>NC_090993.1:140000-10140000 GCF_041146395.1 Eulemur rufifrons | reverse complement strand
TCACAGCAACCTCAAACTCCTGGGCTCAAGCGATCCTCCTGCCTCAGCCTCCCGAGTAGGTGGGACTACAGGCATGCGCCACCATGCCCGGCTAATTTTTTCTATATGTATATTTTAGTCGCCCATATAATTTCTTTCTATTTTTAGTAGAGACGGGGTCTTGCTCTTGCTCAGGCTGGTCTCCAACTCCTGAGCTCAAACGATCTGCCCCCCTCGGCCTTCCAGAGTGCTAGGATTACAAGCGCGAGCCACCGCGCCTGGCCCCCAGTTTTGGAAATGCCAAATTTAAGAGATCTGGGGGACATCAAAGGAAGGGACTATCAGGCGTTCAGAAGAGGGATCAGGGCTGGAGTTGGAGACGGGAGGAATGCACAGCATGTAAGAAGAAATTGGAGCCGGCAGAGGACGGGAAGTCATTTGGACAGAGAGCTTAGAGTCGGAAGAGGAGAGAACCCAGAGGCCCCCGGCATGCAGTGGTGGCAGGAAGAAGGAAGCCAGGCAGGGATGCTGCAGCTGGAGGAGCGTGGCCATCCAGAAGGGACCCCGCCAGGGAGAGCAGACCTCAGCTGGTGCCCCCTGGGTGCTGCACTTCCTGTGGAGCAACTCACAAAGGAGGTAAGATACCGCTTGGCCCTCAAGAAACTTACAAGACTCCGGGAGCTCCAGAAATCTCATCTCAGTGGCTGCAATTCTGCTTAATGGCCTCGTTTCTTTCTTCTCCCTTTCTTATAAATAACTACTCTTCTATCTTTGCCTATAGGATCAGGGCTGTGGCCCAGAGGCTCAGCCCTCCGTGCGGGGACAGGTCTGCCGAACGCATTACGTGGGTGGGCCGGAAGTTGCCTTCCAGATCCTCCGAGCTTCCTCCCACGAGCCACACCGCCCCAGACAGGCAGTAGTTTGAGAAGAGAATTAAATGCTCTGTCTCGAAGGACAGGAAGTGTTGGAGGTCTCTAGGAATGTAAGGCAGCTGCTCCACCATCTTCGGGCTAGCAAAAAATACATGCATTTCCAATTCACTTTAAAGCAAGTCTAGTTTTGCAACAAAGCCGCACGTGTCTGTATTTCTGCAAGTCGAATGATTAAATGTAAATAAATGTCAGAAGGAGCCTGACCGAGCAGCAGGTTCGTGGGGAGAGCTGTACCTCCCCCGCCCCACTGCCTGTCAAATTCTCCCCCAGGCCACCCCAATGCCAATCTGTAAAGGATGCTTCCTGTATCCACCTTTATGTCGCAATCAACTAACTCTGTCGGAGGGTAACAGCTGCAACCTGGGCCTCCTATTTCCCCTAGGACGGTTCTTGCTCCTACTCTGATGAGAGCGCACGGACTGTGAGTATGATTCGAACGGTTATTTCAGTTCTGTGCAAGAAAACCTTGCAATACCCGTGAAATGCAGGTTGGTTAACTAATAGGTTCCTAACGATGAGGAGGAGGAAGGAGATCAAAAAGATAAACAAATGGGTCTCTCTGCTTAAAGGGCCAGGACTTGTTTTAAGTCTTTACATGCAATAATTACTTGATCCTCACGACAACCAACACAAAGGAGGAAACTGGGACACAGAGGTTAGGTCACTTGCCCAAGAGTACACAGTGACGGAGTGGTAGAGGCAGGGTTTGAAGCCAGGCAGCCTGCCTGCCAGGGAGCTGTCCCTTCAGACACTGTGGTGGCTGCGTCTCTGCATGATCTCATGCGACTTGATTAGCTTAACGCAGCCTTCTGGGCTCAGAGCTACCTAGCTCCTTCTCTCAATTGCTCACTCCCCCCGTTGGACGACCACTTCCATCTCTGTCCGTGTGAGATGGGCGGTGTCCAAGACCATCCACCAGAAGAAAAGGCAGAGAAGCCACACTTGCTGAGTCTCGGGGGGAGTCAAGGACGTGAGGACCAGTCGGGAAGCCACTGAAATGGGCTGAGACCTGCATTTTGGTTTGGGAGGCCATGGACAAGGTAGAAATGAAAGGGTGTTCTGAATGGGCCAGTCTTCCCACTTTGGGGAACATTCTGGGTCACAGCTGCCTTCCCAGTCCTCAGGCTCTATTGACTCTTTTTCCCTCTTGTCGATACTGGTTTTCTTTAAGATCTGATGCCGTATCCCCTCCTCTATACCTAATTCACGGTGGGCGCCACACCGTTCTAGATCCCCATCCCAAAGGGCCTTGGACATCCTGTGACTCATAAACCAAGAGCTATAGGGTAGCAATCTTCTGCCTACAATTCAGTTGCAGACGCAGAATCTCCTTATTAAAAGAAAAAAATGGCACGAATCGTAAATGTTATGCATCTAACAACAGAGCTTCAAAATATAGGCAGCGGAAACTAATAGACTGTAGGGGAAAAATAGGAAAACACACAATCAAAGTTGGAGATTTACACACTTCTCTTTCAGTAGTTGAAAGAATAAGTAAACAATCAATAGGAATAAAGAAGATTTGAACAATATTGGCCAACATCATTTATAGAACGTGCCTCCCAGCTACAGTATAATACACATCTTTTCACGTGCACACAAAGCATTCACCCAAGTAGACCATATTCTAGGTCATGTATAAACTTTTGATGAATACCGAAGTAGATCATTTTCTAGGTTATAAATAAAGTTTCAATGAGTTTAAGAGGATTGACATCATACAAAGTATGCTTGCTGACCGCAATGGAATTAAACTAGAAATCAATAATGGAAAGATATCTGGGATATATTTGGAAATTAAACACCACATTTCTAAATAACTCAAATATTTGGAAATTAAAATACTTCTAAATAACTTATGTGCCAAAAAGAATCAGAAAGGAAATTAGAAAATATTTTTAACTGATTGAAAATGAAAAGGCAGCATATCACAATGTGGGAGACGCAGCTAAAGCAGTAGTTAGAGTGCAGATAGCAACAGATGCTTCTGTTAGGAAAGAGGAAAAGTCTCCAATAATTCTCTAAGCTTCCTCCTTGAGAATCTAGAAAAAGAAGGGCACACGAAGCCCAAAGTAAGCAGAAGGGAATAAAATAATGAAGGTAAGAGCAGAACTCAAAGAAATAGAATCAGAAAAACAATAGAAAAAAAATTGGTGAAATGAAAATCTGGTTCTTTGAAACATCAATAAAAATGATAGGCCGGCGCGGTGGCTCACGCCTCTAATCCTAGCACTCTGGGAGGCCGAGGCGGGTGGATCGCTTGAGGTCAGGAGTTCGAGGCCAGCCTGAGCAAGAGCGAGACCCCGTCTCTACTATAAATAGAAAGAAATTATCTGGCCAACTAAAATATATATAGAAAAAATTAGCTGGGCATGGTGGCACATGCCTGTAGTCCCAGCTACCTGGGAGGCTGAGGCAGGAGGATCGCTTAAGCTCAGGAGTTTGAGGTTGCTGTGAGCTAGGCTGACGCCACGGCACTCACTCTAGCCCGGGCATCAGAGCAAGACTCTGTCTCAAAAAATAAAATAAAATAAAATAAAATTGATAAACTTCTAGCCAAACCGATCAGGAAAAAAGGAGAGAAGGCACAAAGTATCAATATTAGGGATGAAAGATGGGTGATCACTATAGATCGAAGGGGTCACATCCTTCAAAAGGTGGTTAGTTGTCATTCATGTCCTCTGTCCCCTTACTGTGGCTGGACCTCAGACTTAATGCTTTGATGCAGACAAAAGTCACCTGCTGGGGGAGGAAACTTCATGGAACAGAGACAACTGCCTGCCTTGTCCCGTTCCTCCAACTGCTTCTAGAAGCTGAAATAAACTTCTTTCTTGTTTGCACTATTGTAATTTGAGGTCTCTGTTATAGTAGCAAGTCCTCTATAATATTTTAATGATACGATGTATATTTATAGTATTACCACTGCTAATAATGATAATTAACATACATCTAGTACTTATTATGTGCTGAGCACTATTAACTCGTTTAAGCCCTACAACAGCCCTAGGAGGTGAGTACCAAAATTGTGCCCATTTTACAGATGAGAAAACTGAGGCACAAGGAGGACAAGTAACGTGGCCAAGGTCACAGTGCTAGGAGAGTGGCAGAGATGGGAAAAGCACCCAGGCAGCCTGACTCCAGATCTGTGTTCCCAACCATTACATTCATAGAAAACAATTCTGGAAGGATAAATCCGAAAATACATCTGGAGTATGGAATATAGGAAAGGGGGAGGGGACACTTGTCTTTTTACTTTATACTTTTCTGAATGTTTGACTTTTTTTTTTATAGCGGTCATGCATCATTTTTATAATTTATAAAAGGGAAATTTAAAAAAAGTCTAGAGATTTTACTGAAAAAATAAATGCAACAGAGCATGGTTCCATTTAGCTTAAAATACAACTGAAAAAAAAAAAGAAAAAAAATCTACGTCTCAGGCCCAGTTGCTCACCTGGCCCTGCAGAGAGCAGCAGAGGGCTCCGTGGTCAGCCCTGATTCTCTGAGGGGGCAGAGTGAAGGATGGATTTGACGCCAAGCCCAGGGCGTGGGGCTAACCGTGCTTTGCAGACGGGCCAGCCCAGCGGGTTGACGCTATGGTGTCCAAACAACCGGCCCAATACACTTCTCATTTCTCATCCTTTGTTTGGCCATAATATAGCTTCAGTGTAAACCCAGAGAGAGAGACAAAAATCCTCAGTCGACCACGCGTCCCTTGAGAGGGTCTCGGGCGCGCAGCCTCTGTTACATTTGTAAATATTTAGCACTCTGGTTCCTGGAAGAAGATAAGTGCTTGTCCCTCATAAACCTCTCTGTGCATGACAGCCCCACGGGGCGTGTGCGCCGAGCCAGAGCTCAGCACCATATTTGGGCCGAAATGAATGGGCGGCTGATTGTTTTAGTTTTACATCTTCTAACTGGAACGAAGGGCATTTGGTTCCCACAGTCGCAGGGTCTGCAGGAGTAAATGGACTCGGGGGCTTCTGTCCATTTCTGAAGCTGCAGTTTCGCCTCTGAGGGGGACAGCGTGTGCCTCACACAGAACCGCGTGCGAGCCCTGGGCTGGCATGTTTTAAGTCAAAAGGACATTTTTGTACTTGAGCTAGACTGCTTACAGAAAATCGGATTTGAACAAGTTTTAAGTTTAAAACAAAAGTCCACCCACAAGGCAATGTATTCCCCTTTTTAAAAAATGATATAATAATCACTGATTTTCATTTTAAGTTTCAAAGAGTTAAATTTATATTTTTTAAAAATTTGCTTTTTAAGAAAAATAACACAATAATCGGTTTTCTCCTTGACAGTGTGGAATAATGCTATCTGGGCAAAGGAAGACTCCGTTTTGTGGGCAGTAATTTTAAGTTATCTTTGCTTTAAACACATCCCTAAAGACACCATTTCTCTCTCAGGACCTTTCTGAACACCAAGACCAATGACTTGATCATCAATGTGATACATTTTTTGTTTTGTTTTGTAGCAATAGGGGCCTCTCTATGTTGCCCAGGCTGGTCTTGAACTCCTGGCCTCAAGGGATCCTCCCTCCTTGACCTCTCAAAGTGCTGGGATTACAGGCAGGAGCCGCTGCGCCCAGCCCCCCGCGTAGTACTTGATGTTAACACCACAGGAAGGTGGTTTTGTTATCTGTTGGCTCCTGTTTGAGTGAGTCATTCTCATTAAGTAAACTTTGCTTTGAACAAGATGATTTCTGCTCAAAATATGTTCAGTTTGGTAAGCATTTAATGAGCAACTACTATGTGCTTACTCCTAAGATGGAACCTACAGTAAACAAGGAACACAAAGTCGAGTGAGGAAGGAGGTATTTTTTAAATCAACACAGTGATGAAGATACACATGTGATACCATTTGCTGTGGTCGGAATGTGTTCCCTAAAATTCATATGTTGAAACTTAATCCTCAATACAACAGTGCTGGGAGGTGGGGCCTCATGGGAGGTGTTTAGGCCAGGAGGTTTCTGTCCTCGTGAATGGATTAATGCTGCTATGCAAGGGGCTCACGGGAGTAGGTGGGCTCCCTGCTGCACTTCTGCCACGTGAGGTCGCAGCAAGAAGGCCCACACCAGATGCTGGTGCCTTGATCTTGGACTTCCCAGCCTCCAGGGCTGTGAGAGAATCAATTTCTGTTCTTTGTAAATTACCCAGTCTCAGGTTTTCTGTGATAGCAGCACGACACAGACTAAGACACCGTTCTAAGGCATAAGCCCTCACGTCTGTCTTCTTGGGGTGAAGGAAAAACAAAGAACACTTGAGCCAGAAGGTAACAGTTGAGCAGGGTTTTGAGAGATGATTGGAGAGCACACGAAGGCTGAGGAGGACAAGGGCATCCAGGCAGAAGGGACAGGCCAGGACGGGGAGGCGTGGGACGGCACAGGCTCGGGGACCTGTGAATGGTGCAGAATGGCCAGAATGGGAGTGAGGGGCTGGGCAGGGCCCTGCCCTCCCCAGTAGGGACCTTGGATCCGCCCCTGGGCCAGAGGCCCCTCGTAAGCACAGTCCTGGGGCCATTGTGGTCTGTGACAAAGTTTTCGTTTAGTCCGTGGTGAAATTGTTAAAGATTACATTTGTTATAATTACATATTGTTATATAATATAATTACATATTCTACATATAATTGCACATTACATATGTAACTTTTAACATGTGTAACTTATGTAAAGTGAATGTTTCATAGCGTTAACCATATTCAATTAAAAGAACTCTCTTTTATTCTGACTCTGTGGCATTCTTGTATTTTGATGTTTAGATGTCCTGTCATTAATCAAATAATGGTGACAAAAAGTTAGCCATTCTGTCCCCTCAGTTTTTGCTTAAACTTTCATAGGCCCAGAGATTCTAAAATTCTGGGATTCACTAAGATAGGGTCATTGAAGGGAGTTGATACGATCAGATTTGCATTTCTGAACCCCCCCTCCCCCACCCAGCGGTAGGGGGTCAGGGACAGGGCCCAAAACTGAGGATCAGGAGGACAAGAGTTAACAGGCCCAGCTCCCAATGTCACTTTCTGCTTGTATTTCAGCATAGACAGCAGTCTCTCAGCCTGAATTCAGACAACCCAAGTCACAGCTGGCCTGGAGTCGGCGGCTGGGATGTTCTCGAACAGAGAGGAGCCGTCTGCGTCCTCTTCCTACTGATGGACGTTGATGGGGGTGGACGGAGGTGTCTCTCCCTTCCCGGGAAGTTGTCAGTTTTCTCTCCTCCACTACAGATCCTGGAAAACAACCACCCCAAGTATCTCACCCTTTCCCACGTGGTTCCTTCAAAGCCAGAACCTTCCATTTTGAATGGGAAATCCTTCATTTCCTCCTCCCTTGTTTCAAGTCAGAGAGGCTGCCTGAATGTTCGAATGGAGCTTTAAACTCTCCCATAAAGGAGACCCTGCTCATCAGCTTGTGTTCCCGCCTCTGGCTCTTCCCTGCTGACCGGGAGCGGGCGCAGCCTGGGTTAAGCCATGGCCCAGACCTGACTGAGTCAGACAGAATGACCTTGGACCCGCACTGATACCAGATCCTTTCTGGTGTAAGAAGAGGGAGGCGCAGGATGGAATTAGGCTCAGGACATGGGAGGGGGTTCAGGGACCAGGTGGTGCCGGGAACATCCTCTTCCAACAGCCACACCTCTGCCCACTCCCCAAATACCACGTAAGCACACACATGCACATACGCCACGCACACCACACACACACACGCACCATGTACGCACACCTGAATGCACACCACGCCTGCACACACACCAAACATGCATATACCACTCACATCTGCACACACACACCACACACGCACCACACATGCACGCACCACACACATGTACATCAGCACATGCACACACATATCCACACCACACACATATACATGCACCACTTACATGCACACACATATACACTCACATGCATACACCACACATACACTGCACACACACATACCACATACATATGTCACATGTACACACATTTGCATGCTACACCATACATATATCACATGTGCGCCCACACCCACTACATATGCACATACATACCACACGGATGCACGCAGCACACACATACACGCATACATCACATGCATGCACATACCACACTCACACGAACACACCTCTGACACATGCATGCATACACCACACACGCATGAGCAGACGAACTGAAAGAGGTCAGTCAGTCGCATTTGCAGGGGGAAACCACAGCCGCACCTCAGGGGTGAAGTCTTCCTGGCATGGAATTCGATGAACATCCGAGGGCTCTGGGTGGTACCGTAAGCAGCGTCCCCAACATCCTCCCGGAGGGTGTCGCTTCCTGAATCCCCTTTGGTGAGCCCAGAACAACTTTATATGAGTCGAGGAACGACACCATGAGCGGACCTTCACGTCGGGACAAATAACCTGGTCAAGAATGTTCTACGATTATCAGAAGGATGAGTGGGACTGCAGGTTTCAAACAGCTCGCCTTAAAACCTTGACTTTCAACCAGGCTTTCGCGGTTAGCTGGCAAAGCGATCTTTCGAGAAGACTGTGATCAGGCCCCAAGTGCTACTGGCGAAGGGCGGGGCCGCATTCTTGCAGACGCAGGGTGGAGGGTCAGCATCTGGAGCTTTTAGGATGTTTTTTGCCTAAAAGTAGCTGAAACTCCTACTCCAAATGACTTGAGCCAAAAAGTCATTTATATTATCTCATAACCAGAAATCCAGAGAGAAGGTGGGTGGCCTCAGTGGTCCCACAATGTGTTGAACTGTGGGGGTCTAAGACTTTCAGGCAATTAACTGACACTAACTTCACCGCCCTCAACAAATTAGTGAAAACCAACCAGCAGTAACCTTTCCAAATTACTTATATTTATTATATATTCATTATTGTTCATCATAAAAGTGATCTATATAGACTTATTCAATCTATCTGGACTAAATGGTTCTATTAATATGCATACCACACATATAATATTCCTTTTGTGAACAGATTAAGGGTTACCTGAACTTCCCGGTCTAAGCCACCAAAAGCAGTGATGCTCTGTGGACTGTCACCAGGGCTCAGTGAGGCAAGGGCAGAACTAGAGAGCACGTGTGTTTGGAAACTTTTAAAGCAGTTTGGGGCTGGGCGCGGTGGCTCATGCCGGTAGCCCTAACACTCTGGGAGGCCGAGGCAGGAGGATCGCTTGAGATCGGGAGTTCGAGACCAGCCTGAGCAAGAGCGAGACCCCGTCTCTACTAAAAATAGAAAGAAATCATCTGGACAGCTAAAAATATATATAGAAAAAAATTAGCCGGGCATGGTGGCGCATGCCTGTAGTCCCAGCTACTCGGGAGGCTGAGGCAGTAGGATTGCTTGAGCCCAGGAGTTTGAGGTTGCTGTGAGCTAGGCTGATGCCACAGCACTCACTCTAGCCTGGGCAACAGAGCGAGACTCTGTCTTAAAAAAAAAAAAAAAAAATGTGGGATGTCTGTCCATTTAAAGTTTTCCTTTTAATTGTATTGGGGTGAGGAAAACTTCCCCTTCATCCCCTAAGGTTCACGGAAAGATCAACTCATAATAAGGCAGATTAATAAGAGAAAGAGATTTATTTACCATGTGCGAGGGGAGAGTCACAGAGTGACTACCCAACATCCCAGTGGGGTCTAGAAATTTCTATACCCTCATTTTAGAGGGGAGGAGGAGATGAGGAATATAGGTAATTCTGTTTGGGGGCAATAAATGGTTACTAGGGAGGATAGATCTTTGGGAGAATGAATGGATGGGGGGAACTAATTGACTGGTAAATGATTATCTTTGGAAATTACTAATAAATTAACCTGAGAGACAGGTATTATATTTGAAATTACATGGGCCAGGTCTGGTTGCTTTCTTGATCTTCTTTCCTGCACTATAGTGAGATAACAGGGAGGGGAAGGAAAAGCAATTGCTCTTTTTGATGGGTCCGTCTGGTTTTATTCAGACAGAGGGAAAGCCCTGCCAACTGTTCATCTCTAAGGGCCTGTAATTCAAAGTACTCTTCATACCAAGGAGTCATATTTTGGGGTGAAATTTCCTGAAATCCTTCAGTATCTTACAAAAATATCATCAGGCTACAACAGATTGGACACCTTAAAACTGGTCCTTCGCCAGGGGTGGGCTGAGAAGCTCCCGTCCAGGGGGACATCCGCATCTGTCCCTCCTCAGTCATGGCACGGGTGTAGCTGTGTCCTCTCTCAGAGGCTGTCCCCGCCCTCACTCTGGAGCAGGTCCTGTGCCAGGGCTCTTGTCAGAGCAAAGTCCAGATTTTACCATCAAGCACTGGAAAAGCGGAGACTCGGCACGCACACCGCAGGGGCAGCTTGTGCCATCAGCCATGAGAAGTTGGTTCTTCTTCTCTGTACAGGGGGACTCCCTATCTGTGATTTGTCCCCTCAACGTATTGAGCTTGGTCCATCACTATGATCCCTCTCTCATCTAATAAGTCTGGATGTCAGCAGCTAGGCAGTGGGGACAGCTCCATGCAGTCCTTGGGGACCCTGCAGCTCACTGCAGCACCCTCCTTGGGTGTGCCTCGTGGTTCAAGTCGACTGCCGGAGCTCCAGCTACCACACCAGCATCCCAGGCAGCAGAGGAGGAACAGAAGGAGTTCCCAGAAATCCCCCACTAGGTAAATATTAAGGATGCTCTAGGTGTATCTTTTAACAAACTGTTCATGTCACAGCATCTGATGGTTTTCAAGTTTGTTGGCACAGTTTCTAAAGCCAGGTCTTTTCCTACCTGGCCATTCAGCCATGAGTAGGACATAGCTCAAGGTGTGTATGTTTCTTCCCAGCGTTAGAATGAAGACAGGGTTGAAGGCCCTTCCTTTATCGGTTTCCATTGTCTGGATTTAAATTTTCTTTATTCTCCTACCTTTGTTCCTACATAAGTCACGGCTAGTTTGTAATCAGAATGGAATGGGCTGAATGCAGGAAGTCTCACTGTGATGGGAGTGACCCTGCCGGGAACCAGGAGAGGCCTGTCCTGACCTCCAGCAGACCTTCAGCTTCCATCTGTGATTCTCCACCTCGGGTGCTCACCAGTCTCTTTCCAGCTCGAACCTGCACTTGCTCCCCCACCCCCTGCCTGGATCCTGGCACACCCAGGCTTATCAGCATCTGGGAAAGGTGATTCTCACTGAAGATGCTTCTCTCCCTCCTCCCTGCCTCCCCCCCCCCACCTGTCAGTCCACTCTGCTGAGACCGACTGTCCTACAGGACAGCTGGAGGGACTTTCTTGTCTGTTGTGCGGTTTCTGGATAGCTGAAGAGGCTCCTGACCAGGCGGAGAAGTCAGCGCTATTGCTAAAGCAAATGTCTCCAACTCTGGGAGCAGCAACCTTTTCAGACAAAGACAAAGCAAGTTCATTGTTGAAATGAGTCACGCTTTTATAGCTTTGTAATGGAAAGAAGCCTGTATTGGAAGACCCGGCACTGCCTCTAGCTAACTGGATGTCCTTGGGCAAAGCATTTACTCTGAGTTTCAGCGTCCTCCTCTGTACAGTGGCGATAAAAATACTCCTGCAGACTAAATGAGATTGTAGGTATACTTTGTGCACTAAAGAGTTCTCAGACGAGATGAGGTGTTATTACAATCATTGGTATAATAGGGCGTAGGCAAGGGAGAGATGAATCTTATTGGAGGAGACATTTGGGAAGGATTTTTGCAGAAGGTGGATTTGAGCTGTATCTGTAGGAAGGTTAAATTAAGGTAAGAATTAGGAAAGAATAAGAGGAAACTAATGCTATCTATACTTGCAGGGTGTCTTTAAAGCTTATAAATATCTGTGTTAGGATTTCTTTCTTTCTTTCTTTTTTTTTTTTTTTGAGACAGAGTCTCGCTCTGTTGCCCGGGCTAGAGTGCCGTGGCGTCAGCCTAGCTCACAGCAACCTCAAACTCCTGGGCTCAAGCGATCCTCCTGCCTCAGCCTCCCGAGTAGCTGGGACTACAGGCATGCGCCACCATGCCTGGCTAATTTTTTCTATATATATTTTTAGTTGTCAATATAATTTCTTTCTATTTTTAGTAGAGACGGGGTCTTGCTTTTGCTCAGGCTGATCTCAAACTCCTGAGCTCAAACGATCCACCTGCCTCAGCCTCCCAGAGTGCTAGGATTACAGGCTTGAGCCACTGCACCCAGCCGTAATCTGGTATTTTCTTTTGCTATTTAAGGACACTATTTTGACACATGGTGAACTCTGAATAAGATCTGTAAGTTAGGTTACAGCCTGGTATCAATGTTAATTTCCTTAGCTTGGCAGTTGATCGTGGCTATGTAAGAGAATATTCCAGTTTTAAAGAAGCATACAGTATTCAAAGGTAAAAGGGCATCATGTTTGCAAAGTACCCTCAGATGGTTCAGATGAAATATATATATGAATATATAATATGTATTTGTGTGTGGAGAGAGAGAGAAATACAGCAAATGTGGCAAAATGTTAACACTGGGGGAAATCTGGGTGAAGCATATATGGGAATTTTTTGTATTATTTTTGCAACTTTTATGTACGTCTGAAAATTACATCAATCAAGAGTAAAAATTAAAACAACACAAAAGGCAACTGGAACTCTAGTAGCTGGAGGTCTGATGATAATGAATAGGAAAACGTCCACAGGAAAACAGGACGTAGAAACAGAGGGATTAAACTTGACCCCGAAAAGCTTGGCATCTTCCAAATCAAACACGTCGATGGACAGACTTGTGCTTCCCCGAAGTCTGTTTTACACAAATCTGCTTTGAACATACAACAAACTGAGCACCAAGACTGGCTTAACTGTCATCTGTTGTCAGGGTGTGTTCATTTAGTTTATGTCATCTTTACCTGAGATCACAATTGAGCTTAGGTTGTTTACAATATTCATGAACTAGGTGAATTCCCCTGGAATTGGAACACTAACACATTTAACTCCACATGACATCTGGAAAATAAAGGAAACTTCCATGGCCCTACGTGGTCAGTGGCCAGAGCTCACAGGAAAGCGAGATTGCAATAGATGCCTTCTTCCGTGACATGGCCAGTTGGGCTGTTTCCCCACTCATTTGTCCGGACTTTAGTCTGTAGAACCAGATAGAAAAGTTACCTTGGGTTCTTATAGACGCAGCCTGAGACTTGCTTCCAAAATTTGTCTTCTGCTCTCGTTGGGATGACAGCAGGCAAAGGAATACAAGTCTCAAAAGAGCAGGGTTTTGCTTTTTTTTGAGACAAGAGTCTTGCTTTGTTGCCCAGGCTAGAGTGAGTGCCTTGGCATCAGCCTAGCTCACAGCAACCTCAAACTCCTGGGCTCAAGCGATCCTCCTACCTTAGCCTCCCGGTAGCTGGGACTACAGGCATGGGCCACCATGCCTGGCTAATTTTTTCTATATATATTTTAGTTGGCCAGATAATTTCTTTCTATTTTTAGTAGAGACGGGGTCTCGCTCTTGCTCAGGCTGGTCTGGAACTCCTGACCTCGAGCGATCCACCCTCCTCGGTCTGCCAGAGTGCTAGGATTACAGGCGTGAGCCACCGCACCCGGCTATCTTTTCTTTTTTTTTTAAAATAAAGCTGATATATTATGGAATTATGGGCATAGTTGCTACTGCAGATATCAAATGATTCTCGAAAGTATTATTGAGTGCGGAAATGGTTAACTTTTATTAATGCGCACACAGCTTTGGGCTAGGCTCTGTGAATTTAGGCGAAGAAACACATGGCCCTTGCCCCAAAGAGTTTACATGTGGGAAAAATACACGAAACTAGAGAAAGAGACAAAATTTGTATACGCACCTAGAAAATGTCCAGAGCACGATATGAAATGAAGTATTCTATGATGAAAATTATGATGGCGCACCAAGTGTAATTTGGAAGTGCAAATTCTAAAAAGAGTAACGGGGACACAGCCCACACTGTTCTAGGAGGAGACACAGAATCCATGTCACATCCCCTAACGACTGGGCAATGTCATGTAAGTGTAGGGCTATACATAGTAAATGACAAGAGTTTACAGTATATACTAGACTTACTCAGGCCAGACCATACTTATGAAATAAGGGAACGCAAGCTTGCATAAACAGAGCATGGATGTTACATAAACAATTGAGAAAATATATCTTGTGGGTGGAAACTGAGGGACAAACCTCTCCTTCCATAGAAAGGCAAGATGGTGTGGCAGAAAGGACATTAGCTTTACCTCTGCAAACCTCATTTTCCCCCTGCCTACCATGGGGCTACTAGCTCGTGCCATTGTTATGGGTATTAAATTCAATGCTACATAAAGCATCTGGCAGAAGCAGGCATCCGACAAGTGGTAACCTTCGCTGCTCTTTGTGTATCTGTAAACACATTGACTGCCACACAAAAAAGCCCAGAAGCTTCTCCTTGGGGCCACAGTGTTTTATTATGAAAACAGAATAGAAACTTTGAGTGTAATTTAAAGGTGAACATAAATAGAAAAACAAAAATTTATTGACTTCTGTTTATATAATCTACATTTTTAGAATTAAATCGTCAATATTAATTGTAGCAATAAGAACACCAACAAGTGAGGGTTTATATATGCTTCACGCAGCCCTGAGGTCAAAACTAGAGTGAGTTAAATACAACTCTCAGGGCAGTTAATGTGTCAAAGCATCGCACCGTGTTATGGTCTCTGTCTCCCCAACAGACTGTGAGCTTCTCACAAAAGGGCTTGTGCCGGCCGGGCGCGGTGGCTCACGCCTGTAATCCTAGCACTCTGGGAGGCCGAGGCGGGTGGATCGCTCGAGGTCAGGAGTTCGAGACCAGCCTGAGCAAGAGCGAGACCCCCGTCTCTACTAAAAATAGAAAGAAATTATCTGGCCAACTAAAAATATATATAGAAAAACTTAGCCGGGCATGGTGGCACATGCCTGTAGCCCCAGCTACTCGGGAGGCTGAGGCAGGAGGATCGCTTAAGCCCAGGAGTCTGAGGTTGCTGTGAGCTAGGCTGACACCACGCCACTCACTCTAGCCTGGGCAACAGAGCGAGACTCTGTCTCAAAAAAAAAAAAAAAGGGCTTGTGCCTTCATGGTCTTGGTATCACGAATCCCTAGCACAGTGTCTGACTCATGGTTAGATTCTCAGTAAATGTTGACATACTAAGTATGAAAACTGTACCTTTAGACAATGATGATAGCTTACTATTAACTGAAATACTTCCTGACCAGCTAGAAGCATTTCATGGATCATCTTAGCTAATTCTCACAACAATCCTTTGATATCAGGTATGAACATCGCACACAAATGACAAGGACACCAAGGCTTGGAAACCTGCCCACGCTTATACAGCAAACGAGGAGCCCAGGCCCCAAGCCCGGGTGACTCTGAGGGGTCTGTGCTGTGCTGAGCCCGCAAAGCAGAGAACTGCTCTCCTCCCGGATTCGCGCAGGAAAATTCCATGGACCAATGGGAGTTTCAGAAGCTGTCTGTGTACCAAAAAGGGAGAGAATTTTTGAGAGGAGCAAAATCATTCCGGGCATGGACAGCAGCTTCAGAGACAGCCTCGAGGTGTGACACAGGGGAGGGTGGGGGGGGGGGGTTCGGAACGAAGACAGGCTGCTGTGCGCAGGTGAACTTGGAGCAGAAAAGCCTCCCCGTGGAGCTCCTGGCAGCGGTTGGAACAGCCAGCGCGGGAAAAGTGAAGCCAACAAAGGCCATTTAACGTAGTAGTTAAAAGTGGGGTCCCTGCAGGCTGCCAGCTGTGTGACTTTAGCAAAATGATTTAACTTCTCTGGGTCTCTGTGCTGCTTCTCCTTTACAAAATAGGGATGGTTTCTGTCTCCTGGCGTTATTGTGAGTGCAAAACCAATGAGTACATGTAGCACGCTGGGTGCCCCGCAAGCACTTGGCAAATGTTATCTCTGATAACTAACGAATTTAAAATAAAAAGAAAAGGCGTCATGAGTAGATAAAAAACTTTATGCTTAGGAGGCCAGTTTCGTTTCCTTTTTCTTCATGTTTTCTGCTGGTTGAGGACTCACGGACCCCTAAATATTATATAGAATTTGCTGTTTACTGGGAGAATTATTCCAAACTAGGTTTAAGGTCCTTAATTTTAAGCTGCTGATGGGAAAGCGGAATGGCCCGGTGACCCCTGCCAGTTAACAGGTCTGACATCAAACACAGCCATTTCTGGCTGTCCCAGGTCCTCTTCCCTGAGGTCAAAAGGCTGTCTTGTTTTCCAATCCTCTAGGTGCAAAACCTTGAACCCAATTCTAGCTTCATTTCTTCTCCTCCTCAACGCCAGATTTATAATCCGGTCTTGTTCCTCCTTTCATTGTAATGTCTCTTAGATTCATTTCTTCTGGATTTCGACCTCTTCCTTTCTCACCCTGTTTCTCTCCTCTTTCAATGGTCCTCTCCTGACCTACCTTCTACTTTCTGCCAAATTAATGATCAACGGTATTTAGGATAACACTTAAATCGCTTATCTCTCTTTGTTAAGCGCTTTCAACAGCTCTTCTCCGAGTGCTGGAGTGAATTCAAATACCTGCATTTGTTATTCGAGGCTCTACTTCAAACGGCCCCTCCCCAAATTCTCGGCGGGGGGGATGGTGCCTTGAACCCAGCCGGCTCAAGCCCTGCACCTCCGGGGACGTCCCTTCTCCGGCCGCCACCTGATAGAATCCCATTCCTTCAGGGAGACCCACACGAACGCATTCCAGCCCTAATAGTGTCTTTTATCACTTGGGGTCCCCATCCAACCTAACACTGAACTGTGTCAGACACTCGTGACTTTGTCTCGGACGGCGGGACCCTATTTCTTGCCGAACTCCCACGTTAGGGAGCCCAGGGTCAGGCTCTCGAAAACCGCTCCGGGCCCGGTCCCTTTGCTAACTGCCCGCTGCCACCCGGTCTGCCTACCGGAGGCGAGTCTGTCCCGGACGCCGCCGAGCCGCGCTGGGGTGGGCTCTGTTCCCGAGGCCGGAGCACTTCCACGTCGCCTGCTCTCTGCGCCTGAACCCAGATTAGAGGACAATAGTGCAGAGTCGCAGCTTTGCTCCCACCTCCCGGAGGGGCCGTTCGGTGGGAACCGGGTTGGTTCCGGGAATCGCGGGCACCGGCGCCCCCTACCCCGCGGGGGGCGAGGGGACCGCTGCCAGCACGGCCCGGGAACTCGGTGTCGCCCTCGCCCTCCCCCTCGCGGCCACTGGGCCGCCTCGGCGGGCGCCGGCTGGACGGGGCGGGGCCCTTCCCACCTCCCCTCGCCTCCCCTCCCCTATTTCCCGGGGTGGGAACGCTGGGACGGAGGCGGGAGGCGAAAGGGGCTGCAGGAGGGCGTCCGGTTACATCTCCGCCTTGTTCAGCCTCCCGCCGCTGAGCCGCCTGGTGTGCGGGACCGCAGTTCGGCAACATGTTGGCCGCGAGCGGCCGGAGCGGGGCTGCGTGGACGCGGGCGCTGCTGCTGCAGCTGCTGCTGGCGGGGTCCGGGGGCTGCCTGAGCCGCCAGGACCTCTTCCCCTTTGGCCCCGAACATGGGGACCTGGAGCTGGAGGCCGGAGACGACCGCGTCTCCCCTGCCCTGGAGCTGAGCTGGGCGCTGCGCTTCTACGACAAATCCGACATCAACTCCGTCTATGTGAGTGCGGTCCCGGACGGGAGGGGAGGGCTGAACCGGCGTCGGAAGGAAGGTCGCGGCGGGCCGGGGCGCCCGCGGAGCCGGACGGACGTGGGCGTCGCGGGCGGTGACCGAGACCCGGGGGCCGCCTGGGGACCTGGCGCGGCGCTGGGTCTCAAGCCGAGGGGCGGCTCCAGCCTCTATCCTGCCGCCGGAGTGTCCCTACGACCCAGCCACTGTCACACGAGGAGCGCGCGGGTCCGGGGCAGCCCGGCTCTCCGGTGTGTGGCCCTGCTCGCGCCCTGCGGCGACCCGGGACCCGGGACGCCGGGTGGAGTTTCCCCCTCGCGGCTGCGGGCTGGGTCGCCGCCTGGAGTGCGTCCGCGTCTCCCCATTGTCCTGGGCTTTTGCGGGGCCTGGGACTCCCGTGGGTGCAGGCGCGGGGGGAAAGATAGCCCGACCCGGCTCTCCGCCCCGGGCACTTAGACGGCCCCCGCGTTTGTGCGTGTGGACTCCGGATGTGTCTTGGCAGTGGTTCTGCTTTCTCGTCCAGAGTTCAGGGCTGGGAACGCAGGGCGCCCGGTGATCCAATTTCCTGTGGCCGAGCATTGTCACCGCGGGGGCCCCCCATGAGGAGCGAGTCCAGATGTCCTAGAGCTCTCTCTGGAGCTTCCCCAGAACTGGCCGGGCCTGGGGGGCGCTGTCAACTCGGCAGAGTCCTCCCGTGCCGCCGCCTTTCCCAGCCGCACACCATGTGGGTTTCATATAAAGCTCGAGCGCATTCCAGAAGTGGGGGGAGCCACACACAGGGCTGGAGCCTGTCCCGCCCGGGAAATGTCTGTGCTCCTGGTCTGCCGGGGCAGAGCAAGCCTGGGACGACACTCACGTGGAGCTCGTCGGCTTTGCCTAAAAAGAACGAGTCCTCAAGGTCCCGATCCTAGTTGGGGGACGGCCCCGGCCCTTGTGCAGAGTCTGGTGAAGCCTCTACGACCCCTTTTCAGTGTAATGCTTTGAAACGCAGAAAATAAAACCCACAAGGTCACTAAGGAAACCAACTCTGTTGAAATATAGATCAAAATATTTTTAAATGCACATTTTATGCAGTAGTGTGCGTGCTTACTTTTAACCACATTAAATAACAAGCTGTAGCAGCAAATCCAGTGGAAGGTTAGGAAACTATTGAACTTCAAAGCTTGTGAGGACGGTAAACAATATTCAGACACCTGCAGCAACTACAGGATGTCCCAAAAGTCACAGGGGTACATGGGCAAAATGGGAAATTGTAGCTAAATGTATCTTTATTTACAAAATATTCATTACGAAATTTTACAAAATTTTTCCTTTGGATGGGGACTTTTGGGACACCCTGTATAATGTGGTATGAAAATATTTGTGACTTATAATAGTGGCAGAGTCACTAAGCGCTACTGGTACTGTGCTTTGTTGCCTACGTTCATTATAGAAGGAAATGCTAAACATCAGCAGTTATCGAAAATAAAAATGAAATTTCTTTTTCTCATCTAAATTAACAGACCCACTGAATTCTATTCAGGAATCTCTATGGGAGTCATTGGACCCCAGGTTAAGAACCTCTTTGTTAAATTGGGGACCGTCCTTTACCTGTGGCATCAGACTAACTACATTGCAAAGACCTAGAAAAATCTATTCCTACAAAAAGATCCCTGCCAGGCTGGTTGTGGTGGCTCATGCCTGTAATCCCACCACTTTGGGAGGCTGAGGAGGAGGATCATTTGAGGCCAGGGGTTCAAAACCAGCCTGAGGAACACAGCAACACAGTGAGACCCGGCCCTGCCCCGTAAAAAAAGATCTCTGTCAAAGTATTCAGGTCTGTTTGGATTTACTCTGCATTTCTTTTTTTTTTTTTTGAGACAGAGTCTCACTCTGTTGCCCAGGCTAGAGTGAGTGCCGTGGCGTCAGCCTAGCTCACAGCAACCTCAAACTCCTGAGCTCAAGCGATCCTCCTGTCTCAGCCTCCCGAGTAGCTGGGACTACAGGCATGCACCACCATGCCCGGCTAATTTTTTCTATATATATTTTTTAGCTGTCCATATAATTTCTTTCTATTTTTAGTAGAGATGGGGTCTCGCTCTTGCTCAGGCTGGTCTCGAACTCCTGAGCTCAAACGATCCGCCCACCTTGGCCTCCCAGAGTGCTAGGATTACAGGCGTGAGCCACCGCGCCCGGCCTACTCTGCATTTCAAGAAGAAAGAATCCCACAGGTCTCTGGGTCTATGCTGTAGGTTGCATGCTCCAGAAAGCTGACTTTGACCATGATGGAGACTGAACAGGCGGGTTATTTTATCAGGGTGCTGTCGGATCCACACCTGTGGAAGGGAGGGAACTGAAGGAGCATTGAGCAGAGGGAGAAGCCCAGCTGCAGTGAAGTCCCGGCAAAGGCCTCAGCCAGCACCTGGGGAGCTCTGAAGCTGGCATGGCCTTTCAGAGCTATCTCAATGAAGTCACATGGCTGAGCCCAAAGTCCATAGGTGAGGTGGCCCATGGTGACAACAGGCATGCGTACTGGGAGAGGGGAAGAGCTGGGGCCAGATGACGCAATATACTCCGTGTAGCGTCATGAAAGCTGGACAGAAGGTCTGTGGTTGGTGGGTTAAACTATCTGCAGCTGGTCACAAGGCGTGCTTGTCATTAGTAACATAAGCCCAGCAATCGTTTGCAAAACGGCATGGGCAAATGGACCAGGGAGAATTTGGAAGCGGGGAAACCAGTCCTATACGCTGCTGGGTGATCCAGACACTTGGCAATGAGACCCTACAGAAAGGGGGACGAGGAGAGAAGAGGGTGGACCTGAGAGGTGGTGTGAGATGCATCAACAGGATTTCTGGCCGACCGGTCACATGTGGGACATGATGAAGATGGCAGACAGTGGTGGGGTGGCTGGAGGGGCTGACTTGAGTGAAAGGGCATTAGCCTAGGTTTGATTCTGGGGCGTTGGGACCAACAAGGGGGCCAGAATGTGGATGCCCTGTAGCCAGTATACCTGAAAGTGAGCAGTCAGGCTGGGGAGGGAAATGAACCAGTGAGACGGGTTTACAAGAGGAAATAGCATAGTAAGAAAAAAGCTGAAAGCAGGAGTTAGAGCCCTGGAAAATGATACCTGCCACTGGTGATGCTCTAATGAACGTGGCAGTTCTCAAAGTGTAGTCCAGGGATCGCTGGGTGTCCTGAAGACTTTTGCAAGGAATTTGCAAGGTCAAACTTTTTTCCTAATAATACTAAGATGTTATTTGATTTCTACACACCCACGTGTACAGCAGAGGCTACATGTGTGATAGCTACCACAACAGCTGGAATGCAGAAGCAGATACAGGAATCCAGCTGTCTTCCACTAAGCCAGACATCAAGTTGATTTGCAAAAATGTAAAACAGTGACGATTCTCTCCTTAAATATATTTGGTTTGGAAAATATAGTTATTTTCATAAAAGATAGTGTTATTTATGTTAACATGTAACTAGTTCATAATTTAAATATTTAAATGTTCCTCAGTTTTCATTTCTCATATGATAAATATTGACTGAGATAAACTGTATAAAAACAAGCTCTTGGGGATCTCATTAGTTTTTAAGTCTATTAAGGGGCCCTGAGACCAAAATGCTGGAGAACTGCTGATCTAATGCTATCCCAACATCACATGCCTCAGCCTCAATGTGACAGATGTTCAAAGGCAGGAGAAGGGTGTTGCTGGGGAAATACTCCATGGCAGGGTGAGGCGCCATACTGCTTCCCAGAGTAACTCCTGCGGGCCACGGTAGACTCCCAATACGATAAGGTCTAATTGTCCCCATGGAATAGCCCATTATTTTTGGATAGGAAACCAACATAGTCCCACTGATGAAACCAGCCATTCTTTGGACCCCATCCTGGGTCTAATCGGCCAGCCAACTGAGCCACTGGACATTTTACACAAGTTCTGCTGTCTTGGCCAATGAACTTTGAACTCCTTGGGTGAGAGTTCTTCAAAATTGTAATGAGGTTGTGCAGAACGATAAAAACCACTTTCTTCCTTTGCCTGGAATTTTTATCATCTTAGTTTACTAATGTCGGTTATCTTGTGCTGATTGGAAGCTCTGATAGGGTGTGTAGATCAATAGAAGAATTTCTGGAACATGATTTTATTGCCTATTAAATGATTTTTCTTTGATTCCTAAACATGGAGAAATGGATGAGTTGTTATTATTTAATATGTTCAGTTTGTTTTGGAGATAAAATCTTTCATGCTAGAGAAAAATAATAAAAGGATATCTTTGGTAGCCAAAAGATCGTATACCTCTTTCCTGACTCATTTCCCGACTCTAGTTTCCATTCTCTCTCTCTCTCTCTCTCTCTCTCTCACACACACACACACCCCTCTAGTTGTTCACTTGTGGAGGGGCACATAGGAGGTTTATGAATTTGTTGGTCCAGCCCAGGGTCAACACCTATGGCTCTGCTGCTGTTCACAGGACAAGGGCTCCGGCCCAGGGGACAAGGTGGGATTGGAATCTAGCCCACACTCCACTCACCGAGCCCTGAGCTTCAGCTGGGGCCACCCAAAGGAAGGGTCACCTTCTTCTGATTTGCCCAAAGTTGCCTTATGGTCCAGCAGTGACCCTGGATGAATCACAGAATACTTAATGTAGTGATCCTAGCACTCTGGGAGGCTGAGGCAGGAGGATTGCTTGAGCTCAGGAGTTCGAGATCAGCCTGAGGAAGATCGAGACCCCATCTCTACTAAAAATAAAAAAATTACCCAGGCGGGGTGGTGTGCACCTGTAGTCCCAGCTACTCGAGAGGCTGAGGCACGAGGATCGCTTGAGCCCAGGAGTATGAGGTTGCTGTGAGCTAAGATGATACCACTGCACTCTATTCAGGGCAACAGAGCAAGACGCTGTCTCAAAAATAATAAAAAACCCAACAAAGTCTCTCATTAGACATTAACTGGATTAAATTGAGCACATTGACTCATCTCTAACTGTTACCCTTAGATTGTCCCTAATCTCTATTTGCTAATCCTTTTGTTTCTATATCTAATTCAAGCCAGAGTCATTGCTCTGGCTCTGTGGGGTTAATGGAAAACATTTGCAATTTGGACTTGGAGTTTTGTGCTGGCATTTCTGGTGTATGATCTTAGGCAAGTTATATGAACTGAAACTCATTTTTTTTTTCCCCTCAAATGAAGAATGAAAACGATATTAATCTTTACTAGGTTTAATGAGATAACTAGAGAAAAAATGCTTTGTTAACTAACTGTAAAGTGCCCTGCAAATGGATCAGGCATGAGGCCCAAGGTCCACCTCTGGGCTCTAGGCTGAAAGTAATCAATCTCTATCTTGATTGTGTCCTGGACTTTGCTATTTTTCTAGATTTCTTTTTCAAGTTTTTCTTTTCTGAGGCCCTTTTAGTTTTCCAACTCTTCTAGCTGCGCAATCACTAGCCATAAACCCATCCCAAGAAACTTTGCAACTTCCACGACTTCTGCCCCCGATTTCTCTAAACTGGGCAGTCAACCGAAACAGCATGAGTCCTGGCTAAGGACTCCAGCAGACGTGGGTTCCGATCTCGGTTCTATCACTTGCTGGCTGTGTGATATTAAGCTAAATTTAGTCTCTTGTCATTTCTTTGTCTGTTTCATGCACATGGAAAGAGGGATCAGGTTGCATTAAATGCCTGGCGTATGAAATTTGTAAAAATGCAAACAGCCTTAGTAAAGGACCTCAAAATTAGCAGACACTTAGTCAATGTTTGTTGCTTTTCCATTCTTTATTTTAAATTATTTTACCTTAAATTCCCACTGCCTCTGGCCCATGGGGTTTGAATTTCATTGTCTTCTCAGGACAGCTAGTAGCATTTCTAAAACGACCCTGTTTGTTTCTCATTTGTGCCTACCTCAGGCATTCTCTAACCACACGTGTTTTGAAGAACTCTTTCCCCTACTATTGCAGGCTGCTTTCTGCCCCCGGGGGCTGCTGCTACCAGGCTCACTGAAGGCAAAAAAGATGGCTGTTTCACTTTTTCAGCCTGCATTTGGACATGAGAAATCTAACACAAAATTGAAACGCATTGAGCATCTGCATTTAGACTTTTTCTAGTGATTCATGCTGCCTGTAAGTTCACATTAAAGATGAAAATGAGAAAAGAAGTGCTTTTTAAAATGCGAAAACTCTCCCATTGTAAGTTAGCCTCTGTCCATCCCCATCTTGTCAGTTGAGTTGAAACAATTGTAAATAAGTGTTTCCAGCTGTTAACCACGTGGTTCTTGGCATTTTTCACCCTGGGGTTTTTGTGACATACTTGACGCGTTCTGCCCTGTGGCAGCTGGATGAAAAGCCATATTGTTTGCTGTGTTCCTTGGGGTGAGCGGATAGACATGTTCAGTAAAGGGACATTAAGTTGTCCTAGTATCTTAGTGAGCTGGAGTTTAGCTTTGCTAAGGGAACTTTTTTCCCGTGTGAACTGATTTGTAAGCAAGATTTCAGGGCAATATTTGCATTGGTCGACATGCTGGAAATAGCTGTTTTTCAATACAAAAGTGTTTATTCCTTAATGCAAATCCACTAAGAACTCATGTAGGCAATATTTGGTTGGTTTGAGTTACCTTAAGACAATAATATAACGTTAGTATTAACAGCTCTCTCAATAATTCAGATGGGCTGTCTTAGGAGTGCGTTGAATCTACAAGGGTTTTGCAGTGTGATCTATTTAGGTAGCAAGGAACACGCTGGTGCTTTTGGGAGGCAGGGCTCTGAGATGCTAATTGCAAAGTTAGACAGAGGGGCAGACAGAAAGCAACAGTGGTAAACTCTGCTGGGGAGGTCAGGGAGGCTTCACAAGGAAAATGAGACTTTGGGGAGGACACAAGCTGAGGTTTCTGGAGGAGGTTTTTCAAGGAGGTTTCCAAGAAGGAGGGGATCATAGTTGCAAAAGCACGTGGTGTTCCATTCAGTAGATGGAACACCGTGGTGAGTTTGGAGGATTGTAAGCAATCGCAACATTTTTTTTCCCAGCACATTTCTACCCCAGCCTTTTACTCACCAACATTCATATCAAAACTAAAGTGTGGTCCCATAATCCACGTAATTTTTTAACTAGCAAAAACGTGGTGAACAGAAAGTAATACTGGTGACTGCTGTGCAGTACTTAACGTTTAATAATAATTGTTCCTTTCTGGCCGGGCGCGGTGGCTCACGCCTGTAATCCTAGCACTCTGGGAGGCCGTGGGCGGATCATTTGAGCTCAGGAGTTCGAGACCAGCCTGAGCAAGAGCGAGACCCCATCTCTACTAAAAATAGAAAGAAATTATATGGACAGCTAAAAATATATATAGAAAAAATTAGCCGGGCATGGTGGTGCATGCCTGTAGTCCCAGCTACTCTGGAGGCTGAGACAGGAGGATCGCTTGAGCTCAGGAGTTTGAGGTTGCTGTGAGCTAGGCTGACGCCACGGCACTCACTCTAGCCTGGGCAACAGAGTGAGACTCTGTCTCAAAAAAAAAAAAATAATAATTGTTCCTTTCTGGACCCAGGGCACTGCATGGGGGCCCCTCAAGGCTCTGTAGCTTTTGATTAACTTTCACGACTAAATATGCTTTTGCCAGCACCGTCTGCTCATGATAACGCTCCTAAATCCCTGGGAGGGGCAGGGCAGGGAGGGGAAGTCTGGGGAGGGAAGGATTGCAAAGCCAGTGATGGATGGAGGTAGAGAGTACAATGATGGTTACCAGTGGCTGGGAAGGGTGGGGTGGGGGATGAAGAGAGGCTGGTTAATGGGTACAAACACACAGAGAGAAGGGATGAGCTCCAGTGTTCCATAGCACTGTACGGTGACTACAGTTAACAACAATATATTGTATATTTCAAAATAGCTAGAAGAGAAGATGTGAAATCTTCCCAACACAAAGAAAAGATAAATGTTTGAGGTGACGGATATACTAATTATTCTGATTTGATCGTTACACATTGTATGCATGTCTCAAAATATCACATGTACCCCATAAATATACACAATTATCGTGTATCAAAAAAAGGACAATGATGGAGTCCTACTTATTTATTTTTGCTTTTGTTGCTTGTGCTTTCTGTGTCATGTCCAGAACCTCATTGCCAAGACCAATATCAAGGAGCTTTTTCCTTATGTTTTCCTCTACGAGTTTGAGGTCTTACATCTAAGTCTTTAATCCATTTTGAGTTTACTTTTGTGAGTGCTGTAAAATGGGGGTCCATCTTCATTCTTTTGTATGAGGACAGCCAGCTTTCCCAACACTGTTTACTGAAGGGACTCTTCCTGCCCCATGGTGTGTTCTTGGTGCCCTTGTCAAATATGAGTTGATTGAAAATGTGTGCGTTTGTTTCTGGGCTCTCGTTTCGGTCCTGTTGGTGTATGTGTCTGTGATAGCTTTGCTAACTAACTTGATTGTGGTACTCATTTCACAGCATACATCCATATCAAATCATCACGTGGTATACCTTACATTTATACACTTTTGTCTATTTTATCTCAGTAAAGCTGGAAAAACAAAACAAAACAAAAGACAATGAACCGCAGGCCCTAGTCCTGACGGAGAACGTTAGTGTTGACTTATCTATTAAAACCATTTGCCCTTCTTTGCTAAACTTTAGATCAATCATGTTCATTCGCTATTTTTAAAAAACCAAACTTTTATTATGAAAATTGTCAAACATATTCAAAAACAGAGGAATATAATGAACTCCAGGCACCTGTTGCCAGCTTCAACAGGTATCAGTTTGAGGCTTATGTTGTTTCATTTTTATCCCCACCTGTTCCTAACGGCCCCCCCATCCCCAAACTGGTCTTTTTTTTTTTTTTTCCCGAGACAGAGTCTCACTCTTTTGCCCTGGCTAGAGTGCCATGGTGGCAGCCTAGCTCACAGCAACCTCAAACTCCTGGGCTCAAGCGATCCTTCTACCTCAGCCTCCCGAGTCGCTGGGACTACAGGCATGTGCCACCATGCCTGGCTAATTTTTTCTATATATTTTTAGCTGTCCAGCTAATTTCTTTCTATCTATTTTTAGTAGAGATGGGGTCTCGCTCTTGCTCAGGCTGGTCTCGAACTCCTGACCTTGAGCGATCCTCCTGCCTCAGCCTCCCAGAGTGCTAGGATTACAGGCATGAGCCACTGCACCCGGCCCAAACTGGATTATTTTTAAGCAAATCCCAAACATTTTATTTCATTGTAAAGACTTCAGAATGTGCCTCAAAAAAAGACTCTTTTCAAAAACAAAAGAGTAAAATCATGATCACACCTTAAAAATGTTAATAATTCCTTACTATCATCCAATATCCGAATAGTTTCATGAAATGTTGTATTTTGCTTTTCAGTTGATTGTTTTAAATTACGGTCCAGACACGGCCGACACATTGCATTTGGTGGATATGTCTCTTAGGACTTTTAAATCTACAGGTTCCTCCCATCCCTTTTTTTCCTTGAAATTTATTTATTAAAGAATCTGGGTATTTGTCTGCTCGAGTGGCCCATATTTTGGATTTTGCTGATTGCATCCCCACGGTGTCATTTAATATGTTCTTCTGTCCCCTGTATTGTAGATTGGTAGTTAGATGTGGAGACTTGGTCGGATTTAAGTTGTCGATTCCTGTCGATGCACTCTGGTTTAGTAACCGGTGTTGCACTGCAGGAAACCATAATTCTGCAGTTCTTTCTTGTGCTCCCCAGCTGAGCTCGCCCTTAGGCATGATTTCTAAAACAACCTAGGTGCACAGGTCTTATCCTGTATTGAACCTGCCTGCCCCGTGTGTTGGAGGAAGTCAGGAAGGGAGGGAACTCTTGTGGATCAGGTGCACGTAAGCTCTGGAGCTACGGTGGGGACCAAGATTGATGGTCTCTGATCCCAAGGAACTGACCACATAGTGGGGAGAGCAGCCAGATCTGCAAACAGGCAGGAAGGAAACAAGCAGGAGGCAGAGATATAAGTCAGGAGGTGAGGTGGGGTGAGAGTCCAGTGGGCGGAGCTTGCACTGCAGGGGGAGGGTCTCTGAGAAGGTGCTATTGCAGCTGAGGCCTCAAGGACAAGGAAGAGCCAGCCATGGGCAAGAATGAGACAGGCAGGGGGTGCTGGCAGTAGCAGGGACGGAGAAAGTGCCATATGCAGTGAGTCCTCACTTAATGTCACGCATAGGTTCTTGGAAACTGCGATGACTTTAAGCACATCACCAAACTCCTAAGTAAAGGCCAAAACACTTCCAGTATTAAACATTGAAATGTATGTGAGCTATACATGCATGCATTTAAGAAAGAATAATAGAAACAAGTAAGATGGTTATATACCCAATTTTTGTTGAATCAGTGAGTGACAGCGGTCATGGTCGTGAAGGGTTCAACCAAGAAATGAATGTTTGCAAAGCAAAAATTGTCAGGAGCACCTCCAGCCTCCACACAGGTCAAAAACTAAAGATAACCAACGTGGGGCTCGCTGAGCGCTTTCGTCTCGCATCATTTATTGTTGTGTGTTGGTATGATTATCGTATACTGGACAAATGTTTGTTTTACAATAATTTGTATTCATTCATTCATCCATTTTCCAACCCTCTTATTCTAGTTCAGGGTCATGGGTGGCCAGAGTCTCTCCCAGCAGTTAGGGGCACCAGGTGGTTACCCACCCTGGCCAGGGCGCTCACGCACACCCACACGCACACTGCTACCGTGTAGACACGCCAGGGCTCCCAGTCCAGTTTCCTTGGGGACCATGCCTGGGTCTGTGCCTCCTGCCTCCTAAGTACCTCTGGCCTGTCCTCTTGTCCTGCCTGCCCTTCTGCTGTTGAATTGCCTATGGCACCTTCAAAAAATAGAGAAAAGGAACAAGGCAGGTAGGAGCATCATGCGCTCGACAGACTTTGCAAAACGAGACTTGCACCCACATGTAAAAGAATATTGTTCATCATGTTTGCTATTAATTAGTATTTCTGCAAGAAAAAAAAGTTTCCAGGGGAGAAGTTTAAAGCTAAGAATCTAATGAAACTTCTGGCTTTTCTGCATGTTACATTTACCTTTGAAGTCATCTTTCTTCATTATCACAGAGGGTTGAGTTGAATGTGCAGTAAAACTAGCAGAAAAATAATTTCCCAGTAATAGTACTGACGAGGGCTGTATGATCTTTGTCCAGAGCATTTGCAGTGCTTCAGATACTTGTCTAAAAACCTGATTCCTAAAGCATTGCTTGTAAAAATAGAAACATTCCTGTGCCCAGATTCCAAATAATAAAAGACGCGGGGAGTGTTTTCAAAATTGTTGGACTGATTTAAATTTCACTGGAAAACAGCTCTCTGAAATGAAGCTGTCTATATGGGGCCGCCGTGTGATCACTTCCCACTAGCAGATGGTCGCTGCCAACTTCTGGCCGCTTGAGAAAGTGAGCTGTTTCCCACGCTCCCACACACCAGCGCGCTGGGACGTGTGGCTGGGAGATGTCGGGATCTCTGGGAGGGAAGACAGGAGAGAACAGCTGGGTGAAGCTCCTTGCAGACTCCCTTCTCTGCAGCCTGTCATTATATTCTAGAGAGCCTTGCTGCTGCCAGGTAATGACAGAAAACATGTCACCTAAAGAGTTAATAGCCCATGAAGTTTGGTAAAAAGAGAGGGTTGTGTTAAGTCCACATTTAACTCCCAGAGCTCTAGTTCTTTTCCTGGGGCCAAATCATCTCTGCACATTGAACCTCTTTAGCAGGTTTTTGGCACGTTGCAAGTGTTGGGTGTTAAGTTCCTCTCTTTTTCCCACCTCTGCCCCCATCCTCTAGTAATGAGGTAAGAAGTGACTGAAGGATAAGGCTGTGGGAGGAGGAGGAGGAAGAGAGAAAGAAGTGAGCTGGAAAATCCACTGGCCTTGTAATGAATTCCTGAGTAACTAAGAGTCGCTATGTTAGATTCGTGTTTTTCCAGTCTGTGGCCGGGTGCCATTTGCAAAATCTCTCCCATGTGATTAGGGAATTGTTTCTTTTAATTCACAGATTCTCTAAGTAAAATGATTGCTGGCGTGCTCTTCCAGTGGATCAGCACTAATAAGGAAGTGAAGGGTGTCAGACCTCATCGGTTAGCCCTAGCACCACCAACACCAGGGGACTGCTGGCCACAGTATCTCAGCAGCCCTTTCCCATGTTCCCAAGGACTGTGGGTTTTGCTGAGCAAGAACAGTGATATGTTTTTTTAGAGACAGTTATAACTGATTTCAAGAAGGCTGTACATGTTGTGATTAAAAGGGCCAATTTTGGAGTCAGCACCATGGGTTCATATCCTAGTGTTGCCACTTCTTCCTTGGTGACTTTGGACACATTGATGAATTTACCTAATTTCCCCATCAGAAAAATAATGGGTATCAGTAGTAGTTAGTTTTATGGGATTTTTCCGAGGATTGGATGTTGGTAAGATGCCTGGAGCTTGGTAAACATTCAATAAACGTTAGCCATTATCCTAACACGTTAAATTATTCAAAATAATTAGTGATACCAGAGTGTCCCATTCAGATTTACTTCTTCTTCTTCTTCTTCCTCTTTTTTTTTTTTTTTTGGGACAGAGTCTCACTCTGTTGCCCGGGCTAGAGTGCCGTGGCTTCAGCCTAGCTCACAGCAACCTCAAACTCCTGGGCTCAGGCAATCCTCCTGCCTCAGCCTCCCAAGTAGATGGGACTACAGGCATGTGCCACCAGGCCCGGCTAATTTTTCTATATGTATATTTTTTAGCTGTCCATATAATTTCTTTCTATTTTTAGTAGAGACGGGATCTCGCTCTTGCTCAGGCTGGTCTCGAACTCCTGAGCTCAAACAATCCTCCTGCCTCGGCCTCCCAGAGTGCTAGGATTACCTCGCCCGGCCCAGATTTACTTCTTAACACTTCATTGTATCCTTGCCTGTTTGTGTCAGTCTTTCCCCTCTTGGATTGTGGGTTTCTGGAAGGCAAGGGCTGGACTCTACCCATTCTCTTCCCGCAGCACGTAGCCCAGTCCTGGAAGGATTACTCAGTTTGCTGAGTAAATTCATTAAGGCTTTAATAATGACGTCTGTGCTTCTGCTCCCAGCCCATCTTGCCTGGAAAAAGAATACCGGGGTTTGCAATCCAGCCGCGTGTCTTTGTCAAATTCTGTTGTATTTTACGCAGCATCGGTACCTTTGGTAGCACTCTGGGTCCTACTGAGGAGGAAGGTCATTTCTGCATTCCTTTTAACCACACTTGGTTTTGCACAGGTCACCACAAATGGCATCATTGCCGTGAGTGAACCCCCGGCCAAAGAATCCCATCCTGGGCTCTTCCCACCAACCTTTGGTGCGATCGCGCCTTTCCTGGCGGACTTGGACACCACAGATGGCCTCGGAAAGGTTTATTATCGAGAAGACGTATCCCCCTCCGTCACTCGGCTGGCAGCGGAGTGTGTCCAGAGAGGCTTCCCGGAGGTCTCTTTCCAGCCCAGGAGTGTGGTGGTCGTCACTTGGGAGTCTATGGCCCCCTACCAAGGGCCCAGCAGGGACCCTGCCCAGGAAGGCAAGGTAAGTGCTCCCCCAGGTCCAAGTGCAAAGAGTCTGACACGCTGGCTTTGAACTCTGCAGTCGTGGGGTCTGTGCTGCTCTGATGTACATCATGCCTATGTCATTGCTAAAGATAGAAAATCCAAAGCAAAATCTCGTAGACTGGTGATTGCAGGCCCCAAAACTCACAAGATCTTATCTGCAAGGCTCTATAAATCTGTGTTTCAATGGTGATTAGATACAAAGAAAGACAGTTCCTGAGAAGACTGCCTCGTGGCAAGAATAGGCTTGATACATGGCATCCCCTGGCTGTTCTTCCTTCAGGTGGCAGATAGTGGAAGGAAAGTTTCTAATTAAATGGAGACGTTATCGATGTGAAATAATAGGTTCAAATAACCAAGTCCTCCTGAGGGATGTGAAGATACAAAGACGGGGCCCAGACTCTAGCTGGGGAGACAAGAACCATTTGGACCATGTGAGCGGTTTAGAACTCGTGTTATGATAACCCAGGGTGGGAGTCTTTGTGGGTGAAGGCTTTAACGACCAGGCTTGGACTTGCCCTGGAAGGAAGGAGAGTATTGCAGCAGATCGAGAAGCCACTGCTAGACCTGGAGTGACCTTTTAGGCCAGGCCTCAATTTTTCCTTGGAAAAGTAAGTTCTCTGTACCATCACTTAATTTTTTATGGGATAACGGGGTAGAGAGAAACTTGAAAGGTTGAGAAGCATCCGTGTAAATGGGAGGTGTTCCAGGCTGGTAGTTCCCAAAGTATGTTCCGCGAAACACCAGTCTGGTGAGATAGTCCTCGGGAAAAGGTAGCCACCCCTGGCCGGATTAGTTTGGGGAATGCTAAAACTGTATCTCCCCGTTTCGGAGACTCACTCTGAAAAGTCCTGCAGTAAAGAAACCTGTTTAATATTGTTCAACTGAGCAGTTCCCAAACCTTTTGGCCATACCTCCCTCCCCAATAACTCCCCAAACAGGACACATCACATCCCACGGAACACATTCGGGGAGAGTCTGTTAGGGGCCTGGGTGACACGTTTTGCCTGCCAGCTGTTATCTGTCTGAGTGCCACACTGGAGAACTGCTCGAATCTTACATTTCTCAGACGCCTCCCTTTTGCTTGGGTGAGAAACGCCCAACCCCCAGCCCCTTGGTACCACGCCCTCCTCTGCCTCTTGGGCCTAATCTGTCACACCTCCACTCACCTGTGTGGGAGCTGTGCCAAATGACTTGCAACTTCCTGATCTTGCCTTTTTTTTTCGCCTGCATTTATCTTGCACAGGTTGTCCTCTGTATTTGGGACGTCCCGACCCCCTACAGGAGTAAACACCTCCTGCTTGTTCATTCAGATTTGTCCCTTCCATGCTGCCTGGATGAACCACAGCCTCCTCTGCTCCCGCCACTCCCGGCAGGGGACACTTCCTCCTACAGCTCCTAGGGTGCTTTATTCGTATCTCTGCCATAGAATCCATCCCCTGGTTTTGTAGTATTTTGTTCGCATGTCAGTCTTCCCATCTAGATCGTAAATTCTCCAGTGCAGGGACCATGCATTTTTATTCTTCACATCCACAGAGCTCCGGGCAATATCTGGCATGTAGGAAAGGTACTAATGTTTAAGGAATCCTTTCTCTGTGCCTGGCCCTTCATATGTTATCTCGTGTAGTCTTCCTCCTGTATCTATGAAGTAGATGGTTTTATCTTCATTTCATAGATGCAGACTTTGAGGCTTAGAGAGCTTCAGTATCATGCCCAAGGTCACACAACCAATAACGCGTGGAGCAAAGATTTGGATCCAGGTCTGTTTCTTCCTAAACCTTGTGTTATTTTCTACCGTGTGGTGCTTGGGCTCAATAAATATTTGTTAAATGATGAAGGTGGTTGAATATGTTTAATGGCCGTGGAAACAAATTCTGTGGGCAAGAATTTCCTCAGTTGCATGAGCTTCAGGCCGCCATCTGCAGGTACCATCTGTATAATTTTTGGTTAACCTTAGGGTCACATTTATGCAGAAGATATTTATTTATTAATCAGAAAATTTCATGTTGACATAGCCTTAGGGATATGTCAGTGGAGCCATCCTGGAATACTTGGTCCTCGCTGCAAAAGTATGTCTTTTATTTTTTTATTTTATTTTTTTATTTTTTGAGACAGAGTCTCACTCTGTTGCCCAGGCTAGAGTGAGTGCCGTGGCGTCAGCCTAGCTCACAGCAACCTCAAACTCCTGAGCTCAAGCAATCCTCCTGTCTCAGCCTCCCGAGTAGCTGGGACTACAGGCATGCGCCACCATGCCCGGCTAATTTTTTCTATATATATTTTTAGCTGTCCATATAATTTCTTTCTATTTTTAGTAGAGATGGGGTCTCGCTCTTGCTCAGGCTGGTCTCGAACTCCTGAGCTCAAACGATCCGCCCACCTCGGCCTCCCAGAGTGCTAGGATTACAGGCGTGAGCCACCGCGCCCGGCCAAAAGTATGTCTTTTAGAATAAGGTGAGAATATTGCCATCTCTTCGCAGTACTGTCCTTTTTACATATAGCCTGGTGAATGACACATTTTGCGATCTGTAGATACCTTCCTGAGTAACTGACTTGTAACTCATCTTCACAGAGAAACACGTTCCAGGCTGTTCTGGCCTCCTCTGATTCCAGCTCCTACGCCATTTTCCTTTACCCCGAGGACGGTCTGCAGTTCCATACGACGTTCTCAAAGAAGGACGGGGACCAGGTCCCTGCTGTGGTCGCGTTCAGTCAAGGTCTAGTGGGGCTCCTATGGAAGAGCGATGGCGCTTATAACATATTTGCTAATGACAGAGAATCGATTGAAAATCTGGCCAAGTATGCTTCCTTTGTTTCTTCAATACATTCTTCCCTTCATGTTATTGTCTTACTAAGAATAATGCGCTGGGTACTAGAGATCATACCTAAAAATGTTCCTATGGATTTAAGTTTTGTATGTCATTTTTATAGTATGAAATGCTGTTTTTCTGATGAGTTTAAGGGAATATACTCTTCAAATGAACAGCTATCCTATTTTTTTTAGATATCATCCTCCTTTAAAACAGTTTCTATCATTTTATCTGTAAGTACAAAGTTAGAAATAAAGACCTGCCCAAGACCCCACAGCCAGTGGAGCTGGGATTTCTAATAAACTACGTTTGCACTGTTATCACCCACAGCACTTCTGACATCAGATATGTGGGTTCTTTTCCCCCCTCACACCACCCAGTTCTCCAATTTGGGGACACCTGTGTGGTGTCCTACAGTTCATTTCGATTCTGGCGCTGGAGTTGGTGCAGCCCCCCAGGTGACAGGCTCGGTCCCACAAGACGGCCCCCCCTTCAGATGTCAGTTGGAAGTCCTGTGTCCCCATGTGTACTTCTGAGCAACCAGCTATAAATCCGGGGTTTCCGTGACCCCTCCTTAGGTTTGATAATTTGCTAGAATGGCTCGTAGAACTCAGCAAAGTGCTTTACTCACCATTATTAGTTTATCATAAACGATACAATTCAGGAACAGCCAAATGGAGGAGGTACTAGGAGGGCAGAGCTTGCATCCCCTTTCTGGCCGTACCACCCTTCCAGCACCTTGACATGTTCATGGACACAAAAGCTCTTCGACATCTGTCATTTAGGGGATTTTACGGAGGCCTCATTACACAGGCGCGGTTGACTAAACCACTGGCCATTGGTGGCTGACTCCAGCTCCAGCCCATCTGCCCTCTCCGGAGGTGGGTGCAGGGGAGGAGGGAGGGGGACTGAACAATTCTCACCCTTTAATCCTGCCTTGGTCTTACTGGCCACCAGCCCCCATCCTGAAGCCCTCTGGGAGCCCCCAGCCACCAGTCCACTCATTAGCATACAAAAAGGCACTCTTATCACTCCAGAAATTCCGAGGGTTTTAGGAGGTCTTGTGCCAGGATTCAGGGACAAAGGCCAAATATATATTTATACTATGTCACACCATGCCGTGGAAAGACATCGTGGAGAAAACAAATGACATAAGTCATAAAGCCACCTTCAGTCACATGAGCTACCTTAGCTCACAGGGCACATTCCCAGGGATTAGTATGAGTTGAATTTTAAGTCCCAGCGACGTCCCTGGAGCACGGCTCAGGAATGGCAGAGGGTGAGCCTTTGTTAGTGTCATGCCCATTTGGACACAGCCTCAGCAAACAGCCCTGGACTGTCTCAGCTCTGTGACAGACAGACAGGACAGCTACTGCTCTTCCGGGGCTGTTTGTGAGTCGCTGGCCTGTTTCCAAGAAGCCTGTCCCTTCCCCTAGGAGCAGCAACTCTGGACAGCAGGGCGTCTGGGTCTTTGAGATCGGGAGTCCGGTCACGGCCAGTGGCGTGGTGCCCGCGGATGTGAACCCTGGACCTGACGATGGAGCAGTGTACGACGATGAGGAGGATGAAGACTATGACCTGGCGACCACCCGTCTGGGCCTGGAGGGCGCGGCCACCACGTTTTTCCCCTACGGGAATCCTAGAAGGGGAGATGCCAACACATACGACCTCCCCAGTGTCCTCTCCCCGCGCCAGGCGGCCACCGAGAGATCCTTGGGACCTGCCACCGAGAGGACCAGGTCTTTCCAGTTGCCGGCCGAGAAGTTTCCCCGGCAGCACGGGCAGGTCATAGACGTGGACGAAGTTGAGGAAACAGGAGTTGGTAAGAACATTAACGTCGCAGTTGGTGACGTTCTTGGACACTTGGGCTTCCAGACAAGAGGACGGCTGGAGGGGTGTCAGTGGTGCACAATATGTGGGGGTTTGTAAGGGTCGGAGCTTGGGGAAGGGGGTGCTGAACACCCACAGTCGTAGAGCATTGGTGTCACATGCCTGATGGCTTCAAAGCCCAGTGATCTTTCACTGGGATTAGGACTGTGGTGACAGAGACCGTTGAGTTTGTCTTCTTTGAAGTTTCCTAGTATTCCATTCTGTCTGTTTTAAAGAGAAACATGCTTTAGAATTATTTTGAAAGTCAGGTTTTCTTATTTGTGACTTCTGAGATCAGACATGTATTCGACCCACCTGAAAAAACATTTCAGAAGTTCCTCGGGCTATTACGCAGCTTATCTTTGACACATTTATTTCCTCTTGGTTTCCTAATTAGAATGGTTGATTATTTTTCCTTCCAGGCCCTGTCAGTTTCAGAGTTGGTCCGTGAAAATAAAAAAAAAAAATACAAAATAAGTAGATACCCCTTTTAAAAAAAATAGTGTTTAGTATAATGTCTTCTAGTCAACCATGTTATATCAGATTTTTGCTACATTTTGAGGGAAAATGATTTGAACCCCAGCATGCTTTTATTTGTCTTATAAGAGATGTTCAGATTAAACTGTGCTCGTTATTTTCTTCTCTTTTTCTTTTGTGACAGAGTCTTGCTCTGTCGCCCAGGCTAGAGTACAGTGGCGTCATAACTCACAGCAACCTCAAACTCCTGGGCTATCCTCCTGCCTCAGCGTCCCAAGTAGCTGGGACTACAGGCCTGAACCACCATACCCAGCTAATTTTTCTATTTTTAGTAGAGAGGGGGCCTTGCTCTTGCTCAGGCTGGTCTCGAACTCCTGAGCTCAGGCAATCCTCCCCCCTCAGCCTCTCAGAGTGCTAGGATTACAGGCGTGAACCACTGCACCTGGCTACTTTCTTCTCTTTAGATTGACATATAATCCATGAAGGTTCCTATAAATGGGTTAGTCTAAGCTTTCAAATACGTTTACTATGACTCTTTATTGCATCTACTAAGGAGTTATCATAAGACCCTCTGAAAAGTAGTCCATTCCACATTATTCTCTTATTTTTAAAATTTTTTAAAGAGCCAAGGTCTTATTATGTTGCCCAGGCTGGTCTTAAACTCCTGGCCTCAAGCGATCCTCCCACCTCAGCCTCCCGAGTAGCTGGGATTACAGGCTCCAGCCAAAGCGCCCAGCCTCTTATTGTCATTTCTCCTTACTTGTTCTCATGTGTCGCATAGCCATAGTCATAAATGTTTGCTCTTACTGAGTATCCTTATTGAGTAATCACAGGCAAAATGGGGTGCTTACCAAATGGTTTGCTCACCTACTTCTAAGGCACAGAAATGGAGAAGCTGCAGTTTGGTGGCCCGACGAGGACACGGGTTCATGCCTCAGGGGTCCCCGACACACACTGCACCCTGGATTCCCGGGGTGATGCTGACATCTCCCAGCCCATGGCATTCTGCCCTGTCTTTCAGAGTCACCTCCCCCAGATGTGTTGGGTGTGTTTACTTGCAGATGTTGCGCTTTGAGTCTTATCCTGTCTCCACCCTTTCTAGGTATCTCTGAAATTCTCATTTGTGCAGCTGTCACTTTTAAATGCGACCATATCTGGCCCCAACAACTTGATACTGAAAAAAAACCTAGATTTGAACCCAGAATGTGTCCAACACAGATGTTTTTCTGTCCCTCTATTCCAGCTGTTTCCCTGCATTTATTAGAAACAATCAGTAGCGTCACGTGTTCAGTTCAGGGCCTGAGTGTTCTCGGCTCCCAATGCCATCTTTATACACGCTTGAAATTTCCTTCCAAGTATGTAGGACTAATAGAATCTACCTGGGTTTAAACTGTACTTTTATCTTCCCTCTGAACAGTCAATTATAAATGGAATCATTCTCCTCCCTAAAAGTTCACCCCTCTTGTGCTTTTGAACTTCATTTCCAGATTAATTTGCTCTGGCTGATTAAATTTAATGAGCTAGGTCATGATTCTAATGAAATGAACTTGGGAGGTGGAATTTAAAAATGGAGCAATTCTTTTTGTTTCTTGGGTCAAAAGCTTTTACCAGGTGTGACTAAGGCATTATGTCTGATCAGCTTTGGTATAAGTGAATTATTCCTTGGGGGAAAGGGGGTGGGAGAGAGAGGGAGATGGTTTAAAATTTATTTATTTATTTATTTTTATTTATTTATTTTTTTTCTCCTTCCCCTCCCTCGGTTTAAAATTTTTTTAAAAATATAAGCCAGAGGCCGGGCGCGGTGGCTCACGCCTGTAATCCTAGCACTCTGGGAGGCCGAGGTGGGTGGATCGTTTGAGCTCAGGAGTTCGAGACCAGCCTGAGCAAGAGCGAGACCCCATCTCTACTAAAAATAGAAAGAAATTATATGGACAGCTAAAAATATATATAGAAAAAATTAGCCGGGCATGGTGGCGCATGCCTGTAGTCCCAGCTACTCGGGAGGCTGAGACAGGAGGATCGCTTGAGCTCAGGAGTTTGAGGTTGCTGTGAGCTGGGCTGACGCCACGGCACTCACTCTAGCCTGGGCAACAGAGTGAGACTCTGTCAAAAAAAAAAAAAAAAAAAAAATAAGCCAGAGCACCGTGGCACATGCCTGCAGGCCCAGCTACTTGGAGACTGAGGTGGGAGGATCCCTTGAGCCTAGGAGTTTGAGACCAGCCTGGGCAACATAGCAAGACCACGTCTTAAAAAAGAAAAAAAAAAAAAATATATATATATATATATATATATATATGGTAAGGTGGTTAAAATGGCAAATTTTGTTTTTAATATATATATCTTACCACAATAAAAAAAAGTAAAAAAAAATATATTTTAGGGTCCCCCCAAATGTGAAGCTGATCCTTCTGACTGCATCAGATGCATACTATCCTAAAATTGACGTTGGATGGCGGTAACCTAACGTTGATTCAGTGCACTGGATTACAGCAGTTTTGAGTCATGCACCCTTGTGATTTCTCAACTCCCTCTAGACCTGTTTGCCTCAGTGGTTTGAGTAACGGAACCACATGACTATACTATTTAAGTCACTACCTGTAGTGGATTTTAATCTTCTCTCATTTTTTTTTTTTTTTTTTTGAGACAGAGTCTCACTCTGTTGCCCTGGCTAGAGTGCCATGGCGTCAGCCTCGCTCACAGCAACCTCAAACTCCTGGGCTCAAGGGATCCTCCTGCCTCAGCCTCCCGAGTAGCTGGGACTACAGGCATGCACCACCATGCCCGGCTAATTTTTTCTATATATATTTTTAGCTGTCCATATAATTTCTTTCTATTTTTAGTAGAGACGAGGGTCTCGCTCTTGCTCAGGCTGGTCTCGAACTCCTGACCTCGAGCCATCCACCCGCCTCGGCCTCCCAGAGTGCTGGGATGACAGGCGTGAGCCACCGCGCCCGGCCTTTTACTCTTCTGTTGATGAGCCTGGTCCCTGGCACGGCCCAGGCAGAAGTGAGTCCCTGCGGGGACTGAGGGGGCGCAGGGGACTGAGGGGGCGCAGGGCGGAGAAAGGCCCCCCGGGCCGGGGCTGTGCGAAATGCTGACAAGCCTGCCCTTGTTTTTCCCGCAACAGTTTTCAGCTACAACACGGACTCCCGCCAGACGTGTGCCAACAACAGACACCACTGCTCGGTGCACGCGGAGTGCAGGGACTTCGCCACCGGCTTCTGCTGCCGCTGCGTCGCCGGCTACACGGGCAACGGGCGACAGTGCGTCGCAGAAGGTGATTTGCGTCTACGCGGTCCGCGTGTGGGGGAGGGGGAGGGGAAGCGGGTTTTTGCTTTGGCGCTGGTTTCTCAGGGCCGGCGTTACCCGGATCTCCGCAGGTGTGCGGTGTTTTACGTAATAACGTGGCGGCGACAAGAGATGTCTCAGTCCCCGTCCTTTCTCCTGTTCGCTGACGGGCGTTCCCGGGGAGGGCCCGGGTTGCTCTCATGGCGAAGCCTCGTCCCTTCCTGGGCTGTTTCTCCCTCTCGGGGGGCCCCTCTTCACAGCCGCCCTGAGCCGGGGACAGAGGCCGAAGCGTTGACAAAAATTCCTGCCTAGACCGGGAGTTTTTCACGCCCCTCATTTTCCTCAGCTCCTTTCAGATTTCTCCCGTGTCTTTTTCCTCAGCGTCTCCCCAGGTTCCCACGGCGTTCCTCACAGACCTCGCTGTCTCGATGGCTGACGAAGCCGGGCAGGGCCGCGGGAGGACGGCCGAGCCCCGAGTTCATGGCGGGCAAAGTTTACTCCAGTCCCCCTTCCTCTTCCGTTTCTCTCTCCCGGCGCCCCGGAAATCCTAGCGTGGTTATGGGGGAGCCCGAGGGGCGCCCCGCGGTGAACCCCGCTGTGGGGTGACCGCCCCCCTCAGAGGGACCCGCTGGCCTCGATGCTCCCGCTGGCCAGAAAATTCCTTTCTGTGCACTCCCAGGGGGTCCTGGTGACAGTTGACCGAGTGCAACTTCTGGGAGGCGGGGGCCACGCACCAGAGTGGAAACAGGAACGACAAAAATCTCCGCTGCGTTGAGTCTTTGTCCCCTTAGATGTTGTCTTCATCAGGGGCTCATAACCAAATACCTGAAATGGAGTAATTTATAAAGAAACGAAGTTTATGTCTTATAGCTATGGAGGCTGGGGCGGGCCTTCTTGCTGGCGGGGACCCTGCGGAGTCCCGAGGTGGTGCAGGGCGTCACATTGTGCGGGGACTGAGGGTAAAACCACCACCAGTCCCGTTCCTGGGATGACCCATTCATCCATGAATGGGTTAATCCGATCTTGAGCCCTCACGACCCAGTCACCTCTTAAGGGTCCCCGCCTCTCAGTACTGCCACGTGGGGGATTGAGTTTCAACATGAATTTTGGAGGGGACACACATTCAAACCACAGTGGGTGCCAACAGTTTCCCTCACTTGTCACAGGTCATTTCCTTTGTGTGTTTAACGGGGAACTTCAATTGCTTTGCAAAAGTCGACTAAATAAAACTCAGTTGGAGGAGCGTTTTCTGTTTTCCAGATCCCCCTGCCGTAGCTCTAGTTAAAGTCAGTTATTTTAATTTGCTAAAGACAAAAAAAAATTATTTCCTTCTGTATCACAATTACAGTGAGGCTTTTTAAAAAACATTGCCTTCAGCACTGAAAGAAAATTTAGTATACTTTTTACATTAATTTTGGAAGATGTTTTGAACTTCTTTAAAGTGTTTTCTGTTTTCTTCTAAATCCCATCACCCCAGGGATGTCGTGCCTTTGCTTCTCTGTTTCAGGCTTGGCTTTTTTTTTTTTTTTTTTTTTTTTAATCTCCCCCACCCGAGAGAAGCTTCCAGAATCCACAATAAAAGCTTAAACTTAAGGAGCAACCTCACTGGCCCCTCCCCACCCCAAATATCAGAGCTTGAAACGCTGAGCAGTTTGTGTTTGGCAGCAAGCTCAGATATGACAAATCATTCAGCTACATATTTTGACGTTATATATGCACCCGGTAATAGTTTTCTGGTTTAAATATTTGTTGGATTCTTGCTACTTTAAACAATGTTTCTAGCTCAAAGTTTGCCGGAAAAAATTTTGTTTGGTTTCCTTGACTTGGCTTTCTTGCTTGTTTCTGTAACTGTTCTTGGAATGCATTTTTTTGCTATTAGCCTGCTAACTTCACGGCATTCCCCAGTGTAATGACACATCATGTGTACGGAATTACTGCGTGTGTTGAAAGTGCCCTGGTGCAGTCTGGGCATACTGAACACAGCAAAAGGTCATCAGAACACAGATAACCCCTAGGTGCAAGCCTGTCTGTCTAGGGTTATTCAACAAAATTTACAGAGTGCTTATTATGCAAAGAAAACTCTGCCAAGAAGGAGGGAGCTGGTTTTGAAAGTCCTGTCCCTAGTAATTTATAATTTAGGAAGAGAAATAAGGTATGTACAATCAATAACTGATAGAATTTAATTATACTTCAAACCTAAACAATCCAAGGTGACTTTTGTTTTAACTTGTCCCTCAGGTTTTTTGTTCCTTTTGTTTTTGTTTTGTTTTGTTTGAGAACAGGGTGTTGCTCTGTTGTCCAGGCTAGAATGCAGTGGCCTCATAGCTCACTGCAACCTCAAACTCCTGGGCTCAAGTGATCCTCCTGCTTCAGCCTCCCAAGTAACTGGGACTACAGCTACATGCCACCATGCCTGGCTAAGTTTTGTAGAGATGGGGGTCTCGCTCTTGCTCAGGCTGGGCTCAAACTCCTAATCTCAAGTGATTCTCCCACCTCAGCCTCCCAAAGTGCTAGGATGACAGGCATGAGCTACTGTTTTGTTTTTTTGAGATACAATTCACATGCCTTTTTGAAGTATATAATTTGGTGGGTTTTAGTATATTCACGAAGTTGTGCAACTATTACCGCTATCTAATTCTAGAACATTTTCATCACCCGCAAGAAACACTGTACCCGTTAGCAGTCACTCTTCATTCCTCAGAATCTCCCAGCCCCTGCCAACCCCTCGTCTACTTTCTGTCTTTATGAGTTTTCCTATTTGGGGCATTTCATATAAATGGAATCATCCAATATGTGACCTTCTGTGTCTGGCTTCGTTCACTTGGCAAAATGTTCTTAAGGTTCATCCATGGTTTAACATGTATCAGTATTTCATTCCTTTTTCTAGCCAAATAATACTTCAATGGATGGATAGACCATATTTTCTTTATCCATTTATCAGTTGATGAGTATTTGGACTATTTCCCTTTTTGGCTATTTTGCACAATGCTGCTAAGATCATTTGTGTACAAGTTTTTGTGTGGACATACGTGTTTCATTCTCTTGGGAAGTCATATGGTAACATTCAGTTTTCTTATTCAAATACAACACGAGCAACATAATTTCTTTAGTTCCTATTTTTTTCTGATTAAACAATAATAAAGTTATAAATAGGCAAACATTATAGAGATATGTAATGTAGAAAATGAATGTTCACCACATTGCCAGGAGTTAAGCACTGTTAGCAATTTTCCCCCAGGTACATGCTGACATTTATTGATGTAATTTTAAAAACAAAAATGGTATCTTATATATACTGTTCATCAATGTATCAAGAAAGCTTTTAGATTTGCCATAGTAGGTCTTGATCCCATCATTCCCTGTTGTCTAAACGGATCAGTCAACAACAGACACGCCAGGCTGGTTCTGGTCCAGAGGGCATATATGTGGGGTTTGTAACGTCCACCCTGCCCACGTTTGCCCTGGGTGAGGCTCCAGGACCCAGACTGTCCATCCTGACCCTGGGTAGTGAGACTGTGTTTGAGCCCAGGATGTTTGTTAAGGTGCGTGATCGATCAGGCAGCCAAATGACCAGATTCCCAGGGCTACTCAGTTAGCCCTGCTGTCCCAGGGAAATAACCAGTTTAGCCCCTTTTACTCTCAGAAGTGATCACTTCTGTGGTCACCTTAGTTCTAGATCACCACTGATACTGTTCTTCTCTAGAAATTACTTTATCTGCTCCTGCAGTTACTCGATCACACAGTGGCTCCCGTGGAGCCCTTTCCCACTAGCCACGATCAATAACATGGAAGAGAGGCAGGGGCGTTGGAATTTTGAAGGTTCATGGCACTCTATCACGGGTGCTCTTGAGAAGAACAAGTAACTTCGCTTACGCCAAAACCATAGGTCCTACCAGACACATTTGTTTGAAAGCCTGGCTTGGAAGCGATCTCTACCTCCTTTCTTTGTTTTCTGCTTAGGTTCCCCCCAGCGAGTCAATGGCAAAGTGAAAGGAAGGATCTTTGTGGGGACCAGCCAGGTCCCCATTGCCTTTGAGAACACTGACCTCCACTCTTACGTGGTCATGAACCACGGACGCTCCTACACGGCCATCAGCACCATTCCCGAGACTGTCGGGTACTCTCTGCTTCCTCTGGCCCCGATTGGAGGCATCATCGGATGGATGTTTGCGGTGGAGCAGGACGGATTCAGGAATGGCTTCAGCATCACCGGTAACTTATACCTGACGTTGAAATTAATGGGCCACACATTGGTGCCTGGGGGCAGGCCTGGGAATGAACAGAAAGGGAACTGTCTGCAGTCAACTTACCGATGAGCATTCTGTGGCTCCTTTTTGTCTATAGACAGAGCAGCCTGTAGTTCTGCCCTGGAAATGAGATGATGAGGTGAAATTAACATGTAAGATTTTCATTAATATGTATTAACTGAGACTGCCTAGAATTGTGTTATGATCAAGGAGCAATTTCATGGTGGAGATTAGAAGTCTCCGCAGAACAAGCTCATATATCCACACAACCAAAAGCCTGCCTCCAAATTCCAAACCAACCTGAAGTTGATCCTTGACATTTCCTAAGTAGCTGCTGAGAGAAAAAGAACCTGTCATTTGTAGCTGGTAAATTAAGCCCAATCAACAGAATCCTCATGAGTCTTAGGAAATCTGAATGTCCCTGGAGTTTCTTAGAGAATATGGAAGGTTCAGTCTTTAGCAGATGTGTGGGCAGATCGTTTGGGGGACGTTTCCTTGGTGTAGTGGTGGCCTCTCCCTTTCTCTGCCAAGGCCAGCCACCTGTGCAAGCTGGAGGCCCGTTCCTGGGGACAGCTGAGGTGGAGGAGTCTGTGTCCTTGATTGTTGGTCACTTCTAGGACCTGGAACCTGTTGTGCCAGGGCACAGGTGCAAAGCTACCACCTCTGACTAGACTGCCTAGACCTGCCCTCTCAGGTTGGCCTGAACCAACGTGGAGCCCCAGGCAAGTGTTAGTGGAAACACTGCTGGGAGCAGAATCTCCATCTGGGGTTTGCACTGGGAACCCTTCCAGAAGTTATAGCTTATAAATACATAACTTTCTGAAATGTGGCCATTTTAAGAAAGGAGAGGGTAGATAGATAGATAGATAGATAAGAAAAGGCGTGAACCTAGTCCTAAGATTTGCTAATTTTTGGCCTAATTTTTTTTCCCCTCTATTCCACAGGCACGTATATTCTGAGTATTATAAGAATATTCATGCTCTCATGCAAACAAGACGCCCTTTTCTTTGCAAACGTAGTTGAGCTGCAGACTCACGCACCCTGTTCCGTCCTTGCACAGCTTTTCACATTGGTGTTGCTTTGTCTGTTGATTCATTTACATCGGTGATACATTGTAATATACATTGACTTCAGCTGGGCTGAGGGAGTTTTCGCAAATTCCCTGCAACAGCAAATCTTTGTTACTACAAATGATCCTTCTGAATTTCCCCGGGACCTGTGTTATCAGTTGGACATCTGCCTGGGACTTAGGTCACTATAAAGCGGGGATTGTCAGACTTTTTCTGCAAAGACCCAGACAGTAAATACTTTAAGCTTCGCCTAAATATATTAGGCCTTATGGTCTCTGTTGCAGCTACTCAACTCTGTCATTGTGGAGTGAACAGCAACCATAGGCAATATGTAAATGAACGAGCATGACTGTGCTCTAATAAAACTGTATTAATGGGCACTGATTTCAATTTCAGACAATTTTTACATATCGTGAAATATTATTCTTTTGATTTTTAAAAACCATTTAAAAATGTAAAGATCTTTCTTGGCTCAAGGGCTGTACAAAAACAGGCTTCCAGCCAGATTCAGTCCAAGGGGATTTCCTGAGCCAGCACCGTAGCACGTGATCTTAAGGTGGTTTCTGGTACGGGTGATGGTTTGCCCTGAGCAACTTGCTCATCCCAACCAGGACTTAGCTAAGTCCATAATTATCACTATAACTGGCATCATGGCACCCTTGACAACTTGCAGAACACTTTTTAAACATACTTTATCTCGTCTAATTTCCACAAGATAGATTGGATCCCTTTTTTATCATCAGGAAATGGAGGCTTACAGGGGTTAAGCAACTTATTCACGTTCACCCAGCCAGAACCTCGCAGAGTGGGAGCCAGACCCAGGTCCCCTGCTCTTTCCAGCACAACCCTCGAGCCAACCCGTCTCAGATGCTGGTGTGTGGCTGGGAAGCAGCTTCTCTCCTCTGTGCATGGCTCAGTCGGGCCACGCAGTTGTCCGGGCTCCGTCCTCAGTGTCCCCAGCCCCATGTTCTACCAGCCCAACTAAAGCACCTGCAGAGGACGTTGGCGCAGCCCAGCTCTGCATGGCCGTGCACTGTGAGTGTCCAGCGGGCAGGAGGGTGTGCCAGCCAGACGACAAAGTGACAGGCCAATCTTGCGTTCCAGGGGGCGAGTTCACCCGCCAGGCCGAGGTGACCTTCGTGGGGCACCCGGGCAAGCTGGTCATGAAGCAGCGGTTCAGCGGCATCGATGAGCACGGGCACCTGACCATCGACACGGAGCTGGACGGCCGTGTGCCGGAGATCCCCTTCGGCGCGGCCGTGCACATCGAGCCCTACACGGAGCTGTACCACTACTCCAGCTCAGGTGAGCCCAGGGTCTGTGGTGGGGACATATGACACCCGGCCTCTCCTGGTAACAGTGACTTTCCCATTGAGTGCAGGCTCAGGACACGCTTGTAGGGAATTTAGTGCAAAAAAGAAAATAAGTGTAACTTAGAATCATAAAACCTGAACATAATTATCATGAAATTGAATTACATTTCCTTTCAGCCTTTTCCCCAGCATCTATCTATATCAACTATCCCAACATATAATTTTAAGATAAAATAGTACAATTTTATTATACTATACATCATTATACTATACCATATACTATTTAGAGGTATAGTATAATTTTATCCTATACATTTAAAAACTACATTTGTCTTCCATTTGGTAGGTGGTTTTAAATAATTTCTTACTTACAGAAAAGTGGAAAATAGCACAAAGAATTTCCACATACCATCTACCCAGCTTCACTAGTCGCTAACATTTTGCCACATTTCTGTTATCATTCTCCTGCTTTCTCTTTTTATACATATGCGTATATGTATAATTTTTTTCCTGGCCATTTGAGAGTAAGTTGTACGCGTCATGATAGTTTATCCCCTAAACACTTTTGTGTGTTTTTCCTAAGAACAAGGGGGTTCTCCCATGGCCACGGTGCAATTATCAAAATCAGGAAAGTTAACGTGGATACTATAATATTATATAAACTACAATCAGGTGTGTGGTTTTTATTTAAGTAAAATTGCAGTCCTACCACACTGTTATATCTTCAGCTTTTTTGTTAATACCAAATCACAAATATTTAATAGTTTCATTACATAGTCCTTGAATACACTGTTTAAAGGAATCTGTATGAGTCTATTGGATGACTATTAACTTCAGCCCTCCTACTGTTTTCTAAAGCTGAGGTTGTTTCCAGTTTTCCCCTCCCATAATGAGTTGAAATGTCCATCTTTATCATAAATCTTGGCCAAATTTCTAATTCTTTTCTAAGACTCTTTTGCTAGAAATAGAAATATAGAAATTCTGAGTCAAATGGTAGGAACTTTTGAAAGGCTCTTAACGAAACTGCTGTCCAGAGAGGTTGTAGCAATTACGAGGGCTTTGTGGCCTGGTGGAGTCTCCTTCTCCGGGGCTCAGCGCCAGCGAAGAGGAGGTGAGGGGCCGCAGGCTGCAGTGTGCTTGCGGCCAGATGGCCCTCCTGGCAGGCCAGCACGTGGGAGCTGGACAGGAGACAGCTTGCACTGATCTTTTATTTATCCTTCGGCTTCTATGCTTCTATTATGGAGCAAACTGCAGCAGAGCACAAAAATATAAAGAGTCTTTTATACTTTTTTTTAAATGGGAAGTTGAGGGTTTTGTGGCATGGGAGAACAGTAGGCTCTCTTCTGAGTGGGGAATACTGTCTCTCCTCTCCTCTGTTGAGGTTTGCTTCACTGTGCTGTAGTAATTTTTCCAAAATTGGCCACTGAAACCCACTCAATGTCTTATTTTTCAGTATCTATAGAACTGTTTAATCTAGAATGGTACATAGCAACCACTATTTATTGAATCCAAATTGAGAAAAACTATATAAAGCAGTCAGTACATTGCTAGTCATTTAGTTAATGCTCAATAAATGGTAGTTTATCTTAGTAATAGTATGAGTCTGCTTGATTCCAGAAATTTTCCAAACCTTACCTCTTGTAATCCTCACCTCGACCCATTTTGTAAAACAAACTGAGGCTAAAGATGTGAGTAACCGGCCCCTGGCCACAGCGTGCAGGTGGCAGGTGGAGTGAATTCAGGTGTATTTCCTTCCAAGCGTGTGCTCTTCCCACCAGACCTTAATCGCTAGTTCTGGAAGTCTCAGGAACTTGTAGAGAACCACTTGATGAGAAAAATAGGAAATATTAATAATGCAAATAATACCAGTGATCATGTGGGAAATCTAGGTGTGGAATGAGTCCCAACACAGATAAATTGTCTAATGCAAGCTGTTCCATTCATCTGGTAGCATTATGGGCAGGGACTGCCACTGGTGGTTTGAAAGCCCTTGCCTCAGCTTCTTGTGTCCCTGCCTTTCCTCCTGCACCCCAGTGATCACGTCGTCCTCCACCCGGGAGTACACGGTGACCGAGCCGGAGCGAGACGGGGCTGCCCCTTCACGCACCTACACTTACCAGTGGCGCCAGACCATCACCTTCCAAGAGTGCGTCCACGACGACTCCCGGCCGGCCCTGCCCAGCACCCAGCAGCTGTCGGTGGACAGTGTGTTCGTGCTGTACAACCAGGAGGAGAGGATCTTGCGCTACGCTCTGAGCAACTCCATCGGGCCTGTGAGGGGTAAGGCGGGCGCAGCTCTTGCTGGGCATCGTCTGTGTGCCGCGCACACTTCTGTGTTCATCATTGCAAACCCTGCTCTTTGACATATAGTTTTTTGTCTCTTACTCTCCGTCTAGGAGAAGAAAATTATGCTGAGATATCTTGTGACAGAAAAAAAATGTCTTGGCATCTGTGATTTTTGGAAAACCTACCTGTCTCTGTTCTTTTAACCGAAGGCCTGTCCGGGATCCCAGTGGGGTAGAGGGCAGGATGCTGATCCAGGGAGGCACCTCGCAGAGTGCACCATCCTAAGGCCACTGCTGGCTTGGCAGCGCTTTTTTTTTTTTTTTTTTTTTGAGACAGTCTCGCTTTGTTGCCTGGGCTAGAATGAGTGCCGTGGCGTCAGCCTAGCTCACAGCAACCTCAAACTCCTGGGCTTAAGCAATCCTTCTGCCTCAGCCTCCCGAGTAGCTGGGACTATAGGCATGCTCCACCACGCCCAGCTAATGTTTTCTATATATATTTTTAGTTGTCCAGATTATTTCTTTCTGTTTCGGGGTCTTGCTCTTGCTCAGGCTGGTCTCGAACTCCTAACATTGAGCAATCCTCCTGCCTCAGCCTCCCAAGTGCTAGGATTACAGGCGTGAGCCACCACGGGCAGGGCTTTTTAGACACTCTACTGCTCGGCCTTGAAAGGAATTGTGTGCTTAGAGCCTGGGGTAATAAAATAAAATCAGGCACGGAGCCTAAAGCAGACCCTGTGACTGCAGGTGGCTGGGGCTGGGATCTGGTCTGTGGGCGCTTCTGACTGCGTGGAAGGAGCTGATGCTTAGGGAGCTTTCATGACATCTCAGTGTCAGACTTCACGTTGTCCAAAGCTTAGAGCCCCAGGGGTGCTGCATAGTTGGGGTCTTTCCCTTTTTTTCCTTTGTTTTTGGCTCTTCCTCCATTCCCATGTCACTTCTCCAGCTGGTCAACTTGTCCTTACTTTAACTCTATAAAGCAGAAGGAAGGTAGGTGTTCTGCCACCTTTGACATCTGTGGCTCCAGGTATCAGGGGTCAGTACATTTTTCCTTGAAGGACCAAAGAGTAAATATTTTAGGCTTTGCCGGCCATACGATCTCTATCACGACATGTCAGTTTTGTCATACTAGTACAACGGCAGCTATAGACCACATGTAGGTGAATGGATGTGGCTGGTTGCCAATAAAACTTTATTTAAAAAACAGCAAGGGGGTCAGAGGGGCATAGTTTGCAGGTCCTGCCCCAGGGCGACACGAGACGGCTGGTTTCTCATTCCTCTCTGCTCTCCTGTGATCACCTTCTTGGTCACCGGTTGTCGTTTACTTGCTGTAGAAGGAGGAGACCTACAAGAGTTCCTGAAGTCTCACCTGGTCCCCATGTCTCTGCCTTCACAGACGGCTCTCCTGATGCCCTTCAGAACCCTTGCTACATCGGCACTCACGGGTGTGACACCAACGCGGCCTGTCGCCCCGGTCCTGGGACACAGTTCACCTGCGAGTGCTCCATTGGCTTCCGAGGAGACGGGCGGGCCTGCTACGGTACAGCCTTCGATTTGCCTTGTGGGGGGCTGGGGAAATCAGGCTAGGAAGACACATCCAGGTTCTGTAAACAGAGGGCTGGGCGCAGCGAGGAAAGGTGGGTGAGGTAAATGTCGGTGGACGTGCCCTGCCTGGATCGTTTACGACACGCGCTCACTGTTCCCCTGGGTAAAGGGAGTTAGTTCTGCCCCATTCATTCATCCGACCTAGTGTGCCGACTCCGAGTGGCAGAGGAGGATTCCTACGGCCTTGCTCCACTCCATCTTCAGAGTGCACAGGTCTCAACGGAATCAAAAGTCAGAGCTGTTTATGATGACACTAGTGACATACCTACAGCTGTGATTTCCCCGGGCACTGTTTGCCTTAAGGGCTTCACAAACATTGTCTCATTTAATTCTCCAACATCTCTAATGAGATGGAGTCTTTCGTTCCTGTTTTTTAAAAAAATTATATTTAATTGTGGTAAAATGCACATGACATAAAAGTTACCATTTTAACAATTTTTAAGCATACAGTTGAGTGGCAATAAATACATTCACATTGTTATGCAGCCATCACCACTGTCCATCTTCAGAACTCTTTTCATCTTGCAAAATAAACTCTGTACCCATCAAACAGCTCTCCATTTCCCCCTCCCCCAGCCCCTGGCCACCGCTGTTCTACTTTCTATCTCTGTGAGTTCGACTATTCTAGGGACTGCATGTCAGTGGAGTCATACAGTATTTGTCTTATTTGTGGCTGGCTTATTCACTTAGCACTAAGTCCTCGAGGCTCATCTATGTTGTAGCATGTGTTGGAATTTTCTTTCCTTTTTAAGCTTGAATACTATTTTGTTAAATGTACATTCCACATTTTGTTTATCTGTTCATCAATGGACACATGGGTTGCTTCTATCTTTTGGCCATTGCAAATAATACTGCTATAAACATGGCTATGCAAATATCTATTGAAATCCTTGCTTTTAATTTTTTCGAGTATATACCCAAAAGTGGGATAGATTGCTGAACTTTCTGATAATTTGAGGAACCACCATACTGTTCTCTACAGTGGCTGCGCCATTTTACATTCCCACCTACAGGGCACAGTGATTCCAATTTTTCCATCTCCTTGACAACACTTGTTGTTTTCAGGTTTTTTTTATAGTGGCCATCCTAATGGGTGTGAGGTTCATTCCTCTTTTTGTAGATGAGAAAACAGGCTCATTAGAGTGAGGTGTGATAGATGGTATTTGATCTCAAGTCTCTGACTCCAGCGTCTGTATTACTTTGTCTTCTTGTTGCAGTTATTTTGTTATTTATAATTTAACTACAGGTACTTTCAAGTAGACAGCCTGATATTTATTTATGTGTTTGTTACTAAATTTTAATACACTGCCAAGGGACAGTTAGTCCACTACCAAGGTCAAGAATATCAGGCACTTTAACCAGCGCTCCCTAAATCTGCAGTTAGTGAGAGGACTCACTACTGAGCCTACGGAATGCTAGAAGTCTGCTTCCCTGGTGGAATGAGTAGTGGAGTCACACAGCATTGGCCAGAAAGATGGCAGCTCCTGCCACCCTTGCTGCACCGGGCCATAAGAATCAGGCAAGCACAGCACCCTCAGAATTTGGGGGTAATGCTCAGATCTGTAATCCAGCACCCCTAGTGAATGGCAGGTTTGGAGTGCTGGTTTAGTGTGCAGGTTAGCAGATCCTGCTGTCAGCATGCTGTGGCATTTGCTTGGAAATGAACCTTTCATGCAAGGTGCTCATTGGGATGCATGAAATATTGGAGAGCAAGGACATGCGCTTGCAGAAACAGCTTGTGTGGTGGTTTGGCCAACTTGCTGATAACTTTGTATAGGTGGTCGAATACGTCCTGAGACTCACCTTCCTGGTAACATACCACTGGCGAGGGGACATCGTGCCTACTCACCTGTAATCGTCCATTTCCTAATATTTCCCAAAAGAGCCCGACAGCCTTGGATGGCTGCATCGGCTCAGGCCAGCTGGAAGCAACATGAGGCTGCGTGTGTATGCGCGGACCCCTCCCAGGCTGTGCAGACAGACCCCATTTGGGGGTACGCTCCCTCACCTGCCCCACCTCCGTGGTGTTAATGCAGCCCTGATTCAATGCCATGAGCCACCTGAATAGTAATACAGTGTAGAGATAGCTCAACCTGCTGCTGCTGAACCGTGACCTCCTCTGGGTGCCCCATCTTGTCACCGTGGGAATGCATCACTTCAGAAGGCACGACCAGCCACGCGTTATGTGATCTGTGCTATCCTAGCAAATCCTCGGCTGCTCTCGTCCAGGAAGACGGGTGGTCTCCATAGACGTGCTTTTGTGCTGCGGTTGGCTGTTGTGCCGGCGTATTACCTCTGCGGAATGCGGGTCTGTTCCCAGTCGGGCCACTTATTGTTCTGGGTCACTAGGACATGCCTCGGAGTGATAATGCTGGGAGACATGAGGCTTTTGACAGGAAATTGCATTAAGCAGATGTGTTATTCATGTGTGATTTTGACTTGGGAAGTGCCACAGAGGAGGACGAGGATGAGGCTTTGTGATTCAGAGTGTGGAGCGTGGATACGATGATAGGTGGCACCCGAGACAAGGCTGGTTGCTGGTTAGACGTCGCACAGAGGGAAGATTTCCAGTGGAGGCACAAGCTCTGCGGCTCACTCTGGGGCACGAGCAATCGTTTTGGCCGATCGCTCATTGAGTGATTGTTGAGTGTGTAGAAGGCATTTAACAAACCCACGCTGAGACTCTTCTCAAGAGCATGACCTTTATAAAAGGGAAAAATTGGAGAAACTTATATAGAGTCATTGAAAATATGTACAAAGAAGCAACTCTGAAAAAAGTCCAAAAGGAAGCAGTAATTACAATAATCGAGGATTTTCCTATTGAGTTAGAAAGTGATTATGTGAAAGGAAATCTCTTTCCAGAGAAGAGATTGAGTAGATGTTGAATAATAAAGTAATCCTTTTCAAGCGGATACTGTGGTATGTTATGAGAGAGTTATTACTATTAAATAGTTCATGGTAAAGAAAGGGTTAAGGTCCTGGCCTCAATTTACCGAAAAAAGGATTTAAATTACACATCGGGAAGAATTTCCAAACTGCCAAGGACTATGGAATATTAGCTGGGAAATTGCTAGGGGCTTGCCTCTAGAGTGTCGTGCAGCCTGGAGTGTGTAGACCTGCGTGGAGGTGGAGGTGGTGCCGGGGGACCGTCCCCTCCCGCATCCCACCAGCCCCGAGATCCTATCGGTCAGTGGTTCCCCAGGTCGGCCATGAGAGGAGAGCCTGATCACATGGGAGCTTTTCGAAACACACAGATCCCCTTGCATAAATAAATGTTCCCAGGGAGGAACAGAGTTTGGAAAAGTTCCCCTGGTGCTTTTGCTCTGTCTTCTTGACGGAAAACTGCTGCTCTGTGCTCTTGTGCTTTGGCAGTTGAGTCTCAGTCACTGAGTCCTGCAGTTCGTACAATGTGTCCAGCGGGGGTGTCCTCTGAGAGTTGTGATAACAGAGATAGCGGACGCAGGAAGGATCTTTTTCCTTCCACGGCGTCGGAGCAGCGGCTGGCAGATGGAGCTGTGACATCCGCACTTGCTGAATTCCTCCCCGCCACCCCCACCATCCATGCCCACTCCCACCCGCTCCAGCTTGTGCAAGAGCCTGCTTTGGGAGGGGCTTTGTTCCGGAACCTTCCAGCTGTGTCTGCTGCAGTCCTGTTGTATGTCTTAAACACTTCACAGAAACACACAGTTCAGTAGAGTCTCAAAAGGTTGAGCACCATTTGGTTCGGGTTTTGCCTGGGTAGAGGACAGTCCACGGGGCTGATGTGGCAAGAACGTTTGTCGTGTGCAGTGTTGTCCAATAAGCCAGACGGGCTTTGTCCACCACGTGTGAAAGAGCCACATTGAAACAATGGGGAGGAGATGGGGGAGGGGAACGGAGCCGTGGGGTCTTAGCCATCATGAAATCGTCTCCACACACATCTCAGAGTTTTAGAAATGCCAGTGTACACTCTGAATATGATTTGCTGTGGGAAGGACCTCGTGTAACTGTTCATTCCAACCCACCAGTGGACAAGTAACCAGGGTGATGACACGTTAGCTCAACTTCTTGTCGGGGCCAACCAGCCTTAACACTAGTGGTAGCCACAGACTGACCCCAAAGCAAGTGGCCTTCTGAAGGACTTATTCTCAGAATTAGCCAAATCTATCACCATGGTTGGGGGTGTCACGTGAATCACTAATGATTACAATAACTGCTGCGTGTCTTGAGCATGCTAGATGCTTCTTTGGCCTATGCCCATTTCCCGTAATTCTCAGAACACCCCTGAGGGTGAGTATTATGCTTATTTACCAATAAGGAATCTGAGGCAGAGTAGTTAGGTAACTTGCAAGGAGATAGGAGTAGAACCTGGCTATGTCCAGTCCCAAAGCATGTGCTTTTTGCTCTAGTTGCCCCATGATGGTGGCTGTAGTATTATCGTGTGAAAGGACATCACCCTACTAGTTCATGTACAGTCTTATGAGTTAATGGCTTTCCTTTTAGTCCACTAAGCTCGAGATGATATTCAGAAATCCACAATTAGGCTTTAATGAGTTAAGCATTTTGTTATAACTGTAATTGGAGAAAGATATTTTTGAACAGTAGCATAGTTAAATGTGCTCTCGAGTTTAGGAAACCTTTTTTTTTTTTTTTTTTGAGACACAGTCTCACTCTGTTGCCCAGGTTAGAGTGCTGTGGCATCAGCCTAGCTCAAACAGCAACCTCAAACTCCTGGGCTCAAGCGACCCTCCTGCCTCAGCCTCCCGAGTAGCTGGAACTACAGGCATGCGCCACCATGCCCGGCTAATTTTTTCTGTATATATTTTTAGTTGGCCATATAATTTCTTTCTATTTTTAGTAGAGACAGGGTCTCGCTGTTGCTCAGGCTGGTCTCAAACTCCTGAGCTCAAATGATCCTCCCGCCTCGGCCTCCCAGAGTGCTGGGATTACAGGCGTGAGCCACTGCACCTGGCCAGAAACCTTTTTCAGAGTCCAGACACTTGTCTCTGTGTCCTTCTGGAGTGCATTTGCCAATCTGATGTGAGTGACACGTGTGCAGGGTCCCTAGACTCAGCAACTGACTCCCAGAGGGGCTGGGGAAGCCTGTTGACTTAGGAGAAAGGCCTGGGACTCCCTCTCTAAAATTATGCACAGAAAAAAAAATCATATGTAAAACGGATCCATTCTTAGGTGAACATTCTTACTATTTTATTGTATTCAGTGATGTCTGAAGGGGTTTTTAAAGTCTGCATTTTAAAAAACTTGGCTGCAGATATCGACGAATGTTCAGAACAGCCCTCGGTGTGCGGGGGCCACGCGGTCTGCAATAATCACCCAGGCACCTTCCGCTGTGAGTGCGTGGAGGGCTTCCGGTTCTCGGACGAGGGAACGTGTGTAGGTAAGTTCTCCAGGTGACTTTTCAATATGGCGCACCTTAGCTCCCAGTGTAAAGGGCATCGTCCTGGGTCACGATCCTGGCCAAGGGGGAGGGTGCCAGGTTCTGGCATTGGGAAAGGCAGTTTACAAAGACGAATCACGCTTGGCCTCTGCCCTCTGACTCCCTGGAGAATCACAAGTACATATGGTCTACACTGGCAATACCAGCACCTCACTTGTTGCAAGCTTGTGCATTACATTTGCTTGCTTTCATTTTCGTGATACTTTGAATAGCTATGAAAGCCGTTGGACTTGTTTCTCCTAGTAATTAGTAGTCTCGGGATTCACACTGAGCAACCACTTTTGTGTCATCTCCCGTCTGAGATTGAATTCCACCTGAGTTACATCTAAAATTCCATCCGGGGCCATTCCGTTTATGGATTTTTAACTTCACGAACCACAAGTGGCAGCGTACCTTTCTAGCTTGATTGAAGGAAGGAACTTGCTGCTGTGAATTAGGCTGATTACGCCCTTGGTCAGTGATGATTTTGGTGGTGACACACCAACCACAAACAGGCAGGCTGTTTAAATTTTTCCTACTGCTGCACTTTGACCTGTTGGTTCTGAGAATTTTAAGCGGAAGATTCTTGAACAACCAAGGCCAGCGTGTTTCCAGGTCGGGAGGGCAACGTGTCTTCCCAATTTAAAACAGATTCCTCTGGTACTGCATCCGCGAACCGTCTCCTTGCCTCTTCCTCGCTGTTCGCTACACCCTAGAATGTTTTCTCTTTGCTCTGCCTCAAAGCCTGGGTGAGGCCGCTGAGGTCCCAGGGTGAAGTGGTGTCCTGAGGGTGGGAGGGAACAGGCAGTTCTCATATTTTGAGTGTGACCCAAACAGCTGTGAGCACAGGGAGCCAGTTCCCTTTGCACAGAGTTGAATTTCAGCTCTGCTAAAGTTACTCTGTTTTTTTCTCTCAATAGAGAACATCCATTTCTGTGTGTTCAGCCTGACTTCCCGAGATTTCAAAGTTTACTTTTAGTGGCCACACCATTCACATTACATTTTGGCTCCCACTTGGTAGTGGATACTGTACCCCTTGGGCGGTGGTGTGCGCAGTCACCAAGATCCGTTCTGGGACATGTGTGTGTGTGAGGCATGGTAACATAGGTATCTGGATCCAACCATTCCTGATGGCCACACTCACTGGAGGGGGCAGGGTGGGGTGCAAGACGGGAACCAGCCATGGGGGACCACCCTGTGGACCCCAGCTCTTGCCTTCCATCTTGAGGCAGCAGCACGGGATGGGGTACTATCAGCTGGCCTCTGTGTCCGTCCCCCACTTCCTCAGCCCTCATTGCATGAGTTCTGTCAGCAGGACCCTGCAGAAAATAAGAGTCCCATATACTGGCCTCCCTTGTGCTTGGCAGCTGGAAGTAATCCCTGTCCTTCAGAGGAAGAACGCAAGGCTCTAAGTTATACAGTTTATCCGAGTTCGTGTGATTGATTCATGTGTACCTGGTGTAAACCCAGGGCTGCCTACCCCAAAGGCCCACCGTCTTTTGACCATACCTCTCCCACTGCCTTGGAAACGTTTATTTCTCCTTCCTTGGTGGCAAATGGGTGGCTTTGACGTGGGCATTTGTAGTGAGCATTCTGCCTGCCCGGGGTGGACTAAGGCTGAAGACCCAGCTCCAGGGCTCCCCTGACAGCTGCCATTGGAACTGCGTCATCTGCAGATGTTCCGCCTGCAGATGCAGATGAAGGGAAAACTGGGATCTGGGGACTGGCTGTGGGGACCTGGTAAGGACAGTGGCCTGAAACAGAGCCCTGGGGCAAAACTAGGGTTGGAAGCCAGGCTGAATGACCGACCGTGGTGCCAGTTGGTGAAAACCAGCCAGAGGCAGAACGCAGGTGGCAGGAAATGGGACGAAAGCAGTGGTACCAGCCCAGTGGGGAGCAGGGGTGAACCCTGAAGAGGTGCCTAGAGGTCTGGGGTCCAGGTTTGGTCCCTCTTTGTAGAGCCCCGCTGGATTGAACCCTCGGTGCCAAGGGAGCCTGGAAGGGCAGAGGGGCCCGCTCAAGGGATGTTCTTGCAAACTCTGTGCACCAACCTTTTGTCCTGCAGCTGTCGTGGACCAGCGCCCCATCGACTACTGCACCACTGGCCTGCATGACTGCGACATCCCCCAGCGGGCCCAGTGCGTCTACACGGGGGGCTCCTCCTACACCTGCTCCTGTCTGCCGGGCTTCTCTGGGGACGGCCGAGCCTGCCAAGGTGCGTGGTCGCTCTCACTTTTCCCTCTGCGTCACCTGGTGGCACTTATTGTGTGCTGATCACCCACCCACTCCGGAATATATTAAAGAATTACTCTTTCAGCTCTAGTGGGTACATGGGCTTCTTTTTATATCTCTCTACCAGTCTGGACTATGCATTTTCTTTGGGGGGACTGTTCTCATTGGTGAAGATACTTGGCTCGCCCTGACTATTTTGTTCTATGTGACTTATCCATTCAGGCAACAATTAGACACCTGCTGTCTGCTAGAAACTGAGGATATTGTTTATCTTTCACAAAGAGACAGACAGTCCTTGCATGCATGGAGCTTAAAGTCCATCCTTTTATTTAATAAGATATATATATAGTCATTCACCTGGCCTGCTTTAATCTTCTCCAAAAAAACAAAGTTCCCTTATAAATAAATGATTGTAGAGTCAGAGAACAAATGACTCCCCAGAATTCTTTCAGACTTGAGCTCAGCCCGTTGTTGGCTGCCAGGGTGCTCGTAAGGGTAATTTCAGGCAAAATAAGCCATGAACAGCGTACCCTGGGTCCCTTGGTTTGCAAAATTACTTAACATTATACCACAGAGTATTTCTGAAGAGTCCAAACTTTCTAAAATAGATAATAATCTCTGAGATACCTTTTCTTCATTACTGAACATGTAGATTTTCCTTATCTCTGGGGTTGTTCTGTCAAGCAGTTAATAATCTGTCTCTGAACACTCAGACATTTTTGAAGCTCTCATTTATGACAGGAGGGATCACTGTATAATGCAGAAGATCCTCTGCATTTTTTTCCCTTTTGCAAGCTTGATGACAACATTTTCCATGAAAACAGTACTGTCAAAGTGAAGCACATTTCCACGCGCAGTAGATAGAAATTGGGGTGTTAGTGTCTTGATAATTAATGTTTAGTGAGTTGTGAATCACTGTTCCCAGCTCAAGTTCCCATAGATTTGAACACGACGCTTAAATTATGGTGTAAACTACAAGTTCAGAAGAAATAATCTCATTGTCCATGGGACTGGTGGCTGTTTTGCAGATGTGGATGAATGCCAGACAAGCCAATGTCACCCTGACGCCTTCTGCTACAATACTCCAGGCTCCTTCACCTGCCAGTGCAAACCCGGTTACCAGGGAGATGGCTTCCGTTGCGTGCCTGGAGGTGAGGTGATGGTGCTTTTGGAGTTGGTACCCCATGCTTGAATTCTGAGTACTTGGCCCTGGGAGAGAAGGTGAGGTGGGGAAGTGGGAGGCTCCACGGACAGTTCTAAGGGTTGTCAAGGTGGGAGATCAGAGCATGAACCGCAACATAGAGCCGTGCAGGTTGCACTATGCACAACTCCAGGGGGTACCCGACACGTGGACCATTACTGTGCTGGCAGCCTGGAATCCGGTCACCCTTGTGACCTGAGCAAGCAGTGCAGGATAAGGACTGGTATGTGTTTGTCACCGTTCTCCAGACAAACAGAACCAAGAAATCAGTATATATGTCTATGCACAGAGAGGAAGAGAGAGATTTATGATAAGGAATTGACTCACGTGACAAGTCCCCAGCTCTACACTCAGCAAGCGGGAGACCCGAGGAAGCCCATGGTTTAGTTCCAGCCCAAGTTCGAAGGCACCAGAAGCAGCAGAGCTGAGGGCCTAGTTGTAACCTGAAGGCCAGCAGTCTCCAGACCCAGGAAGAGCCAATGTTTCAGTTCAGTTCAAGTCCAGTAGCAGGAAAGAAAAAATAATGTTCCAGTTCTGAGGCCATCAGGCAGGAAGAAGTGTCTCTTTTACTTGGGGGAGGGTCAGGCTTTGTGTGCCATCCAGGCCTTCACCTGATTGGATGTGGCCCACCCACACTGGGGACCACCATCTGCTTTTCTCAGTCTATCGATTTAAATGTTAATCTCATCAAAAATATCCTCACAAAACCACCCAGAATCACGTTTGACCAAATATTTGGGCACGTTGTGGCCCAGTCAAGTTGACACATAAAATTACTCAGCGCAGGTTTCTAAGAGTTGCAGGGGATGGGGTGGGGGTGGGAGGACGGGGGTGACAGGCCTGTCCCACCGGACCTGAGCCACACAGCTTCTAGAGCTGCCGCCGACCTGGCACTTGAGTGGCATCTCATTAGAGCCTGAGGATCATGGCAGGTCCACGCCAGTAGCTGGAATGAGTCTGGGAACGTGGTGGATGAATGAGTCTAGTCGGCTGCCGTTGGTACGGAACCCACTATGTGTTCGGTGCTTACCAAACACTGTTTTGCTGTTTCGGTGCTCATGATCGTCTTTTCCAGGTAAGTGCTATGACTATCTCCATTTGCACAGAGGACGCTGAGACTGAAAAAGAGAAAGGCGTGATCAGGGTGTCATAAACACTAGAAATGAGACTCAGACCCAGTCTATGCGATGGACTCCAAATCCGGCTTCAGCCTTCTATGCCACATGATGTCCTAACATGAGATTAAGAATATATTTGACAGCTCCGACTGGGGTTAGCCAGTCGTGTTTTTTATTTTTAATTACCGCTGATACTGTTGGTTAGATATATTCATGCTGTGATAAATGTTTTCAATAAGGAATAAGTGGAAATTTATATCTCGCCACGTTTTAAGCGGTTAATAACTGCTTAAATGTCCGTCTTCTTCCCTGGCCTGTGAGCACATTGAGGACCAGGTGCCGTGTGCACTTGACTTCTATGTCTCCAGTACCCAGTGGAGTATGTGGTCCATGCTGGGGCCCACAGCTATCTGTAGTTGTTGAAAAGAATAAATGATTGTGCCAGCTTCCATTCCTACCCCCAGCATTTGAAAGTATCTGTTTATCCACACACTTCACTACAACTGGTTTTTAGAATAGTTGTCAATCTAAAAGGGGAAACTATCAGGTGAAAGTTCGAATGTCGATGTATAATACAGCATGTTGCTGGTCTAAATTGTCTTCTTCTGCTTAGAACAGGGGTCAGCAAACAATGACCTGTGGGCCAAATCTGGCCCACTGTCTGTTTTTGTAAATAAAGTTTTATTGGAACACAGCCATACTCCCTAGTTTATGTATAGTCTGTGGCTGCTTTTGTGCTGTAAAGGCAAAGTTCAGTGGTCATGACAGAGATTGGAAGGCCCACGAAGCCTAAAAATCCTAACTAGCCCACCATCTGGCCCTTGGCAGAAAAAGCTTGCCAAGGCCTGGCTTAGATAAACCCAGGCAGGGGAACCGTTTGTTCCTGAAGTTATGGGTGAAGACGGCAACGCTGCCATAAGTCTTCATAGGCAGGTTCCATAGAGGAGTTTGAGGAGTCCGTGATCATTTAAGACACCGCAGCTGCTATTGCAAATGATTATCATCCGTGATTTCCTTGGGCTTGCTCCCATCTCCAGTTCAAAGAGAAGCAGATGTTTCATTTTTTGTTTTTTGTTGTTTTAACCTGACTCTTTGCCCCTCTTTCGGGCTGTGTTGACCAAACAGAAACAAATCCAGACCTGTAGGCTGGGATAGAAAGATGGGACAAGGATAAAACCAATTCAAGCTGTTTGCCAGGATTGCTTATGTATTTGATCCTGTTCCCTTAAGAAAATTAACATCTAGTTATATACCCAAGAGAGAATGTGCACTAGAAATGTGTAAGAATGTTCACTGAGTATTGTTTGTAGTAGGAAAAAGTCCAAATGACTGTAAACAGGAGAAATGGACAAATGACTTGGTACAATTCGCACAATGATGGAACATAAAGCAGTTAAAATGAATGAACTAAAGTTAATGGATAAGTCTTAACAACATAATGTTTAGCAAAAATAATTTTAAAAGGATATATACCATATGACCCCGTGTACATAAAATGTAAACATATATGAAAATTAACCTACATGTGTATATACATCATAAGAAAACTGTAGGCCCGGCGCGGTGGCTCACGGTTGTAATCCTAGCACTCTGAGAGGCCAAGGCGGGAGGATTGCTCGAGGTCAGGAGTTCGAGACCAGCCTGAGCAAGAGCAAGACCCACTCTCTACTAAAAATAGAAAAATTAGCCAGGCATTGTGGCATGTGCCTGTAGTCCCAGCTACTCGGGAGGCTGAGGCAGGAGGATTGCTTGAGCCCAGGAGTGTTTGAGGTTGCAATGAGCTGTGATGATGCCACTACCCAGGTGACAGAGGGGTGGACTCTGTCTCAAAAAAAAAAAAAAAAAAAAAAAATAACATGCATGCATGGGAATGAGAAACAGAACCTTCAAGATAGACGTTACCTCTATAGTGGGAGGGAGGAAATTGGGATTGGGGAAGGGTACACAGGGTGTCGTAGTCTGTTCAGGGCACTATAACAGAATTCCATAGATTGGGTGGCTTATAAACAACAGAAATTCACTCCCTACAGTTCCGAAGGCTGGGAAGTCCAAGATCAAGGTGCTGGCAAACTGACTGACTGATGAGGGCCCATTTCCTGGTTCACAGAGGGCCACACATCTTTTTGCAATGTCCTCATGTGGTGGAGAGGGCAAGGGTCTCTCTGGGGTCTCTGTTATAAGGACATTAATCCCATTCATGACGGATCCACCTTCATGATCTAATCACTCCCCAAAGGCCCCCACCTCCTAATGTCATCACTTTGTGGGTTAGAATTTCAATATATGAATTTGGCGGGGAGTATGCAAGCATTCAGATCATAGCACAAGGGCTACATTTGTATTTCTGATGTTTTGTTTTTGCAGCCAGAATATGAATACAGTGGTTTTCATCCTATTATTATAAATTTTGTATCACTAAAGTACTCTATGAAACATTGCAGAGAGAAAAATAATGTGTGGTGTCACCTGAACTCCTGCTGCCAAACGTAACGAAGGGCAGGATCAGCCAGTCGGCACTTATTTGGCACTTGCTGTATATAGATGGGCCAGTTGCGAAAGCAAAGCTTACTTGGCTTTGAAGGTGAGCCAGTCAAGGTCACGGCTACCGCAGTGTCAGACGATGACAGATAGAAGAAATTACAATTGGTTTCCCTCTGTCCTGCTCTCTTCCCCACAACCCATGTATGGATTGTGAAGTCAGTTTAATCAATCACTATTGTCATTTTTTAAAAAATGGAATGAATGAAATGGAAAGCAATAATCTAGAAAATATTAGAGTTCATAGAGTATTTATAGTAGGAATAAGTATTGTTTCATGAAACAATACTTGTATGTATGTTTGTGCATGTGCACCGGTGTGTGTGTGTGTGTGTCTAAGGGTGCATGTGTGTACTGGGTTGCTGAGGAAATTGTATTTCTTTCTGTGGGTCGTGGTTAGAAAGTTTGAAAGCCGCCGTGTCAGGTCTCTGTTGTTGTGTAACAAATTACCCCCATAGTTAGTTACTTTAGACAATAAAATCTATTATCTGACAGTTTCTGTAGGTCAAGAACTCAGGAGGCGCTTACCTGGGAGGTTCAGGGTCCCTCAAGAGGTGGTTGTCACGACATCAGCCGGGGCTGTGGTCTTCTCTGAGGGCAGACATGGGTCCCTGCGGAAGGACGCACGTGGTTGTGGGTGGGCCTCAGTTCCCTACAACGTGGGTCTCTCCACAGGGCTGACTAAGCATACTCAAGGCCTGGCAGCTGGCTCCCTCCAGAGCAAATGATGAGAGAGAGACAGAGAGAGAGAGGTGTGCCAAGATGGAAGCCACAGTCTTTTGCAACCTAATCTTGGAAGTGACATACTATCACTTCACTGACACTATCAGTCTCAGGCCACCCCTCGTACAGTGAGAGAGGGGACTACCCAGGTGTGTGGGGACCAGGAGGTGGGGAGGATGGGGGCTATCCTGGAGGCTGGCTGCCACAGCCACTCTCCTTGCCTGGACAACACCCGAGAGAATGCAGCTGGCTAGATTTTCATAACATAGGGGAGCTTATTGGAGTATCAAAGAGGGGCGTGTAAAGTCTGGTCCTTAAGGGCGAATGCCAAGCCTGTGGATATTGGGTCACTGCTCTTTACACTCGGCACCGCTCTGTTTACCAGCGTTCTGCATCTGGAGAGAGGCACCACACATCTCAGAGAGGGAGCAAACGACAGAGTTCAGAACGCAGGGCTACCTGCAGACATGCAGGAGGATACAACTTAAAGGAAAGAAAAGCTGAGAAACAATCTAAAATGCGTGCTTTCTGTTCGTTAGGCTTCTGTTGTTTATGTTATAGGTTACACTGTGTTTTAAGCAAACCCAATATGAGAAAACTGGAATTTCCTAGTTAGACCTGGAAGGGGCTCTAGATGGTCTGTAATCCACCCTCTTTGTTTTATAAATAAGAAACATGAGGCCTGAATAATTTCTTAGTTTACAAAAGCGGTTTCTTGAATTTTTTATATAAAAGAATTTTCTATAGTAGTTTTTCTCAAAATTGAGTATTATGTAGACCCTTTTAAAAGAAAACAATTCTTAAGGCCTCCGATGTTGGCTTAGATGGTTTTTATTAGGGATAAAGGTAGGTATTGACTTCTTTTCTAACTGTAACATCAAAACAGATCTGCACATTAAATACAATCACAAATTGTAAGTTTCTAATCAACATTGGTTTCGTGTGCTGATGGTTGTTTGAGATGAACTTTGCCATTCCTGCCGTCCGCTCCCCAGTGCTGGGTGGGCTCCCTTTCCGTCTCTACTCGATAGTTCCAGTCAGTTTACAAAGCAGTTGTGATGTTTCTCGCCTAAAAGACAGTTTAAAATGACTCCTTCTCTCGATTCTACACCCCTGTCTTGCTGCCATCTCATGTCCCTGCATTGCTGCGTCCACGTCCTCTTCTCCCATTCTCTCCTTTTTTCCTGCCTTTCATTGTAAAATAAATCTCAGATGCAGAAAGTCACGTAAAACCAATGTGTAGTCCAAGGGGTGATGCTAAGTTGAGGCCCCTAGTCGCTGCCACCCAGCTCAAGATGTTGGACCTGAGCGGGGGCCCCCGAAGCCCCTCCAGGTGCTGCGTCCCAATCACAGCCTCCTCCCTTTCCCCAAAAGCAGCCTCTCATCTGACTTTTGCAATAATCCCTTTCTTGCATTTCTTTATAGTTTTATCACTCGTGTGCATTCCTAGGCACTGTAGGTTTAGTGCGGCTCATTTTTTTTAATCTCTAGTTTTCTCCTCTGTTTTTTCTTTTCCTTGCAGTTGGTCTATTGAAGAACCCACACCTTTTGAACTGTGGCGTTTCCCACTCATGGTGTAGTGCGACATGCTCCTCTGTCCTCTAAATCTGCAGTCCCCAACCCCTGGGCCAACGACTGGTACTGGTCTGTGGCCTGTTAGGAACCAGGCCGTACTGCAGGAAGTGAGCAGCAGGCCAGCGAAGCTTCGTCTGTATTTACAGCCGCTCCCCATCGCTCACATCACTGCATAAGCTCCACCTCCTGTCAGATCAGCAATGGCATTAGGTGCTCATAGGAGCTCGAACCCTACTGTAAACTGTGCATGTGAGGGATCTAGGTTGCGAGCTTCTTATGAGAATCTAACGCCTGATGATCCGAGGGGGAGCTGAGGTGGTGATGCTAGTGCTGGGGAGCGGCTGCAAATACAGACTATCATTAGCAGAGAGGTTTGACTGCACAGTAAATGTAATGCGCTTGAATCATATCGAAACCATCCCAGGATCCATACCACCCCTACCCCAGGATCCATGGAAAAATTGTCTTCCATGGAACCGGTCCCTGGTGCCAAAAATGTTGGGGATCGCTGCTCTAAATTGCCTGCAACCAGACTGAGGCTTGATTATTATACTCAGGTGTAATCCTTTTGGCACGACAGTAGGTGGTAGTGTGATCTTCCATCAGAAGCACATGATGTCTGCTTGTCTCACTTTTTGTGATGATTATTGCCTAGATGCATTAATTCCTAGGGCGTGACAAATGGTGATATTCTAAGTTTATCATTTCTTTCTCATTTGTTAGTTAGAATTGATGCTCATTGTCTAGGTCCATTAATTTCTAAAGAGGGGGTGGGAATGATGATAGTCTAGTTGTGTTATTATGGTTTTTATGTATTAGGCTTTATTTTCACATTGGACATTTATTTCCATTGCTTATACTTTCATAGAGAAATGCCTCCCCCTCATCTACTCTTGGGTTGCCCAGTGGTCATTTCCTAAAGGAAAGGCAGGATAACTTCTTGGATCTTCCTCTTACTTATTGGTTGTCAAGATAATAAATAGATTCCTTGTCAACCACAAATTAGCTTTCAGTGTTTAAATATCATTACAATCTCATGGGTATCCATTGGTTTTAACTGTTACTCTCACTATAGCTCAGAGTTCCATCTTTGGGCCCTGGGAAGCTTTGTAAGTTGGCTCCTGGTCCTTTGGACACAAGCCTGATAGTCATTGGTAGCTGCCCTTGTATGGCAAGAAGTTCCAAGTTCATGTCTATTTCCTGCCTCAGAACGAGAACCAGCCATTTCTTCGTGAATCCCTGGCTTCTTTCAGTGGGCAATGGTCTTGCAGGACCACAGTCTAAGTACTGGGGAGGTTCACACAGAGTCTCGTGAGTCCATATTGGTATTTCCAATTCAAATTCATGACTGCAGGACTTTTCCTGACCCTCTTTTACATCATATCTGCGTCCCCTTCCTTCCACACGGAGGACCCTGGATCTCAAGGGCATAATGGATAAAAATTATAACGTAGCACACTCACTCACTCATTTCATCCCACGTCACACACAACAGTCTAAGAATAACGATACTCACACTATCCTCACCGATATAATTTCTGAGAACAGTTTTTAAAAAAACGTTTGCATTTGCTTGGCGCATTCCCCCTCCCACGTTTATAGTTGCATCTGCCTTGCCTGAGCACGCGACCGTCACAGACTGCACCGTCTCCTTTAACCCCATCTAGTCTGTCTTCAACACGTAACTTAGTGTTCGCGCTCAGTGTCTCTCAGAGTCATTTGGTTGTCAGAAGCTTGTGTTCTAGGAGATTCCTCAGGAAGGGCTCATGGAACCAATATTCCTTTTTCATATATATTTTCCCTTGACTATCTCAAATATTCTTCTGACATAAGCACGTCTGTCCAAAATTCTAAGGGTGCTCTGAAGATAATTCCCCCTTTTTACCTACATGCCCAAAGGACTTTTTCTTTCTCTATAAAGTCCAGTAATTTTACTAGACTATGGCTTGTTGTAGGTTGTTCTGGATCAGTATCGTTAGTAACACAGTGTGCTTTTTGACTTTATCATTTCAAATTTTTTTTTTTTTAATTTCAGGAAGTTTTCTTGCATTATAGTGTTTAGTATTTGTTTTCCTTCCTCGCTTTGGCTTATTCCTTTGGGGACTCCTATTTTACATGTTAAGTCCTCTGCCTATCTCCGGTACTGTCCCTTCCTCTCAAATCCTTTTTTTTTTTTTAAAGTTGAAACCAGGCTCAGTACTTTATTTTTTTTTTATTTCATCTTATTATTATGGGGGATACAGAATTTCAGGTTACATACGTTGCCCATGTATCACCTCAAATCCTTTTTTTTTTTTTTTATTTTATTTTTTTGAGACAGGGTCTTGCTCTGTCACCTGCACTAGAGTGCAGTGGCATCAGCATCGCTCACAGCAACCTCAAAGAAAAAAGAACACTTGAAACTATTAATAGCAGTGAGCCTGTAAGTGATAACCAGCAGCTGGGAGCAAAGATCCAGGTGGCCAGAAAAGTTAGTAAGTTAGGGAAAGTGTGAGAAGAAGGAAGGTTTTTTTTTCATTTGTTTTTGAGACGGAGTCTTGCTCTGTTGCCTGGGCTAGCAAGCAGTGGCATCATCATAGCTCACTGCAACCTCAAACTCCTGGGCTCAAGCAATCCTCTTGCCTCAGCCTCCCGAGTAGCTGGGACTACAGGCATGCACCACCACACCCAGCTAATTTTTTCTATTTTTAGTAGAGACAGTCTCGCTCTTGCTCAGGCTGGTCTTGAACTCCTGGGCTCAAGCAGTTCTCCCCCCTCAGCCTCCCAGAGTGCTAGGATTACAGGCATGAGCCACCGCATCCAGCCAAGAAGGAGGATATTTACTTGGCCTTGAAGGATGGGTAGGATTTGCACAGGAGACGGGAGGAATAATGAGGGGAGATGCAGGTAGGCAGGTAGGGGGAGGCCAGGTTGTGGAGGATCCAAACCAGGGCCCCCAGAGGCCTGAGAACTTTCCTGGTTTTGATGCCTGTGCGCCCTCTCACCACACCACCACCTCCCTCCCTTATAGGTCTCACGTAGCCACGTTTGCAAATCAGCAGAGTCATCTCGGAGCCTTGTGGCAACTCTGTCCCTTCTTTTTTTCTTGAAGTTCTCTCTAACCTAAACCCCAGGGAACATCACGTCAACCACCCTCACCGACACCCTGAATTTGTCGGCCCCTGTCTCTTCTCCATTTATAGCCTGAAAACCTGTGGTTTGTCAGTTCAGGCCGCTGGGCTGAACCACACGGCCGTGCGTATTGGGGACACTGCAGATTTATGGCTCCCAATGCCAGCCGAGCCCTGGACTGAGGCAGGCCAGCTGCTCGTCCTCTCTGCTCCCACGACAGCCTGTTCAGACCCCTGCCGGCCACTGACGGGATCCTCACTTTCCCTTCTAGCCTGAGGACTCTGAGGACTGTCCTGTTTAGCTTTGTCCCGGTGCTTGCAGGGCCCCTGGCTCATCACATCTTTCAGGAAATGCTTGTAACCCGAGTAGGTAAGAGATTCGGGGACCTGTGGGGTTCTTCACCTGAGGGCTCTGCGGAACACAGTGGCTGTCACAGCTGACAGCGGTAGGTAGCGTTTCAGGAGCGGACGGGAGCAGGAGCCGCTCCAGGGGACAGGTGTGTGAGGAAAACTCAACGATGCAGTTTCACATGGTGACAAAAGGGACAGCACACAGACTAGAGCTGCAGGTTCTTTTTTTCTTGTTGTTTAATGACCTTTCTGCTTTCCCTTCATTTTTTTGCCTTTTCTAATTGCTAGTTCCCTGCTCCTCCCTCACCACTCCTGTGACGACTGGGGGTAAGACAGTTCATAAGTAAAGATATCTGTCATTATTATTACTACTAATATTCTGATCAGTGGTAACGTAGATAAAGACCACGTCAGGTTGATATTGTCCCCTTTACTTATAAATTACTCTTGGCTGGGCGCCGTGGCTCACGCCTGTAATCCTAGCACTCTTGGAGGCCGAGGAGGGGAGGATCGCTCGAGGTCAGGAGTTCGAGACCAGCCTGAGCAAGAGCGAGACCCCGTCTCTACTAAAAATGGAAAGAAATTATCTGGACAGCTAAAAATATATAGAAATAAAATTAGCCAGACATGGTGGCACATGCCTGTAGTCCCAGCTACCCGGGAGGCTGAGGCAGGAGGATCGCTTGAGGCCAGGAGTTAGAGACCAGTCTGAGCAAGAGCGAGCTGACCTGATCTCCACAAAAAATAGAAAAATTAGCCAGGTGTGGTAGCATGCAGCTGTAGTCCCAGCTACTCAGGGGGCTGAGGCAGGAGGATCGCTTGAGGCCAGGAGTTAGAGACCAGCCTGAGCAAGAGCAAGCTGACCTCATCTCCACAAAAAATAGAAAAATTAGCCAGGTGTGGTGGCATGCAGCTGTAGTCCCAGCTACTCAGGAGGCTGAGGCAGGAGGATTGCTTGAGCCCAGGAGTTTGAGGTTGCTGTGAGCTAGGCTGATGCCATAGCACTCTAGCCCGGGCAACAGAGTGAGACTCTGTCTCAAAATAAATAAATAAATAAATAAATTCCCACTCTTGGAAATTTGGCAGTGTTGGACTAACAAGTGTCCATTTGGCAGCTAATGAGATGAGGCTACAAACCAGCAAAGTCTCAAAGGCAGCAGAGACATGCATCATGGAAGTGCGTGCTGGGAGCCTGGGCAGCTCCTGGGGACAGCCCACCCTTACTGGGGGACGCGGACTGTGTGCAAGAAGGGGCTGAATAAACGGCGCCTCCTCAAACAAGTTCCATTCTAAGTAGCCCCAGGTTCTCCTGTGGCTGTATGTCCTCTCTTCCCAGGGAGGCTTGACATTTTGGGGGCACCTTCCCCTCCTCCACTCTACTGCATATGTGTGAGGTGACAGTGGTCGTTGATTTGAGTGAACACAGAGAAACAGATTTAACCAGGCAAGGGAATGGAATGCAAATCGGAAGATCAAGAATGTGCTTTCTTCTTACTTCCTTCTCTGTTTCACTTTCCTCTCATGCTCTTCATCCCCCACCTCGAGAAAAGTCACCCAGACTTCCTGCTGTTCCTCAGATAGTATCAGCCCTTGCCTGCTTCCTTCCCCCGCAGATCCAAAGCAGCTCGCCTGAGTTATTTTATCAGCCAGCAACAAGCTCAGGAAATGTGTCTTTCTCACTCATGATCCCCCCAACCCCACGTGCCAGACCTTAATGGAAAATTCCCCATGGAGGCCTCAGGGCCTCCGCCAGGGGGGTCCCACTGGAACATCCCAGGAAACCCCCTGAGACCACAGCTTCACATAAACACACTTGAGATGCCATTTCCTGAGTACGGTTGAGGTTTCCCCCTCCTTGTTAGAAGTTCAAGATATGGCACTTGAAAGTTCCGCTGTAAACTCTAGATCACTTGAGATTTTATATGTTGGCCAAACGCCGTGTTGATACAGAACTCTGTCAGCCACGTAAAATGGAACAGTCTCTACGCCCTTCAAAATGTCACGTGGTTGACAATACACAGAACACCAGTTCTGTTTTCGAACCGGAGAAGCCCCACAGTGTCCGTATGCCGAGGGCAGGAAAAGGGGTCTGTGGGTTCACAGGTAATTCCAGTGGCCGTGTTAAGGTACTGTGTGTATGTCACCATTGGCATGACACGTTCCCTGTGTGTGAGCCACCCAGGCACTGGGGATGTGGATTCGAGATGCCAGGCCAGGAGGGGGAGGGACCTGGACCGGAATCCCCAAAACCCAGATTCTCGTTTGAGCCGAGCCGCTTACCAGCACTGTGGCTTGGGGAAGCCCCTTGCCCTCTCTGAGCTGAGTTTTCTCATTTGGTGTAAAAACCACCCTTGCCCATCACCTGGGATTGTGCTGAGAATTAAATGAAATATATACGTGAATGGGGACTGCTTATGTGGAAACTCTAACACCCTGTAAGATTTCCAGAAAGTAAACAAGTTTGACATCCAAGAGTGAACAAAACCCAACATTTATTCTAACCAGATGGCTCATTTCATGTCTTTGTTGGGTGCTTCCTACATCAAATGTTTTGTTTTGATTTTTATATTTGCCTCTGGGACAGAAGAAAAGCATGCACGGTTTTCCCTTGCCAGGTTCAACAAACACTTTTCTGGCATGATAGCTGCTTTTAATCAGCCACGTTCAAGCCAGCCAACAGGAGAACTGGCAACACAGACAAAAGGTACTTTAGACAGTCATTGGCAACGTACCCACCGAATGTCACTGCGTTTGCTTTGTGTAGGTTCGGTTGCAAACGAACATTTGAGTGCAGAGCCTAAAATTCCCTCTGTGTGCACTGTCTCGTCCTAGCCCACTTACTCCTCAAAACAATACTGGGAAATTAGCGATTCCTTCATCTCCCTTCTACAGCTGCAGGGGCTCGGCCTAATCAGCATTGTTGTCACGCCCAAGGCAACACCGGGAGGAACTGAGAATCAAAAACATTTTCAGCCACATTTTGCGACTAAGAAATAAATATTATATTTTATGTGAGTTTAATTTATTTTTAATTAATATGTGATAATATGCATTAATTAGCACGCACATATGTGTAATTTCCCCCTAACCAGTAATGCCCTAGAGCAGGGTTGGCAACTGCAGCCCCCAGAGGCCAAATCTTTTTATGGATAAAGTTTTATTGGCACAGCACACTCATTCATGTAGCTATTAAGTGTGGTTGCTCTCACGCCACAGCCACAGAGCTGGGTGGTTGGGACAGAGACTCTGTGGCTCACAAAGTGGAAAATATTTACTCCCTGCCCCTTAACGGGAAAAGCTGACGGAGCCCCGCCCTAGGCCTAGGGTTATTCAACCATGGTCTTCTAATCATCAAAAAGCGCACAGGCCCTCCTTGCCCTCCTTGCCTGTGGCAGAAGGTCTCTTCTGTGCATCTTGCTGTATCCTGGGCCTCCGTCAAGACACGACCCTTCCTGAACCGTGGTTGTGTGTTGACGTGGCCACTTCCCCCCAGGCCGTGAGCTGCTGGAGGGAGGCCTGCGGGTTGTTCCCGTGGACAGTCGCCGCAGCCCAGCAGGTGCTTCTCGACTGCAGGTTAAGGAGACTCAGTCACTGTCCTCTCAGAGCCTCGTGTCGGCTCAGGGACACAGATTCCTTAGAGTCAGTGAGACAAGAGCTAGAGTGCGGGCAAGCCAGAGCGCCCTGGGAGCTCACAGAGGGGCCCTGGGCCCAGCCTTGGGAGCTTGAAGGAAGTAAATAGGAAGTAAACGCCTAAGCTGATTCTTTTTTTTTTTTTTTAGGACAGAGTCTCGCTCTGTTGCCCAGGCTAGAGTGCGGTGGCATCAGCCTAGCTCACAGCAACCTCAAACTCCTGGGCTCAAGCGATCCTCCTGCCTCAGCCTCTCGAGTAGCTAGGACTACAGGCATGTGCCACCATGCCTGGCTGATTTTTTCTCCATATATATTTTTAGCTGTCCAGATCATTTCTTTCCATTTTTAGTAGAGATGGGGTCTCGCTTTTGCTCAGGCTGGTCTCGAACTCTTGACCTCGAGCGATCCTCTCGCCTTGGCCTCCCAGAGTGCTAGGATTATAGGCGTGAGCCACCTCGCCTGGCCCTAAGCTGATTCTTGAAGGATTAACCAGGCCGGGGGGCAAGCAGGGGGCACAAAAAGGACGCCACATGGAAAGGCATTTAAGGGAGAGGCCGCACGGTGCGGGTGAAGTAGAGCTCTCAGCAGTCAGCGGCGTGGACAAGGGTACTTCCTGCCAGTGTCTGGATGTTGCTTTGTGTGGTTGACACTGCAGTGGTGACCACGCAGGTCTGGCCCGAGTGGTGGCTTGTGTGGAACTAACTACAATTCTGTGTATTTCGGAGTCGTTTATTGCAGGCCATGGCTTCTTATCAGCAATTCCACAGATAGAGAAGTACATCTGTCCCTTGGTGTCCTCGGGGCATTGGTTCCAGGACCCCCTGAGGATGCCAAAATCCACAGATGCTCAAGTCCCTGATATAAAATGATATAGTGTTTTCATATAACCTATGCCCATCCTCCTGTATACTTTAAATCATCTCTAGATTACTTACAATACCTAATACAGTGTAAATGCTATGTAAATAGTTGTTATACTGTATTGTTTAGGGAATAATGGTGAAGACAAAACCTGTGCATGTTCAGTGCAGATGCAACTGTTCATTCTTTTTCCGAATATTTTTGAGCCACGGTTAGTTGAATCCACAGATGCAGAAGCCGTGGACACGGAGGCCCACTGTATTTCCCTGTTTTGAGATCTGTGCTGCACAGCTTAGAGGCCCAGCTGCGTGCCGAGCAGTAGGACATGATTAAAGGGAAACACAAATGTTGGCAAATGCACTCAGTGGTGTCTGGTACCCAACATCTTTGGCCGTGACTCAACGTGGGTCATCGGGAAGTTTGAGCCCGTCCGAATGCGGTGGGGTTTACAACTCATGGGTCACAACCTGTTACGGATTCCTTTGTTCCTTCTCCACTCCCACTGCTTCACTTGACCAGCCTAAAAAAAAGAACCTTCAGATGGTAAAAGGACACATTTAGGAAAAACATACAGTTCCTTAAAAGAAAACCCAGTGATGTCCATCAGTGAGTGAATGGATAAGCAAAATGTGACTATTGAAACGGTGTGATACTATTCAGCCATAAACAGGAAGGAATTACTGATCCATGCCGTCATTTGGATGAGCCTTGAAGACATTGCTGAGAGGAAGCAGCCAGTTGCAAAAGACCACATGTTGTATGAGTCTGTCTATGTGAAATGCCCAGGACAGATACATTCACAGAGCCAGAGCGCAGATCGGTGCTGGCCAGGGGCTGGGAGGAAGGCGAACGGGGAGCCACTGCTTAATGCACGGGGGGTTTTCCTTTTGGGGTGATGAAAACGCTTTGGAACTAGATAGAGATGGTGGTCGCACAGCATTATAAGTGTTCTAAATGCCACTCAATTGTTTATTTTAAAATGGTTTATTTTTGGCTGGGTGCGGTGGCTCATGCCTGTAATCCTAGCACTCTGGGAGGCCGAGGCGTGTGGATCGTTTGAGCTCAGAAGTTCAAGACCAGCCTGAGCAAGAGTGAGATCCCGTCTCTACTAAAAATAGAAAGAAATTATATGGACAACTAAAAATAATATATAGGAAAAATTAGCCGGGCATGGTGGTGCATGCCTGTAGTCCCAGCTACTTGGGAGGCTGAGGCAGGAGGATCGCTTGAGCTCAGGAGTTTGAGGTTGTTGTGAGCTAGGCTGACGCCACGGCACTCTAGCCCGGGCAACAGAGTGAGACTCTGTCTCAAAAAAAAAAAAAAAAAATTGGTTTATTTTATGTTATGTCAATTTTTTTGCCTCAATTTTTAAAAATTAAAAAAAAAACTACCTAGGAATAAAAAGAAAATGTACATGTAATCTTCTTGGCAATTAAATCCATCCAATAATCATGATGTTTTAAATTTTGAAAAATTGATGAAACAAAACCCGGTGATAGACAGGCAGCCCTCGCGGTTCCGAGCGAGGCGCGGGGACCCCGCAGCCCTGCCAGTGAGCGCCGAGGGACAGTGCTCCTGACTGCTGTCTTGTGCTTGTGTCCCAACAGAGGTGGAGAAAACCCGGTGCCAGCTGGAGCAAGAACACATTCTCGGGGCAGCGGGGGTGGCGGACCCACAGCAGCCCAGGCCGCCGGGGCTGTTTGTCCCCGAGTGTGACGAGCATGGACACTACGTGCCCACCCAGTGCCACGACAGCACCGGCTACTGTTGGTGCGTGGATCGCGACGGCCGCGAGGTGGAGGGCACCAGGACCAGACCCGGGATGAGGCCCCCGTGTAAGTAGGGAGTGGGCTGCGCTAGGGCTTGGCCTGAGAAGGGTCTCGGCCCAGATTTGCTGAGCCTGCCCTTGATTTTGAATTGCTCCACAGAGTCCCAGCCCTCTCCCTCCCCTCTGCACCCCTCTTCTCTACCCTCTCCTCCCCCGTCCCTCTCCTCTCCATCCCCTCTCCCCTACCCACCCTCTCTGTCCACCTACGCTCTTCTCTTCCTTTTCTGTGCACACGTGTGTTCCATGGGAACACCCAGAGGCGTGCTGCGTGGACACCGCAGTGGTAGCAGAGGGCTGCGTGTGCTCCGGGTCCCCCAGGTGAGCTCTCTGCAGAGGGAGGCCCAGCACTTGCCTCCTTCAGTCACGCCCTAAGGCATTTAGGGACATGGATCAATTTTCAAATCCAAGGAGCAAAGGGCCTCAAAGGTTTCTGCATGAGCTGGTTCTGCTGGGGGCTGGGCGTCCTGTGTGAGGCCCAGCCCAGCTGTGTGACTCTGGACAGACACCCTCCCCAGCCTCAGTTTCCCCAGCCTCAACCTAAGAGATGAGCACAGTAATCCTGAGCATGTTCCCCAGCTCTAAAATTCTGCTTCTGTGACAAAGGTAGAAATTGGTCATTGTCACAAATTACCAAAAGCTTATGTAACTCATCCTTGAATGTCCATTCTCAATTTAGCTAATACTCATACTTGGATCCCCTACCAGATATTTCCTCAAAGCTGCTAAGAAACAGGAAAGTGATTGCTCGCAAATGTCATTAATTCACTCAGCCACATTAACCGAGCATCTGATGCTGTGGTGGGTGCCGGGGATGCCAGAGAAAAGTCACGGCGCCAGGCCCCCAAGCCCCTCGCAGGAGGGGTGAGCAGATGGGAGGGGTGGAGGGAGATGAGCTTTAGGAGACAGCAGACGGGGACCCGGGGGCCAGGGGGGGCCCGGCTTGTGTTGAGTGGTGGGCTAACGGGGGCACACTTTGCAGAAGCAACACCAGGTGAGCCACGTTTTTAAGCAGGACCAAGGCTGAGTGGCAGGGGACGTTGGGCTGCTGCTGAGGCCGTTGCTTTAGGAGGCGGAGCGGGCTGGGGGTAGAAAGGAACCTGCAGGGGGTCAGTACAGCGTGTGGGGGTGTGGGCGAGCCTGGGTGCGGGTAGCTGCGGGCAATGAGGAGCCGTGGAAGGGTTTGGAAGGGTTTTGAGCAGGCGCAGGTGCGAAGCGGGTTTGTTGTTAGAAATACCACTGGCTGAGCGGGAGTCCCTGCAGGGGGAGGCAGGAGCTGTCGCAATGTTTAGGATTGATCCGGGTGAGAAATGGGTGAGGTCGACCAGATTGGTTTATGGCTCTGATTGGGTGTAATAGGCAAGATAGTCAAGAGAATGACTGAAAACGACCTCGGTGACAACCTCGTCTAGCTCTCCTACTTCAGAGAGCAGGAGACGACACCAGGAAGGTGCATGGCCCCTGCACACAGCGAGCGAGCGGCGGGGCTGGGGCAGCGCCCAGGTCTCCCGCCCTGACCATCATTTTGTTCTGGAAAGCCCAGAAGGGGCATGTGTCTGCTTGTCAGGTCCCAGACTGTGCCACCCCCGTGGCTCTGGGACCGGGCACACTGCACTGGGCAAGCTCGTCATGATGGGCTCCTCTGGCATTAAAACACTTAGCAGCTTCCACTAGGACGGGACCCCGCGGGCAGGGATTTCAGGGTGGCTGTTGTTACACTGTTTGCTGCTGCTGTTGCTCTGGCCCCAGTGACCACCGCAGAGCATGGACAGCGAAGTTACTGCTATTAAAAATAGCCAAGCCCTTTTGTCACTTGACCTTTAACGTTACACTCAGGCCTGGCATTATCTTCCTCACCAGTGCCCTTTGGCTGACTGGGGGTTTCTGCTTCTGGAGCTTTCAGATATAAACTGGGCATTGTGTGGCTGTGCGGTGTGTGGTGCCAGGAAGGTGATGTGCCCTGGTGTGTGTGTGTCTGTGCCCGCACATGTGACATGTGTTCCTGTGCACACAGGCCTTGCTCACTGACCTCTCCTGCCACCCAGGTCTGAGCACAGTGGCTCCCCCTGTTCACCAGGGACCCTCGGTGCCTACCGCGGCCATCCCCCTGCCCCCGGGGACCCACTTGCTGTTTGCCCAGACTGGGAAGATCGAGCGGCTGCCGCTGGAGGGAAACAACATGAAGAAGACGGAAGCCAAGGCCTTCCTGCACGTGCCGGTGAGTGCTGGCTGGTTGCTGGTTGTGCCTGGTGACAGCTCCTGCCTCAGTGACCTGGGGAAACAAGCAGGTACATGGTCAGACTGGGACCCCGGGGTGCTCATTCCACGTGGCCTTAGGTGACCATCCCTAGATGGGTCACTACGCTCCTGGGCTGCCTGTGAGGCTCCTGGAGGCACGAAGCGGCTATGGGAAAAGCCGTCAGAGACCCCCTGGGCGAGGGCTTCTCACGAGTTCAGCTCCTTGTCCCTCAATCTTTCCGTTCCTGCTGCGTTCACAGTGACTCATCTTTCAGCAGCTGCTCAGCTCGGGAATCCTCCTGCCTGCCCTGAGGCAGTAACAAGCTCTGGCTCAGAGGCTTTCAAAGCTTCAAAGGTGCAATTTGCAAGTTGGGGATTTTGGGATCCTACTGAAATGCCATTCTGTTTTATCTGAGATCCTGACCTCTGCCAAGAACCCAAACTTGGGGCCTGGAGGCTTCTGCTGCAGGGCGGGGCCAGAGTTGCCAGAGGAGTGGGAGGGGAGCGGGTGTCCTGTAAGTGCAGGCGGGACAGGGGTCATCGGCCCTTGTGAATGAAAGTCCGCAGAAAGCCCTGTCGTTCCTCTGGGGCTGCAGAGCCTGCTTGAAAATTCCTGGTGAAGATGCTCGTTGTGCCGAGCTGTCTGCCATGGGCCGGCTTCCACCTTTTCTCCTCTTCCTCCTTTCTCTACCCCACATGTTTCCTGCTTTCCCTATTTTCTTGTCCTGCATGCTGCCATATCCCTTCTTCTTTTAGACCAGGGAGGAAACATCAGCAAAAAAATATCCAAAATAAAAACACTTTTCAAAAGCCTCTTGCAAAGCAGCCTTGATCAGATTCAGGTCTTTGCCTGGCACAAAATCCTCAAATGAGTTCCTCTTCACTCTGAATCAAATCCACTCCTTTCTGTGGTCCTCCAAACCTTATGGGATCTGGATACCTCTTCCACCCCGTTCCCCACTGTTAGGGTCGTCTGTCCGGATGTCCCCTGGTCCCTGGCTTCCCAGTGTCAAGAATGAGTGTTGGCATCGAGGCAAGCCGATGGCGGAGTGATCACAGACACAGAGTAATTTCATACAGTTTATCACGTAAAAGAAAGAATGAAAGGAAGGAAGGAAGCTACACAAAGCGAAAATACGTTCCAGAGAGAGTGGGACGGGTCAGTCTGCAGAATGGAGAAAGACAACAGAGGCTGAGCACGCCCTGCCTTTTATAAGCCACTAGTTTGTCCCGCCTTTCCCCGTGCAGGATTGGTTGCTGTTTCCCCCCTTTGGGGGTGATTGACGGGTTGGGGTTATATAAGAGGTCACATCACAGGTTACATAACAGGGTAGGTTATATGACAGTTTCCCTTTCTGCACATGCCTCTTTTCCAGAATTCTCCACGAAGCTCCACCCATGTTATGCTAATTAGATGGTAATGAACCTTAGGCCAGTTAAAGGTTACTAGGGACTTTTTGCCATGTATGTTCCCACCAGCGAACAGTTCCAAACTGCAGTTTGGTTCCTAGCTACAATTAGGTTCCTGCTCTCTGTCCTTAGCCACCTCCTGGCCACCCTACACCAGACCTGACACCACCACTCTCACCTCACTCGCTGGCTGCAGCCCCCTGGCTGTCTGGCTGGGCCTCGAACTTGCCCAGCACATTTCCACCTCAGGGCCTTTGCACTTGCTGTTCCTCCTGAGTGGAGCTCCCTCGCCCTGAGACACTCACACAGTTCACTGCCTCACTTCATGCAGATTTCTGTGGAAGTATCACCTGCACTGACCCCCATCCAGCCCACAACCTCCATTGTCGTCTACCTCCTTATGCTGCTGTGTCTTTCATCAGCAGCACTGCTTGATGCATTAAGTATCCACGTGTATGTCCTGTATCTGGCATACATTTCTTCCCGTCAACAATATCTGCAGCACAAGACAGGACACTATTTCATGGAGGTGTTGGTTTCATAGTGGTAATTATGGACCTAAAACTGTGCTTGGTATATGACAAGCACTCAAAACAAAATTTGCCACACAAATGCACAAGTGATTGTTGCCTCACTGAAAACATAAATCCCTGGAATATGATCTTCAGTCTTCTCTGTGTCCTCCAGCCCTGGGTTAAATTCCCTGTGAAAGTCATTCTTCTCCAAGACCAAGGGGAGAGGCTAAATGTCCTGTGAGGTGATAAAAGGCAGAGAATTTAGTTGGGATAGGTAAAGCAGAGGGTGCTGAAGCAGCAGGATAAATATTCAGTCTTCCCCCTGCCCCGTTTGTAGGTGTGCAGTTCAGTGGTGTTGAGGACTTTCACAGTGACATGCAACTGTCACCTCTAGCCATCTCCAGAACTTTTTCATTATCCCAAACTGAAACTCTGTGTTCATTAAACAATAACTCCTCATTCTCCTCCATCCCCACCGTAGCCCCTGGCAACCACCATTCTACTTTCTGTCTCTGTATAACTGACTCCTCCAGGCACCTCTTATAAGTAGCATTATACAGTATTTATTTATTTATTTATTTATTTTTTGAGACAGAGTCTCGCTTTGTTGCCCGGGCTACAGTCAGTGCCGTGGCATCAGCCTAGCTCACAGCAACCTCAAACTCCTGGGCTCAAGCGATCCTACTGCCTCAGCCTCCCGAGTAGCTGGGACTACAGGCATGTGCCACCATGCTCGGCTAATTTTTTCTATATATGTATTTTAGTTGGCCAGATAATTTCTTTCTATTTTTAGTAGAGACGGGGTCTTGCTCTTGCTCAGGCTGGTCTCGAACTCCTGACCTTGAGCGATCCACCTGCCTCGGCCTCCCAGAGTGCTGGGATTACAGGTGTGAGCCACTGCGCCCGGCAGTATTTATCCTTTTGTGTCTGGCTTATTTCACTTAGCGTAATGTCCTTGAGGTCCATCCATGTTGTAGCAGGTGTCGGAACTTCCTTCCTTTTTGAAGCTGAGGAATATTCTATTAGTGGATACACCATATTTCATTTATCCATTCTCCCATCAGTGGACTTTTGGGTTGCTTCCGCCTTCTGGCTATTGCAAATAATGCTACTATGAACATGGGTATACAAATATCTGTCCAAGTCCTTGCTTTCACTTCTTTTGGATATATACACCAAGGAGGAATTGCTGGATCATATGATAATTCTATGTTTAATTTTTTGAGGAAACACCATACTGTTTTCCACAGTGGGTGTACCATTTTACATTCCCACCAGCAGAGCATAAGTATTTTAATTTCTTCATATCCTCACCTATACTGGTTATTTTTTGTTTTTGTTTTAGTAATAGCCATCCTATTGGCTATGAAAGGGTAACTCATCATAGTTTGATTTGCATTTCCTTAATGATTAGTAGTGTTGAGCATCTTTTTATGAGCTTATTGGCCATTTGCATATCTTCTTTGGATAAATATCTATTCAAATCCTTTGCCCATTTTTTTTTTTTTTTTTTGAGACAGAGTCTCACTTTGTTGCCCAGGCTAGAGTGAGTGCCGTGGCGTCAGCCTAGCTCACAGCAACCTCAGACTCCTGGGCTTAAGCGATCCTACTGCCTCAGCCTCCCGAGGAGCTGGGACTACAGGCATGTGCCACTATGCCCGGCTAATTTTTCTACATATATTTTTAGTTGTCCAGATAGTTTCTTTCTATTTTTAGTAGAGACGGGGTCTCGCTCTTGCTCAGGCTGGTCTCGAACTCCTGACCTTGAGCGATCCACCCGCCTCGGCCTCCCAGAGTGCTAGGATTACAGGCGTGAGCCACCGCGCCCGGCCCTTTGCCCATTTTTTGATCAGTATTTTGTTGTTGTTGTTGAGCTGTAGGAATTCTTCATATATTCTGGATATTAACCCCTTGCAATATATTTGATTTGCAAATATTTTCTCCCATTCCATGGGTTGCCTTTTCACTCTGTTGATTGTGTCCTGTGATGTACAGAAATTTTAAATTTTGATGTAGTCCAATTTACCTATTTTTTCTTTTGTTGCCTGTGCTGTTGGTGTCACATGCAAGAAATCAATGCCAAATCCAATGTCATGAGGCTTTCCCCCATGTTTTCTTTTCTTTTTTTTTTTTTTTTTTTTGGAGACAGAATCTCACTCTGTTGCCTGGGCTACAGTGAGTGCCATGGCGTCAGCCTAGCTCACAGCAACCTCGAACTCCCGGGCTCAAGTGATCCTCCTGCCTCAGCCTCCCAAGTAGCTGGGACTACAGGCATGCGCTACCATACCCAGCTAATTTTTTCTATTTTTAGTTGTTTGGCTAATTTCTTTCTATTTTTAGTAGAGACAGGGTCTCACTCTTGCTCAGGGTGGTCTCGAACTCCTGACCTCGAGCGATCCTCCTGCCTCGGTCTCCCAGAGTGCTACAATTACAGGCGTGAGCCACTGCGCCCGGCCACTTAAATATGTTAACTCATAAGAGATCAGAACTAAACCGATCTACGGGCAGATGGCTTGTTTGGAAGCAGTTGTTTGGGATAATTTAAGTTACTTGGTGTTCTTTTTAGGATGGAGCTTGTCTAAATATCACCATAGTTTGTCATACCTAACAGGCACCTAATAAATACTTGTAAAATGAATTAGTGGTGAGTAGTTGATTTGCTTCTCCTGAGGAGAGACTGGCTTAGTCAGAATAGCGAACTCTCAGTGGCTCTTCACACGCAAGTAAGTACATGTTGCCTGACTGCTCTGCCTAGAAGCAAAAAACGAAAACCCACAAGTACAGCCCAGTAGCTTTTTGTTAAACTCAAGTCAGACATAAAAAGTTATTCAACTTTGGTTCCTCTGGTCCTTTTTTGTTTTGCTTTTTTAAGAATCAGTGTGTGGAAAAGGACTCTTTACGGAAGGAAAAGTTCTTTCCGTAGTAAGATGGAGGCCAGAGGAGCTGGGGAGCAGGGGCTGCCAAGAAGGGGGTGCCCATAGATGGGGCCTGAGCACTTGGCCATGGCGGTTTGAGAGAGTGTGTCTACCCTATACACAGAGTTATCTTGGCATTTGCAGAGGCACCTGGTCAGTTAATAGCTATATTTATTATTATACAAATTTAAATATAAATTTGATTTATTATGTAATTATAAGTTAATATAAATTTATAATAAATTTATATTTATACTATACTATAATAAATTTAACAGCACAGTTTTATGATCTGGAATTCTTTGCAGAGTTACCATTATTTGTTATAAAAACTTGGCCTGACAGGTGAATTTACTTAGGAGAGTGTGAAGATATTTTCTTATGATTTCTTCTAGAAGCTTTATAGTTTCAGGTTTTAATTTTTGCCTCTGGTGTAAGGTTAGATTGAGATTCTTTTTTTCCTCCCCACCATGTTTATCCAGATATTCTAGCACCATTTGTTGAAAATGCTCTATTTCCCCATTGGTACCTTGGTGCCTTTGTTAAAAAATAATTTACTGCTTATGTCAGGGTCTGTTTCTGGATTCTTTGTTCTGTTGTATGGATCTATTCACCTAATCAACCAGAGTGTTTGGGTCTTCCAAATTTGTTCTTTTTTCAAGATTGTTTTGACTATTTCAGAAAAAATAAGCTACATACTGAGAAGAAATATACATATGCATATTCTCCTACACATAGGAGGGCTGTCCAGAAAATATCCAGTCATTGTTTTGTTTTGTTTTTTTTTGTTTTTTGTTTTTTGTTTTTTTGAGACAGAGTCTCACTCTGTTGCCCAGGCTAGAGTGAGTGCTGTGGCATCAGCCTAGCTCACAGCAACCTCAAACTCCCGGGCTCAAGCGATCCTCCTGCCTCTGCCTCCCAAGTAGCTGGGACTACAGGCATGCACCACCATGCCCGGCTAATTTTTTCTATATATATATTTTTAGCTGTCCATATAATTTCTTTCTACTTTTAGTAGAGATGGGGTCTCGCTCTTGCTCAGGCTGATCTCGAACTCCTGAGCTCAAACGATCCGCCCACCTCGGCCTCCCAGAGTGCTAGGATTACAGGCGTGAGCCACCGCGCCCGGCCCAGTCATTGTTAATATCATGAGAATGGTTATACAGCTGGATACTTTCCAGACAGCCCTGGTATATATGTGCACATACACGCATATGTATATGACAAGAGTTTTATCTGAAATATATGAATAACTCCTACAACTCAGTAGTACAAAATTTTAAATGGACGAAAGACTGGACGTCACTCATTAAAAAAGATGTCCCAATGCTCATAAGCACATGGAAAGATTCTCACTAACAGTAGTTACTCAGATGCTTGTGGATGGACCGCTCTCACCACTGGTCTTCCCTTCCAGGCTAAAGTCATCATCGGACTGGCCTTCGACTGCGTGGACAAGATGGTTTACTGGACAGACATCAGTGAGCCTTCCATTGGAAGAGCCAGTCTACATGGCGGAGAGCCAACCACCATCATTCGGCAAGGTAGGCCAACAAATATTTTTCTTTTTTGGTTTTGCATCTAGCAGCCCCAGTGGCTCTTGGCAGAAGGCAGAGTTTGGAGCATGTGGTTGCTCACAGGATGGTGCTTTGAGAGGGGCCAGGTCCCCTGCCTCAAAGCGCCACCCTTACCAGCTCCCCTGAAGGGTCATCCGAGAGCTTATCATTAAATCATGAACACCTTAGTTGAGATTTGTTTTGGAGAATAAAATCGAAACAGAGCACGTGCCCATGCCTCTCTCTGAAAGCTCATGTTGTCAGTTTCCATGAACAATAAAAGCCAAACCCACCATCCAGTTTTTTTGCTTTTTGTTCTTGAGACAGGGTTTTGCTGTGTCACCCAGGCTGGAGTGTAGTGGCATGATCATAGCTCACTGCAACCTCAAACTCCTGGGCTCAAGTGATCCTCCTGCCTCAGCCTCCCAACTGGTGTGTGCCACCATGCCTGGTTAAGTTTGTAATTTTTTGTAGAGATGGGGTCTCATTATGTTGCCCAGGCTGATCTCGGCCATCCAGTTTTAATACATATTTCTGCCTCTGGTCGTTGAGCCTAGAATTGATTCTCAGAGTGTCTGTCCCACGATGTGCTCCATTAGGGGTTTCCCAAAGGCAACAGGCGGTGAATCATAAAGTCGGGAGGGCTGCAAGCATATTGCCAAATACTGACCCCGAGAGTCAAGTCTATTCGCAAATCAGTTGTCGAGTTAAAGGATTGTCATTTCAACCTGTAACGCCATGGGGTGAGGGGTGGTATCTCTTCTTCTCTACCTCGTTCCCACAGTGCTTGCTCCGATGGCCTGTGCCAGAGCAGCACAGCAAGGCGGGCTGAACTTCCACAGACATTTCTCAGTTTTTGTTGCATGACTATGATAAAGTACACAGAGATTTGGCACAGCCTGGCTTCGACATTGACCTGAATTCCTTAACTTAAGAATGCAAATTTAAGCCAAAGACACTATGCATTATTTTAATGCCTACATTTAACAAATCAAGACTGTTTTACATGAGCATATTTTATCCAGACTAAAGACCATTGCAATAGAAATCCAAGGACCTGTCAAAATTCCCCTGGACCAAAAAGGTCAAGTATTACACGTTGCTCAAGTAAGTCAGTGACTCATTTGCTGACTTGAAGATGATATTCTCACTCAGAAGACACTGTCACGCTGATGACATTGGTTGTGTGAAGTCATCTTGCTTCCTCTGCAAAATATTCAAGTCAGAGATACATCTTTAAAATAGAGGAGCCTTATTTTGTATTTCTTTTTTTTTTCTTTTTTTTTTTTTTTGAGACGGAGTCCTGTTCTGTTGCCTGGGCTAGAGTGAGTGCTGTGGCGTCAGCCTAGCTCACAGCAACCTCAAACTCCTGGGCTCAAGCGATCCTCCTGCCTCAGCCTCCTGAGTAGCTGGGACTACAGGCATGCGCCACCATGCCCAGCTAATTTTTTTCTATATACTTTTTTAGCTGTCCATATAATTTCTTTCTGTTTTTAGTAGAGACGGGGGTCTCGCTCTTGCTCAGGCTGGTCTCGAACTCCTGAGCTCAAACAATCCTCCCACCTTGGCCTCCCAGAGTGCTAGGATTACAGGTGTGAGCCACCGTGCCCAGCCAAGGGAAATATTTTATTACTTTGTAAATCTCTCCTTTGGGTTTGAAGAATAAAGACCTTGTTCTAGTGTGGTTTCTAATTCTTAATAAACTCCCTCTGGCAGGGCTTCTTTCTGAGGGCTCTGATCATCTTAGGGATCCAGTGAAGGCTGACACAAAGGGGACTGGGGGTCGGAATTGCTTGTATATTGACCAAAGAACACAGTATTGCGACGATTTCCTCGTACCCCAGATCCCGCAGGTAGGGTAGCCTTTTCCCCTAACTGCTCACCCTTCAGCTCTACTAAATGACCTTCAATCCTCTAGTTGGTGCAGGGGGAAGAATCCTAAGTGATATCAATAAAACCCAAATTGTCATTTTTTTAAAAAAATATATATATAGTCAGAAAACATTGCAGTTTTGAACTTCTAGTATAGTTAGATGGATACTGAGGGTTCACATTGAAGGCTCATGTCAACCAGCGGCGACCGTTGGTTTGAAACGCAGTTGCTATAACCCAGTAGAGACTTACGGCGGTTTTATCTGTAATCGCTGACACCTGTTCTTTGTGCCCCTTACACTTGTATAAAAGTAACAGCCATGATTTCTTGAAAAATATCATTTCTCTGAAATGACCTTTTCCCCCATAATTAATGAATAAGATAGATCTGTTTGTCCCATTATCCGTCTTAAGGTCTTTCTCTGCTTCCCCTCTGCCTGTGCGGTGAGCTCTAAGCTCGTTAACGTGGCATCCTAACCTCCTCTCTGGCCACTCCCTCACCCTCATGGGCCCCAGCCATATAAACTTACATACGGGTCACTTCAAGCCACGTCCAGGCTTCCTTTTACCTGTGTGCTGGTCCTGCCACCTGGAGCACCCTGATCCAGGATCCTTGCCTGACAAACTGCTATGGGTCCTTCAGAAGCCAGCTTCGAGAGGTGTCACCACCCCAGGAGTCCTTCCCTGGTCTCCCCGGACTGGATCCAACATCCCTCTCCAGCTCCCGCAGAACCTGGGGCCCAGTGTGGATTGTGATTGACCGCGGGCTCCTTGGAGGCTGGGGCCACAGCTTGGTCACCGTCGCTGTGCTGGTTCCCAACACAGCGCACGGTGAGGGGAGTGAATGAGGGGCATTTTCAAATGTGTCACTTTGAAGTTGCTTATCTTAAAAACAACAAGTGGCCGGGCGCGGTGGCTCACGCCTGTAATCCTAGCACTCTGAGAGGCCGAGGCAGGTGGATTGCTCGAGGTCAGGAGTTCCGAGACCAGCCTGAGCAAGAGTGAGACCCCTGTCTCTACTAAAAACAGAAAGAAATTATCTGGCCAACTAAAATATATATATAGAAAAAATTAGCCAGGCATGTTGGTGCATGCCTGTAGTCCCACCTACTTGGGAGGCTGAGGCAGTAGGATCACTTGAGCCTAGGAGTTTGAGGTTGCTGTGAGCTAGGCTGACGCCACGGCACTGACTGTAGCCCGGGCAACAGAGTGAGACTCTGTCTCAAAAAAAAAAAAAAAAAAACAACAAGCATTTCACGTTCCCATTTGGTTTCCCAAAGTCCAAGGATTGGGAAATAGCACTGAGGAATCAGAAAAACCTCATCTCACCCTCCTTTAGAGGGGAAAAAAAAATCAGAGGAGCTGTGTGTTTGGTTCTAGATCTTGGAAGTCCGGAAGGCATCGCCCTTGACCACCTTGGCCGCAACATCTTCTGGACGGATTCCCACCTGGATCGAATAGAAGTCGCAAAGCTGGACGGCACCTTGCGCCGGGTGCTCTTCGAGACGGATTTGGTGAATCCCAGAGGCATCGTCACGGACTCCATGAGAGGGTATCTCCACATAAATATGCGTGTGCTTCTATTCTGTGTGCGTCTGCCCTTTTAGATATGCCCAGAGATGGGGCTCTGACTCCAGCGTTGCTCTCCCACAGGGAATGAGTGCAGGGTGGGCGAGTCTACACTTGGGGATGTGTAGACATCCACGGCGAAAGGCCAGAACATTTATTACAATGTGGACTTGATACCATGTTCCACTTTCAAACCTCTTACCAAGAGGCTTTGTAAGTTGACAGCTCAGAAATTGGCTATTTTCCATGTGGGTTGAATGTGGATCAACACTCAAGTTGTGTCGACTCCAGAAGAGCATCAGGGTGGCCTAATCGTACCCCTGGGACTCCTTCTCGTGGCAGCCCCAGCTCGAACATTCCGGAGACTTCTTCCTGTGCGTTTCTCAGCACATCAGTGCTTTCACTTCCCCTCTCCTTGCTGCAAACTCTGAATCTCACGCACCAGGCCCTCGGCTCCTGGACACTTGGATTCCTTCTCTTTGGGCCCACGTCCCTTGTTTTGTGGCCACTCAGCCCCCTCCCTAATGACAGGTGCTTTGACCTCTGCCTCTGCCAGCATCTGTGTCCGGCCTTAGTCCTGTCCCCTGGGTCTGCTGTGCCCGGTGTGTGGGGCAGCATGTGGGGATTTCTCACCTGTTTATGTCAGTTGTGGCGTTTTGTTTTATTTTGTTTTGTTAACAGCGTTATTGAGATATAATGTGTCAGTTACGTTAAAGGGAACTAACTGAATTTGTTAATAACAGAATAACGAGATTCAAGTGAGTAACCAAATCCAAGTGTCCTTGCAAAAGAACACGTGTCTTGTCCCCTCCAGACCCTTTGTAGCTGTTCTGTGTTTTCCTGTCTCCTAGTCTCTTTTCAAGTGTTTTTCATAAACTTTTTCTCATGCATCTTTAATATTCCTCTTCCTCTTTCCCCTCCTTTTCCTCCTCCAGGAACCTTTACTGGACAGATTGGAACAGAGATAACCCCAAAATCGAAACTTCCTACATGGATGGCACGAACCGGAGGATCCTGGTGCAGGAGGACCTGGGCTTGCCCAACGGGCTGACCTTTGACGCGTTCTCATCTCAGCTCTGCTGGGTGGATGCAGGTGACAGAAAGCTTGGCGCTGGCCAGGGAGGGTTCTCAGTCTTCTGAGTCACAGTTGAGAAACCATAGTCCTCGGGCCAAATCTAACCAGCCACCTGTTTTTGTAAAACCCGGAAGCTAAGAACAGTTTTTAAATTTTTCAATGTTACAGTTTAACTCCTTATATAAATAACCTGCATATGGTCCTTGGTTTTGCCTCCCGGGCCATGAAACCTAAAATACTTACCATCTGGCCCTTTAAGAAAAAGTTGGCTGACCCCCTGTTCTAAGTGGCACGATACAGAGCCGGCAGTCACCCCGATACCTATTAAGCAGTTCACAGCTTGCATCCCCATAGCTTCCTCTTGTCCCCAAGGCCTTAGGCAGGACTTTGAGCCAAGGAAGGGAAAGTAAGAGCAGCTCACATGCAGTCCCTGAGGTGTGGCCCTGCCTCGGTGGATGTGGGGTGTCCCTCAGGCTGGGGATGTGGGCAGGAGGCTCGGCCAGGAAGGAACGTGAGTTCTGTTCCAGACATGACGTCAGGTACCACGGGGGACGCAGAGACTCTGAGATGTGGTCCCCGTCTACTTAAAACAAGGCACGGGACCTAAACCCTTGAATGAATACACAAGCCTTGAGTTGCAGTCAGCACGCAGGCATGGTCCAGGCTGTGTGCAGCTGCTAACCAGGGGTGCAGTTTAGCAGTTGTTATAGGCTCCAGATTCAGGAAGGAGGCTCTGGAGAGGCTTCCTGGAGGAGGGGCTCAGGCAAGAGCTGGAAGATGGCATAGTTCTTGCTAAGGGAAAGGAGGCCCGGGGAACAGAGCAGGCCAGACACCTGCTGCTCCAAGAACGGCTGAAACAAGGTGCAGTTCCTCTGTCCTGGCTCATGTCTCCCCAGCAGCACCAAGACGGGAGGAAGAGACACCTTGCCAGTTTTTAAGAGCAAGCTCCGTGCGTTCTCTAGGATTTGTCGTTGTAAAGCTAAATTTCTCCCACTCTTGCCCTTGTTACTCTCGTTTTTTGATACAAAGGGGCCATTTCTTGCATGAACAATGAACATCTTGTTTTCGCTTCACACAGGCACCAACCGGGCGGAATGCCTGAACCCCAGTCAGCCCAGCAGACGCAAGGTTCTCGAAGGACTGCAGTACCCTTTCGCTGTGACGAGCTATGGGAAGAATCTGTACTACACAGACTGGAAGACGTATGTCAGCTGCGGCCACCGCTGGGCCGGCTGGCCTGTCCTCCCACTCTGCTTCTGGGAGGCCGGGCCCGTCCCATCTGGCCTCTTGTCTTGGCCTTCAAGCCTCCAGAGACGTCCACTGTCCCTCACCCTTCTGGTTGGCAGGAGATGAGAGAGGGGGGTGAAGAAGGAAGGAGAGTGAGGCCCCTCGGGGAGCAGAGGAGGTGCCATTTGTCATCTGGACTCTCCTGCCTGGGCAGTTTCGAGTCTGTAAACTTGGACTTGCTGAGCGTGTCTGTTCTTTCCCTGGGAGCTGGCCCAGGGTCACTTGGCTGGTGGGCTCCATGCCCACTTCATGCCCCTGCTTCATCATACACTAGTTCTTAAACTGCAATATTCCCACAGCCCCTTCGTAACAAGCCCTTTCTACAAAAGGAGGGGTTAAGCCAAGGAGGCAGCTGGCCAGGGACATCTGTACTGAAAGTCCATTTCTTTCTTAGGATTTAGAGTGAGACGGCAGAGCTAGCTGATCTTTATCCTTTTATAAAAAGCCAGAGAAATGCAGGCTAGAGGAGGAGGGAGGGATGTCTAGGAAGCGAGGCCACTGTGTCTGTGTATGACCTCCAGTTCATCCCCACACGAGGCTGTCCTGTTCAAGCCATCAGATATATTTCACCTTCTGCCCTTTGGTGCTTTGTAGGAATTCCGTGGTTGCTGTGGATCTCGCTATTTCCAAAGAGACGGATGCCTTCCACCCCCACAAGCAGACCCGGCTGTATGGCATCGCCACAGCTCTGTCTCAGTGTCCTCAAGGTAACTTCACCTGTGCTGTTAGTGTTAGGGGACGTGGGGCACCCTGAGGCTCAGAGCCCACACTCTGGCTTCTACCTGTGTGGCCACCGGTAGCCCTGATCACGTTCTAGGAGAGATGCAGTCCCTTCCCTCAAGGGTCTTCTTTAGTGGGTGAACCAGATAAACAAACAGAAAGTGTTAGGTCATGAAATGGACAAGGTGAGGAAAGCACTGAGCCCTGGGCTGGGTCTAGAAGTACACGGTCTTCAGGTTCCAAATAGGAATATTAATGTTAGGACCCCTGCTGCTTTGAAAAGTCCATCCATTTTGCCTAACAGCAACAACAATAATAAACAAGAAGAATTGCAAACGTATGTATGGTACTTACTGTGAGCTAGGAACTTTACATATATCAACTCACTTAGAGTTCTGAGCACTTTGTATTCATCAGCTCATTTCATCCCCATAGCAGCCCCATGAGGAAGGGGCTATAATTGTGTCCATTTTATAAATAAGGAAACTGAAGCAACTTGTTCAAGGTCATGTAGCTCACAGGGGCGAGTCCAGGCAGCCTGGCTCCAGAGTCTGCGCTGTGCTGCCTCTCAAAGTCCTTTCCCCCACCCCCTTTCCTTCTCAGCTTGCCTCCTCTCCCCCAGTCAGTGTTAGGCCAAGTATGCAAGCTAGATAGGACTTTGTACTTTAAAATTCCAACTCCGTGTTATGATCAGAGCTGGAGAAACCTCCCTGAGATCCTTAGTGGTAAATCTGCAGAGCCCCCAAATCGGGTGTTAGTGTTTTTCCCTGTCTGGTTCAATGATGAGGAAACAAACAACAGATCGGCTTAGCTGACTGCCTAGTACAGTGTTTCCCGTTTCCCTGGAGCCCTCGCGAGCTTGGCTTTTTGGAAACCAAAAAGGGGGTCACACAGTAGGAGGCCACTGTCTTGGATGGCTGTGGAGTTGGGTCTGAAAGGCGGCTATTGAACTGATTTCTGCCTTTTCCAGGTCACAACTACTGCTCAGTGAACAATGGTGGCTGCACCCACCTCTGCTTGGCCACCCCAGGTAGCAGGACCTGCCGTTGCCCTGACAACACCCTAGGAGTTGACTGTATCGAACGGAAATGAAGACACCAGTGCCTTGTTCCCTTTCCAAGTATTTCACAGCAATCCCTACTTGAAACTACCTGGTCTAGACTGAAAATTGTCCTCTGGCTTAGTTGGCCACTAGGTCCAGGTCTAGCCCAGCCTGAGCCCCAACAACTTTTCCCTCACTGTTCCCCAATATGTGCACCCTGGACTTCTGGGATGGAAAAGTCTCTACCACTACAATAGGACAGAACCCCCACCCCTACCCCAAACCCCAAGTGTCAGACAAGATTATTCAGCCCTGGGTGAGGATTATGTGCCCATCTCAGTGCCCTGGACCTTTTCCCAATCCTAGCCCCTCAGTGGTAAGCAGAACCTCCCAGGTCTGAGTTGCCCCCTTCCCTGTGGCCTTATGAGCTCAGCCTCCCTCTGAGGCACCCACCATCCTGTCAGCTCCTTGACATACCAGCCAGGGCCTGAGCAGGCAAGGTTGGGAGTGAAGGAGGGTGTTAGCTCTCTTACACTTTTTCTCTTGGTGCTCTGATTTCCCTCTTTATACTCCCATTGTTTTACTCCCCAGTTCTTCATCCTGTCCAAGATCCCCATTATAGTGATCAAGTTCTGCCTTTTGATCTACACCTCCCACATCCTAGGGATATGTAAGTATTTGGTGGATGATAACGAGAAGCCCCTCCCAGATAGGATATTTGTTTTTGAGCTGTAGGGTATTGGCATTTGGTAGTCAAAGGCTTAAGTCAAAGGAGTGTCCATTGGTAGGAATTTCAAGGTATAGAGTCAGAAATGTGAGGATAGGGAATTATTATGATGTGCCTTAAGTTTTTCCAAAGATTATCAAATTATTCCTCTTTGCCCACAACACCTGCATACCAGCTTCTGGTCTCTGATGTTGTGCTGGTCTTCAGCCCCACTGCTGGCACCAATGCCCAGCTTCCTCATAGACACCCATTTGAGACAGCGGCTGGGGCTGGTACTGACTGGGTGATGATCCACCACAATCCCTCACCTCACCTCTGGCCTCCACTCCTGAGAACCAATTTACATTCAACCATGAATTCATGCCTCCTTTGTTTCTCCCTCTATCTGTGCCCTTTGCTGGCTGTATTCTCATCTAAAGACACAATCCAGGAAGAATGAATTGAATATTTATACTAATGGTCCAGATCTTGTTTATTGTTCATTGGTAGAAAGGAACCATTGCCACATTTCATGTTTATGTTGCTACAATTTGTTTAGAAAACATCTCCTCACTATGTCAGTAGCTAGTGTTATCTTTTTATCAACTGCTTCCCAGAGTCCTAAAACAATAGAAATTTTGAAGTGGAAGTTGAGCAAAAGGACTTTGAGTCAGTAAAGGATGGGGTAAGGGAATACAGAAGACTCAATGAAAACTATCACAAAGAGATTGATCAAGAACAGGAATAGAAAACTCAAGAGGAAGAGGTAGGGAAGGGGATTTAAGAACAGCAATAAGAAAAACTGTTAAGTAACTCCAAAGAGAAAATGGTACATTTTGCCAAAGAACACTTATACTTGAGGACATGGAAAAATTTTTTTATATTCTCCTTAAGGAAGAGATCCCTCCTTTTTTCGTCAGACCTCGGTACACTCAGCCCCTCCACTCTGCCCCCTTCTGTCTTTGTCCTCACCTTGCTTCTGCAGTACATTGGAGCCTGAATTGGGAGAGAGTCTTTTGAATAATTGGAGTTTGTCTTGAGAGGCCATTTTGGCCCCAAGAATTACAAGATTTGGGGAACATTTAGGTCTTTTATACTGCCCAACCCCATAAATTAGTCTCACTTTCTTTTTGTATTTATCATTCCATATCAAGCCCTCTATATCAAATGTTCAACATGACTTTATATAATTTTTATAATTATTTTATTCATTTTATTAGATTTATTCTAAAATTTTAGAAATAATAAATTCTTAAACTGTGGAAACCACTGAAGGTGCTTATTAACTGTTCTCCCAGATTTGTACAAGTATAGGAGGAGTCTTTTGGGTTTACAGCTGTACAAATATTAGTGTGGAAAATAAATTTTTTTTTGTTAAAAAGAAAATCTTTCTCTCTCTTTTTTGAATGAAGAGATTTAACATTGGGATGATACCATGATGGAAAGATGGCAGCCATTTAATAATCTGTAAAACCCATGGAACCCAGAGACTCTTACACTAATATTGTGAGGGACAGTAAGTTTCTCATGCCAGTGCACAAAAGACTTATGGGCTTATAATTGACTTAAAAATAAATAGGTCAGGCCGGGCGCGGTGGCTCACGCCTGTAATCCTAGCACTCTGGGAGGCCGAGGCGGGCGGATCGCTTGAGGTCAGGAGTTCGAGACCAGCCTGAGCAAGAGCGAGACCCCGTCTCTACTAAAAATGGAAAGAAATTATCTGGACAGCTAAAAATATATAGAAATAAAATTAGCCAGACATGGTGGCGCATGCCTGTAGTCCCAGCTACTCGGGAGGCTGAGGCAGGAGGATCCCTTGAGCTCAGGAGTTTGAGGTTGCTGTGAGCTAGGCTGACGCCACAGCACTCACTCTAGCCTGGGCAACAGAGTGAGACTCTGTCTCAAAAAAAAAAAAAATAAATAAATAAATAAATAAAATAAATAGGTCATAGATCCCAAACCACCCTTTTGGACATTGTTTTTATTTTTTAGAAAAATCTATCTACAGGCAATAGGAAATGATTTCTGATTCAGCCCTGAAGATGAGTTGTGTTTTTTCCTCTCCTCACCTCCAGAAGGAAGAAAGACACTTTCCTGACACTGGCCATGGAGTGAGACCCCTGGTGTGTTCTAAGCTGCCACTGGGAGGCAGTGCCACTCATGCTGGCCCCTGGGGGATGAAAATGGCCTCTAACTTGGACAGAGTGAAGGGGGCTCAGAGGTTGCAGGAATCAGGTGCTCAGAGCTCATTGCAGAGAAGGGAATTGGCACCATCAGTGGAAGCAATGTGCAGACCACCAATGCGAATTTCTTGAAAGGGACAACTTATTTATATTAAGGCCAATACTTCCAGTATTTTCTTCTGGCCATAAAGCCTAGTTACCTAAAGATGACATCAGGGAAGATGGTGGAAATGGGAAACTCCAGGAATCCATTCCTCCATCACAACAGTTGAACTGGCAAGAGCTGTCTGAAGCAACAGAATAGTTGCTGGGTCTTCAAGGACATTTACAGCACCCAGGAGAGAGCTTGATGGCGAGGCTAATCAATTTCGGTCAATTTCAGCTTTCCCTTAGTAGTGACTACCATCCCATCACTCAGCCCCATGACAGGCAACTGTGAGGACTGGAGCCAGGTTGGGCAAGAAGGACCTAGTTTTTCTACAACCAAGATTGTGAGTTCTGATCACTGATCCCTGTGATTTTGATAATTGGGGGGCCAGCACATAGGGAAAGATTTTCATGACATTGGATTTGGCAATGATTTCTTAGACATGACATCAAAAGTACAAGCAATAAAAGAAAAAAAGAGAGAAATTGGACCTCATCAAAATTAAAAACATTTGTGCATCAAAGGATACTATCAAGAGAGTGAAAAGATAGCCCATGGAATAGGAGAAAATGTATGCTATATCTGATAAGGAATTAATATCCAAAATATATAAAGAACTACAGCTCAACAACAACCAAAAAACGCACTTCAAAAATGAGTAAAGATTTGAATTCACATTTCTGCAAAGAAGATATACCAACGGTCAATAAGCACATGAAAAGATGCTGAACATTACTACTCATCAGGGAAATGCAAATCAAAACCACAATTGATACCACTTCACACTCATTAAGATGGTTGTTATCAAAAAACAAACAAGTGTTGGAGAGAATGTGGGAAATTGGAACCTTTGTCCATTGCTGGTGGGAATGTAAAGTGGCGTGTCACTGAGCCGTGGCCTTACTGCCTGACATGCATAGAAGCCAATGTGATGGCACTAGCTTTTGAGAAAAGAAAAAGCTTTATTGTAAGGTTGACCAATGAGGAGACAAGAGGCAATGCTCAAATATGGCTCCCTGGGCTGGGGTCTGGGGGCAGGTTTTACAGGAAGAGAATATGAAGGAGATAGGAAAATGCAACGGGGCATGGTTTGATTGGGTTATACAGAGAGACAGTGCAGGGTCCTTGGGTCTAAAGTTCATGTGCAAAAAACCAGGGCACCCCTTGCTTCTTAATTTGGTCAGTGCTCCTCAGTCTGGGTGCTGAGGTTCTCCGTGTGCGGTTGACTTTTGCATTCCCACCAGCTCCAGGGTCAGTACCTGGGCACACTTGTTCGTCTGCACATGCTCAGGTTTACATGACTTGCAACGTGGGAGTCTGTTGCAACTGAAAAACAACTAACTCGTCATCCTGCTATTGACAAAGTTGAACCAGTTGGAACCGGTTCTGTGGGTACCGATGCACATTCCGTGGAAGACAGTTTGGTGGTTCCTCAAAAAGTTGAATATATAATAGAATTACCATAGGATCCAGTGATTCCACTCATAATATACCCCAAAAGAATTAAAAGCAAGGGCTGCAGATACTCGTGTGCTAATGTTCATTGCAGCGTTATTCACTGTAGCCAAAAGGTGGAAACGACACAAGTGTCCGTCAACAGATGAATGGATAAACAAAATGTGATAGGTACATGCAGTGGAATATTATTTAGCTTAAAAAGGAATGAAGTTCTGACGCATGCTACAACATGGATGAACCCTGAGGACACGATACTATGTGAAATAAGCCAGATACAAAGGCATAAATATAGAATCCCACTTCTATGAGGCATCAAGAATAGACCAGTTCACAGAAATTGAAAGTAGATTGGAGGTTACCAGGGGCCGTGGGAAATCGGAGTGGAGAGTTATTGTTCAGTGGTTACAGAGCTATTGTTTGGGGTAATGAAAAGTTTTGGAAATAGATAGTGGTGATGGTTGTACAATATAATATTGTGAATGTAATTAATGCCACTGAATTGTACACTTAAAAATGGCTAACATGGCAAATTTCATGTTCTATATATTCTACCACAATTTTAAAAATCAATAATGTAATATACCAAAAACCATTGCATGTACACTCTGGGTAAATTGTATGGCGTGTGAATTAGTAATATAGCTCAATAAAGCTGGTTTATTAAGAAATCAGTATAATTAAAGAAGAAACCAAAACCCGTAATTACCTAAGATTGGCAGAATGCTGATCATTGTTCTACACAGCTGGCTGAATCCTCAAGATTTCAAGGTGCTGCGGTGAAGGAGCTTTGCAGATGGAATTAATATTGCTAATTAGCTGACCTTAAAACAGGGAAATTATCTTGAATTATCAAAGCGGACCCTTAAAAACAGGCGAAGAAGTCAGGAGAATGAGAGACAGGCAAGAACGGAAGCAGAGGGATGAGGAGGAAACTAAGAGGGACCCGACCCGCCTTGCTGGCTTCGGAGACGGAGGAAGGGAGTCCTGAGACAAGGGAAAAGGTACCTTCTAGAAGCCGAGAGCAACTCCCAGCTGACAACCTACACATAGGGACCTCAGTCCTACACCTGCAAGGAACTGGGTTCTGCCACGACCTGACTGCGGGCCTGGAAGCGGATTTACCCCCAGAGCGTCCAGAAAGGAATGGCTGCCACCGGGATTTCGGCCCAGTGAGACTGTACTCAGAGCACCCAGGTGAGCCACGCTGTGCTGGACTTCTGACCTGCAGAACCGTGACGTAATAATGGGTGTTGGTTTAGGTCGCTACATTGCTGGTGATCTGCTACTCAGCGGGAGAGAGCTAACACCCTGGTTGCAGCTGGTGTGTCGGTACAGGGATTATGCTGGAAAACTTCCGTGTGTCTGTCTGCCCTCCCCACCCGATCTGGGCCGCGGGAGGATGACGTCTGCGGCCTCTTGCTTCGTAGAGAGGAGAGTGAGACCTGTTGTCCCTTGCCCAGCTCACCCCGAGGTCACAGCCCCACTTGAGGTGTCCCTCTCTGCACACACTGTGCCAGTGTCGCAGGAACCACGCCCTGCCCTAGTGTCCGGCCTTGGGGAGCTGACAGGCCCCTAGTGCCCTCTCGGGCTGCTCCATTCCTTTCAAGCTCCCCACACCCCCGCCCCCAGCCACCGCTAAGCCTCGCCGGAATCATCCAAACTTGAGTTCCTCTGTTTTTTGTTCAGACCCTGAGACAGGAGTTCGTAACTACCATCTCCACTTTTGAGTATGTTTGGTAAAAATTTCTACCGTTTAGTGTGTCCTTCCACACTAAAAAGCTATCTCACAATCACATCTCACGTGTATCAGCATACGCATTAGTTACTAACAGGTGCGGATTACACAGGTGTACCAGAAAGGTACCCAAAAGTCATACCAAGAAAGCGTTTATTTTGTTAGCTCATTTTGATTTTTCAGACTTGGAGCCTCACAATGGCAGACAAGTGCATCCGCTCGCTCTGGGGCATTTCTGGGTCAACGAGGTGCTTTCTCAGTCACTTGGCTGCGTTCGGCAGGGCCATTTGCCCTGTCCCTTTTTGAGGTCCCCCAGAGCTCACAGCCCTAAGCTAGTTGCTTCCGGCCGGCCTGAAGCTGACCTGTCACTCCAAGAGTCCCCCAAGGGAGATGCCTGAGCTTGGGGGCCCTGTGAGCACCAGGGTCCCCTTCCACGGGTCTCGCAGTCCTCGGTCTCCTGATCCTCTCTGCTCACCCTGCAGCCTCCTCATCCTCATCGCCTGGCCCAAGCCAATGGCAGCGGCTCCTTCAGCCTTTCCCAAAGGGCCAGCTGTCCTGCCTCCCCCGAGGGAAACGGGGGCAAGCTGCCCTTTCTCCAGGGCTGCCCCGGCAGGGCTCCCCACCCCCAGGCTGCACCCCCCCCAGCAAGCGCCCCAGTACCGCCCCGGGTCTTCCTTCCTCCCTGGCTCCCTCCTCCTCTGCCCTGAGCCCTGCCAGGGGCAGGTTTGCTGTCGGTCCAACATCAGCCCTCCCAGGGCAAATGGGGGCCCCAGGGGTATCCTCCCCAAGGCGGAGCAAGGGTTGGGGTGGAGAGGGAAAGGGTACCCCTTAGGTTGATGCCTCACATGATTAATTTATGCAACACACATAGACGAGTTTGAATCTACCAAAGGAATAATAACGTCATGACTGATCCAAAGACAGACACTCAGTGCAAATATACTTGCTTCCATCGGGGTCCTTAGCCAAATGAGCCTCCTCCCCGCCTACAGATGCCATTTTACTTTAATACTTAGAGCAACTATGTTTTCACTTGCAAAATAAAGGCCTACGGGGGGTCTGATTTCTAGTGCCAGGAGGGCTTCCACTCTTTCCTTCCTCCACTCACAGATTCAGTTTTAAAAAACACATCCCACACGCGTATCTGCTGGTGCACATATGGTACCATCGGGCTGCATTTGGAATCTCTGCCACTCCGAGAGGCACAAAATGAACAGTCTCGTCACCTCCCACTCTGAGGATGAGAGGGTCTGAGCGAAGCCCGGGTGAATCCGGCACTGTGTGCACACAGCAGGGGGGAGAAGAACGGGAAGCGGTGTTGGGGATGACGGCGCCATCTTCATTTTAGGGACGAGAGAAGTTCACCCACACTCACTCGGGAACTGGGCACCGCCGGGTGCCTGGCATGGGGTTGGGGAAGAGCTGGCACCTTCTCTGCTTCTGGCATTTTCCATGGGGGGAGGGAGGGTGTCCTATGGCTGTGCCAAGTTGTCCACCGGCTACTGGGCCTGTGGTCTGTGTTCCTCGCTGCTCCACAGGGGCCTCCAGTGTCCTTGGTGCTGATGTCCATGGGAATGCTGTGGCACCTGGGGCCCAGTGCTGCCATCTGCCTCATCAGGGGCTTCCAAGGAGAGGGCAGAGGACAGGACAGGCTCACCCCTGAGGCCCTCTGTGCCCCTCGATGGCACTGCCCCAGGCCCTGTCTACGAGAGCAACAGGCTTCGGAAGGCTTGCACAGCTAGCAGGGGAACTGAGAACAGTAGCAAAGAATCCCCCACGAAGGCAGACCCACATGCTCACCTGTCCTGGCTCCTCTGCCCTCAGGCTTCCCTGCCCTACCGTCTACACCACCTGCTGTCTACACCACCTGCCATCTACACCACCCAACCAGCCACCCTGCCCTTCCCCAGGGGGTTCCTCACTCTCTCCAGGGTCCTTCCCCTCAAGTCTAGGTTGCTCAGTGCAGGGTGATCAATAACAGACTTTCAAGGACAAAAACCTACCAGGTCACAGCAACATTTTACGGAGGAAGCAAACACAAGTACAAAGAGAGGGAGGAGCATGAAAGTGCTGACCCGTCTGCCCCTTTCAACAGATGGGACAACCATGAAATCACTATGGGACCTGGATCCCGCCGGACACGTTGGTAAGAGCCCTGTGACACTCTTACTTCTTAAATGCCAGTATCTAGGATATGCTGGAAGTTGCATCTCTTTGCAAGTGAGCGAACCTATGATGAATTTGTTTCCAAGAGAATAAAAATGTGTGGGGAAATAGGGTTTTGCACAAATTCTTTTAGGGGGTACTTGAGCAAGCACGTTTGGAGACCAGGGGTCTGGGAAAAGGAGGCGATGGGGCCCGAGTCCTCCCCAGCAGAAGTGTTGCTGCCCAGCTCCGGTTCCGAAGCCCGGGGCACTGGCCGCTCTTTGTTTCCTTTCTTTCCAGGATTTAGAGTTCCTCGCAACGAGAAGGACCCCGACGAGGGGCCCTTGTTAACACAACACTGAATCAAGACATGGAAGGGCCAAGAAGGCTCGAGAAATAGGCTCTAAGCAGTGGCTTCCCGGTTGCTGCCAGCTTTGGTGGGGACAGACAAGTTTAAATGACAGCCTCCCGGAGCGCCCTCCAGCCCCAGGGCTTCAAAGTTTAAATCTGGGGCGGGTCTTCCCACAGGCAGTTCCAGCAGTGGCCACGCGGGGGCAGTAAGAACCCCCCGATGCCTGCTCTCGGTGGCATTGGGAGCCAAGGGGGCGGAGGGACACCTCCCGGGCCTGTCCGCCAGGTGACTTCCCGGAAAGAAGCTGTGCTGCGGCTTTCCCGTCGTCCTGCTCAAGAACCTTTCTAGTATTTGTCAGTTGCCTAACCTGCCGCCAGAGGAAGTCCTCGGCGATGTGGTCAAGCCTCTTCGTTTTCATTCGGATTTCCCCGCGAATAGCCTGGCACTTTTCCTCCAAAGTCCCCTCTTCACCCAGTAAACACTTACAGACGTCGTCGCTCTGCGCTATTCCTAAGCGTATTCTGTGTACACGCAAGTGCACGCATGGTGGGCCAGTCCTGAGCGAGTCTAAGTGGAGAATGACACAGAGTAGCAGGCTGATTGCAGAAAATGCAGGACGTTGGCAAGGAAGACGCAGTCCTCATCCAGCGAGCCTGCATCTGGTCCCTAAGAAGATGCTAACACCAGGCGGCGCTCTGATTGGTTCAAATTGCTTCAAGGTGAGGAGCTGAAGAGACCAGAGAAGGGAGAGGCCCGTAGGGGTGGCAGGGCCGGGAGCTTTCACTGGCTGAGCATAGACGGAGAATGGGAGACCTCACTCACAATGAGCTTCCGGGGTGGGGTTTATTGTGCCCATTGAGTGAGTCAGGAAACTGAGGCTCAAGGAAGTGAGGTGACTTGGCAAAGTCACACCACTGGCAAGTGTCAGAGGAGAGTCCAACTCTGGATTGGGTTTGTGCTAAACATCCTTCCCCACCTCCCTTCTTACAAAACACTTTAAATGAATATTTATTTTTACTTTATTATTTATTTGTGTTTAACGCATTTCCATTTAGAAAGATACAGTACAAGGAAAAGAAATTGTAGCAATCTCATTATTCAACAATAGCCTCATCAATACATTGATATCTTATCCCAGAAATGTTGTTAATACACACACACATAATCTTGTTATATATATTTCATAAAATATATGCAAGAAAAAGTGGAATCCCGTTATGCTTTTTAATATTTTTGTTTTCCATTTAACTAAATGTGCATATGAATCTTACTTTTAATGACTACATAATAGTAGTATATTCTATTATATGAATGGACAATAAACTCTCTATCAGCTCATTTATTGATGAACATTTATGGGGTTTCTATTTTTTGCTGTGGTAAATAATAATAAACACCTTGTACTCATATAAGTGTCCTTATTAATATCTCTGAGATAAGTTCCAACTCACTATTATGGAAAATTTTAAGACTTTTAATACATACTGCCCAACTGCCTGCGGAAAGTTTGTACCTATTTATACTCCCCCCAGTGAGCGTGTTTGAGAGTGTCCATTTCCTTATGTTTTTACCTTTGGATAGTTAATTTTGTTCATCTGTGTCAATCAAAGAGGTAAACATGGAGGGGGAGTCGTATTTGTTTATTAAAATTTATATTCTTTTATTTTATTTTTTTTTGTTGTTGAGACAGAATCTCACTTTGTTGCCCAGGCTAGAATGAGTGCCGTGGCGTCAGCTTAGCTCACAGCAACCTCAGACTCCTTGGCTTAAGCGATCCTCCTGCCTCAGCCTCCCGAGTAGCTGGGACTACAGGCATGCGCCACTATGCCCAGCTAATTTTTTCTATATAGATTTTTAGTTGTCCATATAATGTCTTTCTATTTTTAGTAGAGACGGGGTCTCGCTCTTGCTCAGGCTGGTCTCGAACTCCTGACCTCGAGCGATCCACCCACCTCGGCCTCCCAGAGTGCTAGGATTACAGGCGTGAGCCACCGCACCCGGCCTAAAATTTATATTCTTTTAGAATATAAATTGTGAGGTTGAGAACCACTGAAAAAATTCTGGAAAAAAAAAAAAAAAAAGCCTGCTGGGATTTCCATCAGGATTATGTTTGCATCTCCAGATCACTTTGGGGAGAACTGTTGTCTTAATAACATTGAGGCTTCCAATCCATGAATATGAAATGTTTCTGCATTTATTTAAGAAGGACTATAATTCCTGAGAAACTATTACAGTCTGGCCCTTAGCCTGACTCATGTATAATCGGCGTTTTACTGGTGTGGCTTCTGAGCCCAGAGACATTAAGACCCCTGTGAAGATGACATGTAGCTAGCACGCTGGGATTCCAGGTACCTGTCCAACGCTGTTGCCACTTCATTCTGCTGCCTCTTGTCACTAGTAAGGTGGCCGACAGCACCTCAGCCAGCTCTAGTTTAGGGCATTTCATTGGCATAAGCAGTTGCCTTCAGAAAAAGAAGAGAGATTGATTAAAAACAAAAGAGAGATTGTGGCATAGAAACATGTCCCAGATACAGAGATAAGTGAATAAGGAACCACAGAACTGTGTATATTTTATGGCCGACCTCTGTACAAGCAAAGGCATGGTGTGTTTGCACTCAGGGAAGGCCTGGAAGGAGACCCAGAAAATTCTTAACTGGGGTTCTCTCTGGGGAGGGGAGCGGTGGGGGTAGAAGAGTTAGTGAGAACCTTGACTTTTTCTTTTTTTTTTTTTTCTGAGACAAAGTCTGACTCTGTTGCCCAGGCTAGAGTGCTGTGGCGTCAGCCTAGCTCACAGCAACCTCAAACTCCTGGGCTCAAGCGATCCTCCTGCCTCAGCCTCCTGGGTAGCTGGGACTACAGGCATGTGCCACTGTGCCCAGCAGATTTTTTCTATATATATTTTTAGTTGGCCAGATAATTTCTTTCTATTTTTAGTAGAGACGGGGTCTTGCTCTTGCTCAGACTGGTCTCGAACTCCTGAGCTCAAGTGATCCTCCTGCCTCGGCCTCCCAGAGTGCTAGGATCACAGGCGTGAGCCACCGCGCCCGGCCAGGACCTTGACTTTTTCATCTTCAATTGTCCTCTACTGTCATCAGAAACTTCTAGCATAAGCATGCCTTTCCCTTACCATGAAAAGACTCTCTAGTCGAGAGAGTGATGAGGAAAGATCTTCCCCACGTTGCCAATTGCAGAACTTGAAAATGGGAAGTTGCTGGGTTCCCTCCACAACTGTAGGGACTGTGGAGTAACCCATGCTCCTCGGGAGGCACCTCGCAGGGGTGAGGGCGGGGGAGGAAGATGCACACAGACCTATATGTCCACCTGAGGGAACAAACCTATACCTGTCACTCCCCAGGGTCCTTGGCTAGGCTGAACGTAGCTGCTGCCCTGAGGTCAGGCTGCAAGTTGTCCCTCTGGGATGCACGGGCCTGCCACTTACCCCAACTCCAGAGCCGCTTCACCCAAGGCTACGGTGGGCCTTGCAGCAATTCCTGTGTGGGGACAAAGGCACCATGTGAAACTGACAAAGAGGAAGCTGTGGCTATGTCAGTGAGCGGGGTTGAGCGGGGTACAGAGAGGGCCCTCTGCCCTTTGTCCTCTGGGAACGGGATGCTCCTGAGCAGCCACGCACGTGGCTCAGCAGGACAGGGAACATTCCCAGTGCTGCCGTGGGGCTCCCTGGAGACCATGGAGTAGGTGGGATCTTCACGATGATTCTCCTTCTCCTTCTGTCATTGCCCCCCACGCACAGCCTTCTCCACCCCCACGGCATCCCACCCTTTCCTCCCTTCCACCCTTCCCTCCTTCTCACGCTGCGCTGATCTTTGCTCTCCTCATGCCTAGACTCCTACAGGGGACACGGTTGTACCCCACAAATGTCAGATGGCTGGACGGATGGAAGGACGGAGCTAACGCAGTGGACGCTGACGTGTTAAATATTGCCACCCAAACTCTGCGTTCCTCCAGCCCCAACTCTCTCCCACTGCCTAGATGTGGCCCTATTGGGACACGTTTGTGTCTGTCCTCAGCAGCGTCCTGAGTGTCTGAAGAGAGAACGGCCTATGAGAACAGGAAGACAAGCCACAGGCCATGACAAAATGTTTGCAAAACAAATACCTGATACAAGACTGGTATCTAAAATATACAAATAGGCTGGGTGTGGTGGCTCACGGCTATAATCCTAGCACTCTGGGAGGCTGAGACGGGAGGATCCCTTGAGGTCAGGAGTTCGAGACCAGCCTGAGCAAGAGTGAGACCCTATCTCTACTAAAAATAGAAAGAAATGATCTGGACAACTAAAAATCTATATAGAAAAAATTAGCCGGGCATGGTGGTGCATGCCTGTAGTCCCAGCTACTTGGGAGGCTGAGGCAGGAGGATCCCTTGAGCCCAGGAGTTTGAGGTTGCTGTGAGCTAGGCTGATGCCATGGCACTCTAGCCCGGGCAACAGAGCGAGACTCTGTCTTAAAAAAAAAAAATAAAATAAAATAAAATATATAAATAATTCTTATACTAGACAACAAGAAACAGCCCAGTTAAAAAGTGGGCAAAAGATCTGAACAGACACTGCACCAAAGAAGATATGTGGATGGCAAGTAAGCGTGGGAAAGAGACTCAATGTCATGTGTTGTTAGGGAATTATGAACTAGAACAGCAATGAGATACCACTGCATACCTATCAGGATGGCTACAATTCAAACACCAAGAACACCACGCATGCTGAGAGCCTGAGACCGCGCCGGGAAGGGTTGGGAGCAACAGGAACTCTCACTCACTGCTGATGGGAACGCAGCGCGGTGCAGCCGCTTTGGAGGGAGCGTGACAGTTTCCTACAAAGCTAAATAGAATCGTGTCATCAGATCCGTCCATCAAGCTCTTTGGTATCTATTCCAACAAGTTAAAAACCGATGTCCACACAGAAACCTGCACACAGACATTGACAGCAGCCTTATCCTTAGTGGCCCAAGTCAGGAAGCAACCACGATGCCCTTCAGCAGGTGGATGGATAGACACACCGTGGTACGTCCAGACAGTGGGATAGTACCCAGGGCTGAGAGGAAGGAGCTGTCACACCATGCAAAGACAAGAAGGAAATTCACATACATATTACTATGCAAGAAGCCAATCCAAAAAGGCTGCGTATTATATAATTTCACTACATGACACTCCGAAAAAACCAAAACTATGAAGACAATAAAAAATAAATCTGTGGTTTTGGAGGGGTGAGGAGGAGGGAGGGACGTCTAGGTGGAGCACGGAGAATTTTTAGGGCAGTGAAAATACTCTATATGATACTACAGTGGTGGACACATGGCCTCATACGTTTGTCAAACCCATAGAACGTGCAGCACCGACTGGACTCGTGTAAACTATGAACTTCAGTTAAGAACAATGTCTGGACATGGGCTCATCAGTCTGAGCAAATACATGACACTAATGCAAGATAATGATGGAGAAATGGGAGCCGGGGTAAAGGAGGGTCTGTATGGTCTCTTCAGTATTTTCTGTCAGCATAAAACATTTCCAAAAAATAAAGTTATTATATATAGAGAGAGAGCACACACAAGCACGAAGCTCTTGCCAACTGATTATTTGCCATGTGAGAATTCCAGCAAGGGTTTAGTGAGTAGACTCCCTTCCCCATATTGTTGTCTTTCTTTACTACACAAAGATCCACCTAGTGCTTACAAGGGACTGATAAATCTTTACGGTTGTTAAATTCCCAGTAAAATGTATTGTTGGCTTTACAGGAATACGAGAAGGCACCCACAGCCCTGGCTAAGCTGAGTGGGGTGAACTCGGCACCTGTCATTTCTATCTCTGCAGCTTTACAAGGTGCCACTTAGCGGGGAGCCTCAGCCCTGCGCAGGTGCACAGGGATTATAATGATCACACGGCTCTGCCAGCGCCGAGAAAAATCCATCGCTGCGACAATTTCACTTCTCCACGATTGAATTCCAGGCAGGCAGTTTATCCAGCAACTGTACATTGTCATTTAGGACAGGTGTTCTGGAATCGTAAAGGGAGCACGGGTTTGAGGCCTGGCTTTCCATCCTGACTGATTGGGTCCCTTTCTACGTGTCAGCCTCCTCCTCTGTAAATGGGAAACCACAGCCCTGACAGAAGTTCTCATGGGAAACCAGCGAGCCGAGTGTGGGGCCTCAACTGTGTGCCCTCAATAAATGTCCACTTGTCAGCCTCACGCTTGAGGTTATCACAGAGGAGCGGACGGACTGCCTGCCTGCCTTAACGGAGGGTTTTGTCTGCAGTGCTCCCGCCTGGGAGCTGTGCTCAATAACGGTGATCTGGTTCTAGAGGGCAATAGTGACACACCCATTCAAAACTGCTGGCAGTCCAAAATGACCAGACTCAAGGTCCGGCCCTTTCAGAAGAATATAGCGGGCAGTATAGAAACAGAAGACGAGCCAAGACCACTCTGCTAACTGCAGGTCACAAAATTACCAGATGATGTCTTGAAACGAGGATCAAACCTAGGCGAACAGGAGGAGCTTGGAGTAGGAGAATTCAGTCCTCGCCTGGTGACAAAAGGCGGGGAGTCCCCAGCCTGGTTGTGGTGCAATGACACCTTGTGCAAGGCACACTGTGTGGAACATTATGCAAAATGCTTCCTCCAAACAAAACTGGACGAACGACAGAAAGTGGAACTAAAATAAACCTAGTTTCACTTAGGGTGAAAGAAAGTCCAGTCCGCAAAAACCCGCTTTGGTTCACTTCTGGACGCTACCAGATTAGCCCTGTCCACAAGGCAACCCCACAGCTGGGTCTGAGAACAGACTCACAAGCAGGTTCTGGGGCCCGGGGCCATCTTTGCCCAGGACAGTTCCCTTTCTGCACTCAACGAGAATAACAGTTTTTGTAAACAGACTCCTCCACGGTTAGAAAGCCATCCATTACCAGGTCTCAGGCCAGGCCTCCAACATATGACATTTTTCCTGTAGCCTCAGCACGGTTTCTTTTTACAGGCCTCAACTGTGAGAGGATCCCTCTTCACCACCCCCCAATTCCTCCGCGCTTTGCTCTTGCACCATCACCTGCCTCTGCCCAGAACACGCTGTCCCTACGTCCTCTCCCCGCGGCCTCTCCTCTGCCAGCCCCAGAGTGTGAGCGTGTGTGTGTGTGTGTGTGTGTGTAAGCATGAATGTGTGTGCAAGTGTGTGTGCGTGAGAAGCTGCCCAAGGCAGAATCTGGTAGTGGTACAAAAGTTCATTCATTCCATCAACAAACATGGGTCAGGCACTGACAATACGGGAGGACTCGGGATACAACAACAAGGGCGCGATGGCCCAGTGAGGCGCTGCTAAGCAGACTCTAGGGCACGTGAAAGAGCCTCCCCAAAACCAGAGGGAGGTGAGCGTGCCTCTGGGTGGTCCCACTCCCCCTCACACCCTAGCCCTGCAGAGGGCTCTCCGTGCCCCCCATGCCTTTTATTAAAAGGGGTGCAGCAGAGAAAGCCTTTCTGGCATCCTTTGGTGCTCAAAAAAGAACAATCTTTTTTTTTTTTTTTTTTTTTGAGACAAAGTCCCTCTCTGTTGCCCAGAGTAGAGTGAGTGCTGTGGCGTCAGCCTAGCTCACAGCAACCTCAAACTCCTGAGCTCAAGGGATCCTCCTGTCTCAGCCTCCCAAGTAGCTGGGACTACAGGCATGCACCACCATGCCTGGCTAATTTTTTCTATATATATATATATATATATATATATATTTTTTTTTTAGCTGTCCATATAATTTCTTTCTATTTTTAGTAGAGATGGGGTCTCGCTCTTGCTCAGGCTGGTCTCGAACTCCTGAGCTCAAACGATCCGCCCACCTCGGCCTCCCAGAGTGCTAGGATGACAGACGTGAGCCACCGCGCCCGGCCAAAAAAGAACAATCTTGAAATCAGAAGGCCATGGTCTCCCTACCCCTGGCAGAGGCTGGAAGCCCAAGATCATAGTGTTGAAATGGTTAAGATGGTAAATTACATATGTATATTTCACCTCAATAAAAAAAATAAATAATTTTTTTAAAAAAAGATCACAGCGTTGGGAAGTCTGGTTTCTCCCACCGAGGCCTCTCTCCTTGGCTTGCAGATGGCCATGGTCTCCCTGTGTGCGTCTGTGTCCTAATCTCTTCTTGTCAGAACACTGGATTAGGGCTCGCCCTCCTGACCTCATTTTAATTTAATTACCACTTTAGGACACTATCTCCAAATAAGCGCACATTCTGAGGGACAAGGGATTAGGGCTTCAGCAAATGAATCTGGGAGGGGGACACAATTCGGCCCTAACAGTGTTTGTGCACGCGCATGCGTGTGCCTGGGCGTGTGTGCGCATGCGTGTGCCTGGGCGCGCGTGCGCGGTGGGCCACAGAGCAAAAAAAAACAACAACAACAAAAAAAAAAACCTGCACTTCCTAGAAAGCCCCGCAATTGTGGCTGGTCACCCGAATGGGCCTTCACCATAAGCGTCCGGCAGGTAAGAAACCCGATTTTCCTCCGGCCTCGTCCTGGCTTTGTGAGTTTGTGAAGGAGCGGAGGGCGCCATCATGTCACAGGCTAGGGTGGTTCTTTAGGCCTCAGGATTTGACATGAATTTCTCCCAGGTCCACGTGGCGTTTAGCTTCCCTTCCAGCGACTCCTGCCTCTAAACCTCATGTGACAACGCTGCCTTCCCAGGCCCACCCTGACTGACGCTCCCTGCAGCAGAAGAGAAGCAATTGGAAAACTCTGGCTTCCCTCCAAGGCCAAGGCCAGTATTGCTCGACCCATCCCCTCCCCCCCAACCGCCCCCCCACCCGCCAACCGCTCGCCCCTCCCCGCCCCCTCCCAACCACCGCGTGACTCTGTTCCTTTGAGCTTTCCTCGTGAGTTATTCTCCCCTAAGTGTCCCTGAGGCCAGATTCCCCGCTTTTCTAAGCTAGAAAAGACATTTTTGAGACTGTAGTTAAGTTTGTTGTTTCATAGTGAAAGAACTGTTTGTGGGCTTGCAGGGGGATGTGGCAATAGGGTATTTGGGGCCTTTCAAAAGGCCTGTTTTCCATTTGGGATGGGAGTGTTACCTAACAGGCTATCCTTTATAGGAACTGAACAAAGACTTGCTGACACAATCTCAACCGTTGCCTGTTCTCGGAATAGTGGACAAGTATTTTGCTTCTGGGTGCAGCAAACACAAAAGAAGGGGCCAAGGCACGTGGGCTTTAGTGCGAGCTGGGAAGGCCCGAGGGGCAAAAGCGCAGGGGTCTCCAGGGGGCTGTGGGGCTGCGGGGGTCACACCAGGACAGGCGCTGCACCAGGCTGACAGCCTGCAAGTGCCACAGGGCCGTAAATGCAGGACCCAGCCTAGAACATAAGCAGTACTTTGCACATCCTAAATGTTTGTTGATTGAATGACTGATTGAAGTGAATGAAAAACACTACCTAAAGGAAGAGAAACTCATGTGCCAGGCAGGAAAGAGAGGGCCAGAAGTGATGCAGAGATGTTATTACTGGCTCCCTTCTCACTGCAGCCGCAACGTCACCTTTGAGAAAAGCTTTCAGTCAGGAGACGTGTCAGTTTGCCTAAAATCATGTATTAAGCACCCCTTGTATGCAAAACACTGGGAAGCCAATAAGATTCTTCTGGAGAATTTCCACTTCCTGCTTATACATTATATGAAACAAAACATAATTACAGCTGTAGGCATAAGGAAAAAGACTGGAAGGGAAATGGAAAAATAATAGTAATTGTCTTGGGGTTGTGGGATTATGGCTACATTTATTTTCTCTTCCTGACTTTCTATAATGCTGTTTTTTAGCTTTTAAGATTGATATTCAAGGTCATAATCCTCTGCTGTTTTGACCAGTGCAGTCAACTCGGGACAGGGATGCCTTGTCTGGAAGTATAACCCCAGCTTCAGAGGGTGGGGGTGTCAGTATCAGTGGGGAGAAGACCCCGGCAAGGGCAAACCTGGGCTGTTCGGAGGCAGGGTTGGCCTCTGTGCGGAGCCACATCTGCCCATGCTGTCCTCTGCTTAATTTGCTCCAATAACCTGAAAACCTGGCTGCTTTTTCCCCTCCTTTTTATCCTCTTTCAGTCATTCATTCATTCATCAAACATTCATTCAACTCCTGTCTATCAACAACGAGCCCCATCAAGCTCTGCGAATACACAGATTATGCATTAGGCCCTGGGCTCCCCACTTGCACGGGGAACAGATATTTAAACACATGAGAAGACGGAACAGGAATAATGGAACAGCCAATAGGCTCTCAGGGCCAGGAGCCTGACCATCAAGGAAGGGAGGCTTCCTGGAGGAGGTGACATGTTTGAAGGGAGTCTCTAAGGAAAGGTGGGAAGATAAATAGGAAAAGACTTTCTGCGAAGAAAGAACCACGCAAAGTTATGGAGCCAGGAAGGCTTGGAGGGTCAGGCATATTGTTCTTAGAAGGAGCTGTGAGCACATTCACCTGGAGCCAAGGGTGCAAGAGGGGAAGAGGACATGAGTAGGTGTGGCCAGACCTTGAAGGGCTGCAAAGGAGTCTAGACTTATCCTGCGGTCATGGGGTTGCAGAGTCTTAAAGCAGAGGGAAGACACAGTAACACCAGCGTTTCAGCAAGAGAACTCTGGTGGCCCTGAGAGGAGTAGGAACATGGGACCAAGGGCCAGAAGGGCAGTGAGAAGGCCGATGGGGCAGTGGGGTGATGAAAGCCTGACGTGAGGACCCAGCAGCAGGTGTCGACATGATGTCGCATTGCTGTGCTTGCAGTTGGGAGGAGGGTGAGGGTAGAGAAACCAGTGGGTTCAAGTTCTGGTGCCCATCCACTCTCTGGACCTGGTCTTTGCCATCTAATGTGTCCAGCACCTCGCAGCCACACTAACCTTCCCCAGTCCTTGGGTTACCCGTTCCCATTCTTCCCCTACTGCCGTGTTGGGCATGATCGTATCAAGGTTAAATCCCCTTTCAACAGCTACATTCTAGGCCTGCTTCCAGCCTGCCTTCTCCGTGTTTCCTAGTGTGAACATGTCTCCACCGCAGCGTACCCACTTATGTCCTCAAAGACCCCTCCATCTCTGCAGCTGACACTTTGTCCTCACAGTGTCCCCAGGGGCTGCCGGCCTCTGCCAGTGTGGATGGAATACATCCTCCAAGGCTGACCTCCCCAAAACCTTCCCCACACCCCAAGGTTCCTCACAGAGAACTCTCCGTCTTCTGACTGCTGTGGCATTTTTTTCTGATAATGTACCACATTTATTTTGCACTGTTATTTATGTGTTTTGATAATGTGTCATGGCTGAAAGTACAGCGTAAGCTCTTTATGGGAGAGAAGACGTGACTTGGACCTTTTTGAGTCCCTCACAGAAGCCAGCACGATGCTGCCTACATAGAGAGAGTCAGTAAATGTTGATTGATTGGCTGATTTGTTGTCAGTCTGTTTATCAAGAAGCTTATCGCTCTGCTGTCCTCAGTGTCACTGGTGTGCTGTACAAAGGACAGGCCCTGGACTTGAAGTCAGAAACCTTGGCCCGGTGTCATAATCTCATGAGCTCAAGCCAATGGCTTAACCTGCCTGGCTCTTCATTCCCTCATCAGCAGGATGGCAAAGTTAGACTATTCAATGGCTGTCGTCTCCTTTTCACCTTTTGTTGACCATAGAACATCCTTTCAAATGTGGAACTGCTTATGTGCAGCACATGCCAGTGAAGCTACTGGGAACCCAACCTTTCTCCCTCCTCCTCCTCCTCCTTTCCTTCCATACACTGTAGACTTTGGAAAAAAAATGGGAAACCCTCAGATTGATCGGTTCCTTCAAGGGCAAACTTCTAAGACTCAATGCCGCCACAGGTACAGGATGGCACAAATGAGCAGTTCAGTGGTTCTAGGTCTGTGCGCTGCTGTGTCTACACAGGACCATGGCGGGGTCCAGGTCAAGTCCCTGCTCACTAATTACAGAGAAGCAGTTACTGCAAAATTTCCTGAGGAAACCAAAGCTAGGGTTTGGTTTCCATTTACATTGAGCAACTTCCTTCCAGGGCACTCAGCCTTCTCAGCAAAGCATTCTCTTTCAATACAAGCAGTCCAATAACACACAAGGGTTGTGATTGTGCATTTGACCATAAATACATAAATGCACCTTCAGTAGGAAGCTGGACCCATGGCTGATTCACTCTGGTGGGGTTGTTTACGTGCGTTTGTCCACTTTAACATTCTTAACAATCTTAAGAATCTACAATAGGTTGAGGTCACAGTTCGTGGGCAGTGTGCATGGGACAGCTAAGGATGTACTGTTAGATTTAAACTAATTTGTGTTATCTCAAATCCCGGAGGACATTTCACATTTCACTGGTGGACACTTAAAAATAATTTAAATGCACACTTAAGGGACCCAGGACTTTCACTGCCTGAGTCCTCTTTGTCAAAGTTGTGTCTCCTCTTTGGCATCTCTGAGTCCCTCTCCTTCCCCAGTCCACTTCACCCAGAAAGCTGAGTAGGAAGCTCAGTGCCTTCATCATAGCCAGTCTCTGAAGAGAAACTGGGAACATTCCCACTTAACTGAGCCGGTTGCTCCAAAAAGGCCCAGATTCCTGGATCACGTTCCTCTGGCCTGTTCCTAGTCATGCTTGCACTGGTTTAGCTGGATGGGCTTGCAAAAGCTGTTTCAGGTTTTCCAGCCCTCTCTCCTTTCTGTGAACACCTTGATCTCAGTTTCCCACTCACTGCCTGTTGGTCATCACTCCATAAATCATTTCCAGTTTCGGTTTTCTAAATCCCTAAAGGAACAGCTGTGGTCAAAGACAGCCCATTGGACCGATCTGCCTTTAAACATAGAAATTCCTGTTCTCTCCTCGGGAGTGATTGTCAACGAACTAGTGGGAACTAGATCCTTCTCAGCAGAGTGATTGTCAACGAACTAGTGGGAACTAGATCCTTCTCAGCAGAACAGCTACTCAGCGTGGTGGGTGGTTATCGGGGCCAGACAGAAGTCTGTGCTATTGTGTTGACGCCTACGGGGGATTCAGACAGGGAGAGAGAGCATGTGAGCCAAAACACTCCTACCATTACCAGGGACCTCTGGTACTGTAGAGAGGAGTGGGCTATTTTGTTTATTAGATAATTGCGAACCTTTGAGATTCCATGTAGGTGACTAGCGTGGCAATGAAATTTACTAGAAAATCCAGGAAAGGACCTAGAAATTGCAGAAAGTTAGAAGAACAGCAGAATGTAGTGCAGCAGGTTCTAGGCTTCCTATGGAAAGTCTGTCCTGCTATATGTAGGGTTGGCCCATGAGGACTCTTCTCTCATGAAGCTGTCTCAGGGCGGCACAGCCTGCAGCCGTGCCACTGCCAGGGAGCAGCAGGGGTGATCGTGGTGGCAAGACAAGGTGGGCCGGCACGAGGTAGGCAGCCCCTCCTGCGTGACCACACAGCTCTGCTCCACATTCCAGCTCCAGTACCCGCCCCCCCCCCCCCCCCATATGTGACCTCTGGGCAGGTTGCTTTCTCTCTCTAAAGCTCAGTTTCCCCATCTGGGAAGAGGGAAGGAGAACAGTAACCATTTCAGAGGGCGGTTGTGAGGATTCCGTGAGCGAGTGCCTGGGAAGCCCTCATGTCTCTTGGAAATCTGCAGATATTAGCGGTCTTCTCTCTTGCTCCCATAAAAGTGTTGTCAAACGAACTTAGTCCCAGGACCTTCTGCGTGTTCAGAACGTGGCTGAGTAAGCTACAGGCACACTACTGGCAACCTCTGCTCAATGACACCTGGGGCTTTCACTTTTTAAACACAGCAAAGCCGACCCTTCATTGTTAGTTCCCAGGGTCTGGGCCTGGAGGAGGCGCTAGTACCAACCTCCCCTGGGCATGTTCTCACAGTGCAAGAACAGGAAACCCAACACTGCCCTGTTGATCTCTTCTCTGGGGAGCTATTGAATTGCCTGTGTTTATTTTTTAATGTACTGCATTAAGGACAGCCTCCTTTTTGTAGAAATTTGACATGGAATTACATAAGTGATTGAGTCAAAACTCCAGGAGGAGGGTATGTGTGCTCGGGTGTGTGTGCGTGCGATTGTGTGTGCATGTGTGTGTGTGTGTATGTGATCTTATTCTAGGTGGCTGCTGAGTTTCCATCTCCAGGATTCTTTTTTTTTTCCTGAAGGGCTCTGGACACTGGGCAACATACCCTTTTTTCATATTCCGATCATCTTTACGGACAAAATGCTACAAAATTATAAGTGAAAGTTAGAATTTTATTAAGCTTTAATTCTAGCAACAGTATAATCACATAAGTAACAGCAGGAACATAAACTGAGATAAGAGATAAGTCAAAATTCCTTGTGAAGGGAGCAGAAATACTGTCAGGCTCCTTGTTGTAGTCCTGGAGGTTCATTGACAGGCTTGTTTGAAGGTGGCATCAACCCTAAAGAGAAGTCATTTTTACTTTGAGAATGTAGGGGTGGGGAGAAAAATGCAGGTCTTGGGGGAATATGAGGAGGAGACCGCCTCGGTGAAGAGACATTTCTCATTGCCAGTGGAAGACGTGGTGGGCCGGGAAAGCTCTTGGTGGAAAATAATGTCGAGGAGCTCCGTACGTGTTTCCTGGAGGAGGGGGAGGAAACGGAGGCTGTCTTCTCACGAATGGGCCCCTGGCATCCAGTGGAAACCGTGGTCCCGTCTGTGCAGGAAGAGGTGCAGGAGCAAAGCCAGGGCCAGTTGCTCTGCTATTGGCAGGGAGAGGTGAATTGGGCACATTTAAATGACCAAGATCACCTTTGGTATCACTTCTACTGGATTCCATCTGTAAAGACACTGGCCCATGCATTTTATCCAAAGAAGGCACGTTAAAGCTTCTGACTTCTGCTAGTGCAGACTGTCTACCGGAATGAGAATAAAGTCTGTCTTGCCTTTGGGGAGGAAGAGCTGGACGGGGAGGAATCCCCATCCTACCGGCCTGTTCCCATGGAGGTGACAGGAGGTGCCCAGTGGCAAGAGGTGCCCTGTGAGGCTCAGTGACCCTCTCCCAGTTGGATTCTCGTGTCTCCTTGGTAATCTGATGGTCCAGAGGATTGATCCCCTGGGCCTCTTGAGCTGCCTCCTCCTCCTCCTCCTCAAGCACAGGGGAGTGTGTGTGTGGGCCCTGCCCCCAAGTTGGAGGAGAGACAAAAGCTCTCCTTGCAGAGGAAGGCTGGCCCCATGGTGAGGGACCACGGGGCACATGCTGTCTGCCAGATGCCCTATTTGGAACATGGAGTGCACGAGGATCTTTCCGTAGAAGTGCAGATTGAAACTCTGTTTCAGCTAATTTTTGTCGGTGGTGAGAATTTTCTTTCCTTAAATCACTGAGTTTTCTTTCAGCCGCCTGAGCTGCCAACCAGTTACCACGTGCTTTTTTCTCATAGGAGAGAATCTTCCCCTGATAAAAATGAAGGATTCTCTCCGAGTGTTCTTGAAGATCTGCGACTCGCTGTCTGTAGGTCTCCAACTCTTGAGCTGCACGGCGGATCTCTCCACCTACTTTGGACAGTTTCTCTTCTTTCTCCACCCGGTCATTTTCCTCTGCTGTTAATTTCCTGTGGAGTTTCTGTGTGTTTTCTTGATACAGTTCAGTCATTCCTTCAAGCTGCTGTTGAAGTTTTTGCTTCTCACTTTCCAACTGTGTATTTTCTGCCTCCAAAGATGCTTGTTCGGTCCGAAGCTTTTGAACACGCTCTGCAAGTGCTTCCTTTGTTTGATCTACTTCAGATAACTGCGTGTAAATGCGGCTTCTTTCCCTTTCTAGGGCTCCTAAAGAAGCATTGACCTCGGCAACACGAAGCAGTTTCTCCAGAGCTCCTCTTGGCTGATGGTGGAAGTGGGCATCCTTGTCCGATTCGCTCTCCCTCTCTGACTCCACGTTCTCGCCTTGCATCGCGTCTTCCCCGAGCACAGCGGCCCAGTCTTTCAGCTTTAGCAAGCGGTCACACAGAGACTTGATGTGATTTTCTTTCTCATTTAGAAGTTGGCGTGCACGTCCTTCGGAATCCTCCAATGTGACTTTCCGTTTCTTAAGTTCATTCACTCGTTCCTTCCATGCTTCAGCTTCTTGTAAAAGCTGTTTCTGGTGTTCTTGAAGCTGGGAATTTTCATGCGAAGTGACTTTTACGGCCATCTTAAGCAGTTCCGCGTTCATTTGAAAGATGTGGACAGTTGTTTGGGCTCCAGCTACTTGTGACTTGAGAGATTTCGATTCCTCTTCGAGGGACCGTATTCTCTTGGCAATATCTGCCAGCAGGTCATCTTGTTGAGCATGTTTGGATTTGTCTTCTTTGATCTCTTTGGCTAGATGGCGAATTTCATCCTCCAGTTCAGATTGGGACCTGTTCAGCTTTTCGTAAGTCGCCTCCAAACTTTGTGCTTGTGTGGACTGCTTCCCAAAGCTGGCATCCGGGAAAGGTGACTCTAAGTCTTCACACTCTTCTTGAAAGAGGCTAAATTTTTCAAGTATTTGACCTTTTTCTTCAGTGAGTTCACCAAGCATCACAGCCAGCTTAGTCTGTCTTCGCACAGAAAGCCGGCTTCTAGCCCATGGAAAACTTCTCCAGACACAAAACAGAGCAGCCAAAAATCCCAAAGCTGCACATCCCACCAATTCCCACGGAAAACCATAAGGATTAGGACCTGGTTTCCTGTCTTCAGGCATTGCGTCCCCAGTCCTGAGCAGCTGTCCCAGGAGCAGCGCCAAGAGCAGCTGAGGGGCAGCCCTGGAGCCTTCCATGGCGACAAGGCTGCTTTGGCTGTGACAGCCACAGCCAAGGCCTGGCGGGCCACAAGCAGGGGCCCAAAACACGAAGCGTTGTGTTTGGAAGCCGAATCTCGTACCCAGCAAGCACAGCGGACCACCGCAGAGCGGAGCTGGCTGCAGGGTGAGTGAGGGCCACAGGCCACAGGGGCCTCACAGTCCCCACTGCTGCCCCGCCCCCCTTTGTGAGGTTTCAGGCCCCTAGCCACCGGCAGGTGCCGGCAGGTCAGCCTGCAGGTGGCGCCCCCTCTCCTCGCCAGCCTGGCCCTCCCCTCCGGTTGGGTGGGGGCGGGGCCTTGGCGGGGAGGGGAGGCGAGGCCAGGCAGGGAGACCAGAGGTGGCAGGGGCCAGTTAGTCGCCTGCACCATTTGACACTCACTCAGGTGTTTTCTAGTTTTTGGTTGCACCCACAGAAGCTTAGAAAGGGGACAGAGCAGGAGACAGATAATGTGGGTGGGGTTTAGGGCACACAGAAGGTGTCACCCACAGCAGCCCTGGTCCCGGGGACTCAAGATCCCTTGTCCTCTCTGCTTGCACTGGCAGTCACCTCCTGGCCTCACAGTTGGGTGGAGCACGGGACTGCATTCTCTCTCTCTGAGGAACCTCCCTCTTCAGGGGGGCTTTGTCAAGAAGGTGACCCCTAGCTTGAACCCTAAGGCTCCAGGGTGGCCCACCCTTGTCTGCAAGTTGCGTCCAGTCTCCAGAGCAGAGAGCAGCAAACATGCTCTCAAAGGGCCACAGAGTAAATATTTCTGGCTTTGCAGGCCAGACCGTCTGGGTGGCTGTTACTCAGCTCTGTCATTGTAGCTGAAAAGCAGCCCTAGATGGTCCCTAGATGAATGGGAGTGGCTATGTGCCAGTGAAAGTTATGGAAGGGCACTGACGATTCAGTTTCGTTTCTTTTCACGTGTCATGAAATAGTATTCTTCTCTTGATTTGTTTTCAACCAGTTGGACATGTGAAAACTATTCTTAGCTCACAGTCCACACGAAAACAGGCCTGGGGCTACATTGGTCCCGAGGGCCATACTTTGCCAACTTCTGCAGATCTCTCTTCCAGTCTAGAGGAACTCCTTTTGACTATGTCTAATGGTGTAATGGGGCTACAGTCGTGCGCACCTGTGGGTACTCAGGATGCTGAAGCAGGAGGATTATTTGAGCTCAGGTGTTCAAGGCTGCATGCAAGTGAGCAAAGGCCATGCCCCCATCTCTAAAAAAAAAAAAAGGAAAAAGGAAATAGCAAGAAAAGAGTCTACTCGTTATGTGTGTTTTATTCTCCTTTGATGTCAGACTTAACGCTAGCCTTATAGGCTAACTATATTCTACTGCCAGTGATTTCTTCTCCTTGAGTAGGTCTAATTTTGACCATGACATTTGTATGTCTATGAGCTATGGTATTGACTCCTGTCATAATGGACTTTGGCCACTGTGACCTTTTTATTCTCTTTTATTTCCATTTCTAAATCAGTGTCTTGTGGACATTCGTTAATGTACCTTTTATTATGGTAACGTACACATGAGATGAAAGTACCCGTGGTACCATTTTAAAGTATAGAATGCAGAGGCGTGAGGTACATCCACAGTGCTGTACTCCCATCAGCACTATCTAGTTCCAGCGCTTTGCATCACCCATCGTTGATTTATTTTGCCATTTCTCTGGAGGTCAGCTGTGTTACAACGCCAAGCTCTTAGGGGACAGGGCAGCATCTGGCAAGCAATAGTCAACACGGGATCAACATTGAAACGACCCTGCCTTCATGGAGCACTCATTCATTGACTCAATATTGCTGGAGGACCTCTCATGGGCTGGCGCTGCTCTAAGAGCTAAGGTAAGAGCAGCGAGTATAAGAAAGTCCGTGATCTCGTGGAACACACTTTAGTGAGTGTTAACACACAGTGAACAAGTGTCACCCACATGCACACACATGTGAACACACACACATATCGGGGAGTGACAAGTGTAGGGTGTAGCAGAGGGCTGGGCACAGAATACTCTGCAGTCAGAGGTCATAACCTAGATTGACAAACAGGAAGTGAGTAGGCCTTCAACACATAGTTGAAAGAAGGCCACAGAATCAAATGGATAAAATTGGCGCACAATATCCTCGACAGAACTGAAAGACACATATGCAAAAAGATGCCGTACGCGGTTCAGGTGAAAGCACATCTAAGGACACGTACGGAAACATGCTAGTGTGTCAAGCTCACGGAGGTGAGAATGGAAGTTTGGAAGGGGGCAAAGGGGGAAACACTGACTAAAAGGAGGGACTATCTTTGCCTGGATGGATGAGGGGCCAGGAAGTGAAAAGTCAGATTATCTAACTGAACGTACCCGAGGTCCAAAGAGAATGGACAAGGGAGGAGATTTTGTTGTCAAGAATGAAGAAATGAATGTACTTTTCCCTCTTTCCTGCATTCTGGCACTAGGGCTACCCAGGAGCCTCCGAGCTGCTTCGTCGGCCTTGTGAAGCTGTCTCAGGGCGGGACAGCCTGCAGCCGTGCCACTGCCAGGGGGCAGCAGGGGTGATCGTGGTGGCAAGAGAAGGTGGGCCGGCACGAGGTAGGCAGCCCCTCCTGCGTGACCACACAGCTCTGCTCCACATTCCAGCTCCAGTACCCGCCCCCCCTCCCCCATATGTGACCTCTGGGCAGGTTGCTTTCTCTCTCTAAAGCTCAGCTTCCCCATCTGGGAAGAGGGAATGAGAACAGTAACCATTTCAGAGGGTGGTTGTGAGGATTCCGTGAGCGAGTGCCTGGGAAGCCCTCATGTCTCTTGGAAATCCGCAGTTATTAGCGGTCTTCTCTCTTGCTCCCATAAAGAGTTGTCAAACGAACTTAGTCCCAGAACCTTCTGCGTGTTCAGAATGTGGCTAACTAAGCTACAGGCAGACTACTGGCAACCTCTGCTCAATGACACCTAGGGCTTTCACTTTTTAAACACAGCAAAGCCGACCCTTCATTGTTAGTTCCCAGGGTCTGGGCCTGGAGGAGACGCTAGTACCAACCTCCCCTGGGCATGTTCTCACAGTGCAAGAACAGGAAACCCAACACTGCCCTGTTGATCTCTTCTCTGGGGAGCTATTGAATTGCCTGTGTTTATTTTTTAATGTCCTGTGTTCAGGACAGCTTCCTTTCTGTAGAAATTTGACATGGAATCATATAAGTGATTGAGTCAGAACACCAGGAACAGTGTATGTGTGCTCGTGTGTGTGTGCCTGCTATTGTGTGTGCATGTGTGTGTGTGTATGTGATCTTATTCTAGGTGGCTGCTGAATTTCCATCCCCAGGATTCTTTTTTTTTGTTTGTTTTTTTCCTGAAGGGCTCTGGACACTGGGCAACATACCCTTTTTTAATATTCAGATCATCTTTACGGACAAAATGCTACAAAATTATAAGTGAAAGTTAGAATTTTATTAAGTTTTAATCTAGCAACAGTATAATCACATAAGTAACAGCAGGAACGTAAACTGAAATGAGAGATAAGTCAAAATTCCTTGTGAAGGGAGCAGAAATACTGTCAGGCTCCTTGTTGTAGTCCTGGAGGTTCATTGACAGGCTTGTTTGAAGGTGGCATCAACCCTAAAGAGAAGTCATTTCTACTTTGAGAATGTAGGGATGGGGAGAAAAATGCAGGTCTTGGGGGAATATAAGGAGGAGACCGCCTCGGTGAAGAGACATTTCTCATTGCCAGTGGAAGACGTGGTGGGCCGGGAAAGCTCTTGGTGGAAAATAATGTCGAGGAGCTCCGTACGTGTTTCCTGGAGGAGGGGGAGGAAACGGAGGCTGTCTTCTCACGAATGGGCCCCTGGCATCCAGTGGAAACCGTGGTCCCGTCTGTGCAGGAAGAGGTGCAGGAGCAAAGCCAGGGCCAGTTGCTCTGCTATTGGCAGGGAGAGGTGAATTGGGCACATTTAAATGACCAAGATCACCTTTGGTATCACTTCTACTGGATTCCATCTGTAAAGACACTGGCCCATGCATTTTATCCAAAGAAGGCACGTTAAAGCTTCTGACTTCTGCTAGTGCAGACTGTCTACCGGAATGAGAATAAAGTCTGTCTTGCCTTTGGGGAGGAAGAGCTGGACGGGGAGGAATCCCCATCCTACCGGCCTGTTCCCATGGAGGTGACAGGAGGTGCCCAGTGGCAAGAGGTGCCCTGTGAGGCTCAGTGACCCTCTCCCAGTTGGATTCTCGTGTCTCCTTGGTAATCTGATGGTCCAGAGGATTGATCCCCTGGGCCTCTTGAGCTGCCTCCTCCTCCTCCTCCTCAAGCACAGGGGAGTGTGTGTGTGGGCCCTGCCCCCAAGTTGGAGGAGAGACAAAAGCTCTCCTTGCAGAGGAAGGCTGGCCCCATGGTGAGGGACCACGGGGCACATGCTGTCTGCCAAATGCCCTATTTGGAACATGGAGTGCACGAGGATCTTTCCGTAGAAGTGCAGATTGAAACTCTGTTTCAGCTAATTTTTGTCGGTGGTGAGAATTTTCTTTCCTTAAATCACTGAGTTTTCTTTCAGCCGCCTGAGCTGCCAACCAGTTACCACGTGCTTTTTTCTCATAGGAGAGAATCTTCCCCTGATAAAAATGAAGGATTCTCTCCGAGTGTTCTTGAAGATCTGCGACTCGCTGTCTGTAGGTCTCCAACTCTTGAGCTGCACGGCGGATCTCTCCACCTACTTTGGACAGTTTCTCTTCTTTCTCCACCCGGTCATTTTCCTCTGCTGTTAATTTCCTGTGGAGTTTCTGTGTGTTTTCTTGATACAGTTCAGTCATTCCTTCAAGCTGCTGTTGAAGTTTTTGCTTCTCACTTTCCAACTGTGTATTTTCTGCCTCCAAAGATGCTTGTTCGGTCCGAAGCTTTTGAACACGCTCTGCAAGTGCTTCCTTTGTTTGATCTACTTCAGATAACTGCGTGTAAATGCGGCTTCTTTCCCTTTCTAGGGCTCCTAAAGAAGCATTGACCTCGGCAACACGAAGCAGTTTCTCCAGAGCTCCTCTTGGCTGATGGTGGAAGTGGGCATCCTTGTCCGATTCGCTCTCCCTCTCTGACTCCACGTTCTCGCCTTGCACCGCGTCTTCCCCGAGCACAGCGGCCCAGTCTTTCAGCTTTAGCAAGCGGTCACACAGAGACTTGATGTGATTTTCTTTCTCATTTAGAAGTTGGCGTGCACGTCCTTCGGAGTCCTCCAATGTGACTTTCCGTTTCTTAAGTTCATTCACTCGTTCCTTCCATGCTTCAGCTTCTTGTAAAAGCTGTTTCTGGTGTTCTTGAAGCTGGGAATTTTCATGCGAAGTGACTTTTACGGCCATCTTAAGCAGTTCCGCGTTCATTTGAAAGATGTGGACAGTTGTTTGGGCTCCAGCTACTTGTGACTTGAGAGATTTCGATTCCTCTTCGAGGGACCGTATTCTCTTGGCCATATCTACCAGCAGGTCATCTTGTTGAGCGTGTTTGGATTTGTCTTCTTTGATCTCTTTGGCTAGATGGCGAATTTCATCCTCCAGTTCAGATTGGGACCTGTTCAGCTTTTCGTAAGTCGCCTCCAAACTTTGTGCTTGTGTGGACTGCTTCCCAAAGCTGGCATCCGGGAAAGGTGACTCTAAGTCTTCACACTCTTCTTGAAAGAGGCTAAATTTTTCAAGTATTTGACCTTTTTCTTCAGTGAGTTCACCAAGCATCACAGCCAGCTTAGTCTGTCTTCGCACAGAAAGCCGGCTTCTAGCCCATGGAAAACTTCTCCAGACACAAAACAGAGCAGCCAAAAATCCCAAAGCTGCACATCCCACCAATTCCCACGGAAAACCATAAGGATTAGGACCTGGTTTCCTGTCTTCAGGCATTGCGTCCCCAGTCCTGAGCAGCTGTCCCAGGAGCAGCGCCAAGAGCAGCTGAGGGGCAGCCCTGGAGCCTTCCATGGCGACAAGGCTGCTTTGGCTGTGACAGCCACAGCCAAGGCCTGGCGGGCCACAAGCAGGGGCCCAAAACACGAAGCGTTGTGTTTGGAAGCCGAATCTCGTACCCAGCAAGCACAGCGGACCACCGCAGAGCGGAGCTGGCTGCAGGGTGAGTGAGGGCCACAGGCCACAGGGGCCTCACAGTCCCCACTGCTGCCCCCGCCCCCCTTTGTGAGGTTTCAGGCCCCTAGCCACCGGCAGGTGCCGGCAGGTCAGCCTGCAGGTGGCGCCCCCTCTCCTCGCCAGCCTGGCCCTCCCCTCCGGTTGGGTGGGGGCGGGGCCTTGGCGGGGAGGGGAGGCGAGGCCAGGCAGGGAGACCAGAGGTGGCAGGGGCCAGTTAGTCGCCTGCACCATTTGACACTCACTCAGGTGTTTTCTAGTTTTTGGTTGCACCCACAGAAGCTTAGAAAGGGGACAGAGCAGGAGACAGATAATGTGGGTGGGGTTTAGGGCACACAGAAGGTGTCACCCACAGCAGCCCTGGTCCCGGGGACTCAAGATCCCTTGTCCTCTCTGCTTGCACTGGCAGTCACCTCCTGGCCTCACAGTTGGGTGGAGCACGGGACTGCATTCTCTCTCTCTGAGGAACCTCCCTCTTCAGGGGGGCTTTGTCAAGAAGGTGACCCCTAGCTTGAACCCTAAGGCTCCAGGGTGGCCCACCCTTGTCTGCAAGTTGCGTCCAGTCTCCAGAGCAGAGAGCAGCAAACATGCTCTCAAAGGGCCACAGAGTAAATATTTCTGGCTTTGCAGGCCAGACCGTCTGGGTGGCTGTTACTCAGCTCTGTCATTGTAGCTGAAAAGCAGCCCTAGATGGTCCCTAGATGAATGGGAGTGGCTATGTGCCAGTGAAAGTTATGGAAGGGCACTGACGATTCAGTTTCGTTTCTTTTCACGTGTCATGAAATAGTATTCTTCTCTTGATTTGTTTTCAACCAGTTGGACATGTGAAAACTATTCTTAGCTCACAGTCCACACGAAAACAGGCCTGGGGCTACATTGGTCCCGAGGGCCATACTTTGCCAACTTCTGCAGATCTCTCTTCCAGTCTAGAGGAACTCCTTTTGACTATGTCTAATGGTGTAATGGGGCTACAGTCGTGCGCACCTGTGGGTACTCAGGATGCTGAAGCAGGAGGATTATTTGAGCTCAGGTGTTCAAGGCTGCATGCAAGTGAGCAAAGGCCATGCCCCCATCTCTAAAAAAAAAAAAAGGAAAAAGGAAATAGCAAGAAAAGAGTCTACTCGTTATGTGTGTTTTATTCTCCTTTGATGTCAGACTTAACGCTAGCCTTATAGGCTAACTATATTCTACTGCCAGTGATTTCTTCTCCTTGAGTAGGTCTAATTTTGACCATGACATTTGTATGTCTATGAGCTATGGTATTGACTCCTGTCATAATGGACTTTGGCCACTGTGACCTTTTTATTCTCTTTTATTTCCATTTCTAAATCAGTGTCTTGTGGACATTCGTTAATGTACCTTTTATTATGGTAACGTACACATGAGATGAAAGTACCCGTGGTACCATTTTAAAGTATAGAATGCAGAGGCGTGAGGTACATCCACAGTGCTGTACTCCCATCAGCACTATCTAGTTCCAGCGCTTTGCATCACCCATCGTTGATTTATTTTGCCATTTCTCTGGAGGTCAGCTGTGTTACAACGCCAAGCTCTTAGGGGACAGGGCAGCATCTGGCAAGCAATAGTCAACACGGGATCAACATTGAAACGACCCTGCCTTCATGGAGCACTCATTCATTGACTCAATATTGCTGGAGGACCTCTCATGGGCTGGCGCTGCTCTAAGAGCTAAGGTAAGAGCAGCGAGTATAAGAAAGTCCGTGATCTCGTGGAACACACTTTAGTGAGTGTTAACACACAGTGAACAAGTGTCACCCACATGCACACACATGTGAACACACACACATATCGGGGAGTGACAAGTGTAGGGTGTAGCAGAGGGCTGGGCACAGAATACTCTGCAGTCAGAGGTCATAACCTAGATTGACAAACAGGAAGTGAGTAGGCCTTCAACACATAGTTGAAAGAAGGCCACAGAATCAAATGGATAAAATTGGCGCACAATATCCTCGACAGAACTGAAAGACACATATGCAAAAAGATGCCGTACGCGGTTCAGGTGAAAGCACATCTAAGGACACGTACGGAAACATGCTAGTGTGTCAAGCTCACGGAGGTGAGAATGGAAGTTTGGAAGGGGGCAAAGGGGGAAACACTGACTAAAAGGAGGGACTATCTTTGCCTGGATGGATGAGGGGCCAGGAAGTGAAAAGTCAGATTATCTAACTGAACGTACCCGAGGTCCAAAGAGAATGGACAAGGGAGGAGATTTTGTTGTCAAGAATGAAGAAATGAATGTACTTTTCCCTCTTTCCTGCATTCTGGCACTAGGGCTACCCAGGAGCCTCCGAGCTGCTTCGTCGGCCTTGTGAAGCTGTCTCAGGGCGGGACAGCCTGCAGCCGTGCCACTGCCAGGGGGCAGCAGGGGTGATCGTGGTGGCAAGAGAAGGTGGGCCGGCACGAGGTAGGCAGCCCCTCCTGCGTGACCACACAGCTCTGCTCCACATTCCAGCTCCAGTACCCGCCCCCCCTCCCCCATATGTGACCTCTGGGCAGGTTGCTTTCTCTCTCTAAAGCTCAGCTTCCCCATCTGGGAAGAGGGAATGAGAACAGTAACCATTTCAGAGGGTGGTTGTGAGGATTCCGTGAGCGAGTGCCTGGGAAGCCCTCATGTCTCTTGGAAATCCGCAGTTATTAGCGGTCTTCTCTCTTGCTCCCATAAAGAGTTGTCAAACGAACTTAGTCCCAGAACCTTCTGCGTGTTCAGAATGTGGCTAACTAAGCTACAGGCAGACTACTGGCAACCTCTGCTCAATGACACCTAGGGCTTTCACTTTTTAAACACAGCAAAGCCGACCCTTCATTGTTAGTTCCCAGGGTCTGGGCCTGGAGGAGACGCTAGTACCAACCTCCCCTGGGCATGTTCTCACAGTGCAAGAACAGGAAACCCAACACTGCCCTGTTGATCTCTTCTCTGGGGAGCTATTGAATTGCCTGTGTTTATTTTTTAATGTCCTGTGTTCAGGACAGCTTCCTTTCTGTAGAAATTTGACATGGAATCATATAAGTGATTGAGTCAGAACACCAGGAACAGTGTATGTGTGCTCGTGTGTGTGTGCCTGCTATTGTGTGTGCATGTGTGTGTGTGTATGTGATCTTATTCTAGGTGGCTGCTGAATTTCCATCCCCAGGATTCTTTTTTTTTGTTTGTTTTTTTCCTGAAGGGCTCTGGACACTGGGCAACATACCCTTTTTTAATATTCAGATCATCTTTACGGACAAAATGCTACAAAATTATAAGTGAAAGTTAGAATTTTATTAAGTTTTAATCTAGCAACAGTATAATCACATAAGTAACAGCAGGAACGTAAACTGAAATGAGAGATAAGTCAAAATTCCTTGTGAAGGGAGCAGAAATACTGTCAGGCTCCTTGTTGTAGTCCTGGAGGTTCATTGACAGGCTTGTTTGAAGGTGGCATCAACCCTAAAGAGAAGTCATTTCTACTTTGAGAATGTAGGGATGGGGAGAAAAATGCAGGTCTTGGGGGAATATAAGGAGGAGACCGCCTCGGTGAAGAGACATTTCTCATTGCCAGTGGAAGACGTGGTGGGCCGGGAAAGCTCTTGGTGGAAAATAATGTCGAGGAGCTCCGTACGTGTTTCCTGGAGGAGGGGGAGGAAACGGAGGCTGTCTTCTCACGAATGGGCCCCTGGCATCCAGTGGAAACCGTGGTCCCGTCTGTGCAGGAAGAGGTGCAGGAGCAAAGCCAGGGCCAGTTGCTCTGCTATTGGCAGGGAGAGGTGAATTGGGCACATTTAAATGACCAAGATCACCTTTGGTATCACTTCTACTGGATTCCATCTGTAAAGACACTGGCCCATGCATTTTATCCAAAGAAGGCACGTTAAAGCTTCTGACTTCTGCTAGTGCAGACTGTCTACCGGAATGAGAATAAAGTCTGTCTTGCCTTTGGGGAGGAAGAGCTGGACGGGGAGGAATCCCCATCCTACCGGCCTGTTCCCATGGAGGTGACAGGAGGTGCCCAGTGGCAAGAGGTGCCCTGTGAGGCTCAGTGACCCTCTCCCAGTTGGATTCTCGTGTCTCCTTGGTAATCTGATGGTCCAGAGGATTGATCCCCTGGGCCTCTTGAGCTGCCTCCTCCTCCTCCTCCTCAAGCACAGGGGAGTGTGTGTGTGGGCCCTGCCCCCAAGTTGGAGGAGAGACAAAAGCTCTCCTTGCAGAGGAAGGCTGGCCCCATGGTGAGGGACCACGGGGCACATGCTGTCTGCCAAATGCCCTATTTGGAACATGGAGTGCACGAGGATCTTTCCGTAGAAGTGCAGATTGAAACTCTGTTTCAGCTAATTTTTGTCGGTGGTGAGAATTTTCTTTCCTTAAATCACTGAGTTTTCTTTCAGCCGCCTGAGCTGCCAACCAGTTACCACGTGCTTTTTTCTCATAGGAGAGAATCTTCCCCTGATAAAAATGAAGGATTCTCTCCGAGTGTTCTTGAAGATCTGCGACTCGCTGTCTGTAGGTCTCCAACTCTTGAGCTGCACGGCGGATCTCTCCACCTACTTTGGACAGTTTCTCTTCTTTCTCCACCCGGTCATTTTCCTCTGCTGTTAATTTCCTGTGGAGTTTCTGTGTGTTTTCTTGATACAGTTCAGTCATTCCTTCAAGCTGCTGTTGAAGTTTTTGCTTCTCACTTTCCAACTGTGTATTTTCTGCCTCCAAAGATGCTTGTTCGGTCCGAAGCTTTTGAACACGCTCTGCAAGTGCTTCCTTTGTTTGATCTACTTCAGATAACTGCGTGTAAATGCGGCTTCTTTCCCTTTCTAGGGCTCCTAAAGAAGCATTGACCTCGGCAACACGAAGCAGTTTCTCCAGAGCTCCTCTTGGCTGATGGTGGAAGTGGGCATCCTTGTCCGATTCGCTCTCCCTCTCTGACTCCACGTTCTCGCCTTGCACCGCGTCTTCCCCGAGCACAGCGGCCCAGTCTTTCAGCTTTAGCAAGCGGTCACACAGAGACTTGATGTGATTTTCTTTCTCATTTAGAAGTTGGCGTGCACGTCCTTCGGAGTCCTCCAATGTGACTTTCCGTTTCTTAAGTTCATTCACTCGTTCCTTCCATGCTTCAGCTTCTTGTAAAAGCTGTTTCTGGTGTTCTTGAAGCTGGGAATTTTCATGCGAAGTGACTTTTACGGCCATCTTAAGCAGTTCCGCGTTCATTTGAAAGATGTGGACAGTTGTTTGGGCTCCAGCTACTTGTGACTTGAGAGATTTCGATTCCTCTTCGAGGGACCGTATTCTCTTGGCCATATCTACCAGCAGGTCATCTTGTTGAGCGTGTTTGGATTTGTCTTCTTTGATCTCTTTGGCTAGATGGCGAATTTCATCCTCCAGTTCAGATTGGGACCTGTTCAGCTTTTCGTAAGTCGCCTCCAAACTTTGTGCTTGTGTGGACTGCTTCCCAAAGCTGGCATCCGGGAAAGGTGACTCTAAGTCTTCACACTCTTCTTGAAAGAGGCTAAATTTTTCAAGTATTTGACCTTTTTCTTCAGTGAGTTCACCAAGCATCACAGCCAGCTTAGTCTGTCTTCGCACAGAAAGCCGGCTTCTAGCCCATGGAAAACTTCTCCAGACACAAAACAGAGCAGCCAAAAATCCCAAAGCTGCACATCCCACCAATTCCCACGGAAAACCATAAGGATTAGGACCTGGTTTCCTGTCTTCAGGCATTGCGTCCCCAGTCCTGAGCAGCTGTCCCAGGAGCAGCGCCAAGAGCAGCTGAGGGGCAGCCCTGGAGCCTTCCATGGCGACAAGGCTGCTTTGGCTGTGACAGCCACAGCCAAGGCCTGGCGGGCCACAAGCAGGGGCCCAAAACACGAAGCGTTGTGTTTGGAAGCCGAATCTCGTACCCAGCAAGCACAGCGGACCACCGCAGAGCGGAGCTGGCTGCAGGGTGAGTGAGGGCCACAGGCCACAGGGGCCTCACAGTCCCCACTGCTGCCCCCGCCCCCCTTTGTGAGGTTTCAGGCCCCTAGCCACCGGCAGGTGCCGGCAGGTCAGCCTGCAGGTGGCGCCCCCTCTCCTCGCCAGCCTGGCCCTCCCCTCCGGTTGGGTGTGGGCGGGGCCTTGGCGGGGAGGGGAGGCGAGGCCAGGCAGGGAGACCAGAGGTGGCAGGGGCCAGTTAGTCGCCTGCACCATTTGACACTCACTCAGGTGTTTTCTAGTTTTTGGTTGCACCCACAGAAGTTTAGAAAGGGGACAGAGCAGGAGACAGATAATGTGGGTGGGGTTTAGGGCACACAGAAGGTGTCACCCACAGCAGCCCTGGTCCCGGGGACTCAAGATCCCTTGTCCTCTCTGCTTGCACTGGCAGTCACCTCCTGGCCTCACAGTTGGGTGGAGCACGGGACTGCATTCTCTCTCTCTGAGGAACCTCCCTCTTCAGGGGGGCTTTGTCAAGAAGGTGACCCCTAGCTTGAACCCTAAGGCTCCAGGGTGGCCCACCCTTGTCTGCAAGTTGCGTCCAGTCTCCAGAGCAGAGAGCAGCAAACATGCTCTCAAAGGGCCACAGAGTAAATATTTCTGGCTTTGCAGGCCAGACCGTCTGGGTGGCTGTTACTCAACTCTGTCATTGTAGCTGAAAACAGCCCTAGATTGTCCCTAAGTGAACGAGAGTGACTGTGTGCCAGTGAAAGTTATGGAAGGGCACTGACGATTCAATTTTGTTTCTTTTCACGTGTCATGAAATAGTATTCTTCCCTTGATTGTTTTTCAACCAGTTGGACATGTGAAAACTATTCTTAGCTCACAGTCCACACGAAAACAGGCCTGGGGCTACATTGATCCCGAGGGCCATACTTTGCCAACTTCTGCAGATCTCTCTTCCAGTCTAGAGGAACTCCTTTTGACTATGTCTAATGGTGTAATGGGGCTACAGTCGTGCGCACCCGTGGGTACTCAGGATGCTGAAGCAGGAGGATTATTTGAGCTCAGGTGTTCAAGGCTGCATGCAAGTGAGCAAAGGCCATGCCCCCATCTCTAAAAAAAAATAAATAAATAAATAAAGGAAATAGCAAGAAAAGAGTCTACTCGTTATGTATGTTTTATTCTCGTTTGATGTCAGACTTAACGCTAGCCTTATAGGCTAACTATATTCTACTGCCAGTGACTTCTTCTCCTGGAGTAGGTCTCATTTTGATCGTGGCTTTTGTATGTCTATGAGCTATGGTATTGACTCCTGTCATAATGGACTTTGGCCACTTTGACCTTTTTATTCTCTTTTGATTTCCATTTCTAAATCAGTGTCTGGTGGACATTCATTAATGTATCTTTTATTATGGTAACATACACATGAGATCAAAGTACCCGTGGTACCATTTTAAAGTATAGGATTCAGTGGCATGAAGTCCATCCACAGTGCTGTACTCCCATCAGCACTATCTAGTTCCAGCGCTTTGCATCACCCATCGTTGATTTATTTTCCCATTTCCTTGGAGGTCAGCTGTGTTACAATGTCAAGCTCTTAGAGGACAGGGCAGTATCTGGCAAGCAACAGTCAACACTGGATCAACATTGAAACGACCCTGCCTTCATGGAATCAGTGTTAAATGCAGACATTAAAACAGCTAGAGTGGTTTTTAGGGAAAAAGTAACAAATAATTATGTTTCATTTATCTTAGTATTTTCTGTGTTGATTTTTCTCTTATTCTGTTGACATTTTAAACCTGGAGTTATACATGTCCTGACATTATAGGATTTTTTTTTCAAGACTATTCCTAATAATGAATGATTTCCTTGTAAATCAGCTATAACTTCAATTCCTCTTTCTTGGTGAAGTTGGCACCGCTAGACTGACCGACAGTAAGCAAACCACAAGATGTCCAGTTTGCATGAAGAAGTAAAGTAAATGTACGTACAGTTTTCTCATTCTTTTTCTATACACCTACACCTCTTGGATATTTTGTTAAAGTAAAATAATACTATTTATTCAAAATATTATGGTATATCACTAAAAATCATTAATATTGCTATATATAAAGGATCCCTCTATTTAACATAAGGCAAAAGACCTAGCAGATTTCTCTCAGTCTCTCCAGCTGTTTTTCTCAATGTGTGAGACAATACAGTTCACCCGGCATTGTCAGGCTCATGTAGAAAATGAATTTTAAAAATACCCTGATCCTTACTTGGAAGTCAAAAATCCCACTGGCTTGTGTATAATTTGGGGCTGTAGCTCTTTCAATGCAGAGCTTCAATAGAGCCTGGTGTCAAAAACCCTTTCCGGTGGTTTTTCATCAATAGAGGCTTTCAGCTGCCAATTTAAACTCATCAGGGAGAATGTGCTAGAAGGTCACACTCCCAACATGCCTGCTTGGTGGTCTGCTAGGTAACCTCCCGATTCCTCTACTTACTTACATGAGGGAGAAACGTGCTTCATGGATCTTGTGACTTGGCGAGTCTAGGGGAGAGGAGTGAGCTGACTTAGGTGATTTAGACCCTTGGTCGCAGCGGCTGCCACGTGGAGATCATTTACCCCATATAAGTTATAGTCTTCTTAGAACTGGGTGTATAGCATGCATTTCATCCGTTATTTTTCCTCAAAGTGAATATTTACTGACTGAAGTTGTCTTCACAGCCGTGGAAACTCTTGTTATTATTTTATATACATACACATACATATGTGTTTATATATTGATATATACATATGCATGCATACAGGTAACTGTGTGTGTGTGTGTGTGTGTACAAGTAGCAAAAAGACTGTGTGTGAACCCTAAGTTATACCTGTGGGCTACTAAGCTCAACATTTCAGATAAACTTTTTTTTTTTTTTTCTCCAGAAGGAAAAAGAATAGCAAACTGCTTAGATTCTTGAGTGTAATTGAATAATGTGTCCCTCCTACCATCTGTTTCCAGGCAGAAGTGTTACAACATCAGGGAGTGAATTGAACTCCCAAGTTGCCATTCTTCTTGTCCTCATTTGTCCACATGGCTGTATGGGACAGAAAGGAAATAGACCCTTGATCTCTGGCACCCAGAATGTATTGGAAACCTTAGAAAAGCAATGAGTGCCCCCCTGTGCCCCGCCTGCCCTGGACTATTCCCGCTGCTTGTTGCTGCTGTGTTTGCTCCCCTGTTTAAATTACAGCAGAACAATAGTCTTTCATAGGGGCTGGCTGTGGAATTTGATCCTGAGGTCAGGAGGAGGAGTCTCTGTAATTGGGTTGTTAAACATGAGCCTTGAGGGACCTTTGCTCTGTGTTTTTGGCTGGCTTGTTCTGACCATGTTACACGAGCTACAAAATCTCCAGGGGGTTTTAGCTGGTAAAATGAAAGAATCTTAGCGCTGGAATGGCTTTAGTGGGCATGCACTGGGCTGCTTTGCCCAGTGGCCAGCAGCTTCTCCTCCAACATACACAGCAGGGCGCTCACTGCCTTTCCTCCCCACTGGCCAGAACAAGGCCAGCCTCCTGGGCAAGCAACCTGTACAGTTGCACAGGACTCGCACTCAGAAAGGTCCCACTCTTGTTTTACTGTTCTGCTGCTACTGTCTTGAAATTCTCAATAATTCTTGGGCAAGGGGGCCCTGCAGTTTCATTTTGCCCTGGGCTCCACAAATGACGAAGCGGGTCCTGCCGGCATGTTTAAGCTACCCTCGCCCCCCACTCGCACGCAGCCTGGATGAACAAGCGTGCGGCTGCCATCTGCACTCTTGCCGCCTGCTCTGCTCCAGGAGCTGATTTTCAACCCTGTTCTTTCACACCTGGTTCCAGCCCCATGGACTTAACCTGCCTTGACCCTTGAGCTTAGAAGTCTGAGCCTGGCTTCCCCGGTTTCACCCTTGCAGGTCAGATGCCCCAGAGGGTGTGGGCTCTAGTCTTGGTTTTTCTCACTCGCCACTACTAAGGATAAATTCACTGCCCAACTCAGCTCTGATCTCCAGACTCCTAACCGAGATAGGCCCCAGCCCTAGGAGACAGTCAGCTGATTCTATTTATAGAAAGTTATTTTGGACTTTTGTTAAGAGTTCTGTCTGTTGAGCCAAACATCTGCTTCCCTATAACGCCTACACATTACCTTGTAAATGTGACAGCTTGCTCGTTGTTGAGTCAGTGTATAAAATGTGCAAAAATAAACATATGAAATGAAGCACGTCTGTTAAAGATGACAATATTAAACCACCCCCCTCCCCAATTAAACCATCACAGGGATTCTCCCAGGCATCCTGCACACATCTCCGCACAACCAGCCCAGCCTCAGGCTCCCAGTCACCTCCCTCCATCAGACCGTCCCAAATGTCACCCACCTCTCCATCTGCGCCCCGCCCCCAGCTCCCACTCGGGTGGGCCTGCTCACGGCTCTTTAGCAGACCCTCTTCTCTGTCCCCACGACTCCTCCCATGTAGCCACCGGGCCTGGCATGCCATTTCATGGTGACAAAAGTCTTCCTAATATCTTCTGTTGCTGGGTTCTGCGTTCATACCCCGCCCATGGCAGCATCCCCCGTGCCCATAGCCTGAATTTTCGCAGGCCCCTGCACAGCAGTGTTCATTTTGACTAATGGTCTGACTGTGCCACCTCAGTTACAGTCCCTTCCCCAGACATAAACCTAATAAATGCACCGTACGTAGGCATTGGCACATTACCCTGCAGTCAGGTAGGGAGGCATTGGTATCCCAATTTCAGAGCTGAAGTAACCAAGGCCATGGAAGGCTATATGACATGTCCAAGGCATAGAATGTGGCCAGGACTCTGCACTTGCCTCCCAGGACTGCTCTTTCCACTGTCCGTGGGACTGCTGTGCCATGGGTATGGCCAGATCTGTGACTCCTCCTCGTGTCTTGCTGTGGTGCATCCTAGACCATAACCCTGGAGCCGACTTGAGGACAAGGGCACATCCAGACACTGTCTGCTCGAGGCCATCTCTGAAACCCCCTGGCCCCATCACCCTTCCTGCTTTGCCTCCACTGCACAGACCTGTCATGGAACTGTCGGGTGGTCATTCACTCACACGTCTGTCCCCCACTGCAGTCAGGGCCCCCTGAGATGGCGGGGGGGCTGTGGAGTGTGCACGGGACTCAGATGTGGACAGATCTGGGTTCGACTCTCAGTCTGGCCTGTGTATGAGTCTGCTAGAGCTGCCATAACAAAAGATCCTAGACTGTGTGGCTTTCACTACAGGAACTTGTTGTCTCACAGTTCTGGAGGTCAGAAGTGCAAGATCAAGGTGTTGGCAGGGTTGGCTTCTTCTGAGGGCTGTGAGGGAGACTCTGTTGCATGCCCCTCTCCTGGCTTCTGGTGGCTTGCTGGCAATCCTTGGGGTCCCTTGGCTGTGGAGCATCACCCTGATTTCTTCCTTCATCATTACGTGGCATTCTCCCCGTGTGCGTGTCTGTGTCCAGATGTCCCCTTTCGATAAGGACACCACCGGTCACAGCGGATGAGGGCCCACCGTGATGACCTCATTTTAACTTGATTACTTCTGTGAAGACCCATCGGCAGAGGTCACATTCTGCAGTACTGGGAGTTAGGACTTCAGCCTATCTTCTCGGGGGATACGATTAAACCCATAAGAGGGTGTAACTGGTTTTGTGACTCTGAGCAAGTCATTGAACCTCATAAAATCAGTTTCTTCATCCATGAAATAGGGATTAAAAAAATACCTGCTGTTCAGGCTTTTCTCTTAATAATTATTATCAGATTAGATAAGGCATGTGATTTTTTTTTTTTTTTTTTTTTTAGATAGAGTCTCGCTCTGTCACCCCCTACTAGAGTGCAGTGGCATCAATGTAGCTCACAGCAACCTCAAACTCCTGGGCTCAAGCCATCCTCCTGCTTCAGCCTCCTGAGTGGCTGGGACTATAGGTGTGCACCATGATGCCTGGCTAATTCTTCTATTTTTAGTAGAGACAGGGTCTTGCTCTTGCTTGGGCTGGTCTCGAACTCCTGAACTCAAGCAGTCTTCCCATCTTCTCGGCCTCCCAGAGTGCTAGGATTACAGGAATGAGCCACTGCACTCAGCCTGATTTTTTTTTTTTTATTTTTTTTTATTTCATCTTGTTATGGGGGATACAGAATTTCAGGTTACATACATTGCTCCTGTTCCGCCTTTCCCCCCAAGCCAGAGCTCCAGACGTGTCTATTCCCCAGGTCGTGCGCATTGCACCCATCATGTAGGTATATATCCCTCCCTTCCCCACCCCCCCCTTTTTTTTTTTTTTTAAGCAAGGTATAGAATAGTGAGGTTAGTTGCTACAATCTGGGTTAAAAGAGGTGGGGCATTAACCACGCCACCCTCCCCACCCCCTGCAATGTGGGAAGTGTGTGTGTGTGTGTGTGTGTGTGTGTAAGTGTAAGTATACCACAGACTGTGACTGTTCAGATCATCAGATCTTTAGAGCCTAAGGCAGATTCTAACAGAAACCACACATCAAACAAACATGGTCATACCGAATGCTGACTTCAAATTTCCACTCAAATGAAGGAGATATCGGCACTAAAATCAAGAACTAGGCACCTTTCTTGCTGTTCAGTTGGCCTTATCATTTTGCTCGGTTAGTGGCATGTTTACTAAATTTTCCTGATCAGACACTTTAGAAGCCCAGATTCTCTCGCCAAAGATTCAGGTTCGTTTTGTCTGGGCAGGGGCCAAGGGAGCTGCATTTTAACAAGCTGGTCAGGTGCATCTGGAACACGGCTGCTCTGATTACGGTGGGACCTGAATTCTCACCTTGGTCCCTTGTGCTGTTGACTGGCCGGGTTTAAGCCACTGAACCAGGTGGGGGTGGGGATAAGAGATGGGGGGTTCAGTTCTGTGAACTTTAACCTTTGTGCCTAACTTTGAGTCTTGAGACCTCCAAGTTCTTTCCAGCCCCCAAAATGTGATCCCTTTGCTTGTTGGTTCAGAACTGTCTGCATCACAATAAGCTCCTTGAACTACCTCTGCCATCTTTTGCCACGTTTCTCCGGAGAGTTGGGGTCTCTGTTCTCAGCGGGTGCCCAGCCAAGCTGACCTGCTGACTGACCAGATTAGCACGGTCAAGAGCAGCTGCCCGGGGAGCCAGCGCAGGAGCAGAAGGACTTCAGTGCAGTCTTCTTCCTCTAAAGCCGGGGAGGGACTGTCTTGCTCCTGCCCTCCAAGACAAGTCTGCAGACCAGCTGGGCATGTCTGGTGCATGCTCACCTTTTAGCATGGCCACTTTGCCAGTCACTGCTGTGAAACAATGTTTGGTCATTAAATGCCCTTGGCAGACTCAGTGGTTTTAGGATGAACAAATTGTTTTGTTGGTTCTGTTCTGTTTTGCTGTGTAAAAAGGAGAAAGACCCTCATACATTGCTGGTGGAAATGCAAAATGGTATAGCTAATACGGAAAACAGTCTGGCAGTTCTGCAAAATGTTAAACAAGGAGTTACCCTATGACCAATTCTACTTCTAGGTACATACCCAGGAGGAATGAAAACACAGGTCTACCTGGAGACCTGTGCACTCATGCTTAGAGCAGCATTATTCACGACAGCCAAGGGTGGAAACAACCCAAATGCCCATCGACAGATCAATGAATAAACAAATTGTGGTTCATCCACACAATGGAATATCATTCAGCCATAAGAAGGAATGAAATACTGATACATGCTATGAACCTGGAAATCACGCGAAGTGAAAGCAGCCAGACACAAAAGGTGACACGTTGTATTATTCGTTTTGTATTAAATATCCAGAATAGGCGAATCTAGAGAGGTAGAAAGCAGATGAGTGGTTGCCAGGGGCTGGGGGATGGGGAGAGGGAAGTGACAGCTTGATGGGTACTGCGCATTCTTCTGGGGTGATGACAAAGTTTTGAAACCAGGGAGAGGTGGTGATTGCGAAACGTCCTGAATGCACTAAATGCACTGAATCGCACGCTGTCAAAGGGTTCATTGTATGTGATGTGAATTTCACATCGATACAGAGAGAGAGAGAGAGCGCGGGATGATGGAGGGAATGGGAGAGGGAAGGGAGGAGGGATGGGAGAGAGGGAGGCAATATGACTGCCGGCATGGGAAGGTTTCCAGGGTAACGTGACCACTGCATCCCTGAGCTAGAACAGAGCACTATTCTGATTGCTGCCCACTGCCCTGCTCTGAGGGGTGGAAGCCCCACCGTTTCCTTTTCACCCCAGCCGTCTTTGATACTGCAAGTCACAAGATGTGGCACCAGCTTGCATATCTTTGGGTTGCCTGGGGAAGTCCCTCCAGCAGTCTCTCCATCAAGTGTCTCCATCTCGGAGGACTCTGCTCTGAGACTGAGCCATGCAAGGCTCTTTCAGCCCTGGGGTCTGGCCGACCACTCTGGGCCTCAGTGAGCCTGTGGGGTACACAGGGAAATAGGAGCTCATCCGGGCTCTAGATCCACGAGCCCGTGGGGATGGACGCCTTTTCGTCAGCTCTCAGGTGTACAAATCATGTCTTTCCTGGTGCTTGGCAGAGTAGAGAATTGGATTAAAAAAAAAAAAACTGATGGAGATTCGAGCTGGACAGCACAGAAAACACATCAGTTGGCCAGTCTAGAGAATGCATTTGCATGGGTTTCGACACAAGTTCTTTGCTACTGAGGTTTGCAGCCCTCGAGTCATGTGCCCTTCAGACTGGTCTGGACACAGGTCTCAGGCAGCCTTGACCGCCTAACGCAGTCAGTTCAGGAGGAGAATGGGGTTCTGTAGAATTCATGAAGTCTCAGGTCAGACCACATGTACTCTCCGAATGACTGATCTTGGACGCTCGCCCAGACTTCCACCTCTGGGACCACCCTGCTAGCGGTTTGGTGTCCACTTGTGGGCTCCAGCCAGCAACCACAACATCACCCTTCTCCGATGGCTGCCTCCCAGATCTCTGCCTAAATCTGTGTCCCCCTCCTGGGCACTCCGCACCAATGCTGACCCTTCCTGAATGCAGGCAGGGTCTGGGTCGACTGTCACCGTGGGCTGTCGGACGAGAAGCTATTGGAAGAAAGGCCACTGTATAGGCTTTGCCACAGCCAGAGTTGAGGGTCTTGCAGCACGTTCCCGACTCCCCAATATACAGATGCTCCCTTGGATGCCTTTGGAAGCTTCCACGGCTGTGCAATTGGCCTGTACCCGGGCAGACCTAGACGGCTGCCGATCAGCACAGGGCTCTGGTGTCGCCACGGCAGCTGGTAAGCTCCCTGCAGCAGGTCAAGCAGGGCCTTGTGTTTCAAGGCGGACACTGAGTAGGTCACCTGCTTAGCTCTGCAGCCACCTGGTGGATCCCAGCTGGATCCTCTTCCTCACTGTGGAGGCGGATGTGGTCTTTGAAGGGACTCTGTCTAGGGCCCTCTTTTGAAGTCTCCATTGCACCAAGTTGTGCTGATGCAAAACTCACAATCCCCTTAGACTACTGTTATTGTTGCCGTTCTCTTCTTATTTGAGTATTTTCACAAAGGACTTCATTGTTCTCCAGCCTAAGACTTTCAGTAAAGCACACGGTCTGTTAATCTGATAATTAAAATGAAATGAACAGTTTTGTTTTCTTTTAAAAATTTAAATTTCATTTAAAATTAAATGAAAACTGAATAGCATTTACTTAAAAAACAAAAGTGCAGCATAGTTGTGAGCCTCGAGTCCTGCTCTCCCCCACCCCCTACCCCCAGAAGTGGTAATCCTGCCCGAACACCGTTCGCCCATCCAAGGGAATCTGTGCCAGGCTATGTCTCCAGGGCTGGAGTTCACAGCTCACCATCACATGCTGTGGCAACTCATGCTTCTTAATCAGAGCATCAAATGATTTCGTCAATGCGGTCTTGCTTTTATTTTTACAAAGCGTCTCCCCGGCGAAGCCTGCTCTGAGCTTCAGGGCCTTCCCTTGGCTCCCCTCCAACAACTTGAGTAATTTCCTATGTTGAGGGCCCTTGTGCTGGGACTTCTTATTAGGTGAACCACCAGGTTAGAGCTTGAACCTATTTCAGAGTGTTCATTCCAGGTGCTTTGGAAGGAGGTCCAAGCCCCAGAACAGCAGACTGAACTCCTGGCTTGAATTCTGCCTTTGCCCCTGCATGGCTGTGTGACACTGCACAAGTTAATTAACTTCTCTGGGCTTCCATTTGTACATCTATAAAACAGGAATCACAAACACGATGCCGACGTAGGAAGGAGCTCAGACCTAGAGTCAGACAGACTTATATTCAAGTCCCAGCTCTGCTGCTTGGTGGCTTTGGGACTTGGCAGTCCCCTCACCTCCCAGAGCCTGTAAAGTTCTTGCAGAAATTAAAAGAGATGATGTCTGTACCATACCTGGCACGTGGTTAGGTGCTAAAGAAATATTCTTGCTGACCATAAAATAAAACACACTACATTATCTACCTCTGTGGATTTTGCAAAGGATCAAAGTAATAAATGTAAAAATACACTGTAAACTATAAGTTAATATAAAATGTCATTATCATTATTGAAATCTTTTTTTTCCTCTCAATTTTCCCCCCAACTTTTCATTTAAAAATTTCAAAAGTGGAAAAATTTGGAAAAATAATACCATAAATGTCTGAACATCCTTTCCCTGGATTCAACAATTATTAATAGCTGCCTCATTTGTTCACTCTCTATATATCTATCCCTATCCCTATTTTTATTCATCTATATATCATCTATCTATAATTGGCTGAACCATTTTTAAGTAAGTTGCATATATCATGACTCTACACCTAAGCACCTTAGCACGTGTCTCCTAAGAATAACAGCATCCTGCTCTATCACTAGTACTAACTATTGTTGCTGTCTTAGTCCACTGCTGTAACAAAATGCCATAGACTAGGTGGCTTAAACAACACACATTTATTTCTCGCAGTTCTGGAGGACGGAAGTACAAGATCAAGGTGGCAGCTGACTCCATTCTTGCAGAGAGCCCTCTTCCTGGCTTGCAGATGGCTGCTTTCTCTCTGTGTCTTCACGTGGTAGAAAAAGAGAGAGAGAGAGAGAAAGCTCTGGCATCTCTTCCTCTTCTTAAAAAGACATAAATCTCATTACGGGGGCCTCACACTCACGACCTCATCTAAACCTACTTCCCTCCCAAAGATCTCACCTCCAAATAACACTGGGTGTTAGGACTTTGACATATGAATTTGGAGGACACAAAGACATTCAGTTTATAACAATTACAAAGATTTTAACATGAATACAATAGTATTATCTAACACATGGTCTACATTCAAATTTCCTCAATAATCCCCACAGTCTCCCTTATGGCTATTTTTTCCAATATAGATTACACATTTCATTTGGTTGTTATGTCCCTGTAGTCTCCTTTAATCTAGAACTATGCTATCCAATACCGCACAGTACATTCATTCTTTATATTGATTGTGTATTCAAATGGAAATATATTGACCATATTGGGCTAAAATACTTACTGATAATTAATTTCACCTGTCTTGTTCCTTTTTAATGTGACTCTTGAAAAATTAAAATTCCATATTTTGCTCACATTATATTTCCATTGGACATCACTGTTCTAGAACATTCCCTTCTGCCTTTTTTCTTGTTGTCTGTGATATGGACATTTTTGAAGAGGCCACGCCAATTATTTTGTAGAACGCCCTACAATATGGATTTGTCTGTTTCCTTTTGATTAGACTTTATGTAAATCTTTGTGACAAGAATATAGTCTGCCTGGGCGCAGTGCTCACGCCTGTAATCCCAGCACTCTGGGAGGCCGAGGTGGGAGGATCGCTTGAGGTCAGGAGTTCAAGACCAGCCTGAGGAAAAGTGAGACTCTATCATTACATAAAATAGAAAAAATGAGCTGGCGTGGTGGCGTGCACCTGTAGTCCCAACTGCCTGGGAAGCTGAGGCAGGAGGATCACTTGAGCCCGGGAATTGGAGTTTGCAGTGAGCTGTGATGACACCACTGCACTCTAGCTGTGCCTTTGTCTCAAAAGAAAAAAAAAAAAAGAAAAGAATATAATCCAAGTGATGTTGATACTTTGCCTCAGGAGGCTCGTTTTATGACTTTGTCCCATTGTTGGGGATGCAAAGTTGGATCGCTTGGCTAAAGTGCATCTGCAGATCCCTCAATGTAAAGGTCGCTTGGGGTTTAGCATCTAATGACAATCGTTGCTTATATCAATCATACGTTAGTGGTGTCAAAAATCACAGGTGACTTACCTTTTCATTTTAACTCAGTGGATTGACTGATTTTCTATTCAAGTCTTTTCTACTAACACACAGTGTTAACAATTCACATCCGAGTGTCCTTATTTTACTGGTTGCATTCCATTGTATGGAATGTAGAATACAATGTAGTTTATTTAAACTCTCCTGATGATTATTTGGGTCATTTCTAATTCTTTGCTATTAAAAACATTGATTCCATGAACATCCTTGTACACTGCCCATCCAATCATTTCCTTCTTTGAGATGCATTCCTAGAAGTGGCATTACTGAGTATGTTCAGTTAAATTTTGGACACGTATAATCAGATTGCACTCCAGAAATATCACAGTTCACAGTTCCAGCGAATCACCCAGGATGCTTGCAGCCACAAAGGAACAACGATCTCAGCACAAATGGGCTTAAATAATAAAGACATTTATTTTCTGATAGAAGCCAGAAGTCCAGATGAAGGGTGCTATACACTCTATTTTCTCATCGATTTCATTTTTTTTAGAAGAGTACCGGTTGTAACCCACCAAAGGGACTTCATGACTCACCAGTGGATCGTGACCTACAGTTTGAAAGATACTGGTTTAAAATACTCCGATTCCTCTCTAAAGCTGGGGACAGGTGGCCACCTGAGAAAACCCTGACTTCTGTTAGGAACGGAGGGATGGATGTTCATCGCCATTGTCTGCATGGGGTAATAGAGTGACGTTTCCCAGACCTCACCCACTCTGGCCATCTGGCTTCCCAATCTTTGCCACTCTAATAAATGAATAAGCCATCTCTCTTTTTAAAACTTTATTTGTACAGCAGTGAGATTTCATGGGCAGACACTTCAGGCTCTAGTGAGAGACCTGCCTGGATTCATAATCTGGAAACTCCACTTGTCAGCTGTGTGACTTAGAGCAAGTTACCAGCCACTCTGTGCTTCTGGTTCCTCATCTCTGCAACGAGGATAATAATATCTACCTCACAGATTTGTTATGAGAATTAAAAGGGCTAATTCATGTAAAGTGCTTAGCATACTTTCTGAAAATGCATTCCAGAAAACAACTGATTTTCCATTTACAGATTTCTGTTGCTCTATTGGGGCGTGCACCTGTAGTCCCAGCTACTCGGGAGGCTGAGGCAGGAGGATCCCTTGAGACCAGGAGTTTGAGGTTGCAGACACTGTCTGAGCTTGTAACTCTGACATCCTGTAGTTAAGATCCCACCATACCAGGGGAAAGAAGTCAACAGGGACTGGAATTCTGCTTGAACGACCACATCCTGGTTCCGCAGGCCTTACACAGGTCGCGGTACGTGGACAGCAAAAGGAAGAACTGCTCACGGCTACAGCGTGGACAAAGCCCTGGAGCTCTGTGAGAGCAAGAAAGAAGAGGACATGGAATCTGTCTTCCAGGAGCTTCAATAGGAAAAGAAGCCAAACAAACATCACAACACAAAACACACCGTGCTCAGACACGTTTTTACTAACAGCACATACACTTCCTTTCTCTCAGTTGGTCCCTTGTGCACAGGGTCCCTGCAGCCAGTACACTGAGTGTGATGTCTGTCTTCCTGCAGGTCCTCCGTGAGGTCTGAGGGCCTTGAGCCTAGGTCCCTGTCTTTCCAACTTTGGACAGGGGCATCTTTTCTTACACGTTGTGAGCACTGAATAAATAGACTGACGAAACAAATGCAATTTGCAACTATGTAGTAGAAGATGCTAGAGTGATGAGAATGCACTTTTTCCTCGGATATCTGTGTTCCCTCTGGGGTCCATGGTGGTTCATGTACAAAATCTCACGGTCAGAGTCTCTTTAGTGAGGGAGGAGCCTAAATATTTCGGGAAAATGGGAAGTAGCTAAAGAATTAAGAAAAAGAAAAAGGTGCTGAGTGTTCTTATGAAAGAACAGACACTGAGAGAGAAAATCTTTGCAACTATAATGAGCAAACTTCAAAAGAGCCTATAAAATCTTCCTGGGATCTATTTGCAAAGCAAGGCCAGGTGGTCTCAGCTTTGCTCAAGGTCTAAGACCCTTGACATTGCTGTCTTAGGAATGTGTGCTGATAGATTTCAATTGAGATTACTTAGAAAAAGGTAGCTCACCCCTAATTGAAAAGTGAACAAATGGCAAGAGCAGATAAATCACGGAATATTAGTGCTCCCAGAAGAGGCAGAATACTAGGTTGACACCAATCAGCCAGACAGTATTGTAACTGACACCATCAGTTTTGTGACAACTGAACAAGATTGTTTGAAATTGTAATAACAATAATACTTAACATGTAAAGTGTTGTTTGTCCCTGTCAACTTCTTTCCCTGGTGTGACTTTATCCCATTAGAACAACAGAAATCCATAAACGAGAAAAAAAATTGATTTCTGAAATGCATTTACTGTGCTAAGCACTTTATGTGAATTTTCTCTTTTAATCCTCATAACAAATCTACAAGGCAAATGTTATTATCCCCACTGTAGAGATGAGAAGCCAGATGCAGAGAGAGGTTTAGTAACTTGCTCAAAGTCACACAGCCAAGTCATGTTGGCAGAATATGAATTCAGGCAGGTCTTTCACGAGAGGCTGCACTACACAGTATTGCTTGCCCGTGAAATCGCACTATTCTACCCATGAAACAAACAGGCAGTTGCATTCTGAAATGCAAGCACATCCTATGGTGTTAACTCAAAGTCCAGAGACGTCCCTCGGAGCGGTGGCACCATTTGCAGAATAACGGTGATGCTGAAAAGTCCAGAGACCTTTAAAAAAGCACTTGAGAGTTAGCAGAGCCGCTTCTGCAACCTCCCTTGTGGGAAATAATCAGATCTAAGTCATCTCCACTCTGTGACTAATACCCGTGTCCAGGGCTGTTCCATTATGCCGCAGGAGTCACGGTCATGACTAAGCCATCAAGACAGATCTTGTTTCTAATAACATATGCTGCATAGGACTAAATTCTATTAAGCCAGCCTTGGAGTCTGGAGCTGGAGGGAGAGTGTATGACTGTCTTTCAAATCTGGGCTAAAAGGGGCACTGTCTAGTAAGACAGCGAGGCCTGGGTTCCCCTCCTGCCAGGATGCCTGGCCCCTCCAGCCCGTTCGCATCCCTTCCTTAGCGAAGCGGCTTCTTAGTGTATTGCGGCAGCTCGCCGTGACCTTGTCAGCCTGAGCAGGGGGTGTCGGGCTGGGCCAGGCCCGGGGCCCTCTCAGCGCCCACCCGGGCATAAAGCCGCCACCCTATGCTGTTTTACAGTTTCTCAGGAGCCACAGAAGGTGGAGGGCGCTAAATTAGAGCAGCAAACCAGGAAACAAGCAGGGACCCACCGCTTGCTAGCACCAGTGCTTTCATTTCAATGCAGACACCGTCTGAGGTGGTAACTCTGACATCCTGTAAGTATGATCCTAATAAACATTTATTTAGACAACAATACAGGAATTAGTTGGTGGCTTCCTGTGTCACTTATAAACTGCAAAGGTCAGAGGTAAAGAGTGGGTACAATTATGTCGTCACTAACTGAAATTGTTTTTGAGTTCTCAACTAAAATGCTGACCTTTCTCTCGGCTGATGAGAGTAGAGAATACCTCTGCGCCTGTTCCCCCGTTTGCAATTCGCCAGTGGCTTTCCTCACTCTCAGGATAAAACCCAACCCTTTTATCACGGTCCTTCATGACCCATCCCTCCCGTTCCTCTTCAATGCAATCTTTTATTATTTTTTTTTAATTGACAGATAAAATTGTATGTATTTACCATGCACAACATGATGTTTTTTTGTTTTGTTTTGTTTTGTTTTTAAGACAGAGTCTCGCTCTGTTGCCTGGGCTAGAGTGCCGTGGCATCAGCCTAGCTCACAGCAACCTCAAACTCCTGGGCTCAAGCAATCCTCCTGCCTCAGCCTCCCGTAGCTGGGACTACAGGCATGCGCCACCATGCCCAGCTAATTTTTTCTCTATATGTATTTTTTAGCTGTCCAAATCATTTCTTTGTAGTTTTAGTAGAGACGGGGGTCTCACTCTTGCTCAGCCTGGTCTTGAACTCCTAACCTTGAGCGATCCTCCCGCCTCAGCCTCCCAGAGTGCTAGGATTACAGGCGTGAGCCACCGCACCCGGCTGATGTTTTGAAATATACCAGGCATGAGCCACTGCACCTGGCTGATGTTTTGAAATATACCTTTCAACATGCCTCCTCTCTGCCCCTAGCTAAGTCTTAGCCAAATGGCACTAACCCACGGAGCTGTCATCCCACCTGGCCGTTCCCTTGGCCTTGAAACACCCCTCCTTACCCCTACCTCTCCACCTTATCTGGCTGACTCCTCGTGTCTGTCTCAGCTAGAACGTCATTTCCTCCTAGAAGCTTCCCCTCCTGTCTCCCGATGCCCACACGTGTGGCTGCCACTTCTGCCAATGCCCGCAGAGGAACTCAGCGGCTATCAGTGTTCCCATGGTAACGGCCCCGGGACTCACCTGTCTTGTTCACCAGCCACACATCCCTGAGAGCAAGGGCTGTGATATCCTCCCTGCTGTGTTCCCAATACCCCCCATGTTGTCTGGCACAGCAGATGCTCGAGAAATATCTGCGGTTGAATGTTATTCATGCCCATATGATTTTTTAAATATTTTTTTGCTACTAAGAATATAGTTCTTTTTATACTCTCTGCCACTCTCCTGAATACGACCAAGTGACTCATAGTTTCTCCCCCTCCGAGCTGATGCCTACTCACGCTGTTTAGAGGATGGTCCCCCCTGCTGGGCCCCCAGTGTGTACTCTGAGCCACGCCTCCATCATAGCACGTGGGAACTTGAAACTTAAGTTGAAGAATTGGCTTGTACTCAACAAGAAAGGGGAGTTACTGGAAGTTTGTTCAGGACCAGGGAGTGTGTGATTACAGCTATATGCCAAGGAAATGTTTGTGTGAGGTCCAGGGTGGATCGACAGTAAGAAAACCTTGAGAGTGAGGGACACTGGTTAGGGAACCATGACAATGAACCGTGTAAATTAAACTAGTGGGGATCGGCATAGAGAGGAGGGGTCAGACTTGAACTGAGAGGCAGGATTGACAATTGACTAGATGTAGGGGCAGAAAAAAGAGGCTCAAAGTTGATTTCAGACTCTTGACTCTGGAAACGGGAAGACAGGTGACATGATTAACAGAATCAGATCGTTAGAGGGACTGTGAGAGGTGTTTTGTTTGGTTTATTTGGAGAGGAGAGGTGTGTATTGGATGTGCTAACAGAATATCCAAGTTCTACAACCCAATTATTCAAATAAAATTAGAGATAGCATTTAAGTGATTACTATGAGCCAATCACTTTACAAAATTAATTAATTAATTTACTATTTTTTTTATTTTTTATTTTTTTTTTTGAGACAGAGTCTCACTCTGTTGCCCAGGCTAGAGTGCCGTGGCGTCAGCCTAGCTCACAGCAACCTCAAACTCCTGGGCTCAAGTGATCCTCTTGCCTCAGCCTCCCGAGTAGCTGGGACTACAGGTACATGCCACCATGCCTGGCTAATTTTTTCTATTTTTGGTAGAGATGAGGGGGGTCTCATTCTTGCTCAGGCTGGTCTCGAACTCCGGATCTCAAGCGATCCTCCCGTCTCGGTCTCCCAGAGTGCTAGGATTATAGGCGTGAGCCACTGCACCCGGCCCGATAGAGGGAAATTTGTGCTGTGGTTTCCACACTTTGAAAATGCAAAGCTGAGACATGTCAAGAATAATCATTAAGGCTGCTTGAAAGCCGCAGCATACCACTCCAGCACAGCCAAAGCCTCAATAGCACTTTTGGTTTGAAAACAATCTGAGATAGCCTTGACTCTAGTGTCCTGTGGCCCTAAGATCATTTGCCAGCGATCCAGATCTTATTTCAAGCTCTTCTTTCAGGCTCCAGCACCAGATGACACGGAGTAAGGCCATCTCTAGAACTAGCCAGAACGATTTTTCATCTGGAACCATTCAAATAACACTCCACACACAAGGGCAGAATTTACAAACTCAGATCGTTCTCTCCAACTTTGCCAGTTGCTGAACAATCTTCCAGCTTGATCTGCAGAGGTCCTGGAGCTCAGGGAATTTAAGCTTATCTCTGCTAACACTGGCCCCTTTGGAAGAGGAGAGGTTTCTTTCCTTTTCCTTGGCTAAATAATAAATGAACTGGCAACCGAGTTGCTAACACTGAACTTCCATTAAGGGCTTAAATAGCCTCAAAGCATGTGTGCTAGGGAGGAGGGGTGGGGCAGTTATAGAAAGTTGAAACTAAAAGAACGTCAAAAAACCATGTAGCTCAAGCCCTCATTTGGCAGATGAACAAAATAAGGCCCAGAAAGGTGAAAGAGTTTGCTCAAGTCTCAGAGCTGAGTAGAACCAGTACTAGGACTAGAACCTAAGTATCTTAACATTGAATCCAGTCCTCTTTCCACTATAGCATTCAGAAAACAAATAATTCATCCACCTGCGGATGTTTGTCCTCTAGCCGTCCAGCATTTTAGCATCTAGTGCCACTTACTGTCTCGGTGAGCACATATTTGTGCCTTAGGCAAGGCTAATAGACAGCTCTTCAAAATGTACTGTGCAAAGACCCAAGGACTTCTTAAAGAGGTAACCTGACCTTTGGGAAAAGACCACTCAGGCTTTGGAATTACTCACTCTTGGTTGGTTTTAATCCTGACTTCCTCGTTGTTTAACTTGTGACATTGGGCAAGTTATTACTTAAACGCTGTATTCATTTCCTATTGCCGCCGCAACAAATTACTGCAAACCTAGTGGTTTAAAACAACACAACTTATTCTTACAGTTCTGGAAGAAGTGCCAAATGTGTCTTATGGGCTACACCAAGCTGTTAGCAGGGCAGGCACCTTCGGGTGTCTCTAGGGGAGAATCCATGTTCTTGCCTTTCCCAGCTTCTAGAGGTCACCTGCATTCCTCGGCTCACAGCCCCTTCCTCTCATCCCTCCAACCTCTTGCCTCTGTCACCGTATCTCCCACTACTGACTTTGACCCCTGGATTCCCTCTTATAAGGGATGTCACATGTGGTGACACTAGGCTCTCCCAGGTAATCCAAGATAATGTCCGCATCTCAAGATGTTTGACTTGATCACATCAGCAAAGATCTTTTTTGCCATGTAAGGTACCATATTCACAGGCCCTGGAGATTAGGATGTGGACATCTTTGGGGGCCATCATTCCACAAACTCTGGGAGGCTCAGAGATAATTCTGGGGACAATAATTCCCATCTAATTGTGCTTAGACTTCACTTCCTACAAAGGACTTCCTTGGGATCCCCAAATTAGGGTAGGGTCCCCTGCTATGGCTCCCATCATCATCTTTATCACATTGCATTGTAGTTACTTGGTCGTGATTATGTCCTCCACACTAGACTCTGTGACTCCGGAGAGCAGGGACTGTGTCCTATTTATTTTTTTATCTCCATCATGGAGTTGGAGATATGTCTCCAACATGACGTCAGGCACTTGGTAGTTGCTTAATAAATAATTGGTGTCATGAGGATTAAAAGAGATGATGCAAAGTGCCCGACTTCCTGGCTCAAATAAGTGTTCAATCGATGGTGGATCCTTTTGCTAACGCCCATCACGGCCAAGAAAGTGAGGAAAGTTCTATGGATGAGAAGTAAAACGTCTCCATTTCTAACGCAAAAAAAAAAAAAAAATGCAAGATTGCATGTCTTCTGGCTTAGAAACAAAAACGCTTTGGGGCAGTCAGAGGCGATGCCATAGTTTACCTTTTCTGCTTGTATCAGAACATTGTTTTGCCCTGAACCCATGGCAGACCTGCTGGGGGAAGCACGCTGGCTGACTTCCAGAGGCAAACGGGGTAGGCGCAGGTGAGAAGGGAGAAATCCGCTCCCTGTGCTTCTTCCCTCCAGTTGGGCAGAATAGAGATGAAACCTGGATCGGCCTTTACCTTTTCAAGTGCCGTTGAACGCTTGGCTTGCGTCGCGTTTCCTCCCAATGGGCTGCGATTGCGTTTCTCTAGCGATGTTTACACCTGGCGCAGCGCAGGGACACGAGGGTGGCAGCTGGCCGGGTAGATCTGAGCCCCCCTGTGGCGTCGGATGCACCGTGTCATTGCACGCGCTGTCTGGCTAGAGACAAGTCATTCCTCCTTCAATTTCTGCATCTATAAAATGCATGACTCACCTCACAGATGCCAAGAAATTCAAAGTGTTCCTGTCATTAAAGGGGAAGGGTTTAAAAAAAAAAAAAAAAGCTGCTGTAGATGTACCTGTCAGGCTATTTATTATTAGCCCAAAGCCAAAGCCAAGGCCAAGCAAGCTTTGATTTCATTTCAAAGCCAGGATTAGGGAATTTTGTGTCAGAACTTTAAAGGGGCATGCTGTTTAAAGTGAATCTTCCCATCCTACAATTCGGATTCAAATTCAAACACATCCCGCAGTGGGGAAATCCTGGTTCTCCCACAGGTGCAGGCTGTAGGGCTTAAACCAGCCACCCGGCCTTTCTCGCCCACCCCACCCCCACCCCCACCTCTGCCTGCTTCACACTCGCCTCTTTCTGCCACCTCTTATTTCCTCCCCTGCAGCCTAACGGGACTCCTTTCTGTCCTTTCTGTGCCTTGAACACACACCAAGCCTGTTCATTCATTTGTCCTTCTTTCTAATGGAAATATAACCCACCTTTGATATGGTGGCGCCATCCTCTAAGGTAGGGCTGAAGGCGCAGCGGTGGGAGGTGGCAGAGCAAGGCAGGGGAGGAGGAGGGGACCCGCGGTTCTGTCTGAGGTGCCTGTTAGGCGACAAGCAAGTGGACCTAGACCAAAACCGCCTTCTGGTTTCAACAACAGACTCAGATTGTAGACAGCCTGTTCCAGAAGCTATCCTGGCAATAAAGCTGTAGCTGGAGGGGAATTAGGATCAAAGAAGTTTTTTTTTTCTTTTTTTAAGATAGGAAGCTAGAACTAATTTCTATGTGGGTAAGACTGACAGAGGGAGAAATGGATGATGGGGAAGGAAGGGGTTAATTGAGGGAGGAAAGTCCTTAAGAAAAGTAGGGGCTTCTCAGAGGGAGTAGGGTTCTTCATCCCCTGTAACAAGGAAAAAGGCTAAGTGTGAGGGGGGAGAGAGGCCAATGTTAAATTCAGTTTAGTTTCATTTCTTGTCCTCTCATAATTGGACAAAATTTGTGCAAAGGAATTTTTTTTAAAAAAGACTAAAAAATTAATATTAAATGCAGAGCCCAGAAAAAACAGTGTGTTGGTGGAGGTTGGAGGATGGGAGATGGAATGGGATGAGGGGGTGGAAGAGTGTGTGTGCGCGTAGGGGGGAAATTTGCGAATTTCCTGATCTGCAGATGTGAAATTGTCATTTAAGGGAAGAGATGGAAAGATCATTGCTGCCACTGCTGGCCACACCACAGGGGGTGCTAGGACTGGAATGTTGCTAGTAGCCCCAGGGGCCAGGGCTCCTCTCCCCCACCCCCATTCCCCCAGCTGTGCCTCTAGGTGACTCAGGGAGCTGTCCCTGCTGCTGGCTTTCTGACTAAATCTGCCCAGGAAGGTCAAGGCAATGCTACGTGTTGAAAATAGTCTTTGTGGTAGTTCAAAATCTGTCATACGTAATTTGCAGGAGGTAGATAGATGCCTTTCCCCTTTCCCTGCCCCTCCAACCTAGGGTTGAGTTCCTGCCCACAAAGAAAGGACTCCTGGGGGTTCAGTATGAGCAGGATGTCACCTCTAGTAGCTGTTGACCTTGGACCAAGTAATAATAATAATAACAATAACAATCCATCATAGCAAACACTATTTATTGAATGCTTGCTCTGTCCAGGCACTGAACTGAGTACTTCATTATCTTATTTAGTCCTTGTGTAGACCTATGAGGTATAGACAATTAGCATCCACGTTGTCCTCACAGGGAGCCTGAGGCTCAGGGTGGTTCAGTAACTTGCCAAGGTCACAGGAAGCACCACAGAGGCACTTTGAAGCCAGCCTGTCTCCAGAGGCTGCGTTTACTTCTTAACTTCTCTCGGATTCAGTTTCCTCATCATAAAGTGGAACTCAAATCACCTCCCCCATGGATTACAGGACACAATGTATAAAGTAGGTGCTCAAGAAAGTTAGCTAGTATTCATAAATTTCTGTTATTATTACAGTACCAGAAATATTTACATTTTAATAAGGGAACATAGGGGGAGAATGTGTGTGTGTTTGTATGAGTGTTTATATCATGTGCATGAGAGAGAAAAAACAACGATCATGAAAGTCATAAATGAGAATGGTGACATTTTGTGTAGGGTGCCTTCCCTTAGTGCCTAATGTCATGTGCTATAAAATATTAAGTAGTTCTTCAGGGTGGTTTCCATTCTCTGGGCAGGGACTAGGGGAGTAGATGAGATATTAGCCTCTGGTGCAACATTTAAGGAGGCCCAAAGAACTCAGTCATCAAGAGAAGTAACCTTTTATGCAGTTACAAAATAAAATTGGCAAATTACCACCCGTGGACAGCCACCTGTTTTTGTAAACAACGTTTTCATTTCTAACTTAAAACAGAACTTAGCCGGGCATGGTGGCTCACGCCTGTAATCCTAGCACTCTGGGAGGCCGAGGTGGGCGGATCGTTTGAGCTCAGGAGTTCGAGACCAGCCTGAGCAAGAGCGAGACCCCCATCTCTACTAAAAATAGAAAGAAATTATATGGACAGCTAAAAAAAATATATATATAGAAAAAATTAGCCGGGCATGGTGGTGCATGACTGTAGTCCCAGCTACTCGGGAGGCTGAGACAGGAGGATCGCTTGAGCCCGGAGTTTGAGGTTGCTGTGAGCTAGGCTGACGCCACGGCACTCACTCTAGCCCAGGCAACAGAGTGAGACTCTGTCTCAAAAACAAACAAACAAACAAACAAACAAAAAAAACAGAACTTCTGGTTACATACTTGTTATGGTTGGAGTGTCCCCTTTAAAACTCCTGTTGAAATTTAATCCCCAATGTGGCAGTGTGGAGGGGTGATTGATTGGGTCAGGAGGCTTCTACCCTGGTGAATAGATGAATCCATTCACAGGTTAATGGATTAATGAGTCGTCATGGGAGTGGGACTGATGGTTTTATAAGAGGAGGAAGAGAGACCTGAGCTTGCACATTTGCACACTCAGCCTCGTGCCACATGATACCCTGCACTGCCTCGGACTCCGCAGTGTCCCCACCAGCAAGAAGGCCCTCACTACAGGTGGCCCTTTGACCTGGGACATCGCAGCCTCCATAACTACATAAGAAATGTATTCCTTTTCCTTATAAATTACCCAGCTCAGGGATGAGGGATGGGAGAGATCAAAAATGGCGTGGGGGAGGCTCAGATCAGGAAGAGAGCAGCCCAGACAGACAGGTCACAAAGAATTGACAGCTGCCTCGCCGTGTCACAGTGCTATGGGTTGACACACCACCAAACCAGAGGAAAAGGGAAATGGTGATTCATTTATTCAACAGATATTTAGTGCGGCAGGCACAGGGTTCAATGCTGGGGGATAGACCAATGGACCAAAAGGCCTGGTCTCTGCTGTCATTGAACTTGCCAGGGGGTGGGGAGACAAAACACTGAAGTAAACAAAGAAGTGCAGCATTACACACAGTAATGAGACCGGGAAGGGACTGCACAGGATGCTGGGAGAGAAAATAGCACGGAGGGCAGGGAAGATCTCTTTTAGGATGTGGTTTTAAGCTGAAGTCAGCAAGGACAGGAAGCAGAGGAGGGAGGAGCAGCCCAAGACATGGGCCTGGGGACTTCCTATTTGAGGAACTCAGAGAGACCAGTGTAGCCTCAAAAAGCTCTAGCAGTGGCCGGGTGCGGTGGCTCGTGCCTGTAATCCTAGCGCTCTGGGAGGCCAAGGTGGGAGGATTGCTTGAGGTCAGGAGTTCAAGACCAGCTCTGAGCAAGAGGAAGACCCCGTCTATACCAAAAATAGAAAAAATGAGCCGGGCTTGGCGACATGGCAGCGTGGGCCTGTAGTCCCAGCTACTCGGGAGGCTGAGGCAGGAGGATCACTTGAGTCCAGGAGTTTGAGGTTGCAGTGAGCTGTGTTGACACCACTGCACTCTCACTGGGGCGACAGAATGAGACCTTATCTCAAAAATAAAGAAATAAATAAAAATAAAAAGGTCGGCAGAGAGCGAGGCCTGGGGAAAAGCACAGGCAGACCAGGTGGACTCAGGTCAGCCAGGTTAAGTAAGAGAGTTCGATTTTGTTCTAAGTATGGCCGGCCGAGGAAGAGTTTTAAGACAGGGAGTGGTGGGTATGATTTACATTCATACAGGAATACCCAGGCTGCTGGGAGGACAAAACTGGAAAGGAGTTTGGGCAAAAGGGGGAACAGTCAGGAGTGGACAGGACTAGTATTAAGCTAGTTAACTTTTTATCTTTAGGAAAGATTATTATTTACCCAATTTTGTAGCTCAAGAAACCGAGCTTCAGAGCTGGGTTGAGGACCCAAGTCATTTCCACCCCTGAGTTAGAGTCTAAACTACTGCCGCCTCTTCTGTAATTCTTATGCTCAGTTCCAGATTGGCAAAGATTGAAAAGAATGGTAATATCCATTTTTAGCGAGGAAGCAGGGGAAAAGGGAATTCTCATCCGCTGCAGATGGGAATGCAAATTGGTGCTGTCTTTCCAGGGGGAAACCCAACACCTTAAAGATGTGTATCCTCCTAGAGTTCCCAATTCCAGTTTTAGGAATCCTAAAAAAAATAAATAAACCATATACTGAGGAAAGATGTTTGAAGGAGTCTAGCTTACCAGTATTTGTAAGACTGAAATAGGACCCAGTGAGAAAATTGGGTTAACAAAAGATGTAGCATGTGATCCATTTTATAAAACATATGTTTGTGTGTATAGAAAAAAATCTGGAAGGATCTTCGCCAAAATCTTAAGAGAGTTTATCTCCAGAAGATGGGATATCTGGAGTTTTTCTTGGTTGATGCTGCTGGTTTTTTTAATCCCTGATGTCTAGTGATTCTAAATAAGAAGTATTAACTTTTTATTGAAGTGTAACATACATACATAGAAAAGAGGCACATATTCTATGTTCACAACTTGTTAAGTGATCACAAACTGAACATACACATAAACAACACAGTGATCAAGAAATAGAACATTACCAGTCTCCTAGAAGCCTCCATTGTAGAATCACACAGAATCTACTTTTTATGTCTGACTTCTTTCACTCAAGATTATGTTTATATATGATTCTTCCATGTGGCTGCATTTACTTGTAGTAAATTAATTTTTTTTTTGAGATGGAGTCTCGCTCTGTCACCTGGGCTAGAGTGCCACGCCATCAGCCTAGCTCACAGCAACCTGAGACTCCTGGGCTCAAGTGATTCCCGAGCCTCAGCCTCCCAAGTACCTGGGATTACAGGTGTGTGCCACCATGCCTGGCTAAGTTTTCTATTTTTAATAGAGATGGGGGTCTCACTCTAGCTCAGGCGATCCTGAGCTCAAGCGATCTTCCCACCTCGGCCTCCCAGAGTGTTAGAATTACAGGCGTGAGCCACCATGCCCCGCCGATTGATTGTTTTAAATCTTAGAATGTTTATGTTTTGCCTTTTATGAATATGACATTGTAGAATATGTGATAATCATTAGCACTTTTGTCATCTTATAAAGCACTTTTCAGGTATCCTAGCTCTAAACATTGTTATTGTCCTCATTTGATAGACAAAGGACCTGGAGCTCAGAAAGGAATTTGCCCTGCACAAAGCTAGTAGGAGGCCAAGCCAGGGCTGGTTCTTATCTAAATCTATGCCCTTTCTGCCACATGCAGTTGGATTAAGAGCAAAGGTAGCAGTGGATTAAATGAAAGGAATAATTGCTCACCGTTAGGTGCTTTAGACGCTGAGACGAATTGCCAGGGAAATTTGTTTCAACTCCTTTCTTGAAAATCTTTCGGAACAGAACACAGAAACCCTTTTAATTGGGAAGGCAAATGTCCCATAATTATTGAACCAGTTTCAATATTAATCATTAATCAAAGAGAATTTCTTCTGCTAATAATCTGTGATATCAAAATTTCTCATTTAATACTATTAATCATAATGTGATTATGATTAATTAATACTATTAATCATAACGTGATTACATTGTATATGTTATCTAGAAATACTTATCATGTGGATTTTACATTTGCATACGCCCACTTTCCTCTTCAGCTTGATGAATATCATTGATTACAGCCTCTTAGCTATCACACAAAGGAGTGTCACTTCGCATCCACAGATGAGGACATTGAAGCCCACTGTCAACTAGAGGGTTACAGCAGAACTGGGGCAAAATCCAGGTCTTCTGGCTCCTAGTCCATAGTGCTTTGCTCCTCACCTCACTGCATACAGTGAGAAACTTTTTTTCTACTTGGAAACATAAACAAGGATGATCCTAATTGTTATTAAAACTGTGAAAGGTTGTTTTGTTTTGTTTCAAGAAAGTGGAACTGCATGACTTGGCTTGATGTTACCATAAAATCATGATGTTGTACTATAGGGTCCATAATGATTCTCCTCTAAAACATTATGATTCGGCGTCTGTGTTAGGAGACGCATTTCACAAGCCAGCACACTTCATGGAAATGTCAAAAGAAATTAGGTGAGTTAGTAGAGAATGAGAACTTATCACCTCAAATATTTCCTTAAGCACTCACAGGAGTATCCTTGCCTTAGAGGTTAGAGTTGTGAGATTTCAAAAGTTGAAATGAGGTAACAGAAGACCTTTGTCTGAACTCTTCCCCTTCTTCCCTGTTCCTACTTCCTCTCCTGTGGCTATGCCTTTTTGGGTAATTTTAGAAAAGCACATTTTACTAATCCACTCATGTATTGATGGGCATTTGGGTTGCTTCCACATTTTTGCAATTGTGAATTGTGCTGCTATAAACACAAAGTAGTTTGCATTTGGAGTCTTTCTACCTCTGGATCTAGCATTCACGGAACTGAGACCATTTCCGCCCGGAAGTCGGTAGTTGGGCTTTGCTTTTTCCCCTGGTCACCTGTCAGGAATCCCAAAACTGGAGGGTCTGCTTTTCCCTACAAAAGAACAGCACCTGGAAGTCAAAGGACAACAGATAAGCCTGTTTACTTTTGCAGAGACCTTGGCCAGGCCCTGCCCCTTCTCTCACTGTGCCCTGGGTCTGGGGTCTGCCTCAGGTCATGGCCTTGCGTGGCCTTGACCGGGTCCCAGGTCTCCCCGCTTCATGGCCCCATGGGCTTTCTATGCCTCCTCTTTGAGCTCCTCTGTGAACTTCTATCCTCACAGTTACCTTTATAAACAGACAATGGGGGAAACAAATATTTAAATACACAGATGACTAAGATCTCAGAGCTGTCACCATTCTAATGACCTTTAGACACTGGGAAGTACCTGGAGCCCCAGAGCTCTGGACCATCCCCTGTCCCAGGGCTGGGCCCTGTAGGGTAGGGCTGTGGCCTGGGCACACAGCTTGAGTGCTGAGTAAACAGAGAGCTTTCCTGGCTCGGCTTTCGGTGGGAGCTCCACCTCTTAGAACATACCATATGGCATGAGTATCATCTCTTCTACAGAAAACGGCCGAGCCCAGGGACTCTCGTCTGCTGACCTAGACTGTAACAAAGACTGACAGCTGGCAGAGGTCTTCTTTTGTCCTCCAGTGCAGAGAAACGCAGTGCCAACCCTCTTCAGATGGGTGGGCTTCGCACAGTTCAGGGAAGGTTGGGTGAAAGGGGCCACAGTGAGGGCCTGGCCTCCTTCGTGGGGTCAACAGTTGTCCCAAGCCTGGGGCCTGGGTGGCTGGCGAGAGTGAAAGTGGGTTGCTCGGGGGAGGGGCTCGTAGCCCTGACCCTGCCTGAAAGAGGGGCGGGGTCTTTAGGAAGACCCCCACTCCTAACCTTTCCCTGGGGTCTAAAGGTCTTGAGAAGTGCCTAAAGGCCAGGATAATAATCACCTCTAGGGAGGGGCCACTGATAAGGTTTCAAACCCACGGTGCTGTTGTTTTGTTTTTTTGTTTTTTTGTTTTTAAAGAGATAGAGTCTCGCTCTGTTGCCCAGGTCAGAGTGCAGTGGCTATTCACAGGCAGGATCATATCACCCTACAGTCTTGATCTCCTGGGCTCAGACACTACTCCTGCCTCAACCTCCTGAGCAACTGGAACTATAGGCATGTGCCACCGTGCCCAGCCATGTTTAATAAATGCCTTATTTTGGAATGATTTTGGATTTACAGAAAAATTGCAGATACAGTCCAGAGAGTTCCCATGTCCCTTCAGCCGGTTTCCCCTAATGTTGACATATTCCATAGCCAGAGCACATCTATCAAAACCGAGAAATTAACTTTGGTAGAACTAAACATTAGACTTTATTTGGACCAGTTTTTCCACAAATGCCCTTTTTTCTGTTTCAGGATTCAATCCAGGACACCGCGTTGCATTTAGAACAGCCATGCTGTTTTATACTTTCAAAAAGTCTGAAGCACGTGTCAGAATTTCCTTCCTTTGTAAGGTTGGATAATATTCCATTGCCTGGATCTACCGCATTCTGCATGTCTGGTCATCTCTCCATGGTCACTTGAGTTGCTGCTACCTTGTGACTATTGTGATTAATGCTGCTGTGAACAGTAGTGTACACATCTGTTTGAGATCCTGTTTTCAATTCTTTCGGGTGTATACCCATAACTGGAATCGCTGCATCCTATTGTAATGCTATGTTTAACTTTTTAATGAACAACCAAACGGGTCCCCCTTTTTTATAGCAAGAAAGGATTCTAGGGTGTGGGAAATGGGCAGGGAAGAGGGATGGTAGTTCCAAGAATCAGATCACTTAGAAAGACATTTGTTGGAATCTCAAGGTTAGCAGGTTGCTGGAATCTGGAAGTTCATCCAGCACAATTACCCTTGACACCCGCAGCCCGTGTGTTAGCAATGTGTGCCTTTTCTCCCCGTGCCGAAACACCCCCGAGACGGTCTCCCTGTGTTGGATTTACCTCTGCGGCCAGATAACCTGAATTCCTCTGCTTTGTCACAGCCTTCAGACCTCAGAAGACAGCTTTCTTGTCTCCCTCCAGCTTTTTGTCTTCTAGGGAAAGCTTTCTGCTCTTTTTTTTTTTTTTTTAAACTGTTCCTTCTGTGACACAGTTTTAAGACTCCTTATATCGTGTGCATTCTCTGAGTTTGTTTCTGTACAGTACTGGAAGAGTGGTGTCCTAAGCGGATTGAAACACCTCAGGTAAAACCGAAGCACCATGGCCTTCATAGAGTCTACAGCCTCCTTTATTCTAAATCAAGATGCCAAAGGACCGCTTGGGCAGAGCCAGGAACAGGCAGATGTGAGTCAGGCCCCTGGGAGACGCTGGGACTGGGATAAAGCCAGGGGTTAAGTGGAAAGTGTGTTTCCTTGCAAAGGTGCTCACTTGACAACAACAGCCCCAACCACCAGAGAGGGTTTGCCCCAAGGATAAACCAACCAACCCGTTGTTTCTTCTGCTTTTTGACAGGTAGGAAAAGAGTGGGTGGCTATGACAATCACAGTGTGGCTTCCTATTGAGCCTGCTTTTGGCTGAAACCCTGAACAGTTTTTCTTATAAGTGCTGCAAAACATCTTTCTCCTATTCTTGACTCAAACTGTTGACTTCCTGGCCTCAACTACAGGGCCAGACATAGATCTCTACTGAACGTCATCTTGTTAGACTCATCCCATCTCTTTAACCCCTCAGGATTGTTCTGGGTCCTGTATATTCTGTCTCCCAACTCCAATCTCAGCTTGTCGATGTCCCTTAGAAATGATCGAGGGATTTTAAGAGGTTGAGGTTTTCAGTCCTCTCTGTAAATTAGGGCAGTGCAGTACCTACGACCTCAGCTGGGCTCTAACTCCTTTCTTCCATATTCCACCGATTTCTCAACACTGCCAAACAGCCTGGACAAACAGCAAAGCCTTAGGAAGGATAACCACTTACAGTTTTACCCGTACTTCACCCCTCCCTGTAACTTCTGTCCTATTTTTAATTTGCCATTCTCTCTTCTTTAATAAGAATAGCAGAGAATCTATAGATAAGCTATAATATTCAATGAGTTATTATGTTTTCCTGTTGATAGTTTTAAAGGAATACAGTGACTCTTTAGGAGGCAAATGGCTTATTCCTCCTTGAATTTAATGCCAGGTAATATTTGGATAAATTTATGACTGTTTCTTTATCAGATAAAAGATAAAAACATGTTCTTGAGCAGGCAGTCCAACCTCTACTATCCATCTTATTTTTCTTTTTGCCTTGATTACCTGTAATTTAGGCCAAATTCAGATCCTAACTATAATAATCAGCTCATGTCGGGCAATGGGTTATATTTGCCCCATTTACAGAGCCCTTACTATATATATATATATATATATATATTTTTTTTTTTTTTTTTTTTTTTTTTGAGACAGAGTCTCACTCTGTTGCCCAGGCTAGAGTGCCGTGGCATCTGCCTAGCTCACAGCAACCTCAAACTCCTGGGCTCAAGCAATCCTCCTGCCTCAGCCTCCCAAGTAGCTGGGACTACAGGCATGTGCCACCATGCCCGGCTAATTTTTTTCTATATACACATATATTTTTTTAGCTGTCCAAATCATTTCTTTCTATTTTTAGTAGAGACGGGGTCTCGTTCTTGCTCAGGCTGGTCTCGAACTCCTGACCTTGAGCGATCCTCCCGCCTCGGCCTCCCAGAGTGCTAGGATGACAGGCGTGAGCCACCGCGCCCGGCCCCCTTACTATATATATTTTTTTTCCTTACTGTATTTTTAATCTTAAATTACGCTGTTTTTGTAATCTGCATCAACTTTTTCAAGCCAGTTGGGATCACTGTGTGCATCAGATGAATGTTTAGCTAAAGGACAGCAACCCATCAGAGTATTCTGTCTTCCCAATGAATCATTCGCATCCTACTCAGGAACCAGGGCCTCGAAGTTCATGATAGGGCCAAGATGTATTTTCTTCTAAAAGGCCTTCAGGAAGAAAGTATTACTGTAACGCAGGGCGTGAAGTTGTGCCAGGTGTCTGACATCGGTAGGATTAAACGAGGCAGGAAGTGGCATGACAGAGGCAAGTGACACTTAGAGGGGTGAGGCCTTCACAGCTACTCCAAACGCTGCAGGGGGTTTTGTGTGTTACGGTGTGAACCAGAGCTAACAAACGGTTCAAAGTGAAGACGGCTTTTTTATTCCTCGCAAAGGTACATATTGACAGTGACTTTATTATCCACAGCATTCAGCCAGTTTTCATGTTGGATGGATAAAAGAACTTTCTCTCAGTTCCTTTGACCTCATGTCTCTGTTGGGTGCGTGCCACTGAGTTCAACCAGAGCTGATGGCAGGATGGTAAATACAGTAAAACCCACATTCGTTTCACGGAGTGCAGCTGGGGAAATTCATAGACGTGGCCCAAACAGTGGCAGACAGGATTACAATAACTATTTATTGAGGGCCTAATACCTACATGGCACATAATACACTGGAATACATTTACAAGTATTTGCTGAGAAACTCATCGTAAAGACTGTGCCAGGTGCTTTAGGGTTCAGCCAGGCAAGTGTAAGTAATGCAGTAATAGCTATTATGAGCATCCGCTTTAATGGTCATTGTTCTAGGTTTCACCATGATGTTATGATGTGAATCTTTTTAGCTATAATCTGTGTCCAGAATATATTATGATTAGCATCAATTTTATGGTAATAACCCTGATAGTTCTGAGCAAATACACAAAATATATTATAGGCATTCAACAAATGTTTATTGTATACCTACTATGTAATCTGTATATATAGATATGCATATATATACACATGTATGCATGGAACACACAGACACACACACACACACACACACACACACAAAGAGCAGTCTAGTTAGGTATGTTAGAAGCGTGGAATTGAAAGTTAAACAGGCCTGGGTTCAAGCACTGAAACCACCATTTAAAAGCAGTGAGACATGATGAGTCAAGTCTGAGATTCCTCATCTGAAAAATGGGACTAAAAATATCCACAGTAGACAGGATTGATGGTTGTGAGGATTAAATACAAGCTGTTGGTAAAGTGCTAGCCCAGGACCTGATACAAGTGCTCAGTAAAAGGTATCGATTTGTTGCTTTTATACATACATGTATATGTGCCAGAATTTATAAATAAAAATATTAATTCAGAAATCCATAATCGGCATGAAATTAAACAGATGACAGTAGTTTTAATCAAAAAAAAAAATTTAAAGGTAAATTTAAAGGTAAATTAAAAAAAATTAAAAATTTAAAGGTAAATTAAAAGGGGAGAAAAGCGAGAGGAACAGATTTTAGGGAAAAGGAAGGACAAAAAACCCAGACACCCTGAATTTGGTGAAAGGTTGCTACCAGATGGCTAGGGGCAGTGGCGAGAGGCAGGACTCACATTCTGTGTCCTGGAGGGACTGCAGACTTCTCAAACCAAGAGTAATGACAATCCTCCCAGGGACAAACGTAGGCCCGCCCCCTCTGCGGAAGAATCAGGCAGCTGTGACTCACAGGAGCCATCAAGAAATCACTAACTGGAAATCCTTGCTGCAGCTACACTGCAAAAGAATCGGACTTGGTTTGCCAAATTCCCCATGTGATCCAAGCATGGCCACCTGCCAAAGAGCCAGAGCAGAGAGGGCCACTCGCCTTCCCGGTGACACAGAGATTTCCTAGCCCCATCATTGAATGAAAAAGCAGGATAAGGGCTTAACAAGAAACCATTCCCGAAGACAACTTGACTTTGAGAAGAACGGCTGTTGTGCCAGAGTATTTGGTGCATGGGCCTCTTTAGGCAGCTCTCCAGTCTTGCACGGGGAAGTTGCATTCTGAGGTTCACGCAGTGCACGACACTGTTGCCTTCACCACCTGCTCCTGTGTTTTCCTCGGGTGACATCAGAGAGTGCAGAAGTATTTGTCCTTGCCATCTCATGGGGTTTCCGGCTGTTTGACTCAACTGTGCGTGTTCTCACAATGCCAGGAGAATGATCCTGCCCTAAGTCAGCTGAACAGAAGCCAGACTTCAACTGCAAATAAAAGACCCAGTTTGCTTAACAGCATGGAGGAGACCAGCTTCACTGCAGCTAACTGGGTAGATGGCTGCTAATTAGCCTGCAGTGAAGACGTCTACACAGTGACCGCCAAAAGGAAGAGTTCCTTGCTCACATGAAGAAGGTGCAGGTAGGTTACAGTGTTTTTGAGACTTCCCAGTGCCAGCCACGAGCACGGGCAGCTGAGGTGGACAGGCTGGGTTCGGGCTGAGAGCTTCAGTGCCACAGAGAAAAGTGACTAGTGGGTGGATTCCTGGCAGCCCCGGTGCCCTCAGGAGCTGGCTCCTGCAGGCTGCTGGCTCAGAGTGGCCAAGCACTGCGGAGGAACCTTTGGGGAGGGTATCTGTGGAAGGAGGCTAAAGATACTCTCCAAAGTGGAGTAGCCAGAGACCTTCATTGCAGAGATTCCAGCTCTGATTCTCGGGGGCCGGTAAATTGCGACTGTCTGGGGCAGGACGCAGTTATAAAGACTCACTCGATACATGGGAGCAGATGGGCTCACGTGGGATGCAGTTAGAGGGGGCACATTAAACCGAGCATACCCAGCATGGGCTCATTCCTTCTCCCCTCCTCACTCCCCACTGCTGGCCCCTAACCAGCCTCCATCATATTGCTGATTCGTGCTAAGGATGTCGCCAACCCCTCCCTCCCCACATCTTGCAAACTAGGGACTGGCCCATGAGGAAGAGGGAGGCAGAACAGAACTAAGGATTGGAATGGGGAACCATGAAGGGATAGATAGGGAATTCCATGGCTCGAGAAGGAGAGGGATGCACTGAGAGTGAAATTCAAGGGAAAGCTAGGAGGAGCTGGAATGCCCGCCGCACAGGACAGCGTGGAGGGCAGGAGTTTCGCCATTGGGAGGCAAGAACAAGTTCAAGAAGGGCCAAGGTTGCCAGGGGTCTTGAGCAATTGTTCTGTGAGCAGCTGGAAATGTGGGGTGGGGTGGGGGCGGGGCAGGAGTGGATGAAAAGACGACTCCACCTACTGGGAAGCCAGGCCAGCGGCCTGGGAGCTGTCTTCCATTCCCCTCCTCTCATGGGCTCCTGCATCCTCCTAAGCACACCTCTCCGTTCCCCCACCCTCTCAGCTCCCGTCCTCGTCATCTCTCTCTCGGGCTATTGCAGGGATCTCCCCACCACTGTCTCTTCCTCTAGTCCCTCTTCCCTCCAATCCATCCTTCATGCAACTCCCCACATTGTCTTTCTAAAATGCAAGCGTGGTCCGATGTCCAGCTTAGGGGACCCCAACGCCTGCCCAAGCCTAAGGAATAAAGCCCCAAACTTCTTACGCGGCACACAGGAGCTTGCAAGGTCTGCTCCCTCTGCCACTGCAGCTTCCTCTCCTGTCACTCACTTGCAAGTGTCCAGGGCTGTATTCACCCCAGTTGCTTGCTGTTCCTTTAATATGACCTTGGAATTGTCTCCTTACTTCCTTTTTTTTTCTTTGTTTCTTTCTTTCTTTCTTTTTTTTTTTTTTTGGAGACAGAGTCTCACTCTGTTGCCCGGGCTAGAGTGAGTGCCGTGTGGTCAGCCTAGCTGACAGCAACCTCAAACTCCTGGGCTGCCTCAGGCTCTCAAGTAGCTGGGACTACAGGCATGCGCCACCATGCCCGGCTAATTTTTTTCTATATATTTTTAGTTGTCCAGATAATTTCTTTCTATTTTTTAGTAGAGACAGGGTCTCGCTCTTGCTCAGGCTGGTCTCGAACTCCTGACCTTGAGCAATCCTCCTGACTCGGCCTCCCAGAGTGCTAGGATTACAGGCACAAGTCACCTCGCCCAGCCTGTCTCCTTACTTCCTTGTGCTCTTCCCCCAGCCCAGAATATCTTTTTCTCTTGTCCTGCCTGTCCGCATCGTTCAAGACAAAGCTGCCTCCTCTGTGAAGCCTTCCCCATCCTCCTCCCTCCAGAGCTGGGTTAATCGTTCTGCCTCCTGTTTTTGTGTGCGTGTGTGTGGGGGGGTGGATATTATAATATACAATAACATAAAATTTACCATTTTAACTATTTTTAAGTGTACAGTTCAGTGGTGTTAAGTACATTCACATGGTTGTGCAAACATCGCCACTATTGATTTCCAGAACTTTGTTAACTTCCCCAACTGAAACCCCTCATTTGCCCCCTTCCTGCGGCCCCCTGGCAACCACCCTTCTATTTTCTGTGTCTGTGAATTTGACTACTCTGGATACCTCATATAAGTGAAATCATGTAGCGTTTGTCCTTTTGTGGATAAGCTTTTTCCACTTAGTAGATTGTCCTCAAGTTTCATCCACGTTGTAGCATATGTCAGAATTTCTTTCTTTTTTATGGCTGAATAATGTTCCATTGTACATATATAACACATGTTCCTTATCCATTCATCCACCGGTGGACACTTGGGTTGCTTCCACCTTTGGCCATTGTGAATAACGCTGCAAATATTCCTTTGAGATCCTGCTGGTATGTACCCAAAAGTGGAATTGCAGGATCGCATGGTAATTCTAACTCCTAATTCTTTTTCCTCAAGGCTAAATGTGCATGTTAAATGTGCATCTTCAATGTGGTGATGTAGCTATACACAAATTCCCTTTGTGTAATTCTAGATAATTAAAGCATAACAAAGACTCTGCAAAGAACATTTGACTCTTCCCTGGAGTAAAAAGTATGTTTTTCACGCAGAAGGTGCAAACCTGTTGAAACGTGACAAGTGCAAATAACACTTGAAATCTAAAATTAGACTCTGGCAAAATGCTTCCAAGAAGAAAATCCTTTCAAGAAATCCAGTTAGTGAATTTGGTAGCTATCACCTTGTTATGACTTGCTTGGGAATTTGGAAACAGGAAACTCTAGTTCCAGCTCTGCCCTGCCCATCACTTATAGTGAGTTACTTAATTCTCTAGGCTAATTTTATCCTCAGTAAAACAACAAGCCCCCCTTTACATTCGTGATAATGAAGTGATCCAAATGAAAGCATTCTGGTGGCCTCAAAAAAGGGGGTCATCTTAATTATTGTAATGGCCAACACCCCATTTAGCTTCCTCTCTCAAAGGAAGCTAAATGGAATTCTTCAAAGGACAAAATGCAGGGATACTTGCTCATTCCCATTTGGGTATGAAAACTCTTTGAGGAGGGCCTGTAATCCCAGCACTTTGGGAGGCCAAGGCAGGAGGATTGCTTGAGGCCAGGAGTTTGAGACCAGCCCGGGCAATATAGCAAGACCTCATCTCTTACAAAAAATTGAGAAAAACTAGCTAAGTGTGCTGGTGCATGCTTGTAGTCCCAGCTATTTGGGAGGCTGAGGCAGGAGGATCGCTTGAGCCCAGGAGTTTGCAGTGAGCTATCATCAGGCCACTGTACTCCAGCCTGGGCAAAAGAGTGAGACCGTATCTCTAAAAAAGAAAGAAAAAAATAATCTTTGACGTGGCCGGGCACGGTGGCTCACGCCTATAATCCTAGCACTCTGGGAGGCCGAGGTGGGCGGATTGTTTGAGCTCAGGAGTTCGAGACCAGCCTGAGCAAGAGTGAGACCCCGTCTCAACTAAAAATAGAAATAAATTATATGGACAACTAAAAATATATATAGAAAAAATTAGCCGGGCATGGTGGCACATGCCTGTAGTCCCAGCTACTCGGGAGGCTGGGGCAGGAGGATTGCTTGAGCCCAGGAGTTTGAGGTTGCTGTGAGCTAGGCTGATGCCATGGCACTGTAGCCTAAGCAACAGAGTGAGACTCTCCCTCAAAAAAAAAAAAAAAATTCTTTGACGAGAAAGTAGAATTCTAGGGACATTTAAGGGTGATAAGCATGGTGCTGGTGGGATTTAAAACACGGCATTTGAGGAGACAGTTTTCCATCAATAAGGAATAGACACAGAAAGAAAGCTCTGGGCCAAGAGTATTAACAGAAAGCATACTCTTGGTGAAAACAGTACACCGTATTTGGCATACGTGTATTCCCTCCAGGCAGTATCGGTTAGAGGAGCGGTCCCCAACCTTTTTGGCACCAGGGACCGGTTTCATGGAAGACAATTTTTCCATGGATGGGGACGGGGGTGTCGTGGGGGGGGTGTGCTGTGGAGCTCGGGCAGTGCTGTACGTTTCCAAACAGACCATGCACCCGTAAAGGGCCACCGCTCAGGGTTTGGGGACCACAGGGGTACAGTATCAGAATAAACACTCCAGCCGACTTCCCATGGTTATTTCTGGCTTGCAGTACACATTAGGTATGGCACAGATGTGTTCATGGTCACTGTTACGATGCTATCAAATTATGACACTTTTACTGAGTAATAAATCAACACAGCTTTCTTGACTTAGAAGAACTGGCCAATTAACTGACTTTTAGATCTTACAATCTACCTTTTTCTCCTCCATGTCTTCAGAATGTTGACGCTATTGATTCTCCACAGGGGAAGACAGTATAAGACAAGCCTACTGATCTTTTTTTCACATAAACAGATAAATTGATATTGAACGGGATATAGTCTTTCTTCTTCATTCCTCTCTCTTTATCCACTGAAATTGAGGAAGTGGTCAGTAAAAAGAAAACATGTTTGGAATAATTACAGAATTCAGGTGATCTAACCCATCCCTTATAAATATGAGCTATGGAAGGCAGAGAGCTCTGCATGTAGTTAAATCTAAGAAAAAATGAGACAGCAGTTTCTTCTTCTGAAAAACTTAGATGCATTTTCAGGGCTATCAGTTTGTGGATCTATATTTCTCTATTCTAGAGAGCCCAGAAACAACCTGAAAAATAGGAATTTAGTATGCAATGAAGATGGTACGGTATTTCTAATTAGAGGAGAGAAGGATGAGGATCATGAATGGTGTTAAAAGAACAGATTATCTCTTTGGAGGGAAATGTTTTTTCCCTGTTTTCTTTCCCTTTAAATGGCGTCTTCCATACGTATTGTCGGGCATCTGGTTAGGGAGTCTGTAAACACAGGTAGCAGCTGGGGTGCCACACAGCAGCGTTTGCTTGCGGTGACTATTGTTGGCATTCAACCATTCCTGCCACGTTGTCGTCCTTTTGCAAAAGCAGTCCCCAGTGGTCAAAGATTTCTTTTATTTTCAGACATCTATGGTATGTCTGTCTTGAATGGATCAGATTTCATTCACCACCTCCCTGCAAATGCATCCTCCCCAGCGGTGAATGCGCTAATGTCATTTCTCTGTATTAAGAATCAGCCATGGGTGGGTAGGATTCTCACCTCCTAGCTGCTGTGCATGTGTGAACTCCGTTCACTGGATCGCCTGAGCCTGATGTGATGGGTGGCAAGGACAGTGTTAAAAGCCAGGTTTCCAGCAATTAGCAGGGGCCCAGCTGCCAGTAAATACGGTGTTGTCTGCATCCCATCAGGAAACCCTTGCTCTCCTATTAGACCTAATTATCAGTCAGCAGCTGAGTTCCAGAAATGTCCTTACAGGTTCAGCAGGAAACAAATCAGGGGAGGTTATCCTGCAGGGTGAGAGGTTCTCTGACGGTGTTTACAGTACATTTCCTGGTCATCTATTACTGTGATTTGGTGACCTCAACTGCTTGGCTGATGCTTTTACTGTCCGGAGGAGGAACATGCGCAGTGGGAGCCGCCACAGTGGAAGCAGGGCTATCGTCCCTGCTTTGATTTCAGGTTGCTGGGATCCGACGATTAGGCAGAGTGTGTCCGTTGGGGTTGGGGGGATTGGGAAGGATGGGCTAGAAGGAAGCATATCTTCCCAAAACCACTTAGAATTCAGGAGAAGCTGAGTTCAATGGCAGCTTGCACACTGGCCACAAAGTCCACCCACAGGGCCAGTCGCTCAGCCATAAGCCACTCCCTGCTTGCCCAGGGCAGGAACGCATTTTGCCAACGCTGCCTTCTGGCCGGGAGTCCTCATCCAGCTGAAGGCTGAGCTCACCTGCTCCTGGGATGTTGCTTTGGAGCTTTGCTGACTAAACTACCCTGCCTCCCTGACATATGCGAAGTGACATGATGATTTTTTAAGCCCCTCCATGTCATCCGCTTTTCTCTGGTGCGACCACTTGGTGATATAGATACCAAGACAGTGCTGCTTGGAACCTGGGCTCCTACGGACATTTTAGTGAAAACAGCCCTTTCAGTTTTAAATCTCAGATGCTTTTGTCCAGCACAGGACTTAGAGATACCTAGGAAGCAGTAGGGAGCCAATCCGGATGCAGACAACCTGTGCACGTCCAATCACTGGTTCCCTTCCGCAAGCCAACTGTTATTATTAGTTGAGCTTGTGTACCCCCGAAGGTCTGAATGCAAGCTTCCCAAGAGGGCTTTTCAGCCATTTGTGTGGCCTATTCCTGGGGCTGCCCCACCAGGACCCCTATAACTCTCACCATCTGAATTCCAGACGTATACATAGTTTAGGCTTAAGGTGGGACCACATTATACTAATGTTCAGTTCTGATTCCAAATAAATGACAGTTCTATGCCTCTCAAATTAGCTTACATAGTGAGCTAGGGAAATGATTATGTAACTTTTACAGATTTGATTTCTCTTTGCATAAAACAGTAGTTTACTTCCAGGCACAGTGGTACATACCTACAGTCCCAGCTATTCATGAGGCTGAGGCCGGAGGATCACTTGAACCCAAGAGTTAGAGGCCAGCCTGGGTAACAGAGCAAGACCCTGTCTCAAACAAAACAAAACAAAACAAAACCAAAAAAACCCCACATGCATGCACACACACACACTCCAGCGTTTTATTTTATTTTTATTATTTTTTTTATTTTTTGAGACAGAGTCTTGCTCTGTTGCCTGGGCTAGAGTGCTGTGGTGTCAGCCTAGCTCACAGCAACCTCAAACTCCTGGGATCAAGCGATCCTCCTGCCTCAGTCTCCTGAGTAGCTGGGGCTATAGGCCTTTGTCACCACAGCTGGCTGATTTTTTTCTATTTTTAGTAGAGACGGGTCTCACTGTTGCTGAGGCTGGTCTCGAGCTCCTGACCTCAAGCGATCTTCCTGCCTTGGCCTCCCAGAGTGCTAGGATTACAGTCAATCCAGCACTTTACTAACAAGGAGGATACTATACCATACCACACACGGATATCAAATATTCTGATCAGCCAGACACAAAAATCAGAATTTAAACAAAATTTCCCAAAGTGTGAGAAGACACATAATCTCCCACAAATTTTGGCCATGTGACTATAGATCACAGAGAATTCATTCAGCTATTTGTATTCTTCTGCATTATCGGCTTCCTCATCTAGTTAAAAAATTAATTGAGCAGCTACTATCTCAGGCACTTGGGAACACAATAAGCCAAAATACAGTTTCTACAACTTAATAAACTCAAAGTGTATTTGAAAAGACAAACATTTTTGGAACGTAACGATAGCAATATTGTAGGCAACAAGGAAGGAAGTCTGTATAAGATTGTGTTTAGCTTGTCTGCCACAGTTACTTGGGATGTTCTTCCCTTTCAGGAGATAAAAGAGAAAATGCATATTTTAATTTAAATCCTGACTTATGAATACAAAAGTGGAAGACTGCCTTTTGTATAGTTAGCACGGTTCTTATGCCGGTGTCAGATGAAGAGTAATTGAGACCACCAGGCAGTTGTGCGGGACAGGGTTCCCTCCATCAGTGTGACCTAAGAGCCCCCTGGCTTAGGGAAAGCTTTTGTCCTTCAGTGTCTGGTCCTTATTAAAACAGACTCCCAACCAGGCACTCTGGAGAGTCAGAGTGCCCTGTTATTATGGTTATGAAATGCTTAATCAGCATCTCACTAATTGCCACACAGCAGGCCCAAGATATTTATCCCAAGGTATTTAACTTGTGCTTTGAGGGTTTTCAATAAGTAGGCATTTTAAGTAATACAGAAAATGGCTTAGTTGAAAATGAGCAGGTTGAAATATGGAGCAGTTATCTATCCAGCTACAGCTGGAGCAGAGAGAAAACACGAATCATCTCCATCCTCCCTCCCGCCTGCCTTCCCAGCATCGTTCTCACCCTCCCTGAACTGTGGTCCCGACTCCCTCTGCTTTGCAAAGGATCGTCACACCACCACGATCTCTCTCACCAGCCTTTACATCCGCTGTTCTCTCTCCTAGAATAGTGCTTCTTAAACTTTAATGTGCTTGCAAGTCACCGAGGGATCTTGCAAAAATGCCAAGTCTGACTCAGGCAGTCTGGGGCATGGCCTGAGATTCTGTATTTCTCACAAGCTCCCAGTAATCCTGACGCTGCTGGTCCGAGGAGGAGCCTGGTCTAGAACATTCTTGCTGCCCATCCTGGCCCAGCTGTCAGTGGCTTCAGGACACATTGATTTCATAGACATCTATACACATACACACACACACTAACAACTGAACCAACAATACCAAGAAAACAACAAACCCTTTCAGAGACCAATCAGGTTGCCAACCAACTCGTTATTCCCAATTGATTGGTCAAGAAAGCACATTAAAGATATGCCAAACTGTTATTTCTGCATCATAAAAGGAAAGTTATTTAAATCTGCAGTCCTCAACCCCCAGAGTCATGGAGCAGTACCAGTCTGCGGCCTATTAGGAACCAGCTGTATAGCGGGAGGTGAGTGGTGGGGCCAGCCAGCAACGCTGCTCCCCATCGCTCACATCACTGCATAAGCTCCGCCTTCTGTCAGATCAGTGGGGGCATTAGATTCTCATAGGGCATTAGATTCTCTTTGTCTACTGTAAACTGTGCATGCGAGGGATCTAGGTTGCCAGCTTCTTATGAGAATCTAACGCCTGATGATCTGAGGTGGAGCTGAGGGGCATAGTTTGAAAGGGCATGGTTTCAAAATAAAGGACAACCTTTAAATAAAATTGGCTTCGTGTAAAACTCGCTACATTGATCTTATTTTTAAAATTTTATCCTAGACTAGGGGTGCTTAAAGCATTTAGGAAAAATTGGCCTGCCCAAGCCTACTAAGTCTTTAAGTCTCAAGTCTAGAGTCAGCCTTTCCAAAAAGCCTTTTCTGATCCTGGGATGGGGGTTGGATGTCCCCCAAACGCTGCTCCGGAGAACCCCATGCACGGTGCTGCCGTAACTCTCACTCCCCTCCACTGGAATTGCTTGTTTGCCTGTCTGGAGTCCCAGCAGACCTGCAGTGTCGTTCAGCTACCTTTGGATTCCAAAGCCTTGAACAGCGCATGCACACAGAAAATAGCCAATCATGGAACGAAAGCCTGAAATAATGGCTCAATCCTGCAACCTTACTGCTGTAGTGGATTGTTTGTGGGGTGTGGTATTAGGTAGAGTCTGAGACATTTTTTGAAATGTTTCAAAATTGTGGTGAATATACAATGATAAAGAAAGTGTGCATATTAAGAATCTTTTTATATAGCACAGTTGTTTTCTAGTAGGCAGTGAAACACAAATAAATCTTTACCTGTTCCTTTAAATCTGTCTAGCCCTTTCCAACTGTTGCTTTGAACCAGTCAAGTGCTATTTTGTTCTGTGACTCTGCTGATAACTTGGACTATCTCTGTGTTTTTCTAGTTTCCTTCTGAATGAGCTTCCATGAGCTTTAGTGAGTTCTTGTCATTTTTAACGGACTCTGATGACCTGGGCTCTTGGCTGTATAAATAGGAGTGGATAGGAAACCTGCATTTCTAATGATAATGTTTCTTAATTTCCTTACACTTCTTAGCCTGTCCATTGTGTTGGACAGACTTAGTTTGCGCTTCCGAAATAAACAGCTCATGCAGGTTACAGCTGAAAGTTAACCAGAAACTTGTTGGCCACAGGAATATATTGGGAATTAAGATGGACAAATATTGGCTACTTGTCTAGTGTTCGAATTTATTACTATAGCCTATATTTTCTGTTGTAAGTAGAAAAATAGGTCAACATTTTAAGAAGAAAAAACTGTCATGAAAATTAATGATACTATTGCCCATGAGTACAGTCTTTCCTGTATATGAAAGTAGGACGCTAAGACCCAATCATCATGAGGTTTCCACAGGAAAGAAAGGAAATTGCAGTTGTTTTAACACTTTTAGTTGATTGAAAAGGTCCTCTCACAAAATATTTTTTGACCTTTTTAAATTATTTATTTAATTTTTTTGAGACAGAGTCTCGCTCTGTTGCCCAGTCTAGAGTGCCATGGCATCAGCCTAGCTCACAGCAACCTCAAACTCCTGGGCTCAAGCCATCCTCCTGCCTCAGCCTCCCGAGTAGCTACGACTACAGGTGCGTGCCACCATGCCCGGCTAATTTTTCCTAATTTTAGTAGAAATGGTGGCTTGCTGTTGCTGAGGCTGGTCTCAAACTCATGACCTCAAGCGATCCTCCTGCCTCGGCCTCCCAGAGTGCTAGGATTACAGGTGTGAGCCACCATGCCCAGCCATTGACCTTTTTTATGGTGGGACTCAGAACACGATACCCCTAAGTATGGTGCCTTGGCATGCTAAGTACTTTGAACCAAAGGCAACTGAAAGGGCCTCAGAAGCAAGATCTATCTGCCCTTCTCCCACCCACCTTTCTCCTGCTCCTCTTTCTCCCACAAGGCAGGCCATAGAAACTTAAGTTCCACTTCCCCAAGGCAAGCCATAGGAAGTAGAATGTTTCTTCTTCAAAGCAAGCCAAAAAACCTAGACATATTACTCTAACTTCCTCTTCTCAACCTCCTGGGTAGAAGCTGACCATAAAGAAATTCCCTGACCTCCCCTGTCTGAGAGTAGGTCGTAAAAGCCTCATTCCAGAGGGGTCCTGTCCTATACTGGGGAAGAAGGAATGCTACACAGAGAGGCCAAAAAAGAATTTGAACAGACAGGCCTTGCTGGGCTTCTCCCCACGTCCAGTGTAACCATTAGGTGACACTCTTTTGTCCAATCACATTTCCGCGTGGCTGTCCATTCTTCATCCAACCTAAGCATAAAAATGGACAGTTTTCCCTGGGTCTCTGGGTCTTCATTTCCAAAGGCTTCTGTGTCACATAAAACTTTGATTAAATAAATTTGTATGTTTTCTCTTGCTAACCTGTCTTTATTAGTTTTATTTCAGACCCAGCCAGGAACCCTAGAAGAGCTGAGGAAACTTTTCCTCCCCTACATTTATACATTTTCTTTGAATCTAATGACTTAAGAGTTTTTCATTATAGATACTTCGGGGGGTTTAAAATGCTATCCATGATGTAGCAGAGAAAATTACATAAAAGAATCTTACTAAAACCCAATTTGGTAAGTTTTGCAAAAAGGAGATGTTGCTGACAACTTAATGAAGACATTAATTATGAACTGTAACTCAAATTATCTCAATTTTGATTAACTTACTCTTTGTATATTTATTTGAATTTTAAACAGAATTTTCTTAATTAATTAATACATTCATCCTAGTACTCTAGGAGGCCAAAGTGGGAGGATTGATTGAGATCCAGAGTTCGAGACCAACCTCAACAAGACTTAGACCCCGTTTCTACTAAAAATAGAAAAAATTAGCTGGGCTTGGTGGCACATGCCTGTAGTCCCAGCTACTCAGGAGGCTGAGGCAGGAGGATTGCTTGAGCCCAGGAGTTTGAGGTTGCTGTGAGCTAGGCTGACTCCATGGCACTCTAGCCCTGGCAACAGAGTGAGAGTCTGTCTCCAAAAAAAAAAAAAAAAAAAATTCATCCAAATATTTGCTGAGAGCCTACTAAGTGCCACTGTTCTGGCACTTGGGATACATCATAAATAGAACGAAGATTGCTGCCCTTGTGGAACCTCTAGTCTAAATGCGAGTGACAATAAAAATAAGCAGAATAAATAGGTAAATTATGTAGTGTGCTAGAAGATGACAGGTGCTATGAAAGAGAGGATGTTTAGAGTTACAGGTTACACTATGTCAGCTCTCAGCACCAGATCCCAAGTGACAGAGAACTGATGTGTTTTTAAATAAAATTATTTTAGGTGACATTTGTGATATCAGGGACATTTAAGTGTGGGGTGCAGAGCACAGGCCCCGCTTGCCTAGGTTTAAGTGCGGTATTAAGGGAGGACCTCACTGAGAGGTGGACTCTTAGCAAAGACCTGAAGGAGACAAGGGAGGTTTAGCTGTGGCTATCTGGAGAAAAAGAATTTTAAGCAGAGGGACCAGCCAGTGCAAAGGTCTTAAAGCAGAAATGTGTTCGGCATATTTGGTAAACAGGAAAAAAAAATTAATAATTTTTAAGGTATTTTGGGTAATAATTAAATGTGATATTATGTACATTTTTAGTAACTGAATGTTTTTAAACTTTGATGTTATCATATCATTTTAGAATCCAATTTTGGAGTCACATTATCTGGACATTTCCCACTTAGGAAGTTTTCCAGTGTGTGATAGATACATAAGTAAGGTTTCCTTCTACACATTTATTATTTTTTCTTTACTTTTTCTTCTTTTGCATGTTTTTGATTACACATTTTTTTGTGTTCTTCTTGTTAAGTAAAAAAAAAAAAAAATGAAGGTTTATACTCTGGAAAAAGGAGAGCTTTATTTCTCACATAGGGTAGCAACATGCTGGGCAGCCATTCCAACAGGTCGGGAAGCAGAGTGGAGGCCAAAAGCCAGGCACGTGTGCATCAAAGAAGAGATAAAAGGCAACAGGATTTTATACCCAGCAGTGTGGTCAAATATACATATTTAACAAGCTATAGGCGGAGTCACGAATATTTATGAAGGGAAATTATAACCTGTGATTGTGCTCTATCTCTCCCATCCCATCATGACTGGGAACTCAGTTTTAAGGTGCTTCTGGGGTCTTCTTGGCTGAGAGGGTTCCATTCAGTTAGCTTAGGATTTTATTTTAGTTCACACTCTGAAATCTCTTAAACTAAGTTTTATTTAATATGTATACTTAATATTGATGTTCTCAGATACTATTGAACAAAATGAATACTGCAGTATCTTGGTTAAAATACTTCATGACTCAGGTATACAGAGAAAAGAACAGTCAAAAACGACATTACTTTGTGCCTTTTATAAATAATACTCTGAGGGCCAATTGTGTACCATTGTCATTTAAAGTCTGTCTCTCTGTTGCTTTAATGAAATCATGATCATCCTTTATCTTCTACTCAAAGTTAACAGAAACTGCCTTGTTACTTGACATTTCTGTGACTTCTTTCATCCATTTTAAAAAAAGGGTGGGGGGTGTTTTTAAGATTAGTGGATGAAAGTTAATGTATAAGTAAGAGCAGGTTCAGTTTAGGTAAAATTGTAAAACAGGTCATTGGGCTTCCTCTTCCTCTTTTGAGTCCAGGCAGGAAAGTATCTCCAGCACCTACCACAGTACCTAGCACATAGTGAGTGTCCATTATATATTTGTTAAATGAGCGATGATTTCCCTGAGGCATCTTTTTCATTAACTTGTTAGGGACTTGCCCTTCCCCAGAATATTTGCATTTTAAAAGGCTGCCTGCCAGAGGAAGTGGGCAACCTTGCCTAAAGATATGAAGATATGAATGGTTAAACATCAGACATCAAAGAGGAGACGCTTTAAAGTGGGGAATTTCCCCCAAACGCCCCTATAAAGCACATCAAAGGGCAGCTATTTGCTCGTCATTGGGTCAGACGTGACAGACGGGACTTTGAGGAATTGAAAGTTACATTTGGTATATAGTCTTGGGACATAATTTCCTGAATTATTTCTATTTGATAATTCTATGTGAAAAATTACAAGAGTTGATTCTACAGCCATTCCTGTCAATTTGTAGAGTATTTGCTTACAGTTTGCATTGTTCGGTAGGACTTGAAAACTACTGAACAATACACACTGTATTTGTACAGTTCAGGCGCTTTCCCAGTATGACATTTCTGTCACAGTGGCTAGGAGGTGAGGAGGGGTGGCCCTTGAAATGCCAAACCGCCGGCTACCAGTCAGCTGCGTGCTGGGCCCGGCAGCCTGTGATGCAGCCGAAAACATCCTCCTATTTAATCTACGGCTCCCACTTTCTGGAGGGACTGGTATATTCAGGCATATAGCGCTGACAGTGTGCACTGTATACAAATGTGCTTGAACAGAAATACGTTGGAAAAAACACTTCTGCACTGAATTTAATTGTACAGTAGCTTTGCAAACCTCTTTTCGTTTCTTGAGAGAAGCCTACGGTAACCCTTACAATATGGCTTTTTCCAGGTCCTGGAGGAAGGCTAGGGGTTCCTCGTGGATAAACCCTTTCTGCCTCTCCCGACTCCTTCCCATATTTCTTTCTTTCTTTCTTTTTTTTCTGAGACAGAGTCTTGCTTTCTTGCCCAGGCTAGAGTGCCGAGGCGTCAGCCTAGCTCACAACAACCTCAAACTCCTGAACTGAAGCGATCCTTCTGCCTCAGCCTCCCCTGTAGCTGGGACTACAGGCATGTGCCACCATGCCCGGCTAATTTTTTTCTGCATATATTTTTGGCTGTCTTGATCATTTCTTTCTATTTTTAGTAGAGACGGGGGTCTGGCTCTTGCTCAGGCTGGTCTCGAACTCCTGACCTCGAGCGATTCACCCGCCTCGGCCTCCCAGAGTGCTAGGATTACAGGCGTGAGCCACCACGCCCGGCCCTTCCCATATTTCTTCTATCCTCATCCTCTGGACCTACACAACCGGACAGGATGACATTCTGTGTTGAATGGAGGAAGCAGACGCTGCGCATGTGCTACATGCTTCTCAAACGGTGCTAGCTCTCCCCGGGCCTGACGCAGCCCACTACGCAGAGAACAGACACAGGGTGCGGTAGCCGGGCAGGCCTCCCCGGCGCTGAGGAACCCCCACCGTCCCGACGCCTTGGCCCCGCAGATCGGCCCGCCCTCCTCCTTTCCCCATTGGCTCTCCGGCTTCAGACGTCACGCCTGCGACGCTGGCGTTGCCTTCCCAGAGGTGGGCGGGGCTAGGGACGGGCGAGGCGGGGCCAAGTGCGCACGCGCAGGAGAGCGGGTCTGAGTTCGGACTGGAGGGAGGGAGGGGGTGGTGTTCCCGGTTTCCCGGGTTACCTGAGGGGGCGGGGGTGGGGAATTCGCGGCGGCGGCAGCGGCTGCAGCAGCAGCGTCGAGTCGGGATTCTCCGTGTGAGCGGAGTGCGCGGCGGCGGCAGCGGCCACAGAGCAGGTAAAGGCGGCTGCTGGGCGCCGACGATCCCGGAGAGGGCTCAGGGTAGCGGACCCTGTGCATGGCCTGGAGGGAGGGCGGCTTGGGGGTGGGGGCAGTCAGTCCCGGCTAGGGGTCGCCGCTGCCGGACTGAGGGAGCCGGAGGACTCGGCCTGACGCGCTGGCCTGGGGCTTCCTCTCCAGCTTCGGGGCTCCGGGCGTCTCTCCGCGGCGCCAGGCCGCCTCTGACACGGCTGAGCAGCCGCGGGCGGGAGCTCGGCCGGGCCCCTCCAGGCCATTGCGGCGGTCGCGCGGCCGCCGGGCACTAACTTTATTTCCCGGCGCGCGAGGGGCGAGGTCGAGCAGGCTGGCGGCGATCTGCTGCTCCCTTTGCTGTACGTTTTAATCCTGTGCCGCGGCACTCCCTCAGCCCAGCCGGGCCCAGACTGGCAGGTTGACGACGGGAATTGACGGTTTCCGCGCCTCCACCCTGCCTGTCGCTCCTCGCACTCCTGCCCCGCCGTTCTCGCCCACCTGTCATCTTCACCGTGCGACTTGGTCTGCTGCTTTTTTCCTGCCTGTGTGACATCCTTTGCCCGGGCGAGAACCTTTCTCCGGGGCATCCCCTGAGACATCTGCTGTCTGTCTCAGGCATCACTGGAGCCTGGCTGAGATGCCCCTTTGCCTCCGATGGGTTAAACTGTATGGGAAATAACCCAGTTAGACCCCGGGTTGTTTAGTGGTGGAGGGGATACAGAGGCTTTAGGAAACGCCTCCTTAGCCTGATTCTTATCGGGGTAAACAAAACGTAGCTTGCTCAGCAGACCATACATGCACTTGATAGTGACAGCACTTGATAGTTTATGGGCTTTCTTTTAAGCAGATAGAAAATTTTAGTGGGGGTTGAATCTTGTGTTGAATATGTTAATGTTGGATTTGGGCCAGTGTTTCCTTGAAAATCAAATTCAGCTTGCGTATTCTCTAGGGTTTGTGTAACAGATTGGTAGGACAAACTGAATAGGGCTTTTCTTCTGTTGATTCTTGGCTCTTCTGCTCTATTACTGTAACCTTCCGCACCTAGAAAACTTATGCTAATAAAGATTTTGGCCCTTTAAGCTTTCATTTTATAAATGTAGTTAATTTAAGTGGGTATCTGTTTTAAAGAGTTTTGCAAGTAGCCAGCAACTCTTTTTCTAGTAGCTCTTTGCTGTCATCCATATTGGTTACTGCAAAGACTGGAGCATTTAGAGAAGAGAGGGCATAAGAAGAAAATGAGTTACTATAATTTAATTTACATGAAAACACTGTAAACTACAAAATTATGTATATATTTAGTAAATATTTACTGACCATTTACTGTGTGCCAGACACTTTTCTAAACAGGTAAATATACTCTCCTTTATGGAGCTTATATTCTAGTGGAGACCTTAGATAATAAACAAAATGTGTGCTATGTCAGATGCTATTAAGGGCTATAGAGAAAAAGTAGAGAGGAGGGAGGACAGGCAAGTGGGAGAAGGTTGCAATTTCAACTAGAGGTAGCCGTGGACGGCTTCCTGTAGAAGATGATGTTTGAGCCAAGACCGGAAGGAAGTGAGGGATAATCCTTGCACCCCTCTGGGGGAAGGGTGTGCTAGTAGAGGGAAAAGCACTTGCAAAATCCCTGAGGCAAGAGTATGCTGGGCATGTTTGAGGACAGCACAGGGAAGCTGATTTGGCTGTGGTGGAGTGAACAAAAAGTCACAGAAATAAAGTCAGACAGGTTAGTGTGGTGGGAGGTTAGATTGTGTAAGGCCTTGTAGGCCTTTGCAAGACTTGGGTTTTTACTCTGAGTTAGAAGGGGAGTCCTCCCTTTGGATAAAGAAAGGATATAATCTGACTTACCTTTTAAAAGGGTCCTTCTGGTGGCTGGATAGAGAAGACTTTCTTGTGGGGGAGAGGTTGAGCAGGAGCAGAAACAGGGATACCAGTACAGGGACTGTTGCCACAATGCAGGCCAGAGATGATGTAGCTCGGACTAGAGTGGAATCGGTAGAGGTGGTGAGAGGTCATTGATTTCAGGATAAATTGAGGGTAGAGATGTAAAGGATGTCAAAATTTTGTCCTGAGAAAGTAGGAAGATGGGATAGATACATACTGAGGTGAGGTTTATGAGAGGAGTAGGTTTGGTGGGGAGAAGGTTAGGAGTTGGTTAGAAGACATTAAAATTAGACATCTAAGTTTTTAAAGAAAAAAATTATTCAACGAATGGTAAGGAAGACTATTCAGGACCATTGTGATGGGTATAGGGACCACCGCAACAGGGCCTCCAGTGGGGGAGAGATATTGGGCTCAACTCCAAATACGGCATGGCCAAGTGGGAATTCATAGCTAAGGAGCAGTGTGGGGTTCAGTGCATAGAAAATTACTAAGGGGACACATCAGGGGTAAGGGGGATTCTGGCTAAACTGACCTAACAGGATTCTTGCCAAAGATGGGCCAGGGTGATCAGACATGACCCGGGACTGGTGGAAGATGAGGAACCTGATCAGATATTGAGGATGATCAGTTATCCAGGATGTGTATGCTAAACAGACTTAGCAGAGTTCTTTGCTAAAACTGGATTTTATAAAGAAGTGTACTGATGGGCCTAGCAGAAGATTCAGAAGGCTAACTAAAGTTTTGCCAGGCAAAGAATCTTTGTCAAAGTAGAGATTATTAGTAGTAAATTCTAGTGACTTGTTTTGAAGAAACTTTTTACATTACCCTGACTGTACAGGGGGTTAAAATTTTCACCCATAAACTGCCAACTAGTATTTCATGCTTGTTTTCTTTTTAGCTCTTTTGGACTACCCTGGTCATTCTTTTCCCGAATGTTGTTTTGTTTTTGTTTGCTCGAACTCACAGAATGTGTTTATTAGTTTCAGTTGTAGTGAAATCCATATAATTGAGGATTTCAGAGTACCTTTTTAGTCTCTTGCTGCATTTAACTTGAACTCCTTCATCTAATTAATCTTTTTCTGAATTCTCATTAGATGCCTGGCTTAAGTTTAGGATTTTTTAAGCCCCAGAAATGTTGTTGTTTCACTTGATCATTTGTGAAATTACTCTGGGAATTACTTGTATTTTTAATACTTTAACCATGTCAAAAGACAAAATTGCAACAAATTAAGTTTAAAGGTCTTTTTTCTTTTTAGACACAGTCTTGCTCTGTCACCCAGGCTGCATTGCAGTGGCATGATCATAGCTCACTGCAGCCTTGAACTCCTGGGCTCAAGTGATCTACCTGTCTCAGCTTCCCAAGTAGCTGGAACTCCTAGGTGCATGCCACCATGCCCAGCTAATTTTTTTTTTAATTATTATTATTATTATTTTTTTTCAGACAAGGTCTTGCTGTGTTGCCCAGGCTGATCTCTCTCAAACTCTTGAGGTCAAGCAGTCCTCCCACTCCAGCCTCTTGAGTAGTAGCTGGCATTACAGGCGCAAGCCACCATGCACTGTGACACATGCCTATAGCCTCAGCTACTTGGGAGACTGAGGCAGAAGGATTGTTTGAGCCCAGGAGTTTGAGTCCAGCCTGGGAAACATAGTGAGACCCTTATCTCTTAAAAAAAAAAAAAAAGTATATATATATATATGTATATATATCTTTCTATCTCCTGGAATTTAAGGGCTATCCTTTACATTAAGAACTAGGAAATAAACTAATATTTCAAAGTGCATTTTCAACCTAAATATATCTTGATAATATATAAAAATCTGTCAAATAATAACTAATTATAAACTGATCTTAGAGTTGATGAGGACACCATATTCTCTTTGGTACTACTTTCTTTAGCTGCTGCTTCTTGCTAGTGCTCGTCGTTGTACTTTTTAACTTCCCTGGCCTTATTTATAGTAATTGAGGGAGGTCTGATACGTTTGGAAATTTTGGAAATAACCTGTAGAAATTTCTAGGTCTAATTGCTGGGAGGAAAAAAAAATAGAGAAAAATCTTACCTGATAATGTGAAAGAGTAAGGCTTAAAACTGACCATCAGGCTGGGCATGGTGGCTCAGGCCTGTAATCCCAGCACTTTCGGAGGCTGTGAAAGGAGGCTAGCTTGAGACTAGCCTGAGCAACACAGCGAAACCCTGTCTCTACAAAAATTTTTTAAAAATTAGCTGGGAGTGGTGGTGTGTGCCTATAGTTCCGGTCACTTGGGAGGCTGAGGCAGGAGGATCACTTGAGCCCAGGAGTTTGAGGTTGTAGTGAGCTGTGATCACACCACTGCACTCCAGCCCGGATGACAGAGCAAGACCCTGCCTAAAAAAAAAAACAAAAGAAAGGATTCCAGTAATGTTTCGAAAGATGAGTCATTTTTTTATTCAAATGTGATTCTTTGAAATTGAAACCCCAAATGCACAAGGAAATAAGAGAGCTTCTAGCTATTTTTTAACTGAATGGAAGAAATAGATGAACAATAAGTTAGATTAGTATATATACTTATACATGTTTATAAAAGTACTGCTACTGCTTTTTAAAAAAGTAATGTTTATACAACAGATTACTATGCAGCAGTAAAAAGGATTGAACTATAGATCACTCAACATGGATAAATCTCACAGTAATTACACAGCATGAAAAATGCCAGACCAAAAAGCAAAGAAAGAAAAAGAAAAAAGAAGAGTACATACTGCTGTATTGTTCCAGGTATAAAATTCTTGAAAATGCATACCTATGTATAGTGTGAGAAAGCAGATCCTTGGTGGCCTGGAGAAGAGGTAGAGAGGGGAGGTGGAAGAGAGAGAGAGAGAGAGAGCGCGCGCGCGCGAGCAGCGTACCAGGAAACTTTAGGGGGTGCTAGATATGTTCACTATCTTGATTGTGATGATGGTTTCATAGGTGTACACATGTTGAAACTTATCAAATTATGCACTTTAAATATGTGCAGTTTGTTACCTGTCAGTTACACCTTAGTAAAGTGGTATTAAAAGTGGCTTGACCATAAAAAGACATGGAGGAATTTTAAATATATATTACTAAGTGAAAAAAGCCAACCTGGAAAGGCTACGTACTACATAAGTACGATTGTATGACATTCTGAAAAAGGCAAAACTATGGAGCCAATAAAGAGATCAGTGGTTGCCAGAGGTTGGAGAGAGAGAAGGATAAATAGATAAATAGGCAGAGAGAGCACAGAGGATTTTTAGGGCAGTGAAACTATTTTGTAAGTTACTACAATGGTGGATACGTGTCATTTTACATTTGTCAAAATGCATAGAATATACAACTCTGAGAATGAACCCTAATGTAAATCATGGACTTTGGGTGATAATGACCTATCAATGTAGGTTCATTGATTGTAACGAATGTACCAGTCTAGTGAGGCATGTCTGTGGTGGAGGAGGTTGTGCGTGTGTGAGGATAGACTATAAATGAGAACTCTGTACTTTCCACTTGATTTTGCTGTGAACTTAAACTCCTCTAAAATACAGTCTATTTTTTTTTTTTAAAGTAAGAGAATAGAAGATTTTTTCAGAAGACCGAAGAACTGCCTATTTTACATATAAAAATGGGGGAAGGGAAGGTCAAGCCCAGAAACAATATATTGAACATCTTGACACTCACTGATTCCTAGAAAAATTTTAGACCAGATTGCCAAAGGTTCTGTGATTTGTAATGAGAAAAGAAAGCACTGATTACTCAGAACTAGAATTTGTTTTTAAGAACAAGTCCTGTTAAGCTAACCTCATCCTACTTTGCCGAAGATATAATATTTGTATAATCTTCTTTATATAGCACTTCACAACTTACAGAGTGTATTCCCTTTTATTATTTCATTTAACCCTCATGACATCCCTTTGAATTAATGTCACATGAGGAAGGCCTCAACAGTAGCAACCCTGGGAAGGCATGAAGGGGACAGATGTGAGAGATTTTAGAAAGGGCTTGCTTAGATACGGGGTAAAGGAGAGGGAGGAATCAAAGTAGGGTTTGATTCAAGATTGTCTGACAGGGTGATGATGATGCTGATAATTGTTCTTAATTTTTAAAATACAAGTGGAGGAGTAGATTTGGAGATGTGAAAATGATCAGTTTTCTTCATTTTGGTGGAATTAGCTGTTTTATTTCCTTTGTTGGAATTGAGTCACATATCATTAAATTGGGGGGGAGAAAAGGTCTGGAGCTCAGGAGAGAAGTCTGAACCAAATACAACAATCTTCATTTATTCAGTAAATATATTCTTTCAAATACTTTTGGTAATGAAGGGAGGACAGCGAATGGAAGCTTGAGCAGTGAGATGTGATCAGTGAAAGGTTTGGGTTTTCCTAAGAATGGAGAAGTAAAGGACATTTTAGTGGATTGAGCGAAAGGGACCACTGAAGAGGAAGAAAATCGAAGTCACAAGAGAAAGGAGATAATTGATCAACTGTAACCCCAGAGGAAATGGAGGGGTTGGGACCAGGGGCATAGGTGAAAGGGTTACCCTGAAGAACAGCAATGATACATCTTCCTATTTAAAAAGGAAAGGAAATAAGGAGTAGAGATAGATGAGTGTCCAGGATGGCATCTCTTCTCTCAGTGAAGCAAGATCATCTGCTGAGATTGAGAAGGAAGAACATGGGCAGGGTATGCTTAAGGGCAAAAGAGACGTTACCATTGAGGTTGGGAAAGGGACTTAACTAGGGACAAGTGATCTAATTGCTGAATAGTGACAAATACCCTCCCAAGGCTTGAAATCACAAATGTACAAAGGGGCCTATCAGAATGATCAAGCAGTTTCTCCAGCAGCCTACTTCGCCTTCCCCTCCCCAAATAATGCATAAAGGAAATAGATTGAACCTGGTTGGGGATTGGAAGGGAAGATGTGATGGAGAACTTGGATAGGGGGATGGCAGTTGAGGTCAAGGAATTGAGGGTAGTAATGAGGTTGCTAATGAAAGGGCTGAACCATAGGAATCCTACTTGGTTAAGGAAGAAAGTCAAGCCAAGATGGGGGCTCATAAATGTGGAGAAGGAAGAGGGTGAAGAATCTCAATGAGTAAGGGGCAGGACTAATGGAAGTAAGAGTACCAGAGATGGAAAAATAGACACATGTGATGTGAGAGTCCAAAATGTAAGATTCTGGAGTTGGAGCGATTTCAGGTGGTGATAAGGGTGAGAATGACCGATGATGGTGGGTAGCCAAGATTAATAGTGCTAATTACAACAATATTAATATTAATAAAAGTTACTGTTTATTGAGCTATGTGTAAGAGTCACTATGCTAAATACTTTCCATAGGTTATCATGCTTATGTTTCACAACAATCCTTTGAGGCACATACTAGCATCAACATTTTACAGATTAAGAAAGTGGGGCTCAGTGAGGTTAAGTAGCTTTCCCCAAGGTACCCAGCTAGGAAGTACCTGAGTCTTTCTAATTGTGAAACGCTTATGCCCTATTACTAAACCATGGTGGCCTTCTACAAAGTAGGGGTCATTGAAGAAAAGAAAGGCAAAGAGCTATAAATCTAGTGTGTTGAAATTAATTGTTCTTATGGATAATGAGGTCCCTGGAATACCAGCTCTTGTGTAGAGAGGAAGAGAATCATATGACAGAGTTCTCAGTAAATGGAGATTACTGACTTGAAGGTCAGAAGGTGACAACTATAAATATAGCTATAGTATAACCTTAAAAATGGATAAAATGGGATAATAATGATTTGCACGTCAACTTGGGAAACCAGCAGAATACTGACTTGCCTTCCTGGCCTGGGATTTGGGTGTATATAGTGATTTATTAAGAAGAGGAGGCGAAGTGATTCTGTGGTGTGAAGGTAGAAGATGTAGGGAAGTTTTTTAGCAACAGAGCTAGGGTTCCTAAAAGTAGGGAGTAAAGAATCCAGGAAGGAAGGAAGATTTATCTAGTTGTATGTGAAAAATCAGAAAGCATGGGTAGGTGGGTAAGGTAATCATGTAACTCATTGACCAAACGGGCTATTTTGTGAGTGAAAAGGTTAATAGTTACTCTGGGACAATAGGCATAAACCAGGACTGTCTTAGGCGAATCAAGATATTTAATCATAGCAGTTGTAAGTAACCAGAAAAGTTGTCACCTTGGAAAGGGGGTATGGATGTTGAGAATAAATGAATTAGAGCCCTAAGCTAGAGGGGCATGAATGGAGTTTACTAGCATAAGCCTATTTTCTCTAGCCCCATGATATTGCCCTGACATGTTCTGGATACATCTTCTTATATAAGGATCTGAGGATTTGAAGAAAGTTCTATATTCATGTCTAGATGAACATTTAGAAGTCATTAACATATAGGTGGTACATGCAACCTTAGAAGTGGATCAGATTATCAAAGGAGAGTGCAAAGAAACAGAAGTGAGGAGGAGGAAGAGGAGGAGGAGGAGGAGGAGGAGAAAGAGGAGAAGGAGAGAATCCAGAGGCTTACCAACATGAAGGATCTGGCAAAGAAGAATCCAGCCAAGGAGACTGAGAAGGAGTGGTCAGAGGAATGGGAGGAAAACCAAAAAAAGAGTTGTATGTGTGTATATATATATTTATTATCTCACAAGTTAAGAGGGAAGGGAGGTTTAAGAAATGAATGGTTAATAGTCTCATATACTTTATGTTCCTCATGAAGAGAGGTCAAATAAGATAAGGACTGGAATATGTCCATTGGAATGGATCTTGGCCGTTAGAAGGTTGTTGTTGATCTTGGCCTGAGTAGTTTTAGTAGAGTAGCGGGAACAATAGTCAGACAGCCTCGCAGAGAGGTGAGGTCAAGTGAGAAGACCACTTTTAGAATAGAATATTGAGTAATCCTGAAAGAGGAGGTGTCAACAGGATTTTTTTTTTCTTTTAAAATGTAGGCAGTGAAGAAGCTAATGGAGAAGAGGGGTTAAAAACTAACAGGGTACTGGAAGTTGAACTAATGCCTGCTAGTAATATTTAGTCAGTAATTTTATTGTCATCAAAAGGATGAAAGTAAGAGGAAGATACATTTTAAATCAAGTGAAACAAATTTCATAATGACTAAAATTTATCAAAAACTGGAATGGGTAGGAAGTGCTTATTGAAGAGATAGAATTCCTAATTTGAATGAAATGCTGGAAAATTTGCATTTAGAGTGTGGACTAACTCTAGGATTCTATTTTTTTCTATCTTTAAGAATGTTTTTTTAGAATGGTCTAACCATGTCCCACCTCCAAGATTATTAGGATAGGTTTGCTATTTTCTAGGAATTTATTCTTGTGTTCATCTGTCTCTTTTTATAAAGTTGACTGTGTCTGTAACATTGGAAATATTTTCTGGTTAAGTCTATTTAAATTTATTGTTGTGGTGGCATTTGATTCTTAGCTGAATTCAGTGTTTGGTAATTTCTGTTTATTTAGCCTAAATGAAATCAAACCTATATACTCTTTTTAGTATTATAAACTTTTAAAGAGCCCTAATAGTATATTAATTTTTTTCCTTTCTCTTCTCTCTTTAAAATTGATATGATCAAGGTTGGGCATGGTATCTCATGCTTTGTAATCCTGGTACTTTGGGAGACCAAAGTGGGAGGATCATTTGAGCTAGGAGTTTGAGACCAGCCTAAGCAATAGAGGGATACCCCCATCTCTACAAAAAAATTCAAAAACTAGCCTGGTGTGGTGGCCTGTAGTCCTAGCTACTCAGGAGGCTGAGATGGGAGGATCGCTTCAGCCCAGAAGTTTGAGGTTGCAGTGAGCTATGATGATAACAGTGCACTGCAGCCTGGGTAACAGAGTGAGAAAAAAAAAAACAAAAAGCAAAATAACAAAAAAATAAAATTGATCTGATCAAAATGTGATTTGCTACAATTCTTACTAGTTTTATAGTTTGCTTATCTTAGTTCCTTAGATAGAAGAATATTATGACACTGAGTTTGGATGAGTGTGAAATTAAAACAATGGTAAGAATGATTTCCTCGTTTATCATAACAGTGTGGCTTATTTGAAAGGGCAACAAAACAACATTTATCAGTTCATAAAATGTATTCATTGTTATTGTTTCTGTGTATTCATTCATTGAAGTATTAATACAAAATTCAGTGTATCCTGGCCAATGATGAAAGAAGTTTGTTTTTTTTTTTTTTTTGAGATAAAGTCTCGCTCTGTTGCCTGGGCTAGAGTGCCATGGCTTCAGCCGAGCGCCCAGCAACCTCATACTCCTGGGCTCAAGCAATCCTCCTTCCTCAGCCTCCCAAGTAGCTGGGACTACAGGCCTGCCCCACCACACCTGGCTAATTTTTTCTAATTTTATTAAAGATGGGGTCTCACTCTTGCTGAGGCTAGTCTTGAACTCCTGATTTCAAGCCATCTTCCCACCTCGGCCTCCCAAAATGCTAGAATTACAGGTGTGAGCCACCGTGCTGGGCCCAAAAGAAGGTTTTATTGGCGTAACTTGTAGGACAGCTGTTTATTTCCATCAGCTTGCTCTTATCCTACTTTTTATATTTGCTTGTCTAGACCTTGTTGGACCTTTACTGCATTATTACTTAGAGTTTGTTAAAGATTTAAATTCTTTGCCATTTTCTGAACTTCCTCTTAATGAAGCTTCCAAAGATAATAATACTGATAGTTATTCTTGAAGTTTTTTTTCTCTGTTAACCTTATTTAAAGACTTTGGAGAATATTTCTAAAGTTATTTGTTATACATTACTGAAATATATTTATTTATTTTCTCCCCATCTTATTTGTTAAAAAATAGAACCCAGTAAGGTAGTTTTGACAAAACCCAGTTATTTATACTTAAACGCATTGACTGCCAAACTAGAAAAAAAAATTTTTTTCTCTGGGGCCACGGTTTTTTATTAAAACAAAGCAGTCGTTTCTAATTTGTTATTTTTTGTTGTTTTCTGTGCGTGAGTTATATGCAACGCAATCCTCGTTTTTAGAATTAATTTGTCAATATTAATTGTAACAATAAGAACATCATCAACAAGTAAGATTTTCAAGAACCAACTGCAGAGTTTTGCTTCATGAGGCCCTGGGCTCAAAACTAGCCTGAGTTAAATACAACTTACATGGCAGTCAGTTTGTTAAGGAAACATTTAATATGTGTAATTTTGATCTTAAATTAATCTCGATGCTTACTGCAGTTTTTGAATATTGTACTGTCATAAAAGTTCAGTGAAACCCAAAGAGGAATTTAGAGATCATGTAGTGTTTGTTTTTTTAAATATATGTATGAATAATGCGGGGCAAAAGGTTAAGCAGTTTGCCTGAGCTCCTAAAGAGAATTTGAGGCAAAACAGAAAACTTAAGACTCTCTTGACTTAGTATTCTTTCTGTACCACTAACCTTTTGAATATTTTCATGTATTTTAAGAAATAACACCATAGCCAAAAGACAACTATGCGTCATAGAAACCTATAGTATTAGGTTTCCAATATGTAATTTGCTTTTTCTTTACATGAGTCTACAGTTAGACCACAGTGATAGAAACTAATTGTGATGATACCCAGTTAGGGTAGGAAAAAAAATTAAGTGTGAGTAGAATTTGAAATGCCTTTGCTCATTAAGTGTTTCCGTCTCTCTCTCTCTGTCTCTCTCTCTCTCTTTCTCTGTTTATATAACTTCCTTAATTCTGTGCTATGCCCTTCTCCCTGAACTATCCATCTCTACAGATGGTTAGAGAACAATAGATTCAGCAACCAGATCTCAATTTGATCTTAGTATCTTGGTGTGAAATGTTTTATAATAATAAACACATTTTTTTCTATAATTGACTGCTTCAACTAAATTTTTTCTTTCTTTAGAAGGAAAGCAAATTTTTTTGTGTCCGTAAGAGGAAAGAGTAAGAGGAAACTAATGCTATCTATACTTGCAGGGTATCTTTAAAGCTTATGAATATCTGTGTTCAGTATTTCTTTTTTTTTTTTTGAGACAGAGTCCTGCTCTGTTGCCTTGGCTAGAGTGCCGTGGCGTCAGCCTAGCTCACAGCAACCTCAAACTCCTGGGCTCAGGCGATCCTCCTGCCTCAGCTTCTCAAGTAGCTGGGACTACAGGCATGTGCCACCATGCTCAGCTAATTTTTTCTCTATATATTTTTAGTTGTCCGTATAATTTCTTTCTATTTTTAGTAGAGACGGGGGTCTCGCTCTTGCTCAGGCTGATCTCGAACTCCCGAGCTTAAACAATCTGCCCGCCTCGGCCTCCCAGAATGCTGGGATTACAGGCATGAGCCATCGCGCCTGTCCTGTGTTCAGTATTTCCAAAACTTACTTTGCAGAATCTTTCACCTTGTGCAAAATATATATGAAAAACTATTGATCATCATAGTATTGCTATATAAATTATTTTTATTTTCTATCTTTCTTTCTTGTTTTTTTTTTTTTTTTTTTTTTGAGACAGAGTCTCACCCTGTTGCCTGGGCTAGAGTGCTGTGGCATCAGCCTAGCTCACTGCAACCTCAAACTCCTGGGCGATCCTCCTGCCTCAGCCTCCCAAGTAGCTGGGACTACAGGTGAGTGCCACCATGCCCGGCTAATTTTTCTATTTTTAGTAGAGACGGGTTCTCACTCTTGCTCAGGATGGTCTTGAACTCTTAACTTCAAGCGATCCCCCTGCATCGGCCTCCCAGAGTGCTGGGATTATAGGCGTGAGCCACGCGCGCCCAGCCTATTTTTATTATTTTCATTTCACATTTAGGGTAAGGCTTTAAATGGTGTTTTTAGTATTTCTTTAGGAGATATGGAATGCTATCATGCCTATAGTTGATTTTAAAGAATTTTTAAACTGTATTCTCTGATTTATAATCTCTACCATAGTATGGATAAGCATTGAAAATTTTATTGCTGAAGTTTTTTGTTTTTACTATAAACATTTTTTGGTATGGTTTTTAGGTACTTCTGTAGCACTTTCCTTAATACTTTAAATACTTGCTATGAAATAAAGACTTTTAGAAATGTGCCTGTTTATTTCTCAGAGCCTTAGCTGTGGGAAGATTTCCTAAAGGTATCTGAACATTAAAATGTTTTCTATCAAAGTTAGCATTCAATGAATTGGTATTTATTTATTAAGCTCTTACTGTTTATGGTGCTGTGATAGGCACTAATGATTTTTTTTGACCAAATAAGACCTGGTTTCCCTTCTTAAGTATAATCTAGTTTGAAAAGAAACAGTAAAATCCCATAGTATAGTCTGATGAGTGCCAAGATAGAGGTACATAGAAAAGTAATTGAGAATTAATGGGAATTTCCATAGCAAAAGCAACATGATAAAATTAGTGAGATAATGTTGAGAAAGTATAAACCTTTGAAGGAATTGTGGGGTAGTACAGTGTATTATGAGATGTGTTGGGAGATTGGAAAGCCTAAATTGTGGCGGATATTGCATACCCTAATAATGAGGAGTTGGGATCTTATTCTCTATGAATTGGAGAGTTATTTGTGATTCCAAGGAATCTGAGTGACATTTTTAGCAGGTATATATTTGGATTGGATGTAAAACAGACCAGAGGCAGGGTGATCAAGTAGGAGGTTGTTGGTATTGCAAGTAAGAGAGGAGATTAGAGCCTAAGAATGCTTAGGCATAAGGTCAGAGGGGAAGGGAAGGACCAGATTCAAGATGATGATGATAATAACTTATAATTATTGATCTTCCTACAATCTGCCAGGCATTTTACATGAGTTATCTCATTTAGTTTTAATATTCACTACTGTAGATACTCTTATGAACTCAGTTGTATCGATAAGGAACTGAGGCTTAGAAAGAGGAAGTCAAGGACCCAGGGTCATAGAGCTAGTGAATAGCAGATGCAGATGTGAACCTGCAGGCTGTCAAGAGGGAGAGTTGACTAGGCCACAGATGAAGCGCCATTCTGTTTTCTCACCTGAGTGACTGGGTGGGGCCATGAACTGAAATAGGAATGAGGAAGGAAGAGTTGGTTTGTTAGAGGGAGGAGTCAGTGTTTGCTTTGGAAAATAGAAATTAGTGTGCAGAATACAGAGAGATTGCCTGAGTCTGAATCATGGCCCTGACACTTAGTAGCTCTGTGACCTTGAGCAATTACCTAATCTTACTGTGCTTCAGTTTCCAGTATGTGACAAATAGGAATAATAATGGTACTTATGAGATTGTTACGAAGATTAAACCGGCTACTCTATGTTCCTAGAGTGCTCACAGTAGCACCACAGTAGTGATGCCTAGTAATTAATCACTGTAGGTGTTAGCTAGATCATCATTATCATTATTCTATAAAAATCCAAAGGTCTGTTTTGAGGATGGATGAGGTAGTCAGTTTAAAACTCCCAGCACATTCCTTCCAGCAGGGATGTGAAGCCAGGGGGGATGATTTACCTGGATGGGCCTTTATAGTTGCTTTTAATGCTCTAACCACAGTGGCTCAGAATTTCCATCCTTCCAGGGTCAGACACAGGTTCTTACCTTAGACATCTCGTTTGTTTTAGGAAAAATGAACTACTTGTTGAAAGGCTTAAGTTTGATGTATTTTGTTAGGATGGAAAGCCTAGTAGGTGCTCATGGCGCGGGTGGAGAGACCGAAGCAGAAAAGTGAGATCCTCTTAGGGAGGTAGAGAAATGACTCAGTTTCCCCATTACTTGACTTCCCCGTGTGGGCCACCAGATGTTAGGGTGGAAAGCCTAGTAGGTGCTCACGGCATGGGTAGAGAAAGATTTCTTATGCAGAGATTAAGATATGAAAGTAAGAAGGTTTATTTAGTCTTCTTAGAAGGATAGAAAGAATGAGAGAGTGAAAGAAGGGAAAGGTAGGGGGGTGGGGAGAGAGCAGGGAGAAGGCGTGGCATCCCAAAGAAAGAGAAGGGGGTGCCAGCAGGGAGGCCAGGTGGCTTGCTGACTTTAAGGGGGATGAAGAGAAAAAAAATAGTGATGGCTGTTAGTGGAGAACAAAAGCAGCAGCAGGTAGATGACAAAAGCTGCAAGGATATCAAAGTCCAAGACTTGGTTTCCTGCCTTTCCTTGGAGAAGGGATTATCAGAGGAGATGCGACTCCTTCCTGGAGATGTGGTTGAGGCTGTAGCTCTTCTCCTGCTGTTCACTCAGGAACTCTGTAAAAGCAGATTCTCAAAAAACAATTTTGAAAGAGAGAGATTTACATCTGTTTTCCATCCCTTCAGCTCTTTTCAGAAGTTGTGCAAAACAGAACTCCACCAAGGTGCCCGTTAGTGAGAGAACTCACAGGATTGATCTTTAACTGGTACTGGGGACATTGCGGGATTAGGTATTTTCATGTTATTTTTGCAAGGCCACCCCTTTCAATTTTGGTGTGACTTCCCCTGAATTTTTGTTAAAATTTTGCCTTGCTACTCTGTGCGTGGGTTTCCTTTATTTGCTGGCCAGCTTTGTCATACATGGAGCCAGAGTAACCCCTCTTCCCTGGGCAGCCACAGGTTTCAAGGCAGGTAGAATGGGGAGTTAACCTAGGGGACTTGGGGAGAGAGGGGATAGAAACAGGCAGTGTTGTTTATTGACACCCTGAAATATGGAAAAAAAAAAAGTAGTGGGTACACTTTTGGTGCCATTGCTTTCTTAGATTTCCACCCTCCTCCCCAAACCACTGCTCTTATACATTTTTTGAGTTTTCTTTATTTCAGCAGCCCACACAATTCTACATAAATTGAAAATATTTCATTGAACACATTTTTCTACTTTGACTTAGCCTAAATTCATAAAACAGAATAAATGTAGGAACAGTGTATAATCATTTATTTCCATAATCACTGATTAAGGATTATTATAGTCTTCCATTATTAATATGGAACATCGAGGTCAGGGCCAACTTTACCCCTCTAATACTTAAATTCTAGTTAGAGCTGAAGGTGTTACTTCTTGTTAAAATGTAAATGCTTCTCTCTTGGAGGAGCAGCATTTTGTTTTTTCCAGGTCCTTTACTTCTTGGTATAAATTAACAATGTGGAAACGTAGGGGAAAAGATAACGTGAAGCTGTGTAACACCTGGAGAAGTTTAGGGCAGCAGGAAGGTTGTGGTGCTTGAAGGGATGAAAACTGCATAGGACAGAGAGGCAGGGTCACTGCCTGATGATAGCTGTAGTTAGTGCCAGACCTAATCACTAAAATGCTCTGACAGCTAACATTCTGAAAGACATGGTTTGGCTGTTAGAAGTCTCTGAAAAATTTCATGCAATATTAGGAAAAACATGGATAGGAATCTGTAGACCTAGCTGTTAAGTCCTCTAACTTTTGGGAAATCTCTTAACCTCCATCTGTCTTAGTTTTATTATCTATAAAATTTTGAGGGAGATAAATGGGAGATTAATAACCCAGAGGACATTTAACTCTCTGACTGTTGATTATAGAGTAGATTCTCATTTTAAAATAATTTTTTTTTTTTTTTTTGAGACAGAGTCTTGCTCTGTCACCCAGGCTGGAGTGCAGTGGCATCATCATAGCTCACTGCAACCTCAAACTCCTGGGCTCAAGCGATCCTCCTGCCTCAGCCTCCCAAGTAGCTGGGACTACAGGTGTGTACCACCATTCCCTGCTAATTTTTTCTGTTATTAGTAGAGACGGAGTCTCAGGGTGGTCTTGAACGCCTGATCTCAAGCAGTCCTCCCACCTTGGCCTCCCAGAGTGCTAGGATTACAGGTGTGAGCCACCATGACTGGCCTAAAATAATTTATTAAATACAAATTCTGGCAATTTTCTTTTATCAGCAGTCAACTTGTTACCTCAGTGTTAGTTGAAAAAGTTTGTTTGTTGCAGTTACTTCTTTTTTTCTTTTTTTGAGACAGAGTCTTGCTCTGTTGCCCGGGCTAGAGTGCCGTGGCGTCAGCCTAGCTCACAGCAACCTCAAACTCCTGGGTTCAAGCAAATCTCCTGCCTCAGCCTTCTGAGTAGCTGGGACTACAGGCATGCGCCACCATGCCCGGCTAATTTTTTTCTGTATATTTTTAGTTGTCCAGCTAATTTCTTTCTGTTTTTTTAGTAGAGACGGGAGTCTCGCTCTTGCTCAGGCTGGTCTCGAACTCCTGAGCTCAAATGATCCACCCACCTCGGCCTCCCAGAGTGCTAGGATTACAGGCGTGAGCCACCCCGCCTGGCCTGCAGTTACTTCTTATCAATGATTGTGTTCCAAATGCTTGTTTCTAAGATGGTTGTTTAGAATGCAGATTGCCCTTACAGTGTTTTTTATACACATATATATACACACACACAATATATACATATATATTATACATATATGTAACACTACATATATACATATATTATTATATATATGTGAGAGTGTGTGTGTGTATATATATAGTGTTTATATCCTTAGGACTTGTCTTCTCCAGGTCATTAAAACTACAGTATACCTAAGTGTGGCATTGAGAGAGGACCCTGGGAAGAAGGCCTGAGATTACCTCATCAAGTTTACCTGGCCTACTGTTTGCTTCACTTACTGCTACCCTACTTTTGGAGCTCTTTCCCCAGGTCATCGGAGCCACTACAAATGACTTGGAGGTGCAGGAATCTCCTCTCCCTCGCCTGGCAGGCAGGGTACTGGGGGAGAGTGGGGCAAAATATGTTAATAGCAATTCAAGTTGGAACTCTGAGTTCATTTTTCCATGGAGGCATGGGTTGTCACTCAAACTAGTATCTGTAGTTCAAAGCCTTAACATTTCCTTCCCGAAGCTGTCTCAGTGTTCGTATCTAAGGAGCTGGAGACCACAATCCCTAACTTCATGAGAATGTATGACATTCTGACTTGCAGTCAGAGGCTCTTTAATGCACAATTTGGAGAATCAGGTTCAGTATTTGTCAAGAAGGGCTTGGGCTGTAAACAACTGCTGTCATTTCTTTTGAAGTTAATTGGTTCAATGCAAGTTGAATATGCTCCCAAATATGATGAATTGTCAGTAATTATGGGATTGTGATTTGTCTTACATAAGATTTCAGTTTGTGAAACCATTTATTGTATTGCCAAAGTGGTTTTTATGAATTCTCCTGTTCAGTTATTTAATTTAGAAGTTTGTTAAGGTATTATATCCTTTCTTTACCTGCATTTTAAATTCCAAGGGGAATTTAATAACACAAAGCCCATTAAAATATATTTTAATTTTTCATATGCAGTGCCTACCAAATTTGGCTTCAAATTTCTCAAGAGAAGAGTGTATTTATTATCCACTATGAAATAGACTATAAAGGTGCTTAAATTAATAAATATATGGTGTGTAAATAATATTCCTAGTGAGCTTTTTGTTTGAAATCTTTAGTTGGGAATCATTCTGATGTTTATTGCTTAACACATCTAGTATTGACCAAAAGGTTACATGGTAAAGCTTAGATTAACAGATATTCCCTTGCTTCACTATTATATAATTTAATTGAACTGATAAACTTTAGCTTATTCTTTAAAGAGAATTTTGTTAATTTGAGCAAGATCAGTTCCTCCCTACCACTCCCCCACCTCTTTTCCAGACTCCAAGTTTCCTACATTTCAGACGTATAGCTCTGTGTTGTAGTTACAAAAGTTTGTAGAGAGAGATTTTAAAATCTTGTTTCCAAGTATACAGATTGCTAACATTTAGGGTAGTATTTAGTGTTAAGGAAGCTCCTTTGCCCATTGTCTAATTTTTAATTAACCTGACAGAAGAAGAAAGGCTGTGTCTAAACTTGGTTATCTTAGTTCTAGCTAATTAGATCCAAAATTACATAACTCCAAGACAACTGGCATGGGAATCTAGGGACTTAACCAGTTCTATGACTTTGGACCTTTGAGCCTCAGTTATTGTCATCTGTAGAATGTGCGTTTAGAGAATATGCTATCTAAACTTTCTGCCATTGTGAAAATGTATGATTCTAAGTTGTTAATGTTCATTCCCTTATTCATGTGATTTATAAAATGGTATAAATGGTGTTAATACTACTATCTTTTTTTCCTATAAAGTTTTTGATTTTTACTGATGCATTGTAAAGAATATATGAGATCTTTGTGAAAGTTGTTAATCAGTCTATCATCAATATATATTGAACTCTGGAGAGATGGGATTTAGCATAGTTCAGTCCATATCAACCAACACTTATTTTCAAGAAGGCTGCTTCAATCATGGCAGATTTTGATTCAACAAAATTTATTGAGCACTTATGATTCTATACATTATTTTGTTTAATTCTCATAATAACTGTGATTTATTGTGGTCTTCTCTTTGGCACATAATAACATCTCTGAAAAATATTCTTTCCGGTGGTAATTTCTCTAGTACTATCGTAATTAAGAAAATTCGGCAAGCACATAGTGTTACTTTAAAAGGGAATTTATCAGTATTTTTGGCATTTGGTGAAAGATTAGGAACTGAGTTTTTCAGGTATTACCATTTGATGAGGAAAGATTATGCTTTCTCATCAGGCTATAAGAATAAAGTTCATTATTATAGCCTTTTTATTGTCTTTTCCTTTTACTTCTTTTTTTCTGTGGAAACCACAAGGCAAAAAAAACCCAAAACAAAACAGGAAATGTGGATACTCTCTACTTTTATTTTCAATGCTTCCTTGAAAACTGCATTATAAAGCCTGACAGCTTTCTTCCTGCTGTTCTGGAGAAAGGTTGCAATGATCTTTTTTTCCTGCAGATGGCACTCTCTGTCGTAATGTGCTCAGCTAGTGTTGAGCATTTAAATAGAACTATAAAATTTGCCAGCAGTTTATTGACATTATGTAATCTCTTCCAATTCACATAGCAACTCTGTGGGGTAGACATTTTACGGAAGAGGAAGCCAAACATCACGCAGCTCTGTGTGACTGGCTAGTAATCGCTAGATTCCCAATCTGCTGCCTCTGGGTCCCTCGATTTCCTCACCGTCATGATGGCTACTCTGTGTGTATTCAACTATTCAGAACAGATTCAGAAACTAGCAAGAATAGAATGAGTAAGCATATTAATACATACTTATTGAATTATTTATTTAATAAGTAATGGATATTGGTTGAATTGATGAATTCACGAAAAAGGGACAGGTGGCACAATGGATGCCTTTTGCTGCTTATCACTGTGGCCACTGGCTATTTGGTATTTCTTGAGGTGGAAACTCGGCAACCCAGGGACCACTTCTTGCCCTGTTGTTAAGCTTGAGATTTTATTTTCAGTGGTAAATATGATGTCTTTGGTAGCACTGACTAGAATGCAGAAGTGACGGCACATTTAAAAATGCCATTGAGCCAGGCATGGCGTGTGTGCCTGCTGGGAGGCTGAGGTGAGAGGATCGCTTGAGCCCAGGAGTTCAAGGCTGCAGTGAGCTATGATTGTGCCACTGCATTCCTGCCTGGGTGACAGAGCAAGAGCCTATCTTTAAAAAAAAAAAAAAAAAAATGCTGTTGTATGAGGGGTAGCCCTGCAAGTGAAGAATATATGTGGTTATGACTTGGTGTGAGGGGCAGGTTTGGTAGTTGTATAAATCGAGAAGATAAATGTGTAAAAATCCACAAGATTGAGGGTGATAGCTTAATTCTGTGATCTTTTAGGTGGATAATAGGTTGTGGAAATTAATCACAGAACCAGAACAGAGCTAGTCAAAGTCATCTATCCAAATGTCTGCAGGAAGCCTTAATAAAAGCAGAGCCACGGCCGGGCGCGGTGGCTCACGCCTGTAATCCTAGCACTCTGGGAGGCCGAGGTGGGCGGATCATTTGAGCTCAGGAGTTCGAGACCAGCCTGAGCAAGAGCGAGACCCCATCTCTACTAAAAATAGAAAGAAATTATATGGACAGCTAAAAATATATATATAGAAAAAAATTAGCCGGGCATGGTGGTGCATGCCTGTAGTCCCAGCTACTCGGGAGGCTGAGACAGGAGGATTGCTTGAGCTCAGGAGTTTGAGGTTGCTGTGAGCTAGGCTGACGCCACGGCACTCACTCTAGCCTGGGCAACAGAGTGAGACTCTGTCTCAAAAAAAAAAAAAAAAAAAGCAGAGTCACTGTTGACTGACTTCATTGACTATTTCATTTCCAGAAGGTAAAGGAAATAATCATGGGAGCCAATACCTTGAGCCCAACTTTTACCTAATTTTGACTGTGATGGCTCAATTAAACAAGTCAATGTATTAATATTAATAATAAGAATCCTGAGAGAAAGGCCATGCCATTCATTCAACAAATGAGTTAAACTGAATGCCTTCTGTGTGCCAGGTATGGCACTAACGTGCTGGAGATTTAGCAGTAAATACAACACACAAAATCTCTGTCATTAAGGAGCTTTCATTTTGAGAGCTTACAATGATCTGTTGTCCAGAAAAACTAGCCTTGTGCTTACTTAACTGCAACGACCTTAACGTTCCCTTTAGACATCTACTTGCGAGTTCACACTCTGGGTGTTGCCATCTGGAATTGCTTGTTTCAGAAATCTAAAAATCATGACATCCTTCATTCCCACATTGTCTATCCTTTAATCTTATAGAGATCCATGCTTCCTTGATTACCTGAATTTTTTCCTTGTTTATCAGTGTTTGCCTGGCCTCTTTCTTTTTCCTACCCAGTCTGTATCGTATTTTTGACCATAATTTTGACTGTTCACTTGTACCCGTTGGTCCCTTTCACTTATGCTTCTGCTGCCTCCACCCACCAAAACTCGCATTTCTAAATCAGTCGTACAATCTGCATTGTCTACTATTAGACCCAAGTAGCTGAATCCTCCTGGAGAATCTCAAATATCTGAGAAAATTGATACCACCAGAAATTCATGGTTTTCAGCCTCTGCTGAGCTCTCAGCCCACCGGTAAATTCTTTTGTTTGTCCTTCATCACTACTTTATCCCGTTTGGCTATTCTAGCAATAATTATTCTAAATAACTTAGCCCTCAACCCTAATCCCTACACCCCTCTCTCAGCAGACAATCTTGACTATTACTTGAGTGAAAAAATTGAGGCCGTCATTCTTGAGCTCCCTGTTTCTGGCCTCCCACGTGTTAAGTTTTCTATATCTTCAATTAACCTTGCCTCCTTTCCCTCAGCTGCAGAGAATGATGTGTCCCCTACTGCTTACCCCCCTCCCAGCCTATACCCTTGATCCAGTCTTCACTTATATCCTCTGTGAACTTTGTCCTTCTCTCATTCCTTCTCTTGCCCCGTCTTCAATGTCTTCTCCTGTGCTGGCTACAGTGGTATGCCAGAAAATTGGCTCTCTTGGGGAAAGAAACAAAAAAGACCCTGATGTGTAGCATTTGCCCATTTCCATCGTGTAAATACTTCCCCTACGACTGATTTTTAGCTCCCAGATGCCTCTGATGCTGGGAAGAAGTGCACATAGTCAGAACCAATAGGAGTTGGGTGGCCACACCACCAGCCAGCTCCTTTCTTATAGCCTTAAAAACATGCCCAGGTTACCCCAATTCTAAAACAAACCAATCAAAAACAAATAATTATTTAAAAAAAAAAAAAAACCTTCTTTGACCTATGGCCTCTTTCTTTAGGTCCTGTTTTCTCTTTTTCTTTTCTAATCTTACCCTGTCAGAGGAGTCTATACTTGCATATGCATTTCCTTTTTCCATCTGGCATTGGAGACCATGGGGTGGGGCTGAGGATGATTGTTAAGAAGGTTTACATTTTGAGCACTGCTGAAATTAGAATGAAGGGCGTAGTGGATTTAGTCTCAGTAGTCACAGCAAAGAAGTTGGTCACTGCCTAATGGACAGAGGACTCAGCTCACCTGACACAGGGTGGTTTTGTCCTGACGGCAGACTCTGCACACATGCCTTAGCTCTTTTCCTGGTGTGTACTTCCCAGGTGGCAGTACCATCTATCCAGTTAACCAAGCTAATATTCAGAGAGTTGTCCTGATACCCCTTCCCCTCATTTCCCATTCTAAGTCATCACCAAAATTGCACTCATTTTAACTCCTGGATAGTTATTAAAATTGTACCATTCTTGCTCTAGAAAAAGGTCGTCTCACCTTTTGCTTGGGGTACAACACCAGTTCTAAATTGGTTTTCCTACAGCTAGATTTTCTTCCTAAAATCTGTCTTCCATATTGCCAATAGAATAATCTATCTGCTCAATTTTGACCATCCCACTCACATGTTTAAAATAACTCATGGGCATCCTATCATGGGCAACCGTAGCAATGGTTCTCATCCCTGATTTTTTGTCAGAATCACCTATAATACTGATGTTTGGATCCTACTACAGGTTTAGTGGATTAGAGTCTGTATGGTGGGGACCAGACAAATTCTGTAGATGATTCTCATGAGCCAATATATTAAGGGCCAACGTTCTTCGCATAGTGTACAAAGCCTTTCACCATCTGGTCTTTGCCTACCACTCCCTCCATCCTCGTTTTTCCTGTTTCTCATTTTGCAGTTGTGATACCAAACTTACTGTAATTTCCTCAGTGACTTAACTTGAACTGCTCTTTCTGTCTGTAATGCTTTTCTTCCCTCCTTTTCTCCTTTGCTTGTACAATTTCTACTTCATGAAGCTTCTTTGACCTCTTGAATTGGGTTAAGTACCCGCCTTAGCAGTACATGGTACCACCCTATGTGTTGGTTTGCCTTTGCCACCATAATGTGATCTTCTTGAGGGCAGAGACTGAAATTACTTTTGCATTTTGTATTCTTAGTGTCTAGTACAAAGTGAGTGTTTTGTAAATGACAGCTAAATGAATAAATAATAAACAGGAAGAAGAATATGGAGCAAAGCCAGAATGTAGAGAATTGGAATACAGAATTCCTAAAGTTCAAAGAAAAGGTAGATAAGATGCTGTCGGATACAGTCTCTTGAAGGGAAAGTGGTTGTAAGGTGATCAAAGATAGAATCTTTATTGAACAATTGGAAATAACATGTGAAGAAAAGACAGAGGTAAAGTGACCATATGAACTGAATTTAAAATAACACATGCAGAAGAAGGAAAGAAGGATATGGAACATACACACACACACACACACACACACACACTCATATAAATAGGAACACAATCCTAGAAGAATAATGAGCTGACATTTTGAAAAAGGTTGAGGCTAACCTTTTACATTTTATATGTATAGAATGAAAATGACAAATAAATGATACACATTCTTACTAACAAACTGACCCAATAATCAGATATAGAGAATCATGAAAACTCCTTAGCTTTTGTTTTGTTTCTGTCTTCTCTGACATGAAAAGTGATCTACACACAGACTAACAAAGGTGGAAGTAATAAAAATTGTGTGAGAAAATTGAAGTCCAAGATTGGGGAGGAGATTGTACCAAAACCTCTAGATGTTCTGAATTAGTTCACATCTCAGGATCAGATTCTGAGAAGATTTGTTAATGTCATTGACAAACTAGTAATCTTTGAGTTATTATGGTGAAATGTGAAAACTTGTAGAAGACCGTGGGGGAATGAAGTTCTAAAATTAAAAAAAATTAGAATATAGATTCCATAGATTTTAGTAAACTTGATTTTACCTCTGCAAAATACTCTAGAGATCATTTAAAAAGATTTACAGATATTTACAGAAGGAAAAGATGAGCAATAAAGGTTATGTAGGTTCCCTAAGAAGATTTCATTCCGGATAACCCAGTTTCAACTTTTGACACTGTTACTAGCTGCAGTATATCTAGACTTCCATAGGGAATTTGACAGTCTACCATTCTATCCTTGGGAACACCAGGGAGAACTGGATTATATTATGGGCATGATTATTGAACACTGCAATTCAATTTTAGTTTATTTACTCATTGGCAGCCTAGTGGGAAGTCTCTTATGGGCTGCTGGTTTTGACCCTGGTACACTCATCAGTTTAACACCTTCTCCCCAGTTTTCACACTCAGCTAGTAACCTTGCTGTTTATTTCACCAAGAAAATAAGAGCACCTGAAAAGAACTTCTTGGTCCTCCCACTGCCAAATATACTCATCTTCCTACATCTGTACTCATATACTCTGACATCCTTCTTATTTCATTAGATGAACTGTCACTTTCCCTCCACTTGTACATTTGATCTCTTCATTGTGACTACACATTGTTCTTGGAATTATCTCTTCTCATTTTACTTTTTCATCGATTTTCTTTCTCTATTCGAGAAACATGCTCTATTTCAGCTTACAAGCGTGCTATTATATTATTATATAATATCAATCATTATTTTTTAAAACCTCACTTATCTCATGTCCACCTCAAGCTCTACTACCCATTTCCTTGCACGCCTTATTGCAGAACTTCTCAAAAGCGCTGTCTAAATTGCCTGCCTTCATTTCCTCACTACTCTTTCCCACTCCACTGAGACCATTCTTTGAATAGGCTGTCAGTAACTTCCATATTGCTAAATCCAGTGGTCAATTCCAAGTCTTCATCTTACTCAGCCTCTCAGCAATATTTGATAACCGTTGATCATTCTTTCCTGTTTGAAGCTTTCTTCACCTGGTTTCTGGGTGACACCACTCTCCCGATTTTTCTCCTACCTCACTTGCTGTCCCTTCCCAGTCTCCTGTGCTGGGTATTCTTCCTCTCCCTGCCTCAGTCATGCTAAGTCCAGGGTTCAGTCCTAGAACCTCTTCTCTGCTCCCTTTACACTCATTATCTGGGTCCACACTGCTCATTATGGTAGCCACTGGCCTCATGTGGCTTTGTCTGCTGTATTGGAGAGCAGAAATTGTGGAATAGTCCCACCATCTCAGAAAACTGTTGGACAGCACCACTGTGGGTTATTTAATCCATCTAGTCCCATGGCTTTAAAAATATGTCTTCATGCTAATGATTCCCAGATTGATTCACCAGTTCCAGCCTCCTCACCTGAATCAACTGCCTAGTTGATATCTTGATTTCTAATAGACCTGTCACACTTAGCGTAGCTCAATATGAACTTTATTTCCCCCCACCCCACACCAACCTGCTCCTCTGTCAGTCTTCAGTCAGTAAACAGTACTCTTCTCCACACAGAATAAAAACCCTGTAGTCATGTTTTTTGGAGCGGGTCAGGGAGGAATGAGAGAAGGACTTCCATTCCTAGGGAGAAATAGTTCCAGGGGAATACTTCTATTTCCCCTTTCCACACCTTACTTTAGTTCCTGAGATGTAGGAGTGAGTGACTTTTCTCAGTCTTTCTTGGTAGTCGTTTTTGACTTCTCTTTTTCTCTTGTACTCAATATCTACTGCATCAAGCATGCATTTATCTCAGTGCCACGGAACACGCTTTGCCAGATACCCCCAAGGCCCATTTACTTATTCCATTCAAGTTTTTGCTCAAGTATTACCTTTTCAGACCTTCCTTGTCCACCCTATCTAAAGTAGCATTCCTATCACTCTGTACCCTTATTCTGTTTTACTTTTTTCATAGCACTGAACACTACTTAACATTATAATATGTTTGGTTTTTGTCTGTCTCTATCCCACCAAAATCCATGAGGGTAGGGATTTTGTTTTTATTCTGCACCCAGTGCCTAAAATAGTAGCTGGTGTATAGTAGATATTCAGTAACTATTTGTCAAATTAAATGGCATATTAAAATTTCTGATGACATAAAACTAGGAGGTATAGCTAATACATTAAATTGGGATTTTTTTGGTGTATATGTATGTTTCTTTTGTTTTGACTGTTCATATTTTACATTTTACTGGTCACTTTTTGAGAGAAAGTGAAACCTAGTATTTTTCTAAGAAGGTCATTTATATGATTATAAGCATTTGTTACTGTGTTTTTCACTTATGGTAAATGTTAAGAATATAAAAATTCTAGGATTATATTTGGGGCAAGTTTTAGTGCAATATTATAACAATTGTTATATTAGAAATTAAAAGTTTAGTAATAATTTTGAATTTAAAATTTGGGATTATAGCTATAAAAGGCAAAAAGTAATAAGACAGGGTTCCTGACCTTAAGGAATTTGAGACCTAGTGGGTAGGACAGTCATATAAAGAAGTAACCCTAGGGTGCATCTATGTACTTTGGAAACAGAGGCAGTGATAGAGATATATGTGTATGTGTATGTGTGTTTATAATGTCATAAGGTCATCTTTATTAAAAATATATCTATATTTCCAGACGTTCTGGACACCTAGTATAACCTAGGGTGATAAAAATAAGGAAAATCTATGTGTATAAATGGTGATGGCAGAGTCAAGGAGGGCACAGATGACTGTGCTGGCAGTTAGAATTACTATCTTGGATAAAATGAAACTCCGTGGATATCTAAGCCAGGCTTTGGAGAATACAGAGATAAAGAAGCCATGCCAGTTTAAGAGCATTAGAGAAATCCCTCAGCTTGGCCTAGAAAATGTCCTTCCATAAGAGTGAGAAACAAACAGATCTAGTTGACTGTCAGCTCACGCTTGTAATGGCCACACTGAGTTAGCTGGAATCATTTTAGCATTGCAGGGTAGGTGGCTCTACCTTGTGGTAGTCCAAGCTATAGGGTGCTAGTAGTCAGAGCAATTAATACCATCTTTAAGCTTATAATTTGACTGATAATTTCTCCTTCCATAATTTTAGAGTTAGAAAATAACATGCATGATTTCGGTTAGTTCGGGAGGCAGCAGGACCGTGTGTTAACACTCCATTCCAGGGCTGTTGCATTTGGTTGAGCAGGTGATGCACTGGTTACTAGTGCTCTGCCAGTGGAGTGAGTGGTAAGACTGAAATCTGGGCTGCGCTTTGATAGCGGTGAACCCCGATGTGGAGCTGCTCCCACCAGAAAAGGATGCTTTTTCCCCTAATTCTTACAAAGCCCTGCGTAGTCCAACACAGTCTGTCCCTTTTCCTGCTTGGTTTATCCTCAAGTGCCTAAAATAATCTGTGGTATAAGAACTGTTTGCCAAGCTGAAAGGAACTCAAGACAGTTCTCCAGAGATGAGCATTCTGAAGCAATTAAGGGCACTCTGATTTAAAAACTTGTGATACCAAATAAACCTTCATGTTTGCCTTTATGATAAAGAAAAAATTTTCATGTTTCTTCCTGATAAAAACTACAGAGAAAAGGAGAACAGATAACTATAGAGGAGCATCTCGTTGCTATCCACCAGGTAGCAATTTGTCCTTTAGTATTCTAGAAATAGCCTTCATTGTATTGTATACAAAAGATTAATTCATTTAAAAGACTCAATAAGGATATGAGATTTGGTAGTAATAAATCATTGTTTGGTTTTAGTATTTTCAGAATTCTCATATATACTCAAATACTTTTTACCCTGACAGGAGAGTAAAAACTTTATTGTACCTAGGAACTTTGACTTGAAGACCTTTTTTCTTGGTAGTATATAGATGATATTCCACTGTCTCCTACACTGGCAGTTCCCAACCTTTTTGGCACCGGTGACGGGTTTCATGGAAGACAGTTTTTCCACGGACAGGGAGGGGGGTGGGGTTTCAGGATGACTCAAGTGCATTACGTTTATTGTGCAGTCAAGCCTCTCTGCTAATAATAGTCTGAATTTGCAGCTGCTCCCCAGCGCTAGCATCACCGCCTCAGCTCCACCTCAGATCATCAGACATTAGATTCTCATAAGGAGCTCGTAACCTAGACCCTTCGCTGAGCAGTTTGCAGTAGGGTTCATGCTCCTGTGAGCATCTAATGCCCTGGCTGATCTGACAGGAGGTGGAGCTTATGGGGTGATGGAAGTGATGGGGAGTGGCTATAAATACAGATGAAGCATCGCTCACTTGCCAGCTGCTCACCTCGCTGGTACTGGTCCGCAGCCCTGGGGGTTGGGGACCGCAATCCTAGATTCCAGTGTTAAGAAGACTGATATTGTTATGATTCTCCTTTGCACTTAACTTATGATTTACCTGGAGGTTGTGAGTTACGAGTTGGGACAGTAAGGGTAGAGAGGTATGTTTAAGTTGCTTTGTTTGGATCACTATGTTCCTTCCAAGACTCCCTCTCTCAGGACTCAATTCTTGAAGGTAGGCATTCTTTTTAGTGTGCTCTTGAGGTTTTAAAAAGTTTGTTGCCTGTTTCATACATCACAGGCCACGATTTTTATGTCAGAACTTTATTTGTTAAAATTATTTGTGGTTTACTATTGTCATTAATATGTTTGTCTTTCTTTTTTTTTTTGTAGGTGAAGCTTTTCTTCTAAGAATGTTTGTTTCATCTAGTTTATAAGCCCAAATTATATAGACTCTAAATGTTACAGGTGTGTTGAAAGACTGGTAAGTATGTAATGTAATAAATATTAGCAGTCCAAATGCTTGATTCAGTTAAAGGCTTTAAAAACTACATAGTAATGTGACATTAATTAAACCCCAAAGTAAAAACAGCTAACTTTTTCTTAGTAGATGCGGATATATATAGACTGTGGTTTATTCATACAATAGTATATCGCACAGTAGTTTAAAGGAATGGACATAATCTTGAGAGGGAAAGGCAAAGTTATAAAAGGATACATATAGTATACTATTTATATAAATTTTTAAAATTGTTAAAATAATACTGAATTTTTTATAGATATAAACATGTGAGAAATATAAAAATGGGAATGAAAAACACCAACTAGGGAACGGTAAGAGGTGTGGGTGTGGCTTTCATGTAGTATAAGCTTTGATTTCTTTCTTTTTTGTTTTTTTGAGACAGAATCTCACTCTGTTGCCCTGGCTAGAGTGCTGTGGCGTCAGCCTAGCTCACAGCAACCTCAGACTCCTGGGCTCAAGCGATCCTCCTGCCTCAGCCTCCCGAGTCACTGGGACTACAGGCGCATGCCACCATTCCCAGCTAATTTTTCTATTTTCAGTAGAGACAGGGTCTCACTCTTGCTCAGGCTGGTCTCAAACTCCTGAGCTCAAGCAATCCTCCCACCTTGGCCTCCCAGAGTGCTAAGATTACAGGCACGAGCCACTGTACCTGGCCAAGGTTTGATTTCTTTACACACACACTCTCTCTCTCTCTCTCTCTCTCTCTGTCTCTCTGAACTGAATGTACCATAATGTTAATACTTGCTAGATCTGGGTGTTATAACCTCATGTTATATATTCCTTGTTTCCAGGTATTTGAAATATTAGAAAAAATTTAAAGAAATTACCATGTAATTATCTTTTCTGTTGGCATTCAAAATGGCTGAAAGGCACTCAATTAAATTCAACATTCCTGTTAGGAAGAAATGAATACTTCTAATGTGCCCCCCGCACCCCAATTAGTGTCATTCTATTTAGTGCTAACTAATGCAGTTAGAGGAATGGAAATCGTATGTATATTGGGTAGGAGAATTTAGAATTTTTGTTATTTGTAGATTATAGAGCATTGTATCTGGGAAATAAAAAAAACCCAAGAAAGTTCAGTAAGAAGTTTAGATATATGATTGCAATATCAAAATAAATCTATTTCCTATATGTCTGCTACATACCAGTTTTATATCTTAATTAGAATATATAGCCAGGTGTGCTGGCTCACACCTGTAATCTTAACACTTTGGGAGGCCAAGGCAGGAGGATCACTACTTGAGGCCAGGAGTTGGATACCACCCTGAGCAAAAGAGCAAGACCCCATCTCTACAAACAGTAGAAAAATTAGCCAGGGGTGGTGGTGGGCACCTGTAGTCCCAGCTACTCAGTAGGCTCAGGCAGGAGGATTGCTTAAGCCCAGGAGTTTGCGGTTGCAGTGATCTGTGATGACGCCACTGCACTCTAGCCCAGGCAACAGCGGGAGACCTTGTCTCAAAAAAAAAAAAAAAAAAAAAAAAAATTAAAGTATATAATGGAAAACAAAATCCTGTTCAGAATAAATGACAAAAAGTATAAAGCATGTTGGAATAAACCTAATAAGAAATGTGTAAAAACTACTTTATGAAGTAACAGCAATTTCTACTTCAATTAAATAATGAGGTAAGTGTGCAAGTAGCATAAGGGTGTTCCTTGCAGCTTTGTTTATAATAATAAAAAGCTGTCTGGGCACGGTGGCTCACACCTGTAATCCTAGCACTCTAGGAGGCCAAGGCGGGAGGATCACTCGAGGTCAGGAGTTCGAGACCAGCCTGAGCAAGAGCGAGACCCTGTCTCTACTAAAAATAGAAAGAAATTATATGGACAGCTAAAAATATATATAGAAAAATTAGCCGGGCATGGTGGCGCATGCCTGTAGTCCCAGCTACTCAGGGGGCTGAGGCAGGAGGATCGCTTGAGCCCAGGAGTTTGAGGTTGCTGTGAGCTAGGCTGATGCCACGGCACTCTAGCCAGGGCAACAGAGTGAGACTCTGTCTCAAAAAAAAAAAAAAAAAAAAAATATATATGTAATGAAAAGCTAGAAGTAATCTAAATATTCAACAATAAGAGATTGGCTATGCAGTTATAGTACATCTGTACTAAAATGAAATATATGTAATATATACATGCAGTAGAATGCTGTGTAGCATTAAAGAGTAAGAGCTTATGGGAAAAGTTTTTCAAAATATTGAAATGAATCAAACAAGTAATAGATTATTTATATATAATATCCTTTTCATGTAAACAAGTATGTATTTTTTGTACCTTTTTAAATTGGGAAAAATGTAATTTCCGTATATATTATAATGCTTTTTACTGATTGGGCATCTTGTGCTTTTAGAAAGTGGGATTGAAATAGTTCTTCATTAAATTCCTAAAACTTCATGTTCATTTCCATTATCTTAATTTCTAGAAGGTAGGCTCTAATTATAACCATAATTTTTTGATTTTTCACAGTTTTAATATTTCTGAAACTTCAGCATGTCTTGTGATGGATGGCTTTGTCAGGAGGCGGCACCTGAGAAGTAGTTGGCTTTGCCCGCTCTTAAGTGAACTGGATCATAGATGTTCACACTGTTAGCATTTCAGTTGACTTTTGTGCATTGCTGGTACTATACCTGCTAAGGTTTCAATGTTTTCCTGGTTGTTTTCTGAATTTTTTTTTGCCAATCTCATTTGGAAAGACCAAGGAAGCACCAGCATAAAAACTTACAGAACGATGTTAGCAGTTTTGGAAGAAAATCCGGGAACGACAGTGCAGTTCTCTTAAGAAATGCTGCATTGTGGATGGTCTTGATGGCTAGAAGGTGATATTGTAGGGAAATTCTATGTGATAAGAAAGCATTATGTCATAGTTTAATTGGCAGTTTTTTTTCTTTTTTAGTGCTATACTAAATAAATATGTATCCTAAAATCAGTAACAGGTTAGGTGACATATTAAAGTTGGATAAATATAAATTAGGTTATTTGATTTATTGAATAACTTTACTTTATGAAAGCTTATAAGGAACCCCTATTATGTTTAACAGAGGTTATTGCTGCATTTCAGAATAATGAGGGATGACTTTTTTATACTTTTTTGTCTTTTTCTTAGTGGTCAAAAATATTAAAAATAAATGATATTTGTTATACTAAGAGGGAACTATTATTGTAATACTACCTAGAATTCTGGTGAGAATGCAGGAATTAAACTATCAGGCCCTAGAATGAGAAGGGACCAAGATAGTATTAGCAATTCTCTGGTCTTTCCCTTTCATGTTTATCTGCTTCTTTTTGCATCCTATTGGTTCATTTTTACCCAGTTGGCTGCTTCTGAGCCTCACCTACCTCCTTTATAAAGACCACGACAGGCCCATCTCCATATGAGCTTTCAGCACATCAACTGTGTCCCTTTAGTTTAAATTCCTGAGAGAGAGAAAGAAAACCTCATTGGTTCAGTTCCTCTTTGCACACTATACTAATACCAGTCACATCTGTGACCAGCATGTATTGTGGCTGCTTCTGAACCAGATGTGCTTCAATTCATTGAGGCCCAGAGCCTGACTCTGGCCCCTTGGCAGGAGGGATGTGGCTTACTGCCTTCTCAGCAGGGACTGTGGGGAGCGCTTCCCCCTGAAGGGGGTTGAAGGAAGATGAGGCAATATACATATGTCTAATTTAACATCTCTAGGTTACACAATTTTTTTTTTTTTTTTTTTTTTTTTGAGACAGAGTCTCCTTTTGTTGCCCGGGCTAGAGTCAGTGCCGTGGCGTCAGCCTAGCTCTCAGCAACCTCAAACTCCTGGGCTTAAGCAATCCTCCTTCCTCAGCCTCCCGAGTAGCTGGGACTACAGGCATGCGCCACCATGCCTGGCTAATTTTATATATATATATTTTTTAGTTGGCCAGATAATTTCTTTCTATTTTTAGTAGAGATGGGGTCTCGCTTTTGCTCAGGCTGGTCTCGAACTCCTGACCTTGAGTGATCCACCCACCTCGGCCTCCCAGAGTGCTAGGATTACAGGCGTGAGCCACCGCGCCCAGCCTTAGGTTACACAGTTTTTAAAGGTTACTAAATGTCTGAAAGTTTCATCTTTTAGCCCAAAGATGAAACTATTTTGAAACCCTTGGGGGATTTTGCTGTTCATGATTTTTCATTTCTGAAATTTGTACATTTGTCTCTGTATTTGTTTTCCTCCCTCTTCTGCTTACTTTACCTTGTTATTTTCTTTAATCTTAAAATGTCACATTGCCCTGTATTTGATTCAAATGTATAGTAAGAAGTAAAGTGGCATACCTTTGCCTGATAGAATTCTTCAATTTTTATGGCCGGGCGTGGTGGCTCACGCCTGTAATCCTAGCACTCTGGGAGGCCGAGGTGGGCGGATCGTTTGAGCTCAGGAGTTCGAGACCAGCCTGAGCAAGAGCGAGACCCCATCTCTACTAAAAATAGAAAGAAATTATATGGACAGCTAAAAATATATATAGAAAAAATTAGCCGGGCATGGTGGCTCATGCCTGTAGTCCCAGCTACTTGGGAGGCTGAGACAGGAGGATCGCTTGAGCCCAGGAGTTTGAGGTTGCTGTGAGCTAGGCTGACGCCACGGCACTCACTCTAGCCTGGGCAACAGAGTGAGACTCTGTCTCGGAAAAAAAAAAAAAAAAAAAAAAAAAAAATTTTTATTCCCCTGATGGGAAATCCTTTTTTTTCCTTGTATTAACTGAACTCTGTGTTTTGGGAGGGTGGGTCAGTGATTGTGGGCTCTGTCAAGTAAAAATACAGTTTATATTTTTAAAATATCCTTTTATCTGTTTTGAAACATACAAAACAAGAACATTTTTTTAAGTAATGGGTTTATTTTTATTCTATTTAAGAGAGAAAGTTTCTTCTGTCTAGGTGCTGTCACTTACCCATTCTTGGCTGTGCTCAGGTATTTGAAACCCAGGACTCGTTTCTGCTATGGCAGGAGTTATTTAAGGAGCACCTGACTAGATCAGAACTATGACCGAAAATGTTACAGGATTAAGTACCGATACCCAGTAAAGTCAGTCTTCAGTTAAAAACAAACAACAAAAACACATAGTTTTAAAAGTAAATTTGTATTCTTTTTTCTAATCTTTTTTGTAATATTTATTTTACAGCTCGGTCATGAGCACTGACAGTAACTCATTGGCACGTCAATTTCTGACCGATGTCAACCGGCTTTGCAATGCGGTGGTCCAGAGGGTGGAGGCCAGGGAGGAGGAAGAGGAGGAGACACACATGGCAACCCTTGGACAGTACCTTGTCCATGGTCGAGGATTTCTGTTACTTACCAAGCTAAATTCTATCATTGATCAGGTAATATTTTCATTCAAATCATTTTTTTTATAAGTATGTTATAGTTTATTATAGGTACATCATTTCTGGGTTACATATTTTCTAAATTCTGTTTGAGATAACATCTTATCCCTCTTATCACTCCAACAAAAAAGTAGCCCTATTTGTGAACATACTATTTGCATACTTTCCAAAAAGTCTGAAATATCTTAGAATTATAAATGGCCTTTCTTCTGAAATGGTATCATATATACCATGCTTTTTATCCTAATATCAGTGTGATAACTATGATTATTAGTAGAGATACAAGATTATAATTCAGGAACATGATGCATTTGCACTTTTAATAAACATCAAATATATTTTTGAAAAGTTTTGTATAAATTATATTTAGGGAATCGGCTAATTCTGGGGTGAAAGCAGAGAATCCTTTTGTGTAAACTAATAATTACTGAGTCCTTTAGCTTGTGTACATCTGGTTTTTCATACATTATTATTCTCGCCTTTTCCTTATTATAGTTTTAAAGCCAGTTGGGACTAGAGAGATGTTTTCATCTAACTTTCTTTTTCAGATGAGAAAACTGAGATTCAGAAACATTAAGTAACTTACACAAAGTTTACTTGAAGGCCAAATATGATTTATATCTTTATTTGATTTTATTAGAAAACAAGTATTTTATGAAAAAAAGAACTCTACAATCTGCTTTCAAGGGACTAATTAATGTAGTTAGATAATAATATTTCAATTACCTTGAATTGAAAAGATAATAAAATCTCTGTAGCACAAATATGATTGATATTTTTTAACATGTTCAATGTTATCAGCTTTAGATGAAACTTAGCCATCGTTAAATAAAATTTCTTGCTATGGAGGTATTTTGCTAGTAAGTACATATATTGAAAAAATATAGAGACTAAAATGAAGCAATGACTGTTTTCACTGGGAACTTTCCACTTGGATGACATGAGGGAACGCCTCATTCTTCTGGATACTGTGATTATTATGTATATCTAGGACCTTGGGAGGTTAAACTAGAGCATGGCTTGAAATACAGGGCTGCAAGTTCTAGTTTGCTGGGTGCCTACAAATAAGAGAAAAAGGCTTTATGGCTTCTAAAAGAACAGAATTACATATGTGGTTTCTTTGAGACTAGAAAGGATAAATAAATCTGGAAATATACAATGCATAAAAAAGTTACAGGTCCAGAGGATTAAAGAGAGATGCCCCAGTAATGAATTGTATTGGAAATTATGGTAATGGAATGTGAAGCAAAGACTTGTTTTTCCACTGCTGTATTGGGCAGCAGGATGGTATCCTCTTCAGGACCGCAGTTCCAGCAGAGAGGACAAAACCCAGGAATCTGTTTGCTTCAATCTCATTCTTTCGAAAGGCCCATGATTTCCAAGAACTAATCCACTTGGTGAAATGCGGGCAACAGACATGAGGTCCCCGAGGGGAGAACAGTAATGTTGGGTTGGTGCAGGAGGAGGAGCTTCACGGAAGAGGTATTGCTGGGGCTGGGCCTTGAAGAAGGGAGGGAGCTCTTAGCTAAGTGGGAAGGCGCGAGGGCTGTTCCAGACTATGTGTTACGCAGAGGCCAGGAGGCTGGAATGTCTGTTCACACAGCAGTGATGATTTGCCAGGGTACTATTGTGGAGCAAGGGCTAAGCTATTAGGATAGCACGTCTTGTGCTTCTTCACAGACACCCTGTGGGTTTCTACAAGTTCCATTAGAATGCTAAAGATACGAAGACTCAGATTAGCAGGACTTTACAGAGGAAAAAAAAAATCTTTTAAGATCATGTTAGCTAGCATCTTAAAAAATGTTGACATCCCTGGGTTATGTATGAGATATACATGGAAATGTTATTCAGTCATCTTTAGTCTTACTAATTTTAAAGTAAAGCACAGGGAAATGGGACCCTTTGATATGATTTTTACTTTGCTTCCAGAATTTAAAATCGTTCATGCAGTGAATGTTTATTGAGTACCCAACTATGTATTAGACATTGGGTGGCAGAAAAAGGGCGGTTGCTGAAGATGAGGGACTGAGCCCCGAGAGAGGACTGGGAAGTATGTTTGGGAAAGTTTCCTATCATATTTAGAGATAAATCTTAACTCCTTTGCATGGCCCACAAGACTCCATTAGATCTGGCACTACCCACCTGTCCAACCTACATCCTCCAACTTTGTCTCCTTACACTTTCCCCGTTGCTATGCTCCAGCCACACTGGCCTTCTTGCTTTCTATGAAAAAGCCAAACTCATTCCCAACCTTTCATATACTTGCTGGGAGTCCTTTTTCTCCAAATCTTTGCATGGATGCCTTCTTCTCATCAATTAAGTATCTGCTCATGTGGTCCATCCTGAAGAGTCTACCTAACATATCCCCCTTTTCATCACTCTGGTAATTCCTGCTCCGGTTAATTTCCTTCATAGCACCACTTTCTATCTGAAATTTTCTTATTTGTACCTATTATTTTCTGTCTCCTCTGCTAGAGTGTTGGCTTCATGAGGATATGAATGTTGTCTTTCTTGTTCACCACTGCATCTGAAGTGCCTAGCACATAAGTAGTGGGTTCAGTAAATATTTGTTGAGTGAATATAAGAAGAAAACGGGCATTGAGACATTAACAGCAGCAACCATTGGTTGCTGGAATGGAAGCAAATCCAAAGAGAGAAGCCAGGGTGTTCGAGAAGTCTCCCTACAGAGGAACTAAAACCTGACGAATGAGTTGGAATTTGGCAGATGGGAGGATGGGGATAGGAAAAGGCAGGAGCAGTGTATGTGAGGAAGATACTGGGGAGTTCAAAGACCAGTGATGTTCAGCGGCAATCCTTACCAGCTGGATGTGTGGGGAGGGCTCAGGTATGGTGGGAGGTAAAGCTGGACAGGTCAACACGAATCATGCCACGAAGGGTCTTCGGAGCCTGAAAAGGAATTTAGATTTTACTTTTGAAGAATTTTGAGCCTTTTCATAACCAGGACGCTAGAAGAAATAGTCTAAATGCCCTGTCTCTGCTTTCTCACTTCCTTTGACTCTTCAGTCTATTGTGATTGACTTGAACACTAATCACACCATTAAAACTCCATTTGTTAGGCTCACCAGGGCCCCTGTAGTTGCTAAATGCTTTTCAGCCTTCATTTTATACAGTCAAAGAGCAACAGCTTTGGCCCTGTTGACACTCCTTTCTTTCCAGATCTGCTCTCTCTCTCGGTTTCTCTGGTTCTACTTCTTTTTTAGGGGGCTACTTCTCCGTCTCCTTTGCAGCCTTCTTCTCAGCATTGCCCATCCTTAATTCTCCAGAGCTCCATTCCCCACAGTCTTCTCTTGTCATTCTGTGTTCTCTCCCTGGGAAATTTCACATATGTCCTTGACTTCTGCTCTGATGACTCCCAAGTCTTTTTTTTTTTTATTTCACATTTTTTTCTTAAGGCGCAGATCTATATGTTCACTGTCTACTAAAAAAAAAGCTCTTTTCATTTGGATATCTCACAGGCATTGAGATATCTTTCATTTGGATATCTCACTGACATTGAATGTCATATTCAATATGTCTAAAAAGTGAATCCATCATCTTTACTCCAACCTAATACCACTCCTAAAATTCCTGTCTTGGTGAATACATTATCAGATACTTAATTGCCTAATCCAGAAACCTGTGAGTCCTTTTAGATATTTTTTTTCTCCCTTATGCCCCATAGATAATCAACTGCAAGTCATTTCGGTTCTACTTTATAGCTTCTCAAATATGTCTCCTTTTCACTTCTGTTGTTAGAGTACTTCAGATAGTTATCATCTCTCTCATCCAGATTATTGTTTCCCTGCCCCTAACTCTGACTGCTACCCCTTTCCCCTAATTCTGTCCAGCAAATCTGGTTGTGTCACCCTGACCCTTCCCCAGAGATTGGTGTGAGGAAGAAATCCCAAACTTAATTTGTCACTAAATCCTTGCCCACCCATGTCCCAGGTACCCCAGGTCCAGGTGTCTGTCTCCAGTCCTACTTCCACACTTCTGATGATTGTTCCTTCTTCTGAACTCCTGAACTAAATACCCATACCGGCCCTGGGTACTTATTTATACTACCTGCATTCTGTTGTTCTTTAACTGTTTGTGTGTATGTATTTTATGGACCAAATGAGGGGACCTTCTCCAGGGCTTGGACCGTATCTTCCAGAAAGGGTAAGACAGAAGTCCTGTGGATGTAGTGTGCAGTCAATAAGTATTTATCGGGCTACCTTCACTAATAAGTCTTTCTCTCTTTATGTATATTATTTATTAATACTGTCACTTTCTTTTTTTTTTAATTGTTTTCTGAGTTTTATATTTAACTGCATGAAGACTACATTTTTCTAGTAACTTTGTGTTATGAGTTTGCTAATTAATAGGGCTTAACTTTTCATTTTCACCTAGTAAATCTGTTTTTTCATAGGTGAGGAATTCTTGCAATGTGCATGGCAGTAATAGCAGCTATTTTTGGAAATATCAGCAAGAATGTGCTAAATACCATCAAATACTCTTACATTCTTCTGTCACTGGAAAGGCTTATAAATTGAAAAGTGTCACAGCTTTAATTGGATTTAAAATAGGTTAATTTGATTCTTCTTAAATGCAACCTTTCAAGGAAAAGAGTTTTTTGGTTCCATTTAAGATAAGATATTAGCAATTAATGTGTCTCATCCCCTTAGAACATGGACTTTCTTGTTTCCGACACAGGCATTGACGTGTAGAGAAGAACTCCTGACTCTCCTCCTATCACTCCTTCCACTGGTATGGAAGATACCTGTTCAAGAAGAAAAAGCAACAGGTATGTTTTTCCCTTATCATATCAATCACTCATGTTATAAAAATTGCACTGGAAAAAAGTTTCATTGAGAAGTTAATTCTGCCTGAATGATTTGGTACAGCTTTAGGTTCAGAACACTGTATGTTATTGCAATTTATTATATACTAAATATGAAAAATTCTTTAGGCAAGCTCATTTTTATTCCTTCTAATAATACAAAAACCATGATGTTTCTTGGGGGATTACTTGACTATGCTGATGATTAGAAAATATGTGAATAAACAGAACACTTATTGAAACAAGTAAATTTAGGTATGCATTGGAAAAATGGATAGTGAAAAGTTTGAAAAAAGAAATTAAAGTTTCTTTGCTTATTTTAAAGACTGCTTTCTGTTACTGGTACTCTATAAATGACTTTTGTAGTATTTCTTTTAGCTTTAGTTTTTTTAATGTTGCCTTTAAAGGATAAATTTGAAGTAATATTTTGTTTCAAGGCTGGGTAGAATTATTACCCCCAAGGTCAATAGATATTTTTAATTTCTGATTTTGAAAAAATTATGTATATATAGAAAGAATATATGAAACTTTAAATGTTTAATGAAGAGATTACAGTTTTTCCCTTGACCATTTCTGGGATTTGTGAATTGTGAGATGTTTAAAGATCTCTCAGGTTAAAAAAAATCCTTCTGTATTGTATTTTAATGCTATATATGTATTTTTAGTAACTTTCTGACGTGGGGCTCTTTTTAGGGAGGTGTCTAAATAAGGTCTTATAATGTTTTCCCGCTTATTTGTTGATTCATGAACTCTCTGCTTCTATTTTCTTATGAATTTGTGGAATTCACAGATTTTTAATCACTTAAGAAATGTGATTAATGCTTTTTTGGGGAAGTTGCCTTCATTGCCTGCATATTTATTTTGCTTGGGTGGAATTTGTCAGATTCATTTTAATTTCCCCTCTCCTCATCAAGTTTGTTTTCCCTCTCTTAGTTAAAGCTAGGAAAACACAAATTTTGTTGTGTGGTTTTTTTTTTGAGATAGAGTCTCACTCTGTTGCCCTGGCTAGAGTGCAGTGTTGTCGTCATAGCTCACTGCAGTCTTAGGCTCTTGGGCTCGAATGATCTTCCTGCCTCAGCCTCCTGAGTGGCTGGGACTACAGGCACATGCCACCACACCTGGCTAATTTTTCTTATTTATTTATTATTTTTTTTTGGAGACAGAGTCTCGCTCTGTTGCCTGGGCTAGAGTGAGTGCCGTGGTGTCAGCCTAGCTTACAGCAACCTCAAACTCCTGGGCTCAAGCAATCCTTCTGCCTCAGCCTCCCGAGTAGCTGGGACTACAGGCATGCACCACCATGCCCTGCTAATTTTTTCTATATATATTTTTAGTTGGCCAGCTAATTTCTTTCTATTTTTAGTAGAGACGGGGGTTCTCGCTCTTGCTCAGGCTGGTCTCGAACTCCTGACCTCGAGCTATCCACCCACCTCAGCCTCCCAGAGTGCTAGGATTACAGGCGTGAGCCACCACGCCCGGCCGAATTTTTCTATTTTTTATAGAAACGGGGTCTTACTCTTGCTCAGTCTGGTCTCGAACTCCTGGGCTCAAGCTGTCTTCCTTCCTTGGCCTCCCACAGTGCTAGGATTATAGGTGTGAGCCACTGTGCCCAGTCTACAAATCTTTTCTTTAACAGATTTTTATTTATTCTAAATTGCACTGTATTTTTGTATAGATCTTATTCATATTATTGCAAAGGGAAAGACCAATTTAATTCTTTTTAGTTAATAAGGAAAATTTGATCATTTCTTCAAGAAATAGTTATTCTGTGTTGACCACATGCCAGCCCTAGGCTCTAGGCACTGAAGATGAAACAGTGACGTCTATTCTCAAGTGAGACACTTGAGAAATAATTTGAATGAAGAATTCTTTTAACCTCGGTTTTGGAGAACATTTGGTATATAGTGTGATTTTGAAATAATTTTGGAAAATCTTTTAGTTCCTAAGTTATATCAGGGCTATAAACTAAATGGTATTTTTGATAATGTAATATGCACCTGTATCTTAATTACTGGCACAATTGGAAGAGATTTGTAAAATGGTATGAATAGCAGCACTCCATACCAGATATCTAAAGAGTTTCCTATGTTGAAGTTGGAATGTAATATATGGTTTTAAATCAGATTTACTTTCTTAATTCTGTTCTCCTTTGCTGTTTTTAAAATCAGTTTGTACCCTTTGAACTAATGCCAGCTGGTGTTTAGAGTGAGGATAAGTGTGGGAGGAAGTAACCCAGAGGCATAACATAAGGAAATCAGCCCTGCAGCAGAAGCATACTGAGGATAAACTCCTAAAGTGGGTGATAAATGAGACGGTCGTCACCTATATAAATTGAGTTTTAAAACATATTGATGTATTCTAAGTCTTCTTTCTTCCATTAGATTTTAATCTGCCGTTCTCAACTGATATAATCCTGACCAAAGAAAAGAACACAACTTCACAAAGATCCACTCAGGAAAAATTACATTTAGAAGGGAGTGCCCCGTCTGGTCAGGTGTCTGCAAAAGTGAGCACTTTTCGAAAAAGCAGACGACAGCGTAAAATTACCCATCGCTATTCTGTAAGAGATGCAAGAAAAACACAGCTCTCCACTTCAGATTCAGAAGCCAATTCAGATGAAAAAAGCATAGCAACGAATAAGCATAGAAGGCCCCATCTGCTGCAGCACTTTGTAACACAGTCTCCTAAAGAAGACCACCTTGCAGTTAAACTTGACCACTTAGCAACCAAAGAACAGACTCCTCCTGATACCATGGCTTTGGAACATTCCAGAGAGATTATTCCAAGACAGGAGTCAAACACTGACATTTTAAGTGAGCCAGCTGCCTTGTCTGTTATCAGTAACATGAACAATTCTCCATTTGACTTATGTCATGTTTTGTTATCTCTATTAGAAAAAGTTTGTAAATTTGACATTAGCTTAAATCATACTTCTGCTCTAGCAGCTAGTGTAGTGCCCACACTGACTGAGTTCCTGGCAAGCTTTGGAGACTGCTGCAATCTAAGCGACAGCTTGGAGAGTCCAGTGGTTTCTACAGGTTGGACTGAAGAACCAGTGGCTTTGATTCAACGAATGCTCTTTCGAACAGTGTTGCATCTTATGTCAGTAGATGTTAGTACTGCAGAGATGATGCCAGAGAGTCTTAGAAAAAATTTAACTGAATTGCTTAGGGCAGCTTTAAAAATTAGAACTTGTCTAGAAAAGCAGCCTGACCCTTTTGCACCGAGGCAAAAGAAAACATTACAGGAGATTCAGGAAGATTTTGTGTTTTCAAAGTATCGTCATAGAGCCCTTCTTTTACCTGAGCTTCTGGAAGGAGTTCTACAGATCCTCATCTGTTGTCTTCAAAGTGCAGCTTCAAATCCCTTCTACTTCAGTCAAGCCATGGATTTGGTTCAAGAATTCATTCAGCATTGTGGATTTAATTTATTTGAAACAGCGGTCCTTCAAATGGAATGGCTGGTTTTAAGAGATGGAGTTCCCCCTGAGGCCTCAGAACATTTGAAATCCCTCATAAATAGTGTGATGAAAATAATGAGCACCGTCAAAAAAGTGAAATCCGAGCAACTTCATCATTCAATGTGTACGAGAAAAAGGCACAGACGCTGTGAATATTCTCACTTTATGCATCATCACCGAGATCTCTCAGGTCTTCTGGTTTCAGCTTTTAAAAACCAGGTTTCCAAAAACCCATTTGAAGAGACTGCGGATGGGGATGTGTATTACCCTGAGCGCTGCTGTTGTATCGCGGTGTGTGCGCATCAGTGCTTGCGCTTGCTACAGCAGGCTTCCTCGAGCAGCACTTGTGTCCAAATTCTTTCAGGTGTCCATAACATTGGAATATGCTGTTGTATGGATCCCAAATCTGTGATCCTTCCTTTGCTCCATGCGTTTAAGTTGCCAGCACTGAAAATTTTTCAGCAGCACATATTGAATATCCTTAACAAACTCATTTTGGATCAGTTAGGAGGAGCAGAGATATCAGAAAAAATTAAACAAGCAGCTTGCAATATTTGTACCGTTGACTCTGACCAGCTAGCCAAATTGGAAGAGACGCTGCAGGGAGAATCATGTGATGCTGGATCCTCGTCCAGTTTATCTAGTCCTTCTAATAGATTTCAGGGGATCCTGCCTAGCAGTGGATTTGAAGACTTGTTGTGGAAATGGGATGCCTTAAAGGCTTATCAGAACTTTGTTTTTGAAGAAGACAGATTACAGAGTATACAGATTGCAAATCATATTTGCAATTTAATTCAGAAAGGCAATGTAATTGTTCAGTGGAAACTGTATAATTACATATTTAATCCTGTGCTCCAAAGAGGAGTTGAATTAGCACGTCATTGTCAACACCTGAGCACTACTTCAGCTCGAACTCATGCATGTAGCCATCATAAGCAATGTTTGCCTCAGGAAGTGCTTCAGATTTATTTAAAAACTCTACCTATTCTGCTTAAATCCAGGTTTGTATGTGTGTGTATGTCTGTGTAGATTTTTTTTCTCATTTTATACTTTTGAATGAGTGATAAAGTATATGCATTTGAACTTCTAACTCTGATATTTCCGGGGCTTCATCTGTAGTATAATTATATTTATTCTTTTCTAGGATTTAATTTGAGTTTGTCAGCAAAAAAAGTTGCCATCCCATGTGAGATTTGTTTTAACCATTTATTTGGGTGTGTATGTATGTGTGTGTTTTTACTGGGGTGGTTATAGAGAGGAGGATAGAGCCATTGATTTTACTGTCTTGGTGAAAGGGTGAGAAAAAAATGGATGCAACACAGATATCTAAAAGCAGGGCAAGTTTAAATTAATTTTATATTTACTTGATAGAATATAGTTAGTCATTAAAATGTTTACAAAGGTCATGTTGGAACATGAGAAAAAGCTTATACTATTTTATGGGTAAAATATACAAAATTAAAATAGTGTTCACTTATTTATAACTGTTAAAATATGCATATACATAAATGATAATTATTTATTGAGACAATGGCACTAATGGGATTATTTTTTAAATGGCATATTTACATTTATTATCTAAGTAATATATGTAGAAAAATTAGAAAATACAGATAAGCAAAAAGAAGAAAACTAAAATTACTTTTCATTCCACCAGTAAGTTTTCCAGATTTTGTGATTGTCAAGACTGGTACATTTAAAAAATAATGTTATAAATAAAGTTGCTTATGCTAGGTAGACTGACTTTTCAAATTCATGCATATATAATTTTAAAAACTTATAAAAAAAATAACCAATCATTATTATCTTCATTTGTGGCTTTTTTTGTCCATCTTAATACAACGACTTTAAAACTAATACTGATGTTGTCATTGCCTTACAATTATTTTTTTAAATTTCTGACGTTCTAGCACTGTTTAAGTAGAACTGACTTTGATTTGAAAGTTTTGTAACTCCTTGGCTTACTTGTGGACAGACTGGGTCTTTGTAAAGTAAGGGCTGAGAATCACTAAGCTGATTTATGTTAAAGTTATTGCTGGGATTCTCATGGTCGAGACATGTGAGTCTCACCTAAGACAGGGCTGAAACCTTTCTTTAATGTTCATGTCATCGACTCAGATCAACTAGCCAGATTAGAAGAGGCACTACAGGGAAACTCATGTGATACTGAATAGTCTTCAGATTTTCGGCTCTGTAGTTTGGTTTTTTTCTCTTTATGAGGTGCAGATTTAAAGCAAACAAAAAGTCTTAAATGAACCATCAGACAGACAAATGAACAAGCCAATGCCTGCTTGCCCTCATGGTGTCTACCTCAAGTGTGGTGGTAATTGTGGTATTTTAGAATTTATATAAAATTTGCCATTTGGAGAAAAATATTCTTACCTGAATTACTTGATTTAATTTGGGACACATATAACCTTTCCTTTTTAAATACTGCAGGAGCCATATGTGCATTGTTTGCAGAAGGGTGTAAGGATAATTAGAAAGTAACTTGAGGTCCTGGTCATACCTAAGGACTTTAGCCAGATAGCTGAAGAATCAAATTAGGTAGTATTTAGTATATACCACATGCAGCATTGGCATGTTACATACTATATGTAACTATTTATAAATGTTTCTATATGTAAAATCTTTTATATGTTTTTTCCCCCACAGGGTAATAAGAGATTTGTTTTTAAGTTGTAATGGAGTAAATCAAATAATCGAATTAAATTACTTAAATGGTATTCGAAATCATTCCCTAAAAGCATTTGAAACCCTGATAATCAGCCTAGGGGAACAACAGAAAGATGCTTCGGTTCCAGGTATTGACGGGCTAGACACTGAACAGAAGGAGTTGTCCTCTGTAAATGTAGGCCCTGCTTTTCATAACCAGCAAGCTTGTTCGGATTCTTCTCAGAGCCTCAGCAAGTTTTATGCCAACCTCAAAGAAGCTTATCCTAAGAGACGGAAGACTGTTAACCAGGATGTGCACATCAACACAATAAACCTCTTCCTCTGTGTGGCATTTTTATGCGTAAGTAAAGAAGCGGAGTCTGACAGGGAGTTGGCCAATGATTCAGAAGATACTTCTGGCTATGACAGCACAGCCAGCGAGTCTTTAAGTCATATGCTGCCGTGTTTGTCTCTTGAGAACCTTGTCTTGCCTTCTCCTGAACATGTGCGCCAAGCAGCGGACATCTGGTCTATGTGTCGTCGGATCTACATGTTGAGTTCAGTCTTCCAGAAACAGTTTTACAGGCTTGGTGGTTTCCGAGTATGCCATAAATTAATATTTATGATAATACAGAGCCTCTTCAGAAGTCCTGAAGGGGAGCAAGGAAAAAAGGAGGCAGATACAAATGTCAATGAAAACCAAGATTTAAACAGAACTCCTCAACCTGAGGTAACTGTGAAGGAAGATTTATTACCTTTGACTGTAAAAAGTGACCCCACACCATCAGAAATGGGCAGTGTAAAAAAGAGTGCTGACAGTTTAGGTACATTGGAGTCGCAGGATATTTCTTCCATAAATGTGGAACAAATTTCTGCTGCTGAAGCTGCTCCCGAGGAAGCAAAGATTACAAGTGAAGAAAGTGAGACCTCACTTCAGAGCATACGACTTTTAGAAGCCCTGCTGGCCATTTGTCTTCATAGCATCAGAACTAGTCAACAGAAGGTGGAATTGGAGTTACCTAATCAGGTAAACGCTTGTCCTTAGTCCAGCTCTTGTGTAATATATAAATATATGTATATGCACACACGCACATATATATATTTAAAGTTCTAAGTTAATACTATTCTAGTTTTGTTTTTCCAAATATTTTACATTTTGAGATGCTCCTATATGCTTAACACAGTACCAGGTACTGTGGAGGATACAAAGGAGCACGTGACCCAGTTCTCGCCCTAAAGTAACTTAGGATTTAGTTTGGGATGCAAAACCCCTTGTGAAACAGTGTATGCATTAAGTGTCAGATGAATAATAATGGATACTGTATTTCAAAGTTCAAAGTTCTCAACTTTGGTATGATGCTGTTGGGTGCCCTGCCCAGATCCGCTTTACCAAACTGACGCGCCCATTGCCATCTGCTCATCAGCACCTCTCTTCCAAGGATTGCCCTTGGCTGACAGGAGGTTGCCTGGGAGTTGTCTGGGAAGGGTGCTCATAGCTAATGGCTAATGGATGTGACTCTGGGGGCGAGGACAGTCTCCGGGGTACAGTTCAGGCTCCAGAGCTTCCCGGGAAACTAGGCTGGGACCAGACTTCTCCTGAACCCACATCTTTGTCCAGATTTCCCCCCGACTTCTTCGGCTTCCCTCACACCCTTACAAATTTTCTCCTGAGAGGACCTCTTAACCCAAAAAGAATCTAGGGACCTTGGAATGTGACAGACCTCTTTCTTCTTGTGCTTACTAACTCACCCCTAACTATTCTGCCACCAAACAGGCTTTTCCTACTCCAGTTCCAACCTCTGTATTGCCTCATAGCTAAAAGCTCTCGATGCTTCTGAGTTGCTCACAAAGTCTACACTCTTTACCATAGCATTCAAAACCCTTCACAGTGTTGCTTTTATTTCTTTGCTTAGCCTCATTTCTTGCCATTCCTCACCATGCTGTAATCAAAACCAAACAAAACCAGTAAAGTGCTTGATAAATAGAAATGTTATTAATTTTAATGGTAGGATGTTTATATAAGAGATAGGTATTTATACGGTCATTTTACTTTTATATCAATTATAAATAGACTAGCTTTCTACTTGTTAAGTAAATAGTAATTTGTCATTTGTCTTCTTACTGTTTAGTTTTTTAAAAACATGTTGTTAATATTCTTACTCTCTTTTATTTTACCTTAGAACTTGTCTGTGGAAAATATATTGTTTGAAATGAGGGACCACCTTTCCCAGTCAAAGGTGATTGAAACAGAACTGGCAAAGCCTTTATTTGATGCCCTGCTTCGAGTTGCCCTGGGAAGTCATTCAGCAGATTTTGAATGTAATGATGGTGTGACTGAGAAGGTATGAATAACATACAGTTGTGTTATCTGGGTATGACTAGCAGAGGCAGAAGTGTGTGGGATGAGACACTGATGAATATGGCTAGAACATATGGACCAGGATTTGATCAGGTGAGTTTGATGGGTCGTATTTTCATCATCTGGGATGGACACTATTTCATCACTACCCTATCTCATAAAAAACAGGAGGGCACTATGATAGGCTTTTCTTTACATAATCTGGAAATTTACTGAGAATTACTCCCGGTTAAGGTAGAAATGTATTATTTGATTTGATAAGTCTTATGTATATCTGATAGTTTATTAAATGATAATTCAGGGATGGTGCTGATTTAACTATCCTATCTGGTCCTCTGTTGTTGGTACAGCTAATATTTCCAGAACTTTCTACTCACTTTAATTTAATTAATTAATTAATTAATTTTTTTGAGACTGAGTCTCGCTTTGTTGCCTGGGCTAGAGTGAGTGCCATGGCATCAGCCTAGCTCACAGCAACCTCAAACTCCTGGGCTCAAGCAATCCACCCACCTTGGCCTCCCAGAGTGCTAGGATTACAGGCGTGAGCCACCGTGCCGGCCTCACTGTAATTTTAAATCACTCAACATAAAAATGTCTAGTAATCATGTAGAAAATAGCAATCACAGTGTTTCAGTTGTTTGTGTTAACATTTTTATCCTAAAAGAACTATTTTAATTTTTTTTCCTAAAACCTTGTGACGCATATTTAGTTCATTTCCCTCTCATTGCGTGTTTCTTTTACCTTTAATTATCACCTATCCTTTATTTTTATATAACTTCTCTTTTAACTCCTTGGATTAGCCATATATATGATGTTTATAATCTCTTGCCATAATATTTTATGTTACTGTTTGTCATCACTTAAAAACTTACTGGAATGGCCGGGCATGGTGGCTCACGCCTGTAATCCTAGCACTCTGGGAGGCTGAGGCGGGCGGATCGTTTGAGCTCAGGAGTTCGAGACCAGCCTGAGCAAGAGCGAGACCCTGTCTCTCCTAAAAATAGAAAGAAATTATATGGACAACTGAAAATATATATAGAAAATATTAGCTGGGCATGGTGGCACATGCCTGTAGTCCCAGCTACTTGGGAGGCTGAGGAAGGAGGATTGCTTGAGCCCAGGAGTTTGAGGTTGCTGTGAGCTAGGCTGACGTCATGGCACTCTAGCCTGGGCAACAGAGTGAGACTTTGTCTCAACAACAACAAAAAAAAGTTATCGGGCCGGGCGCAGTGGCTCACGCCTGTAATCCTAGCACTCTGGGAGGCCGAGGTGGGCGAATCGTTTGAGCTCAGGAGTTCGAGACCAGCCTGAGCAAGAGCGAGACCCCATCTCTACTAAAAATAGAAAGAAATTATATGGACAGCTAAAAAATATATATAGAAAAAATTAGCCGGGCATGGTGGTGCATGCCTGTAGTCCCAACTACTTGGGAGGCTGAGACAGGAGGATCCCTTGAGCTCAGGAGTTTGAGGTTGCTGTGAGCTAGGCTGACACCATGGCACTCACTCTAGCCTGGGCAACAAAGTGAGACTCTGTCTCAAAAAAAAAAAAAAAAAGTTACTGGAATAGCTATTAACACCTTCTCGTTATATTGCTGAATCAACTGGTTAGCTCTAAAATGTTCACATACTTGTTTTATTCTGCCTTTTATTGATGTTGCAGGGATCAGGACTTTGAGGTTCTTTAAAGTAAAAATATTTTCTAGAATGAAAGTATTAGTAGCATTTTTATAAGAAAAGGAAAATTTCTTGCTACAAGGTGTTACATAGAAAGTTAATGCTAGTACTCTTGATTTCTGAGATGCTTGTATATAGACAATTGCATTCTGAAATCTTTAAATTAATCCCTTTGAAAAACCATCATGTCTCCTCTAGTTATCTAATTTATGAAACATTTTATTTATAAAATCTCTAGGAAAAAATCTTTTTCTATTAACAAATCTATAAAAATAATATATATGAGGGATCTTCAAAAAGTTCATGGAAAATGTGTATTGTGAAAAAACTATGCATGGATTTCAAAATTTTTTGCACCAAAATAAACTCATACTAACTTGTTATAATGTGTCTGAAAATGATCTAGTTTGAGGCGCTAAGAAGCTTAAGACAGCAGTTTGAAAAGAGACCCTATCAGAGTAACATGAATCCTGCTAGAATTGAAGCAAAAAGAAACATCAAGTTTATGGTGAAGCTTGCATGGAAGAATGGTGAAATCATTGATGCTTTACAAAAAGTTTGTGGGGATAATGCCCCAGACAAATCAGCAGTTTACAAATGGATAACTCGTTTTAAGAAAAGACAAGACGATGTTGAAGATGAAGACTGCCGTGTCAGACTATCCACATCTATTTGTGAGGAAAAGCTTTGTCTTCTTTGTGCCCTAATTGAAAAGGACCAATAATTAACAGCAGCCAACAGTGTAGACATCTCAGTTGGTTCAGCTTACACAATTCTGACTTAAAAATTAAAGTTGAGCAAACTTTCTCCTCGATGAATGTCGAAACCATTGTACCCAGATCAGCTGCAGACGAGAGCAGAGCTTACAATGGAAATTTTCAAGAAGTGGCATCAAGATCCTGAAGCATTTCTATGAAGAATTGTCACAGAGAAGGAAACATGTCTTCACATACAATCCCAAAGACAAAGCACGATCAAAGCAATGGCTAACAAGGGGAAAGGTCATGGCAACAGTTTTTTTGGATGCTCAAGTCATTTTGTTTGTTGACTTTCTGAAGGGCCAAAGGACAATAACGTCTGCTTATTGTGAAAGTTTTTGAAAAAGTTAGCCAAACCTTTAGCAGAAAAACGCTTGGGAAAACTTCACCACAGAATCCCCCTCCACCATGACAACACTCCTGCTCATTCCTGTCATCAAACAAGGACAATTTTGCAAGAATTTTGATGGGAAATCATTAGGTACTCTCCTTACAGTCCTGATTTGGCTCCTTCAGACTTCTTTTTGTTTCCTATTCTTAAAAAATATGTAAAGGGCACCCATTTTTTTTTTCCAGTTAATAATGTAAAAAAAGATTGTATTGACATGGTTAAATTCCTAGACTCTCCAGTTCTTTAGGGATGGACTAACTGGCTGGTATCATCACTTATAAAAGTGTCTTGAACTTGATGAAACATATATTAAGAAGTAAAGTTTATAATTTTTATTTTTATCTTTTAATTCCATTTTCCACAAACTTTTTCAGGTGTCCTTGTGTTTATTAGCATTAAGTTGTGTGAAGTATAATTTCACTTCATTGTGGTTTTTAGTCATTTCCTATTATATAACTGGAATGAAATTTCTTAAATAGATTTATTTTTCAATAAAACTGAAATGACCTATAGCTTTCTCTGTCAGAAACTTTCTTTTTTGAAGTAAGTTGTCTGAGTTTCTGGGAAATTTTGCTGAGTGAATTTCATAATTTATAATGATTCATATTGATTACTATGGTTTTTTCTTCGATATTAAAGCTGTCCTTACTATGACTTTTGAGTAATAAATATTCTATTACTGAAAATGAATAAATGTTACAACTTTTACCTTTGAATTACATTGATCTTACAGAGTCATCAATCTGAGGAAGAACTGTCATCCCAGCCTGGTGATTTTTCAGAAGAAGCTGAGGATTCTCAGTGTTGTAGTTTTAAACTTTTAGTTGAAGAAGAAGGTTATGAAGCAGATAGTGAAAGCAATCCTGAGGGTGGCGAAACCTGGGATGATGGTAAAATATCACTGAAGCTCTTATGACTGCATCTGCAAGTCACATTGTTAAATAGCAAAGTGGTTCATAATAATACTACTTTAGGATTTTGTATTGCCTTACAATTAAAAAAGTGTGTTACATTATCTTGTTTGATCTTCACAACAAATTCCAGCACTTGTATATGCAATTATGAGATATATTTTGTTACCATGAACATTTTCTGAATGCCTAAGAACATGGGGTAAAAGAAAAATTCCCCACTTTCATATGTATTCTAGTGTGAAAGATAAACAATAAATACCAGAAATAAACAGTCTGCAGAAAATAAAACCAAGTGACATAATAGTAATAGTGATCGGGCGGTGAGCAAAGTCTTTTCTGAAGAGGCAGTATTTACATTGAGGCCTGAATAAAAACAAGCTAGCCAGAGGAACACTGGCGGGAAGAGCATTTCAGGCAGTTTGTTATAAAGACTAAGTAATATGGGGAATGCAGAACATCTTTCTGTGACATCCAAGGATGCTGCAGCATAGATTTCTTCTTAGTTTACCACAGCCCATCTTGACCTTAGGATGGAACTGCATTGCATGTGATCCTTTCTTTGTCTCCAGGTTTAAAACTTGGGTAGAATGGAAAAGATGGGTTGATTAGAGCCAAGATATTTCTGGGAAGGCTCCATCTTATTATATGCTGGTCTTACAAATGTCCCAGTACTGTTAAGTCTTTACTGAGTTTACGGTAGTTTATCTTCCTTACAGTTGATTTTCTCTTTCCCATCCAGTAAATGGGAATAATCACTGATATCTTACTTAAAGGGATTGATGGACCCATGGCTGTTGCTTTTTGAAAAGCTATTGGCCTAATAATGGTGGTTTTCTTATAGTACAATTTTATCATAGTACAGATTTAATTTTATAATTGTGGGTTTCTTTTTTATGTTCTGTGTTTGCTAAGTGGATCTCAAGAAATTTATAAATTTCTTAACTGTATGAACTTCTTTTAAGAGTATAGCAGTCTTAAAAGATCATATTAGTCAAGTTTTCCAAAATGCAATATTCAGTAAAACAGGGTCTGTTTCTCACTTACGAAGAAGACAAAGTTGAGAATTCATCCAACCAATAGCCAAGCTTACTGTTTTCAGGCAGTATGGCCAGGCACATTGAATGACACTGTGATTTAGGTATTTGGGGGTCAGAAAGTTTGGGACAGTTTTTTTCCCCAGTCACTTCAGGAGGGATGTGTTAAATCTGTATCCCATGTCTATAAAAATTACTGTTGCTAATATTTGTAGTTCTGTTGAAGACCAAAATTACTTCTAAGGCTACTTATTAATCTTCAAAATATCCATAATGCTTGATTATTCAGGCTACATATTGTAATCAGACGTCATGTTGTAGGAAAAGGTTTTGTGAGCATCTTGTAGATAGCACTTTGCCACTAGATCTTCTAAGATGATGAATAAAGTATGAAATATTCAGTGTTTAGGGAATAAAAATAATTTTTTCTTTTTCCCTTTCCAGGGGTAGATGTAAAGTCTGAAACAGAAGGTTTTAGTGCATCAAGCAGTCCAAATGTCTTACCTGAAAACCTCACTCAAGGAGAAATAATATATCCTGAGATTTGTATTCTGGAATTAAATTTGCTTTCTGCTAGTAAAGCCAAACTTGATGTGCTTGCCCATGTATTTGAGAGTTTTTTGAAAATTATTAGGCAGAAAGAAAAGAATATTTTTCTGCTCATGCAACAGGTAAAAAATGTATTTAGTTAAATGTGATCCACATTTATCAGACTCATACCCTAAAAACACATCTCCTTATGTATAACCTAACTTGTCTGAAAATTGAGATGATTGACTACTAATCTTTTATAGTACTTTAAGTGTGTTTTTACCTACAAATGGTATTCCAAAATCTTTTAATTCTATAGTTCTCTAAAGTAGCATAAAAAAATTAATGTTGTCATTGGCTAGCCAGTAATGAATTCTCATATGTTTCTGAGAATGGGTATTATTTTTAAAATTGCATGTAATTTTATTATGTGCCTATTGTTTTGGAAAATCAGAAACAGTATAAAAAGAAAATGAAATTATGTGTAATCCTACACATAGTATTCTTTCCAGTTACTTTAAAATACATAAATATTTATACAGTAGACCCCCCCATCAGAAAATTTATTATGACATTACAATTCCTTCATGCTTCTGTGAGGGTAAGAAATTTAATTTCTTATGTTTTGTTTTTTAATCTTCAGGGAACTGTGAAAAATCTTTTAGGAGGGTTCTTGAGTATTTTATCACAGACTGATTCTGAATTTCAAGGTGAGTCGAAACTGTTAGTTTTAAACAATAGTTTTGGCTGGGCACGGTGGCTCACACCTGTAATCCTAGCACTTGGGAGGCCGAGGCGGGCGGATCATTTGAGCTCAGGAGTTCGACACCAGTCTGAGCAAGAGCAAGACCCCATCTCTACTAAAAAAATAGAAAGAAATTAGCTGGACAACTAAAAATATATAAAAAGAAATTAGCCGGGCATGGTGGCGCATGCCTGTAGTCCCAGCTACTCGGGAGGCTGAGGCAGAAGGATTGCTTGAGCACAGGAGTTTGAGGTTGCTGTGGGTTAGGCTGACGCCATGACCCTCTAGCCCGGGCAACAGAGCAAGACTCTGTCTCCAAAAAATAAAAAATAAATCAAAATAAAAAATAAGTCAAAATAAAAAATAAAATAAAAGTTTTGCAATTATTTTATGTGAAGAGTTGATTATAATGGTTTCCATTGGCATGGTGCCCTGTGATTTCAAAAGTATTTTTGTATGTAATCATCTCATTTGTTTCTTAGATCCACCCAATGAAATAGACATGGTGTAAGCATCTTTATAGAGACGAAAATCTAGATTCCAAGGGATTGAGTTGTTCAGGGCCATATACATAGAAGTGGCATTTCAGGGACTGTAACCCAGTGCAAACACTGTGTTGGTGCCATATCTGATGTTGATTGTCTACTCTCTACTTAGTACTTCCTCAGACATTTGATAAATTCATAATAAATATATAATATGCTTTCTAACCACAACTAACCTAAATTCTAGTTAGAGAATTAAGGCTAACATACATGATGCACTGATTTGGGTTTTTCTGATGTTTCTCTGTGATTGAATTCAGGCTATATTAGTACATTTTTGGTAGTAATATTCAAAAGTGATATTGGGTCCTTCTGAGTGCATCATATCAAAGGATTTATGGTATCTAGATCTTATTACTGGTGATGTTAACTTTGATCACATGGTTAAGATGGTGTCTGCCAGGTTTCTCCATTTTAAAGTTACTATTTTCCCTTTATAATTAATAAGTATCTCGTGGGGAGATAACTTGAGACTATGTAAATATCCTTTTTCTTGTCATACTTTAACTCACTGATTTTAACATCCATCCATTGATGATTCTTGACTGAAACAATTAATACTGTGATATTTACCAAATAATGATTTTATATTTTCTTCATTCCTTCTGTGTGTATTAATTGAGATTGTACTGTGTGGATGTGCCAGTGGATGATGAGGGGGCTCCCCAAATACCCTAATGAAGAGAGCGTTACTTTGGGGACCATTAGGGCCACTATTACCCTATGTGGCACTTTGCATACATTAGAAAAATACATCCTCCACGTGTGGAGCTTGGCTAGCAAATAGTATCTTTGTACTAAGAAAAAGGTATTCCTTTCTTTACCCAGGCAACACAGCCCAACACCAGATGCATGGCTTGATGAACAGCATTCAGGCTTTATTTCAGTCTGGATTTTTCCCTTTGATTAGACAACTTGACCAGTTTGCAGCCTGTACAGTTATGCTCAGCAGCTCTGATGCTAACATCCCATTATACGTCTGAGCTTTTGCCTGACAATCCATTCCATTTCTTTAGAGAAGAGTTATCATGTTTTCGGCCTAAAAATGAAAGTTGAGCTATCTGTACTTTCTACTGAGAAACAGGAACAAGGTGGATATTCACAGATAGATCTATCATTAATCCTTGTGTTGTCGGCCACACTCTCACTTGTTCTCTAGACCTTAGGTGAATAGATTGGCTCCCCACTGCTCTGAGACTCTTTGTAATTCAAAGGAATTCTAGACTGCGACTTTCTTTTTTATCCACCTACTTTTCATCTTCAAGAAATATTTTTAAATCTCTTATCCGATATACCCTATTGCTCCCTCCCCCACCTCTTTTTTTTCATCCTGTTCTAGGTTCCTTTTTATAAAAATTCTGTACTTTAGTGCAGTGAGTTTTTAGTAGTACACAGAAGCAAGTATAAGTATTCATTCCCCTATTTTGAACTGGAACCTGTCAGTTTTGAACTGGAAAAAAAAAAAAACCCAAGCACATGCATTTTTTACTTTGATCATATTACTTTCCTACTCAAAAACCTTTCATGGATTCATATTACTTACAGGACTCATGCTGTTTTATAGTCTTGTTGCAAGTAGTCTTTTCAGATATACCTGTTATATTACTGCATCAGCTCTCTGCTTCTACAAAATGTTTCTTAAACATGGCTTCTATTCTTTAACCTCAGGTCTTCCCAAACTACCAGTGTTTTAAGATACATCTCAAGTTTTATATCAGGATTATTTTCGTCATGTATAAAGTGAAGATAATGTTGAATTTATAGGGTTTTTCTGTGAGAGTCAGCTGAGATAATGCATGTAAAAATACTTTGAACACTATAATGTGCTCTATAAATATTAGTTATTTTACTTTAAATAATTCTATGAATTTATGTACTACCATTTTACGTTTTATGCTAAACCCATGGTGGAATAAAGAAAATGTTCAATCTAAATAGTTTGTGATATTTAAGCATGTAAATAGTCGTTAATGTTCCCACTTTTATTTCCTGTGATCTAATTTTATATTTAGAAAACGATAGTTATACTTTAAACATTTTCAAGATGAGAAGATAACAGACTATTTTGTGGTATGGGAGTGGTATCAATTTAACAAATACTGTGGGGGTTTTGTTGTTTTTTTTGAGACAGAGTCTCCCTCTGTTGCCCGGGCTAGAGTGCCATGGCACCACCATGCCCGGCTAATTTTTTTTTCTATATATATTTTTAGCTGTCCAGATCATTTCTTTCTATTTTTAGTAGAGATTGGGTCTCACTCTTGCTCAGGCTGGTCTCGAACTCCTGACCTCGAGTGATCCTCCTGCCTCGGCCTCCCAGAGTGCTAGGATAACAAATACTGTGTTGATTTATGCTTCTCTAAGGAATGCCCTTAGTTTACTTGTAGCTAACCAATCTTTAAGAAAAGGGGTTTTGTTGTTTTTGACGGTTAGTTGGTTGGTTCACATTTAGTTACATTGCTATTTCCTCAACAAATTTGTGATTACTGTACTAGATTTTTATAATCCATTCAAGATGTTACAGTAGTGTTTGCTTTCAATGAAATTGCTTATTCATTTCCTTTAATCAAATGTACACTAGTTTTAATTTTTTTCCTCTTTCTTTAATTTAGCATGCCAGAGAGTATTGGTGGATCTTTTGGTATCTTTGATGAGTTCAAGAACATGTTCAGAAGAGCTAACCCTTCTTTTGAGAATATTTCTGGAGAAATCTCCTTGTACAGTAAATATGCTATAATTTTTACATTTTTCACTGGTACCTTAATAGAATGTATTTTTAATTATTTGGAAATGTCTAAGCTCTTTCTTTTGATGTGGCAGTTGTATAGTTAGTTTTCTATTATTATATGTGAAGTTCTCAATTATTTTATTATTAGCACATATTTCAACCATTTCACTTTGATTTTGACTAACCAGACGTATCACTAGGATCATGGTCCCTTTAACACACTGTATCCCTAATTTTGTGCTTAAGAAATGACAAATAATTTTAATTACTAAAGAAAACTTTAATTATGAATAATTATAACCATCTTAAGGATTGTGCTTTTCTAAAAAATCATTATCCACTCTTCATTCATCTTCTATACTTCTGTTCATTGGTATAGCTTAGTGGCTTTTTAGACTATTCTTTGCTGGGAAACCCATTTTTATAATGAAATCTTGGCTAGAAGCATAAGCAAATAAAACAGAAAACTTTGGAGCTGTTTTGTTTGAAGCAGGAACGGACGTTCCGGAGCTCTGCCTACTTTACACCCCTCTCCAGTACCGAGGACCCTGAGAGAGCTCTGTGGAACACAAGTTAAAATCTGCTAGTGTAGATCATCGAGAGCTGTTTGTTTATGGAATACTTCTGTTACTTCTTTTGAGTGTATTTCTCATTATTGTAAAATTAACATCAGATGTTATGCATGCGTAGGGCATTGTACTAGGTTAATCTTTTCTACTTTTTTCCTTATCTCTCCTAGCCATTGTTCTACTCTTTAATTAAATGCTCATTTCCTCATATCTTTTCTATGAATTCTACATTTCAGTTTAACCAAAAACTTATAATTTAAAATAAAACCCTAAAAGCTTATTTCAGTTGCCAAACACCAATGAAAGAAAATTTATTTGATTATAGAAAAAGCATGTGAAATAAGCTGGAAAATAATTGAGCACTCGATTTATAAAGTCTGGAATGCTATAGTATCATTCAGAAATCTGGAGAATTTGTAAGGTCTCTGATATATCCCTGATTTTAAAATAATTGAGAGAAGAACCATAGTTTACTTGGAAGTAAGCATCCTTCTTTGGAAGAAATCATTACTGATATAAATATTGTATTTAATTTGTAATACTTAAAACCAACTCATAAACATTAGATTTGTACCATAAAAACATCTGAACATGAAACAAATTAAACATAAGAGATTATATATTTTAAGAATGAAATCTCTGTTTCATGTTTTATCTCAGCTACACAGAAATGAAAATTTTAAAGATCTGGTAGATAGGAAGGTATTTAAATAGGAATGCTGATATGTGTGAGTATGTTTGTATTTGCATTTATAACCTGAATTTCAAGATTATCATGTATGTTGCGACATGATTATAAAGTTTTATTTGTTTTTCTTTTTCTCTAGAAAATCATTCTTCTGGGTATTCTGAAAATTATTGAAAGTGGTAATACTATGAGCCCTTCGCAGTATCTAACCTTCCCTTTACTGCATACCCCAAATTTAAGCAATGGTGTTTCATCGCAAAGGTGTCCTGGAATTCTGAACAGTAAGGCCATGGGTTTACTGAGAAGAGCACGAGTTTCGCGGAGCAAGAAAGAGGCTGATAGAGAAAGTTTTCCCCATCGGCTGCTTTCCTCTTGGCACATAGCCCCAGTCCACTTGCCACTGCTGGGGCAAAACTGCTGGCCACACCTGTCAGAAGGTTTCAGTGTTTCACTGTGGTTTAACGTGGAGTGTATCCATGAAGCTGAGGGTACCGCAGAGAAAGGAAAGAAGATAAAGAAAAGACACAAATCATTAATTTTACAAGATAGCAGTTTTGATGGCACAGGTATGATGACAGGGTTATCAGATTTATACACAAATATTTCCCAGCCAGCACTTTTGGTTGAGCAGTAAGAATATAGCAATGTTCTAACTTGCTCTGAACACACTCTGCACCTTAAATGCCTTACTTACTGGTTGTAGGTCCTCACTTCCAAAGCCTGTGTCGTCAGATAACCTTGACTCTCCTTTTTCTTCTCTACTTTTGTCTTTTATGAAGGGGGGTGGGTCTCACCACATATTCAACTTCTGCTGGGGTCGTCAGCCCCATTTCCAGCCTCTTTTCCGGTCTCATTCCTGGATGCAGGTGGCTCCTGGTGTTAGAAACGGAGAGGATAAAGCCCTGCAGCCGCTCTTCTTTCTGCTGCCTGTTCCCCAGCCCGTATCAGTCAGCCCCCGTTTCCTCTTTCTTTTATTGCAAGCTCTTCCTCTGGTGCTGTGTCTTACCTCAGTGGCCCTTTCCTCATTTCTGTTATAGAATGTTTAAATGTATCAGCCATTCTCCAGAGTTAGAATAAATGTTATTCCAGTTCTTTCTATAACCAAAGAATTGCTATTATACTGCTAGGAAGCTCAATCTTGTTATTCCGATGACTAGGACAGAAAGAAACTATTCATTAAAAAGCAGTTTATGGTGGTGGGCAGTAAAGTAGGTAGGATAATTCTTAGGGTCCATGGAAAGAATGAAATGACTGACTAAGACATGTTTAGAGTTTTACATGTACATGGGGGTGCAGGCCTCAATAACTCTTCATTCTTACCCACTGGAGCCTCTGTTTTAGAACACTAGGCCTTCACTAGTGTCTGCTCTCCACTGACCTACGCATGGAAGGAAAGGAAAAATCCCTAACGACATTGTCAAGATTGAAGTGGTGGGAGACGTCACCTGATATCCGCAGTCGGAGCTCTGAACCTATTTTTTTTATAGGCACATTTCCTTTTTAATCTCAGCAGATAATTTGTAATGTTTCAAGTTGTAATAGAATTTTCTTTCGTGAATTGTATTTTACCACCTAAGAAGTGATAGCCCTGCGTGTGACAGCACTGATAATGATGCTATCTAATATACATCGAGCACTTTCTGTATGTGAGCATTTTAATCTCAACAAGTCAGTAGGTGCTCACACTATCTGTATTTTTAGATGAAGTTAAGCAGCCTGACCAACTTATATAGCTATTAATAGTAAACAATGGAAAGGGATTTAAACCCGCCTTTATTTAATTCCAGAGCTTTTAAACATAATGCGCAAACTATAACCTATGCAGATTGCTTTCTCATATTTTAACGGGGGCAATCACAATGTAAACAGTCTCTTAAAAAATGAACAAATATATGCAGTGACCTGAGAAAAGTAAATATTGGAAATTTTTTTTTTTCTTTTTCTTTTTTGTTTGTTTTTCAGCTCATTAAGGGGGTACAAAAGATCAGGCTATATACATTGCCCATGCCTCGGCATCCCCCCGAGTCTGAGCTTCAATTGTGTCCATTCCCTAGACAGTGCACATCACACTCATCATGTAGGTGTGCACCCCTCCCCTCCCTGGAAATTTTTTAATATTTTGTTTTCAAGATGGATTAGAAAACTTATTTTAGAAAGATGATTTTGCATAAACACTAAAACATGTAAAAATAATAGACACATATACAAATTTTTGAAGAGAGATGAAGAAAATATTGCAGTGATATCACATCTTTTACCAACAGATGTATACCTTTGAGCAAGTTTTCTAACCTCTCAGCATCTCAATTCTATCACCCCATAATATTTTCCTAGTCAGATTTTTGTGAGCATTAAGTTAAGAAATATTTGTAATATTCCTGTATTTCTTAGGTACATGCTGATTTTTGTCCTAGTCCTTTATTTGTAAAAATTCAGATTTGGTATATAGACATTTTTTAAATGTCACATTAGATATTTAGAGAATGTCACATTCTCTCTATATATTATATCTTGGGCAGTAGTCCTCCAAAATAATAGGTGACTTTAACTCTTCTTTTTTAGGGCTAATTGCTATTGCTGGGGGGAGTAGTTTTAAAAATTGATGGTGGTTTTACCTGTGGAAAAATGTCAACTAATGATATATATGCAATCTAGTAACTAGTAATGTTCATCTTCTTTAAAAATCTGAGCCTTTGGACATGCATTTTGTATTGTTGTATATCATAACAGCTTGCCATAAAGTCACATGCATTGTAATAACAGGTAGCTCATCATACATCTTCAGGTAGTGCTGGGTTTTAAATGGTGAGGAAGAAGAGTCAGGATGACCAGATAGCCCAAAGCCTGTAAGCACTTATCTTTGCTTGCCTTAAAGGAGCATTAATGTAGTGTTTCAGAATCATTTAGCAATTATATTCAGGGATCACTCGCCTGGGAATCTAAATAATGAATATATTCAAACACTACATTTTTCTGAAAAGATTTTTAATATGATCAATTTTTAAAAATTGTACCACTGTGATAATTACAGAAAGACTTTTGGTAGTATGAGGCATTGACAATGGTGCGTGCTCCCTGGACCAGGGTCAATGGTGTCACAGTGGCCCAGTCCAACTGATGAAAGAAGCTTGGTACAGATTGTAATAGGTTATCACAGTGACATTCTAGTCTGGTCATGCCCACAGTTGCCCTCAGTTATTATACATTTCAAAACATTTAGTAACTTCTTTTTTAGGAGATAGGATCTTGCTCTGTCGCCCAGGCTGGGGTGCAGTGGTGCAATCATAGCTCACTGTAGCTGTGAACTCCTGGGCTCAAGCAATCCTCCCACCTCACCTTCCCAAGTAGCTAGGACTACAGGCACATACCACCACAATCGGCTATTTTTTTTTTTTTTTTTTTTGTAGAGACAGGGGTCTTGCCTTGTTGCCCCGGCTGGTCTCAAACTCCTGGTCTCAAACTCCTGGGCTCAAGCAGTCTTCCCACCTGGGCCTCCCAAAGTGCTGGGATTATAGGTGTGAGCCACCATACCTGGCCCATGTAATAACTTCTAAAACATTCAATTACTGTTTTTCACCTGTTATGCTTTTTTAGAATTAACTTCTATACTTTGGAAATATTGTTGTTTGTAACAGGTCAGAGTTAGACATTCTGGGTAGTCTACTACAAATGAAAACCATGCTTTGTATTCTTCTAAATTCACTTTTCCACTTAATTTTTATGGACTGTTCTGCTGATCATTTTGATATCTTTTTCTTGCAGAGAGTGACAGACCAAAAGGTGCAAAGTACATAAATCCTGGTGAGAGACTCATAGAAGAAGGATGTATTCATATAATTTCCCTGGGATCCAAAGCACTGATGATGCAAGTGTGGGCTGATCCTCATAATGGCACTTTTATCTTTCGGTATTGATTATTTTTGACTCCCCCCGAATAAATCATGTATTTAAACAATTTACGTAAGAAACATTAATGTGAAATCTGCTAATAAAAATCATTACAGCAAAAGAAAAAACCTTATTAAAAAAGAAAATACATTTCAACAGTTATTAATAATATTTTATAACAGTATACTATTCTATCCAAAAATCTATAAAGTCTAAAACAGATTATGTTAATTTTCTTTAGGTTTTAGATCAAATACTATAATCTTATTCTGTGGAAATATTCTATCAAATTGCAATGGTCTTACAGTGTTATTAACAAACAGATGTTTTCCACATAGATAATTGATAGCCAATATCTAATAAGCTGGGATTTTCCTTGATACCTTGTCTTTTTTTCCCTATCTCCTTTATTAAGTGGTATAGATACAAGTCTTCTATTTGTATTAAGTAAATAAGAATAATATGATACTGTCTGTATAAAACTTAAATCTAAACAAATCAATATGTTATTTAGGCATTTATGCTTTGTAAACATTATAAATATTACTAGGTGCTTTATATACACTATCTCATTCTTTTAGTAATCCCTCAAAGTAGGTTAGACCTCCAATACTTCTGGTATTTAGACATTTATGTATAATCTGTATTAATTTTTCTATGGACCAAATATTACATTGTATTAATTTCTAAAAGGGCAATGACTATATAAATAATAATAATAAATATTGTTTTGCAAACTGAATTCTGAAAATTATTGCCTAAATTATTAACACCAGCCAATGAGCCTAATTTATTTTAGTTCATGAATTGAGGTAATGATACAATAAAATAACTAAATAGATTATGGTGTAAAACAAAGACCTACTGACTTTTCAAGTAATTTTTAAAAAGATAGAACTGAGTTTTTAATCTCACTTAAATATTTACAATTGTAGCTGCTATACATGTGTTAAATACTGAGGTCAGAGTTTTCATGTTTTGAGCCTATGCCTTTTCTCTTTTTCTGTAGGGTGTGCATGGATTCAAATGATGACATGAAAGCTGTTTTACTAGCACAGGTTGAATCACAGGAGAATATTTTCCTCCCAAGCAAATGGCAACATTTAGTACTTACCTACTTACAGCAGCCCCAAGGGAAAAAGAATATTCATGGGAAAATCTCCATATGGGTCTCTGGACAGAGGTATGAAGCGTTTTGAGAAAATGCATATTAATCTCAGTTATAATTTTAAATTTAATTAGTCTGTTGTAGCTTCTGAAACACATTAGAGAAAATTGTGTGTAAAATTTACTATGTATTAACATAAGAATTCATGTTAGAGTTGGATTTTTTTTTCCTATTTATCATTTTCCTACCAAATAAACCTCCCTTAGAAGTAACTGCTGAAAATTAATATTTGGGTTTGGGGAGCATGCAGAAACCTGGACGTTTAGACATTTGTATCAATTATATTAGAGAGAAACAGAATCTATAATTTTGTCCCTCAAGCTAATATGCTATAAAAGTGAATCCACAGAGAATTATTTAAATTAAGTGGCTATTAAGGATAATACCTAACTTAAATTAGGCTTTCAAAAGAAATTAGAATGACTGGAGAGAAGTATATCAGGTGATAGATTCAGATAGGGTCCTAGAAACAGGTGATAGATTCAGGTAGAGTACTGAGTGATTTTACTGCACAGGAGAATTGTGGGCCAACTTAATAAGAAACATTTTGTGGAATATCTTAATGTAAAATTTAACCCTGCATGAACTATAAAGTATCTTGGATTTGTAAGAGTTGGGAAGTGTTTTAATGAATGAAGTAACATGGAAGAAGATACAGAATTCAAAACCAGTATTATAGCGTGGAAGAGGATCAAGCTGACTCGAAGAGTCTAAGTTGAATAATGAGAAAGAAAAATGAATGGGCATGGTGAAGCTACCTGCCAGGAGGCTTTGAATGCCAAGATAAGCCTAGATTTGGTCAAATGGAGCATAACAGGTTGCATACTTACTATTTTACAGACCTTCTGCTAGGTGCTTTATATACATTACCTCCTAATTCTCTCAAAAATCCCTCAAAGTAGATTAGACCACAGAAATAACAGATTGATCTATTTTCATTCATTCATTTCACATTTATTGAGGAATTACTGTGTCTGAGCACTTGGCTATGTTAGACCTGGAGGACAGTGGCAAGTGAGACAGACACCTTCCTTGCCTTCTTGGAACTCACAGTCTAATGAGGAAGCAGAAAACAAGCAAACACAGTTAAATGAGTATTTACAAATTACGACTAATACTGTGAAGGTAACACGTTCTGAGAGAGAAAACATCAGGTTTAATACTTAAGATAGGTAGATCAACAAAGGCCCATCTAAGAAGCTGAGACCTAAAGGAGGAAATGCAGCTTTCACTGAGCAGGTGGGAGGAGTGTTCCAGGTAGAGAAAAAGGCCTGTGGAGACGAAGTGAAGGCTGTCTGCTGGGCAGGCCTTGTTTACAGCCGTCCAGCCTCACTCGTAGAGGAAGGCAGGGAGCAGGGGCTTGTGAGCGGCTTTAGGGCAGCCAGTCCTCAGTGTTTGCCACAGGAAAGAACAAGCTTTGGAGGAAAAACCAAAAGAGTTCACTTTTGTTTTATGCATTAAAAAAATGTGAAAATACATAATTAAAGCCTAATTTCCATATTCTAAATAAAATGCCATCTGGCATGAATCTTCACACCTGCCTAAGCCAGAATGGCAGCTAGAGCCAATCATTAAATTGGTTTCCAGAACCTGTAGTTAAATCAGTTGGAATTGGGGCTGGAGCTATATGTAAAGAGCCCCTTTCTCCTCTCTCCTCCTAATTTCTTCAGCTCTCAACTTTACTCAAATTATCTCATTTAATTCTTCCAACAACACTGTGAAGTAGGTATATTATTATCTCTATTTTACATATGAGGCAACTGAGACCCAGAGTGACTTGGCCAAAGTCATGCCTTAAGTAAGGGCTAGAGCTGAAACTTGAACCTGGATTCTGACCCCTGATAAGAGGCCATGCTGTGAAACTCTATGCTCTACTGCCCCTGCAGCCTTTTTCTTAATCAGGTCAACTGGCAGGTGTAGGAACCGTAAAGTAATTGTTAGACATGTTCAGAATGAGAGATTACATTTTCATCGTGGACAGGTCTGAAGTTAGTGAGCATAGTCACTCGAGTCACATATTGTTTTCCTTTTTTGCCCACCCACTGATTTCTGCATTCCTTTGAGGGACTTGTTTGCCACTCTGTGCAAGTTAATGATTTCATTAGTTAACAGAGCAGTGAGCAAGTGACCAAGGACAAATATATTGTTCTGTTGACTTAAATTTGGTGCTGTCTTCATCAGTTGAGCTATAGAATAATTTCTAAAGGAATACATTTCAAGAGGCCATTTTGAATAATACATAAGACGCTGAAAATGACTTATTAATACTTTCTATTAATTGTTATTTGATGAATAGCATATAAATATGGCAGAAATATATGGCACAGAGTAGATACTTAATGTTTGTTGAATTAATTTTGCATTCATCATGTAATAGTTTTCTTTTACCCTTAAAAATACTATTTTAAAAAATAAATAATTTTTTAAAATACTATTAATATTTTAAGTCATAATGCCACTAGGTGGCAATAGTGGTTCAGTCACAGCCATTCATTTGGTCCAAGGAGAAGCATGTCATTGAAGGTATCTCACATCTTTCTTTTATTAAAAAATTTCCTGTTAAAATAGTTACTTTTATATGTTAAATATGAAACAGAGAGCCTTAGGGAAAAGTTTTAAAATAAATATATACAAAGTTGAATTTATTATTAAGAGCTAACTATGTTAGCTTATTCTAAGTCTTCATCTTATTCACAAATTTTATTTAGACTTTGCCTTTATAGGTTACCGTTAGTATCTTACCATGGAGTTTAAAACATTCCTAAACTAGAGATAGAGGCTTGGCACTCTGAAGTTTCACTAGTTGTTGTAGTCCTCCTGGCTTTTGTGTCTCTCTGTGAGAAAGCCTTTCTTTACCTTTTCAAGTCCTCTGTAGATAGATATTCCTGTAACCTTTATCTATGAAGAAAAAGAAACTAATCAAAAGCTCTGTAATCACTTAGCACTGAAAAAACAGAAAATGCAAAAAGCACTGGCGTTTCAGTGGCTAGACAGAGGAAAATTTGGAGAAGTGATATTGTTTTTCTGATTAGTCTTTGAAGCCCTCATAGGGGACATAAAATTTTTGGAAACATGTGCCAAGATGGGAGACTTCTTTGTAAAATTAGAGGGAGGTGAGGAGGTAAGAAGGTGGTTGGTTTGTACCTGTAAACCAGGAAGGTAGACATGCAGAAGTCACGTGGCAAAGAAAACTGGCAGCAAATGTCCAGTCACACTTCCCACGGCCTGCTACGGGCTCATCAGGTATCTCTGTTCTGCTCCCACTCCTGTGGCTTGGGGACCACCAGCACCTCTGCCCAAAAGACATCAGCCCCTTTCCCTCCCCATCACCAGCCATCTGACACTGAACCAACAAAATTATTCAAGAATTTCCCATTGTTAAACATTCATACTTTAAAAATACTTGAAGTATTTTTAAAAATACTAGTACTCCCTGAAGTCATTGATTTAACTTTGTTTTTAACATAGGAAGCCTGATGTTACTCTGGATTTTATGCTTCCAAGAAAAACAAGTTTGTCATCTGATAGCAATAAAACATTTTGTATGATCGGCCATTGTTTATCATCCCAAGAAGAGTTTTTGCAATTGGCTGGAAAATGGGACCTGGGAAATTTGCTCCTCTTCAATGGTATATTTTCCCCTTTGAAGCATTTCCATTTTTTTTTTCAGTTAACAAGTATTAAACTAAGTGAATTAACCTGGCTAAAATGTTGATCTCTGTTCCTACATCTGTGTTATAAGAAGTACTGTATGTCTAAGATTCTAAGATAGACTTTTTAAATATTTTAACATTTTTATAATCTAGATATGTCTTACAACTGATATATCCATTTAATATAGAAATGTGTTCCTTTTTCTCTCCCCTCTCCAAAAAAAAGAGAAACTTATATTAAATCAACATTATTTTACAATCCTGGAAAATTCAGTATCATGACTAGTAAGTTTATTGTCTCTTTTATTTGTAATTTTAGTATATCCTATACAAATATCAAATTTTAGGGGAAAAATGAAATACATGATTTTTAAAAATACTTCATCAAACCTGATACATAATAGCATTTCAAGCAGTGTTTATTGAATAGATAGGAAGGAATAAAGATATGAATTCAAATTTTATTTTAAAGATATAGTTTCCATTGATTAAACAAATCAAAACAAAACAAAAAACCTGTTTTCTGCCTTCAGGAGAAAATAGAAATTTTATAATTTTATTTTATCAAGAGCTTCACAATTACCTTTATATACATTAATTCATCTTCCATCATAGTTGACATAGCTTATTGGAATGACATCAATTTGGAAATTGCAGTTTTATCAATTTTATAAAATATAGTGAACAACTAAAAGAATCTGGCAAAAATAATAACTTTTGGTTTCTTGCTTTTTATGAAAAATTCTGGTCAGAGTGTTTTAAATAACTACCATTATTTTTATGCTATTCAGGAGCTAAGATTGGTTCACAAGAAGCCTTTTATCTATATGCTTGTGGACCCAACCACACATCTATAATGCCATGTAAATATGGCCAGCCAGTCAATGACTACTCCAAATATATCAATAAGGAAATTCTGCAATGTGAACAAATCAGAGAACTTTTTATGACCAAGAAAGATTTGGACATTGGTCTCTTAATTGTAAGTTTTAATTTTATAAGTTTTAATTTTATAGTAACTGTACGTAGATATAATTGTTGAAGTGTGTAATTAGTTATAAATTAGATTTCTAAAGTTTTTCATTTTGTTCCTTAGCATTTTCTTTTCTTAGAATATGTTTTTTTCTGAAAAAATTTAGAACTCTGACTTCCTTCAAAATATATTTCAGGTTTTATACTTACATTCTCTTTTCCTTGAAATTATATTTCTGTAGTAAGTTTATTGGTTTAGTTTATTTTATACCTACTTCTTATGAGAAGTACAATTATAGGTCAGGGATATTTCTTACTTGAAGGAGACTGCTGTTTTGGAATGTATTTTTTCTTGTTCTTGTTGACCTGAAGCAGGGGGATCTGGTTGTCAATTGTTATTGGTTGAGGGCCAGGCACGCTAAATGCTCTGTAGTACATGAGCACTGTTATATAACAAAGGATGATCCCGTCCCAAATGTCTCACCATTAAGAAAACATGCTTTGGAAGTCAGGCATGGTAGCATGTGTCTGTAATCCCAGGTACTCAGGAGGCTTAGGCGAGATCACTTGAATCCAGGAGTTCAAGACCAGCCTGGGCAACATAGTGAGACTCTGATTCAATTAAACAAAAACAAAAACAAAACAAACAAAGCCACAAAACATGCTTTAAGGAATGGTTCTCACACCTGATTGTGCATCAGAATCACCCAGAGGGCTTGTTAAAATATAGGTCACTGGGCCAGCACTTCTGATTCAGTAGGTCTGCATTGTGGCCCTGGGATTTACATTTTTAATAAGTTCCTAGGTGACACTGACACTGCTGATTGGGGACCACACTTTTGAGAACCTCTGCTTTAAGGAAACTGAGGAGCTCACACAATTGTTTCATAAAAAAGTTCCCCCTAATTCTTTTATTTTTCCTGAAAGAGTATAGTATAGGTCATGTAAGTCGTAAAACTCAACAGAAATGATCACAAATAAAAATTCTAAGGGTTTTATGTGAAAACTTTTTTTAGAAAGCAAATTCTTTAAGTCTGATTTAGTGATTTGGAGGTTATGAGGTCCTGAAAGAGCGGTCAGGGAGAGGTGGTGCCCTCGTGTCAAGGTATGGTGTCAGGTTTCTGACTAAAACTACTGCGGGCTTGAAACTTTATTTTCCAACCTAATCATATATAACAGCCTGTATAATTGGTTTAGTGTGCAAGTATGCTAGGTGGTATGTCTGATTGCTGTGAGTCATAAATGATCAAAGCCCAAGGCCCCCCACCAACATCTGTAAGAAGACACTGAATGTATATGACTTCCCTGAGCCTCGGCGTGGCAGCAGCTGCCACTGAAACCACCTCAAAGTACATTATACATTTAAAATTTACCTTGGCTGGGCGCAGTGGCTAGTGCCTGTAACCCTAGCACTTTGGGAGGCCAGCCTGGGCAACGTAGCAAGACCCCGTATCAATCAATCAATACACAAACAAACAAACGAACAAACCTACCTTAATTTTTAAAGTAGTTTAGAGAATCTTGACAGGAAGCCAAAAGCTGATTGCAGCTATCCTTTACATGGGAGAGATATTGAAAGTTCTATTTAATTTTCGTTAGGTGTGCTGACAGTCTAGAATTTTATTCAATTAGAAAGAAAGATCTAGTTTAGAGTCACTTTTAAATGAGTAGCCAACCCATAAGCAAATCCAAAGCAAAAATTTCAGGTAAATTGGCCCAGAGTTCTCAGTATTTATAAGTGCTTAGAACAGTGCCTGATATGTAATGAGTGTGGTATAAGGCTTAGCTGTTAATTCATGTTAAGTCTAATTTCATGTTTATTCTAAACAACTGATCAAAGCTGGAATCCTCCTCAACTTTGTTGTGGTTTATATTGATCACTGCTAAATGAAACTGCTTTGTTAGAAGCAGTCTTGCTTTTCATGTTCATCTTTGTTTAGTGTAGTAGCTGTCTTTTTTTAAAAAATAAAAAGATTAGTTGGGTGTCTTTTCACTTTGAAATGTGTTTGCTAGTTGATAACATTTTAACTTGTTTAGTTACTAAAGGAAACTATTTGTGTTTCAGGAAAGTCTTTCAGTTGTTTATACAACTTACTGTCCTGCCCAGTATACCATCTATGAGCCGGTGATTAGACTTAAAGGTCAGATGAAAAGTCAGCTCTCTCAAAGACCCTTCAGCTCAAAAGAAGTTCAGAGCATCTTATTGGAACCTCATCATCTAAAGAATCTCCAGCCTACTGAATGTAAAACTATGCAAGGCATTTTGCACGAGATTGGTGGAACTGGTATCTTTGTTTTTCTTTTTGCTAGGGTAAGAATCACTGGTTATAGTTTTGTCTAAAGAGAACTGGTTATTTATTATTGATAAATTTAACAGTTTCTTTTGGATTACCAGAAAAAGCTACACTCAACTCTCTTAAACCTTTAAGATAGGAAAATTGTCTATTAAAGATGTCATCAAGCTTTCTGCCACAGATTGTTAAGGTTTCTTCTAATTTATGAAGATTTTACAAGTTTTCTATTAACCAGAAATGTAATTAGAACAATTAAATGTTAAATGTACAAGATGTAAAATTGTTTTTGGAAAGAAAAATCTATGCCATAGTAATATAAAAGAAATGCACTTTTAAAATAAGGTTTGTGGGGTTTTTATCCCTTAAAGCTTTCCAATGCTCAGAAGAAACCAAAGGTCAACAAATTAGTTAAAAAAAAAAAAGCCTTTAATTTATTTGAGTTTTGAGTTTTTTTTAAAGAGCAGAAATATAGAAAGTTTGACTTGGGCCATGAGTACCATTTGAGAACAATTATTTTAATTATCTGTTCTATTTAGTTGTTTGAAAGCAAGGACAGACTATCTCTTCTGATGCAGAATAGGCAGTGAATAATTGTAGATTGATTATTTTAGGGATTGCTGAAATCTATAATAAAGGGTACAAATAGTCTCACTTTGGTACAAATCATTTCTACTTCCTCAGGGTCCATATCCATGTTTAATGAAAGCAGCTTGATCTTCCTTCATCCTCAGAATACCTTCTTCATTTTATCCCTAACTTCTGCAACATTATCAAATTTGCACTGTCTAACTGGCTTTCTTTCTTTAGTGGACCACCTTTGATTAATTTTGCAATAATCGGCATTTGTTGTTGTTAGTGTTCTTATAAATATCTTGTTAGCATTTGACCCACCATATTCTGCAAGCTATCTTTCCTTCTCCCCCTCTTTCTTTTTCATACTTTTTTTTTTTGCATCTAGTATCTAGTTAAATAGATTGTCCTCTAGTGTTTTAAAAATTAACAGCTCTTCATTTAACTCCTCATCAACAGTCTGTGACCTCCTTTTATACCACTGTATAATTTCAAAATGAATATCCTTTTTTCCTTTTTCCTCAAGGTATTGAATATAATTTTGTTATGATTATTGTTACACAGGGAATGCATCCTAGATATAAAAGTTAAATTTTTATCTTCATACATTCAGGATATTGCCAGTAAGACTTTTAAAGTATATTTTCACATTTAAAACTTAGAAACTTTGTTTAGTATCCTACCTCCTCCCTTACAAAAATAAAATTCAGTCTCTTTAAAATCCTTACATGCATAGCCTGCCTTTTGAGCCTAATCTCCACGATCCAACCAAAGAGGCAACCTGCAGCCTTGCAGATGTACCATGAACTTCCAGTTTAGGCCTTTACCTCTCTTCTGCCTGTGCCCTGCCTGTAGCCACCCCTTTATTCCTGCTTTCCAGGATTTGGCTCTCCTTCTAGGCCATTTGCTCTCTGTATATCCTTCCCTAAACCAAGCAGAGAGGGGTCAGAGTGGTTTCTGTGCTCTCCTGGCACACCTATTGTTTTGTCTTCTTTGCCTTCTTTATCATGATAATAGGTGTGTGTTGTCAGAAAGCCTTGGTTGAATTGAAGTACAAGACACAATATGTGGTTTTTATATGTGCATCTTATCTGTTTGATTAGACTGTAAGTCCCACTGGGGGCAGTTATCATGTCTTTTACTTCTTTTTATCTTCCACAGCACATAACTCAGAGCCTGTTTGTTGATTGACTAATTTATCAAAAACTTGAGGCATTTTGCTGACACTTCAGATCACTGATTATAAAGTGCTACTGACCTCTAAGGTTGTTAATGTTATTTTAGTTCATTTATAGTAAAAGAGCATGGAATTTATGCCTTTCTCTCAGTTTTGTTTATCTACAATTCTTAAATAAGTACAGTATGAGCATTAAAAAATAAACTTTCATGGAAACTGGTGGATTGATATTACCTAATGGATGATAATCATGCATGTTACTTTTTTATTCTCAACAAATTAGTAATAAAATATATTCACTTTTTTTTAGGTTGTTGAACTCAGTAGCTGTGAAGAAACTCAAGCATTGGCACTGCAAGTTATACTCTCATTAATTAAACACAACCAACAAAGAGCACATGAATTAGAAAATTGTAATGGACTTTCCATGATTCATCAGGTGTTGATCAAACAAAAATGCATCGTTGGCTTTCACATTTTGAAGGTATGACCTCATAAAATGTATTGTTATAGTTTCATATGCAGTGATACTCATCTCTTCATCAAAGTCTTTCAATAATAGTTTTGTGTTTCAATTATTCCTGAAGAAAATGAAGGAAACTCAGTATATATTTAATTAAACAGGTTACTCTTCTGGTTCTTTTCATCATTTAAATAATTACACTTTTCTTTTCATTATAGCATTTTAGAAAAGTAAAAAATAAATAAATAAATTCATAAAACTTTAGATCTCAGTGGACCACAGATGTCTGCCATGCCATTCCCTCATTCTGTAGATTGATGGATTTGTTTGTTTCAGCTCCCATCACTATGGAACGCAACCTAGTGTTCCAGACAGCTAGAGAGACACCATTCCATTAGGCAGTGCTGCTACAGAGTTAGCTTTTACAGTTACTGATATCAGTGTTAGTTTTAATACGATCTCACTGTCATCATGTATTTAAATACCTTTCTAGCCAAAAGCATTTGATAACACTGTGAAAATATTTTTCTCTGAAGGTATTGATGCCAAGGCAAAAGATGATTCCCCTACCCTTCCTTCTACCCACAACTGTTTAAAGTATCAAGATCCATACATTTATGCCATAAATCCTTACTACTTTTTTGAAAAGGTTTTAAAGCCTAATGGCAGATTAATTCAATTTAAAAAGTAAAAATAGAATGTGGTTTGTTTTACCCCATGTTTGAAATCTAGTAATTACTTAGAAATGTTTGAAAGTTTGGGATTTTTCTATTCATCTGAATTGTTTTACAAAACAAATTAAGGATATTTTGTGAAATGTTGAGTTATTTATATTTTCCTTTGAATTTAATGTTATGATTGCTAAGATTAAAAACTTAATGTTTCTGTTGAATTTTTTGATTAATCAATTATTAATGCATCTTGTATTAATACTAATTTTCTATAGACTCTTCTCGAAGGTTGCTGTGGTGAAGATATTATTCACATCAATGAGAATGGAGAGTTTAAGTTGGATGTGGAGTCTAATGCTATAATCCAAGATGTTAAACTATTAGAGGAGCTATTGCTTGACTGGAAGATATGGAATAAAGCAGAGGCATGTAATATGTAATTTTTTTCTATTTTTTTTATTGTGGTAAAATACATGTAACACAAAATTTGCTATCTTAACAATTTTTAAGTCTGCAGTTCAGTGGCATTAAGTACATTCACAATGTTGTGCAACCATCCATCTCCATAACTTTTTGTTTTGTAAAACCAAAACTCTGTACCCTTTGAACAATAATAAACAATACCGTTTACCCCGTTCTCCCCACTCCCTAGCAACCACCATTCTACTTCTGAGTCTATGATTTTGACTATCTAATATGAGTGAAATCATATAGTATTTATCTTTTTGTGATTAGCTTATTTCACTTAGCATAATGTTTTCAAGGTTCATCCATGTTGTAGCATCTGTCAGAATTGCCTTCCTTTTTAAGGCTGAATAACATTCCATTCTGTTTATATGCCACATTTTACTTATCCATTCATCAGTTGAAGGACTCTGAATTGCTTCCACATTTTAGCTATTGTGAATAGAAGCATATACTTTTAAATATTTATCTAATTTTTCTTCTGAAGAAAAGAATGAATTTATTGCTTCAGTGTAATGTTAATTATAAATAAAAATCTGGAGGTTATTTCCCATGCAAAAGTTTGAACAGCCATGGGTAATGCTGAGCTGGAGGGTACGGATCAGAGCTTGGGCTGGCTGAGAAGACTGCACTCAGGCAGGAACATACAGGCTCATCTGGATCAGCTGAAGACTTGCATTTACCGAAAACTCTGAAAGGGGGGCATGCTAAAGTCAGGGGAGTCAGGTCGGGAAAACAGACACATTTCTGAGTAGGAGAGCCACACTGGCTAAGAGTTGGGATGGTGGTGTGTAGGGTAAGGTTTCATCATAAGCATAAAGTAAGCAACATAGATAGATCTGAGGTCTAGGCACTACATCTTGACACCTGTAATGAATGGGCTGAACCCAGGCAGGGAATGAGTATAGAGCTGTTTTCTTTCTGCCCTGGTTTTAAACAGCCTGAATTGTATAGGCATGTAGGCTCCTTAGTTCTAGTGTAGACTGTTCCTTCCACGTGTGGCAGGGTTCTAGTAGGTATTTGTGGTAGGTATCAGGGATTTTTGCAAAAAACTAGATTGTCTATAATTAATTAGAGTATAATAACATTATCATCAAACATAATTATTTAAAGAGCAATTCATAGTATATATACCCTTAGAATTAAAAAAAATTGGTTATTACCAAATTTGGCAATAGTCCCTAAAAATTTACACATTACCGATAAGTTGTGAAGCTGGAAAAAACTTTTCTAATCTATTATTAGTAAAAATAAACACAGCTCAAACATGCTAGAGGAAAGAGAATTATTTTTCTATTCTTTCTATAGAAAATTATATTACAAAACTGTTATATGACGAGGCAATCAAAGAATATGCAGCCACAAAACATAAAAGTATTAAGAAGGCATGTCAAGCAGCTAACTAACCTATTACTATTTTTCTGAATTTGTGGCATTTATGGTATTTTTCTGTCCTGTATGTCTTCTAAAAAGTAGGCAGCATGTTTTTCAGTAACTATGTGCTTATTGGTGTGTGCTTATTTTCTCAGCAAGGTGTTTGGGAGACTCTGCTAGCTGCTCTAGAAGTCCTCATCAGAGCAGATCACCACCAGCAGATGTTTAATATTAAGCAGTTACTGAAAGCTCAAGTGGTTCATCACTTTCTACTGACTTGTCAGGTTTTGCAGGTATTTTTCATTCAACTTTACTTTTAGAGAGGTATTTTCTACAGTTGTTTCTGTGTAATAATTCAATACTGTAGACAGCAAATTTTTGTGGGACTTTCAATGGGATTTTTTTCTCTTTTCCATCTTCTCTGCTATCCAGTTTCTCCTCTTTCAACAAATAGCATAGGAGTTTTTCAACTCCTGCCTCTTATAGCTTGATCTTCACACTGTTATCATTCCTAACTCAATTACAAAAGAACAACTACTGAATTTCTGAGATTTTTTTTTATGTTGGGATATAATAATTGTGTGCTGTCTTAAACATCATAGTTGATTAATTTTTTAAAATTTCAGAGTATTATAATGGTACAAACGTTTTGGTTACGTGAATTGCTTTTGTGCCATTTGAGTCAAAGTTATAAGTGTGCCCATCACCAAGATAGCACGCATTGTACCTGTCCCCTTCGCCCCCCTCCCACCTGCTTGGTTTCCGCTGAGTTTTACTACCATATTGTATTCACTAGTTGATTAATTTTAACTTGTTCCATATTCCTTAAATAAATACTTACAAGTACGCATCGTTTAAATAAGTATAAATTTACTAGAAAAATTAGCATCTTAAAAATGTATCCAAAAATTATATTAAAAAGTGGCACTAATTTCACCAGTTACATTATAGTGTATGTGCTGTGGCCTGGCTTCTAGTTAAATTTTTTTCTCTGCATTTACAGATGTTTTTTTATCTGCAGACTATTTTCCAAGTTTTTACAAAATGTCTAAGGCATCTATTGGAACTTTGTCAAGTTAGATAAGTACAGCTACTCCATGGGGTCAGTAATATTTTATACTTTTAGTGCCTTTGCTTCAGTGGCACTAGGGGCTTCTCATTGTAGTTGGGCTAAAATCCCAAATCTGTGACAATTATAATAAGGTGTATATGATCTGGCAACCACTCCAGCTTCATCTTTTGCTACTCAGCCTCCTTGGCTTTCTTTCCTGTCCTTAAACAAGTGAGGCTTTCTCCCACATCAGGGAACATAGTGTTCTTTTTGCCTTAAAAGTTATCGATCTCATCCATTTCATCTGGCCAACTCTTACTTATCCTTCTTGCGGCAACTTTAAACTTACTTCCTGAGAGATGCTTTCCTTGCCCTTTCCATCTAAATTAATCCCTTCCCCTTTATACCCTTACCACGTGCATATACAATTTGTTAGTTTTATGGGTTTTTATGAGATTATGGTTTATTTCCCTCTGTGTGCCTCCTGAGGGTGGCAGGGATATATTTTTGTTGATCACGGTGTGACCTCAGTACTTGGCACACACAGGCACCTGGTAAATATTTGTTAAATGAATGAATTCTGAAAAAATATATATATATTTTTGCCTTTTTTGGCCCTTACGGTAAATTAGATTCTTGTGGTCAGGAATACAATACAGTGATCTCTTGGGCCCCTCGCTTACTGAATGTTTTCATTTATGCCTCAGTTTTCCTCTAAATTTGTGCCTTCGTACATCCATTTTGAAATTTATTGGCCAATTTTCAATGAGTTCATATGACAGTGTGATATTCTTGGAGTTTATATATTCTGTAGCTGAGGTTACAGTGGGACGTTCAGGGACAATGACTGCTGGGCACTTATAATGGTGAAGCCATGGGGCCAGGTAAGCACCACCAGATAGACAAATGCAGTGAGAGAGTTATAGAGCGCTGCGGGTTGCACTTCAGGAAATATCCATTTTCGTGGCGTGAAACAGGAAAAAGGGGCTACTGAAAGAGAGATAGAAAGAGTAATCGAAGAGGCAAGAGAAGCAGCAGCAAACTCAGTAAAGTGAAAGCCAGGGGTGGACAGAGGGGAAGAACATATACAGGAGGAGGTGGTACTTTGAGCCAAATGATGTAGAAAGTTCAGAGAAAATGTAGACAGATAAAGGGCCATTGGCTTGGAAATTCCTAATGACTTGCAAGATTTTGGTAGTGTGGAGAAGGCAAGAACCAGATTTCAGGCAGCGTGTGTGGTGGACCATTGGAGATAGTGAGATAATAAATGTTTATTAAAAAGTCCAGCAGCAAAAGCAAAAAGAGAAACAGAATGTTAACAAAAGGTCAAATTATGGGATTTTTTTTCCCCCAGTGAAATAGGATGCTGGTAACTATTTGTATGAAGTTAGTGGAGAGTGCAAGATTGAAGAAACTTGGGCTAGCATGGACTTAGCAATGATTAACTGATGTTGCAACCAGGAAAGTTAAGAATATACAAGGGGTACGATTTAGAAGAAAGGCAGATGATTGTAGCAGAAATAGCTCTATATTGGAAGTCAGGAGATCTGTGTTCCTGTCTTAGATCACCACTTGACAGTTGTGAGATCTTGGCAAAGGGGTTTTGTGTTTTCTCCTTCTGTAGAATTAACATTCTCTTCTTAAATCTGAGGTAGACTAAATTGTTTTAAAATTAACATGTACATTTTAAGTACTTCAATTCAGCAATACACAAGAGTAAATGAAGAAGAGTAGATGTAGAGATATATATCTGGACATAGGGAGAGGGAAGATGAGGAAGTTCACTTCCCATGCCCTTGATCAAGAGGCCAGCTGCTATCCATTGGGGAGGTGGACCTAGAGGATATAAATAATTTATTTATATCATCTTTATTTTTAGTAATTACTTGGCATTCTACCAAGTCTCATTATTCCAGGCAGTACATGATGTAGTGGAAGGAGTTCAGTGGCCTGCGTTTGAGTTATAATTGTACTACATACATACTTTCCGTGTGGTATATGCTAGTCAAATATGAGCTTCATACTCTAGAAATGGGAGATAAAACCTCTCATAGAGCTGTTGTGGGAAAGAGCTTTGTAAACTGAAGCACATTGTATTAATGTGACTAATTTTGTCTATCAGAAATTTTCCCTCCTGATCCCATAGTAGTAGCAGTAGTAGGAATAGAAGAAGAAGCAGTAGTAGCAGTAGTAATAGTAATAGTAGTGATGGTAATACTAATAGTGGCTAATATTTACATGAGACTTATTATATGTAAGGCACTATTCAAAGAATTTGTGTTTTTTAATCCTTGGAACAATCCTATGGAGTAGCACTGGTAATATTCCCATATTATAGACAAAGCAATTGAGGCATGGAAATGTTACATAACATACCTAAGACCACACAGCTAGTAAGTGGAGGAGCCAGAATGCAAACTTAAGTAGTTTGGCTTCTGAGTCCATACTTCTGGGTGCTATAACACAACTTTGCCCCTGTTAATTAAGGTAAATAGGCTAGAATTAAGTTGCCATCAATTTTAATGAATGTTTAATAACAAGCTTGCTTGACTTAAGAAATAGCAACTCAATTTAATGAAAAATATGGTCAGACTCGGGTTGTAAACCAACAGAATTCTATCTTAAAAAGAGTATCTTGCCTAAATGAAAAATCTTAGTTAAATTGACAGTTCTTTAAATCTAATGAGAGTTTGATTTTTATTTTTTCAGGAACACAAAGAGGGGCAGCTTACATCCATGCCCCGAGAGGTTTGTAGATCATTTGTGAAAATTATAGCAGAAGTCCTTGGATCTCCTCCAGATTTGGAGTTATTGACAATTATCTTCAATTTCCTTTTAGCAGTTCACCCTCCTACTAATACTTACGTTTGTCACAACCCCACGAACTTCTACTTTTCTTTGCACATAGGTAAGTATAATCATTTTTTGTTAGATCTTGGCTATCTCCACTTTTGTTTTATTCTTTCCACTTGATCCACGTTTGTTTGTTATTTGAATGGCCTCTCTATACTAGAAACTGCCCTAATTACATACTGGGTTGGGACAGGCAGAGAGTTGTAGAATGAACCAGGCATGGCCTCTGCCTTCAGGGAGCCTAAATAGCAAGAGACGAGAGGAGACATACACTCAAATAGCTATAATAAAAAACAATATTTGGTAAGTACATAATAGATAAAAAAAAAAAAAAAAAAAGAACTAATGAGATTTAAGAGGAGAAAGGGCTTCATCAGACCACTGTGGAGGGAGAATATTTAATAGGTTACATGATACCTGGCATGAGCATTGAAGAATTTGGTAGAATTTGATAGGTAGATTAGAGAATTAGCATTTCAGGCAAAGAGAATGTCTTTAAAGGGAGGAAAACTGGAAAGAGAAAATAAGGAATAATGAATTTTACCTAGATATAGAGGACCTATAAAGAAGTAGTGAGAAATAATGCCATAAATATAGTTTGTGACATCATTTATTTATTTTTCCCCTAAGGTCATATTAAAATGGATCTTTGAATGTAAGGCCAGAGAATTTGAACTTATATTCTAGTTAGAGGTCACTGAAAGAGTTTTTTTGTTTTGAGCAAAGGGATATAATGTAAGTAAATTATTGTAGTATGATTCAGGAATAAGAAACTAGAGATAGTAAGACCAATTATAGTAGTCTATAAGAGACAAAATAATAGAATCTGGGCATAGTAGCAGTAGAACTGGAAAGGAGAGATAAATGGAGAAATGGGAAGGTTAGGGTGACTCGACTCCGGGGATGTTAAGGAAAGAGGATAATGCTTTGCTTTTATAATACATGTATTTGAGGTACCCTGTAGTTATTCATGGTATGATTGTCTAGCAAGCAGTTGGAAGTAAGAATTATGAAATGGGGGAGGTTGTAAGGAGCTACCCACATAGAAATGAGTTGAAGCTCTGAGAATAGCTAAGACCACTGAAGAAAAGTATGTGGAGAAAGAAAGAAAGAGGAAGCTAAGGATAGAACTACTATAATATTACTATTTAGAGAGTGGGACAAAAAAGAGGAATGAATATAAGAGAAAGATGGAATAATTAGAGTTTTTTAAAAAGTAGGGAAATATGATGTAAGAAAGAAAGAAAGACTGTACCTATGAGAAATCTAGGTGGTAAATTTGGTGTAGAAAACTGGTTGTACAACCTCCATTTTAAGAAATGAAATAAATGAATAAAATGATTAAGCAGGCTGGGCACAGTTGCTCACACCTATAATCCTTGCACTTTGGGAGGCCAAGGCCAGGGGATTACTTGAGGCCAGGAGTTCGAGACCAGTAACACAGCAAGATCCCGTCTCTACAAAAATTTTAAAAAATTAGCCAGATGTGGTGATGTGTGCCTGTAGTTCCAGCTACTTAGGAGGCTGATGCAGGAGGATCACTTGAGCCCAGGAGTTTGAGGTTGCAGTCAGCTATGATGACACCATGTACTCTAGCCCTGGCAGCAGAGTGAGACCCTGTCTCCAAAAAAATGAAATTAAATAGCATGACTTTGTGTTAGGATCAGCACATTTAGTAGATAAAGGACAGTGGATAAAGATTCTGGAAGCAGGGTAGTTACAAAGATGAGTAAAATATGGTATCCTCCCTTGAGAAACTTACAGCCTGGTCGAGAGGGGAGAGGCATAAACAGATAATTACACTATGCCATGTAGACAGCACAGTGATACAGAAGTCAACAACATTTTGTTTTCTGGTAGCACAGAGTATGTGAGAGCTGAGGGGGCAGTTCCTAGAGGAGGTGATGCCTGCTCTGAGTCGTAGAGGATGAGTAGGAATCAAAGGGAAGGGCCTTCCAGGCAAACGAAGCAGCTTAACAGGGAGCTGTAAGTCTGTGCTGTTGAAATGTAATGTAGGAAACAAGGCTGGAGAGGGGTCTGGGGCCAAATAGTGGAGAATCTCGTAGAAGTTTGGACTTTATCCAAGGTGGTAAAGAGGCAACAGAAAGCCACTGGAAGGTTTTAAGTAGGAGCTGACATTTGAGAGAGAGAATTTTGGTAGCTGTGAGGATATGAGGGTGACAAGATGTCTGTCAAGGATACCATTTAGAAATCTGTGACAGTCATCGGGTGAGAGATAATTACTGTGAGAGAGATTACTGTGAGAGTAACCTCTGCGTCATATAGAGATGAGGACACTTCACGAAATAAGGAATAAAGTCAGTTATTTCTGGTGACTGACTTGCCATGGATAAAGGAAAGGTCGTGATCAAGGGTGGCTCCAGGTTCCCACACGTGGGGACTGGGTACTTCTGCCAAGCTAACCAAAGAGCAAAACAAGAGGAGTGAATTTAGGGCAAAAAAATGATTCTGATTCAGATTTGTTGCATTTGTGATTCATTCAAGAAGTCAAGCAGTTGAGTGTACAAGTATGAAGCTCAGAAGAGGAAGATCATGCTAGCAGTATTAGGTTAGGAGTCATGGACACTGGAAGGGATATATAAAAATATGAGACATAGTTCTTTCCTCAAGGAATGAACAGATGAATAGTCTCCTTGGAGAGACCATAACATATAAAAAGTGAACAGTTAAATGTTAAACCATATAAATAACTATAAATACAGTTGGAATTCAAAGAAAATAGAAGTTAATGTAGCCAGAAATAATCAACAAAAAAAAAAAAAATAAAAAATCGTCAAGTATAAATACTAACGTATGTGCATTAGTATAAAGTATGGCATATTTTTTTCTCTCTGAACATCTTTTTTTTCAGAATTTGTATTTAATGATCTGCCTTTAAAGTTTTTATTTATCCTTTTTTAAAAGTTTGCTGTCTCAAAAAATTTTTTTGATTCTAGATGGCAAGATCTTTCAGGAGAAAGTGCAGTCGATCATGTACCTGAGGCATTCCAGCAGCGGAGGAAGGTCCCTTACGAGCCCTGGATTTATGGTAATAAGCCCATCAGGTTTTACTGCTTCACCAAATGAAGGTAAAAATAGCAATAATGAAATTATGACCCTTCCCATTTTAGTTCTGAATATTCTTAGATAAGTAAATAGTACATGTTTTAGTAGTAGGTATCATACAACCTGATATTCAGACTAAATAAATAGAAGATTAAACTTAAAAATTATAGAATATATTTAGGGAATCCATTTTCACAACTTTCCAGTATCAGTAACTTACACTCAATCTAACAAGAGATCCGCAGCGCAGGGCCTCCTTAAAAGATGGATTTGGCTCCTGCTATCTTGCTCTGGCATTCTCTGTCCTCACTTATCACAATCATTTGTCCTTCACTAAGCTTCTGATTTATTTTCCCGTTTTCTTCAAAAGCTTTTTTTGCCTTACTCTCTTCTTTCTACCTAAACCCATCATTTTAGACAACTTCACTTGCCAGATGAATGGCCATCTAGTACTCCAGCTTCATGTTCCTCGACTCAGGACACCTTTCCCTCTACTTTATCTGCCAGTCTGCGTGGATCTGTCTTGGACTTTGGCATCATCAAGAATGCTTGCAAGCACCTCTGAAACTCCAGAATCCCACTCTCTATCTATTTGATCTTTTTAAAAATTACATGCATCACTCTGAAACATTTCCAAATACTTTACAATCATGCCCCCAATTTTTTCTAGGTCTTTTGAACAGAAACTTTTGGCACCAGTAGTCCTCTAGCCAAAATCCAGAAATAATTGGAAAAAAACTTCTGAGCTGTGGTGCTATTTTATTACCACAAAGCCTATCCTCTAAAGCAGTTCATTTAGTGCCTGTTTATATCAGTGCTTCTCACATTTGCGACATGCAAAAATATCACCTGGAGAGCTTATTAAAACACAGATTCCTGGGCCCCTCCCTCATACATTCTGTTTCAGTAGATATAGGCTAGAGCATGAGAATGTGAATTTCTAACAATTCCGCAGGTGGTGCTGATGCCCGTGCTGCTAGTCCACACCTTGAGTAGCATGTACTTATATCCCATATACTTAGCATGGGAGCAGTTTTTCTGATCTACTACATGTAATATTAGAAGCAGTAAATTGGAGAGCCATAGCAAGAAGAGAGAAAACTAGTACTTGTCACTAATAGCAGCAAGAAGTGACTATAGAAATGGAGGAGAGAGAGAACTAAGACCATTTAGTCCAGTAATAACAAGAAGTACTACCATTTATTGAGCACCTATTATATGCCAGGTGCCATGTTAGGTGCCTGACAAATATAATCTCACTTAATCCTTAAAGCTACCCTACAAAGTAGATATTAAAAACCCTCATTGTACATTTGCAGAAACTAACACTCATGTGGTACAATTAAGTGATTTACCTAAGGCCACTTAACTAAAAGAACTATCGTTTAAATCCAGTTATATCTAGTTACAAAACCCACACTGTTTCTGCTGTATCAAATTGCATCCAGGTGACTGCCAGCCTGAGATAAACTACGTTTCACTTAATTCACTTAATTTCTCTATAGTAGAATCATTAATCCTAATGGCTTTGAATCATTTAGTCAATACTGTATTTTGTTAAGGACATGTGAAAAGGCATATGTTTTTGCATGATAACTGTAGGTTTTTCATAAATGCCATTGATTAAATTGAGGGAAAAAAGACATGTTTTTGGAAGATTCTAATAAAAAGAGGTTAAAATAAAATTTTGGCATTACAGAATTTTATGTATTAGTTACTAGGAAAATTAACCTGTATGGCTTCTTTAACAGTGCTAGATAAATGGGCTATTGCTATGGTTGTGATTTGTAGTGAGGAGAAGTGGTCTCAACAGATTTTTAAGTAGTACATTTTTATCTCCTGTTCCCAGGAAACAGTTCTTCCAGTGTTATTCCACAGCAAATGGCTGCCCACATGCTGCGTTCTAGAAGCCTACCAGCATTTCCTACTTCTTCACCAGGAATACAACCACGAAAATTGACTGCAAGTTTGGGTTGTAGCATCGACAAGTTACAAAATATTGCAGATACTTATGTTGCTACCCAACCAGAGAAAGAAAATCCTTTGGGGAGTTCTGACACACTGAAAAAAGGCAAAGAGGATGCGTTCATCAGTAGCTGCGAGTCTGCAAAAACTGTTTGTGAGATGGAAGCTGTCTTCTCAGCCCCGGCCTCTGTCCGTGATGTCCCAAAAGGAACATTTGGATTTCCAGCGGTCAAAGTAGATAATAAAGAATTGCGGGCAGAACCCAGACCAGAGAACGACAGTCCTGGAGACGAGTCCTGCCCACGCCGACCTGATTACCTGAAGGGACTGGCCTCATTCCAGCAAAGCCACAGCACTATTGCAAGCCTTGGGCTAGCTTTTCCTTCACAGAATGGATCTGCAGCCATTGGCCGTTGGCCAAGTCTTGTTGATAGGAACACTGATGATTGGGAAAACTTTGCCTTTTCTCTTGGTTATGAGTCAAACTACAAGCAAACTGCAAGTGCTCAGAGGTACTCATGTATTTTTGTGTACCCTCCCCTTGTTTTTACTGTTTTTTGAAGAATCTCTACATTTCTAGAAATGTCTTCATTGTGTCACTTCTTATAATACAACAGATCTGTTAATAACAAACAGAAAGTTGCTTTTCTCCTTATTTTAATACTAAAGTTAAACCGTAAATATCTCTCAAAGAAAAGAATATCTTATAGTTAATTTAATTCCTTATAGTTATTACAGAAAAATTCTTCAGTTCAGAGAATTGATAAGGTTTATTATTATTTCCAATAACATCTAAAGTAGCACTGTCCAGTGAAACTTTCTGCAATGATGGACGTGTTTTATCTGAGCTGTCCAATACAATCAGCGGTAGCCACATATGCCTGTTGAACACTTGAAATATTGCTAGTGCAACTGAGGAACTGAATTTTAAATCTAATTTTAAATAGTATAAATAGCACAAGTGGCAGTGACCACTGTATTAGACATCATAGATGCAGAATAGAATAGTATTTAGTATTTAGTAGTCGAGTATATGTCTAAAAAAATCAGTGATAAATAGTGATGGTAAATTTGTTAATTACAGTTAAACTAGGAATGTTTCTTAAACGTTGTGAATATTTGTTTCACAGGGTAAAATTATTACTGCTCTTCACAGTTCTTAAGGTAATCATCATGTACTCTTCTCCCTGATACTGTGTTAGTAAGACTTTTTTGGTCTCTGTTTTAGTGTAACCGAAGACTGTTTGGTACCTATATGCTGTGGATTATATGAACTCTTACGTGGAGTTCTTCTCATCCTACCTGATATGATGCTTGAGAATGTGATGGACAAGCTTATTCAAGCAGACTTACTTTTGGTCCTCGTTAACCACCCCTCACCAGCTATACAACAAGGAGTGATAAAAGTAAGGGCAAATACTGGATATGTTGTTTTAGTTCTGAAAAATAAATATATGTGTAATTTTAAAATTTGAAAATATATGTTAAAGTAAACGTAAAGCTTTATTTTATACTTAGGAATAATGAATCAATATAGTTTGTTACTTCTTACTCATATTTTTGTATTACCATCCAATTTTAAATCCTTCTCCATATATTGATTCATATCAATATGTTTCTAAAATGTACCAACATATCCACATATCCAAACACTTAGTCCATTTTTGCAAAAATTACAGGGAACACATGATTCATTGGAAATCTCTTCTGCAGTGTAATATCAAATTTTAGACATTTACTTCAGGTCTAGCTCAGACGTCACCTTTCTGGAGAGTCCTTCCCTGATTACCTTATCAAAATCACTTCCCTCTAGCCCTGCTCTTTATTTATTCTATCATATATCCTATTTATGTCTTCTAATTATCTTTTAAATTTATCTGTGTACTTTTTTTTTTAATCTCCCACAAATATAAACTTCATGATGGTAGGCATCTTGTATCTAGCATATAATAGATACTGAGTATATTGTTGAATGAATGAATGTTTTATGTGAATGGTTTCTATTAGAACACAACCCAGTATTGGAATGGTCTTTTAAAGATTCTCATTTTCTTTCGTTTGGATGTAGATATTGTTTAATCACTTGCAGTTCAACCCAGTATTTATTAAGGTCCAATTTTGTATGTAAAACACTGGGCTAGTTGCAGTGTGGTGTATAAAGGGAAATAATATAAGCTCCCACGTTCAAGGAGTTATAGTCTAGTGGGGGGAGAGTCATATGCCCAACTAAGTAAAATGCAAGGAATTCTGTGATGAGTGCTGCAATGGCAGTAATTAATAAAGAAGAATTGAGCATAAGGGGAGCGGAGAAAGATTTCTGCAGAAGGTGTACTTTTTATTATACTGTAAACTTAGGAAGCTTTTTAAGTAGGACAGTAAATAGATGTGTTTTTGGGGACGAGTGGTCTTTCACCACTGTGAGGGAGTGATTGAAGGGGAGAGAGAGGTCGGAGTATTCTGTTAGCAGGCTAGCTCAGTAAGTAGGCCAGGGGAGAAAAGATGAGTTCCTGATCTGAGGTAGTGGGAAGTCAAAGGACAGGCAGATTTGAAAAACATTCACTGGAGTGGAAGAGGGGTACCTTCGTAATTGCATGTGGGGAATCAGAATAGAAAAGCCGAAAGTGAGTTAAGCCTTGAAGTCTAGGAGGATGGGACCACCTTCCTCTAAGATTGGAACCATGGAAGAAGTAGGTTTGGAAGGAAAAGTAGTTAATTTGGTGTTACAAATGTTGCATTTAAGAAGCTAGAGAGGGTAAAAATTCAGGTTTATATTCAGGATAAATAATCTGTCAAGACATATAGAAATAGACGTCTAGTCTACATGCATATACGTAGGTTTGCAGAAAGAGCATAGTGTACAGATTTTTTTCCTTTAGAATTAGCCACAGATATTCTACTTATACTCAGCTAAGGTCACCAGTCCACTAGGTGTTCGTGCTCAGCTAAAAAAACCCGTTTTCCCCACCGTAGAAATGTTAAGATCCCCACAATAGAGTCATCATTAGCATGCCACAGTAGTTAGAGACAAGTTCATTTTTTTTTTTTTTTGCTATGGAGGTGGCATTTTTTTTTGAGATTTCTATGTTCTTCTATACATATGAACTTAATAACTTAACAAATGCAAGTGTGATTCCTGTCTGATTTGTGTATATTAAATGTTAATATATTATCTAAATTATCTTAAATTTTTACTTTAGTTATTAGATGCATATTTTAATAGAGCATCTAAGGAACAAAAAGATAAATTTCTGAAGAATCGTGGATTTTCCTTGCTAGCCAACCAATTGTATCTTCATCGGGGAACTCAGGAATTGTTAGAATGCTTCATCGAAATGTTCTTTGGTCGACATATTGGCCTTGATGAAGAGTAAGTGGGTTCTTACTTCCCCCATAATTAGGGATCTTTTGTCTTAAATGTAAAATTTAGTGAAGTCACTCTTAACAAAATTATTTGGTCATCTTTAGGAAGAATCTACTAAAAGTAATTTTCCAGGTGAATCAATTTATTATTTGCTATATGATGTTCTTTCTTTTAATAATATAGCTTCTTCCTTCATGGTTCATTCACTAGCTAGAAACTAGAAACAAATAAATACTGCATCAAATGAAAGAAAGTGATAGTTAGGATTTGGCGTATTGTATTAACATGAGAAGGTTAACTAGAAAGAAAGGTGGCTTGCATATTCTCAGTGACAGATTACACGAATGATCCATAGAGGACCTCTTCACTCTCCTCAGAGCCCTCACGTTATCCGGGAAAAGAGTAAATCCCTCACCTGGAATTCCTGGATTTACTGATTGCTGAGATTTGACCCTGGTGTAATGCTGATGGATTAGCAAATAAGTACAAAAATAAAAGAATATTTTTGTCCCAAACCAACAGTTTGGCAGAAAAGTCAAACTATTATTTCTGTTTATGATAGAACAGAGAGAAATATGTCTTCTTATTGTGATAGATAAATTCAGACATTGAGGAATTTACTTAGTTATTATGGTAATTTCAGTAGTACTTTTCCTTTGCATACGCTTTTGGCTTTCAAAAAGCAATTTTTTTTTTTTTTGAGAAAGGGTCTTGGTGTCAACAGGGCTAGAGTGCAGTGGCTTGATCGTAGCTCACTGTAACTTCAAACTCCTGGGCTCAAGCGATCCTCCTGCCTCAGCCTCCAGGGTAGCTGGGATAACAGGCATGCGCCACCACACCTGGCCAATTTTTCTATTTTTTGTAGAGACGGATCTTTCTCTTGCTCAGGCTGGCAATTCTGTATTATCTTATTTGGTTCTCACAACAACTTTGAGAAAAAAGGAGGGCATATATTATCTCACATATTTCATAGATAAGGAAAATGAGGCACAAAATACTTAAATAATTTTGTTCAATCACAGAGACAAGTATTATTGGGACAAAAACTCAAAGATTCCTTCCTTTTTGCTCGACCTCTTTTTACTAGCTGTCTCTCAAATACTATGTAAAATAATAATAATAATTTTCCTGTGGAATTGTTATATAGCCCCCAACACAGGGTTTCTTTGGACATAAAGGGCCCATGCATGAATTGAGGTGAATCAATTAAACCATGAAATTATATGCATGTTTTATATGAATGTTTGTGTATTTATCTTGGGATGGACATCTAGCACTGGCTTTTATCTTTCTAGTGGAGGGGGTCTGTAATCTAAAAAACAAATTAGAATCCTAACTCCACAAACTTATTTTTTATAACTTCAAAATCAACTTAACAAAGTAGCCCATAGTTTCCTTATTTTGTGACTAATTGCTTCTAATGTTCTCTTAACTGTGTATTATTTGTTATAGATTTGATCTGGAAGATGTGAAAAACATGGGACTTTTTCAGAAGTGGTCTGTCATTCCTATTCTGGGACTCATAGAGACCTCTCTATATGACAACATACTCTTGCATAATGCTCTTTTACTGCTTCTCCAAATTTTAAATTCTTGTTCTAAGGTAGCAGATATGTTGCTGGATAATGGTCTACTCTATGTGTTATGTAATACAATAGCCGCCCTGAATGGATTAGAAAAGAAGTAAGTTTTAAATTATTATTTCAAATTATATCTGATAAATATTTTAGAAAGGGAAAACTTTAGTAACAAGTTATTTTAAGCATCTGATTTTTCATGATACTTTCAAACAATTTTTTCCACAAAATTTATTTTAGATTAAATTAATTTGGAGAGGTGTATTTTTCATCACTTTCAACAAAGTTTGGTTAAGAAAAGAGTATTTATGTGACCTACTTTTAGGTATTTATAACTTCAAAACAAGTAGAATAAATTTCACTGCCCCCAAATATATTTACCAACCTTTCACCATAGACCATAAAAATTATTATCCCCATCAGGAATAGGAAATTGAGGTTTAGAGAGATACAGTAACTCACTGAGGGTCACACAGCGAGTAAATAGAGTTGAGACTGAATCTTACTTCAAAAGCTATATTTTGAACTTGCTGTGCTGTCCTGTTATTAGCATACTATATAACTACTACCATAAATTAGTTTCTAGTAGCCGAAAGTACATTGGCAAATGGCTGCCAACCCAATAGATTAACAACTTTAAAAAATATGTTGGGAAATTAGATTTTTATTTAGATTTTGCACATTTGGTATCTGCATTTGTGATAATACAGTATAATGTTTGTATTAGAATAATATTAAAATATCAATCTCCAGAAGCACCATCTTGTTGCACATTTTTTTTTCTGGAATAATCAGGAAGAACTTGTTGCACATTAGAGCATTAAATGTTATCTATACTTTTATGGAAAGAACAGAGCATATCTTCAGTGATTCTCTGGGCCAAAGAGAGACTCTTTACTGAGTTCAACTTTTACAGACTACCTGTTATATTTAGGGTCTGTGTGCTTGGCATAGGGGAAATGCAAAGAAATACAAAGTATTTTATTTCCACAAAACACTTAGCCTTGATTATAATACAGTATATGAAATTGGTAGAATTTGGGAAGTGTACCTGCAGACTTATTCTGGAAGTAGTTTTTTGTTTGTTTTAAAATAAATTATACTTAACGAATGTCCCTGTATGCCACTCTATTGATTGGCCTGAGACAGGTACTATTTCTAACCCTTGCTTGACTGGGAAAACATAAATGGAAAGAAGTATTTGAATCTAACATCACACACTGAGGTAGATTATCAAGATTAAAATTGAGGGGCAGAAGTAACTAATTCATATTTATTGGTTATTTATAAGTGATTAATATATGTTCAAATCTATTATCTCTTTTAGTCCTTAAAATAACTATAATTTATACAAGTGAGATTCAGAGAGGTTAATTAATTTAGTCAAATTCACCTTCTTTGAGAAACCTTCTCAGAATGATCCTGTTCCTACCCATACAATCTTCACCCTCAGTGTGGGCTAGGAGCCTGCTTATGTATTCCCATAGTATCTTGTGTTAAGCTCTATTGTTACACTTACTGCTTCTTACTGTTTATAGAGGTGTCTTTATCTGGTACTCTGAAAAACTGTATTTTTGACAGGAGTCAAAGTGTGTCTCTTATACTACTTCTAGCATGTAGTACGTGTTACTTGCCATAGAGTAAGCAGGGATAAATACTGAATGACTGCATGGATGAATGCATGCCGGTAGAACAGGAATTTAAAACACCTGTCTTTGTCTTAAATTATTTGTTCTTTTTCTTATAAATGTTCTGTTCTTTTTCTTTGTTGTTATTTTTAGCATTCCTTTGAGTGAATACAGATTGCTTGCTTGTGATATACAGCAGCTTTTCATAGCAGTTACAATTCATGCTTGCAGTTCCTCAGGGCCACAGTATTTTAGGGTTATTGAAGACCTGATCGTCCTACTTGGATATCTTCAAAATAGTAAAAACAAGAGGACACAAAGTAAGATTTAATTTTTATGGATTTTGGGGGGAGTTGTATAGTAGCCAAACATGTTATTTGAGCCTAATCTCTTTCTTCTTAAAAGCTCTTTTACTGAACGTTTAACAGTAATTTTGTGATAATATCTATCAGTTTTAAAAAGAAGCCTTTTTGAGTGGCAAATGTAGAAAAAAATGATGCCTTGATGTAGTTAGGAACTGGCAACACATCACTGAAAGAAGCCACTGATTTTTCTTACCAAGTAGAATTTAAAAGTTTATGTGGAATAGAAATGCCCATTAGTTTTCTCTAATGGCAAATGTTAAAGTGAATACGAAACAGAAAAATGTGAGAATTCCTGGTTTAACTTTTTGCCTTGTGTGCAAAAAGTCTGTTCTTTGAAACAATTATATATAATGAAATAAATTTGTCAACTAATATTTTTTCCAGTGAAAGTTTTATAGTGGCCATTTGGAAATTTGCTTTAAAATTTGTTTTAAAGACAGTTGAAAAATGTTTACTACCATCAAGAACCCATGTTGATCAAAATTTTAAAATTTATGTCTAATAAAATATTGGCAGTTTAGATTTTTAACATAGAAATCAATTCAATAAAAAAATTAACAACTACATAGCTTAAAAACATTCTAGTATCTTCTGTTTTTAGATATGGCTGTTGCACTACAGCTTAGAGTTCTCCAGGCTGCAATGGAATTTATAAGGAGCACCGCAAATCATGACTCTGAAAACCTTACAGGCTCACCCCAGTCACCTTCTGCTCCCCATCACCCAGTATTTCAGAAGCGGAAAAGCATTGCCGGTAAGTATTGAAATAACATTTTAATAATGATAAATTAAAAGTATCTATGTTCTCATAAATATTTCTTTATTTAAAATTAACTTTAAGAAAGTTTTTTTCCCCGGAGGAAACTGTTCTGCTGCTTTCTTTTCAGTGTTGTTCTCATTCAATTATTTCTTGAGCATCTATCATGTGCCAAGCGCTATACTGAATGTTGGAGGTACAATGATGAAAAAGCAGACACAGTCTGCCCTTGCAGAGATTGTGAAATACAGTAGGGAAATGTAGAGGGTAGGAATAGAGATGCTAATATGACATCCTGATTTACATCAGGAGTCAGGGAGATCTCTGAGGAAATGAGACAGCAATACAGACATAAAGGAGTTAGCAAGGTAGAGTTAGAGGAAAAGTGTCACAGGCAGAGTGGGTGGCTTATGTGAAGGTTCCCAGGCAGGGAAAAGCTGAGCTTGTTCTGAGAACTGAAAGCCATTTAGCTAGAATGTGGCACTTGATGGCAGAGTGATGCCCGGTGAGGCTGCGCAGCACAGCATGGGCCAGTTCATACATAGTCATACAAGACATGTTAAGGAGTTTAGATTTTATCCTACTGGGAGGTTTTTAAGTAGGTGGCATGATGTAATCAGCCTTCTATTTTATAAAGGTCACTCTGTCTTCTATGTAGAGAGGGGATTAGAGGAGAACAAGAGAGGTAGTGGGGAGCCCAGGTAGGAGTAGTCAAGGCAGATGATGGTGGCTTACACATGATTAACACATTGACTGCCACACTAAAAAAAAAATTTTTTTCCTTGGGGCCATGGTGTTTTATTATGAAGATAGAATAAAAACTTCAAAAACAAAACAATCCTAATTTAATGAAAAATTTGTGATTTTTGGTTTTTATACACGACTTATATGGCAACTTGAAAAATAGTTCACATGGCTCCCAAGGTGAAGAGACATGTGAGTTACATATGTTTTACGAAGCCCCAGGTTCAAAACTAGCGTGAGTTAAATACAACTCACATGGCAGTTAATGTGTTAAAATGCACATGACATTAGGGCTTGCTGTAAGTTAGTACATGTCATCAATAAGTGTTAATATTGTTAGACTTCCTTATTTTTTCTACAAAATCTACTATGACCTTTATATAAACACAACCCAGAAAGTTAAATACTACACATATAGGATATACACACCCACACACCACACATACGCATACACACATATCTCCCTAGGACTTAGTAAATTGTTTGAAGTTTAATCTCCCTTACTGTCTTTAAGGCTTTTACGTCAAAATCTTTCTTTCATTCATTGTGTTCAATGCTATGCAAAATTTTTAAACTATGTGAAAAATTCACCTATAAAGAAAAGCTACTAAATACATTGTTTTGCAATAGTATAAATTTAAATTATGTTAAATTAAACTTATGTAAATAAAACTTGTAAAACATCCATGTAACTAAATTATTGAATGCAGTCTCTCTTCTTGAGCTGCCCTCCCTGTTGTACCTCTCTTTCGTCCCAGGTAGAATTCTATTCTTTACCAGGTCTAGCAGTAATGCTCAGCTTCCTACCTGCCAAATGATGACTTTTGGACAACTTTCCTTAGCTGGATTCCTTATATGGTCAGTGACTATTTAGGTGGAATTCGCCCTCTGTTGGTATCAGAAAGTATACCTTTACTGCTCCTACTGTCTCTTTTTTGTTGATACTTATTCTCATATCCATTCCTTCTCTGCTTCCATCCCTAGATCCCTGGTTTTAGTTAATGATCAACTTGTGCCTGAGCTAACACAATAGCCCTCTGCTATTTTCTAGTTGGTCTATGATTTGTCTAATAGTCTGTCATCTCTCTCTTTAGATACTAGCATTTTTGTCACTTTGAGCCTTGAAGCCCTGCATAGCTGCAGGTTTGTTATCATTTGGTTTTAGTTCGAATCATTTTAAAACAGATAATGGGCTTTTAGTCTTTTCACTAGACCACTCTTCTTTATCTTTCCTGACTCTTGCTTGGGCTTATATTTTTCACTCTAAGTAAATGCAGTTGCTATAAGCTATATTAGGATTGTAGAGTCCTACAAATTTTGAGCTTAATATAAGACCTTAAAAGTCATCCAGTACAGCTTCCTCATCTCAGCAGACCCACCGCATCCTAGAATTAGGGACTGCTGGAACATGCACCACTACACTCTTCCCTTTGTGTCCTACACCACATCTACTCACTCCAGCTCTATCATCTCTCTCTCAAGAATTGTTCCTGTTTTAAATGCTTCCTTTATTTAAATTCTGTCTTTGTGAATCCAATTCACAAAGTACCACTTTATATGTGTTTATTAATAGTTGCTGCTTTGTAATTGCTTTCAAGTTTTTTTTTACACAAATATTTGAGGAAGACTTTTTTTATTTCTTCACCACTGGTTAAAAGTTATGGTCAAAATTATATTGGCTTTGTATGCTATAGGTACAAAAGATACAGAATGCTGAGACTCCTCCGCTTCCAAGCCGTATGGTTACAAAAACCTACTCAAGTCCGTTTGTCCATGATACTAAAGTGACTTAGAGGGATTTCTGTTTCTCTCATTTCCATCAATTAGGTAATGATTTGTTCCTTGAAGGACTTAAAACAAGCTGTTCTCACTACTGATAAGTGTTGGGGGCGGTCCTAAACAGATTCATTTAGCATTTGTTGAAAACTACTGAGATAAGTGACACCTCCAACCACTGCACCCTCAGCAGGAGTTGTGGGGACTGCCAGAGGCTGTGGCTTCCATTATGGCCACACACCATATACTCTGGTAGTAGACAGATTTACCCAGGCCTTGAATCTCAGGACATCCATGGCTTGGGACCAAAGTTTGTTTAGCAGCACTTTCATTACATCTAGGGTTTCAGTTCTCACACTCCTGGAAAAGTTAGATACTATTTTATTGCCAGGTTAGTCTTTTTATAATCTAATTCAGGTGTACCATCCCTCTGCTCAGCAGTCCCAAGTTGCCTACTACTCAGTGAACAAAGCTTTAATTCCTTAGCCTTTATATCTTATTTTCATGTATTAATAGCTATGTATAAGGGAGAGGGATATAATTTTACCTAAATAATATCATACTCTACCTACTGTTTATAAAGTGATTTCTATTTCTCATCAATATATTCTTGTTTCCATATTAATAAGCATAAACATTTTTTTCTTTTGAGACAGGATCTCACTCTGTTGCCAGGGCTAGAGTGTAATGGCATCATCATAGCTCACTGCAACCTCCAACTCCTAGGCTCAAGCAATCTGAGTCTCAATCTCCTGAGTAGCTGGGACTACAGGCACACACCACCACACCTGGATAATTTTTCCATTGTTTTATAGAGATGGGATCTCTATATGTTGCTCAGGCTGGTCTCAAACTCCTGGCCTCAAGCGATCCTCCCACCTTGGCCTCCCAGAGTGTTTGGATTACAGGCGTGAACCACCACGCTCAGCCTATATTCTTTATTTTTAATGAATGCATAATAATCTATTATGTTGATGTGCCATGATCTTCTTCCCTAACTTCTATCAATAAACAAAGAGTTTTTATATTTTTTTATTTTTTTTGCTATTATAAACAAGGTAATGATACACACTTTTTAAATGTATTTTTTCACTTGTCTGCTTATCAATATGAAAAACTTTACATATCACCCTTAATGCATGAAGGTAGAAGAAGTAAGCATTAGGGTATTATTTAAAATGCTACACATACATTTAAATCGTCATATATATAGTTGCATTATTAATATAATTCACATACAAATGATTTTTCTTTATATTTCAACTAATAATAACAATACCCAATAACAACATTAAGCATTAATAATTTTGGATTCTTTATGAGAATGAGACAAGTACTGTGTTTTACATCCATTATTTTATTTAATCCACAAAATAACTCCAAACATTTATTCAGCTATTGAATTTTTCTTTTTTTTTATTTTAAGAGACAGAGTCTCTCTCTGTTGCCTAGGCTGGAGCACAGTGTCTCAATCAAAGCTCACTTCAGCCTCAAATTCCTGGGCTCAAGTGATCCTCCCACCTCAGCCTCCTGAGTATCTAGGACTACAGGTGTGCGCCACCATGTCTGGCTAATTTTTTCATTTTTTCGCAGAGATAGGGTCTCACTGTGTTGCCCAGGCTGGTCTCAAACTCCTGGGCTTAAGTGATCCTCCCACTCAGCCTCCCAAAGCCCTGGGTTTATAGGCATGAGCCACTGCACTTGGCCTCAACTATCAAATATTTATTGAACAACAGCCATGTACCAGTTACTATTTTACCTGTCCTCGTGGAATTTATACTGAAGGAAATAATCCATAAGCATGTAAACAAATATATTTAATATAGTATCAAATAGTGATAAATGTCTATATGTGAGATAAGCTCTACTTTACTTTGTAATCTGCATCTTACAAATGAGGAAACTGAGGTTTAGAAAAAAGTGTGCTTAAATCCACGCCAGCTCTGTGTGGCTTCACAGCATGAGTGCTAAAATGTCCTCCCACTGTTTCAAGTACCTCGTACCAGAGAAGACTTAATATTTCCTTTATTCAGTATATTGCCATGCCTCTGAATTACAAGTATCAGCCGCTTAGACAAGCATGAAAGCTGTTAGAGATACAGACATTAGGAAGAATCTACTCAAATTAAGGATATTGTTTGACAACATTATTCTTGAATATATTCAGGTTATACATTTTTTCTTTTTATTTGCTGTTTTTTTGCCTCAAAGGTGACTCTATCCATCAAAATGTATTAACTGATCAAGAATACTGATTACCTAAAATACTGGATAATCTAAAATGCTATTAAAACATTTAAATATCTCACAGGATAATTTATTAAAACCTGTTATAATTTAGTCATATGTCAGTAATTTTTATAGAGGTTATTTATGTAAATTGACATATGTTTTCATAATTTAAAACAAAGGTTCAATTCCAACGAAGCGTTCCGTTATTCCTCACCTACCAAGACGTCATTTTGGTTCCTATGGTCAACTTCCAATGCCCTTCTCCTTCAGTCCATTAAATCACGACTCATCCCTCCAGTTTTCTCCCGGATGCACTACTTGTGTTGTATCTCCCGGAGCAGGTGCGCTAACAGTGCCAGAAATGCCACTCCTACTCGTTCAAACTCAGGAAACGTTTTGGAAACGTTTCTCAGGAAATGCTTTGCCGCATTGAATTCCAAATGACACATACACTCTAAATCATTTTAATAACAAATCACTGGAATTTTATTCACCTTTCTGATTTTTTCACTTTCAATTACTGATTTCTATTTTGTCACTATATACAATTTTCAAAACTACGCTATAAAATTCAACAATAGTAATTATCCAGAAATAGTAATGTTCTCACTAAAACATGATATGCTTTAAAACCCCGTTGATTTTGGAATACATGGAAGTGAAACAGTATTTGAAAATATTTTATCAAAGCATTCTGAACTAGTTATGCCTATTTAATCCTTTTTTTTTACAAGTTTCAAACTTTGACAGATGATATCCATTCTAAGCTGTGTCACTAGCTTCAACATTGTTATTTAGGACTTTGAAAACAGAAGTACTGTTGCACTTCCTCAAAGAGGGAGAAACATCACTTTCACTGAATCACTTTCCTTTGTATAAATTAACTCTGAAATAAATAAGGTTCTTTTCATGGCCTGATAATCAAAAAATTGCAGCAGAAATACTTTCTCTGATCCTTGTTAACACTGGCATTTGACATTTTAATTTATGTACTATTGCAGGTCCTCGAAAATTTCCCCTTGCTCAAACTGAATCTCTTCTGATGAAAATGCGTTCGGTGGCAAATGATGAGCTTCATGTGATGATGCAGCGGAGAATGAGCCAGGAGAATCCCAGCCAGGCATCTGAAACGGAGCTGACGCAGAGACTGCAGAGGCTCACTGTTCTAGCAGTCAACAGGATTATTTATCAAGGTAAGACTATAGGATTAATTTGTTCTTCCTCAGATAGTAAATGAAAAGGAAAATAATGTAAGAGGGAACTGGTTAGTTTTCAAATTCTTAAACAGCATTTTTCAATTCTTAACATCCACATTTATTAAGGGAATTTCTTATTTAGAACTGATAGTCTTAAATAAAAGTCCACTTTTTTTTTTTTTGGAGACAGAGTCTCCCTCTGTTGCCCCAGGCTAGAGTGCCATGGTGTCAGCCTAGCTCACAGCAACCTCAAACTCCTGGGCTCAAGCGATCCTCCTGCCTCAGCCTCCCGAGTAGCTGGGACTATAGGCATGCGCCACCATGCCTGGCTGATTTTTTATATATATTTTTAGTTGTCCAGTTACTTCCTTTCTATTTTTAGTAGAGACAGAGGTCTCATTCTTGCTCAGGCTGGTCTTGAACTCCTGACCTCGAGCTATCCTCCCACCTCGGCCTCCCAGAGTGCTGGGATTACAGGCATGAGCCAAAAGTCCACTTTTTAATCTGTTAAATGCTACCCTAGGTTGACCATTGATTTTAAAATCATATGGCACCTCCAGTATGATCTTTTGAGATCATTGTAGATTCACGTGCAGTTAAGAAATAATACAGAGAAATCCTGTGTACTCTTTGGCCAGCTTTCCCCAGTGAATCTTGCAAGACTGTAGTACAATATCACTGCTAGGGTAGTACATTCATGTACAAGTTTTTGTGTGAATGTAAGTCCTCATTTTTCTGAGATAAATGCCCAGGGGTGCTATATGTAGAGCAACCACCAAAAAGCTATTCAAAGAGATACATTCCAAAGCACTATATGTAATGTTCTCACCACAAAAAAAACAAAAGGTGACTCTGTGAGGCAGTGGATATGTTAATTAGCTTGATTGTGGTGATCATTTGACAATGTATACATCTATCAAAACACCTTAAATATATACAATTTCTATTTGTTGATACATACCAAGAAAGCTGAAAATTTTTTTAAAAAAGCACTATAGATAAGTCAAAACGGAATTCTAACAACTATTCAGGTAATCCCAGGAGGGCAGGGAAAAGAAAACGTAAGTTTTAATCACCGGAAAAATGTGATATACCTAAGATGTTTGGGGTTTTTTTTTAAAAACTTTTCTAATTTACATTTGGGGTAACAGGCTTCTAGGCTCAACTCTGAAATTGAAACAGTATTATCGCACATGCAGTATTTAATTGGATAAAACATGCAGTGAAGCAGCTCTGTAGATCCATCTAATATAAATATTACATGATCTTTATGTTTGTTTTGTCTGAGACTCTCATGGTTTTAATCATTTTGCAGTTTAACTTATCTTCATTAGTAAATTAAATCTTTAATTTATAATAGAATTATATGACATGAATCTTTAAGTTTCTATGTTATTTTAGGTGAATTCACTTTCTCTAGTTTATTATATCTACTACATCTAATATACGTACTGTACATTTATATTGTGATAATTGAATTAGTAATTACATAGAATATTGTTAGCAGCATTATTACCGTTGTTAATGGCTGGGCCTCAGTGATGTGACTAATTTTTTATTTTTTTATGCAAAGAGTTTAATTCAGACATTATTGACATTTTGAGAACTCCAGAAAATACAACTCAAAGGAAGACCTCAGTTTCCCAGACTGAAATTTCTGAGGAAGATATTCATCGTGAACAGCCTTCTGTTTTGAATCCATTTCAGAAAGAAATGTTCACATATTTGGTAGAAGGATTCAAAGTGTCTATTGTAAGTAAATTAATTAATGAGAAATGTTCATTCACACAAAGGGAGTAGAGGTTTTATGTGTCTGTACTATGTTTTCAAAATCATATTTCTTTGTGCTGTTTCAGAGAGTTTTTAAAAACTCAGACAACTTGGATTTTTTAATAATTGAGAAATATTAATAGATAGATTGCTGATCTACCCTTTCCAAAATGAGTCATCTCACATTGGTTTTTTAAGTCTGTACCTTGAAAGCCATCTTCTAATATTGGAGTTTATTATGATCAACATCAGAAAAGGGTAGAGCTTTGATGACTACTATGACAGTTTATATTAATAGTCTGTTTTTAAAGGACTTTATAGCTACTTACTTTTGAGTTTCTGAACTATTATTAAGTTTAGATCTTGGCTTTAATGTATCGAACACCTTGAAAATCACGTAGAGAATACTGACAAGTATCAGGCTCCATTTATTTTATTGTTTTTTTTTTTTTTTTTTGAGACAGAGTCTTGCTCTGTTGCCTGGGCTAGAGTGCCGTGGCATCAGCCTAGCTCACGGCAACCTCAAACTCCTGGGCTCAAGCAATCCTCCTGCCTCAGCCTCCCAAGTAGCTAGGACTGCAGGCATGCGCCACCATGCCCGGCTAATTTTTTATATACATATTTTTAGTTGTCCATATAATTTCTTTCTATTTTTAGTAGAGACAGGATCTCGCTCTTGCTCAGGCTGGTCTCGAACTCCTGAGCTCAAACGATCCACCCGCCTCGGCCTCCCAGAGTGTTAGGATTACAGGTGTGAGCCACCGCGCCCGCCTCCATTTATTATTGTCTCACTTGGGTTTGTGTGGATCACTTACAGTTGACCATATGAAACAAATCAGTCAGTTCACTCCACAGATATCAAAGGCCAATCTAATTCTAACATCTCATAAACCGTGATTTGCCAATCTCTAAATCTAAACTAGATTTTAGTGTTTAGATCTGAACAACAAAACAAACCTCACGTTCACTTAGAACTAAATCACTCACACGGGGTCCTTAAGACTAGGAGGAATTAGAGAGCCATTTCTGAAACTCAGAATAAACTCTAAAATGTACTGATTCCAGTTTTAAACCAGATACAGGTAATTTGATCAGGATTAGGCTGGCCTTAGTGGGACCCTGGTTGAAATAACTTATGTAGTTAATTGTTACAGAATATTGATGGTCCATCTATACAGCAGTTTCTCCCTATCTGCAGGAGATACATTCCAAGACCTCCAATGAAAGGGGAAACCATAGGTAGCACCAAACCCTATATGTACTATTTTTTCCCTTACACATACGTATCTGTGATGAAGTTTAATTTACAAATTAGACATAGTAAGTGATTAACACCAATAATTAATAATAAAATAGAACAATTATATTAATAAAATATACTATAATTGTACTGTACTCACCTATTTTTGGACCACTGTTGACAGCAGAAAACAAAACTGCAGATAAGTGAGGACAGCTGTATGCAGTGCTTAATTTGTGACTATTATGCTTAGTCTTATAGTACTAATTCAAGTCTTTATTATGAATCCTTTCTCTTTTTAATTACAAAAGCAATGTGGGCTTATCTGCCATTGTTCTTTGATAGTTTTGTTTTTTTAATTTATAATTTCTGAGTCCTTGGTAATTTTTTAAATGGCAGGACTTTAGTTTCTTCATCCATCTCTTTTTTTTAATTTGAGGTAAAATCAATGGTCCCCAACCTTTTTGGCAGCAGGGTCTGGTTTTGTGGAAGATAATTTTTCCACGGACTGGGTGGGCGTGGGGGCGGTGGTTTGGGATGATTCAAGCACATTACATTTATTGTGCACTTTATTTCTATTATTATTACATTATAATATATGATGAAGTAATTACAGAACTCACCATAATGCAGAATCAGTGGGAGCCCTGAGCTTATTTTCCTGCGACTAGACAGTCCTATCCGGGGGTGATAGGAGACAGTGACTGATCTGACAGGAAGTGGAACTCAGGCGTGGTGCGAGTGATGGGGAACACCGATGAAGCTTCACTCGCTCACCTCCTGCTGTGCAGCCTGGTTCCTAACAGGCCACAAACTGGTACCAGTCAGCAGCCCAGGGGTTGGGGACTGCAGGGTAAAATACACGTAACATAAAGTTTACTGTTTTAACCATTTTTAAGGGTAAAATTCAGTGGCATTAAGTACATTCATACTGTTGTGCAACCATCACCACCATCCATCTCCGGAACTTTTTTATCATCCCAAGTTGAAACTCTGTACCCATTAAACAATAACTCTTATTCCCGGCCCCCTGGTTCCCGATACCATAATTCTATTTTCTGTCTCTATGAAAATAGATACCTCATGTAAGTGGGAGCATACAGTATTTGTCCTTTTGTGTGTGGCTTATTTAATTTAGCATGTTTTCAAGGTTCATCTATGTTGAAGCATGTATCAGAACTTGATTGCTTTTTAAAAATGAATTATATTTCATTGTATGTGTATACCACATTCTGTTTATCCATTCCTCCATTGGTGGACATTTGCACTGTCTCCACCTTTCAGCTATTTTGAATAATGCTATTATGAATGTTGTATGTTCATCTTTTTTAAACTGCCATTTGTATGGATGCATATATGTCTTTCTAATATTGACTGATAAATGTAGACTAAAACATGTTCCATGATCTTCTTTAGGGCTATATAAGGTTAAGATATTATTACTTAAGAAGTCTGATTCTAATTCATTCCTTTTTTGATTTAAGGGTTCAAGTAAAACCAGTGGTTCTAAGCAGCAGTGGACTAAAATCCTATGGTCTTGTAAGGAAACCTTCCGAATGCAGCTTGGGAGACTACTAGTACATATTTTGTCACCAGCCCACACTGCACAAGAGAGAAAGCAAATTTTCGAAATAGTTCATGAACCAAATCATCAGGAAATACTAAGAGACTGTCTCAGCCCATCCCTGCAAGTAAGTATCTCAGAATTTGATAAGTAAAAACTGTTGGTGAAGTATAAAGTTCTAACAAAATAACTGAAATTAAACTGAATTTTCATGCTTAATGTCATGAGTGTAATTTTCTTACCAAACAAATTTAACCTGAGGTATTTTTTCAGATGCTCTTTTACAGGCTCAATTTGACCTCTGTGTTGATTTCCCAATCCTTTTTCCAGCACTTAAATAAAGAAGTTCTGTATCTGAATTGTTTTCAGATTCTTTATAATGTGTTACCACATCTTGGAAGTGTTTTCTTTAAGAATTGTTTGGGCCAGGGATGGTGGCTTACACCTGTAATCCCAACACTTTGGGAGGCCAAGACAGGAGGATTGCTTGAGCTCAGGAGTTCAAGACAAGCCTGGGCAACGAAGCAAGACCCCATCTCAACAAAAAAATTTTTTTAAAAAAATTAGCTGAGTGTGGTGGTGCACACCTGCAGTCCTAGCTACTCAGGAGGCTGAGGCAGAAGAATCACTTTAGCCCAGAAGTTCAAGGTTATAGTGAGTTATAATCATGCCACTGTGCTTCAGGCTGAGTGACAGAGCAAGACCCTATTTCTTTTTTTTTTTTTTTTTTTTTTTTTTTTTTTGAGACAGAGTCTCACTCTGTTGCCCAGGCTAGAGTGAGTGCCGTGGCGTCAGCCTAGCTCACAGCAACCTCAAACTCCTAAGCTCAAGCGATCCTCCTGTCTCAGCCTCCCGAGTAGCTGGGACTACAGGCATGCGCCACTATGCCCGGCTAATTTTTTCTATATATATTTTTAGCTGTCCATATAATTTCTTTCTATTTTTAGTAGAGATGGGGTCTCGCTCTTGCTCAGGCTGGTCTCGAACTCCTGAGCTCAAACGATCCGCCCACCTCGGCCTCCCAGAGTGCTAGGATTACAGGCGTGAGCCACCACGCCCGGCCGCAAGACCCTATTTCTAAAGAAAAAAAAAAAAAGGAAGAAGAAGAAAAGTTATTGTTTGGAGGCCTTTTTAAAAAGCATTATATTGTCTGTGAACTATTTATGCTGAATAGCTCAAACAACAGTATATATAACATATTTCAAAAATATTTACAGTCATCTAAAATAGAAAAAAAATGTTGACCACTTGGAATGATCAAAACCAAAATACTTAAAAGAATTTTAGAGTCTATAAATTCTCCAGTGATAGATAGAGAGTTTAAGTGGTACATTAAACCATTTTAGATGGCTACTTAACAGTTCTTATAAAATTAAGCATATACTGAACTTGTGACCCTATTATTCTATTTTTAGATACTTAACCCTCCCGAAATTAAAACGTGTCCATAAAAAGACTTGTACAAGAATATCCATGGCAGCCTTTTTCATTAATGGCTCCAAACTGGAAATAACCCAAATGTCTATAAAAAGGAGAATGTATTATGTAAACAAATTGTGATATATTTGTATAGTAGACTATTATACAGCTATAAAAAGGAACAGACTGCTGATACACCTACTATTATGGGTGAATCTCAAAAACAGTGAGTTGGGGGAAGGGGCAGCTGAACACAAAAGAGCCTGCAGTCTGTGATTCCATTCAAATGAAGTCCAAGAACAAGTAAAACTGATAGGATACTATTAGTGCTATACAGTGAAAATACTGTATAGGAAAAGCACTTAAAATAGTTTTTTAAAAATTTGATCATGCCACTAACTTTAGTCAACTAGTTTTTTTTTTTTTTCAGTCTGTTTTCTACTTTTAGGGATTCCATTGGGTTTTTATTTGTTTAATTTTATTTTTAAGCATATAAAATGTCTACATGGTTCCAAAATCAAAACTGTGAAACGTAGCACATTCAGAAAGGTTCTAGATTTTATCCCTCTACCCTTCTTCTATTCTTTCCCTTTCCCTATAGTTAACCATCTAAATTTCTGTTGAAGTTATAGATAAATCTATGTACATACACACATACACATAAATATTATCTCTTCCACTTACAAAGAGTGTATAGCAAACTATACACACTCTCCTGTTTAACAATATATCCTAGAGATCATTGCATAGTAGCATATAGAGATCTTCTTTATGCCTTTTTACAGCTGCATTTAAACTGTATTCCACTGGTAATCTACAAATGGAATTTTAATCTAAGTTCTAAAGCCCCAGGCTTGTTTTCTCCTGTCACAACTTGATTCTGATTAATCTCCAGCCTGTGGCACCTCCTCTTTTCAAGATAGTATCACCCTTATCTCTTGCAACCTGTTCACATCCCATGCATTTCTACTGCCACACTTCTTTATTCATGTTGTCCACCCGGCACAGAATGCCTCCTCTCTCTCTCTCTCCCTCGTCTGTCTGTATATCCATTCTATCTAGGTATAGGCCCAGCTCAATCCATACTTCCTTCAAAAACGTTCTCCCTTTTTACAGTCCACTCAGAACACTTCCTTCTTAGAACCTTCATTGGAAATTTTGTTTTTATACATTTTAGCATTTTATTATTTTCTAAGGATTAGTGTTTAACAGATTCAGTTCCTTAAATCACTTTTTTAAGGACTAAAAACAAGATTTTTTTTGTATCTATCCTCAATGACACCTTTTATAGTCCCAGAAACTATAATCAATAAATAATTATCAGAGGATGTTAAAATGAGATATAAGAAATAACTTCAGTGTTTAAGAAAATCATGTGTTTTTTGCGGGGGGATATTCAGAATGAATGAAAACATTTCTGATAGTTTTTTGTGATAATTTTAGCTTGTCACTGAATACTAAATTGAAATATTTTAAAAGTTATATCAAGAACATTACCTTTAAGACACATGTATGAAAATATTCTAGTCATTTACCATTTTTCTTTATTTGCCAACTCTTCAGGCCTTTTACTTGCAGAGCATCTGTTCATTTTTCTCTTTTGGTCAGGTAGCAGCTGTCTTCTGACTAATTTAAAATGCTGCATTAAAATGAGCTTTGCTATTTTCACCATTGCATATGTTCATCTTTTGCTTTTGGGAAATGACATGATGTGATTTAACTTGTTAATTTAAATGTCACCCAAAATACAATCACTTCCAGATCCATTTGTTCACATTTAATACTATTCAGTTTAAAATGTCATAAAGCCAAATGCAGTGGTATTTGTACTAATGCAAATTTTTTGGCAAAATTAATTGTCTAAATAATACATAGTGTACACATTACAATCAGATGTGATATCTATAGCATGGAAGGGCCACTTGAAAAATCATGAATCAAAGTTTGGTTTAGGTTTGTGCTGCAAAGGACGATTGATTGCCATTACCTTAAGTAACGCTGTCATTTTGTTTTGGGGTCTGTTCACAAAAGATTGGCCTGAACCAGTCTTCCCTGAACATACACATAAAACTGAGTGCTTAGGTCTCAGGTTTTGAGTCTTTTAACTTTCGTTCTCCTACATGGTAAAGGGCTTTGTTCTGGAAATTTCACCTTCTCTTCCTTCTACTGAGCAGAAATTAAAGGAGAAAGAATAAATAAGCATATTTCTTTTATTTTAAGGTTTAAAGGAAGTTTTCCTTTTCAGTTCAGTTTTTCTGTGAGGAAAACTAAGAATTATCTTCCTTTATTCCAGCTTATTTCCTGTATTCCTTTAGCAAATCCTCTTCAAAAATTTCTCCCCAAAAACTAGGTAGCTTGCTTTTTCTTAATCTTTCATAATAAAAAATTCTCAAACATACAAAGCAGAGAGAATAGTATAATGAATATCATGTAATCATCACGTAGATTTAATAATTATTAATATTTTATCATATTGATATTTCTTATGAATTATTTTAAAGTAAATTATAGAAATCATGATATTTTACTTCTAAATTCTTTTTTAAAAAGACATTTTCTTATGTAACCATAACAACATTTATTACACATAACAAAATTAGTATTAATTCTCTGTCATCAAATACCCAATGCATAATCACGTGTCTTCAATTGTCCCCAGAATGTCTTTTGTAGCTGATTTATTCAGATCAGATCCACCCAAATAAATCTAGTAACATAATTTAATTTAATTACTGTTAAATAATTTAAATGTAAGAAATAAATTTTTTATTACTAAAAAAATTATTACTTTTTTTAAAGCATGGAGCCAAGTTAGTTTTGTATTTGTCAGAGTTGATACATAATCACCAAGATGAGTTGACTGAAGAAGAACTAGACACAGCAGAACTACTTATGAATGCTTTAAAATTGTGTGGTCACAAGTGCATCCCTCCCAGTGCCTCAACAAAAGCAGACCTTATTAAAATGATCAAAGAGGTGAGTCAGTGAAACCATAACTGTTTCTTAGGAGAACCCATTGTATAGAGTTAAAAAATGATTGACAGTACTTTTTCTAGAATAGAATAGAGTATCACTGATGATAACATTGAAATGATTGTTTTATTGTTTACTATATACTATACTACATTTTACTATGAAAGAAAAAATAGGCTGATTTGGGGGAGGATTTTATTATCTATGGTCATCCTTAACCATTATCAGTAACCTTCAGTGAAGGAAGGATTTTTATAGTGACAAGCAAGTTGAAGCATACCTTGAGTTAGGGGTGCTTTAATGAACAAGCAAAATAAGGAAGCAAGCAACTGTGTAAACTCATCAGGTTTGGCAACTCTGGTTAACTATGCTATCCTAGTTTCTGTGACCCAAATTGTATAGAAACAAAGGGGAATTATAATATTATTTAAGTGATTATTTTAATATGCTGGTCTCCAAGGGATAATATTTTTTCCTTTGTTAACTTGATTATAAAATTAATTTGTTAGGCTCTGTGCCAATGTTAGATGAGAAATAATAAGTTTTTTATAGTATATTATTATCTAAATCTTTTAGGAACAAAAGAAATATGAAACTGAAGAAGGTGTGAGTAAAGCTGCCTGGCAGAAAACAGTGAATAATAATCAACAAAGGTAAGATTTTATGTGTTCCAAAAGTCATGTCTTTTAGCAATCCATTAGATTTCACGTATACTTTTAAAGTGTCATATTTTGATAAACATTTAATGTTCCATATGCACTTAACTTATGGATAGTGTTGTTTGTTTAGTCTCTTTCAGCGTCTTGATTCAAAATCAAAGGATATATCTAAAATCGCTGCAGATATCACCCAGGCAGTGTCTCTCTCCCAAGGAATTGAGAGAAAAAAGGTGATCCAGCATATCAGGGGAATGTATAAAGTAGACCTGAGTGCCAGCAGACACTGGCAGGAACTTATTCAGCAACTGACGCATGATAGGTAAGCAACGGGAGGACATCTTAAGTTGTGTTGTGTGAATATTTCGTATATTGCCATGAAACACAGTTTTTATTCCAGAATTCAGACTCATAAAATTGTTTCATTATTTAAACTTTTTTTTTGTTTAACCGTTTGTGATTTTTTTGATCTTGAAGAATAATCATATGAGTTTTTTTTTTTTTTTAATTCTGGGGGGAAAAAGTAATAAGGGAGAGAGGCATTAGCTCTTCCAGATAGTAATATTGGCTTTAATTTTACAATATGGTCTTTGTAATAAGAATAGAGAAATCACTGAAATAGAATAGTTGAGAAAAATATCTTTTTCTACCTATGACTATTAATAAGATTCAAAAGATAAACTACAGATAATGAAAAAAGGGAAATTAAAGTATTATTCTCTAAATTTGGTTAGGGTAACTGATCTGTGTGACTTTGGTGTGCTAAAATACACTAAACGTATACACTAAAGTAAATTCCAGATGGATGAAAGAATTAAATTGAAACAGTTCATAAAGTAGAAGAAAATACGGTATTTATCAACACTAGGTGGATAGCTTTTAAGCTCAAACACAATAAAAGAAACTGCAGAGAAACCAATGGATTTGAATCCTAGTTTTTTGTAGTGTTTTTAACAACTACAACAACAATGACAAAAAAGCATGGAAATTTATTTTTAGCAAATATAGTAAAGAGTTAACATTCTTACTGTTTGAAAACTCATGCAGATTCTGAGGTAAAATATTATGATCCCAGAAGTTTGAATGAGCAAAAGACATGAACATACTCCTCATGTAAGACAAATAGAATTTATAAACACATGGGAAAATACTCAATATTGCTAGAGGCTAATTTGGTTTTTTAAAACCTTTAGATACCAAATTTTACTTTCATGTTTAAAATAAATTTTTTTTACCTGCTGATATCCACAGCAGGATATTAGCTGTCCTTAGAGCTTTTGTGACATTGTAGACTTTGACAGTATATATCAGGAACCCAACAAACATTTTATTTCCAGCTTCAGTTATCTTTTAGTGATTCTGTCCTAAGGAAAATATTAAAAATATGGAAGGCAACAAACATAAAGGTTTTTATCTCTGCATTATTTATACTAGTGAATGAATTGGAAACACTTTAAATATATAAAAATAGTAATATATTAATAGTTAAATACATTGTGATATATCCACTCAATGTAATATTAGGCAGCCATTTAAAATGGTGATAATAAAGATTATACTGTTTCAATGAAAGAAGGCAGGATATGGAATGTTCCATATGCACTTAACTTATGGAAGTATGTATAGCTAATGCTTAAAACTGAGGAGGGACAGATGGGAGGGAGGGAGGGAGGAAGGAAGGAAGGAAGGAAAAAGAAATAACCACTATCAGTATTTTTGTATGTTTGTGGTAGGATTAAGGTGATTTTTTTTCTCTATTTCTAAAAATGTATTTAATATGGTTTTACTTTTTTCTTTTATCGAAGATATAAAACTATTTTAAAACCTTTTTTAGACTGTGATTTATACCACGAAGAGGAACTAATTTTATTTGTTACATTACAGAATAGGCAAAATAGGAAATGTAAAAAATCAATTTGGAAAAAAATTTTTTTTAGCTAACCATGTTAAATTCAGTGTGTTGGCCGGGCGCGGTGGCTCACGCCTGTAATCCTAGCTCTCTGGGAGGCCGAGGTGGGCGGATCGTTTGAGCTCAGGAGTTCGAGACCAGCCTGAGCAAGAGCGAGACCCCATCTCTACTAAAAATAGAAAGAATTATATGGACAGCTAAAAATATATATAGGAAAAATTAGCCGGGCATGGTGGCGCATGCCTGTAGTCCCAGCTACTCAGGAGGCTGAGACAGGAGGATCGCTTGAGCCCAGGAGTTTGAGGTTGCTGTGAGCTAGGCTGACGCCATGGCACTCACTCTAGCCCGGGCAACAGAGTGAGACTCTGTCTCAAAAAAAAAAAAAAAAAAAATTCAGTGTGTTATATAATGTTGCTAAAGTGTTCATAGTAGTTATATCTTTTTAAAAATTTAATAGATGCAAGAAGCTGGAAACAGAGCTAGCCTCTAGGAGGGGAACTGGGAGACTGGGGTTCAGGAACAGAAGGTCACTTAGATTTTATGTTATTCTTTTGTACAATGTGTATGCTTTCCCTGGGCTAAGCATGTAAATAGTTGGGTTTTTTTTTAATTGAATAGATCAATTGTGACTTATTTATCCAGTCTCTATAATGATTTTTTTTTAAAAAGCTAAAGTCCTTGGATGGCCACTTAAAACACCCTTTTATTTTCACTTGCAGAGCAGTATGGTATGACCCCATCTACTATCCAACCTCATGGCAACTGGATCCAACGGAAGGGCCAAATCGAGAGAGGAGACGTTTACAGCGATGTTACTTAACTATTCCAAATAAGTATCTCCTTAGGGACAGACAAAAATCGGAAGGTAATAGTGGCTTCTTGACTCAACATTTAAATATAGCAGATATAACTGTAGTCATTTGATAGAGATTAATATGTACTTTTTCCTCAACAGATGTGGTCAAACCACCACTCTCTTACCTATTTGAAGACAAAACTCATTCTTCTTTCTCTTCCACTGTCAAAGACAAAGCTGCAAGTGAATCTATAAGGTGAGTTTGGATCCACAGACCTTCACTTTTTTGTGAATGTACAACAATTTATTGAAGTGTTTCTATAATATTTATTTTAGATAATGCTGTGGTTTTAAGAAAAGTCTTAAACAGGATAGGACAGAGAGGACAAAGTTGATTGGGCAAAATCCAAAAGAAAATGACATTTCTGATAGCAAGCATTCATTGGACTTCAGCCATCATGATCTGGCCCTTATTAGCATATATATGTGTTTATAGTTAACTTTTTTAATAGCTCTGTAAAGTAGATAGACCTGCTGGTGGTATCATTAAAGGATGATATAGTATAGTGTTGAAGGTTCAAATTCCGATTCCTCCTGTTACTTGCTATTTGATCTTGGGCAAATTACTTAGACTTTCAGTCTCAATTTCCTCATCTACTAAATGAGGAAAATAATAATACCCAAGGTGTCATAGCATTGTTGAACATTAGATGTATCAGTATATGTTAACTAATGATTGTAATGTCATTACTGTTTTTTGTGATTGTTATTATTATTATGCCCATTTTATAGATAAAAAACTGATACTCAAAGATAATTGACTAGACTAAAGAACAGAGGAATTTTCTGACTCTAAATCACCTGTTTTCTCTAGAATACTAGGCTTTATTTATTTTGAAGTATCAGAGGCATGGACCAATGTTTGCTTATTTACTGGAAAATATAAAATATTGAAGTCTTGGCCGGGCGCGGTGGCTCACGCCTGTAATCCTAGCACTCTGGGAGGCCGAGGCGGGTGGATCGCTCGAGGTCAGGAGTTCGAGACCAGCCTGAGCAAGAGTGAGACCCCGTCTCTACTAAAAATAGAAAGAAATTATATGGACAACTAAAATATATATATACAAAAAAATTAGCCGGGCATGGTGGCGCATGCCTGTAGTCCCAGCTACTCGGGAGGCTGAGGCAGTAGGATCGCTTAAGCCCAGGAGTTTGAGGTTGCTGTGAGCTAGACTGACGCCATGGCACTCACTCTAGCCCGGGCAACAGAGTGAGACTCTGTCTCAAAAAAAAAAAAAAAAATATTGAAGTCTCTATTAAATAACTCAATTCCTGTATTCTACATACAAGTTGTAGGGATTGTTAGCCTTTTCTAAAAGTTTCAGATATTTTCTCTTCTACCAGAATGTTAAAAAAGGAGATGATATTCATGTAGATTTTGATAAGACACCTCATGCTGTTGAAACTCCAGTCTGCCTTGCTGAAATATTTTACTAGATAAAATAAAGCCTATATTCTCTAAAATTGGTCAAAATATTTAGTTATAGTAATTTTAAGTATGTTTTGACAGAGTGAATCGAAGATGTATCAGTGTTGCACCATCTAGAGAGACAGCTGGTGAATTGTTATTAGGTAAGTCAAATTTTGAAGAATTTTACACATATTCACCCTGCCCTGTTTTTTTAATTTTAATTTTTTTTACTATGGGATCTTTTAGCCACACCCTGCTGTATTTTATTTTTAGATAATTTAAAGTGTTTTTTGACACATTGTCATTAAATCAGAATTTCTCTAACATTATGTAGGCTAGTTTGCCTTAACATTATATATAATGCATATGACTCATAAATGTGAAGAAAATGGCATCTTATTTTCTGAGAAGCATATGAATAGCATTTTAATTTTTATAAAATTGAGTTTTTTCATGAGTGTACATTTTTATATTTCATCATTCCTTTTATTATATGCCAATTTAAAGTAAAAAATTATTGGTATATTTATATACCTACTATTTTAACAAATATACCTATGCATAAGAAATATATCTACCTTGAGATTGTTTATAATTTATATTCTCTATTGTGCTGCTGAAGATTGTCAGTTCACAAATACCTACATAGTTACACTTCGTGGAAAATTTTTTCTCAGAACATGAAGAAATAAAGTTATACCACTTGATTTCTATTCCCTTAAAGAACCAATTTGTATGCGGGAGCTATGTTCTCAAAGCTGGTCCTTGAATCAGCAGCATCAGCATCTCATAGAAACTTCTTTAGAAATGCACATTCTCAGGCCCTAGCCCAGAGCTTTTGAATCTGAAATCCTAAGGGTGGGGCCCAGCAGTCTGTGTTTTCATTAGCCCAGTGATTCTGATGTACCCTCGCATTTGACAGTCAGTGTTGTAAGCTACAGCATCCAGGGTCCAAGGTGTGGAGCTTCGAGCTTGCTGAGATTAGCCCCATGGTCACATGGATGGAGGTTGTGGCATCCCTCTGACCCAGTCATGCCAGTACTTCACGGTCTACCCAGCACTCCAGGGTGACAGCATGCAGGTGGCAGAGCCTCAGTGAAGTTCCCACCTTTGGAAACATGATGTAGAGACATGTGTTAGTAACAGCCAGCCTTTGAAGCAGGAAAAAATTAGGGGCTATGTTTAGGGCCTATTCTGCCCTGTTGAGGTGTCTCAATCTTCAAAATGATTAAGGATTTCTCTTTTGCTAGAAAATTTGGTTTACCACTTGACTTCCGTTAATGTGTGACAAAATAAAGCAAATCAGTATGTTAGTAATATAAGAATAATGATAATAATAAATGCCGACATTTATTTAGCACTGAATACCAAGCACTATTAGTAAGCGTTTTGCATATATTCTGATTTAATTCCCACAATAACTCTGTGACATAGGACCCCCCATCTTTTTTTGATAAGGAAACCAACATACAAAGAGGTTAAGCAACTTGTCCAAGATCTCATGAATACTATTCAGAAGTTTTTATTGAGTGCTAGGAACTATAGGGGTACTAAGATTCAAATTCAGATCAAAGGAATCCAGAGGTCATGCTTTTAACCATATAGAATACTCTGGTTTCTCTTCAGATTGTATAAATCCTTTGCCTTTTTAACCATATATGGTAATAGTGCACATCCATTTTTAAACCCTTATATCCAATTATTTTTTGCAGGTAAATGTGGAATGTATTTTGTGGAAGATAATGCTTCTGATACATTGGAAAGTTCGGTGAGTAGAGGCTTAAGTTTGTACTTACATAAATCGAGACAAATTCCAAAAACGTATAAATTTAGTATAACCAGAGAGCAGGGACAACTATTAGAGTTCATTCTTTGTCACTGTATGTGTAGATTGGTCTGAATTCTAAACATTGTTTAGAAGATTTTTTTTTTTTTTTGAGACATGGTCTCACTCTGTGGCCCAGGCTAGAGTGCAGTGACATGATCATAGCTTACTGTAACCTCCAACTCCCAGAATCAACCAATCCTCCTGCCTCAGCCTCCTGAGTAGTTGGAACTACAGGCGTGCACCACCATGCCTGCCTAATTCTTTAATTTTTTGTAGAGAAAGGCTCTAGCTATGTTGCCCAGGCTGGTAAAAGACAATTTTAAAAAGAAGATGGTACCATCTCCTTCTGTCTTACAGCCCAAGTCTCATAACAGTTAATATTATGAGTCAAATTCCAAGCACTCCTATTATTTCAATTTATATCCATTCTTTCTCATTACTATCCTCAGTAGCAACAAAATAACTACCTCTTGCCACTACTATTTCACTATGAAGTATCTTTGCCTGCAGAAAGGAAAATATTATATAATTGAATAACTTTTTTTTTTTTTTTTTTGAGACAGAGTCTCACTCTGTTGCCCGGGCTAGAGTGAGTGCCGTGGCGTCAGCCTAGCTCACAGCAACCTCAGACTCCTGGGCTTAAGTGATCCTACTGCCTCAGCCTCCCAAGTAGCTGGGACTACAGGCATGCGCCACCATGCCCGGCTCATTTTTTTTTTTTCTATATATATTTTTAGTTGGCCAGATAATTTCTTTCTATTTTTAGTAGAGACGAGGTCTCGCTCTTGCTCAGGCTGGTCTCGAACTCCTGACCTCGAGCGATCCACCCGCCTCGGCCTCCCAGAGTGCTAGGATTACAAGCGTGAGCCACCACGCCCGGCCCCATATAATTGAATAACTTAAGTCATCCTGACATATAGTTTAGTAATGATAATTTTTATTCATTTGGAAATACTGATATTAATCAGAAAATAACTACAAAGATTTAGATTTTTTTGTATAGTAAAGGTTTTAATTCAATTTGAATTAGTTTGTATGCCATTAAAATATTTATTGAGATCCCTGTAAGAAATACAATTTTTGTTTCAGCAATGTTCTAAAGCCAGGAATTCTTAAGAATATACTAAATGAGATTATATGTGATTTAATATGAATATATATTTGATTTTAAAGAAATTAAGGAGTGAAATCATAAAATTTGGTTATAATATAGGTAGTATGAAAAAGTCATGAAAATATTTAATATAGCCAAAAATATGAATAGGTATTCTTTTCTAATTTATATAGCAATTACTATGGGGTTTGTCCCAACTAGTAAAAATATTACATTATTTTTCAGGATGTATCTTTTTATCAACCAAAGAATTCAGTAGTTGATATTTGAGGCAACATTTTTGTGTGTTTAAAAGAAAACATTTTCTCCCTTAAAATTTGTATAAATATGCCCTTGCTTTTTAATGGATTGGAAGATACTTTCTTTCTCTGTACTTTTGTAGTATTTGTTCTTGTATTTGCTATCTTCATTGTGTGTACAAATGTGTGTGCAAGTATCTCATGCCCCATTTTTGTCTTATACAAATTTATTTCACGCAGAGCACTTAGAAGAGAACCTTGCACATAGAAGCTTAATTAATGTATGTTGAATTGAATGAATGACTGAATGTTGAGGCTAAACAAAGGAGGAATTAGGTTTTAAGTATGGGAATATTACATTTTCATTTATTTTAATACAGTCCCTGCCTCTACTTCTAAAAATTATTTGGGACCCAGGACAATGTAAAACACACATAGGGTAGGGCAATTCAAATAAAAAAATTAAAGTAAGATTTTGGAAGGATAAAGAGCCTGGGATAAAATAGTTCTTGCAATTGAATCTTAAATTTTGCTTTGAGCTTCCTGTTAGTCAACATAAAAGAGTAAGTAAATGCAATTTTCTAAAAGGAAAAACTGAAGAAAGAAAACCCACTAGGATGCAGGTTTGTTTGAGGAGATAAATTCTAACTAGTTTTAAACTTTAGTAGAAACTTTATTCATGATTTCTCTATTAAAAGCATTGAATAACATAATTCATGTGTTCACTTGCAATTTATAAAAGAATTAGATGCATATTTTTTAAAGTTTTTTTGATTTTGTACTTTGGGAAAGGACCTAGTGATGGTAGGATGTGTAGGACCTGTGGCCCCTAACTCTTCGTTCCAGAATGTGAGGATTTGCCTAAATAAGCTAGGATTAATGCTTTCAAGGACATCCAGCCTTCCGGTGGTCACTTTCCCATCTCCTTTCCTTCTGCTGACCACATAGGAGAGGACTGCAGCCGTTTGGTATGTGTTGATCTGAGAGGTTACATTCAGTGGGGCTTTGTTTGCAGGGCTGCTGCCTTGGCTGCAGAAGTGTTCCTCCAGAGACTCTGCTTTGCCTGTGCTGGATGATCTGGGGGCGTGGGAACTGTGTTTCATTGCTTGGTTGTTTCCAGGCCATTCAGATAGGTTATTGTAAAACCTAAATCCATATGATAGCAGGCCCACAGTTACGAATTCTCAGAGAGAAACTTTTTTCTATTCTCCACCCAGGCCCCAGGCCAAAAGAGACAAGCCTCCCCATTATTCCCCTTTATTGATGAGCACATCTGTCTAATCTTTCATTGGGAATTTGTCCCTCCTGGGTTTTAGCATTCTGAAGGAATCTCAATTCTACACCCTGATTCCAGGGAGCCCAAGGCCTCATCTTCTGTCTTCAAGAGAATATTAAACTAAGTCACTTCATTCCTGAAACAGGGCAGAGGGTAGGAGTATGCATATATTTTATATATACACATGCAGGCACATACAACCAGGCAGCCAAAGTGTTGCTTCCTTTTTACTGCTGTTTTTTTAAATTTCTTTTTATTTTTGACTCCTGGGGATTTCATTTTCCTTATTTTCTTGCTGCTCATCTATGAATTTAAAAGAACATTTGCTGGCTGGGTGCAGTGGCTTATGCCTGTAATCCTAGCACTCTGGGAGGCCGAGGCAGGAGGATTATTTAAGGCCAGGAGTTTGAAACCAACCTGAGCAAGAGCAAGACCCTGTCTCTACAATAAATAGAAAAATCAGCCAAGTGTGGTAGCACATGCCTGTAGTCCCAGCTACTCAGGAGGCTGAGGCAGAGGGATCACTTGAGCCCAGGAGTTCGAGGCTGCAGTGAGCTATGATGACACCACTGCACTCCAGCCTGGGCAACAGAGTGAGACCCTGTCTCAAAAAAAAAAAAAAAAAAATTTGCTTAGTAAAAGAATAAAAAAAGCCAACCTGAAAAGGGTAAAAACTATGGAGGCAGTAAATAGATCAGTGGTTGCCAAGGGTTGAGGAAAGGAAAGGAGGAATGAATAGATGGAGAACAGAAAATTTTTAGGGCAGTGAAACTATTTTGTACGATACTGTAATGGTGGATACATGTCATTATATGTTTGTCAAAACCCATGGAATGGGTAACACACAGTGAACCAACCCTAAGGTAAACTATGGACTTTAGGTAAGAAAAATGTAGCAATATTGGTTCATCAATTGTAATAAATGTTCCACACCAAATGCAGGATTTAGTAATAGGCAAACTGTGAGCATTGGGGAGATGCGGGGGGACAGGGAGGATATATTGGAACTCTGTGCTATCTGCTCAATTTTCTGTAAACCTGAAACTGGTCTAAAAAACAAAATCTATTGATATTCTTAAATTTTATCTACCGATTTGAAAGTGTTTTGCAGTGGGAAGATTTCTAGGTACTCTTATCTGCCATTTTGCCACAGAAGGAAGATTTTTAAATTTCAGTTTGATATTTCTTAAATCTAAAATTAAAATAATTTATTTATATTTTGTGTAAAACAAATACTTTTATTTATTTCTTTGTCCTAGAGTCTTCAAGGAGAGTTGGAACCAGCATCATTTTCTTGGACATATGAAGAAATTAAAGAAGTTCACAAGCGTTGGTGGCAATTGAGAGATAATGCTGTAGAAATCTTTTTAACAAATGGCAGAACACTCCTGTTAGCATTTGATAACACCAAGGTAAATTCAGCTTTATTAATAGATATGTATGTTTCAGTGATCATGGACTGATGTAACTGTACTCATACTAATTGTATAAAGGTTTCTGAAATCAAATAAAAATTGCCTTATTTCTTAGTCCTTATTAAAGTAAAGCCTTGGTTATATCAGGATTATTTTTATTCTTCAAAACTGTGTTAAATTCCAATTCCTCAAATCACTGAAAGAAGTAGTTTAAACTTGCTCAGTGCTGTAGTAGAGTCCGTCTTTGACAAACCTTGTCTTGACCTCAAGTCTCTTCAGCTACCATTTCTCTGCTCTCCTTTGCAGAAAACTTCGGGAAGAGTTACATATGCTTGCTGCCTCCAGTTCTCTTTTAAAATGCTCTAGTCAGACATTCTTCTCACCACTTTGGTCAGGATCGTTGGTGACCTCCGTGTTGCTCAACCCCTCAAGGTCATATTTCTTAGTCCTTATCTTACTTGACCTATCAGCAGCATTTGACAAAGCTGATTATTCTTTCCTTCTCAAAGAAAACCTTCCTCACTGGGTTTAAACTTGCTCAGTGCTGTGTTAGAATCCACCTTTGACAAACCCTGTCTTGATCTCCAGTTTCTTCAGTGACCATTTCTTTGCTGTTTTACAGAAAACCTTTTGCTCTTCAGGCTATTCTCAACACAGTAGCTAAAGTGTGTTGGATCATACTATTCCTCTGCTCTGAACCCTTCATTCATTTCTGTGTCACTCGGTTAAAGCTGAAGTCCTCCCAATAAGCTGGTAAAGACCTGAGTGATCTGGCACCTTGTTATACCTCTCCGACCTCATCTTCTGCCATTCTCTGAGTCTTTCTCTCTACTTCATCCATGGTGACTTTCTTTTCCTTGAATATGTCAGGAACACCAAAGCTGCAGGGCCTTTGCATTTACTGCTGCCTGGAATACTTTTCCCCTTAGGAATTCAAATGACTCTGTCTCTGACTTTTTGGGGGTTCCTTGATCAAATGTCCCCTTATCAGAGAGGCCCTCTCTGATTATATAGAATAGCAACACCTCTCTTCCCCCACAAAGCATCCCTTATCTCCCTTACTTTGCTGTGTTTTTCTCTATAGGAGTCTTAGCATCCAGCAGTGTGTGCGTCTCCCCAACAGAGTGTCAAGACTTTGCTTTGTTAGGTTGCTATTTCTTCAGCACCTTGAACGCTACTGTATGTAGGTGTTCAGTAAATATTTGTTGAATGAATGAATGAATGCTTCCTTTTCCTTCCAGAGTTTGATTTACAGTCTGTCATAAATTCCCCTCCACGGACCTTAACTTCAGCAGTTGGCAACCTTCAGATTTAGGCTACAGGTTTAGGTTGTTAAGCACTCTGTGCTTCTGCCTGTTCCATAACTATAGCTGCATTCCCTCATTATTGTCATTTACTTTTAACCCTGTCTCTCATTATCCATATCTGTGGCTTTTCTTCCTAGGCCTGAAGCATATACCTGCTTAAGATGGGTATTTCAAATCTGTTTTTATCTAAGATTTGGCTCATCTATTTTTTTCCCACTTATTACCAATTATCATTTAATTGCATTTGAAGAATCAATACCCTTTTTCTGTGATAGAATTGTTGTGAATGTCTAAAAGGGTTTATATATGTTTTCAAGAAGTAGTGAAAATCAAATATGCTATTTACACAGGTATTTTATTTAATTCTTAATGAGGTAAATATTATCACTCTCATATTACAGATGTGGTAACCGCAGCACAAAGGGTTCAGCAGGGAAGCAGACCAGATCTGTCTAATTCAGAAGACCTTGCTCTTTTACTACACCATGTGGCATTTATTTAGAAGAAAACCTTTCTTTTTTTCTTAGTATCTGTATATAAATGACTTTCCCATACAAACCTTTTCTTGTAAGTTTCTTATTAACAAATTTCTCCAGCAGCAAAGCATAGTGGTTAAGAAGAGCTCAACCTTTGGAGGAAGACCTGGATTTGACTTTCAGTTCTCCACAGGCTAATTTTACTGGACAAAAAGTATTTTCTTGGAGGCCTTTAGATTAGTAACATGTCTATAACATCATGGGTTCTTTGGAGAAAAGTTCTAATAAGCTTAAAAATAACTTCGGGGTTGGTTTTTTTCTCCTTCCCTTTTAGGTTCGTGATGATGTATACCACAGTATACTCACAAATAACCTCCCTAATCTTCTGGAATACGGTAACATCACCGCTCTGACAAATCTGTGGTATTCAGGACAAATTACTAATTTTGAGTATTTGACTCACTTAAACAAGCATGCTGGTCGATCCTTCAATGATCTCATGCAGTATCCAGTGTTCCCATTTATACTTGCTGACTATGTTAGTGAGACACTTGACCTCAATGATCCATCAATCTACAGGTAAGTACAAACATCACCTTTTGGGTTCATCCATCCATATGTTATATTTATCCTATTAAAGTTTTTATTATGAAAAATTTTAAACCTGTACAAAAATAGAATGAATATATAATGAACCCCTGTATACCCATCACTCCAATTCAACAATTATGAATTAAGAAGATTTTTGCCAAACTTCCATTGTCTCTTTTTTTCCTTTTATTTAAGGCAAATCACAGACATCTCGTTATGTCACCTCTGTTTCTACAGTATGCATCTCTTATAAAAAATAGGACATTTTCTGGCCGGGCGCGATGGCTCACGCCTGTAATCCTAGCACTCTGGGAGGCCGAGGCGGGTGGATCGCTCGAGGTCAGGAGTTCGAGACCAGCCTGAGCAAGAGCGAGACCCCGTCTCTACTAAAAATAGAAAGACATTATATGGACAACTAAAAATCTATATAGAAAAAATTAGCCGGGCATGGTGGCGCATGCATGTAGTCCCAGCTACTCGGGAGGCTGAGGCAGTAGGATCGCTTAAGCCGAGGAGTCTGAGGTTGCTGTGAGCTAAGCTGACGCCACGGCACTCACTCTAGCCTGGGCAACAAAGTGAGACTCTGTCTCAACAACAACAAAAAAAAAAGTAGGACATTTTCTTACATAACAGTGTCATTATCACATCTAATAAAATTAACAATTCAATGATATCCTCGAATGTCCAGTCCATTTTTGAATTGTCCCTGATTATCTCAAAAACGTCTTTTTATAATTGGTTGACTTGAATTAGATCCATTGTTGCCTTTGGCTGCTGTATCTTTAAAAACATACATCTAGAACAGCTATTCTTTTTTTGTATGTATTTTTTCTCTTTCTTTTCTCTTGACATTGACTTGAAAAAATCAGGTCATTTATCCTGTAGGATGCCCCACATTCTGTGTTTTCTGATTGCTTCCTATGACATTATTTAGTTTGTTCCTCTAGCCTCTTAGGAAATATTTAAGAATGTGTGCTTTACCAGAAGGGTTCCCTCTAGCAATAAGTTTCATGAGGACAGGAGCTGTATTCGTCTGGTTTATTACTCATAATGGTGCCTGGCACTGCATGCAAAAGTTTATCCATAAGCAAAGTTTTCATGTCATTTTTCAAAGTAGCTAAAATGTAGAAACCTAAATGCTCAACACTAGGTTTGAATAAATTGTTATATGTTGCAACCGTTAAAATGATATTGTAGTAGGGTATATTTTAGGCATTGAAGATGTTCTTTTTATGTAAAAGCTGAATATGCTTACACAGATAAGCAGAAAAATATCTGGACAAGTATATACCAAAATGTTTTACCTGGAGTAATAGTCTTGTGGCTGATTTCAGTTTATTGTTTGCTCAACTATAATTTCTGATTTTTTAATCACAATCATTAATATAACTGTGTCCCAAAAAAAACCTTTTTACACTGTAAAAAATTACAAGTGGGGATCTTAAACATGATTTCTTGGTGGGGCACAGTGGCTCACACCTGTAATCCTAGCACTTTGAGAGGCCAAGGCAGTAAGATCACTTGAGCCCAGGAATTCAAGACCAGCCCGGGCAGTAGGGAGACCCTGTCTCTACAAAAAATTAAAAAATTAGCCGGGCATGGTGGTGCATGCCTGTAGTCCAAGCTACTCAGGAGGTTGAGGCAGGAGGATCCCTTGAGCCCAAGAATTGGAGGCTTTTGTGAGGTACGATGATACCACTGTACGCTAGCCTGGGCAACAGAACAAGACCTTGTCTCCAAAAAAAAAACCACATGATTTTTTTTTTTCCTATTTTGAGATGTTAATTTGTATCTATTCTATAAAACTATTTGTACTCTTAAACAAAGTTTTTATGATTAAAAGTCTCAAAAGCAAAATTATTATTTGATATCATTAATTTCAATATTCCCAGGAAATAATAATTTATCAAAAAATATGTGTATCAACATGTGGCTAAGCAGATTTGGTTACTTACTAAAATTCCAGCAAATCTTGCTATTGGTCTAGTTATGGTGCCACATATTGAAATCCAGGTGGTCCCGTCCCTATGCCAGACCAGATGGTTCTCAGCCAGAGGAGCCTGCCTTTCTTCCTCAGATTTTTTCTCTTATTCTTTCCAGTGCTGCACAGGGACACCACTTGATTCTGTAGCTTTTAAGTGAGGATTCATTCCTTGAGTTTTCTTACATCAAGGAACGGTGTTGTGTGGTGTTCATACAGTGTGAACATCAGCACTGACACATTTGCACACAGGCACACACACTCCATATGCACAGTGTTATCACTCAGTGTCTACTGACTAGATAGCAGCACGCTCCAAATCCCAACTTGTTGTTTCTTCAGTTTTTACTAACTAGGCTAGTTATTAGATAGCATGTCTCCATGATCATAATTTCCATCCTTCACTCTACGCTCTACGTCTAACTGGATGTAGAATCTGGAAAGTGGGGACAAGGATTTCGTGGCTTGGTAGGAATTAGCTTCCAAGGGCAGCCTCCATTACAATTCCGGAGGAAACTACAGAAGTAAGCGTAGGAGGGTTAACAGCAGCTCTTGCTCTTCTTGTTTAGGTTACTTGTAAGTCAGGAAGTGCCAATGCTGGTATGAATCTATGGGGAAAATTCTACCTTAATAATTTATAAAGTCATAATTTTGAATGGTGGCTGTTAATTGCAAAGCAACATGTGTAAGGCTGAGCATTTTATTGATCACATATTTACTTGCAGGCTGCACATGTAGGCAGCGTAATCTTGACAGTGTTAAAATATTTCGTTTTTTTATCCTTTCTTTCATAGGAATCTCTCTAAGCCTATAGCTGTGCAGTACAAGGAAAAAGAAGATCGTTATGTGGATACCTACAAGGTAGCTTTAGTGTTTACTCATACTTTGATAAATGAAAAATGGAGCTTTGTTTTAGACTTGTGTTTTACCTAATTTAAATGTATAGGATTATTTTTAACCTTCTTGTACTTTAACAGAAAACTAGAAATCATCATGTGAAATTAAATATCATCTTCTATCTTTTTTTTTTTTTTGAGACAGAGTCTCACCTTGTTGCCCGGGCTAGAGTGAGTGCCGTGGCGTCAGCCTAGCTCACAGCAACCTCAAACTCCTGGGCTTAAGCGATCCTACTGCCTCAGCTTCCCGAGTGGCTGGGACTACAGACATGCACCACCATGCCCGGCTAATTTTTTCTCTATATATTTTTAGTTGGCCATATAATTTCTTTCTATTTTTAGTAGAGACGGGGTCTCGCTCTTGCTCAGGCTGGTCTCGAACTCCTGACCTCAAGCGATCCACCTGCCTCGGCCTCCCAGAGTGCTAGGATTACAGGCGTGAGCCACCGCGCCCGGCCTCATCTTCTATCTTAATTCTCTAAAAACACTTGCCCAGGCCGGGCACAGTGGCTCACGCCTGTAATCCTAACACGCTGGGAGGCTGGGGTGGAAGGATTGCTTGAACTCAGGAGTTCAAGACCAGCCTGAGCAAGGGCAAGACCCCATCAACACAGAAAATAGAAAATTTAGCCAGGCATGATGGTAAGCACCTGCTGTCCCAGCTACTTGGGAGGCTGAGGCAGGAGGATTTATTGCTTGAGCTCAGGAATGTGAGGTTGTAGTAAGCTATGATCATGCCACTGCACTCTATACTGGGCAACAGGGCAAGCCCCTGTCTCCAAAAAAAAAAAAAAAACCTAAATACCACTTGCTCAGAAAAAGAATATGTTTATTTTAGCATAAATTGAAAATTAATAATTCATTTTCTATTCAAATATATAATAATTATAGACCTTATAAAAAAATCAAAAGATTTCCAGGGATCTGCTATTCATACCCCTAGTGTTATTTATATAACAATATATTTATAATGTACCATAACCATTAGTCATATTCAAGAAATTATGCATTGATTTATTAAACAGAAATTTACCAGATCTTAAAATTTTTCAATAGAAACAAATTACCTCTTTCTGTGAAATTAATATCAATAGAATTCTATTGGAAATTCAAAAGAACTCAATAGCCACACATTGTATTCTGCACAACAGTATCAAGATAGGAGCAGCTGAAGCAATTTTCTCATATTTACCACATTATTTTATATCACAGTTCCAGAAACATCCTTCTAAGCATTTTACGACTGTCACTATTTGATTCTTTAGCAGTTGGAAATGGAGCATTGCTGTGGGAATCAGGAAGTGACTCTTGAAGATTCACTGCACCTGACTTTGTTATCAGAGCCAGACAGAAGCTCTGGGAGATGAGACTAGTGACAGTAAATGTTTGGATGAGCTTCCTGCTTTATGATGAGAAGATAGGAGCAGTGAAAAACCACCATATTCTTCTTTCTGTGTCTTTGCAGCTATACTACAAAATAGCCATAAAATGTTATAGTATTAATAATATCAATAATATGACACAGTTTTTACATTTCTATTGTGTTTCCACTTCTAGAGAAGCGTTTCTCCAAATAACATAGCATTACATCTTGAAATTCTCTTTTAAAATGCAGATGTCTCTAGTGGTAGAAGCAGCTCTCATTTTTGAGTGCTTGATCAGCTTAGACATTAGGAGCCATTAGTTGGGAGGCATGGTGCTGGGAGTTAGGGATGCAGAACAGGGAAGTTTTCCGTGAGGGAATGAGAGTGAAGGTGAAGAATGTGACATGCTTCTCTAGTGTTCTGGTCTTGGTGGGGCCCCAAGGAGGAGACTCCAGGGTGCTCAAGGAGGCTGAGGTCTCCAGACACAGTGGGAGAAGAGCAAGCAGGCGGTAGAGAATGGTGGCAAAGGGGTGGGAGAGAAGGATGGAAAAGAAAACCATCCGGTGCTTTTGCAGTGTTGCCTGGGGCCCACAGTCATAAATTCTCTCTGACTCACTGTGTCCTTCAGTACTTGGAGGAAGAGTACCGCAAAGGAGCCAGGGAGGATGACCCCATGCCTCCTGTGCAGCCCTACCACTACGGCTCCCACTATTCCAACAGCGGCACTGTGCTCCACTTCCTCGTTAGGATGCCTCCTTTCACGAAAATGTTTTTAGCCTATCAAGGTAAGGGTTTTTTTTGTTTTGTTTTGTTTTTTATAAAAAGTCATGTTGGGCCATCAGAAGAAAAAATAAATTTGACTGGCTTTTTAAGAACTATCAAGACTAATCAACCCACAGGAAAAGAATTCTATTTATTCCTTCACCAAAAAGCTGTAGTAAGCCAAATCATTTTACTAATGTCTCAGATTTTAGCTTCAAATTAAGCATGTCTATGTTTATAAAAATGCAACTCACTTTTTAAAAATTAAAATGTAATTCACAAACCATAAAATTTACCCTTTTGAAGTACATGCAATTCACTTTTTAAAGACATTGAACTTAATAATTATTGCAAATCATGTAAGTTACCTTTGGAGCCCACGTACATTATTTGCACATAGGGTACGTTACTGTAGTTTGTCAAAGGGGAGCACATTATTGTAGTTTATTATAACTCCTGTCTCTAATAGAAGAGCCACACTGGCACCTTCACTGTAGTAGCTTTCTAGTTAATCTTCTACCTTGCATTGTAAGCAGCAGCCTGCAGGCCTGAAGATGACTCAGACAGGAGTGAATTTCCTGGTTTGTGTGCAAATAGAGACACACTCGGCTGTCAGTTTCTAATGCGAACTGTGGTATTAGCTCTATAGTTGTTCCTCCTGGCACCCAGAATCCTTTGTGGAATCATTTTCCATTCATTTACTCAACCCATCTTGAACTTCTTTATGTTTTTACTCATATATGTCCTCTTGGAGGAATGGACTTTGTAAAAGGGGCTTTCGTATATTTGTCCCTCTGTAAGTACACAGAACAAATGTTCCACATGACAGCTGTTCAAATATTTGAAGGTTGTCACCCCTTCCCTCTTCTCTCTCTCAGTCTTGTTTTTCCTCCGGTTAATTATCCTTGGTTAATTTGACATCAGGTCGAGGGCCTCCTATGTGCACGGCCTTCTCCCAGCTTCAGCAAGGAATACCAGACAATAAATAAGACAGTTTTATACTTAATAAAGAGGTTTAAACCTAATGTTTAAGCCATCCTTGTTTACTGTGGTTTCCAAGCCTGCCACTATTCTGAAGATCTTTCTGAACAGATCCTGATTTGTGAGTGTCCTTATTAAAAAATGGCAGTCAGAATAAAAAAGAATATTTCAGATGTGGTTTGAGGCCATTGCAGTGTGTAACAGAACTGTTACCTCCCTCCATCTAAGACTATATTTCTTTTAATGTAGCCTAAGCATCCATTAATATAAAACTCCCAGTCAACTAAAATTTATCAATATTTTTCATTCATATTACTGTTATGAATATATTCATATGTAATATCATGTTTTCTTCATTGTGTATTTATGAATAGATTTTTTAAATCCTGGACTACCTCAATCCCCATTCACTTTTTTATCTCATTAGTTTAAAATGATATTTGTTGGCTTTTGAATTTACATCTAGACTTACGGTTTAGTACAGGGATTCTCAACCTTGGCTCTATAGTCCTTTCATGCTACGTAATTTTTTTGTCATGGAGGCTGCCTTGTGCATTGTAGGCGCAGGTGATTTAGCAGCATCCCTGGCCTCTCCCCACTAATGCCACTGGTACCGTACACCACCTCCCCATCCCAGTCCTGAGAATCCAGAATGTTTCCAGACATTGCCAAAGAATCCCTGGAGGGTGAAAGTGCTGCCGGGTGAGAACCCCTGGTTTCTAGATTATAAGAATTTGTAGTAGTACTTTTTAAAAAAATTTAGGAAGCTACAGAGAATCTTAAAATCTGAACAGAAGCCACAGTGTGCTTCTCTTGTTCCACAGTTCCTTAGTCTCAGCTCTAGAGTCTGTGACCCCACCGTAGCCTTACAGAATTGCCTTAATTTTTCTGAATTCCGTCTAGATTGAAACTTTTTCTCCTCAGTGAGTTAGGAGGTATTTGTTTAAATGGCCCTCCATACTTTCTGAGAAAAAATAAATATTTATAAACCTTATTTCTTCCTAGATTTTATTTAGTGGCTAGCCAATGCTGACTGACTGAACAGAGTAGATGAGAAAGTGATAAAAGGGATAGTAAATGTTGCTCAGCAGAACAACTAAGGCTTGGAGAAGAAACTTAACACATCCTTTTGGAATTGTGTTTTGCTTGATGCTGAGATTGGTTTGTGCCAGTCTCCAAATGAAAAGATGTGTTCAAGTTTCAACAAGTTCTGAAGAGTTTTTAGATCATGCAACGTGGTTCCTGAGAAACATGTACACTGCTGTCTTCAGGGGCCAGGTTTTGGATATCATTTAATCTAGTCCTTCCTTATGGCTAGAAAGTCTGATAATTGTTGACAGAAAAGAGACAGAGTCCAAATTAAAGTCTTAATTTGATTATTAATTGTCTATACTGGAAAAAAACTTTTAAAAGAGTGACTATGCTTAGCTTTATTTTCATTCATAGGGAATTTTACTCAATTCTTTAGCTTAGAGTTAGAGCACCTAAAAAGCAATGCACCCCATACACACCCAAAACAAAAAGAAAACAAGGGGAAAAAATGGTCTTAACAGTTAGAGATGAAGGAATAATTTGCTTCCTGATAAAGAAAAAATTATTTACCTACTTGAACTTTAATTTTCCTTTTCATTATTCATTCATTCAATAAATAAATCATTACTGAGTACTCATTATATGCTAGATGTGGGCAATACCCAGGCCCCTGCTTTTATGGAACTCTAATTCTGCTTGGGTAGACAGAAGGTAATCAATTAAACAAATAAGTGATATAAATTCATCTATTATGTATATTATGAAAGCATAATACAGATGAAAAATAATGTAATATCTCAAATTATTTATAGAAATATTTATTTTCAAGAATATGAATAACCTCTTTTAAACTATGAACAAACAAAATGAACATTATTTTAATCTTTCTGAAGTAGCAAAAGTAAATTAATTATGACAGGCCTCAAATGGAATTAGGTCTTTGTGTCTTAATTATGTTGTTTGTATTTGTTTATAGATCAAAGTTTTGACATTCCAGACAGAACTTTTCATTCTACAAATACAACTTGGCGCCTCTCATCTTTTGAATCTATGACTGATGTGAAAGAACTTATCCCAGAGTTTTTCTATCTTCCAGAGTTCTTAGTTAACCGTGAAGGTATAGCAACAAATTATTTCTAATTTACATTTCTGAGGGTTTGTGGTTGTTTTATTATTTTCCAAAAATAAAAATAGCTTTTGTAAGTTCTAAAATTTGAGTTCCCAAATAAGAGAAATTCCTTTGTCAAGTATATAATTTTATTTTCAAATAAGCTTGAGGATATTAAGTATTTTATAGGATTAAATATATTTGAAAGACTGTAACTATTAACTATTACAATTATTTGTAAACATGTTTTAATTTTATTGTAAAAATTGCTTTATTCTTTTTTCTGAATATGGAGGTTATAATATATTCATTAAAAATAATTAGTATGACTATTGAAAGCAAAATGTAAATTAACTAAAAATCTGTTATTTTATGAAGAATGACAGAAATAAAAATAAAATACTCTAACCAGAATTATCTAACACCCTAAAGGAATACTGGAGGAGAAAACAAATTTTCTGTGATGCCAATGACCAACAATCTTGGCCAACCTTACCTGTTTTTAAATAGATCAGTTAACCCTTTAAGCGGTATCTTTTGGTCATTTTCCTACATTGCTTGATTCCATATTTTTATGTGACTCTTAGGAACATATGAAATTGAGAATTATATCTTTAAGGGAGTTCGTGTTGGGCAAATTACTTTAGCATTTTGTTTTCTACTAACTAGCCTCTCTGAGGTTTTTTTGAGAATCGTTAATAAATCCATACTGCTGCTTACCCTGGAGCATGTTTTATAGTGTTGCCCAAGTGAGAAATGCCTCAGTCAAATACCAGCATCTGCAATTTGGAATACCTGCCTTGTGGCTTTCAGTTTGGGACTCATATTTAAATCTGCTTGTTTTCCCTGTCCATGGTCTCTTATATGTATGCTCCAGCTATCTACGGCTATGTAATAAATAATCCCAACACTTGGTGGCTTAAAACAATAATAAATTCATTGTCTGTCATAGTCTTTGTAGGTCAGAAGTTCGGGTGCAGCTCAGTCAGGTGGTTTTGGCTCAGGGTCTCTCATGCAGTTGCATTCAGATTGGCTGGAGCTGGAACAGGCAGGGAGTGGAGCAGTAGGCAGCTGGCAGACATCTCTTTCTCTTCGTGCAGCGTCAGTGCTTTTCTACGCGGTCTGTCCACATGGGCTCATTTGGGCTTCCTCACAGCATAGCAACCCTGGATATCCTACTTAGCAACTCAGGGTTCCAAAGGTGCATGTCCCAAGAGAGAGACTAGCAGAAGCTGCGTGGCTTTTTCCCACCCAGCCCTGACAGTCGCGCAGCATCATTCCACTGCATTCCATTCAGTGAGGAAGTCACAAGTGCCTGTCCAGATTAAAAGCAAGATTTGCCATATGATGGAGAGTAGCAAGATTTTGGAAAAGCATTCAAGACAGGGAATGTTGTAGCCATTTTTGGAAAATATCATTTTCTACAGTGCACACCATAGCATTTCCTACCGACATTCTTCTAGGCCAGTCATCTGCTCTGGGTGAGGAGTGTCCACCTCTGTGATGTGCCCCCAGAACACCTGAGAGTTGGGAATGATTTAGTTTGTAGAAACCTGCTACTACCCAGCCCCTCCCCAGCCCAGCCCTTAGGTGCCTCCTTCGCTGTTGTTAAGTAGATAAGTTCCTGCTGCTGCCTCTCCCAAAGCTGCACACACAGAGTCCTGCAGGTGCCCAGCCAGTCCATCTTAAATCACCCTGAAGCTGCTCTGCGTGATGACTGCTGAGCTTTCTGAGATGCCTCACCCCATCCCATGTGAAGTTCGTATAAGCCCTTGGTTTATATTCTATGTCATATCATTTTGAAGTAATTCCAGACAATTTGATGAATATCCTTCTAACTGTTTTCACAAGATCAAAAAGTAGACCTTCATTGTATATGGAGCTTAATTAGCTTTTAAAAGATTCTTTTTAATTTTCATTCTGTTATGATCTTCAGCACACCATAAAATGTAGCCCAACAAGCCATTTCTGTTCAAAGGTAACATTTCTTTGAGGATAATTTTTTAAAATAAACACTTCTGAGATTTTTGTTTATAGTAACAGACTAATGAGACAGTTAGATATTAGCTCATTTACATCACAGAAGAATGCTCTTTTCCATGTGTTAGGATAATTTTGTTGTCTACAGGAATGCTTAGTAGAAAGGAAGTCAGAACAGACCTATAAACTTACCATAAAATTAATAGACTATGACAATTCATTCTAGGAATGTATATACTTTGTAGTAATTGAGTTTTTTAGACTACAGAATACTAATATTTATTAAATATAAACAATCTTAAATGTATTAAAATATTAATACCAAGAATCCAGAAATGCTTATACAAAGCCTGAGTTTTATTTTAATCAAGTTTACAGATGAATAGATATTTAAGCACTTGTTGCATTTGAAGATTTGATTAATGGGACTATTGGATTTACTAGGCAATGGCTTTCTGCTTTTTCTTCAATATGTTATGAAGTGGCAGAAGGATAAAGTTGAAAGATCTCAAATTTAATTAGGATAGTGTTAATGCACGTAGCCGTACTAGTAGGTAAGTAAGTAGATAAGCAATGATTTTTCTTATGTAAAAGGTAAATCCTCTTTGGTATTCCTTTTTCTGATTGTAGCACATAATCAGCTGTTTCTTTGAATTCTTAAGACCTTTTCTGTGGGCTGAATAAAGCATGCTTTTGGAAAGATAAATGTTAATATTAATCTTTTCTTTTAGGTTTTGATTTTGGGGTGCGTCAGAATGGTGAACGGGTTAATCACGTCAACCTCCCCCCTTGGGCACGCAATGATCCTCGTCTTTTCATCCTCATCCATCGGCAGGCTCTAGAGTCTGACTACGTGTCCCAGAACATCTGTCAGTGGATTGACTTAGTGTTTGGGTATAAGCAAAAGGGGAAGGCTTCTGTTCAAGCCATCAATGTTTTTCATCCTGCTGTAAGTGACTCTTTTAAAATAATCTACATTTATATAAGATAGAATCGGAAGACTGTAAGGTTAGCTGTTAGGCTGTTGCTTTAAAATACGCACGTTATCAATGAGAATTGGCAATAACATTAAAGTGTTACTCAGCATTTTTCAGGTTTCATATTTCATCTCTTTGAAAATAAGTTACTATCTGTGTCAGGAGTTCTCTAAAACCACCCACAGGTTTGATGATTCACTAGGCGGATTTAAGGATTCAGCAGCTCAGGTTTATTACAGTGAATGACACAAAGCAAAATCAGCAAAGGCAGAGGTCCCCAGTCTTTTTGGCACCAGCAGACCATTTCATGGAAGATAATTTTTCCACAGACAGGGTTGGGGGGATGGTTTCAGAATGATTCAAGTGCATTACATTTATTGTGCAGTCAAACCTCTCTGCTAATAATCATCTGTATTTGCAGCTGCTCCCCAGCACTAGCATCACCACCTCAGCTCCACCTCAGGTCATCAGGCAGTAGATTCTCATAAGGAGCATGCACCCTAGATCCCTCACATGCGCAGTTCGCAGTAGGGGGTTCACAGTACTATGAGAATCTAGTGCCACGGCTGATCTGACAGGAGGTGGAACTTTTGTGGTGATGCGAGCAATGAGGAGCGGCTGTAAATACAAATGAAGCCTGGCTCAACTCATTCGCAGCCTGCTGCTCACCTCCTGCTGTGTGACCTGGTTCCTAACGGGCCATGGATTGGCACCAGTCCACTGCCTGGGGGTTGGGGACCACAGAGCAAAGGGTAAAGGAGCGTGGGGCAAAGTCTGGGAGAAACCAGGCACATACTTCCAAGTGTCTCCTGGTGAATCACAAAGAACAGACTCACTTCCTCCAGCACCAAGTTGTGATGACATATGTGAAATGTTGTCTACCAGGGAAGCTCATTAGAGACTCGAGTGCTCAGGGATTTTACTGGGTGCTAGTCATGTAGGCACCCTCTGCCTTGCACATACTGAAATTCCAGACTCCCAGAAGGAAAGCAGGTGTTCAGCATAAACTGTACATACTGTCCAGCACAGGAAGCCTCTTTTATCAGTTAGGGAATGTTGGGAACTCTCCTGAAATCCAAGTTCCCAGACACCAGCCAGAGGCTGACCTTGCAAGCGGGCCTTTCCAAGGAGAGCAGTGAAGCTTGCATGTTCACTCTTTTCAGTGCATTATTCTGCATATATGTTCTATTTTTAAATGGCATTATTTTTCCTCATTTCAGAAAAAACTACTTATGCTTTTTAGAAAAATGTATAAAATACAGACTAGGAATAGGAAGAAATTTAAAAATCAACTTTGACATCATCATCCAGAGATAAATATTGAAACCATTTTCCAGACTTTTTTCTATACATATATATATTCCATTTATATAATAATAATATTAATACTATTTGGTAACCTTTTTCTGTCCCGGAACAAGGTAGTCGTAAATATATTCAAGTCATTAGTTATCATTGTACATGATTTTTAATGGCCACTTCCTAGAAGTTGAGCATCTCTAATCCAAAAACCCAAAATCCATAATGCTCCTAAATCAGAAACCTTTTGAGCACCAACATGGCACTCAAAGGAAATGCTCATTGGAGCATTTTGGATTTCAGATTTTCAGATTAGAGATGCTAAACCAGTAAGTATATAATGCAAATATTCCAAAATCCAAAAAAAAAAAAAAAAAAAGTCGGAAATCTGAAACACTTCTAGTGCTAAGCATTTCAGATAAGGAATTCAACCTGTATTCTAAAGTGTGACTATATGATAATTTATTTAACCAGTCTTCTATTTGTGGATATTTAGCCAGGATTTGTTTGCTATTAAAATTAATATTCCTGAGGTTATTTCTTTATGTACATCTTCATTTCCTTAAGACAAATTCCTAGAAGTAGAACCGTTACACTTTCACATGTGCTTTTCAATATTGTTAAATAGACTAAGTTTAAAAAAAAAAAAATCTTATCTGTTCAGGAAACATCTATTTTGCTAGGCTCTGGGATTTAAGGGTATAGGGTGAGCAGGGTTAGGAAAGTTGGGGTAGCTGTGCCTGCCTGGATGTGGTAGTAGAGTCTGAATGAGGCCTCTCAAAGGAAATTCCTCAAAGAGCAGGAGGTAAAAACACAAATTCTGAGGAGAGAGGTATTTCCTGGTACTGCCTAGTGGTTACTCAAAAACAAGTACAACAGATTAACCACTAATCCGCTGCATAAGACATTTAACCTCTTTGTTTTCCTAACTTTAAAATTATTAGGTAGAATTAGATTGCTCTTGGATTTCCCTACCAACTGTAATTTTCTGTGGAGAGTATAACAAATCTACAAGTGCTTATAACAAATACAGCTAAAAGGTACACACAGAACCTACAGTAAAACCCTCCATATCTGAGCTTATTTATGCCAGTGATCCATTCCCAAAAAGTAGTTTTAAAATAAAAATCTCTTTTTTTTTGTTCCATTATTATTTTGATTACCTCTGAGGTAATATAAAATTAAATTCCTTAAGAGATTTACAGTCTAGAAGAGAGAATAAGACAGCTTTCCTGATGACTCTAATAGAAAATAAATGCTGTGGGAACGTTTATTATTTAAAAAGGAGAATAATACAGTTTAATTGGTGAATAATAATTTTATGCATGACAGTAGTATAGTATATAGGGTAGGAAAAGTATCTTGGCCTTCTACCCATCTTAGGTTAATTGGCTGGGGCCTCTGCCAAAAGAAAACAGAAAAGAAAAACAGATTAACAGAAAAAAACATACAAATTTATTTAATACAAGTTTTATGTCACATGGGAAGCTTCCTAAGGAAATAAAGCCCCCAAGAAGTGGTTAAACCTGAGTGTTTTTATGCTAGATTTGATGAAGTCTGAAGTGTCATGGAGAAATATGATAGGACAAAGGAGTGTGAGCTAAGTGTAATCACCTGGGGGAAACAGCAAACCCTGTTTGCTCAGATTCCTCTCTGTGTCCCTTTGTCTTCAGAAATAAGGATGCCCCTTTCCTGTAGGTATAGGGGAGGCACCTCTCCATTATGACCTGCTTCAGGGAAAGGTCAAAAAGTCCTTCCCGCACATGCTGTTCATCAGATTCCTTCAACTTAAAATAGTCAATATGCCAATGTGCTGTATTTTGGGGTAGCATGTCCTAAACCCCATCAAATATAAAGTAAAGGCAAAGCTTCAGGTATAGTTTTCTTGCTTCATTTACATTTGATCCTAAAATGCAACTTTTAAAGCAATTAGGAATTTTGACGTTAACCTCAGTGTACTCTGTGCCTATAATCCTGCACCATCTTTTCAGCTATTCTTGTATAAAATTCACATTAAGAGTATCCAAAGACTAAATATACAAGATAATTCTCATCTGAATGGAATTTTCACTTCTTTGGGACTTTAGTACTTTTAAAAAGATAGAGTTTATGCCATTGTTCTTAAGATTTTAATAAAATTCAGTTCATGAGGCAAACAAAGTAGTGATTAAGTACACAGTCTCTGAATTAAGAATTGAGTTAAAAAAGGCATGTAGAAATGCCTTTTGACCTTAATTTATCATTCACTAATAAACAGAAACTGATATCACAGAATATAAAGAGGCCATATTTAAAAATAATTTTTTTAATTTCAAACTATTATAGGGGTACAAATGTTTTTGGTTATACAGATCATTTTTGTAATGCTTGAGTCAGAGTTAAAAGTGTGCCTGTCACCTAGATAGTGTTCATTGTACCCATTAGGTAGTTTTTGCACATCCCCTCCGCACCCCCTGGTTGATTTCCTTTGAGATGTACTTCCCTCTATGCACATGTGTGTTCATCAGTTCCAATTTAATGGTGAGACGTGGTATTTGTTTTTCCATTTTTTAGATACTTAGGAGAATGACCTCCATTTCCATCCAAATTGTTGCAAAAAGCATTAAGTCATCCTTCCTCATGGCTGAGTAGTACCCCATGATATATACATATACCAAATTTTGTTAATTCACTCATGAATTGATGGGCACTTGGGTTGAGTCCACATCTTTCAAGTGTGAATTGTGCTACAATAAACATTCGAGTGCAGGTGTCTTTTTGACAAAATGACTTCTTTTCCTTGGGGTAAATACCTAGTAGCGGGATTGCTAGATCAAATGGTATGTCTACTTTTAGTTTGTTGCAGAATCTCCATACTGTTTTCCATAGAGGTTGTACTAATTTGCAGTCCCACCAACAGTGTTTAAGCGTTCATTTCTCTCTGCATCCACGCCAGCATCTATAATTTTTGAACTTTTTAATAAAAGCCATTCTAACAGGGGTACAGTGTTATCTCATTGTGGTTTTGATTTGCATTTCCCTGATGATTAGTGATGTTGAGTATTGTTTCATATGTTTATTGACCATTTATCTACCTGCTTTTGAAAAGCTTCTGTTCATGTCTTTTGCCCACTTTTTAATGGGGTTGTTTGATTTTTTTTCTTCCTGATTTGCTTGAGTTCTTGTAGATTCTGATTATTAGTCCTTTATTGGATATGTAGCTTGAGGAAAGAAATCACAGATGATACAAACAAGTGGAAAAACATGTCATGCTTGTGGATCGATAGAATTGACATTGTTAAAATGTCCATACTACCCAAAGTGATCTGCAGATTCAATGCAATCTCCATCAAAATACCAATGTCATATTTCACAGATCTAGAAAAAATAATTCTATGCTTCATGTGGAGCCAAAAAAGAATCTGAATAGCAAAGCAATTTTAAGAAAAAGAACAAATCAGGAGGCATCACATTACCAGACTTCAAACTATACTGTAAGCCTATAGTAACCAAAACAGCATGGTATTGGCACAAAAATAGAGACATAGACCAATGCAACCAAACAGAAAACCCAGATGTAAAACCATCCATATGCAGCCAGCTGATCTTTGACAAAGCAGACTACAATATACACTGGGGAAAATAATTCTTATTAAATATAAATGGTGCTGGGATAACTGGATAGCCACATGCAGAAAAATGAAACAGGATTCATCTCTCTCACCACCCACAAAAATTAACTCAAGATGGATAAAGGACTTAAATGTAAGACACAAAACCGTAGGAATTCTAGAAGAAAATGTTGGAAAAACTCTTCTAGATTCCAGGCTAGGCAAAGAATTTATGAAGAAAACCCCAATGGCAATCACAGCAACAACAAAAATAAATAAATGGGACTTGATTGAATTAAAAATCTTCTGCACAGCCAAGGAAATAATTAACAGAGCAAACAGACAATCTATACAATGGGAGAAAAATAAACTTTAAAAGAATTCTGGCTATAGGATTATACCAATCAGCATTTGATTTTTGTTTTAGTACATTAAGTCAAATAGCCATTACAAATGCCCTGCTTAGATGTGCATCTGTAACAAATATTTGACCCCTGGTGCTAGGAGTGATGGTGAGGGGAATAGTGTTGAAGATTATTTAACTTGTGAAGTATCTTTGAAATTTTATTTTTTCACTTATAGAAATGTTATATCTAGATATGTAAATGAAAGTTGCTGTGACTGATTAAATGCCAAAAGCTAAACTGTTCAAATAGGTATGCACAAAATATGGCCTATCTGTACTCAGCTACTGACTGCTAGCTTTAGAAATAAACAAGTAAATGCATATTGCTCTCTATCTGATTTTAAGGGATGACAACACTAAGAAGAAACAGGTAATAATACCCTTTACATTAAAAAGCTTGTAATTTTCATTGCTACTCTTTCGGAATCATTTATAATTTTCTTTAGAACCTAAGTAATGTTCTCTTGAACTACCTACCAGCATTGTTTTTTAACTTCATTTTGCCTTTTCCTATATATCTCTTTGGACAAGCAACTTCTTCGATAACTTGGTATTATGCATGAAGTCATACATATTCTCAGGTCTTAAATTAGAAAGGACTTTTATAAATGTACCTAATTAAAACCAATTGTCAAGATACACTATTTTTGTTCACCCATTCAGAAACATTGATTCCTTGTATTCTGATCTCAGACCATTAATGATCAAAAACAATTTTAAATCATTTCCTTTTGAAATAGAGAGGAGTGAACCATTGGCTAGAAAAGAAAAGAAAGTATTGTTTTTCCCTTTGGTATTATTGCCAAATCTTGCCATATGCTACATGTCTCTTGTTCTTTTCCTCTTGTACTGTATAGACATATTTTGGAATGGATGTCTCTGCAGTTGAAGATCCAGTTCAGAGACGGGCACTGGAGACCATGATAAAGACCTATGGGCAGACTCCTCGCCAGCTGTTCCACACAGCTCATGCAAGCAGACCTGGAGCCAAGCTCAACATCGAAGGAGAGCTTCCGGCCGCTGTGGGGTTGTTAGTGCAGTTTGCTTTCAGAGAGACTCGAGAACAGGTCAAAGAAATCACCTATCCGGTATGTCATTTGGATTTCAATAGAATTCAGCAAAACCTGATTAGACTTCTGCAATGCCAGGCCCTCTTCTAGGCTCTCTAGGGACACAGAAATGAATAGCACGGTCCTGGCCTAAAGCTGTGCACCAGCCAGCGCAAGACAGGTGCAGGCAGCAAAAGCAATATCCTGTGCGAGATAAATGCTGTGTTAGGGATATGAGGAGAGTGCTTTGGGGAGCTCAAAGGAAAAGCAAATTGATTGTGTCAGACAGACTCCCTTAGAGAGCAGAGAGAAGGGTCATTACCAGGGAAAGCTTCCCAAGGTAGTGACATAACAGGATTTTGCTAACAAGAGGGGAGGACTAGAGAGCAGCTGAAGCATGGGTATGCCAGTGTACACGTGCGTAGCAGGGGCCTGGTTATCATCTGCAACCAAAAGGACTGACCAGCGGCATGGATGTTCTGGTTTACACTTACGGGGAAACTGTACACATTTTTCTTTGGCCTCTCCAGATTGTAATCGTAAAAAGTATTGTCTCTAAAAATAGGAAATAGGTATAATTTTTACTTTGAAATAGAAAAATAAAGCAAGCAAGCCTTAAAAGTAAAATGGATTTTAATCTTCAACTCAGTTCTTCATTATAAAAGTAGCATAAGATGATAAAATGTGAATTGTAAAGTATTATAAGAGTTTGCAGAAAGAAATTAAAAAAAAAAATGACATGGTAAAGAAAAGAGGTTGTGAAGAACCTTAAATGAAATACAGCAGTGTATCTCAAACTGCAGTAACCTGTGATCCATTTTAAGAGGAAAGGTTTTCACCGACCTTGTTTTGACAGTTTTTCCTTGTAATAATACTACTTTATGTCAGACAGAACACTACATGAAAATTCTGTATGCTCATAGTTCACATATGTCAAATTTACATGTTAAATACAAATAAAACTTATTCAACCAGTAAAATTTAATTTTAAAATATTAATATGATAGACAATGTTGTTTTACTAAAACCAAGTCACCAATATTGAGTTTCATACTAGAAAGCTATATTTTTGATTTTGTGTTTATGATGCCTCACAAATCATTTTAGTCACTGTCATTACCAGGGTTACTATTTTTAACTACAATCTGTTACTTTAATATATCAAAGTAATTTTATAGTACATCTCTGAAAATTAGTAAGTGCTATTTAATTTACTACTATACTTATTGCTCATTTTAAGTTGGCATATTATATATTATAAAAAGGCTCACAGTGGAAATGTCATCCCAACCGGTCTCATTCCCACCTCAGGACCTTTGCACTGTTCCTCCACCTGGAATAGCCTGTCCCCAGCTATAGCCCCAGTTGGCTCACTCATTTCATTCAGGTCTCTGCACAGACATTTCCTCAGAGTCTTGCCTGAGCCCCATTTAAATGCTTTTCGTGCAGCTCCGATTATATCTAGATCTGATTATATCTAAAACAGCAGTTCCATCATTCTCAGTCCTCTTCCCCGTCTTCATTTTGCTTCATATAGCATTTCCGCCACCTGACATATTGCATATGTATTTGTTTAGTTACTTATCTAGCTCTCCCATCCGAGCTAGAGTGGTGACTCCATGGAGACAAGGACTTTGTCTTTTTCATCACTGTGTCTCCAGTTCCTAGGACAGTGCCTGACATGTAGTGAACACTCACTATTTCCTAAATTAATGTCTTCTCAAGCACAAGTTCTTTAAAGTTTGGCTTGCTACATGTCTGTGTGACGTGTAATGACATTATGCCGCTACTTTTTATTTGAACCACCATGAAGCCTTCCACACAGTACTGCTCCTTGACTGCTTGGGCCTTCACTTTGACATCTACACAAAGTGCAAATGCTGGCCCTGAAGCTGAGCCCCAGTCCTCAGTTATAAACAGGTCATCTGGATGACACAGATATGCTTGTGTGAACTGCAGTTCATCACTGAAGTTTAAAACAATCAGAGCTGTATGGAAAGCATTTAAATAAAGCACTGTTCTTTTCTGCATACTATGATGTAAAACAGTTGCCATTGTATCTTTGTGAGTAATTGAAAAACTAAAACTTTACACTCTGCAATTTACATAAAAGGAATTTTCTGGCAAAGAATTGTGAATGATATAACTATAGCTCAGCACACATGTTTTTCTCTACTTTAACACTGATAGACAAAATTTTCGAAAAAGCTAGTTTTCAAAATATCTGATCCTAACCTCTCTGTCCCCACTTTAGCATTCCTGAAGCTCTTCAGCTTTTCTAGAGATACTCATTTTTTTAGACTCTGATATCATTTAAGACTGTATATTAACATATGTCCCCTAAACAATCTGACAGAATTATTAGAGGCCCTAAAGCGGCATAAATTTTTAAAAGATACAATGTAGGCCAGTGATGCCTTTTTTCCATTCATTGAAAAATAACATAAGCAAATTTCACTGAAAACCATTAGGTTTTTTTTTGTGGAACTGACTGAAAATTGCTTAGTATATTATTTTTATTACATTTATGTAGCATTTCCCCTGAAGAGTTAAAATGATTAAACTTTTAAATGTCTGAAAGAGGGAAAAATCCATTTAAAAAGAAGAGATTCATAGAGGATAAAACAGTGAAAAGAGAACAAAAAGAATAGAACTGTTGGGAGAAACTCCTAAAAAGGACATGGTTTCTTCTCTGCTTGATTTCAAAATTTCTTGGTAATTATTTTTATTTGAGGTAGAGGAAACTTTGATTACTGTTCATGGGCAGGCACGTGGTGTCACTCTACAGAGTCTTCCCTCAGTTTTATGTACCCAAAGCCCACTGTTCGAGCTCCTCCTCTTTTGTTTTTCACTGACAATTCCTTCTTATGTCTTTTCTTCTCTAGTACCTACTAGTATTTTCTAGAGATGCTCTAGTCCTCTCAATACTCCATAGTTAAATACTTTTCAGTTCATTCATGAAACATCTCTTAGGAGCCTACTATATTCCAGGCACACAGACAAATCAGAGGTGTTCCCTGACCTCAGTCATAGTTGAGTGAGGTTTTCTGTACGGCGTGTGGCATGTGGCTTGGCACACTGCCAAATTACAATCCTCCTGTAGGTGTCAACTTTAAGTATTTCAGCTGGATTGAAAGAAATACACTTAAATTCTTTTTTCTTTCTGCTCACGTTTCAAGGAATTTTGAAATATTAGCCAGACACTTTAATGCAAGTTAGGCCAGAGCCACCGAATAAAAATCAAATAAGGAGCACATATTTCTATATGCTAAGCACAGGGAAATAAAAAAGCATAAGAGAATTCTTGCCCTCAAAGAACTTATAATTTATATTACTTTCTCTTCCTTTGCTTAGAATTTAAATTAGAAGTAATTCTGTATCACCCCCCTTTTTAAAAATCATACTGTTTACTTTTCTTGGTTTTAGAGTCCATTGTCATGGATAAAAGGCTTGAAATGGGGAGAGTATGTGGGTTCCCCAAGTGCTCCAGTACCTGTGGTCTGCTTCAGCCAGCCCCATGGAGAAAGATTTGGTTCTCTCCAGGCTCTGCCCACCAGAGCAATCTGTGGTTTGTCCCGAAATTTCTGTCTTCTGATGACATACAGCAAGGAGCAAGGTAAAATAAAACATGACGAAAATCATTCTGGATATATCTTTCATAAGATTTGAATGTTTCCTGCTCATCTGTGCTGTCATTTTGTTTTACTTCTAAATTTGTCTGAGTCCTTGGTGAGAAACTCTGCTCAAATTTGTGGCTATTTAGTGCAAGGTAGGAATGAAAACATACCACATGAAAAAAAATGAGAATTAAGTGCAGTGCTGTTTGAAATGAGAGAAGGAGTTTGAAGGAGTCAAGAATGAATGGTTATGTTCACAAGATGAAAACATTATTAATTTGATGTAAATGTATACTTTGAGGCTCTTGAACCCCAGAAAAGACAGATATATTTGAACAAAAAATCTAATACTTAAGAAGATACGGTCATGGAGCCAGGCGTGGTGGTGTGTGCCTGTAGTACCAGCTAGTTGGGAGGCTGAGGTGGGAGGATCGCTTGAGCCCAAGAGTGTGAGGCTGTAGTGAGCTACGATTGCGCCACTGCGCTCCGACATGGGCAGCAGAGTGAGACCCTATCTCTTTAAAAAAAAAAAAAAAAAAAAGGAAGAGGGAGATATAGTCATTGATTTAAACAAACAAACAAACCAAACAAGGGAGTCAAGTAGACGTGCAAATAGGTTTTAAAAACATACACCCTTGAAAAGCAATCTTCTGACTCCTCATGCAGGACTCACTAAAAGCCACATGGGGAAAAGTGCTGGGCAGTCAAGGCCTCTTCGTATTTCTAAATGTCAAGTAGACCCTGAAAAACTAGAGACATTTTCCACTTCAGTAATCCCTCAGCCCTTCCAAATTAACCATTTCCCTGGATGCAAAAGAACTCTCCCTACTTACTAGGCATGGACTTAGGGCACTAACATGAATGACTGAGGGCACTCCTGTGTTCGTACCAGGCTGTCTGCAGCTGTGCCTGAAAGCTGACTTGTGGACCAGATGCCTCGTAGTCAGCACTGTTAGCATTTATCATCACCTTCTGTGTACTGTGCTCCTCGGAGTCCATATATAGCCTTCCACCTGCAATGCAATGCCAGCGTGCCAGCGCCCCGGCCAAACATCAGTCACTTAAAGAAATCAAGTTTACTGGCCAGGCCACAGTTCTTTTAGGCGCATTCTTACTTCTATCATTAAATGAATAATTGTTTGTATAGTTGTCAGGAATAATGCATACATTTAAGTTTAGAGAGTTAGTAGGATAAGGTCAATCTGTTTAATCATAATTATTGTGATATCAGGTTATTGCAATTAGTGATGAGGTGGACCGCACCTCATAATTTACCACCAATAATACTTGAAGTACCAAAATGTGTGAATGATTTACTTTGTAAAACAATTAATTAGGATACATGAAAGTTTATTGAGCAAAAGGGAAAGGGCTGGTATTATCACTTAGCATTGTGGAACTTAAATACGTCAAGTATAATTCTCAGCCTATCTTATTTGTGCCGCTACAGTCACAAGCCCTTAGTGTGCCCTTCATAGCTGTGTTCCTTCAAATTACACTTTACTTCCTCTCAGAATGTGTTTGGGATTTGTCAGGGTCTGGGTATGTCCAGAGAAGTTAACGTGACAGCTTCAGTCGTGGCCTCAGGGGGCACAGTGCATCCTGGCTCTGCCGCTTACTAGCTGGGCAGAAACTGGGCTTGGCGAAGCCTGGTGTTTGATCTATAAAATAGGTATAACGAAAGGATTCACCTCACAAGGTAATCTACTGTAAGGATTCAATGAAATAATGTATGAGAATGATTAGCACAGTGCCCGGTTCATTCCAAGTGCTCAATAAGTGTTTATTGGACTATAAACGTCCTGGGGCCTGGGACGATGTCAGTATTTACTGTGTAGACCCAGCACTAACAGTCCACACAGGCATTCCAGAGAAGTGTTTACGAGTAAGTGGAATTTGCAAGGAAAGTTCCACTTGTTAACAGCTGGAATGTGTTGAGCACTGTCATATAAAATAACTGTGGTTTTGCTCTGTTGTACGTGTAGGTACAACAATGTTAACAACCACACTGAGATGGTTTTAATGACTTTAAGCCCAATGTAAACCAATTACTTGAGAATTGACTGTGCCTCAGAATTGCTTGAGGTGCCTTTTTTTTTTTCAAAATATGCTTGCTTGGGTCCCACTAGAGACACACTGCATCAGAATCTCTGGGGCTGGAGTCCAAGCCTACAAATGCCGAAGATCAATTTTCTTGCAAGCTCCTGTTTAAGATCCACTGTTCTAATAGGTAAAGGAGAAGTTTCTTTTTCTGAAAGAAAAAAAAAAAAAGATACTGCATCTTGCATTACTGGAATCAGAAATGTGGGTTACGGAACACCTGCTACTTGCCAGATACTATGGTAGATTTGGACAGGTCTCAAGACTCAGCATATGTGGTTCCTTACCCTAGCAGCGTATACTTAGAGGAGCTTATATGTAGTATTTCCTCATTCCTTTGTTGCCAATGTTGTCAACATTTGGTGTTTTACTCAACCAAATAAAAAGAAATCTGTGAATTACATTTTCAGTGTGCCATTGATTCATTCTAGAAACATTTATTTGTTATACTCTTCTCTATGCTGGATATTCTGGTAGGTACAGGAATAAATAAAACACACTCTCTCTCCTTTAAGAACTTAAAACATTGCAGGTTTCAAGGGCAGTACCATTTACAGCATTTATGCTGCATTTAGCTATATTCAGCATAGATTATGAATAGTACTGGGAAAGGATGTCAAAATTTCCAAAGCTTTCTGTGTGAAAAGGACATAACACACTATGTTGTAAAAAAGAGAGAGAGAAGAACATAAACTCCTTGCATGAAGGTCTACCGTCCACAGTCCTGAAGTTGGCAGGATCAAATTATTCCTTCTCAGGGTAGTGTTGCTTCTACTCTAGCAGCGTTCTCTTTCTAGTATTAGTAGTTGTCCGTACTGGTTATTCAGCACTGGGTATCTAGAAAGTTACTTAAACAGTATCTAGTTCATATTTATTTTTAAAAAGGTGTCTCAGAACTTGAATAGAGTAAGCTTGACTATCATTGTCTATTATAAAAATTTCATAACAGAAATTTTAGTTCTAAATCAAATAAATCCCCACCAAAACAACCCAAGTGAAAAAGAATATAATTCCACTCTTAGAATTGTATCATCATTAATGAACAAAACTAAAATAAATCTTTCCATCTTAGGGATATAAAGATGGCTTTGCACCAAATGATATGTTCTGCTAAGTAAATTCAGGCTTTAATCTGGAATTTTTTGGCTGTCATGTAACAGTTGAGCAGTAACCATCTTTTATTTCTCCTTCTCCTTAAGGTGTAAGAAGCATGAACAGTACTGACATTCAGTGGTCAGCCATCCTGAGCTGGGGTTATGCTGATAACATTTTAAGGTTGAAGAGTAAACAAAGTGAGCCTCCAATAAATTTTATACAAAGTTCACAACAGTACCAGGTAAATTTTTTGTGTCATCTTTATAATAATTAAATATAATGTGTTAAAAAGGGGTCAGACTGATAGCAGCTGGTTTTTAATATCCTGCAATGAGTCCAGTCAAGAAGCTGATGTTTATAGTACTACAGACTTCCTAACTACTGCTGTTCTGACTTGTGTCTTCCAAATTTGTTTTCTGTCCATTTTCTCACTGAGAGAATATGGTCATAATCTCCTGCTCAGCATCAGGGAAGGACACAGTGTTTAAACAAAACCAGCATTGCTTTCTTCTCAGTGTTCCCTCACCTTTGTCACTAGGTCATTTTCTGTAGCCACAGTGCCATCTTTTATACCCGATTTTTCCTAAGTGGGTTGGGTGTTCAGGCATCATGATGCCATTGGGCCTATTTATTTATTTACTAACTATAGTTAGTAAACTACAGTTATTTACTAACTGTAGTCTTTGGCAAGTAACTTAACCTTTCCAAACTTGTTTCTTTCCTCCTCTTTAAAACTGAGATAATACTACTCACACAACTCTCTCAGAAAGCTGTTGTAAAAATGTTTCTGGTGTTTGTGAAAGAAACTTGTAAGCTATAAAACACCACTGCCACACTGTTACAGACTGAATTGTATGCACAGCCTTCCTTCTTTGACTGTCTTGCCGTGGGAAGTTCTCTTACCATTTCCATTACCTGCATAACACCCACTGCTTTTTCCGTGTATCCTAAAATGTGTCCCATTCCCTGAGCTCTTTAAAAATGGAGTAAGCTACTTTGGGGGAATTTTGGGCAGTGAAAGCAAGGGGAACAATGACTTGTATGCATAACTTTCAATATTCCTGACATTACCAGGAAACTGACAGAAGTAAGAATAATGAGACAGTGAAAAACAACCTTATTAGAAATTTTAACAAGAATTTTTTTAGTTTTGAAACATATCAACCCTGCGTTAATCAGAGCATTTTTATGCAAACAGAAATATATATCCAAACACAAACTATAACCATAAATCATGGCAAAGCCAGCAGTATAACTAAATTGGAAATGAGTCTACAAAATAAATGAAAACACAAAAACATGGGATCAGTATGTTCCTTAGTGTATCCTTTTTTGGGATTGTTATAAATTGGGGGGAAAAAGAGAAATATGTGCAGTGAGAGTTAGATATATAATACATTTTACCTTCAAAATATAATAACACAAATAGATTTATGAGCAGATATAGCTCACTGTTGTTGTCAATAATCTGGATTTACAAACATCTTAACTTTCCAATGAAAAGTGATGTAAAAGAAAAGAAATTCTCATCAGCATTAATTGAATGACAAAGCAGTGTTAAAGATACACCCTACTGTAAGCTTTCAATCAAGATCTTTTTTCCTCCCATTATTAGGCTTTCCTTGCATTTGTTTGAGAGTTGGCTGTGACTGATTAAACTTACTAAATAGACATGGTGTGAGGAGAGGACAAAGATGGAAAATTACTTTAAGAAGCTTTTCAGTTCATTAATATATTTTCTCCAGTACAAAGACAAGCATTTAGTCAAATTGTTTTTGCCAAGTAAATTAACTATTAATAGTAATTTAGCAGATCCAAAGCTTGATTAAAGTTGTTTTAAGTAAAGTTCTTATTTTTATTTTTTTCCAGCTTTATTGGGCTATAATTGACAAAATTGTATATATTTAAGGTATACAATGTGATGTTTTAATATACATATACATTGTGAAATGATTACTACAATCAGGCTAATTAATGTAGCCATCATCTCACATAGTTAACTATTTTTTGTGTGGCTGATGAAGATATTTAAGATTTACTCTCTTAGTTTATTCTCTTAAATTTACTCTCAAGAATACAATACAATATTATTAACAATAATCACCATGTTATACATCAGAGCTTTAGAACTTACTCATCTAGTATAACTGAAACTCTTGTACCCTTTGACCATCTCTGCATTCTACACACATCGCCACCACCCCCAGCTCTGGCAACTGCTGTGCTACTCTCTGCTTCTGTACTTTGACTTTTTTAGATTCCACATATGAGTAGGATCATGCAGTGTTTGTCTTCTGTGCATGGCTTATTTTACTCAACACCGTGTCCTCTGGGGTTATTCATGTTATCACAAATGACAGGATTTCCATCTTTTTAAAGGCTGAAATATGTTTCATGATGTGTATATATCTATCTATGTGTGTGTGTATATATATATATATATATATCTCTACATATATATAATGCATAAGGATTTAAGCATTGCAAAATTATTTTTATCATAATAGATAAAATAAAGATGAAAGAATACTCTCATAAGTCCTTTTCGCAAAACAAGATGCTCCAGATTTTTGTAGCAAAATACTGTGTGATAAACTACTTCTAGTCAAATGACTAACTGGATGAGAATACCATAGTTCATTTTCATCCTTAGATATGTTTCTAAGGATACATCTTTGTTCATTCTTTAATTTGCGAAAATTCAGCTAGGATATTATTTTATGAAGGCTAACACTCTGAGATTTCACTTATATGATCAATTTCATCATCATCATTAGAGTCTAGAGTCCTGATGGCTCTTCATCTTCTGACTAGCTCAGAATTTTTAAACATCTTCCTCTGTCAGTTTTCTTCCTTTGTTATTATTGGTAGACAGTGAACAATTCTGAATTCTCAACTGTATTCCATGCAAGCTAAAAGCAGACTGCAGAAATTATGTCTGCTATTGTCTTGTATACTTTCTTGAAGGATGACACCATACTTTGGACAATACAATAAGAAAACCAAAAGATGACAATTTATTTCACATATTATATTACCCTTTCAAGAGACTCTATCATTCTCCCATTTTCTTAATGTTTTTTTTTGTTTTTTGCATAGTAGGGAATAGTCGATGTTTAGTGATGAAATAATTCCTAGAATGATGAAATAACAAAATGTTTCAAGACATAGAAAAAATAAGATCATTAAAATCTTATAATGTGGCCGGGTGCAGTGGCTCATGCCTGTAATCCTAGCACCTGGGAGACTGAGGCGGGAGGACTGCTTGAGCTCAGAAGTTTGAGACCAGCCTGAGGAAGAGCGAGACCCCATCTCTATTAAAATTAGAAAAAAATTAGCCAGACGTAGTGGCACACACCAAGGCAGAAGGATCACTTGAGCCCAGGACTTTGAGGTTGCTGTGAGCTAGGCTGACGCCACGGCACTTGCCCCAGGCAACAGAGTGAGACTCTGTCTCAAGAAAAAAAAAAAACAAAAACAAAAATCTTATAATGTGTTTTAAGTTTATAAAAGGTTCAGTGGATCCATATGGTAATTATAAGAAAAAAATGAGTTTTATTTTCTATATTTTTAAAAAGTTATTTTCTTTTTGTTCTTTGGAAGACCTCTAAGAAAAAATAAAAGTTATGAAGTATCCGTCCTTACAAATAGAATACTAAGGAAAGACACTGAAAAATAAAATTGGATCCAGTGGACCCTGATTGTATACTGAGAGTTAAGTTAAGAAGAATTAGGATCAAAGAAAGTTATTTTCTAAGGTAGAGGAGACTTGAACACATTTGAAGTCCAGGAGAAGAAGCCAGCAAAAGACAGTGTGAAACTATAAGAGAGGACAAGGGTTCTGAGGAACCCCTGGGATGGGGACAGGGCTGGCCTTGGAAACAGACACCTCCTCTGAACGAGAAGACTGGGAGACACGTTGAGGCGCGGAGGAAGAGGGCTGTGGCTGAGGACCTCATCTTAGTGTGGTGTGGAGAGGTGACGCTGCACAAGCACCAGGGCAGCAGAGCAGGTGGGGACAGCTGCTGTGGGTGTGGCACTGGGCGGGGGTCACCTAACGCTGAAAGACGACCTGTCAGGCCACACAGAAAATTGCCCCAAACCTGAATGGTACCTCCATGGTTAAGACTGAAGGATTTTGTACCAAAAGAGTAATCCCAGCGTTTACACTCACATTTATCTTTCCTTCTTCTGCTTAACAATCTTTAGAACTATTAGAAGAAATATCTCTATATGTACTCTGTTTCCCCATCAAAGACATAAAAAGAAAAAAAGAAATAAAAGTAAAAAGCAGATAAATGTGTAACCTTAGATCTAATTGATCCTGAATTATAATTTCTAAGGAAGAAATGAATATATATATATATGAGTGTGTGTGTGTGTGTCTGTGTGTGTAAAATCATAGACTATGCATTATAATACATTTTTACTTGGAAACAACTTTTAGGCATTTGGATTACAGTTGCAGAATCTTATTATATCTGGTACCTTTCTAATCATTTTAAGTGCAATGTTTACCTGAAACTTTGAGATTTTTAAAAATAGTTGCCAGAAAAGTAGAAGCATTTCTTGTGCTTTTAAAACATGGTAATCTTTGATTTGTCTTTTTTCAAAGGTGACTAGCTGTGCTTGGGTGCCTGACAGTTGCCAGCTGTTTACTGGAAGCAAATGTGGTGTCATCACAGCCTACACGAACAGATTTACAAGCAGCACGGTAGGTCCTGGGCTCTCTGTGTGGGTGGTTTGGGATTTTTGTCAATGAGAAGAAGAAAACCTCTATGAAGCATAAGATTAACTTGAAATGTTTGTACTTTGATCTTTTCCCCACAGTAGCTCTTAAAATGTTGAACAGCCACATATTTAACTCTTCAGGTTTTATTAGGATCATGAAAATTTTTGAAAACAATTATAAAGGTCTATTTTTTAGTTTTGGAGGCAGTATTTTGAGTTATGATCTGTTTTGTATTTAAGCTTTTTAATGACATTTTGATGCCTGCCTATATTCTTGGAATCAACCTGAATCTTAGGCGTATGATACAAGATTCTATCAAATTTGATGGCTTAGAAACCCTATCGTTCAATATTCCTGTACTTTCTAGGTAAATTAAATGGCAGCAAAATCCAAGTAGCCTATCTTGATTTCTACCACTTACTGGAAGAAATTATTTTTTAGCCGTTCACTGAACTTCTAGGATTTTGGAGTTATGTCATACAACAGTCTAGTGAAGAAAAGAAGACACATTGTGCAGTGCTTCTTTTAATTTACTGTTCTTCCCTTCTCAAATCAACCACCTGGAATCGACTGCCTGTTGTGCGGTTGAAGATAAGTGGCAAGTTTAGGGTGATAACTTAGTCATCATCATTCTAATCTAGAATTTTCTCTCTGCTTTTTTTAGTTATAATTTTCTTCATGATATTATTAAATATACTTTACTGGGTGAAAATCTATATTCCTGGCATTGGGTGACTCCCAGGTTCTTCTTACTTTTCTATCAAACTTACTTCCTTTTGAACCCATTTTAAGATTCTTTTGCCATGGTCCCTGGGCTATAAATGTGACCATAATACTGTTTCTGTCTCTTAGCCTAGGGACGCATTAAAATGGTGTAAGCAGGAGTGATATGATCCAATCAGCACTTGAAGAAGGCCAATGTAGCACTTGCAAGGAGAAATGCCTCCAGGGCATGGGACTGGGGCCCAGGATACCCGTGAGAAGGCTCTTACTGAGCAATGGGTTCGCTGTCTGACACATGTAGAAGCCAACACCATGGCACCAGCTTTTGAGAAATAAAGGGCTCTGTGGCAGGTCGACTGGCAAGTAGACAGGCGGCAACACTCAAATCTATCTCCCCAAGCTGGAGTCTAGAGGACAGGTTTTATAGGCAGAGTTACTATGGGAGAGATGAGAAAACGCCATGAGGTATGATCTAATTGGATCGTGCAAAGGGGTGGTGATGAGTCTTTGGCTCCTAAGTTCACATTGCAACAAAACAAGGCACCACTTGATTCTTAATTCAGTCCCTGTTCCTCTGAGTACTTAGGTTCTGCCTGTGGCTGATTTTTTCTTCCCTGCGGGCCCTGGGGTCACAAGTCAGGCACGCTTGGTTCATCTGGCCACGCTCACGTTACACGACCTGTGAGCTGGAAATCTGTTGTGCAAAAAAACAACTCATCATTGTGTTGCATTTTGTTATATTTTGTTACTAACAAAGTTGAACCAGACTGAACTGGTTCCTGTGGTTACAAGGCTGCTGCAGTGATCCAGACAGGAAGCATGCAGGATGCTTTGAAGGGCAGGGTAAGGAGGCAGGTGTGTGCAGATTATTGCAGGACGGTGGAGTGTATGCTCTAGGAAAAGCACACGCACAGGTTAGAGGAGCAGAGAAGAGGGGCCAACCAGATGTCAGGGAGCCTGAAACGTTCCACTTGAGGTGGATCTTAAAGGATCATTTTACAAGTAGAATAAAGAGGAAAGAACATTTTAGGCAGAGGAAACAGTTTATACGACAGCCTATAATCAAAACCATGGTAATTTGAGGGGGTGGCAAATAGTTTTATGTGTAAAGTGTAACCTGTGGGGAAAGAATGGCATAAACAGGGTAGGAAAAGTAGACGAAGGCCAAGGGTAAGGTTCTTATGTACCATAATAAAAAGATTGCTAATACACTGTCAAGAACTGTAAAATTATTAATATTACTGACCCGCTAGTAGGATTCTGGAAATTTATTCTAAAGAAATAATTCAGAGGAGGAACAAAACTTTTATGCATGAATAACTTATGGCATTATCTATAATTTGAAAAGCTGGAAACAATTTTAAATGTCTATCAGTGAAGGATGCTCAAGTAAGTTATGGTGTACTAACTGTATAGAATATTATAACACCATCAAAATTCTTTTGGAGACAATATCAAAACTGGAAAATGGTTATGGGAGAATGTGTAAAATACAAACTAGGAAATTATTTGTAAGGCAATATTACAACTATAAAAATACAACTATAAATATATAAAAATGTGTATTTCAACAAAGACTGGACAAGAATAGATGAAAAAATGAAAACATATAACTTGAAATTGTGAGCAATTTTAAACTTTTTAAATTCTTTATTAGTTTTACTCTTAAAGAAGTTGAACTGGATAGGGTTGAAAAATGATACATTTGAGAAGAATGTTTGAATCACTTTGGTTATGTTATTTTTGAGATAGTATACTAGGATACTTTGTTGTGATTTTTATCTTATACTTTACTTAATTTTTAAATTTCAGCCATCGGAGATAGAAATGGAGACTCAGATACATCTCTATGGTCACACAGAAGAGATAACCAGCTTATTTGTTTGCAAACCATACAGTATTCTGATAAGTGTGAGCAGAGATGGAACCTGCATCGTATGGGATTTAAACAGGTACAGAAGGTCTCCAACTCAAACATAGCTATTTTTAATATGTCAGTTTTTACTATATGAAATAAAAACACTAAAGCAGTATCTTTTCATTATAATAATTTTAAGCATGAAACACATACCTAAAGATAATATTACCTTTATAATTTTATTGAAATCAAAAAATCAGATAGGAAAACATGTATGCCTTATGAATAATGCATACATAGAGTGAGAAAAAGAATTCTAAAATAGCATGTAATTGTATTCAGTGATCATATGAAAATTCATATCTTTTGTCTTCTAGGTTGTGCTATGTACAAACTCTGGCAGGACACAAAAGCCCTGTCACAGCTGTCTCTGCCAGTGAAACCTCAGGTGACATTGCTACTGTGTGTGATTCAGGTGAGCTTTGCCCCAGACCCAAGCACAGGGATGGGACTCCAACAGCACATTTGGCCAGCTGGTTACCTCCTAGGTTGAGCTGTTGGACTTCGAATTCTCTCAGGTCCCTGCCAGATCTAAACCATTTGGCAATAGGATGTATGTGTATTGAAATACAATAAGGTCCAAGCCGTGGCTCATCAATTTAGGCATCAACTTATGCAAAAGTTAGTGTTGTCATAATTAAATTCTTTTCCTGATACGTGTTAAATTGCATTTGAGCACATATAAGTTAACCAAATTACTGTTAACATAATTATTTGAATTTTCTTGGTTTTGGTTTTTCTAACCTTTTTTGCTTCTGCTTTTCAACTATTAACTTTGTTACCTTCCTTCTGTCAAAGAACACAATTTTAACAAATTAAGTTTAAAGGTTGAATTTGCTTTTATATTCATGAATTGAGCAGTATCCCATCTATGAAATAGAAAGGCGCTCCAATGAGCTGAGCGGAGGAGGTGGGCTTTATGGGCAGAAAAGGCTGAAGAAAGCAGAAACAAGGAAGAAAATGTGAATTGGTCATTTCAACATTACTTTCCTTATAGGATTAAAGCAGAGGGACTTCCTTGCCAGGCTGGCTCAAGTTGACTGGGCCCTTTGTGATTGAATGCTGTGAATCTCTTATTTTTTAGAAAATTGTCCCATTTTTAAGTTTGGTGTTATTACATGACACCTAGCATGAGTGACTCCATTCTGGTTTGGTCTGGTTTGTGGGGGCCTCCCGCAGGGGCTCAGTCCAGAACAGTGGCCTCCCATAAATTGTATTTAAACACTCCTGACTAAATGAAAAACATCAGCAGATGACCAACTTTGACTATATGTCTTCCAGTGGCTGAGAGGGAACAAGAGTATAGAATAACAAGTGGAAGTATTAATTTGCCTTAAAAACTACATGACAAAGATATCACCTAATCAAAAGTCTTGTTTTTGTTTTATGTTTTTCATGTGTACATGTTAAAGAACCAGTGCATCCAGCAGAAAAGTTGGAAAACTCATGAATTTTCTGTTTGCATTTCTATTTTTAAGGATCTTAAAATTGAAAGGATCCTTTGAAAAACTGTTTTTTTCCTTCCTGTCCATTCAGTATAGAATATCTTTCACGCATGTAAGTGGGTAGTCCTCTATCCTTTGCTTTCATTTTTTATATTGTTTGGTTTTTTTCTGACACCAAGTGTGTGGTGTCTTTCCAAACACCAGCCAGTTGTCTGACACCAAGTCGGTGTCCAACAGTGTAATTCATTCTGACACTACTTGAAGTTAGCAAATTCGGGGGTTGCCATGACTCCCCACCAGGTTCGATAATTCGCTAGAACAACTCACAGAACTCAGTAAATCACTGTACTTACAGCTATAGTTTATCATAGAGGATGGACATGAGCATCAGATGAAGAGGTACATAGGGGCAAGGTCTGGAAGGGTCCCCGAGTATGGGAGCCTCTGACCTTGCGGAGTCAGGGTTGTGGAGTTTGGATGCAGCACCCTCTGGTGTACAGATTTCTTCACCAACCAGGAAGTGCTCCTAACTTTGTCATTTAGGAATTTTATGGAGGTTTCATTACATAGGCATGATTGATTAAACCATTGGCCACTGGTGACTGAGCTCAATCTCCAGCCCCTCTCCACTCCTTGGAGGTAGGCATGGGAGTGAGGTGGGGCGTTGTCTGAAAGTTCCAATTCTCTAATCATGTGGTTGGTTTGTCTGGTGACCAGCCACCATCCTGAAGCTATCTAGCCCGCCCCCCCATGAGTCACCTCAATGGCATACAAAAATCAGTAAATTCCAAGGGTTTTAGGTTTTATTTTTTAATTATGTTACAGATCTCTTGGAGTTTTGTTGTTTTTATAAAATACTCACTAAGAATAAATAGTAAGAATAGTATTCAAGAAAAGTAATGTCTTCAGTCATGATTTAAGACTCCAGATGTGAAAGTATTTTTGCAAGTCTTAGCCTCCAGTAATAAAATAATGTCATGAAAACATTTTTATTTCCTAATGACCATAACTAAGGGAAACGATCTCGCTTAAACAGTTGACTTTGGTAACACAAGTGTGAGCAGATGATTGATGATTTTGCTAATTTTTCTTCCTTGATTTGTACATTAGCAGCTTTTAGTGTGACACGTCAAGAGGGATGCTGGGGAAATAATATAATGATTTTTTATAGAGAGTTCTCTACCTTCTTGTTTTGGCAGCATTTGAAAGTTAGGACTGATCCTGAGGGAACTGAATTTTGTAAAGTTAATTACTTCCTTGCTGCCAGTAGTGATTTATATCTGTGCTATTATATCAGCTAGTCATACGGGAACTAGAAACAAAATTACTTTTGCTGCAATTACCAGCTCACTAGTAGGGTGTTCGGGTGTCCCTGGGCAGCGCACACAGTGTGATAGGGTAATGGGTAAAACTTTTTTCCAATTTCAACCAAAAGGCTTTCTCTCAACTTTTTTAAAGCCTCTTGGTACATATATAAAAGGAATCTTATAGAGCATTTGGTACATAGAGAACATAATTTTTAAAATTACTTTTAAAAAGAGGCCAAACTTATATTTAGTGACCCAGACTAAAGTTTATCCTCCTATTTTCTTATAGGCCAAGAAAGGAAGAAAGTTATCAGATTTAGCCTACTAAAAATCTTGACTCTTTAGTGGGTACCATCCAAGTAATGTTAAAATCAAAATTAAAAATAAATAAACATGTATATATATACATATATATACAGTTGGCCCTCTGTGTGGGTTCCACATCTGTGGATTCAACCAACAGAAGATTGAAAATATTTGGGAAAAAAACAGATGGTCGAGTCTGTACTGAACATGTAAAACATACCTTTTTTCTTGTCATCATTCCCTAAACAATACAGTGTTCCACTTACATAGCATTTATATTATATTAGGTACTGTAAATAATCTAGAGACGATATGTGTAGGTATATGCTAGCACCATGGCATTTTGTGTAACAAAGGACTTGAGCATCCATGGATTTTGGTATCCACAGGGGTCCTTGAACCAATCCCCTTTGGATACCGAGGGACAACTGTGTATGTAGTATGTGTGTGTATAAAATCTTCTCAAAAGGTAGATTGGTAAACTCATTCCCCTTGATTATAATTATAATTCCTCAGTTCGTATTATCGGATATGGTTTTTATAGTGATAAGATGTGAAACTTGTTACACCATGAAAATGTAATGGATGATTCCTGGGTTTTTTTTTTTAAACCATTCTACCACTGGATCAAAATATATGCCTTTGAACTAGGGTGAGATACCCATAGCCTAGTCCTCTGTTGCCAGTGACATGATAAAGTTCATATAATATTCTAAAATTCAGGATGGGGTTCTTCAATTTATTTTAATATCCATGACAATATATAGGAAGAATAGAGATATTTTTCAGAAATACCTGAGTTTATGGCTTTCAGTTCATGTGTTAAATTATACATGAAAGCAATCTAGTATTGGGTAATAATCTTGAATTTGGATATTTACAGTTTTAGGCAGATGAGTAGTTATTTGGTTTTATGGTAGCCCAAGATGCTGGGTAAGCTATTAGGATAATTCTTTGGCTGCTAAGTTCTAAATGATGCTTCAAAGAGTACAGGCCCATATTTAGATTTTTTGTTTTGCAGGATTAAGCCTGTATGTCAGTATCTTTTATGGATATGTATCCAGTGACTTTAATAACCCTCTAACCGTACTAGTACCCATCTGTTTGCTTTATCTTTTTTAAAAAATTTCTTAGCAGATATTAAATTAAAAAGAAAGCGTGAAATGTAGCCTACTCATGGAAAAGATGATTTTATCATCTACAATTTTATTTCTTTAGCATACTGAATCTCCAGCATCTTGATGCTATATTTAGATATCTCCTAATCAGTGTTCTACAGTGGGAAATCTTAGTAAAACACTGGGCATTTGTGGGGGGGAGGGGTAGCAAAGCATATTTAACATAAAAGTTGCCATTACAGCCATTTTTTAAGTATTCGATTCAGTAGCAGTAATTACGTAACAGTGCTGTGCAACCATTACTACTGTTTCAAAATCTTTGCCATCACTCCAAACAGAACCTCTGTAACCATTAAACAATAATTCCACATTCCTCCTCTCCCACCCCCCAGCCCCTAGTAACCTTTATTCTACTTTCTGTCTCTGAATTTCCCTATTATAGATAAGTGGAATTATATAGTATCATACAGTACTTGTCCTTTTGTATATCTGGCTTATTTTACTTAGCATGTTTTCAGGGTTCATCCATGTTGTAGCATATGGTCCTTTTTATGATTGAATCCTATTGCATTATATGCACACACACATTCACACTCACTTTATTTTGTTTATCTATTCATCTGTTGATGGACATTTGTGTGGTTCCACCTTTTGGTTATCATGAATAATGCTGCAACGTACTGGACATTTTTGTCTGTGGTGTTTGATGGTCTTTAACATATCTTTAAATAAAGAAGCATTTCTAATATTTGTTTCTTTGCTATAAGATATAAAATATAAAATATTTTCATTATCTTAATAAAGTAGAGAAATAAATTCTCTACTTTTATGTTAGTCCTAATGAGAAGATAAGATTAAGTGTAGTGAGACTATGTCATCCAAGTTTTATCATGCCTCCTAACCTCTTTTTTTTTTTAATTTCAAAATATTAAGGAGGTACAAACGTTTTTGGTTACATGGATCACTTTTGTAATGCTTGAGTCATGGGTATAAGTGTGCCCATCACCCAAATAGTGTTCACTCTACCTGTTAGGTAGGCTTTTGCCCCTCCCCTCCACTCTTTCCCCCCGTTTGATTTCCATTGACTTTTACTTCCCTCTGTACACATGTGTGCTAATTGGTCAGTTCCAATTTAATAATGAGTACAAGCATTTGTTTTTCCATTCTTGAGCTACTTCACTTAGGAGAATGGTCTCTAGTTCCATCCAGGTTAATACAAGAGGTATTAGTTCACCATTTTTTAGTGGCTGAGTAGTACTCCCTGGTATACATATACCACATTTTATTAATCCACTCATGTATTGATGGGCACTTGGATTGATTCCACATTTTTGCAATTGTGAATTTTGCTGCAATAAGCATTCGAGTGCAGGTGTCTTTTTGATAGAAAGACTTCTTTTCCTCTGGGTAGATACACAGTGGTGGGATTGCTGGATCTAATGGTAGGTCGACTTTTAGTTCTTTGAGAAATCTCCACACTGTTTTCCGTAGAGGTTGTACTAATTTGCAGTCCCACCAAAAGTGTATAAGTGTTCTTTTCTCTCTGCATCCACACCAGCATCTATTGGTTTTGGACTTTTTAATAAAAGCCATTCTAACAGGAGTAAGATGGTTTTAATTTGCATTTCCCTGATGATTAGTGACATTGAGCATTTTTTCATATGTGTATTGGTCATTTGTCTATCTTCTTTTGAGAAGCTTCTGTTCATGTCATTTGCCCACTTTTTAATGGGGTTTTGGGGGGGGGTTATTTTTGCTGATTTGCTTAAGTTCTTTGTAGATTCTGGGTACTGGCCTTTTATCAGATATATAGTTTGTGACTATTGTCTACCATTCTGTAGGTTGTCTATTTGCTCTATTGATTGTTTCCTTAGCTGTGCAAAAGCTTTTTAGTTTAATCAAGTCCCATTTATTTGTTTTTGTTGTTGCTGTGATTGCCATTGGGGTCTTCTTCATAAATTCTTTGCCTAGGCTGATATCTAGAAGAGTTTTTCCTACATTGTCTTCTAGAATTCTTATGGTTTCGTCCCTTACATTGAAGTCTTTTGTCCATCTTCAATTAATTTTTGTGAGTGGTGAGAGATAGGGGTTTTGTTTCATTCTTCTGCATGTGGCTATCCAATTTTCCCAGCACCATTTATTGAATAGGGAGGGATTCTTTTCCCCAGTATAGGTTGTTGTCTGCTTTGTCAAAGATCAGTTGGCTATAGGTAGGTGGTTTTATATCTGGGGGTCTCTATTTTTGTGCCAATACCACACCATTTTGGTTACTATAGCCTTGTAGTATAGTTTGAAGTCTGATAATGTGATGCCTCCAGATGTGTTCTTTTTGCTTAAGATTGCTTTGGCTGTTTGGATTCTTTTCTGGTTCCAAACGAAGTGTAGAATTATTTTTTCTAGATCTGTGAAGTATAACATTGGTATTTTGATGGGGATTGCATTGAATCTGTAGATCATTTTGGGTAGTGTGGACATTTTAACAGTGTTGATCCTGCCAATCCATGAGCATGTTTTTCCATTTATTTGTGTCCTCTGCAGTTTCTTTCCTCAGTGTTTCATCGTCCTCCTTGTAGAGATCTTTCACCTCCTTGCTAGCCTCTTTCTGGATCAGTGTGAGAATATTTCCCCAGAGAAGGCTGAACGCTTCGTCATGAGGCCCCAAACCACCAGCTCCAGTTTACAAAGCATGGCAGCAATTATTGCCTTCCCCGCCCCCCAGAAAACTACAGAAAAGTTTGGTTACTCTGTAGTCTTTGAAAATAAAAAATTGATTTAATAAGGCATTGATGTATAAGAGTCAATCCTAGATGTTCTAAAGAATAAATTGCCTTCTTTTTTTAAGAATTAGTTTTTAACTCAGATAATTTTTACTACAACTTTCTTTTCTCTTAATCACACTTGTCTCTTACTGATTGTTTCACAGAATATTTTATTCTCTTTTTGGAGATTATTTAGCTTTCTAGTTTTTCAAAAACATAATTCAGATTTGGTAGTTTACATGCTGAAATATTACAATTACACAAAGATTTATGATTAATTTACCTTGTTGCTCTACATCGTAGATTGCGTTTTTATTTTTTTCACTGATCATTGTCTCTAGATTAATATGTAAAGCTCTGTACAACTCATAATGTAGTCATTTCATTAATAGTCTTCAGTCATGGATTGCTTATAAACTTCATCTCTAAGCAGACAAGCTTGGCCCTCAGGGATGCACTTTTGGGCCCCCGTATGGGTGGGCTCTGAGATGCCCACGTTCTGGTAACCTGCTGGATGATTTGGGTGTTTTAGCTGGCGGAGGCAGTGACCTCAGACTCTGGACAGTGAACGGGGACCTCGTTGGACATGTCCACTGTAGGGAGATCATTTGTTCCGTTGCTTTCTCCAACCAACCTGAGGGAGTATCTATCAATGTAATTGCTGGAGGATTAGAAAATGGAATTGTAAGGTAAGAGGAATTTGGATTCTCTTTTTTTTGCTTTCATTCATAAGGACACAGCAGTTTCAGAAATTAGTTTTTGATATCTAGGCATATTAATATTCAATATTTAGAGATTTTAAAACATCTTTGGATAAAGGTTCTTCCTGTTTTATTTCTAAATAATAAAGATAGCTTTAGTGCAGTTTTGAAGTTTTATGTTAACTATAAAAGATTAACAATATGAAAGTATATAAAGCTAAAAGTTCCCATATTGTTGCAAATTTCCAAAGGTAACTACTGTTTGTTGTTTGTTATATTTCCTTCCTAATGACTTATCTCAAAGAAACAAATATGTAGGGTTTTTTAGTGAGGGTAATTTTAGTTTGCATAATTAGATGATGACTTTTTTCACCTCTAGGTTATGGAGTACATGGGACTTAAAGCCTGTGAGAGAAATTACATTTCCCAAATCAAATAAGCCTATCATAAGGTAAGATCTTACCCCGCCTTATTCTTCATAATATAATTTGTGATTGCATTTTTCTTAGAGTGATATTAAATTGCACAAACCCAAAGAAATGTGTGATTGAAGTCATCATGAAAAGCTGGCCATTTTATCCACGACCCAGCAGCAAGAGGAACCACACACTCCTTATCTTCGTGGAACTTAAAATCTGAGTCAGTAACTCAGAGTCTAACGGAAAGCTATGCTGGTAGTGTGCCCAGGGAAGGCCTCTAGAATTATAGGTCCTTTTTCCTTCCTTATTTGGAAAGACCATAATGGTGATTGATAGTAGCAGGAGTGTGCTTGACACAGTGGAGAAACAACCAGTTTATTTGCTCAGTTAACAAATTTGACTTGAGGTCGGGCGCGGTGGCTCACGCCTGTAATCCTAGCACTCTGGGAGGCCGAGGTGGGCGGATCGTTTGAGCTCAGGAGTTCGAGACCAGCCTGAGCAAGAGCGAGACCCCACCTCTACTTAAAATAGAAAGAAATTATATGGACAGCTAAAAATATATATAGAAAAAATTAGCCGGGCATGGTGGTGCATGCCTGTAGTCCCAGCTACTCGGGAGGCTGAGACAGGAGGATCGCTTGAGCTCAGGAGTTTGAGGTTGCTGTGAGCTAGGCTGACGCCACGGCACTCACTCTAGCCTGGGCAACAGAGTGAGACTCTGTCTCAAAAAAAAAAAAAAAAAAAAAAAAAAAAACAAATTTGACTTGAAAAACTCAATTGGAAGAAAAGTGATTCAAATTCTACTTTATTAAAATAAGTTTATTTTCAATGTACTAAATTTAAAGTTTAAAAAACCTAAAGTTATTATTTATTAATGTTGTATTTTTTTTTTTGCCCTTTTTTCTTTCAGGGAAATAAAATATATCCATTAAATAATTATCATTTATTTCTATAAGGAGGAAATATAGTCCTGTTATATTTTTTAACGTTTCCTACACCCAAGTATTTGTTGTTTTGGTAAGAAAGCATAAACAAGAAGGAAAAACAAGAGATACAAAGAAAGGACAGATGCACTGAGGTCTTTGATCCTGATTTTATCCTGTGTCACCTGGTTAGAATGAGCATCGTAAAGTTGTCAGCAGAGTGACTATGTTAGAATTACAGTGGAGGCCGGGCGCAGTGGCTCACGCCTGTCATCCTAGCACTCTGGGAGGCTGAGGCGGGTGGATCGCTGGAGGTCAGGAGTTCAAGACCAGCCTAAGCAAGAGCAAGACCCCGTCTCTACTAAAAATAGAAAGAAATTATCTGGCCAACTAAAAATATATATAGAAAAAATGAGCCGGGCATGGTGGCGCATGCCTGTAGTCCCAGCTACTCGGGAGGCTGAAGCAGGAGGATTGCTTGAGCTCAGGAGTTTGAGGTTGCTGTGAGCTAGGCTGACGCCACGGCACTTGCTCTAGCCTGGGCACTCACTCTAGCCTGGGCAACAGAGCGAGACTCTGTCTCAAAAAAAAAAAATTACAGAGGAAACCAGTGAGTCGTAGGCAGTCATTCAGTTTGTGGCTCTGCTCCAGTGAAGATATCTTAACCGCTTTACATTAACTTCTACATGATGATCAATATGCTAATACAGTTTTAAGAAATATAATGTACAAACGGGATCTTTTTTTTACAGCCTTACATTTTCTTGTGATGGCCACCATTTGTACACGGCAAACAGTGATGGGACCGTGATTGCCTGGTGTCGGAAGGACCAGCAGCGCTTGAAACAGCCGATGTTCTATTCCTTCCTTAGTAGCTATGCAGCCGGATGAACGTGAGAGAACTTTGCATTCTCTAAAGCACTTTAGCTCCAAACTAGATTTGTTGACTTCACCAGTTTAAGAGGTTGAACCTGAAGAAACGGATGACTAAACAAACCATCTGAATAATGATAAAATCTATTCATCTGCACAAAATTCTAAAGCCTCAAAAGGTCCTGAGAAGAAAGCTCTATACTAATTTAGTGATAATCTGTAAGAGTATGCACTAACCAACAAGTTTTAAGTCTTGCATGGTAAATTAAAATGATCTTCTTCAAGTTTCTTCCCACAGAGGTATCCCCAAGAAAAGATTAAGGTCTCCCCTTTTTCCATTATTCCAAAAGAGCCAGTAAAGTTTAAATTGGTTTGCTAATTGCTAAATAAAGTACTCTAAAATTTATATTTTAAAAGTGTTCTGCCCTGAGATACCCATCCACATACACAGCCCCCAAAAAATGAAAGAAAAAAAGATAAGAATTTTCAGAACTTGATAATTGCTTTCTTTGAGAAACAAATAATTCAGTAGGTGCCTCAGCACCCAACATTTTAGGGAATGTCTGGATACTAAAATGAAACTGCTAATGAATCTCAATGTTAGGCAGTTTTTGCCAGTTGCCTTCTTAGCTCAAAGGAGAAACAGAATTTTTTGATAACCACAAATAAGAATACAGGTATCTTTGATTTCAGACACATTCTGTTTCTTCATAAAATTTTACTTAAAATCTGTGACACTAGATATTGAATGTCCTTAGTTGAGTCACTAAGGTTTAAACACAATGATAAAGCTTTCAAAGTCTGCCATTTACAGAGCATTGAATACTTACCAATTTGTAATAGAAAGCCTCCGCTATGCAAGAAGTTTGCACAGGTATTAATAATACAGCCGAGGCAAGGCATTTAATCTAATCTGCGGGAAGAATTATCTTCCCCAGAACAGAATTATAAAAGAAAAGGAGACAGCTTACTTTGTTTTAAAAAGGATGCAGAATAATTCTTTTAGGAAACCATTTTCATTCTGTTTCTACTGACCTGTACCACCTGAGAATTCTAGGAACAATAGTAAAATCTAAGTATACTCCTCAGCAAACTTACACACCATAAAGACAGAATTCCTAAAAATCTTGGAATAGTCTGTCTCTACTGTGATATTACGGCTATATTTTTACTTGGGGTGCTGCTTTATTGGCTTTGAAAACACTGTAAAATCAGCTCAGTAATATGTTACCGTGGGATGAAAATGCATATCCCTGCCTAAGAATAACGTACGCATTTATTATGGAAATTTAATTCATATGGTGTTTACAGAACTACTTTTGTAACTTCCACAGTTTCTAAAACATTCTGCTTAAAAGCTGTATAAAATACAATTCCAAAGTCTCTGCTGTCAGGACAGACACGAGAGAAAGCCACGTATGCTTTTGACCTCAAACTGCACACGCCTGTGAGGGCACTTGGCAGGCTGCAGTTAGATCATGGTTTGCTCGGGCAAGGTGTTAATTCCGAGGTCCACAGAGGTGCAGAGATGAGATTATTCCTATTCACGTTGAAGTGATTTGCTTTGTTTAAGAAAAAAAAAAAATGCAGCTATTGTCTAGCTTTCATTTTTTTACTGAGAACTTTAAATTAGTTCCCTATTAGAATAGGGTTGCTACTCAGTCTTTTTTTAAGGCCGAATTTCATCATTTATCTAAAGAGAAAATATGCAAAATAACTGGTCTTGTTAAGAGTGCAATATTATATTTTTATGTAAAAATAAAAACTAATTGGGGGGATTATTTATTCAGCATGAGACCTAATATGTATATGTTTGAAACACTTCATAATGTGCATGTTGTAGCAAACATTTCTGTAAATTATCACAAGCTCTGTTATCTTTGTATACACTGCCACTTCAATTTGGAAATAAATTTCATAAAAATAGATTTGAATACCTATTCTTCTTCAAACTATTTAAATATTATGACCCGATGTCAAATTGATGGAGTTTTTTTTTTTTTTTAACTCACCTAAGTTCTCTCTGTAGTTCCATATAAATTTATATCACTAGGAAAAGATAACTTTCATTTCTTATTGTGGTTTTTGTGTTAAATTTCATATTTCAACCTCTAATACCTTTAAATGAAGTTTATACATGAGTCCCAAGATCAAACCACTCATTTTAAAGAAAAGAACATCTGTCCCACCCCCCAAAGAAGATTTATCCTGACCCCTGCCGTGTGCCAGGCACCATACTAAGTGCTGAGGATATCGTCTTGCACAAAATATAGCTGTTCCCTGCGCTCCTGGAGGTTACAAGCCAGCGAGAAACCACCGTAAATACCGTAAGTGACACACAATGTGTACACAGTTATGAACTGTCGCAAGTGCCAGGCAGGGAGAGTGGAGGGTAACTCTGAAAGATTATAACAGGAGGAATCCAGTTTAGATCGAGGTGATCTAGAAAGCCTCTTGAAAAATTGCAATTTTTGTTAAAACCTAATGGATGAATAGAAGTCTCGTAGGTGACGATGGGGCAGATGTGCTCCGGGTAACACCTGTGCAAAGGCCCAGGGAGGAAAGAGTATCCTGGAAACGCCTGGAAGCGCCGGGCTTGCAACGTGGCGGGTGAAGTCAGCAACAGCAGTCCAAGCCCAGAATGGAGCTTTAGTTTTCTGCTTTGTAGCTGTGGTTTTTCTGTTTGTCTGTTTTCTCCCAGAGACAGGGTCTCACTCTGTCACCCAGGCTACAGTCCAGTGGCGTGATCATAGCTCACTGCAGCCTTGACCTTCTGGGCTCACAACCTCCCTCCTCAGCGTCCAGAGTAGCTGGGACTACAGACGTGCACCACCATGCCCAGCTAGTTTTTCTTCTTTTTTTCTTTTGCCTTTTTCTTTTTAGAGAGGGGTCTCACTCTGTTGCCCATCCTGGTCTCGCATTCCTGGGCTCAAGCAATCCTCCCACCTCAGCCTCCGGAGTCACTGGGACTACCAGCACATGCCACCATGCCAGGCTTGCATCTCTGGTATTTTAAGGGTCCTTAAGACTAGAACGGTCCTGTTCCTAGGTGCCTATCCCCAAGAGAACTCGGCAGCAGCATTTTATCAGTGTAAGCCTGCCAACCCAGATGTCCCCTCCCTACCTCCAAGTCGCAGTTTGACCCGTCCTTTCCACAACACCCGTTGAATGCCAGTCACGTGCAAGCCCAGTGCTGGGTGACGGGTGTGGGGGTGAGGGGTGGGGGAAGCAGACGCAGGGGATTCCGTCCAGCTCTTTCGAGCTCGTGGCTGATAATCTCTTTCTCGCTATTTTGGATGACTTGTTAATGTTCTGAGGCAAAAAAAAGAAGAGCTACAAGGCAGATTTTTAGAAAAGTAAGTAGGGAGGAAAGAAACTCGACAGCTTAATATTTATTTAATCAATAATCTCCAAAAGAGGTTAGCTTGAGACTGAAATGATGGGAGTTCCTGGATTAGCCACGTTAAAGTCCCCCTTTCCTTACTGACTGCCCTTCAGATGCTCCCAGTGTGTCTCCTACTGGGCACAAAATGTCCCAGTTTGTTCCCAAACCGTGCCAATTCTTGGACAACTGTATTATTTTTTCAGTGTATTCCTCAGGGTAACACTCCATATACTATGAAGCCACAGGACTTCAACGGTTAATAGGCTTAAAACCTTTAACCACAAAGACCAACTGAAAAGCCTTACCAGTTGGAGGGTAGATGGGGGAGGAAACAAAACAAAGTATTGCCATTCAAAAGAAGAATTCAAAATAGAAGTTAAAGGGAAGCAAAAGAGGTTTCAGGTTCAGCATTAACTGATATTTTGGAGTATCATGCACAGTTTCATATTACATGCAGTATTTATCAGATATTTCCCCCAGTGTTATTTCCAATTTTAAATGCCATAATTAAAGCAGCTACAGTACAAAAAATAGACACGTATATGTACACTGAGTTGGGAAAGAGATGCCCCCAATTTTATTGTGTGTTATATGACATGAACAGAAAAGTATATACCGCCACTTTGGGGACACTGAGTTACAGTTTAGCTGTTTGAGAGAAGTTAAATAGTACAGTATGTCCTTTGAGGCCAAAATGACTAGCAGATCATTTGAGACTAGGCTACAATATTCTTGCTCAAGAGCTGAGCTTGTTTCTTCTCTCATGAATAAAATGAATGAGAAATGCATTTTTAAAAGATTGTTTTGTGGCAAAATTTGGCTCATTTCCAAAGTGAATTGAACTGGTCTTACCAAAACTTCTGAAGGCTGGTAACAATGAACCATTCTTTCACTCTTAGATTTTTTTCTTTCTCTCTTTCTTTCATTTTTAATAGATTTAGGGAGTACAAGTTGAATTCCATTACATGTATATATTGTATAGTGGTTAAGTCTGGACTTTTAGTGTAACCATCACCCAAGTCGTGTACATTTTACTCCATAGGTAATTTTTCATCCCTGATCTTCCCCTCTTTTGAGTCTCCAGTGTTCATTGTACCACTCTGTGTGTCCTTGTGTAGCCATAGTTTAGCTCCCACTTACAAGGGAGGACATGCAGCATTTGTTTTTCTGTTCCTAAGTCACTTCACATAGAATAATGGCATCCAATTTGCTGCAAAATACATTATTTCTTGCTTTCTTATGGCTGAGTAATACTCAATGGTGTGTAGATATATATACTACATTTTCTGTATCCACTCATCTGTTGATGGATGCTTAGATTGATTCCATATCTTTGCAATTGTGAATTGTGCTGCAGTAAACATATGAGTACAGGTACCTTTTTGATATAATGATTTCTTTGCCTTTGGGTAGATACCCAGTAGTGGGATTGCAGGATCAAGTGGTAGGTCTACCTTTAGTTCTTTGCGAAATCTCCATACTGATCTTCATGGAGGTTGTACTAATTAAGATTTCCATTAACAGTGTATAAGTGTTTTTAACTGCATCTGAGCCAACATCTATTATTTTTTGACTTTTTAATAATGGTCATTCTAATTGAAGTAAAATGGCATCCTATTGTGATTTTAATTTGCATTTTTCTGATGATTAATGATGTTGAGCATTTTTTCATGTTTATTGTCCATTTGCATATCTTTTTTTAAAAAATGCCTATTCATGTCATTTTCCCACTTTTAATGGGGTTGTTTTTTTCTTGCTGATTTGAGTTCCCTGTAGATTCTGGATATTAGTTCTTTGTCAGATACATAGTTTGTGAATGTTTTCTCCCATTCTGTATGTTGTCTATTCTTTTGATTATTTCTTTTGCTGTGTAGAATTTTTTTAGTTTAATTAAGTCCCATTTATCTATTTTTGGTTTTTTTGCATTTGCTTTTGGGGGCCTTAGTCACAAATTCTTTGCCTAAGCCAGTGTCCAGAAGAGTTTTTCCTATGTTTTCTTCTAGAATTTTTATTGTTTCAGGTCTTACATTTAAGTCTTTAATCTATCTTGAGTTAACTTTTGTATATTGTGAGATACAGAGATCCAGTTTCATCCATCTGCATATGGCTATCCAGTTTTCCCAGCACCATTTATTGAATAGCGTGTCCTTTCCCCAGGGTATGTTTTTGTTTGCTTTGTCAAAGATCAGTTGGTTGTGGGTATATAGTTTTATTTCTGGGTTCTCTATTCTGTTCCATTCATCTATGTGTCTACTTTTATGCCAGTACCATGAAGTTTTGGTTACTATAGCCTTATAGTATAATTTGAAGTCAGGTAATGTGATGCCTCTAGTTTTGTTCTTTTTCTGTAGGATTGCTTTGGCTATTTGGGCTCTATTTTGGTTCCATATGATTTTTTTTTCTTTATGAAAAATGACATTGGTATTTTGATAAGGATTGCATTGAATCTGTAGATTGCTTTGGGCAGTATGGACATTTTAACAAAATTGGTTCTTCCAGTCTTTGAGCATGGGATGTTTTTCCATTTGTTTGTGTCATCTATGATTTCTTTTATCAATGAGTTGTATTTCTCCTTGTAGATATCTTTCACCTCCTTTGTTAAATATATTCCTAAGTGTTTTTTTGTTTTTGGTTTGTTTTTTTTTGCAGCTATTGTAAATGGGATTGAGTCCTTGATTTGGTTCTCACCTTGGTTATTATTGGTAGTATATATTAATAGTATATAAAAATGCTATTGATTTTTGTACATTGATTTTATAACCTGAGATTTTGCTGAATTCATTTATCAAACATGCAAACATGGAGGAGTCCTTAGGGTTTTCTAGGTCTAAGATCATATCATCAGCAACCAGATAATTTGACTTTCTCTTTTCCAATTTGGATGCCCTTTTTTTCTTTCTCTTGCCTGATTGCTCTGGGTAGGACTTCCAGTACTACGCTGAATACAAGTGGTGAAAGTGGACATCCTTGTTTTGTTCCAGTTCTTAGGGGGAATGCTTTCAACTTTTCCACAGTCAGTATGATGTTGGCTGTGCAGTTGTCATATGTGGCCTGTATTATTTTGAGTTATGTTCCTTCTGTGCTAAGTTTTTTGGGGGGTTTTATCATGAAGGGATCCTGGATTTTATCAAATGCTTTTTCTGCATCTATGGAGATGATCATATTAATTCTGTTTATGTGGTGAATCACATTTATTGACTTGCTTATGTTGAACCATCCTTGCATCCCTGGGATGAAACCCACTTGATCATGATGATTTATCCTTTTGATGTGCTGTTGGATTCAGTTTGCTAGTATTTTTTTGTTGTTGTTGTTGTTGAGACAGAGTCTCACTCTGTTGCCCAGGCTAGAGTGAGTGCCGTGGCGTCAGCTTAGCTCACAGCAACCTCAAACTCCTGGGCTTAAGCGATCCTACTGCCTCAGCCTCCCGAGTAGCTGGGACTACAGGCATGCGCCACTATGCTCAGCTAATTTTTTCTATATAGATTTTTAGTTGTCCATATAATTTCTTTCTATTTTTAGTAGAGACGGGGTCTCGCTCTTGCTCAGGCTGGTCTCGAACTCCTGACCTCAAGCGATCCACCCGCCTCGGCCTCCCAGAGTGCTAGGATTACAGGTGTGAGCCACCGCGCCCGGCCGGTTTGCTAGTATTTTGTTGAAGATTTTTGTGTCTATTTTCATCAGAGACATTGGTCTGCAGTTTTCTTTTTTTGTTGCATCCTCTCCTGGCTTTGGTATCAGGGTGATACTGGCTTCATAGACTGAGTTAGGGAGGATTCCCTCCTTCTAGAGGGAATTTGGAACAGTTTCAGTAGGATTGGCACCAGTTCTTTTTTGTATGTCTGGTATTAATAGAATTTGGCTATGAATCCATCTGGTCCTAGGCTTTTTTTGTGTCGGAAGATTTTTTTATTACTGATTCAATCCCACTGCTTGTTATTGTTCTGCTCATGAGTTCTATTTCTTCCTTGTTCAATCTTGGAAGGTTGTATGTTTTCAGGAATTCATCCAATTCCTCTAGGTTTTCTAGTTTGTGAGCATATAATTGTTCATATTAGTCTCTGATGATCTTTTGTATTTCTGTGTTATTATTTACAACGTCTCCTTTTTTCATTTCTGATTGTGTTTATTCAGATCTTCTCTCTTCTTTCCTTAGTCTAGCTAATGTTTTATCAATTTTGTTTATTTTTTTGTAGAACCAACTTTTTGTTTCATTGATTCTTTGTGGAGTTTTGTGTGTTTGTGTTGTTTTGTTTTTGTTTTTGTTTTTGTTTTTTTGTCTCTGTTTCATCTAGTTCTGCTCTGATGTTTATTTCTTTTCTTTTGCTAACTTCGGGTTTGGTTTGTTCTTGTTTTTCTAGTTCCTGGAGGTGCAATGTTAGGTTTTTAATTTGTGATCTTTCTACTTTTTTTGATGTAGGCATTTCATGCAATAAACTTCCCTGTCAGCACTGTTTTTGCTGTATCCCACAGGTTTCGGTATGTTTTATTTTCATTTGTTTCAAAAATTTTTTTAGTTCCATCTTTATTTCTTTAATGACCTAGTGATTGTTCAGGAGCATGTTGTTTAATTTCCATATGTTTGTAAAGTTTCTGAAGTTCCTCTTCATGTTGATTTCTAGTTTTATTCCACTGTGGTGTGAGAAAATATTTGATATGGTTTCAATTTTAAAAAATCTGTTAAGACTTGTTTTGTGGCATAACATGTGCTCTGTCTTGGAGAATGTTCCATGTGCTGATGAAAAGAATGTATATTCTGTAGTTGGCAGAATGTTCTGTAAATGTCTGTTTAGTCCATTTGGTCTAAAGTCTATCTTAAGTCCAATGTTTCTCTGTTGATTTTCTGTCTTAATGATCATTCTCAGATTTTAATTTTGTTAAAATAGCTTTAAAAATCCTTGACATCAGTTCCAAGAGTTAAGAAAAAAGATTGTCTTTTCTGAGATTTTTAGTAAAAATTAAACTAAATTTTTCATAGCTGTTGATATGACCTAAATACAAGTGATTTAATTACTTAACTTCATTATGTAGTTTGTGTACATGATTTTCTATTACAACCCAAAAAATCCACTTACATGTGCACCTACTTAGATAGGAATTATACATCTATTTTATTTTCTAGAATGGCCTGGAGAACACAGTTGTGAGCCATAATGCCTCAGAGCCTGTAATTGAGTCTGAAAGAACAGGTGTATTCCACTGCCCTTCCCACCATGTGCATATTTAGACAAGCATTGTTCTTTGTTCCTCGCTGTGGTCATCATTTGCAGACCCAGCTCAGCTCTGCCTCATGGATACAGGTGCTCCACATACTGGTGTTCAATTAACGAGCTACTTCCCCACTGCTTTATGTTCAACTGATAGTCTCTTTGCTACTGTGTTTTCCTGCATTTTAATTTTTTTTTCAGTTATTAAAACCGATTATTCTGAATATACTCAGTGTTGGGCAATCTTTCTCCTGTGAACACATATGAGTTTTGAAAACAACCAAACGTCATCAGAGCTGAATCTGATAAATATTTGATAATTGTTTTAGTCAGAAACAAAGCATGATTACATGGTAGTGAAAAAAATTGGTTCTGCAAGTAATTCCAAAAGAATTTTCAAAATGTTTTCAGCAATTTCCAGTATCATTGGAATAGAGCAGATTAGGTGCATACTGAGGGAGAGAAGGAAGGAAGGAAAGGAAGGACAGGAAGGGAGGGAGGGAGGAAGGGAGGGAGGGTTGGTGGATGAATGGACAGACATTGTGTATCATTTTATCTTTTCTTGATAGTTTCTTAAGGAACTTCCCAATACAAAATAAACTACCAAGTCCTGGGTTACCTTTCCCTGTCTTTGGATAACATCTTTCACAAAATGAAGCCCACGCTTGGTTATCTTCATCACTTACACACTTTCCTTAAGTCTCTTCTTTGCTAAGACACTCCCTATCTTGGAATGAAATTTGACTCCCCCACAGTCTCTTACCTCTATTCTTGTCCTCTGTTTTATTAGATTACAGTTCTTCCATGTTTGTATCAGGATAATTTTTATACAAATATTAAAATAGGAGTAAGAGTGGCTGAGCTGTGTGCACGTCCTGTCAGAGATTTAAAGTGCTCCTTTTAGATCCGCTGAGAAAGGCTTATTTAGAGCCCTATTTAGTACTTTTGATTATCACTCAGGGACAAATTATGCCAGAAGCAACGAGTCTCTCTTTCAATACGGTAGTCCTTACATCTTCTCTGTGCAGTAAGTCACTCCACATCAGACAATATTTTGAAGTTTTTAATTATCCCTCTATCAGTTGATCCTTGAAATTTTTTTATCCAGGAATAACATTCAAAAAGCTACAGCTCTGCTTTTTGTAATTTCCCTCCTAAGTGAGGCCAGTCATGCACCAAACTACCTTTGCCAAATCTTTAAAAAGATTTAAATGTAAGCAAATCACGGACATGATTTTCCTCGATGTCTTAAACATGGAGTATGGTTGCTGGTTTTTTAACATATTTGAGCTTTTACAATGTGCCAGACACAGGATTTATAAGACAGAGACTATGCTCTCAAAATAACTCATTGATGAAGGAGAAACTGGAAAAAGAGAATTGTGATACAATGAAGGAAATTTTGTAACAGAAGCATCTACATATCAGAGTGACTAAAATGGGAAGCGGGGCATAGTCAGGTTAGGTTTCCCAAGGATGATAAAGATTTAGCCAAGTCTTAAAGAAGACAGACATTTGCCAGATTTCAGGCCAGGGCAGAAGGAAACCAATGGTGCCAAGACTCAAAGGCGTAAGAATGCAGGAAATGGAAGTGGTCAGTGTGTCAAGGACATAAGACGAAAGACAACATAACGGGGAGATGAGGGTTAAACTATAACAGGAACTTCTGCCTCTGTCCACTTTGGGAAAAATGAGATCAGACTTACCCAGCTATCACAAACGACGCAGAGATGATATATGAAAACTGATTTTTCAGTGTGGCAAACAGGCAGCACGGGGACGTGATGCCTGAGAGAAGGGGAACAAATGAAGTGAATCTTACCATCGTCTCAGCTTTCTCCCTAGGAGTACTCACAAACAGCTATGGTGCAGAAGGAGACCCCAAGGAGGGTGCAGAAATCTTGCTGAGATGAGGTGAGAGAGACCAGGGTTTGCTGAGAAACTGAATTTGTGGTACAGAGTCTATAGAGAAGGCTGCTGCCCAGACAAAGAGATCCAGTTTCCTCCTCATGGATGCCCTGGAAGCTCTGGCTGAATACTAAGCTATATGTGCGTAAGATAAAACTCCCTGGGTCTGAGCAAAGAATTTCCAGGGAGCTGTAAGCTGAGCAATGCCCAGAGCTCACAGGGGATTGGGATATATTTTGAGTTCGAACCAACCAGAGGGTATGGGTTCATTGAAGACACAGGCATTCAGTTGAGGCCCCAGAAGAATCAGACCTTAGTACAAAGGCTAACCTAGTCCTAGAATAATGCCTCAAGCCTTTCAAACAACCATCAAAAGAATCAAACTGATCTATGAGAAACTACCTGCCAAAACAAAGTCCCTATTCTGTAAAAGAAGACAACGAAATCTAGGCACGCAACAACATACATTTACAATGTCTAGCATCCAATCAAAAATTATCGGATATGCCAAGAAATATGAAATGTGACCCAAAATAGGAGAAAACTCAGTTGACAGAAGCAGAACAAGATAGGAAGGAAATGACAGAATTCACATACAAGTACATTAAATTAGCTATTATAAATATGCTCAATATGCTCAAAGGTTAAAGGAAAACATGAATCTAATGAGGAAAAATGGAAGATTAAAAAAACTAAGTGGAACTTCTAGAGGTAAACATACAACATCTGAAATGAAAACTGTCTGGGCTCAACAGCAGATTAGACACTTCAGAAGAAATGATTAACAAACTTGATAGAGCGGCAGAAACCGTCCAAACTGAAACAGAGAATAAAGAATCTTTTTAAATGAACAGAGCTTCAGTGCCTGGTGGCATAATAGCAAATGCCCTATCATATCTGTGATTGGAGTCCCAGAAGGAGAAGGGCAACAAGGGGCTCAGAAAAACATTTAAATACATGATGGGTGGAAATTTTCCAATTTGATAAATTTGGATAAAAATGACAAACCTACAGATGCAAGAAGCCCAAAGAACACCAAGCAGAATAAACACAAAGAAGACCACGTCAAGTCACTTCATAATCACATTGTTGAAAAACAGTGATAGAAAACTTTATAAGCAGCCATATAAAAATTGATACATTACATGCCAAGGAACAGGATAAAAATACTGCAGATTTCTTAAGAGAAACTACTCAAGCACAATGAATGACACCTTTAAGCTTCTTTAAAGTATCAACCTAAAATCTTTCAAAAATGAAAGCAAAGTACTTATTCAGACAAACCGACACTGAAACAATTCATCACCAGCAGACCTACATTACAAGACATGTAAGATGTTTTTCAGGCAGAAGGAAATGATGTCAGAAATGTGGATCTTCACAAATGAAGATCTCAAAGAGCATCAGAAATGGTAAATATAAAAGACTTTTTAAAAATAATTTCTCATTTTTCTAAAAGAAAATTGACCGTTTAAAGTAAAGCAGTGTGCTGTGGGGTTTATTACATATGTGAAATGGAAATATGACGAAAATAACACAAAGAATGAAAGGGGAAGTGGAAGCTATAAAGATCTGAGAGTAAATAAGAAGAGGTATGACGTTATTTGAAAGTAGATTGTGGTAAGTTAAAGATACATTTTCTACACCTTAGAATGAGAGAGAGAGAGAGAGACTATGAAGCCCAGTACTTGAGATAAAGTGGAATACTAAAGTATACTCAGTTAATCTAGAAGGAGGCAAGAAAAAAGGAAAGAAGAATAGGACAAACAGAAAACAAAGAGCAAGATGGTACCTTTAAACCCAACCACATGATAATTACATAAGAAGCAAATGACCTAAACACTCCAGTTAAAAAGCACAGATTTGTCAAGCTGAATTTTAAAAAAGCAGATCCAATTCTACGCTGTCTATAAGGATAGAGAACCCCACTTTAAGAATAAAGATACAGATGGATTTAAAAATTAAAAGGATATAAATATACATCATGCAAATACTAACGGTAAGAAATCTGTAGTGGCTACACTGACGTCAGACAGTGTAGACTTTGGAACAAGGACAAAGGAGGACCCCGATGGCCGGGGTCCCGGGGCCCAGCGTTAGGCTATTGCAGCCGTCTGGGGTGATGTCCACAGATGGACAGAACTGGAATCCTCTCAGGGCTGAAAACACAGATTGCTGGGCCCCAACCCCAGAGTTTCCGATTCATTAGCCTGGGCTGGGTCCTGACAGTCCGATTTCTAACAAGTTCTCTCTCCAGTGATGCTAACAGCTGCTGGACTTGAGATCCACCCCGGAACTCCTGGTTTGGACGAATCGTTGAACCTCTTCTTCCTCTGTAAAGTGGACATAATCTTACCCCGAATGGATAATGTCGTAATTAGAAAGATACAATAAGGCAGCGAGGTACCTGGCAGTGTAGAGACTGATTTCTCTGGAAATTGATTAATTGGGATTGAGATTGGGATTTGAGATAAACGGAAACCTAGGATTCTGCTTTAACCAGCCCATTGTGTGTGTGTGTGGGGGGGGGGGGTGGCCAGTGAGGCAGCAAATACAGGAGAAATAAATTATGGGGTGAAAATAATGAGTCCAATTTTGGAGTTTAATGTGGCTTAAATGCAGTACCCATATATCTTTCTCTTAAAAATAAAGGTCTGTGCTGTGGACATTTACTGGCTCAGACATTTTTACCATAGTTTAATTTTGTGCCTTAAACAGGCACTTGGGAGCTTTGACAAAAATCGATGGGAGTGTTTGCAATCTCCGCATTTGCATTCTTGGACTCCGGGAAGGTGCACATTTGTGGGGGGCAAATGTCAAATGAACGAGGATCAGAGATCCAAGAAACCTGTTCCCTGTGTCAGGAATGGTTGCTGGTGGTGGATGAGGAACGCAGATTTTCAAGAAATACTTCCCAACCGTTAATCACGATTTTGCACTGTTGTTCCTATAAAGGGAGTTGATACTGGCTCCCTTTCCTACCAATTTTGCTCACACTGCTCGAAGCGTTTTCGTTGCTTCTCCATCGCGAAGGTTCTGCGTTATTTCACCACGAGTTGGAAAATGGACGGCGCCGGTGCCGTTTTCCCCCAAGGGACGAGGACTGTGACCATTACGGCGGTTTAACCCTCTGTGGCGCGAAACGCCCACGGCGCCGAATGGACGCGGCCTGCAGAGCAGTCGCCGCCTAAGACCTGGGAGTCGCCAAGGATGTCCCCGCGGAAACAGTCCCCGCTCTTGATGAATATGGAAATCGGTCGGCGGCGGGGATCGTGACAGCTCGCGCGGGAGTCCGGGCAACGCCCGCCTCGCTGTCACCCCCAAAGTGGGGGGCGCCGCGCCGGTCCCCCTCCCCGTTCCTTAGCAACGTCAGCGGTAACCTTCGCCCCTCAGCGGCGACAATGCTGTGTGAGTTTCCACAGGTATTAAGCATTTCCCCACTCACGTCCCCGCCTCGGTGGCAGCTGTCTGTGGACGCTCTGGGGGAGGAGGGGGACTGGCCGGGGCCCGGCCTCACGGGTCGTCGGAACCGGCCCCAGGCAAGGAGCAGGGTGCGGGGGCTCGGGAGGGAGCCCGCGAGCCCCGCAGCCCCCGGCCCCGCGCCCACCCCGCACCCCGGAGGCCCAACGGGGGGCGCGGGCCGCGCCGGGCTGGGCTGCGGGTGGGAAACGCGGGCGGGGGCCGGGGTTGGGACGCGGGGCCGGGCGGGGGGCGCGGGGCCGAACCGAGCGGGGCTGGGGGTGGGGAGCCCGGGCCGGGCGCGGGGCCGGGCGGGGGGCGGGGAGCGCGGAGCCCCGGCGCGGGAGCCCCGGTGACGCACCAGTGACGTCTGTGGCGGCGGGCGGGATTTCCCGGCCCCTCCCGGGCTCTGGGCGAGACCCCGCGGCGGAGTGGGCGCGACCAACGTGGCAGGAAGGGGGCGAGGGTCGCAGGGTCACGGGCTTCTCCCCGCGCCGGGCCTGGCGCGACGCGGGGTGCGGGACGGCAGCACCCGGCGCCCGAGCGACTCGGCTCCGGACCCGGGCGGGGGCGCGGGGCGGGCGGGGCTCGGCCACCTGCACGGCCGCCTCCCCCGGCCTCGCGTGGTCCTTCCCGGCCCGGGCGCGGGGCGGGGCTGGGGACGGGCCCGGAGACCCCGCGGGCGGGGGCGGGGCGGCGCGGGGCGCGCGTTTGCACCGCGAGCCCGCACGCGCCCGCCCGGCCCCGCGCCCCGATGCGGAGCGATGCTGCCGGGTCCGGCCGCCCCCCGCGTGCACCGCGCGGGAGACAGAGCCCGCGCGTGAGCGGCGCCCTCGGCCCGCGCGCCCCGCTCCGGTAAGTGGGCGCCCGCGGCGGGCGGGACCCCGTGGGGCGCGGCGGGCCGGCCGCTCCGGGAGGGACGCGCCGCGGCCGGCCCCGGTGTGCGGGCGGGGACCGCCGTAGCCCTCGCCGCGGCCGGCCCCGGTGTGCGGGCGGGGACCGCCGTAGCCCTCGCCGCGGCCGGCCCCGGTGTGCGGGCGGGGACCGCCGTAGCCCTCGCCGCGGCCGGCTCGGGCAGAGCCAGAAACAACAGGGAAAGTCGGGCAAGAAAGTCTCCGCAACTAGAGGAACGGTTCTGGCGCCCGTGTCGTCCTAACGCCGTCAGTGGCGGCCCGCGACACAAAGACCCGGGGTTGTCTTGGCCGCCGTCGCTGGCCCGGCCTCCGCGGCGCCCGCACAGGTGCACGTCCACGGCGGCGTCGCCAGGTGCGGGGCTCCCTGGAGTTCCCAGGGCCTGCCCGATGAGCCCTGGGAAGCCCGGGCGCAGGTTTGGACAGCCGGCTCGGGACACCTGGGGCGTCCCCAGCGGTCGGGTGGCCCCAGCTCTCTGGCTTGAGACAGGCTTCTCAAGGACCTTTCCTTCCATATGTAGGTCACCAAGCGTTTGCTGTTCTCCCAGCAGGGACGTCCCCCGTTGAAGAGGACCTTAGTGGAGGGAGATGGAGTGGCTAGTTGGTCATTTTATTTGGGGACATGTGTTTGGCGAGCGCCTGCGGAAGCCCTCTCGAGTCCCCAGCACCCTGGGACACCTGCCTCGGGAGCGGTTCCAGTGGTGACTGTGGACGACAGGGCGAGGGTTTGCTTTTCTTCCCTCCTTTATGGCGTCTGTCCCCAAGGCTGGTGCTGAAATGTGCTGCGCTCGCCGCGCGCTCACCCAGTAGCATCGGGGGAGCTCGGGCTTCGTTTCATAATTGCTTCGGAAATAACGGGAAATAACGGGAGGATGAGGCGGAGGGGACACAGTGCGGTTGGAAAAGACTCCTTCATTTGGAAGGATTTGCCTCATTTCGTGCACTTTGAGCTAAGGTGTTAGAAAACCTAAAAATGTTGAAGTTGGATGGAGTGATAAAGTGGATCGCAGACACGGGGTCTCCCACCGTCTCCCCAGCTCTCGGGGCTGCCGGCTCGCTCCTCTTCCTGTCGCCTCCCGGGACTGTAAAAGGCTGGCACAGGGCCCGGCCCTTTCGGCCAGAGCCAAAGGCCTCCTGGGCTGCTCCTGTGTGCTCCATTAAACGTGCGAGTCCTGTCATCTGCTCGTGAGTGAGTGAGGTGTGATGCTTCCCACGGGGGGACCGCAAAATTCCGCAGCAGATGCCTCTAAGCCGCTGTGCGGGGACCCGGGGACCCGAGTTCTGTGGTTGGCTTCTGATTCCCTGGGCTACTTACTCCTTTTCCCGATCTTTGCAGCGGCGGGGGAGGGGGGGCGCACCGCGTCTGCTGGGCTCTTCCCTGCAAGAGGCTACGGGGGAAGAGCGCGGTGACAAAAGGCCTTTTCCAGCCCAGAGAGACGAGACAGAGAACATGGGAACTGTGGATTATTTTTGAAGTGTGGGGTCGGTTCAATGATCAGTCTTAGCAAATAGCAGGTGTCAGTGTAAATACGAGGTTTATTGTGACGCTTTGTTAGTTAATGAGTAGCTTCCCTGTGGGGTTATCAGGGTGACATGACTATTTAGGACCACAGACTTCCTGTTGGCCCCTCCACCCAGGCCCAGCTCCAGCCCCCATAGCTCCTTAAAATAAAATTGCCCGAAGGCAGCCCCTGGAGATGTGTGGCTGGCCAAGGAACACAGCAAAAGGCTCGTTCCTAGCGGTCCCATGATTGGCCGGGCAGTTGCCTTTGACATTTCTCATGCAAGTCAACAGTGGAGAAACCAGAAAAAAAGCTTTTTCCGTGTTCATTTTACAGTTTTTAAAGCAAGAGTGACAATCCCTGAAGCCCCCCAAATCTCGGTGCATTCTTTGAAATGGTGTTACAGAACATCGGGTGGGAACATGGACCCCGGTCCCTGCACACGTGGTGCCAAAAGCTGTCTCAGGAGGACAGGAACACTCGGGACTTCAGGAGTGACTGTATAAAAAGTCCCCCCTCCCCGACACACACTCACTCAAACTCACTCCACAGCTGCTGCTCACAGAGGAAGCAAAAGCTAAAGTCTGTAACCAACAAATCGTTCTCATTTGCTTACAGCCACACCTCACTAGCACATTTTACTCATTTTCTGCTTGGAGAGGGGAGAATGCCTAATGTGTGTCAGAAGATTTCCCCTTTCTTCGTGGCATCTTGAAACCATGTCTTTAAAAGATGACCTGATTTTCGTTCTCAGAACACCTTTCTGAGCATGTACTACGATCTAATCTTGCTGATTTTCCTTTTGTCATTTGGCGTTTTTATTCACTCTAGACATACTCAGGCATGGAGTCTTTTATCATTCAGGTAAAGAGATTATTTGTTCAGTTTTCTTAAACCAGAAACCAGAATTTAACTTCTTGAATACGCCGTAAGTACTACAGACATGTCCCATCAACAGTGATTAGCAAGGATGTTTTCACTGAAAGTCAGAAAAGCTAAATGAGTATCAGAAAAGAAAAACAAGGAGATCAATTATAGGGCAATACCACCGAAAGGCTTTAAGTAGCTGGTTAAAACCCGTATGAAGAATAAACCAAAGACCTTAAATAAATGATCAGAAGTGAAAATGAAAATGAAATTTCCATTTTAGGGAAGGAAATAGAGGCAAGAAAAACTGCTAAAAGAGAAACTGACTGCAGAGAAAAACAATGGGTACTTAAACAGAGATCCATTCAGCGAGCTAGCTGGAACATTCCAAATCCCTTTAATTGCCAGAGAGCTTTTGTTAGGTCAAATGGTAGCTGGTGGGCAATCAGTTTTCCTGCTGGAACCCGGCAGACAAAATGGCAGGCGTCCTGCAGCTAGGGGACATGTGGCTGTGTTGAAGCCATGGCACTTACTGTGGAATGCGCCATGCCTGGGCGCCCAGAAGTGAGGGAGTATGTGCAGCCGCGGGGGAGCTGTTCACCTCCATGGCCCTGAGGTTCGCAGGTGTCTGCGAGCAAGTCCCCGAAAGCCGCCCCTGCGAGGACCAGGCAGGGTAGGGAGCTCGGGCTAGGGGGCGGCGAGGGGAAGGGAGGGCCTGCCATGGCCAGGCGGGGGCTGGACGCATCATGCCGGGGATCGACTCTGATCCTCACATGATACCTGCGAGGTTTTTCTAATTTGCAGAAAACAGCAGTGACTGCTAGTGTCCCCTCTGCCCAGGCGTGTTCCGGCGGGGTGTTTGGCGGGGTGGTGGGAACTTCTTTTAACTAGCATCAGAAAAGTTTCCACGAGAAAGAGATGTCCCCCGTAATCCCACCACCCAGATTCAACTGTGTTTACCTCTTCTGCTGTTCCGTCACACAGATGTGTAAAATCGAGAGACTTTAACCAAAACAGTGTCCACGTGTGAAGGTCCGAGTAGGAGAGACGGGATTAGACCATGGGAAGGGAAGAGCAAGGACGCCGGGGTCGGGGCGGGAAGCAAAGCAGGGCAGGGAGGTTGCTGAAGGTCGAGAGTGGCTTATTCTCCACGACGGCCCAGGGGGACTCTGTGGCCCAGGTCCAGATGCTGTCGGAGAGGCGAGGACAGGAGTAGCAGACGGGGTGGCCGTGCCCCAGGCTGGGACTCTGCCTTCCCAGGGTGCCAGGCTCTCGGAGGCTGGGGACAGAGGTCAGGGAGCAGTACAGGCAGCCCACCTTTGCTGACTGTCCCCAAGGGGAAAATCATGAGCAGCCTTGGAAGGGCCTGTGCGTTCTCCCGCGACACCCGCCATCACTGGGGGGCTCTCACAGACCGAGTGCTGCGGCAGCGCCCCCTTCTTACACTGGGGTCCACTCTGACAGCGGACTCCGCCTTCCCATCGCTCCCTCTCTGTGCGAGGGTCCGGGCACACCCAGGAGCCAACGTCCTCCTCTGGAGTGTCTCTCCAGCCTGGTGCAGGGAGCCGTCTGTCCTGCCCTGTGGCCCTGGAGTGCCTGCTGCGTGCACAGCCTGCATGGAAATTTCCAGCAGGGCCTTTCCTCAGCCCAGAGCCCGTGGCACACTGAGCCTGCATGAGTCAGTCCCTATTTGGTTTTCGTGTCCCTTCAGCAGCCTTGGGAAAATTCTGTTTTCTCCGTGCCCCAGCTAACCTCGCCTGCAACCCGGGGGCTACCCCCATGTGCTTGTCCCCCCCCCCCCAGCACGTGTGGGGCCGCACGGAGGACAGAGGGCTGCAGCCTGGTTGGGGAGACCCCGTGGCTTCAGTCCACGACACGTGTGTGTTCGGTGGTGCGCACGGGGGAAGCCGATGTTACGAGCATGCGCACACACAGTCAGGCTTCCCAACGCTCGGGGACAGAGGTGGGAATGGGGTGTGGCCAGTAAGGGACCGTGGCAGACGTGAGGAATCCCAAAGTGCTGACCCCAAGGGAAATAAAGGGAAACCGATGGTGGTATCGGCCACTGAATTCTCCCTGGAACAGGTGTGCGGGTCCCTAAATTGGCTTTTTTTTTTTTTTAAATATAATTTTTTTTATTTTTGAGACAGAGTCTCACTCTGTTGCCCAGGCTAGAGTGAGTGCTGTGGCGTCAGCCTAGCTCACAGCAACCTCAAACTCCTGAGCTCAAGCGATCCTCCTGTCTCAGCCTCCCGAGTAGCTGGGACTACAGGCATGTGCCACCTTGCCCGGCTAATTTTTTCTATATATATTTTTAGCTGTCCATATAATTTCTTTTTATTTTTAGTAGAGATGGGGTCTCACTCTTGCTCAGGCTGGTCTCGAACTCCTGAGCTCAAACGATCCGCCCACCTCGGCCTCCCAGAGTGCTAGGATTACAGGCGTGAGCCACCGCGCCCGGCCTAAATTGGCTTTTGTCAGTGTCACACTCTTGCTCCCCTCTGCAAACTTTATCTGATGGGGACAGAGTCACTGGCATCTTCTGCTGACCTGAACCCCTGGGTGTCTGGGTCCCCACCACCCTCCCCTGTCTCTAGACAGCCACACCCGTCGACCTTCCAGTGGGAGTTTAGCATTTTCCTTCCACTCGGTTGCTCTTGCAGAATTGTGTTTCGGGAGCTCTCTCCGTGCACACCTCTCCGTGCATGCTGTCTACACCGCTACGAGTGTGTGTGTGCAGCCTTCTCAGGGTTCTCTGTGCTCATCGATAGGCCAGAATCTTCCAAACAACTCAGCTTCTTTCCAGACTCTCTCCTTGCGCTAGCGTGTGTTGCAGTAAATAGTATCTGAAAGAAGTCGATCGCTGGCCTGCACCCAGGCACGTTTTTATTAAAGAGACATTTTCTTTGTCACAAGATCTGCCGTCTGTGTGTTCTGCTGGTCCTCGCTGTGGATCTTCCCAGCGTGTTCGGCCTTTCTCGAGTTTCTGTGTGCGCCACGCTGCCTGCCTCTTCCCTGCTGGACACAGTCGAGGGACTTTTCCAACGCAGGTGCATTGCGGAAAGCAATAGACGTGTTTGTAAAAGATTGTATGTAAACCGTGTTTGTAAGACGCTCGCTGACTGCACACGCGGTAAACACCTGCAGCATGTGCACCAGGTAATTTAGGCACCGGCGACAGAAAGGTGAATAAGAGATAGTCATGCCCTGGGTCAGTGCCATGACGGACATGTTTAGAGTTCTCTGGGTGCAAAGATACTGGCAGCGGAAATTCTTCCTGAGAGCAGGGCAGGAAAGGCGTGACGATGGAGGGCGTGTCTTGGGCTGGCCCTGGAGAGCTGAGTGGGGTTTTTGAAGCCAGACAAGTGAGCAAGAGCTTTCTAGGCAGAGCTCCGAGCACGTGCGCAGGCTCAGCGTCGTGAGTAGCATGGGGGAGAGAGCGGAGAAGGCTGATCGGAACCGGGATATGAAGCCTCTTGCGTGACGCAGGGAAGAGTCTGTTCTGTGCAGAGTGGGCAGCCCGGGGCAGTTGGGCAGCACACCCAGGGTGTGGCGGGTGCCGGCCTCGGCCCTCCGGCTGTGACTGCCGCGTGGGGCAGGTCAGAGTTACAAGGCAGGAGAGGGGAGGGCAGGGAGAGCCGGTGACATCCTAGGATGCTCCGGCCCCCGCTTCAGTCGGGGCCACTGTCTGATCAGAAGCAGAGGGGCAGGGAGAGGCTGGCGTCCGGGGGTCCCAGGGTTTCTATCATAGCTTGGGCCTGGACAGGGAGAGGTAACATGGCTTGGTCTTGTGAGTGGAGTTGAGCACGTGGAGAGAAGGTGTGCGGCCTGCCAAGTTAGGAGGTGACACCTAGGGCCGTGTGCGTCCGGAGCTAAGCAGAGGTCTGGCCGGACACAGCCCGGAGGATGATGGACTCAGTGGTACCTGGGTGAAGCCACGTGGTGAACAGGCCGAGGGAGATCCAAGGCGCGGTGACAAAGTAGGGAGGCCCACGAGTCAAAGAAGGGGTCTGAAGTTTGGGACAGAACAAAACCCCTTCTGTAAGATGCATATACTGCTTCTAACACGGGCTTTCATGTGCTGGGGTCCCCTAAAAGGGACCGGACCCCCCCACACACACACCCCTCGCCCAGCTGCTCAACTGGCCGGTCTGCAAAACCACAGCCAGCCGCCACCACCATGCTTCCCTGGGTGACTCATTCTTTGTGTTCCAGCAGTTGCAGTTCTGCCTCTTGTTTGTGGTTCCTTTGTCCCCCTAATGCTTATGCGTTTGCTCAGACGCTGCAAGAACCAGTCTCTTGCTGCCTGTTGAATTTCAGTTTATTAACCTTCGGTGTGTGCCTGTCTCTCTCCGAGGGGGAGTTTCCATTTGACGTTCTGCTCAGTCCTCCCGGGCACCCGCTTCTCACCCCCGAGCTCTGGAGGCCCCGAGGCAGCCTGGCCCCGCTTCCCAGTGACCGTGGCCCTGAAGCACGGTGACCCCGGATGCAGACTCCTGCCCCTCTGCTCCCCGCCACAGGCAGCCAGGAGCAGCTCCGAAGCTCTGGGCGCCCTGGAGGAGCTGGGACCTACGTTCACCCGTCGATCACGGGCGAGACATCGGACCGCTCCTGTGGCCTCATGCCGGGGGTAGGAACACAGAGATGAGTGAAAGACCGTCCCTGCTCGTGAGAATTTGCACTCTGGTGACGGGGACAGATGATTACAACACAGCACAGGCTTCAGGTCCTGCCCGAACACGGCAAGACAGCAAGCCCAGCCCAGAGGTCAGGGAGGGCTTCTGGGAGGAGGCCCCCGGCAGAGCCAGTGAAAGTTCCATTTGCGCAAATAATAACAACAGTGGCTAACATTTCCTAAGAGCTCACTGCAGGCCAGGCTCTACGTGTCTTCTATGGTACTAACTGCTTATTCCCGACAACCGGTGTGGTCGGAAGAGTAATGATCCCAAAAGATGGTCACACCCTCGTCCTTGGAACCGGTGCGTATGTCACGCGGCAAAAGGGATTTTGCAGGTGGGATTAAGGGAAGAATCTCGAGATGGGGAGATGATCCTGGATTATCCGGCGGGCCCAGCGCATCACAGGGGTTCTTGTAAGAGGGGGCAGGAGCGTCAGGGAGAGACATTGGAAGATGCTACGCTGCTGGCTTTGAAAACGCAAGAGGGGCCATGAGCCAAAGAATGCAGGTGGCCTCCAGAAACTGGAAAAGGCAGAGGCTGCGGACTCTCCCCGGCACCTGGATTTCAGCCCAGCAACACCCATTTCGGGCTTTTGAACTCCAGAACTATAAAATAATACATATGTGTTGTTTTAAGCCGTAAGTTGGTAGAAATTGGTTGCAGCAGCAACAGGAAACCAATACAACTCTTCCTCTCCCCACTTTGCAACAGAAGAAAGCGAGAGGGTCAGCCACGTGCTTACATTGCACAGCTGGACAGGAACAGGGCGGGCTCCGGGCCCTGCACTTGGGCAGTCTCGGCCCTCTCCCGTCCCTGCCCCCTGGGAGAGACGAGGAAGCAGCAGTTCAGCAGCTGGTGCTTGTCACGGAGACCGGGAGCGTCGGCAGATGAGCTGGCAAGGAGAGCGGGCAGGAGTTTGGGTCCCTGAGGCCCTTCCTGGTCAAACAGGGGAGCAGCCTTCTCGGCCTGTTGGCCGGGGCTCCTTTTTGGTGATCAGCTCCAGTTCATGCCCGACTGGGAGTGCCCGTCGGGGACAGAGGTCAGCCGCCCAGGCCCAGCTCGCCTGCACCTGGCATCGGCCGCCCACTGCGCCGTCTGCCGTGCAGAGCGCCCTGCCCCCTCCACCGTCAGATGGTTCCAAGGTGCCTCCCCGGCCAGCGCTAAGGGCAGCCATCCGGTTAAGCACTCGCAGCATCCTGATGCGTTTAACATTCTATGTTCAAACATATGTTTCCGCCTCATCCTTCTTTTGCTCGTTCTGATTCTTTAACAGAAAGCATCTCCCGTCCGTCAGCCTTTGACTGCAAGAAGTGGTCAGAGGAATTTTTAGACAGTTTCGTTTTTCAAACAGGACTCATAAGCCTTACCTGAAACTACCACTCCAGATATGTCTGCTTAATTTATATTCCAACTGTTTTACAGGCTGTGCTTGGGTTTTCGAAGGAGCAATCATCGACATTTGATTAGCGTTTTACAATTTGCTAAAAGCATTCACGTGCCCTGTCCGCTTGATCTTTACAGAAATGCTAGGAGGCAGTGATCTTTACCCCATTCTTAAATGAACACGCTGAGGTTCTGGGACGTATCATTTGGCCAGGGCACAAGGCAAAGCCAGGATAGGAACTTAGGGCTTCCGTCTCAAATGCCACATTTTTTTCTATCGCATTATACGGCCTCTTAAGGGGAAAAAGAAAAAAGATCCAAAATGCACTTACAAGGAAATGGAGTCCCAGAATCCAGTTCAGATGTGTCCCTCCCGGGCGCAGAAGTACAACGCCGGGACATCCACATGCCACCACCTCTGCGTGCCGGGGACCCCACCCTGCTTCGGGGTTCACAGATCTCGGGCTTCGATGTGAGAGTGTCGTGCAGGGTGGTTGGAATGAGACGCAGTTGGCTCGACAGCATCTCGTGGCAGAGGCAGGCGTCCTGCTGGGGGACCCGCAGCGACGAGCACGTCTCTGGTGGGAGGCCACAGCGTGGGTGCCCTGCCCGGCGTGGCCGAAGCTCTCTGTCACTGGGGAGCCAGGGCCTGCAGCAAGACAGAGACACAGCAGGCCTGCTGCCCAGCGCCAGCCGCCCTCCTCTGCTCAGGGCTCCTGCAGCCCCCACCACGGGCGCCTGGGTCGTCCCGTCCCGCACACGGCCCCGCTGCCAACACAGCTGCCCCAGGCTCAGGTCAAACCTGGCCTTTCCCTGTTCTCTTTCTAGGTGCCTTTGGCCTGCTCCCTTGCGGAGACCCCAAAGAGCCTTCCTCAAATAAATCAAAAGCTCTGGCGTTCAAAACTTGTTCCTGAGGAGGGCATTCACAACCCGCTTTGGAAGTAAAAAGCAAAATACCTTTTTGTCTTTCTATTCCTGCCTTGATGATCCCAGCTCCCCTCGCGGCAGCACGGATGTCCCTGGCCAGCCGGAGGAGGGTCAGGTGCAAGAAAGCACCGCGAGCGACAGAAGCACAGCCCCACTGGCCACGATGCTCTCTGTCCTCAGAGAGAGCCAGGTGCTCCCCGTCCTGGTCCGGGCTCACCCGTCAGTGACCGGAAGGAGTCGCTGCAAAGGGGTTTCTAAAGCCAGGTCCCCCCAGGAACCCTGTGCAGACTGAACACAGAGACCACGTGTTTGTACGCTGCTCATTTGCAAATGCACGTAGACGCCTTGGAGATTAACAAAATAAAAATGAATCCAAGCATATTACAGCTTTGTCACGTTATAGCTTGGGAGTCAACAGATACTAGAAGTACTGCCATCAGGGAAGCTGCATTTGTTTTATTAGTTTTAGTAGGGGCCTAACTTCTAGATGTTTAGAACTTCATGCTTTAAAACCATGGGAACCGCGGTTTGCGAAATCTTCTACGTCTAGTACTCCGGTTCGTCGGCAATGCCGCGCTGCGGCACATGTCCCGCCTGTGCCGTGAACTGGCTCCCTGCCTGGTTCCCTGTCGCCTCCCTCTAGCGGCTGCTGGCCTCAGAGCGGGAACAGCTCTGGGCAGCCCCACTCCTCCCACAGGGGCATCGAGTGGGGGAGCTTTTCAGAGGGTGGGTCTTTCCAGTGTGGGGGTGAAGGGTAGTTTCGAGACCTGCTGATCCTTCACCCTTCCTAGAGCAGTGAGGTCTCATTAGTGACCCGTGACACTAGCTGCGCCATCCTGTAGGACCCCAGCCTCAGCCCTCTCTGGTTTTGAAACCTCCCACCTCCCACCACAACCCTTTCCTTAGACCAGAGCTTATTTTTCTTCTCCAGTTAGGATCCTGGTCTGTGTGTCCCCTCCCGTTTGCTTACAGAGACTTTGCCATGACCTGGACCCTGTGTACATTTTTCTTGCCTTTTTTTTTTTTTTTTTTGGGGGGGCAGAGTCCTGCTCTGTTGCCCAGACTAGAGTGCCGTGGCGTCAGCCTAGCTCATAGCAACCTCAAACTCCTGGTCTTAAGCAATCCTCCTGCCTCAGCCTCCCGAGTAGCTGGGACTACAGGCATGCACCACCATGCCCGGCTAATTTTTTCTATATATTTTTTTAGCTGTCCATATAATTTCTTTCTATTTTTAGTAGAGTTGGGGTCTCGCTCTTGCTCAGGCTGGTCTTGAACTCCTGAGCTCAAATGATCCACCCGCCTCGGCCTCCCAGAGTGCTGGGATTACAGGCGTGAGCCACCGCACCCGGCTTTTTTTTTTTTTTGCCTTATCCTGGTTAGACTCTTCCCAGCCCAGGTGCTTCTTCGCTCACAACCAGTTGGCTTCAGGTTAAAAGGAGAAAGAACCAAAGCCAGCCTCCCTGGCCAGCTGCCTTGCTCAGAGGGTTCCCACCACCGTCGAGCCATATGGCAGATACAAGAGGAGTTTTGTCATCCCGGGTGCTTCACGCAGAGGTGCTGGCTCAGAGGTCAGATCCCGTCATCTGTGGCTCTTTTGGCTGCCGGGAAGAAGTGGGATTTCTCCCTGCCCCAGCCAGCGCGCTCCTCCACCGCCACCTCTGCCACTCAGGGACAAGTCGCTGGGAACGGCCACGTTGCAGGATCCGCAGCCGCGGTGTTCGCGGTATCAGGCTGTCAGCACATAAAAAAAAAAAACCACCCATGTCAGACGCTTCATCTTTATTCCTAGAAAACATCCAGTTAATTTTCAGGCTTACTTAACGTGTCCTTTTTTTTGTTTTTCACTGCTGCTAAAATATTCTCTTCCATGCGTGGCATCCTTGAGCAACACAAACCAGTCTGTCTGCAAAGTCTGAGCAACCACCTTGGAGAGAGACTTTGAACGCGTGTAACAAGCGATCGACAGTGTCAGCCTTCGGCATCAGCTCTCCTTCCTCTTTTGAAACCGGTTGCCTCTGAGTCGTCATTTGGGCTTGTTCGTTCTTCTAATCCAGAAAGCGAGCTACGCGGCTGTGTTCTTCCTTTTGCTTTTGGTGTTTTTGTTTGTTTGTTTGTTTCAGGATCAAGCCATTGAGTTGTTACCTAATCTCAAGAAAGGCAGGTGACAATGTCTAATATTCTGTGGATTTGCCAAGTTGTCTTACTGGTTTTATTCCTACGTGAGGCATTTGACTTCATTCTAATCATTTTGGGGCAAGAAGATGACAAACTGTTAGAACCGGGAAGACTGAAATGCAGAGAGACAGAAACTTGCTCAAAGTCGTGCAAGGAATCAGTAGGATTAGAGGCAGGTCTCCGGGCACCTCACCCACCCTTCCTATCCGGAAAATACTCTCTTCCAGTCTTTTTTTTTTTTTGAGACAGAGTCTCACTCTGTTGCCTGGGCTAGAGTGCCGTGGCATCAGCCTAGCTCACAGCAACCTCAAACTCCTGGGCTCAAGCCATCCTCCTTCCTCAGCCTCCCAAGTAGCTGGGACTACAGGCATGCGCCACCAGGCCTGGCTAATTTTTCTATATATATATTTTTAGCTGTCCATATAATTTCTTTCTATTTTTAGTAGAGACAGAGTCTCGCTCTTGCTCAGGCTGGTCTCGAACTCCTGAGCTCAAACAATCCACCCGCCTCGGCCTCCCAGAGTGCTAGGATTACAGGCGTGAGCCACCGCGCCCGGCCTCTGCCAGTCATTCATGCTTCCTCTGCAGAACCAACACTCTGCCTATTCCTACTTCCCTGAAAGGCAGAATTTTCCACCTCAGTTCCAGAAGACCATTCTGCAGCCGAGACCTGCAGTCTTGGCACAGAAGAAAAGCGTGTTGACCAAACCTCGCCCCGCCTGAGGTGTGCACGTCACACAGCCCGCCCGCCCTGTGCTGCGGGCCTCCCTGCCCTCCCAGGCTTCGCTCAAACCCTGCCACTCGAGGTATTCACAGAAGGAAGTTTTCCTGCCATCTTTTAGTTAACTGAGAATTCATCCGCATATCACTACCCCTACGGGAATTGGATAAAAGTAAGATGCGCTGGACGTGTAGACAGTCCCAACTCACAAGCCACGTTAGAGTCCAGCCACAGTGCCACTGGCCACCGGTCCTCAGAGCTGCTCATCACCAGTGTTCAAAGATAAACGTAGGCACATTAAAATCATAAAGAGTTTCTTGGAGCAGAGAGGGACTCATGAATTGGGCAGCGCCAGCCTGCAAGCAGTTCAGGGCTGCCCAGGGGGGGGCAAGGAGAAATTTACAAGGTGTTCTTGGAAGCAAGACAAAGAAAATACATGTGATTGGTTAAAGTGCAAAGTTCCTAGTTAGAGGTCAGTTGGCAGTTTCTGATTGGTTAAGCGTAAGTTTTTTGTTTTTTTTTTTTTTTTTTTTTGAGACAGAGTCTCACTCTGTTGCCCGGGCTAGAGTGAGTGCCATGGCGTCAGCCTAGCTCACAGCAACCTCAAACTCCTGGGCTCAAGCGATCCTCCTGCCTCAGCCTCCCGAGTAGCTGGGACTACAGGCATGAGCCACCATGCCCGGCTAATTTTTTTGTGTATATATATTTTAGTTGTCCATATAATTTCTTTCTATTTTTTAGTAGAGACGGGGTCTCACTCTTGCTCAGGCTGGTCTCGAACTCCTGACCTCGAGCGATCCACCCGCCTCGGCCTCCCAGAGTGCTAGGATTACAGGCGTGAGCCACCGCGCCCGGCCCGTAAGTTTTGTTTACTGTTGACATTGAGCTGGGTTTGGGTTTGCTCAGGTAGGAGCCCCGGACAATGCAGTCTCAACCTATGGCCTCCCAGTTAATTTTTTTCTAATAGCAGCTACACAGTGTTTTGGAATTCCTCTTCCAGTGCCTGTGTCCCTCGAGTCTGAGGGCCGTGCATCAGGTTGTTCTGAGCTGCATCCACGCTCCCCTGGGTGGCCTTCTGGCCATTGCTGCAGCCGCTTGGGCCATCGTACAGGCCTATGATGACAGGCTGACCCTGTTCCAGGGGCCTCAAATTGCTGTCTCATGGTTTGGCATTTTACTGACCATCTGCTCTCATCAGAATTACTGGGCCAAACAAAACACCTGGCTTTGGGTGCTCGGCTTTGATGAGGGCGTCTGCTGAGTGACGAGATGGTGGCATTATTGGGCTGTTGGTGTTGATTATAGGACAGTAGCTGAGCCACAGGTTGCTGTTTTTAGCAGCAAAGATTCAAGTACTTGTGCTACTTTGAAGATGTGTATCTAACAGGGTTAAGGTGCTGACAATTTGTGGATCTTTCTGAAATAGTTGCACAAGAGAATTCTTAAATATCACAAATAAACATTACCAGCCTTTTTTGTGAGTGTGTGTTGGGTTTGTGTGAAGTTATGAGGAATGGAGGTTATTCTTATCCTATTTAAAAAGACAGAGAAGAGTAAAAGTGAAGATGTGTGTAATCTATACACACCAACTCTAATTCTAGTATCTACCCTACAGAAATTCTTGTTCAAATGACTATTGTAACAGGCTGGGCACATGGTTCACGCCTATAATCCTAGCACTTTGGGAGACCAAGGCGGGAGGATCACTTGAGGCCAGGAGTTCGAGACCAGCCTGAGCAAGAGCAAGACCCCATGTCTACAAAAGTAGAAAAATTAGCTGGTTGTGGTGGCCTACAGCTGTAGTCCCAGCTACTTGGGAAGCTGAGGCAGGAGGATTGCTGGAGCCCAGGAGTTTGAGGTTGCTGTGAGCTAGGCTGATGTCACTGCACTCTATCCCAGGAGACAGAGCAAGACCCTGTTTCAATTAAAAAAAAATCATTGTACAAAACAAAATATTGGAAATAACTAACTGTCCATCAACAGGAGAAGGGATAAATAGAGGTAAATAAACACAGTGGAAGACCCTTTGCATTAAACTGGGTTAATCTCAGAAAAACAGTTCAGGAGAATACATGTATTATACCATTACAAATATTTTTAAATAAGAAAGATAATTTTATGTATTATTTAAAGATAGATATATATCTACACCCGGGCCTACCTTGTATCATTGCACTTTGCTTCGTCGCGCTTCACGGATATTTTGTTCTTTATAACTGAAGGTCGTGACGATCCTGCGTCAGGCAGGCCTACTGGGACCATTTTTCCAACAGCGTTTTCCCACTTCATGTCTCTGTGTCATGTTCTGGTAATTCTCACAATATTTCAAACTTTTTGTTGATTATTGTGTCTATTATGCTGATCTGTGATCAGTGTTCTTTGATGTTACTATTGCAATTGTTTTGGGGGTGCCACGAACTGTGGCCCCATAACATGGTGAACTTAATCGATAAGTGATGTGTGTGTTTTGACGGCTCCACCAACCAGCCATTCTCCATCTCTCCCTCTCCTGGGCCTCCCTATTCCCTGAGACACAGCAGTATTGAAATTAGGCCAATTAATAACCCTACAATGGCCGCTAAGTGTTTAAGAGAAGGAAGAGTCACATGACTCTCGCTTTAAGTCAAAAGCTAGAAATGATTAAGCTTAGCGAGGAAGGCATGTCAAAAGCTGAGATAGGTTGAAAGCGAGGCGTCTTGTACCAGACAGCCAGGTTGTGAATGCAATGGAAAAAGTTCTGGAAGGAAATTGAAAGTGCTGCTCCAGTGAACACACAAATGATAAGAAAACAAAACAGCCTCAGTGCTGAGATGCAGAAAGTTTCAGTGGTCTGGATAGAAGATCAAACCAGCCACAACATTCCCTTAAGCCAAAGCCTAATCCAGAGCAAAGCCTTGACTATTCAATTCTATGAAGGCTGAGGAAGGTGAGGAAACTGCAGAAGGAAAGGCTGAAGCTAGCAGAGGCTGGTTCATGAGGTTTAATGAAAGAAGCTGTCTCCATAACATAAAAGTGCAAGATGAAGCAGCACGTGCTGAGGGAGAGGTTGCAGCAAGTTAGCCAGAAGATCTAGCTAAGATCGTCGATGAAGGCGGCTTCACTAAACAACCGATTTTCAGTGTAGATGAAACAGCCTTCTATTGGAAGATGTCATCTAGGACTTTCATAGCTAGAGAGAAGAAGTTAATGCTGGGCTTCAAAGCTTCAAAGGACAGGCTGACTCTCTTGTTAGGGGCTAATGTAGCTAGTGACTTTAAGTTAAAGCCAGTGCTCATTGACCATTCTGAAAATCCTAGGGCTTTTATGAATTATGCTAAATCTACTCCACCTGGAACAACAAAGCCTAGATGACGGCACTGCTGTTTATGGTATGGTTACTGAATATTTTAAGCCTACTTTTGAGACCTGCTCAGAAAAAAAGATTCTTTCAAAATCTTACTGCTCATTGACAATGCACCCAGTCAGCCAAGAGCTCTGGTGGAGATGTACAGGAGATGAATGTTGTTTTCATGCCTGCTAACACAACATCCATTCTGCAGCCATGGATCAAGGAGAAATTTTGACTTTCAAGCCTTATTATTTTAGAAATATATTTTATAAGGCTATAGCTGTCATAGGTAGTGATTCCTCTGATGGATCTAGGCAAAGTGTTTTGAAACCCTTCTGGAAAGGATTCACCATTCTAGATGCCATTAAAAACATTTATGATTCATAGGAGGAAGTCAAAATATCAACATTAATGGGAATTTGGCAGAAGCTGATTCTAACCCTCATGGATGACTTTGAGGCATTCAAGACTTCAGGAGAAGAAGGAACTGCAGATGTTGTGGAAATAGCAAGAGAACTAGAATTAGACGTGGAGCTTGAAAATGTGACTGAATTGCTGCAAGCTCATGATGAAACTTGAACAGGTGAAGAGTTGCTTTGTATGGATGAGTAAAGAATGTGGTTTCTTGAGGTGAAACCCACTTCTGCTGAAGATACTGTGGACGTTGTTTTTTTTTTTTTTCCTAAGTGAAATAACTCTTGATGTGGACATTGTTGAAATGACAACAAAGGATTTGGAGTATTCCAGAAATTTATTTGATAAAGCAGCGGCAGGGTTTGAGAGGATTGACTCTAATTTCGAAAGAAGTTCTAGTGCGGGTAAAATGCTATCAAGCAGCATTGCATGCTACAGAGAAATCTTTTGTGAAAGGAAGAGTCAATCAGTGTGGGAAACTTCATCATTGTCTTATTTTAAGGAGTTTCCACGGATACCCCAGCCTTTAGCAAACACCACCCTGATCCATCAGCAGCCACCAATACGGAGACAAGACCCTCCACCAGCAAAAAGATGATGACTTGCTGAAGGCTCAGATGATCATTAGCATTTTTAGCAATAAGGTATTTTTAATTAAAGTATGTACATTTTTATATATGCTATTGCACACTGAATAGACTACAGTGTAGTATAAATATTAATGTAACTTTTATATTAACTAGGAAATAAAAAAATGTGTGTGATTCACTGAACCAAGCCTGCAGTGTCTCTGAGGTTGCCTGTATGTTTGAAAAAGTATCATGTCATGTTGGAATGATAATCCACATTTAGAACAGTGGTTACTGGGGTGGGCACACAGTTAGGAAGAGGTACCCAGGAAACGTCAATCATCTGTTGGATTTCACAAGCTGGGTGGCAGGTAGATAAGTGTGTTAGTTATATTATTCTCTAAATGGTATTATATGTCCCATATCCCATAAGAAGAGGTGGGTTGGAAATCTACCCAACTCACTCAGGGACATATGGGACAAAATAGTCTTATAGATTATTAGGTCATAGAAGATGTTTGTGAAAAAGACGTAATACATATTTTGTTGCTATTTCTGTGCATGGTGGACTTCGGATGTCCAGAAGTCATCTCCTGGCTCGGTGGCCGCGCAAAGGGCAAATCACAGCTGTGCCCAGGATCCCGGGGGAAGACCCTATAACCAGCAGCCAGACTAATGTCCATGCAGATAGATGGCTGTGTGGAGGGACCAGTCGCTAACATAGCAACCAACCACCCAATCTGTTTAGAAAGCTTTGTGTCCATTCCAAGCAACAGAAACCAGCTCAAGTCCAAAGCAGAAGGTGGCTTTATTGTGCGGTTATAGGGAAGTTCACAGAATGAACACTTGCTGGAAGAGCTTTGAATTAAAGCAGCATTAGGATTCTGGAGGACGGGGCTGGGAAACAATGGGGTGAGGTCTCATTGACCTCCGAACACAGCCCCACCGCCAGTGGACACCACCATGTGAACGTCATCTCACCAACCTGTTGTCCCCAGGCCATGTTAGGAGCGTGCTGGAGAGAGGGCCTGAATGGTCATTTGTCCAAGCTGTTGCAGGGACACTGAAACAGGCTGCCGGCCTGGTCACTCTTGGGATTCATTGCAGCCTTACAATTCCATGGATTCTTGCAGACCTGGTTGCCACTCACTAAAAGAAGCTAAACAAATATTCCTGTTGTCTCATTCTACTCTAGGCTTCCAACAATCTAAAATTCTTCCCCTAAATATTAATTTTTAAAGTAGTCATAATATTGTAGGTACTATGTATATTTTTTCTTGAAATGAAGTCAGAGTATAAACAAAAATCTTATGAAACTGAAATAACTTATTGGTGATTTTAATTTTATATTTTTGTATGGAGTGTGAATATTTTCATAATGAACATATAATTAGAACAAAAGTTGGTTGATTCCATTTGGAAATAAACACCCTTTGTCTTGGTCTGTCTGTGCCGCTATAGCAAATTACCTGGGACTGGGTAATTTATAAACCATAGAAATTGATTTCTCACGGTTCTAGAGGCTGGGAAGTCTGAGATCAAGGCGCTGGTGTCTGGTGTCTGGTCAGGGTCTTCTGGCTGCGCCCTCACGTGGCAGAACGTGGAAGGGCACACATTGGCCTGAGCTAGTTCCCTGCAGCCCTTTCCTGAGCCCTACGACTCAATCACTTCCCCAAAAGGCCCCACCTCCTAATGCCACCACAGTGGTGATCAAGTTTCAACATGAATTTTGGAGGGGACACACATTCAAACCATGGCACCCTCCAAGAGAACTGTTGAGATCTGGAACTCTTGTGGCTGATGATATTGGAACCTCTAGGTTTATTATTTTTGTTCCATGGTATTGACTTGGAGAGAGAATGGAGTTGATACCGTATTTTGTGTGGTTTTTGGCATTCAATTCGATTAATTAAATGTCTATTGAATATAAAACCCTTTGCTCGTTGCTCCTGGAAGTATATAAATGAATCTCACAAGCTCCCTGCCCTAAAAAGAGCTGGAAGTCTAGAAAGGAAGAAAAGACACGTTCACATTATTGCCCACCAGATGGCACAGTCTAACACATCGCGGGCAAGAAACGGCCTGGAAGTGTCACAGAAATTAAAGGGAAGTGGTCGGGTCCCAGCGCGAAGGTGGGGAGCCAGCTGGGGAAAGCTTGGAGAGGCTGGGGGCCTCCAGAGGAAACCCTGAAGCTGAGTAGAGGAGGCTTTTAACAGGAAGAGCTGGTGCACTAAACCAGGGAGGAGTGGAATAAATCCAATAGTGGAAGCAAAATCATGAAAGTGGGAAAGTCCTGAGCCCCTAAGAATAAACTCAGGCAACCACCCCAGCTGGATTAGAATCACTTAACTTTTAATATCATATGGGAGAAGTTGGGACCGCTTTGTTGAAGCCTCTTGTAATTGCATTTGACATTTCGAAAGAAATATCCCCAGCCATTCCATTTTAACCACTGGATAGGGTTTTTAAAAATAATAGAATAGGCCGGGCGTGGTGGCTCACGCCTGTAATCCTAGCACTCTGGGAGGCCGAGGCGGGTGGATCGCTCAAGGCCAGGAGTTCGAGACCAGCCTGAGCAAGAGCGAGACCCCGTCTCTACTAAAAATAGAAAGAAATTATCTAGCCAACTAAAATATATATAGAAAAAATTAGCCGGGCCTGGTGGCGCATGCCTGTAGTCCCAGCCACTCGGGAGGCTGAGGCAGGAGGATCGCTTGAGCCCAGGAGTTTGAGGTTGCTGTGAGCTAGGCTGACGCCACGGCACTCACTCTAGCCTGGGCAACAAAGCGAGACTCTGTCTCAAAAATAAAATAAAATAAAATAAAATAAAATAATAGAATAAGCTTCATGGCTTTATGCTGGGCTTCCCCTTTTTCTTGCCTCCTATAAACGTGTCAGTCTCACCTGTTTGCGAATTAACTCCCTGCATGAAAAGTCAAGTAGGTGTTTAACTCCGTCCCTTCCAAGCAGAGGAAGTGCCAGTTTTGTTCAGAGAGGACACGTACGTCTGTCTGTCCCCCGCTCCTGCTCCGTCCTGTGGGGCTCCGTCGGGTGATTGACTTGGAGGGGCTCTGGCTGCCCGAGGATCGGTGGCAGCGGTTCCAAGGGACTAAGCCATCAAAGAGGTGTCCCAGCCAGCTAGTGAGCCACAGAGAGCGGGGTGAGATGCAAAGGTCAGGTGGCCCCGACCAGGGAGTTTTGCGGAAGCCTCAGAATCAAAGGAAAGGGAAGACTCCGTGAATACAAAAGCCAAGGGAGTGACAAACCGGGAGAGGAGGCACAGAGACAGGGGGCTGGGCGTGCTGCAGGGAAGCCATCGCTACAAAGGACGGCCACCTGGAGCCCGGGGGGCAAAGTGACCAGGGCTGATGCGAATCTCAATCCACACGCTCAGGGGTGAGGAAGAGGGCGACTCTTCTAATTTTCCCGTCACTCAGCTGTCACTGAAATATCCCTCCTGCCCGGCTGGCACTCGGGGGGTTGACTCGGGGTCACCCCCTAGACCTTACGCAAGACCAGGGTGGGAGGGGGTCCCCTCAGTCCTTCTCAGACTGGCTGCTTTCACTTAGTAATATGCATTTACGTTTCCCCCAGGTCCTTCCGTGCCTTGACAGCTCATTTCTTTTTAGCACTGAGTGATATTCCCTCGTGTGCGTATGCCGAAGTGTGTTTATCCATTCACCTACCGACGCCCATTGGTTGCTTCCAGGTTTGCGCAGCTGTGAACAGGCTGCTCTAGTGTCCTTGTGGCATCTGTCTACCGGGTGACCAATGAGACACAGGCTTCATCTTCCCAGGCTCGTAACCTTCCCTCTGCCCCCGCGACCCCGAGAAGAATCGATCATCTCCTCTTCTTTGGCCCCTCCCCCCTCTAGCGCGCCTTGACTTGGTCATGGCGTTGGCTGCTGTGAGCCTTGTCCCCACGCTGGATCGAAGGCAGGGATCACGGCCGCCTCACTTCGTCATTTCCTCAGTGGGAGGGTTGAACGAATGAATGATTGATTCGCGGTTCTCATCTTATTTTCACTGCCATTAGCTACTTAATGACTTTGGACGAATGACTCACTACAAATGAGGAAATTGAGGGGGGAATAGGTTATAAATCCCGTCGTGTAGGCTGTTCTCAGTTCATGTGCCCGTCACCCTAAGGTGAGTCCCCCTCCCACACACCCCGTGCTTCTCAGAGAAGAGTTTCTTACAGGTGTCGCAAAGAACAACAGAAATAAGCAAATCTGGTTCTTTTTTCTTTTTGAGACAGAGTCTCACTCTGTTGCCCGGGCTAGAGTGCCGTGGCATCAGCCTAGCTCACAGCAACCTCAAACTCCTGGGCTCAAGCCATCCTCCTGCCTCAGCCTCCCGAGTAGCTGGGACTACAGGCATGCACCACCATGCCCAGCTAATTTTTTCTATATATATATTTTAGTTGGCCAGATAATTTCTTTCTATTTTTAGTAGAGACGGGGGTCTCGCTCTTGCTCAGGCTGGTCTCGAACTCCTGACCTGGAGTGATCCACCCGCCTCGGCCTCCCAGAGTGCTAGGATTACAGGCGTGAGCCACCGCGCCCGGCCTAAATCTGGTTCTTTGCAGTGGTGAGCACAGACCCCCGGCCGTCCTGCATTGCTGGCTCCACTGGGTTGTGTAGTGCGCCCCGCAAATTGCTATGCCCCTGGCTTCAGAGTGTGACTCTATTTGGAGATTGTGTCTTTGCACATGTGATTAAGATAAGGATTAGAGCCGGACCTAAAGCCAATGGCTGGTATCCTTTTAAGAAGAGGAGATGACGCAGAGAGACGCAGAGATTGGAGTGCTGGTCTCCAAATCAAGGAATGCCAACGGTTGCCAGGGACCACCAGATGCCAGGAAAAGACAAAGAAAGATCCTAACCTAGGGCCTTCAGAGGGAACCCGGCCTCGCCGGCACCTTGATCTGGGACTTCTAGCCTCCAGAACTGTAGGAGAGTAAGTTTCCGTTGCTTTAAGCCACCGAGTTTATGGGAATGTGTCCGTGTGGCCCAGCCATGGAATCTCTGAACTGCCCTTTTGTCCTCTGTGACGTGACCTGCCCACTTCAGTAGAGCTGCAGTAAGACTCGAGGGAAAGCGATGTCATTATAACCTGTAAGGCTGATGAACGGTGTAAACGCAGAACGTGTGGGTTTTTGGTCTCCACTGTTCTCCCGCTGGGCAGCGTGGCGGCTCCGTTTGATGAACCCGAGTATCTAACCCAGCGGTCAGAAGGGGACTTAGCTTCACGCCCGGTGAGGGCTGATGTAAAAGCAACAGAACATCAGTAGACGTTTTAACAGTTTTTTTCCTGTCGATTAAGATTTTGGACTCTATCTGCAAGGCCGAAGGAATGGTCAGGGAGTGTCTGGGGTGGCCAGCTAGGACTAAGCACTCTGTGCCCGCCTGTCTTGGCACCGGGGACACCGCCGCTAATGTCACAGCGAGCAGTGTGAAGGGTCCAACCGAAGATGGGTCTGGTTTCTCTCTCTGCTGTCTGTTCTGCACTGATTTGTCCAGTGCCACCTATGACAGCTGGTCTGCTAACCTCTCATCGTGTCGACCTTAATAAGAGCTGGACAAGGGGGGCAGTGGCCCGGTGACGGGCAGCCGGCAGGCCCCAGCACCATTCAGAGCCAGAGTGCTCTTGCCAAGAACCCTTGCTTGTCTCCCAAGTCCATTGTGCTCCATGCCAGGGCAGAAGCTCCTCGTCCCCGTGCTTGTTTAGCGTCTGTGACATTAGACGTCATTAGCTCAGGCAGATGCCATCAGGCAGTCAAGATGTAAATTGAGTCATCGAGACCCAGATTGTAAAGTGCACCCAGCTTGACTGTCACGGTATTTAATTTGCAAAGTGGTTTGAGCTGCAGTGGGAAGATTCGCGCCCCTATGACGGGGACCGTATTCCCTCGGCAGGCAGAGCCCCGGGCGCCTGGCTGTGGCAGCACCTGGTTCCCTGTGGCTCCCTTCCGGGGTCAGGACATCCATCCTGAGATGACTGAGAAACAGCACAATTGGTCACATGATGCTAACATACCACTTTGTACGTCCATGTGTCCAGAAAGAGAGGCTGCACCCTTTTCCGCTGCAATGCTTGTGACTTCTCAGGTGACTTAGGGTCTCCCGTCCCTTTGAGATCCCTGTGACGAAGCCAGTGAGACCTCCGTTGTCGGGGGGACGCTCTGAGATATCCACTCAGTACAGGATACCCTTGGGACAGCTCAAAGCCAATTTATCTCAGAGCTGGAAGGGGGGAGTCCTAAACAAATGTTTGTGCTGAACGCTGGGAGAACCTCCTCCACTTCTGTGCAAAGCAGTGCTCCCTTGGGGACTGGCATTAGGGTAACATGTTAAACCCTAGAAGTGACCACAGTTGCACGAGGTGGAGTCCTTGCTATAACCATGTGCCTCATTGTATTGGGTTTCCCACACAGAATTTCCTAAATGAGTACTTTTGTCTCAGATTTAAAAGCATTTTCAGGCCGGGCGCGGTGGCTCACGCCTGTAATCCCAGCACTCTGGGAGGCCGAGGTGGGAGGATCGCTCGAGGTCAGGAGGTCAAGACCAGCCTGAGCAAGAGCGAGACCCCATCTCTACTAAAAATAGAAAGAAATGATTTGGACAGCTAAAAATATATATGGAAAAATTAGCCGGGCATGGTGGTGCATGCCTGTAGTCCCAGCTACTCGGGAGGCTGAGGCAGGAGGATTGCTTGAGCCCAGGAGTTTGAGGTTGCTGTGAGCTAGGCTGATGCCACGGCACTCACTCTAGTCCAGGCAACAGAGTGAGACTCTGTCTCAAAAAAAAAATAAATAACGAAAAGCATTTTCAGGGCAGCAGTGTTTCCATATAGTAACCTCTGTTGACATACTGTGTTGGTTAGCGAGATGCAAAGCTGTTGTGATGACTCTTTGTCACAAAACTTCAGTGACAAATGTACTTCTCTCTCCTGTGGGAGGCCAGAGGTGCGTAGCCAGGCCAACAGGGCAGCTCACTGCAGGCGGGTTTTCGGGGCTCCTTCCTCATCTATTTTGTTTCTCCCTCTTCTTCCCAGGACTGTGGCTGTCAGACTCTTTTGAGCATCTGAGTCACCTGGAGGGCATGTTAGCCCCCTCCCACTCCCAGAGTTTCTGTGCGTCAGGTCTGAGTGGGCCAAGCGTTTGCATTTCTGACGTGCCTCCCGGGGATAGTGACACCTCTGGTCCCGAGTCCACACCTGGAGGAGCACTGCCCAGGTGCTGTCCTTGCCTGCCCTTGTTGAAGTTGAGCTGCAGACACGTCCATGCCCCGGGTCATGCAGCGGGAAAGAGCGCAGGGGTGCACTCAAACAAACAAACAAAAAAAGAATACCTTCATCAGCAGGATTATTCCAACAGCGAATATTCCCTGGGGCACGTCTGATGTTGGAGCCGAAACAGAGCTGGGGCGTGAAGAGGGATGCGTGCTGGTCTGGCTGTGTTGGCAGCCAGGGGACGGCATTCGGAGGGGGCCTGGGACACACAGTGCCAGCAGGCCACGGCTAAGGCTCCCTAAGGAGGATGCGAGAGGGGAGTTACGCAGCTGTGTGGTCCTTCCCCAACTCCCACCTCTCCAGGTTTGTAGTCTTCCCGAAGGGTGGGCAGGGGAGACTCCGGGAATTAGACCTTCCTGGGGTGCGGGGTTTAGGCTGTGCCCCTCCCCCCTTCAGCAGGCCTTCCTCTAAGGTGTGTCTGTCTGTCTGTCTGTCTCCCTCTGGAAGATGCTAGGGGCAAGAGGGAGTTGGAGGAGGCGTGAGGGACCTATTGCACCCATCCCTCACCTTGCCTCGCTAGGACCGCTCTGGGCCCCCCACACTTGGCTGAGACCTACCAGCAATGAGATTCCATGGTGTCTGCAACACCAGTGACTTGCAAACAGGGTGGTTTCCAAGAGCATTGCTCACAAGGTGAAGAGAAAAGGGCCTTCCAATAACAGAGAGGTGAGAAAACAAAACAGGGAAGGAGGTTAGGGTAAAACAACATAAAAACTCAACAACTCAGGAATTTGAGGTTACAGTGAGCTATGATCACGCCACTGCACTCCAGCCTGGGCAAGAGAGCAAGACTCTGTCTCTTAAAAAAAAAAAAAAATTGGGTTTAAATAAAAGAAAGCCAGGCGTCGTGGCTCACACCTATAAGCCCAACACTTCGGGAGGCCAAGGCAGGAGGATCACTTGAGGCCAGATGTTCGAGACCAGCCTGGTGACCAACATAGCGAGACCTTGTCTTTGTAAAAAATTTTAAAATTAGCCAGGCCTCGTGGCCCATGTGCCTGTGGTCCCAGCCACTTGGGAGGCTGAGGTGGTAGGATCACTTGCGCTCAGAAGTTTGAGGTTAAAGTGAACTATGATCGTGCCACCACACTCCAGCCTGGGTGACAGAGCAAGAGCATGTCCCTAAAAAAGCGCAACTACTTTTTAGGGGTCAGAGCATGGAAATACGAGTTGCTCTAACAGGAACAATCACATTTGAAAGAGTAGGCACGTGGTGTTTGTCACAATGCAGAACAGGCTGTCTTAGTCCATTCTGGCTGCTGTAACAAAATGCCACAGACTGGTGGCCCATGAACAACAGACATTTATTCCTCGCAGTTCTGGAGGCTGAGAAGTCCAAGATCAAGGAGCCGGCAGATTTGGTGTCTGGTGAAGGCCTGCTTCCTGGTTCATGGCGCCTTCCTGCTGTGTCCTCACATGGAGGAAGGGTGAGGGGTCTCTCTCAGACCTCTTTTATAAGGACACTAATCCCATTCATGAGGGCCCCACCCTCATGACCTAGTCACCTCCCAAAGGCCCCATCTCCTAATATCATCACCTTGGGGGTGAGGATTTCCACACGTGAATTTGGGGGAGGCGGGTACAAACATTGAGACCATAGCACAGGCCAAGAAATACATACCCAGCTCAACTTCAAACAGTCTCCCCTGAAGTTCAAGCCAAAACAAATTTGGGTTCCACCCTAGCCAAGGAAGGAAACAGGACTATCATCTGTCCTCATTCCTGCCCGGCTTCTGTTTTCACTCCAAGTTCATTGGCACGCCTCAGAGATGGACGCTATAGGGCAGGACTCTTAGAAAACCCTTGGGGAACGAGCCCATCGTCCCAGTTGGCCATTCTCGAGGCACTCGGACCAAGGAGGGAGGTGGCCGAGGCCACGCGCCTCTCTCTGGAGAAGGGGCTGCAAGAGGCCTTTTATAATAAGCTGTGTGATCTAGTAGCTCTTCTGTGCTAAATGTTCTTTGAGCGAAATCAAGTTGTTTCTAATTTGTGTAAGAATAATATGCATCAACATGTTACCCGTTCTCTCTGGGAGAAGGCATTACAAGTGGTCTTCATTTTCTTTGTTATAATTTTCTCTATCGTCGCATTTTTCTACAGTGGATGTATATTTTTATGATCAGAAACCACATGTGAACTGTTTCTGTTGGGCCGGAGCTAGGACCGCTCACACGCGTGGCAGAGCGACCAGGCGTCGTGCAGGCTGGCGGGGACAGGTGCTGTCTGGCAGGGCTCGGCTGCCTGTGGCCTTGAGGTTGTGTTCCCAGCGTGCCTGAGTTGGGAAGTCTCTTCCTGCCTTCAGCTCCTCGTCTCCCCGAGGTCTGATGTGACAGTCCCCAGGCTCGCAGGGAAAGCTGCTGCGCTTGAGGGGAGGCAGCCAGGGGAGCGGGACAGCAGGGGACACCAAGGACAACAGAAGGGGGGCTTTCCCTGCACCTGTGGACACGTCTCTCCTTGTGCTTTCAGGTGAGCCTCAAAGCGGGAGCTCGGAATCGACCTCTCATCTGAGGACTGACCGCTGCTGCCAGTGCCGGCCTCTGTCCCCTGCCCAGGCCTGTCACTGTGCCGCCCCTTGGCAGGTAAGGGGAGTGGCTTGTCCCGTCTAAGAGCAGGTTCTCTCTGGAGAGCAGGTGTCTTTGCCAGGAGTAGGTGTGTGGGGGCCTGGCTGAGACTCAGCTCTCAGGACCCTTGAGGTGTGACCAGGCCATCACAGCACCTCACGCTCTCCGCGTGTGAGTGAACGTGCCCATCTTGGGCAGCCGGGGAAGAACACCAGCCCGCCCCTGTGGGCTGCTGGGCCTCGGCTGGAGACCCGTGCTGTGCGCGCCTGCCCGTGGGAAAAGAGATGCTCTTCAGGTAAGCGTCCTTGTTCTGCCACTTGCTGTGACAAGGGGAGGTCGGTGAGCACCACCCCCACCCCGACCCTGCGGTCTAAGCTGGCTGGTCCCTTCAGGTTCAGTGCTCTGTAGCCACTGGCAAGAAAGTGGAAATGGCTCACAGCCAGCCGTGACGCTCCACCTTGGGTGCGTGCCAGAATCACCTTGCGAGGCTGTAAAATACAGACGCCCAGGTGTGCGGGGTCACGGCGTGGATCCCAGGTATGCGTGCTGTGAGAAACCGGATTGGCCCCCTGGAGAGAGAGAACACGCATGCACACATGAAACAGCTCAAGGATCAGTGATGGCAGCAAGGGTGACTGCCCTGGAGTGGAATCGGGGACGGCTGGGGGCAGCAGAGCAGAGCAGAGGTGGCAGAGCAGGCTCTTCTGTCCCATGGACGGAGGGGAGCCCTTCTGTCCTCGTGTTAGCATCTCTTCGTTCGCTTACCGAGGGCCACTTAGTGGGACTCTCTAGTTACTCTCCTCCCCACCGCCTTCTTGAGTGAGACTGAGGGGAGAGAGGGTTTTCTGTGTTGTGTTAAGGTGGTCAGATGAAAAAGACATAAGTATATTTTATGTGCTGAGTTGAGGGAATCCAGAGACACAGACGTTACAGGACAGGGGGTGAGTGGCAGGGCAGGACCTTCAGAAAGGGGACTTGTAAAGTGTTAGCCTTGGAGAAGAAGATGCTCTCAGCTGCAGGTGACAGATGACCCAACAAATGCGGCCTGAACTGTGAGGAATGTGCTCTCAATTGCAAGGATCAGAGCTAGGCCTTCCAGGACCCATCCAGCACAGGGCTCTGCGGCAGTGTCCCTAGGAGTCCCTTGACCCTGTCTGTGGCTGATTCTCCTCTTGCAGCTCTGGACAAAACTCATTCAAGGCAACCAAAACCAGGGGTTCTCCCCTCATGCCTCGACTGGGGAGAAAAACCTTCCCTACACGTTCCCTGCAGACTTCCCCTGGTGTCGCACTGATTAGGGCAAAGTCACATGCTCTGGCCCTACTGCAAGGGAGGCAAGAAGGTGAGCGTCTGGCATCGTCAGTCTCTGGAGAGGAAGACGGGCTCTGCTGGCAGAGACAGTGAGTGTTGGAGCCACCATGGGTGGGTCACCAGCAGGCTCTGGTGCAGAGGAGGCGGGGATGGATGTGGGCACAGAGCAGCTGTAGGTGGAGCAGGGAGCATTAAGGCAGGTTTTGTCCTAATGGCCTTTCTCTGCAGGCAGAGGGGCTGAGGTCCTCTGCTAAGCATGAAAGGACAGAGGCGGCGAGGGGGTGATGAAGGCTGGAACAGGAGGACAAAGCGGGGGAGAGATGATTTGGGACAAGGGATCATCTTGCCAGGTAGCTGTGAGGACCCTACTAAGGCTGGAAAGTAAACATCTGCTAGCCAGAGTTTTGGGGAGTCTCTCCCACAGTGCTGAGCACCCCTTGGTGTGGGTGGAGAGGGGCAGGAGTTGGATCCTTATAAAGTTGGATTTTAGGGACAGAAGGAAGTGAGAGACAAGCAGAGAACGTGGGAGACAGTGATGGCAGTGCTGGGTTGTGTTGTTCAGGCTGAATGTGGAACTGCATGGAGCCAGGAGAGAAGGGAACATCAACAGAGAGGGTCGCAGGGCGAGACCAGGCCCAAGAGCACAGCTCCTGGCTGTGGGCTGGGCCTAGGGGGTCTTGGCTGGGGGTGGCTGTGGCTGGGTGGGCTGGAGGGCAGACAGACGTGGCGGGACTGAGGGGGGATGTGGGAGGGATGAGAGTCCTTGAGGGGAAGATACTCAGTTCCCAGCTATGGGAGCCCCCAGAGGGAGGGTGGGCCCACCCCAAAGCTAAATAAAAAACATTCCTAAAAAATAAAGGCGCAGACCAGATGGTTTCCCACCCGAATTTTACCAGACCTACAAAGAGCTGGTGCCTATGCTGCAGGAATTATTCCACAACATCAAGAAGGACGGAATCTTCCCCCAAATCTTTTACAAAGCCAACATCACCCTGGTGCCAAAGCTAGAAAAGGTACTCAACAAAAAAAGAAAACTACAGACAAATATCCCTTATGAATATATGAATATATATGAATATAAGATGCAAAAATTCTCAATAAAATCCCAGCAATTTATGAAGAAGACCCCAATGGCAACCGCAGTAACAACAAAAACAAATAAATAGGACTAGATTAAAATAAAAAGCTTTTGCACAGCTAAGGAAACGATCAATAGAGCAAATAGACAACCTGCAGAATGGGAGAAAACAGTCACAAACTGTTAAAGGGTGATTAAAAAGAATCTACAAAGAACTTAAGCAAATCAGCAAAAATAAATCCCCCAAACAGCCCCATTAAAAAGTGGGCAAATGACATGAACAGAAGCTTCTCAAAAGAAGATAGGCAAATGACCAATAAACGTATGAAAAAATGCTCAATGTCACTCATCATCAGGGAAATGCAAATCAAAACCACCTTACCCCTGTTAGAATGGCTTTTATTAAAAAGTCCAAAAATAATAGATGCTGGCATGGATGAAGAGAGAAAGGAATGCTTATACACTGGGGGGTGGGACTGCAAACTTGTACAACCTCTGTGGAAAGTAATATGGAGATACCTCAAAGAGATACAAGTAGAACTATCATTTGATCCAGAAATCCCATTACTGGGCATCTACCCAAAGGAACAAAAGACATTCTATAAAAAAGACGTTTGTACTCGAATGTTTTTTTGGTTTTTTTTTTTGTTGTTGTTGTTTTTTTTTTTTTTTTTGAGATGGAGTCTCACTCTGTTGCCTGGGCTAGAGTGCCATGGCATCAGCCTAGCTCACAGCAACCTCAAACTCCTGGGCTCAAGCGATCCTCCTGCCTCAGCCTCCCTGGTAGCTGGGACTATAGGCACGAGCCACCATGCCCGGCTAATTTTTTTCTATTTTTAGTTGTTTGGCTAATTTCTTTCTATTTTTAGTAGAGTCGGGGTCTCGCTCTTGCTCAGGCTGGTCTTGAACTCCTGAGCTCAAGCAATCCTCCCGCCTTGGCCTCCCAGAGTGCTAGGATTACAGGTGTGAGCCACCGCACCCAGCCCATGTACTCGAATGTTTATAGCAGCACAATTCACAATTGTAAAGATGTGGAAACAACCCAAGTGCCCATCAACACATGAGTGGATTAATAAAATGTGGTATATGTGTATCATAGAGTTCTACTCAGCCACAAAAAAGGATCGTGATCTAGCACCTCTTATATTATCCTGGGTAGAGCTGGAACCCATTCTCCTAAGTGAAGTATCCCAGGAATGGAAAAACAAGCACCACGTGTACTCACCATCAAATTGGTATTAACTGATCAACACTTAAGTGCACATATAGTAATAACATTCATTTGGTGTTGGGCAGATGGGAGGGTGGGAGAGGGGGTGGGCATATACACACCTAATGGGTGTGGTGGGCACCATCTAGGGGATGGACATGCTTGAAGCTCTGACTCAGGTGGAGCAAAGGCAATATGTGTAACCTAAACATTTGTACCCCTGTAATATGCTGAAATAAAAAAAAATTTTTTAAAGAAATTTACCTTGAAGAAATACCCATAAGAATATGAAAATACATAAATGCCTATAAATCTATTGATCAAAAAAATCATGCTTTAGCCACACAATGGAGCTGTAGCTGTGAATGTACTATGAAGCTGTAAAAAAGAATGAGTATCATCTTTTTTATATATTATTGAACATTTTTACATATCTGTGAATGTTTTTACATATTAGTGAACTAATTTCCAGGATATATTGTTAAGTGCAAAAGCAAAGTTCAAAAATACCACACAGGCTGGACACGGTGGCTCACGCCTGTAATCCTAGCACTCTGGGAGGCCGAGGCAGGTGGATCGTTCGAGGTCAGGAGTTCGAGACCAGCCTGAGCAAGAGTGAGACCCCATATCTACTAAAAATAGAAAGAAATTATCTGGCCAATTAAAAATATATATAGAAAAAAATTAGCCGGGCATGGTGGCGCATGCCTGTAGTCCCAGCTACTCGGGAGGCTGAGGCAGGAGGATCGCTTGAGCCCAGGAGTTGGAGGTTGCTGTGAGCTGGGCTGACGCCACGGCATGGCACTCGCTCTAGCCAGGGCAACAAAGCGACACTCTGTCTCAAAAAAAAAAAGCCACACACACACAAAATGTTATCTTTTTGTGTAAGGAAGAAAGAGAAATAAGAAAATACACATGTAACTGCTCACTTTTTATAAAAACATACTCAAAAAATTAATTTAAAAATTCCAGCAATCATAAGGTGGGAAGAAACTAAAACTGAAATGAAGTACAAACAGAAACAAACCACAAAAAGATCCCGGCCGAGACCTCCTCGCGCCTCAATCTGCACTGTTGGGAGTCGCTGTCACTCGTGTTTCTGCTCACAGTCCCCAGCTCTGAGACTGTAGTTAGTAAAGCAGTTTCTCGCTAGATGGGGTAACTAACTGCGCTCTACAGCATATGCTTTCTGTGACATAGGTGACATTACAGTGGTCTTTTCTTAATCATGTGGCATCATTATGTGTTGGGTCAGGGAGAGTTTCTTTCTAGAAAAGCAAATCAAAGCTTGGGATGGGGTGTGTGTGGGTGTTGTTGTTGAAAAAACAAACTCCCAGCCTAAAGTCTTTAAACTTTTCTGAAGTACAGCAAATTAAAATAATAATAAAGCAATTGTATTCATTGGAGCCGTAGATTGCTAGGGGAAGCTTCTGGAAACAGCGGGGAGGACGTTCAGCCAGGCCTTGAAGCTTTGCGTTCGGGCTCTGGATCCATAAATGTTGGCTGTGGACTCTTTGGCTGTTGGCTTGATTGCTCTGATTTTTGTGCTTTCTTCATTTACAAAACAAAAATTAATACCGTCCTGTCAACTTTTTGGGCTGCTAGAGGAACGAACAAGCAAGCATGTGTGAAAATGATTGATGGCCTTACAAATGCCCAGGTGTGCCTCACTGCGGAGGTGGTGGGGTGAAGAATTCTCTCCGGGACCATCTGTTCTCACTCTTCCCAGGACTGAGAAAGTCTTTGCAAACAAAAGCATATGTCTCCCTTGCTCCCCGCACTCTAGTGAGGCGTGCCCTTCTCTTGTCCCACGAGGGTTTTCTACCAAATGCTCCCAGACGCTCCCTGGCTTGAAAGAAGCTGTAGGAGGTGGGAGATGGGGAAAGCTTGGGGAGGGTCCTGCCTCACCCCTGGAAAAGCAGCACTTCTAACCCTTTGACTTTGGTTGCTTTAACTTTGACTTTGGTTGCTTTGAGTTTGACTTTGACTTTGGTTGCTTTAACTTTGACTTGGGTTGCTTTGACTTTGACTTTGATTTTGGTTGCTTTGACTTTGACTTTGGTTGCTTTGACTTTGACTTTGGTTGCTTTAACTTTGACTTTGGTTGCTTTGACTTTGACTTTGACTTTGGTTGCTTCCAGGGGCAGCAGAATGAAAGAAGGCATGTCCAATAACAGCACCACGAGCATCTCCCAAGCCCGCAAAGCTGTGGAGCAGCTGAAGATGGAAGCCTGCATGGACAGGGTAAAGGTAAGCGTGCCCCCGCCCTCTGCCCAGATCTCAGCTCAAAATTGCCCTCCCGTTTCCAGAGCAGCCTTGTGAGAGTTAACACGTCACCCAACAGAGCATCCAGCCAACCTTAGCTGTAACATTTACAAATGAATGTTTGCTTCCGAGTTCTGAGCGTGCCCGAGGATTCGAACGATGCAAAATACACAGTGTGCATGAATTCCGTAAGGAGCTGCCAAAAATAGACTCATAATTCATCTTGGCTCCTTTTTAGCTCCGTTGTCATGCCGATAAGCAAGAAAGAGAGTTTAACGATGAGATCAATCACTGTTTTTCTGCCTGATACAGTGACTCCGAGGCTAGACAGCATCGGATATTTTGACAGGGTTCCTGTCCGGGGGAAGCACTGAGCCATGCATGTGTTTGTCAGATATTCCCTTGGGGAAAGTGAAGAAGGTGCCAGCCACCTCGCACCGTGTTCATGTCGCTGATAAGTGCAGGTCCCTTCATGCTGGGACGGCTGAAGCAAGATGAAGCCACCTATTCTCTAGGTGCCACTTAGAGGCACGCAGGAAGTCGGGCAAAACAGGTGGCTCTGAAATACATTTGGGGCATATTCTTGCACATACTGATACCAACTGCAAATTAGGTATCAGTCCTTGGTCTCTAGGCTGGAGGAGGAAGCAAGGTTAGCACGCAGAAAACAATTCTGAAACAGGGTGAGACTCAATGGTGTAGAAAAATATTGAGGAAAGAGAGCAGCGCTCAGCAGTGCAAAGACAGGAAGAACAGCTGCCGAGAGGGTGCGGGCTGTGGCGGGCAGCATCCGTGCACAGCCACTGTGCGCTGGCACGGTCCCGGGGTAGGGCCATGTATGGGACGGTCTCCGCCATCTTGCTCAGAGAACACCTCTGGCAGTTGTGAGCTGATACTGGAGCAGGAAGGGCCAGTGTGAGCGGATCCCCCCGGGATGAAGTGTGCTGAACTTCAGGAGTCACTTAGGCACACACGGTCTCTAACAGAAGGAAGAGACGTCATAAGCCAAGACAGGGACAAGTTGGTCACTCAGTACGCAAAGGAACAGGCAGCCATGCTTCTGTGGTGACGGGTGTTATAGACGTGTGGTCACAAAAATCCCTCAGAGGCCCCCTGGAGACTAATTCAGATGCTGTGCTAATCCCAGGGTGTCGGCTGGTGACAGCCATGTCAGATTTGGTTCAGAAACGGAGTTGGCAGAGTCTCATCACTGCAGAGATAATCCCACGGCAGCCTGAGGAGAGGGGTGGCCCTGGGGAACCGTGCCTGTGCTGTAGCTGCATAGTGACATGTGTGGTTTTTTCATGCTTGGGCAACCTTGAACATTTTTTTTAATTGTGGTAAAATATATTAACACATAATTTCTTATCTTAACCATTTTGGAATGTATAATTTAATTCAGCAGTATTAAGCACCTTCGAGATATTGTACAACCAATCATCACCACCATCCATGTCCAAAACTTTTCCATCTTCCCAAACAGAAACTCACACCCATTTAACACCAACTCCTCATCCTCCCTCTCCCAGCCCCGGGCGACCACTGTTGTACTTTCTGCCTCCATGAATGTGACTTCTCCAGGTACCTCATGTAAGTATCGTAAGGTACCTCATGTAAGGATCACACAGTATTCGTCCTTTTGTGACTGGCTTATTTCACTTAGCATATTATCTTCCCGATCCACCCATGTTGTAGGTTGTGTCAGAATTTCCTTCGTTTTCATGGCTGAATAATATTCCATTGTATGGATCTACCACTTTTGTTTCTCCATTGATCTATCCATGGGTACTTGGGTAGTTTCTACCTTTTGGCTATTGTGAATAGTGCTGCTATGAACATAGGTGTACAAGTATGTGTTTGAGTCCTTGTTTTCAGTTCTTTTGGGTATAGACCCGGAAGTGGGATTACTGGATTATATGGCAACTCTATGTTAAACTGTTTGAGGAATTGTCATACTGGTTTCCACAGAAGCTTCCGCCATTTTACATCACGACTGCAGTGCACGAGGATTCCAGTGTCTCCACATCCTGGCCAACACTGGTTATTTTTTAGGTTGTTAAAAAAAATTATTTATTTTAATTGACAAGTAAAAATTGTATATATTCATGGTATACAATATGATATTTTGATATATATATATATTATGGAATGGCTAAATCAAGCTATTTAACATATATATTACCTCAGATACTTATCACTATTTTTGTGATGAGAGTACTTAAAATCTACTCTCTTAGCAATTTTCAAATATGTAATATATTTTTATTATCTGTGGTCACCATGATGTACAATAGATCTCTTGAACTTATTTCTCCTATTTAACTGAAATTTTGTGTCGTTTGACCAACATTTCCCCAATCTCCCCACCTCCGCCCCACCCCACCTCTGGTAACCACTATTTTACTCTCTGTTTCTATGAGTTTGACTTTTGTACATTTCACATATAGGAGAGATCATATGGTATTTATTTTTCTTTGCCTGACCTATTTCACTTAATATAATATATTCCAGGTTCATCCATAGTTTCTCAAATGACAGAATTTCCTTCTTTTTAAAAGGCTGAATAGTATTGTGCATATATATATATACACCACATTTTCTGTATTTATTCATCTGTTGATGGACACATGATTTTGGGGGGACCCTTTCAAACCTTGGCAATATATAATGGCATCTGTTATATCATCCAGCGCCAAACTAGCCGGTGTTGTTATTCCCATTGCAGGAGTTGAAAGCATCTCATCCAGGATGGTAAACTTGCAAAATGACTGAGTTATGGCTTTATTTGTGGGAAATTGGGAAATAGCAAAACTGAAAGCCAGATAGACAGATAGGACGTATCTGTTGAAAGAGTTTGGTCAAGTCAAGGTCCAGGGTGGGTCTGGGTCAATCATATTCTAAACAAGCCAAGGAAGGGCTTTGCTGTTCTTGTGCTGAAGGCCATGTAAGAACAACGCTTGCTTAGATTACCTTGGTGACATTGAAACTCTTTTAAATCATCTTAGATTTACTTCCCAAAGTGCAATCAAATTTTGATCTGAAAAAAAAAAATAAAGCCTTGTGCTGATGGTAGCAAACAGTGGCTGGTTCACTAGTATGGACATTTGACTTCAGAATTCAGAGAGGAACTCTCTACTGTGCTGTACTTTTATTCACACAGATCTTCCACTCTTCCCCTCTCTGGATTCCACCTTTGGGTATAATTTTCTCCACTCTTAAACTGCTGTTACCTGTGGCCTAGGACCCACCCATGGCCAGAAGCCTCCCCCCCACACAGGCCATATACCCACGATTGAGAATTTCCTATATTGATCTGGAACGGTACAAAGTAGTTACTGGGATCCACTGAAAGCCATAGTATGGAAGTATCTAGAGATGGCCCTTAGGAGCTGATGTGTTGGTCTCAAATACTTCCCAATGTGAGAAGAAAAAAAATCACAAAGCTTCACCCTGCAGTGTTTACTGAGAATTTAGAGATGAGATGTATGACTATAGTGCGCACAGGTTCCCGTTAGGGTTACCCATCATGTGACTTCTACTGGCGCATGCACCAGATTTGACCTTGTGAAAGATACCATCGCACCGTACTGGCTGCAACCTGGCTGTGCTCTTAACTATAATCCTATTTTGTTTTCTTGGGGCAGAGGGATGAACAGGCAAAACCAACAAAGATGGTTTTTAATTGATTCCAAGGAGTATTGTTAAATAGACAAGGATTGCTGAGAAATCAGTGTGGGTCTCTCTACTTTAGATGAAAAGGATAAATGCAGTGGGTGTCACAGCCAGAATAATAATTATGTCATCTGTCTTGTCATGGAATGTGACTATAGTAATTGCAACATTTTCACCCATCATTGAAGCTCGTAATTATAGTGCAACTAACAGGATCATGTGCTAACTTGGGCTGTTTTAATCACCTCTTTTACTGTGAGATGTAATGGTAAAATTCCACAGTTGTTCCCAGGCTACCCATTCTTTCAACATCTCTTACCTTGTAACTCAAACAGTTCAATACTAAGGAGGGCAGGTGCGGAGATGCTGTGGGCATTTTATCACAGCAGACTTGAGGGAAAGCCGACTTCAGGCTTGATCAGAAGGCACAAACAGGCCGGGCGTGGTGGCTCACGCCTGTAATCCTAGCACTCTGGGAGGCCGAGGCGGGTGGATCACTCAAGGTCAGGAGTTCAAGACCAGCCTGAGCAAGAGCGAGACCCCGTCTCTACTAAAAATAGAAAGAAATTATCTGGCCAACTAAAATATATATAGAAAAAATTAGCCGGGCATGGTGGCGCATGCCTGTAGTCCCAGCTACTCGGGAGGCTGAGGCAGAAGGATTGCTTAAGCCCAGGAGTTTGAGGTTGCTGTGAGCTAGGCTGACACCACGGCACTCACTCTAGCCCGGGCAACAAAGCGAGACTCTGTCTCAAAAAAAAAAAAAAAAAAAAAAAAAAGGCCGGGCGCGGTGGCTCACGCCTGTAATCCTAGCACTCTGGGAGGCCGAGGTGGGCGGATCGTTTGAGCTCAGGAGTTCGAGACCAGCCTGAGCAAGAGCGAGACCCCATCTCTACTAAAAATAGAAAGAAATTATATGGACAGCTAAAAAATATATATAGAAAAAATTAGCTGGGCATGGTGGTGCATGCCTGTAGTCCCAGCTACTCGGGAGGCTGAGACAGGAGGATCGCTTGAGCTCAGGAGTTTGAGGTTGCTGTGAGCTAGGCTGACGCCACGGCACTCACTCTAGCCTGGGCAACAGAATGAGACTCTGTCTCAAAAAAAAAAAAAAAGAAGGCACAAACAGTAAGGGAGTTTTCGATTTCCTACTAGAATAAAATTTTCTCTTTGAAAGCAAACTATCTATTTTATGTTTCAAAGGTAGCAGATGTTTTTGTGGGATCCGGCAACATCTGCAATCCATGTTTTATACATGTCGAAGGAAACCTGCAACCATAAGAATAAATCTAAGGCTGATTAAGAACCTCCCCCCACTCAGTCCAAAGAGCAGGTTTAGGTTCATTAATGCCTGGATACTAAGGCATGTGTCAGGATGGCACCTTTCATAGGAGGACTTGTTAAGGCAGTCATTCCCTATATTTATCATTTCAGATCTCATTACGATAAACTTCAGATGCTTTTGTATATAGGTTGTACAGGACTTTGGACACTATGTGAAAGGAAGGGGCTAAGGAGAGAAACTCCCTTGATTGTTTTGCTGTGAGATGGTTTACGCTCTGTTAGACACAGCCGCGCACGAGGGCCCATCCTTTACCGTGCTACATTTCTATAATCCTGAGTGATCTAGGAAATTAATTTTGCATGAAACCAGCCCAGATCCACACATTTGGTCTTAAACTGGACACCGATTACTCAGCACTAATCCTGGCTTCCTTACGTTTGCGTGCCTAGGGTGCAGCTGCGTAGACTCAGCCAGCCGGAGGAGTACAGTTAGAACCGAGCAAACGCAAGTGTGCTCTTCAGACAACAAAAGGAGACAATCTAAGAGCAAAATTTCAAGAAATTTTCTTGAAAGAAAAATTGTGGCATTAAGTACAGTGTCCTAGATTAGACCTGCTTAGAACCGGCACAGCCGGACGTTAACAGCATTATTGCTGGGTGCTGCGGCGCTAGGCTGTAAGGGAAGAAAACACTCTGCAGGAGAGGGAACGTGGGCCCAGCCCCATCTCTCCTCTACTGGGCCATCCCTCAAAGCCCCAACATTTTTCGAGCCCCGTCTTCGAATGTCATGGCCCTCATGTACCGGTTGACGGAGCAGCTGCCCCAGGAGATGCCCCCTTGAGGGTATTTCAGAGAATTAAACGAGTCCAATCCACCCACAATGGATGTTAATAACCACCTGCACGAGTCAAATGATCAAGGGGAAGGCAGCTGTCGCGATAATTCGGCAAGCCAGCTGCTGACTGGTTGGATTGGATGCGTAGGTAGAAGTGGATTAACGGGCCACAGCTGAGAGGCAGGAGAGTTTGGGAGGCCACAGTGGCAGCGTCCATCCCAGCACTTCTCAGGGCTGGGGAGGAGGGAGTGAGTCCCCGCTGAGGACACTTCCTGTCCCTAGAGTAAATGAAATGACCTAAGAAACTTTAGGTGCAAGACTCGTCTTCTGGTCGTGTGAGTTCCCAGGTAGTTGGTCTACAAGGATCTCTCCTCTTGTGTGCAGAACAGGCAGATGAGAACATTCCAGTCCATTTGAGAATCACATTTCTCACACCAGTTAATAAGGCAGCTGCTGTAGCATAGTGGCTGGGTGTAGATTCTGTGTAGAGATAGATTCTGTGTAGGTTCTGTATAGGGTACAGATTCTGTATAGAGTATAGAGTCTGTATAGATTCTCTATAGAGTGTAGATTCTATATAGATTCTGTATAGAGTGTAGACTCTGTATAGATTGTGTATAGAGTGTAGATTCTGTATAGATTGTGTATAGAATGTAGATTCTGTATAGGTTATGTATAGAGTGTAGATTCTGTATAGATTCTGTATAGAGTGTAGATTCTGTATAGATTGTGTATAGAGTGTAGATTCTGTATAGATTCTGTAGAGTATAGATTCTGTATAGTATGGACTACTTAGTTTCAAATTCTGGCTTCCTCTCTTAGTGGATGTGTGACCTTAACCTTTGTGCCTCAGTTTCCTCATCTGTAAAGTGGCCTTAAGAATAGTACTTATCAGGAATACTTGAAAATGGTGAAGAGAGTAGATTTTACATGTTTTCGCCACCAAAAAATAAGTATGTGAGGTAAGGGATGTAATTAGCTCGATTTAGCCATTCCACAATGCAGACACTTATCAAAACAGCATGTTGTACACCATAAATACATTCAATTTTTATTTGTCAATTATAAATAAATAAATAAGAATAGTACTTACCGGAAGAATTTAATGAAGTCATACATCTGATGTATTTAGTACAGTGCCTGGCACATCATAAGCCCTCAATAAATGTTAGCTACTATTTTTGTTATGGTTTTATGCAGCCACCTCCTGAGATCTTCTAGAGGGCAGAAATCTTGCCGTGTTCTTTCCCTTGCATCCTCTCAATTAGCTAAAAGGTAGATACTCAGTAAATATTTCCTGAGTGAGATAATAAGGTTTGTAGAGAATTCAGAATAAATTGGAGCATGTCCAAAAAAAAAAAAAAAAGAAGTAGATGAGAAAGTGAAAACTAGAAAACTGGAGAAAGCTGACAGTCAGGCTCGACATCCTGAGATGAAGCTCCTAGAAGAGCTCACTGAAGTCGGGGACAGGGACCCGCAGATCCAGGAGGACGGTGGCTCTGGAGGAGGAAGGCGGTTCCAACACTGCAGCCCTTTGTGGCGCTGGCCTGGGCAGCAGCGAAGGCCACTCCTAGATGCATTCAGAGGCTGTCCTAACACGGTGGCCACACGGAGACCCAGCAGCCTCTGCACCATTGGACGTGGTGAAAAGCGGGGAGTGGAGACGAAGAAGGTCATGACTAAGGCAGTTGGGGACAGCAGCTGGCTTGCATTCAGAAGGTGGCAGCGAGCACGCCGTATGCAGGGCCCAGTCCTCCAAGCCAACACCCACGCGCTGCAGCACTCACTGTGTGATTCCAGTTCTCCGTGTGTCTGGGCCTTGGTGTCCGCTTCCTGCTCCTGTGCTCTGGTCCCTTGTGGTGGCTTCATGGGTCCCCTGCAGGCTTGGTCTTCCCCTGGGCCTCCGCCCAGCTGGGAAATAACTCTATGGGTGTCCTGTAGACCATTGCACACTTCAAACACTCCCAGTCAACTCAACATAACATTTATTTAGGATCTAAAATACCAGCCGTGGTGCTATTGAATGTAGAGTCATAGACTATGTAGAGTGAAATGAATCTTGGAGAAATCTAACTGTCCTGAATTTTACAGATGAGGGAAGTGAAGCTCAGGCTTAGGGATGGAGGTGGAACTAGAAGCCCTCTTGTTCCACTCCGCATTCCCAACGAGTGTAGGCTTTGTCGGCATCTGGATGGACTCATCGCTCAACTTCGAGTTGATTTATTTGAGGAAGAAAACGCATTCTGCCTCTCTGCTGGAATTATTTCTAGCCATCGCTAAAGCAGTTGGGTCTGGGCTGGAAATCAGAAGAACCACCTCTGTCAAATGTTGAAAGATGAGCCAGTTTTTAAAACTCAAAAGGGAACGTGTGTGCTTGTATGGCTGGAGGCTTTGAAACATTTTTTTTTTGTATTCATTTGTGGAGTGTTTTTATCATTCTGGAGAAGATGTAGACATTGAATGTACTAAAAAGATTTCATTTGACTGCTATGTACTTACCGCTGCCTGTAAGCTTGTAATAAGCGCTCGCAGGCAGAACAGCCTAATTGGCGGGACGAGTTAGCGCAGAGGCCATTCATTTGCCAAGCGCATGACACAGACCACGAGTGAAATCAGCTGGTAACTTCGTCTTCCTCCCAGCGAATGCTTCTCGGCACCCCTCGCTCTCCCACCCAGCTCTTCCTCTGGACTTGAGCTTGCAGACGATCCCACGCACCACTGCCGTGCACCAGCAGGCTTAAGATAAGCCTGGAAGGAAGTGGAAGGGGAAGAACTTTCTGGTCAGGAGCAATTCTCTGCAGGAGAGTGGCCACCCCACGTGAAAACGTGTGCATATCAAACATGGCTAAATATATGTTCTACTGAAGAGGATGACATCTCTCTCTCTCTCTCTCTCTCTCAGCAGTGAGAGTGGATTGCAGGAAAACTAATATTAATAATAAATATGATCACATTGGTTGGCTGGGGGCTGCATTCTGCTTTTTTCTTCCAGAAATGATTTAGAAGAGTCATTGTGAGGCTACCGGCCTGGAGCCTCTTCTCACCTGATTGAGAGTCCCACGAGGTCATCTGGTCCTTCCTGCTGGACCTCAGTGCTCTCCAGACACCGACCTGCCATCCTAGGGTGGCCGCACTGCCTTGGAGGCGTGCTTCAAACTGTCCCTTGGGTTTGCACAAACCCCATCTCTCCAGCCAAGGCGTGGCCCTGTCATTGGCTGTGCACACAATATAGCCTGTCCTTGGGCTTGTCCCCTCTCTTCATGGACATCTCTCTGCCAGCCCCGCTCTGCGATGTGGCCTGTAACCAGGTGCCTGTGCTCTGTGTCCCCGCAGGTCTCCCAGGCAGCCGCGGACCTCCTGGCCTACTGTGAAGCCCACGTGCGGGAAGACCCTCTGATCATTCCAGTGCCTGCGTCAGAAAACCCCTTTCGAGAGAAGAAGTTCTTCTGTACCATTCTCTAACTCCATTTGCGGTGAAAATGTCTCCTTTTCCATCCCTAAAAGTCCCCCGTAGAGACCGTGCATGCTCTAAGCCCCAGGGAGCGCCACCCACACCCAGCCCTGCCCAACCCCTGGTGGCCGGGCCTTGTCCCGTTTTCTCACTTGTTTTGTTCGTGGCATTCGATTTCATTTCTATTCTTTTCATTTTCATGTTATTTTCATTATTGGCAGAGAAAACAGACATTTTTATAGCCCACTAACAAATATGCCATGTAAAAATAAGTATGGATGTAAGGGTTTAAACATCAATTCCCAAGCTTAAATGTATCATGTTAATACATTTCGGGGTTTAACTTACTGCAAAGAAAAACTGTACCCAAATATCCCCCATTTAATTCCGTATCAAATTAGAGCATTTTGACCAACTGAAATAGGCACGTAAAGTTTCCACCTCCCTCCTGGAGGAAGCAGCTGTGGAAGTTTTCTCTTTCCTGCCTTTTCCTCATCCTATTAAAAAGGAAACAACCCAAAGGATTGGAATGGTTTTCAGAACGGTGTCTTCCCGGGGCCATGTGACCCAGGCCCTGGTGGTCCCTGTTGACCCCTTTGACGGTGGCCCTTCCACAAACATAGGTGTTGGGCGGACATTGTAATCAACTTGGCCATGAACGTGCACTGATGTGTGTGTGTTGCAGCCAGACCTGCGGGTGCCATCTCCCCTTTCCAAATGCCACTTCTTCCTGCTCCCTCCTCTCCTGGCTCTTACTCAGTGGTCCCAACATGGGCTGCATTCACAAGAGCCTGTTCCGGACACAGCACTGGTCCCCCTGGGGTTTGACCAGGGCAGCCCCTTCCCTGCAGGAGTGAGTCGTGGTGACCGCGGCTCACTGTGTGCCACCACTGCTCTGAGCACTGATGTGTATTAAGGTATTTAATCCTCCAACAATAAATAGCATTAGTGCATGTCTGTTTTCGAGCAAGGGGAAACTGAGGCACAGAGAGATTATGTAGTTTGACTGAGGTTACAGATAGTAAGCAGGGAAGCTGGGACTTGGGTACAGGCAGTCTGGCCCTAGAGCCCTCCCCGAACCCCTGAGCTACGCTACCTGTTTGCAGGTAGGGACAGCCGCAAACAATCCTAACTATACACTGGGATGCGAACATCTTTGCTGTACCGACCCGGGGTCCACTCGCGGCACACTTCTCTTCCCACCTTGGCCAGGAGGAGGCCCGTCGAGCCTGTCTCTGGCGGTTTATGGAAGATGATATATAGATGCCCCCAGGGGGAGGCCGGACATCCACGAATTAGCTGTGGGATTATCCGAGATCACCCTGCAGACCACGCCTAAACCAAACTCACGCCACCCCCAATGTAAGAGGAGAATAAACCGTGGGGGCAGAGAGCTCTTTGTCTAAATTTGTTCTATGCCATGTGTTTGGGAACTGCCTCTCTCCCTGGTCCTGACAGAGCCTTGCTGTATGGCACAGGGCAGGCCATTGTGTGCCTGAAATGTTCTAACCTACAAATCGGGGACAATGGTAATTACTCCTCCTGCCTCTCTGTCTGGGAGGAAAAGGGGAGATGCTGCCTAGATGAAAGCCCTGATTATCATTTAAAACAAATAAGTGTACTAACTGCCACCCTCTAATACAGGGAAGAATGCATGAGTGCAAAGATTGGACGGTTCAGTTGGATGAAGAGTATGAAATTGGCTGCAAAGAGGCAAATCTAATTTCAGATAAATGAATGACTTGCCACTCTCATAAATGGCTTTAGCACATTTTCATTCCTTGCTGCTTTTGTTGAAACCTGTCCTTAGTTTCGTTAGAGCTCATGGATAATGCCGGTGTCGTTAGGAAGCTGTTGCTCAAACTATAGCCGAATTGTCCGCTGGATGTGATGCTTGACACTTCAGATCCTTCTATCGTTTGGTTTAGGACCAGGATCTCTTTATTCCGTGGTCCACGTCACCGTCACTAAGCTGATGAAACAAAGCACAATCCCTTAAAGCACATCAGAGAAGCCGAGGAGGTGGGGCAGCCCAGAGTGCCAAAATCGGGTCAAGAAAAAAGGGCTTCACCAAACCTTCTCTCTTTGTCTTTACTGTTCCTGTCCCTGCATGTTCAGTTTCCCTTTGTTCTCTCTTTTTCCTTTTCTTCCTCACCCTCCCCTGTGAGACGCTTTTCTGTCCTTTTACTACACCTCTCCCTTCCAAACCTATGGCATTTTTTGTGGGTCGCCCCTCCTAAAGGGATTCCTGAGTGCCGGTTCACGCACACGGCTTCAGCACGAGATACACACACATGTGAATGAGTCCCCTCCCCTTCTAACAATCAGTGGAAGATGAGTGACATAAAGCCCGCTTGCTCGATGGAGTGTAGCTGCGGGGGACAGTTGTCGTGTTGTGTTTTCAGCTTGGCTGTCCAGCATCTGCCATCTCCTCCTGTTAGGGGGGACGTCACCCCTTAGGTCCAAACTCAGTGGGATGCAGTTCCTACCTCCCCCTGTGGAAGCTGAGGTTGGGGGGATAGTCCCTGTCTCTCAGGGACACCCCCTTCCGGCCCTGTACCAGCCAGGCAGTGGTAGTGACCTGGGGTGGACCAACTGGACTCCCCTGCTTGGGGCTGTGAGCCCGGAACAAGTGACACAGAGATGACAGGGTGCTGAGACTCGTTTCTTGGAAGCTGCGGTGGCCCAGGGGTGGCAGTCATCCGGCAGGGGAGGTATCCAGGTAGGGACAGCAGGCTGCAGGGATGGTGTGTCCACTGGTAACAACGTCCAGGGCTGGCAGGGTCTGGGGAGACCATTCCTGCTCCCCTCCTTGGCCCCACAGAGCTATCTCCACCTCCACCCGTCTTCCTACGTCTCCCTTCTAGTTTTCTGTCAATTCTTTGAGCCGCCAAGCTCCGTCCAGTAAATTCCTTATTGTTCCATGAAACGGCCTGCATTGGATGTAAATACCGTGTGTGTGACGTAACAATTCCACTCCTAGGTGTATTCCCAACAGAGATGTGTACATATATTCATCCAAACAACAGCCCTAGAATGTTCCTAGAAGCACTATGTGTAATAACCTAAGACTGGAAAGCGCCCACGTGCCCGTGTTGCCTGGGTAAACAAATCGTGGCACAGTCCCGTGGTGGAATCCCACATAGCAATGAGGATGGATGGTCTGTAGCCACACCCCACAGCGTGGTGTGCACCCCACAAACCTCGTGTCCAGTGAGATACGGCAAGAGCACCCCCGTGATTCCATGTATATGAAGTACAAAACCCAGCAAAACTAATCTGGGCTGTTGCAGGCAGGAGGAGTAGTTACTCTCAAGGGGCTAGTTACCAGAAGGGTGCGTAAGGGGAACCTTCTAGAATGTTCTGTTTCTTGATCTGGCTGCCAGGTACCTGGGTGTGTTCAGTTTGTGAAAATTCTTGGAGATGTGTGCTTTCGACGTGGGCACTTTTCTGTGTGTTATGTTATACTTCAATAAAACGTTGATTTTTGTGGCTAACCATCAGGAATCCTACTGTTATTTTTTGTTTCTTTTTTGACACTTTGCTCAACTTTTTACTCCTCTTTAAATATCATTGTTAACATTACATTAATGATAACGACCATCCGTGGCGGGGTGTTTGAAGAGCGTGTTTGAAGATATTTTGAAATACGAAAAAACTTGTACCTGCAGCTGTCTGGATGGAGAAGGGGCGTCAGCGCCCTGTGAATCGCAAATGCAAACGCCACGCTGCGGAATTTCCGTGTTTTGGAAACACGGGGGAGGAATACTAGTGGGACTTCCCGCTTGATGACAGAGATGACATCCTCTCCTGCCTTGTCACCAGCAGGACTGAGTGGAGGGCATGGCCTGCCACCAACTCCATTATCAGACACCACCCGGCCCTAGGTGCAGGGTTCCTTCCGCTCTGCTCCCACCCGCGGGAGCTCCGGTCCTGCTTCCGAACCTCAGATTGTCCCTGAAGATGTCCCCGTGCTGGCTCCCTTGTTCCCGGCTACCACTCGGCCTCAGCCATTCTCCTGGCAGCTCTGACATGTTGAATTCCACGGTGATCACAGAGTAGCTTCACGCTGGGACCTGTGACATGAGTCAGAAGGTCTTACCTTTGATCCTGAGCTCCGGCCTCCTGGGACTCGACAGTGAGTCCGAGAATTGTCAGCAGCCCCGCTCTGGGGGAGCCATGGGGGGGCCGCAAACCAAAGGTCAGAAGGAATTTTGTTCTGGTGACTGTTCAGATTTGAGACAAAAATAATAACAAGGTTTTGACCTGAGAAGAATATGGGTTATGGCAATAGATCAGACAGAATTTATTTACACTTCCCTTTCCTCAGCTCTTCAGGGGGGTGAGAAGATACCGGATCACGGGCGGTTTTTGTAGAGGGTCAGCAAGTTGCTCCCTACCCTGCCCCCTGCCCCAGGTTTCAGCTGCGTCTCCTGGGCCACACCCCGCTCTGGCGTCCCCACGATGGGGGCCCAGGGTGGCAGCAGTAGGGGGTGAGCTGGGTGTCTGCCTGGTGTCAGTGCGTCCTGAGATACGTGAGGATGAACCGGTGACAACTCCCACTGGCCACAACCTGGCATTCCATTCTGTTTGTTTCTAATGAACCCACACTTGATTCTGCTTGAGCTATAAATAATTTAATAACTTGTAAAATTTTCAAGCCCAAGTGTGGTCATTAACCGCATGCTAGTGGTGGTGTAACCACTTCCTTCAAAGATTTCCTAGTGACATAGGGTGGCCGCCAGGGCCCTGCCTGTTCTGGCCTCTTCGTACTCTCCAGCGTCACTTTCCCACCTCACTCCCCCTCAAAACCCTGTGCTCCATCCACGCTGGCCAGCATTCAAGCCTTCCTTGCTAGCCATGTTCCCTGCTGCCACAGGGCCTTTGCACCAGCCGCTTCCTCTGCCCAGCACACTCTCCACGCCTCTCTTGGCCAGGTCTACTTATTTGGTAGATCTCGACTCAGGCATCGCTGAAGGCTCAGGCTTCCCTGACCTCTCTGACCAGGTGGGACCTGCTTCTAGGATCCTACTGCACTGGGAGGCTCTCTGTTACAGCCCTCGTCATTGTTGCCATTTTGCATTTGTATCAGTGATGGCTCAAGAAAGATCTGTGTCCCCTACTATCCACGCGGGCAGGAGTTCCAATGTTACTCACCACTGTATCCCAGCACCTAATGTAACATCTCCCACGTGATAGGCGCTCGGTAAATATTAGCAAGTGCTCACTCTGTAGACGTATATTCCTCATATGCAGATGAGGAACTGAGTTCAAATTAAGTAACTTGCCCAACATCAGACAACAACCAAGTGACTGAATCTGAATCCACATCAACCCACCCGACAGCTCCTGCCAACCACCACCCTGCTCGTCGTCAAACCAAAGGGTGTAAGGACCAAAAGGCTGTTGTCTCCTCCACATCCCACTTAAAGAGAAAAAGCTGCCAGGACAGCACGAGAGAGCACGCTATTGCCTGCAGGGCATCGTTCTGCTTCCTTGCCGTTTAAAAACCGCAAAGCACCTGTGTGCTATAAACTGCACCTTCACACTGTGTAGCTGCACGCCCCGCTGGGTTTAATTGCGGTAATTAAGACCAGGGGCTGGCCACTGCTGGGTAAGAAATGAAAGAACAGCTTGAAGAGGAAAGAAACATTGTCCCGCAAAGCACAAAGGTAACATTAGTCCCTTTAGTTCACGCCTCAGGCCCGTTATTAGGAGTAGGAGGTTTTTGAAGTGTTTCCGTGAGCAAAGAGACGTATTATTACCACGGCCAGGTGTGTGTCCAAGTATTCATTCTCTGACTTTGCTTCCCAAATCATTTGGTAAAATTCTTATCATTGACTTGGAGCTTTTACACTTTTTAGAATATTTTATTCCATCTTTTGTTTTTTCAGTTCAATTACATTTCATTGCAACTCGATTTTATGGAAAAACCAGTCCCGGGGGGCAGAGTAAAAGAATCCATCGTCTTGGGGAAATCCAGTGCTTTGCAGCTGACGCCAATCTTGTGATCCCTTTTCCCTGATCAGATAATCAGTTGTTTCGTGTTAGTACTGGCTGGTCTGTTACATTTGCAAGTGCAGCTTCACAAGCGTCTTCCTTTAGTTAAAAACGACAGAGCAGGCCGGGCGCGGTGGCTCACGCCTGTCATCCTAGCACTCTGGGAGGCCGAGGTGGGTGGATCGCTCAAGGTCAGGAGTTTGAGACCAGCCTGAGCAAGAGCGAGACCCCGTCTCTACTAAAAAATAGAAAGAAATGATCTGGACAGCTAAAAATATATAGAAAAAATTAGCCGGGCATGGTGACGCATGCCTGTAGTCCCAGCTACTCGGGAGGCTGAGGCAGGAGGATCGCTTGAGCTCAGGAGTTTGAGGTTGCTGTGAGCTAGGCTGACGCCACGGCACTCACTCTAGCCTGGGCAACAGAGTGAGACTCTGTCTCAAAAAAAAAAACAACAACAAAAAAAAAAAACGACAGAGCAACAAGAAGATGGAAGAGGACAGGAGACGCCCCACTTGGGGGTTGAATAATGATGGAGCCGGGAGGTGTTTGGAAGACCAGAAAACAAAGACCAGAGCGGTGAGTAGCTTGGGCTTTGGAAGCAGAGAGACTCCTCCTGGCTCTGCCACTTCCTGGCTTTGCCACTGCCCAGCGCTTTCATTTCCTCGTCTAGTGACAGGAGGATAGTACCACCTGTTTCCTAGGTGGCTCTTGAGGGCTCATGAGCATTTAGCATTGCCTGGGACGTAACATGTGCTCAATAAATAGACATTAACTATATTTATCCTGTTAATTGCTGTCGAAACAAGGCCACACAGAGACTCAGGATTTGAAATGAGACTTTGTCATTTATTGCAGATGCGTTAACGGAAGGAGAGTAGGTGACACCCGGCCAGCAGCTGGGCACCTCGTCACACTACAGGACATGACACACCCAAATGATAAGCTTTTGATAGAGGAATATGACCAGGAGTGGCCTTATGAGGAAGGGACCACGCAATATGTGGGGAACATGAGACCTCACCAATCCGCAGCGGAGGGGTGGTCGAGGCTAGAGTTAAAAGTTTACAAACTTCAACATTGCTGTTTAAAGGGCTGATGACACCAGTCATCTGAAGGAAGGCAAAGTATCTGGTCAAACATTCAGGCTCTATGAAGGGACCACTCAAGGGAGTAGACCATTAAGTGTCACCCTGGTGGCTGGGAGTTTGCTTTCTAGCTACCAACAAGGAGTGTTGTCCTTTTTGTAGTCAGATGATTTCTCTGTTACCTTCTGGTTTTTACCTCTGATGATTTTGGATGAATACACGCTGGACCAAGCCACAAAAGGCTGGGGCCCGACTCTGCGACGCCAGGTCATGCAGGGAACTAGAGGGACACACGGGGAGGGATGGCTGTTGCAGCTCAGGCTGGGCTGGGGGGGTGGGGACGCCCAGCTGCCGCCCTGGCCTGCTGCAGGGGCAGGGATGGCTCGAGGCAGCCAATGAGGTGTCCAGCCAGGGGCAGTACAGGGCCACTGTCCTGGCCAGTCCGTGCCTGTGTAACAAATTACCATACACCGGGGGGGCTTAGAAACAGCAGACATTTATTTCTCATACTTCCAGAAGCCAGAAGTCCAAGATCAGAGTGCCAGCATAGTCGGGTGCTGGTGTGGGCCTCTCGCAGGTGGCAGACAGCTCTCTCCTCCTGTGTCCTCGAGTGGCGGAGAGCAGAGAGAAGCCCACCCTCTCGGGACTCTCACAAGGGCGCTCATCCCGCCCACGAGGGCTCTGTCCTCATAACTTCACCTCCCAAAGACCTCGCCTGTTAACAGCATCACACTGGGGGGGTGGGGTGGGGTTCAACGTATGAATCTGGGGAGGGCACAGGCGTTCAGTCCCTCACAGTGGCTGCAGGAGCCTGGCAGTGTCCGGGCACAAATTATTCGTTTGGTTATCGTTAGGGGCTGAATTGTGTCCCCCACCAAACTTCATATGTTGGAGTCCTAACCCCCAGGACCTCAGAATATGACAGTACAGTAGTCCCTCCCCCCTTATCTAGAAGTTTCACTTTCCACAGTTTCCATTACCTGTGGTCAACGGCCGTCCAAAGATATTACGTGGAAAATTCCAGAAGTTAACAATTCATAGGTTTTTAAATGGCATGCCATTCTGAATAGCACGTTGAAATCTCACGCCGTCCTGCTCCACCCCACCCACCCAGATGTGAATCATCCCTTAGTCCAGTGTATGCACGCTGTAGATGTCCCCTGCTGTTCGTCACTTAGGCGCCATCTCAATTGTCAGACTGACTGTTGCGGTATCGGTATCGCAGGGCCTGTGTTCATATAACCCTCATTTTGCTTAATAATGGCTCCAAAGCACAAGAGTAGTGATGCTGCAATACTGTTGTAATTGTTCTATTTTATTATTACTTATTTTTGTTCATCTCTTACTGTGCCTAATTTATAAATTAAACTTTATCGTAAGTGTGGATGTGTAGGAATAACTGTAGTATATAGAGGCTTCAGTATTACCTGTGGTTTCAGGCATCCACTGGGGGTCTTCGTACGTATCCCCTGCAGACAAAGGAAGACCGCTGTATTGGAAAATAGGGCCTTTAAAGGGATAATAAAGTAAAAATGAGGTCATTAGGGTGGACTCTCATCCAATATGACTGGTGTCCTTAGAAGATAGATCAGACACACACACACAAAGACCACATGGAGACACAGAGAGAAGGCGCCATCTGCAAGCCAACGAGAGAGGCCTTAGAAGAGACCAACATTGCTGACACCTTGATCTTGGACTTCCAGCCTCCATAACTATAAGGAAATAAATCTCTGTTGTTAAAGTCACTCAGCCAACCATACTTTGTTACGGCAGCGCTAGCAAACTAATACAATTATCAAAGCTTTATACAGAGAGCTTACCGGGTGCCAGTCCATCTCCTAAGAACTTTGCCAATATCACTTTATAAATCCTCATAATAACCCTGTGAGTACTAGGAATAAACCCATTTCAAAGATGGCGACATGATACATGAGGAGATTGTGACTTGCTGAAGTCACACAAGCAGTAACAGGCACAGCTGGAAGCCAGGCAGGCCATGTCAGGGCGCAGGCTCTTGGCCACTGTGCTGTGCTTCCCCTTGCGGTAGGTGGGGACTAGTTGGCACTCAGGGACCAACTACAAATAGTGAGCTACCAAGCAGGAGGGCAGAGGAATCTGTGGGCATCTTGGCGGGCGATGCTGAAGAATCCCAGTAAGCTGGCAGTCATCCTGGGGGCAAAACAAACCTTTGGGTGGCTGGACAGTGCCACTGGGAAGGGGACAGGCCAGCCCCAGCCCCCAGGATGGGCCTGGCTACAGCAAAATCTGGATTCATGTAGTGAGTCTGGAGAACTAGAATTTGCCAGAAAAGAACTTGGGATGGAGACTATTTTAGTCTGTTTTCTGTTGTTTATAATAGAATAGCTGAGATTGAGTAATTTATAAGAAACAAAACTTCTTTCTTTCCTTTTTCTTTCTTTCCTTTTTCTTCCTTCGTTCCTTCCTTCCCTTCCTTTCTTTTCTTTTGTTTTTCTTTCTTTTTCTTTCCTTCCTTCCTTCCGTCCCTCCTTCCTTCCTTTCTTTTCTTTCGACAGGGTCTCACTCTATTGTCCAGGCTAGAGTGCAGTGGAGTCATCATAGCTCACAGCAACCTCCAACTCCTGGGCTCAAGTGATCCTCCTGCCTCAGCCTCCCAAGTAGCTGGGACTTGAGGCACACATCACCACTCCTGGCTAATTTTTTTATATTTTGTAGAGATAGGGGTCTCATTATGTTGCCCAGGCTGGTCTTGAACTCCTGGCCTCAAGCAATCCTCCCAACTCAGCCTCCCAAAGTGCTAGAATTACAGGTGTGAGCCACTGGGCCTGGCTGAAATTTATTTCCTATACAGTTCTGGAGGCTGGAAAGTCCAAGATCAAGGGGGTGCATCTGGTGAGAGCCTTGTTGCTAGTGGGGACTGTCTGCAGAGTCCCCAGGCAGCGCAGGGCATCACGTGGCAAAGGGCTAGCTCAGGTCTCTCCTCGTCTTACAAAACCACCAGTCCACTCCTGTGATTCCCCTTAACCCATTAATTCATGAATGGATTAATCTATTCTTGAGAGCAGAGCTCTCATGACCCAATCTCTTCCTAAAGGCCCCACTTCTCAATACTGCCACATTGGGAATTAAGTTTCCACGTGAGTTTTAGAGGGACATTCAAACCACAGCAGAGACTGTGGCAGAAGCCTAATCCTACCAACTGGGACACACCATGGGAGGAGAGCTCAGGCCTGGGACGTCCAGGGCAGGAGCCTCGGGAGCAGGACAGGTGGGGGGCTGTGGTCGGAAGAACACTGCAGATGCTCAGCCAGGTGACAGTCACTGTGTCCTAGATTGGCCTCGTCAGGAGGAGCAGGGACAAAACCCTTCCGAGGGGGCCAAGGCTACTTGAGCACAGGTTGGAACAGAACACATGGCCCTTCAGAAGCCCAAGTCCTGAAGGGGCAGGAACAGGGAAGAGCGGGAGAAACGCTTCTCCAAGAGGCAGCCTGGCGTCCTTTGGGAATGTCCCTTTTCTGCAGGGGTGAGGGAAAAATGTCTTAATTTTCCTTAAACTCATTGCTGAGACCAGACTCAACACCACTGACCGAGAAAGGCTTGGAAAAGGTTTACTGCTGCAAGGGAGAGCGTTCCCAGAGGCAAACAAGGTATTTGTTAACATCAGAGCATCTTGAGGGAGAAGGAGTTTCAATGGCTGTAGAGTCGCACCTCCTCGATCCAGGAAACAGGTTCCTGCTTCCTTCAAATGCCATTATCTTCCTAAATGTTGACATCTGCTATTTTGTAAACATCCTCCAAACAGGTTATTGCTTGTTTCTGAAGAGGGCAATCCTTTGAAGAGATGAACTTCTAAGCATCTTGATTGGAGAGTTCTCCATTATAAAGTCATCCTGGCTGTAGCGTTTGTGAAGGTTTTGTGATCCACTATGCATTAATAGCATTTTTACTTCTTACCATTGAAATGCTGAAAAAATTAGATCAAGATACACATATTACACGAATCGTGAATCTATTTTAATAGAAAGTAAAGCCCCCCCCAAACCTACTGCGAGTAAATGGACACGTTTAAGAGGACATTAAGGTGGGCATGGTGGCTCACGCCTGTAATCCCAGCACTTTGGGAGGCCAAGGCAGGAGGATCACTTGAGGATAGGAGTTTGAGGCCAGCCTGGGAAACATGAAATTTTTCTACAAAAAAGTTTAAAAATTAGCCGGGCATGGTGGTTCACACCGGTAGTCCTAGCTACTCAGAAAGCTGAGGCAGGAAGATCCTTTGAGCCCAGGAGTTTGAGGCTGTCGTGAGCTATGATCACAGCACTACACTCTAGCCTGGACGACAAAGTGAGAGCCAGTCTGGGGGAAAGAAAAAAAAAAGGAACATTGAGCTTAAACTTTGCCAGAATAACACTTAGATTTAAATACCACAGAAGTGATTAATTTATTCGTGATCAGATTGAGTCAAGTATTTATAATATGAATTATATTTTTAGCACTGAAATAACAGCAATGTATTACCAAGAGTTTATTTGCTCACCAAAGTATTAACTTGCATATAATTAATGTGAATTTTTGGCACATGCTTTACTTCAACACAGCTATTTAAATTTTTTGGAACATATTTGTTTACTGAACCACCAAATGCTGTGATAAACTATCTTTACGATCTTTGCCTTAATTGGGAGAAGAAAAATAGAAATTTCAAAGAAGGAATTCTTTCTAACACCCAGCCAAATGAAATATGTATAACAAAAGTAATCAGTACTAGATTTAGAAGAATTCTAATTTTATAATATATGTGTCATCAGTGTCTGCCTCATAAGCAACACTAGGCCACACGTTTCCTATCAGTTATGAGCTGGTTGTTTGAAGTTCCTAATCCAGCTAAGTGATGTTTAAAAAGTTCTGTTACCAATGCACGTGCTAGATGTGGCTGGTCCTGTCTTTGCAGCTGTGGCAGAACAGTGCACAAGAAGCAAAAAGGCAGGGGACCCTGCAAAATGGGGGAGATACCAAGAGCAGCTCATGGTTACTAAGTCTTCGCCATGTACAATGAGACTCACTTAATTCATTTAACCCCCACAGAATTCTCCAAGAAGGATGCACTATCGTGGCTCCCATTGTATAGATGAGGAAACCGAGCTGTATAAATGGTAGTACCCAGGTTGAGAAAAGGGGCAGGCACTGGTCTGCAGCACTTGCCAATTTCCCTGGTGTAAATACTCCACCAACGCCAATTTCAGGCTACCGATGTAACATCAACAGGCTCCTAAAGTTTCTGAAAATGTAACAATTGGCTGTCGCTAGCCAATCAAGTCGCTTGCTCCAGTTCCTAGTCACACAATCAGTAAATGGAGGAGCTGTGATTGGAACCCAGGAAGTCTAACTTCAGAGCCCATGTTCTCTCTCAACTGCTATGTCGTCTGTTTTTAGGAAGAATAATCCACGAGGGGAAGAAGAGAACAGGAAAGGGGACCCAGCGCTCCCAGGGCTGCACCGAGCAAGAGTAACAGGGTCAGGCACGGATAGGTGTTTGCCTGCTCAAACTGAAAACTTTAGTAAGAAAAGGGAAGAAAAAGTAACTCATATAATATAGTGAACTCTCAGAGGAAGAAAAATTGACAAATTGGACAGCTTTGAAGTTTGAAGAGATGCTGTATCTTTTGTTTCTGTTTTTCTAATAAAAATGCCCAGTTCTAGAGAGATCCCTTAGGTGGCTGGGCAGACAGTTAAGCCACCTTTATTTGGTAGAATTGACACAATTCCTTTAACCTTTCATAAACAGAACACGATCAGGAACGAGAGTACTCTGTAGACGCAGGCCAGGGCAGGGGAGGTCAGTGTTCTGGAACTTTCTTCTCGAAGTCCTCATTCATCTCCATTTCTGTCAGAAGTTTTATGGAATACCTTGGGAAACATAAAAGGCATTGCTTCTCCAAATCAATTTATGAAATCCATAGATTCACTGTGTTTTTATTTACCGTCTACTATGTCTTTTGCACCTTGGCACCTGGGGGACAAGAACAGGTAAAATTCCCTTTCTGTGAGATAGGATGCCCATTTCAAGGAGTTAGCTGGTGGGATTGTCTAAAGTTAACTGAGACCCAGAGGTGGCTTCAGGTTTCATGAGGACTAAGGCTATGCAGCTTTAAGAGAAGGAATCCCAGATTGCAAAATTGGGTACGAGGGCTTGGCACAGTCCCTGAAGCCTCAGCTTCATTAGCTTCTGCTAATAACTGAAGACTCCATTTCTGCTAAGACCTGAAAACTAAGTAGGAAGTAGCCAGGCCAAAGAGCTGTAGGGACAGAGAGCAGGAAGGGGACTCGACTGGCGCAGGCACAGGAGGGCGCTGGTTCCCAGCTGCCATCTGGGATTTGGGGTTGGTGTCAGGGTGGAGTGGAGCTCTGGTCGAATCAAAGGCAACCCGCTGAGCAAGGCAGGCAGGGCCAAAGCCCATAGTCTAAATGGTCTCAGCAGAGATGCAAACTGAAGATCCAAAACAGAGAAGTGGGAAAAACAAGAGGCAGGATTCCAACCCAGGGGATTGCTGGGCCAAGCCTCCTTTCCCAGGGACTCCAGGCACCTGTCAGAGCGGGGTGGGCTGTCAAGATCACTGCGGGAATCAGCACAATATATTGTACTGCTGAGTTTCTCACTTTTTCACCATGACTCACAAAAAGAAACCCATTTTATATTACAACTCAGGACCTACATACAGAAGTTTCAGAAAGCGTCTTTACTATGTGCAAGGTGCCCGATGTTTTCTATTCTGTTCTATTTCGTTTGCTAACGAATGCCAGCATGGTACACTAAATTGCTTTCACATGCACCAAAGGAGCCTGACCTGCAGTTTGGAAACCGCTTTTGCATAATATATGATGTTGATGTCTGGCTGCCTTTAAATGCTCCGGAAAGAATCTCATTCACACCAAAAGCACCAGTGGCAATGCAGATTTTTCTGGAGATTTTGCAGGGGCAATGGAGGAGGGTTTTATGTCACCCACAACTTTATAAGTCCTCTTGGACATGTCTGCCCCATCAACTGAGGGCGCTTCTCCTCCCCCACCCCCACCCCACCCTGCACAGGGCCAGGTCCCTTCTGTCCTCCCTCCCCGCCCACCCCCAGGAATAGATGCATTCCTGTTCATTTCACACAGGGCAGCACGATTGGTTTCTTGCAGTACAATGCACCAACTGACAAGTCCTGGCACCCTTGCTTCAGAAAGGGAATATCAAAACATCCACCCAATAAAATTGTGCCTCTTGCAACCTGCTAAGAAATTAAGGTTTCCTCCATATCATTACATATATCTATTTCTCCCGCTAGACTGTGGGCACCTTGAGGATAGGGACTTTGGGTACTCAATAAATGTTGACTCAATACATGAATTAACTAGTTAACGAAATGGGTAGTATTATTCCCATTTTCCAAGTTAGGAGATGGTGGACCACAGCGATTGCAGCGATTAGCACTGCTTTACTGGTGAGCTGAGAATTAGCCTTCAAGCTCAAGCCCATGTAGGCAGGATTCCTTTAAACCAGACACACAGATCAGTTCTTTCCCATGTCCCTGCAGTGGCCCCAGAAAGGGACCAATGATGGGAAAAGAGCAAGCATGGGTCATACCATTTCTGAGGTGCGTGCTACGGTTTGTGTGTTTGCTATTTCAGATTAAGCCAAAGCAATAAGGTCTTCAGGAAGGATGCACAAAAAGCCTCTCAATTCTTTTTCCATTTGATATTTAAGGTCACTAGGGACATCTTATCTGTAACATAACTTTATTTGTTAAATTTAATGAGTGGCCATGGTTACTACAGCAACAAGCATGTTGCTCCTTTTCAAATGAGGATGCTATAGTGTGTACCCGAATGAGAAACAGACAGTGGGAAGATATTAAGGTGGCTTTTATAGCTGACTTAAACATGTCTCAAAGATTTACATTGATCGTACGGGAAGCTTATAAAACCAAAAGCTAGCACCAGTGCAAAAATGTGTTCAAAATTGTTGGTTTAGGCCAACGTACAGAATCTGCTTTTCAATTTTCATTTAGCAGATGAATGAGCTCAATTTATAGGCTGAAATTATGCAGAGGAAATGTCCAGTTCCTGAATAGATCGCACAGCCCCATGCAGCTATATTAGAGAACATTCGTGATGACAGAGATAAACAAGTCAAAAGAGTTACTTACTGGACATGGGCTGTTCTGTCTTCTTTCAAAGTATTTTCATATTCTATTAACCTCTTCTCAGATAGTTACAGTGACAGAAAAGAGCCTAACATTAAGAGCTGGATAAAACCTTGAAATAACTAGTTAACTGTCCTTCAAGGCCCCCAGAACTGTTCCTACGACGCTGTATTCCCCACGCTAGTAAACACTGTAGAAACCCAGCACAGGGAAAGATGTGCTGGCCCAGCCATCCCACTTCTAGGCTTGATCAGGAAGATCTGGTTTCCTGATCTGGTGGCAGTGGGCATCAGAATCAGTACTGCCAGACTGTTAGAGTGAATTCCTGAAGCACTTCAAAAGGGCAGCAAGCCCAAGGGTTGGGACACAGACCCTGATGTGACAGATGACCTGGGTTTGAGTCCTGGTTCCACCACTTCCTAGCTGAGTGACTCTGAGTCAGTCACTTAGCCTCTCTGTGTCTCAGCTTCCTCAGCTATAACGTAAGGATGGTTAAAAGACACCACCCGTTATGAGGATGTAGGAATGAGAATTCATAAAGCACTTAGCACTGTGTCTAGCAGATAAAAAATATTATAGACACGTGCATCAGTGGGAAAATGCAAAAATCAACTGTGGCACATTCATGCAATGGTGCGATCTCCTGCTAAACAGTCATTGAACAAAATAGATCTACATATATCAAATAAGACAAGTATTTAAAACATGTTGAGTGAAAAGAACAATTGTGGAACAATAGATGAAGTATGCTATTTAGATGAATTTAAAAAACAAAACAATACTGCATATTGTATGGATACCCATACATGTGTGCACACACACAGACACACACACACACACAAAGTATAAAAACGTGGACCAGAGTCCCAAAGTCACTGTGGTGAACAACTCTGCAGAAGGAAGAGAAAGGAATAGAATTGGGAAGGGGAACAAAGACAACTTCAACTGTATCTACAGGGATTTATTCTATTATCTTAACAACAACGAAGTTAACACCCCCTACAACAGGGGATGTTACTTGTGAGGGCTGAGCCCTGGGGTGCTTTGGGGTGATCCTGAATCTGAGGGGCTCCACCTTCATCTCTTTTACATACTTCCGTGCCACTCCAGGTCCCTGTGCCCCAAATCGCTGCCTTGGCATGGCAGGCCTTGTGTTTGTCATTTTCATTGCTAAATCCCAGGGCCTGCCTCCGTGTCTGGCCCCAGCAGGTATTTAATAATCATTTGTCGCATTAAATTTAAGAGCAGGATATTTTAAGAAAATGTTTAAACAATTTGAATGTCAAGACATTAGAAAGTCATAATATAATGATGTAGGAAGATAGGATAATCCGCACCACTGTGAAAGAAAAGCTAACTCATCAGCTGGCTATTTGTGATGAGTTCATCACCAAGGTGGGCCACATGGTTCCACACAATGAAGGTGTCTGAGCATAATGGATTTGCAGCCATTACAGGGACATGGAATGAAGTCCTGAGTGCGGAAGTGCAAAGATAATGGAAAAGCGCAATTAAGTCAGTTCCGAACCACAAATGCATAATGACATCAATTCAAGGTTACATGACAGACTCAAGGCACAGGTTATGAATTCAAATTCAGATGTCTCACCCCTGCCTAGACCTTCCCGCCCTCCGGCGCGTCACTTGTGTTGTTCATCCCTCATCTTTGTCCTCTCCAAGGCCTCCAGCACTATCTCCTGCTGCCCACACAGCCCTTTCTCTCCCTCATTTCTTGCCCTGATCAAGTTAGAGTCTTTGATCCATCACTTCAACCTCCCTCTTGCCTGTTAGAGGTGATGTCCCTATGACTTTCTCACTTCCTGTGCGGGTGAGCTGGGCTTGAAACCTCCATACGTATGCTCTGAACGTTTGCTCGAACTCTCAAACCTACCTACCTTCCAGGTCACACCTCCTCTTCGAAGCCTTCCTTAACGTTCCCAAGTCCCGTGTGTTCCCAAAGCACCTGGGCTTACTGTGATCACAGGGCTGATCACATTGCCTTGCGAGCTCCCCGCTAGTCTCGCCCCCTTAGTCTTTGCAGCCCGGCGCCTGCTGCATAGCAGATGCTCCGGGCGACACTCGTGGGCGAGCAAATGGGCAGGAGCAGGCCAAGGCGTACAGTCTTCTGTCCCTTGGGCCTCACCATGGTCCTGTTTGCCTTTAGAGAACAAAAATCTCTCCTGAGCAGAAGGCAGAAGACTTCCCCCCCAGCCCTATCTTATCCTTCCAAGCCCCTGGACCCTTAAAGAGAAACCCGAGCAGAGGAAGACAGGGGGCCCCTCCCTTCCCTCCTCCCGCGGAACCCCCCCCCCCCACCCATGGCCGGGCTTGTGCCTTCCAGAAGCTCATTTCATCCCCTTGAATCATATCGCAGTTCCTCCTGGGGAGTAAAAGGAGAAGATCACAGAGAGGCCTTAAAGCCCTCCCCGAGGCCAGACCAGAAAGACGAAAACCTGCGTGTGTCTATTAAGTTGTAGTTCAGTGTTGTTCGGGATGCAGGCATGCGCCCTCCGCCTCTTTGTGTCATGCAATAAACGCGTTACCGCAGAGAAGATATTTTCATCATTATCACTTGTTTTGTCCGACATTGCAAAGGAAGCCGTCCTTCTGGACCCTCACTGTCCCAGGGACGCCGTCCGCCGCCCTGTCCCTTCTGCCTGCATGCTCTTCCCTCCTGCTCCCTCAGCATAGATACCAGCTCCTTGCATTTTATTAGCCTGGCCTTGACCTGGCCCAGTCTCATCACCGTGAGGTCGCGGGGTGTTTTTGCTTCTCTGAAAGATGGCACACTGCTCCCAATCCTTCCCTCTCCCTGCAGCCATGCCCTTTGCCATGTGATTTTGCAGCGCCTCCTGGTGGAGGCGGCTAGTATTTCATCGCACCACTGCGTATGGGGCTTGGCCTGTGGGCGGAAGCAGCATCAGCCAGTTCTGAACCTAGGGCTTAAGAGGCCTCTTGTGTTTTTGCTTAACCCTCCTGTGCTTCTGCCTCTGCCATGAGAAGGACATGCCCTGAGTAGTGACTGTCCCTTCTGCATGGGTCGCAGAACAAGACCAGCAAGGCAGAGCCACCCCTGCCAATCCATAGTCTACATCAGAGTGGCCCCAGCTGACTCCACATGCTTGGGCAAGAATGAACACTGTGGTTTATGATACAGCATAAACCAACTAATACCACTCTTTACCGTCTTCATTCCTCTAGCCTCACAGAGGAAAGGGGACTGACATTTTTTTTTTTTTGTAAGAGATGGGGTCTCGCTCTGTGCTAGGATGTAGTGGTGCAATCACAGCTCACTACAGCCTCAACCTCCTGGGCTCAAGCGATCCTCCTGCCTTAGCCTCCTGAGTAGCTGGGACTACAGTCACACACCACTGTGCTCAGTTGGGACCAACATTTTCTGAGCACCTATTAGTGCCAAGTACTTTTATTTAAATTTTTAAAAATTTTAAATGAAATTAGATTTACATTTTTAAAACTCCTATAAGGTAGTCATTTTTCATTCTACAGAACAGGAAACTGAGGCTCAGAGAAGCTAAGTAGCTTTGCTGAAGCCACAAGTTTAGTAAGTGACAGTTTAGGATTCCAAACCAAGTCTTCTGGCTTCATGGGAAACCCTGTTTGCAGTGCTGAATACCTTATAAAGATCAGATGAGTTCGCTGGGGTATCTGATTGCCATCTCCATGGAAGATAATTACTGGTTTTGTTCCCCGACACTAGTTCATCAGGAGAAAGAGTTATGCACTCACTATGTATAAACCAGAAGGAAAAACTGTTTAATAGCGTGTAAGAGTGGAATCTCGCCCTAGTATAGTAGAGAAAGCTCCTCCTAACACTTATATCGATATGGATAATGAACCCTATGCATAATGAGCTATAGGAAACTGCCCTTTTATCTTTTAAGATCAAAATATCATCCTGTCCTCTGACTCAGAAAGGCTCTAAGATATTCTTGCTGAATTAATGTAGCGTCATTCTGAAAACCTAATGCCATCCTCTCTGCTAGCGTTTGAAATTAATTTCTTATAAAACAGCTCTGCAATTTGGCACAAGACTTCTCTGTACATGTTTCGGTCCAAAAGCTTTGAAGTAATTTTCATGCTGTATCTTGGGCAAATATAAAAACAATGTTGATTTTTAACCTAAACAAAAGACAAAAGTATAGAAGAAACTTGTTTTTCTTTGATCTCCTAAAAGCATGCCTCCGAACCCATCTCAAGGACCAGAATGAACAAAGGGAACAAGATGGAAAAAATCAAAGGCGAGGGTAGGAACAAATCTCTTCCTATATGCACAAAACCAAATCACCCTAAGAATATTAAGTTGTGAAAGTTTTCAATTTGAGGAAATGTGTAGTTGTGAAGAATGATTAAGAGGAATGCATCCTGTTATATATAATATGGTGAAAAGGAATATTAAGGACCAGTCCTTTTAGGAAGCTTTCTGGTGAGCACAAGTGGAAAAGACGAGAATCTCTCCTTAAAAGGGTTTTAGTATGTGCTCAAAGTTGGACTGTTGTGATTGAAGACAATTAAGACCAAATTTTACTTAGGTTTTTAAAAACTTACTCATCAGTACAATCTATTTCATTTTTTTAAAGTTTGAAAAAATATTATTAACTTTATGAGACCCAGTTGCCACATACAACATGGAAAGCCCCTTTTATCCATGTCACAGAGCAAATGACTTCGGCGTGTTTAACGTTGCTGAGTGTCCCCATAGGTTTTGTTCCCCAGTGTCACGGACATCAAAGAAGAAGGACTGTCTTCTTCCTTGATTACCGTCTACACTATTCCTCGTCCTTCTAAATTACCCTCTTTGCTTGCAACACACTTCACCTTAATTCATTTAAACCCAGCCACTGGCCATCCTTGGTTTTCATTGTCATCTGTGTCCACTGTTGGGTGTGCTAGGGCTGTATGTGGCAGTCTCGACTGTCATCAGCCCCTGGGGCTCAGCTCAAAGAAATAGACATTCATCCTCCCTGACCGCTGAAACCGAGCCGCGTGCAGAGGGCTGTACGGTTGCCAGTCGGGTGCATTAAGGCTCTGTGGGCAGGAGTTTCAAATGTGAGCAACATATGAGAAAGTCCAAGAGCCATTTCTGAATGCAGAGCAAGTTGACAGAGCCTGCTGGAGAGGAAGTGATATTTAGTTATGGGGGGGGGCAGTTCATTGTTAATATTTTAATTTACTATAATTATAAAAATTTCTTTTTTTTTTTTTTTGAGACAGAGTCTCACTCTGTTGCCCAGGCTAGAGTGAGTGCCGTGGCGTCAGCCTAGCTCACAGCAACCTCAAACTCCTGAGCTCAAGGGATCCTCCTGTCTCAGCCTCCCGAGTAGCTGGGACTACAGGCATGCACCACCATGCCCGGCTAATTTTTTCTATATATATTTTTAGCTGTCCATATAATTTCTTTCTATTTTTAGTAGAGATGGGGTCTCGCTCTTGCTCAGGCTGGTCTCGAACTCCTGAACTCAAACGATCCGCCCACCTCGGCCTCCCAGAGTGCTAGGATTACAGGCGTGAGCCACCGCGCCCGGCCAAAAAAATTTCTTTTAAAAAGAAATTAAGTGGCAACGCTGCAAACTCGCCAGTGACTCCTTTCAGTGGGGAACCTAGTTGTGCAGACCACACAGGAAGCCACGAAAGTGTAACTGGCCACATGGTGGCAACCATATAGCCTAAATTCCATCAATTCTAAAGAAAATCAATAGCTTTTTTTCTGTTTGCTTGTTCTTTGTGTGCCTTCCCCACTAGAATGGAAGCTCCATGAAGACAAGAACCAAGTTTATTTTGTTCTCATTTGTAATCTTAGTGGCATCAGACATACATAGACACACAATAAATATTGTTGAAAGAATGAATGAGTGAATACTACCCAAGTCGAGCAAATTTTTACAAAAGGTAAACTTTGCTTCCATGGTGCAATCAGTACCCCATTTTTTTCCACTTCCGGTGGTCCTAATCATTTCCGGGACCCACCTCCCACCAGCTTTCCTCCCCGTACTCCTTTCTTTATCATGTTTCTCAGACTCATTACAAACTCTAGCCATTGAAATGTACAGGGACCAAGGAGTGGACCAGCTGATGAACAAATTAGTCTATGATATTGGTAGAAAGCTGGAGAACTTCTAGTAATAAGGGCATTTTAGGGAGTCTTACAGAGACAATGGATCTTTCTGATTTGTTGTCAAATCCATGAGTGACTCCAGCTTTGCCAATTCCCAGCTACTATGTATGACCCAGTGTAATGTAGCAAGTCACCTATGTAGGGGAGACTCCTCCAGAACTGACCAGCATCCATGACATTTGGTATGGTTGAGATTGTGGATTGCTTTTAGCGTTTCCTTTAAGCTGAGGAGGAAAGAGTGAACAGAGAAAGTAACAGAGCAATATAGTTCGTTAAATGAAAAAAGGTAGAGGATTGTTGGCAGGAGGAATTTGAATTCTGGCACTAATCCAAACATTGCAAAGAAGCCCCCTTGTCCCCAAATTCCCTTATAAAGAAATTTCTTCTGGATCAAGCAGTACTTGGACAATGGGGGTCTAAGATGCAAAGTTGAAGAATTATTGAATTAAGATATGTCTAAGACCTTTTTGGTTTTATGGTTTTATTTGTTTTAAAAGCAATTGTTAAAATTAATATTTTTTCCTTAATCTTTGTGATATCTTTTCCAAGGGCTAAGGTTGCATACACCTATTTTAATCTGGATGTCGTCATGTTCATGTTTAGAGAAGAGGATGAAAATAACATCTACAGACTTACGTTTTCTCATTTAATATTCAAAACAAGTCACTGAAGTAGGTCCTATGGCTCTCATTTCACACATTAGGAATCTGAGAAGTAAAGTACTTTCCTTGCTCAAGGTCACGTAGCTATTATAATAAATGCAAATCTGATTTTTGAGCTCAAATTTACCTGCTGGACCGGAAGAGAATATGTAGATTCTGTTTTTTCTCTTATAAAGATTTCTGAATTTTAAATTTTATGATATTAGATTCTGCCAAGATTGCCTGAATCATGTGTACTCTTTCACTTTACCATCCTAAACTTCTAAAAGTCTTTACTCTTTGGACATCTCTAGTTCTATCTCTAAAAATAAGAAATCCGCTGTCATGTGTCATAGCTTTCAAAAACATTTCTAATCTTCCTAGCAAGGTCCCCCAAAGTCTTCCAAAACTGGACTTAACTGAAAATTTATATATATAAATAAGAAATGCGTGCATATAGCGGCGCATGTGCTGAAACAGAAGTGGGAAAATTAATACAAATTATTCTGAATTAGGAGGAAGACAGAAGTTGATCTTTTTAAAGGTAAAATGACTCAGTGTGAAAATGCAACGCGGCCAACGCATTTTATAATTACTCAAAAATTATTTCCTCCTTGAGGACCAATAGAGATACTCTTCTTCATAAAAACGTACAATATGAATTTTCCCAAAGTAAAATCTAAGTTGAAACCTCCCATTTTGAGCTTACAGCTACGGCAGAATGAACCTTTACCAAGCTGAATTGCTATCCAAAATCTCCAAAGCAAAACAAAATAAAAAAAAAAAAAGAGACAAGCTATTTACTGCCACCTACCGTTAGGAAAAAAAAATGCCTGCTAAGTGCAAGGGTGACCGTAGGGCCTGCTTTGCAGAAAGTCCCTGTTGTCTTGACATCCGTCTACTTTAGCAATTGTCCTGCCCCCTTTTGCTCTCAAAACCCTAATTTGGATGATAAATTATACGATTGTTACTGGCTCTTTCCATACATCATTTAAAGTGGCCAAGTCAGGCTTGCTTCTTCCCAGCTCCCATTCTTTCTCTTTCCTGTGGTCATGACCAAGCTTCTTGAGATAGTGACGCACACACCACGCCCACTTCGTTACTTCTCATTCACTCCTCGGCTCACAGTACGCTCCTTATCTGCTCTCAAAACTGCTACCGACCCTCAAATCAGCAGACGTGGTTCTGCCTTTATCTTGCTTCCTATGTAGTGACAGCACTGTACACAGTGGCCTGTTCTCTCTCTGCCATCTGACTTCTTGTCTTGTGTGACACATTTTCTTGTTCTCCACCTACGTTCTGGCTTCTTCTCAGCACCCTCCATCATTTTCTCTGCCCCTGCTCACACCTAAATGTTGGTGTCTCTGTTCATCTTCGCTGTGCACACTGTCCCTGGGTAATTTCGTGAATCCCACTGCAATCACCTTGCTATGGGTTCCCAAATTCATTCATTCACTCACTCATTCACTTGTTCATTCACTAAACATTTATGGAGCACCTACAAAGCGACAGTCACTGCTTGAGGTTCCGGGGTACACTAGGAGGGGGGAATGTTTCTGCCTTGTGTGGACAGTAAGACAATAGACCATAAACAAAATAAGTATGTAAACCGGACAGTGTGTTTGCGAGCGATGATATAGAATAGAGCAATAGAGGTTGGGAGTAGGGGAGGGAACTTTTCGAATGGGATGGACAGTCCTCATCGAAAAGGTGAGCTGACTTGGAGGAGGAGAAGGAGTGAATCATGAAAATATCAGGAAGGGCAGAAGGAACAAAGTACAAAGATCCTGAGGCAAGAACATACCCGTAATATTCATGGGATGGCTAAGAGGCCAGTATGGCTCTGGAGCAAAGCAAATGAGAGGGGTAGGGGATGAGGTTAGACGGGACAGTGCTCCAGATCCCAGTGGCCTAGAGGGCAATCGTAAGGACTTTGGTTTCCCCGTGAGAGAACTGAGGAGCTATTGCAGGGTTTCAGGTAGAGAAAGGACACCGTCTTACTTACATTTTAACAGAATCACTGTCTTCGGTCAGGTTTCCAGGCAAACAGACTCAGAAACACAGGTTGTGTGCAGGAGGCTTATTGGGTCTGCTCTTGGGAACAGAGCAGGGAGGGAGGGAAGCTGAAGTGGGCAGAGGAAGAAGCTGGACTGTATTGCAGCTGCACCGGAGGCCGCGGGATGGCTCTTCAGAGTTATCCCAGATCCTTATACCCCTACTTCAGTAGTCACTGGAGGCCTCGTTGGAGGGAGCTGTACCCTTGGGCGAGGCAGCAACCTTCACCCCAGGGCAATTCCCAGAGGGACATTCCGCTCAGAGTCCTCAGCTGTCCGCACTCTCCATCGTGAATGGGGGGAGGTGCCACTGCATCTCTTACAGTCCCACCCCCTGCCACCCTCCCATAGATTTAGTCTCTATAGTATCTGGGATCACCCCTCCCATCTTCCGGTTGGCTCTCGCTCCTGCACCTTGTCTCCAAGCATAAATGATACTCATCATCTCCCTCCTCTAACCCCCTGGTAGATTTTCCTCACCCTCAGCCAGTCGATTCACAACCCAGTAACGTGAGTGATCCTGGTGAAACATAAATCAGATCATGTCTCTCCTGTGATCTCGACCCATCAAGTAGCTACTCCCTGTTCATTTCAGAGTAAAAGCTCAAATCGTTGTGATTTATCATCGTATTCTGACTCCAGACTACGCCTCTAACCTCATCCCTCATTGTTCCCCCCATGGCTCACTCTGTTCCTGCTACACCCGCCTCCCTCCTCTGCCTCGAGCACACGTTTGAAGGGTGATTTGGCGGGGTCTGTTTTTCTACTCTTCTCAGAGAAGCCCTGACTCTGATGCATGACCAACATATGAGTCAAGATGCTTCAGACTGAGATGGTAAGAATTCTATCTGCTCATGTAAAAGCCTGTCTTCTGCAACAATCATCTGGTAGTCACATGATAGGCATTTAATTTAAAAGAATGCAACTATTGGCTAAAAAAGAAAGAGAAGTAATCATTTAAAGAGTGCCCATTACAAAGGCAGCATGTACCCGCATGAAGCAAAGAATGCCAGCAGTCCTGCAACCCTTGAAAAGAATGTCTGAATGTTTGTAAGGTTTCCCAAGTATTAATTTTTAAAGAGTGAAATTTATTGTATTAGTGACCAGGCAAGATGGTTTCCTGGAGGAAGAAAGTGAATGATTGAGGTCTGCAGAGAAACACTAATGAGAAAGAATTAGAATAAAAAAAATAATAATCTTTCTACAGAATTACACACAAAACCATACATGCTCCACATTTTAGGCATGTAAGAGATTTTCAAGGGCGATTTTGACTTCATTGGCTAGTGATGGAGAAAAGAGAACCAGCGAGAAGTGTCCCTCACATGGAGGAGATGAGAAAGCCCTGGGAAATGGCATTAAGGAGGTGGGGTGGGGTGGGGCCAAAGGCCAGTGGGGAACTCTTCTGAGGGACGCCAGGAGCAAGTTTATCTCATATCTAGTTTCAAATTTTTCTTTCTGTATTTTCTTAGGCTAAATCCTTCATAAAGTCGGATAAACAGGACAGCCATGTCTTAGCTGTGATTTGGAGGCTAAAGGAAGGTCCCGTGTCCATGCCTGGAGAAGTGGTCATGAGTTGAGGTGGTTGATGAAGACTAGAACGCTGTCTGGAGCAAGAGGTGGCAATGAGAGTAACAATGATTTTGTGGAAAAGCAAGCACTCCTGGGGCACTCATAAATAGAGAGGGGATTAGAATTTCTGGAGTTATACAGGTTCAGGGCACAGATTGCAATCATGGGGGTTAAAAAGAAAGGAGCTGCTTCCTCCCTTTCCATGCCCGGGAAAGTAAAGAACTTGGGACAATTCAGAATATATACACAAGAAGAAATACCTAGGCCATAGTGGTTAAATCTGGAGAAAAAGATCAGGGTGGGCTGAAGGAGGAGTCTAACATTACATTTGTATTACTTGTACTTGTTATTATAACCTTGTATTAGATATAAGGCTTAGGAGGAAGCAGGAAAACTGTGAAAAATGATTATAAAATTCATCAGAAATTATAAAATTCATCAGAAATAAGAGTATCGAGGGGAGGCCAGGTGCAGTGGCTCATGCCTGTAGTCCCAGCACTTTGGGAGGCAGAGATGAGAGGATCGCTTGAGCCCAGGAGTTGGAGGCTGCAGTGAGCTATGATCGCACCACTGCACTCCAGCCTGGGTGACAGAATGAGACCCTGTCTCTTAAGAAAAAGAGAACTTTTTGTTTTGCCTTGGGCACTCTTGAATGCCCTTCTCACTTTCTGCCTTGTTAACTGGCCTCTGATTTCAAGCCTCAGCCCTGTGTTTTCGAGGGATAGCCTCCTCTGGGAAGCTTTGGGCTGAGTTAAATAGTTAGCCCTCCCTACCCGTGGGTTCCACATCTGTGAATTCAACCAACTACAGATGGAAAATACTCAGAAAAAAAAAAATTCTACGAAGTTACCACGAAGCAAAACTTGAATTTGTCACATGCCATTGAATCCACTTGAATGAAGTGATGGGTAGGCATTGTATTCAATATGGCTAGCGACCTAGAGGGGATGTAAAGTGTACGGAGGACGTGCACAGGTTATATGCAAATACCACACCATTTTATGTCAGGACCTTGAGCATTCCTGGATTTTGGTATCCATGGGGGGGTCCTGGAAACAACCCCCTGTGGATACTGAGGGAGGACTGTACCTCCTGCTTTGTGCTGCTATAACACCCTGTGCCTTCCCTTCTCACCTTGAATTGTAATTACTTATCACGTTGAATTGGAATCAGGGTGACCAACCATTCTAGTTTGCCTCTCCCTAGTTGTGATTCTCTGTTAACTTGTTCACATCATAGACTATGAGCACCTTGACTGTATAGACTGTTGATATCATCACTGGGTTTTTAAAATTTTATTCTTCCTATTGTACATACTCTCTCTCTTATGATCTTTACTTACCGTAGTCTTGAGTGTATTAGGGCCTAGCAGACAGCAGGTAAGTGGAAGGGTCGCTGGTCCTATCAACAGGTGAGATGGGGCTGGGCGCGGTGGCTCACGCCTGTAATCCTAGCACTCTGGGAGGCCGAGGCAGGTGGATCGCTCGAGGTCAGGAGTTCGAGACCAGCCTGAGCAAGAGTGAGACCCCCCGTCTCTACTAAAAATAGAAAGAAATTATATGGACAACTAAAATATATATATACAAAAAATTAGCCGGGCATGGTGGCACATGCCTGTAGTCCCAGCTACTCGGGAGGCTGAGGCAGTAGGATCGCTTGAGCCCAGGAGTTTGAGGTTGCTGTGAGCTAGGCTGACGCCACGGCACTCTAGCCCAGGCAACAGAGTGAGACTCTGTCTCAAAAAAAAAAAAAAAAACAGGTGAGATGGGCAGCTCCCACTGTGGTGTGATTTGAAGGATATTAAACAGTTATTAAAAACTATCTTTGTTACAGACTTGTCAGAGTGCCAGTGAAAAAAATTCCCTTCTAGGTTGTTGACCGGAAGGAACACCATCTTGATTAGTTCATATATTAAGGTGATATCATTTGTTCCTCCCTTTAGTGCTCATTATAACCTTGAAGAGTTACTTAAATGCTGCTATCTAATACTGCAATCTGCTCCATTTCTGTCCCACTCTCTCAATTCCCCTACCCTGCCCTACTTTTTATATTTTCCATGGTGCTTATCATCTTCTAACATCCTGGTCCAGGGTATTTCTTTATTATGTCTATAGTCTGCACCACACCCCCATCGCTACAGGACAGGGATCTTTGTTTTGTTTATTGATCTATCCAAAGTACATACAAAATTGCCTGGCACATAATAGACGCTCAATAAGCATTTGTTGAATGAATAGATCTAGCAAAATTAGGGATGATTCCTCTTTTTGGGTTAACTCATTACAATTATTCACAAAATGAAAATTTTAGGATATCAACAGACCATTTACTACTTTTCTTGAGGATAAATATAGTATACCCTTTGAGACAACCAATTACTACTTTCTTAACAATTTCTTTAATTGAAATATAAAAAGCAAGTCAGCATAGTTCTAAACACAGAAGAATTTCTAACAAGAAATTTCTAAACATTACATATTCTCCTTTCTTACTGAAATATATATTAACACACAATGTCTTGGAAAGGGGTGTACAGACCTTGGTAACATTTGCTCAAGAGCCACAATAATCAGCCTTTTAATTCCTTCTGTTTCCCATAAGAAGGAGAAAGTGTTCCTTCCTGTCTTCAGGGACCGTGGAGAGTATATAGGGACCCTAAAGACTTCCAAAACTGTTCAGAAACAGTAGTGTTTCTCAAATTTACATAATATACTGTGGTAGCCCACCTCTAAGATGGGTTCCAGTGATCGCTGCCCCCAGTATTCATGCCCCTGTGTCGTTCCTCACACCGTGAATCAGGGCTACTCTGTGTGATCAATAGACTAGTGCAGAAGTGACAGTGTGTGTCTTCCATAAAAAGCATTGCAGCATCTGCCATATAAGTGAGTCACCTAGGAAGTGGATTCTCCAGCCCCAGTCAAGCCTTCAGATGACTGCAGCCCTAGTTGACAGCTGCCTGCAGTTTTATGAGGGACCCTGAACCAGAAAGTAGCTCCCAAGTTCCTGACCTACAGAAATTGTGAGAGATAATGATTACTGTTGTTTTAAGAGTTTTGGATTGATTTGTTAAGTAGCAACAGATAACTAACAAATATATAATACAAATCCCTTTTAAAGGAAAAAAAAAACAACAAACAATTTCTGGCCCTACATGAGTTAAATTATCGTTATTAATTTACTTAATACAAACGCATCGTGTAAACTCCTAGGCTTATAGCTTTTATATAACTATTAAGCCAAACATTTTAAAATTAAATATAGCACAGCAGACAATATTACAAAACAACCAAATAAAAAGTAACTGCAACAGAGGGTTGCTTTGCTGGAACTAAGTTGCCACTCAATGAGACTCTTAATACTGACAGTGCCTGGGAAACCCACGGCTGGGCCGTTGTTACTCGAATAAAGAACTTTATGCTTGTTTGACATGGATCTTCTGTCAACCAAAACTTTTCTCAACAACTTGTGGAACCTTAAACACACACACAGCATAGCCCAGTCTCTCATTCTTATCCTTTCCCCCCATCTTCTTAACATCAGCACTCTCAGTGCCTCTTCCCCTCTTAGCCAAACGGGGTGGGGGTCCCCCGGGCCGCAGGTGCACGACGCCGGGGCAGTTTCATTTCGAAGGAGCCCTGCAGAGCCCGGTTCGCTCAGCTCCCCCGGTTCACCTCCCGTTTGGGAACGCACCGCGTTCCGCTTCCAACTTGACAGCGCCAGTCTGAACCCGGGCCATGTGCAATTCTATCCCCCCGATGGGACCGTCGCCATCGTACTCGACAGCCCGGTCCCCTGGGCGCTGTCTTTCTCAGCCTGCGTTCCTAGAGGACAGAACCGGGCAAAGAGCCGGGAACACGCTGCACCAGAGCTAATCCCTGATGATTCACCGTTCTAGACGCCGGCAAGCGGGCTTTCTCGTCCCGCTTTTCCGGCCGAGGAGACGTTGGCAGGATCCCATCTTCCAGGCGGGGGGAGGGGGGGCGAGCGGGCCTCCGCACAAGGGAGCTCTGCGTGATTTCCAACAAGAGTCACTCGTATTTCCTCGCAATCTGAGGCCAACCGCAACCTTTGTCTAAGTTGCTTTTCGCTTCCTGGCTCCGGGCAGCCTCTGAGGGCCAAGGCGCCCGGCACCACCTCTCCTCGGCCGGTGGGTGGCAGCAGGCGCCGAGGAGGGTTGCGCATGTTCCGTGCGGGGCCTCGAGCTTCGCGTCCGAAGCCTCCGAGTGACGGAACGCGTGCGTGGGATTGTGGGAAATGTAGTTTTCGGGCCTCAGGCTCCCGAGTGCGCCTCCTGCCTGGGCCCAGAACGGGACTTCAGCTCCCGGCCGGCCGGCGGGCGCGGGGGGGGACGCGCGAGGAGAGGGCGGGGCGAGTGGGAGAAAAGGTGGGCGGAGCCGGTGGGAAGGCCGAGCGGAGGGGGCGGGGCTCCGTGCAGCCGCCGCCCGCGGTCTGAGGGACCTGAGGCGCGGGGTCGGGATCCGAGGAGAGCCCAGACGGCGCCGGGCGCGAGGGCGGGCGTGCCCGGAGTGGTTGCGCAGGCGTCTGCCACAGCCCCTCAGTCTCCGCGCTTGCGGGTCCCCCTCCCTCTCCGCCGGGACGCGGGAGAGCCCGGCGCGCGGCGGGGGCGCGAGGTGGAGCCCGCGGGGGCGGCCAATGCGAAACTGGCTGGTGCTGCTGTGCCCGTGTGTGCTCGGGGCCGCGCTGCACCTCTGGCTGCGGCTGCGCTCCCCGCCGCCCGCTCGCGCCTCCGGGGCCGGCCCCGCAGGTGAGGTCCTGGGGCCGGGCGGGCCGGCGGCCGCGAAGGGTGGAAGGCCGGGCTCCGGAGCCTCCCGTGCGGCTCGGTGCCGCGGAGCCCCGCCGGGAATTGCTGGGGGGGGGCGGGGGAGGAAGGGCCAAACACGACGGTCCCCAGACGAAACAAATGGTTCTTTTCATCCGTGGAGCGTCCACATCGGGGAAACTTGAGGGAGCTTTTCTCTTTCTGTGTCCCCGCGGCTTCTCACCTCCCGGCTTCCCTTAACGGCCACCCAGCCGGTGCCCGCAGCTGCAAGTCCTTCGGCTGTCCCCAGGCCTGGTCGGCGTTGTGCGGCGCCCGCCGGGGGAGCAGAGCCTCGTGTTCCCTTCGGCACTAGCAGCTGCAGCTTTGGAAGCTCGGGCTCAAAAGTTTCCTTCCTCCCCAAGTTGCTGGTCTTTCTCGGTCAAGACTTTGGGGTTTTAGTGCCATGGGTAATGTTTGTGCGTGTTTTAAAGGGCGGCTGGGTTTTGCTTCTGAGGAATAACTTTGCTGCGAGAATGTACTGTATTTTGTGTTTTGATTATGATGGAAGTCGGTTAAACAAATCATGAAATAGGGCATGGCGGTGAGTGGAGTTGCTGTGAGTTTGGTTCGCGTAGCCTACTAATGAAGTTTACACGGAAATACCAAATTCCTTAACGATCTTTGCTCTAGAACTTAATCTCACAGGAAACAAATCTTTGTTCTTGTTTGCTTCGCATCCTAATAGAATGCTTTGCCCACAGTGCCCCGTGGATTATTTTATTAATAGGATCCACCACCCTGAACACTACTTTAGGTTTCTCTTTTTCTCGTCCTCTTTTTTAAGGGCTCGCCCTAGGACCTAGAAAAAAACCTAGAAAGTTCTTTTAAAGATGAGGTAATAGTCGTTTTGTTTTTTAACTACATTGGGATTTTTTTTTTTTCTTTCCACCTTGCCCCCAAATCCTGAAAACAATCTCACAGTTATATGAGATTGTATTGGGGTCATTTTGGTAACAATCTCTTTTTCTATTAGACAAACCACCAGCTGTTAGGAAAGAATTTGTGTGACCTGAACGGAATGAAACACCATTTAAATGATTTAATGAAAGTACAATTGTTACAATGCCTTTAACCTGTTAACAGGTTGGGATTTTTGTTTTATGGTGTTTTTTAGGTTTTTGTAAACTGAGCTGAGAAAGGAGTGCCATATATATAATTCCTTGTAACATCTGTTGGGTTTGTGTTTTACAGGTTTCTTTCTTTTTTTTATATAAGTGAGTCCTACTGGATTCTATTTGCAGAGCATCCTTAAAATATTTATGACCTTACCAGTTTTTCGGGGTTTAATAAAACAAACAAAAGCCCTGCCTTCAAACTTAAATCTTAGTAGACCTGCCAGGCAGTTTCTTAGTTTGAGAAGAGTTTTTCCTACCTGCTTAGTGTTTGGATGGTGCCTTTATCTGGCATCCAGTTAGACCAGGCTAGATATCAAGGAAATGAAGAAATAGTTGTAGGAAGGGACAGGGTAATGCTAATATATAGGTGACAAGATCAATACTAGGTACATCAATTAACTTGACTTTGAATGGATACTGTGCATCCGGTCAGATCATAAGTAGGATATTTTAATCTAAATTAAACATGGCTGACTCCCAACTTTCCTCTTTTCCTTTTGGTACGTTCAAAACTAAAAGCAGGGGAAACATCTTGATTGCTAAAATTTCCTACAGCAGCTTTTCCCATTGTCCTGTCACCATGTTTAATCTAAAACACCTGGGCATTTTTACATTTTAACCCTTACAGTTTAAGCCCAAGGAAAGAGAGAAAACCCAAGATTTTGCTAAGTATTCTTCTGTTGAGTTAGCATTTGAAGATTTACTTTTGTTCTCTTTTCTCTTCTGCCTCTTTGTTTTCAGTCTCATTAAGTCTTGGCAGTATTTTTTGAAAGAATGATTTACCTTCCCTAAGTATTAAAAAAGATGCCTGTGGTTGGCAGTTGATTCAGCAAATAATTGAGAGCGTGCTCTGTGCCAGCTTGTGTTGTAAGTGCAGAATTACAAGCTAAAGCACCTGCCCTCATTCAGTTTACAATTTAGAAGAGAAGACAGAGCATAAGGAAATAATTGTAGATATCACAGGGGGAAGAGCTCAGTATGGTGAAGAAAAATAAAGAGGTGTAAGAGAATGTTGGGCTGCTGTTTTATGTAGAGAAATCAGGGAAGGCCACTCTGAAGAGCTGAGCAGGAACGAGAATGAAGTGAGTGAGCCCTGTTAGTACCAGGATCAGCAACTTTTCTAATGTGGTAGCTTGCCTTAAATAGCAGAAACCACTCAGGGAGACCAGTTGGTGAAGAGGAAGCAGGTCTTCTCTTGTGAACTCCAGCACACCTAGGGGTGGCAAGAGGAAAATGGAGGTGGAGATATCCATTGGACTAGGGAATCTAGATACAGGATATCTTGATTACAACATAACTGGTTTGGGGTAATGCCTTGGCAGGAATTATTTAACATTTAATTTAGAAAAACTGTGGCAAAAGAAGCCTTGTCTTTCTAGGCTATTTGGAAAGAAGGAAACCCAAGAGAAAGGAAGGGAACATATATCCACTCAACAAATACTTAGTGCTGGGTGTTGTGCTGGATGCATATCCCTGCTCCCAAGGTGCTCACAGTCTGTCAAATGGAGACAGACATAAGGCAAGTGGAAGGTCAAAAATAAATTGAGCTTGCTTCGCAATTTTGCCTAGGGCTAGTTCTTCCAAAATTATCCCTATGCTAATTATGTCTCTGTGCTTCAGTTTCCTTATTTATAAAATGATCTCATAGAGTTACTGGGAAGACTCAATTAGGAGAACGGTGCCTGGTTCATAGTAAACACTCCGTGAGTTTTAGGGAGGAGGAGGAGTAATAGTATGGTGGTGGCCGATGCCTGTGTTCGTGTGGTGTTTTGGGAGGTATCTTTGGTAGTGCGTATGATGATGGTCCTTATCAGTAGATCTGCGGTGGACTTGTATATTTTCCTCGTTTTCAAGATTTCTGCCTATTTGTGACTGATGTCATCAAAGAGCGTGCACATGAGAGTGGAATTTTGGATTGATTTTTAGGACTCTTTGGGCTTATTTTGAATATTGGTTTGATGTTAATCTCCCTTAGACTTTAATATACTTTGGGATGTCCACTCTCAGTGCAGAGCCTAGCAGGTTGCTAGACTCTCAGGATATATTATATCTTAAAGAACAATAGTCGTTACTGTAGTGTCTCAGAAAACAATACCCCAAAATAAGGCCTCAGAAGCAGTTCTCTCTGGCCTTCTCCTACATTTCTGTCTCAAAGGGGGTTGCTATAAAAACTAGAGCCCCTTTTCCCCCAAATGAGCCATGAAACCTAAAAATATTGGTCTTAACTTTCCCCCTTCCTTTCTGTATAAAAACTGGCCATAAAGAAATTATCTGAGCTACCTTGTTTGATTGTAGGTCATAAGACCCTCATTGCAGAGAGGGTCCTGCCTCATACCCAGAGAGAAAGGATGCAGGCTCAGGCCGAGGAGCATCTTGACAGGCCTTGCTGGCTGGGTTTCCCTACTCAGTCAGGTAGCATTAGGTCATACCTGTTTTGTCCAACCATGTTTCTACACAACTGTCCATACTTTGTTAAACCTAAGCATAAAAATGGACAGTTTCCTCTCTGTCTTTGGATCTTCATTCTGAAGGCTTCCGTGTCACATAAAACTATGATCAAATAAATTTATGTGCTTTTTCTCCTATATTTTCAAAGAATTTTCAGAGGGCAAAGGGAAAGTTTTCCCTTGGCCCCTACAGTACCCTCAGGGAGCTTGCTTGGGATTGTGAATCATTCCTGACATTATGAAGATTTTGTTTGCTGTATGTGTGCCATCTAGAACAGTGAACATAGGAGATGCTTGGTAATTTGAATAAATAAATCAAGAGAATAAAACTGGGAAAGTAGGAATGAATTTTTCATCTACAGATCGTCTGCTTACATGCTATGAAAACTTGAGGATTTAAATTTTTTTCTTACAAAAGTGAAACAACTTCTTTGTGGGAAAATTTTGAATTTTTTTTTTTAAAAAGGAAAGAAAAATGGTCTACTTCTAGACTATTTTCAAAAGTGCATATGTGTTGGGTGAAATTATTTAATATATTTTAAAAATTGTATTGATATATAATACATTCTTTTTGTGCATGTAACTGTGCAGCGGGGTATATTTTCACAAACTGAACATACCCAAGTAACCGGCATCCAAATTAAAAGAAAACTACCAACACCCCAGAAGCTGTCTTCTGTCACTGCCAAGGGTAGTGACCACTATTCTGATCCCTAATGGCAGACATTTGACGACTTTTGTACTTTATATAAAGTACATGGTTCTTATAGCCTGCTTAATAGGATGTAGAATAATACTTGATGATATGTTTACAACATAATTTTGGCTGCGTAGTATTCTATCATATAGAGACACCATAATTAATGAGTCCCATGTTGCATTTATGTACCTTCCTGTTTTTCACTATTAATAAGTGACACTGTTGAATAGAGATCTTTGCGTGCATTACTGATTATTTCTTTAGAATAAATTCTTGGGCATAGAATTGCTGGACAAAGTTTATACTATTCTAAGTTATTTGATGTATATTTCCAAATTACTCTGCAGAAGACTGTACCAAATTACATTCCTACCAGCCCTGAAAGAAAGTAACCATTTCCTTGAAATCACTAGCAACATTTCCTTGAAGTACCCATCATTTGGTTATTGTCATTTAAGAAGACATTTGTCAGTTTGAATGTAAGAGAAAACGGGTATCTTATTGCTCTAATTCAAACTTGATTGCTAGTGAAGTTGAACTTTTTTTTCATAGGTTTGTTAACTATTTGCCTTTCTTCTATTGTGAGTTATCTTTATGTCCTTTTGTATCATGTTTACTTCTTAGTTTTCCTTCTTTTTTTTTTTTTTTTTTTTTTTACCTGTTTCCAGACACCAGAATCAAACTAGGTACCCTATGCTTGTAATAAATAACAGAGGGTGCTGGAGTGTAGAGCCGGATTGACAAAGGGAACTAGGAACTTGAATAACATTCTTATACAGGTTTTTATTAAGCATTTAATTTGGGTTTTATGCTGTGTAACACAGTACTCAGGAGTCTGTTGGACTGATTTACATTGATGGTATGTGATAGATAGAAGAAAACTATTTTTCTGAAGTCTAACTTCAGTATATCTGGAAGTACTCTAAAAGGCCAAAATATGCCATGTACTTCCTCTCTGAGGAAGAGAGCAATTAATGTAAAGTAAAGCAGTTGAATAGAAACAGCTTAGATGTGGATTAGAAGTAGGGAGGATTGACTGGGGCAGAGAGGTGGAATGAGATCAAAAAGTAGTTTACATCCTTAATCCCTGTGATTTTCCCATGCCACACAGTTATCTTTTTATTGATTTACTTATTTTTAGAAAAACCTAGTTTCACAGTAGTATGGAGAAGTCAGAGAGAAACTAGTTAGGATACTTTCATACTGGTCTAGGTGAAAGAACAATTTGAACTGAAGCAGCAGCTAGAATTAATTACGAAAGCGGGTGGATTTGAGAAATTTTTCATGAAGATTTTGGATCATCAATAAAACGTTAAATTATGTTCCATGTAGTCTATTTCTAAAAGATTTACTTTGGTTACCCATCAAAAATAAGGTAGTAAGTTTGGCATTAAAAGGGATATTTATTTTGAAAATTTGCTTTTGTACAGCAACCTTGTTTTCTGATGATGTCAGGTAAATGAGGCATTTAGATTAAATACGAGTTTTTGCCATTCTGCAGCTTTTAATCTTTTGAGATGCCATTTTGAAACAGATGAAAATAGAATGTCTAAAAACTTTTTTGGTATCAGTTTTCTCTGATTAAGAAACCGAGGCACAAGGAATTTAAATAACTTCTTACTGAGGTAACATAGCATGTTGGCTATGGACTCAATGTCGACTGGCTGGTTACTACATTTGTTTCCTTCCTGTCACTAGAATGTTCTTAATAGTTCTCTGTGAGGGGCGAGGCGTGGTGACTCTTGCCTGTAATCTTAGCACTTTGGAAGGCCGAGGTGGGAGGATTGCTTGAGGCCAGGAGTTCAAGACCAGCCTCAGCAACATAGTGAGACCCTATGTCTATAAAAAAAAATCTAAAAATTAGCTGGGTGTGGTGGCACGCACCTGTAATCCCAGTTACTTGGGAGGCTGAGGCAGGAGGATCTCTTGAGCGCAGGAGTTTGAGGTTGCAGCGAGCTATGATGATATTGCATTCTATTCCTGGGCAGTGAGAACTCAAGGAAAAAAAAAAAGTTTCTCTGTGAAACAGTGGAGTGGGGGTGGGGGTGGGGTACATATCATTCCAATTTTATGTAATCATTTAAATTAGTCTCCAAATCCAGACCCATTTACAGTTAGTTTCAGCAAAGGTACAACTTTTATTGTATAGTTAATATCTGAGAAAAAATGTTCCTGAGCCATGAATGCAAAAAAATTAACGTAGTAACCAGCATCTTCAGTGATCTGCTTATCACTAATTCACCACTGAAAGTGGTGTTATAGATAAAAAGATCAGACTTTAGACTCAGATAAGCTACATTAAACTGTATAGCTATAGAACAGTTATGAAGAATGCAGTTAGACTGCCTTGAAATAAATCTTAGCCCAGCCATTTTCCTAGCAGTTTGATGTAAGGCAAGTTACTGAATTCTCTGTGCCTACTTCCTCATGTGTTCAATAAGAACCTACCTCCCTCAGAGTTGTGAGAATTAAATGATACTCTATATAATTTGTCACATATTAGATATTCAAGAAGGAAATGGGGCTTATGATAAGCTTAATCCGTCAAAGTTTGGATTTATGTTAAAGATAAATTCTGTCTATATAGAAGAATTCATTTTGGTACAAGAGTCTGAGGGCAGGGCAAAATAACAAGTAAAATTATATCATGGAAGATAAGGTATCTACACAAAAATTCCTGTATTCTTATGATTGTTATAATATCCTTAAAATTGTCCTGGTAGAAGAATCTGTCTCCTGATTTTATTTTTATTTTAGTGGGGCCTTTGAAAAAATAACATGTTTTTGTTGTCTTTTAGACTGAATATCTAGATCCTATGGCATATTAAAAACATTGCATTTAATGTAGTAAAGATTCTAGCCTTTGATAATTTATTTTGAGAAACATTTTGGATCAGTTCCTACCACAGGAGAAAAAGATAAAATGGATCACTCATCAGGGCTGTAGATAAGCTTGTAGCTCTCAAGCCTTAAAACTGGTGATGAAAAGCAAAATATCTTTCTCTTCTGTCTTCTTTCGAAGGACAAATTTTAGAAATTGAAATGTAAACCTATTAGACCTATGACAGTAAAAAATGAGCCATTCACATGACTTGTAACTTTTTTTTTTTTCCTAAAAACGTTGCCTCCCGTCTCCTGTCCTTCATTCTTTAGAATACTTAGTAGATAATAAAAAGTTTGCTGGCAATAGAATTCATTGACATAAATAAAGGTTCTGATACTTTTCAGTATGGAAGTGCTTCGACTTCATTCCCCAAACTTTTTTTTTTTTTTTTTTTGAGAGACAGGATCCTGCTCTTGTTGCTTAGGCTGGAGTGCGGTGGCCAGATCATAGCTCACTGTAACCTTAAACTCTTGGGCTCAAGGGATCCTCCTGCCTCAGCCTCCCAAGTAGCTGGAACTATAGGCATGCACTACCGTACCTGGCTAATTTTTTTATTTTTGTAGAGATGGGTTCTCCTTATGTTCCCCAGATTGGTCTCAAACAAGCAGTCCTCCCACTGGGCCTTCCAGAGTGCTGGGATTACAAGCATGAGCCATCATACCTGGCCCATCCCCCAAATTTAATAACCTTTATATAGGACTTCAGTTTTCAAAAAACGTTTTTTTATTGTCATTGAGTTCCTACTATGTTCCTGGTACCAAGGAACCTGGTTCCTAGGACCTTTATACACATTATCTCATTTAATTTTTACAACAGCTTTATGAGAATTATTATACCCATTTTATAGTTAAGGAAACTGAGGCTCAAGAAGTTAAATGACTTATTGCTAGTGTGTGACAGAGCCAGGATTCTAACTGTGGCTTCATTGACTCTTACTGCCCACTGTTCTATTGTTGATGCCACATTGGCTTTCAAAACTGATTCTTATCACAGGCATCTTGTTTGTTTTGAAGAATTTATATACTTAAATGAGCACGAATGCATACATATACGTGGAAGACAAAAAGACTGTACACCAAAATGTTGCTAGTGGTTATCTCTGGATAATGGGTTTATGGGGGATTTTTAATATTTTTTTTCTTTGTATTTATCTGTATTTTCTGCAAATATAAACATTTTATTTTATAATAAACTTACATATTGAACATAACAGTAATCAAACATGACTTATTTTTAATTGTTGCTTATTTCTAGATCAGTTGGCCTTATTTCCTCAGTGGAAATCTCGTCACTATGATGTGGTAGTTGGTGTGTTGTCAGCTCGCAATAACCATGAACTTCGAAATGTGATAAGAAGCACCTGGCTGAAGCATTTGATACAACATCCTGCGCTAAGTCAACGGTAGGTTTTCTGAGGTTACCTTGTCTGGTTTACCAGAATTAGAGTTCTGAAAACCCTCATTTTGGATAGTCAGAGATGTTAGTTCAGGTATGTGTCCTTTTTTCCTGGGAGAAATGGTTGTTACATTTGCTTTTTCTTTTATATAGCTGGGCCAAAAAGTAAATTTAACCAAGATTTTAAGCCAGAAGTTAGTTGGAAGAGCGTGTATTCACTTGTTAACATATGTAGATTCATAGATACCAAGTATGGTTTGTTTGGTTTTTGCTTTGACTTAGAATAGCCATTCTTAGAAGGTTCTATTCCAGAGTAGTTCTCTGCTTAGACACACATTTCTGTCTAAATATGCTTTTCGCTAACTTCACAGAGATAAACTTAATTTTTTCCAGTTTTGTAGTATTTTTTAGTAGTGTGATCTGCAGTGTGTGTAGCATGGCATGCTGTTTTTTCCTGACTACCCTTCCAGAACTGCGGTTTGGTCGTACATCTCCTGCTGACAGTAGATGACTCAGTTATTAATTAGGGGCCCAGAGCCTTAGTCTGTTCTCAAAGAGACCAGCCTCTGAAGACTATGTAGTGAGGGGTTGGGGAAGAGATGCATAGACGGTTGGACTTCTAGTTATGAGAAGACACTCAGGTGACGAGTAGAGAAAGCCCTCCCGGGGTTGCATTAAACTGGCATGTTTGTGGTTGAGTGGGAATTGCAGTCGTGAATTTTCTTGTCACCAGTAGTAATCTTTTTTTTTTTTTTTTTTTTTTTTTTTTGTTGAGACAGAGTCTCACTCTGTTGCCCAGGCTAGAGTGAGTGCCGTGGCATCAGCTTAGCTCACAGCAACCTCAGATACTCCTCGGCTTAAGCGATCCTCCTGCCTCAGCCTCCCGAGTAGCTGGGACTACAGGCATGCGCCACTATGCCCGGCTAATTTTTTCTATATAGATTTTTAGTTGTCCATATAATGTCTTTCTATTTTTAGTAGAGACGGGGTCTCGCTCAGGCTGGTCTCGAACTCCTGACCTTGAGCAATCCACCCGCCTCGGCCTCCCAGAGTGCTAGGATTACAGGCGTGAGCCACCGCGCCCGGCCACCAGTAGTAATCTTAATCATAGAAGCTTTCATTCCTTTTCAAGACAGGTTTCTTTAGTTCATGATCGCAATGATGATAGAACCTATTAGTCAGCAAGGCCTCAGAATCATTACTACTGTCAGAACCACCTCTAAACCTGCATTTCCTATAGTCTGTCCCGTCTCAGACAATAATCACTCCTCTATCAAGAGTCATTATTTGCCCCAGACCAAAAAAACTTTGATAGCATCTTGACTCTTCTTTTCTCTCGTGTGCTGCATCCAGTCCATCAGCACATCCTCTTGGTGCTGCCTTTAGGTCACGTCTAGAATCCAGCTTCTCACCACCTTCACCACTGCCGCCCTGATCTAGGCCACCGTTACCTCAGCTGGGTTATTACAGAAGCCCCCTTCTCTGAAGTTCCTGCTTCTGCCTTTTACCCCCTACATTTTATTTTCCATGTAACAGCCGGGGAGATCCTTTTAAAATTAGTCAAATTATGGAAATTCTTTATTCATACCCCTCCGTTGACTTCCTTTCTTGCTCAGAGTGAAATCGTAAGTCTTTATGATGGTCTTTGACCTTATCCACCTCTACTGTCCCAGCAGTGACCACCTTGCTATGCTTTAATACACTCAGCGTGTTCCTGCCTCAGGGCTTTTGCGCTTGTTTCCAGCCTCCAACTCCCTTCTCCCACCGGGACCACTCTTCCACTAAATGTCCTCGTGGCTCACTTTCGTTAGGTCTCTGTTTAGATGTCACCCTAGCAGACAGCCCCATATTAAATAACACCTCACCCCTGTTCTGTCTCTGTCTTCCCTTAGTTGGCTTTATTTTTCTTTATAGCATTTATCACCGACTGGCATCTTTATTGTCCTTAGTTGTATATTTTTAAATTGTTTGTCTTTCTTCACTAGAATGTAGGTTTCATGAGCATTGGGGGCTTCGGTTTTTTTCACTGGTGTATTCCCAGTGCTAAGAACCTAGCTTGGCACAGAGTAAGGCACTCAACAACTATTAAATGAATGACTCAGAACTAAATGTTGTGAGTAAAGTTAGCATTCATACATTCACCAGGAATTTATTTGCCATCATAGCAGTCTTGCTTTAAATTTAGTAAGCTTGGTTTGTGTGATGAAAATGATTGGCTGTCTGTATAAAAATAGACATTAGGCAAAAAGAACTTCCCGGGGCAGGGTAATTTTGTGGATCTATAGAGAGTATGTAAGATGACTAAAAAAAACAAATTTGGTAAATATATGCAATAATATAGCATATTTACTCATTTTTGTTTATACTTTTATCCCAAATGCTAGTTGTCTATGAAAGGATTCTGCCTTAATTGGTCATTAGTAAAAGAAAATGCATTTCTGTGGTTATAGTTTACTTTCCAATCTTGCATTTTACTGAAGGAGCCAAACTCAACATATATTTCAAGGACCTTACTTCTAAGCCTTTCTAATAAAGCCATAATTTGTCAATTTAACATATTTATTAAGTATCTTCTGTAAGCAGTTAGTGTACTATGTGTGGTAGAGTATAAAGATAGATATAGCTGAGTGTTTAGGGGGGCCTAAAGTTTAGTAGAAGGAAATAGATGTAATGTTGTAATAAATGTTATATGTGCTGTGATATAAATAGATATAAAATGGTCTGGAGTGTTTAGGAAACTCCAAGCAGTTCTACGTAACTGGAGCCACAGGGATCACAGGGAATGGGAGTGGAGTGTGAGCGAGAGCTCCGGGAAGGAAGGAGGGGCAGAGAGGAAGTATATGAAGACAGGGGGGAAGGCTGTGAGAGGTAGGCAGGGACCAGAGCATGCAGAACAAGGGTTAAGTGGAAGAGTGAGACCTGTTTAGACAAGCACTGCTGAGAAGCTGAAAAGTGACTTTGCAAGAGAATAAGGAGAATAAGGTCATTGAATATAGAAAGAGGAGGAGTCGTCTAGGATATACCATTCTGACTTGGAGAATAGTGGAATCATCAATCAAGACAAAAATATGACATAAGAAGAACGGGTTTTATGGGAAAGAAGCTCAGTTGTAGCTATGTTGAGTTTGAGGAACCTACATGCGCTGATATACTGGTAAATGTTTACTAATTGGCTCTCTGGGAAAAAGTATGCTTAACTGTACATATATGTTTATTATAAATTTTATTGATTAAAGGATGTTTCCACATAAAGATTATTGTGTATGTTATTACCTGTCAATTATTGTAAATTCCATGTAGCCAATGGATTCTCATAGAATGCTTTTGTTGTTTGCCAGGCTCCTGTATCTGTAACCAACTTATAGTTGCAATTGACAAAGGAGTATTGTTCTGACATAAATCTTAAGAGTTAAGACTAAAATGACAACTAAGATATGTCAGAACTTTACTCTTTGTCAATGAAGTCAGTGGCTTCTTTGCTGAATCTAATAAGACTTTTGAACACTGGAATAGTATTTCCTTGATTTTGTTTTATACTATCCACAATGTAATAGCTATAGACACATCACATTAACTTTGATGTGCATTGTTAATATTTTCTCCATTCTTTCTTAAGTCCACAATCAACAAAACAATAAATCAAGTCCTTATTTGTATTGTTTGCCAATTTCTATGGTGTAAATATTCCCACCGTGGCAAATTTCAAGCAACCAATGGGACATCACTGAACACAGAGTTGAGGAAAGATACACAGTTGTATGCCATGTGTAAGCTTTCCATCATGGAGATGTAATAGATCTAAGTAACCTCAGTAACATAGATAATAGTAAAATGTAGTAAAATCAGAAAATGATTACTTTGAATATTGAGTTCCTTTGTTTTTAATATGTTTTTAATTGTAAGTGTATATAATTTAATTTTTAATAAAAGTGTGTAATAACCATCTCACAGAATTTCTGAAAATTTAACAGTTGGTTCTCATAAGCTAGTATGAGCAAGCTTTAGCACACAACTGTCTATGGGTCATCTCAGTGAAGATGTCTAATGAATTCATGGATCTTTTACTTAGAAGATGGGTCAAAACTAGAGTAACTAATTCAGGAATCATTTCCAGGCTAGTTAAAGCCTTGGGAATAAATAATGTCCAGGGAGAGGGAGGGAAAAGAATAGACTGAGAAGAGATCCGAGGGCAAAGCCCTGGACTAATATCCACTCTCAGTGGACAAGCTGTGGAAGAAGAGCCAGTGAAGCCAACTAACTGAGCAGGCCATGGAAGGAAGGGAGGAAAGCGTTTTAGGGAGGTCAGCAGTATTGAGCCATGGAGAAGTCACGTAGGTAAGGCTTGAAGGAGGGTCTGTTGATTTAGCAGATCTTTGGTTACATTGGTGATAGACATCTCAGTGGAAGTGGTGGGTGTCGAAGCTAAAATTCCTATTTTATAAAATAAGTGGGAAGTAAGAAACTAGAGGCTGCAATTTTAGTTAGTATTTTTGTAGGACCTCGGTGTAAAGGCATGTGGTGACAAGGAAGGATGGTGGGTGAATAGAAATTAGTGTCAGGAGCCACGGATACAGGAGTAGCCAGTGAAGCAAGGTCTAGGAGACGAGGGGACCTTCTCTTAGATAGAAAAACTAATCTTGAGCAAAAGGATCACCTTCAGAAACAGAAGAAAGCAAAAAAGGAAAATTTTAGATATAAATATGTTTTTAGGTATGGGCATGAGAAATTGACTCGTAGTTTACTTCTAAATGACATGAGTATTTGCCAGTAGTCAGGTGAAACATATTCATACTTGCTTTAATATCATATTGCAGTAGAGGACTTACACGTAAGTCACTTGGTAGTTAGCAACTTTTGGTTTGCTCGTTCCCCCTTTTTGCTAGCTAGACTAGAAGAATAAAGGTAGAGAATTAATCCTCGTAAATACTTGTGTCTCAAAGTAAGAGCTCTGAAATGGGCGTGAGGAAACATGCAGGTGCGAGGTGAAGATCAGTAACTGATGTTAATGCCAACACATCTCTCAGTGTGCTTGTGAAGTTCATAATAGGTGCTCATGGCTGCGAAGTGCCTGTGGAAGACAGGGAGGATCCTTATTCCTGCAAACTACTCAACATCACGAATCCAGGTAGGTCATCTTTTTCCTAAGACTGCTGTATACAAATTGGATGTTGAGTAAAAGTTGCTAAGTTTACTAGTATGGAGTCTGTTTTGTTTTGTTTTGTTTTATCCACACATCTGCACACTGATGGAGTCAGTTTTTAACAGATTAAATATCTTTCATCAAAATTTATGTTTCATCCTTTTTGACAGACTGACTAATCGGGATATCTGTAGAGATTCTTTACAGATACTGAACTTCAGGAGAGTTTATTTTTCAGTGTGATTCAGATGCGTTTGGAAATTCCTTATGCTTAGATAAGTCCCGAATTACTGAATTTGAACTTCTGGAAAACTGATGATTTCACCAATTAATTTATAATAGCCTTGATACAAATATTGTGAATCAACTTTCTCCAAGAATTATTGCCTAAGCTTCTGCCAAAGAAACAAATAGTAAAAAATTAAAAATACAAGTAATATTACTTATTCCTTAGAATTAAAAGTTTGTAGGGATTCTTGTGAGGATGAAGAAAGCTGATCCTGATTAGGTTCTCTGTGTCACCAGGGAACCGATTTTTATAAAGTTGCTAACTTTATAATTGTTTGTTAGCACTTCCCATTATGTGTTCAGCTATGATTCTAAGGGAAGTTAAACTTTACCACGTCTTAAATGTGCTGATTATGACTTCTGGTATTTTAAGGTTTGTGAAAACTATAAAATTAAATAACACCTCACTTTTATAGGTGACAATAGTATAATGCTTAAGAGTTTGGGCTCTGAAATCCAGGTTCTGCCGTTTTCTAGCTACGTGACCTCCTGTGCCTCAGTTTTGTCATTTGTAAACTGAGGATAAAAGTTTTTCTACCTCATGGGGGTGGATATGAGGATGAAATATTTAGAATAGTTTCTAGGACATGGAAAGTACTTGATACTGTTATTTTAAAGAATCTGCCTTTTTATAAAATTGGGTTTCAAACAACTTTTTAAATAAATCGGTCTGTATATTCAGGTCTGTATTTATAAAGCAGGGGTTTCTTAGAATGTCTATGAATTTAGTCAGCATTATAAGCAAAATTTTGTGTATTAATTGTATTCTAGGAACCTCTCCTTAGCTTTCACTGGGATCCCAAAGGAATCATGAACCTCATTAAATGTTGTTACCGATGATGTGGTAGCCACAACAAATTACAGTTGAAAACCAAACAAAATCCTCAGTTTTAAATTAACAAGTCTTTTATTATCTTAAGTGCTACTATTCTTAATAGTAAAGGAGTGGAACTTTCCATTAATAGAAAATTCTCAGATATATATATATATATATATATATATATTTAAAAAAATACCTAGGTTACAAATTTTTATAAATATATATAGCTAAATTAATATTGAACATAATTTTATCTTTTTGGTGATCTATTAGGTTATTAAGTATGGAGTGTCCAATTTCCTTAAGTACTAAGTTTGACAGTTGATATCTCTGACATTTCATTTTGACATTTCTTTTTTTTTTTCTTAATTGTGAAGGTAAATTCTTATTCTTTCAAATGCACATTTTGGCTTGTGATTATCTTTCATTTTTTTTTTTTTAGAGCAATTTTTGTGAAACCATGGATAAGTCAAAAATTCATGTTATTTTTTAAGATGAGTTCTATCAAGAAATCAGTGCAGCGCAGACAGGTCAAAATAGCAATGAAGTGTTAGGGAAGGATGTGGCTAATGAACATATAGTACATCAGTGGTTTGAGATGTTCCATTCTGGTGATTTTAATCTTGAAAATGAGCCGTGTGGGTGACCTGAGACCACGGTGGATAATGATGAGCTGAAAGCTGTAGTGGAAGCGAATCCATCTCAACCTACACGTGAATTAGCAGCAAGGTTTGATGTTGCTATTCCAACAATATTGAACCATTTGAAACAAATGGGCAAGGTAAAGAAGCTGGTATAGATGGGTGCCACATGAATTAAGAGTGTCAGAAGAGACACTGCCTGGAAGCTTGCCTTTCTTTGCTGTCACGACATAAAAGTGAACCATTTCAACACTGTATTGTTACGTGTGATGAAAAATGGATTCTTTTTGATAATCTCAAGTGTTTGGCACAGTGGTTGGAATAAAGATGAAGTGCCGAAACACAGTCCAAAACTGAATATTCGTCAAAAAAGCTAATGGCATCTGTTCGGTGGTCCAGAGCTGGTATTATCCACTACAGCTTCATGTAACCTGGTCAGTTGATTACAGCGGATGTGTACTGCAACCGTTTGGACAAAGTGATTGAGGGTGCTTGTGATTAAGCATCCGAGAACAGTCAGTAGAGACAGGCCAATCCTCTTGCAAGACCGTATGTCGCAAAAAACGACGCTGCTCAAACTATAGCAGCTGGACTTGGAAACTCTGTGTCATCCACTGTATTCACCAGACCTTGCACCAACTGACTACCACTTCTTCCAGGCTTTGGACCACTTCTTGCAAGGAAAAATAGTCAGTTCTCAACAAGCTGTGGAAAACGCCTTTCCTGATTTCATCACCACTTGCTCTCCAGGCTTCTTCACTGCTGACACAAACAAGCTACCGTTAAGATGGCAAAACTGTGTCAGTGGTTCAGGCACATACTTTGATAAATTGTACTGCTTCTTGTTTGAGATACAATAAACTACACTTTTGATTCGAAATCGGACATTTTATATTTAATGACCTAATAGAAAGCATTTATGGTTATTTCAGTACCTAAAGGTCGTGATGAGCATTAATCATCATGATACTGTGGATGTGCAGAAGGTTAGATTAATAGCATTATTAAAGGGACAGGATTTCCCATGTCCAGGTAACTTGAGGTTCAAGGTACATTTGTTCTAGATAGAAAATATCTAAAAATCATAATGTGCTTGACACGGTGCTTTTAATAGGCTTCTATTTTGGACATCTTTTATTTACTGAATATGTTAAAGAAAAAAAATTTTGTTGTCACCCAGTATATTTGGAGTCTAGACTCTCCAGCCAGTGCTTGCCCAGCCCATGACAAAAAAGTATATTCTCCTTTTTTTCTCTCCTGCTAATGTCTATAATTAGGTAGGAGCCATGACTACCCTGTGGTCACATTTTATTGAGCATCTATTAAATATAAAATAGCTTCTAGGAACTCTAATGTGGGGAGCCAAATGATCTGCCTGATGGTGGGAAGAAAATATAATCTTTATAGAATATAAAGACTGAGTATATAGACTGGTCACAATATATGTATATATTTTATAAATAAATTTTTGTGTTACACAAATTTTTTTAACTGATGGGTTTGTACAATCAGCATAATTTGAAAACCACAGGTCTAAAAGATATAAAGAACTTTGATATCTTTTAAAATAGGTTTTTATATTATTTCTTAAAGTAGCACTGATACCTGTGCCATATTAACTGCTTCATGTAACCTGTCCTGATTCATTTATGGTAATTAGAAAAATTATTTGAAAAGAATTGTTTTTGTCACTATTTAGACAGCTGTGTGGGATTGGAAGGGAACTGACTTTAAGGTCACTAAACCTGGGTTGGATTCCTGGCCCTGTCACTTTCTGTGACCTTGAGTGAATTGCTTAATGTCTTTAAGCCTCAGTTTCTTAATCTGTAAACCAGAGATAATGCTACCACCATGCAGGGTAGTTGTGAAGATGTCAGTGTGATTGGGAATGTCACATAGTAGGTGGTCCAAAATGTTTACTGTGTTTAATATGCTTATCTTTTATCAAAATTGTATAGCAAGAGTTTTTCAGTGTTATTTGAAGTTCTTTCAGCTACTTTTATACTGTGATAATTTACTGACATGCACAAATATTTTAAACTTATCAAGAAGTAGGATTTTTAGAATTTGCAGAGCAAAACCAGATTTACTGATTATTTATGACTGCAGTCAGTACTGTTTTTATTATCTCTCTTTATCCAGCCCTTCCAAATAGGTGCCTTCCAGTTGACTTAAATTTAATATTCTCCTGTGGCATTTGTACATATATTAATATATGCATATATGTGTACACAAAAATTTATTAAAGTAGTTCTGATAATTGGATATGGTTGAAAATTTTATTCTTAATTTTCAAAATAAGTTTATTATTTAGAAACAGACATGTTTTGCAAGCTTTTTTTTTTTTGAGATAGGGTTTCACTCTGTTGCCTGGGATAGAGTGCAGTGGCGTCATCATAACTCACTGCATCCTCAAACTCCTGGGCTCAAGCAATCCTCCTACTTCGGCCTCCAGAGTAGCTGGGACTCCAGGTGCTCACCACCATGCCTGGATAATTTTTTTTTTTTTTTGTAGAGACAGGGTATTGTTAAGTTGTCCAGGCCAGTCTTGAACTCCTGGCCTCCAGGGATCCTCCCACCTTGGCCTCCCAAAGTGCTGAGATTATAGGTGTGAGCCACTGCGCCAGGCCTAGTGGGTTTTTTTAAATTCCTGCCTGTGTGAAAGAATTATATAACAAATAATTAGGTTTTGCTGTTAAGCCCACTTCAGTACTTCATATTAGTAAATTAAAATGGTATATTTGTTTGATTATGTAAAACCTCTGTTCTCATTACTTCCTTAGTTTTAAATCAGGAAATTGAGGCATTCAGTCTTTCTGAAGAGACTTCGTCAGGGCTCTCTGAGGACCGAGTTGTCAGTGTGAGTTTCCGAGTTCTCTACCCGATCGTTATTACCAGTCTTGGAGTCTTCTATGATGCCAATGATGTGGGTTTCCAAAGGAACATCACTGTCAAGCTTTATCAGGCAGAACAGGAGGTATGCGCTGCTTTGTACAGGATTTCCGTCATTTCTCTTTTCAAAAACATCAACTTTTCTTTATGGCATATATATAGTAGATTGGAAGACTATATAATTCTCCCTGGTTGAGAGACTTCAACCTTTCTTCCCTTACTAATTGACTACGCTGTGGTGTGATATATTATAAGGCTGGTTTGGGGAGAGATTACTTATGAATATATGTATTGTATCTCAAAAAAAAGGAGTTGACTAAATTAGAAGTTCCCAACCTGAAATCCTCTAAAGCCTAAGGAATTTCAAAAATTGGTAATGGATATAAAAAGTTTGGGACTCCTAGGATGAGTATTATTGTCACTTTCCTTCAACCATAAAAGTCTATAATACAAGGCTAACAGCTGCTTCAAATCTTTTTTGTGATAAGGATGTAGAGGGAATAAAAGTTTAAAACCACTGAGATTACGCTGTTCCTATTATTTGGAGTAATCTGATTTGTTCACAGGGTATATCTAAAGGAGTGTAGCATGAAATTGCATTTGAAAAGATCTGTTTCTGAGTTTTAAACATACATAAAACTTGAAAGAATTATAAGGGTGAGCACTCATATGGCCACCAAATAGATACTATAGTAGTAATTTTTCTTTGTTTGCTTAATCATATATATATTCGATCATCAATCTCTTTTTGTTTTTTTTTTTTTTTGAGACAGTCTTTCTCTGTTGCCCCAGCTAGAGTACAGTGGCATCATCATAGCTCACTGCAGCTTTAAACTCCTGGGCTCAAATGATCCTCCTTTATGTGGATTATGTTTAGTACTTCAGAACTTTATGACAACTTTGATTATCTTAAATATCTTGATTTAATAAGCATGACTGCACTAGAAAACTCAAATGGTGCCAAATGATGCCAGTACAATGTTAGTAACCACAGTTAAGACCATTGTGGGTTTAGCTGACCAGGGTGTGAGGTGTTGGAAACTTGTTGCAGCATATAACATGAAGTATTGTTTCTTTTCCCCCCGCAATTTGCAGGAGGCCCTCTTCATTGCTCGCTTTAGTCCTCCGAGCTGTGGTGTCCAAGTGAACAAGCTGTGGTACAAGCCTGTGGAACAGTTCATCTTACCAGAGGTACAGGGTGGAATCAATGAAAAGACTGCAGTAGCAATGCAGGCGTTCATAGGAGCGGGTCTGTGCTTTCAGGGGCAGACACTTGATATTTTCCTGTACCCGGGCAGCTCCCCAGAGTGGTAGATGAGCTACCAACTGTGCATGTACTAAAACGTAGCACTCTGCACTTACACCTCCAAAGAACCTCTTGATGCCTCAGAGATTCTATTTTCTTGTTTTTTTTTTTTTGCCTATGGATGAGATTCAAGCCTCAGATTCTAAAGCCACTCCTTACATGTTGCCAAAGTTTATTTAGTGGAGTAGAGAAGTGTACAACTGTTTTAATGACAAAGGGTAGTATTAGGTATGGATTGACAGAAAGACCAGACACAGGTAACATTAGTTTACTTATCTAAAAGGGGGAGAGTGGGGAAGAGATACTGCAGACAGGATAATGGCAGAGAGATGAACCACGTTTCCAAGTTAAATAAAACTTCTCCAAAGGGTGAACAGCTGTGTATGATGCCTGAAAACATACCTATCACTTTCTGGGTCCCTCTGGGTCCAGTTTTAAGTAGCTATGTGCTGGAGGCCACCTCACCTGCCAAGTGCTCTCATCGGTCCCAGAGTTAAGCCACGATATGGTTGGCAGAGTGTGACAGGATTGTGCATGAACAAGTTATTCATCCATCCGTCAGCCTCAGCCGTTTCAGGCTGTTTTAGCCTAGCCTGAGTACATCCCTGATCTTAGTGCTCCAGAACCACAAGAGGGGTCAGTTTCCTGGACATCCCTGGGATTCACTTTAGATAAGGTATAAAGTTCATACTGCAGCGTCAAATCTTAGTTAAGACGTAGAAGCTAGACAGTTGGCCAGCCTTGCTGACTAACCAAGAAACTTTTTCCTACTACCAGTCTTTTGGGATGCTTTTCTCATTTGTGCAACAATGGGAACCACAAATTTTTATAATATACTGTGGATCTTTGGAGTTGGGTATAGGTAGTTGAAACTGTATGTGTTAATTCTGTGAATGTCAAAGAGATCTAATCTCCTTTTCATCTATATATGAACTTCTATTTTAAAAACTTTTAAATATAGCCAAACTAAAACACACTGGAAAAAAATAGAAATTGTACATAAACTAAAGGAAAACAGTTAAGACCACCAAAATCCCATAATTTGGAGATCATCACACTTAACATTTTTGCCTCTATGCATATATAGTTACTAGGATTATACTGTTCATTCTGTTTTGTAATTTACTTTCTTTAACATATCATGAACATCTATTTTTAATTTTTAATAATTATGGGTGCATAATAGTTGTATATATTTATGGGGTACATGTGATGTTTTGATACAGGCATACAGTGTCTATTAATCAAATCAGTATAATAGGGGTATCCATCACCTCAGGCATTTATCATTTCTTTATGTTAGGAACATTCCAATTCCAATCTTCTAGTTAAAGGATACCCTAACTTATTGTTGATTATAGCCACTTTGTTGTGCTGTCAAATATTATTCATTCTATCTAACGATGTAACTATATTTTTGTACCCATTAACCATCCCCACTTTATCCCCAACCCCCTGCTGCCCTTCCCCCTCCTCTGGTATCCATCATCCTACTCTCTGTCTCCATAAAATCAATTGTTTTTAATATTTAGCTTCCACATAGTGAGAACATGGGAGATTTGTCTTGCTGTACTTGGCTTATTTTACTTAAGATTCTCCAGTTCCATCTGTGTTGTTACAAATGACAGGATTCTTTTTAATGGCTATATCATATTCCATTGTGTATATGTACCATAATTTCTTTATCCATTTATCCATTGATGGACACTGAGATTGATTCCAATCCTTGCCTATTGTGAATAGTACTGGAATAAACATGGGTGTGCAGGTATCTTTTCAATACATGGAATTCCCCTCCTTTGGATGTATACCTAGCAATGGGATTGCTGGGACATACAGTAGTTCTCTTTTTAGTTTTTTGAGGAACATCCATACTGTTCTCCATGGTGGTTGCATTAATTTACATTCCCACCATCAGTGTACAAGGATTCCACATCCTCGCCAGTATTCGTTATTGCCTGTCTTTTTGATAAGAGCCATTTTAACTGGGGAGAGAGGATATCTCATTGTAGTTTTGATTTGCATTTCTCTGGTGGCTACTGATGTTGAGCATTTTTTCATATATCTGTTGCCCATCTGTATGTCTTCTTTTGAGAAATGTCTATTCAGATCCTTTACCCATTTTTTAATCAGATGATTTGATCTTTTTTCCTATTGTGTTTCCCATTGTGTTGTTGGAGCTCCTTATATATTCTAGTTATTAATCCCTTGTCAGATGGGTAGTTTGCAAATATTTTCTCTCATTCTGTTGGTTATCTTTTCACTTCATTGATTGTTTTCTTTGCTGTGCCGAAGAAGCTCTTTAGCTTGATGTGATCCTATTTGTCCAATTTTGCTTTGGTTGTCTGTGCTTTGGAGTATTACTCAAGAAGTCCTTGCCCAGGCCAGTGTCCTGAAACACTTCCCCTATGTTTTCTTTTAGTAGTTTCATAGTTTCAGGTCTTAGATTTAAGTCTTTAATCCATTTTGATTATCATAAACATCTTTTGATATAAATATATTCCTTTTTTTTTTTTTTTTTTAAGTATAGACGCGGTCACCCTCTTGCCCAGGAACTCCTAGACTTAGCCTCCGGAGTAGCTGGGACTTCAGGTGCATGCCACCTGGCTAATTTTTTTATTTTTTATTTTTTTAGAGACAAGGTCTTGCTATGCTGCCCAGGCTGGTCTCAAACTCCTGGCCTCAAGCAATCCTCTGTCCTCAGCCTCCCAAAGTGTTGGAATTACAGGCGTGAGCCACTGTGCCTGGCCTCCATTATTATGCTGCATAGAATTACATTATTTTGGTTTTGTTTTTATTTTGAGACAGTGTCTCACTGTGTCACCCAGGCTGGAGTACAGTGGCATGATCATAGTTCACTGTAACCTCAAACTCCTGGACTCAGGCAATCTTTCTGCCTCAGCCTCCCAAGTAGCCAGGACTACAAGCATGTGCCACGGTGCCCAGCTAATTTTTAAAAATATTTTGTAGGCCGGGCGCGGTGGCTCACGCCTGTAATCCTAGCACTCTGGGAGGCCGAGGTGGGCGGATTGTTTGAGCTCAGGAGTTCGAGACCAGCCTGAGCAAGAGCGAGACCCCACCTCTACTAAAAATAGAAAGAAATTATATGGACAGCTAAAAATATATATAGAAAAAATTAGCCGGGCATGGTGGCGCATGCCTGTAGTCCCAGCTACTCGGGAGGCTGAGACAGGAGGATCGCTTGAGCTCAGGAGTTTGAGGTTGCTGTGAGCTAGGCTGACGCCACGGCACTCACTCTAGCCTGGGCAACAGAGTGAGACTCTGTCTCAAAAAAAAAAAAAAAAATATTTTGTAGAGACAAGGTCTCACTTGCTAGCCTTGAACTCCTGGACTCAAGCAACTCTCCCACCTCATCCTCCCAAAGTGCTGGCATTACAGATGTGAGCCACCACATCCAACCTGCATAGAATTACATTGTATTAATTAAATTCTCATTTAATTCTATATTTGGATATTGATATATTTCCAATTTTTCAGTGTTATGAAACAGGCTATCGTGAACAACATTATACCTCTATTTTATGTACATAACTGGTTATTAGGATGAATTGTTGGATCAAGGATATACACATTTTTAAGGCATATGATTCCTTCCTGGAGGGCAGCTTAGCAATTTGCATCAATTTGAATAATCATTAGCAGTATATTACAGTGCCTGTTTTCCTACGTCCTTTTATTCTTTTTAGTTTCACATATGAACTTTTTTATTTTTTAAGTGCAGTATATATCGAAATTATCTTTTACTTTTAATTAAAAGTAGTGGTTCAACTAAGTAGTACTGGCCAAGTGTTGGATCTTAGTTTTTTGCAGGAAGCCATTCTTTGGTTTGTTCGTTCACTTACTCAGCAAATATTTATTGAGCACTTACTATGTGCCGAGCACTGGGGCCGTATCAAGACACACTATGAAGCTCTCTGCCCTTAAAGCTCTCTGCCCTCCCCACTTACATACAAGTGGGGAGAAAAGCGTGAACCCTGATACGCTACTGAACTCCCTGTGTGGGAGGCGCCGGTGTGAGCAGTTTTCGGCAGTCGCACGGTATGAGGCAAAGAGGGAGGAAGTAAACTTTAATGCTTCAAAAGCTAATCACAGTTTTAAGGACTCTGCTCCGTTTTCTTGGTCAGCCTCGTAGAAGGAATTATAAAATTTGATTAGTGCATTTAAAGGATTACTTTCCCTTAGAATATCCTTGTTCTTAGGAAATACGTGCTCACACGCCTAAAGGCAAAATATGATATCAGCATTTTACTCTTGAGTGATTCAACAACAGAAACGATGTGTGTAGAGAGAGAGAAAGCAAATGTGGCAAAACGTGGACAGCTGGTTTGAGCCCAGCCTGGTCGATGTAGCAAGACCTCATCTCTGTAAAAAAATTTTTTTAATTAGCCAAATGTGATGGTTCGCGCCTGTAGTACCATCTACTCAGGAGGCCGAGGTGGGAAGATAGTTTGAGCCCAGAAGTTCAAGGCTGTGATGAGCTATGATCTCACCACTGCACTCCATCCTGGGCAATCGTGTGAGACTCTGTCTCAAAAAAAAAAAAAAAATGAACAATTGGTGAGTCTAGTTAATTTAGATTGTGATTTGAACTTTTTCTTATAGGTTTGAAGTTTTTCAAAAGAAACACTGGGTTGAGGGAGACAGTTTAACCTTCCTTGCTGGTGTTCAGGACGGTTTAGTCTGGCAATGGGTACCAATGATGGGAAGTACGCAGCCAAAATAGTGGCCATTTTCGTTAAGACTTTTTCACAGCTATAGCCTTGTGATCTTTATTTCTCGTCAAGCTTTGAGCTAAATATACTTTTGATCTTTTATTACTTTTGAGTAAAATTTTTTTCTTTTAAAAACAAGCAATTATTTAATAGTGGCTACACCTAGGGGTGGGATTCTTTTTTTAATTTTATGTTATTATTGGGCAACACTTCACTCCACAAAATAGAGTAAGTGTTCCCTCTGGGGGAGAGGATTATGGCCGATTTTTGTTTTCTTTTTGTGTATCTATTTTCTAAATGTTCTGTAATAAATATATATGAGCTTTATAAAAGGAAAAAGTAACTTGAAAATTTAAAAAAATTCTCTCCTATTGTACAAGATCCTATTTTTGTTGAAAATATGTTTTTTTCTTTTGTTTTAACTAGTGCCATGACAGATTAGAAAATGTGTTTAATTTTACATAAAATTAATGTATCAAGCCTGAATGGGCTTCCTAGCTCAGAAAATGATAGTCATGGTTTGCCTGTATATCATCAGCAAAGAATGACAGAAGAAAAACTGTTCAGTCCCTTTAAGAGGGAAAGTAGATGACTTTTTCTTCATCTTACTCCCCCCACACTTGCCAAAAACACATGTCAGCAGTGTTCCTTGTCAAGTAGGCAGATCTCCTGCAGTGTTTTCATTGTGTAGCTCCCTAAAGCATAAATCTCAGTGGGAGTCACAAGTTTAAGTGAAGACTGCTGTGTGTTTCTCTTAAAATATTTATTTCTCTAATTTCATATTTTCCTTAATAGTTGAAACTTGAACCTAATTTTAGTAAAAAGCAGACTATTTTTGTTCACCTGAATCACTAGAGACATTACTGTTAGCATTATGGATTATTATATACTTTTTTTAATGAAAGTTGAAATTCTTTAGATGTAATGTACAGTAAGTTGTTAGGGTTTATAGGCACAAAAGTACTATATATATTTAAGCTACTCTGTTGTTTGGATGAGAAATTAGAAGTTATAACACAAAAGAATTAACATGCAAAAGGGGTTGCAGATAGCTTGCTTACGTTATGGGAGAGAGAATTTATGATACCTCATTTTTTCGACCTATACCATGCTGTTTTTTCCTCACTTTTATTTTGGTTTTATGATCTTAGCTGGGAATTGCCATAAACAAGTCATTTTGCATCTTAAATGATTGCTGGCTTTATAATTAGCTTATGTCAGAATAAAAAGTAGGCACATTAGAGAAGAGGTGAAGAATAGAAATTAAGCAGTGTTATGGAGCAGGAACAGGTATGAGAGAGGGGGAGAAGATACAGCTCCTCTCTTGCTTCATAACAAAACAAGGCTGGGCACAGCACCTCACATCTATAATCCCAGCTATTCAGGAAGCCAAGGCGGGAGGATCGCTTGAGGCCAGGAATTCGAGACCAGCCTGGACAACATAGCGAGACCCCATCTGTACAAAAAATTTATAAGATTAGCCAGGCGTGGTGGCGCATGTGTATATTCCCAGCTACTTGAGTTTAAGGCTGCAGTGAGCTATGATCACGCCACTGCACTCCCGACTGAGTGACAGAGCAAGACCCTGTCTCTGAGAAAAAGAAAAAAGAACCAAGAAATATCAGAGTGATAAGTGGTATTAAGAAAATAAAACAGGCTGATGTGCTAGAGAGATTTGGGGAGTTGGGGCCCCCTGTGGGATCAGTGGAGGGAGCCTGTCTGAGGAGGTGGCAGCGGAGCTGAGACCCGCACAGGGCTAGGGAGCCAGCTGTGCACAGAATCAAAAATGGGGACCTTGGAGAAATTAGAAGACGTTAAGATTTAAATGTACATCAAACCTTGGGGCAGGAGAGCATAACTTTCTAAGCTTAGAATTTAATAATAATAATCACAAAGGAAAACCTTGTCAGATTGGCCAAGGTAAAATTTATGGACTTCTGAATTTCACAAAAAAATTAATACTAAGTGGCAAACAATTTTGAAAAAATATTTTAGCATATAAAATATGCACAGGATTAAGATTGTTACCCTATAAAAACCTCGCATAGATTAATAAGAAAAATAGAAGAGTTGGGAGCTAAATGGCAAAAAAGCATGACAAGGCAGTTCTCAGAAGAAAATGTTCCATTCATAAGCATCACTAGAAATCAGAGAAATCCAACTAAATGAGAGATCATTTTTTTAAATTTACAATTTTAATTAGCTCAGACTTTTTCTCTTTTGCTAATATCCCATACTAGGGAGAGTGCAATGCAATTGATATTCTCATAAATTGCTAATGACCTTATAAATTAGTGAAAATGCTTCTGTAATCAGTTTGATGATGTGTACCAAAGTCCACAAAAAATATCTCTTTCTTGTCCCAGTACCTCTGGGAATTTATTTTAAATAAAGAAAATGTTGGGGAAAAATAAACATTTATACCAAAACATACCTACATTCTTTTTGTAGATGTTTGGTAGCAACCAAATATCTGCCAGTAGGGAAATGTTTGAGTAAATCAGAACGTATCCACTCAATGGCATGTTATACACTCGTGAAAAAGAATGCTTGTAACAGCCGCAGCAACAAAAGGAAATGCTTTTTTTTTTTTTTTTGGAAATGCTTTTGATACGGTGGGAATTGACAGCCAGCAGCATGTAAAATTGTCGATATATTTTTTGTAATTGTTTTTTATATGTGCATGGAAAATATGGTTAAGAATATACACTTAACGTTAACAATGGTATGTCAGAGTTGTGGCATAAAAATTTTAACTGATCTATCTTGGAAAAAAATTAACCTTTCTCTGAAATCTTACCTAAAAACTAACTTAAAACCTAAATGACGACAGTAAAGAAATTGACTCACTATTCATCTTTCCACAAAAGAGCTTTGAAGGTACAATCGTGTGGGAGAGTCAGGACCTCCATGGCCTTGTGTCAAGAAATCTTCACAAAGTGACAGTGAATGATGGAGGGGGAGTGTTCAGGGTCATTACAGTAAGTCATTCATTTTTTTTTTTTTTTTTATGTTTAGTAACATTAGCTTGTTTTCAATGCATGCAAGTGTTGTAAAATTTATTTTTATACCAATCTAGACAGTATGGGACAATAATTCTTGTGTGTTGTAGAACATACGTGGTAGAAAATGTTGTTGAATTACCATAGTAAAGACAAACATACTCAAAATGTTCTATATGATTCTGTAAGTCCAGTGCTAACGAATATACAGTTTTGCCTTAAGATTGGTACGTTTTTAAAGTGTGGTGTTTTATTTCTGAATAATGTTTAAGTGAACATTAAGAATGCTTGCTCAGTAGTATTTAGAATGTTCAGTATCTCACCTTGATAGTAAAATGTCAATTAAAATACTATAGATAGCAATATCAGAAAATAAGGTCGAGTATCTGCTTTCATTTATATTGCTGAAGCAACTCTGGGATTTCTGACTCGCATTTCTCATTTATTCAAATTTGCTTCAAATTTAATATAGCTTGACAGGTAAATTTCTCAAGGTAAAAAAATATAAGAAGACTTAAAATGATGAACGTTAGCAAACAAGGCTTGTGTGGTGGTGTCTTAGACAATCTTTTATTTTCCTTGATGCTCTGGTCTAATGATTAGAAATGCACTGGCATTTAAATTTACAAGCGTAGTGATTTCATTAATATTAACCTTATTCACGTGAATTAATTTCTGAGTTTAAAATGAATATCACGTGATATGTTATTGCTCATTCAAAAACCATTTACTGTACAGCAATCGTAAGGCAGACACGGTAGCAGCCAAAATGGGCCCATCGCTGGCCCACAGTGGCACTTACAGCCCAGTGAGGAAAGAAGACATTAAACAGACCCACAAATTCATATGTAATTACACAGACTTGTAGGCCTAGGATTTTATCTTTTATTATGAAGATTTTTTTGTTTAGGATACAAAGTTTCATGGAATTTAATTGTAATTTTCTTTCCTGATTTTTTAAGACAAATGCATTTAATATTTTGCCTCCTTTTCTATTTATGAAAACTTAAAAATATCAGAACATGCCGGAATTCTATAGTATTTGAGTTGGTTACACTGAAGGAAATAAGTTTATTTCTGAATTGAGGACTGGGCTCAAATGTAAAGACGCAAATGATCTACTTTGGGGGTAAAAACTAGTTATAGAGAGCTAAGAACAGCTTAAACATTCAGCTAACCTTAAAAAAGGTAACTTAGCAGCCTACTCTGAGAAAGCCCATGTGCGGGTGAAGGTTTTCATCATAAATGCATAGAGCTGAGAGTTTTCATTAAGTCTTACTTCCTTGACAGTAAGTGATGATATCAGAAAATTTTTAAAGCTCTATTAAAAGCCAAGTTGTGACCTTTTAGAGAGGAGTTAATAAACAGAAAACACTATTGAGTTCTAAACAAGTCAAAACAATATAGAAATATACACTAAAAAAATAAAGAGTATACAATTTTTATGGAACTACAAGGTTGGAATCTATAGCATTCACCTTTAGTAATTTTCTCAACATTTGGCTATAAACTTTTTAGAGTACATCGGCTGGGCTTGGTGGCTCACACTTATAATCCTAGCACTTTGGGAGGCCAATGTGGGAAGATTGCTTGAGGCCAGGAGTTCAAAACCAGCCTGGGAAAGAACAACACTCCATCTCTACAAAAAATAGAAAAATTAGCCCGGCGTGGTGGCATGTGCCTGTAGTCCCAGCTATTTGGGAGGCTGAGGCAGGAGGATCACTTGAGCCCAGGAGTTTGAGGTTGCAGTGAGCTATGATGATGCCACTGCACTCTAGCCCAAGTGACAAGAGCAAGACCCTGTCTCAAAAAAAAAATTAATGACAAGTTACCATAGTAACCTCAGAACACTCTTCTAGCCTTAAAACATTGTTTTGTACAGTACAACTCTGCTGAAAAGATCTGTTTAAAAAAAGAATAGTCAAAGAGTAGCCCTCTTGATTAGATGAGTACGTAGAAGAAATACCATAAACCTGCTGAACTGCAATTCTGACAGTGTGATCCAGCCCATAGCAGCTAGAGAATCGCTCTAGTGCTCAGTAAAAGGGCATTGAATAACTTGTGAGATGAAAAAAAGTAGCTAATAATAAAGGATCCTCTCCTCCTAAAAGGTAGAAAGGACTGCTGTTGGCTTTTGGCATCATAGACTCTAGGCACCTTCAACAGCGTCAGTAATCAATAGGGCTCTATCGGAACTGTCTAGGTCAGACTGTTGACATAGAGGAGCTTTTCTCTGCATGGTCACTTACTTTTAAAATATACCAAAATGTATTTGAACTCATGAGAATTTTCAGTCTCCAAAAAATCAAAGGTAGTAATATTTTTTTTGAAAAGTGATAGGGTCAGGATTTAAAATAAATTGGTTTTTGTGCAAGTGCAAGAACATGATTCTGTGTAAGTTGGAATTCTGAACACTGTATGGCCTGTTGAGTATGCCTTTTCTTTAATATTGTAATCAAATAAGAATAGTAGAATACTGTATGTCATATAGTAACTCATATTGTGATATGCTAAGTCTCAAATGCACTAACATCTTAGATGGATTTATCTGCTGCAATTCAGTCATATTACGACTTGTCAAATCAATTTTAAAATATACATTTGTGTTTAGTGATAAAACATTGAGCACACTTCTGTTATTCTTTTCAGACTGAAAAGGGTACATTGCCTCATGAATTCATGGAAGGTGTGGAGGGAGTCGCAGGTGGCTTTATATACACTATTCAGGGTAAGTTGGCCAGTTGAAAAGCACGCTGAATCTCATGTATTTAATCTTACTTTATACTTTGACATAAAAAGTGATTTGGTTTTCGGTTTTGGTCATTTAAAAAATAGCTTTATTGAGATAAAAATTCACCCCTTTAAAGTGTTGTGTCCAATTCAGTGGTTTTTAATGTATTCATAGAGTTCTACAACCATCTCCACTAATTCCAGAACATTTACATCACTCCAGAAAGAAGCCCCATTAGCAGTCACTCCCCTTTCTTCCCTCCCCCATCCCCTGACAACTGCTAATGTTTGTTTCTTTGTGGATTTGCCTATTTTGAACATTTTATATAAATGAAATTGTACAATATGTGGTCTTTGTGTCTAGCTTCTTTTGTTGAGCATACTGTTTTCAAGGTTCATCCATGTTGTGTGTGTGTGTATATGTCAGTACATTTTAAGGCCATATAATATTCCACTGCATAGATATACCCCATTTGATTTATCCATTCATTAATTGATGGACATTTAGATTGCTTCTACTTTTTGGTAATGATAAATAATTCTGCAGTTAATATTTATGTACAAAAAAAAATTCATGTACAAGTTTTGTGTGGTCAAATATTTTCCTTCCCCTTAGTTAAATACGTAGTAGTAGAAGTGCTGGCTCATGTGATAATTCTGTTTAACCATTTGAGGCACCGCCAGACTGTTTTCCAAACCAGTAGCCCATTTTACATTTTCACAGTCAGTGTATGAGGATTCTGATTTCTCCACATCCTTGTCAACACTTATTATTGTCTGCCTTTTTTTTTTGTTTTGTTTTGTCTTACCATTGTGTAGGATTTTTTTTTTTTAATCTTCTTTTTTTTTTTTTATTTCATCTTATTGTTATGGGGGATACAGAATTGCAGGTTACATACGTTGCCCATGTACTGCCTTTTTTAATATACCCATCCTAGTGGGTGTGAAGTGGTATCTCATTGTGATTTTGATTTGTATTTCTGTAGTAACTAATGATACTGAGAATTTTTTCATGTGCTTATTGGCCACTTGTGTATCTTCAGAGAAATATTTATTCGGATCCTTTGCCCATTTTTTAAATTATTCTGTTCTTGAATTGTAAAATGAATTCTTTATAAATGAGCCACTGCACCTGGCCACTTTCTTGGTGGTGTCCTTTAACACACAAAAGTTGTAAATTTTGATGAAATCTAATTTTGTCACTTGTGTTTTGGTGTCATATCTGAAAAACCATTGTCTAATCTAAGTTCATAAAGATGTATGCCTTTGTTTTCTTTCAAGAGTTTTATAATTTTAGCACTTACATGTAGGACTTCTGTCACATTAAGTTAATTTTTGTATATGGCGAGAAGTAGAGATTCCACTTCATTCTTGTGCCTGTGGAGATCCAGTTGTCCCAGCACTCATTTGTTGAGAATCGGTGACTGTAAATGTAAGGATTTATTTCTGGACTCTCCATTCTGTTCCATTGATCTATTTGTCTGTCCTTATACCAGTACCACACCATGTTGGTCATGTGGCTTCGTAGTGAGATTTGAAATCTGGAAGCGTGAGTCCTCCAACCTTGTTCTTCTTTTTCAAGCTTTTTTTCGCTACTCTGAGTCTCTTGCATTTCCAAATAAATTTTAGGATCAGCTGGTCAATCTCTACCAAAAAACCCCAAAAAACAGCTGGGATTTTGAAAAGGATTGCATTCATTCTGTAGGTAAATCTGAGGAGTTTTGCCATGTTAACAGTATTAAGTCTCTGAACATCCTTGAGCATGGGCTGTCTTTCCATTCATTTATGTGTTGTTAAATTTCTTTCTTTTTTTTTTTTTTTTGAGACAGAGTCTCACTCTGTTGCCCAGGCTAGAGTGAGTGCCGTGGCGTCAGCCTAGCTCACAGCAACCTCAAACTCCTGAGCTCAAGGGATCCTCCTGTCTCAGCCTCCCGAGTAGCTGGGACTACAGGCATGCATCACCATGCCCGGCTAATTTTTTCTATATATATTTTTAGCTGTCCATATAATTTCTTTCTATTTTTAGTAGAGGTGGGGTCTCGCTCTTGCTCAGGCTGGTCTCGAACTCCTGAGCTCAAACGATCCGCCCACCTCGGCCTCCCAGAGTGCTAGGATTACAGGCGTGAGCCACCGCGCCCGGCCGTTAAATTTCTTTCTATGGTGTTTGGTGGTTTTCAATGTAAAAAACTTACACTTCTTTTGTTAAATTTATTCTTAAATATTTATTTTTTAATGCAGTTATAAGGGGAATTTTTTAAAATTTTATTTCCAGATTGTTCATTGCTAGTATATAGAAATACAATTGATTTTTGTATATTGATCTTATATGCCGCAACCTTGCTGAATATGTCATTTTTTTGGTTAATAGTTTCCCAGGTGCCTTAGGCTTTTCTATACAAGATCATGTCATCTGCTAATAGAGGTAGTTTTGCTTCTTCCTTTCCAGTGTGGATGTCTTTTATCTCTTTTGCTTATCTAATTGTCTCAGCTAGAACATGTGGTACCATGTTGAATAGAAGTGGCGAAAACAGACACCCTTTGTTGGTGTATATTAATTTAATATATTTATAATCATTTTTCAGATATATTCAGTTAAAACGTGTAACTCATTAGTTTAAAAGGCTTATATTTAATTTCTGCTCTCATCTTAGTACCAACCATTTTCCTGTTACTGCAGTTTTATAACACTTTCATTTTCCTTCCAGTGTTAAATTGTACAGACACTCCTTGACTTATGATGTGGTTACATCCTGATAAACTCATGTTAAGTTGAAAATGCATTTAATACACCTAACCTGCCAAACATTATAGCTCAGCCTCTAGCCTACCTTAAATGTGCTCAGAACACTCACATTAGCCCACAGCTGGGCAAAATCCTCTAACAGAAAGCCCAAGAGAGTATTGAACATCTCATGTGTTACTAAATACTGTACTGAAAGTGACAGGCAAAATGGCTGTATGCGTACTCAGAGTACGGTGTCTACTGAACGCATGTCACTTTCATTGGAAAGTCAAAAAATCGTAAATGGAACCATTGTTCAGTCAGGGACCATCTGTGTATATCTATCCTTATCTTTAAACTGAGAGGATGTAAGAGTCAAGAGGGAGCAGAAGTCATTTAGGCCTGTGTTTCTCTCGGGGTGGTCTGTCTGTAAGTCCCCTGCATCAGCGTCAGAGAAGTGGCCATTGAAAATACAGACCTGCTGGGCCCCACCCCAGACCTAGTAAATCTTTAAGCCCAGGACTCCGTATTTCAGTAAGCGTTCCCCACCACTGACGGAGTTCCAGCCCTCCTTTGATAGATGACAACGCTACAGTCCAGAGACAAGTGTAACTTGTCAGTGTCTCACAGATAGTGGCAGAGGCAGAAGTCAAATGTCAGTTCAGACCGCCACCTCCATCCTTCCCGTTTCCAGCGACAGAGAGCGGAATGCTAAGTTACCTTTCATTTCCTGTCCCCACCCTCAGCAGCTCACTTTCTTTTTATTCTTCAGAGATTTTCTTTAATTTGATCGAGACATTTGAGAAAATCCTGACTTCTCCTGCCCTGGTGACAGAATTACTGCCTTAAAATAGTAGGATTTGGGGACAGTCCCTGCACACATGTGACAAGTGACTCATTAACTTGTGAGAGGACAAATAAAATGTCTTTTAAGCATTAATAATCACTAATCATTTTTATTATGAAATACAAATATACCAAAAATAGTACTGAAAGAAACACCCAGGTGCCCATTGCCTAGAATCACTAGATGTTTATGTTTTGTCATATTTTCTTCCAATTTTTTTTAAGAAATAAAAATGGTGGGCACAGTTGAACCCCGTCCCCTAACCACCTGTAGATCTCCCTAGTCCCATTCCTCCCCCTTCCCTCAGAAGGGATACCATTGTCCTAAAAAGTACGTGTACCCCACCCATTCTTATGTTTCTACTTTCTACTACATATTTACCTATCTTTAAATAACATAGTATTGGGTATTTTCCAATTGATATCATAGAATCATTAATATATATATCCCTTATCAATTTTCACTTAACATTATTTTTCAGTGCCATTCCTTTTAACATGCAAGATCAGGTTAACTTTCTTAACTACTGTAGTCCATTATGTGAATATACCACAGTTTGGTCTTTTTTTTCCTATCAGTGGGCATTTAGCTTGGTTCCATTTTTTTTACCCCCCAACACAATTACAAACAATGCTGCAATGGATATCCTTGTGACCATTTAAAAATAACATCTGTAGGGTGTATCTACAAGTGGACTCAGCCATAAGGTGTACATATCTTCAGCCTAACTAGATAGTGCCAAATTGCAGTCTCCAACCCCCAGGCTGCAGACAGGTGCCTCAGGGACCTGGCTGAGGAGCTCTGCTCTTGTGCCCCCTACCCTGTCCATGGAAAAATTGTCTTCCATGAAACTCAGGAGATGGGGGGAAAGGCCTCATAGCAGGAGGTGAGCAGCGGGGAGCAAAGCTTCATCTGTATTTACAGCCACTCCCCATCGGTGGCATCACCGCCTGAGCTCCGTGCCTATAACCTCCCCCCCCATGCATTCCCTGTACGTCCCTACCCTCCAGTCGTCCATGAAAAAATTGTCTTCCATGAAAACCAGTCCCTAGTGCCAAAAGGTTTGGGGACCACTGCCTGGCAATGTATGAGAGTTCCCGTTTTCCTACCTAAAGTTCCAAACAACTGTATTTGCTAGGTTGCCTTGGGAAAGGAATTTTAGCATACATCGTATTATAGGTTCTGGGTCTTAAGTTTGCAATAGCATTTTTCTCCAGTTCTCAACTTTTCCTTTTTAGAAGGTGATGCTCTTTTACACAACCTTCATTCTCGCCCCCGAAGACTTATTGATCATAAAAGTAATCTCCGTGAGGAAGATGCCTTACTGAAGGAGGAAAGCGGCACCTATGATGATATTGTTTTTGTGGATGTTGTTGACACTTATCGAAATGTTCCTGCAAAATTACTGAACTTCTATAGATGGTAGGTTGTAAAAATGTTGGTTATCTAAAACTTGTTTTATTTTCCTTTTTTTTTTTTTTTTGAGCTGGAGTCTCGCTATGTTGCCCAGGCTGGTCTCTAACTCAAATGATCCTCCCACGTCAGCTGCCTGAGTAACTGGGACTGTACCTGGCTTATTATTCTTTTGATGTAGAATCAATTTATCAACTTCAAACCTCTGAGATTTCAATAAACAAAAACAAAACTGCTGAACACCCAGGGCGTGACCCATTGTATCTGGGCTCCTTGTGAAGACTGAGCTTCTAAAATGCTGCCACGTATTTTGATTAGCAGATCCATAATGATACTGACCTATCAAAAATTGATTTACTTTGAGTCATTCCTACTTGCCTTGGTTGTCTCAAGCCAGCATTAGAGGAAAATTGTTGAGTTCAGAAATGGTCCATTTTCAGTAGTATTTGTACCCATCTGTCCATATTCCCCAGTTATAGTCATTTGCATCCAGATTACTGATCTGAATTCTGTTCAACTGAATATCCACTTTGTATTTCCATTCTCCACTCCATCCATTTAAAAACTGCTTGCCCTGATTCTGAAACTCCTATATAGATGACTTACTGAAATCCCACAACTCTTAGAGTCTATCATATTTACAACTTCCTAGACCCTCCAGTGTTTCTTGGATCTTAGTAGTAATTTCTACTGTTATAATAACAACAACAATAATATATAATACGTGTTATTTTACATATAATTATATTAACATATACATAGTTGCTAGTAGTATTAGTTACCCTGGGATCCCATAATTTGCTGTTGAGTTCACTGATTCTGTCTACCTTGACTGTAGAACTAAAACCTTTGAACTCTATCTCTGTCTAGACTAAACCTATAAAGGGTATTCACATCTTTTGTCTTTTCTTTTTTGAAACCTTATCCTGTTTCTTCGTGAGCCCCAAGGTCTGTCTTTTCCTTCCCTTCACTGCTGCCCTAGGGAGAGTGGGAAGTTCCCAAGTACAGTACTTTACGATCCTGAGAGTTAGATGGTCTAGTTAGCTTGTGGACGGTAACGTTTCCTAGCTGGGACATGGTAATATAATTTTGGAGTCATCCTGTGGGTAGAAGAAAGATGTAAATGAGGGTTGGAAATCTGGACGTGTCTAGAATACCTACCAGGATTAAGTTTAGACAACTGTAGTAAGAAAAAGAAACTTCTTTTAACTCACGGCCACTAATGGGAGTTTTAGCTGCGAGGCCAAGGCGAGGGGGTGAGTAGTATGAATGGAGATCCCGGAAGTGGAAGATCAGGGCTGTGGGATTATTCTGAGACTTCCCAGGTGTGCAAGTTGCATTTGGTGCAGTGCTGCCCACAGTTTAGTCTCTTCTACTCCTTACCCGCCTCAGATTTTGGCCTCTCCCCTTCGTCTCTGCTTCCACTGTTTCGGGCCATCGCCTTCTCTGCCTGGATTGCTCCGGGAACCTTCCAACGGGGGTGTGCGCCAAGACCCTTACCCCTAGCCGGCCCCCCATCTCCCTCCGCACCGTCGGTGAAAGTTTATTCCTTCTTCTTTATTCAGTTGAGTCATCAGTGACCTAAATGTCCCTTATCATGAAAGTTTATTTCTAATTAGCAAATAGGTATCATATATACCTTATGCTGTTAATTAGAAGTAAACATAGGGTTTAGAAACATAGGGTTATGCTAGTTGCTGTGGACCCATTGTTATTAAATTTACCGTTCTTTGAAACTTCTTCGGGATTTCTTTTATTGAGATTTCTGTCATATTACAAGACTCTGCATTTTTAAACAGAGACGGACAGGATTGTCAATGTGAAATGAAGGAGTGAATTTTGTCTTCAGTTGCCATTATATATTTTTTTTTATGTCTAGATAAATGAAGTCATCCTCCTGTGCCTTCCAGAAGGTCATTTATAATGGTTTAATTGTTGGAAATTGTTTCCAAAGGAAAATACGTTTCAATGATATAGCTCAGGTTTTTTAAAACCATAAATTAGCTTGAGTAGAGTATATAAATAGTAGCATAGAATGCATCTTGTACCATAGTCTTTTCTGTGGGAGGCCCAGGTGGAACACCTGACCCGTTATCCTGGGCCTTTGTGATTAAGAACACACGGGACAAAGTTCAAATTTTTAATAGATTTGGCAGTCTGACACGAGCGATGCCCAAGAGGCATTTGTTGGAACATATTCCACTTAAGCCAGATTAAAATCAGCTTGGCACTGTCTGTGTTATGCCACTTCGTAAATACCAGCTGAGGGCTGTAGGTGACAGCAGCAAAGCTCTGTTAGAGCAGATGTTCTCGGCATTTGAGGAAGGAGACACATGGGTAGTACAGGTACAATTTTGAATTAAAATGTTAGCAATGCCACCGCACTGGTTTCTTTGTACGGTCGTTACTGACTTTCATAACCCTTTTTTGCCAACAGGACTGTGGAAACAACCAGCTTTGATTTGTTGCTAAAGACAGATGACGACTGTTACATAGACTTAGAAGCCGTATTTAATAGAATCGGCCAGAAGAATCTGGATGGGCCTAATTTTTGGTGGGGAAAGTAAGTTAACCATTGTTAGCCCGTTGGCATTCTTGTACCTGACCAAAAGTAATTAATTTAGAATGAAATATGCAAGTCATTTTTTTCACATGGAAAATATAGTTGAGATAGGAAATTTCGTATTAGGCTCCTGGGTTAATATGTTTTATTACTCTACAATTAGAGGAAAATATCTTTTAAATGATAAGCCTGAGACTAATTTAACTAAGAAAGGAAAGTGATGTAACTTTTATTCTCATGCCTTAGAAATAAGTGGTACTCACAGTAGAAGCTGCTGTACCTTTTATATTAGAATACATTGGTGACACGTCTCTGAAACTGTTTTCTGTGCTTCATCAGGAATACAATGGGGATTAGTGATTTGGGGTTTTGGTTTTGATTTTTTTAGTATATACTAAAATACAGGGCAATCTTCTAGTACTTTTCTTTCAGAAACTCTACAAATGCAACTTTGAGAAAATTTAATATACCACTCTTCTATATAAAACACCACTGGATAAATGATAATATTCCTTTCCTTAGATTAAAAAACATTTTCTCATCTTGCGACCTCGCTTTTAGAAGCTTATTCCTTTGTAGTGATAATAAAGGATTCAAGTTCAGTAGTGTCAGGGTTTGTGTCGGACCGACACAGGAAGCCACGTTGTTTTTACTCTCAGTTTCAGACTGAACTGGGCAGTTGACCGCACGGGAAAGTGGCAGGAGTTGGAGTACCCCAGCCCTGCCTACCCCGCCTTCGCGTGTGGCTCGGGGTATGTGATCTCCAGGGACATCGTCGGCTGGCTGGCCAGCAACTCGGGAAGATTGAAGACCTATCAGGTACGTAAGGGTGTCGAACCTCAGTGTGCACCCATCAAACCAAGTGTTCTTCAGCCCAGTTTTCCGTCACTGAGAGCAGAGCCCGCCTACTTGGGGAAAAGCATGTTCTTTCTGTGTAGGAATCCCCTCAAAGGCTAAGGACACGCTCCTATCCCTCAAATCTTGGCTTTAAATTTTACTCCTGTGTCTTTTTTGAGCCTACTTATGTTTTCTGCCTGTATTTACAAGCATAATCCCTGGAGGAATATAAAGATTGTTATTCATTCAGGGAGGAAGAGCAAAAAGCACTTCCTAAAGACTGTAAAGTACATGAGAAGAAGGGGCTGTCTGCTCACTGTGTCATCTCATCACCTGTGGTGTGGATGCTTTGTGTTCATGGCCACTGGCTTTTACTTTGTGCGTCAGCGTTAATCCATGTTTGGCATTTCATATTAAAGTAATAACAAAGAAGTAGATTATCATGGAAGTGGGTGTGACATTGTCTTTACAAATGAAACAAGCTTTTAAACTTTTACATTTAAACTTGATGGGCCACGTGCAGGGTGAAGATGTCAGCATGGGCATTTGGATGGCAGCCATAGGACCTAAAAGATACCAGGTATGCAGATTTCTGGGGGCCGGCCTCAGGGTTCTTAAGAGTTGAGAAAGTGAGATTTCCATGTACAGTTAAGTATCCCTTATCCGAAATGCTTGGGACCAGAAGTGTTCCAGATTTCGGATTTCAGATTTAGAAATAATTGCATTAAATTGACCGGTTCAGCATCCCAAATCTGAAATGCTTCAGTGAGCATTTCTTTTGAATGTCATGTCGGTGCTCAAAAAGTTTTGGATTTTGGATGTTTGGAGTTGGGATGCTCAAGCTGCGATGTGGATCAGACCCTGGGCAGAAAGAATGAAAATCTTCTAGCATCGTAGCTGTGCCCTTGATTTAATTCACAGTAATCCGCCTAGGTTATTTCTCATACAGTATTTTTCTCAGTTTAAACCAAAAGGAAATGTTACAAATGAAAGTTCCCCTATCTACAAAGAATTAGGTTTTCATAGATTTGGTCAGAAATTCTTTGCAGCTTTAAAACTGAATGACAGAGTCCACTGACTTGAGTTTCCAGCAGTGTGACCCTTCGGTCCTTCTGACTGGCAGAAATAAAACACTGGATAAAATATCGCAAGATGCCATTTAAAGCACACTAATTGCAAAACCAGAAAAAAAAAAAAAATGAGTCTGTAGAGACTTAAACGGAAAGTAGGAGCCCTGGGAAGAAAGTAAGCGCAAAGCGGGCTTTTGCCGCAGAGATTTCTGTCGCATCCTCTGTTCTTGCAACTTCCACTGTGGCCCTAGATGGTGCAGGGCGCAGAAAGAGTCCGCAGCGTCTGCCGATTAGGAACCTGCTGGGACCCCAGAGCAGCACACTCAGTTCAGGGTGAACAAGAAATAAGCCCAGATCTAGTTGGGCAGCTGTGATGGTCCTATCCTTTGCCGCTTTGAATACAGCTATTTTACTTTCTGTACCCGGTAATTCGGGCATCTGTGATCTCTGCAGATCTGATGCCGCAGTTTGTTCTGCAGACTGTTGTCCGTGGGGCTTGTGTCCTGACATGTTGAGGGACTTTTTTTTATTGTGACCTCACATCTTTGGAAACCAAGACCTATATTTAAAATGCATTTCTACCGAAGGGGGTTTACATTTTTTTCCGCCATGCACCTAAGCGCACTACCATCTATGAGTACTTCAAATTTCTGGCTTGGGACTTTTGGGGCTGCGTAGACTGTAACAGCTCCAGACCCACCCAAGTGGAAGCCGTGGTCACCTGTGTCAAGGGGGCCCCCTTTCCGTCCCCCTCTGGGGGCAAGACAGAAAAGTCTCTTCCTTTCTGTATAGGAAGTTTCGTTTTCTTACGTACCTGGAGGTTGTGGCCCTTCAGGGATCGTGGCTCTCTGTGGCAGTCCCCGATTGGTCTCCTGTCCTGGGGCGTGGACTGTGAGACCTGAGGATCAGCACATGCCTTCAGGGCTCATGCTGACTCCAGCACTTTCTCCAACTCTTGTTTCTTCTTCACCACCCCAGTTCGAGTTCAGCCATGCTTTATAAATATTTTTCATTTTCTCCAGCATTTTTGAGTTCTCTAACTGAATGAGTTTCTTTGTAAATGTGTTCTGTTATATTGCTGAAAACAGAAGCCAATTCACATAGCCGGGAAATAGTCGCGATTGAGGAGTCTTTCACCCCCATCGTTTTACCAGCACGGTGGCCTTGAGCAAGTAACTCTCTTAATTTTAGTTTCTCATTTGTAAGAGGGAAATAATTCCTACTTCACAGGATTATTGTGAGAATTGAGATATTTATAAGATTTTTATAAGACACTTGGTACCGTCCCCAGACTATTACGAGCATTCCATTTTACAGCAGCTGTTACTAATGCCGCTGTATAACCACCTTTCCTCTAATAGCAAATACGCAACTCTCTGTTTGTGGCTTCCACACTTTCTTACTATAGAACTCGATTTGCCAACCCAAAATCGTTCCACGCCACACTGTGCTGTCTCTGTGTCCCACGGCCGTGGTTGGGGGGCCTGGTGCTTTCCCACAGTAGGAGGTGCCACCCCCAAACCTCACCCATCTGTTCACACACAGAATCGTCCCTGACATAATTTCAGCTTCGTTAGAAGAAAAGCTGCCTTTGTGTTTGCTTTCTGTCTCTCACACCAGCCTCTGTGTCCCCCAGGACAGCCTGTGGCTGTGCGAGAAGACCTGCGCGACAGGCATGTTGTCCTCCCCTCAGTATTCCCCGCGGGAACTGGCGGAGCTGTGGGAACTGAAGGAGCGGTGCGGCGACCCTTGTCAGTGTGACGCAAGATGACAGTGGTCAAAATCAGGGTAGGCAACTGATAATCTGAGTGGAAGTCTGGAGAAAAAGCCTAAGGTTTGGCAACATGGTCTTTCCAGGAGCATTATGGGCTGGCACTTTCACCTGTAACCAATGTGGGATTTCTTGACGTTTGCACAAATTTCCTTTTTAAAAGTCAACTGATACTGTAGCATAAGAAAAGTTTTTATTTATATATTGGAAGATGATTTGAAAAATACCAAATTGTTTTATACAAGGAAAAATATTTCTAAATCCTGATGCATTGTTGCTAATTAGTAATTCATTGTTACCTATCATTGTTGTTTAAAACTTGGCCTAGCTCAGAAATCTTGATTAGTAACCGAGAGTTTGAATTTCAAGCTGGATTGCAGAGCAGCTCTGTAATTATCAGCTAAAAAGAAATCACGGAAATGTTGTATGATCATGTGATCACTTAATTTGAGCACTGGTTACTTATACCAAAGTTTGGGGTTTCTGGAAATAATGTCAGATTTTTGTGGCTCTCTGAATGAAATGGGCAACTTGAAAAGAAACCAATATGATTCTCAGTTCACCGTGGTTTTAAGGAAGTTCACATTTATATAGTAGACTAATACTCAAGTTTTCTTTTGTCGTTTAACATAAATCCTGAAGATCACAGTTTAGTATTCCAAAAAAAAAAAAAGCTAAATTTTTGTGAATATGAATAAAAGCAAATACCTCTCAGGGTTTTAGTGCTATAGGGAAGGATATTTCTAAATTGCTGACACTTTGAAAGAATTAACTTTGCTTTCCTTCTATCATTGCATAATGTTTACCTAATAAAAGTAAATTTCAGTCAGAGCTGGTCAGCGCCTGTAGAAGAAGATAATGCTCAGTTTAGCTATAACTGTAGGGAAAAGCATGTGATTAATTTTTTAAACACTCTAAAATAGTACAACTGTGAAGAGATAATAGCATTTATGTTATACATTGTAGAGGATACATCTCTCTAAGTTTAAGGGCCATTTCCCAAAATGACCAACCAAATCATTCTAGTAACCTTTTAAAATAGTATCAATAGAGAATTCCATTAAAATTAGTCTTATGACAGACATTAACTGTGTTCAGATTTTATTAGAGTAGCTAGTTGCTATTTAATATTTAAATCTTCACATAATGAAATGCAATGATGAACTGTAAAAATAAATCAGAAAAGCATTAGTAGGTGCAAGGCCTTTACTAGTGCTATTATATATACAAGCCTAGAAATAAATGGTCTCTTCCCGACAAAAAATACATCCTTTGTTATACTTAGGGCAAGTTGTAAAACTTCATTTTTTGACAGAATTGTTCCAAGAAATCATTTATTTCCGGTGAACCCCAGACGTGATAAGCAGTCCAGTCTCTAAATTTTAGTAGCTGGTTGTTACCATCGTACTAATAGACAATCTCCATTTTCCACAGAATAAAACTGTAATGACTGTAGGTCATTTTCCAGTTCAATTTCTCTGCCCGGCATCTGCAATTAGAACAAAGGTGGGGAGAGGTGTGATTCAGCCAGATCTGACGAAGCATGGTACACACTGTCCCCAAAGCAGCAGGTCACCCTTAAAGACGCTAGATGTGCAGGCATATGTGGTCTCCCGTTTAGAATCCAACTGTTACACAGAGACAATTTAACGTCATCATGTGGGGAAGTGAGCTTGACTTTGTATTTTGCTGGGCAACTTACTTTGGGACTTTCATAGGACAACAGAAGGTCTGACACAGGAACTCTGAGAAGACGTGACAGCAGTCCCTTCACCTTCTGAATTGTCATGGAGTCTGGCAAAGAAAAGAAAAATCCATCAGTTCTCTCAAATGACAGTTAACTAGCTCACGTGCATCGCAATGGTAGCTATATCTGCCTTCACAGTATCAACTTATCCGAGTATGTAATTAGGGAAAAACTCGAGTCATTTGGGGAACTGGGGAAACGGAGCCAATGTTTGACCTAAGTGCCCTTTGACGGTGAATTTTCATACCATTTCAGTAGCATATTTCTTCCTTAATTCAAATAATTCTTAGCACAGAAGCATAAGTGGGCGTGAAATCATTTTCTTTTTAAACCTGTGATTCCTCTCCTAGGAAGTAATGAGAGAACACTGGCGTGGGGCTCAGGGGTCCTGAGGACGTCTCTCAACCTCTCCGGCCTTGGTTCGCCCCTCTGTAGAGGGAGGGCTGGGCTGAATGATCTGTAAGGCCCTTTCCAGCACTACTGTCCTGTCACTACAGTAGCGGAATCATTCTGATGTGTGACTGTGTTCAGCACAGAGACGACAAGTGACCGCCAGGCACAGGAATGTAACTTAAAGAGTACTGCTTTGGTTGGTTCAGAAAACACTATGAACTTCTTTCCAAAGATGGTTGTGGTAAATAGTGGCTATTTTGAGAAAGAGTTTCTTTGAAGCTTTAGCTGGAGGTACAGCAATAGTGTAGTGTTCCTACAAATATCACAATGTATTCAAACAAATATTTTTCTATCAAAAATCATTTTTGTAAAAGCTGTGTGTTTTTATGCAACTTGTGATAATAAATGTTATCTTTATTTTAGAATAAAAACTGGCTCTTATTTATGTATTAATAATATAGGTAAATATTTATAATTTTAATACAATTTGCTTTTTAATCTAGTCCTTTCAAAAGACGTAGGTGGACTGGCTTTCACTGTCTGGAGGGGTCAAGTGCACAGGGGGGAAGGACACATCCCTGAGCCACGCCGGCACCAAGTCTAAGAAACCTGTCTACTTGCACTGGGTCTATAGAAGAAAGTGGGAATTTGTTACTATGGTAACATCCGATTGTCTTTTCAGAAAATATGGAGGTAGTCAATTGTCTGTTTCCCTCCCTATGACCAGTGTTAAAAATGTGATAGAAAAAAGGCTTGGAAGCGTAGCTGTGTTCGTATAAGATGCATAGGTTTTATAATACATGTTGCTCTACCACTTGTATTTCTTTATTATATGATATGCCCATTCCTTTAGACATGCACTGTCCAACATGGCGTCCACATGTGGCTACTAAGGACCTGAACTGTGGCTAGTATGACTGAGGAACTGAATTTTTAATATTATGCTAATAAAATTAAAGAGCCACATGTGGCTGGTGGCAGCTGTTACTGGACAGCGCAGTAACTACTAGACCTTCTTCGTTGTCCTTAATGGTGCATTGTATGGTCCTACCAGAGTTTATTCTCTCCTTTGTAAACATTTAGATTGTTTTCATCATTACAAGTGCTATAAGATAGAATGCTTGGTCAGAGCATCTAGTTTTTATAGCAGTTACCACAGGACGTTACAGAAAGGGGACACTGCTTCTTCATGCCAGCCACTATTATTTTAATTTTTTCTAATCTGATGGATTAAAAAAAATGGTATTGTAGTATTTTACATTTATTACTTTTCTTTTTGAAGGATATTTATGTTTGTGGCTAGATATTCACAGCATGTAGCATAAGAATTAATAGTAAGAACCCTGGCTTACTATTAATCTGCTGGCTTAGTGCTGAGTTTATAGAATACAGGACTCAGATTCTGAATAGCTTAAAGCAGTAATAATTAAATATAATTTCTATGGATAATTCTAACGTGTTGGTTCTACCCAAAGATTAATAAAAACAATGAATATGGTGGGTGTTCCCCAAGTGGGAACTGAATCTCAAAAGACCTGCAATACCAGTCAGGTGTGCAGTGTGGGAGAAGGGGGAGGTGGCCCTGTCACTCCCGGCCTGGGGCTGCTTTTGTGCACATGCTCAGACCACAGTCCTCGACAGATCTATCTCATGCCTTCCCAGAGGAGGCCTGAAAAGGAAAGCTTAACTAAACAGGTCTAAGGAGAACATTCTTGAGCAAATATTCGTTAGTGGTAACATTCCCATGAATTTCAAAGCCAAAAACATTAACAAGTTCTAGCCCTCTTTCACTAGTCTATCCCCACCAAGGCCTTTACTGATCGTTATTCTGTTTTCAAACTTAAATACTAGGGAGTAACCGCTAATTTTAATTCATCATTGTATAGCAGTAGGAAAATTACATACCACAGGAGTAGAAATGGGATTGCCAGTAAATAAGGATGGAGAAATAACTGGTAAATTAACACTAAATGGATGGTTCTCAATCAGAAAGGTGCTTCTTTGAACACACTAAGGCCTTTCACAAGCAGTGCCATGATAAGCTCGCTTTATCTGATAGACACTAAAAATGAATGTGAATTACTGCCCTGACAGGCAAACAGGGAAACACAGTATACTAGAATCAATTAGGTTGATATTTCATTTTTTTCAAATCCTCACTGCTCTAAATTTAACCTGTGTATATATCTTGAGAATACACAGTATCGTGGCATACTTTAAAAAATAAGACTGTAATTGTTCTTTTGAGTAAAACTTTAAGGTAAGTTATGTTGATCTAATTTGTTGACACAAAAGTATTTATTTTCTGAATAAAACAGATTCAGTTCCCGTAGCACAAATTTCGTTCTGAAGTTTTTTCAGAGAAAACCATTTCAGTGTGTCCATTAAAAGAGAGCATCTGAGAATTGTTTCTGCAGGGACGTCTGATCAGTAAGGAGCAGAACGTAAGCAGAATGTAAGAAAAGTCACAAATGTCCCAACGATTCAGTTCACTAGGACATATCTCCTCTTTTATGAAGGGGTAAGACAGATCCCAAACCCAGTAAGTCTCTCTGCAAACAGCAGTGGCCTTGGGGAACTCCTCGGACAGGCTAAGCCACTCAAGCTCTCAGGCCTTCGGTTAAAACTAAAATTATATGCAGCGGCTTCCAATTTTAACAAAACTGTTTTCAAGATAAGCTGACAAAGTTATGGGAGACCCGAACTTTCTGGAGGATGGGGAGAGTGATGCCAGCATGACTGATTATATTTTAGACTATAAAAGACTAATGAAAACCTATAAGCTGTGAGGTCCACACTTTCAGATATGAATCAAAGGTTTTAATTCCAGCTGACTCATACATAGGCTGGCGATTCAGAAGTATAAGGAAGGTTCATCCATCAAATGGCAGTAGGGAAGAAAGTGTAAGGAAGGAAAAGATAAGGCGAATTCCACTTACCTGGCAGTTGTTTCTCTAGGACTTTCTGATCAAGTTGATTAGGGCATTTTATCTTCAGTGCTTTAAGGAAAAAAGGAAAAAGACTAATTGATCGCTACTATAATAAGGATTTAAATTATGCATGCAAGTTAATTGGGATTGCCAAATGATACGGCTATTCACTACGACATGGCTCAATCCTAATGAAAGAGCAGGTCTTACTGATGTTTAAAATTTCTTTTATTAATACTTCCATGAATTACTAACAACAAAAATATTTGGACCAACATGTTCTCACTTTCCCTTTTCCCCCTTTAGTATTCCTTTCCTGACAATTTAGCTGGTTTTCAAGTGTAAAAGTTACAAATTTCCAAATCACAGTTCAGTTCACAACTCAAATACCTCCCACATTTCTAACACTATTAAATAAGTTTAAAGCACGGGAGTTGCAAAACTGTTTAATATAGGAATTTAGATACGTGTGAGAATTCATCATTTCTTTAAAACTCAAGAGTCACGGCTAATCCCTACAGGCCATCACCATCTGCCTCAGCACCGAAGGACTCGAACACAAATAAGCTGTATCTGAATGTGCGGTTCTTACTTAGTAGCTGGTTTTTGAGCATAAATGGTTGTTGTACTTTGAGTTCCCCATCTTCGGGTGCACCATATTCTGTTTAAGAAGAAATAAAAGATGAATGATAAACCGAAGCTCACTGTAACAAAAACAAAAGTGTATGCTAAGTGTCCACAGCCTGCCTTTTGCTTTTCCAGAATAAACCTCCAACACCTGGCAGGCCAACCTGGGATCGGCTTCCTTTTATTAAGTTTGTTTGATTTTTAGGCGAGATGCACAGCAACCACTTCCGAGAGTGGAATCTTCCATCTACCCAGAGCTGCAGACCCTGTAACTTTATCTAGCTCGTTGATGAACGACCGGTGAAACCCAACAAAAGGAAATAAAAGAAATGCAACATGTTAACACGTACATATAGACTTGCCTCTTCCATTGTTATTTCTTAGGGACTGACAGCGTCCTGGCTCAAACTAGCAAGGTAAGGCTGTGCTTTCAGATACCGCAAATGTTTATTCAGAGTTTCGCCTTTGGTAACAGTTACCTTTCTTTCTGGGTCCCGAGAGCGAAACCCTGGTGCTGTGTGGGACACCATTCACAGGACACCTTCCCCAAGTTGCAACCAGATGGTTCAGTGCCAGGCTGGGCGCTGTCAGCGCCACCTCTGCGAACCAGCGCGGTGGCCTGGGCACAGCCTCCGTCTGAGGGCAGGAGGAAAGCAGCACTGTTCTGCTCTGGGCCCCCTGGTGACAGAATTTCTCTAAATATCCCCAGTATCTGTGCTTTCGTCTGACAGCGCTCTGAGCCGTGCAGTACTGAACCCTCCCTGCCCACCCCCAAGTGATTTAGAATTCACCAAGAGTGGCCAGGAAATTGGGCCACCTAATGGAGTCATTTGAAAGCGATTCCCACGGGCAGCTTTTCTTCCTCAAAGACACCGTTTGGGCCTGAAGCATTTATGCAGTGAGCTTCTTACATTAGGAAATACATAAAAAGGAAAATCGCATAAAAGTGAAATGTGGAATAATGATGAAGTCAAACAAAATGGAAAGTACATGAGGGACAAAGACTCATGAATCCTGAGCTCCAGAGCCGGAGGGGCCAGGCTGCAGAGCTGAAGGAGCCACCGTGCATACCAATGTCAGAGCCCGCAGGGCACACGCTGAGCCCTCGGGACAAGAGGGGTTTGGAACTGCGTACCCACGGGAACGTTCGCATACGTTAGAATTACCAACTTTAGTTATAAAGGGGCCTGAAAAAACACCGATGCCTTTGAGATAAACTGAAGCGCTTCCTACCCTCCGGAGAAGGGCACAGCACCAGGAATCTGAAGTCTCTGGTGAACACATGCAAAGAGAAGAACTTACATTCGAGAACTGGCTAACTCCCCAAATGCACGTCTCCCTTTCAGGAACCTAAACAAGCTTCTAGGTTCTTTCTGCAGCAAGACGCTGCTGACGTCTCTTTCTGTGCTGCTGCCCCACGGGAAGGCACCACAGTCCCCTTGGAGGGCTACAAACAGCCCCGGGACAGGGAGAAGAGCAAAAACAGCCCCACTGGGAGCAGCCTTTGACACCCGAGGAAGACCGTTCCAGGTGAAAGGCCGCCGGCGACATGTACTCACTAAGGCAGAGCAGCTGGTATCGGGGGTGGGCTGCGAGAAAGGCTTCATCTGGTCTGTTTCTGTCTGGATCCTGATGTCCCCCAGCCGCCTTCCATTCATTTCCGAAAGCCTTTCGGTAGTCGAGCTCAGCCCCTCGCCTTTCCTCTGGCAGAATCTGCGTCGGTGTGAGATAAAAAAACGAGCCTATCAAAGCATTTTTCTAACAAGTCCTTCGTGTTGTGCACCCTTGTCCTTCCCCCGCTGCCCACGCAGAGAGTGGTTAAATTGAGGGACAGGCCGGGCGCGGTGGCTCACGCCTGTCATCCTAGGCCGAGGCGGGAGGATCGCTCGAGGTCAGGAGTTCGAGACCAGCCTGAGCAAGAGCGAGACCCCATCTCTACTAAAAATAGAAAGAAATGATTTGGACAGCTAAAAATATATATAGAAAAAATTAGCCGGGCATGGTGGCGCATGCCTGTAGTCCCAGCTACTCGGGAGGCTGAGACAGGAGGATCGCTTGAGCCCAGGAGTTTGAGGTTGCTGTGAGCTAGGCTAACGCCACGGCACTCACTCTAGCCTGGGCAACAGAGTGAGACTCTGTCTCAAAAAAAAAAAAAAAAAAACAAAAACAAAAAAAAAAATTGAGAGGGATAAGAAAATAATTATACTTGTCACCTTTCTTTTTTAACATTGACAGAACTCGGGTGTTTATTCAAAAAGAAAACAGAATTTCAGTTTGATACTTTTCTTTGTGAAAGTAGTTTGCCCACGAGCCAGTTGTGGGACCATGCCAGGTGCCGAGGGCCACCTCCCGGAGGCTGGCCTGGAGGTGCCCGCACCGGAGGAACTGACTCCAAGTGACGACCCGGCAAGGCGCAGCCTTCCCGCCTCTGTGGGGAAGAATGGCCAAGGAGAGGAGAAACACACTTCGTGGTTTTGTCTTCTCTCTGCCTACGTTCCCCCCCAAACAATGCAGGGACTGCCCCAGGGGTCCTCGCCCCTCAGACGGTAACGGATCAGGCCGGGCACTAACCCGAGTGTGACGCTCTCTCCCGGGGGGTCAGGGAAGAGCCAGTGTCGCTGAAATGCAACCCCAGTGCTTCGCCGTTTGAAGGAAAACTCCGTCTCACATCCTTCACGACAGTCAAGTATAATTTCTTTAGACATTTTGGATCATCTATTTTCCTGCCTAAAAAAGAGCCCGTCGAGGCCAGGCGCGGTGGCTCACGCCTGTAATCCTAGCACTCTGAGAGGCCGAGGTGGGCGGATCGTTTGAGCTCAGGAGTTCGAGACCAGCCTGAGCAAGAGCGAGACCCCGTCTCTACTAAAAATAGAAAGAAATTATATGGACAGCTAAAAATATATATAGAAAAAATTAGCCGGGCATGGTGGCACATGCCTGTAGTCCCAGCTACTCGGGAGGCTGAGACAGGAGGATCCCTTGAGCTCAGGAGTTTGAGGTTGCTGTGAGCTAGGCTGACGCCACGGCACTCACTCTAGCCTGGGCAACAGAGTGAGACTCTGTCTCAAAAAAAAAAAAAAAAAGAGCCCGTCGTGATGGCGGCGCTCACCTTACACTTGTTCAGGGTCCTCAGCTGACCGATCTTGGCGATGATGAGCTGCCGCGTGGTCTCTGCTGCTCTGTCGCCTTCGGTCAGCGGGTTTCTGTTGCAGGACAAGGCGTGCAGGCTCCGTAACTTGTCTAGCTCGTTGATAAACGACCACTGAAACGCAGCAGAAGGAAATAAACGAAGAGCAACGGGCCTCAGGCCACCTCCCCGTATCATCTGAACCAGCAAGAGAAAAGCCAGGTCCCCCCAGGAAACCCCACACTCTTACTCCCTAACTGCCGTTTCAAATGACAGTCTGCTCAAGTGTGAATTAAACTCATTTCTTTCTTAATTTTTTTTTTTACTTTATATGCGGCATTTCATTCCGAGAAATAGAAGAAGGAACGTCCAAACTCCACCATGAGAGCAGAAGTAAGCAAGCATGTGCTCTGCACACTCTGAAGAAACTCTTACTTGTGATATCCTATTGTCATTTACTACAAGGTACTGCAAGTTCGGGAACATTGCCGTTTTGCACCCTAGAAAAAGGAGAATTAAGTTACACCGTGTAAGTGGAACAGGTAAAGTATCGGGGCGGGGGGAACTTTACTAATCGTACGTACCAATTCCAGCATCCGGAAAATGTATAGAAGAAATTCCAATGTCAGAGAGAATTAGTTGTTCTAATCTACAATTAAAAATGTTAAATTTGATCACATAGAAAAATATGAAATGCTATGGGCTATCAACCGGACTAGATTCATAAATGTTCTGCCTACACTCTCGGTTTCCATCCCATGTAAATTACTTAGGAACCGTAAAGTCCATTTTACGGCATGCAAAGTAGACTCTATGCTATTAATATATTCTAATGATTCTACAGTCATCTAACGGTGTCTGGGTAAGACTGCTGTGCCATGCTGAATGGGTCTCAGGAAAGAGACACGGTCTTACTGCCCGTAGTCTAATAAATTAAGGTCTTTGGCATCATCACCAGAGTCAAATTATTCATCAAATTATCTAGTACATAGTCCCCATTGTACATGGTTCACATGTAAATTCTCTAAATGTATTAAAATAAAAATCCCCCAACGTGGATCACTCTGTAAGAATTCCATCGTATTTCTATTGAGAAAGTATACACAGCATATGAAAATTCATTCACTAAAATTCTACTAAGCGCTATTGTGACAGGCATGTGGGAGCCAGTTACCTGGGCAGATACGCTATCAGAAACAGCTGACTTTCATCAATTAAGTGATTCGAAGAAAGGTCTAACAACTTGACAGTCTGTAGAACATCAGTTGGCCTGTATGGAAAAAGAACATTTTTTCAACGTGAATTAATCTCTTATTTTCAAAGATACAGCCTTAAAATACCTGCATTTGGTATTACGGGGGGGTTGGGAGTAAGAGGCAAGTGGATTATTGTAAAAGGGCAACCGGGGGATCCTTGGGGTGATGGAAATGTTCCTGACTGTATCAGTGTCCTGCTTGAGCTACCGTCCCATAGTTTTGCAACTTGTTACCGATGAGGGAAACTGGGTAATGGGTACAGTGATCTTTGTGTATTACTTCCTGTAACTGCATGGGAATCCACAGTTATTTCAAAATAAAAATTTTAATTTAAAAAATCTGCATTCACTTGTAATAATAAATGAAACCATTCTGTACAATAAGATCTTATTAATTTCAATCCTTTCATTGACAATCTGTTGTATTTTTTCCATGCTTAAGTTTATTTTACACAGTAATTTAACAGAGATGAAGCAACAACATATTTATTTAGGAGAACAAGCTTTTACATATACTTTAGTAAACTGACCTTAAACAGTTAATGCTAATTAAAAATGCATTATTTAATCTTTATAGCATATCGTACAGAACTTCCATTCAGAAACAGCAAGTTAAATACATTTATGCAAAACTAATAAAATTCATGTCTTCACAAAGATTTAAATCTGATGAGTTTCCCTCAATTAAAATCAATTAGTGAAGTTTTAGTTGACATTCTAATTTGTGATGGCAATGGATAATAAGCATTTTTTCTAATTCTTATTTGCAAATCCTTCTAAACATTAATAGGCCGCTTATTTATTCAGAACGACTCAGTGGTGACAGATGCATTTGAGTAAAGCCTTGTTACCTTTCTGAAATGACAATATCATTAGACTCGAGGTACAGCTCCTCGAGAACAGGACACGCAGAGGCACAGCGGAGCACCTGGAAGGGAAACTCGAGTCAGGGGGAAGCCCCCGCAGGTCATTTCTCCCCCGTATTCCTCACTACAGCCTCCAGGGGAATTCAGTTCCGTGACTATTTCAGAAATAAAGTCCCTCGTGGACAGCTCATACAGACTGTACTTCAGGCCCAGAGTCGCGGTGAAGGGGTAAGAAATTAAAATGCTAAAGGGCCGCATTTCAGTGCCATGGGAGCACACGCTGCTGGCACTTTGAGCCCATCAAGGTAGGTGTCAATGCGCGGTTGAGGCAGCTCCAGAGTGGAGCGGGAGATGGAGCCTGAACACGTTCTTACCATTTGACAGGGTTTGATTAACCGAAAGGAGGAAACTGATGTTAAATACAATACCTTTTCTCAGTGCTAGATGCCAATCTTGGCTTGTAAAGAATATGCTAATTAGACAAAATTTCTCAATTATTATTTAAGGGACAGGGTCTCACTCTGTCACCCAAGGTCGGGTGCAGTGGCGTGATCATAGCTCATAGCAGCCTCAAACTCCTGGGCTCAAGCGATCCTCCCCCCTCAGCCTCTCAAGTAGCTGGGACTACAGGTGTGCGCCACCACGCCGGGCTACTTTCTTTTATTTTTGTCCAGATGGAGTCTTGCTACGTTGTCCAGGCTGGTCTCAAACTCCTGGGCTCAAGCGATCCTCCCACCTCAGCCTCCCAAAGCGCTAGGATTACAGGTGTGAGCCCCCACGCCCGGCCTGCCGCCGGAATTTCTACGTGCCCTAGTTTAAGGCTAAATCTATACCTGAGGAGAGAGTACGTACTTCACATGGAAAGAACCCCAGAAAAGCAGCTCCATGGCTATGGGCACATTAAGGACACAAGTTAAAGGGCACCTGTCTGTCACTGAGCTGCCTCTGTGGCATTAGGTGGATGAACATGGGTGGGGATGTATTTCTACGAGTGTGGTTTGAAAATGGAAGATTCTGGGTGTGTGAAGTCAATAAACCCCTGACGGAAAACAGCAGTACCAGATACAAGTAGTGCTGTGCCAGGGATACACACGAGTCCACCTTGAGCCCAGCTGTGGGCAACAGCGGATTCTAGGAGCCAAACTTCACACAGGAGAACCGTTCTGGGGCTTGGAAACTTCCAGGAAAACTCAGGGAGCTCCATGAGCAGCCAACACTACAGCTGTGACAAGCTCAGCACGTGGCTCCTGCACACCATGACGGAATGCCACTGTTTAGAAAGACACTAGAACAAACCAGAGTGAGCTGAGAGAGAGAATACGGATTCCTAGATATTAAATTCTACTTAAACGCAGTGTTTTTTTAACTCCTTTCTATAAGGCAGTTTAAAAATCCTATTATGTGGATAACAGGATGATTAAAATGAAGCCACATTTGGACTTCAGTTCCCTATTAAATCAAAAAATTTTAATCTCTTATCATGGTGTAATAAACCAAAGAAATAGGATTACCTCAGCCCACGTTATTCCCGTCCGATTGAGGACTAAAACCTTCAGTGCGGAAAATGCTCCGGTTAGAGGTGCCGAACCAGAGGGACATCTGAGTTTATTTTCACTGTGTGGAAAAAGAAAACACGATACAGGAGACCCAACTTAAACACTGAAAGCGACAACTTGGGACTTAATTGAAATTCTATTAAAAACAAAGTGAGTCAAGACAACCTAATTTTTCATATTTACAACATACAACTTTTTAGTAGCTGACACCCAAAGACGATGTCACAGGGGTAGGGCGGCGGCGTGGGGCTGGCGGCTTCCAGCTTCACCGGGTGCGGCTCTGGGCATTGCAAAGTGAAGTCCTGTTCATGAGGGTCCTGCTTATACGCTAGATCGGGGGCCGAGGTTCTGCCTCTAAACGCAGCCTGCCCTCTGGCTAGGAGGGTGGCTGAAATATGCTACTGCCCTTTCCATTCCCTCTCAATAGCCTAATATCAGAAAGTACTTGATCTTGACAGTCATTTGGAAAGGATGTAACATTAAAAAGCATGAGCCCCTATTTCCAGAAGAGACACCAAGGGTCAAATCACCCCTGTTTGTTCTGTTCGGGAACACAACTAGTTTAGGCCTGACTACCGACTATATTGTACCTGCCTCGGCCAGGTACGGCTCACCTGTGTACGTAAAGTTGGTTCAAGTGTGACAGGGAAAGCCTGGTTAAGCCCTTGGAAAGGTAGGTTCTGAGATTAAAACTAACCAAATATTCAAAAACTGAAGCAGTATCCCAATGAACTTATACCTAAAGCAATTAAATGCTAGAAGCTTCCAAATAAACAATCACTTTTCATATGAATAGTATCACCTCACCTCTCCTACTCCCCAAACAAACATCACCTCCCCGATGTTCCATATTTTATGGTCAGCTTACAAGGAATATGAAGCTCTTTCAGCTCAATGTCAACCTACCTCATCCCCCACCCAGTCAACAGCAAAACACGTTCCTTATTAATGAATCACCTCATATGACCAATTTCAAGACTATAACAATCAATGCGCCCTTGAAGACTAAGTTTTTAGGTAAATTCAAGTAAGCCAAAATCTGCCTGAATTAAAATGTCTACGAGCTGGTGGCCTCAATTCTGTTCATCTCTCCCTCCCCATTGCACAGAGACACCGTGAAGGAGCAAGGAGACAGCAGGAGTTCCACAGTGACAAGTAGCAACCAAGAGTTCATACCTGAGATTAAGATCTTCCAGGTGTCTGAGCTGATCCGCAATGTGTATCACTTCATCCCACGATGACAACAGGTTTTTTGACAAATCTACCTTTCTAATATCTAAAAGCACAGGTTAAGAAACAGTAATTTCAAAAGATTCATAAAAGACATAAAAGTAGTTACTCTTGATCCTGGAGCGTGGGATCTTGAACTTTTGACTTTATACCCTCATACATATTCTGCTGGAAATTTTGTCATGAGCGTGTAATACTTCTATCTTGTAAATTACCCAGCTGCTCATTAAGAAACTAAAAAGTTCATTGTCATAAACTCAAAACTTGAGACAAACATCTACAATGAAATGAGTAAGAACCAAATGTCCTAACACTAAACCATCTAGCACTATCCAACAAAGGGGGAGGGGGGGAAAGCAGTGATGGTAACTGATTTATTAAGCACCTAAGGTGTACCCTCAGGCCTTGCCCTCGGCACTGCTTCGCAGCTGCAAGCCTCACACCATGCCCGTGACCTTCTCCTGACCTTCTATGGCGCACGCTTGGCCTATAGGAATGCCCAAATAAGCAGCATCATCTCCAAGACGGATAACGGGTTAGCTCTGACAAATGTTCACAAGTGCTAAGAACGATCTGGGGGTTCGGAGGGTCTACCATGGCCTAGAAGCAGTTACGACGACACACCCCACCTCTGGCAGAGGGGCTCAGCGAAGGGTAAACCAGCAGGATGGAAAAGGCAAAGGTCAGATCCCAGCTCAGGTACCCGAGCTGATGGGCAGGTGTGCCCGCTAGCAAGGAGCGAGGTGCGTGAGCGGTGCCACTGGAAGGGGCCAAGCTTAGCAAAGTCCCCGCCAAGAGACGGAAGAGAAGCCTGGAGCAGGACTGGACCAGCTAAAGGAAGACCTTACACTCTAATCTGAAATATCGGGAAATTATTCAATTCACTCATCTAGTCCACGAGGAATCACTGAGGGCCAGGAGTATCGCAGGAAGCGAAGTCTCAATGGGGAAGAGACAATTTCGAAGCAAGAGCCTCCACAGTGTGTCAGAGACAGGCCGTGCTCAGAGCGACAGAGCAGGCACACAGGAAAGGGGGAGTGGGCATTTTACAGGGAAGACCACGTCCCCTAACAAGACGGCACCTGAGCAGAGGACGGAAGGAAATGAGGGAACGCCACTTGGGAAAGGGTCTCCCAGGCTGGGGACGGCAAAGAGCAAGGGCCTGGGGAGAGAACGGGTTCAGCCGACGACAGGGGTCACCAGCTCCAGTGGGCCTGGAGCAGGTGGGGTTGAGGGTGCTGGACACAAGGTCACAAAGGCCACCGGGGGACCAGGCCAGATCATAAAGGGCCTCGCAGGCCACTTGGAAGTCTTTGCCAGTCTCCGCCTGAAGTGGGAACTATTGGAGGGTTTGGAGCAGCCATGGGATCTGACCTGGGGCTTTGAAAGGTCACCCTGCTGCCGGCTCAGCCACGGACTGCAGGGAAACAGAGGACAGGAAGTCCAGTGAGGACGCTCCGACCAGACTGGTGGCACTGAAGGGGACGGAGATGGCAGACTGGGTATCCTCATCTAGAAGAGGAGCTGACACGACCTGCCAATGGATTTTGATGTGGGGAAAAAGGAGCATTAAGGATAACTCCAAGGTTTGTGGCCTGTGCAGCTGGAACTGTCATTTACTAAGAGGGGACGGCTACAGACGGGCAGGTGTGAGGGGCCTTGGTTTTGGACATGCTAGATTTGAGATGACCGCCAGCCGCCCGGACAGGGATGTCAGATAAGCAGCCGGAGAGACAGGAGTGAACTCGGAGTGGCCGCGAGGCGGCCCAGCCACGCCCCAGAAGGCCTCCCTGGGAAGCCGGGGGTCAAAGGTCTGAGTCTTGGGTCACCCCCAACATTGTGTCCAGAGAAGGGTCCCGCAAAAGACACTGAGGAGGAGTGGCCAGCGAGGAGAGAGGAGCACCAAGACTCAATAAAAATCACCACGACCACCGACCCCCACCCTGCCGCCGCCGCCGCTGACCGGGCCCCCCAGGCGGCCGCTGTCTCATGCTCCTGTCTCACATGGGAAAGAACTGAGGCACAGGGCCAGCAGGTCACCGTGACCGTGTGCGAATTAACAAGTACGAATGGAAACACAGCTCTGTCTTCATCCAAAACCCATTTTATCACACCCCACGATGCAACAGGGAGTTGTCAAACATGGATAAAACACGGAGAAACAGCACTGCAGAGGACGGGCTGCAAAGGGAACAATCTGAGGCCGGAACAATGGGGAAGCTGTGCAGGCAGGCCAGGACCCAGGAAGGGCGGCAGCGCGCATGCGGAGAAAGGGAGGCTCCAGACCCAGCCAGCCAACTCGGCCGCACCAGTATCCGGCCAGCCACCGGTTTGTCCCAGCCCAAAAGCTAATGGCTTTCCCATTTCAAATGGCAATATCCTCGATGTTGCCTGTGGGCCCACAGGCCTAAAGTATTCATTATCTGGCCTTGGGGCGGCAGGGGGTTGATGACAGTGTCTCACTCTGTCACCCAGGCTGGAGTGCAGTGGTGCCATCATAGCTCACTGCAGCCTCCAACTCCTGGGTTCAAGTGATGCTCTCACCTCGGCCTCCCAAAGTGCTGGGACTACACGTACGAGCCACTGTGCCCAGCCTATAATTTGACCCTATGAGGAAAAGCTTGCTGACCCCTGACCTAAAGAAGACTTTAGAAGAACGTGGGGTGCAGGTGGTGTGTAGAAAATAATGCCTTGCGTTCCGATTGAGCGAACGACCTCACAGAGAGGAGATCAACCCAAAGGAAGATGCCCAGATTAAACATGCGAGGCAGTATGTCAGCTTCTGGCAGGAATTCAATCCGGAGCTGCAAGACATTCATCACTGTATCTGCAAATACCAAGCGTGACTTGATTATCTCGCAAAACCTCATTTCTCCCTGTCTTGGGGGACTTTTTTCCCCAGGAAAGAGCAGTATAAACAAGCAATACGGTAATTTTTCCGGTACACAGCTGACAACTCCGATCAACCAAACCACCTACATTCCCGATCCCATCCTCTGAGCAGGTCTTTTCCTGGTCAGGAACCCCCAGTTACCGATCTCCTGAGATCACTGAGCAGCAGGCCAGGCAGCACACAGACGCTCCAGACATTTCTGCAGCCGTCTGCTCCTTACAAACTCTTCTCTGCAGCCACTGCGATCCCACCCCCCGCCCCCCACTCCAGCTGCCTCCCCTGTGGAAACGGCCACACTTGTGCGGCCACGCTGGTGCCAGCAGAGGGGCCGCAGAGGCGACCAGCTCGGACTGCAGCTGCCCGGGTCCCAACAGACCCCAAGGCTGTTGTTCCCCCAAGGGGACAGCTCAGGTACCCCAGGTGGGGAAGCTCTGCTCTAACTGCCGTCACCACACTCAGGACGTTTCGCTAACGACAGATGCCTCATCTGGCATCTCTTGACTCAGATAAAATCAGTCATAAACTGCTATTTGCACAAATTACCATGCAGAGATCAGGCTGCCGAAGCGCTGGGCATTCCGTCCGCACTCGAGGCAGGAAGGAAGGTGAAGGCAACAGGCGTAGGCCAGCCAGGCGCGACCAAGAAGCCCCATCTAGAGGCTCCACTTCACATCGCGTCAGCTGGGGGCACCACGCTGGCACCCCGCAAGCAAAGGGGTCTGGGAAGGTAAGTGATTTATCTGGGCAGCGGCTGCCCCAAGCAAAACTGAGTTGCTGTTAGGAAGAAAGTCAGAGAGAATGGACACTGGGCGGGCAACTTGAGGTCGGTGGCTCAAGTGTCACATCCAAAGTCAGATTCCAGTAACATGCTATTCGTGAAAGGATACTAGGACACGCCTTGGCAATTCCTCCTTTTTCACCGGCACAACTGACTGCACAGTTCCTCAGAGAAATGTCTTGCAACTTGCTCAGCTGACTGCATGAAAACAGAGTTCACACGGACACGTAAGCACGCGTGCTACCCAGTGGCCCTTTAAACAATTAAACAGCATTTCAGACATACAAAAATGTACCAAAAGTAATATGCAAATACTAGTAATTCACCGCCCAAATTAAGAAATAAAGCATTACAAAAAAAAAAAAAGCAAACATTGCAGACATTACAAATGCAACTGAGGTCCTTTGTGTTCCTCAGCATGACACAGTCCTGTCCTCCCCCACGCCCCTGGGCAACCTACACTACGTTTGGGGTGTATTTACTCTTAAACATTTCTTAATACTCTTACTATATATTTCCATATCCCTGAGCAATTAGGGCATTTTTGCATAGTATGAAATTTGATATAAACAGCAGTCTACTATGTAGAGCCTCTTTGCAACTTACTTTTTCCTCAACAGTATCTTGCTCAGCAGTGAGATTCAGCCATACTGACACATGGAGCTCCAGGTATACTACATACACCTTATAGTTTTTCACTATATGAACAGACGACAATTTATTTACTCTTCTGTTGACATTTAGCCTGTTTACAACCATCCTGAAGTAAACACTATTGAATACTTTCTGCATGTCACGGGCCCTAGAGATACATGCTAGACAGCGTGCATAGCTTCAGCTTTACTACTCTCAGGAACCATTTTTTAAGTATAGAAAAATCTGTATTTTCTATTCATTAAAAGAATCCACATATTATCATGTCTAAGAACAGAGAATCTGGAACCTGACTCCCCGGGTTCAAATCCCGATTCCATCATCTCCTTTGGCTTTGGGCCAGTTAATTAACATCTCTGTGCTTCAGACTTCACATCTTTGAAATGCTGTGGTACACACACAAGCTCACAGCAGCATTACTGACGACTATCAAAGGTGCAGACAACCCAAGTGTCCACGGGCGAATGAGTGGATAAACAAAATGTAGTGTGTACATACAATGATACATTGCTCAGCCTTAAAAAGGAAGGAAATTCTGACACATGCTGCAACATGGATGAACCTCGAGGAGATTATGCTAAATGAAATAATTTCATCTCCTGTTCCATGCTGATTTTCAAGAGACACTTGCTTTTTTAAAAAAAAAAATTACTAATGTATAATAGATGTACATAAATACTTTTTATCATAGCAATCGCCCAAAACCCAACTTTGCAGGAAAATGACATCATCAAAAGGAATTGTCGGAATTTCATGAAACTGTGAACTACCTCAAACTAGTAGTTTGCACTGTGTCTGACAGATGTCGCTATTTCCCTCTAAAATGTAAAATATCCTGCCCTGCTGGCACAACTTGGCACAAAGCTTGGGGACCAGAGTCTCATACACGCATCACTCCAGAGCCAAAACCATCTCCAAGAGAAATGACACATAATGGCTTTTATTTCCTTTGGATTCCTTTATTGTGTAAGTCTTTTCTTAGCGGCACAAACTCAAAGCCAGTCAGCTGGGTACTATTAAGGCTTTAAGACAATGGCTGAAAGTAGAAGCTTCAATTCCTAACAATGACAGCTACTACTAATTGCAGAATCTCATTTGTTATTTGCAACAGCGCTAACATCTTGAGCATTATTTTGTAAATGAGGAAACTGAAGCTTAGAAATGATAAGTAACTATCTCTAACTAGTCAAAGGCAGAAGTGGCTTAGCTTGTATCGGAACTGGGCCTCACTCCAACACTTGGTGCCAAGCCGCCTCAATTTCTTAATTTACTAAATTAATCTCTGGCCAACATAAGAGATTGCTACAGAATCTCAACAATTTTATCCTTTCAGTCAAGAAAGGCACTAGTAAATTATTAAATGCAATAATACTCAAGTAGTAGGGTCAGTCACCAGAAAAGTCATGAGCTATGTAGTCATTTATAAACTAGGGGAAGAAAGTCTGTTTACAATTTGTTAATAGTCTCAGAGCTCATAATATTCTTGGAAAGAGATTAACCAGTAAGATAAAAAAGTGACTCTTTTGGGTAAAAGATATTTAAATATTTATTTATTTATTTTTTTTTTTTTTTGAGACAGGATCTCACTGTTACCGGAGCTAGAGTGCAGTGGCATCATTATAGCTCACTGCAACCTCAAACTCCTAGGCTCAACGGATCCTCCTGTCTCAGCCTCCTGAGTAGCTGGGACCATAGGCGTGTGCCACCACCTCCAGCTAATTTTTCTGTTTTGTAGAGACAAAGGGTCTCGCTATGGTGCTCATGCTGGTCTTGAACTCCTGGCCTCAAACAATCCTCCTGCCTCGGCCTCCTGTAAGTGCTAGGATTACAGACATGAGCCACTGTGTCTGGCCAATATTTGCATTTTAAATGGAAAAAAATAAAGCAAAGAACTCAAACCCTATGAAGCATATGGTTCTTTAAATCCAAGTAAATCAGTAGGATAAAACAGCAAAAAAAGGTTCATGATAATTATCTCTAGGTAGTGGCATTACTTGTGACTTTCTTTTCTTAAATTTACATTTTCTAAATTCTCAACAGTGAATGTATATTGTTTTATAATTTAAAAAACAGACAAGTTGCTTTTTTTTTGAAATCTTGATTTATTCTGAGTTTTTTTTTTTAATGAGGGCCATCTACGCTAAAGAGTAGAGGTGTGAGAAATGTATTTATTCCTCAACACTGTCCCATGTGCACTTTAATTCTGTATTATGTTAAATCTTAATAACTACCGTAACAAAAGATGGGAAAGAAATTTACTTTGGACAGAACTACAGCTTAATTCTTTCACTTTAGCGACTGAAAGTAAAAATTGCAGGCCTGTGCCAAGTGGTCACAAGTCTTCTCTCCCCAGTAGCCACGACGGGGCCACTCCTTGGATGCCTGGTCGAGGCCAAACACCACAGCACTAACCATCACTACAGCTGAGTGACCCGGCAGGTTCTCGTGCAGCTATGGCTGGTTTTGTAAGTAAGTATCAGCTTCCACTCTCTCTGATGCAAGCAGTTCACTGCAATGAGTAGTGAGTCACTGCACAGAGTTTGAGAGAAAACAGATTCTCTGGTACAGCAGTTTTAAAATGCATTATTTAGCGCCCCTCAGACTGGGGCCCCTTTTATAAGCAAATTCTTGGAGCCCACACCCTAAAATTCTGATTCAGCAGGTCTGGGAGGTGACCCAGGACTTTGCATTTTCAAAGCTCCCCAGGTGATAAAGGTGTGTGGCCAGAGGTGGGAACTATCCCTCCTGGAGGGTGGCAGCACTCTCCATGGCACAGGTGACAATCTGGACATCTGTTTCCACTCCTAACTTATCGTCCAACTGGAAATGTCACCATGAAATGGAAAAGGACCAAAATGTTACTTAGTGATTTATCAACACAAGATAATACGGTGTAAATATTAATAATGGGCAAATCGAAGTTTCAATTACAATCTAGAAAAATCCACTAATAAAAATTTTAATCTCCCTGAATCCTCAATCCTTGGGTTCCTCAGATTTCAATTCACTGTCTGCATGGACAGGATAAAACCAGTTTGGGAGCAAAGTCCTCAGCACCCAAGTACCGTCACGGGAATGTCAGCCTAGAATCTTGATGAAGCCTTAAAACTCAGCTCTACCACTGGCAAGTCCACTTACCTTTGCTGTTTTATCACAGAGTCAAAGCCGATAGTCTCCACAGGTCTACTTCCGATGATAACAACTTGCTCTTTTCCATCCTCCTCTGGTCCATCTTCTAACACATAGCGGTTCTTAACTGCAGTAAGAAAGTCTATTCCAAAATTTACCTTGTTAGGACGAATGAAGGATCCTCCTGTTGGGTGCCTGGAAAAGCAGAAAAATGAAACACAGAAAATATCATCCATCAAGAAAGGTCAAAGTGCAGTGTTCTGAAGGTTTTCAAAAATTTCTATGTACTGAAAAATCAAAATCAGCATAAAAGAGAACATAATGTGTTAAAGATAAATATATAATCAATATGGCCGGGCGAGGTGGCTCACGCCTGTAATCCTAGCACTCTGGGAGGCCGAGGCGGGTGGATCGCTCGAGGTCAGGAGTTCGAGACCAGCCTGAGCAAGAGCGAGACCCCGTCTCTACTAAAAATAGAAAGAAATTATATGGCCAACTAAAAATATATAGAGAAAAAATTAGCCGGGCATGGTGATGCATGTCTGTAGTCCCAGCCACTCGGGAGGCTGAGGCAGTAGGATCGCTTAAGCCCAGGAGTTTGAGGTTGCTGTGAGCTAGGCTGACGCCACGGCACTCACTCTAGCCCGGGCAACAAAGTGAGACTCTGTCTCAAAAAAAAAAAAAAAAAAATATGATTGATCATAAACGGTTCTGAGCTCATGCATGTGAAATCTATAGATAAACACAAAAGAAGTATGGAACAGATAATTCACATTAGAGAAAACAGAAGTATTAAATCCATGGGGGGAAGTTCTATCTTGCTAATGATTAAGAAATACAAATTCAAATAATGAAACTATTTTCAACAAAACTGTCAAAGAAAATATAGAAAAAGACATAAAACTCAAAAGACTGCAAGGTTTGGTTTGTCTATGCTTGTATAACCATACTCCTGGGGATCTGTCAGCAGGCAACAATTTAAAAACAAAAACAAAATTGCATTTACAAAGATTTTGTCTAATAGCATTTATTTGTAATTGAGGAACTCTGGAAACCATAAAAATGCCCAGCTGGATAGGAACTATTAAGTAATCCAGATAGATGCGGTCATTTAAAAATTCTATCTGTGACACTTTTTAAAATCACTTGCAAAATAATGATGAGATTTACAAAAATTGAACACAAATTGTACATGGCACACCAAGAGAGGAACCATATATCGACATACGGACAAAGATTGGATAAGGACACAAAGAAATGAAAACATTTGTTGGTGAGAGGATTACATTCAAAACCTTTTAAATGGCGACAATCTTAAATACACTTTAAAAGCTTAAATATGGGATAAAAGAGAGCATGTGGGAAGAAGTCCACGAAACTACAGAATCCAATTCATGTTAGGTTTTACAGCAATTTTTAGTAATAATCTCTAGCAGGATTTAATAGAAATATTAACTATATTGCTCTATGTAATGACCACTCTGTCAGGCTTTCTAAGAGACTCAAAATAGATTCTTTAAACTCATTAAACTCCAGCGTTCCTTATATCATCGCAATCATTATCTTCAGGAACATCTAATTATGCCTTATAAAACGGTTGTAAATGTTACCATAATTTGATCACTTTAGAAAATAAACAATGAATTATTTGAAATTGTATCATAAACACTATTTCAGCTTAAACCATTAACTCTGAAAGAAATGAGAGCTTCGGAGAAGTTGCCGTAATTAAAAAGGATGAAAACTAATATTTATGAAATATTGTCAATATAAACATACACACATTTTTTTCTAGGAAGGGAGTTCATAGCGATTACCAGACTGTAAAAGGGACTTGTGGTCCCCAAAAGTGAGAACCGATGCCCCAGGTGGGAGGAAGTGGCCAGGAGGTAGGTAGAAACTCGGAGAGTGTGGTGTCCCGGAAGCCGATGAAAAAGGTGAACAACGGTGCCCAGTGCTACGACCAGGCAAGGTAAGGTGACAGCTGAGGCCTGGCCACTGAGTCCAGCAACGTGAGGGTAACACCCTTCCGAAGGGCGGTCTGGGTGCAGCAACGGGGCAAGAGCCTGACGGGGTGAGTCCCAGAGAGGAAGAGGACAGTGACCACGGCCTACTCTCGTCCCCAGGATTTTTACTGGAAAGCGAAGAAGAGAACAGGGACAAGAGTGCAAGGGGTACACAGGTAAAAAGTGGGAGATTTTTTTAAGATGGGAGAAAATATCTAACATCTATGTTGATGAAATTAATCCAGTGGAGTGAGGGAAATTGATGATGCAAGAAATTAAATTCTGTGTTGCAGCGAAATCAAGCTCTGAGTTTGCACAGTCCGCTATGATATCAGAGGAAAATGGACTCTCAGAAGCTGTTAAGAAAATATGCTATTATAACCCTGAGAAAGGCTCATAGTGAAAAGAAAACAATTCTGTTTTCACAAAAACTATTACAAGTGTATCATTCAGCTAAAGAGATTAAATATAGCCAGCACCATTTTTAAGAGGTCAAAAGGATCTCCCTAAGAGATTACCTGGTCCAGAGCTTCTCTAACTTAACCTGAAATGCAGAAAGTCACCTGGAAAGCCAACCGGAACCTACTTCAGAGACGCACATTCGTTCAGTGGGGCTGCGCTGGGGCCCAGGAATCTGTTTGTTTAAAGGAAAGATCCAGAGGATTCTGATGCAGGTGTGCCTTGTACCACTCTTGAAGAAACTCTGATCTAACCCAACCCCATTTCCGTTGGGGATACTGAGGTCTACTGTTACAGAGGTAGCATCGCCAAGACCTAGGATCTTGGGCTTCTGACACTAGCACACTGTTCTTCCCCACATTTCTGTCTGGGCTTATAGACACAAATCAATGGTTCGTTTTTGTAAATTAAACAAAGCCCTAGTTAACGTATATGTTCTTAAAACTGGGGGTAGGGCTTGGGGCCAGAAATGGGGGCAGCACAAGCTTTGGAGTTAGACAAACCTGAGTTCAATTCCTGGCTCCATTACTTACTAGCTGTGTGACCTCAGGCAACTGAATTTCCACCTGTCAGCCTAAGTTTTCTCATCTATAAAGTCCTATCACATGAGGTTACTTATAAGGATTAAATAACCCATCTACTTTATTGCCTGGCATACGCGCTATCTGTCCTTCATATACGGTTATTGTACCTAAAATACTATTAAAAGTAAACTCACATATTTTGAAACACTGGGATAACCTAGAAGCCGTATCTCTAAACTTAACCAACAGCTCCCAAACTTGTTCAGACGGGCTCCTGAGCATCTACGCCATCAATGATGACATTAATTTGATCATATGAACTATATATAATTTTGCTAGCAGAAAATACAGTTATAAATATAAGCACAATAAAGTCATACACAACTTCAGGTATAAAGTTGTTATCTATTTCAGTCATCTGCTGCATAAAAACTCCACAAAGCACAGTGGCTTAAAAAAATGACTTGGTATTTTTTACATTTCTGTAGGTTAGCTTGGTTCAGCTGAGTTTTTATTCCATTTCACGTGGTGTCATCTGGGGTCATCGGGCGACTGCATTCAGCTGGGAGCTGGCTGAGGCAGAACCACTCACGATGGCTACACTCAGACTACTGGCACTTCGGCTGGGGTGGCTGGAATGGTGGGGGGCTGGCTGGCCCCTCTTCCCCATAGGGCACTTAGACTTCTCCTGTGGTAACTGGCTTCCAAGACTCTTTTCGGCAAGCTTGCATAACTAATCACTCATGATGAAAGGAGAAATCTTAGCTTTCCTGTGACATTTATAGGAAATATCTAAAGAGCTGACTTAGTGAAGTTGTTTTCCCATGAGAAAAATGGTGCGTAGATAAGTATTTTGTTGTAGACTGCTTTTGAGTGGCAGAATTAGATTTTGCCCTGATTCAAGAGACACTTCCAAAAATGAAACACATCTATCACCTTTTCCGGCAGAGAGGTACCCCGCCTACATACCATCATTACATTTAATGATTTAAAAAAACAAAACAAAAAACCTCTTCTAACACTCTACACCGTACCAGGACAACATTACATATGGATGCATTAATGCTCATACAAGAACCTCAGAACACTTTACAACAACCTTAAGGCACACAAAAGATGAATGAATCAAGGGCTTTATTTCTTCAATTCTCAAGTAGCCATTTTCTAAGTTGTCCGGTATCATGAACAAAGTCTGGAACAGCATGTCCTCTCTGATGCCAAGTATTAAAGTTAGATTCCACTCACTCGTGCAGAAGAAAAGTCACATTTTAAAATTTCTCACCAGAAAAGAAAAATCTCATCATTACTTGGAAACAGAACCATTGAAATACAAGCTGAGTGGCAGAACATGACCCACCCAATTCCGTTCAGAGCATACTCCGTAGTTTAGGTTGAAAGACAAAAACTAGAAATCACTCTGCTGTCCAGGGACGAGGTAGAGAGGACTTCAAGGTTAATTACCGTATTTGAACCCCTCAACTCCCCAAAAGATAAGAGGTACAGAACAGAAGCACCTGGGAAAGACACACATGACTGGTTCACAGCCATAAATTTTGGATAAACCTGTTGTGAATGCTGATTATACAAACTGTGTCATTCTTGTCATACCCAACTAAATCAGAGTCGAGGGCCCATTGTAAAGCACTAGGGGCACATAACATTGCTCCAAGAATTACATTTTGCACAAGCCCGACTGCTGAAACTGCCTGTTGTAGCCTGAAACCAATTTTATCTAATCAGCTGCTAAACAACCTGCCGTGACTCTAAGACTAGTTTTACCCACTGCTACCACTCACCAATCAGAATTGGCCAGCTCCCCAAAATCTTACTAGTGCCAGTGAACTTTTTTCAAAACAATATCTACTATTTCTCCTTTTTGTACAAGCTACAACCTCCTTTTTGCTCTTCGGACATGCTGAAGACCACCTGGCTCTGTGTGCATGACCCGAATTGCAGTTCTTGCTTCCCAAATAAAATGTTAATTTTAGAGATGTGTCTCTATATTTTGACTTTGACACTGTAAAATGCTATTAATTGATAATGTTACAAATATTAATTATGGATATAATACCTCAGGAGATTACTATATTTACCTTAGGTTATATATAAAAGATCAGATAGAAAATAGAGTGACGTGAAACCATCAAAACTCATGTTTAGAGGGGCCATCAAGGTGGTCCGGTCCACCCCCTAATCCTCTTCTCAAAGTGCTGCACCAAATAGTCAAGGAAAAAAACTACCCTATTTTTAGAGACCTACAATGAAGCCTACAGCCTGGATTTAGCTCAACTCTGGTTTTTCATGCTGCACTCATACCCACCACTTTATTTGGTCCTCAGTGAAAGATATGACTAATACCTGCTATGACCACTTCAACCAGTTAGGAGTTAGGAACGCTGATGAAATATGGAAACACTGCAAGTTAACTGTAAAACTGTTTATTCCCTGGGTACAAACCTATCCTATATTCTACTTCAAGATCATTGTTAAAGCAGAGGTTAGACCCTTGCAAATGTTATTCTGTTCTGTGCCAGAGTTTCATGAGATCAATGGAAGCTGCACTGGTTGGGGGGAAAATACACTAGGATGAGCCTTAAAAACTACACTGTCTATTCCAAAGTTATGTCCTAGAGAGGTAGAACCTAACCCTGAGCAGCAGAATACCATTGCTACCAACCTGAGACTCTGGGGAGATTCGAGAAGCTGACCTCAGGCCAGAACGGTGGCTCGTGCCTATAATCCTAGCACTTTAGGAGGCTGAGGCAGGAGGACTGCTTGAGGCCAGGAGTTCGAGATCAGCCTGAGCAACATAGTGAGATCCTGTCATTATAAAAAACATAAAAATTAGCTGCACATGGTGGCACACACCTGAGTCCCAGCTACTTAGGAGGTTAAGACAGGAGGATTGCTTGAGCCCAGGAGCTTGAGGTTGCAGTGAGCTATGATGACACCACTACTCTCTAGCCCAGCAACAGAGTGAGACCCTGTCTCAAAAAAAATAAAATAAAATAAAGAAGAAGCTGAGCTCACCATACATCCCACTCAATAATTCCTGGTATCCTTTGCATAATAGAGGGAGAGAAAAATAACTTTTTAAAGATTTATATGCCAAAGTGCATAACTACACGGTTATATGCCTATTACATTTGATATTAAGACATATTTCTGAAGAGATGGGGATGCTAGTTCTGCTATGACAACTTTTGATTCATATTTTGCTTATTTAAAACAGGTACACAACCATTTTGCCACCTAAGTATTTCACAAACGTATTTATAAGAAAATGTAAGATCTGACAACCTTAAGCTGCCCTGGCTTCATTAACATAGCATCTAAACATCTAAGAATGTTTACTGTGGTAAAATACATTTCCAGACTGATATTACCTTGTTATTATCACATTCCAAGTAAAATCTGAAATTTTATGATTCCAAGGAATTTCTTAAAAGGGAGTAAGTATATACAACATAGTAGCAAGATATCTGAACTAGCTTAATGACAAATACATGTAGTGTCATCTGTTTTGTCGGATTTCGTAATTCTAAGATATATTGGTACAGTCTTTGTTAGTTCAAGTCATGTTCTAGTTAATGGAAATGTAAGCATTAACAACTCTAATGGACAAGTTAAATTCCTGAAGTCTAGACCAGTGGTTCTCCACCACCTCAGACCCAAGGATATCTTTTGTACCACCCATAAATATCCTGAAACAGAATTCACAGATAATATTACCTACCCATATAATTTTTTAAAGTCAACAAAATGCCCATGCAATAAAACAAAAGTAATTTATAATAAGATAATGTGTATTTCAGTATGTAAATGTTTAGGCATGACTACACTAGAAGACATAACAAAGTAAGGAGTTACTCCAGGGGTAAGAATTCAAATATAGTCATGTACTGCATAATGTATAAAGAAAAAACATTTTTGTACAGCTGTACAATAGGCTTGTGTTCTAAGCTGTTACTACAAAAAAGTCAAAAACTTAAAAAAATTAAAAAGTTTATAAAGTAAAAAAGTGGCAGTAAGCTAAGGTTTGTTATTGAATAAAGAAAAATATTTTTTGTAAATGTAGGGTAGCCTAAGTGTACAGTGCTTATAAAGTCTACAGTAGCGTAATGTCCTAGGCCTTTCCCAGTCCCTCGCCACTCACTCGAGGACTCACTCACAACTAGCTCAATGAATGGCAAATGCCCCACACAGGTGTACCATGTTTTATTAATATTTTTATATCATATTTTTCCTGTACCTTTTCTATGTTTAGTCATGGTTAGATACACAAATACTATTGTGTTACAGCCGCCTACAGTATTCAGTACAGAACATGCTGCACAGGTTTGTAGTGTCGGAGCAGTAGGCTATATCATACAGCCTAGATGTGCAGTGGGCTACGCTGTTTAGGTCTGTCTAGTACATTCTGTGATGCTCACATAATGACGAAATGCCTAACAGTGCATTTCTCAGAACATACCACCTTCGCTAAGCGACACATGACTATATTGAGTCCATACCCCTGATGCAAGGCCTCCCATCAGCACTTCAGGACAAATCCTTTATTAGCCACGATTTGAAGCAATTGATTTTTCTCCTCAGAGTAACCAAGACTTTGAAAATATCACTGTGTCCGGAGACCATTAAGGACCATGTAATCGTGGACAAATTTGCACCAGCTTTTAGAAGCGGGAAGTAGGCTGGGGCAGGCTCCAAACGAAAAGTCCCTTCATTGGAGGGTTTATTAGGTTATGGTGCAGGTGGGGAAGGGATCTGTGGGCCTGGCTAAGAAATTTCTATTTCCACACCTCCCTAAACACATAACCTGTTCCCTTAATTCTTCACTAACACTTGACAGATTCATAGCTGGCCCTATTCCATTTCTGCCAGCATGGCTGACCACTTAAAAACATGCTGATTCGCCTTCTATCAAGACTTTCTAGAAATTACAGAATGGTAGACCAGGAGACATATTTTGCTATTATCTAACTCTGACCTTCATTTTGGAGGTTAGTAAATTTGGTCTTATTCAGAAGTTAAAGATTAAAAGCAGACTGGAGGCCTCCCGATTTCCTGGCCAGTATTGTGTTCGCTGTACTGTGGTTTTTCACTTAAGGAAAGACAGCTTACTAGAAAGAGATTCTTTAGAGAAATTGAAAGGTAAGAAAAATCAACAAAAGACAGGCTCTGCCTGAAATCTCGCCACCACCTTTTCAGAGTTTCATGCAATTTCTCCGACATCAGGTACTGAAAAATATTAGCAGAAGTGCAATATAACATGCAACTCTTTCTATGACAAGTACTTTTTTTTTTATGGTGGCTCAACATTCTACTATTCAGATGTTCTGTATTTTGTGCAATCAATTCCTTCTGATTGGATATCTAGGCTATTTCTTTTTCTATTGTTCAGTTAATGGATTGTGAATTGTTAATGAATCAATTAAAAAGGTTTACATCCACCTAATTTAAAAAACTGTCAAAAAAAAAAAAAAAGACAAAGCAACTCCACTTGTAAGGTTTAGAGTCAAAAATTGTTTTTAAAAAAGGGAAAACTTGGCCAGGCACGGTGGTACACACCTATAATCCCAGTACCTTGGGAGGCTGAGGTGGAATGATTGCTTGAGGCCAGGAGTTTGAGACTAGCCTGGGCAACAAGCAAGACTCCATCTCTACAAAAAATTTTTTAAGAAACTAGCCAGGCATGGTGGTTCACACCTGTAGTCCTAGCTACTAGGGAGGCTCAGGCAAGAGGCTCATTTGAACCCAGAAGATAGAGATTACAGGGAGCTTTGCTTGCACAACTGCACCTCAGCCTGGGCAATGAAGTAAGAATCTGTGTCTTAAAAAAGGCAGGGGGAGGGGGCACGCTACAAACAGTAGTGATTAAGCCACAAATCAAAGAACTGCCTTTTTAGAATATACCAAATTCTACATAACTACCCTATGAGCCAAATATTTCTCCCGCTCCATCCCTCTTTATCCAACTCTTATATATTACCTTGACCAAATGACCGTGCCAATTCATAATGAAAAGTTACCTGCATTTAAAATACACAGTCCCTTCGTGGCTCCCGTCATGCTTTCCTCTCTCGGGATTGTCCCATTCTACTCCTAACCAGCATCCTAGCAGAACAAGAAAAACTGAATGAATAACAAACGATGAGGAGGTAATGCTGTATTTTTCTGCAAGCAAATACAATTTGCAATGGGAACCGTATCACATAAGACACCACTGGGGGAAGAGATGTCGCTGGGAACAAACAAGTTAACCTTATACTTGGGATTTCAATCAGCAAACACAATAGCCAACAAAAACCACAACTGCAGAAAATAATCGTGGCTAAAATTCACGGAGCACGCTAAACATAGATGAACCTTCAGGACATTATGCTAAGTGAAATGAGACACCACTAAAGGACAATGACCACATGACTCCACTTATGTCAAGTTCTAAAGGTAGTCACTGCTGAACTGTACACTTAAAAATTGTGAAGATGGTTATTTTTACATTATGTACATTTTGCCACAATTTAAAAATTTAGAAGTGACTAAAATTGTAAATTTTATATATGTAACCACAATAAAAATTTCAAAAAAAGGAGGAAGGCAAAAATTGACAGTTTAAGCTAAGAAAAATGGGTAGGGGTGGTCTTCAAAGAAAAAGAAAATATTCCAGATGGAAGACTGAGGATACTGTGGGGGATGAAGAGTAAGAAAAAAGTAAAGATATGGGTAAATCTAAATGAATATGGACAACATAAAGTGACAGTATCGGTTGTTTAGGTTTAAAATACACATAGGCTGGGTGTGGTGGTGCATGCGTATTATCCCAGCATTTTGGGAGGCCAAGGTGGGAAGACAGCTTGAAACCAGGAGTTTGAGACCAACGTGAGAAACACAGCAAGACCCCATCTCTACAAAAAATTTTAAAAATTAGCCGGGCATGGTGGCACATGCCTGCAGTCCCAACTATTCGGGAGGCTGAGGCAGGAGGATCACTTGAGCCCAGGAGTTTGAGGCTACAGTGAGCTGTGATGATGCTATTACACTCTAGCCTGGCAAAAGAGACTCTGTCTCAAAAAAAAAATAACAATAAAGGAATAACTATCAAGTTAATAGAGAGGAAAAATAAAAATAATCAATCCAATGAAGGAGGAAAAAGAAGGCAAGAAGAACAGAGCATCAGCAAGACAAACAGAAAGTAAATAGTAAGACGATAGATACAAACACAAATTATCAATAATTTTATAAATGTTATGTATAAATAATATTTGTAAATGGTCTAAATATTCTAATTAAAAGAAAGTCAGCAAAATAACATCACTGGGGCTGGGCATGGTAGTGCACGCCTGTGGTTATCAGTCCCCTAATTAGCTTCTGCCTGAGGGTTATTTACTCTAACACCGGCACCCAATCCTCAATCCCCTGCATCCGGTCTCAGCCCTATCTCCTACTCTTCTCTCCTAACACCAGGAAGCAACCCCATATCCCTTCAAAGGCTGGAACAAGTACACACCTGAACACCAATTTTTTTTGCATCTATAAAGTGTAAAAGAGACGACCCTGGACCTAGAACATTTTAGAATACAAATTAATTAGAAATTACCAAGTGCCTATAATAAAATCTGCTACAAATTTCAAGCAGGACTGCATTCCAGTAATAAGGAAGCTACCACATGCATCATGAAATTAAATGAAATAATAAATTACCTAATTATACTATTTACAATTTTTCAAAATATCATCATTTGTCTGTCAAAGACAAGGACTTTGCTTTGACATAATCTTTAGATGTTCCTCTAGACAACAGTCAAAAAGTTTACCTGTTTCTTCACCAACTCCTAGAATATGAAAACATGTCATCGCCATATTTAAATACATACACACACACACATCTATTTGCTCTGGTAGAGAATAAAGGCACGATTCATCTGAAAGCTCTATCACACTGCTAAAAGAACAACACTGCTATACATACTTTATGTAGGGATTTGCTAACCAGATCATTTGTGTCACCTCTGATTCCCTAGGTAGTATTATTTCAATACAGGTTATGAAAACAAAGAACATTAAAAACTCTAGAACAACAGCAACAAAACAAAAACAATGAAGTACAATAAATAAATGTTATTTTTGAAAACATCTTCAGCATTATACCTCAGCTCATAATGTCAAAAGCCCATAGTAGGTAAATAAATACTACAAAAGTCTTAAAATGATAAACATTTCACTTTGAGAAAAATACTGTAACAACAGGAAATCGTAGGATAAAATTTAGATACAGATTTTCTATACATGGGATACTAAAATTCATATCTAAAATTAATCAAGAAAAAAGCTAGTACAGCATTTTGATGGAATAAATAGCAGATTAAAAGACCTAAAATTTGAAAGGACCATGTAACTAGCCATTTTAAAGAAGGGACACACTCCACTTTGGGACTAGTCCTCAAGGACTAAGCCAAGAGCAGGCTAATTAAGACACGTCTTTCAATAATCTGGGGTTACCGATTTAAAAGAACTCTGTTGGCTGGGTGGGGTGGCTCCTAGCACTCTGGAAGGCCGAGGCAAGAGGATCGTTTGAGGTCAGGAATTTGAGACCAGTTTAAGCAAGAGCAAGACCCATCTTTACTAAAAACAGAAAAATTAGCTGGGCGTGGTGGCGCACGCCTGTAGTTCCAGCTACTCAGGAGGCTGAGGCAGGAGGACCACTTGAGCCCGGGAGTTTGAGGTTGCAGTGAGCTATCATGACGCCACTGCATTCTAGCTGGGGCAACAGACCAAGACTGTGTCAAATAAATAAATAAACAAACTGTTAACCAATTTGACAATATGAATCACAATTTAAGTTTAAAATGTTCCTAGTGTTTTATAATAAAATGATTTACTTTTTAGAGATGTACAGTGAAGCACATCTGTCATGTGTACAATTTAAAATGCTTAAGCAAAAGAGAGGATGCAAATATAGCAAAATGTTAACAACTGCTAAATTCACAAGTATATACAGGTGTTCATTATACCATTCTCTACTTTTCTATACAAAAAATACACATACCCTTCTTAAATCTATTCTACTTCCAGGAATTAATCCTACAGATATACCTCTGTCCGCTAAAAAGGCTTAGAAACAAGGAGCAACCCAGCAGCAGTGAGCACACCTAGAGCCTAGACTGTGGCCTCCAAATGATATGTCTCACTAAAAAGAATTTTTTTTAAAAAGGGCAAGAAATGTAAGATGGACCTTACACACGTGATAGCTTCCTTATCACATCAGAAAAGCTTTTCCAGTCTCTAGAGGCTGCACACACCCCTCGGCTCATGACCCTCTTCCATCTTCAAAGCACTGCAATGGTGGCCAGGTGGAACATTCTCACTTCACTCTGGCGCTGACTCTTCCTTCTCCCACTTTTGCTCCTGATTCCTGTGCCTACACTGGGTCCACCTGGATAACCCAGGCTACTCTCCTTAGCTGATTATCAACTTTAATTCCACCTGCAACCCTAATTCCCCTCTGCCACGTAACCTGACATAATCATAGGTTCTAGAGGCATCTTTGGGGGGCCATTATTCTGCCCACCACAGCAGACCATCTTCACTTCTATCTAAACAGTTTTAAGATATAGCACTTTTTTGAATCTCTGTCTGATGCTATCACAGGAAATTATATCTCCAACCACAAGAAACCATTTGCAAAACATTAGGACAGTTAACGTTTCTTAATTTTAAAAAAATGTTTATTTACAATAATATGCACCAGCAACTGGCCTAAGTGCTACAAACATCTTAACTCATTCAGTTGTCATAACAGCCCCACAGCAACATCCAATGAAGTAACCCCAGGAGCAATTACTAAATCTGTGATCAGTTTCGCTGCATCTTTGCACCAATTTCACCAGATGATCTCTAGCAGAAATCCAAAACTAGCATCACCTGAGCTAAAGTAATGGAGAGAATACCCCACACAGTGAGATAACTGAGAAGGCATAAATACACAGTAGTTCCTTCTTTGCACAATTACAATTTTCATAAAGAAAAACAAAGCATTTCCCTGATAAAACACGCATAGAGAAAGTAACACACCCACAGGCAATTTAATAAAACTAAAGAAAAAAAAAAGAAAGGAAAACTAAAATAATACATACCACTTTATATTTGCTAAGCTACTATTAAATAGCTTCTATCTATATTACTGTACCGTTGCTATGCCACCCTGCCTTCAGGAATGAACTTATTCCTGCAGGTGATGTGAGCGCTGGATTTTGGCAGATAGCCCTCAACTGTTTGCTGTCTTATGGAATTGTCCACTAAAGAAAGCACCTTCCCAAGGGCATTCTCCTTTCTTAGAGCGACCAGAATCCAATGACAGATCATCACAAAGGTGTAAGACCTAGCCCCTCACCTCAACTAACAAAGACTCAGAAGGGCCATCTCACCTTCAGAGCATCCCACGGGGACAGCTGAAACCTTTGCTGAGACTGCATCAGAGTCCAGCTTCTCCCTCTGCCCCATCCTGCTTGCTCCCCTTGCCTTCCGTGAGCATTGGTCCCAGAGTACTTCCTAATAAACTTTCTGAACATAAACCACTACATCAGTCTGCTTCCCAGAGAACTTGGGTATTAGACATTTCCAATCTTGGACATTGATCCAATACTTGCAGACAGTAATTTGGCAATATATATCAAGAACCTGAGAATATTTATATTCTTGAGAAACAACAGAATAGAAAGGGCATGGGCTTTGAAGCACAGATGCAAATCCCAGCTCTGCTATATGAAAGATTTGAGACTTGGTCTCCTCATCTATAAACTTCAGACTAGAAACATATGTTTTAGGGTTGTTGCTGTAATACTCAGTTGAGAACATTCATGACAGTACCTGGTACACAGTAATGACTCTTTAAATGTTACTTTGTCTTCTCACTTACAAATAATCTCAGTCGAGGGGTGGAGTGTGGTAACTCTCCATGTTAAGTATCTGTTTAAGGACTTCCAGAGTAAATATTAACCTCCATGAAGGCAGATTCTACATCTCTCTAGTTCAATGGTTCTCATCAAACCTTAGTGTACAACAGAATCCCCTGGAGGGCTTTATAAGACACAAATTGCTTTTGGGTGATGTGGTATATTTGGAAAAAAAAACCGGAAAACAAAACCCCACAAATTGCTGTGGTACCTGGCATAAGAACAGACACACAGACTGATAGAACAAATTACAGAACCCAGAAATAAATCCACACATCTATAGTGAATGTATCTTCCACTAAGTTGCCAAAAAATACCGTGGAGAAAGGAAAGTCTCTTCAATAAATGGTGCTGGGCCAGGCGTGGTGGCTCACGCCTGTAATCCTAGCACTCTGGGAGGCCGAGGCAGAAGGATAGCTCAAGGTCAGAAGTTCAAGACCAGCCTGAGCAAGAGCGAGACCTCGTCTCTACTAAAAAAATAGAAAGAAATTAGCTGGACAACTAAAAATATATAGCAAAAATTAGCTGGGCATGGTGGTGCATGCCTGTAGTCCCAGCTACTCAGGAGGCTGAGGAAGGATTGCTTGAGCCCAGGAGTTTGAGGTTGCTGTGAGCTAGGCTGACACCATGGCACTGTAGCCCAGGCAACAGAGCAAGACTGTCTTAAAAAAAAAAAAAAAAAAGTGCTGGATATCCATATGCAGAAGAATGAAACTAAACCCTTATTTCTCACCATATACAAAAATCAAATCAAAACGGATTAAAGACTTAAATGTAAGATCTGAAACTATGAAGCTACTAAAAGAAAACATTGGGGAAATGCTTCAGGACATTTGTCTGGGCAATGACTTCTTGAGTAATACCCCAAAGCACAGGCAACCAAAGCAAAATTAGACAAATGGGAAAGCATCAAGCTAAAAAACTTCTGCACAGCAAAGGAAACAATCAACAAAGTAAAAAGATAACCCACAGAATGGCAGAGAATATTTGCAAACTACCCATTTGACAAAGGATTAATAATTAGAATACATAAGAAACTCCAACAACTTCATGGGGGGGGAAAATCAAATAATCCAATTAAAAATGGGCAAAAGAGCTGACAGACACTTCTCAAAAGATATACAAATGGTCAACAGGTGTAGGAAAAAATGCTCAACATCATTAGCCACCAGAGAAATGCAAATCAAAACTACAATGAGATATCATCTTACCCCAGTTAAAATGGCTCTTACCAAAAAGACAGGCAATAACGGATACTGGCGAGGATGTGGAACCCTTGCACACTGCTGGCGGGAATGTAAATTAGTGCAACCACCGTGGAGAACAGTATGGATGTTCCTCAAAAAACTAAAAAGAGAACTACTGTATGTCCCAGCAATCCCACTGCTAGGTATATATCCAAAGGAGGGGAATTCAGTGTATGGAAAAGATATCTGTACTCCCATGTTTATTGCAGTACTATTCACAATAGCCAATAATTGGAATCAACCTAAGTGTCCATCAACGGATAAATGAAGAAATTATGGTACATATACACAATGGAATATGATCTAGCCATAAAAATCAGTGAAATCCTGCCATTTGCAACAACACAGATGGAACTGGAGAACCTTAAGTAAAAGAAGCCAAGCACAGAAAGACAAATCTCCCATGTTCTCACTCATATGTGGGAGCTAAATTTTAAAAACAATTATCTCATGGAGATAGAGAGTAGAATGATGGTTAGCAGAGGCTGGGAAGGGTAGCGGGGAAGGGAGGATGAAGTGGGGATGGCTAATGGGTGCAAAAATATAGTTGAATAGAATGAACAATATTTGATAGTACAACAAAGTGACTAATCAACATAAGTTAGGAAAAGTACCTGAAAGAGTGGAAATGAAATGTTCCTAACACAAAGAAATGATAAATGGCTGCGGTGATGACCCTGATTTGATTAATTCACATTATATGCCTGTATCAAGAACATCACATGTATCCTATAAATATGTAACTATTACATACCCATAATAAATAAAAAGTAAAAATGTTTCAAAAACCCACAAATTGCTGGACACCACCCCCAGAATTTCTGATTCAGTAGATCTAGGGTGAGGCCCAAGAATTTGCATTTCTAACAAGTAACCAGATGATGCGTCAAAGACCACACTTTGAGAACCTCTGGTCTAAGTTTATCACTGAGCCCCCCTGTACCTCTGCAGGCCAGTTCCTAATATATACAAGATGTTCAAATGTTTGTTGATTGACTGAAACATATCAATAAGTCTATGACACTGTTCCTTACAAAAGTAAAGAAACAGAAATTAATGTCCAAAAATGGGGAAATGATTAAACAAACTGAGGAAAAAGAAAGAGGTTCCTTACCAAGGAAAGAAGACACCTAAGGGTTAATAAAAAAGCCAAAGCAATGGCTTAAGATAAACACAGAAAATAACAACAACAAAAAAAGCCCTAAAACCCACAAGACCCTGAGGGCATCTGTAAACCAAGTGCTTGTACTGGTTGAGATTGCTTGTAACCACTTTTGTTGTCCTATAGTACCATTTAGCTCATTTTACTATTAAAATCCCCACCGAGAGGAAAAGATCATTAACATAACATGGGTCACACAAAGACACATGGTGGATACATTACACATTTAATACGTTTAGCCTGTGCACATACAATGAAGTCGGAGAGAAGACTCCACATCATTCGCTAAAAAGAAATTTAAGGCGCCACAACACGCAGACAGTGCAGCTCTTGCTCCCTGAAGACGTCCTGGGCCGTCAATAATATAATAAACTCATTTCACTTGCCCAGCTGGACTCGTCCCAATCATTCTTTGGTCTCTCGACATCATCTCAGTTTGGAGGACAGCTTTTCTAAACCATCCCGGCATTTTCCCAAAGCAACTATATACTATACTAAATGCAACCAGTAAGAAATACAAGTTAAATAATGCTGCAGAAACATAGATGAGTCTATACCAAATAAGTGAAAAAAGGTAACAATAAATTGGATGTGTAGCAATTTACACTGTATTATATACATATACGCAGGAAATAATGAAAAAGAAATTATGAAAAAATTACTTAGTTTTTGAGTCGAGGATTATGAGAATTCAAAGACTTTTGGTTGTTTAAAGTTTCATCAGAAAAAAAAATTTTTTTTTTTTTTTTGAGACAGAGTCTCACTCTGTCACTCTGGCTAGAGTGCAGTGGCGTGATCATAGCTCAACGCAAGCAACCTTGAACTCCTGGGCTTAAGGGATCCTCTGGCATGAGTAGATGGGACTATAAGGCATTCGCCATCACACCTGGTTAATTTTTGCTATTTTTAGTAGAGATTCTGTTCTTTTTTTTTTTTTTTTTTTGAGACAGAGTCTCACTCTGTTGCCCAGGCTAGAGTGAGTGCCGTGGCGTCAGCCTAGCTCACAGCAACCTCAAACTCCTGAGCTCAAGCGATCCTCCTGTCTCAGCCTCCCGAGTAGCTGGGACTACAGGCATGTGCCACCATGCCCGGCTAATTTTTTCTATATATATTTTTAGCTGTCCATATAATTTCTTTCTATTTTTAGTAGAGATGGGGTCTCGCTCTTGCTCAGGCTGGTCTCAAACTCCTGAGCTCAAACGATCCGCCCACCTCGGCCTCCCAGAGTGCTAGGATTACAGGCGTGAGCCACCGCGCCCGGCCGAGATTCTGTTCTTGCTCAGGCTGGGCTCGAACGCCTGACCCCAAACGACTCTCCCACCTTGGCCATCCAGAGTGCTAGGATTACAGGCGTGAGCCACTGAGCCAGGCCTATCAGAAAACATTTTAAGGTTGATTTTACGTGTGATAGAAACACTAAATAATTAAACAGTATATAACTAAACAAAATCATTGATACCACAGGACATTGTCACCCAAATAAGGGAACTGCATACAGGATGTATCTATAAATTAGTTGCTAATTTCCTCAAAATTGGTGTTATAAAGGACTATTGAGAAGCCTACACAGAAACAGCTGCAAATACGCAAACATACACACAATCACAACGTACCTGCCACAGGAGGGACAATGCCAGAAAAACGCACTGTTGCATACTCTCCATTAACTTCAACTCTTCGACCAACGACATCGGATGTCAAAGCGTCATTCGTTGTAATACAGCCGGAATCCAAAATATGAGACCTAGGAAGAAAAAATACAACATTGACAAGAACTCAATAAAATTCCTTGGAAGTATTCTTTTGTAAACTACATGTAGATATTCACTAGGCCAATGCTTCTGAGCAATTCAGTCTTCATACTTCATATTTTGGTGAAGAGAAGAACTTAATATGTTTATATATCATACTTTCATAATTTGATTTTACTCTACTGTCTAACTATATTTTGATAATCTAATATTTTTAAAATCTGGTTTGACTCCAGTTAGTTCTCATCACATGATTTTGTTTATTTTGTCATTTACTGAAAGGGGTGGGAAGGGCAGGGGAACAGAAGGGAGGGGGAGAAAAGTGATAGAGAAAAAGAAAAGGAAATTGGCAACATGGGGCATCGTTCTCTCCTCAGGAAGGGAGGAAAAAAAAATCCCACAGATACAGGAGGCAACATATATAATGAACAATAAATGAAACATTTAACTGTAATGAAAACACAGAATCCTAAAAATAAAGAGGAGGTCTCCAAAGGAGCCCGAGAGAAAAGTATCATCTATACTTTTCTATAGAATATGATGCCTATAGAACATGATGATGGATGTGGGTGTCTAGCTCAAAAGACGTGTTTGCAATAGAAATACGTATTTAGCAGTCGTCAGCACATAGTTTATAACGGATACCACTGAAAGCAGATGACAGTGGCTGGGCACAGTGGCTCATGCCTGCAATCTCAGCACTTCCAGAGGCTGAGGAGGGAGGATTGCTTGAGCCCAGGAGTTCGAGGTTACAGTGAGCTACAATCACTCCATTGCGCTTCAGCTCTGGATGACAGAGTAAGATACTATCGCGAAAAGAGAAGAGGAGAGGAGGGGAGGGGAGGGGAGGGGAGAGGAGGGAGACAGGGAGGGGAAGGGGAAAGGGGAGGGCAGGGAAAAAAAGAATAAAAAAAGTACATGAGACTGAAAAGATATCAGGTAGAAAGAAAAGAGGGTCAATTACAGATCCCCAGGGATACACAGTATTTAAGAAAGAGAGAAGAAATCCCTGAGAAGTCAGAGGAAAAGCCAGAAAGGAAAAAAGAAAACCAGGTTCCTGGTATCTTAAATCCAAGGGGCAGAGTTTAAAGGAGGAATACTGGAGCACCGTGTCAGATGCTGCAAAGATCCTGTGAGACTAGGGCTTAAAAATCCGTGTCCCTTCTCCTAGCACAAATACCATTCAGAGCCAGCCCCTCATCTTTGTCTAAGTCAAACTCACTTCCAGTTATAAAAAACACTGCAGTCCAAGGATCTTTAAATGACCACAAGTTTGGGACTACTGAACAAAGTAATTTGCCATTTTATTACATAATATTACCATATGTGTACAAAACAAGAATAACATGCTGTTAATCAGACTTTCTTGGGCTATAATTACTAACCACCCATAAACTCAATTAGTATACAGATACCCGAGGCACGCAGTATTATTTCTCTACTTTTATGTTATCTTTTTTTAAGAAATGCTGGACATTCCCTCTGTAACTGGAGTTGTCTGGGTCACATTTGACCAGCCATTTCCATACTACAGAATAATCTCAGCATGTTTATCTCAGATTATATAATTTTCAATTTATCAAGTTTCAGTATCAGGTTCTCTATCAGGTCCTCTAGGATTTTATTTTAAAAAAAAAAAAATTTTTTTCCCAATTCTTGTGAGAAGAACCTTATTTCAAAATGGAGCTGAATTTCGTCTATTTAAATATGGGAGAACAAAGGAATTGGGAAGGGGACAGGATCTAGATCTAAACCTTCCCCAGCAGCACTGAAAAGCAAAGAGAAATCATCCCAGAGCCTAAACTTAGTGGGAAAACTCCAAGCAGTTTAGATGATTTGATGGTACAACTGACAGGCCTGCAGGAACAGGCACGGGAACCTATGTTTCAGTAAGCTCAGACTCAGATGTGTATGTTCAGCAGCTACGGGGTCTGGCCAAAGGCACAGCCCTACTCACAAGCCTGTGTTCAGATGCAGAGTTCTAGGCCCTGAGAAGAAAGAATAATAAAATAACTGTAGAACTCAATTCCTACAAGAAATTAAAGTACTAGGCCGCATCGTGGTTCTGTGAACTAGAGCGCATGGGGGTTATCTAAGCCGAGAAACTCAGAAGGCCCCACAGCCTGAAACTCAGGCCAGGGCTTAGCCTCAGGGCACTGTAAGACCTGGCAGATTAGGCTAACAGTGACAATGGCTTCGAGAGAAGAACAGGGCAGTGGTCAACAGCTAGTAAAACTGAGTGGCATGCCAGGCTTGGTGGCACACACCTGTAGTCCCAGCTACGTGGGAGGCTGAGGAAGGAGGATCACTTGAGCCCAAGAATTCAAGGCTGCAGGCTATGATCATACCTGTGAATAGCCACAGCACTACAGCCTGGGCAACACAGCAAGACCCTGTCTCTAAAAAAAATAAAACAACAAAACAGGCCGGGCACGGTGGCTCACGCCTGTAATCCTAGCACTCTGGGAGGCCGAGGTGGGAGGATTGCTCGAGGTCAGGAGTTTGAGACTAGCCTGAGCCAGAGTAAGACCCTGTTCTCTACTAAAAATAGAAAGAAATGATCTGGACAGCTAAAATTATATATGTAGAAAAAAATTAGCCAGGTATGGTGGTGCATGTCTGTAGTCCCAGCTACTCGGGAGGCTGAGGCAGAAGGATTGCTTAAGCCCAGGAGTTTGAGGTTGCTCTGAGCTTGATGCCACGGCACTCTAGCCCGGGCAACAGAATGAGACTCTGTCTCCAAAAAAAAAAAAAAAACAACAAAAAACAGTCAAGGGGCACAATAGCAGAAGTAAGGAAGGAAGGCGCTAGAAAGCCGTTCTCATTATGACTCTAACATCTATCAGTTCCTTCACATGAACAATTTTTTTTCGTTCCTACCTGTATGCTGCTGCCCACAGGACCAATGAAATCATTAGATATAAGGTATCTAAGTTCAGTAATTAATTGACTCCGTGTCTTCTTTTGTTTTGTTTTTGAGGCAGGGTCTTCCTCTGTCACCCAGGCTGGAGGGCAGTGGTACGATCATAGCTCACTGTAACCTTGAGCTCCAGGGCTCAAGTGATCCTCCCACCTCGGCCTCCCAAGTGGCTGGGACTACAGGCGTGTGTCACCACACCCAGCTAACAAAGTCAATATTTTTAAAGATCCTGCCTCTTAACTTTTCTAATAGTTTGTTTCTTGATACGGTGATCTTCTGAGATTTGGAAACTGCACCCATGTTTTGATGACCTATGCCTTAGTTCCAAAGCCTTTACTCTTCCTCTGGCTAGTCACTCAATAGGTTTCTTTTCCCTGTTGTTAAACCTACTCGACGCCAGTTACTAGCCTCCCCTGGACCTCTACTGCCGGTTGCTAACACCATTTTGATCATCCTCCATTCCCATATTAGTGTCCAGTCAAACTTTCCTGAAGTCAGTTGCTCACCTAGAGACTTTCTCCAATTGCCTGCACTGGGCCCTCTCCTAATCACCAGAATTTCAGGGGCATGTCACTATTCCTTGGTTAGGTCTACCTAGGTGCTGGCTAAGCCTCGGGTAAGACAGAATGACTTTTTTAAATATACATACTTTCGAACTAATGAAGACAGCCCACTTAATTTTACGAGTAAGATTATTCTTCTTTAAAAAAGAGATGAAATCTACCTCTACCATTTTCACCCAGTGATTCTAGTACTGCCCTCTGTATCTATAGAGAATCAACCTATTTCCTTTCCCAGCTGACATCTAAATGTTATGTTACCACTTCTGCTCCCCTTTCTTCCTATCCCTCGCCTCCCAAATCTCTTTACCAGCATGAACATTCTCAGGTGCTTAAACCATCCTCATGTGAATTCCAAGTTTACCCATAATTGATTTACCAATTCCGGTTTTTTTTTCCCCAGTCTATTAGTATTAGGTCATAACAATGGCATTCTTAAAATACAATACCTAGAACTAAAAACCATATTCCAAATGTGACCTGACCTGTCTGGGGTACAGAGGTCTGAATGCCATTCATTTAACAATACAGACATTACATTCACTTTTCCTCCCTTTCATGGGAAAGACTCTTACCTACTATTAAGGTTGCAATGAAATAAACTCCAAACTATTTCTGATGAAATATCATCTTCTGATCATAAAAATTTAAATGCTTAAATTTCACTATAATTACATTACCCTAAAAAACACTTTTTACTGTTTAAGTGTCCTTTCAATTTTCATTAACATGTAAACAGAGTTTTATTACAATTGAGACCTATTTCTGTTCTTTTAACATTTTTTCTATAAACATTTTTCTGTACATAGAATCATGTTAAGCACTTCAATGTTCAAGTGTGACCACAATTTAGTAATTTCTCTAATGCTGCATGTTTTCACTGCTTACTATCAGAAAGAAAACAGCTAAAAACAGCTTTGATTTTTAAATTATTATTGTCTTTTGATGGGAATTTTTTGGGAAAAATTACTGACACAATTATTCAAAGTAAATAAATATCGTTAAGGTTCTAGAAAGCCATGGCCAAACTGTCCACTAAAAAAAAGGTTAATTGTTGACACTGCCACCAGAAGAAAGGCCACTTATTTCTACAAAGTTTTGTGAATTCCCCTCAAGAACTTTGGAATCTGTGCTGGTACAACTAGTTTTGGAGGGAGGATTTAATTCACCGTAATATCATGTATAAATGTAGGACTTTACACATGTATATATTAAACATCCAATAATCTGACATATTAACTGTGTCGCCCAGCTTTGTTCTTGTAATTTTTTTAATAGAAACAAAAGAATATAAGACACTGACCAAAGACAGAAATCCATAAACGCTGTGGGTAAAACTTTGTAGTTACACGCCCACCTAATATCCAGCTCACATTCAAGAATATCATGAACTTTGTGAAATGCTTCACTGAAGTCAAAATACAGTCAGGGAATACATTCTGTCAATCAGACAGAGGAGGAATTAAGTTAGGGAAGGGGGTACTTCCACTGTTTTCCTTATACACCTCTGAGTTATAAGAATGTTTTTGGAACAAGTGGTTTTTTTTTTTCCTATTAATGAGGGCCTGGTATACGGTGGCTCATGCCCGTAATCCTAGCATTTTGGGAGGCCAAGGCAAGAGAATCACTCGAGGCCAGGAGTTTGAGACCAGCCTAGCAACATAGCAAAACCCCATCTCTACAAAAATTTTTAAAAAATTAGCTGAGTACAGTGGTGCAGGCCTATAGTCCCTGCTACTTGGGAGGATCGCTTGAGCCCAGGAGTTGGAGGCTGCAGTGAGCTATGGTCACACACTCTAGCTGAGTGACAAAGCAAGTCTTTGTCTCTAAAAAAACAACAAAAAAAAGGGTTGAGAGAGTAAATTTTGTGCTACTGTATATTTTAATATGATTTGAAAAATAGTTTGAAATTTAATTCCCAATATTTTAGGCTTTATAGAGTTCATTTGCTTAGTTTTAATTGGGACTCTGAATCTTACAAATATGGTGTATCTACTCCATTTTTCAAAATATACTTTCCTGGCTAGGCATGGTAGCTCACGCCTGTAATCCTAGCACTTTCGGGGAGATCAAAGCGGGAGGATTGCTTGCGCTCAGGAGTTTGAGACAAGCCTGAGCAAGAGCGAGACCCCATCTCTACTAAAAATAGAAAAATCAGTTGGGCGTCGTGGCGTGCACCTGTAGTCCCAGCTATTAAATACTTGGGAGGCTGAGAGGCAGGAGGCAATTATATCATATTCAACATTTTATTCTTTGGGAAGAATCTCAAAACTAGCAGTTTCCTTTCCCACAATATTTCAATCTCTTCCACTTCACCTATTGCTTCCTCCTGGTTGATTTCAAACCAAAGGAATCTTTCCTCTCATTTTGTTTCTTCCAAGGAACTTACATGGTAAAAAATAAAAATCCAATCTTCTCCCTAAAAAAGAATGAGCCTTCCAGATTTTAAGATAGCTGAAATCTCCATCATAATTCTATTTTATTTTTGTGCCACTTTTATAACCTGTATTAGGAGAGCAACAAACTTATTCTCCTTGTCAAATGATCCGTAGCATAATCGCAGATCTCTTCTATTTCTTATTCCTTTTATTCTCACATGTGCTGTCCATCCTAATGCCACTATTCATAACACCAAACAAGTATACAGCTTCCTGAAATCCACTATTCAGCTCTCAAATCTTGCAGTCATGCACCGCATGTTTCAGTCAACGATGGACAGCATACACGATGGTCCCATAAGATTGTAACGAAGCTGAAAAATTCCGATCATCCTGGCCTTTAACAAAAAAGTTTAAAATGTAAAACAAGAAAATTTAAGTGGAAAACAGAAGAAAGCTTACAGAATATGGATGCAAATTAAAAAGATATTTTTGCAGAGCTGTGTTGGTTTTAAGCTATTATCACAAATAAGTCAAAGAGGTTTTTGACTCTTGACTCAAAGAAATAAAAATCAAGTTTGTAAAGTAAAAAAATTATAGAAAGCTAAGGTTAATTTATTATTGATGAAAGAAAAGTATTTTTCATAAACGTAGGGTAGCCTAAGTGTTCAGTGTTTATAAGCCCACAGTGGTGGACAGTAATGTCCTGGGCTTTCACATTCACTCACCACCCACTGACTCACCCGGTGTAACGTCCAGTTCTGCAAGCTCCATTCATGGGAAGTGCTCTATGCAATCTTTCAAACCGTAATTTTACTGTGCCTTTTCTGTTTAAATGCAAAAATACTTACCACTGTGTCACAATTGCCTTAACTATTCAGTACAGTAACATGCTGTACAGGTTTGTAGCCCGGGAGCCAGGCAGCGTCCCCGACCTCTTTGGCACCAGGGATCGTTTTCATGGAAGCTAATTTTTCCCAAGGACTGGTTGAGGGGGGTGGTTTGGGGATGATTCCAGCACATTACATTTATTGTGCACTTTATTTCTATTGTTATTACATTATAATATATATTGAAATAATTATACAATTCACTGTAGGTCGGGGACCCCTGCCATATTGCTTAGGCATGTAGGAGGCTGTACCATCTAGGTTTGTGTAACTAACTCTACAGCGTTCACACAACCATGAAATTACTTAACATTTTGTTTCTCAGAGTATATCCCTGTAGTTAAGCAATGCATGGCTGTATTAGATTACTCTGAACAAAGACATATATTTGCGTTCCAATAATGAGCCTATCTCAGCAAATTTTAGTGACAGTCACAGTGTTGCATATCTCTCCCTAGAATGGACATTTGAAACCACAAGTTCAGTTACTATGCTTTTGCCACATCTCTTCCTGAAATCTTCTGGGAATTCCTTCCACTGCTTCTACTTTAGTTCTCCCACTTTCTTCTCAACAGCATCTGATTCCAATAGTTTCATGAGCAATTTTTTTTCCTCTATAAAATTTTAGTATCTATTTTTCTCAATCATGTTTTCTTGGTTCGTTTGAAAACTATTTTTCCCAATTCCTGTTAGAGGCATAGTATTTTAGAACGGAGCTGATCATTACCTGGGAAGTCAAGAAAGGAATCTGAGTATTATATGTGCCTACTAGGAATGAAAGATGGAAGGGAATAAATCTCAGTGGTGAAGTAATAACCCAAAAAATTCAGTCAGGAAGGAGGTCAAGGCTAATATACCTGACATCAACAGATTTAAGACGACATAGACGGCTCTCCCAAAAAGTAGGGAGAGCACAAAAATGGACAGTCCAAATGGGTGTTTCTCACAAACCCAAAGGTTGCATCTAGAAAGCTTGGATAAAGAAACATAGTGCAAGGCCAGGTGTCGTGGCTCACATTCGTAATCCTAGCACTTTGGGAGGCCAAGGCAGGAGTTCAAGACCAGCCTGAGCAACATAGTGAGATCCTGTCTCTACAAAAGAAAAAAAATATTAGCCAGCCATTGTGGCATGCACCTATAGTCCCAGCTGTTCAGAAGGATCGCTTGGGCACAGGTGCTGGAGGCTTCAGTGAGCTATGATGATGCTATTGCACTCTAGCCTGGGCAAGAGTGAGACTCTGTCTCAAAAAAAAAAAGAAAAAGAAAAAGAAAAAAAACGAAACATAGTGCAAGAAATAATAAGACCGGGGTTCAGAGGCAACTAATGAACAGAATGGGACCTCATTCTTATCAGGAAGTTGGAGCACAAGGCTAATCACCTACACACAGCCCAAGCAAGGTGGTTTTTACCTCAGGTCCATGAGCCTTCAAAGTACCTTCTAACTAAAGATTTTCACTAACTTTTAACTGAAATTTACCATTTTCCTAAATTGTGAACATAGGCAAAAAAAGTGACATATGGATCAACACCACCTATGACTCTTATCATTAGAAGTCACAAATATTTTTGTATCACATTACAGCTGTGACAGATATCTCAAAATATACTTTACAATATAACCCTGAACTCCTGGGCTCCAACGATCCTCCTGCCTCGGCCTCCCAAGTAGCTGTAACTACAGGTATGCACCACCATGCCCAGCTTCAACTGTTATGTTTTGGTTGGGATTTGGGGGGGGGGGTTTTGGTGGTGTTGTTAGTGACAGGGGGTCTTGCTCTGTCACCCAGGCTGGAATGCAGTGGCACAATCACAGCTCTCTTCAACTGTTATTTTTTATTTCAAAATATTAAGGGAGAACAAATGTGTTTGGTTACATGGATTGCTTTTCTAATGATTGAGTCATGGCTATGAGTGTGCCCATCACGCAAATAGTGTTCACTGTACCCGTTAGGTAGGCTTTTGCCCCCTCTCTCGACCCCTCAACCCCCGCCAGATTGCCACTGATTTTTACTTCCCTCTGTGTCGCATGTGTGCATTGGTTAGTTCCAATTTAATAGTGAGCATATGTGGTGTTTGTTTTTCCATTCTCAAGTTACTTCACTTAAGAGAATGGTCTCTAGTTCATCCAAATTGTTGCAAAAGGCATTAATTCATCCTTTTTTACAGCTGAGTAGTACTCCATGGTATACATATACCACATTTGTTAATCCACTCATGAATTAATGGGCACTTGGGTTGATTCCACATCTTTGCAATTGTGAATTGTGCTGCAATAAACATTCGTGCGCAGGTGTCTTTTTCTCTCTCTCTCTCTCTCTTTTTTTTTTTTGAGACAAAGTCTCCAAAGTCTTGCTCTGTTGCCCGGGCTAGAGTGCCGTGGTGTCAGCCTAGCTCACAGCAACCTCAAACTCCTGAGCTTAAGCAATCCTCCTGCCTCAGCCTCCTGGGTAGCTGGGACTACAGGCATGTGCCACCATGCCCGGCTAATTTTGTTTATATATATATATATATTTTTTTTTAGTTCTCCGGCTAATTTCTATTTTTTTAGTAGAGACGGGGTCTTATTCTTGCTCAGGCTGGTCTCGAACTCCTGAGCTCAAACGATCCTCGCGCCTCGGCCTTCCAGAGTGCTAGGATTACAGGCGTGTGCCACCACACCCAGCATCAGGTGTCTTTTTTAACTGTACTGTTATTTTTTAAGAGTGGAAGAAGCTCTTGAATCTTTTTCTTTCCTTGTTTTTTTTTTTGGAGACAGTGTCTCACTCTGTTACCCAGGCTAGAGTGCAGTGGTGTCATCATAGCTTACTACAACCTCAAACCCTGGACTCAAGTGATCCTCCTGCCTCGCTTTCCCAAGTAGCCAAGTTGGTTTTTTTTTTTTTTTTTTTGTAGAGACAGGGTCTCACTATGTTGCTCTCGAACTTCTGGCCTCAAGCAGTCCTCCCACCTCGGCCTCCCAAAGTGTTAGGATTACAGGCGTGAGCCACCGTACCCGGCAAGATTCTATATTTAGATAGTGGGAAAATATTCCATAAATCCAAAGAAATACAAGTTCAGAATAACAGTAGTTATCATGGGGCAGTTTAGTCACAGTAAGCCTACTGCTCACAGTAGACACAGATTTCAATACCAGTTTAGCACATTTCCTACCTTCTTTAGCCACCAAGAGATCCAAAACGTTGTTTGATGCAAAACAGACAAGGTAAAAACACTTGCATTTTGTGACTATTAGAAAAAAAGACTTTTCAGTATGGATTCCATATTTCTAAATTTATTTTCCTAAATCATTCCCTGATGTTTGTTCAAAATTGTACCAAAAGCTGGGCACGGTGGCTCATGCCTATAATCCCAGCACTTTGGAAGGCCAAGGTGGGAGGATCTCTCGAGCCCAGGAGTTGGAGATCAGCCTGAGCAACATAATGAGACTCCATCTCTTTAAAAAAAAAAAAAATTTTTTTTACTTGTACCCAAATAATTGCTATCAGGTCTGAAGTATCATTGATTCACTGACGCCACTTAGGACATCTATCAAAGAAACATCGACATCAATGAGGAATGCACTTAATTGAGATTTAGGAGCTCCAGGTAGTAATCCTGGTTCAGGCACTAACAAGTTGTGAGTATTTATGTGCCTTAACCTTTCTGTCATGGTGAAGAAGCTAAGGAAATAAAAGACGTGCTCTTGCAACTAATTTACAGTCTATTTGGGAAAGATAACAGCAGAAAAAAATTAAGACCTACAATTAGGAACACAAGGATCAAGTTCAGTGAAAGAGAACCACGTGGGTTAAAAGTGAATGAAGGCTTTACATGGAAATCATGCCCTGGTTAATCATCACGAGCGAGCACCTTAAAAATAACCAGAGAATAAGAGACTAGCTTTCCAGGTAGGGAAATCTAAGAGGGTTTCACTGATTGGAAGTTCACGTTGGGAGACTAGATGAAGAACGCAGAATACCTTCAAACATTTAAAAGAAAAATTACCACCCAGAAAGAAACAATTTCCAAGTATTTAGCCTAATTTTAGACAAACCTGTCTGCTCTTTTATTTTTAATTGTGGTAAAATACATATAACAAAATTTATCTTAATCATTAACTGTACAGTTCAGTTGCACTAAGTACATTCACATAGCAGTGCCACCAACCTCTAGGCCTTTTGTCTGCAAAACTGAAATTCTATGTCCATTAAACAACAACTCCCCATTGCCTCTTCCCCCACTCCCCCGGAAGGTGGGGGGGACTATTTGTTTCTATGAATTTGACTAGATACCTCAGAAGTGGAATCATACAGTACTGTATTGTAGTCGCTGGTTTATTTCACATAGCATAAGGTCCTGCTGTTTTTTCATATACTTCATGCCTAATGTAAAAGCCTCTGCCCAAGTTGTACTACACACTCCCGAAACTTCCTTTGCCCTCACAGGCTGAATTATCTCACAGCATTTTAAGGAGCTCCGCCAAAAAGCTTCAGGCATTTCCACAGAAAGCGTAGGCACGTCTTCTCTCTAAACACCAATGACCTTAAGCTACACCAAACCCACAATTCACTCCAGCTCTTCCTAATAACTGGCACACTATGATGTTTCCCCTTTCTGGTCCCTAACTACTTTCTGGATAATATTCATTTCACACTTAATATGTCTATCATATCCTTGTCCAATTGTCCTTCCTGCATATATTCCCAGCAAAGTGCTAAGGTAGGGAGAGTGTCATATGCTTCTTTTATAAACTTCGAACTGTTAAGTATATGATAAATATTCTATTAAAATGTATGATAAACTGACTTACATAAATCAAAGGGGAAAAAAAAAAGAAAACCACCAAAAAATAGTAACAACTACTAGTTTTATTATTGAACACTCACACCTTTTTTTGTTTTGTTGTTGTTGTTTTTAGTAGAGATGGGGTCTCCAGTGTTCCCCAGGTTAATCTTGAACTCCCGGGCTCAAATGATCCTCCCACTTCAGCTTTCCAAAGTGCTGGGATTACAGGTGTGATCTGTCATCTTATAAAAGTAATTAAATACTGAGGTGCTCCAGAAAACCTGTTTAAAATCAGTACCTTAATGGTAAAAACTATATTGTCTACAGGGTTACATTATGATTAGATTCGATTAAGTATGCACAATAAAATTAAAAATTAAAAGTTAACCACTATAAGAACAGAAATATACAGAGTAACATCTCTTCCAAACAAGTAGAAGGGGAAAAGTAAAAAGAGAAAAAACAAAAAACTCACTCCAGGCCGGGCGCGGTGGCTCACGCCTGTAATCCTAGCACTCTGGGAGGCCGAGGCGGGTGGATTGCTCAAGGTCAGGAGTTCGAGACCAGCCTGAGCGAGACCCCATCTCTACTAAAAATAGAAAGACATTATATGGACAACTAAAAATCTATATAGAAAAAATTAGCCGGGCATAGTGGCGCATGCCTGTAGTCCCAGCTACTCGGGAGGCTGAGGCAGTAGGATCGCTTGAGCCCGGGAGTTTGAGGTTGCTGTGAGCTAGGCTGATGCCACGGCACTCACTCTAGCCTGGGCAACAAAGTGAGACTCTGTCTCAACCAAAAAAAAAAAAAAAAAACCTCACTCCAAAAAAGGCAAGAAAGGAGAAAAAGTATAGGAAATACAAAGTGTAACATGGTAGAAAAAGCCCAAATTCATTCATTCAACATTATATTGTGGAGTGTCTATGAAAAGCCAGATGCTGTTTTAGGCAGTAGGGATACAGCAGTAAACGAAAAATAGAAAAATACCTGCCTTATATCCTAGCAAGGGAGAACCAGATAAATGACTGAATCACATGGCATATCATATGATGAAAAGCACAAGGACAATGAGTGCAACAGATATCCTAAGGATAAAGGTGGCTTGTCACAGAAGGCCTCACTGGGAAGGTAACAGTCCCAAAATTATGAGGGAGGCAAAGAACTAAACCATGTGGATTTATGAGAGAAGACCATTCCAGGCAATGAACAGCAAGTGCAAATATCCTGGGGCTAGGATGCACTGGAGGGACCATTCAGTAAAGCAAACAGGAGACTAGCAAAAGATTTGAGATTGAAGCAGGACCAGGTCATACAAGACCTCGGAGGCCACTCTAAAGACTTTGGCCTTTACGCTGAGTGAAATGTGTAGTCCTCGAAGGGTTTTTTGAGAGGAAAGAGATGATGATTATTTTTTTTTTAAGGAAGATCACTCTAGATGCTGTGATTTGAACATGCTGAAAAACTAGTTTGATGGCTGCAGCGGCAATCCAGGTGAGAAAGGACGTAACATGGACAAACGAAGGCGATGAGAAGGGCTTGTGAGTCTGGTGGATAGACTCTGAAGGTGGAGTCCATAGGATTTGCTGATAGATTAAATGAGTCAGGGATAAGGTTTTGATCTGAACAAATATCTCAGCAGCGACACTTAATGTAAATACAATAAACCTGCCAGTAAAATGCAGACTGTTGGCTTAGGTTAAAAAAAAAAAAAAAAAAATCCCCAGCGATATGCTGTTTACAACAGCACATAAAATACGAGCATACGGAAAAGCTAAAACTAAAAAGATGAAAGAAGTTATGAAGCAAATATCAAAAGACAACAGCCGTGGCTATATTAACGTCGGACAAAAGAGAAGTCTCTCTTCATCTCTACCTCTTCTTTCCCTAACAGTTTGGCATTTGTTAACCTTCTCTTCCCGACCGGACTGCTTCTTTAGGGACAGGACTGTCACACCCTCATTGGGATCCTCCCACAAATTATTACAGAACAGTCCCCAGGTGGTAGTAAACACCATGTAAAAATTCTTTTAAAAGTTCTCCACCTAGTTAACGTTATTTCTCCTTCATCACAAATGTTAACTGATTTGGAAGAACGGGGCTCTTGCTCTAAGATGACGCCAAGTCAAGTCTTTGGTCGCCTGTACCAATTACGCCCCTTCCAAAGTGACATGCCAATTTTCTGTGACAAGCTTAAAAAACAAGGGCTCACGATCGGCTACTCCAAAATAAGGCTTTCCACCAAGCGCAGGGCGGCGCTGCCAACCCGGCTGGCCCCACTCCCTTCGGCCCGCAAGTCTGGGTTCGATTAAAGCGGCAGGGAGCAGGCAACGCCCGGCTCCAGCAACCTGGGAAGACTCTAGGAGAGGAATAAAAGACCGAGAGCACTGCAGGGTGGAGCACTGGCCAGGAACGCCCGACTCCCTCAGCTCCCCAGAACCCCACGAAGCTCACCTGCCCTCGGACATCCCAGGAGGTCTGAGCAAGGGCCTCTTCAGCGAGCGAACAGTACACCTGCAAAGCTCCCGGCTCTGGCCGGAAGTACTGTAGCAAGACAGGAAGTCCCGCCTCCTCGGGCGAGAGCGGCGGCCGCTGGCGCGCTGACGTCATTGTCTGCGACAGTATTGGTGGAAGGAGGTTTGGTCGCCTACCCAAGCCCCGCACCCGCCCCTGTGCTTCCGGAGCGATTTCCTAGCGCAGAGACCTGGGATGACAGAGCAACCCAGTGAACACGCGTGTGTTCCAGCTTACTAGAAGCACTTAGAAGTCCTGTAGAGATTCAGTTCCATGTTTATTGAGCGTGTACCACATAGGAAGCACGGGATGGTCACAGAGAAGAATATAATGTTTGTCAACGGAAAATAACCCAAACTCTGTAAAATAATTTAAAAGAGGTGGTGTATTCTGAGCCGAATATGTGCTACCATGGCCCAGAGAGCCACACCCAAGAAGCTTTGAGCAAGGTGGTTGGGTTACAGTTTGGTTTTGTACATTTCAGGGAGATAGGAATTACATGTAAAGTCATAAATCAAATACGTGCAAGGTGTACATTGGTTTGGTCAAAAAAAAGCGGGATATTTCGAAGTGGGGCATTACAGGTTATAGGCGGGTTTAAAGATTCTTTGATTTTTATTGGTTAAAGAAACAAAGTTTTGTCTAAAGGCTTGAAGTGTTTTAAGTCTGTTGATCAGAGACAAGCCACCTGACATATTTACAGACTCTAGTGATCTGTTAAGTAAACTGATGACCTGCAGGTGTGGTTTAAGCTTTGCCTTGCATAGTCTTAGGCCTGTTAATGAGTTACAAAGGGTATCTCCCAGAAGGGAAGGGGGATTGACCAAGCTTGTCTGACCTCCCTTCTCATGGCCAGCAACTCAGCTTTAGGGTATTTCTGGAGTTCCCTTGACTAAGAGGGGTCAATTCATTCAGCTGGGGAGGCTTAAGATTTTATTTTAGTTCTCATGTTGAGGCCTCCAAAACTGAAAGAAAAAAATTAGCTAAAGCATAAGACAGAATGAAAGTAAATACAATAATAGAAAAAGCAACTACCTGGACAAGCTATGCGTCAGTTTTCTCATATGTTAAAAACTAATAACTGTCTCATTGGTTAGTTGTGAGGATCAGATGAGATGACACATAAATAAGCACTTAGCAATGGAGTCTGGCACATGGTTAAAACACACGATACCAGCTGGGAGAGATGGCTCACACCTGTAATCCCAGCACTCTGGGAGGCCGAGGCAGGAGGATTGCTAGAGTTCAGGAGTTCGAGACCAGCCTAAGGAAGAACGAGACCCTGTCTCTACTAAAAATAGAAAAATTAGCCAGGCGTTGTGATGCACGCCTGTTGTCCCAGCTACTCGGGAGGCTGAGGCAGGAGAATCACTTGAGCCCAGGAGTTTGAGGTTGCAGTGAGCTGCAATGATGCCACTGCACTCTACCCAGGGCAACAGAGTGAGACTCTGTCTCAAAAAAAAAAAAAAAAAAACCAAAACACCACAATACCTATGCTATTATTTTTAATTTTTTTATTTTTGCTTTTATTAGTTTTAATTGACTCAATAACTGTACATATTGTACCCATTTATGTACATACTGTACATATTTATGGGGTATAAGGTGTAGTGTGATATTTCAATACATGTATGGGGTATAGTGTGATATTTCGATACATCTATACAGTGTGTAATGATCAAATTGGTGTAATCAGTATACCCATCACTTCAAACATTTGTCATTTCTTTGTGTTGGGAACATTCAAAATCCACTCTTCTAGCTATTTGGAAATATATAATAAATTGTTGTTAATTATAGTCACCCTATAGTGCTATAGAACACTAGAACATAGTCCTTCTATCTAGCTGTACTTTTGTATCCTTTAACCCAGTGGCCCCCAACCTTTTTGGCACCAGGGACCAGTTTCGTGGAAGACAATTTTTCCATGGATGGCAGGGAGTGGGGGAGGGATGGTTTCAGGATGATTCAAGCGCATTACATTTATTGTGCACTTTATTTCTATTATTATTACATTGTAATACATAATGAAATAATTATACAACTCACCATAATGCAGAATCTAATGGAGGTGGGGCTCAGGCAGTGATGCTAGCAATGGGAAGTGGCTGTAAATACGGAGGAAGCTTCCCTTGGTTACCAGCTGTGCAGCCGGTTCCTAACAGGCCACAGACAGGTACCGGTCTGAGGCTTGGGCGTTGGGGACCACACTTTTAACCAACCTTTGGCTAACACCACCCCTCCCTATACTATTATTATTGTTGTTGAAAATAAAAGAGGCCTTTAAACCCAACCAAGGGGAAATTGCATGTTACCTACCTTCAAGGAGGTAACATTCATGCCGAATATTAAAGTTGAGCATGATTTCAATAGGTGGAGATATATATCCAGTGTGAATCTGCTTTTGTTAATTAAGAGAAGGACATAGGCTCAGAAACTTTGTTCCTCAAAATAAACTTTGAGAAGCTTTGCTCTTTGAAATCCTATCAGTAAGAATGGAACACCCCACTCTTGCCTGGAGGATCTGAGCCATGAGGGTCATTTAGACACTTTTCCATTCCAAGTATAGAGCTTCAAGTATGACATTCTACATTTATTTTGACTTTATAGCTTTCAAGGAATCAAAGCCTTGGAATCTGCTTCATTTAACTCTTATCTAAACTCCACCAAATCCTAAACTATCCCTGTCTCTTACCTTTTTTCTTAGGCCAGTTAACAAATCTAACTTTGTTAGACTACAGCTTTGCATCTTTTTTTTTCAGGGTCTCTCTCTCTGTCACTGAGGTTTCAGGGCAGTGGCACAATCACAGCTCACTGCATCCTCAACTCCTGAGCTCAAGCAATCCTCCTGTCTCGGCCTCTCAAGTAGCTAGGACTACAGGTGTGTGCCACCACTTGACTAATTTTTTTAATGTTTTACACAGATGGGGGCTTGCTGTGTTGCCCAGGCTGGGCTTCATCTCCTGGGCTCAAGTGATCCTCCTGCTTCTGCCTCCCAAAGCACTAGGATTATAGGCACGAGCCATTGCTCCTGGCCACAGCTTTGTTTCTATTAGTCTTTAACATATGGGCTATATCACTAGTTATTTTTATTTCTTTACAGCATAGGTTGATAGGGTTAATGATCCTCCTTTGTTGCAAAAATCACGTTTAAAATGTAGCAAGAAGCTCTAACGTAAAAATCAAATATTTGCACTGCAGTCCAGTTTGAGTCTCATCATTCATGCGTTAAGTAAATATTTAGTGCATGCCAGCACTGCAGCAGATACTACTTTTAGGCACTGGAGATGAAGCAGTGAAAAAGAAATGCATTAGCCAGGTGTGGTTTCATGTGCCTGTAGTCCCAGCTACTCAGGAGGCTGAGGCAGGAGGATCGCTTGAGCCCAGGAGTTTGAGGTTGCAGTGAGCTATGATGACACCACGGCACTCTAGCCAGGGCGACAGAACTAGACCCTGTCAAAATAAAAAAAAAAAAGAAAGAAAGAAAGGGAGGAGGTCCAGCTTTCTTCTTATGAACTTTTCACACCTTCTGACACACAACTACTCCTCTTGGCATGCTGGTTGTGATGGTTACTTTTATGTGTCAACTTGGCTAGACCACAGTATCCTGATATTTGGTCAAACACTATTCTAGATGTTGCTGTGAAGGTATTTTTTAGATGCAATTAACATTTACATCAGTAGACTTTGAATAAAGCAGACACCCTCCATAACATGGGTTAGCCTCATCCAATCAATTAAGAGCTTTAAGAGACAAAGACTGATCTCACCCGAAGGAGAAAGAATTCTGCCTCTAGAAGGCCTTTAGACTTGAGCTACGACAACTCTTCCCTGGGTCTCCAGCCTGCCAGCCTGTCTGTAGGTTTTGGATTTGCCAGTCTTCCCAATCACATGAGCCAATTCTTTTTTATCTTTAAATTTTTAAATGACAAATAAAAATTGTATGTATTTAGGGTGTACAACATGATGATTTAAAATATGTACACATTGTGGAGTGACTAAATCAATATAATTAATATAAGTGAAAAAAAAATTTTTTTTTTTACTGGGCAGCCCCTAGAGCCAAAATAGGTTCAGAGTGACTCCTTAATTAACATATCTATTATCTCACATGCTTATCATATGTGTGTGTGTGGTGAGAACATTTAAAATATACTTTCTCAACAATTTTCAAGAATATAATACATTGTTATTAACCATAGTCACATTGTCCAGTAGATCTCCTAAACTTCTTCCTCTAACTCAAATTTCATCTTTTTTTTTTTTTAATTTTTTTTTCTTTTTTTTTTTTTTTGAGACAGAGTCTCCAAAGTCTCACTCTGTTGCTTGGGCTAGAGTGCTGTGGCAACAGTCTAGCTCACAGCAACCTCAGACTCCTGGGCTCAAGTGATCCTCCTGCCTCAGCCTCCCGGGTAGCGGGGACTACAGGCATGTGCCACCATGCCCGGCTAATTTTTTCTCTATATATTTTTAGTTGTCCATATAATTTCTTTCTATTGTTAGTAGAGACGGGGTCTTGCTCTTGCTCAGGCTGGTCTCGAACTCCTGAGCTCAAACAATCCATCTGCCTCAGCCTCCCAGAGTATTAGGATTACAGGTGTAAGCTACCGTGCCCGGCCAAATTTCCTATCTTTGACCAACATCTTCCCAACATTCCACACCCCTCACCAGCCCCGGTAACCACCGTTTCACTCTCTGTTTCTATTAGTTAAACTTTTTGGATTCCACATATAAGTGAAGCTGTGCAGTATTTGTCTTCCTGTGCCTAGCTTATTTCACTTAACATAATATTCTCTAGGTTTATCCATGTTGTTACAAATGATAGGATTTCCTTCTTTTTTTAAAAGCTGAATAGTATTCCATTGCGTATATACACCACATGTTCATTATTTAATTTAATTTAATATATTTATTTTTCAAGGGACTGGGTCTGGCTATATTGCCCAGGCTGGACTCAAACTCCTGGGCTCAAGCAATCCTCCTGCCTCAGCCTCCTCAGCAGCTGGACTACAGGCACGGGCCACTGAGCCCAGCCCAGCAATATAGTAATACCACATATTCTTCATCCACTTATCTATTGACAGACACTGAAGTTGATTCCCCTATCTTGGCCATTGTGAATAATGCTGCAATGAAGGTAGGAATGCAGGTATCTCTTTGACATACTGATTTCATTTCTTGGAATATATAGCCAGCAGTGGGATTAATGGATCATATGGTAGTTCTTTTTTTAATTTTTTGAGGAAACTTCCATACTGTCTTCCATTATGGCTTTATAGCTAATTCTTTCCAATAAATGTCTCTCTTTCTCTATATGTGTGTGTATATGTACACACACACACACACACACACACACCCTATTGGTTCTGTTTCTCTGGAGAGCCCTGACTAGCACGCTGGTCTATAGCATAAAGCTTTGTTTTACTTCCCCCAGTCCTACCCTGCCCACAGTGTGGCCACAAGATCCATGACTCAGGTCTGACCATCAGAGTGCCCTATTCTCTTATTCATGTCACATGTCACAAAGATAGCAATATGACCCAAAACAGGCCAATCAAAGTGCTTCCCAGGACTTTACTGCTACAGCTAGAAGAAAAGAGATTTTTCCTTTGAGGTCATGGTACTTGGTGGATATGGGCCTTCGATGTCAATGACCATTTTTCCTGCCACATGGGAAGAGCTTGTCCTTAACATCAGAGAATGAGGCCAACATAAAAAGACAAATAAAGTCAACAGACCTGAGAGGAGAAAAGAGGGGAGAGTTAGCCATTCGAGCCCCATATTTAGCGATGCCTAAAGTCAGAAACACCTCTGGACTTCCCAGTTACATGTTCCAGCCAATTTCCTTTATGATTAAATTAGTTTGAGTTGGGTTTCAGTTGCTTGCAATAGAAAGAGCCGTAATTACCATAGAGTTCAACACCCATGTTCATCATTAATATGTCAAATAAAATTTGACAACTCTACATATCATTTAGGCTGAGGGAAAGATAAAGACTAAATACTTTAAGATAAAAGAGATTGCAGGTTACCGCTAGATGACTATTCAATATATAAAAAAAGAATGATTTGGGAAAACAATATCAGCTAAAAATGTTAGCTAGAACAGTTTAATTCCAGATCAATTATCAGGGAGTCTAAAGTAGATTCTAGTATTCAGACTGAAATAGTCTTCTAACAGTTTCAACAGCCAACTATATGTTGGATAACTTCCACATCTTGATCAAATTCAAGTTGTCCAAAATGGAATTCATCATTTCCTCTACAAATACCTATTCTCTCTGGGGGCAGTGGCTGATGCCTGTAATCCCAGCACTCCGGGAAGTCAAAGTAGGAGGATCCCTTGAGCCCAAGAGTTCAAGACCAGCCTAGGCAACATAGCAAGAACCTGTCTTTACAAAAAATAAAAAAATTAACTGGGCGTGGTGGCTCACGCCTATAGTCCCAGCTACTCAGGAGGCTGAGACAGGAGGATCCCTTGAGTCCAGGAGTTTGAGGTTGCTGTGAGGTATGACTGTGACACTGTACTCAAGGCTGGGACACAGAGAGAGAGCTTGTCTTAAAAAAAAAAAAAAAATCTCAGCTGGACGCGGTGGCTCACGTATGTAATCCTAGCACTCTGGGAGGCCCAGGCGGGAGGATCGCTTGAATTCAGGAGTTCGAGACCAGCCTGAGCAAGAACGAGATCCTATCTCTACTAAAAATAGAAAAATTAGCCAGGCGTTATGGTGCTCGCATGTTGTCCCAGCTACTCGGAAGGCTGAGGCAGGAGGATCGCTTGAGCCCAGGAGTTTGAGATTGCTGTGAGCTAGGCTGATGCCACAGCACTTTACTCAGGGCAACGGAGTGAGACTATCTCTATAGAGCCTATTGATTCTGTTTCTCTGGAGAACCCTAATACAAGTAATGCTGTCAGTAACAACCTTCAGCTATCTGCCCCTTCAAGGATTGTCTCATCTTCAGAGAACTGCCTTGCATTGGGTTATAACCCCCAAAATAAAATAAGTGTTTATGAGTCCATTCGATCTAGAATATATTTAAAACCCTCAAAATTCAATAAGAAAACAACCCAACAGAAAAGTGGGCAACAGATTTGAGGCAAAACTTCAGCAAGGCCAGACACAGTGGTTCACACCTATAATCCCAGCACTTTGGGAGGCTGAGGCAGGAGAATCACTTGAGGCCAGGAGTTTAAGACTAAACTGGGCAACCTAGTCAGACCCCATCTCTAAAAATAAAAATAATAATAGAAAAATTAGTGGAGCATGGTGGCTCACACCTGTAATCCCAGCTACTTGGGATGCCAAGGTGGGAGGATCGCTTGAGGCTAGGAGTTCAAGACCAGCCTGGGCAACATAGCAAGACCCCATCTCTACAAAAAAATTTAAAAGATTATTAGCCATGCTTGGTGGTGCATGCCTATAATCCCAATTACTCAAGAGGCTGAGGTAGAAAGATCACTTGAGCCCAGGAGTGTGAGGTTACAATGAGCTATAATCAGGCCACTGCACTTCAGCCTGGGCAACAGAGCGAGACCCTGTTTCTAAAATAAGGAAAAAAAAACTTCACTAACGAAGATATATGGATGGCAAATAATCACGTGAAAAACCAATCGATATATTAGTCAGGGGGAAAACATAAATTAAAATTACAATGAGATAATATTCCACACCTATCAGAATGACCAAAATTAAAAAGATTGACCATACTAAGTATTGGCAAGGATGCAGATGAACCGAAACGCTCATATTGTTGAGTCCTCTCATGTTCTTGGGAATGTACAACCATTTTGGAAATCAGTTTGGCAGTTTTTAAAAAAAAAGTTAAACATACAACTACCATATCATTCAGCCGTTCTACTCCTAGATATTACCCAAGAGGAAAGAAGACATATATCCACAGAAATACTTACGCACAAATGTTCATGGCAATCTTACTTGTGATAGCTCAAACCAGGAAACAACTCAAATGGCCATCAACAGATGAATGGATAAATTGCAGTATATTCGTACTATGGAATACTCCTCCACAATAAAAAGGAATGAATTATTGATATATACAACAACATGTATGAATCTCAAAATAATTATGCTAAATGAAAAAAGCCCAACAAACAAAAAAATATAGATAGGTTATTCCACCATGCAACTGACAGGATGATTCTAACCAGCACTCCAGCCCCGCCCCCTCCATCCCTGCATCTCCGCAGCCGGGAACCTGTGGCTTCCGCCACCCTATCTCAGCCCCAGAGAAAACTTTCTGAACTCTTAACTGCTTGCTGTAACTCACCTGATCGCGAACACAAGAGTCCGGTCTCCTACAGCGCAAACCTCTTCTGCATTCTATTTTTGCAGCTTTTTGTATGTTGCGTTGGGTCTACAGAGTGCTCTGCAGACAGTTAAGTTATAAAAAGGTAACCCCTAGCACCTGTCTCTTTCTTTTGCATGACCAAAGTCAGGGCCGGGGTAGGGGCGAGACTAGATTTGTCACCATCAATTTCAGCATAGTTTCATCTGGTATGTACGTGGCTGCCCCCACTTTTGATACCTTCCTCCTCACCCCACCCCCCAAAAATAAAAGACAAAAAAATGCACATTTGAGGCAGTCGGACGTTAAGGTGGCCCCGTGATCCCTGCTTTCTGGCACTCAGCCCTGTCTAATCCCCTCCCCTTGAGTGTGGGCAGGGTCTGTGACTCGCTATGATAAAAATGATAGGCTGTCATGCCTGGGATTACATTTTATAAGACTGTCTTGTTAGCAGACTGGCACTAGAGTCTCTCTGTCTCTCTTTCTCTCTCCTGCTGCCTTAGAACAAGCAAGTTGCCGTGAATCCTATAGCTGAAAGCAAATGAATCCTTCTAACAGGCTCAGGGAGCCTGAAACTGGATCCCTTTCCAGCAGAGCCTCTGATGAGACCTAGCCCTGGTAGACACCTGGATTGCAGCCCATGACTCCGAAGCGGAGAACTCAGCTCTTCTGCCTCCCTCTTTCACTTTCAAGGATAATGTCCCTATTTTAAGATTATCTGATTAGCAACCTTAATTCCATCTGCACCTTAACTCTCCTTCGCCATACAACCTGACACATTCATAGGCTCTGGGGATTAGAACGTGGACATCTTGCTGGTGGGGGCGGATCACACATGGTTCTACTGAGCCTGTTGAATCCCTTGTCAGCACGACCCCTTCTCTGCACACTCTTAGCCAAGGCTTTATCTCCACTGCTTTCACCAATCAGTAGTCTGTTCTCTGTATCCAGAATTTTTTTTTTTGGAATTTGTCATTCAATAACATGGATCGTTGTTACCCCTTCCCATCATTCTCAATGTATTTTGATATATTAAACTTTTAATTTTTATTATTTTTTGAGACAGGGTCTCACTCTATTGCCTGGGGTAGAGTGCAGTGGCACCATGATGCTCACTGCAACCTCCAACTCCTGGGCTCAAGTGATCCTCCTTCCTCAGCCTCCTGAGTACCTAATATCTTGGAGTATAGGTACACACCATCATGCTCGGCTAAATTTTTTGTAAAGATGGGGTCTCACTATTGCCCAGGCTGGTCTCTGGCCTCAAGCAATCCTCCTGCCTAGGCTTCCCAAAATGCTAGGATTCTAGTCATGAGGCATGGTGCCCGGCCCCCTTTTATTCCTTTCCTTTCCTTTCAATAGTCTCTCAAGAGGGAGAAAAGACAAACGTATGTGCTCAGTCCAGCATCTTGAAGAGCATCAACATTCTTCCTCCTCCTCCGTCTTGCAAGGCTAGCAGAAAACTTATATCTCTGTTAGTGTCGGGGCCTCCTTACCTCTAAGTTACATCAGCGTCTGGATTTAAGAGGTGCCTGGGGGCATCTCATCTCTAGTTACCATAGAAGCCATAAATCGGTTTATTGTTAAAGCCGGCAGTGATCCTTTAAAGCCTGGCATCTCTCTGCTTCCCTGCCACAGGCAAGGATGGGGATTGTTGCAAAGTGGGAATGTCATTGTCTAGTCAGGCTAGGCTCCTGTCATCCCCTTCAAAGTCTTGCTAATTTCCTGAGAGTACTATCAACAATCTTGGGAACTGCTGACTTTTGTTCCTTCCCAGGAATCTCTCCTGTCTTTTTCTCTTTGTCCTTAAAGTCACTTCTTTTCTCTATGCCCCATTCCAGAACTCCTGGCTTTATCTCTTCAACAGAATCAGACTTTAGGAAAATTAAGCCAGAAAGGGAAATATCCTACAGAAACTTTTTTTTTTTTAGCCTTACAATTGTACAACTTCCTTTGGCAAGAAAGCACAAAATGGTCTGTGTACCTTTCTAGAACTAAGGATGGAAAAATAGAGGGAGAAGAACACAATTATCTCATAAAAAGTATTTTGTGGCTGGGTGCGGTGACCCATGCCTGTAATCCCAGCACTTTGGGAGGCCCAGGCAGGAGGATTGCTTGAAGCTGGGAATTTGATACCAGCCTGGGCAACATAGCAAGACCCCCATCTCTACAAAAAATTAAAAAAAAAATTAGCCCAGCGTTGTTGAGTGCACCTGTAGTCCCAGCTACTCAGGACGCTAAGGTAGGAAGATGGCTTGAGCCCAGGAGTTCAAGGTTACAGTGTACTATTTTGCTACCAAATACATACATTCATTCATTCATATATATTCATTGCCACCATATATATTCATACCCATCTATTTGTCTTTCTATACTTATGGTATACAAATAGTTTCGCTCTATTAAATCACCAAGTTGTAACTTATTCAATTCACATTGATGGACATTTGTTACTTTTTTTCCTATTATAGATAATGCTGCGATGAATATACTTTTATATGTATTTGTATACTTATGGGAGTATATCTTAAGAACATATTCCCTCCTCAAAATATAAAACATAAAGTTACCATATGACTCCGTAATTCCACTCCTAGTTATCTAAGAAAATTGAAAAAATATATCCATGTAAAAACTTGTACTTGAATGTTCAGAACAGCATTATTCATAATAGCCAAAAAATGGAAACAATCCAAATGTCCATCAGCTGATGAATGGATAAACAACATATAGTATGTTCATACAATGGACTATCATACAGCCACAAAAAGGAATGAAATACTGACACAGCATGGCTGAACCTTGTCAACACTGTACTGAGAGAAGGCAGTCACAAAAGGGCACATGTTATTTGATTGCGTTTATATATGATACCTAGAATAGGCAAATCCTTAGAGATAGAAAGTTAGTGGCTGCCTAGGGCAAGGAGTTAGGGGTCGAGTAGGGGGAATGGAGAGGGACTGCTAATGGGAATGGAATTTTCTTTTAGCAGAAGAAAAAATGTTCTAAAATTAGATTGTGATGATGGTTGCATATTCCTATGAATATAACACCCACTGAATTGTATACTTTAAAAGGGTGAATTGGGCCAGGCGCATTAGCTCATGTCTATAATCCTAGCACTTTGGGAGGCTGAGGTAGGAGGACTGCTTGAGGCCAGGAGTTTGAGACCAGTGTGGGCAACATAGGGAGAACCCCTCCCAACAAAAAAAAAAAAAATTAGCTGGAGGGGTGATGTGCACCTGTTCTGCCAGCCTCATAGGAGGCTAAGTCAGGAAGATCTCTTGAGCCCGGGTGTTTGAGGTTGCAGTGAGCTGTCATGACGCCATTGCACTCTAGCCTGGGCAACAACAACAAAAATTTTGAAGCTGGAGGTGGTTGTACATACCTGTAGTCTCAGATATTATGGAGGCTGAGGTGGGAGAATCACTTGAGCTCAGAAGTTTGAGACCAGCCTGGGCAACCATAGTGAGACTCTGTTTCTCAAAAAAAAAAAAAAACCCAAAACCAAACAAACAAAAAAACCCAAAAAACCAAAAAAACCCCCTTATCACTACTGCACTTGACTAGTCTTTAAAAGAAAAAAAGGATTTTTGATCAGAGATATACAAAATAAGAGCAAATAGTTAATATTAATCTGGAAGTTGTGTGCAAGATGGGCTGAAAGAAGAGAAGAGCTCTAAGAAAATAAGTCAGGCAATATTAATTATCCATATATTCCATGATGATATTCTAAGCCAGTAGGAAATTAGTACTGTGATCTTTGGCTTCTTGCAGCAGTCACCAGCCAAATGATATTCCTATCTGAGCCATGATGTGACACAGGAAACAGTATCAAATTCTTCCAATTTCCTCATTAAATTGATAATCAGAGGCAGCTTGTAATTTCAATAAATGGAGAATTTCTCCCCATATTTGTGACATTCTTCATGGTGCGGAATTCTCACTTGCTTTCCTCTGAACTATCAGCATTTATATTCAGACTTTTTTCTAAGCTTTATTATACTCTCTGAAATTTTATATATCTTATCTTTAGTACTAATTCATTTATTAAAAGGAATAATTTTATTTTGGTTCAATTCACAGAGCTTTTAAAACCTTAATTGGCCAAGTTTCAAGATTCAATAAATTGAACAAACTTAAAAAAATTATACTTTCACTTTTGTTATCAAACCACAATGCATTTTCATAAAATTTATTAGAAAATCTATTAGTCTCTTTAAATTACTACTTTGTTTCAAATGGCAATTTGTTTCAATAACCTTCTGCTTCATTTTCAATTTCCTTGACTTGGTTTTCTATGTCCAATTCTTTTTGCTTAACTGACTTAATCTGTCAGCTTCAATAAACCATTGCTTCCTTATAAATTACTGACATCTCTGTTAGAATATCATTTATTAAAGCTAAATCTCTTTAAAACTTTTTTAGTCTTCAAATGTAGTCAATTGTAAAATGACTATTCTCATTTTACAATTTCTTTTAAGTGACTTTACAAGCTTTGGCGAGATTTACAAATTACTTTTCAGCTTATCATTAGTATTACTACACCCACTGAGGTCTAAATATGTCCATTACTCACTATATGAACTCTGAGATCTTCTGCTACATTATTTTTCTTTATGTACAGGGATAAATATAATTCAAAGATAATAAATTGGGCATTCCCCTAAAGCACAGAGTGCTTTATAAAGAATGTGTATGACAAGGCAAATGTTTCCCAGATAGCTCTGTAACAGGATACTCATTAATCAAGGGTCATGAATCATTCTCACAATTTGAACTATTGGGTTAATATTGAAATTTATATTACTAATAGTATTCCTTATTGTATTTACTATTTACCAACCAGTACAGAGTATAGAAAAACTAAGCTATTATACTGTACAGTCCTATGTATTCAATAACATAAATATTACAAAATTAATGAAAGGACCAGAAGGCGTAACTGTGAGAAAGATGGATTGGAGTGGGGAGAGATTATAGGAAAGAAACTCTGATTACAATAAACCAGTGCTTTCCAAACCTTTAAAGGCATTTACGTGTGCATCAAGAATGGGAGGCAGTGCCAAGTGCTTTGATCTCTATTACAGGTCAGTAAACTCTTCAGGAAAACATATAAAGCATCCAGCACCCAACGGATACTTCATAAATATACATTTCCGTCCTCTTGGTACACTGATTTAAAAAAAAAAAAAAAAAAAAAAGCCAGTGGAGCAATCTTGAGATATCAAGACGGGAAGATGGGATAGAACAAGGCCTTCGATAGAAAGGAAGGGAATCAAGAACATGAGAACTACTTTGGCCTAGGGCAGAACGAACAACCTTTCTTGACATAAAAGGCAGATTACTTCAAGACAGACCTAAAGTAAAGGTGAGGAAAGCTTGGAGAGTTTACATTTAATGGGAGAAGACTGGAAGAGAAGCAGGGGACATTAGACTGACAAGTTTTAAATCTCCACTAGGAAAGGAAGATTAGATGCAAAACAAAGGGGTTACTGAGGCTGCAATGCGTAAACTTAAAATGGCTACCACAGCAGTTCTCAGCAACATGGCAGGAGCAAAGAATGTAGATGGTTAGATTCATCCAGGATTGGGGACTGGCTGGATGACAGTGGCCAGGGAAAGGAGAAAAGTGATCTGAGAACGAATGCTCTCGAAGTCTCCCTGAAGTGAACCACTAATAGTGTATAGGTTACATAGGGAAGGAAGTAAAGTAGGAAGAAGTTTACAGAGAGGAATGAAGAACTGATGATTTTAAGATCTTGCTAAGGTTAGAAAGTGATTTATGGCAACATAACTGGCATTCATTCTTGTGTATTAACAGTTATGACAATAGATCAAGTGAAAAGGACAGAGTTTTGATTATTTGATAGATAAAATGATTCTCTGTTAAAAATCTCCATTTCAATGCCAAGCATTGTTGTCATTGACAAAGGCAGGATAAAAATGACAAAAGAATCAAAATTGATTTGATTAGGCAAGGAATAAATCTAGGTAAGCAATTTTTATACTTAAAAGTAGATACTTTGTTTACACAGCATTAGATTTTTAGAATCATGTTTTTTAAAAAAATTATGGTTTTATAAAGTTTAAATTTCCTTACTGTAGCACAATTACCCATGATTTTAAGAAGTTCCCTCATCACTGTTAAAATGGAAGATCTAAATTATTTTAGTAGTTAGTAAAGTCACTAACTTTTCAATATGATTTAGGTTGAATGCTTGAGTGAGAATTTCTCATACAATTATAGGTGATTAGATCCTATCAAACCAGTTAAGCAAAACATAATGTCTCTAAGGAAAACAAAAACTTTCATTTTAGGATGTCAGCAACTGTAATACTGAAATTAGGTTTTTTGCCCCCTACTTCTTGGACCACAGATGGCTCCAGTGGCTTGGGTCTGGAACTTACACAAAAGGCAGAGCAGGGTCAGGGTTAAGGCACGAAAAAATTACTTAGTGCTTGATAGTAAGCCTTTGGCTACTTTTCAGTCAGGCACTTTCTCTCAGGTTAACCCTTCTGTTTCCTTTAAAGATGCCTACTCCCTTTCCATTCAAGCATCTGTTGCCTTCGAGGGTGGTAGTGATCTGGGTGGGAAGGAAAAGGGCATTTTCTGCTTTTGTATTTGAGGTAAGCAAACAGCCCTTTTAAGATTTTCACTACCAGTGATGGGGAAATGTAATAAGGTTCAAATGCTCCCTCCTATACTACTTATTCCATACATCCTTTTCCCTTCCCAATTGGAAAGACAATGCTGTACCCAGATACTAATCAGTTTGGGGCACACAAATGTTACATTACAAGCGGGGAAAAGAATTCAGACTAGTACGTGAATTTCATTACAGCAGAACTCCTTGGTCAAAAAGCAGAATTTGTGAGGAAGAGAGGAAGGAAAACAGGAAAGAGGTAAGAAAAAGGACCAGAGTGCTTACTGTTCATCACTATCAGCCTTTTCATGGAAGATTTTAAGGGGAGTTTTCAGGGAGGATACTGAGATATTCTTAGCATCAGCATTTAGGAAAAAAGAGGAGCTTTGTGGTCTTTGGGCCACAAAGCTAGCTGAAGGAAAATAGCTTGGAACTGGAATACATGAATAGGGAACTGCTCATACAGTACTGTTAGGAAGTATCTGGATAAAAATTCCTGGAGGCTGAAGTCTTTTTTATTGACAGAATCAACAGCACATTTGTAGGGCAGAGATGGTCACAATATCCTGCCACAGCAATTTCTGACATTCAAATTAGACCTATATAAATGTGGCTCCTTTTAATTTCTTCAATATGTATTATGATTATCTGTACAGATGGGTTTCTAAATCGAAACAAATTCACATCTCCCCTATAGTTTTTTTGGAGAACAGCTTGGACCAAATTTTTAAAAAGGTGATAGGCTAAAAGACTAAAAGATAAGGGGGAAAAAAAAAAAAAAACACTAAAGCTATCAGGACCAGTCAAGAATAACTTAATATTATTCATCTTCTTCTTTAAACATCTTACTTAAGTGCTCTATTAGGGCTACCAGTTCAGGATTCCCACCGCGTGCATCAATTTGTTTGTAGGCTTTAGATTCGAGCTCTTTAAGAGTTTTCCGAGTGTATTCAAAGGAACCTACATCTTCAAGATAATGTACACAGTATTTTTTAATATCTATGTTTTCTGTTCTCTGGCGCAAGATATTCTGCACCTGGGTGCTTTCAGGCCTCGACCAAATAGCATGAATAGTGGGAAATGAGAACTTTCCCTCTGTTAAGTCTTCACAAAAACTTTTGTTTTCGCTATATTCTTTGGAGTGTAGGTTAGCATAATCATCCCTAATTTGGAAAAAGAGCCCAAGTGTATTAAGCAGCGGCTTTAAATCTTCTTTGTAATCAGAGAACAACTGCATGAGACCTACTGCTAATCCAAACAGTCCACCTGTCTTTTGCAGCACCATAGCTTTGTATTCTTCCTCAGTGGGACAAGTGTAATTATCCCTCCAGTAAATATCTAGGCCTTGTCCCTGATGGAGTTCCAAAAGTTGGCGGGTGAAAAGCTTTACTGCATCTGGGTGATCAAGGGTTAAGACTTTCTCTAAGCCAAGAAAATACACATAATTGGCAGAATTGATGACAGACGGAATTCCATAGATGCTGTGTGCCACTGGAAAGCCACGTCGGAGTTTTGAGTTGTCTTCGATATCGTCAATGAGTAAGCTGGCGTTATGCAACATTTCTGTCACTTCAATGATAATCTAATAAAAAAGAATGGAAAATTTCACTTTATGAGAACTATTCAAAAGAGCTGTACAGTAACAGATCATGAAGGTCTCAGGTGTCTTAATTTTTACAACTCATAGTTATTTAGCAACCTCAATGTAAAATAATATATTGCACGGGCATTAAGTTCAATCAAGAAGTAGGAGTATTTTTATGCAACAGCTATTAATTTCTTGGGGATTAAGAATGAGATTAAGAATTGCTTAAATACCTGTAGCTTGTCTTCTGGAACTTTCAGCCAATGATTAAATGCCTGTGAAAGTTTGGTTCTCACTTGTTTACCTGCAATTTAAGAATAAAATCTGACAATAAAATGAATAGAAACTTCCTTCAAAATTGCCCAAACTTGGTAAATCCAGCCCCATCAATCCATTACCTGCTGCAGAGCTTGCCTTCCACTGCTCGACACCCCACCCTCAACACCTCTGAAATCCACAACCTTTTAAAATCAGGGCAGGTCTGAGATTCTAAAGCACTTCAGTGGCACGCTAGCCCACTTCTTTTACCCTAACTTGAATTGACAATTTTGGTGTTGGATAGGCTTTTTAGGCATTATGGCCTAACTTATTACCTTTTTTTAAAAAAGGAAGCTAGTCTAGTTAGTGGCAGTTAATTAGCAGTATATATTTTATAGAACTATAGGCATTTTTAATGAAATGTACTCTACTATTGAATTACCTCATAAAATTACCTCTTAAAATTATCTACCATTCCTTTAAATTAAGGTTCTAGAGACTGGGCAGCTCTGCTTCTTTCCTATCAAATATGAGACTACTGTACCCAGAAGTATTCCCTTTTAATATCCCTAGTTTAGTTAAAAGCTAATCTCTTTATTATGACTATTTTGCTTTTCTTTTTTGAGACAGGGTCTTGCTCTGTCACCCAGGCTGGAGTGCACTGGTGTCATCAGAGCTCACAGCAACCTCAAAATTCCTGGGCTCAAGTGATACTCCTGCCTCAACCTCCTGAGCAGCTGGGACTACAGGTATGCACCACCACACCTGGCTATTTTTTTTTTTTTTTTTTTTAATTTTTTGTAGAGACAGGGTCTTGCTATTGCCCAGGCTGGTCTCGAACTCCTGGCCTCAAGTGATCCTTTTGCTTTGGCTTCCCAAAGTGCTAGGATTACAGGTGTGAGCCACTGCGCCCGGCCAAGAGAGGTCTTTGGATAGAAGTTAACCACGAGTAGTAACTGTGGCCCAAATACAAAGCAATGATAGATGAAAACCACAAACAGTTCATTTAGTAAGAATGTTCTGAGCTTCCTGATAAATGAATGCATAGTAACATCCCAATTTCAGATTAGGTTTCAGGAAAATGGTTACATAAAAAGTTAAGTTTCAATTAACTAAAACACTATTTCCTAAGTCCTATATGTTTTCTCTGTACCAATCGTCCAAACAAATGAATCTACAAACTCTCATTACATATCCTAATGGGACAAAGTTGCACTTTCTATGAGAAAGGAAAAGAAGGCATCTCTCTTCTGCCTACTAATACTTAAGGTGCACGTGGTCTGGGTGGCAATTATATACTTGATATTCCTGATCTACTTTCCAGTTTGACAAAGGTTAGTCTGGGCTGTACTTACAAAGCACAATTGTGCAAACTAATCTGTTATCACTTAAAAAAAAATAACTTTTGAAGATGAAAACCACAGAGTCCCATTACATTTGGAGTCCCATTTTTTATTTCACTTCCAAATATTATATAGAAAACAGTAAAATAAATGGCTTAATTTTCGGTACTACAGGTTTTTAATGTTTTTTTCCCTCTGATGAGATTCTCGGATCTGGCCTGATACGTTTAAGTTCCCAAATCATTTCTAAGATTGAGGCTAATCACAGAGATCCCTCAAAATGAAAACAAACATTCCTCCTTCCTCTTTAAGACCCTAACATCATTGATTGTCTTTTTGCAGCCCCTTGTCCTCCACTCCCAACTTCATCCTCCTCTCCCTAACTACAAGGCTATAGGGACTTACACTAGGGCAAATAAACAAACAAATCAAAGTCATTCTCTTCACTGGTTTCAGAAAATCCTGATATCATTATTACTGTAATATTTTATAAGCAAGAGTAATTTTATAACAGTACAAATGATCTGGCCCACCTTTACGTTATTTTAGTAACTCTGAAGCTTTCTGTAAAAAACAGGAGTGTGATACATATTGCAATGTCCTATTTTTTTAGGAAAATCTCTGAGGTTGTATTCACCATGGATCAAGAACATATTTGATAAATAAGGTTAGGTACCAATTGAGAATTTTAAATGTTATCTAATGGCTTAGAACATTACTTCCAGGTAATGAGAACTTTAAAGAAAGTTACAGAAGTTCATTGCATAGGTAAGCATTGCGGTTAAAATCTGACTACAGGCAGTCCTTGCTCTGCATGTAGTGGAGTGGGAAACACTCAGGAGACACTTGTTAGACTCCTCAGCATTCTGATAACTGGCTTATTTTACGGCAGTCCAGTTCTAGCCAACATTTGCCAATTTGTTACAAAAGAAGTCCAACAATAGCTGGTGGGTAGAATGAAGGAAAACAGTGCCATGTTTCTCACTAGGAGATCCTGAAATAAGTGAAGTTACTAAATGCTGAACAGATGTCACTCAGTAACAGTCTCTCGGCTTTTTCTTAAACAGCGGGCAACTTTCCCTTTGAATTCTCCATTTCTGTCTTCCCTGCACTCTTTTGCAGCATTGATATTAGCAGGTGAGTCTCCAGTAGGGTCTGCCAGAATAGAAATGACACTAATCATGATGGTTTTCAAGGTGTAGCTCAGGAGCTGGCACTCTTTTGACTTTTGATAACTGTATTTATCCTTCTCAGGCTCATGAAGAATCGAAATGGACATATTACCACTGAGGTAAGCACCATAAATAGAAATAAAAACATGTCTATTATGATTGAATTGAGAGCATCACTAGGGTATAGTTTAGCCACATTATGGGCTAAACAAGTTTTTATAGTTGTCAAAGAATTTACTACCTTTTATATTATTTCCATAAGAAAAGTATTCTACATTTCAAGTAACTGGTTTATAAATGAATTTTTATTACAAGAACCCTCATTTATTATATTCATGAGTTTTTACTCATTATCATTTCCCAAAGTTTAAAAAAAAAACCAAAATAAAACAAAAACATACATGTACATGTGATTAGGCAAGTGTCAAGGCAGGAAGTCACGTCCAGGTGACACACCCTCATACAGGAATAATGTGAGCTATGCTTCCACATCCTGTGATTTAAATGCATTAAAATTTGGCTCTCAAAGAACTAGTAATGTAAGAAACACAGCATGTGTATGAGATACTGGAAAACATGGACATGGAAGGGAAAACTTGAATAGAAGGTAAATGAAGTTTTCTGTTGTTACACAAATTTGCATAACTTCCCCTAACATTTAAACTGTGGGAAATTCAAATGTGTGACATCCATAAAAAATAAAACTTCCAATGAAATACCAAAATTAAAAAAAACGTTTCTTTTAGAGACAGGGTCTCACTATGTTGCCAAGGCTGGTCTCAAACTCCCGGCCTCGGTGATCCCCCTACTTTAGTCTCCCAAGTTGTTGGGTTTGCAGGCAGGAGCCACTGTGACCAGCCCCAGAATGTTTTAAGTATTTTTATTTTTCTAAGGAATGTTATATAATTGGATATTTTTAAAAGAGTGTCTTAAAAAATTACCCTTTTTTTTTTTTTTTTTAAAAGAGATGGGGTCTCATTATGTTGCCCATGCTGGAGCGCAGTAGCTGTTCACAGGTGTGATCACAGTGCACTACAGCCTTAAACTCCTGGGCTCAAGCCAGCCTCCTGCCTTAGCCTCCTGAGCAGCTGGTACTACAGGCATGCACCACTGCACTTGGCAAAAATCACCTTTTAAGAGACAAAAATTATGAAGTTCTGTTTATAATTTTTCTCATATGCATCACCTTAAGTAGGAAATCTCAAGAGCTAGCATGTCTAACTTTTTTCCTTTGCTAACATTTGAATGACCACTACCATATGAAAACTAACCTATATGTGGATTGATTGAACTGTTACCTGGTAACTGAAGTAAATATTTATAGGGTTCTAGAAGAATTCTTTGGACTGTTTCTTGAGTCTTCTCCATTGTTTTTAAATTTGAAAGCTTATCTGTCAAAAAGAAGAAAGATAAAAAAGATCTCATGAACCTAATTATCTTTGAGTTCAAACTGCAAAAGAATTTGTATCTCAAGGTGTATTTGGAAAGGTAGACTTTCAGTTTGGTTTAAAAAGAAAATTCTACAAGCACGAAGCCTTGAAAACATTATGTTAAGTGAAAGAAGCCAGTCACGAAAGACTCCATATCATATTATTCCATTTATACGAAATGTTCAGAATAGGCCAATCTATAGAGGCAGAAAGTAGATTAGTGGTTGCTAGCACGGGGGGAAACAGGGATTGACTGCTAATGAGTACAGGGTTTCTTTCTGGTGGATCAAAATGTTATAAAATTAAATTGTGGTGATGGTTGCACAACCCTGTAAATATACTGAGAACTACTGAACTGTACAATTTAAATGGGTGGTATTAAATTACATCTCAACTTTTTTGAAAAAAAAAAAAAAAAAAAAAATTCTTCATTCACTTGATTATTACAGTGGTCAAACTGTATACTTGGTTTTTAATCGGTTTTCTTAGTTACATAACTTATATCAAACCATTCCTTTTTATTTTTTCAGAGAGAGGACTGGCCCTGTCACCGAGGCTGAAGTGCAGTGGTGTGGTCACAGCTCACTGCGGCCTCAAACTCCTGGGCTCATGCGATCCTTCTGCCTCAGCCTCCCAGGTGGCTGGGACAAGTGTGCACCACTGAACCCAGCATAAGCCTTTCCTATTTTATCACCCATAAAAGGCTTCATTTGTTGACAGCAAATAAATGTCAAATCCATAGAATTAGACAGATACCTTTATATTTAACTGATTAAATTAGTAAACATATTCTTTGTTTCTATGAGCATTAAGATGGGGATGTTTTATATATTTAAAATTTAAAGAGATCCCCCCTCCACTTGGTATTTTCTATATAATTAATCCATTTCAGAGATTTTGACTAAAGACATGCCTTAACTTGAATGCAATTATTTTATTAAAAATATTCCTGGGCAGTACCTTATTATTCTGAATTTCACATTTATTTTAATATTTCCTAGAGTATCACTTGTGGTCATCCTAGGGTCTTCCTTTACTGTTGAATCTCTACTGTTTCTTTGTAAATTTGTTTCTATTTTACTTGTTCTCATATTAGGACTCTTTTTTTTCCTAATTGCTCCAGCATCTTTGGCATATTTTAGGAGGTTTATCATTTTTGTCCTATTTTTTGTCTTTTTTTTTTAGAGATAAGGTCTCGCTCTGTCACCTAGGCTCGTATGCAGTGGCATGATCATAGCTCATTGCAGCCTTGAATTCCTGGGCTCAAGCCATCCTCTGTCCTTAGCTGCCCGAGTAACTGGGACTATAAGCATGTGCTACCACACCCAGCTAATTTTTTTCATTTTTTGGAGACAAGGTCTCCCTGTGTTGCCTAGGCTGGTCTCTGATCTCTGGCCTCTGATCTCTGGTCTCTGGCTGGTCCTCCCATCTCAGCCTCCTGAGTTGCTGGGATTACAGGCATGAGCCACTGTACCTGGCTCTTTTGCTTCTTGGGACTATGATTTGGTCTCTGGGATCATGAGCCCTCTCCTAACCAATTATCTGGCTTCATAACACAAGGCTAAACATAACATGACATCTAATGGCAGTTCATGATCAGTGCTATTCAAAGAGTTGCACATTACTGAATTTTTTTTTTTTTTTTTTGAGACAGAGTCTCACTCTGTTGCCCGGGCTCGAGTGAGTGCCGTGGCGTCAGCCTAGCTCACAGCAACCTCAAACTCCTGGGCTTAAGCGATCCTACTGCCTCAGCCTCCCGAGTAGCTGGGACTACAGGCATGCGCCACCATGCCCGGCTAATTTTTTGTGTATATATATTTTAGTTGTCCATATAATTTCTATTTTTAGTAGAGACGGGGTCTCGCTCTTGCTCAGGCTGGTCTCCAACTCCTGACCTCGAGCGATCCACCCGCCTCGGCCTCCCAGAGTGCTAGGATTACAGGCGTGAGCCACCGCGCCCGGCCTATTACTGAATTTTTTAACTGGCACCTTAGAAAGTTCTTTTTTAGTATGCTAGAAGATAACAAAGCACAAGAACATATTTGGTGGAGAGTCACTTTTTTTTTCTTGAGACAGGGTCTTGCTCTGTTGCCCAGGCTTGAATGCAGTGGTGTCATCATAGCTCACCAAAGCCTAAAACTGTTGGGCTCAAGGGATCCTCCTGCCTCAGCCTCCCAAGTAGCTGAAACTGCAGGTGTGTACCACCACACCCCATTAATTTTTCTATTTTTTGTAGAGATAGGGTTTTGCTACCTGCTCAGGCTGGTCTCGAACTCCTGGGCTCAAGTGGTCCAACTGCCTCAGCTTCCCAAAGTGCTAGGATTATAGGTGTGAGCCACTGTGCCGAGCGGGCCACTGCCTTGGAATAAAGAAAATGAAGTTGAATTCATATATTCTGTATTATCCTGATTGCTCAAAGGTCTTTTTCTGATTCACTGAGTCTGGGCAGGCAACTAGGAATATCCATTTCTAATATGCATCTTGTATGATTCTGATGCAGTCACTTGAGAAAGTGTTAGGGAGAACTGGAAATGAGTTGCTTGCATTGTATGACACCACAGCATAACTAAGGGAGTGGGTGCTGATGTTTTTTATTTACTGTAATGCTGAGGATGCGTTTCTCAATTTCCAAATTTGCCCTAGTAACTTCATAAATGTTAACTACTAAAACTCATCTTTTACAGCCCAATCATCTGAGACTATGATCTCATCATCTATACTCCCAGGGTTTAGGCAGTTCTAGTACTAGTACTGTTACTCCTTGCTGGCATTAAATTAAAAAATGCAAAATATACTTAGGAAAGCAGAATCTGATGTTTAATGCACAAAATACAGGACTTTTTGCATATATTTCAGCAAATGGAACATAATGGTTGATGCACACGCAGCTAAGCAAATCTGAAGATCTTGAGTAAATAGTGCACAAAGTGCCACACAAGTGAAACAATTTCCAAAATCTTGCACCCGTATGTGCACTATTCACAATAGCAAAGATATGGAATCTAAGTGTCTATCAACGGATGACTGGATAAAGAAAATGTGGTAAATACACACGATGGAATACTACTCAGCTATAAAAAAGAATGAAATCAAGTCTTCTGCAGCACACGGATAGAACTGGAGGCCATTATCTTCAGTGAAACAAGTCGGATACAGAAAGACAAATACCACATGTTCTCACTTATAAGGAGGAGCTTATGGATATAGAATGTGGAGTGATAGATGACGTACACTTGGAAGGGTGAGCGGGTGGATGATGAGAGATTACTTAGATACAACGTACGTTATTTGAGTGCCAGATACCCTAAAAGCCCTGACTTCACCATTCTACAATCTATGCATGTAACAAAATCACATATCCCATAAATTCACACCCCTCCCATCTAATTATTAATGCTGGCATTCTACTTTAGCACTGAGACTACACCTATTGACAATTAGGTATTTGATGTCCCTGTTTTGTAGTAGGCAATCAATACAAGGGTAAAAAGGTTTGAACCACATTGTCATGTACTTTTTTTCTTGCTATGGAATGAGATGTATAATATAGCAACAGGAGGAAGGAATGAAACTTCTACATTAACTATACATTGCCAGGCACGTGGTAGGCACATGATAAAGGAGGGCTGAAGCTAATGACACACATATTACCATCAACTGTGCAAGTGCTTTGATGCTTCCGCATAGTATAAACCATCTCATGGGTCAGGGAAACCTTTGGAATATGATGAAACCTATGATCTTCTAAAAAAAAAAAAAAAAATCTGCATATATGTAAATATGCCCTCACACAAATACATGCACACCCACAAAAACCTACATGTAACTTCTCAGGGATGATATGGTCTCTTTCACATGTACCTCAGATTAAAAGCCCCAGCTACAGAGTATCTTCACTGTTTAATGCCAAACAAATATTCATGTTTGCGTGAAAACAGGCTAAGACATAAATTCCACTACCTTAACTCTTTATTGAACGCAGATTACAAATGGATATTAAAGCATGAATCTGGCACATAGTTCAGGTGGATCTTTAGGATTGAAAAGTATATTTTTTTCTAGCCTGTCCTAGATGATTATCTATGTGAACCAATCATAAAAAAAGTCAGCACTCCACCAAAGGAAATCATTTTAGGAAAATGAATTCAAAAAGAAACATTCCATATAGAAAATTTCCATGTCTACTTGGACTAGTAATTAATGTTAAATACATTATAAGGCAAAAACAGCTCATAAAATGTTTTGAAATAATAAAAATAACAATTTAGTAACCTATTACCTATACTGTTCGCTCTCTGATATAGGTTATCTTATTCTTAGAAATTAAAGAAAGAAAAGAGGATATAAAGTAGGGAAAATAATGGCTTAGGTAAAAGATTGAGTATCATTGAAGATAGAATTTTAAAAAATCTCACAAACACCATATGCACTCTCTAATACACTGGAACTAACTGATGGGCACACAAGTGCACAGAGAGAAGTAAAAGTCATTGGAAATCAAGCAGGGGGAAGGAGGGAGAAGAGGAGGGGCAAAAACCCACCTGATGGGTACAATGAACACTATTTGGGTTATGGGCAGATTTATTGCCCTGACTCAAGCCTTGTAACAAAGACATTTGTATCCCCTTTAATATTCTGAAACGATAATAAAAATCTCACATACTTTTTTATTTAAATCTTCTTAACTAGGTTGGGAGCAAAAATCATGTTTATATCTTTTTTAACAGCCTCCAAAACACATCTGACTTAACTTAAAAATCAATGAGACCCATTCTCAGAATTCTTTTTTGTGTCTGGATCACTAACAGGTGTACTTTTGCACAGAAGTCAGAGCTAACCTTTGTTTCAATTCTAGAACTTTATGGTTGATGTTATTTCTCAACTTAAAAGAATTATTCCGTTGCTCACTCAGAGAAGTTTAAGAATACTCAATTAACAAATAAGTCAATTAATGTTCCTTTCCCAGAGGATGTTTATATACAACTATTCTCAGCGGGAGGGAAAAAAAGGAACCTCAATTTTTCCAGGTATCAAAAACCAACCTGTCTTGTGTCTTCTTAAAAGTCTAAGAGATTCTATACACTGGCATGTGCTCTTCACTGCCTGCTTCTTTGTTTTTCTTTTTTTTTTACTCAAAGGACTCCCAATTTATCAGAGCTAGAAATTTCAACTATCATGTAGTAGCCGTAAATGTAGAGGCATATACTGTGTGTTACATGAACTGTACTATGTGGTGAATAACTACAGAACGCCGCAGTGAGAGTCTAAAACTACTCCTCCCTTTCAAAACTGAAAAAGTGCTGGAAGTTTGTTCAAAGAGTGGATAAATAAATATTAACACAAACAACATATTCTTTCCACCGTATGAATGAACTACTACTGTAGTAGCCTCCTGGTTGGGCTGTCTGCATTCGCCCCTCTAATCAATAGTCCTTCACTCTTCAGTAAGTAGTGACAGCGAAATTTAAATGTGGTCTTCTCCCTTCCAACTGAGAACCTTTCAAAGATATCTCATTTCTCTTCGGACAAGAACAAAACTCCTTAACAAAAAACCTATCAAGTTCAGCAACGTCCCTTATCTCTCCAGCCTCAGTTCTTGGAACTGGAGAAGCTCCCTTCTGACACAAGGCTTTCCAACATGTTACTTACTCTTTCTGCCTGGAGTGCCCTTTCCTTAGTTAACTCCTGCTAGCCCTTTAGTGCTCTGCTCGATCCTCACTTGCTCGGGAAAGTCTTCCCTTGCCTCCTTAACTGAAGCCAAATGTCTTACTTCATATTCTCCTATCACCATGTATTGCAGCACCATCGCTGCTGCAACTTCACATTCACTTGGGTGTCTGTTTTGTTTAACATCTGTCTGTCTGACCAGGCTCAGGTCTACGAAGGCAGAGGCCATACCGGTTGTTCCACATGGTGGGCGTTCAATACAAGTGAAGAAATGAAAGTACCTTCTAACGCACCACAGGACGAAACTACCGCACAAACAAACAAAAAGTGAAAATACCATGCAAAGTTTTTTTGCTTTTGTTTTTTTAAGAGAAGGGCCTGGTTTCAGAATTGCTAAATACAGACATACAAATGTTAAGCGCAGCTGTGACGCGCAGAGTAAATCCTTCCACTCAAACTCCGGGAGATGATGGAGTCTGAAGGAAACTAAGAGATACGGGCAGGGAATTTAATTAGTTTCGAGGCCGATTTTCAACAGCGCCTTGACAGAGAGCTTGCAATGTTTACTGGGCTAGCATAGAACCCGCAGAGTGAAGAACCGTGAGGCTCCTGCTTCCGCCCCACTGGGTCACCTCTTCCTTCTCCCTGTCTCAAGCAAGGGGATGGAAAATTCATACACAATCCGGTTCAGCATCCGGGTTCTCACCCTCCTTTCTTTCTTTCCTCTCGGCCCCGCCTTCCCGCCTCCCCCCGCCCTCCTTCCCATCCGGGTCCCCCCCAGCCGCCACCACCACCGCTCACGGTTCAATGATGATATCACGACTTTCACGCCGCCAGTCCAGGAGTCGCAGTACCCAGCATCAGCTTCTACTTTAGAGTTCACACTAAAGCGCCTCCGGATGCCTACATGAATCCCTCCCCCTACTTCACCACAGAACTCTCCGCCCTCCTCAGCCGCCAGCGACACCGCATTACTCGGTGCAAGAAAATGCGCCATCCCGGTCACACTGCGCAGGCGTCGTTGCCACCTCCCCCTCTGCTTTGGAGCCCCGCCCCCTTTCCCTCCCCTTTCTCGTCTCACGCAGGCGCGGGGCATTGCGGGTCTTGCAGTTCTCACTGGCGAGGGCTAGCGCATTGGCCCCAGAGGCTGGACTACATTTCCCGGTAAGCTTTGAGGCGTAACTTTCTGTTTCCATAGAACTGGGGGAAAATGGCGTCGTTGTTTGTATCCGGGGGCCAATAGGAACACGGTGTGGGCGGGTTCTAAAGAACCCTAACCAATCCGAGGTCGTCTGAGAGGCCATCCGGGAAAGAGGTAGGGGAGGGGAAAAAAATCTAGGGGAGGAGAGAAAAGAGGGAAGGGGGGGAGCCTGGGGTGGGGGGGAAGCGATGTTTGCCCGTCAGTCGAGTCCGGAGTGAGGAGCTTGGGCGCCGGAGCGGAGGGAGACTCCTGAGCTTAAGCTTCCCGCCGCCACGGCCACCGCTTGGACCTTTGCCTGGAGGAAGCCGCAGAGGGTCCATCGCCGCCGTCCTCTGGAGGGCAGCGCGATTGGGGGCCCGGACCTCCAGTCCGGGAGGGATTTTTCGTCGTCCCCCCTCCCCCCAACCAGGGAGCCCGAGCGGCCGCCAAACAAAGGTACCAGTCGCCGCCGCGGGAGGAGGAGGAGCCGGAGCCTCAGCCTCTGCAGCCGCTGGACCCACCGCCCTTCTTCCCCATCTCTCCCCCGGGCCTGCTGGTTTTGGGGGGGAGGAGAAGAGGGGACTCTGGACGTGCCAGGGTCAGATCTCGCTTCCGAGAAAGGTAGGGGACATTTTCTGGGGCTTTCTTGGTCTCCTAAGGGGGTCCCTTTGGTAGTCACTGGGCCCGGCCGAGGAGCAGGGGAAGATCGCTGTGGTGGTCTCACGGGCGCCTGAATTCAGGGCCTCGGCCTCCCGGGAGCCCCCGTCCCCCCTCCCGCTTTTGCCGTGTCCGAGCCGCCCCCTGGCCGGGTGGCCGCACACTCAGAGGTTTAGGGGCCTCGGTGGGGGGCCCTGGCGGGGTAGGGGGCCGTGCCGCCTCCCGGGCCCTCGGCTCTGTGGTCGTGCCCGCGACGGGGGCAGATGTTGATCCCACTCCCACTTGTCGGGTCTCCATTCGGAACGGGACGTGGGCAGAGGCTCTGCGGAGGGTCGGTCCTGCTCGCGGCCCTCGGGCCCGCCTGGCCCCTTGGCGGCCCCCGGCTGGGCTCCCTCTCCGACGCGGGGCTGTGCGGCCCATGGGGGCGCGGACCGGCTCGGCCCGGCGCGGAGGCCCACGGAGAGGGCGGCCGGCCCCGCGCCGGACTCCGGGCTTGTTGTTGAGTTTCTTCTCTGACAGAAATGGCGTCATTGTCGGAGACGGGAAACTCCGTCTGGCCCCGACAATGGGGACGGGAAGCCGCCGAGCTGTGTAGGTGGCTGGGTTTGCGGGGATGGCGAGGCCAGAGGGAGCCCCGAATCGGCGTATGATGGTTCGGGGGCTGACGCCCTGTACGACTCTTTCTTCGGGGTTCGGGCTTCGCTCGGTTCCTCCGCCTCCGCCAGTGCAGAGGGGTGCCCATGGTGTTGACGGGGTGTCTTTTGTTTCCCCTCCAGGTGCAGGTGAACCTGGTGTTTTCGAGGATATCTTGGTCCCAGAATCATCATGAAGGTAAGATTGCCTACAGAAAATGAACCTCCGGGGTTATAGAATTCAGGAAGTAAGGGGTTTGGACGAGGTCGCTGTGTGGGGCCTCCAAGTTGTGCATAGGGAGGTGTGTTTGGTGGCTCGGTGACCGAGCCCTTCCCCAGGAGACGTGAGGGTCAGCTGTGGTGGATATTCACGGGCTTTGCTGTGGAGTTGGAGTCAGTTATAGGGTATCTTATTGGGGATGATTCTCCTATATAGATCGTCTGTTTTTGCAGGCAAGGATAGGAATAACTGCATGAATTAAAGTGTTTTAAAAAGTAAAATGAAAAGCAGGTCAAGTAATCTGACTCTAGAAACCGAACTGTGTAGTGGTTCTATCAGTTACACTGATGAAAGAAAATCTCATTTATTGTGTGAACAGTACTGTGAAATTTTAGCAGAAAACCATTTGATTGGCCGCACAAATAATCTTAGTTGAAAGATTTTAAAAGAGGATTTTGGTGATCTTTATACAATTCACAGATAGCTGCAGTTCCTTGTATCTTCCAGGGGATTAGGTTATATGTTTAATCTTTCTTTATTGATCTAGTTGGTCTGCAAATTGCTGAGTTCCTATCTCACTTTCATGTAAATGAAAACATAACCAATGATGTTTCAGGAACGATTCCTTTTTGTTAGTCATAAACCCTAGCTGACCCGTGTCTTTTACCTGTGTAAAAGAGTGGGTGAAAAGTGATTTTATTAGGTAAACTATCTATCTACCTTGGTGTTGGATGAGAATTTCTTAAGAAAAGTGTTGAGTTGAATAATATATAGTAAGTTCAGAAGCTGAATAAATACAGGGCTTAGTTTGGAAGAAATGTAATTTGTCACAGTTCCCAATGTACTGCCTGTCACATCTTAAGTACTCTGTAAATGTTTGATTAAAAGAGATGTTGTAAGTTGAAGGTCTTTTAGATTTAAATTTTCTTTTTTTCTTCCTTTCGTTTCCCTTTAAAAAAAAAAAAAAGGCTGTTTGAAAAAATGAAAGTATGTTGGAAACTTTAGCCTTAAAAGTTTCAGGGTAAAGACTAGGCAAATGCAAATTTTTTGGTATTATTTTAGAACTACTAATTTTAAGTGCTCATCATTTCCATTCTTACTGCCTTTTAAAAAAGGGTACTATTAATGTTAAAAGGAAAATGTTATTAAAATACAGTTCTAACTTTATATAAGAAGGACTTCCTGTTATTGTAAGTACAGCAAATCTTCTCTTAGGGAATCAAGTAGTAATCTCTAGTACTAAACATTTAGCTTATTTTCTTGTATGATAAAAGATGAGAAGCTGTACATGATTTGTATTTGCTTTAGCAAAAATTGCAATGAAGAATGTTTTTAGTGTTGATTATACTGGGCTTAAATTTTCTTTTTTATGTGTTCCCAGTTTCTATTTTACAAGATAATTGAGCTGTAGAAGGACTTATGCCATCTATTGGATCTTACCAAACATATTTATACTTAGAAGCAAGCTTTTAGGTTTGAATTATCTATCTTATTATTGACAAAAAACTCTTAAATTTTATTAAATGACAATGTATTGAGGTAATTGAAAGAGTATTTTATAATATTTAGTAGTAGTACTTTCTGGTTGTTGCTTTAAAGTTCTGAAGAAAAGAAAAATACATATGCTATTTTAAATATTATATGTTTTGGCAGCAATTTTCCTGTAGTACCACCTTCAAGAATTTAAAAATAAATCCCTCTTACTGACTAGTACACAAATATCTTGTAATATTTTTGCACAATGTGTTTTTGAGAAATAAGACTTGTTGACAGAAAAGCAATTTGTGCTTTAATGTAGATTATGATGTGGATGTTACGTTGGGTTTATGTCAGGTTTATTTTTCATACTTTTGATAAACCTTTCAATGTTAGCGATAGCACCATTATCAGGAAATGATAGGTTCTTGAAGTTTGTAAATAATTTCAATACTGAATTTTTATTAATGTGAAATAAATTTCCTACTTTTTTTATATAAAACTTTTTTGTGCTTCTGTTTTGTGCATGTTACTAACATTTCTTACTACATTGCAGTAAATTTTTTTTTCAGAGGTTTAACATGATAGAACTTTATTTCTCACTACTGCAGTAAATTTTTGAATGGGCAGGATGGGCTACACATATCAGACTCTTTAAGAGATAAGTAATTTAGATGGTTGTCCTTAGAATCTGGGTAGATGGGCTTTTTCAGATGTACCATTCTTTCTTCTACAATAACTGGCTTAGACCACATAAAAATAATGGATTGATTACAAATGCCCTGTCTTAATGCTGTGTGCATGTTCTTTTTCCCTTTTTCTTTCCTTCTCCCTCACTTCCTTCTCCTCTCTCCCTGCCTTTTCCTTTTCTTTATCCTTTCTTTCTTCTTTCCTTCTGATGCATCCCTGTTTCATAAATCATTCATTTAACAACAACCCCTTCCATGTGTTAGGCAGTGTGGAATGAAGGTGAATAAAGTATCTGACCTACTCTCGATGAGCTCACAGTTTAGTAGAAGACAGAAAAATTAAAACTTACAGCATATTGAATAATAAGAGTACGTATATTATTTCAACATACAGTAATTGTAGTAAGTGCTATGGGAGGGCAGAATTCTAGAGGACATCTAAATCAGAGAGCCATGGAAAGTTTTCTGCTGTAGTTGATACGTAAGCTGAGTGTTAAAGCTTTTGCTAGGCAAAAAAGGGGAGAAAAGAGTGTTTCAGACAGAGAGGTAACAACATTGGAAAATAAAGAACAAAACAAGGTGATGTATCTGGACACTATACATAGTTTGCTGTGGTTGAATTAAAGGATGATGTATGTTGGGTAGGAGTAGACGGGCAATGATGGGAGATGAAGCCAAGTGAGGGAGTTGAAAATTTTCTTGAAAGCTACATGGAACCACTAAATGTTTTTAGTAAGGGGTAAAGATGTGGAGAGATCATTTTGGTAGTATTGTGGCGAATACATCAAAAGGGAGATCTGCATGGAAGGTCTGGAGATTCCAGATGAGAAATCCAAGTGAGAAATGAATGAGGACCTGAATTAATGCAGTGGGAGTGGAGCAGAGGGGATAAATCTGAGACATTTAGTAAGTGGTATTCAGGACCTAGTAACTCACCCTGAGGTAGGAGGAAGATGGAGGTTTCTATCTTGGAAAATAGATGGATGTTATTGTCATTTGAAGCATGTTGTCATTGGAGTAAAGATGAATAGAGTTTTGAGTATTTAAGGGAATGTGTAGGAGGTCCACATCCAAATGGACCTGTTAACTAAGAGGTAAGATTAAGAGAGCAGGTAGGATGAAGCCAGAGTCTTGGTTAATCCAGTGTGGATGTTAACCTTATTATTCATACTTAACTCTAATATTTGAAGGGATTTAAGATCCATGATATAGCAAATGTATTTTGTGCTATAATTCTGTGGTCTTTTTGATGAACAGGTAATTTTTGTAAAATACTAACTTGTTTTCTGTCCAAATTGCTAAATCTTTGCTTATTGCAATTTTAAAAACTATGCTAGATGAGTACATATTTCACTGAAGAATGTGTTTTTTACCAATTCAGCCAGTAAATTCAGTCACTGAACAGATTATATACCTTCTTTGTAGCAGACATGGTTCTGGGTTTTGAGGATGCAGCAGGGAACAGATAAGAGTTCTTACCTTCATGGAGTTTTCTGTCTACTAGGGTACACAGACACTAGGAAAAAAAGAAGTAATAAATGTTATGAAGAGAAATAAAGCAGATTAAGAGGTTAGAGTGACAGAGGTGTTACTTTAGATTAGGTAACAACTCATAATGGAGGGCCTGTTTGAGGAGGTGACATGTAATTGTGATGTGAAGCAAGTGATAAAGTGAGCCATTCACTCTTCTGGAGGAAGAGCATTCTCTGCAGAAAAGCCAAATGCAAAGTCCCCAAAGTGAAATGTGCTTGGCACGTTTGAGTGTGGCGTATTTAAGGAAGGCCATCAGGGCTGGAGTGGTAGGAGATGCTAGAGAGGGTCACAAAGGCCGGTGTAATGTGTAAGGCCTTCTGGGACTTGGTAGGGACTTGAGTAAATCAGAATGTGTTGGAAAGTCTTTGAAGGGTCTTGAGTGAAGTGAACAGATACATATTTTAAAAAAAGAACATCAACTGCGGTGCAGAGAATAGACTGTGGCAGCAAGAGTAGAAGGGGGAGGTCGGTCACAAGGCTCTCCAGCCAGTTCTGGGGAGAGATGGTGGTAGACCAGGTAGGAGAAGCAGTAATATTGGGATGTATTTGAAGGTGGGGATGATTGGATTTGAATGGATTGGGTGAGGGAAAAGTTCTACTTGCTGCTACTTTACAGATGAGTATTCCACCCCCCCCCCCCGCCCTTTAAAAATTTTTTTTTGCTGTGATTAGTTGGTTGATGGGATTCTTAGAACTCAGTATAACCAAGAAGGCATTTCCAACTCTTAGCCTTTCCTCAGTAATGAGTAGTGAACATTGAGCTGAGCAGGCCTGTCAGTTGTTTTTGGTTTTGTTTTTGAATTTTAAAAAATGAGATATAATTCACATACCATAAAATTCACCCTTTTAAAGTGTTGAAATTCATTACTTGTTAGTATTTCACAAGGTTGTGCATCTATTACTACTGTCTTTTTTGGATTTTTAAATTTTTATTTAAATTTTAGTTTTTTAGAGAGAAGGTCTTACTCTATTGCCTAGGTTGGCCTCAAATTCCTGGGCTCAAGTGATCCTCCCACTGTAGGCTCCAGAGAAGATGGGACTGTACTGCTGGGCCTGGCTGTCCATCACTACTGTCTTTAACTCCAGAACATTTTTATCCAATGAAAAAGAAGCCCCTTACTCATTAGCAGTCACTCCCTGTTCTTCCCTTCTGTCCTTGCGCTGACAATTAGATATCTACTTTCTGTCTGGAAGGATTTGCCTATTCTGGACATTTCCTATCAATGGAATCGTGTAATACGTGGTCTTTTGTGTCTGAAAACATTTTTAGAATGTTTTCAAGTTTCATCTGTTTTGTAGCATGTGTCAATACTTTATTCCTTCTTATTGCTGAATAATATTCCATTTTATGTATTTACCACATTTTGTTAATCCATTTGTTATTAATACTTTGTGGGCATATGGGTTTTTTCTACTTTTTGGCTATTAAGATAATGGTGCTATGAACATTTGCATACAAGTTTTTGTGTGAACATATATTTTTAATTCTCTTGGGTCCTAGGAATGGACTTTTCAGTTTTAGAGTGGTAATATTACCTGTATGAGATAACCTGTTGAGTGCTGTGTTTAACTTCAGGTGTTTTGTTTTGTGGCAAGTGGCCCAAAGAGTTGGATATTTAAAGTAAGTCATGCACCATTTATTGAACAGGTACTATATGCTAGTCTCCATTGTAGCCATTTAGGATGTATCAGTGAACAAAACAGCTAGAAATTCCTGGCTCTGGATTTTACATTTCAAGGTGAGAGGACAGACAAATAAGAATAAATATAAATAAATAAATTTCTAGTTTGTTAGGTGACCAGTAGTATGGAAATAAGAAAAGAATAGAGCTGGGTAAGGAAGATGGAGAATGTGGGTGCTGGGGCGGGTTGCAGTATTGCATAAGGAGGTCAGGTGAGGCTTTATTGAGAAGACATTTGAACAAATACTTGACTGAAGGACGCAAGTCAGTTAGCCATGTGGCTTTCTGGCAGGACAGCCTTCAGAGTTGCTCAGCATGTTCAGCAAACAGTATAGAGGCCAGGGTGGCTGGAGTGGAGGAATGAAAGAAGACAATGGGTGGGGATGGGGTCAAGACGGGTAAAGGGGCTGTGGGTTGGGGGTGGAGCAGATCAGATCTCTAGGTCCTTGGAGAGGTGCCTTTGTAAGGACATGGCTTCCACTGTGATAGAAATGGGGAGCCTCTGCAGCTTTTGAATGGAGTGGTGCAGTATCATTACAGAGTGGCAAAGTTTCATTAGATTTTTGAAAGGGTCACTGAATGCTCTGTTAAAAACAGCCTGTAGGTGAGTCAAGGATAGAAGCTAACCAGTTTGGAAGCTGTTTTGTTAAAGGATATGGCAAGATGATTGGTGGCTTCAGTGAGGGAATGAGGAATGGTCAGATTATAGATGTCTTTTGAAGATAGGACCAACAGGAGTTCCTGTCAGATTGAATGTAGGGGAAGGAGAAAGAGTCAGAGAGGACACCAAGATATTTTGGCTGAGTAACTGGAAAACGAGTTTAGGATGAACTGCAATTTTAATTTTTGGAAATAAGCATTTATATTTTATACTTGTGAAAAACGCTTACTGGTATATTACTCTGTGAAACGTGGCTCTAAACAAAATACAGATATGCTGTATTCATTTTTTACTAACGGACACATTTAAAAAGTTGCAAACTTTTATTCTTGATGAATTGTTTAAAAACAGGATTTATACTTGCCTTCCTTTTGGTGTCACAGAACAAAAGTAGTGAATCTTGTAGGATGTTTCTACATTCATGAGATGTATGCACTATTTTTCTGCGTAAGATGATCCACAATAAGCAATGGAAACCATAGTCACATTAATTCTTTTGATTTTAAACAATTGCAGATTGTGGAAGGTGTGGATTTTGGTAGGGTGTATAATGCAAATAGAATTAATTTAAAGTTTTTATTAAGTGCAAAGTATCACTTTTAGCTTGTAACTTAATTTGAATATAAAAGACTAAGGAAAATATTAAAGAAAATATGTCAGTAGTGCCTTCTTTTCAGTTTAGCCTTCTTTAAACCTAGTGGACATTGGATAAAATATAAGCTATAACTAACCATTGTTCCCAGGATGATTGAAATATTTTCGTTTAATTAATTTGCATCAAAATAAGACAGTGTATTTGTTAACTCTTAAACTACTAATCAATATGTTTAACTTAATTTTAAAAGAGAACTTTTGTTATGAAACTTTTTACATTTTTTTGCTGTCTTAGGAGTGCAGGAAATCCTAACATTCAAGTTTTCCATGAAAAATAATGTATTTTTAGAAATCTGATAATTTTCATTCTAAAATTGGAGACAGCATTCAGGTTTGGATAAGAAAAATTGAAGTTATGAAAGTATATAAACAGTTTACTAGAAAATAAAGCAGATCTACTAAGGTCAGCATGGAGAAACCAAATTTCATGTTCACCTTACTGTACTAACGGTCATATTTTAGACTGGTTAATAAAAGAAAGGGACATAGGAAAAAAGGCAAAAAAGGGGAAATGTTTTAAAACAAAACTTGCTTTACTCTGAGCATAGTTTCCAGTATTCCTTAATTAACACTTGCTCATACTTTACTCATGAAATACAAATACAGGCTTCAGAGGAGAGGAATCATAGCTTTCATCAAATTCTTCTTTTTGTCAAATTATCATTGCTATTTTTTAAGTAGAGACGGGTCTCACTATGTTCCCTAGGCTGGTCTTGAACTCCTGGCCTCAAGTGATCCTCCTGCCTTGGCCTTCCAAATGCTGGGATTACAGGCATGAACCAGTGAACCCTGACATTTCATGAGATTCTTGATGGAACCGCAATGCAAATGTTATACACAGCTCTGTAGCATCATCTGTTGCTGATCTGCTGCTGATCTATTTAGTAGGAGTAGTTGTTTGTGTATCCTTCTACTCTTCCCATTAAAGAAACAGTTAACCAGTCACTAATCATTTTTTAATTTTTTAAATTTAAATCATTGCATAGCCAGAAAAAAAATTTTTATTATATTGTTTCTGAGATGTTAGCATTTACATGAATGCATATATAGGTTGAGTATCCCTTATCCGAAATGCTTCAGACCAGAAGTTTTTCAGATTTTGGAATGTTTGCATTTATATACTTACTGGTTAAGCATCCCAAATACTGAAAATCCACAATGATCCAATGAGCATTTCCTTTGGGTGTCATGTTGGTGCTCAAAAATTTTGGATTTTGGGTTTTTCAGATTAGGGATAGTCAATCTGAATTGCTGGGAATGTTTACTTTTTTGAATGCCTAAGAAGAATCTGAATTTTTTCAATTATAGTTGGCCTTTGATTCATGGAAAAATTTTATGGAATAATTTCAAAAGTTTACTCAGGAAATCTGGAATTATAGTTTTTAGCAAATGGGTATTACTTATGAAACTACTATGAAACTTAATAGGTGCTCTCTCTTACCTTTTGCACAGTTTTTTGCCCTAATGGGGTTATCTAAGGTGAGGATAATATCTAACTGTGAATAACCAGATGTACTTAGCTTTAGGAGTCAGTTAGAAATAAATATAAAATTTGACATTGCTCTGTGTGGCATCAGTGTCTTTCCAGCTTAACATTAGTGTTGGTAGTAAGGTGGTAGAAGTAGCTACTTCTGTGGGTCATGATTATTGATTTGTAGGGAAGAAAATCTTACAGAAAATAGCATATATCACTTCAGTTAAGAGAATAATAATTCTGCTTATAGCTTTATACTATTAAAATGTGTCAGGTTATAGTATATCCTGGACAGTGGGACAGATACTTTATGTAGACTTTTTCTTTCTTTCTTTTTCTTTTTTTTGGAGACAGGGTCTTGCTCTGTTGCCTCAGCTACTGTAATCTTAAACTCCTGGGCTCAAGCAATCCTCCTGCCTCAGCCTCCCGAGTGTCTGGGACTACAGGCATACACCACCACTCCTGGCAAATTTTTCTATTTTTTAGTAGAGACGGGGTCTTGCTGTTGCTCATGCTGGTCTCGAACTCCTGACCTCAGGCAATCCTCCCACCTCAGCCTCCCTGAAAGTGCTGGAATTACAGACATGAGCCATTTTGCTGGCCTAGATTTTTCTTATTTTAGCCAGTATTTTCTAGTTGATAGGTAAATTGTTGGTGATGTGGCTTAACTCTAGGATATCTAAAGTCCCATATAAAGTTTCTATTTATGCTACCTGCTAATTTGATAATCTTTATATTACAGGGCATAATTGCTTATGAGAGCATAGTTATTGATAACTGTTTAATAACCTTAATTGAAAAATCACACTTTATTCTTTTTTTCTGCCCACACTAGAGTGGCACAAGCCATAATGCCTGGCTAATTTTTCTATTTTTTTGTACAGGTGGGATTTTGCTATGTTGCCCATCTTGTCTTGAACTCCTGGTCTCAAGAGATCCTCCCAAAGTGCTAGATTACAGGTGTGAGCCACTGTGCTGGGCCTACACTTTTAAAATATCATTTACAGGCTGGGTGTGGTGACGTGTGTAGTCCCAGCTACTTAGGAGGCCGAGGCAGGAAGATCGCTTGAGCCCAGGAGTTGCAGGCCACAGTGCACTATGATCATACCTGTGAAGAGCCACTGCACTGTGGCCTGGGCAACATAGTGAGGCTCCATCTCTAAAACAAAACAAAAATATCATTTACTTTAATAGCAGAAATGAAGATTATAAACTAAAACCTTTGAAAAAATGGCATTTAAAGAAAAGATTGGCTTTACACTTATAGTAAAAATACATACTTTATACTATATATTATGTATAGCTTAGTTAAATATAACATATAAATCATATTTAAATATAAAGAACCAGATTTCTTTATTCTGAGAACTCTTTGCTCTCATTTCTAACCTTTACTTTCCTAGTTCTTACTGATGCAGAAGCTTCTCTTAATGAGTATAATACTTGTCCTCTCTCCCAATTTACTGCTTGAATATGACTGTAAAAACTGTCTTTGTTTAGCTAAAGTGCCCAATAAACATTGTAGCTTAGTGATTAAGAGCATATGTCTTTGAGAGAGAGCGTGTTCTTGTTTCCAGTCCTGTCTCTCTGTCCTTTTGGCTGCTGAGGTTTGGGTAAATGTACTTATTTTTGAAGTGAGCATAAACATCAGTTTCATTTTTTGTAAAATAGGAATAATAGCACCTATCTTGTAAGGTTGTGTAAGTTACACTAAATGAAATAACGTATTTAAAATGCTTTACACTGTGCTTGGCCTAGTCCTGAGCAGTCAGTACACAGTAGTATATTATTGGCAGGCAGATGTCACTTTTTTTAATAAACTGATAGAATGAAGGTTCTTTTAATCAAGAGTGCTTGGGATCGAATTGCAACTCCTGCTTACCAAGTTTTGGGCAGCTTTCTCAAACTTTCCAAGAAGGCTGGTGTCCTTACTTAAATTGAGGAATGATTATAGTACTTAACCTCAGGGGATTGTTTGGGGTGACTCAGTGTGATAACAGAATTTATTACATACTATAAATTGTAGCTATTATAATTAGTTCTACAGAAGGAATTGCAAATTCTTGTGAATTTATTTTTTTTATTTTTATTTTTTCTTTATTTTCTTTCATATGTATCCCAACAGCAAGTCAGAAGCTATCTCGTGAATTTAAGTAGGCTTTCAGGGTGATGTTTATTTTGAAGTTGCAGTTTTGTGATTAAGATTAAAATCTTCTATTTTTGTCTTTTTGAAATCCTTAAAAACAAGGTTTAGTGGAAAGTGAAAACCAGATTTCTTTTTTCTAAGAACTCTTTGCTTTCATTTCTCACCTTTATTTTCCCAGTACTTACTGATGCAGAAGCTTCTTTTAGTGAATAAAATACTTGTCCTTTTTCCTAATTTGCTGCTGTCTTGCCCAGATGGGATTCTTTTAAGGGAAAAGTAAATTTTACTTCCAAGCCTAGAGGGTTTTAGTGGATTAGATGAACCACTAGAGATACTTATTTTCTGGGTAAGTGTCCACCTCAAGCCTTACTTATGTAGGGCAAAAAAATTTTTCATCTCTCGATCAGATCGCTGTTCTGATGTGGCACTTAGTCACCTGAAGCAGGTCTAGCACGGTGAGCCTCTGAGGGTGGGGCAAATGAGTGCTGGGGCCCTGCCAAACCCAAGAGTCTCTACTCTAGAGAGGAGTAAAAAGAAAGCCAAACAGGCCTGAAGACAAAGGAGTCACTATTGCTGTCAAGGTTTAAGTAAGGCAGCTTGGCTTGTGTTTGTTTTGGACTTTTCACATTTTCAATTTTTCTTGATAAGGATATCTCATCAAAGGACCCATTTCTGTTTTTTTAATCTGAATATTCTTACTGAAAATTGCTCAGTGATTTCTTTTTTAAAAAAGTCAAACCAGAGGCCTTTTGACATTTAATAGTCAAAACTTTTGCATTGCTCCAACTGGTAGAAACATTTTTCCAAACTAATTCTACTACCAAAATTAAAGAAGTTTTTGGCTGCTTGGTGAATGGTGACTCACACCTGTAATCACAGCACTTTGGGAGGCCTATTTGGGAGGGTAGCTTGAGCCCTCGAGTTCGAGACTAGCTTGGGTGACATAGCAAGACCTCATCTCTCTAAAAAAAATTTAAAAAATTAGCAAGGAGTGGTGGTTTGTGCCTGAAGTCCTCGATACTTGGGAAGCTGAGCTAGGAAGACCACTTGAGCCCAGGACTTTGAGGCTGCAGTTAGCTATGATCACACCACTGCAGAGCACTTCAGCCTGGGTGATAGAGCTTGAGCCTGTCTCTTAAAAATAAAAAAGCTTTTATTTTGAAAACAATAAAAATTTGCTGTAAATATAAAAAATTACAGAATACTATACAGTGAACAAACAGTAAAAGTCTGCCTTCCTGTTGGTAACCTGATTAAACAGTTTGGGGTGTATTCTTCCATACCTTTTTCATTGCACATATAAACTTACATATAAGTATTTAATGTTTGGCTTTATAAAAATGGGCTCATATTATGTATATTCATAATTTTCTTTACTTCCTTCTGTATCAGTACATACAGATCTGTGTCATTCTTTTTGATGGCTTTAGTGAGATTTTATTTTCATTCAACGTATTATTTTCTCTACAACCAAATGATTTATATAGGGTACCACTATGTTTCTTTTAGTTTTGGTAAATCTGTAGAAGCCTCACTTACAGCAGTGTTTAGCATTCAGTAGGTACTAGGTGTGTATTGCTTATTTATTTGGATGTGTAGTACTGCTAGGTGGTGAATAATCTCACTACCTGTAACAGGTACAAAGCCACTCATAGTGGTATAAGTTATTGCAACTACCAAATACTAATGAAATCTAATTGCATGAGATTGCTACTAAAAGGAAAGCCGTGAGTATTAGTGAAGGAGCATCCCTGTGCTATATGGCTATTTCTAAAGAAGCTTATGCTGTTCTTTGGGATCCCTGCTAGCATTCATTAGAAAGGTTAATTTTGCAACAGAGCACTGTAGGCAATGACCCCAACAGATGCTCAGGGTCAGAATATATGGTTTATAAGGGATTCTTTAACACTATAGTTATATAATGTTTTTATATGGCACATCATGTTTTTAAAGTTTCATAATCATTAGATGTTTCTTATAATATCCCTTTGAGGCAGGTCAGCAGCATTTTTCCTTTTTTATGGTTGAAGAAGCAGATATAAAGATGTTGAGTGATTTGCCCACAGGCACACATTAAACTGATCGCAGAGCCTGTTCTCTTGTTAGTAAACTGAACCATGCTGCCTCTCTACTAGTTATTCTAAATGAGTAATGAAGTTGTTGCCATTTAATGACCTTTTGATGGCTTTGTTGAATAGTAAATGTAGTTTAGGAACCATTTATCTTTATTGAAAGAAAACAGTTTTAAAGTTAGAATTTACTTGCATCATGGTATTAAACATTCTTATGTAAATTTACCATGTTTTCTTAAAAATTAGAATAAATTATATGAAAATATATTAAGACGAACTACAGTGGACTTAGTTCTTCTGAGAGAACCTTTGCTAGCTTGAAAATGGTTGTGTTGGGCGTGGTGGCATGTGCCTGTAGTGTCAGCTGCTGTAGTGTCAGCTACTCCGTTGGTTGAGGCAGGAGGATCGCTTGAGCCCAGGAGTTTGAGGCTGTAGTGGGCCCTGATCATGCCTGTGAATAGCCACTGCATTCCAGGTTGGCAACACCAACCTGGAGAGAGACTTTGTCTCTCAAAAAAAAAAGGAAAGAAAGTATTGTAAATTAAAATGTTAGAGGAAAATGGTACAATGCTTTGAAGAGTTAATATTTTAAAGTAGGAGAAAAATGACTCCTCAGGTTATATTGCCATAAGTAATTTTGGGTTGAAACACTGTGGCCCATATAGCTAGAAGAGACTTTCAAAGTTCATTTGGCCCTGTGGAATTAAGACCCTAACTATTCTGCCAGTTGACAACACAGAAGGTTATGTAGACTAAAAAAGTATTATCTGGGTAGCTTCCGTTAAATTATAAGTTTACTTTGTCCATTTGAAACATTTTCTGTTTACTTGTTTGAACTTGGTTCTATTATTCCATTCCCCCTTGAATTATTTTTCTCTAATTCATATGTGCAACCTTTTTTCTTCTCAGTTAAATAATTCCGACTTCAATCTTTCTGCATTGATGCAAGTAGTGAGGGGGGTCAATTAATATACAACTATTGCAAAAAGATTTTATTTAAGGGATCATACAGAGTCTGAAAATTATATATTCACAGTTGGAGTGTTAAGACAGATGGTTTGACATGAATATAAGTCTGTGATAAATAATGGTTAATCCTCATGTAGTTTGGTAGCACAATCCTAATTTTGAGCAAGGATGTAATTTCTGAATTCATCTTTTATTGCTATAGTAACATCCCTTTTATGTCACTGTTAAGCTGTTATCAGTTTTGTCTTGTTTTGAAATAGTGTTATTACACCAGCCTCTGTCTTGGTCTTGTTCTTTTTGCCATCATCATCATCGTCGTTTTTGTTATTGAATGATGATCATTTTGCTACTTATTTATTGCTTAATATGTGTCAGTCTTTTCTTATATTTTAAAATTTAATCTGCAAAAAAAATCCTCAGAGGTATCTATGAATGTTCTTATTTTACAGATGAAAAAAATCAAGGCTGAGAGAGATTATGTAATTTACCTAGGGTCGTGTCACTAGTAAGTGGCAGAGCTAGGATTTAAATCTGATTTGGATCTGCTCCAAACCAGAACTCTTCCTAACGCTAATGCTGTTCTACCTCTTATTTAACTTATATCTTTACTTGGATATCTAGTTTCCTTAGTCCATGGATGATTTAGAACTTGTGAGAGCCCCCAGCTACTCGGGAGGCTGAGGTGAGAGGATCCCTTGAGGCCAGGAGTTTAAGACCAGCCTGGGTAACACAGCAAGACCCCATTGTTGTCTTGAAAAACAATGACAACAAATGCTTTGTGTGTGAGTGTTTGTATCAAGAGGGAGGAATTTTGAAATGGGCATAGTGAGAGCTGTGGATGGACTCAAGACACTGAAGGAAAAAGAGACACTTTAAAAACTGTAACACATGTATTATTGCTTAGCATTAAGTTCAGTTTTCAAAGGTAGGCCTTGAGTTAGCAAGCTTTTAATGTGTTCCTTATCTTTGTTTAATAGGGCAAGGGAAGTAGAAAGATTTAGAAAGAGTTCCATTAAATTTTCATAAAAGATAAGTCTGTGTTCTGGAAAGTGTGAACTTCACTTATTTACAAAAAATCAACTTCTGTGGAATACGTCATTCTTCCTTGGTGTTGGACAAATAAGTTGCTGCTATATTTTTAAAGGATATTATGTTTTAAATTCAAGACTAATTATTTCAATTTTTTTTTTTTTGAGACACTGTCTTGGTCTGTCACCCTGGGGTAGAGTGCAGTGGCGTCATAGCTCACTGCAACCTCAAACTCCTGGGTTCAAGTGATCCTCCTGCCTCAGACTCCTGAGTAGCTAGGACTACAGGTGCATGCCACCATACCTGGATAATTTTTTCTATTTTTGGTAGAGATGGGGTCTCGCTTTTGTTCAGGCTGGTCTCAAACTCCTGACCTCAAGAGATTCTCCTGCCTTGGCGTCCCAGAGGGCTAGGATTACAGGTATGAGCCACCTCACCCAGACTAATTATTTCAAATATTTTAGGAGTCAAGACACTATCGTCTAGGGGTATACAGGTTGAATTTTGAGGTATTGAAAAAGACAGAGGCTTTTATAAGCATATCGTTGCTAAATTTTACTGTTTACTACATAGTTCTTCACAAAGCCACTTAGCAAATTTACTTTTTGCAGAATGGTGGCAGGATTGGGCTCTGTATTTGTTTCTTATTGCTGCTGTAACAAATTGCCACAGATTTAGTGACTTAAAATAACACAGATTTATTATTAAATATTTTACAATTCTGGAAGTCAAACATCTGGCATAGGACTTACTGGGCTGCATACCTTCTGCAGGCTCTAGGGGAGAATTGGTTTCCTTGCCTTTTCCAGCTTCTAGGGACTGTATGGTTCCTTTGCCTCTGGTCTCTCTCCTCTGTCTCAAAGCTGGCAGCCTACTGTCTCCGAATCTTTCTCTGACACTCTCCTGCCTCCCATTTCCACTTACAAGGACCCTTGTGTTAACATTGGGCTCACCCAGATAATCCAGGATAATCTCCCCGTTTTAAGGTCAGTTGATTAGCAAACTTAATTCCATCTGCATCTTTAAATTTCCCCTTGCTAGGTAACATAATATTTTCACATGTTCTAGAGATTAGAATGTGGACATTTTTGGGGAAGGATGCATTACTCTGCCTACCACAGGCTCCTTAGTTTAGCAAAATGAATTAGCCTTTTAGGCCTGTCTGTAAAATTAGATTAATATTTACTGTTTACCACAAAGGAATTTTATGAAGATAGAAATTATATGCCAATGCAGACAGACCATGCAAAGAATACACAATTAATAGATGCTTTCTGGTTGATCTTATCTTCTAGGCAGATGCTTGGGGGATAGGTAGTCTCCAGGGTAACCAGTGGGCTTGGTAAACTCATCTGAATACCTGACTCTTCTAAAGGCAGGTTTTTGTTTTAGAGTTCAGCCTTTCTGGACCTTTATGTGTTGAGGATAGTGATGATTTATAGAACAATGTTGACAAAATAGATGAGTGCTGCTTAACTCTAATTTGTTTTATGATTTGAATCTGTCTTAATCTAGAAGATACAACTTGTTTTTTAAGCAGGTGGCTTTTCTACTTACTATGATTTCCTAAAGGATTACTGTAGAAAATAATTGAGGGGACCTTGAGTAATTGCACCTTTTTTTTTTTTTTTAAAGAGGCAAGGTCTTGCTCTGTCACCCAGGCTGGAGTGCAGTGGTGTGATCATAGTTCACTGCAACCTTGAACTCCTGGGCTCCTTCAATCTGATTGGACTCGGCCACAGGGATGGTCTGGATGCTTAAGAGCAGTAGTGGCCACAGCCCTATTGGTCAGAGAGACCACTAAGTTAACCTTGGAGATGTCCTTAAAGGTCAGAACTCCCCACTGGGTGCAAGGGGTCTTAAAAACAAAAGGTCACCATTGGCTAAAAGGACCGTGCCTTACCAAATACCAGGCTCTCCTGCTGGACTCCCCAGATATCAGTTTCAAGGTATGTCAAACTTTAAATCTGGCCCCCCTGATACCCATGGGACCCCTTACCAACTTAACACATTACTGTACAAAAACTATAGAATAAGTATATTCTATCAGACCAGATTTAAAAGACACCCCCTTGGACAACCCAGATGAAGAATGTTATACACATGACAGTAAATTCATGCTGGACGACATCTGAAAGGCAGGATATGCTATAGTCAGCCTTAATGGTGTTGTAAAAATAAGACTTCTACCCCCCAACACTTCTGCCCCAAAGGCCAAACTGATTGTTCTCATAAGAGCCTTAGAGTTGGGGAGAGAAAAGAGAATAGCATCCACGCAGATGCCAGATACACCCTCCTTATCCTTCATGCCCATGCTACTATTTGGAATGAACAGAGATTAATAATAACAAACAATTCCCCCGTTAAACATCACTTTGAAATCCTTCAGTTATTATAGGCTGTCCTGAAACCAGCCAGGATAGCTATAGTACACCATAGAGGACATCAAAAGAAAAAGTCAGACACAGCTTCTGACATATGGAACAAAGTATCCTCTTGATGACCTGCTTTTAGGCAAATGCTGTGGTCCTGGCTAGTTTCCTTTATACTTTATAATCCCCATTATTATCATAGTTTTTACTTTCCTTTTCTTTCCTTGCATTATTAAACTTTTAAAATCTCTTGTCTCAGGTTATCCAGACTACCACACAACATGTCATGGCACTCCAAGGGTTCTGTCCTGTTCCTCTTCAGAGGTATAAAGAAAGAGACTATCAAAATCCCCTTGAGTGGGCTGCTTGTTCCTTCTGCTGACAGTCACTTGACCTCCCTGAGGGCCCTGAAGAAGATCCCTCCTACCACAGTGAGGTGCCTTAAATCCCATGCCCTGACACCCAGTCCTATTAACAGAGAACAAGATATCAGTGATTTTGGTGCCCACAGGCAGGGTCAGTGTCCCTTACCAGCAGGAGGCAGCTTCAGAAGATGGATTTTCTTCCCTCAGCCTTCCTTGTAAGATTCAACTGCCCAAAGCTCTTAAGGGGGGAAATGTTAGAGTAGGAGACTAGGAGACAGGGCTGAGAACAGATGCAGAGGCTTACAAAGTGGGTGCAGGTGTTGAAATAAACACCCCCCCAGGCAGAAGCTAAGTAGGCTACTAGGCTTGGAGCGGATGCAGGCCTTGCTGAGTGGATGCAGGTGCTAAAGTCTAACTAAGAGTGGGTCTGATGACCATAGACAAGAACCAGCTTCAGCTGGCTTGTCTGCTCTCTTGGGTCATCATACATGAACTTTGGCTAATTACAATATCATTTGCATTGTGGTTGTAAAATTTCTCCACCCTTGAAATTGCCATGACAGCTCTGAAACAACTACATAAAGTATAAAAACAGGAGGGAACCCAATTCTAGGAATTACTACCCAAATTCTTAGAAAAAAACCAACCGCTTATCCTTGAATATTCCTCCCCTCAATTAGTGAAGCTTCATAAGACCAAAATCCCTTCCTTTTGGTGCAGGTGCTCTTTTTGAGCTGCCTCTTTTTCTCTTGAGAGAGTGTACTTTCACTTTCAATAAAAGCTACTTGCTTGGCTTAAGTGGTGGGTCCTGAAATTCTTTTCTTTGTAGAAAGAAACCTCCACTTGGAGGACAGTAACAATAGTACATGTAGTACTGTGTACCTAACATTTTTTAGATTAAAATATCTACACCTCATTTTAATGGAGGTGATAATTTCAAGTGGCATTCTTCATCGTCAAACTTCGTCAGAGGTAAATTAGAAGCAAAATAGGATGTGATAGTGCTTACCTCATCACCTTGATAATAGAGAGTGGAATTGATTTGTTAGGTTTAAATCCTGCTCTGCTGCTTAACTAGTTGCATGGCCTTAGGCAGTTTACTTCTTTGAGTTTTATTTTCAGTGTATGAAAAATGTGGATAATAATATTTACTTCAGTGCTTTGTTACAAATTAAATATGATGCATGCAAAGTACTTATTACCGTGTTTGGTTTATAAGTGCCAAAAAATAATAACTATAATAAATTGTTGGGTTGGGGAGGACCACTTTACTAGATGTCTTCAAATTCCTAATTGGGAATAGTTTAGAATATGTGCTTGATATGGTCAGCATGCATTGCATTAGATAAGATGAAGTACTTATTACCTGTGCATTTAATTATTGGAAGTCAAATTCTTAGAGCTTTGGTTAATCTTTGTTCTTGCAGCCAAAATATGTGGGGATTTTTTTGCTTCCTAGTTGATTTTTTTTTTTTTTGAGCGTTTAATTTAAAAAGGGAATTGAATGGCTTTTAGAACCTCTGGAAAATACCTGTTTTGGGGGCAGTGTCTTAAGATAATGTACAATTCAGGAATATAAATTTCAGGTGGGAGATAGCAGAGCCTAGTAGTTAAGAACATAAACTTTCAAATTAGACCGTTTGAATTCTAATCATGGCATCATTACTTAACTGCCTCGTGACCTTGGGCAAATGACTTAAGCTTCTCTGATGCTTAATTTTAAATCTTCTCTGAAATGATGATAATGATAAAACCTACCTCCTACTTTGGAAGGATTGAATGAGGTGATCCACGTAAAGCATTTAGTGTGGTGTCTAATGTTCACTAAGTGACCCACAGCAGTTATTGTTGTTAGTGATGAATGATAAATAGGACAAGGGTAGATAATTCAGGTGCTAGGGTATATTGTTTAGAACAGTGTTATCAGTAGGAATATAATGTGAACCATGTGTAATTTTAAGTTTTTTAATAGTGTGTTAAATAAATTGAAAGAAACAGGTGTTGAAATTCATTATAATATTTTATTGAACCCAGCATACCCAAAGCATTCTTATTTCAACATGTAATAGTATCAAAATTATTAGTGAAATATTTTACATTTTTTTCATACTGTGTCCTTGAAATCTGGTATGTATTTATACAACTATAGCACATCTTAATTTGGGCACTAAATTGCATTGGAGATACTTGCTCTGTATTTAGGTATTTTTCAAAGCATAAAAATTTACAGTTGAAAAAGATTCACAAATCCAGGTTGTTCTAAACATACATAAAAGTCATCTAATAACTAACTGACTTGAGTATTAGTTTTTAAGTTACAATTAAATTTTCTTTTTTTTTTTTTGGAGACAGTCTCGTTCTATTGCCCTGGGTATAGAGTACAGTGGTGTCATTGTAGCTCACTGTAACCTCGAACTCCTGTGTTCAAGCGATCCTGTTGCCTCAGCCTCCCAGAGTGCTAGGGTTATAGGCGTGAGCCACCCTGCCCAGGTTTACAATTAAAATTAATTAAATAAAATTACAAATTGTGTTCTTCTGTAACAGCCACAGTCTAGTGCTCAGTAGCACATGTGATTGGTGGCTCCTGATTTGACAGCATAGTTTTGGAGGCTCTTTCTGCTGTGTCTCTGTGTTCTTTTTCATGCCTCCTCTTGGAGTTGTTTTATGGTGCTTGTGATTTTGTATTTTCTGTAAGAAAGTTCTTTCACCTTATATAAGCTTTTGCTATCTTCATTTAAGTAGCCCCATACTTTTGTTGAATTCTGGCATTTCTTGATGTACAGAGAATAAATTTTTTTCATTTCATTTCCTATGCCCTTTTAGATATTATTCTTTGATGGTATCTCATTTTAAAATAGTTAATTTTTCCAATAATTTAAAATGAGTTTCATTTAAAAATAATCTTGCTAAAATACATCTATATATTCAATAGGTATTGTGTCTATCATGTGCTAGATGCCTTTTTTGTTGTTAAAATAACATTTACATACTAAATTTCATATAGTCCATTTACCTTTTATTTGCCTTAGGTAATAAATTATTTGATTTGATTATTGATACATAATTTATTTTTATACACTTTTTAAAGGAAAATTTAAGATTTTAGTGATTTTAAATAAAATTTTATGTTTTTCTTAGTGTATAATATTTAAATTGAAACAAAAACTTAGAGAACACAGTATGCTCCAGGTAGCCTACACAAATTTAAGGAAATATACCATAAATGAAACTTCTGCATAAAAAATTTAAACCAGGTGCCCTAGAAATTTGTGTGCCTTTGAAAAATTTTAAAATATGGATATGATGGAGGAAAAACATCCATCACTGAAGAATAACATTTATTTAAAATGTGTTATTGTGGTTATCCTTTATTTCTCCAGCCAGGCATCTTTAATGTGGAATAAACTATATGTAGCAATAATAGTAGTGGTAAAGAATATTTTTATTATCCCTGTGGACAGAAGAAAATGGGGCCCAGAGAAAGTATTGATAGTAGAGTATGAATTTGAACTCAGGCTGACTCCAAAGCTTACCTTCCTAACAACTACACAACCTACTTACTGGTTCCTGGATAGAGTGAAAAAGCAAATGGAAGTGTTACTCCCCACCCCTTAGTAGTTTTCTGAGTTTCTTTTATGTGGGAGCTGGGTTAGAATGATGTAGAGGGTAGAGAGATAGTGTTTCAGCAACCCATTTAAAGATATTTAAGAATAGGACTAAATATTTAAATTCCTTCTTGTGACAAGAAGATACCAAGTAAAGAAAGCCACATTCTTTTCTAGTTCCAGATTCTTTGCACCATACATTTAAAAACTAGCATGGACTGTAGACCCTTTCTGCTGGTCCTAAAACGAAACTTTAGAATCTTTTGCAGGATAGTGCTATAGGCAGCTGCCACCAATGGATAGGAATTATGAATTCAGACTCTGGTGTAGACCAGCCTTCCTACTTGGACCTCTTAACCCCATAATCCAGTGTTCCTTTCCATTATATTGCAGAGAACTGCTCCACTTTTAAAAAGCAGTGCCAGGATTCTTATCTCCTCAAATGGTGTAAACACTGATAATCAAGACATGTTTGTTTCTGTGAGCAAATAACTCCTTGATGTGTTAGTCTGGTGTTAATTTTGACTAAGTTGTTGAAGTCTTATCATTTGTTATTTCTTCAGATATTAAACCTTCAGGCAATTTTAGAAACACACAGTTTATCCCTTAGAAAAACACTAAAAAGTTTCATATATATATGAACTTTTGTATTAGGTTCACACTTTAAGATGGCTTTAGGAAGTACAATGAGAAACTTATAATAAGACTACATTTTTTGTTATTGATCAATTAATTGCAGAATCTTGCTCTGTTGCCCAGGCTAGAGTGCAATGGCATGATCATAGCTCTCAGTGCAATCTCAAATTCTTGAGCTCGACTGATCCTCCCCCTTCAGCCTTCCAAGTACCACCACACCTGGCTAATTTATTTTCATTTATTTTTTTTGTAGAGACAGGGTCTCGATATATTACCCCAGGCTGGTCCAGAACTTGTGGCCTCCAGCAATCCTCCCACCTCAGCCTCCCAAAGTGTTGGGATTATAGGTGTCAGCCACAGCGCCTGGCTAATGCTGCAGTTTTTAATAATGAAATGCCTCTGTATGTGGATCGAAGCCAGCTTTTATGGCAAACGTTAACACTATGTTTTAGTTCCCCATCTCCACACCTCTTAACGTTATAACTTAGATTGTTGTGATTGTAGTATTAGCTGATGAAGGAGATAAGGAGTCCTAATTAAGCATGGTGAAGATCTCAAAAGTTGAAGTAGAATGAAGCAGTATAACTACATAAGCACCATTCTGCTAAAATAATGCTTAACTATGGATAGGCACAGAATTTGTTTATAAAACAGGTGGTCATTTATATATACATTTAATATGATATAGTAGTTGACTTTTGGATTAAATATATGAGTTTAAACTTTTTGAAGTTTTTTAATTTTTAGAGAATTCAATGATATTGAAATTTTGGAGGCGAATAAAAATAAATGATTAGCGATGAATACGTTTCAGGGTAACACACATGCCAGTGGTACAGTTTTAAAATTTTATTATGGCAATTTAAAACATACACAAATGAAGTTCATTGATGTTTCACATACTCATTGCCTAAGCTTCAACAGTTGACAGCATTTTGCCATGCTATTTTATCTCTTTCACTCTGCTGTCCCTTCTTTCCCCTTCACCATGTAGCATTTTAAAGCAAATCCCAGATACTGTTTTACCCATAAAATAGTTCAGTATGTGTCTGTAATACATACGGACTTTTTCTTCACAGCATAATCACAATGCCGTTGTCACAACTAATAACGTTAATGATAATTCCTTAATGTTGTCTGGTAGCTGGAACATGTTCACATTTGCCTGACTGTCTCAAAAATATCTTTCACAATTTGTTTGTTTATATTAGGACCCAAATAAAGTCCTCACATTGCAATTGGAAGATACATCTCTAACTAGTCTCTTAAGTCTCTCCCCTTTTCATGCCCTTTATTGATGGAGAAACTGCTATTTAACCAGCAGAATTTCCCACATGTTATTTGGCTGATTGCATCTTTATGGTTTGGTTTACCACCTGTAATTTCCTGTAAACCGGTGATAAGTTCTAGAGGTTTTTTCTGGTGCATAGCCTTCATAGGAAATGTTATATTCATTCTATTATGTATTATCAGAAGGCACATAATGTTAGGTTGGCTCGCTCTCAGTATTGGCAAAGATTGGTCATTGGTTTTAGCTGTTGTCAGCCTGGTCTGTCCTTTATAAAGTGGTTATCAACTTTCACCTAGAGGTTTTAGTAGCATCTGAATATTGTTGCCTAGATCTGTTAGATAAGGATTGCAAAATGCTGATTTTCTAATTATCTGACTCCTACATTTATTAATTGAAATTCTTCTGCAAAGAAAACTTTACTTTTTTAATTTAATTTAATTTAATTTTTTTTTGTTTTTGGAGACAGAGTCTAGCTCTGTCACCTAAGCTGGAGTGCACCGGGGCAATCATAGCTCACTGCAGCTTTGAACTCCTAAGCTCAAGCAGTCCTCTTGCCTCAGCCTCCCAAATATTAATAGCTTGCACACCACCACATTTGGATGATTAAAAAAATATATATTTTTTTGAGAGACACAGTCTTGCTTTGTTGCCTGGGCTGGAGTGCAGTGGCTTGATCAAAGCTCACTGTAGTCTCTCGGACTTCTAGGCTCAAGTGATTCTCCTGGCTCAGCCTTCCAAGTAACTAGGACTACAGGCCTGTGCCACTACAATGGCTAATTTTTAATTTTTTGTTAGAGACAGAGTCTTGCTATGCTCCCCAGGCTGGTCTTGAACTCCTGGGCTCAAGTCATTCTTCTGCCTCAGCCTCCCAGAGTGCTGGGATTATACACATTAGCCACCCCATCTGGCCTGTTTATTTATTTAATGTGAAAAATGTGTATTTAGAATTAGCTATCTGGACTCAGTTTAGATGATCTCAATTTTGTTGGCAACATCCAAAGCATCATAGTCAGGAGCTAGTTGGACATATGCCTTCTTTTTTCCATAGGCCTGATCAGGGTGTTGACCTTGGCCATGTCAGTGTCAGAGTTTTTTCTCAGCCTACTTGATCTGTTACTTCTTGGCCTTGACGTCCACAATGAACACAAGTGTGGTGGTGTTTTCTTCATGGCTCGCTCAGTGGTCAGGGGGAACTTGATAATGACTTAGTGGTCAAGTTTGTTTCTGCTGGGGGCATATTTCCGTTTACATTTGGACTGCCTCTGGGGCAGTGTCTTGGGCAGTCAGGAGGTGGGTGATGCATGCAGATGTCCTTTTCATTTTTTGTAGCTGTGGACACCTTTAGCATTGCCTTTTTGGCCTTCAAAGCCTTGGCTTTGGCTTTGGGGGAGCAGGGGCTTCCTTCTTCGTCTGTGTTGCCATCTTGGTAAAAAAAAAAAAGGCTGTTTAACTTCTTTTATCTTTGTATCATTTTTTATCTTATTCTAAAAATCTTCATTTCTAACAGCATTAACATTATATTATATATATAACATATTAGTTTTGAAATATTAGTCTTGTTAGTAATGATAGTACATATGAATATATTTGAAGATTCTTTTATTATTATTTTTTTTATCCTTAGGCTTTATTCCACTAGGGGCATAATGTCAGAATACTTTTAAAATAAAAATAAAATTTTAGTAGAAAATAATATTTTGAATATTTAAAATACTCAAAATAATTCTTTTCTATATGTTTATGCCAACAACTTAAAAATAGGACATTTACTTCAGCTTGGTTTTGGTTTTTAGGGATTGCTCTATTTTTTTCCTTTTTAATTTTTTTTGATGTAAAATATTTACATGGTTTCAAAATGTTGATGGTATTTTTAAAAAGATGTTCCTGGTTGCATGTCAGTATTTTGCCCATATCCTATCAGTAACTAAAGAAATGGAGGATTATTTTATCATGCGTTTTTACTTAAAATTTAATTTATGCTTACATAATTGAAAAATAAATTTTTTTTTGAGACAGCATCTTGTTCTGTTGTCCCAGGTAGAGTGCAGTGGCATCATCAGAGCTCACTGCAACCTCAAACTCCTGGGCTCAAGCGATCCTCCTGCCTCAGCCTCCCGAGTAGCTGAGACTATAGGCGTGTCTACAACACCTGGCTAATTTTTCTATTTTTAGTAGAGATGGGGTCTCGCTCCTGCTCAGGCTGGTCTCGAACTCCTGAGCTCAAGCGATCCTCCCACCTTGGCCTCCTAGTGTGTTAGGATTACAGGTGTGAACCACTGCGCCCTGCCTCCTTATACAAAGTTTTCAAGGTCCAGATTTGAAAGTTCAGTGTAAATTTTTCAAGTCATCGGCTGGTTATTAGACATTAGCACATAGTTCTTGTTTATATATTACGTTTTAGAATTTTAAATATTTTACTGGGTTTTGAACCTATTGCATGTTACTAGAAGTTGAGATTATGATATCTGTAGATAATCAATTTTATTCCTTGTAATCCATCCTCCCAATCAGTTAATAACTATTTAAAGACATTTTGCAGGCTGATATACTGAAATTCTGACATAGAATCAAACTTCCAGATTATGTTGCTCAAATTTGCCAGACTAGGTACTTCTAGTGGAAGAGAAAAAAAGGAATCTTTCCCTGAGTTTGTTACATATATATATTTGCTTAATGCTTTGTTACCATAGAAATAGATGTTAGAATCAGCTCTTAAGTAGGTAGGTGGTGGCAAATTGGCTGTACTGCTGTGTTGGGTTGCTAGACTTTATTTGGCCCTTTGTTCCTCTCATCCTTCCGCCTTCTCTTTTATTTTTTTCTTTTGCTCTGTGTGCTTTTTAGACTATTTTTTGTGGTTAGACCCAAGTTTACTTACCTAGGTTGGGGCAACAGTTTGCTTTTGCTTACAATTGTACTATCTATAAGTAGATATTTTACCTCATATCCACTTACGATTATACTCAGACACATTGATGTCAGTGCTTCTTAGGAAAGGTCTGGAAAGAACTGTAACAAGATGTTAATAGCGATTGTCTCTAGAGGGTGATGGTATAGAAAACATTTAATGTCTTATTTTGTGCAGTTAAGATGTTTGATTTTTAAAATGAGCATATACTGCTTTATTAGTTATAACTTGTTTTACTTGTAAAAATTTGTGTTAACGATCAATCTTTAAAATATTAAAAATTAAGGGGGGGAAATGGAAATCCTCTCTTAGAGCATATATATTTTTGGCCTTGACTTTGACATTTAATTGTGTGATGGTGATTGATTACTAGTTATTGTATGTAGATACTGAGGATAACATTACCTATGTGTCATAGTGTTGCTGTGAGATTAAATGAGATCGTATTACTAAAGCATAATGCTTGGCACAAGGAGAGCAATGAGTAAAATAGGAGCTCTGGTCTTGTGGATCCTAGATTTGCTGCCCTGTAGGTTTTGGGAGAGGGTAGTATAGCTGTACAGGTATGAGGAGTGTGTTGCAGAGTCTTAGAAGAGCTAGCTATGTATTCATTTCAGTCTACAACCTGCCCTTGAAGCTTTCTTCTTGGTTGTTTAGTTTTACTTCTGCTTTTCTCCTCTGTCAGTATATGTCCAGTCATTTCCAGTTTTTGGCTCAGCAGAGACTTTGGAGTTCATTTTGTACCCGTTCTGTTATTGTTACCTACAAATATATTTATAAATTTATCTTGTTAATAATTATTAAAAAAGTTAAATTTTCAAGTTTTATGTATATCTGGGATTAGTCTACTTCACCCAACCTTAAATTGGATCATGTGATTGAAAAAAAAATTTTGGGGGTACATCTTCCAGGTGTCACTGTTGATATAATTTGGACAATTTGGAATTTCCAAGATCCTTTATTAATTTATAAATTGATAACTTTTGGAATCGAGTATTTGGAACTGAAATGGTTCCAAGAATTTCAGGATGCGAAAGTTTCTGTAGGCACGGAAGATTCTTCACAAAAGCAGACTCTTCGGGACAATCATGATGGTTACAAAATTACATCAAATGTAATGTGTAATGAAGTGAGGAAGCAGATAATTTACATTAAAGGGTATATCTGTAATTATATTATTGAAGTCCAAATACGTATTTTTAGTTTAATTTTTCATATGATTAAAACATGTGGCTGAAAAGTTAAAAAAATACATATGAATGCATATAGTATTATAAAAAAAACCCTTCATCCTACTTTCCCCCTCCATTTGTTCAGTTTCCCTTCTTTCTGCACAGATAGCCATTGTTACTTGTTTGCTATTTATTGTTTGAAAGTTACTTAGGCATAGAAAAGTACACACAAATTTGCCTTCTTGTTCCCCTTTTTTGCCTTCAGGTTTTAAATTATACATACTTAGTTCTGCACTTTTTAATTTTGTCACTTAGCACTTCTGGGAGATGTTTTTATATCAGTACATAGAGAATGCCTTCATTTGTGTGTTCTTTTTTTGTGTGTATATTCCTGGTGCCAGGGTTATATACATTTTTAATTTTGATAATGAAAAAGAACACACAACTGAAGAACACCCTAGCCCGGGCAAGAGAGAGAGAGACCTGGTCTCAAAAAAAAAAAAAAAAAAAAAAAAAATATATATATATATATATATATATTTTTTTTTTTGTAGACATGGGGGCTGTGTTGCTAGGCTGGTCTCGTACTCCTGACCTCAAGCCATCCTCTCGTCTTGGCCTCCCAATATGTATTCTTTTTAACAACTTTATTGAGGTATAATTTGCACACTAAATTAAACCATTGTAAGTGTAAAAATCAAGAAATTTTAAATAAATGTCTAGGGCTGTGCACCCATCACCAAAATCTAGTTTTAGAACATTTCTGTCACCTTAAAAAGTTCCCTGCTGCACATCTGTAGTCAGTCTTCATGCCCATCTCCAGCCCCAGGCAACCAATGTTCTCATTTGTTTTTGTAGTTCTAAACTAGTCAGTTTTATGGTTGTAACATAATTTATTTAACCACTCCCCTATTTTTAGACATTTAGGTTGTTGACCTTTTGCTTTTAACAGACAGGTCTGAGATGAGGTAACTTTGCATATATATTATTTCATACATGTGCAAGAATATCTGTAGATTAAGTCCCCAAAGTACTGATAAAGGGGTATATATTTTTAATTTTTATAATTATTGCCAATTTTTCCCATTTAGGGTATACAGATTTACATTCTCCCCAGCAATATGAGTGCTAATATTTTCCAAAAATCTTACCAGCTAAGTATATTAACAGACTTCTGAATTTTTGCCAATCTGATATTGAAAAACGGTATTTTGGAGTAGCTTTTATTCAGTGGATTTTATATCAAACATGAATATGAACATCTTTTCATATGTTTAAGAGCCAACTGTATTTCTTTTTATATGAACTACCTCTTCCTGTCATACGCTCATTTTTCTGTTAAATGGTTGGTCTTTTTAAAAAATTACTAATTTTAGGTATTTATATATCAGAAATTAGATCTTTGTTTAATGATATTGAGTACAAATAATTTTTAAGAGCTTGTCGTTTATGTTTTGATTTGTTTGCTTTGTGGGGTTTTTTGCCATATAAAGTTTTTTTATGGTTAAATTTATCAGTAGTTTCTTTTATAGCTTCTGAACTTTGAGTTAATTTGCTATTTAAAGTAAGGCATATATTGAATCCCCTTCCAAGATCGTAACTTCTTACATTACTTTGAATTAAGCTAGAGTTTTGGCCAGACCTACTAAATTGCATCTGTGGTAAATAACTTTGAACATATGTTATCTCAACATGTACAAGTATATGTATTGGATACATTTTGGGGTATGTTCCTGGGGCCAAGGTTATATACATTTTTGATTTTGATAATTATCATCAAGTTGAATACATACATCTTTTAAGATATTACATTGCTAATAATTAGTGTAGAATTTAATGGTGATTGATGTTCAAGATGCCAGATTGTTAAATTCCCCTAGGACTGGAAAAGCTTTGGTTGAAAATAAAACACTTAGCTATAAATAAGAATCTTCTTTTTTCATTATGTATTGGTCTTCAAGGTACCAGAATTACATTTTAGAAATTCCTTGGGAAAATTTGGATTATCTATTAAAATTAAAAAATGTGCACGTTCCACGTGTTCCCTCTTGACATCTACCGTAGAGCAGTGCCTATGTAGGCGCACAAGGAAGCACGTATGAATATGTTTGTTGCAGCCTTCTTTGTAATAGTGAAAAACTGGAAACCATTTGACATCACCAAGAGAGAAGCTAAATAACCATGGTAAATTTCTACAAGGGTTATACCACAAAAACAATTTAATAGTCTGTGTTTACTGATGTACGAAAATCTCTAAAACATTTTTTGAATGAAATAAAAGTTGAAAGACAGGCTGGGCTGGTCGCAGTGCCTCACACCTGTAGTCCCAGCATTTCAGGAGGCTAACGCAGGAGGATTGCTTGAGCCCACGCGTTCGAGTCTGCAATGAGCTGTGGTTGTGCCACTGCACTCCAGCCTGGGTGACAGAGCAAGACCCTGTCTCAAAACAAAGCTAAAAGAAAAGTTAAAAGACATTGTATTGAATATAATATCAATTATGGAAAATATATTCACAGAAATGCCATTATGTGTGGACACATGTACATGTATGTAAGTGAAAGTCTGAAAAAAATCTGGAAGGTCATGTGTCAAAATGATAGTAGTGATTACTGATGGGAAGGAATTGGGATTGGATGTGGTAATTTAGGATTTAATGTTTTATTATTTTTATAAGGATAATATATTCATAGATTATATAACTAAAAGCTAACATGTTGGCCAAAAATTACGTAATTTTGTATATAGATCCCTGTAAATGCAGAGAAAGAAGACTGGAAGGATATCCTTTTTTTTTTTTGGTTTTTTTTGTTTTTTTGTTTTTAAGAAATGGAGTCTCTTGAGTGGGCGCGGTGGCTCACACCTGTAATCCTAGCACTCCAGGAGGCTGAGGTGGGAGGATCGCTCGAGGTCAGCAAGACTGAGACCCTGTCTCTACTAAAAAATAGAAAGAAATTATCTGGACAACTGAAAATAATATAGAAAAAATTAGCCGGACTTGGTGGTGCGTGCCTGTAGTCCCAGCTACTCGGGAGGCTGAGGCAGGAGGATTGCTTGAGCCCAGGAGTTTGAGGTTGCTGTGAGCTAGGCTGATGCCATGGCCCTCTAGCCCTGGCAACAGAGCAAGACTCTTGTCTCCAAAAAAAAAAAAAAAAAAAAGAAATGGAGTCTCACTCTTGGCCAGGTTGGAGTGCAGTGGTGGGATCATAGCTCACTAGAGCCTTGAACTCCTGGGCTCAAGCAATTCTCCTGCCTCAGCCTCCCAAGTAGCTGGGACTACAATCAGGCACCACCACGCCCAACTAATTTTTCTGTGTTTTGTAGAGAAAGGATCTGACTCTGCTTAGGCTAGTCTAGAACTCGTGATCTCAAGCAATCCACCCAGGCCTCCCAAAGTGCTAGGATTACAGGCGTGAGCCACCACTCTAACTCCTTCCCCCCCCCCCTTTTTTGTACTAGTTCAGGATCAGATCTGTTCTTAAGAAATAGGAATCAGCGTTGGGGGGGCGGGGGGAGGTAAAATTCTTCATCCCTTTATTCAGTTAGTCACTTTGTATGAAGATGTCTCCAGCCAGTCTTTCTGTCTTCATCCCTACTTTAGTGCAGGCTAATTATATCTCATTCTAGATTATGGTAGCAGATTCCTAACTGATCTCTCTGATTCAGCCTTGTATTCTTTTTTTTTTTTTTTTTTTTTGAGACAGAGTCTCTCTCTCTGTTGCCCGGGCTAGAGTGCAGTGGCGTCATAATAGCTCAGTGCAGCCTCCGACTCCTGGGCTCAAGCAAAGTGATCCTCCTGCTTCAGCCTCCTGAGTAGCTGGAACTACAGGTGCACACCACCATGCCTGCCTAATTTTTTCCTTCTTTTGCTCAGGCTGGTGGTGTACTCCTGGCCTCGAGCGATCCTCCTGCCTTGGCCTCCCAAAGTGCTAGGATAACAGGCCTGAGCCACTGTGCCAGCCTGAGAATTTGCATTTCTAACACATTGCCAGGTGATATTGATGCTGTTGGTCCTGGGAGCATACTTTGAGAACCACTTTTCTAGTTTATATAATAGTATGATCCACAAACTCATGTCAACAAAAAAACTTAGTTACAGTATACAGGCATACCTAATACAATATGCCGAAAGTGAATTAAGCAATTGAAGGCTGCAGCGTCAACCCTTGTGTATTGTGCACCTGCCCCTTTTCCCTCAGGATATATGTGTTTACAGGGCACATTGCTCATGTACATCAACATAAGACATATTTATTACTGAAGTTTGTTTCTTATCTATTTTTAAAATAAAAAGTTCAGGATATTTTGTGTGCTCAGTGAATCTTCCTCATATCACCTGGAATTTATCATCACAGTCTAGTGGATTCTCTCTTTACCATTTTCTTAGGGAAAAGGGATTGGCAAAGGAAATGCTAGACTATTTTAAGGGCTTTATTGGCTTTTTTCTCCTTTGGGAATGCTTATGGGAGGGGATGTCATGGAAATGTTTTTCATGATTTTAGTGGGGATTGGAAAATCCTAGGGAGGCTTAACAGGAGGCTAGGTAGGTGTGGTTACCACATTAGTTAGCAGGGCAGGTTTGATAATGAAATTCTCAGTGTTCTGACCTGCATTTGATCCCTACGTAGATAAGCAACGTCGTAACTCATTTGATTGGTATAATTTTTTAAAACTCCAGATCTTATGATAAACAATCTAATGTGAACTATCCTATTAGAATGCTTCAAGATTGAATCTGTTTAGTTCTCACAGCCTGTTCAAAGAAGGCAAGATCAGGTATCCTGGAAAGTCCTTCCTATCTGCCTTCATTTAGGATACCTTGTGTGCATTTACTTAAGTAACTGTGCAATAGGTATAGAGGAATAATACTCAATTCTTAAAACTTGATGTTGGCACTGACTTAGTAATTTCTGGTAACTTAATAGAAGAACACCAGTGTGATCTAGCAGTAAGACTAGGTACATGTGGAGAGTCAGGAGATAGAATTTTGATCTAAGTATATTTCTCTACACTAATCCTGAAATTGTTTCTCTTGGTCCTAAGTGTATAGTTGGAACAGATATACTCAGCAACTAATAGAATCTTCATTTTAGCGTGAGGTAGTATGATAGGAACAGCCAAGTAAAAGCTATTTCATGCCACCATTAAAATCCTGAAAGATTCTGGGAGGGTGATCAGGAGGAAAACAACATAAAAACAGAAAGAAAGAAAAAAAAACACCTGAACCAAAAATACGCACATAAGAATTTAAGGCATTAAAAACAATCTCATTTACATTATTTTTAATATCACTGTTTATCTTGTCATAGACTATCAATTTATAAAAAGAGAATTCTCTGGATATGGTATATAAGAAAGTTCTTTCCAGTTTTAGTGATAAACTGTAATACAAATTAAGACTGCATAGGCGGCATAGACTGTATATTATTGTAAGTGATTTCATTCTTCAAAATTACTGTTCCAAGTGTCTGACTTTGTATTATAGTGAAACACACACACACACTATGGGAGGATCACTTGAGTCCATGAGTTCAAGACTGGCCTGAGCAACATAGACCCCTCTCTCTACAAAAAAATAATAAAATTAGTGGGGCATGATGAAATATGGTAATTTTATATGAATTTCAGTAATATAAAAATAATTTATCATCACTATAGTGGAGAGAGTTTTTTTTTTTAAGTTTAGGAACAATGCTATGTAAACAATGTTGATCATCTTTTCTGCCATGCTCATATCATCTTTTCTGATTCCAGGACCCATGGATAAATATAACTGCCAGGAACTTAAGATTCCAGAAAACATTTCTCCAGAATATCTGGAAAATCACCTGGCCTAGTCAAACAAAATTGCTACTTGTGGATATTTGCTGTTGATGCCCCTGTCATTCCTCTCCCTAGTCATGTATTCATAAGATTAATAGCTTAGCCGCTCATACTATTCTTGTGCTATTTCTGTCATTAATCTCTATATCATCTGATTAAGTACAAAATCTGCTTTGAAAGGAATGGTAATAATAGCAGATTAAAACAAGCATTTATTTATCGAGTGCTTATTACATATCAGGCACTATTAAGCATTTTACATATGATTTTTGGTATAACAGGTCACAACTTTATTATATATTTAATATATAAATAAGTAAATGCATTGTATATTTATTTTATTGCTGTAATCAATCCCACTTTACAAATGTGAAGCTACTCTCAGAGAAGTTAAATGACTTGTCCCAAGGGTCATATAGCTAGTAAGTTATGCACTTGTAGTTGGATCCCAGGTATTTTGATTCCAGAGCTCATGCTTTTCACCTCCCAATATAAGGTGTCTCCCAAGATAGGGTACTTTTTGAAATATAAGTAATTTTCAACTTAAGAGAAATCTCATTTAGCAGGGCTTAACTAATGTCTGCTCTTTTTGATTGAACACGTATTTCCAGAATTCTTCCCATATGTAGGTGCTATTCTAGGACGAGGGCATACAAAGATGAATAAGATGCTATTTCTGCCTTAAGTAGCTCTAGAAGACAGATAAGAATTTATTAAAATACATTGTGGAATGGTCACCTTTACAAAATGTTTGTAAATTTGGGACAAGCAAAGTCAATATATAGTGTTGTATCAGTGAGTATTGTAGCATTGGTTACCAAAGGGCTCAGTACATTAGAGCTCTGAAATTAGAATGAATTCTGTGACTTAGAGTGTTTATTACATATTGTGGGGGTCAGTTTCTTTTGGTTGCTAGACAAGTAATTGATAGTTTTTTGAGAGATCAGAGATTGCTGTTTCCTATTGATGGCTTCTTTCAAGGTCATATTCTTTTTTTAATTGAAGATTTTATTGAGATAATTGTACATTCACACAAGCTGTAAGAAATAACACAAAGAGATTGTATTGTACATTTTGCCCAGTTACCAAAAGTAACATTTTGTAAAACTCTCGCATAATATCATACACAAACACATACAGGTGATTAAATTTTAGAACTTAATATGCACACATACAAATGAGTACAAGTAAAACTTGGAAAATCTGATTGGTGGATTGACTCAATGCCAAGGTCGTATTCTTAAGAATATAAAAACTTGATCGGTGGAGGTTTTTGAGAATTTTTTTTTTTAATCAAAAAGCTCTTAGAAATGTTCTCCAAATGCATCTTTAGTTCTTACATTTTAAAATATTGTACTTTTTGCCTTCTAATCTATGTCAGTAGATATTACTAACATGTCCAGATAGATATACATGAAAACAGTGCCAATTATGGTTTCTCTTTATTCTGATTTTTGAGCTGGCTGTACCACTAGTCTCCTTTAATTTCTATATCATTGAAGTTTAAATATGTTTGAGAGTGTTGTTACTCTAAAACAGAACCATTTGCATTTGAGTAGGTTGTGACCTCACTAGCAAGATAACAAACAAGATTAACTTTGCCTGCTGAAGGCAAAGTAAGTTGGTTATCTTTGAGTTACTTGCAGAAGCTCCTTTGCTTTTTTGGTACTTAGAGCAATGTCTTAAATACAATAGGCACTTAATGTCTTCCCCAGTTTCTCTCTTAACCTCTTCACTGAAGCTGAAAATTCCAGTTAGAATGTCTCTTTTGAGTTATTTAAGTTTCCAGGAATATATAGATACTCCTCTGTTAATATCTGTGAGTATACAGATATCGCTCTGATTAATAGATGTGTATCTAAAATTTACTTATAAATGACTTGTGATTTCATCCTCTGTAAAGTAATTTAAACTTTAAGAACAATTTTAAAGGTCAGGCGCAGTGGTTCACGCCTGTAATCCCAGCACTTTGGGAGGCTGAGGCAGGAGGATTGCCTGAGCTCAGGAGTTCAATGTCAGCCTGAGCAACACAGCAAGACACTGTCTCTACAAAAAGAAAAATTAGCCGGGCATGAGTCCCAGCTACTCGGGAGGCTGAGGCAGGAGGATTGCTTGAGCCCGGGAGTTTGATGTTGCAGTGAGCTATGATCATGCCACTGCACTTTAGCTGAGGCGACAGAGTGAGGCTCTGCCTTTAAAAAAACAAACAACAAAAAAATTGTTTTAAAGAAATGTAGATAGCATCCAGAGAAGATTTTTTTGGGGAGGGGTTGAGTTTTTAAGAATATGCAATAACTTTTACAATCCAGTAAAAAATGAGTAACTCAGAAGATGGGTAAAGAACATAAATGAATACATATTACTTAACGATAATTTATTTTTAAATAATTTCAAATTTATGAAGAATTCATGTAGCCCCCTTCACCAGGTTGGCCCGTTGTTGACATTCTATCTCATTTGCTCTATATCTAATCTCCCTTCCCCAGTGTTTGTATATACATATGTACCCATCATCATTATCTTTGAATTCTTTGAGAGCAAGCGGCAAAGGTGACTGTTCTGTCATTCCTACATACTCCAGTATGTGATTCCCAACAAAAAGGACACTCTTTTACCTACCCTGTATTTAATCCTCCAAATCAGGAAATCAGCATTGGTACAACATTATCATCCTATCCACAGACCCTCCCTTTCAGATTTCACCAACTCTCCTAATGGTGTCTCTTTTTTCTTCCTATTCCATGCTTCGTCCAGGAACCGTTGGTTGTCACTTCTTCAGACTACTTGAATCGAAAACTGTTCCCCAGCTTTCCTCATATTTCATGTTCTTTAGAGTTTTAAGGAATATAAACCTTATAAATTCTGTAGAATAACTTCAACTTTTGTCTAATTTTTCTCATTACCAGGGTTGGTATACCACAGAAAGGATGCTTTTTTTGTTCTTGGCGCATAACATCATTACACCACTGATAATTCAGTAGTATTCCAAGATTATTCCAATATTCTGTTCATCAAACCACTGGTCAGCTTAGCATCTATTACAACTCTATGAATCAGCCACCTTTATGATGGTTGCCAAATGATGATTCTCTATTTCCATCAGTCCTACTACCATTTTTTTTTTTTTTTTTTTTTTTTTTTTTTTTGTTGAGACAGAGTCTCACTCTGTTGCCCAGGCTAGAGTGAGTGCCGTGGCGTCAGCTTAGCTCACAGCAACCTCAAACTCCTGGGCTCAAGCGATCCTCCTGCCTCAGCCTCCCGAGTAGCTGGGACTACAGGCATGCGCCACTATGCCCGGCTAATTTTTTCTATATAGATTTTTAGGTGTCCATATAATGTCTTTCTATTTTTAGTAGAGACGGGGTCTCGCTCAGGCTGTTCTCGAACTCCTGACCTTGAGCAATCCACCCGCCTCGGCCTCCCAGAGTGCTAGGATTACAGGCGTGAGCCACCGCGCCCGGCCTGTCCTACTACCATTATTAACATTTTACTATAAGGAAGAGCTTTCCACTTTCTGCATCTTAAAAAATTTATTCATTCATGTCAGCATGGAATCATGGGTTTCAGTTTTATTGAATGCATTTTAATTTGTTATCAATTCTTAAAGCTGAGATATAATTAATTTACAGTGGAATACATGGATCTTAAGTTGATCAGTTTGATATATGTATACTTCCCTAAGAAGATAATAGAACGACTATTTGTTTGTTTGTTTGAAATAGGGTCTCGCTCTGTTGTCTGGGCAGTGGTGTCATCGTAGCTCATTGTAACCTCAAACTCTTGGTATCATGCGATCCTCCTGCCTCAGCCTCTGGAGTAGCTGGGACTCATGCATGCCCAGCTAATTTTTCTATTTTTTTGTAGAGACACAGGGTCTTGCTGTTTCGCTCACACTGGTCTCAAACTCGGGGCCTCAAGCATTCTTCTTGCCTCAGCCTCTCAAATTGCTGGGATTACAAGTGTGAGGCATGTGTCTGGCCATATTTATTTTAATGCTCAACATTTCCCCCATTTAGCCAGTAAGAGGAACCCCTTCAAGGAGCTGCCCATGTCCCTTTGAAATATCCCCATCATTCATTGAGTATTTCCTTAGTTTATGGCACAAGATGTCTCAGATTCTTCTTGTACTTTTCTAGGCCCAGTCTTGAAATTAGCCATTTCTCCCAGGATCCTGTTTCCCTTAAATGGAGGATGTAATTTAGAAATTAAAATCTAGGCCATTGCTATGTTTTTCATGTCAGTTGCTCTTAGCCCTTCTTGGTGGACAGAACTAGGAAATACAGGGACAAACACACACATACATCTATAAGTACTTTTTTATTTTTTCTGTGTATATGTATATTACACAACTATGAATTCAAGCCATATTTTGAATTCCAGTCAAATGCTTAAACTTCTTTATAGCCTGCCCCCTTCCTTCCTTTTTAACTTCTTTGGCAGTGAGAAGCGTAGCTTTCACTATCTTTAATATATTTACTTATTTGGTCAGTCAGTTTACTTATTTGGGTGGTGTGACCAATCTTCAAGCCACGCTGCTCATCTCCTCTGTCCCTGCTCAGCTCCTACCCAGGTCCTCAGTCACAGGGTCTGACTGTGCCTCCATGTGGCTCCCCCAGACCTCCACTGCCTTGTACATTCAGCATCTGTCTTCCACCTCCTCGTGCCTCCCCAACCCTCACCCTTCACAAACCTCTGTCCTTAGTACCACATGAAAAGGAAGAGAGGAAATGGCCCCTGTGAAGATTTCAAAGTTAGGTGGCATGGTTTTATTGTCTCAATGTATTCATTTTTTTGTATAGTCCCCAAAATTGTGCATTTTAAGCTAGTTTTTAAATGCTATACCTTTTTGTATATAAGTGTGAATATTTTTTATTCATTCATTTGTTGGAATTATCCCCATTACTGTTTTAATACCTCTTTTGGATTGTTATATACAAACTAGATTCTTTTAATAGATTTATTGTCACACTGTATGTGTTTAAGTACATTTATTACTTACTGCTTTTTACCACCAAATTTAATATTCTTGTTTTCTGATTCTCCTGGCTGCTTTGGCACTGTAACTAGTTTGAATGTCTTACTCTTTTAAAGAAACTATGATACCTCAATAAAATTTCATCAAGTATGTTTTGCTTTTAAAAAATAGATCTTGAATAAATGATTATTTTTCTAGGCATTGTCAACATTAGCCAGCCATTTGAAGAATTAACTACTGTCTTTCTAAAACTTATTTTATATATTTTATGTACTACAGCACAGGGGCACATTACAGATTACTGTTGATTCATTGTGCACTTATATGCTTCCCTGGCATTTTGGCATCCTGAAAGATCATTAACTACCAATAGCTAATTTAAAAATTGCTTATGCTTTTTAGTGTTTCCATGGAATTCAACGATTTTTAGGTGCCTGTTAGGACATTTGGTAGATTGGCTAGAAAAATAATTGTTTAAGCAATGCTGGATAACTGTGAGGTAGCAGTTGCCTTGACAACTAGAAAACTGTTCTGTTTGCTAAACAAAGGGATGGTAATTTAGTAGTTTAATTTCCTTTTTGGCATGGAGGTACTACATAAAAACATCTTATTTTAGCTTCTGAGATGGTCCATATTACTGACCAAAACCAGAGAAGCCAAACAAAAAGAGAAGGTAGGAGTTTTTTCTGGATATATAGATAGTCCGTATGTCCATCAGGGTTGGTGTTGGTCAAAGGAATCTTAATTAACCTGCTGACATAATTCTTTGTATATTTCTACATTGGACCAAAGTACATTAGCCTCAGAATCCGTATATAATCTTGTCTCTCTGCCACACTAAGAGGTCATGATATACTTAGTTATGGAGCATCGCCACAAGGACTTGTCCTCTCTTGCTGTTAGAATTCAATGTGATTACTTTGTATCTGAATTGAAGAAGGGAAATATTTTAAAGAAACCCCTCGCTGCCTACCTATATATAGTTATACTAGCATTTGCTCTGTTTCTGTGGGAATTAATTCTTTATGACTTAACCCTTTTAGAATGGGCTTAAATTTTTACTGGACTTATTTAAATTTATAATCCCCCTGATTATTATATAATAATAATAATGGCCTTTATTTGGCACTCTGCTGGGCCCCGGTTCCTAAGCATTATATGTGTAGCTTCTTATTCCTCATCCCTGTGAGTAACTGTTGTATCCTGAAGCACAGAGGACTATAGCTGTTACTGTATCCAAGGCCACCTAGCTACTAGTGGTAGATTTGAACCTAGGCATCTAATTCAGTATATTCTTAATATTATACTGTCTTTCATTAATATGATAATTGCAAATAAATTGGATAATGTAGAAAAGTATTAAGAAAATTCAAAATAACCCATACTCCCATTCATGACAGATAATATACTTTTTATTGCTCTGATACAGTATCTGGAATTCCCTTCAAAATAATGAGTGTTTAAGGGAAATTGGTAGGAGTATAGATAAGACAAATTGTCTATGAGTTCATAATTGTGGAAGCCAGATTATGGGTATATGAGGAATTCATTATATTGTTCTGTCTTCTTTTGTATATGTTTGAGATATTCCTTAGTATGCCTTTTAAAAAGCAAAGAATACATACTAATTGTAAAAAACAAACAAAAAGGAATCTTTTTTAGAAACGGAAAGACTTTGAGTAAAATGTTTTCATTTACATACCCCTCCATTTCACTGGGAAAGTTCTAATAAGTTAATTCTTCTTAACCTATCTTTATTACTACTAATACAGGTTTTTCCATATGTATAATATAATGTATCCTTGATTGTTTCCTCATTCTTGCAAAAAGTATCACATTTTAAAGATTTATTGTATATATTACCAACTGTCCTGTGGTATTTTTTAAAATTAGATTTATTACTGAAAATGTTGAATTCTGAGTACTGACACTGATTGACAAAGAGAGGAAAGTGATTTAACTTTGAATTTGCACTTATTTATGGTGAGCAATCATTTAAAATGAGAATTTGCCTCTAGAACAGCGGTCCCCAACTGCTGTTTTGGCACCAGGGCCTGGTTTCATGGAAGACAATTTTTCCATGGGGCGCGTGGCGGGGTGGGGGAGGCAGAGCTCAGACAGTGATTTCATGGAAGGCAGTGTTTCCATGGGAGGGGGCCGGAGCTCAGGCGGTGGGGAGCCGATGGCTGTAAATACAGATGAAGCTTCTCTTGCTCACCACTCACCTCCTGCTGTGTGGCCTGGCTCCTAACAGGCCACGCACTGATACATACTCAGTCTGGGGATAGGGGATCACAGCTCTAGAATATTAAAAAGAAAAAAATGGAGCAGGGCCAAATCTTAATTTGTATCGATCTAATGACTTGTTTGTGCACATAGAGTGTTTCATAATATTAATAGTAATTATTGCTAGCTATTTCAAGCACAACGGAGTGCTTTTTAATGTTGACCCTATTTTCCTGATGTGGTAACTAAAGCTTAGAGAACTTGAGTAGCCTACAAAAACTCATCCAGTTAGTGTATGGCATAGAGCTTGGATTAAGACCTTGTCTTTTTGCTTTGAAAGCCTGTGTTGTTAATCAATCTGCTACATTACCTCATGTTAGATTAATGACAGAGTGATACCTTATGCCCTGCTAAAGTTACATACACAAGTCTGACCATGTTGGTTATGGATTTGATTTGGGTTTTTGTGGAAAGTCTCATTTGTATTTTGGTTAGCATTTAAAAATAGTTCCATAGTTTCACTTCTAGATGATTATATATTCTTAAAGCATTGCATTCTGACCATCTTCGTAATGCCAGTGCTTTGATGTAGTCTTGTTAAACAAATGTATATAAGATTCAAATTATTATGCTAAATGAGAATTTAGGAACAGAAACGTAACTGATCTAAAATGATGGGAAAAAAAAATAGAAGCAGAAACAAGATCAGAACATAGCCTACTGTTTTTCCTATGTTCTTTCTAATAAATTAACACTGTTCCAGCAATGCATTTCAGTTTCAGTAGCTTTCATTAGACTTTGGCTTCCCATTTCAAGTCTTTTTCTAAGGGGCATTTCCTTTATATGCTTTAAAATTTTTCTATGTGTTCTAGCTTGAATGAAGGAAAATAGTACCCTTCAAAATAATTTTCCCCCTATGATTTTTGAGGTAATTAATACCCTTCTCCTGTAAACATGGATTTTTGTGTTGGTGAGAATGGGCAGTGGTCTTAGTTTGGAGGAAAATCCTTCTGTCAGATTCAACTTTTATAAATCTGCCCAATAAGCATTTCTATAGTTAAAATGTTGCTAGTGTTTGATATGAATATTAATAAAAAATACATAAATGGGTTCATGTATAGTCATCTAAATATGTCACTATTGTATTCCCTTTTTAAAAAAATTTTTCATTAAAAATTAAACAGTTTATCATTTAAAACATAGAATATTTGTATGTTCCTGAGAAGGTACAAATGTGCAACTTTTAGTTGATTTCTTGTTTTCTTCTACACTTGATAATTTTGGGTTCCTCATTTGTTTTATCTTTTTTTTTATTTTTTTAATTTCATTTTATTTTTTTGTCTAGTCTCCGTAGAGACTGTCAAAAATTGCCAGTGCCGATTATAATTCAAATCATCGTGGTGTGGGGTATTGGGGAAAGTTTTCAGTTAGCAATAATCGCGTCTTGGGTAAACCTCATTGGCTATCATACTGCCACTGTGCAAAGCTCCTCATTCGTTTTCATTTACTTTTAGTGTACTGTTTGTCTCTGAAAATAAAATTTTACCAGTTGACCAGGAACAGTGGCTCATGCCTATAATCTCAGCACTTGGGGAGGCCAAGGCAGGAGGATTGCTTGAGACTAGGGTTTGAGACCAGCCTGGGCAACACAGTGAGATCCTGTCTCTTAAAAAAAAAATAAAAAATTAACTGGGCGTGGTGCATACCTGTAGTCCCAGCTTACTTGGGAGGTTGAGGTGGGAGGATCTCTTGAGTATGGGAGTTTGAAGCCGCGGTGTGCTTTGATTGCACCTGTGAATTGCCACTGTACTCCAGTCTGGGCAACATAGTAAGACCCCCATCTCAAAATTTTTTTTACCAGCTAATAAGGTGGGATGTGTTATTGGAAGAAGTTGCAAGTTGTGCAGAGTTATGAGCCTATGGTCATGAAGACTGCCCCACCATTTGGGCTTTTCTATCACTGACATTCAATACCACTTGAACCACCAAAGTGAATTGAAATTTCCTTAAAATTTTTCTCCTTTTTAAAAAATTTTAAAATATTTATTTGACAGGTAAAGGTTAGATATATTCAGGATGTACGACATGATGACCTGATACACCGATACATTGTATAATTATTACCACAATCAGATTAACAGATCCATCATGACCCATGCTGTACATTATATCCCCATCATTAAAATTTTTGAGTGAAGTGCTGTGAATCTCCTTTGACATTCCCGCTAAAATAAAGCCGCTAGTCTGTCTGGACTCTAACCATAATTTTGGCCAGGAAAATGTTTTAAGAGGGCTGAGACAGGTAGGTTAACTTTCAACTTTAGGTGCAAAAGCAACGTAAAATTATCAAGCTGTAGTTAATATAAAAAATTTTAAAAGTAGTAATGCAGAAATGATTATTTCTCTGTGAGGGCACACTCCTGTTATAGCATGAATGAACTGTTGTCTATTTTCCTAAATAGATTTTAAAAATTATATACTTGATATGTTTTGAGTTTTTTTTTTTTTAAAAAATGCTTTCAATGAAATACGTAGAATGTGATACAAATGACTGTTATGGAGGTCTTTGATATATTATTAATTATGGACACTTTTGTTTCAGCATTAGAACAACTTTATTTATTTTTGAGACAGGGTCTCACTCTGTCACTGAGGCTGGAGTGCAGTGGCACGACCATAGGTCACTGCAGTCTCGATCTCCTGGGCTCAAGTCATCTTCTCACCTCACTCTGCCTTGTAGCTGGGACTCCCTTGTAGCTGCCACAACACCCAGCTAATTTTTAAAATTTTTGTACAGACAGGGTCTCACTGTATTGCCCAGGCTGACCTAGAACTCCTGGCCTCAAGGGATCCTTTTTCCTTGGCTTCCCAGAGTGCTAGGATTACAGGCATGAGCCCCTGTGCCTGGTCCAGACTGGATTTCTTCATGTAGTTTTTGCCAGTAATTTGAATACATGTATTCCACTCCCCCTTTTATACTGTTGTACCTTAGAATTATCTAGGTAGAGAAGTAATAGAACTATTCTGAATTTGGGTGGCTGCCAAGATATTACAAGAGATTTTTTCAGACTTTAAGCTTTGAAGATCTGCCTGTAGCAAATGGACCCTTCTCTGTAAGTTGTCATATAGTAAATAAATACTTGAATAAATGAATGGGTGAATGGAAGGCTGTATTTGTGAGTGAGCTAATTCATACCATGGACCATATGTGTTTAATAGGAAAAAGATGTCTTTATATTTTATATGATGTATATCTAGTACATTTAAATAGGCTTTATGATAAATATTTTACTTATTTTTAATTTATAGTATTTTATAAATTGGTCTTGTTAACAAATACATTCCATAAGTACAACTTTTATAGCTTAACAAGATTAGACACACTATTCTGAAGTATGATTGTAGGAAAGAATTAGTTTAAATCTAACCATATTTGTTTACATTTTTAGGCCCTTGATGAGCCTCCTTATTTGACAGTGGGCACTGATGTGAGTGCTAAATACAGAGGAGCCTTTTGTGAAGCCAAGATCAAAACAGCAAAAAGACTTGTCAAAGTGAAGGTATAGTATTTGTAGATTTTATCAATTATGTTCAGTAGTGGATATTTAAACTGTTATTTGGTGAATGTAATAATTATTTTTCTGCAAAATGAGTTTCTAGGAGTAATGGTTGTAAAAATACCCTAAAACAAAGCATTTTTTGTGATTTTAAAGTATTCCAATTGGAATAAAATTAGATTATCACAGTTGGTATTTTGAATGCCATTTCATTATAGACTTGGTATTTGCGTTGTTAGTGTTTCAGAGCTGGAAAGGACCTTAGAATCATCCAGTTTAATTGATTAATTTTATTAAAAGAAAAATGAGGCTCAGAATGAGTTAGTGATTTCTCCTAGGCCCTTATAGCAAATTAGTGGCAGAATTGGAACTATCATAGTTCATCAATTTTAAGTCATCTCCCTCACCACTTTAACCATGAAATTGGGATGTGACTTACAATTAATAGTGTGTTAGATAACAATGAAATAAGGTACATCTAGTTGTTGATTCTTTATTCTTTGTGTTTCTTGAAAAATCTTTGTAAAGTACTTGAGTTTTGTCCTAATGCAGAAAAAAATACAGTTGCTTCCATTTTAATAAATCATCAGTGTCAAAAAACACTGGACAAGTGAAATATCTGAATGTAGCTATTTATTCATTTGTCAATAATTTATTGAGTGGTAAACCCTTTGCAAGGAACTCTGTTAGGTAGGAAGGAGGATGAGGACATGAGGATGAGGTTGACCTGATCTCTGTTCTTAAGGGATTAATAATCTAGCTTAGCAGATACCTTATAAACCATTGGTTTTAATATCACCAATTAAACAGGCTGTGTAGAGGTGTTGTATACTTCCTGTGTAAGGTATCAGAGTCTCTTCTAGAGCTTTTTCCATGCCTGAATGCCTGGGTTCTTCCCCCTTATGCATGAATGTGTTGAAAAAAGCTTCCTGGGTGATTGGAATTTGTATTCCTGCTTAAGAACCATTGTGATAAGGCCTTTGAATTAACTATAAATCTGTAGGATGCTAGTCTTGGCCCCACTCTACCTTAAGTTTCCATATGCATGGTGCTAGGTACGTGGTGCTCTTCTAGTGGCTTTTCCTGTTCTGGCTTTACACACTGGTGTTCCCTGAGCGCTCTGTTTTTTGCCACTACTATTCTAGAGGTGAAGAATTTTCTCACTTTTGCAGGGCTACTGCTAGTACTTGTAACACCTTTGTGTGAATTAGACAAAAGCCCTGCCTCCTGGGGGAGAGCCTCGTTAGCTGAGCTTGGCATGCAGATAGCATGTCTGTGCCAGCTTGAAAAGGTATTGTCTTTGGGCAGAAGCAGCGTCACTCCAGGACTCATGCTTTGGCCTGCAAAGAAAAAGGCTAGATTTTAGCCCCTGCTTTCAACTTTAGCTGATTGTCCCTGTGTGATGAATGAACCAGGAAAATGACATTATAGCACACCTGCCATTTCTTGCTATAAATGAAAGAAACAAGACTGTTAGTACCTGGCTCTGATTCCTCTATTGATAGCACAGAGTACCTTGTGCCTTGTAAATAATGGATATCTGAAAGTTAATTTTTTTGGCTGCTCTATAAATTTGTTTCTAATTTAAAGTTAATGATTTTCTCAACTGCTATGGGGGTTTATTTCTCAACCAGTTTAATTTGTTTATGATTCAAAGTTAATATATTTTCAACAAGTTTGTTGATACGTGTCTTTACCAGTTTTCATTTATTGAGCTTTTACTATGTGCTAAGCACTGTGTAAAGATACTGAAACGGTAGTCTTCAAGACTTAGTCCCCGTCTGTAAGTGGTTTGCGGTTTAAGTGAAGAACACATACTTAAACACATGATTTAAATAAAGTGTGGTAGTGCTTTTGTGTGACACAATGCCTGGGATGCTGTGGGTACAAGGCATCTCCTTTCATAGTTGGTTCGTGAGTAAACCTGTTACCTAAAATGATTATCATATTCATCTGATAAGACCACGCTAATGGTTCAATCTCTGTAAGAATTCTTTTGCCCTACATAGAGAATACAACCTTTTCTGTACTGAATCGTAGAGGGTATCTGGTTTTTTACCAGTTAATTAAAATGTAAATTTGAACCCTTTATTTTAACTTACTCTTCATGTCTGGTTTCCCATTGTCTGATTTCTGTACCGATACAGAAAATACAGTAAGGTTCTAGAGCTGGACTACCTACATTTGAATGTCACCTTTACCATATAGTAGTTCTGTGATCTTCTTGGACCATTTACTGATACTTTCTGATCCTCAGTTTTCTTAACAAAATGGGAGTAATCATACCTACCTAATAGGTTGTTGTAAAGAGTAAATGTTTGATTCTTGAGGCTGATGCTTAGTTCTCCAGTAAATGTTTGTCACTCCTGTTTATTATTAAGGTAGGCCTTCACAAAATGATGTAATACCTAATGGCCTAAGATCTCCACATCTTCCTTTCTTTCTTTCTTTTTTTTGTTTTTGGAAAAGGAATTGTACAACTAAACTAATAACTGATAGTGTCAAGTAAAGTTTGATATGTAGAACATCGAGTAATTTAGATGTCATGTCATCAGTTAGTTTAATTTTTAAAAACTGAGATACAGTGTGGGCAGTTATCTGATTAAATAATTTTTAAGTTTTTCAGTCAATCTACTGAGGGATTGGTTTTTTTTTTTTTTGGGACAGGGTCTTGCTGTGTCGCCCAGGCTGGAGTGCAGTGGTGTAATCATAGCTCACTGCAGCCTTGCTCAAACTCCTGGGCTCAAGCAATCCTCCTGCGTCAGCCTCCAGAGTAGCTGGGATTACAGGCTAGAGCCAGAGTGCCCAGCTCAGCGATTGGGATCTTGTATAAACTAGGCAGCTTTTAGTTTATATTACTTGTAATAAAAACAAATAATTAGTGTATTGATGAGCTTGTGTTGCTTGATTTTTTTTTTTTTTTGGTGGCTAATTAAATTTATAATCTCTAGGTGACATTTAGACATGATTCTTCAACAGTGGAAGTTCAGGATGACCATATAAAAGGCCCACTAAAGGTAACTCATTTGTATATTATTCATTCTAACATTTGTTTGGGAAACAATGATAATACTTCGTCATTTCCTTTTAATTCATTGGCTATTTAGTTATTGAGTTGAAAAAGTAAACATGTAGTTTTCTCTAAAAAGACTAATAGCAAAAATAGATTTATATTAAATAATGCCTGATATGGTAGTAAAACATAACAATGCATTCAGAAATGAAATGAGCATCAAGGAAGCACTGACTGCTTTTACTTACTTAACTATTTGAGTTCTATCGTGAGTTTGTTATTGAAATGTTGAATTTTTCCAGAATTAGTGGGTGATGAACTTGGGATTAGTGATGCAAGTTCCACGGTAATTTAAAAAGTGAGAAAGTTAGAAAATCAAAACTCAGAGCTTTTATTCTTTGGAGCAACTATTGGCAAATGAAATCTTTTAAGGGTCATCAGACAGTTGTAAGTTATGAGCATGTTCATACCGACAGCTAGAGAGATTTATTTCTGTGCATTAATTTTTCCTCATTGGCCAGTGAAATAAATGCTGCATTACTCTTTCTTAGTAAGCAAGCTAAAGGGAATATGTGGGTTGCCACGGTGTGCATTTTGGCCCTTTTAAATGTCTGAAAATGGACATTGGTCTGGCTAGGAGAATTTTAAGAAATACTGAGAATTGAAGGAACATTTGTAGATGTAAGAAAAATCCTTTACTGATGAAACTATACTTTTTGAGGAGTTAGATATATTTGTGTGTTTGCCAGTTTTTGTTTGTTACTGAATTTAAAACTTTTAATTGGATTCCTAGGGCATTAGTACCTTGCATATATAGTAGGTACTACAGAGGACTATAACTCTTAAGGTTTTTATTTAAATCTTGCCTTGTAAAAATTATTTTCCACCATTTCTGTTTTGTGCATCTTTACTGTTACGTATACATGTTTAGCCCTTGCAGGGACAAAGGGCCAAAAACCTGTATAGTTACAATATGATGTTAGTCACAATTTATTTAGCGCTTGCACCATGCTAAAACTTTTACACATATTATTTAATCCTCATATCAGCTGTTTATAGAAGAGGAAACTGAAGTAATTTAGCCAAGGTTTCACAGCCAATAATAGCAGAACCAAAATTCTGACAGGCTCACAGCCTGTAATTGAAACATTGTGCCCTCTGTATACTCAATACACATACATATCCATGCCTTATTTGTGTTTTTGCTCCAAAGTACAGCAACATGTCTTTTCACTGCCTGCTTACCCTGTTCACCCAGCACAGGCCCATACCAACTACAGAAAATGTTCATTCAGTATTGCAGAGGGATAGAAAAGGCAGCAACTTACTTTTGTAGCCTTAAGCCATCTTTTTCTCCTTGTACTGCTCCAGCCTCTTTGATGGTGGCGTCGTTGGTATAGTTTGCTTTTTTGGTATTTATTTTATTAAAATTTTCTTTGTATGTAATTAGGGCTGGGGACCATTTTGAAATAGGCAAGTCTATTGAATTTCGGTTTCAAAATTGCTGAAGTATCTTTCTTAGTAGATTTTTGTTTTTTGTCTCTAGATTTTGAATTGTTCCCTAATTTACTTTGTAGCTTTTCATTAGCTGATAGAAGGTGTCAGCATTTGGATAAATGTTTCTTTTAGAGGCAATAAATCTATCAGAAATGATTGTCATTTGGTCTCAATACTTTTTCAATAATGAGTTTACATGAAAACAATACTTATACCATTTGATTATTAAATTAAAAAATTAGGGGGGTAAACTCACAACTAATGGACGCGGTGAGCCTGAAATAAAAAAAAAGAAAAAATTATAGCATGTATTTATTGACTTATGTCATTTAAGGAAAGTTTTGTTAATTCCCCTGAGTTCCCTGTCCTCTTTTGGGTATTCTGTGGGGCTAAGAGTCTCTTCTGAACAAGTTTATTTTTTATCACTATAAAGACCATATAAATGTAATTGTTAGCATTTTCTTGATCAAATGTAAAATATTTGAAATGGCTGTCATTAGTGGTACATTCTAACCCTTAAGGAAACCTCAGAGCAATTTATTAATTTCCCCTAACTTTCCCCAGCCTCCTTGAAAGAAGAGTGAAAATACAGGTCAAGGATAGTCAATTTCACAGACATTGGTTCTCCCAAGTATGGTCTGATGAGCCCTGGGAGGTCCCAAGACCCTTTTAGGGTGGTTCAAAGAACAAAAATTTTCGTAATATTATTAGATATTATTAATATTTGCCTTTTTCATTATGTTAACATTTTCACTGATGGTACAAAAACATTGGTGGGTAAAACTGCTGGCTCTTTAAGTCAAGTCAGTAGTCATTTTATTCTTCACCCCCATGCACTCAGTTAAAAAAAAAAACCCAGTTTTGGTTTGTTCATTTATTTTTTAAAACTTTTTCTAACATTTAAAAAATATTTTAGGTAGGAGCTATTGTGGAAGTGAAGAATCTTGATGGTGCATATCAGGAAGCTGTTATCAATAAATTAACAGATGCGAGTTGGTACACTGTAGGTAAGAGAATAAATTTTCTTTTAAAAATGTATTTTCAATTACACAAATAAAGCTTATCTTAAAGAATACAAATAAAGTGAAATTTCCTTGACTCACTTTCTCCCTGGATGCCATAGATGTGATTAGTTAATGGTTTTTAACTTTCCAGATCTTTAAAAAATTTATTTCAAAAATGTATATATGCACATATAACATAATTTGAAATTATTTAATGTATTGTGCATTTGGATTTCTGTTTTTACTTCCAAGTATATCTTAAATTTCTTTTTTATCTTAATTATTTTTAAGTGTACGGTTATTGTTAAATATATTCACATTGTTGTATAACAAATTCCTTTAACCATAGTATGTTTCATAATACTTGATATACCATAGTTTATTTTCTTACTGATGATCTTTCCAGTTTTCTTGTTATTACAGTAAATGCTGGATTGAATGTCTTTCATATGTGCACATTATCCTAATATTTCTCTTGTGTATACACTGAGAAATAGACATAGGTTGAAGGGAAATGTACTTTTAAAACTTTTAGTGCTTGATGAAAACTGCCTTCCTAAAAGACTATATTAATTTACACTCCCATGAACAGCGTATGAGTGTATTTGTTTTCTTAATCCTTGTCAGATTTGATGTTACTAGTTTTTAAAAGCTTTTGCCAATTTGGACTCAAAGTAATATCTCAGTTTCGTCTTAATATGCCCCTCCTAGCTGGGTGTGGTGGCTCATGTTTGTATTTCTAGCACTTTTGGAGGCCGAGGTGGGAAGATCACTTGAGGCCAGGAGTTCAAAACTCACCTGAGCAACATAGTAAGACCCTCCCTGTCTCTACAAAAAGTAGAAAAATTAGCTGGGCATAGTGGCCCGTGCCTGTAGTCCCAGATACTTGGGAGGCTGAGACAGGAGGATCATTTGAGCCCAGGAGTTGAAGGTTACAGTGAGCTGTGATGATGCCTCTGCACTGAGACCCTGCCTCCAAAATAAAAAGAATAAAAATGCCCCTCCCAGGATTACTTAATGAGATTGAACATCTTTTCATATATGTTTATTGATAGGAACATGGTTTGATTTGTATGTTCTCTGTTGTGAATTGCTGGTTCTTCCCATTCTCCTTCTTTTTCCTCTTAGGATGATAAATCTTTTTCCCATTATTTTGAGGATATGAGTTCTTTGTATATTCTGAATATTACCTTTGGTACTTTAATTGCAAATATTTTTCTCCTTTTCCTTTATTTTTATCTCTTTCTAATTTTCATGTGGTCAATTTTTGTGTGGTGACGTTTTCCTTTCTAGTTTTAGTTTTGAATGCTGTTCAAGAAGGTCTTCCTTCCATCGTTGTTATAAATCCATTTTCTAATGTCTTCTACAATTCATTTATGCTTTTATATTTGTTTTAAAAATAGGTTTTTATTTTGCCTACAGTACATTTTTTCAAACCCTCTGAAATAATGATTGAATATTATTTTTTCTAAATAGTCATTATCCCAGTATTATTTATTAAATGGTAATAATTCTTACTAATTAATGACCTCAGAGATGATTATAAACACCTAGTAAAATGTCTTTGGTGATGTCAGAATTTGATAGAGTTTTGAAATACTATAGATGAGTGTTTATATTTTTGGGGGCTGAGAAAACCTGGCGAAACAAGGGAAAATTATTTCATTTTGAGACATAAGGAAATATTTGACTTTATGTAAGTTGGAAGACTGAAGGCAATTCTGTGTAGTAAGTATAGATGGTAATTAGGTGTAGTTGTCCCACAAGTGTGGCACTTTTATTGTATATTTTAATTATAAATTTAAAAAATGTACTAAAAGTTATTTATCCAGTTCGACAGAATATAAAGTATTATATAATATATAAGAATCTAATTTTGATAGTAACACAAAAACTGTGTAATTTTTAAAATCGAGGCCTGATAACTTTATTTAAAATAGATGTACGTTTTTTCCGTGATTTCTAAGGAATGTAATATGTCCTAAAATTATGCATATGGTACAAATATGGGCATAGTCTATGTGTGGTAAGTTTGTAGTAATTTTGTTGGGACATGTTAGTTTTTTATTTTTAATTGCTTAAAAATCTTTTCCAGCTTTATTAAGATTAATTCACTAGTAAAATTGTATGAATTTAAAGTACATGTCATAACTAATGAAGACAGAGTAAGAAAAAAAATAAAGTACAACATGATGATTTGACATACATGTACATTGTGAAATGATTACCACAATCAAGTCAGGTAACATTTCCATCACCTTTTAGTAGACATTTTAGTACTTTAAATCAGTAATTATCTTTTTTTGTTTTTGAGAAAGGGTTTTGCTATGTCATCCGGGCTAGAGTGCAGTGGCATCATCATAGCTTACTGCAACCTCAAGCTCCTGGGCTCGAGCGATGCTCCTGCTTCAACCTCCTGCCTCAGCCTCCCGAGTAGCTGGGACTACAGGCATGAGCCACCACGCCCAGCCTAAATCAGTAACTTCCAACCAGGGGTAAATTTGCTGCCCCCTCCCAATTTGGCAACGTCTAGAGACATGCTAGGTTGTCACAACTGGGAAAGGAGGCGCCACTGCCATCTAGTGGGTAGAGGCCGAGATACTGCTGAATATCCTGCAATGCACAGGACAAGCCTGTCACACCAGAAATTTTTATCTGGTTCAGTGTATCAGTAGTGCTGAGGTTGAAAAAACCCTGCTTTAGATAATGAAAATACAATCTTTTTTTTAAGGGTCAGTCTTACTATAAATTTGTAATCATACTTTCTGTTTTTTGGATAAGTCTGTCAGTATCTGTCAACAGGAAAATTTTCCTTTCCTTTACCATCTTGAGAAGGGTTAATTAGCATTTAAATGGTTTTCTCCTGAAATGCCAACTTCTTATTTTTATTGGTGTTTTCTGTTTCAGGGAAGATGTTTTCATTTCAGGTATACTATTTCTTTTTCACTAGAAATTGGAAAAGATACTCTTACAGCTCTATATTTGAAGTTATTCATTAGAAAACAAAATGTGAATTGAATTTGAAATGTAATCCAACAGTAGGTCTATTTACACTCAGAAAATTAAATGAAAGTTTATATCGTCTTGTTAATCTTTGAAAGATCCTTCAGTAGCTTCCATTTTTACCTTTTCTCATAGTTTTTGATGATGGAGATGAGAAGACACTGAGACGATCCTCACTGTGCCTGAAAGGAGAGAGGCATTTTGCTGAAAGTGAAGTAAGTAATCATTTAACAAATTAACATGTGTTAATGTTTTATACTTGGGGGAAGTAAATTTTTGCTTTCTCAACTCAGTCAAGTTACTTGTTATTCAGGAAAATTCATTAGTAAATAATACCATTAATCTATGAAGCCTATTTAAGGCCTTGTGTTTGAGCACCAAGTTCTGTCTTCCTTTTTGCCTAAAATATTTTAGTGTTTGTCCACAAAGAAAATATAATAGGCTTGTTTAATTATTATCTTTAGGCAACTTTTATATACAGTTGTAAGATTTGTAAATAATTGTTAAAAAAAGCTGTCTGTTTTATAAATCCACACAAACCTTGTCATAGTTTAAGGATGTGTAGATACAGTAAGCAGTCTCTTACTACTGCTGCTACTGCTACGACTGCTGCTGGCTGAGATTATTATAGCCTCTCCTTGAAGAAGCCTTGCCTGACTGCCCTTTCTAAAATAGTCCCTTCCACGCCTCTTCATCCTTTTAGGTTGGTTTAGTTTTCTTCATAACACTTACTCCCTGACATCAGAATATGTGTATGTACTTAATTATTTACTTACTGTCTGCCTTCCCTACAAGGGCAAGGACTTGGTATGTCATCTTTATCACTTCCTTCCTAGTTCCTTTAACAGTGCCTGGCACAGAGTAGAAACTGACTAAATGTTAATTGGATGAATCAATGAAGTGCTTATAATTGCCAGAGGCTTTACTAAGTGTTTTACATACACTATTGTATTTGCAACATTGTGAGGTACTTAACTATTATTATCCCCAATTTACAGAGAGGAAACGGATGGCCAGATCTGATTTTCACAACCGGAGCTTTTCTAGCACCAAAGCCATGTTCTTAAATTGAAAGGTGTTACTAAGTTACTAAGAACAGAGGGTTCACAAAGTTTTATAACTCAGTAGCTTGCAATTCAGAATTTAAATGATAGACATATTATTATAAATGGTGTTATGTGCTGTAGTCCAGTCTATAAATACTAAATGATGCATAGTGTGGCCGAACTACGATTTTTTTTTCTAGTTACTATTTAGAACTATGTTTCTTTGGGGGTATTTTTCATATTACTTATTAAACTATAAGACTTTATTTTATGGTTTTGTGTTTTGAAAATATTTTTGTTTCACTTAATGATTGAATTCCCATTTAAATTCAGAATTTGAGACAGGTTCTCTGTATTAGGGTTCCAGCCTATCCCTTTAGTCTCATGTTCTACCACTTCCTTCTACTTTTGCCTTATTAGACCACTTGGTATTTCCAGACTGTGGTCCGTACTTTCCTTTCTTGGCTCCTGTTGAGCCCCACTGCTCTCCCCTCTTACTGCAATCTCAGTTATGTTGTAAGGCCACTAGAAATGCGCCCTCCTCTGTGACGTCTGTTATGAGTTCTCTAACCCACATTTGATCACTTTGTCCTTTGATCTTTTTGTACTTCTCTTTTTTATTCTTGTTTTATGATGATCTTTTTGTTACTTTTCCTATTTTCTCTATAAGAATTTAAGCTGTTTTAGGGGAATATCCATCTTCTTCTAAATTGATAGGCCATCCTTTTCCCAGCAGTTTTCTACACAAAAGCTTTCAATAAGTATGTGTTGAATTGTGAAGGTTTAAATATAGGATATATATAGACAGCTTTGGGGCAAGTATGGTGATGAAGTACTGAATTCTCTCAGAGTTTATGTAATTATTATAAATAATTTCATTACCCTTGAGTAGAATACATGTTCAGTTATAGACAGTGAATGGGGGCTTGAAGACTTGATTTTTCACCTGTTAAGTGAAGACATGCATCTTACTTGTTTGGTCCAGAGAAGTATCTAAAATAATAAAGTCACAGCGGCTCTCACTGTAATCCCAGCATTTTGGAAGGTTGAGGTGGGAGGATTGCTTGAGGCCAGGAGTTCCACATCAGCCTGGGCAACATAGTGAGGCCCTGTCTCTACAAAAAATTAAAAAATTAGCCAGGTGTGGTGGCACGTGCCTGTAGTCCTAGCTACTCAGGAGCCCAGGAGTTCAAGGTGGCAGTGATTTATGATTGCAACATTGCACTCCAGCCTGGCCAACAGAACAAGACCCTGTCTTTAAAAAAAAAAAAAAAAAAAAAAATTAATTTTGTTTCTACCAGGAGAATTTTAAGTCGAGATGTTCATAAGACAGTTGTAGTATAAAGGCTGACGTAGTATGAACAAGTAGTTGTATATCCTTTGTACTTTTAAGGAGGATCAGTTTTCCGTTGTTTCTTTGCAGGTATACACTTGTAGTTATATTTTGCTAGAGAGAAGTTAGAATATTGGTATACGATTCCTTAACTCCCTTCCCATATAGCAGGAGTTGTGCTAGGTACTGGGACCCAAGAGTAAGGCATGTAGACATGGAATTTTCCCTTCTGTTGGAAGAGAAAAAGCATTAGTCAAACAATCAAAAATATTTTAGAATTTACATGTGTTAAGCTGTGTGAAGACATGGTCAAGAGTGTACACAATAGGGGAATTTAATCTACTGTCTGTATATTATTTCTTCTTTATTTGATATATTTTTACAAAGTTTTAATTTTTTGAAAGACTACTCAGTATTGTTATTGTTAGTATAACTTTAGCCGTTGAGAGGAAAGCCGAGTGAACAAGATACTGCTTCTTATTGTTCTAACTCTTCATTACATACTAGAGGTAGTCTATAGTCTCTTATTTGAAAATTAGTATATGTGATTCTTAACTCCTTAGAAATTTTCTTTCCTATAACAAGTGAAATGAATAACATACTTAATACATTATAGAAATATCTGCTTTTAAGAAAGCAACTTTAATGTTTTGTGAGGGGAGGGCCATTTAATCCATTTGTTAGGTTGGCAAAAAGTGAATCCAGATCATTTTTTACCCCTTTTTACCAAATATATAATAGTAATTTAGTAATATTAGATAGTATCACCAAAGTAATATTTCAAATTATTTTGAAATTTTCACCCTTTGAAAGCATAATTAGGCTTTGATGACAAGTAATTTCTAAAGAGTTTAGGTTTGGCATATATTGCATTTAGGACAGCTTTTGACTCCAGATAATATGTTTTAAATACCTGATTCATTTACACAGGGGTTAGGTTCTATACAAACTAAATTTGAAAGATTAGATTTTTTTGCCTTGTGGAAGTTGGAATTTTTGTCTATCTTTTGAAGGAATCAATCTTTATTCCTTTATGGCTAGTGCCTTTTTTCTATGCCATATTTTTTGTTGTCATATATATATCTATGTATCTTAAAAACATTTATATACATACTAATGAATTATGCAAAAAAGATTAATATGCTTCCCCCTTTCACAGTTTAGTTCATCATTGTTTTCATAATTATATCAATTTAAAAAACAAGTTAGTCTGGGCATGGTGGCTCGTACCTGTAATCTCAGCACTTCTGAAGGCTGAGGTGGGAGGATTGCTTGGAACCAGCCTGGGCAACATAGCAAGACACTGTCTCTACAAAAATAAAAAAAATTAGCCAGGCATGGTGACACGTGCCTGTTAGTCCCAGCTCCTTGGGGGGCCAAGGTGGTAGAGTATCACTTGAGCTCAGGAGTTTGAGGTTACAGTGGGCCATGATTGTGCTGCTACACTCAAGGCTGGGTGACAGAGGTAGACTGTCTCAATCAATCAATGAATCAATAAACATTAAACATTAAAAAAACCAGCATTAATTTGTTTAGGTGTCTGATCTTTAAATCAATGGACAGCCTTTCCTATACCACTTTTGTTTGTAACTTTAAGAAGTTTCTTTATCCTAAATAGTTTCTCACCCTCACTTTCATTGTGACAGTTTTCCTGGGAATCTCTAGTTCCCCTGGTATTCATGAAATTATAACAATAAAAGTTCTGGGGGTGATGAAAGGAATAGCAGCTGTGTGAAATCTTAAAAATGAATAAAAAGTAGAGGGCTGGGGAACCTGCGGCCTTAAGGCCACACGTGGCCTTCTAGGTCCTTAGGTGTGGCATTTTGACAGAATCCACATTTTATGGAACAAATCCTCTTATTAAAAGGGGTTCAGCAGAGAAAGATGAAGCTTTTCTTGCCTCCCTTGGTATTTAAAAAAGAACTATCTTGAAATCAGAAGGCCGCAAGTTCCCCACATCATTCCAAAATACCTTTTTATTCTTTCTGCCTTCAACCGTCAACCAGTTCTTGCCTGGAAAACATTGTTGGAGAGAGGTGAGGGACAAAAGGATTAAGAGGAAGAAAGAAATGTCCATTTATTGATTATTAGTCTCATACCAAGCATGATGTTGGATGCTGCAGATTGAAAAGGAAAGGAAGAAAATTAAATATAGAAAAACTTAAGTCTTTACATTTTCTTTAAAATAGATTTATTGCAGATAATGTTTGCAGAGTAATCATAAATATGACTTAAGCCTTTTTCAGACAATTGATGCTTATCTTGATAATTAATTTTGTTTCTGTTACTTAAGAATTTTGTTTTATAGATTATGATTCCCTATGTACAAAGAAAAATAGGAGCTGCATTTGGCCCCATCCTAGTTAGGTCCTTACAACAAATACGGTTTTTTAACTCTCACATCTGTGTTTCCACTGAGCTGTGTTTGTTTTGTTTTATAATTTTAATCCTTCTTAGATGCCTGTCAGCCTTCAAATAGGTAATGAATCATCTAGAGACACCAGCCAAACTTCTTTTCATTTTTTTCCAGTGATGGGCTCATTCTTCTTTATTCTAGTATCTTTAAAACTAGAATTTTCTATCTTTAGGAAAGTTGTGTTTTAGCTTTCCTTGGGGGAGAGTTTTAATCTGAAAATCTGAGCATATTCTTAAACTGGTTTGGTTTAAAAAAGGAAAGCACTTGCAAAGTAATAACTTTTGATGGGTTTATGTTCTTACCCACAGACTTTAGACCAGCTCCCACTCACCAACCCTGAGCATTTTGGCACTCCAGTCATAGGAAAGAAAACAAATAGAGGAAGAAGATCTAATCATATGTAAGTCCATTTTCATAACTGTTAGTTGAACCTGAATTCATTTCGCCTTCTAATATTGTTTTAATAGTTATTTTTAAATTGTAATTTGCAAAATGCTTACTAGATCTAGTGGTAATTTCAGATCTAATAGTAATTTCAAACTTCTCAGCATGGGCGATTCAGGTTCTCCATGCCCAACCAACCTTAATCACCATGTCTATCTCCTGTTTCTCTCTATGCGTATCTTGATGCTATAGTCAAAATGAAACTAGTCGATAATCCCTGAATACATTGCTTGTTTTCTGATATTGTGTTTTTATTCATGCTGTTTTTTGTCTCTACTGCCTCCCTTCCCTGTCACTGTCTTGCTCATTCTTTAAATCTCAACAGAAGTGCTTCCAACTTTATGTGAATCATTTTGTGTCCTCCCCACTCTTTCCTTGAAACCCAGATGTATTTTTCTCTTCCCTGAACCCACTAAATTCTTTGCATCTATCTAATATCATAGATAAGATTTCACCTCTTATTATCATTGTAGTGTTTGTTTTCTCAATAATTTTAATTTCTCTGACGGCAGGAACTGTCTTACTAATTTTTTTTTGGCTTCTTACAGTTCTGACACTTATTTTACATCTTTAACCAATTACTTTCAATGAAATGTGAGAGCCTTGGCCTCAAAAGGCTGTCAGTGACTAGGGATCAAAGGACCAAGGGGTCATGAAAAGAAACCACTTTCAAACCATTCCACAAAGAAAAATAATTTATTGCAAAGGATTGAGAAAATGACGTCAGACTTTTCGATAATAACACTAAATGCTAGTAGGCAGTAGAATACACAGTGGAGGAATGGAAGTCCTTATTAAAAAGGAAGACTTGATTACCTAATATAATGGAACATTGGGGAAAAGCTAAAGATAGGGTAATACAAATAGAGGAAGGAAAATAGCAAAGGTGTTTAGTAACTCCTCCCCAAGAATTATATAAGAAAGGAAAGCAGAATTAGTAGAATAGAGAGTGGGGAAGTGGTTTAAATATAAAAGTTATCATAACAGTGGGAAGTCAGTGGGTTTAGAATAATGTCTTAAATGTGTAAATCAGCCAGCATGGTGGTGGTGGTGGTGGTGGTAGCTCATGACCTCTAATCCCAGCACTTTGGAGGCCAAGGCAGGAGAATTGCTTGAGTGCAAGAGTTTGAGACCAACCTGGGCAACATAGCAAGGCCCTGTCTCTATTTAAAAAAAAAAAAAAAAAATCAGCTGGGCCTGGTAGCATAAGCCTACGGTCCCAGCTACTCAGGAGGCTGAGGCAAGAGGATTGCTTGAGCTCAGGTGTTAGAGGTTACAGTGAGCTGTGATTGTGCCACAGCACTCTATCCTGGGCGACACAGCGAGACCCTGTCTCCAAAAAAAAAAATACATAAATCAAGAAATACGAGAATAAGGATATTATTTAAACATAAGCTAGTAACTACCAGGAAAAATCAGCTGAAAGAATTTAAAACATTAGCCTCTATGGAGCAGGAGAATGAAGTTGGAAGGGATGGGACAGGGGAATATAGTTTTTAATTTATTCTATTAGAGGATATTTTAAAATTTTGCCTGAATATTTTGTTTAGATTAGCATTTTTTTTTTTTTTTTTGAGACAGAGTCTCACTCTGTTGCCCAGGCTAGAGTGAGTGCCGTGGCGTCAGCCTAGCTCACAGCAACCTCAAACTCCTAGGCTCAAGCGATCCTCCTGTCTCAGCCTCCCGAGTAGCTGGGACTACAGGCATGCACCACCATGCCCGGCTAATTTTTTCTATATATATTTTAGCTGTCCATATAATTTCTTTCTATTTTTAGTAGAGATGGGGTCTCGCTCTTGCTCAGGCTGGTCTCGAACTCCTGAGCTCAAACGTAGATTAGCATTTTTATATGCATAAGCACAAACATTGTTAAAGTAGCTGTTTAAAAATAAATACTGAGCTGAATTATTAAAAACTTCAGTATAAGTAAATACTTTCATTCAAGGTATAGAATCAAGTGTTAAATCTCATTTTGACTGAGCTTTGAAGATAGATGTTGGGTAAGCGCTGTCTCTTACATTATTTAATTTTTCAGCCTCACAGCAAGTACATGAAGGTAGATATTATTTTTATCACTAATAAAATTGGAAAAATCGGCCTCCAAGACTGTAAGTAATGAATCCAAGGAAAACAGGAAGGAAGGGACTGGTGATTTCACCTTACCTTTGCTCTGTAGGCCTTTTCCCATCTAACTGAATGACTGTTTTTTGTTTATATAGAGTACTTCAGTTATTTCCCAAATTAGTTTTAACAATAAATAAATAATTACTCATTTGGGAGTAGAAATTAGAATATTAATCATGGCATCGAAAATACACTCAATGTTATTTATTTTCCTAATTATCAGGTAAATAATTTCTCTGACCTGTGACTTTGCTTGCTGGTGACTTGATTATTTTTAAGGTAGTCAGGATGTAACTGTTACTGACTCTTCATGTATGATATTTAAAAATTGAGTGCTTTGGCCAGAAAGAAAACAAATGAAAAAGGTATGATGGCATTATTAGTAAGAAAGCATTCTGTTGTGAATGTTAGCTGTTACTATGATCTAATGGTTTCACTTTTTCCTGAGGGCTGTTATATTGGCATAAAATATATTCACTTAGTCACTTAAAAGTTTGTGATATCTTTTGATATCTGTGAAAATTAATGACTTGACTTAAAAATTAAAATTTTATCTATCAGTGATCATTAGAACCTTTCTATAGTTCTATACTCAACTTTTAATTAACTATGATAGATGATATCAGCAGTGAATTGAGGTATATATAATATAAAATTATTTCATGAGTTATTTATCTAGAGACTTTCTAATTCTCTAGCATGGTATAAACTGTGGAACCAGATGGCCTTGATTTGAATCCTGCCTCTGCCACTTCCTTGCTGTCTGACCTTGGGCAGGTTATTTCATCTTTTCATCCCTCAATTCTCATTTGTAAAATTGGAATTAAGAATATTACCTATTTCTTAGAGTTGTTTTGAAAATTAAGGGAATTCATATCCTTAAAGTGTTTATATAGTAAGTACTATGTAAATAATAGATACCATCATCATATATTGACATGAAGAAAAATTTCATGATGAAACACCAGTATGTAACATGATTTCATTTATATATGAAAATGTATTTATATGTGTGTATATAAAAATTCTGCCTGGCCGGGCGCGGTGGCTCACGCCTGTAATCCTAGCACTCTGGGAGGCCGAGGCGGGTGGATTGCTCAAGGTCAGGAGTTCGAGACCAGCCTGAGCGAGACCCCGTCTCTACTAAAAATAGAAAGACATTATATGGACAACTAAAAAAAAATCTATATAGAAAAAATTAGCCGGGCATAGTGGCGCATGCCTGTAGTCCCAGCTACTCGGGAGGCTGAGGCAGTAGGATCGCTTAAGCCGAGGAGTCTGAGGTTGCTGTGAGCTAAGCTGACGCCATGGCACTCACTCTAGCCTGGGCAACAAAGTGAGACTCTGTCTCAACAAAAAAAAAAAAAAAAAAAAAAATTCTGCCTGGTGGTCTTTATGTCTGACAGGTAGGACTGGTTTTTGCTGCAATATTTGGTCTCTTTAAAACAACATTCTCGTATTATTTTCTATATATATTACATGAAAAGTAGTTTTAGTATCTATCAATAATTTTTTTTAATTTTGAAAAAATTGCATGTAATATTTTGACATTTTTACCTTTTTTACAAATGTCATTTAAAAGTAGAAGAATAAATTTAAAATAAATTCACTCTAGAATATCACATAATATACAAAATGAGCAAAGTTGTGATTTATTAAAAAGTCTGTTATATTTCTTAGCTGAGATGTTCCTTTCTTGTATATGAGAATAAAGAATGCAACTGTCGCTGAACAGGTTGATCTTTGCTTTCTAAAGACTCTAGCAAACATTCTAAGTTAGTGATTTTCTTGTTAAGAATCTCTGTGTGTAATGAGAGATTTGCTGTCGGGATTGTGTTGTAAATGTGAAAAGTGTGAAGCCACACAAAAGGTTGAGAATTACTAGTCTAGGAAATGAAGCTCAGCATGTCTGTAATCTTGTTTTGCTTGCACTTCCTTCCCCCTCACTGCTGTGGTTGGTCATTCTCACTGCCAAGGGACCTGACAATGTTATTTTTGCTTGGTGTTTTAAGCCTTGGTGTGTAATCATCACAGGCAGGTACCTCCATTTGAAATGACCATCTCTTTGATAACATTTCCTCAAAATTCTTTATCCCCTTTCCTCAGGGTTATTTCCTACAACAAAGTCTTGGACCCAGATCTTAAGAGCTTCATCTAACCTTCATTTCTTCTTCTATTACTCCACTGAAAAAAGTCTTCAGTATGGTTCTCAGATTGCCATTTAAAATGTATTTTTTATAAAGATAAATAAGTTTATCTGTTCCCACAATTCCCAGGACTGCATTGTTACACTAGGAAATTTGTTTTCTTTTAGCGACTTTTAATCCATATACCAGTTAATCTACCTCCAGTTATTCCAAAAGTGATTTTTTTACATCTTCCATTAAATTGAGTTTCACTTATAGTCTACCTTTAATTAATCCTAAGAAGTTCAAGTATTTTCTTTTTTAAATGATTATCATCCTCCAGCTTGTTAATTTTTTTAATCAATGTATTACTTGAGTTTTGCCCTTACAATTTACCCATTTTGTGCAGAGATTGTATTTCATTCTGCCTGAAGACTAGAATATCTGAAATTATGGAAATATTTTTGTCCCCTCCTGTCCAAAGTTTTTTCCAGTAATGGGGCAGAAGTTTATGTGCAGTTAAACAGCACGTAGGAAACAGTGTACTTGCTAGTATTTTTTTCCCCTTCAGAAAAAGAATAAAGTAGGCTTATGATGATTCTTGTTAATAAGGAATTATTTAGGGTATAAATTTTACCCAGTGACAGTGTTAAGATTTACCTGATACCTGATTTATACTTGGTATTTAAAGATCTACAGATCTTAACATGTGTTAAAAATTTATTTAATTCACATATCACAAAATTCACTCTTTTAAAGTGTATAGTTCAGTGGGTTTTAGTGAATTCAAAACCCATCACCAGTATCTAATTCCAGAAAGTCTTTTATTTTTTGCTGCTTTATTTTGTTATGAGAATTTGATTCCAGTTTCCTTCTTGATAAAAATGCAGAAAAAATTAAAATCCTTTTATTGTTGTCTTCATGTCCATATGATCTGTATGTTTTGATCTCTAAGAAGCTTACATTGTCAGTCTTCCTGATACTAATATAGATTCTAGCACTCCTCACAGTGAAGCTTGAATAATTAACTATGTCTTTTGAAAATGTGTCCCATCATTAAAATTTCTTATAGCCATTTTCAGGGACCTTAAATGACTTCAGTGTCCTCAAGGCTCATAACATGGCTTTACTATTGCCAGCTTTTAAAAAATTTCTGCACAAACACATTCAGGTAAGCAGATTCATTGGCTGGCTCCGATTCTAAATTTATTGTAACAAAGTTTGAAACTGAGTTAATTGACTTGCTTGAAATAATCATTGAAGTCAGAATTGCATTTCAAAGATTGAAGCTCTCAAATTCCTAACTCAGTTTTCTATTTGCATCTGATTATATGCTATTCTTTGGCTCACATCTTGTCTAAAGTTGTTGTTTCTTGATTTATAATTAATTTATAATTAATAGTGATGTGTGATCAGCTTTAAGTAATCAGCTGTTAGTGTATTCTGGTAAATATTTTCATGTAATTAGCTTTGTTTCCAGTGACAACATTGATTTTATTTCATAGAGAAAGTGCATTATTTTGTGGTGGTTCTTTATATAAATACCATGCCACCAAAGAAATAACAATGTCACAGATGAATAAAAACCAAGCAGTTCTGAAATGATGGGACTTGCTAACAAAAAAGAAAGAAAAGAAAATTAAAAAAAACAAGTGGACTCTCTGCTTGCTCTGTCTTTTGCTCTCTTAAAAAAAAATACATATATATATATATATATATATTTTTTTTTTTTTTTTTTGAGACAGAGTCTCACTCTATTGCCCAGGCTAGAGTGCAGTGGTGTTAGCCTAGCTCACAGCAACATCAAACTCCTGGGCTCAAGCAATCCAACTGTCTCGCCTCCCGAGTAGCTGGGACTACAGGCATGCACCACCATGCCTGGTTAATTTTTTCTATGTATATTTTTAGTTGTCCATATAATTTCTTTCTGTTTTTAGTAGAGACAGGGTCTCGCTCTTGCTCAGGCTGGTCTCGAACTCCTGAGCTCAAACGATCCACCTGCCTCGGCCTCCCAGAGTGCTGGGATTACAGGCATGAGCCACCGCGCCCGGCCTGTCTTAAAATATTTTTGATGCTCATTTATTTTAATTTATCAGTTTATTGAGCAACTGACTTGTGTAAACAGTTTTCTGGCTAACCTCCTCTAAGAGGAAAAGTTAAAAATAGCCTTAGGTATAATGGTGTGGTTTACGCTGATTACATACATTTTGTGATTTTTAGAATAAAATAAAATCAGAATTGTCATAGTAGAAAGAAATAAATCTTTTTTCACTTCATTTATTTCATCAACAGTTATTTATTGAGCATCTATCTGTGCTGTGCTAAGCACCGTTCATGTACTTGAGATATATCAGTGAACAAAACAATTTAAAAAATCTCAAGTAGGCGTGGTAGCTCACACCTGTAATCCTCGCACTTTGGAAGGCTGAGGCAGGAAGATTGCTTGAGGCCAGAAGTTTGAGACCAGTCAGGGCAACATAGTGAGATCTGGTCTCTGCAAAAATTAAAATTAATTAATTAATTAATTAATTAGCCTGGTTTGGTGGTGCGCACCTGTAGTCCTAGCTACTTGGGAGACTGAGGTGGGAAGATCACTTTGAGCCCAGGAATTTGAGGTTGCAGTGAACTATGACTGGCCACTGCACTTTAGTCTGGGCGACAGAGTGAGACCCTGTGTCTTAAAAAACAAGCAAACAAAACTCTCCACCTTTAGAACTTACATTTTCTCATGGGGGGAGATGGCTGTTTAAGAGTAAACACGGCCGGGCGCGGTGGCTCACGCCTGTAATCCTAGCACTCTGGGAGGCCGAGGTGGGCGGATCGTTTGAGCTCAGGAGTTCGAGACCAGCCTGAGCAAGAGCGAGACCCCATCTCTACTAAAAATAGAAAAAAATTATATGGACAGCTAAAAATATATATAGAAAAAATTAGCCGGGCATGGTGGCGCATGCCTGTAGTCCCAGCTACTCGGGAGGCTGAGACAGGAGGATCGCTTGAGCTCAGGAGTTTGAGGTTGCTGTGAGCTAGGCTGACGCCACGGCACTCACTCTAGCCTGGGCAACAGAGTGAGACTCTGTCAAAAAAAAAAAAGTAAGTAAATTACATAGTAAGATAGAAGTTGTAAGTGCTGTGGAAATAAGAATAAGAGCAGGGCAAAGAGAGGTAGAGGGGCAGGTAGGTTGTAAATGTAAAGTGGAATGAAGTCTTGAGTAGGTGAGGGAGGAGGGGCATCTAGTCCAAAAGTGGGGATGGCTTTAGAGTAGATGTTTCATCTAGCCAAACAAAGGTTTTTTGTTTTTCTTTTTGATATAACTTTTTGGAGTCTGAAGTCTTCGCACTTGTTAAATCTTAAGAAAGAAGTTAGAATTTTTATAATGACACAGATAACTTTCTTAGTCACTTAAATCGCAGTTTTCTCTTTCTACATTTTACAGATTTTTATATATGTTATCTCTGACATTGTGGATTTCTAGCTTGCTAATAATACATTATAGTGTTCAGGCTGGGCGAGGTGGCTCACGCTTATAATCCTAGCACTTTGGGAGGCCAAGGAGGAAGATCGATTGAGGCCAGGAGTTCCAGACCATCCCAGGGAGTAGCAAGATCTCCATCTCTACAAAAAATAAAAAATTATCTGGCACATGCCTGTAGTCCCAGCTACTCAGGAGGCTAAAGCAATAGGATCGCTTGAGCCCAGGAGTTTGAGGTTGCAGTGAGCTATGATGGTGCTGCTGCACTCTAGCCCTGGCAACAGAGTGAGAACCTGTCTCAAAAAAAAAAAAAATGCTCATAAATCCCTAGTGGAGCCAGGTGTGATGGCTCATGCCTATAATCCTAGCACTTAGGGAGGCAGAGGCAGGAAGATTGCTGGAGGCCAGGAGTTTGAGACCAGCCTGAGCAGCATAGCAAGACCCTGTCTCCAGAAAAAATTAAAAAACTAGCCAGCATGGTAGCATGCACCTTTTGTAATCCCAGCTACTTGGGAGGCTGAGCGGGGAGGATTGCTTGAGCCTAGCAGATTGAGGAGACAATGTGCTATGATTGGGCCACTATACTGTAGCTTGGGCAACAGAGTGAGAGCTTGTCTCTTAAAAAACAAAACAAAACGAAACAACCCTAGCTGAATGAGTCTTCTACAAGTGCTTTAGAAAAACAATTATTATGATTTTAAATTTGGTTGTGTTCTGTAGTTATTTGAAAGTGAAGAGATAAAGTCATTGCCCTTGAGAAGCTCTTCTAAATCAACTAGAAATCAAACTTGTCAAGTCTGTTACGACTTGTGCTAAGCTATGTGCCCATGTGTAGGAACTTTTGCTCAGCAAATATAAAGGTGTGTTGCTTTTTTCAGCTACCTGTTACCTACTTTCTAAGTAGGGATTAAACTTCTTTGAGTGCCATTCAAAGTATAGTACTTCTCTACTCAGTAGCAAACTTCAAAGATTTGATTTGTTTTTGCCAGGGAACAATTTTTAAGTTAGCTGTCTGATCATTGAAATCAGATAGTGATATTACCCATATCACTTTAAAATGTTTAATATTATTATAATAGTTTTTCCTTCTTTTATATTTATATTGGTATACATAAATATAAAGGGGTGTCATTTATATTGTCGTCCCCTTAGAAAGGCATCAAAGACAAATTCAGACTATACTGAATTTGTTCCAATCAACCGAACAGGTAAATTATGTTTAAAATTTTAAAATAGTTGATCTTTCACTTCATAGTTTTTGGTTGGTGAACTTGGTCATTGACAACTATGTCAAAAATATTTTCATCCCTGTAGGTAATCAATATTAGCTGTTATTCTGTTGTATTTTATAAGAACATATATTGTAGTCTATCTATTCAACATTTCCTGGTGTCTTTACTTATTCTGGGCATTTTGAGCAGCCAGTTGTTAGAAATCTTTATTTTTAGTACTAATTGTAGACTTTTTGGGAACCAGATTAAAAATAGAATAGCTTTTTGTTTTATTTTCCTTTATAGTTTTACTTTTTACTGTGTTTCCTCTAACATGAAACTGATGGTTTCAGATACTTCCTTTTTCTTCTGACAGTTAATATCTTTATAATTTACTAGTACAATATTCAATGTTACGAAAGGAGTTTTCAACTTAATACAAAAGAACCATATTGTATATTTCATGAATACCTAGTTCGTGTATATTTGATATTAAGGATAGCAGTGGTGATCTCTTACTATATTATCTCCTCTTCCCACTCCCACCCTCAGTCAGCAAAGATCTGCTTCCCCCCCTTTTAAAGTTAGTTTTGTACTGGGAATGTAAAATTATTATCTCTAGACATCCTTTAATCTGCGATTGGGATTGAATATATTTTCATGTAGTACTGAGTTTAATATGGGACCTTCAGCTTTTTGAGGATTTGGGGACCAGTTATTCTGTACTGATCTTCCTCTTTAATCTTTTGAAATAGCACTAAATAAATCAGACTTTTAGGAAAATAATGTGCTTTCCTCTAATGATAAACTCTTGCTGTCATTTTTTTTTTTTTTAGAAATTTAGAAAATGCTTTAAAATTTAAATTAGCCATTTTCTAGGTTTTAGGAAATGTGATACGAGTTCTGGAATGCCTGTGTTCAACATTGGCATGTTTATTCTTTGTGAAGATAAATGGAACTATCTATTTTTTTCTCTCCCTAGACCAGAGGAAGAATCTTCGTCATCCTCCAGTGATGAAGATGAGGATGATAGGAAACAGATTGATGAGCTACTAGGCAAAGTTGTATGTGTAGATTACATTAGTTTGGATAAAAAGAAAGCACTGTGGTTTCCTGCATTGGTGAGTAGCTTCAGTGTAAAAGAGTTTAATTTCAACCATGTAAGTTAATGAAGTAAACAATGGATTTTCTTACTGGTGTTTTTCGTAGGTCTAAAATGGGGAAATGTTTTTAGCATCGTTCATTTCACACAAAGATTACTTTCAAAATTTTCTTTGAGTACAAAGAACTCTTGAAGTCATCCAAGAAAGGCAAAAATCTTGATAATCTTAGAGACTAGGTATATGGGAGTTGATTATACTTTCCTCTCTATTTTGAGTAGAAAATTCATAATGCAGACTACTAAAACTCCTAAGTCCACCATGAGGTCTGGATGGCAAAAGAACACAATCTTTTTTGGTTCACGAAGATAGCCATTTTCCTCATACTTTTTGAGCCAGGGTGTTTGCTTCCTTGATCTTAATCTTGCATTTTATGCACTCTCTACATAACCATGACTGCAATTATAGGTTACCTCAGTCTCTGACTGTCCCTACAACAGATTCTTTTATCTACCTACTTTTTAATGTTTTCACTCCACAAGTTTTATAACTCCCTAGATCCCAGGTTCAATATTTTGAATTTTCTATTTGTTTTCTCACATTGCCTTTCTGTGATTCTGAGGAAGCACTCAGTGCTTTATTATCAGGAGTATCCTCATTATCCCAAGTTCTGTGCAACTCAAACTGTGATGACAGATGAGAGAAAGTCTTTTGAACTTTTACCTCTTTGTTTCTGATAACCACTAGCCTCTATAGCAAGTTGGAGGGGCCGTGTATAGGAGACCATTTTCTTTGACTTTTATAAAGGGAATATATACCAATATCTTTTAGAGACTTAATTAGGCTGCCTTTCAACTAATCTTTTGGTAGAAAACAAAACAATTTGTAGCTCTTAAAGCACATGCAAGTTCAATCAGTAATTAGTTATATATCATACTATTATGAAGATTTAACTCTTGTGGTAATAAGAATGCATTTCTTTTTGGACAGGATATAATTAAATAAGTCATTGAAAGTTTTGAACTTCAAATAGGAGACTGAAATTAGTAATCAGTGTCTCTTCACAATTATCTTGACTTATCTTTTAAAATTTGATGTGTTTGAATTGTCGTGGCCTCTGATGATTTTATCTGAAGGCCATTGGGTCATTTGTATCAAATACTGGGATCCATGTCTTTTACAGATAGATCCTCCCCCCACCTCATACTTATAAACTGACTCATACTTATAAACTGAAGATCCATTGTTTAACCTAAAGATATTTTGAAGGTACCATTCTTCTCATTTCTAACAACTACTTTTTCCTAAGGTATCAAGAGACAGAATGGGTCAAAAATTATTCCCTTGTCTCAGTTTCATATATTCTCACTCCCTTACTACTATTAACCAGATCCCCTTCAAATCTTGTTTTCGGCCGGGCGCGGTGGCTCACGCCTGTAATCCTAGCACTCTGGGAGGCCGAGGCGGGTGGATCGCTCGAGGTCAGGAGTTCAAGACCAGCCTGAGCAATGAGCGAGACCTCGTCTCTACTAAAAATAGAAAGAAATTATCTGGCCAACTAAAATATATATAGAAAAAAAAAAATTAGCCGGGCATGGTGGCGCATGCCTGTAGTCCCAGCTACTCGGGAGGCTGAGGCAGTAGGATTGCTTAAGCCCAGGCGTTTGAGGTTGCTGTGAGCTAGGCTGACGCCACGGCACTCACTCTAGCCTGGGCAACAAAGCGACACTCTGTCTCAAAAAAAAAAAAAAAAAAAATCTTGTTTTCTTCTGTTAATGGCGTTTAATAAAATTTTTGTGTGTTCTCAAGCATATTTAACTCGTATTTGTTAAATATGGCATTTATCATATACCAAACACTTCAAAATGTGTTACTAGGATTAACTCATTTAATGTTGTAGAGGTTCTCTGTTCTTATGTTTGATAAATTTTTAAAATTTTTAGTTGAGAATCTACTCAGCTTTATTTTCATTCTCTTATTTTCGTATTCACTGATTAACAATTGCAGAAACCATGGAAATAGGATTGAAATACACTATTCTTTGTTTATGTGCATTTGTATGAAAATTTATGTTCATAATATATATAAACTTTTGCATATTTGTGGTTTTTATGAGGTAAACTAAGTAACCATGGTCTCATAATTATTCATTTTTTCAAATGAAAAAGAAATATTATGGAATAGAAGCATCTTTCTTTTATACTGTTGTCTAGAAGTGATACCTGTTTATCTTTTTCAGTGAACATGTTGTGTACTTTATCCCCACTGCTTAATTTAGTGTTTAGCACAAATTAAGTGCCCAAAAATGTCAGCTCTTAAATTATAATGAAAAAATGTAGACAATTATTTGCTTTAATAAATACAAATACTTTATGATACCTTGGTACCTCCCCATGTGTCCATCCATCCAACGTATATTGGATGCCCATTACATACAAGGATTGTGCTAACACCTTTATAAGTATTATGAGGTAGTTGTGATTGTGTATCTGCATTTAGAGATAAGGAAACAGCATTAGAAGCATTAAGTAACTTGCAGCATTTTGGGGTTAATGAGTAATCTACAAATTTAAGTATCAGCGTGAGATTATTTCTTTGTTCCTAAAGCACTAAGATTCTTTTGAAAATACGTTTTTTGGAGACACGGTCTCACTCTGTTGCCTGGTTTAGAGTGCAGTGGTGCCATAGCTGACTGCAGCCTCAAACTGGTGGGCCCAAGCAATCTTCCCACCTCAGCCTCTCAAAAGTGTTGGGGTTACATGTGTGAGCCACCATACCTGGCCTGATAATATGTTTTTTAAAACTGTTTTGTGTGTCTTTTTCTCAAGCAACAGCAACATTAAATTTTCACCATTAGTGTTTCGGGTATTAAGTTTCTCTCACCGTAGTTAGTAGTTTCCTTGATGAAAAGAAAAACATTTAAGGATTTATGATATTGAAAGGTTAGTAATCTGTTTAGTCAGCCATTCCATTATTATTTCAAAAATCTGAGAATTATTGATGTGTGTTATCCCCCTCCCAAAATTGATCTATTGAACAGTGATGGAGTTATTTTTGTCAACTAGAGTGTGAAATTGTGCTCTAAGTCAAACAGTCTTGATAAAATCACATAAATAAGACTTATGTTTTAATTTTAAAGTTATTTATAAATTGAGTAAATTTTTATAAGTGTTTTGGTAACAACCTCATATTGGAAAACAATTGCCTGTTTCTAGGAACTATAAATAGCTACCATGCACTGAGCGTTTACCTTACTAGGCTCTGTGCTAAGTTTGTTAAATGTAAGTAGTTTTGTTTAATTCTAATTGATACTGGAAAATAAGTGGTATTTACTCCCATTTTAAGAGGAGGGAGCCTTAGCTTCCATGGTTTGCATCATCTTCCATTTCATTTTCCTTCACCAACTTCTCCTCTTCTAACCCACCTTTCAAGTTGTAATTTGGGTTCAGAATATATCACTATCTTCTCTTTGTGTGTGTGGGGGGTCTTCTTCCATCTTACAGCTTCAGTTGCAGAGATAACAAAGTGAGGTGCTTTAGGGACCAAGAAAATAACATACATGAGTGAACAGGGTAAAATGCAGATTGTGGCCAAGCACGGTAGCTCATGCCTGTAATCCCAGAACTTTGGGAGGTTGAGGCAGGAGGATTGCTTGAGGCGAGGAGTTTGAGACCAACCTCAGCAACATAGTGTGATGCTGTCTCTACAAAAAACAAAAACAAAATTATATAAAAATAAATAAAATGCAGATGTGGTGGAACTGGAGAGTGAGCCCACTTACACGCCAGTGGCAGCACTGCCCAAAGCTATCATATGTGTGGTTTTTGAAACCCTTAATTCATCAGAGAAAAATAATGGGTGGATTTGGCTCACAGGCCCCACATTTTAGACCCCTGATATTTAGGCTGTTGACTCCCAAATTTATATGAGCTCCAGACCTGGGTATTTGTCTGTTCACTATCTCCATTTGGATGTCCTTTAGCCGCCTCAGAACTTAATAAGTCCCATGCTTTTTTATCTCCTCCCTCATGCCCAGATGTGGCCTTCTCTGTTGTTTTCCTTTCATAGTGAAGGACACTGTCATCTTTCTGTTTGCACAAGGCAGAAAACTAAGTGTCCTCTTCACTGTCATCTCTACTTCCCTAGTTATCTCTGATATTTCTCATCCCTTTAATTTGCCACCACTGTATATCCAAGCCACCACCTCCCACCCAGATGATCATAGTAGCTTAGTCTCTTTCAACTCTTGCCTTTCCCTGGTCCATTTTCTTCATAGCATCCAAAGTAAATTTTTAAAAGGCATATCTATTATGACATTTTGCTTCTTTAGACCCTTCCTCTAAATACTTTAGATTTTATCCTAAGATTTAATATGGGCTACAAGGCTCTGGAAATTCTGGACCCTTGTCCTTCTCCTAACCATGACATAGCCCCTCAGTTTCCAGCTCTGCCTCTTTTCTATTTTTGGCTAGAACTTGGTCCGCAGCTCCAGCCTAGTCATAGCCATTCTTCTGCTTTCAACACCACGCGTGTGCTAAAAAACAGTCTGGATTATCCAGAGAGCTGGAAGGATGTAGGATACCAATTTAAAATTACTTATGTGTGCTCCCCCGTGTGTGTGTACCGATTTATTCTCAAACTAAAATTAGTTTTTAAACTTTAAGCTTAAATTTTTTTTAAAGCATTTAATTAGTAGGTACTTATATAACTATCTGTAAATGTGCTTTTAGTTACAATAGTTTCACACTTTTTTTTAAAGGTGGTTTGTCCTGATTGTAGTGATGAGATTGCTGTAAAAAAGGACAATATTCTTGTTCGATCTTTCAAAGATGGCAAATTGTAAGTATAATTCACTTGGTTTAAAAAACTTCTTTATCAAAATATGTTATTTTTTCAAATTAGGATGTTAAATGATGAATTAGTTATTCCCAGTGACCTTAGGCTTTTATTTCTCACATAAAATGTCTTTCAAATAGAATGTTTCAAAGAGTGACTGTTTTTCATGCTATCTTTAAGTGTAGTAGTCTTACAGTGTGTCTTTCCTTGCTCATCTTGGTCTTCCTTTCCACAGTAGACTCTCAGTGCTGTCTCACTGGTCAACATTTGCCCATATAACAGATGGTGATTTGAGACAAATTTGCTATACCTAACATATCTAATACTTTATTGATATATTTATTGACCTTTTTTAGGGTTTGTTCTTGATTGTTTATTTCTAATATTTCTAGTTATATCTAATGGTTGTAGTGATACCTCTTGGATAGTATTCAGCTTTTGCAGTAGTCAGGATTAAAATGGGTTACTGTAGATTTATGTTAAGTGTTAAGAGAGTGATTTTTCTTGTAGAACATTTTTAGAGCTGAATTCTGAATTTCTATGTTTTTTTTTCTTTAAGAATTACGTGACTAGAGAAGCCAGATATTTTATACTGAGCTATATATTGCGTGTCAGTACCTTACCTAAGAAGTTCATCACGTTTTAAGATTTGATGTTTGGGGTTTGAAGTTCTAAAAAGTTATTTTTAAAAACAATCTATGGAACCACCTTTAACAAAATTGAGATAAGAGATTTTTGAACACTGAAATTGATTACATTCTTTATATTAAATTATTGTTGGGGATGGAAGAAATGGGGAAATGTTAGTCAAAGGGTACAGACTTTTCATTATAAATGAATAAATTCTCAGGATCTCATGTATAGCATGGCACCTGTACTTACTTGTACTGTATTATATACTTGAAATTTGCTGAGAGTAGATCTTGAGCATTTCTACTCTCTCCCTCCCCCAAAAAGTAACTATGTGAGGTGGTGGATGTGTTAATTAACTTGATTTTGATAATCATATCACAATGTATATGTATCAAATCACACTGGATACTTTAATTATATGCAATTTTATTTGTCAGTTATGCCTTAGTAAAGCTGAAAAGATCACATATCTAATTTTTAGATGTGCAATTATGATATGATTATATTTTTTAAAAATTTTCTTTCAAAGATTCATGATGAAATATCCTAAATAAATTATGTAATGTCTGGGATTTGCTTCAAAATAATCCATTTGGGGTGGGATGAAGTAGATAGGGAAATAAATGAAACAGTGACTGTGAGTTTATGATCATTGTAAGCTGGGTGATGGATGCATGGGGATTCATTGCACAATTTTATCTACTTTTGCATTTGAAACTTTAAAAATAAAAAATGGTAGGCCAAAAATGTATTTGGAATAGTTTTAAGGCTTTTGTGATCAATGGACCCAAACCAAATGCACAGAAGCTAAATTATGATTTATTATTAAGAAACATGGGAAATACATGTGATATCTGTGATAAGCTCTGTTCCAGTAGTTTGCATCTGACCCTCTTTATATCATGGAGTTCCATGAAAGGCCTCACTCAGATTTGTATCTTAGAAGTTTGCTTGTGAGCCTAGAATCCGGTTCTTAAAAAATGTTTAAAAGAATATTTACATTATAAACTGGTACATTTTCTTCCAGTCTTAAATGGATTTCTTATGAATATCCCAATGTAATGGCAAATTCTTACTGTTTTCCTTCTTTTTTATTGGGTTCATGCATTCTGTCATCCAAACATTTTTATTCATCATTATATTATTATAAACAGTTTCCAGTATTACATTTAGGCAGGAGACTCTTTGCTATTTGAGAACATCTTGGTATTATAAAATATATCTTAAGGTAGGATCGTTCTGTAGATGATAATTACATATTTTAACATCCTCCCTAGCATATTATTTGGGCCTCGCAACCTTGTGTGCAGTCACTTTCATTGTAGTTACCAGTACTCCCATATTTTCAGTATCTTTCTATGTATATAAGCAACTGGATTCTTAATCCGTCTTTTTTTTTTGTTTGTTTTTTTCCTTTATAATTCAAAAATACATGTAGTACTTCAGTGCCAAGAAAAGATGTTCATGAAATTACTAGTGACACTGCACCAAAGCCTGATGCTATATTAAAACAAGGTAAGGATAATCTTGGAATAAATAACTAGTAATTTTAAAACTGCTGATATTTTTGAAGATTAAGTTTTATTTTACTCTTTAAAAAATTTTTTTAAAAAAATCATGTCCTTGAAGTTATATTTAGGTTCTTGTGGCTTATACTTTTATAAATCCATGTGTCTTTTGTTAAATAGATTTTTTTTTTCCTTTTTCTTTTTTTTTTAATCTCATAATCAGGGGCAATAATCTAGAAAAGTGGGAAAGAATTGTGTCTTTAGCTATTACTATAGTCTGGCTTTTGCCTAGTAAATAAAATAATACTTCCATGGGATGATAGAAAAAAGAATCAAAGTAATTTGTATTTGGTCTTTCTCACTAATGAATGTGCATCTTAAATCACAAGGCTCCAGTAGTTTTATTTGATTGAGGAATATGCTGTAATTGCATTTGTTACTTGGTTTTTGGTATTGTAAATAGTTATTTTTGCTTTGCCCTTATTCGTTGAATCTGATAACATGCTATGTATATTGGCTCAAAATCATCTAAATTTTATGGTTTATAATTTATTTCCATTTATTATAAAATGAGAATAATTGTGTCTAGCTAATTTTAGTTTAAGCTAATTGTTAACATAGTTTTAATTTGAGTTTAACTAAAAATGTTAAAAACATTTGTAGTCAATTTTTAAATGGTGTATGTTTATTACAATGGCTCTTTTTCGGATATATAATTGCTTTTTGGCTAAATTGTTACATGATTTACCTGTGTTAAAGTTATTTTTATTGGACAAGATTAATTTTCATTTAAAAGAAAAAAAAACTGTTTTTTTTTCTCCTGTATGTGTTTGAACCTAAGAACCTTTCAGTGGTAGCAGTATTGCCATCTGTAAAATGAGTACCTACTGCTTAGGACTGATAGGATTAAATGGACTTTTGTATTGAAAAGTACTTAGCATAGTGCCTGGTACATAGCAAATACTTAATAAATACTTGGTTGACTGAGGATGAGACGAAATAAAAGTGAGTGGTATTAGTGCAGTACTTTTGTTTTGTTTTAAGAGACGGGGTCTCCCTGTGTCACCAGGCTGGAGTACAGTGATATGATCATAGCTTACGGCATCCTCGAAGTCATGGGCTTAAGTGATCTTCCCACCTCAGTCTCCTGAGTAGTTGGGACTATAAGTGTGTGCCACCATGCCCAGCTAATTGTTTTTTCATTTTTTTAGAATTTGGGTCTCGCTGTGTTGCCCAGGCAGGTCTTGAACTCCTGGCCTCAAGCGATCTTCCCACTTCAACCTCCTGAGTTGCTGGGATTACAGGCGTGAGCCACCATGTCATGCTCTAGCACAGTAGTTTTATTTCTTAATATTTTTGGACAAATCAGTTGTCTTAATTCTTCCAGTTCATGTAGGTGTATGGTCTCTTTCCAGCCTTTGATCAGGCACTTGAATTTCACAAAAGTAGAACTATTCCTGCTAATTGGAAGACAGAATTGAAAGAGGACAGCTCTAGCAGTGAAGCCGAGGAAGAAGAGGAGGAGGAAGATGATGAAAAAGAAAAGGAGGATAATAGCAGTGAAGAAGAGGTAAGTAAAACCAGTTGATGCCTATTAAAATTATAAAAGTTGGGTTTCCTTTGTGGGTTAGGATTTGGCATAAAGTCATTAGTCACATATTTATAGTATGAGAAATATCTCATAATAAAATTGTTTTTGATATTTATGATCCAGGAGTTTGCTTACTTTAAAATAGAAATATGGTCTTGTGAAATTAAAAATATTAAGTATAGTTATCCTAGTGACCTCAAAAAAGTTTCTTGCCGTGCCTTTGGTTTATCATATGATTAAGGAAGTACCCATCTAATACTTCAAAATGTTTTTCATCACCATGTAGACAACTGTCACGTCAAAATGTTTATACCCGAATATTTTATTGAAATATCTGGAAAAGTGTAAAATAAAATATCTTTCATTTAGTATGAAAAGAAAAATCAGCAGAAAAGAAAACATTAATATCTCTTTGATTTAGAGAACCTTAAATCATTTTATCTAATACAAATGAGTAGATAGTTCTAATTATATCATAAATAAGACATCTGTGAATTTACATGGATCAAAGAGCTAAAGCTAGATTTTACTGTAATTGGTGCTTTAGGTTTGGCAGTGATAAGGCACTCCTCAGTGGTTTGCTGAGCAACTTCCTAAAAGTTATTGAATGAGTGGTACAGATAGTGAAGGCTACTATATTTGACCATAAAGTGAATTTTATTTAATATGTTTAGGAAATTAAGGTAATTTATTGTCATATGTAATATTTTTGGTAAGTTATTAATTTCTACCATTTAACTGTAGTAAACTCTTAATGAAATAGGATTATTTTGGAGGTTATGTTTTAGTGTATAGTGATTTATAATGACAGTGTATAGTGTAAAAATTTCCTTGCTTCAGTCTTTCCCCTGACTGCTTTCTATTAAAAATGCTAAAATGAGCAATCTATCCCTGGCTAAAACCCTGAATGGCTTTTTGTCACTGTAAAAGTCAAGCTTCAATGTAGAACTGCCTTTCTGGTCCCACTCATGCCTGTTTTTTCCCATCACTTCTTTTAGCACCCCCCTCCCCCCCCCTTATGCTGTAGCAGTGTTAAATTACATTCCCTGCTGCTGCTTACCTTCACGCATACCAGTACCTCTGCCTTCCCTGCTTTGCCTTTTCCGCCCTCAGTCAGCCTGGCACACTGCTGTTCAGAATTCACAACTGCTTAGGCGCCATCTCTGTAAAGGGAAACCTGTGAGCCGTTGCCTCCCTCACCTCAGGAAGATTCATTACTTCATTTACTGGTCTAACTGCTACTGTTCCTTGTACATATTTTTGTCATTTATGTATATGTATGCACACATACACATACATTTATTTATAATTATTGTCTGTGTTTCCAACATTAATTTATAAGCTCTTCATAGACAGGAACTCTGTCTTGCTCATATTCACACTCACTGTGTCCGTCATAGTATATAAAATGTAACAGATGATCAATAAATATTGTTACCAAACCTTTTGGTGCTTAGATTTGTGTTTTACAAATTGTTTTTGTAAAAGCAAATCTGATCTCCAGTGTATTTATTTCTTTTTTGAGACAGGGTCTTGTTCTGTCACTCAGGCTAGAGTGCAGTGGTGCCATCATAGCTCACTGCACCCTCAGACTCCTGGGCTCAATCTATCCTCCTGCCTCAGCCTCCCAAGTAGCTGGGACTACAGGTGCTTGCCACCACCACACCTGGCTAATTTTTCTGGGTTTTTTTTTTTTTTGTAGAGAGACAGGGTCTTGCCTCTTGCTCAGGCTGGTGTCGAATTCTTGACCAATCCTCCTGCCTTGGCCTCCCAAAGTGCTAGGATTATAGGTGCAAGCCACCATGCCCGGCCCTGATATCCAGTTTAAACATTTTCTTAAGTTACATACAACCTTTCCTTAAATGTTTGAGGAATAGGAATAAATTTTTTATTTATTTATTTTTTTTTGAGAAAGGGTCTTGCTCTCTCTCCTGGGCTAGAGTACAGTGGCGTCATCATAGCTTACTGCAACCTCAACCTCCTGGGCTCAAGTGATCCTCCTGCCTCAGCCTCCTGAGTAGCTGGGACTACAGGCATGCACCACCACACCTGGCTAATTTTTCTGTTTTTGTAGAAATGGGGTCTCACTGTTGCTTAGGCTGGTCTTGAACTCCTGAGCTCAAGTGATCCTTCCACCTCGGCCTCCCAGAGTCCTAGGATTACAGGCATGAGCCACCACGCCCCGCCTAGAATAGGAATAAATTTGGCAGTTTATTAAAGTCAAATATTGTACTATGAGGACACCTAATATCTAGAAAATAGATTTCCTTATATTTGTATTTGACTACCTTACCAAACCTGACATATGTGGAGTATGTTTAAATTGAGAAATGTAGATTTATTATAAGGAAATTAATGGTTGTCATTTATTCTTCTCTCCTAACTAGAAAACCTAACAGTTTGTGAACATGGATTTTTTTTTAACTTGGCTTTCTTTATTGTATTAGGTTTTAAAATAAGAGGGCAAATCTCAGTAGAACAATGGCATTAGATACATGAAATTCCAAATTAAAAAATGATAGGTTTTGGTTTATTTAGAATATCCGTTGAATATCCTAACTCTTACTATTAGAAATATGTACGTTTCAGCCAGAGTAACTGTAAAGCCTTGCTTTATATTTTGAATCATTTTCTCTACAGTTACTCCTAATTATATTCTGTAATGGCAGGCTCCATAGCTTATGGTCTTTTATTTGATTGAGCACCTAGCATAGTGCTTACACTTACAGGTGCTCATTAAATGTTTGCTGAATGGATGAAAGTCATAAATTGGTGAGTTCCTCCATCTTACCTACTACTCTGCTCCTTGCAAGTTGCTTCAGGACCAGCTCCCGACTGCCACAGCTTCAAGAAGCTAGTCCCTTCCTTGTAATTGATAAATCGAGGGAACAATTTTATCACTTGAAGGTTCCCTAAGTCTGAATCTTCAGGTATTGTAGATCAAGTTTGTTCCCTACTTTACTGATTATATAAGCCTGAAGTACGGTACAGTAGGGCTGTGTTTAGTGAAGGGTGCTTGTAGTTATAGCTAATGGGACCCAAGCTTGTGTAGTTCCTTGAGGAGCAATAATAGGGTCAGCTTTGACATTAAACCCTGACCCAATTTCATGTAAGTGAGAGTAAGTCTTCTTGAGCTTGTGACCCTGATTTAAAGAATAGATCTCTGATATGGTAAAAAGTTCATGAACAATCTTGCTAGTCATATTTTTTATATGAGAATTTACATTTGAGATTCTAACTGTTGTGATACTTTGGGGACATTCCTCTGTAAAGCATAAAATGTTTAGACTTACTTGGTTTTGAATAGCTTAGCATTGAGACATAATTCTTATTTGGTAAAATACCTTTGAAATATTTTAATGACTGTTAGTCTTTACTGTTCGTAGGAAGTATACTTGTATTATTAAAATGTTAAATTGAGGAAAATAATATTCTTTTCTTCTGTGACTAAAATTAGGAAGAAATAGAACCATTTCCAGAAGAAAGGGAGAACTTTCTTCAGCAGCTCTACAAATTTATGGAAGATAGAGGTGAGTAGTTTCTCTTTTATTCATCCCTAATGTTGTAGGTTTCAGACAGATAATTAGTGTCTTAAAAATAAGAATTCTGTTCATTAAGCTTGATGTCACCAGTAATTATGGTTGTATTTTTTTTTGAGACAGAGTCTCGCTCTTTTGCCCTGGCCAGAGTGCCGTGGGGTCAGCCCAGCTCACAGCAACCTCAAACTCCTGGGCTTAAGCAATCCTTCTGCCTCAGCCTCCTGAGTAGCTGGGACTACAGGCATGCGCCACCATGCCCGGCTAATTTTTTCTATATATTTTTAGTTGTCCAGCTAATTTCTTTCTATTTTTTTTTAGTAGAGATGGGGTCTTGCTCTTGCTCAGGCTGGTCTCGAACTCCTGAGCTCAAACGATCCTTCCACCTCGGCCTCCCAGAGTGGTAGGATTACAGGCATGAGCCATTGCGCCCGGCCATGGCTGTGTTTTTGACTGCTGAAATCACCAACACCTAGCATAGTGCGTGTCACATAATAAGTGGAATGAGGAATTTGACAGTATTTTGATAGATATTATGGCATGGACACATAATGCCTGTATCCTGTCCTGCCAATCCTTCCACCTATGCATGGGACCCCAAAGAACCTTTAAATTAGGGAGCGGTAGCAGAATGGACCTCGTAGTACCATTTTGTTAGCACCTGCACAAAGGCTTATAGTAAAAAGCCAAAATCACTTAAGTTTGATGTACTTAAAGTGTGTGTGTGAGAGAGAGACCATATCTTAAGATGAACCATAAGTAATCTTATAACCCAGGCACATAGAACTAAGAAGAGAATTAAACTATTCATAGGGAGCCAGAAATAGAGAAAGACTTGTGAAAGAGTCTCAAGGTAGCCTTGGCTCAGCTTATTGAATCTGCCTAATGATGCTAAAACCGTGCAAGGATTGAGGGAAGAGGAATAATTTACAGAGATGATCTGGTCCTTCAGTGACTGTGGCCCTGTTGCTTGCCTGCGTATCTTCTTGGTCAGTGTCTCCTTTTTCCTTTCTTGGAAAGATGCTAGAAAGGGGGTAGGAAGAGGCAGAAAACTTTTTAGCTTGAAGGGAAGATTAAAATGAAAGGTTAATATTTGAAAGTGTCACAATACTCTGGGAATTAATGTTTTTTAAATCTCTGTAATGCTGATGAGGAGAAGCTGGCTCTGTTTGTCTTTTGTTCTTATGATTGATAATGGCTACCACAATTTTAGTATTTTTTAATCCTTTAATATAAAATGTCTTTGTTTCTTGTATTGTTTTTTATATGAATGGAGGCATGGCCTAACAAGTTGCTGTTTCACAGGCTTTTGTATAAGATAAAATGAAAAAGTGAAGAAAATGAATAAAATCTGGTATTCGAGTAGATTAAAGATGATTAAGCCAGTCATATGTGTTCTGGAAAGGGCCATAAGTTGCATTATATCACCACTCTGTTATCTCCTCTACCACTTTCTAACAGTTTGTTAGTTTGATTTAGTGCCCTTGCCCTACATATTCCTGTATTAGAATGAAACAAAACTATAGCTTTACTGTAGAATCATTGTTTAGTAGTGAATTAGTAAAATAGAAAGAAAGTATTATAAGAATAAGTCTTATTGTAAAGTGGTTGCCTTTCAAATTACCTCAAAAAAAAAAAAAAATTTTTTTTCCCCCCAAAGACACAGGGTCTCGCCCCAGGCTGGAATGCAGTGGTACAATCATAGCTCACTGTAACCTCGAACTCCTGGGCTCAAGGATCCTTCCACCTCAGCCTCCCAAGTAGCTAGGGCTACAGGCACACGCCATCATGCTTGGCTAAATTTTTGTAGAGATGGGGTGTTGCTATGTTGCCCATGCTGGTCTCAAACTCCTGGCCTCAAGTGATCCTCCCAAAGTGCTGGGATTATAGATGTTAGCCATTGTGCCTGGCCTTCTCAATGTTTTCTTTAGTTCTACAAAACCTTATTTCCCTAATTTTTGAAATTGTTCGTTTCATTGGAATTTTATTTTGTCTTATTTGATATTTATGCTCTTGCTTACCAGAGGGAAGAAATCATGTAATATAAGGGAAGATAGGATTAATTGGAGGTCATGAGATTGTCTTAGCCGAAGATGGACTTAATCAGAACTTTTTTAAAATCTCTGTGCTTCTGCTCAGAAGCAGGACATTGGTACTTTGAGACAGAAATCTGCCAGCCTCCTCATTTGCCAGCAAATAAACTCCTCTCTCCTTCTCCTAAAAAAAATAAAATAAGTGAAATGGCTTTAGTTGTAAATACCACGTCTTTGATTTTTTAGCATGGGATTTTTTTCTCATATTTTTATATATATATGTATTGTACTATGTATATTCAGTGGTATTATTTATATCCTTTGAAATTTTAAGTAAAAAATGTAGTGTGTCTCTAATATATATTTTGTATCTCGTCTAACAGGTACACCTATTAACAAACGACCTGTACTTGGATATCGAAATTTGAACCTCTTTAAGTTATTCAGACTTGTACACAAACTTGGAGGATTTGATAATGTAAGTATTACAGTCATTGAGACATCTTTTTCATACCTGTTAGGTATCTGCCATCTCTAAAATTGTTTATTAATAAAAACCTAAGAATATAACAGAAAGAAAATGTACAGCTTAGAAATGTAGAGGTATCCTCCTTAGGCAAAATATAAACTTTTTTTAATTTTTTTTTTTAAAGGATGGGGTCTTGCTTTGTTTCCCAGTCTGGTCTTGAATTCCTGGCCTCAAGGGATCCTTTGGCCTCAGCTTCCTGAGTAGCCTGGATTTCAGGCAGGAGCCACTGGGCCCATCTAAAATTTAAGTTTTAATTATAGATTTTTTTAAAATGAGCTTTCTTATTTACTGTTAAGTTGGTCAAACTTTCATAAACCTCCTGTGTATATCTGAGTCACAGCACAACCATATTGGTGAAAACTCTTTTGACATCTCTTTTTCACTAGACTTCATGCTCCTTGAGAGAGCAAGGGTCTGTCTGAATATTCTTTATTTTCTTAATCCCTTTCACAATGCCTTATACAAGGAGGAAAAAGTTTGTTGAACTAATCTGAAGAAATTATTTGAAGGTTGCCATGATGTATGATACTCATCTAACTGAGAATATTCTGTAGAATAAGATGCTTTGATAATCGTGGGAGAACTGCTTTGATTTATTAGCTTATTAATTTTGTGGGAAATAATAAATCCTTTAAAAATTTTTGTCTGTCTACTTTTTACAAATTTTGATTTAGGAACCTGTATGTTTTTATATTTACTATAACTGGGTTTATTTAAATGTCAAATGATCTAATATTCCAACATTTATAATTCTTTGAGGTTTGTTAGAGTACTAAAACCTTTTATTTGTAAACCAAATTTAGAACTTATTGAGTTTGATAATTTTTATTCCTTTTGAATAAATACAAACCGATTTTTATATACTATATGTATCAAAACATTATTATATTCCCACCTTTTAATTTTGGAGTTTTCATTTCACTTTGTCCCTTAGATTGAAAGTGGAGCTGTTTGGAAACAAGTCTACCAAGATCTTGGAATCCCTGTCTTAAATTCAGCTGCAGGATACAACGTTAAATGTGCTTATAAAAAGTAAGTTAGTATACTAATAATAAGGCTCTCTTCAATATTTTACCTAGAAAACAGGATGGAATTTACTATATAGCTGAGTTTATTTCTTCAAAGAAGAAATCAGAAAGTTTTACTAGAGTAATCACTGTATGATAGCATGTTCTAAAGTGTATTTTATAAATACTAGGTATGTGAGAAATTCTGTGAAGAAAGTTTTTGTGGCCAGGTATATTTGTAAAGTAGTGCATACAGCTTAAAAAGCCAATGTTCTGAAGTCAGATAAATCTAAGTTTGAATCTTAATTTTGCCAGTTATTAGTTGTTTGTGCCTTTGGACCATTTATTTTTTCTCCTAATTCCTAGTTTCTTCATTTGTGTAATGGGTTAGTGCTGCTTGCCTCAGAGGATTACTCTGATGATTAAATGAGATTTACTAAGTGACCCAGAGCCTCACATATAATAAATGTGCATTGAATAGATGCTATTACTAATATTCTAATAGCTATTATTGTTAATATTATTATATTTAAGATTATGATTATGTTTTCACCCGGAGCACAGTCTTTTTAGTGATTTTTTTTTTTTTTTTTTGACAAAATTTTGTATTTGGGTTGAAAAGATTGGAAAGAACTAGAATAAATTAGAATGTTAATATGGCTGAATATTTGAGGGTTAAAATAAAGAAATGAATACACATTAAATAAAAACTCTATAGTTATATTTTGAAAAAATGTTTTCACTGAATGTAATGTCTCTTCCTGTTTCCAGATATTTGTATGGTTTTGAGGAGTATTGTAGGTCAGCCAATATTGAATTTCAGATGGCATTGCCAGAGAAGGTTGTTAACAAGCCATGCAAGGAGTGTGAAAATTTAAAAGAAATAAAAGTTAAGGAAGAAAATGAAACAGAGATCAAAGAAATAAAGATTGAAGAGGAGAGGAATATAATGCCAAAAGAAGAAAAGCCTACTGAGGACGAAATTGAAAGAAAGGAGAATATTAAACCCTCTTTGGTAAATCAGATATTGTTAATTGTCCTTTGCCTTCTTTAGTATATTTTCTACATGCTCTGTGAAGTTCCCAAGATTAATTTATTGTATAATATTATACTTTATTATTTATACATTTTCTGCATTAAGTGCTACTTTTGTATAATTTTGATGTAATAACTATTCAAAATAGCCATTAATTATTTTTGTGTAATGTTTTAAGAATGACAGGAGTTTTTTACAAGTAACTTTATTAATATTAGTGTTGGTTGGTACCTCCTGTTGCTAATAGTAAGATCATTGATTTAGGTTGAAAATTTTTACTTTTGTTGGTTTAGTTCCTCTGATCTTTTTCTAGGGAAGTAAAAAGAATTTATTAGAATCTATACCTACACATTCTGATCAGGAAAAAGAAGTTAACATTAAAAAACCAGAAGAAAATGAAAATCTGGAAGACAAAGATGATAACACAACTAGGGTAGATGAATCCCTCAGCATAAAGGTAGAAGCTGAAGAAGAAAAAGCAAAATCTGGGTAAGAAATTTGTTCTTGGTTACAATGCATTTTGGCTAGTTGAATTCTTATAATTTGCTTTTTCTTATGTGTGTTTTTATGAATCTAAATTTGATTAATAAAATACCAAATAATAGAGTGATTGGCACTTACTAAGTAAATAGCATTTGCCTCCTTCAGAGACCCTACTAATGTAAATTTGTAGAAAAAGATCATATTTGTGATCCATTCTTCTTGCTCTCATCATGGAAATTTATAAAATTTTTAGGTAGAGAAAAGTACTTTTTATTGTCTTAAGATCTGCTCAATGACATGGTAATACAAACTTGGGAAGATGTCCTAGTGTTTTGTAGATGGTATGTTGGGTGTAGATTGTCTGACAGTTGTATTTATTTCTTAAGCAAAGTAAGAATGGAAAAATGCTATTAAGTTTTAAAAAGGCCCAAACTTCTGTTTTATGTGGTAGTAGCATTTCCTTGTTTTAGTCACTTTAGAATGATGGATTATTTGACAATGTAATTTATGCACTGCCAGTGGACCCTGGATTTTATAGGTAATCTTTGGCGTTTGATCTTATTTCTCAGGTTTAAAAAACATAAACCTCTCCATGTTAGTGGTTCCTTTAAATAAGCACAGCTTATGTTTCTTGATCATTTTTAGTGTTTTTCTGAAATTTGGCCATAGCATGCAGACAAACAGGGAAGAAAAAAACCCGTGGACTCAGGTGAATATAGTAAAAGGTGTTTGTTTATTATACTTTGTTGTATTTCTGTGTATACAAATATGTGTTTGAAGTATATCTTATTGCTTACTTGGAGGCAGTTTTAACTATTAAGAAACTTAGTATAGATTCAACTTTTTGCCATTTAGAATTTCTTCTGAAATTTTGGTGGCATCATGGAGACAAACATGGAAGAAAAAAACCACTGGGTTTAGATGAACATAGTAAAAGTGTTTGTTGGTTATACTTTGTTATATTTCTGTGTGTACAACTGTATATTTGAGGTACTCCTTACTGCTAGTGGAGATTATTTAAGTAAGAAACTTAGTAAGGATTAGCATTTTGCCTAAAAATCTGACTTTTAAATCTGCAGATGTTTCTGGAACATCTACTGTTTGCAAAACACTGTGGTAAATGTGTATTTTTTCTCTGTTATTAATAATTATCTTAGTTTTCCAAGTTGGTACTTTTGCTTATTTTATAGAATAAATTATATTTTGTAGGTTGGTATTAATCCCTTTAGGTCTTTTAAGTATATGGATTTTTATGCACGGTAGATATTTAATATACACAAACTGCAAACTAAAATTTTCTTGCTGTGACTGCCGTAATTTGGTAGATATTGTTTAGAAGCATTATGTGTTGGGACTGTCTATACAATAGTCCCCCCTTTTCCACAGTTTTGCTTTCCACAATTTCAGTTACCATGGTCCAAAAATAGGTGAGTACAGTACAATAATATTTTGTGTGAGAGACCACATTCATATAACTTTTATTATGGTCTATTTTTATTATTGTTATATTATTATTTTAGTTCATCTTTTACTCTCCCTAATTTCTAAATTAAACAGTATCATAGTTACGTATTAGAATGTGTAGGAGAAAACATAGTATATATAGGGTTTGGCACTATCTGTGGTTTCAGGCATTTACTGGGGGGGAGCTTGGAATGCACTCCCCATAGATAAAGGGGGACTACTATAATTGTTTGAATTTTATTAGATAAGTACAAAATAAACTTTTATAATTATAAAGAATTAATATAAAGGTATTTTTCTAGTATATAAACTTTCCCTGAGTAATTGGCTACTACCAAGAATTTTCAATGTCCTTCCTCCATAGTCTAGGTATAGTAGGTTGAAGAAGTTAATATATATAAAATGCCTAGTTCAGTTCCTAGCCCATAGTAGGTACTTAATGTAGTACCTACTACCTTAATGTAGTACATTTTAAAAAAATTTGTTTCATTGTAGGGAGTGTAACATCAAACTGGGAAAATTTGGTATTTCTTTGTGAATTCAGCTGAAAAATCCTTGCTGATACATTTGGTTTCCCAAAATATTGTTTTCTAAAAGATAACTAACTTAAATACATATGTGTGTGTATGTGTATGATGCAATATATTCATCAACTTAATTTTTTAAAGTGTATCTGTTGCTTGTATTTTATACTTTTCAGGGGCTCTCTTGGCATTCTGTGTTCCATCTGGTTTGGTACATTACCCTCTGAATTCTTAGAATAGAACAGATATTTTTGGCTGATTGCCAGTAATTGTGGTGTTTGCTTCTTTAGTACTTCAGTGTATTATTTCAGTGAATTTCATTTGGTTTGTATCTGAAGTGGACATTAAATGCAAATCTTTTATTTTAAGTTTTTGATTGCTTTGTTTTATTGGGTTTTTATTCTAGATTAAATAAAAATTTGTCCTGGCTATCACTTAAAGTATGATTGTGCTTGCTGTTTTTGGCATTTACCATTTGTACTCAGTGTATTGTATTATGTAAGATAAAGTTTAGAGTTTATTTTCATTTTGAAATATTTAAAGTTTTTATTCTACATCTCTCTTTTATGTGATAAATCTCTTTTTGTGACCACCAGAATACACTTCTTTTCCCCCTCAAATGCAAAGATATGGTCTTATGACTTAAGCAAGTAGTATTCTTCCCTAAAAATTTCGTAGCTGTTTTAATTTACTATATAAAATAACATTAAAAATTATTTATAATAGTTTATCATTCATAACATCATTTCTGTTAATTTCTTAGCTATTTTAGCCTTATTAAAATTATTCTTCATTATAGAAATGTATTTCCAAAAGCAGATTTTTTTTTTTGAGACAGAATCTCGCTTTGTCTCCTGGGCCAGAGTGCCATGGTGTCAGCCTAGCTCACAGCAACCTCAAACTCCTGGACTCCAGCGATTCTCCTGCCTCAGCCTCCCGAGTAGCTGGGACTACAGGCATGTGCTATTACACCACAGCTAATTTTTCTATTTTTAGTAGAAACGGGGTCTCACTCTTCCTGAGGCTGGTCTCAAACTCCTGACCTCAAGTGATCCTCCTGCCTCAGCCTCCCAGAGTGCTAGGATTATAGGTGTCAGCCACCACACCTGGCCCCAAAACAGAGTTAATATTTCTTAAATCTCAGATCACAGCCAGTTTCCTTTAGGTTTTAGTTTTTAAATACCTATTCATTTGACTGTGTGTCTTTAGGAATAATTCTTGAGAATCTTTGTAGACTTTGTGATGTATTTCAGACAAACTTCATATATTTGGTGCTTCCATGAACTCAGGTTTAATTCCCCAAGTCTGTTAGGCTTATCCCCAACCCACTTGCTCTACTATAGAGAAAGAAAATGGTGAATAAAAAAAGCATTATAGTGCTGCTTATATCACTATAGATTATTTTTATTGTTTATATAATTACATAATTAGGAATGATAAAGTATGTTATCACTAAAAAGTTTACATATAAAAATGTAAAACTGAAATTATCAGTGGAGGAAGTCTTTTTATGTAAATATTATAACCATTAACTTTTAAAGCTTAATTACTAAGTTGTCTTGTGGTTGTGTTTTATGATGTTTATTCATTTGTCAGCTATAAATTGATGTCTTTTTGGACAACTGTTGTATTAAGTACAAACATACTGCAAAGCAGATAAAACTAATTATACTCAGATTTTATATTGAAGTTTTTTTTGTAAGTGTAGTGCTTGGAAATCCTAGAAAGATTTATAATTGAAGATTTTCTCTGACTTGTTTAATACAGATTCATGGTCAATATAAAAATGATACGAACACTCAGTTTTAGAAGGTATATGGTATTAAAATCAAAATGATTGTAATGCTTTCTAAAATAGTTTGGCTTTTTGTTTCATATATTTGTAATTGGCCTCTCATATACATATTTCTTTGGAACTTCAAAGTCGTGAGAGGATTTGTTGAAGAAAGCTTTGAGTAAATGTGGTAGAGAACAGAAATTGTGGCAAAGTTTGAAAGGATGGAAAGAACAAATGGTGTAATGTTGATGTGACATCAGTAGAATGTTTCTGTAAAAGTTACAGTAGTATTTCAGTTAGTAGAATGTTAGAAAATTTGGTTGGAGCATGTTTTAAAGTTATTAATACTAGCCATTTGCTAGTAAAAATTTGTTTGAAACATTCTGAGGCTGGAGATATTTGAATGTAAAATAACTTTTAGTGAGAAAATGGCAGTGACGTATAATGAATTTTTTTTTTTTTGTCAACTGAGATGTAAAACACTTTTATAGTAAAATTGTTATAGTTGACCTAGTAACTAGTTTCTTGCTATTCAGTACAACTTCTGTTTTCCTGACTGTTGGAAATTTCCTTTTAATGCACTCATTTTTGGACCTTCATTTTCTCTAAATGTATCTTTCTATAACCATGGTCATCTTACACAGTTTTAGTTTTTAAATATTAAATTGAAACTCAGAGAATTTCATACACATGGAATCTGCTGTTCCTGGAACAATCACAGCCACGATTTTTTATCAATTTATGTGGTTTGGAACTGAAAAGCTTATGAAGTATCTTTTATTAACTCTGCAATTTTTTAAACCTTTCAAGAGATGAAACGAATAAAGAGGAAGATGAAGATGATGAAGAAGTAGAAGAAGAGGATGAGGAGGAGGAGGAGGAGGAGGAGGAAGAAGATGAAGATGATGATGACAACAATGAGGAAGAGGAGTTTGAATGCTATCCACCAGGCATGAAAGTCCAAGTGCGGTATGGACGAGGGAAAAATCAAAAAATGTATGAAGCTAGTATTAAAGATTCTGATGTCGAAGGTGGAGAGGTCCTTTACTTGGTGCATTACTGCGGATGGAATGTGAGGTAACTTGAGTTTTAGCTAGTGATTATTACCTAAAAACACTTCTAAAATACTTTTCTATTTAAAAATTTAAGTAACGAATTATGGACTTGATAGTATTCTAATTGAGGTCATAGTACCGTATAGAAAATATGTAGTTTTTAGCACATAAATCCCTTACTTAGTGACTTCCTATCTAATGTTTTTAGTGCTTAAGAGATATCCTTAGTGTCTAGAAAACTGAAGTCTACACAGTTGATTTTTATGTGTAATACATGTAGGTTAATAGAGAAGACATTATTGATGGAATGATAGAAAAATCTATTAAAAAGGTAAAAGAGATTGTAACTTCTTGACATCCACAAGCCAATTCAGGCTGCCTATTCTTCTGCATTTTAAACTACATTACCACAGTAACCTCTTTGTATCCTCTTAAGTCATCATTTTTTTCCTTTGGTAGGCAGAGATTTAAAAGTTTGACTTTCCTAAGAAATATTAGCTATTTCAAGAAGGCCTTATCTCCTCAGCAGCAGCTATTACATTCCAACCTAGTTCAGAAGTCTCAGAAATTTACTGTTATCTTCAAAACAATATGGTGGAAAATGTAGGCACGTCTGCTTGACTAAAATCGAATGCACTTTGTGGTGACTACTGACCTAGGGATCTGAAAGGCAAAACTGAGATTCATTGTTAGGTTGTATTCAGTGACTTAAGTTTTTTTCTTACACAAGTTTTCTTTGGCTTATCAAAAGAAATTTGTATTTGATTTTATCCAAAATTGGCAAGCCTGTTCTGGGATCTGATCATTTAGTTATCTTTTAAGAATAACTTAATTCCTTTTGGAATGTTTGATATTATTTTTGATATCTACCCTATGATAGAGTTAGATCCCTTGAAAAATTAACTATAGAAGTTTTAAATTGTGGTTTCATGGTGAAACTAGTGTCTTCAAAAAGGAATACAGTTCTCATGATTTACATTTAAATTATGTTTTGTGGTTTGGGATGTTACTAAGGACATCATCTCACATTCTTTGTTTCTTAAAGGTAAAGTTTTATTGTCTGTTGTGGTAATAGTAATAAGCTCTAGAAGCATGGTTTAATCTAGTTACCCTTGTTATTTTGAGAAAAGTACAATTCTGATCCATTCCAATGCTTGGAAGAAAATAGCAACTTAAATCATGAGGAAATGTTCAGAAGTTTTGTTTGGGACTCATTCTTTATTAGTTCTAATCAAAACTAACGAAGTTCTGGAGTTTAAGAATATCTGTTATCAGTGCTTAGATGTGATAGCTGCCCTGAAACAAGCTTTTCCGGTTATCACTTTAACACTGTGTGCAATTTATCCTTTCAGCTGTTGATTCTTGTTGCTGCCTATATAATACATGATTTTCCTCACCTGAAGTCCTGGAAGATACTTGAAATCTTAGATTTAACCACTATAGGAATATTTTGCTTAGTTTTTGATTTTTAGTCATTTTGATCTTACTAAATGATCTTATTAAATAAAATTTAGAGGGAATTCCAGTTCTGCTTAGGATATAAGTGTAAAATACATTGTTTTAAAATTAGGAAGAAAAAATTGAATCAGCAAAAATGAATAATTACTAAGTAATGCCCACAAGATAGATAGGAATCACATCGTCTTTTACCTCTCTTCTTTTCAATTCTTCTTTCCTAGTTATTTTGCTGGTTTATGTACAGAGACAGTTTTTAGTCTTGGTCTTTATAAAATATTTGAAATTCTGTGATGAATGGATTGAATTTAGATGTTCTCCGATTTTCACTATAATTAGGGCTTGATTATTTTCTGTTAGCTCATTAATATTAGGTGTAAGCATTGAGAGATTCATGAAATTATTTCACAATTAAAATATAATTTTCTGTTTTGTTAAGAAAAGTTTTGACAGGGTCTTGCTCTGTCACCTTGGCTTCAGTACAGTGGTGTGATCATAGCTCACTGCGGCCTCGAACTCCTGGGCTCAGGCAATCTTCCTGCCTCAGCTTTCTGAGTAGCTGGGACTTTAGGCATGCACCGTGTCCAGCTAATTTAAAAAATTTTTTTAGAGACAGGGTCTTGCTATGTTGCTCAGGCTGGTTTTGAACTTCTGGCCTGAAGTGATCCTCCTACTTCAGCCTCCCAAAGTGCTGGTATTATAGTCATGAACCACTGTACCCAGCCTTGTTAAGAAAAGATTGACATAAATGAAACAAATTCTAGGAACACTTGGGTTTTAGAGGATAGAAAGAATGTCTAATAAAATAGTGGGAGGTGAAGATAAAGGAAGAGTTTAATTGAGGAATTTAAGTCTTGAACAGTCTTTAACAGTATGGGAAGGAAAATGAGACCTAGTTTAACCAGACATGCTTCTGTTACTAAGAAGGATGCCATATATTTCTGACAATTGAATGCTTGTGTGCTATGAACTTTCAAAAGAAGAAAACTTGCCATCTTTGTGAAGACGTGCAGGGTGGATCTTTCACGCTCCAGCACCATAGAGAAAATAGCTGTACTTCCGTAGATGAAGCTGTTTGTTTTCTTATAGTTAACATAATAGTATTATTTCTCTATGCAGTAGGAACCAAAGAGTCTGTCTTATTGATAAGTAAGCAATAATTATGATTTTTGCTGCTCCTTCAAGTCTGAATAAGGACTGCAGCAAACCCTTATCAGCTCTATCATAATTTTCCTATTATTTGGAGGATCCTTAGCTTGATCTCTAAATTAACACTTAACAGATATGAATTAGGAATTAAGATTTATGCATAAAGGTTCATGAAAATAGTTTTACCTTCAGTGGCAGTCATTCATGATGAGAACAATTTAGGAAATTTTGTATACAGCTGTTTACATGTGTTTTTGTTTTGTCTGAAACATCTTTTTTCCATCAAACAGATTTTTCTTAAAAAAAATGTAAGAATATCTTATTTTTTTAAATACTATTTTCTTACTAATTTCTACATTTTTTCTTTTTTCTAAAATGATATGTAAATCTTTAATATAATTTTCATTTGTCCCTATTTCACAGCTGATGAATGTTGATTTTTGTTACATGAAAGGCTAGCATTTTGGCCAGTTCATTTTTTACTACTACAATGAAAAAAAAAAGGGCCTATTTTATATGCTTATACCAGATTTACTGGAAAGAGCCAGAACTCTTGACCCAAAACCACAAATGGCGTAATACTGCTACAGAATTTTCCTGACATGGTGACCATATATAGAACTATTTTCTGACACTATAGAATTTATTAGATCACCAAGCACTAGAATGCTTTGGAGCATTCTAAGTTGGTGTTTTTTTTTTTTGTTTTTTTTTTTGTTGAGACAGAGTCTCACTTTGTTGCCCAGGCTAGAGTGAGTGCCGTGGCGTCAGCTTAGCTCACAGCAACCTCAGACTCCTCGGCTTAAGCGATCCTACTGCCTCAGCCTCCCGAGTAGCTGGGACTACAGGCATGCGCCACTATGCCCGGCTAATTTTTTCTATATAGATTTTTAGTTGTCCATATAATGTCTTTCTATTTTTAGTAGAGACGGGGTCTCGCTCAGGCTGTTCTCGAACTCCTGACCTTGAGCAATCCACCCGCCTCGGCCTCCCAGAGTGCTAGGATTACAGGCGTGAGCCACCGCGCCCGGCCTTCTAAGTTGGTGTTTTTCACAAATTATTTTTTAAACTCTACTAGAAATAGCAGTCAATTAGAAAACTGAGAACATATATAAAAACAGAAACAAAATCATTGTTAATATTGTAGTGTGTTCTCTTTTAGTCTTTTAAAAAATATATCTCCTTACATTTATTAAACTTTAGTCACACTTAAATAATTTTTAATAGTAGGCTCTCTGTTACATTTGTTTTAACTTTTCTTAGTGATAATATTTTATAGAAATTTTTAGTATCATTATCTAATTGATCCTTTTCACTTTCAAGTTTTGAAGTCATGTCATAAATATAGGATTGATTTTTGAAAATAAGGTTACATACATATATTACCTGCCATAGATTCTATTGAGTTTGTTTGACTTACCCTTGTTCAGTTGTTCAGTAACAACTGAATGTATTGAAACTGTCTAGACTGCTTGGTACAGGATTTAAAATACATCAGTATTTTATTATGGTGTATTGATACTGATTAAATTTTCTCCATTTATTTCCAATTTGGCTTTACATAGAGTGGCAAATTTGATGAAAGAATAACTTTTTCTATATTGAGGATCACCAGCTGCATTAAAGGACACCCAGATGTAAAAGAGGAGTAGAAAAGAGACTTCATAATTTCAACTGTGAAACTCTTAAATATGTCACACAACAGTTCTGGTCCATATTAGTAATTATGGAAAACTGAAAATAAGATAAATTATGCTTAAATATGTTAATATTATTTGAAATAGAAATGCATTACATTTAAAAATATCATATTTTTCTCTAAGTGAATTAAATCCTCTGTGGAAGGAGGGACTCAGGGAGGGAAAAAACCTAGTAGAAGGCTTTCACAAACAATTATGTTCAATCCATTTTTGCCAGCATTCAGTTGCTTTTAATCAAATTTTATTCCCTCATTTGGCAAACATACGATGAACATCTACTGTGTGCCAACTGTGCTTGGCACTGAAGATAACCAAGAAATGATCCCTATTAAGGAATTTATAGTCTAGGCAAAGGAATTGCCCCAGCAGATACTACAATCCATTGATCCTACCACCCTTCATCCACTGTAATGTCCTCAGCCCTCTGCTTATATTGCTTACATTGCTTGGTCAGCTGTTATAATCGCTTCTGTTGACTCCCACCTCTTCTTTTGCTTTCCTATTGCTTTGTAGTACTTGTCTGACAAAACCATAAGAACCCTGGTTAAATCCAACACTCGTACTTTTTGCCTGTACCTGTGTAGCTGATCCTGGTTGGAGTAAAGCAATCAACCACAATGATTCTTATTTTAAATTCATGACATGTGAACCTCAGTGGGTCCTTAATTCTTTATGTCCTTCTTTTATGCACTCTCCTACTTTCTTAGAAGACAGTTTCATGCTGCTTGTCTCCTCACATCCCTAATAACATCTCTTTTGCATTCTCACTTTCAGCTGGTGATCTTGCCTTTTACCTCATTGAGAAATTGAATCAGGAAGCAAATTTCTACAGACTTTGATTCTGTCAGCCTTTCTACTTGGATCTGCTGCCACATTCTCTGTGTTCTCATCTTTAGCCATAGATGAACAATCATGCTACTGTCTAAGGCCAGTCTTCTAATTGCCATCCCTTCTTGCCTAATCAAAGATATGGCCCATTTTCTTGCTCTCTTCTAAATCATTCCCATCTGCATGTAGACCTGTGGTTATTTCTCCCATCTCAAAGAAAGCCTTTTCTTGAGCCTACCTTCTCTTACTGCACCATTTCCATCCAACAAATCTATTTGAAAGTTATCTACGCTTGTTATCTAGTTTCTCTCCTACTGTTCCTGTGTAAACCCACTCTGATCAGGCTTTTGCCCCCTCCAGACCTCCAAAACTATCTATTGGCATCACTAGTGACCTTGTGTAGCTGAATTCCACCATCTCTTGTCCTCTTGTGTTACACGCCTTATTGGTAGTATCATACCCAGTTGATCACTTGTTCTGTGAGACACTTTACTTGGGTTCCAGCTGCTGTAGCTGCATCTGCTTTTCTTGTTTATTTTCCTTTTCTACCTTTCTCAAAATTAAGAAACCATTCCTCAGTTATCTTATCTTTTGTTCTTCTTGATTTTCTTTGTGTTTTCTTCCTTCTGATTGTTCTGTTATATTTTCCTTCTTATCCATTTTGTTTTTTTATACTTTCTGTACCCATTTTTCCAATCCTAATTTGTGTCACACTTCTGATACTGAATTTTTCTAAATTATTTTTCTGAGCCCAAGGAATTTGGTCTCTTGGAATATAACTTCCATCTAGCGTTCTGGGCAAATTCTTTTACTTCTACTCTCCCCCCTCCCTTTTTTCATTGTTCAGGCTTTCTACATCAAGACACATTACTTTATATTACAAAAGTGTGTTTAATTTTAAAACATGAAAAAAATCCCGATTCCATATCCATTCCCCTAATATCCTTTACCACATCTAGAAAAATATATACCTGGCATATTGGAAATACTAAATGACTGTTAAATTAAATTGGACCTCCTGACAGCAAAATGGAAGTAGAGCAGAAATTAAAATCCAATTAAAAGTGACAAGTAGAGAATATAGAGACTAATGGAGGGTTGGGACAGATGTGGCTTGGCCCTCTCATTAGAGCGTCTTCTCAGCTCATTTATATATATAAAACTCTGTATTTCATTTTCTGAGGAACTCTTACATCTTTCCACAGAGGCTAGGTCATTTTATATTCTCACCAGCAGTGTATGAGCGTTCCAATTTCTGTACATCCTCACCAACACTTCTTCATTTAAAAATTTATTATTGGCCTTCTAGTGGGTGTAAAGTGGTATCTCAATTTGGTTTTGATTTGCATTTCCCTAATGACTAGAGTCATTGAGCATTTTTCTATGTGCTTATTAGCCATTTATATATCTTCTTTGAAGGAATGTCTCTTCAAGTCTTTGCTCATTTTTGAATTGGTTGGTTTTGTTGTTAAGTTGTAGGAGTTCTTCATATATTCTGTATATTAATTCATTATTAGATATATGATTTGCAAATAGTTTATCCCATTCTGTGGGTTGTCTTTTTGCTCTCTTGATGGTATCTTTTGATGTACAAAAGTTCTTAATTTTGATAAAATCCAATTTATCTATTTCTTTGTTACCTTTGCTTTTGGTGTTATAGCTAAGAAGACACTGCCAAATTCAGTGTTGTGAAAAATTTCCCCTATGTTTTCATCTAAGAACTTTATAGTTTTAGCTGGAATATTTAGGTCTTTGATACAATTTGAGTTCATATTTATGTAAGATATATGATGGTTCTTTTTTGTGATCTCTTCAGTTCATATAATGAGCCCATCTCTTAGCAACTGAAATGGAGTTGAGGCTGAGAGACTAGAATGAATTTGATTGGAAATGCTTGTATCCTATGACTTTCTGCCTACACTTCATCTCATTTTTTAATGTCACTTTCCATCTTAATTTCTCTTTTCCTTCCTTCTCTAGAATGTGCTGTGTCCTTCAGTGTTTTTTTCTTTTGCTTCCATGTAACCTGATCCCTGCTATACTTTGTATATGCCATTGGAGTTAGAAATACTGATAGAAGAGTACCAAGTTCTACTTATATGTTTTGAAATAATTATTCTGGTAATGATAGAAAGAAAGCAAGGTTCCATGGGAACTAGTCTGCTTTATTTCTATAATGTACAAGTTAAAGGCCTATAAAATGAAGACCATTTAACAGTGGTTTCCAAGTACATATCTGTAAGCTTGTCTTAGAGGAGAGTGACTTGAGTTAACTGTAATTTTGGGGTACAAGTGAAAATAAACATTTCCTTCCTGAAAAAAGATTAACAATTTAATTATTTGTTGCACTCAAATAGGCTTTTTCTTTCTTTGTGTATTCAACATAGAGCATTTGCTAAACTTAGACCTGTTCCATTGAGTAGTTTTTGTAAAAATGGCAGGTACATTTAATGCATTAATAAAACATAGATGTGTTTCATTCAGTAGTTTTGTAGATTGGTAAGGACATCAACATTTTTGTCTAAATGTACACAAATACTAATTCCCTAAGCTTGTCAAATATTACCAAAATAAATTTTGGGGGTATTTTAAAAACTGAGTATCTGTGTCACAATATGCAATTAGTGCCACAGTTGTTAACCGTTTGCAGTGGCCCTTATAAGTAAGCTATGGTAAGATGCTCTATGATGTGTTCTTAGTGTTACATGTTATCTCTACCTAAAGACCTATACTTTTGTTTCATTTTATAGAGTTATATTGCTTAGGAAGACCTATTGATATAATTACTGTTTCATTCTGTTGAGCTGTTTATGTCAAATCTTAAATATGGCTATGCTATAATATTCATGTTTCTATTCTGCTGTTATATTCTTAATTATGATGAATACTATTCCTGTCTATTTGTGGATTTAACAGTGCTATATGAAATGGAAATATGAAATGTTGATAGCATGCTTAGGATTTTATTTTTTGAGTAATATAATACTTTAATTTTTGTTTTGTTTTATAATATTTTAGGTACATGACTAAAAGCACTAAATTGTTATAAGTAGTTCTTTTCATAAATCTTGCTTTAGATATTTTATTAGGTAAAAATATATGTAAATTGAGATTATTATATAAAATTCATAAAGTAATAGAAATATTGATAAAATTGCTCATAAAGTTTATAATTGATAATAACTAGCGTTGCTTTTCATCATGACTTGGCGTTTTCTTATTATTTTGTAATGCTTTTTTTTCATATTTTCTTAGTTAAGGAGGAGAAAATTCCTTTCCTTATTAAAATAGTCTAAATTTATACTTTAGATGTGAGGTTCTTAAACCAAGTAAGTTAGTTATACATATGACATACATTAATGTTTTTGCATATAGAGTGGCAAGCTATAAAATACATGTTGTTCAATAATTATTAAATGAGTCTGTCTATTACAGAAAGCAAAATGTAGATGATTTTAATATTTTACTTAAATTAATGGTTGGTCATTGGCTTTATATTTTTAATAATCTGTATACATATTTTAAATAGTATGTTTTTAACTATTATGTCAGTTTGGTCTTGCTTATGAAATTATTTTTAAAATATCTTTATTCTGCATGTTATTTATTATTTGTTTTTAAATCTCTAAGGTCATACCTTTACGTGCTTATAATATTTCCTTGAAGGTTGGGTTTAAGAAGAACCAAAATCTGAATTGATATGGGCATAGTAACCATTTTGGTAGTATATCTGGTTGACTAACATTGTTTTCTGTTTTCATTAGTGCTAAATGATTTCTTAGATAATTTGCCAATATATCCAAACAAAAAGTCATAAAGCTTTCTTTTTAGAACCCCTATTTTTCTCTGGTGAGAGCAAGTAGGTTATGGTCTCTGAATGGTTTCTTCTAGCTTTATATGAATATTTAAATTTATGTTTTATATAATTTAAATATCTATGTGACTTCTTCTTTCAGAAAGTTTCGGAAGGTTTGTATTATTATATTTGTAATTACTGTTTTAGTGTTGTATTCTCCGTAAATTGTAAGCTCCTTGCAGGCAAGAGCTGTGTTTGTTGCATTCATTGCTGAATATTCAGAGCCTAGTGCAAAATCTATCATATACTAGGTACCTAAGAGGTATTTGTCAAATGAATAAGTCAACATGCATACTTACAGTCTTGAAGTCTTATATAATTTTTCATTTTAGGGATCATCTGGTCCAGTTACTTCATTTTATCTAGGTCAGGGAGCATCTGAGACCTTTAGAAGTTAAATGAATTGATCTTGCATATCTTCTTTTATGTTTGTTCTGTTAGTTGAAATGTTAGATGATCTCAATAGAAAATTCTCAGATAAGTCATGTATAAACCTTAAAATATTTTCCTTAGTACTTTAGGTAAATATCAGATAGTATACTTGTCTAGATTCCATCTATAGCTTTAAGTATAATGAATGTATTAATAATAGAATTGAAAAAGTATGGGCTCATCACTAACCTGTAAGTCTTAACTTTTTAACTCAGTATTTGTTTTTAATATTTGTTTCAATACTTTATAAAAACAATATTCTTTTGTTGTTGTTATTTTTGTTTTTGAGATAAGGCCTCTCACTGTGTTGCCTGGGTTAGAGTGCCATGGCGTCATAATAGCTCACTGCAACCTCAAACTCCTGCGCTCAGGCAATCCTCCTGCCTCAGCCTTCTGAGTAACTGGGACTACAGGAGCTCGCCACCAGGCTAATTTTTCTATTTTTTGTGGAGATGGGGTCTTGCTTTTGCTCAGGCTAATCTCGAACTCCTGGCCTCAAGCAGTCTTCCCGCTTCAGCCTCCTAGAGTGCTAGGATTACAAGCATGACAATATCCTTTTTAAATGGAAGAATTTAGTAATCCTCTTTTCCCTATGCCCTGGCAAAGTAAATTTTCTATTGTCATGGAGAGGCCAATTACTCTCTTCTGATCATAATTTCCAAAGGCAAAGTCCAATTAAAGGCAAGATGGTTTATATCAACAATCCAAATCTACCTGGTTTTTCACAGACATTCCTGTAAAACTCTGTTGCTTAAATCTAAAGTTGCAAGAAAATTTAATTTGTTTGTAGGCCAATGGCTTACTTTAAATTTCTCTCCTACTTCTCCAGCTGTATTATCACTAAATGTAATACCTGACAGTAATGGATATGCTATACTTGGAGAGAAAGCTAGCTATTTAGCAGTAATGTGGTTTCTCTGAAGACCTGTTGCCCATAATTGCTGTTACAATATTAGTGTTCTTCCTACACAGTAGAGAGACCCCCATCAGAATATGCCCTTTAACCTCTTGATTGCCCGTGTGATTAAAACTTAAAGCAGAGTCAAGAATATTGGAGAGCCCCTGCAGAGGAGGACAGGGCATCTGTGTATTTGTGGATGTCTAAAAAAAGGACTTAAAGGCATTTTAAAACCAAAAAGTTTGTGTTTGACTTAGTTATTAAGATTCTTGTATTCCTGAAGAATGAAAAGCTACCTTACTTGATAGGGCCCTCCAAGGAGAAATTGATAGATAATTTATGGTCTTCTGTTATAATTCTTAGCTGTAATTTTCTGTTCTTTGCCACTTCCTTTTTAGTAATTCTAATATTATAATGTTCAAGATATTTGGACTTGAGCTAAATTTTCCCATTTTCTATCTGCATTGACTACTTATCTATTTTGACTAAAGCAAATGTAGTGTGTATTTAAAAATATATATTAAATATACTGTATAAAAAGTCTGAATTTATATAGAATAAACAGGATCAACTGAAGTCTGTTATAGTTTTGAACTAAATTCCCCTCATTCAAGTCTTTATTCTTGGTATTTGATAGGGAATCAGAAATCTTGATCCACTAATATTGCTCCCTTTTATTAAATTACTTGGCACCAGTATTTGTACTAGTCTGGCTATTTCTTATATAATTTTAGAGTCTGTAGGAAATGTTGAGTTTTGGGGGCATTATTCTTGTTTTTTCCTCCGCATGAATTTGTTTCTCTTTTTCTGTTCTTTGAAAGTATTCCATAAAGAAAATACAACACTTGGGTAAGACTCTAATGAAGGGAAGGAACGTTTCCTATCTTTAAAATATGATGATTACTTATAGTTATTTTATCTTCTGATCATTTTTATTTTCCTTATAACATTGATCAGACAACTAAAATGCTGTTTTAAAATGGCATTAAGTTTTGAAATATTTGTCTGCCAATATGTTTATATTCATGGTTTCAGCCTCTATTTGGTAAGGGCATTTGTAATTTGATAAAAAGCTTCCTCACCCAAAATTCTCACATGTTCTTTTCACCCGTTCTTCTCTTCATGGGTGCAGTTTCAGTGAGGCTTCTTCAGGCGCTGGTCTCCTACTGTTCCCCATGCGCAGTCTGAATAGGGCCTGGAGGGCCCTCTGCCATCATTCTGGTGTTACACTCTTTTACCAGGAAGTCCATTTCCTGTTCTTCTCTAATTCTCCACGTAGTGCTTTTCGGCAAACCTATACAGCTTGCAAGGTCAATTTGCTTCTGTTGTTGGAATGTCTTAGTCTGTGAAATAAATTCATTGATAGATTTTTAAGGTATGCTCTCATTTATAACAGTAACAATATTGTGTTACATTTTATAAAAAGAGAGGATAAATTGGCTAAGAAAAGAAAAATCTAAGAGAATAGTATCAGAATAAGGGAATACTTGAACAAACAAACAAAAGCACAGAGAAAGTAGAATAGAAAGAAGCCAAATAATAAAGAAGTCATAATATTAGCTAATATTTGTAGACCCACAAGTCACCATATAATTACTCCAACTTGAAATAATATAACCAAGGAATTTTCCAAGGAATCTCATAAAACCATACAGAATATTTAATGAGAGTTTTAAAATAAATTTTTATCCAGAATAGTAAAGACCATAGTGTTTAATTAGTACTATTCAAATATTTTAGAACTATTTATGTAGTTTATGTCATTTAATTCCAATATTTTCCTTTTTTGTGCCCTACCTGGTCCAACGTTCTTTCTACATCTAACTCACTACATTTTTCTGACAACCAGTTCTTTCATACCATCTTATTTTATAATTGGGTGGAGGAGAAAATGATTACCATGTGGCAACTGTACACGATGGGGCTTAGGCAGTGGGCCCCAGCCAGTATCATACTGAGCTCCATTATTTTATTGTTTGTGTATATGTTCCTTCTACCTCGTTCCTAAGAGAATTTAAGCAACATTATCTCCAAGTAATAAAGAAATCTTCCTCTATCACAATGAACATTTTACCCATGAGGCAGTAACTGTTTTTCCTTATTTAATGTGTTTGGTGCTCCATGTAAAATATACAAATGTAAATATCATGATGGTATTCTTAAACTGAAGACTACTATTTTGCCCTAATTTGAAATATAATTCCTGTCGAAACCCCAGGTTGAATTGAATGGGTTTTTTAATTGGCAGTAAAAAATGTCTGGTATAAAACTAGCTATATAACAGATAGACTTTGGTTAAGAAAGACAAAAAACTGTTATATCTTGGTTTGACTTACATTAACGTTAAGTGTAGTCAGCATGAACTGTCTTCAGTTTATCACATAAAAAATTAGAAAGCTTGTTTTGTTTTTTTTTAGACAAAGTTGACAGCACTGATTTTATTCCATAACTATATTCCAATAGAGCAACTGCCAGGAGTTAACATTAAACCTTGTAAAAGGCGGAGCTATTTTCTATTCCTTTTCCACCCTCCTCCCAATTTTGGAAGGAACTAAAATTGTTAAGGATAATGCTTAAGCATAATGCTTAAATAAACTACACCTGATGTTGAGAATGGCTTGGTCAGGGCCATATAACTAATAAGGAGGGATTATGTTAAGACTTTCCCAGCACTCATTCCTTTCCTTTCCCCATTCTCTTTAATTCTCATTATGGTCCTCGGCAACTTCCAGCATACGTACGTAACGTAACACCTTGCATGGAGTTGAATCCTCAGCTTTACTGCTGCCAGCAGTTTGTACCAGCAGCATGGCTTTGCCTGGGAGTTGCTACACATACTTTCCAGGCCTGTGCTAGGCCAAGAGTATCATTTACTAGTCAAGTAATGACCCAAGTTATTTACTTCTTGATTTGGGGCGTTTTGTTACTTCATTTTGTTACCCCTAACAATGAGGACATTTTAATTTAAAAGCTCATTTTCAGATGTTCACGTTCTAGAGTTAAAAATGTCAATGAGTTGTCCATTTTCCAGAATAAATGTATATAATTTTCAACCACAAAGAGGGAATGACTGTTAACTAGTTTTTAATGTTTTTTCCTAGCTTTATAAATTAGTCATTCTTTTTGTTTTATATAGATAGCTTTATTGCAGTTTATAGCAACTTGTACCTTATAAAATCATGAAGACTATCAGCATTGAATTGAGAGGCCATCACAGCTCTGTTGACTTTCAGCTGGTCTATACATGTAGGAAGCATCTCAGAATACTGAAAAGCTTTGTAGAATATTGTATTTTATGAGTAGGCGTTTTTTTTCTAGGTGATTTTGTGTTGTCTACAATGTATATTAATAGGATGCTTTTCTATCACACAATGCCATTGCAAACTACTATAGCATATTATCTTGGCTATTATCCTGAGTGTCTAGAAAAAAAATTGCCTACCTGATGCTTAAGAACAGAACAATTTTTTTTAAAGTGTAGAAAACATTGTGATTTCTCTTAATATTTATTGTACAGATTTAGTTTCTGTGCTAGTCAAGGGGTCAAGAAATCTTGCTTTCTAAGTCTTGGCCCAGCCAGTAGCTAACATATCCTTGGGCAAGTATTTCCCCTCTCTCTTTGAGCCTTGGTAGCTTATTCTGCAAACCACGAAGTTGAACTAAATGATCTCCAAGGTCCTTTTCCTTCTAAAATGTTATGATTCTATATATGAGTTTCTCTTTAATATGGCATAGTTATTTCTGTGGTATATGTTGTTCATATTTATATTAATTTCCTTTATTTTAGGTATGATGAGTGGATTAAAGCAGATAAAATAGTAAGACCTGCTGATAAAAATGTGCCAAAGATAAAACACCGGAAGAAAATAAAGGTAAATGCTTATTTTACTATACATCATGAGCTTTTAATTAAAGAACTTTTTCTCCAAAGTGATACAATTGAATGTGTGTGCCTTAGTGTTACCTTTAGTGTTGCACTCTCTTGAAATAGCACATTTTTCAAATGTTACATTTTATCATTAATTTTGTCAGATTGAGGAAAGCATTTTAGAAACAGTACTAAATGATCTTTGAGCATTGTATAATTCCACTCAACCAGATTTTGCTTATCCGTTTCAACCCTTTCCTGCCCCTCTGTTCCCCAACCAGGAGCCATTAAGCAGTATGGCTTGGAGACATGGGTTATTGTCATAGCTATAAACCCTTCCATGCAGGAAAAGAAGGTGTCTGAAGGCATAAGGAACCTATCTGACAACTCTTCTTTTTCTCTTTTTCATATCTGACTATAGGCAGTGGCTTAGAATATGCACACAAGACCCTATTAACCACACAGATACCATGGGGATTTATTCATGAGCTCATGGGGAAAATTAATATTACTTTTATGTATAATTGAGTTACTTTTATTCATGTTAAGACTAAATCTTTTTAAATGTTTGATTAGAAAGTAGACCATTAACTAGGTTTTAGAATATTTTTTATCTTTTTAAATGGCTTTTATATACTTTGAGTGGTACATGTAGTTGAGGTGCTTAATAGTTCTTTTGAAATTCAATCTTCATATTCAAAGTGAGGAGCTATTTACATTAATGATACCCTAGAGGCCCCAAATAATGAAAGCCTTCCCCTAATGTGGTTATTCTTTTCTCAGTATTAAATTGGCCCCTGTTTTTAAATTTTTAGTATAGCACCCCAGTAGCTACAACTCAGGACTTCTCAAACCTGTTTTCATCTTCACTCTTGGTCTTTATTAGAAAGTATGGGAATCATGGTGTATTTAGTATTGTTTCTAGTTACTAGAAAAGTTTTTGTGTGTGGCACTCCAAATGCCAATATTTTTTACACAAAGCAAGTTTTAGAGTAGTATTTCTAAGGTAGAGGATAGGGTAGAGGTGGGAGAATTAATACATTTGTTTCTATTCAGTTCTTAGCCCCTCCATAGGCATATAAAAATTCCTGGCCATATGGGAAGAAGCATGTGAATTTTGAATAGTCTTCCTAGATAGTATTCTGATTTTGTACATCCTCCCTCACTCCGTCTCATCTTGTGCTGAGAGCCACTGTTGTAGAGACTGCTCTCTGACAGTCATTAAAAGCTTAACCCATTAACTGCCATGTGAGTTGTATTTAACTCACGCTGGTTTTGAGCCTGGAGCCTTGTGAAGCATATGTAACACACATCTCTTCACCTTGGGAGCTGAGAGAACTATTTTTCAAGTTGCATATAACTCACACACAGAAATCAATAAAAAATAAGTTTTTCATTAAATTAGAAAGGATCATTTTGTTTTTGAAGTTTTTATTGTATTTTCATAAAAAAACACTGTGGCCCCAAGGAAAAAGTTTTTTTCCTAGTGTGGCAGTCAGTGTGTTAAACTTGGACTGGTGTGAACTGTTTCTGCCTTCAGCATGCATGGTAGATTATGACCTCTGGGATAAAGTAATGAAGTGGTGAAAAGGCTGGCAATAGCAGAAAAATTGGAACAACGCTAATTATTGATTGGCTGTGGAAGGCTACCTACACATAAGCCTTCTCAGTGCATTCTGAGAATTAAGCCCAGATGCCCTATGGCAGCGGATCTCGTATTTGAGTATATATCACAATCACCTGGAGGACTTGTTAAAACTCAGATTGCTTCACCCCATCCCCCGTATTTCTGATTCAGTAGATTGGAGGTTGATTCCAAGAGTTTGCATTTCTAGCAAGTTTCCAGAAGGTGCTACTGTTCCTGGGCCAGGGACCACACCTGTATAACCACAACCCTAAGGCATCTATTATATGTAAGGAATTAACGTCTCTCCTAATGCATCTGGAATGATACTAGCTGTGTACCATCCTTAGGAGAATTGTGAATATAGTCAGTCAAATTTTGTGGTCTGACTATATATATATTATTTTTCATGTAAATTATTTTTAAACAAACTTTAAGAGTAGTTTCCAGGAGATATATTAGTTAGCCTCTGTTCATCTATTTGTAAGCAGAGAATTTGAAAAAATTTCTCAGTTTTCTCTGGAACATTAATCTGTCAATGATGTATAGTAAGTCAGTGATTTAACATTGCAAAAATACTTGGAATTTAGTCATTCCCAAACCACATTTTATAATGAGAATGTTAAGGATTTTAAAATGACCAGATTGAAATTGTTTCTTTTTTCTTAGTGAATATTTAATTTAAAAGTAATCATGATTTAATTTTGAAGAATTTGTAATGCCAATTATTAGCAGTATATAGATTTGCTGGTCTTAATCACCTAATTGCTAATTTGATTCCCACTATTAAAATTTGTTATAAATATAAAAACTTTTTGCTCATCTTGTAGTATTTTGTTAATAACTTTTAAAAGTCTTTGGCTATTTTAAGGGGCCTTTTATATTCTTTTTATGTTCAGTAGTTAACAATATATTCTATAACTTTGAGTTAAAAAATGTTTATTAACATTGTTACTAATAAATGCCTCATGATAAATTATGGCTAACATGAGATACTTTTTTTCCCCTTAACCTAGAATAAATTAGACAAAGAAAAAGACAAAGATGAAAAATATTCTCCCAAAAACTGTAAACTTCGACGCTTGTCAAAACCGCCATTTCAGACAAATCCATCTCCTGAAATGGTATCTAAACTGGATCTCACTGATGCCAAAAACTCTGATACAGCTCATATTAAATCTATAGAAATTACTTCTATCCTTAATGGACTTCAAGGTAAATGTAACTGTCATCCTGTTGCATGCAAGTATTTGATTTTAATTTTTATAAGTCAGATTCTATAAAGGTAATTCATTGACATTTCAAATTCTGTTTTTCAGTCAGAATTTTGTTTGCTCTATTGTTACAGATAGAGTATCCCTTATTGAAAATGCTTGGGAAAAGAGTGTGTTGGATTTCAGCTCTTTTTGGATTTTGGAATATTTGCATCATACTTACTGGTTCATCCCAAATCTGAAAATCCAAACTGTTCCAGTGAGCATTTCCTTTGAGTGTCATGTTGGTGCTCAAGAAGTTTCAGATTTTGGAGCATTTTGAAAGTTTGGATTTGGGATACTCAACCTATACTTAAAATAAAGTCAACCATTGATTGAGGCTTGGAAATCTTTCTGTTAATAGTAGATCCAAGGGCATTATTAAATTGTACTTAAAATTTAATATTCACTCTACAGCACTGTTAACTGTATTTTTTTATTCATTCTTTCTGTACCGTCCTTTCTGTTTGCATATAAAGTGTAGTTTGTGTTATATAACATGAAACTATAAACCTCTACTGATAGTTTTTTGTAAAAAATACCAAATTTTGCTTACTTTGCTTACATCTATTATGATCTCTTTTATGATGGCGTTATTGCTTAGTATTTAAGGCAGCATGAAGTAAGTATCGGATAATAAAAGCAATGAGGACTGTGGGGGGTGTTTATTAAATCTAACTGGCAGGGAAGGGGACATATCCGATCTATGAAATGAATTAAGAGAATGTGTAGCTGGGCACAGTGACTCACACCTGTAATCCTACCACTTTGGGAGGCTGAGGTGGGAGGATCGCTTGAGCTAAGGAATTCAGGACTGGCCTGAGCAACATAGCAAGACTCCATCTCTACAAAAAATAGAAAAATTAGCTGAGAGTGCTAGTGCCTGCTTGGTATACTCATTTTGGTGGAGCAATTTTTTAGTATCTTTTTAAGAACAGCTGCATGAGAGGAAAGGTAAATTTTTAGAGACTGCAAATATCTCTATTCATTTCTGTAAATATTTTTATTCATAGTTTGGCTGGTTTGGAAGTTTTTCCTTCAGTATTTTATTGGCATTGGTCAGTTGTTTTTTTGCTTCCAGTGTTGCTTCTGTGAGGTCCAGAGCTCTTCTCATTCCTGATTTTTTTATATGTGACTCATCTTACTGTTTTTTCCTTTTCTCTGTTATGTTGAATTTTTTTTTTTTTTTTTTTTTTAATAATTTCATGGTGACAAGCCTGAGCAACACAGCGAGACCCTGTCTCTACAAAAAATAAAATAAACTGGGCATGGTGGTACGTGCCCGTAGTCCCAGCTACTAGGGAGGCTGAGGCAAGGGGATCACTTGAGCCCAAGAGTTTGAGGTTGCAGTGAGCTATGATGACACCACTGCACTCTAGCCCAGGTGACAGACCGAGATACTGTCTCAAAAAAAAAAAAAACTTCACAGTGAGATATGCCTTGTGTGGATATATTTTCACCCACTATGGTATGTATTATATTTGCTAAGCTATTTTATTCTAGGAACTTGTGTCTTTCTGTTCCCAGGCAGTTTTCTTGAATGATTTTGTTGATTATTTCTTTCCCTGCATTTTACTATTTTTTGACTAGTTATTATTTTGACATTATACCTTCTGTAATATACTCTAATTTGCTTATCTTTTTTTGGTTTTTTATGTGTTGTTTTGTCTTTTGCTTCTTATTTTTTTGAAATTTCCTTTATCTTCCAATTCTGTTATTGACTGTTATAATTGCTATAATGTTTGATTTTTCAATTAATGGTTTTAATCTCTTAAATTAAACTGGTTTAATTTTTTTTTTTTTAAGAGACAGGTTCTTATTCTGTTACCCAGGCTGCTGGAGTGTAATGGCGCAATTGTAGCTCACTGTAGCCTCCAACTCCTGGCTCAAGCGATCCTCTGCCTCAGCCTCCTAGTAGCTAGAACTACAGGCACCTGCCACCATGTCTGGCTAATCTATTTTATTTTTTTTAGAAATGGGGTCTTGCTTTGTTGCCCAGTCTGGTCTCAAACTCCTGGCCTCAAATGATCCTCCCACCTTGGCCCCCCAGAGTGTTGGGATTAATACCTCTATTTTCCTCATGTTTTTGAACCATTCTGTTCTTGTAAATGGGTGCGATATCTTACCTTTCTGACTTTGATCTTATCTTTCAAAGGATGTTTTAATTTTTTTATTATTTGCTTATTTTTGCATGGTCAGTTACCTTTTGTTTTTTTTTCTCTTTTATTGTTTTAATTCCCTTCCTAATAAGGGTTTTTTTTTTTCTTGTCTATCCTATGATTATGAGTGAAGGACTAAAAACTGAAATGGAATCTCAAGCATTAAGTTGGCACTAGTCAACTTTCAGCTTCACTGTAGGGTGATCTAATAGGCCATTTCTTGGGGAATCTGCCATATGAGATCTTTAAGGTCTTTTTGTCTTAGACTAGTTGGATTCCCTTGGCAGGTAAGAGAATAGCTTCCAGTGTTCTAGGATCCAGCTGAGGAACAGAGAGTGGGGTGGGGTGGAGATTCTTAAGATTTAGTGTGCATAATTTCTGTGTTCATGAATGCCCCTTATTTCAGCATCACACCTGTACCTGCAGCAGTTCCTAGCATCTCCCAGGTCAGAAAACCTCCTCTCTTTTACTATCTTCAGAGAATAAACCTCTAGAACGGTCACCTAGCAACCTGAAGTGGAGTGGGAATCTTAGGCATCTAAGTACTTTCCAAAGTACAAAGCACCCAGTGCTCCTTATGTTAGCCTTCCTGCTCCCCTTTTTCATTTTCACAGGTACATGATGCAGCCAGTTATTATTGAGGGTTCTATGGTAAACTGGGTTGGTTCTTGGCTCTTCTCACTGCTGGTGTGAAGTTTGTCTTTCACTCATTCATCTGTTTTCTGGCTTGCAAATTCTGTTGCTGTTTTCTCCTGTTTTTTTCCCCTATTCTTGTAGGTTTATATAATTTCAGAAATTGTATTTATATGCATATATACAACTTACATATGTATATGTAAAACATCCCAAAGCAATGTATGTAGTATGTATTATATAAAATATGTACACATGGTCTTTTTACAGATGGGATTATTACCATATTACAAATTCTTTCTCCCCCCCCTACTTAATAGTATAACTTACAAGTCTTTCCATATCAGCACATCCATAACTGCTGAATGTATGTATCATAACTTATTTCATTAGCTTCTAATAAAAAGACATTTATTTCCTATGTTTTTCTCATTACAGACAATTCATCAGTGAGCATCATATTGGCATACTTTTAACATTTCAAATATTCTCTTTGTATTTTCTCTTCAGTGAATTTTATTTTAATTTTAGCTGTAATTCAAATTCAAGACATTTAAGATATTTCTGGTTAAAAAATAATGTTCATATGAATGCATATGTGTATGTGTGTATATATACAGAAATAAAAGGATGCCTCTTGTGAGTGTAGTACCCAGACAGCTATGATTCTATCCCCTTGGCCTGAGGTGGGCTGGGAACAGAACTAGAGGGTGGGTGGTAGTTGGATGGAGTTTTGTGGAGAAATTGAGTGTCCAGAGAATAAGCCTTCCACATTCTGACATTGGAGATCCTTTAGAGTACACTGTATCCCTGATGAACCACCCAAGTGGAAAGCTTCATTATCTCTCTTGTTAATCTCAGAGAACCGATAGCATCTGTAAAACAAAAACATGATGCAAAGAAAAAGGAACAAGGAATAAGAAAAACCTGGAATTTAAAATTTAAAATTCAATAGAGTTCTAGAATTTAAAGTTGAGGAAATCTTCCAGAAAGAATATAAAAAAGCAGCAATGGAAATTTTAGAGAAGGGATAAGTGATAATAGAGTATTAATCTTGGAACAGAAATATATAAGAAAGATAATAGAGTATTAATCAATGAAACAAAAAGAGGGAACAGTGAAAACAGGTAAGTTAGCATAACCTAAAGAAGAAAAATTCCAGAACTGACGTGAATCTTTAAATCGAAACTATCCACCAATTACCTGATAAGTTAATGAAGAGAGAGCGATACCATAAAACATTATTGTGAAATTATAAAATACCAAGAATCTAAAAATCACCACAAAGGAATGAGAGTGCAAATAAATTATGGTTTTCAACACCATAAGCAAAGGAGCAGTACCTTCAAAATTCTGAAGGAAATAATTTTCGACCTAGAATTCTGTACCTGGTTAAACTCTTAATCAGTGACATTTGAGGGTAAGGAGGTATTCAGACATGTACGGACAAGGAATATTTATGTCCTGCGTACCATTTTTAGGAATCTGTTAGATGATGAGCTCCAGTACTGTATGGGAATAAACTAAGGAAGAGGAAGATGTGAGAGTCACTTAACAGTGGGTGGAGAAAGCAGTGAAGGGGATTCCCAGGATGACAGCTGTTGGAGTAGAGCCAGACAGAGCAGAAGATGGGCCTCCAGGGTGGAGGGATTGGGCGAATAAGGGGTAACTGGACAAGATGCATGACATTATTAATGGAGCAATTTAAATAAATGTGAAAGACATACAAAGGAAGACGTAACATTCGGAAAAGAAAGGCAGTTAGAAACTCTTAGAAAAAGAAAAGGCTATATAAGAAAGTTTATCAAGTATACTGCTTATTCTGCAGGGTACCTCATTTACATATATTATAAATACTATATTTTAAAAACTAAAGGTAACTATATATAGAAAGGATGGCAAAGGGGAAATACAGATGTTGATCACAGAATCCTCATTGCTCAAAAACTCCATAAATAAATCAACAAATAGTGTATTAGCAAGAGATGGTAGTAATTATCAGAAGAAGTAGTTATAACACTTTGGAGGCTGTGTGAGGCAGAAAAGGAGGAGCTGTTGGGTTTTTCACTATGAGTCTAAATTTGTTTTTTAACCGGTATATGTATTGTTTTGATGATTTAAAAAATGCAGTCATGTAGGAACACATTGAAAGATTAGATGTTTTGGCCATCTTAATTATACCAATTTTTTTTTACATTTAACAAATTTAGCTAAAAATATGCATGAATTTCTCAGTAGATTGTTGTAGTTAAGATTGTAAGTTCTGGAATTAAATGACTTAGATTTAGATCTTATCTTGACTATTAGATCTTTGGGGTAGTTTAACCTCTCTAAACTGCAGTCTGTTGAACTCTGAAATGGGGCTAATAAAAACATGTTCTCATAGGATTATTATAAGGATTGAATGAGATGATCTATGTAAAGCATATCAAAGTATCTGGCGTGTAGTAAGTTCTCAATAAAAGTTTTTTTTTTAAATCATAATATTAATAGTAATGTTATGTGCCTGTAGTCCTAGCCGCTTGGGAGGCTGAGGCAGGAGGATGGTTTGAGGCCATCCTAGGCAACATAGCGAGGCCCCAGCTCAAAAAAAAATCATAATAATGGCTACTATTTTCTATACTTAATTGAGTTTACTAAAATGAACACGGAAGAAATAAATTCTGTAATTATTTTTATATAAGTTATCAGTTAATTATATATATTCTTTAAAATATCATGGAGATCCATTATTATAAAAATCTTTGGATAATCATTATTACATTGAAAAATGAAAGCCACAATTTTATAAGAATACAAACTTTTGGAGGTAGTACAACCTGGGCCTACATCCTAACTCCACTATTTTCTACTCATATAAATTTGGAGAAGTTCTTTTCTTTTTTATAATCAGCTTTATTGAAGTATAATTTATATAAAATAAAATTTACCACCTATATGTTTATAGTTTGCTGCGTTTTGGCAAAATTATATAGTGGTGTAACTACTACCACTGTGATCATGGTAAGAGAACACACCATCATTGGGTGAGTGTCTTAACCTTTTCAAAACCCACTTTCCTTACCTGTAAAATGAGGATAAGAGTGAGCAACCAGAGTGGCTAAAAGCACACAAACTAAGATACAAAGTACCTGGTACATAGGAGACATTGCTAGTGTTCTTATCATACTCACCATTTTTTTTCTCTTATTTTTTAGCTTCTGAAAGTTCTGCTGAAGACAGTGAGCAGGAAGATGAGAAAGGTGCTCAGGATATAGATAATAATGGCAAAGAGGAATCGAAGATTGATCATTTGACCCACACCAGAAATGACCTTATTTCAAAAGAGGAACAGAACAGTTCATCTTTGTTAGAAGAAAACAAAATCCATGCAGATTTGGGAATATCCAAACCAGTGTCAAAATCTCCAGAAAGATTAAGAAAAGATATAGAAGGATTATCAGAAGATACTGATTATGAAGAAGATGAAGTCACAAAAAAGAGAAAGGATGTCAAGAAGGATACAACAGATAAATCTTCAAAGCCACAAGTGAAACGTGGTAAAAGAAGGTACTGCAATACAGAAGAGTGTTTAAAAACTGGATCGCCTGGCAAAAAGGAAGAGAAGGCCAAGAACAAAGAGTCACTTTGCATAGAAAACAGTAGCAACAGCTCTTCAGACGAAGATGAAGAGGAAAAATCAAAAGCAAAGATGACCCCAACGAAGAAATACAATGGTTTGGAGGAAAAAAGAAAGTCTCTGCGGACAACTGGTTTCTATTCTGGATTTTCAGAAGTGGCAGAAAAAAGGATCAAACTTTTAAATAACTCTGATGAAAGACTTCAGAACAGCAGGGCTAAAGATCGAAAAGATGTCTGGTCAAGTATTCAGGGACAGTGGCCTAAAAAAACGCTAAAGGAGCTTTTTTCAGACTCTGATACTGAAGCAGCAGCCTCCCCACCCCATCCTGCCCCAGAGGAGGGGGCAGCAGAGGAGTCACTGCAGACTGTGGCGGAAGAGGAAAGTTGTTCACCCGGCGTCGAGCTAGAAAAGCCACTGCCAGTCAGTGTCGATAGTAGACCCGCTGAAGAAAAAACAGTAGAGGTCAGTGACAGAAAAGCAGAGTTTCCAAGTAGTGGCAGTAATTCAGTGCTAAATACCCCTCCTACCACACCTGAATCGCCTTCATCAGTCACTGTAACAGAAGCCAGTCGGCAGCAGTCTTCTGTAACAGTATCAGAACCCCTGGCTCCAAACCAAGAAGAGGTTCGAAGTATCAAGAGTGAAACTGATAGCACAATTGAGGTGGATAGTGTTGTGGGAGAGCTCCAGGACCTCCAGTCTGAAGGAAATAGCTCGCCAGCAGGCTTTGATGCAAGTGTGAGCTCCAGCAGTAGTAATCAGCCAGAACCAGAACATCCTGAAAAAGGTGAGGAGGAAAAAATATATATTAACTTATTTTAGGATTTCCCCTCTTAAAGTTTCAATGGTTTCACAGTTATCTCTTGTCACAACATGAAGTTTTTAAGTGACGTATTTGTGTGAACATGGTAAAAATGAAAATTTGAAAGGTAATTTGAGTAATGCATAGTGGAATGCATTTAAAAGCTTGAGAAGGCTTTAATGTCCTTTGCTTGAGCCGTCCATGACGTTTCATTGTGGACCAGAACACATGCTAGAAATTGCAGCCAGGCCCAAATCCAAACCTATATGAAAAATCATTATATACACTGGTTGACTATATGGCATGAGCAGCTTAAATATATTTCTGTAACATTGTTTTTGCAATTGTAATGTGCAGTTTCTCACAAACATTTTGATTTATTGACAGACCCCTCCACCCTTAACCAAATACTGTATGTAGGGGTTTGGAGCAACCAACTGTCCAGGCACTGCTTCCCTCAGACAACCGTGTCAAACTGATTTTCAAGCCTGACTAACTTGTGTGAGTTTGTAAAGGAATTTGATGCTTTTTTAGATGCATAGCTTCCAAATTGAAGGACCAATGTGTATGTTAATAACCTAAAGTAATACTTTTTTGATTTTCCGTGAAGTTGTTAAAATTGGAAAGTCAAATTAGTACTTTCCAAAAGTATTAGTGCCTTTTGATGGTGCCATAGCTATACTTCTGTCATCATTTTTCTTATAAACCACTTCATTCAGGTATTTTTAAATCAGTATACTGATGCTTGGCTTTGAAACACACTTTTCCACTGTAGAGCACTAGGGTATGTATTTTATCTGACATATCAGATTTTAGTGTGCTAGCTTTAGGTTTTTAGATAAGCTGAAAGAGTTATGGTCTAGATCAGATTAGTTAATTTTAAGTTTTCTCACAAATCTTGACTTAAAACGTTTCTTTTTTAAATAAAAAAATATAGTTGCAATTAAATTGGGGTGTTCTTTGTTTTTTTCACATGCACAAGTACAGCTACTGTGATTATATTTGTGTGCCGTACTGTCTCATGGAATTGAATTATCCAGACATGAATACAGTAATCTTCAAAATGAAAGAATCCGTGAAATTTTAAATTCAGCTGATTAAAAAAAAAGGCGGCCAGGTGTAGTGGCTCACGCCTGTAATCCTAGCACTCTGGGAGGCTGAGGTGGGAGGATTGCTTGAGCTCAGGAGTTCGAGACCAGCTTTAGAAAGAGCGAGACTCCGTCTCTACTGAAAATAGAAAAAATTAGCCATGTATGGTGGAGCCTGCCTGTAGTCCCAGTAACTCAGGAGGCTGAGGCAGGAGGATCGCTTGAGCCCAGGAGTTTGAGGTTGCTGTGAGCTAGGCTGACGCCACAGCACTCTAGCTGGGTGACAGAGCAAGACTCTGTCTCAAAAAACAAAACACAACAAAACAAAAACCACAACAAAATGAAATAATCCTTTATCACAGAAGATTAGATAGGTTTTCAACAGTAATATAAGATTTTATTATAATTCTTTTTTTTTTTTTTTTTTTTTGAGACAGAGTCTCGCTCTGTCACCCAACTAGAGTGCAGTGGCATCAGCCTAGCTCACTGCAACCAAACTCCTGGGCTCAAGCGATCCTCCTGCCTCAGCCTCCTGAGTAGCTGGGACTATAGGCATGTGCCACCATGTCCAGCTAATTTTTTCTGTTTTCAGGCTGGTCTCAAACTCCTGGGCTCAAGCGATCTTCCTGCCTCAGCCTCCTGAGTAGCTGGGACTATAGGCATGTGCCACCATGTCCAGCTAATTTTTTCTGTTTTCAGGCTGGTCTCAAACTCCTGAGCTCAAGTGATCCTCCTATCTTGGCCTCCCAGAATGCTAGGATTACAGGCTTGAGCTACCATGCCAGCTAATTTTTTCTATTTTTAGGCTGGTTTCAAACTCCTGAGCTCAAGTGATCCTTCTGCCTTGGCCTCCCAGAATGCTAGGATTACAGGCTTGAGCTACCTCCAGCAGCCTTATTATAATTCTTAAGAGGTTGTATCCTCACAATGTTCCTCATATCTAAAGAAAGATTAAAATTGACCAAAAAAGAGTTCTGCTATCTTGTCTGCTGATAGACTAAGTCAGCACTGCCCTTTTGGATCATAATATTGTCTAGATTAAAAAGTATGGAATTTGAGAGCTACTCCCAAATTTAGGGCAAGAGAGACCATCTGTTATATTAAATCAAAGCATTATCCTATAGTGTTTTTTTGGAATTTATCTCTCTTGAGAAATAAATTCTTAAGCACCTATTTCATATGGCCTCATTTCAGTAAATTTGTCTCCTATGAATATTAGAGAATCCCCATTATATTAAAAGTAAAAATGTATGTAAGTTTTACTATTTAGATTTAATTTTTTCTTCTAATTTACCCTACATGAAAATTTTTATTTCTTAGTATCTGACCCCTTTAGAATTAAACTCTCTTGAAGAAAAACCTGGTAATTATTTTGAAGATTCTGTGCTTCAGTATGGTCGATATCTAAGTCCCTTTCTTAAGTTTCACTTCCGTTGTTATATTAAAATAGCCTTATGAAAAATTACAAATAAGATGATGTGACCCATTAAAAAAGAAAACTATCTAGGGAGTTGCAGACAGTTAATAGCCTGTTCCATTTTTGACCAAGGAAGCCATGTGTTATATATATACTGAATGTTGATTTTTACCATTCATAATAGGATCAAGAAACTTTTTTTCGTGGCAAACATGGCATAATTTTATCATAATATGAATGTATATAATGTGTTATAATATCTGATATTGGAACCAAATGGAGATAGCTTTATTAGTCTCTGGGATAAAAAGCTTATTTTGTATGAGTCTGAGAGACAATATATATAATTAGAAAGATAGAGAAACATAGCAGATGCTAAGGACCAAATGAGTAGTATAAAAAAATGCTACAGTTCCGAGTAGTGATTAATCAGTGAAGCCTGGAGCATCAAGCAAAGATGTAGGACTTAGGCTAGTCCTTGAAGAAAAGGAAGACGTTTATTTATAATGTTTTGGGATAATTTTCCTCCAAGAAGATGAGACATTTCTTAAAACTACTATGTTGGATTTGTAAATGATATACATGTTAACTAACCAGTGCCTTGGGAGCTAAGTTATTGAAATAAATTGATATAAAAAAAGATACGAGTGAATTACTGCTAAACCTTATCTCATTAATATTATATCATTTAAAAATTATATTAATATTATAACATATAATGTCATTAACATTTTAATTGGTAATAAAATCTTAATATTTTGGTTTTATTGAAACTTAACAAATTTCAGTTTTTATTTTCAGCATATACTTATTTTCAAATTACTAGACTCAGACTCATAAACACTTAGTACTATTTTAAAAACTCTTCAGTTTATATCTGACTTTTCTAACAAGGATATGCATACTTTATTTGCTTTTTTAAAAAACCTTAAGTGTTATAATGTACAAGAATTTCACTTCATTAATGACAGTTTATTAAAAATTTGTAATTTCTGTGATTTATAAATCTCATAATGAATATGTAGTTTTGGGATTGTTCTATGCTTCTAAAATGTGGAATTAATTTATACCTAGGAAATGTTTGATTTTATTTTGAGTTACTTAATTTCTTTCCCATCATAGCCTGTACAGGTCAGAAAAGAGTCAAAGATGCTCAGGGAGGTGGAAGTTCATCAAAAAAGCAGAAAAGAAGCCATAAAGCAACAGTGGTAAACAACAAAAAGAAGGGAAAAGGCAGTAAGTGTGAAACCTTTAATTTTTAAAATATAAAAATAATAGCTGATATATTTTTTCCCCCATTAAGAAAAAGGGCATTCAGGATATGGGATAGTACAATACAGATTCTGTGAGGCTACCTGCTTTAAAAAAAAGAAGTCACAGAAATTTTTTGATCCTAGGTAAATTCTAGGATTAAGCAAGTTGGCATTATTCAGCAGGGGTATTCATTACAAATGAATGATCAGGTAATCGGTTTTAAAAATAATATCCAGTATAATATAAACATCAACATCTTTGTTACCTTTATATTCCACAGCTCTTTCCACTTAGTGTTACATGTATCACATGTGAAAATGCTTCAGTTAATTATTTTTATTACAGTGAAATTGCTTAGTAATTCTTCAAGGCAAAATCAGCATAGAAGTAAAAAATCAAGATGGCTTTAGGGCCATAATTCCAACACCAGTCCATGACATTTATCTTTGGGACCCCAAACTGTGTGACCTGAGAACACCTACAGATGATACTTTGCTAAGCATGCTCCAACCCAAGACTTAATTTTAGCAATGGCTCTCTGTTCATCAGTCTACAGAGAATTTATATACTGTATTTCTTCTGAGGGCTGCACATTTTATCTCTCTTTTGTAGACAAAGTAAGAAGCAGAAAATATGTAAAGAATTTTTTTTCAGGTGCCCCACACTGACCTCCTGCTGCTCTTCCAGGAGACTCCTGCCACCTCCACTGCCTGACCTTTGCTAACAGCCGGCTTGGCTGCACTTCAGTGCAGAAAAGGGTTATTCGGCCAGCTCCCCGAGGTTCTGCTGAGCCCATATGACTTCCAGGCGGTGAATATGGCGTCCCTGGGGCCCCGGGCGGCTGTGCTCAGCAAGGCCATGAAAGCCAGGCTGAGGCAGGCCACTGCACAGAGTGGGGCCAAGCCTTGGGTGTCTTAGCTAGGAGTTGCCAGGGGTTCCAGAGCAGCAGCGGGGGAGCTGGGAGGGGATTTGTATAAAATATGTGTAAAAGAGTGATGGAGTTTCTTTATTTCCAAAACCACAGTGGGAGGAGTTGCTATATACCTTTACTATTTGGAATACTTGTCAGGCTTTGAGAGCCCAGCAATTTTTTTTGTTTTTTTTGGTGGCTGTTATATTTAATGAAGAATCAAGAAATATATGCCAAATTAAGTTGGTCATCAATTATTTGGTGTAACTGATAGGATATTTAAAGTGTTTTTTCTTACACTGTAATGCTTTTGTCTTCAAGACTTTATTATTTAAAGGGCTCATTTTCCACAAGTCAGTATTTCCGTATAATTTAGAGATATAGTGGTTGATTATATTCTCCTATTTTACTTAATTGGGCTTCTGCCATGGTAAATCAGAATGAGTTAACCATTCTCTGAGAATAATGTAGTAAAATGAATTAACTATTATATAATCTAAAGTAATACTTTTATCCAGAAAGAGGTAATCTGTGGAAATACTAATCCCATCACCTATTCACATGGTAAGCTGTCTAGGTTAAGTATTTCCATTCTAGTACTGAAGTTCAATTAGCAAAACCAGATGTAACATAATTATTACACAGACTTCTGAATTCTTCATAAAATAGTGCATATATTTACTAGGGTGAAACTGCTGATTTATTTTAGTCAAGATATGGTATAGAAGTTACTTAAGAATTTCATTATTCATGTCAAAATTGAGAGACTCCTTATTAAATATGATGAGCATGTGTCATTCTTTGTTACCAAAGGAGTAGGAAAATGTTATGTGTATACAATCTGAAGTATTAGAATTAAGAAGTTTCTATAATAATCATTTTAAAAGATATTATGTTCTATACAATAGAATAAAAATCCATTTAGATGATGGTTGTATATTTGACAGTTGACCAAGTATAATGAAAGATTAGTGTAAGTGATTTTTAAAAAAATACATTATTATTGGCAGGTCAGGTAAGAAGAGATTTTTGTGGGGTTTTTTGTTTTGTTTTGTTTTGTTTTTCCCCTTAAGATGCTGCTGCATTTGTATGTGATTTTCCATTTTTACAGACAGGTTGTTTTCTGTAGTAGTAAATTCAAATGGTTAATTTAAAATCATGCATTAAAATCTGTGACAGATTTGTTGTTCATTTTTGTTCATTAATACTTTTTCTTTTTCTTTCAGCAAACAGTAGTGATAGCGAAGAGCTTTCAGCTGGTGAAAGTGTAACTAAGAGTCAGCCAGTCAAATCAGTTTCCACTGGAATGAAGTCTCATAGTACCAAATCTCCTGCAAGGACACAGTCTCCAGGAAAATGTGGAAAGAATGGTGATAAGGATCCTGATCTCAAGGAACCCAGTAATCGATTACCCAAAGTTTATAAATGGAGTTTTCAGATGTGTAAGTGACAAACATGAAATTGACAATTAAGCATAGAAACTTCATCCCAGTTACTCTTGATGCCAGTCTGAAAAAGAGGCTGCAGTAAACTTAAGAGACATACTTACCAATTGCACTATATCTATCTTATTTGGGTCCGGAGTTGAATAAACACATTGTTAAAAGAAAAATTTTAAGGCAATTGAGGCAAATACCAATACTGACTTAATATTTCTGATATGTGATGTTGGGAATTTGGTTTAAAATAATCTGCTGTTGGGGATGAGAAGTGGATGGGGGTACAGATGAGACAAGATTTCCCATAAATTGGTTAATTACTGAAGCTGGATAACGGGGACATGGACTTTATTAAATGAATACTTCCCTCTGTACTTTTGTATATGTGAGAAATCACCATAATTTTCTTTTTCTTTTTTTCTTAAAGGCTACACCAGAGTTTCTTATACAGGGAAATATCTCAAGTGTTCTTAGGAGATTGAAGATTGCTTTAGATAAGCTTTTGAAAATTTTCTTCCAACACACTCCTAAGAAACAATAAAAAGGAGACAGAAGAGAAAAATTTACCCACAGTCCTGTCACTCAAAAAATATATACAATGTTAAAATTGTCATCTTTCCAGTCTTATATCTAAGTTTGTTTGTTTGTGGGTTGTGGTTGTTTTTTTTTTTTTTTTTTTTTTTTTTTTTTTTTTTTTTGAGACAAAGTCTCATTCTGTTGTCCAGGCTAGAGTGCCGTGGCGTCAACCTAGCTCACAGCAATCTCAAACTCCTGGGCTTAAGCAATCCTCCTGCCTCAGCCTCCCGAGTAGCTGGGACAACAGGCATGCGCCACCGTGCCCGGCTGATTTTTTCTATGTATACTTTTAGTTATCCATGTAATTTCTTTCTATTTTTTTTTTTAGTAGAGATGGAGTCTCGCTCTTGCTCAGGCTGGTCTCGAATTCCTGACCTCGAGCGATCCTCCCGCCTCGGCCTCCCAGAGTGCTAGGATTACAGGCGTGAGCTGTCTCACCCAGCCCTAAGTATGATTTTTTAATGATGCACTGTGATCATACTGTATATGACTGTGGGTATTTCAGCATACATATTTAGGTTATAAGATCTTTAATTCTGTACATATTCATTCAACAAATACTGCACATGTGTTATGTGCTAGGCATTGTTCTATGCTAGGGAAAAAAGCTTGGAAAACAAATACTTGGTTTTTTAGTTTATCTGCCTTGACTGTATTCTACAACCATACTCTGTGTTCTCTCTTTTATATATTAAATTTCAAAAATACATATTAATGAAAGCTTTAAATTCACAGCGGACCTGGAAAATATGACAAGTGCTGAACGCATCACAATTCTTCAAGAAAAACTACAAGAAATCAGAAAACATTATCTGTCATTAAAATCTGAAGTAGCTTCCATTGATCGGAGGAGAAAGCGTTTAAAGAAGAAAGAGAGAGAAAGTAAGTATTTTACCTTACTTTAAACATAAACTAGGGTTTGTGATTCCTTAAACTAACATGGGTTTTATGTCTGTGTATCTTCAGGAAGTTCTTTAATCTCTCTGTCTTACTCTCCCCATCATTTATAAAGTGAAAAAAAGGATCTCAAAAAAATTATTTCAAATTATAATATTCACTCTCATGGAGTTTATAATCTGCCAAAAAAAATCCTAAATAATTTCAGATAGGGAAAAGCACTGTGAAGAATCTCATGTTAAGGCAGTGATTGGATGGGTTACTTTAGATTACAAATGGCCAGGGCATTTTTGTTGATACCTGAATAACAAGAGGAATTGAGGTAAGTTAAAGTCTGGGGGAAAGGAGTTGTCGTGTTTTGCCAGGGCTGCTATAACAAAATACCACAAACTGGGTGACTTAAACAACAGAAATTTATTTTCTTTCAGTTTTAGAGGCTGAAAGTCCAAGATGAAGGTGCCAGCACATTTGTTTTTTCCTGGTCCTCTCTCATTGGCTTGCTATGGGGCCTCATATGGCCTCTGTGGGTACAGAGAGAGAGAGATCTCTGGTGTCTGTTCTGCTTGCTTTTTATTTGTTTTATTTTTCACTTTGTTTTTGAGACAGAGTCTCCCTCTGTCGCCTGGGCTAGAGTGCTGTGGCGTCAGCCTTCCTTTCAGATTAGCATGCTACCCATAGGACCTTAATTCCCTCCCTACCTCCAGATACAGTCCCATAGGGAGTAAGGGCTTCGACGTAGAATTTTGGGGGGGTACAATTCAGTTCATAACAAAAGTCCTAGGCAGAGAGAACAGCATATGCCCTTAAGATGGGGTTTCTCAAATTTGGCACATTTGAGGCAAGATAATTCTTTGCCTTGGGGGCCTATCTTGTGCATTGTAGGAGTTTAGCAGCGTCCCTGGCCGTTACCCATTAGGTGCCAGTAGCACCCCACAGTCGTGATAACCAAAAATGTCTGCAGACATTGCCAAATACCCTCACGGTAGGGGGGCAAAATCACCCCAAGTTGAGAATCACTGCTCTAAAGTGGGAATACACCTGGTGCCTTTCAGGAACTAAAAGAAAACCATTGTGGTGTGAAAGTGGTAGAAATAATCAGCCTGGGCCGTTGCAGTGACTCACGCCTGTAATCTTAGCACTCTGGGAGGCCAAGGCAGGAGGATTGGGTGAGCTCAGGAGTTTGAGACCAGCCTGAGCAAGAGTGAGACCTAGTCTCTACTAAAAATAGAAACAAAAAATTAGCTGGGTGTGGTGGCTCCTGCCTGTAGTCCCAGCTACTCGGGAGGCTGAGGCAGAAGAATCACTTGAGCCCAGGAGTTTGAGGTTGCTAGGCTGTTGCCACGGCACTCTATCCTGGGCGACAGAGTAAGACTCTGTCTCCAAAAAAAAGAAATAATTAAAAATTAAAAAATTAGAAATACCAGAGAGATAAGCAGAGGTTACATTATGTGGGGTCTTGTAAGCAAGGATAAGGAGTTTAGATTTTAAGTGAAATGGACAGCTATTGGAAAGTTTTAAACTGTGAATTGTGATGATCTGTTTATAATTTTTTGAAGATCACCATCTGTCATGTGGATGGTAGATCCTAGAGGGGCTGTGGCACAAGCCATGTCTAATAGGGAGCCCGTTGGAGAGGTTCAGGTAGGAGCTGATAGTGACTTGGACAAGGATGGTTGAAGTAAAGCTGGAGAACAGTTAATGCTGAATTAATGGTCCTTACTGATAGATTGGATGTAATAGATGAAGGAAAGAGAGGAATTGAGGATGACTTCTAGGTTTTTGACTGGAAGAATTAGATACATAGTGCCATTTTGGGAAATGGGGCAGATGTAGAAAAGACGGGTTGTGGGTTAGAGCACGACAAGGTTGAAACATTATGTTTCAGCAATGTTAAGTTCTGAAGTGCCCATTAAACATCCACGTGGAAATGTCAGGTAGACAGTGGGATATGTAAATTAAGAGCTCAGGGGAGAAGTCAGGACTAAAGATACAATTTTAAAGTCAATGGCATACCTAGATGCAGTAGGTTTTGGAAGTGTTTTTGAAAGCCCCAAGACCTGAGTAGATCACCTAAGAAAGAAATGTGGATAGAAAAGAAAAGGAAAGCTGTGGCAAGTCAGCTCCTAGAGGTAGAGCTGAGAAGGAGAAGACGGAACCAGCAAGACTTGAGAAAGGAGTAGCCCCAAATGAAGAGGAAAGAGGAAAACCAGAAGATGATGGACCAGAAAAGAAAGTGACCAGGAAGAGCTCAGTCCGCTCTGTGAAATGCCACTGAAAGTTCAGAGAAGTGGTGGGAGGGTTGGCAACGTAAGAATCTTTGTTTTGACCTTTCAAGAGCATTTTCAGTGAGCTGTGGAGATAGAATCTGAATTGAGGCTGGTTGGGGATGGAGGAAGAGGTAAGGAGTAGAGACAGAGACCCTAGGGAAATCTTGAGTTTTGCTACGAAGGGGAGCAGAACAATGGGACAATAGAGGTGGGAGGAGGGAAAAAGTGTCACTTATTGTAAGCTGGTGACTTTGCCTTCCTGTCTGTCTTCTTTTGCCATTGTTACTGTCCTCTGATATACTTTCCCTTTTTTTTTTGTACACAAATTTTTCCACTTCGTTTTTCTACTGTCATCTTATTCTTTAATTCTACCTGATTTGTCTAGACTTTTTGATTTGTGGAATGAGTGAAAGTCTGTCTGTCTGAGTTATAGAGTATTTGAAAATAAATTAAATGTTAATATACAGAAAGTATATACAGAACATTCTGTCAAAGGAAGAGGATCTAGGTTTTATGTGTTTGATGTCATGTACCATTTTAAAATAATTAAAAATCAATTATAATTAACACATTGACAGTTTAAGTGCTTTTTACTGGAGCTCCCCATTCTTTAGTAACCAAAGCCTTTTTGTATAGGAGCTTCCTATATGATAACATATTTATCCAGAAACTCCTTCAAAACAGTGTTTTGTAGATATGGTCACCACAAATTCTCTATAATGAATGATTCTGCTAAATAGATGCTTTCTCTGGGCAATTAGCATTAAAAATTCCTAAAGTTTATTTAAAAATCAGTAGCTGGCTGTTGTAGCTCAAGCCTGTCATCCCAACACTTTAGGAGGCTGAGACGGGAGGCTTGCTTCAGGACAGGAGTTTGAGACCAGCCTGGGCAGCATAGTGAGACTCCGTCTTTACAAAAAATGAAAAATTAGCCGGGCATGGTGGCTTGTGCCTTTATTCCTAACTACTCGGGAAGCTGAGGCAGGAGGATCACAAGCCCAGGAGCTCAAGGTTGCAGTGAGCTATGATTGTACTACTGTACTCCAGCCTAGGCAACAGAGTGAGACGTTGTCTCAAAAAACAAACAAACAAAAAAAAATAGAAAAATGCCAATCCTGATTGTCAAGGAAATAATATAGCTAAAACCAATGCCAGAAAAAAATATAGTGAATTTGATATCTTTAGGAATTGCTGCAAGCATTGGCGCAGTTACCTTGGAAAACATTTTGACTAATGTTTGGAGAACTAGGTAATGCTTGTTCTAAGAACAGATCTGAAGGAAAAATACTTAGCCACAAAGAAGTTCATTACACTGATATTTATAATAACAGATAGAAATTATTGTATGATTCAGTTGATGAAAAATAGACATTTAAAATTTTATTTATAATGCACAGAATATTGATAACATTGTTATTGGTAACAGCAAAAGACTAGGATAAGACTAGTCTTAAGACTAAATACTAGTCAAAAGACTAAATAAGTTATGGTTTATAAATATAGTGGCATACTACTCAACTTGGAAAAGAAAAAGATGTTATGTGCTAATATGGAAAAATCTCTTAAAATATATTAAGTAAAAAAAAATCAAGTCAGATACTATACTATGCTTCCACTTGTGTTTTAAAAGTACTGTATCTACATGTTTTAAATTTGCATATCGTATCTCTCGTTTCTAGAAATAAAATTCCGCTAGAACACAGGTTGTAAATATTTTTTGTAAAGAGAAAATATTTAAGCTTGTGGGCCATTTGTTCTCTGTAGAAACTACTCAGCTCTTCCCTGGCCAGTGTGAAATCTTCTATAGGCAATATGTAAACAAACAGACATGGCTGTATTCCAATACAATTAATTTTCTTTGCAAAAACAGGTGAACCATATTTGCCCTGGGGCAGTAATTTGCCAGCCTGTCATCTAGAGTTATAAAGAATATGAAGCAACTAGTGACAGTGGGGAGGGAAATTTGGGGGATTAGGAGGGTCCTAGATGAGAGGGAGATTTGCCTTTTTGCCTTACACCCCTCTGCTAAATGAATTTTTTTTTTTTTTTTTTTTTTTTTACCTGTGCATGTATTCCTTTAAAAATATTCTTTTTGGGACACTGTAACAATGAAGGGATTTTCCTGAGGAAAATAATGTGTCATTTGTTTTATAAACCTAGTAGAGGAAAATGAGGTAGTTAAGCTATGGACTCTTTTGTTCCAACTTTAGAAGCAGTTAGCTTCCCATTCTCATCACGATTTAAATGTATAAGAAAACTCCACGTGCAGAAAGATGGAGGAATCAGGAGGAGGGGGGAAAAGATTTTTGGATGGATTACAGATTCTTCCTATTTGATTCAAAGCTCTTCATGGCATTTGTTTCACTGTTACAGGAAGTGTATTGTGTTTTAGTTCCATGTCTTATAGACCGGCCACACAATTTTTTCCCCTATTTAATGCACACAGGAGCCTTTCCTGGTATGTCATTTTTCTTTTTTTTTTTTTTGAGACAGAGTCTCACTCTGTTGCCTGGGCTAGAGTGCTATTGTGTCCACCTAGCTCACAGCAACCTCAAACTCCTGGGCTCAAGCGATCCTCCTGCCTCAGCCTCCTGAGTAGCTGGGACTACAGCCGTGTGCTACCATGCCTGGCTAGTTTTTTCTATTTTTAGTTGCCTGGCTAGTTTTTTTTTTTTTTTTTTTTTCTATTTTTACTAGGGACGGGATCTCACTCTTGCTCAGGCTGGTCTTGAACTCCTGAGCTCAAGCAGTCCTCCTGCCTCAGCCTCCCAGAGTGCTAGGATTACAGGCGTGCGCCATAGCACCCAGCCTGTCATTTTTTATTACTTCTGTAGTTGGGCACATCATGGTACTGTGAATATTGCCTCCTCTTGTGGTAAGCCAAATGATTTTGAGGAATACAATAGAATTTCAATTCAGAGGCATTGAATTCAGTGTTTTCTTTCTTTCTGTTGGTGAATACACTTTTTATTAAGCTCCTGGTCTGGTCTCCGTTTTCCTTAGGTGCTGCTACGTCCTCATCCTCCTCATCACCTTCATCCAGTTCCATAACAGCTGCTGTTATGTTAACTTTAGCTGAACCATCAATGTCCAGCGCATCACAAAACGGAATGTCAGTTGAGTGCAGGTGACAGCAGGACTTGCTAAAGCACTTTGCACTTAATGGCTGTTGAGGGCCACGTCTTTTTTATACTGCACAGTGGCACAAAAAAGTCAGACAAGCACTATTTTATATTTAAAAATTGTTTCTTGACAAGCTGACTTGGCACTTAAGTGCACTTTTTTATGAAGAAAAAGTACAATGAACTGCTTTTCCTCAAGCAATAATTGTTTCCAACTTGTCTGGGAATTGTGTGTCTGCTAACTTGAAGGCCTTCCACTGTGGCAAATGGAGGCTTTTCACTGCCTGTAGAGACAATACAGTAAGCAGAGTTACGAGGTGGGCCAGAACATGTTAAGGTATCTTACTGTATATGTATTCCCTTGTATTTTGTTAAAGCTGGAACATTTGATATTTTTCCATTTATTTATGAAAAAATATGAACCTATTTTCATTTGTACAAGCTAATTGTTTTTTAAAGCAAGTCACCTTAGGGTGGCTTTAATTGTATAAGTCAAGCACATGTAATAAATTCAAAACCTGCAGTTAACAGGATATTAGACATCAAATCCTGGTAACCAAATGTTAAAGATTCTCTTTAAAAAAGACTGAAAATGTTTACAGGTTTGAATTAGGCTAAAAGGTCTTGCAGTGGCTTTTCATGCCCCTTCAAATTGGAATGGAACTACTGTACTTTGCCATTTTTCTATAAATCAGTATTTTTTTTTAATTTTGATATAATACATTGTGTGAAAAAAGAAAATGGCTAATAAACTGTATTAAATCTTAAACAATGTATAAAGATTGTACTTAGCCAGTTCAAAGTGTATATTTATTCATAATGAATTATAACAGTTATATTTTTGTGTTTTCTTGTAAATGTTTCTTTTCCCTTAAATACAGATAATTCATTTGTATTGCTTATTTTATTATGAGCTACAACAAAAAGGACTTCAGGAACAAGTAATGTAGTATGGTTCAAGGTTGTTGATATGAACTCTCTCAAAAGGATCGTTATTTTAAATATAAATAGCTAATTGGGGTGGTAGGCCTATAAAATTAAATGCCTTGTATAAAATCCAAAAATGAACGCAAAATTGTTTTCACTTGTATTGACTTTATGTTGTATGATTCCAATCTTTGTTCTGTTCGGCACTTGTATTTAATTCTTCACCTTTGTAAGACATTTGTATATTGCGGATGTGTTCATTCAAGCTATTTAATACCTGGCACTGTTAATACACAGTACTTTACTGTACAGACTGTTTTGCTGTTTTAATTGTAGTTCTGTGTACTTTTTTTGAATGGGGCTGGCATGTTTTATTTGTTTTCCGGCAGTACGACATGTGAGAATTTCGAAGCGTTTTGTTGTAGATGCTGACGTGTCAGAATCCTTTACATTCAACTTTTCTAAGAAAAGCATTTTCAGTCTTGTAGTGTGTGCTTACAGTAACTAATTTTGTTGAAAATGGTTTCAAGTTAATCAAATTTGTACAGGACTGTAAAGATTTGTTGACAGCAAAATGTTGAAGAAAAAGCTTATAGAATAAAAGCTATAAAGTATATATTAGGATCTGCAAACAATGAAGAATTATGTAATATATTGTACAAATGTAAGCAAAGGCTCTGAAATAAAATGCCATAGTTTGTGAATCCTTGATTTTGTTTCTAAAAGATTTAAGTAATTTTAGTTCATTTCTGTAGGTGATGACTGGAACATACATATCCAGTATGTATTATCACAAGGGATTAATTAACATATAAAAATGGATTCTAACTATAAAAATTAAAAGTCCTTAAACCAGATAAGGGATTTATTAGGCATTCTTTTATCTTTGCATACACTATTTTGCTTGAGTCTAAATGTAAATATTTTTATTAAGACTTCGAGGTTTGTCCAAAGAAGAAAATCAAATCAAATTTTTATTTTTTCTTTAACACTTGAAACCATTACCATCAGCTTTTTTCTTTTAATTTATTGGGACCCTTGCTGGTCTCTTGTACTCTAGTACACTCTACGCTGTTGCACATTGGAATCAGGTGGGCATTGTTAAAACGATAGTCAATACACAGACCCCATCCCCAAAGAGTCTTATTTAAGTAGACTGGGGTGATACTGGATGTTGATCTTTAAAGGTCTTCAGTAATCTTAATATGAATCAGAGTTGAGAAACCCTGCTTTGCCCCAGAGTTTTTAAAATCAATAATGTAGTTTTTTGGGCCCTTTAGTGGACTTTCCAACAAAAGAAAACAAAATAACCTTTTTTAAGGCCTAAAAAGGTCAAATATGTGTTTTTAAAGCATCGTTGGGATGTCTGTTTTCATAGAAGTTAGCTTAACTTTTAAGGGATGAGTTTTAAAATCTGTAGAACAGTACTTCCCACAATAAGTTCCTAGAATTCTGGCCCCTGGAAATGCTCTGGGAATTTATTATCAAACATATTTTGGTGGTGCTTATATATGGCACATTCCCTTCTTAGAGATTCACAGTTAGCATATTAAAAACTTAGAGAAGGCCTGTGAGGAGACACCTGGCTAAATAAGGTGGGGCATACAGGCTAGAGTGGAGGGGAAGAGTCTGAAGGCCAGATAGGATGAGGTTGCAGTGCTCCAGCTAGGAGGTAATTCATGGAATAATGTCAGGAATGGAGAAGGAACAGGTTTGGTTGGGAGACCTGAGGAAAAAGGAGTAGTATTTCTTCACTGGACTGTACAGGACAGAGGCGTGAGTTGCATCTCCTGTTTGTGTGGATATAGGTTTGTGTCATTTTTGTGATGAAAGATGATCAAGATTATGGGAAACCAAAAAACCCAGGGCCAAGCATTTAAATGTTGTGGGGTTTTTTCATAACCTTATCTGATGGGGGCAATAAAAGGTCCCAGTGAACTTGTTAAGAGCTTTCGAAAAGCAAGGCTGTTCTCAAAAGATTCAAAGTCAAATCCTATTTTACCACCTAAACTGTTCAGTAATTTATCTAGCAATCTTTTATTCCTAGATGTCAATTTAACAAGTATTCTCTAGGTACAGTGAATAGGGATACAGGCATGCAGGATGAATAAGACATAGATACTCTTAATGTCTTGCCTTTACATCTAAAGAGAGTGTGTATATAAATAACGCTAATGCAAAAAACGATTATAGTAGGTACGATGGGGGCTTGGAAAAAGATTATATCCCTACAGTAAATATTAGCAGAGAAATTTTCATAAGTGAGATAGTATCTGAGCCGGGTCTTGAAGGTTGGGTACTATTTTGCATAAGGGGAAAGAAGAGAGCAATTATTGGGGCAGGAATAACGAGGAGAGGCAGTAAAGAAAAGCTGGCTAGAATGGAAGGGTTTGGAGGGGTTTGGATATACAATCTTTCGAACTGTATATCCATTTGATCAGTTAGAGCCGTGCTCTCCACCTGTGTGCTCTTAACTTTATTTTGAAGTAACGTCAAACTTCAGAAGATGTAAGAACAGTTCAAAGAACCCTTGTATACTCTTCACACCGACTCGTAATTGTAAATACTTGGTTCCATATACCCCCGTGACCTCATTGCATGTCAAACCTCCCTCCTTCCTCTTAAAGTTTTTTCCTCTGCTTGGATTTAAACCCCACTCCCCGCCTGGTTGATTCTTATTCATACTTCAGGCCTCTGCTACTCTCGGAAGACTTTCTTGACTCCCAAGACTAGGGTTCTCTGAAAAAGGGCGAGGAAAGCCAGCCGATGGGCCCAAACCGATGTCCAAGCCCTGGCCCCCGTTCCCGGGCTCCCGCCCGAGCATCTCTCCCGATACCCCGCGCGGCCGCAGCCGGAGCCGAGCGGAAGAGGCGTGGCCAGAGAGCGGAAGTAGCTGGAACCCGGTAGTGCGGCTCGTGTGTGGCGGCTGTCTCAGAGGCCTTGGAATAAAAAATGGCTGTAGAAGGGCAGAACAAACGGAAGAAAAAGAAAAGTGCCGAGCAGGGGTGAGTGGCGCGCGGCACGTGTAGCTGGGCAAGGGTGTTGTGCGTTCGCGCCGGCGGACGAAGCAGTGGGGTGTGGCGTGGCTAAGTTTCTGGCGTCCGTTTCTAGAAAGAACCCAGTCGACGGTGTTCGCGGGAATCTGACCGGAGACTATCTGGTGGGACAAGTCGCCAATAGTTTATTCCACGACAAGCTCTCCAGAGGCAGCACAGGTCGGCTGGCGTCCCTCTTCGGCTCTTTTGAGCCTCAGGTTCAACCCGTGTACGTGCCCGTGCCTAAAGTAAGTCACTGGGGTCTATTTAGAATGACCCGTTAGAACAACTTTAAAACCAGCGTCTTACTATTCAAAGCATGTCCTAAAGGCAGGTAGATAGGATTAATATTAAATAACCTTTCATTATTCGATATAGCAGTGAGAGAGAAGAGATGCTAAGTTAGAACACTAATTATCGGTTGAAGTAAAAATTTTAAAAGATGAGGTTTCAAACCTAACTTCAAACTTTTGAAAGGAAACCGCCAGAAAAAGGAAACGGGATGAGGAGGAAGAAAGTACATCCCAGATTCAAAGACCACTTTTGCAAGAACCTGCAAAAAAAATGAAAGTGAAGAAGAAACGCTCTGATGCAGACAAAAAGTTGGCAAACAGGTTGGTAAAATTCTCTTATTTGTTGTTAAATAAATTAGGTGGTAAAGAAATTAAAATTTTGTCTGAATTTTTTTCTCATTTTGTATTTGTAATTTGTTGCTTTCAAAACTGTTATTATGGAAAATCTCATACATATACAAAAGTTGCAAAGGGTAAGAAACCTCATGTACCCAGCATCAACAATTATTAATATTTAGGCAATCTCGTTTTATCTTGTACTCAATAACCGTTCATTATTTGGAAGCAAACTTAAGACTTTCATTTCGTCTGTATATATGATATTTCATCATGTACATAAAAGATGAGTTGGTTTTCTTAAACTCAGTCAGAGACCAAATTTCCTCCATTAACTTAAAATTTTTTGACAGTGTATTTGAATCAGGATCCAAATAATGGTACCATCACATGGTCCTAGGTAACTTTCCTCATTCCTCTTGCCACTTTCTTTAAGCTCCTTTATTTCTTTTTCCCTTTTCTCTCCCCTCTTTGAGCTGAGGACCTTTTCACCTATTCTGAGAGCTATTAATCACAATTGTGCACTACTTCTGCTTTTGGGCCTGTTTACTTAATATATTTATGCACAGCCTTAATTTCTTCCCCATCTTTCAGAGAAAGGTGTTTTCCTTCTTGTCCAAGATTAACTTAACCACCTTTGTGCTGTGTATACCTGTTCTGCTCCCTTAGGGATTGTGCCGTCGGATCCATCCATTTTCTCATTTCTACATCTTTGATCTTTCCACCATATAAACATGCTCAAGATTCTCATCTTAAAAAAAGAAATGAAAAAGCCCTATCTACAGATGTATGTCTCTGTTTGCTACCATTCCCTCAATTCTGTGTTTCATAGTCAAGCTTTTAGAAAAAGTAGGGTATTCTTACACTCTTTTTACACACTTGCAGTCCGGTGGTGGTGGTTTTTTTGTTTTTCTTTTTGCCCTGCCCATAGCAGTGCTCAGGGAGGCCATCCTAACCTTGTTGCCATCTTTGCCATATTTAATGGGTAACGTACCCTTTGTCTTAGGAGTCTTCTCTGTTACATTTCACATGACTGCTTTTCTTGTTGAAGCTACTGGATTCTCTGAGAGCAATCTCTCTCTCTTTTTTTTTTCTTTTTGAGACAGGGTCATGCTATGTTGCCTGGGCTAGCCTTGAACTCCTGGGCTCAAGTGATCCTCCTTGGTTCAGCCCCCCAGTCACTGGGACTAAAGATATGTGCCACTGTACCCAACTGTGTTCTGTTTTTGGACTGATGCTCAGACCTTACTTATCCATGTGCACCAATACTTTATATTGTATTTGCCATTTCAGAATTTACTTTTGGTAAGCAGTCCTTTAAATATTACAGAACTATCATGAGTAGGAAATTTGGTTTGTCCTATTGGCCAGATTGCTTTTACAAAGTAAATATTTTGCAGGCATATGAACCTTTTTAGACTCCCGGGGAGTGTTATAGTGCCCCTAAAGTTTTAGAGCAGAGAGTGAAATTAGGCTTTGGTAGAGTGTAAACTAAATCTCCGAGAGTTTTAAATGAACCAGCTTTCATTTAGACAAACAACTTTTGCTGCTGCTATTACCTGGCAGTTTTAGCATATGTTTAGAAATTGAGCTTAACTTCTTTTAACTCTTGAGTTGTAGATTTGTTTTCTAAAGATACTAGTTAACTTTCTAGATAATGCTGCTTTAAAAATTTCAATATATTTGTGAGTGGTAAGTTTATATTTAGGAACAGCCAGAAGTCATTGGGAAATGTTTCTAATGATGAGGTTAGGACTGTGCTTTGTCAAATACTAGACCTGACTTCCATGACTTTTACATCTGCTTTTCTTTGTTTTTTTGTTGTTTTTTTTTTTTTTGCCTTAAAAAGGGAAAGTGCTCTAGCAAGTGCTGATTTAGAAGAAGAAATTCACCAGAAACAAGGGCAGAAAGGGAAAAATTCTCAATCTGGTGTTAAAGTCACAGATAGAAAAGTACTTGACGATGTAGGTGACGCAGTTGTAAATCAAAGAAAGAAAATTCAGATCAACCAAGAAGAAGAGAGATTAAAGAATGAGAGAACTGTGTTTGTTGGCAATTTGCCTGTGACATGTAATAAGAAGGTGAGTTTGTAGTTTGTATGTTGTAAAACTTGAAAGAAATGAATAACTTTGTTTACCCTTCCTTTATTGAATAAGCGTTTTTATAACTTCATTGTAAATGACTTCCTATTATAAATAAATCCATAGGTGGATTCCAATATCCGTCCCTTCCTTTTCATTCCTGTAGGCACTGCCCTAATTCAGGCTTTTGCAGATCATATTTGAGCTATTGCATTGACCTGTCTAGTTTTTTTCTTTCAGCCTTATCTCCTACTGTATGCTACTATATGGATGTAAGCTCCATATGTTTAGGGATATTTATCTCTTTTCTTCACTGCTGTATCCTTAACACCTGAAATGGTGCCTTGCACATAGTAGGGGCTCAATCAGTATTTGTTGTGTAAAAGAATGAATACATCCTCAGTGTATTCCATTATGTGGGGTTCACTGAACCAAAAATCTGCCCTTTGCTTTCTGTGTTCACGCGACAGTCACTCTGTTGACGATCCTTGTATCACAATCCTGCTTATCTTTTGAAAGACAATTTAAATTCTATTAATACTTCCTTAAAAACAAAGCAGTACAAAAAACTTGCTGATTTTTTCCGTTTTCACTTACCCATTTGCCTACCAGCATTTGATTTGTGATTATTTTGTAGGACATAACACATTTTACTTTATAGCATAGTTTTAGTTATTGATTCTATTAGATTATGAGGAGCTCAAGGGAAGGGAGTGTTTGTATAGTGCTTTGCACAAATACCATTCAGTAAATTATTTTTTAGTTAGAATTGGTTGTAGAAATTATTGTCGTATTGAGAGGATCACTTGAGGCCAGAAGTTCCAGGCCATAGTGCACTATGATTGCACCTGCACATAGCCACTTCACTCCAGCCTGGGCAGCGTAGTGAGACCCTGTCTTTAAAAAAAAAAAAAGAAATTATTGCCCTACCTATAAAACATATGCATCCTTCATATCCTGAGCCAGTCATAAGAATAATGCATAAAACTTATCCATAAGGATTTTCTTCAATCTGGTGGTCTGAATTAGAGATAGCTGGAGAATTTCTCATAGTGACATCAGCATCCTTAAATGTCATTTCTGATTTAAACCGATGTGATAAGATGAGGGAATCTATGGAAACTATAAGTCTAATCTTAATTTACATGTGGTAAAGATTATAAAGGATTGAAGGAAAAATATTATGCACCTGATGAATACTAATATGAATTTGAATTATATTTTCTTTGTAAATAAGTTTTAGTGAAATTTTTTGTTCATGCAACTGAATAGTCACTTTTCTCGAAATGTTCTTAAAAGATTATCAGACAATTTTACTTAATTTCTTTTTGTAGCACTTACTTGATGTTCTGAAAGTGAGCTAACGTATATATGTATTTTTTTAATTTTAGAAGCTGAAGTCATTTTTTAAAGAGTATGGACAAATAGAATCTGTACGATTTCGTTCTCTGGTATGTTTTCTCTCCCCTTACAACTGCATAGTATTGAAATGTATTGCACTGACAACAAAGTGACTACAATCAACAGTAAGTTAGGGTATACTTTAAAATAATTAAAAGAATAGAATTGGGATGTTCCAAATACAAAGACATGCTAAGTGCCTGAGGTGATGGATACCCCAGTTACCCCGATTTGATTAATTCACATTGTGTGCCTGTATCAAAACATCGCATGTACCCTCTAAAGATACAGGACTTTTATGTACCCATAATAATTTAAAAAATTGAAAAAAAAATGTATTGCATTTAAATCACACCTCCTAACTTCTTGATATTAGTGAGATGGAGGACCACTTGACTCTAACCTTTTCAGTCAACAGGTTCAAATCTAACCCAAGAAAAGAATTGTTCTTAGTATTTACTGTTGGACTTTGTTAAATATTTTAGTGAGTTCATCTAATAAAATGATATCCTTGTTATCCGGCAGTGTATTTTGGAATATATATGGGTGATTTTTATTTGCTCTGTGAATAGACTAAAAAGTTAGTACTTACTGAGTAGCATTTCTGGAATCACAGGCATTCTTATCACATGTTGAATCACATGCATTCGGTGTGGGAGGTTGGTGCGATTGCTGCGCACAGTACTTATGCTCTGCACACAGACAGATGAAGTATTTTTTAAGTCAATTTAATGTTAAAATTTTATACAAGTGAGTGGTGTCTGATTTACCAACTGAGCACTCTGGACCAGTTATAGCCACATTCTTTGGAGCAGGAAATGAGCATCATTTGTATTTGGTTTTCCCAAGTGAGTTTTTTTTTTTTTTTTTTAACTGGGTAGTTGACATAGCATAGTGTATATCCTTTGACACTATTTTTTTTACACAATTAATGTGTATTGGAATATAGGAAATGTTTATTGCATGTTTCTAATTGCTCTTTCTCATGTGATTCTCTAGACTGGGGTTTCTCAACCTCGATACTTACTGACATTTTGGGCTGGATAATTATTTGTTGTTGGGGACTGCCCTGTGCATTATAGGATGTTCAGTAGCATCCAGGACTTTTACCTGCTAGGTACTGGTAGCACCCCCCACTGCACCCCAGTTCTAACAACTGAAGGTACCTTCAGGCATCGCCAAATGTTGCTGGGGGCAGAACTGCCCACTGCCCTAAAAGTAGACATTTGACAGGTCTCCTTGATTTCTGTCAGTGTGTTTGTTTCCCACATCTATCACATACGCTTTGTCCGCCCTTCAAAGTCTCATTTCCCCTTATCAGACTGTTGGCTGACACATTAACTTGGGTGTCTTGCCAGCGCCTCAATTTCAGCATGTCTGTGCGTTCCTCTGTCTGTCCCCATGCCAGCCTGTGCTGCCTGCTGATCTTCTGTAGTATTTAAGTAGCACCGGGGTTTTGCAGTTGCCTTTGACTCTTATCACTGGCCCACTCAGCCTATTGTTTGCCATCCCTACCTGTTTTTCAGCTGTAATTTCTTCCTCATATGAGTCATTGCTTTCTTTTTCCCTTGTCCCACCCGAGTTCTCATTACCTCTTGTCAGATTAGTTGCAGAGGCCTACTGCGGTTCCTAGCTTCAGTCTTCCCCTAGTTTGTGCAGCATATGGCTATCAACTGCATCTTTCTAAAGCACTTGTTCCTGGAACTCCAGCCCACTCTGCACTACTCCTGTTAGTTAACATCACGCACCCCCCCCTCCCCCCTTGGCCTGGTATTATCTTCTCACCTTTGGGCAGCCTGCCCATCCTGCCTATCTGGGCTACTGGCATGCTTGGTGACCCTGCTGTGCGCTCTGCAGGCCCCATCCTCATTATAGTACGCACTACATTCTCCTGAAATTGTTTGTTATGTGGTTTGCTGCCCCACCACACTGTAAGCTGTGATTACAGATACCTTGTTTGTCTTGCTTGTCCTTGGGTCACCAGCACCTGCACATTGTGCTCATTGAATGTGCACTGAAGCACCTGAAGACTTTCGGCGAGTCTCACTGTCAGTGACACTTCCCGCAGGGTGGCAGTCCTTACTGAAGCACCTCCACACAAGGGCTGTCTCACCCTGTCCTCTTGCTCAGTTCATTTCTTTTGCCTGGAATCCTCCTTAAACTCCCATTTTGCCTATGAAAACACTGTCTTTCAGTATGCAGTTAAAATATTGCTTTTTCAAGCCTTTTCTGATACTTCCTACCATTAAATGGTATTTTTCTCTCTCGATTCTTCTTGTACTTTATTGCCTTTTGTTACGCTTATTAATATCTTCAGTGACAGGATGTAGATCCAGTAGATCTCGCAGAAGGCACACAATAAATCATTCATGTGATTATTTATTTGGAAGTTTCTCATGTCTTATACTGTTTTTCTCTGTATTTTTTGCGAGTTTGAGTATTTATTAGTGATTTGAGCAGGACAAACTGAAAAGAGAAGAAATAGTTTGAATTTCTTAGTTTTACTGTGTATCAGGTGACCAAGAAAGAAAATAGGCTTTCCAGAGGAGGTTTATAATACAACTGCCCTAAATGAGATTTACGTTCATAGATACTTCTGGATTGTGAACTTACAGGGTCAGCATCTTGTTTTCACCTTGATCTCCTGACTACCCGGTTGTATTGGGCACATTGCTGACAGTCATAGTTTTTGAATTTCTTCTTCCATAACATTTTCCCTACTGTTTTCCCACATTCACTTTGTTTTGTGCCGTAAGTTTATTTACAAACATATCTAGTATGCTATATGAGTTCAAGAGTTTGTTCCATTTTTCAAAGAGGTTGCACCTCTTAAAACATTCTTCATATCTGTTAAATGAACTGAAACATCCTTACTTCTTAAGCAGTTGGTGCATTACTTTAAAGAAAAATGCATCACATCCAGATCCAAAGTACAAAGTCATCATAATTAGTAACCGCTGCGTGTTCTTCCACTGATAATGGCAAGTTCTTTCTTGGGCCCTCCTCAGCGTGGCTCCTACAGACCACGGACATCGTGACTTTCCAGGTGCTCTGTTCTAACCTGGTCCTGTTGGAAGCTCAGGGACCAAAAGCCGAAGCAGTGGCACCACACCAAGTCCTCATGTTTTCATGACCTTATTCCCCCATGCCTGTTTGCCCTTAAGGGCTATAAGTGACTGAAAATAAAGTCAGCCTGAATATAAAGGGAATTCCCATACTTGCCCAATTAAGGACACCACTAATTTTTTTTGTTTTTTGCCAATTAGATTAAATAAACTCTTAGAAATATGGATGAAGTAATGTCTGCTTATATTATTTATCAGTTTAGTTGGATATTTAAAATTGTAGAACATACAATAAAATATTTATAAGCATTGCTTTTTTCCACACTCATTTTAGAAAACAGTTTTCCTTCCATTTTCCATGTGTCATCAACATCAGCGTCTCCTCCTGATGTCCTCCCCCTCACTGATAGTTTGAGAGCTCAGTGTCTTTACTTCCATCTGGGTTTTTTAGAGTGACTACCTGTTAAATCTGAGTATGATACTGTCATTGGAAACTTTATCCTAAGCAAGCCACAAGGTCCCTTTCATATAACGTTAGGATAATTGTTTCTGATTTATTTCCCCAGTGTGTTTTTAATCACAACGTACCAGAGTTAGATGTTTAGGCTTCAATTAAAATATAATTAATATGAAGTAGTATTTCAAATATTGCACTTTCTTTAATACTTTTCTTTTTCCTCTTAAAAGATTCCAGCAGAGGGAACTCTATCCAAAAAGTTGGCAGCAATAAAGTAAGTTTATAATTATCGGAAGGGAATTGTCTTAAACTTTCTTCCTTTTTGGTTAAAAATTGAGATCATTTCTTCACAATTTCATAGACTTTTATATTTTTATAATACAGCATGTTTGACTGGTTCCTTGTGTCTGTAATACTCCTTAAATTTATCATGTTTGTCTTTAAGCCTTAATGTAAATTATAGAGTCACTGAAGGTATTGTAAAATAATTTACTGGAAAATGTGCTGTGATAAATTTTAAGAATGTTTAAAGTGTTTAGAAGAGAATAAGAAAGTTTTGTGCCCAGATTTCTAGTGCAAATCATAAATACTGTACTTCATAAGTTCTTTTTTTGAGGGGGGGGACAAAATCTCACTCTATTGTGTGGGCTACAGTACGGTGGCATTATCATAGCTCACTGCAAACTCAAACTCCTGGGCTCAAGGAATCCTCCTGCCTCAGCCTCCCGAGTAGCTGGGACTACATACAGGCTTGTGCCACCGTGCTTGGTCCATATTTCATAAGTTCTAAGGGGTGCCTTGTAGTTGCTGTGGGATCAAAGTGCTCCTAAAAATAAGGGATGCCTCATACTTGCTGTTGGCTGCTCAGATTTTTCCAAAGAATTCATGTTTGTTTCTGCCGATCACCTAGGGGTACTGCCAGCTTGTGACTACTCTTACTTTCTCTATTTAGGGGTTCTGGGACTGGTGGTGTGGCTTGTGGTTCAAATTCTTGGGATTTTTTTTTTCCATCCAGTGTTAAGCATGAGACTTACATATCTCCATGTTCTCCCTTCCCACGTAGAAGGTTTCTCATTTACCTTCAGCTTTATGCAGAGTTTCTTACTAGTCTCACTATCTTGGGTATTTCTTTCTTAGTGGTATGTGAAATGATGGATTTTACAAGCAGAGGTGTCTTTATATGAGACAAAATATAATGTACTTTAGAAACATTTTTGGGAATCCTGTTCTATCAAAGGTATACATTACAGCTGTTCTTTTGGACATCTTTTGACTTCATATTGACATTCTTAATTTGGAGTTATTTGAGCAGTTTCATTCTTGCTCTTTTTATTCCCTGTGCCAAGGAGATCTTTTCCCAGAGAGAGTAAAATGCAATTACTAAGATTTTTAACAGTCACTTTGCAGTCATGTGTTCCTGGGGAGGCGCCATGATGTGTTGGATTTGGATGTTGTCTGCAACTGCGTGTTGTGTGGAAAGAGTAGGGCTCAGGAGTCAGCTGGACTTGGCTTCAGTCTTAGGCCGGTCACTTTGTGATTGTGGTTACGTATCTTTCTGAGTCTCGGTTTCCTTATTTATAAGGAAATAAGGAAAAATAACGCCCATGTCGGAGATGTGAGATTAAATGTGATACATAAAATGTCCAGCTCAGTGCTTGGTATATCTCGGGCATTCAGTAAATCACAGCTGGCCCTATCAGTCGAAAACTATTAAATAGCATAATACATTATTACAGAATGCCATGAGCCATGCTGGGCACTATTTTCCAATACCTGTTATTTGTGTAGTAGCATTTTTGTAAATTTTGTAAAATACTCATTTGTGTAGTAGCGTTTTTGTTACTTCAAAACAATAGATTGATGTCTTCAGGGAATGATTATGGTCATTACCAGATCCTTTTTGCTAACTTATCACATCTAAATTATATCACCATTTTGCAAACCTAGTGAATTAATGAGTTTAGGCATTAAGTAGCACCAGCTGCAGTCATTTTGAAAAATAGTGAAAACCGGTCATAATATGCCTTCCTTTGAAAGAACATAACACCTGCTACGGTCCTGGCAAAGGTAGGTGCTGGTCGAATCTGAGTCAGATCAAACCTTGGGATCCAACTCTCACTTAAACAAGGATAGAGGACAGAGGTACATATTGAACTGCATTATGAGCTTGCAGTCAGCAAAATCCAGGCTGTTGGAAATTCTTCAGGTCAAAGAGTAAGATAAAGAGATAAGGGGAGAAGCCTATAAATTAAACAAGACTCAAAAGGCGTATCAAGTCAAAGAATGGACAAGACCAAAATGTGTCCAGGAATAGACACTTGGATGGTAAAACCACATAGACATGCAGGGAGTAGTTCCTATAAAAGTGGGGAGAGTGGTTACCTGTGGATGGAGGGGAGGGGCTGTACCTGGGAAGGGCCATGAGAGAAGTTTCTGGGTGGTCGATGGCTGCAGTGTTATTGAGCTGTTGGTAATTCACGGAGCCTTATACAATTGTGTACTTTTCTATATGGGTGTTTAATTTTACAGTAAAAAGAAAAACTCAAAATGCCTTTGACATCTATTTGTGTGTGTTAGATACGGAGCTGCAGCTGAGATAGTTTCTAGTCGTATTGTTCTCAGGGATTGGTGCACTTGAGTGTCTTGTGGGCAGTCCCCCATTTTCTTACGGTGATGACACACATCTAAGAAGGTGTGGGTTACATGTGTCCGCCTTTTGTAAGTTGTATGTTATTTTTTGGGTTATTAGTAAATATTTGTTCCAAGAGATGAGATGTCTGCCCAGCAGTTCTTGTCACATGTGTTGATTGAGAGTAGAAAACAAGCTGGATTTATTTTAGTGGCTTAGATGTTAACAAATTTTACATTGTGGTGTTTTTTTTTTTTTTTTTTTTTTTTTTTTTTTTTTTGGTTGTAGGCGTAAAATTCATCCTGATCAGAAAAATATTAATGCCTATGTTGTGTTTAAGGACAAGAGTGCTGCTACAAAAGCATTGAAAAGGTAATTTTATCTCTGAGGTTTGAACATAATTATTGTCATATAAATGTGGGGGGGTACTTTTTTTATTCATTGATTTCACTTTAGAGCATATAAGTAATTTATTGCTCATTTTTAACAATTTTCCTTCCTATTTATAATGTAGAAATGGGACTCAAATTGCAGATGGATTTCATATTAGGGTTGATCTTGCATCTGAGACTTCATCTGTAAGTAGTACTTGATTGTTTAAAGAGCCTAACTAGATCCTTGTAGAGAGAAATATTTCCTTCTGAGCTTTGGCTGGGAGGGCAGTGGAATCAGTAATGTGAGCATGAGGGAAGCACAGAAGGAAACAGCATTTGTCCTTTGTGGTCACAGAGTGGTACGAAGAATGGCACAAGGACTTAGGTCAACATGAGCTTCAAACTTAGTCATTTTCCATTTAGATCCATTAGATCAAAGAATCACAGGGAATTAGATTGGATGGTACATTAGAGATTATTTGGTCTAGCACCTTAGTTCATAGTCTGAGGTCTAGAAAGTTCCCTTATTCATTAGACAGTTTTTTTTAGTATGTGCTCCATCAGGGGTACAGTCCTTACACATAGTCTCAACTCTCCAGAGCTGACAGTATATGGCGGGGACAAGCAGAGGGACCGCCTGGCACTGTTACATGATAAATGCACAGGATGCTTTGTCAGCCAGGAATGGGGCACTTGACTTAGAGACGTGCCAGTCAGAAGGGACAAGGAAGGTTTCCAGCAGAATAGCATTCATGTTAGTCTTGAAAGATAAGGAGGTATTATCTAGCCAAAAATTTTTTAAAGGACAATGACGATATCTGGGCAGGAAAAAAAAAACAATATAAATGATCGGGACAGAAACTTAATTTGCTCAAGGAATGGCAGGAGCTTGGTACAGTTATTAGGGATGTGTAGGGTATGAGAGGCAGTAGTAAGGAGTTGGTATTGGACAAATCGGTAGAGGCCAAATCATGAAGACCCTGGTCTGCCATGCTTCATGCAGAGGAGTTGGGATTTTATCCAGGAGACTTACTCAAAGTTTAAACATGAGAGTGATGTGACTAGATTTGCATTTGACAAAGGTGTGTGGAAATGAATGAAGGATTCTTTGTAAAGGTTCACCCACAGAAACACACAGTGCATTTCTGTCAGTGTCAAAGCAGCTTAGTTGAGAAATGACAACAGGCTGGATGAAAGCCCTGGCTTTATTGGAGACTTAGCACAGCATTAGCAAACTATGGCTGAGGACCAAATCCACCCACTGCCTGTTTTTGTTAATAAAGTTTTATTGGCACGCAACCACACCCATTCATTTCTGTTTCACCTGTGGGCTGTTCTCCAGCTATATGGGCAGAGTTGCATAGTCGCAACAGATACCACATGGTCCACAGAACCTGAAGTATTTGCTACTTGGCCTTTTACAGAACACGTATGTGGACTCCCAGTATAGCAAGTCATTTCTGAGCACTACTGTGTGTCAATGCCAGCTGTGAATGTAAAGTCACTCCTGCCCTCGTGCTCGCTCACAGTCTAGTGGGGAAGACGGAAGAAACAGAATTAAACAAGGGATAGCTGTGTGGTTAAATCAGATGAGCGGGGACTCGTCAGATATGGGGGACATGAGGGATGGGGACGCTTAGGATGACTTCCATTTTCTGGTTCAGTGAGTGATTTTCATTAACTCTCTTTGTGTTTCAGAGGGACAAGAGATCAGTATTTGTGGGGAATCTCCCTTACAGTAAGTGTGTTTAAACAAATAAAGTACAGATAACCTTTTTAAGTTAATAACAGGGAAATAAAAACTAAGTAGTAACTTAATGTTTTACCAGTATTTAAGACTAACTTTAGGCTGGGTACAGTGGCTCATACCTGTAATCCCAGCACTTTGGGAGGCTGAAGTGGGGGGCATTGCTTGAAGCCAGGAGTTCGAGACCAGCCTGGGCAACATAGCAAGACGCCATCTTTTTTTTTTTTTTTTTTTTTTTTTTGAGACAGAGTCTCACTGTGTTGCCCAGGCTAGAGTGAGTGCCGTGGCGTCAGCCTAGCTCACAGCAACCTCAAACTCCTGGGCTCAAGCGATCCTCCTGCCTCAGCCTCCCAAGTAGCTGGGACTACAGGCATGTGCCACTATGCCCGGCTAATTTTTCTATATATATATTTTTAGTTGTCCATATAATTTCTTTCTATTTTTAGTAGAGACGGGGTCTCGCTCTTGCTCAGGCTGGTCTCGAACTCCTGACCTTGAGCGATCCGCCCACCTCGGCCTCCCAGAGTGCTAGGATTACAGGCGTGAGCCACCGCGCCCGCCCAAGACGCCATCTTTAAAAAAAAAAAAACCAACTATAAAAAGCGTGCAGTGTAATTACATATTTCCATGGCGCTATGCTTGACTAGCTATAGTATTAAACGTCTCCACTTTTCTAAGGAGAGGCCAAGTCTTTACTTCCATTTTGGTTGAATTTGGTTTTAGAAGTTGAAGAATCTGTCGTTGAGAAACACTTTTTGGACTGTGGGAGTATCGTGGCAGTGAGGATTGTGAGAGACCAAGCTACAGGAGTTGGCAGGGGATTTGGCTACGTGCTCTTTGAGGTATGCGAGACTAATGCGTTTGTCCTTTGAAATGCACTGGGTGGGATTGACACCGCTATGTCATGTTTCAGACATAACTCTATCATTTCCATCCTCAAATTCCATCTGAAGAAAGTAAATTCCTGATCTGCCTTAGTAGAGTACTGTTGCTAAAATGGCACTTAACCAAAGATGTCCTAGTTCCCTCTTCCTTCATACTAATGTTATTGAACAGTGTTTTAGATTTTGGGTATTGGAACAAGTGTCTAAATCTCCACCTTTAAAATGGAGAAAATAATTGACCACTCACTCGGGTAGAAGAAAACTTTAGTCTTTGTACAAAATTGGTTATATTTAGTTCACTAATTGTTAACCAGTGTTTCATGCCTATAATTGTTAAGTAGTAAAAGAATATACATACAATCGTCCCCTGGTATCCGTTGGAGATTGGTTCCAGGACCGCCCTCCGATACCAAAATTTGGAGATGCTAAGTCCCTGATGTAAATGGTGTAGTACTTGCATATAACCTGTGCACATTCTCCTGTATACTTTAAATCATCTCTAGATTCCATGTAATACCTAATACAATGTAAATGCCACGTAAATAATTGTTATACTGTGTATTTTATTTGTATTATTTTTTATTATTGTTATTTTTTTTTTCCCCAAGTATTTTCTATTGCAGTTGGTTGAATCCTTGGATACTAAACCCGAGGATGCAGAGGTCCAACTGTACCTGTTATTTGATAGCATTTGAATTTTTCTTCCCTCAATAGCAACCTGTTAATGTGTTTCTTTTAGTTTTTTCGTCTGCTGCCTTTTTTATAGTTGAACTTACATCTGTGAACATAAAGTTTTGCAGCCTGCTTTTGTTTTCTGTTGTGTGTGTTCCATTAAGTGATGTATTTTATACTGTTGTTTCCCTAATATTGAACATTGGCAGTGTTTTCTATTTTTCCCTGTAATAATTAAATTGCAGTGGTTACATTTTTTTCCTCAAAAGTTTGCCTGAATTTGGGACTGGATTACTTCTTTAAGATAAATCCCCATTGGGATATTCCTAGGTCAAGGTATGTGACCATTTTAAAGACTCTTGGTCGGTATTGCCTGGTAGCTTTTTTAGAAAGGTTGTCACAGTGTATGTTGCCATTATTACTATTTCTCTGCTGTCTTTTTTTACTTGATGAGCTTGTAAAGTCCTTTAACAAATATCTTACGAATGTTCAGGGTTGTTAGCGTTAATGGTTCTATATTAGAATAAAAGAACAATAGCTAGGAGGAGGATATTGAATGTTCCCAACACAAATGATATTTATGAAATGATGGATAAACTAATTACCCTCATCTGATTACCATACATAAGTATTGAAACACCACTGTGTACCCTGTTGAATATGTACAGTTACTATCTGTCAGTTATAAAAATAGGCCAGGTGGGTTGGCATACACCTATAATTCCAGCACTCTGGGAGGCTGAGACAAGAGGATTGCTGGAGGCCAGGAGTTCAAGACCAGCCTGAGCAACATAGTGAGACCCCATCTCTACAAAAAATAAAAAAATTAGCCGGGCATGCTGGCACACGCCTGTAGTCCCAGCTACTTGGGAGGCTGAGCCAGGAGGATCGCTTCAGGAAGGGAGTTGGAGGTTACCTTAAGTTATAATGGCACCACTGCACTCCAGCCTGAGCAACATAGCCAGACCCTTTCTCAAAAAATAAAATAAGATTAAAAAAATAATAATAATAAAAATAAAATAACAAATAATTTACCAAAAGAAAGAATAATAGAATTTTGGATCTAAATGGAACCCTAGGGGTTATGTAGTGCAACATCTCAGGGACTGTGATGGAGAGTTCCCTGCCCTCAAGTCAACTAATTCAGCAGAGCTTTGACAGAAAGATGACTTGTGAGAAGGGGGTTCATTGGTTTAAAAGATTGCATATGACTACTCTAGTCAAAACCTCATTTTATAATGAAAAAAATGAAGCCTATGGGATTGGGACTTACCTGAATATCTGACAAGGCAGTTTGAGTGCTTTCTGGGAAAAAAGTCCTGAGGAGCATGACCAATGAGACTTCACACGTGGCTGCTAAAACATTTGGGATTGGATCCCCCCCCCCATGGAAATAGGAGGGGCTTCTATGTGCAAGCTTAAAAATCATTCTAATTCATTGAAGTCACACTTTTAGCTAGTTTCTTTGCAGATGAGTTTCTGGTAGAAATTAATGAATTGATTTTTTTTTTTTTTAAATTGCAGAATACAGATGCTGTTCATCTTGCTCTGAAATTAAATAATTCTGAACTTATGGGAAGAAAACTCAGAGTCATGCGTTCTGTTAATAAAGAAAAATTAAAACAACAGAATTCAAATTCAGGTTTGAAGAATGTCAGTAAACCTAAGCAGGGACTTAATTTTGCTTCCAAAAATGCAGGACATTCTAAGAGTTTATTCATTGGTGAAAAAGCTGCTCTTATTAAAAAGAAGAAGAAAGGACAGAAGAAAAGTGGACGAACTAAGAAACAGAGAAAACTGAAATAGTGATTAAAAGCTGCTTTTTACTCCCCTCACTAAGTAGTTAGTAAAAGTGCTATTATCTGCTAATATTCATGTAATGAGTTTTATAATTTTTTATGAATGGTGTGTACAAAATGTGGGGATTTCGCATCTTAGTTTATTCACATTGTAATACTACCTTTGAAACATTTGTTCTAAGGTTAGTTACCATGGATTATGTGTTACTTCTGATTATATCAGAGATGATTTTAGACTTAGGTTGAACATTCAGAATTTTAATGGCTGTTTTTCAGTGGATGTTAGAAATGGATAATTAACACTTCTGTTATTTCAAGAATATTACTTGGGATGAGATAAATTTAAAAATTAAGTAAACTGAAAGAAAAACAAACTTCAATACTGATTGTACTTACACCAAATATCCTAATAATTAAAGTAGAAACACTGATCCAAGATCTAGTCATAATCTCTAAGAAGAAGGTTTTGAGAGCTGTTATGTAATATCCACTCATTTCTTTCTTTCTTTTGGACTTATGGTAAGTGGAATTCTGGATTTTTATATTATTTCATCAACCTAATAACTAAACAAAAAGAATACTAAAAAAACGTCGCTCTGATTTTTATCATTTCTAACCAGGGATTGGACTGGTTATTGAAGTCCTTGGCAAATTGGCTGTAAAGCAGATTTATGCTTTTCTATTTTTATTTGAAAAATATTCTCCCAGGAAAACTTGTGATTCTTAATGTTAACCAGTAGAACGAAAAATTCTTTCCAAAAAAATCATATTTAAAGGAAACATTTCTAATAAAACGTAATTAAGCCACAAAGTATAAATAAAGTTCAACAAGGAGGGAGAGGATACCACTGCATTCCCTTGGGGCTTAACCTTGTGAGAGGCCGGCACCCCTCACGGTTCTTACAGACTGGGTCTGTGTCCAGCAAAGAGCTGCCACGTGAGAGTAAAGCAGCGTGGCTGGTTGTAGGTGGGCAGAATCTGCAGTAAACACATCCTGTCACTTAGATGGGTGAGGGGGTGAGGAAGGTGATTATTACTGATTGTTTTAAAAATCCTGTCTTTTGGGACTAGCACAAGGAAAACCTAGTGGATCTTTGAAATGCAGCTCTGTAGAGAGCAGAGAACTCTGTTTTCCTGTATGCAGGGACTGGATAGTTTATGCTTAGCATCCCTTATAGGGCTTAGAACCTTGTTTTTCATAAGTTGACTTCAAGTCAATATTTATTATCTGATCATTCTTGAATATTTTTGCATATATTTCCAGTTATATAAAGATGCAACATCTGTAGACTATATAGGTGATATGTTCATGTGTAGCCTGTGTGCATAAACTTAATTGTGACTCTCCTGTGAAAGGGCCTGCTTCTTAAAGCAGGGCAGATAAGATTATTAAACACATTAAAATGTTACTTCCCATTTGTTACTGTGTAATTGATTTCTATTTTTTCTAAGCATAACATGTATGTTACTATAATACTTTAAAAGCACATTTAACAGCCTGGGCAACATAGCAAGACCCTGTCTCTAAAAATGAAAATTAAATAATTAGCTGGCCGTGGTGGTGTACACCTGTAGTCCCAGAAGTAGCTGAGAACAGGATGCTGAGGCTGGAGGATGGCTTTAGCCTAGGAGTTCGAAGTTACAGTGAGCTACGATGGTGCCACTGCACTCCAGCCTGGGTGACAAAGCAAGACCCTCTCTCTCTTAAAAACATTTAACATAGACAAAAAGTAATGTGTGCTTTATAAATAAAATTCCACTAGAGATACTTTGTGTAATTCTTTGTTACCTAGGAAAAATACTGGGATGTCGTATCTGCTTAAATATTTCTAGCCATGAGAGTATATATGGGTGATCAACAGTGGCTAAAATTTGACTTTGAGTTACTGTTCTAAAGACTGTTAGTTTTGAGACTGTTAGTTTTGATTAATCATGAGCATTACTCTTGTCTTTCTCATGAACACTTTTTCCCTAACTCTGCCTCATGAAGGTCTGTTTTCTGCTAATGATCCTGGGCTTAAAATGTAAAGCCAAAGAATTCTTCCTTAGAATGAGAGGACAGGAATGCTTTATATCCTCTATTTCGTCCCTCTGAACCCATGGCTGGAATCACTCCAAAAGCAGCAATAGAGAGTTCCCCAGATGGGGTTGGTTGGGATTCCAAAGAAAGAAGTACTAAATGCCAGAGTGATCAGTCCAAAACATTTATTAGAACTTACAGAGTGCTGCAGCAATTCTCAAGCCAGACAGCGAGAGAAAAAGAGTGTTCTACCTAGGTATGTCTGCAATGAGGGGGTCAGGGTGTGGTTTATATGAGAGTTTAAGATTTTTTTTTTTTCCCCCACAGACAGGGTCTTACTCTGTTTCCCAGGCTGGAGTGCAGTGGGGTGATCATGGCTCACTGCAGCCTCAAACTCCTGGGCAGGATCCTCCTGCTTCAGCCTCCGCAGTCAGTGATTAAGGTGTGAGCCACCAGTGCCTGGCAAGTTTAAGGAATTTGGCTCAGGGCTGGGGCCAGTTTCTTTCAGCATTTTGGGCAACAACCTAATGTTATCAGTGCCTGGGAATGTTTAAGGCCCCAGCTTGGGTCCATGCCTGTTGGAAAAACCTTCAGTGGGCTGGGCCACAAAATAAGGCACTCTGGTTTTCAGTGAGGATACAAAGTGGAGGGAACTGGAGGACCCTACAATTCACCCCTGTGGCCGGCTGACCTCTTCCATGATGTTCCCTGAGCCTACAGGAAAGGGTGGGATCACATGCAAGGTCTTTTTCCCCAAGTTTATGAAACACTGCAAATAAAATCCACACCAGCAGTAAATGTAAGTGCACATGTCAAAACTGCAAGGGGGTTCGGGTCTAGGTCCAGTTGCTGGTCACACAAAGATCCAATTATTGAGATGAGGATTGCCATGGAAGAAAGGAATTTTTCATATGGCAGATGTCTTGCCAGGAGGGTGGGGAAAGCAAAAGGCTTACTAGCTGAGCTTTCCACCAAGGAAAATCAGAACCAGCCTAAGGGAGAGAAGCAAGGGTGAGAGGTCTGGGAGGGTCCCAAACCTGAAACTTAAGTCGTTCTCCTTATAGTTACGAAACATCATCTCAGCACGTTAGCACATCCATGTGTAACTACACATAGTATTGCCAACCTGGGAGGCTCACCCCAAACTTTAGTATCCAGGGTTTTTTTTTATGGGGGTTTCATTATGCAATCCACGTGGTTGAATCTCTAGCCGCCCCCTCCCTCATCCCAGAGGTAAGACTGATAACCACCTTTATCAAAGCACCAATCCTCAAATCACACCGCAAGTCAGGCATGGCCAGCCCTCATCCTGAGTCATTTTTGCATAAACTGTCAGGGCCCACCATGAATAACAAAGCCACCTCTATCACTTGAGAAATTCAAGGGTTTAGAGCTCCCAGGAACCAGGGACAAAGGTCAAGCAAAACTGTTTAATACACAAGCCTGCACTTGATTTCCGATACCCCTCATCAGCTTACGCTTGCCTGTTCAATGTCTGCTTTTTGCCCACAGTTTTCCTTTTGGAATATTCTAAACTACGAATGTAATGTTTTCGGGTGGCTTTAAAACAATTCAGGTTTTCTAATTTTTTCTTCAATTTCGTGTATAGGTTTTATCTTTTTCAAGGAATTGCTCCATTCAATTTTTTCCACTCATAAAATGAAACTATATCGTAACAGTCTTTTGAAATCTAATCGCTGTGTGCAATGGATCGCGACTGAACTTGAAAAGCAAGTGCAGTTTAATTCATGCAAGTCACGGGCTGCCTGTGTTAACACAAGAAGAAGATGAAGCACTCATCGTCGGCGACCCTCCATCTTGGCCTTTCACAAGGCAAGGCTGTAAACGAGTCTTTTGAGTACGTGCACGACGGCAGCACGCCCGCCTCGTCACATCACGCTCGGCGGCTTTGCAGGCAGTGCCTGATCCCTCCCAAAATCCACACGCCGGCGCGTTCACCAGCCCGCAGCCTGTCGGCTATGGCGGCAAGGACCGCTGCGCAGGCGCAGAAGCGGCGCGGGCGCCTCTGCTCAGGCACTGCCGCGGTCGACCTCGGGGGCCTCGGAAGGCCGCGACCGGAAGTGGCGTGCGCTCGGCCTTTCCGAGTCGCAGGCTGGCGGGCGTCGGGGACTGAGCGGCGCTGTCCGCTCTGAGGGTTCGCGGCCAACCGCTTCTTCGCTGTCCCCGCCGCCGCCGCCGTCGCCGTCTACACTCGGTGTTTTAGAGAGAAAGAGAAGATGGTGGGCCGGAACAGCGCCATCGCCGCCGGTGTATGCGGGGCCCTTTTCATCGGGTATTGCATTTACTTCGACCGCAAGAGACGGAGTGACCCCAACTTCAAGAACAGGCTTCGAGAACGTGAGTGGGTCTCCTCGCCCCAGGGCCTCCCGCCGCCGCCCTCCATGGAGTGGGGTGGGGTCCTTGCCGCCCACCCTGCCTGCGGGCAGCACGCGGGCGGCCGCGTGGTGCGGCCGGAAGAAGAGATGGCGCCGGCTGCGCGGCTCCCGGGCCCCCGGGGCTCTGGTGCCCCACAGGATTCCCACCATTTTGGTGGAAGGATTTTCCCATTTTCTTTCCCCCGAATACTTTTGCCGTTTAAATGCACTCTACTTGTTTGTTGTAATTTAGGCTATGTGTATCGGGCGGTTGTGTTTTTTTTTTTTCATTCACCTTTTTAAACCTTGAGTCTTAACTCAAAAGTGGTGCTTTTTGCATTTGTCGAATTTTAGCCCGAGACTAAATCCGCATACCTAATGCGGTATCTGTTGCATTCTTAAACCCTCTTGGTTGCTTCGCTCTAACCGCTTCCAAGATACGAGTGAATGCTATAGAGATTGCAGGGGAGTCCAAAGGGCTGCGCTTCTCCTGTGGCTCAGTCTTATTTCATACCTGCGACATCTTTTAAAAGAGGTTTACCAGAGGGAAGTCGTGCCACCAAAACTCTTGTGATCCGCTTGGAGTCTGTATTTGCAACAACAGAAGTGCAAGTTTGTTGCAATAAGAAATGTTTTTGTAACTTATCTGTAAGGTTGCTCAGCCAAAACAGCTTCTGAAGTTAAAATTGATAAATAAGTTACTAAAGCGCAGGAAGTAGAAAGAAGTGATTATTTACTCAAGTAACAGTGGTTACTTTTTAATTAAGCTATATTAAGTCATTTCAAGTGTTCATTAGCCACATATGGGTAGTGACTATTGGAGAGCGCTGAGCTTAGCTTTTACAATATGACATCTAGTTACAGTTGTCTTATGTTCCAGAAGGGAAGGGATTAGACATAATTTGTTTTATTTTTGGTCAGGCAGACGAATAGAAAGAATGCTGTTTTGGATTCAGACACTGGGCTTCCAGGCCCAGGTTGGTCACTGGTTAGGTTAGCAGAATAACCTTGGGCTTTCCAAATCCTAAATTCCTTAGCTTTAAAATCAGGTCATATGCCACCTGCTTATTGTTGGGTTTGTAAAGATTAAGTAAGATGTTTGAAGTGCCCACCACGATTCCTGACATAGGGATGCCCCTCCAAAAATGCTGGCAGTAAGTGTAACTAATGGAATTTAGGTCATTTTCCTGTAGTTTCAAATATGGGTGGCAACTGGGGGTGTTGGTGCAGATGCAGAGCTCTGTAAGGAATGGATTAACCATATTTTTCATTGGAAACCTTGAAATACTGTTGAACACGTTTGAGAAAACTAATTTTTTTGGTTGACAGAATCGTAAGAGCTATCATTTTAGGGAAACTGAGGAATGTTATTTTGAAAATTTTTTACATCCTCAATCCAAAAATTTTTTTTCTAGGTTTAGCAATAACTTAATGATTTAAGTGAATTACTAGCTGTAGTAGTACACCCTTGGGTAAACGACCTTAGTTTTCCTTTTTTGTAAAATGGTATATAGTAAGTGTAGAGTTTAGTTCTGTTCCTGACACATGGTGATTGATAAATAATAGGGATTGTTTTTATGAATAGAATTACTTTGTTTGATATTTTCCTTAGCAAGTATGACTTGTATTCAGAGTAGTTTTGCAGTCTGTTTAAAGGTTTTGCATAATGGGCAGAGTTTAACAATTTGAGGGTATTTTACATTTGTGAAACGAAATTGATTTCAGTTCAGTTAGAGTTTTTCTAGTCTAATTTCCTGTAGAATATTTACATCTACAATAAAAGGGCAGTTTCTCAATTCGGTTCTTTAGCTTGTTTGCTTTCTTGATTTTTTTTTTTTTTTCTTTTAAAGGAAAGGAGGCTTATGGTGTTGAAGGTTTGAGGTTAAATCTGAGATGCTAATGTGTTCAGACTTTTTTTTGTATCAGGACTCTTAGAGCATAATTCTTACCAACCTAAATAATTATTAATAAATGAAATTTAACCTCCAAATATACTGCCAACTATAGGAGTGCTTCACTTACAATAGTACCAGTTAAAATGATACATCACTTAAAAATACATTAAGTAAGCATCCTATTTAAATGAATGTTTTAAAAATGATTTTGGTTTGGGACTTTTGTAAGCTCATGTTTTATGTGTAATTTTTAAAGTAGGCATGCCCAGTAGCACTTGGAACTGGTAATCTATTAATAGCAGATATTGAGTCAGGGTGTGATTTGACTGATTGAATGTGTCATTTCTTATTGGCTTTTTATTTATTTTAGAGGCAGAATCTTGCCCTTCTTTCTTGGCTAGTGTGCAGTGGCTCTCATCATAGCTCACTGCAACCTCAAAATCCTGGGCTCAAGTGATCCTCCTGCCCCAGCCTCCCAAGTAGCTGGGACTACAGGCACGCACCACCACACCCTGCTAATTTTTCTGTTTTTTGTAGAGACAAGTCTCCTTATGTTGCTCAAGCTTTCCTCCTTCCTTGGCTTCCCAAAATGCTAGGGTTACGGCCATGAAGTGCCTGTTTTTTTGAGATGTCTCAACTCTGTCATCCAGGTTGGAGTGCAGTGGCACGATCATAATTAACTGCAGCCTCTAACTTCTGGGCTCAAGCGAGTCTCCCATCTTCGCCTCCCAGAGCGCTGCCATCACACTGGGACTTGGTTTTTTTAGTCAATTACTAACTGCCCCTTTACCACAGAGATACTATATTACACTATATCTGAAAGTAAATTAATATACCAACTTAATTGTCCTACGAAACTAAGGCCAGAATTTTAATGTTACTGCTAAAAATGTAAAGCAACTAGGTCATCTTAAAATTTGATAACTGTATCAGTCAGTTGTATTCTTGACAACCATACACTTCTCCCTGCCCTCTTGAATAAAATCTTTTAAGATTGGATAGTAATGGACACTAAGTTTCACTCCACTGGGTTGAACTATCATTTTTGTCATTTTCCCTAAATTCTGGTTTACAAACTGTATTTCTCAGTGTTGATTTACAAATTTGACTTGTTCATTTCTTAGGTGCCTTTTAGTTGTGACCTTGGTAAATCAGAATTCTCATCTGTAAAATGGTGATAATAGTATGTGTTATTGTGAAGATTAAATAAGCTAATTAATAAACATTTAGAATAGTGTCTGGCATGTAGCATCTAAAACTTGAGTGCTTACCCTTAACATCCAGGTGTTCTTTGTCTTCATATCCAGTTCCTCTGTGAAGTCTTCCATTTCTCTTGTAGACTTAATGCTCTCCTTTCGGTACAGGTTCCCGTCTGTACCATGATACTTAGCAGTTAGATAATGTCATCTTGTATCATTCATTATTTTTTGTCTAAAGAGGTGAAAACCTTTAGCAAATTGAGGGTAGAATTATATTCTGTGTTCTGTTTCCCCACAGTTGTGCAGTGATGAACTTAGGCAAGGCAGTTTGTTGGAAAAATTGAGTCTTCAGATTAATATGTAAGGTCACCTTTAGCCTATATTTTTCTGTTGAAACTGCTAGAATTGTTATTTAAGCCTTAAGAGTATTAGCACTTTGTGTATTATGGAGGACTAGAGTTGACATTGGATACTAATGTGGTTAAATCTGGTTTGTAAGAGTAGAATAAGAAAAGAAAGTACCCTGGCCATAGTGAATTAACCATCTAGCTAGAGTTAGGCAAACAGGTCACTTTAGTCATGCATTGAGACTCGGATTTGTAGCGTACTTTAAGGTTTTCAGACAACATTTGCTGCTTTTATGGCTTTTGTTTCTCATAGTAGGTCCTCTATGTGTAGGTAGGCTTTATCTTTGGAGAGTTAAGAGATTTACTTGCTAAGGTCACCCAGCTAATAGTAAAGCTTTACCTTTTCTCTCGATTACTTATAATACCTAATCCAGTATAAATGCCATGTAAATAGTTGTTGTATTGTTTTTATTTATATTTTTGTTGTTATTTTTTTTTCCTGACTATTTTCAGTTGATGTTAGTTGGGTGCCAGGGTCCGGAAGGCTGACTGCATTTAGCATAGCACAGCTCCTTACCTGAAGGGACTGTCTCAATTCCAGATGCTTTTGTGGCACATGGTATGAAGCAGGCGCTGTCAAAATACTTTACGTATATGAACTCGTTTAATCCTCAGAATAGCTCTGTGAAGCAGGTACTATTCTCAGACCAATTTTATGAAGAAAGTGAGGGCCAAGTTACCATAACTTGTCAAGGACATGCTGCCAAAAAGTGGAAGAGCCAGGGTGCAAACAAGGCAGTTGAGCGCAGAGCTTTGTGCTTACTGTGTGCCAGCGCCCTTTGACGTGGGGTGCACCGTTAAAGAGCAGAGAGTTGACTGATGATTAGGATCTCTCCCTCCTGCGATTTTTAGTATTGCTTGGTTTCATATTAAAAACAAGACAAAAGACAACTTAGACTTCTAGGCAGAGGGTTTTTTTTTTATGCTTAACTAATCAGCAATAGTTGATTCAGACTTTAGCAGTGCATTTCTGAGCACTACCCCCACTTTTGCCAAGTGCATAAATACTATATTTGTTTCATTTTTAGAAAACTTTATCACATGTTTTCTTTTTTTCATTGATGAATGGCAGTGAGTTTTCAACATTTAGTAAAGATAGAGTGTGGTATGTTCCATTAATGAAACTCTCTAATGCCAGTGGCCTGGTCCTCACTCCTATTACATGTCCTGTATAGGTTGGAAAGGGGTTTGTTCTGCTTATTGTAACTACTCAGAGGTCCAGAGTCAGGAATATTTTGCAAATGGAATTAATGACTTGCCACAGCAAGTAGACATCTTTTGATTCCCATTTTGATAATGACAAAATGAAAATATTGCATTACATTTCTTGTAGGAAGAAAGAAACAGAAGCTTGCCAAGGAGAGAGCTGGACTTTCCAAGGTAATGGTCGGTCTTTTGTTGAGCTTATGTGGTATACTTTATAGAAATATTTAAAAATCTGCTTCAAATACATATTTGGAGAAAGCTAGTTGATACCGACATTGATTTTCTATTTTAAGTTAGATGTTTTTAGGAATAGGTGAATAACTTAGTTTAACTACAGATTATGCGGTCCTGCATTATTTTCCCTTTCTTAGCCATAAAAACAAACAGCTTTTTGTACAAGCAATATTTAAGGGACAAAAAGATGATTGTTTCCAAAAGACATTTATACCAAAAGGTGAAAAATGTTCTTAGTTGCTTCAAAAGGATAAAATAAAACATTTATGTAATTTTCCTTGCTCCAGCTTCCTTTAAAAGAACCGCACGCTATTCGTTTGAAAAGTTATTCAAGATTATTCACACCCACTTATCCAGAATCCCACCATCCTGAGAAATTTTTACCTTGTAATATGCAAATGTAGGTATAAATCTTATTATTTATTTTTTCTTTTCATAGATCCTGGGTTCATGATTATTTTTAATGACTACATAGGTTTATCTACTTGGTAAAAAATGTTCTGTGGCATGAGTAAGTAAATTAAGTAAGTAGATGTTAATCATTGTGCATACAGCTTTTCCTTTTTATTGAAATTAGTTTTGATTAGATTCCTAGGACTTGATTGAATTACTGGATCATTAGTGGTTCCTTTTGAAGCAAGTTGAGGCAAGGAAAAATTAGTCAATAAATATTATATTTTGTTATTGTCAAAAAGTTGAGTAATCAGGACAGCTAATTGACTGGACATGGTAATGGTGAAGTGAAACTAGGGGGGAACCATTTTGTTCTGATATGTTCAAACTACCTTTCTGAAATGTGTAATATGTTAATTATATTTTTGGTGGCCTTTTCTTTCTATGGGTATAGGAAAATACAGACCATGTATCTGTGTATTTTTAGATCATGAATATAATTAAATTCTTCCCATATGTTGGGATAGTCAATGAAAGATGCTTCCACTTTCAGAAAATTTTTTTCACCTATGTTAAATAAGCATGTACAGTGTAATTCAAGAACCAAAAACTTTCATTAATAGAAGTTTAGATATTCAAATAAAAATGGACTTTTTAACATTTTTAGGAAGGCTTACATTTTTTAAAAGACAAGTCATATGGCCGGTGGCAGAACTATTCAAATACCAGTTTGATTAATAAGTACTTTTTTCTTTCATTCATTTGAAGGTACGTCCTAAACTGATTCTTACAAGTGTTGTTTAAGAGTAAATTTCTTTTATTGGTTGTTTAGAATGAGCTATTTAATTTTTTTGTTTTTATTGATTTTGTGAGTGTTGGTTGTATCTTCTGTTGTAATTTTGGTATCAGTTACTAAATATTCTATTCCCAAACAGTTACCAGATCTTAAAGATGCCGAAGCTGTTCAGAAATTCTTCCTTGAAGAAATACAGCTTGGTGAAGAGTTACTAGCTCAAGGTAATAGTCATTAAAAGACTGAGGAACTAAATAGAATTCTTCAACATTATATAAATTTATGATGATAAGGGGTTTTCCTATGTAGTTGGCTATTTTTAGGAAAGGTATTCTAAATATTTTAAGAAAAATATTTTTAGGCAAATATTTGAGATTAAGTGAGTTTTAGGTTTACTTGCTTTTTATCTTATGATGTAGAAGATATTATAAGAAATTTTTACAAATGAGGTTACCCTTACTCTTAAGTTTTTAGAGTATACAGTCGTAGTGCAGTATGTAAATAGTAACGGAAGGAATGTGAGCTAGGAATATACTCCTCAGTCCCCTCTTCTAATCTTCAGATCTTTTTCAGTATTTATAGGAAGGAATGGCTAATATAAATCCCAGAGAAGGTTAATTTACCTAATCAAGGTCACACGGTGAGTTCATGACACTTCATTTCAGAACCAACGTGTTAAATGATCCAGAATTTAGACTTCATTACTTTGTACCTTGTCTATTTCATCAGCAGTAGTAAGGTTTTTTAAAGTTACCTGTTAAGAAATTAAAATTATCAGATTGACAAACCTGAGAACCATAGTTGACTCAGTAATTTAGAGTCTTAAATGTTTATGTAAATCTTTTTAGTGTTAAATTAGCTTTTATCTCAAAAGTAGCTTTGAAGTAGTTGCCATCATTAATAAATATGGTATCAAGTGTCAAGTTTTTTTTTATTCTCATTGCTGTATCTACAGATTTAGACAGGATTGAACTACATGGTGTGGGGCATTTGTATGTATATGTTTCTGTTGTTTCTTTTATGAGAAGAGATTTAACTGTTTAAAATGGTGATGACCAGTCTTTTTATTATGTCTCTGCTTTCCCAAGAAATACTTTTTTGACATAATTAGAATTTGCTTAATTAATTTCACCCAAAGAGTCACAGATGGTCTAGTCTTGATACTCAAATTGCTACCAAACTGGAAAAGGTTAAAACTGAGTAGCAGAACCACTCAAAACGTCCATAATTGCAAAGGAATACAAGGTCGATACCAGTCAGGAAACATTTCCAGATCTTATAGGCTACACACTTCAATTGCTCCAAGGATCAGAACTGAGGCCCTAGGTGTTGCGGAAAGGGAGAGCATTCCCCTCGCCACTAAAACAGTGCTTGATCCTGAATGGCACTGCTCTTTGAGTCCTGTAACACTGGGTTTGATCCTCCTGTGCTGCGTAATAGATGGATTAAACGATGCTCTCAGTGCAGTTGGTGATATCAAAAGGTACCACTTATGATATGGTTTCTAGTCAGCAAAAGTTGTAGCAGCATCCACTTTGCATATAGGAAGGGAGCTCACGATGACAAGTTGACTGTGATTGAGGTTGTGTCAGTGTGTCATGCGTGTGCTCTTCAGCATTGTTGTTGGTTTTGCAGAAAAGATAATTTGCCAGCGTTGGTTCAGAAGAGGTTTAAGGCCTTTATAACTGTTCACAAGCAGGAACTGACTTAGCCAATCTCTTGATTACCTAAATTCTAAAGCAGCTCTCAGCTGGTTCAGTGTACGACCCTGGGTTGCATCTCCTATGATGGGTATCGTTATGACATCATTTCAGTGCCCAGGAAAGGAACTGGCTGAGCAGGTCAGGGTGGTGCCTGCACACTCAGATGGTAATGGTCAGCACAGTCAGGGGTATCCTGAAACAGTGTGTAGATGGGACAGTCACAGTCCCCACATTGGCAGTGGAGGTCGAGCTGTTTCTGACAACAGTCAAGAAGTTAAGAAACCTTTACGCTTAATGCAGGTGCCATCAGATACCCACAGTGTTCAAACTCTTAACCCACAAGATTTCTCAGTCTTTCCATGGCAGCCTATTGGTGGAACAAGAAACACACACCATCATATACCAGGTTGAGGATCCTGGAAAGAACACCAGAGTGAGAATACTATTAATATAATATACCCATGCCTGCCATCAGCTCACAGGGTCAGGCACCTGGGATCTGATGGTAGAGCTATTATTTCCCAAGACAAGGGGGAATAATGATGGTGATCTGAAGCCATTTCCTTAAGTTGCTGATTACTCTTGTAAAGGCTCAGAACACAACAGTTATTCATCGTATCATTGGTTATTTTATTTATTTATTTTTTAAATAAAGACTCAGTCTCGCTCTTGTTCAGGCTGGTCTCTCGAACTCCTGAGCTCAAGCGATCCTCCTGCCTCGGCCTCCCAGAGTGCTAAGATTACAGGCGTGAGCCACCGGGCCCGGCCCCATGGTTAATTTTGTAGTGGGCCTTGCCATGTCATTGTTAACTTAGTTTAGAGTAAATCTGAATTGGTTCAACACCTGTGCTATCTATAAGAAAAGTTGGATCAGAGAGGAAGTTTAGGAATATAAGCAGGGGTTGTGGAGTTAAGAAGCCCTGAGCTTAACTCAAAGCAAATTTCTTAATTTTTCTAAACCTGTTTTTTCAGATGTAAAATGAGGACTTTTACTAGTACCTAACTAAAGGTGGTGGGAATGGTGAACCTATTCATACAAGCCACTAAGAACGGTGTCCCTAGCACCTAGTAAAGGTTTGGTAAATGTTAGTAATTAATATTTTTAATGAGAATAAAGATTGAAGAGGAACTGTTTAAGCTACTTGAATGTATTTTTATATAAAGTCAAAACATGAAAAACACTGTTACATAAATACTGGATAGAGCAATTGAAAATGCATTATTGTTCATTAAGATCAGTTTCCTGTGAATTTATATCATGGCAAATTGTTTAGTAAATAAAAGGAACTTAGTAAAAAAAAAAATCTTAATGGTGTCGAGAACTGTGAAATTTCTGAGATTTATCTTGTGTGTTAACAAGTTAGTCTGCCTCAGTTTCCTGGATGATGCAGAGGGTTTGGTGACAACATGTATGTGGGTTGCATGTAGGAGAGGAGCCCTGAACTGAGGGAGCCTAATGTTTATATAATGGGCAGTAAGCAAACCTGTCCTTCCTCCATGCAGAGGCACTATGTATTTTTGAGGTTGTTCACTAGCCAGACACCCTTCAAAAGGGAATTTGGGGTAAAGGCAATGAACGCCTCTGCTCAGACATGCAGAATTGCAAGAGACTCATGGAGAATTGTTCCCAGCTTGTATCATCAGGTTTTGTGTTTGTGGTTTTGTGTTTTGTGTTTTGTTTTTTTTTTGTAATATCCAATATTAAAAGGATCTCTTTCATGGAAAAATCCTTTAACAAGGGAGTACTTAATTTGGAACCATATTTAATAGCGCAAAGTTTTGGTCAGAATTTGGGGCAATTCTTTGGATTTTGATTTAAAATAGAATTAACTGAGGAAAGGACCACATGGCAAATACTTAATATTTATTGAATTAAATGAACCTTCAAAAAATGTAAGACTTAAGTAATTTTTTTTATTTCAAAAGTAACAAGCAGCTGTTGAAGGAAATATATAGGTAACTGAAAAATAAATCCTTCCACTCAGATAATCATTGTTTTACTGGGCGTGGTGGCCCAGGCTTGTAGTTCCAGCTACTGAGGAAGCTGAGCTAGGAAGATCGCTTGAGCCCAGGAGTTTGGGGTTACAGTGGATTGTGATGATGCCACTGCACTCCAGCTTGGGTAACAGAGTGAGACCCTGTCTCAAAAAATAATGATAATAATCAGTCAGCCACGTGTGGTGCTGTATATCTGTAGACCTCACTACTCAGGAGGCTGAGGCGGGAGGATTTCTTGAGCCCAGGAGTTGAATCCATGAGCTGTGATTGTACCTCTGCACTCCAGCCTGGGTGATGGAGTAAGATCCTGTCTCTTTAAAAAAAAAAAAAAGATAATCATTGTTTTGTTAAGTGCTTTTTCCTATCTTATATGACCATTTTTCCTGCTGGTATAACTTAAATATTTTTTTGTTATATTTCTGTGTTGTAACATTCAAATAGTACAAATGGTTGATTTAAAATGAAACTGGGTCTTTTTTCCATTTCAGTTGATAGTCTTGTTCTCTCTTCTCATAGAAAAGTTCCATTTCATTGTTAGCAATTTCTTATGTCATCTTTCAGAAATATTCTAAGTATATAATATTTCCACCTCATGCATGTGTATTGGAAACAGTTCCATATTGGTGCATATAATCTGACTCATTCTTTTTAACGGCTACATAATATCCAGTTATGAATGCACTATAGATTGTTTCCAGTATTTGACTTGCTCAGTCTTTTTGGGTAGAATCACTTGGAGATAGAGTCAGAACAGCAATTGAATTTTTGACAAAGGCCGAGGCATTTCAGGTTACATGTCATTTTATGTAAATTTTGTAGGTGAATACGAGAAGGGTGTGGACCATCTTACAAATGCAATTGCTGTCTGTGGACAGCCACAGCAGTTACTGCAGGTGTTACAGCAAACTCTTCCACCACCAGTGTTCCAGATGCTTCTGACTAAGCTCCCGACAATTAGTCAGGTAAGGAATTGAAATGTTATGAAATAAAAGTGAGTAGGATCTGAGAACTGAATGGTTAGAGACATCTAAAAATGAGCCTGATGAACATGATGAAGTCATGAAACTCATCTGTTTAATGCAAGTCATGCTGGAGATAGCAGTTCTTGAGATCGTCTTCCCTCATGGCAGAACATCCAGACGACTGGGCGTAAGACCTGTGATTGTACCCTGGAGGTGGATCAGGGAGGTGTTTGTCTTAGCGTTCAGTCTCAGGCCATGGTATTCCAGTCCCTAAATTCAGGCCACTGTCAGCTACTTTCTACAAGAAGCTTTTGTCTACTCTCCTGGGAGACTCTGCCTTCAGTTAGGTGGCCTGACAGGAGCCAAGATGGCAGAGCCTGGTCATTAAGTCATCAAGGAATGAGGACTCCCTCTGAGCTGACCTGTCTAAAGACTCGGTGTCTCTGCTGCTGCTGAGGTGGGCTTAGAGTTCGGAGCTTTATAACTACATCTCTACTGAGAAGGACAAAACACCGTCAAAATACTGTAAAAGATTAATTTATGCATAACTGAAGAGTGAGTTAAAATGCATTGTATTCATTTTGAATTCTTTCCACAAAGCCCAAATGAATCTACTTTTTGGAATAACATGTCTGTTACATGTGTTAATTTCCCAAGTTGTTATGATTAAACATCAGTGAATTAATGATGGAAAGAAAGTTTTTACAGAACTTTAGTAACTGACTAAAATAAAGGTCCCAAAGATTTGAAAGAAAGAGTTGGAAAACCAAGGACTTGGTCTAAATCTTTTGTATTTAGAGTAATGTGGTTCCAGTCTATTCATACCAGAATCCTCTGTTTAATATTGTGTGCTATTTGAAAGGCAGCGTAGCTTAGTGCTTTTGGAAAATTGACCCGAGGATGATGTCTTGAAGTATGTGTGCGTTCCGGATGAAGCCTAATTCCTTTCTATAAAAGTGGCCTCCTTTACTCAGTATCTTGTCCCATGTTATCTGGAAATGTTTTCAGAATGCTAATTTCAGAATACTATATTCCTTCTTCACATAATGGCTACTAGCATTTCCAGGCCAACCAGGGAAATGTTTGGAGCATAGAATGACGGGCAAAGCACTAATCAGTATTTTCAATTTGTGTGGGAGTGAAAAGAGGTCTTGAATTCTTCTTGATTTTGTCTAGCATGTAGCATAATGTAATGTTATGCCTTCTTTATTAACTTTTGAAATGGGACTAACAGTAGTATGATCTTGTTAATTTATTAGATGCTGAGAGTGTATAAAGTGCTATATTTTGAAATAAATGTTAGAATGGGTGAACTTAAAAGAGTTGATTCTTTAAATACAAAGAACATTTTATGTTAAACTTAGAATGTTGATAAAACGCTTCTGACACTTTTGAAAATTATTTTCTTTTTTTTCCTCTTTCAGAGAATCGTAAGTGCTCAGAGCTTGGCTGAAGATGATGTGGAATGAGAAACAAATGTCAATGTAATAAAATCTCAGTTAAAAATACTTTAAAAATTCTTAACTCGGAAGTTGAGCAGCTCTGGGGGGATAAGGGCAAATATGCTTGTTATGGACTATCCCACACTGAAATCTACCAAAGTTCATGTTTACTTTGTGTAGATCCATTTGTCTGTTTTATTTATTTTTCCCAGTAAAAAGTGTATTTTCATAGAGAGCTTTTCATTTTATAAATACACTACGAGTTACTGAAATACCATGGATTTTGTTTATTTCTCAAACATGCAATTAAAATGTACATATAACAGAACATTACTTATATTCAAAACACCCAGTACTCAGTTTTGAAAGAGGCAGAAAAAAGTGTAAGAGAAGCTGACGAATGCACATTTTTAAAGCTAGTACATTTTGCTATAAATCAGAAAGTTACACAGAGACTTGCTTTATGAAAACTGAGCCTTAAAATTTTTGAGTAATCTTTTCTTTCCATTTGATCTCTTAAATTTGTAAGGTGTGCTGTATTAACAACTTCACCCCATCCCCACCCCCCCATATATCAGTCTTGCAATGCTTTGTTTAAATCAGTGGTCTTAATGTGTTCTGGGTATTTATCTCCTTGTATTTTAAATATATGTAGTTGCAAATGGCACCAGGAATTAGATCTATGTACACCCTCCTCTGGCCATGTGGGCTGCACCAGTTCACGTCTGCTCACTGTCCTCACTTGATTAAATGAGGGACTCAGGCTGCTCATCTCTGAAGCCTCCGTCCCTCTCAGCTTCTCATTCTGGCGCTCTGTTCAGCATTTTAGCTCCGCCTTCCCCTGAGGAGCGTGTGTGGGCAACTGGGCTTCGCATATTTTTATTTTCTGAATTTTGCATGCTTGCCTGACTTAGTAGTTGTGAACTGATCTCTTTCTTAATGGTATAACTATATGGTTGATTTTCGCTGAAATTATTGCGGTTCTGTCACTGCTCTGTAAATTAATCTGAAACTTAACCTTTAAGGTAACTGGGATGATCTTGTAAAAATGTTTCTTTCCTTTTGCTTTTATCTTCAATGTACCTCCTTAATCCTACTTCAACTTGATTAATATATCTTGTTAAACAGTGAGAGTGAGGTGTAACCTTGTGACTGAAGACTTGAAAAGAATGGAGCCGGTGGAACCTCTTATTTTCAAATAGTGACACTATCTGCAGTCTCAGTTCAGTTTCCGAACTGAGAGGAAGGATCCTTGGTACTTGGGCGTCTGTTGAGCTGAGCAGCATCTCTCAGCGTACAGATTGCCTTTCTTCTGGCTAAAAATCTGGAGAGATCCCAAAGACTTCCTATGTGCTAGGCTTTTTATTTTGGTTTACAGACTTTTCTTAACCACTATTAACCTTGGGTTTTTGTGGTGTAGTGGAAAGAGTCTGGAATACAGCCCTAGTTTCTGCCTCTGGTTAGCAGTGCACGGGCTTGGGCAAGTCGCCTAAACATCTCTGAACCAAAATGAGAGCATGAGACTAGGGGACACACATTTGAGGACTCTTTCAGGGTTTGTGATCCTGAACCCTTCAACAGTGCTTTTTTGAAGAGGACACGAAATATGCTTGGGTGGGGGGGTGACCTGTACAAACATGAGAGTTAGTCAGTGTAGTGGTGGTTGGTCAGTGACTGACCAGGCAGCTAAGGAACGATCTTCCACACCAGCCCAGACATAGATAGAGGAGTCGTCAGGGAGAAGAGAGGTGGGAAAGGGAGCAAGGGGCAGGCAGCTCAGCAAGGACAGAAGGGGCCCAGAGTAATGCGGGCTGGCTGCAGGGGCGAGGGGCAACTCAGGTTTGGGGAGGGTGGGAAGACTGCCCTGGAGAACTGTCGTGCAGTGTGAGTTGCAGATCACTGGGCTCCCGGGAAACAATCGGCTTTGGTCTAATGCTTGTGAAGGCAGCTGGTATATCTCTTCATTTTGCAACTGATTAAGCCAAGTACATTTTCTTAGTTAAATGACAGCTTTGGTGTGTTAAAATTAGGTACCACTTTTGAAAGCTAGCTGTGTGAAGTTAAAAAAAAAAAAAAAGAAAAGCAGCTGATTCTTTCCCCAAGGAAAGTAATTGCCGAACACTGTCTGTTCCCATCTTAAGTATTACAAGATGCTAGAACCCCAGGTAGCTTTGGTGATGCTGGCCTTATGGTGCTCAGTAGATGATATTGAAAAAACCCCGTATTTAAGTGGAGTAATAGCTGAGTGTTCCCATGTGCTAATGTGGCACACTTGTAAAAAACAAAAACTTTGGAAATGGAAAATATGTATTAGTGCACGTTGACATGCTTCTTTGGGCAATGATCTATTGTTTCCACAATTTGTACTTAAAGTGAAAAAGCATTTAAAACATAGACTTAACTGGCAGTAGCAATGCTACTAAAAGATAACTAGAACTTACGTTCACATTTAATTTGTGTAAAGTGTGTAAAATCTAGTACAGTGTGCATAGTGGGCGGTCAGTACCTGTTTGATTCTTCTTACCCTTCAGTAAGTTCGATGTTTCTACCATCTTCCTGCCTGCCTTCCGGCCTTGTTGAGTCAACCTGTGGACCAGAGTGTTAATGAAATGCTACTGCAGAACAGATTATGAGCAAATTGGTATATCACGCAGATAAAACACAAAATCTTTTCTTGTAACATAAAAAAATGCAGTTTTATTATTGCTTGTGCCTCAACTGTTTAAGTGGATATTAAAGGGCTTGGAGAAAATTTTGGCTTGGTGTCTGTTTGCAGAAGTGAACTCTGCTGAATTGGATGGCTCTAAAGCAGTGGCATCTAACCTTTTTTAGGATAATGTCCCTTTGAACGCATCAAGCTCTGCAGTTGCTTCCCCAGGGGACTGCACATTTGCCTGTGACTTCATGGGGGGGGGGGTGATGTCTCGGATTCCAGGTTAAGAACCGGCGATTTAATGTCAGCAGCCACGGGGTTCTGTGTAGTAGTGGTGGTCAAACGTCAGCATGTATCAGGATCACCTGGAAGGCCTGTTAAAGCAGATTGCTGGGCAGCAGGTGTGGGGCAGGAAGCAAGTACTAGTGTTTCTAGCAAGTTCTCAGGTGATGGTGGGATCACTGAAATTGACAGTGGAGCTCAATGGCGATGTGAGATGTGAACAGGAATCCTTATTGGAGAATATTGCCCATGTTAAGGTCACAGGTTATGGGCTTTAGCACTGAGTAGAAAGTGGCTTGTTGGTAGCAGATGGTTATATTTGAGAACACCAAGTAGGGTACGCTGCGTTATTGATAATGATCTGAAGCGTAAAAGACCGTCAATGTCAGACTTCAAATTATGTTCAAGACAGGCTAGTTCATTTAAATCTATTTTAAGAAACTTCAGAAAATAGCCCATCAAACTAGACAGGTTAATTAAGCAGAAATTATGTTCCCTAAGATTTCATCGTGAGTTTTTATTCCATATTTGTGTCATTGGTTAAATCAAGTGGATTTATTTCCCTTGTTAGACCCAGGATTTCTAGAACGTTGTTTTTATAATGTTTTTATACATTTTACTTGTAAAAGCTACAACTGTATTCTGAAGGCAGTCCAGGAGGCACTGGATCTTGCTAAATCTCCATTAATGCTGAGAAAAGAGTCAAAGAGTTGGCATAACAGTGACAAGGAAGCAGGAGTTTGGGGGGCGAAGGTGTGGGAGGGAAGTGGAGACCAGAGGCTGTGGGTCAGCTGGAGCTCGGCCGGAGGAGTGTGGTGGTCCCGTGGTCCCGTGTCACACCAAAGTCCCATTCCCAAAGGGCCCTGCAGAGAGCGTCAAAAGTTTCCCATGAAGTCCCCTGGATTAAGTAGGACGCCACCAATGAGTACAGAAACCCAAAGCCAATTAGTTTAAGAGATAATGGCACTTGTTAGCTCCCCGGGAAGAGCAGGTCTCACCTTTCAGGGTTAAGAAGTGGGATCTGCAAACAAGGGCAGCTCCGCCTCCATCTCTGCTCACTGGGATGGTTTCTTTTTCACACACCTGAGAAGGAGCCCTGGGCGCTGGGCAGCTCGAGGTTCACATGATACAGCAACTCCTCACAACCCTAAGAGGTAGTAAGTACCCTTTCACATCTTAAGAAACGTCCCCAAAGTGTGTGGCAAATGGAAGATTCAAGATTTGAATTAGGAGGGCAACTTGCCCTGTACCTGGCTACCTATTTGACAGCTGGGATTCACGGAGTTAGGAGGGTTTTTTTTTTTTTTTTTTTTTTAAAGAATGGCACTTTTCATCCAAGATGAGAGACCATGAGCAAACAAAACAAAATGGCCACTGTTCAGTTCAAGCGGTGCATGGAACGGATGCTCGTTTCTTGTGAGAATACAGAGCCTGAGGAGGAGTTGGAAACACAAAACAGCATTGAGACCTTGTGATCTCTTTTTAAAATAAGAAAACTTTTTGTTCTTTGTAATTTGCGCCAACAAAACCTCTTAGCCACCTCCCAGTTAGTGGAAGTAAAGTTAATGCTTTGGGAGGGTGTGTTGTGACCAAAGTTCCTGCCACGGACTGGCCCAGGTGGGCAGGACCAGAACGTGCTGGAAAGGCGGGGAGGGACAGGGGGGCGCAGAGAGCAGATGAACTCTGGAGGGCTGGGATGAACTTGGCCTAGAGCCAGAGACTCAGGCCAGAGAGTGGGACCTCTGCTAGAACTTCTCTTAGACTGGCCAAAGGTCCTGTTTTACCTAGAAATTCTCTCCATTCTTCCTGGGTGGTTTCTCCCTCTCTCTGCTTTCATCATCAGGGAGCTGGTGACTCCCTCCCGAGCTCCCTGTGGGTCTGGGCCGCTGCTTGCCCAGTGTCCCGTGGCTGTCCACAGGCACCTCAAACTCACATACACAGAACTGAATTCATTTTCCCGTATAATCCAACCCCATTCCTCAAATGCTGTCCTACCCTCCCAGACACACAAACTCATGCGACGTCTGGTCATCCTGAGCTAACTTGCCCCCAAATGTGCCTTCCTCTCCACCTGTCATCCCATCCTTTGCCTTGGGGCTTTTGCACATGCTGCACCCTAGGGTGTGGGCAGGCTCTGTGCTAATTGCCCAGATTGTCTTGATAGGCAGAATAGTCCCTGCCTTCTCTATTTTACCATCTGGTTGAGAGATTCTCTTAGCGTAGCCTTCCCAGGGGCTGCTTGGTTCAGTGCCACTTGGAGATTCTGTAAAACCCTGAGGTTATCTTAACCACGGCGTTTACGAAGGTCTTCTGAAATTGCTTGCTGACTTGTCCATCTTTCCCACTAGACCATTCCTAAGTCCTATTGATGACTGGGTTCTCCAGCATAAAACTGGTTATGCTCAGTTAGTACTGAATGGAAATCCAAATGGGCAGGGAATTTTTCACATTGAAACTTAAAAGATTCAGGGGTTATGTATGCCAGGGAAGTGGAAGGAAAAAAAAACATGATTTTGAGGAGTGACATGATCTACTTTAAAAGCCACCTAACCCATTTGATTATTAGAAATATGCTAAGTTTCAGCATAGGGAAGAGTAGGGAACATACCTATTTAATTTTTTTCATATTTCTTGATGGTCAGCCTCCTAATTTAACAATAAAATGCCAAAAAAAAAAAAAAAAAAAAAAAGAAAGAAAAGAAAAAGACCCAACAACCATTGAAGACCATTATAAGGTTTAAAAAATAAAACAACTTAGAGTCTCTCTAAACAGTTCACCCTTTTCATGGAAACTTGTCAAATTCAGCGATAAATTCTACATTTGAGGGTGCTCTTCTGTAGACCAATCTAGTCTTTGCTTTTCCCAAGCCCGTTGAAAGGACAGGATTCTTTTGTTTTTTTAGCTTTGCCTTGAGCTAGATGAGCTACAGATGCCACTGTTGCTCAGAATGGCATCTCACACCGAACTTTTAGACTTGGAATTTAGTGTACTCTCACAGATGACTGATTTGTAAAATCACTTTTAGATTCAGGAAAAGATGCCAGCTAAAATAACCTTAACTAAATTTTTGTTGACGAAGACGAGGCTTTCCAAATCATCTTTAGCTTCCCAGATATTACCAGGCCTGGGTGGCTCACGCCTGTAACCCTCCTAGCACTTTGAGAGGCTGACGTGGGAGGATCCCTCGAGTGCAGGAGCTGGAGGCTGCCGTGAGCTATGATGATGCCACTGCAATCTAGTCCAGGCGACAGAGCAAGACCCTGTCTCAAAAAAAAAAAAAAAAAAAAAAATGGGACTTTCAACAGGAAATTTGCAGAATTTTCATGCTCTTTTGCCACATGTAATTTCTGCAAAAGGCCATACAGATCTTGGAGCACTTACTTAAGAAAAATAGTATCAATTCCACCTGTTTCCCATGAAAAAGGAAAAATGGTTCCATGTGAAGTCCCTGGGTGATGCGGTGACCCGTCAGGATGCCTGGGGAAGCAGGAAAAATGGGGAGACTGGGAACACTGGGAGTCATCCCAGCAGCCTTCAGTCACTCAGTTCATTGACTCCGCACCTGGGCTGCACCCAGGTCTCTGGCCACCTCGCGGCAGCCCGTGCTCCTCCAGGGCACGTCCGGGGTCCCGTCTGTGCGTCTTACGTTCATCGTACCTCCTCCCTCCCGGGGTGCTAGGGTCACAGGCGGGAGCCACCGCGCCCAGCCTGGACCAGGTTTTTTTGAGAAACAAAAATCAGCGAAGTATGCGTCAAGTGACAATTTTTACAAAAATACATTCCTGCCCTTCCCCGAGGTCCCATCAGCGCTCCCGTCCTTGCGAGCGCCCGCAGCGTTGCCGTCACGGTGGGGACGGCGCCCCCTAGCGGCGACGGTCGGGGGTGTCCGCGCCGTGACCTGCCCGGCGACCACCTGGCGCCCACCGCAGCGGAACTGTGATTCTGCAAATGATAGCGATCGTCATAGCAATAGGAAAATGCTCCAACTATTGTTTCTTTAGGAAAAAAAAAAAAAGTACCTCCTGGAAAATGCGCCAGGATGGCAATTTGTGAAGTCTTGTTTGAGGTCTTCGTGCATTAAAATTTTATATGGGAACGTGGCAAATGAGAATGTGATTCAGAAGAGTAGCTGGGAGGACTGCGGACCTGTCCGAGGAGAGGCATGATTCCAGATCGGTCTTCAGAGTGACTCAAAGCCATGTATGACCTTTTCTGTTAAAGGTAAAGAATAAAGAAAAAAATAAAGGCAAAGAATAAAACGTGGCAGAGGGTTTCACCCCTTCCCTTCCCTGTTCTGTATAATTACGGTGCAAAAATAGAGGGGCAGCTATGGTGCGGTGGGAGGAACACGGTTTTTAGAAGCAGAGAGACCTGGGGTTTGAGTCTCGGCTCTCCCCTCCACCCTCAGGGTCACCCTCTCCCGCAGTTCTTTCTCTCTCTTCCGCATCATCAGTTTCACCTCCGTGACTAGATATTTCCGTTAGCACACAGCCACGGTGTAATTTCCCCCATCTTACAAAAATGTCTTGACCCCTCGTCCCCTGCACCTAGCACTTCTATAGCAAAACGTCCGCTGTCCTCTCTGTCTCCACTTCTCCCATTCTCACCTGACCCACCGTATCCGGCTTGTGACCACCCCCTTCACTGCGGCTGCTTTTGCCAAAAAAGCCACTGGCCTCTAAGGTGCTGCATTCTGGGGTCAGTGTTCCGCCTTCGTCTTCCGTGGCCCATCAGTGGCTTGACGTGTTCATGCTCTCCTGCAAACCTTCTGTCCCCTTGGCTTCAGGACTCTACACTCTGGCACATCTACGGCCCTGGCTGCTGGCGTCCAGTTTCCAGGGCTCAATCCTTGGGTGTCTTTTCTAGCTGTGTTCACCCGCTAGTGATCTTGTCCAGTCTGTCTGTCTCTCTCTCTCTCTCTCTCTCTTTCTTTTCTCCCTCCCTCTTTTCCTGTCTCCTTCCTTCCTTCCTTCCTTCTTTTCTTTCTTTCTGGACTGAGTCTTGCTCTGTCACCCAGAGTGCTATGATGTCATCACAGTTCACAACAACTTCCAACGCCTGGGCTCAAGCGATCCTCCTGCGTCAGCCTCCCGAGTAGCTGGGACTACAGGCATGCGCCACCAAGCCCGGCTAATTTTTCTGTTTTTTGTAGAGATGGGGGGGTCTTGCTTTTGCTCAGGCTGGTCTCAAACTCCAGGCCTCAAGTGATCCTCCAGGCTCGGCGTCCCGGGAATCTGGGATCACAGGCACGAGCCACTGCACCAGGCTGCAGCAGGCCTTTTACAGATTCAGATGAACCGGCCCACCGTGGCCCCCCTCCCAGCCACAGCACCAGGGCCCCCAGGCTCCACGAAGGAAGCGTGGCCAGCAGCTTGGTGCGGATGGTGCTGCCTCCACGTGGTTCTTGTGTGGCCCCTGAAAGACGAAGGGCACACGTGAGGTGCCACATGCTCCTCTGAGACACCAGCTCTCAGTCGGCTCAGCTGTTCTGGCAAGAAGGCGTCCGGTGCTGGACCAAGCCCAGAGCACAGGGGTCCTCTCCTCTGCCCCTGGGTTCCAGGAGTACAGATTTATGGCTTTTGAACGTGGAAGGAGAAAAACATATTCTTAACTCTAAATCAAAATGCTGCTAGAACTACTCACCACAGCTAAACAGAAGTGAGCTAATACGCTTCTGTTATGCGGCTTAAATGGGAGAACTGTGAAGGGGTCTAGTCTGGGTGACCGACATGTTGGAAGGTGCTCATGAATGGTGTCTTTACCCTATTTGGGGAAGAGTCGGTCCATTTTACCATTATCTCTAGGCTAGATTATGGGGGATTTTTTTTTTTTTTTTTTGCTTATTCTTTCCTGTATTGTTCACATACCCTGCCATAACCACACACTGTTCCCATAGTCTGGCTTTCTGACTGTACCTACTGTATGAGCTGGGACACTTTGCGCTGTGACTACTAACAGACCGGATCAAACTGAAACAAAAGGGGACTTTGTTGCTGGTCGGCAGGGTGGGCTTCAGGGACAGCAGGGCCTGGGGGTTCCGGTGATGAACTTAGACCTGGCTGCTTTCTCTCTCCTCACCCTGCACAGCTCGCCTACCGATTTGGCTGTGTGGTCAGGCAAACACTTCCCTTAGGTCACAGTACAGCTGTGGTGGCTTCAGGCTCACGTCCTTCCAACCCTGAGTCTAATGGGAACAATTTCTATCCCGTCATTCCTGGCAAACTGCTTTTTTGCATCTTGTTGCCTCTGATCGGTTAATATATGCACCTAAATGCCAGCATTGTGCAAGGGAGCGAGCGTAACTGCTTGGCTCATGCCTCACCGCCCAGACGGAGCAGGAACCTCTCTCCAAGCGCGTGGGCTAGGAGTCGGGGGAGGATAGTTTCCAGGAGGGACTTTGGTGTCCAGTTACCAAAAGAGGGGAATGTATGGATAGCCAGAAAATCACAAATGCTCCGTCTTCCTCCCTACTTCCAGAAAGAACTTGCAGTAGTGCAGGGAGAAGAAAATTTAGGCTACAGAAACACTGCTCTGATTAAACCCGGAATTTAGCTCTGAGCTTCCTGGCAGCCAAGGCAAAAGGGAAAGACTTGTTCACAGAACGTTAACCCATCAGGACTAAACAGCGGGGAAGGATCAACACCTCTGATAGAACTATGACCCCAAGCCTCACAGAGGCTGTCTGCTACCTCCATTTTTTCTTTCCATCTCAATATTTCTTACTATTTTCACTTTTTTCCTTTCTAGGACAATCTTCACTTTTTTTTTTTTTCTCATGCCACCAAGATGAGTCCTTGTCCCCCATCTCTGCCTAGGGAGGGCAGCATATGGCCTGCCGACTTTTCTTCGCAGTCACATGGGAAATTCTCAGAACGTCCCCAGAGTTAGGCCAGCACTGTGGTAACGTTCGATTTTATGCTCCTGGAGGAGGTGGTTAAACTTTAAGGTTAAAGATTCACTGCCATGGGAGCCGCCACGGGAAACAAAGCGTCAAGAGCCCTGGAGCTGAGTCCTGTTTCTCTTTCGGAGTCACCCACCCTCCCTGGACTCTTCTTAATTGGAAGAGGGATGAACTGCATCAGTTGGCGACACCCCCCATCCCCCCCCCCCCCCAAGACCCCGCAGCAAGCCCATCGCACGGTGGGAAAGTACAGTCCTCACCAGCGCCCCTTTCACAGCGTCCTTTGCATCCAAAGCTTTGCAGAGGTTTCCTTTCCAGACCGCGTCGTTTCTCACAGGTCCCGGGAGGTTCACACTCAATTCGTTTTCTTGCGTTGACAACCGGGGGAAGCGCATCTGTCCACGCCGCGGCCCTGGGGCCCCTTCTCGCCCGCCCCGCCCGGGCCTGATTCTGCGTTGCCGGGGCAACCGGCCGCGGCAGGTGTGCAGGGCCGGGGCCCGCGCCGCTCGTCGGTCCCCGCGGGGTGGCCTCGGGACAGGTGGTGCTGGCAAAGGACACGCAGGGCGGTGACCCTTCTTACCCACTGCTGGGCGTCAAGTTGACAAAGTAGCTACGGGGGTGGGGGGACTGTGGATCCCCAAAACCGAGAGCGAGAAGGGCGCCCTTCGGCCTTTCTCCTGTCGGGGACATTTCCTTTCCTAGATTTATTTTATTTGTCCCTTTTAAATTGCTAGCATTTTCCCGGAAAAGCCGGCGAGGAGAACAATTGGACTGTGGGAAGGGAAGGATCTCGAAGCTTTCCTGTGTCAGGGGGTCAGTCTCGCTTCTGGGTTATTCTTATAGCCCGGATTTTAGTATTTCATCAATAACTCGGAGTTACGTGGGCTATTGATCATCTATCGATTTTCCTCTTTAGGAACAGAGGTCAGGGCACAACACAATCAGCTGGGGAGAGCTGGTGAAAATGCAGATTCCAGGGCCCCGTCTCAGAGTTTCTGAGACAATAACGTGGAGTTGGGCCCAGAAATCTGCATGTTAAATAAAGAGGAGGCAATCTGATAGCGCTGGACTCCAGAGCAAACTTTTAGAGGTACGTTAAGAAATAGATATATATTTTACATAGTTATTATGCTATTAGTGAATATAGTCAAAGTTACCACTGTCCTGTATGTATTAGGCACAGCATCTCATCGAATCCTGGTAAACTTTCCAGACAGATATTGTCTGTCCCCATTGTGCTTTTGAGGACACTGAGGTTAAGAAAAGGTTAAATAATGAAAAAGCCATAGTGAGGAACATAATTAAGATCACGCATTAGGATCCCAAACCCATGGAAAATGAAGGGAGAAATGAAACTAACGTTGTTTGTTCCACTCAACTCGCCTCCCTGTCCCTGAAGCTGGGCTCTGCCGCCGACACCTGTTGTTTCCTGCCTGTCCAAAGTCTCCTGCTCTGTGATTTTGGGACTAGTGCCCCAGTTTTGTTTTGGAGAACCATCCAGTCCCTGCTCCACGTGGAGGCCCTGGTGGGGTGAAAGTCATTGTGCCCACAGGCCCCCAAAGTCAACTCATTTGTCCCAGAAAGAATTCCTTCTCTTTTCCCCTCGCTCCCTCCCTCCCTCCCTCCCCTCCTTCCTTCCTCCCTCCCCAGAGTGTACGGTCTCTGTTGAATGTCACCGGAGAGCCCTGGTCCCACGGTGCAAGGTCCTTAATTTAAAAGCTGGATTGCAAAGTAGAGGGTATCTTATATAATCAGACAGCTTTTCCCCCAATAGTTTTTGTGAGTTTATTACAAATGGCCTAATTTTGCTTTAATCTAAAGGGTTTTATTATGCTAACTGACAATGTATAAATACAAATTAAAGCTTTTTTTTTTTTTTTTTTTTTCCCTGAGAAGAGTTTCTTTAAAAAACAACAACATGGAAGAGTAATGGGTAATTTTACTAATAGTAATATTTGCAGTTTTAATGGTGGAAGAAAATAATTTAGCAGGCAAAGTGAGTTTGTGCCTTGCCTTAGCAAGTGGTCATTTATGAAACCTCTGAGTCTGGATCTACTCACAGAACTTTCTGTCAGTAGAGTGGTTCTAACAATTACACTGAACCCAGGAAGCTCCCTTTGGACCAGCAAATATTTCCAGTTGACAACAGGAATATAAACATGACTCCAATTAGTGAATTTGCTAATAGCTCTATCCTATCTGACATATTAGCTCTGCTCAGCTAAGAGGGTAAAATTTCTTCCTTTGTCTCCCAGCTTACTCATCTTCAATTAAATTAGTCACCATCAATTCACAGCCTTTTAAGGATTATCAGCTATTTTTTTTTTTTTTTTTTTTTAGACAGTCTCACTCTGTTGCCCAGGCTAGAGTGCCGTGGCGTCTGCCTAGTTCACAGCAACCTCAAACCCATGGGCTCAAGCAATCCTCCTGCCTCAGCCTCCCAAGTAGCTGGGACTACAGGTGAGTGCCACCATGCCTGGCTAATTTTTTCTACTTTTAATAGCGACGGAGTCTCACTCTTGCTCAGGCTGGTCTCGAGCTGCCGACCTCAAGCGATCCTCCTGCCTCGGCCTCCCAGAGTGCTAGAGCTAATTTTTAAACATTGATGAAAATTCTGAAAACAGCATCTATAAGCCCCATAGGTTGGGATAGTGCCTTTGGAAATTTAGTTCAGGACCACTCTCACGGGCCACGTTCCCTGCATTGCTTTCTGGGGTTGCACGTGGGAAAAACATGCCGGTCCATGAACCTATGGCTTTCTCCGGGAGGAAACAGGTCTCTGCTCCAGAACTTTGTGCTCATTATGGGGCTCTCGGGGGAGAGCGAGAGGGAGACGGCGGATGCAGGTCTCCATGCAAGATCATGGCTTGTCTGGATCTCAAGGGGAGTGTGTGTGTGTGTGTGTGTGTGTGTCACAGTTAATTTTATGTGTCAACTAGGAGGGTGTTTTGGGATGAGATTAACATCATACTGGTGACTTCTGAGTAAGGCACATTGCCCTCCCATTGTGAGTGGGCCTCGTCCAATCGGTTGAAGGTCTGGATAGAACACAAAGACTGGCGTCCCCCCAAGCAGGGGGGAACTCTCTGGCAGAGGGCCTTGGACTGCATCTGCCCCTTCGGCTCTCCTGGACCTCCAGCCTGCTGGCCCACGCTGCAGATTTGGGACGTGCCAGCCTCCATAATTGCATGAACTGATTCCTTATAATAAATCCCTTTCTGTATACATATCTTACTGGTTCTGTTTCTCTGGAGAACTCTAATACAGTATGATGCGCCGATACTGGCTCATTTGTGCAAGAGCTTAGACTTTCACTCAAGGGGACGATATAGTGACAGATCAGCTGCTCCGTGTTCCTTGAACCCCCCTGCCCAGACCACACAGCCCTCGGCCGTGTCTCAGCAGCGCCTTCTTGGTGTGCTCGGGCGCCATCTCGTGTCACTATGTGGGTACTGCAGCGCCCCTGCCTCCTCCCTCCCGTGTGTCCATCACCATCATCGCCGGTTTAATTCCCTGAGCACGTGTTAGCGGCCCCCCATGTCTGCGTGCATCATTCACTCTTTTATTCAGTCCAAAAATTCATCGAGGGCTGGCTTCTGCGCGAGGCATTGCATCAGATGCAACGATGGCCCAGGTGGCCTCTCCCCTTCGGGAAGCTCACGGTCCAGCACAGAGCGAACGCAGACGATGACAGTCGAGTGAGATCAGGGACAGGGGAGGAATGTGACAAGGAGCTCGGGAGCTGGGGAGGTGATTAAAGGGTGGGGGGCCACAGTCGATGCTGTGCTTACAGTGTTCCAGGCACTGAGTGGGCTGTGGACGTAGAGGGGGCAGTTTAGGCTTTGGTGACTCCTCCCCGCTGCCTGCGTGTGCACTGGGCCTCTGGCTGACGGAGGGACAGACAGACAGACGTAGGACTGTCCACGCCGGCCTCCAGGCCCGAGCCCCAGGAGTGACTTCCTTGCATTGCCAGAGTGTCGCAGCCGTTCTTTAAAGATCAGCGCCCTGAGAATAAGCTTCAAGTGACACCTGGGGACACCTGCGGGCAGCGGCAGGGGCTGCACGGCTGGGAGGGGTGGGAATGTCCCCTGGGGTCAGACTGGGGGTGGGGCCAGATCCTTGCTCATTTCCGTTGCCTGGGGGCTGGCCCCTCACCCTGCACTCCAGGGTCCCTCCCCCGCTGGTGTCCCTGTCCTTTCCTCCCCCATCAGACCCCGGTCAGCACAGGTCCTGCTGGGCTCACAGGTGCTTTGGGGGTGGCCCTGAGACTCTGGGGGCTCCTTCCCAGGGGTGTGACGATACTTTGCTGGAAAAGCCACTGTAAGCTAATAGCCACAAACACTTATTGAGCACCTACTGTGTGCTAGGCACTGGGTGCTTTACGCAGGTCACTTCCAGTCCTCCTAAGCTTCTGTAGGTGGTTTCTCAGGCACTTGGCTCAGAGGGCTGAACTGGGGTCGAGGTGAGAGTGAGGAGCCTCCGCCCCGGGGCAGGCCAGCTGGGCCCCAGCAAGGGGTCTGCGCCCGCCTCAGCCACCCAACCTTCAGCAGAGCTGCCGGCCTGGCTCGCGGGGAAACCTGGCCGGTGCCCTCACTCAGGCTCGTCATGGGGGTGGGCCGGGCCCCCCCTTCGAGGGCAGCGGGAAGCCAGTGCCCACCCAGCCTGACAGTCTGAGCTACCCACTGGGGGCCTCATTGCCTTTCATTCACCCATTACTGCTAGAGCCGGTTCCTTTAGAGCAAAATACATCTTTGTCTCACTCCTCATTTGATCCCATGATAAGATGACTTTTTAGCGACTTCACTGGGAAATATGGCTTTGGGAGAAGCGGATGCTTAGGGAAAATCTAGAAGAGGCTGGCACACAGCCTGCCACCCCTCCAACTGCCCAGCCGGGTGGGTCAGGCCATGGAGAGGCAGGGGGCTCGTTGTCCCATACGCAGGACAGGTGGCCTGAGTTCCACTTGTGCTTAACCAAGAGGGTTCAATTCTCCTTCCTTTTAACCTGATCCCAGGCCATGCGGATCAGGATGGCTCAGCTGCGGCAACTGCTCTTCCTACATGGGGACCCGGATGGCACCGAGAGCCGGGAGTGGTGGTCCTCGGTCCCGCAGCTTTGCTCCCTGCTTTGCTGCTGTCCCTTCTCTGCAGGAGGATCAGGCTGTTTAGACCCTGGGGAGGGTCGGAGGGGGGGGGGCGGGTCTCAGCTGGCCCTGGCTGCCGTGTCTGGTCAACAGGGAGTGGCACAAACGGTGATGACGGCCACCACCAGTGTGACTGGCTCTTCAGCGGAGCTCCTCCCCTGCTCAGCTGAACACAGCATCGCGTCGACGGTCCCCCATCACGACCGGTCAGCGTTGCTTTGGGTATCTGAACCTGCGGCCTGGTTACCTGGAGAGCAAACGTACCAAAGTTGGTGCTGGAGGAGGGAGTGGAGAAGGGTCCTCTCCAGCATAGGTGACGCAAGCAAGTCACCGATCATTTGAGAGCCCTCAGATAAGAAGCCCAGGCCGAGGTCTGGCCACATGGAGCCTGCCCCACAATTCGCTTTCTGCCAGAGCCGTTTACCCTCTGCCCAGAGGCAGGAGCTGCTGCGGGATCAGGGGAGGAGGCGGCAGCTTGTCCTGTCGTCGGCTTGAGTGATCTCGGCCTCGGTGGTCTGGGGTGGGGTTGTTTATGAGGGAGCTGGGTTTTGGGGTGTGTGTGTGTGTGTTTTGAGACAGTCTTGCTCTGTTGCCCCAGCTAGAGTGCCGTGGCATCAGCCTAGCTCACAGCAACCTCAAACTCCTGGGCTCAAGCGATCCTTCTGCCTCAGCCTCCCGAGTAGCTGGGACTACAGGCATGCACCACCATGCCGGGCTAATTTTTTCTATATATTTTTAGTTGTCCAGCTAATTTCTTTCTATTTTTAGTAGAGACGGGGTCTCGCTCTTGCTCAGGCTGGTCTCGAACTCCTGACCTCGAGTGATCCTCCTGCCTCAGCCTCCCAAAGTTCTGGGATTACAGGCGTGAGCCACTACGCCCGGCCTGGAGCTTTTCAATTTACGGGACTGTTAGGAGGCTTAGAGGATAGGTGTGAAAATACTCCAGAAGTTGGAATGTGCTGCAGAACTCTCCGGGCTTACTTCCTGGTCGGCAGGTTAAACCTCAGGATTCTCCTTCTGAGACTCATGGCATCTTGCCGCCCAAGGGGGACGTCACCATCATCCAGCCCCAGCCTGTCATCTCCCAGGTGAGAAGACCGCAGGGAGGGAGGTCGAGGGGCTGAGCCCTGGCCTCCTGCCTGGAGGTGCAGGACGTGGCATCGCCCAAGGGAGGAGGGGTTGGAGAGGCCAGAATGTCCCTTCTCTGGAGGGGCCGCCACGGGGCACGGGAGTGGAATGACACCTGGCCTTCAGCGTGGCGACAGGGGCCTCCTGCTCTTAGCAAGATGGAAGCTGCGAGTGTCTTCAGATACCCCCGTCCGGCTCCGCTGGGATAGCAGCTCGCTCTGCTCGGAGACATCCTCTGGCAAATCAGACAGGAGAGCCTCGATAAAATCAATACCATGCGCCCCCGCTTTCCCCGCCGGGAACGCATTAATCTTCCCATTTTTGCCACATCACTGCCTCTCGCGACAGCTCAAGATGTTTTCCTGCTGCTGAGTGAGCCTTCATGAAACGGCCTGGGGCCCCCGGCCCTGTTCACCGGGGCTCCCTCTGGCGCCCCCCGGCCTTGCCATTTGCCCAGCCCTGCTTCTGCCTCTTCGCTGCCCCCACAAGTCTCTCCACATCATTCATTTTGACATTTAAAAGTTTCCAAGCTTGCTCTGAAATGCCACAAGCACTGCCGTTGTTATTTGCTGGGCTTTGGAATCCTGAGAATCCCAGGACACTGGGAACCAGGGCCTCGTGCCTTGGCAGGGGAGCTGGGGGTGTGGGCCGAGAGGGGCGGCTCCCCTGTCCCTCTGTGGGACGCGCCAGGCCCAGGGGCCATCGGCTTCCTGGCCTTGTCCACTCTCCCTGTGCCAGCCCTAGTGTTGTGCTTCCCAGAGTGTCACAGCGTCCCCCCAGGCACCCCATTTATTTAGCAAAGTCACCCCTCTTTTCTTCACTGCCTGATTTCTTCACCTTCTGCCTGGTTCCTGCTCATGTCGGGCTCTCTGGTTTTCAGGAGAAGATATCAGATGGATGTGTTTGAAGGTCCAGCCACTGTCTTGTTACCATTCTTATGCCAGGGCTGTTTTTTGGGTTTTTTTTTTTTTTTTTTGGTTTGTTTGTTTATGTTTTGGGAGGGATGGGGTCTTGCTCTGTCACCAGGCTGGAGTGCAGCGGCATGATCATAGCTCACTGCAGCCTCGAACTCCTGGCCTCCACCGATCCTCCTGCCTTGGCCTCCCAAAGTGCCAGGACTTCAGGTGTGAGCCACCGCACCCAGCCTAGGGCTGTTTTATTAAGATTTCATGTCCATGACCATGGCGTTGGCCATGGGTGCTATTTTTGCAAGCACACGGCGCAGCTACAGTGATCTGCTAGTTGGTGGCTGTGCTGGGGCAGCCGGATGCCCTCGGGCGGGCGGGCCAGGACTCGTGTAGATCTGCTGGGATCAGGAATGCCACCTTCCAGCCACACTGCTGCCTTCCTGTGCCCATTTCTGAGCTCCGCGCAACGCTCCTCCCAGAGTGGGCGCCCCTCAAAGACTGCCGCACCCCGAATCTGACGGGGAACACCACGTTCCAGTCTTGCGTCAGCCGGCACAGGGTTCAGCAAGATTCATTTCTAGCTGTTCCCAGACTTTTGGATTCACAGGCTGGAAAACTGAAAACAACAGGGTAGACATCGGTAACCAAGTTTTATTTTGCCCAGCAAAGACATAAAACAAAACAAAACGACATCCACCATCGCTCTTGTTCCCTAAAACAAAGCATATTTTAATGCCAAAAAAGCAGTAGGAAAGGAATAAAATCAGAGTGGAAGCCAGCGCTTGCCAGGAAGGGACCGATCTCACGCCAACAGTTTCCCCGCGGGCTGACAAGGTGGCCGCAGCCCGGCGTCGGCGAGTGAGCCCGCGTTTCCAAAGCTCTGGTCTACGCCGCTCCTCGGACTTCAGTGCGTGCCCGGGTCTCCTGGGGGTCTTGTTAAAGTGCAGTTTCTTACTTGTTAGGTCCGGATTGGACCTGAAGTTCTGCCTTTTAACCAGCTCCCAGGTGACGCTGGCACTGATGCCACACTCTGAGTGGCAAGGTCTGCTCTATGCGGTGCCAAAGACAATCCGTGGTTCGGTCACGTCAGTGAAGAAAAAAGTTAGGTAAAATGGTTCTTTCAAGTCACATAAGCAAAAAAAATCACTTGTAACTACATCGTCTGCTGCTGCGTAGACATGGCCACAGCTGATAGGGGACCGCCACTGTCCCGCTAGGGGTAAAAAGCAGCGATGTGCCAGGACCCCGGGAACCCTTGGCACCTGTGAGAACGAGGACAGTTCCCATCCGGCAACTCCATGCACAGCACTCGTGTGACCTAAAGTGACCATGAGTTTCACGTCTGACTTCCTGAACTCTACTGACCCTATCAGCCACCCGCACTCCCTCCCAGCCCCTACAAGGAACCCCAAAACCAAAAACCAAAAGCCAAGCAGATGTCTTGGGAATCGAGTGTCGCGGGACTGGCCAATGGCAGAGGTGGTACGAGGAGGACAGAAACCAGGGTTGGGTCCGTCTTGGAAATTCCTACCGTCCCGCCGGGTTCTAGGCTGTTGCCGAGATCGTGGGCGAGTGCGGTGGTGAGCAGGGTCCTGGGGTGCGTGTGTGAGTGTGCATGTGTGTTGTGTCGGGTCAAGGAGTGAGGAGAGGGGCAGCATGGAATGGCTGGGCAAGAGCCCTGGCCGGCTGCTTTGACTGGGACCCACAGTGAGACGTACGTTGGGCATCTTCACCCAGCGCACACACCTGTACACGGTTGGCATCAGTTTTTTTTTTTTTTTTGGAGACAGAGTCTCACTCTGTCACCCAGGCTAGAGTGAGTGCCATGGCGTCAGCCTAGCTCACAGCAACCTCAAACTCCTGAGCTCAAGCGATCCTCCTGCCTCAGCCTCCCGAGTAGCTGGGACTACAGGCATGCACCACCATGCCCGGCTAATTTTTTCTATATATATATTTTAGCTGTCCAGATAATTTCTTTCTATTTTTAGTGGAGACGGGATCTCGCTCTTGCTCAGGCTGGTCTCGAACTCCTGAGCTCAAACGATCCGCCCGCCTCGGCCTCCCAGAGTGCTAGGATTACAGGCGTGAGCCACCGCGCCCGGCCCTGGCATCAGTTTTTACAAAACTGGTGACACACTCTCATTTTTAAAAGAATTCTAAAATACTGGTTCTGATCCACTAAATTGGTTTGAGAGCCCACTATCGAGTCGTGACCCAAAGTGTGATAAGTCCTGAAGTACCTTGGTGGCCTTTTCTCACAGTGAGAATATGTAACTCTTGGATCTGTTACAGGGTCTTCTTGAAAATAAGAAAACCCAATTAAGGAAATGCATGCTTAAAATTGTGATTTCTTCAGATTCTACCCTGGAAGCTCTTAGTGAAGGGATTTTTTTTGCCATCTGTGTCTTCAATAAATCTCAGAGCATCTAAGAAAATGGATAAATGAACAAATGAATGAACTAGCCTATTCACAGATAGTAAGTCCGTGGATGGAAGATTTGAGGACAAATACATTTAAAGTGTTAGATGGCATTGATAGGTGTAGCCCAAACAGATATGAGTAATAAAGCATTTTTGAAATTAAAATTTATAGTGTTATAGCTAGGTTGTAGTCCATGTAGCTATGAACAGTAAAATGTTTTTGAAACTAAAATTTACAGTGCTATTGATAGATGTAGTCCAAGTAGATATGAACAATAGTGTTTCTGAAGTTAAAATTTATAGCAACAGGAAAATACGAATTATTTATCAACAACTTTTGAAGACATCAATAACGGAGGTGATAATGTTAATATTTACGGAGTCATTTTATGCCATGCTGTGTTGAATTCGTCAGATGACAGTCTATTTAGAAATCACCCTTTATTTTAAAAAAACAGAATGTGGCCCTGAGGGAATGAGGCATATTGCACTAGGCATGCTGATCTTGTTTCTTAAAGTTGGGAAGAAGCTTTTTGATGATCTTGTCTAGTGCTTTATTTATTTATCTATTTATTTAAAGACGAGTCTCACTCTGTCACCCAGGCTGGAGGGCAGTGATAGAATTATAGCTCACTGCAGCTTCCAATGCCTGGGCTCAAGCCATCTTCCTGCCTCAGCCTCCTGCATAGCTAGGACCATAGGTGCACGCCACCATGCCTGGCTAATTTACGTGTACATTTATTTTCTTAGAGATGAGGTCTTGCTATGTTGCCCAGGCTGGCCTTGAACTCCTGGCCTCAAGCAATCCTCCCACCTCGGCCTCCCAAAGTGCTGGGATGATGGGCGTGAGCCACCATGCCCAGCCATGTCTAGTGCTTTTTAAGCTTTTAGCAGAGGCCCTTTGATACCAGTCTAAGGAAAACGGGGGAAATATATTGTAGGAGAATACGGTGCTTGAGGGCAGGGTGCGGGGGAATTGGGGAGCGGGGCTGGTGCTGGACAATCCACTGAGCAATCCAACATGGTGCCCCAGTGGCCACGGCAGCCTCTGGGGTCGCCATGTTCCTGCCTGTTCAGGCGCTAACAGAGAGACTAACTTTGACTTGATTTGACTCAATTGCACATTCTGGGGAGGGAGCATCAGACTGGCTCCCTGGGACAGGTGTCCATCTCTTAGAAAGCCAACAGTAGTCTGGTCCGGGGTCATGAAGTATAAACATGGAGTCAGGGGCTCAGTTCTGCCGGCCTGGGGGACAGTTCTGAGAGCCGTGGGCAGGGCACATCCCTCCAAAAGTGGCTACAACACCATGGAACCCTTCGTGCAAATGACATCTTGCCTAAAAGCCAAATGTGAAAGATGGAGGGAGGCAGAGTTGCTCTGGTAACGGGGGTGGGGGCGCAAGTCCCACCCGACGGGCACCCCCTCTCCTTGCGGAGCCCGAGGAACGGACCTCGTTCTCGTCCCTGTTTTTACACAGGAGAAAAAAGAGGCCTAGGGAGTGAGGCCACCTCCTCAGAGGGGCACAGTGACTTAGTGTCCGCACTTGGAGCCACCCCAGGGGCCCGGACTCCTTGTGGAATGTTCTCCCTCCTCCTATCCACCTCCTCCTCGCTCCCAGTTATCCAAACACACCATTGCTGAGAAAGTCTTTTGTTTCTTTGAAATTCTTCTCTTTAGAAATAAACTAAAAACCACTTTCCTATTTCTAAGGTGAATTGATTTTGATTTGCAGAGTTCCAAAAAAAAAAGAAACAAAACAACAACAACAACAAAACACGGAATGCAAGTGGAATAAGAGAAAGGCCAGAAAACGCCTGTGTCCCTGGCGGGCTGGAAGCTGAGCTGGAGGGGTCCTAGCAAGCCTGCCCCCCGGAGTGCAGGGGGCCACAGCTAGTGTTGTGCAGCACCCTTTTTTGTCCTCTGCTCTCCTTTGAACACAGACAAGGGTCTGATGGCACCGACAGGCTTGCTCTGGTCGCTGATCACATCTTGTGTTGAAAATGTGCTTTGTGCCTCTTAGGAGAAGGTGACGTTTGTCCTGATGCCTCCCAGCGAAGCCCTTGCAGGAACTTGGTAAACCTGATCACCTGCATCCATGAAGATTCTTAGGCATTAGACTGCACTTGGGGAGTCGCCTTGCCCAGCTGCTTGCAGACCATTCTGCGGAGAGGTGTTTGGCCACACAGCTGGGAGGCTCAAGACTGGCCCCTGGCACGGGCGGGGGCTCAGAGCTGCCCCTCGGCTGGGCCCCCTGCCCCTGTCTCTCGGGGTCAGCTCGGGCTGTCTGGAGGCGCTGCCCTGCGCCTGCTCCCCGCGCCGCTTGATGGCACTGTTAGAACTGCGGAAGAGAGAGAGGCTGCTTCTCCAGAAACAGTTTGCTCCACGCTGATGTCTCCAAACTGTCATTTCCACCCACCTCCTTCCCAACCCAACAGAACAAAATCACTTCACGCACCCGTTGCTGCGGTTGTGCTCCCTTCGCCCCGCCCGGCCACGCATCCCCCAGCTGGGGGCAAAGATTTAGCGGCCCCTCTGCTCTCTTTCCTGCCCTCACGCACTGATCTTCCCATCTTATTTTTCCAGAGCCTTATGGCTCTGTGCGTTTTGGGGGCCTCAGGGGAGCCCAGGCAGTCTGCAGGCGGACAGAAGGCCGTGAAAATCTCATAAGAACCCGGGGATCTAAAAGAGAAAGCAGCAGTGCCCGAAATCCTTCTGGCCATGTGACTGCTTTTCTAGAAGAAAGAAGAAAATAGCAGTGGGAGAAGGAGCTCAGGAGGAATGGAGGGAATGGGCAGAGAGGGCAGGAAGTGGGGTCTCTCGGGCGGAATCTTGGCATTAGGTTGCATGGCTTAAAGGCGTTCTGTTCTGGGCTTCGCAGCTGCCACCGTGTCAAAATCCCCCTCGACCCGGTCAGGGGTGGGTGGAGGCGTGGCCAGCAGGGACCCTCGCCTTCATCTACTTGCTGTGGCCTCTGCTTCCTAGTTCTTTTTTTTTTTTTTTAAATAAATTTTATTGTGCATGTTTAAGGTATACAACATGATGTTATGAGATACACATATATATGTACAGTAATATGGTTACTATAGTGGAACAAATGAACACATCCATCATCCTCCCATAGTTACCCAGTCCCCTCCCTGTGGCAAAAGCAGCTCTAATCTACTCACTTAGCAAAAATCCTGACGACAACACACTCTGACTAACTATTGTCTTCATACCGTACATTAGATCTTTCCACTGTTCACCCTGCGTGTTTGCTACTTGGTGTCCTTTGACCTCGACCTCCTCGTTTCCTCTCCCTCCCCCCAGATCCTGGTAACGACTGTTTCATTCTCTATCTGTATGTGTTGGACATTTTTTTTCTTTTTTAAAAAAATTTTCCGCATAAGCGAGACCATGCAACATTTTCCTTTCTGTGTCTGGCTTATAACAGCCTCCAGGTCCATCCATGGCAGGAACCTCTTTGTTGAAGGCTGAGTGACCTCCGAGGTACGTCCACACCGCAGGTTCTGTCGCCATTGGCCGCCGATGGGCCCCCCGGGCTGTTTCCACGTCTTGGCTGCTGTGAATAGCCCCGAGGGGACCGCAAGAGTGCGGGTATCTTTATGATGTGGTGATTTCATCTCCTTTGGGTGTATACCCAGGAGGGAGATTGCTGGGTCAGATGGTGGTTCTATTTTTAATTTCTCTGGGTGGTTCCTAGCTCTCGCTGCCGCTTCCTTCTCCTTGGAGACACGAGCCGAGGGAGGCTGGGGAGACTCACGGGCTGGAGCAGGAGAGAAGCCCCACTGCCCACCCGCGCCCCCCGACCTCAGGCTGCACAGCGCAGCCCCTCCCTGGGCTCCCCTCCTCTGCAGGAAGGAAGAAAACGCTGCTGCTTGGGAGGAATTTGCTACGACATAGGCATTTTCCCCAAACAATGACCAGGAAATATTGTCTTCGCTGATATTCCTGACACGCACTGCCCTCTTGGCAGAGTTATTTGAAGGCTCGTTACAGCCCGCAAACGTGGATCAGGCATGGTTCCCACACCCAGAGTGGCCCGCCCAGCCCAAGGCCAAGGCCTTTTGGTTTCCCCTTGACAGGTGCTAGGTGTGCTCTCCACGCCTCTCCTGTTGGCCAACCCTGACCTTGGGCAGGGGCCCCAGCCAGCTCTCCCAGCCTGCCCGTGGGTGGGAGGCCATTCTCTGCTGACTCAGGCGCAGACCCGGGCAGGTGGATGCCTTCAACCCCGTGAGTAATACCTGCGTTTCATCTTCAAAGGGCCTTCCCAAGATTAACCAATTAGTCACCCCTGGGAGAGCTACAAAGCAGGTCATTACTGTCTTTATTAAGCCCGGGGTGGGGGAGGAGGGTAAGTGGAGTCCCCACCCCAGGCCAGAGAGGAAACTGGGAGGAAAGTATGGATTTGGGTACGGGAGTTGACAGCCACCCAGGACTTTCCAGGGTGTTGGGGGTGGGCAGTGGTGGACCAAGGGCAGATAAGCTGGAGGCTGGAGCTTCTCACCTATCAGGAGAGGGAGAGACTACGGGAGTTTTGGGGGAGGGATTGGAGAGTTTCGGGCCAATGGAAAAGAGCATCTTGCTGAATCCCCGAGTGAGAAGATGGAAAGAGCATAGCGTAAACTCACCCATGGAGGGCGCCACCCTGCGTTCTCAACCATTGGTGCCAATTGCACCCGACTCACTCTGCCCCTTTGAGCCCTGCAGATATTTGAGAAGTGAATCTTGGAGCACTTTCCTTTTTGTATCTATGTGAGGATTTTGAGGGACTAAAAATGATGATAAGACACGTCACTCAAACACTTTGCAAAGAAGAAGCGTGCTATGACAGCGTAGCAGGGTAAGAGGTGAACGTTTCTCCAGCTCCCCCCGAGCCTTCAGGTGCACAATGAAGAAAGCTGGAGAGTTTTAAGAGGTAAGTCCGAGTCCTGGTGACAGAGTGAGAACCCAGGCACCTTCTGGAAGCCAGACAGCAGAGCAAGCCTTCAGTCAACCCTGTCTGCAGCTGCTTTTTATAAACTTGGCATAAATATGTGCTTGGGAACGCCAGGACAGTGTATCTGGAAAATATTTTCTACCATTTGAAAACACACACACACACACACTCTCTCTCTCTCTCTCTCTCACATGCTCGGAAAGGAAAAAAAGAAACAACAGAAATTGTGCATAATACAGAGTGGCTTCGCTTGTGGTTTTTTTCCATTACTTCCTCAGTTCATTTTTCTGCTGCCAATTTTAGAAGGCCATAAGTCATAGTTGTTGTTAAACTTTGTCAGTTAAAATGTAACTCGAAGAACAAAGTCATACGATACACTGTAGTCGAATAGCCTTTGTAGAGGAGTCTTGATGGGAGGCAACACCTCCCCGTGCTCTGTGAGGTCTGCTAAGTTCAGTCCTGGGCGTCTCCAGGTATTTTCTGGTATGTGTTACACATCGTGCCTGCAAAGCCGTCTCTCAGGCCCCGGGCTTGTCGTCTGTGCCACAGCTCAAGGGCCACTTAGCAGAGGGAAGGAGACGTGATGAGTCAAACTGTCAACATTTACTCTGCGTGACCCAGGAACAGAATGTGGTTTCATTAGGGGTGAATCGTTACGAGTTCCCCGCTCTTATTCCTCCTAGAAATGGCTGGATCCACTTTCTCACAAACCTTGACCCTGTAGAATCAGACATTAAGAGGCCCAGAAGGCACAACTGGCTTCGTTTGATGCTGGAATGACCCAGCGTCCTCACCCCTAGTTGGGAGAACTGAAAATCCAGGAATGACAGACAGCCGTGGCGGGTGCCCCTGAGCTTACAGACTCCGGGAGGCCTTGCTGTTTGGTTTCCCTGCTAGACTGGGAGCGTTCTGAGGGGAGGGCCCTATGTTCCTCCCCACCCCCACCCCAGAAGTCCTAGTGCTCAAACAAGGCCGGGAACACGATGAGCCACTAGGCACTTACAAACGCTTGTGCTTAGAACCAGGATGGAAGTCCAAACCTCAGCCAGCCCCCGGGGGCAGAACCCACCTTCAGTTTGGATTCTGGCAGGACACCCCACTTTCCAGTGTGTTTTTCTGTCTGCTGTTCTTGTCCTCATCTCACTGTCCCCTTGAGCCAACACTGGGGGCTTCGGGGACAGCAGGGGAAGCCAGGGTGGGAGAAGCGAGGCTTTCTCAGTCGCCAGCCCCCCAGACTTCAAGGCTGGGTATAATCTTTGTGAGGCAAGAGCAGGATTTAGACCCTTACTCTGAAAATTAGATCATTGCTTCTGTCCATGAGCTGAGCAGGGAGTCATGGGCAGGACCGAGAGATCTGATTCCAAACTCTGCCCCTGACTGGCCACGCTACTTTCAGGATATAGCACTGCTCTCTGTCCTTGGTCCTTCCTCTGTCGGAGGGGCACTCCCACCCCGTCTGCTGGGAGAGGGGCACGCTCCCTGCGCTTCCTGTGCAGACCGTCCGGTGCTTTGATGGAAATGCAAAGGCCACTTCGCTGCCCAGGTGTTTGCTCAATTGTGTGCACGGGTTTTGCACGTTGGTTTTGAAATGGACGGTGCTGTATCTCAGCTGGCATGGGCCAACTCACTTGCCAATCAGCTGTGCTCACCATGGTGGCCACGGCAATGAAGCAGCGGTGCAGGGTGCTAAGAGAGCGCCCGGCAGGGAGGCTGACCTGGTCTGCCGGGTGGGTAGGGTGCCCTGGGCTTTGCCGCCTCACCTCCCTGAGCCTCATCTGTGAAATGGGCCGACCACCATTTGCTTCACGGGGTGGCCGTGAGTAGTGGGAACAATGACGTCTGTGACAAAGCACTCTGGCAAGTGTTGGCTGCCCTTACAATCTTTCCCTAATGATAGTCTTAATTATCTCCCACATCCATTTTTCTGCCTTCTCTTATGGATAAACTGATTTCATAATTCAAGCTTGCCTGGACAAACAACCCCCTCCAAATTCCAAACTGGCCTCAAACACGTGTTCTTGGAGGGTGGTGGGAAGTGGAGTTGGAGGGGGAACTGAGGCAGCCCCAGGACTTTCGACACTGTGTCATTGCTAAATGCAGTTTTCCTGTAGATGGCTTGTGAGGACCCAGTGTGGGGACAAGGTCCCCTCCTCCCGACCCCCCCCCCCCCCCGCGAGTGCCTCTGGCTGCGGCCACTCGATGTTCCACCTGCAGGGAAATATCTAAAAGACTCAGGAAGTGAACTCACATTGAAAAATTTTCCTCCCCCTCCTTTTCCAAAACAGTGCAGCCTTCCTGGAAGAAAGCAAACAAAACAAGGGTGACGATTTAAAAAACGATTGGAAAACCCTTTCTGAGCAGTACGTGGGCTTGAATGGTTCTCCAGGGTGGGTGGGTCACCCACAGTAGGGCCGGTTCCTCTGTGGCTTCTCCCACGGTGTATGTTTGGGGAACGAGGAGGGCAGCCCACGTGGTCTTGGAGGGGAGGCAGCTGACGGCTGAGTGGGCCGAATTCCTGGTCCTCTCGAGCCACCTGACCCGGGCAGCCCTCGGGGACACAGGCAGGTGATCAGACAGCACGAGGACCCGATCACCTCCAAAGTGCGGGCGACTTCTGCTCTGCACGTGGCTGACTATTTTGGGTCTCTAGGTGTTTGCGTGTGCTGTGTGGCATTTGACGTGTTGTTATTAATAACGCCGTTTGGCTGTGCAGAGGCTGAGGACGAAGCCTTTTCATTCCGGCCATCTGGTCAGGATGCTTTTCCCCTGAGGAGGGAGAAAGCTTTGCCGCGTTTCAGCTGGAACGCCGCCTCCCAATTAAGGTGACGGCAGAGGATGCTCGCTGGGCTCGGAAGGGCCGGCTGTGTCCGGGCGGGAGGACGCCTGTGCTATCGATCGGGGCTTGGTATGCAGCTCAGGCACAGACTTGAAGGCACGCGGGCCGGGAGAGCTGCCACGCGGTGTTTACCGGCTGGGAGCTCAGGTTTTCCATTGTCAGGCAGTGACAGCGCTGTTACAGACGCCCTCAGGAGACGTTCCTCTGCTTTCATAACAAACGAGGACTTTTTTTTTTTTTTTTCTGACTCATCTTCAGAAGATTTCCTCCTCCCTCTTCGTTTGAAAGTAAATATAATTAGAAACAGGCAGACTTACTGTATATAGCCGGCCCTGCCTATCCGAGAGAGTTATAATTAAACCTGCAGCCTGTGTGTTCTTCCCTGTCTGCTGAAGGCCTTGCTGAAGCCACCTGTAGGGTGGGCGGTTTGTCTTGCAGCAGTGGCCTGGGGTGGCTGCTGCAGGGACAGACGCCTGCTGGGGCTCTGAGTCCAATGTCCAGTCTGAAGCTAAGATTCAACCATTGACCACACAGCAGACAGGCCCGTGGGCCCCAGACTGCCCTCACCTCGGCTCGCCTGTTCTCAACCTCCGGCGGCTCCGATGTGCATGGTCAGGGCTGGGGCTGGCCCTTCTTGGGGGCAGGGTGAAGGTTGCCAAGCATGGTTGTCATGGTAACGAGCTGGCCGGGGGCCACTGCTGTCGGCTCAGGAGGCACCTGTGTGCCTGCAGGTTACGATCTGCCCTCCGCAGGCTGGGCGCCAGGATTGCTTGTCTTTGTTCCCGGCTCCCTGCCTGAGAGGCTGGCACCGAAGCTGCAGCCCCGCCCTGCATGGCAGGAGCTCAGGTAGGCTGTCCCCAGGTGACCCCGCTCTTCCTCCTGGCTAAGGGCAGGCTGGGTGCTCGAAGGACGCCGTCCGGGCCCACGGAGGGCTCATATTCTGCTGAAACCAGTGGGTCAGGCGGCCCCAGAAATGCACACACACCTCGTGGGCATATTCTGGGATCACAGCACGGCCAACGGGCTTGCTGACATAGGCCTGGTGACACAGGAGAGACTGCTGCGCCTCCTGCCTCTTAGGCGGGTGCGGCGGTGACCGGATGACTAGTTGGCGCAGCCCTCCCTGGCCTGGATCGAAAGCAACAGGCGTCATCTGAGCCACAGGCACCTTTACCCAAGTTGCTCAAAGTGTTTTCCGAGCAAACAGTTGTTTCATAACACCCGTGAGAAGTAGGTGGGGTGACAAAGCATTCTTTGTCCCCGTCTTACAGATGGGGAAATGGAAAAGCTTGCCCGTCCTGGTGGTGAGGCCAAGAGAGGGAGAAGGTGCTCTCCTGCCTGGGGCCCTGGGTGGGGAGGGCCAGCTCCTGCCCTGTTGCCAACTCCTGTGGAAAGTGGGGTGGCCCCAACAGAGCAGGGGGCCAGGATGGAAGAGACCTCAGACTCGATGGCAGGAACCCACCGTAGGCCAGGCGGTCCGAGGTGTTGAAACCGGCTGTTGCTGACGCCGGGAGGTGTCGGTGTGCTCTGTCCTGCTCAGTTGGCTTGAAGTCACTGGATTCTCGGAGGAGTCAATAAGTACTTTTTGAGCACCCTGTTCTGGCCCAGGAACTTTTTGGGTGGCAAATGAAGTGGATGTGGCCCTGCCTTTTGGGTGCTCACAGGGGACAGAGTGTCAACGAGTAAAATTAAGAAGAAATGATTTCAGAGAGTGACGTGTGCTATAAGGACAATAAAAATGCACAAAGCGGCTGGGCGTGGTGGCTCACACCTGTAATCCCAGCACTTTGGGAGGCCGAGGCAGGAGGATCACCTGAGGCCAGGAGTTGGAGACCAGCCTGGGCAATAGTGAGACCCCCGTCCCTACAAAAAATAGAAAAATTAGCTGGGTGTGGTGGCGCATGCCTGTAGTCCCAGCTACTCAGAGGCTGAGGCAGGATGATCGCTTGAGCCCAGGAATTGGAGGTTGCAGTGAGCTATGATGAGGCCACTGCACTCTAGCTGGGACAACACAGCGAGACCCTGCCTCAAAAAAAAAAAAAAAAAGCACAGTGATTGGCCAGAGGGGAGAGTAGAAGAGGAGAAGAGGGGAGGAGGAGTCTGCACGAGCTAATCCAGAAGGAGAAGTAGGCAGACCTGGGCTGGGGACCAGCATTCTGGGGGGAGGGGACGGCTGGTGCAAAGGCCCTGAGAGGAGGATGAGGTGGCCTGTCCAAAGCTCAGGGAGCAGGACGCTGGTCCTGGATGGTGGCCAGGGGTGATGTGAGATGTGAGGGGGGTGAGCAGGGCTCTGGTCGTGTAGGGAGGACCCTGCTGGCCACAGGGCCACAGGCGATACAGGAGTCTGGATTTCTTGGGGAGGTAGCGTTGACATTCTTTCCTGATGGACCGGACGTGGGGCACGAAGAAGGGAGGACTTAAGCATGGTCTCTCGGTATCTGCTTGAGCGGGAAGATGGCGCAGTTGATCGCGACGGGGAAGACTGGGGAAGACCACGCGTGGAGGGGAATGAAGAGGGTGGGCGTGGGTGTGGCGAGTCCGAGAGCCCTGCTTCTATGTGGCCGCCAGTGGGGCCCGGGCACCTGTGTCTCTCAAACTCCCCCCGCCCCCTCTCTCTCTCAGATCGCAGAGAGGAAGGGCAGAGTCTACCACGGTTGGTTTTGAATTCACCCAAGCCTCCCCGTGCTCAAACCCCATGTCTTTCAAGGACAAGACTGCTGCTCTCTGGGCGGAAGAGGCCTCTGTTAATGTTGGTTTACGAGGGAGGAAGGAGACCAGCTGTGCTTGGTGCATGGGGCGGGGGGCAGCCAACACGGCCCGAGTGTCCCTTCCAATCCAGCCCTCTGCCATTTGCATTGAGATCCTCGGTGATTTGTCCTTGGGCGTCATAATTAGGCCAATCTTATTACCTGTGGATGAGGAAGGAACCAAGCCTTGCCTCTCTTTTGGTGGATAAAATGGAACAAGTTTTGCAATTTCTTTGAAGAGGAAGCATCTTGTGAGCAGCAAGAGCCGTTGGTCAGAGAGGGGTCTGCTGGGCAGGAGGGCAGGGGTTCTTTTTGGCCACTGACTTGGCATGCAGCTTCGAAAAACTTGTTAACTCTTCCCCTTTAGTATATAAATTGGAAACTGCTAAAGGACTTGCATCGGGGAAAACGGCCTGACCCCACTGCTCCGCCCGCCTACCGGGTCTCACTGTAGGGTCAACCTGTAGCCATTAGTGCAACAGACATTTCCATGCAAGTCTGCGAGCAATTATTTCGGAGCAAAGGATGTACTGCATTCACAACTAGGGATTGTATTTCCTGACATCTTATCATAAAGCTGTACGAAGTGGCATGGGGTTTATTGCTCAGATTTGACACGGGAAGTTTACCTGCTGATATATAGGTTAAGCGTCCCACAGCCAAAAATCCAAAATCTGAAATGTTCCAAAATCTAAAAGTTTTCGAGCACCAACATGACACCCAAAGGAAATGCTCATTGGAGCATTCTGGATTTTGAATGTTCAGATTCGGGGTGCTCAGCTGCTAAGTATTAATATATGATGCAAATATTCCAAAATCTGAAAAAAAAATCAGAGATCTGAAATAATTCTGGTCCCAAGCTTTTTGGATAAGGGACACTCACCTTGTACTAGAAGCACTTTGTCCTGAGGTTTTCTTTCCGTGTCCTGGAAATGCATTTGGTGACATCAGTCCTCATACCCCAAGAACTCCCTGGGTCAAGGCTCGGAAGTTCACCCATTGTGATCAGTTGTTCCACGGGACAGAACCACTGTCACTTGGTGCTTTGTAGTAACTTCCAGAGTGCTTTCCCAGACCCTTTCTCATCTGCTTTTCCCCACGACTCGAGTTATTGCTGGCAACGTATCAGTGCAGAAGCTAAGAGAGGTTGAGCCATTTGCCCAAAGTCACACAGCAAGGGGAGAGCTGGGCATGAGCCCCAGTCCTTGGCCTCTGCTCTCACACTTTCTCAAGTCCCCGTTGTCGGGCCTTGGGTGGCAGCGGGCCAAGGCAGTTCCGGGCACCTGGGCAGATTGTGTGACTGCGAGTTTGGTAAGCCGAGCCTGGGAGGCGTTTGCGATTCCCCGGGCTGGTTCCTGGGAACTGGTTCTGCGCGACGGAGGGCTGTGTTGCAACGTGACTAATGGATGAGCAGGTTGAGGAGGAAAGCCATTACTTCACCAACGTGAATCAAGGTCATCCGTCACCTCAGGAAGCAGGCGGAGCCGTGACACTCAGGAGGGGAGGGCCACGCTGCTCCCAAGCCAAGCCCGTGGTGTGGCCTGGTGCCCATCCCATTAATATATGATGCAAATATTCCAAAATCTGAAAAAAAGATTCAGAAATCTCCCCGTGGCAGGGAGAAGGGGAGTTTCTGGACATGAGGCTGTGCCAGGCAGCCAGGCCTAGGGCCGCAGAGCCGGGGGCCCCTGACCGTGCCCGGGTCAGCCCCTCCTCAGAGAATACTACGTGGGGGTCTCGCCCGCAAGGGACGGTGCCCGTTCGCAGCGGGTGTTGGCAGGAGTTGGCTGGCCACCCTCACTGACTGGGGTCTCCTAGAGACCGAGACGGGAGCGTCCGTGGGCTCCTGACCCCCTAGTGTCACCTGAGGGGACCGGGCCACTGTGAGCTACCCGAGTGTCCTCACAGAGATGGCCTCTCCCTGGTCTAGCAGGCCACACGTGCTTCCTTCTCGTGAGGGACTCCTGTGCTTCCCACCTGGGCAGGCTCCATCGCCCTGCTCTGCCGCAGAGGGCCGGGGGCCGGGCCTGGGGCGTCCCGCTCCGGGCCAGGACATGCCCACGTCTGGCGAGCTGGGACAGCGCCTCGTCTCACCGGGCCTTCCATTTCCCGCTTGCAACGGGGATCCCCCGCCACGGCTTCCTCCTGGGCTCCCCCGCTCAGGGGACCGGCCCAGAAACGTGCTCACTGTTTAGTGCTCAGGCCTCAGCTCAGGTGTCCCTTCCTCAGAGAGGGATGACCGAGCCCCTCCCCCCACCGTGGAAGTTCTCCATGGCGCTTGTCACCAGCAGGAACTTTCTGGTTTCCCTGCGTGTGTGCTTCTGACGTCTTCGCTCACTGAACGGTAAGTTCCAGGACAGACAGAATCCTGCCTGGTTTGGGTCACCGTGCATCCTCAACACCTTGCGTACGGCCTGGAACTAGGGACACCCACGACCTATCCTTTGAGTGAATGAATGAATGAGCAAATGCAAGGAAGTGGCTGCGGTGGAGGCAGAGGTCAGGAGGGGCACGTTGTATATAAGTAGATGCCGTGCAGGCGCCCTCCCAGGTGCTGCTGGGTGCTGTCACCAGCCCGCGAGCCTCTGGAGGGAGGCCACCCTGCCACCCTGCCACCCTCAGACGCCTCCCGGGGCCGGGTCGTTCCCTGCCAAAGGAGTGGGTTGTGCGGATGAGCAAACAGGACTGGCCCAGAGTCAGGGGTAATTCAGCCTCAGAAACTGCACGTGTCGATGGGACTCGAAGAGCCCAGGAATGTGTTTCTCGCTGATGTCAACCTGCCACTAGGGACCACACCTGCTTCTCGACCCAGGAACGTGGGAAAGAGAAAGCCACGGCTTGTTTTGGTGGCGGTGCAGGAGCTGGCAGTGTGGGAAGAATGCCGTTGCTCTGACTCAGAGCGGGAGTGCTCCCTGCCACCGCCCGGGCCCCGCCGGTGAGTCGCCCAGGTCACCCCGTGGCTTCTCGCCCTTCCCGGGCAGGCGCTCCGCAAACGGCTTGTTCCGGCAAGTACTCGCTTTCTGGATGGAACAGCCTCACTTTTGTCCAAACCCTTCCTTTGAGTTTAAAATGCACGAAGAACCTTTGGAAGAAGACACTAATGGGACCAAGCGGAGGAGGCTGTAGCTCACGTGGACACTGGGGTCCCAAGAGCCTGCCCGGGGGGTTTCTGCAATCCGCTCCCACACCACACCGTGCCTCTCGGCTCCCCGCGTGACACCCACGGCTTCATTCTTCCGGGAAGGCAGGGTCACATTCCTTGGAATCTTCTTCCTTTCCTGTCCCCACCCTTCGGCTGTCCTGTTCACAGGACTTGGCATTTGAGCAGCGAGCTTCCGGAAGCCCGAGTCAAGCCCTGCCCAGAGACCCTGACGTGACTCTGGAAACTCTTCCGAAACAAAACGCGGGACTCCAGAGAGGCGCAGCCTCTGTGGTCTTTGCAGATTTTAAATTCAAACGCGACATTCTGTGTGACTCACTGATGGGGAGGTGTGACCTCCTCTTCGCAAGCAGTGGCGGGGTTCACCTGCTGTGCTCTGGCCCAGGCATCGGCATTGAATGAGGGGACCATGAGGCGACCATGTCATTTAACCCTTACAGACCCCTGTGCCCCGTTAACCTTGTAATTGTCCTGGAGCGTGAGCGCAGGGTGCTGGCCCATGTCTGTTTTCTCCATTTCAAGCAGTGCTTGCGCCATGTTTTGCGGGCGGATGTTTGCCGGACAGAGTCTACGATGTGGACCTTACAGCCAGCCCCCCTCCTTACATCTTCAGGAACCCTGTTCCCAGCGGGTCATGGGTTTACAAGCCCATAGCTGCGTTCCACCCACGTCGGATTCAGCCTGCAAACCGATGCTTCCCTAAGTCTCCAGTTGGGCAGATGAGCAGTTTGATCCCTGGACTCTTTAAAATATTGGATGTTTATTTCTTCTTGCTTCTTGCTTTTTCAAGTTTGAAATTTGTCAGCACATCAAAGTCCTCAATATGCCCTTGAACTTTGGTTTCCAAAAACATTTTTTTTTTTTTTTTTTCTGAGACAGGGTCTTGCTCTGTTGCCCCAGGTAGAGTGTATCCTAGCTCACTGCAACCTCCAACTCTTGGCTCAGGCGATCCTCCTGCCTCAGCCTCCTGAGTAGCTGGGACTACAGGCGGGTGTCATCATGCCCAGTTAATTTTTAATATTTTTTTTGTAGAGATGGGGTCTTGCTCTTGCTCAGGCTGGTCTCAAACTCCTGGCCTCAAGCGATCCTCCTGCCTCGGCCTCCCAGAGTGTTGGGATTACAGGCGTGAGCCTCCACACCGGGCCTCCAAAGGGCATTTTTGTACTTGGCCCTGTACAGTGGAACCTGCGTCTCCATCAGGAGGTTGAAGTTGATGTTGGGTTCTTGAGTTCGGTGTTGTTTGCAAGAATAGGACACAAAGCTAGAGAGCCTTTTCATCAAAAGACCAGCCATTTATGTTACATTTTCATGGATTTCCATTATTCTAAGTAGAAGTAGTAGCTGAAGTCTTCATGGTGTTTGATGTTTGGTGATCTTATCAGCTGAAACTTATTGTTTGTACGGTTTTGGGGAATCTCAGTAAAATAATTCAGTGTTGCCAGATCCAGGAGGTGTTTTTTCCCCGATGGCATTTGGTGTGTAATCAATGTTTGTATGTCCCATATGGAGAGGTGTGACCAGATTACACTTGGCATTAGTTTATCTTTTCTTTTTCTCTTTTTGTTTTTTTCCCCTTTTTCTTTCTGTCCTTCCTTTCTTTCTTCCTTATTTCCTTCCTTCCTTCCTTCTTTTTTTTTCTTGGCCTGTCAATAGACATTGCTAGTTTTGAAAGAATTAGTTTATCTTTCTAAAGATTCTTTCACCTAGTCATTTTTTAAATGTGATCTAATGACCTAGGTAACTTTCATTAAGCCCATTTTTCATAAGGAAAAACAACACACCGTTCTCAACTTCTGGTCCCCCTTACCAGGTCACCTCTACTCTTATTCATCTTTCTCTTGTTCTCTCCAGGAACTGAGAATCAGCTGCCCTTTCCCATTCACGGCTGGCCCGTGCCCACCCTTGGCCTCACACCATCGGGGACAGCCCATCCTTCCTAGTGCGCCAGACTTGCTCTGTGGCTCTACCCCTGGCAGCATGCGGGACTCTTGCTCTTCCTTTTCTTCGTAGTTAACGGCACTGACATGGGAGCAGCCTACACGCTCTGTCTTCATTTTCTCACCCCGTCCACTCCATCGTCTACCGTAGCCCTCAAAACGCTCTTGCTATGGTTACTCAACTGGCCTCTTTCCTCTGCACTCACCTGTCCAGGTGCATGCTGACACCTCCACGTGACTGTCCTACACATCATCTCAAATTCCAGATGGCAAGGAACAGACTCACCGTCTCGTCTAGGGGTCTGCCTGTCCGTCAGGGTTGCTCACGCCAGCTGGGGTAGCGACAATCCACCCACCTGTCCCAGACGGAGAATGTGGGTGTCGTCCTTGGCCCCTCCTCCCCCTCCACAGTCTATCACTGACTAGGTTGAGTTTACTTACTAATCGTCCTGTCCATGTCCCCCGGGTCACTCGGCTGCCCCAGCCCAGACCCCTATCTCTGCTGCCTGGACTGTTGCAGCAGCTGATGTCCTGGTCTCCTTGCTTCTGTCTTTTCTCCTTTAAAACTTTGTGCGCGCTGTGACCAAAGTGACCATCTCAGGTGGGAACCTGACTACGCACTCCGCTGTGTGGATGCTCCCGCGTGTCCTGATTAGTGACGGGTCACATCTGCGCTCTCTGCACGGCACGCAGTGCTGACTCCCTGGCCTGCCGGCCCTCACTTCCTGCCACGCTGTGATCTGTGATCGAGCGATTGTGCAACTTGCATTCCCGGCACGCTGGTCACGCCAGCTGCCTCGATCAGGGTCAACTCCCGCCTCCTCACCTGCCTGGCAACTGCTGCTCGTCCTGCAAAATCCTCGCCCGAAGTCAGCACGGCTGCAAAACTTCCCCAGCTTCCTGCCTAAGACAGGTCAGCCGCGCTCCTCTGACCCACGTGTCTCTCATTTGCGCCACTGCTCTGTTGCCACGATCTGTCTTCGTGCTGAGCCCGCCTGCTGGCTGTAAACACCCCGAGGGCACAACCCAGCTCCTGGCACGGTGCAGTGCACGGTGGACCCTCAATAAACACGTCAAAGTGCATCCTCCGGTAAACACAGAGGGCCTGGTTACTAGGGCCTGTTCACAGCTACTAAGAGTCAAAGAGGAGAATCAGGCAGGGACCCAAGAAACGCGTAGGGTCTTCCCCCCTTTCTAGGCAGCTCACTGCTCCCACATTTCCTTTTCTCGGTCAGAAGACCTGAGCTTGAGGTTTGGCCCTGTCATTCACTAGCTGTGACCCTCCGAGCTCCGTTTTGCTGAAGGAAACGGGGATCCAATAGGACGCCGTCTCGAGCACTCTGCGACTCTCGGGACTCCAGGGCCCTCCTCACGCCCCCAGCGCGTGTGCTGGCCCCCAGCTGTGTGCACGGGTGTGCAGTGTGCCCCTGGTGTGCACATGCTGTTCATACAGGCAAACCGAGTCGCCCAGAATTCGGTTTCAGCTGGCCGTGGTTGGGGCACTCACAGCTGTGTTTCTTTATTGGGCTGATGGCCGAGGCAGGTCACAGCATTGTTTTGGGGCGTCTCGGGTAGGACATGCAATGTAGCTGCCAAGTTTAGGCTTCAGAGTGGGCTGTGCTTTGGCCCAATGCACGGGACAGCAACTCCTGGGTGGGAGGGGGTTGGGTGGGGGTTGGGGGGTGTTGCAGGCAGGCGGGCCTCCTTGCCCTGCTGCCCAGGTGCGGGCTGCACACCCTGGGAAGCCCGGTCACGGCTGTTACCATGGCGCATGCCAACAGACATATCAGCAACTTGGGGCTGCATGGCCCCACAACTGGGCCAGAGGGGACTTGGGCCCAGTGCGGCCGTTGGCCTTGGCAGTACCTATTGGGGGCGGGGACTGCTCTTGAGTAACACCTGAATGGATTTTACCCTGAAGCCGCTTTGTGTAACCCCAGTGATTAGCTAACTAGATTAGTCATTGCTTATACCTCCTGAGTCCTCAACCTTTTTTAAAAACATTTCCAAGACGATCTCTATAAACAGGTCATATAATACGCTGCATGTTTTGGGCCAAATTCCTCTGCAGATACTCGATTCCATTTTGCATATTCAGGTGGCTCCGAGGTGGGTCAACTTATTCCGCTGAGTGTCCTCACCTAGAGGTGCTTTCAATGGTGGCTTTTTCTGCCCAATCCCTTTATCTAAGAGATAGCCTCTGCCCTTTTGTCCAGCCGTATATATCTCCACTCCCGCCCTCCTGCCCGAGATGTTCCAGAGCCGCTATTAAGCCAGGCACTCCGCTAAGTCAAGGGGTGGAAATATTACTAAGGCTCAACCCCCAGCCTGCAGAGCTTGTGAGGACCAAGCACGGTGCATCGGTGAGCTCCGTGCTACCAAAGGGTACCTGTGCGAACAAAATCCTCGGGCCCCAATCACGGTTATCAATACAGAGGTGCTCCGACTCTTTCATAGAGCAAATGCAATCACATCCAGCCTGTCATCAACAAATACGAAATACTTATTCTACTTGTATTGGTTATCACCAGAGCATCACCCAAAACAGGTGCTTCCAACGTGTAAAACTCTTGGTACAGTCAGTATAATGAAAATCACCTGAGGGCAGGTCCACAGGTGCTAATGCAAACATAATAACATCAGTTTTTTTGCTTCAAACATGTCTCCGTGAAAGATTTCTGCAGGCCGGATGGAGCACGCAAGTGGAACTTGCTTTAGAAACCTTCCTCCCGTAGCCCAGCGAAAGATCACGGGAATGAAGGTTAGTGCGGAGGGAAACCTATCCCAGGGGCTCCTCACACAGTGTTTCTCACCTGGGTAAACATGCATTTGCATATCAATGTATGGATTACAGACTTTTCCTTTTCTGAGAACAAGAAGGTGCCTTGTTCCGCACACAGGCGGACAAACAGCCGGGGAGCTTTCAAATCCTGTGCAACATGAGAACAGAGCACTCAGGTCTTCAGAGCCCCAGAGGCCAGACCTGTACAGCAATCTCCGTCTTCTTTCCCTTAACGCGGGCGATGCTGTTTTGTAACTCGCCCTGCCCTCCACCGTGGCCTCCTCCCGGCTGCCCTGGCGGCTGCACGAGCCAGCCGGATTTTGAAATTCCACACGGAGCCAGTCATTTTCAAAAGCCCAGTTCTTGGAGGGGAAGAAAGGTGGCTTTGATAGTTATTGATGAGCTCACCAGGTAGGGATGGAACTTTTCAAATAGGAAAAATGAAATACCAGGCCTTGAGCCTGGGGCCTCACACTGCTGTGAGGAGCAGGAGGAGGCTCGGGGAGTATCAGGTGTGCACAGCACAGGTGAACAGGTAACCTGAGCGGATCGCGGCAGGTGCCCCGAGGCTGGGACACAGCCTTGCTTGGTGGGGGTGGGGAACCAGCCTGCAAAGTGTCTTCCCGGTGTCCCTCTCACCTGGCAGTACTGGGGCCGACAGGTTAACCCAGGCTGTTCCTGCAAGACTGACACGCGCTGGTTCCAGTCGATGAAAGTTGATGCAAATCAGTGCAATCTCCTCCGAAGCCGTCATTTAACCCGTGGGCACCTTTTGGGAGCAGGTGGTTTCAGGAGAATGGCGCTGGCGATGTTGGGGAGACATTAGCGTTTTTCAGCTCTGGTTGCAGTGATTTCTGCTGCATTTCAGGGTGCGTTCCGTTCCAACTCATTACCATAAAAAACCCTCGTAAATTCACCTATCAGGCAGGGAAAATCGACGTTGTTTGGGTGGATAGAGGATGCTCGTCTGCTTTGACAGAGAACCGGCTGTGGAAATCCGTCCTCAGTTTCCTGACCTGTCGGAGGAGGGCGCTGTCCTCACCGTCCTCTAGAACCTGTCCGGCCCAGCAACCTGGGATCCTATTTGCTTTCGTGAATCAGAGGCCTGACCAGGGCCCAGGGAAGCATCTACCCATCTGCCTGAGCTGTAGCTGTCGGATGACACACGATTCTCATTTCAAGGCGTTTAGGGGACTGGACCGCTTTCGTGGGTCCCTCTGCCTGCGGGCAGTCCCTCCACCGTGATAGCTGCCCCGTCGTGGCAGGATTATTTTGGGTGGCGTGAGTGGCCCAGAGAACCGCGTGTTCTCCCTGAGCAGGCCTTCAGCTCTGATCATTTCGTATCTCGGTATCTGGCACAAGGTGCTTGAGACCTGAGAACCGCTTGTGTAAAGAAGGAGGAAAGAACACAGGGAAGGAACCTTTCCCAGGAATCCTTCCTTAGACCTGAGCCGACTCCTACCTGTCCTCAGCGTGAGTCACCTTTTCTGCAGCTTCCTCTTATTTCCATCAAACACTGGGGCATGTTTTTAATTGGCCCCGAATGTCAATGAGAGAAATCATGTCCTCTACCCACGTTTCGCTGCCCAGGCCACCCGGGCACAGAGCAGGGCAGGGTCCCCACCCACAGCAGCGGCGCCACGGGCACAGAGAGGCTCCGGTTTACGCACATGCTCCGGGCCCCTTGGGTACCTGTGCCCTTTCCCTGCCTGGAGGGTGTGCTTGGAAGGGATCACTTAGGCCAATCAGAGGTCCCCAGTTGGGCTTCTAGAAGTCTGGAACTGACCCCGGTTTCCAGAATAGCCAGTTTGCATTTCCTTTATCTGCACAAGGAGGCAGATTCCTTTGGGGGACTCTGGGTATGAGCATGGTGAGTGTGAACACATCAAGGTGCCTAAGAGGACAGGGACAGATGCCGAGTGTGAATATTCTTACCTTGAAGCTGCCTTGAAGTTGAGTTTCACAAGAAAAGAGTATTAACGTAATTCTTTAAAAACTTTGAGCTCTTAAATGTTTCTGTTTTCTTCACTTTTTTCTTTTCTGTTAATAAAGCAGTATTGTTCAAATCTGAAGACACTGAGGCCTCCGAGGCTGTGTCAGCAGGTCCTTAAGGATGTGCAGTTACTTTAGGGGACCCGCCAGGGCCAGATGGTGAACACAAATGGCGGTGCCGGCTCCAACATCGAGGGGCAGTTTGTGATCATGAGGGGATCAGCTAGATCATCCACAATAGACCCTTCACTTTTTTCCAGATTACTAATAAAATGCAAAGGTAAAATGAAAAAAAAAAAAATTTCATGGAGAACAACCGTGTCCGAGCACGTGTTCGAGAAACAGCAGCGCGTGGTTAGGAGCTTTGACTTTGGTGTCAGAGAAATCAGGGCTGCATTTCTGGCTCTGTCTTGTAAAGCCATGTGACTTTGGGCAAACTATTAGTACTTGACTTTGTCAAGCCATAGTTTCCTCACGAGGAGTAAAATCAGGAGTATAATAGCATATACCTTAAAGGTTTGTCGTGAGGATTAACTCAGAATTATATAAAGTGCACAACAGAATGCCTGGTGTCTAGGAAGCACCCAAGGCGTGGGCAGGGAGGCGAGAGGCACCGTCCTGAAAGGTCACAGGACTTCAGGGTGAGGAGGACCTCAGAGGTCACGTAAGGCAGCTTGACTGATAGACACTAGGGCCCCGGGGAGCCGGTGGAGGTGCTGAAGCTAGACACCGAGCCTCCGGACTCTCCCAGGGTGGCAAGAAGCAAACCTCGCGGCCTCACTTCAGTCTGCCTGTTTGTTCCGGGAGATCGCTTTGCACCGGACTGTGTTTGAAATGCATTTTGCTAACTAGACATCCTTGACATTCAGGAGGGAGAAATTCGGATGCTTTGGTGACTCCCCCAGCTCAAGACTGCCTCTGTAACGCATAAGCCCCTTCGACAGTGTCGGAAGGCAAAACTGGAGGCTGTGGGACCCTGGTTTGCACGCCATGACCTGTCATGCGGGACTGAAGTTGGGCAGCAGGCTCCGGACTCTACGGACCTTGCCAGACTGCTTGTCTTTCTTCTGTTGTCACCGCTAGCACATAGCTTTCTTTCTGGAGCTATCTGCACACAGAAAAGCAAGTCTGCACCCCTGGGAGTGTCACTGTGTATGCAGAAAGGAGCCGAGGACATGAAGCTTTGCGCAGGGGAGGAGGCTGGCGGTTGGCTGGGTTCACCCTTTAGCGATGTGGCTTCCATGTCCTTCCTGATTCCAGCTGGGCTGCAGCCGAATGACAGACTCTCACACTCACAGGAGAATCTGTGGGCAGAGGCTCGGTTTTGCTGCAGTAATAAACAAGCCCGAGTCTCAGTGGCTTAAAATAGCAAAGGTTTGTCACTTGCGAGACACATCCGATGCAGGCCAGCAGGGAGCGCTGGTCCTCGCAGGGACCTGGGTGGTTGGAGGCTCCATGTGGACATGTGCTGCCATGATTATAGGCGGGACTAAAGGGACAGCAATGAGTCACGTGCTGGCTTTAACACCTCCACCTGGAAGTGACGCTGGTCACTTTGCCCTGTCTCATTGGCCAAAGCGAGTCTCATGGCCACAGCTAATTTCAAAGGGAGAGGGGAGGTAAATCCTCCCTTGCGTCCAAGGGAAGAACAGAAGGGGAGAGAAGAGGACTACTCGTTCTTTTAAAAAAATCATTTTATTGAATTTTAGTTGCTGTATGATAAAATGTGCATATTTAAAGTCTACAGTTTGATAAGCTTGACACACGTATATACCCATGACACTACCGCCGCCGTAATTGTGATAATGAAGATCTCCGTCGCTGCTGGAAGTTTCTCCTGTCCTTTTGCCGTCCCCCACCCCCGACACCCCTACTCCCCAATCCCTAGGCAACCACTGATCTGCTTTCTGTCGCCGTATGGATTAGTTTGCATTTTCCAGAACTTTGTATAAATGGAATCACACAGTATGTTCGCGTCTGGTCTGGCTTCTTTCACTCAGCATAATTATTTTGAGACTCTTCCATGTAGAGGAGGAATATTTGTGCTACCTACCACAACAGGCTTTGGGATTCAGAGACTTTATTCTTTCCAACAAGACAACTTCTATCGCTTGAATTCTGTCCCCCCGTAAATTTATATGTTGAAGTCCTAACGATGAGTCCGTCCGAATGCGACTTTATTTGGAGACATGGTCTTCACAGAGGTGTATTAAGTTAAAATGCGGTCATTGGAGTGGGCCCTGATCCAACAGGACTGGTGTCAGCAGGAAAAGGGGAGACTTGGACACGCACAGCCAGACAGTAGGACTCCCTGTGTCCATCCGCCACAGCCTCAGAAGGAACCAACCTACCAACACCTCGATCTCAGACTTCCAGCCTCCAGAACTGGCTGGAAGGTTCCAAATTTCTGTTGTTTAAGCCGCCCGGGCAGCGGTACTTTCTTACGGCAGCCCTAGCACACAGATACAATAACTTTCATTCTCAAGGGAAGCAGGTTTAAACGAGCGCCCTCGGAGCTCTTTACATACATGTCTGTGTGTGTAGACAGGGTGCCCTCGGAGCTCTTTACATACACGTCTCTGTGTGTAGACAGGGCTATCTGCGTGCGGTAAGGAGCCTTACAACACAGGCTCCTCTGTGTTGTAAGACCAGACATCCTTTGTCATGTTTAAGGCGGTCTGGGGAAGGGGTCAGATGAGATGAAGCGCTTCACGCTGCAGTTTCTGTCCCGCCTGTGGGATGCTCAGAGCCTTCCCAGCTGGTCCGTGCTCAGGTCTGGCTTCGGAGGGGCCGAATGCAAGAGACGGGGAGGGTTACGGAAGCTCATCTTGGGTCTCTCTGAGCCCTGCAAAGGACGCTCCGCGTGCCTTAGAGACCATCCCTGTGCTACCCAGAGCAGTTGCTGCGCCTCTGAAGAATGGCACCAAACCCCGAATTAAAACGGATGACCCTGTGCCCTTGGTTCCAGCGCCCACAGCACAGAAAGCCGGGCCCCTCCTCCTCTCCCTGAACTGCGATCCGGACAGCGCACCAGGACCTCGGCACCTGTGTCCCTCCGTCCCTGAGAGCTGTCGCCTGCCATGGCGGGGGCTCACATGTCCCCTCTGCCCCAGCCTCCTGGCACCGTCAGTGGACGGTCTCAAGACAGGTGCAGCAGGAACACAAAGCATCATTCTGGGGTGAAAGAATTTCGCTCAGCACACAGCGGACATTTGTTGTACGTCTGCGTCGTGTCAGACACCGTGATACGCTTTTACATTTATTCCATTTAATCCTTGTGACAGTCCTGCGAGGTAGGAATTCCCATGTCCTCTTAAGAGACGAGGAAACCAAGGCTCAGAGGGACAAAGGACACGCCTTGGGGCGGGGGCCGAGATGGCCCTAGAACACCCAGCCCGTGACGTCCAGGGTGGTGAGTGGAAATCGCCTGTATGTTACTGGAATGCGCAGACACTCAAACGTGAGTTCGCTTCCTTTCCCCTTTGGGATCTGCCTCATGGACTGCGTCTGTGTCCTTGAGGGTGGAGCTGCTGCCCAGAGAGGAGAGGGGCGAATGTGGCCCTTGGGTGCCTGGGCTGGGGTTCTGGGAGAGTTACCAGGTTTAGCAACTCAAAAGGCAGGATGCCCAGTTAAATTTGAACTGAATTTCAGATAGGCAACCAATACTCTTTTGGAGGTGTAAGGATGCCCCAGGAAATATTTGGGACATACTTATACTAAGCAGGTATTGGCTGTTTATCTGAAATTCAAGTTTAACAGGCGTCCTGGATTTACCCGGCAGCCCTGGTTCCCGGTGAGCTTGTAGCTGGGCTAACGCTGGAGGAGGCTCCATTTGCAGAGGCTGGGACTGGATCCCGCTTTGCTCATGGGCGCGGCGGACTCTCCAAGACTCTGAAATCAGCCTCCCCTTCCACACTCAAGGTTCTGAAGCGGCAGCTTGGGCAGAATCAGCTCTTCCTCGAGGAGCTCGTAAGACCACGTGGCCGCAGTGATCTGGAGCTAAGTGCCAGCAGTCCTCTTAGGCGGGGCACGCACACGCCAGTGTTCCCTGTCCCCATTGTTCCCCATGGTGACATCCTGCCCACTTGCTTCCTGTCCGGCCCCTTGCTGGAACTGAGTTTTCAACTCTCCTGATCTACACCCTACGTCAGAGAGTTTCCGTCTCGCAATGACAGCAAAATACCGAGTCTTTAATCAGTTGCACCCTCCTCCATTTCTGTCTCTTTCATCCCCTCTCCTTCTCTGTCCCCGTTTCCATGTGCTGATGCCCACGTGCTGGCTGCGGCGTGGCTACCCCTCCCCCCATGGCTCGGGCTGTCCCTGAGGCCAGTCCCCGCGTGTGGCTTCCTTGGAGACGTCTCCCAGAAGCCCTCGAAGAGAGGCCCTCTGGTGCATCCACAAAATCGTGTTGCCACTTGGTTGAATTGTACAGATGAAGAAATGGAAAATGTGACTCTCAAGGATCACACACGACTAAAACTGTGCGAAACTGTGACTAGTACCCGGGCAACAGGGAAGTGGGAATTTCTCACCAACCCACGTGCTGTTCCTGAGGATCCAGCCTCGGCGCTCTGTGTGCCTCCAGTGTGGGACAGCACCATGTGCTTAATGAGTTCTTTCTCTGACTGATTGATTGATTGATTACTAAAACACTCGGCACTCCTGGCAAAGCAGCTCTCACTCTGTTGAACAAATTATCTTTATGCATTACAATCTCTTGAGCTTAGATGAAGGCAAGCGTGCTGTAATCTTCAGATCATTTGGCAATGTCTTGGAACCACTGGCTATGAGAAAAGCATGTGGAAGAGGAGGGAGAAAATACAGGAACTGGGAGGCACTGTGCTAGTGAATTTCATGTTTATTTCCTAATTTGAGCCAGGGGTGGACAAAGGACTGCCTCAAGGAGAGATCTGGCCCTCTGCTTGTTTTTATAAATAAAGTTTTATTGGAACACAACCATGCTCACTCGATTATGTATCATCTCTGACTGCTTTTGTGCTACAAGGGCAGAGTCAAGCAGTTGCCACAGAAACCGTATGGCCTGCCATGCCTAAAATATTTACTATCTGGCTCTTTACAGAAAAAATCTTTCCGATCCCTGATCCACTCAGCAGCCCTTCGCCACTTGCAGAGGGCAACGTTGATTGCCCAAGCTCACCACCAAGGTGTGGTGGGAGTAGAATTCTGATATTTGATTCAACAACTCATCATCATTTGACCAAATGCCCACAAAATAAACTCGCTAGCAGGGACCACACCCCTTTGTCCACTTCCTTTCTCTCCTACGTCCCTCAGGCCAACAGTTTTGAACTTCTTGCTGGTTTCCAAACATGCCGTGTAACATAGGTGTCTGTATCATTGTATAATAAATGACATGCCCTTCTCACAAAATCCTCCATCCTCCTTCTGCGTAAGTCCTTCAGGACGCATCTAAAAATATTACCTCCCCTGACTTTGTCGGAGTCAGTAAGAATGACAGCCAACATTATTGAGTATTTCCTTTGAGCCATGGACTAGGCTGACCACTTTGCTGTATAATTAATTTTTTTTTTTTTTTAAAGACAATCCTATGAGGTAGGCACCGATAGCCTCATTTCCGAGAGGGACATACACGGGATTTGAGAGGTTAAGTAACTTGGTCAAGGTCCCAACGCTCATGAGGCTTGGAGTCAGGACTGGGCCCAGGCCTGTCTGACGTCGGAGTTCTGAGCCGTTACCACTACACGATAGCGCAGGGTCCCCTTCTCTGCTCACGGCTCCTCCTGCAGGCCTGGCTTTATGGCACTTGCTCAGCCTGGTGCGACAGTGTCTGTCTCCCAGGGGTGCAGCCAGCACGTCCCGTTTATGATCGTGGCCTGGCCCACGGAAGGGGCCGGTAAACGTCTGCCAAGAGAACGCCGGCGACTTTGACTTTGCCGTGCCAATCCTGAACCTCATTTTGTTGTTCCATCCATGTTATTTGGGGAGACAAGATTTCCCCCAATTCCTTTCAGTTGGGGCCACGATCTCTGCCTCTGTGCTGATCGTGCGCCGCGGACGAGCCAACCCCACTTCCAGCCTGGCGCTCGGGTTTTACCGTGATCACTCGGCACACCGTCCTGTATCGGCGTGTCAGAAGGCTTTTGTGTTTTATCCACACTTGAGCAAAGGTTTGTAGCTACGAGTAAAAGATTGATTAAAAGGAACAACAGCAAAACAACTTTTTTTCCCCTTTGCCGTCTGCCTTCCCCCAGAAGTGTCGCCAACTCCGAGCAGAGAGTCCCTGCCTTGGGGGTTTCCTCAGACCCCAGAAACGGAACCATGGCAACGACAAGGATACCAACTTGGCTTTATCTGCAGTTGGCATCATTTTGCATTTTCTATGCTGGGTGCTGGGATTTAGACAGGTCCCAGCCCCCAGCCTCACGTCACTCCCAGTCTACTGGGAAACGACGTCACCCGCTGTGGGGCACTGTGAAGAGCGAGGTGGCGGGGAGGCCAGACCTCGGCGTAGGGGTGGGGACAGAGGGCGGCCCAGGGAGGGGCGAGGCAGGGCAGCAGCAATAGCCAAAGCTTGGTGCAGCGCTTGGATGCCTGCTGCCCGGGACAAAGGTGCCGTCAGCAGGACTCGCACCCCGGCCCTCTGGCACCAAGCTCTGCCCCCTCCAGCCCCGACTTCAGAGGGGTGGTGACACCAGGGCACCTCCGAGGCACAGTGTACCCCAGCCCTTCCACCGTGGCCTCCCCGGTCTCCATCCCTCTTCTGCTGCCCAGATCACTGGCTCAGTCGAGGAAGATCATTCTGTCCTGGGACTACAGTCTGTCCTTTGTCCTCCCCTCCTGGGTGGCGGCTGCTTTGCTGGGAGACCAGAGGCAGCAGTTCGTCCTGGGCTACGTAGCACGAGCCCCGGCTCCCTCACCGGTGCTAAGACTGTTTCAGTGTATCAGAGCCCCCAAGTGTGCGGGATGGACCCTGTCGCCTCGTGTTTCAGGAGAACAGGCAGGTGTAGTGCCCGGGTGTAGCTCCCCGCCGACCGTAATCCTGTCTTTGGCATCTTTCTGTGGCTGTCCCTCGGTTTTGACTTGGGCACACTGGACTTTTTGCTTGGTCCTCCTGGCCCCAGTGATAACAGGGGTTGTGAATTATGGATGCGCCAGCAACTGTTTTTAATCTTCCATGAAACAAAACCAGAGTGTTTTCTGCCCCAGGGGCCCTGGGGGAGGGCAGGAACAGTGGCAGCTGCCATACGGCTGCCTCGGGCTGACGTCAATCTGCGACATCGCAGGCCAAGGGCTCTACCCAGGAAGCCTGAGAGTGATACCGAAAACGAATTTGCATGTTTTCCTTTCACGGGAATTCAGCGACTCTCAGTTCCACCGAGATGTTTTCGCCAGGCTTTGTGCAACGGGCGTGTGGAGCCAGCACAGCTCGCCCTGCGACTGGAAGTGGCTCTCGTCGCGCTCCTGTGTCGCCCCTTTCAAATGTGTTCAGCTGGACTCCTGTCGCCTGGCCCAGAATAAAAACCCCGCCTGGCAGACTCGCGCTTTCTCTGCTCCTCTTAGGAAATAGTCTGTCCGATGGTGGCTTTAAATGGAAAACAGTCTCAATTTGGAATTACAATGTCCGGGCCAAGATATTAGTCAAAACTCCAAATGGTGACATCTAGTCTTCTCCCCCTCCAGCTAAGTCTGCTTGGGGCTGGAAGCTTGAACGGGAAGGGAGGAGGCTGGCTTCTCCTAAGGTTGGAGCCGGGTGAGGGGTCGAGGGGCCAAGGACAGCTCTTACAGGAGTGGTACGTGGGAAGCCGGCTCTGGATGCTTCGAGCCTGCCGAGGGTGCTGCCCTTTCTCCTGGTGGTGCTTTCTGTGGGCCTGCACCTCCCTGGGCCCCTTCTGGGGGGTCACTTGTTTTCCTCAGCCCCTTGGGTTTACCTCCAGCTCTTTGCTGCTGGGGTGTCTGTCCCTCTAGGTGGCCCCATTGGTAAGGCCCCTAGAGACCCACATCCTGGTTCTGGCCCTCCAGTGCCACTTGCCTGACAAGCTCTGAGATGGAGGTCCCCCCACTCAGCCTGGTTTCGGCACCAAAGCAGGGAGTAGTGAGCCTGCGTATGAGTTCCTGGTGGCTGCTGTAACAAAATTGCCCTAAGTGTGATGGCTGACAACAGAAATTTATCCTTGCGCAGTTCTGGAGGACAGAAGTCTGAAGTCAGTGTCACCGGGCTGAAGTCAAGGTGCCGGCACAGCCATGCGTCCTCTGGAGGTTGCAGGGGAGAGTCTGCACTTTGCCTCTTCCGGTGCTACCCGGCACTCCTTGGCTTGTGGCCGCACCGCTCGTCTCTGCTTCTGTGGTCACGTCACCTTCTCCGCTGTGTGTGGTTAAATCTCCCTTTGCCTCTCTCTCTCTCATAAGGATTTGGGTAATCGCATTGAGGGCTCCTGTAATCTCATTTAGGGATAATCCGGGATAATCTCCCCGTCTCGAGATCCTTAATTTAATCACGCCTTCAAAGACCGTCTTTCTAAATAAGGCCACATGTGTAGGTTCCGGGGATTAGACCTGACACCTCTGGGCCCCGATCAGCCTACTGCAGCGGCTCTCCCCCTCTGGCTGGTGACAGCCCTGGCCTTTTCTGTCCTCAGCGAGAGGGAGCCACGTGGCAAGCTCCCCGAGCAGCTCTGTGGAAGCCCTCAACCGGCGACTTGTAGTCTTCAGGGGTGTGAGGAGGCTTGAGGGTCGTGGATCAGGTTCTAGGTCACTTCCTGTCACATGGAAAGTAACTTAGTGCCCAAAGTGTCACTTTTAACATCCAGTTACCCTTGCTGTGGAATTATTAAGTGGCTGATGCTGCCCAGGGCTGTGACCTCTAAGGTTGTGGCAACTGCAGCCTCTGTAGGAGGCCACGGAGGGGCCACTGGGGGCAGAAACCCAGCCCATGCTCCCCGGGCAGGCCTGGCGCCCTCGTTTGTGGGGGGCACACCCCCCTCTTGTGAACTCACGCCCCATTGGAGGGCCTGAGGTTCCCCCTGGGCCCTGCCCTGGGCACCGACCCCACCCTGTTCTCTCACGGTCCAAGCACTTGCTGGCGGGCGGCTCAGTGACTCGGGCGCTGCTACGTGACCGTGGACCCCTGGTGACAAAGAATGCAAACGTACGTCCACCTCTGGATTTCCAATGTGCCACTGTCGTGCGGATCTAGACATCTCCTCCTCTGTGGGTTAGCAGACTGTTGTTTAATAAGGAGTCGCTGCTTGTGTGAATGGAGCAGAGACGGACAAGCTCGTTTGAAAGAAAATGTACTTCTCAGCTCACAGAACGTGGTCCAGCTTTTGGGCTGGGGGTTGGGGGGAAGGAACAGATTTGTTTGGAAGGTTCTCAAATGTTCAGATAATAAATCCTTTTATCTCCTTCTTCCACCTTAGCAGTGAAGACGAGTGGCCTGTCTCTTGGCTGCTAAAATAGGGAATGAAAAATCCGGAGACCTGGTCTAAATTCCCAAAGATCTGGGTGTGCTGGTGAACACGAAATCCATTTGTTCGCAGGGCTACCCACTGGAGAAGAAACTGACAAGTCTCAGCAAAGATACTGTCCAGAATGACAAAGCCATCAAAGGCCGAGCTTGCTCAGGGATCTGCCAGCTCGAAACTTGATGGTTTTTCTCTTCACTGAAACATTTCTCTCCCCTTTCTCTCCTTTTACCAACCCCAACCCCCACAGATGCCTTGAATGAAATTTCAAGTCTTTTTATATTCACCTCCAACTCATCTTATTCTTGATTTCCAGAGCTGTCGTCTCATTGGCTCAATGGAGGGTCTGTTTTGGATGGGCCCAAGTCTCTCTCATTTGGATAATCCTTGGGGAAACCGAGGACGTTTTGGGGACAGCCCTGGGAGGCAGGTTTTTCTTGAGTGTTATCAGCCTGAAGTCTGTTCCGTGGCGTTTCTGTTCCCTGCTGGGGCTGCCCTAACCAGGCACCACAGGCCGGGGGGCTTCAAACAGGAATTTATTCTCTCGTAGCTCTGAGGACTAGAAGTCCAAGGTTAAGGCGTCGGCAGGGTTGGTTTCTCCTGAAGCCCCTGTCTTTGGTGTGCAGACGGCTGTCTTCTCCCCACGTCCTCACGTGGTCGTCCCTCTGTGCGTGTCTGTGTCCTCATCGTCCTTTGTTTCTTAAAATTGTGTTAGAACGCTCCTATAAACTGTTTTGGCCTAGTGTTCTCTTTACAAGAAAATTTTAACTGCTGGTCTAATTTTATTCATATTTCTTTTTATTTTGTAATAAGTTTGAGTCAGTTGTTTTCTAGGGATGTATCAATTGTATCTAAATGTTCAACTCTATTGACATAAAATTGCTGAGCTACACTCTTATCCTTTTAATCTCTGCTGTATTTATAGTGATCACCCCTTTCTCATTTGCGTTATTATTTATTTTGACTTCTCACTTTTCTTCTTGATCGTTCTCTTCAGGGGTGTTTCTTAATTATCCTCTTCAGAGTTATTAAAAAATAATTTCTCACTTGTTTTCTATGTTACAGCTACACCTGTTGAAAGGCTCATCAGAAAATATAATTTTTGCTTTCAACCGTCCATACATTTTAAAGAGCTCAATAAGAGAAGGATGGTTTAATATATTTACCCAGATATTTGCCATTTCTGTTTCTCTTCATTTCTGATGTTCCAGTTGCCTTCAAGTATCATTTTCCTTCTTTCTGAAGAACTATCTAGCAATTCTTTCAGAGGAGGTCTGCTGGCAGCAAATCTTTGTTTTCCTTGAATTGAGACTGTCTGTATTTCACTTTCCTTTCTGAAGAATATTTTTGCTGGCTGTAAAATTCTGGGTTGACTTTCCCCCCCCCAGGATTTAAGACATGTTGTGCCACTGCCTTTTGGCCTCCATAGTTTCTCCTCAGTCATTTCAATTTTTCTTTCTCTGTGGGCAACGCGACACTTTTCTCTGTTTCAGAGATTTTCTTTCTTTGTCGTTAGTGTTCGGAAGTTTGATGATGATGTGTCTTGGCATTGATTTCTTTGAGTTTATTCTGTTTGCGTTTTTCTGAGCTTCTGAATCTCTCTGTCTTTTGCCAAGTTTGGGAGTTTATATCTAACTGTGCGGTGTCACTTTGCCAAGCTCCTTCCTCTGCGTGATCACGTCAGTGCTTTCTTATCCCCTAGGGCTCGCTTTCTGGTCCTCTGGGCAGAAATCTGGGCTTTCAGCCCCCTGCTCTGCCCGCATCTCTGTGAGTGTGGCCGTGTCTGGGGCAATGGCCCAGGAGGACCAGAGAGGGGACAATGCCAACTTCCGGGCAGTCTAGTAGGAGTCTGAATTCTTGTTTTCTTACTCATTCTGCCGGCTGCTATTTACATTTTAGAGTCCTCAACTTCTCTGTGCGTTCTGTGCTGGCATCCGGTGGGAGAGACGGCGTGGATGCAATGTGCTTACTTGCTCTTACCTAGAACTGGAAATTTAGAGCAGAACAAAATTCTCAGTCGAGGGTTTCTGGGACTACCGAATTCCTAGCTTGGGTTATTCAGGGCCACCAGGGCAGATCAGAACAGCAAACCCACATGGGAGCTGGCTGGAGGTTGCGGATTCTCAGGGTAAGTTTTTTCCCTTCTGTGCTGTGCCAAGGTTCAAGATAGCAAGTCTTTGCAGTTCCTGGTCTGGGTCACCCTTACCCTATTAAGAGTGTGCCAGCTTTACAGGGAGATGTAGATGTTTTCCTATTGGACTTGTCTCCTGTTCCCTGCACTTCTCAAGTTACTGAGCTTGGCCAATGCCCTCAAGGTAAAAGCTGGCAGTTGGTGCCCTGTAGGTGATTAATTTTACTTAGATCTCCTTAGGTTCTCAACTTTGCTGAGAATTGCCCTCGAAGTAGTCCTTAGTTTCTCTAAGTATTCCTTAGTGTCTTGATCCTCTCCAAAAACACTATTGTTTAAAAAATATTTTGTTCAATATTTTGTGTTGTTTTCAGTAATTGTGTTGGTCAGCTTATCAGTCTACCATATTGCTGGATATGGAAGTCTCTAGAAATACATTTTGAGTTTCTAATTATGCTCATTATTTTACTGATCTTGTAAAAGATAACTTCATGGGTGTGTGCTGATTTCCTTAAGAGATTTCTCCTTTCTATATATTTAGTTTGTCTTATTTAAAACAGCATTTGAAGGTAATAATGAAATAAACAGTATTTTTTAGACTTTACTTATTCATCAAATGTATTTATCTGTACAAATGTAGCCCACACTGAATGCGTGATATACAAATGAAATGAGACATGCGGAAGTACTTTGAAAACGGTAAAGCATTGTATAAATGTAAGATGTTGTTATCTAAATAATTGAAAATCTCTTTATATCTAATTAGCTCATGAAGGACTGAGGAGAACTAAATTAAAAAGAAAATTCACAGCCGGGCACTGCGGCTCAGGCATGTAATCCTAGCGCTTGGGGAGGCCAAGGTGGGAGGATCACTTGAGGCCAGGAGTTTGAGACCAGCTGGGGAAACATAGGGTGACCCTCATCTCTATAAAAAATTTAAAAATTAGCCAGGCATTGTGACATGCACCTGTAGTCCCAGGTACTTGGGAGCCTGAGCCAGGAGGATCGCTTGAGGCCAGGAGTTGGAGGCTGCAGTGAGCTATGATCCCACCACTGCACTCTAGCCTTGGTGACACAGTGAGACTCTGTCTCTAAAAAAAACAACAAAAAAGAAAATTCACAACAAACGCCTCAGTGGGAGCCCCAGAAGCTGCCGAGGGCCAGCTGTGGACCCTGCTACCCAGCACCTCCCTGTCACAGGTTTTAAGGAGCTTTTGCTTATGATCTTGAACCAGAGTTTCTTACAAAGCAAGCAAAGGAAGTCAGTGAAGCAAAATGTCCCTTGGAAAGTTCATGGCTAAATTCGTTTCCTGTTCAGTCATGACTCTGGTCTGTTTAAAAGGCATTTTGTAATTTGTGTACAATGATGGATTGGTTCTTAGTGGAACGGTGGTTATAAAGCCAGGACGCCCCTTGGGTGTGGCCTCCCGTGTGCCTGCCCACCTCCCCTTTGACCTTCGCTGCCAGGCTTTGCTGCAGCACAGAAGTCCTCTCCGGAAGCTGGCGGTGCCAGCGCCACGCTGCCTGCACAGCCTGCAGACCCGCGAGCTTTCCCAGTTTCCCAGCCTCGGGGGTTCCTCTATCGAAACACAAAATGCACTAAGACAAAGGTTTGAGGCTGGCATGAGCCTATGTTCCAAAGAAGCGCCAGTAAGTGTTTATTGTCCCTGCAGAGGCTGGTTTCAGGTGTGACTTGGGGCCTCTCTCTTCACCTTGGGAGCCTCAGTTTCCCTGTGGATAAAATGATGGGATTGGAGCAGGGCCCCCAGTGCCGTGTGCCCACCGTCCGTGCCGCAAGAGCCCTCGCAGACCTCGAGTCTGCTAGATTGGCCACGAATTTGGCCTTCACATGCCCAAGGAATGTCCTCCTGCTTCTTTCTAAGAAAGGTCACCAAGTCCCAGAGCGCCAGAATTTCCTTCTGCTTTGGCAGTTTCTTCCTGAACAACCAGGGCCGTGTGCTGTGTCAGGGACAGCCACTCCCACTCTTATGACCAGAGGGGCCCTGGGATCTCCTAGCTCCTGCAGCTGTTTTGTTCTCCTTCGTTAGGGTAGAGGCTCCATCCTTGCTGCTGTTGCCCAGGTGACAATAGCAGCTTCCCCACAAAGCCAAGGACCTCAGATGGGCTCTTCTGTCCATGCCCAGGGGCTGGCCAGAGCAAGCAGCTCCAGTGATGGGCGTGAGAAGTGGATTTGTCCCTCTCTCAGGGTTCACTGTCGCTGGGTCCCTATCCGCAGAGTGGGCTGGGGACACCCGTGGGGTAGACGGGTCACTCTGCCGTGGGCTCTGCCACCTGCCCTCCCAGGCTCTCCCCCCGCCACCCCTCCCAGCAGGCCTCCTACCCGTCTTTCTTCCTTCACACTCCTCCCCCCACCAAGCCTCCCGGTGGGATTTTCCTCCTTCATATTCAAAGTGTGACCTTAGCGTCCAGACCTGGCCACTCAGCATATTTCAACCTCCTGAACGCAGGGACTTGTTAAGGGACAAGCCTGTTGACACAAACCGCTCAATGACACCCAACCCCAACACTTTCCCCAGAGCTGCTTTCCGTGAGGATGTGAGTCTGGGGTCGCTGCCAGCATTTTTCCTTCCTGGGGTGGGGCAGCGGAAACTTGCCTAAGAATGACATCACGTAATAAAAGCAGAGACAGGCACTTGAGAACATTGTCTGAGCCATGGGCCCGGCCGTCATTAAAATCCAGCCCCAGACTTCTCTGGAAGTACTGGGGCAACTTGCTCATTTATTTGTTATTGTTTTGCCTAAGCTACTTGCCACCAAGAGCTCTGACAACCACAGCTGTCTTCAGATGACCACTGGGTCTCAGAGAGTTTGGTCCAAGGGGCTGAAAACAAGCATTTTGTTGGACTAATTGCAGAACGCCGGGCAGAACTGAAAAACATCAAGGGCTTTGGTGGAAGACGGCACTGATTAAGCCTGAAACTTGACGTTGCCACTGGACACGGTGTGTGACGCTGGGCAAGTTTCTGCAATGCTTCGAGCCTTTGCATTTTATCCTTTGCACAACACTGTGCTCCAATTAGGCAGAACATAAATGTCTATGGAATAGATCTTGGTTGAATATGGGAAGTTGTGCGCATTCTGCTCAAGCAGAATTATTCGTGTCTGCCGCCTCCGCAGGGAAATGAGCGCCAGAGAGGTGAATGGGCTTCTTCAAGATGGAACATTTGTAAGGCACCGGGTTGAGGAGTTTGAGCGGGGAGTCCCACAGCTTTGGGCGCCATGATGTCTCACCAAGCACACACGTCTGTCCCCCACCCCACGCACAGGCAGAGCGTATCAGAGCCTCTCCCCAGGAGCCAACACTCTGAGAGGAGCCCCCGGAAACCTCTTCTGGATTGAAGCACATGGTCAAGGGTGGAAGTTCGGTGCAGGCTGTTGGAGAAACCCCGTTCTTTGTGGCGCCTGCTGACTTTCGGAAGCGGCAAGCGAGGGAGAGGAGGTGCAAGGGACAAGTGTGGGGGCCTGAGCGGGGCAGGCACATCGAGGTTGACGAGGCAGAGGATGACAAAAGCCAACAGGTGGAGGAGGACGCGTAAGAGGAGCTGGCAGGGCGTCCGGAGTCAGAGGCTGCTGCAAAAATAACCCACATCCTGGCCAGGGATGGCCAGGGTCAGTGTTCCAGCTTTAACAGCGGCCTCCCTCCTTGGTGGCAGCCCCAGGGCCACCTCTCCCGTCTGTCTCGTACTGTAATGACATACAGAGAGTCCCATGCCACTGGCAGCTTCCAGCGGATGAGCAGAGCTGGGAGATTGCGTGCGCAAGAACAGTAGGAACACAGGCTGCGCTCAGGCCAGGATTTGCATATATGCTTCACAGTCTAAGGGAATTAAAAACAAACACCCTCGGTTGTCTAAGAGCTGTGTCACATGACTGAGGTGTGATTTATGAACAGGGGTGAAACTTCACTAATGGGTTCCAGTGACTTCAGTGGACCAAGAAAAAAAGACTCGTTCCCAGGGACCCGGTGGACTCTAGCCGAGTGTGTGCACGTGTGGGACTCAGACCGGATTGCACCATCCTGACCTCTCACGGTTTTTATGAGAATCCACTGAGATGATGAACGTAAAAATGCCTCCTCCCAAGTATGGAAATGGGATACAAATATGACCTGCTGTTCTGTTGTTTCTTCGGTAGGAAACCACTTCAAGGCAGGGCAGCCAGCATTCCAGTCCCCGCATAAAGTCACCGCAGCCAACAGCATCCTGGTATTTGTAGGGCTGGTCACAAAAGAATTGGACCTACCTTCCAGAAGCAGGGTGGGTGATAAAAGAGGAAAAGAGTTATCTTTTCAAAGTGAATAATGTAGGACATTGCTGGCCAAATGTTCTTTTCTTTCTTGCCTGGGCATGGGGAACGCATGTCATCAGTCTCAACATCGTAACTGATGATATTCCGGAATAACACAAGATTGCAGAGTGCTTTCATGCTGTGATGTAATTGCATTGCTTGATATAAAAAGATTTTTTTCCAAGAACTGGGAAATCTTTGCTATTTAGAGGAGTAGACATTTTTTATGGCATTGCTTGTAATGGAATTTGATTTGCACGACAGAAAAGAAGACTTGTGTTTCGATTACCATTTGTCTTTCTTTTTTTTATTGTCTCTATTTTCTCCTTTCTGTGATTTTAGGAGATTTGTCTGCAATACCTGACTCGGGTATCACAAGCAGTCGTATGCTCGGCTGGCTCCCCCCAGATATGCCCTTTCTTCTAGAGAGTTTGTTTCTCTCTGGGCATTATGGGCTCAGTGTCTAGACTGGGGATTCATGGTGGCTTTTCCCCACCACATACTCCATGCTCTCCCCACCCATCTCTGCCCAGGCCTAATTCTCACGGCTGTTCCTTGAATAAATACGCTTTGTCTCTATGGCGGACTCTTCCTGCCCTCAGTGTCCAAGGAAACTGATTCATCACACTGAGGTTTCTGTCTGGGAACTGCCTGCAGACACCCCAAGCCATGTTCTAGCCTGTATGTGGGATCTCGGTTTGGGGCTGGGCCTTCTCTTTCTTTGTTTTGCTTCATTTGCTCTTCCTTTGGGATGCAGTCTCTGTCCCTCTCTGTCCCATTATTTCACGGAATTCCATGCCCAGCTTTAGGTTTAATCCAAGGGACATTCTGGTTGGTCAGTGCAAGGCGAAGCTTCTGAAACTGGAGACCAGGTGCCCAGGTGCATGTAACCCTTCTCTGGAGTTCAGCGTGCTCAGCCCAAAGGCTCAGTCCGTGGGCGTGAAGTCACATGGTTTCCTGTCTCAAGTGAATGTTAGTCAACAACCTTGGTGGCATTTTTAGGGGCTTTGATGGTAGAAAGAGAAGCATTTCTTTTCCATTTAGGAAAACACTCAGTTCGGCCTGGAATTAATTTTCCTTGTCCAATTATTTTCAATCCAATGGCATGGTGAGGAAGCCACTGGGAACTTGTTTAATGACTCTTCTGTTGTGTTTTTGTGTTTTTTCTTTTTTTTAGTATTCAGAAAAATATTTCATCCCTTTAAGAAGACTTGGCAAGAAGTTACAGAGGATTCACAGGGACCAGGCTGCAACGTGGATGTAAACCGTCCCTCATGGCGACGGAGGGAGTGGAGTGGGGTGGTTGGGTGGGGGTGGGGACTGACAGATTTTGGAGCCCTGCTGTGAAGAGGAAGTGTGTTCTCCGCTTCATGCAGTTAGGATCTTATGTCAATAAAGATTCGGTGTGTCCTAGAGCAGCTGAGCATTCAGAGTCCTCGCTCTAGGGTAGGGGGAGACAATAAGAGCAAGACATTTATAGGTCAACAGGAAAACACTAAGGAGGCAATTAATTCTTTCTTTCTTTAATTTTTTTTTTTTTTTTTTTTTTTTTTGAGACAGAGTCTCACTCTGTTGCCGGGGCTAGAGTGCCGTGGCATCTGCCTAGCTCACAGCAACCTCAAACTCCTGGGCTCAAGCGATCCTCCTGCCTCAGCCTCCCGAGTAGCTGGGACTACAGCCATGCGCCACCATGCCTGGCTAATTTTTTTCTCTCTCTCTATATATATTTAGCTGCCCAAATCATTTCTTTCTATTTTTAGTAGAGACGGGGTCTCGCTTTTGCTCAGGCTGGTCTCAAACTCCTGACCTCAAGCAATCCTCCCGCCTCGGCCTCCCAGAGTGCTGGGATGACAGGCGTGAGCCACCGCGCCTGGTTGGCAATTAATTCTTTCAGCAGGCAGCCAGTAACAGGCTTGGGAAGAATAGCTCAACACTGAGAGTGTGTCTCAGGCTGTGTGGCAGGACATCGCCTTGGGACTCTTTGATTCTTTTCCCATGAAGAGATAGACTCTATGTTCCTCCTCTGGACAGACTTGAGCCTACTTTGACCTGTCCCTTATGGGGGAAGTGACACTGTCTGACTTCTGAAGCTGGGTCTCCAAAGGCAATGCAGATTCTGCCTTGTTTGCTGGGACACTTGCTCTGTAACCAGGCAAGAAGTCTGCCTACCCGAGGTGGCCACGCTGTCAGGAAGCCAAGCCACATGGAGGGGCCACGTGGAGACCGCTGGTCTGAGTTCCTAGTCTCTGAGTCAGCTGAGCTTGATACATTAGTGAGCATGCACTCAGATGATTCCGAACCCTAGCTGCTGAGTCACCCCCAGGCTCTGAGCTTTCCCTGTTGAGGCCCCAGACATTGCAGACCCGAGACAAGCCATTCTCTCTGCACCCTGTTCAAATTCCTGACCCGTAGAATTCGTGTGTGTAATAAACTGGCTGTGGTAAACCACTAAGTTTTGGGGTAATTTTTAAAGGCAGCAATAGAAACTGGAACAGACAACCTATAAATCTTGAAAAGATAAAGCAAATTAAGGGATTAGAGAATCAGAGAGGTGGGTTTAGGGTTGTGGGCAGATATTTTGGCTACGGTGTCAGAAGACTTCTCTGAGAAGCTGACCCTTAAGCAGAGAGTTGAATGACGTCGGAATGCAAGTGTGCAAACTTCTGGGGGGAATGAGCCCCGGTTGTAGGGGACAGCAAAGGCAGAGGTCCTGAGCTGTCAATGAGGTTATCCCAGGGGTAGCAAGGTGGCCTGTGTGCCTAGAGCTAAGAGCTTGAGGTAGGGAGTGATAGCAGAGGGGTTAGAGAGGGAGCCACACAGGGTGCTTTTTTGGCCATGATGAAGGGTTTGGGTGTTATTATAAGCTAATGTGAAGTTTTGAATAGGGTATATTCTCCACACTCACTCCCTCATTGATTGAATCCAGTCTCATGACTTCAAATATCTCGCTTACACTGATCATTTCTAACCCAGACCTTGGCTCCGAATGCCAGATTCCTTATGTAACTGTCTCCTCAGCTCTCTATGCAGATCATTAACAGACATTTAAAACATGGTATGTACAAACTATTAGCCTATTCCCTGTCCCCAAACCTCCTCCTCCCACAGTCCAGCAAATATCATCTCCATCCTAATTGCTCAGGTCACCTGACTCCTTTCTTTCTCTCGCACCCCACGTCTGATAGACCAGAAAATCCTATTGGCTCTGCCTCCTGTCAGTCCTCCCTGCTCCCACCCTCACCCTCTTTCCATCCATTCTCCTGGCACAAGTGTGGCTACTGGAAAGTCTGAGGACAATCTGATTTTCTCTCCCTTAGAAGTAGCTTGGTCTTCTTGCCTGGATGTTCAAGGGATTTTATATCTTTCTTCAAAGTCTAGAAATATTACCAAAATGTATTTTGGTGTTGCTTACACTGGGTTGATTTTGATTTTCTATGTAGTCTCAAATTTTAAAAAATCAATTTCAGAAAAATTTTCTTGAATTATAGTTTTTGTTCTTTGCCTCACTTTGGTTTTCTGTTTTGAGGACTCCTTTTACACAAATGTTGTGTCTTGTTTGCCTACCTTCTGTATTTGTTACTTTCTCTCAAATCCCTCAATTTTTTCTTCATTTCTTTTAACTTTTTTTTTTTTATACTTTCTATTTCTCTTAAGGCATTGTCTCCTGGATTTATGCCCTCTTACCTTTTTTAAAAAAATGTAATCATTTCTGACATGACTTTTTTCTTTTTATTTTTGAAACTTTACTGAATTCTATCATTTTACTTCTGAGTTATTCTTGTTCTAATTTGTGTTGATCTTTTAGCTGCTTTTGAGGGAGGCTGTGGAATTCATTTGTTTTGTGGGCATGTCTTTCTGGCATTTTTATGGTCAGTAGGGATGTGATTCTGCAACTTTTATCTTTTTTTTCTAAGTAACTTTATATGTTGTTTGACTTTGATAGTTTTCTGTTAAAACTTTTATATAAAGTTAGTTTCTATGAATAGCTAGAAAATACAGTTCCACTTGACTTTTCTAACTTCATGGCTCCAGAGTTCTCTCTTCTGTTGTTTTTATGAGTGTTCAAGAATATGTTGGCTTACTTTTTGAGGTCTCTAGGCTCTGTATTCCCCTTACCCACTATTTTTTATTTATTTATTTATTTATTTATTTTTGAGACAGGATCTCACTCTGTCTCCCAGGCTAACTAGAGTGCAGTGGCGTCATCATAGCTCACTGCAACCTCAAACTCTTGGGCTCAAATGATCTTCCTGCCTCAGCTTCCTAAGTATCTGGGACTACAGGTGCGTGCCACTGTGCCTGGCTAATTTTTTCTATTTTTAATAGAGATGGGGTCTTGCTCTTGCTCAGGCTGGTCTTGAACTCCTGAGCTCAAGTGATCCTCCTGCCTCAGCTTCCTGAGTAGCTGGGACTACAGGCATGTGCCACCATGCCCGGCTAATTTTTCTGCATTTTGTAGAGTCTGGCTATATAGCTTAGGCTGGTCTCAAGCAATCCTCCTGCCTCAGCTCCCAGGGTGCTGGGATTACAGGCATGAGCCATCGTGCCTGGCCCCCTCACCCTGTATTAACTTCTTCATTTGTCTCCTTCTTTTGCTTCTATTTACCCATGTTCCCCTCAATTTGGATTCTGTTCCTAGAATTTTCTTCTCAATGTGGGGGCTTTGTCTTGGAGAGAATTTTGGTTGATCAGTTTTTAAAATTTATGGGACTTTCTCAGGCATTTCTAGCTCTTTCAAAACTTTACCGCAGACCCCCTGAACTCACCCACTATTTGAGTGGGCAAAACCCTTCCAGTTTCAGCTCTTGTTCTCAGATTGACTCTCTCAGCTTTCTGTTGGGTCCTGTTGGGTATTTTGGGATTCTCAAGTTTGTCATATGATCCGATTTTCCCCTTTGCTTTCACTTGTATGGCTGTTAATACTGCTCAAGCCTTATATCTGTTGGTGGTTTGTCCCCACCCACTTATTAATATAGTTTAGAAACCACAGGGATCCCTTGTCAACTAGTTTTGTGGCAAATATGACCCATGAGTTTTTGGTTTTGCCATACTACTTTGTATGATCTATTTTTCATATTGGTATTTGGGAATATTAGAAAAATTATGCTTATAGGCATCATCCCAGAATGTTCTTTAGTCCATATTCAATATATTATCCAGAGTGGGACTATTAACAAATATGTACATCAGAGCATGTCACCCCTCTGCTAAAAATGCTCTGATGGTTCTCTATGTCATTAGAGACAAAGCCCAAGTCCTTACTTTGGCTCACCAGGTGCTGTAAATCCGGCTCTCTCCACCTGCGTTCCTTGTTTTCTCTCATTTCACACTAATCTCCCCTTTGCTTATTAGCTAGAGCCACACTGGCCTCTTACTGTTTCTGAAGTGTGCCAGGAATGATCCTACCTCAGGGTGTTTATACTTGCTATTCCCCTCTTGGTCTTTCCTGAAGCGTCCCCTTCTCACCGAAACCTTCCCTGGCTACCCTGTCTAGAATCGCCACCCTCCCAACACTACCTGTCCCCACCCTCACATTCCTTGCTTCCTTTTCTGCTTAGTGTGTCACATTACCTATTTTATTTATTAATTAATTAAGTTTTATTTTTTAAAAAATTTCATTTTTAATGATCATGGGTACATAATAGTTGTACATATTTTGGGGGTAAGGTGATGGTTTGATATAGACTTATTCATTTTTGAAATGTGAACTGGAATGTAAACTCCATGGAGGCAGATATTTTTGCTCAAAAATTAAATTTTTGCGGAGGGAATATATTTCAGAAATCCCTCTGGTTTCATTGCGGAGAATGGCAATGTGTAGGGAGACAGAAATAGAAGAGGGAGACCAATTAGAAAGCTGATGCAATAATCCGGGCAAGAGATAGCGGTGGAATTGGAGATAAGCAGGTTGAATTTGTGATCCATTTTAAAGGTAGAATAGGCAGACTCGCGCAATATCAACCTAGGTTGGTAGATGCTGCTTAATTGTTTGCTTGATGAACTATTATACCATGTGGGCATGAAAATGACTTCATGATCATAGCTCCTGGGCCCCATAAACTGTCAGTTTTTCACCAAATAATCTACCAGGAGTGGTGGGGCTAGCGGAAATCCAAGAGTAGCCAAGGGGGAAGATATTTTAGAGGTGGGAATAGGGAAGGTGTTTCAGGAAGAATTTGCTGCATACTAAATCATCCCAAGGCTTAGTGACTTAAAACAACAAGGATTTATTATTTCTCATGATTTTATGAGTTGTCTGGGCAGTTCTGCCGGTTTCGCTGGGGCTCACTCACGTGGCTGCCTTTAGCTGGAGGCTCAGCTGGGATGGCCTCTCTCACGTGGCTGGCAGCTGGGGGTCACACTGGGGGAACCTCACTTCTCTATGTGGCCTCTCCTCTTCCAGGAGGCTAGTCCAGCTTCCTTACACGGTGGTCTCAGGGCAGCGTTCCAAGAGGGCAAAAGCGAAAGCTGCAAGGGCTAGCCTTGGAAGTCCCACGCTGTTCCCTCTGCCAAATTCTATCGGTCACATCAAGTCCCAGGCTAGTCCAGACTCAAGGGATAGGGAAATAGACTTCACCTCTTGATGGGAGCAGCAGCTAAGTCATTGCCAAGGGACATGGTTACCCAGATAGGGGGCCTTTGTGGCCATATTTTACAATCTCTCATACAAGGAAATCAACAGGTATCGAGTGTTTACTATGTTGCAGGCACCGCGTAGATACAACACACACATGATTTCACTTAATCCTGACGGCCAACCTGGGAGGACGGCCACTGAAGAAACAGAGGTCCAGGGGCAATATACAGCCTTTCTAAGGACCCAGACCCACCAAGGGGGGGAGGCCGACATTCAGCTCCAGATTTGTCTGACTCTAAAAACCTGTTTTGGTTCTATTTTCTCTTCCTCTTTAACATTGAGACTGATCAGGCATCTGTGGCGCGTAGAAGAGGGATTCAGTGGGTTCTGCTAAGCGTTTTTTCTTCTCCCCTGTCCTTCTTTTCTCCTTTGCAGATTTAATGAATTCCTTGCCTTCTTTGAAGATTTTGTGGGTCACATGCGTAGTAGTTAATATTACTGAGGAGTTTGTTACTGTACATGTGGGTCAGCTTTGCTCATGGTGGATCCTGCTCTCTAGACATAGTTCCCGGCTGGCCGGGCTGATCTGGGTTGTTGGAATGTTCAACGGTTCACTGTCCTACCAGAATGACCCTCCTGTCCCTGGTATTGTCCGGGGATTTTCTTTGCTGCAGACTCCTGATGTAGTGGAGCCACCTCTGAGCAGGTGACCAGAAGCTAGGAGCCCTGCTGCACGCCCCAGATGGCCTGAAGGGTCCTTTTCAGGTTTTTCTTGATCTTTCTAAGTGTGGCCACCAGGAGAGTGTCCGGGAGAGCCCCAGGGCTGCGGACAGTCAGTCCCCCACCGGGCTGGGGGCTGGACGTGCTGTGTGTAGAATGGCCCTCAGGGTTCCATTGCTCCTGTCCCAACATTTCCTGCTTTTCTAAGGGGAAGATGAACAACGTGTCTCCTTTCTGGGTTGCGGATGAAGGTGCATGTCACCCCCACCCTACTCTGCCAGTTCACGCTGCCCTAGTTGCCTGGTGCTGCCCTGGGCAGACGTTGCGGACTAGCGAAAGCACCTTCGGACGGCAAGGTTTCCATTTTTTCCTGTTCACTGAACTTGGATGGCTGATGATAGTCTTTAAAGCACTTTCATACGCAGGGTCCCATGAGAACCTTGCAACATTCCCTCGAGGCGGGCAGGGGTCAAGTGTACATTTCAGAGAGGCAGCAAGTGGGACTATTGCCTGACTCTTCACAGCCACGAGGTCCCACCTGGCTCTCCGGCTCAGGTCTGTCCAACTGGCCGTCCTGCTTTTCTGCCCGCGTGTCGGGCTGCCTCTTGGAAACCAGGGGAGAGGATGCAGGTACGAGGGAGGCGCAGATGGCCTGCCTCTCTCCAGCGTCGCTAGCCACTGCCTGGAAACCGGCAACGATGATGTAACGACAAGCATTGTTCAGCCATGGCGGCTTCCTTGTGTGGGTGGGACCGCGGTGCCGCCTGGGCTGGGGAATCCCATCGGTGACAACACAGCATCCTTTTGAGCTGACGCGGCAGCAGATGCCCCAGACCGACTCCAAGTCTGACAGCATCCGTGTGAGGTGTGTGCTGGGGACAGCAGACATCAGAGCTCTTCTGTAAATCACCTCCGCAAAGGCTCTTTGTGGTCGATTCACTGATGACTCATTTATAATCTGGTTTCAACATTGTGAGTCAAAATGCACCACTTTCATTAAAAATAACATTCACTAGGGTCTAACGGCTTTCTTTTTTCTGTTTTTTACTGTGCTGTGCGGTTTCTGGAGGGGAAGCTGTCAGATAGCAGGCGAGGCATTCCACGGGACCCGAACGTAACCGTGCGTGCCGGCACAGGGTCCAGCGACTCGGGTATGGGCCGTGCACCGACTGTGGGTGCTGTGGCCTCTGACCCGTGACAGTGTGTGGTCAGCGTGAGCACGTGCGGGGTGTGTGTACGTGTCTCTGCCCTTGACGAGACCCTGGTCCCAGAAGTACCAGGATCGCTCCGCACGTTTGGTAAAAATGCAGATTCTTGAGCTTCACCCCAAATCTCTGAGTCGGGGGTCCTTGACACATTCCTCAGGAGCTTTTTAGGCACAGTAGAGTCAAGAGCCTTGACTTTGGGTGAGAGAGGATGGGAACTCCCTTCAAGCAGAGCCTCCCTGCACACGGAGGGGGCAGGGGTGCGGCGGGCGGGCTGCAGACTGAGGGGGCGGAGCGGGGGTGAGAGAGGAAAAGGCGGGCAGGGGTGGGGAAACACCGGGGCCAAGTGGCCTTCTTGTCCCCGTGGGGACTGCACTAAAACCCCCTGCTTTGTGCAAGGCGCCCACAGTCTTTCTGGTGTGGGGACCTGATCTTGGGCGACTTCTATTTCCCTTGTTAAAAAAAAAATGAAACGTGCAAAATCGGTTTTGTGGGAATTGTGCAGGGTAAAAAGCCCTTGTTGTGAGGCTGTGTCTTTAGGGCTTGTGGTCTCTAGCGCTGTTGGAAACTTCACTGGGAAAAACACTCTAAAAAGCGACAGTTGAGGGGAGGGGACATGGGCGTTAGAGTTTCAGTTTTGCAAGGTGAGGAGTCCATGGGGATGGATGGGGTGATTTGAATGACAAAGGGAACGTGTTTCACACCGTTGAACAGTGCACGCAAAGATGGCTAAGATGGTCAATTTTCTGTTATGTGTGTTTTACCATAATTTGAAAAAACTGGAAAAAAGAAGGGATGCAGTTGAGTTTGGCTTGGGTGCCAGTCTAGAGGCACGCCACTGACGGTCTCAGCTGCTCCTGGGGAACGGCACTTATTTCGGCCATCTGCAACTTGATTCGCCAGTTTTTATTGTTGTTCTAAAGTTCGTGAAGATTCTTCCCTTCAAGGCCAGGTGGAAGTTTAACCTGACCCTTCGAGGCACCCTCTCCAAGGGCTCCTGGTGCCCAGGGGCTCTCAACAACGGGAAACAGGGGTGAGGTCTGGGAGGGAGGCTTGGAGCGGGAAGGGGGACATTTCGTTACAGATGGCCTTGCCCTCATGGAAGGCTGACGTCGTTCAGCACCTATGGCCTGCCTGGCCCGGTCTGGCCACCCGAGCCTCCCCGAGCTCCCAGAACCCAGTCGGAGCCAATGCCCAACCCCTCCCTGGGCCATGGTCCTTGCTCCTTTGCCAAGACACCGTGCCTCTCGTTCCCCGTGTCCTGGCCCACCCTGAGCCCTGGCCCGAGGCTCCCAGGCCTGCTCTGGTCTGAGGCTCCAGCTCACTCCTCCTCTGCTTCCCTGCTGTGCCTTGGTTCACCCACTTCTAGCTGCTTCCATCTGCTCCCAAACCAAGTGACCTTTCTTGACGCTTCCCCAGTACCAGCCTCCACAGTGGCCATTCCTGCTGGGTTGTCTTCTCCCTCCTGGGAAGGGAATCGGACTCTTGGAATGAAAAGCTGGTGCCTCCTGAAGCGTCTTATATATTATCCATCTATTTTTTTTTTTTTGAGACAGCGTCTCACTCTGTCACCCCAAGTAGACTGCAGTGGCGTCATCACAGCTCACTGCAACCTCAAGCTCCTGGGCTCAAACCATCCTCCTGCCTCAGCCTCCCGAGTTACTGGGACTACAGGTGTGCACCACCACACCTGGCTAAGTTTTTCGTAGAGACGGGGTCTCACTCTCGCTCAGGCTGGTCTCGAACTCCTGACCTCGAGCGATCCTCCCACCACGGCCTCCCAGAGTGCTAGGATTATAGGCATGAGCCACTGCACCTGGCCTCCTTCTTTTTTAAGGCTGAATGATATCCCATTGCGTGTATATACACCACATTTTGTTTATCTATTTATCCATTGCTGGACACTAGGATTGCTTCCACCTTTTGGCTATTGTGAATGAGGCTGCTATGAGCATGGGTGTACAAATATCTCTTCGAGACCCTGCTTTCAACTGTTTTGGGTATATGTCCAGAAGTGGAATTACTGGATAGATGGTAATTCCATTCTTAATTCTCTTGAACTGCCACAATGTTTTACACAATGACTGCACCATCTTACATTCCCACCAGCACTAGGGTTTAAGTTAAGGATTTTGAGATGAGACGATTACCCTGGATTATTCAGGTAGGTCCTAAATACCATCACAAGCGTCCCTTATGAGACAAAGGAGTTTAGACACACAGTGAAGGTGATGCTAAGACAGAGACAGAGATTGGAGGGCTGTGCCCATAAGCCAATGAATGCCGGCAGCCACCAGAAGCTGGAGGAAGCTCTGTTACAGCCTCCGGAGGCAGCCTGGCCCCTTCAACACCTTGATTTCACCCCAGTGAAACAGATTCCAGGCGTCAGTCCTCCAAAACTGTGAAAGAATAAAGTTCTGTTGTTTTGAGCTACTGAGTAATAATTTGTTTCAGCAGCCACGAGGGACTAATACACAGGTCCCCCCACCATCCACATCCAACCTCTCGCTCCTCCTGAGCCATGAGCCTCCTGCAGGCAGCGACTGTGGCGTGTTCACCTCCTGGTCCCAGGAGCCCAGCACGTAGCTTGGCCCATAGCATGCATTGGTGAATATTTACTGGCTAAATGATCATACGTGGGAAAGGAAGCGAGGAAAATCTCACTGTAGGACAAGCAAGATGTCAGAAGCCACACTGTAGGTCCTCCAGAGTGGGTGGTTCCTTGTGTCTGCCAGGAAGCATGTGATACCACGCAGGGTGCCAGGGCTTGGCAGCACTGTCGGGGGAGGTTCGGGATCCTTCCGGAGCCAAATAAACCACCTGAGCATTGCTCATCGCTGGCTCAGGGGTTTTCCCGAGAGATATCACACAGATGTCACTGGTCTATCACGCCCTTGCCCGGCAGCTAGGCTCAGCACATTGTCACCCACCCTTGCCTCCGCTGTCCCCCAAGCAACCCAACACACACACAATCACCTGACTCGTGAAATATTCTGATAAAAATTTTTAAAAATTTAAATGGTGCTAAAGCGCACATCACATAAAATTTACCGTCTCACCATTTCTAAGTGTGCAGCTTGGTAGCGTTAAGCACGTTCACGTTGCTGAGCAACCATCGCCACCACCCATCTCCAAAACTCTTTTCATCTTGCACAATTGAGGCTCTGTACCCACCCAACGATAACTGCCCATTCTCCCTCCACGCCCACCCCAGTCCCCCGCAAGCCCCATTCTACTTTCTGTCTCTACCAGTTTGACTATTCCAGATACCTCACACAAGTGGGACCATATAGTATTTGTTCTTTTGTGACTGGCTTGTTTGACTGAGCTTAATGTCCTCAAGGTTCATCCATGTTGCAGCATGTGTCAGAGTTTCCTTCTACAAACTGAATCATGTTCCATTGCAGGCACACGCTGCATTTTGTTTACCCGTTTATCTAACAATGGACACTTGAGTTGTTCCTGCCTTTTGGCCACTGGGAATAGGGTTGCTGTGAACACAGGTGTACAAATATCTCTTTAGACCCTACTTTTGATTTTTTTTTTGTATATACCCAGAAGTGGAATTGCTGGATCATATAGTAATTCTATATTTAATTTTTTGAGGGACCACCATACTGTTTTTCATAGCGGCTGCACCATCTTATATTCCCACCCACAGTGCATAAGGCGTCTAATTTTTCCACATCCCTGACTCGTAAGGTTTTTTTTTTTTTTTTTTTTTTTGAGACAGAGTCTTGCTCTGTTGCCCTGGCTAGAGTGCCATGGCGTCAGCCTAGCTTACAGTAACCTCAAACTCCTGGGCTGAAGCCATCCTCTTGCCTTAGCCTCCCGAGTAGCTGGGATTACAGGCATGTGCCACCATGCCCGGCTAATTTTTTCTGTTTTTAGCTGTTTGGCTAATTTCTTTCTATTTTTAGTAGAGACGGGGTCTCACTCTTGCTCAGGCTGGTCTCGAACTCCTGAGCTCAACCAATTCACCCGCCTCGACCTCCCCGAGTGCTAAGATTACAGGCATGAGCCACCACGCCCGGCCGACTCATAAGGTTTTGATGGATTTTGTAGCCTTTTACTGAATATTTCTTGGTAGAGGTCGGGGGGAGGTGGTTACATTCCATGTCATACCACAGATGTTTTTAAAAATGTTCTTTAAGCAGCTCTCCTTCTCCCTGGGGTTCATTTTTGGGTTGCAGATGGGCCGTCTTCCCTTGTTCTCTTCCGTATCGATAGCTTCTCCTTGCTAGTCTTATCATCCCTTTCATTACCAATTGCTTTCAAAGTATTTTTGATTAGGTATTTGCTCATGTGGTTGGGCATTAAAAATGTTCACAAGTCTCCCTTCTAGACCATCTCATGGCCACCTCGTTCCATTTCCCAGAGGCCACCCACGTGTTCCTTTTTTGATGACATTTTTGGAGATATTTTACAGACATAACATTGGAGAACAAATTGAGGAGGAGTCACATGAACCATGAAAAATAAAAGTCATAGCAGGTCAGCAGCAAAAACAGAACTGAAAGTCCTCAGACAAGGAAAAATCAGACAGGTCTGTTTAACACCAGCTGAGATCATGAGATACAGTGGAAAGTAGCCACCTGGGTCTTTGCATGGCTTGGATCACAGAAGCGTGATCTAGGTTGCACACACCTGGAAGAAAAGAAGTTTGCATTATGGCAATTACCCAAGGCAGCGCCACGGGACTATCGGGGGTGCAGTGGGGACAGTGGCCTAGGACCCCTGAAGGATATCTCAAGGGGGATTCTGGGCAGACTCAACCAAGGGTGCAAAGAAGGTGGTGGTGGGGGGGGTGTTTGGATAAATATATAAATCCAAGCATGCACAGTTCAGCATCTGGGGTGCTGTTTTCTCGCTGATTTGATAGGTTGTCACTGTAGACATATTAGCTTTAGAAGTGTCATTGTACTTCCTTGCCCGTGGGTCCCACTGGGAGGATGGGTTCTGGCCAGGGCAGGAGCGGTCCCCTCCTCGGGTTGTGCCGGTGTGTACTTGTTCTCCTCTTCTTTTCTGGTACACGCCCAGTCCCTGCATCTAGTGGGGCCATGAACTAGTTTTCACCAACGGAACATGAGAGGAAGTGATTCTATTAGTCCAGTTTGTGCTGCTGTAACAGAATATCACAGACTGGATAATTCATAAAGAACAGAAATTGATTTGCTCACAGTTCTGGAGGCTGGAAAGTCCGACATCAAGGTGCTTGCAGATTTGGTAATTCCGACTCCAAGATGAAGCTTTGAACGCTGCATCCTCCAGAGAGGAGGAACGCTTTGTCCTACGTGGCTGAAGGCAGAAGAGCAAAGAGAGAAAGCTCACCAAACTCATCCTTTTATAGTGGCATTAATGCCACCCAGGAGGACAGGGCCCTCAAGGCCTAATCACCTCTTGAAGGTCCCACCTCTTAATACTGTTATGATGGCAATTAAGTTTCCACGTGAGTTTTGGCAGGGACCAACATTCAAACCATAGCAGCGATATGGCCGCCTGAAGACGGGAGCAGTCCCTTGGGAAGACTGTATTCCAGTGACACTGAGCACTACTTAGAAGGAACCCATGTCCTTGACCTCTGAACTCTGCTGCCTTCTCTTGGTTGCCCCTAGAAATCGCATCCACCATTAAAGAACAAGTAGTTATTCTTTATTTCATCACTGAGGATATTCAGTAAAATGCTCCCTCGGACAATCTCAAAACTGCTGGGGTGATGGTGTCATTAGTGGAGCAGGACTGTAACTCCCATAGCTCTTCGCCCCGTGTCTTGGGCCCTCTTAGATCTATTTAGAGATACCCCCTGCTATGGTTTGAGTATTTGTCCCTTCCAAAACTCATGTTGGAATTTAATCCCCAGAGGTGGGGTCTTTAAGAAGTGATTGGGTTGTGAGGACAGAGCCCTCATGAATGAATGGGTCAGTTCATTCATACAGTAATGGATTAATGGGTTCATGGATTAGTGGCTTATCATGGGAGTAGAACTGGTGGCTTTGTAAGAAGAGGAAGAGAGACTTGAATATAGCACATTAGCACACTCAGCCCCCTCACCATGTGATGTCCCCGCGCTGCCTCGGGACTCTGCAGAGAGTCCCCACCGGCAAAAAGGCTCTCACCAGATGTGGCTCCTTGACCTTGGACTTCTCAGCCTCCATTAACTGTAAGAAATAAATTCTTTTTGTAAATTACCTAGTTTCAGGTAGTCCTTTTTTTTTTTTTTGAGACAGAGTCACACTCTGTTGCCCGGGCTAGAGTGAGTGCCATGGCGTCATCATAGCTCACAGCAACCTCAAACTCCTGGGCTCAAGTGATCCTCCTGCCTCAGCCTCCCGAGTAGCTGGGACTACAGGCATGCGCCACCATGCCCAGCTAACTTTTTCTATATATTTTTAGCTGTCTAGCTAATTTCTTTCTGTTTTTTTTAGTAGAGACGGAGTCTCATTCTTGCTCAGGCTGGTCTCGAACTCCTGAGCTCAAACGATCCACCCGCCTCGACCTCCCAGAGTCAGGTGGTCCATTTTAACCAACAGAAAATAGACTGAGACACCCTGTCTCCTTCACAAGAGCCACTCAGATACTCACAGTTCACATCAGTAGGTGGAAGGAATGTCAGTTCCTGGTAGGTCTTGAGAAGCACAGGTACCACAATCGAACTCAGGATCAAACACACTCTGAGGACTCTGGGCTTATAGTTTATCACGCACCATCTTCCCTGACTGCTGACTCCAGCTGCAGGGTGGTGGGGTCTACGTGCTGCCGCGTGGTGTGGCTGCTGCGGGCATCTCGCCTCTCCATCCCACCCCGCCTTCCCCCCAGCTCCTCTCTGTAGCTCGCTGTCCCATCAGGCAGGTAAACCCATCTCGTCGTACGGCGCTATCATTATAACATCAGTGTCAAACGATAATCAAAACCCAAATAGAATGTCTCAGATCTTCCCTCTGGTTAAAAAAAAATTCAATAATATCTCAAGGTCAGGGCCAACAGTACAAAAGCCCTGTGTTCATTAACGTGCCCATGTATACTGAATGCACAGTCTTTATTCTGACTTTCAAATTTTACAACATTTGGGTCTAATTGTGAATAGATGGTATGCTTTTTTCAGGTCTGCATTTTTTAATTGATACATAATATTTGTACATATGTGTGGGGTACACGTGGTATTTTGGTACTTGCATACAATGAGTAATGATCAATTCAGGGTAATCGGGATGTCCATACTTCAAACATTTATCATTTCTTTGTGTTGGGAACATTTCGAATTTTCTCTTCTAGTTATTTTGAAATACACACTATGTTTTTAACTACAGTCACCCTACTGAGCTATCAAACACTAGAACTTATTTCTTCTATCTAACTATGTGTTTGTATCCATTAACTAACCTCTCTTCAACCCCCTGCCCACCCTTCCCACCGCTGGTAACCATCATTCTACTCTCTACTTCCATGAGATCAACGTTTTTAGCTCCCACTGATGAATGAGAACATGCGATATTTGTCTTTCTGTGCCTGGCTTATTTCACTTAATATGGCGGCCTCCAGTTGCATCCATGTTGCTGCAAATGACAGGATTCCATTCTTTTTCATGGCTGAATAGTATTCCATCGTGTTAATGGGTAGATACATTGAGGGTTGTCCCCTTGGCATGTGAAGGACAGAATAACTAATCCTACTGGGGGCAGGGCAGTGAGTGTTTGTGTGTGTGTGTGTGTGTGTGTGTGTGTGTTTGTGTGTGTGTTTTCGGAACCGGACTATGAGGAAATGTTTTGAAGCCCAGCTCACATGAGAGAACGTTTTCCTCAGCATCTGCAGAGGTGTTTGAGTGGATTTGGCCTCCCAGCACCCTTTCATGAATCTTGGGTCCCTTATCAAGTTTTGCAAGTCGTTTCAAGCCCTTGGTGCCATCTTTGTGCACTTTCTGCAGAAACTGTGGACTAAGGCTGACCTTGCTCAATTAAATATCCTTTTAATTAAGCTCCAACTGAATGTTGTCAATGAAGTGATAAAACGAATACATGAAGGATTCCAGAAAGGGGAAAAAAAACAAAACAAAACACAAGTACGCAAAGCAAGGATTTGTTGTTTTTTTTCCCTTTAAATGACATTTGGCAAAACTGGTTAATTTGTCATGAAGTGATCGAGATCCTCCTTTAATCTTCCCATGAAAACCTGTGTACTTTGGGACTCAAAGTCACATGAATCTTTGCCTGGCAGAAATGTAAATGTTTTGAGAAGCCGGTGTCTGTCTGAGTTTGAGCCACAGCAGAGACCGAGGGACCTGTGGACGAAGGCTGGGTGGTGCACGCCGGCGTTCTAGGCAATTTCTAACTGTGACAAGACACAGCTGCTTCCCTGCTCCCCTGGCACCTCTCCTGTCCCCTTCGGTGGACCCTGGGCTTATGGGGGCTGTGGAAAGAATGCTCCCTTCTCCCCGATCTGGCCCCCTATGGCAGGGCCGAGGGGCTGGAGGAGGCCCCCAATTTAAACTCAAACTATTCTTTACATCATTGCTAGTTTTTTTGCCCCTTTTTGGGTGAGGCTGGGAGTCAGGGAAAGTGAATTTTAAACTCTGCATGCCTGACCTGAATGGATCAGTGTCCCCAGAATAGGGCACTGAATCCACGAGACCCCTGGGACTAAGGAGGGGGAACAGAATGAAGAGAAAGGAGCCCCATTTTGGGGTTGTCAGGTGGCTGGTGTTCACGGAAGGCAGCTGACCCTGTGTTAGCCAAAGTGCAGGAAGAAACGGGCCTCCCTGCCTTTCCCATTTTTGTTGTCCGGTCCAGAAGTTCCTCTTGAATGCCCTCAGACCCCTGCAGGTTGAGGCTCCACCCTTGGCCGGTGTTGTTTCCAGCCGTGTAGACACTCGCAGAGGAGATGTGGAGCTGCTGAAGGCTCCTGGTCCCAGGTCTGCAACTCACCAGCGCCGTGGTGTCTGGAAAACTGTTTCTCATCTGCAAGGGGGGATTGTAACACGGCACTGTCCTTGTCATCGAGGCCTGGTGAGGCTCCACTGAGAACGGTGACCATGAACTGAAGGTCACAGTGCAGGTGTCAGCGTGGGCTCTGAGGGATTCTCATCTGGTGGCTGCGGATGAAGGTTGGGTGGGACCAGAGCTTGTCTGGAAGTGTGACAATCCCATGTGTCAGAGCTCGATGGAAACTTAGCAGATGTTTACTCCCACTCTGCCATCGGCTAGATAAGCAAAGCCGTAGGTAAGGGAAGCCACTGGACCTGCCCAGGGGTGGCCCCGGAGAGGCTCTACTCCGCAGTGCGACATGTACCAAAGGACCCCTTGTCCTGCCAGGGTGATGGAGAGTCCCGCCCATTCCAAGGTGGAACTGACAAAATAAAGGGCGGATGGCAGAGCTGAAAGGTCTGACCCCCACGCGGAGAACAAAGGCCCAAGGGAGACAACGACGTAGGACAAGGTCCAGATGGTTCTGCAGTTCCTGTTCACTGTGCCAAGTGCCTTGACCTCGTGAGCGGAGGCCAGCCCCGGCCGACTCTTCCAAGTCCCAGCACGGCCTGAGGATTTAACGCGCCTGACAATGCCAGCGCCTTTTGGGTGGGCAGGGGTCGCGAGGAAGCCCTGAGTCACAGCACCGCCTGCTGCAGGGCTCCGGCTCTAGCACTCGCTGCTCCGGGGGAGGATTATAGGTGCGGAGGAGACTAACCTTGAAGGCTACAGCTTTATAGGGCATGAATAAAGGCTGATGCATGGTGCCTGGGAACAAAATCAGGGCAAGTGCCAGCTCTTGACCTCATCCAGCGAGGCCCCGACTTGTTCAGCAGGGCCGGGGTTGCTCACGCTGTCCAGGATGGAGGCGGCAGAACGCCGGGGGCCGGAGCAAACCCTGGCGGCAGCGCAGGAGGACAGGGGCCTCTTGTTTCTGAAGAGCTGGATCCGTGCAGGCCCCGGGCTGTCTGTGCTTTGCGACAACTGACACCTGCAACTCCAAGCACACAGGGACAACTGGGGAAGGGACAGCTGTGTCCTGGCCGCTCTGGTGATGTTGGAAACGCTGGCCACGGGAAGGAAAATAATCTCTCGCTCTCTCATATCCCCCCCAACCAACACGCGCACACACCTTCCAGGTCCGCGAGCCTCTCTAGAAGGTGTCCCCAGGCACCTGTACTCCGCCTCGTCCTGCCCGACACCGATCACATTTCTCCCTGTCAAACCCGCGTTATTCAGACAGCAGAACGTGGTTCTAGCATCGCTCCTGGGAGAAAACGGTTCCGCCTTCGTTTCTCTAGTCTGCCTGACATAGTGTGCAGGCTGAGCAAAGTCTGAGAAACAGGCCCGGGGTTCAAGCCAGGGTCACGGGACTGGGACTCTTGGCCCTTGTGCGGGAGGAGGAGGAGAAGGAAGAAGAGGAGGAGGAGGAGGAGGAGGAGGAGGAGGGGGAGGAGGAGGGAGAAGGCAACGCTCAGGTTGTTATGGATTTATCATCTGGTGGAGCCCCCTGGGCTGGGACATCACGTGGGAAGGTTGGTTGTCACGTATTTGCTCAGGAAATGGACATGGAGGAGGTTGACTGTAGAAGTTTCTGGCCCCTGCTCCAAAGTCCAGACGGCGGAGGGAATGGTCATGTTCTTTCTGGAAGCAGCCTGCACTCAGGCCCAGAGGGAGCCAGGGCTGCTGCAGAGACGTTTCCTGAAGGACGGGACGGCCCGCAGCACACGTCAGCCAGGGGAGACTACCTTGCTCGTCTGAGACCAAGGCGGTTTGGGAGGCTGAGTCAGAGGGAACGCCGTGGCTCACCCCGGAGCGGGGCCAGGACGCCAGGGTTGGACTCTGCTAAAAATAAGCCACTCATGTTTGGACATCGTGCTCTGTCTCCGCAGAGCCCTGGCACTTGGCGCCCTGCCACGGCCTGTGGGTCGAGGCCAGGGGCTGACTCAGGAGATGTTCTCTGGAATCTTCTTCCACCGGGTTGGGTGCAACGAGGGAAGGGCTCGGCTGGGGCTGTCGTGGGAGAAGGAGCTGGAAGCAGGAGCTGCTCAGGCAGGAGCCCCCCGGGGTGTCAGGGACGTCTGCTCCTCTGGGGCTGTCCCTCCCGGCCCTCACGGACCCTTCCTCCTGCCCCAGAGACCACGGTGTCTCCCTGGCACCGGCCCCCCAAAGCTGACGCCCCTCCACCAGCTATTAGAGGGTGGAGGAAGTGAGCAGTTTTTTCCCCCCAAATGAAAAGAACTTCAAGGTATACTCATTATTTTAAAAAAAAGACATAAAAAGAAAAGTAAAAAGAAATTAAAAAAACCCCATATCTGCCTCCTCCCATAAATTTATAGAGGAAATATACATATTTTCTATGCATATTTAGGTGAATACATATTCCTTTTATAAGAATGGGATTGAGTCAACATTTTCCAACTCATTTTCTTGTTTTTGAGACAGATTCTTGCTCTGTCACCCAGGCTGGAGTGCAGTGGTGTCATCACAGCTCACTGTAACCTCCAACTCCCAGAGTTAAGTGATCGTCTTGCTTCAGCCTCCTGAATGGCTGGGACTACAGGTGTGTGCCACTATGCTTGACTAATTTTTTTGTTTTTTAAATTTACTCATTGTACCAAGAGCCACGGCTAAGTTTTAAATTTTTGGTAGAGACAGCAGTCATTCTATGTTTCTCGGGCTGGTCTTGAACTCCTGGCCTCAAGCAATTCTGCCTCAGCCTCCGAAAGTGTTAGGATTACAGGCGTGAGCCACTGCACCTGGCCCTGATTTTCTTATTTAGTAATATATCATGGACAACTTTTCATAGCCACAATTACAGACTTATATGATCATTTTAATAGCCGCATGTAGAGGAATCAGAATTTAACCCAGGAGTTAACGAACTTTTTCTGTAAAGGGCCAGATAGTAAATATCTTTGGTTTCACAGGCCAGATGGTCCCTGTTGCAGACACTCAACTCTCCTGTTGTAGCTCCACAGTGGTCAAAGATAATATGCCGATGACCAGGTGTGGCCATGTTCCAATAAAACTTTATTCACAAAAACAGGTCCTGGACTGGTTTTGGCCCACTGACCTACTCTGATTTAACCTGTCACCTACTGATAGACATTTCATGGCAATTCTTTTGCTGCTGAAAACAACACATAAATATGCTTGTGTGTGTGCAGATATGAATATGTATATATGTGTATATATTCATACACGCACACAGGATTCAGATATACAGTATATATATATCCTTGTCTGATGGCCCCCGTGATGCTCTGTAGCCTCAGCACGGTGCTGGGTGGCCCCGGGCTGGGGCCAGATAAGTGGGCTGTGGGGCCGAGGGGGTCTTTGCAGAGAGAACACGTGGTCCTGGGAGGAGGAGGATTGCTTGGCTGGAGAGTCCGAGAAGCCTGGAAGGTTCCGATCAGCTTGTGTGACAGTGGCTCTTTGGGAATTGGGAAGATGAAGTGTCTGAACGAGGATCTGGTGATCTACAACAAAACCTCCATGGAATGAGGAGAGACAGACTCGGGCGGGATGCAGGATTCTGTCCTCGGCACAACCCCCATCGGCTTCTCCGCAGGTCTAGACGGGAAAAAACAAGCACCAGGCACTGTTGACCTCTCCTTTACCTTCGTGAAGGTCCCTTTTTGCCTGGAGTTCCATGACACTTTTCTCTTTTGTATCCTGTTCCTCTTGGGCCACACCTTCTGAATGTCCTTTGTTGGTGACCTCATTCCTTTAATTCTGAGTGTTCTTAGAACTCTGTCCGAGGGTCATTTCTCATTCAATTTTGCATCCTCCCCTCAAATCACCTCCATGGCTGCCAATACCCTTTCCATACCCGTATGACTTCCAGATCCTTTTCTTCCCCCTGGCCTTCTCCTCGGCTCTGGACCTGAGATCTTACGGGCGTAGCAACCTCAACATGCCCCACCCTGAACCCAAGGCCATGTCCCTTCCCAAACCTGCTCTTCCATCACAGCACCCCAATTTCAAGTGGTGGCACCATTTGCCCTGGTTCTCAGGCTGGTACTGTGGGCTTCCTCCTCGGCACGCTGCTTTCTCCCACGCCTTGCCTCTACTGAATTCCAGGTCTTGCCAGTTCTCATGGAGACAATAGCTGAAGTTAGCTGAACGCTGGCCGCCTGCCAGCCACTGTGCTTAGAGCTTTGTAAGCAGAGTCTCCTTTAACCCCCAAAGTAACTCTGTATAGCAGGAATTAATGAAACATCATTTAATATACGAGGAAACTGAGGCACGCAGACTTGCCCGAAACCCCAGAAAGATTTAACTCACGACCATCCGACCCCCTAACGGTCCAGGTTACAAGATCCCCCCGCACGTCTGTGCTGGCGGGCGCACTGCCTCTCACCGCGAGACTCGTCCTGCCTCTGGTCTCTGCACGCAGCGACCAGAGGAACTCTCAAAATGAAACTCCGATGTCGTCACTCCTCTGCGTAAACCCTCAGAGTCTCCCCGTTGCCCCCAAAAGAACGTTCTCATTTTTTAACGAGCGCTAGTTCCAGGCATGGGACACACCGTGGCACATGAGATAAGTTCCTGTCCTCATGGAGCTTACATTCTAGACTGCTGGCGGATTATAACTGAGTAAATAGACAACGTACTTGCAGAGAGTGGTGGGTGATACTGAAGAAAAATAGAGCAAGGTAAGGGCGGGACAATGACCTGGGAGGGGCATTGGGATTGGTGGTCTGACGGAAGCTGAGACTGCATGAGGTAAGCCCCTGCAGTAAGGGGAAGGAGTATTACAACTAGGAAGGAAGAGCATGTGCAAAGGCCCTGTGGTAGGAATGAGCTTGGAGTGCTTGAGGAACAACAAGAAGGCCTGTGTGGCAAGAGCCGGGTGAGAAACGTGGAGAGTGGTAGGCAGCTGGGCCCAGACTGGTAGCCAGGTGGGTCCGGCTCGCCATGGTAAGGAATTTGGCTTTTATCCTGCATGTGACAGGAAGGTTTAAGTGGACACAGGGTGGTGATCTGATATGCTGTAGGTTTTTAATTGATCATCTGGCTGCTGTGTTGGAAATGAGCATGTGGGTGGTAGCAGAGAGAGCGGTGAGGAGGTTCTTTCGGTGTTCCGGGGGAGAGACGCTGGTGAGGACGCGGCAAGGGGTGGCGATATTTGCCTCGGGCGTTGAAGATGAGGCCACCCTTGCTAAGTGTGAGGGGGAAAGAGGATAGTCAAGGACAGCTGGTGGGGCTTTGCCCTGAATGTACTGGAACAAGGAATGGGGCAGGTGAGTGTGAGACTCTGGGCGGGGTTGGGGCCGAGATACACCCGTGAGGGTTATTGGAAAGAGATGGCAGTTCAGACCACGGAGTGAGATCACGTGGCCCAGGCTTGGTCCTTTGAGTCTAGACAACTCTTCTGAGGGCTTTTTGCTACAAACAAGAGCAGAGATATGGGAAGTGTTATGGGTTGACCTGTGTCCCCCAGAAGGTGTTAAAGCCCTAACCACACAGTACCTGTGAATGTGACCTTATTTGGAAATCGTGTCTTTGCAGGTGATTGAGTTAAGATGACATCATTAGAGTGGGCCCTAACCCCAAATGCCTGGTGTCCTTATAAAAAGAGGATGTTTGGACACAAAGACAGGAGTGCTCCGAGGGAAGGTGATGTGAAGACACAGGGAGATGACAGCCATCTACAAGCCGAGGACGCCTGAGGCTGCCAGAAGCTGGGAGAGGGGCCTGGGACAGAGGCTCCCTCTCACCCTCGGAAGGAACCAGCCCTGCCAACACCTTGGTCTCGGACTTCCAGCCTCCAGGACTGGGAGATGATGAATCTCTGTCACTGAAGCCATGAGTCTGTGGCACTTTGTCATGGCAGCCCTAGAAGCTAACACAAGGAGGCAGACGTGGGGTTCACTGGGGGTCTTTTAAACAGGCGACAGAACAGCGTGTTCATAGGAAATGGAATGAGCCGGGGTGGAGGAAACACAAAGGATGTGGGGGGCGGGGGGCAGTGCGCAGAGGGACGGTTCTCTGGGTTCTCAGAAAGGAACCAGGTTCTGGGCCTTTACACACATGGGTAGTTCCCACCTGCCCGGGCCCCAGCGTGACGGCTCCTCTTCTCCAGAGAGATCCAGAACTTTCCTCTGTGCTCCGGCCACACTCACCACTTTCTCCATCTCTGCACGGGCCACCCTGTTTCGCCATTGCTTGCTGAATCCTGCCACCTCCCCTGCCCAGCGCTCTGGGTTGGGGGGACGGGGCCCAGCCCACGGGAGCAGATGTGAAGTCCTTCCAGATTGTTTTGTCCAGGTGACACTGGTTTCAGGGCTCCTTTTGGAAAACCGGTTCCTGGCTGGCACGACATTCCCACCTCTTCGCAGAGATAAACCTCGGTTTTGTCCCGTGTTTATTCAACCCTTTGTGGGGCTATAAATCCGGAGACAGCTCCACCGGGAACTTTTAAGTGGGGACAGACCCTGTGAACTGCGTAACCTTGAGCAAGTCACTTAACCCCCGCGACCTTTGGTTTTTCCATTAGTCAAACAGGGCAGAGAGCTGCCCTTTCTCTCCCTCGCAGATGAGGGCGCGGTGGCTCCGGCTGAGTCCCGACCCCGGAGGCCGGCGTGTGGATTCGCGCCCACGCGTGGGCTCTGAGTCAAAGGCCCAAGCGATGGTTCTCGAGAAGAACTGTGCAAACGCGTAGAGAAGGGGAAGGCTTAGTCACCCAGGATTCTGTGTTCAGAACTCTGAAATTTTTCCAATTTTTGATTAAAACGATTTCTAATTGTGGTCAGATAGACGTAAGTTCAAATTTACCACCTTCATCATTTCTACGTGTGCACAGCTCAGTCGTGTTAAACACGTTGACACCAGGGTGCAGCCATTGCCACCCTCCATCTCTAGGACGTTTTCATTTTGCAAAACCGAAACTCTGCACCTATTAACACTGACTCCCCATCCCCCCGCCGCCCGGCCCCAGGAAACCACCATTCTACTTTCTGTCTCTATGAATCTGACTACTCTAGGAACCTCACACAATATTTGTTCTTTTTGTGGCTGGCTTATTTCACTTAGCACAAAATCTTCAAGGTTCATCCATGTCGTAGCATGTGTCAGAATGTCCCTCCTTCCCACGGCTGAGTACTGTCCCGTTGGATGGATGTACATGTGTTTATTCACGTGTCCAAGGACACGCCACCTTTGGGCTGTTACTGAATAACGCTGCTATGGCCACGGGTGTGTAATCGGAACTCTGAATGTTAGACCATATCATGGCTCCCCTTAAATGCATTCATACCCTCATCATCCTCGGCCTTCTTAGCGGTGGTTTGATTCATCCAAGGACACAAGAAATCTGGAGGAATCTTGGCTGCTGCTCCTAGACAGTCTATGCTTTTAACTGTTCTTTAACACAGGCAGACATTTCCACAGGGCCCTTTCTGGAGGGAGGTAAACATCAGATAATTTAAGGTATTATGGTTTTGGAGTTAAGGCCCTTTTCTTCCCCTTGGAGGATCATCTGTTTTATCTCTACTTGACTTTTTAAAAATGCTGGAACTGTTTTGTTTTTTTTTTTGATTGAATACCAACCTTTTTTCCTCTGACGTTTCTACGACCGAAGGTGGAAAAATAAGACCTTTGCTTATTAACAAAATGAATCAATCTCTTTCCCCCATGGGAACTTGAAAACAATTTAGAGAGTCGAGTAAACTTCAGATTTTCCTCTGCTATGCATTGGGCTGACCTTTCCTCCAGGTAAAACTGAAGGGAGATCTGGCCGGGCTGGACAGAAAACGAGGTCACACCGGGTGCCACTGGTTTTTAACCCTGGCCGGAAGTGCCTTGAACTCTCATCCACCCTGTTCAGCCTCCCTCGGCACCTTCAGACAGAGGGAAGTTGAGGCCCAGAGAGGTTAAGTGGGCTGGCAAAGGTCACCCCCGGAGACAGTGACCAAGGGAAAATCGTGCTCCATCAGAGCCCTTAATGAGGTTGCAGTGGGCCGCTGCTCCCCAGAGGACATCCTCAAAGGCGGCCGGGCTCACTGTCGTCTGTCTTCCTTTCTTTGTAGGTGCCAGATGTGTCTGGGGAAAGCCTCTCCTTTGTCCAACCATTGTGCAGGTTCCGCCTCCGGAGGTGGTGGGCCCCGGAGTTTCCAGCCAGCTGGCCCCTGGCGGCCCGATGCCAGGGCCTGCGTCAGAATAAACAAAAGCAAAGAGACTGTGTTGGAAACGGGACCGCGCGGGGCTGAGGAGATACTTAGAAAAGTGGCCTTGGGCCAGCTCCTGCTCTTTCCAAATATGCCAGGAATGCTGGGCCCAGAGGAAGGGGACAAAACAGGAGACAGAAGGAAAAAGAACAAGCCTCACCAGGGCATAGTCCCAGCGGGTCGAGTTGTCCAAACAAAGCAGAAGACAACCCCCAGCCCCAAACAAAAGTGGATCAAGGCGTTTCGGAACTCAGGAACGATAATTACTAAAGTGTGCAGCTATAGTGGGGTCTCGTCTCCAGAAACAAATCTCTCCGTCTTCTCAGCACCTATTTTTAGGTGAAGAAGTGACTCCGAGGACCCTCCAGGAGAAATGATGAGCAGGGCTGGGCTGGAAACCTCGGTTTCCCCAGTTGCAAGCACCCTGCTCGGGGCCGGGCTTCGTCCTGAGCTCGGTTTCCCGGTCTGAGACCAGGATCCTGACAAAGGACAAAAGGTCAAAGGGCACAGCAGAGGGGGAGGAAAACAAAACAAAAACAGGAAGTGGCCGGCTCAGGGATTTTCCACAGGAAAGCTGGGAAACAGGTCCTGGTGGAAGAGAGTGTCAGAAGACAAAATTGCAACCAATCTAATAGAAAGGTCTCAGTTGGCTTTATTTGTGATTCTAGAATTGGGCAAGACTGCGTTCCGCCGAGCTGAGCAGAAGAGGTCGGCTTTCTAGAAAGGGAAGGGCTGGAGAAAGCAGACGAAGAGGACAGAGAGTGCATTGGTTACTTTTCAAACTTACTGTTTCCGTGTGTGGTGGGGTGGGGGGACCAGGGAGCTAGAACAATAGAAAAATAATGAATTAGTGAACATCAGGGTACTTCAGGCTACCTTTTTGGGGTGTAGAGGGAACTTCACTATCATGCTGACTGAAGATTTAAACTGGCCTTCTGGGAAGTCGGCTGTTCTCTCTCTCTCCTCCTTTCTTGGAAGGTCAGATAACAATTCAGTCTGGTTTTGGTGACGCGGAACTCTATAGCATGAGTGACTCCATTTTGATTTTTAGTCTGGTCTGTTGGGGCCTCGTCCAAAACAATGGCCTCCTATAATTTTTATTTCACAAGAGAAACAGGAAGAAAACGGGCTCCTCTCAATCCTCTGGAAGCCGCTGGAGATGTGAAATGGGGCTTCAGTAGGAGGGAGGCGTGGCCGGGGGACAGGACCCCCCAGGTGGGACACCCGAGCCCTGGGCTCATTGACATGACTCCGGATCCCTCCCTGCTTCCGTTCTCCTCTTGGAAGGAGAGCTTTGTCCCCTCCTGTGTCCCTTAGGGAAGTACGTTCGTGTATGTCTAAGGCCAGTGGGTGAAGAGGGGTCTAAGACGACCCAGGGGACACGTCCCCCTCTCAGCCGTTCTCCTTGAGTGGCATTTCTGATGTATATGGGCAGACAGCATTTAGAACCATAGTCGCACAAATGGAAAAACATTAGTTTCACTTGTCTCTCACTTGTAGGGCTGACTCAGTGCTTTTGCTACCAGAACTTGGAAGGGGCAAGGCCAGAGGGAGGCTGCCTGGGGCCTCTCTCTCTTCTTCTCCTAAGCAGGGCAGGGGCAGATTTCCCAGAATTGCAGCTGGGCGAGGGTCTGTGGGGGAGGACAGTGACAGGTCCCGGGTGGGACCCCAGGAAAAATGGGATTGTACAAGAGCAGAGGACCAGCGTCCTGGATCCCAACCCCTGTGCTCTGTGGATGTAGTTAGCCACCCCTTCCTTCCCCAGGGGGAGCTGGGTATGTACTTTTTTCTGAGACAGGGTTTCACTCTGACGCCCAGGCTGGAGTGCAGTGGCCTCGTCATAGCTCACTGCAACCTCGAATTCCTAGGCTCAAGCCATCTCCCACCTCTGCCTCCCAAGTAGCAGAGACCACAGGTACGCACCACTGGGCCGGCTAATTTTTAAATTTTCTGTAGAGGTGGGGTCTCACATGTTGCCCAGGCTGGTCTCCAACTCCTGGCCTCAAGCGATCCTCCCACTTCGGCCTCCCAAAATGCTGGGATCATAGGCGAGAGCCACCAAGCCCAGCCTTCTCCACTGTACTTGCACTGAAGAGCTCCTTTGTCCACAACAAGAGGAAAAAAAAACCCAAACTCCAGTTCCTTCCTAGCCACTTCTGTCTTGAGATCTTATTTTACTCCCTAATCAAGGAAGTCAGAACTTTAGGCCAAAAGGGAAGAAAGTGCCAGCTTGTTTCAAACACCCTATATGCAAATGAGTCAGTAAAGTCTGTCGCAAGCGGCCACTAGAGGTCAAAGGTCAGCCTCTGAGTCTGAGTCCAACATTTATTTTGCTCAAAATATACTGCAAGCAGGGTGGCAGGAAATGAGTGGCAGCAACCTCAGTTGTTGTGTGAAAGTTTCCAATTAGGAATTCAAAGAACTTGTTTAATGAAAAAGTGACATAATTCCTTTTATGTGCTTCCCACTTCCTTGGTGGTCCCTGGCTAAGGGCTGGATCCATTGTCAGGACGATGGATGTCATTCAGTTCACCTGATAGAAGGGGCAGCCGGATCTGATGTAATATTTAATAGAAAGGAAATTGATTAGTTCCTTAGGTATGGGGTTGGCAAACTATCGCACGGGCCAAGCCTGGCCCACAGCCCGTTTTTGTAAATAAAGTTTTATTGGAACACGGCCATGCAAATTTTGGCTGCTTTCATGGTACAAGGGCAGAGTTGAGTAGCTGAAAGAGAGACCATATGGCCTGCAAAGCCCGAGATATTTACTCCATGGATCTTTATAGAAAAAGTTTGCCAACCCATGCCCTAGTGTATCACTTCTTAATTTTTTTTTTGTATGATGGGACCCCTTCAAAAATAGGGTGAAAGGTATACATGATGTATCCCTTTTCAGGAAAATGCATGACTTCCTGGTGAAGAATCCCCATAGGTAACTCTAACTAGACTCTTCTATGGGGACTGGGGCTGTCCTAGTGTATTCGGGACCCTTCCCAGGAATAGTTTCTGAGGGTACGAAGGACGTCTCTGCACTAGCACCCACCCCTGCCCACTGCACTGGTCCTAGTTGTGATAGAGCAGAAATAACCTTGGATTACAGGGCAGGAGACACAAGCTCCCCTCTTGCCTCTGTCCCCTTAATGCCGGGTGGTCTTGTGCAAGTCACTTCACTTCTCTGAGCCTTGGTTTCCTCACTTGTCAAATGAGGGGTCCAAAACAGATGATTTCTTAAGAGTCTTTCTGGCTTTAAGTCTCTGTGATCTCCAAGGGTCTGGAATGTATTTCCAGGGCTGAGGAGTTGTGGGGTTGTGATTTACATATTTGCAAAACACTTGAATCTGCTTGGCCACCCAGAGAGGTCTGTGATGGTTAATTTAGTTAATTCCCAGCTCTGAAATGTGGGATTTGATTACCGCACTGGATATTTGGCGTCTGTTGGAAAATATTCCACCATGCCCCAGTCTCCACCCCTGACCCTGGTCAGAAACCCTGATCAATCCAGTTGTCACACGGGGGCTGCTTGAGGGAGCGAGGACACATCCAGCCCGGTCCACCAGAGCGCTGGAAGAATGACTTAGAGCCCAGGACCTCTGGCAGAACGTCCCCAGTAACATCTACCAGAATTGAGGGTGTGTAAATCTTATCCTGGACAGATAGGACCTGTCAGGGAAGCAAAACAGCTTTTGGATTTGTGTTGCTTTTGGTTTTAAAATGAAAGTAAATACATATATTTTTCTGATCATAAAAATGCTTCCTGTTTGTTGTGGACAATTTTAAGAAATACAGAAAATATGAAGCAAGAAAAAATGATCCCCAAATCCCACTCTGCAGAGGTGACTACTGTTAACAGTTTGATCGATGTCCACATGTCTCTTTTATGCGCACACTCACGACGACACTTTTTTTTTTTTTTTTTGAGATAGAATCTCACTCTCTTGCCTGGGCTGGAGTGCCGTGGCGTCAGCCTAGCTCACAGCAACCTCAAACTCCTGGGCTCAAGCGATCCTCCTGCCTCAGCCTCCCAAGTAGCTGGGACTACAGGCACATGCCACCATGCCTGGCTAATTTTCTTCTACAAAGTTTTAGTTGTCCAGCTAATTTCTATTTTTAGTAGAGATGGGGGGGTCTCGCTCTTGCTCAGGCTGGTCTCAAACTCCTGACCTCGAGCGATCCTCCCGCCTCGGCCTCCCAAAGTGCTAGGATCACAGGCGTGAGCTACCGCGCCCGGCTTCACGACGACTTTTACATCAATGGGCTACACATGTTGTTTCATCGCCTGCTGTTGTTCATCTACCAAAATGATCCCTGTAAATATCTCTCTGTGGCTTTGAATGTAGATTTCCAACATTATTTTTTAACAGTTGCCGTAGTATTTTATTAAATGTACCCTAATTCTCTGACTCGATCTCCCTAGGTCTTGAATGGGTCTACCCATTTCTCTCCCTCTCTGGGATGGGAAGACGAACGCTTTGCTTCAGCCACTGCAACCAACAGAGCCTTTATTAAAGTCAGAAGATGCCTCGTGCCGCCTGTGACCTAGTGCGAGTCAGGATCGGAAGCCCCCAGGGACAATGGTGGAGCCACGAGTGTTCGCAGCGGCAACTCTGCCCCGCCAGCCGCTGCTGTGGCCTCGTGCCACGATGACCAGCCCGGGCGGGAGAGGGCCGCAGCAGGGAGCTGCCCCTTCCAGGGCTGGCTCGCGGCGGTTTCCTGCCTTGCTAAATGGCCGTTGCTCAGTGGTGATGATTCATGGCATTTGGAAAGTGTGGCTGTGTTCTGAACAGGGAAGTGAAAAATAACACGGCCAAGGTCAGTGCAGGACGGGACAGGGGCCGTAACACGATGTGCTGTTTTACTCTGGAAAATGCAGGGGGCGGGGAGCCACAGTAAAATTGATGCTGGCGGTTCACACCGTTCACGCCATGCCAGCGGGGCTCTGCTCCGTCTCCTTTGGAGCATCAACTTTTCCGAGTGTCGGTCACTAATTTGTCCCTTGGAAGCGGCTGCGGGTCTTGGCTGAGCGGCTGTGGGTAGGAGGAAGTGGATGGGTGATTCAGGGAGTGTCTGCTTCCTCTCTGAGTCAGGACTGGATCTGTTTCCTGCGGTGGTGCCAGGGGGCACTGTGTGGCTTTCGCTAGATTCTTTGAACTGGGGATCAAACCTGAGGCTCTGAGCCCTTGTGGCCGCTGGCTGTCCTTTGACCCCTCTGGCTGAGGGAGGGGGTTGAGCTGCATCCTATGAGCTCGGTCCAAGCGGGGTAAGGCCGTCCCGTGGTGTCAGCTGGGAGACACCAGCGAAGCGGAGAGCTGAGTTATCTCCTGGATCTGTGCCCACTTTGGGGGCTCCCTTGTTTTTGGAAGTTGTATTTGGGGGAGCAGCATGGTTCTGAGGGGCTCTGCCTAGGCAGGTGTTGGGCTGATGCAGGAGGCAGTTGAACTAGATCTCCTGGCGTCCATCTGTCCATCTGGCCAATGACACGATCGGACAGGGCCGGGTGTGTGGCTGGGACGTTCTTATGTGAGGAGTCATAATTGGCTTCTTGTTCCAGAACACTGAGTTTTCCAAGGTTTTCTGTCTTGAGTGCACTGCCTGAATGGCTGTCATTGCTGTCACCTCAAACCCGTTCTAAGAAACGCTCCAATTATCCAGATGATTGCCTCTGCCTAAGAGTGTGTAATCCTAAGAGTGTCGACTTGGTAAGTGCTTGGAAACCGGCTGCAAACCTGCCTGAGGTGCCGTGTTCCACACCCTCCACCCCCTTGGCCAATGCTCATTTCTCCCGTCCGTTCTCTGCCCCCTCCTCCCTGCCCCCGCCCCTCCCACTGCCAACCCCAGAGCCAAGGCTCCGCTGGTCTAGCTTAGGCAGGACGACCGCCGTCCCATAGCTGCCTATTTAGTGAGGACTATTAGCCACACGTGAGAGAAATGCAAGCCAGGGCAGCCTGGGCTCCTAAAAGGGGGCTTTGTGTGCCCCAGGTCACCTGCAACCGTGCTCCCCACCCTGCCAGGTGCTCTCTCGTCTCTCACTTCAACTGCCTCCGAATACTGATTTTGATCTCTTTGATAAGCTTCTCCATGGCAGGTGACGTGCAATGGCAGCCTTTGCTTGTCACACCTCGTGGTGTCACCACTGGGGAGAGACAGAGAGAGGCCAGGGTGGCCGTTGCTGGCTCGGTCAGTCACTGTGGCCTGAGAAAGAGCCGAGCTGATGGAGCTCACATTTGGACTCTGTGCTCAGTGCAGGGAGGGGGCTATTTCTCAGAGGGAGGGGCCCCTGTCCTGGGCAGACATACAACAGGGCCACCACCCCTGGGTGCGGAAGGCTCTCACGGAGTCCTGGGATGAAGCCGGGCCCTCCCTGCCTCACCCCTGCGCCCCCTGACCTGGCAGTGAGGGGCATGGCCTGGGGGAGGGGCCCCTGTCCTCAGAGCCCACTATTTTATGGCTTGAAAATCCATAGGAAAATGGCAGTTTACTCAACGACATTTTTGGGGGGAGGGACAGCAGCTCTGTGACCTTCTGAGCAGACCGGCTTGGAGGATCTCAGCAGCCAGTGAAGGAGAACAAAAGAACCATTCTCAGAAGCATGGCAAAAATGAAACCAAATAAAAACCCCATAAAAATCCCTGCTGGGGCAGAGGAAATACCAGCCCGATGCTTTTGTGCTGCACGTTCACTAATAAAGGAAAGATTCACAGATAGGCCCAGCGACTTGATTAGGTTTGGACTGGAGGGAGAATGTGTGGAAAAACAATACAAAGGCGTCACCAAGCTGGGGAGGTCTGCTGGTGCGTGCATCTGTGTGGCGTGTTGCTGCAATTCAGGAACCGACCGCTGACCGGGGTTCGCGTGGAGGCTGGAAGGACCCTGGACTCGAACCGGTGCAAAGTTAGTGCAGAGCTGCCGGGATCAGATGACCGCCAGCTGGGCCTGCCTGCCCCTGGCGCTGGTTAATCGCCGGAGGAACTCTGACCTCCTTGTGGTCACCAAAATACCCCGTCTGGAATCGCTTTGAAGATTGATTCAGTAAACACTCGCAGCGCAGATAATAATAATCGAGTGACGTAGCTGAGTTATCTGTAGCGAGTAGAGCGCGCTGATTATTAAAGCTGACAGGCGCGTGGCCTCTCTGTTCCTCTCCTTTGGCTTCCTCACCCAGGGGTGCAGTTTCCGGCGCAGGGAGTGTTTTAAGGGGATGGAGTTGAGGATGTGGAAAGTTTCACTCTCGTGTCACAGGCTGACACCGTCCCAGGGACAGAGCACCGCCCCGTGGCCACACAGCAGCTGCTGTGGCCTGCGGCAGGCAGTCCTTTTAGCACAGCCACCCTGAGATGCTGCCCTGGGGGGGCTTTCACTTCTGCTTTGTGGCTTCGGGCTGCTGCGAGCCCCCCCTGGAAAGAGGGTTTCCCTATGTCTCACGGGGGCGCCAGGGAAGGCCTGGATTCCACCCGGGAATGCCTCGCCTCTCTGCACCATGATTCTGCTCTGGGCAAGAGCAGCTGGGCTTCCCTAGGCATGGCACGGTGGCCACGTTAGTTTCCCAATTATCTGTGCAACTCCGGTGTAGACGGAGGAGGAAGCGGGCTGGCAGCTCTGGACTCGGCTATGCCGCTGGAGTAAGTGTGCACGGTCAAGTTTGTTGGCGCCTCCCGGCTCTGGGAGCAGCTCTGATGTCGCTCGCTCCGTTCATTCGTGATGGGTCCGTCCATCCATTCGCTTCCTCACTTGGGGCTGCCCTTCGTCCTTCGCTCACACTGAGCTGATGCCTTTGGGTCCTTTGTCTCCACTGCCTGGCACGGGGCGGGGTGGCGGGGTGGGGTGGGCGGCGAGCGCCCAGTAGGGGCTCTGCACACATCCGTTGACTTCTCTTCCTGCGCTGCCTTTGTTACGGTTGGCGTCCTAACCACCTCCACGCGTCAGAACGCGACCTCATTTGGAGACAGGCCCTTTAAAGAGGCGATTAAGGGTCACATGAAGTCATTAGGGTGGGTCCTCATCCAATGTGACTGGTGTCCTTATAAGAAGAGGAGCCAAGGTCACACACAGAGACGACCCCGTGAGGACGCAGAGAGGGGGTGTCCATCTGCAAACCAAAGAGAGAAGCCTTGAAGAAACCAACCCTGCTGACAAGACACCGTGATCTCAGCCTTCCAGCCTCCGGGCTGTGAGGAAAAAAAGACGTGTTGCCCTGGCCAGTCTGCGGTGCCGCTACCGCAGCCCGAGCAAGCGAATATGAACCTCAGCATGCCCGTTACGCACAGAACCGTGCACGAGGCATTTTAGAAGATCTGGAGACAGAAGCAGAGAAGAACAGGAAAAGAGGAACAGGAACAGGCTCGTCTCATCTTTTCTTCTTCCTTTTCTCCTGCACAACCCCTCCCTGCCCAGCCTCTCCTTACCTCTGCCCACAGCAGAAAGCAGAAATGCAGAGGGAAACGAAACAGGGGGCTCCCAGCAGATGCCACCCATGGATGCTCCGGAACAGAACGGAGCGAATCAGGGGCCTCGTTTCCTTCTCGCTGCCCCCTCCGGCCCCCACGTTTGTTTTTAGCTCACGCATGTTCTATATGTAGCTGACGGATCAGCCGCATGTGTGCGTCTCAGGAAGACTGGGACTAGGGTCCCCAGCTGCGGTGGACACACTGTGCAGCTGGCCAGGTCGTGCACCGGGTGTTTGCCGGCCCCAGCTTTATGGTGCACGGGGGCTGGAAAGGGCCACGGTGGAACAATTCTCCGCACCAAGAATTACGTCACTTGTTGCCCTTTGTGTCTAAAGGTGATGCCAATGCTGTGTTTCCACACAACTGCCATTGGGAGGACTGTCCTCAGATTTATGGCCCTGGCTGATGGCTGTGCGCTTGAATCTCTGTCTGGCAGGAATTGTGAGCTCATTTCATCGTGGAATCATCTTGGGATCTCTGGGAACATCTCCAAGGCCTCAAACCTGCCGGGCCTATTCACGAGCCAGGCCCGTCTAAAACTGACACGATGCGGAAGACTCGATGTTCTTCCATGGTATCCACCACTTTGGATCCAAGACATTTTCCACTACACGACTCAACGACAATCCCGTCCCCTTAGAGGGTCCTTTTGCAATCCTGGCTTAGGTCATTGATTTTAAAGGGAATTGAGATTCTAGGAGCTCAGTGTTGACCAACGGGTCCCCTGTTGCACAGGACTGGGTCCCCAGAGGACTTTGGCCCACATGTGACTGCCAGTTGGCTGCGATCAGCCTCTCTGTGCATGCCGGGGAGCGGAGTTTGCATGTCACTGTCACTTTTCTCTCGTGCCTCTGATGGATAGTGGCATTTCTGAAGACCGGTGGCATTTCTTCATTTAATGTTGATATTAAAACAAGCTTCCCTTTCTTCTCGACACATGTTCCAGGGGTGCTCTGAGGGCCGATCCGACGAGAGTGTTGCAAAGCCCTCGTGTGCTCGGCCCCTCCTGCCGCACTTCCTCTCCCCCGGCAGTGCCTTCCTGTGCGGGCATTTCTGCCCCTCAGCCCTGTCTTCCTCCTCTCGCTTCCTGCCTTTTGCCAAGCAGAATCCTCGTAGCAGACGGGACCTTGGGTGTGTCCTTCTCCTGAGATTAGCTGCATTTTAGATGGCTGACTCTCGAATACCCTAAGCTTTCAGAATCCAAAGCAATTATCTACTAACGCTAGAACAGAGCCAAGGGCTTCTACCTGGGCTTGTTGGGTGATGGATCTACTTTGCTTACTCAAGTAACCTGGCCGGGTGGTCTGCCTGGCTCTGAGTGTAGCAGCCCTGCTTCCGTGGTGCATGTCTGCTGTGTAGACATGATGTCGGATGTGTAGACGCCTTCTTGGGTAGGTCTGGGGGGATGCAGGCCCCTTCTCTCGCCAAGGGAGCAAATCACTCAAGGGCATTTATTACATATCCTGTTGTAAGTGGAGCCTGACCTGGGCTCTTGGAGTCATCTCTGCCACTTTTCCCGAGCCCTGGAACTATATTTACTAGCTAGCCAATTAAAAAAAAATTACCACCACCACCACACAGCTCTTCGTGCTTTCCAACCCTTGCTCTCTCCTCCCATCCTTCAGTTTCATAAACGTTGGCACATCCTGATAACTGAACTGGGCCCTCAACCATGCACACACTCTTCAATGACCTGATGACTTCCAATCTGCTCCAGCCAATGAGGACTCAGTGTAGTGACCCTTAGATAAAAGGCTTCATTTGGCATGACTCATCCTTGGAGACATCCCGCTCACTTGGCCTGTGTTGTTAAGTGCCTGGTTCCTGTAAATATTGGCAGGTAGAAACCATCCCAGGAGCTACCAAGCAATGATCTGGAAGGTAATGCACATGGATATGACCAGTGGTTAGGCAAAGCTCGTCAATTGCTAAGATCCAGCCACTGATAAATATCACCCCAGTATCTCTCTTCCTAATAGTGGCTCATTTACTTGCGTGTGACTCATAGTTGATATTTTATGGCGTCTGATTTAGCAAGGAAAGTTTGTGACAACGGAGAATGACATCCAAGGCCACTTGAGTTTCCATGATACTGGCTCCTTAAGGAGAGTGACTTTGCCAAGAAGGAAAAGCTAGGCCAGGTGCGGTGGCTCACGTCTGTAATCCCAGCACCTTGGGAGGCTGAGATGGGAGGATCGCTTGAGGCCAGGAGTTTGAGACCAGCCTGGGCAACACAGTGAGACCTCCTCTCTACAAAAATATATTAAAAAAAAAAAAAAAAGAAGGGAAAGCGAAAGCAGAGTCTTCATTATTAAGAAACTGAAGAAGGCATGGAGGGACAGAGCCCATCCGCGCGGGCACACTTTTGTTACCATTTATCCGCCGAGGCCAGTGGATCTGGAAGAGGCAATTTCTCTCTGCTCAAGTCAACGCTTTTGGGTTTGTCAGTGCCACTCAAAGAAGGCGCAAGGATAAATCTCTGCCCAGGCAGAAACTGGTTGTACTTTTTTGCTCTCCCCTTTCTAACTGCTTAAAATAAATTTGTCATTACCTGAATGTCCACAGATGCTTTCCAATGGGTTTGGCCGTCTGGTTTATTGAGCTTTATTCCTGTGCAGGAACTTGCCATTTGAATAACGGTCTTTATGAATGGGCCTTGTTTATTTCCTACTTTTGCTCCAGGCGGAGGGGCTGCCCTGCCAAATTGGAGATGAGCTTTTCAGTGGGTGGGCTTTGAACATGGGCCTTTGGCAGACTGCTGTCCTGGGCCGAGGGTACGTGCACACACACACACACACACACACACACATACACACACAACTGTTGTCCTCTGCATGAGCGCTTGGCATTTACTCTGTGTTGTCTGGAGTGGGAGCTGAGCTCTCTCTGCCGGTGCAGACCTGTCTGTGTGCACATCAGCCAGCACCTGAAAGAAGCATGTATGGCCTGGATGGGAGCCGTCTCTTTGCCACTGTGCTGTGTGATCCTGGGCAAGTTACTTAACTGCTCTGAGCCTCAGGTTTCTTATCTGTAAAACAGGGATAGGGAGACCTACCTTGCAGGCTGGTGTAAGTAGAGATGTTGTATTTAATACACATGGCTCATAAAAACTTCTCAGCAAATTGCAGCTATTGTCTTCAGCACCAAGCCACCGTGGACATTGTTGCTGCTGACAATAAAAATGGATTCAAGTTATTAAGGGCCTATGACAAGCCAGAAGTTTTATATGCCTCGTGTTAGCCCATCAAGGAGGTGTTATTATCCTCGTTTTACAGAGGATGAGCCCGAGGCCCCGACTCCAGCCGGCCAGGATTAGAACTGGGCATCTCTGCCGCAGAGAGCTGGCACTGGCTGGTGCCTGTGCCACTTTTCAGGGACACGGGAGGTCGCGGCTGCATGTGTGTTTAGCGGAGGTTGGCAACTTGCGGTGTCAGATGGCCACGAGGGCAGCCGCTTCATCTTTGCCCCCATCATGTGTGCACAGACTGGTCTGTGCGCTGTTCGCCAAACAGCATTGCAGCGCCCTTGCTCAACCGCCTGGCAGCGGCTGAGGGTTCTGTCCTTTGTTCAGGTAGCTCACACGCCCACTGAGTTGCAGAGCAGCGTCTGGAGCTTGCTGATTCCCTATTTCTGATGGGACGTCAGTGGGAGGGTGGGAGGAATCCAGTCTGTTGGGATGTATGGGGTGGGGGTCTAGGGTGCGTGGGGACTGGGAGGAAGCTCAAGCTGACACCCAGCTCCGCTCTGCCCTGGTGACCAGAGGGGAACAAGCCGTGTGCAAGCGGGAGCGCCTCCCCCAAGCTCCTTCTCAACGACCCCACGCACCCCTCCCCACCTGTCTCAGGGAAACATCTTCCCCGAGATGACGAGATTTAAGGTTACGCCCTCACAGGAGTGTATTTATTAAATGCACGTCTATGGCATCAGGGCTATAACCGCACGTTTGGAAGAAAGGAGAGGAATTCAGTACAGTAACGGTGCGGACCATGAAGGAGACCGAATGTCCCCGAAATGGCCAAAAAATGGATAAGGCGTGTTCCCTGGAGAGGAAAGGAAAGGTGGAGGAAAAGTATCCTTGTGACGTGCTGGAAGGAGAGCCTGCTTTTATGCATAGTAAATAGCTGCGAGGCACTGAGGCAGGTGAGAGAAGGCCCCCAGAGGTCACCGAGGACAGCCCCGTTGGCAACACTCTGCCAGCCTGAGTCCCTGACTGTCCCGGAAGACTGGAGTGTGCTTTCCCGGGGGCCCAGAGCTTGCCCAGGAAGGCTGGGCCCGGAAGCACAGCCGGAGAAAGTGCACCTGCAGCTTGGAGGGAAGGAAGGAGCGGCGGGAGGAGGCAGGCAGCCTGGCTTTGCCTCGGGATCAGACCTCATTCCTCCCTGAGCCCCCTCGGGGTCTCTGCACAGTGATTCAACAGCGGAGTGACTGTCCCCTCTCAACAGTGACCCGTGGGGAAGAAATTACAGTGCAGGCCAGACTCGGGCAGGCAGGACTGCAAAATGGCCCACGGTGCCAACCTGGAAGAGGCGCACGGGCTGCTCTTGGTTGGATGCATCTGCTTCGAGTCCTCCTAAACCCTTCAGGGCCAGGATTTTCTTCCTTGGTGCCCCAAAGAGTCGATGCGCCCCCAACCTAGTTCCCACGTCTTGAGGTTGTTATGAGAACTGGCTGAGCTGACGTGTGTGGGGCACTCGCGGTGTCCGGCGCATGGCAAGTGTTCAATACCTGTCACCTAGTGTTGTTGTCCCCAGTGACCCTTACATCAGACTCCTGGTTTGCATTTGTACTTTAGAAGTTTGTTCTCTTCCAGACTGATCCAGCAGACGGCCCCCACGCCCCAGAAAGTTTTGGCTTTGTTTTCCAAACCAATTTATTCCTCTTAGTCCTTCTCTTGCTCATTCATTCATCTGCCCAAACATCGACTGTGTGCCGGCCCTGTGCTCCTGCTGAAGTCCCGCTACCTGCTCAAGATACTGCCGTGCACGGCCACCCCGCCGTACACGCACATACAGGTTCTCTTTCAGGTTCCAGGTCTAATTTCTGAATAGATTTGGGTGACCCTGCTCCATTTTTTTCATGCATGCATTTTTTCACTGCCAGTACGCTTTTCTCATGAACCTGCAGAGAGCACTTGGAGGCTTTGGTTTACAAAGTGTTCCTTGTTCTAAGGTCCTCCGATGCCTGTGCTGTCCAGATCTGAGAAGGGATGAAGGAGAAGGGAGAACATTCCGTACGGAGAAAATCAGGCCCACATGTACCCCACCCCCAGGCCTGCTCCTTCTTGTGCCCCTCCCGGAACCACATTTGCAGCTGGTGTGTTAGAACCTGTAAGGCTGGAGACAGATTTCTGCCTTGGCAAAGAACGACAAAGTCACGTTACTCCTGGACCGAGTGACAATTCACAGCCACAAAGGGAGTTGCCCACTCCACCAATACTCACTCTGTGACTGCCGGGCCAGACTCCCGGGGTGACAACCGCTGCCCCTGTTGAAACAATGGGGTCAACAAAAATAATTTACAGGGGAAACAAAAGCATTGCATGGTCAGGCTACAAATGCTTACCTAGACTTAGAATCTTTATTCTAGAAAATTCTATGCTACAATGGGAGCAGCTGTTGCTGCCTTTGATGAGTAGAGAAAAAACAACTCTAGTGGAAGGGGGGGAGGAGCCAGAAGAAATCCTGGCCCAGCAGCCTGGGCCGGGTCCCTGGATACAGTAGCCAGGGAGCAGGGCGCACGCTCCCCTCCCAGATACTATTTCAGGCGCTGGAGGAGAGTGTATGTTCTTTGCCACAGGAAGAATGTTCCCTCAGACAGAACTGCTAATCGGGCAAGATGAAGGGAGGAATGTGCCGCCAGCGGTGGTTACTGTTGGCTTCCCGGCAGCCTTTTCCCGTCCTACCCTGAGCAGCATGTATTTCTGTCTTGCTAATTCACCCACCTCCCGCCATACCCTTCGGTTTCTGAAAATGTGGGAATTTTCTGAGCCTGTGAGCTCAGTTGCAAAACCATGAGCAATTTTCCACAGCTACCCCATGTCATCTGTCTCTTTGACATAAAGAGGGAAAGAGGAGGGTGGGGACAGGGGAGAGGACAGAGAGGAGGGAAAGGCGGAGACAGGGAGAGGGAGAAGCATTTTGCTGACGTCAAAGAAGACCACACTCTACAGGATAACATTACTTGTACCTCAACCACCCACTCCCTCTAATTTACTAGAAACCAACCGAACAGCCTGTTTAGAAGCCCTTGGCCTTGCAGTCGGGTTTTTTTTTGTTTGTTTGTGTGTGTGTTATTTTGTTTTTTTGCTAATTATCCTTTGACCAAAAGGGCCGTTCATTGTTGGGGGTTTGAAAGCTACTTGATTCCCCGAAACAGAGGGGATTTCCTAGAGTAATAATTCAGACTGTGCTTGTGTAGGGCGCTGGAGCTAGAGTAAATGGATCCAGCTGTTTGCAAAGCTTATGGTAAAAGGGCCCCGGGGAGAGGATGGCATCTGCAGCTGGGGCCACTGCGGGCGCTGTCACCTGTCACATGGTCCCCCAGGCATCCACCCAGTGCTTGGGCTCCGTCCCTGCGCACTCCCCTCCCCCCGCTCCCCTCCCCCACCCCTTCCCCCTCCCCCCGCCAGGACCCCTGGTCCCTGGGAAGTCCTGCAACCCCCGCTGACTTTGCTGGCTGAAGGCAATTCTCCTGCCCATGTGGCAACCTCTTCTAGGGAAATGCAGGACATGGAGGATGATGGGGTGGGGGGGGAACCCTCATGAGAGTCCCCCTTTGGTGCGCTGGTGCATGTGTTTGCGCTTCCCAGACGCATCCCCCAAGTTCTGTTGTCTGGATACACCAGGGCCTATTAGCAAATAAAATCAAAGCTGGCAGCAGTAACCTGTAACCCGAGGCTACAGAAATACCGATTCCACTACCCAGATGGTGGAGTTCAATGTGTTTTGTTGGCTCAGGCCAGCACAAGTTAATTTTTATCCTAGTAAAAAATAATAAACACTGCATTAGCAACTAAATGTTTATCAATTTGCAGTTCATTTCCAGCCAGATCGTTTCGCTCCTGCGTGTTTTTACTGCTCGCCGATGCACTGGAGTGCTTTTCACCAAACCATATGTGGCTACTTAAGCCCTAGCCTCTGTAGCATTTCTACGGCGCTTTTCACCTTAATTGGGTAATATTGTTTGGCTACTTCAGGCATGGTCCTCAAATATTGCATTTTAATGACAGAGAAACTACAGTAAATAAAGGTTTCAATGACCTGCCTAGGATCACCCTGCAGTTTAGGGGTGATACTAAACAAGGAGCCACAAGTTTTTGTTTTGCTTTTAGACGTAGCACAGACCTGTATGCTCTGGACCAGGTGTCTGAGCAGGGCTGCGGTTTGTTGTGTTTCTTTTCCTCATCTTACAAGTTAATATCAGAGGAGGTGGCAGAGAGCAGCTATCAAATGGAGTCGGGGACTCTGTAGGAAGATGTGTCAACGCATATAAGAAGTGATAACATGTAGAGAGCACAGCTGAACCTCAACCTGTCCCACAGCCAAGACTGTCTGCTTCGGCTGTCTTTGTCATCTTGGTGGAATCAGAGCCACCATTTGGTGGTGTCATCCATTGTTTATCACCAGACTGTTAGAGCCAGAAACAATGAATGGACCAGGACAAAATGAAGCGATGGCTATCCTGTGACCATGCGGTTGCTAAACCCTCCCTCCAGCCATAAATTTAAGTGTGGAATAGGAACCTCCATATTGCTGCATGGTTTAGGGAAGATCTAAAGCAGCTCCTTGGGGAAGGGGAAGATAAAAAGGTCTGCAGGGCCTCAGGCATAGTAAGGCAGACCTGTGTCCCATCTTCATCTCCTGGGGAAAGTAACTTTCTTGAAGCCTCAGTTTTCTCCCCTGAAAAAAACGAGAGCATAGCAGGAGGTCCCTCACAAGGCTGGGATGTGCATAGGGGACATATGTACTCAGGAGTTGGCCTAGTGCCTGGCATCTGCTAGACACTCAACAAGTGCTCTTGTCCGGGAGAATTTTTAAGCTTGGCAGGGGCTGGTAGGCGATGGGCTGAAGATACCATGTATGCAACCCCCAATGTGAGGTAATTTCCTAGTGGGTAGGTTACAAAAATTTTGTGTCTTTTTTTTTTTGCCATCTTATATATATAAACTTTAAAGGATGCAAGTGAAATAGTCAAATTTCTAGTTATAAAACTTTATGGGCTTAATAACATATATTTAGAATTACATGTGTAAATAGACTCACTGAGAAACACTGCCTTTGTTTTACTCATCGTCCGCACTCTTCATCATCACTGAGCCCTGTTTTGAATGATCTAACTCCGTCTTCCAGAACACGTCATCTTGCTTCTGCCCAGAAATCCTTGCGAGTTAGTACTCTTTGAGTCTGTATGCTGTGGTCACTGGAAACGTTATCTTAGGCCTCAGTATCCAGGCATTATTTGCCATCTCCACAAAGCTGACTTCTTGTATTGCTTTTAAAAAGGATCTTCTTGGGCTTGTGGCCATGTAAGGAAATGTCCGTGCATTTTAGAGACACACGCTAAAGTAGGAAGGGGTGAAATGACATGAGGCCTGGGATGTCCTTTAAAAGATTTCAGCCAAGAGAAAAAAGTAAAAGACAAAAAATGAAGAGAAGGTGAAAAGAAAATCCAGGTAATGGTTGATCTGGGTGATGGATATATGGAAATTCATCGTGCCACATGCTCTTCTTTTGATATGTTTGAAAATTTTCATAATAAAAATTTTAAATGAGCTTTAAAAGACTTGCTTATAATACCTAGTACTTGCAATTGGAGATCACACCTTCAAGAACAACTACACAAACTTTTACATTTCTTTGCATTAAAAAAACAAACAATAACTATTCTTCCAGGCAACCTCTATACACATCCTAAACTAACATTGATGGAATTCCTTTCAGGGTATGTTGTTGTTCCAAATAAAGAGATTGAGAGAGCACTCTATAATATGAGGAGTTTTTATGGACACAAATATAAGATGACATCATGTATATATTTAATTATTATGGGTACATAATTGTTATCTTTATAGGGTACATGTGATGTTTTGATACATGCATATGATGTGAATTAATCAAATCAGGGTAACTGGAGTATCGGTCACCTCAGGCATTTGTCACCTCTGTGTGCTAGGAACATTCCAATTCCCTCTTTTAGCTATTCTCACGTATACCCTAAGTCATTGTTGATCATAGTTACCTTGTTGTGCTACCAAATATTGTTCATTCTATCTCACTATCTAACTCTGTTTTTGTACCCACCAACCATCCCCACTCCATGACATCTTATATTCGCCTATAAATTTATCGTCCTCTATGCTTTGCTGGTCCGAGCAGACAGGGTTGGTAATGACCCCAAATGGAGAACTTCCATAAGTTATGGGAAGATCTACTGCAGTGTCCTTCAGCAGAAGTAGCCACTACCTAGTGCCCTTGCTGGCATTGGAGTTGGCAGGCCCAGGACAGCAGGGAATATGCAGCCTACGGTCCTGGAAGCAGGCCTGGTGGCACAGGTCTGGGTATGGAGTGTCAGTAGTGGCATAAAAGGGGAGTGTCAATGTTTTCTTCATTGGTCAATGCTTACCCCCTGGAGTGAGGGGCAGAGCTGTAGTCTACAAAACTTGAGCAAGAGGGTGGTCGAACGATTGTCTAGCAATCTCAGTCAAAGTCAGGCAAGAATGTTTGGGCCTAAGAGTCCTAATTAACACAGTCTATAGTGATCAGAAAACTGTTCCATATTTATGTCTATTTTGTAGCAATGGCTTTACCAAAGGAGGAAAGAAAAAGTAATTATTTCAAAAACATGGTTGAAGAATCATATGCTTTCTGTACAAACATGGCGGGTCATTTACCAATGAGTTAGTTATTGTGATTAAAAATACCTACCAGGTCTATGTGGGAAGTCTGGAATTCTCTGGAATTCTTTTATTTTATTGAATTTTCCCCCAAGGATGTATTGCATAGTAGGCTGGTCAGATTTTCTTCTGACACTTTTTGGTGTGGCCTCATTCACACTCCACATTTCATAAGAGAGAGAATTTTGGCTATTTTGAAAGAACCCTCCCTCAAACATAAAAATCACAGAATAATGGCTTTAGGAGTGTCTATCTCAACCTTTCAGTGCTAGCAGATTTATTGGAATGCAGAAAAATAAGATAAACAAAATACCCGCGTGCTCAAACTGAGAGCAGGTTCTTTTTTGGAAGACACATGTTTTTTTGATGAGCTAAGTGTTGATTCTAACCCAAGACGAGGGAAAAGTGTGAGGTTAGATAAGTGTCTGCTAGATTCATTATTGCCGTGTGGATTCCGTGAAGTGGACTTAGAGGTCACCGGTGGTAGCTGCAGGATAAAGGTCACTTGTTGTTTATTCTCACTCTGATTGGGCGGTCTCTGAAAACAGAATGTGCACACTGCCTTCTGGAAGCCCTGTGTTAACTTCACGTCTGCCCTCTGAGGGACGCTTCCAGCGGGGAAGCGCATGATGAAGTCTGCAGGCATGACTTGAGCCAGGCCAAGTGGCCACTGGCCAGGGGAGAAGTGAGACCGGGGAACGGCCATCAAATGCAGTTGTTAGGTTTGGCACATCTTTCTCAAGCTGCTGAGCTGAGCAGGAAAGAGAGACGTTTGCTGGTGGATTTATCTCATCAGTCCTATAAGGCACTCTTTAATCTGAATCTTTCTATTTGCTCAAGAGAAAAAACAAGTCCAACTTGCATACCATCGAGGATTTAGGTTGGACGGTTTACATCTCTAACCCATGCCCCGGTAGAGTCCTCTGCCCACGATTTCCCAACATTGATTTTTCCAGCAACCTGGACAGCAACCTCACAGGTGATGCCTTTTGGCTGTACTTAAACATTTCCAGCAGATTGGCTGCACGCCCTACGATAAATATAATAGTTTCCTGTGGAATTGGGATGATTTCTGACACTACATTTGCACGCGTGTGTATGCATCTGCGTGAAAAACAGCCTGGCTCTGTTAGGGAACTCCGCCGTAACCACAGGACTGTTTCCGTTGAATTTTCTTCCGTGTGGTCATCCTGCCTTTGGGTCAGCGAATCAACGCCGTCTGGCACAGATATTTTAACCTTAAAGCTTAATGTATAACTAGTGTTTTTTTTTTTTTTTTTTTTTCCTTCTGTGTCAGCAGTTGGCAACGCGACACAGCAAATAAGGGCTCTGGTGAGTACATGGCTGCGTGTGTGTCCCGGGGAGGGGAACGGTAGAGTAAGCAGTTTTGCAATCCATGCCAGTGGTTGCTGCAAGTGATAAGATAATTTGAGTAACCTGTAGGACCTGTGGATTCACAGGTTTCAAAAACAGGAAAGTCTCTTGTTTTAAAACCCTCTAAAGCAACATGTGGGCTCAGAAGAGAAGCTGGCTTGTGGTCTGGTGATTGTACTTCCTTATGGGGGAGCATGGCCGCCGACGCAAGGCCTCCTGGGATTGCGGCGCGGCGACCGCAGGCCTGGCGGTTGCCCTGCCCGGCTCTGACACAGGCCCGGGGCTTTCTGGCCAGATGAGAAGTCTAAAAATTTCCCTTTTCGTTTCCTCTCTTGTGTGACTTTGTCATTTTTTTTAAAAAAACTGGTGCCAGAAAAGGGAATTTTGCCCCTGCTTTTAAGGAGTTTATCTCGACTGCGTAGCTTCCCTCCCACTCCTCCAAAATCCCACCCCAAAAACCCCACGTTAAAAAAAAAAAACCAGTAAAAATCATCTATTCTTGTAGATTTTTTTTTTCAGTGGGTCTATGTTTGATTATTCTGCTTTTAGGCAGGATTCATACCAAGCAGGTCCTTTAAAATGGTATCAGTTTTAAAAAACACACTCAGAAAAAAAAAACAAAAAAAACACACTCAGAGACCTTTCCCTATCATTGGCTTCGGGGAGTTTAAAACACAGGTAGATGCTACGTCTTCTGGAAAACTAGCCCCTCACAGCCTGGTGGGCAAACACTCCCAGGGCCATGCTTGAGTTCTTAAGCAAAGTGAAAGCAGATGCCATTCCTGGGCGACACAGCAAACTGACCACAGCACAGAAAGTTCTGTTGGCTACATGTGTGGGGCTGTCTTAGGCCCTGACCACACTCTGCATCAGAACTAAACTTCAGAAAAGGGCTCCTGCTCTCCTGTCTGCTCCGGAGAGATTCATGCGTGACAGCTCGTGGGCTGACTCTGCACTTTGGCAGCTGTTTCTCTTCTCTCTCTCCAGGAAGAAAACAGGGCAAAAAGGTGGAACCCACTTCCATACCCAAACTCCTCTTGGAATCATGTTGTTTGCATTCTTTCCTATGCATCTTAGGCACGTGTGTTTGCCTGTATATGGGCAGGTATGTGTTATTTATGTTATTTGGTCCTTTTATTTTTCAGTGAATTGAAACCTTTGGACGAAGTGTACATTTCAGTGCTGCAGGAAAGCACCAGGGAAGCATGCCGACTCTCACCAAGTGACCCTGTCTTGCCAATTCCTCTCTCTTGGCCCTGATTATCTGCAACTTAAAACCAAACCCAGGATGACTGCACAGCATTTTACTGCTCTCTCTCTCTCTCTCTCTCTGTCTCTCTTTTTGGTAAGCCCAATAAATCTGCCCCAATCACGTCACTGAGGCCACAAGGAAATGTAATCCTGCCAAGTGTGGGAACTGACAAAAACTGCCAAAGTCTTAAAGTTACAGAGAGAGATCAAGAACCACTTTCTGGGTTTTTGCACGTCTGCTACGTGTGTGCATGGGTGCCGTGCGTATGCACCATGTGTGTGCCTGGGTACTGTGTGTGCACACAAGCACTGTGCATCTGTGTGTATGGGCACATGTTTATACCGTGTATGCATGGGTGCCGTGCGTATGCACCATGTGTGTGCCTGGGTACTGTGTGTGCACACAAGCACTGTGCATCTGTGTGTATGGGCACATGTTTATACCGTGTATGCATGGGTGCCGTGCGTATGCACCATGTGTGTGCCTGGGTACTGTGTGTGCACACAAGCACTGTGCATCTGTGTGTATGGGCACATGTTTATACTGTGTATGCATGCGTGCTGTGTGTATGCACCATGTGTGTGCCTGGGTACTGTGTGTGCACACAAGCACTGTGCATCTGTGTGTATGGGCACATGTTTATACCGTGTATGCATGCGTGCTGTGTGTATGTACCATGTGCCCGTGCACTGTGTGTGTATGAGCGGACTCCACATGTATACCGTGTGTGTGCAAATCAGATGCCCCAGTCCGTGGGAGGCGGTGACAGCGGGTGGGAGATGCTGGCGTGCGGAGGGCCTGCTTGGAAACGGGTAAATCACTTACGTGCACGGCGATTTTCATCTGGTTTGCTGCCCTTTCCCGCCTTAAGCAACACACACCGAGAGTGTGCATTCCGCTTCTCTTGCCTGCCTGCGGCTCAAGTGAGTTCTTTTCAAGCATCTTTTTTTTCTTCAGCTTCAGAAAAAAAGGGGAGAGGCTTAGAATTGAGAAGATGGAGCCAGGATTCAACATGAGCCATGTGAGTGTGTTTCCTGCGTATCCAAAAGACACAGAGGAGATGAAAAAGAAAACAAAAAAACAAAAAAAAAACAACAACAAGAGATCAGATTAGAAAGATAGTGGATGAGTTTGTATGCATAAAATGAAACTTCTACACAGGCCTGGCAGCATGTCCCAGTTTCCTCTCTCTCACCTCACTGTAAGTGCTGACCCACTTCTGGCTATTTTTATTTGTTTCTTTGAAAATGCTCACTGTGCGATCAGAGTTGACTCTGGTCGCCTTTGTTCTCATTCCTCCCCGCCACCTGAGTCCCAAAGTGCAGCCCTTCCCACCTCACTCCCAACAATTATGGGTGAGTCCAGAGCCAAAGGACGGCGGGGTTTTATCGGTGATGTGACAAACGGGTGACCCCTTTCCTTGCAATCAGAGACACAAGGACAGGCAGCTGGCACCCGCATGTGGAGCTTTGTACCACGTTGCCCTTTGTCTGATCTTTCTCTCTGAGGCTCGCAGACTCCACTAGAGACGGCCCCTTCCGCGTCCCAGTGCTGGGGGTGGGGGGGGACCTGCTGACACCCGGCTGCAGCCCCAGGTTTGCGGCTGGGCCCAGGGCATTCAGCCTGTGCAGCCGCTTATCTGGGGTTGCAGCCTGAGTCAACAGTGGAACCAGGAAGTGAACTCAGGGCCCTGCATTGTATGGAAAGTTGGGTGTATTTACTTTTCTCTTAAAGCAAACTTTGATTTACTCTTTAATAAGTTACTATTGAGGATATAGATCTGGAGAAATTTGACTTGGCATCCAAATCTAAGTCACATATTGATAAGGAAGGAGCGGGAACAGAGAGTCTTTTACATTTTTCCAGCTTTATCATTAACCCCAAGTTTGGAAATATATTTGCTTTTAGAGGTGTCAGTTTCCCAGTTTGAGAGGGTGATAATTCTCTATTGATGGGGCGTGTTGGCACTGCTGAAACCCCTATGTGACGAAATAGAGTGACCTCCACTTCAGCCGGAGCTGGTTTGGATCCGGGCTCTGTCACTTACGGTGTCACCTGTGGTGTACCTTCAGTTCTTTGGCCTCGATTTCCTCACCTGTGAAATGAGGGTACAAAGCATCTCCCTTACGAAGGATTCAGCAAGGAGACAGATGGGAAGGGCTGGCTGGGAGCGTGGAATGGAGTCTACACTCGCTATAGCCAACTATCAGGGTTACTTATGACCTAAGTCATTTTTATTACGTGCAGTAAAAATTGTTTGCTCCTTCCAGAAATTTCTCCAGGACCTCCCCTGCATGAAGTACACAATGAGATTACGGGCTCTGCGCTTGTCCTACTCGGGCTGAGAGGGACACGGGTCCTAGGGGGTGGTCAGGAGCGAAGCTTCCCGTCCTTTCTGCTGACACCACTTCCTCATTAAACGCAGAGGTCTGCAAAAAGGGGAAAAAAAGCACAAAAAGAAAAATGAAGCCCCAGTGACCTTTTTCATACGCCTGTGCTGATCTTTGGGGACCGGTTATTTCTTTGCTTGCCCAAAGGGCCCGAGAAAGAGCTGCCAGGGGAGGCAAAGCATCCTTTTTTGGGATGTTCCAACAGGCCTCTCTCCTGAGCGCTCCTATCGTAGAGCTGCAAGCCAGGTGCAAATCATGTTTTAAGTTAAGGGCAGCAAAAAAAGAGAAGAGGGTGACCCTTCAGGACCCAGGCGGCTCCTAAAGGTGCGGCTCTGGGTGAGCCGTTGCAAGGAAGGGCGCAGGGGTGGGTCTGCCTGGGTGCTGGCAGTGCCGGGCGGTTGTCCCTAGAGAGTTTAAGAGCAATAATCAACCTGGCTCCAAGTCAGACTACTTTTTAAAAGGTTGTGCTCGCCACACACCAGTAATTCCAAACAATATCAGTGATAAAATCTCCTTCCGTTGGCGGCCAGTCCTCCTGTCCCCTCTTGCTGTGCCGTGCAGGGGGTGGAAAGGAGAGAGCGTGGCCTGCAGACAAGGAACCTGAGATATTCCCTTCCGCTTCCCAGCGAGAGGCTGGAGAAGACAGTGATGAGTGCTCTGGGATCCTCGGGGGTCAAAAGAGTCGCTTGAGAGAGAGAGAGAGAGAGATTGTCGCAGCCTGGTGACAGGAGCACAGCTGTCTCTACCTCTCCCAGCTGCCAGCCTAGGAGGCAGATCTGGGAGTGGAGCCCACGATGGGGCCGGACTGGCCACGGTCACGTGTTGGAGAGAACATGGTCAGCAGACCACCCAGCCAAGCACACGCCAAGCTCGCAGTACTGGAGGTGGAGGGTGGGACAGAGACCTGCGCATCCCTGTGCATAAAGACGCCCTCTTCTGTCCTGACCCGCAGCTGGGTGTCCTTGCCATTTCTGGTGGAGAGAGCTCGGAAGACCCCTGCTTACCAACAGGGCTGGTTCAGTTAACCGCCACAACCACCTGGTGAAGTAGACATAGTTACGCCCATTTAACAGATGAGAAAATCGAGGCTGAGAAAGGGGCAGGAAATTTCCCCAGTCAGAAGCAGGGGGTCTACTGCCACTTGTTTGGCCCTGAGGCTGCCACGCCCCCACACCTCCCTGCTCTCCAGGGCCGAGGGCTCTGCCAGCCCCTAGCAGTCACCGTTTCTTTCCAGTGCTTTGCACTGTGCCAAGATCGCTTGGGGAGGGGGTCGCACGGAGCGCCCCACGCCGGCTCAGCAGGCCAGCTTGTCATGGTTCAACACACCCCTGGGGCGGGGGTCACATTTGGGAGGCCTTGGAGGACACTGTGCCAGACAGACAGACAGATCCTCAAGGACAGACTCCTGCAGAGAGGCAGAACAGATGTTCAGAGAGCAGTTCCGTGTTCTCGGGTGGCCCTGGAGGCGCGCTCCTGACTCAGTTCCTGGAATCCCGCTCCCTCGAGCCAGGCCCATCGCAGGGACTGGCTGGCCGAAGTGCCACCCTGCTGCCAGGGCTTTTCTTGGTGTGGAAAATCTGAGAGAGGCTCTCTCCGCCACCTCTTCGCTCGGGATGTGCTCATCTCTCCCCACCTACTTCTGAGGGCTTAGGCCTGCAGGAAGCCTCGGAAGACGGGGAACTGTCTCGGGAAGGCCACCTGCTGAGGCAGAACCCAGGGTGACGGACGGATGAGACCTTGTTCTGACTCATCCTGGCCCAGCCCCAGGTGCCCTGAGCCACCGGGCTTCACGCAGGGCCCAGGCCGTGCCAAGGGCCCCAGGCACGTCAGGTCTGAGCTGAGCAAAGTTCCAGACACACGTGTTCTGCCTTCATCCCGGCTTCCGGCTGGGTCTGAACGCTTCCCAGCTCTAGAGGGGTCTCTACCTTCGGGAAGGAAGACCGGGCTGTCTCTGTTATTTATGTGTCCCCCACCCCCACGGTGTCTCCCTTTGTTCAGAGCAGAGCAGAGCACATGAAAGGCTTCTGGGGCAGGGGAGAAATGCCGCTGGGTGACTCGCACAGGAAATTGGAAATTGGAAACCCAGGTCTCCCCCCACTCCTCTGACTCACGCTTAAACAAACCCCATACACGCCCTGACCTTTGCTCCCGCCATCTGTAGCGGCCGTACCTGCCAACAGCTCCCTTCCCCGGCCACAGCCACGCCGCCGGCTCACGGAGTGCAGCATTTGGCCAGCTTCCTGGGGGATGAATCCGTCGGATCCCAGCGAATGCTGCACCCGCAGCCTCTCTGATCTTTTTTTTTTTTTTCTGGTCTTCAACAAAGTGAATACTTACATTTTTTTTAATCTTTAAATTTTCATCCATTATATTCATCAACACGGAGAGATGGAACATTTGGCAAAATTATTTTAAGTAGCACTCCAACCTGTGATCGTAATTTCAAATCAAGGAATTTGCTGAGCAGCTGTGGGGAGAACAAAGGGCCTGGGAATGATTTAGGGCTTGGGGGGAGGGAGGCTGGGACCCCAGGCAGTAGCTGGGGCGGCTGGGGAGGGTGGCTGTGGGCACCCCATGGGGGAGTCGGCCTTCTCAGCGCCTCCATCCCGCCCATACGTGCCTCCTGGTCAGAGTTCTCGTGTGCTGAACGTGCCAAACATAGCACTTAAGAATACGTAGACTGAGCAGAGCTGAGAGCTTCAGCTCAGGAGTCGGACGGGGCTGACCTTGAATCCTGATTCTGCCACTCACCAGCCTCAGTTGAGTCATCGGTAAAATGGGGATAATTGCAGCGAACGCATCAGTAGGGATTATTAGGAGGATGAGTGTTTACTGGGCTCAGTCACTGGCGTCTAACTAGTGTTCAAAGTGCCATTGTTGTCACCCATATGCAGAAATGTCCAATTTACGCACTTGGTTTTTGCAATCGATTCATTCAACAAGCATCTATCGAGCACCGATAATGTCCCAGGTGCAGGGCTGGGTGTGGTAGGTACAAACATGCAACGCATAGAAATTAACATGCTATTCGATAAATAAAAAATACTTCTATCGAGTTGAAAAGTAATAATGACTTCCAAGACCATTTAAGTCATTTATACAATAGCCTTTCTTAACAGATAGTCTATTAGAAACAATTTGAAAAAAAAAATGTATGCAGTTAAAAAAAAATAAAAGGGAAGCTGTCTTATTTCTAATTGTTTTTGAACTTGTTGCTTTTCAATACAACTATTATCTGAAATTAACTGAATTTCTTAAAATAAGCCCTGCTTCATCCCCAGAAACCTTCAGTCAGCTAATTTGCAGATAATGTGCCAACAGTCTGATTTGTCTGAGTGGCTTTCAGTGACGCATGGGTACTCAGGAAGGGTGTCACTTGCCAGGGATGATCCAGTTCTGCTAAATGACAATCTTAAGCATTAGAAGTCACCTAGTTCAACCTCTCATCCTTTTAATGGCATTGCTGGTGGGAAACAGCTCAGTTCTGCTCAGACTCTGCTAGGAACGGAGACCTCACTACTTTAAAAGGTCAGTGCTGGCCGGGTGGACCAGCTCTAAAGGTTCAAGATGGAAAATTAATGGAAACGAATTTGCATAGCACATCTAAAGGACAAAAAGCCTTTCTGTTGTGTTTCCTTTCATCTTGGTCTCTATCACCTTCCTTTGGTCTTGTTTTGACTGCCTGCTCCTCTTCCCCTTTTGCCCTGAGCTGCCGCCTGTCCTCTGCCCCGAGGGGACAAACAATAGCCTCGGTCACCATTGGGTGGCCAAGCGTAGCATGCCTCAGAAGTTCGGAGCCTACGCTCAGCTCCAGTTGCCCCTGTCCCTGTTGTCTAGGGTGGCTCCACCAGCCTCTGCTTTCTTGGAAAACAGCAGTGACCTTTGTTCAGCCAAAGCCCTGTTTCCCAAACTCTGATATTTGCCCACCGGCCCTCCCTCCTCCAGCTGCTCCCAACTGCTGGCCGCTCCCTGCTCCCAACGCCAGCGGCTCCTGCTGTTCTAGCACTTCTTGGAAGGTGGCCACCAGGGGCCAAGGCAGAGAGAGCGCAAGCCCTGTTGCTGTGGCCTCGGCTTACCAGGCCTGAATCCACTCCGGATCTCTGGGAAGAGACGGGGTGTGCGGCTACCTTTGAAGCCTGTGGGGCCAAAAGAAGGCTGAGCAGCACAGCTCCAACAAAACCCCCCAGTGGCTTTGTTTGGTTCACACTTTGGGTTGCCTCTGCGGAATTGTTAGAATAAAAAAAAAAAAAAAAAAAAAAGCAAGTTGAGAGCAACTAAAGTAAAAAGGGAAAAATGATAAAAGGGAAAGGTTTATTTTTAGAGCTCTTGGATTCTGAAACTCCTTCTGACTCTTTCATCCTTTCGCCTCTCCTGCTTCTCCTCACTCGGCTCATTGTCCTCACGGGGAATCTAAGTCTCTGATCTCACTCTGGGCTCTGGGTTTCTGGATCTTAGAGGGGGCCTTTTCAATGACACCCTCCCTCTCTTTCCTCTCTCTCTTGTTCTTCTGCCATCCAGACTTGTCGTACCCGAAATCTCACGCAGGCCAAGCGCATGGCTACTGACATGGGCTGGAGAAATCCATGCCCTCGGGCGATTTGTTCTAGAACAATCTGTCTGGCTCCCCCAGAGGTCTCAAACCCACCCCCCACATCCAGAACATAAGATGGGTTTTGTCTGGCCTGCATGATATTTAAAATAATTTGATTTAATTACAAACATTTAAGGAACAGGAGATCACCAGGGAGTCCAGATGTTTAGCTGCATTTGCAGAGTGAGAGAGCTGGTGATACCGGGTCTTTGCTCACTCCGGAGTGGCCACTAGTTGGAGCCGAGAGGCAGCTGTGCCTCTGATGTGTGGCACACACAGTCCATGTGCCACCATCTCTGCAGCGAGTGTCTGCCTGGACCCGGAGAATGAGCATTACACGCCATCCATCCACGGGCTTGTCTCTTTCCCACGCCCCAGCGACCTCATTTATGAAGTGCCTCCCTGTTTCTCTGGGCATCTGCGTTGGCTGCCTATGCTCAGGGAAGTGTATTCAGCAATCCTTTCCCTGCTCTCTAGTGGACTCCCAGCCCACCACATTCCTCACGGGGCTGTGCAAGTCTTGTCCAGGCCCTCAAACCCTTGATCTCTCCAGGAGGCCTTGCCTCATACATTATTGAAAGGACTGAGACCACACAGCACGTGCCCCGCCGCCAGAACTTCCTCTCTCTCCACCTCGAAACTCTCCCTCCATTCTTCCTTTCTCCCATCTTTTCTGACTCTCTTTCTTTCGTCACTTTTTTAAACTGTAAAATCAAACGTACCTACAGAAAAATGTTCCAAACAAAGATGTATAGTTCCATGATTTATCACGAAGTCAACCTCAGTGTCGTTACCAGCCTGGCCAAGAACTATGACTCTGTCCTCACCCTGGATGTGTCCCTCATTCCCCCGTTTCCACCCTCCCCCACCAGGGTGACCGATATTCTGACTTTTATGGTAAAGGACCCTTGATCTTCTTTATTGTTTTGCCGTCAAAATGTGTATATGGATGAATGTTTATAGCAGCTTTATTCATAATTGCCAAAACTTGGAAGCAACTGAGATGTAGGGGAGTGGATAAATAAATACATCCAGGCAATGGGGCCATCATTCTTGCCATTTCCTTTACCCAAACATACACTCTTATTTGAAGGTCACCCAAACCCTCGCCAGTTGGCCATCCAGTGGCCCTTTCTTGATCCTCTTGCAGAGTTGTCAGGGCTTCACCCCTTTCTCTTACTGCTCTGCTCGCTGGGGTTCTGGAATGCTCGACTTCCTTAGCTCTCCTGCCTCCTCCCTCTTTTCCACTTTCCATTCCTTTCTTCCACTTTCGAAAGGTAGAACTTCCTAAAGGCTCTGAAGAGGCCTGTAGCATTGAAGCCACAGGCTCCCAGCCTGCTTGGCTCTCTTCTCCTCTTTCCTCTTCTCATTATTGACTCTTCGCCTTTGTAAATTTATAGCTCCCACCACTCCTGCTTGCGTGAGGACGCCCAGATCGAAATATCTGGCCCAGGCCTCTCTGCTGGGTTCCAGTTTTGCATTTCTGAATGGCTGCTGTTTTTTTCCTTCCCGCATGTCCTAGAAGTCCTTCAAAAACATTTCAAAAGTTGAACTCATAATTTCCATGCACAAACTTCCTCTTTCTTCTAATTCCCCATGACTCTGTAATGTCACTATATCTCTATACTCATTTTTTTTCCCCTCTACATTAAGTGCCCTTTCTTTCATCTCCACTTCTTCAAATCCCATATAGCTTTGAAGGACCAGTTCAAAGGTTTCTCCCCTACAAAACCTTAGAAGCATGTGGAAAAAGTAAGGGTTTCAGCAGTGAGAGATATGGTTCAAATCCAGGCTCTGTCACCAACTGTGTGACTCTATACCAGGTGTTGACTGCAAACTTGAGTTTTTCTCATGCATAAAATGGGAATAAGAGTGACTAACTCACTGGTTTACTGATAAGATTAATGCATTATTTATGAATATGTTCTATTTCTTTTATTAGACTGTAAGCTCCTTGAGAGCAAGATTCATTTCTGATTAATCAATGTATTCCCAGGTTCCCTGATTAAATAGTTATCCAATGAATATGCACAGTGTGTCAGACAGCCTGGTGCTTATGTCAGCATTTTATGCAGCAATTAAAAGGATCAAACCTACTTTATTTTCTTCAATGGAATATTGTCTGATAACACTCAGACACTACTTTGACACCCTTATTTTATTTCTACCCGGGCGAGTGGCCTGACTTAATGTCAGAGGGGCGCTAACATAGGAGAACGGTCAGGAGCCTCTAGACTTCCCTGGCCTCAGTTTTTTGTGGCCCTCCCAAGTGAAGGCAAGTTTGAATAATTGTCTGGTGGGTTTAATGGTGTAGACAAGTGGCCTTGGCTGGAAAGGTCCCCAGGTCCCATTGCCTCTTTTTATTGCTGCCTAATTTATCCAGATAATTGCTTCCTCTCTTCTCTTTTCTTGATCTTTGTTGAATAGCCTCTTGGGTCCAGGCAGCCGTCCATTCCAACTCCTCTGTTCGTATTTCCCTCTCCGACCCTCCTTCTTCCTCCTTGGCCTGAAAGGTGCGTGAGGCTGGCTGTAGTTGGAAAGCCAGCCTTCGCCTGGGAAATGACCCTTTTCCAAAAGCGTACCAGGCCCAATGCACCTGTCTGCAAGGGTGGGCCCGCCAAGCCCTCGACTCTCCCTTGGTCTGTCAGATACAGCTGGACACATTTTGCTGATGCTTCAGCAACTTGGTTATTCATTTTCTGCTGTCGGCTGAGCGTCTACACCTGGCCAGAGCTTGGCTCACCCTCTTCTTAGCTCCCTTGGCAGACAGTGCCTGGCAGCCACAGTATGTCAGCTCTTCTCCTCTTTCCCCACTAGGTAAGTCCTTCAAGGAGGAATAGGTGGAAGGAAGGGGAGGTATGAGCACACACGGTGACATTCCTAGTGAATAACTGGGAGAGATCTCAGAACAAAGTTTTCCAGGCAAGGCCAGTGTAGTAAGGCGGATAATTGCGGCCCAAAATATTAGATCCGATAACCTGTAAATATTACTGCGGAATGTTTGCATCCTCCCCTAAATTCCTATGTGGAAATCCTAACCCCCAAGGCGATGGCATTAGGAGGTGGAGACTTTGAGAGGTGTCCTTACAAAAGAGAGCCAGCTAGTCCCTTCCACCACGTGAGGACACGGTGAGAAGGCACCGTCTATGTACCAGGAAGCAGATCCTCACCAGACACTGAATCTGCTGAAGCCTTGACCTTGGACTTTCCAGCCTCCAGAATTGTGAAGAATAAATTTCTGTTCTTTATAACCTACCCAGAGTACGGTAGTTTGTCTTAGTTACCTTATTGGGATAAAAAGCACTTTGCAGATGTGATTAAGTTAAGAAGCTTTGGATGGAAAGATTATTCTGGATTATGTGGGTGGTCCCCATCACAGGTATCTTTGTAAAAGAAACACAGAGGTATACACACACACACACACACACACACACACACACAGAGGCAATGTGAAGTTGGAGGCGAAGATTGGAGTAACGTGACCATAATCCAAGGAATGTTGGCAGCCACATTCCAGCTGGAAGGAGCGAGGAATGGATTCTCCCCTAAAGCCTCTGGAGGGAGCATGACCCTCTCGGCACCTTGATTTTGGCCCAGTGATTTTGATTTTTAAACTTCTGGACTCCAGAACTGTGATGGAATAAACTCAGGAGTTTTAAGCCACCAAGTTTGTGGTAACTTGTTTCAGCCGCTACAGGGACCCAGTGCAGCCCCATGACAGCACTGGGCAGATCCTTCCTAGGCTCTGCTTTAGAGAGTGGTTGGCTGGAATATCACAAGCCAAGCCTGGCCATCAGTTCTTTTAATTCAGAAACTCAATTCGATCCCTTTGCTCAAGATTGACTGGGTTCATAACAACCGAATAGTCTAGACTGGATTTTCCATCAGGATAGCCCAAATTTTGATTTGCCCAGGACAGAGATTGGGCCAAGGATGCTAATGGCTGTGTAGAAGCTTCCCTGGCATCATCTGGAAGCCCCCAACTCACAAACCCGCATCTGGAGTGCCCCAATGCTGTGTTATTGTAACTCAACACGTATTTCTCGAGTGATGTTTTGATCCGTGTTCAGCTGCAGAAGCCACCGTAGTTCATTTCAGCAGAAAGACTTTCTTGCAAGGCATTGAATGGCCAGTGAGATCCTTGGAAGGACAGGTTCTAGGCTGAGCTCTCGGGGATGCGTCCACAGAAAGCTGCTGCTCTTGTCACCACCAGGAAGCCGGCCGCCCACTGCAAAACTGCCCTGCAGCCGCTGCAATCTGTGCCCCGCAAATGGATGTCTGGTGCCCTGCTTCTCTCCCCACTGAACACGGTTCTAAATTCAAGCCTTGCATGACTGCCTGTTATTTGAGGAATTCAAATTACAACTGGGACTTTGGCTGCCGGGGCACGTGGGAAATGTGGTTTTCGCGTTGCAGCTTCTGCCTTGCAGGAAGGCGACTTCCCGTTGTGATGGATGTCGCAATCCCAGATGCCCTGGATGTTGAGTGAGTCAATCCGCAATTTCTAACACAGACACCTACTATGGGCACAGCACGGCTCTAAGCAAAGAAGGCAGAGCCCTACACTCAGGGGGCTTACTGTCTCATGGGTGTAGACAGCAAGTTCATTGACACATAGACACGGTAATTTAGGATACTGCTCAGTGCTACAAAGGAGATAAAGTAGTAGGATGAGGGAGTGGCTAGGGGTGGGATGGTGGTTGTTTTAGCTGGGATAGTCAGAAAGGCATGTTGATGTCACATTTTTTGTTTTGATGAATGATCTGAATGATCAAAGCAGCTGTGAGCAGCAAGTCTGGGGAAATGGTGTTTCAAGAGCAAGAAGGGCACGTGCAGAGGCCTGGAGCTAGGAATACCTTGGCATGCTCAAGGGAGAGAAAAAAGCCATTGTAGCCCCAGTTCTGACATGGGGCTTCTCTCAGGGAGCAGGTTTTCTGACACTAATTTTTCTCCCTAAAATAGGGGGAAAACCTCCATAAATTTAATCTTAGCTTACTAATAACATGGTTTGGTTTGCTGTCTTTTTACCATTTAGGGCAGTTTTTTTAAGAGTCTTCCATAGACCTCCCTCCCCATTGATGTGGAATATTCTGTCCCCCAAAGAATTCCACAGTCAAACCAATTTTGGACATCTTGTGTATTAAAGGTTCAGAGAAGTCCTGCAATGAAAAACCCATTTCATTAGTTCATTCTGTTTTACTCGCTGTTTCTCAAATGTTATTTGACCACAGTATTCTGCGGAATACATTTTGGGAAATTTCTGTTTCTATAGCTCTCAGTTTATCACCAAAAAATGGCCATTTTCATTTCCCATCTATTAATAGCGCCAATGGACCCTTTAAAAATATTTTTCAGGGTATATACCTACATGATGAGTGCGATGTGCACTGTCTGGGGAATGGACACGCTTGAAGCTCTGACTCAGGGGGATGGGGGGGCATGGGCAATATACATAACCTGGACTTTTGTACCCCCATCATAAGCTGGAAAAAAATAAAATAAAAATATTTTTCAGTCATTTCACATATAACTTGTAGAAGCAAGAAGGAAAGGAGAGTGAAAAACAACTCTACTAGAAATTTAGACACCAGAATTTAAACACAGCAAGTCCAATTTTTTTATTCCACATATTCCTGAGTTTGAAGTGAACAATACCTTTGAATGCAACCAACTGCCCATCAGCTGTCATGCACGAATCTGGAACATTCGTCTTGAAATACTGGCTCAAATTGCAAACACATCACTAATAAGTTTGCTCCTTTAAAAATGTTTTATTTATTTATTTTATGTATTATTATTATTATTTATTTTAGAGACACTCTGTTGCTCAGGCTGGAGTGCAGTAGTGGGATCATAGCTCACTGCAACCTTGAACTCCTGGGCTCAAGCGATGCTCGTGCCTTAGGCTCCTGAGTAGCTGGGACTACAGGCGTGTGCTACCACACCTGGCTAATTTTTATTTTTTTCTCTTTTTGTAGAGACGGGGTCTTGCTATGTTGCTCAGGCTGGTCTCAATCTCCTGGCCTCAAGTGATCCTCCCTCCTCGGCTGGGATTATAGGTGTGATCCCTGCACCTGGCCTCAGAAATTCACTCTTATCGCTTCTGCCTCTTCTTGTGCTTGCATTGTCAAAATACGTGAAAAAAAATTTGAAGCCTTTGAAACTGTAGTTTTGTTGAAGAGAGGATGACCATCTTCTTTGCTTCCTAATTGCAAAGCATTTTCATTTTTAGATTTATAGCCACCGTTGAAAATGATCAAGCCACCAAGTTTTTCTATTTTCTCCCAGTCACCTTTGTATACACACATCTGCCTTCAACATTTGCTCACTTAACAAAACGTATCAAGTAAATTTCGGTGCACAAACATCATAAAAGCTGAAAAAATACTGCCAAATATCCTTTTAGCAAAAGACATTGTCCAGGTTCTTGTGACAGAATATTGCATGATAAGGTCCTTCTGGTGGAATGACTAACAAACTGGATGAGAACACCATGTTTCCTTTTGGTCTGTAGAAATAGATAGTTCACCCATCACATTTTGAGTTTGACAAAATTCATTGAGAGTATCGCCATCTGTAGACATAGGGTCTGAGATTTCACTTCCATGATCAATTGTCATGATCATTGTCATTACAGTCTAGAGACCCGCTGTCTTTTTGCTCTCATCTTCTGATTCCTCTAAGAATCATAAAACACCTTCCTCTATTTTTTTCTCAGCTATTCTAGACTGCAAGTGAAAAAATTTGAATTTTCAATGCATTCAATGCAAGCTAAAAGCAGACTGCAAAGATGATGTCTCTAGTCCTTTCCTCTATCTTCTTGAAGACCATGCCATACTTTCGCCGAAGCAATAGGAAAACTGAGAATGACGCATTGTGATGATTTATCTCACTATTGTATCATTATTCTAATCTAGGTCATTCCACCATTCTTTTTTTTTGTATAGTTTGAAATAGTTCATGAATAATAAGGAAATAGCAAATATGTTTCAAGACACAAGAAAAACAAAAACCCTAAGATCCTCAGATGTAACTTTGATGTATAAAAGATTCCAATGGATGCATATGGTAGTTGCAATACAGAGTGAGTCCTACTCTCTTAAGAAAAATAAATAATTACTTCTTTTTTCTTTAGAAGACCTCTAAGAAAGAATAAAAGTCAAGTAATATCCATCCTTACAAATAGATAGAACTGCTCAAAAAGAAACTCAAAAGTTGAAATTGGATCCACTGGATGACAAGAGTTAGTTTTCTTCCATGTTTTTACTCACATATAATCTCTTAAAACGTCTTGAATGGAAACATGTTTTTTCTTTCTGAGTGGTATGTGATACAGAAGTGGTTTGCGTAGAACATGTTTTATGAGTAGTGTGTTCTTATTTTATGTCTTGATCATTTATTTTCATGTAATTTTTAACATGTTCATGATATTTGACTTTTCCCCCACTTAAGTGACACGTAGCACTAAGTTGATTTGAGATATGTTATATAAGAGAAGTGTGTTTCATAGCAAATAAGGTAAAAAAGGTAAAACATAAAAATAAAGTAAAAAGGCAAAAAGTTTTGATTTTCTTTACTAAATACATACATGATATATTTTATAATGTCATAACATAAAAACATACAACATTTGTGTTATAACATGTACAAAATCAGCAGCTATTTTTATTTTTCTGACATTTGGAATGCTTATATGTTGCGCTTAAACTGGTCTATTTTTATCATTTTTGACATTTTATTTCTAACAGACAAAAATAAGACAGGAGATTTCAGCTGTTCTTTTCAAATAATACATTGTAGTATATGGATTTTTTTTTACCAATTAATACAAAGACAAATTACACATAATTACCAATATATACATTTTTTTCTTTTAACTTACACTTTCGAAGCACTAGAACTCTGGGTCCGGTGAAAATAACCCCGAGACAAATCTGGCAGAATTATTATCATTTTATGCTTCTTGTTACGTTCTTCTATTTCCTCATCAGTGTTCTTATGCTTCTCACCTTCACCCAGTGCTCCACCGTGGATGCAAAATAAATGACACGTGACAAAGAGTAAACCCGTGAAAGACTGCATAGCGCCGAGTCTGCTGAGGGCCACTGGAACGAATGGTCGAGTCACAGGCACGCTCCCGCCACCTCTGCAAACCACCACACGCCAGGATGTTCTTAAGCAGTTTTGTTTCAGAGGGGGGCATTTGAAATAATCGTTTTGTTTATTGAGTTAAAAAGTAGAAATGGACACAAAATGCTCCTAGCGTTTTCAGTGATTCAGATCCCTGGGGCACTTTTTTAAAGAGCTGGAGGTCTCGCTGTGTCGCCCAAGCTGGAGTGTGGTGGCCACTCACAGGCGCCACCACGTTGCACTCTGGGCTCCAACTCCTGGGCTCAGGTGACCTCCTGCCTCAGCCTTCTGAGGAGCTGGGACTATGGGCGTGCGCCACCACGCCCTGCTTCTGGGTCCCTTTTGAGAGACCTTGGAAAGTGACCAGTTGAGGGCTGTGGGTGCTGGTGCATGCTGTCGAGGGGTGTGGGTCGTGCCTGACTCATGCTTCCCCCTTGGGGCTCTTGTGCGTAGACTCCCCCCACACCGTCACCTTTTCATTCTCTACTGCTCACAGCAGACTTCAGTCTCCGAGTCTGTAACCCAACTTGGATTCCACGGCACGTTTCTGGAACATGGCTTCCGACGGCGACTACTGCCAGGCTAACATTCTAAGCTTGCGTTGACCTGCATTGGCTTTGGGCCTGGAGGCTGCCAGTGTCCTCTGTGGGTCTTGCAGCCCCCTGGCACGGAGGTCCTGGGAGCAGGGCGAGAGGCAGAATGAGCCCGAGGGACAGCTGTTGTCACACAGAGTCCAGGCTGCCGCGGGGAAGCACGTGGGAAGAGCTTCAGCGTTGGCATCTCCTCTCGCCAGAGTTCCCGGGCCCGTCAGCACACACCTCGCTTCTTTGCCTGGTGGGTCAGCCGGGCCTGTGCGGACACCCCCAGCCCCTTCCTGTGGCGCGGTGGCATCTGTCCACGGTGTCCCCATCCACGGCGGACGGGCCCTTCCCCGCGGGCTCTGCTGCAGCCCACGACCCTCTGTAACCTGCTGCTTCTGGAGAATACCGCGGTGCACACGTGCTCTGCCAGGGTCAGTGGCTTCTTTGCCACCAGTCCGAGGGTGAGCAGGAGAGAAAGGAGGATGGAAGAAAGAAAAAGAGGAAACAGTATAGAAAGAAACAAGAAAACTGCGAGCGGACAGATGAAGATGAAAGAGGAAAAACACACCTCGAGGGGATTCGTGCTGCGCCGGTGGCAGTGCCTGTCTCATTAGGGTTGTCACCTTTTGGGCTGGGTCAACTCTCCGTTTTGAACAATGAGGATCAGGAGGAGTGTAGACGGCATGCCGAGAGCGAGCTGCGACCCGGCCTGCTCTGGGGGACCGGTGCCCACGGAACGGGGATGTGACCAGGATACAAGCTCTGCAGAGGCAGGTGTGGGGCCTTGCTCGTCCCTGCACCGAGTGCCCAGGGACAGTACCGGACACGTCACAGGCACGAGATAGATATTTGCTGAATTAAATTGAATGTCCCGTGTGTGCACTGAGGAACAGTTAGATCTGCCGCTGTCCTTGTGTTCTCACGGGTCTTAAGGCGAAGAGTCCTTTCCCTCCTCTAGGCCCCGTATTTAGAGACCACGGCTCCACGTCTGGTTCTGACTTGGAGCAATTCTGCAACGGTGGGGACACCCCTGGGCAACGTGGGACGAGCTGGCTGCAGGCAGACTTGCCACCGTTCATTTCAGACGTCATAAATGTGCTCACAGACGTGAATAGACTCTGCAAATGTGACAATTATCTGAGACGGGTTGTGTTCTGAGGAAGGGGAAGGTTTTTCTGAATCTGCAGATGAGCTGGTGGGGGCCGTCGGTGACGTGCACGAGGAAGTATTGTCTGCGAACGCCCCACTAGGGCAGCGCTAAACGATGGCGCGCACGGGCACGGTGCGGAGTGGCTTTCCGGGAGAGTCCTAGAAGGTTGCCATGGGGAGGGGGACCCGGAATTGGGCTCTGATGAGGCAGATTAGAGGGAGAAGCACTTTGAAGTGGAATTACGGTGGGAAGAAAGGCAGGAGGGAGGGATGCCCACAGAGTGGCCGGGACAGTCTATGGCACTGAGGCTTCTTGTCGGAGAGCAAGAGAAGGTCGTGTCGGTGCATTTGGTCCCTGAAGGCCAGGCTGAGCGTTGGTCTGGGGGTGGCGAAGGACGTGCCAAGGGAGGAAGCAGCCTTCCAGAGGGACGCGTCAGAGAACGGGGGACAGGTGCTGGTGACCAGGCCGGTCTGGGCCGAGGCCTGGCCCAGTGGCAGTGGGTGCAGAAGGGGGAGGTCTGAGTGAGGAGACGCTGGCAGGGGAGCCTGACAGGCCTGCAGGACTCCTGGGAGACAGCGAGGCTTCCCGTCTGTGTGGGCGGAAGCTGCTCATACTTCAACAGAAATTGGGGTGCCCGAGGTGACCCCATTGGGACACGTTGGTGGGACCGTAGTAGACAGCTGATGTCAGGAACCTGGTGACTGCAGCAAGGTCCCATCAGGGCCATGTGCCCACCGGGGGGCTGCCTGCACACGCAGAGCCTGCCCTGACGTGGGGCTGCAGGCAGGTGGCTTCTTGGGGGACAGAGGCGCCCGGAGAGAGGAGCTGAACCGGTGTCGCCCGGGAAAGGCCGCAGTGGGAGGCCACTTCACACAGGCAGAAAGGAGTTTCTGAAAGCGTCGCAGTGGTCGTATGTAGGACTCCGTACTGGTGTTTTCTCACTGTTCTGCAGTGTTGGTTTCGGTTTCCGAATGAGTTTGCATGAAAATAATGAGCGCGGTGAAAGCCCAGATCCTTCTCAAAGCAGCAGAACAGAAAACAGAACTCTGAGGAACCAGCTCTCTTTACATCCTGAGGGTTGTGGAACAATCTGGAACCAGCACCCTGCCCCGCCCCGCCCTGACGCCCGCACCCGACTTTCCTGACGTCCAGGGTGCACCCTCTGGCAGCAGTCGCATTTCTGGGCTATGGATTCAAGATGACTGAGCCAGGTGGGGGATGATGTGATGTGGTTTCTGGGCATGAGATCTCTTCCAAGTAGATGGACAGGCCGTTTCAGAGACGCTGCAATGGGGGGAACTCGAGCACACGTTTTTGCTCTGGCCACCTCGGTACTTTTGCATCCTGCCACCATCTCTGTGCACCCTGCGACCCCTCCTCCGTCTAGCCACTGTCCCGGCTCATCGTGAGAACAATGGAGAGCGCGAGCTGTGGGCTCAGCACACTTCCTCCCTGAGCGCTTCCGACGGCCTGCAGAAATCAATCAGTTAGGATAAAGAACATGACATTTTGCTTCGTCGGGGCTCCCCTGCCAGTGTCATTCCGCAGGCTTGGTGTGGAATGGAAACTCTGTTTCCTCCCCCCGCCCCCCCAAACCTACGGACGGGGCTTCCTGCTTTCCTCTGAGCGCCTACGCCCAGCCAGACAGTTCTGACACTTTGACTTACCGATCAACTTTGTTGTTGTTGTTTTTTTTTTTAACCCACAGTTTTAAATAAGTTAAACACACACACAGCGACAGGAAACAAAAACACGCAAAGCAACAAACGCTGCTTGAGAGCTGAGTAAGCACTAAGGCATGCAACCCAAGGGCAAGGGCCAGGACGCAAGCTCTCCGCGTAGCTGACTAACACAGCATTTTTCATCGTTTACAACTCTTCACAGGCGGTTAACACTTTGTTGCCTTAGAGGATGTCTGGGCCGAACGGCTGGCAGAGCTATTCCACTGGGACATGCCGTGTCCATTCCAGAGAACAGCAAACAGGAGTGTTGCAGGGAAGGATGAGTCAGGGCCACGTGGGTTGGTGCCCACACAAAGCAGCAACAACCCAGTGTTCTGGTGCCTTTGGGAAGGTACGTGTGTGTCCCCCACACTCGAGTGATTGGCCAGGGCTGCCCTGTCCAAGCCTTTGTCCTCATCTCTCCTTCACCCCGATGGTCACCAAATGTCTAGAGCAGGAGAACAAAATGTCTCGGAGGTCATCTTGAGCACCGAGTCCAAGACTATTGTTAACACACACGAAGCTTTCCCTCTCTTGGCCGAAGGGTGATGTTTTCTGTTGGTACAATTTTTAATTTAAGATAAGGCAATAGAGCCCAAAGCCAGCAGTGTGATGTGGGCACCATGTCACCAGCCTCATCTCTCGAGAGGACCTGTGGTCTCTACTTCAGGGTCTCAGGATTTGCACAGCCCAGGCCACGGCCCATGAGGACTCCGGATGGAGATCTCTGCCTAAGGGGCTGGTCCTGGAAATGAGGTCAAGTTTATAGAGAGGTCACCAATAGCCACCAACAGCCTCTTTCTGGTGGCACCAAACTGCATTTGCTCGGAGGAAAAGATGCACACTTACTAGATAAAGAGTTGTAGTGTGGTTCTCACCCACCGGTGAGCCCAACTCCAGACGGCGTCCTGGGCCTTGAGCATGAACGCATTTGCAGAGCACTTTCCAACGGACCGGGCACCACGCTGTCAGGGTGGACAAGGTGAAGGGCCTGTGTTCCTGGGGGCTCAACTATCCAGGGCTGGGCTGGCAGACGTTTTCTGCAAAGGGCCAGAGAGTGAATATTTTCTCCTGGTGTTTTCTGCAAGAGGCCAGATAGTAAATATTTTCTGCTTTTCCTGCCATAAGTCTCTGTCCCAGCCACTCAAATCGGTCACTGTAGGGTGAAAGTGGCCGCAGGTGAATGGCATGGCTGTGTTCCAATAAAACTTTATTTCTAAAAACAGCTGCTGGCCAGATTTGGCCCCTATGTTTACAGCCCAGATTTTTCCTCTGAGCTTGCGAAGGGCGGGGACAAATTCCTACTCAGTTTTGTCTTCCTGGTGCCAACCGTGGGGCTTGACTCATGGTGGGCCGTTGGCGGCGTGTGCTGAGTAATGCCCCGTGAATGTCTTCCAAGGAAAATGCTGTGGGTCTCCGGGTGTGTTTAACATTTGCAACTTGAGCTGCACTTGGAGTCATGATGGTAAATTGTTTAAATTAAAGGACTCCAGCATCACACACGCACACACACACACACACACACACACTGAGATATGCACACACATCTTACCACTCACACCCCAGGTAGACGGGCAGTTTACATTCCAATTCTGTTGTCCTTTTAATTCCTTCCCTTCCTTCCTCTTCTCCCTCTCTCCCTTTCTCCTCCTCTCCCCTCTCACCTCTTTCCCTAAATTTTCATTATGTGCTTCCCACGTGCCAGGCACTGTGCTGGCGCTGGGAATATAAGGACAGAACCAAGACAAAGCATCTGCCTCCGAGGAGCTCACAGCCCAGGAGCTGCACAGAGGAGGAGAAAACCAAGCCTCCCAGGCTTGGGAGCGGTGTGCACAGAGGGCGCATTCTGCTGTGCCGGGGGACCCTCTTCTCGTGAGAGGTGCTGCGTGGGGGAGACATGAGAGAGAGGAGATGCTTGCTGGTGGTGTTGCTGGGGAGGGTGGGCAGAGACGGGGACAGGCGTTTGGTGCAGCTGCAGACTGGGTGTGAGCTGGGCCGGGGCTGGAGGAGGATGTGCCAGGGTTCCTGCTTTGCAGGGGTGCCCCAGCGGTTTGCTGAGGATGGACGGAGAAAGGCGAGCAGGAGGGAGGATGGCAAGGCCAGGTGAGAGGCGCTGAGGCCGGGACACGGTGCCCTCGCAGAGGGGGTGGGCAGAGAAAGTGGGAGCAAAGACGCTACTGAGGTGGAACCCCTAGGACTTGAACAGTGAGTGTGTGCAGGGCGAGAGGGAGAGAGAAGAAGGGAAGAACTGTAAATTTGGGGAGGGAGTCAGGGGAAGGTGGGGAGCTGAGTTTGGGCACGTTGAGTTTGAGAATCCATTGCCCAGTAGGACGTTGGGCATTTGGGTTTGGTGCTCACTGGAGAAATCTGTGCAGGAGAGATCAGCCGTCATGAGCAGCAGGTGACAGGAGGTGCGGGCAGGATGGAGGAGGTCTGGGCAGCACCAATGCCTCCAACGGTTGTGGGCCACGGTGAGAAGGTTCCTACCGGGAAGAAAGCACAGGCCCTTCCTTTGGGGTTGTCTGCACGGGTGGTGCCGAAACCAGTCACCCTGGCTGCGGAAGGCCTCCGGTGGGAGGGAGCCCCTGAACAGGGAAACACGGACAAAGGGAAACAGAAGCCCTTGTCTTTAGGTTGCAGGTGTTTCTTATTTGAGCAGTGACTCCTGGTCTGGGTTAAGCCTGGGCCTCTCTCCAGGCCACTTTCTCCCTTCAGCAATAAGGGAATACGGTCATTGTGTTCCCGATGTCGAACCAGAGTGTGATTTTTGGATCATCGGCCCTGTAGGCACTGAGAAGCCTCCGAATGCCTTGTCCTGCCCCCGGGTGGCCCGGCTCTCGGCACACGGTGCTCCTCGGTTCCCGGTCTCCCAGACTGAGGAGGGAAGGTAAGAGCTTTCGAGAGTCGCCTCAGCCTTTAAGCCATGGACAGATTAAGTTTGAAAACCGTTCTGCAAATGCACAGTCCTGAGTGATTTTCTGTTTGGAGGATCGAGGCGGTAACATGAGTCTGCTGTTTTGATAAAGCTTTAGGATCAAAGTCTGTGTAATCGGTTGTAGACATTTTGAAGTAAAATAGTAGATAAGTCCTCACTGAGGGGGTGGAAAATGAAGCCAAACAGATAATTTAAAGCCGAAGAAAAGTAACTGGGTCAGACACATTTTTGGAAAAACGTATTACGGGGGCAACCTTTGTTTGTTTAAACAGATTTTACTGAGGAAGGAACCCAACAGGTAAAACAGGTAAATGCTGAGCTGTTCTGGAGGGCAGGTCTACCCCTCCCCCCACCTCCTCTCCAGGAGCTACCCTGGGATGTAGCCAGCAAATCACTGTCGTCCTTTTTTATTTTTTATTTATGAGCTTCTTTATTTTATTTTTTAAATTTCAGAATATCGTGGGGATACAAATGCTTTGGTTACATAAATTGCTTTTGTACAGTTTGAGTCAAAGTTATTGTACCTGTTAAGTGAATTTACCCATCCCCTCCTCCTCCCGCACCTGCTGGATTTCCAATGAGTGTTATTTCCACTCGTGCACGTAAGTGTTGATTGACGGGTTCCAAATCGGTGGTGAGTACAGGTGGTGCTTGTTTTTCCACTCTTGTGATACTTCACTTAGAAGAATGGGCTCCAGCTCCAACCAGGTTAATTCAAGACGTGTGAGTTCACCATTTCTCTTTATGGCTGAGTAGTACTCCATGGTATACATATACCGCATTTTATTAATCCACTCATGTATCGATGGGCACTCATACACTGCTGGTGGGACCACAAACTAGGACAACCTCTATGGAAAGTAGTATGGAGATACCTCAAAAAATTAAAAGTAGACCTACAATTTGATCCAGCAATCCCACTACTGGGTATCTACCCAAAGGAGATAAAGCCATTTTGCAAAAAGGAACCCTGTGCTTGGCAGAAGGTGCATCTGTCCTGCTAACTCTATCAAGCGCCCAGCGAGCATATCTCCAGGCCATGCACTTGCATCTCTCAATCAGGACGAAACCTTCTGACACGAAGCTCGTTCATCTGCATGGTCCCTTCTGACCCTTGAGTTGCAGAGAGGCCACTGGCTCTTTTTGTTTATAGGGACTATTCCAGCCAGTGTATTTTCTGGCCTGGGACTCAGTCCCAAGGCCTCTGGCTTGAGTCAACCCGAAACCCCATGTCTGCAGGGGAAACCCACGGCTCTGGGCTTCGAGAGGCAAGAACCCCAGAGACGTGCACACGTTCTTTGGGTGTGTGGGTGTTAGCTGCGGCCTTGGCCAGGTCCCTGCACGCCCAAACAGCCACATGCCTCCTTGGGTGGAACAGAAGGAGGACAGAACGAGGCAGGAGGGTGAGGGGCTCCCAGGGATGCGGATCCGGAGGAAAAGTAGAACTTTTAGGTGTTCAGGGTTTCCAGGGACTTAAGGATCAACATGCAAAAACACAAATAATTTGTGTCAATAAACCTCACTCCTTACGCAACTCCTGACAGTTCTACTTTGGAATTTGCTCTTGAAAAGAATGTCCTAACCTAATAACGGCGGATTTAGGAACTCAGCAGGATGACGGCATTCGTTCAGAGGTCGAGTTCAGAGGTCGAGTTCCCGCTGAACCGCGCCAGGCTACCTCTCGTAGCCGGGCGGCTAGTCACAGCCCTCTGATAGCGAGGGAGCACGCCAGGGCTTCGCACGGCTTGTCATAGCCAGCTCTCAGTCCGTACGGACTGTCATCAGCTTGAGGACAAGCAGCAGAATCACAGCAACACTGACCCATGAGCACTCGCCGTGTGCTGGCCACGACTCTAAGCGCGTTCAATGCATCATCTCCTTTAACCCCCACGGCAGCCCGCGGAGGTATTACGATTGCGCTGTCACCAGGGGGCTGACAAAAGCACTGGTGGGCGTTTATTTATTGGTGCAGGCTCACTGCGCAACAGGCTCTGGGATAAGCCCCCCACATGCATTGTCTCAGCCTGGATCTGGTCCCACCGGCCCCAGGGACCTGCCCGCTCTCTTCCATGGGCACTGGAGCAGGCAGAGCCGTACGGGTCCCCTGGCACCCGGCTGAGCGCAGATGCAGGCTCCCGTGTTGTGCACATGCTCACGCCCTCCTGCGTGTGTCCCCAGCAGTGGTGGGAGGGACCCAGCAGCCCCTGGACATCCACTGCTTAGTCCCTGAGGGTAAAAAGGGACATGCAGCCAAGTCCTGTTTCGCTGGCCTGCCCAGTGTCACTCTGCCCTGGGGAGATGGTGTCACCCAACCAGGCCCCAGTCTGTAGAGAGACCCCCATGAGCTCTGGCGGGAACGTCACCCACCAAGCTGCTCAGCTGCTCAGAGGAAGGGGCTGTTTCTGTACAAGGCCCTGGGACAGGAGTGGGCAGGGGTCTGTTCCGGGGCTGCCGCAGGCCTGGCCCACACTGGCGTGTTTGCTCTTCCTCTTCCTGGTGTTAGTGACGGGCATAGGACATGCAGAGGACAGGAGTGCCCCTGTGCCCATAGCTTTGCTCTGACATGTTGCTGCAGGACTCCTTTGTGGGGAGGCCACAGGGTGAGAGGGACGCTGGACAGGCACACAGTGTCCAGACAGCGAGGGACGTGTCCTCAGCGTTCCCTTGCAGTGTCGGTGTTCTTGGTTCAAGGTTCTGCTCCGGCTCCCGAGTCTCTACACTTGTCTGTGAGTTTTTTCCGGGTTTATAAGGGGCTGAGCTTCCAGAGGGTGAAGAGAAAATAGCTTTTGGCTGCAATAGATGAGAAGGATGTTCTGGATTCTGGCTTCCAAGCCAGCCAGCACCGCTCCCGGGGGTGACACGTCCCCACCGCCTGCCCGGGCGAGTCAGTGAGCCCTGTGCGGTCTGCGTCGCCTTAATGCAGGGCCGAGGGATGCTGGGGAGGGCGTTTGCGGTGTGTCTTTCTTTGCTAGGTCCTGGGTAAAATATGCCCTGCGAGCGAGGGAGCCTGATGCCGGGGACAGAGGAGGCAGGGCCACCGGGGACAGAGGTTGTGCGGTGGCTGGGAAGGCGGGAAGGAGGAAGGCCAGAGGCCAGAGGGGAGAGGGCAGGAAACGGGGGGCTCTCAGGTGGGCGGAAAAGCCACGGCTGCTCCGCAGTGGAACTTAGAAACCAGAACAGGATGCCAGAAATGACGGAGGGGATGGGGGGCCTCCTTCCCAACCCCAGGAGGAACAATGGTCATTCTTCCATTGAAAGCTGCCGTTCCCGGAGAGGAAAGGCCTCCCGCATGGGGGCCGCGCAGGTTAAGGGAAGGGAAGGAAGGGGCCGAGAAGCCCCCCTGACCCAGAGAACGCAAGGGGCCCTTGGAATTGCATCTGGAATTTGATATGCTCCCGCCTCCGGCATGAGAAGGACACAGGCCAGCTCGCACTGAGGGCTGTACCCAAGTGTGACTTTCCCAGGCACTGGGGACTCCACCCCCGTCCCCAGCTCTCCGGCCAAGTCCAGGACCCCACGTTGCAGGCCGCCCAGGGCAAGGGGTCTCACACGCTCCACGTGATGTGGTTCTGCGAGACTTGCCATCTATACACACGGGAAGAAGGATTTCCCAGAAAAAATAGAGGAAGCCGGCCAATATAATCAACCCAGACAAACCCTCCTCTTTCCAAATAGGCGCCTATCTCCAAAACAATCAAAGCCGCCCCATTAAATAACACTTGTTCAGTACAAAGGAAGTGCGGCATGATGGGATCGCAGGCCGGTTCCAAGGAAAACATTCCCGATTGTTCGGCATGCAACAATGAACAAAAAAGCTCAATGCCTTCACACGTGAGAACCGCTGCGCGGGCCGGGGCAAGCCCCTCAGAATCCTTGAGTGCCCGGTCATCGACGGGGTCATTGCGGGGGTCACGGTGTCCCCTCATCACAGGCGGGGCCTCACCTGACGGGCAGTCCGTGCCCCCTCCTGCTGCTCTGCACGCAGCGACCCGGGGTCTCACCTCACCTGCCGCTGGCCTCGTCCTCTCAGTGGGAGGCGGGTCCTTTGCCAACAGCAGTGGTGGCACCAAGAAATTTGGCAACGAGGAGGAGATTATGGCCACAGGGCCCAGGGAAGTGGAGAGGAGAGAGCAGTCCCTAGTACTGAGTGCACGATGGGCTGGGGGACCTCAGCCACAGCAGTCTTGTCATTTGTTATGGACTGAATGCTTGCGTCCCTGACACCCAAATTCATTGTCAAAGCCGTAACATGACTGTTTTGGGACATAAGGCCCGCATGGAGGCAATTAAGGCTCAGCAAGGTCATTAGTGTGAGCCCTGATCCAATGGGACTGTGCCCCTGTGAGCTCTCTTTCTCCCTCCCTCCACCACGCGAGGACGCAGTGGGACGGCCAGGCCCTCGGCTGCAAGCCAGGAGGAGGCCCCCGCTAGGAACTGAACCAGCCGGCACCTTGATCTTGGACTTCCAGCTTTCAGACTGTGAGAAATAGATTCCTACTGCTTAAGCCACCAAGCTTAGGGTGCGTGTGTCAGAGCAGCTTGTCTTAGTCTGTTTTCTGTTGCTTATAATAAAACACCTGAAACTGGATAATTTATTAAAAAAAAATAGGAATTTATTTTTACCGTTCCAGAGGCTGGGAAGTCCAAGGTGGAAGGGACACACTTGGTGAGAGCCCTCTTTCTGGTGGGGACTGTCCGCAGAGTCCCACGGCGGTGCCAGGGTACCACGTGGTGAAGGGCTGAGCCTGCTAGCTCGGGTCTCTCCTTCTCTTCTTATGAAGCCACCAGTGCCACTCCCACTATAACCCATTAGTCCGTTAGCTCATTAATGCATTAATTCATGAATGGATTAATCGATTTACGGGGGCAGAGCCGTCATGACCCAGTCACCTCTTACAGGCCCCGCCTCTCAATACTGCTACTTTGGGGAAGAAATTCTAACATGAGTTTTGGAGATGACACGCACTCAAACCACAGCACAGCCTTAGCCAACTAATGCTTCATCCAGGGACAAACCTGAAAGCCAAAAATACAGGCAGTCTCAGGTGGCACAAGGACCCCAAGGGCCACCTGAGGCATCTGCCTGTCCGGCTGGTGGTGGCTGCCCTCCCAAGGCCCACCCCCACCCGGCCTTCCCCCAGGGACGTGGCCAGCAAATTCCCTTGGTGTGTGTGTATGCGTGTCAACTTTTATTTTGGTTTGCTGACGTGGAGGAATAGAAGCCTGGGGACATCCACACCGTCGTTTAGCCTTGACTCTGTTCGTGGGGTACCCCCTTTTACTTTCGGGCTAAAGGCACGTGTGACTCCATCCCAGGACACGTCCCTTGCAGCCCCGAGAGTCTCCGGGCAGGCAGTAAACAGCAGGGAGAGATAAATTCTTAATAAACTGAGTCCCGTTTTCATGCAAATGTGCCTGCTAATAAAGAACGAGAGAGTGAGAACTACAGCATATTTATGACGGAGAGAGGCAGGACTGTTTGGAAACAGACGTTTTATTAGGTTCCCGTGAGGCACCAGCTGCTCTTTTAACATTTCTATTTTGGGGCTTTATGTAGGAAAGCGATTGCTCTATAAATAGTGGGGCAAACACAGTTAGCAAGGGGGCCGTTGGCATGCGGGGAGGCTGGGGCCCAGAGCCTGAGGAATCTGTGCATCTCTGTCCCCAGCCACTGGGGTGCCCGACCAGACGGTGTCTCCCCATGGTGATCGATCGGCCTTCTCGGTGGCTGCTTGGGAGTTCCACGCTCTTCTCCTTTCAGCAAAATCCCTTGCCTGCCTCTGCCCGTTTTCTCACACTCCTTAAGGTTTTTAATTAAAAAAAAAAAACATTTTTTTAAACTTTTTATTTTGGAAAAAATTCTTATCTCGGAAAAGTTGCAAGAATAGTAAAAGGCACACCTGTGTACCTTTTCTATGGATGTACAAATGAGCATTTTGCTTTCTCACTGTCTTGGTATAAATAGTATTCGTATTTCTTGCTGAAGAGTTTGAGATTAAGTTGTAGACATCATTGCTCTTCACTCGTAAATACTTTGTTAATTTTTTAAAAAGCTTTTAATTTTTTTGTAGAGAGAGCGTTCCCCCTGTGTTTCCCAGGGTGGTCTCGAACTCCTGGCCTCAAGCCACCTGTGCTGGGATTATATGCATGAGCCCCTGTGCCCTGCCACCCTTAAATATATTCCTAGTCCTAGGAATAAGGACTTTCTCGTACACAACCACAATATTCTTATTTACGTTCAATACTGTCATATAACATAAAGTCTATATTCACCGAACGTCCCTACGTCATTCATTGCATTCACACGTCCTGTTCTCCTTAGCCTCTTGTCATCTGAAACAATTCTATAGGCTGTCTTGGAATGTCACAGAGTTGGTATTTGGATCAGTTAGGATCTTCAAAGGGAAGAGAATGATCATGGCTCCAAAGGAATAAGAGATCGACCGCCATGGCCTTCCCCCATCGTTGGAGGAGCTGGGCATTCGAGTTCGGGAAAGGCACCGCGTGGGGGAGTCAGAGGCAAGTGTCAACTTGGAACCACCCAGCGGGGCTGGTGAATACATCTGAGGAGGGCTGTCACCTCTGCGGTGGGTGCTAGGGCTGAGCCTCTGTAGGTCAGCAGAGTGGGCAGGGGGGAGGGGGCAACCACGGCAGAGTGGTGCCTATGGGGACACAGTGGTCGTGTCTGTCCCCACCGCATCCACAAGAGATGCTGGTCCCCTCCACCGTGGAGCCGCACCTGAACCTGGCCCAGGACTCGGAGGAGCTGAGGAAGGAGATCTGTGGGAGCCGGGGTGGCCAGGCTGGTCGCCTTTAGCTTTTCCTAGAAAGGGGGCGAGTGGGTAGCAGTGCGTTGTGATCGTTTTATTTGTGTCGTGGCATAAGATTGTCCACAATGCAAACATAAAACCACAGGGAGTGGGCTCCCCTTAAATGTATTGGAAAACAAAGCGAAAATACAACCACCCCAAACCCCAAGGGACGTTTATTATGATTTAAAGACCCTGGTGAGAAGACAGGAGAGAAGCACGTGTTTAGATGGCCGGGCCACCGGTTTATTGTGGCTGCTATCTGGCTCCTTTTGCCACATTGTGATTGAAGAGTGTGTTTGCTAGAGGGTGGGAATTTGAAATCTCCTTTACAAAGCATGAGTCTCATGGGAGTGTGTCAACGGCGGAGAACTGATCCCCAGAGAGCGGTTTCGAAACTCCTTGTAGCCGAGTTTATTTTGTTTTATTAAAGAATGCCCAGCCAAACATTTCCTCTTGTTCTCATGCTCTTGGACTGGAGAACGTGGAAAGTAAATTTGCCCACGAGGAGCGAGACCAGCAGGATGTGAACCAGGGACCTCCCCCCCTTCCTGCTCTCCCCGGTGCATTCTGGAGGACGATGGCTTTGGGGCCTGGGTGAATCACCCTGAATTCCAAGCAGTGAAGTGAGGGGTGGGAGAAGCAGATGCTGTTTCGTAAAGGAGTTGTGACGTGCCATCGCCCCAGCCAGATTCCAACGTGACTCATGAAATGCTGGTGTTTATTCCAGTCGACTCCATCCTGGGGACCCGGGCCGCTCCTGTGCCTGCCGCTGCCACTGTTGTGGGGGACCCGGCAGGCACCGTGTGCTCTACTGTGCTGGGCGAGGGCTTCTCTTAGTCCCCTTTCTGTTGCTTGTATGAGAGTCTCTGAAACTGAGTAATTCCTAAAAGGAACTGATTTCTTACAGCTGGGGAAGCTGAGAAGTTCAAAGTCGAGGGGCTGTATCTGGGGAGAGCCGCCTTGTTGGTGGGGACTCTCTGCAGGGTCCCGAGGGGGTGCAGGGCCGCACACAGTGAGGGGGCTGAGCATGTGGGGTCAGGTCTTCCTTCGTCCAGAAAGCCACCAGTCCCACCCCTGTGATAACCCATTAATCCATGAATGGATTAATCCATTCCCAAAGGCAGATCCTTCATGACCCAACCACCTCTTAGAGGCCCCGCCTCTCACCACCGCCACATCGGGGATTAAATTTCCACAGGCGTTTTGGAGGGGACATGCACTCAAACCATAGGTGGGTTTATTTATTTAGCTACATCCCCTTCCTTCTAAGCCCTTACGCTGTTTGGCAGAGCAGAGAGGCAGACGCAGGAACGTTATGTAAGTTGATCAACAGAGTGAACAGAATCTAAAGCAATAGCAGCTTGTTGTTATTGTGTGCGTGCTGCGTTCTAGATCCTGAACACGCGCTCGGCTCATCCTTCGATAATAACCATAAAAGGGGGGATTGTTTTCTCACTTGGGAGGTAAGGAGGACGAGGCTGTCAATGGAACTTGCTTCCTGGTCTGTGTGTGATGGGTTTGGGGGTCGGGAGACACTCAAGTTAAAAACTCACTGCCAGTGGGCATTTGTGCAGGAAAGGAAGGCGGTTACTGTCACAGGCAGGGGCTTCCAGGGCTGTGACGTGTGTGACAGAGAGCAACATCCCACAGAGAGCTGCCTCCAGCCCCCACACACAGGCCAGCCCCGGGCAGCCTCTCTACTCTTCGCAGCAGCCACCGTGGTTGACAAAGGTCCTCTAGCTGACCCAGCCCCTGGTTCCCTGTGGTATTTTTCATGGAAGACAATATTAGCACTTCAGCTTTGGGCTAGAATACAGAATTCACCTTAGAGTATGAGATCTCCTTTCCTGAACTTTTCCCTTTGCGTCTATACCACCAGTTCAACCCTTGACTATTTTGATCTGGTACTTTCCACGCGTCTCCTGGTGTATCTCGCTCCAGAGAGGAGGAGCCACATAGCCAAAAAAATCCCCTGCTTGGATAGCGCTAACAACAGAGAGCAACACATTCTTAAAGACTCATTGAGAGATTTAATAATAAAAAAGTTACTTCCTCACCCTGTTGTGTCTTTTACAGAGCTGCGTCTTTATTCCATTAATTATTTGTTTTCTTCTCCTGTGGCTAGTGGGAGGGAGACCTTGAAGACTTTAGGGGGAAGGGTTCTGCTGAGCTATTCATACATAGGCCAGTGGACTGTCTACTGCACTGGTCTTTGTATCTCCCATGCTAGGAGATAGACTCACATAAGCGGTGGTTGCACTGGACCAGCACCACAGATGCTCCACCCAACTGTATCCCCAGGTACAATCCAGTGAATTGTCTTCCATCAAACAATTATTTTTACATCTCCATGCATGAAGTAGTTGGAATTTCTGCCCTGAGACACCTTTGTTTCAGAGCTTTCCCATGTTGTCTTGTTTCAGTGAATCAACAAACATTTTCAACGTGGCTACTATGTGCTATGGGCAAGTGTAGGTCATGGTTCCTGCCCTTAGGGAGCTTACGATTTAGTTGGGAGTTGAGATAAAAAATAATCTAGAACACACAAAATAATAGAGAACCACAATGACCACACAGCATCGAGGCCTTAGTTTCAGACCCCAGCTTGGGATCCGTGGGTGGGCAGGTTGTAAAATCAGTTTAAAGGATCACAGTCAGCATTAAATAAAAAAGAGGAATAACTAAAATAGTAAAGGTCAGAGTGTATCCAATGTCATAAAAATAAGATCTGTTTTGGGAAAATTTGGTTCTGTTTTTACAGACGAAGATAATCGGATATTTACCATGGGTTGTGTTCAAATGTATGAAAACTTCTGACAAACTCTGTGTGAGTTTGAAGGATTCCACCTGAAGGATTCCTAACTTGTGTTTGGGACGTGGACTCCTGAGAGCCATTTGAAAGCTATCGAGGGACTTTCCAGAAAGCATGCCTATGCCCGGCACTTTACACGTGACCTCGGTAGTTCACGAGCTTGGCAGCTCGTCCACAGACCCTGGTCAGATCCCTCCGATCTGAAGGTTAAGGTCAGGAGGGAGGCAGGGGAGGCTGGAGCAGACGGTAGGGTCTCCATCTCCCAGGGCCTCGCTTTGCTAATGAGGAGCAAGCACCACCCTTCTCCCACGGGAGGCCAATGAAGCCCTCCAAGGAACTTATGGTCCAATTCATGTTTTAGGAAGATTGTTCTGGAAGCACTTAGAGGCCGGAAGTCCAATTTGGAGACTATCGTCATAGCTATGTGAGACGTGGTAGAGGCTAGATAGGTTGGAGGGCACAGCTGTGAGAAGTGTTCGGGACAAAAATAATCGTTGCACTCGGTGTTTGTTTGGATGTGGGCGGAAGTGAGGGAGGAGGAAGAGTCGGGGGTAGCTCTCGGGTCTCTAGCTCGAGTGGCCAGCGGTGCCGATGGCTGAGCCTGGGATACATACAGAAGGAAGTTTGGGGAAGTGTAGAGCTTAATTCTGCAGTAAAGGGACTTGAGTGGATATATGCCCAGCACCCCAGTATATTCTCCCAACATTCTCTCTGCAGAGAGAGGTCTGTGTGACGCTAAGGAGCCACTGCCACCTTAGGGAGGGTTGGCGGTGCCGGGAGAGCTAGAAGAGGAGGGGGCTTCGGACTTCATTTCGGTTGGCGTGTTCTTTGGGGGAGCGGGTTGATGATGGCAAGAGGAGTGCCCCCAAAGACTCTGAGATCTCTGTCCCCGATGGGAGTTCCAGGCGAGGCACGCTGGGGCGAACTGGAGCAGGGAGCGAGCGACGCTTGGAGCCACTGTTGGACCTCTGGAGGGGAGGGGTCCGCACAGCACACTGGCTTTGGAAGTACAGGGAAAGGGGGCCTAGGAGGGTGCTGGGGGGGAGACATGTGCCGGCCACAGCAGGGAGGACGGCCCAGCAGCTGTGGCAAGGGACCGTGTGTGTGTGTCCAGCGCCACCCGTGCCTGCGGTCGGGGGTCTGCCAGTCCCGCTCCCTAAGCACCTGTGACGAAGGGAAGGGCCTTAGCCCTGGTGCCATTTTCCCGGCCTGTGTCCTGGCTGTGGTTTGTGTGCTTCTGAGGACACAGCCACTGCCCTTGCTGGGTCCTGTTTATGGCCTGCCACTGTCCCTTTGGGCCTAGTGCTTGGTGCCGCCCATCTGGTCCTGGCCCCTTGCTAACTGCACCCTCCCCTCGTGCCCCTCCGCCACCAATCTACCCCCATTTGCCCTCATCCATGGGCTGAGCTGCTCTAGTCTGTCTGGGCCGCTGCCCTGTCTCCCCCAGGGTCGCACCCAGGCCGGCTTGGTGGCCTGGCTCTGCTGGGCTCCCCTGCGTCTGCCGGCAGGAAACAGGCCCAGGACACTCAAGTCTCTCCCAGGCCTAGAAACCTGAACCAACCGTGTCTGTTTCCGTTCTAGAGGAGGCTGATGCAGCCAGGAACTCAATGCTCATTCACTCTCGATAAGCGCTGCTATGAATCTGGGTTAGAGTCAAATTTTTATCTGATTATCTGGGTGAACTCCTTGACTATTTGTTTGTAATACCTCTAAGTATTTCCAGATGTCAGCACAACACGCACACCTCACTGCTGTGATCGGCGTGTTCAGCGTTGAAACTAATTTTTTTTTTAAATAAGAAAAATGCATAAGGGGAAATTAAATCTCCCACCATAAAGATCTCGCCTTATTTATCAACCACGAGAGTTTTTCCTGGGGTGGTTCATGTGTCTCCTCCCAGCACTCGTTCCAGCTGCTCAAATGTTCTGTGACAAAGTCCCTCACTAGCTCCAGATACTAGTATTACCAGATTCCTGTCCAGTGGTTCAGTGATTTGGCATCTGGAACAAAAGCAGAGGCAATCTCAGAATTCTGCTAACTCCCCAAATGGAACCAAATAATAGTCCCGATCTCATGGGGCTATTGTGAAGATTAAAGGAGACGATTTTTGACCGAGAGGCCAGAGAATGCCATGCAAGAAAAGAAACAGGTAGCAGAGACAAGAGCTGTGGCGCTGGAAGGCCTGGGTTTGAATCCTAGCTTTGTTTCCTCCTGCCTGAGTGACCTCAGGGCGAGACATTTTGCCGGGTCTCCGTGTCACCACTTGTATGTGGGAATGATGCCTTCCTCCAAGGCTGTTGGAAAAGCCAAACGAGAACCCCGGCTACCGGTGGGTTGTTAAACAACGGTTACTGTTGTGATGGTGACTGTTGTCACTTGCAGTCAGTTGTCATAACGGCACCATATTCTCAGATATCTTGGCGGGTGATACAAAAACTGCTTGATCACAGGTGCTGATGATTCATTCATTCATTGACTCATCTAACAAATATTTATTGAGGGCCTGCCATGTGACGGGAGCTAGTCTATGTGCTGGGGATATGGCAGTCAGCGAGCAAAGCCCTGGCCCTTATAGATATTCTATTCCAGTGCAAGGAAACAGATAGGGCACATATAGGGCACGTAGGTGTAAGCCGCCTATACATCAGAGGGGGTCGCAGTCTGACTTCGCCAAGCTTCGGCGGACGGTGAGACAGGACCCCCATGGTCGTTATGACCATTCGACCTTTCTCTAGTTTGGATGTCCTCTCTGCAGCCCACACTCGGGTGTCTTCCCTTCTGTTGTAGACTTCTTCTCCTTCAGCCCTTCCCTGCCCAGGCTGAGCAAGCTCTATTGCTCTGTGGCCCCCAGTTTCCACTTTGTCCCCTTCCAGGAGAAAGATATTTCTGGCACTTTCATCGGAACATACAGCATCTCTTGAGGAATAACCCCAAAAATGAAATAGTGCTTCCGGTTGTCAGGAGGGCGTTCTGGAGGGTTCTGATTCTCCATCCCTGACATCTGCTTCATGCCCCATTTGGTCACACCCCAAACCGGCCAGATGCTGTCCCCATGGGGTTTGTGTTAATACTGTCCCTTGTAGCCCAGCATCTTTTTTTCTCTCTTCTCCACCTGCTGACTCCCACCCATCCATCCAGGTGCAGCTCAAATATAATAATTTCTCTGTGTCAGAGAATGTGAGCTGTCCGCCAATGTCTCTGCCACTCTCTCTCTTTCTCTCCTCTCTCTCCTTTAAAAGCCACTGTTATTTTGGTTTTCGTTAAAGAACTCAATCTGGTTTCCTGAAAACTCACTCTCCTCTGTGAGGTCCTCCCAAGCTGCCTTTTCCTACACCTCTCTAGAGCATGTGATTGTGCCTCAATTAGAGGCATCCTTTGGCTCTGTGTGAGCGTATGGTCCCTCGACAACGCAGGCGCCTGGGGAGCAGGAACCTGTCTTGTTAAACCCGTGCCCTGCCTAATAACCAGCACGACTCTTTGCCTTTATCCTTGGTGCATTTAGCGCGTGTCTGCTCAATGAAATCTCGGTGAATGAAGAACGATGCCCTGCTTCTCCTGAACTAAAAATACCCTCTCTGTCTCTAAAGCAGCACTGGCCAGTAGAAATACAATGCCAACCGCATATGTAACTTCAAATTTGCTAGTAGCCACGTGTATAAAGAGCAAAAATAAACTGGTGAAATGAATTTTCGTTATATGTTTGATTTCACCCTATACAGTCATCCCTTGGTATCCATGGCGGGTTTGTTCCAGGACCTCCCACAAATACCAACATCCGAAGATGCTCACGTCCCTGATATAAATGGCGTAGTATTTGCACATAACCTACACACATCCTCCCGAACCTTTTCATCTCTAGATAACTTATAATACCTAATGCAATGTACATGCTATATAAATAGTTGTTATGCTGTATTGTTTAGGGAATAAAGACAAGGAAAAGAAAGTCTGTACATGTTGGGTACAGATGCAGTTTTGCTTTTTTCAAATATTTTCTATCCGAGGTTGGTTGAATCCACGAATGCAAAACCCACAGATACGGGGGGCTGACTGTGTATCCAAACATTGCCGTTTTCATAAGTGATCAGTATAAAATTAATTAAAATGATTTACATTCTTTTTTTTCATACTAAGTCTTTGGAATTTGGTATTTTTTACTTATAGTGCATCTCAATTTGGACCAATTGAGTTTCGAGTGCTTGATGGTCACTTATGGCGAGTGTCTACACCTCCCGCAGTGCAGCTACGGGGGGGGGGTGCGGGGGGGGTGCGGGGGGGGGCCCTGAGCCAGCCCTGGAAGCGGGGAAGCTTCGGATGGGTCTGGAGAGGCACGGGGACACTGCTGTGAGGTAGAGACGAGGAATCCCCTTTCAGAAGCAAGTCCCATAAAACTCTCTTGGCACAGGGCTCTGCAATACATGAGGCGCTCAGTGACTGTTAGCGACTGTTAAGTGACTTTGATTAGAGAGATTATTGTGGGAACAAAAAGAACCACTGAGGGGAGAGGAGAGGGGAGTTTGAGAGGGGGGCTGGGGACCATGGTAGGCTTCAGGTAGGACCCAAACTCTGGGCACATCTAACAACGTATAAAATCAGGGACCCAACCTTGGCCCAGAGGACCCAGAGGTGGTGGCGTGAAGCGGTGATCAGGAGGCTGGGTTTGTCACCGCTGCTGCGGGAGCGACCCTGGGTAAGCCCTTTCAACTCTCTGAGCCTCAGTTTCCTCAGGGAGCCCACCCAAAAGCAGCACTCTGGTGGGCACAGAGCAACCTCTTCAAAGGAGCCGATGCCCAGTGGCATGATAGGGAGATGCTTAATTGACCACTCTGACCACCTCTGTGGCCACCAGACATTTTTTTCTTGGATGGTTTTTGGATTTTTTTTTTTCCTTGGATTATTGAAGCAACAGACAGCTTTTGTTCCAAAAGATCTGGCCAGTGAAGGGGTTAGTGTCACAGAAAGTGGTCTCAGAGGCTGAACATGGGATAGGCCGTCTCCACACGCGGGGAGGGGCCCCATAATCATGGAACCCGGAGGCCAGCTGTGGAGAGACCTGCCTTTGCTCTTCATTACGGAAGCCTCCTCGTGGTGCTCTGGGGTCTGCGAGGAATTCTGAGTAGACGAGGCATAAGATATTAAACACCTCAGCAGCCCGGGCCCGGCCCATACTAGGGAGAAATGGGGAAGGATGGCCATCACGCAGATGGCTTCACGGGGAAGCCAGAAAGTCCCTAAGAACCCTTCAAGGTGTCAACTTTCCAGTGTCTCAGACTCAAGTGTATTTTTGGCCTGCATTTATCTAGGTAAGGGCTCAGGTTTTTTATGTAATTTCCACACCTACGTCTGGCCATAAAGGACTTGGAAGGTTCCCGCCAAGGCCACTGTGGGAGGAGGCTACGCCAGAGGCCAATCTGGAATTGGTCTTAGGAGGGGATAGGTCTGATGCTCCAAAGCTCAAGGCTGCACTTGCTGGAATATACGGGTGTCTGGGGAGCAATGGAACCGGTGGTCACGGTGCTGGGCTGGGAAACCCGAATGCCTGGCCCACTGGAAGGTTTTAGAACTTTATGATTCTGTACTTAGGAAGCTGCTGGCCCTCCTGGAGGTGGCTGTGATTTTGGGTGAGAGCAGCTGAGGAAATACAAGGGTTAAGGGTTCAGACCCACACCCCACTGAAAAGCCGTCAGACCTGCGGTGAAAGAAGCTGGGTATCTCCAAGGCCAAGTGCGTCCTGGATGGAAAATGAGTTCTCAGGGAACAAGCGTGTAATTGGGTGAAGTTCCTTCGTGTCTCTCTCCCCAGCTGGTAGGAACAGCCAGCCGTTTTCCACAGAGAATGCTAGTTCTCCAAGACCCACGTGTGTTCCAATGTTTCCTTGGGGTGACATTTTCCTTAACTGGCCTTATCCAGAATAGAAGAGTGGCACCTGGAGTGGCTCTTGGTGCAAGCAAGGTACTCAACAGTGCTTGTGACAAGTCTGTGTGTGGAATGTTCACCCCTGAGCAATCGGGGTAAAGTGGCACTTGTCACCTCCCTCTTCCTCTTTCTGCATTCATTTTTCATGCCGGATGTCGCAAAGAGAGAACCAAAAACCACCTTTCTTGCCAGGGTCTCAGTATTGTCCTGCTGCTCTTACCTTTCAAGTAAGGAAGAAAATCCATTAAACATGATAAACGTATTGATTCCAGAGTGTTTGGGATTTAGTGTGTTACCTACCATCCCGAGAGGTCTGGGCTGAAGGTTCGGAGCTAAGCCTGCTGGCTGTGCCTCAGATTCTGTCCCTGTAGCCGTGAGGCTCTGGGTAATTTACTTCATCTCTCTGAGCCTTAGTTTTATGATCTGGAAACGGGGCATGATAATCATTTTCTGTCTACTTCCCGGAGTTCATGGGATTACGTGAAATGATTCACATAAAGCTCTTGGCCGAGCGGCTGGGATGCAGCAAGCTCTCCAGTGCTGGGCACTGGGTCAGATCTTGAAAGTCATTGACATGATTTCCCCTTTTGTCTGCCAGAGCATATAACCTTTACGCTCACTGGCCAGCTCTCGGGGAGAGGAAGCGGAGGTAGCAGTGGGTTTGGGGGGAGACTGGGATTTATTATGGAAAAACCTTCCACCATTCCTTTTGGTTACCTCGTTTCAAAACAGTTGATCGGACAGCTTTTGTGAATGCAGAGTTAGAGTTTGTGTTTTAGGCGACAAGGAGAATGCGTTCCAGTGATACAACATTTGGCAGGGATGAACTAAGGCAGCGCCCGGGGGAGTCATCTTCCCTGGAGCAGGCAATACCAGGGTGCAGTATCCGTAGAGAATTTAAAAACAAGGGTAAAATTAACTAAACGTTGAGTCTACGCTTTTATTATTGCCATTCGCAGACAACATCAGACCATATCTGTGATAAAATAGTCAATCCCTAGGCAAAAAAATCTCATTCTAAGTTCTAAACAGTTGGTACAGTTACTGTTGAGTTGTAATAAAATAAGTAAGCTTCTTAGAATTTTTTTTTAAATTTGTCCTTTACTAACCATTGTGTTCTTGGTGGAAAGTAATTTGGAGAACTCCCAGGTATACAGTTGGCCTCCTGTAACACATGCTTACCCAGCTACACGATTCATTCTGAGAGTAAATTCGTAACGAACTGGAGTCATCAGTGCTCACTTTGGGTGTAGCTTATGTCTCCAATGCCTGGGTGCAAATTATTCCTTTCTTTAAAAAACATGATATATCAATTTAATGGAATACTATGCAGTCGTCAACAAGAATAAGGTAGATCTATGTGTACTGATCTATAATAGTACAATATATTACAATATAGTAGAATCTCCAATATATAGTTTAAATGAAGTGAGCGATATGCAGAATATTCAGAAGCATTTTGAAAGGTGACGTGTGCGTGTGTGTGTGTGTGTGTGTGTGTACACAAACATATACACATAAGCTTTATACATGAACAGAATATCACACAAAGGACAGATAAACATTATGTACATTTAACATGATTGTGAAGACGAAAACATAACTTGAGCATACTTTGATTCCGTCATTGTGTATCATCGCTTGGAGATTTTGTTTATGTCAAAAATCAACACAGTGAACCGAAGTGTGAATTGCAAGGTGTAATATTTTTGTTTGATTGAATGCAAATTTTAGTTCATACATGAAATATTTTACTGGATCCAAATAGCATTTTCAACACTGGCATTTATTTTTCTTTCTAAATTGTTAATTGTTCATTTTAAAGCTAAAGGACACATCAAGAGAGCAATGGCTATAACCGATTATTATGTGACTCTTACGTGAATAATTCTGCGGCCCGGGGCGTGTTGTTAAATGATACGCTCTGGGTGTCTGATACACCGTGTGCTGTTGACTTTTAATCAAAATTTAAAAATGCTTCTCGGGCATTATTTTAATTTTATCCTCATCAGATTTGCTCCGGGGAACAATTTAATCACCATTTGCAAATTGGTCACCTTTGGGGTCATTCTAGAAGGCTCTGAGTGATTTCAGGAGCACCCACCTTATTAATCTGACCGATGTCGTACTCATTCCCTTTTCTAACAGCAAGAAGCAGCTCCCTGCTCACTGATACTGCAAATCCTAGGAAAAAAAAAATCCTTTTATTCCCTAGATGAAAGGCTGAACCTATAAATGCTGTTGAAGCAGCTTCTGGGGATGGTGGAATCCCGGCTGAAGGAGCAGGGAAATCTGCGCTGCTGGGCCCTCCCTGCTTGGGCTAAGGGGAGAATTTGGAGAGTCCAGCAGGGAATTTGAAACCCTGAAGTAGGGCGGAGCTGTTCCCTGGTGGGGAAAGGATATGAAAAGAGGAAACCAGGAGTAAGGTCTCTGAGGACCTTTCTCATCTCTTCCTAAGGGGGATTCTGTTTTCCTTCCAGCGCGCGGGGCTGTGCTTTTCCACGCAATTGCACGGGGAGGAAGAGCCACTTCACACAACGTGTGGCAGGTCTCTCTTTATCCCCTCCCCTGGGTGAGCCCTGCAATTTAGGATTACAGAGGGCCCCTCCCCGCTGAGTTTCTGGGACTGTGTTAGTGGAGGCATCATCCTGTAGCAAGGCTTTCCAACAGATGGACTGAGGCATGTGCCAATGGGTTTCAGTGGTGCCAACGTGACCCTCGCCCCCTCAGGGGCCAGCTGCAGCCAGGAGTCCTGGGCCAGTCACCTCCTGCTTTGAGCAGCAGCCTCCCACGGACCCCACCGTGCCGTACGAATGTTTTGTGTGTGCGCCATTTCGTGCAGAGGTTGAGAAGAACTTCCCCCAGGGGGCAAAGACAATACCGTACCTGGCTGTTTGGGAGAAGCCAATCTGCTATGTGTAGATAAGAAAAAAGGTGGCTTGACCTGTTTTGTTACCTGGTTAAAATAATCTTTGGTGGCGATTTTGCTTCTAGATTGATTTGAGCGTTTTGCAACCTGGCATCCCACTGGGGGACATGGGTGGCTGGCTGAGGATGCAATCTCGTGTGACATGAAGCTCAGCTCTTGTTCTCTAGAACTTTCCGCTGCCCCACACGCCTCTTCACTTTCTCCTGCTGTACACATGGCGTTCTTTTTCTTCTGAAAACAAAGAGAAGACTCTGTCTGTGGCTTTGGTGCCCTGTGATGCACGCCATCTAAGAGATGTCATAGTAAGATGATTTACGTCCCTGTTTCTGGAGATCTGCCACTCCCCGTGTTTGAGGGTGATAGTGACAGTCGCCGGTAGTTGTGGAGTTGTGACATTTGAGTGAAATCTAAGTCAGTAACTCCTTTTAGGGGCTTTGCAGCTGTTGGTTAAACCACCCGGGCTTCGGTCACAATGTGTTGAGGTTTCGCATTCTCTTCCCTTCCCTTGTGCAATGAACGAAGGGCGGAAGCCTGGCATAGTGGAAGCCAGAGCACAAGCACGTGCAGTCAGTCAACAAACGCTGATGGAATGGCTTCTGGGTCAGGCTCCGGGCTACGTGCTGGGCATGCAAACAGTGAGAAAAGTTCCTCCAAAGGCCAAAAGGAATTTCTGTAAACAAAAGCTGAAGGTGTTCTGAAGATATTTCAAAGTGTCGATTTAAAGGAACATGTAAAAAAGTGCCTGCCTGCCATGTTTTTAAATGCGTGTGGCCTCGTTCTCTCTATACTCGGGGGCCTGCCTCGAACATTTGCAGAGCCCGGGGTAGGAGCACAAATAAAGTCGTTCATTTGTCCAAATATTCAGGAACATAAATCAAGCCTACAAACAGCTAAATCAAATATGCTCTGTTCCCATACTTTAAAAGACATATAATGCATAAAGACAAAATTGCAAAGTATGTAAAGCTATAGTTTTTACATGACCGAAAGTTGGCTAGATATCAAAGATGACTGAATTAATTATTATCGTACATGTTTAAATGTTCTTTTATTCTGTTGGAATGACTAACAAAATAAAGACACACATAATTTGTAATGATCGCTGATTTGTTTCTTTAAATTAATTTTTCATCTTCATTTCATCATGACCACAAATTCTGCCATTATGATGAACATTTTCACATAATTCTGTTCTATTGATAGCAGTGAGCTAAAGGATTTTCAAGATGTAAATGTATTTAAAGTATGCAAAATTTGAATATATTTCCATCAAAAATGGGAAAATACATGTAAAAACATCAAAAATTTATTTTCTCCTATCTCTGTTCAGAGAAAGTTATTTTTTAGTATAAAATAGGAACATTAAAAGTCAAAAGGAAAGATTCAAAAGTATAATGAATAAATATCAAAATGGTAAATAAAAATTACTTAAAGCTGATTTTTAGATCGAATGTTCTGAAAATTAAATGAAATCTTATTAATATTATTGTCAATAATAATTCACATTTCTAGCATTCAACTCTCATCTAGTTGTCAACCTAAACAGTTGTCCCTATTTTGGGTCATGTGGGTTACATTCAGACCTACCTAGATGCCAGTTTAAGAACAGTAGGAATTGTTAGGGGTCGCACAGTGGTCCCCAGCTGCCATTAAGATCGTGGCAAACACCAGTTACTTCTTCTCTAGCTCCACGAACAGGAAGAGGAGCAATGAAAGGGACGAGTCCCTCTGCAGGAATTAATAACTTCTTATGCAAGAATCTGCGCATCCTGGCATCTGACGGGAAAGAGCTGACGTGCTAATTTGTCTTTTCTTTTACCTACGTTTGTTGGCTGCTGGAATCCTCTGCCACTCTGAAACACTGTCCTCTCTGACACGGGCAGTCACAGTGCCCGCCGACCTTCACAACCCTTGGAGACACCGGGTTTTTCTTTTTTGCTCCCCAAAGACACAGGGCAAGGAATATGGAGAAGCCACGAAGGAGTGTTTTCCTGGGGCCTGAGCAGTGCTAGTTATGGGAGTGGATGTTTAAGGTTATGAGTAAGTCTCTCCTGTCTGGAGCACTGGATCCCAATGAACATTAGTACATGACATTGTTTTTTTTTTTTTTTTTTAGACAGAGTCTCGCTCTGTTGCCCGGGCTAGAGTGAGTGCCGTGGCATCAGCCTAGCTCACAGCAACCTCAAACTCCTGGGCTTAAGCAATCCTACTGCCTCAGCCTCCCCAGTAGCTGGGACTATGGGCATGCGCCACCATGCCCGGCTAATTTTTTCTATATATATTTTTTAGTTGGCCAGATAATTTCTTTTCTATTTTTAGTAGAGACGGGGTCTCGCTCTTGCTCAGGCTGGTCTCGAACTCCTGAGCTCCAGCGATCCGCCCGCCTCGGCCTCCCAGCGTGCTAGGATTACAGGCGTGAGCCACCGCACCCGGCCCATGACATTGTTTTTGTATTTGCGAGTGTGGAGCTGTCTACACCACAGGGCTGGGGCAGGTGTCCCTTTTGCCTGAGTTTTCCGGTGATGCTGGCTACTCACACAGAGCCAGAGCCCAGTGACCATCTCCCACTTTTGCCTGCTGGTAGCTGTCTTCTCCTAGCTCCCAGGGTGGGCGGGGTTCTGGACGTGGCATCCTTCTTGGACAGAAGGATGCTTACAGGAGGCGTGGCCTGCTCCATGCTTCTTTCTGGTCCTGGCTGGTTGGTGGCGCAGTGAAGAGTTGGAGCTGAAGTGAAGGTTGTGCAGCTGGCCGAGAAGAGCAGTGTCCCTTTGCAGACTGCGTAGGGGGCAGGGTGTGCGGGCCTCGGGCAGAAGCACAGGCATCTGCCTCTCTGGGAAGCCCCTCTGCGAGGTGCTCTCTCAAGGCAGGTTGCTCTATGGGCTCTTCCCTGATCGGCTCTGAGCCATGTCTGACCTTGGCCTTGCTCCCTGTGCTCCTGACCTCACTTCTTATCCGCTGTCTTTTCCCCCCACCCCCCAGATCCTGAGCTCCAGCCGTGCGTTCCCCGCCTGATCATTCACCTGGACTCCTGATTCTCTCCTGGCTGATCGTGGTTGCCTAGTAGATTTTCCCCCCTCCCCAAGGACATAGGGCAAAAGATGCGGAGAAGACGTTTGAGTTTCTCACTCCCGTGGATCTGACAGAATGAGATAGACATCCCCATGTACGATGAACATATAAGCAAAAATTTTTAAAAAAGCGAATGCATGAGTAGATGATAAGTTCCACACAACGTTTTGGGTGTGGGTCCACATAATGGAAGGGTCACCAGTAGGATCAGCCCCGCAGGATTGAGGGCTGGCCCTGGCGAAGTCTCACATTTCGAAAAGTTCCACGGCTCTGCCCATGAAAACCCGTGACTGTAACGACACCCACGATTCATCGATCTCCCCCGGAGCAGAGCTCTGCGCCCAGTGAAATCAGGTGTGTCTGAAAACACATTCGGAATATATTTAAATTGTGCTGGAATACGATTGTTCCTCAAGGATGCCCTTTTCTCTGGTTGCACAGATGTTTTGGCTGGATTTTAGTTTTAAACTGCCTTAGCCAGAAACATCTCCCTGCAGAAACAGCAGGTTCATTTCAATTCCATATTTCACTTTGGACAACTGCTTGACTTCATTTAGTGATGCATGCTGGGACCCAGTCTCCCCCGGGGTCCCCACACTTCCCTAGCATCTGCGGGAGGCTCGGTGGACAGACTGAGGCTGGGGGAAGGCGGACCCCCGTGACTCTGCACGGTGGGAGTCCAGCAAGGCCGAAAGCTGGTACACGCTAGCAGTTGCCAGTGGTGCTTTTGGGCCATATGCTGCCTTCGATTGTGTTTACGTTGCGACACGCAGCATCTTGTTATCAAACAAGGCAAGACACAACACTCCACGGTAGGAGACAGCAGCTACGGGAGCTTCTCCATCCATGCGCTGTTGCCCGGGTGTTTAGTCTGGCAGAAATTCAGAACACAAGGTCATTGCGGGGAAATGTGACAATGCCATGTGTCCTAGGCTGGTGGACTGCGTCAGCGTGTAAAAGGAGGCTCTTTCTGCACCCCAAAGCAGAAAAATATTCAGAATCTTGCTGCCTGGCTGAATTATTTCTTCAGGAACTGGTTGAGGCCTTCAGGGTTAGGCTTAGGGTTAGGCTTAGGGTTAGGGCTAGGGAAGACAAAAGCCCTTAACGGGGTCTTACAAAACTGAAACTCTGGGGGGCAACTTTTGAGCCCCATCTGTGAAAAGATGTGGCAGAGACGGTGCCACAGAGAGGCAGAGCTGGAGGCCCAGGGGGGTGTCTGTGCAGGGCTGGTGACCTGCTGTCCCAGGTCGGGACGGTCGTTGTCCTGCAGGGACCTGATAAATGAACGTGCAGTCTTGTTGGGCACCCAGGGTGCAGGCGTGCCTGTTTGCATCGTGGCTCTGCCTGAACCGGTGTTTTGTGATTCTGGGTCGCTCTCTCCAGTTACAGGTTACGTCGAGCCGAGCATCCAGCTCAAGTTACCTGTGGCACAGGTGCCTTCTGAAAGGCCCTCGCTCTGGGCTGGAAGGTGGCTGCTCCTTCCCCAGCAAGTGAAGCTGGCAAGAAAGGGTGGGAAACCCTTTGTCTGTGTCCTGGTCACACCTACCGCAAAGTCACGTGGATTAGGTGGCAACCCTGCCCTCGCCAAGCTCCTCATTGGTGGGACGGCGTTAGTGTCTATAAACATTCTTGCACGTTAAGAGAGAATGATGAGGCAAAAGCGGAATTTCAGGCTGGCAACTCCACAGGGAGAAAGGGACCCTCATGTTTTGGCTGGTTGCCACTGGGCACACACGCCAGGGCCGTTGTCTAATGAGGGAGCTGGACTAGAAGGTTTTGGGGATTTGTTCTGAACCTGAGATTTTGTTAGGCTGGTCAGAGGGTGGGCGCAGGCTTAAGTCTTCTGGGAGAACTGAGTTCAAGTCTTGTCTCCCAGTTTCTTGCTCGCTGTGCATCCTGGGGTAAGTTACTTAACCTTTCTGAACACAGCTTCCTTGTCCCTGCAATAGATGGTCGATATGGACAATGGTCTGGCTCACAGTAGGTGCTGAGTAAATGGCAGTTGCTTTCCATCTTTCTCCTCCTTCGAGTTGGCAGAGGCCCACAGGTGGGACAATATCTCCGGCTCTGAATGCCTGTTTGTGACAGACTCAAGTTTCCTCCCCACGCCAGGAGGTGAGAACCGTCAGCTGGAGTGTCATTCAGATGGAAGGCACAGGTCTCTCTTTGAGCACAGTCCACCTGTCACCTCATTCTCTGCCAGGCCAACTCAGAGTCTATGGCCTCTGCTTGGGGACCGGAAGTACCTGCGAACCTCACACCTCCAAAGAAGGCAGCCTGTCCACGGGCAGCGGAGCCGGGTTTTATTGGCCTGTGTGGCATTTGGCGCTCTGAGAACACGTCGTCCTGTGTGATGCCCCTGCTCTGCGTGGACCCTGCCCCTGCTCCACCGCCACCCACCCTGGCGTTGCCAGATGAGACGGGAAGGGAGGTGGAAAGAAGGAGGCTTCTAGTCACCCTGCCCTCAGTTACAATCCTGGCTCTGCCCGTCAGTAGCTGTGCAATATTAGGTGGGTCACCAAGTCCCAAGTCCCAGTATTCTAGTGTGTAAAGCAGGGATGCTAATTTCCTACTTGGCAGGGAGTTGTAAATATCGAAGGCAGTACAGGGTCTGCTCACGGGCGGTATTGGATAGTAATATCCTTGTTACCCAGAGTGGTGCTCACATGCCCTTAGATCATGCGCCTTAAATAATCAGACCGGTGGTTCTCCCAGTGTGGGCCCTGGAGCGGCACCACCAACATCACCTGGGCACTTGCTAGAGATGCAGATTCTTGGGCCCCACCCTGCACCTGCTGAATCAGAGTGTCTGGGGTGGGACCCGGCCATCTGTGTTGTCACAAGCCCTCCAGGGCATTTGGATGCACGATAAAGTTGGAGAACCTCTGAATGAGAAATATTTTTCCAAACCTCATCCCCCAAGGTCGGCTCTTTTGCCTGATGACGCTTGCTCGCTCCTGCGTGGGATCTGGGAGGGAGCACAGATCGGAGGGCCGTGAGGCTGGGGCAGGCAGACACCTGTCTGCTGAGGTTGGGTGACATTTGTTGGCCTAAATGTGAGAGAAAGGGCTCCAGGACCCCCTGAGTCCCATCCTCCTGGGGCACACAAGAGCCTTCGATCGGTGTTCCTGGCATTGCTTTTCACGCTCCCTTCTCCGTGCACTGGGAGCAGGAGTGGGCAGAGCCGGTGCCGATGTGCTTTCCGCCTGCTCACCTTGGCTGCGTTTCCCGGGCAGGGCCGGCCGGGGCTGGGCGGTGGACGTGAGCGCGACTCTCCAGGTTCGCTGCGGGCACGCGTTCTGACTTTGCCTGCAGCCCAGACAGCGTTACTAGTACCGTATGGAGACTCTGATTTTAGGGGAGAACCGGATACCTTGGTGTTGCTGCGTTCTGTCAAGCAGTCTTCCAAAGGATGTGCTGATTGCTTTCATGTGGCTAGCTGTCATCCTGAGCTGTCATACTGAGTGGGCCACAGGCAGGCAGCTAATACAAACAGCGCTCCACGCCGATGCTGTGACTTGCTGTCACTCCCGAGGGCCTCCCAGGTGCCAGTCATCCCGCAGGCGGCCTCCGAGGGTTCAGAGTCTGGGACGGCCTCTGTTCTGAAAACAGAACAGTTCACACAGCTACCCAGAGTTTTCCAAATATCCAGAGAGTTGATGTCCCAGTTGGACCCAGCCTCACTGTGAGTCGTGTGGTGTGAACCCTCAATGGTTCGCGTTTCTTTTCAGAGGAAGCGTGCTTTGGGAGCGAGGCCGATCTGGGTCTGAGTCTGGCTCTGCCACTTCCTGGCTGTGTGAGCTGGGGAAAGTTACTTAACATCTCTGAGCCTCATATCCCTTATCTCTCAAATGGAGCTAAGAACCCTTGCAGGGCTCTTGGGAAGATTTCAAGAGGTGCTATGGCAGGGGGCCTGGCCCGTGGTGGGCAATCCAGAAGCTGTCGTTCTTCTTGTTTTAGGGTTTGTCTCTGGGCGAGGCACTGGGGAGGCAGCACACCGCATCCATGGAAACATAACTTTGGAGGAACGGTTTCAACATTTCAGTGGAGGAAAGATGAAAAAAGCTTTCAGAAATAGAAAGCAAAGGTCCTTCCAGCAACGTTTGGGCTTCTCGTTTCGTCATCCATCACAAGGCATACCCCTGGTGAGTCCCCCAGGGCCCTCCTTCTGGACAGCAGGTGAGGGACGTGGTGCCCAGCTACCTGTGCCCTCGAGGCACGGTCCAGCCTGTCAGCCGCCTGTGCAACCGTCTCAAGGTGCCGGGGAGCGGGCTGCATGTTTTCACCTATGAAACACTTGGCTGGACCCAGCTGACTCACTGAGCTTGGGCCAGCTGAGCAGAGTGTGAACTGGTTCCTGATTTTTTGCTGTGATCTCATAGGTCTGGTCACTTGAACCCTTGAACAGGGATATAGCCGTCCAGGTGAGGGGATGGGGTAAGAAATCGCCTACAGGGTACTGTGGGCAGCCCTGGAGAAAGTGCTGGAACAGAGCAACACCGCTGCGGTGGACAGCACAGGCCCAGGCCTGGCGCGAGTGTGCACTGGGGCCGCAGCAGTCTGGGGGTGTCCGTCACTCCTGAGTGTGCTGTGTGACCAGGTGCTCCGGATGCAGAGTCAGTAATTAGGTAAAAATCACATGGCTATTCTCACGCATTAAGCAGAAGAGCGCGTAACAAACTCGTAAAACCTTTTAGATTCCTTTCAGTATGGTGATAATTTTTTTGTTTTAAATTGTATTGAAACTTTTTTTTGGAGGGGCATGATTTTTATTCTGGTAAAATATACATAGCATAAAATTTTTAACCATTTTTAAATGTACTCCTCTGGAACATTAAATATCTTCATATCTGCAACAGTCACCCCCGTTCATCTCTAGAACTTTCTCGTCTTCCCAGAGTGAAACTCTGTCCCCCCTTAAACACCAACTCCCCTCCCCCCACTTCCTGCAGTTTCCGGCGACCACCGTGTCTTCCACTGAGACTTCCGTGAAGACCAAAGGAGCCTTCTAGACAGCAGAGGCCGTTCCAAGTAACCACCTCCTCCAGCAATATATTTAAGGACACTGTTTTCTAATATAGGACTTTTTCCCTCCCGTCTCAGATGTAGACACAAAATAAAGCCATGAACGTATGTGGAAATATTCGGCCCCTTTGGAGTAATTGTCCATGCCTTTATTTTGCCCTTGTTGAAAAGAGCGATCTAATGTTTACAGAAGAACATTTACAGAGAAGAAAGACTTGGATAAAAACCACCGTCTTCCTGAGTTGTTGACAGCTGCTATTCAGTGGAAACCTCAGTGGAAACAAAGAAATATTGCGGCATTGTTTTCACATGAACATTTGAAGTGGCTTCCTTCCAAAGCCTGGCTGATTTAGGTACCTGGGATCTATAGCCAAAGCCTCCTGTACCGTCTTGATTGCTTCCCTATAGCTGTTGTTGATGCAGCTGTGGAAAAGTCTGGTGTGTGTCCTGAATCTGCAATTGCTTCCACTTGTACAGTCGGCTCTTTCTAGGTTATGTCACTGTGTCTTCCTGAGTGGTTGACTGTCCCACTTGCAGGGCTTGTGCCGTCTGGAGGAAAAGCAAGCTGCTCACCCTGGAGGAGATTCACCAGCTTTCTCAGAACGCTGGGGCTGGCGGCAGCCAACACATAGATTTCAATGGAAAACAATCGAACTACGAAGGTAGCAGGAATCTAGGGCATTTAAGAGAAGCAGAAAGTTTTTTTTTTTTTTTTTTTTTTTCCTCCCAAGAAGGGTGGTACCTTCACATCATCTGTTTTTAAAAATTCGTGGCGATGCAGCTTGGCCTATTTTGAGCTGTGGACACTGTTCCACAACTCTGCCCACCTGGCCCGGGCGCTGACTCACCGTGGCCCCTGCTGAGTCATTTCATGTCCCATTTTTCTTTTTTTCCACCGGTAGAATGGGGTTAATAACGCCTGCCCTGGTTGTGAGACTTCAATGGGGAAACAGACGTGAAAGTGATTTGAAAATCATAAAGCGTTTTCCATGTTGTGACGTGGTGGCCCTTGCGCTGTGCCTCTCGGGGCAGACATGTCGGGGTGGGGTGGGGGCAGCACCTCCCAACGGGGTGTCGCGGCAGTTGGGGTGTGGGGGAGGGGGTGGTCCCGTGCCCTCTGGCTGTGAGCTATCTCCTCCATTCATCTCCTACAAATACAGTGGTTTCCAAGTGGGCCATGACAAATTACAAAGTGGTTTGTCAGCCTGCTGGGGACAGGCCGGTGGGCCTTGGTAGGAGCAGCCGAGGAGGATCCCGGGCCAGGAATCCCACAGCACACTTTTCCCAGTCATCCAGCTCAGGTGTCGCGTCCTCCAGGAAGTCCACCATGAAGTCCCCCCGGCCTCCCCCCTGCCCACTGCATGGGGAGAGCTCGTGTCATCGACCCCCCTGCACACAGCAGATTTCACGAGGGCGGGTGTCCGCCTTAATCCCTGTTGTACCACCAGTTCCCGGCACACAGTAGGTCCTTAATGAACGGGTGAACACCCTAACCAGACACCCTTGTAGACCTGTGGTCTTCATACATATTTATAACTATTTCCTGTCTTAAGATTTGTTGAATAGTAAGTTTTGGAAAGCAAAAGCCAACAATAAAAGAGCATCGCTGACAGCCTGGTTTCTCAAAGTGTGGCCCAGGGACCAGCAGCAGGTGCCATTGTCAGACATGCACAATTGCAGCCCCATCCCACATGGACTGAGTCAGAATCCGCTTTTTTGCAAGCGCCCAGCAGATGCGTGTCCCCCTGCAGCCTGAAAGGTTTCAGGCCTCGGCAGGGCCCCGGCAGGTTGAGGGAGGGGAAGCCCTGGCCAAGCTTCCCCTTCCAGATCTCGGAGCAGGAGGGCTCAAGGCTTTGCCCCTTGAGGGGAGACTGCCAACCACGAAGCCCCGAATTCCCAGCTCTGGGGTGGGGCTGCTGGAAAGGGCCCGAGTGTCTTTAAGGGATACAGGCAGAGGGACCGATGCCCAGCCCAGGGCATGGATATGGGCTGCCCCTTCACACCTGAGAGGGGGCTTGGAGGGCAGGGGCCAGAGCAACGAAGAAAACCATCTTCCTTTGTCTTCTCTGAAAATTAGGGCTCACCTCGCCCTGAAGGAACCCTGGCCGACTAACACTTTCACCCCTTTTGCCTTTCCTAGACAGAGTTTTCTGTGCGAAGAGGTAACTCTGGCCTTGATAGGTTCCAATGGGCTCTAGATAAGAAGATTCCAGAACTTTCTTACTACCCCACCCTTGTGCCTACAGCCCTCCTGGTCTTCCTTGTACCTAACTGACATTTATTCTCACTGCCTTGTGAAGATGCTTGTGTTATCTTTTTCAGATCAGTATCTGGTTTTGCACTATGATTTCACTATTTATGAGCCCAGACGTGGGCCAGACTGCCGGGTTCGAGTCCCGGCCTGGGCAGCCGTTCATTGAATGAATATTGAGCATCTGCTATGGGCCAGGCGCTCGGCTGGGCGCCGAGGACGAGGCAGTGAGCCAGGCCCTCGCTCTAGGGGAGAGACTGGCAGCGAACAGCAAGGAAGTCACAAATAGCACATTGCTCTTCGGCCATGTGACCCTGTGCCTGCGTAAGCTCTCAGGGACTCGATTTCTTCGGACTTAAAACGGCAGATGGGGACAGTGTTTTCCAGAGTGTGGCTGCGAGCACTGAGTGTATTAATACACACCGTGTACGATGACACTTAACTTAGAAAAGTGCGTCGCCAAAGGCGTCATTGAGCAAGTGTTAGCTCTTCCTGTTTGTCCTCCCAGCCGCACGCGTAGGCAGGCACGACTGTTCTCTGGAGTCCCTGGTCAGCCGCCCACCGGCCCGTGTGACCTCAGTGTCTGCGCCGGTGAATGGGGAACTGAGGTCTCCTTGCTGGGCGAGGCCTGGCGGAGCAGGGCCACGTGGGCGTGTCCCTCACTCCCCGCCCCCGGAGGTGCTCAGGAGTCCTGGGGTCCCGTTCTACCCCGTTCTTGGGGACAGCCTCCCGGAAGGACTTCCGAGTCCGCTGTGCTTTCTCTAATTCCTGATTCATTGCCTTGGCCGTGTTTTTCTCTTTGCAAGTCCTTCCGCTCCAGCTTCGTGAGGGACACAGCCTTGATGACAGTCAGTCCCTCAGAGCGAGCAACCTCGGAGCTACATCCGTGTTTACTCACGTCACCAAACTGAGTGATGGAGTTCGCCGCTGTCCTTTTTGGGACAAGGACATTCAACCCCTGCTTTTGATGCAGAATTTGGGACGGGTGAGCAGCATGTAATTCCATATGTAAGTAGGCGTGTCTGCGTGCGAGGCCTTGGGCTGCTGAGGGAGTTTTGTCCTGTAGATGCGGGACTGGGTGTGTGAGCTCCTATCGGGACACACCTAGGGACCCCTGTGGGAAGGTGTCAGGCCAGTCCAGAGAGGCCTCGGGGCCTCCTCTCAGACACACTCGGGGACTTCAGATGCAGGCACTGGCGGGTAGTCCAGGCTGTGGGCCTGGGGGCCCAGGACGTGCAAGGGAAAGGCTTTGAGCACTGAGCTTGGGGGAGGTTGGGCTGGCGTGGGCTGTGGGACCCAGAGCTGGGACGGGAAGCTCATCCCTGTCCTGGGCGAGGGAGGGGCGTGGAGCAAGGGCAGCTCTGCAGCACTGACGGGGAGGCTTGGGGCAGCCTGTGCACCTAGGGCAGGCGTGGTGTGTGTGTGATTGGGGACAGCGGCAGCACTTACGGTCCCCTGGAAACCACCGGGGAGCCCCAGCCTGGGCAGATGCCCGCAGGGCCGGTGTGAGGTGTGGCTTCCTTGCGAGCCCTTGGACTTCCCGGACCACCAGGGTCCTTGAAACCCATGCAGCCCAGGGCCCTGACACTCAAATCCCTTTTAAAATGACCCCGCGGAACCATCACAGAGCTTGCGTCTGAATACGTCCTCGAACAGAATAGTTACTGCCTCCGAGTGCAGCCTATTTGATCCATTCTTGACTTTGTCCCCATCAGATTTTTTTTTTTTTTTTTTTTTTGAGGCCCAACTCACAGTGAAATGTGCAAATCGTAAATGTGTGTCTCCATGAGCTCCACGTGTGTGCCTCCGCCTGTGTAGCCGCTTCCCAGATCCGGATAGAGAACGTGTCATCTCCCCAGAAGGCCTCTTTGTGCCCTGCCCGGGGAACAGCCCCCCACCTACCCCAAGGCTGTCACTGTCCTGACCGTTCACCACCCTACATTAGCTTTGCTTGTTCCTGAGAACCACATAAACGGGTGCAGACAGTGTCACACGCTGGTGCCCGGTGGAGTCCGTCTGCTTTGATGGGACAGCTCTTCATTACACCGGGCCTGCTCTTGCCCACCTGGCGGCGTGCCACGGGAGCGCCCCGCACCCCCGCCTCTCCTCTCCCGGCTTCCTGCCGTACCCTGCCAGTCCTCCCTGCCCTGCTGTTGGTGGAAAGTGCCAGCCGTCCTGGTGACGCGCCGTGGCCTGCTGGAGGTGTGCTCGTTGTTGAGGAAGCTGATGACAGCGATGACTCTCCCGATGCCTGTTGTCCTCTGAGGAACTGCTACAGCGACTTTTCCTCTCTCCAGTAAGGGGGGGGTGTGGTCTGGAGTCTGGAATAGCGGCCGGCAGGTCACCTGGCTGGCAGCTCTGTGACTTTGGGGAAGTCATTTGACTGACCTGGACCTCAGCTTCCTGCTTCCCCCAAGGAAGCGGCCCTTTGGATTAGAAAAGCTCTCAGGTCCCTTTTAATCCTCAGCCTGATTCCGAGTCCTTGTGCCGGTTCACAGATACATCCCCTGCACGCACGTAGCTCCCAAGTAAAAAGTTTCCGCTGCAGGTGTAGGTTTTTCTTTAAAATTCCACCCCGAAGGTTAGCATTCCTGCAGTCCTGATGTATTTTATACTTTGGGTTTGAAGAAAAAGACATTTCAACAGCGGGAATTCTAGAATGGTGGAGGGCTGACCTCCTTGGGTTGATTTTTTTCTTCCCACTGACCCCAGGTGCTTGCCCTACCCACAGGCGGAGGGCCATGCGGTGGTCTTCTCTGTAGAAGATCTCAGAAATGGATGAAAGGGTAGTTTTGTTTGGAGAGGATTTTGATGTCTTGGTTCAGTAGTTTCAGAAAATACAAAGACTCTGAGAAATCCATATTTTTGGATTCAGTTCCAAATGGGGTCACGTGGCGGGGAGGCAGGTGCCGTGACGGCCACACATGATGGTAGCATCAGCTGCCACCAGTGGACCAGCCCCAGGCTGCCATGGCTCGGAATTTCCCATCTGTAAAATGGGTGAATAATCCTGCTTCACCTTGCGGAATCGTATGAGCCTCAGATGACACACGGCTCAGAGAAAGGCATCCTGACAATTCATCTTTCGCATAGTTAGGTGAACTTGGGTTTGGTTAAGGCTTCAGCTGGGTCGTGAACTTTTTCTGGTTTCTGCCGCCTGCTTTGATCAGAACTCAGTACTTTTAAAGCGTTCTTTTAATTCCTCTCCTTAGCAATCTTCCCTCACCTCCTTCAATTCTTCTCCCCCCAACACATCCTCTCTCTCTCACTCCTGTGCCGCCCAGGGGTGCTTTCTGATTAAGGTGCCTTCCTCCCTCTCTGTTCCCCTAAATCCACTCTCTTTCCCGGGAACCCCTCCTGGGGATCCGGCACGGGGTCGTGACCCTCCACAGCACCCCCTCTTCGTCCCAGCGTGGGACTCTCTCGGGGGTCATGTGTGTACCCAGGCCTGGCAGCCTGTACGCACAAGCTTGTATTACTACCACCAGCTGACTTGGGGTATTTAGAACCGTGGTGTCCTATGGCTGGATGCAACTTCGATTTCTTAATCGAGAAAGAACAAACTGAAGCCAAGAGGCTGAGCCACCCGCCTCTTGCCCCGACCCCTCCGACAGTTGTCTCCCATGTCCCTTAGCTCCTCAGGTCTCTCTTCCGTCCCTCACACTCCGTTTATCCGGGTCTGCCTTATCCCAACCGTAAGCCCTTTGAGGACGTGGAGTAAGCCTCACAGGGAACTCAGTACTTATTTTTTATCAGATTAAACGCCTAATATAATACGTATCTGTTTCATTATATGGAAGATGGAAATCATAGCTACATCCTGCAAGATGTTCTTACGTGTGAATTATCTGTGACTAGGTTCGGCCTTTGGCCACAAGGCATGGAACCCCCCCCCGCCCCCCACGCTTTTAGTAGTGCCTCTGCCCTTATTTGTAACCGAGAAGGTCAAGGCCAAAAGAATGGGGAGGCTGAGGGGTTAATGTCCATCCTCAGCCAGCCGTGCTCCCCCAAACATCCTGGAGACGGTACCCGCCAGCGCCTGGAGCTGTAGATCGAAACATCAGCCCTCTCTTCCTTTCCACTTACTGTGCTGGCCCGCGAGGGACGGGTTGTGCTGCTTTGACAGTGGGCAACAACCTTCTCTGAACTCTTCTGTGGGTGACCTAATCCCTGTAACATCTGCTGCATTGACCACAGGGTCACGGGGAATATGGGCTGGTGTCCTACCCTTTCGTGATGTCATCTGGTTCCCAGCTTCTGAACCACAGAATCAAAACGTAAACAAAACAAAAGGGAAAAATATTTTTCTGAGTTTAGCGTGACCTCAAGCTTCTCGGTGAATGGGCAGAACCGGATGCCCAGGAACCTCCCTGGCCGTGTCTCCGTCCCTGGAGCCGACGACCAAATGCGTTTCTGCAGATGAGCCAGGGCTGTGGGTTGACGTCGCCTTGTCGGCAAGATTGAAGGCAAAGGGACCTGTTTCTATTTGCAGTGTGGGGTTGTATCTGCGATTCTCAGTCTGGTCTGGGGGAGGTGGTCAGCCTCGTCCGACAGCTTTCCCTGTTTGCTAAGCAGGTAGGGTTTTGGGCTCCCCAGGTGCCAGCATGACTGGGTAACTATATTGCATGAAACCACCTGACTAATTCCTAATTCAAGACCAGCTAACTACGTCTTTATAGGTCCAGATTTAGATGAGGTGCTGTTCATTTGCTTAAAAAAGACATGCAAGTCCCAGGCTGGGAGGAAACTGTCAAGGTTTATTGTGCAACCACCTTTAACAGATCCGGAGTTGCCCTGCAAGGCATAGCGAGGTAATTTATAAGTGTTCCCCTTAAACTAGTTTCCAAAAATAGTGGCGCTGTCTCTCAGTCAAGGTTCACTGCCAGCGTCCACTTGAATTTCAGAACATGATGCTTACCCGGCAGAGGCTCAGGGTACCAGGCAACCTGGGATGGAGCAACCCCCGTGGCTCTCTGGGGACCCCCCAGACTGCCACGGCCAGGGCCAGAAGTGGCGTCATTTCCATGAACACTAATAACACAGAACATTCCAGGTAGAACTGGGGCTTTTGATCTGCTGTTGTGTTCCTCTTTGTAAGTGGACATCCAAGAGGTCCCAGGAAGGAGGAAGGAGCCCACCCCCCCTGCTCTGGGGCTGGGCTGCCACGCTCAGCAGAGGGTCCCTGCACTCCCTGGATGTGTGGCCTTGGGCCCCCCATGCCATGGAGCTGGGGAGCATGCTGGTCGTGTGCAGTCTCCACTTTCTGCCGTCACCCCGCTTAGCATGTCCTTTTCTGGGGCCCCATGTCCAGCATTACAGACCCCCAGCTGTGGGGGCCCTGAGCAGCACTGACCCCTCTCTGGGTGAGTGGCATATCCAGCCTCCTTGTGCTTCTCAGCAGGGCATGGCTTGGTGTCCTCACCTCCTTTTTGCTTTTGACCTATGTGACCCTCTTGGCTCACCTGCCACCCCACTGGACAGGTATGTGCGTGTGGAGTCCCTCCCCAAAGCCCCCACCTCAGAGGGCGAGGGCAGGTTGGGACGCAGACTGGTCATCAGGGCTTGCCTCCAAGGGGGCTGTTGGTTTCTGAAACCTGAGCAGGGAGCCGAGGATACCAGCTCAGTCCAGGGATGGCGAAATGCAATCCCAAGGGGTACTGCCTGGCTTACTTGCCTGCCTCGAGGGCCAGCCCCACCCTGGGCATGCGTGTCTGTCCTTGGGGGCCCACTGGGCAGTCTTCAGCATGTCCCGTGATCATCCTTGGGTCAGGGGGTCCCCAGAAGGCTGATCCGGTTACTGGGATGGTCTAGCTGTGCACCTGCACGTCCCTTCATGTGTCCAAGAGACACTGATGAAACAATGGCTGCGTGCTAGGCTCTTGGGAAACAAGATGAAAAATACATGTCATTCCAGCCCCCAGACATCTTTAAAGAGACCACAGGTAAGGCACACACTGGAATCTTCCAGAAGCTATGATAGTGCCCCAGATTGAATCCAGAACCAGGGATGAGAATCCAGCTCTTAAGCCAGATACTACAGAGATGTAAAACAATATCACTCTTTTCACTCGTTACTTTTGTTTTGGGAAATAGAGTCATTTTTATAAATATATGGAATTTATGTTATCAGGGAGTAAGTTTATTCTTCTTTTTAAATGAATTAATCAATTTTTTTTTTTAAATTTCCAGTTTAATTTCAATGACAGTAAATACGGATAGACATAACCTACATAAACAAATGCTCTTTGAAGGTATCAATGATTTTTAAGAGTGCAAAAGATTCCTGCGATCAAAAAGTTTGAAAACCATTGGTATATGGTATTTCTTAAACTTATTTCCTCCAGCATCTCCCTCCGCACCCGCTTTAGGTCAGATAGCAGCTGCTGGCATCTCTTGGCAGTAGTCCCATTTGGGACGCGTTAGAATAGGTGATCTTTGGTGGAGTCAGTTAACCATGAGTTTAAATCATGGCTCCCTCATTAGTGCCTGTGTGACTTTGGGCACATGGCTTAACTCTCTGAGGCACAGTTTCCTCATCTATGTGACGATGATAACGATAGTGCTATGGCCACTGCTGTTATCTACACCCGAGATTTGTCGAGAAGAGTCTATGTGATAATTCACACAGGGCACTTGATATGTAGCAAGTATATTGTTATTGGTAATAATACGATTACTATGTATACCTATAGGTATGTCTTCATTAACAACAGCAACAAATAATTAAAGTCTGTGAGGAATGGAGGAAGAATTGACTCCAAACGTGAGTCACGAGGAAGAGTGTGGTAGTCAGAAGAGATGGTTTCTCTGGGGTCTGGCCTTGAACCCCCACACAGAGCTGGAGGTGGGTTTTCCACAGCCGAGCCAGTGATTGGCAACGAGGGGCCCTCACGTTGGTGAGTCCTCGGTTTAGGCGGGATCTAAAAGGATTCTGGACCCCTGCCTGGCCAGCCCCCAGTCCTGGGTGCACGAAGAGTCTTCGGGGGTGAGTGTGGGATGGGGCTGGGCCTCCCTGGCTGACGCTCTATCAGCTGCATCAAAAGGCAAGAACATGAGACGAAGCAAATGGCACCTTTGCCCCAGACGGAGCAAATCCGCCACCTCGCCCCTCGCTGGCTGCTCTGGGCAATCGCTTCTTGGGCCGATGGAGTGAAACTGGGAGACATGTTTGAGCTTGGTGTATTCGTCGCCACGAGATAGGGCGGCATCGTGAGGAAAACCAGGGCAGGGAAACCAAATAAGGTCCCCTGGGGAGCAGTGGAGTTTGTGTAAGAGAGAGTGTGTGTGAGAGAGAGAAAGAGAGAAAAAGACAGAGCGAGCGCATGTGAACAATTTGATCAAAGCCTTGACTATCTCTAGAAGGAAGCCTGATTCACTAGGTCAATTAAAGACCAGCAAATTTTTCCTTCTTAGAGCTGAGTTTCCCCATCTGTGAAAAGGGACATGTGCTCTTGTCCCCTATGTGCCTGTAAGGCACACAGTCACGGAAGTGGCATTATTATAAACCTTTGCAAAGATGAATTTGTTCCCTCTCCAACCCGATAAAAATAAAACCACAGAACTGCTGGCTGAGGAGGGGAAAAAATGTCGAAACACCAGCATTTCAACTATCTGTGGCATCCTAAGCCTTCTCTCAACTTTCTCCTGTCACGGAGCGATCACAGCATCACAGCCGAGGACAATGGACCCAGGGGTAAGAAACTTCAGTCTGCTTGGAGCAGAACGGCCTTGGCTCCCACGTGCCTCTGCCCAGATGGAAGCTGCTCTGTGGCCTTGGGGGCCACCGCCAGGGGCAGCTCCGGGGGAGGGGGACGGCCGTGCCTCCTCGTGCCCTTGGCAGAGGGAAACCTTAGGATAAGGAACTGGACAAGAGAAGAACCACAGAGATGAAAGCCACTGCACCCCCATGGGGGACGGCCGGTGCCCTCTGATCTTCCTTCTGTTACCTTGAAAGCCACGTTCCTTTTTATAGGAGTGAAATAGAGGATAATGCCCACATTGCATGACGTCTAAAGGGGCTGACCCACCCTGAATAGGCCTCAATGCAGAGGTGACCCAGCTTGGCTGGGTGGTGGGTCTGTAGAGGTGCTACTTGGCCTAGGGGTACGTGACCATATACTTTCTTGGGCAAGCTGGGACACGTTTTCGAGAATGAAAGGAACTGCTATTAATAATCACTCTGGCCAACAGGAATAAACGGGGTAAATAAAGGTGACATATGGCCACCCACCTAGAGTCATGAGAGGGTGATAGAGGACTTACCACATGGTGGTTTCCCACGGAAAGGTGGCCAGGCCACTTTACAAGGGTTTAGCACACACGTAGAAACAGCAACATTTCTGATGGAGGAGGGGGTTGGGCAGAGGGGACCTCTTGGGAAAAGGACAACAGGAGCTTGGCCATTGAAGGGGGCCCTTCTTGGAGGCCTGGTTTGATGACCCAAACTGGAGTTATCATGATACCTACCATCTTTGCAGGGTTTCATGCTTTTCAAAACACTTTCACAAGATCCACAATTCCATCAGAAAATCCCACCCAACTGTCCAAGAGTGGATGGGGCTGGCTATTCTTTGAGAGGTGAGGACATTGAGGAGCAGATGTGCCCAAAGCCACCAGCTCAGCAGGAGCAAATTCATTTCCCAGTGGCTGGATGAAGGAATATTCTATTATCTACACTATCCACCAGGACAATGTCTAGGGTGTTAGAATTCATTCCTACCTGACTGGTGACCCTCAAGAGAGTGCAGGAAATTAGGAAGGAGAAACCCACTGGCCTTGGAGCAGAGAAGCTCATGTGGGAAGGAGCAGGGGAGTTGGAGGCTGAATGGGTGTGGGGCTCAGACTCCACCCGGGTCTCTGCCCTTGTGGCTTTACGATGCTGGCCAAGCCAGTACGGGGGTGTTAGCTGGGGCTGGATGGAGGAAGGAGAGTGACTTACTGCCTTTGTCCTTTCATGGGATGGCATGATGTCTGAGCTGACAGGGGTCGTGCTGGTCTCCACCTCCAACTCCCTGTGGAAAGATTAGAAACCCGACACCGGCGTTGGAGCAGGGGGTGGGATGTGCCTGCTCCTGGCCAAGCACCTCACTTGTATTAGTCTCATTTACTCTCCAAACTACTCTGAGATAGGAAATACAATCTGAGATGAACCCTGTTGCCCAAATTCACACGCTAGTGAGGGGGCAGGGAGGATTCGAATTCAGTTCTCAGTCTGACCCAAAGCTCCTGCTCTTTGTACCGTACAGCCCTGCCTCTCCCTAAGGCGTAAAGAGATGATATCCCCTGTCCAAAGTCGCTTCGTCTGGAAGAGATCAGGCCACACTGAAGGTACACTGACCCCTGTCTCAGTCTTTCTGGGTCAACTTTCATTGTAAATATTTTCTCTCTGATTTTGCAGGGCTGCAAAGGGAAGATAAGCTTGCGAGAGAGGAACCACCCACCTCACCCGAGCGAGACATGGGCAATTTCTGAATGACTCTCGGGCTGTCAAGGGCAATTGCCCTGAGAGGTCAACGCCAAGGCTGTTCTGTAGATATGACCAGGCTTCATTTTCCCATGATCTCAGAAAAACCAGATAAGCCAGAGGCCAATCAGGCCAGGGATGACGGGGTAGGACGTTGTGGCAGGTCCTGAATCCCCACCCCGCCCGGCAGAGGCCCAGAGTGGCCCCTGGAGAGGTGGACGGTGGTGGGGGTGTGTGGGAGGGCGCAGCAGTGGCACATTTAGTCCCTCAGAAAGCCACTTCCTTGCAGAGACAGTGCCAGGCCAGGAGAGGTCCAGACGGAGGCAGGAGGAGCCAGGTGGATGCACCACTGGGCAGGTGACCTCATAACCCTCCCTTGTGTGGCCTCTTCTGACCTGCTCCCTCCATAGACACTGGAAAATCCAGAGGAGGGACAGTGAGAACTATATTCCCAGGAAGACTATGGATCCCCCAAAGAGGGAACCCACACAGAGTTGGGGGTCCCCCTGGAAGAACACTGGATCCACCAGGAAGGGCAATTACGGGAGCGATGGAGAGCGTAGGGGACTGTCCTTGAGGCCAGGGCCAGCATGTTGAGAACAAACAGGTTGTTTTGGAAAATTTTCTGGCAGCCTCCCCCTTGGCCTGTGTGCAGGGCCCGGTGTTTGTGGAGTGCCTAATTTGTTGATCAGCACAAATTTTGTTGATCACCACATCCTTGGGAAACAGGTCAACACAGGTGGCCCACATTAGCTATGGGACCGTGTTCAGAACTCTGACCCGCACAGAGGCAACCTGAGCTCTGGGCCACAGCCAACCCTTCTCACCCCTGGGCCTCGGATGGGCTGGGCCCCCCAAGGAGAACATTCCTGTCCATTTCCATCCGAGAGCTTGCTCGCCTTCCAAGGCCCAGCCGAAAGTGCTTCTTCCTCCACGGGCCGCCTTCCTTTCATTTTTAACTGTTCCAAATCAGGAAGGAACCTTTCAAACAGTCCCCAGAGTAGAGAGCAGAGCACAATGCTCCCCCACGCACGTGTCCCCCAGAATCTGCAGCTATCAAGACTTTGCCACATTCGCTTCGTCAATCTCTGTCTCTGTTTATTTTTTCCTGGGTTCTTTTAAACCCTCATGTCCTTTCATTTCTACATACTAGATTTTTGCATCTCTGAAAAATATGAGCATTTTCAGATGTCAGGCTATTATGGTTATTAAGCCTAAAAATGATCAAGAATTCTTTGCTGTCATCCAATATCCCCAATACACAGTCTGTATTGAAGTTTCCCTAATTGTCCCAATTTTTTTTGACGATCGATTTTTTTTTTTTTTTTTTGAGACAGAGTCTCACTCTGTTGCCCAGGCTAGAGTGAGTGCCATGGCATCAGCCTAGCTCACAGCAACCTCAGACTCCTGGGCTTAAGCAATCCTCCTGCCTCAGCCTCCCGAGTAGCTGGGACTACAGGCATGAGCCACCATACCCGGCTAATTTTTTCTATATATATTTTTTTAGTTGGCCAGATCATTTCTTTCTATTTTTTTTTTTTTTAGTAGAGACGGGATCTCGCTCTTGCTCAGGCTGGTCTTGAACTCCTGACCTCCAGCGATCCGCCTGCCTCGGCCTCCCAGAGTGCTAGGATTACAGGTGTGAGTCACCGCACCTGGCCGACGATCGATTTTTTGAAACCAAGTCTACCATTAGATTTAGTTGCGTTTGTGAAGGAATGGGGTTTGCTGTTCTGCAGAATGTCCCACACGTGGCTTCTGTCCCCCTCCCCCATTTATGCCCAGCCTATGCCCTCGTTATAGCCGCCCTCAATTCTCCCCTCTCACAACTGGCCTTTCCGATCCTTCTAGAGCATGAGCCCTTTGCGACAGGCATAGCGTCTCATTTTTGCGTTTCCCGTGATTCACAAGCTGTGCATTACGCATCACAAGCATTGCACTGATTGTTGAAAACATCGCCGTATTGGAGGGCTCTTTGCCACTTAAAACTTGGAGTCTGGTGATTTTGAAACACCCCCCCCCCCGCCCCCCAATGACTGGGAGGGACTGTTGGATCAGAGGGATTTGTACACAGAGCAAAGGGTAGACCAGATGACTCTGCAATTTTGCCACACGGAACCTGGCTGGTGACAGACATCGACTTTGTCCTCCAACTGTGTTCTGGGACTTATCAATATTCTTGTGGTTAAATTGCACAAGCTGGCATGATCTGAGGAGGGGAACTAGGGCATGGTTTCTTGCCATTACTTTTTACTGCCTGGCAAGGGCAGGAGGCTACGCTCCCCTTCCGCGGCTGCTGTGTCATTCAGGGAGGCTGCAGGAGCCGGGGGCCTGCGGGTCGGGGTGGTGGCAGCTCCTGCTCCCGTCCTGCTTTCTGACCCAACTCTCTAATCCGAAAACCTCTGACCTTGTTTATTTCTGCAGGCATAGTCTGTAAGCTATGTTGTGAGCGAATGAGAAAATACAGCTTGGATTATGGAATTCAGCAAACTCTTTTTGAGAATCTACCTTGTGCCAGGCCCTGCCAAAGTTCTGGGGTTCTGGGGGTCCAAAGATGGCCAAAACCCACTTGTTGGCAAGGAGTTCACTATTTAATGAAAGAGGCAGACCAACAGTGCCAGGGTGGAAGGAAGCCCGGGGTGCAATGGGAGACAGAGAAGGTACCCGTCTCAGACTGCTGGGAGCCAGGAGGGCTTCCTGGAGGAGGCAGTTTCTAAGCTGCACAGGAGTTTGCCAGAAGGAGGGGAAGGGGAAGAGGGAAGAACAGTGCAGATTTATTCCAAGGAGAGGGAATAGCAGGTGGGAAGGGAGATCGCATTTACCCTGTGTTTTCAGAGACAGGTGTGATGTGATTCACACCTCACAAATGATTTTTATAAAACGTAGTCCTAAGGGGGTTAAATGATGTGGCCAAGGGGAGGAAGAAGAATTAGAATGATGGTCACAGACTCTCTGGGAAGCGGTCCAACATCCTAACCTTACTCCATGCCTGTGTAACATCCACCCTCCATTAAATAACTAAAAAACCCTCATTTGTGTCAGTCACGGTGGCGGGAGGAGGCGCTGGGCCTGGAGGGTTCGAGGTGGCAGTGTTTGCCGCATTCAGAGAGGGAACTTTAGACCGGGATGAGCAGAGCTGGGCCTCTGCAGAGCATGGAAACCCTCCTGGGGGCTGGAAACTCTATCTCAGAAGACAGAAAAGTCTCTTTTCTTAAAGCAAACGTAGACTGATGTTGGCTTACTGACAAGGTAGAAATACCAGGCTGTTGACTAAATGGGGTTATTTGGTGGTTTATATAATATATGAAAACCATTATGGCTTATCATATGTATCTAGTTATTAAATATGGTTAATCCAACCACAATCTTGAGGAAGACTATGATCTTTCTTTTCTTCTGCATGTCAGATACTTTTGACAAAATCCCCCAAAAGATTAGAAATGTTCCTTCTAGGATAATTCCATGAACTCTGTTAAAACCGTTTGACCCTGAAGTACTTGGCATTGGAGCAGCCACCATAGCAGCAGGCACGTAACTTGGAAGACTTTCTTAATTAGAGGAAAAAAGGAAATTAGCAATGGCCAGCGCCTACCACATGTCAGACAGACCCTGTTTCAGACACTTCTGTGCGTTATTCTGTTTCGTTCTCATGAACTCTACCAGAAACATCTATTTATTATTAGCCCAGATTTTACGTGTGAGGGAGCCAATCATCTGAGAGGTTAAATTTTACCAGTGTCATGGAATAAGGAGCACAACTAGAGTTCTGATCCCAAAGACTGTTCTTCCCTCTGCACCACGATTATATTAATATTTCACACGTGATAGGTGGTACCGAACATTGAGCGCTCAAGTCAGATTGTCTGGGTTTGAATCCGGGCTCTAGTCGTGATTTACTCTGGGCAAGTTACTCAGCCTTTAAAAAAAAAATTTATTTTTTAAATTGACATGTAATAATTGTGTGTATTCATGGGGCCCATAGTGATATTTTGCTACATATAATGTCTAATGCTCAGATCAGGGTAATTAGTGTATCCATCATGTGTAACATTTATCATTTCTTTGTATTAGGGACATTCAATATCCTCTTTCTAGTTATTTGAAACTGTGTATTACTGTTAACTATAGTCATCCCACGGTGTTAGGGAACACTAGAGCTTGGGCCTATCCAGATGTAACTTTGTATCCTTTACCACGTCTCTCCCCATCTATCCCTTCTGCCTGCCCTTCCCAGCCTCTGCTAGCTTTTTGCCTCAACTTTCCTACTTGCTAACGGGATAACAATGGCACCTTCCTCATAGGATTGCTGTGAGATTCAAGGACTCAGTCGAGACAAAATGCCCACAACAGTGCTTGGCAACAATACGCACTCCATGCACGTAACCACCATTACAGGGACTTTTGCTTGAAATCAGGGCCGCCTTTTGTCCTGGCTCGTCTTACTCGGGAAGAGGCCAGCACGCTGGTGCTGGCAGGGAGGCACGTGCTGCTGTGCGTCCCGGAGGATGATCGGGCCCCGGGAGCCAGGGAGAAGCGGAGGCCACGGCTTGGCAAGGCCAGCAAGGCCAGGGAGACGCAAACAAGGGCCGGGCTGGAGAACAGGGTGGGGCCTGGTGGGTGTTTCCAGCTCTGATGGGCGAGGACAGGGACCCGGGGAGGGAGGCGCAAGCTGTTCCTGCAGGATGGCATGCAAAGGGCATGGTGCTCGGGGCAAGGCCGGGCCCACGTCCAGCTCTGCCACTTGCTCAATGTGCACTTAGGGCAATTTCCTTTAGCAAGGTGGAGTCTCGCTTTTCCCATCTATGAATTGGGAATAATACCTCCTGCTTCCAGGGTGAAATACAGCCATTAAAGAAACAATGCCTGCGAAGATGCTCAAGAAACAGCATGGCCTGGTCGGGGAAGGGCCCGTCCTAGCTCTCCCCTCGCTCCCTAATATTTCCACCAAGCCCCCAACCTCCCTAAACCCCGTTTGTCTCATCTGTAAAACAGAGATACGGGTAACGACTTTATTTCATTGAGTGAGTTGCAAATGACATCGTGCATGTGAGGGTTCCTGGTGTCAGCAATGTTGGAGGAGCTGGGTCTGCGGCAGAGTGAGTGCTCACTGAGGGGCCGGGGGGCTTAGGAGGGAGCTGGTCCCCCCAGGATGCTTCGCTAGGTGACCACAGGCCGACAGGAGCGGCCACCCTTGGAGTACGGCGACTTCACGTAGCTCTGAAGGGCAGGGTTCAGAATGCTGTTCGGCGACCAGGCAAGTCCCCTCTGTCACCTTGAGGGCAGTGAGCAGTCAGCCCTGGCCGTGGGGAGGTCAAAGCGTGTGTCCCCTACGCACGCAGGCTTCACCTTGCACACAAGTCTCCGAACCGCACTGCGGTACAGACGTGGCCGCCATGGGATCAGGCAGCTGCCTTCCCCCCTCCAGGCGACGCAACAGGGCGGATCTGCGCAGCACTTGGCGTCTCCTGGGGCCGTCCCCGCCGCGGAGCAAATGGCTGCTAGAGGGACAAGGTAATAGTGATATACGCGGGGCCTGCCAGTCGGGGAGGCCGGTGGCTTTAATGGCTGTCTTGGAGGTGACATTCCATTAGGGGTGATTGAACTTAATTTTAATGGCAGGATGACTTAATGTGTCATCATCCTCTCCCAGGCCTGAAGGTCGATGGGAAACTTTCTTTCCTTCAGGAATGACACCACAAAATCCTGCAACACCGTGCCGGTTTGGGTTCGTGCTGGAGGATCGGGCCACGAGGGGTTCCGTGCTGCACATTCAGCCTTGCTTGTCAGCGTGGGCCTCTGGGCTCGGTGGCCCCAGAGCCAGGTGGCCTGGGGTGGAATGTTGACTGCACCCCTCCCTGGGTGTGTGGCCCCGGGGCAACTTAGTTAACCTCCCGGTGCCTCAGTTTGCTCATCTGCAAAGTTGGATAATAACAGTTTGGGCTTCCTAGGGTTTTTGCGAGGACGACATGATTTGGAATGTGTGAACCGCTTAGAACAGCGCTGAAGCCTGGGACGGGCCGCAGAAGCGTCACCTGCTGCCAGTGCTGGTACAAGCCCTCTAGGGAAAGGAGAGCGGAAGGGACACGGCGCGGGTGGTCGGCTGGGCCCAGGGGCTCCTCGGGGAGCAGAGGGAAGCACGCGTGGAAAGGCAGAGCGGGCTGGATGGCAGAGGACAGGAACGCCGGGCTCACGAGCTTAAGTGGCGTCCTGCGCGACGTCCCACCGCGTGGAGTGCCTCCGCATGCTCCACGGGAGGGAAAGACAGCGGCAAAGTTGTATTTTTGGAGGATCTTTGCTGACAGCAGGAATGAAAAGAAATAAATATATATGAGAGCCATTAGGAAGGAAGCCCTGCAGGACCCGGCGGCTAATTGGATGTGGGGCTGAGGGAGCAGAAGAGTCCAGGGTGACTTTGAGGTGCTGGCAAGGCGGCTGACGAGGGTGGTGTTGTCACCACCACGGGAGCGGCAGGAGGGAGCTGGCTGGGCCACAGGGAGGGGGACGCTGGGGTTTCAGGCACGTTGCACCCTTGCACCGGACAGGCATGCAGCCGGCAGGGGGGTGGGGGGCGGTGCTGGGGGGCGGGGGTGGGGCTGGGATGGAGACTTGGCCCTGACTTCTCCTGTGTGGAAACAGAGATAGTTTTAACCTTTCAAAATTTTTTTTTTGCTATTTGCAGATGGGGAAACTGAGGAGGCTCCAGATTGACTTTCTGCTGCTACTTCCGGATCTGACTAGGTTGGTCGGCAGCCCTGGAGCCGGCTGCTTCCTGGGCAACCCCAGTGTCTACGTTCAGTGGAGGGCGGTGGATCCCGGTAACAGCAGGCTGTTAGCTCCGAGTCCCACCTGCATAAATTCTGGAAGCCAAGCCCTCCCCTTCCCGGGAAGCGAAGCGTCCTGAGAGGGCACAAAGATTCCCCGTGGTGGCTCACGGGTTTTCACGGTAGCGGCAACTCTGCAGCATGTTGCCGTGCAACCCGGGTCTCTGCTCTGCTGTTGGGCTCCTATCTTGCTGCCGTGGGTTGGCTTGGATGTGACCTTGAAATTAGCCACCGCCATGCTGAGGCCTGTCTTCTTTCTTCCTGATGTTGGCCTCATCTCAGCTGCTATCACATGATGACTCTGCCCAGTCAATTCTTATTCTTCCTTCGAGAAGGCGGTCCCAGCTTTCACTCATTCTGCTTCTTTCGGTGCTCCCTGCGCCGTAGGACAAAGATCCGGGAGTTGTGTTGAGAGACAATATGTATAAAAGTACCCAGCATTGCACCCTAAGTTTTCCCTTCCTTCTCACGATTGCTCACTGTTTCTATATTAAGCTCAAGCACCTCAAAGGCCCTGTTATGGGTGAGGACAGGTTGACCGTGGCCTTTGTCCCCTCTTTGTAGTATTACTTGCTCTATTGCAGCACTGAGTGTTGGCCCCATTATTCCTGAATGAGTCAGAAGTGTCCACCCCTCTGCTGTACAGGCTCATGTGTCCTTTGACACAGACTTGATAACTGGTGCAATTATGAAAACAAACCGTAGAGATATGGAAGTAGGGATGTGTAGAGGCCCCATGTTTTTTAGTGAAACAAATGTCAGCTGTAGCTCAGGGACTTCCTTCTGATAAAACGCACCCATTGCTTTAGGCAGCCTCTGAGCTGAAACGCAGATAGTATTAACTCCCAGCATCCATGTCCTTGAAAAGTCCCTTCCCACACCGAATAGGGCTGACCCGGGTGACCAATAGGATATTATGGAAATGAGCTCTGAGGCTGGGTTATAGAAGGCACGGTGGCGTCTGTCTTGTTCTCTTGCATCACTCACTCTGGGGGAGTGCCACCTAGCTGCCACTTTGTGAGGACACTCAAGCAGCCATACGGATAGGCCTGTGTAGTGAGGACTTAAGGGCCCCTGCCAACAGCCAGCACCGCCTTGTCAGTGTGACCACAGAGCCGTTTCAGAAGCAGACCTTAAACTCCAGTCAAGCCTTTAGATGATAGTCGCCTTGGCTGACATTTCTAGGTACAGCCTCACCAGAGACCCTGAACCAGAACCATCCACTGAAGTCCTTTCCACATTCCTGATCCCAAAGACTGTGACATAAAGGAAATGCTCGTGTTTTAAGCGCTGAGTTTTGGGCTAATTTGTTACACAGCCACAGATAACTGATACACCCAAGGCAGGTGCACAAGGACGTCTGACTCAGCGTGGACTCACGCACAGCTCACATTTTCCTGTGTTTTCAGCCAGTGTGGAGGCCTCTCCACTGTTTCTCCCCGCGCTGCTTCTGTTGACACGCAGGCTGCACGGAGGCAGTTGGTGCCTGGCATTCCTACTACCTGGGTCACTGTAGGAAGCTTTGGGGGCTCTTTTCCAGGTTCTGAAGTTCATTGCACACTGGTGCAGTGTGGAAGGTGGAGTACCACAAAGGCTTGCAGACTGGACAGACACTACGGGTGCTTGGTGAAGCCAGGCAACAGAAGGGAAGGAGGGTACGCATTAGCCCACGGGCTTCCTGAGCTCCAGTCTGTGGCTACTCCTCACCTCCTCCTCCTCCTGGGGCTTCCCTCTCATACAATTCCATCAGCTGTGAGAGTCCATCTCAGACACACAAAGAGTCTGGACTCACAGCCACTTATGACGGACCATAAATTCCAGGATTTCAAACCAGAGAAGATGGGGCTGATGCGTTTTGTTCATCAGAATCAGCAGAGCACTACACGCTAGAAGAACTATTAGGAGAGGATAGGGAGTCTGGCATGCAGCAGGTGTTGACTTGGTTAAACAAATGAATGACTGAGGGGGTCTTGGTCTTGCACCCTCTGTGCTGCTTACAGAGCAGGGGTTGCACTGTGTTCTGGAGCTCATACTTTTAAAAAAAATTCAAAATATTAAGGGGATACAGACGTTTTGGATACATGGCTTGAGGCAGGGCTATAAATGTGCCCATCACTTGAATAATGTTCATTGTACCCGTTAGGTGGGTTTTTGCCCCTCCCCTCATTCCCCCTCCCCCACTTGATTTTCAGTGACTTTTATTTCTCTCTGTTCACTTGTGTGGCCATCGGTTAGTTCCAATGTATTACAGGATACATGTGGTGTTTGTTTTTCCATTCTCGAGATACTTCGCTTAGGATGATGGTCTCCAGTTCCTTCCAAATTGCTGCAAAAGGCATTAATTCATCCTTTTTTATGGCTGGTTAGTACTCCATGGTATACATATACCACATTCTGTTAGTCCACTCATGAATTGATGGGCACTTGGGTTGATTCCACATCTTTGCAATTATGAATTGTGCTGCAATAAACATTCAAGTGCAGGTGTCTTTTTGATAACATGACTTCTTTTCCTTTGAGTGGATACCCAGTAGTGGGATTGCTGGATTGAATGGTAGGTCTACTTTTAATTCTTTGAGAAATCTCCATACTGTTTTCCACAGGGGTTGTACTAATTTGTAGTCCCACCAGCAGTGTATAAGCATTCCTTTCTCTCTGCATCTTGAGACTTTGCAGAATTTATTTGTCAGTTCCAGGAGTCTCTTGGTGGAGTCTTTGGGATTTTCTAGATACAAGACCATGTTGTCAGTGAAAAGTGATAGTTTAACCTCCTCTTTCCCAATTTGAATACCCTTTATTTCTTTCTCTTGCCTGTTTGCTCTGGCTAGGACTTCTAGCACTATGTTGAATAGAAGTGGTGACAGTGGGTATCCTTGTCTTGTTCCAGTTCTTAGTGGGGATGATTTCAACTTTTCCCTTTCAGTATGATGTTGGCTGTGGATTTGTCATATATGGCTTTTATAATTTTGAGATATGTTCCTTGTATGCCTAGTTTGCTGAGGGTTTTTATCATGAAAGGGTGCTGGATTTTGTCAAATATTTTTTCTGCATCTACTGAGATGATCATATGGTGTTTTTGCTTCTGTTTATGTGGTGAATCACATTTATTGATTTACACACTTTGAACCATCCTTGCCTCCTTGGTATGAAGCCCACTTGGTCATGGTAGATTTTTTTTTCTGTGTTGTTGAATTCAATTTGCTAGTATTTTATTGAGGATTTTTGCATTTGTATTCATAAGGGAGATTGGTCTATAGTTTTCTTTTTTGTTGTGTCCCTACCTGGCTTTGATAATAAGGTGATACAGGCTTCATAGAATGAGTTGGGGAGGATTTCCTCCCTTTCATTGTTATGGAATAATTTCTGCAGTATGGGTACCAGTTCTTCTTTGTAGGCCTGGTAGAATATGGCTGAACTCTATCACCAGATAGAGGGGCTTTTTTTGGGAAGACTTTTTATTACTGCTTCAATCTTACTGCTCATTATTGGTATGTTCAGGAGTTCTATTTTTCCCGACTGAGTCTTGCAAGGTTGTGTGTTTCCAGGAATTTGTCCATTTCCTCTATGTTTTCTCATTTATATCTGTAGAGATTTTGATCATATTCACAGATGATGTTTTGTATTTCTGTGCTATCTGTTGTAATATTTCCCTTTTAATTTCTGATTGAGCTTATTTGGGTCCTTTCTCTTCTATTCCTGGTTAATCTAGCAAGAGGTCTATCGATCTTATCTTTTCAAATAACCACATGTTTGTTTTCACTGACTGTATTTTTGTTTTGTTTTGTTTTCTATTTCATTTAGTTCTGTTCTGACCTTTGTTATTTGTTTTCTTCTGCAGGCTTTGGGTTTGGTTTGCTCTTTCTTTTCTAGTTCCTTGAGATGTGATATTAGGTTGTTAATTTGTGATCTTTCTGACTTTTGGATGTGGGCATTTAAGGCTATGAATTTTCCCCTTAGGTATACTTTTGCTGAATCCCATAGATTTTGATAGCTTGTGTCTCCTTTGTCATTCAGTTCAAGGAATCTTTTGATTTCCATCTTAATTTCATTATTGACCCAATAATTGTTCAGTAGCAGGTTGTTTAATTTCTATGACTTTGCATAGAATTGAGTGTTACTCTTAGAATTGATTTCTAGTTTTAATCCACTATGGTCTGAGAAGACACATGGTATGATTTTGATTTTTTAAAATTTCTTGAGACCCATTTTGTGGCCCAAGATATGATCAATCTTGGAGAATTTCCCATGTGCTGATGAGAAGAATGCATATTCAGTGATTTTTGTGTAGCATGCTCTCTAAATACCTGTTAGGTACATTTGTTCTAGGGTCCCCATTTAATTCTAGTGTTTCTTTATTTATTTTCTGCTTTGATGATCTGTCCAGCTCTGACAGTGGGGTGTTGAAGTCCCCGGCAATTTCTCTCATCCTAGAGTGAGAGAATGGGGAAGATTGTGGAGGTTGGTGGGGGCCTTGAACTCATGACAGGTGAGGAGTGACTGGAGGAGCTTAGGATGGCTACTCTGCAGGGGGAGGCCCACAGGCACCTCCCATGTCTCCAAGTTACCAGTGGGGCTTCTTGTGCCACAGGGATCTAACTGGCCCTCTGTGGGTCCAAGGTAAAGAGGGGTGGGATGGACTTACAAGGAGACACACATCATCTCCACCTGAGGAAGGATGTCATGGGTCATCACGGTGCTCAAGGAGGAGGTAAGCTGCCTATCCTAGAAGGTGGGAGTCTGAGGGGTTGGGAGGATGATGCAGTTTTTTCTGAAGAGGTACATTTCTGTGGTCCATGGGCCACGCTCTGAGAAGTCCTGCAGAGGTGGCAATTCTGCTGCTTCCCTGCTGTGGAATGTCAAATGGGCTGGGTGGAGGAAGGTCCTGTCCTCAGCTGGCATGCCCAGGACCTCTCTGTGTGTCGTCTGGCTACTCTAGATGGCAATGGCATATTTGCCTTGGCTGATGGGAGTCCCTCATCCTTTGAGCAGTTTTGTGGCGAGCAGGAGAAATACGTCACCACAGTGCCTTGACACTCCTGAAAAGCATATGAGTCACTGGCACCAGGGGACCCGGCATCTTTTTCTCGGTCACTGTGCTTGTAAGGCAGAGCCGAGTCATCTTTTCTTCTGTGGTCCTTAATCATGGAAAAAAGTTGCCTTGCAGAAACTGGTGCTGCGATTCTGGACATGGAGGGATTCTGGCCTTTCTCTTCAAGACGGGACAGAGGGCAGGGCTTCTGCATGATGCCCAGGGGAGCAGAGCCAAGTCTAGCCTCCAGCCTGTTGTGTCCCAAAGCCCACCCCGGTGGTCAGTGTCACTGCCTTGAGCCCCATGCAGGCTGGTCCTCACTTGGCTCCTGCAGCATAGACTGGGCTGGGGATTAAATCTGTTGCCTCCATTTGTCACAGCAAATGCATTCTCCCCAGTCCATGACAAAAGCCCGGGAACTGGAGCTTCCTCAATCCAACTCAGCTAGTTCACTTGGCAAGAGCTCAGGCTGGTGGGAACTGGACGTGCCGTGGAGGGCTGGAGTCTCTCCCCCCGCTGGTGCCCCATGCTGCTCAGTGCTTTCCCTTGAAGTCCACAACAGTGGAACGAGCGCATTCTTTCCCTGGGCAGCCGCTCTGCTAACTTCCAATATGTTGTGCTCTGAGCTCATAAAATCAAAGGAATCAAAGGGAGAAGCTGCAAGTGCTCAGGCCCTTAGGGACTGTCGGCTTTGGAGACTCCAGTTTGCTTTTTCCTTCCATGCATGGCAGATGCGCTCAACGACTCATCTTGCAGCACCTTGGCTGGCTCTTGCTCTTCTGCAGACGATGGTAAAGCAAAGCTGTGGTGTGTGTGTGTGGGGGGGTCCCTGAGGCTAGGAAAACATTTAAAGCCCAAGGGGAAAGGCTGCTTGCTGTCCCAGGTGCTCCAAGAGAAATGCAGATAATGGAATTAAATAGAAGACCAGTTGCCCATTTGTAATCTGGGAAAAGCTCGAAACACAACAGGCTGATCAGATCAGGCTGGGCCCAGCTGTAGCACAGAAGGCTGGAGAGGGAATATTCTGGGTTTGGAAGCCTTCTCTTTCATCAGCTGGTTGCAGGAAACTACTGTCTGTTATTGAAGTCGGTTTGCCTAGATGCTCTGACCCAGTGGCCAGTTTCATTGCAAAGTGGGGATTGTATTCCTCTCATTGAAAACAATAGCTGCCCCCTATTGACCTCATCTTTTACAAATGTGCAAGAGAGTCCACCAGTGTGAGGAGACTGTTATGGGTCCATGGGCATCCCTGGCTACACATTCATCCTTGAGCCTGCCCTACTCCCCCAGGGTCAGAGTTGGATCTAGGAGAACTATCTGGCAAATGTGAAACGACAAGTTTAGCAAGAGCCTGAGGAATTGGTAGGGAAAGACTTAATTTATCCCACTTTTATTCTTTGACTAGATAATTCATTTTCTTTGTTCATACATCGAAACCATAAAAAGTGTTACTTCTACTGTTGCTCCCATCAACCCCGATCCAAGTAACCACTTGTATTAATTTCTTGGGTGTCTTTATCAAATACGAGCAATTATGTGTGTGTGTGTGTGTGTGTGTGTGTGTGTGTTTTATATATCATTTCCTTTCTCTTTCCTCCTTTCACAAAAAAAAGGAAATGCAACAGCTCTTGAAAGGATGGAAGGGTGCTCAATCTCGTTTATGTTCAGAGAAATGCAAATTAAAACTATACTGAAATACCCATGTGGCAAGGCGGACAAAAGTTAGCATTCTGCGTAAACTGGTTTGGACTTTGCTTTCCACTTAACTATCTATTTTGGACATCTTTCAAATCAGCACATAAAGAACACCCTCATTCACTTTTATAGCTTGGTAGTATCCCATTTATGGACACACCGTAAATTTATCTAACTAGTTTTCTGTTTATGGACATTTGATTTGCTTCCAATCTTTTGCTACCACAAACAGTGCTACCCCAGGACACTTCCTCTATGTGCAGGTACATCGGTAAGCTATAATTCCAGCAAGTAGGATTATTGAGTCAAAGGGTAAGTGTATTTATAATTCCGATAAGGTTTTCCAAATTCGTTCAGTGGGGTTGTACACTATGCGCTGCCACTAGTAATGAAAGAGAAACCCTCTCTCCCCATTGCCTTGCAATGCAGGCATTTCATTGCAGTTTTAATTTGCATTTCTCTTATTAAAGTGAAATCAAGCGCCATTCCATTCTTTCAAGAGCCATTTGCATTTGCTTTGCTATGAGCTAGCTGCATCTTCATCTCCTTTGTCCATCTAAACAAAAATCGTATTGGTGGATTTGGCCTTTTTTTTTTTTTTTAACAATATATATATAGGGACTCTTTATATGTTAAGGGAAATTAGTTTTCTGTGATATAAGTTGCTCCACATTATTGTTTTTTGATTGCGCTTATGTTTTGTGTGTAAATTTTCCAAAAAATTGGGTGGTATAATATAATAGTCACTTGGAGGGGTGTGCAGGTAGGAAGGGGTGATGATAGGAGGTTGCTTGGTGGGTACCATGTGCATTGCTCCAGGGATGGATGCACCGAAGGCCCTGATTTCATCGTGATTCGATATATTAAAGTAGCAAAATTCCACTTGTACCCCATGAATATATACAAATAAAAAAATAAATGGAAAAAACATAATAATCATTTTTTGTATGGAGTCTAGATAAAAAGAAAGGCCCTCCAAACTCCAATTCTAGAGGAATTTGTCCATGTTTTCTTCTAGTACTTCTTCAGTTTCATTTATTTTTTTTGTTGAGACAGAGTCTCGTTCTATTGCTCCGGTGAGAGTGCAGTGGCATCATCACAGCTCACTGCAACCTCAAACTCCTGGGTTCAGGAGATCCTTCTCCTGCCTCAGTCTCCCAGTAGCTGGGGCTATAGGCCCACAACATCACGCCTGGCTAATATTTTCTATTTTTAGTAAAGACGGGGTCTTGCTCTTGCTCAGGCTGGTCTCAAACTCCTTGAGCTCAAGCAATCCTCCTGCCTCGGCCTCCCAGAGTGCTAGGATTACAGACATGAGCCACTGCGCCCAGCCTACTTTCATTTTAGCATTTATGTCTTTGATCCATTTGGAGTTGGTGATAAGGTAGAATATGAGGTATGGACTGAACCTAGCTCTTTTTCAGTTGTCCTGACACCATTTGCTGATACTGTTCCTCCCATGATTAGACATATCACCTTTATTATTTACCGAATTTCTGATTACACTTGGGTCCATTTATGTATTTTCTAGCTTATTTCATTGTTTGTGCTGTCTATCCGTGAGTCAGTACTACGCCGTTTTCATTATTGAGACTTTATAATATGTTTTGATATGTGGGATAGCTATTTCTTCCCATTTCTTTTCTTTTCTTTTTTCTCACTGTCCTTGCTTTTCCTTTCCTTTTTCTATTCTTTTCCTGGCAATTCTTACTTGTTTCATTTTCCATATGAACTTTTGAGTCAGCTTCTCTAGTTTCTTTTTTAAAGTTGCTATTTGCATTGAGATTACAATAGATTTATAAATTACAGGGAATTGACATGGCAATGAATCTTCCCCTTTTAGAAGGTAGTATGTGTTCCCACTGGTTCTACTTTTCCTTTGCCATTTTTAAGGTTTTTCTCTTAGGCATTTTGTGTGCATCTTATTATGTTTATTTGAAGGTATTTTACTGTCTTGCCATTGTTAAAATACTCTTGAAGGATACACCATTTTCCTCACTGTAATCCTTTACCTAGTTGTTTGTGTGTGCAGTGCTGTTGGTATCCAATGTCAGTTGCATCCCATGCTACACTATCAAACTCTCATTATTTTGTAGCTGTTTTTTCAGAGAGCCCTTACTGTAAGGAATACAAATATTATTTGGATAAGTATCCAAAATGAGTATTTCAGCTAAGCCTCGGAAGCATCCTGGCAGAAGACTGAAGCTTTGCTGATTTAAAGCAAATTTCTGCTCAAGTCTTGGCCAGGAAGAGTCAGGCAGGGACCCATTTGCTAATCAGGTCTCCAACCTGTGCATGGAGTTGGGCTCCCTGAGTTCCTTGGTGAGTGACAGGTTGAGATGGAATGGATCTGTTACTCCCAGCTGCATCCTTGGCTGTGTCACTGGTGCACTGGGGGTTTGGGGCCACCTTGGGTCCAGTCACTGTCGACAATGTTTCTCTGGAAAAATGCATTCCAAGTAGGTTTGTTGCTTGGTTGGTTGACTGACTGACTGATTGATTGATTGATTCAATCAATCATTGACCACCACATACCAGGAAGTAACCGGGGATGCCACAACCATCTTTCTGGTCTGAGCTGCAGCAGCAAGTGGTGCCTTGGTGAGGAGCGGGGCAGGATGGATCAAGTTGTTTTCTACATGTGTGCAGCAGGGGCCAAGGGGCAAAGGGCAAAGGGCAGGAGGGATTCCTCATTCACATGCCACTAGTCACGTGGGGGGTCACTGAGACATCAAGTCTTCCCCAAGCCAGAGGGGGTTGGGCCTTCCTGCCTCAGTTGGCTGAACTTGTGAGCGCCTAGAAGACAGGGCTCTGTCTTAGATACAGAGTCAGGGCTGAGTGGGAGATCAATCAATATGTGTTTGATAAAATGAAAGCCAACCTCTCTGCTCTCCGGAAGCCTGTTTTCTTTTATCTGGTCCTAAGTGATTAACAAAGTCTAGGCTTGATTAGAGTCTGGGCTTTAACTGGGATTTTGTGATCCACTGTGTATTTTAGGGCTGTGCTCTGTAATGAATGGAGACGTTTCTAAAGCATGAACGATGTGTGGGTGTTCTTACAGAACAGTCCAACCCCTGCCTCCTACCTTGGCCTGGAGCCATTGAAGAGGCTGGAAAGAGAGGCCAACTGTCGCCTTTGGGGAATCCTCAAGGTCACCACCATTGCCCTCCTAAGAGAAGCGTCAGAAGTCTACTTGTCATTGTTGTGTGGACAGTCCAGAGTTCAGATGACAGGAAGGGGAATACTAATCACCAGCTACTGTCTTCCAGCCACGTATGTTATCCATTGTGGCAAAGCATTTGTCTCTCTGTTTTGGAAGAACTTGCAAAGTTGATGACCTTAACAATTCTGTAAGGATCTTGTCAAGTAATCTTATCAGAAACTTAGTTTGTTCTGGCCAAAGTAGGGCTATAAGCACGCTTAAGTCAGATTCGCTCTTTTATGATTATTTTGTCAAAGGGACTTTGTTTTCATTCTCAGTCACCTCTGTCTCTATCCAATTTTAACGGATGAAACCTGGGCCAAAAGGCTCAGGTATGGGCTTCCCCAGGTAGGGAAAGAGGGAACAGGCAGGGTTTTATTAGTTTGGTGCAAAAGTAATTGTGGTTTCAGCACTGTTGAAATTTGCCTTTGATATTGGAATACATTCTTAAATAAATGTGGTTACATCATACATCACTTTAACGTGCATTTTTGACATAATTTTTTTTTTTTACTAATGATTTATTACTTGCTGTTTATTTTATATTTATTTTAGACTATGGAAATGATGTTAGACAAAAAGCAAATTCGAGCGATTTTCTTGAGTTCAAAATGGGGCATGAAGCAGCGGAGACAACTTGCAACGTCAACAATGCACTCGGCCCAGGAACTGCTAATGTACAGTCTAGTGGTGGTTCAAGAAGCTTTGCAAGGAGACGAGAGCCTTGAAGATGGGGAGCACAGTGGCAGCCATTGGAAGTTGACAACGACCAATTGAGATCAATCATCGAAGCTGATCCTCTTACAACTACATGAGAGGTTGCGAAAGAACTCAACGTCCACCTTTCTACCGTCGTTGGGCATTTGAAGCAAATTGAAAAGGCGAAAAAGCTCGATAAGTGGGTGCCTCATGAGCTGACCAAAAATAAAAAAAAATTGTCGTTGCGAAGTAGTGTCTTCTTTTACTGTACACAGCAACAATGAACCATTTTTCGATCGGATTGTGACGTGCAACAAAAAGTGGATTTTATATGACAACTGGCGATGCCCAGCTCGGTGGTTGGACCGAGAAGAAGCTCCAAAGCACCTCCCAAAGCCAGACTGGCACCAAAAGAAAGGTCATGGTCACTGTTTGGTGGTCTGCTGCCGGGCTGATCCGCCACAGCCTTCTGTATCCCAGCAAAGCCATCACATCCGAGAAGTCTGCTCAGCACATAGATGAGATGCACCAAAAATTGCAACGCCTGCAGCCGGCATCGGTCAACAGAAAGGGCCCAATTCTTCTCCATGACAACGCCTGATACATCGCATAACCAACGCTTCAAAAGTTGAAGAATTGGGCTACGACATTTTGCCTCATGCGCCACATTCACCTGACCTCTCACCAACTGACTCCCACTTCTTCAAGCACCTCGGCGACTTTTTGCAGGGAAAATGCTTCCACAACCAGCAGGATGCAGAAAATGCTTTCCAAGAGTGCATAGAATCGCAAAGCACGGATTTTTATGCTGCAGGAAGAAACAAACTTATTTCTCCTTGGCAAAAAATGTGTTGATTGTCATGGTTCCTATTTTGATTAATAAAGATGTGTTTGAGCCTAGTAATAATGATTTAAAATTCACGGTCCCAAAACTGCAATTACTTTTGCACCAACCTAATGTTAAATATTTACTCTTAGTCCTCTTGTTAAGGCAAGGACACTTAACTTTGGTAGGGAGTATGATAAAAATGATGTTAACTAGCATTCACTGAACTTTTGTTATGTGCTTGGCACAGTACTGTCAGGTGTGGGGACCAGATGGCAGGTCCGTGTTTCCTGGTTCTGGGTTCCCAGTGACGAAGAATGGTTACCGGTGTTGAGCTGATGGAGCAAATGAGCAGACCAAGCAGATGCAGGTGACTGCGACAGTTTATTGAAGCGCAGTGCACGCCAGAGAAGGAATGGTCCACCCCCGAGAGCGGAGGAGAGACCCTGAGTTTAGCAAGATTTTCCCTTTTATGTTGATTCCCTAGTTTTATGGTAAGTGGGAGGTGGAATCTTCATGGTTTGTCCGGGAAAAAGGTGGAGAATTCCCGGAATGGCGAATCCTCCCCTTTTTTAAACTGTAAGGCAATTTCTGGGGGTTGCCATGGTGTTTGTAAACTGTCATGGCGCTGGTGGGTGTGATTTTTACTGTGTTAATGAGGGTAGGTCACTGGACGATACTGTCACTTTACTTGTCCGCATGCTCCAGAGACCCTCATTGGTGGCCTCGATCCTATCTCCCCTTTGTGGCCTCTCCACCTCTTTCTGGTTGGTGAGTCCTCGGAGACCCCCGAGCATAGACCAAACATCTGTGCAGTCCCTGGGGACCCCTTGACACATCATCTGTTCCTTCTTGGAAGTCCCCCTTCTGGTCAATTTGCTCCTCCTAGTAGACAAATGTCATCTATTTCTCAATAGAACCTCCCACCAGACAAAGCATCTCTTCCCCTTCCTCCGTGTCCCAACCTAACAGGACTAAGTGCTTTGTATCTATTATCTCATTCAATTCTCCCAACAGCTCTATGAGTTATACTCTAATTTCTCCTCCTTTTTACAGATGAAGGAAACTGAGGTTTAAAGAGGTTAGGGGACATGCCCAAAGCCCTGTCTTAGGTCAGGCGCCCAGAAACATACTCTGAAATGAAGGTTCTTGTGCAGGAGGTTTGTTAAGAACGAGCTCCCTGGGGGAACCTGGTAAGAGAGTGGGAGGAGCTGAGCAGGGAAGGGGACAGGGGTGACTTCAGAGGGTGGCTCCCACCTGATCCTGCGAGCAGGCAGGACACATCTGCGCAGGCGTGTGGGCCCCGTGCTCAGACGGGCTCCACGCTTGGGTTAACGCTCTGCTTCTGCCGCTGTCTGAAACTCTTAGCAATATTTGAACGAACAAAGGATGTGCATTTTCATTTTGTACTGGGCCCTGCAAACTCTGTAGCTGGTCCTGCCCACAGACTCTGAAGTCTAGTTGCCCCAGGACTGCCCCCACCCAGAGCAAGGGGGCAGGAGCCCCATGTCCCATCACAGCATCTATGACATTGGTGCTAAGGGCTGCCCCAGGGGACTTACGCTCCTGCATGCTTCTGGTTCCTTCTGAAAGCAAGCAAAGCAGCTCCACTAGCCTGCAGGCAACGCTCCAAACAGCTGCAGGTGGTGGCTGGTGAAAGCAAAAGCATCCTGCTGAAGGCCTCAGGATTCAAACCCAGGCCCGGAGTTTCTAACCACTCTTCCTTTGGGGGGTCATGTGCTTCACTGCTTTGCAGCACATGGTGGCTTCAGTTCCGCTGTGAGCCCTGGTGTTTTGGGGCTCCTCCCTTCCCTTCTTTTTGTCTACTGCTTCTGGTTATGGATAAAAGGAGAAGTGAAAGAATGACAAGTGCGGTTAGGCAGCAGCGCACACGGCCAGGAAGGCTGTGACTCACCGTCCTGGAGACAGTCACTCTGGCCCGGGCGGCCACCCACAGGTCCACAGTGGGCCGGTTGGAGTGGTGTCCCTGTGCTAATTCGGCTTTCCCTTCTGATGTTTAGTCCCCAGATGTTTTCTAACAAAGCACTAACTATGTATGTTTTTCTACTTTGTCATCCCTGGTGACTTTTTAGGAAGATGTAATTCTTAGGGCTTTGAATTCTAAGCTCCTCAAACTGTGTATTATAAAGAGCTTTTTTTTTTTTTTTAGCTGAAAAAGAATATCTACACCATGTTTGTTCTTGGCAGGCTATGTGTGTCTGTGCCTATGTGTAGACACATATCCTCTGTAACTGTGGAGGAGAGATTTGCCCAAGCGTGCTTCGTGTTACTGGTCTACGCAAGGTTTAACAGTGTTGAATCCAGCGTTAGGTTGTTGAAGGCTTGACTCGAGAATCCCTCTGCCAAATGGCATACTCATGCAGCCTTTGCCAGACGCTTTCCTGGGAGGGAAGACAAGCAGGTATGCAAAATGGTCCCCTGAAATACCTCGCCATTGGCATGTGTTTTCAAAGGGTGGATTCTAAGTCCAAAGAGCACGGACTTCCCTTTTTAAAAATTATCATTACTCCTGCAAACATGCCCAGAGCTGTTAGGCACCAACCACGTCCAGCAACTCCACTAAATATGAATAAGCAATAAATGGGAGGGTAAAATTTCTCTCTGATTTGTCCAACCTGCAGCCTTCTGGAAATGCTCGAACATTCCCTGTATACCTGTACCATGCCTGAAAAGAATGCCCCTCTCTATTCAGTGGACACCAGCTCTTGATAGCATTTAAAGATCCTGACTTTGCAAGTTTGACAGCCTGCCTGAAGCTCCTCATTAGTCCTTGGGTTGCTGTCCTCACCAACTAGACCGCGTATGAAGGAAGTGTGCAGGAGCCGGGTCACTTCTAGAATGCAACGCCAGGACTCTAAAATTGCCATCCTTTGTTTACTTCATTATCTTAATGACCCATGACGTACCTCATCCTGCTCTCTTCCTTTTACCCTTCACATTTTTGCAGTGCGCTTACTGCGTATTTTAATTAGGTCTGATTCACTGGGCTAGCCAAAGGGGTTGCACTTGTCTTGCTGAAAACGCATTCATCCATGTGGTTCATCCGGGCATCTGGCTAGAACCCAACAAGCAGACCGCTGCTAAACTTCAGCCTCCTTGCATGGGAAAACAAAGCAGAAAGAGGTTCTCCTTTTTTTTTTTTTTTTTTTATTTCCACAAAAATCTACATGCCCAGAGCACACAGAGAAGCAAATGCTGGATAGAAGTGTCATTGTTTACTCAAGATGCTCTACAAAGGCCGAAAGGGGAAAGAGAGGACGTTTGGCCGTCACAGCCAATCCGAAAGAATCTTCGAAGGAGGAAGAGTCTCAGAATCCGGGAAATGCCGTGATGAGAATATCAGTTTTGGTGTCTGTAGGCAAGTCCTGATCCTTCGTGTGGCGTATTTAAGGCTTCCACGCACTAACATCTTCTCCACCCCCGCACCATGGGGAGGAAGAGAAACTGGCCAAGAGAGGCCTTCTCAGGGAGTTCTCCGGGGACGGTGGGGGAGGAGGAAACCAGGCATGGTATGGACCCAGGCAATGCTCATGTGAACCCCTCCCTCCAGCCCCCCAATTTCCACTCCTTATGCCAGGTCACACGGAACATAAATCCTACCTTGGGAAATAACGTTCTGGAATATTGAAGAATCAAATTATTTTGAAAGACTTCCAGAAAAGGAAACTCCATACCCTCCCATTCTCGTGTAAAAATGACTCACTAACAGAAAATCATTACTTACATCCGATGAGCTTCTTTACAAATGCTCTTTAATTTTTATTTCCCGGGAAATCTCCACTTTCTACCTGAGCTAAGACAGTCCCAGGTAGTTGCTAAAAAACTATCTCCAGGTCCGTATAAACTTGACCCCAGAACCAAGTACAGACTGGAAACCAACATAGTCTCTGTCTCTCTGTCTCTCTCTGTCTCTGGCTCTCTATCTCTGTCTGTCTCTGTCTCTCTTTCTGTTCCATCTGCCACTTCACCCACCCTGGCTTACCCTCTTATTCCATCCGACCCCACACAACCTCAGAAACTGCAGATGAAAAGTTTCCATTTTAGTTTTGATATTACAAGACTATCTATTTTGTAACTCTGAATTTTCAGTCCTAAAAATGGTACCATCTAATAGACATTTTGAGACTTTTTTGTCTAATGGACCAAGAGGACATAAAATATAATACAAATAGACCAATTAACTCCACATTTCCTCAGAAGTCAGGGTAAGAGTGAACATCTGTTCTAATGGATAGAACCCATTATCCTTGATGGCCATAAACTTGAGTCTTTGAAAAAACAGTGACTCAGAATGGTTTCATACCAATATTGCTACTTTTTCCTGCCTTTTAAGGCATCTTCTAATAGAACCAGAATCTTCCGATAACAAGAGAATTGAATAATTAGGTTCATCATGAGAGCTTTTTCAGTAGCTCTTCCTCATCATACCTGTTAGAAGGTCCTGGTCTAATTGGAAGGACTTCTTCCAGAGGTTTCTATTAGTGTTGCTGTGTTTCCAGCTGCCTGACTGGTACCAATATTTAGACATCACCAGTGAGGCTGCTGGGGGGTGTTTTTGTAGATGTGTTTGACAAAGATACTTTTCTTTCTGCTGACACCGCCGGTGTCTCTGTTTCTCCATCTTCTCCTCGTTGATGTTCACATCGTTGGTGCACTGTAGGTGCCAGTCACCTGGCTTAACAGATGTTGGCTTTTTGGTGACATTCTGACTTTTTCCTGGGACTATTTCTGATGGTAGGTTGGTTCCTCCTCCCTCCCCATGTGCTCAAGGGACTTGAGCGCTTTCAGTTGAAAAAGTCTATCAAATATCTCTGCATAAACCTCCTTTCTGACTTTCAAGTTACAGCCCCTAGGTTTGTCCACGTAACCTGTGCTTTGTTTCGCTGAGCTTGGTGGCACAGTGCACAGGACACTTCTGCCCGCTTCTGAGCCGTGCCGGGTCCTCAGGGCCTGCGTACGGGACTGGTACAGAATTTGTAAGGCTCGGTGAAAAATAGAACCGCAGAGCCCTTTGCTCAAAAGTCATTAAGAATTTCGAGTTGGTGAAGCAGAGCATTGGACCAAGAGCAGGGCCCTGGGTAACGGCCGTTGTCACACCCCCACGAAGCCGGCTTTTCCTACCTGTGCAACTGTGTATGAGTAAACCCAGACATGGTCTGTGACTTACTCTTAGTCTATTTCTCCACTATTTTTAGTTTGCAGACTAAGATCATTTCTTATCTCTCAGTGCTTCAAAAATATGCCACCGACTTCTGACTTTTATTGTTGCTATTGAAAAGTCTACTGTCCAGCTGTTGTTTCTTTGAATGCAGTCTTTTCCCAACCCCTGCAACTGATTTTGCCCTTTGGTGCTTTTCCTTACAATGCCTCTAGCTTTTCACATCTTACGTTGAACTAATTATGCTTCCTGAATCTGATTTTTATCCTGTTCTAGAAAACTATCAGCCACTCTCGTTTAAAATGTCTCCTCTTGCCCCACTCTTTCGTTTTGGGGCTCCTGTGTCATGCACGCTAGAGCTTGTCGTTTCATCTTCCAGGTCTTTCAGTTCTCTTTCGTTTACAAAAAATCTCTTTATCTTTCTGTGTTGCATTCTAGGTAATCTCCTCACAGACCATTTCCTGGATCGACAGTTATCTCTTTGGCAATCTTTAACCCATTCACTAAGTTTTTATTCTGAATGTTATGCATTTTGCTTCTAGAGGTTCTATGTGGTCCTTTTTTCAAGTATGCCTGCTCTTTCTAAATAGAGTCTGATTATTTTCTTATAATTTTGATTTCCTCTTTTACATTCTAATTATTTTAAGCACAATTTGTAGCCTCTTTCTGACAGTTCTATCATCTGATGTTGTTGGGGTTCCCTGGATCTATTATTCCTGCCGATGGCTGTATTTGTTGGTTCTTGTTCATAGTGGACTCCTGCTCATGTCTCCTAAAGCATCTGTAGTTTTTGATTGTGAGCTTAGCTTTCGAAGAACGTTCACCATAGGAATCTTGCGTGGCAGAGGTTGAGAATCTGTTCCTATAGAGAAGGTTGTCATTTGTTTTAGAAAGTGCCCTGTGATGTTGGGACTCTTGATGTTAATGAATTGACTTGGGCTTCCTAGACCGTGCAGGTGAGTGAATTTAAACTCCACACCTGTGTGCAGTGTGGTCTGTGGTTATGAAAGTCAAGGTGACTACCAACCACCCCCCAGCCGGTCTACCACTGCCAAGGCAGCCAAGGTGTTCAGACCTGCTTTATGCCTGGCCTCAGGGATTTCCCTGGCTAATTTCAGCTATGTGTTTAAGACCACATTTATTATTTTTGTACAGCATATCTAGGTGTTTTTGTGGCCAGGGGTTTTTCAGATTCTCCTCCACGATATGGCCACAAATGATAGTTCTTGTCGTTCTGAATTTCTGAGCACGGAAAAAGCTTTCCCACAATGATTACATGTTTTGAGATCTCCCTAGATGTTGGGAATATATTAGGAAGCAAGCCAAGAGCCCTGACCAAACTCATGGCAGTTCTATTATACTAATCAGAAAATACCACTTATTTTTGCATGCAGCTTTTGTTTAGATGAGATTTTAGTTTTATTCTGCAAAGAAAATAGCTAATGTACTCTTTGCTAAGAAGGACTGTAGTATACCACGGTTGGATTTATTGAATACCAAAACGTGAGATGTTTTTAAAAAAAAAAAAAAATCTTAGGAATCTGAGGACATTGAGTGTTCAGTGAAAAGCAAATAGAAGGAGAGGGCACTTCTGCTCCCTGAACCATGCCCCCTTTCTGGCTTCTAATAATGCAAGAGTTTTCCTCTTCCGTTCCACTCTTCTGCTGTTGAGTGTCCTGCCCCTTAAATATCTGCTTTACCAGAAAATGAGAAAGCCTTCACCCAAAGAAACAGCAGATAAGTGAAGTCAGGTTACTGTAAAAGGTTTCACAGCCTGGTCAGCGGGAACGGCAGCTGGTGATGATTTCCTGTCTCACCCTGGAGGAAGGAGCTACCGAGGAAAGGAATGTCTAAGCTGAAACAACTTTAGGTGGCTCCTGGACTTCTCCAGGGACTTTAAAGTCTCACTGTATGCAAAGCTCCTGATGGCCAGAGATCTGGGGAAATCTGAGCGTGTGGACCAGGAAGGAAAGTCATTCATTGACTTGTTCGCTTCTCACTCCTACTACTCGTGAGAGTGCAGCGAGGGCTGTGTGGGGAATTTAGACAGGAAACTTTCACATGTTCATTGATGTGACTATTCTGCGTAAAAACATGGTGCCATGACCTGGGAATTCTGGGTCCATTTGTTCATTCGTTTTTTTCTTTCAAAATCATTCATCAGCATTATGCCACATAGAGCTTTGTACTAAGTGCCATGGGACTAAACAGGTAAATCATAAATTGTCTCTACCCTTAGGAATCTCACCGTGTAATACCTTGTGGGGGGGGGTGGGGCAGCACATATACTGGAAGGAATGGTAAGTAGGGCGTCATTAATCCACAAATGATCTAATTAAAGAATCAAAATAAATGTTTCCATAACGTTTGCTTGTGATCAGATAGACATAACATAAGATTTATGCTGTTAACCATTTTTAAGTATATAGTCCGTGGCATTCATTAAGTGCATTCACACTGTGGTATAACCATCACCACCATCCATCTCTAGAATATTTTCATCTTCCCGAACGGAAACTCTGTCTCCATTCAGCACTGGCTCCCCAATCTCCCTTCCCCCAGCCCCTGGCAACCACCCTTCTACGTCCTGTATCTATGAATTGGACTCCTCTAGGTACCTCATATAAGTGGAATCATTTAATACTTGTCCCTTTGCATCTGGCTGATCCATGACTTTTTTAGTTGAAAGAAATATGTTTTTACAGAAACAGAAAAATGCTAGCCTTGTCTCTGATGGCTTCACCACCTGGTTTGGCCCAGGGGAAGCAGGTCAACTTTTCTTAATGCTCACAGCTCTGCAATAGCTCAACCATTTCAATGTCTTCCTTTGAAGCCTCCAACATGGTGTCCTGGTATTAGTCAATTCAAGTCAACTGATGTTATTACAGTACTCACGAGGCTGCTCTTGCCTGAAAACCCTTCACAGCCTCTCTGGGGTGGGGATGGGAAGTGAGAGAAACAGCTCACAGGTGGGACAGGGCCCTGGCTCTGTGGAAAGCCCAGCTGGCTTCCACCAGCTGCATGCTTCTTGGGGCTTCTAGGGTGAACACACAGAGAACCCTGTCATACTCTCAGCCCAGATGCCTGCCAGAGACCTAGGGCCTAAGGACTCCCCTTCAGATGTGTGCTCTGAGCTGGGCTTTCTAAAATCCTTCCTCTGGGGCAGACACTCACCAAAGGGCCAAGATATCACAGAATGCCTTTGAGTCGCCTGTTGTGTTTCAGATCTCTTCTGTGTTGGAAGCTGAAACATGTTGGCTTGTCCCATTGGGGTTAGAGAAGGACCAGTGGAGCTGGGTCAAGTTCTCCATTGTATTTCTGGGGTACTTGAATATGAAGCCAAAATGTTGTAGTTCACAGCAAGTGTGGTCTTGCTGAATGGGAGTCAACTCTGGGTGTCCTATTGCCAGGAACAAGGGAGCTCAGTGTCTTGGGGTTCACCTCCTTTCCCATCAGAATATAAGCTCCACCAGGGCTAGCTGTTCACTACTGTATCCTCAGTGCCTAGAAGAGAATCTGGCGCCAAGTGTGATCACGTCCTATAAACCACAGGAAACATTTGATGGCAAGATATTTAATATATCAACATCTTCAAATAAAATAATCAACAAACACCATTATGTTGTTAGAAACCAGAAAATGATACTACTCATGTATGTGCTCATGCTACTTAATCAAGAAATATTCCTAATGATTCTATAATACTTCTGTCTTCCTTTTCTTCAAAAAAAATTTAATTCGTTGTTTTATTTTAAAATAACATGACTGATTACCTTTTCCCCCTCCCAGGAATTGACAGATTTTGTAGAGTCTTATGGAGGGATCAATGAAATACTTAGAATTGAAAGGGGAAATGTATTAGTTGATTTTGCAGGACATGTGTACCTATTGGTTCTCTAGTGCAGTTAAATGCTAATATTGCTGCTAAAAATTGATGCAACTTTTGTGAAACAATGGCTGAAACAGGGCCTCTGCGTAACACTTCCTCTTGTAGAATTTTGGGGGAAAAAAAAAAAAGCTTAAGTTTTGGAAAATATCAGAGAAGGACCTCTTGATAGGCTTACTTACCATATATGTATTTTGTTTCATTCCCCAACAGACTATGATTGGCTTTGACAGGGGAGTTTCCTCATTTGTGTCTGGGGTTTGGGCCCCACTTCTGTTTTTTGACCGCTGGCCAGCCTTGCTGTCTTCATAGAAGCCATGCAGTGGGTGGTGACGTGGTTCTCACAACTCCTCTGGGGCCCCTCACAGATGTGATGTCTGTCACCAGCACTCTTCTCCCTAGAGGGGGTGTTGGGAAGTCATGCAGTCTGGCAGAGCAGGGGTTAACAAACAGTACACACTTCTTCTCCATGTGCCCCCTGATGTCATCTGGGAACACTGATTCTCCTCTCCTTGAGTCTCTCACCTTACTCGTAGGCTCACTAGTATACAGCCCTTTCTAACTTGCAGGGACCATGTCTGGACAAATTTGCCAAAGACTATACCTATAGTTGAAGCAAACTTTAAGATTTTGCTTGAAGATTATGGCTTTCCAGTTCTTCATGGCTCATTCAGAAGACCCCTCACTCAACAACAGACACATCCAAGCACTCACCATGCGTCCGCTGGGAGCCAGTGATACAATGGTACACAACAAACACAGACCCCGTCTCTGCTCCTCCGGCGCCTACGCCTGGCCAATGGCAGAACCAATATTGCTACATGCCTTTTGCTCACAGAATAACGAAGATAAACCACGCTGTACTGGAATGGCTAAATTTTTTTTTTTTTGGTCAGATGCAATCTTATCAATCACTATGGCAGGGTCAAATCTGTAAGATTTGTAACATTTGGAGCTTTGTAGGGGATAAACATCCTCTAAAATGTGGAGTATTTTTATAGCCCTGATCCCCATCCACGTATCTCCAGCCCCTTTTGGACCAGATAACCACCTCCTTGGATTCTTGGGGACCTCATCACATTCCTCTCTCGGCCAAGGGCATGAGTCAGTGTGGGAAGGGGGCCCAACTCAGCCTAGCCACTGTGGCAGGCAAGAAGGATGCCACTAACATGGCCAACAGCCTCATGGGGGTGGATTGGTTGGAAGTGCGGTGGGGTTCATGTCTGGTTATATAAATGTGATTCCAGGCAGAGCCAGTGTTCAGGTAGGTTGGAGGTGAAGCCAGGGCTCTCAGAGCCCTCCTCTGCCTGGCGGGCGATTCCTGGTGACACTGCCAATAAACTGCTGGCTGTGACAGCCTGTCTGGGGAGACAAGCTCACCTTTAGATCATCCCTGTGCAGAAAAGGGTGGCTGGGCAGGTGTTGCATGAGTCGGGGGTTGGATATCTGCATTGATGCCTCTGGGCTGGCAGCTGGGTAAGGCCATAGGTAAGCAGGGTAGATTTATAGTATGGTTCGGGGAGCACGTTGCTATGGTAATATGGGTACAGGCTCTGATGTCTAATGGCCCCGGGGCTACTCTTTATCCTCTGAAATCTAATGGAGTGTGGCACTACTTTTCAGTTGTTGCATTATTTAGGGTAAGACTAGCAACAGTAGCAAATGAATCTTGAAATTTCAGAGCCTTAACACTCATGCTTATGTCTTGCTCAGTCAGTGGGTGGCTCACCTCCAGGTAGTGATTCAGGGATCCAGGATCCTTCTAGCTTGTGGCTCTGCAACCCCTTAAGGCTCGGGAGACTTCTGCGTGGACGTAGAAGGTGAGAGAGAGGGCATGTCTTACCGCATTAGCCCGGAGTGACACAAATCACTCCCAGTCACATTTCATTGAGCTAGGGGACCAGAACATGTAATCCCAGGGACAATTCTATACTATGCAAACGGCCATGTGAGTGTTGCCGAACAGTCAGCTTCTCTGCCTGATAATGGGGTAAAACTTCCAAATCCCCCATTTCCTCATCTGTGAAACAGAGGAACTGGAACCGATGACCCCTGAGAGTTGCTGTGAGGATCAGGGCTAATGTGTGGGATGTGACTGATCCAGTGCTGACACAGTGGACATCCAACGCGTGGCCATGATCACTGCCAGCTGGAGAGGGGCTCTCTCAGCTGCTGGAGGAGAGATCTAGTCTCATCCCCACCCCCAGCTACTTTAAGTGCTCCATATCCGCGCCTGTGCTTCTGTCTAAATAGGTTTCATGATGACTACAAAGCAATATGCATTCTGTGTTATGATTATTATGTAAATCCAAGTGTATTTCACAATGATTACTATGTAATATGTATTATCTATTGTGATTATTATGTAAATGCAAATGAACATCTCACTCCAACATATGTCTCATGAGCTAAATATTCCTGGGGTATTGACATAAAGCTTTTAAATATTGCCCCATCATTGGCTATCATTCAAAAAAACCTTTGTTATAAAAGCAATAGAGGTCATTGTAAAAATTGCCAATACACAGACAGCTATAAAGTGGAGGTTAAAAGTCACCTCCTCAGCCTCAGCTCCTCCTCCCCTGCAAACCCTACTTGGACAAGTAATCATCGTGAAGCTTTGATAAATCCTTCCAGGAATATTCTAGCATGTATAAATACTTTCATTTTGCATAAAAGCAAATCATGTTAAAATGTTATTCTGCAACTCCTTTTTCTTGTTCCCTGTTTCCCTGTCTTTAGGATCTAACTCACTCTTTTTGACAGCTACATAGTATTCCATCATGGGAATGAGCGAGATGAGAGCACTCGTAGTAAGTAAAAAGATACCAGATTCTTCTTTTCTCTGTGTGAGCGGATGGCTCACTCTCCAAATTTACCTTCCCACAAAATCGCAGGGACCCCCAAATCCCAGACACATTATCGGTGCATCCAGAGTGCATGTGCCTCTTGCCAGGGCACCCTCATCATCCAGGAAATGCCCAAGCTTGGATCAAAAGCCCCTGTCCTATCAGGGATGAGGTTATGGGGGTGCAATAAGGTGTCAAAAGTCTTCAGGAACCCCTCCTCTGTGCCTGCAGCCGCAAGCTTGTCCAAAATAGCAAAGAAATCCTTCTTGTCCTCTCCAGGGCACAAGGACACTTCAGGGATGTGGTCCCAGAGCCTGGCGATCAAAAACATAATCCCTTTCTGTTGCTTGGTCCATTTGGGTTAAGACTTCCTAACCCAAGTTAGGAAGAGAAACCAAGTGGTGAGAAACCAAATGGCTCTTGCAACTTTGCTGAGGTCTCAGTCAGTGAGACTACTGGGGCTGTGAAAATGATTTTGTGTACCACGTCACTGACCCAAGCCATGGGAACCCATCTGGCTTCAGCCCTAGAATAATACCTTCCAACTTTTAGCAATTTAAGCTCCATCTTCTGATTTCCTTTCTGCGTCTCTGCATGTCACCTTTACCATCTTTATGTAATATTTCTACATTTGAACAGTGGATGTATGAAGTTACAATCTATTTTAGATCTACCCCAATCCTAAACTACATCTTGAAGTCATAGGTTGGGTGTGCTCATTATGATTTTTCTAATATACATTACAATAAGTAAAACTCTTATCCTCCCCCAATTATTCATCTATGTGCTTCTTACAATCACTACCCATATCATACTCAGGGAATTTCTGCCCTAGTGGCTTCTGCGTATCTTGGAGGAAGATGTGTCCCTTTGAATCACCGAAGAGGAGACCCTTTAGAAGTCCTTAGAAATGCACAGGATTCGTGTCATGCAGGAGCAACCCCTATTTATTCTCCTTCACCGGCATGGAATGATATTTTTGGCCACAATAATCTTCATGGAATGTTTTTCTCCTTTTCTGGAAAGAAAGCAAACGCCTCCGTTCCCAACTACCATCGAGGATAAGTAGTAAAGAGCGAGGAAGGGCCCAGGGACTCCCACCCTAGCAGATGCAGGGATCTTTTTATTGCTGACATGCACTGAGCCAGCCTCGCATTGTCCTATTTTTAGACTTTTGGGTTGACTTGGTGAATTTGGCCTCCTTTTTCAGCAGATCATATTAATGAGCTGCAGATGGGCCCATAATTGATTCCTTTCTATCACAATTATTTCCCAGGCAGGCAAATGTACTCAATGTCTCCTTGGTGAGTAGTTACCTAGTTTCTAAAGCCCCTGCTAGGTCTGGGAACAGGTTTTCTTTTTGGCTTGAACATCAGAGGACAGATTATTGAAGATGGATTCACTGAAGTACTTGGCAATTCCACGTCCTTGGCAGTCATATTGGGAATCTGGAGATCTTGGTGGCTCTGTGTTCAGTATCAGGGGATGCTAATATTTATGATCTCGGTGGATGGAGGCAAGGGCTGCATTAGTGAATGACATTTAGCAACATTTCCACCACATATCAACATCCTCCCAAGCGCCGCTGTTCTGGCAGGCTACCCAGCCGAATGTTTTCCTCTCTTGGCTACGCCTTCAAGTATTGCCATATGTCTGGGGCTCCGAAGGCATTTCTATTTTATGCCCTGCTCACTTTCCCTTCAGAGGCTCTCATTTTCCCCTTTGGCCTTATGCAAAATCTGGGGCCAGTTCATGCAGTGCTACCTAGCACGACAGGGGGTGGTTAGTGGTGGGTTAGTATTGTGTTCCAGTAGAAAATAATAGGAAGATGAATTTTCATACACAACAAGTGCAAGGCACTGTCCATCCAGAGCTCAGAGAGCCACAGTTGTTAACAAAGAATTGCTGCCCTCCGTATATTGCAGAGAAGTGACTGGATCAGGCTGGGCATTGACTCGCTTGATCAATGCAAAAAACCCAATGGAATGACAGAAAGAGAAGACAGCTCTTTACCCAGGTTCAGACTCCAAACAAACATCTCTCTGTTTTCGGGTGAGTTGGTGGACTCTGGACTCTGGTGAGTCTGTTAAATCTGGTTGAGGAGATCTGAGTCTTGCCAATCACACAGCTGGGATTTATCCACATTCCGTCCAACTTGGCACGTTACCCAGGAAGCCAATTTCTCTTCCAGAGCGGGAGCCTCACTGCCATCCAGAATGCACGTGGTCACCTCTTTTGTGCATCAGATGTTTTGTACCAGGAAATAGTTTCTGTGTTTATCTAGATAAAAATATAATTTGAAAGCTACTGCTTCTGTGTAAAATATTCTACCTCCATTTTCAGGTTAGACGAATTCTACTATCATTATCTTTGGGTTGTTTGAGCTTCTATTTGTCCTTGTACATGACAGCGAGTTAGTTTTATGATTTCCATGTATGCCGTTCAACACCAATATCAAACCCAGGTAACTTCAACTTTTGGAGTTAAGAATGCGTGTTGCCCAAATATGTTCTGGCATGGCCTTCAGAAAGGGCCCAAACCTCAGCTGTCTCACAATTCTCTTGATGTCTTACCACATCTCCAAACTGACTGATTGCACAAAGCGGATTGGTAATGAAAAGAAAAACGGACTGTGCGTTCCAGGGTGTTCTGGTCTGTGGGACAGCTCGGCCCCGGCTGCTCTGTAGGAATTCCGGGTACGATGTGAGCGGAATTGCCAGCCACCACCCTACTTCTTGGTCGTGGCGTCCAAACCCACTTCTGTTGGTCTTCACTGTTACAGTGCTTTTTCCCCCCGAGGAAGTGCAGGGCTCTACCAGGAAGTGAATGGCTCTTTTCACTCTCCCTGAATTAGATTATTGTGTGCCCAGCGGATAAGGATCCAGTGTCTTTTGAACAGATGGCCATCAGGAAATCCTGTTTGCTTACCTTAAGTCACTCCAGGCACCTGCATCTCCCAAGTCCTGCAGTAAGACCCTTGCAAGCCACGTGGCTCCCCTGGGGGCCTGTTGTCGTCATCTCTAAGTGATGATGTTTACTGGGCTAACATTTTGTGGTTTGGTCTAGTTAGGGGATTTCCAGTCTCTGCTGATAAAGGAGCTTATTATTTTTCTAGCACCCAATTTTGAGAGTTGTACTGGCTTGAGAATTACAGTTGACCTTAGTAGAACTTAGAATAGCTGGGAGGAAAAGGAGCAGGGGATAGTGAGGATGGGGTTTAATCACTGATTTATAAATATTTCATAATGAGCTTAATTACTACCATTTATCCTTAAATTTAAAAAACCAAAACTTTTTACACAGCTCACCCTTGGCTTCCATGTATTTGAGATGAGTCACCACCACCCTCTATTTGAAAAGGGCTTCCGTCTACACTGAGCCTTCCTTCAACTTGCTGTTGGACTCAGGTCTCTTAACTACTGGGAGCAATGGTATCCTATCCCGTACACATCAAACTCTGATTGAAGAATGTCTTGTGCTAACCAAGGATCTGAGCGCGCACAAGAGAACCTCAGCGTATGGTGGCCATTTTTCTTTACCATTTAGGGGATAAAGAAATCAAAGGTAAATGAACAAAGGGCCTAAGCCTTTTTTTGGGGGGGGGGGAGGGGACATTGTAGACCATACACTTGGAAGATTGGAAAGGGCTTTGCAGATTAGGATCAGCATTCAGAGTGGCTTCTAGAAGTTTCTGAAGTAGGTAGAAATTAGGAAGAGAGGCTTGTAGAATTCTGAGTCAACGAGACCAGGGTTAAAATCCTAACTGGACGTCTTACTAGCTGTTTCATCTTGGGACAGTTTCTTACATTTGCTTACCCTCAGTTTCTTCATCTGAAAAATGGGACATGATCCTAATGGTCTTATAGACTTATTGTTAGCCAAAAGGAGATGAAGTAAGAAAATGCACTTTGCACAATGTCTGGAGTATTACAGAATGCTAGAATATTATCCCCTGGTGCTATGGTCTGAATGCTTGTTCCCCCAGCCCGCCAAATTTATCTGTTGAAGCCTAACCCCAATGTGATGGTTGGTATGAGGACGTGGGGCTTTTGGGAGGTGGCCTCATGGTCATGCGAGTGGAGCCCTCATGAAGGGGATTTGTGCCCTAAAGGGGCTAAAGGGCTCAGCGTTCTCCCCTGCCACCACGAGGATGCAGTGAGAAGTCGGCAGTCTGAAAAAGACCCGCTCTGGAACCCAACCCTGCTGGCACCCTGGTCTCAGACTTCCAGCTTCCAGAACTGTGGGAAATAAATGCCAGTTATTTATAAGCTACCCTGTCTGGGATAGTTTGTTATAGTGGCCCGAACGGACTGAGACACCCAGTAAATGTTAGTTCATTTCCTCCTTTATAAGCAAAGGGAAACCTGCTTGGCCGTGGTTTTGCCTTAAGGACTGTGTCCGTCTCAGCAGGCCCACGTGGCAGGCATTGTTTGGGTGGAGCCCAGCAGTACTACAATAGAACCCTATTTCTGAAACTGTTTGTTTAGATGTAAAGATGCTGCCCCAAAGCAGTGCGGCTTTATAGCCCCGGGCAACAAGCATCTTGATTCCATTGGTGTTAGGGACCTGGCCTTGATTTCCTTTTCCTATAGTTAGGAGAGATGGATTGAACCGTCCCCAACATGCCCACGGGGAGCAGTCAAAACAAAGTTTGGAGCCAGGGCTGTGGTCCCTGAGTGGTCTCTCAGGGCATCTTCTACAGTGGTAGCAGTAACAGTCAGTCAATCAACAAACAGAGAAGTAACATTATGCATGTGTTCTACGTGCCAGGCACTGTGTCCAGTGCTTTCCATGCATTACTTCATTTCGTCTTAACTCCGTAGGAGGTGCTCGGTAAGAATATGATCACTTAGAGATTCTCTCTGCAGCCCACGAGTTCAGGGCCATTTCCATCCCCACCACACAGAGGAGGAAACGGTCACGTGCAATGCACTTTGTAGTTTACAAAGCATTTAAATAAAGCACATATTTTCTGAGTCTAAAAGCAGTATATAATAATAGTAGGAAATACGGAAAATATATAGAATTAAAGAAGAAATCAAAACCACCTTTAATCTCATTAGTCGGCAAAGCAGCTGCATGTAATTTTTAGGTGGGCTGTGAGCACGAAGCTGATGATAATGATAGATTTTGTAGATATAGAAACTAAAGCTGTTAGAGAGCAGTCCCATAGCACGGGACATTTGCAGGACGTGAACCCAGCATGTGTCCATGTTTCTCTACATTTCTAATGGGCTGAAGATCTTTAAGGTCTGTCTTGACTGGGTTTGCAAGTTCTTTTTGCACCTTGGTCTGAGCGACTAGAGTCGGGGCTGTTTGAGCCTGTGAGGGTTGATCCATCACTCTTAGGTTTCTGACCTGGGAGCCTCAGATCTCTGGGGTGAGGACGGGGAGCCAGGGCTTATTACAAGGAGCCTGAGAATACATGTGCCCTGTAAGCATTGCCGGTGTAGACTGAATAAATAATCCCTCCCACCCGTGTGAACTATCATTTCTTGAACATGTGTGAATAGCTATAATTAATGAAATGCACATTTATTTGAAAGCACAGCTCAGTTCATTATAAGCTCTTGTCATTGTGTATTTTCTTAATGAAGAAATATTAAACGTACAAACACTATCACATGAGAGTCTGCCATATTGGGGGGATTTGAAAGGATGCCTATATTCACGGATATGGGGGGCCTGGGGGGCGGCTGCTAGGGAGGAAAGCCAAGGCCGATCCTGGGATGAATCCCACAAGTGTCAGGTGCAGCAGGGCAAGGCCTGCATCCAGGGTGGGGGTCCAGAGCCAAGGGACAGCAGAAATGACGATGGGTGTATATCCAAAGGGACTTGGAACCAGCCGCACATTTAGTAAAGTGCACGGGGTGGTGCCATGTTTATGAAATACCCACTTAGTTGGTTGATTTTCAAAATGAATTTGTTCCTAAATTCATTTTCGTGTTGCCTGGGCTCAGTCTGAGTTTGGACAGGTAGTCCCTTAGAAACAGAGGTGCCGACTTACTTTGCAACTCAGGCCTTTCAGGGAAAAAGAGTGGTACTCCCTGGCCAGCAAAGGGGCCGACCAAGGTGGGTGCTTGGCAACATTCCTGGTTGCCCAGTGAGGCAGAGCACCTGCCGGCACCTTTAACCCGTCACCTGGGACTTTTCCCCTCGGTCTGGTGGGTTAGGCTCCTATGCCCATTTTCCCTGCCAGATTTCAGGCTCGGTGGGTCTGCGTCTGCCTTGGGAACAGCCTCAGTTCCTGGGTCCAGCATAGAATGTGTTCAGAAATGTTTGTTGAATGACTAAATCGGTGACTGGATGAACCCATGAATGGTCAGGTGTGTCTTCAATTTTGCAGAGTGGAGATCGGATGTGTTTGAAGGAGGTTTTAAAAGTGTGGATCACTATTTGTTAAATATCCCTGTTCAATCCTCTGCCCCGAATGGATTTGCAGAAGGTCAGAGTGTTAAATGAAAAACCCATTTGCCCTCCTCATGTCCCCCGTGGCAGAACCCGGCTCTGTTGGTCCCTGGCCTCCTCGTGTGTTCGGGCAGCTGGAGGCATCGGAAGCACTGGCGGGAACAGCCTGTGCGCAGACAGAGAAGCCCAGAGGCCCCCCCCCCACCCCCGCCCCGTGCTGGCGCTCGGCTCTGCCAGGCCCAGAAACACCCTCCACGCCCCCTGGTCCTTTCTGGGCAGGGGGTCCCAAGCGCGTCCTGCCGTCCTGGTCTGGATTTCACTGTCCTGTCGGCTCACTGGATTCTGCCCATGCTCTTGAAACGGTGCCTTCTCTAAAGCCTCTTAACACGGGCCATATTCGATAAATTTTGCTTTTTGTTGTTACCCTAATAGGAACAAGACATATCTATAGTCACATCATTGGAGTGGTACTATACATTCTATTTTATAACCTGCTTCTTTTTTTTTTTTTTTTTTTTTTGGGACAGAGTCTCACTCTGTCACCATGGCTAGAGTGCCGTGGTGTCATCATAGCTCACAACGACCTCAAACTCCTGGGCTCAAGCGATCCTCTCCTGTCTCAGCATCCTGAGTAGCTGGGACTACAGATGCATGACACCACGCCCGGCTAATTTTTTCTATTTTTAGTAGAGACAGAGGTCTCGCTCTTGCTCAGGCTGGTCTTGAACTTCTGACCTCAGATGATCTTCCCTCCTCGGCCTCTCGGTATAACCTGCTTTTTAAATTTAGCAATACTCTATTACAGGAATCTTTTAAACTCTGTGAATACAATTACATGTCTTCATTATTTTACTTGATAAGATTTTCAATAGGATTTAATTAAATCCCATACGCGTTTATTGAGTACCTACAGGGTGCAAGGCGTATCCCTGCCCCTAAGAGGGATACAGTGCTATGTGGACCTTAAGACAGATGTGAAAATAATGTGGGTGGGAATGAGAAGAGCCATTGAGGAGATACTAGCTGAGAGCCATAGAGTTCAAAGGAGAGGAGAGAATGGAGGCATCAAGATAGGCTTCCTGGAGGAGGCGGCATCTGTGATTTGCCATGAGGATGAAGAAGACTCAAACCAAAGGGGACCTGGGAGCCTGGAAGACATCCCAGGCAGAGATGGCAAGAACCAACGCTTGGAGCCAAAAAATCTATGGCTGTTTTGAGCAGTGAGGAGTTTGGCTTAGCTGAGCAGAATGGAATATTCTTCCACTACCCTGTATTCATCGCTCCTTTAAAGCCGTTTCCTGGAATTAATGTCATTTTTCTGCTTCTCCTCTAGATTACGGTCTCTGGGAGGGCACGTCCTTTTATACACCTCACAGCTAGACTACGGGAGGGACCCCAAGGACACATTTGTTGAGAGAATCTGAATTGACGACCTGTGGCAGGAGTGGGAATTCGTTGCCCTCCCGTGGGGAGCCTTGGGGGCCGGGCTGAGTGGTTTGTGGGAAACAGTCCAGACCTGGCTTTTTCTGGCAATGTCTCCCCTCTCTCTCTCTCTCCCTGAAGACTCTCGCTCTTTTGGGCGTACATGGAATTGTGGACATGAAAATGCTTTATGGGCAGGAAGGCCATCTCCTGAGACGCCTGGTCCCTTTTCCCCACGTATTCATTCTTCTGAGCGTGGGTCTTGGAAGCCCACCCCTCTTCACGGAGAGGACTCGGGGGAAAACTCAAACGCTCTGCTTTCCCGGCTTGTGTTAATCAGGGAACCCAACAACCAGTGGTTCTGTAGACCCAGGCTGGGCTTTGGGACAGAGTGTGACCCACAACTGAGCTGGCTCTTCTAGCAAAATCCAATGCAGGGAGCCCCTCTTTTCCCGCTGCCCCCTCCTTCTCCTCCGGACAACCCAAGAACAGCCAGCGAGCCCCGACTTTCGCCCCAAATGCTTCCTTTCTCTCTCGCCCTCCACATCCTGCCTATTGCCTTCTGCTTGGTGGCCTAGGACGTTGCCTGTTGGGCAAGTGATTATGACAGCGTTTGGGATACTTGTACAGCACGCGGGTATTTAGTAACTAGCTGTAGGTGCTGATGGCGTAGCAGCAGCAGCAACGCCACAGACGCAGAAACAGACATAACCGGGCATGACCGTGCCCTGCCATGCGCTGGCTGTGTGTGTGCCTTTGCCCTGGCCGGCTGCCCTCTCTTAGGGTCAGTGTCCCCATCTGCAAACTGGGGATGGGAACATCTGTCTACCTGCACAGAGCTGTTGTGCTGGGAGGGAAAGGGCACATCTGTACGGGGACTCACCACATTTTATTCCTTTCCTCCTTACCACACTAGCACTCTTGTTTTTAAATTCCAAACGCTTACGGGAAAGACACTTACGCTACTTTGTGAATGATTATCTGTTACTATCAGATGCAGTGCAATTTCCCTTGGAGGTATGTAGCGGACATCCAGTTTGGGAAGAGGTAGCTGGGGAGAGATCAGGTTTTATGTGGCTTTCGAAGCAAGTCTCCATGGTGTCTTCCTCCCTAATCCCTAAAAAGAAAAAGAAAAACGAGAAAAGAAAAGAAAAAAGAAAATCTTGGGCATCTGGCCTCTGTTTCTGAATCCAGTCGTTCTGTTGGTTCATGGGCTGCAAAATGCAGGATACGTAGTTGAATGACGCCCTCCTCTCCCCCTGTCCCCCTGCAAGCCTGTGACATGCTTTTCAGGGAGGAGAAGTGCTCTGGATGAAACCAACGTGCCCTGATGGGCCCTCAGGGTGTCCTGTTACCCATGGTCTTATAAACATCCAGGAAAACCTGTTGACTGTTGAAAATCCAGATTCTAAATACTGTTTACTCCTGAATAATTTGTAATTCCTTTCCCAGCTCAAATCACTATAAACTCCTCCAAAGTGTTTTATAAACACTCATTAGAGTCTTACAAAAGTTCTTTGAGCTCCATATGATTATCTCCATTTGGCAGGTGAGTAAACTGAGTCACAAAAGTTGAAAGATCTGCTCAGAGCGATGCCGGGAGCAAAGGCAGGGGGAGGTGGCAGCTCAGACTTCCCGGCTCCTCAGCGGGTGAGCAGTTCCACCACATACGTCCAGGGCCCTCTGGCTCCCGTTAGGGAGCATGCAGTTCCCTGGGCCTGGCCGAGGTCCCCTGGCTCCCAAGACGCCACTGTCCAAGGGCAAAGGCTCCGCTCTGAACACGCAACTGAGATTCGTTACCCGACAGCCACCTTGACCCTTCCTTCTCCAGCCGCACGGTCTTGTCCGTCTCCAAAGGCTGGTTATAAGGTCCCACAGAAGGGTAAGCAGATAGAGAAGTAAGATGTTGGCTTTTCTGCTTTTTTGTTTGTTGATCAGCTGAAAACAGCCAGGATTAGGTGAGTGTACTAAACATGTACTGGTTTTTGGCTGCCCTGCCTTTGAACCCACTCCTTATACCGAGGCTCCGCCACCACCCAGGAAACAGGAAAGGCTGGCTACCAGCTCTCCTAGACCCCTGGCAGAGGTGCGGGCACAGGACCCAAGCTCGGCCGGCCGGAAGACACCGCAGACATCACCTGGTGGTGGGTGCAGAGAACTCAGCATCCGCGCCTGTTGGTGGTGGTGCCGTGGGGACAGCGGGGTGGCCAGGGCCACAGGGAGGCACCTTTGTCATCAGGCTGCTGCCGTGCATGTCCTCGGCTGGTGTGCTTTGCTTCCTGCTTGTTTCCAGAAACTTCTGGGTTGGTTTGTGAGTTTTCAGCTAGCCTTCCAGCTCATTTTTTTTCTTGGTGACGTTTACCGGAGTCAGGAGTTCTGTTTGTTTGTATTTTGATGGGTACAAGTTGGAGAAGGAGAGAGGTTTCCCTGTTCCTTTCTCCCTCATCATATTACAGAGAGATGAGCTCGCAGAGCTGCGACGTGACTACTGATGAGGCAGGGATGGGAAGATGCCACAAGGAAGTAAGGCCGGAAAGGGCAGGAGCCGAGGTTTGAGGAAGGTCTGGCTCGTTGTTCTCCTGTAGCCTGAACACAGTGATATCGGTGGACGTACCACCATCACACCATGTTGTGGCCACCCGTGCACTGGCGCCAAGACCAGCATCACCACCGGCATCACGGTCCCTGGCACGAGGACCATGATGGCCACGACCAAGTCAACGTCAACACGTCTTCATCTCCTGCCTCCCTCCGGGCTCCTCTCAACAGGTTGCTCTTTGTCCAGGGTCTTCATCCAGCTCGGACGTGAAACTGAGGCAGGGCCGCCTGCAGCAGCAAGCGGGGAGGAAGACCACCCCAGAGCCCTCTGTCCTCTGTGCTGCTCGGGCATGTGATGGAGACCTTAGGAAATTTACCTACGCCTGTGGCGGTGGGCACAAAGCCTCTCCTGGACCCTTAGAAGATAATATAATAAAAGCTAATATTTATTGAGTGCTTATTAGGTAAAATCTCCTTTAATCTTTCTAATATCCCTACGAGGAAGGTGTTATTAGGCTCCCTAATTTACATATGAAGCAACTGAGGCACAGAGGCCGAGTGACTCACCGGGACCGCCCGGCTCTGGGTGGTGGAGACAGCCCTCCCTTGCTGTACCGTGTGGGCGCCCACGCGCTGCTGGGTGGTTTCCAGAGCTGACTCTGCGTCCACGTTCCATGAAAAGATCACAGAATTATAGATTTCCAGGGGCTTCCCCCGGAGATTGCAATTCGGCCAACTTTGGAAGGATGGGGGTGGGGGCTTGGGGATCGAATTATTAACAGACGGCAACCCAAGCGATTCTGAAGGAATCTGCCCACGGCCGGGCATCGGGAGCATTGGCCACACAAGCGATGTGCATTTGGCAGAGGGCGCTTATTGACTGGGTGTTCTTTCCTACTACGCGTCAGCTTGGCCTCCAAATCCGTCTCAGTGCAGGCACTGACCATCAATCATTTGGGGGTGGCCTCAAGACAAAACCAATTTGTCATCCTCAGCCTTAGAGGATCCAGGAAGGGGATTGAAGAAGTTGAGTTTTATCCCTGGCCACTAACTCACCAAAGAAGGAACATTACAGGGTATCTCTGCGCCTCCATTTTCTTTCTACTGTGTTGTGGGAGAAGAGGATCATCAAATTTCTTACCCTCCTGGAGAGAGTAGATTCTTATCTCTAAATTACCCTATTAGTTAAGGTAATACTGGCTATTATAATATTTTATAATATATCGTAACTGTCGCTGAAAGAGTTCTGCGGTTGATTTTTTTTTTAAACAATCAAATGATCAGCTTCTACTCCATGAATTGTATTTACTTGCACGTGTTGGACCCATTAGAGCACCATTAGGATGGCTCTAAGTGACAAATCGATGGCGTGTAGTTGGCAGCGGGGCATGGGGAAGGGGTTCTGTTCTATGCAGCCCTTCGGGTTCCAGGCTGGTGGAGGCTCTGCCAGCCTCAATGTGTGTCTTCCAAGGTCACCCCGGATGTTGACATCCAGGAGGCGGATGGGAGTGGAAGACAGTGGAGAACTGCCCGGGAAGTTTTACAGATTGTCCGTAGGGAGCGCATTGGCCAGAACTCGGTCACATGCACATGCTCTTGTCAGCTGCAAGGAGGCTGGGAAAGAGAGCCCGGCGTGCCCAGGAGGAAAGGGGAATGTGTTTGGCGAACAGCTAGCCAGGGTGTCCTTGGCGCCAGCAGGGGCTGTGGGGACGCCCAAGAAGAAGTGACTGAGCAGCGCAGAAGCCACAGTGCGCAGTGCTTGGGCCGACGGCACGTAGTCCTGTAACTCCTGAGTTGCCACCATATTGGACAATTAAAACACATTCATTGGGACTGTTTTCCAATTTCGAATAGTGAAAAAAACAAAATGAGAACAATAAATACTTTAAAATTTTCTCCATCATTGTAACAATTGACTGTAATATTTTTTGGAGTTCTGGAATTTTCTTCATCATTTTAAACAATCTCTGATATATTTTGGGGCACTCTTTCTATTTATGTAGAAAGGCCCGTCCAGCTCACCCCAAGGCTTTGTTCTTTGGCTATTTGTCTCCCACACTGATTCCTTGGACTCTAGGGGAACCCTGTCCACACCTGCTCCATATTCTCAAAGGAAAACTGGAGGAATAGATTCAAATTTCTGGCCTCTTTGGAAAAATGTTGAGCTGGGTCCTTTTTCTTAGAAGTAGGTGTCCCTGGTACAGAAAATGCAGGCTCTGAGGCCACCTCCAGCAGGGGGTCCTCTGGCCGGCACACTGAACCTCTTTGCTGTCCCTATGGAGACGATGGGGATGATACTACCAACCTCACAGGATGGCAGTGAGGTGTAGGGGACACGGTGCCGGATGTGCAGTGAGCAAGGACAACGGTAGGTGCTGTCACTCCTGTTGTTCCTGCCAGAGTCAAGGAGCTCGGGCCGTGTGGGCAGAATTTACACGCAGGGATAAGAATCTGTACATTTAAGCTCAGGACAAAGGTGTGGCCAGGGGACCCTCTCCCACTGGCCCATCCCCCGCAGCGTGTCCAAGGGGGTGTCTCTCAGAGTTCTCCCTTGTGACAACCCCCCACACACGCTCCAGCCCTCGCTGCACGGTGACTCGGTTTCCCCGCTCATAAAAGGCTACAACTGCAGTTCTAAACTTGCCCGTAAACACATCGAGAGCCTTGAAAGAAAGGTGGTATTTAGTGTGAGTTCAAAGCGTTATGTAATTATTTTATAGCCCCTTTTATTCCTGAGATTTTTTTTTTTTTTCTGTTTGCTCGGCTTACAAACCCCAGCCAGAGCCATAAAGCCACTTTTATGCAAGCGCCTTTCACACACCTCGCACCGATTGCTCGTTGCACACCACCAAGGTGAAAAGTGCTCGGGAGGATGAGGGTGGGGTCGGCTCTACGAGAGCACCAGCAATTCTGCCTCATGGAGGCCGTTGCCGTGCACGGCCGGGAAACTGCGCCGTGGGCGCTTTGTGTATTTATTTAGTTTAGCTACCCCAGTGACCGGCTTCTGCAACATGAATTGAATTAGCTCGCCCATGGCGGACCTCTCGGGATGGCCCCAAACACCGAATCAATTATGTTTCCCAACCCATCGTTCTTTCTGGTGTATTCAGAGCTTCTGTCCCACCACCGTTCCTTCCAGAGTCCCGTGACTTGAAACCACAGGATTAAAAAGAAGCTTCAGGTTGGAAGTCAGCTGGGAGTTCATGGCGTTCTAGATGGAGGGAGGCATAGCCTTGGATGGCCAACTCGGGGCCCGCCTTCCCTGGCCTGCAGGGCGTTTCGTTCTATCGCTGGGTGGATCGGCTTGTAAAATGTTCTTCCTTAAGGTGAACAGAAATGCTGGCTACAGGCGGGTGAGGCCCACGGAGCACTCGTGTCCCGTGCCAGCCATGGAAGCTGGAAGTAGGGAAGGCCTAGAAGGTTCTGCCAGTTTCAGGCCTTCGTAAGCCCCTGAATGGCAGCAGAGGAAACTCAGGAACCAAGGGGATGTTTCCATTCTGGTCCTTTCTGAACTCTGTTTTACAAACTATGGCAGCCCATTTAAATGAGTCTCTGCTTGGGGTTAATTGATAGGGATCGAAACTTCAAGGGCAGCCTGTTTGTTGCTGTTCTGAGTCTTTGCCTTCCACCTGTAGTCAAGGTAAGGAGCTGTACGGTCCACCGTCGTGCAGAAAAACAAGGGAAGCCGCTCTGGCAGCTGCCTGCACCAGCAGGAGCTTAGAGTGAATGATCTCTTCCTCAGATTCACCGCGCAAATCATTTATTCAGTTGCTGTTCAATAAACCCCTGCTGCGTCAACAGCCCTGCAGGATAAGGGAATTCAGGTCCTTGCACTTGAGAAACTTACAAACTCCCTGAGGGAGGTGGGGAATTTTACCTGGACAGGATCACTGCACACCTCACCTCCCAGGACATCCCAGCTTTGGATGCCGGGGAAGTGCAGTGTCATTTGGAACGTCCATTCTTCCTCCCTCCCTTGCTCTTTGGGTCACACACACACACACACACACAGCCCCACCCCAGAGAACAACCGCCTTCTGCCTGGCGGCCATCTCACCCCCTGGACCCAGAGATCGAGGAGATTGTGAGCGCGTGCATGCAACAAGGCAAGCACCCGACTCCGAAGGGCAGTCCAGCCAGGGGGGCTGGTTCTGCGGCCAGACAGTGGCAACCGGACTCTGGGGTTGGTGGTTGGATGTTTTGTAGGGAGCCCATGATAAATGCTCTGTAAAATTTTATGGAGTAAATGAATAAGTGAATGAGTAAACGAATCTGGAATCCACCCCGTGTCGGCACATGGTCCCAAAGTGTTACCCAACTCCAATCTCCGTCTTCTGTGCTGTGTGCTTTCGCCCAGACGGTTCAGGGAAGGGGATTTCTAGAACCAAAAAATTCTAGACAGCTCTTCCTCTGGGTACACCCTCAGACCCTTTTCTTAAAAAGAGATTTTTATAGAGCAGAGGATTCTAGAACCAAAGTCTTGTGGGATTCTCCCTCTTTTAATCTCTCAGCAAAGATAGGCAGAGGGATTTATTGTTATCCATTTAAGTTGATCGGTGTCCAAGAAAATCCAACAGTGAGTGAGTGCTCTGATGTTTAGGTAGCTCCTTTTAATGGGAGCCAAAGCACTTGGGAAAGATTTTATGTTCACGGTGTCCAAGTGAGACAAGTAGATGTCACACCCTCTCCGGGGCCTCCATGGTCCGCCTCTCCCCTGCTGCCCGTCCTTAACCCCATGCTGAGTCCAGTCCTGCTACGGGGCGGCCTCTCACTTCTCTCTGTCCTCCACGCCCACCCTGACCATCTCGGGCCAGCATAGTGACCTCACAAGGACTTGCTGGTTTCATCTTTCACACCCCTCTCCCTCAACACCCAGGACCCGTATCCCCCTGCAGTAATGTCACTCTGCTCTCAAAACTTTTGACCCGAATGTTTATAGCAGCACAATTCACAATTGCAAAGATGTGGAATCAACCCAAATGCCCATCAATTCATGAGTGGATCAGTAAAATGTGGTATATGTATATCATGAAGTATTACTCAGCTATAAGAAATAACGGTGAGGCCGGGCGCGGTGGCTCACGCCTGTAATCCTAGCACTCTGGGAGGCCGAGGTGGGCGGATCGTTTGAGCTCAGGAGTTCGAGACCAGCCTGAGCAAGAGCGAGACCCCATCTCTACTAAAAATAGAAAGAAATTATATGGACAGCTAAAAATATATATAAAAAAAATTAGCCGGGCATGGTGGTGCATGCCTGTAGTCCCAGCTACTCGGGAGGCTGAGACAGGAGGATCGCTTGAGCCCAGGAGTTTGAGGTTGCTGTGAGCTAGGCTGACGCCACGGCACTCACTCTAGCCTGGGCAACAGAGTGAGACTCTGTCTCAAAAAAAAAAAAAAAAAAAAAGAAATAACGGTGATATAGAATCCCTTTTGTTCTCCTGGAGAGAGTTGGAACCCATTCTATTAAGTGAAGTATCCCAAAAATGGAAAAATAAGCACCACATGTACTCACCAGCAAATTGGTTTCCCTGATCATCACCTAAGTGCACATTTGGGAATGACACCAATTGGGTGTCGGACAGAGGTGGGGGGTGAGGGGAGGGGATGGGTGTATACCTACATAGTGAGTGCGATGCGCACTGTCTGGGGAGTGGACACGCTTGAAGCTCTGACTTGGGGGGGGATGGGGAGAGCATGGGCAATATATATAACCTGAACTTTTGTACCCCCATGATAAGCTGAAATAATAAAAAACAAAAAACAAAAAAACTTTTGACAATGCCAATGAGTGGGGTGTCCGTGCAGCCAGGCATCCCACAGGTAGGCCGAAACCCGTCTTCCAAATGCTGTCTTCTTTTCTCTTGTCCACTCCGAATAGGTCCCTTCCTTAGACATTTCCTGCCACCCCTTCCTCTCTCCGGCTAGTCACTCCCATCCCCCACCGCAGCCTCACCCAGGCTCAGAGCCCAGCTCTGAATGCAGCCCTCTCCCGGAAGCTCCCACCATCCGGGCAGTAAAGTGGGCCCTTCTTTCCTTGAGTGAGTTCAGCAGTTTGTTGCTATTGGTCTCCAGCCCTTGCCATAATCTTATCTTCCTAATGGCCCATAAACCTTCAGCGCAGGGTCTGGACTTTATGCCCCAGAAAGCACTTCCTACTGGGGCCTGGACACAGAGGACCCTCCACACACGACTGGTGGGTTAGGGGTGCCACCGTGCATCAGAGTGGCCCACTGGTGGCCGCTGGGGTGCCATGAGGAGCTGTCTCGGGTGGTGTCCGCGAGTCTTGCCTGAGTCTTCCTGTTGGCTGCAGCGGGTGGGTGTAAGAGTGGAGGGAAGTGTTGCCTTTCTGCAGGGCCGCGTAGACAGGCTCCCCTGCTGTTCCCCAGCGAGCCTGGAGACCAAGTCACACAGGGCACAAGTCCTACAGGTTCAGTTGTGGGAAGCTGGAACGCAAAGGTCGATAAAATCAACTTTATTTGCAACGTTCCCATGTTTGTGATTTCATTCTTCCCACTGTTTCCTCAGAGCAATGAAACAGGGGAAAAGAAAAAACCAAACCAAACCAAACCAGCCAACCCAGCTCTCAGTATGCATGAATGCTGAGGCCTCCCTGTGGCCCCCTCTCCTCCTCATCCCCCACCGTCCTGCCTGGCTGACCCTTCCAGCCTGTGAAGTCCTCTCCCAGACCAAGTGTCCTCCATCCCAGTTTTTATGGCATTTCCCCCCATTAATGCTTAACTATTCATTTTCTCCCCTCTGCCCCCCCCCCTTATCAAAGAGTACTTTGAATAACCATTAACCCTCTGGTTAACCAAAAGGGACCTGTTAATCATCTACAAGCCCCGGGGCAGGAGAGTTATTCTTTGTACCTTCTCCCAACGGCAGGAGAGCCCCTTCCTGAGGAGGTGACCTTCAGCCACACCTGGGTCTAGAGGCTTCCAGTAATCAGGTTACGAGGGCTTATTAGTAAACCAAGGTTGCAACTGCCGAACGCTGATGGGTGCTGCGCTTTTCAATCGAGCCACCGTTGGTTTCCCTAGGACCCTATGAAGAGGCCAGGCTGCATTTCTTTTTTTATTTAAAAAAAAAAAAAAAAGTGTTTTGCAAGCAAGGGCTGATCTATTGTGCATTCTCTGTTGCCGGGAGACTCCGAGTGGCCGTACAGGCTGTTCTTTCTTGGAGCCAGAGTTCATAGTGCTCCTGACCCAAACACACATGTGGCGTCATCCTGAGGTCCCTTTGCGTGGGGCTGGGATGCCCGACCTCTCCTGGCCGCTGCAGCCGAGTGGCCAGGCCCCACGGGCCAGAGCGGGGTGGCTCTGGGTGCAGCAACTTCAAGACTCCACTGCAGGGAGGGTGACCTCCTTCCGAAGTCTGGGGGTGGCATCCTTCCAGGCAGGGGGAGGCAGGAGGAGGAGGAAGAGGAAAGAGCGGAGGAAGCTCTCAGGGGGGCCCCTCCCCACCCAGGAGGGAAGGGCTGCAGCCTGGGAGACTGGCTGGAGGGTGGACGGTGCGCCCGCCAGGGAGAGAGCGGCATCTTGGAGAGATGCCCCCTCCATTCACAAAGTGGGTCTGTCGCAGAGCCAGGAGGCCCGGGGAGAGCAAGGCTGCGAGCAAATGAGCAGATTCTCGCTCGGTCAGGCTTGCTCTCCATCCCCCTTGAAGAAGACGGGACGCAGGGAAGAGGCTGTTCTTTGGAGGCAGGGGGGGTGTCTCAGGCACCACCAGCCTTACTGGGAAAGATATTGGGGTCTTGGCAAGTGCGGGCACAGGGCTGCCCACTGTCGTCCCCGGCGGGGCTGCTTATGGCCACCCTGCCCCCTCCCCGCAGGCCCCTTCGCCTCTCTGCCCCAGATCCAAATATTTCCACATCAGGCAGCCTGTGCCGTCTCCCTGGCAGGGGAGGGGGAGGCGCCCCGGTGACCTAGGGTGACTTCCTCGGACTTGCCCGCCTCCCCCCACCCACAGGTGCACTCGCCCTTTTCTGGGTCGGCCTCGTGATCTGGTGTCCAGACACTTGGCAAAATTTAGCGAATGTCCCTCAGTGCTCTATTGTGTAGTCACACAGACACTCTCCCGTGCACACGCCGGAAGGTGCTGCCCCCTGTTCCCTCGCGGGTGACAGCGCCTGGCTCTGTCTGCTGGCCCCGCGGAAATGGCACACACTTTACCTCCTATTTCATCTCTCTCCCTCTCCCGGTGCGGCCAAACGTGGCTGCCACTTGCCACATGTGGCTACGGAGCAGTTCAAACGTGGCCGGTCTCAATCGGGATGTGCTCTAAGTGTCAGTGACACGCGAGACTGGCAAGACGTATGTGAAAAGGAACGCGAGAGAGCGCACACATCGAAATGGCAATGTTTTGGACAAAGTGGGTTACGTCAAACGTCATTAAAATTAATCGTACCTGTTTCTTTTGACCCTTTCAATGTGGCTACTAAAAAAATGTCACCTATGTGGCTTGCATTGTATTTGGGTCAGGTAGGGCTCTAGATTGTCCCCACAGTAGGATGGGGCTCTCCAGGCTTAGGGACTGTTCTGGAATGGTTCTAAAGTCCTGTGCGTCCCTGCCCTGTGCGGTGGCTGCGAGCCTCTGTACCCACTGCTTCCTCTGCCTGCATGCTCCCTTCCTGCCTGGCCCCCCGAGGACCTCCTGGGCACTGTTCAGGACCCAGGTGGAGCCTCCGATCAGGGAGGCATTCATGTCCTTGTCAGCCGGCCCCTTGTGCGGCACCTTTAGGCATTTTTGGGCTGCTTGGCTGTCACTGGGCTGTGCTGTCCTTGAAGGCAGGCTGTGCCCAGTGGCCAGAGTATAGGAACATGTGTGCAGGCGTCTGCAGGTTGGTGAGTGGCGCTAAGGGGTGGAGCAGTGAGAATTTGGTTTTATTTATTTTTCCACTGTGAGGGGCAATCAATTATTAACCTAAGTCACCATACTTCGGTTGCTGTTATCAACACGTGGAAGTACCCACCGAGTCTGGGCTTCAGGTCTGCTTGGCACTATTCAAAAGAAATGTTCAGAAATTCTCATTTTCTGATTTTCTGAAGAGCACTAGTATTTTTAGAATCAAAGACAATTTCACATATAACGAGTTCATTCATGCTGCATGAAATGTTCATGGGGCGTCTACCGTGGACCAGGCTCTCTCCAAGAGGTGGAAACTTCAGTCTCTAAGGCCACACTCTCCAATATGGCGCACAAGCCCACCTGGGTAGCTATTAGTGCCCGAAACACGGCAGATTAAGATGTGCTGTAAATGTAATATACACCCGGATTGGCAGACTTAGTATGAAAAAAAAAAAAAAAAAAGAAAGTAAAGTATCTCACGAGCAATTTTTTATATTGATTACATGATGAAGTGATAATATTTTAGGTCAATTGAGTGAACTGTCTTATTAAAACTAATCTCACCTGTTTCTTTTTTTCACTCCACTGCTAGAAAATTTAAACTGGCATGTGTGGTTCACACTCTGTTTCTTTGAGACAGCGCTGCTCTGAGGCAATTAGGCTTGCTTTATTTTTGAGACATTTTTAGACGTATGTGGCATTTCGACAGGGTTTCTATCAGCTTAGGCGCCTGGGAACTTCGACTCCGAATCTCCCCGCCAAGCACCAAAACATCTGTCCAGTTGTATAAATTTTCATTCTGGTTCCTCCAGCTCAGTCTTGTCCAGAGGAGCCACCTTGACTTGCCCTTTCCAGAAATCGCCCCACTGGCTCTCTGGGAAACTCCCAGGTTCTGCAGGGACTTGCTGGGTGGTAATTACAGGTGTGTCGAGACCCTCCTGCTTCATACACTTAGTCATAATTATTTACCTTTACCGGGCACCAGAGGTGTGATGGGAGCTTAGCTGAAAAGAGAGAAGACTCAGCAAGCAGATCACCTTGAACTTGACCTGTCAGTCGGATTTCGCAGCACCTGCCTGTTCCAGCCTGAGGGGCTGCGGTGCATTCCCTGGGAAAGAGAGCTGCGAATTCTGTCTCCAGGCCACGCTCCAAATCCCTGCTACTCCCTCTCAGGCTCCGGAAGACATACTGGAGGCATCTATAGAGCAAGGAAATGTTTTCCACCCGAATTAGCTTTCCTGATACCTTCAAACGACCTCTGAGGAGTTGGTCTTTTAACACATACAGATATTCGCACGTATCTATGTGAACATTAAAATCCATATTATAATGCACTTGCTCTTTGAAACCCCTGGAGATGGGGTCCTGAGTCATCTGCTCCCCCTCCTGGGGGTCCTGTCTGAAGCAGGGACCTTTGTACCGGGGGCAGTGGGATGAATCCTGATGAATTAGGCATTCCTGCCTGTCTGCAAAAACTGGGCACCTTGCCTGCCCACCTCCCCACCCCATGAATACTGCTGGAAAGAAGAGAAGAAACGCTTATTAAAGGTAAGGAAAAATTAGGGCCTTTTGGTTAAGGTCAGAAGATTTTTGAGGTTGGCTCAGCTAGCCAGGTGCACGACCAATTTTCTTGGCTCCTTAGAAGTAGCAAAGTATTTGAAAAATAATAGCGCCCTTAGTCCTATAAGTAAAAACCCATCTATCTTGGGAATTAAAAAAAAAAAAAAAAGTGCTGGCAATGGAAAATTTCCGATGAGATGCATTTCTTCTTGCCCAAATATCTCGAATGCCTGCTGGATTTGCCGTCTCCCCGCTAAGATACCCACACTTGCAAATCTGTGCTTTTCAAGGTGGGGAGATGAAAATAAAGAGTCTGTGAAATGTATTTCTGGGAGGCCCAAAAACAGGAAGCAAATTGGAACCACGGCATGTGGGGCACGGATGCTGGATCCTGGAGGATGTTTGCTTATTTGGACGGAGCGCAGTAAGCATTCCATCCCACCCACCGCTCTGAGCTCGGCACTGCGCTAACGTCCCTGGGAAACCAAGGTTCTCTTCGGGACTCGGCGGGATTGGGTTATTTTTCTCCGCTTAAATTGTTTTTATATGGTTACCCTCAGTACTCCTTTGTGTTTGGGGATAGTTTCAGATTTTTTTTATTTAAAAAGAAACCCTCGGAACATCTTGATTTTGAAAAGGCACATTCACCCAAATAAGGTGCTGAGAACGTAGACAAGGTCACCTCAATATTTCATGTGTCAACAGCCAATGTCCTCAGTATGTGCAGAGAAGTTTGAGAACAAGGAAGGAAGAGACTCGGCCCTTGCTGTCTAGGTGGATAAACGTGTCTCTGTCCCCCTCCCCTGACTTCTCAGCTACTTCCAGCTCTGCACTCGGAAGGGGAGAGCTTAGGCTGCAGAAGAGGGTGTTGGGTGTCCCGACTGTGGAACGAGAAGGGCATTTCAGGGTGCACGCGGGAAGGAGGGGCCAGGAACAGTGGAGGGGCGCTTGTCTGTGGGGTGGTCCACGACCTGCGGGTGAGAAGTCAGGGCGGCTCCCTTCGTGGCCTGTCGTGGCTGGCGCAGTAGGCAGGGTCTGCCGCACACGGCCCCTGGACAAGCTCACAGAGCTGTATTGGTATCATCTCCCAAGATGAGCACTAGGGGGACAATCCAGAACATTCCTCGTCAACTTTGGAAGGTGCAGATTCTGTAGTTGTTTAACACGATTTCACTGGCCAGAGAAAGCTACAAGATGCTGCTCCTACTGGTCCACACACTTGGGGGGGGGGGGAGAAACTATTATATGGGCGCAACCTTGGCAGCCATCTTTGATTCCTTATTTGCTGAGTTTCCCGTGTTCATCCAGTCATGAAGTCTCATGACTCCTCCCTGGGCTGTCTCTGTCCACCCTCTTTTTCTGTTCTGATGAGTCCCTGCAACCGCCACTGCCCAAGTCCAGGTTCCCACCACATTGGTCCTAAAAGGCTGCTTCCCTGAAGTCCTGCCCACCTCTGATCTAGTCTCCCTACAGAGCTGCAAAAATGATTGAGAAGAAGGAAGAGGAGGAGCATCAGAAGAAGAAAAAGGAGAAGAAGAGATTATGTTACGGGACCCCCTCCACCCCTCCCCTGCACGCACACGCACACACACACACACACACACACATCATGAAAACCCTTCAATAGCTTCCCAGCATACTTAGAATAAAATCCAAACTTGGAGTACAGTTCTGCATGATCTGGCCCCTGCCAACCTCTCCAACCCCCTCCTTCTCCAGGCTTCTCCGTGCTCACGACAGTCCTGCCACACTGGTCTTGCATCCCTTGAACACTGGCCAAGTCTTTGCTGCCTCAGGACCTTTGCAGCTACTCTTCCTGCCGGCAGGAATACTGTTCCCTGACTCTTGCCGTGGCTGCTCCTTCATCTCCTCTAGGCCTCAGCTGGCGTGTCACCTTCTCAGCGGGGCACTCCCTGCTCCCCTGGTGGAGAGTCGGTCCTCCTGCGTTCTCTATCTTAGCTCCTGGGTTTGCTCGTGACAATCACTTCAACCCAGAGTTATTTTATTTACTTGTTTGCTTACCTTTGGTGTTTGCTTTTTTCCCTACTTCCCCGCACATCAGTGGGTGCCCCATGGAGAAATGGGGTCACCAGGGTGTTGTCAGTGCCCAGCCTGGCATAGAGTGGCCCATTCTGATGCCACCAGGCCCATAGGAGGTCTACTGGGCGATGCTGGAATAAGAGAAGTGCTGGGCTTACTCTGAGCCCCGCTGGGCACAGGCCTGTGCTCTGCACCCAGGTTTGGGTCACTCATGGACTCTGAGGGCTCACAGCCCCTGGAGGCCTAGCAGGGAGCTTTGCACACATAAAACCGGTTATAAACAAGCTTTTGGGGATTTCGGGGTGAAAGGGGAAAAATGGGTTCAAAATATTCCCGTTAAACTTGCCAACGTGGTGAACCTTTCTTGGAAGCTGCCTGAATATTCTCACTGGGTGAGCATGCAGCTCTGTGCCCGTTTGGGGCAGAGGGTGGGGGAGGCTGCAAGCAACCGGGGCTGCCTGTGGAGTGATGGGGGGGTGGGGAGGTGAGGCAGGTCAGGTGACACGTGCGCAGAGACCTGCCCGTGCCCGACCTGCAGTCACGCGCACGCTCACAGTGGACCCAGTCTTGTCCTAAAGACCCAACTGGCCTGGTTTGTTATTGGAACTTGACATGATGATTCGCTTTAAATAGATCCTTAACCTCACAATTTGTTTTTCTTGAAATGGTCCTGAGAGGTGCTTTCCAAGAAACAGGGAGGAAAAAAAAGAAAAACTGAATTCACAGTGGTGACTTTGAGTCTGTCTACAAAAAGCGAATGAGTCAACGGTTCGTTCTCAATGGCGAAGCCTTTCCTTGTGTAGTGTCTGCGACGGTGAGGAAATGGGCCACGACTTGGGGAACAGGAGTGCTTTGCAGTCGCCCTGGCAGCACCTCCAGGGAGGGCTCATGGGAGCCCCTGGTGCCGGAGCTGGGGATCCAGTAGGATCTCACCTTAACTTGGTGACACCTGCAAAGACCCTGTTTTCAAATACGGTCATATTCCCAGGCATCAGGGGTCGGACATCGACATCTTTTTTGGAGGCCACAATTCAGCTCACAGCAGGAGGGGTCCCCCTGCTTGTAGGCAGGTAGTCATAGCATCTGCACATTTTGTAAACAAGCTGAGCCCATGTGAAACCAAAATCTCCAATTTGGGTAAGATGTGATTCCAAAGTAGGGAATGCAAAATTTACTGAAACATTTTGAGGCTTGGCATAAGAGGCTGCTGGAATTTAGGAAGACTCCCTCATTCAGAGATTTCCAAATATAGGTTATACTACATAGGCCACCGGGGTAGGCTAAAAATGAGCCCTCAAAGCTGTCCATGTCCTAACCCCGGGAACCTGGGAATGTTACTTTGCGTGGTAAAAGGGACTTTGCATTTGTGTCTACACGGCGGGTCTTGAGATGGGAGGTGACGCTGGCTATCTGGGTGCACCCGGTGGAATCTCCAGGGTCCTTATAATAGGGAGGCAGGAGGGTCAGAGTCAGCGGAGGAGATGTGACCCTCAAGAGGAGACCAAGGAGAGAGGGATTTGCAGATGCCACACTCCCGGCTTTGAAGATGGCGGAAGGACCAGGGAGCCAATGAATGCGAGCAGCTTCTAGAAACCGGAACAGAAAAGGAAACGGATTCTTCCCTCAGGGCCTCGGGAAGAAACTGGCCCTGCAGGACTCCTCGAGCTTAGCCCAGGGAGACTGATTTTTCACTGGTGACAAGACAGTTGATGATGTTTGAAGCCCCTAAACTTGCAGTAATTTGTTACAGCGTCAATAGGAAACTAATAGTCTCAAAGCCCAGTCTGATGTCTTGTATTATTTTAGCAAACCATCCACCTACCCATCTATCAGTTTTACTCCCGAACGTCTAGAATAGTATGGTGCATGTGGAAGACACTTACTAACTCCTTGTTGGATGAGCAACTCGGGGGCACGTCATACACTTGGTAGTACGGGAAACCTTTTGGACACACCCTGCCTCACATCTACCAGTGTGGAGGAGAATGGACGTTAAACGAATAACTTAACAAATAAAATATACGTAGATTTGTGTGGCAAGTGCTGTCACAGAACACTACAGGGAGTGATGACAGAGTAGCACCGGGGAAACCTGACTTAGATCTAGGGTCAGATAGAGCCTTCCACGGGGACGCACAGTTGCCACGAGGACTGGACACACCCTCATTCGTTCCAGTTTTAAAGACAAGAGACTTTCTCTGCACAAGAAGGTCACGTGAGTTGAGCTCTCATGGCGTCTACCATTTTTTTTTTTTTTTAAACAGGGTCTTGTTCTGTTGGCCAGGCTAGGGTGCAGTGGCATCATCATAGCTCACTGCAGCCTCAAACTCCTGGGCTCAAGTGATCCTCCTGCCTCGGCCTCCCAAGTAGCTGGGACTATAAGCATGCACCACCAAGCCTGGCTAATTTCTCTCTCTATATATATTTTTTTTTATTTATTTTTTTGTAGAGAGGAGGTCTCCCTATGTTGCTCAAGCTGGTTTCAAACTCCTGGCCTCAAGCAATCCTCCTGCCTCGGCCTCTCTAAGTGCTAGGATTACAGGCGTGAGCCACTGGTGCCACCATTTTTTTTTTTTTTGAATGGTCGGAGGTTGTCTTGTGTTCATGGCAGTCACGTGGCATAGGCCAAGCCTGGCTCTAAGCTCTGAGCTTGAGGGGGTGACACATTGTCATCTTGGTTCTGCTGTTTGTTCAGTGAGTGACTTTTGATAAACCGCCTGCCCTCTCCACCCGCTGTCTGCTGTCCAGCTGGTGATCCCAGCAGGGCTGCACGGAACGAAGTGGGTGAAGATGACTGAGGAAGGAGCAAGCCGTCCTGTGTCCCCAGCCTTCTCGGAGACATCGCTGTGCCTCGCGCCGGCCCCCAGGCTGCTGGTGCCTTCCGAGGTAGAGCCGGGCCTGAGGGCTACATTAACCTTCACTGGGCACAGTGGGGAAGGGACAGGAGTTGAGGGGACGGCGCTGACTGAGGCGGAATCCCTGCCCCCACGCAGCTGGTGACAAGTGGGAAGGACAAGAGCGAACACCCAGCATACGAAACACGTAGTGTCATAACAGAAATCCGAGTGATGCTCCCCAGACTCTGCCTGGGACCCAGGGGCAGATGGGGAGGTGGGTCTGGAGGGATCAGTGGATTTGGGACATGAAGGAGAGATGTGCCCAAGCGAGAGAAGCCCCCTGGGCTGGGTCGAGGGTGGGTCGCGGGTGGCTGGGGACACAGCTTGTCGCCTCCCCCCTTTCTCCTCACAGCAGCAAAGGCAGCAGCTCCCGTTTCTTATGTGCTCTCTCCATGCCTGGCCCTGTGTGATGCTGGACAGACGACACCTCCCCCAGCCTGGCGACAACACTGTCACGCCACCGTCATCGCCCCATTTTACCAGCTGCGTCTCAGAGAAGTGCAATAACTTGCCCAGTGTCAAACAGCCGCTAGCATCCCAGCACGGTCTCCTCACCGCTCCGTGCATCCTGGATTTGTGGGAAAGGCGTAGGCTGGGGCTTCTCCCCTGTCCCCACCCAGCGTGTGCGCGCCCGACCACCTTGCCTCACCGAGGTGCCTGTCTGCACGTGTGGCTCAGAAGGAAGCCAAGCTGGTGAGTGCAGAACTGGCCTTGTGTGCAGTTCGGTGACCTGGGCTCACAGGACACAGACTGCGTCCTGGTGGGGCCCCCCGTTTTCTGAGCAGCTCGGGAAAGCTTCCAAGCTGACCAGAGGGAGTTGCCCCCGCTGAATTGCTGCAGAGGAGAGCTTGCCTTGGGGCCAGCCAGACGCTCTCTGGATGTGCTCATTGGAAAGTTCTTTGGGAGAAAAGCCACTTGAGCGTGCCAGCGAGAGGGCCTGGGGTGCCAGAATATTCTGCAGGCTGCCACTTGCCGCCGGCCAACCAGAAAGCCTGCACTCCCCTTCTTGCCCCGCTCCCAGCCCGGCCTTATCAAGTGGGATCTTGCAGGGCCTGCTGGCACCTCTGCAACCATGGGGAAAACACCCCAGTCAAACAGAGACTCTCCTGGAGGACTTTGGCTTGGAGGGAGGACGTAGCCCCCCTCCCCGCCCCCCACCCTCCATGGTCTCGTGATTCACTTCTTGGTCGAGCACTTACAGGGGAGCCAAATGTCCTGCCCAAGGCCCTCCCACATCCTCCAGGTGAATCATTTTCAGGGGCGCCGATTTGAAGAAAGACCTTGGCCCCCAGGGGAAATGACATCTGCCTAATGAAGGGGTGGCGGGATGCTTTGGAGCAGGGCCAAGGGACATGGCAGGGCCAGCCTTGAGCCATCCTCCTCTGTAGTCCTGAACGCCCTTCCTCTGGAACTGGGCAGGAAGTTGCCCCTCAGGAGACTGAGGGGGAAGGAAGCTGTGGATGGGAAGAGACAGAATGGGTGGGTGCTCTTCCCGCCACGTGGGGAGGCTGGCCTGGGCCAGGAGCACCCCTGCTTCTGTTCAAGGTCCCGTAGGCCTCTCTACTGGCCTGGAGAAGCACACAGGACCCCTTTCCTAGTGGCCCCTTCATTGCACAGAGCAAGACCGTGACCAGCAGGGGATGCTCAGAGGTGGGGGCTCTCAGCCCCCAGAGCCATGAGGGACCCTCAGGAGTTTGTGTCTTGTCTGTGGTCTCATAGACGAGAGGCCGAACTCTTCCGAGCTAGCATGTCTGCCGCCAGGATGTGCCCGTGTGCGTTTACTTTTCGTTTTGTTCTGTTCACACTTGCGGGGCACCTTGAGATGATTGTGTGTGTGCGCCAGGCCGTGCGGAGGGGCGGCGGTGGGGGTGTGGGGCAGGCAACAGACCGGCTGCAGAACTTCCAGAGCTGACCACATTCTCTGACATCAGCTGTCTATCTGCTCATCTTCCGTGAAGGGCAGTGAGCTCCACAAGGAGAGAGGCAAAGTCTCATTTTCCTTTGTTTCTCGAGCTTCCGAGATACCAGAACTATTGCCGACTGCGTGCACAGACGAATGCAACTGACTTGTGGAACAGCGTGGTCATGGGCTGGTTTGGGGCCCTTCCCATGGCAGGGAAAGTACCGGGGCATGATAACCAACCCGGAGGTCGACCAGGTCGAGGGGGCTCTGAGATCTACTACAAGATCTTGATCTACTGGGTTGGGGTTATGTGTTTTAAGTGGCTCCATTGTCTCCTGAACTCCTAGCAACGATGGCAATGACGTACTGCACGGCAGCCCGGGCTGTGTGCACACACTGTCTCCCAGCCTCGGGGGACACTGCAGGGTAGGACGTCACCTTCATTTCACAGATGTGGAGACTCACACTCAGAGAGAGCAGGCATCTTGCTCAAGGCTAGAGGGTGGCACATTCATTCATTCAATTCATTTATTCCACACATATTGATTGTGGACCTGTTATGGGCCAAGCCCCGAGCGCTATTTCAGATGCGGGAAGAAGAGCAGTGAGCAAAGCAGACAGAAATCCCTGCCTTCGTGGAGCTTTGGTTCCAGTGAGGGGAACAAACAGCGCACAAGATACTGATGAAATGCAGGGCATGTCGGAGGTTGATAAGAACTAAGGAGAGAACTGAAGTAGAGAAGGAGGAGGGGGAGGGCTGGCGGGGAGAGGGAAGGGGCTGCACTGCGGAAGTCCCCACCAAGAAGGTGACATTTGAGCACAGATCTGGAGGAGGTGGGAGGACTGGCCAAGCAGAGATCCGGGGAAGAGGGGCCTGGGCCCGGGCCAAGGCACGGGGCCAGCGTGTTCTGGGAACCGCAGGACTGGCACTGCCAGGGCCGGGAGGGCATCTGGAGGAGATGAGATGAAGGCAGAGCAAAGGTGAGCATTGCGAGGACAGATCACGGAGGGCCCTGGAAACCGTCCTGAGGACCTCGCTGTTGCTCTCGGGAAGACGGGAGCCGGTTTTTGAGCAGAGAAGTGACATGATGCACTTCGGGTTTGTGCAGCATCTTTCTGGCCACTGTGCTGCGAGCAGACCAAGGGCCGAGGGTGGGAGCAGAGACGTGATTAGGAGGCCGCATGACAACCCAGCGAGGCGGTGGTAGCTCGGATCAGGACCATGGCGGGGCCAGGTTCTGGATACCTTCTGAAAACAGAGCCAGTGAGATTTGCCGACAGCCTGGACGCGAGGCATTAGAGAAAGCGTGGTCTTCAGCTGGGAGAGTGAAGTTGGCATCCCTGGGATGGGGACGGCGGGGAGAACCATATCTGGGAGGGAGGATCAGGGGCTGTGTTTTGGACACACCGTGTTGGAGATGTCAGGTAGGCACTCAGCTGAGACGACAAGTGGACAGTCGGATCTCCGGGTCTGGAGGCGAGGCGGCGATCAGGGCTGGAGACAGACAGGGCTTTGGCATCACTGGTGCGAGGAAGGTGTCTGAGGTCACGATGCTGGCTGAGCTCGTCGATGCGGGCAGGGAGTGTGACTGCAGAAAGAGGAGGTCGGAACACGGAGAGCAGAGGAGGAGGAACCCGCAAGGGAGCCAGGGGCAAGCGGGGGGGGGGGGGCAGGTGGGCTGTGGCCAAGCAGAGAAGGAGGGGAGAGGAAGAGGAGGATGAGGATGAGGGAGAGGAGAAGGGGGAAGGAGGGGGGAGGAGGGAAGGGAACAGGAAGGGAAAGGGGAGGAGAGCGAGGGAGATAGTGGGAGAGGACAGGAGAAAGGGGGGAGGAGGAGGAGTTTCAGGAGGAGGGACTAATCTTTTGGGTCAAATGCCCTATAGAGGTGACATAATGAGATTCAAGCCAGCTCCAAGCAGCCCAAAGCTGCTGTGAGTTGCTGGACTGATGACAGCGGCTAAGAATTTTAAGGGAAAAGCTCCCAAGCCCCCAGCCCCGTCTGGTCACCTCTGGGTTTCACTGAGCCACCCCAGCGCAGCCCAAGCACCAACCTGCTCCAACAGGTGCCGGCGTGCTTGCCTCCCGCTGCAAAAGCCCCTTTCAGAGAGAATCGCCACCCTCTACTTTCTCTATTTTATACATTAGGGTTTTCAGATCCTCAGTGGAATGTACCTGTCCCGGGATTTGACCGATATTAGGAAATCACTGTGTATTGCACGCTGCGGCACTGGAGAAGAAATCCCGGGAGCAAACTGGCCTGTGTGACAAGAGGAGGAGTCAGAGGCCACCACAGACGGGGAGGAGGCACTGCAGGCCAGCCTGGGCTGTGGATTGGCCGCGTGATCTTGGGCGAATCACCGATCACGTTTTCCTTCTGTGTTATAACACACGGGAACATCTCTGACACCTGCTACGTGTCCCTCACTGAGTAAGGACCAAATGAAGATGTCCAGGAAGCATTTTGTAAATGCCATTGAACGCCCAGTGCCGTGCCTGGCACATGCATAGCGGGGCTCGATGACTGGAAGATGCTCTTGGCTGTTACTGTGCATTTTATTTAACACCATGAAAAGCTAAATGCATCTGAAACACCCTGAGGGTGGGGAGGGAGTGAGGGGAGATGAGTACGTACTGAGAGTTACCGTCAGGGTGGCTTTGTTACTGTTCCCCCTGTCAGTTCTGCTGGGGAGGACCATCAGATATACCTGGAGCTCTGAGGATAAAAGAATCCACGAGGGCATTCTAGATTGTTCAGAGCTCTGGCTCTCCCAGGGACCCACGATCCGACGTTCTGGCCGATCCTTGCCTGCACTTCTTTCTGGTCCACCGAATGAGAGCGTCCTCCAGTTGCCTGCTCCGCCGCATCTCCCTGACTCGAACCTTCACTCGTGGCTGGGAGAGCTCGTGAACACCAGCCACACACCTCCTTTCCTGACTCCCGACTCCCAGCCTCTGCAGACTAACCCCGTCTGTGCTAATGGTCCCGTAACCTGTCTTCTCAGGGTGGTGTGGTCCTGCCCCAGACTTCCACATCATTCCTTGCAAAACGAATCACCTGTACATCCAAGCCTGAAACCTCCTGTCCTCCTGAGTGCTCTCAAGCGCCCTGGCTATTCTGTGTCCTCTATTACACAGAGCGCTCCAAGCGGCCAGCTCTGTGTCTTGGGCACCTGCTTTGGTGCCTGGCCCCTGGGAGTTTCTCACTAAACACTGTTGGAACCACCCAGGAGATGAATAAGTGAAAGCCTCCTCTGCCTTGCATGGCCTTAACCCTGTCCTTGTTGCTTGGCCAAGACACAGCCTGGAGTCCCCAGTGAGGTGCACGGCTCTTACTCTTGATAAATAAGTATTTTTAGATCCCTCGTTATTTTCTTGTTGGAGGATCCATTCCCTAATCCAGTTCTCTGATCTCCCTGCTGAACCTTGGTACCATATTGCAGCTCCTTGCCCTATATCCATACCCCTGTGCTACCATTGCTACCTCGAGTCCCTGTGCTGGCAAATCCAACACCTGGTGCTTTGCCACTTTGGTGCAGTTCCTGGGCACGGCCTGGTGACTCTCAGGTACGTATTGCTTCTGTCTGAAGAGTGCAAAAGGGAGCAGATCACGAGGATGACAGCAAGCCCAGACCACGGTGCTCAGAACAGATTCTGAAACTCTGGGTCTGTAACGCCTCTCTCCAGCATAGATGGATAAGGGGTGATTATATTTTAATTAAACTTTTCATTTTGAGATAATTGTACATTCCCATATAGTTGTAAGAAATAATGCAGAGATCTCTGTACCTTTTACCCAGCTTCCCCCAGTGATAACGTCATCAAAACTACTGCACAATGTCCCAGGCGGGATACTGACATTGACACAGTCAAGATTCAGAACATTTCTGTCACCACGAAGGTCCCTCACGTTGCTCTTTAATAGTCACACCCACTTCCTTTTACTCTTCCTGTTTCTCCGCCATCCTTAACTCCCAACAAAGATGAACCTGTTCTCCATTTCTCTATTTTGCCATTTCAAGAATTCCATGTGAATGGAATCGCACAGCACGCGACCTTGACTTTTCTCATGCAGCACAACTGTCTAGAGATTCACCCAGGTTGCAGCATGTATCGATCGTTTGTTCTCCCATTGTTGAGTGGCGTCCCACGGTAGGTAGCATGTCCCAACGCTGGTTTAACCACTCGCCTGTTGAAGTGCCTCTGGGTTTTTCCAATTTGGGATTATAATAAACAAAGCTGCTATAAGCATTCTCGTACAGATTTTTGTGCAAACACACGTAAGTTTTTGTTTCTCTGCGATGCATGCCCAGGAGTACACTGCTGGGTGATGCGGTAGTGACATGTTTAGCTGCAAGTTTAGTTTTATAAGAAACTGTCAAATTGTTTTCTAGAGTGACTGCACTATTTTACCTTCTCACCAGCAATGTATGAGGGATCCAGTTTCTCCACATCTTCGCCAGCAATTGGTGTCGTCACTGTTATTTCAGCCACTCCGACAGTTTGTAGTAATATCTCATTGTGGTTTCAATGTGTCCTTTCCTAATGGCTGCTGATTTTGAACACTCTTCATATGCTTGCTGGCCATCTGTATGTCCTCTTCAGTTAATGTCTCTTCATGTCTTTTGCCCTTTTCTATGATTTTTTATTATGTTTGCTTTTTTTTTTTTTACTGTTGAGTTTCAAGAGTTCTTTATGTATTGTAGATACTAGTCACTTGTCAGAAAGGTGGTTTGAAACTATCTTCTCCCAGTCTGTAGCTTGTCTTTTCATTCTCTTGATGGCATCTTTCACAGAGCAAATGTTTTTAATTTGATGGAGTACAATTTATTCATTTTCCTTTTTATGATTCATGCTTTTGGTATCAAGTCTAAGGACTCTTTGCCTAGCCTTAGATCTCAAATACTTTCTCCTTTTGTTCTACAATTTTATAGTTTTATGTTTTACATGTAAATCTATAATCCATTTTGAGTTAATTTTTATACAAAGGTGTGAGACTAGATTGAGGATTTTTTTTTTTTTTGCTTATAAATGTCAATTGTTTAGTACTATTTTCCAAGAAGTTTATCTTTCTTCCATTTAATTGCCTTTGTACCTTTATTTAAAGTCAATCTATAGTCAGTTGGAAATATTTGTGTGGGTCTATTTCTATTTTGTTCCTTTGGTCTATATTTTCATCCCTTCACTAATACCATGCAGCCATGCAGCCTGGATTACTATGGCTATAGAATAAATCTCAAAATTCGGTACACTAATTTCTCCCACTTCATTTTTATTTTTCAAAATTGTTTTAGCTATTCTAGTCTCTTTGTCATTCTATAGAAAATTAGAATAATCTTGTCCAGATCTACAAAAACATATTTCTGGAATTTTGATAGAAATTGTGTCAACCTCTATATCAATTTGGGGAGAGTTGACATCTTTACTATGAACATGGTGATGGCTCTTCATTTATTTAGCTCTTCTTTGCTTTCTTTCATGAGCATTTTAAGCATGAAAGTACTGTACATATTTTGTTAGATCTGTGCCTAAGTATTCCATTTTCTTGAGTGACTGTAAACGATATTGTCTTTTTAATTTGTCTTTTCACTTTTTCTTTGCTAGTATATAGAAATGCAATTGAGTTTGTATGTTTATCTTTTATCCTATAACCTTGTTGAACTCACTCATTAGTTCCAGAAGGGTTTCTGTTTATTTGTTTTGTAGATTCCTTGGGCACTGGGTATGTATACAGTCATAGGGACAGTTTTACTTGTTCCTTTCCAAACTGAGTGCTTTGATTTCCTTTTCTTGTTTTATTGCACTGGCGGAACTTCTATTAATGACAGGATGTTGAATAGGAGTGGTAGAGTGGCCATTCTTGCCTGTCCTTGATTTTAGGGGAAAAGCATTCGGCCTTTCAACATTAGGTATAATGTTAGCTGTAGGGTTTTACAGATAGTTTTTAGCAACCTGAGGGTATTCCCCTATATTTCTAGTCTTCTGAGAGTTTTTCTATGAATGGGTGTTGAATTTTGTCAAATTGGGGAGGAGGGTGGTAATTCTTTGTTATTCCAAACTCCTTACTGAAATCAGTCAATGGGCATGCTATTATTAAGTACCCACTGGATGTTCAGTGCTGTGCTAGGCCCTGTGAGGCATATAAGAGCCTAAAAATTCAGCCCTTGCCCTGAAGCACTAAGGGGCCAGGGTTTGTATACCACAAGTTAGCATATACCATAAGTGCTGCAGAAAACCCAAGGCAAAGGAGGTCAGTGATGCGCTGGCTAGACTGGCTTCTGGAAAAGAGTAGGGTCTGCACACATGAAAGGAGGAGAGAATTAGAGAGAATGAAATGACCCGAAATTCTACTTTCTAACAAGGACAGTGGTGAGTTGACAATTAGCAGGATACAGTGAGCTTTTGACGTACGGAGATGGATTAGCTGTGTTCTGGGGATTATCCCTGACAAATGCTTAATCCCGGACTTCCTCCCTTCCTCATCCAGCTCAGCATGTGGGCTCTCTTTTCTGCCATCAGTCAACATGTCCAGGAAATGCAAACTAACATTACTATTAGCTAAAGAAAAACATAATTAAGGAGGGCAATCTGTTGTCCCTAAATTGTATCCTCTATTCCAAACTAAATATGAGTGCTATTTGCATGATGTTTTGTTTGGAGATATCCACCCCACTTCTTTCCTTCTTAAGGATAAACAAAAATTGACTGTGCGACCATCACATACACAATGCATTTATGAAGCTGTTTCTCTAACATGTTAGCTAAACTCTTGGGAACTAAGAGCAATGCCTTAGAGACCTCAGAACCCATGACATCTGATGCATTGGAACTGTCCATATTTTTATGTGTTTACTCTAACATAAGTCCTAATATAACAGTGCTCTCATCTGCAAAATTAAAAATCCTAGCACATTACCCATGGGTCATGCTTTGGGTTGTCATTCTAATGGGGTTGATGGATTTGCACAGATCTGGCTCTTCTATCTCACTTTGTCCTGCGGGTGACCAGTGGCTCCTCTTGGAGGCAGATGGCCAGGGTTAAGGGTGGACTCTGAGGCCAGGAGGCAGGGTGAAATTAACTGTTCCCTTCACAAGGGGATTAAACCCCTGACCCTCACCTCATTAGCACAGCGCTCCAAAGAGGACGTAGCAATTCCCAACCTCAATTTTGTATCACCCCAGGGTGTTTCCACTTATCTCAAGAGGGAGCTTGTGGAATTCCCCAAACGAAATTAATTTTAATTCACTTTAATTTAAACATTAAATAAGGGCTATGCAGGCAGCATTTATGCAGGAGGAACATGGCTGATGTTAATAAATCCAGCCACCACGATGCAATGCTACCCAAACACCCCAAAACACCCTCTTGAACTCCCTGAGCCAAACAGTCTGGGAAGGAAGAAGTCTGTAAGTAAGCAGTGGTCATGGAAACCTTTTAAATTATGGGGGGAAACAGCACCCGACCCTACGAAACATCTGCATCTCATAGAGACCGTTTCATGTGGTCGGCCGGGATGCGCTCCGACTTCCCACTTTCCCGGGCTGGATGGGCACCGCGCAGCTCCCACCCGGCCAGGCTCTCTATTTTTCTTCCTGGGGATCCTGATGCTTTGCAGAGTCCCAGGAATTTGCTGCAGGAACATTTTGTGATTTACCGAGATAATAAATTGGTCTTTGTTGCTGGGGCTCTTTCCTGGGTCAATACAAAAGATTTATCACCTCCACGCCGGGCCGGGGAGAGCCAGGCTCAAAGTGTTCTCTGGCCACTGGCTTATTTTGGAGGCAAGCAGGGTCCCCAGGAGGGACTGCACAGGGCAGGCCGGCAGCCTGGAGGTGAGGCGGAGGGAGTAGCAGGAGGCAGCGATGATTTACCGAACATCTTCGAAACTCTGCATGTCGTTTACTGATAACGACAACCATATACATTTATTAAAGGAGTGTAAGAGAGTTTCTTACGCTGACGGTGCACTTTATAATTGACAAAAGACTTTCACACACATTATATCTCATTTGTTCTTTACCTGTGCAGAATTACCATGTTCATTTTATTGAAGAGCAAACACACTCAGAAAACGTCAGTGACTTGCCCAAGGTTGCACAGCTAGTAAATCGTGGTTGCAGCACCGGTCCCGTGTCCTCTCACGGCCTGTTCTTTTTCCCATATTCTGATCTTATCTTGGTTTATTATCAACATCTATTTGCTTTTGGCAGGAAAGGGTCTAGCATCTCCATTTTATAGAAGAACAAATTGACACAAAGATGTAATTAAACTTTTTGGCTCCGGAGTCCCTTTTTCTGTATGCCTTTCTTGGTGAAGGGCAAGGAGTTCTTTTGCAGACACACTGGTTTCTGCTCTCAGGATCCAGGCTCTCTGCTGTCATTGTCAGGGCCATGCTGGTCACTGGGTTCCACCCCGCCATCTGCATCTGGTGGGAGCTTGCACCCAGAGAGGGGGTCGTCCACGACCAGTTGCTTCACCTCTGCTTAGAATTTCTCTTCCAACCCCACAAGCTCAAACAGCCACGGCAAAACACTCTCCTTCTTAGTCCTTTCAAGATGGGCATTTTGTTCTAGATCTTTTTTACAATCACATTCTGTGAAACTCTTCTAATGTGCTTGGAGCACACTTTCTCCCCTTGAGTCCTTAGACACACACGCTGCCCCAGCTAGGAGTAACTTCCCTAAGCCCCATTCTAGATACATGGCTATATGGCCACCCCATGCCACCAGGTGCCACCCTACCTGGAAGAGTACTTAATCAGGTCATCCTGATTGGAAAAGTTCTGGACCAGAGTTGGTTGCTAAGGCAGGCCACGAAGGCACCTGACTGACATAAATGGGATAGGGTTGATTAACCATGTGTATATGTTTTATCGGCCTAACTTAGCCTATAAATTTCTGAAGGCCATGGAAGGTATCCTATCTCTTGTGGCATTCGTCATAACATGTAAAACGGTACTTTGCATATACTGAGCGCTCAAGCATGTTTTCAGACAGCAAAGAGGATGACCTAACATCATTTTAAAGGCCAGTCATCCAAGAGGTTGGGTTTTCTCTGTGTGTGCATGCACGCACACTCACACACACTCAACAGACACATCTTGACTGGAGATGCCATTTGTGAGAGTCCCTTTGGGAAATGCAATGGGCCCACTGAAAACCAGAAGAAATCCAAGGCCATGGGCCAGCTACACCGCGGAAACCCCACACCCAGCCAAACGTGCTCACTGGCAAGATGGACCCGAAAGCTGTCACCAAATTCTGCTCCCTGGCAGGCCCAATCCAACAATGCTCCGAGAGACAAAAGAAGTAGAAACCAAAATGAAGATGGCCAACGTGTCTTTTCAGGCAACTAGCAGCTTGAGCAGAGGGTCAACACAGACACCAGCAGAGAAGAACATTCTCCTGGCAGGACTCTGCCTCCAAACTGGGCACCACTTCACAGGAGCTCAGCCTCACACCTTATGGGATTTATTTTTTTAAAGCTCCAACATTTGTTCCTAATTATTCTTAGTAAAACTGCCGTTCTTAATGTAGCGTCATTTCCTTATTCATTCACTTGCTCATGGATTCATTCCATGAAACTTTTGTCATCTGTGCGGGCCCTTTCTATGGCCCGGTTGGGTGATTAAGAACTCTGGAAGGCAGGTAAGCCACGCCACCTGTGCGTATTAAAGAGGACTCAACCCAGTTGGAGGGAGATCGCTCCCACAGCTCATTAACATCAGAACTTAGACAAGACTCAGATGTTCTCACTCCCAAATTCTGAGCAGAAGCCCTTGGACAAATGATTATTGAGAAATATTGACCAGGAAAGGACTTCTAAATGGCATATTATGTGTTTGAGGGCAAGATTAATGGTAGGGTTTGTAATTCTCAAAATACTGTTTTGGAAGTTTGTAGTGATTTTGGGAGGATGGATTGGAGCTACCTTGGAGTGTTCCCAGTCATCCCAAAGTTCTCAAAAGAAGCCCGTTTTAATTTGAGTTAAATAATATGTCATTTAGCCAGATTGCCCCCTGGTAGGCGGGGCATGATCTCAGTCTCATGGGAACGCAGACAGGGTGCCACAACTTCAGAGTTTGTAGTGCTGAGCCTGGAAAAAAAAGAAAAGGGTTAGAAACTTGGGGTGGACAGAACTTTGGACAACCATTAAGAGCTTATTGCATAGAAAAAGAGAAATTTTGGTTAAAACAAAAAGAAAGAAAGAGAGGGAAGAATTGCCGGGGAGTTTCCTGGAGATTTGAAGGAACCAGATTTAAGGATGGTTTACCAATTTGGAGGATTATAAGAATTGCCTGGGACTCTTAAAACTGCAAGTTCCGGCCGGGCGCGGTGGCTCACGCCTGTAATCCTAGCACTCTGGGAGGCCGAGGTGGGCGGATCGTTTGAGCTCAGGAGTTCGAGACCAACCTGAGCAAGAGCGAGACCCCATCTCTACTAAAAATAGAAAGAAATTATATGGACAGCTAAAAATATATATAGAAAAAATTAGCCGGGCATGGTGGTGCATGCCTGTAGTCCCAGCTACTCGGGAGGCTGAGACAGGAGGATCGCTTGAGCTCAGGAGTTTGAGGTTGCTGTGAGCTAGGCTGATGCCACGGCACTCACTCTAGCCTGGGCAACAGAGTGAGACTCTGTCTCAAAAAACAAACAAACAAACAAAAAAACTGCAAGTTCCTAGGCCCCTACCCTTAGAGATTCTATTCAGTGGGTCTGGGTGGAGACCCAGAAATTTGCATTTTTAGCAGAAATTCAGGTGATTTTTATAATCAGGAAAGCTGTGGCCAAGCTCTGGGTCTGAAGAAGCTGCCTCTCAAAGTGAAGAAGCAACAACTCGACAAGGCCAGGGCCAAGACGACAGGAGCTCTGAGTTGAAAAGGCAAGAGCAAAAAACAACATGAGTCTCAAAAAAAAATGCGAATTGGCAAAAAGCAGTTTGTGGCCCGTATTTCATAATTTCCCATGGCTTCTGGAGAAGTGGCTGAGTCTGCAGAGTCCTGTCTGTGTGCAGGATGAATGGAGCCTGCTCTGTGCTACGTGGGAGGCCACCAGAGCACGCACATCGAGGTGCTCCGGTGAGTCGTTCATTATGCACTGCACTGTCACCCAAGTCCCAGCTTGGGTCTGCCTTAAACACTCTCCCTTGCCCTTCTCTGAGCCTGATGGGTTGCAATGGCTGCTCTCCAAACTCCCTCCCTCTTTCATGGAAGTCTCAGCCCCACAGACTTCCTCTGGATCGAATGATTGAGTTTCCCTGCCTTGGGGCTCCGGGAAAGGGAGTCCAGAGGCCTGACATTGTCTGGATGACAGAAGCTTAATCTCCATCCCAAGCAGCCTGGCCGCTAAACACACTGCGTTAGGAGGAGAGCCGCTCTGGGTGTGAGGACCAGAGGCCTCCAAACACAGCTTGAGGCTGGTATCCCAGGAGGGTACCCCAAAAATCCCAGGTTTGCTGCTGGCTGGTGTGTCTAGGAAGAGCACTGGCTGTGTTGCAAGTGGTCAAGCCCTGATAATCCCTGAAGTAAACATTACAGTGGCTGAAATCCTTAAGAGTGATTACCAAGTACCCACTGTTCATTCAGCCGGGTCCTGTGCTAAACTTTTCTCCTACGTTATTTCATTTATATCTCAGAGCAATCCTTTGAAGTGGTTGTTATCATACCCATTTCACAGATGAGGACAGACATTTAAGACAGTTGAGTAACTTGCCACTATCACAAAGCTAGCTAGTAAATAAACTTAAAAAAATTGAAGTATAGTGTACATAAAGACAGCTATAGTGTACAGCTGAATGGATGACCACAAAAGTGAACACACCTATGTAGCTATCGCCCAAATCAAGAGTTACAATATTACCAGCGTCAGAGAAATCCCATGCCTTCTACAGCAGCCACCTCACCTCTTTCCCACTGGTGACCGTCTGCATCACCAAAGATTAGATTGCTAGTTTGTGAATTTGATAAAAATGAAATTGTACATTATGTGGTCTTTTTGTTTGGCCTTTTTCCCCACTCAGTATTTTGTCTGTAAGGCTGATCTAATGTTGTTAAGGATACAAATAGTTTGCTCATTTTTAATGCTGTAAAAAATTCCATAGTATGATTGTACCACAATTTATTTATACATTTTCCTGCTGCTGGTTATGTGGGTAGATTTTAATTTGGCCTTATTATAAATGATGCTGCTTGGAATGTTCTTGTATGTGTCTTTGGGTGCATACGTTTCTGTGTGGTATATACCAGGCATGGAATTCTTGGGTCGTAGAGTGTGTGTTCATTCAGCTTTAGTAGCTATTGCTAAAATATTAATAGTTTTGCAAAGCGGCTATACCAGTTGACTCTCCTAACAAACAAGTTATAAGAGTCCCAAGGGACTCATACCCTCACCAACACTGGATATTGTTTGTCTTTTTTATTTTTGCCATTCTGATGAATTTGTTTTACTTTGTATTTCCCTGATGACTAATACAATTGAGCACATTCGCAAATGTTATTGGTCATTTGGATAGCTATTGGCTTATTTAGGTCTCTTGCCCACTTTTTTATTGGGTTGTCTGTCTTTCTTGGTGATTGATAGGATTTTGTTATATTTTCTGGATATGAGGAATTTGTCAGTTATGGGAATTGCAAATATCTTCTCTGTGACTTTCTTTTTACTCTTAATGGCATCTTTTGTTGAATAGAAGTTCCAAATTATAATATAGTCCAATTTATTAATATTTTCTTTTTGGATTCTGATTTTTGTTTCTGTTATATAAAAATTTGATTGACTTTTACAGATTGGCATTTTTTACCCAGCAGCCTTGCTTAATTTTCTTACTAATTCTGAAAGTTTTTCTAGTCTGTAAATAATGGCAGTTTTATCTTTCTTTCCATTTCTTTAACTTTTATTTTTTTTCTTGCTTTATTGCAAAGGCTAGGACCTCCAATACAATAATGAATAGAAGTGGAGGTAGGCAGCATCCTTCTTTTATTCCCAATATTGAGGGAAAGATATCACTATTTGAACATTAATACGATATTTGCTGGAAGTATTTTTGTAGATACTCCATCATATTCAGGTATTTCCTTCTGTTCCTACTTTCCTAAATAGGTTTCTTTTTTCCTTTTATTATCACTGCTTTTTTCTTTTTGTTATCAAATGCTTTTTCTGAATATATTGAGTTGATCAATTATTTTCTTCCTTATTCTGTTACTGTGGTAAATTACATTGATCGATTTTAGAACACTGAGATAATCTTGCATTCCTGGAATAAATCTCATCTTGGTACTGAAGAATTTTTATATTCAGTTTGATAATATTTTGTTTAGGGTTAGTTTCCGTGTTCAAGAGAAAGAGATCATCATTTTTTCTTTGTCAGTCATTAAGGTTGGTACAGCTCTCAAAAGGGAATTGAGAAGTCATTTCTGTTCTCTGGAAGACTTTGTGTAAGACTGATGTTATTTTGTCCTTAAAGGTTTGGCAGAATTCACTGGTGAAGCCATCTGGGCCTAGGGTTTTTTGTGGAAAGGTTTTTCATTATGGATTTTGTTTCTTTAATAGATACAAGGCAATTATATCAGATATTCCTTTTTTGTTTGGGTCAAGTTTAATAAGTTGTATTTCTCAAGGAGTTTGTCTATTTCATCTAGATTTAAAAATTTATTGTCATAAATTGGTTCAAACTAGCCTCTTATTTAATAGCCACAGGCTATATTGTTATGTCTTCTTTTTCATTCCTGATATTATTTGTGACTTCTTTTTTTAAACAATCAGTCTTGCCAGGAACTTATCAATTTTATTAGTCTTTTTTAAAGATAAATTTTGGCTTTGTTGGCTTTCTTTGTTGTATTACTGTTCTCTACTTCATTAATTCCTGCGGTTTTTTAATTTCCATTCTCATACCATCTTAGGGCTTAATTTGCTATTCTTTTATTAAAATCTTAAGATGCAAACTCATTTCATTGTTTCATCATCCTTTCTTCATTTCTAACGACACATTCAAGGCTATAAATTTCTCTTAAACATGCTTTGGCTGCATTCCTTAAGTTTTGATTTTTTAGTTTTATTACCTTTTTAGTAAAAATTTCCTAATTCCCATCGTGATTCCTACTTTGACTCGTGGGTTGTTTAGAAATGTGTTGGTTCATTTTATATCACCTTAATCCAATCAAGCCCTGAACTCTTTAAAGATGGTTCAGACTTTCTGCAGGTGACCTCTTTCTGGGTCACCCCTTGGGGGAGTCTCAGCAGAAAGCCTGAGGTATTTAACCCAGCCCTTCCTCCTTGCTGGACCTGGAATTCCTCTCTCTTTCTTTCTTTCTTTCTTTCTTTCTTTCTTTCTTTCTTTCTTTCTTTCTTTTTTTTTTTTTTTTGTCACCTGAGCCCCATTAGACCCCTGGAAACTGCTCACCTCTCAGTTTCTCAGCCTCTTGCTGCGGAATCCACACATACCAAAGAGAAAAGGGGCCTCGACTTACCTCTCTGCTTATGCCTTTTTTGTGGGATCTTAGCTTCTTAGTTTCTCATTGTATTGATAGTTCGTTCTCATTAAAAATTTTTTTTTTTTTTTTTTTGAGACAGAGTCTCACTCTGTTGCCCATGCTAGAGTGAGTGCCGTGGCATCAGCCTAGCTCACAGCAACCTCAAACTCCTGAGCTCAAGCGATCCTCCTGTCTCAGCCTCCCGAGTAGCTGGGACTACAGGCATGCGCCACCATGCCCGGCTAATTTTTTCTATATATATTTTTAGCTGTCCATATAATTTCTTTCTATTTTTAGTAGAGGTGGGGTCTCGCTCTTGCTCAGGCTGGTCTCGAACTCCTGAGCTCAAACGATCCGCCCACCTCGGCCTCCCAGAGTGCTAGGATTACAGGCGTGAGCCACCGCGCCTGGCCTAAAAAAATTTTTTTTAATTCTTTTTTTAGAGATAGGGTCTCACTATGTTGCCCAGGTTGGTCTTGAACTCCTGGGCTCAAGCGATCCTCCCGCTTCAGCCTTCCAAGTAGCTGGGACTACAAGCTACTACTAGCTCATAGTTTTTTGATGCCTTCAAATAAACTTTTAAGAAATGTCTTGTCCACGTTATCCAGTATTCTGCAGGAGGGCAGTCTGAGACAGGCCAGTCTGCTGTGAGCACCAGGGAGCTCCCCCGGAGCCAGGGCGTAGGCACAGGTCTGTGCACGCCTAGAGCCCAGGGCCCACACTGCCGCGTGACAGGTGGAGCTGCCATGTTAGAGCAGGGGCCACCAAATATGGAGTTCAAAAGTAACATTAAGTCACCTTGCTGCCCAGCTCTCTTCTTCATCATCCTCACTATTCTTGATCTAGCCAAGCATTGTCATGTATGTAACCTCAGTTTTAAAATGTTCTGGCTGAACACAAATTTCCTAAATTTTTTAGTCAAATTAATCTTTTGGGTCACTTATTGTCTTAGGTATTCACAGGGGATCTGGGATCTCTTTTCCAAGTTCGTCTTTCCCTGGTCTGAAACCAACAAGTGAAAAATAAGCAAACAAACAAACAAACAGAATCCAAGTGTGCTTTTGTTCTTTGCTTCCTTCTGCGGACTTGGCTGGCCCAAGCAGAAGTCTCTGCGTGGGTTCCCCAGAACTATGCTTTGGCTCTCCCAAAGTGTGGCTTTTTTCTGTTAATATGAATGCCATGACTGGCCATAGTTACCTTTTTTCTTTGGCTGCCAGGAAACCCAGACTGTAGAGCTAAATTTACAGTTCAACTATAGCACCTACGTCAATGCGCAGAGACCGAAAGTGCCTTTCCCTCCCCAGCTTGGCTTCTCCCTCTTATTCCTCTTTTCCCAAGCTCTGAATTTGCTTTATTTTTATATATTTTACCATGCTATTTGTCTTTCTATGAAACCTGAGTTACTTCAGTTCTGCCAATCTATGTGACCACTTAGAGTTTTATTTGTAATTTTTCAGCTATGGAGACACTGGAAAGACAACAGAATCCACCCTAGAGAAACGAAGATGTGAACAGTATTGCAATTTCTAGAATTTATTGTGGAATTGGACTTTTATGAATCTTTGCCATATGTATTCTGTTGTTTAAAATTTTCCACGACTCCTTATATAAGTATTGCTTTATGCCAAAGGCACTTTTCAAAATTTATTTATTTTTTTAGAGGAGGGGTCTCACTTTGTCACCCAGGCTGGGGTGCAGGAGCATAATCACAGCTCACTGTAACCTCAAACTTCTGGGCTCAGCAATCCTCTTGCGTCAGCCTTCCAGATAGCTGGGACTACAGGCACATGCCACCATGCCCTGCTAATTAAAAAAATTTTTTTGTAGAGATGGAGTCTCACTATGTTGCCCAGGCTGGTCTTGAACTCCTGGACTCAAGCGGTCCTCCCACCTCAGCCCTGCCAAGTACTGAGATTACGGTGTGAGCCACTGTACCCGGCTCAAAATTAAAACGATTAAGCAGTGGTTTATTTATTTATTTATTTTTTTTACTAACCCAGAACAAAAGCAGATGGACAAATCTAGCCACACCAGTCAGGGAACATGAAAACGTGAAGCTCAGTTCTGCAAGGTCACGGTCCAATTAAAGAAGTTGTGTTCAAAACAGAAAGCAGAATGTCATTACTCACGACTACAAGAGACCAGTGTGTAACTATAAGTGTTTTTCCTTAAAAAATAATACATCAACTAAGATGTGAAAGTACTAATCAGTTACTTTTTTTTTTTAAATACTGTAATATTTGCCGAATTATTTATTTATTTATTTATTTTATGGGCAGGACCTTTAGAAAGGTCAGTGGGAGAGAAACTTCACTGTCTGCTTTTCTTTTCTATCCATTGTTGCTGTTTCATTTCACCGTTGTTACTAAAAATAGTATTGTCATAGAGGAGCCAGGTGGTAAAAGGATCCTCTCTGGGGTCAGCCCACGAGGCATGCTTCTGCGCACACAGTAGGTGCTGAAGCATCTGCTGCACAGAGATCTGGCAGCCTGATGTTCTCTCCCTGCGACTCTTGTCCTGCTTCGTGCTCTCTCGTTGCGCACCTTCTCTCGGACTGATGCTTTTAGATTTTCTCTGCCTTTGTCTTTGCTATTGAGTTCGGTCCCCTCTGCGCGTCCCCCACGGGGCCTGGTGAGGACAGGCTCTGCGCCAGCAGCTTTCTGCCTTGTGATGTCTGTGCTGTCTGGCCAAGGAGCCCCCATCACCCGCCTGGGCCCCATCTCAGCCCCCCGCCTTCTTGCTGTGTGGTCTTAAAGCAGATCACCTCACCTCTCGGTATCTCCCTCTGTCAAACCCAGATAATAATACCTCCCAGATAAAGAAAGGGTTTTCTTCAAGCCCTCTGAGCTCCTCCGATGGAGAGCACCGCAGAGATGCCCAGTGTGGCCCCCGTGACTGCGCCGTCGCCGTGTGTGATTCGGTAACGTGAGCTTGCGGCTCAGGATGCATTCATTGTCTGGAATGAATGCGAGCCCTGCCACAAAGCCGGCCACTCTCAGTGACACCGAAACCCGCGGTAAGCTTGGATTGGCTTGCACGCTGATAAAGCACACCAGGAAAGAGCAGTAGTTTTGACTAACCCAGCCCTCGATTAACACTCATTTGATTTCTGCTGCGGAGTGAAAGCGATAAGGAAGAGATGACCCAGTTACAGGTGCAGGGGCACCGCCAGCGCTCCGAGGTGGCTGAGCTGGGGGAAGGGCGGCTTTTCCCTGCAAAACGCACCAGGCTCCCGAGGAGACGGGCCCAGCACGGGCAGTTCTGGATCTATCTCTGTACAGAGAGAGAGAGAGAGAGAGAAAATGGGCAGTTGCCATGTATTGAATTCCTCCTGGGTACCAAGATCTGTGCCGGCTATGTTATTCTTCCCAACCCTCAAGACAACTGTATTAAGCCATATTAATAATCCTAAAACCAAAACAAACACTCTCTGTACTTTATACACATTTTTCCCCACCATAATGAAAGCCTATCCGTTTGGGCCCACAGCTTCAGCCAGAATTTTTGGCCCGGGGCCTCCTCCCTGATCCTGAGGCTTTGAGACCACACAGCTTGGGTCTGCAAACTGCAAACGGAAGGCTTACATTTCTCATTCTTACCCAGACCTCCAGAAGCAGCCCCGGCACTCGATGCAGCCTCCTTCCTTCGGGGGCCTTGGCTAGGTCCCATTCAGCCTGACAAAGTGTTACAAGAGTCCTCTGATCCCATTTTGACTAATGGAATCAAAACCCTCGTGGGTTCACTCATTCGGCTGCCGTATCATAGCCAGTACCAAGGTAGGGTCTTGGCTGTGTCCTTCAAGCTGGTTGTGAACTAGGGGTGGACGGTAGGGGGTAGGGAACCCTGGAATCAGAGAAGACGAGGGCAAGTATATTTTTGGCTTGGGGGTCCTCTAGGCACCATAAGGCAAGTGGCGTGTGCGTGGAGAGAACGGGCTGGAGACTGAATTGCAGAGGAATCTCCCTCGCGGTGAGAGGAGGAGGAGGGTCCTTAGGACTGGCTGCTTGTACCACAGCCCCCAGTGGGCCCCTAGAGGCGGGGGCTTCTGGAAATCCCAGGTAAGACGACTCCTCCGCTCCCTGGGGAGGAATCTACTGTGTCGACTGCAGGGAAACATGCTCCGCTGAGCCGACACTCTAGTGCCGTGTGAGCGTGTGGAGTCTGTTGTTGGGGAAACCATGGTGAGAAGGGAGGCAAAGCGCTCTGGATGGTGCTGAGCCGCGTGCTGGTGGGATGTGGCCTCCGGGAGAGGCTGCGTGTTATTCAGGCAGTCGTCCTGGCTCCCTTGGGAGCTGATGTTTAGGGAAGGGCGGAAGCAGCTGGTTTATGGAAACATCAAACAACGTGAGCTTCGGAATCTGCCAAATCCCAAACATTTCTTGCCAAGCGCCCCCCCCCCACCTTTTTTTTTTTCTAGATCTTGAACTCATCTGTGTTCACAGGCAATTTTGTTTAAATGGCTCGTTCCCCTTACTAATCCATGGGAAGCTGCAACACGCAGGTGGCGAAGAGGACTCCCCAGGCATCATTCGCTAGGGCTGCTGACCACCGTACCCCAAAGGGTGTGGGGGGCCAGAAGTCAGGCTCCTGCATTCTCAGGGGGGTGGGAGGCCTGTTCCCTGCAAGGAAACACAGTGTGCAGTGGGCGTGGCTCTGCAATCCGCTGGCCTGGGGCTCCCAGAGGGTAACGTTATAGATTTCTATTTCAGACTGAGCCAGCATGGCTTGTTATTTGGGACAAGTCATCAGGGACTGGGATTGTGTCATGTGTTATCTCTACATCTCCCAGAGAGCTTTCAGCCTCCCTCAGCCAACGCTTCTTGAACCAATGCTTGAATGAATGAATGAATGAGCTCATTGTTTTAGCCATTAGCAAATTCAGTCGTTTTCTGCCAACTCCGTAAGTTCCACAAGGAGTCTCCGGAGGGTCCTTGCAAAGAACTCAGCACTGGGGACACATGCTCACAACGCTTCCTTCCATCATCCTGTGTCTTGTCCAGACTCCGGAAGTTCAGGGAGAGAGGAAAAGAAAAACCAAAAAACTGGAGGCGGGGGCGGAATCTCACCGCGGGAAGACTCTGCTGCTACTAGACGTTAGGAGAACTACTGGCCTAATTCATTTGCCATGGAGACTTTTCCATCCACGGGACTGGCGCTGCCTGCGTGGTGCAGTCTGCAAAGCTCTCTTGCAAGGAGGACAGCTGTGTGGCATTCCCAGCTTACAACGTGCAGGGCAGATGTTGTGCCGTCTTGGAACACACTCGCTGGTGGGCAACAAAATCCAAACGCAAGCCCCCACAAAATCTCACTTTTTTTTTCTTTAACTTTCCAGATCTGAGTGCTCATCTGGATACTCCATTAGGATCCCAAGACATCTGGGGAGCAGCAATGGAAGGAGGGAAAGAACCCTGCGTGTGTCGAGCATCTATTACGTGCTCGCGTTGCGCTAAGCCCTTTCCCATATGTTATCCCATGTAATCCCCCCCAAAACCCTGCCAGAGTGGAATTATTCTTCCCGTTTCACAAATGAGAAAACAGTAGCTCAGAGATGCTAAGTTACTTGCCCAGGGTCCCGTAGACGGTAAGCCAGTATTTCGGAATCTGAATCAAGATCGTGACATCATTGAGGGGCAGTTTGGGGGGTGGCTTTAGCCACAGCCATCATCTCTAGCAGCCCTCTTCCCTGCAATTACTGTAAAACAAACACGCAATCTAAACAGGAAGAGCCTGCAGGAGATAAAATGAAAATGCGATCCCCCGCCACTGTGCTTTCGATGAGGTTGCCGCCCCAGACCCTGTCTACACGGGTCTCCTAGAGTCCGCACTGAATCAATATATTTGGCTCCAAAGACCGTGTTCTTCCCAACACCACCAGAATGCCTCCTCTCTCCGACCCCTACCAATGACCTTCATTGGCTTGAAGCCCCTACTCGGAAGAGCCAATCAATCCATGTAGAATTCCGCTAATGGCGCCTGGCACCATCGATCTCAAAATGTCACCAGCCTGCTCAAAGTCACCAGCCCTTTAAATGCCCTGCACATCCCAGGGTACAGTGATGCGGCGTAGCACGGCAGGTAAGCAGCGCTAGGTTGAAGCAGCACAGGGCTCGCGGTGTGGATTCGAGTTTCAATTTACTTGGAAACGTCTGTGGGCCGACGTTCCGTTCATTTTAGGTTCCAACTAATTTTTCCCAAGCTCTAAATGTGGAGACCAGAGGTGTTTAATGTGGCTGTCTTGAGCCAGGCTGATCCCTCTGGGACACTCTAGCCTCCTCCCTGGAAATGCACCAAGGACGTGGGGTTCCCGTCAGCCAGGGACTCGTAGTCTAGGTGGAAATTCGTTTTCAGAGACTAAATGGTCACAAGTGAACATCTTGTTGTGGGAGAGGCAGGAAATACAAAACCAGCTAAGAGTCCAGGAGTTAGGTGTCGTAAATAGGTATAAGCACCTTTTACCTTCTCCCTCCCTCCCCTCGGGTGGTTTACATTGCTGGGTCTCCATGTGGCCTCGCAGCATTTGCACACAGAGGGTCACATTCTGATCTCACCAGCACAGTGTTGCTACGCCTGTTTTATAAGTGAGGAATTGGAGACACCAAAATGTTCAGGGCTTCACCCAAAGTCCCAGAGCCGGTGAGTCGTGAAAAGGAGGGTCTCAGCCTTCAGTTTCAGGCAAAGAAAAGGGCCCATGGGCTCTTGGAGGGGTGGAGTCAGTTTTGCTGTCCTGGACGGCCGTCCTGGCCCGACAAGAGCACGGTGGCCCGGAGTTCAGCCTCATGCTCCTTGGCAGCCACGTACCGTCCCACGAAGGCACCACTGGCTCCTGGGGAGGGAGGTGTGTTGCAGGCGTGGTGTCACCTCCAGACACCAGGGTTTGGGGCTTCTTATGGTGACGCATGCAGGGTCATCTGAAGGTGCCTGGCCAGTCACCGTGCAGTGGGGCAACCAAAGCAGAGAAAGAGAGACAGTGCCTCAGCCAAGCAGTGGCAGCCTCTGAATCACCAACATCCCCAAGCTACTGCCGGTACAACTCGGGGCCCGAGAAGATGGCCATGGCCGGTGGTGTTCCGGGAAAGCAGGAAGTGAGTCCGACCAGATTGCCTTCCGACTGCAGCTGGGGGCCACCCCATGAGCTGTGTCAGGATGGTGGGGACATCGCCGCAGCCAGGGGGTCTTCCTGTGCCAGCCCTGGGCGCTGCTCCCAGGCATGCAGAGTGGTAGCTGGGACCTCTCTGGGGCTGGTGGCTGAGGCTTGAGGGACAGGTGATTACCACAACCCTCCATGGGGCCCGGAAGCTGATATACCATCTTGAGGTTACAGGAAGATTGGGGGCTCAGCATGGCCATAAACAGGTTACGGGGGGAAAAGCGGGTTACAGGGACAAGGACAAGTTACAGGAGGCGGGCCTGGCTAGGAAAGGTGGTCTTGTTATGTCGATAAAACCTCACAGGTAGCAGCCCTCAGAGAAAACAGATGATCAATGTTTCCTTCAGACCTTTAAACGTGCCAGAGTCTCAGTTAATCTTTTCTAGATTTGGACAAGCAGAATCTCTACAGATGCAAATTGCCGCTGCAAAAGACAGTTTTGCAGGGCGACTTCTGTTTGCTGGCTCTCCGGACAGCCATCTCAAAATATGTCAGAGAAGCATTTTTTGGGGTGAAATATTTTGATTTCCTTCAGTGCAATCTGTGATCTCAGGGACTGACGGCAGAGACGGTACCTGAAGGGAAGGTAAACAGTTGTCTCCCACAAGCAGAGGCTACCTGGCACCCCAAGGACGTAGAAGGCCCCCCCAGTTCCTGCACTTCTGGCTGCCTGGGCAGGTGGCCCTGGGAGAGTACAGCCTCTCCAGGCCTCTCCCGCATCTACCCTTCACCTCCAGGAGCTCTGCTCCTTGAGATAGGACCCCCTCTTCCCTCTACCCAACGGGGTGTTCTTCTGATCTCAAAATTCTTTCACTTCTAGGGCTGACATACAGCCGGTTCTCGAATATTCGGTGAGTAAATGAATCGATGTCTCACGTCACACCCATGAGATTTGGTGGGGCAGGTGTTGTTATCACTTCTCTGAGGAAGGGTGATGAGCTCATGGGCTCAGAGTTGGGAGTCAAGCTGAGACATCTGCTTTCTGCTCCTGCCCCCAGCTGTCCCTTGCCTCCCCTGCTATCAGCTCGAAGCATCGCTGGGGTCCTCGAGGACCCGATACCTTCCTGTGTGGCCCGGCCCCGAGGTGCCCGCCACCCCAAGTCGAGACACACCCCGATTGTGAGAGGCGGGAATTCCGGGGAGTGCTCCCCGCGTGTTCTGCGCGAGTGACCGCGGGCTCACTCGTCAGCAAGTGGCACTCAATGTCTCTTGCTGAAGGGGTGACGGGCTGTGGTCCTGGCTCTGTGCCGGAGAGGCCCCCTGAGAGCACAGGGAACTGCCCGGGGCATTTTCTCAGAATTGCTCCCGGGGTTAGAGGCGGGCTCCCGGGAACCGCCTGTGGCCACCCTGCCCTTCAGGGTGAAGTTCAACTTCCGGAGTCGGTGTCAGCCCTGGTCGCTCGCTTCCCTTCCTCGCTGCCTGCCAGGCCTGGTCCCCAGACCGTCTCGGCGCCGTCTCCGCCCTCGCCACGCCTCGTCCCCCACGGAGGCAGCCCCCGCCCCCACCGGGAGTGGTCCCCTCTTTCCAAACACGCAGCCCGCGTTTCGGGGTCTCCCGCACACTGGAACGCGGGGTTGGCAAGATGCGCCCTTCCTGACGTGGGTTTCCTCTTTCCTTTGCAGTTAGAAACCGTGACCACAAGAGCGACGTCCACAGCTCACTGTAATAGGCACTTGCGTAATAGGGTTGGGGACAGTGTTTGGGGGAACAGGATGGGGCGGCTCTGTCTTTCCAACACTTGTGGGATTCATTTTGGTGTGGTAACAAAGTGTTACCGGGCCCTATAAGAGAGAAGAAGGTATTTCCGGGAGGGAAGGCAACGTAGAAACTTGCCTTTTTTCCTTCCCTGTGCTGGTTCCTATGCACCCCTCCCCCTCCGCTGAAGGGACAGTTGCTGCATCTTTAGTCGCCTTTGCTTTGCAAGATGTGCCGCATTGATTCGACTTAGTGTCAAGGTGAAGCACTCAGACCCTGGTCAGAGGTCAGAGTGCAAGTGTTCAAATCCCAGCTGCATCACTCACCAGCTTCATAACCTGCCTCAGTTTCCTCATCTGTAAAACGGGGATAATAGTAGGCCTTAGTTCATAAATGGGGATAATAGGACTTACCTCATAGTATAAGGATTAAATGAGTTACTGTACACAAAGCTCTTAAAATCGTGCCTAGCATTGTGTTTGCCGTTGCCATGATCTACTTGGACTCTCTTTCTGTTTGTCTGCACTTTGCACAGCTGGTTGTGGACATTTGAGATTGTCAAGTGCTCGGTGGCCCGTCAGGCTGATTCGCCTGCAGTGTGTGTACACGGTGCCTTTTTCCTTTTCTGGACCTGAGCAACATCTTCCAGGCCTGTGCACTCCAGGGGTGGACGCCGTGTCTTCACCGCCCCTGCTGGAGAGGCTTTTACCAAACAGGAACAGACTCCTGAGACCCTCGTGGCCCCACGTGATTTAAGTTGCTCTCAGGAGTGGCTGTTGTCACTTGTTTATTGCAGGCCCAAATCATGGCTGCCTGCAGCCATCTCGTCTGCCACCTGGGTGAGGGGTGGGTGTGCCAATCATGCCCATCCGGGAATGACTTGGTTTCCCCACGGGAGCCCCCACGTTGCTGGCCTCCCCTGCCCACTCCCGTTAGCGGCTGAATCGTCCGCAGAGGCTGCTCTGCAACCAGCGATGACGCCTGCAGGCTGGGAAGGCTGTCCTGGTGACAATACCCAGCCTGCCTGTGCACTTGGGCTGTGCCAGGGACACACAGGTGATCTGAACGATGTCAAGGAAACCAAGCAATCGCAGTATGTGAAACAATGACTCCATCAACACAGCCGGCTAGTATTCAACTATTAAACGTGAGGCCGGGTTATGTGCCCTAAGCCTTTGCTTTGAGCAAAGTAGTTTGGAAAGGAATAGCTTTGGCATGTTGTCGATGCCTGCCCCAGCCCCCCACCGGATGTCACTGGCTGTGTGACCGGCAGCCGGCTCTCAGTCAGTGAGTCACAGCTGTACGTGGTCCACCTTCTGGCTACGGGGGTCGACGTCTCTCCTCTGGGCACCTTGTCGCTGTCCAAGTGAGATATGGTGAAGTCCTGCACGCTGCGTCTCCCACGATGCGAAAGGCAAAGAGAGAGGCTCTGAGGAGGTACAGGTGCTACAGATACAGCTCTGTCACCTGCTGAGGCTGATATGTCCCCGTACCTAGGGACATACAAGCCATAATGGGAGCTCGTGTTTGTACCCCACTGCTAGACCCGAGCAGAGCTCCCTTCGCAGAGCTCTGAAGTGGATAAGTTTCCATGCACTTGATCCTTTGCCCTCTGGACTTGCCAGAATCGCGTGAGGAGTGTTCGTGCTCACAGGGCCTGGCCTGCAGACCGGGAGAGGCCATGGTGGTGATATTCATGCTAGCAGTAATGACATGAAAGGCAACAGCGACAGCATCAATCATTGTCAAGGTCCCACGGGTACCAGCTGTCACAGTAGATAATCTGTGCAGTCGCAGGAGTGACACCTGCCTCATCTCAGCATCCCGACAACCAAGCCAGGCCAGTGCCCTTCATCTCCAGTTTGCACTTGGGGTAACTGAGGCTCAGTCGGCTAAAGTTAAGTAACAAAGGTACGAGGCAAGTGTAGGTGGCTGAGCTGTGACTCAAACCCAGACCTGTCGGGTGCGAATATGCATCCTGGCTCCGCTCTAGCAAGAGGCCTCCCATTCCCTCGTCCTCTCAGGGTTCTGACGAGACTCAGATCTCCAGGCGAATCTCGAGAAGGTGACCCTTCTGCTCATATAATGGGAGACTCGAGCCCATGGTGGGAACTGGCATCTATGACTCAGACGCCAGAGCAAAGGGTCTCCGCCAGCTCTGACCCCACGGTCCTTCCCCGCACCTGCTCGCTCCCCTCCCTGGAGAAGAACCGTCTTCCATCCTCATAGCTATGATTTTTCAAACATCGGTTTTCATTCGGGGCACCCTGTCTCTTTGGGAGATTGCAAAAATTAAATCGTTTTTAAGCAACCCAACAGCACTTCTGGGGTTTGTAATAACCTTGTGAAATTTGCGGAACTTGGCGGTTGAGGTTCTCTCCGTCCTACTTCCCTGGGGCCCTGAGGAGCTGCGAGCTGGCCCTTCATGCTCTCTTGTTTAGAGCTCATCTTGCCAAGCGTGGCCCGGCCTTTGCACCTTGGAGCACGGAAGCAATGAATCCTAAAACAACCAGCGGGCTCTGGGCTAGCAACCCCCCAAACAGGGTTCTGGCCCTGCCCTCCCTCTGTTATTTGGGAAAAGTCAAACGGACCATAGGTGGGTGGGTGGTCCCACCTGCAGAGGCCAACCTTGTTGGTTTCCACAGGGTTAGACTATTGAGCGGGGCACAAATGAGCAGCCAACTTCCTCCTGCGAGAGTTCTTCCTCTCTGCTTCCATCAAATGACTCCAGGGTCCTGTAGGCCCATGCTCCCCAATTGGTGACACTCTGCTTCCTCTCCTCTGCAGAACCTCCTTTCCACTCACAGAAAACAGCAGCAAGATGATTTCCACGCACTCACTGTCACCAGCCTTGTAATGTCACGGCCTCAGCTGAGCAGGCGTGTTTCTGGCTCCTCCAAACTCTTAGCTGGAAGTTCAGCTTCATGTGGTCAAGACCTGGACGGTGCCAAGGCCAGCAGGATGAACAGAACGTTATGACTCATCCTTTCCTGCTGTGCGGGGCCTTTGACATAACACAAGAGGGACGTTCTCTCCGTAGGAGGATGATGGGGAACAAGGGCCAGAAGTCACTTTGTCTTTACTTTTTGTCCTTGGCACCTGGAGGGCAATGCCCTGCATTTTTCTAATCCTACTAGTTGAGAATCTGCAGCCTGGGCCAGAGGGCTGGATTCTAACCCCGTCTCGGCACGTTGCCAACCACACACTCTGCACATTTTGCACATCTGCACAGTGGCGCTGGTGACAGTGCCTACCTCATGGAACTGTCACGAGGATTAAATGAGTTGGTGCACAGGAAGGTTTAGAACAATGCCTGAAAGACAGTAAATGTGTATCACTAATTACATTATTATTTGACTATATTTCTGCTGTACAGAGCTGCTGTTGCCCGGTCGTATGTTCTAGCAAATAAACGGTTGTGACAGCCAGGGAACTGTCTCGGTGTTTGATGGGACTCAGGGACAAAGGACACCAGAGACCCTCAACAGAATGATGGCCCCCAAAGACACCCAGATCTCGACCACCAGAACCTGGGACATGTCAGGTTACCTGGCAAAGGGGAGTGAAGGCTGCAGAAGGAATTGAACATGCTCGTTGGGAAACCTGAGACAGGGAGATGAGCCTGGCTGCTCAGGGTGGACCCAGTGTGGTCACAGGATGCTGAAAAGTGGAAGAGGGAGACAGAAGAGGGGAGTCAGAGGGGGGTGACTGCAGAAGGCAGGTCCAGACAGATGCTGCCTTGCTGGATTTCCAGGTGGAGTAAGGGGCCACGTGCCAAGGAGTGCAGGCAGCCTGGCCTCTGCTGGAGCTGCTTATTGAAACCCATGATTTTCTTCCACCAAGGAACTCTTTTGGCTCCGCTGAGGCTGGGAGGCGGCTGGCATCGGTAACAATAGGAGTGCTCTATGACATTTGGGTTGCTTCTGTGGCTCATACAGCTGCCAGCCGGTTCACGAATCTGAACACATTATTGGACTAAAAAATGCTCAAGGCCGGGCTTTCATTTCCTGAGTGACTCCATGTCTTTAAGAAAACTGCCAATAATGATGAACGGGTCAGAGCAGAACGGAGCCTTGCGTGAATCCACGGCCCTCCCAATCACCCCTGGTGATGTCAGCGGCCAGTGTTCTGGAAAGACTTCCCTGAACGTGGAGGAAGCTGAAGTCTTCCCTCCCAGAGACAGGTCCTGGGTGTTTTCGCTGCCTCCCCCTGGGGGCTCCCTGCCCTAGGAGCCGGAGCGCATCCTCATTGGGCCTCCTGCCTTGACCAAACAAGGTTGGGATTTAGGGCTGCTCCCCTGGCAACATCTGGCTCACTGCCCTCGAGTCCCTGTTTTTTTTTTAATCTTTCATCTAAAGTCATTTCATTTCAGTTCAACTCCTTGCGTCTCTCACTCCCTTCTTTTTCTCTTACTTGTTCTTTTGGCCTTCGGAGATAGGGAAAGAGAAGAGCAGGGGACGCAAGGCCCACAGTGACGACGCGGGTCAGAAGTGAAAGCACCGCTGGGCCTTGACTTATTTATTGCTTTTTGGCCACAGAGCCACAGGGCCCTGTCCCCAGTGAGCCGCCCAAGGGCATCTTGTGGCACCATCTGCTTGTCCCCCGCCCGCCCCCACCAACCACCCTCCTCCGATTGTGGTTGTTGGTGTGTTTTTTTTTTTTAAGTTTTTGTTGATTTTATAAATTCTGTAGCTCTGTGTTTTTTAGACTTGGCTTGCTGGAGTCAAAGCAAAGCCAGGGCGAGAAGATGGGCAAAGCGAGGCTGGCAGAGGGCTGGGCGCACGGCTCCGGGGCTGCAGATGTGCTCAGGCCACACTTAGGAAGGCCACGGTGTGCCCGCGGGCTTGGGGTGCCCGCCAGCGCGCCTGAAGATGCATCTGAAAACTTCTCGTTGCCTCAAGGGTTTAAAATATCCACACTTCCTGCTCCTCTGAGAGGGGGTATGCACAGAATGCGGGTGACTCACCAGCGGTGGTTTTAAATGTGTCTGTCATGAGGAGGTAGCATCAAAAGCCCATCCTGTTTCAGAAGTTATTTTTTCCACTCTCAGCTTTGCAGTGCTAGGAGAGCTGACTGCTTAAAACCAGTGTTTGTTTTGAGTGCAGAAAGTGAAGGCCGAATTAATTGTGCTGCAGCAAGTAAAAACTGAACGCAGAAGGGGGGAAAAAAAAAACCAAACGTGTAAACAGTGTGAGGATTGAGTTTCAAAGCCCTTGTTTTCAAAAAGTTTAATTATATTTCAGCTAAAGCCAAACTGTCAAAACATGGGAGGGTGATCTGCCCGCTTTGAAAATGCATTAGGCTTCTTATGTAAAAGCCAATAATTGATATCCGAGGTGAAACCGGAGCCGGGCGGGGGGGAGAAGGAAGATAGAGCCTCTCTCAGAACCACTCAAGCGGCATTTCCCTACCGACCATGCTCAATTCTTCAGATCTGGGTTTGTGAAGTGGGAAATTGGAGCGGAGAACAAAGGGAAGGTACAAAATGCTCTGTGAATGGAGAGGGTTTAAAATATCAGGCCTGGTTTGCGAAACGTGGGCCCCAGTGCGTCGTGAATTGTAATTTACGTAAGAGCAAACCTGGAAGAGATCTTCAAACTCCAAACAAGAGCTCCGTAAATAAGAGCAGGCGGCACCTTCTTCCTCTTGAGCAATGAGAGGCTGTGTCCGGGCTGCCCCCGGCCCCGGCTAATGCACGCTGGGTCTCTTCTTCCAAACTCTACCCAGCCACTTCCTGCAAAAAGCGACCCTCGGTGCTGGAGACCTTAACCTCTGTCTCAGTTCCCACCCGTGTCTCTCCTTTGCTGAATCTCCTAGAACTGTCCAGTTCCCGGGGCAGAGATTCATAATCTTGCTCTTTCGACATCTGAGGAGTCTCTGGGTTCTTAAACCATTCTCAAATAAAATTAAGCTTGCACTACATGGAAAAGAATCACAGAAGCCACATAACACATATTTGGGATACAGCTAGGGGAGGCATCAAACAGATCATGACAGGAGTGGTGTAGCAAAATACTCTAATGGAATTAGAATTACTGGCCTAATGCTCGGGTCCCCCGAGGGGGCCACCAACTTTCTTCCTTCCTGGTTAAGCCACTAACTTCCCGGTGGACCAGGTTTCTCTGGCGGGCCCTGGTGGCCTGGGACCATCTCCGCCATTTTCCCTTGGATGCTGATCTTTTCAAACAAGCCCATGTACCTACGCTGTGGATGCTGTTAGGATTTAGAATCCTTTCTTCTTCTACCCTGGTGACATGAGACAGCCATCTTTCTCATTCTTCCTCCCGATTTGCTCTCCCGCAAATATGATACATTCTGCGGAGCCCAGTGGACTTTCTGGTCTGTGGCCCAGGGCTCTTGTTGCCCTCAGACAGGAGCTGCCAGGTAAGATACAGGATGCCCAGTTAAATTTTGAATTTCAGATAAACAATACATAATATTTTAGGGCAAATATTTCTTGAATGTTATATTTAAAAAGTATGTCCCATGCAATATTTAGGACATACCCTAAAAAATTGCGTGTTGTTTTTCTGAAGTTGCTATTTAACTGAGCATCCTGTATTTTTGTTTGCTCAATCTGCCGGCCCTTCCAGAGCCTCTTGCGTTCGGAATGAAGGTGGGCTCCACAAGCCACGCGTGGGAGTGGGTTCTACCGGGCACCAGAGCCTGCTGGGGCCGTGTTCTCCTTCCAAGGCCCAGGTTGGTGCCACCCACTGGGCCAGATGTCCCCTCACTGCTTCCTCCTCGTTCCTGCTCTGTGTCTGGGGTGCTCCGACCACACCTCTGTCCCGGCGATTGTGATCATTGTCATGGTTCTAGACCTAAGAGCTTCTTTGGGCTGAGACCATCTTTGTTCATCTGGGATCCTGGTACACAGCAGGCACTCAATATATGCTAGCAGAGCCAGTGGCATGGGAAGCAGAAGGCCAACACCAGGCTCCTGCAGGCCACCTTTGCGACAACCTCCAAATGTCTGGGTAGCCAGCAGAAGCCACCACGCAGCTCATACAATGACAGCTTTCTCCATTGTTACACCAGACAGTTTGGGTACTCACAAAAATTGCTTTGGGGAATCAGCAGAGGGTGCGGGAAACTCAGAAACTGGCCGCTGATGGAAAACAGGAAAGGAGAGCCTGTAATTAAAAGCAGCCACCTCCCAGCTCCATCTGCGGCGCCAGGAGCCCGGCTGAGAAGGGGAGCCTGTTCCCCTCGCTGGCCGGCGCGGTGGGCGGGCAGCCCGCACAGACCGTGCAGACGGGCACGGGGGCCCCGCAAAGAGGAGGGTCAGGGTCTGGTCAAACCCTCTCCACAAGACGTCTTCACCTTCAGACCTCCAGCAAGTTCCTTCCTCCCCCACCCGAGCTCATGCAGGGCTCAGAGCTCAGCGCTCAGGTGCGCAGAGCGAGCTTCGTCTGAAGGGCTTTGCGGAGCCGCCTTCCGTTTCTTTCATCACAGACAGAAAAGTCCCCTTTCAAGTTCTCCAAGATGTGCTCTCAGCACACTGCGTTTATTGTCAAGCACTGCTGTTGGCCTCCGCATCTCCAAGATGTTTAAGCCATAACATATACATCAGAACACCGTGTTTCCAAGATATTTGTGCGATAACGTGTCCATTAGAACGCTGTGCTCTAATGTATACGCTATTGCACAAATATCTCCACATTAGAACATTGTGTTCCAATGGATATGTTAGTGCATAAATATCCTGGAAATGAGATAGGTCGGCAGTACCGTATTTATTTTATAGAGCCAAGAGAAGGCCCAGAGTTGGTGAACAACTGGCCCACGGTCACACAGCACGCCATTCATTCCTATCATACACGAGTGGTAGGCACAACCGAGGCATCGGAAAGATGAGATGAAAAACCCACCATTCCGGATAAAACCATAGGAAGGCGGATGCCTCGTGAGCCGGCAGGAATACGGCAGGGAAAGGGTGCAGCGTGACCGCGGGCTGAGTCACACCCGGGGGAGGAGGGGAGCGACTTTGCTGGGAAGGGGGTGTCGGCGTGGTCAGCCATGGCACTGAAGTTGCAGCTCAAGCTGGGGCGTCTGGTGCTGAGGTCAGGCCTCCGGGTCATTTGGCACTGCGGTTGAGCCCGGGGGTGGGGGCCACAGAGGTGACAAAGCAGACACAGTTTCAGTGTATGGATGAGGGCCAGAGAAAACCAGCGGCAGAAAGTGCTGGTCTCTGTGCCGAGTTTGTGCCGGTCTCTCTGCAAAGTCCCTCACCGTCGCTTCTGCTCAATGGGCGAATGCAAGGGGCTTCTGGGTAGCTGCAGACGCACAGCAAGCTCTCGCTTTGATCTTAGCAAAGTTCCTGCTCAGCTCCCCCCCTCGGGGCGTGGGAGCCTATCTTTAAGCAGATCTTGGGGAGCAGTACCCTGCTGCAGAGGTTTTTCCAAAGCCTGTGGTCAGTCTCCAAGGAGCAGTATCAGCAGGAGCAGGCTCGCCCACCAGACGGCCGACGCCCTGCTGTGGGCGAGCGAGGTCTCTCTCCCTTGAAAGCGCCTGTGGCACCCAGACGAGGCCCCTTTTAAGGTGAGCGCTCAGGAAACCCTGCGTGAGCAGGAGAGAGAGTTGAGACAAGCATTCCTGTGCGCAAACAAGGCGAGGGAGAATTTAGACCTTTAGGAAAAAGGTACCCATGAGACTCCGGGACACAGGGAAGGGCCAGAGGGGCGCAGGGGAGACCTGGGTGATGCTGAGGGGTTGGGGACTTTCCCTTCCCCATTCGGTGCATTAAAAGGCTAGATGGCAACTCGGTTCCTCACAGTCAGAAGACACAGCCAGGGACGTGCATCCCAGCTTGCTGGAGCGGAGTCCTGTTCTGCACTGTTGTTCTCGCGTAATTACGAACGGTTCCCCTTTCATTCTCAGAAGTGGAGTATCCTTGTTTGAACAATATATTATACGGCCACCCTTGAAGAGATTAACCAACGACTACTCTGAAATCTCCAATAACTAGGGTAGCAGAGACGAGGTTCCGAAAGAGTGATGCCCAGGGCCTGCGACGTGGCCAGAACTGGCCCCTCCAACGCAGCGGTCTCTCTCCAAGAAGTGCACGTGCTTCTCAGTTAAGACTATTTCCATCAAATTCTTACCACTTCCCGATGGTAGGTTTACAGTAAAGTTCTGGCCCTTAGGACAAATGTTTTTCAACCCCCAAATAACCATGTCGTACTTTGGAAACTATTTTTGATTCTGTACGGTGTCGTCCCTGCCTCTCTGGCGAGCACCGTCCCTCAGTCCCCGCCGTATGATCTGAGTGCTCGGAAGAATGCGCACCGAGGTCCACGTCGGTGGGCTCCTCTTTCAGCTTAAACCGCAGACACTCTTCTTTCCACGTGGCCATCAGCATCCTCCTCCTCGCCTTCTGCATACACTCAGTTGCCAAATCGACGTTCTCTCCCCTTGGTCTCTCCACTGCGTGCCCAAGGCCACAGAACGTCCGAGCTCTTTGCTTCCCGCCTGGACTGAGCCATGCTCCCCTCTCGTTTCCTGGCCTGGGGAGACTGGCAGAAACCACATCCGGGGGATGTAAAGTCCCCGTGGGACAGTGGTATTGAGAGTCAGCGTCCTGGTGGGACAATGGGGGTGTGGAGCCCAGTTCCAGAGACTGTGACCCCGCAGGGGAAGCTGGGCTGAGGACAGAGTAGAGCCGCCAGGTTTCAGGGGAAAGGACTGTGTCAAGTTCAATGGTGAACGGCCGAGGAGCTGGGCACGGCCTCAAGGCTGTCAAGCACCTCTGCTCCCGTCCCGGAGAACTCTCAAATGCAGCACGTAGTTGCCGATGCCTCCGGGCCGGTCTCTCCGCCTCCCATCTGTCCATCGCAAATTTATTTTTCCAAAGCAGGGCTCTGACAGGAGCAGTGCCTGCCCCAGGCCTCGGGTGTGCAAACCTTCCGAGCTTCCTGCTGTGCACTTAGCACCGAGATGTCTTACCCCGACACCCGCGGTCCCTGTGGCCTGTGCCCGGCCTGCCTGTCAGACCTGTGCCCATCCTGTGCGTCTGGCCTCGACTGTGCCCTGCTTGCCACACAGTCCTGGGCTCTCCGGCCTCTGCACCTTGGCTTGAGCTCTCCTGGCAGTTGGAGTAGTTTATTTCCCGGACTCCTCTCACCAGAGTTGCCAGATCCTGTGCCCGGAGGTGAACGCATCATAAGGTTAATGAGATGGAAGCTTAGGGTCCTTTCCTTTCAGATCCGTCCCTCCCACGGACCCGAGGACACCACAGCATCGGTTCCCGTGGACACGCGATCCATACACCTTGCAAGAGGAGGATAAATAGATGGAGGCTTTTGTCTCTTTCCACTCCAGCTTTGTCTCCACACGCTTCAGTAGTGGCATTGAAGTGGCCTTGAACATTTTTGGGGACCTGGCTAACGGAAAATTAAGTTGGGGAGACATTTAATTTGGCTTTGGTGGAACACGTATGCTGTTTGCAGTCCCTTCGGTGTATGTGAAGTTCTCATGCAGAGATGGCTTCCAGGATACTCGTGCAGTGACTCACGTGGCACTGCCACGGGGCGGGGGATGGGGCGCGGGACGGAGCTCATATCGCAACACAAAGACAGCCTGTGGTCCCCATCCCCGGAACAGTCCACAGGGAGGTAGAAACAGGACTTGCGATGTGTGGACCAGAGTCCGGTCTGTGGAATGTTCTTTCAGTTATCACGTGTGTAAATTGGAAGGAGAAGATTCTGTTTTCCTTGACGCCTGGTCAAAATGGGAGCTCTCTCCTGCCGGGAATATACCCGACAACTCAGAGCCCGCAACAGTGGATGCACAGAGCAGACCCAGGGAGGCCAGGCGGGAACCAGGGAGCCTGTGGCGGGGTGACACGGAGGAGGGCAGGGAGCCCTCGGTGGGACTGTGGCTGCGTGGCTGTTGTGAGTGCGCATGTCTGTGTTGGAACACACCATCCTGACATTTGATATGCGCCTGTGTGCCTGCTATACCACACGTACGTCTGTTTGTTGTTAGATAATAGTTCCACAACTTGTTATATCGTTACGAATTATATTCTGCAACAATGAAGGAGTAGAAGGAAGTCCTGTGGTTCGATTGTCACAGAAAATGCACAATTTGGGATTCTCGGTCCAATTCATGGGCAGGCAGGGATTCTGTGACCCAGGTGCACGGTTTCAGGGATGGTTTGATCTCACCCAAGTGTCAGGAAGGGGCTCGCTGGCCAGGGCGATCAGAGTCACTCTCGTTGACCGCCCCAGGAAGGCCTGCTGCACAGGGCCGGTGGGAGGCAGGAACGGGGTTTGCTCAGAGCTCTGTGAACGAGGCTGTGGCAGCCGGACCACACTGAAAGCAGCAAGGAGCAGCCACACCTCAAATGCACACGGACTCAGAGGCCGAACTGCAGACACGGTTAAGCTCCCGTCACCCACCTGAGTGGCAAAAGTGATTCCGGAAGCTACAGGGATTGAGGTGGGAGCACACGTGCAGGGAAACAGCGTCACACCCGAGCTCCAGGATTCCAAACCTCGCCTGGGAGGTAGGAGAACACTGGGATCATTATGGCTTTTGAAACTGTAAACGTGCCCAAGCGCTGGTTTGGCTGGCAGACTGGAAAATTCTTAGGGTTAAAATTCAAATAAGAATAATAGCATTGCTAGTCAAGACTACAGTTTTTATTTAAATTATGCTCCCAGATCTCTATGAAGTCAATCCAAAACATAATTAATACTTTTTTTTTTAAAACTACAGAGAATAAGTTTTGATCGTAAGGGCATGTGTGTGTGTGTGCTTGTCACACACACACACACACACACACACGCACTGCAATATCTATACATATAGATGCCGTGCGCAAGTAATGGGGAAGATGAACGATAGTCCCGAGTTGGCTGTAAAAGCCCAGAAACCTCTGAGCAGCTCCCCGCATGGCGCCCCTGCCCCGCCTCCCCACTGCTGCCTCCCTCCCTGCCCTGCACGCTAGAATGCCCAGCTCCAGCCCTGGCATGCCGTTCTCTCTCCCTCCCCCAATCCTCCTCCCCTCCCCCACCATCTTGTTGGAATTGAAGAAGGGGCACCCAGCAATTCCACCTGCCCCTCATTTGGAAGGAAGACAGGGACATGGGACAGAAACCCGCTGAGATCTGTGTGGTCCTGGAATAGGAGCGGAGCTTGGTGAGGGTGACATGATGAGGCGGAAAGGGAAAGGGCGTGCAGGGGCCCGGGCAGCTGGGACTTGATAACCTCTGGGAGGCCTGGAGGGCTGCAGGCCTCGGGAAGGAGAGGGGTTTGCTTTGGGGGTGATTGCTTCTCCTGGGCTTCTTGAGGGCATCGGCATTCATCCACGCTGCTCCAACCGGCCGTTTTGCGAATGCATGCAGCTCCTGCACTGGGTCAGAGCAGGACCTCAGGAAAGAGGACGCAGGGTCACGGTGACCTTGGAACACCATCTGGAACCTGGTGTCCTGTCGCCATGTCTCCCTGGGGGCTGGGATCCCTGGTCTGCGCCTGGATAACCTCCTTCTCTCGGCTGTAGCCCTGCTCTTGGCGAGCTGCCCGTTGGAACCAAAGGTGGGACCCGACCCTCCCACCCCCACAGCCAAATTCCTCAGCCAAGGACGAGCAGGGCCCAGGAGTGGAGTCTGGGGGGTCCCCTGCAGGAGAATGCACTCTGAGAGCATGGACGGCTGGTTAGACACGGGCTGTTTTCGCATCTCCTCCAAGGACCCGTATTCAGAGCTTGGTCTGACCGGGCAGACAGTCTGTGGTCAATGTCCTGGTCCCTTAGAAATGACTCCTTCACACTTGGCCCTTACTCATTTTTTTTCTTAGCTTTTTAAAATGCAAAGCGCAGCTTTAGGCCCCAGGGACCTGCACAGTGGCCCTCCCATGTCCCCACCCGTGGGAAGTCCACCCTCTCCGAGCTGCGTGAGCCCGGGGAGCTTTCTGGGGGTGACTTCCTTCCAGAACAGACCAGAGCTCTGGTGCCAAAGGCTCGTAGCACCTCCAGGTTGGGGTCAGAGTCTTTGGATACTGTTGGGTCAGAGGCTTCCAAAAGAATTCTTCTTACCGTGAAATCCAGTGAGGAACTCCAACAGCTAAAGCAGACGAAAGAGGAACTGTTCTCTTTGAAGACAAGACAGGTCTCTTAGAGTCCAAGGGCTCCCCCCGCCCCCAGCCATGGGCTCCCCAAGATAACTCTGGAACCCTAGGGCTCGACGGAATATGATTTGCAAACTCCTTGCATCCTGCTGTTGGGGTGCTCCCAGCTAGCTGAAAAGACCTGCAAGCTCAGTCCTTCATCAGAAAGAACCGTCACACTGGTCCGGAGGATGGTCCAGAGAGAGAGCAAACAAAACAACGACCATCCCCTCTTTCACAGCTCTTCTCTTGAGGTCACCTTTCGGTCTGCACAGAATCCTCTCCAGCTGGGTGACCGAGAGTTGCTCACCTGGCCCACCTCCCTCCGCCTTTCTCTGCCAGGGTCTCGACTTCATTCTGCTCCTCCTGGTTTTTCTCTTCTCTTCTTACAAACTAGTGCCTGGCCTCCCTGCCCATGACACGCTTCCAACGCCGCTGAGGTCCATTTGTTTTAGTCTCAATGTCTTTTGGGCTTCCAGAAAGAGTGATGCCTTAAGCCTACGGATCCGTGGCCTGTTAGGAACCGGGCTGCACAGCAGGAGGTGAGCGTGGGGTGAGTGGGGGAAGCTTCCTCTGTGTTTGCAGGCGCTCCCCATCGCTCGCATCACCGCCCGAGCCCCGCCTCTGCCCTGCCCCTCCCTTCCGTGAATCTAGTCCCTGTGCCAGTAAGGTTGGGCTCCTCTGCCTTAAGCCGTGGCCCGTTTGATGACTTTCCCCAGAGTTAGCACTACAGGTCAGTCATCACCAGTTGCGGGGGTCTCCCCAGGCCCCCTCACGGCCCTGGAGTCTGTGTAGATGAGCGTTCTCTGGCTCTTCCTCCTCTGATGCAGAGAAATTATTTTCTACTCTGTGGCTTTCAGGGAGAGAAAGAAAGTGTATGTGGTATGTAGGATGTGAAAATGGAGGGCTTGCAGTCATGGCTCATGTTCTGTGGTTAATTCCCCCACATGTCTGAGCAGCGAGCAGATGTTTATAAACAGGAACTCGCCGTTTCAGCGATGAGAGCCTCTGGTCTCGCCACTCTGCTCGCTTGCACACAAACACATGTGCACACACACACTCACACACACTCACACTCCCCCTTGGTCTCACTCCCCACCGTTGCTACCCTGCGCTGTGTTTTGCAGAGTGGCCTCTCATTAAATGCTTTTGCCTGATAATGTCTTATGATTCAGTCAAAGATGTCTTTGATATCTGCAGCTGGTTGTCCAGGACTTGCAGATTTGGGGTGAGAACTGGCAGGTAAATGCAGAAGGCGTAAGGAGCTGAGGGGAGGGCGTGGGTAGCAGGGCTGGGCTGCAGCTCATTTAGGAGGCGTGCTCGGGGGACGGGGTCCCAGCTCTACCTCCCTTCTGAGCATCTGCTGCAATGACTCCATTTGGACCCCAGAGAGAAGCCCTGAAGACAGTCTAGAAAATGGGCAGTTGTCCCCTCATATAATCGCCCAGTCACCCGGCAGCGTCTTTTCACAGGATCGTTGGGGTCCGAATTGCCCCAGACTGTGTCTAGACTGCGTCCAGGTAAATGACTTTGAGGTTTCCTTGACCTTCTTGGTTTGCTTGCCCACCCAAGTCTCCCCATCCCTCTCCTACTTGACATTTTTATTCCTGATTTAGACCAGAAATAGATACTGTGTTTCCCAGCCGATCTGTGAGAATAACAGAACCATTGTCCCCCATGGAATAACTTCCTCAAACATGAGTTGATTTTTTTTCCCCCTATAAATTTTCTTGTGTCTATAAAGTGCTTCAAGCTCCTAGGAAGAAAGGCAATACCAAAACACAAGGTGTTACTATTTTTGTCGTTACCTTTATGTCATAATGCAGGACCCCTTTAAAACTACAGTAAGTGCGGAGAGCAATTATTCGGTTTGCTCTGGTTCCATCTGGGTCTCATAGCAAAGTGCAATGTCTAGAAAGCCAAGTCACAGGAGGAAGATAACAACACTATGTGTTTATGTGTCTCTTGTCGTCTTGTCATTTTACAGCCTCCAGGGACATTATTCACTAATTCCCGGGGGTTATAGAGCGATGAACCCTATTGTTCCCTGTTTTACAGATAGGGAGAAGTTGCTGGAAGAAAGAGCCCTAACCTGCAGGACTTCTTTGAAACCCCCTTTGGGATGTGCTGGAAGCGTCCTTTTCTGAGCACACAACAGGGTCACACTTGGCTGGCCAGTCGCTGTCAAAAGGGCAGGAGAATCTGTCTCTCTGAGCCCTTCTGTGCGGAGGGCATCTTCTCACACCTTGCTCCACACATGCTGACCACTCGTGGTGCCACTGGACACTCTTGTAGGTCCCATGTGACTGACCTGATGGCATCACATGGAAATGTGTCCCCGATGAACAAGACAGCAATGGCCTAACTGGCCCAGTGGCCTCCCAGCTCATAGATCGTGAGAACGTTCATGCCTTCCAAGGTTGGGTTTGGGTTTTGTGGGCAGTCACGGATCTTTGTGCGGAGACAATTCTGCTCACCCAGTCCTGCCAGAACGTCTGACTGGTGGGCCACCGCCTTCCTCCACTGATGCCCCATGGCGTGGCATCCTGGAAAGGTGTTGGGTTTGGGAGTCGTGTAGACCTCGGTTTAAATCTCAGATTCACCTCTTACTAGCTACGTTGCGTTGGGCAAGATATTTGCCCAGCCTGTTTCTTCACAGGTAGGAATATCTTCCTTGGAGGTTGTTGTGGAAATTATTGCTCATACACGTGTAGCACCAGACGCAGTTGGGGAGGTGGGAGAAGCAGGTCCTGCTGGCAGGTGAGAGCCAGTTGTGCTCTGTTGCAGCACGTCGGTAGCTTGAAATTGGCCGTGGCAAGAGTGTTTCCACCATGGAAATCAGCAAATGCAATGCATCAGAGCTTACTGCTTTCCCAAGAGTCATTTATCCTCATTTATCCACATACCACTGCATAGTAGCCACTCAATAAATGCAGCTATTCTTAGTAAACTCAGGTAAAACCCATGTTGATTCAAAATGTAGAAATAGAATACATCCATTATATAGAACACAGAAATCACTGCTTGTTTTACAAGAAAAGTGGTATCACATCTGCCAAAAATTGATCACACAGAAAGATGAATGTGTGGCCTCTTTTGGTACATGGAGCTTGTCATTTAGATCTATTGCTTTAGCTTATTGAACGTGGGAACATATTTTATGTTGCTTCTAGTAACTCTAGTAATTGTCCAGCTTATAGGAATGCACTGTCTAAAATCCAAGCTGATAGAAAAAAGGAAGGTGAAACATTTGTCAATCAACAAACATTCAACATGGTGTTTGATTCCACAACTGATACCAGAAATGTGAAAATGATTCTCGACTTCACAAAGCTCACAGTCTGCCTAGGAAGGCAGAGGAAAAGGAACACGTGTTTGAAATAATATAAAAAATAAAGAACTTTGCAAACACATTATATGTTACAATGTGTTTTTACATATAAGAAATTCAGGCACAGGGAAGTGAAGTTAATTTTTTCAGGTTACACAACTAGTAAGTAGCAAAGCTGGAATTTGAACTCAGACTGTAGATCCAAGAATCTTTCTACTAATAATTAGGGAACAAGAGATAGCATTATCCCCCTTCTTCTGGGGGAAGCAAATTGCAAATGACCTTTAAATAATATAAAACTGTCATTCCTGGCTCCAGATAAATTGCTCTCAGCACCTTCTTGGAAACAGCCCAGGGCCAGTGCATGTGCCTCAGGATGGCAATGAGAAGGGCATGTCCCCATGACGGCTATGGCCACCCTAAGCTGCCTTTCTCCAATACTGTACCGTATATAAAGCATCGTTCTACTTTTAGCGAGTTCCTAATGTGTTTGTTCCTTTCCTAAGCAACAGCTATACTGCTGGCCACATTTAACAAAGGAACAAAGTCACATTGTTCAAGGCAAACAACTCCAGTATCAGTTGGAACAAATATACAATCACACTCCCTGGACCTCAATCTCCAAACCCAGCTTGACTAAGTGGAGTGAAAAGGCACAAGGCCACAAGGCAGAAATACACACCTTTATCTGCTTTCAAAAGGCCTTGATCAAGTACAGTTTTTATGTGGTTCTTTTCCCCCTGACTGTCACTAGCATCCTTTTAGAAACCTGAAAATAGCATGTCTTTCCTTACTGATGGGTTCTGTTCCAGGTGACTTTGATTGATTTATTTTTTTTTTTCTTCACCACCCCCTGTGTTTAGAGGAGGACAAAAAGGTTTCCTTTTACTTCTCTGTTCATTTTTTTTTTTAAGGTCCACATAGTAAAACTACAGTTTCATCCTTTTAAATTGATTCTCCCCATCTGTTGGACTAGGTGATCGTTTGGATTCTTCTACCATTAGATCTACTACAATTCTGTAAGCAATCGCCCCTTTTTCTGGTCTCCTGCCACAAGGCAGCCGGGAATTAATGGGCAGAAGGATTTGCTGCGTGGAAGGGCTTTTTGCTACCTGCAGACATTCCTGACGGCTGTTTGCAGCCCTCTGAGTTCGCAGTCAGAAGCACTAGAGAATCTTCTAGAGAAGTTCTCCTGCAGGTCACCGGGCCAGCAGTGCACAGGACGCAGCCACCCTGCAGTGGCGGAGAGTCCCACCAAGTTCTAGAAGAGGTTGGGATAACAATGAAATTAGGCTGGCCTTTAGCCAGCCATGAATACGTGGTGTGGCCTCTTGTACACATTTTTTAAACAATGACTTGATTTAAAAAAGTAACTGGTTACTTGGCAAACCCAACTGAGGAATTGCCAGGGATCGGTTGGAGACTATTAACTTCGGTGCGGTGAGACAGTACCAGGGAAGCTGAATGGATTCGTCACTCTGGGATCCTGACCGGGGAACTGCAGGGCGGGGCCCTTAAAGACTCCCAGGGAGAGGAGCTGTGTCTTGAAGAAAGAGCAGGATTTCTCCGGGCATAGAAGGAGGCGGGAGGGAATTCCAGGCAGAGGAACAGCTTGGGGAAAGGGACAGAGACATGAAGTGCCCACAAACCTGTGTGTGCGTGAACATGGCCTTGGCTTGGCTCATGTCTACATTTCCTGAACAGAAGGCAAAAGAACTCATTCTTTTGAGTTCATTTATTTATTAAATTAGTTGTTAAATGCTTTCTGGGGTTCTAGACCTATAAGCGCCTCGGTAAATTCAAACAGAGCATAAGATGCCCCCACCCGGCACACGCTCTTCCTTCCCTTAAATAGCCTCAAGGTCCTTCTCGAATCCCTGCCTTAGAGACCACCAGGGTCTGAAGGGATGAGTCCCTCCTTGGAACTTTCAACACAACTGTCTTCATAATTCAATTTGCTATTATTAACCACAACTGGCGATAGCTCTTCCATGGTTGTCTTGAGCTGTTATTTACATTTGAAAGTACTGCTTAATTCTCTACTCATTTTTAATCAACTTAATGGGAGTGTAATTTACATACAATAAGAGGCACTGGATGGAAGTGCCCGGTTTGATAACAGAAGATGTGTCCGTGTAAGCTCCATCTCAATCAGAACAAAGCATCTTCATCCCTTCAGAATGTTCCTGCGTGCTCCTTTCCTTCCTCCCCCTCCTCCCACCCAGCCAGCCCCGGCCACCAGCGTCTGACTTCTGTTATCATAGCTTGGTGTTCCCTCCACGAGACAGTCAGAGGAGCAGAATCATACATTACAGAGTCTTGTGTCTGGCTTCTTTTGCTCAACATAATGTTTTTGGGAGTCATCAATGCTGTGTAGGTATATCAATAATTTGTTTCTTTTGAATATAATAATTTGTGTCACCCCTTCCCCTATTAACAGACATTTGGGTTTGTTTTCTCCATGTATTATTATTATTATTATTTATTTATTTAGGTGTCGCCCTTCCAACTAGATTGTGAGTTCCCCGAGGGCGGGAATGTGTCTCGCCGGCTCTGTGGCCCATCGCTGAAGCACCTTATTCAACGCCATGCCCTGCTGGTCCTCAAACAGGTTGGTTCATTGAATGCTAGCTGTGGATGAGACGTGGTTCCTGCCTTGGAAGAGGTGATGATGTGATCATGGAAGCAGCTGTTGATACACACATCAGTCCCTCCCTCCAAGGCACCGCATTCATCCATTCGTCCAGCAAGGTTTTATTTTAGAGAAGAGAGAAGATGTGTCTGTGATCACCTAACCATGGGGCAGGAAGGCGGAACGTGGCATAAAGGACATTCAGACGAGGAGCCAGGGAAACTGAGGGCCAAGGGACGCCTGTCACCGAGAGGCTCAGGGAAGATCTGGAAGAGGAGCATCGCATGCCCGGGCCTCAGAGATCGGGCAGAATTTGGACACAGGGAGGTCAATAGGGCTCCAACAGAGGCAAAGAAATGCAGGGCAGAAAGTGAACATCCTCATCCTTTCTGCAGTGAAAGGAGAGCAAACGAAGACACGAAGACACGGGAGAAGCCCTGGGCTTGGGTGGGAAGCGGTGGCTGCTAAGGTTTGAGCAAAGTGGGGGTGGGATGTGGCTGGGAGGAACAGGGGGCTGGGCAGGGAGACTTAGACTACAGAGAGCCGTGGATGCCAGGCTGGGACACCCACGAGCAAGTTCAAACACGCAGTACTCGCTCATCAAACGCTTATGTGAGGAGGGGGATGCCATTGTAATGATTTAGCATCCATCCTCAGCAAGGCAAAGCCCCACCATCTGTGAATCATTGCATCCACGTTCCAGGTGAATAACTGAAAGTAAGTGGGGTAAGTAATTTGATGAGGTCACGCCAAAGGTGAGTGCCAGAATTAGGATTCAGTCCTGATTTCTGGTGAGTCTGCTCTGGGCACAGGGTGGGCTTCTGCATGTGACGGCTTCTGCATGTGACAACTTCTGCAGGTGGTAACTGCACGTGAAGAGTACATGACCCAGGGTGGAAAGATCACAGAGAGCTTTTCTATGTGTGTGTGTGAAAGTCACCATGAGCAGATACAAACAGAGTCGGGTTGTCTGTCTTTAAGGGATTGAAATGCAGTGAGCTTATTATTACCAAGAACCCTCCATCATGCGTTGAGGACTTTGGGATTTTGCAGTGATTTCATACTTGTTATGTCATTAGACCCTCCCAGTAATCCTGAGAGTTCCGCAAGTCAGGTATCTTCACTATTATTTTTATTTCTACTACTGCTATTATTCCGGATTTTTCAGGGCAAGAAACAGAGACCCAAAGGAGTTGAGAACCTTTCCAAGGCATCTATAGCTTATTGGCCAGGACTCAAGCCTGCATCTCTTGAATGAATTTCTACAACCTGTCACTGGAGAATAAGGAGGAAGGATTCTACCAGATAGAAGAGTCTAGAAGACTGCATTTCTGAACCAAAGCAGTTGGTCTAAGACTCTCTCACTCCCCATCCCCAACACACTGTGGGCCTAGGTGGGGTCTGACAGGGGTTGGAATAAGTCAAGCTAGGATTCTGATGCTTGTTTTGCTATGATCATGTGTGAGTTAGAGTTTTCTTCCGTCACAAGAGGAGTTGGAGATGTAGATCCCTAAGCTTTCTGCCGGTGTAGACATTTGTCCTTCTCTGATCCTGAGGGCCAGAGTCACACAGGGGATTGTCTACACTAGGAAGTGGGAGGGATCCCTACGTCACTGACCTGCCCTCCCCTGCAGGCTACCCCAGTGTTGATCCTACACAGACAGGCCCAGACAGGCTGCGCTCCGTGACCCCGTGACCCCGGGCCTAGCTGGGAACAAAGAGCACTTCAAGAGGGATGGCCTGGAGGAGTTTGCCTTTGTGATCATTTTGCTTCAGGTAAATCCTGTATAACCAGGAACCATCGAGAATGAGTCAGGGAGCAACCCTGAGAAACCACTGCCGTAAAACAGAGCTTCCAGAGAGCCGTCTGGAAGGATCCCGAGCTCCCCACACCGGGGCCTCTTTAAAGACCTGGCTGCCTAATTTGGAATCTCCCAAAAAGTCCCTTTGCTTTTTGTGCGCACGTGCTCTCGAAGGCAATTTGCTAAGTGACTTGAACAAATCATCTACCGCTGCCTCCACTTCTTCACCACCTGCCTCCTTTGGAATCCGGGACAACCTGACCTCTATCAGACCCATCAACCCACCGGCCAACACTCGCTGCTCCAAGTATAAATAGTTGTCTTCCTCACTTTGCATAGTCACTCTCGTCTTGAAATATGCACGTGTTGGGAAGGGAATCTAGAAATAAATCTTGCCTCAATAACATTTTCTATTCATGCATTAGTTTCTCCCTTTTAAACAGCAGCCAGGCGGTCTGCAAATAACGACCACCCCTGGTCATCCCTGGGAAGATAAAGGATTATTAAAGGAGGGGCCGGCTGCGTGCAGACTATACCGACTAGGTTTGGGGTGGAAAGAGAGGCTGCCCTGGTGTTGCCCTCTGCCCCACGGGAAGACACTAATAGCAATCTTCGACTGTAATAACTGTCTCGTCCATTTTTTCCTGGTCCAAGTTTGCATAAGTTCTAAGCCTGAAAGCCAAAGAAAAAATGAAATCTTACAGGTAAACATGGCCTTGCAGCTACTTGAAAAAGCTCTCTCTCTCTCTCTCTCTCACTCACATAAACACAGCGGCCTCGCTCAGAGCAATCTTGGGCTCTGAGCTGTGAAGAATTGCGGCAGGTAGGAAGAAATGGTAGCTCTGGAATTCAATTAACTGTCAGCATCGCTGTCTGAGTCAGAATGAGTCACTCCTCTTCAGCAAACAGGCATGGGGGCTGTGAGCCTCCAAGACCAGCCACTGGAGGCCCGGGACACAGAGCCTCCCCGAATCCTTTCTGCACCCGCACGCATTTTTACATGAAAATATAATGGGGAGATAGTGGGGGGGGGGCGGTGGATTTGTGAGTACAGGGGAGATACTGTCAAGAATTTGCGTGCATCTTCTTTTATATTTGTTTCACTGGGTTCTAAGCTACCAAAGAGCAGGGGCTGTGTCTTATATTTCTTCTCTTTCAGTTCATGTCCAAATTAATGCTTAAGGGGATAAGAAAGGACGCTCTCTGGTCCCCTGCGAGGTAGGTACCATTATCAGTCCCGTGCTATAGATGGGGGAAGCGACATGCTAGTAGGAGAGAAAGCCAGGACTCAGTCCCAGAGAGGCTGCCGAGGGTACCAGCTCCAACCACTGCACGTTACATCGTTTCTCTATTTAACACGGACAGTAAAATGTGGGCCTGGAAAAGGCGAGGGTGTGTGTTTTTCCATTTTATACCGCAGCTTGCATCCAACATCGTCCAATGCACAATAATAATCCAATACGCAACAGGGAGAACCTTCCTCCCCCCTTTTCCTTGGGCACCTGGGTGGCTCAGGTGTCAGTGGACTGGTTTTGTGGGTGCTGGTGCTGGTCTCCCCCAACATTCCTCGTTGCCGCTTTCTATGTGCAGTTACGATCTATGACACAATTCAGAAGGGACAAGAAACAATGTAATCAAAAAGGATAGTAAAATTGACAACGAGCTGGTGAAACTTAAAATTTCTTTGAGTACTGGGAGTGAATATTAAGACCTGAGAGTAAACATTCAATGCGATTTGTCCACAGCACTTAGAGGGAACATGCTGGAAATGCCATGCTCCTAAGATCAAGTCAGGGTGGCCAAACAGGCAGATGTGCTGCGCTCAAGGGGCAAAAAGGATGAAATCAGATACTCCAAATGCTCGAGCAGGACCAGCTGTCAAAGCATGGGCTGCCTGACTCACACATTTATAAGCCTCAGGTAGGTAAGAGACAACAGTAAGAAGGTGACCTCCGTGTGACAGCCTAATTCAAATGTGTAGAACTCGGATCGCACTGGTCTAAGCTGCAGAAATTTCGCAGTTGGTCCATTTTACAACAGGACATCCCTGTCCACCAAGCACCGCTTGTGTTTGCTGCCTTTGCCTTTGTCTTCACTTTCTTTCCCTGCTTCGCTACAGCACCAAACATACTGGCTCTCCCAGCTTCACAAAGAGAAAAGGATTCCAAGAGGAAACCGCTTCACAGCATGGGAGCCCTGGGCAGAATGAAAGACGGAGGAGGCCTTGTCATGAGATTAAGGGAAAAATGCTTTTGTGCATCCAAGTCCGTACGCAGGACGCCAGGGGAGCCAACACAAACACGGGCATTGTTTTGGGAAGGAAAAGGTTAACAAGCTATGAAAACAAAATTAGAGATATTTTCAAAGCATGACCCTCAGCAGAGCGAGCAGAATGCAGCCTGCCCGTGCAGCGGCGTTGGCTCTCACTGACGTCTACCCTGCAGCCGCCGGGCTGTGATGGAGGAGAGAGCCACATCCACTGCGCAGAGGCATAAAAGCCCGGGTCCAGGGGAAAAATACTCCCAGCTCCTTGGCCCCTTCTTAGAAACGAGCTTCGGAAAAATTCTTTGCGGATCTTGCAGACCTTGAAACGTGTGCTTTCATCTTCCCCCTGGCAAAAGCACTTAGCCTGGAAATGGAAATTCTGAGCTCATTTAAAGACTTGGTCTCATAGCGGCCCTGAGGATAAGAATGGTGCCTCAGTTTCCTTATCCTGTTCATTCTTGTTCACGGGGCACCTACTGTGTACCAGGCTGAGGGTTCCCCGCTGTGGCTACAAGGCAGGAAGGACCCCATCCTTGTCTTGAAGGGACTCCCAATCTGACAAAGACACAGACGTACAAAGAGACAATTATTATTGTAGTTTGTTTACATGTGTCATGTTTATTGAATGGATCAGCTTTTAATTGGTTTCCAAATTGAGCAGTAATGTGGCTAATGTCAGTGGCCGTTCGATATTCAAGTAGAATGTGTGTGTATGCGTGTGATCTGACACCAGCGCCTCTCTCAGCAGTGTCCCCTGGCTCTTTGGGAGCCTGTAAACCTGTGTCCTAAGCTGGCTCATGGGGACAGAGGCCATCACCCCACTGTGCAGTTGGAGCTACAGCTATGACGTGGTTTGTGACAGAGCCAAGATGAAGTCATTGAGACGCTTCATCCAAAAAAGATTGCGAGTGCCCACGAGGGCCCAGGCTGTCTCTGTTTAACTCCGTGCACACCGACTCTAGCAATCAATCATAAATGCCATCAGTGATGGCAATAACAGGGGTTTTATAAACAGAATCAAGAGTCCAAGTGCGCAAGAGAAATCAGGTCAGAGCGCCGAGATATCTGTGTGGCTTCCATGACAAGGCACTCGGTTTTCTCCAGCAAGACGTAAAGTCTTCCTTGTCACATTCCAGTCTCAGCTCTTCCAGGGCTTCCAAAGCGCAATTCTTGGCATTTTAGATGACCCTGATGCACTTGGCTTGGACCCAGGTGGCACAGGGTATGCCCAATGTCCCTGTGATTACTTCCTGCTTGACACCGCACAGCCCTGGCTGGCGACTTCCCAAGATCTGAAATGATGAGATTCATTTTCATACGTCCCAAAGTAGGGATACCAAAAGGGACATGGGGCAGCTTGGGCTCAGAGAGGAAGGGCTGCAGGTGGTGACTGACCTACCTAAAACGAAAGCTCCAATCACGGGATGATAGCCCCATCTTTTTTTCTGAGACCTGTGATAATCAGCCAAGAAATGTGGTTACACCGTACAGTAAATTTGATGTGAGCAGGTAGAAGAACATTGACGCTGCCCATTTCTATTTAATTCAGAGGAAGAAGTCCCTCTATATAATCTATTTTGTGGCCCTCCAATTAACGTCTGGTTAACTATGAAGTCACAAGAGTTTTGGTAACCTAATGTGAAATTCATCAGGCCTTTTATGTCCAGATCTACAATGTGAGATTTGAATTCTCCCTCAGATAAAGTACTTATTTCATTCTCATTTTAGCATTACATTTCTTCACATGTCTCCAACCAGCCCTTGGTTATCTGGGACAAAGATTACTAATCCTAGACTGGCTTCCTCTCATGCTTCTGGGTGACTTCCCTTCTTTCTCCTGCCCACCCCAGTCAGGAATTCCTACTGTCCTGAATACCATGGCACTTAATCCACGAGGCATCTTATGGGAAACAACAAGCTTGGTGTCTGGTTTTGTTCCCCTGATGAATGAAGCTTACCTCTGAAATCTTAAAAAAACTTGTTTGTAGATTTCTAAAGTATTTCCCACATTCAAAATGTACCCAAGGACCTTCTTGACATCTCTACGAAGCTAATCGACATCTCAAACTTCACGAGCCCCAGACTGAGCTCCTCGTCCCCGCAGGACGCCTCCGCCCACAACTCTTCCAGCCACAGCCTTCCCCTCTCAGCTGCGGGGAACTTCTTTCTTCCAGGGGTTCAGGCCCCAGACCTCAGAGTCACCCCTGACTTCACCCTTCTCTCAGACCCCACATCCAAACTGTCGGGAAATCCCACTTACTCCTTCAAACTGGACACTGCTCATTGAGGTAACTGCTGTCACCTGCAGCCACCACCGCGTCTCTGCTGGATTAAAGCAGTGGCCTCCTTGCTTCTGCCCTCAACGTGCCACCAGAGCGAGTCTTTGCAAATGCAAGGCAGGTAGTGCTACACCTGCTCAGGACACTGCAGAAGCTTCCGGCTCCCCCAGGGAAGAGCAGAAATTGTCACACAGCCTCCACCATCTCTCCAACCTCGGGACCTGCTTCCTGCCCGATTTCACTCCAGTCCAGCTGTCCCAGCTTTGTGCTACTCCTCCAATAAGCCACACGTGCCCCTGCCTTGGAGTCTTGGCCCTGCCTGTTCTTCCTGTCTGCAACTCTCTTCCCCTGGACAGCGCTCTGGCTACCCCTCCCCTCCGCATGTCTGCACAGATCTCACCTGCTCAGTGGGCCCACCTGGACCTCTGTTGAACTTGCCCTTGGCACCAGCCCCACCCGCCTGGCCCCAGCAAGGTGTCTCCTCTCCCGCTCTGGTTTTGTTTGTTTATTTGTTTGTTTTCCATAGTACTCACCCTCACCTTCCATGAAGTCTGGGATCTTGGTCTCTTTTATTGACTGATGTGGCCCTAGCATCTGGAGAGGTGCCTGACACATAGTAGGTGCTCAATTAATACCTGTTGAATGAATCATTGAGGCAGGGAGTTGGTGCACAGTGTGGAAAGCATATGGGTTTGAAATCAGGAGAGCAGGGTTAAAGTCACTTACTAGCTGTGGGGCCTTGGGCAGATCACCGTAACTTTTTGAGCCAGTTACATATAATCGTAACTATAAAGTGCCTAAGACAGTGCCTGATGGATAGAAACCCTCAGTACATGGTAGTTAGTGGTATTGCTGTTCCCATCGTACATGCCAGTACCTGCTGTGACACAGCTACAGCCTCCAAGGAGAGTCTGTTTAAGCCCAGCTCAATTCTGACCCTAAACCCAGGGCTGGGGGAACTATCGTTGGCACCTGCGGAGTTTTCCTCTTGCCCATCCCTGTTGTTCCTCTGGTTAGTAAGAGGGAGGCGTAGAGAAGGCCTATAATTCCCAATCAATAATCTGCTCAGCGACACTGGCCTCCAACCCCCACTTACACTGAAGCTCTGAGAGAGCTGGGGGCCGGCACACACAGGCTCCTTCTACCTCCCGCTCCCCTTCGGCTGGCTCAGGCTGGCTTCGTCATCGCCATCACTACTCTAGCAGTCAGCAGGGCCAGCAGAAGGGGCGTGGCTTTGGCAGTCTCAGCTCGCCCCTTGCTAGGTGAGTGGCTTTGGGCCCGTCCCTCCTGACCCTCACTTTCGCCATCTGTACGGTGGACGTGATGATACCTTCCTCAGTGGAATTTACAGGACACTGGGAGCTCAGCAGATTGTGGAAGGGCTGATGGCATGAGAGGACGACCCCACTCATGGGATAACCAGCGCTGTTTGCATTTTTCAGAAGGAACTTGTGAAGCAACTGAATAGTCCTTCTGAAGCAGGGAGGTAACTGTCCCTGAAGGCATTCAGGGAGAAGCTGGACAACCACCTAGCTCCTTGGCTGACCAGGCTCTGCTTAGGTCTCTCTGGTCTCTCTCTCTCTTTTTTTTCTCTTTAAATCTCTTTATGTCTAAGACCTGCAACTGCAATGAGGTTGCCTCCGCCCCCGGCTCTCCCCAACTTTCCTCCCCCCCTCCATAAACTTGGCCAGGTCTTGGCCTGGTAGAAGCAGAGCCGGTGGCCTGACAGCTGGCTTGCCTTCCTCCAGAGTGGTTGTCATTACAGGATGACACACACAGAAAAAGAGAAGTGCTTAGAGGGTTCATATCCAGATATAAATGTGATAGACCCAGGAAATATAGGCAATCCATAGTCGAGCTGCAAGGTTAAACAGAGCAATGTGGAATACGCAGCCTCATAAAACATGTTTAGAGGAAACGCCCGACACTCTCCTGCTTTATTTAGGGAAGATGGGCTTAGAGAGCCACTCTGAATGATGGATGTCTTTGAGTATGGAAAAGGAGACAAGGAAAATATCCTCCGTTTTGGAAAGTGGGAGAGTTCTAGACTTCTTCCACGCTTGCTGAATATGCAGAAGTAGATCCGGGGGCAGGGGTGAAAAATACATCGGTATAGAGAAAGCTTCCAGAAATACAGAGATCCGAGGCCCAAACTCACAACTGCTGTTTTTCGTGATGTTTCCCTGCAATTCTTTGCACCCTCTCCCTCCCAAAGTGGTCCAGCACTGGAGTGTGTTGCCGTGGCAACGGGCTCAGTGGGGGAGCCACTCAGCATTACCCAGTAATTCACATCTGTGCTTGTTTCCATCCCTCCTCTCTCCCCTCTCGTTTCTTCCGTAAATGGAAACAGCTCACGAGTGATGCCACCTTGAAGCTCACAGTTCCCGGGAAAAAGGGAAGAGAAGACTGTCTTTCCGGGGGCTATTTTCCCCCCACAGAGTTCTTTTTTCCCTGTCCAAAGGTTGTCTTGCCTTTCACCTAGGGCTGCAAGGAGCGGGCTCAGAGAGGCTCGCAGCCGGGAATGCATGGAAGGAACCCTCCAGAGAAGGCTGGAAAGCCGCCATGCCTCTGACCTCTGCACGGAAAGGTTCTTCTTAAAAGGCTAAGGAATTAGCCTGGGGGCTTTTGCAAGCTACCGGACTTCAGGTGGGGTCAGGCAGGTGGGACGGGGGCCAGGTGGGGCAAGATTTAGCACTTCCAGCCCCTGATGCTGAATGTCCACATTTTTTTTTTGAGGCCCTTGACTTTTTTCTCTGGCCGCTCACCCAGTTCTCCTGTTTTCTCTCCCTGTCTGTAATTTCTCTTCCTGCATTCCACACCAAGGCCCAAAGCAATGGATGACCGAACAGGCCAGCGGCAAGGAGGGAGCCCGTTCAGGGTGGGTTGGGGGGAGGCCGGTGGAAGGAGGGATTGTTCTGCCCCTTTGCTCCCACCTCCACTCTGCTGTCACTGCATTCTGTGGTGTGACAGACAGCAGGTCCAGGCAAACCCATTCACCTCTTTTTCACTGCTTTCCTTCCCCTTAAGATGAACTATCCTTACATTCTGGTCTCTGCCATAAAGGTGCCCAGCTGCTCTTAAATAGTTGATGCCTATAGAGAAAGTTATTTGTAAATGCCACCAACATCAGCATAGTCCAGGGCTGTCACTGCAACAGCATGTGTTTTAGGGGAATCACTTGTTGGCCTGGTCTAGAGTGTGGGTTATATCATGTCTCTGTAGCTGTGCTTTCCTTCTTCTTGCTTCTTAAAACAATTATATATCTTTCTTTTTTTTTTTTTTTTTTTTTGAGACAGAGTCTCACTCTGTTGCCCAGGCTAGAGTGAGTGCCATGGCGTCAGCCTAGCTCACAGCAACCTCAAACTCCTGAGCTCAAGCGATCCTCCTGTCTCAGCCTCCCGAGTAGCTGGGACTACAGGCATGCACCACCATGCCCGGCTAATTTTTTCTATATATATTTTTAGCTGTCCATATAATTTCTTTCTATTTTTAGTAGAGATGGGGTCTCGCTCTTGCTCAGGTTGGTCTCGAACTCCTGAGCTCAAACGATCCGCCCACCTCGGCCTCCCAGAGTGCTAGGATTACAGGCGTGAGCCACCGCGCCCGGCCTATCTTTCTTTTTTAAATTAAACAATCTGTTCATAGTATCAAAATTGAAAATATCCCGAAGAATTTGTTTGAAAAGTCTCCCTCCCGTTCTTGTCCCCTTCTGAGAGCCAGTCAATATGATCAGTTTGTCTCAGAAATACTTAACGTATTTGCAAGCGAACGAGTCTGTGCATTTTATTTTCTCTTTCCTTTCGATATTGATTCCTGAGGAGCAGGGTTTCCAGTTTAGAAGATCTCACCAACGAATGTATGCGGACCCGTTTTGTGTCCAATTTACTAATAAAGGCTATACTTTGTTCAAGTATCCATGCGCAGACGGAGTAAGTAAATTCCCGAGTAATCACAGACTTCCTTTTTTTTGTTCGTTTTCTTTTAATTCCAAGAATCACTTTCTTCTTGTGCCGTTTCCCAGGACGACAGAGAGGGGACATCTCAACCACCAGCCAGGTTGCGTTTGTTCCTGTCTACCTGGCTGGAGAGCAGGTGCTCAGTACTGTGTGTCAGGGGGAGGTGGCAGGGATGGACAAGTGACAGTCGCAAGCCTGGGGAGCACTTCCTCTGGAGGATCGGGGTCCCTCTGACAGCCGTGCAGCGCGTGCTCGGGCAGAGGGGAGGCTGCAGGCTCTGGCCCCCCGGTGGAGGGGGAGCTGCAGGCGAGGAGGACCCGCAGCCTCCAGGAGGCCCTGGGAGTAGGGCGGGAGCAAGAAGAGAATCGACCACACCGCTTATTGGGCTCTAACTGGCTCCATCCGCCTTTTAGTCAAAGCTGCTCAGAATGGCTCATTGTGGCCAGACGGGGCCTGAGTCGGCCGGTCGACAGCATCCGCCGCGTGTTCCCCGAGTACAGCGCGCGGAGCTCGGAGCTGCGGAACCGGGAACAAGACACGCACGGCTCGGCCCTGTCCCCGAGGGGCTGAGAATCCTAGGGAAACACACGGGGACAGATTGGCACGAGAAAGACTCCAGAGCCCGTGAACACACAAATACGAAAACAGGGACAAATGAACACGCAGGGCCAGGCCTGAGACAAGTTTCCTTGTCCGGATTCTCTTTTGGAAAAGGGAGCAAAGGACCTTGTGACATATGGCACGTGTCCCGGCTGCCCAGGTGCGAGGGAGCGATTCAGGCTTTGCAGAAACAGCCGGGTTGGGATCCCTCCGCAGGCCGCTAGCTGTGTCATCTTGACGTGTTTCTAGAGCTGTCTGAAGCTCACTGTCCTCATTGGTAACCTGGGGACAATCCCCCGTGTCTTACAACAGTGAGACCATGGGATGCAAAATGCCTGCCCAGTGCCTCGCGGAGGGTGGGTGCTCGGTGAGGGGCAGCGTTTGTTGTTATTTTTCCGACCACCTTTCTAGACTCTCACCCATCTTTCTAACTGCGTGAGTGTAGACCCTCATTACCAGTTGGGTTTAATGAATCTAATGAGTCATGTAGATATAAATACAGTGTACACACATAGACCCGCTCTTGCGTTTGTTCACAAGTGAGGACGCCACAAAGAATGACGGTTGGGTTTTTCCTATTTGTCAGCAGCTGAGGCCGTGGCCCGGGTCATGGCAAAAGCACGACTCAGTACCAGGGAAATGCTGCACTAGTTCTTACTGGTCACTCTCGTTCTTCTTAGGTTTTTTTTTTTTTTTCCCTCTCTTTTTCTGCTCCCCACTGGCATCACTGCATTCCCCTTTGATGGTGAGAGAACGAGATCAATGAGGGTATCAGGATTTATCTGGCAGGATCTTCTGTCTTCCTCATTATCAACCGTCAGAGCTCGGGCTGAGTTGCTTGAACCTGGAGGACAGACGGGTGTCCTGTTTGTTTCTGGTGGCTCCTTTGGTTTTATCTGCCTGTGTCTGGTGGTTGGGTTTTGAGCGTCAGTGTGTGGAGAGCAGGCGGCCAGCCTTGATTGAGATGATAGCCCTGAGAGTGTTTTGCAGATTGTAAAGTGTGTGCATCGTTATGTTTTTGCTGCTATTGTTTCCTTCCTCCGGGTGGTGGGCTGGGTCCTGCCCTCGTCCCCCTTCTCTGATTACATGACCCCAGACTTTACTGACCGTCCGTCCACCCCAGGGCCTGTACGTCTGCAGGAGAAGCAAGTCTGCGGGAAGCTCCTGTGTCCCCCGAGGCTGCCATGGGGCTCTCTGGGCCCGAGTTGGTGAGGCCGCCCCAGGAGGGGTGAGAAACGCCTCCGTGTACCTCCTGGGGACACGTCCTTGGCTCGGAAGCCACATCTGCCTGTCCAGGGTGTGTGTCCTTGCCTTTTACTTAGACCCGGTTTCCTCCATCTTACTTAGCTAATCTACAATTTTCCTAAGTAACCTCAAGCGTGGCCTAAAATGTAGCTTTAGCTTGATCTCCGGGAGCCGGAGCCGACTGTCTCGGGTTGGGTGCACCGTGGAGAGCCTCCCTTCCCCCACACCGCTGTCGGGGACAGGCTGGGCCTGGGCCGGGCACAGCCAGGCTGCTGCCAACTGGTCTGCGGGTGGCGGTGGCACAATGAACATCTCCGGGCACCTCGGACAAGGGCCACAGCCCTGCACCCCTGTAGCTGGCGGGTCTGGGCAGGAACGCCCACCGGGAGACGAGGCACTTTTCCCCTTGATCAAGTGTCATATTCGTAAGGCAGAACTGTCCCGCAGAACCAGGGTGTGCCTCTCTGTCACTTGTCTTGACCTTGCTAATACGCCGTTCCCCTCACTGCGGCTTCACATATAGGCAATGTTCAGCTAACAGGCGTGAAGTGGGCGAAATCTCTGCAGCAAAAGCCAGGCTGTGACTTTCTTTGGAGCCAGTTCACCCGCCTGACCTAAACTGCAGCAGATACGACGCAGGCCCTGGTGTGATCTGCGGCTTAGACACAGGAGGTGGGCCAGGCGTGTATAAGACGCAACGGCGGAGCGCGCACATCACGGCTTGCGCGAGCTGGTCTGCCACCGACTGTTCTTGAGGCCGGCAGGGGAGAGCCAACCAAGCTTGGACAGGCCGCTGCTGTTCTGTTTGCTCGATGCTTCCTGCAGTTTTATGTGATCTCATGCAGTTAGGAGGAGAGGTGGATGATGTACGTGTTTGCCTTTGCCTCATTACAGTATCATTGGGCTAAAAATGCATACTAGCCACAAGAACACATTCTGGCTGAATATGAGAGACTTTTGTCATTATCTTGAAAAAACAAAACAAAACACACACCCAACAAGCCTCTCTATTGTTATTGCACATCAAGTGATGCAAATGTGCATGCCATTGCAATAAAAGCCACTGTTAGCAGAATTAAATGCTCCAGATTCCGGCCACGAGCAAGCACCATGACTGAATGGGCCGTTTTCTGGGCTGCTTGCTGGCCCTTTCCTCGCGGGATGGTGGGTGGCTGGCTCAGCCGTTGGACTGCGGCTGCTCGGTGGGTCCACATGGCCCTGAGTCCGCCCGCACGTCCAGCCATCCTTAAGCTCAAGCTGGATTTGTCTGAGGAGCGAGAATTCGGAGCCCACCAAGTGGACTCCCCCGAGCTCAGGCCACACAGCTAGACCAGCTGCCTCTCAGGGACTCACTCCTGTTGTTGATGAAGAATAGATTTCTGGCCTTGTGTCCTGCAGGCTCCGTGAGGATACTGGGGAAATGTCCTCAAATGCAGCTCTGGTCTTCAAAGAACTCACGCTGAGCGGGAAGCCCGGCACACGGAGGCCACACCGCAGAGAACAAGGCTCCATCGTATGTCTGCAAATGCGCAGAACAGATGGATAAACCGAGCCTTCGGTCCGGTGGTGTAGACTGGGAGAGCCCGGCCAGTCTCTGGCAGAGTCTGTGCACGTTTCCCGCCTCGGAACGCCGGTGGCATCTCCCTTCTTCATTCTCGGTTCAGCGTCACCATGCGTTATCATAGGTGATGGGTAATGTTTAAAGTTTGTCTCTCGTAAGTCTCACATTTCACTGTGGAATCATCAAATGCTTTGGAGATAACATCTGCCGGAATGGGCAAATCGAGGCCATCAGAGAAGGATGTGACCAACCCAAGGTTTCCAGGTGCCCCATTCAGAACAGCCAGGCCCTGGCACCAATCAAGCGGCCTTGACACCCCAGCGGGGGTCCGTTTAGAGACCCCAACATCAGGGTCTCCGGAGCCCCACGGCCCCGCTCTGTGGACAGGTAAGAGGTCTGTCCCAGGATCGTCACGGGCCGGCAGGAAGGTGCTGTGGTTGTCACCAGCACAGATTTAGGCACATGGCTCTGTGGCAAGAAAGGACATGGCTGGTCCTCCCAGACACCTTCCTGAGTACGTACAAAAGAACCAGGAAGGAACCTCGGAGGTATTTCCACGGGCATTCTGGGCTGGGCTTCTTTGGGGAAGGAGCTGGGACCTGGAAGGGGTTTGAGTGGCTCCTGCCGCCTTCACCCTGGCTCACTTCAAGGTGGTCTCTCCCCTCCCCGCAAGCCCCAGGCCCTGCAGGAGAACTCTAGAGAAGCGGGTTCTAGGCTCACCACGGCCACTGACTAGCCATGTGATCTTGGCTGAGTCAACCCTAGCTGGATGGTAGCAGCGTCCTCGTGGCCTTCCAGGATGTGGTGAGGGTCACACACGTGGTCAATGCCATATGGCCCGACACTCGAGGAGGGTGGCCGATTTCCCCCTCTCCATTTTGCAGTCGGAGGCCTTGCTGCACCTGCAAAGCAAAAAAATAAAAAAACAATGAACCTGGTGACTAATCCTAGCGGTGTCCAGGTGGTACAACTTTAAATGCACCTTCCCAAAGGCCCATTCATGTGTGTGACGGCTGATCCGCCTTGTGACCGCTGTACCCGGAAGCTGCAAGATGTAGCACATCACATCGTGACATTAGTGCAAAGCCCCATTTTTAAAAATCCTCGAAACCAATGTCCTTAATGATATTTTTCAAATCATCCCTGCTAGAAACAGCTGGAGCAGGTGCCTTGGGACCCCCCTGATGTCGCAGGCTCCGGAATATCTATTTGGGAACCGACAGGGCAAGGACTCCCCACCACCTGGATGAGTCTTCAAACTCTCCAGACCCATGTGGGTAGAGCTAGCTGTACAGACACGTATGAGCGTGGCCGTAGCCGCTGTCTTCCCCTCCCCACGCAAACTGCCCATCCTGAGCCCCCGGAGCCCTCGGAGTTCAGGCACGGCTGTCTCCAGGAGACGGCTGTGCATTTGGGAGGTGGGGACCCAGGGTCACAATGCCCCACAGACTTCTCTTTCCACCTCTCTCTGGTTCAGACTTGAGCTCCAAGAAGTGAAGGAGAGTGCTTGTGTCCATTAAAGCAATGGCAGTAGCTCGGGAGCCGAGCATCTGAAGTTACAACTGTCATCTATGACCGTGACCATCCCTGGAAACGGCGCCCCGGCCCCCGTGAAAACTCCGAGAGTGCCTCATCTTCATCCTCACCCTTGACTTTTGCTCACATACAAAGGCTGCTCTCCAGCTACAAGGCCAGGGACGGGTTTCGCTTGTCTGCCTACAAAGGGAAATATTTTAAACGCTTTCTGTTTGTGGCCGCAAAGCCTTATGATGACTAAAGGCAAAGGTGGAATCTCTCTGAACACTGATTTTTTTAGTGCAGGCTTAATGTCTGTATGTAATTATTTTTACCATGCAGGTGAAGCAAGAAATTAAATTGGGCTTCTTAATGAGGGGGAAAAACCAGCACCAGAAATGAAAGATCGTGGGAGAACGTGAGCAGGTCACCTGTTTGCAAATACGGTTCCGGCTTCAGGGCTGCGTTACTGCAAATGCGTGTACCCTCCCTCCCCGCCCCGCGCTGCACGGATCCGTCTTTGCTTTCTTTTGGTTTTGCAGGAAAGAAAAGTCCCCTAGGATCCTCCTTTTCTGTCTGCATGACAAACCTAATAGAAAAGCGACATCCGTGTGTGAGTGAGGGTAATGGGCTTTCTGCTGTTTCCTGCATGCTTCGTCACATTCATGGGCCCTGAGGATGGGGGAGCCCCTGGGGGAACCCAACTCATGTCCGCAGGGCCGGGCGACCCACCTCGCAGCGAGGCCGGAGGCGTGGCGTGCACGAGCTGCCCAGCTCCCCCTGGGGAAACAGTCTGTTCCTTCTGCAGCTTGCCCTTCTCCGCTTACAGGCCGCGGGAGAGAACACTGGAGCTCTGCAAACAAGGCCCAGGGAGTCAGATTTCCGCGGTGGGAAGGGCAGGCCCAGACATCCCAGCCCAAGCTTGGTTTTCCAGGAGGTACCTGGAGAGACAAGCTAAGCAAACAGGAGGCTGTAGGGTTTCCGAGGCTCAGACACACCGTGACGCCAGGTCTCCCAAGCACCACAATGGACCCCAAGGCGGCTGACCCTGTGCTGCTTCTAGAAAGTTCCATTTCCTTCCCAGCGAGTCGGCTGAGAGGACGGGGACTGGGTGTCAGCTCCGGAGTCAGGAGCCCTCTCTCACTCCGGGTGGCTGCTCTGGTAGACGCCAGGAGGTCGCGCTTGTCTCTGAGGTGAGAGGTGCACTTGCCCCGGTGTTGAGTCACAGTCTCAGGAATGGAAACAACAACGTCACAGTTCTGTTCCCAAACCCAAGCCTCCTTTCCTCTCCTAGTTGTTAAGAAATTAAAATTTGTCTGGGGATCTGTTCTGCCTGGCAACAAGTTCTTATTCGCACTGTCTCCCCAGCCCGAGGCAAAGGTGTGTCCCTTTCTGGCTCTGCCGTCCCCCAGGGACCCCAGGTCGTGGGGCCTGTTTGCCTGGAACTGGCTCATGATCCTCCCCTCACCGCCTCCCTCCAGCTCTCCTCCGCCATGTCCTCAGCACGGGGGACAGCCAGGCGTGTGGGGGTCCAGGGGAGGCAGTGACGTGCTGATGTGTGGGACATTCCACCCAGCAGGGGAGGGTGTGGGTGACCTGACCGCTCTGCTTTGCGACATCTCCAAGAGATCGATCACCCACCCCTGGCCCCCAACACACACACACAGTGGGGCCCTATTTGGTTTAATTCACTGTGTGCATCACCAACACTTAGCTGGGAATACCTCCCAAGAAAGTCCCGTGGGCCTGTGACAAAAGCAGGGACGAGCAGGAGGAGGGACGTGTGGGATCCATTTCCCACTCGCCAACATTTCCCTCCACGACCTTGAGCCGTTTCCCTCCTGGCAGCTCCGTTCCTGTCCCCAGACACAGGACGCAGCCACGCCTGCCCGGGAGGGCCGAGGAGGCCCCTTCAGAGGGCGGCTGGGGTCCGTCTGAGGGTGACAATCAGCCAATTTGTTTCACAGGGAGGCCGCACGATCACACTCCCGCCTCAGCCTTTCCCTCGCCTTCCAACCAAAGGGGCCAGGAAGGAGATGGCCGAGGCAGCCCCGCTGTAGTACCTTCTAGAATCACAGGAGGCCTTTCTGGGAATCCTGCTGAACCCTGAGGGTGAGGAGTGTCAGATTTTGCAGCAGGGGAAGCTGGCAACCGAGCCTCCACTCCTAAGTAACCTTTGCCTCGGACACCTGCCAACTATCTGCCTGGAGACTTGCCTTTGATCACGACTTGTCACCTCCCAAGAGATGTTCCACTTTCCAAGCAGGTGAAAACCAAACCCGATTAAAAATAGCAGACTGGACTCTTCGCAGAGTCCCCTTGTAAAGCGAAACTACTGGGTGCACCTCCAAGTAGGAAAAAGGACCGGCCCTGCCCCTTGGGGTCCAGGGCCCCATGGGCCAGCTGGGCTGCTGCTCCCCAGCGCCCGGTGCAGCCTGGAGCCCGTGGCCTCCCGCCTGGCCGCCGTCCAGCAGCGAGCAGGGCCTCTGGCCACACCACGGCCTGGCTCTTGCTCGCTGGGTTCACCTTGGTGACCAGAGGGCACTGTGACCGCCTGCCCCTCCCTCCCTCCCGCCTCCCTTCGGCGCTTTATGAACCAGGCTTTCTGGAGCTTTCTCAAAACCGTGGACACATTCCCAGTGGAAATCATGACATTTTCCGTTTCACATTACGTACTCCACAATGCCTCAGGAAGGGGGGGGCGGGGAGAGAAGGAAAACAAGGCTTGGGAGCCGGCCCCCCTCTCTGCACACGGCCAGGGCCGGTCTCCGCTCTGTTTATCCTGGAGTCACCTCCCTCCCGGCCTGCAGCGAGCGCTCGGGTGTTTTCTGCAGTCGGGCCGGATGAATAGGTTAACTGCCTTTTCTATCTGCTCATGGGGCACATCTGGATCAAGGCGTGCCTCCCTACTTTGTTGTGTTTTTTTTTTTTTTTAAACTTTACTTTCGACTGCCATGGTAACTGCTGCATGTTTGGCAAAGGGAAAGAGGAAAAAAAAAAAAAAAAAGCCGGGAGAGAAGAAAAGGAGCTCTCAGCGCTGGGCTGGCGGCCGTCCAGGGTAATCATGCCGCAGAGCTGAAATGAGGCCTCTGGCCGGCTGCCAAGTTACAAAGAACAAAGCTGTCAGTTCCTAATGTTGGCGGCAAAGCTTGTTTGGCATCCTTATATGGCTTCCCAGAACTCCCTGCCTTGGCCGCCTTCCCTTCCCTTCAGGGCAGCAAACAGGATTAGCACAGCTCGAGTTGTTTTTCTCCTTCTCCTCCAACTGTTCCAATGACATCATCCCTGCTGCATGCATTTGCCAGCAGGGTGGTTTTTTCTTTCTCTCTCCACCTCCCTCCTCCCTCCTGCTCCCTCCATCTCTCTCTCTCTCTCTCTCTCACACACACATCTCTACTCCCACCCACTTCCTGTAGCCTCCCCCTCGCCTCTGACTTTCTTTAAATGCAACGTTCTAGGTCATTCTTCTTGTCCGGCTCCTCTGTTAAATTAAAAACACCCCGGCGCTTGTACATTTAGCTGAATCAAGCCAGACCCTGTATTTTATTTTTATAACTGAATTCCTGCGAGATAAAAATCTCATTTTCCTTAGTAGGCTGTAATCAGCACTCGCAGAGATGTGGTTTCCAACGGCCCCATCTCGTGCTTCCTTATGAAGCTCCGCTGAGAAATGAACTTGGCTCCCGCTCAGGTTTAAAGAGCCCGAGGCCGGTCACACGGCGCTCACTCACACACACACACACACACACACACACACACATGCATACCCCACACCACACACACACACACACACACACACACACACACACGCGCGCACACAGGATGTGCACACAAAGACCAAGCACACAGGTCCCTGTCCAGGGAGGCACCCACAGCTACAAACACAGAGGGCAAAAAAACACTCCAGAGATAGAGGGACACACACTCAGCACACAGTGTCATTCTTGCCCTTTCCAGAAGGAAAATAGGTGAATCAGTAGAAGCCGAAAGCTGCTTCCGAAAGGACGGGTTTAAACTAGCAAGGCAGGCGAGCGTTATGCAACTCATGGCTGGGTTCATTAAAGGAATCGAGGTTTGCCGACTGCACAAATGTTCCCCTGCCTCCGCCCCAGCCCCCCACACCCCACCCCGCTCTGATTCATGAACTAGTTTTCAGATTCATGAATCACTCGGGAGCCAGCGAGAGAAAAATGAGTAGTATTGATCTCATTTCCATTGAAATGGGCTCGTTATGACCACGCTGGCTGCGGACGGCTTTGCACGGCCAGTCACTGGCCAGTACCCGAGGTCTGCAGGCGGGGACCCCTGCCTGCTGGGGGTGGGCAGGCCCCCTTGGGTGAGGCCTCTGCCGAGGATGCCCCGTCTTTGTACCGTGAGATGGACGTCACACCATCTACTGGTAGAAGCCACCCTGGCTGGTCTCCACTGTCCTCGCTGGGCGGGCCGGTTGCTTTCTTTTTGTGTTCCCCATTTGTTTTTAATTTTTCTTCACTTTTAATGGAATCTTTTAAGAGACATCTCAGTGCAGCTTCTTTCCTGCATTTCTGGTGACTTCCCAAGGATTACATGAAGTAGAAATTTACCTTCTGGACCAACCAGGATGTCTCCGGGTTGGTTTGTTTGTTCTAAGGCAAACAAGGAGCTTTTTACCCTTCTTCCTCCGCGCCCTTGAACGCTCTTCAGCCAAGAGGGACCAAGGACGGAGGGATATGAAGCCTGTAGACTTGGCGTCATCTGATTAATGTCAAGAAAAGGTTATCCACCAGCTAGACGAGTGCCTTATGGACACAGGGCTCTGGGATTTTACAAAACCACTCTCTTCCTTCCCAAATGAAATGATGCCCCTTTCGCTGGTGGTTGAGGGGCACGAACTGAGCCTGGGTCCAGCAGGGTCACAGAGAGAGGCACCAGGTCCCCTGGCAGGGGTGGCTGGGCTGCCCACCTCTTTCCTCCAACTGCCTCTCCTCTCTCCACCTGAGTTCCGACTCCCTCTTGACGCCTGTCCCCCCCCCCCCCCCCCCCCGCCCGCTTCCAGCCCTGTGTGCTAGACTTTTCTTCACAGCTGGGGAACTTTTTTCTCTTCCTCTCCGCAAGACGCTTTGGACTCCCGTGTGTAAGCAGATCATGAGAGGCCATTAGCCTAAATTTGCAGCTTCGAAATGGGTTTTTGTGTGGTTTCTTCTGGTTTCTCCCTCCACCACCCCCCCCCCCCAGCCCTGGGAGATTTAAACAATGGACTGGAACACATGGTTTTCAGAAACCCCACAGCAGTTGGCAACCAGCACCACAAAAGGATTCCACCCTCAGATGCATAATTTGGGATCCAAGAGTTTAGAAATAAAATTCTTATCCATTGACTTCAGACACACCATCGTGCCCCGGGATGCATTTCACTGGGCAGGGATTCGTGAGGCGACCTCACCCCCTTTTGTGCCCGCAGTGCCCGGAGAAGCTGAGAGCGGCCCAAAGAAGGGGAAAGAAGATGTGTTTGTGTGAATTTCAATCAGCAGTTGGTTCAGAGGCAGGACGAGCTCCTTTGCCTTCAGGGAGGTCTGTGCAAAGGTGCCTTTCAGCTTGGAGCTGCTGGAAGATTCTTGGGCTGAAATCTGCAGTCCACCAGAGCCCCCGGCCCGCCAGTCCTCCATGGGTTAAAATTGCTGCCACGGATTTGCTGGCTGGCCTTAGGAGCAAATGGGGATAGTGGCTTGGCTCATGTTTTGCATTAACTCGTCTGATTTTTTTTTCCACCGCAGCCTCCCATTCTGTGATAAACCTAAGTCGCTAGGAAAGCTTTATGTAACACCCGCCCGGCCTCGGCTTCTCAGAGCAGCAAGTGTTGTTTCCAGAGTTCCCCATAAACCTGGCAGCACATCAAAACCTCTGTTTCATAACAGACTAGAAATAGGATTTTCTAATAACATTCCGAGGACTGGACTTATCGTGCAGGGATCTGCACTTTTATGAATTGTTAATGGTTAACTAAACAAAGACCCCCACAGCGGCCAACCTGCTATCTCTGGGGTCAGGACAGGAAGGAAAGTTGGAAGAATGTGGTTTCTACATCCATGATCTGTTGGTTAGTGACCCAAGGCCCTTTTCAAAGAATTTGCTAAATAATCTCAAACATATTGAGGATCTTACTCATGTTTTAAAAAAAGAAAAAGAAAACAAAAAACTACCTTCTTCCAGCTTCTTCCTTCATTCATGGAGAATGTGGTTTCCTTTTATTTTGTTGCCAGACGTGCTGACAGTTCGGGATTTAACCCCTGGCTTTCCTCTGGGGAGGACAGCTGTCTGCGAGGCACATCTAGCTTTGGGGGAGCCAAGTTCCCTCATGCAATCGACAAACCACACGTTTAAAACCCCGCTCGGGAAGAGCGGGCTGACAGGATGATTACAGAGAGGACCATGAGGCCGCCTGTGCCTCCTCCCTCACACCCTGTGCCCTCCCCCACGGTGCACCCCACCCCGTCCCGACCTGGTTTAGATTATCCCAGGGGTGGGAGTCCCCCCAAAAGGCCATTCGAAGCTTCTTCCTGAGATTCCAACCACGGGTCCCTTTGTTCCATTCCATCACGCTGGGGTGGCTGCCATCAGGGTGCTCATGGCTGCCTTAAAAGGGATGCTGCTCCGTGGCTCTCCCTCATTTCCTCCTGCGACCCCCCTACGCCAACAATCTTCCTCGGGTGTGCTCTCTGGGGTCACCTAAACAGCTCAGGCGGGGCGGGGCTGGGGACCTAAGCATCGGCCCGGCCACAGCTGCACTGCCCTTCCCTGCGATGTGCAGCATCAGCTCCGTGTTCCTCATAATGTCCCTGTCTCAAGCGTCCTTGTCACCTTTCTCTCCCTAATCCCCTCCAGTGATTCCACTTTGTAAATCTCTCCTACCTTCCTGCTTTGGAATACTGACCCCCAGAGGTACCAATTCTGGACTTTCCAGAAGCAATCTCGTTTGCTTATTTCTTCCACGGCCGTCCACATCATTTCTCCAATCTCCCTGGCGTCTGCAACACCTTCCCAGTTAGTTTCGTTCGAATCTAATTTACCCACGATTCATCCATTTTTCTGGAACCTGAGTAAAAACGATGAAGAAAAGACCCCTCTCCCATGATGGCAGCCCCTCACGTCCCCCAACCCGCACACCAGCCCTCAACGCGACATGGCTCCAAGGAAACCGCAGGCAGAGTGGGCTTCCCTGGCCAGGCTGAGATTTAATATCCTTGAGATCCATTTAGTGTCTGGACACCTGGTTGCCATGGGGATGGTTGTCATAAAAAACACACCGATCTGTGGAGAGAGATAAAACCGATCCCGGTGGTGCACAAGCGCACACGTTAGCGCAGAGAAGCGGCCTGGCGCTTATCACTTGCCTTTGTGTACACAGAGCCTCTCTGCCTTTCACATTCAACCTGGGTGACCTTCTTAGAAGCAGGCCAACACAAATCCATTTTCAGTTCATATTTCGGAAGGGACAGTCAAGGGCTTCACCAAATGCCAGATGCCCCCTCTCTTCCTGTCCCGAGCTGAGTCAGCCAAGAAGAAGAGGACATTCTTCTTTGGCACAGTTTGTTCTTTACGGACTGCCATTGATCTATTAGCACAACAGAGCAGGCGGAGCAAAAATTCTGACCCTGACAATGCTTCGGATCGGGTGGCTGGGAGTGAGTGACGGACGTTAGCAGGGAGACCTTGGATGCACTGCCCGGTTTGCAGGGGTGGAAGCTGAAGAGGACACCAGGGACCAATCTAGGACACGGTGTAGGCCGGCATCAGCACTGGGTGATTCAGCAAGAGACACTTAAAGGTGTACAGGGGCTTTCATGAGTCACCTTTACCTCCCCTTCCTCTAAATCCCCAGCACCTTGCGTTTCATTATCACTGGCTGAAGGTTAATTTCTCCCTTGGTCTGGCTTCTGTGCAGAAACCAGTAAACTATTTCATGCCTCTCTCTGGGGCATAAACCGTGACTATACAGCTCTGGCCATATAAAGGTGCAGGTACAGGTTTATTTTGCAATTCCCAAAGGTCCTTCTGAAATTTTTTTTTGGATGGAGGTTGAAAGAATGATTTGGTGTTCAGATTTTGAGCTGTGCCATTGGCTGAGTGGAAATTGGAGTAGGAAAATGGGGGGCAGAAAAAAAAAAAACAGCTACAGCAGCACATTATGGTTGTGGGCAAGGTCTATTTCCTCCCAGTGCTAGTGACTCCAGGCAAATGTGAGACTCCCTATCTGGAAGCCTGCGTTCACTGTGTTCTGTCTCTTGGCGGGGAAATATGTCTGAATTCTAGAAAATGGGTCATAACTTAGTCACCGACTTGGTGTTTGATCTTCAACTACTCCTTTGATTACCCAATGCTTCAGTTTTCTCCTTTTTTATTGAGAGCTGTTTTGTTTCTATTTCATACCAGAAAGACCTTTAAACACCTTTGGCTTTAGTCCATCCTGTCCCATTGCCCGGGATAGAGGAGGCGAGGAGCAGACCCACCGTATGTGCGGGCGGGAGAACAGTGAATGTGGTTGTCGCATGCTCCGTGTGAGCTGCCCTGCACTGTTAGGATACCTGCCGTTAGTCCCCCCTGTCGCCTGGGTGGGGGGCAAACAGTTCCACCGTGGTGTTGCAGATTCTTTAGCTAGTTCCCCTAAATACCCTGGGATGCTGTTATTCTGACCTCTCATTTGCATATCTTTAATTTCTCTAAATACTCCCTTCACCCATCCTTATCAACAGGTTATTGACAACATCTCTGTTCTTTCCTAATTGTTCTTGCCCTTTATCTTTATTTTTCTGGTTTCAGATAATTTTTTTAAAAGCAGTTTAAAAGCTCAGCTGATTTAAAGTCACTTAGCTTTGCAGCTCCCTCTGCTGCAGTGGGCCTACTTTCTCCCTCTCCACGCTCCTCCCCCTGTGCACACACAAACAGACGCAAACATGTTATGAAAACACACCCGCTTCCCCTCCGTTCCTTGCACTGGCATTAAATCATTCTGCCTTTTTTTCCCCCCTTCTCGCCCTCATATTTTTCCTGAAAACGTTAAGGCAGTCTTGGTATTCTTTCTTACCCATTCTCCTCCCCCCTATGTCTTCCTTTCTTGAACAAGTTCAGGAGGGAGTTGCTCTTTTGATTTTTTTTCTCCCTGGCCCAGCTGAAAGCACATGGAACGCTTCTTTTTTGCTATTTTTTGTCCTGTTTTCATGGGACCTGTAGTCTCAGCCCTGCAATTATGGCCTCTTTCATGTTATCTTTCTCCCAAGGCAACAGCTCACATCCTGGCAAACGAGACAATGGCAGTGTGGGTCTTGACTTAGCTTTTATACCTTTTGTTTCAGAATGCAGGATTTCCTTATGGTTTGTTTGGGCTTTTAAAAAAGCTTATTTACCGATCCTGAGAGGTGCCAGATTCACAGCCCTGAAGAATAAAAGCCAAGTTCCTCTGTGCCTGAAAATACTCCATCATGTCCAGGCCAATTTGATGTTCTGGGCCAACTTAGAGGCTGATTTGATTGCTGTGTGCTCTGTCTTGCTGTTTGCCAAAAGCGAGGCGGCTGCAACAGACCCAAACCGCAGCTCACTGTGCCTCTTGTTGTGCACAGAGAACAGGGCTAGAAATTCAGACCAGGATGATGCCTGAAACTGGGGAGCACGTTGATTACATTTTAAAACCACGGTCTCGTTTATACATTGGTAGTCAACTCTAAGCATTTATTTGTCTAAATGAAGCCCGTTGCTTTAATTACAAGTTGCAATGTGATTTTTAAAAATTTATCCAGCTATATGGAAACCTCATAGTCCCAGATTTTGTACCAAGGCCCTGTCTTTAAACAATATTTTCAATGCAATACAGCATTTTTACAAGTACTTGAATCAAGACATGAGGTCTCTTTAAGAGAGCGAATGTGCGACCTTCACGACAGAACCACAGCAGCACGAGTGTGTTGCAGGTTTACTTAGTGATTTTCCTCGAGGCCCGTGTGGCATCGTTGCCCGAGGAGCACCGTGGAGGGGTGCAATGCAGACAGATTCGTCTAGAACACTCACACGTGTGCACACACAGAAACAAACACAGCTGGTTGTGCTGCCCTGATCTCAGAGCCAGGGACGGGCCTCGGGGAGATGCAAGGACAGTCCCGGCTGCACAGCGCGGAGCCGGCCTCGGCCCCAGAGCAGCTGGGGAGCTTGGATCTGGCTGGTTCCAGAGGCCCCGATCCAAGTAACTTCTCTAAGAAGTCTGACTTCCTGCTCCAGGTTTGCCCTTCCCACTTACTCCTTTATGTTAAGACAGTGTCTCCAGAAGTTTCTTCTTAAAACTTCTTCTCCTCCTTAAACTATTACATCCTCTCCTCTACCCGACACGACCGTCTCTACCAAACCGTCAGCCTCGAGAGCTCATTGCTCAAGCTGTGAGTCAAACGCCAGCTTCTCGTGGAGACTAGCCTCCATCTCTGGTTAAAATTCATTTCTTTTTTTTTTTTCCTGGGTGCCCAAAGGTGCCACATCCCTCTATGAAAGCCTTATCCCTTCTGCTGTATTAGAGCTGTGGGTGTCGCCGCGTTGAGCTCCCTGAGAGCAAGGATCGTGTCTTCCTCCTCCAGACCACGACTCGCGCTGAACACAGCTCTGCCCGGAATTTACCGTTTTGTATTTTGATGTCTCTGTCTAGACGTCTCTCTGGGACCACAGACAGAAAGTTCCTCGAGCATGTGGACTTTGTCTTATTTATCTCGATATCCCCAGTGCCGAGCAGGTTGTCACGCTGAAGGTGCTCACAGGCCTGTTGGATCGCCGAGTCGCACACCTGCAGAGAGAGCAGCTGAGTGTCAGCACGGCCGTGCCCACGCCTCCACTCTACGTCCCTGTCTTGCTATTGTCGCTTTTTCTCTTCCTATTCCCTTCGATTGAATGAGTCTGGCTTCTGGCCTTCCCTGTCACTGTTCCGTCTTACCTGTTCTTGCTCAGATTACCACGGGACCTTCTAAATACCACCAGCCGCCTATATCCCAAGGGACACTTTTCAGGACTTACTTTGTTCAGTTCTTCTGAGATATTGGACACGGGGGACTCCTTCCCATTGACGCGCCCTCCTTTCCTTGGTGTCCATGGCGTGGCAGTCTTCTGCGTCTCTTCCTTCCACAGAGTGCTCGTGTGCCCAGCGAGTGCGAGTGCTCCAAGCTCCCTGGGTCCCCTCCTTCAGAGGCACGTGCTCCCTCTGACCCCAACCCAGCTATGGTTCCGACGATGGTCTCAACGTGAATGACCCACAGGTTTTCTTCTCCAGCCAAGACCTCTTTCCAGAGCTCTGCCTCCTTATTGCCACGAACGCAGTACCCAGCTGCACGTGGGTAACCCAGAGTCCCTTTAAACTCAATCTGTCATCACCTTGTCCCCAAATCTGTCCTGCCCTCCGCTCAGGAAGAAACCACTCTACAGGAGAACAAAGGAAGTGGGACTCTAACAGGTGGCAGGTCATCCGCAAGACCGGAGCTCAGTGTCACACCATAGGGCTGTCTGTGCAGTCGTGCTCAGAAGGGACCCAGTGTGATGAAGATGTGTGCAGTGTGTGCTGGGCATGTCCCATCCCGTGGCTGTGGCCCCCCATGGCTGGACTTCCCAGAAGCCCTGCTCCCCCTCCTGTTAATGTCACCTGCATTTAGGCCAGACAAAGAATCAAGCACAGACACACGGCCCCACAGAGACATTTCCTACCTGGGCCACCGTCACCGCCTTACTCTACGGCCTAGCCTGCCCTTTTTTGGTAGCGTAAAAGAAACACAAAATATATTCTCCCCGGTTTGCAAAGATTCCCAGCGCATTTTACTGATACAGCAGCTGTTTCCATTCCATCTTATTCTTGATTCGTCATTTTTGAACTTGGCCTGGTGGGTTCGAGGACTGATAAGAGAGAAATAGGGCTGGAGAGAGGATGAGGAAGATTGCGTTAGATGAGAGGCACCGCTGCAAATCTCGAAGTAAAATTATCTTTGCAAACTAAATGATACCTGAATTTTATTCAAGTAAAGAACTGGGCAATTGAGCGTGATTTAAAATGATCGCTGTTCTATACTTCAAATGCACTGAAGCAGGCTTTTTTTTTTTTTTTAACAATAATCTAGGGAACGTCTGCAAATTGCAGTTCTATTGTTTAGTATGAAGAAGTGAAGGCTGACTGAATAATTGGACTGCAAGGATATAAAACAGTAAGTTGAGGATATATAGCATGATTTACCATTAAATAGTACACAAAATTAAAATGGACTTCAAGTGCTCAGGAAATATGCAGGTTAGATCATAGAAAAGCAAAAATCCTAAAAACAGCTAATGTTTGATGGATTTTCAAAGATTTTTTTGGAGGCAGAGAGACGATACTAGGGCAAAAAGCAGATGGAAAACTTCCTTGTGCTTCCTCATTAATAGCCTAGAGTCTGTTCTAGAGAGCAGAGATTTCAGAGTGTGGTCTTCGAAACTTTTTGCTCTTTGTTTATTTTAAGATGCCACACTCCCCCGTCCTCTGGCCACAGGGGCAGATTTTGCTGTATCTGACATGGGTTTCTTGATCTGCAGGGAAGACCCAACATCTGATTTCCTGGTCTACACTCTGCAGCAGCCAGTGGAAACTGAACAGTGATGAATTCTCCATCCCCCATTTCCCCTTTCCTATGTAAGATGCTGCAGGCTGGGGCTGTGGTGCACTGAGAACACACACTCTTCTTCTTTTTACACCTTTTCTTCAGAGGACCTGACTCATTCCCGGCAAAGGGGGACATCACAGCAGAGACATGCCCCGTAGCCACACTGCAGACCTGCGGGGCAGGAAGCAGGATAGTGGCAGTGGGGTTGTCACTCCTCATGATACGAGTCAGACCCTTCCTCCACACGCTTTGCCAAGGGTTCTGGGATTCCAGGGTTACTCTTCTCTGAGATGGAGCAGTTGCCTCTCTCACAGCTTGGAAGGTTTGAGAAGTGCCCACTGAAATGGCAAACATGGGGACAAACATGGGGACAAACTTACTGGCGCTCCCCCCAGCAGGAAGGCTCATGTGGACTCACTCCCCACCACCCACCACCAACCCTTGACCCTTGGGATGGACCAGCCTCTTCACTCCCAAACCCTTATTGCCGTTGTCCCTCCTAAGCCAGACCCAGGCAAGGGACAGGCCCCGAGTGACACTGTGCACGGGTGCTCCACGCCATTCAGCAACAAGACTCCCAGGACATTCCGCCTCGTCCTCGTGACCTAGTTCACGCCCTCGATAGGCCCGTGACATGTGCAGGAGCTTTCTGAAGGGTCATGTCATTCCGCCTTTATTTTTGTCCCTCTATGCGTGTGTTGTTCTCAACTCCTGCTGCCGGGTGGAATCACTTAGGGGACTTGTAAATAATACCTTGTGCTTGGCCTCCCCCGCCCCCAGACCTATTAAACCAAATTCTCTGGAGAGGAAACCTGGCAATGAGGCTTTTTCCAAAAGCTGCCCAGGTGATTTTAGTGTGCAGCCTGGGTCGAGAGCCGCTGGATGGGTTGCCGTAACTCTGGGGGAAGAGAGAGTGACATGCCAAGGTGTGGGGACGCTTTAACAACATTAGGGGCCCCTCCTCTGTGCAGGCTGCATCTACTCGTTATTGAGGGGTTCAGTTAGATTAAGGATCATCGCACAGCAGCTGGTGAGTAACATGGTAGAGGCATGAGTAGGGGGTGCAGTGCAGGGAGCCCGCTTACCTGGAAGAGCTGTGAAAAGTTCCGTGCGGAGGGCAAAATTGGAATCAGGGAGACCAGACCGTAAGCTCTAGGGGAGCAGGGTCTGAGCTGGACGCCATCAGGTGGACGGCAAATGTGAGTGAAGGAAGGGACGGCCACCTGGGCACTGCCTTCTGGAGGGTGCAGGGGTGCCCAGAGATGCCAGAGAGACCAGCAGGAGCCCTGTCACAGTCGGAATTCTGTGCCATGTTAATTAGACTTTACCCAGTAAGTGCTAAACGTTCTCACCTGGTTCAAGAATGAGGACCCATAGGTAACCAGTAGGGAAAAAAATCTCTCTCAGACCCACAGTACTAATAGTATTTTTAAAACCATTGAATGAGAAAATGCATATAGACTCATGACCCCAAACTCAATGATTTTTTGAATGAATCTTTATTTTGATCACAGCAAACAATGCATAAGTACCATATTTCTCTACGACATTGGGAGTTAAGAAATGTCTACCTTTCTTTATCTTTCTAAGGTGAATCATGACTGTTTTGAGCTCCTTCTAATAAAGGCAGATTAGAAAGGCTTTTTCTCAGCCAGTTGTCTGGGTTGGAACTTGGGAGGGACCGCAGGTCTAGTGTGGTCCAGCCTGGGCCGGTCCTCATCTCCTGGCGGGGAGGGGGGTCCACAGAGGTTGCCTCACGGCCATCTGTTCTCTCCCCTTTCTGCAAATCTTGCCATGGAACTCCAGGGCGGAGGTTTGGGAGATCCAGTCTCCCCCAGAATCACACAGCCAGTGCCCATCTGGGTCCCTTAAGCCCTAAGGCTCAGACCTCTGCTCTCTTTGGAGTTTGCAAATCCCTGGTCCTCTAGCCCATACCTGCTTCATGCCCCCAACCCAAACACACAACACAACAACAACAAACACACAGACAGCTTTCTCTACATTTTTCTTTCTCATTGGAACTTCCTGCCCATTTAGAAGCCTGGGTGGTTCTGAGCCCAAGAGTTTATTTACTTTTTCTGGGGCTAGAAGAGTTCAGTCTTGCATCGTCCAGAGTTGCCCATCCGGTCTTTTCTAACAACGATATTCACTGACATATGTTGAGTGCACTGTTCACAGCGCTTGGCCCTTTATTAAGGCATTTCATCCCCACCACCCCCCTGTGAGGAGGGTTTTGCTATTTCCTTAATCCTACAGAGAGGAGGAGAGAGATTAGGTCAATAAGTGGGAAAATCAGTAGAATTTGATGAATGGCTAAACTTGGGGGTGAAGGAGGAGGAGGATGGTCCAGGGTGACTCACTGATTCTGATTCAGTGACTGGGTAGACAGAGACGCCATTAACTGAACCCAGGGGGACCCAGGGGAAGAGTCTTAGATTAAAGGTTTATTGCCTTTCATCTTCCGAATTTACTCTTCCAATTTATATTTCTCTTGCATGTTTCCTACAAAAACTTACAAATTGTTCATTGGTAGTTAACCAAACTCCTAACTATTGATGAAATCAGACTCAGCCAAAGGGATAAAACTTTGACCTTGATTGCTAAAAATGGATTATTTCGACTTCATTCCTTCCCTGGACTTTCATCATGCCTAGGATTCAGTAGGGTCAGTCTTTAAATCAGCCGTGGGAATTGAAAGAGAAAAATCTACAGAGCTGGGCGTGTGCGTTGTGCATGCCCAATGCATTGGGTACACTATGGCCCGGCTTCAGGACTGTTCCAGAGACTGGCTCTGCGTGGACGGGATCCCCAACAGCATCTTGTCCTTTGACAAAGACAGCTCTCTCCACCTCCGAGCTGAGGCTTCTGGGTGACTGAGCTAAATGCAATGCGCCAAGTTACTTTAAAATACAAGCCTTTACTCATTCATCTGGAAGGTATTCCTACGATTCCATTAAACAATCGCTTAGCAGGTGTTCATTCGACGCCTTTTCTGTGCAAGATGCTGTGCTATATAAATTAGCATAAAATAAGTAAAATAGAAGGAAGTATGGTAATAAACATTTTTAATCAAATAAGTGAAACATGACATCTAACTAATAAGTGTGCACACGGGAACACTCATGGGTGTGCTATTGAAATCAGAGCTGATCTGGGATGTCTTGGAGGTGACACTGGCTTAGGTACAAGGTGCGTGGTCCCTGAACCCCAGAAGGGCATATTTTACTCAGATGCTCCCAGGTGTCACTGTCACCACAGTCAGAGTCACAGCTGCTCTTGTCCACCCACCCAGGACCTGTGGCATCCCGTCCAGCCGTCCCCAGCCCTGCCACCCCTCCCACGGAACTCTGGGAGGCTCCAGCAGGTGGTTCACGCATGTTCACACACGCTGTCCTCTGCAGCCTCCTCGTCAGCGCCACTTGCTCATGAAGTCACTTCCACGGCTCCTGCACAGGTGCCTTCCCAGGGAATGCTGCTGTCTGTGGCAGGGAGGGGACCCCGGTGGCCTTCCTCCCCCGAGGCACTGGCCCAGAGCTTTGCTGCGTCTGGCTCAGACATGGAGGCTGTTCCTCTTCCCGGCTCCGTGTGTCACACTCGTCACCGGAACACCAGGCTCTTCGTGCCTGGAAAAGCAGCAGGGAAGCAGCTGCTTCAGCTTCTGCCTGGACCCCTCAACCCAGGCCGGCCCTGGGGCAGACCCCGCTGGCCCCTGCGTTTCTCCTAGCCCTGGCGGAGGCTCCCTGGGGCCAACTGTCACCATCACACAAGTCATCTGATGCCAACAGGTGACCCGGGGTGGGGCTGGGCAGCGCAAGCTCTGTGGCCCAGTTTGGGTTCAGCCTGACCCCAATACCTAAGGACGGCGGGGACTGGCAAGACGCAAGCGCTATGTGGGTGATACAAGAGCAAAACTGAACCCTCGTGGACGTGTGTGCGACAATTGCTCAGAGGAGACATTGGAAGCCTGAGGATGGAGCCCGCCGCACTCCCTTCCCAGTGTCTCCTAGCAACCACACAGGGCACCTGAGACACTTCAGGGCTCAAGTGGCGAAAGGCACTCACTTCAGCTCCTTTTGTTTTGTCTGTTGCCTGAGGTGACTTTCACCCTAAACTGCTTTCGCTTCCTAAGCAGCAGCCCCGGGCCCAGCGGTCACCCCAGAGGAGCTGGGGGCTACGTGGGAGCAGCTCTGTGCAGCTCCACCACCCGCAGGACATGTCCTCGTCCCTCAGCCTGCTCCTCAGGCCGTGGCTGACTCACTCTCCTGCCTCATCTGTGCCCTCCCCCTCGACTGCACTCGCCTTCCACCCAACTCTACGAGCCCCCAGCTGCCTCACCTTGGTGTATTTTGCTCTCTTTCCCTGAAAGAGGTCCCTCCACTTGGCCAACGCCCAGGCACCCTTCAGAACGAGCTGAACCGTCCCCTGGTTTGTGAACTTCCCCTAGGCAAACCCATCTGGTTCTGCTACTGCGTCTCTTCCCTTCAACCCACTCTCCGCACGGGACAAGAGCCACCATCTTAAACCATAGCTCAGGGCGTGTCACCAGTTCACGGCCCGAGGAGGCCACGTTCCTTGGTCTTCCTTTGACCTCACTGCTTACCTGCCTCCTCTTCTTCAGCAACACTGGCCTCTCGGGGCTTTGTGGAACTGAGGTCTTGCGTCCTGCTCCAAGTCCTTTTCACAAACCACTCCCTTCCCTCCCTTTCCCTGGAATTCTCACTAGCATCTTCCAGGACTCAGCTTAAATGTCAGCTCCTCCGAAAGGCCTTCCCCACCTCTCTGTCTAAAAGAGGTCTCCACCCTTCCTGATTATAACAAGGTCAGTGTCTTAGTCCGTGGGGGCTGCTAGAACAAAATACCACAGGGAGAGTGGGTCACAGTTCTGGAGGCTGGGAAGTCCAAGGTCAAGGCGCTGGTAGATTTGCTGTCTGGTGGAGCCCCACTTTCTGGTTTATAGGTGGTACCTTCTCACTGCATCTTCACAAGATGGAAGGGATGGGGGAGCTCTCTCGGGTCCCCTTCGTAAGGGCATTCATCCTATTCATGAGGGCTCTACCCTCCCAAAGCCCCACCTCCTAATATCGTCACTTTGGGGGTTAGCATTTCAGCATGAATTTTGGAGGGACACACATTTAGACCATAGCAGTTAGTCGCTGTTCTCTTTCTTTCTTTCTTTCTTTACTTCAGTTATTACCACCTCCTTACTAGACTGTGAACATCATGAGGACAGAGACCACCTGTCTTAATGAAGCACTCATTATATAGTTATTGTTATTTTAATGAGAATGTTGCCCTCGTTGCACTGCAAGTCCATTGAAATTGTCCCTCCACCTTATTAGTCTTTGTGACTTCAATATATACATATTTTGGCCTGGTCCCAAGTGCAAATATTTGCAGAATCAAAGAGAACTTGACTCATGGCTGGAATGAACTGCAAAGAGGAAGCCTCAGTACTCAAGTACTTCACACTGAGCCTCTGGAGTTGGACTGAACCCAAGCCCCAGGCCAAGATTCAAGGGCACTTCCCTAATGTTACAAGTGACTTACTGCAACGGTCACCTGGCCTGGGCAGAGCTGAAGAGAGCAGACTGAGCCCAAGGGAAAGCTACTGTTCATCCCTGGGGTTTCCCTCTGTCTCTGCACCTCTTACTTCTTTATGGCCAGGGCCACCCTGTGGGCTAGAACAGGGCTTCTTGTCCTCCCACAAACCTGCAGCTTGGCCCCTGGCAAGGAACTCATGGGCTGTTGGTTTTGCTCTTCCTTCCTGTGCTGTTATTGGTGAATCCCCACCTGCAATGGATGATTGCTGGGAGTGAGAAGGGCACTTCACGTGGGTTCTTGAAACACACATGCACACATCACAGAAATGCTCTCAAACACCCCAATTGCTCTGGGGAGGTGGGCTTAGCTTGGTACTCCGAAGTCTCACGATGCCGGCAGTGCCACTGTTCACATTCCCAGGGTTGACAAGCCTTGGGTTGAAGCTCTGCAAAACCTACAGAGCAGCCTCAAGCATTTGTTTTAGTCTCCAAAGTTTGGGGAAAGTGAAACTAGCACCTCCTGACAGTACAGAGCCAAAGCCCCAAAGAACAGATCCTTCTGCAACTGGGACGTCTCCTCAGAACTTTCCTTTGGGGTCACCCCCACGGAGTCTCCCCCTGGGACTCCAGGAGGGGCCTGGGTGCATCTGCACCGACATGGAAGTGAGCACTCGCGCAGACACCCAGGGCCCAGCAGTCCCAGGGCCTGCGATCACCCCAACCCCAAAATGGTTTTCTTGGGGTTTACTCAAGTCCACTCTTGGGGGGGGGGCGTATGATGAAAGGAGGGACAGATGGCTCTAATTCTGTAGGTGGAGGGACATGGACCCCTCACCCTTCATATATCCATTCCTGCATGAGCAGCACAGGAGGGTCTTACACGTGGCACAGGGACAGGACGCCAGCCCGCGTCCTCGCTGCACATGGCAAATGAAACACTTCCCATCCTCTTTCCAGCCTTGCCCACCAGCCAGGCAGGAGTTTGCCCTCAGTAGTGTCCTCTCACTCCCCGTTTCTCCCCCATTTCTGACCCTCCCTCAAGGGTCCAGTTGTTCTTGCATTTCAGGCAAGCATTCCCAGACCCCCCCGGATCAATCCTTTTTTATTTCCTCGACAAAAACACAATAGTTCTGGGCCCTATTTCCACTCACTGTTGAGAAAGAAGTTTAATCACCGACTCCACCCTCTCTTTTCTTCCGAACTGCCATCAGCTAAGGACTGATAGAATTGAACATGCTGTTCTTTCCCGGGTGTCTTGATTGATACCAAAGGGTTCCTGAAGGCGAACTGCCTACACGTGCACACCTGGCCTTTTCTGCCTGTCCTCCCGTGACTAGGGTCTGTCGCATAATTCAGACTTCATATGAGCAGGTTGTTTTATTTTGGGCTATTTTCATATGGATTTATTCCTGTCTCTCCATTTCGATCTTAAATTCTAAATCAACCATGTCCTAGCACACAGCTAAAGACATTAGTTCACTCTCAGGAATGAGTCTCTGGTGGGCATGAAGTCAGTACAGGAAACAGAAGAATAAAATACTTGGAAGTTTGAGTTGGGAGGACCTCGCAGAATCTAGTTCAGCCTCCTCATCTGACAGACAAGAAAGGTGAGGCAGAAGTTCAATAACACATGAAATCGTGAGCCACATATTCACTCAAGAACAAATATTTATTAATGTCTGGTCCGGTTGGTTTGATGGGAATATAAAGATGAATCAGTTGTGGATCTTACTCTCCAGGAACTTGGGGTTTGATGTGAGAAGAAAATAAGACATGAACAAACACTGATAACTATACCATGTCAAATGAATCAGGTAAACTTTAAATGCTGTGTGTGTGCGGGGAAGGAAGAGCTCAGGGCAGGTAGAGATCCACAGGAAATTTCCCAGTAGGTCCTAGGTCCTTTGTCTCGCCAAGGCCAGGCAATGAAGCCACCTCTGTGTCCTGTTCTTTGCTTGGTTAGTGATAGCTCCCAAGCCTAATCGCCCTGTGTTGGCGAGGAGTGTACTGCATACCCTGTCAGGTCTAACAGAGAAACCTGGAAGGAAACTAAAATAGCAAATGTATCAAATGGCCGCCTCCGGACCCTCCAGCCCAATCTGACTCTAAAGAAGATAGCAACTGAAAAGAGAAAAAAGGAAACTTTGTTTCTTTTAAATATCCTCCCTTTCCCCCAAGGAACTATTATGATTTTTGAATTGCAAGTTGGGTTTTTCTCCCCACCTTCTTCATACTAAATTAATTCTTGCAAAGTGTGCCAAGCCCAAACAAATAACCTTCCAAGGCACAAAAGCCCAGCTCTCCAAAAATGCAGAGCACCTGGTATTCGATGCTTCTTAAAGCCTTGCCTGGGTAATCAGAGAGACAAAGGGCAATCAGTGATGAGCAGGCTGAGGTACATTCATGGCTCATTCAACTCTTGCCCTTGGTGCCCAAGGCATGGCAGAAGTCGTTGAAGCTGCAGTCCTTGCCTTCAAAGACGTTGCTACCTAAGGGAGTGAAAATGCCCATGGTTGAAACACCCAGAGAAAATTGACTCCTACGTGCAAAGTAGTGTGGTTTGTATCACATGTGTGCACGCATGCACACCACACACACAGACACGCGCGCGCACACACACACACACACACACACACACAGAGTCCCGAGAGCAGGGTTGTGCATTGTTGCCCGACAGCTCTATCCTCTTACCCAGCTTCTATCCATCCTTAACGCCTTTCCTCCGCCTTAGAGGAAGAAGTGTCGTGGCTCTTCCCTGCCACCTGACCTCTCCCTGTCTTCCTCTGAGACCTCCAGCTCTCTGCAAGCCCCACTCTATCTTCAACCCTCAATCCCGTCTCCCTGTCTGGCTCCTCTTCCATATTCCTTGAATATGCCAAAGACCCCGACTCTATACAACTTGTTGACATCTCTGCCTTTGCCTCAAATGACTATTCCATCTCACTCCTTCCCTTTGGCCTCCCTCTTCATTTTTTTAAAAAGGCCACTGCCTTCACTTTCCCGCCTTCTGCTTGTGCCTCCACCACCCCACCAGGATGGCCCTCACACTCCTGCCTGCTGTTGGGATATGCCAACCTCGGAGTTTCGGTCTTGGGGCCAGCCAGCCACTTCCTCTGGGATGCTTTGCTCCCCCTGGCTGATGCCTCCCACATGTAGGCCTCCAGTCTTGACCTAAATCTTAGGGTGCAGAATCTGTATTTCCAACTACCTACCGAACAGTGAGTCTACATGGCTGTCCCTTGAAAACATTAAACTCAACTCAGAGGGACTCATCCCCTTCTCCGGAAGCTCGCTTCTGTGACAGTGTCTGTCATTATCATGCACCGACCAGGCAGCCTCCAAGCTAGAACCTCAGGCTTATCTTAGATGCCCGCTTCCCTTTCACATTTCATATCCAATTGTTTCCTAATTGTCCCTTAAATCTGTTCCCTCTTGTCATTCTACCCCTGATCCTTCGAGCCCAGTTGACTCACATAATCTGTCCTGGTGACCCCCCTAAAGCTGCCAGCACCAGCTATTTTAGGCAAGAAATGCAGCTCCCTGCTTCCCGCTTCCTACCCTTTGCCCCCATTTGATTTTCCATTTCGCCATTCCAGCTTCATCAGTTTAAAATTTCCATACGATTATTTTCCATAGCGATTCTCCATCTGCTTACAGCTCCGGTTTCAGTTATGCAATTATACCCATTGTCTCTGGGAAGACACAGCCCAGAGCAGTTCCTACTACTGTGAAGCCCACTGGCTAATCCAGCCCCTGGGGCTCCCCTTCTGTCCTTTCATGGTGACATTATCATATATGTGCCCATTTCTTTCATCAAGGACTATAAGTTCCTTGATGACGAGGACTGACTGCTATTTACTTGTCTTCGAATTCCATCACGGGCACATGGTAAGAAGGACAACAGGACTATTAAAATGGAAAGAGTGTGGTCTATGTAGGCTATTTAGGAATGATTCAAGGTGATACGTGGACCAGAGAAATGCAGGGGGAGGGAAGGGCCGTGGTGGGTTGAGTCAGTACAGGAAGCTGGATCTCCGGCCGAACACAGACATGGTAATTACATACCCCCCAAACGGGAAAGTGCTGGTTACTCTGATGAAGCCTAACTTTAATTCCTCCCAGTGCCCTGAATTCTCCACTTCCCCTGTTACCGTCTCGTAACCCAGCTGGGATGACGACTGCCTGTAACACCAAGAGGAGTTGTTCAGACTGTCATGAGAAGCTTGGTGTGGCCAACTTGAAGTCATGAGCCAGCAACCTCCCTGCGTGTTCGGGACAGGAGTTTGGGAGGCTCCCTCTTCTGCTAACTTGGACCAAAGGGATCTTGGAGCTCTGGCTGGCCCCAGAGTAGCTCCAGACTCAGAAACGTTCATCATTCCGGTGACCACATATCCAGGGAGTGTTAGATCACGAATTCTCCCCAGAGTCAACTCTCCAGCCAAGTGTGAACAGCCCTTGTATAATCCTGGCTGAGGCCCAGGGGCCTTGTTAGGTTTTTCCAAAGCAGTGTCCTGGGCCTTCTCATTGGTTTCCCCATTTATGGTTTTCTGTAATGCTATCATGTGATTGGAATACTGCTGTCCTTAAGGCTGTGTCCCTTTGGTACTATGAGCTCAAGTTTTGTTCTCTCTCCTCCTGGCCTTGCACCTATCCAACCCCCTTGGCTGAGAGATCCCTGGACTGCACTGAACATCGTCAGCCTGGATTGTGTTTGCTTCTAAGACCTTCTTCTAAGCCGCTCATCACAGGCACCAGCTGTGCACACAATTCATGCTCCATTGTCAGTTCTGTGAAGGGCGCCATTTGGATTTGGCTCATATGGATGGAAAGCCCAGTCCTTAACAGGAGTTGGGTCATGCTAAAAATCCCCAATTTGTTCCTGCAGCCTGACCCCTCTTACTCTCCCCTCTCTGTCCCCATCTTCTTTCTAGCCACTTACCCTTACCTCCCTGCACTCCCAGCTGCTGCAGGCCCCAGGTGTTCCAGGGGAGCTAGCAGTGACTGGCTGTTCAGTGAGGCCGTGCAGGTATAGAGGAACTTGGCCACCCACAGGACGAGTGGTCTAACAAGACGGTGCCCCAGGGAAAGCGCGTCTGGGCTTCCAGCCCTCTTCAGCATGGCTTTGTCCCTCCCAAGAGGCTTGTGAGCTTCTCAGCATTTCATTGCCTTCTGAAGCTTACCACAGAGGTATTTATAGCCCAAGCAACTCCACAGTTGCTCAGTGGTCTTAGTCATGGTCAGCTTGTAAGTTATCACAAAAACCATCTTCTGGTTTCTTTGGTTCCTGGAGAAACTTGGTGAACTCCGTGCAAAGGTCATTTGGGCCTATGATAGCATATTAATATGCAGCTTCACATGCAGGGAACCAAAAATCCAAGTCAGGCCGGGTGTGGCATCTCACCCCTGTAATCCTAGCACTCTGGGAGGCTGAGGCGGGAGGATCGCTTGAGCTCAGGAGTTCAAGACCAGCCTGAGCAAGAGTGAGACCCCATCTCTACTAAAAATAGAAAAATCAGTTGGGTGTGGTGGCACATGCCTGTAGTCCAGCTACTCAGGAGGCTGAGGTAGGAGGATCGCTTGAGCCCAGGAGTTTGAGGTTGCCGTGAGCTAGGCTGATGCCACAGCACTCTAGCCCAGGTGACAGAGTGAGACTCTGTCTCAAAAAAAAAATCCAAGTCGTAATGTGATCGCTCACTTTTTTGGGTTTCCAAACACGAGAGAAGGCCCTGATCCTCAGGAATAAACAAAAAGAAGGCAACAACAGAACATACAAAATGCATGAATAAAGGAGAAGATTCTGTGGTTCTATAAAGCATCTGTCTCTTCTTGCCCAATCCAACCGTGCCTCCAGCAGCAGGTGAGAGCGAGAGAGACAGGTGATAGATCCAAAGAAAAGACTGCACAGGATCACTCTTCTTAGAGTCGTCCATCCCATCGTGCGGAAGATCCTAGCTCCATCACACATGCCGATCTTGCTGTGCAATGGGCTGGAATTTGAACCATCTCTGTGGCTATAATCCCTAACTATTACCTTGCATAAATCATAGGATTTATCAGTCCCCTGGCAGATGTCTCTAAGTATAATTTATATACAGTGTCATTAACAGGGTACTGGCTTGCGGATATTTTTAAACCAATCCAGGCTTGGTTGCCTTGAAGAATGCTCACTCCTTTCCAGCAGATGGGCTACAGGGCCTGTCGCGACCCGTCCTCTCCAGTCCCTTGGGCTTTAGGCTGCCTGCTGGCTCTGCTTGGGGCCACAGGATCATTTGCTGTTCGGGTTTGGTGCCGCTCCGCCGACCGACCTTTCCCTCTCCGGCTTCCACGCTGTCTTCCAGCTCACAGCCGAGAGTCAGAGAGGGGCTCCCCAGAGGCTCTGCCTTCTGTCATTCGTACGTGGCTGGGGCTGGAAATCTTGACAAAGCACTTTCTATAAACCGCGGCGAGGGAGGGCAAAAATAACAACAATAAATAAGGCCTCTGAGTCATCCATTAACCTATGCTGATGCCACCTCTGTGTCAGCTGTCTCATGTTGATGGTGTCACCTAGAATGCCTGACAGGGCCATACAAGCTTGTGCATGCTCCCTCCCCCACAGCCCCGCTGATGAACACCCCTCCCGTACAGCCCATCTGTCCCGGTTCCACGTGGCTGGGCCTGTTTCTCTCCAAGCTGCTCTCGGCAGCGCAGACTTTATTTTCAGCACTGTTGCCACGAAGGTCTCCAAATCCTAAGCTTCCCTTTGGTCTTTGCTGCAAACCACTCCGTCTGCTATCTGGCAATGCACTGATTTGCTGGCCTGCCTTTGGGTCAGGCCTCTAGATTTCCAAAGTCCCAGAGTCAGGTTTGGCTTGGGAAACCTCCACCCACCAGGGCCACAGGGCTCAGCCCACCAGGGGAGTGTCTGCCAAGCTGAACGGGCTATTTCTCTGGCCAGTGCCTCCCCCTCCCAACCTGCCCGGTTCTTGCTTAGCTAGACTCTCAAGGGCTGTTTTGACATCCTTATCTCCCCATGGCCCTGCCCTAAACAGACACGACAATAAGTGCACACCAGTGGCTCACCTAGAAACAGTGGCAAAGTCGTCCTGTCCACGAAGCCTGGCAATTCCGTGAGCCGAGGAGCACGAGCCAAATGAAACTCAGACCTCGTTTGCAATTTCTGGTCAAAACCACAGCTCCGTTCCAGAGGACAATCTCATCATTTAGCCTCTGGACTTTCTCTATGCCTCGTGCCTATCATGAAACATACATGGGGAAGGGCGTGGGGTCTCCACGCCGCACCCAAATGCCGCTCACTTCCCATGTTGTTCCTCGGCCTCTGGGTTCAGGGGTCCTCAAAGCATTTCTTCCTTTATTTTACTGATTGTGCAGCATGCAGTATTTGGTCACCTGGCATGAGCTTGGCCCTGTGCCAGGTGCTGAGGCTGTCACCATGTTTAAGATCACCACCCTCTGGAGCCCTCTCTAGTGGGGGAAGCAGACACTTTAGAAGGTAAGCTGCAGCAAGTGAGCAAAGCACTACAGGACCCCCAAGGAGGAGGTTGGGAAAGCCTTTACAAAGGCAGTGGTACTTGATGTGGGTCTTACAGCAGGAATAGGCAGTGGCCGTCCAGCTAGAGGAAGGGTTGGGCACAGGGCGCAGGGCGTGGAGTGCAGGCCAGTGCATCGAGCTCGAGTCTGCATGGACCCCACCAGCAGTGAGGAAGTGAGAGTCCACAGGCAGGTCCCCATGTGCCATGCTAAGAGATTTAGACATTGTCCTCGAGATGACAAAGAGTCCATGAAGGTGTTTAAATAGAGCTGGGCGTGAACGATGGGTAGGGAGACAAGTCGTGATGATCCTGATCCGAGACAGAGGGAGACTGGCTTGGAGGCGGTGGGAATGCAAAGGAAGGTGACGTTTCTGGAACAGGATAAACCAAATCTAATGACCTATTGAAAACAGGAGGAGAAAATAAAGAAAGCATAGAGAATCCCAGTGAGGGTTTGACTGCGAGAGATTAGAGTCAGGGTGCAAGGCAGGATGAAGACAGAGGCAGGGGAACAGTGGGGCTATAACCAGACCACAGTGGCTTCGTGAATGTGGTCACTGAGGAAGAGGAGGCAGGGAATGCAGATGAGCCTTTCATGGAGTCTAGTAATGATGAGAGGGAGGGAGACTCTGATAGCTTTAAAGGATTGTTCTAAAATAGGGGAAAGAGCATGTCTGTAAGTATAGGGAAGGCAGAGCAAAGCAGAAGAGATCGTAGGGCTGCCATTTATGGGGTGGGTACAGAGTGCAGGCCTGGAGCTACACGCTTAACATGCATACCTCATTTCAGCATCATGCCAACTTGATCAGGGAGGTGTACGTGTACCCATTTTCCAGATGAAGAAACTGAGGCTGACTGATGGCCTCACCCAAGGATGGATCCACCCCAACCTGCTGAGCAGCTGAAGCAGAAGGATGGAGCGGTCGGGTTAACATGAGGTCAGGTGGGAGCTAATAGAGTGGGAAGGGCGGGGATGGAGGGGCTGAGCAATGTCTAAATTCTAGATTTGGAATTTGAAGCAGTTCTGGCTGGTGTCAAAGACCAGACATAAGGATCTGGAGCTCCGTGGTGCAGTCACGTAGTTACCCAGGATGAGCCAACTGCAAAAAGCCCCCTGTGGATGGTGGCTGCGTGACACTGATGCAGAGGTCTGTTGCTTCCTTCTCTGCTTTTTGTCTGTTCCTCAGGCCTCTCTGAACACCATGTTCAGAGGAGTCTGGTTTCCATGGAGCACGGTGTGTCCAAGAAATACCCCACGTTCCCGCTGCATTTGCTATTTAATGCTGCCGTGGGGAGAGGCAGTCTTGCTTTCTGCCTGCCTGTCTTTTTGAAGCATATATGAACTACAAATAGACACAGCCCACATTTTGCCTCAAAGATATATTCTTTGCTTTCTTCCAGTTGCCAAGTTGAACTCCAAACTGATGTTTAATTTATCTGTGGTGATGAGGACGGGGATAGCCTTGCATAATTGGAATCTGAAGATGGGCCAAAAGCTCCTTTTAGCCAAAATTCCCACGTCCTTTCCCACCGGTGCTTCATGCCTGCATTGCTAACAAATGACAAATTGACTGAGCTGAGTTTCATTAGTTCTTCGTGAGTGCATCTCACCTTGCGTGCTGGGTTCTGACTGGGTGTTTCAGGCCGAGCAACAGACCAGAGCCCACTTTACAGAGAGCTCCGAGCTGTGGGTGCCTGGTGCCTGGGTGACCATCTTCCCAGATCACAGTAAACCAAAGCTCTTGCATCTACCACGCACATGTCTTTCTGCGGAAGTTTGGAAAAACACCCCGCTCGGTCTTGGACGAACCGCTGCTGAGAAGGAAGAATGAATGAACAAACTGACGAATGAATCAATTTCTAAGCCACCTCTACATGGAACTCCTGGGCAACTCAGGCGAGCCTTGCATAGATTTCTGAGCTGTGTGAACACTCTGCTCTCCATTTACTCTTCGCTAATAATCAAACACTCCACCATATTCCACTCTGTGACATGTTTTGGAACATTCGCCAAAATACAAGGTGAAATTTACCAGGGCTTAGGTGTAAAGTGATGTACTTGGGGTTTTATTCTCAAGGCCTTCTCGAGCACAGAAGTGTAGTGCCGGAACGAGGTGACAAAAGACCACGGAGTGCAAAGACCCTACTGTGCCTCAGTCTGATTTATACAACAGGAAAATGAAGCCTGATGCGGTTCAAAGACTTGCTGAGAGTCTTAGTCAAGAGATTGTTTGTTCAGAACCAAAATCCATTCAAAGAGTCTTAAATTTAAAAGGAGGTTTATTACAGAGAAACTTCACGGAAACCAGTTGAAAGTGGATTCGCTGGGACTTGTGGGAACTGGTAAGTCATTGGTTAATTTCTCTGACTCTATCTCAGTGGGGCCTTGCGGATTCTTCTTCCTGCTTCCGGGAGCCTTTGTCGTATCCTCTGCTGACCAGCTTCTCTGCTCACTCATGACCCTCCTGACAGGTAGAGTCAGCGTCTCCATGACATTCCAGTGAGACTCTTCACCACTAACTGGCCTGGGCAGGGGTCTCACTGGCCCAGCTGAGATCAGGGGCTCAGTTCTGGCCTGTGACTGTGGTAGGGGGTGGCGCTGACAGAGGCTGACCTTCTAGGAAGAGGCCAGGGCGGGGAGTACACTCCTGGCCACTCTAGCGCCCCCACGATGGCCCAGGCAGGTCACAGTCTGGCTGTCTGACTCCGGGCCCACATTCCGTCACTGACTGGAAGGGCCGGGCGGACTCAAACACACCTGCAGTTAAAAGCAAGGTGTTTCTGCAGAGGTGAATGCGGTCCTGGGGAGGAGAAAAGGTGACAGCCCTGCTCTATTCCTCCCTGGCCAGGTGCCAGCCATCCGAGGGGGCGTGGCTGACACATTTGAAGAATAACCCAGAGACAATTCAGAGCTCAGCCAGACAAGTGACAGTGACGGGGAAGGGACTCGAAATTATGCTGCTGAGGAAGTGGATGGAGTGACATTGCATTTTCAGCCTGGAGAAGGGAGGATTCAAAGGAGATGTGATTCTTCTGCCCAGATGTTCAAAGAGCTGACTAAAGTCTTTAAAGAATTTTATGTCTGTGTATGTCTGCAGAGGTCCAGAAATAGGACCCATGGGTAGAAATTAAAGGGAGGAAGTACTTTGGCTTAAAATTAGGGACAGCATTCTTTCCATGGGGGTATCTAGACATATGCTGCCTTGTCATGCTCAGGAAGAGGCAGGACGATCCTTCTTAAGAAGAGCTGTAGAGTGGATACATGAAGGAAGAGATTGCTAAAGTCTGTTCCAGTTCTGGAGCGCTATGGTCCTGCCACAGGTGCATCTGGTTGGCTAGAGTGACTGTCGTCACAGGAGCAAAGGCCACCGTGTGTGGTCACTTAGACCAGCAGGATCAGTGGGTGCCAAGCAGCTGCACCCCTGGGTACAACAGGTTGCCTTGGTCTTGGAGCCCTTCAACTCTGGGCCATCTCAGGTGTGAGACAAACCACTTTCAGTTGGGCTGTACTGAATCATTCAAGCCTCTCTGCCACCCACAAGGTCTCCACCTGCTTGGAGCAGCCAGAGGGGCTGTAGGTTGCCCATCAAAGCCCAAGATATGAGATCGTCATGGAGAGGAATGCTTTAGACGTAGCTCATTTGGTTGCAAGGGTCAGAAGCTTGTTCAAAGTGGCTCAGATTTTTTAAAGAATAAGGGAAAAGTGTAAAGGTATGCATTTTAAGGATACAAAGAGGTTTTGCAGAAACCTGAGAAGATCTTAACATCAGGATTCAGGAAGGGCAGGAGTTAAAGGCCTGGAGACCTCAGCAACAAGAGTTCTTGGTCTTTACACAAGCAGCGAGCCGCTACTTATTTGTGTGACTCAGCTCCAATCCTCGGGGACACTTATTCTTTCTCCTGTGTCTCTTCACTCAAAATCCATGAAGGGCCACTGATTGCTACCTAGATGATAAACTGGCTAGTTGGGGCTCTCATCCATCCCCAGACTACTAAACTGTAATCTTCAGGGCCTGATTATCCAGGGGGTGTACTTGGAGCAAGTTAAACTAGAAAGAGAGCTTGGACTGGGCAGAAAAGTTGACCAAACCATCCAACATCAAGACGACCAAGAGTCCTGAGTAACCCACCTCAATGCGCACTCAACCAGTTCATACTAAGCTGAAGTCCTTTATACTTTTGCAGTTTTAACTCCTTTTCTCTTCCCCTACTGTGCCTTTCTTTGCATATCTACAAAATCTTATTGTTCCCTGTTGATTCAACCATCCCAAAATACGAGATCAATATGCCTACCAGGCCACGTGCCTGTATGTAATGCCTGAGTTCAGGTGAGAAGATTGAATACCCAGCTTTGGTTGCTCAATCTAATTAATTCACTCATCAGTACGCGTAACAAATCATTATCAAATGCTGAATCATGTGCAGAGCTGTCTTCTAGAAAAAAAGGTATAAGCTGTGGTTTATGCCCTCAGGCAGCTTGCAGTCTATCTGAGAAACCAAGATGTAGCCTCAAGCAAGTAAGTGTAATATAAGGTAATTCCTGTGATTTCAGAGCTAGGTGGGTTTAACCAGGCTTGTGCTACAAGGAACCAGGTCCACGGCATTCAGCATGGCATGTTAGCTAAGCAAAATCCAATGTCTTCATTCAGCGCTGGCAGAGTCACTGTCTCTCTGCAGCATTTAACTACAGAAACTTTGAAGTCTTCTGCTGCTCATTATGCTGAGTCCAACTGATCAACATGGAGAATGAAGACGGAGCTCCGGAAAAGTTAGCGCACAATCTGGGTGACAGGTGCTGAGCAAGGACAGCCTCTTCCCACGCTCGCCATGCAGCCTGCTGTTTCCAAGGAATGATATTATCATCCTCGGCTTCTAGTACAGGACTCAGTGTAAGATTGTCAAGACAGTCACTGGCTGCAGTTCGTGGACGCTTCAGGACTGAACTTGGCAAGAACCCTCAGAATTATGGAAAAAAGAACCTCTTAGGTGGAATATTTCTATGTAAAGAAACTATAGATGTTTTGGTTGTTTCTGTTGATTTCTTTATTTTTATTTTTAGAAAATGGGATTTCAAAAGGAACTCACTTGTCCTGGTCCCTCAGAATGGAACTTTTTCAGACTGTTCCCATCAGCAATGCCCTAGAGCAGGGGTGGGGAACCTTTTTGTGTTGGAAGCCACATTAATTTAGCCATAATCAAATATGGCCGCATTTAAGAAACTTCAATTAGATGTACTTAAAAACATTATTTACATTATTTTGTAAACATCTAACTGCTATGTACTTAATAGTTTCAAAAAATGAAAACTGCTTGTTAATTTTAAAGTTAACTAACCTTTTAATGACTTTGTTGTGTCTGCTTTTGGTTGGAAAGCATTTGAATATTTAGTTGCAGCATGGAGGTTCACAGTTATTTGATCCTCTAGATGGGTATCAGTTATTCATGACCTTAAGGGCATCTTGATTTGGGTTAAGTAGAAGAAAGCAGATTTGCAGCAATAAGTGGTTGAAAAATCAAGACAGCATTTTTCAGGCATGTTGCTGAAGGGGTGGGTATTTCCACTGCATTTTTCCATATTTCGATTGGCTCTTTCTTCCCATCAAACAATGGCTTTAAAATGTCATCTACTGAGAGCTCAATCAATTCCATCTATAGCTTTTAAGGTGCCTTGATGATATCAACTAGGTGAGGCTGAAATGCTAATTTGAGTGTGATGTCATGATTCCCAAAGTCTGTGAACCTTTCGTTGTGTTCTTCAATTAATAGGTATATAACAGCTGCGTATTCTTCGAATGATTTGCATATATCATCGTGTTCATCGATGACCTTGGCTAACTAGGGAAAATGTTCATCTGAAATTTCCTTTTGAAGAAGTGTTTTAAGGAAAGATAGCTTTTTTCAAAAAATACTAAATTGAAAAATGCCAATTGTTGTTGAGAATGGGAGAAATAGAATTTCCATGGAATGCTCCAAGGAGTATAACTGAGTGTGGAAACTCCAGAGAGCAATCTGGAGTATTTAGTGAATCCCACATCTGGGCATATAACCCGGACAGACTCTGATAATAACAGCATAGGCTCAAGGATGTGTTTATTGCAGTGTTATTGGCGGTAGTGATGAGTTGAAGGCAATATGAGTTTGTACCACAAGGAGGATTGATACGAGCATTTGATGGAATGCCATGCAGTGGTCAGGAAAATAAAGCAGATGTATACTCAGTGTGGGTAGATCTTAATAAGACAGTATTGTTTGATGACAGTAACAAAAAGATTAAGACATACAAAATGTCATTTATATAAATTCAAAACACATAGGCCGGGCATGGTGGCTCACACCTCTAATCCTAGCACTTTGGGAGGCCAAGGAGGGAGGATTGCTTGAGGTCAGGAGTTCCAAACCAGCTTGAGTGAGAGCAAGATCCTGTTTCTACAAAAAAACAGAAAATTTATCTGGGTGAGGTGACACATGCCTATAGTCCCGGCTACTCGGGTGGCTGAGGCAGGAGGATCACTTGAGCCCAGGAGTTCGAGGTTGCAATGAGCTATTATGATGCCACTGGACTCTAAGTGGGGAGACAGAGCACGACTCTGTCTCAAAACAAAACAAAACTAAAACAAACAAAAAAACACATGCACAAAATGACAATATCTCCAGCAGCTACAAAAGTACCTGATACAGAGTAGGTCCTCTATAAATTGTTTTTGTTGTTGTTATTAAATATATATATGCTAAATAGCACTATACATTTTGCAATGATATAAATAAAATGAGATCTATACCATACTTATGTAAATTAAGAATACATAGATACAAATACATATTTTTAAGGGTATATGCAAATCCAAAAACGTTTAAGGGCAAGATTCTCTTAGATATAGTTATTCAATATTAGAAGGGAGTTCCCTGGAATGAAGTAAATTAATTCATAAAGCTCTGTTGTGTCCAAGGTCAAACACCCTCAAGAACACCCACTTTCTATGCTCTGGTTTTATATTCACTGAGCAACATTCTGAAGCCTGAGAGTTTTATAGAGATCTGGTTGCAGAAAAGTCAGAAAGAACATTTTCCCCAAAGAAAATACATGAATATTCCACTAATTGGAAAATATCTGAGCAGCTCTGAGCAATATAAATTCCTAGCATCAGTGTCTTGTGGGTTGTGTTATTAAGACCAGCATTCCAAAGCCTAGCAGTTTAACTGATTCTTCTATGTCTCTAAATCAATGATGAAATATAGATTTAGGTTTAAGTTTCTTTGAAAGAGCACTTCATAGACAGTTCTGTGTACTTCCTACCTCGTCACAGTAGGAGAGAGGCACATCATGTGTGGTTGTGTCACTTTTAGTGATTCTGAGATTGGTCCGTGGGTTCAGGTGGTGTTTGGCCTTATTTCATCAGTGCAAAAGTTCTCCATCTGCTTTTTAGCTATTGGTTTCAGCATCTATGGATAACCACTGTCTGGATTTATCAGCGTTTGCAAAATGATTTTATAATTCTACGATTCCTTCTGGAACACACTTGCTGCAATTCATTACCAAGAATTTTCCCTCATCAACTATTTAAAAACCCTGAGATGCAATTTGCAAAAACAAACAAAATCACTATAAAGACTTGACATTTTTCCTTCCTCATTGATTTTCAAAATAGGGATAAAAGTTACCATTAATAAGTTCTAGTGGAGACCAATATGTTTCTCCTACTGTTATATACTCATGAATTTTATGTATTGGATAAGCTTGAGTTAATTGCCATATTCTCTGTTTTCTCTCTCTTTTTAGGATCTTTTCTTTTAAACAGCTTATAGTCAATAAATGGCATGTATTTAAATTGTACAGTTTGATAAGTTTGCCTATGTGTATACAGCTATGGCACCACCATGGAGGTAGTGAACATATCCATCCTGACCTAAAGCTTCCTTGTACCCTTTGTAATCTCTCCCTCCTGCTCTTGCCCCAAACTGTATTCCCAGGCAACCACTGATCTACCTGATGTTGGAATTTTTTAGAAATTTATATAAATGAAACAATATAATATGTACTCTTTGTGTCTGACTGCTTTACTCAGCATACTTATTTTGAGATTCATCACATTGTTGCATGTATCAATACTTCTTATTATCAAGAATTGCCATTATGACTATGTCACAACTGTTTAACCATTTGTCTATTCATGGACATTGGGTTGTGTCCAGGTTGAGGCTAGTACAAATAAAGTTGCTAAAAATATCTGTATGTAAATCTTTGTGTAGACTTAGAATTTTGTTTCTATTGGATAAATACCCAGTAATGGAAAGGCTACATTGGACAGCAGGTATATAGTTTCCAAGGAAGTGCCGTTGTACATTCCCACCAGCTAAGCATGAGAATTTTAGTTGCTCCACATCCTCTCCAGTATTAGTATGGTAAGATTTTACAATTTTAGCCATTTTAATAGTGTGTGTTAGGGTTTGCATGCATCCTCTTTAAAATTCAGGTGGCCAAAATGATAGTATTAAAAGGTGGGCTCATGAGGTGATTAGATGATGAAGCTATGAGGGCTCCTCCCTCACAAATGGGCTGAGGTCCTTATAAAAGAGGTTTCACATGGCTGTCAGCTCTCCTGTCCTTCCTCCTTCCACTGGGTGAGGATGCAGCATTCCTCCCTCCGCAGTGCGCAGCCACAAGGCGCCATCTTGGAAGCAGAGGGAGGCCCTCACCAGACAAGCAAATCTGCCAGTGCCTTGATCTTGGACTTCCCAGCCTCCAGCACCATGAGAAATAAATTTCTGTTCTTTGTAAATTGCCCAATCCCATGCATTTTGTTATAGCAGCACAGAATGGACTAAGACTGTGTATATGTACTTCATTGTATTTTTACAGTAGTCACCCTTATTTGTGATTTTGCTTTCTGTGGTTTCAGTTTCCCATGGTCAACAGTGGTCTGAAAATAGGTGAGTACAGTACAATAAGATATTTTGAGAGAGAGAGAGAGAGAATGAATATTCACATAGCTTTTATTACAGTATATTGTTATAATGGTTCTATTTTGTTATTATTGATATTAATAGTTGCTATTGTTGCTTTCTTACTGTGCCTAATTTATTTTTCTAACTTTTGTTTTGTTTTGTTTTTAGTGAAAGATGAGAGCCAATATTGTGCCTAATTTATAGATCAAACTTTATCATAACTATGTCTATATAGGAAAAAAGATAGTATATATAGGGTTTGGTACTATCTGCTGTTTCAGGCACCCACTGCAGTGTTCCAGCACTATTTGTTGAAAAGACTACGCTTTCACTACTAAATTGCCTTTGCACATTAGTTGAAAGCCAGTAGTCTAAGTATGTATGTGTCTATTTCAGGATTATGTGTTTATTTATGTTAATAATTCACTGTGTTAATTACTGTAGCTTTATAATAGGTCTTGAAATTAGGTGGTGTTTGTCCTACTGCTTTGTTCTTCTCAATCAAAGTTGTTTTGGCTATTTTAGGTTCTTTACCTTTCCATATGTATTCTAGAATCAACTCATCTATTTCTACAAAAGAACCTCCTGGGATTTTAATTGGAATGGTGTTGAATCTATAGATCAATTTGAGGAAAACTAACATCTTCACAATATTAAGTCTTCTGACCCATAAGCCTGGTACATCTGTGCACTGATTTAGGTCTTTTTAAAATTCTCTCACAATGTTTTGTAGTTTTCAATGTTTAGGACTTGCACATCTTTTGTCAGACTAATTGTTTCATATTGTTGATACAACTATAAGTGATTTTTTTTAAATTTCAATTTGTTGTTACTAGTGTATAGTAATACAATTACTTTTTGTATATTGATCTTGTATCAGTTGCAGTAGCCTTTTTGTAGAATCCATCACGTTTTCCACATAGATAATCATGGCACAAAGGACAAAGACAATTTTACTTCTTTCTTTAAAAATCTGGATTCCTTTTATTTCTTTTTCTTGCCTGATTGCACCAGGAAGCATTTCTAGTAAAATATTTAATAGAAACAATTAGAGCAAACATTCCTGACTTGCTCCTGATTTCAGGAGAAAAACATTCGATCTTTCACTATTAAGTATGGTATTGGCTGTAGATTTTTCATAGATTTTTTTTACAGATTGAGGAAATTTTATTCCACTTATAGCTTGCTGAGGGACTTTTGTTTTTTAAAATAGGAATATATGTTATTTATTCTTTTTTTTCCCTGTGTCTATTGAGATAATAATATAGTATTCATTTTAAGTTAGTTTAATATGTTAAATTACGTTGGTTGATTCTCTAACATTAAACCAACCCTCCATTCCTGGGATAAATTCCACATAATCTTCATATTTTATCCTTTTCATATTTTGTTAGATTTGATTTGCTAAAATTTGATTAGAATTTTTGTATCTGTGTTCACGAGAGATATTGGCATGTAGTTTTCCTTTTTTGTCTTTGTCTGGCTTTGGTATCAGGCATGCTTATTTCAGAAGAAGTTGAGAACATTTATTCCTCTTCAATTTTCTAAAAGAGTTTTCTAAAATTGATATTATTTCTTCTTTGAATGTTTTATAGTGCATGTCTGCTGGTGATGAATTCTTTCATCTTCTGTATATTTGAAAATAGTCTTTATTTTCACTTTATTTTTGAAGAATATTTCATTGGGTATAGAATTCTAAGTTGACAGCATTTTTTACTTTCTTTTAGTACTCTAAAGATGTTGCTCCATTGTCTTTTCACTTGCATGGTTTTCTTTCTGAAGTCTATTGTCATTCTTATATTTGTTCCTCTGTATGTAGTGTGTCTTTTTTGTCTGGCTGCTTTTGAGATTTTCCTCTATGCAACTGGTTTTGGGTATTTTTGTTATGATGTGCCTTGGTGTAGTTTCTTCATAATTTTTGTACTTGAGCTTCATCGAACTTTTTGGATCTGTGATTTTATAGTTTTCATCAAGTTTGGGGGCAGAATCTGGCCATTGTTCTTCAAATACTTTTCTGTCCCCTCTTTCTTTTGGGGATTCCTAATTACACTTATATTAAAAACATGACATTTGTCCCATAATTCACTGATACTTCTTTCACTTTTTAAGATTCTTTTTTCTCTGTTTCATTTTGGATGGTTTTTATTGCTTATTTCTTTAAGTTCATCAATCTTTTTTTGATAATGTCAAATCTTCTATTAATTCCCCCGTCTCACATAATGTATTAATAACTTTCATTTCTAGAAATTTAATTTTTAAAGATCTGTTTCATGTCCTTCTTAGCTTTTTGAACATATGGAATACTGCCATAATAACGGCCTCCATGTCTTTATCTCTATATTCTAGCATCTATGTCAATTTTGAGGTGGTCACTAAACATAATTTCTCACTAAGAAGAACTAGGGTTCCTTGGAGAAATGGCTAATTACAGATTTGGGACAAGAAATATCCAAAATGATGCTGGGGTATCTTCTAATGCCAGAAAAAAAGAAAGTAACAAAAAACTTATTGCTACTGAATTTTCTTTTTTGCTAGGCCTTTTCCCCTAAGAGATCAAAATAAATTAAGAGTTCATGCCAATATTTCCAATTTGAGTTTAACATTATAGGATTTCTATTTAAATTCTTTTATTTTATGTTTGTACCTCTTTTCTAATGCAGTTAAAATAAATATGCATATAAAAGTATGCATAGTGAAATAACATGATGTCTGAGATTCAATGTAAAAATCTCAGTAAAGACAAAAACACAAACAAAGAAGAAAGATAAATGAAATGTTGCAAACTTTTGATAACTGTTGAATCTGGGTAGCAAGTATATAGGTGTATCATAGTATTCTATGTGTGTGTTTGAAATTTTTTAATTTAATTTTTTAAAGAGGGAGATAGAGAATTGAGAGAAAGAGAGCCTCTTGCCTAATAAGATTGGCAACCTCCTACTTTCTCATTCCTCTTTCTCCACCCAGGCTTTTGCAACATTAGCTTGTGCTTACTGTTTTGGTGTTCACATCCATCATCATTTTTTAACATTAGGTATTTTTTTTTTACTTTATTGGAATTCAAATAATAAATTTAAGAGGCTATTACAGGTTTTCAATATTTCTAGGTATTTTATAATAGGAGGGATTTCAGGTAATCTAATTGATCCTATTTTTGGAAATCGAGGTTTTCAGCTATTCTTTTAAAATAGGTTAATTGTTTCTTAACAGATAGGAGGCAGTCTATAAAGTGGCTACCCCTTTGTCAAATATTGTCTTACAAATATGTATTATTGGTGCCCAGAAAACACAAATGAGTGAAAGTAACCTCTATCCTCATTCTTAGAAAAAAATAATTCAAAGCATATTTCCTACCTTACATGAGATTTTATAATAATCTGTGAATAAAGAGGCTAACACCATAATATTTTGGGGGGAAGGGAGCATTACAAAGTATTTTATTCTAATTTTATCTCAAGAGTAGTGATTGTATGGAGCTTGGCCAAGTAAGGACAGACAATATCATCTTAAGCTGCATGGAGTCTAACAGGTTACAGAGCATTCTCTCATTTAATCCTCACAATGACCTTACAGCACAGCAAATATTGTCATTCTGCATTGATAGATGGAATGACTGAAGCCCAGGGAGGTTAAGGGACACAGCATGACTCACACATTAAATGCCAGGTCCAGGACTTGAGCCCTCAGGGTGACACCAACCCACAGAATCTTTCCTGCAAAAAGCCAGGCTGTCTTCTCATAACGGTTGCCAGTGTATTCATTTTCAAAACCTAAATCAGCTAAGACTTAAAAGAAGGGAAAAAATTGGAGAGAAAGGTACCATGAGCTTCAAAATCCAAAGAAAGGAGTGGACTCTCTTGTTTTAGAAGAAAAAAAAAAAAAAAAGTGATGGCGATGAGATGGAACAATCCCTGAAGGAAAAACATCATCACCTTCTCCAGGCTTGGGGAGATGGTCAGGTATCCGCATGCCCTTCCATGCTTCTGGGAAAACATGCTGCACACGTGTTCTTCAGACAGATGTGAACGCTCTTAATGGGCTCCCCTCTGCAGCGGGCTGACCAGCCTTCGCCTGCTCTGTCATTTCATCCAAACATTTAGATCTGTGGTTGGGTAGATATTAGTGGCTGGGTCAAAAAGACAGTTCTGGTATGAAATATTTATACTTCATTGGCCTCTGTGTCTGTCTGTGTAGTTGTGCCAAGCATTTTAATGGTTTTCATTGAGGACTCTTTATTCTTTTTTGGAGGAAAAGCTATTGAGGGGGAGTAGGAGACAGAGCACAAAATGCTATCTCCTCCAAAGACTTTGGGCACTTTTCCCAAAATAGAGGCAGAAAGGAACACTGGCCCCTGCCTGGCAAAGAGTTTGGGATATTTATCATGTAGCTCACCAGTGTTATTCTTTGCCTCTTAGCCTCTCTGATTGAAATTCCAATTTGGTCCTGATTTTGTAGAATAACCAAAGTATTGGATTGGAGGGAAATTGCAATTCCTAGTACATAACAGCATGAGATGGAAGCAATGTAACTCTTCATTTGCAATTTAATTTTTGACAAAAGTGCATTTATTTGAGTAATTCTTATCCAGTAGTTTTTAAAAATCTTTATTTTTATCATTACATAGTAATATATAGACTCTTGTAAAAAAAAAAACACAGAAAGTACAAAAAAATATAAAGAAGAAAACAAAAACCACCCATAATTCCAACAAGTCCCTGAAAAAGATTACTAATTTTAAGTGTGTTCACTTCTGATCTTTTATATGCATTTTTATTTGTCTTAAAAATTTGAATTTTATTATATATGAGATATCATTTCTGTACCTCACTTTTTATAAGTATTATATAGTGAGCATTTCCATGTTACTGCTGTTCTTGTAAACGTAATGTTTAGCAATCTTCATTCTTGCAAAGTATAGATGGTCATAATTTATTGGATGAGTCACTCATTGCTCAATTTTTTTTTTCATTTTGGCATGTTAATAAAATCATGGTGTGCATTTTATATTTGTATCTTTGTTGACATCTTTGATTATGTCTTTACCCTAATTTCCTAGAGAAGAAACTACTGAAACAAAGGCACAATTTTAAGGTTCTTCTTAAGCATTTAAATTTATTTTCCCAAAACAGCTCCCCAAGTTATACTCCCAAAAGTTGCAGATGGAGGGCTGGATGCCCGGTACCCGCCCCAACATTGCCCCAGCTCCTTGCCTCACCACTTGCCTCCGCTACTGGAGAAGAGGAGTGGAGAGCTCGTAGGCTCCAGGTGAGGTCGCCCCTTCCCTGGTGCCCACCCTTCTCCCAGCAGGTTCACCTGGGGCAGTGCTCTACATGTTTCTCCACGTGTTTCTTCCACACCTTCATCAGCAGGAGCAAGGAGGAACTGCAGAGATCTAAGTGCTCCTGGAAAGACCCTCCCAACAGCCCCCTCCCCAAGCAACACTCTGTCACTACAATCTACCTCTTTGACCAACAGACCACTCCCATCCTGTCCTTCACTGCAAATTCTCAAGTCATCTGTTGTCACCCAGGCTCATCCCCACATAGCTCAGCTACCTGGACCCACCCTCTGCCCCTCCCCACTTCTGAAGGCCCCCAGTGGGTCATCAGCTAAATTCCCTATGTCCTCAACCTCCTGCTTGGTCACTCCTGTCAATTTCTTGCTCAGACTAGAAACTGGCTCTCCCCCAAATGACACTGGGTTCCATGCAGGCTTTTTACATCATAGCTCATTTTTTTCTCTCACATAGCTTGAATAATTTGCTCTGGAGTGGTGGATATATGCTGCTTTTCCCCCACTGATGCTTCCAGAACATTCTCCCTCCCTCCTCTCTATATGCTCTCAACTGTGAAACTCATGTTGCGGAACATGCGCTACCTCTCCTGGCTTCCATCTTCTACTTCTCCCTGTAACACTTCTCTTCATTTATTAAAGATTTGTAGCCTGTGCCTCACGTGCCCTGTCTCTAACGCAACTCATGCCGTAATTCTTGGTGATATCAACACCCACATAGATGGCCTTTCCACTATTGTGGCCTCCCAGCTCCTTGCCTTCCTCTCCAACGCTGTGGTTCTCCACCCCACCACCAAACTCCACCTCACACAGCTACCTGCTCATGTGGTTCCACCCTATGCGGTGTCATTCCCAACAACTGTATCTCTGCTGTAATCTCAACATCAAGCACCCATGCACCAGCTACCCCCTCTTCTCTCCCTACTCACGCTCCAGTATCCCCAACAAGGCCACAATCCATTGATTCTACTCTATTTTTTATATTTCTTCATTTGAATCCTGCACTTTTCTTGTTGGGTCTATTCCTAGGGATTTTGTATTGTTTTGCTATTTCGAATTTATTCTTTTAAATGTATTGTCAGTTGGTTATTAGTGATATATAAGGAAAGGCTTTTTAATATTGCTATAGTAATGATAGTTAAACTTTATAGAGTGAAATAAGGAAAGGCGATGTGTAGCATGGTGGTTAGCACAAAGGATTCTGGAGTCTGACTGCCTAGATTGAAATCCCAGTTCTATTACTAGCTGTGTGATGTTCACCTGACCTTTTCTGTGCCCCAGTTTCTTCATTTGTATAATGGTGGTGATATAGTACTTGCCTCATAGGATGCATGTAAAGTGATTAGGTTATACTCAGATTTCTTTAGAAAGACAACCACGTAATTTATAAATAATACTCTTTTGATATTTTTATTATTTTTCCTGTATGTCTTATAATGGAAATTTCTAGGAAAATGTTTACCAATAGGAATGGTAAGGAACATCCTTCTCTGTTTCCTGATTTTAATGAGAATGTCTATTTCATTGTTAACTGTGCCATTGAGTATTTGTTAATTAATAGGTTTTATTGGGAATGAATGTTGAATTTTACCAAATGCCTTTTTAGTATCTGTCAAGAATATCATATTTTCTCAAACTGTTTTGTGTGATTAATTATATTATTAGTTTCCCCATATTGAACCATCCTTGAACTCTGGGCATAAATTATCCTTGGTATGATATATTGTTCTAATATATTGCCACATTTGATTTACTGAAACATTTTAAAGTTTTTCCCCAGTACTTATAAATTAGATTGGTGTACAGTTGCTTTCTTTGTTCTAGTTTCATCAGGCTTGTTAATAGGATTACACAGATTCATAAATTTATTTGGAAATATATACATGTTTTGCTGTGTTCTGAAATAATTTATTTAGTGTGGGAATTAAATTTTTGTTGAAGGTTTGAAAAAACTCAGCTGGTACAACTACACACCTACCTCAGCCTCCTACTTTCTTGAATGTAGTCTTTGACAACTTGCTTAATGTCTTCTGTACTTATTGATTTATAAGGGCATCTACTTCTTATTGAGTTAATTTATGTTTTCCTAGAAAATTCAACTACATGTTATCTACAAGAGGCATGCTAACTCATAAAAACTAAAAGACTGGCTCAACTCACCAGAGAAACACAAACCAAACAGAAAATAAATATCACAAAATCAGTCCAATTAAAATTCAAGGTTAGAAAAATTAATGGGTCACAGAAGGTAACACTTTATTGATAAAGGATATTATCTTCAGGAATAATGTAGGTAACAGGCATAATAAATGTTAAGCCCGAAGTCATGTAGCCATGTTGTACATAAAATAAAACTTGTTCAAAGTATAAGGATTAATTAGCAGGAAAAAAAAAAACGTGGTAGGAAACTTTAAAACATGTAACTCATTTCTTAACAGATTGAGTAGGCAAACATAGATGAGGATGAGGAGGTTGAATTCTTCTCGAATGTCTTCGGCAGGTGGGCTGAGCCCACCCACCTCCAGCCTAAACCCAGGGGCCAGTGAGCGTTCGCCAGTCATAGCTCAAGTTGACCCACACGGCTCCTTGGCCTGATCCTCTGCCTTGTGGACTGAATGGGGTAGATGAGAACTACCTCCTCCAGCGTGCACCACTGCCAGATGACGTCCCCCCTGGGGAACCCCCTAAGTTCTTTCCTATCACCAGTCACCTCCCCCCAGAGCAATTTCCAACCATCGGTCTGGGAACTGTCATCTATTAACATCAGGGCGAGAGACAGGAAGACAGAGGGTCGGATAGGTAGTATTCAGGCCTCCTCCAATAGCAAAACCCACTTGTAGAGGGCCAGAAACCCAGTTTCTGACGGTACCGCCTTCGGATCTCCGAGCCAGAGGGCCGCGAGGGAACAGAAGACAAAATCAACCATCTTTCTACCTTTTCAGGAAGTCACCTGGGGCAGCTTCAAGAAAGGAGAGAGAATGCTCTTCTGTCTTTCTTTCTAAAAATCCAACTTGATCTCTTTTATTTTTCACTGAAATTCCCCCTGATGGTACCATGTGCCGCATGAAGACAACGACTGAACCCTGCAAGATGAGTCGTCCCTCTGGGGAGACTAATGAGGGCCTGGGAAGAGCAGTAGAAAGACACCCAAGGGGCGTTAAACACCTTCCCTCTGGGTCCCACCAAACAGGCTTATCAGCTGGGCAGCTGCTGCAGGTCTAGCAGTCTGCTGGCGAGGATTATGCTGAGGGAAAGACCAAAACAAAGCAACTTTACTTCCCTCCAAGATGAGAAGCTGAAGGTCACCTAAGGGGGGGGGGGGACAGAAGGGAGAGAACATGCATGATAAATGTGGGATTGTCTCATCCTTCACAGCCAGCTATCTTCGATCTGCAGAGAAAAGGGGGAACACTTTCAGTCCAGCAGGGAATTTTTCCCTGGTGCTCTTGTTCAGAGCAAGTAGGTGTGTTATATAAGGGTCTGGCTCGATCCCAGCCTCCTGCAGGAGTCGGCTCTCTGGGATCCTGTAATTAAAAGTACCGAGGCACGATGTGAAGATGAAAGACTTAGCAGATTTGTGAGCTGCACCCAGCACGGCTGGTGGTCTGCCCAGAACGTGTGGAGGCACAGGGGGTCCTGTCCCTGCTTGCACGGGTGGTCTGGCTCTGACACCTGCTTGGGAATTTGGAGGACAGTGTCAGGGAAGCTGGGAAGCGCCGGTGGCAGCGCTGGGCCGGGCTCCTGGAGACTGGGCCACACCTGCCCTCGAAATGCGACTGGATGTGGACACCTGTGAACAAAACTGGGTTCCTCGGCACCGCAGGGAGCTCCTGGGCTCAGTCCACGCCGCGCATGCGCCAGGGTGAATGTGCCCCTCCCCCCCCCATGCATTGTCAACTTCCCCGCTGCTCCCAGGGTTCCCTGTCAGTGTGTTTTTATTTCTCTAAGTCTAGCTGCAGCTTTCCACACTCAAGAGCTCCTGTAACCTGTATCCTGTTTGTGATCCTGGAACTAAAGGCCCCGAGAGATCTTTTTAAAGAGAAATATTTGTATATTCACATACCATGTGCTGATGTCCCCAAGCACGAATGGGAACCTGCCTCCCTGTCACAGGCTGCCTGGTGACAGAGAACCCACCGCACCTGTATTCACAGACCACCCCACTTGGCTCTCGTATGCGTGCTGTTCTTACAGACTAGACTTCCCGAGGCGCCATGGGGCTGTGGATACTAATGAGTCACATTAATAGTAGCGAGCCATATTTCACAGGCTCTTGTCCCCCGAGCTCTCCTAGTACAGGAGTGCACCACCTTCCAAGAACGTCTGTGTGCCCTAAGGGGTGTCTCACAGGTGCTCACAAACAGCCCTCCCATTGTTCTGCGGCTCCCGACCTTCACCCTGTTGATGGCCACAGTTGGCTCCCACTCCTTGGTGAGACCATCCCGGTCCTCCCTGAGTCCCTGGACCCTGTGGAAGTGGGGGTAACAGCCCTCCCTTCCACCCTGTGCGACACTGTCACTCCTCCAAAGCAGAAGTACTCCTGGCCCCTTCTCCCAGAGCCCTTTATAAATCAACTCCTACAGCACCTCCCTGCAGACCCTCTGGCCTAGGGAGGGACCATGTAGAGCTAGAGAGCAATTTCCGACAGACACCATGCTGGCCTCCTCATTGTAGCGCCCTTCTCAGCTACCTGCCACTTCACCCTCCTTCAGACAAAGCCCATGCAAATGATGCTGCTTGAAGCCACACATGAGTTTGTCTGTTAAATTTAGATCCCAAATTTGTGGGATGTCCAGATGAGGACCCAGGTGACATTCTCACCTGCTGGCTAGTTACAAAATTCTTTAAAGGGTAAGGGCAGAAGCAATCAGATCTTTAGTCAAATCGATCATTTAACTTTGCATCTTCTTAACCTTATTTTTGGGGGCAACTCTTTCCTTAGAGAGCAGCACTCAGAGATCATCACGGCGCTGTCTCTTTAGTTCTGAAATACATGCATGTCATCGAGTCCAGAGCGTTGGTTTGATATTCCATATAAAAATGATCGACAAGGACGAGTCCATTCTGTTCTTCCACCAATCCATAGGGTCAGATCAGACATTTATCAGACAGATGACATAGGACACAAGGTTCTTTGGATAATATTTATAATAAATTTTTTTTTTTAATTACGGAAGAGTTCTGTGAGCCATTTCATCGTCCAGTTGACCCACGCACTTGGCGAGGTGAGGGGCCCTCTCCAGACAGAGATCTGGGAGAGCTGGACCGAGCTTGGCTTCTGGATTTAATGTCCCTCCCCGCAGACTAACTGAGTAGTCTTGGGCAATTCACATCACTTCTCTGAGTTTCTGTTTTCTCACTTCTAAACTGAAAAATCTTACTGGATTATTGTAAGAATTAAAGAAGATTTAGTTGGCACTTGGGAAATGTTGGATTTTGGAGCCATTATTTAGTCTGGAAATATTCTTTGGAGAGGACCCACGTGAACCACATGCTTCCCACCATCTCCAGGTCTGTCTTTGAAACACACCCCTCCGTCTCTGCGGGTCTCTCTCTCACGCACATGCACGCATACCTAGGCATGCGCACCCACACGCAGGTAAGACCGTGGCCTCTACATCCAGGCTGCCAGGATGTGAGTCCTGGTGTCACACCCTTCTCACTGTGTGGCCTTTGTCACTTTCCTGAGCTTATGGGTGTCCCTTTCCCTCCTCTGTTAAATGAGGACTATTGTGGGTGGTATGAGGATCAAATGAGTGAATATATTGAAACCACCAGGACAATGCCTAGAACATAAAAGAGCGTGCATGGTCACCTGTTACTGTTCCTATCCATTGCTCATCATTCCTCTGGGAAAAGAAACAAGCAAACCACTATTGGTGAGAACCTGGAACTCCCATTCTCTTCACTGCTGACCCTAGTTCTGCAACCTCGTATGCGCCTCTTTCTTCCATTCCCCCGTCTGCTTTCCCTTCCAGAGTAGCTGGCCCAGGTGTGTCTGCTGGGCACCTATAAGCTAATTATGTCCCAGGCTCATGCAAGGCCAGTACCTGCGGCCACTAAGCAAACCACCTCCTGTACACAGGCAGCACACAAAGGTGGCTCTGACTCTGGCCTGGTGTCCACTCAGTCTATTAGCAATCAATGGATTGCTAAGGAACAGTCCCGTAAGTGGCCACTGGCCCACCTAACAGGACTTTTGGGGAAGATGCCCAGACCAAAAACAATTCCTGTCTGCACCAGCTGGAAGTGTGGGCCACACCGTGGCAGCTGGCGGCATGGACACTAAGTGACAAGCGGTGTGGGGGGCCAGAGCACTCTGGGGCAGAGAAAGAGGTGCCGTGAGTGAGGGCAGAGAAGAAAAAAGAAGGACTCGTGGGTTAGACCTCCTCTCTAGAACCTTCCACTCTTCCTCGGAAGACCAGTAAAAGAAAGCAGGAAGAGAAATCAATTTCCTTTGACTTCTCTAAAGCAAGCGTTCTTCAGAAGGGAGAATGAATGCCCCTGGTTAAAGTGGGTAAACCATCTGATGTTCACCCAGAGAGGTGTCTGTTAATGGATGTAAAATAAAATAGAAAGATGAATCAGTGGGATCAACTAATATTTGTGAAGAGTTGAACTGGGCAGAGTGAAAAAGCCTTGTAAATTGGACAAGAAAGGGAAGGGTTTGTATGCCATAGGATGGATTTGTTTGGCCAAGGTTTCTGTTTTGATCACTGGGTAATCATATAGAGCAGGAACGTATGGTAGAGAAATAAAATCTATATCTAGAAGTTGTTGACTTTATGTACAAAAGTGCTGTGGGTGCCTATTTTTGCGGGCCACTCCATCGCAAAAATAACTTTGCATTTCGTACAGCTAGTTGTGGCGGAAAAGGAGCTCCAAAGAGTAAGCAAGTTTCCTACAAAAAGAATCCAAGCTGTTGAAACTACAATTAAGAAATGCAAAGAGTTACTAATTTTACTACTGAGATGAAAAGAAATTTACAAGCAGGAAAGAAATTATGGATCAGGGCAAATTCTAACTCTAGGGGTTCAGGGATAGAAATTCTAATTATAACAGGACAAGGGAGGACTGTTTGGGGAAATTTCTGGAAGATGAAGCAGGAAAGATGATGGTCAAATGATATTGCGATGAGAATAAATTGAGACGTGTTTGCAAGGAGCCAAGCTGGGTAATCATAAAAGGAAAGTCAAGGAGAAAGCAGAACCTGAACACCCGAATAAATAACAGAAACCCAGACCATAAAAGATGCCAAATATAGTGTGCTAATATTCAGAAGGTGTGGAAAGATAAGTTAGAAGCCAAAACACAGTTACCGTTATCATGCAAAGGAACAACAGGACTTAGCAAAAACAAGTGACATAGCATCAGACCAATACTGCTTTCCTTAGGTGGCTTGATCTGGGGAGAAAAGACTGTTATCACCCCCTATCAAGGGTTTTCAGACCATTTAAGTGAGCCCTCCAAGTAGGAGACACAGCGATGATTATTGACCAACATTATCTTTCAAGGGGGAGAAGCAAACTGACTTTACACATCAGTGTTCGTTAGCTCTACCGAACCCAGATTACAAAACACTGGGAGGAGCTGAGCACATTACGCAATATTTGCAAATGTGTGCAGGTGAGTGTTGACTATCTGACCACTCTGAACCAGGAAATGGTTCTCAGCCAATCATGGCATGATTTCTTTTTCAAAGTTGGACACATGAATATTATTGTGACTAGCTAAGAGCAGGGAGACATGGCGTGTGAGACTAACAGACATTGCAGCTGTTAAGAGAAGACATAGACATCAATCTAGCAGCAAATACATATTGAGCATTGGAGTAGGCTTGTCACCATGAGAAAGGAAACCTCCACAGCTGGTAAAGCCTTCCAAAAGTATGTCCCCAGTTAATTTGCACATTTCCGTGAGGTGGGTGTTGTTCGCCCTCTTCATTAATGAGAAAAAATGAGATTCAAAGAGGTTAATTGAATTGGAGATCTCCCGATTTCTAGTTTTATATCCTTCCTGTGTACATTGCACATTTATAGTCTGGCCCATAACTTCGTAGCTGAGTTACTTAAACAGGTTCTTTATTCGCTGTATTCTCGGTTGTTAAAATGAAAACGCTAATACCTACCTCGTAAGGTTCATGTAAGGATTAAATGAGAGAACGTGTATTAAAATGCCAGACATGGTACCTGACACATAGTAGGTCCTCAGCAAAATTGATTTCTCTCCCTTTTATTTATTGAAGCACAGTGGTGGATGGCTTAAGCTGTCCAGCATGGATTGCACAACCCAGCATGGGGCAAGATGACCTGCTGGATCTGGCAGTGTGAGTTCTGCTGCCTGGAGGGGCAGCATGTGAGGCCTGAGAGGTGGAGGGCCCTGGGCAAAACCTTGATGGAGGAGCAAGATCTGCTCGGTGGTCAAGAGCTGAGCAGGTATAGACAACAAGACACCAAGTCAGGAAAAGACAGTGATGTGTGTAAGGGACCCAGAGCTGCTACCCAGTTTGCTAAGCACTGGGCTGGTGTTGGGAAGGGGTGTGGGAGGGGCAGAGGGAGCTGGGGCTTCTCGCGAGAGGAACGTCCATGCTGAAGGGTTCCCACTGGATCCTACGAGCAAAGGTGAGCTATTGAAGGTTTGTGAACATGGAGTTTCATCTAGTAAGAAGGTTAATCCAGTTCCAGTGTGTAGAATGGACTATCACAGAAGAGGGTGAAAAAACAGAAATTTTATATTTTATAGACACACAGCCTCTTTTATTACAAAATATATATAATTGACTTAATCTCATTGTAAATGGTTTGGGCACTAATTTTACTCTTGTAATTGATTATAGAGGTTTAAAACTGTTATGTTTTTGCTTTTATGACATATTCTAGTCATATCTAAAATTCATTTGATGTGGAAACTAGAATAAAACTCTCAATTGTATTGTTGTTCCTAAGGTAAAATATAATCTACTTTAAGTCAATTCACTGTGTCATAAACTGCCCAGGAATGAAACTTGATAAAAGGCAGAGACTTACTGCATATGACAATAATTAAATCTGTATTCAACATGTATAAAAGAATGGCTGTAGGGGGAGGTAATTTGGAAGACTAAAAAAATATTGACTTAAAATGACAGAAAATCATACTGAAGTTTGATACTCATGATCTGTTTTGAGATATAGGGTTATGCCATGTATTTGAGAAAAAACAAAATCCAGTTAAGTGCCCAAATTATTAAATGAATTGCACTTTCAGAAAGCAATAGACAAAGTCTATGTTTTGGACCTTGGAATACATTTTTCTCAGGAACACGATATTGTAAATAGATGAAGGTTAAGTTCCCAGTCTGTAAAAATCATATTAAATCATCATACAACAGAAATATTCTATGTTGGCAATCAATAGGATTGAGTAATCTTTTCATAATCACAATAATAAAAAAGAAAATATTGAAGACATAATTTTTCAAAAAATAAAGGTAGAGTAGGTTTACTTATAGATTAAGAGGTTGATAAATAATTTTGTAAAGACTCTGAAGAGAATATCTAGGCACTTTCAAAGGCTTTAGAGTTAATAAACCTTATCATGTCTACTTTAATATTTAAAGTGTATGACTCTTCATTCGTTCATCAAGCATAACTTAGATATCCACAACTGGGTATTGTGCTAGTGGCTGGATATTTCAATGCAAGGAAATAGCTTCTAACATAAAGAAAAACAGTACTTGAAACTTTTACTAATGCATTCAGTCATTTACTTAACAGATATTGAGTGTTTGCTACCCTGAGTCTGTTATTCCTATGCATATCAGCTGCTATTAAGCATTCCTAGCTCACCAATGGAATAAAAAAGAAAGGTTCCTGAGATAACAACTAAAACTTGGGAAAGAAAAATGAGGAAGAAAAAAGAGGAGGACGTGTGTGTGTGTGTGTGTGTGTGTGCGCATTAGTCCATTTCTGCTGCTAAAACAAAAGAGCTGAGACTGTAATTCATAAAGAAGAGAAATCTATTTTCTCATGGTTCTGGAGGCTGGGAAGTCCAAGATCAAGGCACCAGCACGTTTGGCTGTCCAGCGAGGGCTGTTCTCTGCTTCCAAGGTGGTGTCTTGTTGCTGTGTCCTCCAGAAGGAAGGGATGCTGTGTCTTCACATGGCAGAGGGTGAAGGGCAAGTGAGCTAACACTGTATGAATCCTCTTTTCTAAGGGCTTTAATCCCGGCAGGGAGGAGCTCACATGGCCTAATCACCTCTTAAAGGCCCCATCTCTTAATACTACCACATTGGCAACACCTGAATTTTGGAGGGGACACACTTAAACCATAAGAATGTGTGTATATGACCTCAAAATCAATACTGGGCAGCAATTTTGTGGTCAATTCATGGACATGAGCAAAGCAAAGAATGTGAGTCACCTGACGGGCAGGTTCCCAGCTGAGGTCAAACAAGACAACACTCTGCCTTCTTGCTTCTGCTCTCATGCCGTAAACAAGAGTCCTATTTGTGGTCTATTTAGTGCCATCCTTTTTGCATTTTTTGGCTCTTTTTTGGTGACTTTGCTGTTTAAAATGTCTGCTTTTCATGCCCCACCCCCGGCCTAGTGCCGAAGTGCTGTCTAGTATTCCCAAGTGCAGGAAGGCTGTGAAGTGGCTTATGTAGAAAACACGTGTGTTAGATATGCTTCATTTAGCCATGAGTTATGGTGTTTTGGGCCATGAGTTCAATGTTAATGAATCAGCGATGCATATCAAATAAGGTGTCTTCACAGAAACACACATAACACGAGGTTATGTACTGCTGGGTGATCAGAGGCTTGTAGGAACCTCACCCTGCATTTCTCCTAGGAGCGATGCTGTAGTATTCCCTAATTCAGTGTTTGAACAGACTTGATAGAACATAACTACTGTGAATAATGAGAATCAGCTGTATTTTTTAAATATTTCACTGGTTGCTATGTAGAAAAAGGGATTGTAGCGGGGCCAAGGAGACGGCAGAGAGACCAATTTGAAAGTTTTGGCAGGAGTCCATCCCAGGAACTTGGACTCAGCCATGGTAATGGTGATGGAGAGACGGGGGTGGGGTAGAATGTTCCTTAGGTGAAGAGGACAGATTTCCTGTCTACCCAGTCAAAGCGCACTCTCAGGCATCATCCCAGTGCCGTATTGAAAATTCCTGAATAGCTTTTCACTGTCTGACATAGTCCTTGTTTATTTATTAATTTTTATTTCTGTTTCCCCTGCTGGGGTGGAAGCCACGTGAGAGCACGTGCCTTACCAGTCTTCTTTGTTCCTGTACCTCCAGTGCCGACAGCAATGGGTCACCCAGACAAGCACTCGGCAAACACCTGCCAGACGAGTGGACTTGCCGAAGGGAGGAGTCAGAGGTTGAGGAATGGGAGTGATTAAGAGTACTGGGCATGTGAGGAATAGGAGACAGAGAGTAAATTAAGATGGTTTTGGTTACCTTCTTGAATATTCCAATCGCAAAGATATTTGACCAATAAGAAAGAGCAGGCTAAAGAGGGCCAACTATGGAGAATTTAAATCTTCCCATAACTCAAGAATATTTTTAAGTTCCTGGGTAGATTGACGACCAACTCATTCGTGTCTCACGTTAAGGCTTTGTCATACAAGAAGAAATTGCGTGGATGGCATCTTAGTGCTCGGGCCGCCATAACAAAATACGGCAGACTGGGTGCATTCAACTACAGAAGTTTATTTTCTAACAGTTCTGGAGGCTGAAAGTCCAAGATCAAGGTGTTGACAGGCTTGGTTTCTCCCAAGGACTCTCTTCTTGGCATGCAGATGGCATCTTCTCACTGTCCTCATGTGGCCTTTTCTCTGTGCCTGCGGAGAGAGCGCCAGTTCTTCGTGTCTCTTTCTCTTCGTATAAGGACACCAGTCGTATTGAATTAGGACACATCCATGTGACCTTATTTCAACTTAACGACCCCTTAAAGACCCTATTTCTAAATATAGTCGCGTTCTGAGGTGCACTGGGGGTTAAGACTTCAATAAATGAATTTCAGAGGGTGGAGGGGACACAGTTCGGTCCATCACAAATGGCCTTAAGAAGAGCCACGGCTGTTGCAAGATTGTCTGTTCAGATGGAGACGCAACAGTGAAGCAAGAGCCATCTGCAAAGGGTACTCACGGGCTGCCCAGGCCCAGCCGAAGTGCAGGTTTGAGGACATCCGGGAGCCTGGATCCCAACGCCAGGCTCCTGCAAGTGTAAGTAAGCATTCCTCTGAACCCTGCTTGCTTACTCAAAGATATTTTTAAGTGCCCTCAGTCTTTGAAAGGGGAACTGAATGTTCCCCCTGCCTCAGCTCCCTGTCGCCTAAAAACCATGTGATGGAAAAACCAGGCTGGGCTGGGGACAGAGTGGGAATGAGCATGCTCACAGGTCCTCACGCTGGTTTATGTTGCGGTTGGTGGTCGCCGTGATTGGGCCTCTCAGTGGTGATTGGTATGATCTGGAGGCTGGCGTCGCTAAGCAGAGGTTTCAGTGACGACTACAGAAAATAGAAAATTACTGTAAATAAGGTGGTATTTAGCTGTTTTTAATTTTATACAGCTCATTATACCGTGGTCAAATGAAAACCTTGACATTAGGAGCAGGAAGTGTGTGGCTAGTGGGGGTGAGTGGACTCCAGGCCCGGCTGCTACACTGAGCGAAAGTCACTCATGAGTCTTGCAGGAGCCAGAGACACAGACGCGATCTTTAGAAATCAACTTGGGTGATTTCTGCTTCCCAACAGAGCTCTTTAGAAGCTTCCTGCTCTGCTCTCAATAAAGAGACAGGAGTGGACAAACGGGGGATGAGAGGGTGGACGTCTCCCGTGCACCAGGCACAGGCCCCTCGTCCTAATGAGATGAGGCCAGTGGAACACACCGTCCTTACTCCAAAGCCCTCGACCTTGAAGTTGTGATGACCGTGAAGGTCAGATGAACACAAAGTCCTGGCATCTCTAAGGCCAGGTCTACCTGCTCTCCAGATGGCTTAGGAAAAGACAGGGAGTTTTCTTGGATTGCTCCATGCCTGGCCCGATAAAGCAGTCACCCAAACATTGAACTTCAGAAAATGTCGAGACATTAGCACACCATCTACATTCAAGTTGAAAGAATATCACATTCATCTCTGCAATAATCCCACCGGAATTCTAGCCCCTATTTGAAAACTGTGAAGTTAAAAGAACATAACATAGAGAAATAGGAGAATGGGATAGTAGCTAAGAGAATGGGCTTTGAGGTCAGGTGCCCTGAGTTTAAATCCAGGCTCTCACACTTACTGGTTGTTGTAACTGCGCACAAGCGAGGCATCCTCTTTGTGCGTAACGATAGTGCCTACCTCTTGGCAATGTCGTGACAAATACACAGGTGAGGGCTGGGGACGGTGGCAGGCCTATGGGACAGAGGAAGCTTGTTATCACGATTACTGAACAAAGGCTCCTTTGGAAAGTTCACTGGGTTAAAGGAGAGTGAGACAGAGAGACAGAGACACATGCACAAAGAGACAGAGAGAGTGTGTACCTGTGTGAGAGAGACGAGAGAGACAGATTGTGTGTGAGAGACAGAGAGAAAGTGAGAGTGTGTGTGGGACGAGAGAGGCACAGACTGTGTGTGTGCGTGTGTGTGTGTGTGTGTGTGTGAGAGAGAGAGGCACAGACTCTGCGTGTGTGTGTGTGTGTGTGTGTGAGACAGAGAGGCACAGACTCTGCGTGTGTGTGTGTGTGTGTGTGTGTGAGAGAGAGAGAGAGAGAAAGAGGGAGGGAGAGAGAGAGAGGGAGAGAGAGAGGGAGGGAGAGAGAGAGAGAGGGAGGGAGAGAGAGAGGGAGGGAGGGAGAGAGGGAGAGAGAGAGGGAAGGAGGGAGAGGGAGAGAGGGAGAGAGAAAGGGAGGGAGAGAGAGAGAGGGAGGGATGGAGAGGGAGGGAGAGAGAGAGGAAGAGAGAGAGGAGGAAGAGGGGAGAGACGCTGTATATGCCTACCTATTAGGTAGGAAGCAAGGGAAGGGCAAACCAGTTCTTGTGAAATATCACTGTGAACACTCTATAATATTAAAACTCTTTCCAAGCGTGTGCCAGCGGCTTGGTGGGCAGACCATACTTTTTTTCCCTCTCTAAATGGGATGTGTTATATGTCCCTCTTTCTGAGGCTCTATGGTCTTGAGAAATCCAGGAAACACCTTTACCTGCCTTGACCCAGTCTCACCTTCTTCATCTTGCCAACTGTCCCTGGCTTGGGGTGACCAGCCACCAGTCCCCAACCTCTTGGAGTGAGACCCCCATCACCAGAAATCTTTCCTCTTCCCAGCATGAGCCTCAAAACTTCTGGGAGCTTAGGCCTTAGAGAGATTCGCTGGTGTATGTCTTCCAAAGACACTGGCTGATTTGATGGAGACGTCCATTCATGGCTCTGGGAAGGAAGGTGGGCAGTACGGAGAGAATAGAAAGGAGAAGAAAAAGAGAGGGAAGGACATTTTCAAAGTTTGCTGTGAAGGAAGAAAAAAAGTAGCGAAGTGAGCCTCTTCATGTAACTATATATGAAAATATGAACATTTGTCATTGCCAGGATAAATTTAACATGCAGAAAAATATACACACTAGAATGTTATAGGCAGCACGGTACAAAATTGTAACACAGTATGATTAAAACGATGTTAAAACCAAACAAAAAATAGACTCAGGAAAAATGGTCTGACAGAACTACTTTCACAGGGTTGGCAGCGGGGGTCTTTGGGAGGTTGAGGGGAGTTTTCTTCTTTCTCTACAGCAGAGAGAATGAACAAACTTATCTGGAAGAGAAGGCTTGCACTGAGAGTCCCCCTTTCCCCAGCCACTCTTGACCATCCCAAGAGCCAGGCCGTGAGGGAGCCTGGCCCTGTTTTCATTGGATTTTCCTGCCAGGTTCCAGCTTGTCCCACCACGCTCCAAGCCACCCGCGCAGTTTCCTGATGGACGTCTTTATGTCCCAGGTCCTTCCTGCCCTGCCCTGGGTCAGAGGGCTGCCAACTCATCCACCTAGATTGACGACCAGTTCAGGGGTGGGGAACCTGGGGCCTTAAGGCCACACGTGGCCTTCTAGGTCCTTAAGTGCAGCCTTTCGACTGGATCTAACGCCGCTTTCTGATCTGGCAGGAGGCAGAGCTCAGGCCGCTTCTGATCTGGCAGGAGGCAGAGCTCAGGCGGTGATGCGAGCGGTGGGGAGCGGCTGCAAACACCGATGAAGCTTCGCTCACTTGCCCTCTGCTCACCTCCTGCTCTCCTGCTGTGAGGCGCGGTTCCCAACAGGCCACAGAGCAGCGCTGGCCTGCCGCCCAGGGGTTGGGGACCACAGATCTAAAGGATCAACTGAAACGGGGGACCTCCACGCTGCAGCCAAATATCCAAACGCAGACACAACAAAGTCAGGAAAAGGTTAGTTAACTTTAAAATGAACAGTTTTTTATGTTTTGAAATTATTGAGTATGTAGTGGTTAGATTTTTACAAAATAACGTATATTTTTAAGTGTGTCTAATTGAAGTTTCTTGAATGTAGCCTGATTTGATTACAGCTAAATTAATGTGGCTTCCAACAGGAAAAGGTTCCCCAACCCAGTCTACCTCCTGAAGCTCTCTCGCACCCTCCCTGCCACTCCTAGGCTCTGGGTTCATCCTCTAGTCCCTCTCCCCCTTAGGACAAGGTGAACGGTTTTACTGATTGCTCCCCCCACAATACTCCCCGTGCTCCACCCAATAAGCTGTCATGCCTTGTCCCTAAGCAGCAACCTGTGTGTATTCCCGCCACAATCCTGATCACATTAGACCAAAATTCCTGCTTCTCATATGCCACGTCCCCCAAATTAGGAACTCTCTAAAGCCAGAGACTTTGTCTCCATCATGGTTGAAGCCCCAGCTCCTAACACAGTCCCTGGCACGTGCCAAATTCTCAATCAATAGCGTCTAATCGAGTCTGACCCTCCTTACCAAAAACGTTGCATGGAAACCCCTAGCCTGACTTGTCCAGGAACACCCAAAGGTGGTTTAAACCCGCTTTCGCCACCTCCTTCCCTACCACCCCCCCAAACAGCCCCCAGCCCCGCCATGCTGGGTGGTCACTTCTCCCCAACATACCTTGCAGGGGGTTCTAGTCACTCCCTTTTTCTCCCCATGCCCAGAGCACCCTCCCATCTGCTGGTTTCCTCATTGCATTCCGGTTCTCCTGCAAGTCCCAGCTCCAGCCCCACCTCCTCCCAAAGTCCCTCCTTCCACCCCACTCGGCAGCTACAGCAATCCTTCCCTGCTTCGGGGACTTCTCACGTGCGGCCGTGTCACCCTGCTCATGTAGCCTAGGTAAGCCCCTCCACTGGGTATGTCACGCACACTTGGACACAGGGGGCTCCCAGTAAGCACTGTTGACTTACTGGTGCAGGTCATCTGCTGCCGCGGAGGTGACCGTTGTTGGGTGTGCCGGTTTTGCTTACTGAGCTGTGGTTCCATTTCTCACACAGGTGGCACCTGGAGGGAGGGCCCCTGAACCTATGTGGCAGAGCTTCAGTCATCCCAGCCCTCCCCCGGCTGCTCTGCCTCTGCCTCTGGGTCTGCTGCCCCGGGACCCTGGGCAGACAGCCAGAGAGGCCCTGCCACAGCTCGCCGAGGGACCGGGAAGACAGGTCCCAGTGGATAAAGCGCCCTGTACCCTGTGGCCAGCACCCCAGTTTTCAGAACCCCCCGTGGATCATGCGGAAGAAGACAGGCTTTGCTGAATCCAGGCAAACTGTTCTTGCCCATGGGAAAGCATTAGGGACGAGAAAATCGTGTTTGTTTTCCTCCTCATTATAAACTTCCAGTGACTCCCCTCTGAATACCGTCCAAAGCAGCAAATAGGCTGGTACTTGAGAATTTACACATTTTTATTCAAATCTGTCTTTCATTAATCAGATACCGTCCAGGGCCACCCAGCCTGCACCTTTTACTCATTTACAAAGACATGGAAAATTCCTGTCCGAATGGGAGAATGAATGAATGAATCCAGTGGTGACTGTTTTCCATTTTCTCCTACGCATCGCGCTCTCTGGATTTACGAATAAAAGATGCTGTGGGCATCTCCTGTGATGTCCCCTCATCCTGGCTTACTTTGCGGGGCTCTGGCTCCAGCCAGGGCTGAGGAATGCAGAGGACCTGAGAGGAGACCAAACATCTCCTGTCGCTGAGCGGCTGGGTGATGCCGTGAGTCACCTATTCTTGGTGTTTCCCTTCCTCGTGGACGTGGTGTCACCCGCGGTGCTTGCTGGCCTTGCTGCGTGGAGCAGGGTGGCTGGGGACTTTGGAGCGGGTTGAGGGAAGCTGGCCCTGCACAGCTCAGAAGACCACGTGGGGACGAGACTTGCGGGTCTCTGGGCCCGAAGTTGGGCCCCCTGCCTGCAGAGCAGGGCGAGGGCTCCTCCCATGCCAGCGGTTAGAAAATGGGGCCATTCCCTCTGCCTGACTAGAAAGAGCCCTGAGCGGTGACTCATTCTCACCCATCGGAGAATCTGCAGCACTTCAGCCCCGGCCTGGACCTCTGGCCTTCCACGCGTCTCTCTGGACAGCCTCAAAACCCAGGGAAGGAACTAAGAGAAAAAACTTGAGTTTTCAAAACTGGACGGTCGTGAGGAGGAGCGATTCTCCCCCCCCCCCCCCGGCCTCTCTCACCCCGATTCACTGACTTTTACCTTCTAGAAACGTCCAAGCTGTTTGTCACCCCTTGGGATCAGCTTGTCCACTGAGCTTCTGCATTTGGGGCAGAGTGATGAGAAATCAAAGTGACCTCAATGTCCCAAGTGCCTAAAGTGCATGCTCAATTATTTACCATGACGTTGACAAAGGCAGAATCACCCCGGGGGGAAATGCTCTCTGGGGCATGTCATTCATCAGAGACACCCCAGCTCTGTCCTTTCACCCCCACTTTGCGGACCCCCTGCTCACTGTGTCCTCTGCGACGCCTCCAGATATGGGGTGCTGTGTGTGGGTTGCTGAAGAAAGAAATGTTTTCTGCTTAGAGTTAATCCTCCCAAATTGCTGCGCCCATGCATTTTTCATAAGAAGGAAGCCCCGATGAAAGTCACCAAGCCTGTAAAGACTGCCCCAACATGGTGCAGGTGTTGCGAAGGGCTCCTCAAGTGCCACCGGTGTGCAGGGCAGGGCAGAGGTCACCTGTGTTGCCCGCCCAGCAGGCTGACGATCAAAATGCCCGTGTGTTCGTGCGGGCATTTCCGATTCAGTTTATATTTTAGAAGAAAACAAATGCACTCAGACAAATCCCCTCTCCTAGTCTTCTCTTCCCGCCCTCTTCCCCCTCTCTGATAACGGAGCGAACCTTCCTCCTTTTCGCGATGGAGCAGACCTTCCAGGTGTCGGTGGGGTTGCCTGGGAGGCCACAAACCCCAACTCCACACCTAGGGGCCTGCTAGTTCTGCCGGTCCTTGTGCCCTTGAATCCCCTGGGGACCCAGGTGTGGCCGAACCTCTCTTCACTGCCCAGCAAGGCCTGCAACTGCCCAGCACCATCCTGGACCCACCGTCGTTCCAGCTAGATTAGACCCGGGCCGAAGACAGTTTGGACCTTTTGATCAATGGCCTTTGAAACCTGCATTTTTCCCCATGTAGGATGTAGAGATCTTATGGGAGTTGCAGAAACCTGCCTACCCCTGGGGTTGTGCCCGGTGCTGGCATCCCGAAGGGCTGCCTGGGCTCCTCCCGGCCCCGGGCTCACCCTGCGTGAGCTGGCACTGGCTGGCCAGCCCGGCCTCGCCGCGATCCCAGTGTGGCTTGGCCTTTGTCGAGGAGGCAGGCCGCCTGAGGAACTGGAGTTAAGCAACAGCCTCCCAAGGGCGAATTCCTGCCCCGCGCCTGGTATCTGGTTTCTGAGCCAAGCCTGGGTGGCGGCGTTTCTGCTGATTCCTCACTGTGGCCGCGTGCTGCGTGCTGGCTATCTGTTCCTGCCCGGACAGTCCTCCCCAGGAGAAGGAGTTCAGTCGGGGCCTGAGAGCTGCGGGCCCGGATGCAGCTCTTAATGCAAACTCTGCCATTGACTGAATTCTCAGAAAATACTAAGACCCCTTACAGCCACGCTGGGGTCCTGTTAGCCCTTCCTCTGTGTTCAACCGAATCCACCTGGCCAGCTGTTATTTTAGACACCTGAAATAGGCAGGTGCTTGATATCCCGGTGGTTTAAATTGCAGAGGGGCAGGGTATGGATAATGTTTGAGGCTGGGACTTACCGTGGGCAGAGCCTTCTTGGCCCCTGGGACAGCTTCGCCTAGCTTCACCCAGCGTTGCTCAGATCACCCTATTGGCGTTGGAGGGCTATGTCTGACGATTTTTGCAAGGAGGTTAGAAATGTAGGAAAGATGGTCTGAATTTCTCATCCGTTCGCTAGAGCAAAGCTAATAGCCCAGACGTCAGCAAGCTGCTGTTATCCTGTCTCCATGAGTTGGGAGGGATTCCTGTTCCCATCCCTGTTTTTACCTGAGATCCCAGAACCTGGCATGGACCATATACCCTGGAGTTTGCCAGGGACAAACTTGTTTAAGCCTGTCCCGGCATAATTATGAAAACACCCCCTGATGCTTTCGAAAGTGAAAGTTGGACAATGAGTTATGGAGTCACCCTCTGCACAGAGGACATCCCATTCGTTCCAGCTGTGTTCTTTCCAGATGCACGGAGAGTGCGTTAGGGCTGGAGCAGTCGGGGCTGAGAAAGGGAAGTGACTTGTCCACACTCACACGGTGAGTCAGTAGCAGGAGCATTGAAGAGAATCCAGGAGTTTGACTAATGTGCTACTCATTCCTGCCGCCGCCCTGGTAAAGGGAGTAGAAAGGACAGGATTCGTGGACAACACGCCTTGGAGGAGAGAAGCCCGCGTGCCAACGCGTGTGGAATGATGTCAGGAGACTTACAAAGGGGCAGGTGCAAAATAATATTGCACAATGCAATCGATCCTTCGTGGAAGCCCAGGAGCTGTTGGTTGGTGGGAGAATTGAGGAGTTACAAAGTGGCCACAGAGTCGGGGTGGGGGGTGGTGGGAAGGAAAGCAGAAGGCAGGACAATCACGGCTGGCTGCAGGGAGGAATCGTGACCTACTTGCTGCTGGTCAAGTCAAGCCTGGGATGTGGTAGAGCAGCGGTCCCCAACCTTTTTGGTACCAGGAACCGGTTTCTTGGAAGATAATTTTTCCAAGGATGTGGGCTGGGGTGGTTTGGGGATGATTCGAGTGCATCACATTTATGGTGCAGTCAAACCTCTCTGCTAATGATAATCAGTGTTTGCAGCCGCTCCCCAGCGCTAGCATCACCACCTCAGCTCCACCTCCAGTCATCAGGAGTTAGATCCTCATAAGGAGCGTGCAACCTAGATCCCTCGCGTGTGCAGTTTACGGCAGTGTTCGTGCTCTATGAGAATCTCATGCCGGGGCTGATGTGACAAGCACTGGAGCTCAGGTGGTGATGCCAGCCATGGGGAGTGGCTGCAAACACAGATGAAGCTCCCCTCGCTTGCCCGCTGCTGTGATTCCTAACAGGCCGCGGATGGGTACTGGTCCGTGGCCTAGGGTTTGGGGACTGCAATGGTAGAGGATGTCCCGGCACTGCACAGGCGGGAGGACCTGGGCTACCTCCACTCTGCCGTGGCATCACTTATGGGGGCTGAGCTGGCTTCTGAGAAAGAAGCCTGCCAAGGAGAAAGGGGCGAGCCCAGCACGAAGGGAGGAGGTGCAGGGACAGCGGGCAGACAGCACTGCCTGGAGCAGAGGGAGATGGAAGCAAAGAAACAAAGACTGTCTGCCCAGCATCCTCATTTTTTTGGTTTTATGGGAAAATGGTGAAACTCTTTCTTGTAAGCGGCGATTACAGAGGGTGGGGGTAGGAGAGAAACCACAGTGATTTTTTTTTTTTTTTTTTCAGGACCAAAAAAATGTTTTCCCCAAACTAAACAAAGTTAGATTGAGAAATTCAACATGGTACCTTAGGGACTCGGTGGCTCATGGCGATGCGGAGGGCTGCCTTCCCACAGGCGCCGGCTCAGACTCTCATGGCTGGCTGGGGAGGAGAAGAGGACACTTAATTTTCAAGACCCAAACAAGTCACAGTTCTTTGTTTGCAAAATAGTTTTGGTCGGCCTCTGGTAATGACAGTGGAGTCCCTGGTGGGAGCCCCCTTTTGTGAGCCACGGCAGGACGTGTGCTGGGTGCCCTCTGCCCCGCCTGTCACCTGCCCAGGGCGCCTCACCTGTTACCTGCTTCCCATAGAATAGCTTTATGGCCAGTGACTGCAGTGTGCGCCTCTTGCCTGGAAAGCCCTCAGGGTGACGGCGACTTTCTCTACCTAAAAGGTGATTTCCCTCAGATGAGGCCACGGGCCCAGTGCTTTAGTAGCATTAAAGAAACAAAAGAATCCCATAATTGCAAGATGAAACTTTGCCTTCAGAAAGGGACAGGAGCCCAAGTTCTTTAGGAAACACTGGTGCTGGGATCTGGGTGGTCTGGGTGGCATTAGCTCTTTAGTGCCTTGATTAAATGAAGCCATTCATTTCAAATCTGCCTTTCTTTTTTTTTTTTTTTTTTTTAACGAACACTGTAGGAGTCATTCAACCTTCTTTAGCAAATTACAGTGATTTTAAGTGAATAAAAAAAAGTTGGTAGCCCTACCCACATTCTCCCTTGTCAGAAATGATATCTGATGAAGAGAAATATCCACAGCCTGAAGGGAAAAGAAAAACAAATCCCAGCAACTGCTCGACTGCATAGGATGGGGCTGTATTTTTATTTACATGGGGTTGTATTTTTATTTATGTGAAATCCTTATTTTCAACCATCTGATTCGTGTTAACCCACTGGATCTAAATCTAGTCAGGTCTTGTGCCTGCAGACCCCTCTAATTAGTGTGACATATCTGAAATTGTTTTCAAATTGAGGTGGCTGTGCCTCTGGTTCTTATCTGAGGAGTCAGAGGCCTGGGGCAGGCGACCTGCACAGCCCCGCTCTGCTGAGATGTTTATCTTCCAGCGCTGCTCTCTCTCCGGGGGCTCTGCCGGGCAGGGGCTGAGCTCTGAAGCTTCTCTGGCTTCAGGTGGAAATCCAGGTCCTCGGCCAGCCCAGAGTGCTGTGGGGGGAGGGGCGGGTCTCAGCAGGGGGTCTGAGCGCAGGGGAGGAGCAGGTATGGACCTTCCGGACAGACAGCCAGGCGTGAGGACTTCTGTGCCCACCCCGGAACTGGTTGCCGCAGGGTGTGGGAGAGCCCAGGGTTAGGGTTAGGGTTAGGGTTAGGGTTAGCTCCCCCTTGGCTGGCCATGCATGGTGCATGCCAAGGACCGAGGGAGGGACCTCAGTGTCTCAGACAGGAACCAGGGCCCCGCTCACAGTCCTTGCACACCTTGCACCCCGGGCCACTGCTGTGATCCTAGGACCTGTGTATAGTCACTGGTGCCAATGTCCTGCTAATGACTCTAACGGCCATCTCTGTCCAGGCGAGGGCTGAATCCCAGCACCAACATACCTTTCCCCAAGCAACCTGGATTAGGCAAATGGAAAAAAAGGAAAAAGACAGACAGAAAGCAGTGAGGTAAAGATACTTTCAGTGTAATCTTAGCTTTGATTATGTAAATACAGGGTGGGAGCGCTGGCCCCACCAAACCAAAGGGATTAGTAAAACAGTGGAAAGAGCCTGGACTTTCTCAGGGACTGTCAAGTATAAACTCCTACAGTGGTTCAACTCTACAAAGACAAATGATTTTTTTTTAAATTCCATTTTATTCATTGGTAGTTTTTCCCTTTTTTTAAAAAAAAAATTATGTATGTCAAAGGTGTACAACATGATGTTTTGATATACATATAGAGTGAAATGGTTACTAGATAAGCAAATTAACATATTTATCATCTCACATAGTTATCTTTTTATGTGTACATGGTAAGATGACCTAAAGTCTACTCTCTCAGCAAATTTCCAGTACACAGTATATTAACTATGGTCCTCATGCTGTACACTACACCTCTAGATTTATGCATCCTACATTTGTGCACTTTAACCTACATCTCCCCATTTTCCCCTCTCCCCAGCCCTGGTAACCACCATTCCACTCTCTTTTCTATGTATTCAACTTTTTAAAATTTCGTATGTAAGAGAAATGATGCAGTACTTTTCCTTATGTGTCTCAATTATTTCACTTGTCCTCCAGCTTCACCCATGTTGTCCCAAATGGCAACATCTCCTTTTTTAAGGCTAAAGAATATTCCATTATATATATACATACCACAATTGCTTTATCCATTTATCAGCCGATGGGTACTTAGGTGGTTTCCATATCTTTGCTATCATGAATGATACTGCCATGAAAGCGGGAGAGCAGATAGATGCTGATTTCATTTCCTTTGGGTCTATATCCAACAGAGGGACTGCTGAATCACATGGTAGTTCTATTTTTAGTTTTTTGAGAAACCTCCATACTGTTTTCCATAATGACTGTACCAATTTACTTTCTCACCAGCAGTGTACAAGGGTTCCCTTTTCTCCGCATCCTCCCCAACACTTGTTATGTCTTGCCTTCTTGATAACCATCCTGATAGATTTCAAGTGATGTCACATTGTGGTTTTGATTTGAATTTTCCTGGTCATAAGTGATGTTGAGCACTTTTTCATATACCTTTTGGGCATTTTTATGTCTTCTTTGGAGAAATATCTATTCAGCTGCTTTGCCCCCCCTTCCCTTTTTTCCAGACAGGATCTCGCTCTGTCCCCCAGGCTGGAGTACAGTGGCTCTTTCATAGTTCACTGTAACCTTGAACTCCTGGGCTCAACTGATCCTCCCACCTCAGCCACCTGAGCAGTTGGGACTACAGGTGCATGCCACCATGCCCAGCCAGCTTTGCCCATTTTTCAATCAGGTTATTCAGTTTTTCTGCTGTTGAGTTGTGTGAGTTCCTTATATATTTTGGATATTAACACCTTATCAGACATATATCTTGCAAATATTTTCTCCCTATCTATAGGCTGGCTTTTCATTTTGTTGATTGTTTTCTTTGCTGTGCGGAAGACTTTTAGCCTGATGTAGTCCCACTTGTTTATTTTTGCTTTTGTTACCTGAATTTTTGGTGTGGTATTCAAAAAACCATTGCCAAGGGGAATGTCAAGGAGCTTTCCCCCTGTTTTTTTCTAGAAGTTTTATAGCTTCAGATCTTAATTTAGGTCTTTAATCTCTTTTGAGTTGATTTTTTGTGTACATTGTAAGATAAGGGTCTAATTTCACTCATTTGCATGTGGATATCCTGTTTTCTCAACACCATTTATTGAAGAGACTATTCTCCATTGTGTCTTCTTGGGGCTCTTGTCAAAAATTAGTTGATTGTATATACTTGGCTTTATTGCTGGGCTCTCTATTCTGTTCCATTGGTATATGTATATGTTTTTATACCAGTATCATACTGTTTTGATTACTATAGATTTGTAGTATAATTTGAAATCAGGAAGTAGATGCCTCCAACTTTGTTTTTCTTCCTTAGGATTGCTTTGGCTATTTGGGGTCTTTTGTAGTTTCATGCAAATTTTACAATTGTTTTTTTCTAGTTCTGTGAAAAATCTCATTGGCATTTTGATAGAGATGCGTTGAACCTTTATATTGCTCTGGATAGTATGGACATTTTAATAGTACTAATGCTTTCAATCCATGAACATAGGATATCTTTCCATTTATTTGTGTCATCATAAATTTCTTTTACCAATGTTTTATATTTTTCAGTGTTCAGACCTTTCACCTCCTTGGTTAAATTTATTCCTAAGTATTTTGTTCTTTTTAATGCTATCAGAAGTGGAATTGTTTTCTTGATTTCTATTTTAGATAGGTTGTTATTGATGTAAAGAAATATAACTGATTTTTTATATGTTGATTTTGCATCCTGCAACTTTACTGAATTCATTTATTAGTTCTAACAGTTATTTGTTTTTATTTTGTGAAATACTTGGAGTTTACTACATATAGGATCATGTCACCTGTAAACAGGGATAATTTTACTTCTTCCTTTCTGTTTTGGATGCCTTTTGTTTTTCTTATCTGATTGTTCTGGCTAGTACTGTCAGCACTATGTTGAATAGAAGTGACAACAGTGTGCATCGTTGCCTTGTACTGGACCTTAGAGACAAAGCTTTCTGTTTTCCCCATTGATTATGATGTTGTCTGTGTGATTTTCATAAATGGCCTTTATTATGCTCAGAAAATTTCCTTCTATAGCTAAAGCTTTGAGAATTTTTATTCAACAAAACATGTTGAATATTGTCAAATGCTTTTTCTGCATCTATAGAGCACTTTGTGAAAGTGACTTGCAGAGTGGTTATGCTTAGTCCACTGATCCAGAAAAGGATGATGTGGGCAAGAACTGACAAATAAGTGTAAGGGAAATGATCTCAGAGAGGCTGGAGGTGGGTGGACAGATTAGCTTAGCCTCCAAGGTGGGAAATGTATCTGCTTGTAGCGAGAATTTATATATTGGGCCTTCTTAATTTTCTCTCCTTTCCCAAAGCTAAACTGTAGCTTCTGCCCTAATTCTAGGACATTGTCATTATCTACCCAAAGTGGTCAGCATTTAGACACTTAATGACTATGGATCAGCTGAAAGTACTAAATGTAGCTTGAAAAAGATGAAAAGAAGGGCTATTCAACAAATGGTATTGGAACAAGTGGCCAGCCATTTGGAAAAATAAATTAAAATTAAGCTGATTCTTACCTTACTCTTTACTAAATAAATAAATTCCATGTACATAAAAAACCTAAAGGTAAAATTTGAAACCATAAGATTTAAAAATCATGGGTGCATTTATTGACAATCTCTGTATGGGGAAGTCACTTCTAGTGTAGAATCCATAGATTTTAGAAATTATAAATTTAATACCATAAAAGTGTACATACTTTTGTATGACAAAATTACCTTTAATAAAAGTGACAAATCAGGGAAAATATTTGCAACATATATGAGAAACGCATGTTTAATTTCTTTAAATTGCAAAGAGCTGTGACAAATCACTAAAGAAAAGCTGGCATGAATCAATAAATAAAGAACTGGACAAGGAATATGAATAGGCAATTCAAAAGAAAAATAATACAAATGTCCAATAAGTACATTCTGTTGAAATTAAGGATGCATATCCAAATGATAACAGGATACCATTTTTCACTTGATTGGCAAAGATTGTAAAGTTTTATAATAATTAGTGCCTGTAAAGATACGTGGAGAAAGAAATTCACAAATATTGTTATGGGGACTATTAATTGGTGGTCACTTTGCCAATATTGATAGACTCTTCTGAGAGCGATTTATCAATATCAATCATAATTTTCATTGCACATTTACTTTGATCCAGGAGTTCACTGCTTGAATTTAGCCTACAACTATGTTGGCTAAATTATGCCAAGATGTATAGGATAAGGATATACATTATAGCATTGTTTATAATAGCAAAAACCTGGAATTCACCCACATATCCACCAACTGAGACTAGGTAGACAATAGAACTTTATGAAGCAGTTTTAATAAAAGACTAAAAGTTGACTGGTAGATCTTGATATAGAGGATCTCCGGTTTTTTAGTAAGTAGAAAATAAAAAAGCAAGGCTAAGGGCAAAGTATTTAGCAATATCTGACAAAGTTTTTAAATTGTGCATCTTATTAGAAAAAACTTTTGGGCACATTCCCCAATGTATTTATTTATTTATAGAATATAGAACATCTATATACAAGTATATGTATAGAAACAGATGCAAAAATAGAGGGGGCAAATTAAAACAAAAATATAAGCTCTAATATTTTTTTTCTCAGCCCTGAGTTGTTGTAGGGACTCTCTCAGATGTGTGCACTTACTTCACATTGGAGTGGAATGAGCATATCATTGTGGAGGTTTAAAAATACGTCTGCAAATTTTTTGACGCTTCTTCCATTAGGAGACAAAGTCCCCTTCACACTAAGAAAGCTTTTGTGATTGTTTTGACCAGTAGGGTGTGGGAGAAATGATAATACGTGATTCTGAGTCTAGGTTATAAAAAGAGAATCTGCAGCTCATCACTTATTCCGTTACTGAGTACGTACTAGCGCCCACGACAAGACGCGAACTTGGGTAGGAGCTGGGGACCCAGGAGTGAACCAGGTGGGTGTGGCTTCTGCCTTCACAGAGTGTGCAAGTCAGCAGGGAGGATGCAGATAGAGAAAAGGCAACCTCAGCCCTTCCTGGGGACTCTTACCACTGGTAACAAGGAAGGTATAAACCTAAATGATTGCTCCGCCCTTACTACTTCAACAAGTGGGTAACTGGGAGATTTGTTATTATTTGTTATATTTAATTTCAGAAATGTTTAATTGAAGTGAAACATATTTTATACTTACAGCGTTATATTTATGAAATTTCTTGACACCAGGTGTGCCCTCGTTCCAGGTGAAGGCAGGAAAGTAAATTTCTCACCACCGTCATGCGACTGGGTTCACAGTGGAGGTGACAGCCTGGTTTCCTAGGAGACTTAGCTCTGAGTGCAGGGAGGACAGAGCTGGGACACACATGAGTAGGGCCATCTCCATCGGGTGTTCAGCTGTTCTTTGCGGGAGCATTTCTACAGTCTTCACAAGTACGTATCCAACAATTATTTAATATTTAATTAAGAAATAATAATTATTTAATAAGCAATTTAATAATTATTTCAATAATATTTATTACTTATTTAAATAATCATTTGATAATTATTTAATTATTTAATAAGCAATTGCTATTTTGGGGTACCCTTTGGATCCTCCTATGTCTAAATTTCCAAGACGTCATTCCCTCAACTCATTGTCCAACACAGCTTTCGAGACTATGTATTTGAAGATAGGGTCTTAAAGAGGTAATTCAGTTACAATGAATTAGCGTGGGCCCTAATCCAATATGCCTGGTGTCCTTTAAGAGGAAATTAGGACACAAGTGCACTGAGAGTGAAGCCATGTAAAGACACAGGGTGACGATGTCCATCCACACACCAAGGAGAAAGTCCTCGGGAGAAACCAGTCCTGGTACCACCTTGATCTCAGACTTCCAGCCTCCAAAATCGTAAGAAGATAAATTTCTATTGCTTAAACCAGTCAGCCTGTGGTGCTTTGCTATGGTAGCCCTAGCAAACTAACACAGTAGATATTTAGGTATTTTAAAAATCAACTTTGCTCGGCCGGGCGCGGTGGCTCACGCCTGTAATCCTAGCACTCTGGGAGGCCGAGGCAGGTGGATCGCTCAAGGTCAGGAGTTCGAGACCAGCCTGAGCAAGAGCGAGACCCCATCTCTACTAAAAATAGAAAGAAATTATCTGGCCAACTAAAATATATATAGAAAAAATTAGCCGGGCATGGTGGCACATGCCTGTAGTCCCAGCTACTCGGGAGGCTGAGGCAGGAGGATCGCTTAAACCCAGGAGTCTGAGGTTGCTGTGAGCTAGGCTGACGCCACAGCACTCACTCTAGCCTGGGCAACAAAGCGAGACTCTGTCTCAAAAAAAAAAAAAAATCAACTTTACTCCAGTTGTCTGAAAAAAAGAGAGACAACATTACCAATAGTTACATTTACATGGTAAGGAAGCATAGAACAGTGCTCTGGCAGGGGCCTGGTTCAACTCACCGGCTCCATCACTTACTGGCCACAAATTACTTAATCTCCTCGTGCCTAAGTTTACAGATCTGTAAAATGGGGCAATAGTACTTACCTCACAAAGTTGTTAGGAGGAATAAATGAGTTAGTGTTTTAAAGCACTTAGAACAGTGCTTACCACATTGGAACTGAAGCATAAATATTAAATAAAGCAGCTGGAAAGTAGAATGAAATTGGTTTACAAAACTCTTTTAAATTCTAACATTTTTTTTAAAGTTCTAAGTACGAAATATTCTCATTACAGTGAGGAAACACCCGTGACGGCATTCAGAGTTTTTACCTGTTCGTTGCGGGACCAGAGTGCGGAGTTTGTGTTTGTGGGAGGACAAATGACTAAATTCGATGCATATGCTCTGCTGATGCAGGTGGTCACCCCCGTGCACCCTGACGGCAGTGACTGTCAACCACTGCCAGGGAGTACTGTAACATTTGCCAAAGACGGGACCCTTGCCGGCTGTCCCCGCCAGCGTTCATTGCCACCAGGGGCACGAGGGAGGGAGTCCAGCGCGTGTGCCGAAACACGTCCACAGGTGCGGTCTGCACACGACCTGCCGCAGAACCAGGGTAAACACTACGCGATTTCTCTTGGTAAAACTTTAACACAAGATAAACTTGCTGACTGCGAAGGGTGCCACATGACTGTTGTGTGTGTGATAGCTAATGTCAACAGAGTCGGGGGGGCGGGGTAGTGGGGGCGTCCCGGGGTCCAGGGACCAGTGTGTGGAACTTTCTGGAAGACCAACCCGGCCACAATCTGCTCCCTGCAGCTTGCTCCTGCCTGTCAGTTGTAAATCAGGAGCATCGCCCGGTTGACCGTGAAGGTGTTTGGTGACTTAGGGCTTCCGGCCCACTGACTTTTAATACCCATTACGGCTCCTGCCAGGGAATCCTGAAGCCCTGGCAACCGCCTAGGTGACAGCTTTGACCAACAGCACCTTAAACAGCAATGAATGGCCTGTCGTGGAAAATGAATCTTATAAACCAACTGGGGAAAGAGGAGCGTGTTGTCAGCAGGGAGGAGGCACCTGAGATAGATTTCAGACGATGTTAATTCTCTGGGATCAAACACGGCCTTGGATACACTGGGAACATTTTTATGAGCATAAAAACGACTAAAGGAGACTTGAAATATTTTTCTCTCATGTCACTTCAATCCACAGAACTATTAAAATTTTCAAAACTTTGGGGCACTAAAGAAATGTATTATCTGAATTTGAGTAATTGAGAACCAACCTCCACCGGCAGTGGGCGGGTAGGTTGATGATACATTATATATTTTTTAATTTACATAGAACTGAGCCATTACAGAGCTTTATGTGTCCAGAAAATAGCTTGGAAATAAGGAATTCAAAAAAATAAAAACAAAACTTGAGGGATACTTTTCTTACACGTATACTTTTCTCATAGAAGAACCAGCGCTTAGGCCCTGACTCAGAAAGTATTTATGTTTATTGTACACATTTCCCTAACCACTGTGAGTTGCTCGACTTCCATGTGGATAGCAGCGTAGACACAGAAAACTAGAACTAGAGAGAGGCTTTTTACAGACATACATGCTAACAAGTGACTACTGAGCCAAAGAAGGGGGAAACAGAAAAGTGTCAAAAGCAGACAGACACAGTAATTCCAAAAAGCACAGTGATTTGTGACTTTTTGGTGTACAAGCAAATAGCCCTCTCTGTCTCAATTACTTGAGCCCATAATTTTATTATCCAATAGCAGTGGAATCTGTTCTCATTGTGATAACTTCAAGACCAAAGGTGAAAAAAAAGAAATTAGTGAAGTTCCCCACTCTCTTTAAGAAAGCAGGAGAGGTTGAATTACATTTTAGAAAGTTTTCTGCCCAAACTGCCTTTCCTTTTTTCCTTCCTACTAACTTTCTTTTTCTTCCCTTTTTCCCTTCCTTCCTTCCTTCCTTCCCTCCCTCCCTCCCTCCCTCCTTCCTTCCTTCCCTCCCTGCTAACGACCAGCTCTCAATTGCCTAGAACTCAGCTCTCCAGAACGGCCACAAAGAGAGCGGAGATTTTTATGCACAGGTGTGGAATTATTACATATCATGTGATCAATATTAGTTCATATCCTTTAAGAATCGTCTCACAATTTTTATGTTTCTGAACAGCTAAACTATTGTGAAAGAGACTGTTACTTGAAAGGAGAAGAAATGAGGAGACAAAAATGAATGAAGGGAATTGTAAGGAGAGGATATGTCAGAAAAAAGCGTTACATCATCCGTGCAGTGGGAAGGGAAAACAGGGTTCCTTTAAGGCGCAAATAAAACGTCTCCATCCCATTTATAAAATGCCCTTTCAAGTGATGAATCGCTGAAAGAAAACTCAAAGTCACCTCCCCATGTGATATATAAGAACTGTTGGCATATTCAGATCTTCCTAAGGAAAGAAAGTTTAGCTACAACAACTCTGAAAGCAAGCCTTATCAGCTGCATCCTTCTTCCTTACACTCACCACACACACACACACACACACACACACACACCCTCGTAAATAAGAACATCGTCCTGTAGGGAACGTATCATAACGATAATAGTTACTCTCCCATGCGGCTCACTAGCAGCCAGGCACTGGGTTAAAGTTAAAGTATTGACTTCATTATCACTTGACCACACCCCTGTGAGGAAACTGAGGCTCAAAGAATTTAAGTAAAGTTCCAGAAAGACACACGGCTTGCAAACAACAAAGAGCTGGGATTTGAAATGAGGTCGCTTCTTAGCCACGAGGCCCTACTATCTGCCAATGAGGTGTAAACAGTGGTCCCTGTAAGTGACCCTTATTTTTCTCAAGGGGCAGGGATGAGCAAAATAGGCACCTGGAATGTGTGGGGGACCTTGCTGTGCGCAGAACGGAATTGCTGGGCTCTCTGATATTGGTTAATGACTGGCATGTGGCCTGTCTGAGTGACTCTCATGCAACTCAGGGTCAGGGGCTGGGAACGGCCATGTGGGAGGGAGGCCCTGGGTGGCTTCTGCAGCATCAGCCACGCTGCGTAGATGTTTCTCTGTTCGCCCAGGGCTCTCTGCAGCAGCGAGTAAAATGTTTACAATCTGCCCCCAACTTTTACAGGGGGAGGCTCCCTGTAACCAAATCATACATGACCTGGGCAATGTGGTCTGTACACAGATCTCCACCGTCACACCACCGGTGCCAAATTCTTGGTGACAAAAGGCAGCCTTGGCTCTAGCCTCAATGTTTTTAAGGATAGAGCAAGGCCTGAGGATCCAATTATACATGGATTGGGCCAAGTGATCCCAGAGCCCCTGTTCTCTACTATTTTGAGGTGTTTACAGAATGAAGAGAAGGCAACTGGAAAATAGAAATATGTAAATTGGAGAGAGAGAGAGATTGACTTTGGAAATCATCAGCCTGTCAACCTAACATATGGAGAAATGCAGCAACCATTGATCAAAATATCATGTTGTCAGCACTCTAACAGAATGCTAAGAAAGTACTAAGCTGTACAGCTGTGTGACAGACCAAGCCTCTTGGACTCACAGAACTTCCCTATGAGACAAAATGGCAAATGACAAAGTGGCCATGAGGTCAGTACAGGAACCTACAAATGCTTTGCTCCCACCCTTCAGTGGGACCTGGCTGAGCAGCTGGGCCTGAGTCTCACACGCTTGGGCAAAGGTTAGACTCCTTGGGGAAGAGCTTGGGCAAGTTTGCCCACCATTTAGGATCGTCCCATTCCTCAGCACTGCGGGACATTTGCAACTACCCAGCACGAGGGCTTCTCTCCTTCACCACCCAGACTGAGTGGCACTGCTCTTCGGGGGTCCCCTGGCTCCCGGACGTGAATTCAGTGGCCAACATCTACTGACTAACTGCTCAGTAAGCACTGGCTGATTGAAATAATGTGTGCTCTGCGAGTGTCTGCTCATTGACTGAGTCATTGGTGCTTGAAAACACAGGGCTTAATCATAGTACTCCACCTCACTGCTCGGAAACCAAAACACTGTGTCCATGTTTCTGATTTAGGGGGCAAAGTCCATCATTGAAAAGGGATGTACATAAATGCCATAACCTCCAAAATTATTGATATTTTTGATATTAAAGCAATACAGACTCATTGGAGGAAAACCTTAAAATACTCAAAAATATAAAGAACCAGAAATAATCACATATAATCTCATAATCCAGCCACTTAAAGACAATGAGTAAACATTTGGGTGTACTTCTTCCCAATTTATTTCACACACACACACACACACACACACATTTATATATTTATGTTTAAAATTATAATTATATGGAATATATGACTGTGTATCATCTGTCTTTTTCGTGGAATGTTATAGATAGGGCATTTTCAATGATCAACAACTATCTCTGAAAATGTGATTTTTTTTTTTTATATCTACCCGGCATTCCATCATACAGATGGACGATGACTTATTAACTGTTTCCTTGTTTTTGTACGTTGGGTTTGTTTCCACCTTTTCTATGTTGTAAAGCATGCTCCAGTGAACAAGCTTATTCCTAGACCATCCTATTCACACACACTTCTGATTATTTTCTTAAGATAAATATCTACAAGCAGAGTACGAGGACAAGGGAATATAAACACTTTTATGCCTCTTGTTACGTATTTCTTAAAAAATTTTTTTAAATGCTTTTTAAAAGATTTAAGGATTAAAGCCTAAAGGAAATTATGGAAAGAAATGATGGGTTTGGGGGTTTTTTTTTTGTTTGTTTTTTGTTTTTTTTTCTCCAGCCCTACTGCCTGCTTTCCTCCAGCCTGGGCCAGTCTATGGCTTTGTCACCTTTAGAGTTTAGAATTTCTGCTTCTTCTCATGCTTTTCCCAGCCTCCCTGGAGCACTAACCCTAGAGAGGCCTCTGCTATCCATGGCCTGTGTCGCCCGTGATCCAGGGTTCCGGGCCACCATCCTGTACCTTTCATAGAAACAGGAATTGCTCTGTGGGGAGTTGGTTTCAAGGCTAGAACAGACACTACAATCAAAGGCCTATTGTCTAAGAAAAGCAAGTAAAAATATACAAGAAATGTTGATGCCATGGAATTAAATCCTAAATTACTTCCTGACCCTTTGTATTTCTACACAGCTCTTTCCAGCATTCCGGCAGATTTCAGGAATGTCGAGGGGGCATTTTCACCACAGAAAAAGTTGTTGATTCTAGAAGCCTCAGTAATGAGCATTTTCAAATATGGTGTTTGGTTTTTGGCAATGATAAAGTTAGGGTTATCTCCATTGTTTCTTTTATGTAGAAACAAACTACGCAGAACATTAAGTTTGCTGTTTACCTTCAAAGGTAGCTGGAATTTCTAATTGCATTACAGCAGCTTTTGCCCCATTTTCCTGAAAATTTACTTTGCAGTGTGCACAGAATATATTCATGTTCATCATAAATATCTTCCTCCTCCCCTTTCTAGGTAAATCAAATTTTAATTATTATAATAGATGGATTTTCTTAGGTGCTTCTCATTATAACTTCTTATGTCCTACTTTCCCACCTTACTTGAGTTTTCTTCCTTGTCTTCTACGTTATATAAAACACACTCTAAGAAATTTATGCAAAATAATTTAGTATTATATACCAGTAGAGTCACCAAACATATTCCCACATTTCAGGACTTTAGATGGATATAGGTCATAGTATCATAGTATCATATAGTCAAAGAAAAAAAAATAGATTTAGCTGGTACCTTGGGATATTAAACGTAATCTCCTCATCTGGTTAAGGAAACTAGAGCTCAGAGAAGTGAAAAGGCTACTTACTGAGTCTTTGGGTTTGTCATTTAATCAAGGATATGGAACAGGAAAAATAATAAACATAAAAACTGACTTCTTTACAGCCCTTTACAGTTTATAAAACATGTTCGCATTGGACATTAAAAGGCATCGCAATTCTGGCCTTTCAGCAAATGAAACACCCGCGTGCTCTATTTACCTCCAAGAGACCCATGTGGCTGATTTTATACCTGGTATTATTTCATTTATTGGCTGTTACTGAGGGCAGCACCCCTCACCTGGAGACTCAGAAAGCATTTAAGATGAATTCATGCACAAAACAAGAGGCTGACGCTTTGGGTGGGCTACTTTTAAATGGAGAATAACATATCTTGCCATAAAAGTGAAGAAACTGTGGCCACCTCCGAGTGGCAGAATCACAGTGTCAGTGGGATTTTAAGATTGAAAAAAAAAAAAGCGGTTCCTGGTCACATCTGCCGATTGGGGCTCCAAAGACCAGATTAAATCTCAAAGAAACCCCAAAATTTCATCTTTCAATGTCCAAGAGTGGCTTTCTCCAATAAAGGCGTCTAATTGGGTATCTTTGCGAGTTACATCTTCATGCAAGATGATGGTATGTGCCTACGTGATATCTTAAAATAATGTTAATCATTCATCTGAAATAGTTCTCTCATTAATGCATTCACATTTTTGACATTTATTGAGCACTTCTGGTTTTCAGGCACAGAGGGAGGAATTCAGAGGAGAATGAACATAGCTGCTGTCTTCAAAGTGCTCCCAGCCTGGTGGGCACACCTGGCCTGCTGCATCTCCACGAGCTATCTTGAGTCCTTGGAAAGCTGCACTTCCTTTGTAGATGACACCACGGTTCACCATGCCTGTTTGGGACAGCTCTAACATAACCTTTCCACCCATGCAGTGAGTTTTGCAGCATTTTGCATTTACGCTTTAGCAGGGCGTATTAGTTCCTTAGAGCCGCCACAACAAATTACTACAAACTGGTTGGCTTAAAACAATAGAAATTTATTTTTACAATTCTGGTGGCTAGAAGTCTGAAATCCTCTGATGATGGATGCCCTTGAAGGCTCCGACTTCATCACAGTGCAATATATCAATGTAGCAAAATTGCACTTGGACAGCATGAATATATATACAAAGAATAATTTTTTAAAAAGGAAGTCCAAAATCAAGGTGTTTGCAGGGCCATGCTTTCCCTGAAGGCTCCAGGGGACAATCTGTCCCATGCCATTCTCTTAGCGTCTGGTGTTACTGTAGGTCCTTGACGCTTTTGGCTTGTAGATGTATCACTACGATCTGGGTCTCCATCATCACAGTGTTCTCCTTGTGTCTCTTCCCCTGTTTTGCAAGGACACCAGTCACATTGTGTCGCGCCGCAGTTGCCAGCAAGTACGACACGACCAGTTGGAGTTCTTCCAGCAGTAGTTTAATGAGGCATCTACAAACGTTACATGGCGAGAGACCTCGAACAGGAAATGCAAGCTGCTTTTATAGCCCCGGATAGGTGTGTCCCACAAGCATGTCCCACAGGGATACGTGGAGGGCCTGACTATGCATGTCCTGGGCGGATACACTAGGAGGCCTAGACCGCTCCCCACAGCTCCCCCTTTTGTTTTTGCCTCATGGTGAACGGAAGCCCCAGTCCGGATCTAGGGTCACAGTTCACCAAGGGGCGTATGGTCACCACTCTTCAGTGCAATGAGCGAGAGCTCATGAAGGTGCAAGGGCTGACCACAAAACAGGGGTCGCGCGCCCTTCCCGGTGCAATGGGGACAAGCCCTCGGGGTGCAAGGGCCACGCCATGCTGTCAAGGGGAAAAGCGGTAGTTGCCGTCCGTATGTAACATGCTTATCCACGCTCCAGGAGGAGAGCCCTCATGAAGGGCAGCAAAGGCTTGAGCCATGACCACTCGATCCCTTTGTTGCTGCCAACGGACACGCATGAGCATCCAGAACACGAGGCCAAAAGCAAGACATCCCAGCAGGCCCAGGGATCCAAGACCTGCCCATTCCCGAACCCCGTGTAGAAGCGACAAAAAGGTGGGGAGGAGGCCATCAGTAAGCATAGGATCTAACCGGGTAGAATTAATATGGGTGATTTCTAGTTGTAACTGAGTGGCTAGCTTGGAGAAATTGGCAGACCAAGAGCCCTGTAACAGCCGAGAAAGCTCTTTAGAGAGATTGGCCGCCTGGGAAAGGTTAGAATATGGGATCGAAGTAATACACAATCCCGGCAGTCGTCGCTCGCAACCAAGCTGGGCGAGCTGTACCAAACTGTCCACCTGTTCTTGAACCAAGTCCACACGTTGATTTAGGAGCATAATCCCTCCCGCCAGGTGTGAGTTGATAGAGCTTTGTGTGTCCAAGGCAGTTGCTACCGTTGCTGACAGGTTATTTAGGACCTGTGCCGTTGGTACGGCGCCCGCCGCCGCGATCGAAGCGGCGGTAAGGGCCGCAGCGGAGGCCGCTGCAATAGCAAAGACAAGAGCTGTCACGCCAAAGTCCCTACGATGTCAAAAGAGAACCAACGAATCCGGTGCGTCAACCGGCCAGGGGACGTACCGGGGCATGCGTGCAACCACGGCCATCCTGTGTTCTGAGGCATTCCAGCAACGTGTATACGTGTAGTTTACGGTTGAGCAGTTAAGGGTGGCCGTATGGTTTTCCAGGCGGGCCACAATCCAGATGAATGGAGGCCAGAGACAAACAGGCGTGGGACCGAAGGTCACGTTGGAAAACTGAGCGCCTGACGCAGCGGTCTCAAATGTTCACAGTTTTGTGTAACGCAGGCCACATCCCTGTCACAAAAGTCCCATTAGCAAAGGTCCCGTTGCGGGGACGCGGCCGGTCCACCCAAGCACCCGTCTGGTTGGCAAGAAGTATACAGGACAGGTTGCCGTTAGTCGGGATAATGGTAGTAAAGCACAAGGACCCAGCAAGGATATAGGATTCATTGCCGGGAACCGCTCCAGACTCGTTGGACCACGGGAGGTAGGGAAGTCCTAGGGAAGCATTGGTAATAAAGAACCGGGGGAATATCTGCGAATCATGAGACACCGGCAGGGGTCTCGGGAATACAGGCAGGATGGCCCAACGACGTTTCGCCCTGGACAGCACTCCCAGGGCGAGGAGGGTCATGGTCAGGGAAAGCAGAATCCGCCACAACAGCATCGTCGTCAGGAGCCGGCGAGGAAGCAGCAGGATGACTGAGGCGTCGCGTGAGGCGTGTCGGAACCCAGATAGGGTCCGGGGCGTCCTGTGGAAAAACACAAACAGCTCCCCTGGATCTGCTGAGAATCAGATCCGGTCCTTTCCATTGATTACAAAGCACATCTTTCCACATCACCCGCTCGGAAAGGGGGGGGCCAGGATCCACATGGCGATCTGCCGCCGAGCGACCACGGTCATCCAGCAGCAAAAAATTTAAAGTATATAGAGTAAGAGATAGGGCAGATTTGGGAGACCTGCCACCGCCCAAAGCCCCAGCCTCCCCCTTTTGTTTTTGTAAGTAGACTTTGATTGTGCCATGGGCACATTCTACAATGCCCTGGGCCTGGGGGTTATAGGGCAAGCCAGTGCGATGGGTAACGCCGAGACGGCGGCAAAATTGTTGAAAGGCCCGGGAAGTATAGGCCGGGCCGTTATCAGTCTTAAGGACCTCAGGCTTGCCCCAGGCAGCCCATGCTTCTAGACAGTGCGTGACGACATGACAGGCGCGCTCTCCAGCTAAAGGAGTGGCGTGGATAACCCCAGAACAGGTGTCTACGGACACATGAACATAAGACAACTTACCAAACATGGGAATGTGAGTGACGTCCATCTGCCACACCTGGAGAGGCCGAAGGCCCCGCGGGTTGACGCCCACGGAAGGTTGTGAGCGGAAAGGTGCACAGTCCGCACACTGGAGGACCACTTCCCGCGCAGAGGCGCGGGGGAGACCAAATTTAAGGCGTAAAGTACAAGCTGGGACATGGTACAACGAATGGAAGTTGCGGGCACTTTCCAAAGGAGAAGCAAGCCAACATAATTTCGTGGCCCCATCCGCCAGGGCATTGCCGGCAGCCATAGGTCCAGGCAAGAGCGAGTGGGCCCGAATATGAGTGATAAAGAACCTCGCACTGCGCGAGTGGATGGCTGACCGGACAGCACAGAATAAAGAGAATACCGTGCTCCGTGGGTTCAAGGCGTGAGACACCTCCAACAACCGAACAGCCTGAACGACATAGACAGAATCAGAGACAATGTTGAGTGGTCCTGGGAAAGTACGGAGGACCAACTCAACGATGGCACATTCCACATGCTGAGGGGAAGAGTAAGGAAAAGAAGCGGTGAAGGCCTGGCCATTGACAACATAACTACCCGTACTATTAGAGGACCCATCAGTATAAACTGTAGTAGCATTGGGAAGAGGGTCAGAAGACGTGACACGGGGGAAGATAATCTGATGTCGCAGAGCAAACTGAAGAAGAGGGTGCTTGGGGAAATGATTGTCTATAACACCAGAAAAAGAGCATCGAAGGACTGCCCAACTGTCTACCGAGGCACAGAGAATCTGTACTTGAGCTCTAGTATAGGGGCAATGGAGAACAGAAGGATGGGCCCCAAAATGAGTTAAGGAGAGTTTAAGCGCAGACAACTCGAGATCAGCAACCGCGGTAGGATAGTGCTCAATGGCCCGTCGCGGAGAAGTATGCGCGTGAATCCAGAGCAGAGGGCCCTCCTGCCAAAGAACTGCAGTAGGTGTCTCCAAAGAGGGCAAAAGGCAAAGAGAAAAAGGCTGATCAGGCTGGATCCGAACCAACTGGGCGTGCTGTATCGCCTCCTCGACCAGCCGAAGGGCCTGTCATGCGTCAGGAGTCAGAACGCGAGGGGACAATATGTCTGAATCACCCTCCAGCACCCGGAACAAAGGGCTCAGCTGTGCTGTGGACAGGCAAAGATAAGGGCGAAGCCAATTGATGTCACCTAGTAACTTTTGGAAATCATTTAGGGTGTGAAGACCATCTACCCGAATAGTAATTTTTTGAGGACGAATGGACAAGGGGCTTATATGGGCCCCCAAAAACTCCCCTATATCACCTTCCTGAACCTTTTCGGGTGCTAAGTGCAGCCCGTAGGAAGAGAAATGAGCACACAAAGTGGCATAAGCACGGTGAAGATATGAAGGGTCGGAATGACAAAGAAGAAGATCATCCATGTAATGTAGAATCCTAATCGAAGGAAAGGTGTGGCGCACGGGAGCTACAGCTGCTGCCACATACAGTTGACACATGGTTGGGCTGTTGGCCATCCCCTGAGGTAAGACTCTCCAGTGATAGCGAGAGTCAGGCTCTTCATGATTTGGGGAAGGAACAGTGAAGGCGAAACGTTCTCTATCATCGGGGTGCAGCGGGATAGAGAAAAAACAATCCTTAATATCTACAATAAGGAGATGCCAAAATCGGGGCAAGGTGGAGAGAAGAGGGAGACCGCGCTGCACCGGACCCATGATCTGCATTTGTTCGTTGACTGCACGAAGATCGTGCAACAGTCGCCACTTGCCTGATTTTTTCTGAATAACAAAAATAGGAGTGTTCCAAGGGGAGCGAGAGGGTTCCAAGTGTCCCAACCGAAGCTGCTCAGCGACTAGTTCACGTGCAGCGGAGAGTTTGGGAGTGGAGAGGGGCCACTGAGGCACCCAAACCGGCTTCTCCGTAAGCCATGGGATGGGTATCGGTTGCTCCTCAGTGGCCCCTACGAAAAACCCAGACTATGCCGAGGGGGGCGAGGCTGAGGCTCAACGGGTTCGGTTCTGCCTTGCAGCCGAGACCCCAGTCCCCTTCCAGGAACATAGCCCATCTCTCGCATCATATGTTGACTTTGTGGCGAATACTCATTAGTGAGACGAAGGGCCATTTGACTCAAAACATCTCTGCCCCAGAGGTTAACAGGGAGAGGCATCACATAAGGGCGAAATGTGCCCTGATTGCCTTCAGAGTCCTTCCAGTGAAGATGAGCAGCACTTAGATCAGGGGCGGCAGCATAGCCAAGACCCTGAAGTGTCTGGGTGGAAGGGACAGTGGGCCATGCGGATGGCCACCACTTAGATGACATGACACTGGAGTCGGCTCCCGTGTCCAACAAACCTGAAAAAGACTTTCCTTGTATTATAAGGGGGAGCATAGGTCTCTCACCCATATGAAGGGACAGATATGCAGCATTGACCTCAGAACTGCCAAAACCCGCTGTCCCCCGTGTACGGGGGGCAGCGGGAAATCGTGCATGGAGGCTTGGGAGCAAGAGCAACTGAGCAATCCGATCCCCTGGGCAAATGGAAACGACCCCTCTGGGAGCCGTCGCCAATATCTGTACTGTACCTGTAAAATCAGAATCTATAACTCCTGGATGGATAAGCAAGCCCCGCAAGGTTGAGGAAGAGCGACCAATCACTAGACCCACAGAGTCTGGGGGCAAGGGTCCCTTAAAATCCGAAGGAATTGGCTGACACCCCATTTCAGGGGTCAATACTGTGAGGGTGGTGGCACGGAGGTCCAATCCTGCGGAACCCGAAGTGGCTCGCCGGACCTCCCTTGGGGCGTTAGTGACGGCGATTGCAGCTGAGGCATCAGCGCTGGCGTCGCCGGGGACTGATGGAAGGCCCCATACATTTGCGGGCCCTGGGGTCGAGGGCCCTCCCTCCCGTTTTTTGGCACATTAAAGACCTTAGGCCGAGCACCTCCAGCGGGGGCACTCCCTGCAGGGTCCAGGGGCCGCCCCCGAAGATCCTTGACGGATCGACATTCAGAGGCCAAATGACGCCCCTTGCCACAGCGCGAGCAGATTTCCGGCACCGCACGGGAAGGCCGGGGGCGCGGGCGCGAAGAAGCCCGGCACTGTCGCCGTATGTGCCCTTGTTGACCGCAGTTATAGCAGGTCACATTGGCACTCTCCCGGGCAGCCACGATAGCGGCTGCCAGTCCTGCAGAGGTCAGTGGGCCCCCGATCTCCCGGCAAGCTTTAAGCCAAGCGGTAAGGCCCTGTTGAGCATTAACACGGGCTTGGTTGACACAAGCCTCCTGGTAAAGGGATTTCCAATCTAAATACTGCCCGGCGGATAAACAAGCCCGCACAGTGCTGGCCCAATCACTAGGAGTCATAGCGTGGGCAGCCAAACGATCTAACAGGCCCCTAGTATAAGCAGCATTGCAACCGTAAGCCTGCACTGCCTGGGCCAGGTCCTTCAGTAGCTTGTAGTCGAGTGGCTCATGGTGCCGTTGTTGGTTGGCATCCTCAAATACAGGAAAGCACTGGCTGACTTTTCTCCGAACCCGGTCGGACATGAAAGATGTACCTCCCCCGCCATCAACTGGTGGGGGAGGGGCGGAGGCATACGGAGGCGGGCGATAACGCTCCGCCTCATACGCCGCCGCCGCCTCCTCCAAGTCCGCCTTATCGGCCGGAGAAAGCTCCGCCTCCCTCTCGCGAGACGAGGAAGAAGAGCGGGACAAAGAAGAGGAAGAAGAAGAAGAAGAAGAAGACAGACGGAGGGCGGCCATTTTACAAGCCACGTCCTCCCTAGATAACGGGCCGGGCAACGGGCGTCCCCGTCGCCTTCCTGAGCGCCCTCCCTTGCGGGCGGCTCCCCGCTTTTCTTCCGACCGGGTTCTCGAACGCCCCGGCCGGTCCGGACCACCCTTATCCCTTTCTGACATACTATCTTGATAGTCACTCAGAGCCTGCTGCCCCTGCTGCACTTGAATACTACAAGGAGAGTCCTCTAGGCAGGTGCGCACCAATGCCCAAATAGGAAGGACGCACTCTCGAAGGGGCCCAGTAGCACGGGCACAGCGAAGGTCCTTCTCTAATTTATCCCAGCTCGGAACGGTGAACGAGCCCGAGTGGAGAAACCATGGTGCCACACGATCTACTTCCTGCATAAAATGCCGTAAGACACGCTCGGGGATTTTCAACTCTCGTGCAGCCAAAAGCTCCTGTAGAGCACGGAGCAGCTGGGCGCTCGGGGAATTTCCCATAGTGAAGCACGATCAAAGGTGGGGGTCCAACTCTACCTCTACTACTGCGGTTCTGAACTCACCTCTAATGAGGTTGTCTCCGCCTGGTGCGAGAGTTCCCGGGTTTCGGCACCACTTGTCGCGCCGCAGTTGCCAGCAAGTACGACACGACCAGTTGGAGTTCTTCCAACAGTAGTTTAATGAGGCATCTACAACAGTTACATGGCGAGAGACCTCGAACAGGAAATGCAAGCTGCTATTATAGCCCTGGATAGGTGTGTCCCACAAGTGTGACCCACAGGGATAGGTGGAGGGCCTGACTATGCATGTCCTGGGCGGATACACTAGGAGGCCTAGACCACTCCCCACAACATTGGGTCGGGCCCACCCTAATTCAGCATCACCTCATCTTCACTCGATCCCGTCTGCAAGACCCTATTTCCAAATAAGATCACATTCACACGTACCATAGGTCAGGCCTTCAACAGAGCTTTGTGGGGGACACAGTTCCACGCATAGCACAGGGATTTGACACATCCACACTCTTTTCTCGGCAGAGACAGCGAAATGCTGAGAGTGAAATGCATTTGTTTTCTCCTTTAGCTGCCAGGCTGCAGTTTCGTGTGGCTGTGTCCGACCACGAAGCAGAAAAGCCTGGGTTTCTCAAGCTCCAGAATGGGCCACAGATGGTTAAAACCACGTGGAGTGTGTTTTTAGAGGAGAGAGGACAGATCAACCTAAAGTGCACCTTCCAGTAAGTGACATCTCCCTCTCTCTTTCATCTCTGTGTGTGGATAGCACATTATCTTTCATCTTAATGTCTTTTTCTCCTTGTTCCAGTGAAGTGGCAAAGAGCGTGAGAGTGCCGAGCTCCTGCTGTAAATCAGGTGCCATTCGGTGCCCCCATCCATTTGGACGCTCACTGCGCGTTCCCCGCGACAGGGGTTGCAGCCACTATCCTGATGGCTCCTGTTTCGCTACTCTTAATTGCCTCTGGATGGCCTACCTGGTAAAGCTTTTATTTAGGCAGCAAAGTGCACATCTTGTTTCCATTTCAATCATTTGCATTGGAAGTGCTTTCCCCTAATGAATTCATTGGCATAAAGAATCCAGTTCCACCTGTAGTACTGTTCCCTTTGGCAGCAGTTGCAAGGCTGAATAATAAGCCAAAACGCCACCTGGAAGAGCACAAAATAACCCCCGTACTCTACCCTGTGCACTGCTCACCTGTGCTCAGCCCTCGTTCATCCCAGCACGGCTATCTCCACATAGGGTGCGGTTCCTGTTTCTGTTGGTTCTGTGTCATGCCCTGCTCTACATAGCATCGTGAAGGCCCAGTTCCCTGCACGCTGCACTCCCCAGGCAGAGGGTTGGTCTCAACAGGAGCTAAAATCTTCCTGGGAAAGGAGAGCTGCAAGAGAGACGTTTTCCTCTCACTTCTGGCTACCCCCAGGGGAGAGGCAGGAAGGTTTCTGCACAAAACTGTAGGAAGAATGATTGCTTTTCCTTGCCATCAGAAATCATGACTGAGCTTCTTACGGCAAGTGGCACCTCACTGAGTGTTATAAGGAAATGTGCATCGTAGTCCCTGCCCACTGGTAACATACTACTTAACATGAACTGCAAGGACAAGACAAACAAATAAAGAACATTCCACTGGGTGCAGTGGCTCAGACCTGTAATCCCAGCACTTTGGGAGGCCAAAGTGGGAGAATTGGTTGAGGCCAGGAGTTCAAGACCAGCCTGGGCAACACAGGGAGCCCCCACCTCTACCAAAAAAAAAAAAAAAAAAAAAATAGCCAAGTGTGGTGGCACATTCTTGTAGTCCCAGCTACTCAGGAGGCTGAGACAGCAGGCTGGCTTGAGCCCAGGAATTTGAGGTTGCAGTGAGCTGTGGTCAGGCCACTGCACTCCAGCCTGGGTGACATAGCGAGACTCTGTCTTCCAAAAAAAAAAAAAAAAATAGAAAGAAAAACAATTACAAAAAAAAAAAAAGAACATTCAGGCAACTATAAAAGTACACACGCACACACAAATCTTTGGATTTTTATAGGCAAAAGAAAACTGCATTTTCTGCTAAATGAATACTGGTCGTAAGAGATACTTTGGGTAGGGATGGCCATCTTGCTTCCAATTACAGGGAATTTCTGAAGGAAGTTTTAAACATATTTATATCCTAATTAATAATTTAGTAACAAATTAAGTGTACAGTCAAGATGCTCAGTTGCAAGTGAGAGAAATAAAATTCAATAAGGGCAATATATTTATGTGCCTAAAAAAGTTCAGGAGTGGTTCCAGATCCTCAAACAACGTCTTCAGGAATATTCTCCAGGCTTCAGCTTTGCCTTCCTCTTTCTTGACTCCATTCTCAAGCAAGCAAGCCCTATTCTTTGGCAAGATGTCCGCCAGAAGCTTCAGGCTAATTTTCTGTCCTTTTAATGACCCCAAAAGAGAGTTTCTTTTTTCCAGTACTTCTAGCATAACTCCTGAGGTTGGTAATCTTATCTCTGATGGTCTCAGCATTTAACATATACTCATTCCCGGACCACCAGCCTGGTTAAGATTTTCAGTGGCTGGACTTGGACCGCATGCCCACTCCTGGGGCTGGGGGTGACAGTCAACCCCACCAGAACTACAGGGACTGAGAGTCAGAGAGGAGTGTTTTCCCGAAAGAAAACTAGGATCCTGGTATCACGGGAAGAAACGGATACTGAACAGGAAAAAGCAACAGATGCCCATGACGCTATACAAAATAAGGTAAATTGTTCTGAGATTCTGATTAAGAACTACAAATCAACCCCAGATTTTTAAAGTCATTTTAAAAAAGGTCAACTTGCAGTGTCGTCCATGGAACTTCTGATTACTTTGCACTAGGAAACAAGTCAACAATAAATTCTTTGTTCCTCGTGCAAACCAAGATCGTCCAGGAACACTTCCTGTTAATCCCTATTTTGGAGTATTACATAATTTCTGAGTCCTTGTTTCAGGAGTAAAGGTAACAAACAGACATAGATAAAAACAAATGAAAAAGAACAGAAAATGTTAAGTGCAATTTTTCTGTTTTTACATCATAGTTTTCTTCATCAGGAAAATCTATTTGACTCAGTGATTTCTGAACATAGCACATAATTATTAAGGTGTTTTTTTTTTTTTACTTAAAAAAACAACCACTATTTGTAATAAATGCAAAGGAAAAAAATATGAAAGGTACTCTTTCATGGGATAGATACTGACATTTTCCAGGAAGGCACTATAATGTTTATCTTCAATTCTAATCTTCCTTTTTACCTCAAACTTTTAGTATTCACTGAGACTTATATTTGATTTGATGACTTCTTAATAATGACTAAATTAAATTTTTCCATTTTTCCCTCATTATCATTAGCCCCAGTTTTTTTAAAAAAATCCACAAACATAATTAATTCAAAAACCAACTTGTACCAAAAGTCAAGGAAGAAGTCTCAAGGAAAATTTCAAAAATATGTAGAATTGAATAAAAATGAAAATACTACATATTAAAATATGTAGGTATAGCTAAAGTGCTGTAAGGAAAATTAATAGCATAAATACTTACATTAGAAAAGAGAAAAGTATCAAATGAATAATCTAAGTTTCTATCTCAAAAAACTAGAAAAAGAAGAGCACAATAAACTCAAGGCAAGCAGAAGGAAAGAAATAATAAAGTTAAGAGCAGAAACCAATGAAATTGAAATCAGAAAAAGAATGGGAAAAATCAATGATACAAAAAGCTGGTTCTTTAAAAAAAAATCAATAAAATTGATAAACTTCTAGTTTATCTGACAAATATACTGACAAAAATAAAAAGAGAATACATGAATCACCAATATCAGAAACAAAACAAAGGGTATAACTACAGATCATGCAGATAGCAAAGGATTTTAAATTTGATGACTTAGAAATGTAACAATTCCTTGAAAACCAAAACTGTCAAAACTCAATTGAAAAAGAATAGTCTGAATAGTCCTATAACCATTAAAGATATTGAATTTGTAAGAAAGCATAGGAAAAAGAAATCTCCAAGCCCATATGATTTCACTGAAGAATTCTACCAAACATTTAAAGAATTAAAATCAAATTTAAGCAATCTCTTCCAGAAAACAGAAGAGGAGAGAACATTTCCCAAAGCATTTAATGAAGCAAGTATTACCTGGATACCCAAACAAGATAAAGACAGTATTAAAAGAAAAAGGAAAAGAAAACTACAGACCTATATCTCTCATGAGCTTATACAGAAAGAATCCCCAACAAAGTATGAGCAAATTGAATCCAACAATGTATAAAAAGAATTATATACCATTACCAGATGGGATTATTCTAGGTATACAAAGCTGGTTCAACATTAGGAAAATAAATCGATGTAATCTATCATATCATCATGTTAAAGAAGCAAAACCATAAGATCATAATCAATGTAGGAGAAGCATTTGATAAAATCCAACACCCTTTCATGATATAAACTCTCAGTAAGTTAAGATTAGAGAGAACTACCCCAATTTGATAAAGAACATCCACAAACAAAGCAAAACAAACAAAAACCTATGGCTAACATCATACTTAGTGTTAAAGGACTGAATGCTTTCCCTGTAAGCTTGGGAGCAAAGCAAGTCTGTCCACTATCACCAGTCTTATTCAACATAATACTGAAAGCTCTAGCCAATGCAATAAGACAAGAAAAAGAAACAAAAGGCATATAGATTGTAAAGGAAGAAATAAACTGTCCCTATTTGAAGATGACATGAATATCTACATAGAAAATCCCAGAAAACCTTTAAATAAAACTGCTACAACTAGTAAATGCATTCAGCAAGGTGGCAGGATACAAGCACACAAAAATCAATCACACTTCTGTATGCTAACAATAAATATTTGAAAACCAAAAGCATAATACAACCATTTAAAACTATTCCAAGGAAAACAAAATACTTAGATATAAACTTAAAACATGTATAGGATCTGTATGCTGAAAATTATGAAATGCTGATGAAGAAATCAATGAAGACCTAAATAAGAGACATATTGTGCTCATGGATTGGAAGATTCAACATAAATAAAAATGTCACTTTTCCCTTAATTGATCTACAGGGTTGATAGAATTTCTATCAAAATCCTAGTAAGGCTTTTTGTAGACACAGGCAAATTTATTCTTAAATTTATAGGGAAAGGCACAGAACCTAGAATAGATAAAACAATCTTGAAAAAGAAGAAAGTTAAGGTATCATCTTACCCGATATTCAGGCCTACTATATAGCTGTAGTAGTCAAGACAGTGTGGTATTAGTGGAGAGATAGACACATGGATTAATGAAACAGAATAGAGGACCCATAAAAATATGCACACGACTGATTTTTGACAAAGGTGAAACAGCAATTCAATAAAGGAAGGATGGCCTTTTCAACAAATGGTGCTGGAGCAATTGCATATCCATAGACCAAAAAAAAAAAAAAAAAAAAAAGAACCTCAACCATAACCCCATAACTTATGCAAAAATTAACTCAAAATAGATCACAAGCTTGAACGTAAAACATAAGTCTTTAAAACTTTCAGAAAAAAACAGAAAAACATTTTTGCGAGGTAAGGTTAGTCAAAGAGTTCTCAGATTTGACACTAGAAACATAATCCATAAAAGGAAAAATTGATAAATTGGACCTCATCAAAATGATCAATTCTTACTCTGCAAAATAACCTGCTAAGAAGATGAAAAGACAAGCTACATACTGGGAGAAAATATTTGCAATAACCTGTACTCAAAGGTTTATCACATTTAGCTATTACTTGTGATAGCAAAAAAATGAAAACAACACAGACATCGTTAAATGGGAGAGTGGTTAAACAAACTGTAGTACAATCATAAAATGGAATTCTACTTAGCTATAATAAAAGGCCAACCATTAATACACACATCAACCTGGGTCAATCTTGAGGGAATTATGCTAAGTGAAAAAAAAAAAGCCAGTCCCCAAAGTTTACCTACTGTATGATGCCATTTACATGGTACTCTTGAAATGACAAATGGAGAACAGACTCATGGTTGCTGGGGTCAGGAATGGGGACTGGGGAAGGCTGGAAGAAGGTGAGGCTATGAAAAGATAAATTGAGGGATGTTTGTGGTGACAGAAATGTTCTGTATCTTCGCTATCATCAATGTCAATATCCTGGTTGTGATATTATATAGTAGTTTTGTAAGTTGTTACCGTAGGGGAAACTGGGTAAAGGGTACATAGGATCTTTCTGCATTATTTCTTATAACTGCATGTGAATCTACAATTTTCTCAAAAGGAAAAGTTTAATAAAAATCAACTTGTATAAAGGAAATATTGACAATAAAACACAAAGTACTAAGCATTAATAAACTATTAAAAATACTTAAAAAGGAAGCAAGAGTACGTTTGCAAACTCTACGCAAGTGCTTTTGTACTTGTAACAGATTTCTTTGGATACTGTCAAATTGATAGTAAGCTTGCCTGTGAGGTCATTCATCCGTCCAGCAAATATTTGCTGAGGGCTTCCTACACATTGGGCACTGTGTGGTACAGGAGACTGTCCTTGCCTCTTGAAGCTTACATTGGGGAGACGGTGACAAACAAACGAATAAATACACCAACCAGCTCATCAGAGACTGTGATCAGTGTCACTTAGGAAATAAACAGGGTGCTGAGAAGGTGGCCTCTTCAGTAGGGCCTCATGAATGAGAATGACTTGTCACTGCAGAGGAACAGAGGCAGGCCAGTGTCATTGGGGTGGCGTTGGTGAGGTAGGCAGGAGATAAATCAGTCAGGACCTTACAAGCCATGGTAAAAATATGAATTCGATTCTAAGAAAAATTGGAAGTGTTTCAGGGGTTCACAGCCAAGAAGTGACATGACTTGATTTAAATCTTAAAATAATCATTCTTATTGCTATGGAAAGAACGTGTGGCTCTATGGCATGAGGTTCAGCTGCATGGGAAATGAAATAGTGGCTTAAACAAGAAAGAGATTTCTCTAACACGAAAGCCTTGTGCATGGGGTGAGGGGTCCAGGATTGGCCCAACAGCTTCATGTCCATCAAAGACCTAGTTTCCTCTATTTCTCTGCCCCATTGTCTTAGCAAAAGGTTCCCATCCACAAGGTTGCAAGATGGTCAAAGGAATTCCTGACGTTACGTCTGAGTTCTAGACTAGGAAAGAGGGGAAGCAAAAGAAGACAGAATGTTTTCTATACCATCTAAATCAACTTCCTTTAAGCACCTTCCTTCAAAGTCACACAAAACACTTCTGCTCACATCACATTGGCCAGAATTTAGTTACACGGCTATACTTAACAGGTGGGGCTGAGAAATATGGTCTTTCACTTATGATATCTGGGTTAGTAAGGTACTCATGGCTATTACAACATGCAAACTCAAACATGCTCAATGGCTCAACTACGATGCAAATATATTTCTCACTCATATGAAGTCCAAAATGATGCTCTTGATTGGTGGATGGTTCTTCTCCACGCAGTGATGGAAAGACCTGGGTTCCTTCTGTCCTGTGCTTCTGCCTTAACTGCATCAAGCTGTGGAAAGAGAAAGAGCATGGAGGACCAGTAGAAGAGGATCACTTCCACTAATGGCCAGAACTCAAGCACACGGCTGTGTATAACTGCGAGGGAGGCTGAGAAATGGTGTGTATCTGTGCTGAAGAAGAGGACATCAGTTCATGGCAGGATGAGCCAGCAGCCTCTGCCACTGGGACAATGAGCCCAGCTATTATTATCCTAATAAAACCTACTATTTTGTTACCAAGAAAGAACCCTGGGAGACAGGTAGCAGTTTGTATCATGGGAGGCGACAACAGACACAAGGAGACCAATTCCACCAGAGGGCTAGCAGGCAAAGAAGTACTTGCCATCCGCCAGCAATGAGATGGCATGTTCTAGAACCAAAAGATGACATAGTTCTAGCACAGATTTTATTGTGCAGCGATGCTCCCCCACAAACATCTCAAGGAGTTATTTTCAGCCCTTAAATAATTCATAAAAGTACAATGAACCCTATGCAAAAACTATGTGAAATTCAGCAAGTCACTTAACCTCTCTCAGCCTCAGTTTCCTCAATTGTAAAAAAGTGATGACGCTATCAACCTCCTAGAGATAAGTGTACCCAAAGTGCCTCGTGTAGTCAGTGCCTGGATCACAGTGTAGTAGGCACTTGAAAAGTAATTATTATTAATAATTAGTGGGTTAGCATGACTAGCCCAGCTTTAGACTTGATGTCAGGTACATGTGGGTGATAGAAAAGTAGATCTTCTGTAAAGACCTTTGCTTTCCCAACTCGGACTAGACGGCGTGCATGACACGGTCAGGAAATCTCACGTCACATATTTAACTAAGTGCTAAATTCTGTGACAATGCCTTCAAATGTCTTGGGACTTTAGAGGAAAAAGATTTTGATAGTAGGAGAACCTGGGACTCCATGGATGGGGGCTAGACCTGAGCTCTGAAGGCTGTACAGGGCTGGAATAGGAAATGGGGAGCATTTGAGGTGTTTGTGCCCGGGGTGGAGTCGTTACCCTCAAACTGAACAAAGGTATGCGTGGAAAAGCAGGCTCAGAAGACAAAGACAGGAAGTCCAGTTCATGGGAGGGAGAAGAGACTCCTTAATCATCACCTTTGCTGGGTGTTAATGTGTTGGGAGACGGGTTGGCCACCATGCAGGAAACCACCTGAGCAGGGCCCTACAGCGTGGGTGAGAAGTCCGGGTTGAGGTGGAGGAATTGCGGAGCAGAGGAGCATGATGACGGAGCAGTGCTAGGAGCAGTTCAGCGAGGGTCAGGGGTTGTTCTGCAGCAGGAAGCTGCAATGCAGAGAAGTGGGTCAGGGGTCCGTGTCGGGAACTTAGATGAGACTCGGGACGCTAGGCTCAGGGACAGGCAGCAAGACACCACCTAGGATAGCGGAGGGCATGGGACCCGCGGCTGAACCAGATGCTCAGATAAAGGAGTGGAGGAAGAGATGAGCTCGCTCCTGACTGCAGAATGAGCAGGAATTCTAACAGTCAGGAAAAGCAAGAGAGGGGAATGGAAAATGGGGGAGGACAGTGAACTTGACCGTGTCTTTGCTGGTTGAGCCTGTGTCGAGACACATAGCTGGAGACGCCCAGCAGGCAGTTGGAAGCACAGAATCAGATTCCAGCACGAGGGCCCAGGAGGAGAGAGACGTGGAAGGCATGCTAACAGAGACCGGAAGCAAAAGCCACGAAATGGATTCAGTCTCTGAGGGATTGGTATAAATAGAAAAAAAAACTCAAAAAAACTAGAAAACCAAAGACCAAGTCTTGGGCAATATATAAATAAAAAATAGAAAAATATTCCAGGAATATCTAATATGAATACATGGACCTTAACGAAATTAGTTATCATTACTAGGGCCACATGATGACCTCTGCGGTCCCTGGAAATGCCATGGGCATTTTGGGACCCCTTCCTCCAGTAAAAAAAAAAAAAATTATATCTTACAATGGTGGTGGTATAAAGACAAATAGAATCTAGACTGGATTAGTTCTTATATATTTTATATATATAATTATTATATTGATTTTTATGATATTAACTTTTTACTTTTAGTTTTAAAAGAAATTAAAGCATTTCAAGGGCCCCTAAAAGTACTATGGGCCCTACTATGCCTGATACAGATGCTATCCCTGGTCATTACAAGACAGTGGGTTGGTGTGAATAACTCAAAATAATGGCTGATTTCTTTAAAATTATGTACAGTTCACTCTAGAAGGTGTGTGCATGTGTGTGTGTGTGTGTGTGTGTGGAGAGACGTGTTCTTTTTGTTTTTAATGTTATAAGCTGATATTGCAGTTGACCTTGACTTGTCACAGAGCCACGACCTTCGTCCAGCTGAAGTGGTCCTGAACCAAGATGTGCTGCTGAGGGGCTCAGGGCAAGATTAAACCAACTGTTTAACACACTTTACTGTATTTTAAAAATCAACTTTAGCTTTTTAAATGTATATTCGTGGGTTCTGTCCCTCAGAGAACATGATTCCCTTGTTAACATGCCTCTTGTACCTCCCAAGAGGAGTTATATTCAGGATCATGTTAAATAGTATGTAGCTTTGATGTTTTGGGGGTTTGGTTCCTGTGTCCTGAATAAAGTGAAATTTAAACGCCTCCCCAAAAGCGGAAATTTGAAATAGGTTGATTTAACTATAAAGAATTTCAAGGCTCAAAGGGAGAAAAGGATGGATCATAAGCCAGGCGACTTTAAGGGTTTGCATCATCGTAGCCTAGAGCCCAGGAAGACCTGCGAGGGCTCAAATATCAAGAAAATGATACGAAGGGACAAGCCGAGAAGCTACTTCAATAACACAGTTCAAGCCAGGTCACAGGCATTTACTGAGCATCTACTATGTGACAAGTACTGACACTCCAGCCTGGAGTTGGAGGCTGGAGGAGGTGAAATGGTGGAGAACACACACTTCACATGGATCCACAGGGAAAGACGTCCAGTAGGCACAGGATGTTACTTTAAGAGTCAAAGTGAGAAAATGACTCCAAGGAGTGATATCAAAAGTGGCAGATGACTCAGAAAGGATTAGAGAGACAAAAGCCTCTTGGAGATGGTCACAGTGAAGTCACTGGCAGCTGGGGTGATAATTACTTCCAGGGAGTGGTGGGTGTACAGGGAAATTAAGTAGCAGAGGTTGTTTCGAAGGATCCTGAAGTCTGGTCCAGAGCAGTAGAAGAACTGGTTGGGTTTAGAAGTGCCTGCTTCAGGCTAGTCTGGAAATCCCTCACTTAACGCAAACTGGAGTTAATCCAGGGCTTGTGGTGGCCCGTGTTCAAGGCACTGTACGCATCATTTAATCCTCCCAACCACCTCTGCAGTAAGTAGTGTGTTTAGACCCATTTTTCACAGATAGGGAAATCGAAGCACAGAGAGTTTAAGTATGAATAGCTTGCCTACGATCACACAGCCGATAGAAGCTGCAAAGCTGGAATAAGGACCCTGGTTCTGTGGCCCCAAGCTGTGTGCTTTGACTGCTGGGTGACACTCACCGACAGCGAGTGGGCTCCGGACAGGTTGGTAAATCTCACATTTATTTGGCCGTTGGTTTGGTGGTTGCTGTTATTGCTGTTACAGCAACTTACAGAGGCGAGTGGAGCACAGAAGGGTGACGGGTTTACACAGGAGGACAGCAACAGGAGCAGTGCTGGCAGCCAGCACAGAGCATGAGTTACCCTCCCACAGCTTAAACTTCAGAGCCCTGCACGACAGAGCCAGGCAGCCCAGAAGGAGCACGCTGAGCTCCCCAGAAAGGGGAAGTGGGGACACCGTTCAAAAGAACAAACATCTGTCCAGTCCTCAGCCTGGATCTATATCTCTGCATCCTGGAGCCCCCTCAAAGAGAAAAGCTTTATTTAGGGAGAGGTGACTTTGTTTTTTCCCCCTGAACATCTAGAAAATGCCACGGTTTCAAAGCCTTTCCACATCGGGCCCAGGTAGTCTTAGATCCTCAACCCCCGCTTTGGCTGATGGGTGCAAAACTCCTTCTGAATGAAAAACATACTACCTGACGTTATTAAAATAACAATAATAGCAAAAGATATACGTTGGCCATCTTGTTTTTGCTTTGAGCTCCTAAGAGAAAAGAAAAAAAAACACAGTCTAGGAATAAAGGGCTGTAATTTGCTGCTTTTTTTTTTTTTTTTTTATGAAAAGTTAGTGACATTACTTTATCAGCATGGAGTGTGTGCAGTTGACCTATAGGCCTTTCTCTGTCTGGTAACGAAAATACATGCCTTAGAAATGTGTGTGCATGGACAAAGAGAAAACCGGAGGGATAATTGTCGTAATGATTAGGTAATAAAGTTAGACCCTGATTTTCGTGACTACAGTAATTGCGGCTTCTACCATCACAACAGCTTAAGGAAAATGGTAGTGAAACATCCATCAGAGGAATTGCAAGGGAGACAGTATTGTTTGTTGGAGAAAAATAGTGGTGTCTGCAATGGCTACACTGTGGATGCCACAGCTGAGGATGAAAACAGGTACGCGTGCCTGCCTGGCTCTCTAATGCAATCTGTCTGTATCTTTAACAAGCGTATGTGGATCACATTTTTAAAAATCTAATGCTATTTAAGTACAGTTGACCCGTGAACAATGCAGGGGTTGGGGGCACCAACTCCTCGTGAAGTCAAAAATTCAAGAATAATTTTTGACTCCCCCAAAACTCAACGACCAATAGCCTACTTTGGATGGGAAGCCTTACTGATAACATGATTGATCCATTAATGCATATGTGTAGGTTATATTATCCATTATATTCTCAGAATAAAGTAAGCTGGAGAAAAGAAAATATTAAGAAAATAAGGAATAGAAAATGTATTTATAAGTCACTAAGTGGAAGTACATGATCATGGAGCTCTTCATCCTTGTTTTCACGTTGAGCAGGCTGAGGAGGAGGAGGAGGAGGAAGAGGAGGGGTTGGTCTTGCCGTCTCAAGGGTGGCAGAGGCAGAAGAAAATTCACATATAGGCGGACCTGTGCAGTTCAAACCAGAGTTGTTCAAGAGCCCACTGTATACTAGAGGATCTTACTTTTCTTTAATTCCCTGGTAAATTTCAGACTTTATAAAGTGTCATTTTGTAATTTTGAATAATCACTTCCTAATTGATCTCTTTTCTAAGGATATAGCCAGCATTCCATGTAGAATGTTCTGGAAACTGGTTATCCCTGTTCTCAGTAACAGATAGAAATGCATATTAGCAATAAGAGATGGTTATAATGCAGAGTTAACATGGAAAACTCAAATATTCCTTTCCATTCCTTTGGCAATGACATTGGCTAGGGAAGCACTGATGTAAAACCTCAAGGCTGTGTGTTTTTCTGTAGATGTCACCATCAAACGGTGGCCTAGTCTGAAACGCAGACTGCCTGTCTTTGCTCCTTGAACTCCATCTATGTGACTGTGTCGCACAAAAATGCTCTGAGTTCATGTGTGGCTAAGAAAGGAATTCACCATAGTCATTTTCCCTCCCGACATATCTATTATAAAACAAACTGCCCACAGTGATTTACAAACTTTGTTTTCTTTCAGGACAACACAGTAAGTTGCCATCTCATGTGCTCTAAGAAGAACTGACTCCCTCCCACGGACCCCCATACAGGAGTCGGGGAGCGGGGCACAGGCATGGAGTCCTGGCCTTGCAGAAAGGATGGGTTAGGATGCTGTGCTTCTGCACCGCCATCCCTCGGGGCACCTGAGGATGCAGCGCTGGCTGCAGTCCAGGTACATTGGAGGCGATCCTAGAAGCAAGAACATCCATCATGCTTAGTAAGATCTTAGGTTGTAACGGCTGCCTTGAGCCTTCTGACATTTTTTATAAAGCTCCCGGTCATAAAACACTCTTTCCGCTTCTCCTGCCATATGTTTTTCCAGCTGGACTTTCACCAGTCTTCCGCTCTCCAGAAAGTTCTTACTCATTCAGCCCAAGGGTATCTCATCAGCTTTTCTGAGGACTGCTGGAAGTTTCAGCAGGAGTTCTGGCCACATGGAAAATCAAGCGACCTAAGCTTGTAGCTGAAGGTCTCCAATTGTGGGTCCATGCCTTGAGATGCTGTGCCTTCCTCGTTCAATTTAAATTTAGAGACATTTAAATACACATATTTAAATATGTAAAACCATTAACATATAGGGAAAAAGTTCTCTTTAGTATGCATTTGCTGTGATTCAGACTTCCTCAGCAAATCCAACGGCAAGGAAATTTAATAACAGTTTTTGTCCTTTAAGAATAGTTTTTGTCCAAAGATTGGAATCCACCCACTTATTTACTCTGATCAGCCAGTGACCTCCGAACTTTGTTTTTTCATTGTTCATTTTCTATTCGCCTGGGGCACTGGAAATGTTTTAGCTTTTCCAGATGCTGTTTTTCTAATTGGGTGATACAGTGGCTAGAGTCACGACTCTTGGATATACATTCAGAGTTCCTTGCCTATGGGACAAGGTTCACTGTCGCAAATTCTAACCAAGTAGTTCGTTCTTTGTAATTCAGACTCAGTTGCTGCCCTGTTGGTCTTTTTTCTTTTGGGTGAATTTAGAATTCAGTTTCTCACCCTCTGAAGCCCTAACTGAAAAGAAACTGATGACCCATTCTCCATGGCAAACCCTCCTTGGGAAACTCTCACAAGGAACTGGGCATTGTATGTAAAGCTTGTACTTGAGTGACACGTTTGTATTTCATATGCAATAGAAATTGAGCCCACTTGCAGATTTTAATAGGGCCACTCTTTCTGGTAAGACCACACTCTTCCTATCCGCCCCCCAACTCATTGACTCTCCCTCCTCCCCACCCCCATCTGCTGTTGTGTGTGCCCAAATCTTTTTTCACTACCTTCACACCCTGTCATCTTCAGGGGCAAAAATGATGCCAGTATAATGTAAAGACATCTTAGAACAACTGAAACCAACGGTATAAAATTGAAAATTTTGACAGTACTAATCTGGGGAGACAAATTATATTCAGGGGTAGCTATGAAATGTGCTATCTGAATTGGCAAAAAGTATTTTTCAAAGCAGGTTACCAGAACACAATGTGACGAGGAAATCCCACTGATTTTCACTTTCTTTCTGGCTTGTTGGTTTCACTAAATGCTTAAATAAGAATATAATTACAATATTTCTAAATGATTGTGCAAATGCTCTGAAGCTTGACTATATGCCTCCCACCACTCACAGTAATACAAGTGGTATATATCTAGTAGGTTACCCATTAAACGACTGTGACAGATCGTATTTCTGGTTAATTGTTAGTTCCTTACGACCCTAGACTTCGCTTGTGTATTTAATAACACCATCTGCTGTCTAGGGTAGCAACACTACCTTTTTACATAAGGATTACTGTTCTTACTTCGTAAACAAAAGTGCTCAATCTGAGGTGTTGAAACTCTACCATAGAATTATTTAAATTATACTACCTACGGAAAGCTTAAAGAAAAAAAAAAAAACTAACTTTCTTCTCTATCCTGGTTTTATTGGCTTCAACCAAAATATCATAATTTATATACCATAATAAAAGGATAAAAAAAGATTTACAAGTTGTATTCTTGGTCTGCGAAATGAAATGTTTTCAAAGAACTCTGTCTCTGTGACGCCTGTCTTGTTTCTCTTCTTCCAGACTAGTTTCTCATTGTATATGATCTCTGGGAAATTTCCCAATAAACCAGACAGTTAAAAAAAAAATTCTCACAAAATTAAATGAGATGAGACTTTTTTTTTTTTTCCCCCATCACCCAAGATCATGCCTCTCGGTTTCGGGGCATGTTGAGAATCCCGCTGGTTCGTAAGAACTATGAAAACATCTATTATAACAAAACATGTAGTCCACAAAAAGGCAAATGCAGACAGGGTTTGAAGTCAGCTACCTTTGGGTCCCACAGATAGTGGTGCCTGTTAAGTGACCTCTTGGTGGTCGGGGTGAGGGAGATGCGGAAGGGCAGAGCGTTGACATGCAATTGCACCAGGCCTGTGCTGTACACTGTACTAATTTAGAGTAATTCTGCAATCCATGAATCAGAATTTCCTAAAAACAGAAGGGCTCTGTGGAGTGGCAGAACTGGCTCCCATCTAACGTACATTTCCTGCGTGAGGGGGAAAAACAGCACCTTTCTGAGTCGGGAGAAGGAAACTCCATTCACTTGGTCATGCATTTATTTGTTTCTTAATCCATTGCCAGCCTTCATGCAAAAAGGAGCTGAAGTGAATGAAATTACTGTGTAGTTTTATTAGGGAAATGACAGCTCCTTAATGGTGAAAATTTTCTCACAGTCGTGACACTGTTAAGAATCAGGAATGAGCACTCGAGAAGAAAGCACTGGAGGTAACGTGTGTCTGATTTTGAAGCCAGTGGCTTTTGTTAGGAACTGCGACAAGGCCAACAGACCCGACCACGATCAATAAGCCCAGCACTCACACACAGCTAACTGTAGCTAAATAAAATACGGACACGCCACAGAGTGTTGTTGTGTTGTTTTGTTTTGTTTTAAATTACTTGGAACCAGAAAGGTTGGCCTGGCTACCCACCGCATGAAAATAATCAAGAGGTCGTTTGCCAACAGAAAACAACTTCAGAAGTACGGAATGTGGAATTCTGAGCCTAAACCACTTGACGGCATCCCAAAAAGGCATGTCCTGACATGTTTTCAGTCTAAGAGGACTTCAGCATTCCAGGCTTTTAAAAGAATGTCTCTTATTACAGCTACAAGGAGCTGCTGATGCTATTCCACACTCTGAATTCAAGGAATCTGGAAGTCTAATCCTGGAACACTCATTTTAAAATACATCGAGAAAGCTTTATATGAAAAGTAAAGTATATTTGGCCCTCTTTTTGTTTTTGGAGAATAGTTGAAATGAAACAAACCCCACACATGAGTGCCTCCCCATCATTTTTGAAAAACACAGAATTTTTAAAACTTCCTTCAAGTTTTCCCCTAATCAGACCCAAAGGAGCAAAAGTCATGTAGAAGGTTACGAATGTAACATTTCACCATGGTTGACAAAGTCACAACAAATTTCAAAACATCAGAATTGTTTGAATTGACTCTCATAACATCCTTTATGAATTCAGTACGTAGCCAGCAAAGCAGCCGCACTGCTATTAAGCAGTAGAATCCTAGGTGAGAATACAAAAAAAAAAAACCTCAAAACAAGTTTCCACATCCTCCTGACCTATTCAGCCGAATGCCTGCCGGTGTATGAAACTGTTTTTGTTTGTTTGTTTCTACAACGGAGGGCCTCTTGAGTCATCTGAAAGCCCCGTAGATAGTAAATCTTTGCCCATTTATGTAGATATATGCAAAATCGGGCAGTCTCATGGGGACAGAGAATTGGCGCAAATATTTTCCATAATCCCTGTGACACTGTAGTTGGGCATATTAATGCTGATACAGATGTTTTGCCCTGGCTGATTTAAACTAAGTATAGACGGTGGTTTAGACACTCCTAGTCTGGGATACAAGCCGGCACCAAGCAGACATGTTCTCAGATGATTTGATGAGCTGGTAGCCATTTAACCTCACGACTTTATTTGGGTGGCACAATTGCTCCAAAATAATGGGCAGGCATTTCCTGGTAGTTTTTCTGCATTGTTTTGTAGGGTCAGAAGAATGTTGGGCTTGGGGTTTGTCAAGTTCGCCTGTATTCCCATTACCCCCATCCACTACAGGATGGGTCAGAACAGAACTGACATCAAGGCTGCACCCTCTCTTCCACTCCAGAAAAAAACACTGGCCCCAGAGCATCCAAGGGACCTGCCTCAGGTCAGATGCCTGGTGTATGATGAGGACCTAGTGTCCCTGAGTGATCTCCTGTGTAGATAGTCATATGTATGTAAAAAAGAAGCTAGGAAGAAAATATAAATTGGAGGTAGCCCACCAGTGGGCTAAAGAAAGAACTGCAGTTTGGGAAACCAGAATTCTAGCTATTAACTGCACAGTTTCTTTGTTTCAAGGCAAATTCCTTACTGTCTTGGTGCCTCCGTTGCCAAATTCATAAAGTGAACAGAATGAATTGAGGTTCTTAGGTATTGTTAAGAATAATGACTTGGCTGGGTGCTGAGGCTCTTGCCTGTAGTCCCAGCAACTCAGGAGGCTGAGGTGGGAGGATCTCTTGAGCCCAGGAGTTCCAGGTGGCAGGGAGCTATGATCGTACCACTGCACTCCAGCCTGGGCGACGGAGCAAGACCCCATCTCAAAAAATAAATAAATAAATAAAAAATAAATAACATAATGAATGAATTGGCCTGATAATGCAAAGATAGGTAGATAGAATAAAACCAGCCTGACAAGTGGTTAAAATCTAGCTACCTGTTAAATGCTAAAAGCTAACCTCCCTCAGGAAGTTCACATGTGTGTACTTCCCAGGCATGTTTCAGAACCAACTTCCTTACTCAGGAATTTGCTTGAAGGGCTGGGAGTCTTGCCAGCAAGTCCATCAAAGTTCATTTGTATTTGCATTTGAGCCGTCTGTGACAAGCTTTTTAGTAAACACACCATATTTAGGTAGTCACTTTAGGGAATCACTAAAGTCTCTTGCTGGGGCTCAGACCTAGGCTGTCTGCTTCATAGAAATATGTTTTCTTCTTCCTTGAATGAACTGCAGTTCTGGGTGTGAATCTCAATTCTCTCAATGGTTTTGCACTCTGCCCAGCAAGAAGATTAATATCTCTTTGGGTAGGTGGGCACAGGAATGTTTGTGCATACAAAAATCCACTCCAACCTAAAAAATTGCAGTCCACAGTCTTTTTTTAACTTTCCTTCCTTCTGCAGGGAGCTCTATCTCTCTTATCTATTAAAACTGACCACCCTCCCCCCCCAAAAAAAAGTGGTAGAGAAAGAATTTTATTGTTACATGTTTAGATCTTTGAGAGACATCATTGAAATATGCACTACATACATAAAATAATTGTTTTAAATAAAAGCCCTACTTTTTTTTTTTTTTTTTTTGCTAAGCATGCTTGATTAAAATGAGTCACCAGAATAGATTATTGAAACTCCATCGGTAGAGGCCCAATTTTCCTGCTAAATAGCATTCTTTTGCAAAATATAGTTTCATCTTGTCAAGAGAAAGTCAGTCCGGTTCATATCGGCTGTATTTTATGTCATAAGAAATACGACGAACAATAACAATGAAAGCTCATTTGAATAAGTTATGATAATTTTGTATCCCATTGCTCCTTTCTAACCATGAAATGTTACACAATATGTTGTTTCACACTTTTTCTTTTCAGTGCGCTGTATGTCTGAGTGTAAAGTAGTCAGGGTTGGAGTCCTACAGTTGGAATTAAACGATTTCATGAGTTTTTCTTCTGTTTTTAAGAAAATAGGTCACAAAGAGTTGGAGGTGCAGTATTCCAATTTGGTGATTACTAGAACCATATCATCAGCCAACTAATTGAATCTTTTGTCCTAACACTAACATCAGTTTTTATCTAAGGTTCATAAAGACCAGCGCAAAATGATAAGTCCCACGTAGACGTGGTGTCATAGCAACTGTGCCTCACCTCTATCATCCCTATCTGTTCTGAATGTCTTACTTTTTTTTGGATTGAATGTCCTGTGAACTATACTACAATTTTTCTTATTCCTATAAATATAGGTATGGATAAGCAAATCTTAACACTCTTTTTGTTAACACTCACGAATGTTAACACTCTTCTGCTAGGCCCCTAAACTGTGCTGACATAATTTTTAAAAATGCAAGATGCAATTAGAATGTTCTCGACTACATCCTTAGACAACAGGACTCATACCTGGATTTCAGTTATGACACTCGCTTCTAATGTGACTTAATCACTTAATCTTTTAATACCTCAGATTTTTAGTCTTTGAAAAGGATGACAAGATAATAGAATTAATGTCCAGAATATCTTTTATGTGTCCATATGAAAGATATAATAAATACCATGCTATCATATTATTCTTTAACCTTTAGAATTGCTATATGATTCAATTTTCCCAGTTCCCATACTACTGAATGTGTATGTAGGAAATGTGCATTTTTAAGTAAGAAAGCTAATGAGAGGAAATTCACCATTTTAATATTTTCAAACGTCCGTTAATTCCTTGTTTTGTTAGCATCTTCTTACTGATGCTTTTTAAGGGATTTTAGTGGGTATCTTAAATATAAATTAAACCCACATCCACATATTATTTCAGAAAAGTACGTTTCACTCTGCTCTTTCCAAAAAGCCAATAGGAGGATTCTGGCATCAAATGGCTGTTGAATCCCTTCCAGTTCTACAAATTTCCTTGCAGACTGAGCAAGTGTGTGACCTCAATCTCTCCTTTGTCTGTTTTGCCTGTTTCTCACTTAGCTCTTTAAATCCTGACACAGTAAGTAGTTAACCTTCACGAAAACCCCAAATTTTGCTCTAAATGGGGATCTATACATATGTTAACACACAGGCTGGTGACTAACAGCTTCTGTGTATAATATGTGGATGATTAAGAGCTCCTGTGATTTTATTTGGCCTGATTCTTAGACCTGCCACAGAGAGTTTATCTCCTCCACATGCAAAAGTCTCTTTAATATCTGAATGCTCTCTGTGCACAGGGGAGGTAGGCTACAGGGAGAGGTCAAAGAGAGGGAAAGTATTTCTAAAAAAGAATATTTGCAATTTGAAAAACAGTGGAATCGTCTCATAAAATGCAATTACTTAGAAGAAATGCTCTTGTATCAGTTATAGAAGGTTCATTAATGCCACGATGCTCCCGTAGTATGTGTAGATGTGTTCATATAAACAAATGGGTTCAAATATGTAACTTTTTTTTTCTAAGCAGAAAAGCCTTGAATATTACATGTGCTCTTCTAGTCTTACGGCACTTTTGCCCAAGTACAAGGAGCCTGTGATGATGTTCACAGAAATCCAAATGAAATGAGGCTGCATTTTTTTTCTCCTTGAAATACACCAAGGTCAGAGTTTAAGAGGCTTGAGCATGGCTGCAATATCATGCTATTTAAATAAGCTGCACTCTAAAGAATGAAGGCTGTGATTCTATGTCTGGATACAGGGTGAAACCCATGAACTCAGCAGTCCCTAGGAATACCATCTATCTCCTGGACAGTATCTATAAGCTGTCCTTCCTGCAGCTACGCGCCCTGGGGGTAAAGTTCTGTTAGAGGCCTTCTGATAGGAATAGATTCTTGACACTGTCCTGTAGACTGTCAGTACAGGAGCTGTGTTAGCAAGAGCTGCTTGACTGGAGTAAGCTCTGGGGACCAGGTTCAGATTTTAGATGTTTAATGCTCACACAGTGGAAGTCCATGTATATCTCAGTGTGGGAAGGTCACAATTGTTCTACCTCTTGAGCTATGGCTTGGAATTGCTCCCTTAGGTTTGCCTTAAGAGCCAATTCCCTTATTCCTGCTTTTTTATAGCATCATACTGAATGGGTTTCCTTTTACTCCTATACTGTGATTTTTATTTTAAAAAAAAATCTCAGAAATTAGAACTGGAAAGGACTGTTGGTTTGTCTAGTCTCAGCAGGGGTACTCCCCATAGAATATTTCCTTTAGTTCTTAGGACAAATTGCAACATTTCAGCACTCTGGTTAAAAGCCAACCTCAGCCCGCTGCTTCACGGACACTTGGCGTGCCTATCCATATACAAATGTGTAGGAGCACACTGCAGCCAACCCAGTAACCTTGACTCTGAGTTGCAAAGATGATCATAATTCTCTTCTGAGAGGACCTGGAGCCTTAAGCAAGAGGGCAGAGTCTACGTGACTAAAGCATACCAACTTCCTCTTTCATAAGTCATCACATGATGAACTACAATTACAATTCCTGCCTTGTCTCTGTGAATTGCAGACGCATTGCCTCACCCTAGAAACCCTGCTCCTGTGTGTGGAGGAGGCGGCTGTAACTGCTGCAGCAGCCGCTTTGGAAGGGATCCAACTCCAGTCTGTGCCGGGAGGGCGGGCGGTGGGTGGAAGACAAAAACAAAGCTATGTTTACTTAGCATACATCGATAATGCTGCTTCAGAGCTACATGAAAGGCCAGGCAGCAGGAAAGACTTTTGATACAATATAAGGAATTGCTGCCCTGGATCCAGGGCCAGCCTTAACTCCCTTGATCCCAGATCCTTTTAGGGCAGGCGAGCCCAGAGCTAAAATAGCCTTTCCATTTTCCAGCGGGCATTTCATTAGGGAAGTTACAACTTAGTTTCGACATTAAACTGGCAGTGTAACATAAGAAGGAAAGGCTCTTCTTTTGGAGAAGAAAAGCTCTGTTCTACAAAGATCCTTACGTAGTATCTCTCAAAGCCGAATGTGTATCTCTAATTCTATTTTGGGATGGAGTGGCAGGCTCTCCCTCGAGTATGACAATGCCTGCTTGCAGGTAAATGAGTATAATTAGGCCACGGCTCTGATGGCCAGTTGTGTTTTCTTTTAACATGTTTCACTCAGTGCTCAGTGGGGCCATCTCTTGAGGGTGTCGAGATGGCTCATCTCTCTGCAGCACAAAGACTGGGCTTTATCCCCTTTGGGCAATGGGCAGTGGGCCCGGTGGGTGAAGTCACATGCTGGAATGACTATCACAGGGTCTCCAAGGAGGTTGACCAGAAAGACAGGTCCAGAAGGAGATGCCAGACAGCAAGGGCCACGAGTGACCAAACCTGCTGGCACCAGCTGCTCCCTGGAGAGGTCCCAACAGGCCCCATTCTCCCAGCTTGAAGAGGGTGAGGCAGGATTGCAATTGCAGGGCAAGATCCGGGAACAGATGGGGAGACTTTTAAAGCAGACGCACCTACTCTGGAAATCCCCAAGAGAAGAAATTCAAGGTTAGCTTGTAAAAACATTTAGGTCTGGCATTACGTTTTCTGTGCCATTTTTGAACAGGTTTTTTTTTTTTTTTTTTTTCATGTGCTTTAAGCAGCTCCCTCCACTGTTTCTCTAAGGGTGTTTTTCCTCTTCCTTGTGGTTAATCCTTTGAAGCAACCTGGCATTTTAAATAGCAACAACTAGAGAAAAACGTCAGCAGGATTTTTTTCTCTCCACCTACCAATCCAGTTGTAGGAAAGATAATATAATTAGTACCCTGTTCTTCCCACACTTAACCAGCTCATTCCAGTCTCAGGGGAGAGATGTGGGCCTGTGTTCCCAACAAAAGCAGCTCGAGAGGCCGCCCTTACAGAGCAGAAGTGTCAAAGTCTCCACTGAGAGCGACTAAGCCCGCGTCGATTCGTCATTGAGACTAACGACCAGCCCAGAGTGAGTTACCATAACACACACCAGCTCCTCCTCCCGATAAAAGTGTGAAACTCAAGTGTTCAACTCAGTATAGGCAGAGGCTGCGGCTGCCAATAGCAGCTGAGGGCCCCGCCGGCTGGGTGCACGGCTGCACCCCACCTTCCCGCCAGGTGGGTCTGCACCCAGCGTGGCTAAGCCCGGCCCGGTTGGCGGCAGGGGCGCAGGTCCGCCCCCCGCCAGCGGCCCGCCCTGCGCGGCGGCCGCCAGCCAGCCAGCCGGCCGGCCGGCCGCCCCCACGGGCCGCGGGCACCGCGCGGAGGCGAGCAGGCCCCGCCACAGATTGCGCCCGCGCCCGCCAGCCCAAGTTCGGGCCGGGGGGCGGGGCCTGGGCGGGGCCGCAGACCCGCCGTGGAGGCGGCGCCTGCGCCGTGACGCGGCCGCGCTGGCCGTAGACCCCGGATCCCTGGAATGTGCGTTCGTCCAACTAGGCCCCAGTGCCAGCGGCGCCGAGGCACGTCCGCGCGGAGCCTGCGCACTAGCGGCGGCGGCTGCCCGCGGCTCCGCGCCCACGTCACGCGCCCGCCGCGCGGACCTACATAAGGCGCCGGGCTGCTCGCGCCGCGAGGCTCGGGCTCGGGGGCGCGCGGGGGGGCTGAGGGCGCCGGTGTCCGTTAACTGCCGTTTCGAGCGCGCTGTGGAAAATGCACGGGCCAGCTGGCGGCGTGTGGACACGGCCCTGGGCTTGGGAACGTTCGCTCTTCCAGTCAGCGACCCTTAAAGGGACAGGCGGGGCATGTGTCCTTCACAAGACATGCAAGCGCAAAGCACCACTGAGGGAGTTCGTGCTCCCGTGCCCAACAGCGGGCTTTCATGTGTCACTCCTAATAACACCACAGCTGGGAACCGCCCTGGCTCTATAATCCCCATCGTCAAGAGACTGACGGAAACCAAACTACAAAGTGGCCTTGTGTTTTTGAAAAAAAGAAACTACTTTTAGCAAGATGTGGCCCTTAAGGACATGGGAGGAAAAAAATCCTGACAGGGAGTGGATAGAACTGGGTTGGGGAGCGAAGTGAAGGAAAGCGGAGGAAAGGTGCACGACCACTTTGCACCGCAGTCACACCGAGGCCGGCGGCGCTGACCGCGGACGGGCGACGAGAAGCCGGTTCTCCCGGCGGCTCCTTTTGCGCTCAGGGCGAGGGGGAGGGTGCGCGCGCGCGCGCGCGCGCGCGCGCGGGAGGGCGGGCGCGCGCGGGAGGGGAGGGGGCCCGCGCAGGCGCCGTGCGAGGCTGTCGAAGAATCAAGTCTGTAGAAGTGGAGCGGCCGCGGCGGCAGCAGCAGCAGCTACGGTGGCGGCGGAGGTGAGGCGGGCTGGGCTCTGACGCGGGCGCTGGAGAGCGGCGACGCCAGGAGCTGTAAGAGAGCGGCGGAGCGACCTGGGGCCCGCGTCGTGTCCGAGCTCCACGCCGCCCGGCCGCCGCCTCCCCGGCGCGGCATGCCCCGCCGCTCGGGCTGAGCCTGCCCCGGCGGCCGCCCCCCGCCCCCCGCCTCCCCGCCCCCCGCCCCGCACTCCGTGCCGGCCGCCGCCGCGACCTGCTGCGCTACCCCGCGCCCGCGCGGCCCGTCTTCGCCCCGGTCTGGAGGCCCGCCGCGGCCCCGGCCGAGCCCCTGCCGCCGCGCCCGCAGCCCCGCCGCGCCGCGCCTCCCGCCCGCGCCCGCGCCGGCCGGGGGGACCTGCTGCCGCGGCTGCAGCCCCTCGCCCCGCGCCCGCCGCCCCTCGTGCACCGGGGGCGCTGCGCGGGCGCCGAGCCTTCGCGGGCTTTGCCGCCGCCGCCACCGCCTTTGCGGCCGCCGCCGCCGCTGGTGGGGGAGACGCGGGGTTGGGGGGGGAGGAGGGCGCGCGTGGTGCCGGCGGGGGGCGGCGGCGCCCCCTCCTCCTCCTCCTCCGGCGCCGCGGGCTCCTCGGACATGGCTGCGGCGGTGGCGGTGGCGGCCGCGTCCCGGCGGCAGTCGTGCTACCTGTGTGACCTGCCCCGCATGCCCTGGGCCATGATCTGGGACTTCACCGAGCCCGTGTGCCGCGGCTGCGTCAACTACGAGGGCGCCGACCGCGTTGAGTTCGTCATCGAGACGGCGCGGCAGCTCAAGCGGGCGCACGGCTGCTTCCCGGAGGGCCGCTCCCCGCCTGGCGCCGCGGCCCCGGCCGCCGCCAAGCCGCCGCCGCTGTCGGCCAAGGACATCCTCCTGCAGCAGCAGCAGCTCGGCCACGGGGGCCCCGAGGCGGCCCCTCGCGCGCCGCAGGCCCTGGAGCGCTACCCACTGGCGGCCGCGGCCGAGCGGCCCCCGCGCCTCGGCTCTGACTTCGGCGGTAGCCGCCCGGCCGCGGGCCTGGCCCAGCCTCCGACGCCGCAGCCGCCGCCGGTGAACGGCATCTTGGTGCCCAACGGCTTCTCCAAGCTGGAGGAGCCGCCCGAGCTCAACCGCCAGAGCCCGAACCCGCGGCGCGGCCACGCCGTGCCGCCCACCCTGGTGCCGCTCATGAACGGCTCGGCCACGCCGCTGCCCGCCGCGCTCAGCCTCAGCGGCCGCGCCGCCGCCTCGCTGGCCGCGGTGTCTGGAGCCGCGGCCGCCGGCCTGGGCTCCGCGCAGCCCGCCGACCTGGGCGCCCACAAGCGGCCGGCGTCCGTGTCGAGCAGCGCGGCGGCGGAGCACGAGCAGCGCGAGGCGGCCGCCAAGGAGAAGCAGCCGCCGCCGCCCGCGCACCGAGGCCCGGCAGACAGCCTGGCCACTGCGGCGGGGGCCGCGGAGCTGGGTGCCGAAGGGGCGAGCAAAGGCCGCGGGCCTGGAGAGCAGGACTGGGTCAACAGGCCCAAGACCGTGCGCGACACGTTGCTGGCGCTGCACCAGCACGGCCACTCGGGGCCCTTCGAGAGCAAGTTTAAGAAGGAGCCGGCCCTGACTGCAGGCAGGTTGTTGGGTTTCGAGGCCAACGGGGCCAACGGGTCTAAAGCAGGTAGGGGCGGCTGTGGAGTGAGGGGGTCTAGGGGCGAAAGGGGGACGGAGAGCAGAGGAGGGGTGGTTCTTTCCATTCACCATTTTACCAAAGCCCAGAAACAACAAACACCCAACTTCCTGATCTGCCTGAGGCGGAACCAGTGCTCAGTGGTAACGTGTTCATGTGCTGAAGCAGCATAACAGAGATGAGTCAGACTGGGCTGATAGGCACTGACACGGGGTTTTCCTTTCCCAGCACATTCTTGGATGGGAGCGTGAGGGCACCAGTCACCTTTTAACCTATTGAGGGACATTAACAGTCACATGCGCAGTTCAAACCGGGGTACATGCATGCAGGTGTGGAAACAGGCACTTCTGTGCGAGCCATTTTCTGTGGCTTGGTTTTCTTTTAAATCATTGTGTTGCCTCAGCCCCAGAAGTCTAAGGATTTTAAGCTGCATGTGCACTTAAAACTCGTATCAGTATTTTATGTATGTGCTTTTAGAGAGTAGGAATTCTGTGAAGAGTTTTGTGTTGCATTAGTAAGAGAAGGTTCTTTTGTAGTGCACCTTCATTTATCTCCCTTTTTTCCTTTTATTTCTTTGTTTTTTCCAGTTGCAAGAACAGCAAGGAAAAGGAAGCCTTCCCCAGAACCAGAAGGTGAAGTCGGGCCCCCTAAGATCAATGGAGAGGCCCAGCCATGGCTGTCCACATCCACAGAAGGGCTCAAGATCCCCATGACTCCTACGTCGTCTTTTGTGTCTCCACCACCACCCACTGCCTCACCTCATTCCAACCGGACCACACCGCCTGAAGCGGCCCAGAATGGCCAGTCCCCCATGGCAGCCCTGATCTTAGTAGCAGACAATGCAGGGGGCAGTCATGCCTCGAAAGATGCCAACCAGGTTCACTCCACTACCAGGAGGAATAGCAACAGTCCGCCCTCTCCGTCCTCTATGAACCAAAGAAGGCTGGGCCCCAGAGAGGTGGGAGGCCAGGGGGCAGGCAGCACGGGAGGACTGGAGTCGGTGCACCCTGCCAGCCTCCCGGACTCCTCTCTGGCGGCCAGTGCCCCCCTGTGCTGCACCCTCTGCCACGAGCGGCTGGAGGACACCCACTTTGTGCAGTGCCCATCCGTCCCTTCGCACAAGTTCTGCTTCCCTTGCTCCAGACAAAGCATCAAACAGCAGGGAGCTAGTGGAGAGGTCTATTGTCCCAGTGGGGAAAAATGCCCTCTTGTGGGCTCCAATGTCCCCTGGGCCTTTATGCAGGGGGAAATTGCAACCATCCTTGCTGGAGATGTGAAAGTGAAAAAAGAGAGAGACTCGTGACTTTCCGGTTTCAGAAAAACCCAATGATTACCTTTAATTAAAACTGCTTGAATTGTATATATATCTCCATATATATATATATCCAAGACAAGGGAAATGTAGACTTCATAAACATGGCTGTATAATTTTGATTTTTTTTGAATACATTGTGTTTCTATATTTTTTTGACGACAAAAGGTATGTACTTATAAAGGCATTTTTTTTTCTTTTGTTAACGTTATTAGCATATCTTTGTGCTTTATTATCCTGGTGACAGTTACTGTTCTATGTAGGCTGTGACTTGCACTGCTTTTTTAGAGCACTTGGCAAATCAGAAATGCTTCTAGCTGTATTTGTATGCACTTATTTTAAAAAGAAAAAAAAAGCCAAATACATTTTCTGACATTGTAAGATTGCCTTACTGTCTGTTATTCCCTATTGCTGGCCCCTTTCTCAGGCCGGAGGCCAACTGGTGGAGAAGGAAAGGAAATGAGTGAAGGGGCACTGTTGTCAAGTGGGCATGCCACTGGGATATGTCACCAGGTTTACCGTGAAACGTCCTCTCAGAGGAATAGGAGAATAGGTTTTGAATCTCTATTTTGTTCTTAAAGTTAAGTTCTTGGGATATCAATGACTGTCTGAGAGGTGCTGCTGGGAGATTTTCAGGATTGTGTAGTCTTGTTGGGGGGTACTTTTTTTTTTTTTTTAAAGACAAAGTTGACCGCTGTTCACTGTCCACGTGATCAGTTGTAAGATTACAATGCTGCATGCTAGTTGGTTACATAAGACACGATTCCAGCGATGGAAGGCGGTTATAATGGATGGTGGTGTGTACAAGATGGCACTGCCATCTCTGAGCAGAGCCTGGCTCTGCAGCGCCACTTCGTCTTTTTCAACACCCTAGAGCTCTGTTTGTTGTTGCTGTTGTCCTTTCCTTTGAAAGAGTTGCAAGAGAAGTTACAGTCCGGGTGAACTTGGAGATTGTGGGATTGGTTTTGTTTCTGTTTTGTGTTTTGTTTTGTTTTTTATCATTTACCTGTAGTGCTATTGCTGTTGATACTATCACCTACACCCCGTTTCTAGTGAGTGCTAAATACAGTATGGTACAATGACAGTAACAGCCGCATGGCGCTGCCAGGACTGCCCGTGGGCATATCAGTGACAGCCCAAATGTGGGTGGAGGAAACCTGTAATTTCCTTCTTACATGTGTTTGAAATACCAAGTGAATAATACTGTTCTTCTGGAAAAAAATGATAAACTAGTGAAAATTAAAGAAATTAAGGGTTTTATAGTAGACCCCACCTCTCAAAACTATTTTTAGAAGCCTTTTGTAAACTAATTTCTTTTGATCGCTATTTTGCATCAGTAAAATGATTTTTTTAAGCCAATAAATCATCAGTTATTAGAAATAGTTGTCTCACAGTGATACTGGTTTTTCTGTTGTGCTGTTATGATTTAACATTGACAGGAACACTATTTTAAATCCTTATGTTCAGGTGTTTGTAACTTGGCCTTTTAATTAGGCTGAACGATGGCTTCAAGGTCTACTACAATTTATGTGTATGGTTCACAGCCTAGCTTCTAGTTTAATTTGAAAGTACAGATTGTTACCAACTTTGGATTCTTTTTTAGTTATGTGTTTGTCTTTTTTAAATTGCTCAAAATATTTTTTCATGGTCAAGTTACTATCACACTTGAAAATCAGATACTGCACCAAATACAGTATTTTTTTGTAGTGTTTTTAATGAGTGCACCTACCATTATTAATGCTGTGGGAATTCATGTTACCGGCCATTGTTATATTACAAACAGACTTGCATGATTAACCAGTTTGTTGTTACACTTTTTTTTTTTTTTTAAATTGGAGTATATATGACTCAGATCAGACTGGTCTCTCTTATGTGAATGCACACATGCAGAAACACAAAGTCGATTTTACATGCCCGTAGAGACATTTGTAAAGAATTCAACTATTATGGTCTGTTGTATAAATGTGTATCTAGGCACTTTATTATAACTGGAATTTGACCTCATAGATGTTACAACCCTGATCAGTCATTTGACCCAGTTTGTGATAGCTGTCTGTATGTTTTGCAATCTTAATACAGATAAGCTTTCCAAAAAGATTAATAAAGAACCATCCTGCTGTTTTGGATAAGTCTATCCAGCTGTGGAAAAGGCAACCTATGGTTTCTCTGTGCTGGTGTTTAAGGGGGAGAGTATGAACAGCTTTAAAGGGCTGTGTATTGCGGTTACTACTATTAAAAAATAAGATCTGCCCGAGTCTGACTGGCCCTCGGGTGGCCTTCGTGGAAGGCTTGTAGCTGGAAAGTGTTGATCTGCGTTATTTTTCTGGCATTCTTTTAAGTTAAAAAGTTAACGTTGGGACATGGGTTTGATCTTTTTGTTGTACCTTGATGACAGTGCAGAGATTCTCCACAGCTGGATAAAAATGTCAGAAAGCTACTTACTGTACATGGGCAGTATCAGATTTCAAATCCTAATATTTCAGCTGTGCTTTTAATACTCAAAATATTAGGGGATGGGGTGTCGAAGCTTTCCCTTTTTTGCTTTACCAATTTATAGAATTTAACAGATGTACTGTCTTTCATGTGGCCTCACATATAAAGTTATGAGAACGTACACATGGTTTACAACTTTTACTATATACCTTTCCTTGGCCACCAAGTATTTTAAAAGTGTGCCACCTTTTAACCTTTACTTTTTTTTTAAGTTGAAGGTGATAACTTTTTCTATATATGATGAAACTCATGTCAACTGAAGTGAGTGTAATCTCAGATATCAACATTATTATATTTTAAAATCACGCTATGGAAATATCACCTGCATTCTGTCATTTGTCAGATTTACAGTACCTTTTTTTTTTCTTTAACTTTTAGCATTAAATAAAAATAAAATTGGGAGCACTGAACATTTTCTGAGGCCTTTTTTAATTTTTAAAAGTAAGCTTAGAGTGGCTATTGTTTTAATCACCAATGGCAGCGTGACTAAAGGATGTGTGGGTTTGGGGTTGGGGTTTGCCTGGAAATGCAGGAGATAAAACACATGGAAGAAAAAGGCAACTGATGGTAGAAAAAAGAAGACGTAGGGGCTGGGGAAAGGGCAACTGGACTGGGGAAACAGATAAAAGCTGAACAAAGTACAGCTAGAAAGCACTTGTTTATTTTTCAACTAGCAGTAGAGCCAGCTATTCCAATAGTAGATTGGAAGGAGAAGATAGTGACGACATTGAAAAGACTGTCAAGACCTAGAGCTTTGGTGAAACAGCCATGGCCAGAGGAAATGCGTTGAAGACAAAAGGAAGAAAAAAAAAAAGCCCTACACTTTGGAAAGCTTTGGAATGAAGTGAGAGCTAAAGTCATGTGTGAGCTTTATTGATATCCTGGAACCTACATTTATAAATAGAAATAAAAGGCAGAAAGCACTCACATACATTTGAAAACTACTGTCTGTTATCACATAGTAGTTTCCTAGATGTTGCAGCTTTTATTCTTTATTGATCAATGGCTTGGCAGACTTCTCTGTGAAAGGAAGTTGTGAAACTCGTAAAGAGTTTTAGGGAAAAATACACATAGACTTACATGTTTCAAATTAAATAGCAACAGTGAATGTGTACTTGAACATATTCACATTAGGGGTGGTCGAGTAAGTAGGGGGCCCATGATTACATATCTTTTAATAGTTTTTTTTCATCAGTAGTAGTCAATTTAAGGTAGTTTTCAAGAAACCATATTCTTAGTAAGTTATAGATTATAACATAGCATGATTTTTCATTTAATAATTAGGTTAAAAGAAATAGGTTAAACTATTAATCAGTTTTTATTTTTTAACTTGAAAGTGGTGTTTTATTTTTAGTGAAATTTAAAATAGTGCAGCTTGCAGAAGTCATTTTAAAAATTTCGCAACCCTCCTCCCAAAGATAAACTTTAATGATTGCATTCAGTTTTCAGTTAAAAAAATAAACCAGACTCTTGATGTGGCAGATGTCTTTGTTTATTCCCCAAAGGGTAGTGGGGGGGGGGAGTTAAAAGGAAAATATGGAACTCCTTTTAATTCCTAGACTTTCAAGGCCCTCTTCACTCAAAGTTGTTTTGCACATGATTTATAGATGATTATATTTGGCTAGTGAAGAGTAAAATATTTCTCTTCCTGATTCCTAAGTGTATACGTGGAGTCATTCAGAAAAATGTTCAGTTGTGTGTCGGCCACTAGAAAGTCCTGAGTCACCCTCGTTTGCTTGCCTTTTGTTCCTAGGGAACAGTGTGAGAAGAGGTGCTTCAGTCACAGTCCAAGGTTAGATGCAGCAATGAATGGAATACATACTGACCCAATTTAGCATCTGGGGCTCTAGAAATGGTGGTGATTTGGGGGAAGGGGTGTTTTAACTCCTTCAGTGCCACCGGTCAGGCCTCTGACAGTGATAGTATTACAATCAAATAAAAATTACAGGTGTGACTTTCCAGATTATAAACTACCTAGATCCCTTGCATTTTCCTCAGTATTTCTGAACCCCTCACTGTAACGCAAGAGACACAAAAACAGACAAGTAAGTTAATTTGTAAATTACTTGTTAAGAGGTTGGAAGATGGAAAAGGAGTGGGTTTATAGATTACCTGTGAATTCCTCTATTAATCCTCAGGTAAATCCATACTTAGGGCTATCCACACTACCCCTATTTATCATTAGCAAATTAAATTATATCTAATTTAACAGTGAACTTTGTTTTAACCCGTCAGCGTGTCACTGGCTCCCTCCCCATGTCAATATAGCTTAGCCTAAAATGCTTGATTTAAACCAGCTTTCCTTTGATTTGTTAATTTGAGTATAACTTACTGTTTTTTAAGATTATAGAATATGAAATCTATATTCGCACTGGTGTTTATCACAGAATATTTTGTGCTTCTGCATGACGCTGAACAACATAAAACAATCCATTCACCCCACAGAAAAGGTATTTTAGGGCAAAAAAAACTATCATAGTTAAATCATTATTTAGAAACATTTAGACACTGTATATTAAAAGCTGTTCTCTTATATTGAATCTGAAGAACTGAGTAAATTTCCTTATTAAACAACCTATTAGAATGGTATAAGCAGTTTCTTCTATAATATAATCTTAAACATGTCTTTGAAAAACGTAGAATGACCCTTTACAGCCCACTAACTCAAAATCATAGAGTAACAAATCTTGAGTGCAAGTAAAACTTATCACAAAATCAGCCATGAAAAGCCGCTGGATGATTTCCTCCTGGGTCAGACGAGTCTGGAGACTAGACTACAGGATTCCTAGTTTAAATTGAGAGCTTCAACGCCCTGGCTGATCTCATCCTTTGAATGGGCTTTAGAAGTTAGATTGCATAATCTAAAGAGCCTCCTCCAACAGCTCGGCAGAAGCCCTTGATGCTGAGATAAGACATCCTGTATAGCGTAATAATGTCACATTTGAATATTTCTAAATATAGTTTACATTTTGGGGAAAATGAACTATGTTACATAATCTGTAGATCACATCACTTACTACTTTTACTTAGCAATTAGTATTTCTAAGTACATCACCACCCGTTGACATTCAGATGCCCATGAGGGCCCAGGCATCGGGCACAACCAATGAGTCAGGTTTTGTTGTGTAGACACTCAGGTACCAGCTTTGGCAGACAAACATTTAGGTCACTGCAAATTTCTCTGCCATTTAGAAAACATCTTTCCTATAACAGTTCAAATAGAGTATTTTGAACTGTGTATGTGGCTATTTATGTCTCCAGGAGAAAAACAAACAAACCAAAAAACCAGGAACAAGATTTCCCCAGAGCTAAGGGCCTCAATTTATTTTAATGCATGGAAAGAGTTTTTATTAAAAGTGAACCTCAAACTACTGAGCTTTGCCTTCTTTTGTCCTTTGATTTTGAAATATTTGCTATACTAGGAAGAGTTGTGCAGAGAAGTGATAGGTAGGAGTAGGGACTGTCTAGGTCAGAATAAATCCGCATTTTTAAATTACACACAGCCTTGGCTTGTGCCTGCCTTGTTTTCCCCAGCCTGAGAGATTCTGTGAGACTCAACCCAGGCTAAAAGCCCATTCCCCCATTTTATTATTTCTGCCCCCAAACAGCAACTCAATTAGCTCTTCTGATGATAAAAGATAAAGATTTATTGTACCCCATACACAACTGAAATCAGAATTTCACAGGAGGGTCACAGTCATTAGAGAAGTTTTGGAATACTGTTCTCTTAATAAGCCCCATATGGCTGGTGGTGGTGATTCTTCAACACCTACTAAGTGGGCACGTCATTCTAGGCTTTGAACTGCTGAGAATCTAGGCCCCAGCTTTTGTGGAGCTTCAAGTCAAAGCCACAGGTAGGGGATGTCCGTTTGTTTGCTTGGTTAGGGGCACAGACTGACAAGAGTCAACCACGAGCTGGTTTCGTTCCAGGAGTTTGAAAAGTATAGTTAAGGGCTAAACTCTTACATGGAGAACAGAGTCTCTTCCTGGGATTTGTATCTGGAACCACAGTCGGATTCTGACACGGAACCACAGTCCGAAGTCCGAAAGGCTTTGGCACAGTAAGTTCCTTATGCACAGACACCCATGCATCACAGAGGCCGCCGGGCCCCATGATCGTCATACAAATCGAGAGTCCAGTTCAAGCGACGAGGCTGGGTCAGAAGTGGGAAGCTGTAGCTTTTTTTTTTTTTTTTTTGACTTTTTATCGCTGTTCAGAATGGCGTTTTTTTTAAAAGGAAGAAAGCCTCCGGCTCTGCCAAGGCCCGTCTACCCGGGGGGGAAGGAGAGGAGGCGGCTCCCTGCCCCTGCAGCCGCCTGCGTAAGGTCCACGCGGAGTCCACGCGGACACCGCGCCGCGGTTTCCTGCGCGCTCCCCGCGACCCGCGCCGCGAACCCTTGATCGGAGAACTTTTGTCCCCGGCGGGGGCCGCGCGATCTCCGAGCCCCGCCGCGCGCACGTGGAGCCGCGACCCCGGGCGGGGCGGGGCGGGGCGGGTGCAGGCCCGGAAACGGGAAACGGCCCGGCCTGTCCCCGAGCGCCAGGCCGAGCCCGGGCTCCAGCTGCCGCGCTATAATTAGAGGGACCGCGGCCTCCCCGCGCCCCGCCCGCGTCCCCGGGCGGAATGTGCGAGCGCGGGGCCCGCGTGCACCGCCGCCGAGCTCTGCGGCGCGGCCACCGGGTGCTGAACCAAATAAAGTAAAAGGTCTGGCTCCTGCTGGGCGAGGCCGGGCGACGAACGTGCGCGCCAGCGCAGGGGTGTGGCGAGCCCTCGGTGGCCCAGAAAAGATCAAACGCGCGTCAGCAGCAGCCGGGGCTGCCGCCTGCAAGGGTCCCCGACGCGGGCCAGACTGTGCTGGGTGGATTTGCTAAGTTGGAGATGGCGCATGACAAGAGCTGCCCCAAATGTCACTCCCTTTTTGGAAATCATGATGCTGGCTTTTTTTTTTTTTCAGGCTGTAGCTATAATAAGCCAAATGTTCCACGCTGGTGGAGTAAACATGCATGTTTAAGGGGCATCTGTGTTAGCAGGAAGCACACTAATGCACAGTACATGTTAATAAAAATGTATTTATTAAGCAAACCTCAGGACATGCCCATATGGGAACTGCCAAGTCAAATAAAGTACTGAAACAGCCGACTGCCTAAAAGGGAGTTGACTTTTTATGGAGAAACTTTTATTTAAATTGGGAAAAAAATTTTTTTTTCTCTGATCATGGTATGGTATTATTGTGCACTTGGGTGCCACCCAATTAATTAACTTCTAATTTTTCTTAAACACTTTAATATTCTGCAATATGATCTCAAAAAATGAACAGCATGGGCCCTGGCACTTTAAAAAATGACATTAAAATGACATTTCTCCATCACCAGCCTTGGAGTGAGGGGTGGCTATCAGAAGTAGCAACTTCCTTGTGGATTGAGTGTTGTAAAATAGTTTCAGTCATCGTTTAAAAATGAATGCTGTGCATTGATGGGGACGCTACAAAAATAAAGCCTTGTTCCGGGCTTGTGAGTACCCAGACACAACCCTGCCCAAAGCCTGCCTTCACCAACTTATTTTTCTTTCCAGATAATAGGCACAAAAACCATTTTAGAAGCTTGAGATGGAAATCATGCAAAACAGTCTACTCCTTACATGTTTTATCCAAGGATCTGGAACGTTTTTCAGGTTGCAGTGCGATTCCTAGGAAATTATTCTTGCTCTTTTCCTGTGGCTGTTTGTCTTGACACGGCAGCGATCCAGTGGTGGTGGCCCTGCTCCCTCGCAAAGACCCTTCCCAGAGAACTGTGCTGAGATTTGCAAATTTGAGTATTTCTGAAAACACGCCTCGGAATTACCCAGTTTTGTCCCAGGTAAACAAACTGCTGGAATAAAGGTCGGGAAATCTCCAGATGTTCTTGGGCCTTTTGTGGTCATCTCAGGTAATTGATTTAACTTTCATGTCTGTTTTGTAATTTTTAAAAAACAAGCAAACAAACAAAAAACATGTACTCGCCTTAGAGGGGGGCCAAGGAATCAAATTGGGCAACCTCCATGACAGGTTTCTGATTTTTTGCACATGTGATACGGGACGTCATTCGGTGGCTGGGCACAGGGAGTGTGTCCTGCTGCAAGTAGAGAGTTTCGGCTATTGTATTAAAGAGGGTACTAGCAAATCACTTCGAAACACTGGAGCAAAGTGGCTCCCCCTGCTGTCATCACAGAAGATGCATTGTCTCCCAGGCCAGAGTCCCGTACCTGGGACACCCACTGGTGTCAATCAGAGTACCAGGGGATTCATGGAGTTATCATCACCATAGATGATGCATAGTTTTACTGCAAATAAAATAAAACTACAGACCCAAAATAAATGATATCAACATTTTCCTTAAAGCATCTATGCTTGGATTCAATTACTCAAGGGTGAGCCAACTATAAACCACCACGATGGTCCACCCTAGTCCATTTATGGCTTTAAAAGCAAGGATGGTGTTTGTGTGACCAGTAGCAGCTTTGGTACACAGCGGTTGAGGATATCTTTGAACATATTTCGTGTTTTTAAAGATTTATTTAAATAAGGAATCAACAGAAAAAAATGACATATGATGGGAAAAAAGAACCCCTTCACTGGGTTTTTACCTTGGTAAAAATGTTGCATTTTTGTAAAAAAAAAAAAAAAATCGTTTCATTTTCTTGTCAATCACAGTTCTCTATGCGGGAGCCAGCCAACGGATCCGTAAGTAAGTCTTCCGAGGTCGTGAAGAGTCGGGTGTGTCAGCCACAAATCCGTACCCCTGGAAGGAACGGATTCAAGGTCTTGGCGACAAACACTGGCTGAGCTGAGTCTCAACCCATAAGCAGACTAAGCCAGGGGTCTTTCCTCTGTGTGTGTTCACAGAGGGGTTGAGGACACGGGAGGAATTAGGTTGAAACTCTTCATGGATGAGATGCATTTAGGAAGGAAAAGAGATGGTATGTGCAAGAGTTGAGAGACCAGAGAGGAAAAATTGCATGAGGGGACCAGCATCTAATCATAGCCATTCATGCATTCACTCATTCATTGACTCCAACACATCTATCTCATGGAAAAGAACGTGGGCTCTGGAGTCAGACTACTCAAGCTTAAATTCCAGCTCTACCTCTTCCTAACCTTAGTGTTAGACGGGTATGAAAAAATAGCGTCTTCCGTTTGCTTCCGGAAACCGCTTTCTTCATTCTGCTACCCCATCCTCACTGCTCCCTCTCAGTCTCCTTCACTGCTTCCTCCTGACTTCCCTTGTTGGACTGCCCCAGACTTAGTCCTCAGGAGGTTTCTTCTCTCGGTCTACTCTCACTCCTAGCAATCTCATCCAGAATCATGGTTTTAAAATACCATTTATATGCTGACTTCCAAATTTGTATCTCTAGCCTGGACCTCTGCCCCCGAGTACCAGCATTGTATATCCAGCTACGTGCCCAGTATGTTCACCTGAGTATCTAATTGGCATCTCAAACTTGTATATCCAAAATCGAACTCCTGATCTCCCCCTCCTGCTCCCCAATCTCCTTTCAGTCTTGCAAATTCCATCTTCCAGTTGCGTGGACCATAGAGCTTGGAGGGGTCTTTGACTTGGGTTTTTTTCTTACCCACTCCTTATCCAGTCTATCAGCAAATCCTCTTGGCTCAACCTTCAAAATACATTCAGAATCTGACCACATCTCACTACTTGCTTGAAGCCACTGTCATCTCTTATGTAGAGTATTGCAGGAGCTTCCTAACTGTTTTTCCATCTTCTGTCCTTGTCCTTTGCAGTGTTCATTCTCAGTTTATAGCCAGAATAAATCTCTAAACTATTGATCTGATCTTGTTTCTCTTTTGCTCACATCCCTCTGATACTTTTCTGCCTCCTTCAGAGTCAAATACAAAGTCTGCAAGGCCTTGCCTCCCCCCAGACAGGCTGCTGTTCTTGCTCATTCCATTTCAGCCACATGGGCTCCCCTGCTAGTCCTTGACCTTGCTAAGCATGCTCCTGCCTCAGGGCCTTTGCACTTGCTTTTGTCTGCTTGGAATGCTCTTCCTCCAGATGTATGCTAGCTTATCCCTCATATCCTTCAGGTCTGTATGCCAGCGTCCCCTGATCAGTGAGGTTTTCCCTGACCACCCTGGGTTGGCTTCCTATTGCCACTGTAACAAATTACCACAAACAGTGGATTAAAACAACAGAAAATTATTATCTTAGAATTCTGGATGCCATAATCTAAAATTAAGGTGTTGGCAGAGCTTGCTCCCTCTGGAAGCTTCCGGGAGGCTCCTCTTCCTTGCCTGTTTGAGCTTCTAGAGGCCACCTGCATTCCTTGGCTTCTGGTTCTTTCCTCACGTCGTTCCAACCTCTGGTTTCCATCATCTCTCTTGTGCCTCCTTATAAGAACTCTTGTCATTACTTGGGGCCCAGAATAATCTCCTTATCTCAAAATCCTTAGTTTAATCACATCTACCAAGTCCTTTTTACCATGTTACGTCACATATTCACAGATTCAGATTAGGACATAAACATCTTTGGGGGGGCCATTATTCAGCTACCACAACCTATTTTATACCCTATATAAAAACACCCATCCCAAGCCACTGCACACCCTGTTGTCTCTGTCCCTGTTTTAGAATATTTTTCGTCCTAGCACTTTCCCTTATCTGACACTGTGTGTGTTTACTGATTTGTAAGTTTTTGTCTCGCCCGCAACCCTTGCATGTCCTAGAGTGTAAAGTCCGTCAGGCAGGGCAGAGCATCCCCAGGGTCATGATTATGTGCAGTATAAATATTTGTCAAATGAGTAAATTTAGTCTCTAATCCCAACAAAGGCTGTATCGTGAAAAATAATAGACAGTAAGAAAAGAGCCACAAAAATGCATTTGTAAGACACAGGGGAACCCCAATCAGTCCACCCGGGGACAGTGTCTCAGGAGGGCCACAGCCATGAGGCAGGGCTGGTCAGGAGTGGAGGCGGGGAAGGGGCAGAGCTCACCTGGGTGTGATGGACCTTGGGGTGCTGAACAAGCACGGGGGCCCTACAGATACTGCTCAGCCAGGACAGAGGGTCCGCATGGACAGACTCGGCTCAGAAAAATCAGAAATGAGCGGTCAGGGGGCCGTGTGCTAACTACCCACACCAGAGTCCGAATCAGGCGGGTGGTGTAGCCTGCGATGCTTTTACAGGTGTGGGGTTTAGGGGAGATTCTGACAACACAGGAGGAAGCCGGTGCTCACTGAGGCAGAGGGTGGTGGCGGCCTCGCTCACACTGAGCCCGCCGCAGTGGGGAGGCTGAGATCCGACTGCTGAACCGCGGGTGCTGTTGCCACCCCGCTGGCCGAGGGATCGCCCTGGTCTTCCCCTGCTCCTGGCTTGGGAGGAGGCAGAGGGAAAAGAGGGGAGGGGGGAAAGAACTCCCCTAGCAGATCTCCAGGTGGTCTTAGAAGTGGGTCAGCAGCAGTCCTTTTACTGGAAGCTTCTGGTGAGTGCATTCAGTGTGGACTTCCTTCAAATCCTGGCTCCATCGTAGCTTACCTGTGTGTCCTTGGATAAGTTCCATGACGTCTCTAAACCTCAGCCTCCTCATCTGTAGCATGAGAGTAATAAGAGCGCCTGTTAAGTTCATCGTGAGGGTGAAATGAAGCAATGTGTAACATCTCCATGGGATTTATTATTTATCTCAAAGCAGGAAGCAGCAGAGGTCTGGGAAGGTGACAATGTCACCTGCTCGTCCCTTCGCACAGCACCTGAGGCCTCAGCACTCAGGTCTTTCCTGCAGGTGCTCTGTGGGTGGATTCCTTCTCAGAGTCCTTCTTTAAATGCCTGTTTACACCCCAAACCCCAGCTTCAGGGTTCCCTCTCCAGACTCCCCTTTGGTGGAACCTTTTCCCACTTTCCAGTGGTGACAGATTTCTCGTCCTTTGTCCCTTCTCAGAATCTGTTGACTCTGCCCTCCGGCTTCAGCTGCAGGTCTGTGTGGCTCTGCTCTTCCTGTGCTCCCACCAGCCCCGCCCTGGGGACCTCTGGTCCCTTTCGGTTCTGGGGAAAAGGACAAAGAAAGGGCACCAAGTTCTAGCAGCCAGGGACAGGTTGATAAGGAGAAGCCTAAGGATGCTTCAGTTTGTGTTCCGTCTCCCTGGCAGCAAGGGCTGAGGTCACTATTATGCTAACTTAAATAAATGTATACATGAGTCATCACACCGCAAGCATGGAGATGGGGGGAATGCTAATGCTATAGAATTGCAAACAGGAAAATGCACTGTAAACTCCACGGTAACATAAAAATGCTGACTTTCAGTGTTTAACTTGGGATTTTCTACCCAAGCTTTCCTCCTCCCCTGGCTTCCCCAGACCATGTTGCTTCCATCAGTTATGATGCTTTCAAATGCAACGTCACAGAAAATCCTACTCCAATAGGCTTCAAGTACAAAGGGAACTTAATGGCTCTTGGAACTGAAAATCGAGGCAGGCAGGCTTCAGATCTGCCTCACTTAAGGTTTAAGCTTCATCTCTCTCTGATTCTCTTGGCTCTGCCTCCCCCGTGTTGATACTATCTCAGGCAGGCTTCTTCCCCGATTGCGAGATGGCTGACACACTTCCTCACCCAGATCCAAGAGGCAAGAGAGCAGAGCATCCCTTCCAGAACAGGGCGCAAGAGCCCTGATCTCTGATCCTCTCTGATTGGCTCAGTCCTGACATCACCACTGGGGCCAAGGGAATACTCCGCTCTGACTGGCTTAGGTCTGCCCCGTGCCCTAACCAATCCCAGGGCAAGGGGATGAGATTGCCCTGACTGGAATCTAATTAGGGGTCTCCCCTGGGGTTAGGAGCAGAATCCATCCCACCAAAATAAATGGCTGCTGCGCAGCGGCTGAGGGGCAGACTGGGTGCTGGGGAATAATGGTGGTGCGTTGCCTAGAGCCAGGTGCGCACCCAACACTGCAGCCTGTGCACATGGTACCCACTGGAGCTGAGTGGACCCAGCCCATGGGGTCATGGGCAGTGGTCCTGATCCCAAGATGTGACAGCTGCTTGGAAGGAGGGGTGCTCCCTGCCTGGATGTCAGGGCAGAGTTAGTGCAGCCTGGAGGAGCAGGGTGCTGGCTGGTTGTGCCCACTTCAGATGCCCTTGCCTCTGACCTGCTTGCCCCTCCCTCCGCCGCTGAGGGAGTGAGCCCCTCAACGGGACCAAACCCACAGCAGCTACCTTGACAGCCGCACCATCTGGGATGCCGCTGGGAGCCACCCGAAGCTGGGGAGAGTGATTCACGTCGTTCTGATGAGTGACTTGGCAGGGACAAAGAAGGAAGGAGGAAGGTGGCTCGGAGACATGTCGGGGCAGCCCAGAGAAGGGGGTTGTCTCTGAGTTTCTAATCTGTAATTTGTTTTCGTTTGAGAAAAACAACAACTGAGGTGTCAGGACTCATATCTTAACAAGCTATAAGATGCCTCCTCCACGCCTCTCTCTGTACCTCTTCTTTCTTCACGGTGCTGCCATTACAGTCTCGGGTACAGGCATGTCACATGGAATGCCGGGGGCGGGGGTGGGGTGCACCCTTGCTGGAAAGTGCACCGGATTCCTGGTGCACAGTGTTCTCTTCGGACGGGACCGTGCAGCGTGTCGCTGTGGTCAGCCCAGGCGTGGCCATGTACCCTCGGCATTGTCATAGTTGCTGGATGGCAAAGACCATCCACTGAGCAGACACGTGGCAGGGTTGGGCTGAAGGTACCCGCGTACCCTGTCGGACCTGAGAAAAGACTCTATAAAAGAAGAAAATGAAAAAGAGATTTTCATGGCCCTGAGTATCATTCTGGGCTAGGGAGAGAGGCATTTGGGGACAAAACCTGGTTGGAATGACACAAGAGTGCTGTGACACAAACAGGGACATAATTCTAAACTGTATAAGGGGAAAAAACCACCCTGTTGAATCCTAACAAAACGCTTTGTGGTTTACAAAGCTTTTTTGCCTGTGTCAGGCCATTTCATCCTTGTAACAGTCTGTGAGAAACCCATTTACAGGACAGAAAACTGAGGCAAAGAAAAGTCTATCAACTTGCTCAAAGTCATACAGTTACTAGGTGAAGCCTCCGTTTAAATCCAGCTCTTCTAACGCTAATCCCATCTTCTTCTTTTCAATATTTGAGATAACATTTTTTTGTGTGTGTGGCCCTATCAGCACAGGGAATATTAGTTAAGTCGTGCCGTGCAGTGGATCATACAAATCCCCCAAACCCGTTTGCTCACAGACTGGTTTATACTCATTCTTCATGCTTAGTTTGCTAATGCGGGAGTCACATGTTACTGTTGTCTTTATTCTCCTAGTTTAATCAGGAAAACGAGCCAGAAGAGCTGAAATGATTAGCTTGGGATCATTAGAAGAGGAAAGAATTCATATTCACAGGGACTGTATTTCTAGTCCATTGATTAGGCAATTTTGCTTTTATGAATCAATTGTGGTGATTGCTATGCCGAATAAAATGTGGAATTGCTATAACAAAGAAAACATACATTATTAGCTTTAAAATACATACTATCTATGGCTGGGTCTAAATATTCAATGGAATATTTCTATTTCCTCTTCCTGATTTTTGTTTCGGCTTTCTCAAGAAGCACTCACATGGGTTCCTCAGTTCTATTGTGGCATGTGGCAGTGTGATTCAACAATTCAGTGTCCTGGCATGTGACATTATTATTTAACTTCCATCGAAGCCCTGTTGTAGATGCAGGTTGGTGTTCAAAGTCAACACAGTGTGCTTTAGGAGAAACATCAGCGACCACACATACTTGAATCTGCAGCTCTGATCCAGAAGGCGAGGTGATTTTTAGAAACATGTATGATCACCTTGGAGAGTCTAATAACAAAAGTACCAGCAATCTCATCACTTATTAGTGTGTTACATTTTTTTCTTAGGGTATATAAAGGTCATTTCATAAATTGCACATTTTGCACTGATTAATCTCCTTGGATTACCTCTTGCTATAGCAAATATGATAATGTCCAATAATTGCAATTAACAATCATGGAACTTTATTTCATGAGAGGATGTTTTGAAAGCCAAATAATCACTTTTAAGAGGATGGCAGAAGATTAGATAGGGCAGAATAGAAACGGAAGAAAGAAGAGAAAACAGAGCAATGCATAGTGATAGACGTAGTGCTTAGGGGACTAAAACATTGAAAGGTTGGGGTTTAGGAGTTAAGAACAAAGAAGGAAGTATTTGGCTTAAACACTATGGGATTTTAAGGATTCTAAGTCTCAGATGTTTCACGGATTAATTCATTTGACAAACATTTATTGTGTGCCTCCTATATGTGAGGTACTGAGGATTTTCGATTGTTTTTTTTTTTTTGAGATCCAGAAGTCTGGTCGCCTACAGGAAAAGGACTGGATCACAGAGAGATTTGACGAACATGAAGGAAAAGGGGAAAGAGAAGGAGAAAGAAAACAGCAGAAACGAAAGTGGCGGTAGCTGCCAGTGCAAACACAGTCCCCATCGCAAGCCCTCATTTTTCCCAAGTAAAATACGTGTCTCATTTCTGAGCTAACACGTGCCCCGATTTCCCTCGGCGAAGGTCAGTCAATCACGAGTACAAGCACATCACACCATGTCTGTAAGTTCTGCCCTCTGGCAGGGACCGTGAGAAACACAAGCTAAGATTCAGATTCAGACCCTGTTCTCGAAGAACTTAGGGTCCATCTGGAAATTTCAAGTGAGTGCACGCTCAGTGATAAACCCAGCGAACACGGTAGACAAGCAGGAAGCGAGTGGCGTGCCTCAGATGAGGGGTGCATGGTAGTTCAAAGAGGGGAGTGGAGGGGAAAGGGAAGTTTTCGTGGAGAAGATAGATTCGAGTGAGGCCGGAGAGGAGGACACCAGACAGGGACCAGGAGATGACATCAGGCTAAGCAGAAATTAGCGTCATGTCTTGTGAGAGCCATGAAGGACTCTCTACAGAGTCTATAACTACAGGGTAATCACTCTGGGGTAGCGGGAAATAAAGTTTGGATAAATAGGGTAAGGCGGGACTTCCGAGGGCCCAGAAATTCACATGCAGGGAAGGACCAGGAATCCGGTGGTGGCCCATGATGACACAGGCAAGTCAGGAAGCCAACCCTGGTGGAGGTGTTCATAAAGGGTGCGCAAGGGTGTTTTAGGGTTAAGGCTGCTGACAGGCCAGATCAATCCAGTTCTGAGGAACTGGACCAGGATGGCCGCAGAGATGGGGTAGATGAGCCATTCAAAGAAGAGATTGCGAAGGCCCAGAGTCTTACCTGTTCAAGGGCACAGATGTGGAAGGGGCTTGGAAGATAACTCCAGGTTGCGAATGTGGGTCATGTACGAGCGCAGGAGCAGCGCCCATCTTGGGAGATCATAAAGGCCCATAAAAGGCCCAGATCAGAATGGCTTGATGTATGCTGGGACATGCCTCAGGGCAGAAACGAGACCTTCCTCCTCCGCCCCCTACTCCCAGGGTCAGGCAAAGATGGAAGTGGGTGACGCCAAAGAACATCAGACGGGAAATGGGCCAGGCTGCCGAGCGGCCAGGCTGGGCTGAGCCAGAGCCAGGGCCGAGGAGTTCTGGGTGGAGGAGGTGGGACCTTCCAGACTGGAGGGTACAAGAGGAACACAGGGACAAAGCAGAGTGGAGTTTGCGGTCAGGAGCCCAAACGGGAGTCTCCTCGGTGCTCCAGACGCGTGTGTATAGAAGAGTCCTCCAGTCTCACAGCCTGTGGATCTGTCTTTGTATCTGTCCTTTTGTCCCTCCACTGCCTCGATTATTCGACACTTGTGACTTGATCACACACACGTACCAGGCACTGCGCTGGGTGCCGGGGCAAAAAGAAAGAAGCCAGGGACCAGGCTCTCAAGAAACTCTTCGCCTGCAGGGAAAGGGGCGGATAAACAGCCTTCCAGAACTGAAAACAGAAGCAGTAATTCCAAGGAGACCATCTGACGCAGGCATTTGGGATATTTTCTCAGAAATGACCCCGTAGGGCTGCTGTGTCGAATCGGGCTGGAAGAGGGTAAAGATTTCAGAGCTCTTCCTTTGGGAACTCTCAGCAGGAACAGTGAAAACAGGGTTAGAAATTCGCATCCCAAAGTTCAACGTATGGGAGAGTCTAGGACTATTGAGTTAAGCGGCCCTATGGGAACCGGCCTGGCCTTGAGGCGCTAAGAGGCAGAGCATATGCTTTTCAAATTGAAGGACAAAATCGTGCAAAGGACAACTGGCTCCTTTTTATCTTCAGACCAGTTAGGATACTTCTAAATACTATTTCACGAGTGCATAGTAATGCGGTGAAATACAGATTTTCTTTTCATCCATTTATGCCACAGATAGAGAGCAGTCCAGAGAATAAGCTCAAATCTCCCCTCGCAGGTCGCGAGCTCCAGGGCCTGGCACCAAGCATGGAGAAAGGCAGGCCCCCCGGCCGTTCTGCTTCTAGAGGAAACCACGCTGATGGGTACGAGCAGAAGGCAAGGGAGGCCCAGCGTGGAGAACATTCCCTCGTGGCGGAGACTGGGGCTCCATCCGGCCACTCAGATGTTCCCCTTCTCCCCAGCAGGACTGCTGGGCGCTTACCCGCTTGGAAAGGAGCCCAGAAATGGGAGTCGCCTTCTCCAGGGCCACGTCTTAGGTCCCTATAACACTGCTGACATTTCACCCCGGGACTTCTGCCCGACTTCACCCTCCCGAGATGTCCCCGAGTCCTAGATGCATCGTGCCAGGCTTGGGGTGAGAGGTGCAGGGAAAGGAATGAAGTGTAGCAAGGTCGTTCATTGCCAGGATTTGGGCATCAAAAACTCCGGGGTTGAATTCTGCCTCTGCAATGGGATTAGCTATTTCATCTTGGGCAAGTTACTTTCTAAGTCTCCGTTCCCTTTGTAGACTGGGCATAAGACAGCGCCAGTCTCACGGGGACTTTGTGCGGATTGAATGAGATAATGTATGTGAAGTGCTTAGGCTTGTGTCTGCTGCCCAGGAAATGCCCAGCACATGATCCCTGGTATTGTTAAGAATGCGGCTCTCTCCATGTTCTGTGTGAGTCCTAGGGCTAAACAGTGCTGCCTAGACCCTTATTTGCTTCTCTCCCCTGGCACCCAACTCAAATAGCAGCTGCTGAAATACTAACTTCATTAACAGATAGAATCGTCTATGCGGTACCTCCACGGGACAGCATGGACCACAGCACAGCTTCAACCCCGCTGCTTTGTCTTCCTGCTAATTTCCTGGTTAATCCCACGATGTGTGCAAGAATGTACTCCCTCCACCCCCGTCCCACGCTGCCTACACACACACACACACACACACACACACACACACACAGACACACACACGCTGGAAGATGGACATGTAGGCAGCTGGAGGGGTGGGGTCATGGCAGCCCACAGCTAAATCCTGCCCAAGAAACCCTGTAGGAGAGCCCACAAAAAAAGAGCCTCTTTGCCAAAGGAGATTTTTATTTTGCTGTTTCCAAAAGGTAAGAGAACCCTTCCAACAATTTTTTTTTGCTTACAGGCTCAGAATTTAAACACAGGACATTGAATGGCCAGAACCTTGGGCCACCCCCGAGTGCCCCGGGGCATGTTGCCGGCACCAGGAGTTCGAGTTCCTGCCCAGTAGGCTTGTAACCTGAACTCTGTATTTCTAAAATCCCAGTTCTCAGTAGCCGGCACAAATTCTGGGCCACAAAATTCTGAGAATGATTGCACTTGTCAGCTGCTAAAGTCACATGCCCTTCAGCCTGGTCCCTTCTAGTGGGATGACAGTACTTCCGTTAGAGCCTATGAATTTCACTGTCACAGAAAAATCGGCATCCCTAACAATACCACCCAAGGCTGGCCATAATCACCCAGAAATACACCATCAGGCCTGTCATAATTAATCAATTCTCAGGATCCCCCAGGGTCTCCAAATACAATGACTGGTAGCAAATTAATAGAGACTTTGGATCATCCCATTTAACTTCATCAAGGAACTGACCCCATGATGAAAATTCAGCTTAATTAGGATAATAGCTCATATTTAAGGAGTGCCTCAAAGCAAAGAAGCCCAACAGATTCTGTCTCTTAATTTCCAAAGCAGCACCACATGTCATTGAGAGCCAACTTTCAGTGGACAGGTACGTGTATCCCTGTTTGTTTTTATGGATGAGAAAAGCCTGCTGTATACAGTGACAAGAAGAACAACAGATGCAGAGCGAGGGGCTAAGGATGTGAACCCAGAGCTCCCGATTCACATTTTATTTGCTTAATGTATGTCTGTGAACTACCAGCAGCACAAAAATCTATGCAGAAGGAATTTTTTGGAGCACATTAATTGATGAATAGGGTATCCTGTGTGCATGGCAAAGCCGTAAATAGATACCAGTAGTGGAATGTTTGAGTGGACAAATATAGGACGTGGCTTGTGCTCAGCAATGCTGGACTCCCCCACAGAGCCCCATGCTGGTATGTTAACCGGTCTGTTTGGAAGCTTTTTTTTTTTTTAGGTTCAGTTGCATGATAGTACAAAGAGCCTTGTGTTACGGTCTCAACACTACTATTTATACCCTGTGACCCAATAAGCACTGATTCCTTGGTTGGGGTTCTCCCAACATTTCAAGAGAGAAAAAAAAAAAAAAAAAAAAAAAAAGAGGGAAAAAATAGCCTGAGTGGAAAAAAAAAATAAAAGTCGTTCTCATTTACAATACTTGAGTCAAGAATTTGGAAACATGACCCCAGCCAAAGCCTTCAAGCGCTCGTATCAAATGTTGTTATTTTTGGGTAGCGGGAAAATAAGGCTGGCTGAGGCGTGGACAAGGTGCCCGGGTGGCTGTGGCAGGAAGGGGGCGGGAGGGGTGTGGGGGACGACAGGGAGGGACTCTGTCAGGGGAGGGTCCTGCCAGGGGCTGGGGCCCCCAGCTGCTGGGCTGGCCCCGGGCCGCCTCGGGGAGGAGTTGGAGAACTTGACCGTCCCTGGGTCAGCCGCCCTGCCCTGCGAGGGGACCGGAGATGTCCACTGTTCCCTCTAGGCGCCTTGGCGCTGTCGTCCTCCCTAATGCCCCGAGTAAAGCACCTCAGTGACGTTTGACCCTCCCTCCCCTGGCCTCCCCCCTTTTGGGAAGGATGCCCTGCCCGCAGGAGATATTTCTGTGCTCTGCCTGCAGTGGGTGAAAGGGAATCCTGGCTTAAAATACCACCGGTGGGGTAATGCCTCCTACAGCCCCACAGAGCGGCGTCCTCGTCAGAGCCGAGGCGCCACCATGTTTGGGGACACAGCTGTCACTCCGCGCCGCCCCCGTGCTCCCTGACAACTTGTCGGTCCCCCCTACACACACACATCCACCCAGCTCACGGGCCACATGGCTACTTGCGCTGTCACAAACTTTTAGTGCAGATTTGAAAATTATCCTAGGGGAGCACGAAGGATAACCAAGGTATCACCTAAGCTTTCCTGAGAATACGGAGGCAGGAAGGGTAAACCCCGTTCTTGCATCATTCATGGGCTCCCAGTTACCGTAGCTGAAAAGGTCTTTAAAATATTTAGACTCAATTCCTCTTTGTAAAAAAAAAAAAAAAATCAATGTCTAACCGCCTATGAACTCCGCAAAATATGAGGCTGTCTGTTCTTGGTGTAAGTTTCAGGTTTTCGCGCATCTGAGATTTTGCTGCTAACTGATCTGGCCACACAGGCCTCTGTGCATCCACGGTGACACTTCCCATAGAAATTCTGCCTGTCCTTTAATCAGCTCAAATACCAACTTCTTCACGCGGCTTCCCATGGGAGCGGGTAAAGACAGGGGCCCTCCCACCTCCGGACAGTCGCTAGGCTTTGTGATATTTGGCACATTTATACTTTTCACCTTTTCAAATGGTATGTTTCTCATTCTTGTAAGAGATGACGAGATCCTCAAATACAAAAACAGTCTTGTCCATCTTTGATGCCTCTGGGGCTGTTCCCAAAGTCCCAGGCTCTGGTTGGCGTTGGCTTTAAGCGAGGCAGTCCTGGTGCCTGCCAGGACCACAGCCCCGTGGAAAGAAGAGGAGCAGCCCAAGCCCATTCCAATGGGAGCAGACGACCAATAATCAAAGGACTACTGTGGGCTGAAGACTAGGACATGTGGCACAAAAACCCAGCCTCTAACCCAGCTGGGGGCAGTCAAGGGAGGCCTTGCTGAGAAAAGCCATGCTTGAGTTGGGACTGGCCGAGGAGGACTCAGTGGGTCAACCGGATGGTTGGCAGAGATGTGCAGGCAGGAGAAACAGCTGCTACGAGCCAGACACAATGCTGCACATTCTAGAAAGGAAAAAAAAATGTATTAGATCAGATAAGAGAAAACAAAGGAATTGCTAAGAGATGGAATGGAAAAGTAGCAAACCCAAATTTAAATTTTGGATGTCCTTGTAAGCCAAAGTAAGGAGTTTTACTCTAATTTAAGGACAATAGGAAGCTATGGTTTTTAGTAGAAGGGAGAGTCTAGGTTGCTTGCACTCAAACGCATATAACTATTATAACATTGTGGCTGGCCCATAAGTGTTTGTAAATGGATAAGTGAATATTTATCGTCAGATAACCATACGAGACGACCCTGAACAAACTTCTGCTACAACGTGTTAGTTCATGTTATATTTTTTCATTTTTGAGTCTTACAAAATGTGTCAGTGTAAATAAAAGTTATGTTTCTGCCAAGGATTGAATTCCTCATCAAGATAGGCATCATGTGAGCAGACAAACATATTCACTCGGACCCGAAGAGCCATGTTTTGCCCACTCTCTTACAAGGGATCTTTCTCATCTGTCTTTAATAGATAGATTTGGCTGTTTTTGTCAGCCTTCCAGAACTTTCAGTGGAGCCATGAATCTGCAATCTCTGGTGCAGAATGACCAAACATTTTCCAGTGCACCCCAGAAAAAATGTTATGGGGCTTAAGATGAATTACTACGAATTTAATCTACAACAATTTTGAGCAAGTAATATAGTTTCCTGCCTTCGTAATGGGAAGTGTGGGGGCCGGGCTGCAAGCGTAGTGTAGGTTGACTGATAGCTGTATTCCTCCAAAAGCAAAGTAATCTTTCTTTATGGTGGTACTAGATGTACTGCAATTTTATGTCAATACAATTTTCAGGAGATTTTATCTCCTTGTCCCATATATATTCCATTTTCTTAGGAATTTTGTCTTGGATTTGGCTCTTTGGACTGATTCCTGATGGTCTGTATGGAGTTTGAAGAGTACCACTTTTAAGATACAAGATGTTGGTACCTTATAAATTGTTTCTTCATACACGGTAGGGAAAAAGAAACTCACTGTTTTTATTCCCATCTAAAATAAATATACTTGAACTCTTTCTGTACATGCCAATAAATAAATAAACAAACAAAGAAATAAAGGCTTTATGTGGTTGGCATATGTGATTTCCTGTGGGAGGAAGACATATAAATTTTGATCTCCGCCTCTCCCTCCTAATAACTTTAATGTCCAGAGTTGGTTTCCACCCAATGCAACAGAAAGTCAGAGGACTGAAAGGAAGGGAAAGATCACAGGTGCTCTCTCTAACACCTGTATGATGAGGAGATTTTGGAGACTCAGGAGAGACTGTGTGGATGTCTTAACCTCTAACTCCTAACTTAGAAACACCTACCATTTCTTGAGGCCAGTAAGGTCTGGGGCAACTCCCAGGAGGTATATACATAGCCTAACTCCCAAATCCTTTTGAGTCCTGAGGTATCCTTTCTGAAACATGTGCACTGTTTCAAAATTTAATTTATCTAAGTAGAGGGAAGTCTGACCCTAATAAAAATAAGACTGTCCTCTTCTAAGAAATAAATAAGTAAGCTCTGTGCAACTCCTGAGAGCCCTTCTTTCTGCAGCATTAGGTGGGAGAAGTGGAAGTCACTGGCATCCCTGCCACTCCCAACGTCCCCGCCACCTGCCACCCCCGACATGTTCCTGTGCCCTGGAAGGACTCCCTCTGCTGAGTGCATCGCACGCAGGTGCAGGAGGCAAAAGTACAGGCAGTGATTTGGTCTCTGAGCCTCAGAGGAAGGTGCATGGCTGATGCAGCCACCATGCAAGGGCTTCCCTTGCATACATGTTTTCTGGGGCCCAGGTCCATCCGCTGCCATGTGGACGCCCTCAATTCCACCCTCCTGCTCTGCTTAGACTGCTGCATTGCAGACGCTGATACCCACTTCCTCTTCCCCTCCCGCTCCCTGTCCTGTCCCTGCTGTCCCCTCCACAAAGCCTCCCAGACACGTGTGTGGGGGGCGGTGCAGGTCAGAGAGCTGTCCACTCCCGCAGGCAATCACTGTCCTCGTGACTGAGCCTGTGCATCCCACAATGGTCACGTATATTTCCCAGCGATATTTGTGAAATCAGCTAAAATTGTTCAGGAAGCCAAAGAATGATGCCCACCCCAAGTCTTATTGCAACTGCACTCAGGAGAAGTTAGGCTTGCCCCTGAACCGTCGTATATAGGCCAGTGCATCTCAGACTTTAATGTGCCTGCGCATCCCTTGGGAAACCTGTTAAAATCCAGATTCCGAGTCAGTAGGTCCGGGGCAGGGCCTGGGAGTCTGCATTTCCAACAGGCTGCCAAGTGACGCTGTTGCTGCTGGTCCGAGGACCACCCTTTCAGTGGGAAGGTGTTGACCCCACGCTCCTTGAGGGCCAGTGTCTGGTCCCATTTGATCTTGTGTCCTCAGTGCTGTACCTGGCACACAGGTATGTGCCTGGGAAGGTTTGGAAGGAAGACAAGGAAGAGAGATGAAAAGACAGGGAGGAGATTATAAGTTTTCCATTGAGTAAGTCTTTCCTGCTCTTAACATTTACCACTCACTAAAAACCAAGTCAATAATCCCTCAGGGGGGTAGAGTAAAAAACAAACAAACAAAACAACAACAACAAAACCCCAAACCAAGACAGGCACGGGTGAAACGGATGCATAAGGCCAGTGGCAAGTTTTTTTCCAGGAGGGTTTCTTCCCAGCATATCTGCAGATGTGTTTGCTGTCCCCAAGGCGAGCCTCCCTCTTGGCCCATCCCTGCCAGAATGCCAGAGTTGTCTCCAAGGTAGGGGAGCTGTGACATGCCCACAGGCCTTCTGGTCATGTGCCACTGTTATCTCAAGCTCACTGACCCTGTGGTGTGGCTCTAGGTCCCCGGAGAACATTTGAGGGACAGCATTTCCTTTAGAAAGTGATAGAACTTTTCTGTTTGCAGAGTTTATATGAAGCCTCAAGACCCTCCAATCTTTTCATCTCCACTAGTCCTCGTTTATAAGACAAAGCCTAAAGTGCTTGATCTGTAAAATGCATCTTGGCAGGCTGTGTTGGAATGCCCCTGTAGTCCCAGCTACCAGGGAGGCTGGGGCAGAAGGATGGCTTGAGCCCAGGACTTTGAGGCCAGTCTGGGCAACATAGTGAGACCCTGTCTCTAAATAAATAAATAATACATATAGCCAACAGCAAGCAGACTCGTGGAGAGCCTCCTCAGCTAGGGTAGTTTTCATCTTAAAAAAATTCACAGAGCCATGAAGAGTGGGTGGATGAGTGTGTTGTGCAAATGATTAGGTGCTCACAAGTTATGAGAACTTGTGCCAAAATTCATCACTATTTTCAGAAAAAAATGTGTTCTAAATTGTTTTGTTATGAAATTAACCTAATCCAAAATCATTTTAAAAACAGGGGAAAAAACCAAAATGGAAAAAAAATTATGCCAGTACATTACTACCCACTGTGAAACACAGCTATTAAGAAATTTGAGGGTTTTTTCCCTGTATATGTTTTTTCACATGTATTTTTTACATAATTTTGACCTGTGATACATGCGATCTTATACAGTACTATTAAAATTTCACATTGTATCTGTCGTACGCATCTCCCATGTTATTATACCTTCATCACCCTCGTTTTTACCTCCTACCAGATAGTCTATTCAATGGCTATACCGAAGTTTTTTAACTCAGCCACTCACGCAGTTAAAGGTACTACATATTTAAGTTGTTTTGAGGGTCTTACAAACATAATTGTGCTAAAAATGTAATTTAGGAGGTGGCTATTTGTGCATGTGTATAGAGGTTTAGATTATCTAATGAGCTTGAAATCCAAAACGGATATATTGATCCAGATATTTTTAAGGAGATATATAACAGGTGACATAATAAAAGCATTCAACGATTGGTCTCTAGGAAGCAAACAGGAAATAGACAAAGATGGGGCTTCTTCGCCTCTGCCCGGGAGAGAGGCTGAAGGAGCGAGGGGCCGCGCTGCAGAGGGATTGGAGTCTGAGAGGCCAGGCGGGGGCCGCTCACCTGCCTCGGCGACAATGACTAGTGATCTCACCGCTGCGTCCCAGCCTCCTCATCGAAACCAGGTAACAGTACCTACCCCAAAGGGCTGTGGCAGGGGAGAACGACATATTATACACGAAAGCCCTCCAGACAGTGCCTGCCCCAGTGTGAGCTCTCAGTAAGAGCGAGAAAACCCCACGGAGCCAGTAACCAGAGTGGTCCAGGAAGCTGCCCACTGCTGTCTTTTGTGGGGGCCGGGGCCTAGATGCTATGTGTATAGATAATAAAAAGCTACAAATAAACTGTTAAATATGTTTCATCCTTCCATCGTGACAAATATTCCCCCAGAACAACAAAATAAAAAATGCGCGTTAAGCCGTGCTATGACGAGTGTGAAATGCACGGAACATTAGCAAGACCTCCAGGAGGGAGGAGAGTCTGACCGTTCGTGGGCCTATCTAGCTGCTGTTCGGCTAGCAGTGTTTGCACCAGCAACGAGAATAAACACACACAAACTCCCCAATTATATGTTTATTAAGAAAAATTCATTTTCTTGCCTTCATTTCAGTAAAACCACTGATTATATCCCCACCATCACAATTTTCACATAATCTGCGTTCCATTGATAGCAATAATCTAACAGATTGAAAAATAAATGTAATTATATTAAAATATACAAAATTTGAAAGCATTTTCATCAATATGTAAATCAATGCTAATGTAAAACACGAACAATTTAATTATTTTGCATGTGTTTTCAAAAAAATTATTTTTCTTCCCAAAGATTCAAAATTACGGGTTATAACCCAAATGCAAACTCATGAGTAAATACCAAAAATTAAAATAAGATGATTTAAACAGATCTGAGGCTTTTTTTTATTTAAGTTTTATGAGATAATTTACATGTTATTGCATGTTTTTATAAAAAGAAGACTATCTGCGGTTCTAGCAAAGTCCATTTAGTTGCTAATGGCAAGAACCGGTTTTATGCTTCACACATGCTATATCTAGGACTATATTTATATATAAAAGTAAGAGAAATACGAGTTATGTTATATTGCAAAACGTTAGCCAACATGGATGTGCAACTATTGCATATACTGTGCAATATTTTAGCGCCTCTAGAATCCTGAATTCGAACAGGAAGAGAAACAAGAAAATGATCTCTTGGGAAGCAGTTTTTTATTATGCAAGAATCTATCACATCCTTGCCGTATGATAGGAGGAATCTCGCAAGGTAGTAATTTTGTCTTTTATTTCAGCACTTCTGATGCTCAAATCCACTCCGCACTCCACAGTTGTGTGCGTTTGTGAAGTCAGCAGTGGTGTAGACACATTTCCTGAGTCCTCAGGTGCAGGTGCCTTTTATTCCAGGGGCAAGATGCGAGGACAAGTGCTGTGAAGAAATGTCCCTGGGGCCTGTGCAGTGTTGGCTGCAAGAGTGCTGGGCCTCAAGTGACAGAGTACTCGTGCATACTTTACTAAGCGTGTGTGTGTGTGTGTGTGTGTGTGTGCGTGTGTGTGTGTATCTGGGGGTCCTTTGAAGTATGAGGACCATTCAGGGCCTCCCTTGCCCATGTATAAAGGTGACACCACAGAGAAGAAACAAGTGACATTACAGACAAATGTTTATTGGGATACGTTTTCTGCAGTGCACCAATCCTTCTTACAATTATCATTATCCATATATGTTCCCTTGTTGCATTTGAGTCCATTCTAGAGCATTCTCAATACCTCACCCATCCCGGATGACTTGACTTTCAAACATTGGGCCTGTGTCAGTTTTGACATCAATCTATAACAGAAAATGGAAGAGAGACAGCTCTCCTTTCTCATCACCAGGGCCAATTCCAGAATTTCACGGCCAGTCCCGAAAGAGGGCTGCCTGTCTGGAGAGAAGGCTCATGATACGGAACAGAGGGGCAAAGCCCAGAGGAGGAGAATGGGCCCAAACGCAACTCAGAGTCCCCGCTGCGTGCATTAACAATCTCTTTGAGTCTCGACCCTTTTTTCGTGATCTCTGAAGCTCAGCTGAGCTTTGCTTCCTTCCAGAAGCCTCCAGCCATTTGCTAGGGGAACCAGACTCCAAGAAAATAAGAAGCAAGTGTGTTTGAATGTGAGACAGTTATTTTTGTAGCCTGTGCAGTGATAAAATGATATCACTGTCTGCAGGGCTGGGACTCTGGGCCCTGGGGCGGAGGGAGGATGGCCACCTGAGCTGCCTGGCAGAGATGTCAGAAGCCGTAAGCCACGCCCACCAGCCAGGAGGCGTGGCCAGTTGTCCAGCGGTCCACGAAAGGGCATCACGTAATGCACTGAGCTTGAATTCTTGCAGTGAAATAGTCACCTTTTTCTCTAGAAGTCGTTTACCCTGCTTATCTTTGATTTCCAGATGAGCTTCACTGCATTTTTATAAGGCCTCTCTTCACCCTGGGTCTAGCCCACTGTTGGAATGTCATCATTTCAAAATCATATCCATTTTCCTTCCTGTTAGGTTAAGGCGGTGGCCTCAGTTTAGGTCTACCTTCGGTTTTCAGTCCTCCTTCTCCAGGGCGTGTTTTAGGGTAGGGTCTCAATATCGCTATGTGTTGCTTGATGTTTATTACGACTAAATAACTATTTCCTATAGCACCAGTATCTATTGACTTCAGGAACATAAAGGCTGGCGGGAAGGCAGGGGGAAGGGGACGAGAATAAATCTGTGCTCCAACTGGAGCTAATACATCACCTTGACAGATCTTTCTCGCGAGCCCACTGTGTGCCCACGCTGTCCACGTGCTGAGATCAGTGGTCCATCTTCTCCCAAGCTCTTTGTCATCTAGGAGGGAGAAGAAACCAAGTGCACGGATAACTGTCATTCAAGGGAGAGTAAGGTGAATTTATTAAAGAAAACACAGTCCATATGATGAGAGCTTCGTTCAGGAAGCTAAATCTGGCAGCAACGTGTACGACAGATTGAAGTCAAAGAGGTAGAAGGTAAACAGGACGCTGAGCCAAGGCCTCCTGGGTTTACCTAGAGGGATATACGCTGTCAAGATCGAATGTTCTTCCACTCCTGCCGTGTCTGCTCATCGTATGTTTCACATACATGCATTTCACGCATGTCTCTTGCCAGGCGTGCTTGGCCATGCAAAGAACACGGTCAGCGGGACGTGGGTCCCAGGTCGGGTCACTCATAGGCCTTGTTGGGGAAAGAGGACGGCGCTGGGAAGACCTGGACTAGAAACAGCCGTGTTGTTGGCCGAAGGTGTAGGCGAATCCCGTCACATAGCAATGAACGCTAGAAAATTCTAGTGGACTGAAAGAAAAAAAGAAAAAGAATCCATACTGCATGTGGCAGTGCCAAAGATCAGGTGGGCAGGAAAAAACAAATACCAGGAAAGATTTAAAAGCACATCCTACGGTGAGGCCTCACTCTGCCGGCGAGGACAATGAGGCCACGCCCAGAGATATTTGACTTAAATTCTGTGTTGGGTTGGATTCCCGGAGTCAGAGCCCAAGGCTGCAGCAGGCAGGCAGAGCGTTACTGGGGAGCGTTCTGGGACCCACATCTGCCCAGGAAAGCAGTTGTGACAAAGGCCTCACCCAATCTCATGGGAGCTCTGGAGTGGGGATGGCCCTTCCCAGTTGGCCCCAGTTGAGGCTGGAAGGCTGGGCCTTTGTATCCTGCATGGACCAATTATTGAGTGTGGGCTGCGCCCGAGAGGGGGCCGTAACCCCAGTCAGGTGGCTCCCATTAGGCAAGGGCCCTGCCTGGAGAGGGTCTCAGCTGTGAACACTCAGCAACCCACCCTCTGGTAGTTGGGGAAATGAGGGCCCCAGTTCTGAAGGACAGGGTGCAACGGCATCTACTATGTCATCTACTTTCTGCGACTTTGCTCTGTCTCGTTTGAGAATCTTGGGAGAGAGGCCAGCAGAGGGAATGTTATTACCTAGAGCTCTGCACTCAGCAAGGATGGGAGATGGTGCAAAGCCAGCTGTTGAGGGGACCTCGGATGACAATGCCAGGGAACCCAAGACGGGCAGCCTCGTGAGAGGTAGCTGAGCTGAGCTTAGTGGCCATGGTAAGGGTCTACAGTCAGGCAGCTTGGTCACCTGTCTGCCACTTACTAGCAGTGTGACCTTGGGCGAATTACTTCATCTCTTTGTCCCTCAGTTTCTTCCTTTGTCAAATAGCGACAAAAATAGTTCTTACCTCATAGAGTTGTCGTAAGACTAAATGAGATAATGCATGCAAAAGCGCTTACTGCTAGCCCATAATAAGTAGGGCTCAGTAGAGGGCGTCTGCCAGGATCATTATTGTTATTGTTAATAATCATAATAGAAAGGTTGCCAAACTCCGAGAAAGGCCTTAGGCAAATGCTGGGGGGCAGAGTCCCCATCCAAGAGGTGTGAGAGTTAGGAAAACCAGGTCAATCACAGAGACAAAAGGCAGGGGTCCGTGCAGGGTGGGGAGTCTCAACAAATACCCCAGAGAGGGGCTGTTGCCACCTGACTTTTACGTGTTCTCAGGTCTGTGACACAGCAGAAGAGCCCATTTTAAAAAGCCCAGAGTAAGACAGAACACATTGTCTTCTTCATTCTGCCCCATTCCTGTAGGTGTGTGTAATCTACTCGTTCCCACTGAGTTGCCTTTACCTTAGATTCCAAATCCTGGCTTTGCCACCCACGTGGAGGCCTTGGGCAAGTCCCATAACCTCTCTGACCCTCAGTTTCTTCATCTAGGGAATCAGAGGAATAATGCCTGGTCTTAGGTGGCGGTTGTGAGGTTCAGGTGAGACATCATATTTGGGAGTCGTTTCCAAACTGTAAAGCACAAGCTGGATGTCACTGTCATAGGGCTGTTCTGCTGGTTGCTTTTGTGTTTTGGGTGTGGGGGCCGTAACCAACACAGGCTGGAGAGGACAGCCACAGGTTAATGATGATGGAGATGGGAAACTGGGATGAAAATGGTCCCTGTGATAGCTTTCCCACCTGAGTGGGAATGATGCTCTTTCGTCTCTTTGTGCATTAGAGACCTATTTTGTGCCAGACCCTAAGATCTTTAACATTAAGAGACATATAAGATATAATCCATTCTATTTTGTGGTATTCATGACACATCTGTTTGGTTATGTGTATTAAATTCTATTTCCATAGTTAAGAAAAGATTTATGCAGTTTCACCCATACTCCATCCCCCAGTCCCTAAATTATCTAGATAAAGCCCTCATGGGCTGGGCCGGGCGGGGTGGCTCACACCTGTAATCCTAGCACTCCGGGAGGCCGAGGTGGGTGGATTGCTTGAGCTCAGGAGTTGGAGACCAGCGTGAGCAAGAGCAAGACCTCATCTCTACTAAAAATAGGAAACTTTGCCAGGTGTCAGTGGCTTGCACCTGCAGCCCCAGCTACCTGGGGAACTGAGGCAGGAGGATTGCTTGAGCCCAGGAGTTTGAGGTTGTAGTGAGCTATGATGACGCAACTGCACTCTACCCAGAGTGACAGAGTGAGACCCTGTCTTAAAAAAGAAGAAAAAGAAGGAAAAAAAAAAAAAAGCCCTCATGGGAACATGAAGCTCCTGGCAGGTGTATGTCATCCTCAGTTATTACCATTCTGGGTGTGGCAGCCACCTTTGGCCGGACACCTCACCTTGGGTGGTGATACCCAAGTGTAACACACACAAACACACACACACACACACACACACACGAGTTTAACTCTTAATTACATTGGAGTTGGAGAGTGGAGTCTTCTTATAAGCAGAAATACAAAACTTTAATGGATTTTAAGTTACAAATCTTTCTTTTATGGGTCATAATATTTTGTTTTTATTTTTGGTCTAGTTTTTTAAAAAAATCTCTCCTTGCTCCACAGTCAGAAAGTTTGCAAGGTTTTCTTTGGACATTTAAATCTGAAGTCTAACTAGTATTGATTTCTATGTGCTGTATGAAGTAGAGATCTAATACTTTTTTCAGCCATATGTACGTATTTTTAAAAGTAAAGGGTATTTCCAAGATGGTAGGAAATGTGAATGTGTGGAGAGAAAGAAAAAACAAGCAACTGGATTAGAGATTACAGGAGAATAAAAAGACTAAACCAGGCCTTAGAGTTTATTAGGATGAAACCTTTCAAGCCAAAAGGTAATTATGGGCATTTTCCTGCTCACTCTCTCCCTCTTGGCACGTGTTGTTTGGTTTAACTCAGCTCATTGGATGAGTCCATGAGCCACGTTGGGTGACGGTGGTGGAGAAGAGCACTTCCATGACAACCACGCCATCAGTCTGTTCACTTACCTAAAACATACCTGTGGAGCATCTGGTACTGGCATCCAAAAGGGGTTAAGTGTAATCCCTGCCCTCATGGAGCTCGCTGTCTGAATAGGAACACACAAATGCAATGTAATTTCCTAAATAGATGAGTGTCTCGTATTCATTAAATGATCGCAGTTAACAAAACACTCACATATATGATTTTTTATATGTCTGAGATTCAAAAAGGCTCAGGGACCTGTCCAAGGTAACACAGCTAGTTAGTTAGCACAGAGTCAGAATTAGCATCTAGAGTTTTCTTTTAGTCCAGTGTTCCTTCAGTTATGCTGTGTCTCTGGGCATAATCTCAATTTTCCAGTGGCTTTTTTTGTACAATTAAATCTCTTGCTAAATCTGTCTCTATTTATTCATCTAGCAATTTACCTGTCCATTTATCTACCCATTATCTATACATCCATCTAACTCTGGGTTATCAGACCGTCTGCCTCCCTGTCTGAGTAGGCAGAGCGGATGGCGGGAAGTGTACCAGGACAGATTTGAAGCTATTTGAATACGGCCGGATCCCAGGCTCATCCCTAGCTCTTTGCCTAACATCAAGCCAGCTGCCTGATGTATTGCAAATCAGTTTCACATCTGTGAGGGTTTGGACTGAATGTTTTTAAAAGTGTGGTCTAGGGTCTCCCATGATGTCTTAATCCATTTTGTGCTGCTGTCACAGAATACCCGAGACTGGGTAATTTATGATGAACGGAAACGTATGTGGTCCACGGTTCCAGAGGCTGGAGAGTCCAAGATCGAGCGTCCCCATCTGGCAAGGGCCTTACGACTGCATCATCCCATGTCGGGAGATGGAAGGACAAGAGAGTGTGTGCACATGAGTGTGTGCACGTGTGTGTGTGTGAGAGAGAGAGAGAGAGAAGGGAGAAGGAGGGAGAGGCCAAACTCACCCTTTTATCAGGAGCCCATTCCCATGACAACTAGCCCACTCCTGCAATAACACCATCAATTCATTCATGGCGGCTGAGCCCTCATTACCTAATCACCTCTGAAGGGTCCCACCTCTCAACACCATCGTATTGGGGATTAAATCTCCAACACACGAACTTTGGGGGAACACACTCCAACCACAGAACATGATTTCTTAGTAACTTAATTTTTTCAAAGTATTATCTCCTTTAATACTATTTTATTTGCTAATAGGTAACGTCACATTTGTAACACCCGTCGTCTACAGCTACCTCTCATCCCCTTCCCTGTTCTATTGGTTAGCCTCCTTTGGGTGCAATTAAGAAAAACACGACTCAAACTCACTTACGCAAGCTCGAGGCTCCGTTCGCTTACGTAGTTGGAAGGACTGGGTTGATCACAGAATTAAAGCAGTAATCAACAGAACCAGAGTCCCTGCACTGGAACCCTATAGGGATTCTAAGTGGATGTATCTCATTTTTCCTCCATATTTTATTTATAATTTTCTGGTTTTTTTTTTTTTGTTGTTTGTTTGTTTGTTTGTTTGTTTGTTTTTGAGACAGAGTCTCCTTTGTTGACCAGCCTAGAGTGAGTGCCGTGGCGTCAGTCTAGCTCACAGCAACCTCAAACTCCTGAGCTCAAGCGATCCTCCTGCCTCAGCCTCCTAAGTAGCTAGGATTACAAGCATGCGCCACCATGCCCAGCTAATTTTTTCTATATATATTTTTAGTTGGCCAGATAATTTCTTTCTATTTTTAGTAGAGATGGGGTCTCGCTCTTGCTCAGGCTGGTCTTGAACTCCTGACCTCGAGCGATCCACCTGCCTCGGCCTCCCAAAGTGCTAGGATAACAGGCATGAGCCACCGTGCCTGGCCTAATTTTCTGTTTCTCTTTATCTGCAGAGCTCATTCTCCTCTGCTGCAGAAAGGCCCCGTCCACGCCATGGGGAATGTGGCCCTGGCAGTCCTAGCTGAGCAACTGCTGTAGAAAGTTTTTTCTCACGGTGCGTGAACATGGATCCAAAGGGAAGGACTCCGACTGACCGTCTCCCACTTAACCAGTCTATTAGGGGAATTAGACGAGGGTCCCAATAGAAACCTGTGGAACAGGGGAAGGGTAGATGCCCACAAAAAGGACGCTGAATAACGACAATTAAAAAATTTCCTTTACAACCACTGTTCGAATAATAAGGTAGTCATGGGCAGAAACATCCACTTGAAAAGGTTAAGGCAAAATAATGGTTAGGGTCATGGGCCCCAGAAACAGTTTTCCTGGGTGAATCCCAGCTTTACATTTATAAGCCATGGGCCCTTGGGCAAATGAGTAACCTCTTTAAGCCTCACTTATTTCATCTTTATGTCAATACGTTACTCTGAGGATTAAATTTATATAAAATGCCAAGCGCAAAATAAGGATTACAACAGTTGGCTATTACTGCTGTTATTACTATTGCTACTGCTTCTACTGTTAGTAGTAAGATCATATAACAGGTATACAATAAACAGCAGAGTCTGAGCTAAAGCAATGCCTTCTGATGTCTAATAATCTAAAGCTCTTCCCACACAGCCTGGATCCGGGCATCTGAGCGTTGGAAGGTGACGGGTGAAACAGTGGTGGAGGTGAGTAAGTAGGATCATGGTGCTGGTGTGTCTGGATCCTGTCATAGTGGCCAGTGACCCCCTTATTTGCTTTATAATTACCTCTTGTTACCTTATTTTGCAGAAGAGAAAACTGAGGCATAGAGTGATTAACTTGCTAGAAAGGTCACCCAGCTCGGAGGTGGTACGGCAGCTCCTTTAGGGCCTTGCTGATGTACTGGCAGAATGAGGTTCTCTTTAGTGCTCTGGCTAGATGGTGTGAATTCTGTTATCTCCTCTCGTCACTGCACGTGGCTGGGGTATCAGGCTCATGGTTAGCGTTCAGTCTTCTCAAAGAACAAATGGGCAGGGCCAACAATGACATTTGCTGGAGAAGAAAGCAGGAAAATACAGAACTCAGACTCTACTGAGATGTATGTTGGTTTGAAGTTACATAGATGAGCTTCCCCCAGTAAAATAACTGTCAGCTGCCACTATTTTGTCAATGAGATGCTCCCCTTCCGTGCAACCTGGGGATTGACTTTTGTTGCAAAAGAATGATCTTTGATCCACCCAAAACTTTTTCATTCTCATTTTTTTTTTTACAATCCAGGAATTTCAAAATAATAAGGGTGTGTTAGGTCATCCCTAGACCTGTTTCTCTTTGTTACTCAACTCCACGGTCTGACAGTCCGCTCTGAATTTCTGTAGGGTGTATCACTCTCTACCTACAGGGGGTGGTGACTCAGCCTGTTGAATAACTCCTTTTCCCCCATTATGACATGTCAACCTTGTTTCATTGCTGTGGCATGTTTCTTGCCCTGTGGCTGATAAACAAGGTAACCCAGTCAGGAAACCAAAGCACATTCCCTACTCCTGAGTCAAAGCATGAATCTGCCAATCTAGACCTAGAAGACATCCTCTTACACCTTGCTCAATCCTCTAAGGAAGTTGTTTTTCTTTTCCTCAACCCCATCCCTTCCCTCACCCTGAGCCCCTAAGAGGACATAACCGTGGAACTATTTCTACCTGAAAAATAAATCCAGGGGATAAGATCTTTTAGGTTGCATTTATCAAAAAAAAAAGAGAATGTTTAGATCATTGACTTATTTGAAATTGAGTATCTGTTTCTGCAAGGTTTGATCTGTCTGGTGTTGGTCACACTGGGTTACACATCAGGATTCTATGACTCTATCACAGGTGAGTTGTCAGGCTAAGTCTGTGGTCATGGAGACAACATGGTGTCATGAATGGAAATGTCAGGGTTTGGGGATTTCTGAACCCCACTTTCTGGAAATGGGGATAAAAATAACTCCTTTTAGGGTTGCTATAAGAATGAAATGAGAATATATGGAAAGCACATGTAGCAACATATCCCTGATCTATGTGAAGGTAACCTTTCCTATTGACGTGCTGGGTAACCCTCACCATGGTACTGCTTTTGGGCTTAATTGTCCCAAATGACAAAACAGAGATAATTGTATTTGCCACTTAATCATGTTTACAAACACTTGAACTAGTGGAAGTATAGATTAGTACAACTTTTCAATAGGCAATTTAGTATCATCTATCAATATACATACACACACACACATATGTATCTCCTTTAATATAATTTTCCTTTGGGAATTTGTTATAAGAAACTAATCAAGTATTATTCATAAAAGTGTTAATGACATTGTTTATAATATGAAAAATGACAACTACCTACAAATCTCACAATAGGAAATTGGTTAGGTAAATTATCATATATCATTATATGGAGGAATACCATCTAAGTAGCCACTAAAAATCATGTTGTAGAAGAATATTTGTATGGTAAATGTTCATTCTGCATCACTAAGTGAAAAATGCAAATAACAAAAAGGATACACTATTTAGTGTTTTTAATAAATAAGAAATGCACATATATACATGGAAAAAAATCCTGGAAGGCATATATAAAACATTAATCATAGTTCTTTTTGGTTGGAACCCGAGTGATTTTTGTTGTCCTCTTTTGTGCTGTTTTTGTGTTTTACGGGTTCTTTTTATTTCTTTAATTAGGAAAACATGATTTCAAAATACACTGTTAAACTAATTTCATTTTCAAATGGGCATTATAGCTTTATCCATGATCTCTACCTTTAAAATGCCTTAACACTACTTAGACAAGAATTTATAAATGCAGGCATAGAGCGAAGGCCGAGATGAAATACCTCAAAATGTTGACAGCATTATCTTTGTGTGATACTGTACAAGTGATTCTGTCTTTTCAGCTTGTACTTTGTGTTTTCAAATTCCTACAATCTGCATATATAACTTTTATGAAAAGAAAGAATGCTATTAAAATATCTGTTGAATAACTCTGATTTATAAAAAGCAATATTTTCTTAATGCCTCTGTGGGAACTGGTCGATTGGGCTTTTTTCTTGGCTGAATTTAGTTTATCTGGTAAGTAAATAAACTGGCTCAAAGAAAGCCCCTGTCTCTCGAATGCATGGTGCCTATTTTGAGCAAAATCTAATTTCTTTTCTTTTTAACATCTTATATTCCTATTTCAGGGTGATTTTAATTTGCAATAGCAAGCTATTCAATGCTCAAGTCCTAAGCTACCCGGGGGGAAAAGAGTTCTCCAGCACAACAGCTGAATCTGATGAGGCCTGAGAATCTTCCAGGCGGGTCTGGTCTCCCAGGATCATCAGCCGGATTCTAGATCAAAGGGGCTCAAGTAAACGCATTAACTTTAGACTCCTTCTCCCCACGCCTGGGATCCGCTGGACGCCTGCCCATCTGGGCCGAGACCTGTGGGCGGCTGTTTTTGAAGCAAGGGTGTCTTGAGGTCATAGCTAAAGCACCGATTTCCTTGTCTGGTAAAACAACCAGAATGTGTGTACCAACATTTCCAAGGTCAGTGCTGGGCTTCTAGCAAAAGAAAAAAAAAAAAGTTGATATTCAGGCTAGGGATAAAAAGCAAGTCTTTATTCAGGTCTATTGCTGAAGTTGAACTATTTTACAGATGCCCTAAGGCCTCTCTTCAATGCATTCTCCACCCTCCAAGGGACAGACTGGATCTTCTCTGGACATACCATGGGCAAATGAATTTGGGACCAGCTGACATTTCCCCCTGCCTTTTTTCTTTTATTAAAGGGCAAGAGTTACTTCTCTACTGGAGAAAGACTCTTACTGACAAATGTGAAGAATGCTGACGTGTTCTTAGAGTAAACATCATCACAGATAAGAAAATGAAAAGGGGAAAAACCAACAATGTATTTCAGTTGGTGGCAACTCGGTTGCTAGGGCCAGAAAGCTGAGAATCGTCCTGGCCTTCTCTCTCTCCGTCAACCCCACCTCTAATTCCAAACCATCGCCAAGTTTTCTCTGAACCATCCCCTTCTCCAGTTGCCTACTGGAGTCCCAGCCCGGCCCTGACGGTCTCCTAGCCCACAGCCCTCTGTGTCGTGTGCAGGGAGACCTTTGCTCAGCTCCCACTGTAGCCCTTGTGGAATGCAAACCTCACTCCTTCCTTCCCTCTTAAATCCTTTCCTCTCTTGGATAAAACCTGAGCTCCTTGATGCGGCATTTGACGACCTCGGGGATTTAGCCCCCTTTACCCCACCCACCTTCCAGCTCAAACCTCAGCAACACCGGAACTTCCTGGGTGCATCGGTGGCAGGGCCCAGTGCAAAATGAAGTCGCAGTGCCCCTTGTTCAAAACGCAAATTCAATGACAAAGTTATTAAGAATTTCAAGATGGCAGCCACAATGCATTAAACCCCAAGCACGGGTCACACATCCACGAAGATGCCGGCCCCTCGGGGTGTCTTCACCCCAGTTTCCTTGCTCCTGCAGTGCTTTGCCTGGAATGTCCCACCCCTTCTCCACTTCTGCGCTACCTCGTCTTGAAGATTCCTTTGGCTCAAGTATTTGTACCAAGAAGTCTACTCAAGCTTCCCTTCCCACGACCTCACGCCCCGAGCTGGGGTGGGGATTCCTCCCCTGTGCTCCCTCTAGACCAGGGATTCCCAGGAGATGAACCACCAACCGCCTAGGGGGGTTGTTCAAAATTAATCTGAATCTCAGTGGGCGGGGCCTAGGAATCTGCTCTTTAAAAGCTCATAGATACAGCTGTTTGCATGCTGGCGTTTGAGCGCTAACACTCTCATCGTCAGGCTCTGTGCTCAGGTCCTCTGTTTCCTTAACGTCTCGCACACCGCCTGGCAGGTCTTCCCGGATGTTTGATGACTGACTGTTGGATCCAACTTCAGGTTTGCCTTCTGCCTTCCCGCTTGTGCTTCTCACTGACAACCCTGAGTTCTCGGAGCCAGCGTACCATTTCTTTCAGGGTTAGTGCATCTCCGCGTGTCCTCGGTGGCTGGGCACAGCTGGGTGCTGTCCTGCCAGAGGCCCCCGAGAGTGACCGATGGGGTCGGCACTTCCTGGATGGAGCTGCCAGCTGGCGTGTGGGGGTTCCTTGGCTGCCATGACTCTGCACCCCAAAGGGAGCTCTAAGCATGTGCCTTGGTTTCCTGAGGGGTCCAGAAGGGAGGAGAGAGATGAGCGATGACGCCGTCGCCACAGCTGTAGGCATGAGAGCGCATCTCATTTTCTCCGTGGTTGAGGGCCCTCGTGTGAGGCTCCAGGCAGGCTGCGGGCCAAGGAGACTGCAAACGGCGCCACGAGGCCCCAACTGCCAGCATTTCCTCAGCTGTCTCCCTCTTCTTCTTTAATGAAGAAGTGACATCAAGAAATGAGCTAAAAACCCAGGGGAGCCCTGGCTCTGGCTCATGTCAGTCCCAGAGAGAGTGAGAGGCAGCCATGAGCTCGACTGTGGCCGCTTTTACCCCCGTCCTGGCTCCCGGGCTCAGGGGGAGTGTTGACCACAGAAGTCCAGGAAGCTTCGCCCCAAGCCCAGACAGAGCCTCTGTCCCTGTCCCCTCCAGCCTTGGGCAGGCAGAGCAGCCCTCACAATGCTGCCATGATGCGGGTGACAGACCTGCCCCAGCTCAAGGCCCCCGTGGGGTGCTGGATATTTCATTGCAGGGAGGGGGGATAGACCCCCTGCGGGTGGTGGGTGTGCAGATGGAGAACAGTTGGCTGGAAGACTTCAGCCACCGTTCGTTCTCGTCCTCCCTGGTGGGGTGTCAGTAGTAGCAGGCAGTGCAGCGAGCAAATGCTCACTCAGCTGTAAGCATCTTCCATGCTGGGCTCACCCTGGGCTCAGCCCCAAGATCCCAGCGGGCCACACTCCCAAGATGACCCCATGGCCTCCTAGATGGATGAGCCCCCCAGTGAGCAGGCCACCTCCAGCCCCTGGGTCTCCGCACCACCCCCCTGCAAGGGCACCCCTGAACACCAGACTCTTGTCGCTATTTGGGGACATACATACCAGAAGCTGGGGGACCCCTTCACAAAAACCTGGCCCTCCACCTGCTGTTTGGATTCGACACAAAATGTTTTTGCTTTGTTTCAAAAAAATATTTTTGGTTGATTTTATGGCTGTTGTTTCAAAGCTGAGCTCTTTCTAATTAAGGGCATCATCGGATTTGGAGCCCGTGCCAGCCAAGCTAGGTACAAGGTCCAGGCCTCAAGGAAGCGGATGCCGGGAGGAGAGCCCTGTGGTTCCCTCAGCAGGGAGGAGGACGGGTCACCCCACGGACCATTAAGCAATTGTCTGGGAGCCAGGGGTCTGCATATGGTCGCCGGCGTAAGCAGATGTCTCACGGCTCACGAGGCGATCGAGGCCGCTTTCATGGCTGGTGCTTCAGCCACACACGATTTCCCACTGTTCCCCTGAAATTCGCCTTCATCGTCACCATCATCACCCAGTAAGAATAGTAGCTTAAATTCAGGGAGTGCTTGATATGTGCAGGGCACGATGCGGAGGCTTACACGGTCTCATTACAGCCCATAATACCCCTGAAGTGTTGCGGCAGTTAGCCCCACTTACAGATGGGGTGACTGACTGAAGCTTGGAGGTGTGAGTAACCTGTCCGAGGTCACACAGATGCGAGGGTTCAGGCTGCACATGGTGCTGTAGCCACAGTGAACCTTGGCATGTCATGACTCCTTCAGTGGCATTTAGTGCATTTTACAGCCCAGAGCTGTGTCTCAGCTCTCTGTAGCACTTCCGTCCACCTGTGGTATAATAAATATGCATATGCGTGTGTGTGCGTGTATATGTGTGTATAGTTGGCCTTTGTCCTGGGTTCCTGGCACAGAGCTCCTAAAACCTTTGGAATTTCCTGAGTGATAGGAATGTCTTTTGTTATTCATTAATAAGCCCCCTTTGCACCCCTGAGTTTATGCTGATGAGATGACTCACAGAGGGGCTGCCAGAGGAGGAGCCCACAAATGATTAGGGGATTAGAGCTTTAAGCTCCAACCACTGCCCCTCGCAACCGTCCAGGGAAGAGAGAAGGGCTGGGGATTGAGTTCAAGCACCAATGCCCGGTGATTTAATCAATGATGCCTGCCTAATGAAACTTCCACAAAACAAAACAAAACAAAAACAAAAACAAAAAATATCCTAACCAATGGGGTTGGAGGAGCTTCTGGGTTGGTGAATGCGTCCACTCACCAGCTCTCTGTAGCACCTCCATCCACCTGTGGTATAATAAATATGCATATGCGTGTGTGTGCATGTGTATGTGTACATATATTTGGCCTCTTTGTCCTGGGTTCAGGTGCACCCCACTTCCACAGGGACAGAGGCTCCTGTGCTTGGGACCCTTCCAGACCTTGTCCTACGTACCTCTTCATCAGGCTGCTCATTTGCATCCTGCATAATAAACTGGAAGCGTAAGTGTAGCATCTTCCCGAGTTCTGTGAATCACTGTAGTGAATTCTGAAACCTGACGGGGGCTTGAATTTGTAGTCGGCTGGGCAGAGGTGTGGGTGACTTGTCTTAATCTGCTCAGGCTACTGCAACAAAACCCCTTAGACTGGTAGAAATTTCTGTTAAGCAGTAGAAATTTATCGCCCACCATTCTGGAGGCTGGGAAGTCCAAGATCAAGGTGCCGGCAGACACGGTGTCTAGTGAGGGCCCGCTCCTCGTACATGGCAGCTTGTGTGTGTCCTCTTGTGGCCAGAGGGGCGAATGAGCTCCTTCAGGCCTCTTTTGTAAGAGCCCCAACCGTGAGGACTCCACCCTCATGACCTGATCCCTCCCAGAGACCCCTCATCTTAACACCATTGCAGTGCGGACGGGATATAACGTGAATTTCAGGGGAGCACACACGTTCACACCACGGCACGCGGGGACCCTGTTTGTGGCTGGTGTCTGAAGTGGGGGCTGTCTTGGTGAACTGAGCCCATCACCTGTGGGGTCTGGGCCAACTCCAGGTAGTTAGTGTCACAACGGAACTGACTTGTAGGACACCCATTTGGTGTCAGAGAAGCAGAGAACTGATCGGTTGCCGTTGGAAAAACCACCACACCCCGCAACTGAGCTGTGCCCTCCATGGTCCAAGGTGACACTGGAGTCACTGGTTCAAGAACACCAGGGGCCAGCACGGTGCCTGACACACCACAGGTGTCGGCAAATTTCACCCCTCGATCTGCAATTTCAGGCTCTCAACCTCCAGCTTTAGCTCCCAAGACCCCTCTTCATCTCCAGTTGAGTTACTGAGACAGATATTCCCCATGTTGGTTACAGTGAGTGTGGCCTTCACATGAGTGGCATTGGTGAGTTTCAGGACACAACACCTAGGGTCACATTCATAGTTGGTGACAGAGCAAGGACCCAGCACCCTACTCTCATCACTGGGATGCTGTCCCTCCTCCACCTCACTGCCTTTTAACTTTCCTAAGTGTCCTTCCTTATGTGAAGCCACGACAATTCTAGGACCAACACGAAATCCAGCAACTCGCCTTAGGTCACCTGATGAAAACGGTTTCCAGCTCTGTGTCACCCTCATTCCACACTGCAAATTGGATTTTCCTCCAATCGACCCTCGAATCCCCACTTTCCCCCCTCCCACTGCACGTTGTGTTTCCCAGGTCCCTGAATTTCAAATCCTCTGTCCTCTGATGACACAGAGAGCTGAGGGCAGGTGGGGAGGGAGAAGATTCCAGAAAGGCCCCTACTGCTGTCAGCGGCTTCCAGGGCCGAGATGATTCACTGGGGCGGGCGGTTCCTGTGCATGGAGGTCGGCTGGGTGTCGGTCATCAGCTGCCTCCTCTCCCGGAAATGGCTCCTCTAAAAGGGTCTGCAGCAGCAGCAGCGGCGGGGAGGCCTGCTCCGAGCCTCTGGGGCTGCTGGAAGGAGGAGGGAGGAGGGGAGGGGGCACGGAGGAGGCCTGGAGAGCTGCCATCAGAGTGCGGCTGGTGACAGGAAGAATCTATTAATCTTGCGTGCAGAGCCAAATATGGTGCTGGGGCTAGGTAGGTAATAAACAATGGTCACATTGCAAACTCGACAAGGAGAGACATTACCGACGGGAGGGAGGGCAGGCCTGACGTCACCCGCGTGTGCGGTCCTCACTGCTCTGACCCGGCCGGCTCGCCCCAGGGTGCGGGGAGCCCATATTTGTCCTTGTTGAGTCCACACGTGATTTTTTTTTTTCTTGATGTGCTCAGAGCAAGAAGAGGGAAAGCGAGGCCTGCTTGTCACGTGGAAGGTGTGTTGGTGGCGCTGCCCCCTGGCCCCTGGGCTCCTGGAGGCATGGCATGGAGGGAGCCTGTCGCACTGTCTCCACTAGCTCTGGGTGTGCCATGCGCACTCAGCCAGCCTCTTAGTGGCAGTGACAGCACATGTTGTCACTGGGAATGGCCAGAACTGGTGATTTTTTTTTTTTTTTTTTTTTTTTTAGCATGAATGGTCAAACACACTGTATTAAAATCTGAGTTTTAGCTCTTCCGGGATAGGTGTTTGCAGGCATCTGGGGAACAGGCAGACACCTAAGTCTGGCCCTTTCTCACAGGGACTTGATGACAGCTTGGCTGCAGAGACAATTGCTCACACGTGAAAGTCTGAGAATGAGCACAGCACCTTCTAGTCCCAGCGCCAACCAACCGGCGAGTCAAATAAGAGCAGCAGGGGCCGGGGGAGCCACGGAGCACTAGGTTCGAGCATCCGCTTTGTGAACGGGGTGGGACCTACTCCTTTTTCCTGTGCCTGTGTGTGTCTTTGGGCTTTTCTTTTTTAACAATGAGATTTACCTGCAGCTCGTGTCTTCTATAACCACATGAAAAAATGGCAGTAAGGGCCGGAGTGTCAAGTGGTGGTAAGAGGAGCACAGGATTTTGAGCCAGAAACAACTGGCTTTGAGCCCCAACTGTGACCCTCATCAGCCACGAGACCTTAGAGCGGTCAACCCACTCCCTGAGCTTCTCCTTGCTTGTCCCTACAGCAGGGTTGTCCCACCCCTCAGCAGGGTTTTGTGAGCATCAGAAATCGTCCTCCAAAGGGCCCAAGGTGGTAGGTTCTCAATAAATTATAGTTGTGATGGAAACAAATACAGGCTCTTCTCAACTTAAATGATGAACTCCCTGCAGGTGCTTAGTGGCTGGGAACTCTCCTTTCCCTGCTGTACATTTTTGTGGTTCGGGGCTCTTTCCAACAAGCTGTGGCTTTAAAAAATGCAGATAGATAGCTCCTGCTGAAGAGCGAAAGCTCTCCCGAGGAAGCCAAAGGGCATCCTGCTCTGATTAGCACTGACTGGTCTGGATTCCTGTCACAGAATGCCGAGCAGGGATCTAGACGCTGCTTTGCAACGTGACTGCTGGCCTGACAGTGAGACCAGAATACATTGCCACCGCTTTCCTGCGGGGCATCCTCAAGGAAAAGCCACTGAAGGCTTCAGAAAAAGCCTCAGCAGGGGTCCACAGCCCGCAGTGTGGGTGCTAGAAGTAGGGGTGGCCAAGACCAGGCTGGCTCCTGGGCTTCCCACAAGCTTCCCAGTGTGTTGCTGAGGACAATGTGGCTGCCACACTTGGTGCAGGGAGGGACGGTCACCATATGCATTCCTCACCCATCGCGCATGTCGATTTCACCCATTCCTGTTTACTCTCCGCGATCACTGTCTGAATGAAAAATCAGGACATCCACATGCATTTGTTTCATAGTGTCCACGAAGGAAAACTCTAATCCTTTGTCCCAGAAGAAAAATATCTGTGAGGCCGTCAGTCCAAGGTTTAAATGTCACGGAGAGAATGGTATAACTGCTGGACCAAAGCCGTGGAAATGAATTAGGACATCCGAAAAGACAGGCAAGCCATTATTAATGCAAGAGCAGGAGTCAGCCTAAAATACTACTTAACTTTAGTTGTAAGTCTGCAATTCATATTTCTCCCACAACCAAGCGACATTAAGAATAGTATATTAAATAAATAAATAAAGAATAATGGAGGAATCGGATGATTGTCATTTATCACCCATAAAGATCCACATTTCAACTCTATGGCAACAACATCAGTGATCTAAATATGAGCAAGTGGAGCACATTATAAACATTTAGTTATATATTTTGATCACCATGAAGTCATTACAAGGGAAATAAAAACTGTTTTTTATCTGAACTATTAATATTCATCAAATGTTAATGAAAATACCTAACAAATAATTATGAAAAACACATTGCTTTAGTAATAAAGATGAAAGAGATGATAATCATGGTGAATATTTAATCTGCAAAATAAAGAACATACCATTAATAAGACTTAATTATGTCACTAAATATTTAATTTTACTTTCGCTACTAAATTTTGCTTGCACGCTGCATATTTTAAATGTAAAAAGCTTCTTAATAAGATTTGTCGTTTCAGCAATCTCAGATGCCAGACCATTTAAGTTTGACTTACTGTCTTCATCAAATTGGTCAAACATCATTTTATTTATTATGAAGTGAAATGAACAGCCTTCTTTGCTGTTCACTACAAGTTATGCTTTATCCAGAAGGAAAGTTAATAATTGATTCTAGGTTATACCCACAAAAATAATGTTTTCTAATGGCGAGTAAAAATAATTGCTTTCCTTTTCTATTTTTTTTTTTTTCAGTGAATATCACCATTTCCCACATTTCCTATGGTTTGTGTAGGAGAATACAGGTCTGAGCTTGCTGTAGAGTAGGGTCCACGTCACTCACAATTAGATCCCTTCACTTCCCCACGATTGACCCTCCGCGCTTTAACTACTGCTTCTGGAGAAATCTCATTTCGTACATTTAGGATTGCAGAGAGCAAGTGAGGTTCCTGGTTCTGCGGACCAGCACAAGGGCAGCCCCAAATCTCTCCACCTCACCTTAGCACGTGCATGTCCTCGGGTGCCCAGGCTGGGCCAGGCTGTCTCCCACCCTCTCCTTCTGTGTCCCTTTACTGCCTGGGCCTGTGATGACCCGAAGCTCGGTGGGAGGAGCACGAGGACTCTGTGGTGGCTGGGACAATATGAAGCACGAGGATGGGTCTCCCGGCAAAGTTCCCTCACCTGTGAATCTGCATGTCCTGACCAGCTCCGGTGGCTGAGCAGGCGCCTGAGGCCATCGGGTAGGTGCCCACCGGAGGCTTAGCCTTTGCCTACTGAGACATACAGAGCTCTTTGCTGGAAGAGGAAGGCGGATCCTGGCATATGGTTGCTCGGGAGGGACCAGGAGGGAAGCCAGACAAGGCTCGGGGGACCGCCCGACCGACCCCGCTGGCCCAGGACCGAGGGCCTCTCTCAGGATGTAGGGATTTTCAGGGCTAAAACCAAGGATGGTCACCCTCAGAGCATCTCTGACCTGAGAGACTCCAAACAGTGCCGGGCGAGACCTGGAGGGGAAGACAAAGAGAACTGCTTGGAAAGGCCTCCTTCTCCCCCGGCAATAGCAGGAAAGCACTGGAAGAGGCAGGGAAAAAACAGAAGCCCCAAGGAGAAATACAATGCTTCTTCCATCCCTGGGCATAAACAGGGGTTGGAGCTCCGTCTTTCATCCGGTTAGGAATTCAATTACCTGATCTCCAGGGCTCCTTGGAGGCTGGAGCCCCCAGACACTCTGGGAGCAGAGGCTGATCATTGTGCCAGGGCTGGTGTGGCTCAAAGTTTCCCAGTCCCCAGAAACATGCTCCTCTGTCGCTCCCTTTCCCTCCCGGTGGTTGGAGCCTGACCTGCATTCAGAACTGGAGTGTCAGGCTGGACCCGCAGGCCCGTCTAGACTCCCGAGGCAGCTGCGCTTTCTTCGCAAGAACACGCTGGGACTTTTCAGATGGGCCATTGTGGTAGGTGCTAACATTCTAATGTTGTAAGAACCAACAGTGACCAGGATGATAATGGGGCGGGTCTCCCTGATGCATCACACTTGTCTCAGGTGGGAGTCATTTTCCGTGATGTCCCCAGGTTGCCCATCCGCGCCGTGATGGGGGGAGCCGGGCAGCCCCGGGGCTGTTGGTCCCGTGGTGCTGTTGGGAGGTGTTCCTTACTCCAGAGGGGCTTGGCCTGCGCAGGGGGTTAAGTGCACAGGCTGACGCTCATCTTGTGGGTCAGCAAGAGACTGATGACATGTCCCCAGGGGATTCGGAGACAGACTTGCGACTTCAGGAGCCGCTGAAGGTCTGATCAGTCCTCTGAACTGTCTTCCTCACCCCCGCCATTTTCCATCGTTTTCAGGGTCTGCTCAGGACGGCACCTTCCACGACATCCTCCTGGCCTCCCCTGTGAGGCGAAGCTTCTCCAGGCTCAGCTAGCGCTCTGTGCACAAATCCATCGTTGCTCTTCCTCCTGGAAGTACGGTGGCTCCTCGAACAACGCAGGGGCTGGCGCACTGACCCTCCACACACTCGAAAATCCGAGAAAACTTAACTCCTAATAGCCTACTGTTGACGGGAGGCCTTCTTGATAACATAAACCGTCCGTGAACACATATTTTGTACGCTATATGTGCTATATACTATATTCTTACAATAGAGTCAGCTAGAGAAAACACACGTTATTAAGAAAATCATAAGAAAAATACATTTTCTGCTAATTAAGTGGAAGTGGATCGTCATACAGGTCTTCATCCTCATCATCTTCATGTGGAGTAGGCTGAGGAGGAGGAGGAGGAGGAAGAGAGGGGGTCGGTCTTGCTGTCTCAGGGGTGGCAGAGGCGGAGGAGAATCTACATACATGTGGACCTGCACGGTTCGAACCTGTGTTGGCCAAGGGTCAACGGCATAGACTTTCTCGTTCTCCAGACATGGGACTTTTAGGTAGGAGGGACTCTGCCTCTTCATCTTTGTTTCCCCATCAGCTAAAATAGTGCTTTGTTCACCAAAACAACCACTAAATGCCTACTGAGTGCTTTGAATGATGGAGGGCTCCTTGCCTTGCTTTGAATCTCAGCTCAAGGGACTACCTCTTCCAGGAAGCCTTTGGGTTAACGAAGGACACCCTCGCCTTTCCCTATGACCCTTGCTCTCTTTTATTTTTGGAAATAGTTAATGTGGCATAATTAATAATAATATCTAATATTGATTAAGCACTTACAACCTGCCAGGCACTGCTGCAAGCACTTCCCTTCTCACACCAACCCAATGAATTAAGTTCTACTAACATCATCCCCACTTTGCAGATGATGAATCTGGGAAACTGAGGCGCAGAGAAGTTAAGAAACTTACTTACGTTGACATGTATCAAAAGCAGAGGAGTCAAGATCGACCCCATCCAGTCTGACTTTAGACTTGCTTACTCACGGTGCTGTGCTGTCTCTGAGTTGTATTTCGGCTGCAAGTTGAATGAATGACTAAAAGCTCCAAAGTGGCGCTGTCCAATAGAACTTTCTGGAATGCAGAAATATTCCCTATCTGCACTGTCCAATCAGGAACCACCAGCCACATGTAGCTATTGAGCACCTGAAATGTGGCCAGCGTGTCCGAGAAAATAAATTTTCAAATTTTAGTTAATGTAAATTTAAATAGCCACATATGGCTAGGGGTTACTGTATTGGACAGTGCAGCTCTAGGAAGAGAAAGGACATTTTTACAAGATTTTTTTATTTTTAATTATTATGCGTACATAATATTTGTATATATTTATGGGGCACATGTAGTGTTTTGATACAGGCATATAATGGGTAATGACCAAATCCGGGCAATTGGAGTCTCCATCACCTCAAGCATTTATCCATCCTTTGGGTTAGGAACATTCCAATTCCACTCTTTGGTATTTTAAAATATGCAATAAATTATTAACTGCAGTCACCCTATTGTGTTACCAAATACTAGATCTTATTCATGAGAAAGGACATAGTTTCATCATCATTTCTGGGCATCTGACCGTGCGGCCCAGGCCAGGATAAAGAGGGATCTCGGGAAGGCAGAGGCTCAGCGTCTCTCTGCATTGGGAAAACATCCAGCTGTCAGCTTGGCGCGAATCAATGACATAAACTCGGTTCTAGCCCTTGGAGTCTCCTTTCTACCCGAGTGGCTTTCTGACCATGCGAAGAAACGTACAATTTTAGTTTCTTCATTCACAGGGATCTCGAGAAGGTCAGATCCTCAAGGGAAGACCCGTGGACTGGAGCAGGGAGAAGAGATGGGAAGGGAGCGACCCGTATCTGCACAAGCACAAACCCCGTGCTAGACCTGGAGTGTCAGGCAACATCTCATTTAATCTCCAAAACAATGGTGGGATATACCTAGTAGGAGTCCCATTTTACGGCTGGGGAAAACTCAGGAAGGTTAAGAAACCCTCTCAGAAAGCGGCACTCAGAAAGTACAGGAGACTTGGCTTTAACCGGGTTTTTCTGATTCCAATGTCCCCTGGGCTGTGGTTGTTAGATGGAGGTTCCCCTTCGTTTAATCGCAGGGTGGTCACTGTCCAACAGGGCAAGGGGGAGTACTCAAGACTGACTGTTCCAGGAGGGTGTGTGTGTGTGTAATTATTGCTTCCATAGTAATTCAAGGCAAGTGGTTAGAGTCAGTGCCTGAGCCAAAGAAATCCAATTTGCTATTCTTGCTTCTTTGTATTCCCCACATCTATGATGGAAAATTCCAGAGCCTTGCTGTCCAATACGGTAGCCCTTAACCACACATGGCTACTGAGCCAGTGAAAGGTGGCTTACTGAGGTATTCTATCCAGTATAAAACACATGCCAGATTGCAAAGATTTAGTATGAAAGAAAGATTCAGTGTGAAAGTGGACTTGGTCAGGTACCAGCATGGCCTTGGCCTCTGTCTTGCACAGGGCCCCCCTGGGGTGCACTCAGGGCGCCGGCTGTGGAACCTCACACTGTTTTCCAGCTGCACGCACAGCCCTCGGCACCCTGTCACGTCTCTGCCTCCAGTGGCACCATCATTTCCTTCTGGAGCGAGCTGCTTCGTCACTCCTGTGAAGAAGGCAGGCGACGAAACCATGGCACAGAAAAATGGCCTTGTCCCTGCAAGACTGTTCCCAGCGGCCACGGCCCCGCCAGGTGCCCGGAAGCTGACCATGCTCAGCGGCCTGGGGATTCTTTTCCTGGTGACGATCTTTGCTGCAGGGGGGTGGGGGGGAGGGCAGGTTCGACACCCAGGCTCACAGGGGAAGGATCCTGCTGTCTGACGGTCCCCAACTCCTCCCATAATCGTAGTATTCAACCTCCTCTGGGTTCGGTGACTTATTTCCTCCCATTGTAGACGGAAGTGCTGTAGTATGCCTTTTTGATGATTCAAAAGTGTTATGCGCCTTTTACTCTTTCCTCTCTAAATCCAGCCCTCTCCTTTCTCTGTGCTGCTTTTACACCAGTTTCCATAGTAACAACCTCTATTGTATCCCTGACTGCAAGAGAAATCATGCAGATGTTCGCAGAGATCCAACACCTTCCAGGAGCTATTTTGATGCACCGTCTCCTTATCTCCCTGCGCTAATTTTCTTGTCCTTCTCTTCTCTCTGAAGCTGCCCTGTTCCCCCAAGTACTACAAGCCCTTTAGGATGGCTCCTCCTGTCTTCTCCGGGACCCCCGGGGGTGGGCAGGGAGAAGCAGAGTGCTGCCGGGGGAGGCAGAGGTCTCTTGAGGAATCTTCCTCTTTCAGGTGGCTTCAGACCCAATGACAGGCGCCAGCCCAGACAGGACGTGCTAAACACAAGAGCTCCAGGGAGCAGATGCAAAGGCACCAGGGATCGCTCTCCCATTGCCCTGGGACAAGCGCCCTTAGCAGAAAGCTCCGTATAAACAGAGCCCGCTGTGGCCATCTTTACTGCGAACACAGCCTCACACACACTCACCTCCGCCCCAGCCCCGGGAAAAGCTCACGGCCCTATCTGTAGAGTTGGAAGGTCTGTCTCAGCTCTGTGCATTTCCCTCGCAGAGATCAGCACCTTTCCTTGCTGGGGTGGAGGGCCAGGCAGAGATGGAAAATATAGCACACACACCTACACACACACACACACACACACGCACAAACACACACCCGGGCTTTGAAGACCCACAACGGAATCGCCCACCTTCCCTTCCAGGGCCAGGCTCAGCTGGCGACCTGGGAAGGCAGGAGGAATGGGGGCTTCGTCAGTCATCCCCTGAGAGATTGCTGGGAGAGTCCTCTGCCCCCCATTCCTCCTTGGAACTGGACATGATTCTTTTGATTACACAAGCCTGACAGCCTGATCATAATAAACACGTAACTGAAGAGAACCTATTCCTTCCCAGCAGCATTATTTATTCACCTAAAGCAAAGGCTGGGCTATATTTAGCATATGATGTCAGCGGGTTGTTTGGATTCTTGGAAACTGGCAGGAAGCCACCTCTCACATGATATATGAAATCACTGATAAATGCTTCTTTTCACCAAAAGAAAAACAGCTTAATAAATGCGGCCCTTTTCTGCTTTCATCTTCCCTCCCTCCCTCTCCTGCTCCATCCTTCCTCCCAGCCAGGCCCTCTCCCTCCTCCTCCTCCCGCCCCTGCCACGTCTGGGATTTGTCTTTCTGTGGCACAGCTCAGCGGAGCCTGTGAAGTGGAAATGAGTTGCTCAGTATCACAGATCAAAATGAGGCTGTTGGGATGCTCAGGATGTTTTTTTTTTCCCCTCTCCTCCAGCCTGGAAGGCTGCCAAAGTGCTCGTGAATCAGACGCACATGCACAAAAAGGCAAATCTATACAGCCGTGGCTTTATGGGGCCGGGTATTGATGGCATAGCACTAGCTCTGGGTTGCTGTTTTGCAGACAAGGATGGGAAATAGATAGTGATTCAGGATTGCCATTAAGTGTGGAAACAGCCCCTGTACAGATTGTGCGCAATAAACCAAGTGCAGAGAGAAGCCGTAAGAGGCTCTGGATTTGCCACACTGTCTCAGCCTCGAGGCCCATCAAGTTCAAGCTCCTGATAGGTGTGGCGGTTAATACCTGGTGCCTGGGACAAATCTTGCTGCTCTCGCTCTGTCTTCCTCGTCCCGTACTTGGTCTGTTCTGCAAAGCTGTCGGAGGGCTTGGGCAGGGTTGTGTGTCTGTGTGGAATTAAATTAATTCTTGCCCTCCCGTGGAGATCAGTTTATAGGGCCTGAAGCGCACAATTTAATTACCCTTATCTTAGCTCGTGTAAAAACCAACACGATCATTATTGATCACGGATTCATCCAGTTCCTGCATCGGCTGTACCATTTAACTCAGTGACCCCCTGCAGGCCCTGGGAAATGGGGAAGCAGTTGCTCCCGGGGGGGGGGGGTTTCTTTACATTTATTTGTCCTCAGCTTCATCCAGTGGCCTCCCGTCTGGCACTGGACGACACTGTGAAGACAAGGACATGGCTGCGCGCAGCCCTTTGTTATCCTGGAGACCTTCACGGTATTCCCTTCTAACATGGGCACTGTCGAGGCTGAGCAACCCCGGCATGGTGACACTGGCCACGGCCCTGAGAGGGTTTCGAAAATACCACCGTGACACTGGCTGCCACTGGCCTTTCGTCCACACCCACGCGTGTGCCAAGCTCCCCGAGAATGCCCGTCTGCACCCTGCAGGGGAGAGGGAAACAGAAAGGAAGGGGGAGGCAGTGAGAGCAAAGCAAGTCTGTGCTGCTCTTGGGGCAGCTGCTTCGATTCCTACTGGGGGGAGGAACAGAAGGGTGGAGCGATGAACAGACAGGTAAATAGATGGACGAGGGGCAGAAGCAGGCATGTGTCCATTAATCAGTCAGTGAGAAGTCCCCCAGAGTGGACGCTGGCCGTAGGGAAAAACTGTTCTTCCAGCCAGTCTTCTAGTAATAATCAGCATTCATCTGGGGCTCCTAAAATGAGGGGCGTTGGACACAGATCACCTATTAGATCACTTCCAGCCTCTGAGATGCTAAAGCTCTGACACACTCCCTCGGGGTGAATGCACTCCTTTCGGGGAAGGGATCGCCCTGTTCCCCTTGGGCCCCAGGTGAGGTGAGCGGGCTCTGCCTCTCAGCGGGGGTCCTGTCCTCAGACCAGGTGCTTACATGGGGTGCTGGGGCGTCCCTGGAGGGGCGGCAAATACATCTCCTCTGGACGAACACGTGCCCCCGCAGACTTATCCTAGCTCTCCAGAGGGCCAGGATTGTGTTTATACTGACGATGACCATTTCTGTTTTATGCAAAAGCGGTGCTTTTGGCCCAAGCCGCTCAGGAGGTTTCCCATCATTCCTAGCAGCCCCGGATCGCACATGGAATAGCCGTGTGGCCTGTGGCAGAGCGCCACGTCATGGGAACAAACAACTGGCTCGCCCATCCCAGGGCCGGAGTCGGCCCATGGTTTCCCCGGCGCTGTGTGGCAGACACGGTCTGTCCTATCGTGTCGCCTTAGAGGAGGTGTGGGAAGACCAGGCACAGGTTAAAGATCGTACTGTCCTCACAGCTCCCTGGGGAGAACAGGGCACGCCTTGCAGGACTGCACGGGGACATACCCAGGTCAGCCAGGAGGCAGAGAAGAAGGAAAAGGAGGGCAGGAGCCCTTATGGTGGTCTCTGTGGGCAGGAGTGGGCAAGGCAGGTCATTGCATTGGCTTAGGATTGGTGAGTGACAACAGAAAGTGACGCCCCCACGAAATTCACGTTCACTCTGACTGTTGGAGTGCAGAGTGTAAAGCTATCTGAGGACTCCAGATGTCTGTGAGTGTATTAGTCAGGGCCCTCCAGAGAAACGGAATCAATAGAGAGTGTGTGTGTGTGTGCATGCGTGTGTGTGTGTGTGTGTGCGCGTGTGTGTGCGTGCATGTGTTGAGAGAGAGGGACGGGGGAAGGGGGAGGGAAAGTGAGAGATATTTTAAGGAATTGGCTCATGCAATTGTAACGGCTGACAAATCCTAAATCTGCAGGGCAGGCAGCAGGCTGGAGACCGAGGGAAGAGCGGGCGTCGCAGTTCGAAGGGCGTCTGCTGGAAGCGTCCCGTCTTCCTCTGGGGAGGTCAGTCTTCGTTGTGTTTGACCCTTCAACTGATTGGACGAGGCCCACCCACATTGTGGACGATAACCTGCTCTACTCCAAGTCCATTCATTTAAATGTTAACCTCATCTAAAAACACCCGCACGGCAACATCCAGAAGGATGTTGGACCACATATCTGGGCACCGTGGCCCAGCCACGTTGACACATGAAATTAACAATCGCAATAGACAAGTCACAATTTGCTTAGGTTAGCTAAGAGGCCCTTAGGTGAACGTTAAAGCATCGTTTTACAGAAATTAAAAGTACGGTTAATACGCAGGCATAGCTACAGGGTAGCTCTTAGGCAGCAGGATCTCGGAGGTGACCTCAGCTCCCAACACCTTCACCCAGGTGACTTCACGACTACCTCGGGAAAGCAGTTCATGACCTAGCAAACACTCACCCCCATGGTCTCCCTGACTTGCACAGCGGCCGGCGAGGTCAGCATTATCATCCTCATCTCAGAGACCGGAGAACGTTCGCGGACAGGTGAGATGACGCGGGCCAGGTGAGATGACAAGGTCAGACAACCTGCAAGTGGCGGAGGTCGGGCTGGACCCCAGTGTCAGGAGCTGGCGGTCGGTCAGCGAGCGATTGCTCTGCGTGCCGCGCCTGTGCTGATTTTCCAACCAACTCCGTGCGGGAGCCATTACTGTTTAACAGGCAGGGAAACTGAGGCACTCTCCGCGCATCACACAGGGGTGGGCTGAGAGCCGAGGCCAGGCTGGAGGCCGTATCTTCAGCCCCTCGCTCCTGCCTCCCCCGCAGCCAGGCGATGCCGCCCTCTCCCCCCCGCCCCACCCCTGCGCACTGCTGCCCACGCGCAGCCTCGGCCTGTGTTTGGACCCTGTCGAGCCAGTGTAACGAAGGCTCTAAGGAGGTTCGCATAAAGATTTGGAAACGGAAAACAGAGAAACCCCCGAAGTGGAACAAGGTCTCAAAATGGGGCTGCAGGTCTAGAAAGCAAGTGTCACTTGTCCTGTCCAGGACTGGCCCCAGGCGTCCCAGCTTATCAGAGGGGCTCCGGGGCCTTGCTTTCCTCTGGAGCACCATCTGCTCTCAGAGTGGGGTCCTTTTTTTTCTGTCCCCACATTGCACACCTGGCCCCGCTACTGCCTTCCCCACGATCTGCCAAATGTAGAAAACATTCACTCGAGAAGCTTTTACTGAGTGCCAGGCACTGTGATTGGGGCCAAGGAGAGAGAGGCGAGGACAGTGGGCCCTGCGCCCACGCGCGCACAACTGCACCGCCGAACGGAAGAGACAGAGCCGCCAACCTGGCGGTACCACTCCCATGACGATTCGGCCAGCCCCGCCTCCCCCGTCAAGGCCTCCAGAAAGTACCCTGGATGCATAGAGTGAGGCGTCAAGGGAAGCTGGCAGCTCTGTGGGGAGGGAAAAGTTGACCTGGGGCCAAAAGGACGGGAGTCTGCAGATGGAACAGTGAGGCAGGGGCAGCCAGGCGGAGGGAACGGGACGTGCAAAGGCACGGAGGCATGAGCGCCTTCGGTTCCGCTCAGCCGGAGCATACGGCACACGGGGACAGGGCCAGAAAGGCACAAAGGCGGGCGGGCTGGATGGTGAACAGCCTGGTGTCCTTCTGAAGAGCTTGGATTTGTTCCTCTAGAAACACCGTGCCTGGCCCCTGTGCAATCTCGTCATTGTTTCAGAAGCCCCGTGAGCAACCTGGGAAGGTCTCTGCAGTGCCCTGGGCAGTTGGGAGTCTTGTTTGGTGCTGAGTCCCGGGAAGGAGCCTGGGGCTGGATGCTGGCCCTTGACCTCCAGGAATTTACAATCTAGGTGAGAGCAAGATTAAGTACTGAAACATTAGCGGCCATCCCCAGGGAGAAAAATTAAAGGTCAGGCAGCGTGGCCGAGACAGTAAATGCGGTGAGAGGTGGTGAAGGGATGGGATTAGGGCGCTTCCACGGGCAGATTTATAAATCAGAAAAAGTCATCGCTTCCTGCTGCTGAACTGGGCGTGGCCATCTCCACTGTCCTCTCCGTGAGCCTCTCTCCTTTTCCTTAGGGGATTTTCCAAGGACAGACTCACAGCTCCCTTCAGCCTGGAGGCTGTTGTTTTCCCTTTTGGCTCATACCTATTAACTGACCCTTCTCCAAGCTGAATTTCACCTTCCTCGCTAGACCTGACCTGTTCCCAGCACCTTTAGGTCCATCCCGGGTTTCAGACCCTCCTGTTTTTGGGGTTTGCCTGAAACCACCCCAATGCCTTCACTTAATACAGCCTGGGGGATAAAGATATTCTAATAAATGCTTGCATGGTGGAGATGTCAAACGTGAGGTTTTATGTTAAAAGCAGCTATTTCTGCCAAAGCTGGCAATTTATTATGAATTCCTTTGGATGCGCTTGTTTGTACCTCGGAGAGAAGCCCTTGAAGTGTTGATCAGCGTTTCCAGTGTTGTCGCTGCACAGCAAAGCGGTGCCTTTGTGTGTGTCGATCACACACACGTTAAGCACACACGAGTCCCATCTTCTCCCTTACGCCGCGCAGCCAGGGTGATTGAAACACGACATTTTAAACTCAGAAGCAAATTGCAGCAAGGAATTAGCGTGAAATGACTCTCCTCCTTTCAGGGCTGCTTTTTAAAAGTCAGCAGCAGCGCCCGGGATGAAAGTTGGCCTGTCAAACAAGTCCATTCAAGCTTGCCATTCCGCTGTCATTTGCCCGACGGGCTTGTGCTAAAGAGCAAGGATAAAAGAAAAAAAAAAAAAAATCTGCCAAAAATAGTGGCACCAAGAAGCCTACACCACGGCGAAGCCGGGTGCCAGCGCTGCCCACCGCGAGGCTCTCTCTGATAGGACGGCCGCCTCGCGGGCTTGTTCTGACAGGGACGTCGTGTTCCGGGGTGCGTGACCTCGGGTTTCAGCACCAAAGAGACTCGCAGAGGAAGGATCGCAAAGAGCTCCATCTGTGACTCCCCGGAGAAAGGGAAGGGAGAACAAAGTTGACACTGAAAATCTCGACTTTCCAAACAGCGTGTTCAGACAGCCCCAGAGCGGACGGGTTTGCTGCGGGCCTGGGACTCGCCCGGGGCCGCTGCAGCTTAGAGATTCATCTAGAAAGAATATAACGAGCCTTCTTCTCCCTGGTGCCTTTGTTCCTCCCCGTTGGTGCTCTTTCTGGGCCTGCAGTCCCCTGGGTGGTAGCCCAGGGCCGTGGAAAGGGAGCGCCCCTTAGAAGCTGGGGAGCCACTGAGGCCCAGGAGGAGATGCCAGCAAATCTGCCGACTGGCGTGAGCTGCCAGAGAGGTCCCAAGAGCTGGGCGGCAGGTGCTCCAGAGCTGGGGGGTTGTGTGCGTGCCCCGTTCCCAGCCCCGATCCCGGCCCTGTTGCCAGCTGTCAGGGGGGTGGGCAGGCTGACGTCCTACCTCCGTGCCTCATCCATTGGGGGGACGTTACGTGGTCTCTGGGACACCCCACCTGTGACCTGCCTGGGAGGGTTAATGCTCTGGGAGGTGAGAGGCCGTACAGATTCAGACTTCGCTGTTGCAGCCAACGTTTATCACACCCTGGGGGGGGGAGGTGCGTCCGGGGACCGTCCTCACCGCCCCAACAGGTGGGTATCCCTAGCTCTAGCTTAGACGTGAGGCCGTGAAGTCCCAGAAAGGTTAACTAACACGGCCCAGTTAACGCCGTGAGAAGCGGTTAAGCCAAGAGTGAAATCCAGGTCTTTGGGTTCTAAGTCTGGCGTCTTCCATAAAAGGAAGTTCCCCAGCCTGTTTCAGAGGCGGCTGCCGCCACGCAGACGCAGTCTCTTTTCACCTCCGACGTGTCACAGCTCTGGGCGGAGATGTCCGTGCCCATCTTTCATGTCATTACGGTGGCCCACCACCCGTTTGCCACGAGGAATGACAGCTCACATAACGAAACCAGATTGTAAAGTAGTTTCGAGTATTTCTCTGGCAGCCATGAGACCTGATTGGTGTTTTTGTTTATAAAGACGTCCCGTGGAACAGCTGAGGGGCTGCGTGAGGACTGCAACGCGGTGCTCTTGTCACAGGAGAGGTTCTTAGCGGGACCGCAGCGTAAGGGCAGTCTGCTGTTTAGTGGACCCCCATGACAACAGTGATCATCATTGCCATTATTATTATCATTGTCATTGTCACCGCTAGACCATATGTCTGTGCCGATGCTCCGAGCACTCGCTAATTAGAGCGTTCACCTGGGCCCGGCTTGCCCCGTCCCTGCCTTCTTTCTTGTGTGTCACTAGGAACAGACTCTTGTAAGCAGAGCAGTCCCTGGGGACGTTTCCCCCGGGATGCTTTTCTTCGGCATCCTTAAACAGCCGTCACGCTGTCCTAGTTGTTTTTTAAGAAGGAAGTCCCCAGGGTTCCACCAAGGCAGGCTGGAAGTTGACCTCCCCCTGCCATAGTGATCGGTTCCCTTCCGTTTCGCCCCTGGAGAAGGGGGTGCCAACCCCTGGGTGCCCACGGGCGGATCCTGGCAACCTCGGCCTTCCAGCTCAGCACCTGTTGTTTTCCACCCAGAACATGTGTTTGGACACGTAAGGATCTCAGGGGTTCCTGCAAAGCAAACTTCTCCGGAAGAGCCTGGGACCTCTTCTGTCCGGACCAGCTCCACACCCCGACGGGGCAGTCTGTCAACAACGCGTTTTAAAGGGGAGCACATAGATAATGCACTAGGAAGGGTAGTGGGAGGGAGGGAATCATTCAGCACTTGAACCTAAACTCGATTTGCCACGTACGGTTAAGCAACTTCTGTTAGCTATTACTCCTAAACATGCTTAGGGCGCCGGGAGGAGTTGTCTTCCATTTGAGAATAAGGAAACCAAGGGACAAACGTCTTCAGGGACACATCCATGGAGTGAGAAGGGTCAGAGCCCTTGGCAGTGAAGCATTACCCTTGGCCACTGTTGTCTTTCATCCCTGGGCACCCAGCAAACACACTGCGGGGGATGATTCCAGAGCGGGGCTTTCATCGAGGAATTGTCTAAAACATTAACTTGCTAAGGGACAGGGTCTCGGTCACCCTCTCATGGCACACGCGGGCGCAGAGGGGTCACTGATCCGCAGCAAATCAGAGAATGCGCTAGCGCCCGGCCAGCACGGACAGAGAAGGCTTCTTCCTCCCATCTACTGCCCGGGCTGGCTTTGAACAAAGATACATTTTTAAACACGAGCCTCGTAGAGAAAATGTTTCCTAGCGTGTCCCCATAGCCTATTAATGGGGCAATTGTTGGCAGCCAGCACCATCAGCCCGTGCTAAGGGTTGTGTTCTCAATTTTTATTTCTATTCTTGTCCCCTGGCATATGATAGGGGTTGCTGTCCCCGGAGACTGCAGGGTACTGATGAAAAAGGTTTCAGTAGGTTCTCGTCTGCTCTCCATTTCAGGACTCGGACTTTGTTCAGACTTTGGGCCTGTGGGCCTGCGCTCGTTTAATTCTTCACCCAGACTCCACGTAAACAGCCCGATGCTCCCCACAAGGCTGGGGGCCCCCAGCATGGCACTGGGGCTACAGTCACAGAATGTCGGCCCCCGTTCCATTGCCACCGCACCCTGGCCTGACTTCACAGCGGCTTCCCAGGTTGAGAAAATCCACTGGAAGTACTTCATTTCCCTACTTTGCAAAGGACAATAGCCATTCTGGTGGCAATTTTGCTTCTTTTCGGGTGCCGTGATTAGGATTTATTTCCTTAGCTAGAGAAAATAAAGGGGCCTTACAATTCCTAATTAGAATCACTCCTCTTTAACTTATTCAGGATATCCTGCTGAATGGCACTTGCATCACCGAGTATTATTATTATTGTTGTTTTTTAAAAGCTGTTTCTGACCAGGGTGGCTGAAGGAGACGCCCTTTGTCTGCCTCTTGTGGTTCTGGCCCTTGCCAAGGGCACTGTTCCTGCGCTGTGTGTTTATTTGAGTTGTGTAATATAAACAGCTCCAAGGAGATGGGCTCCTGAACTCTTGTTTTCAGACTCAGGCTTCAGTTGCCCGCTGCAGAGCTTGTCGCTTGGGTGGTTTCCTCCGGCATTCTCTGCTTTGCTGCAGGAGAACAAAACAGCTCTGCCTTGACCCTTCTGGGGGACCAGCCCTTTCCTCTGAGCGGCCCAGCAGCGAAAGTGAGGGGCGGCAAATGCTGGCCTCCTCCAAGGCTTGGCCTTGCACGTGGAGGGGTGGGGCGTCCGAACCACACAGAGAGGAATCAGGGGTGGGTCCTGACTTTCTCTGTGGTTTCTTCGTTCCTCTGTGTCAGGAGCATCGCTAGAACATTTAACACATAATTGCGTGTTGCACGTGGCTTTACACCGGACTTTTCAGGAATGCATGAGATGTGTAAAACACATGTGACTACGGTTAGGCGGAAAGTTCAAAAGGTACGGGAGACATCAGCTCCACATTATTTTACTGTTCACATCCGCTCGAGGCAAACAATTGCAAAGCATTTCATTGCTAATTAGACCAAGCTCATGGTTTATCCCCCACCCTGATGGCTCCACGCAGCGGAGAAACGCTAGGCATCTTCTCGCTCCGAGTTTGGCTTGGCACAATGGCGTTGAAGGCACAGTTGGGTTATTATACATTTTTAGTAACAGGTTTCTTAAAACAACTCTCCAAGGGTTGAGTCACTTATTCCTTTATATACCCGTAGTTGTCTTAAAGCAGATAAGTAGTTTCAGAAGAGTCACTGACTCTAAAATGTATGATTGCGGGCCTCCATCTCCGTCTGTGACATTTCATTTTGCAACATGCCATTTCTCTCTCTCTCTCTCCAATCACCCCAACACACACGCACACTATCTGGGTCACCCAGGTGTCACCCGCCAACCTTGGGGAAAGAAAGACGTTGTTTTCATCCTCAGGCTGTGAGTGTGGGTGGCGGGGAGAAGGGGCTAGAGAGGTGGGAGGCCTAGAGGTTTTGGGGAAGCAAATCCCTGGGGAACGGGGGTGTGGGTGCGGCCCCCAAACGGCAGGAATGACCTTGAGGCAGCAGAGGGAGAGAATCTGCCGGCTACGCTTTATACCATTGCATTCCCAGAACATTCACAAAAATAAATAAATGAATAATCGCAGCAAGGAGCGGGAAATAAATGGAATTGGAGATTTGTGCATTAAATACTTCAAGATCTACCAAGCAAAGCCCAGCCGGGGCCTCTAACAAAGCCATGCAGCAGCCTCTGGTCTCTTCGAGCTTTTCAGAATCTCGATGCATTTTCCCGGCAGCGGTAGCAGCTTCCAACTTTTGCCTATTCTCCGATTTACCAAGTCCCCAAAGCCACCCTCCTGTCTCCTTCTGCATCTCTCTCCTTCAAGGTCGGATTCCAGGGCTCCCCAGCCTTTCAGGGCTTTGTAGCCCGATGAGAGCCTCTGGCCCGGCCCGCAGTGTCCCTCCCCTGGAGGGCGGGAGGGGAGCGGGTGCCGAGCCCAGAGGAAATCTGTGCAGGCCTTGACTTTCTCACACATATTTCAGATGTGCAGGGGTGTGATTGTAAACAGCGTCTTCAGAGCCGGCCTCCCCGCCTGTGTCCTGTTCGCACCACCCTAGGGGTTCCAGTAATAGGGCGTAAAGCAAACAAAGAAAAACAGTAATCTGGTGTTCCAATTGCATTTTTTGTTTTTAGAAAATGTTAATGATAGGTTATTTGATTACCCTAGGTTTGGCTCCGCTTGTTCTTTATTAAGCACATCTGGTATTTAGTAACAATATAAGTAGCAGGAGTTTTTTTGGCACTTGAAAATAAGCTCATCCAATGTTGCCATGCAGTTTGGAAACTCGTCAGTGAGGCCAGCCAAACTTGCGGAGATACAAGACTTTTTCTGCAGGCTGGGCATCTGGCCAGGACAGCTAAAAAATGTGAATTGGCTAAGAACTGCTGCCACGCAAACACTTCTGGAAATTTCTGTGCTTGGGCCTGCCAAATCCATTATGCACAACATGAATTACAAGAGTTTCTATCTCTCCAAGCAGTTGCTTTTTGAGCTTAATTCTCCTATACGCTTTATGAAACACACACACACAACCAAAATGAGAAAAACACCCAAAAAATCCACTACCATTTTTTTTTTTTTTGTCTTTTTCCATTTGGGTTGCCAAGCTCACAACTTTTCCTGAATTAGGAGAAATAGCCTCAAACTTTGGTTTGAATTACATTCAATCTAACATGTGGGAGGGAACTGTGCTTCCTGGAAATTCTAGAAAGGAAGGATGTTTCGCATCACGGAGACAGCCTAATATCTAGGTAGGAAAAACAATAAAATGCAATCAAAGAGCTTGGAAGGGGAAAAACATATACACCCTGCGCATGTCTGGCCACTGGGGCTTTGGTCTTGCTGAAGGGCTTGGATCAGAAAGGATCTCTTGAACAGAACTGCCCTTTCTGGGCCCGAGACCGTACCCTTGTTAGGAGACGCGCTTACCATGAAGCCCTGGGTTCTGGCTCACAGTCTTAGCAGACTGTCAACCACTTGGGCAATTTTGGAAGCAGAGGGTGGACCCAGGAGGGAGTGCCAAGCAGGTCAAAGGGAGAGCGGGCAGGACAGAGACAGCCAGTCCTCCCCCCGAGATCCCGACTCTGCCTGTGCTTCCCTCCTTTCCAGGCCTTACCAAGGTTTGCATCATGTATCTTCTGGTTCCAAATTGAGACTTGTCTTTTTCTTGTGATTCAGATCTACCGGGTTACTCAGACTCTGCCCGGGGTTGTTTTCGAAGGGCCTGGAGCCCGACTCCTCTTCCCCAGAAGCCCTGGAATGACATTATTCATAGCACAAACATAACAGCTAATATGAGATAATCGTATTAGCACATAGGAGACAAAAAGTACAGCTAAATCCTCCCAATTCCCACTAGGTGGTACGCTGTCTTGACACACAGCCTCTCTCATGATAACCATAAGGTCTCTTCCCCACCCCTTTTTTCTGGAGGTCTTTTTTGTCTTAGATAATAGCGTCGGTTTTGGTAAATTAAAACTCAGAGGTGTTTTAACTAAGAGCTAATGGTCTCAGTTGTGCCATTCCATCAAGTTGTTCCTCCAGCTCATGCCTCAGTTTCCCTCTGCCTTGGGAGAAAGGCAATGTTTGCAAGGTCACCATCCTCCCAGGGTGTGGTGGAGCCCAGTACAGCAGAAAGGTCATGGGATTTGGCATCAAGCTCTGGCGTGGACACTTGTAACTTTGTGTCCTCACTTCTAAAATGGGGAAAGGAACACCCCTCCCAGCGCAGTCATGAGGAACCGAACGTAATGATAATTATGCAACTGCTTTGCGAACTCTAAAGCAAGGTAGGAAGGCAGGTTGTTATTCATTACTATCTTTCAAGTCCTAATTATAGATATTTGATCACTTGCATTACTGTAAACATGATGCAGAGAGTGTGGGTCAAAGGAGTCGAAGCACAAACGTAACGTAATCCGGAAATTTATCCGAGTGGGCAATGAGAAGTGACTGTGGCTTTCTGCAGCTGATGTAGGATGACTTCTCTCCCGTAGTGAACTGTATCCCAGAACTAGAGTTCACACTAAGCAGTTAAACAGGTTTGGGCATTTGGAAAAAAAAAAAAAAAAAAGGCTGGGGCCCCAAGAAAGCGCTCTTGGCCTCATTTCTACTTGGCTCACATTGTCTGTCCTGTTCTTGGCTTAAATTTAGAGCACAGGACACATTTTCTGTTTCCTTTTCTCATGTTCCTGGATCTTTGTTGTAGAATTGTAGGAAACGCGGAGTCAGGAGAGTCAGCCAAAAAGGATTTTCTCCCCTCCCTCGAAGGTCTGGGGTCCGGCTCGGACGCCACACGTGCACGGCCAACCGCGCGCCCACCCGCGGCCACGCTCCCGGCCGGCGCTGTCCCTGTTGTTTTCCTCCCGGTGGCCGTAAGTTCTGGATTTGGAATTCAGCTCGGTTCAAGGGTCTTTTTCCTTTCTCTCTTTGGAGGAAGCCCCGCTCGATTCCCCCACCCAGCACGGTTCCCTGTCGGCCATCGAGCCCGGCCCCGTCTTGACTTCTGTGGTCTCAGGCTGCCAAGAACAGGTCAGGAGCTTTTAAATCAGGGTGAGTCCTAGCCACCGAGGAAGCCCTGAACAAAAAGGGGCACAGAAGGCCACTGCTGGGCAGCCACGGGGCCACCAACGGAGCCTGGGAGTGGGGCTGACAGCGGGGAACAAGGTAGGAGTGGGAAGGCCCATAGCCACAGTGACAAGAGCCCAGCGGCTCATCCACAGCACGGGGGCTGTCCCCACCCAGCGCTCCCGTCTGTAAGCTCTCCCCCGTTAAGAGCAGTTAGTTGGTGCTGCTGTGCGTGCGGTCCTGAGGATGCACGGAGAATTTTCCAGAATCAGAGTCAGGCTGTGAAGCATTCCCCAGATGGTGCAACATCCAGCCAGTCACTCGTGTCATTGAGCTTTTTGGCCTTTATCTCCGTGAATAATAATCACAAATATTCATGGCGCACCCTTCACCTCCCGGCATGCCACGTGTGTTATCTTGCTGAATCCTCGCAGTAACCAGAAAGGTAGCTGCTAGAACTACTCCTGTTTTTCACCTGACGGAACCAAGACATGGGTGGGTTAGGTGGCCTGGCCAAGTTCCCACGGCTAGTGAGTGGCGGGGCCTGTTTTTAGCAGTCCTGTGAGGGTAAAATGAGCTCTCTGGGCGGTACCCACAGAAACACGTATTCTCTGTTCTTCTCTACCCGTGAGCTCCTTTGTGTGCTACGTTATTTTACACGCTTTGTTTTCTCGGGTGTATTGTAACTTCTTCCGAGCAGGCCTGAGACACTGTCCTCCCGGCCAGGGCTTTTGGTTGTGTCGAAGGAGCTCTCTCCTGTCCTTCCCCCACCTCATCCCGTGGGCTAGCTATCACAACAGCTACGAGAAAATCTCACACTTTTGTTAATAAAGTTAATGTTAGAAAGGATGGCTAACATTTAAACTTTCAGGTCAAATCCACGAATAAGTGTTTAAGATTCACTGTTTCATCTGACCTTTTAAAGCAAAGAGTGTTTTCAAGAGCTGATGCCACTTGCGCATATCTGATACTTGCTAAGTGCCTACTATGTGCGTGCTATGTTCCCACTAAGTGCCAGGCACTGGTTTCGGCACTGCTTTGGAGAGCCTACGTGCTTAGAGAGAGCACGGGTATCTCTTGAGTTCCAGCATTCTAGAGAAAACTTTTCCTGTGGTTTTGCACAGAACCTACCTTCTCCTGTCCAAGGTGACAGCTCTAGCTGTGAAAGAAATTAAAAATGCCATCTTGGAATAGCCATCTGATGCGTCTAAATGTGATTGCTGATGTTAGCAATAGGACCTTCCTATTCGCCATTGGTTAAGCAACCGTGTGTGTGACAAGAAAACAAAGAGGAAGAAAGCATAGCCGTCACTATTGTTTAATAAATGGCAAGACTGTTTTATTACTATGGCATAGTTCCTAGTGTGATATATCACCTTTACATCTTTTTTATGTAATACTCCACGAAGCTAAATTTTTCTTTTTTCTTTCTTTCTTTCTTTTTTTTTTTTTTTTTTTTTTACAAATCTTAGATTCTCACGGACACTTGCTAAATTAGTTTGCAAAGCTATTCCTTCCTAAGTCGTAAGTGTTAAGTTAGCTGGGTCCCCTACCCAGGGTCTCTCACAAGACTCAATCAACCTCGTCAGCTGGGGCTGGGGTCTCATTTGAGGCTTAGGGTCCTCTTCCAAGCTCACAGGGTAGAATTCATTTCCTGGAATCTACAGATCTCATTGCAGCTTGCTTTTCCGGGGCCAGCAAGGGAGAGAAAGAATCTGCTGCTTTGAGTGTCTGACCTTTAGATCTTCTTTTAAATGGTTCATCTGATTAGGTCAGACCCACCCATGATAAACTCTCTTTTGATTAACTTACAGTCAACTCATTAGAAATCTTAATTACATCTGCAAAATCCCTTCACCGTTGCCTTAGAAGATAACATAATCACAGGAGCTATATCCGATCACCTTTGCCACATACTATTGGTTGGAAGCAAATTAAGGTCCTACTCACACTCGAGGGAAAGGATTATACAAGGGTTTGGGGCATTGGAGGTCATCTTAGAATTCTGCCAACCACAGTAAGCTACTTGTGGATAGGAAGTTTGTCTTGGGTATTTTTTTTTCTGTCATTCTGCTTAGCAGAGCGATAGGCACACAATAGAAAAATAGTTGATGGACATGGAGCATTTAGTGATTGGAAATGAGTTAGTATTTTCAAGACACAAATTCTCTTGCAGAGCACACTTTAATCCCCCCTCGATAGGTCTTAATGGGTTGGTGTGGAGGGAAGCGTGGATACGTAACAATTAAAAGAGCACGTGGGCTAAAAGAAAAAAATGAACTGGGGCATCTAGCTCCTTCTATCAAAGCTGGACGACCTTTTCCCAACCAGGAAGAGGGGAAACCAGTCCCTGGCTTCCCTTGCAGGGCTGCTGAGCAGGCAAAATGGGGTGATGGGCTAAGAGGGCTTGGGAAGAACAATAGTGGCCAATAGTATGCTTTTATCTCATAAGGTGAACACATAAGGCCATCACATAACCAAGGGAGAGTTGTTTTTTTTTTCTTCCTAATGATCACCAGTCAGACCTTCTTGAGAGATAGCCCAAGTCTCTCCCATTAAGATGGGAAATTGCATTTTCTGTGCACATATTGGCAGGGAAAGAGAGACCTTTCCAACGTCCTTCGAGGTTTTACCCCAACGTTGAGTTCGGGGTCAAAAATCCCTGGAGCAGCCTCCACAGCTGGTTTCCGTAGTCCTCCGTGTGTCTCTGCAAGGAACACAAAGGAAGTGTGACAGTAGGAAGTGTGGGGCCACCCCCAGTCACGTGCGAATTCCCTCTCAGTCAGCCCGAGCCTGCAGCTGCACGGACAGAACGCGGCGACAGTCCGGGCTGGGGAGACAGCTTTGCACGTCCACCCCCCACCGAGCAGGCTTCCCTCCTGCCAGGAGAGTCGCGGCTGATAACGTGTTAAGATCAGATTAATGTGGGAAATAAACATGTAATAAATAATAATAGCGTAATAACGGTGGCTGTCATTGCAATGGTGATTTCTGTTGAGAATATGAGATCTACACTGTGGACGTCTCAGGATAATGTTGCCCTTACTTAAAAGAAACTGACAGATGTACTTTATGAAAATGAAGATAATTTAAAGCTGAAAGAATTGGAGGGCAACGGCTCATTTTCCCTGTTCAATCATTGCTTTGTTCTTTTGACTTAGAAAGGACAAGTAAGTCTGTCTCTGTTTTTTAAAAAACTGATATTTAGATTCTACCTTCCACATCTCCAACTCCAAGCCGCCATTATAGACACAAAGCTCTTGCCTGGGTTCTCAATTCTCCAGGAAATGCCATTATTTAAATATCCACCCAGGGCTGTTGTCATTTCCGTGAAAAGAAAAGAAGCATTTTTAATGGTATGGAAGCCTGCTCAGTTTATGATTTGCACACATCAAAGCTTCAGGTTCATGGAAACACCCCAATCACACCATCTCCCGGTGATGTTGATGACTCGTCAGAAAGAACATTTCCTTGTGAGAGAACCTGAATTCTTTCTCTTGTGTTCCTGCACCAAGTAAACCTGCATTCTAGAACAGGAAGCAATTTGAGCGAACCACATTGCCTTTGAGCTACACGTCTGATATTTTTTTATCTGAGATGCTCAACGTACAACTTACACATGAAACAGAGATACACACATGGCCAAATAAGAAACAGAAAGTGTAATGACTGCTTGGTCCGAACTATGGACTTCTTTGGAATTTTCAAATGAAGGGTTCTTGTTGTTTTGGAAAGCCATGTTGACAAACTGATAGTATATTTTTAGCATGCCTTGAATGGAAAACATGCAAGATATGTGAACAATATATTTCCAAATATGCCACGTATTTATAAAACACAGTAAATGCATGACAGATTGAGTAGGCTATGTGGAAAAAATAACAGCTGTGGTACACCCTATTTCTTAGCAAATTCATACACACCAAATGACATTCATGTCCAATGTTTTACAAAATCTATTTTTTTTAACCATTTTAGAAAAAGAGAGAAGGAAGACAAAAGTTTGCGAAAGAAAAATCAGAAGATGGGTGTAAATTTAAGTGACATGTCATGTAATTATCATGTATAAATCTAGCTCTGAATTTCCCCTGGCATGGTGCCTTTTGATGGAAATGATACTAAATGAGGCATTAACAGTGATCTGCGTTTTGAGGTGGGCTGAAATGTCGTATATGAGGGAAAGCATATAGAAAGTTCCCGAATATAAAACAAGCAATGTGTGTGCCAATGATGTTAAGATTTACTTGGATGTAATAGGGCTTATGTCAAAGATCAATGAGACGCATGCTTTGCAGCATCAAATACAAGATCAAGTTCTACATTGAGAAAGCACCTAGAAGCCCGACCAGGGACGCTCTGATTGAAATCACAGGCCGTGGGGAGCCACAGTAAATTCTAAAGCAGGAGTTAGCATGGGAAGCCGTGTTTTTAAGGGGGTAGTTTCAGCAGCTGTGCATTGATGGGGCAAAGCAATCTTTAAGGCTAATAGATAATCCCTTATATTTGTAATATAGATCTGTGTGATTTACAAATAATTTTCAAATCCATAATCTTACCTGAGCTACGTAACTAACGACCCCGTGAGGCAGGCAGGAGAGGCTTAATTGTTCATACCCTCCTCACAAAAAAACCAAGAGCTTGTAACTTCTTCAGGGCCGCAGAAAGAGGAGGGCTCCGTCTGAGAACTAAGGTATTTGTTTATTGAGGATCATATCCGGAAGAGATGGGATTTCAGGTATTTTTTTTTCTTCCTCCTCTTTGCATTTCTTTCCCCCCAAATTTCTACATTGAACAAATATTATTTTATAACCACAAAAATGACATTAAACACCATTGCTTCAAAAAAGTGATGCAATTCTCACTCTTATGCCTTCCAGCCCACGCTCTTCTCTCAACTCCCTGCTTGAAGCTGGAGTGGAATCTTCTGTGCCAGCCATTACTAGCCTCTGCCCCCGGCACACGGGACTGGACGTGGAGAATGCATGACTCTATTCCCCAGGCTGAGTGGCTGAAAGTCAATGCAGAACAGACAAGCTATGAGTCTGGAGGACCCAACTCTCATCCTGATTTCTCCAATGCTTGGAAGTTCCTTCGTATCTGTGTGCTCTCGGTTCCTGTTCTGTACCGTTTCTCCTAGATATGAAGTGTTTCAAGACTCTGAAGTGAACCTTGCTTATCAAAGAAAGGTGACACTAAAATGACATTCTTATGGAGACTATGAAAATGTTGAAATACTGCAGTTGAGTGTTCTGCTCAGCCTTGGCCCGTGGAAGGAGACTGGGAGGCAGGGTGGGTGTGGGAGATGCTGGAAGGCCAAGCGTATCTGTTGGGTTGAAGTCTACTCATCAGCAGGCATCCCAAGCTTCCTGCGACCCTCCTCTGATGAGCGCTGCTGTAATGGTGTGGTCCAAGTGACATAGAAACTCACGCAAGGAGGCCGTCGGATCCACTGGCCTAGATAGTAACAGACCGGCTGCATCGTCATTGACTTGGGCAAGCAACATAGCCTCTCAATTTCCCACTTTCTCTACCTGTAAATAAATCGTCTCACCAGGAGGTGGAGGATAATTGAGATCAAATTCCTAAAGGATTTTTAACTCCCTAACATTCATCAGTTTTACCCTAAAGATGGGAACTCTTGGACCCCTTTGAGAATCTAATGAAATCTATGAGCCCTCCCCCAACACACAAAAATATGTACATGACCGTAAACTTTTCACATAAATTCAGGTGGTTTATAGAACTCATGAAGGTTATCTTTAAACTTCCCATAGGTTGAAAACGAAACAAAACAAACGTACCTTAAATGAGCAGTCCTACATACATGCAAAATGTTTCTCTCCTGCGATGCCATCTTTGCAGGCTTTATTCAAGCGTCTATGGCCCTCTGTCATCACCATTACCCTTATTTTATTATTAATAAAATAACTCTGCTATCTCTGTTGGTGCTCATCCCCCCCCCACATTTTTTGTTTTTTTAATATTGATTATTTACACTCTGAAGGTCTTGGAAGCAAGGATGTATTTGCTATTGGTCTTCTGTGTAGGACAACAGAGGTTCTTTCCATCTAAGCATAATTCAGTAAATAAGTAAGAACATGCATAATTGAAGTGAGTTTTTAAAATGGGCTCTTTTTTATTGCTCTTGGACAGTTAAAATTGCTACGCCTGAGAGAGCAAGTGAAAGGTGGCCCCCTCAACACGTTAGCGAGGACACTTCACATAAGCATGCAATCCAAGACTGATTAAAATTTGCATAATTATTATTCTTTTTATTTATTCTCACATAACTGAAACGCGACGGTCTTGAAGAAAGTTCTTAAAAAGTGATATTGTACGCATAGGTTTAAAAGGAATCAGCCCATTTATTCAATAATGAAAAAGATCATTATTTTCACATTCCCACCTAATGTCTTCTGTTTTCTTCCACCGTCATTTAGCTCAGCTGGGAATTAGGCATATTCCTTAGTTATACTTTAAAAACAGCCATAGCTTTTGTAGACAACTGGATTTACTCTGCATCGAGACACCTGAGAGCATGATGTATTTTTTTGCATAATGTGCAGGTCTGCAGCACACCAGGATCTGGACTTATCTATATCCCTCGCCCTCTTTATATATACACATATTTTTTTTCTTTACTAGCTTCTATAAAAGGAGGCTGCTATTGATTGCAGCTGACGGAGCCGCTTGAGTTGATATCTAAGCAACGCTAACCCAGATAGGGATTAGCATTACATCAGCCGTCAGGCGAGGGAGACTGGCAGCCCGCCAGCCTGTAAAAACGGAACGCGTTTGCGTCACTGTTCCCTTGGTGATGCTTCTTGGAGCCTTGTCAGCTGTCCCCTGAGGTTGTTTCCTTAATATGTCAACAGACATTCCTGAATCTTTAATGCTGAATAGCTCTTTTCCTTTTCCAAAAACACTTTAGGTGACCAAGCAGCTAGCGGATCCTGTTGCTATGATCTTTGAAAATGTATTTCTTTCATGACATAGGTGTTTGTTCTATTCAAAACATGAGAAGGGATTTAAGAAGGTTTAGATTTCTGCTTCGCCATGTTTGAGGACCTATTTTTGAAGAAACGGGGCAGCCAGCTTAGAGCTGAGAGCTGCCTCTCCGCTTTTATCATCCTTAGGAAAAGCTCTTATTCCCTCGCCAGCTTACCCAAACCCTCCAATTATCCTGCTGCAGCCTGACATTCATGGAACAAAACGGCGGGTTGAAAGACCCACCCAGAATCTGCCCCATTTACGACTCGCTCTCTGACCCGCTCTAAGAGTGCCCATCCACGGCTCGCTGCAAGCCACAAATACGAGACCCGTCAACCCCTGCCCACGTGAAATCTCTTTCCCCGTTTTGGCGACATCTTTATTTTCTGTCCCCGTAACTTGATCTCCACATGGATCTTGGCATAGTTTACGCCAAAAAGTACCATATACAAGTGGGTAGATGGAGCCTCAGCCTCACCCCCCACCAGGCTCTCTCTGCAAGTCCTCACAGCTCACGGTAGTTCAGTGGCTCCCCCCATGGGGAACCCCACACCCCAGCTTGTCCTGCAGTTGCTACAGCAGCTAAGCAATGTCAATAGTTTGAGCAGCTTAAATATGGAGAGGAGTCATTTGGGTTTTGGGGCGGTTAGAAGAGGGTGTGATCAAATTCACTTAATCATGAGTGATCACGAGAGATGACTGAGAAGAGAGCCACCGTCCCCCGGTTGAACTTTGCAGCCACACTCCCCAGTCCAAGGGGCACTGGTGGTGGGGCCTCGGGTTTTGTCCTTTGGGGGGTTTGTGGCCATGGAATCTGCCTCCGGGCTGTGGCTTCCAAGACCACTGCTTCCTTACCCCACCAGCTGTTGTAACAATCCCCGTTTCTGTTCCACAATTCATTCCCCACCCCCGTCCTCACCTCGTCCCTGCCCCTGGGAGCTCCGTGGCCAGTGCCACTGAAGAAGGTCCCCTCCCATGAACCTGGAGAGGATGGAAACGGAGCTGCTCAGAAGGGGAGAGACCCGAATCGCTGGGGTTGGGAACTGAAAGGAATGTTTAGAGATGTAGTGGAACCCAAGCTTCTCATTTCAGTTGGAAAATAGAAATCCAAAGTCCCGAGAGTTTAAGTGAGTTGGCTTTGTGGCTGTGGCCAAGTTGGTGCCAGACCTGGGGCCAGAGCCCACATCTCTGCACTGCCTTCGCCCCACTCGGTACAGCAACCAGCTAGTGTCCCCGGGCAGGGCTGGGTGGAGGCCGGCCGTGGGCTCGTTGCTCAGGCACAGCGCCCTGTCTGGTAAGGCTCTATACAGTATGGAAGTGAGCAGGAAGAATGGGGGTGCAACTCTGGGGTGGGGGGTCACCTGAGCACAGCTCTACTCCCCTTGCTCAGCTGGGTGCCCACAGGAGAGCTCTCTTACTCTGCACTCCACTTAGACTGGCTGGGGCAGGCTGTCCCCAAGGTGGCACTTGTCTCCTGGCAGGACTGGCGAGGCAAGCAAGGGGCCAGAGGCAGAGAACCTGGGCCACCCTGGGCACAGCATTTAGCTAGACTCTCGCTCCCTTTCCCTTGGGAGCCGGTTGGGGGTGGGGGGTGCGGGAAATAACAGGCACATACACAGAAGTGGAAAAGGGACTTGAAACCCTGCCGCAGGGCTTGCACATCCAGAATAAGTTTTTCTCGTCCTTCATTTCTTCCCTTCCCCCAACCTCCATGTGTCTCCTGTGGGCTGGATGCTGAACGACTGGCTGAGCGTAGCGACGGTGGCTCAGAGCAAGGATCTTGGGGTCAGTAAAACCTCTGGGGATTGCTGTGTGATCTTGGGCAAGAATTTATCTTCTCTGAGCCTCAGTTTCCTCCTCTGTAAAATGGAGATAATGCTATTTATTTTAAGGAATGTCATGAGGCTTAAATAAGATAAAGCCTGTAGTGTGTTTGGCAAAGGATCTGGCACAAAAGGGACCAGTACATCTTGGTCATTGCTATTGTTGTCACTTATGGAACAACTTTCAGAGAGAGTTCTCAAGGCAATTAATAAACACAAATCTTTCCAGCGCTCAGGCACGAATGCATGCATCATCACCATATCAGTTTGGCGAGCAGTAAGGGGAGCTATAGACAGGGCAGATGAGGTGGTGGAAATGACACCAACCACCCAGACCCTGACCAAGCTGCTGATCAACATAAATCTCACGTGAGGGTTAGAACCAGCTTGCCCTTGCCAGGGAGCTCAAAAGTCTGTTTTTAATGGCCTAATTTAGCCCTAGCTGTGAGCACCTGGTTCTACCACGCAGCCTAACCCCCAGAGATGGCTGTGTCAAAAAAAGATAAAAGAAGCACCAAAGTAATAATGGTTAGCATGTTCATGGCGCATGGCCACTTAGGGAGTGCTTTAATGATCGCTGCAAAAGTAGCCAAGGTGGTGTTTTTTATCACTATGCTTTCACAGACGAAAACCAAATTCTTATCAGGCTAAAGGATTTGTCTCAGACTGAAGAGCAAATAACTATTGGGAGTTAGGCTTCCACTCTCCTCTGCTCCCTGGAAATCTACCTCCCTCGCCGCATGTCACGCTGCCATGCTTACACTGACACGCACGAGCATGCGTGCACACGCACACATACACGTGCATGCACACACGCATGCGTGCGCACACACATATGCACGAACACATGTGCACACACACGTACAGATATGCACGTGCGCACATATGCGCAAGGGCACACGCATACACACAGACACACGCAGGGTGAGTGACATACAGGCGGGAGTTATGTGCACTAACAAACGCCAGGTCTATGCTCCGCTCCCCCCAGCTCCCCAGGAGGCTTCAGCGCATGGAGAGGCGGCCACAGAGGCGGAGCTCTGGGCTCCCTGACACTGCACTGAGATCGGGTAAGCCGACTCCCCCTGTAACCAGAGCTTTCATTTCCCTCAAAGGGACTTGGAACTGAAGGCCTGGGCACAGGAAAAACTGAAACGTTCCCTTTTTTGTTTCCCAGTGTCTGTTTTGCCATCGGGAAAACCGAGAGTGTGCTGGTTTGGGAATCCATCTTTCTCTCCCAAGCTTCCGAATGAGCCGTTTGGCAAACAGCTTCGCGTGGAAATTGCAAATCTTTCATATCACCTATGGAAACCCTAGTCTTTAGAAACCACAGCGGGGTCTTTGTGTTTTTGCCATGTCCCCTGTGCCCACAGTGGGGGCGGCTGTTCTGCATATAGTCGTGTACGTTTGGTTCAGCTTGGAGAGGGCTGGGAGGTACCATTTGCATTTGCTTGCCCAATTTCTCTACGATTGGCTGCAACCTTGCCTCTCCTGCCTCTGACTCACTAAAGCAATTTTAGAGTTGGCCAGCGAGGGATTCGCCACAATGTTCTGATGCATCTCTGCTTTCCCCCTGGTACCAAGGGAAAGACTTTATTTGGGAATACGTGGACATATTTTGAAGGAAAATTTTCTTGTTTTATGCTCTCTACAGGTTTTAGAGTTTTCGTTTACTCTTTGGAGGGTTAAAATCATTGCAATAATACCATCAATCTTTTTATGCCTGTGATATCTATGCTCTTTTCACGGTTGGTTCCTTGAACATCTTTCCTGGAGACAAGAACGTAGCTCACGATTTTTTATTAGCAAACTTCCATCCCAGTGGTTGCCACAGATACGACTTCAGTCACTTGAGAAGTAGCCATTGAGCACCTTTCTGGGGCCCAGGCATTGCTCCGGGAGATGAGACTGAAACAGGGAACAGCACAGATACAGTTCTTGTTCTTAGGCAGCTTATATTCCAGGAATGGCTAAAAGTAAAATTTCACAGGTCATAAACCAAACCTAGAATTAAGACCAACCCATGAAACAGCACTTGAACTTGATGGCGTTTCTTTATTCATACATTTAAAAATATCGTTATCAAGTCGCTTCTTGGTGACTTGAATTTGAGGATTGAGTCCTTAGAAGAGGACTGATAAGTCAATATAATTCAGGTGGCTCATTTTTCTTCGAAGATATAGAAAGTTTAAATGAATGTTTAAATAAATGGCTGATTTTTGTAAATCTGGCCCCTGGCAGATTGTAATTGGCCGCTCATTCACTCATTCATCTATTGAATGCTATGATGGGCCACGCACTGCGCTCTGTGTGAAAACACGAAGTTTAATAAGACATGACCCCCGCCCTCAAGGAGCTCATAATCCTCTAAGGAAAGCCGACGTGGGGAAGCTGGGTAGTCGTGGCGCAGCCGGTGTTAAACGCTGCACTTACCATTGTCGGGGATCAACTCCATCCCAGTGAAGAGATGACTTGTGAACTGTGTCTTCAACATGAGTTTAAAGACACCTCAAAGTCTAACAGGAGCCAGTGACTTGTTTCCATTCTTGTCTCTCCCACCTTTGTCCAGTGGTGGCTGTAAGGAACTTGGCCACGTTACCCAGCCACCAATTCACAATACCAGCCCGTAGCCCGTCTACCAAGGCAGCTGCTTAGTATTCTCTTCTGTGCAATCAGAGATTAAATTCCAAATTCACTGACACCGAAGATGAAACAGCTAATTATACGCAGTAATTGCATTTAAAATCCATGCCTTTGAATGACTGATGAAATCTTTTCTAAAGGCTCCTGAAATTCAGTGCACCCAGCCACGGCCTGTGGTTAAGGGACAGTGTATTTTCAGTCTTGTAGTGTGGGCACAAGCTTCCCTGTCTTTCACTCCTGTCTTTTCCTTGAATCCAGTCTGTGTATTTAAAAGAATACTTTTGTCACCCTTTATCTCTGCCTCCCAGTTAGTTGTTCAACTGATCAAAGTAAGTTAGAAAAAGAGAAATATATACACGTACGTATGTGCATGTACCTTTAAGGAAATAAAGTTAGACAGAGAAGGAAGAAGGAAAAAAGAGAAAAAAAAAAGCTAAAGTATTAGAAATAGTGAGATAACATATCCATAGCTAAGATAACATGTAATATATTATAAGTTTACATTATAGTAAGATAATATGAATTGATAATTCTGTAAAATTGGGTAACAATTTGACAGTAAATTTTTGTTTATTTTTAAAAGTTTGCTATGTAATATTTTTAAATTTATTACTTAAACTTTTATAATTTATAGTGTTTGCAATATTGGAGAGTCTGCAGAGTTCTTACTCATAATTTTAGTCGTTAGTTATGGAAATGTATTCAGTCATTTATTAGAATTTTCCATTGAATCCATTATTCGTTACAAACATTTGGGGAGAGGGGAGGCACGTGGTCCTCATCCACTGCCTTCGCCTGGGTCCCTGCTTCTGCTGCGGGACACGGCCCAGAACACGGCTGTGTGTTTGGAGGACGTTCAGTTGAGTTTTCTCCCAACTTTATGGCTGGTTGAGGCTTTTGGAACTGTTTCAATTGGATGAAAAACGAAGGAAGTTATGTCAGATGAATCATTTCACTGTGTGTTGCTTTACAGAATCACTTCCCCTGGATAATTAATAAAAGATTGGCAGGAAGAATGTCCCTAGAATAATTAGCAGGCAGTTGCAGAATGGGAACTTTCATCATTCTCATTGTTCAGTCAAACTAAGCACCTAGTTTTTGCCATTTGGAGATTTTTGACAAAGACAGAGGCTGCCTGAGAGTGACGGCTGAGCTGATCCTTATTAGAACACCGTGTCTGTGTTCACGGAGCAATAGTTCCTGGTCCTCCTTCCCATAACAACACCGGGGAAAGTTTGCGGGGTGACCCCCTGCAAGAGGCCCTGCCCGACTGTGAAGGCTGCCTGTCCAGAATGGCTTGTTCCGCACGATGGTTTTGGCATTTTGCAGCTCTAACTTGCGTCTTCGTAATGAGGTGAAATTTCCAGTTTCTAGGCAAATAAGTCAGGCAGTGCAAATTCAAGTGGCATAAGTTTTTTTTTTTCCTGTTTTTACATAAAATAGCACAAAAATGTTTTCAGGGACTATACCAGGAGTCCTAAATCCTGTTTGATCAAAAAACACTTAGAGCTTGCACTACATCTACTAATAATAGCTTCGAAATCGGCAAACTAATCTGGGGGCAACGAACTCATTTGCTCATTGGGTCAAAACACGGACCTGATTCGTAACCCCGTTTTCTTATGACAGTTTTAATGTTTTTGCTTTTAAACTGATTTTGTTCCTTTTTGCAATTATCTTTTCATATGTGTTTTACTTCAGCAGAGTAAGATGTTCTGGCTCAGCTGTCGTGCTGATATACACTGCAACTTAAATTTAGTATCTTGATTATCATGTTAATATTAAAAATATAACTCTGGCACTAATTAGGTGTATGACCTCCTGCAAGTTCCTTAAATGCTTTGGACTTCAGTTTTCCCAAGTGTAAAATGAGGAGATTGGACCAGAATATTCCTAGTTCCTTTCAGTGCCTCCGTTCTAGGGGTCTGAAGCCTGGGTTGGCTTTGGGCAGAACTGTTCACAGATTTATCGTTGTAGTGACTGAGGGCTCCCTCTCTATACTCTCATCTTCCAGGCCTCCTTCCCCTTTCCTCTCCCCATCTCTCCTCCAACTCTCTAGGAACTCACCTCCCAGCCTTTCCTGGGTCTGCTCCCCCAGCCCAAGAGCCAAGACCCACAGGCCCCATGATGGAAGAAGCCTTCCTTCCTGGGGAGGCGCTCTGGGCTGCCACTTGGCCATTCCAAGCTTGACCCTGATGTCGTCTCAACCTGTACCCCCAGCCTATACCCCTGCCACCTGTTACACCTGGGGAAACCTCACTCCATCAAGACGGGTCTCTGCGTCTTTGACATGAAAACTAATTCAGCAGTGGTCTTCCAACTGCCACCTGGGAACCCTGAGATGAGAAGATGTAAACACATCTTTCTGGCCAGAAGTAAGAAATGTTTTTGAAAACTTATGCTTGATCTTAGAAGTTCATGGAAAATTTGCATTCCACTCCATACTGGACCCATCTGTTTCAATATAAAAACGCTATTTTTTAAAAAACATAGGAAAACGAACCGACAAATAAGACTGAAACTCCAAGAAAATGTGCTGAGTTTAGTCCATGGCTTTGAATACTCTCAGAGCCACCTCACCCTCCTCTCCCCCGACACCTCTCTGGACCTGCCTCCCCTTTGAGAAACGTGGAATGAATGCAACAAACCATTTGTGCAGCTGAAAGAAGGACTAGTTATATTTGGCTTTTTTTTTCTTTGATAGTTATAATGAGTTGCATTTCTTGAGTTTCACAGAGCCTTCCCTCTCTCCCTTCTTATATAGGTGCATTTTATGTGCATTTAGCGATATTTGTGCATATCAGTGAATTTTTTTTTTGTCTTTAACCCATGTAGTAGAGAGGGGAGCATTATGGAGGGTGCTTTAGGGCCCGTGGAGTTCCACATTTTCTCCCAGGCTGTGCCAGATAGGAGGTGGCCACTTTGCAGGTGCTCTGGGCTGTTCCAGGTGATGTGGACCCGCCCCTACCTGGGGCTTCTCCTCACCTGGAACGCTGGGGCATCCTGTTCATCTGCTCCCGGTGTTCATTAACTTTGCAACATTGTTGGAAACCTTGCTATTTTTATGGTCAACAGAACTGTAACTTAATGTTTCACAATTTTCATGGCTAATTTCAGGTATTTATGATGGTTTTATCCCATGTCTAAAAGGGTTCTGATGTTTGCCTGCGGGAAGAAAGAGGAGCAGCTACCAGCCCTCCTGACAGTCTGCTCAGGCCTCCCATGGGTGGGGGTCCCAGGGAGGTCCTGTGTGTTTGCATAGTGAGGAGAGAGCAAATACCTCTCCAGGCAGGGGCTGTTGTCGAGTCAGATGATGCTATACCTGATAATACAGTAGTCTGAAACTGGTATTTCACGAGATATCATCTCACCCCAGTTAAAATGGCTATTATCAAAAAGACAGAAAATAACAAATGCTGGCGCAGATGCAGAGAAAAGGGAACCTTGCACACTGTTGGTGGGAATGTAAATTAGTACAACCACTATGGAGAACAGCATGGAGATTCCTTAGAAAGCTAAAAATAGAACTACCATATGATCCAGCAATCCTACTGCTGGGTATATATCCAAACCAAATGAAATCAGTATGTCGAAGAGATATCTGCTCTCTCATGTTTATTGCAGCACTAGTCACAATAGCCAAGATGTGGAATCAACCTAAGTGGCCATCAACAGATGAATGGATAAAGAAGATGTGGTACGTATACACAATGGAATACCATTCAGCCTTAAAAAGGAAGGAAATCCTATCATTTTCCACAACATGGGTGAACCTGGAGGCCACTGTGTTAAGTGAAATAAGCCAGGCACAGACAAATACTGCATGATCTCACTCATCTGTGGGGGCTAAGAACAACTGATCTCATGAAGGAGAGTAGCACAGTGGTGACCAGAGGCTGGGGAGGGTGGTGGAGAGGAGGGACTATGAAGAAGTGTAGGTTAACGGATGCAAACATACAGTTAGCCAGAAGGAAAAAGTTCTAGTGTTTGACAGCACAGTAGGATGACTATAGTTAACAATAAATTAATTATATATTGCAACATAGCCAGAAGGGAGAAGATTTGGAATGTTCTCAACACAAAGACATGATAGATGTTTGAGGTGACGAATATCCCAATTACCCAGATTTTGACCATTACGCATTATAGGCTTGTATCAAAATATCACACGTATCCTGTAAATATGTAGGATGATTATGTGTCCGTAAAAATTAAAAGAGAAAAACAATTAAAAGAAGAAACTGGTCTTTCAGATCAAAGCCATGCGTGGCCTTAGCCAAAGCCCAGCACCCCTAGGTGCTCATTTGCAGAAGGGAGCTGCCTCCCGGGGGAGTGGGCACACTTGGGCTGATTTCAGGTAGCAGAACACAAGTGCTAAGTATTATTACAGTAATATGGAGAGCGCCACCATTAGCATTTGCAAGCCCCAGGGACCCTTGAAAATCAGAAACTCACAGAGGTGCTAGTAATGGCTGCCTGGGAGCCGGGAACCTTGCTTATGCTCAGTCACCTGGCTGCCAGCGCTTAACTCATCACGGTGCAGGGTAATGTGGATTGCATCCGTCTGAAAGGGCATGAGCATCTAGAAGGGTAGTAATTAAAAAAAAAAAACACCTCTATGTATGTGTTTATTTAATCAACAAATATCAACTGAGTGTCAAAAGTTGCTCCTGGCAAGGGGGCAAGGTAACCCGGGGTGCAGCCAGCCTCCAGGGAGGGACGAACCAGCCTGAGGACACGGTGACTGGGGAGCTGGCAGGGCGACAGCAGGGTCATGGAGCAGATGGACACAAAAATATTTTGTAGAATGAATGAATATTAAAAAGGGACAATGGTCAGAAAGTCCAAACAGGGGTGGGCTAGATCCAGGCTAATCAGAGGCAGCAGAGCCCAGGAGAAATCACTGTGTGGTGGGGAGAGCAGCTCAGAGAGGCACACAACACGGGTCTATACCTGCTGGAAGTGCAGGTATAGACCCAGGGTATTCACAACACTCCAGAGGCACAGAAGGGCCGGGAGAACAGAGCAGGGCCAGGCTCTGGGGAATGCACTGGCCCAGGAAGTTTCCCTAAGCAACCGTGCTGAATCCTCTGGGTACCCGAACTCGCTTCTCTCTCCAGCTTCCCCAGCAGCGGATATTTGGACCTTTTTTTTCCCATTTCCATCCTTGCTCTTTGTTTTGTAAGCAGTTTCTCATTTAATCCTCATGGCAATAACTCAGTAGTTAGCATTGGCCCAGATGAGGAGCCTAGGCTCAGAGAGGTTAAGTAGCTTGCCCAAAGTCACACAGCTAGTAAACGTGAGAGCTGGGAGTTAGAACCATGTTTGTCTGACCTCAAAGCCTGTGTTATTTCTCTTTCACCGAGGCATTTCATAGACTCACGGAACCCCTGAGTTGAGAAGGATCTGGGAAGTTATTTAGATGAACCTCTAAATAACACGTGAATCCCTTTCCCAGCATTCTCCATCAGCTGAAAGAAGGACTGGGAGGCTTCTGTTCCTGCTCAGGGAAATGGCAAACAAGGCCAGGAGGGAAGGAAGGAAGGAAAAAATGAAGGGAGGGAGGAAGGGAGGGAGAGAGAGAATAAAAGTTCAGCTTCAATGAACGTATTTAGAATTTGTTGACAGAAGAATCTGGAAAGGAGCTATTTTAATTTCAGCATGCCTGAACATCTTGTATGTTATGTTTAGCATTTTTTTTGTGCTTTGTGCTGGTCTCTTTCCTTTAATTGGAGATGTGCTCTTTTCTTCCTGGTCAAGACTTTGTCTCTTCTTGATAAAGGCTTTAATTTGCTGCCTAGTAATAATAATCCCCTATCGCATTTCCCGGTGTGCCCAAATGTCGGTCTCAGCCCAGGGGAGCACCCACCCGGCCTGCCCAGGCTCCCGAGTCCGACTAAGCCAGGAAGAAGCTGGAAAACAGGCCGCAGATGCTGATTTAGGTAGGAGTAGCCTCTTTCCGGGATCGGGTACCTTCAGGAGACAGAAACTGCAATAGCCTGGAGTTGAAGTGGGGTGCAAAGAGGGGACTTTGTTACCTCGCAAGGTATTTTGCGGGGGACAGAGCCCTCAGACCTTGAGTAGCAGTAGCACTATCTAAATCTAAATCTCCGGGTGTGCGGACTTGGGGGCTTTTGTGTATTCCCCGTGGAGCTCCTCTCGAGTCCCAGGGCGGTGGGGAGGCCGCCTGCAGGGGGCGCTGTGCAAAGAGCGCAGGAGGCTGGGCCGGGGCCGGGGCTGCGCTGAGCATCTCTGAATGCCTGGAGATGCGCTAACGCGCACAGGGATCTAGGAACACAAGAAGGCTCGCTTCCTGCCCTCTGGCGGCTTAGGATCTAGGCCCAGGACCAATTAGAAGACAATTAAGGACTAAACTGCTAGAAAACGACTCTAAGGTTAATAGTTTAAAAAGGAAGAGACGTGTGTGGCTGCTGATTGGAAGGAGAGATTTGGTGCCATAGTGGGAAGAAGAGCCCCCGGGGGAGGGTCGAGGGAGCGGAAGAGGCAGATGGCTGGGAAGTCCCCATTAGGATGGGATGCATTAAAATGGGAAATGATACTACTTACATTTGCCACAGTTCTCCAAGTGGTTTTACATGTTGTCTCCTGTGATTTTCACCACCACACATCCATCCCTTTCTTAACATGTTTGGGAACATACACCCCTGTGCCCTGGGCAGAGCTGATCCGGGTGACGGGGAAGGTGAGGGCACCTGACCCCCAGCGGGCCACCAAGTCCCTTCCATTGGACTTTTGGATTTGGAAGCCAAAAGAGGCTCAGTTTAGTTTCTTTCTAGTGGCTGAAGCTGTGCGAGGCAAAGTTTGCAAGAGTGGAAAAGCAGAGGCAGCTGGTCTAAAGGAAGGGGGAGAGAAGGGGGCGGAGGAGGAAGCTGGCATTCAGATATTTGGGGGCAGAGACTAAAGGAGCAGAAGAGCTGCCCGTGTTCAGATCTGTGGCCGAGCTGCATTCTCACACTTGGGTTCCGCGAGATCCCACAATTCTTACATCAAAGTCCCATTCTCACCTAGTCATGTGGAGTTTCCCTTCCTCTCGATTAAAAACATTCCTAATATTCATACCTTATCTCATTTCATTCTTGCAAATAGTCCTGCAAGATTGGTCTCACTGTTCCCCTTTTATGGGCCGCTTAGGTTTCAGCAAAGGAATGAGACTCAGGGAGAAACTTGCCCCAAATCATCAATTCCTAAGTAATTGAACCTTGATTCAAATTCAAATCTGATTTCAAAGCCCAGGGTCTTCAACGGCTCCCGCATAGCATAGCACTGTCTTCCTTTCCTAGAAGTGCCGGTGACAAAGTACTGGAGACTCAGTGGCTTAAAAGAACAGATTGTCTTACAGTGCTGGAGACTGGCAGTCTGAGATCAAGGTGTTAGCAGCCCATGCGCCCTCTGCAACTTGCAGGGAAGGACCTTTCCTCGCCTCCTTGAACTCCTGGTGATGCCTGTACCCCTTGGCTTGTATCGGCAGCACTGCAATCTCTCTCTGTCATCCCATGGCTTTCTCCCCTCCTGTGTCTGTGTCCTGGTGTCTCTCCTTTAATTAGTACACCACTCGTATTGAATCAAGGACCCTCCCTACTCCAGCATGACCTCATTTTGACTTGATTATGTTTGCAAAGACCCTATTTCCAAATAAGATCATATTGACAGTTCTGAGGTTAGGACTTCAGCATATCTTCTTGGAAGACACAATGCAACCTATAACATAGCTCCAGAGAATGAAATCTAATTGAGGAGAGAACTGAGGCAGAGAGAGGCAGTGATTTAGCCAGGTGGCTAAGCCAGTAAGTGGTGAGCTGGTGTTCAGATCTCTCTCTCTTTCTCTTTCTCTCTTCTTTCTTGCTATGGGTGGGACAGATGAAGAAATCTTGTAGGCATACGAGAAAGATCATGGAAAATAATGTCAATTTGGGAGGGGTTAGTAAGAAGCAGATATTAATATTTAACTCTCTGATGAGCTTGCTAAAACAGAGCATAAAGAAGCTACAAGGTCAATGGGAGTGAGGGATGAGTGAAGAAGAGAGGCCAACAATCACAAAGAGCGGCCACAAATCACAGTGATCGATTAAGTTGATTGTTCATTCATCCCCTTGTGAAATGGACACAGTGGAGTGTCACTTACCCAGTAAGTTTTCAATGGGTGGTTGCCATTAGAAATGTGTGTTCAAATGCCTGGTTGTAATTTTTTTCCCTCCTGTTCTCTGTTATATGTCTTTGGAAAACTCTGAAAGGTAACTTTGCTTTACAGTCTTTCAAGGACTGAGATTTTTGGCCTAAACCTTAGTCTTGGACATCAGTAGTAAATTTTAAACTAACATTCTTTAAGAAGAGCCAGAAGTAGCTAAACAAGGGAAGGGAAAATGCATAGGGTTCGCAGGTATTAATAATTATGCTAAACATAACATGGCAATTCAGTTCATCTCTGGAAACTTCCAGCAAGCAGCCATCTCCAAACTACACTTCATAGTCTCATTAACAGGCCTTGGTAAAATGTCTGTCACCTTCAAGATCTCCATTGTCACTTGAGTCTCAAGAAAACAATAGGCTATGCATGGTAGCTTGAGCCTGTAATCCCAGCTACTCAGGAAGCTGAGGCAGGAGGATCGCTTGAACCCAAGAGTTCAAGGCTATAGTGAGCTATGATCGCACCACTGCACTCCAGCCTGGGTGACAGAGCGAGACCTCATCTCCGAACGAAAAGAAAAGAAAACAGTAAGACAAACAGAAAGTGGCAAAGGGAAGTCCATGAGAACATGGACTATTACGTTATCTGGGTTTAGGAGATCTATGATATTAATAGAGGGCATGGTCTAGGGACCCCCAGAAAGGGTGGGTATATGTTGTAACATTCAGGATTAAGCACCAATCTTTAGCAATGTTTATCTTCCCTGTTCCCAAGTTTTCTCTCCTTTTACCTTTTTGACACTAATACCACCATTCCCTCAATTGTTCTCCCTCAGGGCCGGGGGACTCCCTTCCTGGAGCCCAGACTCTTCCTTTTGGAGGCCCACCCCACCCCAACCCCCAACGTCACATCATCAAGCACGTTCAAGTGCACCCACCTCCCATGTGAATAGTTAACTACATAAGAGCTGAGTTCAGTCATGGTTGATATGTTAGTGTGCTACACTTTCAGACTTTTGATTAGACATTCATTCATTTAACCTATTTTCTTTTTATATTTTGAAGACAATAAAGTATCCTCTTGAGTCCATTAATAAGTTGGAATTCCTTAGTTTGACCTTGACCCCTCTGACTTACCTGTCCAGGCTGACCTCTCGCTGCAGACGAGGCCCCAGTGTCCCACTCGCGCTTGGACTCCCCCACCCCTCCCTCCTCTCTCCCCTGACCTTAGTGGTAGGCTTGCTTCAGGACCCAGCAAGAACACCTCCTCCTCCCTTCGAACTTCCCTCTGTGTGTCATCGCACATAAAAGTGGCCCCTCTGAGCTTCTGACTGTGCCCCTTGTTTGGTGCTTTCTCTCCCAGCCAGACAGCGAGCACCTGCCATGGGCCACCGCCATGCTTCTGGGCCTCGGTGAGTCCCCTGAGCTACGAGGGCTGTTGACAGATGCTGGCTGCAGATACCTGTCTCAAAGATGCTAACAGGCCAGCACGCTCACCCTTTCTCAGTGAATCAAGGTCCAACATATGTTTAAAAATCAGTCCTCTGTAGCCTTTGTCTCCCAGCTTGCAGACAGACGCCCACTCAGGCCCTAGCTCATAAAACGGAAAGAACTGAAAGAGGAGTTTAGACCCCGAAAGGGGCACGTATGAAAGGAAGCTGAGCTCGTCAGTACTTCCCACAAGCAAGCAGCACCTTGAATGTTCAAAATGGCAAATTCTTGCATAAGGTATACTTCTGATACTGTTTCTAGAGTTCAATGTATATTAAGACTTCCACCAATAAGGAAAAAGAGAAAATAAGAAAACCACAGCACCGTTAATTTGCAAGTGATATACTTCATTACAGCACATGTGTAGATAAGTCTCTCTCTCTCTCTCTCAAAATCAAATAAAATATTTAAAAAAGAGGCAGCTATTAATTAATCAAGGGCTGATTATCCAGGCTGATTTCCTCCTTTACTCCTTTTTTCCCAGCCTGGTGGATATCACCGCCACACCACTGCCGGCCAGCAAGGGAAGACAGCCTTTACTTTTTCACAGAGCAAATCAAACGTGAATTCTTGCAAGGTCTTTGGATAGTCATTGGACCTGTTTCCTTCCTAATACCCCTAATTCCGTTAATTAAACTAGATCATTTCAAGCTGGTTGTATAGAGGATCTTAACGATTTAAAACAAAACAAAACACTCTCTACCTGGCCGTGCCATTTGAAGGACATTTACTCATCCTTCTTCCTCTACCCTGAGCTCTGTGTGTGTGTGTGTGTGTGCGCGCACCCACATGTGATCATTTAATTTATGCTCTGCATACAAATGAACAGTCTTGGGGATGCACAAACAGGTTAGTCTAGTGGCCCGAGGAGTTACTAGTCAGAGGGTAAAAGGCACTATAGAAACCTAAATTGTTTCTGAAAATACTAAACAATAAGACATTTCTCAAAAGGGCCTTCAGTATTTTATAGGAATTCCAACTCCAGCAGCTTTACACAGACATTATCACTTAATTACCAATATAAATCTCAGCAGCAACTTCCATAACTTCATCTGCAAATGAATATGCACACCTCCTAAATCATTCCCTCCTTTCCTCTCTCTCCCCAAGTTATTCCCTGCCTGGATCCCAGAGACTCTGCAGCAGCTGGGATTCATGGAGACCCCCAGTTTCCAGGTGTCATGCCAGGCCAGCATGCACCGCGGAACATGTTCATATTGAGAAGACGGAATTGTACCTGGTTCCCCCTCCGACGCATCAACCCCTCCTGGCATGGGCTGACCCGTGGCAGAAGCCTGGCTCTGTTGGCCCGAAAGGTTCACAAACCACAGTGAACTTTTTAGTGATCTGAGGCGAAGTTTCCGGTATGTGATGAAGACTGAAACCCGGTTTTGGGTTTCCTTACCAAATTCACACAGAGCCAGTCATGACAAGAGACGTGTGAGGTAGCAGGGACAGGCAGCACGGGTACGTTGGAGACACACAGCCCTCAGCTCTATTTCTAGTGCTGCTACTCACTTGCTGAGTGGCCTGAGGCTGGTCACCTGTCCCAATACTGGGGAGAGGGGTGCTTTCTACCTCATCTATCTGGGACCTGTTGGGGGCCGTGTGTTGAGTTAGTAAAATTCCTTTGACTCTCTTTTAATCACAGCACGCATATTTTTACAGAGACCCCACCCAGAAACACCAATGTGTACCTTATTTTCCTGGTCATTTTCCTTCAACGAGTCCCCTTAGAGTTGGGCTAAGAGAACAACAGTCTGGACTAGTTCCTTGGGTTCATCTATGGTCCTCTCACAGACTTCAAAAAAATATATATATATTTCCCATTTTTAGGGAAAACAGAAACAAAATCTGTTACATTTATTTTAGGCCCTGTGTCTGAATTCTAAAGTCTTGCTCTTACTCCTTTTTAGGCTGCAGCTTTTGATTTCAAGCACATTCACACTTGTTTAGCTTTCAACTTACAGCAAATGCTGGAAAAGGGATTCATGCATTATGTAGAGTGTTCATCTAAATGCCCCCCACCCCCAGATCCCTGCTGCCTCTGTGGAGTCCCAGGAGTCTGTGCAATGCCTGGGTGAAGGAAAATGAAAGCCAGACACACCTGGTTCCAGCTCCTAGTTCTCAGGTTTACTAGCTGTGTGACTTTGAGCAGGTTGCTTAGCCTCCCAGGAGCCTGGGGTCCTCATCTGAAAACCTGGCCCAATGCCAAGCACTATGTCATTGCCTTGAGGATTAAATGAGAAAGTACTTACATAAAAATGTGGAACAGAGTGCCTAGTGTACAGCAGGTGCCAAGATAGATGTTAGAGTCTGCTTTTCTATATTCACACGAGTCTCTGGTGGGCCGAAAATGTAGGCCATAATATATTTGAGTATTGCGTCTGTCTTCACTTCCAGGGTCCTACTTCAAAAAGAAAAGGAGAGAAGGAAATAAACAGTAACTGTCAGAGGCCCTTCTGAAAGCATTACCCACCCATTGAAATGTACTTTCCATTCAAAAACTAGCTTATTAATTATTCATTGCTATTGGAACTGAAAATAAGAACAGAGCTCAGTGCTTATAAGACCCAGAGCTTGACAAGAGGAGTGTTCCGATTGCTTGAGTTCTATCATTTCCTGGTATCTGTGGGACACATCCCCAAATCTGAGATTTGCGGTTTGCAAGTCGAGCAAACTTCAGGCTGAATGACTACCAGTCCTGTCTAGTGAGTGCCCTGGAATGACTGTTCCCTTTACTTTCATTTGCACTCCCGGCGCTGCATTTCTGGGGGATTATTTCACTGCATGGGTGGCCCGAGTCCCTTGGCCTTCAGCCCTCTGGTTCATTCCACCGCTCTGGGCAAGCAGTAACCACCCAAAAAATGCGAGTCCGTCTCTCATGCCCCGGTGGCATGAGTAACATCATTAACTCTTCCGGGCTGAGGTTTGGGATGACGTAAAAAATATCACACCCCACGGTGTCAGCAGTCAGAATACCGGAGCAGCAGCGCGTGTGCGGGGCTTGTTTTCACACCGGGAATGTGATCGCCCTAATAAACAATCCCTGGGATGTTTTTTTCCTCACAGTCGTGCTGTGGCTTTCAAAATGGAAGCTCAGCGCTCCCTGCCTGGAGTGCGGGTGAGAAGGAACATGCGAGAAGCTTTGAAACTCTTCAGCGCAGGGCAAGGCCGCGGACGTGGCCCCGGGAGGGGAAGGGCAGGAAGCGCACAGCTGTGCAGGATGGCGTTTCACACGCGTCTCTAAAGACGAGCTTTCTAACGTGCAAAAACGTCGGGGAGACACAGTAACACACTTCCTACGGCCCAGGGCCAGCGCGGGGACAAGCGCGCGGCTGGCCGCGCACTGCGGGTCCCGCGCGCCATCTGGTGGCTCCCGCTGACATTGGACGCAGCATCCGGGCTCTTACCCGGGGGATGTGGGCTTCACAGAAGGAACCCGCCGGTGGGCTTTTTGGGTTCCGTTGGAAGTGACCACCAGGGCCCCAAGCGGAGACAGGGAAGGCCAGATGTCCTGAATTCCTTCCTTTCTTCTACAGCTGGATTCTCAAGGCGTCAGGTACTCCTCAAAAAGAGGACAGTGCTCCTTCCTTCAGGACCAGCCTTCGTATGACACGGCGACAAGAGCAGTCTGAGCAGTCTGGCCCCTCCACGCTCCTCTTTCCGTGTCCTGATCCCATACATCAGGGCGCAGGAGTCCCCCTTTTGCCCCTTCCTGGAACACACGCATATTCTCTTCCAGCCTCCTCAATCCCAGTGTTCCTCAGGCTCGGTCCACAGGCGTCTTCTTATCCTCAGACTATTTGCCTCACTTTTTTGTTCATAGCAGTGTTTCCAAAGTGTGCTCCAAGAATGCTGATTTTATTAATCAGAATTGTATCTTAAAAAAGGCATTCGAAGTTTAGGAAACTCGGGGTTACACAAAGTAAAAACATATGATTGCAGGACATCTCAAGAGGGTTGTACCTACTGAGAAGGCAGAGGATTTCTAAGAAGGAACTGTAGTTTGCTACTGTTTCTAAACTTATTTGATATCAAAACCTTTCCCCCACCTCCACCTTTGAAGTGCATCTTGAAGATATTGCATTTGACAAAACATTAGGGAAAAAATGGGTGTCCTAGTCACGTGACCCATGATTACATAGCTACATTTTCAAAACTGGAAGACTTATGTATTTGTTTGCTAGGGCTGCCATATTTTCTTATAGCTTTAGGGGCTGGAAGTCCAAGATCAAGGTGTCAGCAGGGTTGGTTTTTTCTGAGGCCTCTCTCCTTGGTTTGCAGATGGTTATCTTCTCCCTGTGTCTTCAGATGGTCTTCCCTCTGTATGTCTGTATCCTCCCCTCATATGGACACCAGTCATATTGGATTAAGGCCCATCCTAAGACATCATTTTACCTTAATCACCTCTTTAATATCCGTATCTCCAACTATAGTCACATTCAGAAGTACTAGGGATGAAGACTTTAACATATGAACTTTGGGGAGACTCAATCCAGCCCGTAACCACATCTTATTTTTCTGTCCGTTGGGGAAAATCTGTGCTTCAGTTGAAAATTATGCATTGTTTAGGGCAAGGTCAGCATACTACAACTAGTGGGCCAGATCTAGCCTTTCACCTGTGTTTGCAAATAAAGTTTTATTAGCACACAGCCATACTCAATTTCTTCACATTTGGTCTACGGTTACTTTCATGTGCCATGGCAGAGGTGAGTAGTTGTAACAAAAAAAAATATGGCTTGCAAAGCCTAAAATATATACTCTCTGGCCTTTTATATAGAAAAAGTTTGCCAACCCCTGTTCTAGAGCACACTCTTCAGGGTTATCTAATGTTGATCTTATAGGGGCTCTACACTTTTCATTGCCTTTGAGCTATTTTACAACTCAGTAATTTATAAATGATGGATAGCAATGCAAAATAATCCTTGTCCAGAGTAAGAGAAAACCAGTTTGCCTGAATTTGTTCATTCCTTTCAATATCCTCATGGGTAAATGGGTCTCTTCTTTGAATTCTCTTTTGAACTGGTTGTAGCATCATATAGTTCTTTTATTAATAATGAATTGAATAAAATCTTTAACACATGTTCCTTTAATATCTGTATGAGTCCTAATTTTATCTTTTTTTGAGAATTATCTTTTAACATATCAATGTTAGATTTCTTGAGTGCGATAATGGCATTGGGATTATGAAGAACAATGTTTTTGCTCTTAGGGATACGTACTGAAGCACTTAGAGTGGGGTGTCATGGTGCCCCCAATTTATTTCAACCGAGTCATCATATATGTGTACATATGTATGTGCATTTGTACATATTCACACATATATCACATATATAGGGGAAGAGAGAGAAAGAGAAAGCAAACACGGTTAAGAGATGAACAATTAGAGAATCTAGGTGAAGGATGTATATTATTCTCCAGTGGTGTGCTGGTCATTCAAATTTTCTGTATGCTTGATAATTTTCAAAATAAAAAATTAGGGGGAATAAATTTATGTGATATTCCCAGTAAAGGATGTAGCTGGCTCCATATCCTACACTTCTGGATGGTTCTTCAGTCCTTCAGAGAGTAGCCAATTGCAGATGTTTGTTAGCAGCCTGACTTTTTGCAGTGGCTGCTACAAATAAGAATAAGTAAGGCCGGGCGCGGTGGCTCACGCCTGTAATCCTAGCACTCTGGGAGGCCGAGGCGGGTGGATTGCTCAAGGTCAGGAGTTCGAGACCAGCCTGAGCGAGACCCCGTCTCTACTAAAAATAGAAAGACATTATATGGACACCTAAAAATCTATATAGAAAAAATTAGCCGGGCATAGTGGCGCATGCCTGTAGTCCCAGCTACTCGGGAGGCTGAGGCAGTAGGATCGCTTAAGCCCAGGAGTTTGAGGTTGCTGTGAGCTAAGCTGACGCCACGGCACTCACTCTAGCCTGGGCAACAAAGTGAGACTCTGTCTCAACAAAAAAAAAAAAAAAAAAAAAAAAAAAAGAATAAGTAAATGAAACATTAATGTTTCTATTGTCGTGTGGCTCAATTTCTTCTAGAATTCTTAATGGTACCAACTGAACCAGATGTGAAGGTAGGTTTTTTTTTTTTTTTTTTTTTTTTTTTGAGCTATATATATCCTATTCCTAAACAGTGCTCTTAAAAGAAGTAAATCTTTTAAGATGAACTTGAGTTGAGGACCTCTTAGAAGGTGCTCATGTTTAAGCTTAGAGTACTACTTTTTGCAGTGTGTTTGGGGTGGGGGGGCTTGAAGTTTGTATCTCTCAATTACTGTATAGCTTTGCACACCCTCTTCCCCCCACCCCAGTTTGGCTTCATGGCATTAATACCGTCTGAGACCCATTCATTGCAATTTGACTGCTGCTTGGGCCGGGACTGTAAGGCTTGGAGTTTTAGCACACTTAGGGGTATGAATAGTCTGGCAACAGTGAGGGAAGAAAGTAAGCTAAACTCTCAAACACTGTGTCATTTAGCATAAAGGTTTAGGATTGAAATTTTCTGCCTGAGGGAAGCAGAAAAAATGGGTTTTTACAGAATGCTGCCAGTTTTCTGAACCTAAAAGGCACACTAAAAATAGCTAAAGGGACTGAGCCGCCCAGAGGCTTCTTGGGTTGCCCAGTGGGAGTTCCTGCTCGGAGAATCTGTCCTTCACGGCTGCCGCTGCAGACGAGCCCTACGAGTTGGCGTGTGCTGCGCAGCTCTCCCGGGCCGATTTCGTGTGATCACAAGGAACCAGGGGCTGGAGCAGACCGAGATGTTCCTTAATGCAGGATCCCCTGGAGGAAGAGACGTTCTGCCTCTGACAGAGGCTGACAGTCCAGAAGGCAGAGGCACATTCCGGACTCAGAGACCAGACCATCCTAAAATTGGGGTCAACCAATATCAAATGGGCTTTGGCCACGACTAACACTGGCTCTAAAGAAAAAAACATCCTTTCTTTTCATTGCCACTGATACTGTGCTATTTAAGACCCTGATTTTTTTTTTTTCTTATCTGGGCTATTGCCATAGCCTCCTACCTAGGTCCCCTCTCTCCAATCACCCTCCCCCTGCCCAAGTCATCCCACTTACGGACTCCAGTGTAATTTTTCTGTAGCCCAATTCAGTTCAGCTCATCCTGTGTATTTTTAATTTAATTTTTAACAGATCAAACAACCAACCAACCTGTTTATTGAGCAAGCAAACAAACAAAAACCCTTCAGCAAGCGGTCCTCCCACCTTTTATTGAATGAACACCTTACCCAGTCCTGTTAACTATGTCTGTCTTTCTAATCACATCAGCCATCTCTTACTCACCTGCTCCACTAAAGGCTGCAGAGAGAGAGGAGGCATTTTCCCGTCTCATTGGGATGGCAAAGACTTTGTCATACTCGTGTTTCTAAACCCCCATAGTTTTTAGCCTGGTGTCATTCCCAGAAACAGAGTTCAAGAAATAGGATCTGAGGGTGTATACACAAAAGAATTGAAAGCAGGGTCTTGAATAGATATTTGTGCACTCATGTTCATAGCAGCATAATTCACAACAGTCAAAGGGTGAAAGAAACTCAAACATCTATCCATGGACGGGTTAATCGATAAGCAAAATGTGCTGTATACACTGGAATATTATTCAGCCTTAAAAAGAAAGGCAGTTCTGATACATACTACAGCATGCATGAACCTTGAAGACATTATGCTAAGTGAAGCAAGCCAGTCAAAAAAAAAAAAAAAAAAAAACAAATACTCTATGACGTACCTAGAGTAGTCAGACTCATAGAAACAGAAAGTGGTTGCCAGGGGCTAGGATTAGAGAGGACGGAGAATTAGTGTTTAACAGGTAGAGGGTTTCAGTTCTGCAAGATGGTTGTACAACAATGTGAACATACTTAATGCCACGGAACTGTACTCCTAAACATGGTTCAGATGGTAAATTTTATGTTATGTGTGTTTTACCACAATTTTTTTAAAGAAAAAAAAGGAAATAGCCTTTGAATCTTGAGTCGAGGAGTTGGTGACTGATTTCTCCTGCATCTTTGGAGTCCTGCTCTTTTAACATATTGGTTACATGTTTAAATGCGCAACTCAAATCACTCATTTCCGCCTCCCCCTAAGAAACCCTACAGTGACTTCCCACCTAGAATCAAGCCTGAAATTCATGGCCTATTGGCCTCCCTGACCTGGTCTTTTCCACATGGCCTGCTCCTCTCTCAACTAGACCTCCAGCCTTCCTCCCCGTTCCTGCCTGCCTTAGGGTTTCTGTGCAGTTTCCCTCAGGGGAAGTTTTCAACCAGCTCCAGTCTAGCTAATTGCCTCATTCTTTAGGTATCAGCTGACACACCAGTTATCAGAGAAGCCAGTCCTACCACCCACACCAGGTTGGGGCCTCTGGTTATAGGCTCTCAGCATGTTCTTTGCTTCTCTTCCATAGGAGTTATTATAAATTCATTCGTTGCCCATTAAATTATTTGGACTGTGCTATAGACTGAATGCTGTGTCCCCATCAAAATTCATATGTTGAAACCCTAACTCCCAGTGTGATAGTAGTAAGTGGTGGGGCCTCTGTGGGGTGATTAGGTCATGAGGGTGGAGCCCTCACGAAATGGGATTAGTGCCCTTATAAAAGGGCCCCCACAGAGCTGTCTTGCCCCTTCTGCTATGTGAGACTCCAACAGGAAGTTGGCGCTCTGCAACCTAGAAGAGGGCTTTACCAGGCACCAAATCTGCCACTGGTTTGATCTAGGATTTCCCAGCTCCCTGAACTATGAGAAATTAATTTCTGTTTTTTATTAGCCACCCAGTCTACAGTATTTTGTTAGAGCAGCTGAATAGACTAAGATAGAGTGTAAGTGGCCTGAGGAGGACATGGAAATCAACTGCTTCTAACGCAGTGCCTGGCACATCACAGGCATGCGAATATGTGCTGGATTTTATGTTGTCCTTGCCGATGTTGACTCTGTTTCTGCCAGTGCCATCTTCAGAGATATGGCAGGTGCTAAGATCCCGGGCAAGGTAAATTTATTTTGAGTATAGCCATTGGATGGCCCCAATTGTAAAAGAGAGGCAAAGTCGTAAGCAGCAACAAGCTCTGCAAAAAATAAAAATAAAAAAAACCTCAAAAATCCTCATAGTTCCTAACTGGTGGACACCAATGTTTGGTCAGGTGCTAAACTGCACAGCCCTGCTCATTCACATCGACATCAATAGTTTCTATAATGTCAGCTCTAGCTACAAAAATAACTTGCCCAGAGAATACTGGATGTAGTACTAGTTTACTGATACATAGATTTTCAAACTAAATGCAAACACAATCAAGGACTATTTCTTTTATTTCCTTTACAGCCAACCCTAGCACTGTGCTCCTCCTTGCAAAAGAAATTGGGAGGGCAGGGTGGGACAGTACGTTTTGCAACAACTTACTTTGCCATTCCCACTTTAACACTTTGGCTCACAGGGCCCCTCTCCCCCACTCTGCCTGCCCCCAAAGTCTTCTCCTTCCAGTACCAGGCCTCCTGCTATTAAGATGCTCAGACTTTTCTAGTTCTCATTGTCTGCTGCTGGATAAGGGATGGAATGCCGTGAGTGTGTGTGTGTGTGTGTGTGTGTGTGTATAAGAGGTGGCAGGAGAGTCTTCAATTTTGAGGATGGAGGAGGGAAGCAGGAAGAGGCCTTTTCCAAGGTTGGGTCCCTGGACAATTCACCTTGTCACACTGAAAAGATCAATCCTGCTAGTAGATTTGCGGTACGGTCTTACACTCCATGGCTGTCTGTCTCCTTCCCCTCCCTCACTCATGTGACAAAAGCTCCTTCCTTTTCCCTTAGCCTGGGCATGTGTTGGGACAGGGAAATAAACCTGCCCTGTCATAGATTTTTGTAAACTGTATAGAGAATACATAGTAGATGAATGCTGATTAAATCCATCTTGAGTGATTGACTACTACATTGAGAAAAGTTAAATAGTTAAATAGCTCCTATTTCCTACAGACTCAGAAACATTGCAGTATTCATTAGCTGACGAGAGCAACACTGAACCTAAGAAATAAAACAGCTTCTCATTACTAAGATACGAGTTAACCAGTTTCAAATCACAACAATCTTCAAGTTGAATTTCTGGACACTTTCAGCAAAGTTATCTTTTCCTTTTTCCTGTACGGTATTCGAAAAACAGTGTTTCTCAGAAGTGCTTAAGAGTTTGGGAACTCTTGTGTATTAGTCAGAGTTGTCCAGAGGAACAGAGCCAAGAGGATGTGTGTACATGCAGGAAAGGGTTTGTTGTAAGAAACCAGCTCACGCGATTGTGAAGGCTGGCAGCCTGGAGACCCAGGAGAGCTTGTGGGGCAGAGGGGGTCCAGAGGTAGCCTGCTGGAGGGATTCCCCTTTGTCAGGGATCTTTCTGTCCTAGTCAGGCCTTCAACTGATTGGGTGAGGCCCACCCACACCATGAAGGGCAATGACACCAATATAATGTTAATTTCATCCCCAAACATTCCAAGTTCCTATGTATGCATGTACCCATTTCCAAGAAGGACCCAGCAGAGAACACATTGAAGTGAGAAAAAAATGTAGGTGCCATACTGCAGAAGAACTAGGAGTAAGCCTGAAAAGTACCTTGCAGGGGTGAATGACACCAATGACATCTATTTGTGGGGTGTAAACCATTCTGCCTTAGCTAAGCAGGACAAAAAAAACCCATATGCTATCTCAGCATGAAATCCTGAAAATTGTTTCAATAGCTCACCTTAAGGGCCTTGTCACATCCCCAGTGAACGATCAGTGATATCTCCTTAATAGGCAGTCAATGCCCTCCGACTCTGAGTCCAGGGACAAAAGTTTAAATCCATAGGCCAGACCCTCTCTAAGGACACCTCCTTACCAAGCAGGGAAAGGGAATTCCCAGTACTGCAAGAAAAGCGACTTGGATCGTGGCTATTACTGGTGAGAATTGATTGGCCCGGTATGTCCAAGTCTCTGGCTAAGTGAAGCAGGTAAAACCTGATTGGAAGAGCTTTGCATAGAGTTCAAGCGCTTAGCAGTGGGCTAGCAAAATAAAGACAGGCGCTAATGGGTCTCACCTCCTCCCTTATTGCCAATGCAGCCACGAGAGGCCCCTCCAGTGCGCGGACGCTGGTGAGAACTCCCCCGGCTTACACTGCTCCCTGCGGTGACGTGCTGCCTGCTATGGAACCACAATTCATCATTTCATAGGAATCCTTGTGTGGCTGAATACGTCGCCATCTCCTCCCTGTGCCAGAGGCAGCAGAGTGAGAGATTCTAACAGCGGCAGAGCGCCCGAGAGTTCTGATTTTTGCCTCTGAAACAGACTGCAAATGAGCAGGCTTAATCCTGCACTCTCTGCCTGCCAGACCCTGACAGATTGGACTCGAGATGAAAGGAGCCAGGCCCACGGACCGAAGGAGACTCAATGGATTATTGTACACGTATTGGAACAGGGGCTTAATGCAGGGGCCGTTTTTGTTTGCAGAAACGTAAAAAAAAAAAAAAAAAAAAAAAAAAAGTAGTGGGAGTGTTTGTTTTTTTTTTTTTAAGTGCTCTTAGATTATGTTTAAAAGACAAACTGATGGAAAATTTGATGACTCCAATCTTTCATGGCATTTTTACTGGAGTCTCAGGGGACACACACGGGAACAGTCAGTATGAACGTGCTCCTCCTGAAGATTTACCACGAGACCAGTGAGATCGTGCCCTTCCCTCCCCTAGTTAGCACGCGAGTCTCTAAGTAACACACGCTTCTCTTTCTTTCCATCTTCCAGCTTGGCAGTCCCAAGCCAAGGTGAGACAACATCTATGTATCATGGAACAATTTGCTGAGTGTTGAGAAGATGGTTCATCCTCAAATATTTAAGTTTTTCCTTCCCTTCCTTCCCCATGTACTGCAAATGCCTACCGTGACAGTTGGGGATGTATGAGGAAGGCCAGCAGTCTGAGGACAACTTGTGGAGCTTTTAAAATAAAAATACAGATGCTTGTGCCCCCCACCCAGAGTTTCTGGTTTAATTGGTCTGGGGTGAGGCCTAGACACGTGGTTCCCAGTGTTTAAAGATTCCCAGTGATTTGACTTCGTACCAAGTTGAGAACCACTGGATTCGGCCACCAAAAGTGAAGATCTTATTTCCTAGAAAAGCAGAGCTAAAATGTACCTATTCATCAGCTGCTAACGTCAGTCCCTAACAAACTTGACCTCGGTCAGCCGCTTGAGTATGAGTTGACCAAGAGACAACAGGGAAATTGGACACTAAGGATCAAATTTATGTTGCTTTTCTTTTTGTGTTGGTCTAACTAGGAGAAGCAGGGCTAGGCAACCGTGAATGTGGGTTTCAGGGCAGAAATGATGGTGAAAATCAGTTAGGAAGAGGACTGTAACCCTGGAAAGAGTCAGACACTCAAAACCAACTGAGCTAGCAATGCTAAACATAGGCAACTGGGCTGGAATTCTGTAGGAAGGAGAAATACAGAAACTCAACAAGGAAAGTTTAAACAAAAGGGCTTATTTTTCTCCTCTAACAGAAAGTCAAGATATAAATACATGCTAGCATTGGTTAATCAGCTCCAAGGGACCCAGATTCTTTCTATGTTGTCTTCCCAGCCATTTTTCATGCAGAGTTTGTCATCTCCTGCTTGTTCTATCTTGGGTTCAGCATGGCCGCCACAGGTCCAGAAAACACCCTGTGCCCAGGCAGGAAGGAACAGAGGAGGACTGTGGCAGGACGGTCTTTCTCCTTTTATCAGAAAGCAAAAGCTTTTCCAGACTGTAAGGACCGTCAGGCAAGCAGGGAACAAGTCTGCCCTGTTGGCTGCCTAAGCGTGAGCCTTTGCCCAGGGGTTAACATACTGCCATCCTGAGCAAAACCAGGGTTTGTCAGCAAGGGAGAAGGGAGGATGGCTGTTGCGTTAATAACTAACGGTATCTGCCACAGATCCCCACTGGAAATTTGAGTTTTCTAGACGTTGTCCTTACCATAAACCTATTAGTGATTCTGCTGCAGCAATTTTCTCCATGGAGCTTCTCTAAGGGCCTTTAGGGGAGACATCACAAGGCAAAAATTTCAGACAGAGACTATCAAGCAGCTCCCCGTCCCCCAATTTTAGACCCTTGGAGGTAAACAGCTGAAGACGCTAGCTGAAGTCTTGCTATGTGATTGCTATTTTCTTTCTTTCTATACTTGTTTTCCACTTTGCAGCTACGAGCATTAAGCCGAAAGGATGGGAAAAGCACACTGCGTTGACAATAGCACCATCTTCTGTCCAGAGAAACATCAACTCTAAACAGATCTTAGTTTTTGGTTATGCAACCACCCGTGCATTCCGGAACATGAATGCATGCGATATGCATACGTTTAAGAAGAACCTTTTCAGTGGATTTTGAGCCTCGTGTAGCTATTTCAGGTCAACATTCTCATCATTCATTACTTAGTCCTCTACCGTGGTGCCCTTGCCTACTGCTTCCCTGGTGACGCTATAAAAGACCGAGTTAAACGTCTGCAGTGTGTGTTGACAATCGCAAACAGCAAGTTCATGCAAACACTCCTAAAGGAAGGGGACCTTTGAGAGAACATTTAACTGGATCACTTTCCCTAACTCATGCTTTCTCTTTCCCATTCACTCTTGCTCTCCATTACCCTTACTAAGAGGCAAGCAGGATCCATCTCAAGTTGGAAAAGTGAGGAGGGTCAGAATTAAGATTCACAGGTGCGTGGGAACAATGACATCTGTAGGTACGCCACTTCAGATCAGAAGGGAATCAGGGACCTCCATCTTTAGACATCTCGCGGAAAGATTTAAAACATGAGGTGTAGACAACTAACACCCATACATTTAAAGTTTATTGGAACCAGTGTCATCAGAGCCCAAGAATGAGGGGAGGCGGAAGCTCAGGCCAGAAAAGGACTCCTTTGAGGCCACTGCCGGACACTCACATCCATGACAACAAAACCGTGGGCACTGCTTCTTTCTTTTCTTTTTTAGATTTTTATCTATCTACCTATTTATTTATTTTGGAGACAGGATCTCACTCTGTTTCCTAGGCTGGAGTACAGTGGCACCACCATAGCTCATTGCAGCCTCAAACAAACTCCTGGGCTCAAGCAATCCTCCTGCTTTAGCCTCCTGAGTAGCTGGGACTACAGGTGTGTGCCACCATGCCTGGCTAATTTTATTATTTATTTATTTACTTATTCAGTTATTTATTTATAGAGGCAGGGTCTTGCCCAGGCTGGTCTTGAACTCGTGGCCTCAAGCGATCCTCCCACCTCAGCCTCCCAAATGGCTAGAATTACAGGTATGAGCTATCACACCCGGCCCCCTCTTTCTTAAAACTGTACATATTTGTCCACTCAGGAAACAGAAGACGTGGCAGACTTTGGGTGTCAAGGATCCATAAGTTGGAGTGAAGTAGCTAAACTTGACTACTTTAAAGAGAGGGAAAACTCTGACACTTGTCCATACTGCTGGCACCTGCTTTTGATGATAAAATAACAGCTAGTTACAACTCTAATTTGTCTATGGATGAAGCAGGAAAATTGCAGGGAGATGGGAAGGAAGAAAACTATTCTAAACCCTATTCACATAGCACCACCATTGCAACTATTTAGCTCAGTGTTTTCACGCTGGGTCTCCTCTATTGAAGCAGCCTGCCGTTTCATGTGAGCCAGGCCACAAGGACTTTGGGTTGCAAATGCTCATGTTTGAAGGGTAATCATGTCAGTAGAAATTTTCCTGATAATCAACTTAGAACACTATAAAACATTGAATTTTTATTCACACAATTTCAAGTACTTACTAACTATCATGCTTCTGGTACTATGTTTGGTATTTAGGATGCAAAATGAATTAAAGCACAGTCCCAATTCTTTAGGAGCTCATAAGCTGTTGCAGAAACTACATATTCATCCATTCATACAACCATCATTTACTGAGTGCCAACTGTGTGCTAGACACTGGGAGTACAGCGATTCTATAGGAAGTAAACTGGACATAGCAATTGTGTATTTTTCTTTCTTGATGTTTTGGAGGTACTGTAGCAATAACATAGCAGAGTGCATAGCCTTTGAGCCAGACAGCTCCACTGCTTTTTTGTTTTTGGTTTTTGGTTTGTTTTTTAGAGACAGGGTCTCACTTTGTCACTGGAGTGTGGAGTGCAGTGGCACACTCATAGCTCACTGTAACTTTGAACCCCTGGGCTCAAGTAATTCTCCTTCCTTAGCCTCCCAAGTAGCTGGGACTACAGGCATGCACCATGATGCCCAGCCAATTTTTAAAATTTCTTGTAGAGATGAGGTCTTGCTGTGTTGCCCAGGCTGGTCTCAAACTCCTGGCCTCAAGTGATCGTCCTGCCTCAGCCTCCCAAAATGCTGGGATTACAGGTGTGAGCCACTGTGTCTGGCATCATGCCTTTTTATCAGGGCAAGTTATTTAACCTCTTCCATCTTCAGTTTCCTCATCTATAAAGTGAGAAAAGTAATAGCACTTCTTTTATGAGTTGCTCTGAGGATAAAAATGCAACAATGTATAGAGAGATATTACCATGTCTGGTTTTACATAAGTGTGATGAGTAACTGTTAGCCATAATTGTTACCACAATTAAAAGTAAGTTATGACTAGGGGCATTGGGAATGGCTTCTCAGAGAGATGCCTTGTAATTTGGGTCTTCATGGACGAGTAGGAGACAGCTGTTCACTCAACAAGCATTTCCTGAGTGTGATAAAGTTAGAGGTGCAGGTATTGGCAGTAGTGTAATAATAGCCATAACCCCATGCCCCTGCCCCGCCCTCAAATTGCTCAGGAGGAGGGGAAGGGGGGAGTGAGTGGAAGGAGAGGGCAGAGAAGTCACCTGCAATTACAATACAGGGTGACAATTGCTGTGTTAGTGGTATGTCAGGATGTTTGGGGAATTTAGAAGAGGGTCATCTACCTTAGCTAGGGTGTTGGCGGTGAGACAGAGGTATTAAGAGGTGACTTTCTGGAGAGATGACATTTGAACTGCATCTTGAAAAGAAAAAACTAGGCAGGTGGAGAAGGGGTAAGGGCTTTCCAGAAGAGGGAAGGGCTTTTGTAAAGATAAAAGGGAGAGCACACAACATGTTTTAGGGACTTCAAAATTAAGGTGTGTATGGGGCTTGTCAGGAGGGTGAGGCTGGAGAGGTAGGCAGGGGCCCCATCATGAGGCATCTTGGGGGGCATGTTACGAAATTCAAACGTTATTCTGAGGGCCATGGATAGCTGATGGTTTAATTTTAGGAAGATCATCTGGGAGCAATATGGAGTACATACTCCAGGAGCCAGCTAGGAGGTGATGGCAACTGCCTACCGGATGTCTCCATTTGAGTATCAGTCAGGGCATCATTCTCAGTCTTCACTTTTACAAATCTAACTGCATCCTCCTCATTCCCTCCATCCCTTCCTCTACTATCATTACTCCCCACCAATGCACTTCTTTCCAGAAATTCCCTACGTAGCGGAATGGCCATCATTCCCAAATTGCCTAAATCAAAACCCTGGGAGCCAAGAGCCTTCCCACTCTCATCCTTGATCTCCCCCCTAGAATAACTCCTCAAATCTATCCATGCAACTTTCCAGATCTCTCTCTTAGGGGCCCCTCCTCTCTGTGTCCCGCCAATACCTTAGTTTTAGACCTTCCTCATTTTCTTACTAGGACAATACCAATCAGATAACAAATTTAAGTCAGATAACTTTAGATTTAAATATCTCTAAATTATATAAAAATAACTTTAAATAACTTCAATTTTTATCCTACCCATCGTGTTTATTACATTTCAAGCTCTTTGAAGGTGGAATTGTGTCTTCTCCACTAAGGGACAGATCTTGGTGGTTAGAAGGCAAAGGAAACCAATGTCACTGATTCAGTTTGTCTGGGATTGAGCCAGAAACCAAACTAGCACCGTGCATGCAGAGGTGAGGTTTTCTGTTTCCAAATTTAGCAGTAGATGCTGTCAGAAATACAGAAAATAGAGACACACAGGCTATTTTTGAGTTTGCACGTGGGAACACATGCATTGTGTTAATTTTTTTCTTACAGTCAGCCTGGGCATTCAGCTGTGAGGGCTGGTGGCGTGTGCTCAGCTGTATCCTATCACACTGCTGTGGTGGTCTACTTCTCACCTCTGGCCTTGCCTCTAAAGAGTCTTGAGTTTTCATTATGAATTTTTAATGCAGATGTCCAGAATCCATCTTCGACCTACTATGTCCGTCTCTTTGTGAGTGGTGCCCAGCATGCACCTTTTTGAAAATAAACTCCTAGGTGACTGATGTGCACCTTCTTTGTGCACTTCTCATCTATGCTCACAGACAGGCCAATCTCCAACCGGGAATCGATGGAGCTGGTGTAGATACTGCATTAACGTTTAACAAGAGCACCCTGTCTTCCTAAAAATAGTAAGGGGCAGGGGCAGGGGCAGGGGCGGGGAAGACCAGGCAGGTTCCCGGCAGAGCTGGTGGGAGGAGCCCATGGCGGGCTGAGGGGACCCAGCTGGCCTGCAAGCCCGCTTCCTGCGGGAGCGCGCCCGCTCAGCAGGTGCACGCGCACGCACGCCCGGCCCGGCCGGTGCGCAGGCGCTCGCGCACGCCGGCGCCTACATGTGGGAGCCGGGAGGCGGCGGTGCGCGTGCGGCAGATGGAGTGGGTGCTGGCGGAAGCGCTGCTCTCGCAGAGCCGCGACCCCCGGCTCCTGCTGGGGGCCCTGTGCCGCGGGGAGGCGTCCGCGGAGCGCGTGGAGACGCTGCGCTTCCTTCTGCAGCGGCTGGAGGACGAGGCGGCGCGCGGCGGCGGGGGCGCGGGCGCGCTCCCGGAGGCGGCGCGCGAGGTCGCCGCGGGGTACCTGGTGCCGCTGCTGCGGGGCCTGCGCGGGCGCCCCGCGGGCGGGCCGGACCCCGGGCTGCCGCCGCGCCTCCGCCGGCGCGTGCTGAGGGCGGCGGGCGCGGCCCTGCGCTCGTGCGCCCGCCTGGCCGGGGGCCCGCAGCTGGCGGCCGCGCTGGCCGAGGAGGCGCTGCGTGACCTGCTCGCCGCGGGGCGCACGCCGGGCGCCGAGGCGGCCGTGGAGGTGCTGGCGGCCGTCGGGCCCTGCCTGCGGGCCCGCGAGGACGCGCCGCTGCTCGAGCGGGTGGCGCAGGCCGCCGTCGCCCTGGTGCTGGGCGGGGACGGGGATGAGGCTGGGCCCGCCGAGGACGCGGTGGCGCTGGTGGCCGGGCGGCTGCTGCCCGCGCTGGGCCGGTGCGGCGGGGCGGCGCTGCGGGCCGTGTGGAGTGGGCTGGCCGCGCCGGCGGCACCCTCGGCGCCGGACCGCGTCGGGCTGAAGCTGCTGGTTCTGAGCGCCCTGGCGGAGAGGCTGCTGCCCGAACCCGGCGCGGACCGCGCCCCCCGCGCGCACGAGGCGGGCCCCGACGCCCGGCGCTGCTGGCGCTTCTGGAGGACGGTGCAGGCGGGGCTGGGCCAGGCCGAGGACGCCCTGACGCGCAAGCGAGCCCGCTACCTGCTGCAGAGGGCGGTGGAGGTGTCGGCGGAGCCGGGGTCCGACTGCACCTGCGGCCCCCCGGAAGGAAACGGTACTTGCCTCTTTGCTCTCCAGCCCAAACCTGCGTGGGTTCCTGGGAGGGGAGCCCTCCTGCTTCCGAAAACCAGGTCGTCTCTGCGATCCACACAGAATTTGGTTTGTCCCAGGTGACCCCCCCCCCAATCCTGAAAACCTGGGGCATCTCCTCTCGAGGGTATTCTCTGAAGTGACACAAATCACTGCATTTGGGAACAGTCTGACCCGAGCAGGGTAGAATACAGCACCCGTGAAACAATTTAGGAAAGTGATTGAGCCCGTGCAGGATGGGCTCAATTTTGTCCTATATCGTGGTGGATCCCTTCTAATAGGAAGGGTTGATGTCCCTCAAATTGAAAGAAAAATTATCTGCATCGATTAATGAATTGAGCCTTGAATATTAGAATTAGGTATCATAAAAGCCTTCGCATTCTTTTGAAATTTCCTTTGGTAATTCTCCTAGGAGCAAGGTTTACTAATGAATCTTTTTTTTTTTCCTACTACTTTGTTACGGAACAAGAGTAGATGAAATAGAGCTTCCTTTAAATTTGGTATGTTACTGTTGATTATTTTGACTTGTCATCTTAAATTCACTCCTGAACTCTAGAAGTCCAAAATAGATTAACTTGAAATTGTCTCAATAGAGAGAATATTTCTGTTTTTTCAACTGTAACTGGCCACGCATTTATTATAGGTAAAATATTTTTGTTTGTCTGAAGTTGTGAGATTAGATTTTCATGTAATTTTTACATTAGATAGTACACATTTGAATAGTCCACAAATGGGTGATCTTTCCATGAGAGTTTTCACTGGAAAACATTAACTCACCAGAGTTAAATACTCATTTTAATGAATCAGTCATTGTTCAGTTTTAGGGTTAAGCATTAGTCTTCACATACTTGCCCTCATTTTCTCCATTTCAGAAAGCAAGCACCGTTAACCTCTTTTAACTGACTATTTTGGTATTTACCACTATGTCTTAATATATCTTAGTTATATTATAAAATCCCTTGTCACAGTCAAGAGTTTGGTTAAATGGGTGTGTTTAACATTTATAAAATTATGACACTGTAAATACAGTTCACAGATGATCTGTGTAGTAAACTATGATTATTTTTTCCTTCCCTCAAGTTTTTCCTTATGATTGTTTGGTTCTGCCTGTACTAATCACTAATTCAGCCCTAAATTCTTAGCCAGTTGTCTAAACCTTTACAAAATCAGATCACCAGGTGTTTTGTAAGTTTTCCTGAAGTTTTTTCTAGAGTCCCTTTACATGCTCACATGTGGCTCATGTCACCTAATGCCTGGTACACAGCTGATTTTTAGGTCTCTCCTTACCCATCATCCCGGGGATTCCCTTCACCTGAGTCCTGTTACCAATCTCTTGTTTTTCTGTAGTTCTTGTCTTTTTGGCTTTACTCGTATCGGTGTAGTGCATTCTCCAGTAGTTTCCTAAGATAGAATTTTTTAAGATCTTGCATGTCTAATAATTCCATCAAAGGGTCCCTTATGTCTGACTTGTTTTTATTTCTTTCGTTTTCCATTTGACGCTTTTTTAGAGTTTGCATCTGAAAATCCACATCTGCTCATGTTTATGCTTGTTGTTTACCTTTTCCACTAGATCCTTTAGCGTCTTATTCATAGTTATCTATGAATACAAATCTGATACCTGGACCGTCTAAGTTTGGCTTTGTTTTCTGTTTTCTCTTTTGGCCATGGAGTCACTTCCTGTCTTATAATAATCGTAGAGATAGATGGAAGTAAGTATTTCTGCTTAGAGATAGGCACTTTTTGTTAGGCCCTTAGTGTGTAGTGTTGAGTCAGTCTAGTTTGTAGTTGAGCCAGATTTGGCTTGTGTTGCCCTGTTTGCCTTCAGTATACCCTATTCTTCAAATTCTTCCATGGTGGATCGTGGCTTCCTTGTGCTTGGTGTGGACCCTGGAATACCTAAAGGTTTTTGTGCAGCCTGGGAGGCCTATGCCACAGATTGGGAGGGGGGGTCTTCTGCCAAGGCTTTGTTACTCCCTCAGGTGTAGACTGCTGATCCTTGTTACTTGGTGCAAGGTTCTCATTGCTTCTACTGCAGCCTTGCTTTGGGCCTCACGTTCCAGAGCCTCAGAGTTCACAAGTTTTCACTGCCTCTACTCCCTGTCCAGTGGCAAATCACCTCTGCCTCCTACTTAGGGAAGCGTTTAGAGTATCCTTGCCCTCCAATGGCAGCTGCCTTCTGCACGTGTCTGCAGTAGGTCTTGGGCGCTTGTGTCCTGCCTTCCCCCAGCAACCACAGACCAGCTTTGTATCCGTGCAGAATACCAGGCAGGAGTGGGTTTCCTTCCCTTTGCACGACATCAGATGCTTTTGCCTAACGCCAGTGCAGAGCGACGAGAGCAGGTTTTCAGTCCCTTCCCTGGAGGCAGCCAGCTTTTGCCTGGTATCAGGGGAGGGACGAGGGTGGGGTGCGGAGGGTTTCCTGCCCCTCCTCCAGAGGCAGACAGCTTTGGCCTCTTATCAGAGGAGGGTCCAGGGTGCAGGCAGGTTTCTGCAGTTGATCATCCTCTTGTACTCCTGTAGGACGTGGGTGGGCTTCTCCGGTTAGTCCCGCTGTCCTCTCAAACAGGCAGGCCCTGGATGTCTGTGCTCAGAGGGTCTCTTGCTTGCCTACAGTCTTTCTCAAGAGCACCCAGGCAGGCCTGAAGAAAAGAGCCTGGTGAATGGGTGTGGACTCCTTGGCCTTCCCAGGGATCCCAAGCTGTCAAGCTAGCATACCTTGGCCTTTAAAAACTCATCAAAATTTCGCCGTTTTTTTTAACTGCTTTTTTGGTGACTACCACTTCTTCGTGTCCTCAGCCAAGTAGAACAGTTGGTGTGTCCTTTCTATTCTTGGAGAGGTTTTCTGCCCTTTGGAACTCGACTACCTAGTTGCATTATGAACTCAACTCTCTCATGGGCCCCCCAAAAGTTTAGGGTTTTGTAGATTATCCAGCTTTTTCTGTTTGTATGGCAGTAATAATTCTTCTGTGGTTTTCTACATTCTAAACAGAAGCTGAGACCATGTATGTCTAAATGCCTTCATTTTGCCCTCATGTTTGATTAACAGTTTAATTGCGGATAGAATTCTAGCTTGGAAGACATTTCCATTCAAAATTTTAAAAGGCATCAATCTATTGTCTTAGAAGCTAGAACCTCCATCATTGCTATTCAGAAGTCTGAAACCATTCAGAGTCCTGTTTATACACGAACTGTTCCTTCCCCATTGAAGTTGATAGGATCTGTGGCCCTGGCATTCTGAAGTTTCACAGGTTTGGCACAGGTTGATTTTCATCCTTGTGTTGGGCACTTGGTGGACTTATTCAATCTGGAAGTCACATTCTTTGTTTCTGGGAAATTTTCTTGAAAAATGTTGTTGATGATTTCCTCCCTTTCTGTTTTCTGTTCTTCTTTTAGATATTGAACCTCCTGGACTGGTCTTCAAAGCATCTTTTCTCTCCTAAGGATTTTCTATGACTGTCTTTTTGCTCTACTTTCTGGGTGATTTCCAGTGCTTTCTTGGGGTTTCTTGTTTTTGCTCTCAAATTTTTAATCCTCATGAGATATTTTTTGTTCTTGGAATGTCCCCTTCTTTATCCTGTCCTTATAACAGCACTATCTTATCTCCCTTAAGATATTAGTGAAAGTTTGTTTTGATTTTTTAAGTTTTCTTCCCCCTGCATAATTTTGTTTTCATCAGTTTCCTTTTTTTTCCCCCCATGTATTTGTTTTGCTCTTGATCTTTAGTAGAGGTTTCCCCAGATGCCAAATGATCCTTGAATACCTGTTTATTTTTAAGAATAAGGTATCAAAATTGGGTTGAAAGCACCTAGCACATGAGTGGAGCTTGTCGACTGTGAACTTCACTGGAAGGTGATCTGGGCAGGTCATTTCTTTGGGAAATCTCTGATATATTTTCAGATGTCTCCTTGAGTTGGCCGTATTCTGCGGAGGATGTCATCCAGCTTTCTGCTGCAGAGGGAAGGTCTGGCCAGCGTTGCGGGAACTGAGGGGGCAGGTAGAGGGGAGTCTCAGCACCCACCGTAAACACGTGGTCACTGAATCCCCATTTTCAATAGGGTTCATCTCACCTAGGTCTTATGCCTCCCAATTCAGAGACCCCCTGTTTACCTTCTCCAGAGAATCACTTCGTCTTTTTCCTGTTCAGGACAGAGGAAAGGGGACTGGGGATGTGACTCTTTCTTAAAAACACACTGTGAACAAATCCTCTTTAGTTGGGCCTCACTTTTCACCTCCACTTACAGAAGTAACTTTTGCTGCCACTTCCTTTGGTTTGGGGCAATTTTGCAGTATAAATCAAGTTGTTCTTTGGTTTTTCCCTGTGTTAATTTAAAATTCCCTTATCTTGAGTCAGCTTGATTTTCATCTGATTTTCAAATTCTAAGTTTTATTGCTGTTGTCTGCTCTCCTGTTTTCTCCATCCTTCTGGGCTTTTGTCTTTGAAAAATCCTTCACTGCTATAGTGAGATGCTTAGGGAGAGAAAGTAGAGTTTATATGTGCAAATCTGTCATTTTTACCCAGAACTCCAAAACAGTAATCTTAAATAAACAAAGCTCCTTTGTAGATTCCCACACCTCCTAACTAGGCTTTGATCCTCCATTATTAGAGGATGCAACATCTGGTAGTAGTGACATTATTTTAACAACTGTTATTAAGAAAGTTATAAAATTTGCAAAAAGAAGAACTAATTTTCTTTTTTCAACCTTATTAGGCCCAAGTCTGTTTTGGTGGTGTGAGAAGAAAAAAGATGAGCTTCTAAAATTTTGGGAAAATTATATTTTAGTTATGGAAACTCTAGAAGGAAATCAGGTAAGTGTTTTTCTACTTTAGCAAATCCTACAGTAGATAATAATTTTTTCTTCTTTTCAAACATTCATTAAAAACAATGCAAAAAGACCAACTTGGATCTAGCAGGTGATGATAGAATCCATGTGTAGTTTGTTTTCTGGTGTAAATGCAAAATCCATGTGTAGTTTGTTTTCTGGCGTAAATGCAATTTAAAATAGAATGTAAATTATTTCAGGAAATTAATAGTTTCAAAGGACTTAAATTATCATTCAAAAAATTTAGTTTTATTTGATCTTCCCTTGACATTCTGAGACTTTAATGTCTATCAGAATCACCAAGATGGCTTATAATAAATTACAGATTGCTGGGCCCTGTCCTCAGGCTTTCTGATTGAGTAGGTCTGGGCTGGGGCCTGAGAATTTGAACTTTTTACAAGTTTCCAGGTGATGCTCGTGCTGCTGTTCTGGGGACCTCTAAGGGGCCAGCCACCTGGAGTCATAGTAAGGTGTCAGTCCAAATGTGCACCAAGCATTGTTTGTGGACTGAAATAAAGATTTACTCATATATGCTAAATATATATAGATGTATGAAGAATAAAGAAAAAGCATTTCTAAATTCAAGTAAACTTTTGTGGTTTTCTTTAATCAATAGATCCGTAAGACCCCCATTATTTATTTAGAAACTCAGATTTACGTATATTTTGAAGGTTATGTAAATTAAACTCTAGGAAAGGTGTTAGCAACATAGTCTAAGTGGTATGAAAAACATTGCATGCTGAGCTGGCTCGACTTCTAAATGTGTGGCCTTGAGCCACGTGAGTGACTAGAGAAACTATTTTAGTATTTTTTTTCTCTTTGTAATATGTTGGTCTTATGAGTCCTTCCTATTTCCCAGGACAGTTGAGAACTGCATGATAAAATTTATGATAATCACTGTATAAATGTAAACATTACCGTATCTATATTCTAGGTTATATTCAAGAGCTTTGCCATACTCAGTCTTACATAATTGAATCATAGTATGTTTTAAAAACTGGAAAATTCAGACTTCTGTGTATTTTTTAAATGGAAGTAAAAATAGAAGCAGAAGGGTTACTGTTACATAATGGATGACAATTCCCTTAAGTTCTTAAAGGTACATTTTCATTTCATATGATATTTTGCTCTTATTTTTAGATACATGTCATAAAGCCAGTCTTACCAAAGCTGAACAATCTATTTGAATATGCAGTGTCAGAGGAAAATGGTAATGATTACTATTATTTTGATTTTTATAACACTTGTAGTTTTTCCTGATTTTATGACTAATACTTGTTCGTTGTAGAGAATGTGGAAAAACTGTAAAAGTATACAGAAGCTAATGAATCATCTTGTAATATTGCCACCAAGAGATAACAGCTGTTAACATTCCAGATATATACCTTCTGGATCGTGTTGTTCAGAATGTTTATTTCACTTAGCATAATACCTGTACCTACTTACCCATTTTCTTAAGTAGTCTTTAAGAGTGTAATTTTAAGTGGCTGAAGAATTTTCCATAATTTAGACATATAGTTAATTTTTAGGCTTTTGATTATGGAAAATTTCAAACATTTACAGGAGAAGAGTGTGTATGAGGAATCTTTTGGTTTTTTTTTCTTTTTATCTTTATTTCCCTTCAACACAAGGTAGGGAAGGATGAGGAACTTGTCACCCACTTCAACAACAATCCACTCGTGGCCAGCCGTGCTTATTGTATCAGATGTAGCCTTTCCTACTCCGCACCAAATGATTTTGAAGCCCCTCCCTAGATATCGTATCATTTTATCTGTGTATATTACGGTATATATATGCTTACAAGATAAAGACCCTTTGGTAATATTTTAATGATGATATATTCTGTTTTTAATAATAGCTCTTTGGTATGAATATACATTTTAACCTTTCCATTCTTACTCTCTTAATAAATCTTTTCCAGTGTTCGTTAGAGTTACTTTTCTTGGGATTTCAGTTTTCTTGTGTCTTGGACTTCTTAGGAATTGAAAATTTCAAGATCTAATTTTAAATATGGTTTATAAGCTGTTAATCCCTGCTATAGTATGGGAGCTTTTTAGGAGAAATAAAAATGAAGCTTAGAGCTTCCTAAAATTATTTTATGAAATTAAGTTTCAATCAATGAAATAGCTAAATGGAGGCCAATAATGTTTTTTATTCATATGATTGATAAAAATACTACATTAGTGTGTTTATACATGAGAATTAACCTAGGTAAATGGGGTTTAGTGTCTAGATAATTACAACTTTAATAGTTTGACCCCTTAGGAATTGAGCTCTATTCAGCTGATTGCTCTAGTTGTTTTCTGATACATTGGGATTTTTCACAGACCATACGCATCTATAGTTCCACCTGGGGCTAGAATTTAATTGAATCCTGTTGTGACTTCACTTACGCATTTACTGTTAAAATGATGTTCTTATGACCACATTTTGCCCACAACTCTTGGCAAACCAAATCAAATAGCAGTGACTGATTTTGAAAAATTATCATTGCCAAAGAGTTGAGTAAGCATCTTGGTTGTAAATTACAAATAATGGGTCAATTTATTTATAGAATGTCATGAGTTTAAAATGCTGAATATTTCTTTTCTAATAGAACTTAAAGGATATTTCAAGAGACAAAATCTATTAAGGTACACATTTATTCCATTTTTTATTTGCTCACTCATTTGGGTATTCACTTCATAGGTACTTACATAGTGTCCAAGATATGCTGAGCCCTGGAGATAAGGTGCTGAGAGACATGCAGTATTTTTCACTTGAAAAATCATTTCGATTATGAGTTTTAGGCAGGCAACAGACAAGAGGCTGAAATGGAGTAAAGGATGAGTGGAGTAGTCAGGGAAGGACCTGTCTTAGGGGTGACATCCAAGCTCAGAGCCCCTGCTGAGGTGGCAGCTCCTGGTACACAAGCCCCGAGGTGGGAGCAGCTCGGTGAGGAACAGGAGGACCAGCAGCTGCGGCACAGAGGGCGTGAGGAGGGCTCGAGGTTGGCCTGGGAGACAGGGTCAGTTTTTGCTTCATTCGGATTCTATTCTAGGAGTGATGGGAAGCTATTCAAGGTTTTTAAGCAGAGGACTGACAGTTTCAGAGTCCTGTATAAAAAAGGGGATTACAGTGGGTTAAGAGAACAATTGATTGAAACTACCCCCAAATCTAAAGTTCCAGCCTGCATGCATGGGGTAATAATTAGTTTTTGTACACTGCAGCAGCTATGACGCTCGTTTGCAGTCAATCTAAATGCAACTGCCTGAATATGGAATACCGAATACTGAAATAATTTGTTATTCAGTAAACACCCTTGGATGTAATTAAAAACAGACTCCCTTTGTGTTTGTCTGTAAGTGTATTTATTCATAAGTATATAGTCTACATGGAGAGACATAAAGTTAGAATCAAATGTCAACATTAGATGTTTTTTTTTCCACAGGATGTTGGCTCTTCCATCCATCCTGGCATTTGTGTATTTATAAAAGAATGTTTGAAAGTGAAAATAAAATCCTGACCAAAGAAGGTGTGATCCATTTTTTGGAGCTGTATGAAACGAAGTTCCTTCCATTTTCACTAGAATTTTCTGAGGTAATGACAGCCTATCCCCTTCCTCGCTCTCTTTGTCAAAAGATGGGAGGTCAAAATATACTAGGACTTTATATTAGCAAGTATTATTTTATAGATTTGCATACAGCAAATTCTATTTCTCCAGATCTATCTATCCTGTTTGGAAAAAGCTCATGTTATTTCTCAGTAAGGTGAATGGTTAGAACTGCCTGTAGCATGACCATTGTGAAAAGTGGTTCTGTGGTATCAGTATTCTAAGCAACATAAGTCAAGAGTGTGAAAACCGGGGTGCAGGAGGTTTTAGGTGATGCTGCTCTTGCAGTTCTGACTCCCTTGAGTTACTGTTATTTAGTGTTGCTGCTCCCCCAGTTCTGACTCATGGAAATACAGCTGTCTATTGTAGTAAGCAGAGATTGTCTTCTGAGCTGTGTTCATTGGAGTCTTTACTTCCATTTGTCAGTGGAAGAGACGGTGAGAATTATAGCTATGATTTTAAGTTTTTTTGTTATAGTGCCATGTGAGTCAGTCACATGGTCACTTCCTTAGGTAGAGTGATCTACCTGTCATTTAGAGGTAACCTAAGTCAATTTTTCTAGTTGTCTCAATACATACTATAGTATTTTGATATGGATCATTTTTCTACATTCTCCTATTCTTCCTGCACTTCATGTAAACTTTTTTGACTAGTCTAATAATGCTTTTTGAGTATAATTTCCCCCTTTTATCTTCTAGGTAGAGGGGATTAAATTCTCTCGTTTCTTTTTGTTTTTTTCTGTTTCTACCTTTGTGTTCCAGCATGTAGTTTCTTCTTTGGTTCCTCTTTTCTTTCTTGATCCAACATATGAACTCTCTTAATATGTCATAAGTTTTTATCAGGTGGGAGAATTCTGTACTTATTTTGTTCTGGTGGAATTAAGGTTACCCTATAAGACCATCGCTGAATTAACCTCCAGTGTAGGGAGATCAGCTTTGCTTCTAGCAGCTCTTCTGCCAGCTTGGTAGGATGTACAGTCAGGGCAAGTGGACTTTTAAAAATTGCGGTTACAACTTAATTGTGTGTCTCTCTCTCTTTTTTTTTTTAGTTTATTACTGGACCATTAATGGATGCACTTTCAGAGTGCTCTCTGTATAGCAGGTAAACAAACACTATGTTATTTAGCACTAATGCAGTACTGGGTATTTGATACATAAGTTTGACATTATGAGACATGACCAGATTGTTTAATGTGTTTGGTACATAATATGTTGCCTAACAGTCAGCTTTTTCTTGTCATTTGGCCCCTCTATACTTAACAGTTCTTCTTGCCTTCTGTTATTTGTATCAGGCGTTCTTCTCCTGCCGTGAGCTCCTCCATTCTTGGGTTCTGTGTCTTTTATAGCTCACTTTCTCACCCCTACTGCTTTCTGCCCTCTTGGAAATTGAAATGACTTTGGCTAATGTGAACGCTGTAAACTTTTTTCCTTTTTCTTTTGACTTAGTTTTAGACTTACAGAAAAAGTATGAGAATAATACAAAGATTTCCCATTTACTTTTCATCCGTATTCCCCAAATGTTAATGTTTTACCACATTGGCTTAATTGTGGTCTCTCCTGCTGCGTGTGTGTGTGTGTGTGTGTGTGTGTATCTTTGCTTTCTTAGCTCTGTCAGCTGACCAGACTTACCTGTTTGTTTCAGTGTCTCTCTGTCCTTCTGTCCATCCACCCACCTAACCATGAATTCACATCGATACTTCCCATTTCAGTCCAATACTGCAAGGTTCATTCTAACCTTTTTCCTTTCAGTATCTGACAGTGGCTGTCATTTTACTTATTTGTCACCTTTACTTCTTCAAAAGGTTAACAGAAGAGTTTGTCAGGATTGTGCCTTAGCCTCATTTTTTTTGAACATTACCTGTACTTTTAAATTACATCTTCAAAAATTTCCCTTTTGCAATTATGTTTGTCGTCTTTCTGTAGCAATATGAACTCAATTTATAGTTGTAAGTCTTCTGTTTGGTATGCCTCTAAGCAGGAAAAATCCCTCCCTGCCAGTTTCTTTAAAAATTTTTAATTAGTCTGTGCCAGGTTATGTTAATATTTAGTACTGTTTAATAAATATCGAAAGAGCTTTGCAATGCTTGATTTGCCAATTATTTTTAGTTTTCAAATAACTCATTATTCTGGAATAGTTTTCTGAAGCAGTTAGACAGCTGGAGAGCAGTAAAACCAATGAAAAATCTTGGTGCTTTCTAAGAGAGTTGACAAACACATTTGTTCTGAAATGCCTTCAGTTTTCTAGCACTCTAATGTGTTCAATTAACAGATAATGTTCCTGGCTGAAGTATCTAGCAGAAAATATATGTCTTTAGCGGATGTTAACAATTAAATGCTCTTGCAAAAGTAATTGATTGCTAATATATGTCTTTACTATGGATGTTATTTCTTTTATTTTAGACCTAAAGATTTAAAGTCATTGGAATACGTGTTGGAAACATTAAAATATTTTAAATGATCATTTTAGGCTATTATTTTTTATGATCCTGTTTAACAAGATTCACATACATGTAAGGGAAAGTGTACTAAGTAGAGTAGGTTATTAACTCAGGTCCATTTTCTTAGAAGTTCCTGATGTTTCTGTAATCAGAAAGATTCTCAGACTTTTACTGAAAAATAGAACGCAGGTTCAGAAAAAGATTGTCTGATTTATTGTTGAAAAACACCTTTGGGCCATGGTCCATTTAGACTAGTTTCAGTATATTTACTTGTAAGTAGATCTTAAATATTTGTTTTTCCCCCCCTCTTTGTCTATAGGTCCCCAGGCCAGCTGATAGGAAGTGGTTCTCCATTGGGATTGAAATTACAGAAGTTTTTAGTCACTTATATTTCTCTTCTTCCAGAAGAAATAAAGAGTATGTGTCAGTAAAGAGTTTTTAAAAAAGTTTATTAGCTTATAATTTTTTTATTATTAGCATATTGGTTACAAGCACCATCGTATGACTATTATCATCAGTAGTTCCAAAATAGTTTTTTCCAGGATATGCACATGTTGTCAGAATGCATACCCTGGAAGATTGTGAGTACACACTTTTGCCATTGTGTGTAATGTTGCCAGTACTGGTGTGAGTACCATGTAAGCAATTGGAGAACGCGTGCTGCAGTTTAGCTATTTTTTCTAGTTGTCTACAATTCAGTTTTAAGAATTAGTAAAATATATTGAAGAAAGAACAAACCTGCTTTTCGGAAACAGTAGTAAACAGAACATCCATTATGGCAAGTTATGCCTTATAGATGCTGACTTAGAAAGATAAGAAAGAAAAATACATTCGTTTTATGTAAAACCCTGTATCCTAGAACTATGTCACATCATGAGGATGGGGATTTATTTTTCTTACTGATGAGGTAAGTTGGTGAGCAAAGCACAAAAGCAGTGTGATTTTTGTTTGCTGAGCAGCAGGACTTACTCTGCTTTGTAACACCTTTGTTTCACTCCCACCTTTGATTTTTAAAGTGACTGTAGGTATGAAATATGTATTTTTTTATTTTAATCTGCAAACAGGATGACAAGATGACCAATGGTAATATCTATTCAAAAGTTAGGGAAAATACAGTCTGTATATCATGACTTTATAGAAAATTGTTTAATTACTTTTTGTACACAAAATTAGTTTGTAGAGAAGATAGTTTAACTGTTAGAGCCATTCTTCAGTTTGCTAGAATTCAGAAGTTCAAGCTTCTGGGCTGCAGCCCTTGGTGATTAATTTGTCACCCACATTGGTGCCTCCCGTGTTGGTGGCACACGTGAGTGAAGTAACGTGGTCAGCACTTCTTAAAATTTGAGTGCCTGGTGTTTGTGGCTCAGGGCCGGGCATGCCACAGACACTGGTAAACGTGTGGAAGGAATGGGAAACGGCAGCTTAGCCATGGCCATCTTCCTTGTGTCACGAGTGAGGTGTTAGGGAAAAGACGGGATTTATTGAACTTAATTAGTGCAAACAGAAGAGAGAGAGAGCAGTTCAGATATTTATTCACAGTTCTTAGTAATTTTTTTCAGTCACCGATTTCCAGTGAATATCTTTTGTATCTCTAGTTTTGTGCCAGGAACTTTGGAAGATGTAAAACACATACGATATCCTTTTAGGAGCTTCTGAGGATTTCTTAAAAGTCATTCTGCAGTGATGATCTGAGAAGACAGACATGTCCACTGACTGTAAACTGCAGGTTCTTAACACGTCACTCGTTAGCAGAGAAGGCAGAATGAAACACCATCCCTTTGTATGTCAAAATGGAAACATAAATGATTGTGATTAGATCTAGGCTAGTCAAGAAACAGCTTATGGGAAAGATCTAATATTATTATTTGCAGATACTAAAAGCTAGTTACTATCAATACTTCCTATCTTGTTTTCCCTTAACATCTCAAACAGAAGAATGGCTTCTAACTGTAAAAAAATTTATCTTTTACTTTAACATTTTTTTTTAAGGTAGCATCATGGTTACCAGAATCTGCAATACAGTAGAATACTTAGTAGGAATGAAATTAAAATAACATTGATTTTTTTTTCTTTATGACAGCTTTATTGAGATATAATTCACATACTGTAAAATTCACCCTTTTAAACTGTTTGATTCAGTGGTGTTTAGTATATTCAAAAAGTTGTACAACCATCACACTATCCAATTCCGTAATATTTTCATCACCCCCGAAAGGAAACCCCATGCCCATTAGTAGCCACTTCTTATTCTCCTCTCTCCCCAGCCCCTGGCAGCCGCTAATCTACTTTCTGTCTTTTTAGATTTGCATATTCTAAACATTTCACATAAATGGAATCATACAGTATGTGGCCTTTTATGTCTGGCTTCTTTTCACTTGGCATTGTATTTTCAAGGTTCATGCATGTTGTAGCATGTATCAGTATTTCATTCCTTTTTGTGACTGAATAATACTCCACAGCATAGATATTCCACACTTTATCCATTCATCAGTTGATAGGCATTCGGATTGTTTTCACTTTTGACTATTATGAACAATGTTGCTGTGAATATTCATGTACAGATTTTTGAACACATGCTTTTGATTCTCTTGGGCATATACCTGGCAGTGGAATTTTTGGGTCATATGTTTAATTTTTTGAGGAATTGCCTTATTGTTTTCCATGGTAGCTGTACCATTTTACAATCCCACTGGCAGTGTATGAGGGTTCCAGTTTCTCTGCATCCTTCCCAACATTGCTGATTGTCCTTTGCTTAGAGCCACTCTAGTGGGCATGGGGTAGTATCTCATTATGGTTTTTGATTTGTGTTTCCCTAATGACTAACGATGTTGAGCATCTTTTCATGTGCTTATCGGCAACGATGATATTTTGAAACTTTTTCTTTCAGGTAGTTTCCTATTAAAGTTTATTCAGAAGATGACCAGTAGACATTGGTGTGCTGTTCCCATTTTGTTTTTATCAAAGGCTTTGGCAAATGTCCCAAGATCAAAGGTCCTGGGTATAGAAGGGCTTCTTGCTCTCAGGTAATTTGCCCTGTATATATGTTCATGTCTGGTTATTTTCCATGACTTTCCATCAGTATAGTTTTTCTACAATACGTGGTTTAATCTACAGTGAGTGGTTTAGTTAATATCGGCATTGGAATATTTGAGCTCTTAATTTTATATAAGAAAAAATAAATTTTAAAAATCTGTTATTCATATAATTGAACTAATTTTGTTTTATGAATTACTGATTTAAATATGGACCAAAATATATGCTACTGGATTTTGACCACTAAATAAGGCCAGTAGGCTTTTTTATTACCTTGATAAGTAGAAAACTAAGGATAAAACATCAAACAGTAATATTAATTAGAAATGATTTCAAAAAATATAAAATTTTTACCTTAAAAGCATCTTCATTTATATGCTTATTTTAAAAAGAGATTTATGGCATATTAAAATTGAGCTCTACTTGAGGCCGTGATGGAAAATAGTAGCTTTGAAATTCTCCTGCCGGTGACTTTCTGCATTGGAAATTGTAGATGTTCTAAATCAGCTTGTCAGTGATTACAGATTATCAGAATTGTCTCTGGGCACGTGGAAACGCATTTTTTTGTGTTTTGACGTCAGGGATGTTATTCACTGCACAATGATCACGCATCAGATTCTCCTGAGAGGGGCCGCTCAGTGCTATCTTCTTCAAACAGCTATGAATTTGCTGGATGTGGTAAGCTGATCGTTTCGTACTTGCATTCACGAGTCTGTCTGGGTGGGCGTGCAAAAATGAGTTAACATAGCAGGCCTGTGACACCACCATTGGAAAGGCCTGCTTTTATAAGATTGCCCCTGGCTGGCATCTGGGAGCTTGGGTTTGGGGAGGATTTATGCTATCCTAATTGATGGGAGGGGCACACTGTGCCCAGAGTGTGTACAAACAGTGTGTTTTGCGGAACACTTGCTTTCCTTCTGGGAGTCTGGAATTTCAGTGTGTGTGGAGGCAAAGGGTGTCTCCATAACCGGGTCCCCATAAAACCGCTCTGGGCACTGAGTCGCCAGTGAGCTTGCCTGGTAGACAACATGTCACTGTGATGGCGCAGCTCGTTGCCGGGGGAACTGAGCACATCTTGGGTGACCCTCTGGGCGAGGACTCTGGGAGCGTGTGCCTAGTTTTCTTCTGTACTTTTCCTTCTCATCTTCTAGCATATTGACATCCAAGGAATGTATGCTATCTTTATTCTCTGCTTTTTACAAAGCCCCGGTAATTACTTTTGCTTAGAGCAGGGGTCAACAAACTTTTTTGTGAAGTGCCAGATGGTGAATAGTTTTTAGGCTTTGCTGGTGGTTGTGTGTATGGTCTCTGTTGCAACTTCTGAACTCTTCCGTTGTAGCCGAAAGCAGCCATAGACAGTTTGTAAATAAATGGACACGGCTGTGTTCCAACAAAACTTTATTCACAAAAATTTAGGCTGTGAGTAGTTTTGCCGAGCCCTGGCCTAGAGCAAGGGATCTTGATTCAAGATACTTTCATTTAAAGGGAATAAAAGACCTTGGTGGTTTTCTTTAGTCAAGTGGTTATTTTTGTGGCTTTGAAAAAAATCACTCTTTGATTGAAAAAGTAATTTCTTCTTATAGAATGGTATTTTTTTCCCTTAGTATTGTGACCGTCTTTTCTCTAACATAGTAACCTCAATTTTAAGGAAAACAGATTTTTAAAATACTCTTTCACTTTATGTTATAAAAAATTGTAACTGATATCTTCATTTTAAAAGCTGAATATTTTCTTCTTAAAATACAGTTTTGATTTAGCTAATGACCTACTTTATAGATAGTATAAGTAGTATACTTAGTTGCTTCTGCAGTGATTTTGTTTTAATTAAAAATGTTAAAACGAATAATGTTTTAAAACTCCCCCATTGTGCCTAGGAGAAGGTGTCACTTTCTGATGTCTCAACTTTTCTCATGTCTCTGAGACAAGAGGAATCCTTAGGACGAGGAACTTCACTGTGGACAGAGGTGAGATTGGAAGTTTTAATAAGGTCTTTGAAAACCATAAAAAATTTGTTTTCTAATAGAATTCTATACTAGCCGTGTATGTAAGATACGATTGCTTTGTTATCTATCAGTAGAGATTTTGAAATATTGTATATTTGCTTTGAGTGGACTTAACTAATGCTGCTAAGATTCTCACGGAGAGGTGGCAGAGGGAGAAATGTTTGCAGTAGAGATAAACCTCTTTAGGAGGAAATACAGTGCTAGTGGGCAGATCTCAGTTCTGGATGAGATGTGTTAGGAATAATGAGGATGCTAGACTCAAAAACAGTAACACAAACTTCCTCTTTCTCTTTCTTCTGTCACTTAATGGCCCTTTGCTCTTCTCAGTCACCCAAGCCTGACATTTCAGTAATTCTCAGTTCTTGACTTTATGCATCTAATTCGTCATGAAACCCTGATGTCTCTTAAACATCTTTCTTCTTCTCCATTGCCTCCTTGCTGTAGCTGAGACCCTCCTCTCACATGGAGCTTCTTCCGTTGTGATGACATCTCGTTGCTGCTCTGTCCCTGGCCCGCAGGCCTCTGCCCTCTGACTAAGCCGCTCTTCTCAGCAGGACTCTTCCCGTGAATTAAACCATGGGACTTAATTCCCACTACTGACTTCAGCCCTTATTCATGACATACTTGGTTGAGGGTCTAGTAGTGATCTCTGTCCTGTCTAGGTTATTTTTATATATATGTGTGTGTGTATATATGTACACGTTTATATATAGACAGGAACTGTATATATGTGTATATATATTTTTTAATTTCTCTAGTGCTAGGGGATCAGTGAGACGAGGAATTCCTTCTTTCAGAAGGCAGTTCTGACTATGTATACATAGAAGCAAGAGAAATCAGCTTAGAGTGTGTCATAATTCCACTGTTAAAATAATGAGGGCTTAGTAAGTTAATGCAGAGTAAATGAAGGAGGGGCAAATTATTAGGGCCTTTAAAAAATAGTTTCATTTTATTTTCATGATTGTAATGCATCTAATATGTGGGATTTGAAAAATATAGAATTATATAAAATCACCTGTAATGCCCACCATTAGTTGTTAATTTTTTTCCCTATGAATATATGTATTCTCTTGCTTTCTCATTATAGGTATGTATATGTGTATTTAAAATGGTATAGTGATACATAAGATCTTTCTAAAGAAAATAAAGATTATACTTCTTGAATTCTGTTTTTTGTTTTCACACATTCAGGTATTTTAGCATGTTGCTAAGTTATTCATCAAGATGTGATAGTAAAAATTCAGTTGAGTAAATATTTTAGAATTTATTTAATCAGTTCGTTTTGTTTTGGACTTTGTTTCAGAGTTTTTGCTTTTATAAATAACAATGGGAGGAACATAGTCCTATATATGTTTTTATTTATCCCTTTATTTTAGTATAAATTCGTAGAACTGCAGTGGCTGGATTTCAGTATTTTTAAGGTTCTTCCTATAGATTGAGATAGGTTTCAAAGTGTGAAAGTTTCAAAGTGTGTTTCAAAGTGAAAGTTTCAAAGTGTGAAAGTTTCAAAGTGAAAGTTTCAAAGTGTGAAAGTGTATATCCATGTATCCCTGGATTGATACCGAGTGTATCCACATGCTAAATTCTTTGGCACTTTGGTAGGTGAAACACGTTATTTGGTGATTTTTATTTGCATTTCTCTGATCACTGGTGTTTTTGAACATTTTTTCATGTTTCTTTGTAGTATTTCTTTTGTGAATTCTGTCCTTTCCTCCATTTCCTTTTGAGGTATTTTGAGTTTTTTTCCTACTTGATTTGTAAGTGCTCTTTTTATGTAAAGGATATTTTCAAGTTGTTATATTTGTTGCAAATAATTTTTCTTAGTTTCTTTTTTTAATTTAGCTCTGCTTACTTAAATAGGTAACTAATTTACACGATTTGAAGATTAAAACTATTGGTCAGAAGTGTCTCATTTCCATCTTGCTCTTCTACTCTGCCCTGCCTCTCATCCCGTCCCACCCCTGTCCCTAAACAAAGGGTAGCTTTTGATGTAGACGCTGCTTACCACCTTTCAAATTTAATTAAAAATATATTCTAGTGATTTTTTTTTTTATATCTATAGGTAGGGACTTCATTTCTTTTTTGTTTGCTTGCATTGTATTCCATTGGGTGGTTGTACTTTTTTTTTTGGAGACAGGGTCTCGACCTGTTGCCCAGACTAGAGTGCAGTGGCATCATCATACCTCACTGCAACCTCCAACTCCTGGGCTCAAGCCATCCTCCTGCCTCAGCCTCCCAAGTAGCTGGGGCTGCAGGTATGCGCCACCATGCCCGACTAATTTTTTTTTTCTATTTTTAGTTGTCCAGCTAATTTCTTTATATTTTTTTAGTAGAGGCGGGATCTCACTCTTGCTCAGGCTGGTCTCGAACTCCTGAGCTCAAGCAATCCACCCACCTCGGCCTCTCAGGGTGCTAGGATTACAGGCGTGAGCCACCACGCCCGGCCTAAATTTCTTCAGATGGCCAATAAATGTGTTCTTAAATTTTGTTTTCTGCATTTTTTTTTCAGATATTCAATCTTGTTTATTCAAGTATCCAAATAAGGCCTAGTCATTGCAGTTGATAGGTGTAGGTTTTAAATTGTGGACTTTAATCCATCTGGAATTTATTTTGTTGTTGGTGTGAGCTGTGAGGTTTAAAAGAGAAAGTTTATGTAAAAATGCTTCTGATTATATTAGCCTGTGTCTTCTACGACTACTGTCCCATCCCTACCCTCTGCCGCCATCTGAGTAGCCAGGTATTTGCCAGTTGTTAAGAAGCCAGCTCTTGGATTTCCTTATTTGTCCCACTAAATTTTTCAGTTCTGTAATTATGTCTGCTTTCACCTGTTTCCTTCTTTTACTTTCCTTTAGTTTGCTTTTCTCCTGATGTCTTGATTTCCTTTACTGAGAACTACTTAGTGCCTACCTGCCACACTTAGGCACCGTGCCAAGGGTTGCGAATACAGTGGTCAGCAAGGGAAGCATCAGCTGTCCCCAGGAAGCTTACAGTCGGGGCTTCATAGCTTAACCCCAATTTCAATTCTTTTTGTTTGTTTAAGGATGAAAGCATATATATATATAAAATATATAAAATCTTAGTGTAGATTTAGTTATGTCCTATAATTTTTGTTATGTAGTGTTCACATTATGTAAATGTCTTATGCTGAATCACGTAAATCATTGTTCAGTCATTTTTAGCCTATAGAAATGGCATTTTCATATAGCTCAGCCTAAATAATGTTTTAGTTAATAGACTTTATTTTTGGAGCAGTTTTAGGCTTATAGAAAAATTAAGCAAAAAGTACAGAGTTCCCACATACCCTCTTACCACTCCCTCCATCCCTACAATTTCCCCTGTTGTTAACAATTTGTGTTAGTGTGGTATGTTAGTTACAACTGATGATCCCATGTTGATACGTTGTTATTAACTAATGTTCTTAGTTTACATTAGGGTTCACTATTTGTGTTGTACATTCCATGGGCTTTGGCAAACGTACGGTGCATTACAGTATCGAACAGAATAGTTTCACTGCCCAGAAATCTGTGCTCTGCCTATTCTGACCCTTTCCCCCTAAATCCTGGAAACCGCTCCTCCTCTTACTATCTTCATAGTTTTGCCTTTTCCAGAATGTCATATAGTTGGAATCATATAGCATGTAGCCTTTTCAGATTGGCTTCCTTCACTTAGTAATATGCATTTAAGTTTCCTCCCTGTCTTCTCATGGTTTGATACCTTATTTCTTTTTAGCATTGAATAATATCCCGTTGTCTGGGTGTACCACAGTTGTTTACACATTCACTTACTGAAGGACATCTTGGTTCCTTCCAAGTTTTGGCTAATTAGAAACAAGGCTAATGCTGTAAACATCTGTGTACAGGTTTTGTGTGGATATGACTTTTCAACTCATTTGGATAAATATCAAAGAGTGTCATTGCTAGATTGTATGATAACAGTAGGTTTCATTTTTTAAGAAACTGCTGAACTGTCTTCATTTTTTAAGAAACTGCTGAACGAATGCTGTACTGTTGTTCTGTAGCAATGAGTGAGTGCTCCACAGTCTCGTCAGCCTTTGGTGTTATCAGCATTCTGGATTTTAGCCATTCCAGTAGGTGTGTAGTGGTATCTTCTTGTTTTAATTTACCATTCCCTGGTGATACATGATATTGAGCATCTTTTTATATGCTATTTACCATCTCTATGTCTTTGAGGAAGGTGTCTGCACATTTTTTCATCAGGTTATATGTTTTCTTACTCAGAAGTTTTAAAAGTTCTTTGTATGTTTTGGATACCAATCCTTTATTAGATATGTGTTTGCAATTATTTCTCCCAGTCTGTGGCTTGTCTTCTCATTCTCTTGATATGTCCAAATAGATTTTTGAGATTTGTATTTTAGGAGAATCAAGCAATCTTACCTACCAGAGACTACGTAGATGCCATACCATAAGTCTGATGTGAAAACTCTTTGAAGGGAAAATATTCTGAATTTTGTGACAGATTTGATAGAGGGAAAGAAAGAATCAAATAGGCATTTGAGTTTGCTCGTCAGAAATAATTTTTGTGTAACAGAATCATGCCTAGGGAAATACAAGGTTTGGAAAGCCTCACATATTTTATAGCACTAATTAGGAAACTTAGGTCCAGCCAGTTTTAGAGGAATGTAAAGAAAAGTATATACTGTTAAAAGAATAAATATTGGCTGACCTTACTGTTAGAATATATTTTAAGATTATCTAACTTGATAAAGACCTACACAGAACTTCTGTTAGCATTATTGACTACTCATTCATTGTATGTATGGGGTATCTTTTCGTAACTACTAATTCATTAATTCAGTCATTTATCAGTTTTGTCTGTGGTCAAGTGATGTTTTATTCTTTTGCCTCTTTAGAGGTAATCTTGGATGACCTTAATAGATGGAAAAAATATTTTTAGAAAGACTAATTTCATAATTATTTTCTTCAGATTTAAGCTCATTTATTGAATTTGTTAATTAAGATAGCTATTGTAAAAAGGAAATTGAGAACATATTTAGATTTTTAAAACAAAAATTCATAATTACATGTGATCAAAGATTAAGGGTGAAATTCTGTGACTTATTTTTGCAAATCTTCTAAGAGATGTAATGGAAGAAACTAGGAGAGTTTCTGTTTTGAATTAGTGTACAGTATTTTCTTATGCACATATGGTAGAAGATAAACTTGTGAGAAGGGTAGGAACTTTAATTATAACTTATATTTCAAATTCTACATTCTCTCAAAAATGAAAGTTCTTGTTTTTAATATATGAAGGTGGAAGGAGTTTTAATTTACGGTTATAACTTTATGTAATGTGTTATTTTTCATAGAGATGTTCTTTGGCATACCTCATCAAAATGTGCATTTTATATTAGGTACTTCAGAAATTCTTGCCTATTAATGAAGTTTATGAATTCTTTGAGGGAGAATAGAAAACATACACGCACACACGTTATGTGTGTATATCTCATACAAAATATATGTACACATACATATATATACACATATACACTTTTTTTTTGTCTCTGTGGAACCCAATCACGACAATAAATGGTTTTTGCTTTGTTATATTCAATGATTTAAATTCATTTCATTGCAGAAAAAAGAAAATTAGCTTAGGGAAATTAGAAACCCTTTGTTCAGTTAGGATCTTAAAGTAGTGACTGTCTTCTTTTTCAGCTCTGTGACTGGCTGGGTGCCAACGAAAGCTGTTTTAAGCAACCCCCGGCTTGTAGCCCCGTTGGACTTCATGAGACATCTTTAAATGCTTATGTGAAGACCCTAGTTCAAGAGTACGTTAAGTCGCCTGCTTGGGAAAGTAAGTCTAAAACCATTTTTATGGTTTGATATAACCAAAATATTTTCAAAGGATTTTTAACTAATTTTTCAGATCGAGATTTAGGCTTAACCAAATGTGTGAGGATTTACTGATGCCAAACTTGTGTTTTAGTCAAATGATGTGAATAACCATGTAAAAATACTGTGTCCTAACTTGGACCTTATCTGTTCTAAGACTTGAGGTTTCAAAACTACTTATGTGTTTACAGAAGCTAATAAGTTGCCTGAGTAAGAATTGCACTCAGATAAATTTATTTATTCTACAGTTACCGAGTCCTTATGAGCCGGACACTGCAGATGTGTTTTTGCAGCCTCTGCAGTGGAAGTATGTGTAGGTAGATAGGTTCATCTTTTTCGCATGTTTGTTTTCGTAGTACGAATTGATTATGAGAAACAATTTTAAAGAACAAATCTATGTTTAAAAGGATAGTTTCATTAGTTTTTTCTGTTCACCAGAGATCGCTTCTTTGAGGAAATGTACAAGACAGCATGCAGGAAAACTCTTAGGATTCTTTTTATATTTCTAATGCTCCCTCTTCATTAAAGTCATTAGTGATAATTTGGGAAAATTGCATCTTTGTATTTAACACGTGTTAAGGTTTCCTTGCTTTATCTCAGGCCAAGTCATTTTCATTTACTAATCTCTCTGATCGTGGAATAGATCTTAGGTGATCATATAATTATCCTTCCAAAATACTTGAGTTTTATCCTTCTGGAACATTTCTCTTTTTTGTTTTATTCTATCTATTGTCTGATAAATTTCCTGTGCTGTTACTTGGAAGATTATTTTGTTAGCCTGAAAAAGTAAATAAATTTAGTCCCTACTAAAATAATAAACATAGGCTGGGGTCAGACACAGGTATGGGACGCCATGGCCTTTGTGTCTTTATCCATTCTGCCCACTTGTGGTTACATTTTAGAGAATGCTCCTGTCTCAGCTGAAATGCCGAAATTGCCTCTCACCTGATTACCTTGCATCTACTCCTGCTTCTCCTACAATCTCTTTTTCACACTGCACCTAGAGAAATCTTTTCAAAATACAAATTTCTGTCTTAAAAATTTCTGCTCCCTTCTTTATATATATTCCCGTTAGCCTTCGATAGCTCCCTGTTACCTTTAGAACAGGGACAGAAATCCTCTCGATGGCCTGCAGAGTTTCCTGGTCTCTCCCCTATTTGTTTATGCCACTTCGGTTTTTGGGCTCCCTCTCAGTGTACACAGGGGAGTCCTTCCATTTCCTGGGATGTGACAAGCCCCCTCCTGCCAGAGGACGTCGGATGTGCTCTTCCTTCTATCTGGAAAGTTCTTGTCTGCCCTCATCGATCTCTTTCCTTCTCAGGTGTTCCACTCAGCACCATTGTCATTTCTTTAGGAAAACGTTCTCTTACTCCCCAGACGAGGGCACGTGTTCCTGGTGTGTGCCCTAATAGCAACGTACCTATTCTTTGTAGCCCTCACTGCAGTCAAAATTTTATGTTTACTTGTTTATGTTTTGATTAATGCTTTTCTCCTGTCCTGTAAACTCCATGAGCACAGGAGCTGTTGTGTCCGTAGCATCCAGGTGAGTGCATGGCATATGGCAGGCACACGAAGACTTGTTTTTGTGTGTATTTGAGTATGTATGTAAGATAGTGCACCATGCCGTACCTAGGGTGTTCTACCACATTTCATTTCAGCTGTACTTCCCTAATAATTTAATAGTAATGAGGCATACTCACGTAGCTGTTTTGTTTTTGAAGCATCATCTTTGAAGGATTTTGTTAATGGTTTGCAAACCTTAACTGTTATTATTTAAGCAGGAGAAAACTGCCGTGTGCCCGACTGGTTTGAAGCCAAGCTTGTTGCTCTGATGGTCTTGCTGGCTGTGGATGTGGAAGGAATGAAGACTCAATATAGGTAATTATTTCTATAATTAAAAAGAAAGCTTATTTTCAAAAAAGGCTGATCAGATTTGTGATGTGTTATTCAGACTTTTAATGATTGGTGTAGAGTTGATCACCGGTATTAAAAGAGAGAACGAAAACATTGGCAATATATCAAATGTTTAAAATTAGCAATAAAGAAGAATAAGTGCATATTAGTCCTTCTGGATTGATAAATGTTAAATTAAATTTAACAATTTAATGTTAAATTAGAAGTTAAAAAAACTATATGCAATAATCGCTGGCTTTATAAGCTCATAAGGGCAGTCTTCAAATGGTGGCTGGTTCCTTATTCTTTTTCTTAAGGGCACTGGTTAAATCGGACTAAAACAGTAAACACAGTATTTTCAGGCTTGCAGATACAGTTGAAATTTCTATCATTAGACATTGTTTTCCTTTGGAAAATGAATTTAAGTGTTTTATACAAGTAAATGATATATAACAATAAAAAGTAATGCCTGGTTTTATGTCAGAGTATTAGAAGAATGGGTTGTAAGATTCTAGCATAAGATTAGGTAAAGAAATTTCCTGGCTTTTACCCCTTTGTAAAGTAAGTAATTTTTAAAAAACGGTAATGAAGATAAAAGAATCTCATTTATATTTGGGGGAGTATGAGCAGATCCATTCTCACAAGGTTATAATTACTGCAGTAAGCAGCTTCATTAGGTAGATTAGGTAGGATATCTGCATGACATGTAGTTAATTTGATTTACATCAAATCTCTTTTCTAGACAAACTTTTAGTACTAAAGTTGGTTATAACAGTTTTTCATAAATCTTTAGGGTTTTTGTATTTTTTTAAACGTGTCTTATTTTGTTTATTAACTTATGTTTTGTTTGTTTGTTTGTTTTATTATAGAAGCAGGGTCTCAGCAATTTAATTTACAAATAAATTGGGTATAGGATTTCCTTCCTACTGGTGCGTAGAGTTGAGAGCAGCAATTCTCCTTGTGCTTTCTTCTCTAGTGAATTGCTACGCTCGAGAAAGCACAGACCAGATCAGTCCCTATAGGTGCTGGTGATTTCTGTCGTCCGTAAGAATAACTTTGTCTAATTGAATTCATTAGCTAACCGGTTCCCCCGGATTATAGATGGGAAATAATTTCTTTATGCTTTTGAAATGGTTGATTTGGGCATGTCTTTTAATATCCAGTGAAAAACGGAGAACAGAGAATATACTGAGGATATTCTTAGATCCTCTTCTGGACGCCCTGATGAAGTTTGGCACAAATGCCTACATGTCCTTGCTGAAAACCGACAGATGCCTCCAGCTGCTGTTGAAGTTGTTGCACACTTCCATGGTGAAAGGTGCCAGCACCCAGGATGGTGAGGATAAGTAGTTTCTGTTGGTGTCTTGCTTGGCATGTTGTTGGTATTTAGAATGAGAAGAAATTCCTGGCCTTTTAAAGTAAAAAGAAAACTTTATTTAGGAAATATTTGTGGATTGTCTCCTGGTGGTGCCAGGGATATGGTGGTGAAGGAGCAACTCTGCCCTCTCGGATTTGACATTCTAGTGGTTTACATGCATTGGTGGTTGTTGATGTTAGAATACTGTTTCATTTACCTTTTTTTTTTTTTTTTAAATTTATGCTTGCTCATTGATGTCCAGACCATTGAAAATGATCACTATTTCATATATGTTTAAGCAGAATTCATTTCTAATTGCCACTATGCTAAGTAAGGCCTGAGAATGGCAATAATTTTATAATTATTTTGAAATATGCTAATCTCTGAGCTACCTTTTAAGTAGAAAATACTTCATACAGAAAGTATAGTGGTAGTAGAGAGAAGCATTGAGCTCGCTCTTCTCTCCTTAACTAAGATATAAAATAGAAATTGAAAACCATAGGTATCAGAGATGAGAATATTGATGGGTGAACCTTAATTCCCAATCCTTTCTGACCAATTTCACTTTCGGTCGTAGAAATTTGCTATGTAAACATTCTAGAGAAGCATGGGTATTAGGTTAAACCTGAGAATAATGTTGATAAGGCTAGATTTTAATATATGCCTATGAAATATCCTGATATTTTTAATGGTAGTAGTAGAACCAAATGCCATGAACATAACAGTAACTTTTTATAAGATTTTCAACTCCTGAAGGGCGTACATTTGAATTCATTTGACACGTCTTATTAGCATGCTCAGTGCTTAGTGGAGGACTGTGTGACATGTGCCTTTGAAACGTTGTAGTATTTGATACGAACAAAGGAATGTGTGAAGCCACCAGCAAATCAATGGAAAGTAAAATCTTTTACTAAAAAATTAAAAACTATAACCAATGAATGTGGGAGGACAGAACAGTCCTCTCTCCTATATCCCACACTACTCTCTCTCTGCCTTTTCTTTACCCTGTATGTACTCACCTCCTTACATCTCGAACTTATATTACTAGCATAAAGGAATATATCCTTTCCTCAGATGCAGTCAAGCCCATTAGATTAAAATAAATTTAATTTGAGATTTTCAAGGGAAAGTTAGGCCTTGGGGAACAGGAACAGAGTGGCACCAAGAAAAGCAGCCGCTGCCGGTGCTTCCAGTACCATTGCCCGCCACGGCGGTTCCTCTTAACCACGGCAACACAGGACAGCCCTAGGCAACATAGGACAGCCCTAGGCAACACAGGACAGCCCTAGGCAACACAGGACAGCCCGTTTCACTCCCAGGACACACCCTCCAGTCACCGCCACACCTCTCAATTCAACACCCCGACACAACAACATGCAAACCCGGCGAAAGTTCAACCAGGATGGTGTTTATGGTTTTGATTTCTATTCTATGCCTCGTATAACTGACAGGAGTAAACCGAATCCCAAAAGAAGTGGTGCCAAAATTGGTCAAAAAGCTATTGCAGTCCAAATCATGATGAGCTACTACTCCACACCCATTAGGATGGCTATTATTAAAAACAAAAAACAAACAAAAAAACCCAGAAAATACCAAGTGTTGGCAAGGATGTGGAAAAACTGGAATCCTTGTGCCCTGCTGGCGGGAATATAAAATGGATGCAGCCACTGTGGACAACAGTATGTCAGTTCCTCGAAAAATTACACAGAACCACCACGGGATGCAGCAAGCACACCTGTGGGTATATGTACCCAGGAGAGCTGAAAGCAGTTCACTGACTCCCCTCTTGCATCTCCTTTCTGTGATTAATCTCATCCAGTGAATTTTTAAATTTCAGTTCTTGTACTTCTCAATTATAAAATTTCTATTTGGATTTTCTGTATATCTTCTGTTTCTTTGCTGAGACTGTTTTTCCATTTGCTTCGAGAGTGTCCTTGATTGCTTGTTGAAGCATTTTTATAATAGCTGCTTTAAAGTCTTTGTCAAATTATTCTAACATCTGTGTCATCTCAGCGGTGGTGTCTGTAGGTTGCCTTTTTCATGTGAGCTGAGATTTTCCTGGTTATTCATGTGCCCCGTAATTTTGGATTATATCCTAGCTATTCTGGATATTACGGTATGAGACTCTGGATCTTAAGTCCTGTGGAGAATGTCGGTATTTTTTGTTCAGCAGACAGTCAACCTGTTTAGGTTCGGGCCTCAGATTCTGACCCAGCTTCTGTGGGTGTTGGTTCCACTGTCAGATCTTTTTCCGAATTCTCTTTAGCAGTGCTCTTTGAACCTATGCCACGTGTGTTTCATCCGGTGGCCATGCTGGGACCTGGGCAGTGGCCTCTGTTAGTTCAGTTCTAAAAGTCTGTGTTCCACAGTTTAACGTTGGATCCATGCATGTGCGGCTGGGGGTGAGCCCAGGAGTTTATAAACAGTTTTCTGAGGCTGCTCCTCTCTCTCTCTGGAGTCTCCTCAGTGCTCACTGTCTGCTTCCCCGGACTCATCCTTTTTCATTCTCTGACCAGAAACCCAGGGAAGATTCTGTTGTCCAGTTTGCTGACGGCTCCTGCACCTGGTTCTGATTGAAAAGAGGACCAGAGGGAACAAAATTAGTAAACTCGGTGCGGTTCAGTGTTGCTTCTTTCTGAATGCACCTGCTAAGTTTTACCTTTCAGAGTCTCCAAATAGCTGCTCCATGCATTCTGTCCAGGTTTGATAGCTGTGTTCAGCAATAGAGGGAGGAGTGAGCCTGTTCCATCCTACCCAGAACTGGTACTCCCAAGAGATTTTTAAGATGACAGATTTCTCCATGGTGTGAATCATGATTATATTATTGGGATTCATTTGTGGCAGGTGATTCACCCATGTGCTTAACCCAGTTGTACTTTTACTGACGTATTTTGTACCAAAGCGTTTATTTCTATCGTTTTAGTTGCACCCTTTTTTCCCCACACAGATGAGGTGTTTACTGTGCTTCAGAACTTTGTCATGTCTACTACGGAAAGTGTTTCTGAATTTATTCTCAGAAGACTCACTATGAATGAGCTAAATAGTGTAAGTATTCATTGGAGTAACTTTCATTTCTTTCACTTTCTTCACCAATATTTGAGTGCTTACTGACTGGCAGTCACTGTATTAAGTTAAAAAGCACAATTAAATTTTTCAGGAAGCAGGAAAAAAAACATAGACTCTGGAGTCTCCTAACAATTCCACCTGTTTTTTGTTTTTTGTTTTTGTGGGGTTTTTTGTTTGTTTGTTTGTGTTTTTTTGTTTTGGTTTTCTGTTTTCGTTTTCTGAGACAGGGTCTCCCTCTATTGCCCTGGCTAGAGTGCAATGATGTCATCATAGCTCACTGCAACCTCAGACTCCTGGGCTCAAGTGACCCTCCTGCCTCAGCCTCCCGAGTAGCTGAGACTACAGGCATGCGCCACCACACCTGGCAAATTTTTGTGTCCTTTGCAGAGACCGAGTCTCACTATTGCCCTGGCTAGTCATGGACTCCTGGCCTCAAGTGATCCTCCCACCTCAGCTTTCCAAAGTGCTGGGATTACAGGTGTGACCCACGGCGCCCGGCCTCCATCTGTGTTATTAACTGTGACCTTGGGCAAGTTATGTAGATCTTCGGAGTCTGTTTCCTCATCTGCAAAATGGAGATAATACCACATCCCAGGGTTGGGAGAGTTTCAGATATATAACGTGTTTGAAGTACTTTGCACGTTCGGGGCATATTTAGGCCCTCTGTTCAGAGATTCTAATGTGACAGGTTCGAGATGGGACCTTGGGGCTGGTGGGGGATGTATGTGTATGTGTGTGTGTTAAAGCTCCTTCAGTGATTCTTAAATGCAATCAGGGCTGTGAACAATAGGTTTTGGCTATAGAGGATGCTCTGAATGTAGCTATCTTCTCTGTCTCTACATTACACATAATTTATTCTTTTAGGACGTCTAAAAGGAATTAAGAAAGTTTTCCCCCCTTCAAGCATACTTTCAAAGCACTAAAGCATTTCTTAAAGAAATGTCTGTTAATTTTTTTGTTTGAAATCTTCTGGGAACAAATGATGTAGCAATCAATTTGAATGCTTAGCTTATAGATAAAATGAGAAAAAGTTCCCATTTTAAGAACTTTTACTAGAATACGTAATTAAGCACATTTGTTTGATAGCTTAAGCAGGTGTGAAAACGTAAAAAGGACAGGTTTTATACTGAAAGACTTGAGATTTTATGATAAAAATGTAAGGAAATAATAAAGAAGAAACCTTTAGCTTCTTTAATTCTTATCAAGCAGTTGTTTTTTTTTTGTTTTTTGTTTTTGAGACAGAGTCTCGCTCTGTTGCCCAGGCTAAAGTGAGTGCCGTGGCATCAGTCTAGCTCACAGCAACCTCAAACTCCTGGGCTCAAGCGATCCTACTGCCTCAGCCTCCCGAGTAGCTGGGACTACAGGCATGCGCCACCATACCTGGCTAATTTTTTCTATATATATTTTAGTTGGCCAGATAATTTTTTTCTATTTTTAGTAGAGACGGGGTCTCACTCTTGCTCGGGCTGGTCTCGAACTCCTGACCTTGAGCGATCCACCTGCCTCGGCCTCCCAGAGTGCTGGGATTACAGGCGTGAGCCACCGCTCCCGGCCACAAGCAGTTGTTAATAGCAGTTCAGGTACACCTGAATTTCCAAGAAGGCATTTAATAAGGAAGTAACTTATTTTTAAATTTTGCTCCAATACCACTTTATTATCCTCAGTATTGTTTTTACCTTTTTATTATGGGAAATTTTCAAAGATACATGAAAGACGCATAATGACCCTCCACATACCCATTGTGTAACATGTTTTTGTTTGTTTGGATTTTGAAGCTAAAAATAGCTTAAAAAATGGAAAGCTTAATGTTATTTTATATTTTAGGTGCAAAGATTTTAAAAAGTACATTTAATATATGATAGTTTTAAATTATTTTGGAAAAATCACTCTTTAATAAATTAGGTATTTGGCTGGGCATGGTGGCTCAATGCCTGTAATCCTGAAGCTGAGGCGGGAGGATTGCTGGAGCGTGGGAGTTCGAGACCAGCCTGAGCAAGAGTGAGACCCCATCTCTACTAAAAATAGAAAAATTAGCCGAGTGTCGTGGCCCGTGCCTGTAGTCCCAGCTACTCGGGAGGCTGAGGCAGGAGGATCACTTGAGCCCAGGAATTTGAGGTTGCTGTGAGCTAGGCTGACACCATAGCACTCTACCCAGGGCGACAGAGCGAGACTCTGTCTCAATAAATAAGTAAGTAAGGTATTTGGCTGGTCCGAGTGCAGTGGTGTTTACAACTAATTGATCACAACCAGTTACAGATTCCTTTGTTCCTTCTCCGCTCCCACTGCTTCACTTGACCAGCCTAAAATAAATAAATAAGTTTAATAAATAAATAAATCAGGTATTAGAATTTCCAATTAAGTATGTCTGTTTGGTAGCTGAGAGTTTAATAAAGATCTCTTCCCACGCTTTCCCCAGCGTCAGCAGTGTGCTGGCTAGTGTTAAGACTGGCTATCCAAGGGGAAGGAAAGCCTTCATCTGTGGTATTTACCGATTTCCACGACGACCAGCCTGAGGCCGCTGGGTTGGAAAGAGATGTGAGCTGCTGCCTCACCTCTTAGTTCGCAGGGGAGATAGCGGTCAGACTGGAAAGCCCTCAGTTTCCAGTTGTCCAGTGTGGGGGCTCGCCCTGTGCTCCCCCCACGCCGGAGCCCACCCTCCCTCCCTGTGTTTGCAGAAGAGCAGGGCACAGCGGATGGCATCCTCTTCCGTTTTCTCCAGGAGTTTACACTATTGATTGTCTTCCATCTTTCTTGTGTTTTCAGCCTGTCCTTTTCTCCTGAATTCTTTTCATAGGCATTTAAACAAATCTGAGGGTCCCTCATTTTGAAAGGACCCTCTCTCAATGTCATGTTGCCTTCTAGCGTCCTGTTTCCTTCTCTTTAAGCAGACACCTCAATTCCCTTCTCATCTGGCTTGTATCTCTGGTGTAACGCTATAGTTGTCAGTGACACCTTCGTCATAAACCCAGTGGATACTTTCCAAACGTATTTTTCTTGATTCCTTGGTCCCACGGGACCCCCTTCAAGCATCCTTAGCTCCCATGACGTCATCCTCTCTTGGTCTCCCCCCACCGTCTTTCTGGTTGTTAGTTCCGTTTCCTCTTTGCATGTCCATTCTCTACTCTCCAGCCTTTGAAGTCGGAGCTCTTTAAAGCTTGGCCCTGTCCCCTTCCTTTCTCATTCTCTTCTGTCTCCTGATGATTTCATGCACATCCCCTGTTTCAGTTTGGTTAGCGACCCTCAAATCTCCATCTGCACCTCAGACCACCCTCTGAGCTTAACACCCTCCGTCGATTGCTCTACGATGACTTGAGTTGAATTTCTCACTCTTACGCAGTTCACAGCCGAACGCCCCGTCATTGTTCCTGCTGGAGCTTCTCCAGGCTCCCTTCTCAGTGAATGTGCCACCATCCAGCTACTTTCTCAAGCCAGAAACTGGGGAATCCTCCCTGGCACCTTTATCCGTCACACTCACACCTCTGTTTCATCCATCACCAGGCCTTGTGATTGTTACCCTCCATCTGCATTGTGTCCCAGCACCTGGCAAGGTGCCTGGCATAGAGAGGATGCTCGGGAAAACTGATGGAATTAATGGATTGCTTCCTGTGTGCCAGAGGAGGCCCCCTGTGGTATAGTAATAATATACTGGCATAGTAATTGTTACAGTAATAATAATTAACACCACCGCTTAGTGCCAGTCCATGTATCATAGTTTCTCTCACTTAATTCTTTGAGAAGCCCTGGGATGCACCGATGTTACTATCTCCATTGTATGGATAAGGAATCTGAGGCCTAAAGAGGTTAAATAACTTGCCCTGTGTCACAGAGCTAGCGAATGGTAGAGCTGGACTGAAACCAGTTCTACTTGGGTTTACGAGTCAAAAAGGCCCGTATTTGATGCTGTCCTCCCGCTTACTAGCTCTGAGGCATCGGGCAAGTTGCTCAACCTCTCTGAAACTTAGTCCTGTGAAAGTGGGACGGTGAGCTTTGTGATGACTGATTTTTGTAAACACAGGAAGTGGCAGTTGCTGTAATGGTGGTGCTTATTATTTGTGATGTGCTGGCCCTGGCATATGAGAATCGGTAGAACATAATTTCTGCCACCCAAGGTCTCATAATCTAGGTGGGGAGACCAGTGAGTCAATTGTGAAATGTGCTATAATTGTGCCACATTCCAAATCACTGTGTGAGCACAGGAAGGGAGTCCCGTAGCTCTGCGTGGGGAGATTATCGAAGGCTGCTTGGAGAAAATGACTTTTTCTGTCATCAGTGCCTTGCTTTAGTACTTTTAAATAAACTTATTTCCTGCCCGAATGCTTGGAGCTTTGTGAAAATCGTGGACCTTGCTTGTGCCCTGAAGCGTGTGAATGTTTGTCTTAGGTTTCGGATCTGGACCGTTGCCGTTTATACCTGACGGTGTTAACAGAGCTCATCAACCTCCATTTGAAGGTTGGGTGGAAAAGGGGTAACCCCATTTGGAGAGTTATTTCTCTTTTGAAAAATGCATCTATTCAGCATCTTCAAGAGGTGGACAATGGACAGGTAAGCCTTTTGGGTTCAAGGTTTGTATTAATAAGTTATGTTGAATAAGGTATACATGGAATACATATTCACTTGTTATATAATATTTTGATATCATCAAAAGGATTTGCCAAAAGTCAGTTTTTAAAATAGTACCCTCTGCTGATAAGGTGTGATTCACATGGGTTCTCCTATCTAATATTAAACATACAACAGAGGGGTAGTGACTTCAATCTTAAACTCATTAGATTCAGACAGTGGGCCTGTCCTGGGTCTTTGGCCAGATGTGTCTAGGAAAGGTCATTTTCGTCAGCCTGACGTCAGAGCCTCCCGTGCTTGGCTTCCTGCCTCCTTTTCTAGCCCAGCTGTTCCCCGCCTTTCCTCCTCCTCTCCACAGTGCCCCCGTGCCCCAGCCACTCGAGGGGACCACTTAGAGTTGCACAGGTGACAAGCACATGCCATGTCTTCCTCGTCGTGCAGCCTGGTCCCTCCACAGGAAATGAGAGCTTCTGCTCCAGTGGGTGCTCGCCAGCGCCTGGTCCCCCCTTTGTGGCCCAGCTGGAATCTTCTCTCCCAGAGGTCTGCTTGGATCCGGGTCTCCCTTGTTCCTTCGTTTTCATACTGCTCTTCATGCCTCCATTATAGTGTGTATTTCCCTCTTTCTTGGGTTTGGAGTGATTTATGAATGATGTGTCTTCTCTACTAGATTTTAGCACCTGAAGGCATTTTTTTTTTTTTTAAAACATAACACAATAAGGTTTGGTGGTGAAGAGCACAGGGTTTGGCGTTAGACTTGCTGGGTTTGAATCCTGGCTTTATCCTTGCTAACTTGGGACCTTGGGAAAATTACTTACCCCTCCTGTGCCTGCCTTACTGCACCTGCAAAACGGGGATTATAGAGTTGTTGGTGTAGGAATCACAGCAAGCTCATATTTGTGAAGTCTTTAGAACAGTGCCTGGCACGTAGAAAGTCCTCAGTAAATGTTAGCTGTTTTCACTTAACGCATGGTTAGTGTCAAATTGAGCTGAACTGAATCGTAGTCTAACTAGTTTGGGCTACTAGTAAAAACAGAGAAGCTACTTGATTCTTTTAATAATTTAATTTTTATATCCTAAAAGGAAACTATCATAAAAGGAAATGATAAAGAAGATAATTAATATTTCAGTGTTCTGTCTAGTACCTGTTAGTGTGTTAGTGTTATGAAAGAACATGGTGAGTTTTAAATGTAAAACAAAATCATGAACCATTCCACAGTAATTCTTATTAAATTTGGCTTTCTTTAGTAAGTCACTGAATTACCTTAAGCTTAATAGGGACCATAGTTGGCTCAAAGATAACACTAATTATTATTTCCTATGTTGGCAGTGTTGATATGTAAAGTTTATCCGTAGAGATGGTTGATTTATTTTTGTGGAGTTGGGGTGTGTGGAATAAGAAGTAGAAAGTTCCTTTCTGATAGGGGCGTTACTGGTTGGCAGCATTTGAGAGAATTACTGTGGTTTCTCAGTACAGTTGTTTACTGTGTCTAGGTTCTTGTCTGTGTTCCTAGTTTGAATTGTTGATTTTCTCTTTACATATAAACCCAGCTGTCTTGGTTACCCTCTTCTGTGTTCTTACATGCGAAGTTTCAAGTGTTTTGCATGAAATAACCCATTTGTTTTATCATCAAAATAACCCCATGATTCTGTTACTATCCCCATTTTACAGATGAGAAAACTGAGGTGTAGTATGTCCACACTTATACTGGTAATAGTGCAGAGCCACGATTCAGACCCAGGCTGTGTGATTCCCGGGTGCAGCTCTTAAACGATGTTACCTGACCTCTCCAAAGGAATATGCAGCTGATTGAAGGAATTATTTGTAACCTGGAGCCTTTTTTTTTTTTTTCTTTTTTTTTTTAAGAGACAAGGTCTCACTTTATCACCCCAGCTGGAGTAGAGTGGCTCAATCCAGTCTCGAACTCCTGGGCTTAAGCAATCTTCCCATCCCAGCTTCCCAAGCAGCTGGGACTACAGGCGTACACCACCATGTCGAGCTAATTTTTAAAATTTTTTTTTTTTTTTTTTTGTAGAGACAGGATCTTGCTGTGTTGCCCAGGCTGTTCTCAAACTCTGGCCTCAAGTGATCCTCCTGCCTCGGCCTCCGAAAGGGCTGGGATTATAGGCATGAGCCACCATGCCCAGACCTACCTTTTTGTTTTTTAAAAAACGTGTTTAGCATGCAGCTAAAGTAAGACTCACCCATAGAAACTCTGTATTAAGTGTGTATGTGAATAGGAGACAGGTTGAGAGGTGCTTATCGACATTCACCTTCGGGTTCTGTATGTAACTAGTATGTCATGTCCGAGTTTTAGGAACCCATATGCCAAATGAAGAGATCAGATTGTCTTAATCTGCATTGCTGAGTTCTTACTGCCATTTGAAATTTGTTCACGGTAGAGAAGTCAGTCTATAGAGAAGTAGCAAAACTGAATGGTGTGTGTTGGATTTCCTTTTATTTCTCCTGACATTCAGGAGCAGGCAGGAAGAGGAAGAATGGGGGCCTGAGCTTCCCATAGACTGGCAACTTAGGTCCTTACGATTAATGATTAATACTGCTTATGTTAAATAAAAGATTGTTGTTTTTCCTCCACAGGAGCCAACCCTGGGGAGTCAGATTCAGAGGGTAGTTAGTATGGCTGCCTTGGCCATGGTGTGTGAGGCCATTGACCAGAAGCCTGAACTACAGCTAGATTCTCTCGACGCCGGACCCATGGAAAAGTTCCTCTCTTCTCTTCAGCTCAATCAGACGCTGCAGAAGCCCCGCATAGAGGAGCAGAGCAGGTGTGCTCACCCCTCGGAGTACAGCAGTTCTAGGAAAGATTCAGGTTTAAAAATCCATTTTGTTGTTGGCATTGATTGGTGATTGCCCGACATTGATCCAGAGTTACAGAACTTTGGAGATGAGGCTCCAGTTCAGGATGAAAATGTATTATCATATTATTCATCTCTGTTATTGTCTTTGTTACTTTATTATCTGCTAACTTTTCTGCGTTTAGTTTTCAGTGCATTATTTAAGGTGAGAAAAAGTACCTACTTCCAGGGTAGTTAAAAAATTGAGATTTTTATGAAGTTTCCTAATTTTTTGACGGGTAGGATATTTGATAAAGTTTGTATCTGTTCCTCTCCCCCACCCCCCCATAAGGATAGTGTACTACATGTAAAAGAAATGGAGACAAACTTGGGGACGTATGGTGTAGTGACTTTATTTTGTATTTCAGTTTTTTTGAAGAATCGTCGTCTTCCCAAGGATGGGGGAAAATAGTTGCACAGTATATCCATGATCAGTGGGTGTGCCTTTCCTTCCTGTTGAAAAAATACCACGCCCTCATACCAGCCACAGAGAGTGAAATTCTAGAACCCTTTCTGCCTGCTGTTCAAATGCCAGTAAGGACTTTGCAGTCTGCCCTAGAAGCCCTCACAATTCTCCCTTCTGATCAAGTTCTACCCGTGTTCCATTGCATGAAAAGTTTGGTTCCCAAGGTAAGATATAGTGAAACATGAATTTGAAGAATATCTATGGGAGCAGCAATCAAAATTTCTGAAAATAAATATGTATGTATGTATTTTTTTTTTTTCCCCTACCAGCTTCTGACCTCCTCTGAGTCACTCTGCATAGAGTCTTTTGACATGGCTTGGAAAATTATATCTTCTTTAAGCAACACTCAGCTGATATTCTGGCCTAATTTAAAAGCTTTTGTTCAGTTTGTTTTTGATAACAAAGTTCTCACCATTGCTGCAAAAATCAAGGGCCAGGCGTATTTCAAAATAAAAGAGGTAACCTCCTTTTCTTTGTCCTTTGTGTGACCTGTAGCTCATGAGGAAGATGAGAGTTATGCTTGTAACTAAGTATTAGAGTTGTCATTCTTTATTCATCCAGTCAACGCATATGTTTGAGCCGCCTTAGATGTCTTGAGAGCGAGAACACCTGCTAGATGTAGAAGAAGAGGTGCACAGGGGTGGCCCACGAGCCACATCTGCCTCACAAACATACTTTGGTTCATATAATTAAAATTTTGAATTAGCGGGCAGCTTTTAAGAATTGGGAAATCTGTATGAAGACGTGGGTCCCCTTCTCTTGGAAAATTAGATAATCTGGCAACACTAGCCATTTTTACGTGATGATATAATCGAGAGCCTGGTGTTGAGTAGGAGCTGGCGTGCTCTTTCCACAGTCAGTCTGGTTTGTCCTGGGTCCTGAAGGCAGATGTCAAGTGCCATTTGTCATTGCACTTAGGCAGGGTTTATCTCTTATGTGGAGAGAGATTTCTCTGGATATAACCTGTATCAAAAGGTCTTGCTGGTGTCTGGAGGTATTTGCATTTGCAACCACTGATACAGTAGGGAGCGTAACGATGGAATTCCATCACGCCTGGGACTCCAAGTGCATCTCCTGATCCAAAGGGGAAGACAGAGAGTCAAATCGTTCTGTTACCCAGCTGCCCTGTGCTGCCTCTCTCGGTCCTTCTTTGCCTACAGTACTTGCTCAGAGACCGTGGTCTTTGCTGCCTCAGGCAGAGGGAGGCCCACTGGCGAAATGCAAAGGAAACTGAAAATATGCAGGGTGAGGTGTTTTTTCTTCTCTTTGCTTTTACTACTTTGGGCAGTTGTTTGTCTCGAATATTTCCGGATGGATATCACTATTACTAAAATTAGATTTATTTTTATTGAGAGATGAAAAATTAGCATTCTGTGCTTATTGATCGTCTTGCAAAATTATTCTGACAATAATGGATTTTAAATCTTTCAGACTATTCATGGAGTGGAAACTGTGATTTTAAAACAATTCAAGTAACAATGAAGCGACACTAATTTTCTTTGAACGAAATTGGTTAAAGGATTAAATGACCCTTGTATTTCATTACAGATTATGTACAAGATAATTGAAACGTCTGCTATAAAAACTGGAGTCTTCAATACACTGATAAGTCACTGCTGCCAATCTTGGATAGTGTCTGCTTCAAATGTGTCCCAAGGGTCTTTATCGAGTGCTAAAAATTATAGCGAGCTTATCCTTGAGGCCTGCATATTTGGAACTGTGTTTAGGCGTGATCAAAGGTAAAAGATGCTGTTATTTCAACTGGCTGTAACTTACGTTAAATACCTACTCAAGTAGAGTTGTGTCTTTGTTCTGAGGCTTTCAATTGGAAGAATATAAATTGTTAGTTAACTTTAACCCTAAGGCTTTTTTTTTTTCCTATTTAAAACCTGTTGTTCTTTTTTTTTTTTTTTTTTTTTTTTTTTGAGACAGAGTCTCACTCTGTTGCCCAGGCTAGAGTGAGTGCCGTGGCGTCAGCCTAGCTCACAGCAACCTCAAACTCCTGGGCTCAAGCGATCCTCCTGTCTCAGCCTCCCGAGTAGCTGGGACTACAGGCATGCACCACCATGCCCGGCTAATTTTTTCTGTATATATTTTTAGCTGTCCATATAATTTCTTTCTATTTTTAGTAGAGACGGGGTCTCGCTCTTGCTCAGGCTGGTCTCGAACTCCTGAGCTCAAACGATCCGCCCACCTCGGCCTCCCAGAGAGCTAGGATTACAGGCGTGAGCCACCGCGCCCGGCCAAAACCTGTTGTTCTTTATCAAACTTTTTTTTTTTTTTTATGGAAAGACTTATTCAGGATGTACAGACCTTCGTAGAAAATCTTGGACATGACTGTGCAGCGAACGTCGTTTTGGAAAAGTAAGTACGGCAGATTTTCTATGTCTTGACATAAATGAGATATTCAAAATTTACATAAGACGTTCTATATTTGTTAAATTTAATAAATGTCTACTAGTGATAGATAAGATATTGGATGTGCCTTCAGAAATATGTTATACATTATATTCCCTTGCTTATATCTTTTTTTGCATATTTCCCTACTTACTAAAATTTGATAAACTTTAAAAAAAATTTTAGTGCAGAGTCCAGCATCAGTAAGAATGAGACTGTGGAGAACACGAAGCCCCTGTCCCTCCTCTTTCGGGGGAGGGGTGATTGTCAGCACAAACACTTTCTCATTTCTTTTTTTGGCTGTAAAATTTAACATGCAATTAAAATTCACCATTTAACAAGTCAGTTTGTTACACACAAAAATAGAATTACTCTTGTGACAGGCCCTAAAGTTTTTGGTTTGTTTAAAACCACTTCATTGAGCTATGATTGAGATGTAAAAAGCTGTACATTTTAACGTATACAACTCGATGAGTTTAGGGAATAGGCCCTAAAGTTGTTGATTTCTGGGATAACACTATTCTTATCTAACTTATGAATTAATTTTTTTTGAACATGTCAGTAGCTTTTTTTCAAGTTTTATTTTTTTCACATCGCTTTCAAAAAATTTGTGTGTTTATAAAGAAGATAAAAATAGTGTTGTTATCATTCACTCTGATTTTAGAATTTAGGACAACAAATGATTATCGCGTATATTTATCATGAAGTGTTCATTATTCTGAGTCCTAGCTGTGTTTTAAGTCATCTGTCATTCTTCATTAAATCTATACCTTTTTTTCATTAATTGTTTTAAATTTATTTTTTGTTCTGTTTTTTTTTTTTTTTTTTTTTTTTTTGGTTGGTTTAGTGTGTAGCAGTGAAAGTGAAATTTTCTAGTTGGTGGTTGCCAAACACTTTGATTTCTCCTAGACAGCTGCTTTGTTGTTAAAATGATGTTTATTCGTATTATAACAGCTATAATGAAATGTGGAAATACTTATCAAATTCACTTGATTTATCTTTCTACATTTGGATACTGAAAATGCTGGGGTGTTCAGAGCACACAGTGCTTTGTCCTGAGTTTGCCCCTCACTTAGAGAATGTGCGTTTATAGTATGTAGTAAAGACAAGCCATTGAGATGTATGATGCATGTTCTTGCCCTGAGTGAACAGAGGTACCTGTGGTCCTCTTTCAGGAATAGTTTCATGAGCTGTGTTCTGTTTTGTCTACAGACATTATTGGTCCAGAATCAGTAGTATGGACATGTTTTTCCAGAAGTCTGGATGAATTTGTGCTCATTCATACTTTCTGAATGGACCCTCCTTTTAACATACTCATTTGTAATCTAAAAGTCTTATCATTAAGCATGGACCTACTTAATTGTAGAAAATGTTGGAAGGTCTTGATATTTGTTATATTTGAAACTAATATTTGGTGGTATCTTTCTATTTTAAAAATGTATTAACATGGTTTATTATTTAATATTTTTTAGTACTAAAAGAGAAGACCATTATGTGAGAATTTGTGCTATCAAATTTCTGTGTTTATTAGATGGCTCAAATATGTCCCATAAGTTGTTTATGGAGGATCTTGCAATCAAGCTATTAGATAAAGTAAATATGCTTTATTTTACTTTGAATTATCTTTGTTTTTAACAATTCCAACATTTGTTCTTTATGTTGCTAGTATATGTATTTCTAAATATTTTTTATCAGGAGAAAACATGAAGTTTATGTTCTGTGTTTTTAGTTAAATCTTGGTTAGTGACTGTCCAACTCAAGTTTGGTTTTAGAGAACAATAGTGTTTTTCCTATACCATCTATACTTCCCTCTGTGTATTTCCCAGGTTCAGTCAGAACCAGTTACGTTTAGAGTGTTGTATCCATACACTGTTTTATATAAGAAATGGAATAAAAAGGTAAAAATTAGAAGGTGGCATAATGTTAAGCATTGATTGCTCTTATTTCAGAGTTCATGAAAGATTACCTCAGGATTTGCTTCTAATATAATATATCATTATATCTAGATATGGGTTTATGACGTTTATCTAAAATTGATGAAAATTTCTCATTCATTTAGATAAAAATAATCCAATTAGGGTTTTGAGGGGAGCCTGCTGAATCATTTCTAAGTGAACATTACAGTGTCTGAAGAATAGGTTTAGTAAATCTAGGGAAAAGACAGAAAAAGGGTAAAGTCAAGTATAATGCTCTATTCCCCTTTTAATCTTTAAATGACATGCAGAATCTGGAGCTGAGATAGTTGGAGTGTTTGGTCTGCTTTCTAACCTGGGTTTGAACACTTGGATAACAATGGAACCCACTTAAGTCACTGTATTAAAACAGGAATGTGCATCATATTTGTTTCTTGAAGGTAACAGATCAGCTTTATTATGTAAAACCCAGGAAGTATTTTTTATGCAAAAATTCCCTCCTCCGCACTGTCTGAGTCAGGGAAGATGTCCCAGAGGAGATAGCATTTGATTGGTTTTCTAAAGGATGAGTGGAATTTAAAGTGGTGGGAGCTGGGTATTCTATCACATAGAACAGAAATACATACTATGATGTCTATTTAGCTGTTTATAATAGACAGGGGGTCAGGGACTGCCTCTCTCATCAGGTGACATTTGGAAGGTAGAAGGACACCAGGAGAGGATGTTTTCGGGAGGCCACGTGCAGAAAGACAGTGCTGCCGGGAGGACAGGCGGGCTGCGGATTGGCCATTAGATTCTGCTGTCATCGGTCCACCCAACAAACGGCACTTCAGTGAAGTGGGAATGAGAACCCAAATAGAATGGGTTGAGAAGAAAACGGGGTTGAGTGAGTGGAGACAGTGAGTACAGGCACTCTTCGGAGTTTGCTCTGAGAAAGAAGAAATAACGGGGACGGTTCCAGGAGGGGACATGGGGCTAAGGAAGGGGATTTTGAAAGATGGAAGATTAGAGCATGTTTGAATGTTGAGGGAAATGATCGAATAGAGAGGGGAAAATGGTAACTGTGGAGAGGCCAGCAGTGGTCGCACAGGCAAAATCTTGCACTAGCCACTGAGACCCTCTAGGATGGCTACTAAGAAAAACAAACTAAAAATAACAAGTATTGATGAGGATGTAAAGAAATTGGAACCTCATACATTACGGGTAGGAAAATAAAATGGTGCAGCTGCTTTGGAAAACAGACTTGTAAAAGCAAAATGCTTATCTAGCACAGTAATTCCTGAAGCGTGTTCTCTGTCCCAGCAGCGTCATAGTCCCCTGGGAGCGTGTCAGAAATGCATATTCTTAGGCCCCACCCCCAGACTTGGGGTGGTGCCCAGCAGTCAGTGTTGTAAGGCGATTCTGGAGCCCATAGAGTTTAAAACCCACTGGCCTGGCAGTAACGAAGGCCCAGCTGCAGCTGGCACACATGTCGTTAACGACGTCAGTGGTGACAGGTGGTTTTTCTTTTCTTCGGCAGTGCCTGGCAACTTGAAGGATCAGAGAATTTAAGACCCCTGGATTGGCTCAGAAGTAGGGAATTTGCAAAAGGCTTTGAGGTTGTAGGGAAAAGAACTGATTGTGCTCTGGAAGGTCTTGTAGAGCTCCAGGAGGTTCATAAAACTAGGAGGGGAAAGAAAGGTATTTCTGAATAAAGGAGCACCCTGAGTGGAACAAGTAAGTGGACAGAGCTGAAAGAGGAATTTTAGCAGTTCCACGTGAGGACAGGGACTCGGTAAGGTCCTCGTGTCAGGCTTATTGATGTGAAGATGCTTCCTCTGAATGCCTGAGCAACCTACCCTCGCGGTTCCATTTTTGGTCGCCTTGAGGTTGAGCAGTGTATGAAACCAAAACACACCTATATAAAAGAAAATATCCCAAAAGGAATAATGGTAATAGAGGAGGTTATGAGATTTTTGTCATTGTCAAGTGTCATTAAAATCTATATTAATTTAGCTATTGTCACGAGGTTATAAAACTCAAATGCAGAGAATGAGATGGAAGAAGAAAAATCACAGAGAAGTTATAAAGTAGATGATGATCATCTACATTACGCGAAAATGGTCTGTAAGGTGAATGACTGACTTTGGCACCTTTAAAACGTTTGAAAATGTTAACACACTCTTCAGCGCGATCTTGGCTTCACAGCTGAAGCACTAATAGTTAACGGTGACAAAACCTTGCAGTTGGCTGGATGTAGGTGGCACAAACCGTGGAAAGCCAGGGAGAGCCCTCTGCTCCCGTGGAAGGGCTTAGTGCTGTCATTTTCTTGTGCCGAGACAGCATGGCACTGTCCACATAGTGGAGTGGCTTCTGTCTTAGTGGCATTTGTGTCAGATTGCAGATAATCACTATTCCAAATTCTAGTAAGACGAAGCCCAAAATGAGAAGTGCCTGTATGGTACACGGTGACACATGTCAGGTATCTCGATCTTTTCTTGCCCCGTGACCCCGTATCTCCCAGTTCTACGGTCCCTTTTCTAATTTTAAAAGCAGATAAGTTAAACAACAGCAACTAAGTTCAGTGGTTTGAAAGAGCTTATAAACTGTCATTTCTCGTGTTTCTTATCCTCCTCACTGCCATTTCCATGACAGTAAGGCCCGGTGCCCAATTTAAGCCTTTTACATCTGAAGTTGTTATTAATTTTGTTTTCATTAATCATAATTCAGTAGATATTTAATATGGATTCCCTCCTTTCTTCCTCCAGGATGAATTGGTGTCCAAGTCCAAAATTAGCTACTATGTGAATTCTCTACAACACAGAGTGAAAAACCGAATATGGCAGACTCTACTGGTACTTTTCCCCAGATTTGATCAGGTATGCAATTTATTATATGCATACCTTTTAAGCGTAACATTTCATATGAATAAACTCTTCTGTAGAAACCATCAGGTACTATTTTAAAATTGAAAAAGTAAGGTGTTTAAAATTTATGCTTCAGTTCTTAAAATGAAGGTTTTTTTAAATAGACTACTAAAACTACTGTGTATTATAGAAATAAATTGAAATCTGGTTTACATGGCCCCCATTTAATATTTTTGCCTTCCATATTTTAATATAACATTTTAACTGTTTAAAGTCTCATAGGCCATTTGATTACAAAATGTAAATCCTTCCTTTTCCCACACCTAAGTTATTTTGGAGTGTTGCTGTTCTGGATTATCTGTACTGTGGAAACCAGGCAAATTGCATCTTTTGGGGTGAGATTATGGTTTCCCATGGTGGAGTTTCTTGCCCTTAATTCTGTGAATAGTGTGTCCGTACAAACCAACGAAGCAAAGTCTCGTACAACAGAGTCTCTTTATCCAGATTTACCTTTTCTTGTCCCTGAGGAGGGAAGGAGCAGTTGAATGGACTGTCTGATTTCTCTTGCCATATTTGCATAATAGTCCTGTTAAGAAATAGATCATCGTGACAAAGTAAGGGTGTGTGACTCATGCAATTTTAAAAACCATTTTTTTTTTTTTGAGACAGTCTCACTCTGTTGCCCAGGCTAGAGTGAGTACCGTGGCGTCAGCCTAGCTCACAGCAACCTCAAACTCCTGAGCTCAAGTGATCCTCCTGTCTCAGCCTCCCGAGTAGCTGGGACTACAGGCATGCACCACCATGCCCGGCTAATTTTTTTTCTATATATATTTTTAGCTGTCCATATAATTTCTTTCTATTTTTAGTAGAGATGGGGTCTCGCTCTTGCTCAGGCTGGTCTCGAACTCCTGAGCTCAAACGATCCGCCCACCTCGGCCTCCCAGAGTGCTAGGATTACTAAAAACCATTTTTGAATGCAAAAAAAATGTCCTCAGGCTTTAAAGTTGTCTACTGTCCTCCCCACCCTCTTCTAAATGTTTGAGAGAATTTAAAAAATATGTCAGCCTCTTTTTCATTACAATTTTATGAGTCATCTGAGAGAGAGAAACGATGTAAGTGTGTAAATGGGGAGAGGATTGGTGGACGAGTGGTGGGGGCTGCTGTTTTCTCCACACAGGTCTTTTAATGCTAGTTCTTAAAATGTGTATATATTATACTTCAGTAAACATATAAAAAGGTATTAAAAAAGAAACATTTTAGAAATGCTTTACCGGGTTACTGAGAACATTTTTCCTTGGAATGGAGAGGTCTCCCCAGAGAAGGGCAACGCTGGAGAGAGGTGGGGAGACGTCTGAGCAGGGGGTGGGGGCCACACGGAAGAAGGAAACTGGCACGTCTGTTACAAAGCAGCCTCTGCTAAGAGTTTTAAACTGTTACATCTTATGGTTTCATTTAACCTTTATAGTCGTCTTTCAAGACAGGCCATAAATATCCTCATTTTACCTGTAAAAGCACCACGGTGCAGAGAGATCAGACCTGCCTGTGTGGGAACAGAATTAGTGAATGGTAGAGAGGGAATTCAAATTCAAGTCTAATTACAAAACTCATAGGCTCCACTTTACAGCACTGTCGTGGGCTGAAAATGGCCTGAGACCTCCCCTCTGAGATTGTTTCCCCCCTACTGACCTCGGCCTCTGCTGCCCTTTGCTCCAAGTTTAAGCCCTGGCACCTTGGCAGACCTTGATACAAATCTGAATTCTGCCTCTGAGTATGTGGCTTTGGGAAAGTCATTCAACTTTTCTGAGTCTTTCCTTTGCCTACAAAAATAAAGATGACAGTAACCTTCCTTCCTCACAGAATTGATATCCAAGTAAATTGTAAAGTACTCAGTGAAAGTACATCATCATCATATTGAAGTCAACAGTTTTTAGTGGCCTTGCTTGGTGAGTTGTAGATTTGATAAATTACTTATGGTAACTTTAAGCTAGTATTTACATGGGGGCTATTTTATTTATTAACATTAATCGTGACAGTTTAATTTGTGAATTTTGTTTTTCACAGAACTTTGTGACTGGAATTATTGAGAGGATTTTCCAGGCTGGTTTCATCAACAATCAAGCGTCTGTAAAATATTGTATAGAATGGATTATTATATTGATTCTTCATAAATTCCCTCAGTTTCTTCCAAAATTCTGGGATTGTTTTTCTTATGTAAGTAAAGGGCATTTTTCATATTTTTTAAAATTAAGAAATGATTTTGACTGTGCTGGGAGATTTGTTTCACTGTAAGAGTTGTTTTTGGCTCTCAGTTGCCCTGATGTATTCACACCATCAGTTACGTTTTGCAAGATCTGAATTCATTTGGGAGACACAAATACCTGGCATTCATCTTGAATGTATTATAGTTTTTATTTGGGGGCTGTTTGTTCCAACAAAATAAATCTGGAAAAGGCATCTGTTGTTAAGTAAGGAAAATAAGTGCCTGCTATATTCGTATTCACTAAGCAATGTCTTTCATGGTAGAAATACAAATGATGAGGAATTAAATGCATTCCTTACATTAAAAAAAAAAAACCTTTTTGGTCGGGAAATTTAAAACATAACCTAAGTAGAAAGAACAGAAGGGAATTCCCATCACCAAGCTGAAGACGGTGTCGATGCATTCCCATTCCTGTGTTATCCGTACCCTCACCATTCCCTTAACTCTCCCTTTCCCGACATTCCTTATATCTTGAAAATCATTTTTAAGGAGTTGATACTAAGATTAGTGATCGATTTTGTCGTTGCAGGCTTCCTGACAAATACTGAATTGCACCCACACATCAGTTCTAAATACTTCCCTTGAATGTTCTGTTTTTGGTTCCCAAATGCACCCTTCCCTTTCTTAATAAATGATCTATTCTGTGTGACAGTGGAGGTGACTTCCTCAGCATCTCTCTTTTTCTGTTTCTTCCCTTCCAACTTCAGGGGAAGGAATCCTTATGTTTTTCTCACGTCTGTCCCTGTGACCTTGTATCTCTTTTGGGACTGTGCTCTCTGGATCCTTCACGCTTGTCCTGTTGATGTGTCCTCCACCCCGCCGTTGTCCTAGTTCTTCTTTTCTTTGCTGTTAAACTTTGAGAATGAGGAGTCTGTGCCTTAAACCGCTGTGGTCCGCCCCGTTTTCAGCAATGATACACTGAGCATTTCATCCGCAGCTGCAGACAGTTTTGTTTTCCTCCCTCCCCTCCCTGTCACTTCAGGCCTTTCACATTGGCAGTGGCTTTCTCTGCCGCTGATCGTCACACTGTGGTCTGTGTCATAGTTCCCTTCCTGTTACGCCCGTGACCTCTGTTTCCTTCGTGTGCTTTCTGTCTCCCAACCCTTGCACTTGGCCCTGCCACTTTCAGCCGTCCCTGGGTGTCCACGGGGGGTTGGTTCCAAGACACCCACGGATACCAAAATCTGTAGCCGCTCAAGCCCTTTATATGGGATGGCGTAATATTTGCTTGTAACCTGCACGTATCCCCCTGTATAAGTCATCTCTAGATTACTTATAATACACAATACAATGTTAATGCTATGTAAATAGTTGTTACACTGTATTTTTAAAATTTGTATTATTTTTTTATTGTATTGTTCTTTTTATTTTTTTCCCTCGAATATTTTCGATCCATGGTTGATTGAATCTGCAGATTCATAACCCACAGATAAACGAGGGCTGACTGTACTGTATCTTTAGTGAGGTTATTTAGTACTTACGTTGCCTGCTGACTGCTGTGCGTTGGCATTTGGCTCTAGGCGGTCTCTTTCCTTTCTTTGCCTGGGGGCTGCTTCCGGGAAGAGGCTGCCTCTCACCCTGGGTCCTCGCGGAGTCCCGCACGGTGCCGTGGACATGCACAGCTCACAGTAAGCCCTGACTGAATGTTTGTCTGATTATTTTTTTCAGGGTGAAGAAAACCTTAAAACAAGTATTTGTACATTTTTATCAATTTTGTCACATTTGGACATCATTACTGAAAATATTCCAGAAAAGGTGAGTTTAAGTTGTTTGTAAGAAGAGTTTAAATTTGCCTATCAAAAAACTGCAATTCTACATATTTTTACCATTTTTTTTTTTAGATGGACAGACAGCATTCCTGTGTTTTCTTCCAGTTTGTCCCCTCCCTGCCACTGCCCCCAGTGTGAACATGTGCACAGATACACATGCCCAGGAAGGTTTTATTTCCCACTTACACGCTGCGGTGTGCTTGAGTACATACCAAGCTTATAGGCAAATTAGTGGGTCATTTTTGTTGATATAAATGATTCTTACTTTTATAAAGAATTCACTTAGGATTTTTTAAATAGGACTTCAACTTAATTGCATTCATTGATTGAATGGTAGTTACTTAACAAATGCCTGTGCAAAGAAACTTATGGTCAGAGCATTAAAACCTGTTGGGTAATTGAAGGTAATATGAAATGACTGTCGTCATTTGGAGTGTGAGTTATAGTTCTTTCATCTTTCTCAGGTTTAGAGCAATTACCCTTGTGAGTTATCACACAGGTAAGCAGAAATCTTGCTAATTCTGGTTAATCACTATGGCAACTGTGAAGAATTTAGGAGAACCTACCAGTCAGATCTAGAGCAAGATTCTATATTATTGCACCTACAGATGAAAGTGTACTAACAGATTGTAAACTCCAGGAGAATATATGAAATAAGTGTTAAGTGTTGAAAGAGACAAAAATACAAGGGAAAAAAGTTTTCCTATAATTTTTCAAAGTGTTCTAGTTTTTCAACAGTGGCATATTTTTCATTAACCTGTTTCATCCATTCTAAGACAGATCTTTCTCCTCACCACATTTTAGCCTTTGAAATCATGATGACATCTTAAATTGATAGTGTCTTACACTGGATGTCAGCCAGAGGGCAGTGTGTTACAGTTACAGGAAAACTCGGTGTTCACACCTTCTGGTAAGATCAAGAAAGCTGTAGTATCAGATTACATCAAAAGTTACCTTTCTGTTTTAAATATGTGTAGGAAAGAGATTTTCTTACAATCTTTTGAGAAAGGTAAAACAGACCAAACCCTGTCCCGTTGTAGGGTAGATAAGTAGCCTAAGAATAGTTTAGACAAGTCCTGAAAATGAATTCATATTAGAAGATGTTCATGTCGCATCGGGTATAAATAACATGTTTTTCCATTAAGCCATTTTTGTACTTGCTGTGTATGTATTACATAGTTTAGATTTATTTTTTATTTTCAAAGCATCCAAAAAGGAATGCCGATTAGTGGAGTGGAATAATCTCAATTTCAACATCATTGGGGAAAAAAAATCTAAGTTGACGTACTAACCTAAGAAAAGGCCAGAGTAGTTTACTTTGTCAGTCTCTCCAGTTCCAGGATGTACAGCCCACTGCTACTTAGATGAATGTGGGTTTATTTTTAAGATTTCTTAAAAATAATCATTTAAGACTTGCCATTTTCTTCAAAGTGTGTTACCTAATCTGTGTATGGGATTTATACGGGTTAGTCAGAGATTCAGAACCGTTGTCAAACAGGACAGAGGTCAGAGCACTAAGTGTTCTATAGAAGCTAAAAGAAAAACCTTTCTTAATTATGCTTATAATTATGTATTGTCCTGTCCGTTTGTTCAATGTGTACAAACCTTGTTAGCAAATCAAATGAGCAGAACTTTTCATACTGATATAAATGAAAGCATGTGAGTCCTAAAAGCCTCAGCCAAGCAATTACTGGCACTGCTAACACTTCTGCGTGGAGGGTCCATAGAAGAACTGTATTCTCTGTTGCAAATTATAGTGGATTTTTTTTTTCATTTATAAGTAGTATACACCTAGCTCTCACCATTCTCTGATAAAAATAAACTAGGGATCCTTGCAGAAATAGCTGATTCTAGAATGGGGGAGAAAATACAGATGAGCCTGGAGCATCTTGTGGTGTCAGAAAGGAAGGAAGTGCTTTCCAGGTGGGCATGTGGAGGGACACGGCCCCCTGCAGGAGCTCAATCTGAGCCACAAAATAAGGTCGTATTGGATTACTACCCGAAGAATAAAATAAGTATCCCTGAGCCCACACTGATACAAAGCAGCGATTGAATAAATAAGTGGGAGAGATGAGACAAATCTGTTCAAAATTGCAAATAATTTTCACAGCCACTCGCTTTGAAGAAAAATAAAGCAGAATAAGAAGCCAGAGCTGGGGTGCCTGGAGCGGGATGGCTCTTCGAAAGATGGCTCTTCCGAAAGGCCCTCAGGGAGGGCCTTTCCACAGGGCGGTTTTAGATGAGGGCCTGAAAGAAGGGAGTGAGCAAGCTCGCCGAGGGCAGAGGGGACCTGCAGGGCCGGCCCCGAGGGGAGAATGGTCTCACCGTGCCAGGGTAGGTCGGAGGGACCAGCACAGAATCAAGTGGGGAGAGCAGTGAGGGCCCCACGAGGTGGGGATGGGAAGCCCGGGGTCCTGGTTTGGACCTGTTGTATTTGGGATGAGTGTCCCTTTACCAGCAGTATTCAGGTTTGCCGCCTCTTCACATTTGTCATCTAACATGTAAATTGGGATGGTAAAATCTACTTTGTTGTGCATATTAAAAATAATGTACGTAAAATGCTGTGCCTAACACTTGTACGTGATTAATGGTGTAGGGAGTCATTTATGTTTAGATATTATCATGTTTGTGCTTCATAAAATTGTAAAGGACTGTAGAATGTTAGTAATTATTTATGTTTCCTTTTGCCTCTCTTTTTAATTTTTAAATTATCTTCTAATGATACATGCGTTGGTTGTCATGGTTAACCTGCCTCGGTTTTCAACTTCTAGAATATAACTAACTACTTAATCATGTGTCATTTGGAAACTGCTTTTCTCTTATGCTCCCCCAGATGTTTTCCTTTGATCTTCCTTCTAGCCAAGTAAATCTGTTCTCTCCTATTGCGTTTATGGGTTTTCTCAGACTCACATCCAGTATCCTTCCCCTACCCCCTCCTTGTCCCTCTTCTTGAGAATTTTACTTCCTGCATGTGGCCTTTTGAGGCGGACCCTGACTAGTTACTCCACTTCACCCTGCTGTGGTTACCGATGATGGCTTTTATAGTTCATTACATAGGGAAGGTTGTACCTGTAGTATAGTGTGTGTGTGTGTGTGTGTGTGTCTCTCTCTCTCTCTCTCTCCCCCCCCGCGCGCCCCCCCCACCTTTGGTTAAATGTTGAATAAAGGAATGGAAGCAGGAGGATTATTTATATCTGTGTTTTATCCTTGTTGGAGACACTTTGGGTAATTGAAGTGTGTTGTTAACCATGCTGATGTATTTGGTAAACTATTCTGTGGATGTGGTTGTTTTTAATTAGTCAGTAGAAGCTAACTGGGCTTCTAGGTGCGGCCCAGGGAGCGTTTCCACTTGACCCTTGGGGCCAGGGCGAGTCCATTGGGTAGGATCGTCAAGATAGCTTCTGATATGTTCTTGAAAGTTTGGGTCCATCTGGTTTCCACACTAATAGATGTCACTTCCTTTGACTTTCGTTGTCTGTTGAACTATGTGAGTTTAGAAATGGGGGTATTGGTGCAAGAAATCTCCAGGCAGTGAAGACTGAAGTTCACAGGAAAAGACTGCAGGGATGTTTAAACTATTTTATTATTTTTCTCTCCACTTCTTAATTTTCCTGCCACTTGTGGTTATATAGTGGTTAGTTAGCATAAAGGTACGTTGTCTAAGTTCACCTAGGTACTGGAATATGGGGGAAATGTACTGTGTAGCATTAATGAAAACTAAAGAGCTGGGAGAATTTTTTTTTTTTTTTTTTTTTTTTTCTTGAGAAAATTGTGAATGCCGGTGTATCTAATCTGTCTAGGAGGGAAGAATGAGAAGTCTTGGTAGTAAAAACCAGTGAGATAAGGTTTACTAGCAGCAGTTTTATCATTTGTATACCTTTTTTGGGTCATATCATCGAGGGTAAAATGGCCCATGTTTACATTTGAAGAATTTTACCCTTTTCTTTTCAGAAACTGATTCTGAAGCGAGCCCTTATTATTGTACTGCAGTGGTGTTTCAATCACAATTTCAGCGTTCGACTGTATGCTCTAGTTGCTCTTAAGAAAATCTGGAGCATGTGTAAAACATCACGCGTTGAAGAATTTGACGCCTTGACTCCTGTTATTGAATCCAGTCTCCATCAGGTGGAAAGCACGCATGGAGCAGGGTAAGGGACCCTCGTGGCCTTCGCTTGTCGGGTCCCCCTTGACCTTTTATTGCTTTCTCATCCTCAGTCCGTCATTTTACAAATAATCTTTTACAGACGTTCAGACGTCGTGTCTCTTTGGTATGGCCAAATGTCATCCTTGTCTGCTGTCAAAGGACTGCTGAGAAGCAGCAGGATCCGATTAAAGACATGCTCTTCACCTCTCAGCTGCACTAGTTAAAGCTGAAGGCTTTTTTTTTTTCTTTTCTAAGAGAACTCTTCTATTTCCCACACAGAGTCTTAAACAGAAGCTCGATACCAAGCAAGTACAATGGATGGGGTGAGGGAGGAGTGCGTGACCCAGTATTTTGCAAAGCCCCCACGGTGGTTCCGACCTGTGCCTGTCCTGTTCCTCACACCTGTCACGGCACAGAAGGAGGCTGCAGTGTCCTGCGCATTTCCTGGCATCTGAGCTTGTTTCCTCCTCTCTGAGCTGGTGGTGGCGTTTTCCATTTCTTAATGATCATCGTTGATTATCGCCTCCAGGAATGCTGGGATTTTTATAAATTTCGGAAACCCAGACAATATTAATCAACATTAAAGGTTTTTCTTTAGGAGCTCAAAAAGCACCCAGTGGTTTATATACACAAACAGATAAAGGTTGGAAGCAGCATCTTAGGCAAGTGAAATAGTGTTTGGAAAACCAGTCACATTTAGGAGTCTTTGCCATGACCATCAAGTTAGCACGTGGTACAAATAAGACTGTTGATGGGTCACTACATAGCTTGATGTGGGGCTGGGGTGACAACTGCCTTACACCCCTTCTACCTCCCTTGACTTTTGATACATTTGTTGAAAAGAGGCATTTGGGCAAATAAGTGGGTATGGAAGGTTTTAGGGGCTTGGGACAAAGCTATTCAATTCAAGAAATATAAGTATTAAAATATAGTTAGTTACGTGAGATAGAATGGAGATAGAAGGAGAAAAGTGAGTTGGGTAGGGGGGCTGGTTATGGATGAAGGACAAAGAGCAGAGGCAGGGTGGACTCCGGGGACGACATTATGCATGGTTTTCTGAACTGGAGAACTACTTCCCAGGGCTGGGCCCAGCAAAGACTGATCATCGAAGTCAGCAACTCGCTGTGGCATTGTCTAGGATCCCGCACTCTCCAGGTGTAATACGGCAACTAGAACTGTTGATCTTCTTAAGTGTCTCATTGCTTCTTGGTGTATGGGTATGTACGTATTTATCGTCTCTCGTTTGGTGAATACGTGGCTGAGTTTATTTAGCTGTGTGGATTTGGACATTAGTGTTTTTCAGGATCGCATTTGCATCATCGTGTAGTCACCCAACCTCAAGCTTACAAGAGTTGTTCCAATCATACATAATATATAATTCAGTGAACTCATGTTGGTATTTTAATAGAACACACTCTAGCTTTGTGGTGTGCTACTTGTGTTGGATGGTTAGAGATAAGTAACCAGGAGGGTATAGTTAATCCGTAGACTTTTAGGCTTTCCTTAGTGGAAGGAAATTTGAAGTTGTTATAATTTAACATGTAGGCAGGTGTTTGTTTACCAGTTTATGGTTTTCTCTGTGATCAGATCATGATTGATTGGTATTGAGATGTCTTAGCTGGTTGTTGATGCTGTTCTAAGTTTCTTGGTAGCTGTGCTTTGATCTCAAAAAACAATTGGCTCATATTTTTTATCAAGCAATAAAATACCCATTTAAGGAATAACTTGTTCTGTTTAAATCCTGGTACCAGGTAGTAGATACGACCATTCAAAATAAGGAACGCTGGGCGTTAAGCCGCCTCTGTCGTTTGAATACATCCCTCCTTAGAACCGCTGGTGCCAGGCAGGGCCAAGTGCTGGGGGTGGGGGCTGGGGCAGCGGCAGGCCAGGTGGAGAAGGTTCTGTCTTCACAGAGCTCACAGTCAGGTGGGATAGACATCAAGTACTATCCAAATAAAAAAATGTTTTAAAAGAAATCGTAGAAAAATCAAAGGTTGTGATGAAAAAAATACGGACTACTCAGTCTGGGTGGTTTAGGGAAGGTCTTTCTGTGTGACATGGCATTTATGTTAAACTCTAAAGGATGAATAGGAATTGGGCAACTGCAGAGGGAGGAGAGAGATTTCAGGGCGGAAGCAGCAGTGTTTGGGACGCCTGAGGCAGCCAGTGCTTGACCTGTCCAGAGCACTGGAGGAAGACTCCCTTGAGTTTACCTCTCCACTGCGGTGGAGGAGGGAGGGAGGGAGCAGAGTAGCAGCCGGGCTTGGCTTTCTGGTGAGTGAATTCGGAAGCCAGTGAAGAGTGAAAGGTGAGAATGATGTCATGCGTAGTCACGCATGGTGCTTCTCCATTTTTAACAGGGAGAAGGGCAGATCAGAGGTGGACAGGAGAGAATGGGAGGAAAATTGTGACTTAGATTAGTACCAGATTAGTAGAGGGACAGAGAAGTGGACAGTTTGGGGTAAAGTAAAATAAGAGCCTAAAGTACTTACTGGATTTAGCAAGAGCCATTTCAGCAGTGTCGTTGGTGGGGACGGAAACCAAATTAAAATGGGTCCAAGGATGAATAGGACAGTATGTTAACATCAGAGTGGTAGGTTCATTGATGCCCGTTACATTATTTTCTTTACTTGAATATTTAGAGTATTTTTAAATTTTAATTTTTTTTAAAATGGGTGGTGAGGATGCCAACTTATGCGGAAAATTCTCTCAAAAAAATAGTGTGGCAGGAAGGACAGTAGCTCGTGGTGGATGTGCTGTCAAAAGAGGGCTTTTATTTTATTTTTGGTAACAGTTGTTTTTAAGTAATACCCACGTTTAGGAAATTGAACGGTATAGAAAGGCATCAAATAGAAACACGACCATCTCCTTCACTTTTCTTCTTCCTCCCTCCCTCCACCAACGGTGAAATCCCCGCAAATTGGGTTTTCTTTTAATAGCTACCTAATATTCCATTGTGCAGCAGTGTCTTAAGTTAGCTCACAGCTCCCCCACTCGTGGACACTTTTGTTTTCTAAAATTAGACTTAACAGCCCTTTGGGATAGGCTGAAGGGAAGGCTGGAATAGAGAAAGGGGGAGGTGCAGAAGGGGGAGGAGACAGCAGAGTCCAAGGCAGTGGGGTCCGGAGCCCCCGCTGAGGAGCTGCCCTTGGAAGAGCAACTCTAGAGAGTGAAGGGGAAGAGGGCAGGTGGGTAAGGAGGGGGCAGGAAGACGCGAGGTCTCTCTCCTGTGTCTCGTGCCAGTGACGTGCGGCCGACTGCTGATACGGGGAGGGGAGCTCAGGAGTGGAGAAGGTACGTTGACCAGAGCAGGAGAATGGTCTCGCCAGAAAAATGTCCTGAAGTTGCTACTTAGTTTTTGGGTTGATGATCATGAATTTAGACTGAAACCTGCCTGTTGTGTTGTGAAATTTTGATCCTTACCTTTTTTTGCCTTTTAAAACTTGCCAACAAATGGGTTAAAAATGTAAGCCCTGCTCACGTGAAGTTTGGTTTATGACAGTGGGTCCAGTTCGGCTGTGTGTTGTGGGTCTTCAGAGTAGACAGAGAGTGACTTAGGGAATGGTTTTCTCTCTTGGGAAAAAAGTTTATTGCCAGGGAGAGACTTCACGGTTCCATCCCAGTAGTGTTTTGCTTCATTGTCAGGTGACAGCCATCTTTCACCCTCACTGTGTGTCACTGATCACCGGCCTGAAGTTCCTTACTCTCTTTGCACTCTCTGCTAGGCGGATGCCTGTTCTGACAGCTCGGAGACCTGGGTTTTATTCTTGGTCAGTCATTGGTTTTTATATGACTTCGAAAGAGTTACTTAATTTTTCTGTTTGTCTTTGCATCCCATTTCAAAATGTGAAATTTAATAAGCGCCAGTGTTTATAAGTATGTTGAGCTCAGAGATACGTGTTCATTCCTTCTAAATTCCGCAGTACCTCTTTACGATACCTAATTTATTTTTCCTGCCTCATCAAAGTTATTTCCCTTGTCTGTAGCTCCTGTCATATTTTTCTTCCTTAGGAATGCGAAGAAGAATTGGCAACGCATCCAAGAGCATTTCTTTTTTGCAGCATTTCACCCACTGAAGGATTATTGTCTGGAGGTGAGCAGAGAATGTCATTTGTAAATTCTCTACTGTATCTTTAATCTTGGTGCTTGCTTTCTACCATAGTAGTTGAAGGGTTATGATTAGGGTAAATTATTTTTCTTGCTTACAGACATCACCTTAAAATTTTAATTTCTAAGTTTGATTTTGTCACTTTATGCAGATGACTTGCTTGCATTCCACTCTTAGGCAGTGAAAATTGGCTAGTCATTTTCACTTTCTATTTCTTAGGCAGTGTCTGGCTTGTAAACAATGGAAGGGAATATTTAACTCTAAACAGAAATCTGTTCTGACATTAAAAGGAAATGAGTGAGAACATTTGTGCAGGTGAGATTTTACTGTACTGAAGCCCATTGTTAATGAAAGAACAAAAAGACGTATTCTTTTGTTAATGGCATTTTTTAGGTTCTGGGTAATGAAAATTGTGTAGCAAATCATATACCACCTCACTGCTTGTAACAATGTGCTCGTGTAATTTTAGGAACCATAAACATATTTATTATGATTAATATGTAAACTGATTCAATGTGTAAATTATCATAATTTGCATAAATTAAATCACTTTCTCCTTTTTTCAACTCTGATTATAATTCGCTGCCCTTGAATTTAAAGCATTTGACCTAGAGGACTTGTAAGTATCAGTAATGTTGACTACTATGCATAAGCAGTTTTTTTATAACTTTAAAAAAATAGATGTATATATTGTGAGCTGTACATGATAGAACATTAATGTGTATTTTCTGCTGCTTCGCTGCAAATATTATTTAGGAATTTTCAAATATTTTAACATGCTCTGCTCTGTCTTCAGTGCCCAGAGTGCTTTGTCTGCCATCTTCCTGCAGGACTCCGTTAGTAACCCTGTTGTTACGTCAGCCTTTTTCTGTTCAGTTCTCCAGCAGGAGTAAATCCTTCGCTTCCCCCTTTCCCTCACCCCTGCCTCTGACTGCCTCACTCTCTTGCATTTTATGTTTCATTCTCCATCAGTGATGTGAATCAGAACTATGTGTGTCAATTTGATGATGGAAGTTCACAAGAACTGTATCTCTCTCTGTATATTTGGAGCTAAACTTAGTGCCCACTTAATAAACATTTAGTTGCACTATTATGCCAGTTTAAATTTGCACAAACGTGGCATAAGAAAAACCATATTCATTCTGAAAACTTCCATGAAGACACGCATACTGTTGTGAGTTTATCATTTCATGTTTAAATTGCCTGTTACTTGGGCTTCTGCTTCTTATGGGCCTTTTCACTATGGATTTTTTTTTTTTTTCTGGTTTCAGTTTTCTTTTAGTATATAAGAAAAAGAGAGGAGGATTGTTTATGTGATGACTGTTTATAGTGGAGTCACACTGCAGTTCACAGAACATTTCCATGTGCTGTTTTAATCTGACTGTATCCTCATTCTACAAATGAGGAAGTTGAAGCCAAGAAAGGCTAAATGGCTTGCCTGGTGCCACACAGCTAAATTACATAGTCAAGCCAGAATTCAGATTCTGAATGTGTCTAATGGTAACGAGAGTCAAAGATTTGCCATCAAGAAAGCTTGAATTTGAATGCTTAAAGAGGTTTTTGGTTATCAGTAAATTGCAGTTTTAGAAGTGATTAGTTCTAAAATACTTTGTTGTTGTTAAGAGCGCACTGGTTTATTACATACAGTTAGAAGTGCCGGAGTAGAGGATCTGCCTGCTGTCGGGGATTCCCTGAATAAATCCCCCCGTTTCTTAGAGAAGATGAGAAATATATATGAATAGTTGCCATAAGATATAAATGGAAGTATGTAGGTTGATCTTATATGATAGTTTGAAAGAATACATCAGTAATAATAAAGCTGTACTTTAAACATGTTATATATTTCTTATTTTTTTAAGGGGAAAAAATTCAGATTTTATAATTCTCTTTTCAGACCATATTTTACATCCTTCCACGCCTCTCGGGGCTCATTGAAGATGAGTGGATCGCCATCGATAAATTTACCAAATTCACCGACGTTCCTTTAGATGCAGGATTTCAGTGGTACCTTTCTGAAACTCAACTTTGTAACCTAAAACCAGGTGACTGGTCTCAGCAGGACATAGGTAAAAAGAATTTTCCTTTTTTAATAACACTTTTTCACTTATGCGGGGGACTCTGCCCCTCGACTTAAAAGACCATGAAAAAATGTGGCGTAACTTTGGCACTTTTAGTTGAAAGTTAGCTTTGCTGTAAAAAGCCAGAGAGAGGCTGATCTGCTTTATATAAAGCTAGTGGCTTCTCTTTTCTTTTAAGTAGTATAGTTCATTAATATTCATTGCTCTTCTACTGTATATGGCTATGAAAATAAAAATGTTCAGAAGGGCCAAATTATGAAATCTCTTTTTTCGTCCCTGTTGGGAATAAAGGAGAGCTCTCGCATCCAGTCCCTTCTTGGTCTGCGTGGGCATCGCTCCCTGTGTTAGCCCTTCCTTCTGTATCTCCCACCTGCTTTGTGCGCTCACTCCTTCCCTTCAGCTTTCTCTAGGACCCGAGTCTCTTGTCTGTTGCTTACCTCTGCGCCTCCCCTCCCTTCCTGCTGTGAAAAACCAAGGGTCAAGTTCCCTTCCCCATTTTAACGATCACGGCTTCTCAACAGTTGTGTAGTAGTCTGTACTCCTTTCAGTTCCGTTCCTCACGTTTTGTCCTCACTCTGGCTCCCCCTGACTCATGACCACCATTGAAACTTCTTCCAGGAAACCAGAAGTTTTCTTTGTCTCCTTCTTTCCGGAATCTAAATGGGCACTCTTCTGTTATCATACCCGACCTTTCTGTAACATTCATTTCCTAGTCACCAGCTATCCTGATTTTCCTCCTAACTCTGACTCTGCTCTCTCTCTCTCTTTTTTTTTTGTTTGTTTCTTTTGAGACAGGGTCTTTCTCTGTCACCAGGGCTAGAGTGCAGTAGTGTCATCATAGCTCACTGCAACCTTACACTCCTGGGCTCAAGTGATCCTCCCACCTCAGCCTCCCAAGTAGCTGGGACTACAGGGACGTGCCCTGCTAATTTTTCTATTTTTAGTAGAGACGGGGGTCTTGCTCTTGCTTAGGCTGGTCTCAACCTCCTGCCCAAAGCAGTCCTCCCTCCTCGGCCTCCCAGAGTGCTAGGATTACAGGCAAGAGCCACTGCGCCCAGTTTCCTCACTCTCTTTTATGAGTCCCCCCACTTGTTCCTTACATTTGTGGTTCTTTAAATTTTTCATGTTTTCAGGAATCCCTTGAACAACTTGTTAAAAATGCAGATTTCATGCCCCATCCTTAAATTTTAACTCAGTATCTCTGGAGGAGCGTTCTCGGAAAGTGCATTTTTATCAAGCACTTTAGGCAGTTCGCTAATGCATTTTAAGACATATCACCTTAGGCTGGACATAGTGGCTTGTGCCTGTAATCCCAGCCCTTTGGAAGGCTAAGATGGAAGGACTGCTTGAGCCCAGGAGTTCGAGGCTGCAGTGAGCTATGATAACACCTGTACTCCAGCCTGGGCATCAGAGTGAGATCCTGTATCCAAAAAAAAAAAAAAACACATCACCTTAAATTTATTTATTCATTCAACAAAGATAGATTGTCTCCTGTGTGCTAGGCATAAGACCAAGTCCCTACCCTCATGGCACTCGTACTCTTACAGAAGAGACAGCCGCCATAAACAGTACTAAAAGGTCAGGTATTGAGCAGAGACCTTAAGGAAGTGAGAGCAAGGCAAGCCAAGATCTATCTGGGGAAGGGCTTTCCTGGATAAGGCAGAGCGAACTTGGAGATTTGGGGAGAAGAGATAGTAACGGGGACACTTCTTCAGTGTGGGCAGGTAGAGACTGGTAGGAGAGGGAAGAGGGCGACCTGTGTAGACAGCTGTTGAGTTCTGCCTTAGAGCAGAGCCGAGAAATAGTATCAGCTAGATGGCAAAAAGCCTGACAAGCTCTTTCTGTTTGCTTTTTGTGAAGAGAGGCATGCAGTAGGGTTTTTATGCTGAGGCTTAAATGTCAGTACCCCCCGAATGTTTTCCCTGGCCTGCTCTTCTCACTCTGCGTGCTCTCCCTGAACACTGTTACTACTGTCTACAACTTGAAACCACCACCTCCATGACTAATGTTCAAACTTCCATCTCTTTCACAGCCTCTATCCTGAGCCTACTAGACATTTGTACCCAGATATTTCCATAAGCTCTATAAAATCAACATCTAAACTAAATTTACCTTTCTGCCCAAACTGTGTCTATATACCCTCTGTTTCAGTAGTGTCACTTGGTCATCATAGAAGTTGTTCTTTTCCTGTTTTCTGTCTTGCCGCATCATCTGTTACCCAATCTTGGTGATTTTGCTTCCAGAATCTGGCTTCTCCTCCTCCTCTTTACTCTTGCATTGACTTAATTTCGACCATCATTGTCTTTACCTGGACTCATGCAAAAGCCCCCTAATGGTTTTCTGTCCTCAGTATAGCTGGCACATAGCTTTGACGAGGGATTTCTCTAGAACACAATGGTCATACTGTTTTCCCCCTTCTTAGAACCCTTCAGGGGCTCCTATCTGTAGGATAAGTTCTCTATCATTAGAAGCAAAGCCCTACGATCTGGTCCAAGCCATCTCCCTGGTCCAGTCCATCTCCCTCCGTCCCGTTGCAGGCTGTGAGCTAGCCCAGAGTACTTGCTGCTGCCTGGATCATTTTGCTCCCCATCCCATGCATGTGCAGGTGCTGTGTCTACTGCCGGCTTCGCAAACCCCCTTCCCGTGAGCCTTCCTGGGCCTCACCCTGTCCCATTCCCCGCCAGACGTTAGTAATCCCCGTCCGTGTGAGCACGCCCTCACTGTGGTCCTGTGCTGGAGACATTTGCACGTCTGTTCCGTCCCCAGCAGACTAAGTGCTCCTCGACTGCTCAGGGGTCAGTCTGGAGTAGGGCGGAGTTGAGGAAGGGCTCCGGAAGTAGCGTCTCAGCCCTGCGTGGCAGAGATGAAAACAGTGCAGGTCGAGAGGTTAATAACATCCCACGTACTTACCGGTTTAGTCAAGAGATAACTAACTGCTTTGCAGAATAGCCTTCATTGTAGAATAGTTCTCACCAGTTACTTGTATTTAAGATAGAGATTTTATTTATGTTGTTTTCAGGAATATAATATTTCCACAGGAAATTCTAATCTAGTATACTATTGTTTGTAAGATACACCATTATTTTACGTACTACCAAGAAAAAATGTTACCAAACTGTGACATGTTATTGATTCTAAGATGCTTCCCAATTTCAGATATGTTAAAATGTGAAAAAATATATATCTTATATTTTCATGAAATGCTGTAGTCTATTGATTAGTAGAGCTGAATTTGGAAACCTAAAATTCCTATTTAAAATGGCAATTGCATCTGAATCCAAGTAAAGTTCTTTATTTAAGGATAATTAAACAAATCTCATTCTACACTAATGATTTTAAACTCTTAAAAATACATATAAATGTGTAAATAACTACATACAGAGAGAGATTCAGATTCGTTTACATATGGGATTATTTTCTTTGTCCCTCCCAGGTTCTGACTCGGTCGAAGCAGACAGCCAGCCGGAGTGGACCAACGTTCAGAGGAAGATCATCCCGTGGAAAAACAAGGCTCCGGAGTTAGACCTGGAGCTCATGTTTCAGGATCGTGCGGCCAAACTTGGAAAGTCGATTAATAGATTGATTGTAGTGGCCTCACTCATTGATAAACCAACCAATTTAGGAGGTAAAAATTGTAGTTTTCCAAGGCACTTGCTTAGTATCTTTCGGTCTTAAAAGTTTTTAATCGGTCTACAGCCATGGGAGCTCCAAAGAAAGGTACGGGACATAACGAGCTCAGCGTTATGTTGGAAACAATCATGATAACGTCAGGTGGTTTTGTGCAGGACTGTGCAGGACCTGTGAGATATTTGGGGCCTCGGTGCTCGTTGTCAGCAGCCTTCAGTGTGTCAAGGACAGACAGTTTCAGCACCTCAGCGTCTCAGCAGAACAGTGGCTTCCCCTAGAGGAGGTGGGTGGGAAGTAATTTATCGTTAAAGTTTTTACTTGTGCAAATATTTTGTAGTGCTCTGTCTTCACGTATTAGTCCTTTTGCAATAATACATAGTAGCATAGCCTTTAATGGTTTAAAAATATGGCTTAAAAGTAAAATGCAGCCCACTTCTGTTCTCCTATTATTATATTTCCCATTGTTGGATTTTTAGAAATCATCAATAATGTAGAATTCTTTTCGGTAAAATATGTCCTGTTAGGGCTTTCAATTTAGGAATAATTCTTACAGATTTGTATGATGTTGGGAGTTCTTTTCTATAGTATATAAATCTGTCCTTTTCCTTTTAAAAGGACTTAGTTTAATAAGTTGGGTTTTTTTTTTTTTTTTTTGGCTCTTATTTTACTCCAAGCAGGGCTATAACTGAATGGTTTAATATCTACTCTTTTTGAACTAATATTAAGGTAAAACCACCTCAGCTAATTGATTATCTGCAACAGAAAAAAACAGAAGGTTACACCATCATTGGAGTGGAACAGACTGCCAAAAGTGTAGACCTAACCCAATATTGCTTTCCTGAGAAATCTCTCCTCTTGTTGGGGTAAGAAAATTCTGTTGCCCTTATGTTCTCTGAGCCCCAGTCTAGAAGACGTTACCTTTCTAATTTACAGTTACCTAGACTCCTGATCATTTTTGACTTGGTAATGGAAAGCCTCCCTAGTTTTCCTTTCATTTTAGCTGCCTAGGCTGGTCAGGTGAACACAGAACTGACCCATAAGTCTTTTTGTTACACTCTGAGTTATTTCCTGGTACCACGGACTTGCTTCATTTGTAATCTGTTCCCTTCAGTAACATTCAGACTATCTACGAGTCTTCTTGCCTGCTGGTCCTAGATAGTAACAAAAATAAAAAAAGAATATCTAAGATAAAAATTGTTTAATCCAGGAAAACTAACCTTTCCTCCCCCACTTTCTTTGTCAGAAACGAACGTGAAGGAATTCCAGCAAATCTGATCCAGCAGTTGGATGTTTGTGTGGAAATTCCTCAACAGGGCATTATCCGCTCGCTGAACGTCCACGTGAGCGGCGCTCTGCTGATCTGGGAGTACACCAGACAACAGCTGCTCGGGCGCGGGGACACCGCGTCACCCAGTCTGTGCCTTATCTGAGCTGAATTGTCAGTGCTATTGAAACTTTTTTAAAAGAAAAAAAAAAACTGTTTGGACTCATGAAATAGATTCTGAAATTTACTAGAATAATTTACGTTTCTTTTTTCTTACAATTTGATGCCAAAACTTTTTCATGTGCCTTAAGTCCATTACTATATATTGTCCCCTTTAATAAACACTTTGGACTAAAATTGTATTGCTGCTGTAATACAATATTTTAAGCAATTGAGGAAATAAAATGTATTTTAAAGAGATAATTTCTTTCCTAGAAACCAGTACTGTCAGACATGTGGACTGTGGTAACAGACAGAATTAATGCAGTTCATCTGTGAATACCCTTAAGTACCCTGAAGTCTTGAGGGACCACGGGGAGGCCGCGGTAAAGGTTCTGAATGAAGAGGAGTCATGGCCTCTTTTTGGTGTTTTGCATCTACTGTTTCCTCTCAGTTGCTCAGCCAGCTTCCCGGTGAGGTTCATGGTGCTCAGATGATAGGCTGTAATTTGTTTTGAAAGCCGTGAACTAGGCCATAATCATTCACATGAAGTTTTCATGAAATTTTTCATATACCACCTTTGCTCAGAGAGATCAAATAGTGGTCAGAAATGGTCTATGTTCTGACCACTATAAACATGAACCCAAGGGAGTAGAATCACTCCTGTATGTCGTTATCAAAACTGAGAATGAAACCCGTGATGAGTGTGGATTTACTGTTTGTGTTCTTGATTTTTTTGTTGTTGTTCAATATTTAGATTATTTCATTATTTAATGGTAGCTATTTATCACCACCCAGCAATCAACTTCAATTATGTCTGGTCCCTTTTAATATTTAAATTTCAGAGTTCCTTACCTGTATATATTTTTAATCCTGTAGTTTTATTTTGAAATGACTTCTGCTTTGCAGAAGGGTTGCAAAGACAGTGCACAGTTTCCATATACCCTACACCCGAGGCTTCCTGTGTGATCTTACGTAACCATGGTGCATTCATCAAAACCAAGAAACTGACATTGATGATGGTGCTATTCACTAACCTGCAGACCTTATTCAGCTCTCCCATTTTTCCACTGTCCTTTTTCTGTCCCAAGAGCCAACCCAGGGTACCAGATTGCACTTACTCATCGTGTCCCCTTGGTCTCTGATCTCTGACAGATGTTGTCTTTCCTTGTTTTTCGTGACCTGAACACTTTTGAAGAGTACTGGCCAGGTACTTTGTAAACGTCCCATAATTTAGGTTTGTCAGGTGTTTTCTCATTAGAGTGAGATTATGGGTTTTAAGGAAGAATACTAAAGTGGTGAAGTGCCTTTTCTCATCAACAGTTCCCTTAAGCCAAAGCCTAATCCAGAGCAAGGCCCTAACTCTTCAATTCTGTGAGGGCTGGGAGAGTTGAGGAAGCTGTAGAAGAAAAGTCTGAAGCTGGCAGAGGTTGGTTCGTGAGGTTTAAGGAAAGGGAGGTGCAAGGTGAAGCAGCAAGTTATCCGAAAGATGAGCTAAAATCATCGATCAAGGTGGCTACGCTAAGCAACAGATTTTCAGTATCTACAAAACAGCCTTCTATTGGAAGATGCCATCTGGGACTTCCATAGCTAGAGAGGAGAAGTCAATGCCTGGCTTCAAAGGTTCAAAAGGGGCTAATGCAACTGTTGACTTAAGTTGAAGCCAGTGCTCATTTACTATTCCAAAAATCCCAGGGCCCTTAAGAATTATCCAAATCTGCTCTATCTGTGCTCTATAACTGGAACAACAAAGCCTTGGATGACAGCACATCTGTTTACAGTGTGGTTTACTAAATATTTTAAGCCTACAGTTGAGACCTAGTGCTCAGAAAAAAAGACTCCACGATATTACTGCTTCTTGACAGCACACTTAGTCACCCAAGAACTCTGATGGAGGAAGTAACTGCAGATGTGGTAGAAACAGCCAGGAAACTAGAATTAGAAGTGGAGCCTGAGGATGTGACTGAATTGCTGCACTCTCATGCTCAAACTTGATAAGGAGTTGCTTCTTGTGGATGAACAAAGAAAGGGGTTTCTTGAGATGGAATCCACTCCCGGTGAAGATGCTGTGAACGTTGTTGAAGTGACAAACAACGGATTTTGAATATTATATAAACTTAGTTGATAAAGTAGCAGCAAGGTGTAAGAGGACTGAGTCCAATTTTGAGAAGTTCTACTGCGGGTAAAATGCTATCAAACAGCATTGCATGCCCCAGAGAAGTCTTTTGTGAAAAGGAGAGTCAATCAATGGGGCAAACGTCACTGTTGTCTTGTTTTGAGAAATCACCATGGCCACCCCAGCCTTCGGCAACCATCGTGCGGATCAGTCAGCAGACACCACCATGGAGCAAGACCCTCCACCGTCAAAAAGATTACACCTTGCTGAAAATTCAGCTCATCATTAGCATTTTTTAGCAATAAAGTTTTTGATTATATACATTTTTTTAAGAAATAATGCTATTGCATATTTAATTGACTACAGTGTAATATAAACATATATGCACTGGGAAACCAAAAAATTCATGTAACCCGCTCTGTTGTGATATTTGCTTTACTGCAGTGGCCTGGGACCGAGCCTGCAGTATCTCCAAGTTATGCCTGTCCTTTTTTTTTTTTTTGGACAGTCATTGAAGCTTATTCTATAATAGCAATAATTCAAAAATAACCCCCTTGTTCAAACTTAGCCAGCTTCTTCTTACTGGCTAAATATATGATGATGTGCCCATCCACTGGATACTGTGATTCCCTTGAGCCTTACGCCTGTACTTTCAACCTTTAGATTACTTATACTACCTAATACAATGTAAATGCTATCTAGTTGTTCTACTGTATTTTTTAAATCATTTTTTAATTGCTTTTTCTTTTGCTATTTTCAACCCGCAGTTGGTTGAATCTGTGGATGTGCAGCTTGCAGACACTGGCGGCCGACTGTGTAGCTCTGCATGTGATTAGATTTCTGCTTTCACGTGTTACGTAGTGCTCAGCATCCAGGCCTCCACATGTTGTTAGATTTATACCTAAATATGCCTCTAACTTTTTATTTTGTTGGTACTATTATAAATGGTATTTTTTTATTTTAAATTCCAATTGTTCGTTGCTGATACGTAAGAATATAATTTTGCGTATATTGACCTTATTTCTTGCAACCTTTCTTTGACTTACTGTTCTAGTTTTTTTGTCCATCTTTTGGTATATTCTATGAGATAATCATACTGTCTGTGCACAGAGCCAATTTTATTTCTTCCCAATATGTATGCTTTTTATTGCTTTTTGTTTGTTTGTTTTACTGAATTAGCTAGGAATCCAGTCACTGTCTCATCATTATGATATTAACTGTAGGATATTTTTATAGATGGTGTTTATTATTTCACCTGCATATTTTAAATTCAGCGTTCTTTCAACCTCATTTTGTAGTGCCTGTATTAAGATGGCAACTCCCAGGGACACAAAATGACAATCTACTTTTTTCAGTTTCTATTTGTATCTATGATAAATAATCTTTGCCTACTACCCATCCTCTAATTAAAAAAAAACATGTATTTTCATAATAGGTTTTAATTTTTTTCTTAAAATGTAAATTTTTTACTAAATTAAAAGTAAGCATATTTAATACCATTTTATTTCAATTCTTCATGGATCTTCTTTTCCTTGATCCTTTCAGTTATTAAGTGTTGTGTACAGGGAACAAGTACTGATGTTTACCATGATTCAAACTATTGTCCCACAGTCAGTAGAGCTCTTTGAATATCCAGAAAGAGTAGTTTCAACCACTTTGAAAAGTTCAGAAGCAGCTTAGGATTTTGCAGTTCTTAAAGGCTGAGGTTTTCCTGCTTCGAATTCTTCTTTAAATTTTAAGAAGTCTCTTCTTTTATCAAAATATTTTACCTGTCGAGAAAACAAAAGGATTTGAAATACGGGCAAGTTAGGCAGCTTAGGTAAAGCAAAAGCACAGATTTAAATGTAACAGATTAAATTTACAATATAAATTGTGTAAGTGGTTTCAGCGATTTATATTCTAGAACCATTTTCAATCAGGGCTTTTGATGAATAAATTACTCCCTGGACAAGACAAGTGCTTTAACTGACGGGGAACATGGTCATTCCTCTCCTTTGCCCCTTGGCAGCGCGACTGGCTGAAGAGAGCTTGCTCGGCAGTGGGAGAGTGGGAGGGTCCATTAGCCATTAGCTTGGAGAAAAAGCAGTGAGTTTTAGGGGGGGAGAGACAATAAAAGTGGGCCTGAAGTGGGACTTCCCAAAGGGACTAGGCCAATGACTCCCAACCATGGTTATCCCCCAGAATCCCCTGTGGAGCCAGAGTCCTTTTAAAGGAAGGGCTCTATTTCTAAAAATTCATTAGATCTGGGATGAGGTCTAAAATATAACTTTTTAAAAAAATGTCCAAACGATTCTGATATTTAACCTGAGTAGAAAATCACAACCAGGCTGTTAAAAAGCAGCTCTCCTAGAGACGAGGTTCTCCTGGGAAAATGTGAGGGTGGGGTGGGGGCAGAAGCTGCCAACACTCGGGTCATGGCTTTCTCCTAATGGCTGGCTCTTCATCACCCGCGCCAGACTCCCCCACCCCCACTGCCAGGGGCCCAGGTAACTCTGCTCTCAGCCTCACCCTGCTCTCAATCACCCTGGGGCCACAGAGAGCAGACTAAGACCACCCAGGAGAAAGTACAGGCAGTAGCAGTATCAAGGTGTCAAAGGCTTTATCTTTGATGTCAGCCCCAATTCTGACATTTTCCACCTATTCTTAAACCAGGAGGTGCTCTAATGCATCTAAGGGGACGACCACAGCTGTACATTTTCTGCTTGAATCATTATCTAATTCAATCATAAAGTCCCATGTTTATCAGCTTTGTTTATACATTTGATCTTCATGATAATCCCATGAAATGGGTTGTATCATGCTGATTTTACAAATGAAGAGTTCATCTAAGGAAATTTCTATGCAATGCATTCCTCCCCAGCTCAGCCTACCAATATGACCCCCACTCTCCACTACACCCTTCTTGTGGTCTCCTTCAAAGCCCCAGACTACACATTTGAAAATCTGAGGTGTGAAAGGGTAAAGATCATTTCTAAAACCATGTGTTCTCAAACTACATGGTATACTTCAGAGCAGCATGAAAGAGTGAAAAAGCATGTTCAAATCCAGGTTCAACTCATAACAGCGAGTTGGGCCTGCCTTAGAATTACAGCTCTGCCACTTACTGAGTAATTAATACTGTGAAGTTTATGTTAATGCTCTGAGCATCAGCTGCCTCCTCTAGAAATTGAGAGGAACAATACCCATCTTAAAGGGTATTGATGAAGATGAAATGTCAAGCACTTAGCACACAGGGCCCCTTACTAACCTCAATGTCAGCTCCTTTCCCCCCTTACACTGCAGATGGGCAATACACAGCACGAATACCTGTCAGCGAGGCAGAACCCACCACATGAACCTTTTTTTTCTTCTGCTTACCAAACTCCTTTCTTCATATTTGGGTATAAGATTATATGATTTTGTGTGATCAACTGGGAATGTTTTATTTTTAATAGTTGCTCTAGGCTCAGAAATTTGCCAGCTCCTGCCCAAGATTAAATACTGCCCCTTCAGAAGATCCCTGAGAAGTCTACCAGTGAAGTGAGCTGGAATTTTTTGTTATTGTTCCTATGTTTGTGTGTTCTGTTTTTGAATGATCTTTAATGTGTCAGGGGACATCCTCCAAATGTTTGCCTGATGTAAGTACATAAAACAAGCCTGGATTTCCAGACAAGGTTTTCTCTGCTTCTCAAAGAACCGATTGATTGACATAACTCAGACAGTGCTTCATTTCTTAGCCTAACGCTCACACTGTAAGCCCAGTGTATGTTAACAGGGAACAGAAACACATTCGTGTTACTTACCCACTGTTGGGGACAACTTGATTCAAATGAACTTCTTAACTTCTTGCATTGAGAAGCATCCTCTGTGTTCTCATCTAAACACTTCCAGTACTCGTCCCGGGCACCCCAGCAAGCCTGCCTTTCCTTCATGGTTGGGGCTGCCATTCCTAGGGGGATGAAGCTGTTGGCCAAAATAACATTTGACATTAACAATGAACTAGTAATCTAAAGAGAAGGCAAGAAAGAAAATGTCATCGCCCCCTTCCTTTAAAAAAAAAAAAAAAAGGTATGCTTAGGGATTTTAATGATGCAACTGAAACCAATCAGTTCTCAATTAATGATACCAAGGGCACTCGCTCTGGCTTATCGCATACCCTGCGTAATTTGATCCACGGCTGGGGACGCAGCGTGGTCTCAGAAAACCCAAGTTAAAATTGTGGCGCTCTCGCACCCTCTGCCACTAAGGGCAGCTCACTTACTCTCTCCAAGCCCGTGTCCCCACCGGTAACGCGGGGAGAGCAGTGCCCATTTACAAGGTTGCTGTTCGAACCAAAGCGCTGTGCAAATAAGTGTGCGGGGACATGATCACCAAGCAGGACTAGGAGTGCCTCGCCGTGCTGCACCAGAGAAACCTGCGGCACCGGGAGAGCAAGGGACGCACCCCCGGGCCCATTCTCCACGCCCCGCCCCGACACACCAGCAAGCCGGCCTCCCGGTCCGCCCAGGTCTGGCCTCCCTTCGGCGCCAAGGGGAGGAAAAGGTCACGCGGCTCAACAGCCAGCAGAGGACGGCGCAGTGCCGAGTCCTGGCGCTGCAGGGTCGCCTTGCCGGCTCGAACTCGACAAATACAGCCCTCCCCAACCGCAAAAACCAATCCACGCGGCCAAACAGCCGGCCTTATGCTGACCCTCACGGGTTACCGTTTACTTTTCAGGGAGGGGCGGGACTTCCTGTTCCGTTCTTTTCTTTTACCTGCCGGACTGACTTCCGGCCTGGGTGGGCGAGGTTGTTGGTTCCTACCTTGCCGAGCTGCAGCGTAAATGGGAATCAGTCACTGCTCCGAGCGGCCTTGGCCTTATTGACGTCTTCCTCTTTCCCTACATTTGTCCACGTCTTTGACGGACTATGCCTCTTTCGTGAATTTAAATTTCTATATATTTCTCGCCCGGCGCCACCCGGAAGGCTTAACTTGCGAGCAAGGCGAGCCGACCCCTTCAGCTGCAAGTTTGCACCTGAGGGTGCGGGAGCTGGACGGGGCGTGACAGAGCTATGACGTCTTAACTCCGCGCTTCATTAACAAAAAAAAAAAAAAAACGAAACCGCCCAGAAAGAGGCGGTACGCAAGAGGACACATGTCAAATTAATGACCAAGCTGAGAACCAGGAAAATACAGATTGGTCAAGGGAGTGGGGAAAATAAATATTTGTATTGCTTTAATCTTACTTGTGGCTTTTTTTTTACCCCCTTAACCGCCAAGATATTTTTAAGAAGGGATGAGAAGAGCTACTTCAAATATTTTGGGAGGATGTTGATTTTAATATATGAGTTCATATCTCTAAGCACTGTCAATGGAAAAGAAGACAAACTCTGTAAAAGAATTTAAAGAGGTTTATTCTGAGCCAAATTTGAGGACCATGACCTGGAGCCAGGCCCAAGAAGTCTTGAACAAGTGGATTGGCTGTGGTTGGGTTACAGTTTGGTTTTATACGTTTCAGGGAGACAGGAATTACAGGTAAAGTCATAAATCAATACATGGAAGGCATACATTGTTTTTGCCCCAGAAGGTGGGGCATCTCAAAGCAGAAGTTTACAAGCCATAGGTGGGTTTAGGGATTCTTTAGTTGACAATTAGTTGATAGAGTAAGACTTTGCCTAAGAGACCAGGAGTCAGTGGAAAGAAATGCTTGAGTTAAGATAAGGGTCTTCTGTCTTTCATGTGATAGAAAGCTATACTAGAATCAGGTTGGGAAGTAAACCTCATTATATTGGGTTAACAAAACCTCTTTTGTGAGATTTTATCATTTGTAGGCATGACTCACCAGACACCCTTAGAAAGGAATTTGGGCAAAAGAGAAAGATCAGAGTTTAGTCCTCAGTACAAGCTTTATTAAAAAGCATGTTTATGGTCAGTCGTCTGGCATCCCATTCTCAACAGATTCCATCTGCTCCATCATCTAGTTTTAAAAGCGAGTATGTAATTCATAAGCAATTTAAAGCTCTGCATTCAGTGCTGGTGTTCCATGCTTTCGAAATTCGACATATGCAGACTTAGGGTGGCTCTGTGAAGCTAAGTACCACCAAACATATATGTTCTACAATATGGAAAATATTTCTCTACCCACCCACTTCTTTTACACTATGTTTTATCAAGGTCAGTTTATGTAAAATAATATCTTTTAAGTATGACTGATGAGGTATGAAAGGGATGAAAGGAATCTTAGATGGCTTCTGAGTCTAAAAAAAATATTTTAAATTTAAAATTTATATATACCTAATGGTAGATATACATGAATCATAAAGTGAAACTTGACAGAATTAGAAAGAAAAAAATACCTGGTCATATTGGGTGATTTTAAGAGGCCTTTCTCAGTAATTGTTAAGCAAGAGAAAAATCAATAAGGATGTAGCAAATTTGAATAATATTATTTGCAAACTTGACCTAATTAATATATACAGAATAATGCAATCCAAATCAGAATATATAAACATGGCACATCACCAAAAGTGACCACATACTTAGCTATAAAGCAACTCAACAAATTTAAAAAATTGAAAATCATTCAGCACATTTATTTTTTTACCACAATGCAATTAAGATAGAAATCAATAAAGAACTACAAAACCAAGTCCAAATAGCCCATATACCAAGAGTCAACGGTAATGAGAAAATATTTTGAACTGAACGATAAAATACCGTAGCAACACCTGTGGGATGAAGCTAAAACAGTACTTAGAGGGACATTAATAGCCATAAGCAAGTATATGAGAAAAGAGATGGAAACATCTTGAGCGAAACATCCCTTTTCAAGAAGTTAGAAAAAAAGAGAGCAAAATAAGCGTAAAGAAAGTAGAAACACAGAAATAATGTTAAGAACAGAAATTAACATAAAATGGGAAACAAAAGCAGTGGTGTGCCAGAGCCAGCTCATACTGGCTTGGAATAGCCAGTTGTGCACACAACTTTCCAGCTCTATGATCAATAACACCCAATTGGTAGCTTGAAATTGCTCATGATGGGAAAATTCACACTATGGAAAGCAGCAAGCAAGCCAGGATTTTGTTTTGTTATGTTTGGAGCCAAGTCAACTCAACTATACTGTTTAGGATACATACATAAGTAGTAAAGGTATAAAGAAAAACAAAGAAATGATTATCACAAATGTTTCTCTCTAGGGTGAGAAAGGAGATTTGATAAGGGAGAGCTATATGGGGAGCTTCTGGGATGCGGACAGTGTTCTATTTCTGGACCTGGGTGTTTGCTTTATATTAAGGTCATTAAATATGAAATGTCTGATTTCAAATCAAAAGTTTATTATATCTCAAACAAGGAGAAGTACAATTAATCAAAGTATGCACCTAAATTATTGACACAGTTTTGCCATCTTAATGGTAGCTTGCTTATGCCAGCAGTGAAGAAGCCTGGAGAGTGAGTGGTGATAAAATTGCTAACGGTGTTTTCCACAGCTTGTTGAGAATTGAATATGTTTCCTTGCAAGAAGTGGCCCAAAGCCTGGAAGAAGTGGTAGTCAGTTGGTGCAAGGTCTGGTGAATACAGTGGATGACAGAAAGTTTCCAAGTCCAGCCTCTGTAATTTGGGCAACATTGTTTTTTGCAACATGTGGTCTTGCAAGAGGATTGGCCTATCTCTGTTGACCAATCTCAGCTGCGTAATCACAAGCACCCTCATCATTTTGTCCAGTTGGTTACAGCAGACATCCGCTGTAATCAACTGACCAGGTTTCATGAAGCTGTCATGGATAATACGAGCGCTGAATTACCAAACAGACACTTTTTTGATGAATATTCAGTTTTGGACTGCGTTTCAGCACTTCATCTTTGTCCAAACATTGTGCCAAATGCTTATGATTGTCAAAAAGAACCCATTTTTCATCCCACGTAACAATACAGTGTAGAAATGGTTTGCATTTGTGTCGTGACACAAAGAAATGCAAGCTTCAAGATGATATCTCTTCTCATGCTCATTTAATTCATGTGGAACCCATCTATCCAGCTTCTTTACCTTGCCGATTTGTTTCAAACGGTCCAATATTGTTGGAATAGTAACATCAAACCTTGCTGCTAATTCACACACAGGCTGAGATGGATTCGCTTCCACCACAGATTTCAGCTCATCATTATCCACCTTGGTCTCAGGTCACCTATGTGACTTATTTTCAAGATTAAAATCGCCAAAACTGAACTTCTCAAACCATTGACCTACTGTGCATTCATTAGCCACATCCTTCCCAAACACGTCGTTGATATTTCTAGCTGTTTGTGCTGCATTGGTTCCACGAACCAATATTTGAAAATAACATGAATTTTTGACTTATCTATGGTTTCACAAAAATTGCTCTAAAAAATTTGAAGGACAATCACAAGCCAAAACGTGCATTTGAAAGACTGAGGATTGTACCTTCACAATAAAAATAAAACAAGAAGTGTCAATGTGAAATGTCAGCGATATCAACTGTCAAACTTAGTACTTAAGAAAATCGGACATTCCATACTTAATAACCTAATAATTATTATTTAAATAAACTGTACATCTATGTTTTATTCACTTTTCTGTATGAATGTGTATCTCGCAATTCTTAAAATGAATAATTGGGCTGAGAAAGGTCATCTTTAGAATTGACTCACAGAGAGGTAAAAATAATGGTCATATGGAACATTTATACCGCTATTACTAAATTTTTAATGAATTTAAATATCATGTCACTGTAGGTCACATTTTTCACCAATGAAGAGCACTTTATGTGCTCTTCGAGGTCAAAGGTCAGTAGACTCTACTGCTAAATGTTACTTGTGCAGCTAAGCGGTTCCTGCTGGTCTGTGGTCGGCCCAAGGCACAGACAAGGAAAATGTCACCAGGGAGGGTCAAAGAATTGCAATAACATTTCCCACCGTACCCATCGGGAAACACTGATTTAAACCACAGAGCAAAAACAACTAGAAAAGAGGAATTCTGCGGTGTTGATTAAAAAAAAAAAAAAAAACTGATGCAGGAATAACAATTGCAAAGGCCATATTCACCTTCTAAAATCTTGAAGACTCTGGGTAAATAAAAGAACGTGGGTGCCATACGATGATTTCACATGTGCTGTTTTGACACCAAGAGGGTGTAATCTCCTCGGAGGAGGGAGGAGGCGAAGAGAAGTCAGTGTGAAGAGGTGGAAGCCGTGTCGTGCCGGCTGTTGCCATCCAGAGGACATGTCGCGTGGGCGTTCTCCAGTCTGAACCAAGCAGAGCCCCAAACCACTGGCAGGCAGCCCCGGACGGACTCCGTGGCTCTGCAGACGTGCGTGTTGTTTTTCTGTTGCTGCCCACAGACTTTTATTTATAATCTGTACTGTTGTACAAAGCAGTTATCACAGACACCTACTCAGGGACACAAACAGGAGAAAGATTCCTTTGACGCCAGGGTGGCTCCAGAGAGCCTTCTGAACCCTGTCGGAGCGCCAGGCTGGCTCCCTGACGATTTCCTCCCGTAAACTATAGGTATGCCAGGGCTGCTCTCCAAGACACTGCCCTTTCCCTTTTTTCCCCCTTCTGCACTGTTTTCCTAAGTGACCTGATTTACTCTGATAGCTTCAGTTAGCACTTCTATCACAAAGACTTGCAAGACTACGTTTTGGTCCTTAAGAGAAACTTCGTGGCGATTTTCTCTTTCCAAGTCCCTAGTGGATGGCTCCACTTGTCTTTCCACCACTCCAGTGAGTTCAAAACTTCTTCTCTCCAGAACAGCTCCTTTTCCTAACCTGTTCCTTTTAATTAGTGCTACCACAAGTCCCTTGTCTGCCAGTTAGAAACCTTCCAACCCTCTTTCATGATTCCTGCTCTATATTTATACAGCCAAGTTATTTCATAGACATTAGGCACCTTCACAGTACCAGCCACTGTGCCAGTCGTTGGGAATAAAGATGATTAAAGGTAGGTCTTAGCCTTATATAAATAAGGCTATATAAATAAACCATATTACCATTTAATAAGAGCTAGAGAGAGGTATGCACCAAATACAACGGAAGCCAGAATAGGATTTTGCCAGAGAAATCAAGAAGGGGACACAGGAAGTGTTAGAGACAGCGAAGTGTACTGGATAAGAGCATAGTTTCTGAAGCCAGGCTGGGCTTGAATCCCGCCTCCCCTAACATCAAGATGTGTGACCTTGGGCAGGTCACGGAACCTTTATATACATTGATTTCCTCAACTGAGAATGTGAATGATAATATCTGCCGTAGGTTTCTTGTGAAAGTTAAATAATTCATGCAAAGCGCTTAGAAAAATGTCTAGCATATAAAAAGATTTCATTCATTCTTCTATTTGTTTAACATCTATCTATTGAGGACTTACCGTGTGCCTGGCTCTGTTTTAGGGGGCTTGAGAGACATCAGAGAACAATATAGATGCAAACTCCTGCCCTCATGGAGACAATAAGCAATAAAAATAAAAAATAAATTATATATAATACATTATATCAGTGTTATAGGAAAAAGATAAATGTTAGTTATTAATATACTATAGTACAGAGGTCACTTGATCTTGCAGTTAAACAAAGGGAATTCCTGTAAACAGAATAATACTATATACTATGTAATCTAAGGTGCACTGATTATAAGTTGCGTTATTATTTTATATACCACTAAGATAAAAACACCGATTAAATATAGCACAATTCTTTTTTATTACCTAGGACTTTCATTTTAAATGTATTAAAACCTATTGAGACATATTTAGGCAAGTTTTTTTTTAATCATATCAAACTTACACATACATAAGAAGGAAAATAAAAGCAGAAATTGATTAAAGTACTCCTAAAACTTCTTTACGTTTAGAGTCCTAGTTCTTTGAATCACTTTCTGGCCACCGGTATCTTCCCCCTGTTCCGGGCAAGGCAAGCAGAGATACAAATGCCCAGATCAGAGCAGAACCAGTCGCTTGAAAATAGCAAATGGCTTATCTGTCCCTGAAACAGAGGATATGGGACTGGGGTCTGGGGGAGAGCGGAGAGTTGCCATCTCCATCATTAAAACCTACTGTTCCTTGATTGAAAACAACTGTCAGCTCTCTTTTCCTAAATTCATGCACGCCATTCACATATTCATTTGGCTGGTCCCTGGTGTCTCTCTGTTTGGAAGTTTCTCCCAACCACTTCTTCTCCTCTGAGTCCTGCCTCACTAAGTCTTAACAATTCTCCCTGTTTAAACTGAAACCTGGTTCCACTGCCATTGTCTAATTACCCTGATGCTAGTTTCGAATATTCCATTCTTTCCCCATTGATTTATGTCATATTCATCCATGGGTGTTTGCAATATTTATAGTTTGTAATGTAATAGCTGGACTATCTCTCTATCCATCAACTACATACATATCTGTGTATCTATGTATGTATGTATGTATCTAGCTAGCTATCAGCTATATATATTAATGTGCATATATATGTGTGTCTGTATCCATCCCTCCATCCATTCAATTATCTATACAGCTAAGCTTGTATTGTGCTATTCACTCTAAACCCACACATTTTTGTTGTTGTTCAATTATTTGTTAATTACTGAGAGAGACATATTGAAATATGTCACTGTGATTGTATATGTGTTTCTTTTTCAAAAACTTCTAACAGTTGTGATAGCACAGTTATTTTGCATATTACAGAATTATATATTCCATCAATATCAATTCCTTATTTACTCATTTAATATTTCTGGCATTGAATTTTAATTAACCAATATTAATCGTAAATCATCTACTTTCTTTTTTGTAGCATTTTCTCAGTGAGTCTTTTTTTAATCCTTCATTTTCAAACTTTTTTGTGTCAGGTTTATTTTTACCTCTTGTACATAGCATACAGTGACATTTAAAATTCTTATGTGAGAATCTCTGTTTTTAATGATGATTATAACTTATTGGTGTCTCCAAAAAAGAAAAAAAAGCTACGAATCAAGCTGAAAATAAAATATGTTCCATTTTTTACCTTGACAAATGTACCTTCATAGTGACAACATTTAAAAATATGTAAATTGTCAAAATGTCAAAGATGGCTGAATTAAATTATTATTACCCATATCTAAGAGTACTGTAGATAGGCCAGAAATATTTGATTAAGTAACAAATTAATGTATTCAAAAGTATATCTTTATTCTACAAAGTTTATTTCTCTTGCTTTCATTTCAGCAAAATTGTTAATTATGCTGTTAAAAGAGTTTCACATAATTTGTATACAGATGTAAAAGAATTAAAAAGTAAATATAATTGTCCTCAAATTACACAAAAGTTAAATATATATTTATAAAAAATGTAAATTGAACTAAATGTAAAGAATTGAAAAAATTAAAGCTGTTACATATTTTCACCATATGGTCATGCTAAAATGTTTAAGCTTATCTATTAGAATCTAAAAGGTAAAATAATAATCAAGTCTATGAAATAATAAATTATTATTTTTATAATAGAGTTGAGTTTTTATTTAATTTTCTAAAGACTTAAATGTGTTTACAAAAAAATAACTATTTACAAGTTTTGTATACAAAGTTTATCTGGCTGCCAGCGTAACAAGTTTATATCACTCTGCATGTTAAGTCTCCAAGGGCGTCTGTTATGAACATCACACTCATTCATGGTACCTCCAGAACTGTGACTTGGACACAAACATGTGCTGGCCGTCTCATTCCTGGGGAAAGACATTTTGTTATACAGGAATCAATTCCATCCATGCTACCTGAGAAGATGCAGTTGACAAGTTAATTTCTTTTTTCTCTTACCAAAGCTCTTCTGCCACACAAGTCCTCCACGCAAGCCAAAGTGTCTACATGCTGATATCAGCAGTGACACCACACAGAACTGTCACGGTACTTAGTCACAAACCTCATCTATTTCAAGGCCCTAGGCCAGTCATCAGAGCTGGTGTTCAGGATCTGATATTGAGAGTTTAATGCTGGATCCCATATGATTGAGCAACCTCTTCCTGTTTTATGCAATCCTTTAAAAACATTAATTCGTGTGTTTGTTCAATTTATTCTTTTTCCTTAGATGGTAGTACTTCTGCCTTTTTGATTTAATTCATCCTGTTGGTTTTGCTTAAATGCTCGGTGAATCCTATAGTCTATCTACTCATGTTTGTCATTGTTAAACTATGTTTTAGTTAATATCCCATTTCTCTTGATTGGGGAGAAAGAATGGAAATTTCCCAGCGCTGTCCTCATTATGTTTTCATTTTAACATGAGGTGTCCCTGGCACGTAGGAGAAATGGCTCCTACTCTTGCTAACACTTTCATCTGGGTACATATTGAATTGCACGTTTTTTGCTTAGTTTTCTTTCCATAAGTAAAATCCCATCTCCTCTCTGTGCTCGAGAATTCCTCACCATTTCTGAGCCTCTATTTTCAGGATTTGAGGTGGGAGAGGAAGTAGGTACTTAATCTGCCATCTCAATCTAATCTCTTTGCTTAATTTTCCAAAGCACTTTGAGAAATACTACGGTGGAACAAAACAGAAATGCTTACAGAAAACACAGCTGCACAAATATAGATGCTTCTCAAAATTAACCCTGCAACCCTGAGTGACAGTGACACTCTGCATGCAGGCTTTGGGCCACTCCCTCTCCTTCCTCATGGCTGCCACCTTCCTGGCTCCCAGCCCGTCTCTCATAGCAGCCAACATTTCATCATTTCCCACTATAACATAAGATGAGGATGTTCCTTTTTGGCCAGTCTGGCCCCTTTCCGGCCACGAGAGACAGAGGATTTGAGCTCCTTGGTCCCTTTAGGTTTGAGAATATGTAGAGATGAATTAGGTCCCCAGGGTGAGGAAGGTGCTGTATTGGCACAGCGAGTGTAATTCACCACCCTACAGGTGAAGCCCCTTCTCACCACAAGCACACGCTAGAGCAACTCTTTAAGCACGCAATGATCAGAGCCATATGGAATGATAATGAGCTCACAGCTGCAAACCAGAGCGTTACCGCTCTGGAGGGTGTAACCTATGTTTATATTAGCTTTTGGTGCCCACGATATTTGAATTTATTCTACTCATAGTCAACTACAACCGTAAGACTCAGGTTTTCATTCTATCCTGCTCTCCTGGAATTGTTTTATTTTGAATCTCTAAATGTAAAACATTTTATTGGAGAAGCAAGCATTGCCATTTGGGGCACACACAGAAACCAGGTGGTCATTGGTATGTCTGAAGAACAAACATAAGGTTAGAAGGTTTATTTTAAAAAAAGAGAAAAATGTTACTTTGAGAAAGCTCATTGGCACTAGCACGGTTTTGGGGAGCTGGGAAGTTTTGAGATGACAGCAATGGGTAAAACTAGTCTTAGAGCTGTAGCAGCTGTTTCCACAACTATTAGATAAAACTGCTTACAGCAAGCAGTCACAGCAGCCAGACTTCTAGAGAATCACACTCTTGGAGTGATGTTATGTGCCCCAAGTACATTGTCCTCCTGGCCTTGTAACTCTGTTTTGGTTGGGTGTGACAAGCATGACCCAATTCGCATGATCAACTTTCACAGCACATTAGTTAATTTCTCTGGAACGTTATCCTTAAAATCGGGATAAAATTAGCATCTCACAGGATTGTGGTGTGCGTTAAATGAGGAACTATGTGTGAAGAAGTGCTCTATAAACTATAAAATACTAAGAAAGTGCTCTATAAACTGGGAAACACTAAAAAATGTTCATAAAGTTTTTTTTTTTAAAAAATCTGAGCTTCCCTCCTCTGTCTGTTCTGTCTTCTATAAATGTATCAGAATAGTATAATGATCAATTTACAGCATACACCAACCACGGTGTAAGAAGGTTTCACTAACTGGGTCCTTTGGAAATATATCCTCATTTATGTTAGTGCCTGGAAACAAAATCAGCATCAAAGAGCCGGTCATCTGACCATTTATTTAATGAAATTTGAGGCAAATTCTCAGGTCTCCTACTTAAAGTTGTGCAGTGAGTTAGAACTGGCTATTTAATTAACACTGGTTTCTACAACACAGAATTTAATTCTCAGAGGTGTTGAAGGTCTATTATTTTCATTCTCTTAATGCGTATTTCCTGGTCTGTCTTCACAAACAGGGGCCTTTTCTAGGAGAGAATTAAACAGTCGCCTATGGGACAGTGTTTGTATGGACCGTATCTAAATGCAGCATTCGCTTTGCAAATAAACGTTTCCGATGGAGCACCAAAGGCTCTCATGGACGGGAGGAATCTGGTGAGGATATCTAGTTGACTCTTTTTTTCCTTTAAGCTTGCCCCACCTCTATGGCTGCTGCCAAGCAATACCACGGGCTTATGGTATTGTGTTCTTCCTTCCTTGCTCCGCCTCTCCCTCTCTCCTGCTTTCATAGAAGTTGCCATTAGCAGAGGAGTTTCATCCACCACATTCGGAAGCCCTTTGCTGTGCTTATTGCTTATATTTTCAGGAAACTCTAAATTTTCTGAAAACCTATTTGCTACTTTAAGGTTTTTGGACTGAGGAACTGGAAGGATACAGTTACATTTTCTAAGAAGAGAACAGTATGGGGATAAGATTTGGGGGAAATCAAGGGTTTGGTTTGCACATATTAGTTTGAGATACCTGCCATGTGGGGATGTTACTAGGCTGTTAGATACATGACTTTGGAATTTAAGAGAGAGGTCAGGGCTAGAGCTATAAACCTGGCAATCTTGACTCTATTAATGGTCTTTAAAGCCAAGCTTGTAAATGGAGCAATTTAGTCTACAAAAACAGAGGCTGATTTTTATAACAATTGTGTCTTTATGAGATAATGACCATTAGATGAATTTATTTCTGTGTGACATAGTAAGGCAACCAGAGAGCATTTCTGGCTTAAGTGGGCCTTCTCTGGCATTAAATGCCTTTCTGCTGCCCACCCCCGACCCTCCAGCTACCCAGAGTCCTCCCTCACCATAGCTCTAACCCTCCAACCTCCCTTTCTTCCTTTCCTACAATAGCTGCAATATATTGGTGCATTATTCAGCATATATTCACTCATCTCCCCCACCTACTAGAGCCAGGGTATTTTTTTCAGAACACTGACATAGGTATGGCCACATGATTTGCTTTGGCCACTGTCATGGGATGTGCGGGGGCTTCAAATGTGCTTGCATGATTTGGCGTGATTCTTGCACTCGGGTGACCCACCGCAAAAACAGCATCCTCTATAGCTGTTGCCTCTTCAGCCTTGGCTACAGAACAAACATGCATGGACAGACTGGGGCCCCACTCTCAGACTGGTGCCCAGCCCAGACAGATTCTCATCTGCAAGAAGAGCCACTTAGCTGAGCCCAGCCTAAGTCTACCAAAGTGCATTCACCTGCAGACCAGCGAGCATGAGCAAACGCTCGCTTGTTCTTGTAAACCACTGAATGTGAGCTGGTCTTTTTTTTTTTTAATGCAGCATTATTGGTCTGAATGTTTGTGTTCCCCCAAAATTCACGTGTTGAAATCCTAACCTGCAAGGTGATGTTATTAGGAGGTGGGGCCTTTGGGAGGTGACTAGGTCATGAGGGTGGAGCCCTCATGAATGGTATTAGTGCCCTTATAAAAGGGACCCCAGAGAGATCTCTTGCTGCCTTTCCACCATGTGAGAAGACAAAGAGAAGACAGCCACTGCCACTGAAAAGAGGCCCTCACCAGAACCCATAGTCCCTGATTTTGGAATTTCAACTCCCACAACTGTGAGAAATAAATTTGTTATAGCCTGAACTACGACAACTGATTAAGAAGAAAAAAAAAAAAAAAAAAAAAAAGCCTGGCTGCCCCACGTCCCATTCTTTCAGGCACACACTACATGGTAGTTATTCAAGCTAAGTCTGCTTAGATACTTAATAAATCCCTGGGCTATGTGAGCTCCATTCAGAGACTGATTTTCAATTTCAAATAGGGCTTTCTAGAGATGCTGTTCTGTCCCCAAAAGAATGACTCTGTCAGGGTTTTCCAGTGACCTGGGTGGTAAGTGAATAGATGTAGATATGTCCCCTAAAGCAGTTCTCCAGAATCTTTTCTGTTTCCCACTCAGAGATGCTCAGAGGCCTGGTATAGACTGTACTGAAAGGGCAACCCAGTGGAATCCCAATGGCTGCTATTTCTTCTGATTGTCAAGCTGGAGCTGTGTTGAATATTGCATTTAATAAGTAGAACCTCAAAGAATCATGGCAAACATCAGGCATGGTGAAGAAACCACTTTATTTTTTAGTATTAAATGCTTATTTATTTACTAACTTTAGAGATGGAGTCTTGCTATATTGCCCAGGCTGGACTTGAACTCCTGAAGTAAAGCCATCATCTTGCCTCAGTCTCCTAAGTAGCTGGGACTACAGGTGTGTGCCATTGTGCCTCGGCTTCAGTATTAAATGTTTACAAAAATTCCCAGAATTGAGAATTACTTGAGGCCAGGAGTTTGAGGTCAGCCTGGGCAACAGAGTGAGACCCCATCTCTACAAAAAATTTAAAAATTAGCCAGGTGTGGTGGTACATGCCCGTAGTCCCAGCTACTCGAGAGGCTGAGGCAGGAGGATGGCCTGAGCCCAGGAGTTTGAGGTTACAGTGAGCTATGTTCATGCCGCTGCACTCCAGCCTGGGTGGCAGAGCAAGACCCTGTTTCTAAAAAAAAAAAGAAAAGAAAAGAAAAAGAAAAAATGCCCAGACTTATACATGAGAGTGACAGACTGCTACAGATGAAATGGTAAATGTATTGAGTCCTTAATATGCTCTTTAACATACACAGAATTTTTAGAATTGATTTGTTCATTGTAAATGAAGTAGAAAATAACCTGGTAATGGCCTTAAAGAGTCTTAGGATTCCCTACGGTTGTGCTGTTTGGAAATATGTAGCGTTTCCTGCAAACATCTATTATTAATTCTAATGTTAATAAAATCATGCATCTAGTATACGGTTCCGAGTTCCCATAAAAGTTAAAAGAATTTCTATTTTTAGTTTTGACTTTTCTGCTTGCTGGTTTTTCATCAGAAGTTCACACTAAATTCTCTGCCAGACCTTGGTCGGGGAACCGAAGTGCCCTCCTGTATTGATTCTTAGCTGTTTGTGTTGCTGCTTGCTTGATTGATCTGGTCACGTCGCTCTTTTGAAAGCAGCCTGCTCTCAACTCCATTAGCTAATTATATGACCAGTGGCGCCCATGGGCAGTCCCAGGTGGGATTCTAGGGACAGCTTACCTTCACCTGCGCTCATGGTGTGTGACGTGTTGTTTCTCTCTTGTCTCAAAGATTTCTCTCTTTGTCTTTGGCTCTTGACAGTTGATTATAATGGGTCTCAGTGTGGGTCTCTTTAAGTTTAACCTACGTGGAGTTCATTAGGTCTTTTGTCCCATGCATCTGAGAGTAGCTACTTTGTTCTGTAGTGTTTTCAGTAATGTCCATCTCTTTTCCAGCCTGAGCTCCGAGTTAAGCAAAACAGAGACGAGTGCCTTCTATCAGTCCTTCAGGTAGCCCCTAAGCAAGTTAGAACGGATACACACAATAATTAACAAATAGGGTCTACTCTGCTCTCTCTGGGGTCAGGGTCGTCTTCTGGGAACAAGAGCAGCTGCTGCTTTAAGACCAAAACTATTGTTGTGTTGGGGAGGGCATGGCAGAAGGGCAAGTAAAATTGTTACAAAAATTTCGTGCCATTTTGAAATATCTTCTTCTGGATTCAGTGCTCACTTTAGTTCCTGAAAACTTTTGACTGCTTTCCAGAGTTCTGACCAATTTGGTACTACAGTTTCTGCTTGTTTTTCTAAGTTTCTGTTAGGAAATGAGAACCTGGAGTTGTTCATCCCACCATTTTGCTGATGTCAGTCTAGCCCTTGTTTCTCGAAAGCTATGCCTCTGTGTTTTTATTATTTTCAGAATCTAGCACTATGCTTGGTATCAGAGAAAGGCTAAATAATGTTGAATAAGCAGGTCAACCTTGGTGAGCACCCAGGCTCATAGCAGTACCTGAGTGTCAGCAGACGTCAGTCTGTTGTGTGGGAACCCCAAGGCTCTAGAAAGACCTGGCCCTTCTGAGTGATGAAGAATTGGGGGGCTGATGTAAGCCACAAGCTGAAGGGGGTATGCACATACCAAGAGCCACAAAAACCCAAAGCCAGAACGTTGAACGTATACATGCTATGCTATATTCTTTTTGTAAATATTCACTTTTAAATGGTTCATGATGATGGGTGAATATGGGTAAATCAGTTAACCCTAATCTGTATCCACACCTTAGAATGGCTTAATTAGCCCTGTAAGTGGTAGAAGTAGCTTTGGTAGAAAAATCCAATTTTTATTCCTTGCTTGAATAAGATGGCTATAATTGCCAAGCCCAACAGTCTTCACAAGTAGTCAGCAAACTTTGTCCCATGGGCCAACTCTGGCCTGCTGGAAGTCTTTTTTTTTTTTTTTTTTTTTTTTCACATTTAGAGATGGGTCTTGCTCTACCACACAGGCTGGAGTGCAGTGGCATGATCATAGCTCACTGCATCCTTGAACTCTTGGGCTCAAGCAATCCTCCCACTTCAGCCTTCCAAGTAGCTGGGACTACAGGCACCTGCCACCATGCCTGGCTGAGAAAGTTTTTATAAATAAAGTTTAACTGGAATACAGCCACACTCCTCCATTTATGTAATTGTGGAGAAAAAAATGGCTGACTTCTGCTGTATAGCATGATACTTGAAGGACAGTTTGGCAGAATATAACATCTTTGTCTCACAGTTTTCTTCTCCTGAGTTTTAGAAAATACTTCCCTGGCCGGACATGGTGGCTCTCACACCTATAATCCTAGCACTCTGGGAAGCCGAGGTGGGAGGATCCCATGAAGTCAGGAGTTCGAGACCAGCTTCAGCAAGAGTGAGACCCCGTCTCTACTAAAAATAGAAAAAATTAGCCCAGCATCGTGGCGCGCACCTGTAGTCTCAGCTACTCAGGAGGCTGAGACAGGAGGATCGCTTGAACCTAGGATTTTGAGGTTACAGTGAGCTAGGCTGAAGCCATAGCACTCTTGCCCAGGCAACAGAGTGAGACTCTGTCAAAAAAAAAAAAAAAAAAAAGAATAAGAAAATATTTCCCTACTGTTATCTTGCTTTTTGTGTTATTATTGAGCTATTGAACACCAATGTGATTTTTTTCTTTTTCCCTTTTTCTTCTTCCTTTTTTTTTTTTTTCTTTTCTTAAAATCTAATGGTTTTACTAGAAATGTGTTTTGGAGTTAAGTATTCTAGGTCAGTTTTCTCAGGTATATTTGTGACTTTTCTATATAGTTTCAGTTCTTCTTTTTTCCATAAAGTTTTCTTGAATTAGAAATTTAAATATGTATAATGCTCCATTGTTTTGTTTTCCTTTAGGGAACTTCAAAGATGCATACTTTAGAAATGTTGGATTTTCTTTGCTGATCTTATGTATTTATAGTTTTTTCCTTTTTTGTTCCTTTTCATGCATTTATTTTGTTTTAATCCTCTTGATTTTTCTCATTCTTCTACTGAAATCTCCACTCAAATCTATTATCCCTTGGGACTTCGTAAAGTTTTCATTTCTGAGATGACCTTGTTTTTTCTTCAATTTATTTTCCAAGTTTGGCTAACTCTTATGTCACATCTTTCTCTTTTCTGCCTGTTTCTCTTTTGTGTTTTAAATTTTTGATTCAAGGCGTTCTTTTATACCTGCAAATGCTTAATAATCAATGATATTTAATTCATGTGGTAGATCAAGAACCAGGGGAGGAAATTTAGAGATACTCAGGACAGGAGTATCTCAAGGTTGATTGAAGTTTCCTGGGCCTAGGACAGTTGGTAAAGATTTTGCCAAGACTCAACATTAAATTCAGAATGGAGAGCTTCTAGCTTTCAATAGGCTTTTGCCCTTTTATACCTTGAACTCCTGAGCTCAAGCAATCCTCTCGCCTCGGCCTCCCAGAATTCTAGGATTATAGCCCTGAGCCACCACGCCCGGCTCTTATCCATTCTTTAAAGCAATTCAACTTAAAAGTCCTGCCAGACCATACTTAGCCCAGCTCCAAGAAGTGTGAGTACCAGAGTGTAAAAACAAACAAATAAACAAAAGTCCAACTTTTCTTTGACCATCCCAGCTTTCTCCCAAATGTTGTTCAGAGTTCTTGGACTCAAGCAACGGAAATGGCGTCTTGCTGGCTTAAACCAAAGAGAATTTATTGGAAGGCTTCTTGGGACGTTCCGAGTCTGAAGGATCCGTTTGGGAAACAGCAAGAACCACGGACTTTTGTCACGGGCAGCACAGGGCCACAGCAGGGACTTCAGGCATGAGCCAGCCAGTGCCACCTTCTCGGGCTGTTCTTTGGAGTCCAGTTCACCTCGTCCCGGCCTGTCCTGTGCCGTGGTGGATCCAACGTGGAGATTCTGTTCCCTTCGGTTTCCACAGCAACAGCAAGGTGCTATTTCGCACCGGAATCCGACGCTGGGTAGCCAACACAAACAACCCAGCAGATGCCTCTTTGCTTGTGAGATTTGGGTAAAGGAATTTTAACTCACTTTGTGGAGCAACCGTTTATTTATTAAACTGCTTTACTGAGATATAATTCACAAGTTCACTTGTTTCACTCATTTCAAGGATGTATGGTATTGAGTTCTGGCACGTTCTCAGAATTGTGCAACCACCGCCACACTCTTAATTTTAGGACAAACCATTTGTTTTCAAACCCGAAGACAAAGAATTCCTTGTGATGCAAGCTTGGTGGTATGGCTCGGACCACAATCTACTTTCGCCTAATGCTGTTAATCCTGGAAGGCCCAAGAAGCGCAGGAGCTCAGAGTCTGCCCAGCGAGGGTGGGTTCTTGGAGACAGCGCTGGCTTCTGGGTGGCAAGGTGGCTGGCTGGTCACTTCGTGCCCTCTGGTCCCACGTGATCACATTCTGAAAGAAAGGAGAGGGCTGGAGACTGCTGGAGCTTTTTGCCTCCATTATCCGCAGACAGAAGTCCTGGTCTCGTCTTTGGACCCTCAGTCCTGGCTGTACTTTTACTGTTTAAAATGAACAAAATGGAAACATTTTTAAACGCTGCCCAGACCGGCCTCTAGAGGGGGCTGGTGCGGTGCCTGCCTCCCAAAGTTACCCGGATGTCCGTCAGCAGGAACTTTCTAGGCTTTTCCCTCTATGGGCCCTTTCCCGCTTTGCCGCAGCGCATCCCAGGGCTAACACCCTTCTTGGGAGGGGCGGCGGTCGTAGTCGTGGTTACATTTTTTTCTGGAAAGAAATCTCTGAACCCACCTGCACATCCACTCAGGTTTATAATGTCCTGAAAGGACCGCAGAGAGTTTTACCCTCTTTATTTCCCTTACCCCTCCTGGTCTGCTTTGCATTGTAAAATACACCTAACATAAAATTTGCTATTTTAAGTATTTTTGAGCATACAGTTCTGCAGCATTGAGTACATTCATATTGTTGTGCAACCATCACCACCAACCGTCTCTAGAATTTTTCATCTTCCCAAACTGAAACTCTGCACACATTAAACAATAATCCCTATTTCCCTTTTCCCCAGCCCCTGGCAGCCACCATCCGACTTTCTGTTTCTATGAATGCGAGTACTCTGGGGACCTCATGGAAGTGGAATCATGCAGTATGTGTCCTTTTGTGGCTGGCTGATTTCACCTAGTATAATGTCCTCCGGGTTCAACCGTGTTGTAGCAGGTGTCAGGATTTCCTTCTTTTGAAAGCCTAATAACATTCCACTGGACGGCTATACCACACTTTCTTTATCTGTTCCTATGTCGATGGGCACCTGGGTTGCTTCCTCCGTTGGCTATTGTGAACACTGTCGTTATCAACGTAGGTGTGCAAATATCACGTCAAGCCCCTGCTTTCAGTTCTCTTGGTTCTTCATGGTCTTTTATGCCCAATGGAAGAATAAATGAATCTGCTCTAGAGTAGGGCTGACTCCTTCATGTTATGGCTCTCCAAGGAAATGTTTGTTTGGCGCCCTGGGGCTTGGAGCTCAATAGGGTGATTGGAGGCGGCTGGTCCAGGGTCCTGCTGCCCTGGCTGGCCCCTCCCAGCACACACCTGGGCACATTGGGTAGAGAGCTCTCTGCTCAGGACAACTAGATTCACCATGTTTAGGGCCCATGTAGCAAATGGCGCATGAGTGTGAACGCTCTAAGTGTGGGTGATGGCATGGGGTGTACCAAAGGGGCGCTGATTTCCTCTCTGCTCACACCCCGTCATACAGTTCCCAGCCCTCTGTGGCTCTGGAATTCGATCCACTGGATCTCATGGTGCCCAAAACAGCTACATGATGTCAGCAAAGCAGGTATATCAAAGTCTCCATAAAGCCAGAATCAGGTTAGGATGCCCAAGACAGGCAGGCGGTTGTAGGGACTGAGCTGGAAGACCTCGTGGATTCAAGACTGGGGCTGCCACTTTGGGCAGCTCTGAGAGACCAGTGTAAGCTGGGCTGAGGAACCCATCTGCAAAGGAAAGGGCGGAGGAAGTCACCTGCAGGGCTGCGAAGAGGGCAGGTGCCTCGAGGGAGAAGCGAGAGGAACAGGGAGGCAGGAGGGGAGTGAAACGAGCTGCCTGGAGACGTATAATAAGAGTTTCCATCCCCTGGGGTAGTTGGGCTGGCTCACCTGCCTGGAATGTGCTGGAAGGCAAGTCTAGGTGAAGAAGAACAGAAACTGTGAGGGCTGCACCAGGACTTGTGTAGTGGACAGTAACAAAGTGGCCACCAAGACAACACCTGCACTTCTTTTTCAAATATTTTATTAATCTGTTTGGCCAAACAGGTAATGGAAACAGAATAATAATTTGCTAAAAAGTTCAGTTCAGGAATGCCCTTTCCCCCAAGAAACAAAAGACTCCATGGTTACAGAATGCACCATTGGGTTATGACAACATTTCAAAATAATGTTTCCATTTCATATGTAACAATGTAAACTTCAAAAATAGTAAACTCTAACCCCCGTCCCTCTTTACAGATCTATCACAGATAGAATTTTCTGGCAGACCCAAAGTGTGTAAGTAAACAGCCTGGTGCTTAAAAGTTTCATAAAAAGGTTTACAGATTCAGGAAATAATTGTTCAGTCTTGGTCGGGAAGTAAAAGCAACCAGCAATCCCCCTTCCGCATAATCGATCTTATACGCATATTGTACACCGCAGACCGCGTTCCACATACACTGGTCATCAGCTTTGCCATTTTTGTACACACACACACACACATATAGTTTTATTTGTTTCTAAAGATTTTTACATCTAAATTATAAGACGGCGCCAGTGACTTATCACGTCACTTCGCTCCACATAGGTAAAGACGAAAATTCTGTAGAAGGCACTGTAATTTCTCTTGCATGATCTTACGCAGACACGTGAGAGCAGGCCAGCCGGGGCTTGGACTTGTCTGTCCCTTCCTGTTACCTGGCACAAGCCTGTCCTCTCATGGTTTTCGAAGTCCATGATCCATTTCTGCCTCAACTCTTCACATCCCAGCCCTCCCTCCCTCCCTCCCTCCAAATTAATTGACAGTTTTCTTTTGGTTCTTTGAAATTCCTTAAAATTAAGAGTACAGCTCTGGTATAAAACAAAATATGACCTACCATAGCTGAAAAAGTAATCACAGTGTACAATGTCGTGTTCAGTTGCTAAGATTCAAAACATTGGCCCTGGCTTGTCAAGAACGTCAGTCTTCCCAAACAATCTAGGCAAGGACCGTTCGAACCCACTTTACATTCATTGACGAAGTGCTGAGAGGGTCTTCTTTCCCCTTTCCTATCAAATTGGTACCCTTACGTGGAAGGGTCTGATGTGGAAAAGTGCAAGCAAATTGGACATGCCAATAAATACCATAGAACTTACCGCAGATGACCAAAACTGTACAGGTATGTACACCTTACCCAACCGAGGTTCCGCCCGTCAGCCATAGACCTCCCCATCGTCACCACGAGGGCGTCACCACCGAGTTCCAAGGAGTGGCGTTAGCGGGCGAAGGAAGGGCGGGCTCTTCTGTTCTTGCTCTGAGGTCCCGAGCCCAGGTCTGCACCTCCCTCCGCAGGCTCCTCCTTCTTCCTCACCTTGAGGCGGGTGAGCAGCTTGATCAACCAGACATCCCACTCCTCCGGGAGGAGCAGGAGCAGAAAGCCCAGGCCGATGATGATGATGGCGATGATGCGGACCCCGTTGAAGACTATCTGACTGGTGTAGTGATCGACCACTGCGGGAGACAGAGCACTGGGGTTACTCACCTGGCTGGCTGGGGCACAGGGCAGGACGCGTGGTCTTGGAGAGTGGGCGGGGCCTGGGGCATCCTCCTGGCAGGCTTGGGTCTTCCCTGAACCACAGAATCCTCCTCAGTATGATTTTGTCCCAGGCGGGCTGTTGTCAACTGTATTTTAATTTTTAACATTGGCAAAACCTTCCGTTAATTCAACAGAGGGAGACAGTCAACCAGCCCGTCCCTTGAACAGATGTCAGGGAGAGTTCTAGAAGCTGAGCAACGGCTCTGCTCTGACACGTTAAACAAGCAACAGTTTCCTCCGCTTCTCTTAAGTTGCAGTAGGTAATAAGAAATGATTTCGATTCATCTCTCATACGCCTGGCTATATCCTATGCTCAGATAGGTTTCTACATAAGACTTACCTGGAATGTGCCTTCTTGAGAGAGAAACACGGTGTGAGTATAGATTAAAGATGCAAAGAATGTAGGGGAGTATGTTGAGAAGTTATATTTCAGAAGCCTGCAGTGTCTGGACCTCTTTTTACCAGCTATCCAAGGAGCCTGGGTGCTTTCTGCATCTTAAAGTACAGAAAGTCTCAGATTATTTCATTTGGTTCTCGTATCAACCAAAGTAGCAAGGCCAGGAAGCCCTTCATTTGCAGGGGAGACAAACTGGGCCCACAGCTGATGAGTTGGGGACCCCAGGCCTCCAGGTGGGCCGCGGTGGTGCCGGGCCTAAGCCTAGTGTCCTGGCATCTGTCACACTGCTGCCAAGAGGCAGTCCTGCTGGAAGTGCCGGGCGACAGTGGGGCACAGACAGCACACATGGGTTGGGAAAAGGCTCAGGAAATGGGAGTTGCTTTGCTGGTGCTTTCAGGTGTATTTAACACCACACTGAACAGGAGAAAGGCAGCCACTCTCTGGGAGGCACAGCCAGGTGGGCTGGGCTTTGGAGGATCCAGCAGGTGGCTTTGGAGGAGGCTGCGCCGGGGCAGGGGCGCGAGCGCTCCGGGGACGAGGCATTTGCAGCCCTCTTCTGGCTGAGAGGAGGATGCACAGGGAGGTTGGGGTGAGGCTGGGGGATTCTGGAAAGAAAACCCCAAATTCAAACCAGTGCGAGTCAGGAAAAGGAAGGCGGTGAGGAGCAGGAGAAGACAAGCTTTCAAGAGAGCTGTCAACTGTATGCAGTGGCAATGCAGCAATGCATCCCCGGGGAACACGAAGTAAGGTCCTGGGCACCTTCTCTCTCGTTCTTCGTGGAGGAGAGGAGAACGATGTTCCCGCTTCTGCAGCTGGTCAAGGTGTGTCCACATCGTACCCTGAGCACGTTTTCTCCCATAGAAAGTTACTTGCAGAAATTAAGGTATTTTCTGCTACTTAATTTTCTACATTTATTAATAATACTAATGACATTCATCTCTGCTCCCCACACTAGTTAGAACTGGGATGGCTTTAGACGTTCTGTATCTTGGTGTGGTGCGTGACAATCAATCCATCGTGGAGAATATTGCACATGTAACACACATCGACATTTTACCTAAATGCTTTTTTTTTCTTTGCAGAAGGCTTAACATGCATTCTATACCAGGCACAGCAAGAACATACGTGAATGTGTATGTTGAGAGTATGTGTAGGTGAGCGTGAGTGCAAGTGTGTGTGTGTGTGTGTGTGAGTGGACGTGTGTGTGCTTGTGTGCTTGTGCGAGTGTGTGTATGTGGATGGGTGTGAGTGTATGGGTGCGAATGTGAGAGTGTGTGACAGCGTGTGTATGTGTGTGTGTGTGAGTGTGTGAGCAGGTGTGTGCATGCAAGTGTGTGTGTCTACGAGCAGATAGAGAAAGCCATAGAGGTTTACCTGCGTTGACGGGTACACTGAGGACGATTCCAAGAGACATCAGAGTGGGATATGTAACAGCGATTCCAAAATTTAATACAATATTGAATGCTGAAATAGAGAACGTAAGAAGTGGGCGTTACTCTTGACTGCCTGGACTCTGCCTCCTCGCCGGCCTACCTGACCCCGGGTTCTCTGATGAGGCCGGAGTCACAGCAACTACAGTGACACTTTGCCCTGATTCAGTGAACCTGGGGTTCCTCTGGGGGCTCCAGGACTTGGGATTAGGGACAGACACTCTGACTACTCGGGTTCCTCTGTTCCCTGAGTTTTGAAGAAGGGAAAAGAAATTTGGAAAAGGTAACCAGTGAGAAGGTGCTAGAAATTGGGGCAGTGGCCAGCCTAACAGCTTTGCTTTTCCCTGCTGCCAGCAGGGCTTCGGGAAAACCATGAACAGGGGCTTTGGGATGTGTGTTTTTAGACAGAAACTGGGGGAGGCATCTCCTCGGTGGCTTTTCTGCCTGACACTAGACTTACATTGAGTAATGAAGATGACAATGATGGTGATGATGTTAATAATAATGAAAACGGACAGCATTTATTGAATACTGCCACTTATCAGGCGACGTTCCGAGAGACCTGCATGCAAGAGTGTACCAACTCCTCGCCACGCTACTCCTAGTGGGCGACATGCAGGAAACTGCAGTGGCCATGGTGCCACCACAATGGCTCTGGTTCTGGAATTAGAATCCAGTGCCGCCATTTCAAAGACTACTTTGTGAAACACAAAGATCTTAAAAAACAGTGGGAAGTTAAGCATAACAGTAAACACCATTTTTCTTCCCCAGAGTGCGGGTGTCCAGAGTCCCATCAGTCACGGGTTCCTGGGGATGCTGGGCCGGGCGATTGCCACTTACTCAATAAGAGAACTGAAAATCCACAAAGGTTTCCCCATGGAATGTCAGCGAAAGAGCTCCAGTATTCCACTTTGGTAAAGTAGAGGATGACGGGAATGCAGGTGATGAAGAGGATGTTAAACACACCCAAAATGGACAGAAATAAGGCGGCTTCTCCAAACTTAGCACTGCCCAGGAGGAGCTTGAACAAAACCTGCAGGAGAAAGCAGAGGGGAGGGCTGAAGGCTCACCTCGGTTCCCAACCTGACTCAAGGGATGAAGAATTCATTGGGTAAAGTGGGAGCTGTCCCGCAGGAGGGGTGCCCTGTTCCGGGTCAGCTGGGTGGGGTTCGCTCATCTGCACACGGCTTCAGATCTCGGGGACCAGGTGGCAGAGGGCTCCTCGGGCTACACACAGAGCATCTTCAAGGGTCGCAGCTTTTCACACTGGGCTGGATTTGTCTGGGCTCATGACACCCCATTAATCTGAGATTTCTGCCATGATTACACATCCTCTCACGGACCCCTACGATGGAGCCACGACCCTGTACAACACAGTGTGAACCCCATCGCCCCAAGAAAAGGGGCTTTGGCTGCAAAGACATTTTCTATAAATCAAAGGTGGAGAGATGTTCTCATCTCTGCTCCCTCTCATCACCTCCATTCCAGGGATGGTGCGGGTTTTTAGGGGAAGGCACCAAACATTTACTTTCTTGCACCTGTTCTTGCTTGTACCTCATTGCAGGTGCTTGGCAGGCCAGGAGGAGAGCTTAGAGGTGCAGAAGGTCCCCATCCACCTGAGTCCAGGGACCTGTGGTCTGGTTTGAATCTCTGTGTTGCTGTCCCTCCCACTTCTCCTGCTTTCTCCTTGCTCAGCCATTTCCCAACTAGTTCAGGTATTTCCTGGTATATGTGCAGGAGGTATGGGAAGGGAAATAAATAGCTTTCAGCCTGCCACTGAGTAGTCCCTCTGGACAAATCGCAGGCAGTCGAGGAGCAGAGACAGAAATCTGCATAGAATACCGTGTTCAGCATGGACTGTGTTTCTACGTGTTCTCTGTTCCTCATTAGCACGCAGCTAACTGAGTACAGTAGAGTGTTGCTTCTTAGCACCTTCTGCATTTGGACAATGGCTTTGAAGTCTCAGGATGATGCTAGATTATCACGTCCCCTCAGAAGGAGGCGTTCCAGAGGGAAAAAAATGATGTGTCTTCCTCTGTGGGTGACAAGGGCAGGGAACTGATGGCAGATAAGAAGCTAGAGTAATTTGTCTCCAAAAACCATAACACAAGGCACTCACAGAGCTGGGGAAAAGATGCTATTTCTTATGCCTTTCTACAGTACTTAATTCTCTCTGTCCTCCCGTCCGGATGCACCACAAAAGGCTGGTAAGTCTCAAAGCCAAAATCTCATTTCTCATTGAATCCTCCAGGTCAGTTTCCCAACTTGGAGAGCTGAAAACATTTGCATTCTCTACTAAGGATCTCAGGAGGAGGAGAGAGGAGGAGGGAGGAGGGGAGGGGAGGGTGCAGCCAGGGGGCTTGATGGTGTAGGGGGCAAACAGAGCGAGGGGCCCGGGTATGGGAATAAAAAATCTGTTTCCTCTACACCTGCAGGTGGGACGTGCTTTCCAAGGGATCCCAACATTTTGTCAAAAATATTTTATAATCTTCATAGTAGCAGTTGTACTTTTTTATTTATTTAGCCTACAAGGCAGTGTGCTTGGAATGTATACGGATTCATCCGGAGCACTGGCGGCTGCAGGAACCGCGTGGGCGAAGCTTTGCAGGACGAAGCTGCGCCAGAGACACAAGGTCCCCCCAGGGTCCCCAGGTTCCCCAGGTGGGGACTCAGCTGAGCAAACGCGGAGCCAGCCACGCAGGGCCCTGATCCTCGCCGGGTTCCCGTCTACACAGTGAAGTCAGGAATCTGACTCTGCCAACCCAGCGGGTACCTCCTATTTTGCCCCAAGTGCTGCAGGTATCTGGCTGCGGATGGAAAGGTCCGGAAAGCCAAAACCGAGAGCAGCCTCACGCCTCCACGCTGCCCTCATGGAAACGTCCATCTGCCCATGCACTGAGAACCAGCACTTGGCTTCAAGCACGGGCGCCACCAGAGCCTCCCCCAACGCAAAGGACCAGCCACGTGGGGCCGGGGAAAGCTCGGAGACCCCGCGCCCGCGCGCGCGTACCTTGTAGAGGGCAGACACGGACGCGGAGCCCACCACCAGCGCGATGCCGATGACCGAGTGGCTGTGGAAGCCGTCGGCGTAGGTCATCATCACGATGCCGGCGATGGCGAGGATGGCGGCCACGATCTGGACAGACGGAAGAGAAAAGCGGTCAGGGGCGTGGCGGGGCGTGGGGGCACCACCCACGTGCCGACGAGCTGCAAACGCGCGTGGGGTTCAGCCCTGTGGGGGGACAGTGGGGTCTCCTTTCCGGTCTTCCTTGGGACAGAAATAGGCAAAGGCTCCTGTCTGCATTTTATGCTGCTGTTTAAAGGGGCACTTAGCAAAGCCTGGCGTGACCAAAGAACCGGAAACAGTTCCCGCAAGGAGTAGCTTAGCGCCGGGGTGGCCAGTCCTGGGACTCTTGGGAACTTGAGAGCCAGGTGGTTATGCAAATTCCACCGACAGGTTATTTGGTCATGACAAGGCCTGGTAGACAGTCCCTGGGCAGCAGCTGGAAATGACCTGAGTTCTGTCCCCACCTTCTGAAAGTACCTCGCGTGACCTTGGCTTTATGTATGTCATATCTCAACAGGGAAGGCACCACGAGGACAGAAGATCTTGTCCCCATTTTCCATGCCAGCTGCGTGGGGCCTGCCATAAGGTCATCTGCCAATCGGGGCTACCAACCATGTCCTAACCCTGGAGGTGCAGTTCCTGTCCTTGGCGGCCACAGGCCTCCGCCACCCCAGCCCCAGCAACTGGCCTCAATACTGTCGTTGTCCAGATACCGACTTCTAGGCTGGGGTGGACGGCTTCACGGATAGCATGCGTTACTCTTGTGCAAAGTAAAATTGCCAGCGTAAATAGGAGATAAACTGCCCGGGACACTATTTCCCAAAGGAGAAGAATGCACCAGCACAGAGAATCAACACAAGGACCCGTCTGAAATAGCCGGGGAGCTGCGTAAATGTCACTGGGTGGGAGGTGGGGAGGGGGTGTTGTCAGCAGAACAAATGTATGCGGCAGAAGTTTCGGCTGCTGGATTTATTAACAGTTTTATCCCTCTTACAGAGCACTCAAAACTGGCTTCCGCGGTCTACAACAATACCAAATAACTAAGATTTACCGAGGGGTCATAGGATAAGTGTTTTCTGTGTATTTCTCATTTTAGCCTCCAAATAGGTAGATACCGTCATTCTCCCTCATTTTATAGACGTGAAAACCTGGGCTCAGAGAGGTTACATAACTTGCTCTAAGTCACACAGCTGTTGTGTGAAAGAGCAGAGACACAAATTTTGGGTCTGTTTGATTGCAAAGTCGGTGCTCGTGTGTATAAACAGGAAAGTCTGTTTCACATACGTAGTAAGCCATTGCCAACCATGTACTCTTAGAGTGGTTTAAATACACAATTTTTGGATTAGTATAAAGTAATGTGGTTGAATCTTGCCCAGTGTGTCTGAGTTATATACTTCTCCTAGTGTAGACCTCACGCACTATTTCCATATATGCCCGTAACACAGGGGCCCTCGGGAGGGCAGGTGGGTGTGATGTCCTAGAGAAAGAGCCGACCCAGTCTGTCTACTTGTCCTCTCTGGTTTAGCGACTCATTTGGAATGTACTGTTCTGCATCATGCATATGCAAATATGCATAGATTTCATATTCAAATGCTACATGTACTGTGTACAACTGTTCATTAAGAGAAAGAAACAGAGATAGCAAGACAGTAAGTGAATTCCACCTGCCTCCCCGCCCTCCACTCAGCAAGAGAATAAGAAAAAGAAAAGTAGAAGAGCAGGCAGGGGAAGGGGGCGGTTTCTGCTCCGGAGCGTACGGAGTGCAAGGATGCTGCAGGGATGTTCCAGCCTGGCTAGGCATCGGAGGGACCGGCGAGAAAAAGAAAGAGAAACAGAGGAAAGAAGGGAGGGAAGAAGATAGCAAAATCTCAGATGATTTGGTGCCTCTCCAAAGACACTTGAGTCTTTCCAAACTTATGGCTGGGCTGAAGTTTGAGGAAATGAAGGAGAACAAGGGGTTATTTTTTCCTGAAGACTTGATGGGCAGATTTCCAACCTCTTCCTCTCTCTTCTCTATTGATTAAATAATAGACGGCTAAAAGCTTCGGCCCGAGCTGTGCAGAAGAGCAGGGGGAGGAGGCGGGGGTCAGTGGAGGAGACAAATATTAGAGCAGCCCGTGCCGCCCCTTCGGCTCCTCCTGGCAGGCAGGGCTGGGGGCGGTGATGCCCGCCCCTGACACCTCCCGCTCTACTCCTGGGGTCCCACGCCACAAGTCACAGGGTTGACACACCTGGCTGTGGGTCCCCCACTCTCTGGGCGGCAGCAGCCCTGCTGGGACCTGACCCAAGCTGGTGGCTGCCACCTCACCCTCAATTCCCAGAGCACAGCAGATTCAAAAGGTGCCCCGCAGCTTTGGGGACAGAGCCCAAGAGTCCTTCTTCCTCACCCCATGATTCCTTTGAAGATTCCAGTTTTATCTTTTAAAAATAAGTGCACATTTTACATTTTACGTCTTAAGGTATCTGAGTTTCCTGGTTTTCACATGAAAGCATTTCCTTGCCTAGTCCTGCGCTAAAATGAACTTTCTAGGAAGGCCAAGTTCGTCTTGTGGTTTCACAAGCTCCACACACACCTACCTCCTCCCTCTGGGTGCCCCCGGGGAAGGCCCTGAGTCAAAGCGTGCAATAAGGACAGGGACATACCCTCACTTCCCCAGGCCTCTCTTTTCTCCCACCTTCCTGTCCCGCCGCCCCAGCGCTATCCACTGAACTATTCTAAAACAAGGACCAAGACTGGTGACAGCCACCATCTCTACTTGGTCCGGGGAACAATTAGCTGGAGACAAGGAAGAAATACAGGCCTGGATGCTGCTGTGTAGCATCTGCATGGACGTCCCCATCTGGTGTGGTGAGGTCCATTGTCATCCCCGCCGGGATCCCAGGGCTCTGGAGGCAGAGTCCCAGTCACCCAGGCAGTTGTCACCGACACGCCACGCACCCCCGTGACAATACTGCTTCTACTCTCAAAGGGAAGGCGAGGGAACCCTTGAGCCTTATGGAGCAGACAAGGAGGGTTAAGGACGTCTAATCACCTTTTGTACTAGAGTTCCTCGTTCCTTTCTAGTCTTGCAAAAATTGTGGTGGGCTGCACGTTCTTTGCCAAACAGAACCTCATTTGGATGCTTTTTAGGTTTGTACAGTTTGGGGCAGTTTTACAGAAGGAAAAGAAAGGACTGATTATTTATTTATTTTTTTGTGCATAGAGATGGGGTCTCGCTATTGCCCAGGCTGGTCCCCAACTCCTAGCCTCAAGTGGATCCTCTTGTCTGGGCTTCCCAAGGTGCTGGGGTTACAGGTGTGGGCCACCGTGCCCGGCCTGAGTGGCCTCTTTCCCTCCCAGCTTCTGGACTGCTCTCCTCAACTTGAGGAATATGAGGGTTTGGAGAGAACCGAGGGAACCTATAGTGCACACTCCTATTTCCGAGTGGAGAGAGGCCTGGGCTGGGAGCACCACAAGCTCCCCGTGCTCTGCGTCCTCCCCAGTGCTGGGCTCAGGCTGCAGGGGACAGCCCCGCCCACCCCCCCCCAGAAGGGAGTCGGGTCCCCACGCTGGAGTTACCCTTCAGGGATGGCCCCTTTCGAAACGCTGAAAACATTCTGATTGTTGGAAACATCAGCTGGAATCTGAGATGGGACCGGATCTCGGAGAAAGCTCACAATCCCCGGGAATGGGCTGCCAGGGTTTGAGGACTCATGTGGGTGACCTCCTAGCTCACCTTCTCCTTCCTCCCTCCCTCCTGGCGCAAAAGCCCTCACTGCGAGGATGGGGGGTTATGAACAATCAGAGAATCCCACTGTGCATTTCCCCTCACACAGAGGCTGGGGGTGGTCTTACGCCTGCTGACCGCAGCCAGGTGGGCGTCCTGCACCCAGGGCTCTACTCACTCTCATCCTACTCTTGCTTTTGCCACAAACTACCTCCCTAAGTGTCCGTCCGCTTCTGACACTGCCGACAGAAGCATTGGGTTGATCCACCAACCCCTTCCAAATGAGAAGGAATAGTGAGAATAACAGCATTGAGGAAAGATGACACTTACTGAGTTCTGTGTGCCAGGCATGCATCTTCCTAGTTTATTCTCACAGCTATCCATTAAGATGAGTAGGACTATTCTGTCAATTTTAAAGATGAGGTCACCAAGGCTCAGAGACAATAGTAATTTGTTCCAGGTCCAACAGCTTGCAAGAGTAGAGCCAAGATCCGCAGCCTAGTCACTTGTCTCTAGCCTGGAGCGCCTGGCGGCTGCACTAGAACTCCCAACCTGGAGAGCCCGGACACATACCAAAAGCACACCCGAGAGTCACACGGTGACACAAGGCCAGCCAGCTTGGGCTCCTTTCAAACAGACACCCCTACAGCTTCTCACCCTCTGGACGCTGCAAGTGGCCGGGATCTCCCCAGCATCATGAGACACATTCGCTTCTATTTGAATCTGTCCTCGTGACCTGAACCTGTTGATGTCTCCCAGGAACCGCAGCCCTTGTGGTTTGAGTAATTGCCTTAATAACACAAACCTCCCGTGCAATCTGTTCCACAAACACCGGCCTGAGCCTTCATCATGGTTGTCACGCCTGCACGACTCTCAAGCTCGTGTGCTCCACAAGTTTTGGAAATGACCCGGTGGAAGGTGCTAGCTAACCCAGCACTGTGAGTGGAGTCTGGAGCGATCCCATGCCCCAGTTAGATGTTAACTTGGACCTAAATCTCCATCTGTTTGTCAAGGGGAAACTTTAAGTCACTCTGGCGAGCTGCTGGTGTCTCGTGGAATTTGCTAGATCTCCGAACTCTGGAAGAAAACAAGAGGGAAATCCACCACAACTTGCAGTGGGAAGCTCTTAGATGATCTGCCACATACGTCTAAGAGGAGCGATGATGATGAGGGAGACCCACGCCCACACAGTGCCTTGCTAGTTACACAATTCTGTCACCAACACTGGCGTCATTTCAGAGCCAGCCTAGTGCCAACACAAACTTTGCTCAGCACACACCAGACCAATCAAGTGGCCGGCACAGCCAGACTGCATCATAGCCCAGGGATGTTGTGTGGGGGGACCCTCTTATCCATGCATGGTGACAAAGAAGAGATCCAGAAGCACCATATTGCTCTCTATGAGTCTAGGAGTATTTCAAGTTTTTTTTCCCCCCCACACCTCCTTCCCTTAACCTCAGAAAAATGGTTTTCTTCTGCTAGAAGCAGAATTAACCTTCTCTTTCCAGTAACAAGGTCTCATTTGGAATTTGCTTAGGACATCAGAATCATGCCTAAAAGTTCCATGAATTCTCTCGGCTCTTTGCATCAGAATAAAGTCAGGAAGGGCATGAGTCAGGGGCAGCAGGGCCCAGGACATTCAAGTTGTCGGCGTGGGGGCAGGCCGGCTGTCGGGTAGACTACTGCTGGAAGTACCTGCGTTTCTTGCAGGTATGCCCTGGATCATTTATTTGCCAAAAGCTTCCCTGGGTGGTAGCACAGGGAGAGAGTTTTTATTCCAAAATTAACGCTAAGTCTCAAAACAAACCTTCCCCCTACTGCAAGCTAAAAATACAACTCGGCAGTTGACTCATGTCCCCACCGCTGTTTGGGTAACTTAGGTGGGCGTGAAGCTACCATTAAGGGTGATGTCATTGTTCCCAGGACAATTAGGGAAGGACAGAGGTAGAGGGCCGGGAGTCCGCCCTGCTCCAGTTGCCAGGGTGGTTCGCTCTAACGGGACTGCCCACACACAGGCTCTTAGCTTTGTAAGAGAAAGAGTAAGCGAAGCACTCTACAAAAGCAATAGCTGCCTGGCCGAATGCCCTTTTTGTACTGGTTTGTGGCAAGGTGAAGATGGGGTAGTAGCAGCTAGTGGCCACCAGAGGGAGCCAGGCAGAAGTCTCCAGAATTCTGTGCATGCTATAATAAATGTCACCTGTTCCTTCCATGTTTCAGCTGGTATTTAATAGTGCACTTATCCTATTTCATACAACGGTTATGAAATGTGACTGGCTAAATTTGACTATCTTTTAATGTAATTGACTAAGTCTCGTTTGTAAATGAGAGGTAATTCAAGGGATATGAGTTCACTCTCCCTTTGTGGTAGGAAAGAAGTGAAACTGGCCTTCCACAGCTTGAACTTATCGTGAGTGTATCTGGCTCACTTTGGCTGTGCACACAGGGTCCAGGCAATGGTCCAAGACCGCACGCATGCGTGGATGCTGAAGGATCCTTCGAGTTTCACACACCCCCTAATCAGAGAGGGACAGTGTCAGCAGAAAGCTCCAGGCTGCAGGGCACAGTCCCGCCACGCACTGCAGCCTGGAAAGCCGCCCATGAGAGAGGGGTGAGCACACAGAGAGCGGAGCACATCGCCACCCCCGGGCTGGGTCCCCGACTGGCACACACTTTAGGGAATGCTTGTTGAAATGCTTGAAATGAAAGGTGCTTTAATGAATGCTTGTCTAGTATGGTCTGCAAGCAAGAAGGATTGAAAGGCACCCCAAGAACCGGGCCTCTGCTGGGCTGCTTTTCTGCTGCGAATCGGAAGGAAAGTGGTCAGCAGCTTAGGCTCATGGTGCAGCACACGGAGCTAAGCAAGCCAATGGGCAGGTTTTGGTTGACATGACTGAGTGAGGGAGGAAGACAGATAATAAGGAACTTACCCTCACTCCCATGAACCTGTCCCTGAGAACGATCCATGAGAGCAAGAACACAAAAGCTTTGTTGCAGCAGAACAACACGGAGACATCCGTAGTGTTTATTTTCTTTATTGCATGTAAGTACAGGTAGTTTGTGAGTGTCCAAAGAACACCAAAGGGTGCTGCCTTGGTAAAAAACACCTTCAAAGTCAAGCCATTGTCTCCAAAAAATCGACAGCATTCCCTAAAACAAGGAAAGAGAGGCAGTGTTATTATATTCTTGGGTTTAGACAGACCATCTTTTTTCCCTATACCCAGTTTTCTTTTTTAAGCAAACATAGGAGGGGACAGGGGCTTATTTATTTATTATTTTTTAATAAATGTCTTTCTATGAAAGCTCTTCAACCTATTGCTTTAGTCCATTGAAGAAAATGTTGCACGGTGATCTGACATCATAGATTATTCCTTCTGCTCATGTTAAGTTTGGAATTGATGGTTCTACACCAAAGGTAACGTTGGGATCACCTGACCTGAGGACCCAATTCTAAGGGGGTTGGCTGAGGCATCTGTCACTCGCTGAGTAAGAGAAGGAAGTCACTACGCCTTTTTGTGGGGGGAAGAAAGTGGTAATGGAGAAGGACGAAGACTTGAAGAGACACTTATTTTTTTTTTTAATTTTGCCCCAAATTGGGATTGTCTTTGTGATCAGGCAGAGGCAGTCACTTCTTGGGCACATCTACCACATTTTGGCTATGACACGAATAGTGTGAACTCTCTACATATTTTCTCCGTGAGGACACTTTTGGAGCACATCACGCCAGCACGTGGAAGTTCATGTTTCCACTTCTCTAATGGACCTTCTAGCATGGGAAGAAGAAGGAGATGCAAGAGTTCAGAGTCTTAAGAGGGAGCGAGATGAGGAAGCACCTGTAGATGCATGTCTTTCAATGCCATTGTTGATTCTAGGGGGAAGGATGGATCTTCCGCACACAGAAGAAGGAAGGAGAGCAGGCCGGGGAGGGAGGGGGGTCACAGGCCTGGAGAAGGCTGGCTGCGAAGGGCTGGGCCTACAGAGGGCTGCGTGTGTCCTTGACTGTCAGGGAATGAAGATCGTTGTTCTGTTGGGCTTGGGAAGCCAGGCAAGGAGAAGGACGGGCACCGACACACTGTCCCCACAGGGGTCCCTGCCTAGGCTCACGGCCACCATGGGTGATGCAAGCCAGCCAGGATGGCACTCGGCGTGTCAGCAACTCAGAAGTAGACTCAGCTCAGGACTGACTGACCCACCATGAGAGCGAAAGAAAAGACATCACTAGAATAAACCCAGCACACCGAGGGGGTGGGCATAGCTCCAGCCTGTGCCACTTCACATTAGAACGCAGAGATAAAGGAGGAAAATTAAAAACAAGAGTCAAAGGGGACTGGATAAGATTTTTCATTTGACATTATTATCTGTTCTTACTGTCAATCTAAAATGAAAGTTGCCTTTGTTCATAAATCAAGCATGGGACATCCGTAGAAGAAAGAGAAAACTCATTAGAGAAAGGCATGAGAGCCTCCGAGACTCTCAGACACACTTACCGTTTGATGGAGCATGGGGATAGTTTTGCCACCTTTCCCTGTGCTCAGAGTCCTATGTGACTTCTGCACAAACCAGCACCAGATAAAACGTTCAAATCGCTAAATTTGCCATGAAACCAATTCAGCTGAATCGATCCCATTTTGGCTATAGACAGATGCAGCTCTACCTAACAGAGAGGTTGATATTTCTGTTTGCCTTGTCATTTTCATGCAGTATTTCAGCTGCATGTCCTTTGGGCTTTTCTCAAGCCCCTGTTTGCAAAACAGTCTTTGTTCCCCCAGGGACAGTGATCATGAAGCATGGCTTCCTTCGTGTTTGTGACTATGGTGGCTATAAAGTGATGCTGGTCCCTTGAGTATGCCCAAAAGGCTAAAAAAATAATTCATGCTGTGGAAGGGGCCATCTAAAGCTAACTGGACAGATGACTTCGTTCATCTCTGACAATCTGCATTTGACTCCTTCAAAGCCTGATGGTTGTGGAGGGGTAGGCCATAGACAGGGCTTGATATTGATGCCCAGGTTGCTGGAAATGGGGAGGGGAGTGGGGATCCCACCTGGAGATGGAAAAGGGTGGACTTCAGGGCCTGGCAGAGCTCTGTTGGCCGTTTGAAGACTCGTGGCCAGAGGATCACAGCTTAGGTTGGTGGACCTTGGTTCCAATGAGACCAAGATGACTGGCTCCCTGGGCCAGTGAGCCTTGTGCTGTTTTCCGACCACAGGCTGTGCCCTGAGCTATGTCAGCTGGCTTGCCTAGGTGAGCCCTTGACCACAAATGAACCCAAGAGAGATGATGAACACAAATCTGTTTCTGCCAGAGACCTCTTCTTGGCACACAGAGTGGAGTAGATGCTCTCCTCACTGACTTCCACTTAACTGATTGGACAGTCTAATGTCCTCATTCCTCATGCTCACTGATGCCCTTGGCAGGCTGAAGGCCCAAGGCTGGCAGTTATTGTCCAGCACACCCAGGCCCTTTGGTTCCTACCGGTTGAGGCATATGGCAGCCAAGATTTAGATGTATTTGTTTCCAACCCTGCTTGTGCCAATTGTTCTTGGTAATGTCAATTAAATATTTCATAAACCGATGAAATATGAACGAGAAAAGAAAGTCTGTTTTTTCTAAGAAATCTAAGTTGTGAGCTTCAAGGAAGACTCAATAAAAACAAGGCCTGAAATACCGCTATTGCATTATGCATGTAAAGAAGCATGGCAATAGATAGCAAAATTGTAAAAGTCTGTAATTTCTGTACTTATATTATGTGACAAATACTTATGGTCTTGGTACTCTTTAAAGAATCCTAACTGGGATAGCCTGTCTTGGTGGGATTAGGATGGCTTTCCATTTAATTCAAATCAACAAACACTTGTTTAGCACTTGTTGTACCACAATTCTAGACAAGAAATTATGGCTAATACAGAAAAAGTAGTTTTTAAACTAAGTAAGCTTTTTTAAAACTAGAAAACTGCCTTGAATTATTTCTTTTGTAATTTTCTCCACCTCATTTTCTTCTGTTTTTCTCTTTCTGGAGCTTCTTTTAGTTCAATATTGGACCTTCTGATTTGATCTTCTGGTTTTATCTTTTCTTTTTTCCTTCACTCTCTTTTTCTCTTTTATTTTGTGGGAGATTATCTGGACTTTATATTCCAATTCTTCTATTAAATTTTAAAAGTTAGTAGCTTACATTTCATTTCCAAGAGCAGTCGCTGCTCTTAAGAAGATTACGATACAATGGGAAAGATAAGACTTATCCCTCAATAGGAATCAATACAAGCCTAAACAGAATCACATATTAAATGGCATGGAATATAACAATGCTAGGATATTACTGTCTAATGAGGAGAGTTGGGATGATTGCATAGGCCTTGTAAAAGTTGTAGATTTTGAGCAGAACCTTGAAGGATAGGTAGGATTTATATAGGTGTGTGTATGTGGGTGGGAAAGATAATACCCTCGTAGAGATAAGAGAAGAAATTGTATCTATGAAACAAAAACTAATGACTGGAATAAAGGAAATAACTTTGGGAATTAAATATGGGCTATAATCAAATTTTAAATAATCATAGAAGAATTGAAATATAAAGTCAAAATAATCTCCCATAAAAGAGAGAGAAGATAAAATCAGAAGATCAAACCAGAAAGTCCAATATTGAATTAAAAGAAGCTCCTCTAGAAAGAGGAAAGAGAAATAAACAAAGTGGAGGAAATAACAAAATAAATAATTCAAGAAAGTTGCTTAGACCTGGAAGACGTGAGTCTTCACAACGCAAGAGCCCACCAAGTGCCAAGGAAAACGAATGAAGTAAGAACCACAACAAGGCATGTTTTGTGAAACAAAGGGGTACAGGTCAGATCTGAAAGTGCCCAGTAGAAATAAACCAAAATAGGTCAAGGGATAGATAGGAAATCGTACGCTTACCAGACGACTCAACAACAAAAATAGAAGCTAGACAATCACGGCACAATGCCTTAAGATTTTTGAGGGAATTTTTTTTTCCCAGCCAGAATTACATCACCAGCCAACTGTCAATCAAATGTGAGGGTGGACTAAGACATTTCGGCTAGACAGTACTCGACAACGTTGGCTCTCAAGCCCCGGGAGGAGAGTTTGCACCAAACCAGAGTCTACACCAAGGAGGAGGAAGGCCTGGCAGCGGGACGCAGGCAGCCTCCAGCCCAGGCAAGAGAGAAAGCGAGTCCCAGCACCAGGAGACCAGGCATTGCAGAGGGCTCTGGAAGGGAGTCTCCAGGGAAGTCCTGTGATTAAGCAAGAACGGGGGAAATATTGATAGGTTTTGGAGATGGTGGAACGTTTAGAAAAGAACCATTCCATGGAAATCAAGGTGAATGAGGCAAATATTGCCGGCAGGAGAAATGACGAATTGTTCACAGAAGGAGGCAGAGTTGGTGAACAACACATGCTCACAATAATGTGAATGCTATTAACCAAAAATTGGGATGTCATTATGTTGGAGGGAACAGAATCAGGGGAAGAGGTGGTGGGGTAAGACAGAAATCAGAGGTTGTCTGTTTAAGAAACACTGAGATAAAAATTTAATTTGGCTAACTTGGCATAAATACCAGGAGAAAGTATCCACAAGAGTTGAGGGTGGCTGGGAGTAGGCAGGTGGGGGGCAGGAAGGAGTTGCTGCTTTTTACCATGCTTCTATTACTACTATTTCATTTTTCCAAAGTACATACGTGCATTCAATTGCTACAAATAAAAGTTAATTTAAAATACAGAAGAAAGAGGTTGAGTCGCCGTGGTTGAAGCTGAAATTCGGGAGCTCTGAGGAAGCTTTGAGAAATGCGATTTGAAGACCATACATAGAGAGAAGCCCAACAAATCATAGTGAAGGACGTTGCAGCCCAGACAGATTGGAAGGCCCTGTGCAAGTTCAAAAAGATGTCAGCAGTACAGCCAGCCCTGCAACCTGGGTTCATTCCTCAATAAATACTCCCAGTGATCCCCTTTCTTCTGAATCCTTTGCACCACCATTTAAATATGCCTAAGCCTCTCCAGTCCTAACACACTCCCTGAGAAAAGCCAGCCTCTCATCCTGCCCCTTTCCTCTCTTCCGCTTTCTTGTAGCCAAACTTTTCAGAATAGGAATCTGCACTCAGGTTCTCCATGACCTTGACTCTCTCACTCTCCAGCTACATGGTCCAGTGTCTGCTCCCTACACTCATCCAAACCCCAGACCAATTGCTAAGGACCTTCTGGTCACTGATTCCAATAGGCACCTTTCGGTGTTCATCTTCCTTCTAGAAGCTTCTGGCATTGTTGACTGTTCCTCCTTGAAACACTCTCTTGGCTTCCAACTCACCACACTCCCCTAGGTTTCCTCTGACCTCTCCATACCCTTCCACGCTTTCTCCATAAGACTTCTTTAGTATTTTCTTAAGGCTCTCTTCTTGTTCCTCTACTTTTCACCCTATAAACAGTGACTGAGCAATGTCACCTACTGTCATGGTTTCAAAGCCCAGCTGAGGACCCTTCAGTGAAGACATTTCTTTCATCTGATACCATACTCGCCTTGGACATCCCCAGACACTTCAAATTCAGTCTTCCCCAATAAACTCAATATCTTCCACCTCAGTGCCTATATGATACCATGATTCGTGTTTCTACCCAGGCCAGATACATGGGAATTATTCTTAACGTCTCCTTTTTCTTCTTCACATCTAATTCATCACCAAGGGCTGTAGATTATTTCTCCTAAATATTTTATGCCCCCACGGTCACTACGCTGGCCCATGCCTTTATCCCCTCTTACTCAAATTACTGCCACTGGAGTCTCATCAAGCTTCTCTCTTCACTGTTGCCCCTTCTCCAATCCAATCCATTCCAGTCTCCATGCTACACTCAGAGAGGTGGTCTTTTTCCCTCGCTTTCCCTTCCGATAATGGCCAAGCTCTTTGGTTGAGTAACAGCTCATACATCCCCTGCAGTGAAGAGACCCTGATGTGTTCCCATAATGCCCTGCCCTCCTTTTCACAGCATACAGGACCTTTGTTGTAATGCACTTTATTGTATAATAGTTGCAGCTTATTTAATTGTCTGACTTCTTCACTAGACCGTAAGCTCTGTGTGGTTGTTATACTTTTGCATTATCTTATATCCTTAGAGCCTAGCACATAATAGGTGTTCATAAACAATCTTTTACAGAATACATGCACTTATTCCTTTATCGGGGACCAGTGGTTTTCAAACAATGATGCAGAGACCATCAATCTTAAAAATCCCAGAGAGCTTTTAAAAATACAATTGCTTGGATTCAACCCTAGACATATTCAATCATACTGTCCAATGAAGGGCCTAGGATTTTGTAGAGAATGGTGCAGTTTACACGAGGGATGCATTCTTGACAACATGCCATAATTCAAAATTTACAAATCTTGACTAGTTTTCACACAGTAGCACTGGTTTCTGTTTGCCAGCTAATGTTAACACTACCACCTGGCATTTATAGTACACTTGGCCTCCCAGGATTAATATTGTGATTCTTGTTTAGCTTTTAAAATCTTGGAGGCGTCACATTATTTGGAATTTTATACATAAATGAAACATTAGTCATACTTATTTTGTGACTATAAATTTGCATTCAAATGTGACTATGCTGTATTTAAAAAAATTTCCAGATAATTCTCATGTGCAGCCAAGTTTGAATCCAAAGTCTCATGCTCCTTTTCTCTCTTTCTCTGTTTTCTTTCTTTCTTTTTAAAAAAGTCTTATAAATTTTTAATTGTGAAAATATACATATCATAAAATTTATCATCTTAACCATTTCTAGTGTATAGTTTGGTAGTGTTGAGTATATTCACATTGTTGTGCATCCAATCTCTAGAACTTTTCATCTTGCAAAACTAAGACTGTGTGTACTCATTACACACCTTCCCATTCCATTCTCCCCCCAGCCCCTGGCAACCACCATTCCCCTTTCTGTCTCTATGAATCGGACTACTCTAGTTACCTCATATAAGGAGAATTGAACAGTATTCATCCTTTTATGGCTGGCTTATTTCACTTAGCATGTCTTCAAGGTTCATCCATGTTGTAGCACGTGTCAGAATTTCCTTCCTTTTTAAGGATGAAATAATATTCCATTGCATGAATATACCACATTTTGTTTAACCATTTATCCATTGGTGAACACTTGGGTTGCTTCCACCTCTTGGCTACTGCAAATAATGCTGCCGTGAACATGGATGTACAAACCTTGAGACCCTGCTTTCAATTCTTTGCTATGTATACCCAAAAGTGGGATTGCTAACTAATATGATAATTCTATTTTCACTTTTTTTAAGAACTACCATGCTGCTTTCTATAACAGCTACACTATTTTCAATTCCACCAACAATGCACAAGGAATCTATTAATAACTTCTCCACATTATCACCTACAATTGTTATTTTTTTTTGTAGCCATCATAATGGGTGTGAATATCTCATTGTGGTTTTGATTCATATTTCCATAATCATTAGTGATGTTGGGCATCTTTTCACATCCTTAGTGGGCATTTGTATATCTTCTTTGGAGAAATGTCTATTCAAGTCCTTTGCCTAATTTTAAATTGTTTTTATTGTTATTGTTGTGTTGTAAGAGTTCTTTATATATGATTTGCAAATATTTTCTCCCTTTCCATAGCTTGCATTTTCACCATGTTGATTGTGTTCCTTGATGCAGAAAAGTTTTAAATTTTGACGTAACATCAATTTATCTATTTTTACTTTTGCCTGAGCTTTTGGTGTTGTATCCAAGAAAATATTGCCAAATACAATGTCATAACCTTTCCGCCTATGTTTTTACCTATGAGTTTTATAGCATTAGCTCTGAGGTTTAAATCTTTGATCTATTTTGAGTTAATTTGTGTATATGGTGTAAGGCAGGAATCCAACTTCATTCTTTTGCATGTGGATATCCAGTTTTCCCATCATCATTTGTGGAAAAGACTGTCCTTTCCCCATTGAATAGTCTTGACACCCTTTTTGAAAATCATTTGACCATATATGTGAGGGTTTATTTCTGGGCCCACTATTTTAGTCCTTTGGTCTACATGTCCCTCTTCATGCCAGTACTAGACTGTTTTAATTATCATAGATTTGTAATGTTTTGAAAAAAGGAGGTCTCCAACTTTGCTCTTCTTTTTCAAGATTGCTTTGGCTATTTGGAATCTCTTGAGATTCCCTGTAAGTTTCAGAATGGATTTTTCTATTTCTGCAAAAAATGCTGTTGGGATTTTGATAGGGATTGTGTTAATCTCTATATTGCCTTGGGTGATACTGATATCTTAAAATATTAAGTCTTTCAATCCATGAATGCTGGATGTCTTTCCATTTCTTTGTGTCTTTTTAAATTTCTTTCAGCAATGTTTTGAAGTTTTCAATATGATGATCTTTCATCTTCTTAGTTAAGTTTATCCCTAAGTACTTTATTATTTTTGATGCTCTTATAAATGAAATTGTTTTACTTTCTTTCCTTTTTAGAAAAAACTTAAAAAAATTGGAGTACAGTATAACATACATTTACTTAAATGTACAAAGATTAAGGTGCACAGTTTAATTAACTCATAAAGTGAAATCATACATGTAACACTATCTCTATCAAGATAGTCTGGGCTTTTGGTGTATCCATCACCCAAATAATGTACATTGTACCCATTAAGTAATTTCTCATCATTCAGCCGCCACCCCACCTCCTTCTGCATCTCCAGTGTCTATCAGTTCTCCTCTCTGTCCAGGTGTGTACATGCTTTAGCTTCCATGTATAAGTGAGAACATGCGGTATTTGTCTTTCCATTTCTGACTCGTTCACTTACCTCTTAGCAAATTTTTAAGTATATAACACAGTATTGGTAACTACAGGCATCAGGCTGCATAGTCAAACTTATTCATCTTGTAAACCTGTAACTTTGTTCTCTTTGGCTAATTCTTCCCCATTTTCCCCTCTCCCCAGCCACCATTCTACTCTCTGCTTCAATGGGTTTAACTATTTTAACTATTCTTTCATGTAAGTGGGATCATGAAGTTTTTGTCCTACTGTGTCTGTCTTGTTTCACTTAGTATAATGTCCTGCATGTCTGTCTTGTCCCAAATGGCAGAACCTTCTTCTTTTTAAAGACTTAATAGTATTTAATTATTATTGAATAGTATTTAATATATACGCACTTCATCCATTCATCCATCAATGGATATTGAAGTTGCTTCCTTGTCTTGGCTGTTGTGAATAATGCTGCAATAACATGAGAGTGCAGATATCGCTTCAACATCGCTTGAATTCCTTTGGATATATAACCAGAAGTGGGATTTCTGGATCATATTGTAATTCTATTTTTAATTTTCTGAGGAATCTCCATACTGTTTCCCACAGTGGCTACACCAATTTTCATTCCCACCAACGGTCTACAAGGATTCCCTTTTCTCCATATCCTCGCCAACAAGTATTATCTTTTGTTTTTGGATAATAGCAATTCTAACAGGCGTAAGGTGATATCTCACTGTGGTTTTCCCTTGCCTCTCCCTGATGACTAGTGCTATGGAGCATCTTTTTGTATACCTGTTGACCATTGTTTTCTTTGTAGAAATATCTATTCAGGCCCTTTGCCCATATATTTTTGTTTTATTGTCTGTGTTCATCCACCAAAAATTAGCAGACAAATATTCCATTAAAAGAAAATGTAAGTTTAGGACATTTGCAGCCTACAAGAAACTTTAGTCCCTGAGATATCCCCCCTGAGGAATGGTCCAACCTTAACTCTAAGGTCTTTGAGATTGGGAAGCACAGACTGCATACGTGTCTCACTAACTAGGAATTTTACAGCCTCCTCCACGAGAATCTGTTCTTTGTGTGGGGACCAGCTGGTTACTTTGCATGCTTAATCAAACAGCAGAGGTAGCTGGGAAGTGCGGAGAGTGTGCCTGCTCCCAGAGTGTCGCTAGGGCTCCTGGCCAACTTGCTGGGTTCTGTGCTCCATGCCAAGGCTGAAGACTGAAGCAGCAAAGACAGAGATGACCGGCAGCTTCCTTTTGTGTGTGGAGACCAAAATGCCAACCGAAAGAGTCTGGCTACTTAGGAAAGACAGGCCTTCCAAACTTCCGTGCGTTTCCTCCCAATCTGAAACAGCCTCTTCCTGAGCCAACCATTCCGCCTAGTCCAGGGAGTTCATTCAAATATCTGCCATGTGGGATAAGGCTACACTGATGACATTTGCTTGGACACTACAGTTAGCCAATGAGATTAGACACAGGTGTTTTTTTTTTTTTAAGCAGAAAGACACCATAGGACCATCTCTTACAAGATGTGATTTTTTTTTTTTCTGTGTAGGCATATTAAGAACAGGTTGGAGATGGGCCTTAATGACACTTGTTAATACTGAAATGGAACAGGTGGCTCAAGAAAGTGTCAACCTTCTGTCTTCAGGAAGGGCATCCCTCTGAAAAACAGGGTACCCAGCGCCCAGCACTTGTTCAACGGGTTCCAGAAAATAATAGCTGCTGGACTTTCACTTCTGTTTTGCAGCCTTTTCACAACTTTCACTTCGGCAATGATTTGTTTTGCGTTTCACTAGCTGTCAAGAGCTGAACCAGGAACGCATTTCTGTAACACAAGTCCCAATAGCATTTTTATCCCTGAGTTGACAAGACATGGCAGAGCGTGTGAACCTTTAGTTGGCTCCACCAAAAGAAGCTGGAGCTCAGACTTGGTGGAGATGGTGAGACATCAGGTCCAATGGTGCCCACGGGAGTCCCAGAATGAGACCCCACAGCTGTGCCTGTGTTCATTTGCTGGCTGGCCTCACTTTCTTCCCAGTGGGTTATTTGTTCGGGGCTTTGCAGTGGTAGAAAGGAGTATATGTAGCTCACTACGAAGAAGAAATTTCTACTAATTATTCAACAAAAGAAGAACCTGGGATTTCAAAACTGGGCCTGCTCTTGTTCCCCAACACCAGCTTTCAGGGACCTGGGATTCTACCAGTGTGAGGAGATGGCTGGCAAGACTTCCAAACATTGATCAGATTTCCTGAAGACCTTGGGTGAGCAGCCCTCCCTCTCAATCCCAGCTTGGCTCTCATCCTTGTAATGAAGAGGCTGATAATTGAGACGTGGCCGGACCCATGAGCTCTTCGCATTTGTCACAGTGAAAGGCAATGGCGTTTGGATACACGTTAGTAGGCTGAATGGCAATCTTCAAAGTCGAAGCTTTGCAAGGGAGTAATGCAGTGTCCCATGGGATAGTTCACACAGCCACCCCGCAGCTACCCAAGAACAGTGTAACCGGATAGTTTAATTATCCTATGGGGATTCCAAAGGGCCTTCGTCACTCATGGGAATGCCACCTGCATTCTTGGCCTTTCTCAGAGAAGCATGAGCAGCGTCTTTGTCCTAGTGATCTGTCTGCTGAAGCTGGCTGCAGGGACACAGAGACGAGCAACCTCCCTCCCTAGGAAATCAAGACATTTCTCTGTACTGGGCTAAGCTCGGTTTCTGCCTGGGGCCAAGCTCCCGTGGGCTTCAGAAGTTTGGAGACACCTCTCTGCCACTGTCCCCTTTATGAGGTTACCAGTGTCTCTTCTTCCAAGGCTTCCTCTTGGGCATCGGGCTCCCCCCGGGCACCCTGCAATCGGCCAACATAGTACCCTGTGCCTCTCAGCCCCACACCTCCATAGAGCTTGGTAATTACTGTTTACATAACTGTCGCTTCTAAGAGAAGGAGCCTGTGTCTTAGTCACCCTTATACCCTCCAGCACCCAGGATATCGCATGATCCGAAAGTGGCAGTCAGTAAATATTAGTGAATAAATGACCAGAACTCAGCGCTCGATGTTTAGGTGGATTTAGCCAACGTCAGTGTATCTACGCTGCCAGAAAGTTTAGCAAGTTGATATCCTACAGCGGTGAACTACCAGCACTGGCAGGGACATTTGAGCGCCAACTTCTTTATTCTAGATGTAGGGAAAGCTCTGGCACAGAGGTGACGCATTCTGCCCAGGGTCACGGGCAGCCAGTTCGCAGTGGGGCTCAGTCTAGAACGAGGGGCTCCTGATTCCGTTCCCCACTCTCTGCATTGATTTCAGTGAAACCCTAAGTGTGTCTGTCTTTGCCACAGGGGGAGTAGCTGCCCACCTACTCCGCCAGCCAAGGCAGAGTGAGGAATCAAAGCCACACCCGTGGCAATGGCTCCAACGCAGGGACTGTCGAAGGGTCCCGTGCTGAGTGCTGAGCGTAAGGATTCTGCCTCCCTGGATTTGCAGGAATGGGTATGAGGATTTGGGGTATATTCCCTGAAACTAATTATGCAGATGTGTGGGCAATGCTCTCTGCTATTTTCAGGAGCTGTGTTAAAACTATTTAAAACCACGGGCATAGATTTGTCTTCAGAAAGACACATTCAGGGAGTTAGCCCAAAGACTCTCCCTCTGGCTTGATCAACAGATCTATGCTTTTAAAAAAACAGCTTCCTTCAAGCTAGAGAGATGGAAAGACCCGTGTAATTCAGGGTCAGGTGAACAGGCTGTGTTTTCCTGTTCTCAAACCTGGAGTAAAACAAAGATGCCCCGACAGGTGTTGAAAAGTCAGGGTTATTACTAAGGAGAACAATTTTATAAAAGTTGAAATAAAATATTGTTGTATATCAAGGGCAGAGACGCTTACATATGGAGCCAATTCCATAATATGCCATTTAGGGTAGAATGATTTCTATTTCTGTTGATTTCTGTCCATTGTAAAGCTTTTCAAGGCCAGCCCAAGGAGACTGGTGTGTCTGTGTGCGCTGATTTTGAAGGCAATTTTCCTCTTGTTTTTGGTGGCTGTGTCTCCCTCATTCTCTCTCCCTCAGACATACGACCAGAACTGCCCCATCTGGACCAACAGCATAGACCTCTTCAGAGGTAGATGGACTTCCACGGCACCTACCAATGGATGCCTTTGAAAATAATTTAGATTTGACTGTAGAAACTGTCTAAGCGGATATTCCCTGGTCGTGCACGTGAAGTGGACCAGAGACAGGCATTGTTTACCCTTGAGGAAGTCACTGGTGGCTCAGCCGAGACTCAAGGATTCAGAACGGTTGAGAGAAAGTTGTCCTTGCTTTTGAATGTTCTTCTGGCTTAGAGAAAACTCCTGGGTAAACTGAGTTCCTGCTCTCGATTCCTGCCCTCCTGGACTCAGGCCTGCACCCCAGGAGCTGTCATCCTCGGGGTCCTCCTTATTCCAGGGGCTTCCTGATTGGCCTTCCTGGTCCCTTCTCATTGCAATTCCTGCTTATGGTTCCTTTTGTACACTCAGGGTCTACGGACACTCAGCTACATTCGGGTCTAGTTGTGAGAGGGCTCGTCTACATTTTTAGGAAAAGTGGAGTTTTCAAAGTAAAGTCACCCCCCCCATCTGCCCACGGCAGCAGAGGTGTCTGCAGGCAGAATTTGTTTCAGTATCTTGTTGGGAACCTGATATAATGAGCTTAGGAGCTGTACGTTTAAAAATTAATTAGCTGCGTGTCTCTGGGTCTCAGTGGTTTTTACCTGTGAAATGAAGGGCCGGTTCAAATGAAGCTGCAGGATCCTTTCGAAGTCAAACATCTATGAATGTGAGATTCAAATCCTTCTAGGTTAACAATCTAAAGCTGGGAGTCACCCTCTGGGGCAGGGGCCCGGCCCCGGCAAACACCACTGCTAAAGGTCCGGGTTTGGGAGGTGGCAGGAGGACAGGTCAAGCCTGCATTGTGCTGCTTCTCTGCTCATGACGAGGAACTGACAGTTCATAAAAACAAGGACCACTCCAAACAGCAATGGCGCTTTTCTCTGAGCACATTGAAACCACCCCATGGTGGGACCCAGGGCATTTCCTATTTCAAGGCAGTGTATTGGGGGTGACACCCCGCCATGGGTGGGATTCCAACACTTATTCCAGCCCCCCAACATGCTCCAACGAGCACCACAATCGTTTTCCTCATTTCTTGCTAACAGATGCCAGATGATTTAGGGAGCTGGAATCTTCTCTAGCTACGTTCTCTATGTAAGTGCAGATGGGAGATGACACAGGTCTGCAGGGGGCCACTGCTCAGAGGCCAGGCGACCTCCCTGCTGTCCAGGCACCAACTGCCTCACGCGCTGCTGCACTTGCCGTGGTTCTTAACATGCTGGGCTGTCACAAAAGGCAGCAGACAGGCGCTGCAGCAGCGTTTATGGAGATGGACGGATCAGGCCTTACAAATCTCTGCCCACCTCTCCCCAAGACACAGAAGCACACGCCCCCAGTCCTGCAGCTGAACCCAGACACGTGCGGTGCAAGCACCGTGACCTGTGCTTTCCCTGGAGCTAAGACAGTGGGCATCTCCCTCTGCCACCCCCGACCTCCCGTTCCTGTCACTGTCATCGCATCTTGAAGCCTGGTGTTCCTTTGTTGTCCTCTGCACCTCAAGGACCCCCACTAGCTCTCGACGCTTTTTAGCTTTTGCCTTAAAGAGTATTTGAAAAGTACCAGGTCGGACTGTAGTCAGTTTTCCTTCTTGAATGCAAGATGACCTTAATTGTGGTGAATACAAATTATGGCGGCTTCTCCTATCACAAAAACCCCTCTAGTGGCCAGCTCCGTGCTACCCTAGTCTGTCTTTTGGGGGGAGCTGCTCCTTCTCCTGCTCTACCCTGATGCCCCGCAAGCTCTAGTCAAGGTCCTCATGGAGGCAGCTTTCTTTCAACCCAAAGTCAGGGCAAATGAAGGAATTGGAAATTGAAGCTTAGAGTCAAAGTGAATGATGCTATTCCGATACTGGAGTCTCACATCCTTGAGCAAAAGTTTTCACTACAGTACAGTGGCCCCTCATTGATGCTTGCAAAGCAGAGCAGCTAAGAAATGTAGTTAAAGTCTGAAGCCAGACTGGGTCTAAATTTTGGGTGGGAGACTGATTTGGGTCGGTTCCTTAACCTCCCTGTATCTCAGCTTCATCATCTGTAAAATGGGGACATTGACAATATCCACTCCATAGGGCTGTCAGGTGAATGGAATAAGTGCTTTGTGCTTAGATTAGTGCCTGATATATAGTAAGCGTTCAATATATGTTAGCTATTATTATCATTAATGACTTTTTTGGAAGTTCATATACGCTTCCTCAAGAAGGCTCCGTAGGCAGCCTGTCCTAGTAAACCATGGATTTTAGTGTTGAGCAAACATGGAACCATCTCTTTACTCTTTCATTTATTGGCCCTGTGAACTTGTGTGTGCTATTTAACCTCTGTGAATCTGTGTCCTTGTGTTTAATATGAGGACAAGGCACATCTTACAGGATGATTGTGAAGGTAGAAATAAGAGAGTATATGGGGAAAAGCAGTATCTGGCTGGTGTTTAATAAATATTAGTTATTTTTTCTATTAATGTGATGCTCACTAAAATGGAGGAAGTCGATTCTACCTTTGTAGTGCTCTGACAGAAGGTTCTCTTTTTATCCTGATGTTTTTCCTTTTTTTTTTTTAGAGACAGGGTCTTGCTCTGCTGCCCAGGATGGAGTGCAGTGGTGTAGTCATAGCTCAAGCTCACTGTAACTTCTAACTTCTGAGCTTAAGTGATCCTCTTGCCTCTCAGCTTCCTAAGTAGCTGGGACTACAAGCATGCACCACCACACCCAGCTAATTTTTCTTTCTTTCTTTTTTTTGTAGAGATAGGGTCTGGCAATATTGCCCAGGCTGCTCTCAAACTTTTGGCTTCAAGTGATCCTCCCACCTCGGCCTCCCAAAGTGCTAGGATCACTGGCAAGAGCCACTGTGTCCGGCCTATCCTGATTTATTATCTAGCTCCATATAACTTCTACATATTTGTCTTAATTCTACCTCTTAAAACCAATCTAACACCTTTTCTATTTCTACAGACAATAAAATATTTGGAAGTTCCTTTTTTCCAGACTAATTGTCTCTGTTTTCTTCTATCACTTCTTGTGGGGGTTGATTCGGAGCCCCCTCGCCACCCCCACGGCCTCTCACCCATGTCTCTCTTAAAACATGGCCCCACATGACATTGCTGGTATTATCTGGCCATTGCAGATGAGGACAATGCTGTCACATCTTTCATTCAAATTACTGTATTATGTAACCAGATTAAATTAAAATTTTTGATGATCTTATCGTGCAAATAACTCATGTTAAGCGTATCATCAATTATAGTCCTTTTCACACAGGCAGCTGTTGGGCTTCCCCATCCCCCGCACCCACTGCTCCTGCATCTTGTAGATCCACGGGGACACTTTACCTTTATTCCTGTTAAACTTCCTACTATAGCAGCTGGCCCTTCTTTCCAGGCAGCCTAATCTTTTGGGATCCTGATTTTATCACACAAAACATCATTATTCCTCCCAGATTCTGCGTCATTCGTAAGTCTAACTAATGTAGCTATTACGATTTTACCAAAGTTAATGATAAAATATTGAACTAGACTAAGCTCAGTTACGGGTTCTGAGAAATTTCCCTTGGGGTTAACTTAGATAATGGACATAGATCCTTGGGGCAGTTATTCTAACCCCTGCAAGTCTTGCTTTCAACCCTTCTTTCTCCACCTAAGCCATCTTCTAAGATGAGGTCAGATGCTTTGCTGAAGTTCAGCTACAAAGCGTCTACTACACAGTCCGGAATCCTCACCATAAAAGCAAAGGGTGCTCGATTGACATGACAAGTTCTTAGAGATCATGAGTTGCCTCCTACTGATCTGCCCCACCTGTGTTAATTTACAAGCTCACAATCCACTCCCTTAGGAATCCAGTCTAGCATTTGGTCTGGGATGAAATCACAGCTGCAAAAATTTGAATTTAAGGAGTCTCTTTTCTTTCCTTGTCTGTCGCTATTCTGCTGTCCTTCCTCCCAGCGCTCCGTGGGAGCCGTGAGCCACTGGTCTCACTCGCCAGTTCTGTTGATACCCTGGAATGTGCCCATTTGGATCCCTGCATTTGGAGAAGCCAGGCTCTCTCTCTCTCTCCCTCCTTCTCTCTCTGGACCTTCAGTAGCCCCGAATTTTCCCCCATCCTTTTGAATTCTTCAACACAGGGGACACAACCCCAGTCAAAGGCGCTGCCTTCTCTTCCACGTCTTCCAACATGGCCCCAGGTCACTAGAACAGAGCCAGGCACCCGGAGCTCCATCAACATCTGCCAGATGTGTCAATCCTGCCTGAAACTGAGCCACGGATCCACTAACAACTCACACAGGGCGGTGAAGAGTGTGAAGGAAGCACTTATGTGGAACGCGACCAGGAGCAGATGGAGAGGTAATGAACGGGTTGCCTTGCACACAGACTCAGACGTCAGACACACCCGGGTTTGAATTCTGCCCTTATCACCTCCTAGCTGTGTGATCTTGGAAAAGTTAATTTTCCTCTCTGAGCCTCAACTTTGTCATCTATAAAATGAAGCTAATAATGTAATACCCACCTTAAAAAGTTATTAGCAATATTTAATTCGATTTTGTGTCTAAGGGTTCCTGACATGGAATAAGTGCTCCAAAAACGGTGGCTGCTGCTGCTCGAGCTCTTTATTATAACAATTGTGAAAGATTCCTAGGTCCCGAGGGTGACCCTTCTCATGCTAGAATGCCCGGGCACAGTTTTTGCTGCCAATCAACATTTCCACACGTTGTCTGCTGCTACTAAGAGCCATGATGATTGGTCTGAATTTGTCTTCCTTCAATGATTTCTGCCCTTTCAAGGGCAGAAACAGCGCACGTTATGGAATCCATCCAATCTCACTGTTATTAGGGTCTGTCTGCCTTAGGAACAACTGCACCAATCTGTCTTCCTTCGGGTCCGTAGTGGTATTTTGCATTCCCCAACATGCATGTTGGCTTGGCCCAGCCTGATGGGAACTGGCCGTGACGTCAGTCATCCCTGTGCATCAGGGCCCGGGCGGAATGAGGAGGGGCCGCACTGTCTCACTGCCCCCGACTGGAGACAGAGGTGGGGTGTCCCCATCAATCACATGACTCTGATGCCACCTTCCTGGCCACTCCAAGACTAACATCCAAGGCTGTTTCTGGGTGGCAGGAAGCTTTGTTTCCCATTTCTTTTCAGAGAGAACAGCACACTGCGGTTTGGTGTGAGCCCCAAGAAGTAATCTGGTTCCCCAGATTCCCTTTCTAGTCTCTGTGCTGGTGGGGAACTCCAGGGAGGGAGACTTCCCAGGCACCTTTAGTAACCCGCATCCCTCCAAGCTCCCCGTCCTAACTTTGGGTTTGCGCACTGTGGTAGCACATCAGAGAGGACGCGTGTGAATGGGGGCACCCATGCCAATGCCAAGGCCAGAGAGGAGGAGCTTGGATTTGGCGCAGGAGCTACCTGGGGTCCTCAGGGAAGGGAGTGGAGCTTTCTAATGGGGGCAGGGTCCTCCCCAACCAGGGCAAGTGGGAGACCAGCTGGGTTCCAGGGAAAGCTGCCCACTCAGACAGCACAGGAAGGCCCTGCCCTGGTCTATCAGAAACGCTCTCCTCCGAAATCAGACCAGGACCCAGGGCAGGGTGGGAGAACACCACCAGTCCAGGGTCCAGCTCCATCCGGATCACGCACTAAAGGCACAGGAGGGGCCTGGATGCCCACACACACCGTTATCAGACGTGTAGACCAGAGAAGCACGGAGGCTCCAGCCCTGGCTGACGATGGAGACTGGGCATCAGGCTGGTGGGGCCACGGAACATTGATTGATTCCTCTAAACCAGGCCCAGCAGTAGCTGTCTGGCAAAGGATGAGGGCTGTTTCTCTCCTGCAGAGAGTGACTGACAGGGGCTATGTGCATCTGGGCACAGCAACATCAAAGGGTGTTGGGAGGGTTAGGGTTAGGGTTAGGGTGTTGGGAGAAGCCCTTGTTCCACCTGGCAGCTCACGCCCTAGGGCTGTGAGACAGGATCCCACGTGACCTGGTGTCACAGAGGAAATGTATGCCTTGGGAGAAAACCAGAGGGCTCAAGCAGAGCCTCAACCTCCCAGTTCCACGGCGAGCTCCTTGCTCCCCGGCTAGGTCTGAGCTCTGACAGTAATTTGACACGATGCATAATAGATGAGCCGGTGGTTGTCTGGGCCTTCACAATGAGCTATAATCCCGAGACAAAGTACACAGGCGTCTTCACACGAGCCTGGCAGGATTGATTCATAGGATCTGACAGCATCAGGCCTCTCTTTCCGAGTGAAAAGCCCAGGCATTTGAAAGGTCACCTTGGAGGTGTGGGCTACTTCAACCCCTTCTTATAGACCCTTTCCAGATGAAGGCAAAACCTGAGCTGCCCACTTTGTTTGCCTATATTTATCCCACGATGCGTGTCTAAAGATTCTATTTTAAACCACTAGCTATTTTTTTGTTGTTATTCTGAGACTTTTTGAAAAGTCTGTTTTAGCATTTTGTTAAATCCGCTTTTCCACTGGAAAAGCAATCAGTTGATGTAAACCGACTTCGGGGCCACTCTCCCCTCTGCCAAATGGGTACAAAGAGGAAACAGGTGCCTGAGACCTGGATGCATTAGTCTGTTTGATGCCGTAACAAGGTCCCACGGGCTGGGTGGCTTAGACAGCACAGATTTATTTTCTCACAAATCTAGAGGCTACAAGTCCAGTCAAGGTGTCAGGAGGGTTGGTGTCCTCTGAAGCCTCTCTCAGTGGCTTATAGATGGCGCTTTCTCCTGTGTTCCTATGGTCTGTGTCCTAATCTCCTCTTATAGGGACACGGGTCAGATTGGATTAGGACCCACCCTAATGACCTCATTTTTACTTAATTATTTCTATAAAGATCCTATCTCTAAATACAATTTCATCCTGAAGTCCTGGGGGTTAGAGCTTCAGCATGTGAATGTCGGGGAGGGGGACACAATTTAGCTCATAACACTCATACAGGGACAAAGTAGCTGGGAAAGGCTCTCCGCTTTCCCTTCCATGACCTCTGCTGACTTCTGCCTTTAGGGAAACACGTGGCACTGAACCCATGTCGCTCTGCAGGATCTGTGGCACTTCATATTGGTGTCCCAGCGTCCCAGCCACTGCAGACAGAACTTGGCCTTCTGGTTGAGAGGAGGACAGCGTAGTGGGTACGCCAGGCAGGCTCTGGAGTCACAACTGGGTTCAAATCCTGCCTGTGATGACTGACCAATTGTTCAACCTCCCTGAGCCTCGGTTTCCCCATCTTCAAAAAGGAGACTGTAATAATACTTACCTCCCAGGATGACCGTGAGGTTGAAATGAGATTAAGTGTGTACATGTGCTTAGCCCTGCACCGGCGCCTGCTGAGTGCTCAGAGACGTGGCTATTTATAAAGACATGCAAAGTAAACGCTGTCCTGACATGGGGAAAATCATCCTAGGCTGCGAAGGTCTCATCACCATGCTCCTGTCTGTCTTTAATTCAGCTCTACCCACCCGTTTCCTTGTTCCACCCCACACTCCTCAGTTGACACCGTGCTGTGACTTCCTGGTCACTCGGGCTATTCTCCCTGTTGGCTTCCAATAAACAGACTGGCAAAGCCTGTTGCAGTTACGGAGTGAGTTTTTCCAAGGATGGATCTCAGTAGAAAGGTTAAAACACGACTATCAGCTCCACTAATTACAGTCCCTTCTCCATGCACCTTGGCGTCCCAAAGTAGACGGTGAGCAGGAACAGGGAGGGGACAAGATACAGGCTGTTTAGCAGGAAGCCTATTTGTTGCCCCAGGTGATTCACCTCTTTGGGTGAAGCCATGAGCTGAGAATGAAGCAGGAACCATCTCCTTTAATGGTTTATGGGACTGAAGCAAATGAGCACCATGCTCACACAAGCAGCCTGGATCTTTCCCAGATGTTTTGCCTACATCCACCTGTGTACTGGGCTCCTGGCCTGCCCACTGTCTCAGTACAGCTCTCCACTTCCTGCCATCTGTCGCAGGTCTCTCTAGGCACGCCATGCTCCCACTCTATTCCTCTGACTCACTGGGCCCTCAGCTGAGCAGGGAGTTGAAAGCTGTAAGCCCCATGTTCCTCTGCCCTCTGCCTTTCCAACTGTTTTAAAACCCACATGGAGTTTGCTATGGACTGCACGACTGTATACTTCCAAAACACACGTGTTGAGTCTTAACCCCCAGTGTGATGGTACTGGAGGTGGCACATTTGGGAGGTGATTAGGTCACGAGGGTGGAACTCTCATGCTGAGATTAGTGCCCTTGTCAGAAAGGACAAGAGAGAGCTTGTGTTCTCTCTCTATCTTGTAAGGGTACAGTAAAAAGATGGCCATGTACAAACCAGCAAGTAGGCCCTCACCAGACACCGGATCTGCCAGCGCCTTGCTCTTGGACTTCCCAGCCCCTAGAATAGTGAGAAATAAATGTTTGTCATTTAAGCCACCCAGTCTATGATAATTTGTTATAACAGCCTGAACTGACTAAGACAGAGTCCAACCCAGCCCCACAAAAAGTTATGCTAGGAGAAAGGCCCCCAAATGACAATTCACCTTTAGTTTTAGTGCACCCGAAAGATGCAGGGTGGCCTGCTTTTAGAGTTAATAACTTCTTTGCCAGCCATTTCTCTTCTCAATTTGTGGTGTCTTTTGCCTTCCAGAAAACAAATCTAAAGGCATAAACCTTGTCTGTCCTAATTTCTAGCCACGATTTATTGCTGTGTCTTTGTAGGCCTGCCATCTTCACTTGCTTATGATTAAAGAACAGGAGGACTCTGTACTGAAGGTGACGGAGGGGGAGGAGAAAACAGGGGCACTCTTTGTTGTGTCTTTCTCTTTAGAAAAGTTAGATTAGCATTTCATAAGACTTTGGGCTAGAACACAACCCCACCCCCAAAGCCAGCAATATAGGACAGTGTTGAAGGAAAGGGACATACATGTAGAAAATGTTTTTCTACCTATGCGAGACTGATGTGAAGATGGCTTTGAGTGAACTCTGAGAATGCCAATGTGTCTGGGTAAAGGGACCATTCGTTTCTGGCTGCAGATTCTGGTTCCAGCACAAAGTGCTGTTTAGTGAGCTGCCTCCGCTCCAGAGCTTTCCAATCAGAAAAAGTGTGGTCCAGTGGCCTCCAAACCACGCCGTCCTGTCTCTGCCTCACCGATCTCATTGCCTAAGGGCCCCTCCCTAGGAACGTCATCCACAGGCACAGGATGACCCTCCTGGCCATGCAGAGTCCCCACAACTGGATTTGGTTTTCTCTCATTGGACTATAGACGGCGAAGGGTTGTATGAAGAGCTGAGGGCTGAGATGCCATTAGAGAAGCCATCATCACCCCTGTGATCACAGCGCTGGTCTTTTTCCTTTTCTTTTAAGCAATTGAGAAATTGCTATTTTAAATTACAAGTGTTCAGAGCCTGGCACTGGCGGGAAGAGAAACACCCAGAACTCCCTCTGGCAGACCCACACCGGCCCTCCCGCTCTCCACCTGCCTTCGCTGTTGGTGCTGCCGGCAAGGCCAGCTGTTGGCCCAACGGGGCCCCGAATGTTGCTTATAACAAGGCCCTAGTGGGTTCCATTAACTTCCAAAGTAAGAGTCTTCCTAATTTTTCACTAAATGGAAATAAAATCCTTTTTATTCTGAATGACATTTTTTTCTTCTTCTTTGGCATCTGCCAGGCCTCCCAGCCATTTATAAAACAGAAACAGAGGCATAGAAAGTGACCCGCCTCAAGAGTGAATGGCTTGACGAGAGCTGTCACAATAGCCCGAGGTTTGTTCTGCTCGTTCTTCTGCACATTTCTCATTTATTTCCGGTTATCTCTTCTATCTCAGGGACTGGGATAGGCCTGGGTCCTATCGTCAGGGAACTTTCTACTGAGTCCGTTAGAAAGTGTGAACAATAAGCTGTCATGCCAGGTAGAAGGTGCACCGTGCCTCCTGTGGGGCAGAAAGAAGAACCCCAGGGGTGCTGCTGGGTGGGGCCCCCAGCACTGCCCCTCCACGGCACGACCTTCTGTGACCTCCCCCTGGCCCCGACGTCTGTCTGCTCTGAGCACTCACAGATTCTGGAAGGTCAAGTCTCACCATGAATGAGGAAAGACAGACATCGAGAGCTTATCTCAGACCCATGATCATACCGTGTTGGAGGATCTGAAATACATGCTACATTGCAGCATTTCTGAAATACAAGAGACTTAATTTAGCATTCCTCTCTTTATAGACTGGACAGAACGAGAATTTGTCCTGATTTCTGTTCTATAAAAACATCCCACTTAATTGACTCTAAAGAAGGAGTAATAAAATGCTGAGTGAATGGCCATTCCCAGGTCTCATAGATGGCAGCTGTCTCCCCGTGTTGCCTCGTACATGAGGAAGGGTGTGGGCTCTGGGCTTGGGCCACCTGAGCTCAGCTTCTGACTCTTTCACTTCATAGCTATGTCGTCTGGGCAGAGGATGGTGGTGCCTCAACCTTAAATGGAAAGTGGGGAAAATAAACCCACCTACCCACAGGATTCTCAGTAGTTTGACATTATTTAATATGTGCACAGTGCTTACAAAAGTCCTTGGCACATATTAAATACTAAATAAATATTAGCTATTAACAGCAGCAGCTGTTGTTCTATGTATACATATTGTTGCTGTATTTACCAATGATGTTTCAGATATCAGAGTTGACCTGGTCAGAGTACACACTACAGCCAAACTATCTGAGATCAGGACTGGAGTAACCGGTGTGTGTATATGGTGTGTGTCTTAGTATATATCAATGTGTCAGTCTGTCTACCTGTCCATCTGTCTATTTGTCAGTCATATCCATCTGTCTACCTATCTCAAGATGATGTAGGAGTTTTAAGCACCCGCGTGTCTCTACAATATTGAAAAAAGAATCTGTGTTCTCTTAACTATGAATGACATACAATAAGAAACTTGGGGGAACGAAATTGGTATCTAAAGCAATCCTACTTAACAGGTTGAGTATCCCTTATGTAAAATGCTTGGGATCAGACGTGTTTCAGATTTCAAATGTTTCCAGATTTCTAGAGTATTTGCATATACAGACTGAGATAGCATGGGGATGGGACCCATGTCAAAACACAGAATTAATTTATGTTTCATATATACCTTACATGCACAGCCTGAAGGTAAATTCATGCAATATTTTTAATAGTTTTGTGCATGACACAGTTGTGACCTGTCCCATGACAGGTGTGGCATTTTCCCACTTGCGGTATCAGGTCGATGCTTAAAAAGTTTCAGTTTTGGAACACTGCAGATTTTGGATTTTTGGATTAGGGATGCTCAACCTGTATGAAAGTCCTCGAAATGCAGAATTCTATGTTTTCTGTCTGCTTTTGTATGCGACATTGATGATTAATGTTTGTGAGGACTAGATACAAAAGCACTGCGGGCAAAGTCACCAGTCGGGGTGTTCTTCCTCAGCAAATGTCATCTGCGCCATCAAACTCGCCTGGGCTGGAATGGTTTTCCCCTTCTGGTGTGGAGTTGGGCACTGAGGTCTCGGGCTGCTGCCGTGGTGTGCTCGTTTCCAGATATTTCCCTCCTGAAATGATCATCTACTGGGCTCCCTTGGCAAGCGACTGTGTGATGTCTTCTGTGGAAGGTCTTGCTTTCTTTTCAAAGCTTCAAGCATGTGCGTGTCATTGTCTTCCTAGATGGATCACACTTTCCCTGAGAATACCAGACCACGTCTTGTACCATTTTGTATCTGCTCTTATCCTTCCAGATGCCCACACTAATGCCCTACGAGTCACAGCACTGAGAAGGAAAAGAAGAATCCCACAAACACCAGGCTGGCGAATTAAAAATCTCTTTGGCGACATCAAATCTGCAGACTACTGTGCGGCACATTGGGGCGATGGAGAAGGAGTAGAAGGACCTCACAAGACAATTGCTTAAGACTTCTGCATTTGCTCTCCAGGAGCCCAGAAACTCCAACTGGACACTTTTAATTAGAACCAATATTCACATCTCCCCCTGAGAACTATCCAAACTTCACCACCAATTTTTTTTTAAGAATCCAGTTACAGAGATCATAGATAACTTATTATATCTCTGTTTTCCCTTTTTAAAGCAGACTTTGAAGTACGTGAATGAACTTTTAGCCAAAACATTATGTCCTAGAGTGCGGCCAACTTTGTACACAAATGTCACCAAATGGTATATGATGAGGAAGAGGTCCGCTGTCACTCCTGCTGGTCAGTCTTGAGGATGCCTTGAGGAGCTGAGGTGTGGCCCCCTGGGCTAGGAGACTTCCCAGACTGCTGTTTATTCCTCCCAAGCCCCCAGCTGCTCTGGGCGTCATTTCATGAATTCTCCATCAAGGCCCCACTTCTTCCTTCAAAGGCCTCCCCAACCTGTTCCTGTTTTATTCCAGACTCTCGCCACCTCGTGTGTGACATATGGCAGCAATGCTTCTGAAAGCCCCTCAGCCACACCGGCCACACCTGACCTCCTGTGAAGCCTTACACCATATCACATAAGCCATATCACGTACTTCACAACTTTTTACGATCGTGAAAGAGGGAGTATTAGTTCGTGAGAGCAAGATGTGGTCCTGGCTTTCTTGCTGCCTCTTAAAAAATGCTGAGGACAAATCTGGGCTCTTGGCTACTCCAGACAGGAGGGCAGGATGGCTGGAATTGCACAGAAGCCATGGGAGGGGGGTGTCCATGGCTGTGCCCACTGTACTCTATGGGGCTCAGGGCCACGCTGCCCTGCACCCGCTCACACCTGGTCGGCCCTTTCTGGGCAATCACTGATAAAGGGCAAGTCAGAGAAATCCACTGCTGATGCTCTGAAGATTTCTAGGCAACAGCCTGTGCAAGGGGTCGTACAAATAAGTAGGCAGAGCTGGGAGTCAGACGTCTGGATGGGGAATAATGACGGTCAGCACCAGAGAATCAGGCAGGGACAGCTAGACTGAGCCAATGCTGGCAAAGCTCTGGAATGCAGAAGGCGTCAGGTGATCAAGTGGTCACATGATTACATAATGGACTGGGGAACAGAAGGAAAAGGAGAGGGAAGAGCAAGAAAGGCACCCGAGGAGTCACTTCATTAGTCTCATTAGTAAACCCAGGTGCTGCGACCGTCCTACGAGGACTTCCAAGTCCACCTGGTAGTGCTGCTGCTGTGCTGGCCCTGCCTGCTCACGTGAGCAGTGTCCCTGCTGTCCCCCCTGGTGGGAGAAGCTGCAGCCAGGCGAGAGAAACAACAGGTAGGCAACCAGCCCCCACCAAGATGACAAATGGAACCAAGCAACATTTCCCTTGGAAAGCACGTCCATCTGGGAATGGTCACCATCATGGATGAGAGAGGAGAGTGGAAAAACTTGTGGATTTAAGAAAGACCTGACACTGTTCTAGAAGCATCTTCAGAAAGAGCAATAAGGCTTCTCTGAGGAACTCAGAGGACATAGACTCTCAGGGGTAAAACGATTGTAAAGAGCTCCCAGGCCAACCCTCATCCATCTCCTGATTTCCTCGTAACTCACCTACGGTGGCTGGATTGGCCCAAGCTTGTGCCTCACCCCATAGTCCCCCACTCTGTCTCAGGACGAGTTCGAATGCAGGGAAGGATCACAGATGAAGAGGCCACAGGTGGAGCAGCGCCCCAGCAGTATGTACACAAACATGCTCCTGAAGTGCCACTTCTTAACCTGTCTGATCCTACAGTCTGGTCAAAGTGAGTCTCTCCACTTCTTGAACGCTTTATGTCCTATTCCCCGTCCTCTTTGAAAAGGAGGATTTTCATTAATAGTGATCCACTGCTCTTTTATCACTTTCCATACTCTGGCAAGTATACATGGTTCTAGAATATTCCATCAGGATGCCTAAGGATTCTTAAATACTAATGGATTTTGTGACTCTCTGCCTATTATCCTCACACATTAATCGAATTAAATCACTACATTCATTAATGCAGGTTAAGGAATTATTACTCACTGGGATCATGACATCAGATTGATTTGTCAGCAATGTGTTAGTTTCTCTTTGTGTGCAAGATCTGTTCATGATAGGATGGAACTTGAGACCCAGATCTCCGATGAATGAAGTTTTTGCTTTAGGCAAACTTTTTATTATTAATTAACACTACTGTATAATAAATAACAAGAAGGCACTCTGAACCAGAGAAAAGGAGACATTTACTAATAATCCTATTTTCAGTGTCTGCATGGGTAGTCTCGACAAGAGTTCAGGAACAGTATTTCAAGGACTTTTTTTTTAACAATCTGAAAATAATGAAGAATGACTCATCGTACTGTAGGTGCTCCGTACATGACACAAAATAACAGTTTCTTTGCTCAGTGCTTGGGCCTGCCTGAACTCTCTTCATAATAGTAGGCGGAAAACTACACAGAAAGTCTACCTCAGTAGTAACCATTGGGGCCACCCAGTAGACCAAACTGAGTCATTTCCCCCACATCTTTTAAGTTTGCAGCTAGTCTCTTACTATTTTAGGAAGCCTATGAATTGAACTTCATCCAATTTTTAATTTTGCAATAAAATTCCAGAGGAACTGAGTTCTTTAGCACACAAGATGCACACGCTTTGGCTACTGCTTACCACAAATTATCCTGCTGTCAGAGCTGTGTTGCTGGAGAGAAGATCTCTTCTTCTCACTTCACATTTCACAACATGCATGGGATTGGCCTTGGTCAACACCGAGTCTCCCATAAGCGTGATGACTACAACGTTTGAGCAGCACATCAAGCCTGCCTCTTTGGGCCGCCATGACACCTGCTCCCCACCTTGACAAGCCCAGCATAAGGCGGGCATCATCCTCCCCATTTGACCTTGAGAGTCATTGCACAGATCCTTCAAGAGTGGAATCTGAAACAATCCCTCGCCTTTTTGTCTCCCAGAGAGCCTTTCTCTCACCTCTGTTAGCACGTCCATACATCCTGACTGGCAGGGCTGGGCTGGTACAGACCTCCAGAATGTGCAATGAGCTTTGTGGGGAACTACCAGCTTCTGCAAGGACTATGGAGGATGGGGGTGAAGCGAATGTCATCTGATCAGCAGCATTATGGTCTAAAGGCATCACGCTGCCACTTGTCACCACGGTGAAATGCTTCAGTAAGCCTAAAATTATTTATTTGTATCATTGGCCGTGCCTCACCCACAAACTCCCGTGCATCCCCCAATATGTAAACAACTTGATAGATTTAATTATTTGTTTTATTTCTGAGAAGGTAGGATGGCCTGAGAATTGCTTTATAAAATGTGTAGGATGGACCATTTCCCATTAGGCTGCTGGCTGCCCTTTCCGAAGCCAGGGTGATTTTCTGACTCACCTGCAGAAACACAAGGACTGTGAGATGGTTTCTCGGTGTGGGATGAATTGAGGTGGAGACAGGCGGGTGCCAAAAAGATTGCATGGTCAAAGTAGAATGATGCCAAATCCACATATAAGAATGAAAGTATTAATTGGAAGGTATTTGTCCTCACACTAATGGGAATGTTTACAATCAGACCAATCCTTGTAACTCAGTTTATCCTAGAACAAGTGAACAATGGGCATGGGCTTTAATGAAGAAATGAAGGTTAGTGTCTCAGTCTGTTTAGTGTTGCTATACAGGAATACCTGGGGCTGGATAATTCATAAAGAAAAGGGGATTATTTGGCTCACGGTTTTGTGTTTTTGCACCAAACAGGGAGTGAGAATTTCGACTGTTGACTTTTCAATTGAGCATGAAACTAAGTTTGGGGTTCCAAGTTTTTGTGGGTGCCTTTTTACTTTTTTATACTTCCATGCCACATGCCTGGGTTGTTAGCAGAGTTTTTCTGGTTCCCCGGGGATAGAGCACCTATATCTCAGCCCTGAGCCTCACCGAAGTGGGGATGGGGTACAGTTAGGGATAGAGTAAGGATGAGGGCAGGGTGTAGACAGGGCTGGTGACATGGTGTGTACCTGGGCACACCATGTCACATCTGTGCAGTGGCACAAGGCCCCCAGATCACCGGGGCCTTGGGCTGGTTGGATGCTCTGTTGTTGCTATCTTGAAGTTCTTAACATGTTTTGAACAAGGGGCTCTGCGTTTTCATTTTATACTGGGTGCCCAGCTAATTATTTAGTTGGTCTGGGGCGTAGATCAAGAATGAGGGAGACTGAGGCTCACAGAAGGGGATCAGAGCTGGGGAACGGGGCTGGGAGGAGCTGAGGGGTGAGGCTAAAATGAGATAAACAGTGGAAGGAGGGTGAGTAATCCCTGATGTCAAACATCCACCGGAAATAAAAACAAAATCAGTGACGGGACACCCAAGTCATCCAGTTAGCGGATAAAGCAATCCTCTGCCAAATGAACAGCCCTGTTTTTTCAATAAATACACTGTAAAAAGGCAAAGGGGGGGAGAAATAGAGATAGATGTGTAGAGAATACAGATTAAACGATTTATCACCCAATCAAAACGTGACTTGTACTAGACGACTGGAAATTTGAACCCTGATTAGATAGTCGACACCGGTAAGGAATAATTATTAATCATTTTAGGTATGGCAATGGTATTGCGGCTATTTGAAAAATAAGGAATCCTTCTATATTGGAAACACGTACTGAAATATTTATGCATGAAATGATAGGAGGTCTGGGATTTGTTTCAAAATAATTCAGGAGCAAGTAGGGGGGAGGATAGAGTTGAACCACAGTGGGCCACTTGTCGATCATTGTTTAAGCCGGGTAAACAGGCACATGGAGAGGTTCCCGGTACTATTCCCTAGGCCTTGGTAAATGTTTCCAGTTTTCTGTAATTGAAAGTTAAAAAGTTTCCTCTCCTCATGCTTGGCTTTGGGCCACAGGCGTCAGGAGGGACAGAACCTACACGCCATGGCTGAAGGCGCAGAGCCGAGCCAGCTCAGGGGCTGACAGCTGCAGCGAGACTCAAGGCGGGAGTGTTTGCTCAGGGGGGACATCTCCTAGCAGGACCAGGGCACCCCCCACCCCCCGATAGCTGGGCCGACCCTCTGCAGCATCGACACGAAGCCCTTCTCATTTGTGGAAGATGCTGGCTTTCAAAACATTCCGGTACATTATTTACACCACATAAACCAATATCCTGCGGTCATTATAGTGACAGCTATGAAGACTACGGAGCACTCCCCCTTCCAAAAATAACTCAATGAAAAGAAGGTTCAAGATTTTACGTGCATGTCATCTCAGCTGTGTTACCATATGCAAGCTGGAGCGGAAGGCAACACAACAAAGTGATAACGAGAGGTGTGCACGAATAATGTGACTTCTAATTTTTTTTTTGGAATGAAAACAGGCTTTTATAGGTCAAAACACAAATTTACTATTTCTTAACCAAAAGCTGAACTTTACACAGTCTACCCCAAGACAATCTGTCCCTCCCTGTAGAATGCTTTTTTCCACACCAGTTCTACATACGTGTTGCCATATGTCTGGCTCCGCAGTCCACCAACAACTGTCTAAAGGCTCCTTGAGATTCATGCCCTGAATGCAAGGTTGCAATTTCCAACCTCCTCTGGAGCCTCTGTTTTCCCTGACACCGGATAAAGACACAAGCTCCCAACCTACCTCGGGCTGCACGTTGAAATCACCTGGAGAGAAGCCTGGCCCCGCCCCTCCCCCCGCCAAAGATTCTGTTTAATTTGTCTGGGGTCTGGGGTGGGGCATCTGAACTCTCAAAAGCTCCACCCTGTCCCCCCCCCCCCCAGTGATTCCAATGTCAGCTAGGGTTGAGCACAACTGTCCTAGCCTTCCTGTGACACTAGTGAATCTCAGGTGTTGGCTCTCTCTAAGTGATGTTTCCAGATGTCACCCTGCACCTGTGGTTCTCAAACTCCAACCTGCCTTAGAATCACCCGGAAAGCTGTTAAAGCACAGATGGTCGGGCCCCACCTGGAGATTCTGCATTTCTAACAAGCTCCTGGGTGGTGCTCACGTTTCTGCTCCGGGGACCACACTTTGAGAACCCCCCGCCCCGGCCTTCTAGCAAGGTTCAGAACACTGTCCCCCACACTCCAGAGTCAGCAGAGTCCATGACGTAGAAGGAAGCAAGATGAATTTTACTTGAGGTTTCACAAGGCAGGTGGCATGGAAAGTTTATTTTGCACACTAAGTAATAATCTTAATAAGGATGAAAATTCTCATTGGAAATTTTTGTCCTTCTTAGAAATTCTTCTTTTAAAATTCTTAGCTCTTTTAAGCTCTTCATCCGCAACAGAACCTAAATCTGCCTTAAGTCCTAGTCCCCAATTCCTAGATTTTCCCTCCATGCCACTGTGTGTTTCTCCCTCTCCCAAACGGAGGGTCTCAGTCTTGGCCCCTGCAGGCTGCACCCTGCGCAGAGTTGGCTGAGCAATCCTTTGGGTTACGGCGCATAGCAACTCCTTGCTTTCACCAGCGCTCGTGTGTGTGTCTGTGGGTCTGATCCGGTCAGCAAGGTCCCCGAAGGCCAAGCCGCATGACACTGGCACATCTGCTCCGGATACGAACTGTAGCCCAGAGCTGTGGCAACCTGGGAATGTGAGCAGCCTGCTCTTGTTCTAAGGCCAAAGCCATTAGTCAGAGGGCTATTTGCCTAATAGATGCTCCCTCTGTGTTAGAACACAAACAGCCCTGTTTCCCTGCAGCAGGCTGAGTTCCAATACCCCCACCTCGGGGCTGCGGAGGAGGAGGTGGGGAGCAGAGCCCGTGCCCTGGCAGTGCAGAAGGGCTCGCCATCTGCCTGCAGGCCACAACCAGAACCCCCTTCTGGTACCAGCATCTGAAGCTGTGACGTGTCGCAGCTTACCTGGCGGAAATGGGCCGATGGTATGGGCACCAGAGAGGCTTCATTTGGCAGACTTGGGTCATAATTCTGCCAAAGTCAAAGGCCAGAGGACCTCCTGAGGACCAGGACAGGGAATAATGAGGATAGCTCATCCAGAAGGAAGAGGATCTATTCCCTCCTCCTTCAAGAAGAGCCCCCCCCCCCAAAAAGAAAACCATTGCAGCCACCACGACCAGGCCAGCCAACACTATTCCTGAGTGCCAACCATGTGCCAGGCTGGCTAGGGCTTTTTATGCACTACTTATTAATGCATTTATTCCCACATTCAAAAAAAAAAAAATGATGGAGTCTCACTATGTTGCTCAGGCTGGCCTTGAACTCCTGGGCTCAAATGATCCTCCTGTATCAGCCTCCCAACTAGCTGGGACTATAGGCATGTGTCGCTGCACCTGGCTTCCAATCATTTTTTATAGTCATATCAAACGACCCTGTAAGGTCAGTCTTATTATTAACCCCATCTCACAGGTGGGAAAACTGAGGCTCCGAAGAACTACCCTTCCCTGATACCAGCGGCTGCCTCTCTGCCAGTCCCTGACTGTGTTTCTCCCTGATAATTACTAACATCGCTTCACACTCTTTCTCCCATCCCTAAAATAACTCCCTCCTCTTTACAACCCATTACAGAGTGTCTGGAAGGTTGAGATTATACCTTAGTCATCACTTTACCCTCCAGCATATTTAACACAAGAGTTTGGCACATAGTAAGTGCTAAGTAAATATTTTTTGGAAGGAACACCAAGAGCCTCCTCTTTACCCAGCCAGGCAACAGTCCTGCGGGGACCCTTAGTGGCTGGAGAGATGTCATTCTTGTGGGGATACAGGAGGAAAGGGTTTCCTGTCTGCAAACCCAAGGTTGACTCTGCTGTTTACTGGCTGTGTAACACTCGTCAAGTCCTTTCATTTTTCTCAGTCACCTTATCCATGCATATCCACAGGGGTGCAACAGTGTCCCCAAAACAGTAACATCTCACTCCTACCAGAACGATCATCACGGGGACCTCAGGCTTGTCACACCCCTTTCTTGGGAGACAGCCTGGACGGGTCGCCAGCAGCAAGCCCAGTTTGTCATTGTGTTAGTTGAAATCCTACTTAATAAAGTTATTTTCATTTTTAAGGGAAAAAGAATTTCAAGACACCTTTCCTTTTTTTTTTTTCCCTGATTTGGCTTCATGTAAAAAAAAAAAAAAAAAAAAAAGAAGAAGAAGAAGAAGAAAAGTTGCCCATAGTGATTTTTTGATGCTTAACTATTCATCTGATCCTCTCATATTAGCCTTACTACATTAAAATTATAATATTTATCTCTCTTCTATAGGTGAAAAAAATAAGGTTCCAAAAAGCTAAGCAAATATTATTCAGATATTTGAATTCCATATCCCAAGACCTGACACCAGAAATTTACCCCTCAGCCCAGGCTGGTCTTACCATTCAAAATCCAGACAAAGGGGGACAGGGATGGATCAAAGACCAACACCTCTGCCCAGTGGGCTTTCTGGGATCTGAGCAAAACTTCCACAGAGCAAACTCCAAACTCCCCAAGTGACTTTTGCCTTAATTCCAGATGGTCATCACTGAATGCCTTTCTGAATTACACTGTAAAAACGTCCCTTCTTTGGTCTAAATTGGTTGATTTTTTTTTTTTCTTAAGTGAGAATGCAAAGAAGAACAGAAGGGCTGATCTTTGCTTTTGAGTTCCTAGGGCCACTTTTCACAGAGTGCAGCATCCCCTGGGGCACTTGTCACAAATGTAGAGCCCCAGGGCCACTCCAGGAAGGAGTCAAAATGTCTGGAGGCTGAGCCTTAGGATCAGTATTTAGCTAGCTCCCTGAGACACAGTAGCCAGTACCAAGGAGCCTGATGTACAGAAATGAGAACACTCAATACAGAGAAAAGAAAAACAGCTCAGAGTAGCCTGTTCTCTACAACCTGCACGCATGCCTGGGGGCAGTTGTTTAAAATGGTTGGTTCAAAATGATAAGGGGGAAAGGAAAGTAATGTTTTGTCCTAAGGCAGAAGGCCAATAAAAAAAAAGGAAGTAAATGAAAGAAGGTTTAAGCAAGATGTAGATTTGCAGAAGATTAATCTTGTGAAAGGAATTTTGTGTGTGATCAAGTTGGCTAAAATTAGAAGGGGATTATTTATAAGTTTTTCTAAAAATTGAGCATTAATATCAAAAGCACATTGGTGAAAGGCCAGAGTCTGGGCCTCTGTGTTGGAACAATGGTTTTCTCTGAGTATTGATCTGCTCTTTAACAGAAAATCGTTAAGAGGTTATAAAAGGTTTATGGAAATCTTATCTTGCGTGGTCAAAGCTGGATGAATTTGTTTACAAGGTCCTATTAAAATTATCTTTAGTATTGATAAGGCACTAATGTACAAGTAAAATTTGGTTTTCCTTTTTGAACAAGATTTTCATAATAATATTAATAAGAGATGATAAAAGACTTTTGAGTCAACTGCAAAAAAAAAAGAAAGAGGGAAAGACGGAAAGACATTCTTTTGGTCTCATGCTGTCTTTACTGAGTCTTTTTATTGTTTGGAAAACGGACTCTCCTTTCTATTCAAAGAGTAAAGGTGTTTGCTTTTTGAAATCTTTCAATTATCACGTTAGCTAAATAAATATTATTTTACAGTGACCTGTGATGCCATTTTAAGCAAGTATTTTAAACCTTTGATATTTGATAAACTTTCTGAAATCTAATTTCAAATTCTAAATTCAGTATTTTATAACCTCAAATTAATTTTTTGGTTATTAGGGCCCCTCGGAATTCAAGAGAGATGTATCAGGTTTATTTGGTATGTTAAAAATCATAGGGAAAGCATTGTCAAATAAGAAATGGTATTTAACTTGTACAAGTGTGTTACCAACATGTGTTCCAAAATTGTAGGACAATCCTAAAATTCTGATATGTGTTAGTATCTGTTATCAGTAATAATCATTATGATTATGTTAAATCATTGCATGCCACAGAAATAACCAAATTTCCTTGTCAATTACATCTTTAGTCATGGCTACTCTGAGTCTTTTCCCATTCACAGATGATTATTTTTTTACTTTGGCTATCCTCAAAAAGCTGTTTACAATTGGCTATAGTCCAAAATTTGCTTTTTCTTCAGGGAAATTCATGGGAAAGGACCCTGACAAGTACTCTTGAATACAGGTTTCTGATAACTTGAAGATCATATCATTGCGCTAAGTAAAAACTTCCAGAACTCTAATAAAACGGATGTGTTCATGAAGACTGCTAACCCAACATCAAGCAGAACAAGAATTCAGTCCATGGGACGGAACTGATAAAGCACTGAAATGATTTTTTCACCTTTTGTTTGGAACACTGCTGATTCTTTTTATAGTTTGTTTTCCAGAATCAAGGAAACATTTTTCTTTTGAGCTATTTATAGCTCATAGCAATTTTGTGAGCAAAATTGAAACATCTGCCTTTCTCTCTACCTGATTTCTCCAAAATTTGCAAACTATTTGTGAATATTCTTATTTTATGGCAATCTAGACATTTGTATAAGTTCAATAAGCATCTGTTTTCTGTGATAGGACACAATTGGAGACATTGGCTATTTTACCAAGGTTTTGACTAGAATAGCATATTTTCAGATATGACCAGACAGCTTTGAGAATTGAGGTTGACTTTATAGAGCCTATAAAATGTCCCTTGGAAAAACTAGCCTGGTACCTTGTCTACACAGTTCCCTTTCAATGTTTCTGACATCGTAATAAGTAAAAAATGTCACTTTTTGACAGGCCCAAGAAACTCAAGAAATTTTGGGACCTCCAGAAAGAGGAAGTCACCCAGTTCATACAGGTATTACAGGTACAGTCTGGTGGCAAATCCTTGGCTTGGATCCTAGCCTTATAACACAGGCAAAGGTCTGAAAAAGGGCAAAATGTTTTACAATTTGTCTCTTGAAAACCCCCACCCTTTTTGGGAATTAAAACCTGCATTCCTGCCCAAGATCAATAATCAAAGGGGCAGGAAAATGTTCTTTGCTGTTTGTTTTCTAGCATCTTAAACCACAGGAGATGGCTCAACAGAATTGTCTGGACAAGGGTTATGAGATCGTCCTTACTGAAGATAAAGTCAATTAAAACCACCAATTATAGTTGAACAATAGCCTGAAGCCATGACATGTGACACTGGCCACACAGACCCAGCCCAAACACCAACCCCCCCCCTTTAAAAAGGCCTGTATTTCTGCTTAAAGTCAGGATGGTGATCTTTTGGGACACTAGTCTGCCTCCCTCCTCATTTGCAGGCAAATTAATAAACTTCTCTTTCCTCTTCCTCAAACCATTTGTCCTCTTTCTTTGTTCTCACTGATTCAGCCTCGGGGACAAGTACTGAACTTTTGGTAACAGCCTCAAGTCTTTTAGAGGTCTGATCTGAAATTCCTTGTGACAGTTCCAGCAAAGTCAACTCAAAAGAGCCTATACGGCCAATCACTATTCTTGTTGCAGTTTATGTGAATAATCAGGCCATGTATAACAGTATAACTAATTTTGCCAGTAAATTGGTCCTATTAAGATTTATCTTTGCTAAAAATGGGGAACTGGAAAGAGAAAAATTATGTTTCAGAGGAAAATTATAGCATATCTATTATTAGATTCCAGGCCTGGTCATTGTTTTTGAGTTTCTATTATTTACCTATAATTTGGACTAAATCCTGAATTATTTCCTGGCTACCACAAGTCGCTAAAGAAGAACCTGTATTTAATTTCCTTCATGATTTTTTTTAGTTGACTCCTCAGTGGAATAAGTTTTACTATATATCTCTCATTGTTTTGCTTCTTCCAAGAAAACAAAAAGGATGAAATTCTGAAGACTAGAGATGAATCAACAACTGACCGAGGACCGCCCAGGAATGAGGCTTTCTGGAGCTGAAGGATGAAGGGTGTCTGTCATTCTGTCATAAGCAGAGATTAATCATCAATGCTTCCATAAGAAGATTTTTGATCAGCAGTGGGGAAACGAGAACATTCTGAGCTATGTGAGGTATGCAAAATTTATCAGGCCCAGAGAGACATGAGTACCCAACTTTAGTCATGTCCCCCTCCCACCCCGCCCATGCCTGGGGGCAATTGTTTAAAGTAATTTTGTTCCTAACTAGCTGCCTTGCCCATATCTTCATTTTCCTGGAATTTGTGATACAAAGAACAATGTACAGTCACTCAACTGCTTATATTATTGTAATTGAAATTCTTGGTAAGCAACTTAGGAACTGCCTCTTCTTGTCCTTTAAAAATCTACTTGGAACTTCTGCTAATTGAAGTGTATATTCAGGGCAACTTGAATCTATGCTCTGGGTTGTCGTCCTCTAGCTTGGCCCAAATAAACTCTCTACGTATCTTAATCTTGCCTCGGCTTCTTACTTTTAGGTCAATAATATCAGCTGATTTCAAGTAGATGGGTGCTTCAAAAAGATTCAAAAAAACTGTTTATTTATTTTTTCATCGAGTTGTTAAACACCCCCTCCTCTCCTTTCCTACACTATGCATTTAGCATACTTTTCTTAGCAAACTATTTCTTTTTTGTTTTTTTTTTTTTTTTTGGAGACAGAGTCTCACTCTGTTGCCCAGGCTAGAGTGAGTGCCGTGGCGTCAGCCTAGCTCACAGCAACCTCAAACTCCTGAGCTCAAGCGATCCTCCTGTCTCAGCCTCCCGAGTAGCTGGGACTACAGGCATGCGCCACCATGCCCGGCTAATTTTTTCTATATATATTTTTAGCTGTCCATATAATTTCTTTCTATTTTTAGTAGAGGTGGGGTCTCGCTCTTGCTCAGGCTGGTCTCGAACTCCTGAGCTCAAACGATCCGCCCACCTCGGCCTCCCAGAGTGCTAGGATTACAGGCGTGAGCCACCGCGCCCGGCCCAGCAAACTATTTCTTTAGGAGAAACTCAAAAACCTTCAGTTCAACCTCTGCCAAAATTAACTTGCAACTAAAGGCGTTGGTTGAACGCGTGTGACTTCGTTATACTGAAGCTGTGATTTCACGGGTTAAAAGGCATCAGCATAAAAACAAAGATATCTCTGAATATAGCAGTCTGACTAATAGGTATGCAACCACCAGAGAACAAAAATAGTCCACTAGAGAGCCTACCTAGACGATGGTGTCAGTATAAATCAGGAAATGGCTTCTTTATGTTGAAGCAACCCTTCCCCAGAGGAGCTTGGGCACCCCCAGCCTGCATCTGGTGAAGCATTCTGAAACTGTACTTAGCAGCTCAGTTATGTGTGCAGCAGCTTGGATTGAATAAAAACCCTCTTTCATTCTTTCTTATTATCATTGGGTTCAATTAGTTAATGGGAGGTGGGAAGCGATTAGCTTGCTATTAAATGGCAGTGATAGGCTTTTGTTTAAGGCATGTGCAGCAGTATACTGGAGGAGGTAGAATGTCTTTTAGAGCGAAGATTTAACACAACGAGAATCAGAATTTTCCAAGGGGAAGGACACTTAGAGGTCATCTTGTCCAACAGCAAAATGCTAGAATACTCCTTTTTCAGTTTGAAGGTCCGAAGGCAGCTGTCAGGCTCTCCTGAAATCTGACCTCATCCAGGATTAATATTCCAGTTCTCCCAACCAGTCTTCATATGGAATGGCTTTTAGTCTCTCCTCTCCTCGATTACCCCACATATCCTCCTCTGGTCACAATAACTTATCAATACCCTTCTAAGAGGGTAGAGCTCAGAACACGACATGTTACCATTATTCCATGTGGTCCCTTCAGTGCAGAACGCAGCACTCTTATCTCCACCAGTTGGGGTGGTGTTCCTTAATTAACTCAGACAATCACATTAGCTCCTTATGGAGCTGTCTGGCGCTGTTGGCTTGCCCTGATCTGGACATGAATTAAAACCAAGGCTTTTCCCGTAAGCACTGCAGACAGGCCACCGGTCCCATCTATGCTGAACATCTATAATCAGCATTTTAAACTCAAATGAGTAATATATATACCTGTTAAACGCAATCACCTATAAAGGGGATGCTTGTTAAATTTCCCCTTGCTGGTTTAGGCCAATCATTTCAAACTTGTTAATATTGTTTTGAATCTTGATAAGGCCATCCAATGTATGAGCTATTAGTTCAGCTTGGTTTCATCTCCCTATTTGATTTTAAAAATGCATCCTCTTGCTTAAAGGTAAACTTATGCCCTTTTCATTGCAGTCTCTGTAGTTGCAAAGTTGTATAGGAAAACAAAAATCATCCTAACATAAAATTATTCCCTAGTGAACCAGTTATAATGTAATATAAAGGTATTTTCTACTCAACTATTTTTCCTCTTTCAACACTAGCATCCCTGTCCTTCCCTTGATTCAACATCCTTGTCCATCTTCTTTTGCTGAGTGTAAATACATGGCAATTGGTTGCAAAGTGAATGGCAAATCTTGCCAAAAAACAAAAACAAAAATAAAACTGTGATTTCAGAGACCAAAATATTAGTAGATACCCCTTTATTAACTAAGATGGACCCCGAGGTTAAGGAAACAAAGTTACCTATGGGTCAAGGGTTCACGGCCCACTGGCATGGCGAATTTCTAAATTCCTATGGCTCTAAACTCCTCAACAATAGGAGCCCTCCTGACTCTGACTTCCAACCCAGACCACTACAAATCTGTTTGAACTGGCCTTACAAACATTCTTTCCTGATGAGCAATTGCAACCCATTTCAGCCAGTTCATAGAGGCTGCACACAAACTGTCCTTGTGTCCTATAGTTCACCTTTTGATGTTTCTTTATAAATTACCCAGCCTCAGAGCAGCGCAGTCCCTTATAGCAACGCAAATGGACTAACCCAGGGGCCATTGCTCCTTTCCCCCATCCTCCTCTCCACCTTTGCTGCGTCCCAACCAAACGTTCTATGGTTTTCCACCATCAGGTTCACCGATTTCCACACATTGCATCTCTTTTTAGCTTAGGGTTCCATATATTGCTTCTTCTATTGGGAATAGTTATTTAAATATCATCTTTAAAAATGTTCTTCTTAGAATGCTGGTCCAGGTGTTATATTCAGTGGGAAAAGGTCTATGATATCTCTCTTCCCTCTTATCTATTTCAGCCTTTTTTCCTAGTTTGGTAAAATATGTTGGGGAGCACTGACCGCTATATGCCCCACTTGGAAGGTTCCAGTACATATCAGTACTTTAAAGACCGAGGGGTTCTGCGGTCAGAAACTACACATTCCACAAACTGGCTTAACCAGAGCAGCTAATTAACATCTTGTGCTACTAACATTGTGTGGAACGCACTTCAGGGGACCCAGCCTCAGGATGATAAGCAGGTCTGCTGGGGACGCCTGTGAGATCAATCATCTACCTGTGCTGACTGTCAAGTTCACCTGTGAACTAAGAACTGGGAGAGAGCATTTGCATTTCAAGTGGCTTATTTACCCTCAGGATGACTATATAACTGGAGCTCAGTTTTATTTGCAGCGGAAGAAAAAAGCAGGGCCCTGGCTGGGTCAAGGGCCACCAATCCCACCTACCCACACGACCCTGCCCCAACCCTCAGCAGACCAGTGACCCCTTTCCCGTCGGCTGCAACTCCCCAGTGGACTTGGCACCTGGACAGGGGCGGCAAGAAGCCTCCGCCAGAGATCCCCACCAAATATGCCAAGGGGCGTGAAAACCATGAGCAGTCTGCTCAGACCTGTGGGACAAGGGGACCCTCTCTTGTCAGAGCGGTCCCCAGTGACGTGAGGCGCACCCGCAGCCTGGCCTCCCTGCTAGCGGAGAAGCAAAGCACCTGAGGGTTTCCTCTTTCTCAGTAGGGAGGATGGAAACTTCCATATGGGATAGAAGGAAAAACTAGGAAAGAAGCTAGAAATATACAAGGAAGAAGCGGGAAATCGAGTGGAAGAATATGACAGTCCACATGCCCGGAGCCGGTGACAAGGATGAGACTGTCCATGCCAGGTGAGGCCAGACTCTCTTAAACGGAGGGGCGTCAGACAGAGGAGACAACGCAGGTGCCAGCGAATGGGTGGGATACGATGCCCACCCCCGTCCCGGCTCCATCCTGCCACTCCCAGGAGCACGCTGCGTCTACTGTCTACTGTGTCGGTCAGCAATGCCCTGCAGCATTTTGGGATTCCTGATTTAGCCACCGGCCAGCTGCTTATGTCCTGGGCCACTTTCCCTAAGACTCACCCAGAGCACTTGCAACTTTCCCCTCGTCCTGATTCGCTGCACAAGCAAGAGATTCCAGCAGACAAAGCTGCACTATCCCTCGCGTGTAGCTGCAGGTTCACCCTGGGCTGCGCAGCTGAGGTTTCCTCCTGGCCTTCACTCTGGGGCGGTGCACGACTCTGGAGTGGCAGGGGGTATGCAAGACAGCTTGCTCACCTAAGCAGCAACAAGGGACAGGACTTGGTTTCTGGGCTGTGACGTGGTGCTTCTTACAGAAACAGGCTTGCGTGTTGGGCCTTAGCCTCTGATCAAGAGAATTATCAGTGCCCTTTGAACACAGCCAGAACAGCTCTGCTCGAATCTTTTTTGCATACGGCATTTCCCTGTGTGATTTTTCTTTGTAATTAGAAGAAAGTGTTTCTCTGCTGAACACCTCCCCAAACCAAAAATGAACTAGCCAACCAAACAACAAAACAACTGGCCAACCAGTCGACTGACCAAGCTACCTATCAAATGACAAAGTTTAAAACCATTGCTATATTATATGCACACACACACACACACACACACACACTCTTCTCTTCCTCTTTTCTGTCTCAAACACCTGGCCCCCAGCATGCCCATGCAACTTGGCCTTGGAACTGCTTAAGAAGCCACTGCTGGTGCCTAAGCTCCACCCCATTTGGTTTCCCACGTTGGTTTCCAGGTTTCCAGCCCCATGAACTGGTGACCAGGTCTTGGACTCGGTGTGGTTTTCGCTCCTTTGAGACCACCGCACTCCTGCAGTGTCTGTCACCTCTTCTGTGCCATGCCCCAGCTTTTAGGACTGCACCGTGGTCTGGCCTTACCTCTCACCTGCACCACCTGACTTGAATACCTACAGCAGCCAACTGGGCCCCCCAATTCTCAGCGCACTCAATTCACGGAGCCGCAATAATACTTTGCTCTGCTGTTCTCACTGCTTCTGGGCACCATTTGTTATTCCTGCCTTAACGCATCACGCGGCTGTTTCTGCCTTACGTGTGGTTTTTATTAACGCTAGGTCCTCCGGCAGTTCAGTGCATAAAAGGACGTGACTTGAGTTATACATGACTGTGTTGTCACTGGCTTCAATACTGCACGTATTGGACACTATTTGCATAAACATAATTCACCTCTTTAGAAGGGGGGGAAATTCAGTAAGGAGAAAGGTATCCAGGAGACACCTGGACAGCAAACACATCACCTTTTTGTTCTTACCATTTGGCAGTTCCGGAGTAGTTTTCCACTCTCTGAATAATTTATTACCACATTTGTGGTCTTCTTTATCCAGGTGGATATTATGTTCTGCTTATGGATAAAGGCCCTACTTCTCAGAGAAAGGACATAGCCAAGTTCTAGGGGGATCTGGCTGGACCTAGAGATGCCTGAGAGTGTCCAGATGGGCTTGAAGTTCCGCCGGGGGCACCCACCAACTGCAGGGAAAATCAGGGTCCTGATCTCTCCCCTGTCAGGTTAGAGAAAGCTTTCTTGAGGAACTGTTGCTGCCCTGGTAGAATCCTCCACCCAAACCCCTCCTCCCACCTCCTCAACTCCAAGCCCCTGGCACGGGTGGCCTTTGCTAGCCCAGTAACATCCCCTCCTAACAGAGGGGTCTTCGCTTCAGATGCTGTGGCGGATCCTATTTTCCAAAGGTGGTGACAACGATACCTCCCATTCCATGCTCTCTTCCATGAGATGATCCTGCCACCCTCCAGTCAAGAGGTGGCGTTGATGTCCCCCTGCCCCTTGAAACTGGGCAGGCTCATGACTGCCCTGACATACAGTATGGTGGAAGTGACACTAGGTGACTTCTGAGACTAGGTCCTAGAAGGAATGGTGCCTCTGCTGTGTCTACTGAGACACTCAGCTTTGGGGGGTCCTGAGCCAACACCACGAAAGCAGTCTGACTAGCCTGGGCCACCATGCTGTGAGGAAGCCCAGGCCACCCAAAGAGGCCACATGTTGTACTCAGGTTGACAGCCCCAGGCGACGTAGCAGATGACAGCTAACATCCACCTCCAGACATTGAAGGAAGACACCCAGATGATTCTAGCCACCAGCTGTCAAGCTGCGCCACCCAGCAGAGGCTCTGAACATTATGGAGCAGGAAAAAGCCATCCCTTGATGCCAGCAAAAGGACTGTTTATGCCATTAAGTTTCAAGGCAGCTTGTTAAATGGCAATAGTAGCTGGGAAAGATGTAAAATCTCGAATCCCACAGCAGGGTAAAATGTTAGCAACACCTTTACGACCCTAAAGGCACGAATCCTCTAAATTCTTCTCTTCTAGGACTCAGTGAGCTTTAAGAGCATGTGAAATCCTAGCCAATATAAATGCAGAGTTGAAATTTCATGGAGATGGGTTTTTATTCTCACTTCAATCAGACGGGATAATGGAGCATCTCCTACGCCGGAGTTCGCTAATTTCAGATTTGACTAATTTCCCAAGAAAGTCTGATAATCAAGCAGTTCTTTTTTTCCCTAAAACTACTTTGTCATTCAAGGGCTCTTTCCGACTTGGATCAGTTTATCATTCTGGATGGTTGTGAGGACAGGGGTCCCTTCCTGCACTGTCCCCTTGGAGAGCGCCTGCTGAGAGCAGATCTCAGACAGTCCACTCTGATCGCAAGAATGAGGATGACAATACCGCCATTGCCCACAAGATAATTTATTCCTTCCTTTCCCCTGCCTCCCTCCCTCCCTTCTACCAGCGCCTCACCAGGCACTGGGCTAGGTCCTGGGGACATGCAGCCGAACAAGACAGACATGAAGATCCCTGTCCTTAGAGAGTCCCATTTTCTGCCCAGATACTCTTTTAAATTCTTACATTCAGAATAAAAATAAAGCCACATGGGAGCCTGTGGGCAATGAGGATAGCTACCTACACAGAGCGGGATGTAGGTTTCCAGACTGACTCCAACCCTGGGCCGTGCAGGAGGGAGGGAGACGGTATTGAGTGCATGGCCAGCTGCCGTGTCCAACTCCCCAAGTCAGAGGCTTGGCGCACAGAGGGTTAGTTCTGATTCAGGTTTGCGGTTGACAGGTGACATCTCACCCCTTGGTGATTCCCCCTCCACCTCGTAGCTCTGCCATCCCTCGAAGCCTGGGGACCCCGTGCATGCAGCCCACGGAGCAGGGCAGTGGAGGGTGGAAAATGCCCACGTGCTCCTCATCTGCCTTGGCTGGCACATGTCACTTTGGAGAGAAGTCACTTGGCCCAAGGGATGCCGAGGGAGGCGGGGAGATGCCTGGACAGCCCCTCTCTGGAGCAACCCTGCGCTGTAGCAGGAGAAGTAGGATCTTGGCTTCGGAGTTACCCATCTCTGCCTCGCGATGATTTGACTTTGCCAGGACAGAGTCAAACTGGACACTAGTGGCTCACTTAGGACTCCCGAGAGCCGGAGGCTTGGCCAGGAAACCTAGATGGCCTCAACCCTCCTCTTTAGGGAAGATTTATCAAGCCTCATACACACCCAAAGAGGATTCTGCAAGATACATGTGTACATGCGTCCCTCAGTTTACCTTGTCAATCCCCTCCGCTTGCTACACAGGAAAAAACATCCTTACTAAGAAACAAGGGCACTCCCTGAGCTGGGTTTAAACACATCAACTTTCACCCACCTTCAACAAAACAAAACGCTTAAAACATAACCAAGAAGCCACTGAAAGACCCATCCTCCTACACTAATTCGTAATAAAATATTAACAAGCCTGTCTGCATTTTGTTGGTGGAGAACTTAAAATCTCTCTTTAAAAAAAAAAAAATTCTCTTCTGTTCCCCTCCCCTAGAGAAACATGTAGCAAAATAATGCCACATAATGGTTCTAATGACGTGTTCCTGCAACGAGGGAGCCTTAGTTTCCAGTGCGTTTAATTTATTTTATGTTATAAATTAATAATGTACGCATGATTCAGAGTAACTCATTAAACGGAAGTGTTATAAAATGAGGCGCTTAGGTAAGAAAAGCGTGAAATGAGCCTGATGTATTCCTGAATGTTACATTAAGTACATAAATCATCTTTGTTTTCTCTCCAGTTAAAGTAGAAAACAGGAGAGGAGGTAAATGTAATTAGCATGATTCTCTTTTAAAAGACCCACGGTGCATGAGAGTAAAATTTGCACGCACAGCAGAAAAGGCAGGTTCTTCTGGCCAATCTGATTTTTTATCTTTTGTGACCAAGTCAACCACACAGTAAGGGGTGTGGCCATGAAACCAATACACGCTTTCAGTAACTGAGAGCTTTCCAAGACCAAGTTTACAGGCAGGAAGACACGGGGAACCCACTTGTAGCTGGAGTCCCTCTTAGAACAGGATGCCTCAGGCTGGAAAACACATGGGAAGTTTCCCAGGGACCCTAGCTGCAGAGAGCCACCGTTTCTGAGGACCAGACCTGCAGCAGGTTGGGGGAGTCGAGGGAGGGCAGGCCTGGCTGGAGGGGGCCCGGGTGTGTGGAGGACACATCTCTCCCGCTCATGTTTGAAGTGGATACAACTGTGCTTTGGTGAAGAGGAGGAATGTGTTTGCAACTTTCTCCCCAGAGCCCAGCAGTGCAGGGTCAGAACAGGCAGCCAATGAACACTTACTGTGGGAAGAAATGCACGCGGCACTCAGGAATGAATGGGCCAGTGAGTGACCAGGGGCTTCGATCCATATTGCGGGGGGATGTCAAGGTAACCACAAGCACCTTCAGACAGACAGACAGACAGACAGACAGACAGGTTCCCAGCCTGAGGTCAAGGCCTCCCCCCAGCACTCCTTGCTCCTCTTTCTCTATATCATTCAGCACCATCTGACACGCTTAGTCCTCCTTCTGTATTGCTGGTTTGCCCACTAGAAGGGAATCTCCATGACAACGGGATTTCCCCTTGCTCTGGTCACTCGCTGCCGCAGCCCCAGCGCCTAGGACAGTGCCTGACATAGAGAAGGTGCTCGGCAGATTTCACGGAAGGAAGGAAGGGCTTTCTCTGTCCTCTTAGGATGGGGGTCCTGGTGCCTTGTTTCCGGAGCAGCCTCACCCTATAAAGAAGAACTGCTGATGGGAAGGACAGGCCAGAACGTGTCTGGGACTCAGGGAAAGAAAAGGCAAGTGAAGAAACCCCTCAGCTTGCATGGAAGAGCCAGCCTGCAGAGCGGGAAGGCAGGGAGATGCTGGGCATTGCTAATTAGGGCCGCCCTGGCGACGTCTGAGCACTCACCACTGGGCCTGGAAAAATTGCGCAACTATTTCCTGCACAGAAGATTTCAACACCCCCCCCCCATTTTCAAAATACTTGAGTTTGGTGAAAATGACCATTGAAATGCTTTTCATTAACAGAAGAGTGTGCTGCAGGCTGAAGAAGAAGCCGACAATTCAAAGCAAGAGACATAGTCTTATAATACTCAATCTTTGATTCACACTCAAAGTTCTTGCCACTGCTCAGGAACCAGGCACCCCCCCCAACCCACAAAACAACCCCTGGCCGTCATCCGCCTCTTATGAGAAATGGGCAGATATGCAGTAACCAGTTAAATAATTAGCACCGTCCATCCTACCTTTGAAAGCACCTCTGATCATATCAATCCTTTACTCAAAAGCCTTTGGAGGCTCCAATTGCCTGGAGAATCAAGCCCCAGCCCCTCGATCCCGCACCAAAAGCACTGGGCCTCCATCTGACTTTTGAGTCCTGAGCTCCAGCCAAGCCAGTCTGCCCCCAGCTCTTGCCTCACGTCCTCCTTGTATTTTATTCTTTTTTAAAAATCCTGTTGCTTTTCTCTCCCACTTTGGCTGTGAGGTCCTTAGGGTCAGGAGCAACATCTGTGTCATCTGCACCTGCCCAAGGACACGGAGGAGGTGTCTGTTGACCTGGAATGACCCCAGCCTCGTCCTCCACCCCAGTGTCTATAGCCACAGTGGCTGCATTTTTAAAGATCCACTCTGATCAGGGCCTCGATGGCTCCCACTGATATTCACGCCTGAACTAAAACTCCTCAGCCTGATGAGGGAGGCCTGCCAGGGTGTGCCCTGTCTAACCATCGTGTCTTCTCTCTCACCTCACCCCACTCACCTCCTACACCCTAGGGGGAGCTCCCTCGGGCTCCGTGCTCTGTGTCCAGCCTCTGTGCTTTCCCCAGGCTACTGTCTGTCCAGAATGTTCTTGACTTCCTCCTTCAGCACCTAAAGAGCCATCTGCTTGTCCTTAAACAAACTGTTCCCGGCTGATTGCCTCTAGGAAATCTTTCCACCCTGCCCCAGGACACATGCACCTGTCCAATCCCCCCTCCCCCCACTCCCTGCCACCAGCCCCGGTTCACCTCCCCACCTTGGTTATCTAACATCCTTACCAGGTTTGGGGCTCCTGGAGGACAGGGACCATTTATCATTGTATTCTTAGTGCCTTGCCTAGAGAAGGTAACTATTTTCACAATAACTATTTTCAGAACGAACAAAGCTCCAGATCGCAACTGCTCCACTCTGCTCCTTAGACTTTGAACAGTGGATGAACTTGACAGCCACAAGACGCGATATGGTTCCTGAGTAAGTGTGGGTGGCAAGGTACACACACACTGGGACCTTGCAGGATTTAAGATGAAAGACATCCAAGCTGCCCTTTCCCCTTTCTTGGCTCGAACGTTGTTCAGAGCATCCGAAGCAGCATCAACTGGCTAGCTTACAGAAGCCTGAACTACAAAAGGCAGAGAAACATCTGTCACCACTGTATCCTTCTCTTTTTCTGGCAGCCGCATGACAGCAGAAGGTCTCAGCATTTGCTTTGCAAAACAGGTCACTAGTGCTGCAAATTCCTGGAAGACCTCGGACAAGACTGCAAATGCCCCAGGTCCGCTCCAGCCTGATTTCTGCTGATCTCTTAGATCTGAGAAGCCATCCTCTTGTCCCAGGGTCAGAGGGGCCAGGAGGCTGTGTATCAGCACTCTTGTCCTCCTCTGTCTCTCCTGAGGACACACCCGATATGGCGTCCTCCCTGTGCCTCCCCCTGTGCACAGAGGTCCAGGAGACAGTGGTTCCCACAGCGCCCTCCAGCCTCTGGTGGCCGGAGCCCTCTCTGTGTTAGTTCTGGGCACTGCAGCTTCCAGAGGGCATCCTTTTGGTCAGCTGTCAGTGTGAAGCAGGGCAGATGAGGGTGGGCGTGCCCATCGTATGGGGGAAGGGAGGAGCCCACAGTATTATAGTTGGGTCCAGTGCTCACTGGGGAGACCACAAGGTAGTGGCTGAGTCGGGCTGAGAGGTTTTCCCATTTGTGTCTAATTCCTGACAGCAGTATCCGGTCATGAGAAGGCCCGATCAGTGTTCTAGAATGCCCTGTGCAGCCACCGGGGCTACGAGTTGATTTCTCCAAGACGAACACTTGCGCGGCGCCCTGGGGGTTAGCACTCCTGTTGTTTAAATAAATAGGCCACCACCAGGCAGTGAAAGAACGGGCTACATCCGTCCATATAGCACACAGAGGATGTCACAACACAGGGCTGGTTCCTGGCATGTTACAGTTGGTGGGGCACTTTCATAGATGGCGTCTCATTCGATGACACAGCAGTCTTTTGCGCAAGGTGTTGCGCACATCATCACCTTCCACGCTCCTACGGAGCATCCCCGAGCAAGTGGCAGAGGACTAGGGCTCAAACATCCTCCGGGCCCCAGTCGAGTCACTCTCAGTTCTGCAAAAGGAGGTGAGTCCTGATTCCGACATTTGGTCAGATTGGCAGCATTTTAACAAACCTCTAGCTGAGACTCAACAACTCCAGAGCCTTTGCAATTAATGTGCAGCCCGTGGCCAGTAGTACGAGCATCCCCTTGGAAACTCGTTAAGAAAACAGAATCTCAGATGCACCTAGACCTACTGCATGCGAGTCGGCCTTCAACGAGACGTGGGGGGACTCGGGGTGCGGCAGTTTGAGGAGCTCTGTGCTGGGCATCACGTGCCTCCCTCTCTCCGCTTTGGCTTACCTCTCTAGCTACGCCTTGGGAAGGAGCTCAGGTGGGGAGGGCTCGGAGAAAAGAAATTTCTCTCTGATTGCTTCCTGATTAATCGCAAGAAAAGCTGGTCTGTCTGTCCCCCTTCCCTTTCTGTGGAACAGATCTCTACTTTCTCCTTTTCTCACCGCCGCACCCTGCTCAACACTCTAGCCAAGAGACACAGCTCTTCAGCTGACTCTAAATCTTTCCTCTGGCATTAATTTTGATAAAAGCATGAAGACGGGAGATGTGATTTCAGTTTGCCTTGATTTCTGAGAATCCTAAAGTCTGTTTAAAGTCCTCCCAATCTGAGCTGTGACAGAGTCGTGATTTCCTAAGGAAGGTCTGTGATGTTAAAATTTTTTCTCTCCCGTTTTCGAGAAAGAGTCTCTCTTCGCCTCTCCAACGGGGTGCATGGCTTGATTGACACACCCAATAATTGGTTGGTAAATTAGCATTTCTGCTTAGCCACAGGGCCAATGCAGCTTACGAGCACAAAGATTTTTTTTTAAGAGGTAAAGCAAAGCATTATGATAGAAATTAAAAGCAAGGTTTCAACCACCTTCACTAATCAAGTTGGGATTACCCACCCTGCCCCCAGCTAACAGAGCAGCCATTGGAATTCTTTTGTGATTCTTTATGGACACTTTTTATAGAAAGATAATAGGCTGAAAGCAAGGTGTTGGTGTCTTTCTATGCATAACTAATCTCTTTCAATGATCTTTCATTTTTTTTCCTACCTTGACCTTTTAACCACCACTGATCTTGATTCCTTCTGTGTGGTTTTCAGCACAATAGTTGAAGTGGAGCCAGACCAGCCCTAAGTGGCTGGTGAGCCAGTATTTTCTGCAGGTAAGCGGTGGCCATGGTGCACATTTGGGACAGCAGCTGGTACTACCGTGTGGGGACCCTTTTTCAGCCTACATGGTTGAAAGTAGCAGGAAAGAAGCATTTCTTCTTCTCTCCCAGTAATTCTTTATCAAGAAAGGACACAGTCAACTCACTTTTAGTCTTTTGTTAGAGGCAGCAGCCTACTCTTCCAATCAGTTTAAAGAAAGACAAACTCCCAGTTATAATTAAATACATTTAGGGCTACTTAACTGTTAAATACATCATGTACTGCATATGTGCTATTCTCTGCGACTAGAAGCAGCCCATTATTTTACTCTTGCCTTTGGGACAAACTTGGGCCCCACTGAGGTTTCTAAACGTATTTGTTTCAGTCTGGTTTTGACTGCTGGTCCGAAGAGGCGCATTAAGTGCCTCGTTAGCAATTTCTGGCTGGTCCATGGACAGTTGGTTTAAGTCAACACTGACAAGCAGAATCCTTTGCACCAAATCCTTTTCACTAAGAGGGTCCGTGAGACTGGCTGTGTGACTCAATTCAAGCTCCATCAGAGCCCTTCCTCTAGGATTCCTGTTCTGATTTGCAAGTTGGTCTTTTAAAGAAGCCAGGCCAAATTCCCTCTGAGCATTAAAAAAGCATGGTGCCCACACCTCCATCTATAACTTTACTGGGACATTATGGTGGAATCCCAGAGAGAAATTCCCGTCCAAGTCCAGACCTCCATTCCCAAACCTCTTTGCTCCTTGGACGCAAAGATGTTTTTAGTTCCCTTGGAGTCTCTAAGGGCAACTTCAGAACCGGGTTGAAATCTTAAGCAGGTGGTCAATGGGACATGACAGTTTTATCGGGGCATGTGTTTGGGAGGATGGGGAGGAGGGAAGACTCCTCAACTTTCAATTTTTATTCACCTCTGGAACTGAAAAATGACAAGTTTCCAGGGCCTATGTCAACCTAGCCAGCATTCTTCCCTGGGTTTTTTTTTTTTTTTTTTTTTTTTGACTAGGTCTGAGCTGGGCCAGCCCTCGACACAACCCACGGGGGATCTACACCTTGGGCAAACATGAGATGCGCTCATTGGCACAGATGGGTGCCACGGGTCAGCACCCACAGCATGACTCCTGGGGAGGCCTGGGGGAGCCCTGCTTTATATTGAGGGAGGGGGTTGAGGTCAGGGTTACTGGCCTCCTTTTGAAAGGGACGTCATTCCAATGGACTTCATATGAGAAAACAGAGTCAACAAAGTCCCGACACTGCTTTGGTTTGGATCAGCACACTGCCATACTCAGACCCATGCAGTTACATACCCAAAGGAGGAAATGTCCTGGATTAGAAAGGAAATGAGTAAGGAAGTCTTTGTCGTGAACATCTCCACGAAAGACGTAAGCTACAGGGAGCAGCCAAGTCACCTGGCTCCAGGGACTTGCTGTCCTTACCCTGCAGAGCTCGGCTCCCACCTACCACTGGCCGGCTCTGGAAGATGCTGCCCGCTCCTCTGTCATCTAAAGGAGCTCCCGGACTGAGGGGCAGGAGGCGTTCGCCACCAAGAGAGAATTCTGCGCCTGAGCTCACTGAGCGAGCAGGTGCACTCGCCGAGACAGGTCACCACGGGCCCCTCCCACCGCCCTCGCGGCGCCGGCCACCAGGGGCAGCCCCAGGGGCGCCTACCTGTATCTCTGCTTCACAGACTGCTTCTCTGCGGACTTGCAGACGTGCCCCGCGTAGTACAACGGGAAGAACAGAAAGTTCCAGTTGGTGGCAAACCACGTCAGGGTGAAGGGCGCGTCGAACTTGCCGAAGGTCTGCTTGGCGAGCTGCGTGGAGCCGGCCCACGAGGCGCACACGCACAGCACGACCGCCACGCCCCAGAAGACCTTCTTGAGCTGCGCCCGGGAGCACGTCCAGCAGCGGCGGCTCGCTCTCCCGCCGGCCTCCGCCCCGGCCGGCGCCTGGGCCTCCGCCGGGCCCGGGGAGTCCCGGGGGCGCTCCTCCCCTGGGGAAGACAAGGGCGTGGTTAGGTGGCCCCAGACCTTCACCTCGGGCCCCCACCCGCAGCCCTTGTCACGTCGACTGGGGGCGCAGCTTCCCCGACAGCCATGTGATGCAAAACTGCAATAGAAGACGTTTGCACTCGGCCTTCCCTCCTCCAGGACCTTGGCCTTTCAAGCGAGGTCCAGGGGCCCGGCAGCATCAGCATCCTCCCCTGCCTCCCCCAGGGAGCTTGCGGAAAATGCAGACTCTAGGCCCCACCCCACAATCCTGAATTAGAATCTGCATTTCCGCAGGTGATCTGCAGGCTTTGGGGAACGCTCCTCCAGGACAGAGAGGCTGAAATATTTTCACTCTTGCTTGCGTGGGCGCCTCGCTACTGGGTGCTGGGTGGTGCTAGCAGCCCCTGCAGCAGGAGGTCTTGACCTCTAAAGGGTCCCAGGACCTTGGCAGAAGCTCCTCCCTGCCCCATACTAAAAGACACAGATGCCAAGGCTCTCCTTTTATTTTGCATGTACAGCAAAAAATAGACTCCCCAGCCCCTCTTATTTTTCTATCTGCTTTAACTGGCTTCCTGCTGACGGCCTCCAGTCCCACTTCCAAGCTTTACTTAAAAACCACAACCTCTGGCAGCTGGTGTGTGAAAGGCCACAGACACCCCATTCTGGAGCTGTGTGATTTCTGGAAACCGGGCTGCAGCCCAAAGCCTGTTCCCGCAGCCCATGAGAAGGTGAAAGGCGTCATTGTCCACTGTTTGCTTTTCATTCATGACTGTGCCTGTCGGTCAGCTGGAAATTTAAACGGAGCTGTGGCTGGCGTCTGGTTAGCTTTTGTCAGGTGTAACGAGGGGCAGATGAAAATTTCCAGAAGGCAGCGTGCTTGCCTTTGATGTGTCCTGCCTGGAACGTCACTGAACTGAATCGGGGGACACAAGTACTAAGAGACCATCTTCACTATAGGGGTCCAAGAAATGAGTATGGAATTTATCGGAGTCAAGTGTACTCTCTATAAATATTGTTTAAACTTAACAGTAATTGAAATAACTTTAATAACATTAAACTGTGTTTGATATGTCGTACTTTCTGAAACATTATAATTCTGAGAAGCAAAATCTTGATTCAATGTAGCCTATTATGCAGGTGTTAGCTAATACTATCATTAACTGCCAGCCCTGGGTGTATCTGTTTGAGCCAAAGGTAAATCTAAGTGTTTCATGGCTAGTCAAGGAGAGATAATGTACTTCATTGGCCTGAATTCTGTTTGACACCATGTCTATTATGCTTCATTACCTGCTTTATTAATAATTAATCACCCTCCTTCTCTTACTTCGCGTGTGTGTACATATCCTAGTTGGAAAGCTCTTGGAAGACCAAATGTTTGGCCACCCTCTGTGCTTCTGACAAGTTGTCTGTTCGTGCCTGGGCTGCAGGGCAGGAAGATGCAGACAGCAAAAGGGAAGACAGACTCCCCTCCTTTTGCTTTCTGCCCTCCCAAAGGGACTTCTTGCCTTTGCTCACAGTGAATTCCCACAACGTGAGGCAAATCCAGCTTCAGACAGAAGCACGCACATTTCAGTTTACACACGGATTACCTGCCATTTTGAATTAGCATCTGTAGCCTTTCGTTATCGGGGTGATTTGCAAGGTGTGCTGGAGGTTAAGGAGATTTGTCACTCTCAGTATCACTGTCAAAAACTCGTCCTGAAAAGATGATTGTGGAGATGAAAAAAAAAAAAAAAGTCCACATAAAAATAAAATGCAGTTTCACTGGAATAACTCCCAACATAAGAATGGACTCCAAAGGAGGTTGGATAAATTCAGGCTTCCAGCATGTTTCTTCATTTAATCTTTTCATTATGGCAAATTAAGCTTTAAAATTTAGAGAACTAAGCAATGACGCTGCAGAGCTTTAGCAATGAAGGAGAAAATCATGTAATTTTGTATTGCTAAATTGTTTCTATGGATTTGGATTAAAGAAGTTATTCTCCAACTTTGTAGCCTCTCTGGATCCTCTAACCAAGGGAATATAAACAGTACACAAACACAATGACACTCAAAACTGAACTCAGTACTATATTATTTAAAAATGACCACATATAAGATAGAACAACATTTTTCAAAATGTAATTCAGTTAATAGGCATAACAAGAAAAAACGATTCCATGGTCAGATAAGTTCGGAAAATACTAATTAGAACAGATTTCTTTGCTGCAGGAATGTTCAGGGATGAAAGACATTTTAAATTTCCAAGAGGCCGCTATAGAATGCATGCTTCCCTTATTATTTAATTGTGTAACACCTGTGGTAGGGACTAGGGTACCCCAGAACGCACTTTGGGAAACATTGGAATAGGCCCATAAAGAATAACGGACAACCAAACCTAATTCACTGCAAACCTTTCTCTGTACTGAGCCTCTTACAATAAAAACCACTTATCAATTTTGTTACTTCACTCAATGTTTCTAGGCGCATCGTATCTCACATAAATGAAAAATATTCTTTATAAGTATATTGCAAAAATACTGAATATCAAAAAGAGAAGGCAATCAATAATAATCTTAACACCCAGGGATGTCACTGTTGATATTTTGCTGCTGCATTTTTTCTACTCTTTTGTGTGTGTGCAACACACATACACAAAGCTCTCAAAAGAAGATGCCCCCCCAACACGGACACACAAACCCACTCTCATACTCACACAGCAAAATTGGGATCATAGTGTGTTTTCATCCTTCATTTATTTAACCTTCTACATAACGGCATGAACTCTATAAATTGCACAGGGCTGTGCGCAGTGTAATGCACCCTAGGAGCATTTCAATTGGCCAGGAAATCACTGTGAAGCATTTGCCCGGTGCCAAGAGCTTTGGGTGGTCTATAAATAAATGTAAAGCATGATTACAGTTCTTCAGGAACTGACAGTCTATTTGAAAGTGACAAAACAGACCATGAAAGAATTCACAGAAGAGTTACATGCAAAATGGAGAGATTCTGACTATGTAGCAGGAATTCTGCAGACAGCGTGGCCAGTGTGAGCTGGGGTAACAGTAACAAGAATCAGAAAAGGCTGAGGCTTGGCCCAGGCCTTGGAGGGTAGAAAGACTGAGTAAAATGAAGAGCAAAGTTCAGGGACAGGAATACACGTGATCTACTCCAGGGGCAGTGAGGATGATGGTGAGATCTGAAATCTGCTGCCACCTCGCCCCTCTGTGACAACACCCAATCTTGCTTTGCTGAGGCATGACAGCCAGGGGAAACTGCCAGGTTTGGCCAAGGGATTGGAGCAAATTCAGATGTCAAGTGACCCTACTTTATTAAGGAAGTGCAAGCTCCAATGTCCATAACAGAGGGATAGAATTAGTTAAAGAATAAATGTGGAGGACACACCGAATTTGGTTAGCAGATGCATTTATTCTCCACTATTTGAAATGCAAAAAATGCAACCTACACTCTGAACCATTCTCAGGGTTATTTTCCATTTATGCACAAACAGGTTTCAGATGGAAAGAACTACAACAAAGAGGGCAGTATCCGTTCTCGGAAGCCTTTCAGATCTTCAAGTGCAGGAAACTTTCCTTTACTTTTCCCCCTCCTAAATTGCAAGTCAAGCATTGACTTTGATTTTACTCCTTTATCACAGTTGAAAGAGGCAGTGCAGATTGCCTCAGAAGAAATCAATGCCGAATATAGCCCCAAGCTATTTCCTGCCCTGGTTCATCTAACCATTAGTATAGGACTAGAAATACTATGTATGTCATTCTAACCCTCACTCTCCAACACCTCTTCCCCAATAACAACCCCTCTGTTTATGATCTTCTTGTGCCTTAAATTCTAATCTTTAGCCAGAAGTTCTGGGAGCAAGAAAAGTAGATTATACATCCTGGCCCAATGCTTCTGCGGAGAGATGCTGTAATTGTGGATTCAATCATCTCCTGGTATTTGTGTCACCTCTGAATGCTTTGTTCATGCTACTTAATTCACCCATAGCTGTTGGAGAACAGGTGGGCTCATGCCAGTTCTGTTGCCAGAGGTGCTTCTATTGAGCATTTGGAGAAAGTGTGTGTGCGTGTGTGTGTGTGTGTGCGTGCCCACACACGCGCAGGAGTGTTCTCTTGGGCACCTTGGCTATGTCGTGGCATAGTGAGACGTAACCATGCCTGTGTGTGAGCTTCCATTCTAAGCTGTGTCTCAGAGTCCTGAAGGCCGTCAAAGCAATTTACTAAAGCTACGCATCAGTCCTACCACCTGCAAAGTCACACTTCCTGCTTGTCTCCTGCCTACCAGGGATTTATAAAAGAGTCACACTCTTTGGTCAAACAGAAATAGTACCTAGAGGCAATGTCTGCTCAGCAGAAGGAGACTAGGTCATAACAGGTGAGTTGGAGGTCTAGTTCAGCTGTCAGCTGATTTGGCAACTCCTTCTCCCATGAGCTGTCCACTGCTTTCCCCTGAGAAAATGATAAATTGGGTGTTTTTTATGTTTATTTAGTGAAAGTCACTTCTACGATGAAAAGCAAGAAAGATTGAAAATCATTTGCTCTCATCTAATAAAATGACTCTTCTGGAACTTCCAAGAGAACACTAATGTTTCTTTTATGAGGTTCCCTAAGAATAAGTAGACCCTTGTTGACTCCCTCGATGGAAAAGGCTCCAGGGGGTTTGCACTTACAAGGTGCCAGAGTCCTTTCTTAGAATAATGGACCCAGAGCTGGAATCGAAGACACCTGTTGGCTGGCATGAGCCAAGCCTCCTGCAAGCAAAGGAGATACCATTGGGAGGAGATGCCGCTCCATTGACATCTACATCAATAAAATCTACAGTTATTTTTTTTACAGCTCTATTGAGGTATAATTTTCATACCATAAAATTCAGTCATTTTATGTGCATAATTAAGTGGTCCTTAGCAAATGTGTAGAATCGTGAAACCGTTACCATGATATAGTTTGAGAACATTTCTATCATCCCTAATGAGTTCTTGTGCCCAGGCGCAGTCTCTCCCTCTTCCCACCCTCAACCCTAGGCCACTACCAATCGGGTTTCTGTCTCTATAAAAATTCGCTTATTCTGGACATTTCACATAAATATGGCAGAGCTTCACATCTGACTTCTTTCATTTAACATAATGTCTTTGGGTTTTATCCATATTGTAGCATGTGTCAGCAGTACATTTTTCTTATGCCTGAATAAAAATAATATATTCCATGGATATACCAAATTTAGTTTATCTATTCATCTATTGATGGACAGGTGGATTGCTCCCAGTTTTGGGCTCCCGTGGATAATGTTGCTGTGAACATTCACGTGTAATTTTTGTGTGGATATATGTTTCTATTTCTCTTGAGTGGAGCAGTTATGTTTTTAGGATACGCATCCAACACATCTTTATTGACAGAGCTACTGTGGGGCACAGAGCAGACAGAATCTTCCCCTGGTGGAGCTTGCTTAGTCCAAGTGGCAGCAGTTAGAGTGCCCATATCTTAGAGGCTTAAGTGCCTCTAATTCCATCCAAGCAGGACATAGTTGAGAGCTGCTCTAGGGACTAGACTTCCACTCCGGCCTCCCCTTTTTGCTAGACTGCCCAGAGAAAGACAGGGCCTGATAAACAATTTCCCATTTATTGATTACTGATGGATATACCAGCCCAGGGCCTGAAACTAAATAGCTTTTACAAAATGAGGAGCTTGCAAAACGAGGAGCTTTTGTTTATGGCCACTTGCAAGTGTAACTTATCTTCCAGAAAATGTAATTCAGAAAATGTAATCGTATCTACTCGTTAAATACTTGCTCCGTGAATTTATGTGTGACTTTTTTGGGTAAGCAGTGGTGTAGAGGAAAGGGAAGAAAGAGACTTGCAGAAAAGGCTGTCACACGTATAAAGCTACTTCATGCCCCAGGAGTCCCAGAGCAACCCTCATTTCACATATCCCAACTCATCATGCCATCTGTGCTTGCCAGATGATCTGTGTGGATTTCTGACTTTGGGTCAGAAAATACTCCCACTGTTCACACATGGCTGAGGCCACAGCCATGCTCCTGGCTAGCACAGGTCCCAGGGCAAGCATGGGATCTAGGGATAATTGAACTTGAATGTTGGCCCTAGGTAAAGGAGAAGGAGAGGGTATAGGCAATTAAACAAATGGTGGTTAAACACCCAGCATTTACCCCACACTCTCTGCCAGGAGCTGTTGTACATTCTTTTATACCTATCATGACGATGCCAGTCTGTACGATTATTCCTCTTTTGTAGACTGGACAGCTGAGGCTCTGAGAGTTACTATCCCCAAGGACACAGACCAGTGAGTGGCTGAGATGTAGTTTTAATGCGGGTCTGTCTGACTCCAAAGCATCAACGGGAGCGGGCTGTGTTCACATTCTTCCCTTTGAAAGCTGATCAGGGCCGTGGTGCTGAACACCTCTGCTGGAACTGCCCGTCTCTAAAAAGGGACTTCAGGTTTGCAGAGGATAGACTCCGTTTTTTAACATGGAAAAGGCTGCGTGTGTATAGGACTCTGGGCTGGGATTTGCTGTCCTGGATGGAGGGCGTCACGGACTGAATGATTGTGTTGTCTCCAAATTCATATGTTGAAGTCCTAACACCCAGTGTGGCTGTATTTGGAGATGGGGCCTCTAAGGAGGTAATTAAAGTTAAATGAGGTTTTAAGGGTGGGGCTCTAATCTGATAGGATGAGCGTCCTTATAAGAAGAGACACCAGGGAGCTCACTCTGGCTTTATCTGACATACACATACAGAGAGGAGGCCACGTGAGGACACAGAAGGCTGCTGTCCGCAAACCAGGAAGAGAGCCCTCATTGGAAACTGAATTTGCCAACATGCTGATCTCGAACTTCCAGCCTCCAGAACTATGATAAACAAATTTCTTTTTTTCAAGCTATCTAGTCAATGGTGTTTTGGTACGGCAGCCCGAGCTGACTAGTCCAAAGGGGATTAGAGCAGAGAGTGTGCTGTGCTTGCGAAGGTAGAAGGCATGGATCGGAAGCTACCACTCTGTAGGATGTGAATGACAAGCTGCAGAAGGTAGAGTATTGATTGTGATAATCTAGTAGGAGAAGAAATAACTTCATTGCATTAGACATATTAGGTGCTATCTCATATTTGTTTGTTTCCTGTGAATTGCTTAAACCTTCATTGTAAAGTGATTCCTCGAAGCAGTGTGCAGAGACAAAAGAAAACATGGTATCTGTGAAGTCGTTTATTAAAAAAAAAAAAATGAGTGTTTAGCACTAGGAAATTATTTCTCTGGTTGGGATAGAGAATTGGGAGGTGAAGGAAGATTGCTTTTTAGGGGTGGAGTGAAGTGGTGGGAGGCTTCTCCAGGAGCCTCCTGAAGTTCTACTCTGAAGAGATCTGAGAGCTGGTGTGAGTCGGGCTCCCCCCAGCCGCTGTCCCCTACAATCACCACCATCTTGGTAATCAGACTTTTTTTTTTTTTTTTTTTTGAAACAGAGTCTCGCCCTGTTGCCCAGGCTAGAGGTGTCAGCCTAGCTCATAGCAACCTCAAACTCCTGGGCTCAAGCGATCCTTCTGCTTCAGCCTCCCAAGTAGCTGGGACTCCAGGCATGCGCCACCATGCCCGGCTAATTTTTTCTATATATTTTTAGTTGTCCAGCTAATTTCTTTCTATTTTTAGTAGAGATGGGGTCTCGCTCTTGCTCAGGCTGGTCTCGAACTCCTGACCTCGAGCGATCCGCCCACCTCGGCCTCCCAGAGTGCTAGGATTACAGGCGTGAGCCACCGAGCCCGGCCCCGTACCGGCATTTCCATCTTACTCCCATTTCCTTAGAGATCCCCAGAATAGCTTTCTTTTTTTTTTTTTTTTTTTTTTTTTTTGAGACAGAGTCTCACTCTGTTGCCCAGGCTAGAGTGAGTGCCGTGGCGTCAGCCTAGCTCACAGCAACCTCAAACTCCTGAGCTCAAGGGATCCTCCTGTCTCAGCCTCCCGAGTAGCTGGGACTACAGGCATGCGCCACCATGCCCGGCTAATTTTTTCTATATATATTTTTAGCTGTCCATATAATTTCTTTCTATTTTTTTAGTAGAGGTGGGGTCTCGCTCTTGCTCAGGCTGGTCTCGAACTCCTGAGCTCAAACGATCCGCCCATCTCGGCCTCCCAGAGTGCTAGGATTACAGGCGTGAGCCACCGCGCCCGGCCCAGAATAGCTTTCTAATGTCCAAATAACACCACGTCATGCAGCGGATTTAAGACAATCCCGGAATGCACGTGGCCTAAGGTGAATCACGGCTCTTGGGAAAACGACTGAGGATGGATAAGCTCTAAACAATGCGGTTTGCGCCTCGGGGGAAGAGTCAATGCTACTTCTGGGAGGGAGCAGAGCGCTGTGTTTCAATACCTGGTCTGCAAACATCTGAGCTTGAGGGGATCAGTTTTAATCCGCTTGCCCTGCTAGTCATGGCCTGTGCAGCCTGCTGGAATTTCACCATTTTTGTGACAGGGGCACATGGCACCTCTGCACACACTGCAGGCGCTCATGGGTTGTAGACCTGGTGATATTGTGGTGCTGCTAGTGACCCTGACGCAAACCCAAACAAACGTGTACACTCCTCTTTTCTGATGCTTTTCCTTGCCAGGCGGTTAGCGTCTCCAGATCCTTCTACTTGTACGTCGTGCGTGGACTGGAGTTCAGGCTGTTGGAACTCACGGGGCAAACCTTGGTTTTATAAGAGGGCAGGCTACATGCAGGGCGGCCTCCCCAGGCAAAGAGGCTGCAGTCGAGGGCTTTTTAGGAAGGGGGCCCACTAGTGCCTTCTCCAGGGAGGCGCTGGCCCAGCAAACTCATCATGGCAGCCCTGGGTAGCTGCCAGGTGAGGATGACACCTCTGGTCATCCTCCAATCAGAAGAGGCATGTGTGTTTTGGTTGGACAGAGTAGTAGATGAAAATGAGCAGAAGAATAGAGCAAAATTAAAACACCGTTTTTGAAAACATATCTTCAGTCCTCAGTGGAGTCGCTGAGCATCAATAAGGCAGGAATGAACTTGCTCAGTCAGGGACCCAAGTGTTCAACATGACCTCCTGGCTTAATCTCCTGCCCAAGGATAAGCATTCTGCACCACTGAAGGGTGAGGTGGCTGAGAGCATTCCTGGGCATTGAGGCTTTAAGCACAAAAACAGCTGGGGCCAGCTGCAGGCAGAGCTGGGAAGAGAAACACAGCTTCTCTTTGCTGTCTTTCTGTTCTTTTTGTGCTATCTAGTAGGCTGGGAGCCCATCTCAGGTGCGGTAGCTTCTTGCTGCTGAAGATTCATGGAGCGAGTTGTACTCACGTGTCTGGCCTTTCCACGCCTGCTCAAATACCAAAACCCACCCTCTGAAAGTGTGCGTATGGTGTGCACACATTCTCTGTCTCGGACTACAGCTAGTGAAGAGTTTTAATCAGATAAGCCAATCTCTGCTAACGAGGCGGCTATTTAACAGACTCCATAGAAGGTTCCTGCTGAAAGAGCCAAGGGAAGTTCTATTCTGGTCCCTTTTCTCTGCAGCAGGAGCAGCCCAGGCTCCGAGAGGTGAGGCAACATGCCCCATATATTAATTAGCTAGTGGGGGAGCAGAAGATGAAACTTGAGTGTCCCGACACCTCACCCATTGTTCTTCCCTCTAGACCCTTCTCCCGAGCTACGTGATGTCTTAACCCGTGGATACGTATCACTCGCCAAAAAGGCTTTTAAGAATTAAATCTCTTCTTGGCTCTCCCAGTTGAGCTATTTTGAACCCTTCCCCACCTCTTTGAACCTTCAGTCCCCATCCGTCATTCTCAGCAGACGATGCCACTTCCTACTTTACAAAGAAGCTCAAAGTCACCAGCGCACGTCTCTCAGCTTCCCGCCTCCTCCGCATCTCCCTGTTTCTCTGTGTCTTTGCTCAGCATCTCCTTTCCGGCTCCTTGTCGAGGCTGATCACTCCCTTTCTCGTCTTGTGCTTCCCCCCAGGGCCTGCTGTCTCCTCCTGGCCATTGTTGTCTCAATAACCTTTCTCTCAGGCAACCTCAGAACCAGTCCCTTTCTTCCGGTTTATAGAAACTCTTGGTTCTCTCAAAAGTTCCCCCTTAAGCTAGCATAATTCAGACCTCTCTCACTGTCAAACACTTTTTAAAAATATTAATATTATTATTATTAAATCTGCTAAATGTTCTCCAGGATGTCAAACACTTTAGCCAAGTATCCTGCAATGGCTCCTCACCCCCTAAGCACTCCCCCTTTGCAATCCGGCCTGCAGACCAGCACCCACTGAAAATTGTTTTTGCAAAATTGCCTTCTCTTTTTGCAAATGCTGAGGTTGCGTTTGACACATCACTCTCCCTCCTTCTTCTTGTTTACCTTCCCATAATTTCCATGATGCCATGTTATCTGGGTTCTCTGGTCCCGGCCGTCCAGACTTCTCTCCTAGCTCCCTCATCCCCCAAACGTGTGTGGCCACCAGGATTCTGCACTTGCCCGTTCATTCCAAGTCACCTGATTTGTCCCTAGGCCTTCGCCACCTCTTTCTGCCACCTCCTGGCTCGCTACTCACCTGCATCTGCAGGCACTGCCACGGCCTCAAGCTCACCATGTGGAAGTTTGAGACTTCCCCATCTCGCCCTCCCACATCTGTTCCCTCTCTTAACTTTTTCTTTTCTTTGCTCCCTTTCCAGCTCTCCTACTTTACACCACGTTGATTCCTCCTCTGTCCCATCCTTGTCCTCACTGTCACGTGGTGTAGTGGTTAGAACATGGGCACACCACGTGGCTGCTGTCTCACTGAGTGCGCCACCCGACTGCCCTGCACGCCACGTCCTCACCTGCACAGTGGGAACACCACTGGGACCTACTGCACGGGGACGTCGTGAGTAGTCAGCGAGCAACTCAGCCTCGACCGCTGCAGTCCCTTCCCAGCGTGTCTCCTTGTCTGCAGTGGACGCTTACCAGCAGGACTTTTGAACTTGATTTCACTGTACCTCTTCAACAGGACACGTCCATGAGCACACGCGCGTGCGCGCGCACACACACACACACACACACACATGAAATAAAAGTGCCTCAGATCAACTCTGACTCTTATTACATGTGATAGACTTTGGAAGTTTTTATTCTATTCTAAAAAAAAGATTGCATAGCCCAGGTTGAGCACCACTGCTACACACGACTGTCTTAGTTTCTCACGCTCAGATGGTGTTTTCTTCTCTTCTCTGGCTCCCTGTGGTCCAGCCCCCCCCCCCCTACACTTCTTTAGATGACCCAGGCTCTGGTTCCAGCAGATGCTTACAGGTCTCCAGGTGACACCCCTCCCTAGCTTGTACCCTTGTCTGGGGCTCCCTGTGCCAGGAACACCATGTTCTTAGCTCCCACCTCTGCCAGCAGAGGGCAAGGACAACATCCTCCGCCATGTCTCCCCGTCCAAGCAGGAAAAGTGGTTCCAATGAATGTACAGTCATCATCTGCAGCTGGGTGAGGAGAATTCTGAAGCCACATCCGGACTCAGCAGGAACGAATGTCCTGTTAAATTGTGTCATTTTGGCAAAGAAGGGAGTAATGGTGCCAAGCAAGAGCGCTACATAGTGGCCATCTGTGCTCTGGCCAGAAGTGAGCTTGCCCTCTGCCGAAATGAAGCATTCATGTTATGTTCCTTCTATGGAATTAAAAAAAAATTACATTTCAACATGTAATCTTTATCTGTGTGCATTTCTGACGCCGCTCACTTGTTTGGAAGCACTTTTGGATCAAGGATTGTATTTTTCTCCTCTTAAAAGCCACCAAAACATCTGGTTAATTCTCTTGCACATATTAGGGAATATGTTCAATCACTACATGAATGACTTTTGTCATGAAAGTTTCAGGCATAGGGCCAGCCAACCAGGTAAATATTTCAGGGTGGGGGCACACGTTGGCAGTATACTTCTCAAGAATCTTCTCAGATGAGGCCAGCATGGCTGGGTCTTCACATATGTAATACTTGAGCAGTCCAGGGTAAGTCTGACCCTGTTGGCAGCAGGCAGATGTGCTTTGGGGGCAGCTGAGACTGCCTGACTCCCCTAAAGCAGCGGCACTAAGAGTATGGCCAAGAGCCATGGGTCCTGTGAGCCGTATTGCGATGGGAGCTTTAGGGAACATTTACTGAGCACCTACAAAGTGCCACAAGCTGATGGAATTCTGTCTCCTATTCAAACGAATGCAGCTGTGCAAAGGTCTTGCCATATTTGGAGCAGGGCAATTACGGACGTGAAACCAGGGACGCTTGCTTGCTAACTCCACGACCTCATGTGAATGACTTTCTGAGCCCTCAGTTTCCTTATCTGTAAAGTGGGGTAACAGTGCCCTTGCTTTGGGAAGAATAGAGACAACAGGGCCATCTACCTCAGCACAGTACCTGCAACATGGTGGGCAGTCATTAGTGAAAATTACTATTTTCATTATTCAGAGGGACATGTCATCACCCCCTACTTTCATAGGAGAGAACTGATTCCCAGAGAGCGTTAATCATCAGCCAAAAACCCCCTGGCCAGTGTGACAGCCAGGCTCCGGAGCCAGCCTGTCCCCCTCCAAAGCCCTTACTCTTCCCATGGCACTCCTTACTGCCGGCCTCTGGGGGGGATTCATTTTTCTGTTCTCAGCTATTAATTCCTCTTGAACGTAATTTTACTGAACATAAATTAACTTATTGCGAATATAGATGGTCCCAGTACAAACGACTCTATTTGAGACGTGCTACTGATTCAGCGTCTGCTTCTGCGGGGAAAGCCAACAAAAGGCTATGAGAAAACAAGACGTGTTGTCCGATGTGACAGACACCACCAAGCTGACCAGAAATCACTTTCCAAGTCTCAGCCCCCATGTGAGGCCCAGCCCCACTGTCCTGGGGCTCGGGGACCGAGCCTGCGCAGACACCGTTCTCTCCGCTGGCGACAGCCTCGTCTGTGTGCCTGACAGGTTTTCTCACATCCCCCCAAGCCTCAGTTGTGACGCCGCTGTCTCCGAAGGCCGCCCCCTCAGAAGGCCTCCCCCTCAGGAACACCTCTCCTCAGATTGCTCAGTGTTCACTGTCCCCGAAATACTTTGTTCTCAGCTATGCGCCAGAACTTACTACCCTGCGTTTGACAGTTTCTCTCTCTGTGTATGTGTCTCTCTCACCAGACTGAAACTTCCTTGTGAGAATGGAGCTAGCGCTGTCCGTGTTTGCATTTCCAGGGCCTTGCTGCGTTGTCCCGGGATGCACAGGCCGGGGCCAGAGGAAGTATTTGTTGAGCAAATGAAGTCACCTTGTCCATCTTCCTGTGTTTGAGTTCAACCAAGCGCTGCCTTTTTCTATTTTGGTTTTATATGTACCACATGCCGGTGCCTTCTTGCCTCCCCTGAGATGACACACTCCACAAGCTAATAAATATTCCCTGCCGGCTGCATTCCGTCCCTGCAGCCTGTCTACCATCCACACAGAAATAGCCACAGGATGGGGACCACCTCGCCCTGCACATTCAAGGCAAAACACAATGATTCAACACTTCCAAAACAGGCTCACAAGATGCAAATGGTTTCAAAAAAAAAAAAAAAAAAAAAATAGACCAAAAGCCAAACTGAATAAAAACACCAAGGAAAAAAACCAGGCGGAGATATATGTGAGCCCAGGCATCGCGAAGGCAGGTTTTGCCAGGCCCCGACAGGCAGACTTTTGCTGATATACATGTACCTGTCCCGTGCAACCCGGAAGTGGGGGCTTGCTAGAAATTGCCACCTACCTCTGCCTCACTGCATTTCCCGACAGTCTGCATTTGAGGAAACTGAGGCTCAGTATTCAGGATTTACACAAATCAAACCGTATGAGGGGCAGAGCCCCGTCTTGATCCGCAATCTGCCCAATTCTTAGTTCCATACGCGTTTCTATTAACCACAGACATTTTGGAGGAAATGCTGGTTAAAAAACCAAGCCCATGGCAAGGCAGTTGTCCGTGTCAGCGCGCACGGGAGACTCAAAGCTCACTTGGCGGCAGCCCTGAACTCCCTGGGGAGGGGGCCGGATAGTCATTTTCACTCCCTGAAGGCAACCTCCAGGCTTGGCCACAGGGAAGTCCCCAACCTGGCATGCCACTCAATGCCTCCTGCAGCACTCTGAGGCCACAGCGCCCAGCTCAGACAACCTCACCATCCGTGTGCAGCTCAGACCTGTCCCGCCCACGGTGGGCTGAGGCTGCCCCAGGAAGTCACCTGCTGCCGGAGAGCAGAGCCAACCTGCCTTAGCAGATAGGGTGGGGTGACTTCCCATGAGGACCTCCTGGGTGAGCTAGACACTCACTCCCAGCTTCCCTAACAAAAATAAATATCCAACCCCTTCCCCTTCCCAACCCACATCTGGGCAAAGTCTGGGAGAAGCCTTAGAAACACAAACGCCCCCAGAAGAGGTTTTACTTGCACTAAACTCAGGTGTACATGACTGATGCCAAGTCTTTCCCGAGACTGGGATGGAGGAGGGAAGGAACAGCCACAAGAAGAAAAAGAAAATCAGCCTCCTGAAGATAGAAAACGATGGGAAATAGGTAAGCAGCTGCAGGTCAGTGCAAAGCCATGTTCTAGAATAAGCATGGGTTTTGGCTCCGACAGTGCGGGTATTTTTTTTTTTTTTTTTTTTTGAGACAGAGTCTCACTTTGTTGCCCAGGCTAGAGTGAGTGCCGTGGCGTCAGCCTAGCTCACAGCAACCTCAAACTCCTGGGCTCAAGGGATCCTCCTGTCTCAGCCTCCCGAGTAGTTGGGACTACAGGCATGCGCCACCATGCCCGGCTAATTTTTTCTATATATATTTTTAGCTGTCCGTATAATTTCTTTCTATTTTTAGTAGAGATGGGGTCTCGCTCTTGCTCAGGCTGGTCTCGAACTCCTGAGCTCAAACGATCCGCCCACCTCGGCCTCCCAGAGTGCTAGGATTACAGGCGTGAGCCACCGCGCCCGGCCAGTGCGGGTATTTTATTCCTGCCTCACCACCTACGAACTGTGGGTCTTCGACAAATCAGTCCACCTTCCTGGGCCTCAGGGTCCTCATCTGTAGGATGGGAGCCACAGCACCAGAGTGGCTACGTGCAGGCCTCGGTGGATGGGGTGAGCGCAGAGAAGACAACTACCAAGCCAGCCTGTGTCTTGCCCTCACTGCTGCTGAGACTTATCGTAACAAACAGGAACTCACTAGTGGGATGCGGGGTCCTCGGAAGCCCATAGAGATCCTGGCTCCAGGGAGATGGACGAAGCCAGGCTCTGTCTCCGAGCCCATGGCTGCCCCTCACTCACTGCTTGCACGAATGGGCTGTTGGCTCAGGACAAGCAAGGGTCCCCGTGGTAGCTCCTGGGACTGAGGGGTGGTCTGCCTTTCTCTCCTGGCCGAGGTCACCAGCTCCTGGGAGAAATAGTCCTTCCACCTCTGCCTCCTGGGAGGAGGAGCTAAGGACTGGGACTGGTCTCTCTGCCCACCTCTGCATTGCAAAGCAAGGTCCCCTTCCACCAGCAGAATCACAATGTGTCTGAGTAAGGCACAGCTCTCGTCCGTGGGCGCCTTCTCCTGACCCCCGGCTCTTGTCCCCTGGGTGGGGGCGGTTCCATGCAGTAGGGGCGACATGGAGGAGGAGGATATTCCGGGGGCTTCTCACAGCCCCTCCCATCCCTCTCATGGGCCTGGGAAAGAACATGTTTATAGATTGGGGGTGGCTCTTCCCTCACCTGTGTGCCCCGCCCATTCCCACGGAGCAGGGCAGTCCCTTGGCTGGTGGCCGGGGAGGGCTTGGAACGGTCTCCTTGGCCTGCTGTAGCCCTCTCCCGCCTCCACCGGCGTGGGCAGCACCTCTGGTCTGCCTGGGGGTGAGCTGGGGCTGCTCCAAACCCAGGCGACTCAAATGTGTGTGTGTGTGTTGGGGAGGGGGCACTGGTTAGCGTCTGGGCGACCCCCTCATACCCAGCAGACAGGAGCCTCAGGTCAGGCCCGGGAGGAGGTGAGGGTGCAGCTGCTGCCAGATGCGCTGGGGGCTGCTCAGGACGGAGAGGGTGGTGGAGCCGCCGCAGCGTCTCACTCGGGCTTGGGAGGGAGCTCAGGGCAGCCCCTGGAGCTGCCAAGTCCCCCCACGCAGGCAGCGGCACGCTGCACTGCGGAGTCGCGTCCAGGGGGAGCCGCCACCCCAGCCCCAGCGCCCCGCAACCAGGCAGCCCGCTCAAGGGTGGCAGCATCCCCGAGCGGGGGTGCGGGGACTCCCGGGTCAGGCCCCCGCCGCCCCAGGGCTAGGCGGCCGCGCGCGTTACCTTCCACTTTGGTGAGGGTCAGGACCGGACTGTTGCAGGCGCTGAGCGGGGCCACCCGGGCCGAGTGCTTCTTCATGGTGAGCCGGCCGCCTGCAGGAGCGCTGCCGCCGATCGCCTACATCCTGGGGCCGGCAGGAGCGCGCCTCTCCGGGGCCCTCCTCCGCGGGGAAGCGCGAGCGGCTCGCCCCTCTCCGTCCGGGCCTCCCAGGCTGCCCGCCGGCTCCGGTCTCCGCGAGGCTCACTGCGGCGGCCGCCCCGCCGCGCACATCCTCCCCGGCAGCGCAGCCACTCCACACACGCGCGCACAGCCTCCTACTTGGAGGTTGCTGCAAACTCCAACGTCACGTACAAGCGCACTCCCCACTCCCACCCCGCGGCTCACCTGCTCCGCCCCGCGCGCCGGGACGCCCAGCCCTGCAGCCCGCGTCCCTCCCTTCCTGCCAGCCAGGTCCCCACTGCAGCCTCAGGCGCCACCTCCCCGGCCAGCCCTTGAACGGGACCAGCCGGCTCATGGGAGACCCTGAGAACTAAGCCCCAGGGTCGCACAAGTTTAAAAACAGAGGTGCTTGACGTTGGATGAAGAGTGGATTCCTCCCTGCACAAAGTCCTGAATTGTTTGGCAGGGAGAGTTGCAAGAAAGCAACGTTTCCCAAAGCTGGCATTCACGTCTTGAGTCTAGAGGCACATTGTTTTGTCCGGTCCTTGGTAGAGAGCTCTTTTGGGGGGAACAGAATGCAAAGTCCGCACAAGCAAAGAAGCCACAGGGAAACAAAGGCTTGAGGTCATTTTTACTGCTGTCCCACCTCCTCAGTCCGGAGAGTCCCAATTTGCGTGGGAAGCAAGGCAGCTCCGTTTCTGACCCGGCTTTCAGGTTCTCGCTGCAACTGCAGGTGTGGCATTTGTCTGCGCAAGCACCAGCCCCACGGGTCCCACTAAGACCCAGTGGTGAGCTACTGGCCAATGGCGCTTGTTACAAAGCAATGACATACCTATTGCATCAATTGCCCGTGCCATCCCCGAGTGACCGCCGAGTCCAGAGGGGTGTTTATCCCATGACAGGGAGTCCCCAAAGGTGCCCTGCCATGGTCCCTGTAGGTGGGATGCGCAGGGCTCATGCAGCCCCAGAGCCTCATGGACTTTACGGACGTCTCATTCGCACAGGTCCAACCATCAGTTTTGGTCCTAGCCTCCACCAGCAATCTGAAGGATCCGTTCAGATTCAAGGTGAGTTTTGTTCTTAGTGTTGGTTAAAAGTCCTTACCCAGAGTTTCAGAACCTTCAACGCCACCTGGTTTCCTGTCTTAAAGTTGATATCCATTGTACGATGTCATTCTGATCCCCCATAGGGGACTCAGTAGAATACTGCAGGTGGAGAGTGAACTTTCCCTAGCTGGGCACTTCCCATCTGTTTCTGGTGACATACACCTGCACAGCCTCAGGTCTCCAGCAGAAGTGGCTCCTAGAAGTTGGGTTCTTTTTGTCACTTGCCCTCTTGAACAACCAGGATGAATAGAATGCCCTTGGGTCTCCAAAAGGTCAGGGTTTCTCAGGGTTGCTTCCCCTTCACTACATTCAAGCAAAGGTGGTGTTAATATATTTAGGGTCCCTGCAGAGCCCTCTAGTGGACCACATCGTACGCCTCTTACCGGGAACTTGTCTCAAGACCCCTAGTGACAACACTATGATAAGCCAATAAGCTATTTCCTTCTTTGGGAAAATTAAACGCAATAAACTTAACACAAAACAGTCACATATTGTATATTAAAGAGAACCTTTAATATTACAAAATTGTACTTTATGTGTTGTTTCAAGTTCATCAATAAACACTTATTACATACAAAATAACTAACACAAATATCATGTAATAACAGGACTCATTTGTGAGCACTTACGTGTCAGATACTGTTGAGTGTTTTACATAAATCATTTCATTTTCTACTCACAAAAGCTCTGTAAGGTTGTTGTTATCTTGTTTTATAGATGGGGAAACTGAGGCTCAAAGAGGATAACTAAAATGTCCCAGGTCATAGAGTAACTGGCCAACCAGGTATTTAAATCTAAGTGTGAATGATCAAAAGTCTGTACTTATTACCACTATGCTACTCTCCTACCTGCTGTAAATAGGAAATGCAAAAATTCCACATAGTGATTCCAAGTCAGGTGAGAGATATATTTCAGGTAATCTATGCCCTTTCATTTGAATGTGATTTTGATCAATGTCATCGTGCTGGGGCATCTGTACACTCCTGAGGGACTGCGCTTACACTTGTGCTTGTTTGGGTCTCCCCGAACACGCACACGGGCCTTGACACCTTCATTCTTCTCAGCTAGTCACAACGAAAAGCGCTCAATAAATATTTGTGTGTTTTAAAAATATCTACTTTCTATTTATTACAATGTTCTGTATAAGTCAAAGAGGTGACAATTATATATTGTTAAATACTCCTCTCACTAACGTTATTCATTCAATAGTTGTTACCTAAATCTTTTTTTTCCCTCCCTTGCATGTTGTCCCAGGAGCCTTTCGTACTTCAGAAGCCACCACGTCCTCATATCTGTTAGGGTCTGCTTATAAAATAGGAGTTACTGATTGTCCCCCCAACCTCTTCCTCTTAATTTTTTTATAGAGATGGGGTCTCACTATGTTGCTCAGGCTGGTCTTGAACTCCTGGCCTCAAGTGATCCTCCCTCCTCAGCCTCCCACGTAGCCAGTCTTCCCTTTAATTTTAAGCACTGTGTCTCGTTTCTACCTTTCATTTTTCTATACTCAACACCATCAGCCCTGTGGGCTCTCTCAACTTATGTTTCACAAAAAAATCTACCCCCACCCTTCAAAAAACCAAAACTTCCCATACTCCTTTTCAAGTCAGGAGTTTTCTGCCTGCTTGACCATATGAATACTGATATTCGTTAAGTGAACACTCCCTTTTGGGAGTGGGATGTGGTGGGGATGCACATTTAAAAACTTACATCAACACTATTATCTAGGAAGTTAATGGTGTTACTGGTGTGTGAGCATGCACTAGTGTTCTGAAAATTCCAACATTTTAAAACTTCTCACTGAAGTTAGGCTATCATGGCCTAACTCAGGATATTTAGAAAATTGCCCAAGACCCACTTAAAAACCCAAATCTCAAATTGCAAAAAAGAAAGCGGGGGTGGGGGGGTTGAATTCTTCCAACAAAGAGAAGTGAGATCCCTGTAGTATTGATGGAAACAATACTGTATAAGTAATATCCAGGCAAGAGGATGGGTCATTTGACCTCCAATCCCTGTTCCTCTTTGGAGGGAATAGCATGAGCTCAGACCTCAAGGACACCGTTAGGCACTTGTCTGTCTTAAATTTAGTATTATGGGAATTTATCTGAAAAAGGAATTGGGTTGACTTTTTCAGGTTTTACTCAAATAGATATTCCTTGTCATCTCCTAAGAATGCACAGTGATCAAAGCCAAGCATTTCCTTAGCTTCTAGGTGAGATGATGTCTGTCCTGGTAGAAGTCTGTTCTTTGTCAACTAATCTTAATTGCTCATTTGTTTGTTTTTTCACTGGTGTGGCTGGGGATTGGATAGGATATTTAATGACAATTTATGGTAGCCTGGTATAGTAGACTTATAAAGACTGGCTGGGTTTTGTGTTCTTATCATTATAGTCTGAACATGGAAGTGGGTTCGTTGAGTAGATACAGAAGGTAGGTAAAAGGTGCAGAACTTACATACCATAGGCATGAGTTTTACACTCCCTGCCTCCTCCCCACTCCCCACATGCAAACCAAAGAGAATGGAAGTGGAAGAGGACTCCTAGGTAAGAAAGGAGACAAAATGGCCAATTTGTCCTACCACCGAGGGCTATGCCCAGCCATGGTCCTTTAGGAAGAGAAATCAGACAAGCCTGGGGGTAGCTACATTGGGTCTGGCTGACTCCTCAAATTCTGGAGGCTCACCATTCTTCTTCCTGGCACTGGGCTCCCAGCTCTGGGCGGATATTCAGGTGCCAGCCGCTTTACATATCTGTTTCCTGAATGACCTGTTCTAGCCTTCCCTGCACTGGCTCACACTTCTGCCCTCACAGGGGCCTCTGATCTACTCTTTTCCATGCAGTGGTATGTAAGTATTTATGGTCCCATTGCACTATTCCAAGAAGGCATCAATCCATTTGCTGGAGTTAAGTGGTACTTATGATTCTCGTGAGACCAACTTAAACTATAGCCAACAGCTTGAGTTTGAGCTCCAGCTCTGCCAACAAAAAGTGGCCATCCTCAAGTCTCTGTCTCTTCTAGCCTCAGTTTCCCAATTTGGGCATGAGAGAGGTAGACTCCATTGGCAGCTTTCAAAGGATTTCTTGGTCTCTGCAAAGCAACTCCACTTCTCTCTGTTAGGGTTCCCTGCTAGATTTGGTGTATAAAATAGATGTGACTGCTAAAAGAAAGTTTAGAAAATCATTGACTAGATAATCTCCCAGGTCCTGTTTGGCTTTAAAATTTGGGGTGTATAAGATTATCTTCTTGGCCGGGCGCGGTGGCTCACGCCTGTAATCCTAGCACTCTGGGAGGCTGAGGCGGGTGGATCGCTCGAGGTCAGGAGTTCGAGACCAGCCTGAGCAAGAGTGAGACCCCGTCTCTACTAAAAAATAGAAAGAAATTATATGGACAACTAAAATATATATATACAAAAAAATTAGCCGGGCATGGTGGCTCATGCCTGTAGTCCCAGCTACTCGGGAGGCTGAGGCAGTAGGATCGCTTAAGCCCAGGAGTTTGAGGTTGCTGTGAGCTAGGCTGACGCCACGGCACTCACTCTAGCCCGGGCAACAGAGTGAGACTCTGTCTCAAAAAAAAAAAAAAAAAAAAAGATTATCTTCTTAGATATGGTAATCGTCACTGCTTCCAAAGACCTTAAAAGAATGTCATCCTTTGTGAATATCTACAGTTAGTTACATAGACTCTTGCTTTAAGTGGTTTTCTCACTTTTTTTGACATAGTCAGAAATACATTTTACATTTGTCAACAGTTGTGTACTAAAAAAGGTGAGTTTTATTATTTGTAAATTATGTGTCAATTTAAAAAATTGGGAAAATATATTTTACATCAAAACTTTTACACACAAATGTGTAGGAATATGTGTGCATATATATACACAATGTTATATGCACACATTTGTGTATATATGGTGTATATTTATATATTGTATATACACACACACACAAACACATATGTAACTGATTAAACTAGCTAATAAAATATTCCTGTACCACATGGGAGGATGCTATTCTACCCATTCTGTTCTGGGTTTTGTTGTTGGTTGTTGTTATGTTCTATTCTTTCATTGTAAAAACAAGAAAATGCTGATTGTGATCAACTAAGTTGGTTTTATTACGATCTATTCATGGGTCATAATCCATGTGGTTTGAACCATACTGTTAAAATTATATTTGTGGTACGTTGCATGAAGACCTTTACTTAGTGCATTCAAAATAAATAATGACATTTTAAAATCCAGCTATGGCTTTCAATAGTCGGAAAACATACACTTCAATTAATTCACTCTAACATACCAGCACTGTTTCATAATCCTTCGCAGTATTAAACAGTAAGAATAACAAATTATTTTCGTGGTTACCAGTGTTTAAAAATAATCACTTACAGTGGTTCCGGGAAGCAGAAAAGGAGTTTCACCCCAGTGCCTCCGTCTGCAGCATCAGCAGCTGTCAGAGCGGAGGAAGCACAAGCACTGCCCGCGGGAGGGACAGAGAAATGGAAGAAATGGGCCCCCGTGCCCTGCGTAGCTCCTTCTCCCCACCTGGCAGGGATCGCTGATACCCTTTTCAATAACTCCCAGTGCCAGGGCAGGGAAACAGGAACCCTGAGACAGAGCTCTTGGTGGCCTTCCGCCACCCTCACGTGTCCCTTTCCTTCCCCAGGCAGCAACACGCTTCACTAGGACAAACTCAGACTTGTCAGGGTCCCACTAAGCTTTTCCTTTTCCCTAGGGGGGAACATCAAGGCTGAATGACTCCAGCTGGGAATAAGACATAGAGAGGTGGGATTATTGGATGTCACTGATGGGCTTCTAGACATGTCCCCCGGCCCCTTCAGACACCCCCAGGCCTGCCCCATGGTGACAAGGCAGCAGCTGGCCCTGTGGTCACACTGGAGCCTAGAGCCAGGATCACAATGAGCAAAGGCAGAGGCGTGCAAGTGGGAGCAGGGTGTGCGCTTACTGCCTCTGTGAACTCAAGTCAGGGGCTCACCCTGCGTTTGGTGGCAGACTAGGTGGTGGCCCTGTGGAAGACCAAGTCATGGCACACCCGGAGCTGAACAGGAGACAGCAGCGCAGCTGGGAGGGGGACACTAGGATGGAAAGGGGAGGCTGAGCCCCCTTTCCTGGGACCTTCCGGAGATCAGTGAGTGTAGGAGGACTAACACAGTGTCCAGTACACAGTAGGCACTCAAGAAATGACAGTCCCTTCCCCTCTTGGGAAGTGGACATGCTGCTTCCAGAAGCTGCTCCCAGCAGTGTGAATTAGTGTGGAAAGGGGGCACTGTTTATAAACTTGGGCCAGTTATTTCATCTGTCCAAGCTCAGCCATCTCACCTTAAACATGGAGACAATAATAGTATCTACCCTCTAGTGCTGTTGTGAAGATGGAAGGAATTAATTAATGTATGTAAAGTGCTTATAATAGTACCTGGCAAATAGTAAGAATCAATATGCATCAGTCATTAATTTCAGTCTCTCCCACTAGGTTCTGTAACGGGGAGGGGTCGTCTCTGATTCGGTGCCTAACACAGTGAATGGCTTATATGGTAGATGCTCCAAGTGGGAAGGAAGGAAGGAAGGAAGGAAGGAAGGAAGGAAGGAAGGAAAGATAGAAGGACGGAATGAAGGAAGGGAGGAAGAGAGGGAACAAAGATGGAAGGAGGGAATGGAGGGAGGGAGGAAGGAAGGAAGGAAGGGAGAGAGGGAGAGAGGGAGGAAGGAGTATATTCATAGGACCCAGAATTCTAGAGTTTTTTAGAACTGTCCGCTTCATCCTCCTCCCAGACGTCGCTTTCTGCCGGCGTGGTGACAGAAGTGACGAAGCCATGCTGCTGACTCCCTTCTGCTCAGGTCTCTCTGTCTCTCGCCCTGGCTTGATCTCAGAGGAAGTTTTTTTTGGAGACCAGGGCACTGGACTCAAGGTGAGGCGAGCGATCTGATGCCATTTAGTTCAGAAATAGCTGCCTGCTCGTGTTCCGGATGACTCATCGACCACAGCTGGCCTCCAGTCAGACTCCTCTGTGCAGGGGAACTAGAATACTGACCTAAATCGGATCCTCGTCAACGCCAGGAGACGACTCCCTCGGCTGGTGTTGGTTTCCAAGGGTGAAGCAAGAGGATAACGGGCTGTCGGACTCCGCTGTCAGGAGGAGGAAGATGTCTGGGTCTGGGAAGGACGTTGCTGCCGCTCCATTCCTCAGTGATTGCTGAGCACGGGGCTGTCCAGGACCCACGGGCAAGGTCTCGTTCACTGAGGCTCAACGTTGGGCAGACAGTCTCAGAAGTCCTGACCTCTGAGCTCCGGTCCCCCTGTGCAACTGCGTAGCCCTTGGTCTCTCTCTGAAGGTAGCTGTCACCGTCCACCTTGCCCTGGAGTTATTTGGACACTTACTTCCTCTCCCCGCTTGGCTGTCGGCTGTCTACGGCAGGGAGCTTGCCCAGGAACAGGGTCTCAATGTCATTGCCGAATGAATGAATGGCTGGAAAGTCACGAGGCAGAAAGAAGCAGGAAGGTCATGCTTGACCCTAGAAAGAGCCTCTCAGGAACCGGAAGAGTCCTGCCCATGCTGCAAAGAAGCTCTGCACAGCGAGAACCCCCTCGGTGTGGGCTACCTCTGGGCATCCTGCTCTTGACACAGTCCCTGACCACAGCTGGCTTCTTTCCACTAGCTGAGGACCTGGCTCTCCTCGCGACTCCCTGCTTTAAGCTGGCGGATCTAGGAAACAGCTGGGCCTTCTCACTGCCTGCCCGAGCTCTGCCTCTCCATTCACCATAAAAACACCAGATGCTGCCAAGGATCATGGAGACCATGCAATGTTGTTCTTGTAGGAGTAGTAGAGTGACTTTACAGAAGTGTCACACTCTCCACTCCCCTGGCTCACCGCCATCTTGGGCAAACAGAGATTCTTGGGGAGTGTCTTCTGCTACCTGCTACCAGATGAGGGAGACCCCCTTGGATTTCTGGGTCCTCAAACCCTCCTCCTTGCTCAACTTGCTTTCCTGAAGCCTTGGTCCTGGTTTGCTTTGCCCCTCGGGGAACTTTCCTCTGGACGTTGGTGCACTCTTCTTTCCATCCTTAAGAAAAATTTGCTCACAGCACTGGGTTTGAAACTCGGCCAAGTTTCTCCCATTGGAAGCCCTCAGGCCCTGTCGCAGGCTTCTGGCTGCTTTCTGCCCTTCAGATGGGCTTCAGAGAAAGGTCAGAGCCCTAGTGGAGTCCCGCAAGCCCAGATTCTTGGAGTAGAAGGGAGTCCAAGTATGACTCTCTCGCATTCCTGGGGCTAGCTGACCTCTAGCATTCTCTGTCTAGCACTGAAAGACTTTTATTAAGCGACTCTTCTGTTCCAGGTGCTGTGCTTCTGCTCAGTGACAACGAAGGTGAGTTCTGACCAGCGATACTCCCCGAAGGCGGGACATGCTGAGACCATCACCTCAGCGTGCAGCTGACACAAGTGCCCTGTAACTCGCTGTGAATTCACTGGGTAGGAGGAAAAATTTTGCATGTCACAAATTGCCAAATGGCCAAAATATGTAACATGCTCCAAAGAAATAATTGTGTCTTCCCACGAACAAGCACTGAGGATCGCTATCTTTCTCCCGTGTGTTTCGAGTGAGGTCTGTTGACCTCCCTGGGGCGTTGGTGCCAATAAGAAATCGCACTGGTCATTAGAAGAGTTGGTGCAGGACAGAGGGAGGAAGATGTTCCGCAATTTAATCAGGTTTGAGTGATCCACCTCACTTTTTGTAAAAGCAACCAAACCAAAATCCTACTTAAGGCAAAAGCTGTTCTTTGCTGTGAGGCTGAAAAAGAAGTTCTCGCCAATGTTGGACAAAAGCAGAAAGAGGTCAGAGGCGTGGGGGTACGTCCTGCTCCGGATTGAGCCAGTGTGAGTCGTGCCTTTCCCCAAAGCTGGGTTGGTTAGTGTAGGGCAAAGGTCAATGGAATCCCCGAGGATTTCCTGGAGTTGCCGGTGGGGTTTAGAGGGCTACACGCATATGTGGTTTGTTCCTAAAATTATCTAGTGGGTGTCAGAGTATTCCTGGCTTGTGGATCTGTAAACTACAAATAACTCCTTACGCACCTTGACAAAGGTGGGCATCTCAGTGCTCCAGGGGCGCATGGGGGGGCGATGCACAGCTGTGAGCAGCCATAGCCCTCGGCACGAGACTCAGGCTGGGTTTGTGATTGTCACGGCACATCGACGCAGTAATAATGTTCTGGCTCAGTGGGAACCCTTGGAAATTATCCAGTCCAAATTGGTTCTTGGGTTTTTGTCAGTTCTTGTTTTGGTTTTAAGATGATCGTCCTTGGAAATTTCATGTTCTGCGGACATGAGAGTAAAAATTGATATATCCTTTCCAAAAGTTGGCGATAGATACCAAAATTCTTTTTTTTTTTTTTTTTTTTTTGAGACAGAGTCTCTCTCTGTTGCCCAGGCTAGAGTGAGTGCCATGGCGTCAGCCTAGCTCACAGCAATCTCAAACTCCTGAGCTCAAGGGATCCTCCTGTCTCAGCCTCCCGAGTAGCTGTGACTACAGGCATGCGCCACCATGCCTGGCTAATTTTTTCTATATATATTTTTAGCTGTCCATATAATTTCTTTCTATTTTTAGTAGAGATGGGGTCTCGCTCTTGCTCAGGCTGGTCTCGAACTCCTGAGCTCAAACGATCCGCCCACCTCGGCCTCCCAGAGTGTTAGGATTACAGGCGTGAGCCACCGCGCCCAGCCCAAAATTCTTTAAAAGTAGAAATTTGTGGCCTATTACCCACTATGTCCACTTTTAGGAATTTTCCCCACGAAACGATCTGATTGAATATAGATATATTACAAAGATGTTCATCCAAGTTTTATTACTAGGAAGAAATTGGAAATAACCTAAATGTTCATCAACAGGGAGTTGGGAAATAAAGTATGATGTATTTACACAAAAGAATATAATATAGTGGGTAAAAGCAGTTATTTGGTTACAGAGGGAAAAGGCGAAGGAGGAAAAATAGGTACACATTTTATACCCAACATGATCTTTATGTATATTACATACTTGCTTCATATCATACCATTCAATATATATGTCTATATTACCTACATCTATCTGTCTATGTATTAATAACATATATTCAGGAAAAAAACTGAATGGGCTTCTATTTTATTTTTTCATGTTTTCTAACTACCACAAAAAAAAAAAAAAAAAACTGTGATTCATTCACTTTCTCCTTGAGACTTTGCTAACACAGAAGATTGTCTACTTTTAGAAGTTCAGTTCACTGGGGGATTGGGTTGATGCTTAAGAATAGTTTAAATGATCTAAAAATTGAGTTTCTTGTAAGCAGATACAAATGGTAATAAAATGGAAATAGTCTTCATGAACAAGAATGTATTAATATAAGACAAGAGTGAGACTATTTTTTTCTTTTAAGATATTTAGTTAATTTCTATTATTTTTAAATAAAATTCTTTTAGGTCCTCGCTTTTAATGTCATTGTCTTCCTAGAAGTACATTTAATGTAACATCAAAAGTAAATGATCGACTCTGGGGACGGTGGCTCACACTTGCAGTCCCAGCTACTCAGGAGGATCACTTGAGGCCAGGAGTTTGAGACCAGCCTGGGCAACATGGTGACATCCTATCTCAAAAAATAAAAAAAGAAAAAGGAAAAACAAAACAAAACAAAGGAAACATAAGGAAGAGAAAAGATGATACAGAATTTAAATAAGGCAAAAAACACACTTCATAAAATAAAAATAATAAAACAGTCCAACTCTCAAAAAAAGCAAATGATTACTCTCATTTTTCATATTTTAAATATTTGCTCTCACATCCTTTCTGTATTTTTCTTGCTGTATAAAATGTCAGAGCATGCAGGTAATGAAGCAAAGAGAGGGGAGAAGGTGAAGATGTTTTTAATAACAGTGTTGCTTTCTTCCCGCAGCAGTGAAGGAATGTGGACCCGTAGCGCTGAGCTGGGGAGAGCCAGTGACTGCCCTCCCACGCGGGAGCAGCTCTCTGTGGGTGGTTTAGCAGGGAGCAGTCGACGGGCCTTCTGATTGCTTCTTCAGGATGCCTCTGTCTCTGTTCCAGTCTCACTGCAGCCTGTCCTAGCCCTGTCCCCATTTCTTCATTCTCGCTGACATACGGTTTTTGGTTTTTGCCTTTGAGTGTGTGTGAGTGAAAAGGCTATTGTGTTGGTATATGTCTTAGACAGGAGTACACACCATTTGTTTGTGTCCTGGCCAACCTCTGCAGGGGCCTGGCACCTTGAATTGGCATGTCTCTGAAATGCAGAGGGCTCCAGCCGTGAGGGAGGCCTGTGCTCTGGCACAATGTTGCAAAGACCAGCAGAACAGCTCCAAGATGCATCCCTTTCAAACCTTTCAGCTCATCATCCACCAGTACAAGCTTCAGGAACTGGTTAGAAAATATGAGTTAGATACAGTATTTATGAATGGGTGTGTGGATGCCCGTTACACGTTGTTTATCAATAGAACTACCTCTCAGTGTACATGTGTTTGGTTTGATATGTTAAAGCCAAATGAGCAAACTGTGACACAATTTAAGATTCCTTCCTTGTCACTCAACTGTCTTTCCTTGCCACTGTCTAAACATGGCCCCATCCATTCACACACACCTTAACTCCTTCTTTAAGCCAACTCTTTTGGTAAAACTACAAAGATGGGAAAAAATGCACCCCAAATCAAAAACACCATTAAAAGAAAATAAATATGCATTCACCCATTGAAGTCTCGTATTTGGCTCATGGAGGTGGGGAATGACCTCGCAAGAGCTCTGTGCTGAGCAGAATTTATGGGAAATACTCACAAGAGAAGCTCACTGATTTTTGTTTTAAACTTGATTGCTTATTTAAAGCAAGCAGGCATTGAATGCTCTATTGATAGCAGGATTCTAATTTGGGATTAGTAGCAAATTAAGACATCTAAGACATGAAGGATGACAGCAGCTTGAAAATCTGTCCCTGGCCGTGGCATTCTCGACATTTAAGGCACACTTCACCCACGGTATTCGAAGCATTATTTGATTTATTAATGGGATGGACAAAATGAACCATGAAAGATTCCACTTAACCATCCATGGAGCTAGTTGAAATCAACAAATATGGAAACTTAAGATGCAGCATAAACTGGAATCAAAAATCACTTTCATTGCAAAATATTTACCTACAACCCTGCCTAGAAATGATACAGGTGAACACAAGTTTGTCTTCATCCAAGTATATTAGATATTAATTCATAGGAAACTTCTCTATGAATTTAAATAGCAGTAATTGAATCACTCTGGGATTTGGAGTCACCAGTCCAATCCAATTCACAGCCATGGAGCCTCTTCTGCATCTTGGGGACAGTTCCCGTCTGCTTGCTAATGGACTTTGGGTATGGCTACAAATGACATGCTGTGCTCGTGCAAAGGATGGCCTGGATGCTGTTTAACACATTAACTGCCATGTGAGTTGTAGTTAACTCATGCTGGTTTGAGCCCGGAGCCTTGTGAAGTATATATAACTCACTCAATCGGCATGTCTCAGAAAACAATAAACAATAACAAATGTTTCATTAAACTAGAAAGGATCATTTTGTTTTCACAGTTTTTATTCTATTTTTGTAATAAAACACCATGGCCCCAAGGAAGAAATTATTTTTTTCTAGCCTGGCAGTCAATGTGTTAAGAGCATAGACTCCTTGAGGTAGAAAGGCATTTGGAAATCATCTAGTGTATCACCCTCAGTTTGGGACAGGAAGGAATAAAACTAAGAGGACGATAGAGAAACAAAAACTATGGCTATTCTGGGAACACTAAATAGAAGCAACCTAAATATACCTCCAGAAGTGCACGAACAGCCAGAATGACGAGGTCTGTCTTGCAGCTGCAGCTGCTATGAAGCCGAGAGTATTTCAGATTGATGGGACTCGCCTGCATCTCAGAGACTCTTCTGGAGGGAAAATAAAGAGGCCACTCCTTCTTGGACATCAATTTCAAACTTTGGACAAGATTCAGGAAATGTATAGTACCTTTAAAGGGACTCTGTTTTTAGGAAAGGAAAAAAATATATACTTAATTTTAAGAAATAAAAAGCCATGTGAGTGCTTCCTTGCTCCAAGTGGGACTTTTCAGGAAGGTGCGGGACTCATGCAGGGCAATGACGGGTGAATTAGGGCACCTGGTAAGGCTACGAGGCAGTTTTGTCGGAAATGTAGACATTCGGCACAACAGCAAACTCATATGCTTCTCACCTTCAAGGAAGTGAAAAGACAACCCACAGAACTGGAGAAAATATTTGCAAATCATGTATCTCATAACGAATTTGTATCTAGAATATATGAAGAACTCATACAACTCAATAATAAAGAGACAACTCAATTAAAAAATGGGCAAAGAATCTGAAAGGATGTTTCTCCAAAAAAGAAAACCCAATGGCCAATAAACAAATGAAAAGATACACAATTTTCATTAGCCATCAGGGAAATGTAAATCAAAACCACAATAAATATAGGAATGCAGATATATCTTTGACATACTGATTTCAATTCCTACGGATATATACCCAGAAGTAGGATTGCTGTATCATATGGTAATACTATTTTTAGTTTTTTGAGGAACCTCCATACTGTTTTGCAAAATGGCTGTATTTACATTCCCACCAATAATGGGTTTCCTTTTCTCCACATCCTCACCAACACTTATTATCATTCATCCTTTTGATAATAGCCATTCTAACAGGTGTGAGAAGTGATAATTTGCATTTCCCCGATGATTAGAGATACGGAACATTTTTTCATATATGTTGGCCATTTGTATCTCTTCTTTTAACAAATGTATGTTCAAATCCTTTGTCCATTTTTAAATTGGGTTATTTGTTTTCTTGCTATTGAGTTGTTTAAGTTCCTTATTTTATTTTTGGATATTAGCCCCTTATGAAATGTACCCTGTGAAAATATTTTCTCCCAATCTGTGGATTGTCTCTTCATTCTGTTAATTGTTTCCTTTGCTGTATAGGAGCTTTTTAGTTTTGTGAAATCCCATTCACCTATTTTTGCTTTGTTTCCTGAGCTTTTGGAATTCTAGCCAAGAAATGATTGCCCAGACCAATGTCATTAAGTTTTATGTTTTCTTCTAGTAGTTTTACAGTTCCAGGTCTTACATCTAATTCTTTAATCAATTTTGGGTTGATTTTTGTATATGATTTGATATAAGGGTTCAATTTCATTTGTCTGCATGTGGATATACAGTTTTCTGAATACCATTTATTGAAAAGACTGTCCTTTGTGTGTTCTTGGCATCTTTGTCTAAAATCAATTGACCATACGTACTTGGGTTTATTTCTCAGATTTCTACCCTGTTCCATTGGTTGATATGTCTGTTTTTATGCCAGTACCATGCTGTTTTGAATAGTAGCTCCATAATATATTTTGAAATCAGGTAATGTGATACTTCCAGGTTAGTATTTTTTGCTCAAGATTGCTCTGGTTATTTGGGGCATGGTGATCACAGTTAATAAAGATGTAGTATATATTTCAAAATTGCTAAAAATAGATTTTTTTAATATTCTCACCACAAAAAAAATGATGTTAGTGAGGTGATAGATATGTTAACTAGCTTGATTTAATCTTTCTATAATGTATACCTAGGTCAAAATATCACATTTTACCCCACAAACACACACAATTATTATTTGTCAATGAACGAAATTAATTAATTATCTAAAAACCCACAATGAGACACTACTTCATACCTACTAGGATGGCTAGAATCAAAAGGGCAGATAATAGCAACTGTTGGAGGGGATATGGAGAAATTAGAACTCTCATCCGCTGTTGGTAGAAATGTAAAATGGTTCAGCCATTTTGGAAAACAGTCTGGCAGTTTCTCAAAAGGTTAAACAGAATTACATACTACCTAGAAATTCCACTCCTAGGTATATACCCAAGAGAAATAAAAACGTGTCTACACAAAAGCTTGCACACGAATGTTCACAGCAACATTATCCATAATAACCTTAAGTGCAAACATCCTAAAACAACAACACTCGGTTCTTCCACTCATTACATCCCACGAACTGTTTCATCTTTTATAAGAAATACTGTACACAGTACAGCAACATACCTTCCTGTGTTTGTGTTTACGGCATATCACAGGTGAGGGGAAGACCTGGCATGGGAATCTCACCACTGAGTGTTAATGATGACCAGAGTCTGTGTAGCTTGGCTGAGGAGGGAGCCTATTATTTGATTTTGTTAAGAATCAAAAACGTGGGTGTCGTTCAGCTGCTTCTGTTTTTCTGGTTGGTCTTTCCACACGACAGATTTGTTATTGCTGTAAACACGCTCACGTCACAACCTGATGCTGATGCTTTTGAAATTTCTTCTCCCTCCAGTAAATGATATTGAGTCAAGGTCAATGGCGATTCTCAAGCATCTCTGCCACGCTCCACTGTACGAGGCCCGCGGTCCCCAGTGAGGAGTGACGGCGGGCACATGGGCTGAGGTCTGCTGAGCTGCCACCTCCACCCTGCGGTCCTTGTGGATGAGAGAACTGCTCTCCTCCCTCTCCAAGCCCCCTCCCTGCCCCCTCCCCATGCCAGGGGGTGGTCATGGAGGCGGTTCACCCTCCTGTTATTCATCCACTCATCTGTTTATTGATTCAATAAATGCTCTTTGAGCACTTTCTACGCACCAGGCACTGTGTTGGAGACCAACAGACTCTCCACGACCAACCTAGCCAGGCTCCTCTGAGCTCTGTTCTCCACTGGGCCTTACCTTTGGCCTATAAAGACTTAAACAAACACCAGCATAGTTTCTACAGCTCAAGGCCATGTCCCTAGGAAGACTCTACCCCCTTTAAAGTGCCTGCCTGGGAAAACTCAAGTTTGCCCAAAGAATTTACTGTTTGTCTAGCAACACCTGACCCCAGGGGCCTTGTCTCCCAGCCTACGTGTGTGAGTCTGTGTGTGTGTGTGTGTGTGTGTGTGTGTGTGTTGGGGGTGGGTAGGAGTCTAACAGGTGGGCTTCACAAGGATCAATTCCCCTGTCTACTTTTTATAATTTTTCACTTCCCTGACTCTGCTCAAGACCCTCCCAATTCCCCCACCCCCAACTCCTCCATTCTCCCTTTAAAATGCCCAGTCAGCTCTGCACAAACCACAGTGAAGCTGAGTTCTTTCCAACGCTGACAGTAGGTACTGAATAAAATCTGTTCTCACTGCCTTAACTCATGTCTGGGCTGCGTGTACCTTTGAGGGGGTAGAGCAATGCAGACATTGCCAGCATCTGCCCTCCTGGGCTTACATTTCAGTGGGGTGACAGGCAGAGAAAGAGTAAAAGGCGGCAGTCAGGTGGTGTGCGGGGTCTGTGGTCATAGGAGCTGCGTTAACGGTGGTCTCTTTGAGAATGGGAAAAGTGAAACCCAAAGGAGGATAGGCCAGCCCTCGAAAGATCCGGGAGAAGGGCCTCCCAGTCAGAGGGGACACCAGGAAAAGGAGGTTGGTACAACAAGAATAGAGCAAGAGACAAGACCAGAGAAACAGGTAGGAACCCACCACTTATGGCCTTAAGGCAGAGGTCCCCAACATTTTTGACACCAGGAACCGGCTTCATGGAAGACAATTTTTCTGCAGACCGAGGTGAGGGGTGTTGTGGGGTGTCGGGGGAGGGTGTGGAGCTCAGGTGGTGACACACGGCCCGTTTCCCCTGGAACCACAGAGCCACGAGGTCTGGCCCTGCAAGGGAGGTGGCCAAGCTAGAGCACCTATGACGAGGAAGGGGGAATGAGAGAGAAATAGGAGGCAGAGCCGGACGAGGAAGCAAAGAGTGAGAGCGCATCAGAACCAATGAAGGGAAGGGGTCCCACAGCCCTGAGCATTTCTGAAGTCCCAGGCCCACAGGGCTCTTGCCAGGGTGTTCCCATCAGTGTGACAACCTTGCAAGTTGCCATGAGGTTTAAGTGGGCTGATGTACATAGTGTACCTGGCCCAGCATGTTGAACCAAGTGAGTTCCTGCTACTACTACTGTTGCTTAAAGTAATTACTGAGGCCAGGCATGGTGGCTCACACCTGCAATCCCAGCACTCTGGGAGGCCAAGGTGGGAGGATCACTCGAGCCTAGGAGTTCAAGGCTGCACTGAGCTATGATCTCGACCCTGTACTCCAGCCTGGATAACATAGTGAGAGCCCCATCTCTAAAACATAAAAATAAAATAAAATACTTAGTGAGATGGTAGACTCACGATCAGACCCAAGTTGTGTCAATAGAACCAAATATTTGGGACCCTCATGGCATGCCTACCCTCTCCACCTACCACTTGACACTTCCAAGTCTCAGGGCACATGTCTCAGCTCAAACAGGTACCAGGCTGGCCTAGGGAAACAATCTAGAGGGACTGGGAGGAGACAACAGGGCTAGGAGAGGGCACCCAGCTTGTCTCATTCTCGGAGCAGAGGGAAAAGTCGACCCTTTTCTCGTGGCTTGATAAGCATCCACTCCGTTGGATCTCAGCTTGCTGTCTACACCTTAAAAAACAAATACTGGTCAGTTCTCAAAGTTCACTTGGTCTTGACTGCCAAGTTCAGGAGCATTTGGCCAACATCACGAGTCTGATGACTCAGCAGAGCAAAGCCCCTCAAAGCAGTGGTCCCCAACCTTTTTGGCACTTGGGTTTCATGGAAGATAAATTTTCCATGGATGGCAGGGGGATGTGGGGGGAGGCAGAGCTCAGGTGGTGACACAAGAGATGGCGAGTGGGTGTGGCCCAATTCCTAATGGGCCACGGACCGGTACTGGTCTGCAGCCTGGGGGTTGGAGACTGCAGCTTTGAAGCAAGTCAGGAATATTAATGCAATGTGACGGCTTAGTCAATCTGTGCGCTGCTGGGTGGATCACACACCAAACACCTGCATCTCTGCAGCCGAGCGGATTGCCAGCAACTCTTCCCTGCTTCCATCTCTTCCATCAGCGGGGACCTCTGCCCTCGGACAAACTGTCCACACAGCACTCAGCATCTGTCAGTCAGTATCCAAAACAAGAGGCTTTTTCAAAGTCCCCCTTCCCCAGACAGTGCACATTCAAGCCAGCAGGACGCCACAAGTTGCTCAAAGAGAGAGATAAATGAATTAACAAAATCACTAGAGTTAAAAAAAAAAAAAAAAAAAGGTACAGTTTCTTCTTCATACAGTAAAAACAGAGTAAAAATATTATAAAATCCATGCACCGTCAGCATAGACCTGAAATTCAGCAGGTATCCAAACACCGACGCGCAATGACTGGTGATACAGCATTGAACATCGTTAGCATCAATACGGTAGGTGCACATTTGAGGAGTCTTTAAGGACTTCCTTCCAAGCCCCTGCCACAACCCCGGGGTAGTCTACAAAGCAGAGAAGGTTTTCCAGAGCGGCCCCAGGGTTGCACCCAGCCTCCAGGACAGAGGCCGTTGCAGCATCCCGCCCACATGGGGACAGGTTCCAGCTGAGACTGCCACTTCAGGAGAAGCACTAATGTCTTAGGCACAAACAACAAAAGCTACTAATTAATTGAGTCCTAAGTAGACTCTTTGGCATGGCCTAATTTAAAGTTATAAAACAAAATGGCCTAATTTTAAGTTATAAAACAAAAAATACTCACTTTTCTGCAAGGATGTCTGTTTCTACTACTCTTTGAAGCAAAGGGTCCAGCAAAGGGTCCAGCAAAGGGTCCAGCAAAGCGCTTAGCAACACGTTCAGCTCCAGATACATTTGGTAATTCAGTGATTCTGGGACGCATCTGGGGCATCTCTCCTTACCTCTGGCGATGGTTTGCCTACTGCCATGCCCTCTCCCTCCCCTCAGCTCAGATCCTGCCCAGCTTTCCAGAACCAGCTTAAATCCCGTCTGAATGCTTCTCCTGACCACCTTATCCTGCAGGGCTCCCTCTTTGCTCTGCAGGTATCTGCCCCGTGATCACACCTGTGCCCTGCAGTCTCCTCTTATGCACAGGCAGCTCCTCCTGCTGCAGGCTGCTCCTTCAGTTCTCTAGTCGGGGGCTGTGTCCTGCCCCTTCTGGTGTTTTCTATAGATCACTTCTCAGATTTAGTGCGCAATACACATGCCCAGGATCTTGCTGAAATGCAGATTCTGATTCAGTAGGTCTGTCTGGGGTGGGCCCTAAGAGTCTGCATTTCTAACAAGCTCTCCGGTGACCTCAAAGCTGCTTGTCTGAGGACCGCACTTTCAGTATCAAAGGACTATTGTGTCTAGGACAGTGCCTTGCTTATGGTAGATTTTCAACAGTTACTCAGCGTGTGCTGTTTTACTCATTCTTTGCTGTGGTCCGTGGAGGTGAATCCTCTGTCCCCTCTGAGGAACAAATAAGCCCAGGCCGTGGGAGCCGTGTCCCAGGCTGTGGTCATCTCCAGAGCCAGGATGGCCCCGGCTGTCCCCATCTGCTGCGGTGTGCTGGTGGCATTTCTGTGTTCCCTCTAGGAGCAAAACAATATGCATCAGGCACTAAGTGACGGTGCTGAAGAAAGAGACAAATGTCAGGCCTCATAGACGCAGAGGATTAAAATTTCCTGCCCATTAAATAATCATTTCTCGTTTGTTTTCTCCATCAGTGCTAAAATTAAAGTCATAGGTCTTAAAGTCGGTATGCTCAGAAGATGCTCTGTTCCAGAAGCTACTATGTTTTGTAGACTTTACAAACCATACAAAATAGTTTGGATACTTAAAACGTCGAGTTTACATATGGAGGAATCATATTTTGCCATGTGACTGAATATTTTTAATAAGATCCCGTTTTCCATGGAAAGTAGAAAATCCAGCGATTTAAACAACAGCAGCAGGAAATGACCATTATGGTTCATAAATGATCTGACTACTGATGATAAATGACATAGCAATATGTTCATTTAGGGGTTTTTTTCCCCCAAATACTGGGTTCTGTGATAGTAGAGCGTAAACTAGCAAAGCACAATATCCTTAAAAGAACTAGACGCATTTTTCCAACATCTAACACATACCTAGAAATTAACCAATGTGAGTTTGAACTGAATGTCCCTTTTTGTTGTAGCTGATCTATCTTTTGACTTCCCCACGAATGTAGGTTAAAAGATAAATATAAGGAGGAAATTGTAAACTCCTCTGCCCATGCCCAGCACATAGTAGGTCTTCAACAAAACAACGTTGTTAAACAAAAAATGAATGGACAGTTGGATGGATGAGGGTAGGAGCAGGCACTCTCAGAGCACTGCAAATGGGCCCACAATGTGGTGTTTTGCTCTTGAATTACAAGTTGTATGAATAGGAGACAAGGATATTTACAGGGTCACCATAATCGTTATTAAATAATAAATTCCACACTGTATGGCTAGTCCTTACCTGACTAAAGGAAAACTCTGAGTACAGGCATTGCTGACATAAAGACAGGGAGCTATCAGTGACCCGGTCAGCCAGGTCATGAACACGGTATAGTTTGTATGAAGAGGAACCTACCCTGCTATATATGTATGCACACGCCCTCACCGAAGGTCCGTGTCGCGTCCAGTCCTAGGTCCCTTAGATTTTCACAATGACAATACAATGAGAAGAATCCCTTTGCTTTTTAAAAAAATCAGAACACATCACTCTGAAATTTTCACATCCATAAAAACACAGTATGCATTTTCTTAAGAGAATGGTTTTCCTCAAAATCCAGAAGAAATTAGGGAAATAATTGATAAAGGTGATTACACAAAAAATAAAATCTTTTGCATTGTTAAAAATATCTTAAGCAAAGTAAAAAGGCAAATAAATAAAGAAAAGTTATGAATCGTAACTCAAAGTGTGAATATCCCTAAGAAAGATAGGATTCTAAAAAATAGAGAAAGAAAACACCAACAATATTATAAAAATGGGCTAAAGACATGATCAGAGTTCACAGAAAAAAGCAAAAATGGCATTTAATCATAGCTCATAAATGAAAAATGAGAATAAAAATTGCACTGATACTATTTCTCATCTATCAAATTGGCAAAAATCCAAAAGTTTTACACTATCTTGTAATTGGCAAGGCTGTGGGAAAACAGGCACTCCCAGTTATTGCTGGTGGGAATGTAAAATGGTGCAACCTCTAGAAAGTGGAATTTGACATGGTCCAGCAAAATGATGTTTGCATTTACTTTTTACTCCAATAATCCCACTTCTGGCAATCAATCTCAAGAAATACACCCAAAGATGTGTGCACAGAATGTTTGTTACGCGTAGCACAAATGTCCACCAGCAGGGGATGGGGAATAAACCAGGGCAGGACCACACAGTGGAACTAAAGCACTCCTTGGTGCCAGGACTGGCTCTCAAAATACTGTTTCCCACTACAAGACACAGCACTCCTTAGAAAAATGGCTAATTCTGGGTCCAGAATAATAAATGTACAAGATGATCCTAGAATGCATTGTTATACCAGAAAGAAAAGAAAAAAAAAAAAAGAAGAAGAGAAAAGAAAAGAAAGAGAAGAAAGAAAAGAAAAAACCAAGCAAGCTAGCTGTCAAAGAGTCTGTTCAAAAGGAAATAAGATTCAACTTTGAGAAGCTCACTCTGGCCAATGAAGGGATAATTGGAATATCATTAAGGTTAGTAACTAATGGTTTTGAACACACCAAACACATCTGAATCCCTGAATTTATAAAAACACGTGAATAAACCCTTATGGGTTACCTTTGGAGGATTTTAGGAAGCCAACTTACCATTTTTTAAATTGGTTTAAAAAAAAGGAAAGAATGAATTCATTTCTCTCGCCATTCCCATATGAACTGTACATCAGAGTTGTCAAATAGTTGATGACGGAAAGTTTCTCTTTACAGAAGTTTTCCAGTTAGTAAAATAAGAGAAAATGATAGAATATCACTATTTCACAGTCTCTGATTAATTAATGGACTTAGGCAATTCATTAATGATTGCTATTGATAAATAGATAACCAGACAATGTGTATCTTGTGATGAAAATACACAGAACCACATGTGAATTATCCAAAAAAAAAAAAAGAAACCAAAAACAAACAAACAAACAAACGAACCACAATAAGGCCATAATCCAATGAAGCTTTTATCTAATTACATCTAATTATCAATTTACAGGAAGTACAGAGGACAAAAGAATGTGTTAAATGACACCATAGAGATGCAATCAGCAACACTGAGATTGTGGAAAACTCTCAAGACAAATAAACTGCTTTCTTTGACAAATAAGTTACAAGGGATGAAAGAAACAACAAAAAACCAGAAGAGGCACCAACATATGAAAAGACGTTTTGGAGATCTATCAACTAACTGGGACATACGGATGCAGATCTTATTTAGATCCTGATGCAAACAAACTTTGAAACTGGATTTACGTAATAACCGGAGGGGTTTGGACAGTGCATAATTTCTAATAATGGTATTGCAAGAGCATTTTTAAAAAGGGTATTTATTCTTAAATTTTTAGAAATATATACAGTTAGATATACTGCAAAAAAATACGGTATGATGTCTGGATTTTCCTCAAAGCAATCTGATGGGAGGAGGAAATGGATGGGGGTGTCGATGAAACGAGATCGGTCACGAGTTGCTAATTGCTGAAAACGGGTGATGGAGACATGGTGGTTCATTGGACTGCCCTTTCCACTTCATACATGTTGAATTGTCCATTATAAAAAAAATAAATCAACAGGGTAAAATTAAATAAAGGAATAGTAGTCTGCCCTCCTTCCCTACCTGGGTATGTGATGACTTTTATTTCTGGAACACTCTACTCCAAGGAGTCTGTAAACTTTATGGGACTTAAATCAGCCGTCAGGTGCCTTTGCAGTGGAAGGTGGCCGACGCAGGAAGTAAGGGATGTAGGAACTAAGAGGTGAATGAAGTCTCCAGGATTGGGACTTTAAATAGAAAGTGGCCTAATGATTCTAAATTCAGTGCCCATGAGCTCTCCTAAGCAGACACGTGGAGTGGAATAAAGGGGTATGGGTGTGTGTGTGTACATGTCTGTGCACGTGTGTGCCTATGTGTTTTCTAAAGTCCTGGTGGGACATGGGCATCTTCCTTGAGTTGCTGGCAAAGGCCTCTCAGGCAGCAGGGAGGAGAGTGCTCTCCGCTGCACTCACCAGGCGGAAGTGATGTCTTTCCTCTTCCGGGTCACCACCTTAAGGGAGGGATGTAAGAACACCCGAAGGTCAAAGCAGCCGTCCCTCCGTCCCTATTTCTGTAAGCTGTAAACTTGTACCCAAAGGATTGCCACGGGATGCCCTGATCCCAAGACCATGCAGGCAGCTTTGAGAAGATCTCCTGTGAAGGATTAGCCACATCCTTTCAAAAGGGGGAAAGTCAGAGTGACACACACTAACACAGTGTCATTCCACAGCGGAAAAATGGCTGAGGTCACCAGCAGAACCAAAAACCACAAAGCCAGAGCTACAGACTGTTGTTTCTAAGCCCTGTGCTCTCCCTTCCTCACTTCCTAAAGGTTGACAGTGGATTAAAAAAATTCTTACATGGAAACCAAGTCCCAACAATTCCAGGACAGAACTGTAAGAGTGCTACTGCTGAACTGCTGAAATTCTCTTGCAGTGAGTCTCGATGACAAACCAAGGTCATGGAACTTAGGAAGAGGAGAGAGTCAGGGAACAGCCTTTGTTTTTCTCTTTTGTCTTTTGCTCTTTCATTCTAAGGAAGCTTCCTGAATTCCACCACTCCAGTTTGCCCTCAGTCTCAGATAAATACTTCATTCTGCCACAGTCTGCTCTGCTCCCTTTATTCTCTTCTTTAACTGAACACGGATTGTGAAGTTATTTTTAACACAATAGGTAAAAATTTAAGAGCGTTAATGCCGTGCCCTTGGGCTCTCGAAAACCTCACTTTTCGGATGTGCTTCAACTCAGTGCTGATAAGAACACCCGGTACTAGTGAAGAATTTCTGAACATTTGAATTAAGCCTGCTAGTCCAAGAATCCGGGTTTGATTTGTAAAACGGTGTCTCTCCTGATTGCCTTTGTTTCCAAATGCTTCCAAGTGTCCATCTGTGGCTTCGCTGAGATGGACATCAAGGATCTGGACTGACATCAAGGATATGGATCTTCATCAAGAATAATCAGAACATTCCCCAAAATGCTTCTGTTCACGGAAACCACTGTTGGAGGAGTTCCATCCCACCCAGGGGTGAGATCTGCACCACTGAGGCAGTTTTCAGCCGTGCGGGGTCATGAAACAGAGGGAGCCATGGAGGACGCTCGACACAGGGCTGTGGGATCCAGAGTCGGAAGAGCAGGTGCTGTCTGCGTCCCACGGGGCCACCACACACCTCTCCGCGCACGCCTCCATGTTGGTTAAGAGGAGGTAATGGTCCAGCTGTATGATATTTCAGAAAAGGCAAAACTGTAGAGACCGTATAAAGACCAGTCATTATCAGAGGTCTGGGCGAGGCGGGGGAAGGAAGGATAAACGGGAGGAACGCAGGATTTTAAGGGTGATGAAACGACTCTGTGAGACTGTCATGGTGGATACATGTCATCACACATTTGCCAAAACCCATAGAATGGGTGGGCTGGTGGCTCACGCCTGTAATCCTAGCACTTTGGGTGGTCAAGGCGGGAGGATCACGTGAGGCCAGGAGTTCGAGACCAGCCTGAGCAAGAGTGAGACCTGGTCTCTGCAAAAAAATAGAAAGATTAGCCGGGTGTGGTGGCGCATGCCTTGTAGTCCCAGCTACTCAGGAGGCTGAGGCAGGAGGATCTCTTGAGCCCAGGAGTTTGAGGCTGCAGTGAGCTATGACGATGCCATTGCACTCTAGCCCAGGTGACAGAGCAAGACCCTGTCTCAAAACAATAAAAATAAATAAATACAATAAAAAATAGAAACCCAAGAAAGCCATAGAATGCACAACACTAGGAACGAACTCCAGTGTTAGCTATGGACTTTTGGTGGCGGTGATGTGTCAGTGTAGGTTCATTCGTCTGGTGGGGGATGTGGATCGTGTGGGAGGCTGTAAGGGGGCAGGGGTTACACGGGAACTCTCTGTACCTCCTGCTCAATTTTGCTGTGAACCTAAAATTGCTCTAAAAAATGTCTTTTTTTTAAAGACAAGATAAAAGCTGCCTATCTGCTAAGACTACTGTGCGATTCAATGAGAGAAACAATATAAATCCTGGCTGAAAATGACCTAATAAATATGTGTAGAGTGGTTATTATTAAAAGTCATAATAAGAGGTGCTGCTCTAATTGACCAAAGGCCTTAGGGGGATGAGCTCGTCGCAAGGGCTGTGGGCTGGGCACTGTCCCTACCACTGTGTCTTGGGACTTTATGTGAGAAGCAACGTAGCCCAAGTTTACAACAGGACTATGAACCCGCTGGAATTTGCACAACAAAATGACAATAGTCTTTCAGAGGAGGCCACTTGTGGCACGGTGCTCTTATTACTAAAACGCTACCATTGCTCCAACACTTTTGGAATTCCTCTTTTGGAACAAGCTCCCAGAATCCTCGTTCAGCTTTCTCAGATTATGGATTTAGTTTCTGGAAAGGGTTACGGTGTGATGAATACAGTGTGCCTCCAAATGACTGTAAACCAACGATGAGCTGATGTGCTTGTGTGGTTGTGAGAAATGAAAAAGAAACCACACTTGTAAACTGTACTGTGACTTGCACGACAGAAACACTGTACCAAACCACGACACGCCCTGCACTAAGGTCAAGTTGTTTTGACATCAGCTTGTGCAGTTCCAATCCTTATGTTCCAATGCAAGACCACAGACTGGTTCAAGGGTAACCCTGCGTGGACTCCCGCATTCAAAGATAAGACCCCCAACTGTTCAGCAACTGCCCCGACTTGCAAATTCTTCCCAGTCTCTGCTTCCTAATTTCTGCCTTAAACACTTCCCGTAACTAACCCAGCTCCTTACACTCTGCGAGTTCCTCCTTTAGGGACACTGAGACTCTGACAAGTGTGTGCTCTTCCGGCTCAGGAAGTGTAGTAAAGCCATCGTTTTGTGACTCAGAGCTTTCCCACTTGTCTGTACGTGGGGGTGGCCACGCCGGGCAGACGCCAAGCTGGTCCATGGCCCCCTGGGCTTTCTCATGCTGTCTCCCATTTTCCACTTTCTCCCTCACTGCTTCTGTGGGCTTCCCTCATCCAGATGGCTTTAAGGTGCTGTTAGGATTTGGCCTGAAAATGCTTCCCTCTTAGGAGTTTAACCTGAAGCCTTGGAAGACCAGGACCCAAACCAACATCCCTACACCCCCCCAAGAATAACCCTCCCAAGACAAAACACCAGCTGTGGAGGCATTATGATGGGAGAGATCTTACTCCGAGCCTGTGGAACACGGTTATCAGAGTTTAGAAAGCATAACGAGAAGCAGGAGAGGTTATTAATATTATCATTTTTAATTAAAGTAGGTTCCTGGTCTCCAAACGCAGATGTGTGGATTCAGTCCATCTGGGGTGGGATCTGGCAACTTGCATTGTTCATGTCCACCCAGCTGGAGTCATGGTGGCTCTGAAGCAGAATATTCTCGGATGGAGAAGGCCGCCCCTTGAGTCCCTGTCAGCCCACCCAGACTCAGTTCCCTCCTGGTGGGCCACCAGAGTATGAGCCATGGCTTTTTCAAAAGTGACTGTCCCAAAGGACCTCCCAGGGGGTTCTGAGGGGGATGCTGTTCTTTCAGAGAAGGTCAGGGTCAGAAGGACCCGCTTGTTCCAAGCGTTTGTGGCTGAGGGGACTCTGGTGTCCTCACGGTGCCATAAGTGGGACCAGCACGAGTTACGGCACCTGAACCCCTTCACAACTGACCCCAAAGATCTCAGAGGTTTGCTCTTGTCCGGGCTGGGAATAGATTTTCCCACTGTGCGAGGAGATGGGGCAGCTTTCTCTTCTCCTCAAGAATTAACTACCTTCAAACACCCGAAGTCTCTAGCAATCAGCCACAACTGCGGTGACAGTCTCCCCCTCGGGTGAGACCGCGGAGCCGCCAGATGAAGCACAGGGTGCGTAAGGGCTGCAGAGCCTGTCTGCAGGATTTGTGTCATGCAGAACTCCGGCAGATGGCTCAGGAAGGAGGTGCATCGGTGTCCCCGAAAAAAGGGACTCCCCTTGCTCTGCCTTCGAATCCCCTCCCACCCCTCCGACAGAGGGCTCGGGGTGGGAGGGGACAAGACTGGGCCCTTGCTGGTGGGAAGCACCTTTGAGCTAGGCAGGCAGAGCCTTTGAAAGGGAGAATATTCTTGGGCTCAGAGCTGTGCTTGAGAAAGAAGGGGGTTGACAAGAGAGTGCAGGCCGGGGAGAGACTTGCAGCACACGAGGAGGCAAGTGCCACAGTCCTGCGAGGGGTGCGGGTGGCAGATTGGGCAGGAACGACAGGAGGTGTGGGTGTGCCTGGGCCTGACCCCTGACCCCTGTCTGATCCTGACCTGGCCCTGGGCTGTCCTCTCTCCACACCTGGGACCCGCTGGCTGTGCTGATGTCTCTGGGCGCTGAGAGCTGCTCCCCACCTGGCCACCGGGGGCCGCACCTGTCCTCTACAGACAGCCGAGCTCTTTGCCGGGGCTCTTCGCGGTCTAGAAACCACACACAGTCCTTCAGACCCACTGGCACATCTAGACCTCTCTTCTAGCCAGTGGTGTGGGGCTGCTGTCTCTTCCAAGACGTGGGCTGATTTAAATAGGTTTTCAGGATGGTTCTAATGAATGGCTCTACCCTCCTCTTGCTCTAGTCCTCCTTTCCTCACCAAAGGGTGAAGGAGTGGTTCTTCCACCCTGTTGTACACAAGAGGAAACGCAGATGGTATTTAAGAAAGAAAAAGGAGAAAAATTAAGTGTCCTACTTCTTCTGGACACGGAGAGAGGAAAAAAAAAATGGTTAATACAGATTGTACCTTGTGATCAAAATGAAGAGGATTTTCCCAGGGTAGATGCTGCTGAAGCGTCCTTGATTACACAGAGATCTGAACAAAATAGAACATTGCCATGAGAGGCATTTAAATTAACAAGTTTATTGGACAGGGTAGCTATGGTGATGCCCCCACTCAAGACACAGAAACTGTATGCCTGTTTCTGAGCCTAAGAAAATTCTGGAATTCACAGAAGAGCTCTGAAAAACACAGGATGGTGAGCAGCAGCAAACCCTGCCTACAAGTCCCCCAGGATCTCGGATGAAAATATGCCTCCCATCTTCCTGCCTGCGCCGACGAGGACTGACTTCTCTGTTGACACAGATCTCGGCCTCTTCTCTCCCTCCTTCCCTGCTCAATATTCCCTGCCAGTGGCCTTGGTGATAGTACGTCTCGTTGGTAGAAGCGTTTCCCCCGTGGCCTACGTGAAGAACACTGCTCTTGCAGGGCAGGTGTTCAGGCTGACAGGCACCTCGCTGATCACATTCCATGCAAACATTTTCCAAGACTGCCCGCTCACAGAGGGGACCTTACAGCCTCCGGGTCATGCATATTTCATGTTTTCCCCAGGGGTGCTGCTTCTGCCGGACCTCTGGCTGGGAGAAGCGAGTCTATGCACCCGCACAGAATTCCATGTGCGTACACACACGTGCATACGCAGAGGAGTGGAATCCTGGTAGCTGAGTGGCCCTGGGCAGATCACTGGATTCTCTGAGTCTCAGGTCCCTAGTGTGCAAAATGGGGATGATAACCACCTCTCTCACGAGACATGGGGGATTAAATAAGACAGGTGTCTGTGATGTACAAACACAAAACCATGTCCGGCACATAGTAGGTGCTTGATAAATAGTAGCTGTGATTTTCATTATCTACCCAGACTGGGTCAAACCACCAGTGTTTCCATCCACTGATGCAAGGCCAGGTGATAATGAACTCACAGGATGAAGGCTGAAGGGGAGGGGCCAGGGAGGTTATGGGCTCTGTCGCCACCGGGTCTCGGCAGGGGTGAAGCTTGCTTGTTCTCACAATGCCTCCCTTTATTAATCCCACACCTCTGACACAGACTTGCAGTGAAGTGGCAAAGCCAGTGGCCATGCAGAGAGGCCTTGAGCACAGGGACAAAACATCCTCTGTGGCACCACACACCACGCAATAGGAACACGGGACTTCCATGTAAATGTCCAGGTTGTGCCTGCACAGGCTGCGCCCAGCCTGGCTCTTCTCGCCAAGCCACCCCTTGGCAGGGGTCTGGAAGGAGCCCCTTGTTCTCATTCCCCCAGGGTCCCTTTCCCCACTTTGCACAGAGGTGCCGCGGGCCACCCATGGGGCATATTCCTCAGCGTTCAGGGGAGAAAACTTCCCATGCCCAGGCTGTGCCCCAGACCAGTGAAGCCAGGGCCCGAGCATTAGCACCGTTCAAAGCTCCCTTGGTGGTCTCAGCATGCAGAATCCTCTGGAGAACTGGTGATAACCCTGAAGACCAGACCCCACTCTAGGCTTCTGATTCAGGAGGTCTGGAGCAAGGCCTGGGAACGTGCATTTCCAACAAGTTCTCAGATGGGGCTGCTGTTGAAGGACCAGGCTTTAAGAAGCCCTGGGTTGGGGGGAAGTGAGCCGAATCCCAGTCTCATAGCTGTGAGATACTTTAACCTATTTCTATTGTTACAGGAGGTATGGAAACTTCTTGTATGTGAGCTAACTGTGAGTTTGCAAATTAAATTTCTTAATTGTACTCTTGGCTTCACCCAGCAAGACTGGTTTGGCTTGCCAAGATCCTGAGAGGCAGACTGTCCTCATGGCAGGGCCACATCAAAGTGACCTGGGAAAAAAGGAAATTGCTTCAGGGCAACCGTAAGCATTTGCTGTAAATGTGCTTCCTTGAATGCTCCCTGAATTTACTGCTAGACTGGGTTAGGGAAACTGGTCCCTGATTCTGCTGGTCCCCAATACTGTTTCCAGCTGTGGGCCTTGGGTCTCCATGTGCGGTGGACCCTGCACCTATAAAGCTGAATCCTGGGGTCTCAAGGATTCATGCTCAGGCTTACAGCGAGGGCTAGGAGGATTCCTCAGGGAGCTAAATCATTTGCTTCTGTGTCCAGGAAGAGGGCGGACCCCGGAAGAGGTTTCACCAGCCACTTGGCATTGTCCCAGGTTGGAATGGGCACTCCACACCCTGGGGCCTGCCTGACCACCAAGGAGCCTGATTCCTTGGGAGGCTGCACGGTGAGACAGAAATAGCTTTGTTTTGGAATCAGCTTGATCAAGTTCAAGCCCAAGCTTCTTCCCCTATCAGCAAGTGATTTAACCTCTCCAAGCTCCAGTGTCCTCTTCTGTAATGAGGACGGGCCACCTGCCTTGTAGGGGTCCAGGGAAGATCAAATAAGACAGTGACTCATGTAAAGTCCCCTGCACAATGCCTGGCACAAGGGGCTCCAGGAATGGCTACACTTATGGTTCTGTTCTTTTGACTCGTCTTGGGGTGGGAGGCTGAGAGGGTGGGGCTGGTTTAAGATATTCCCACCCAGGAAGAATGTGCGTCACCTTTGTGTTAGGGTGTCGGGGGGCTCTGCATCCAACCACAGGACCACGGTGAGGCCAGCGGCAGCCTCTGAGCCTGGACTCACTGTGGAGCAGCCCGTGGTTGCCTCCTGCAGTGGGACTGTGGGCCGTGGGGAATGAGGCATTCCTGACAGGCAGGACGTCCCCGTTCAGGACGTCACTCGTGGGCAGTTACAGCCAGGAACTCCCAGGGTCCAAGCAAAGTTTCCAGGCAGAGGCCAAGTGCCCCACCCCCCCGGCTGCCTACTGTGACACAATCCCAGAATGTTGGAGCCTAGAGGACCTGACAGGGAAGTTGAGGTCCAGAGATGGGGAGTGATGGGAACGGTTTGTCCAAGGTCATGTTGCTAACTGTCAACAGAGCTGGGCTGAGGACCAGGCCTGCTGCTAATAGCTCCTACACTATGACAGTTAATTTTATGTGTCAATGTGACTGGGCTAAGGGATGCCCAGATAGCTGGTAAAACATCATTTCTGGAAGAGATTAGCATTTGAATCAGTAGACTGAGTAAAGAAGATCCACCCCCACCAATGTGAGCAGGCATCATCTGTTCCATAGAGGGCTGGAACAGGACAGAAAAGTGGAAGAAGGGTGCATTTGCTCTCTCTTCTTGATCTGAGACATCCATCTTCTCCTGACTTTAGATGTAGGAGCTCCTGGTTCTTGGACTCAGGCTGGGAGTTTCACCATTGGTTCCCTTGGTTCTCAGACCTTTGTACTTGGACTGAATTATACCACCAGCTCTCCTGGTTTTTCAGCTCACAGACAGCAGATCCTCAGACTTCTCAGCCTCCATAGTCACATAAGCCAACTCCCATAATACATCTCTTCTTATATATATCTATGTATATATCCTACTGGCTCTGTTTCTCTGGAGAACCCTGATTAGTAGATACACCAAGTTGCAGACACATCTGAGGAGCTTCCTTGTGTCGGGGCCTGTCTACACTGGTGTCTATACCAGCTGTAGCCAATGATCATGGTCCAGAATAGATACCTGACCAAAGCCAGGCCAGTCTGATCCCCTCTCCTGGGAACTGGAACACAGGGATGAGACGCAGAGCTGGGAACCCTGGATTCACGCAGCAGGTTGTGACCCGGAGTCGTCCTGTCCCCTTTCTCCCCACACTGTCCAACAATTCCGTGGATTGCATGAAATACCTCGGATGCTCTTGGTAGAATTCTGGTTATGTTTAAAGCAACCAGAACCCCAGCCCCAGGTCGCTGGGTGCTGGGTGTGCAGGTGCTGGACACGAGTCCTTTCCCCTGAGCCAGGGGGAGGCAGGTGGGGCAGAGGAGCCTCTCCTTTGTGTGACAAACCCCTGCGGCTCAGAGAGGACACAGTGTGACTCTCGAGCTCCCAAAGCAGGCAGGGCTGGGATTGTCTGGCTGTGCCTGCTCTGGTCTAGAGGGAGGCCCTCTGGGTGGCTTCCATCTTCACGGTAAGGCTCCTGAGACCACAAAGCCACCTGTCTGTCCCCGAGGCCACTCTGCTGGGCATGGCTAGTGCAGCCCTGAACCCCTACCCCTGCGTTCCCTGGCAGACAGGCAGCAGGATCACAGCCACTGTGCTCCTCGTGCCAAGAGGCATCAATAGCCACTGCTGTAAATAACAGTGACCCTCTGGCAAGCTGCCCTGTCCTGTCCAACTTGGAACAGCCACTCAGAGGGCTCTCGGCTGCGTGGTGGCCAGAGTGGCAATGATGCTTACGGGATGGTCTGAGCACAGTCCTGCACCTCCACCTCGTTAATTCCGGGAAGAGAGGGTGTCGGGCTCTGGAGGCTAATGGAGAGGCGCCTGCCACCGGCTGGGCTGTGTGGGGCAACGTGCCACGTCAGCAGAGACCTGGAGGCCATCAGTCACACGGACCCTGGGGAGCATGGCCCCACCAGCACAGTTTCTCCGAGAAGCTCAATGACATGAAGCCGGCAGTAAATCTCTAACCAGCCCTCAGAGCTCATCTGCAAGTCACACGCCAGCCCTAAGGTCCAGGCAGGACCCTGGCATTGTGGCTGCGGGACAGCTCAGGTGGAGCACAGCAGGCCACTTCAGAGGCTCTTGGCTCCAAAGAATAAAGGGCAGGGGGTGGCAGACTCTGGCCCCCAGGCCACACCTGGCCCACTGGCTGTTTTTGTAAGTGAGGTTTAACCACACAGCCACACCCCTTTGCCCAGGTGTCCTGGACAGCCACTTCTGCACTACAACTGCCAGGCAAAGCTGAGCAGCTGTAACGGGGACCATAGGCCCACCAGGTAAAACATTCAATCTGCAGCTCCTTCTAGAAAAAGTTTGGCAGCCTCTGGTCTAGGGGATGGAACGTGGGCTGGGAAGCAAGACAGCTGGCTACCTTTGGGGAACCTTGGGCAAGCGAGCCTCACCGCACCTCAGCTTTCTCAACTGTAGAATGGGGTCAGTGACATCTGCCTCACGCCGCTGTGGGAGGGACGCAGTGACGTGACTTCTTGGCACAGGTGACGTATCCAATGTTAATCCTTCCCTCTTCTTGCGGTGACATGCGGCTTGTGGTGACTTCCCGATCTTCCTCGAACAGTGGCTGTTATTTTATGGAAGATAGGAAAGCTCTGGAAAGTTAAAGACGGTCTGTGGCTGTAAGGCCCCGCGGTAGGAATTATTCTTGAGATCAGAAACCTGGAGCTTCCACTCAGGGTGAAACAAAATGCAGTGGTTTGGTGCTGGTTGGCTTGTCATGGGGAAGCCTGAGGAGTCTGGATTTGGGGGGACCCGCTGTCCTTTGTGGTGACTCATTCCTGTGCATCCTCACGGCACCCTGGGAGGCGGCCTGCGTCCCAGCAGGGCTCCAGCCCAGGTGAGCTGTGGGATCTGGGCCATTTCTTTGGCCTCTGTGAGCCTCAGTTTTCCCACCTGAAAAGCAGTGATGCTAATAGTACTTTTCCCAGAGAAGGGCTGTGAGGACCTCACGAGACCTGATGACATAGAAAAGAAGCTCTAGGATGTTAGCTCGTATCTTCGTTGTAATTCTAGCCATGGCTGGCGTGAGGGCTGAGAGGGTGGAAGTGATTTGCACAGGGGGCCCGAGCTGCAAAGAGAGGAAATGAAGAGAACACAACGGTATACAGTTTCTAACCTGGGCCCTGAAATAGACTTGACCCCCAGAGAGAGGAGCAAGTCTCCATTTCTGGGTGGAGCCCTAAGTGACCTGGGGCAATGACAAATGGATTCTTGCACCTAAGAACAGCTGACACCACTAACTGGAGATGAAAAATCCTGCATCCTTTGGGCATCAGACTTACACTGAAAGCCCAGCAAATATACATTTCCTCTGGTGGTCTGGGAATATTATTTAACCCTGGGAAACCACTGCCGAGGAACTGTGAACCGAGAGAGGGACCAAAGATCTTCAACTTTATCAAAAGACCTAAAAATGTCTTGGTGCTAGCCAAGAGGCCTTACCGCATCCAACGTGTTCAAGAGTCCCTAATTTTAGTGTAATTAACACAACACTCCATGGGAAGGTCAGAGGGGCTTCCTGCCCCTCCTGTCCTGCTGACCTTCAAGGGACACAGGAGTTCAGGGGCTGCAGGACTGGGGCCACCTGGTCCTCCCTTAGGCTTCCCGGGCATGCCCGGGCTGTCCCTGCAGGATGCTCCCACAGAGCAGAAGCCCCCTCTTGGGTCCCAGACGGGCCACACAGCCCCCGGCAGGACAGCACTACCCTCCCTGCAAGGGCAAGAGGTGGTAGTAGAGACAGAATTTTCTTTTTTTTTTTTCCTTTTATTTCAATGGAGGCTTCTGTAGGGTACTGTGATAGTGGATGCATGACATTATACATCTGTCCAAACTCACAGAATGTGCTGCATCAAGAGGGAGCTCTAATGTAAACTATGGACTTTGGGTGCAAATGATGTGTTGATGTAGGTTCATCAATTGTTAACACATGGACCTCTCCAGTGGGGGATGTTGATAGTAGGGGAGGCTGTGTCTGTGTCGGGGCAGTAGGTATACAGGAACTCAATTTTGCTGTGAACCCAAAACTGCTCTAAAAATAAGGTCTATTTTTAAAAGGTGAGGCTGGAGATAAGCTGACCACAAAATCCAACAAGCAGCGCCAGCTACAGCACGTCGGCACTACGGCTGCCCATGGCAGAGTTTGGGCAACAGCTCAAACACTTGTCTGTTTACAGATAATATGATGGGGGTAGAGTGTTGGGGTTTTTTTAAAAAAATTATTCAGGACCCCTTTTCAGAAAGATATTGCTACTTTTTCTACATCTTATTTTTGCAAAACAGAGGAAATATTGCCCTCACCTCCCAAATCACAGTTATCTTCTTGCAAAATGTCAGAAAAATATCTTTCTCAGGGTCTCAGTGATGGCTAAACACAACTGCCCTCGAGAAAAGTACCCGCAATAATCTTGCGATGTTTTTACGGAGTGCAAGGGTAAATTGCCCTAGCTGATGTTTCCTTCGGATGGGAGGACTCTTTCTTCATCCCTGCCAGCTGTGATGGGCCGGCAGGCGACAGGCAACCCTACATGCTACTAAACAAGAGGGTGAAAACAATAATCCAACAAGCCTTGATGTCTGCGCTGTAAATATCACTGTCTGCGTAAGCAGCGTGGCTTCCATTCTAGTTCCTATGCCTGGAATGACTGCGCGGTGGGGGATGGCACGTGCTCAGATGCTACTCACAGGCTGGGGGGAGAGGAAAGGAGAGAGAGGGAGGGGGAGAGAGACAGAGAAAGGAGGGGGGAAGGAGGGAGGATAGAGAAGGAGAGAGAGAGGGCGAGACAGTGGGAGACACAAAAAGAGGGGGGGTGGAGCAGAGAGAGGAGAGACAGTGGGAGTGAGAAAGAGAGGGAGAAAGGAAGAGAGAGAGGGGAAGAAAGAGAGAGGGGGAGAGAGAGAGGGGGTGGGGAGAGAGAGAAAGATTATGGGAATCCAGATTCCTTCTCTGCTGTCTCTCCTGCATTCTTATTAGCTTTTTTTTTAAATTAGGAAGGAGAGTTTTTCCTTTATTTTGAGAAGGAAATTTACTTTTATTTTTGAAATGGAGAGGAGAGATATGACAGAGTTATTGATTAAGCTCTTTTGCTCCTGGCACTGAGCAAAGAGAAGTTAAATGTTTTCCAGAGACAGGTGCAGCAAAAGGGCAAACCCCTTAGGAGGAAGGCATGGCAGATCTGGAAGAGAATCAAAGTCAAGTTCACAGGGTGGCTCTGGAGAGAGAGAAAGAGCCTTGCCAAACTCAGTCAATGGGTTTCAAAATAAGACTGTTTGATGGGACACGGAAACCTCTTTTGGAATCATGTTCGCCTCCCCTACAGAAAGCACTTGCTCTTGGAAATCTATCGAGATGGAAGTGTGTCATATCACAGGGGCAGGGGTCGTGGCCCCAGTCTGCTCTTCCTCCAGGCAGGCCCAGCTCACCCATTTCCTGGACAATTTGTTTTCCGTGCCCTTCTCCCTCCATCAACCAACACGGTGCAGTCACCTCGTCACACTCTGGCACACTTGCTCTCTGTCTCAGCAAAGCAGATCTTCCTGACATCTCCTGCCTTTGTCACACCTTCCACTATTATTATATTTCTGTATATCTTTTTCTTTAGAGCTAGTAATATTTGCTGTAAGAATCTGGGTACTCCAGTGTTGGGTTCATATATATTTAGAATTGTTATATCCTTTTGTTGGATTTCTCTCTTTACCATTATACAATGACTTTTTACTGTTCTTAACTTAAAGTCTATTTTATCTATTCCTACTCACTTTTGGTTTCCATTTGCATGGAATATCTTTTTCCATCCCTGTACTTCCAGTCTATACGTGTCTTTACAGATAAAGTGTGTTTCTTGTAGGCAGCATATAGTTGGGTCAAGTTTTTCTGACTCCATTCCACCATCCTGTATCTTTTAAGTGAAGAATTTAGCCATTTACATTCAAGGTTATTATTGATACGTGAGGTTTTTGTTCCTGTCATACTGTTGTTTTTTGGCAGTTTTGTATATTCTTTGTTCTTTTCTTTTTCTCTTATTGATTGTTATTGTGGTTTGCTGATTTTTGGTGGTGATACCATTTGAATCTTTTCTCTTCTTCATTTGTGTGTTCACTTTACCAGTGAGTTTTATATTTTCATGTGTTTTCATTATGGCAACTATTGTCCTTTTGTTTACTGGTTGAGGACTTCCTTGAGCATTTCTTATAAGGTTGGTCTAGTGATGACGAATTCCCTCAGCATTTGCTTGTCTGGGAAATGCTTTATGTCCCCTATAATTATGAAAAATAATTTTGTTGGACATAGTATCCTTGGGTAGCAGTTTTTTAATGTATGTACACACCACATTTTGTTAATCTACTCATGAATTGATGGGCACTTGTGTTGATTCCACATCTTTGCAATTGTGAATTGTGCTGCAATAAACATTCACGTGCAGGTGTCTTTTTGATAAAATGGCTTCTTTTCCTTTGGGTAGATATCCAGTAGTGAGATTGTTGGATTAATACATTTTTAAATCAGACTAATTTAGATAAGTATAGTCATCTTTATAATACTGAATCTTGCAACATAGGGATGAGATAGTTTTCTATTTATTCATGTTTTCTTTTATGATTCTTGGCTGTTTTACTTTATGTTCATAGGTCTTACACTTCTTTTAAGCTGATTTTAAACATTTTATTTTTTGTAGCTATTTTGCTTAGGATTTTTAAATTAATGTATTTCCTATTGGTTATTTTTAATTGGTAGGAAAGCTATTGATTTTTGCAAATTTCTTTTGTAATCAGCTACATTACTAAACTTTATTATTATGCTAGTAGATTTTAGTTGATTCACTCAGGTTTTCCAGTTAGAGAATCTTATCACTTGCATATGGTAATCTTTCAGCTTCCTTTCCACTGTATACCTTTTATTTCTGTTATATTTCTGCATTGGCCAGAATTTCCATAACAACAATATTAAATAAAATAGGGTGATTGTACTGTATAATGAGTATTCTTGGCTGCTTTTTAGTTAAATGGGAACAGGAATGTCTCTATTATTTTCCATTAAACCAATGCTGGACTTGGGGTCTGAGATACATAATTTTTTATTGGATGGAAAAAGTATCCATTACTTTCTAGCTTACTGAGAACTGTTTTTGTTAAAATTAGGAATCAGTTATCTTATTAAATGATTTTTAAATATCTAAGAAGAGGAACGTATGGGTTTTCATTGCTGATTTATTAATACAGTAAGTCATGAATAGAATTTCTAATATCAAATGATTCTTGCAGTTTTATATTAACCCTGCTCACTGATGCTACATTATTCTTTTTAATATACTGCTGGGTTTGATCTGCTAATCTTTTATTTAGAATTTCAACAGCTATCTTTCAAACAAGTTTGTTTCAAGTGTTCTCTCTCAGGCCAGCTGTGCTAGGATTTGGTGGGTGGTGGCATTAGTCCTACATGCTATTCTGCAGCTCACTGCATCATACGCACCAGGGGACCAGGGGACCAGGACCATTTGGTGGTACATTAGTGTGACTCAGGTAGCTGTGTTCTTTCCTCTTTTTGGGTCGTTTCCACTCTAACCCTGTCATTTCCTAACCCACAAAACGACAGTGAGAGATAAACAATGTTCAAATCTGTTATAACCAGTGATAGACCTTGTTTCCAATTAAATGGCTCCAATTTAACTTCCAATTACTTACCTTGGATGTCTTGCATGTGTATGTGCTCATTATTTACAAAGGTTAGAGGTCAACCATCTGGTTCAACATATAAAATAATCAAATGAATAGCAGTTTTCACTTAGGGGGACAGAGAAGTTTACCAAGACCCTTTAAGTGAAGGGGGCAAGAAACTAGCCCCAGTAGAAGCCTTATTAGACAATCTATCCAGAGTAACATTTCTTCTTCAGATAAAGTTGTCTTAAAACAAAATAAAACAATGAAATGAAATCAGGGAAACCAACTCTTCTTACAGGTACAATCACCCTCCGTATCCCTGGGTAATCAAAAATATTCTAAAAAATAAAAAAAAAACCCACAATGCAACGATTAAAAATAATACATGTAAAAATACAGTATAACAATGATTTACATAGTATTTACATTGTACTAGGTATTATACGTATTAAATAATCTAGAGACAATTTAAAGTTCTATGCAGGTTACATGCAAGGACCACACCATTTTATACAAGGCACTTGAGCATCGACAGATTTTGGTACCTGCAGGTGTCCTGGAACCCATCCCCGAGGAGGACACGGAGGGACAACTCACATACTTGCTTATTTCTCCCTCTGGTGGACTCCTTTTGTCATTACAGCAGGCGGGAGCCCCTCTAAACGCTGTATGGAGGGTTCTTGGGGAGACCTGAAGGAGGCTGGGTTAAAAATCTTTAGAAATACTAAGCACTAAAAGGACTATGGTGGCATCCCAGTCCCATGTAATTAAAATCTGCTGATCTGAAAGTATGTGGAAGGAGTCCTGACAAAGATCTGATTGTTACAATTTTAATTATGACGACTACTTTGACTTTTTGGGGAAGGGGAATGCCAAACATGACATTTGTTCTCCCTAATTTTGCTTCCGATGCCCCTGCCTGACTCTCGTGGTCTCTGATAGCTTCCTCGAGCTCTAGTATTATAACAGATCTCAGCCTCATCTTACACATTCCCTGCCCAGACCTGGAATCAACTATTTCTCCAAGCAGACCTGGTTTCTATTAGTGAGTGAGAGATGCTCATTGCTGCTGGGTAGGCAACTGAACTGAAAAATACCGGTACATAGACAGATAGATAGACATATACATAAAATACTTTATCAGTTATTGAGACTTCCAATTCAAATCTAAGAATTTAGGGTGTTTACTTAACTTCCCTTATTACATCTGATCTTTCACTCAGGGGATGGCAGAATTAAAATACAATATATCTCAAATACTTGTGTGTCTTCATCTTGCATAACACACACAACAGTCTCTGAATAACAATCTTAATTCTGCCACCTTCGTGATTACTGAGAGCATTAACACATTTTTTTTATTTGTGCTTTCCTCATTTTCCCCGTTTTTATACCTGGGCTATAGCTACACTGTCAGAGCACAGAGTTCTATAACACACCCTCTGAGGCTGCCCTCACTTGATGTGATGCTCAACACTAGTCTTCAATGTCAGTGTCTCTCTAGTCATATGGTCAGCTGAAGCTTGTTTTCCAGAAGATTCTTCCGGAAGTGTTCATTGGAACAATATTCCCTGAGATCTTATGGGTTGATAAGAATTGATGCCCTTTATATTTGATATGAAGTTTTTGGATCACACATTTTTTACTTGAATAGATTAAATATATTACTCCATTTTCTCCCGGCACAGTTGTCAAAAAAATTGATGATAATCTATTTTTCTTTCTTTTTATTTTTGAGGCAAGATCTAACTCTGTTGCCCGGGCTAAAGTGCAGTTCATCATAGCTCACTGCAACCTCAAATTCCTGGGCTCAAGCAATCCTCCTGCCGCAGCCTCACCAGTAGCTGGGACTACAGGCGTTTACCACCACGTCCTGATAATTTTTCCATTTTTCATTAGAGATGGGGTCTTGCTCTTGCTCACGCTGGTCTCTAACTCCTGACCTGGAGCGATCCTCCCACCTCGGCCTCCGAAAGTGCTAGGATTACAGCATGAGCCACCACACCCACCCTTTCCTTTTTTTTTTTTTTTAACGGAGTCTTTTTTTTCCCCTAAGTGCTCAAAGGATTTTTTTTTTTCCATTTCTCTAATCTTCAGTAATTTTGCAAGAAAATATCTTGGCATTGATCATTTTGGGGTCATTCTTGACATGTGGCAGCTCTTTAAGTATGTAGCTTCAAATTTTCTTTATTTCTGGAAAGTTTTTTGAATTGTAGGTTTTCTTGGAGGTTTTTTTTTTTTTTTTTTTTTGAATTCAGGATATTATGGGGGTGCAAACATTTTGGTTACATGAAATGTGTTTGCCTCACCCAAGCCAGGGCCACAAGCGTGCCCTTCCCCCATACAGTGTGCCCCGTTTCCATTAACTGTGGGTTTACCCCCCCACCCCCTCTACCCCAACCCCCATCCCCCTTGTAGTTTCCAGTGTTTGTTTTCATCCATTGCTTTGGTTGTTTTGTTTTGTTTTTAAACCCCTTAAGGAGCTCCTATTATTAGCCGCATGTTCGATTTCTTTGTCCATCTTCAATATTTGCCACTTTCTTTCACATTTTTTTCTTATCATATTTCTTTTTAACTTTTAAAATCTTCCTCTTGTTCACCTTCTATTTCTCTTAAGGTATTATGCCATGTTTATATGCTCTTGAGTTTCTTCTAGTTAATCTTAATTTCTGAAATGACATTTTCTTTTATTTCTAATTCTTTCCTCATTTATAAGTTTTGCTACTTTTGATTTATGTTGTTTTTCTCAGATCTTATATAATTTTCTACTCTCTTGAAATGCTAGGTTACGGTTTTGTTCCGTTTGTGGACACATCTTTCCATCACACTTTCATTGTGTAGGGTTTTCATTCCGCAACTTGGGCTCTATTTTCTTATAATAATTTTGACTGAGTTTTGACTTTAATATTTTTCTGTTGCTCATTTTACTGTGAAATTGGTTTTTCTGAACCTTTTGAAAGAGATGGGGTTCAGGAACGTCTTCCAAGCTCCACTGGTTTCCTCTTCTGCTGTTCCTGATGGGTTACGTAAATGGCAGCCTGCTTTCTGGGATTCCTGGGCTCTGTTCCCCTCCCTGGCTGTGGCCTGGAGTTTCTCTTTTCTTCCTCCCCTGTTTGTCCCCATTCTGCTCAATCTCACCCCGTCCTGGCAGTCCCTCTTCAGTGTGGGCCCCGTCCCAGAAGGGAACCCTGGTGGGCCCCATTTCACATGTCCATAGGGGCTGGAAGGCTTCAGTTCCTTCATTCCTCCTTGCCCTGGGCCTCGTGTACTGACCTGGTACTGGAGTGAGCAAAACCCTGTCCAGTATTAGTGGTTCTAAAATGGTCTGTTCCTTCCGGGGATGCCTGATGACTACTCGGGTCCTCCTGTTCTTGGGTCCATCACTGGGTCCACCATTGCTTCTTTCTTTCCCTCCCAGACACCAACACCAGGCAGGACCTGTGGCTTGTTGGTGGTCTGTATTCTGGGGTCCTGAGGATATCTTTTCATTTAGTTTTGTTATAAATGCCCCTGAGCTTCTGTCTTTGCTATCTGGTTGCTTTATTTTAATGCAGGGATATAGACAGATTGGAAAAAACTATACTGCTACTTCTGCAACCTTTCCAGAATCCTCTCACACCTGGCTAACCTTTGAACCACCAGGGCTGGACTTCAGCGTGGCAGACGTGGGACCTGTTCTCATGAGCTTGTCCAGTGGGGTAAGATATAGGAGGGAAGAGAAGGGATCACAAGGAAAGGGAACAAGCATTAAAAAAAAAATCTTAGGATTACATGGAGATTACTTAAGGATACTTAGCACAGAATTAGGCAAGGAATAGACACATGAACCTGACAAAAATTTATGAGATAATGGTGTAGCATTGGCTCAAGATAAAAGGAAACACAGAGAAAGACACAGTCACCAGCCCTTCTCATCCCAAAGTCTTAAAACCAACACCACCCTTCTCTGCAATTCGGATTGCCAAGTTAGGCTCGTCCTTAAGAAGCCCAGAGAAAACTGGTTGCTTTATTTACAGTGAGTTTTTACATTCATACATATTCTGCTTCAGGAAGTGCAGATAACTACCCCTTGCATTTGAGCAAAATGTAAATGCATGCCGACAATTAGCTGAACCAGTAGAAGATAAATCTAGTTTCCTAGAGCTCGTCATTTGGAGGATTAGGTTTGGGGGAGCAAAGATTCTCAGAGGGCAGTTTTGCTTGCTGGTTAGAGCCAAGGTCCACGGGATCAGGACGTACAGGAATCACTGGTGACTCGAACCTGTCTATGGTCAGGGGTGAGCAGCGGGAATCTCTCTGGAGAAGGCACCAAGCTCACCTTGCAGCACGTTCACCTCTAACCCTGCTGGAAGGGTCAGGTTTCCAGGTACGATGGGCTCTGCTTGAGATTGGACTGTTCTGGGCAGTTACCATACGTTTTGAATAACACAATACAAAGTCTTTCCTTATTTACATTTTTAGGTGTGTCTCTCTCCATTGGACTGACTTCCTATAGGAACATTAAAAATTATCTGTATTCACAAAAAAAGGGCTGCCCCTGATTCCATTGGATTTCGCCAGTGGTGCGGGGCAGCTCATGCTCCTTTGAAAATATCAATTATGGGAAAATAGACCTCAGGGGTGTTTTTTTTTTTTTTTTTTTTTTTTGAGATAGAGTCTCACTCTGTTGCCCAGTCTAGAGTGAGTGCCGTGGCGTCAGCCTAGCTCACAGCAACCTCAAACTCCTGAGCTCAAGCGATCCTCCTGTCTCAGCCTCCCGAGTAGCTGGGACTACAGGCATGCACCACCATGCCCGGCTAATTTTTTCTATATATATTTAGGTGTCCATATAATTTCTTTCTATTTTTAGTAGAGGTGGGGTCTCGCTCTTGCTCAGGCTGGTCTCGAACTCCTGAGCTCAAACGATCCGCCCACCTCGGCCTCCCAGAGTGCTAGGATTACAGGCGTGAGCCACCACACCCGGCCTACTCAGGGGTGTTTTTGAAAGGCAGGAAGAAACGAGCATATGAAAGGATGAGGGATGTCTCTTTCTGGTTCTTGGAGGAAGTCATCAGGGATGAGCTGATGGATGGGAGTGCAGCTGTTAGGGTATCCCGGGGACCACATTGCCATGTTGAAGCCGTTCATCCAAATGTCACAGTTACATTGCAGCCACTTGGAATATCCCCAAACAGTCAGCAGGCACATCACCATGCTCTAAAGCAATTACTAAGTCTTTAGTGACTCATAACAACTAAAAATGTCAACGCTGTAAAGCAAGATTAAGCATCCAGATTGGACTTCAGGAAAAAAGAATTTTAGAAGCTCAGGACTGGAAAGTCACTTTGTCTAATTTCCTCCCTCCCGTTGGACTCCTGTCCACAGTGTCCCCAGTGGTCACTCTATGTCCCCAGCAGCCACGTTAATGTTTGAGTAAAGCGCAAACATTAGCAGAGATGGAAATGGCTTCAGGACCCAGTTCTAGGCCCCCTCCCCCTTCCCATTTACACGAATCCCTTTCATGGTTCCATCCATCCAGCAGCTGGCGAATCCTGCATGTGTATTCCCAGGGGAACCCTCCCGTGTGCTCCAGCATTGCCAGCCGCCAATTTGACATCTCCACTTGGACGACTGAGCGTCTTAAAGGTAACGTGTACTAAACAGAACCATTAACTGCTGCTCCCATTTCCACCCCCCGACCCCACCTCATGTCCCTTCATGTTTTCCTTTCTCTGCAAATGCACCAGTCTCCATCTGGTTGCTCAAGCTAAAAACCTAGAATTCAACTTGATTTCTTTTTTCTCCCCCGACCCTGACATCCAGTCCATCCGCACACTCTATCCTGTCTATCCCCAAGATATATCTTTAATCCATTCATTCTTCCTTCTCTCCATTGCTCCAGTCTGAGTCCAAATCCCTGTTCTGTCTCTTTTAGATACCTCATAGCTGGCCTCCCTGCTTGCATTTTTTTTTCTGTTAAACCACCATCTATTCTTTGTAAAGCAGCCAAAGTGATCTTCTTAAAATGTAAATCTCATGATGTCTCTTTCCTGAATACATCGTCAATGCTTCCTGATATACCTGGTACAAAAACCTCCCCCGCATCGTGCAGGGGCCCGCATGACGTGGCTCTCTGCCTCTGCAGACGCAGTGTGCCACTCTGCTCCCATTCTGAGGGCTGGCTTTTCTGTCTCTAGTGTAACTTCAAGAAGAAAATGGGAAACAGGGTTTCTTAATGATAGCGTCCAGAGTTCAAGCTAGCGAGCTGGCACAGTGGCTCCCTCCCAGCAAAGCAGCCCTGGAAGAATGAACGTGAAGAACTCACAACCAAAAACAAAACGGAAAACAAACCAGTGAGAAGTCCTTGAAGAGTCTAAAGTCTGTCTTGAGCCTGTGTGTGTGTGTGTGTGTGTGGGGCGGGGGGGGGGGATCATCGAGAAGGCAGCTGGAGACGCATGCGTGTGGTCAGAGGGAAGCTGTCCCTGCTCCTGCCTTTCTCCCTCGTTGCCTTGGGCAGATAATCACCACCTGGATGTCCGCAGCAACAGGTGTGTGTTAGGAAGGGGGTGGGGAAAACCTTGGCCCTACCAAACCCTGCTGGGGTGAATCTCTGATGAAGACCAGGGAGCACTAATTGGCATCCCCTTAGACAATCGGTACCCCTTCCTTTTCCCTTCTTGGAACAGTGTGTTACAATTCAGAGATCCCAGCTCCTCCCATGTGGCGGCTCCCGAAGGCGGCACTTCCCAAAGTGGCCGTACATGCCCCAAACTTGGAATTTTGCATATTCTTGGACTCAGCAATTCTACCTGTAGAAATTATCTTAGGAAACTAATTATGGATGTGTACCAATGCCAATTACAGCATTGCTCATAGCAATTAAATATTTTAAACAACCTAAATATGTAACAAAAGGATATAATTTAAATTAGCAATGTATTAGTCAGCAACTGCAAACGGTGTTGAAGAAAGATATTATATAACATGAGAAAATATTAAAAACATTTTTTCAGAATGAAGCAATTAAAAAACAGAATGTATAATAAAAACCTTAGAAACCTTTTTTTTAAAGTATATGCAAACAGGAAGAAATCCTGACAAAATAAACAGTGGCTATCTCTGAGCAATGAGGTGGTAAGTGCATTCTTTCTTTTTGTTTATCTTATTTAAATTTTCTCTACTGGATATGACTTAACTTTGGGATAAGCAAAAAGTTATAATACAGAGAGAGAGAGAGAGAGAGAGAGCGCGCGCGCAGGAGAAGCCAACTGCCTGCACAATCCTATTTGACTTCCACCTTGTTAGATGAAGTAAATTCATTTGCTAAAGAGAGAATCTACGCTCTTAGAGCATGTTCAGTACACAGTGCAATTTAACTGTCATCCTCACGCTGTGCTTTAGATCTCTGCACGAGTTCATCCTCATAACTGCAACTCGGTGCTCTGTAACCCACATCCCCCACCCCCACCGCTGGTAACCACCATTCTGCTCTCTGCTTCCATGAATTTGACTCTTTTACTCTTTTGGAGCTCCCGTGTAAATGAGAACATGCGGGATTTGCCTTGCTGTTGCCTGGCTTATTTCACGTGTAACATAATGATCTCCAGGTTCTTCCGTGTCATGGCAAATGACAGGATTGCCTTCTTTTTATGGCTGAATAATATTCCATCGTGTGTATATACCACAGTTTCTTTACCCATCCATCCATCGAGGGACAGTGAGGGTTTTTTTTTCCCCATATCTTGGCTATTGTGAATGATGCTGCAGTGAACATGGGGTGCAGATATTGCTACAGGTGGCTAATTTTATTTCCTGTAGGACACATACCCACTAGGGGGGGTTGCTGGGTCAGAAAGTGGAAGGATCTCTTGTTTACGGAAGTCACAGGATGACTTGAGCAGTGCCCCTGGGGCTGGGGGACGGCTAGGCAGCTCAGTCTAAGGCATCCAAGTGGGCACCAAGAAAGAAGGTGTCCCACCCGGTTCCACTGGGCAGTAAAAGATGGGCCTCAGTGCCCCAGGGACAGAGTTTCTGAAAAGTGAGGCTGAGCACAGCAGTCTTGGGGGAGATGGCCCGAAACTGCATACAGTACCTGCCCATGCATGAATGAGTACAAAGCACCCCTTACAATACTTCTCAGTCCCTTATAACAACCTGCACAAGAAACACAGAGATGCTCCAGTTACACGTTGAATGTTAGTGCTCTTGGGCTGTGCAGGGCTGGACTGCAGGATGTCTTTGATTTCTAGCAGTCGGTGCAGAATGCAGTTGTGCATACGGCGAGGTTGGTGAACCTCTCCAGAGTCTCTCATGGACACAGAGAAAATGTCCTTTATGCCTTCCCCTGATGGAATGGTGGTCCCATTCGGCAACTGACGGCTTTTGTCATTGAATCCTCCAGACTATGTGTGCCTTTGTTGTTTGTTTTATGGAGAGCATTTGTGGACGCTGGTTGTGCAGGCATATATTTTTACTTAGACGTGAATGTTAGCATCCGCTGGGTAACTATTTCAACCTTGCAATTCTTGTGACAGTTAAATACAGAATTTTTTTCTTCAGTTAGCTTCTGATTCACTTAATAAATATCTATCGAGATTCCTTATTAGACTCTGGGGATAGAGAGATGAATAAATCAGGGCCTTCTTTTTCATGGAACTTAGAGTCCAGTAGAGAAGACACATGTGAAAACAAATAAATGTAATGCAGCATGATCTGAGGATAAGAACAGAGCGGTGTCAATAGACAGCCTGACACAATGGCAGAGAGAACAGAGGGACAAGCACTACATGGGGCTGGAGGGGAGGGGGGCAAGCCAGTAGCAGGAAATAGCATTTGTGACCTCGAGTTATTCTCAACCTGAGAATAGTCATCTTCTCAGCAGTTCTGATCTTTCTGTGTGATATGCATTGTGTTCTTTTTGAACAATCGCAGTACCCTCCGGGTTAACAAAGGAAATATTAAACAGCCCCCGGCTAGGGACCAACTTTCATCCCAGCAGCCCTGAGGGATTTTGCTATATTCTGAGTAAGTTCCTTGGAACCCCCCGGCGACACTAGTTTTGATGTTTTTACTGCACTGCAATGTTGTGTGTGGTTCAGTGTCGTAATAGGTTCTTCCAGTACCTTCAGGAGCAAAACCCACTTTGGAGGACATCCTAATCCCACCCTGCAGTGAGTTTTGGACCTCACTGGATCATGCTATTGGGAAGCTCTGGAGTATTTTGCATTTAACCAGTCATCTGACACGGTCCAGATCTGCTTCCTTGTGTCTGCTTGGTTAGTCTCTGAGCGGGCTGTTTTAATGTCTGTCTTCAGTTATGAATCTTTTTCTCCCTGTGGTTTGCTCTATTGCTGCTTTTCCTTATTTTGAGAATGAATTGTGAGAGGCATACAGTTGGCCCTCGGTATCTGTAGGTTTTGCATCCATGGATTCAACCAACTGCGAATCGAAAATATTCAGAAAAAAAGAATAAAAGGATGGCTGTGTCTTTCCCAAACATGCACAGCCTTGTTTTTCCTTGCCATTATTCCCTAAACAATACAGTGTAAAAACTATTTACATAGCATTTACATTGTATTAGGTATTATAAGTAACCTAGAGTTGATTTAAAGCATACAGGAGGATGTGCATAGGTTGTATGCTAATACCATGACATTTTATATAAGGGACTTGAGCATCCGTGGATTTTGGTGTCCATAGAAGGTTCTGTGACCAATCCCCAAGGGATGGTGAGGGAGGACTGTATATGTTTATAATGGTTATATCATTTCTCCCCTTTGTTCCTTTACCATATATACGGTCCTTTTGTGTATCTTAGGATAATTTTGTTCATCAGTTGTATTTAGTCACTTATTAAGATTATATCTCAGGTTTCTAATCGTACTTGCTAAATGCTACAAATCTCCTATTATTTTCCTTCTGACCTCTATGTTTAGGCAATATTTGCAATGTTTCCCATCTCAGCTGCTTCTAGGGAAAAGAACCACACTGCCTGTCCGTCCCACTCCCCGCAGTTTATACATAGTCTAGAATAAACAAAAACTCTGTTTTCACAAGAGTACCTTATTATTACTACTTATTATTTGCTGAGCATCAACAGTTCTTTATAAAAAGAGACCAGAGATCTGTTCTAAATTAGGCTACCTAATAAGGGCCTGGCTTCCAAGAACACAGCCACCTGCCAAACGCTTTCTAGTCTTGGGGTCTATTAAAAGCTATTTCCCCCGCAGACTCCTCGTTCCAATCAGGGGAAAGACACGAGGCGAACAGCATCGTTGAATTTGCTGCAGATTCTAGTTTGTTTATGATTTGTCCTCTAACATTCACGTTGAGAGATGTTGAATCCTTTCCTCTCTCTCTCCAACTGTGAGCTTAGACTGATGTATGAAGGTTACGGTCTGCAACCTGAGTTCGACCTCTGGTTTACCTTTGACCTTGGCTTAGGGTATTCCAACAACACGGTGTGTATAAATACTCTACGAGGATGTCAGGCAAGAAAACAGCTGTGGCTGAGATAAGACTGGGGGGGAGGGGACCTGGGTGGGGGTGGATGGCTCATGAGTTTGGTGGCAGTTATGCAGGGGGACCTGCAATAGGGCCATAGCCTTCTTTTGACCTTCAGACTTACAGCTCCAGGGTCAAGCTACCTCTCACAGTGGAGAAACAGAAACATAGATGTGCGAATATTCATTTAATTGTTTCCAATGTTTTCTAAAATCTCAAACATTTCTTAAGGAGATAATAACGATGACATTTTAATAAACTTTTTCTTCCAGTATAACATGCACATAGAAAAATGACAAATCGTTCAGTGTACACAGCAAGAAACAGAACATCACCAGGACCCCAGAAGCCCCCTCATGCCCCTCCTCACGCATTCCCTCCTTCATCCCAAAGCTAACTTCTAACACCATAGATTAGCTTTGCCTCTCTTTGAATTTAACAGGAGACTGTACAGTATGTTTTTGTTTGTGAGATTTTCCCATGTTGTTCCATTCAGCAGCAGATTCTTCATTTTCACGCTGTATAGTATTCCTGTGTGGGAATATACCAAAATTTATCCATTCCATTCAATTTTTTAAATTTTTAAAAAATGTTTTTAGTTTAAAAAGTTTCTTAGAGACAGGGTCTCACTCTGGTGCTCAGGCTGGAGTGCAGCGAGACCATCATAGCTCACTGCAACCTTGACCTTCTGGACCCAAGTGATCTTCCCACCTCAGCCTCCTGAGTAGCGGGGACTACAGGTGCGCACCACCATGCCTGGCTAGTTTTTTTGTTTGTTTGTTCTTTGTAGAGATGGGGTCTTGCTATGTTGTCCAGTCTGGTCTCAAACTCCTGGCTTCAAGGGATCTTTCTGCATCAGCCTCTGAAAGTTCTGGGATTACAGGTGTGAGCCACTGTATCTGGCCCTATTTATCCATTCTATTGTCACTAAATATTTAGGTTTCTTCCATATTTCAGCTATTATGAATGATGCATCTTATATATATTTTTTGGTTCGCATGTCTCTGAATTTCCACTGGATTCTACTTTGGCATGGAATTGTTGGGTCATTTGGTATAAGAATATTCAACTTCAACAATACCATCAAACTTTTTTTTTTTTTTTTACAAAGTATACCAATTTGCAGTCTACTAGCAGTGTATGAAAGCTTCATTTGCTCTACATCCTTGCCCACACTTGGTATTGAGAGTCTCTTTTAAAATTTAAAATTACGGTGTGGGTGCATAGTGGTATAAAGTGTGATTTACATAAGCATGACTCTGATAGCCAAGATGTTGAATAATTTTCATATGCTTCTTAACTGTTCAGGTAACTTTTTTTGTAAAATGCCTGTTTGAGTTTTTTGTCCATTTTGGTATCAGGCTGTTTGAATTCTTACTGTTAATTTGAATGAATTATTTATGGTTCTAGGTAAGACCTTTGTCCGATGTAAATATTTTCTTGCACTTTGTGGCTTCTCTTTCTTAATGGGGTGTCCAGCTGTTTATATTTGATAACACTAACTTACCACTTTATTGTTAGTATTGATTGTGTCCTTTCGTAGAAATATTAAAGATATTTTTGTATGTTTTCTTCTAGAGGTTTTATAGTTTTAGCTTTTAAGTTTCGGTCTGTGATTCATCTACAATTAATTTTTGTTTACAGTGAGGTACAGGTCAAGATTCATTTTTTCCCCCACATATGGCTAATCGGTTGTTTTAGCATCATTTATTGAAAAGGCCATTTTTTCCATATTACATCGCATTGGTGCCTTTGCCAAAAATCAAGTGATTGCAGGTATTGGTGTATTTATGAACCTGTTATTCTTTTCTATTTTCTGTTTATCCTAACACCCACACTACACTGTCTCAATTAGTGTAAATTCATGATTTTTGGAAACTGGTAGTGTATTCAAATTTGCTCTTGGCTAGTCAGGTTTTTTGCATTTCCATGTAAATTTTAGAATCTATTTGTCAATTTCTAAAAAAAAAGATTCTAATTGCGATTTCATTGACTTGGAGAAATGACATCTTTGACTCTTCCAAACTATAAACCTAATATATCATTACATTAATTTAGGTCTTCTCTAATATTTCCAAACAATGTTTATAGTTTTCATCAAGAATTCTTCTATATTTTTTGTTAAATTTATTCCTAGGCATTTGGTGTTTTTGAGTCTACTGTATTCTTTTAAAGTATAATGTAACCATTCTGGCGGAGGTACACGTTATCTCATGGTTTCAATTTGTATTTCCCTGATGACCAATGAGGTTGAGCACCTTCTCCTGTGTATTAGCTATTTTCGTATCCTCTTTTGTAGGGCTTATTTATGTTTTTAGGTCATTTAAAAATAAATGGCGCCGGGCGCGGTGGCTCATGCCTGTAATCCTAGCACTCTGGGAGGCCGAGGCGGGTGGATCACTCGAGGTCAGGAGTTCGAGACCAGCCTGAGCAAGAGCGAGACACCGTCTCTACTAAAAATAGAAATTATATGGACAACTAAAATATATATACACAAAAAATTAGCCGGGCATGGTGGCACATGCCTGTAGTCCCAGCTACTCGGGAGGCTGAGGCAGTAGGATCGCTTAAGCCCAGGAGTTTGAGGTTGCTGTGAGCTAGGCTGACGCCACGGCACTCACTCTAGCCAGGGCAACAGAGTGAGACTCTGTCTCAAAAAAAATAAATAGGCCGGGCGCGGTGGCTCACGCCTGTAATCCTAGCACTCTGGGAGGCCGAGGTGGGCGGATCGTTTGAGCTCAGGAGTTCGAGACCAGCCTGAGCAAGAGCGAGACCCCCATCTCTACTAAAAATAGAAAGAAATTATATGGACAGCTAAAAAAATATATATAGAAAAAAATTAGCCGGGCATAGTGGCGCATGCCTGTAGTCCCAGCTACTTGGGAGGCTGAGACAGGAGGATCGCTTGAGCTCAGGAGTTTGAGGTTGCTGTGAGCTAGGCTGACGCCACGGCACTCACTCTAGCCTGGGCAACAGAGTGAGACTCTGTCTCAAAAAAAAATAAATAAATAAATAAATAAATGAGATGCATTTTTCTTATTTGCAGAACTTCTTCAAATATGATGCATACAAGTTCTGTGAGGGTTATGTGTGTTTTACAAATCTTCTTCCACTCTGTAGCTTGTCTTTTTACTCTATTAACAGTGTCTTGACGAACATCAGTATGAACCAATCACTTCCTTCTGTGTTCAACTGCAGAAACATCGATCTCTTCCAGTGCCGGAGGAAAACGTGTTTGTGTTGAATCTTACAAGGCAAGTTGTCTGTTTACTGTGATTTATGGACAATTTCAGAGATTTTTCAAGAGCAACTTTGACTGTACCTGATGTTCACCTTGCATGCTATCTTTAGAACCTGGTCCCCGAGTTACAAGTCTACCGAGGTGCCCTAGGTTTTCTGATAGAGTGAAAGAAATGTGAGGCGGAAGTCCTTGCTCTCCAGACTCTCAAAATTTAGGTAAAAATAAGATATGTCCCTTTACTCCTCTCTCCATAGGTCCCACATCATAGCACCAAGGAACTCTTGAACTCCCTAAACATACTACATGCCTCTTCATAGTCATGCCTTCTCTTAAGCTCTTTCCTTTATCTGGAGCGCCCTTCCCACTGGATCCCATTTACCTTCCAAAATTCAGCTCGACTAGGACCCCCCTTTGTATATTTCCCTCGCAGACTTTGGTTCCCAGCCGTGTCTCTCATGCTGCTGTTGCTCATTTCCACCGGGGTAACTCCACCCTGGCCTTCCCCACCCTCATTCTCCTCCCTCCTCCCCCCACCCAAGATTCTAACATTCAGGCGTGCGATGGACCAGGGAGCAATATACGTTCGAGATCACCTGATTCATGTCACGATTAGGACCTTGGCAAATGAACATGTGTTTGTGTTTGTATATGCATATCTGATGTTTAAGCAATATTTGACACTTCTAATGCATTCTTAGGGCAACATATAATCTTTCCAGATTTATGCTAAAAAACGCCACCATGCTTATAAATCTCTTCTGATGCAAACCTGTGTTCAATTTATTCCCTTCAAAGAAAATCTAGGGCATCATGTTTTTGATACTCAACTTTTATTATGGTAATACCTGCATATTGAAATACCTAAGTTATTATCCCTCAAAGGAGGTTTTTAAATCAGTCTATTATGATATGCTCTTTTTTTTTTTTTTTTTGAGACAGAGTCTCACCCTGTTGCCCAGGCTAGAGTGCCACAGCATCCTCCTAGCTCACAGCAACCTGAAACTCCTGGGCTCCAGCAATCCTCCTGCCTCAGCCTCCCGAGTAGCTGGGACTATAGGCATGCGCCACCATGCCCGGCTAATTTTTTCTATATGTTTTTAGTTGTCCAGATAATTTCTTTGTATTTTTAGTAGAGACGGGGTCTCGCTCTTGCTCAAGCTGATCTCGAGCTCCTGACCTCAAGCGATCCACCCACCTCGGCCTCCCAAGTGCTAGGACTACAGGCGTGAGCCACCACGCCCGGCCATGATATGCTCTTACATTAAAAAAAAAAAAAATCTTGTTCTACAATTTTTATTTTATCTAGAGCCAGAAACATCTGCTCCTTCAACTGCATCAAATGATAGCATGACTCATGCACCCCCTAGACTCATGCACAGGGGATGACTTTCTATACAAAAGGGTCCCACCCGTGCATCAGTTACGGGGAGCGCGCTGTGTGTGACAGGCACTGAATACGATGCCCATGACGGAAGCTGAGGGGGCACATCTCTATTTCATCAAATTGTGGGCAATGGCATGAGAGACACATTTACATGAAATGAGCCTCAATGAAGTATGCAAGAGCACTTTGTAAACCCTGAAGAGTTACGCAAGTATGAAACCTGGTTGTTCAATAGCTTCGAATCGCAGAGAGTTATTAAAGACTGGGAAGTGAGCGCAGAGAAGGTGATTAATTCCAGCCAGGGGCACCTGAGCAGGTATTATAGAGGACCTCAAAAGATGAGCAGGCGGCAATAAAAAGGAACAAACTCTTGATACACACAACGGGGATGATTCTCCAGGGAATTACGCCATGTGAAAAAAGCCGATCCTGGAAGACTGTATGTCATGTGATTCCATGTATATAGCATTTTTGAAATGATCGAAGTATAGATGTGAAGATCACATTGGTGGTCCCCAGGGGCTTGGGAAGGGGGTGGTGTGGTAGGAGGGAGACGACACACTTCTGCAAGGGCGAGAGGGAGCCCGTGGTCAGGTACCTGCTCCTGCTCTGAGTCTCGACTGTGGTGATGGGGACATGAACCTACCTAGGTGATAAAATTATATAGACCTAAATACACACACACTCACACACACACACACACACACACACGAGTACAACTGGGGACAGATCCGTTGATTATATCAATATCCTGGTGGTGATATTACACTACAGTTTTGCAAGATATTACCAGCGGGGGAAGCTGGGTACAGGGCACACAGGGCCTCTCTGTATTACCTCTCACCACCACATGTGAATTTACAATTACTGCAACTAAAATTCCAGTTAAAACAAAAAAGACAAGCAGGACTTTAACAGGTGGAGATGAGTTGGGTGTGGGTGGGGTGGGAGAGGAAGCCTTCCAGGGGGAGGGAGAGGCTTGGGTGGAGAGGCGTGGATCTGAAAGATGCGTTCAGGAAGTAGTAACAACGAAACCAGTCCCAGCAGCAGAAACAATAGCTTCCCTATATTGAGCCGCACAAGGATGGGCGTAAAGCTTCTGTGACAGTAAGTCATTGAATGCCAAAACAACTGACGAGCTGGATCCTATTATATGCCCCATTCCCCCAGGTGACTTGTGTGGCTCCAGACAGGTGGAGCTCCTGGCCAGGATTGTGTAGCCAGCAGGTGGAAGCACAGTTTGACTTCAGAGCCACAGAGTTCCAGAGGCTGCGTCCTTCATCACACACACAGCCTATGGCTCCCAGCCCTGCAGAACTAAGCAGAGCAGGGGTGTCTTGGTTGCAAATGGAGGGGGAGGGAGGGAGCGGCTGCCGGACCTGGGCGGGCTGGGAGCGCCCTGCTAAAGGATTTTGACCATAACACGTGGGCAATGAAGAGGATAAAAAATCTCTCCGGAGCGACATAATCAGAGACGTTCTTTAGGAAAATAACTTTGCTGGCATTCTAGAAGGTGGATGAAGAAGACAAGAGATGGGGTTGGGGACACGGTGGCCGTCACCATCACTGACCCATCAGGAGCTGGGAAGAGCCAGAGCGGTGTGTTGTACTGTCACTGCTCAGACTTAGCCAGCCCCACCTGGGGTGGGTTAAGCCTCTTCACACCACTGACCTCAGGCACAGCCATGAACCCGGGGCGCCCTCCTGGGGTAGGAATTTGCTCTCAGGAACTCTTTCAAACTGTAAAAGCCATTTTTAGCTTGCCGGCCATACAAAATCAGGCCTTGGCCAAGTTTGGGCGTCTAGCCATAGTCTGCTGACACTTGAATTTGAAAGGATCACTAATGGGTCAAAAGGTGGGCATGGGGGTGGTGTGAGGGTGGAGGTGGAAATCAGATGATAAACTCTCCCTACAAGATGTTTGCTTCCAGTTCCTGCCTGGAGTCAGCAGAAATGTGGGATAAAATGCATTAGGACAGCAACAGATCCAGGTATCACAGAATCAGGATGATATTCAGTTATTCAGCACCTCGTTTTAGTAAAATTTTTGCATAATGACAAGTGGAGTAGTAGCTTTGCATTAAGATGATTTTATCTTCTGGGAGACTAAATATTCTTTAATTTAAAAAAATGCTAACCAGCAATACCAATAGAGTTTGGGTATCCCATGTTTTTATCACATCCTGGCATAATGAATTTAACTCTGGGCTTAAAAGTCCATTAGAGCTCTTTCTATACTTTCTTGTCTATTGTATCGAGCTGAAATAGGCAGGAACCCTTCAAACTAGAGCTGTCTGGGGTCAACATCAGCATTTAGCACTCAGAGCTGAAAGTCATGGCCAGTGTTGGCAGTGCCCAACAAAGAGATAGTTAGTCCCTACTTTTTGAGGGACCCAGAAATTCTAGAGCTTGGGCAACAGATACAGACCAAGGGAAAAAATATTAATTAATTTTATTTTACTAAATGTGTTTTGTTTTTGGTGACAAGAGGCAATAGAAAAGCAATGTGCCTTGGGGTAATTGCAGTGGTCACTAGATCTCTGTTTCTAACCTCCATCCTCCACGGAATGAGCCAGAGCCCCTTGGAGAAATAGCTGATTTCAGGGCTGGGGTTGAGAAAGTACAAGATAAACCTGGAACATCTTGTTCCACTAGAAAGAAAATAATTGCTCCAAGAATGATGAGAACATGTCAAAAAGACAAAACACCCTACCTAAAAGAGGCTCTACTGGCTAAATTTGGGACAATTTGAGCATCAAAATAAATAATGATAGCAACAGGTTACAGCCCTGTGAAACTGTGATATAATAAGAAATATATATGTATATTTGGTCTCTATCCCAGTTCCTGGCACAGAGCTCCTAAACCCTTGTAATTTCCGGAGCCAAAGGGGTATTAGGTGCATCTTTTGTTCTACTATTTGGTCTCTCTTTGACTCCAGTTCCTGACCTAGGGCTCCTAAATCCTTGGAATTTCCCAGGTGATAGGAGAATCTTTTGTTCTAATGAGGTGGCTCTTGGTGGGCTCCTGGATGGGGCTGGTCACCTGGAAGACCAAGTCTTGATTAGATGCTTGGAACTGTCCCTCCTCATCCTCTGGGATGGGGAGAGGGGCTGGAGATTGAGTTTATAATCAGTCAAGCCTACATGATATAATCTAGATAAAAATTCCTAAACTCTGGGGTTCAGAGAGCTTCTGGGTTGGCAAATATATCCACATGCCGAGAGGGTGGCACCCCAACTCCACCGGGACAGAAGCTCCCGTGCTCAGGGTCCTCCCAGACCTTGCTCTATGTACCTCTTCGTCTGGCTGTTCTCCTGCTTCCTTTAGCACATCCTTTATTAAATAATAAACAGGGAAACCCGTTTCCCTGAGTTCTGTAAACCATCCTAGCGAATTAATCAAACCTGAGGAGGGGGTGTGGGAACCCCCAGTTTTATAGCTGGTTGCTCAGAAGCTCAGGTGTCAACCTGCTACTTGCAACTGGTGTCTGAAATGGGGACAGTCTTGTGGGATTCGGCCCTTAACCTGTCAGATATGACTCTAACGCCAGGTAGATAGTATCAGAGTTGAACTGAATTATAAGAGACCTAGTTGACGTCCACTAGAGGAACCTCCCACATCTGGGGTCAGAAGCGAAGTATTGTGTTGAGTGAGAACATAGCAAGAAAAAACAGTCAGTTTTCCCACTACTATACAAGCCCATATAACAACATATATATGAACCCATATTGATATAAACAAAACAAATAAATAAATGGAAAAGAAGGGAAAGCTTTTCCTTAAAGTAGAAAGCCAATTAATAAGCGTAGAAGGAATAATGGAATGAGAAAAATCACCATTTGGCAGAGACCATAGTTCATTCATGTCATTTCAGACATGAATGAACCATCAAAGGACATCATAGAGGAAAGACTGATAACAAACAGGACATTAGCTTGGTCTCCATGTATCTTCCCAGAACATATTTATTAATTACAAAGTTTGCAAAAGTAGCTTCATAATGGGGAAACCTGTACACACCACTTCAACTACGCGATCAATATTACCATCACCAATAATGACTGTCCACTCTTCCCGATATGATGCACTAAGAAGAACTCATCACTTCTGTCGTTTTTCTGACAAAAATGCAGAATTTGAATTTGACAATGAGGATGTAGCAGTCAAACCCAGATTGAGACATTCTATGAAATGAACAGCCCTTTCAAAAATGTCAAAGCCATGAAAAACAAAGATAGAGCAACTGCCTCAGATTATCAGAGATAGGGACATGACCATGAATGCAGTACGTGACCTTGGATTAGATCCTGGACCAGACGAAACATTTCCCGTTCTTTCCTACGGAGGACACAGGTAGGGCAATTGGTGAAATTTCAACAGGTGTGAGGCTGAGGCGGGAGGATTGCTGGACCCCAGGAGTTTGAGTCCAGCCTGGGCAACATAGTGAAACCTCCCACTCCAAAAAAAAAAAAAAAATTATTTTTTAAACAAAAATTTAAAATCTAAGATAATTGTGTTGTATCAATATTCCCCGATTTCGATAGAAGTATGATGGTTATGGAAGAAAACGTCCTTGTTTTTAGGAAACACACACTGAGGCATTTGAGATGAAGGAAAAGAGCATTGTACCTATCGCTTGTTCTCAAATGGCTCAGAAAAGAGAGAAAAGAATAAAGCAAACGTGGTAAAATGTTAACATTTGAGAATCTGAGTGTACATGGAAATTCTTTTACTATTTTTGCGACTTTTCTCTAAGCCTGAAATTTCAAAGTAAAAAGTTAAACATGTAAAGTGGGGGAGAGGGAGTGGATCTTGGGTTTACTTCAATTCCTCAGTGTTGGGGCCCCAGGAAGCGTGGGTCTAAACCCTGAGAGGAGGCAGAAGGAGAAGTAGGGGGTAAACATAGGGCGGAGTGGTCCCAGGCACATGCTTTGGGTGGGCGATCAAAAGGTAGCTGGATTTTGGGGTCTTTGGAGCAGTCCATATGTAAATGTGTACAGGAACCAGGAAACAGTAACATAAATTAAAAGCACAAATTCCAAAAGCACCACAAGTCCAGGCCTACGCATGGGCAGATGTGTGGGCAGCCATAGGTTGTAGGGGCGGAGATAGGAAAGAGCGGAAGATCTGATGAGTATTCAGAAAGGGGGCCACGGGGTCCCCCAAAAGGCGGAGAGAAACCTTGCACATAAAGGTCTTGCCAGGAGATTCTCACACATTCTCTTACTGGGGCAAAAACCGACCGAAACACTTAGGCAGCCACAGGCAGAAACAGGCAAAATAAATGTGCTTTCTTAGAGGCATGGGAAACCCAGGCGGCAGAAGCAAAGCCTGAAGACCTCCTCACACCAACCTGTTCAATTCACCTGGACATGTTTCCACCCTGTTTTTATAGCAGCTCAGTACCTAGTCCCCTTTAAAGATCTCTTTCACAAACAACGACCACCACAACAGGCAAACAAGCAAAGTCCACCAACATGTAGCAAAATGCACATCCCATCTCAAAGTGACTCATTTCCAAACGCAGTTTTGAAACAAAGGAAACCTTGCTTAAAAGATACTCTCTTAGCTCCATCTTGTGTCTGCAAAAGGAACAATTCCTCTTCCGGACTTCCCAAACATCAAAGAAAGAGGAATCCCTTCTCATTTCCACCTAAAATTTTGCTAGGTTGTAAATCTCTTGTTCTGAGCTAATTTTTTTTTAAACACATCAACACAATTATATCTCTATTTCAGAAAACAAGGACGTCATTTTCAACATCAAGTGTACATGAACCCAAGGGGAGATTCATGGATCTAAGTAGAACAGCAAAGCCAAACAAATCTCATAACTGTCACACAGCATTTTGCAACTCTCCCCAAAAACTGATAGTCCTCCATGGAAATGCAACCTGTCATAAGTATGTTAGTTTATAATTAAAGATAAGTCAGTTGCATTGAAAATGTAGTTTTATTTTCTTCCCTTTGTTCACATTTAGAAGACCAAATAAGCAATCAAAACAAAACAAAAAAAAAAAACTCAGGAATTATAAACCTTTCATAGAAATTCAAGTGCACATGTTTCAAATTTGTTTTGAAAACGTTTCCAAACTTCACGCAAAAACTCAGTATATGTCCATCAGTGATAAATAACTATGATAGAACCTTCCAGAGAACAGTAGAAATCTATTCATGGTATGCAGTGATATGCTCCAGCCAACTCATACTGGCACATAAAATCATTGTGTGCATCTCGTCCCAAACAGACATTCAGCGATGTCACGTGGGTGGTTTAAAATCAGCCATGGTGGGAGCATTTACACCGTGGAATTGGCAACCACTGCAAATCAGGGTCTCCCCACACATCCTCCTGGAGAACTGGTTGTTAAACACTTACCAGCACACGACTGCCTTAGGAGGGTCGGAGAACACTTGTATCTGAGTCTTTGTGCTTTGGTGAGAAGTATCTTACACGTCACCAAGGGCCATGACCTAAAATCTATGAGCCCAAGAAAGACTTCATTTTAGGGCAGCCTATAATTAAACAATTAAATATCTTATATCACAGTTATACTTTCCAACATCATATTTACATGTATCAGCTTTTTCCTCTTCTAGCTTCTCTTCTTAAAATTTTTCATAAATTAAAAAAAGACCATAAACGTTAGCATGTAGTGAGCAGATTCAGACAGTTCCCCACAAAACAAATTTCCTGGAAAGGCAAGAAGAAAACAAACGTCTAACGGATCTTCACATAGACTACCAGGTTTTCACTGGCTTGATCCTAATTCTTTTATGCCCTGGGTCTAAGGCCAAGTGCTTATTTTGATGATTATGGCAATTTAATCTGTGGTTGGACAGAGAGAATAAATGTGGGAATCATCAGAGGTTCACAAGACTTCTTTGCTTCCCTGAGAAACTTTAAGCACGGCAGACACAGTTATTTCTGAAACCAGCCATTAAGAATGCAAATGGTAGACTTCTCCAAAAGACTGGGTAGAATTTCCAAATATAATACAAGAGCGTAGTTGTTTGAGATGCCTTTTGGAAAGAGGCAGTAGAAGATAAATTCTGATACATGATTTACATGAGGGAAAAAAGGGAGCAGGGTGTTGAATGCATTGTTTCAATTATAGGAAAAGTTACTGTGTCTAAGCACAGATTTAACCACGACCGCCAAGGCAAGACGGGCAGGATCTGAGATGCTGCAGAAAAGATCGCCTTCATTTAACTTCCCCCGCTCCTCCACCCCACGAATGAGCTAGTCCCATAAATTTGTCTCCGCCATGACCATGACGGGGATTGCTTAGGGACACAGAGGGACAAGGTCAGCCTCTCCCTAAATGTCTTTCTATGTCCTTAAAACCCCATCTCATTGTTTTCTCTATATTTAAAAAGAGTCTTTTTTCTTTCCTTGGAGTAATTCTCAGCTTTTTCCATTTCTGAGCTCAAAGACAAAGGTCCTAGGAAAGCTTTTCCTGCCTGTCTCCGGTAGCTTGGAGGGACGGGAGCGTCATTGCCTTCTGCAGTCAGCAGAGGGAGCCTGGGGCTCACGATGTCGCCTTCGGTAACTACAGAAGCGTCTTCAACAAATTCAAACGCATCCCTGTGAACGCACCTCAGGACTTAAATTCCAAAAGTTAAACTCACTCTCTCTCTCTGAAAAAAACAAAAACAAAAACAAAACAAAACAAAACAAAAAAAACACGTGTTCTTTCCTCTGATTATAAAACAAATATGTAACTCTTTTCTACCTTAAACTTTTCTCTGTTTCCCAACTCTACTATATTTACATTCTAAAAGCACATCGTCCAGAGAGAACTACTATCAACATAGTGGAGCTGACACTAGATTTCTCACATTAATTATAAAAAGAAGAGTCTCCCCATCTTTTCAAACTTTGTCTTAAGGGTCTAAAAAATTCTATTCTATGGATAAAGCTTAATAGACTTGCTCAACATCCTGCTTAGACTGTTCAAAATTTCTGTTTTTAGAGCAAAATATTTTTCTGTAGTTAGGATTATTTTTGCAGGACTAGTTGCTAGAAGTGGACCACTGTGCGTGAGGGTGTAAGATCTATGTGGTTAAAAACTCTTCCAATTTATATTCCCATCAGCTGTGGATGAAACTGCATTTCAATAGCATCCTAGCCAGCATTTTTATTCTAATTGTGTTAATGGCCCAAAAAGGGGGCATACATTTATTGTGTTCTGCATTCTTTTGCTTATTTGAGAGGCTGAATTTATTATGTATTTTCTTTGTGTATTAATGATATATGTACTCAAAACACAAATTCATCCATCTGTCTACTCATTCAGCAAATGTTTATTGAGCACCTACAATGTATAAGATATTGTGCTAAAACCTGACATCTTATTTCAAACCAAAAGGACAGTACCTCTTCCTGGCTCTTTCATTCTGGTTAGCACCTTCTGTCAGCTGACTTGAGAACTTGTGTGGCTGTCATTGCCTTCTTCAGTCAATTGCCACAATCTGTGAATTGCACCTTGGAAATGTCTCTAAGGGTCACCCTCTTTTTACTTCTAGGGCTATCGACTCTTGTTCAGGCACCCAAGAGCTCTTGCAAGGAATATAGGATCTAAAGTATCCAACCCATAACCTGATGCTGGAATATTCTATCTTTGCTCTACTCAGAAACCTTCCTTTTTTCTCCACCTTCTCCTCAATTTCCCAGCCTGAGCTCCAAGGTCTTGGGGCTTCTGGAGCCACCTTACCTTTCCAGTTTTAGCAAGGACACATTCTTAGTCATGCCATAGGCCTGCCAACCTGAGCTAGTTGCTCTTCTCTGAACAGGTGCTACATTTTCCAGCAAGTGTGCCCCTGGGCCATGCCATCTTTCCACTTACGGAGTCCTCACCCATCTTCAAAAACCAGCTGCAATGCTGCCTTAGCTAAGACGCTATCCCTGGCACTGTGAGGCAGACGCCTCCTGACTCCCGAGCCCTGGCATACTCCCTGGAGTATCCAGAGCATGGCCCACTCCTCCTGGTGGCCCTCGCCTCCTTGTCCTCCCCCTCTCTGTGCCATCTCTGAGTCAGATAGGACTTGCTCACTTTGGTATCCTGTTACCTAGAATAGTCCTGGTACATAGCAGTCCTTCTATACGTGCTTATTGTAATGAAGAATGAATGAGGAGATAGATAAATAAAGATGCCACATCGAAACGTCAATCTGTAAGAAGGACACCAGTCCCAGAGAGAAACTGCAAGGAGCGACAGAAAGGGAGACTCCCAGCAATGCCCTGGGCCATCCCGAGCCCCACCCTCCAGCCACAGGGAGATGAGCTGTGTACGGCTCCAGGATGCACCTGATCCCACGTCCTTTCATGCACTGCTTCCCTGAGACTACACCTGCAAATGAAGTCACAGAGTGATATGTGTTCACCCCACCAGCTCTAAAGCAAAACTCCCAGAAATGGCCTCTATCCTCTCTGTTCCTGGGTGCTTTCTAAAATCCCCTCCTGCCCTAAGACCCTGATGAAAGAGATCTGTAGCAGGGAGTGTTGCTTTCTTTTCCAAGCCCCCAGGCAAGGTGAGAATTTCTTGATCCTGGGTTCCAGCCAAAGGCTTGACTCACTCCCACTACAGGTAACGTGCACAGAAAGACGGCTGCTCAGGGAACTCCCAGTTCTCCAAAGCAAAGCGCCTTGGTGTGCAGGGCTGCCTACCAGGGCGGTCAGAGCACGATGACTTTCATGAGGAGAATAATGACAGGCATTTCAAACCCTTCTGGAGCAAGAGGCACTGCCAGGCCACCTGCCACCAAAAATAAAGCCCACAAATGACCAGAATAACTGTGTCCCTACATCTGGCAATGGCTACAGCAATTGCTTGCAGAAATTTATACCTGGGCTATGACAGAGATTTAGAGAAATCAAAAAAGCAATGGTTACAAAGAGCAGCCAAGGACCTCACTAGTTTTTTTTTTTTTTCCTTTTGTTTTAAAAAAAGCAATTGATTGTTCTGGACCTAAACATGTGAGGTTGCATTGGAAACGATCTATGTTTTTAATTGAGGATTAGGAATAACAGCCTTTTCCTTAGCTTGTTTCAGTAAATACTAGCATTTAAGTAGGGTGTTTTTTTTTTTTTTTTATTCCAGAGAGCTTGTGCTCATCATACTCATTATTCATACCTGGAAAAAAAAGAGAGAATTACAGATCCCGCTGGTTGCAAACAGTTCTGCCAGGCAAGTGCCCGCATAAGCAAGTCGGACTTTCCAAATACTACATGGGGGGAAAGTAATGGAAGTGGCTTGGTCAGTCTAGTCTTATTTATCTATCAATCGTGCTCTGAGTGCTTCCATAAATAAAAGAATGGAAGAGAAACAGGACTCTTCGAGCTGCCTTTGTATGCTTTCTTATTCAAGTTGTAAAACTTGTTTATAGCTGAGAAAACCAAGGCTCAGAGACTTTAAATCAGTTGACTGAGCCACGTTGTTAGAAATAAACGGAGCTGGGCTTTGAACCTAGCTCTACGTAAGTGGAAGTTCTGTGTTCTTTCTGCTTTGCTGTGTGTCATTTGACAGTCACACACGGTACAGGATCAGTCACGATGCTCTCCTCTGCAGGTAACGTAAAACCTAAGGTGGTAGATTGGACGGTTGGTACCAATTCTTCACTCACCTCTAACAGGATTATACAGCCACACCTTTTGTCACATAACTTTGCAGTGTCCTTCCCATTGCGAGTGAAGTATACTTTTCCAGCCCATTAAAATGGTTGGGTTTGGCCGTTGACTTGCTTTGCTAGGAGAACATGCCTACGGTGGGTGGCTCTTGGTCCCAGGAGGATGAGTGGCACCACGTGAAACCGAACTTGCAGCCCAGAGCCCGGCCTGCATGACTTGCAGCCTGAAACCCAGCCCGGCCCAGCCTAGACCTGCCAACCTGCAGACCCATCCACGTAAGATTAATGCTTTTGTTGGTGTTAGACACTGAGATTTTGAGGTTGGTTGTTACATAATATTATTGTGTTAATATTAACTGATGGACCTCATGAAAAGCGATTTAAACAATTTCACATAACAAGAAATATGGAGGTCGGTAGCTTCAGGGTTGGTTTTATGGATCCATGATGTTTTCAAAGACCTTCTTTTTCATTCTGCCACGTGGCCATCCTCGGTGTCTCAAAGACCCCGATGGTTACAATGGTTCTGTGCATCATATCTTCAAATTTTCAAGGAAAAAGGAAAGAAATGGGCAATACAGACTCAATTATGTCTCTCTCCACCCCCAAATCCAGATGTTGAAGCCTCACCCTTACCTACCCACTCCAGGACCCTTGGCCTCTCAGGGTGGCCTTGAAGGCCAGATGCAACTGTGATTGGAGACAGATGCTCAAGTGCATTTTTCTTATGAATAATAATGAAACGAAATTGTCAAGGCAACATCAGGGAAGCATTGAGAGAGGGTGGGGGTGGGGAAAATCAAGGCAGACAAATGCACATTTATTAGTCACCTTTCCATGGCCAGGCAGCTGCACTTGAACTCACTGTGGGTTCCCTCTCTCTCTCTCTCTCTCACACACACACACACACACACACACACACACACAGGTGTACACCAGAAGGCTGAGTTCCAAATTTTGCCCACAATGTTGCGTTTGTCTTTTTTTTTTTTTTTTTGCCTTCTCTGCCAACTTCCATCTATTCATACTGAGTCCAATCTTACATGGATATTTTATGTTTTTTCCCAAAGCACTTGAATGTCTGTGCAGCGTGACGTTTAGCTTTTGCGTAATGTCGATTTGGTAGGCAGATAATACCGATGTTGGTGAATTTTCCCATGCATTGCCCGGTTCACTTTTACTTCTCTCCTGCTTGTTTGGATTCTATTTCAGTCACAAGTGGATAAATGAGCTTGGTTGGCCATCTGTGTGTGTTTCCTGCCAAGTGCTTCTTCAGAAGTTCCGACTTCAGCTGCTGTGGTTTGGAATCTTCGCGTGGAAAGCCGGCAGCTGTCTGGGCAGCGAGACCGTTGTGCTTGTTCAGTGGGTCTGTAACTGCAGCAGGAATAAGAGGGGACACGGGCAGAGCTGAGGTTGCGACGTCACAGGCAGCAGTCACAGCTTGGATGACATTTGGGGTTTCTGACGCTTTTCATCCCAGTTTGATTCTCACCTCCCGGGCAATGAAACATGTCAAAGCTCAGGCACTAACTCATTCATCTCTTTCCCACCACGGGGAGGAAATAACGTTCACAATTTGCACAGTAAGAAAACACAGATGCTGAAAGGTCAGACCTTACACAGGCTGGCCTCCTCTGGAGAAGGAATTCAGTCTCATCTGAGAAGTCTGCTCAGCAAATCGATGAGATGCACCGAAAACTAGTGACTGCAGCCAGCATTGGTCACCAGAAAGGGCCCAATTCTTCTCCACGACAGCACCTGACTGCACAATCAACACTTCAAAAGTTGAACGAATTGGGCTACGAAGTTTTGCCTCATGCGCCACATTCACCTGACCTCTCGCCAACCCACTACCACTTCATCAAGCATCTCGGCAACTTTTTGCAGGGAAAATGCTTCCACAACCAGCAGGCTGCAGAAAATGCTTTCCAAGAGTTTGTCGAATTTCAAAGCACGGTTTTTTTATGCTATAGGAATAAACAAACTTATTTCTCATTGGCAAAAATATGTTGATTGTAATGGTTCCTATTTTGATGAATAAAGATGTGTTTGAGCCTAGTTATAATGATTTAAAATTCACAGTCTGGAACCTCAATTACTTTTTTACCATCTTAATAATTTGGGTTAGAAAGGTTAGAATGAAAGCATTCTAAGCAGAAAGAAAGACCTGGGTGGAGGCCCTCTGGGGAGAGGAGCTCACGTTCCAGGGACAGGAAGAGGACCCGAGTGGCTAAAGTGTGGTTGGGGAAATGAGGAGTGATGAGAGAGGAGGCTGAGGAGCCAGGTCACCCCTGGAAGAATATTCCAGAAAACACTCCGAGTGTGTGCAGCAAGGGGTATGAACAACAAAGTGCTTTGCTAGGATCCCTGTCCCGTCCTACCACAGCCCTTTCTGGCAGAAGTTACGTGATCTGTGGAAAGAAAGATACACTTCTACCCCTACGCAGGGCACCAACTTTTTGGCTGCCCGGGGAGGCCATGCTTGAGCACCTTGGGGCTCTTTGCTCCGGCCATGCAGGGCGGTTTGTAGCTCCTCAATTGCCCCACAGATAAAGATATTCATGTTCTGCCGTGGAGAGATTCGAGCCTAGCGAAATAGACATGGAGCTACACTTGGAAATGACACGTGTGATACAGAGCTGCTGAGCACAGACAGACACGGAAGTAATCGTTGACAAGGTGCCTTCCGCAGGATGGCTGGAGCGACAGTGAGCTTTCTAGCGGAATATTCCTCTCCTAGCGGAGCTTTACAACAGTCCTTCCTCCGTGGCAAAAGCAGGGGGAAAGCTGGCTGCTTCCTGGGGAGGCTGGGAGGGATGAGGTGAGAGAGAGAGAGAGAGAGTCGTGGGAGAAGAAAGGCAACATTGTGCCAATGTTCTCTGGAATCTTTCAGAGACAAATGAGTACAGGGAAACCCCAAAGACACTAGCGTCGTGGAGGGAACACCGAGAGGAGGAAAGGAAACATTCATAGAACACGAGGAGTGTCAAAGAACAACACGTTAGGAAGAAGAAAGAAGAAAATGTTCTAGGGGCCTGCGTTCACAGGCAGCGCGGTTTGGGCTAGAAACTGTGTTCTTGCTTAGGTAGACACAAACATGTAACAAAGCAGAAATCTAAGCAAAATCTCTCACCTCTTTCAAGACGGAATTGGGACTAAAACTGCCACGCTACACAGTGGGAAAACATTCACTGATTACAACAGCAATAGGGCATGTTTCATGAGCATTTATTATGTGCCAGGCACATTTCTAAGTGCTAAGTAAACAGGAAATCATTCCCTAGGAGACACTATGACTATTCCCATTTTACAGATGACAAAACTGAGGTGCAGAGGGATTGAAACCTGCTGGAGAGTAAGTGACAGAACTGTGATTCGATCCCAGGCAGTTCGACCCCAGGGATGCCTTTGTCAACTATGACAACCTGTTGTCCTTCATGGTCTGATACCCACGTTCTCGCAAATTAAATCGTCTGTTATATAAATGAAATCTGCCTTTCTAAGGAATTCATATAGTTTCCAAATTGCTAGTACTGAACTTATTACATAAACAAACGAGCATAACTGAAGCGTGGAATGACTCAGGCCGAGTCACGTCACCTCTCCTGACTTACGATCCATCCTTCTTCCCACCTTTTCACATTCTGTTCCCTTTTCATGCCTGCTCTTCCCTCCTCATCCCCTTTGGCTCTCAAGGCACATCATTATAAGCACGTTCTTGGGGACACCCCCAACTCCCCGAGCCCCTTTCCCTCCTTCCTACTCACCTGGCAAAACCCCAAATCTGGTTAAATCCAACTCGCCACATACAGCCATACTGACCGGCTCCACTTGAAGTTAACGATCATGAACTTGACGGAGGCCCTTGGTGCTCTTCAGCAATCTCACTAGATAGTATTAGTTCCCCGGGCTTAGACCATTTGCTCTTCCTGGGGGTAATTACACGTCTAATACTCAAGTTTATAGGAACCTACAACAACCTAAAACAGGCAGGACCACTGAGGATGCAGACCTTTCAGGAATGCAGGTTTGAGTCGCTGCATCAGAGAAAGCACCCCCCACCCCCAGCGGAGGGCGGACGTCAAGTACAAGGTGTAGTGAGAAAACAAAGTGGTCAACACCAACTAGGGCCTCGTGACCAGTTACAAAAGTGAGGACTGTAGCAGGTAAGCATGTTTCCTTCTTTGCTATGTGTATGCATGGAGAGAGATACATATGTGTACATTCGTGTATGCATGTAGATGGGTAGATAGCGGGAGACATTGACTTCTCCTGTCACTCTAAGCTGTCACCTGCCATTCCTGCTTCCTTTAGATAAAAATCTACTTCCTCAATTGCCACCGTGCCTGCAGAACCCCCCTCCAAGCCTCCCTGATGCATCATTACCCCCACTCTCATGCACCCATAAACTTCAGAAACCGCTGAGATGCAGAGGGGTTTGGAAATCACAGGCCCTCAGACCTCTGGCTCGGGGTCAGTTCCTAGTTCCATTAATGGTTAGGTAATGCCCAACCGGCAAACGACCCATCAATCACACGCTGTTTCCATGGAAGCCACTAACTAAAAGACCTACGGAAAACAGCCAGGCATCAACTGCGAATTGCCTGGAGCACCCAAGACGGCCTCTCCGATAACAGTGTGTCACTCCGCGGACGCAGACCCCGGCTTGAGAAATTGCCACGGACGTATCAGTGCTCTTGCTGTCTGAAGCCCAGCTTCCAATAAGTCATCGCAGGAAGCTATGTATGAAGTTAGAGGATTTAAAAAGCAAATCAATTTCCTACCAGTTCCAGTTGGATTCTGAAGCTGAATATCATTTAGTTGGTCTCCCTCCAGCAATGGAGGCAGAAGAGGAACCAGCACAGACTCCTTCATCTGTCTTCGTGATAATAGGCTTCTCGCTTTCTCTCTAAATTGAAGTTATTGGTGGAAACAGATAGAATCAAATTCTGGGCAATGGCTCTGTCCCCAGAAGTAAGGCAAATTCACTCTGCCAGGCAACCAGACACAGGAGACTGCAGTTTGCACCCGTCCCTGTGGACGTTTGACCTGACACCTGAGTGCCCAGCGCCTGCCAGCCACGAGCTCCAGGGGCTCAGCTTGCTGGCCGCCTGGGTGGCCTGCCGCCTAGACGGTGCTGACTAAAGAGCAAGCACCGTTCTTGGCCAACGCGTTTGCATCTGGCAAAAACATCCCGCAGCTGCGGCTGCCCCTCCAACAGTGTTCCAGTTTTCCTTGCCCATCCCAGCCCGTCTTGATCATCTTGTCCCCATGTGCACAGGGGACATGGCGAGATGAAGTGTAACTTGTCTTTGCTTCTGCCCAGAGCATATCTGGTGGCTGGCATTTCCCTTGTTTCTCGGCTGGACTGGTTCTCCCTTTTGAGCAGGGCAGAGGTCGTGCTGGCAGGGCCAGGGCTAGAGAAGAGAGGACAGACTTTCCACTCCAGTCTCAGAGAAGTGAGCATCTTGCAATTTCCCGCAGTGGCCCCCTCTCCGGGGGACATGGTCCCACGAAGGAGCTGCTGATCCCAGGGGGTGGCTGTTCGCTGCATGTCCAGTGGGACTTTACGCAGTTTTAGGGGGAAAACCTATAGGAAGAAAAGGGCTTGGCCTTTGTCCACAACAGGACTGACACTCAGCAGACAGCAAGGAAAGAACAGAAACCTCGAGGTGTGGGGATGGTGCTGCAGAGCTGCTGGGGGTTGGAGTGAGGATAGGTCAGGCGACCTTAACTGATTATTTTGTAGCGCTTTTCCCTTTGCAAAGCGTTTTTGTAGATATATTATCTCATCGGAGTGCAACGGAAATAAGTCCAAAAAGTTATCTGGGAGTAGAGAAGCTGAAAATTGGGTCAGAGAAAGTCTTTTGTTCTCAAATATATGTTCTGGCAAAAGCATGGTGCCGGGAGGCATGCCATGTAGCATTACAAATGACTATAAATAATATTGTCCCTCCCGTCCACACGTGTTGGTCTTGATCGTTCGCAAGAGCTGACATAGACATTATTGCACGCTAACCTCACATAAAAGCCTGAGAAACTTTTCACAAATTCGGAAACTGCGGCCCAAAGATGTTACAGGAGTTTCCCACAATGCAAACACTCTACGTGGCAAAGCCTAGCCCAGACTCTTGACTCTGTCCCCCGGGGAGAGGACTCAAGGGCCTGTAGGATTAGTCTAGGAGTATAAATGGGTGAGACCAGGTCTACCTGAGACAGAGAGTGGTAGAGACTCTTTCAACTGGAGAGCAGAGGTGTTTGCGACAGTCATTTGTGTTTGCAGCACTTGGCATTCTCAATACAACAGATCTGTGGCCCAGACAGCAGACGAAGGCTTTTCACAATGCCACGCTGGCTCCAACACCGAGCTCGGGTGTTTGGAAATGTCAGGAAACCCTGGGGCAGAGCAGGCAGAGATAACCTCAGAGAATGTTCTTAGAACTTAAATCTCCAGGGGAGGCACTTGCTTCTGGGTGTGTGTCCTCCGCTCCCAGGCAGGCATGGACTTCTCTGCTCTCCAGGCATGGCTGCCTTCATGCTCCTGGAAGGAGAATTTGGACAACTGAACGGCTGAGCCCTTCTGTGGGCTCAGGGCATGCAAAGCAGCTTATAGGTGGCATTCGTGGCACCAGGGCCCTGCCTCTCACAAAGGAAGCCTGGTGGGGCAAGCGCCCTCCTGCCCCCAAGCAGGCAGCCTGGCAAGAACGCTGCTTGGGGACAACCATTGACCAATACGAAGCGAGGCAGGCTCCACTGAACACGGCCCGGTCGTCCCACGGATGCTAACGCAACAGTGTAACATAGACACAGGGAGTTGTCAAAATCTAAGCACAGTAAGCAAAGAAAGCAAGTTATCAAAGAGTGCACAGGGAAGAGTCTCATTTAAATATAAACAATGATCCCCCCAGAGATCCATCAGCGATGAATATGTATAGAAAAAAAGATCTGAAAGATCGCAAACCAAATTAATATCAGCAGTTATTTCTGAGAAGGTGCAGGAGTCTGGTTAGGGGGGAATAGATAAAGGGAACTTCTGCTTTTCAATCTAAATATTTTTGTATTGGGTGTATCTTTTAGGATACAGACACATTCAAGTATTACTTGTGAAATTAAAAAACAAAAGACAAGAAACAAAGCGAGAGTGAAGGCGCTGAAGTTTCGGGTGCCCGAACAACTCGGTGGTGTGTTTGGGACCTTCGGAAGAGAATCTCTCCTTCTGCCGGTGTGCGAGCCCTGTGCACGCCTCCCCGTGTGCCCTGGGTGTGTGCGTTTCTTTTAGATCTCTTACCCGCTCTAAGGCAAAGGCTTGTCTCTTTGCAGAGCCGTAAGTGTGCTGCGGGCAGGGCACAAGCCCCATTTGCATTTGTGCCTCCAGCGTGCAGCACACAGAGCCCAGAATGCAGGAAGGACAGCTGCATGCATGAGTGACACGAAGCAATGGTAACTTCCAGAACTGAGGGCCAGGAGGCACTGACAGCCCATCACCAAACCGTGAGACCGAAGGGTCTTATTTATAATGTAGCAGCTACTGCGAGTCTGGGCTCCTCAAAGGAGATCTCACAGCGCTCCACCTCGCCACACACTTCAAAATCTGCATGACCTACAAAGGAAAGCGCTGCTTCAAAAGGCGTTCTCCCAGTTTCAAAGGCCTTGGACCCAGGAGTTATCTTTGGTGTACCTTCTTATCTTTCACACTTGCCTGTCATGTCTAGTAAATCAGCGTGTCCTTTCCTTTTCTTTGTTTTCATTCTCTACACGACTGATTCCCTCTCACCACTCGCCCCAAGGGTGACAAGGGTGCCCAGATAGTGCCCCCTGGGTGATCGGAGCCCCAGGCCTGCCCCTCCAGCAGCACACTGCCTCTGCACAGCGTATGCCTGTGCGCACACTCCTTTTCTCTGTCTTCCAGGAGGCGTGAAAAATTCTGGAAAGCCCTGCGCATAATAAGATTCGTCCACTCCAGGCCACACTTGACCTCCTCCCTCCTCCTGTGCTTCCTGCCCACCAGGGGCGGCTTCTGCAATGCCGCTTTGCTCTGCTGCGTCCCCGCACTGCCTCCCCAAACACCATGACACTGATGTGAAGACACTGCAGCGCCCTCTATCCGCTTCTCTCCCGTCTATACTCAACACCCATGATCTGACCGCCCCACCGCCAACAGGATCATCCCTGCTCCCTGCACTTGGCCCGCGTGGCTGTCATGCACTAGGAAGCCCCTTGCTGCTCTCTGTTTGCAGGAAGCCTTCCCTAATGACCTCCTTCCACAGTGAGCTCGACCTCACGATCCCCACAGCCCGTGCGGACTCCCACAAGAGGCAAACTCAGATTCCCTTAAGGTTTGCCCGGATAATTGAATGAGAGAAGTGGCTGGGTATTGCGCAAAAAAGACGGCTGGGGCTATGCTGCGTGGGCAAGTGCATGCTCCGGGTGAGGACTGTCAAATCTACGTTCTTGCAGAATACAGGCACTGACAGCAGTGGGCCACCAGTTTTCCACGTGCATGAACACTTGCCTGGGACCTCCTCTGTCCTGTCACGTTCCTTATGAAATGTGTAAGTTCCCTATGAGCACAGACTGCGGCACTTGGCTCTTTGTTAACCCCCACGACATACAAAATATGGCAAAGCACAAAATGCATGCTCAAAAAGTACCAGACAAAGTAAAATAAAAAGGTTTTAAGCCGGGGCTTCTATTAAGCTAGCAAATAAATGACAATAGATTTTTGAAGGAACGTTAAAATAAATCCAGTCATTCATTGATTCAGAACTGTTTTCTGAGTACTTTCTGTGTGCCAGCCATGGCCGTAGGTACTAAGGACAACAGTAAAGAAGAGACAAAAGTCCTTTTGCATTCACGGAGCTTACACTCTACTGGGAAGGTGGAATGAAAACACAAAGCAATAAACACAGAAGATACAACAAAGCGAGGAGACTAAGCTGGAGGTGGGTGTGGACGGGACATTTTAGGAGGGATCATAAACAGAACCCTTGAATAATAAAGAAAGGCCATGTACCTATCTGAGGCAGGTGCAATCCAGGCAGAAGAATGCATGTGTGCAAAGGCCTTGAGACAGGAATGAACTTGGTGTGTGTGTCCCCCCATCCCCAGGGAAGCCCCATGGCCATAACAGAGTGGGCAGGAGAGAGCAGAGGGAGTTTAGGTGAGAAAGGTGGCCAAGGGCAGAACAACATGGGACCTCATGGGTAAAGACTCTGCATTTGCTTCTGGGTGGGTTGAGAATCCATTGGAATATTTTTAACAGAAGAGGGATACGATTTCTTTTATGCTTTGAAAGGCTCACCAAAGCTGTTGTTTGATGGGAGGAATGAAGAAAGTGCGGCATAGCAGAAGGGCCCTGGGCTAAAGTCAGACATCCTTGGTGCTGGGCCTGGCTCATGCATTAAATAGCTGGGTGACACCGGGCAGGACACTTCATGCTGGGAAGCTCTATGTCCCGCTCCAAGTATGAAGGGGCAACCCTGGGTTACTGATCAGCAGGTATTTCCAGCTGCAACATTGTGTATCTGGCTCCTGGGCATTTAGTCACACCTAACAGGTCCACCACCAGCGAAAGCAAGTGTTTAATGATCATTGCCATAGGTGGAGGGGCTGGCATAGGGCAGGGTAGACTTCTGGAAACTCTAAAGGTGAGCAATGAAGACTTACTTTATGTGACAATTACAAGAGGGATCCATCTCCCCACTCCTAGAGGAGCATTGCATATCCAGAGGCTTGGGGGCAACAGCAGTGGGGGTAGGGATGGGGGCCAGAAAGGCAGGCAGAAAAGCAGAGAAGCCTCCTCTTATTCATACCTTTGTGAAGCACCTGCCCCGCCTAGTAGTTCAAACAGGTCATGTCAAGTTCATAGGTCAGGCTCAAAAAGTTTCAAAAGGACTCAGCACACAAAATGAAATGATCGAGAAAGGCAATTTATTACGCCTAGAGAAATCCGGTTATTAATGCCTGTCGGGAGTCTGTCTCACATGTTGACAATGCTGTGACAATAGGTCAGAAACCGCTGCAGAGCAGGACAACTGCTGGGTGGACAGAGGTAGGGCCATGATGTCAGTCTCTAAATGTCATCCACGTAGGCTTCCCATTGCCTAATATCTCCAAAACATCACCATTCGCCTTAACTGTGACGCACGTGTGAAGGTTTTCTAGCAACAACAGCTAGCCACTCTTGCAGTGAGATAGGTATTTGCAACCAGATAAGTCTTTTATTATCTACAGATACATCGCAGCCAAGACAACACAGCAATCAGGCAATCTGCAATTATTAATCATATGCAATCAGGCTTACACTGTGTTATGTGAATGGTTTTGTAGGATTGAATGCACATAAATTATCCCTCTCCTTGAGATAAATGCAGAGCTCTTTTCAATGTTAGCATTCTGTCCAGCAGGGGAAGGATAAATACACCTGTAGTTCTCTTCTAAAATACAGATATGTTCAGCTAATCCAAATATAGTCAGGTTTCTGCTTCAAAACCCAGTGATGACTCCCAGGTGGCTGTGGAGTAAGGCCCACTACCGGGAGTGGCACTCAAAGCCCTTCATAATCTCACCCCGACAATCAGCCCCCAACTCGTTTCTCCCCATTCATCAGAACACACTGTACGCTTGAACTACACAGGACAGCTTGCTGTTTTCAGAACACAGTACGTGCGCAATGAAGAGTCATCGTCCCATATTAAGGAGATGGAGGCAGCATACTGGGATACAACCAGATCCTGAGTCAGACGTGAGCAATTCAGATGGAGAACAAATCCATTCATCGACTCACCCATTCATTTGCTCATTTCTCCAATAATTGTACTAGGCCCTGTGCTAGGACGTTGTGATGGCGGACTATGAACAGAAATGAATAAAGTATCTCCTGATCTCGAGGAGTTGACACTCTCTTTGTTTAAAACATACAAAATATCTGATATGTGACTGTTTCTGACCTATAAGACAGGGATTCCTGTATGATTCAACCTAAACGTTTGCTAAACATCAACTATTTCCAAGTGTTGCTTGGAATTAGACAGCACTTCAAACTTCCCAAAGAGCAGTCAGAATCAAAATGGGCTTAGTGAGCTACACACCATGCACAGACAAGCTCCCTCCAGGACCAAGATATCCCAGTAAAATTGGCACGGAATTGATTAGTAATATATGTAAGCACTGACTTTCCTAAGGTCTGAGGAGGGGAGGAAAAAAGCTGAGACTCCAGGGAATGTCACTGAGAGGAGTTTAAGGTATAAACCTTAAAGACAATTATATCCTTCAAACAAAAGCAAATCTCCAAAGGGTGGACACTGAGGTCTGGGTACAAGACACAAATTACACCTCAGAATGGGTTGCTATACTGGCCCAAATGCAAGTCAAAGCAATTAACATCCCATTCCAATTAATACCAGAGGGCTATAGAGGACATAGCACCATCATTGTTCAGGGAACACTTATCTCCAAATCTGTCTTGGAAAAATCCCAATATGACTTGGAAAACAAAATATGCCCCCAAAATATTCTGAAATTTCGAAAAAAGAAAATAAATAAATAAACGGGGGGTGGGGGGGAAGGCAGTTATCAAAGGCCCAAGTTGATCCTAAAGACCTGGGCATGGGTAATTTCTAATCATCATCAATAGGTGGGGAAATCTCTACAGCTGCCTCCCGCTTTCCACACAGATTTATCTCATGGCCTTGGCCAAAGACTATGGGTGGGAAGCCAACAGTCTCTTTGGATCCAGCTGGAAATACCTTCATTATAAGCACAGATGTGGGGCTCTTCTCCAAGACACAGTCAGAGGCCCGAGGCTACTGGTTTTGTATATTCTGCCCTCTGACGCTCCTGTCATGGGGGAGTTAGGCTGCTTTCAGAATGGCCACATCTAATATGGCCCCTTTGTCCTTCTAAGAGTGAAGAATTTCCAACACAAATCTAGGGAGGTGCTCCAAGATGGTGAGATGTATCCCGTCGGTGCCAGGGACAAGCTGTTCCTGATTAGAACACAGTACATGTGTAATGAAGAGTCATCACCTGGTTAGGTAGCACGTCATTTCTGAAATCCATTTCCCACCTAACTTCTTTGATATTCTAGAACCGTGGTAAGCCATTTTGTATCCCAACAGAACAGAACACCTGGAGTTGAGAGGCCCAGAATGAGTCTGGATGCTGGGGGTTCCATTCAGCCAATTAAGATGTTCTTTGCTATTTTTCCTCATAAACGAACTGAAATGTTCTCTGACACCCTTTTATAGCAAATAATTTCTTTAGAATATTTTCATATATATATGCACACACATACATACACACACACCTTAGTGCCACGCACTTTAGGCTGCAAAAGTTAGCTGGTTCCAAGCTTGGAAAACATGTTTTCACTGTGTAGAACCTTTTGGAAAGGGTTGATTCAACCCAGGATTTTATGCCTCATATTTGTTTGGCGATCTGAGCAGAGCTGAATGGGTTTTGATGGATGTAATTCACACAGAGACATAGAACATCTCCAAGACAAACACAGTGAACAGCCTGCTCTTCCCTCCACTCACGCAGTCGTTGTTGTTGTTGGCCATCTCTCACCACCAACAGTAACCAACAAACAATCAGAGAGAAGCCTCAAGAGAGGGATTATCACTTATGTTAAAACGCTATTTGTACTAGAAAGCGACCTCACCTCTGGCCTCACAATGCTTTCCCCACCCAACGTGACAAACCCGCAGCAAGCTCAAAGCTGGCCGCTGTTCTGATGACAAGAACGCAGAGCTTCTGGAACAAAGGCCTACGTAAATGAGAAATTTCTAGGAAGTGGTCCAAGGCTTGTTCAACCTTTCACAAGCAATGATTGGAAATCTGACGGCAGCCCTGCTCCATAAGCTCTCTGGAGCCAGGCAGTGCAATCGCAGGAGGTACTTGGAGAGAAAGCGGAGCATGAGTCGATACTGGAGCCCTGGGTGCACAGCGCTGTGTTAGAGACCGTGTGCCGCGTGTATGGTACAGTACGGTGGCCTGGGCCAACAGAACGCAGGCCGGGACAAATGCCAGGGATCAACATGACAACATGTGCCAAAAAACAAAATGAATAAACAACATCAAGATATTCAGAAGTACAAAGTTGAGCAGGCGATAGAAAACCATTATTTCAGAGCCCAGACAAGAAAACAGCCACGCCAGGACACTCTAACATGATCCATTCTCCCCAGGAAGGCTCTGCCTCCAACCAGCCCCTTGGACCAGCCACTTGTGACTTTGACCTGTGTCATGGAGGGAAAGTTAAAGGGGCATTCATGTACGGACAGCAGGATGACAACTGACACCTGTGGAGAGAGAGTGATTTTTTTTTCAGACCATGGGACAAGGGAGAAGTTTCTTAAAACACAGCACCAAGAATATTAATAGAAAAACAGTAGAGAGTTAGATGGAGAATTTGCTAACCAAGAACTTGCTGTGGCTTCCAGGTCTGCCAGACTTAGCAGAAAAAGAAACCAAAGCTTGCACTGCAATGCAAACATACTTAGCACTACTGGGTGCACCCCAAAAAATGGTTAAGATGGGAAATTTTATGTTAGGCATATTTTACCACGATTAATAACATTAAGAAAGAAACTGAAGCAAGTGCCACATCAATGGGATGTCCCCGCTGGGTCACTCACAGTGCAGAGGGTGAGAATGAGGGAAAGGACAGAATGTAAGTCCAGGGCTTTTCACTGTTTCTTGGATTTTCTTTGTCCCTACCCTTGTCTGAAATAAGAGCGACGTACATCATGTATTCATCAGACCAGTGGAAGTGATTTAAATTGATCTGATTCAGAGGATGTCAGAATGATTTCCCAGCATCTCTAAGGGAACCAAGAGGCAGGTGACGGGTGTCACCACCCATGAGCCAGATGGTTTGTTCACAATCCCCAGCAGCTCTGGCCTGTCTTCTTCCCATCGTGACTTTTGTGTTTTGTTTTGATTATCCAAGTATGCTGGGTACCTGTGGACAGACTCAAGAAACAGAAGATGGCTCAGCTGCCCATCTGGCCCTTGTGTTCTGGTGGGAAAGGTGCAAACGCACGACCTGGAGCTGACACGTCAATGGAATCTACCACCTCCACGGCCACCACCATCGTCTCTCCCCTGGATTATGACAACAGTCCCTACCAGGTCTCCCAGCACCCAAGCCTATCCTCCCACCGTCTGTTTTGCCACAGAGCAACCAAAGTGATTCTCTTAAAACCTAAGTCAGTTCATGACACTTCTCATCAAAGCCTTCCAGGGTCCTCCCATGTCTCCACCATAAGCCAAGGTCCTTACGAGCCCTCCGAGGCCTGATGGGATTGGGGTCCTCGTTCCCTCAAACCTGTGTCCTGACCCCCTTTCCTGACTCGCGGGCCCCGGGCCACCCTGGCTTCCCCCTGTCCCCAAACACCTCAAGCACAGCCTCATCGCAGGGGGCTGCCTGGGCTTTCCTTTCTGCCTGGAAGACCATTGTTCCCAAAAGCCACAGCCCCCTCTCCTTTCTTCCGGCCTCTGCTCAATTATCATCATATCAAGAATACTTCCCTGAACACAGTGTAGAAAGTTCCTCTCTCCATCCCTCTTAACCTGGATTTATTATTTTTCTCCCTAGCATTAAATGTAACCTAACATACTATGTATTTAGTTGTGCATTTGCTTCCTGGCTCTGTCCCTCCTCCAGCGACGGCAGGGACGTGGTTTTGCCGGCTGTGTATCTCCAGCAGCGCCTGACGGTGCTCAGGAAATATTTGTTGAATGAATTAAGCACCCAAAGGACTGACAAAGGCAAATGTCACTAACAGAAATGCTACGTTTGTATCTGAATAAAGACAGAAGGAAGCATGTGGCCACAGCAACACGCAACCTTCTGCAGAGAGGAATAAATGCAAACCCAGAGCACCGCTCCTTAGACAAGACAGAAAAATAACTGAAATAAACTAGCACTATTAAGACTGTCCGATTCATCTAGAAATCCTTGGAGTTAGCAGCAGTCAAGCTGCCTACAATATCTACTGTTGTTGAATTAATTTCTAGTCATTTACATAAATCTGGCTCTAACAACAGTTATTTCCACTCGGATGCATTGGCATCTACAGTGCCCTGTAGAATACAATGAAACTTTATTGACTGAAGATAATAGAGTCTCTTGATTCCACGACTTAGACAACGAGCCAACAATGGTGGCCACTAATGACACCATTAGGAGGAGAACCAGTAGGAGGCGCAGAGTGCGGGAGGAGCTGGTATGAATATATTTTAGTCCAAACTTGTAAATCTTTTAAAGCATCTGCTTTTCTCCTCTCAAGACTTCACCTGTTCAGTGGAAAACTGTACAGTCATAGAGCCAGAAACATGGAATGTTTACTGAATGTTCCTAAAAATGTTATTTATTGCCTTTCTCATGGTGGGGTCATTTTGAGCCATTAACGCTCTACTCTTTCTAGGGGTAAGAGAGATGGCAAAGACTTGGAGGCTCAGGAACTGGGTCATTTGAGGACTGTTCCTCCACCCAATAACTTACAGTCCCTCTGCCAGGTATGGAGGACACCACTGGGAGTGAGAAGAACGTGGTCTTTGTAATCACGGAGCCAGGAAAAATGCTTCTAAAATAAGCACCATGAGGGTGGAAATTTTTTTTTTTTTTTTTTTTTTCAGGCACCGGGCTCACCAACAGTGAAGATTTTTTTTTACTGTTCTAGTCTCTGGAATGTCCCTAGCACTTTGACCAGTGCCTGGCACCCAGCAGGTGCTCACGTGCTGATGTGATATCGAGGGACTCCTGACTCGCCAGGTCCCCGGACTCCGCCATGTCTGCGCTCAGGTCCTCTCCACACACAGGGCAGAGGAGGGAAAACTCCTTTGCAAGGAAGGCCTGAAGGTACAGTCTCCTCGCTGTGTAGGCAACAAGACAGACTTCCCCTGGGAGGGTCTGAGAGTCTGTCAGCTACCCAGAGGTAGGGCTTCGGGGGGACAGGTGACCTCCAGCATCTATTTCCTCATCTCCTGAAGCGGGAGGTTGAGTGTCAGCTCTCAGATCCTTCTCGACTCTGGTGGTCTGCAGTGAGAACTCTATGCAAATCTAGAAAAAGGTCAAAAGGAGCCTTCACTGGTTCTTTTCAGGTGGCCGCCACAGGAAATCACTAAAATGAACTGACTGGTCGTGCAGTAACATAAAAAAGATGTCAGTTACAACATTACCAGAAAACTGCAAAAAATGGACAAGTTCTTTACACATGGAAAACCAGAAAAAGATGTTAACTAGTGTGGATCGTTAGAATAGTTCTATGGACCTGATTAGGAAAAAAAAAAATACACATGGAAATTATATATAAAGTTAATTAAAAAGAAATTGAGGACACACCCAACATTTTGTTTCAAAACATTCGAAATAGGGACTTTACTTTTTAAGATCTAGGCCGGGCGCGGTGGCTCACGCCTGTAATCCTAGCACTCTGGGAGGCCGAGGCAGGTGGATTGCTCGAGGCCAGGAGTTCGAGACCAGCCTGAGCAAGAGCGAGACCCCATCTCTACTAAAAATAGAAAGAAATTATCTGGCCAACTAAAAATATATAGAGAAAAAAATTAGCTGGGCATGGTGGCGCATGCCTGTAGTCCCAGCTACTTGGGAGGCTGAGGCAGTAGGATCGCTTAAGCCCAGGAGTTTGAGGTTGCTGTGAGCTAGGTTGACGCCACGGCACTCACTCTAGCCAGGACAACAAAGCGACACTCTGTCTCAAAAAAAAAAAAAAAAAAAAGATCTGGACTACATGGTTGGCATACACATGGATCAATTCCTTGGGGTACAGAAAAAAATAAGTCACGTCAAAGCTACTGGAAGATGAAGGTGTAAAGAGCATGTTTTTTATGTGGTGGGCTGGGCTTCTGAGTCAGTAGTGACAGAGTGGCCGGCTGGGCAGCCTGTGGCTTCATCTGTATTCACTCTCGAGAGCCAGGCCTTCCGGGGACCCATCTCCATGAAGGAAGGTCAGAGCCTTCCGAGAGATGCATGAGCATCCTTGCACCGGAGGGTGCTGTGTCTGTGCACGGGTCCAAGGAGGAAGGTCAGGGTCAGATGGGCCAGAAGGCAGGTCTTGAGTCCAGCAAGGCATGTGCTGCTCTCATTGTTCTCTGGCCCCACACGTTCTCCCCGGCTGTTCTGACCAACGTCCTGGTGGAGGAGGTGGTGAGAAGAATATCTGGGTTTGAAAGCTCTGCATGGGATTGGAGCACAGGCGGTGCTGCCTTGATTCCTATACAACGAAGGCCAGACGAAAGGAGGAGGAAGGGTGTCCTCTCGGAGCACAGAACGTGGCTGCCAGGACGCAGCACGGCCTGGGCGGCAGGAGGCTGGTCTGCATGAAATCAAGACAAAACCGAGCATGGCCGCCGTCAGGGACAGGGGAGGGCGTCTGCGCTGCAGGGAGAGTGACCGCAGCGGCAGGGAAGGGCAAGACTGTGTTGCGAGTGCCGGGGTGGTGGCCAAGAGGGGACTGCTGCAGGGACCTGGACGCCCAGTCCTGAGGATTCACCCACAAGCCTGCCAGGGAGGCCTAAGAGCACCCTGTTTTTGGTTCTAGAAGTTGCTCCACCTAAAGGACTTTTTATTCCCCTTCCCTGCCTTTTCTTCTCCATAGCAAGAGAAAACTATGGCCTCTGGTAGAAACCAACTTCCTTGGTATTAATAGTTGATTGTGTGTCTTCCCCAACTCAACCTTAACCTCCCTGGGGCTACACATTTTTGTCTATGTTGTTCACTGATGTCCTTCCACTATCTCTCCCGGCGTCTGACATGTAGACATCTCTCAAACATATTTGTTGGGTGAACGAATGCATACGGGTCATTTATCTGATTTTTCTTATTGCTGGAAATGGAGTCTCTGATCATGTACATCGGTCAGTGTTGACCATGCTTGAGACCCATTTACTTTAACGAGCATGAGATATTTAATTACCATCGAGTAAGACTCCAGGAAAGAGCTCGGGTCATGCGGCAGCACTCATGGATGGGCTCCCGGCCCTTTCTTGGTGACAGGCAATGAGACGTCGGGCTGGGCCTATTTGGTAATAATTTTCTAGTCCTTGAGCTTAGGCTGAGAAATATCTGGAGACAAGATAGACCATGGGAGGGGAGGAGGAATAGAGTAACAGCCGGTAGGCATGGGAGGGCCGGAGGGTTCTAGGAGACTGTTCATCAAGTGAATGAATCTCTTTCTCAGACTCCAGCAGGTTCTATAAGTTGGACCAGGAGGTGTCTCATGGGGGCCTTGGTGGGAGACGAAGGGCTGCATGTGTGTGACGCTGAGCCGGCCATCTCCTCTGTGCTCCAGCAGTTCACTCCAATCTTGGGAGCACGGGGAGCAGCTCGGTGCCATCTCTGCAGGAGCAGACCCTCCTCTCCAGAACTGGGACTAAACTTTGTTCTCTAGCCCCCAAAGCAGTTCAATACCCTGTTGTCACCAGCTAGGTTTTGCAGTGGCACCCACCGTTTCGGTCTGGGGTATCTTTAGAATCAGTGCAACAGGTGTGACCCCTCTGCAGGTGCCTCCTGGCTCTCGGGGTTTTGAGTAGGAGGCTCCAACCGGAACAGGCAATTGGCTACGAGGAGTCTCACTACCTGAGCGAGGGAGAGTGGGGTGCAGCAGGGCAAGGAGGCTGAAGAAGACAGGGAGCTGGAATCCCGCACTGACCCTCCCGGGGGAACAGATTGCTGGGTCTCCTGTGTTTCCACAGCACTTTGCTCCTACTTCTGTTAGAGCTGCCACTCGTGCCTACTTCTATTCCAGGGAGAGCCATCACGGCTTCTACCCAGGCTTCTGTTATGGCTAAGGATGCGTGAGTCTCCTGGTACAGACCGTGAACTGGATGAGAGGCAGGCTAACTCACCTCTACCTCTTCATAGCATCTGGCCCATCCTAGCTGTGAAGTTTTCTTAACACACAAATTTCAAGAGAAAGTCATAACCCAAAAGACAGGGACACAAATACATTCACTATTTCTGAAAATTCAGTATGCATAGAATTTTCACATTGAATCCATATTTAGATGGCTTTCCTTACACTTTTTTTTTTTTTAAGAGACTGGGTCTCGTTGTGTCACCTAGGCTAGAGTGCAGTGGCAGCATCATAGCTCACTGCAACCTCCAACTCCTGGGCTCAAGCCATCCTGCAGCGTCAGCCTCCTGCGTAGGTGGGACTAAAGGTGGGAATCACCACGCCAGGCTATTTTTTTCCATTTTCTTTAGAGATAGGTTCTTGCTATGTAGCCCGGGCTGGTCTCAGGCGATCCTCCCACCTCAGCCTGGGACTGCAGGCATGAGCCACCATGCCCAGCTCCCCTTACACGTTTAGAGATGCTTCATTTTCATTTCCGATGGAGCTTCAGTTGGCAGAGGCTCCTAACACTTTTAAGCTCATCTGTCTCCCTTCTAATCTCGTAAGTGGTAATTATCCGTCAAATGCTCAAACATCTCTAAGACAGCCATAATGTGAGTAAATGTCACTTACTTAGACGGCTCTCCGTTACCTAAAACCAAGCCCAGAATTTAGGAATAAGCAACTCAAACAGGTATTCCAAAGTTTTGCACCAACATCCAGCTACTTTCTTTGCAGGTAAATGGCAGAGGCCACCAGCACTGTTATCTGTTGCTGTGTAACAGATCACCCCCAGATGCGGGGGCTTAAAAGCATAACTGTTTAATTTTCCCCTAATTCTGTGAAGGAGCGATCAGGGCTGGACTCAGCCAGGCAGTTCTGCTGGTTTTGGTGTGGGTCACGCATGCGGCTGCTGTCATCTGGGGCCACATGGTATAAAATGCCCTCACTCACATGTGCGGCAGTTGGTGCTGGCTGTTGGCTGGTCCTCTCTCCCCAGGTGATTTTTCATCCTCCCGGAGGATAGCCCAAGCTGCCTCGCAAGGTGGTCTCAGACTCTGAGAGCAGAAGCTATAAGGCTGCCTGAGGTCTGGGCTCAAAAGTTGCACACTGTCACCTCTGTCCTATTAGTGTCAGCACGTTGCCAGTTCAAGCCCAGAGTCAGTCGGGGGAGACGACTCATCAGTGAGGGCGCAGGGAGGGGACATGTGGAGGCCACGCTGCAGACAGTACAACACACCCTCGTTCAGAGACTCTAGACCAGTATTTACACCTTTTCTGATAAGATTTTTATTTGGCTTCTTAGCCCATGGGCTATGGCTTTAACATTGCAAGTTGGAATTGTCAATAGGCGTTGGTTACCAGAGGTGAGTACGCTAAGAGTAGCAATGATAGCCAGTTGCAATCTTCAGAGCAAGGAAAATAAATGAGGCCATTATAAACACCTAAACTGACATCTCAAAAGGCCCAAAAGTCAGTTGTCATTTATAGTATGTAGGTAGAGAGATCACAATTGCCCCTGGAATATCCTTGCACCCTTATCAAAACAGATCAACATTATTTCAGAAGAAAAATTATTATTAGAGCTGAATGCTACATCTAATAATAAATATTTAATTTAAATTATTTAATATTATTGAATAGTCTCTAGGAACCCAACATCTCTTTGGCCAAGGAGCATGACAGAAAAACTCATTCTTTTAGAAAATGGAGGGCTTGGGAGGCCGGGGCAGGAGGATCACTTGAGGTTAGGAGTTTGAGAGCGAGACCCCATCTTGAATAAAAATAGAAAAACTAGCCAGGTGTGGTGGCACACACCTGTAGTCCCAGCTACTCAGGAGGCTGAGGCAGGAGGATCGCTTGAGTCCAAGAGTTTGAGGTTGCAGTGAGCTATGATGATGCCACTGCACTCCAGCCTGGGCAACAGAGCGAGATCCTATCTCAAAAAGAAAAAAAGACAATGGAGAGAAAGGAACAGAAGAAGAAAGTTTGCAGAATTGGAACTTTAAAAGAATGGAACATCACAGGGAAACAGCTAAGAAAGGGGGAGAGACAAGAAGAAGCTAAGGACTTTTTCTTTTCAGATTGGTCTCCATTACCACACTTTCCATTAAAATAAAGGAATATAGGTCCCCTCTGTTTGGAAATATAGTCTCCCAACACTACGTGGCTTTCTGGAAGGGCAGTATCTGATTCTGGGGCATCAGGATTCAGAGCAGTTGCTGCAGGTGAGCTGTCCACATGTCCACACCTGTGAAGTCCAAATGCCAGGTGAGACCAGTCTCTGTTGGCCGCTCCTCGACAGGAGATCCAACACTTTCACACTTCTGTGTCTCCCAGCCTGCGCCAGCTGCTGGAATAGTCATCCGTTGGATGAATTCCTTCAACTCCCAGTTTAATTATCACCTTTCCTGACGCCCCCTTCCCCCAAGCAGTTGGGCACGTCTGCCCTTCTCTTTGCTGGTGACAGCCTGTGTCCACACTGTCTCATTATTGCTCCTCCCCCCAGGCCCACGTCTACTTACAGCCTGTCTGTTTCCCCCTAGACTGAGAGCCCTTCACAAGGTTGGGGTCGGGTTTCTTATTCATTGTCATTGTCATTGTCTTGCCCCAAGCACATGAGACACAAATTGACCAATAATGTTTTGCATGGCTGAGATAGGAAGAACTTGTCAAAATGTTATCCATACGCAGATTTTTCAGGAGCAACTCATAAAAAGTAAGACCTTCCAACATTTCCATTTCCATTTGATGAACTCTCGTGCCTGAGTTCATCAAAGGTCTGGCTGGGTCTTCAGCTCTCCGTTGCAAGCATCGTGTTTGGTTCTAGTCATTTCCTCATAGCAGTTTATCCTCAAGCTACTTAGGCTCCTGCCTTGAGCCTGCCCACCTCTGTCTCTCAGAAAACACTCCTCTTACCTCCAAGGGAATTGAGGTGGTCTGGTGTGAACTCCCTCCCTTTCCTGCCCTCACACCTACAGACGCCGTGGTGGGAACAGACGCCACTTCCTTCACTTGTGGTGTGAATCCCACCTCCTCCCATGTCGCCAGTGGCCTCTCTTCTCTATGGAGAGTCTGTCTCACTCTCTATTGGTGTTGCATTTCTTCCGCTTCAGTGCATAAACATTCTCAAGACGTTCATTTCTTCAAAAAAAACCCAATCCTCCCGGTGATGGTGTGGACAGGGAAGCTAGGCTTGCCGCCTCCAGCCTACCCCGACAAAGCACCAGGACAGCGAGCAGCCTCTTTCATCCCACCCTTGGGTCTATTCCAACAGGGATGCTGGTGGGTAGACAGGTGAGGCCATGTGGACACTCAGGTTAAAGGTTTTTTCTCATCACCACTTTGCTCACAGTCGGGGAGAGCTACAACACCTAGAAACGCTCTTCGGCTCACAGGCTGAAATCCAGGAAACCTTGCACAGCCTCTCCAAGGTCATTACCTAATGGCAGTGCTACCCTGACCACACAGTGGCTCTGTCTCCAATGACAGCTTAGGTACCTGCTTTATCTGATGGGCAGAAGCTGGAGGGGTGGAGGGCCAAGGCCAGTGCAAGCAGAGGCGGAGGATGAGCCCTGCAGCCTTGACCAAGACCCCTTGCCCCGTAGGTCACATGAGCTCTACCATGTGCTTCGAAGCCCTGACTTTTGCAGTCAGGAGAGCGCACTCCAATGCACAGGCCTGCCTGCTTTCTCTCCTTGTCATGGCTGTTTCCACAAGAACTAGCTGACCTACACAGTTCTAGCTGAATTTATTAACTTAATTCCTTCCTCCTACTAGCCAATTTTGATACTTTACTCCTGTGCGATCGATTCCCCTCCTGAATTCCCCCTTTGATCAATTCTGCTTACTCAACACACTTGCTCTAACCATCTGAAATTACCTTGCTTTTATATGAGCTTATTCTTTTATTAGTTGTCTCCCCTCCTTAGGATGCAAGCTCTGAGAGTAGGAACATTATCCACTGTGGTCACCGCTAAATACCCAGTGCTAAAATGGGGTAGGCTCCCGAGGAATTTTACTAAATGAATTAATAAATGGAATAAACAAACAAAATTATCCTCTCTTCCTCCAAATAACTGGTCACCAAGTTTTCTCAGTTTTATTTTCTTAATATCTCACATCTCTTCCTTTCTCTCTTATTATCTGTGACCAATTTAGCTCGGACCTTCATTTTTGTCTTGCTTAGATTAGAGAACAGCCTTCCAGCCTACCTATTGGCTTGTCCAACACCCCACTCCCCAAGTGCTTCCTGAGCCTCAATTTTCTCCCTGCAAAAAGAAAGGCTGGATAGAGGTTCTTTCCAGAATGGAAAATCTCTGTAGCTAGACCTTTATGCGGCTTTCTGAGAACCAGCTGCTCGCTTACCATATCGATCTTGTGCTTCTCTGGTCCCAAAGTAGCAAGTGAATGCTCTGGGCCATTTGCTAAACAGTACCTTTAAAGAATAAACTATGAAATGCCTTTGTTCAGGGTAAGGGCAAGCCTAGGAACAGTGCAGAGAATTTTCAGGGCTGGAGGAGGAATGGCCGCTGGAGATCTGTGCTCAGCTTTTGAAGCCATTTCCCAGCCTGCAATCTGAGGCTCTCAGTCTATTCAGAAGGAAAAAAAAAATAATACACACACATACACACAAAATTATGTAGCACTAAAAGAATTGCTGCTAATTAGAATCTTCTCAAGCTACTGTTCCTAGGAGTCATTTTAAGAGAAAGAACAAATTTCAAAAAGAGTTTGAATTCAAGAAAATTTTAAGCAAGCTAATTTCTCCTACTGCCAGTTTAGAATCCAGAATAAAGCACAATTAAAAAAAAAAAAAGGAAGGAAGAAAAAAAGGGAGAGAGGAAGGAAAGAAGAAAGGAAAAAAAAGAAAAAGGAAAGAAAAGGTAGTGTACTGCCCAAATATTAGATTTTTGATATCAGGAAGAATAAAGATTTTATATTATAATATTAGCCTGCCTTTGCCTATGTTTTTATTCAACTTTCCAAGTACAAAAATAGTGATTTTGTTATGACAGAAATATATCGTATTAGGGAATTCACCTACAGGTAAACAAGTAAGACCTATAGAGGAACACGGAATCTTTGAAAGCTAATAAATAATGGCTAGGGACCAAAACTATTAAAAATTAGGTCAGAATGACTAAAACTACAACAAGACAAAATAATCCCAAGATAACAATGAGATAGATACTCCCCCAAAATCAAGACTTCAAACTTGTTTTGCGCAGGATGGAAGGGTGTGTAAGAGCTTAGCCAAGTGGCTTCAGGAGTGCCCTAATACCATATTCTTATTCTCAGCACTGTTGTCTAACTGAACATCACTGTACTGAATGTATGCGTTCTTGCTCCAGAGTTTCCTGGAGCAACAGTCATCAGGCCAAATTGCAAGTGAACTTGACCTTGAGTGGACCATCAGAATGTGTCAGCTGATTAACAACACCCTGACTCTTGGAATTACAGATTCCACATTTATATTAACCAGTCAGCCTGGCAGGGGACTCTCAATGCTGAATACAGTGGAAATGTATGTTTTTACTGAGACTTGAATTTTAATCACATGTGCTGAGCCAGAGGTGTTGAGTCTGAAGGCACCTGGGGAGGGAGGGTGTGGTGTGGTTGATTCTACGTGTCCACTTGGCTGGGGCTATGGCACCAGTTGCTTGGTCGAACACCAGTCTAGATGTTGCTGAGAAAGCATTTTTTAGATGTGATTAACATTTAAATCTGTAGACATTGAGAAAAGTAGATTGCCCTCCGCACTATGGTGGGCCTCATCTAATCAGTGGAAAGCCTTAAGAAAAAAAACTGAGGTCCCTTGAGGAAGAGGGAATTCTGCCTCCAGATGGCTTTTAGACTCATCAGCTCGTTTTTGAGCCCCCAGCCTGCCAGACTGTTGGACTTGCCAGCCTCCACAATCAGTGAGCCAGTTCCTTAAAATGAATCTCTCTCTCTCTCTCTCTCTCTGTGTGTGTGTGTCTCTCTCTCTCATTACACATACACATACACACACACTCCTATTGGTTCTGCTTCTGTTTTCTGAGAACCCTAACACAGAGAGTGACCCCAGACCTCACTCTCTCAACCCCACAACTCAACAGTTCAGGAGACTCATCCTTCCTGACATGTGACCATCTGAATGAGCCAGAAGACCCTAGTGACAGGGAGCTCACCACCTCGACAAGGCCACGAGAGCTGTCAGAACGCTTCTCTCAGACTTGGCTGGAACACACTGGTGTTTTATTTGGATGCTTGTTCTGGCAGACATGTGCCAGGCACATCCTCTGGGCCAAACTGAGCCTGGTTCCCCCCGGCCAGGTCGGGACACGTGCTTACTAAAGGTGACCTTGCTCTGCCATCATCTTCAAACATCTTGCTGCCATTTCTTGAATCATCAATGCAAGCGATGCACGCAATTGATTCCTCTCCAGAAAGGCAGCGTGTAATCAGTGTGCACAACCAACCAAAAAATTGTATTAGAGAGGAAAAAAAACAGATGCTTAAATTTATAGGAAGTTTAAAGAACTTCTCAAATGACACCCTGGGACCATATTGCCAAGATGGGTTCTCTGTCAAGGAAATGTCAATCAAAATGAAGTTTTGGCAGAGATGCTTGAATCACTGTTTCTTATGAAGAGCCTCATTACCAAGCACAGGAAGGCGGGATGATAAGATGGATAAGGAGATCTCCGACAGACCGGATTTAGCAATGCATTTCCATCGTTACACAGCATCTGATGTTTGTGATATAAATGTGTGTCTTTCTTTCTGGTACCCAGGGCTTGCTGCAGCTCTTTGAGGGAAGAGGCAATGTCTTGTGGTCTTTGTGTCTGTTGTTACATCAAGCCAGACCCTTGCCCATGGGAAGACGTGTGGAAGGAAGGAGAAAAGGAAGGAGAAGAGAGAGCATGTACAGAAGAAAAGTGGGGAGACAGCAAAGAGGAATCGGGGGATGCTCTCTTCTCCCACTGTTTCCTGTACTGCTGGCCACAAACCCCTCAGAGCCAGCCAAATGGAGGAGGTGGGGTAGGGCTGTGTTTCTGCCCTCTGCTGCCTGTCTCTGTGAGCTTGAAGTAATGAGAGTAATAATAACTGTGATAATTCTCCAGAAATGATGTTAGGTGCAGCCAATCCTCATTATTCACGGATCCTGCATTGGCAAGTTTGCCCACTTGTTAAAATCCACTTGTAATCCCCAAATCAATACCCACAGAGATTTCCCAGTCCTTTTCGGATGTGCACAGACATGCATTTTCCCTGCAGAGGCCCAACAAGGCCTCTGCTTCTTGTTTTAGCTCTCATACCGTGAACAAGCGTCCTTTTCCCCGCCTACCGAGTGCCACATTTTTTCCATTTTTGTGAGTTTTCTTGGTGACTTTGGTGTTTAAAATGCCCTGCACACGGGGTGCCGAAGTGCCGTCTGCTGTTCCTAATCACAGGGAGGCAGTGATATGCCTCGTGGAGAAAACACGTGCATTCGAAAAGCTTTGCTCATGCACGAATTATAGACTCTGTGGCCATGAGTTCAATGTTAATGAATCAACCATATACTAACTAAGGTGTCTTTAAATAGAAACACACATAAAACAAGATTATATATTGATCATTTGGTGAAAACATCATGACCAAAGGCACGCGGGAACCTAACTTGTGTTTCCCCTAGGAGCAATGCTTCAGTTTTCTCTAATTCAGCATTTGAGGCAACTTCATACCACCAAACTACATGAATAATGAGAATTATTATTTATTTTGCTGGAGGCTCATAAGACAAGAGTTCACGGTGACTGTGTGGAGCCTGACTAACGCGAATGAGAACTGATTGTACTTTACACATTGTTTTACATAACTCTCATCGGTGACCCTGTGAAGTATGGACTATTACTATTAAGACTTGCAAATTACGTGACTTGCCCAAGGTAATCACGGAGCCAGTAATTGTTGGGACCAGGATTCAAACCCAGGCACTCTGATCCCAGAGCCCACAGGTGTATCCTGCCTGCCATTGTCTTCTCTCTTCCTCCTGGGGTGGTGTGGGTGTAGGGGGACAAAGGCAGGTGGGCGGCTGCAGAGACCCTAGACCTGGGCTTCTTAACCTCTTTGTACCAAAGACTCCTTTGGCGGACTGGTGAAGCCTAGGTACTCCTTTCCAGAATAATATTCATAAACTCTTAAAATGAAGCACATAGGATTACAAAACAAATCATTTGGATTAAATACATCAATCAAATTATCAGAAAGTTCTGTGGGTAATAATATGTGTGCTTCCCCACACCCCAACCCCAGCCTCTGCTAACCACCACTCTACTCCTTGTTGCTATGAGCTCAGTTGGTTTGGATTCCATATATACGTGAGTTCATGCGGTATCTGGCTTTCTGTGCTTGGCTTATTTCACATAGCCTGGTGTCTGCCAGGTTCATCCATGGTGTTGCAGATGACAGAATTTCCTTCTTTTCAAAGGCCAAATAATAATTGTGAATAATGCTGCCATACACAGAGAGGTGAAGACATCTCTTCAACATACAGATTTCAAGTCCTTTGGATATGTACCCAGAAGTAGGATTGCTGTATCATATGGTAGATCTATCTGTAATTTTTGAGGGACCTCCATATAGTTTTCCATAATGGCTACACTAATTTACATTCCTATCAACAGCAGACAAGGGTTTCTTTTCTCCCTATCTTCATCAGCATGGGTTATCTTTTTGTCTTTTTGATAGCAGCCATTTTGACAGGTGTGAGATAATGTTTCATTGTGGTTTTAATTTGCATCTCCAGAAAGGACAAGAGAACACTAGGAATCAGTCTGATCACTGAAGGTTGGGCTCCTGTCACAGCCCTCCCTGTCCATTGCAAAGCAGGAAGAGAAATCAAGCAGGCAGTATCCAGGAGTCTAGAGTCACAGCTCCGAGACTAAACCAAGAACAGTCATGACAGAAGGGGTCCTGAGGGCCTGGGTGACAGCCAACAGCGGTTGAGGAAGCAGATGCCATCCCAGGAAAAACAAACAAGAATAAGCAAAGTGCTGCCAGATACTCCTCCAGGGCGTGCTGTACTTGGAAATTCTTTTCGAGAGCAAGTGTTTCTGTTCAATGACATATAACACAGAGACCTGGGCGAGGCTGGCAGCGGAAGACAGCAGCAGAGATGAATGATGCACTTCAACACAGAGCTCTGAAAAGACTTTCTGCAGCCCAGAAATGAGGAGACTTGATAGCAGTCTTCATAAACTTCATTACCCCCGAGGATGAAGGCGAGAGAACAGGAAGAAAGAGAGAACAACTTGTAGACCCTTGACCACAGAGGGATCTCCTTCTGGCTGGGAAAAATGTTTTCTTTCACTCAGAGCATACAGTCCTAACACAGGGGCACATTTCCAGGGAAAACAAGTGATGGTGCATCATGAACAAGTACCTCAACCAATACTTTGACTCCTGACAGCTTGTTTCACCTTCCCCTGACTCTAACATGGGGAATCGCGGTGTCCGCCATTAGTATTGGCTGACTGACCATCACAATGGGGTCTTTGAAGGCTGAAAGCTGGTTTTTGGAAGAAACTGAGCAGGTAAATGAAAAAAGAACAAGGAAGAAGAGAGGAAAGGGCAACCCTGGCCAGCACTGCTGGACACGTTCCAGTTCAAAAGCATCTAGAAGCACAGGGCCCCCAGGGCGTCTGTTCCTAAGACTAGAACGCTGAATAAGAGAAAATAAATCTTATCCATTTTTAATTACTAAACCTCATCTTTCCTTAAATACATTCATCTATGTAGTCTTGGTCTGACAATGTCCCTCTATGTCTTCCAGCCCCAACCTGAATCCCTCATGATGTGACATGTGAGAAAGCCCATCCCAGGGCAATGCTGGTCCAATCGGGCTCCAGGGACATAGTCTTGAGAAATCTACAAAGTTTTTATGACAGATTGTAAACAATTTTTGAGTTTCATTTTTATTATCATCTTTAAAACATTAGTGAAAGTATACTCAGATCATCACGATGACGGTCCATGACCCCAAACATCCAAGGGCTGCATTACAGGTGCATTTACAATCCTGTGGGTTCCAAGCTGTGCTGTGACTTGCAGAGTTGGTAGCTGAAGAGCAAAAGCAGCAAAGCCAGCTTGATATATAAGCGAATAGTTACACGAGGAAGGTTAAGTGACAGCTGTGGCTGCTCTCCCTTCACTCAGCATAAAAGCAAAGTCCTTACCAGGCCTCCTTTCCTGGCCTTCAATACCCCTCTCCCATCTCACCTTCCAGTGCTCCCTACTCCCTCACTCTGGCCTTCTGCATCCACCCCAAGCATTGCTGCACAGGCGGGACCTGGCCCTGGCTCTTCCCTCTGCCAGCAACTCTCTTCCCTCAGGGAGCTCTGGGACTCGCTCTCCTTCAAGGCTTTGCTCAAGTATCACCATCTCTGCCTGTTGAAAACTGCATCCTTCATCCACTCAGCATCCCAAACCACCTCCTCCTGCTCAATGTGTCCTTTCTCCATGCCACGTATCTTCTAGCCATGATATAATTTGCCTTTTTATCTGGTTTATTGTTTATTGTCTACAACACGCGCCAGCCAATTACAGCCTTGAGCCCAAACCAGCCTGCCCTCTGTTATTAATTAATATGAATATTAAGTTTTACTGGAACACAGCAGGGTCCACTCGTCTGTGGCTGCAGAATCTACGGCTGCTTTGGAGCAACAATAGCGAAGTGAGTAGTTATGACACACTCTGTATGATCCACAAAGCTGAAAATATTAATTCTCTGGCCCTTTACAGAAAGTCTACCAACCCCTGGTCTGGAATATACTCATAAATTCTGTAAGGACAGGAAATGGATGTGTTCGTTGATGTGTCCCAAGTGCCTGTTACGTAGTAAGTGCTGAATAAATATTTGTACAAGGAATGGATGAATGGTGCCTTCAAGGTGGAAGGTGTTTTGCTTTTGTGGCTTGAGAAAAGTGGGGGAAACTGAATCACCACAGCACACACACAAGCAAAACTCAGAAAGCTCTGAGGATATTTTATGTTCATGCTGATTAAGAAAACACTGGGTGTTTATAAATGTTTTCCCCAATAACTGGGGTCTGTACATTATTTAAGTTTGAGAAGCACAAGGATACGAGATTGATTTGTAGAGCAGGTCGACAGAGATTGCTCTTGGTAGTAGCTATGAAACCGGTGAAGCAATACAAATCATCATATCTCCTGTAGGTCCCACGAGTGTATTAATTCTACGCTGTCCCTTTGTTCCTGTAAGTGGAGCTACACTTATAAGGTTCTGTGGCTTGGCTTCTGGCTCAGGGCTTTAGAGATGGGAAGAGCAATTCCTACAACTCTCACTTCAAGAATCAGGCTAGGACGCCTCTTCCCACCCACTGATCTTGCAGGATCAGGCAATAACTTAGACATGCATCCAAATTAGCATATGCATATAGATAAGTGTTGCATCACCAAAAAACTCATGCGCTCCACACGTCACCAGTGCTGCTATCAACACCGTCGAGTCATCGCCCTTGGCGGTAGCAGCAGCATCCACTGCTTTAGTGGAGGTTTGTTTTCATTTCACCTCATAAATTATAAGCATTAGATCTGCAGAAGGCAGGGAAACAATCCCCCAAGTACATAACGACACGGAAGTAAGGAAAGTCAGGTTGGAAGGCGGCTTGGCATCTAATTGGCCACCGTGGGCGAGAAACTCATGAAGCTGAGCTCAAAAACTGGTTTCACCGTAAGATTTAGATTAGAATTAAGGGAAAAGTTGCTCCTTTATTATTAGCCCATTTAGTTTCAGAACATGCTGATGACCTAAGTTTTTATTCCCAGAGATCTGCCAAAATGTCATATATGGCTTGGGTTTGGTTTTTGCAAGAGACTGAAGTGGTTCATCTCTTGTGGTTCCATTCCAGACTTGAAGGAAGCAACAAGTAATAAAAATTTGCCTTTAAAGTTTTTTTTTTTTGAAAGACCTAAAGGATTTTCACTTTTCCTATGTTATTCTTTTAATCAAGACTAAAAAATTCTTTAATTTCCTGCTTAAGATTCCTTCCTTAGAATCCTCTTAAATAAATTCCTTTTATCTAAAGATTATTGCTTGTATGATTAATGAATTTCCATTTAATGCATATTGAATAAGTTGTAAATTTGCAAGTGCAAGGATGATTCAGGAGCTATGAGACAGAAAACCATTTGGAAATAAGCAGGAAAGGAAAATTAGAGTGACTCATGTAAAGTGGGCATGACACAGGTGTATTGATCAGAAAATTACCTGATTTCTAACTAAAAAAGCTATTTTCTCTTCAGCAATAGATGGCAGCTCTTGGAACTTTGTAAATATGTTTAGTAAAACAATTTGCCTTTAGTAGGGCTAAATTTTTGGTTTTTTTTTCCTTTTATGTAATTTCTAACGTTTTCATTCTCAAAATTAATTTTTAATTTTACTATTAATATAGGAGTCCATTTTTCCTTATTAAAAATTAAGCCATCAGAATATATTTTGCTCCACACTTGCAGTCCCACTACCTCCCCTCATCCTCGATTTTAACCAATATTATTATTAATATATTTTGAGTGGTATTACCCACCTTTAAAAAATACTTTTATACCCATATGGATACACATCTTGTAGTGCCAGGAAGTGAGGATGTGCTAAGACAAAACAACAACAACAATTTCACACACAACAATGGAGGAAGGTCAAAGTGACAAGGCGCCAACTATAAGAGTCCCTACAGGTCAAAGCTGAAGCAATGCGAACAAGAAAATCAACAGTGTTGGATTGTCATCCAAAGGGTAAAACAAGTATCTACAAGTTCATACTGACATAAAGAAAGAAATGATTGAATAAACAATTTATTTATTCAATATTCAAATTCAATATTGAATTTATTTATTCAATAATAGACAATTCTCCCTTGCAAAAGAAATCCAAATAATTTATGTAGGTACTGCACCTGCAAGGAAGTAGATGCAATTTCACACTTCTTAGAGTACGGTAAGAAAGTGGGAGACAGTAACTTTACAGGGGGGAAGCTGACTGACACCACCTCAGCCAGGGGATCAAGACCAACATCAACAGGATAGTCACGTTGGCAGCATGTATCCTTGATATAACATCATAAATATGGCCTCTGTGGTCTTTCTCCCCAAACCCTAACCCTAAGCAAATTATGAGAAAAAGATCAGACAAATCCCTTTTGAGGGATAGTATGCAAAATACTTAACCAATATTCCTCAAAACTGTTTAGGTCACCAAAAACAAGGAAAGTCTCCACTGCGTCAGTAATACCCCTGTAAACTTCTGTTAGCTTCAGTTTTCTTGGGCGTAAAATGAGAATGGCACTCACCTGGTCTACATGCCAGGGTTATTGTGAGGGTCCAGAGGGAATATTTAGGCAAAAACACTCGGAGTCTTAGAAAGCAAAATATAAATGACAATTTGTATTGGCATGATTGGTAACAAGTAGGACAACAGCCATTCATTCTTATTGGAAATCCAATTTCCAGTATTTGGTCATGAATAAATGGATGACAAGTACTATTGTCTCATTTGCATTTTCCAGAGCTTATTCAGTAAGTATTCTTATTTATCAAGAGGTGTTGAAGGAGAAAGATACCACCTGCTTTATTGGCTTTCCCTGTTACGTTAAAAAAAAACTGTTCATGCGCTGATTTTAGGTTTTGATATGTCATTGGGCATGACAAAATCTCTGGAAGCATGAACACCTTTGAGGTCCACAGATTTTTGCTTTGCCATCCATCTTGGTCAACTGTAGACATTATCCTTCAGAAAGGAAACAACTTTTTCCAGGTTTGTCCCGTGGCTGCCCAGATTACAGGTCAAACTCCACAGTCTGGGCTCTCTTTTCAAGATGAGGACCTCTGTAAGGATCAAGTTCTCTTTGTACTCCAGACTTGTTCCTTCTCTTTGTTTCTCAAAAATTAAAGTACTGGCCCTCGAGGAGAATGTCATTGTCACTGACAAACAGTAGCAGGCATCCTCCCCGGATGCCAAGTATGGCAACAACATCCAGAAGAAGCAAAGCTCACCTCGAATAAAGAAATTAGCTTCTCCAATAACTCTACCCCTGCTCAGGCCTGACCTTACCAGTCCCAACAAAGGTCTAACTGTGTAGCCTCGTGTATAAGCTCAATAACGTGCTAACCCCCTTTTCCACCAGAAAAGTCAAAAACAGCTGGATTTTTACATTTCCATGTGCAGTGAATTCAGACATTTCCTAGCAACTATTTCATTACAGTTTTTGGTCACAGAGGGGCACTCAACAGTTGCTTCTGTATTCTAATCCAGAAATCAGTAGCACTCCTGGTACTCAGCAATGGCTTATTAAACCATCTCTCTGTTTGGCGTGACGAGTGTCTCCACATCCGTCTGAATTTTCTGTGGCACCTAGTACTAGGCTAAGCACGTCAGGATGTCCAGTATATACATTGCTGATTTTATTTTATTTTTTTTACATTGCTGATTTTAGATAGCCTTGCTAGCTAGCACTGTGTCCCTGCCATTGCCTCAAAAACAAAAGGAAGCTATTTTCATAGCAATGTCAACACTAAACCTAAATCGAAAGCAAAATCAAAGCAAAAGTCAAAGAATTAAATTCCACCTTTAGCTTCTGAGTTGGACTGCAATCCTAACTAGCTACAGGTATGCTTATTGAAGGAGAAACAGGAAGCTGTTTTTCACCAATGAAATGAAAAGCAGCCTATGTTTTCTGTTATTTGCATCCGTTAATTCTCTGCTGAGTTAGAACCGTTGCCATTCACTGCGAGGGTTCATATTCACTTTTTAAATCTTTAAAGATCCTTGTTACACAGAGATCAGAGCTTTTGTGATTAAACAGCATGCATTTTGGGATTTTATAGACAAAGGGCTTTGCTAGAAAATTGTCACATTGTGAGTCAGTGTTTAGGGGTCATTCTCATGATCAAAGGACGCTGCTTTAAAACGGATCATATCTTAAATGTTGAAATGTTTTCATTAATTTATTCACGCGTTTTAACAAATCTTTAGCATCTGCCATGTTTGGCATAGTGATACTGCAAGGGACACAGAGAGGTAAGGACACCATTCCTGTCCTCATGGATTTTAAAGGCTAGAATAGAAATTAATGCAAATAAATACACCGTAAGGCAGTCCAGACACAAAAGTAGAGGTAGGAACAAGCGAGGTGCAGAGCACAGAAGGGCTGAGCAACTTGCACGGCAGAGGAAGAGGCAGCCTTTGGGTGGGCGCCGCGAGATGGAACCCTAGTAGGCAGGGGACACATTGCAGAGGGGAAGCACACAAGCAGAGGCTTGATGTCGCAAAGCTGAGTGGGCACTGAAATGACAGCTAACAGCCTGGGGGAGCGGGATCCCCACGTGGGATGGCAGAGACAAGCCTGGGTGGCACTGGATCTAGGCTCCGGCTTCCAAAGAACAAGGAGCCCCTGGAAAATGTGGAGCAGCAAAGAAACAAGATGAGAGCTGTTCACTTTGGGGAGATTGCTCTTGTGACATGTTGAATGAATGGAGGGGACAGGTGAGAGACCAGATGCTGGGTGACAAGGCCTGATAGTCTTGAAAAAGAAGGCCAAGAAAGAGGGAGAGAGCTCAGAATCTCTGCCACGAATATCCACTGAGAATTGGTGCTAAGATATCCTGGAGTTTATATGCTGAGCCAGTGAGTAAAAGAGACTCAGGGCAGAAAAAGTGGGATTAGCCCGACTTGTCCCAGGAACACAGCTGAGATGACAGGGGTGTCCTGGTTTGCCTCTGTCCTATCTTCTCTCCCCAGGATTAAGGCCAGGAACCAGAAGTCATATCCAAATCTCTAGTGCCTACTGTACAGCAATATGGAATGAGAAGACCGACGGCTGCCATTTTTAAAGGGCCTTAGGCTAAAGGCTTTGCACAATTATCCCAGCTCTATCGATAATCCTGTAAAGTAGGTGTCGAGGGCCCCACTCTATAGATGAAGAAACTGTCCAGCACCCAGAGGCTGATAACTTGCTAAATATTTGTTAAATTACCCATCATGGTGGCTCACGCCTGTAATCCCAGCACTTTGGGAGGCCAAGGCAGGAGGATCACTTGAAGCCAGGAGTTTGAGGCCAGCCTGAGCAACATAGCAAGACTCCATCTCTACAAAAAAAATTTTAAAAATTAGCTGGGCATAGCAGTGCACACCTGTAGACCCAGCTACTTGGGAGGCTGAGGCAGGACAATTATTTGAGCCCAGAAGTTTGAGGTTGCAGTGAGCTATGATGACGTCACTGCACTCCAGTCTGGGTGGCAGAGCAAGACCCTGTCTCTAAAACAAAACAAAAAATCCCCCATCATTAATACATACCAAAATGATCATTTAAGGACACATCAACAAAAACCACAATTTTCCACTATCAGCCGATATTAGGTGTTTCTTTTAAATCTTGCCTCTGTAACTGTCTTAATACAGTAGCCACAAGCCACATGTGGCTATTTAAATTTAAATTAACCAAAATTTAAAATTCAGTGTCTCAGTAAAACTAGTCACATTCTAAGTGCTCAGCAGTCACACGTGACTAGTGTCTGCCAAGTTGGACGGTGCAACAGAGAACATCTCCATTGCTGAAAGTCCTTTTAGACAGGGCTGCTCTGCAATCTCATATGATTCCCTGGAAGAAATCCTTTCCTAAGTAGAAACTCCTGCCCTAGTCAGGGCGTACCCTCTCCTCTGAAGAGTCTTCCACGTTCCAGCCCAGTTACATTACATTTCAGCAAATGATTGTCTTGCATCTACTCTGTGTCAGGTATAATACTCTTTAAGCGTTGGGGATACAGAGCGAAGTCAGACATGATTTTCACCCCGAAGGAGTTTTCAGCCTAGTAGAAGCCAAAGAAATATATTAACTATAATTATATGCTGTTGTATTTGCAACACATATGACAAAGCACTGATATCTACAACGTCCAAGGCATGGGAGACTATTAATACCTAAGTAGGATGATTGAATTGTGGCACATTCATCGGATAGAATACTACAGGGACAGGTGAAATGACTGAACCAGAAGCACATATTCTACATGAAGTACAGACTTACATGGAGAAACTGCAAAGTCACAATTTTTGAGTGAAAAAGTAAATTGTGGAACTGTGTTTATAGAGAGATATTAAAATTTAAAGACACAGAGCAATACTAACTATAGGCCGTCCCTGGGTTACGGACGACCCTAGTCATGGTGCTCCGTACTTAGGAACCGGCTCCCAGGGCTCCCCCTAAGGATAACTTACAATTAAATAATTAACTTAATGATTTGGGACCTGGTTTCTTCCACGCATGTAAACAAACCTACGTGGCGTAAGCGGCTTGTTGGCACAACATCGTCACACTGGCAGCTCGTCCCATAGGTAAATGGAGAAGCAGCTGGTAGAAACACATGAACACGAAGAATCCGAAGATCCAGAGCCAAGAAAGTTTATAACAAAAGAATGAGCTGAAGGCTTTCGTCTCATCGAAGCAGGATTTGCTAAGCGTGAGGCTTGAGGAGCAAGACCCTAACAATGAGTGGCTTACAAAGGTTTACTCAGTGAGAACATCAGCTGCTATGAGGCCATTTATGATGCAGAAAAGAAAAAGGCTGTGCAAACAACCCTAGGTACCTTTATCGAGAAACCGACTTCAGTGTTAAGCTCCCTCGTCCAGCAGAACCAAATCCTGATTCTCCAACACCATCTCCATCATCATCTTCTGGTTAACATTAGCCTAAACTTGCCTCAAAAATGCCCCTTCCAGTAAGCAAGACATTGGTGCAATGTTGGCTGAGTATTAACCTTTCTGTAACTTATTATTAAGAGTACAACGGTATTATTACAGCATTACACTGTGTTATTTTTGTTGTCGCCATTATTATTACTACTGTACATGTGCTGTTCATCAGGGACCCAAGTTACATGCAAATCCGACCTAAAGACGTTCTCAGGAACATATCTCATCTGTAACCCAAGCACAGCCTGTATTATTTATAAATACACACATACATATCTATAACGCCTTAGTTTTTTTTAATTAAATATAGACTTAAAGAAAATATGAACATGTTGGCAGTTATTCACTCCCACTCAGAATATATTCCTCAATAAAAGAAGAAAATGGAGCATAAAAAAGAGAAAAGGATCAGCATTTAAAAAAGAAAAGAAAAGAATCGGTGTTACGGTGCGGGCAGGAATGGTGTGTGCCCAGGGTATAAAGGAGGAGGAAGTCACTTGTGAGGGTAGGAGGATCGTAAAAGTCTTCAAGTGGGACCTGAATAAACATTTCTCCGAAGAAGACATAAAATGGCCAACAGGTGTATGAAAAGGTGATGCACGTCACTGATCATCACAGACATGCAAACCCAAACCGCAATGAGATACCAACCACCTCACACCTGTTAGAGTGGCTATTATCAAAAAGACAAGTGTTGGCACATCTGTACAAGCTGCAGCTTGTCAGTGCCAAGCAGGGTTGCTCCCTGCTCGCCCAGGGACCGTGCATCCCTCTAGCCCTGGAAAACCAGCAAACTTCTCTGCCACCCGGTGAGCTGCAACCGAACCTTCTCCACTGAGGTGTGCCCTCCAGCCTTGGGGAGGGGGCTCCCCCTTCCAAGTCTGTCCTTCCTTGGATGCTCTCCCTCAGCCCTGAGTTCTCCCGTGGAGTTCTCTCCCATCTTCTAGTTAGTCTTTCATCCTAGCTTAGTCTTTCTATAGTAAACTTCCCTATTTAAATCACTGCATGGTTTCTGTCTCCTAACTGGACCAGACTGATACAGTAGCTTTTGAATCACACCTTCATAGAACAATCGCTATTTTGTTGCCATTTGTGTGCCCATGAGACAGTTGAGTTCCTTGAAGGCAGAATCATCTTTTATCGCAGGATTATAGCAAGAGGGAAGAAGGTGTGAGGGAAGGTGGGACCCAGGTGCCAGTGAAAGGAGGCATCGCAAGGACATTGCTGTTGACAAAATTCAGCCCTGGGCAGCACGTCGGAAGAGAGGAAACCAACGCATCAAGTTACCCCGGGAGCAATTCATCCTGCGATGCCACTGTCTGCCATTATCTATTTGGATGACCTGTATCTGGTTCAGAACCTTGTTCACAGCAAATGTTTAATGAAGCTTTATTGCAAAAAGTTAAGAGAGATTTACATAGGGTGGAACCGGGTCCTCCCTCAGTAGTTAAAATGAAGAAATAAAATTAAGAAAAACGTTCTCTGGTTCTTTGTATAAGCTTTTGGCCATCCTTAGGAATGGAAATCTCTGCGAAGCTAAGTGTTGCTCTCCCTCTGTGCATACCCAACATGTACACAGTGTTTTATAAGTTTACCTGCTAAAAAGTACAGTCTTTAAATTTCACTGAAAGAAAAAAAACCTGAGGCCTCAAAAGATGAGGTAGTTATGACAAGAAAGAGCAGAGCCACAACCTCACAACTGCCATGGGGTTTATAGGGTCACCCAATATCGGTCAAACCCCACTCCACCAGTTACCAGCTATTTACCTTCCAGCAAGTCTCTTAATCAAGTTGAGCTTCACGTTCCTCACCTTTTACAATGAGATAGGATTACCTGCTTGCTGTGAGTATCGGTGAGAGGGTGCAAACATGTGCCACTCAGCACTGAGTCTGTCCCTCATAAGCTCCCAGTGACAGCCAGACATTACTGGTCACTGTAGAGTGTCATATCCTCAGACATACCCTCTGTGTGGGCGAAAATAATGCGGGTGACTAAGATGCTCACTACTCGAGTAAATAAGTGCCTTGAAATGACACATGCCAGACAGGGAAGGGACTGACAGCCAGCGTGAGGGTGCCAGGAGCCCACAAACTCCCCAAAGTCCTTATCTTCCTCTGAGGAGCTCTCCCAGCTCGCCTTTTCTCAACTGAATTGACAACGCTTCCGAATTCACACTTCATGGACGGAGCGCTGGGAATAACATACACACAGAGTCGTTCCTTGGTATTCACGGGGGATCAGTTCCGGGACCCCCATCAGATACCCAAATCCGCGCATGCTCAAGTCCCTTAGAGAAAAGGGCATAGTATTTGCGTATAACCTACACGCAACCTCCCTTATACTTTAAATCATTTCCAGATTACTTATTGTATTACTGAACACAATGTAAATGCTATGTAAATAGCTGTCATACTGTATTGTTTGGGGAATAATGACAAGAAAAAAGTCTGTACATGTTTGGTGTGTGTGTGTGTGTGTGTGTATATATATATATATATATATATATATATATAAAAGAATGATAAAATGCTCCATCTGCTCAAAAATGTCACTAAAATGCCCACAGGTGAGGACAATTCAATTTTGTTCCATTGATAACTCTGTCAGGCATTCGGAATACAGTAAAGATAAGGAAAACCTTATTTGCTTTCCTCTTCTCCCAGGCTATGCTATTCCTAAAGTGCCCAGGAAGATATGCTAGAAAAATGTGCTACAACGGGGGCTTACAAAGAGGCCATGCACGTTCAATTCGGCAGCAGGTTCAGGTCCCATCCGGGGGAGGGTTGTGGTCACAGACTCACAGACTTTTTAAGGCTGCTGAACTCGTGACAATGGGGTGCCCAGCTGCCGTGGGACATGTGCTTTTTTACCAGGAATAAGCAGGAACCTTTACTTTCCTCTTCTCTTCTGTTGTTGGCTCACTGAGACCGGTTCAAGGAAAGCCTCCATTCTGAGGACACCAGAAAGTATTTAAAAGCAATCTGGATGGTGATTGCCTGGCTGATTCTATTACAGATCAAAGCAGTTTCCCCATCAAAGACCAGCAATCAGTCTCAACGCAAGTCGAGAGGAGCCAGGCATCCTCAATACGTTATTTAAAATAAATGCTCTCCCGGCACAGGTTTATCCATCTTGCCTGAGGCTCCCACCCTCCTGCCCCCACAGCTCGCAATCGTGCTCTCTGCCCGCCCCTCCTTCCATCTCCTTCCCACTTCCAAGCACGGGTTGCAAATCATTGCTCCAAACCTCTAGACCAGCATACCCGGCTCTGCCCCATGCGGAAATGTACACGTCAGTGTTCGATCAAGGATGTGTTTTAGGTATATACTTAATATTGGGTTCTAGACTATTTTTATCCCATATCTCCCATTGATGATGATAATGGCTAATATTTACCACGCATCTGCTGTGTGGCTAGTACTGTGCCATGCAAGGTACACACATTGCTCCTTTAATCCTTCCAGCTCTACGAGGTAGATCATTCTACTTTTACAAACGTGACTTCTGAGGTTTATGCAGATGAACTTAACGAAATCTGCACAAGAAGGGACGGTGCTGGGACTCACATCAAGGTGAGCTGTCTCCACAGCCTGCACTCTTCCCATCAGGTTATGATGGGATTTCAAATTTTGGAGCTTTTTATGTTTGTTGTTTTTTGGTTTTTTTGAGCTATAAGAACCTAGAAATCACCTACTCAACAATCTTCCATTTTAGAGTTGAAATTGATGGACAGGGAACTGCTTTTTCCAAAGTCACATGAAAGTTAATGGTTGAGCCTGGGCTGCAACCCATTCACTGAATTTCCATAAAATACTTTTTAATGTATACCAGGAAGCCTCTCTAGACTTCATACTTGACTGCGTTGGAGAACAAGATTTATAAAGCATAGAGAAGCCTTGTGAACTCCCCGGGGCCGAGTGGGCTCTTCCAATGGAAGTCAAGAAGGAAGCAGGCATGTTGCTTCTGTTCTGGGTCACAACCCAACCACTGTACAGTGTTTCAGAAAACGGGCCAGTATTTCTACAGGAGGATTGATCGATACGGACCACACTCTACAATATTTATAGAGAAGATGGATAGGTTAAGAGCTTGCACTCTGGCGTTATATTAACCTGGGTATAAATTCTTACTCTTAGCACTCTTATGAGGTCTGCCATCTTGGGTAACCTTTCTCATCCTCAGTTTTCTCACCTGTAAGATGGGGGTAATAAGAGTATATACCTTCAAAAGTTCTTGTAAGGTTTCAAAGATGATATACTTGCATCCTACCTGGTCCACGGTAAAGGCTCATAAAAGTGTATCGATGATTATTAATATAGTTGCTACCCTCTGCTCCACTGGCCTGTCTCTGCATGATGCTGTGGACAGGTGCCAGTATCACAGCAAGACAAACCCACTGAAAATCACAAATGTTTCACGTCTATCTGTCAGGGACTTGGCCTTTGACTCCACTTTTCAGACTTCACGGTGACAATTAATTACCTTTCCCCCTTGGCCATAAAGAGGCACAATTACTTTATATTTTTCACTCTGGTAACCAGGCAACTGACAGTCTTTTCACACAATGGAACTGCTCAAATTGCCTCACTCTGATTCATTTTAGCATGCAGCAGGTTGGGTAGCTGAGTCATCTGCACTTCCTGAAAGGTACAATTAGGGACCACGGTTTTTTGCAGAATCATTAATCGTTCCCCAGGTATTAGCTGAGCTGAGAACGGAGGCAGAATCACCAGCGCAGTTGAACTCCACACTGACTCGGGCCCAGGGGCACAGCTGTCAGGAGCCCGTGGGTTGTTGAGAATAAAGACTGAACTGACTTCAAAAGGCTGACTCTGGTCTCCACTCTGCACCCACCGATCTGTGTGATATTTAACCTGTCATTTAACGGCCTGGGTCTCTGTTTCTGTAGCGGTAAGATAAGGATGTTAGAGTCCAGAGCCCCTGAAAGGGCCTGTCTTAGTCCATTCTGTGTTGCTATAAAGGAATACCTGGGACTGGGTAATTCATAAAGAAAAGAAGTCTGTCTGGCTCACGGTTCTGCAGTTTGTACAAGACTGCATGGCAGAAGCATCTGCTTCTGGTGAGGGTTTCAGGGAGCTTCTAATCAGAGAAAAGAAGAATCCTGTCCACACAAAAACCTGTACATGAAGGTTCACGGCAACTGTATTCATAATAGCCCCAAACTGGACACAACCCAAGTGTTCTTCAACATGTAAATGGTTAAACGCACTGTGACACATCATCAACATGTAATTGGTTAAACACGCTGTGACACACCCACACTACAGAATCCTGCACAGCAGGAAAAAGCACGGGGACGCACCACACGGCAACCCGGACAGGTCTCCAGGGCATTCTGTCGAGTGCAAGAAGCCGATCTCAAAAGATGAAGTACCGTACGATTCCATGTGTGTAGCATTTTTTTTTTAAATTCTTATTTCAGCATATTGTGGGGGTAAAAAGTTTAGGTTATGTATATTGCCCTTGCCCTCCCACCAGCCTGAGTCAGAGCTTCAAGCCTGTCCATCCCCCAGACGGTGCGCATCGCACTCATTTTGTATGTATACACCCATCCCCTCCCCCACCCACATCTGCCCGACACCCGATCAATGTTATTCCTAAATGTACTCTTAGGTGATGATCAGTGAAACCAATCTGATGGTGAGTACGTGCCATGCTTATTTTTCCATTCTTGGGATACTTCACTTAGTAGAATGAGTTCCAACTCTTTCCAGGAAAATACAAGAGGTGTAGCATTCTTGACATGATAGAATTACAGAGCTGGGGGAGTGATTACTGACTGTGAAGGTGAGAGGTGGTGGGAGGTGGGGGCTGAGCGTGACCGTAAAGTGGTGGCACAAGGGAGACCCGTGGCGAGGGACTAGTTCCATATCTTCATTGTGATGGTGGGTATAGGAATCGACATGTGACAAAAAATGCATAGAACCACACACACACACACACACACACACACACGGGCACACATACAACTGAAATCGGAATGAGGTCCGTGCATTGTACTCGCATCAGTCTCCTGGTTGTGACACTGCACTATAGTTAGGCAAGATCTTCCCAGCGCGGGGAAACTGGACGAGGCGTGCACAGTATCTGTCTGCCTCTTCCTGTCCATCTTTAATTACTTTAAAATGAAAAGGCAAAAACAGACAAGCAGAATGAAATGTAGGGAGGGAAGCTGTGGCCTTTGAGAGTGTCCTTGGTGACTAGCCTGGGTGTAGCCGCCCCGACTGGGCCTTGAAGGTGCACACGAACAGGGCTTTGGACATGGTCAGGTGGGAGATTGGCAGGGCTGTGGATGGGACCAGGATACAGGCTTTATAATCAGAATCATCGTCCCCACCGCAGGCTACACTGAGCTTGGGTTTCACCAGCACAGACACCAACATCCAGAGCTGACGCCAGAGCTCATGTCCTCGGGTGGAGAAAAGGCAACCTCACATTAACTGCGTGTCAATTTATGGCCAGGGACGAGCAATGAACACCCAAAATTATTAGGGTTCTCTTTCTGTGCAGGAAAACCCTAGGTGGTAAAAGGGCATATGACATCTTTACAGGTGACCCCATCATGGCTTTCGGGGCATAACGGACTTTCAAGCAGGATGAGGATCAGGGCATGATCAAGACCTCAGATAAGGGTGCCTGGCTGGGGGGAGTCGGGAGCTGGCCAGGGGCAAGGCAGGCAGGACCCGCTCTGTGCCGTGCTGAGCCACCCTGGACTCTAAGGCAAGAGGAAAGATCATTAATACTAACCTTGACTTAAATTTTCTAGTTAGTTCATCACGGGTTTTTGGTGCTAAGTTTCATTTTTTAAAATACTTATTATTTGCAGATTATGTATTTGTGAATTTGCCTACTTACTAAAATGAATTCATGATTCCTAAATCGATTCCCGCAGTGGTTTCACGGTCATCTGTAGACATACACAGAGTGTCAAAAAATTCGAATCATCTGACACACGTGTTCCCTTCCAGCTGAGGCAGAGCAAGGCAATGCTCTGTCATCATCGCTTTCATCTTGCAAACAAGCGTCCTTTCCCTGATCTACCTACCGAGTGACACGTTTTTCACATTTTTGTGCTTTTTTTTTGATGGTTTTGCTGCTTAAAATGCCCAAAAAACGTAGTGCTGAAGTACAAAAAGGCTGTGATGTGTCTTACAGAGAAATACGTGTTTCAGAGAAACTTCATTCAGGCATGAGTTACAGTGCTGTTAGCTGTGAGTTCAATGTTAATAAATCAACTAGGTATATTAAATAAGGCACCTTTAAACAAAAACTCACATAAAACAGGTTGGACTGACAAAAATATTATGGCCAGAGGCTCACAGGAACCTAACCCTGTACTTCCCCTAGGAGCAATGCTTCAGTGTTTGCTAATTCAGCATTTTCAACAGCTTTATAGAACATAACTATTGTGAATAACAAGATTTGGTTGTACTTTTATTTTGATTACTGAGTTTTTCAGTACCCCCAATGCTGGACCTGGTGCTAGAGACCCATTTCCCAGACCAACTTTCTTCCAAAATATTGGGTATTAACATATATTCCTATGTTTCATTCTGCCAAATGACACATTCAAAATACTACTCACTATTATCTACAGTGACAATATATTCATGAAATAAAAAAATATAGAAAAGACATAAAGTCAGAATAAGGAATAGTCTTTTTTCAAAACTAACAGTTAAAAATTTTAGATTTTTTTTTAAGAGATGGGGTCTTGCCCTGTTGCCCAGGCTGGAGTGCAGTGGCATGATCATAGCTCATTGTAACATCAAACTCCTGGGCTCAACTGTTCCTCCTGTCTCAGCCTCCTGAATAGCTAGGACTGTGCCACCATGCCTGGTTAAATTTTAATTTTTTTTTTTTTTTTTTTTTTTGTAGAGACATGGTCTTGCTATGTTGCCCAGGCTGGCCTCGAACTCCTGGCCTCAAGTGAGCCTCTCAAAGCACTGGATTACAGGCATGAGCCACCATGCCCAGCCTACATTGTTTTAAAATATACACTTTTAAAAATTTCAAATGCACAAACCTCTGTGGAAAGCAATATGGAGATACCTCAAAGAGATACAAGTAGATCTGCCATTTGATCCAACAATCCCATTACTGGGCATCTACCAAAAAAACAAAAGACATTCTATAAAAAAGACATCTGCACTAGAATGTTTCTAGCAGCACAATTCACAATTGCAAAGATGTGGAAACAACCCAAGTGTCCATCAATACCTGAGTGGATTAATAAAATGTGGTATATGTATACCATGGAGTACTATTCAGCTCTAAGAAACAATGGTGATATAGCACCTCTTGTATTTTCCTGGATAGAGCTGGAGCCCATTCTACTAGGTGAAGTATCCAAAGAATGGAAAAATAAGCACCACATGTACTCATGTACTCACCATCAAATTGGTTTCACTGATCAATACCTAAGTGCACATATAGGAATAACATTTATCGGGCGTTGGGCAGATGGGAGAGGAGAGGAGGGGATGGGTATATACATACATAATGAGTGCACTGCTCACCGTCTAGGGGATGGACATGCTTGAAGCTCTGACTCAGGGGTGGGTGGCAAGGGTAATATATGTAACCTAAACATTTGTACCCCATAATATGCTGAAATAAAAAATTTCAAATGCACAAAAATACATTTTTATTTTAGAGTATTACTTTGCTCATTACTATTTTTCTTGATTTGCTTTTGTCAATTTCAGTATTTATAGTGAGGCATTATATATTCTTAAATTTATCTTTAGCCAGATCTGAAAGGAGACTGCATAGCAAATGGCTAAAAGTATGGATTCTCCAGGCAGATTACCTGGGTTCTAATCCTATTCCTGACATTTCGCAGCTGTGTGAGTTAGGAGGGCAAAAATTAACTTATGCTTTAGTTTCTTCACTTTTAAAACCAGGGAAATGACGTTACCTAGTAGACTTGTCATGATGACTGGATTTGTTAATGCATTCAAAAATGCTAAGACAATGCTCGTCACCAAGTGCCCGATGAATGTTGGTTATTATCATTTGATTATAATAATGATTACTATCAATTATTATTGGGACAGTACAATGTGAAAGGAACTCAAATTTTCCACTGTTTCAGTATATTATCTAAAAGCATGGTCATTATTTTAAAAATTTGGTTTCACATAGAGATAATGATGGAAATACAATGTCACTAGATTTGGAAATTCTCAGCTTACTTCAAGCTGAGAATCCGCTGCTTGCCCTCAGTCGTTGGCCATGTGCCTTGCCTTCTCCCAAGAGGAACAGAGGAAGAGCCAGTTCTGGCACCTGAAGCTTCTGGAAAGGAAGGGCCCCCAGCAGGCCCAACATGGAGTGGCTGGAAAGTTTCTAGAAGGATGCCGGCTGAGGAGCCACAGGCCTTGCAGGGGGATAGCATGTGAAGAAAAGAGACCAAGGCTAAGTCCCAGTTGGCCAATAATTCATTCTGTCTCTCAGGGCAGTCCTGGGGTTTCTATGGGCCACCATCCTCGTCATCATCATCATCATCACCACTGTATTGTGAAGTTTTTGAGGGCCAGGCTACTCAGTCTTGAACCCCTGGAACCTAACACAGAGTCTGGATTGGATTAAGTGCAAAATAAATATCTGCTGCATTGAGGATCTGCGATGCCCTCTGCTCTCCTTCCAAGTCCCCGTCCTACCCATCTTTCAGGGCAAATCCTACGTTCCTCGTAAGGCTGTTGGGAGGATTAAGTGCAAAGGCAAAGCTGGCACGTAGCAGGAACTCAAACACGCTAGTCCTGCCCCGCGCTGGCCGGGAAGCCCAGCTGTATCCTAGGCGGGCACAGCTGGCGGGGGGGGGGGGGGTCAGGTGTGGAGGTGACAGCTCTGTTTACTCTCAGGTCCTGCAAGCTCACCTCAGCCTCACAGCGTCACCTGGGCTTAGTGGTGATGCCACTGCTACCCTGGGCTCCCTCGCCTATCACTCGATAGAACAAGATACTACCCATGGAGGTTCCTTAATTTTCATCCACCTGTGGCTACACATCAGCCTTCCACGTCAGACTGATGCAGCCTGTTCGGAACTCGTAACCTCCCCCCTGCAGCAGCAGGTGGCCCGAGTGCATGAGCAAAGAGTGGAGGTCTCAGAGTACAGAGTGGCTACCCCCCCCCACCACTAAAATGTTTTTAAAAACAGTGCATGCAGCCCAAGCAGCTCCTACCTGTTATATAACCTTGACCTAGACAATGCATCTGACCACAAAGCACAAACTATTTAACATCTGTCTACCTTGGTAAGGTCCCTGCAAGATGAACGAGCCTGCTGCTGTCATTTGTAGATGTGAGGGAACAAGGACAGGCTGCCAAACATAAGAGCAAAACATCCTTTCTCTTTATATCACGATGCCTGAGCAGCTTGGGTTCTGTGTGGTCTGAACACTCCACCATGCACTCGCTTTCATTAATAGTATTCCTGTGGGCTGTTGAACTCAAATTGCTTTTCTAATTATCTGGGGGGAGTTAAAAATCTAATGTGAAGAGAGACTTGAATGGCCATATGGAATCAGTTCTTCCATTTCACAGATGAGACGACTGAGGCTGCGGGGCCAGGTATCTTCCGGAAGCACAGAGTGGAGCGGGGTGAATCAGGATTGAAACTCCAGTCTTCCGAGACCACTTTCTGTGGTTTTTGCCCTGAATGACACCATTCCCTTCATTGATTTCTCAATTACCACACAAAACAGATGGGCCCTCTTTCCCCTACTTCCTGATGACGTTAACAGAGGTGACATTCTATAAATATCGCGAGGGAGTGGTGGCAAGACCTCAGGAGCCGAGTCCCGTGATGTAAAAGTATTTATAAACTCACACTCAGGAGCACTTGCTCCTCCACGGGGACCAGGGGAGCAGCTGCAGTCCCAGCACCGCTGAGGTTTTGTACAGGAAGACTAGCTGGTGACGGGGTCATTATCAGTTTTATGGCCTCACAGTTAGGGCTGGCTGTGGCTAACAACCAAGTTCTTTGGCAAGTGGATCTATTCTACACCCAGTCTGTGCAGAAGAATACTATTACAACCCCCACTATGACATAGGTGTTTAGGGAGGCTTCTTTGCAAGGTAAGAAATCGATGCAGTTGAATCGCACTGATGCAACCAGGCAGTTCCAAAGGCAACCTCAGTGTGACAGGAGCCACGGAGATTGATAGTGGCCAACAAGAGTGTGGTATGTCAGACACCCGAATCCCAAAGCACGGATTTTTATGCTACAAGAATAAACAGACTTATTTCTCTTTGGCCAAAATGTGTTGATGGTAATGGTTCCTGTTTTGATTAACATTGATGTGTTGGAGCCTAGTTATAATGAGTTAAAGTTCACAGTCCAAAACCACAATTACTCTTGCACCAACCCAGTAACAACAAAGACCCTACTGTGCAGTGCAGCCCCCCAACCCCCCAACCCTTCCCGGTGCTCTGGCGTGCTGGAAGGTGAGTGAGCTGAACTTCAGCCCTTGCTTCTTCAATAGGAGAGCTCTCGCTATCGATGTCTGCCTTCCCTGGGAATTCTCTCCTGTAAGAGACAAAGCTGCAATTTCGTAATCCCACAAACATACGAAGGTGGATGATTTGTCTAACCCTCCAATACAGTTACTTGCAAGAAGCAGCTATTGTTGGAAGAGAAAAGGATCCTTGCACCGTGGCTCCAAAACACAAGCCCCGAGAGAAGCAGGGTCCAAGGATCTGGTGTGGACGTCTGACTCTCAAACCCACAGAGAGGCAGGTGGACCGCACACAGCTGAGCTAACCGGAGGGGCATGTGCACAGCCCCTCACACCAAACAACACTTGAATGTTATCCTCTTCACCTTTTTGTTTTTGAGACAGGGTCTCACCCTATCACCCAGGCTAGAGTACAGTGGTGTCATCATAGCTCACTGTAACCTCAAAGTCCTGGGCTCAAGCGATCCTCCTGGCTCAGCCTCCCAAGTAGCTGGGACTACAGATGTGCACGACCACACCCAGCTAATCTAAAAAAAAAAAAAAAAATTTTTTTTTTTTTTAAAGACGGGGTCTTGCTATGTTGCCCAGACTGGTCTTGAACTCCTGCCTCAAGCAATCCTCCTGCCTCAGCCTCCCAAAGTGCTGGGATTACAGGCATGAGCCACTGCACCCAGCCCTCTTTACCTTTCGTAAGGATGCTTTGAGAAAGGTCTCCTGCGGTGGGCCTCCGTATTTGCTATAAATCCCCTTGTCAGGTCAATTGTCAAAATGTTCACATCTGGGTGATGACTTCTCTTTAAAATGTAGTGCCAACCATACCATGAAATAACGCACAACGTTACATAGTATGTTTACAAATACTTTTCAGTGGCCTGAGAATAAAAATAAACTCACACTAGGCCACGCACTGAGAAAACAAGAGGTACATCTTCAGAGAAAGCTTGAAGCTGGAGTAGCTGTCAACGTACAGCAGAACGCTGATCACTGCTGAAGCCGTGCTGGATACTCTGCTCCCTATTTTTGTGTAAGTCCATGATATTCCATAATAAAAAGTTTAAAAAGAGAAAGACGAGAAGAGTTGTTAAGAAATACAATCAAATATTAACTGCGTTTAATGCTGGGTAGAAGGGTGAGCCGTGATTTCTGATTTTTCTTGTTTATCTTTTTATGCCATTTAAAATATTCTACAAGGAGACTATATTATATTTATAATAAAAAGCCAGGCTATTTAAAAAAAAAATTGTGCCATAAAAATTTAGACTTTCTAGAAAATTTATCTCCTCCTCCTCCTTTTCCTCCTCTGCCCTTCTCATTCCCTCCTCCTCCTTCTTCTTTATGACAAAAATTATATAACCCAGCATATTTTCTTTTCTGCTCTGGTTCACTAAAGGTAGTGATATTGCCTCTCAGAGTTACCTTATTTCTTCCCCTTTCTCGTGAGTGTGATAGACCGTCTCTAGCTCTCGCACATATAAAACACACACCATACACGTATAACCTCTGTGTCATTTTTGGAAGCACATACCTTAAATCCCTTCTGGAACAAGATGGGCAGAAACTGGCACATCTGTAAGGGATGCCCCAGGTCCTCCCCGTCCACTGACAACCTGCGCCTCTGAGCTGCACATCTGCGCCGGGTACTGTCACTTCCCGACCCTCCTGCGGTGGCTTTGGCTGCCTGCCAGAGCCTGCCACCCTGGGCAGCAGCTCCTGGCCACTTCTTCACTGGCCGGCTTGTTGCTCACTGTCCAATCGTGCCCCTGGCCACAGCAGCTCAGGAGGAAGAGCCCGAAGTCCCCTCCTGCCGCAGAGCCCTCCTCGATTCCCACCAGGGATATCACATCCACCACGAATGCACAGTAAGAATCGCTCCCCTGGCACCGCCATTTCCTCATCGGTCAAGTGCAGAGAGAGAGAGAGAGAGAGAGAAACTTGTCTTCATTCGCACCCACAACATGACCCTCCAGACTCACGGGGCTGTGGTTCGCAAAGGTTATTTTAGCTTCCTGGAGAGAGGTATTCCACAGAGATGACATACTGAAATTATTTTTACAAGGTCTCCTGAGGGCTGCAGCTTAGTAACCTGGAAGGTTCCATCGGGGAGCACCACCCACCACGACAGGGGCACAGCCATCAGCAACCGCCAGGGATCTGTGATGTTTTTGGCAGACTACTTGCCTTTAACATCAAAATGATTCCCCTTATCTTCCTTAGCTACAGAAACCCTTTATCCTTCAAGGAAGCATTTCTCAAAATACAGTTTAGGGACCACCGATATAGGAAGGGCATGGGGTGTTGCGGGGAAACAGATGTTAAAATGCAGATTCCTGGGCCTCGGGCCCGACTTCCTACTCCACATGTCTGGGAGTGAGACCTGGGAATCTTCATTTTGGCTTTTCTGTAGACGACGTTCGTCCCCCTCCCAAGCCCCTGCTTTGTAGCCCAGCCCCCTTTCCGTGCCCCCAGGGTCCCTCCACAATGACGCCCGCCAACCTTGCTGTCTTCTCCTCTCTGAGCCCTTCCGGGCTTTGTACTTTGTAATGCGTGAATTAGAATCTGATTCTGTATACTTCCCTAATGCTATTCTATGTGGTGCATTTCCCTCCAACATCATAATCTCACTATAATTACAGTCTACATCTCCTGTGCATTGTAAATGCCCAAATCTACGTTGTCGGTTTATCTGGGACACAGAATGAATGAAACCATAGCTTCCGAGGAAACTCAGATGGCTTTGCTGGCTGCTTAATGTACGAAAGTCACCGACATATTTGTGGAGAGCGTGAAGTCACTGCTTAAAAAAAATACAGAAACAAATTCCAAAAGTCAATGAGAACAAAGGAACAAGAAATGTCAAATGCTGTTGGGAGGCACACATACTTTTACTACAGAGAAGTAAACTCCGCAATTTAATTAAAAAATAAATAAATATAAATAAATCATATGTGGAAGGTGCACAAGTGGATGCTATTACTACCAATAGTTTTCTACTATAAAATTTACTACAGTGCTATAAAAATAAACTTGAAGTGAAGGTAGAAAATAGATTAAAATTAAAGGGGGTATAAACTGGACCACTGTGAGGCATCTTGACTTTGCCCAGGGACGAAGAACCCGACTTGGTTTATAGGAAAACCACTCAAATCAGTTTGATTGGAAACCAAAAGAAAAATATATCCCAGAAAGTGATTGTCTCCCGCCCCCAGAGGAGGTTTAGCTTTTTCCAGGAAAACTAACTTATTCAGGGAACGAAAAGAACATTGCCATCAGAGAATGTTTGTATTCCATGAGCAAACATACCAAGTCATAAGCAAGGATTTACATGTAGCCAGAAGCTTGGAGAAATAATTAAAAACCAGTATGAAGATATTAGATAGACTGAAATTGTTTCTTTAGAGTCAATTGCCTAGCTGAGTCTGTAATCAGACTTCTGAAATATTTTGGACCAGCCATGTAATAAAAGGACAGCCTGGGAGGAAAGGAAAAGAAAAGAAAAGAGAAGTGACAAAAACCATCAATCTCTGCCACACCCCCGCCTGCATTTGCTCGCCTCCAACCTCAGTGGAAGACAGTGTCTACCTTGTGTCCCCATCCAGGTGGTCACAGAGACCTGCACACCTCTCTCTTAGCTTCCTGACTGTACCATAAATCATCTCTGTAGCCTCCTGTCTCCATCTAACTCACAAGCTTCTCAATAACATGAACCACGTATCACAAGACTTTGCATCTTCAGTTCCTCCCGAGAGCCTGGAGCGTAGCAGAGATGACCAAATGTCTGGGTGTTTCTCAAAGCTCGTGTGTATCCCAGGCGGTGCTGCTGGGCTCCGTTTTGCAATGTCACACTTGGTGTTCAAGATTGTGGCACTGCCCGGCCACCTCGTGGGCGCAGACATGGTCTTCCCGGACCCCTGCTGGGAACGACCTGGAGGATCTGTCATCTCCACCTCGTAACTGCCCCGTTCTCCACGGCGCCTTCCCTCTCCCAGAGGTGCCCAGACTGTGACCTCAAGTCCCAGGGCTCTGCTTTGCAAGCTACGACTCTCACAGACCATAGATTTCGGCACCAAAAGTAGATATTATTCTAGACTCTACGGGGCACACAGGGTGACTAAGGCAGGCCGCAGATGTAAATTTCATCGTGACCCAAGGCGACCATGTCTTTTTGCCTTCAGGCACATTTGTTGCCAGAGACAAGAAGAGTGGTCAGATGACGAACATAGAGCTACAACAAGAGTCGAGCCTGGGCTCCTCTTTAGTCACAGTGGGGACAAGGGTGACAGGGAGGTGGGGGAGCAGGGAGCGGTGGGCTCTGGTGGCTCTGGGTCAGGGCTCTCTGAGGTCGATTCCCGGCTCTGCCATTTAGTGACATGGAGAAATGGCTCCACTGCCTGAATCTTACTTTTCTCATCTTTAAAAATAAAGTGAGAACAGCCAACCATCAGCCTTGAGTGACAATTAAATTGTATAATGTATGTAAGTCACCACGGTGCCTGACTCAATAACCCTGCCCGCTCAAGTAATGTGTTTGAACGGAGAAATGAGCAGAAAGCCCTCCTTGTCCATCTTGACCTCGCCTCTGGATCTGCTGTAACAAGCACAGTGATGATGACCGTGGTAATAACCACTATTTATCAGCTTACCATGTGCTGGGGCTCTGACCTACATGTGGTGCATGGCTTGGCCCATTTACTCCTAAAAACAGCTGCAGGAGATACTTCTTAGCATTGTCAACACCTCCAAGATGAGGAAACCAAGGCCCAGAGAGGGGTCACACCGCTATAGGAGGTGGAGCTGGATTCCATCCTGACTGTGCCCTTAATCACTGCTCTGTTTCTTATACCGCCCTTGGAAAAAGGGGGCAATATATTAGGACAAAAAATAAAGAGCTCAGGTTGATTATTCATAATGTTTCAGGCATCATGTAAAATATCCTTGATGCTTCTTGACATATTATGCTGTTTAATATTCAGATAAGTCCTTTGATGTAGAAGTTACAATTCACCTGTTTAATCCCAGGGAAACTGAGGTAGGATTTGAAGTCCAGCAGTCTAATGCCAAAGCTCACGGGCTTCACCACCCCCTACGCTGTCCCCATTTCAAGCAGGCAGTCACACAGATGGAGCCGGCAACATTGGCTGTTCATGGCCAAACAGCTTTTGAACACTGCTTCAAGTGCCATGGGCAGGGGAGCCACGGCTGGGGGAGAAGTGACAGCTGGTTGTCCGGGACGCCTGGCACTCAGGGGCCCTGCCTGCCACACGCACATTACTGGCACAGAATCAAGCATCCTGGAGGCCAACGAGCCCCAGGTCGAGCTCTTGAGTAGTTGAGACGTTCCTTTCCATTGGCGGGGACAGGCCTGGGCCATTCAGGGTGTCAGTGGATGGTCGGTCCTTTCCAGGACGTCCCTGGACCACGTCTCATGCAGCCAATACCCACCCATCGAGGCCTGGTCCAAGGGAGCAAGGAGCCCGCAGAAGAGGCCTGGATACTTTTTGATAACTGGCCTTATTCTCATAGGATTTGCCCTGAAGAACAGCCTTTTCCCTTCTCTTTTCTATTGCCCTCACCGGATACTGCATGAGGATTTTGTTGCCAACCGTTCTCAGAAGCGGTTCTTCTGCTTTGTACTGGCGCTCGGTTTAGCCAGAGCACTGGGACGTGGCGGGTACGGGATGGGGCCTCTCCTCTCTCTGGACACCCAGTTCTTGCTTCACACAGCTGATGACTCTGAAATAGCAGGAGAGGGCGCGTGGACATCAGCGTCACTCAGATTCAGAAGCAGATTCTGCACGTGGGCTCATGATGCCTGGCACGGGGAGGCTGGTGTGGGAGGTGCCCTGGCGTTGGACGTTCTGCCTCTGCGCCAGGGTCTAGACGTGAGCGAGGAGGCCACGAACATAGGGACAAAAACAACACAGCTCTTCCTCTGTAGCGTCATCGAATAAGCCCAACTCAAGAGTCTCCCGCAAGTTTAGGAACCTAGTACAGTCCAAAGTCTGTATCAGTTTGCTAGGGCTGCCATGGCAAAGCACCACAGACTGGGTGGCTTTCACGACAGAACTTTCTTTTCTCACCGTTCTGGATGCTGAAGTCTGAGATCAGGTGTCGGCAAGGTTGGTCTCTCCCGAGGCCTCGCTCCTCGGCCTGTAGATGGCTGTGTCCTCTCTGTGTCTTCCGAGGTCTTCCCTCCCCGTCTCTGTGTCCAAATTTCCTCTTCTTCTTCGGACACCAGTCCTGCTGGACTAGGGCTCACCCCAAGCACCTCATTTTAACTTAATTACCTCCTTAAAGGTCCTATCTCCAAATACAGTCACGTTCTGAGGTGGGGGAGGTTAGGACTTCAATACAGGAATTTGGAGGGGGCAGGTGGGACACAATTCAGCCCACAACACTCCCCCCTTTCTCCCTCCTAAATTCAGCTTCTTCTTGCATGCAAAATACATTCACCTCATCCAAAAGCCCCCCCAAAATCTTTACCCCGTCCAGCATCAACTCTAAGTGCAAAATCTCATGTAAGTATCATCTACATCAGGTACAGGTGAGATTTGGGGTATGATGCACCCTCAGGTCATGGGGCTGAGCTTTCTTGGGGTCACAGATCCCTGAAGTGGGTGGTTTCTTCTGACACACTGAGTATTCCCACCACTGCGCCCTCTCCCAGTACCCCTGGAGAGTGGCCCGGTGGTAAGTATGACACCCACCAGCAGACGGGAGGAGATGTGGCCAGTGGAGCACCAACCAGTCCCAGGTGCCACTGTAAGGCTGCGCTAGACTGTGGCAGAGGCCACCAGGGCCTGCCCATCATCTCCTCTCCCCCCACCCCCTGCGGCGTTGAGAGGGAGCCAACTGTCCCACCAGCAGTACATCTCCAAGCTTCCCTTAGAGAGAGGACAGCCAGTGAGCTAGAAGCAGGAGCCATCGGGCAGGGCTCCCAGGAGAGCTCCACAAGGGAGCCTGACTCATCACTCCTCCTGCCTGGAGGGCAGATTTGATGATGGGATACTAGGAGCCAGCGGTGAGAATGGTGGAGCAGACAGATGGATGTCACGGTACTGCCTTACTGGTCCCAGACTGGAGTTTGCATGAAGTGAGAGGAAAACGGTGACCTATCCTTTTACATGATCACTGCTCTGGGTCTTTGTTAGCAGAACCATTTAAGAGAGCCACGCCTCCCGACACCAGCCCCATGCCCTGTGCTGCAGTCTATGTTCAGGATTTAATTACTCGTGGCTTTTATGTGACGGTTTTTCTTTGAAGAAGCAGGGGAGCTATACAGAGAGATTTCTTACAGCTAATCTTTCTCTCACTGTCAAACAGGGGTCTGAGGGGGACACCGGGAGAGAAGACAGGAGGTGGCCACAGACAGGCAGAAGGACGCTACGGAGAAGAAAAGAGAGAGGACAGGCAAACCAAGGGGCGATGCTGAGGTTGGGAGGCACAGTTGACACTGGCCCCTGGAGCCAGGCCTCCTGAGGAACAGGCCACGCCAGCTCTCCAGTGCCAATGACGACCACACAGGCGGCCACCACGTGGAATTCTCTGTCCTGGTGCCATACAGAGGGGCCACTGAAAACCAGCTGTTCCCATAGCTCCTCTGAATGGAACGGTGCTCATGGAAGGGTAAACCCGCCATGAGAAACAGATCAAAACAGGCGTGGCAGAGTCACATACACAGATGTCTGAAAACCGAAGATGAGAATTGCAAAATGGGAGTAAAAATCAGACAACATTTTGTAAGCTTTGTTTGGCTGCACTGAGCACATTCTATGTGATGGATGGAATTGTGTCCCCTAAAAATATGCCGAAGTCCTAACCCCCAGCACCTTGTAACGTGATCTTCTCTGGAAACAGGGTTGTTGCAGATGTCATTAGTTAAGATGAAGTCATATCGGAGTTGGGCAGATCCTTTATCCAACATGATCTTCTTGTAACGTGATCTTCTTTGGAAACAGGGTTGTTGCAGATGTCATTAGTTAAGATGAAGTCATACTGGAGTTGGGCAGATTCTTTATCCGACATGTCTGGTGCCTCGTGAGAAGACAGCCAGGGGAAGACACAGAGACGCAGGAAGACTGCAGCGTGAAGACGTGAGGGTAGAGGCAGAGGTTGGAGGGACGTGTCAGCAAGCCAGGGAACGCCAAGGACTGCGGCGACCCTCCGTGGGAGATGAGCATGGAACAGATTCACCCTCAGAAGGAACCAGCCCTGCCAGCAACCAACCCTGATCTCGGAGTTCCAGCCTCCAAATGTGCAAAACAATACATTTCATTATGTTAAGCCACCCAGTTGGTGGTACTTTGTGTATGGCAGCCCTGGGAAAATAATCCACCCTATATTCCCAAAACTTTCCATTCGGTGGTAAAATCATAGTTTCAGTTGGAAGCCATGGGTGTTTTTTTTTTTTTTCTTTTTTGAATCAAAAAACAAGATTTATAATAAAAACACTAAAGAAGTTAGTTTTTTTCAATAGCAGTTGAACCTGTCTTAGGCCTCAGAATAAATGCGTGTCTTTCCATACACCAGAGTGGAAAAATTTGTTGAGACACGGGCTGCTGCTTCTCAGTCTAAACTGAACCAACTTTAAAAAGATTCTTTAAATAAAATGTCACCCCACAGGTAGTTTCTGGTATGCAATTTCTCCTTATTGGGTTGCATATTGGTGTCATCTCATAAAATGCTATTATATTAACTATCATAAACATAATCATTAAAGTAAGGTTATTATGTTGAATAAATGGGACAATGCCTATATTGAAGCTTAAAGTGAAATTTTACATTTTCTTCTTATGTGAGCAAAGATTGAAGAACAGGTACTATGAGATCCCCAGCTGTTTATATTCATGATAGTCCAGTGGTCAGATCATCTATCTAAAAACCAATTTTTAACCTCTAATAATAAAATAAAATTCAAAACTGTATATGAATGCATAGTATCCTTACCAATGGCTTTTCTTTTTCTTAAAGTCCTTAAAATGGAATGATGTTCCTAAACGTGAATTTAAAACATATATCTGGCCTGGGGGCTTGAATGTTCCATTGCAATATCCCTACAATAGGACCACAGATAAAATACATGGTGCCCAATAGCGAATTTTGGTTTTGGAAAAAGTATGTCCCATGCAACATTTGACACATGATTATCCTGAGAATTTATTTTTCGTTGATCTGAAATTAATATATAACTGGGCACCCTATATTTTTATTTGCTAAATCTGGCAACTTTACTCTAAAAGTACAGGTGGAAAGCGGAGTCACTGCCCTAAGCAATCTCCAAGATGCGAAGGGAGCTTTGGATGCAGAAAGAGACAATAACAGTAACATCGAACACAGAGCTGGAGGTTTGTTATACTGGTTCACTCAGGGCGGGTGAAAATGCTTTCTCTCCAGCAAAAACAAAGGAACTAAAGCACAATCATGAATTTCCTTTGCTTTTCTACCAAATTCCCAGAACCACCCCCATACATCTGCATTTGACCCTGTGCAAATTAGCTTGTGAGAGAAGTAAGGCTTTCTATGATTCAGGAAATTCTAAAGCTGTTCTTTAAATGGATGCGTTCTGGTTTTCTTCTACGAGTGCCAGAGATTGCTTCCCTACTTTGCCTTTTTTTTTTCTTAACAGAATTTTTTTAAAATTCTTGGAGTGGACAATCTTGAGACTATTTAGCTGGCCAGGAAGAGGGAGTCGTGAGTGTCCCCGTTCAGGTTAGGGTGTCCCCACCCAGATTAGCACACATCCATAGCCTCTTGCTGGAAATCTTTCCCACTGTTCCTCGTCCCTTTCTTCTTTCCGATTAGTCCCTTCTTTTGGTTGCTTTCTCTTCCCAACTGCAGGTTTTTCCTGCTAACAGCCTCTTAGCCGTCAATGTTTTTATAAGAAGACCATTTCCTTCTTGTGAGTGCAGGTAGGTTGGGTCACCTGGGGGCTTGTCTTGGCCACTCTCCATTTGGACTCTAGGTCACCACTCCTGCCCACCGCCATGCCCCTGCCATGGCCAAGCCCCTGCCCTCGCGCTGTGGCCCCACAGACCCGTAAGATTCTTAGAGAATGGCTGCCCATTAAAATGCACAACCTGGCCAAAGCCACTGCTCTTTTCAATGTCAGGTTCAGTAGGTTCATAAATGTATTAGTTTGCTATGCCAGGTAACAAATACACAGAGATTTGCAACAGCCTACATTAATTACCTCACTGTCTCCAGAGGTCAGGAATCTGGACATGGCTTTGCTGGGTCCTGTGCTCAGGGGCTTACAGGGTTGCAATCAAAGAGTTGGCCAGCGCGAGTTCTCACCTGGAGGATGGACTGGGGAAGAATCAGCTTCCAAGCCCACTCAGGTTATTGTTATTGGCAGCATGTATTTCCTTGAGGGCCTGGGCTCTTTCTGACTGTCAACAGGAGCCTGCCCCCAGCTCCTAGAGCTGCCTGTAGTTCCTTGCCATGTGGCTTCCTTGTCATGAAGGAAGGAAGGAAGGAGAGTCTCTCCAATGTCTACCAGCAAAAAGAAATCTTACATAATATAACCACAGGAAGAACAGCCCATCATTTTGCCATAATCTATTGGTTAAAAGCAAGTCACAGGTCCCACCTGTACTCAAGGGGAGGGGATTAGACAAAGGGGTAAACACCAGGAGACAGAGAGAAAAAGCTCAGCCCTCAAGCTGTAAGCCTGGGTAGCTATTTCAATATTTTAATGTAGATTCTAAGCGCAAGGAACAATGCTGCAGAACATGTGATCATTTGGCCTCTTCCTCCTTCAGTCAAAATTTTGAAGAACAACCATTTACTGCCCTAAAAGAAACCTCAATTCTTAGAGAATTGCTGTAGTTGTATATTTGAGGAAGGACCACAGGCCCAGAGTCTGAAACGGAAGTTTAAAAGGCTCCAGGCCATAGACACAATCTGAGTCCTAGTCCTGTATTTCTCCAGGCCCTCAATGTCCGGAGTTCAACTGCAAAGACAACTGCATGGCACTGCCCATGGCAGAGGCTGGGGACGTTAGTGATAAAAAATCTTGGTGGTGGATCAATTTCCTTTCACTTTCTGCAAGAGGTTAGTGGGGTCTGATTTCTTCTGATGTCAGTGTGGTCCTCTGAATTCTCAACCATAGCAGCCGGTAACACATTGAGCAGGGGACCTCGTGGTCAGAGAAACAGCTGGACAGGCAATGGTAACACCCAGGGGGAGCAGCCCTGGATGGCACTCGCCAGAACGTCACATTTCATTTCTGTCCCCTGCGCAGCTGTTTTTACTCATCCGTCCCCCGGTCTGGAACTCGTCCCCGGACTGTCTGCACAACCCACTTCCCTTGCTGCTCAGCCCTCAGCTGGCAGGTCGGCTCCCAAGACAGGCTTTGCGGAACCCACGGACGGTCACATCACCCTGAGTGGCTCCGTCACAGCAGCAGCAGCAGGTGTCTGGGTTCTCGAAGCCACCTTGCTCCATATTTAACTTTTTGTCATTGGTCTCCTGAGCATCTGCGAGTGAGCGAGCAAGTGGGACAGAGCCCTGGGTGCACCCTGGAGCCTTCGTCCAGCCCCAGGCCACTTCGGAAGAGAAGCTGGTGGAGCTTCTGCGTGTGACTGTGCGTGTCGTGAGCCAAGTCTCACATCTGCCTCTCCGCGCACTGACTGGCGGTCTGCTCCTTCGGGAGCGTAGAAACACCACTGTCACCGTTCACATCGGGAAAGAGTTCAGAGTGGCGCAAGCATGGGCCGAGGCAGGTCGCACAGTACGCAGGGACGGCGCCCGGGCCTGCTGGATGGGGGCAGTTCCTCGGGACGCTGCGAGGTCTGGATGACACGGCCTGTGCAGAGGCGCTTGGGAAACTGTGAACTGCCAGGTTGATACGTTAGGGCATGTGATCGTGCTAAAATCTTCAGAAATGATGATAAGTCCCCCACCCTGCCGCGTGGGAGCTGAGATCTGGGGGATGGGCTCACCGCATGCATCGGCCAACCCGATGCCAGAAGAAACCAGGCTCCAGGACCCAGAGTGTCTCCGGCCAGCCAGGAGAGCCAAACACCAGTGGAAATATGGGGCAGTAACTGGGTGACAGTGAGGGACCCCCTCATAGCTGTGCAGTGAGATGCTCTGACACAGTTCTAGATTAGTCAACAGCGTGAGATAAAATGTGACCTTCACCTCGCCCAAATTTGAGAGGCTGAACAGCATGCAGGCTCCTGTGTTCACCTGTGGCCTTTGCTGCTGCCAGCCCCCCTCCTTGTAGGAACTGACCTGCCGGCAAGGAGCCCCCTCCCCAGGCTCCCCACGGTGGGGGGATGGGATGGAGATGTGTAAAAGGCAACAGTCTCCTCCACCACTCAGGGCGACCTGCCACTTCAGAGGCAGAAAAGAAGTCCCAGGGACAGCGGTGAAAGGTTGCAGGAACAAAAGAAGAAACCGACACGGGGTGCTAGAATGAGCCACGGGGCTAATGTTTGCCTCTGTGCCCCAGCAGGGAGCTGAGGATTTGGGACAGCATCCTCATCACTGCTCAAAGAGATTGCAGCTATGCACAAAATTCACTGTCGCCCTTTCAAAATGCTAAGCTGTTTTGCTATGCAAGTCACAGCTTTCTTTGTTATGAGGCCTGAGCAAGGAGTGGGGATTAATTCATCACTGCCGTGCCAAAAAAAATGCAATATTTCTATTAGAGTCCTTTCTTCATCACAAGGCTCAAGTCTGAAAGCACTATAGAAGTTGGAGAACATCTTGAAAATGTCATGTTTAGGTTCTGTCTGAGATGTCAGACACTGTGCGCTCAGTGAGGAATTACTACCTTTAGGAATCAAGAACTGTGTCGCCTGCGAAACACTGAATGAAGCAAGGTAGAAAACATACAAGAAAAATGCCCAGGATGAAATACTAACACACGGACTCTAACCTTCCATAGAAGCTACCACAGAGCCCAGTTCATTTTGCTGGGAATTCTATGAATATGAGCCCCTCAAGAAAACCAAGATTCGGTTGGACTTAATTTTGCATGCCTAGCAGTTAGCACAAGGCACATTGGAGTCCAATAAATGTTACATGTGTGCACAAAGATTCATGGACACCATTGTTGACTGCAATGCTACTTATAATGGAGAAGGACTGTAAATAAAATACACTAAACTCCAGCAGTAAGGACTTGGCTAAGCATATTTTAATAAGTGTATACGATACAACCATTTAGAATCACATCACATTCTTGAAGAATAGTTAAAGGTAAATAGAAACTGCTCGTAATATCTTAAAATTAGGCAAAGCAAACAAACCCATATTATACAAATAGCCGGCTTTTCGTGGAAAAATATCTACAAGCATACACACCAAAATAAATTGTTAACAATAGTTTTCTGTGCGGTGGAGATATAAATGGTTTTAATTTTCTGACATACATACTTCTGCATTTAACCAAGTTGCCACAATGGTCATATCTAGTCTTACAAGGAATGAACGAGCCCCGTGAGGATTTCAAGAATGATCTCTCTGTGATCTCGCACAGCCCCATCCCTAGGCATTTTGATTGAAATATGCCAGAAGGTTCTTCTGTCCCAAATACCACTCACTTCACTGCCACACTGCTAGCATCGTTGTTCTGGGTTAAGACACCGTCTCCGTCCAGTTAAAATGCACCTAATTTTCATGGAAGGGAAACATACTACCACATTAGTGTAGTGAGCGAGAGAGCTGTCACCTATAGAAAGCAAGTCTCTAAGAAAGCTGAGATGAGGATATCTCAGTGAGGATTTGGGAGGTAGGAAGGCAAGTGATGGGAAAGATGTCTAAAGCTTCTCCAAGTGTAAAGTGTCTGCCGAGTACCCTAGGAATCTGTTAAAACGCAGATTCAAATTTGGTGGGTCTGGGGTCCTGCCTTACTAACAAGCTCCCAGGCAATGTCCACATTGCTGGTCTGCCCCCCACACACTGGGTAGCAGGGTACATAGGGTGCCCCCCACAGTTTTTCTCAAGATCCACACCCGCCCAAACGTTCAGTGAAAACCCCATAGGCTGTATTCTTTCTGGAGCAAAATCAGACACCACTACAGGCATCTTGTTGCTTTTTGAAGGATTCGATCCAACATCTTTCTCTCACAAAGAACTTCCCAAGGAACTCGGGGATTTACAGGCAGTCTTAGGAACTGCACCAGCTGCAAGGCACAGCACCCTCCCCGGGAAGCATATACACAACCCACGTGGTTGTGTTCGTCTGGGCTAGAACCTTGCCGTGGTGCTGCAGATGGGCGGAGCCACTGAGAGCCACAGGCTCACTCTGATGATGCCCTTGCAGAGGAGGCAGCTGACGCTCTCAGCAGATGGAGAACACGAGGCATTCAAGGTCAAGGTTGAAGGAACTTACAGCTTGTTAAGCAGCCCATTTCAGACATGCCTCATATGCTTGTCTTTCTAAGAGGAAGCTGGCAGTGGGGCTCTGTTCTGGTCATTCTTCTAAACCTACATTCCCTGATTGAAAGAAAAAAAAAATAGGGAGAGCTATCTAGGACTCACTGGTGGAACTGACAATGAGGGAAACCTGCCGGGGGAATAGGATAAACGATCGAACTTAAAAAGTTACCGTAATAACTACATTGCCCAACAGCGGCGTGGACTGAGATGGATGAAATGAGCTCTTTGCACAGCAGGCATCCAAGTCAAAGCCGGAGAGCCATCTGCCAGGAGCGCAGAGAAAGGATCTTGAAGGTCCTTCCCAGCTCTAAATTCTGTTTTGAAGTGACATGGGGTTATCTGCCTAAGGAGAAGAGTAGTCCTTTGTACCGGAGAATAAGAAAAAAAGAGACATGCCTCTAATTGCTTCACCTGGGGCCAAAGAGGGCTTCTCGCTTCGTCATCTCCTGGCAAGGTTATAGGTGAAGGGGAAGGGAGGGACTTGCTCAGCGAAGAAGGCAGTGACGAGGGCACAGCCACTCATTTGTGTGAAGGAAAGAGAACTGAGGGCGCATTAGCCATCAAGCTCTGTGTACCAATTAGCAAATCATGCAAAGACAAAAAAATACAACTTACATGAGTAGGGGACCCACACCTAGAAAAAAAGGCTGGGGTCTAGATTTTGACAATCTTGCTCAGTCTCCAGCCCCAGAGATGAGTTTGCAAGAGGCAAGAACATAAAAAAAGCACACGTGTTGAAAAAGGACACATACTGAGGCGAGTATGTCTAGATTCTGCCCCCTGCAAAATGCCACACAAGGCCCGTGATGACGTGGAAAGCAAACTGCAAGAGAAGCTGGCCGATCTAGGTCTCAATGGCCCGGTCACACCTGATGGATTAAACCAAAATATCTGGGGGTGGACCCAGGCATCTGGATTTTTTTTTTTTAAACTCCCAGGTGACTTCAAGGTGCAGCCGAGGTTGAGAAGCATGGATCTAGTCCCAGCTCTGCACCCGATTAAGCAATCCTGGCCAAGTCACTTAACCTCATTGGGAATTGAGGTTAGAACAGAAGAGAGATCCACCACTAAGGTCTCCTCCAGCAATAAATGTTAAAGCTCGTTGTTATTTTCTCCTATTTAGTCTCAAAACCTGATTGGCATTGCGGTACCCACCAGCATCAAACCACAGAATTCCATTAGCTTCCTAGCGTGATCTGTTACTGAAAAAAAAAATTCTATCGTTTTCCTTCTTTAATATGTTTGCTGCTAACCTTCCCCATTCCGCTCTCCCACTGAAGTGCTTTCCTCTGGGCTTGGAGGAAATGAAAAGGCCATTGGGGAGAGATTTCCATTATGTATACTTACTGCTTTTTTCTTTTCTGTAGCAGCTGCAGTTAAGGGCCAAAAGTCGTTAAGTATTTTGAAATATCTGGCTGTCAAACTATTCATTGCTGGAACCACAGATAAGAATAAGCCACCTTCTCTAAAGAAAATACCTAAATCAGTGGTAAGTAACTTTAATGCATGTCTATTGTACACTCTTTCGTATTTGGGAATAAATTAGGTGATTAGGAAATAAGACAAAGCTTTGGAGTTACCCGAACACACAAATGCCATTAAAAACTACTCAATCAGCTATTCAAATGGATATTACTTTACAATGGTCTCTAGAGACAACAGGCAAATGGAAAGTTAACCTTTGTCCTTTAGGAACCAAGGACTTTTTCATTATTTTTGGTCTTTTCTGAGGTACCTGATCATATCCGCAGTTCCAAAAGTTAAAAAAAAATATAATATAAACAATTGTTTGAAATGTTTTTCTGTTTTCTATCATGGAAAAAAGGGTAAGGTTTGGGGCAGCAGCTCATGAGTTTGTTTGGTATTCAAAGGTCAAGTAAAACTTGAACCTGGTCGAAAGGACTCGCTCGTATTTTTCTTATTTTATATTCGGTAACTGGGAAATAATCTTTAACTCTCTCCCCTCCAAACGTCATGAGGTCATCTTGGATTTAATCCTGTGGTATAGCTATCAATTGGCAAATTGAAATTGGCAGTTTACCAATATTTGCTCTTGTATTTTATAATTTTAAAAATACTTCCCCATGCATTATCTCTCAACACAACCTCGCACTCTTGCCTCAAAACTCTCCTCTCTCTTGAACAAGATTCATAAACTCTTTCAGTTGGAAAGGATATGAGTCGTCACTTGGTTTAACCCACAAGTGTGTATTCTACAAAAATCCTTATGTGGTCACCTGGGCCCTGCTGGAATAGGCCTCACAGGTGTGAATTGGTTCATTCATTCATTCATTTATTCAGTAAACACTTATTATATATCTACTATGTGTCCATCAATCCCTCTAAGGAAACAAGAGTGAGAGGTATGACCATTTAGGAGGCTCTAGTCTAGCAGGGGAGCAAGTGGCAACTAAACCAAAATCTATGTTCAGGGCATAGAAAAGACAGTGATCAGACCTACCTTGAGTTGGTAAGTGCTATTTAGAAAATACTTAGGGAGCTGGCAGGTCCTATCTTCAGAAGGATCATTATAAACAACAACAAAAAAACCAGAATCACAAAATAGTGGCAAGTCCTCAGTGCGGTGAAGGCAGCACTGGGGAAGTTATGCCCATTTCTTTCCTAGCCTCTAGAGGACTGGCAGTTCTCTCTCCGCCCTTTGGAATATTGGAGAACGCACATGGAGAAGCCATACAAAGAAGCGGTGTGGAGTGAGAAGTCCTAACTCACGTCCGGTTATCTCTAGCTTCTCACGTGAGGTCCAGTGATCTCACGTCCTAGTGGAGCCTGCAGCTGAGCCGAACCCTAGCCCCCACCTGACCACAAACACATGCAAGGCCCCAAGAACTACCAGCAGAAGAACGGTCCAGCTGAGCCCAGTTGACCCATAAAACCATGAGCAATAATCAAATGTTTGTTGTTTTTATGCCACTAAGTTTAGGTGTGGTTTGTTATGAAGCTAGAGATAACAGAAACATTTAGAAAACGTCATGTCCTTTAGTAAGGCTAGAATACAGGGGATGCTGAAAGGAGGAAAGGAAGTGAGGCCGGAAGGATGACAGAGGCCACACCCTGCAGGACGTGGTACACCTGGTAGCAGGATGAAGATGAAGTGACATCGCTTCCTCCACTCCCTCCTCCTGTCTGCGCTGTGCTTCCTTTACCACCATTCAGCCTCCTTCGGGTAGTGACTCTCAGCCCAGTTCAAATCTCCAATTTCACGTCTGATACAAAACGATCTCCTCCCACTCAGGAAGCTGCACTGTGGACTGGAAGGAAGTCTAGGTGTGGGGGTGGTGGCTCTTTTACTCTCCACCCCCATCTTTCTTGGGGTCTTAGTCCTTCAGGGTAGGGGAGGGGACAGCAGGAGAGAGGGACAGGCAAAAGCCTCCTCACTCAATGGGGAGCAGTTGCAATCTGTCCCTGCTTGGTCCCCGTGGCTAACAGAGGTGGCTGATGCCCTCCACGCGCTGACACAATGGGGGGCACCTGTGTGGGTTCCTGGGGTGGGGAGGGCCTGCAAACGTCCCCGCCGATGGGGAAGGGGTTTAGGCTTCTGCTCCACCTCTTCTACCTGCCATCCCCCTGGTGCTTCACCCCCAGCTGCCTCCTGCTGGAGCCCCCTTGTGTCACGCAGCCTCTTTGGTGGGGACTGTCACGATGTCTCATGTCCAGGTGCCTTCCACGGGAGAGGGGCACACCATCAGCCACTCTAAGGGCAGCTCACAGTCTGCTCCTGTGTTGCCCTCTCTCCCCCTGCCCTGCCTTGTCTTTCCAATTCTTTTTCCTGCTCAGATAGGCCCAGAGCCTATGCAGATACCCACGCTCCCTTTCTACTGGGGATGGGGAGAATGTGGGGGAGGGGAGAGAAAGTCTCAGCACAAACACTGCCCTTCCCCCAGAACAATGACAATGACAATAGCAAACCAAACCGGGAGTGGCTCCATGGGGCATGCCCTGGCCCTCTCCCTACATAAACTGCAGTGGCAGGTGAGGTGACTATAGAGGGGCCAGCTCTGCTGCCTCCTACTGACACCTGGTTGGTTGCATGTGTGTGTGTGTGTGTGTGTGCACACATGTGTGTGTACCTGTGTGCATGTCAATGCATGTGTGTGTGTGAGTGGTGGAGGAGGATGGTGGCCCCAGTGTTTGCTAATTTTCTTTAGAATATGGACTCTGTCAATAATTCCAGGGCAATAGGAAAAGTCACACTCGACTTTTAAACAAACCTAATAATTTGTGGGATTTTTAAGTAGAGCAGTAACAGGAACAGATCTGCATACCAGAAAGGTGGCTGAGCCTCGGTGTGGAGCACCAGAGGCAGGGAGACCAGCTGGAAGTGTCCTGTGATCGTGTGGGTAAGAGACGGTTTAAGAGCCTAAACCAAGGCAGCAGGAAGAGGAGGGAGAAGGGGTGACTTGAAAATAACAGCACCCACTTCACCCGTCATCATAGTATGTATGCTCTTGATCCCGACCCCACAAGTGCTACCGAGACAGGAGCAACCTAAGTGTCCGCCAGTTAGATGCCCAGGCTGCTGGAGGACGAATCAAGGTTGACTCCCAGTTTCTGGTCTCAATGACCACATAGCTGGTGGGCATTCGTCATGCTGGGGCATCAGGTGGGGGCCGCAGGAAGGAAGAGCAGAGTGTCAGAGAAAGAGATAAAGGAAGTGCATTTATCGCCGAACTACTCTAATCAATAGAAAGTCCTTCTTGGTTGAATTTAAATCTTTCTTCCTACAACTCAGAATAGTATAGCTGTCTCAGTTAAAAATGACTTCGGTTGCAAATAACAGAAAGCCAGCCAACAATGACGGAAACAGAGAAGGTTGATTGTAAGACAAAAATGGGGAGGACAGAGCCGGGCGCGGTGGCTCCCTCCTATAATCCTAGCACTTTGGGAAGCCGAGGTGGGAGGATTCCTTGAGGTCAGGAGTTTGAGACCAGCCTGGGCTACATAGCAAGGCCCCATCTCTACAGAGATTTAAAAAATTAGCCAGGCATGATGGCATGCACCTATAGTCCCAGCTACTTAGGAGGCTGAGGAAGGAGGATCGCCCGAGCCCAGGAGGTCAAGGTTGCAGTGAGCTATGGTCGGGCCACTGCCCTCCATCCAGCCTGGTGACAGACGAAGACAGGGGATCCACGGTCCCAGGCTGGTATGGCTGTTCATGGATGTCAGCGAAGACCCAGACTGCTTCTGCCCTCCTGGTCTGCCACCCTTACCGGGCAGCTTTCATCCTCACGGCTGCAAAAGGGGCACTGGACCATGTCTGTCCACATCTCAGCGGGGAGAAGGGAAGAGCAAAGGACACAGTCTTTTCTCTTTGAGATGCTTTGCCCTTTTATTCAGAAAGGGATTCCTTTCCCAAGCACTTCCACATATATTTGGTTGTCCAAAACCATCCCTGGCTAACAAAGGATACTTGAAGATTGAGTCGCTTGCCAACACAGCTTCCAAAGTAGAGGCAGCAGGTCACTCACAAAAGTTCTGGAATCCTCTGAGACTCCTCCTAACACCTGTTTCTTAGTACTGTCTTTCCCTGGCCTAACTTCCACGTGATGCAGGGCATGGCTTGCGACCCAGTCCCTGCCCCTACCCCTTTCTGGCCTTCCCTATTTTGTCTGAAGCTCAGTGTCTTTCTCCAAAAGAAGTTCTAGTTTTGGATCTGTGTTCAGATGAAACCTATCATTGGAGAAGTACAGTGAACCTGTTGCCTATCACGATCGTCTACAAGGGCTATTTTCAGTAATGTAGCCTGGGCCACGTCTTACAGTTGGCTCACGTGGCCTGCACACATTTTTTTTTTCTTTTTGATATTGCACCTTTCCAATACTGTCTCCCCCTCTCTCACTTGGTTCTGATCCAGGGTTTTTTTTTCTCCTCCCATTCTGTAAATATCATGGCTGCTAAAGGATCTATCCTTAGTCACCGATTTTCTCTCTGTGCATTCTATCCTGTGAAACTTCATGGATTCACTTACTGCCTGTATCTGTGCAGGTGACCACCTCTCTCCTAAAGCTTCCTCCTGCAGAGCCAGCTGCCTGCTAGACAGACGCCATCAGCCAAGGCAGCATGGTGCGTCCATCTCCTCCACAGGGGTGGCTGTGCCAACGGAGCTACGATGGGTGCTTGGCCAAGACTCCAGTCCTCTGGAATGTGACTTGAAGGGCGTTTGCTACTCCTTAACCATGTGTCTCCCCACTCCATCATTTTAAGATAATTGTACAGATCCACGATGATTACTTTTGTTTTGACTTTTAAGTTCACTCTCAGCAGTCTTATTTATGTTATCAAAAGTATTGAACCTCAGTGGATCCCCAGCTATGATTCCACAGTCCCATTTATTCTACGTCTCACTCAGGTTCAAAATTTAAGTCATTTTTAACTCCTCTTCCTCCATCAAATCTAAATACCTTCAAGTATTACTGATTTTTTTCCTTCTTAATATTTCTTGAACCTTTCCTTTCCTTTCTAATTCTATCATCCTTAGCTTATTTGAGGTCTTTATTGGCCTTGATTCTTACAACTGGATATTACCTTAGGTTTCCAGCTTATCTCCCAGGCTCCATCTTGTCTTCTCTTGTTTTGAACTCAACCTTCATAATACAACCACAGTATTAATTCTCGAGCTCTTTATTCATATTGTTTCACTATTCAAAGGCTTTCCACCACTCACAGGCTGAAGATCCCTCCATTTGGGAGGACTACTGTTTTAAATATGGTCACATAAAGCCAATATTTCCCTTCTTATCTTCTTGAAAACCATCCAAAAGCAACAAAGAGAATGTGGGGGAAATTCTACTTTTGGTGAAACTCAGAGTTAAAATCCCCAATTTCCAAAACTAGTGGAGAGCCTCCCCAAGTCAATGGTAAATGAACAGGGGTGCACGTGGGAAGGAGAGGAGAGAGGAACCAGAGGGGGGTGACAAGCAGAGTCAACAAAGCATGTTGCTCAAAGCTGAGAGGTATATCCTGAGTTGCAAAACCTAAATGCTTTGTTAACCACAGCAGGGGCATGGTGTGTGGCAGACACTAGGTCAGGTTTGATTGCAAAAATAGAAAAAAAAAAAAGAGACAAGGCTAATAAACAAAACACAGGAAGAGGTCTGCATGCAGTAAGCAGTCTATCTCTGTGGAAGTGATGAAGAAGAGAGATTTTTCACTGTGCAAAAACTACACAGCTTATCCCCACTGGCCAGGGAGAAATAAAATCTAAGTGCATTTAAACACTATTAGGAAGTCCAAACAAAATACAGGCCATTGGGAATGTCAGCAACTGATGGGTGGTTTTGTCAGAGAGTTCTGGATATTCAAACAGAACATGGATCCTGAATTTTAGGGAGAGAGAAAAGAAATCTCGCCGAAGAGATCTTTGCTTTAGAAGATGCTGCAGCGACAGCTTGTTCAGAGTGTCCTTCCACAGCTGAAGTGCGGGACGTTGTACACCGAGACGGCTTTCCCGCTGTTTGCTACACTGATTCCGTCAAGTATTTCTTCTTGGCCTGTTGTAGCATTTGCACAGTCATAAGCTGCTCACTCCAACTATTAAAAAAAAATAACCAGTGACCACTGAGAAAGAGTCAAACTTTTAGCCATCAGGTGGTGCATACCAGTTTGATCTCCTTAAGAAATTCTGAAAACCCGTCTTCAACATTAAAGGTTATTATATTTTGGCCCCCAAATGGTAGATTCAGGCTATTCAAAATGTTGAATACATCCCTGAATGGTCTACTTGAAATCGCTGGAACATTTCCAGCTGCCACTGGTGACATGAAGAGGCATTGTGCCTCATCCTCATTACAAAAACACCTTTCCTTCAATAGCCAGAGGCACCATTGTGGAAGAACCGTTTGGTACTTGCTGCCCACTTCTTCTTAAACATCCTCTGAAAAGAAGTACGCTTATTGTTCGAAATGCGCACGAACTAACGATTTTCACTATTTCCTGCACGCTGAAGCACAACGCGCAAGCGCACTGCGGACTACCTGCTGTGCTCTGCCAACGAGGCTGCACCCGCCCGGCCTTCGGGAGCAGAGGGTTTTATTCAAATCCGCAGTGTCCCTTCTGCTTATGTATTTCACTGGCGCTCCATCAATATTGATCTTGAATCACCTTTGCGGGTCTACATCAGGGCTCACAGCTTAATCACTAACCAGATGAAAATTCTCTTCTCCATGTATGGATTTTCAATCATGAACAGAACAGCAGCAAAAATCCACCCAGCCTTTGCTGCTCATATATGTGCGCAGGCGTCTTAAATCACACTTTGCACACCAGTGGTTTCACCCCAGTGCAAAGCAAAATACTCTATAGGACTGCAGTCCCCGACGCCCAGGCCATGGACCCGTACTGGTCCGCGGCCTGTTAGGGACTGGATTGCAGAGCTCCACCACTCTGCCACCCACCTCCCTGCCCCCCGGCCCCCTGTCCATGGGAAAAATTGTCTTCCATGAAACTCAGGAAAGGGCTGGGGCACACAGCTGGAGGTGAGTGGAGGGCGAGCAAGAGATGCTTCGTCTGTATTTATAGCTGTTCCCCATCGCTGGCACCACCGCCTGAGTTCCACCTTGCTCCCCCCCCCCACCCCCGTCGGTGGAAAAACCGTCTTCCATGAAACCGGTTTCTGGTGCCAAAAAGGTTGGAGACTGCAGTTCTAGGATGCACAACTGGTAGCAATTGTTCTTCCAATTACATGCTACAGATATTATGCAAGTTCCACCAGTGTCAGTGAACTAAGGAATTGGGCCATAGTCCCTTCTGTTACCTCCACAATCATAAGAGCATAATTTATCATTAACTTTGCAGCTGGTTTTACAAGCTTCCGGGCAATAGTGTGACTTGTACCCGGTTCTGGAATGAGGAGGGCACTTCGAATACTTCCATAGTTTTGATCACTTCTCTGCCATTAGCAACAAAATTCAACCTGTTCACACTGGAAAAACTTATCCTGTGTCTCTTTAAAAACCGCTGGTTTATAAGAGGTCAGTGTATTTTCTCTGAAACTGAGCAAAACAGACTTTGGATGTCAGCCCCCAACCGTAGGTAAAAACACAGTTAATCTGGAGGAGCTGTAGCTCTTAACCTGCACCCTGGGCAGATACGAGGCTCTAGTTGTCACACTCCCTAAATCTAAAGGTGGAAGCTTTGATCCAGAGACAAAAGTGAAAACTGGAAGCTAAAATGCTTAGGAAATATTTAGAGTTGAACACTAACACAAGCACTGCATACAAAAACTTGGAATGTAATTAAACTGGTACTGAGAGCCTTAGATACATATATTAAGACAATGACGTTTAGAAATAGAAGAAGCAGCGTTCAATTCGGAACACTTTTTAAAAAAAAGACTATAAAGGAAACTCCAAAGAAAAAGAAAAATAAGGGAAGGAAAAATTAAAAATTGAAGCTGATTATATTTTTCAAACCTCATTATGTGATAAAATTTTATCACAACACACCTGTGCCTAGATGCAAATGAATTAGTTATCCAATAAATTTCCATTTTTAACTCTTCATTAAGGTTCGTCTTTTTACAATTTTCCTTTCATCTTCTTATGCACAATTATCACACTAACAGATATACACAACCTAACTCACAGATTTCTTCCATATTAACACTGGAGTCCTCTACATTCTTTAAATTCAAGAGGTTATCGTTGACTGTAATATTTTTGTTACTCTTTTATCCCTGTGTCTACATTTTGATGAACCCAACGTGCATCACTCATCCATTTTTTATATCAGGGATATAACATTATATTAATACAACAGAAACAATGAAAAGTGCAAACTTAGTAGAAATAATAATTGAAAAATGACACACAAACATATCGGGCAAACCTACTCGCATCTTGTGAATGAAACACGATTTGTGAGTTGGCCAACTGAGCTTTAAAGAACAAAATTGTGGGCCAGGCATGGTAGCTCATGCCTATAATCCAGCACTTTGGGAGGCCAATGACAGAGGATTGCTTGAGGCCAGGAGTTTGAGACCAGACTGGGCAACATAGTGAGACACTGTCTCTATAAAAAAAATGTAAGGAAAGGCAGAAATGGAGATTTGTTATTCAATGGGTATGAAGTTTTAGTCATGCAAGATAAGTGAGTTCTAGACATCTGCTGTACAACATTCTGCCTGCAGTTAACAATACTGCATTTGTACCTAAACGTTTGTTAAAAGGTTAGATGTCATGTTACGTGTTCTTACCATGAAAAAACAACAACCAAAACCCCAAGAGGCACAAGGAAACTTGGAGGTGATGGATACAGCTACTACCTTGACTGTGGTGACGGTTCCCCGGCCGTATGTATATGTCCAAGCTCATCCAACTGGGTACATTGTCTGCTTGTGCAGTTTTCTGTATATCAACTATATCTCAATAAGGCTGTTAAAGAAATCTAACCTCAAAGGTTAATGATTTGCCACTCTAAGGGTAATCAAGAGAAAAGTATTCTTTTGATGCAATTTATAAAGGAATCTCCCCTAGGGGAGTTTTAAAAACAGTCTGAGCACTTGTGTGACGAGAGATGGATCTCACTCAGCCTGAGCACCGCGGAGCTATGACAATCGTTTGGGTGTTCAAGGGGTGGTATCATTGATCTTTAAAGTCCTACAAATTTTTAATTAATTGATTAATTATTATACTCCACAAAGATGTTTCGAGCACAGACTATGTGTCAGCCAGTGTCACAGATGCTTGGGTGCAGCAATGCACAGCAAGATGACCCCCGACTTCCTGGAGGCTCCTCTAACTGTGGCTGGTCTAACGAGACGGATTCACATTAAATAAATAATTATTTAGTGACAGTTGTTATAGCATAGCTTTAAAGACACATCCCTTACCTCTTCCCAGCAAATTTGGTTACAAGATTATAAATCTGTACACTTATTCCAGGTACAAAGTCATAATAAAGCAAGGATCACATCAGATCAGATAAAATGGGTTTCTAGGAAAGGGTCTTAATGTGCTGTGAAGAATAACTGAAATGCCAGCAGAATCAGCAAGGGGCAGAAATACCATAGTTACAAAAATGAGAGAAAGGCTCACGGGGGCTCAGTACCTTAGTGATAACCATATATGGTGTGTGGAAAGAGAGCAATTCGCTTCCCTAACTGTTCCAGCTGCCTACGCTAAACGCAAGCACAACGCAGCAGCTAGTCAAAGGATCCTTAGTGGTGACAATCGGGGAAAAATAATGGAAAAGAAGTTTAGGGTCTATCCAGTCCACGAGCAACTAGGCATTCTCATGTACAGTTGGTGAAAGTGTTGCACATCCATGCATACTTTTCAGAAGGCATTTCGTAGTGGTCGTATCTTGTCAATAATATTTATGTGCATTCCTTTCGACCCAGTAATTACATTTCTAAGAATCTGTCTCACACAAAAACCAAAGACAAATCCACACGACAAACACACAAAGATGGTTACTACAGGAATTTTTAATAATAGTGAAAAACCAGAAACCCCCAAGGATTCAACCAAGAGACTCCTGGAACTGATAAATGAATTCAGTAGAGTCTCAGGATTCAAAATACACACAAAGCAGAGACATTCATATATGCCAATAACAGTCAAACTGAGAACCAAATCAAAGACTCAATATCCTTCACAATAGCAACAAAGAAAATAAAGTACCTAGGAATACACTTAACTAAGGAGGTAAAAGACCTGCAATTTTCTGAAGACCAAACTTCACATAGAGAAGGGTACCCAACATTATGGCCAACAATAAGTTGGTTGGACTATTTGGAATTAATCAAAGCATGGAAATCTATTAATAAATAAGGAGAAAACCTCAAATCTTAGTTTCAGCTGCTTCTTTCATTAAAACTTGCAATTAACATGGATAAAACTTTTTTTTTTTTTGAAACAGAGTCTCGCTTTGTTGCCCAGGCTAGAGTGAGTGCCATGGCATCAGCCTAGCTCACAGCAACATCAGACTCCTGGGCTTAAGCGATCCTACTGCCTCAGCCTCCCGAGTAGCTGGGACTACAGGCATGCACCACCATGCTCGGCTAATTTTTTTCTATATATATTTTAGTTGGCCAGATAATTTGTTTCTATTTTTAGTAGAGACGGGGTCTTGCTCTTGCTCAGGCTGGTCTCGAACTCCTGACCTCGAACGATCCACCCACCTCGGCCTCCCAGAGTGCTAGGATTACAGGCGTGAGCCACCGCGCCCGGCCAAAACTTTTAAATGAACCAATTTGTGCTTCACTATTCTTCTTCCTCCTTTGTCATCTTCTTAGGAAAAACTAATAAGCAGTCAAATCATGGCAAGAAAGAGTGTGGAGAATCATATGCAAAGTCCTGATGATTTTTACTATGGCCTTGGTGTCCTTTTGTTACGTAAATGGCCAAAAACTGTGGTTTTCTTTAAGCATGAACTCTTCAGAGCTGCCATTGCACTAAAGCAGTATCTAAATCAGTGAGTTTAATTTGCAAAAAGAGAAGAAAGGCAGAATTCCTTTAAAGAGGGAAAATGAGATGTGCTTCTGTTTCTGAATATCTGAACGTCAAAAACAAATGGGACTATGTCTAAGAGTTATCCTACTACTCAGGACTTTAATGGAACAATAACACCAACAAAGGAAGCAGAGTCCTAATTTTCCAGTTCTGAGTTCCACAGGTCCTAGGTTGTCACCATCCTCTCTAAAACCTGATCCATCAAGGCATCAATGGAGCTCTATGGAGTAGCTCCCTCCTGTCAAATGCCATCTTTTTAAAAGAGATTATTTAATTGTGGTATAATATATACAGCAAAGCACTTGATGAATACATACATACACACGCTTTCACATACATATGTTGCCACCCAGATAACAATAATATACAATTATTTCCAACACACCACAAAAAAGACACCCTCATGCCCCTCCCCAGCCCGTACACCCTAAGGGTACCCACTCTTCTGCTCATGATCACAACAGCTTAGTTTTGCCACTTTTTGATCTTTATACCGATGGAACAGTACACAGTTGGCCATTGAACAACACGGGTTGAACTGTGGGCTCTACTTATACGCAGATTTTCTTCTGCCTCTACCACCCGAGACAGCAAGACCAACTCCTCATTTTTCTCCTCCTCCTCCATCTACTCATCATGAAGATGACAAGGACAAAGGCCTTTATGATCATCCACTTCCACTTAATGAACAAAAAAATATATCTTCTCTTCCTTATGATTTACTTAATAACATTAAAACAATTTTTTTTAAACCCTCAAAAGTTATACGTGGATTTTTGCCTATGAGGGAGTTCAGTGCCCCTAAGCCCTGAGTCGTTCAAGGGTCAACTATAGCATGTTGGAATAATCCCTTTCTGCAAAGCTCACTAACTTCAGTAGGACTCCAAGAGCTACACAAGAACACAAGGGTCTATGAATGAATTGCTCAATAATCACCATCCCACCTTCTAACATCTGTAGGTTGCCAGATGGGAGATTACAACACCTCTTTGCAATGAGAAGGAAAATTAAAAGACTAAACACAGCTATCTTTCCCCAGGATACCAAACGAGACTCATGCCTCAACAGCAGAGAAGGATGAAGAGTGAGAACACTGGAGTCCTTCCCAGTCTGACACTTGATAGGCTGCTCCCAGCGACAACTCTGTGCGTTAGGAACGTCCCATGGTGGAATAAAGAACTCAGTGTCTGGGGGTGCAGTAGCTTCCCTTATCAATTGCTCTCAAAGGAGAAACTTCCAGAAGCTGCTCCTCTCAACAACCTTTCCCAAGTTTCTCTATTTCTGTTTTCTCCCTCACCTCCAGGAATAGGTCTCAGCTGGATTGATTCTACCTGCACCATCTCTAGAGAGCTACTGGCCGCAAACACCCTAATGAGCTTTCAGGTGGCTACAACAGTGGTACAACTTCTTTTCTAAGAAACTTACTCTAAGCCCTGTAGTTGTCGCAGGTGAACAAACCAGTGAAAACCAGAGTTGGTCCCCTGGTTGACCCTTCTGTTTTGTCTGCTCTCTGCAAGGCGTCACCCCAGAACCAGGTGCTACTGGGCCCAGCAGAAATTCTCATGCTCTCCAAGGGCTGCATTAGAAATCCAAACAGTTATTTCTCCTAAGTTCAAAGCTTTGAAATGCAAACACTAAATCCACAATGTTGTAGTGTTCAAAGGATTAAATTAATCAAAGGAGATTTAGTCAATATATTTTTGGTCAATGTGCTAAATGAAACAGCAGGGAAAGGGGTGGCGAGATAAAAAGGAACTCTTTTATACATGTGAGTCCCTTTGTGGTGATTTAGTATCGGAAACTGCAGAGGTGATTCGTATTTGGCTAATTTTCTGGAGAGGATAGAGGTTTTTTAGTTTCCTCCAAAAAAAAATTTTTTTTAACCTCTAAACTCTGATTTACAGAATAGATGATTTCTTAGGATGTTGCAAGCAAACCTTAGACTCATTAAAATTTTAGTGCTGGAAGGGATTGAGGATGTCATCTTGCCAAGTCCCTTCCCTGCACATAAAAGGCAATGACGGCCACGCTGGATAAGGGGCTCGGTGGGCCATGATGTCACTTAGTCATAACCCCAGCGGGCAGCACCGAGACAGGAATTCAGGTGTGCCCTATTGGCTCATTCTGTTTCTTTACCCTGTGATAGACTGTTTTATTGGGCCAATTCTTCACTCCCCTTTTACATCCGCACCTTCTCACGGCCTCGTTCTGGATGGTGTACTGCCCTGCCCCTTGACTTGGGCTTGGCCATACCACTTATTCTGGCCAACTGGACATTAATAAGCACAAGGAGAACACAGGCTTGAAATGTTTATGCAGTTGGGCTCACTCCTGTGATCCACCATGAGAACATGTTCCCGGTCACCGCTGCCCCTTCAGCCTTCTACTGGGGACACGCACAAGCAGAGCCTCCTGAATGTAACCAAAGCCCGGGGCCGAGCCCCGCTGACCCCCAGCCTGAACAAAGCAGGGGTGCCCCCCAGAGCTCAGTCTAGACCAGCCCGACCACACAACCTTCAGACCAGCGAGCAAATGAAGAAATACTTTTCTGTTAAGCCACTAAGACTTTATTTTTTAATTTCATTTTATGTTTAAGTTGACAATAATGATACAGATTCATGGACTGCGGCGTGCTGTTTCGACACATACAAGGTACAGTGCTCAAGACCAGGATAATTTGCAATGAAGCATTACACAGTAACAGCTCACTGATATAACTACCACCAGGACTTGTTGTTGAGAGTTAAATTATATTGAAAATATAGCAGAGAAGCTTTCTCTTTAAAAGGGTCCTATAATGAATTCCTTTCATGAGATGCCTTTTGTATGCGAAGACATTCAACAATAATAATCTCATAATCATCAAAGCTATGGTTAATCAACCACCTTTCAAATACCAGGACCTGTGCTCAACCTTTCACATGCATTACCGCACAATCTGTTCAACAGCCCTATGCAGGGGGATGGTTATTTCAGAGGAAAGGAAAAATATGTTCAGAAAGCATGCCTAGTTTCTCTCAAGCTTTAACAGTGAGCAGGCAGTAAGCTTTAAACTCAGCAACGGCTGACAAAAGTCCATAACCTTAATCACCCTACTGTGTTCTCTCTCAGCAGATTTAGGTTACGTGTGAAACTGCAGGTTAGTACTGTTATTATTATTATTGTTTGATGGTAAAGGAAAGGGAGAAACAGTGACTTACGCATTCAGGTGATGTGCTGATATTTCTTCTAAAAAGCCATCTGATAAATTACTTCATATGGAACCCACAGTCTGACCCCAGTGCTCAGGAAATTATCCTATTTCTCCCAGGCTTTACCAGAAAATTCCCCCAGCGTGGGTTGACTAGACTTCTGAGATTGTTGCCATCCGTTGCTATCTGCTGGCAGCGTGTTAGGACGCAGAGGGCTAGATCCTGGGCAGGAGATTTATGGAGCCAGGAACAGGAAAGTTGGAGGTGATTATTAGAGATCTTTATATATTTTTGTTTCCATACCCTCTGTTAAAAACGTTTGGAAAAAATGTATCTCTTTTTAACGTTTTCATTAATTTTTAATTTTTTCATCATAAATTTGAGAGCTATGGGATGTAACGTTCAGAATTTGTAAATACTAACGTTTTAAAATAAAGCTGGTACATTACTTTTTAAATGTATCTGAGGACGCTAATTACCATAGTGACTTGCTATTAACAATCACCAATTTTAAAATACATAAACAATAATTTTTTTTAACAGTAAGCAATTTTATACCATTCCTGGGATACTTCTTTATGAAACGTAATTCCTATTGATCATACTGCTGGGAGACAAAAAAACAGGAATAAAAATCTAGCTTTTTTAATTTCCTGTGGCCATAAGTCTTTGAGTATTCAAAAATGTCTTCTAAATTGGGTAACCATTTCAATGCTTATTAGAACTTAAAAAAATCAAAATTATGTAAACATCTCACAATCTTGATAATGATTTAGCATAAATAAAATTATTAGAATGCATATCTTCATGAAATAGATGGGCAATTTTTAAAAGTAGTTCATGTTCCCATACCTGAATATTACTGCTAGAAGGAGAGAGAGCTTAGCATCAATTCTATTCCTACTTTTTGTTGTTACAGGTATAAATTTTGAAAAACCATTTTCAAGTAAATTAGATGATGCAAATGTAAGGAATTCTCTTATAGGAATACCACTCATTACTAATTTCATATCAAAAATTATGTAGTGATCAGTCCAGCAATCACACTCTTTGGTATTTACCCAAAGGAGTTGAAAGCTTATGTACCCGAAAAATCCCACAGGTGAATGTAAACATAAGCTTTATTCAGAACTGCCGAACTGTGGAAGTAACTACAATATTCTTCAGTGGTGAATGGATAAACTGTGATTCATCCGGACAATAGAATAGTGTTCAATGCTAAAAAAAAAAAAAAAAATAAGCTCTCGAGACATGATGGAAACTTAAACGCATATAACTAAGTGAAAGAAACCAATTGGAAAAGAATACATAGTATATGATTCCGACTACGTGATCTTCTGGACAAGGCAAAACCATGGAAACAGTAAAAAGATTAGTGGTGGCCAGTGTTTGGGGTGAGGGAGGGTTGAAGAGGTGGAATGTAGGGGATTTTTAGGGCAGGGAAACTGGTCTCTAAGATACTATAATGATAGATACGTGTCATTAGACATTTGTCCAAACCCATAGAATGTACAACACCAAGAGTGAACTCCAGTGTAACCTACGTCCTCTGGGTGATGATGTGTCAACGCGGGTCCATCACTTGTAACGCATGTACCACTCTGAGGAGGGAAAGGGATTCTGATAATGGGTGAGGCTACACGTATATGGGGACGGGGGCTGGAGGCATCTGGGATATCTCTGTACTTTCTTCTCAAGATCTTTAAGATCTTCCTATGACCTTAAAACTACTCTAAAAAACATCTACTGCCGGGCGCGGTGGCTCACGCTTGTAATCCTAGCACTCTGGGAGGCCAAGCTCAGGAGTTCGAGACCAGCCTGAGCAAGAGTAAGACCCCGTCTCTACTAAAAATAGAAAGAAATTAGTCAAACAACTAAAATATATGCAAAAAATTAGCGGGGCATGGTGGTGCATGCCTGTAGTCCCAGCTACTCAGGAGGCTGAGGCAGGAGGATCGCTTGAGCCCAGGAGTTTGAGGTTGCTGTGAGCTAGGCTGATGCCACGGCACTCACTCTAGCCCGGGCAACAGAGTGAGACTCTGTCTCAAAAATAAAAATAAATAATAAATAAATTATTTATTTATAAATAAATAAATAAAATAAATAATAAATAAATATATTTATTTATAATATATAAATAATTAATAAAAATAAATAAATAAAAACCATCTATTAAAAATCAGATAGCACCCTATTATAAAATTTTATTTTTAATGATTCAATAAGTTCCTCCTTAAATTTTATTGACAGCAAAGAATTAGCAGCCACTTAACTTGGAAAGAAAAGTGTTTTGGTTGAGTTCTGTATACCCTGATAGTTATGTTTCTCTAACTGAATGCTGGACTGACTCATCTTGTATTACGTTGTCTATTGCTAAGTAACAAATTATCCCAAACGCAGTGACAGCACATGAGATGTATTTGTTATCTCACCGTTGCTGTGAGTCAGAGGCCTGGGTACAGCGTAGCTGGCCCTCTGTTTAGGAAATCACAAAATTCAAAACAAGAAGTGGGCCAGGGCCAGTTCCATCCAGCCAACCGCCAGTTGCTGTCCTCAACCCTGAAAGACCACCTGCAATTCCTTGCCACACGGGCCTCCCAACATGGCCATTGATTCATCAAGGCTGGTGAGGGAGAGAGGAGATTTGATATGAGTCTTGCTAGCGAGATGGAACCCCATGTGACATAACATAATCCCAGAAGTGACGTCCCATCACGTGCCATATTCTGTTGGTTGGAAGCTAGTCACAAGTCCCACCTACACTCAAGAGGAAGGGATTATTCAAGGGCATGAACAACAGAGGGGAGACCTGGAGCTCACCCTAGAGTCGGTCCACCACGACATTACAACCCTGAAATCCTACTCCTGGGTGTATATCCAGAAATCAGTACTTATATTCATCTCAGCTGCAAACACGCTCATGGCAGCTTTATAAAGTAATTGTCATCTGTCCTCCAGGGCCAGCATCTTCATGCAGGCATCCTCTCTCATACACTGCTTGCAATGCAAACTCCACTCTCACCTTCCACTCAATGCTCCTTTCTCTGACCTTGTGCATACTTTATTCTGCAACCAATCAATTGTTGCTACTCCCAGGCCAATGTATACTTGCTCTTTGACACTGTAGCGTTTCTGCTTTCTCTGTTCCGCTGCAGATTAGTCTCAAGAAGCAGATCTTCCCCTTTTACAAGGGAAACACCATAACTTATAATATTGCCTCCAATTCTCACGTACTCACCTGGAGACAACAGTAATATTATTTCTGCTTGAACCCCTGTGTGATCCCTTCATGACTCTGTTCCTTCGAGTCTCTAACCACAAACAGCCATAACAATGCCTTCAGAGACAATTCACCCAAAGGTTCTAGGCAGCTAAAGGTAAACGGAAATCCTTAATCACCTGAGGCCTGAGCACAGAGCGAGGAAGGAGACCTGGAAGCCCATTTGATTCTTTCTCTCCTGCCACCAGCCCATCTTTCTCCAGGGAGCAGCGACAGAGCAACTTCCAAGCATGTGAAACCCATCCGGCATTACAGACCAATGAACCCTTTAAAAGCAGCTTGTTTTGCAGACGGAGGTGCTATGCTACCTGTCCACACTCAGGTAAGGCGAGTGGTCCCCAAATCCAGACATATTTATATTTTAAAGGGTATAAAGTTAAACCATTTAGCGAAATGGGTGACATGTCTAAATCTCTGAAAAAATAGATTTCCTTCATCAAACGAATTCTGGAGCCTGAGACGTGTCACCACACACCAACAAGCATGCTGGAGGGAGGTGACCGGAGATGGGGGGAGATCAGCAGGGCGGATGCTGTCTCAGGGAACAGTCCTCTCTGGAACGTGGCGCTACGTGTGGCTGCCCTTTGGGCTAAAGAACTTCCACCTCCCCTTAAGACAACTTGTCAGAGTTCTAGCGCTTCTCCCTGCTTTTTGACGTAATAACTGGACTAAATAGACACAGTTCTTCCCTTTCAAACCTGAATTAGGCTACGCCATTAGCTGTAACAATGACATTTTTTTATTCTGAAAATGTTCATATTTACAGAAAGACTGACAAAATGGACATGAACGCCCATATATCTACTATTTAGAGTCACCAAATATTAAAATTTTTGCCCCATTTTGTTCATCGGTCCTTTGATGTGTCTGTACTTGTTTTTGTGGAACTACCGCAAAGTCCATTACAGACATAATGACACCTAATCCCTAAAAACCTCAGCATCTCTTAAGAATAAGGACCTTCTCCTACATGACCACACTAGTGCTGTTAAGCCCAAGAAAAATAACGACACCCCATAAACTAATTTAATAAGCAGCAGATCTTAAAATTTCCCCAATTGCCTTTAAAATGTCTTTTCTAGCTGTGTTTCCCCCAAAGCAACACAGACACCTCCATGTAGAAAATGAGGCAGTCCCAGTGGGCTGCTCAGGCCTTGGGCAAGACCTCTGAGCCATTGGAAATTAACTATTATCTTATCACCCTTGCCATCTTCTCAAGCACAAGGTGGCCAAGGGATTCTGGCTGCCTAAGCCACCTCCTTCCCTACAAAGAAGACACATCAGCCAGAAAACCAGTGAGAAATCCAGAATGTGACCCCAGGGACTGATTCAAATGACCCTAAGACGACCTGCTGACCATTAAGAGCCATCACTTCCAGAGAGGCACAGCCTCCCCAGGGGCTCAGACTTCCATGTGCTCAGCACAAAGAAAAGGTGGTGATCCAGGAAAGAGGCAGCAAATCGGAAGAGAGGAACCTGTGACATTATGTCCTCCAGCAACCCAGCCTCATCTGGTATTAGAGCTCAACCACATCCTTGAGTCGTAGACACAACCACTATGGAGAGGTGGGCCCAGGATCAACTAAAGCATGAAATCGCTAAGCAAAACTCCAGATCTTACCACTCTCGACATTACGTAAAGTAACAGGCACGTGAACCAGGACGTTGTGATTTTTCTGAATGTACGCAACCAGAGACGCCCCTTACAAACACCACTTCCTGCCCGTCTATACGTACGGGAAGTGCTATTGCTCTTAAGCAGAACAGCCAAGAGAATAGCTTTACAAGCTTATTTCTATGAATTTGGGAATTTTCTCCTAAAGGAATTGGGGAAATTGCACAAACATAATGTGCAGCAGTGCGGGAGAGAACAGGTAGATCTGGGAGCACATCCCAACTCCTTTAAATTCTAGTCCATGTTATTTCTGCAAGGCCCCTAGTTAGGGGAAGAAAAATGTCTCAGGCTAGCTTCCTTTAGAGCTGGAAAGAAACAGATGCCTGCAGCATAAAACATTAGGGGAGAAATGTGCTGGCTTCGCCACTTAATCTCATCAACCCAGTCAAAAATCTTGGTTGTTGCATGATTTTGTGAAAGAGAAAAAAAAAAAGTTTAATGGCTGAGATATGTCAAATGAACAAATCAGAACTCTGATTAAATTGGCAGCAGAGCTCAAGTTTCCAAAGGAAAAGAAAAAGAAGTTCGCTAAGGAACTACCCTCTCCTGTAGCTAACCAGCTGTTTACAGTGCCTTACAATAAAATACTATACAATATTATGTATGCAGTATAGGGCTTAGTTTAAGGCTGGTCAATATTGGCCCAAAATATCCCCAAGATATTTAGTAATAGAAGGCCCAAAAAGAGACACGTGGTTTACCTGTGAGATAGCTCCAAGACACGAAGAGTATGGCTTGGAGCCAATTCAACTTACGGATTGATATCTGTATGGTCTTATATATGTATGTCTTGTAAGTAAATGTCTTGTAATCCCACTGTGTAATTTTCTGGTAAACAGCAACCATGCCATATATTTACTATATGTTTATCTTAATGGTGATTATATTTACTGATCTTCAGAAGCAATTGATGATTGAATGAAGGTATGAATGAATGATTTGATGGATAAATGAATATGCATTCAACAGTGGGTTCCATTGTTTCATCTGCTTTCACACCATTTGCAAATGAATCCCTCCATGATTAGTGCCTGGAATTTTAGGCAGTGATCTTCTGAAGCCCCTGCCTGGCCCACGGTGGGCTTTTCAAGAGGGACCACGTGGTGACGGTGGGTCCAGGTGAAAAGTGTTCCTTCCTCTGCTTTCCAGCTACCACACTGAAACTCCTCAATGGATTGTGAGATAATCACCAGATACAATGTCAGTTATAGACAGAACAAACATGTTTACACATGCATACACATGTTTACACATACATGCGCTAGTACCACGTTTTCTGAGTGTTTTTAAAATCACTTGTGATTACATATATTTATTTACATGTAACTTTGAAAACACACCCACTCCTAAATCAGATAAACCTATATAAGATTTTTAAATTTAATATTTAATAAAACAAAATGCTGACACAGTAAAAAAAAAGATAAGCTCTCGAAATTGGTTGTTCTGGACTATGGAATTTAAATAGTTTTCAAACTATTTCTTTGACTAATTCTTTAAAGAAAAAAAATGGAGAGGAGGAGACTTCCAGTTCTTCCTTGGTTTTGCACACTCGTGTAATGTACTTCTGCCAGGAAAAATGTTTATGAAAATCAGATGATTGGAAACAAAAGAAAAATGCTTATTAAACTCCCTCATGTGCAAGGCATGAGCAGAATGATGCACACAACTCAACTGTTCTGGACCTGCCATCCTAATTATATCCCTTTTTTTAAAGAGGAGGACATTTTAACATACTTTCATCAAAAATGAGTCAACTCAATTTCTAATAAGGAAAATAAGGAAAGAAAGTCAACACACGCTAAGAAACATCTTTCTTCTGACCCTTTTGAATAAACCTTTGAGGACACAACCAGATTTTTATAACATTACATTGTAACAAGTAGATGGTGAAGAAGGATAAAAATAATTTCCTGAGAGATTCTGATCTAGTCGCGTACTGGAAATGATACATAGCAGATTGACAAGGGGAAAATGTGAATGTCGCAGAAAGCATTTGTCAAAACCAGAAAACTATTCTGAGAAGTTACACGGAACATCTCTGTCTCAGGAGTCTAAAACAGCCTCTAGCCATCCACGCTACTAATCACCTGAGTGCAGCGATTTATCTCCTCCGATCTCAAATTCTGTCATAAATTAAGGCTACCTCAAGGTGCACAAGAGAAAAATGTATGCCTGTGTCGTAGGCGATTGTCCTAGGGCTAGACAGCATCAACCACCTAACGACTTTCCCAGGTTCCTAGACTGCTCAAGTCCCTTTCTAGACTCTGCAAAGAGATAATGAAGCAAAACTGGTCACTTACTCTATTGATCAAAGCACACCCACCACTGCATTGAACCAAAAGTCGGCATTAAAAAAAAAAAAAAAAAAAAATCAAGTTCTTCTCCCTGCCATGGAACAAGTAGATACTCAATTCGGCTAAGAAGACCGGGTGTCCCCATCTTTCTGAAGATCTCCGGGGACTGAGGCTCCATGACCTGCTCTATTATCTCAGCAGCCAGGAAGCAACTTCTTATTTCCAGTTGAGAATTCTTTGGTATGTAAATCCTTGTTTTGTCCTACATGCAACTGAATGGAAATGGCTCAGAAATCTCATCCAAATAGGAGGCTGTGGTTGCAAAGAACAAAACCCGGCTTCTGCTCACTTAGCAGAAGAGGACTGTTGGACGGCAACAGCAGTGTCTAGGGGGTTTGGAGGAGGAGCTGCAGCAAGACCTTGATCTAGGAGGCAAATAGGACCGAGCATGGAGTCCTGGAAGCCGCCAGACCCTCTCTGGGTTGCTTGACACACCTGCCGTCTTCTCCCCAGATGGTCTAGCTTCCTCTCCTCCTCCATCCACACGGAAGACAGAATAGACCCCTGACACCATCTGTCCCACTCAAGGGACCACTCCAGACTAGACCCCAACCTCCTGGTGTCAATCTCAAATTTGAGAAGAGAAACTGAGTTCATGTGGATCAGGAGTTTACCCCGGGTCTAATCTATGGTGCCCAGGAGGAAGAAGATGCCAGTCTGATTGCTAAGGGCCCAAACTGAGGACGTGGTGCAAGGCAGTTAAGGGTCATTATTGAGGCAGAAAGACATTCCAAAAGGTGTCTGCTCTGATAGTTCTCATGAAGACATGTCATTTGCTTATTTTATTTCCTCCTTCCCTGGTACTTTAACCCTGCCTTTAGAACACACGGCTGATTCCAGCTATATATTTTCTCTTCTTCCCTGGGCCCTGTTCATTTTTTTCCATATCATTTTTAAAGTAAAGTTATCAAAACTGGATAAACCACCCTGATACAAGATTGGCACGTGAGCTATAGGAGGGAGAGTGCTTGTCAGAGCTTTTAGCTGAGTTAGGAGACCATGGAGGAGAACTGGCCATGGGAGTCCCATTTCTTGACTGAGAAAGGAAATCAGAAGTGGTCTATGCAGGATAGTTCTGGAAGGCTCCACAGAAATGTAGATGCTTAGGAGCCATTCGTGTGTGTGTGTGTGTGTGTGCGTGTGTGTATGTTTGTGTGTGCGTGTATGTGTGTGTGTGCATGTGTGTCTAGGGGTGTGTATGTGTGTGTGTGCACATGTGTATGTGTATGTATGTGTGTTTGTGTGTGTGTGTGCATGTATATGTGTGTCTGTGCGCACTAGAAAATGGCTACTTAGGTCTTTCATTAATACATTTAACAAATGCATATTGATTGAAGGCCGGGTGCGGTGGCTCACGCCTATAATCCTAATACTCTGGGAGGCCGAGGTGGGTGGATTGCCCAAGGTCAGGAGTTTGAGACCAGCCTGAGCAAGAGCAAGACCCCGTCTCTACTAAAAATAGAAAGAAATTATCTAGCCAACTAAAATATATATAGAAAAAAAAATTAGCCGGGCATGGTGGTGCATGCCTGTAGTCCCAGCTACTCGGGAGGCTGAGGCAGGAGGATCGCTTAAGCCCAGAAGTTTGAGGTTGCTGTGAGCTAGGCTGACGCCACAGCACTCTAGCCCGGGGAACAAAGCGAGACTCTTGTCTCAAAAAAAAAAATGCATATTGACTGAGGTGTCAGAGACACTCCGTGCCCTGGGGATGGCCTCTCCACGGTTATTTCTATGTGCCAAGACCACGCAGTGAGGGCTGGAGACACAGGAATGAGTCTTGCCCTTGCAGAGCTTCCTGTGTGACACTCGAACACCAGCCCTGACAGTATTTATGACAAGTGACAATACTGCAGGAGCGCTTGGCAAGGGCACCTCACCTGATCAGGGGAGAATCCCTGGAGGACGTGACACAGATGCTGGGACCTGGATGAGGAAGGTGACAGGCATCAGAAGACTGGAACATAAGGTCCAGGAGTGTGTTTCAGTTCAGAAGTCCAACTTAATCTTTTACACTCCTGTCCCGCCAAGTTCCAGTCAAGCCAAATTACCCTCTAGCAATAACTGACGTCCATTTCTGTGTCTATACTGCCCTTTGCCTGAAATGCAAACCTCCCCTCCGCCCGCTTCCTGCGGCGAATGACTCCTCCAGCCTCAGAAGGGACGCACCCCCAGGGAGAAAGAACTGTGGCAGGACTCCAAGTCAAACTGTCTCACACTGTGTAAGCACTTCAGATTTCACTTGCTCTAGTCGGTCAGGTTCTAGGGCAAGGACTGTGCCTCCCATCACTTACCTCTGCGTGTTAGCACACGGTCAATGCTAATGAAGTTTGTTAACTGAATAAATGAAAATAGAGTGCATTAACGGATACCAGGCACAGGCTGGAGGCTGCACAGACACTACAGTAGTCCCCCCTTATCCGCGGTTTCACTCTCCATGGTTTCAGTTATCCACAGTTATCCACAGTCCACCGAGATCTAAAAATATTAAATGGAAAATTCTAGAAATAAACAATTCAGAAGTCGTAAATTGCATGCTGTTTTGAGTAGCATGATGAAATCTCATGCCATCCTGCTCCATCCTGCCTGGGATGTAAATCATCCCTTTGCCCAGGGTGGACGCACTGTCCGTGCTATCCCCCATGTCTATAGACGAGAAATCATAGGGTACAGGAAGGCCAGCACTTTCCTCAGTTTCAAGCATCCACTGGGGTCTTGGAATGCATCCCCCTCAAATAAGGGGGGAATACCGTATTTCACTTCATTCTTGTGACGATCCTGGAAAGTGTTTATATTATCCCCCATTTTACAGATGAGAAACTAGAGGCTCAGAGAGGTAACCTGTTATATAGCTACAAAGAAGCGAAGCTGGGGTGTGAATGCAACTCCCTGCTATTCCATTTCCTCAGTTCCTCGTGACATTAAAGAAATACCCTGACACCCTCCCCATCCCCGCCGGGGTGCAGGGCTGCAATTCGAATGAGCACCCCTAACAGCTGTCAGCAAAAGGCTTAACAAAGTTCAGTGGTTCACCCACACATGGATTAATGTTTGAACGCAACTAACCTGAATTTTTCTAGCTGCTTAAGGAAAGGACCAATGCTCACAGCTAGAGTGTTTTAGACTAGGCAGCTTGTAAGGAAACCCAGGACGGACTTCTGAGCAACAATGGGAAATCTCCTTGCTCATGCCTCTTTCAAAGCCTGGAAGACTTTGCTTCCCTGGAGGTGAAACCACGAGCCCTTCATAACCAGATGCGAAGGGTTTATAACCCCATGGCAACGATCGGAGTGAACGTTAACAGTTCCGCATTTTAATTCTGTCAAAACTCAGAAGCTATTTACTAAATTGTTAGCATGTATTTATATTCAGGAATAAAACTTACTCTCTGACACATTAGAAAATGTTGAGCTCTAAGGCTCACCCCCCACCACCCACAACCGTCCGACATTTTGGTTTTAAAATCTTTTTCATCTCGTATTTCATACGCCAGGCTCCATTCTAGAATGAACTTTTACAACTGAATTATAAATCTCTTACAAGTGGGCTGTTTTTGAATTGCTGACCTGACCTTTACTATTTTGGGAGGATCAAACAGAAGTTGCTCACCATGAATTCAGCGACACCATGAGCCAGTGTTCCAGTTAGCACTGGCACCTACGCCAGCAAACTACACTCACAGTTCAGGATGAAATGACAAGGGAAGTAGAAAGACAGTCTCTCCCCATGAACCCCTCCCCCTCACCCCATACAAACCCTTTATGACATTGAAACCCGGAAGATGCCGAAACATGCAATTTCCTTGTCACCAGGTGTGTTATTCAGTGCCCTACATTTTCTCAGCTTGAACCAGAAAACCTCCACCCAGATAAGCTAGGCTTAGCTCAGTAACCTGTATGTTCCTGTCCCAATGGCAGGCTGGAGTGGGCTAGAGATGGGTGGTCTTTTGTGACTCACCCTCCCTCCACTCTCCAAATGACTTAAAACTCAACCCACCAGCATTCCTAAAAAAAAAATCATTTTAATCTCAACATACTAGCACAATGTAGTGTTAATAAATCTACTCAAAAGACACCTCATTTTATGCAACAAGCATGACTTCCTCCCCCCCAAAAAAATTATTCCTAAAAGTTTGGTGGTTTTTTTTTTTTTCTCCCTAGAAAAAAGTTTGAGAGTTCACTATTTGAAAACACCTTTTAGGGAAATATTTTGGAAAGTGAAACATCCTGCTCACCCTTAATGTGTCTACACTCACCCTAAATGTATCTGTTTTAATGCAGGTTTTTTTGACCTGTGTTTCTTAATGAAGCAGTGGGCTTCCTCTTCCATCACTTATCTCTGTATTCTGGCATATAGTATGAATGCTCACAAAAAGGTTTGCTAAGTGAATAAATGAAAACACAGGAGCGTGTACAGATGTTCCTTCATCCTGCGTCAGAGCCTCTATCTTGCATCTCCAAGATGGGCTGCTGTAAGCCTCGCTGTGCAGAAATGCTGCCGGCTCCCACACCACGTCAGAGCCCTGGGGCTGGCTGTCCACTCTCTAGATGGATATTGCAGTTCTTTGATCCTCCTCTTCCCTTCAGTAGCCATCTCCTCCCCAACTGCTGTCTACAGCAGAGAAGTGAGAAAGAAAGAAGCAGCAGAAGATATTCCAGGTGGTCATTTCTCTTCTACTCAGGCAAAAGGTGGGAAGGGAAAGCAAGTTATTAAGAAAGACTATCCAAGTCTTCTGAATTTCTGTATAGATGTATGGCGACTGGTTGTGGAAGCAAGCATGGCAGCTGCAGAAGGAACGGGCTCTTTCAAATCTTCAGAAGGCCCTACACTGGCAGTGGGAGTGTTTATTCTACTCTGGCCCATCATGGAAACCTACAGAGTGGGCCAGGAAGACAAGAGATGGGAGGAGAAGGCCAGAAATTCAGAAGTCAGGCCTGCCTGCCTGTTTAACACTACTGGGTGGCAGGGGAGAGTTCACTTGGACCCCAAATTTGGAGTTGAGATTAAACGAGTGGGTCTCAACTAAAGATGGCCCCCCCAGGGGACATTGTGTCTGCCACAACTTGGGGGGCAGGTTGGTATGCTACTGGCATCTACTAGACAGAGGCCAGGGATGCTGCTTAACACCCTACAGTGTGCAAGACAGCCATCTACAGCCATCTACAGCTGCAGTCCCCAAGCCCCAGTCTGAGAACCAGTACTGGTCCGTGGCCTGTTAGCAACTGGGACATGCAGCAGGGGGTGAGCGGCCAGCAGGTGAGTGAGCACAGCTTCATCTGTATTTACAGCCGCTCCCCATCACTCGCATCACCGCCAGCTCCACCTCCCGTCAGATCAGTCACTGTCTCCCATCACCCCCAGATGGGACTGTCTAGTTGCAGGAAAACAAGCTCAGGGCTCCCAATGATTCTGCATTATGGTGAGTTGTATAATTATTTCATTATATATTACAATGTAATACTAATAGAAATAAAGAGCACGATAAAAGTGACGCGCTTGAATCATCCCAAAACCATCCCCCTCACACCCTTCCCCTGGTCCGTGGAAAAATTGTCTTCCATGAAACTGGTCCCTGGTGCCAAAAAGGTTGGGGACCACTGCTCTGCAGCAATAAATTATCCAGTACAAAGTGTCAATAGTGCTGAGACTGGGGGCTAAGCCAAAGCTTACCATCAAGAATTCTGGTCCGGTCTATGGTTCAGAAAGCACCTATGATGGAAGAACCAGGAAGGAGAAGAGCAATTCCAAACTCACAGGAAGTCAGCAGAAAGAATTAAAGGACACGAACCACTACGGAGGTAAGTTCAAAGGTTCTCTCTCCCAGAGGTCAATATTTCAGGCAGGAACTATTCATTCCTTCAACAAATATTTATTGAGCAATTCCTGTGGACCAGGTGCTTTCTGGGCTCTGGATACACTCACAGCTGGTCACTTAAGGAATCCCCAGGAATAATGCCAAGTGGTTTGGTTCAAAAACATAGAATGTGGAGCGTGGAGGACTTCAGCCACTGAGAAGAGGAACTGGACCCTTCCTACTACTTGTTTATGGTTCAATTCTCAGTTGAATGTTCCATAGAAACTATTCCTCTTGGACCCAGGGGCCTCTGGCATTTAAAAAAAGAAAATTCCTTACAAAAAGTCTCTTGCCTAGAGTGAAACTTGTGAATTTCATTGATTGGGTTGAGACTAAGTAAAGGTAATTTCTGCATTGTTCACAATTCTCTCACTGAATTTAACAACCCAAAGACAATCTGAAAATAAAGAGGATACAAATGAATACTTGGCTGTTCAAATGATTTCTGCTGCTACAAAGGCAATTAACTCACATCTCTCAAAGACTCTAGAAACTCTCATTGGCAACTCTTTCAGTTGGGACTTAGATAAGTCACTTTGAAAGATGGCTGAAAGGTGACATATTGGAGCATCTCATAACTTGCTCTGGAGAGCATGAGAAGGGTATGATTTTGTCACCATCATCTTTCACAGTTTGTTGAGCGCAATTACTAACCAACAAAGTAACTAACTGATGTCTACAGATAGATACGCTTCATTATTATTTTTCATTTATTGGGTAGAAATGGCAGACAACAAAAGAGCTGCCCTAAAATCTCTTTTGCTACGTTAATAAAACATTAGCTTTTCTAAATTTAAAATCTAATTAATTCATCAAAATGTCAGTTGTCACCTAAAGCATTTTAGTAATAAGGAAATACCTTGGATTAAAAAGAATCTTCACAGGAACACAGAGAGTGGAATGAGCTGATTTTATTAATATGACAATGATCACTGTAGCCTCATCTGCTAATATTTACTCTTTCAATGAAGCTGAAGAGAGAGGGTATTTAAGAATGCCACCGGTGATGTAAGGGACTCTATTTCCATATGGCCCTTCTGTCTTAATTACAAAGTATGTTTGTACCAAACAGTCATCACTGGCATAAGCTCCCCACCAACCCTTGAAATCATAAACGTTGGTGATAATTTCCACAAAGCACACAGAGCCAGTCACAAATAGGATCATAAAGATAAATCTTTTTATGACTTCAGAGGCTAAAGAGACAACTCATGAAGGCTGTGATTTGTACCACTGTCTTTAGTTATTTAAAAGGCAGACAATGGAAATAAGAAATGGAAAAATTGCTATTTTGTAATGGAAATTTAGAAATCAGAATAAAAATTGAGTGTCCTATCCATACCCATAATAAAAATGATTTCCAATGGCTTTTAATTTTTGTTATCCTATGCCCTGTGTTTTCCACTCAAAAAAAGAGAATATGGTACCCTGTCTTCCTTCTGTAATCTAAAGCCAGTATTTATCAGCTACAATTTTAGCAGCAGAGGCAGGAGATTGGAGGAGACACAGATAATCTTTTAAAGGTTTATACTGAGTTAAATGCAATCATCACAGACTTTTAAAATCAAGTCAAGGCATGAAAACAACACATTTGAATTCTGCGTTTTTTCCTGCAAATAACTTAAAACTAATCAGCTAACTGCTAGCATATCACTGACCTTTGTTTGGCTTGGACTCAGAGGTTTTAGTAATAATCTAAAGATAGACATATTTTTGGTGATTAATATGACTAAATTACACAAGCCTGATTTCCCCCCCTAAGGACCAATAAAGTATGTTCCAATTTTAAGCAATAAAAGGTTAAAAAAAATCTCAAAAGCATCAAGCTCTTAGGCTGGTCTTTACTACAAATGAAATAACTCAAGGCTCATTTCTTATACTGAGATAGTAAATAGCAATCTCTTATGTCAAACTATAGTAATCAGATCATCAAATTATGGTTATATTTACAGATATCTGGAGTTTGTTATCACCAATCTCTCTTTTCCAAAATGAGGAAAGAAATGTCAACCAAATGAGTACTGGTCACATAGGTAATATCTGTATAACTGATCACAGCATCACCAAAGCCATCAGCTGGGGTCCACAAGCAAAGAAACGTTTGAGCACTAATCTGGCAGGGACCAATGCCAATATCTAAAATGATCCATACAGAACCTCCTCGCTGAGGATCAATAAAGTCCAGAGGCTAAGGGAGGCAGTGAGATCTAAAATGAAGGCCCCGAGAATTGCCCTCCATCACCAGGCTCGGAGGCACAGGGTAGAGTTACAATCCAGGCCGCCCAGGTCTGCGGTCACCAGCTGAGCCAGTTGAGCCCCTACCAGGGCCCTGTGACACGTTCAGATCCGCAGGGAAGCTACAGGATACTTTCGAGTTTCTGATCTGTTCTCACTGCGTGCCACACAGGAGGGGACCCCATACTGTGACACCTCGGGATGGGAGGATAAGGATATAGAGAGATGTGTGTAGAAGCAGAAAGGGTTCGAGGAGATCAGAAAGCCCCAGAGGTCCAGGAGAACTGCATCTCCAGGCCTCTTCCTCAAAGTTGCTCAAAGCTGGGTCTGCAGGAGCGGGCAGGGCAGGAGCGCGCAGGCTGGACGCCTCGCGGCGTGCGCTCCCCCAGCCCGCTGTGACGACGCTAAGCAGACGGACCAGTGGGCGAGGGAAATGACGCGAGGGGGGTCTTACTTTTGCAGCTCGTCGCCCAGGGCTGGTAGCCGTAGTAGCCAGTGATGCGCAGGATCCGCTCCTCGATGGACGTGAGCCCCACGGGCCCGCTGCTGAGGTCCTCCACCGAGCGCGACCATTTCAGATCCTCCTTGATCGCCTCGTCCACCACCAAGTACTTGAGCTGCCGGAGCTGGGGGCTGATGTCGGACAGTCTCCGGGGGCTGACGTCCGGTGACCTCCTCATGCCACTGAGGCCGCAGGCGCCACGGGCAGGTGGGTGGGCAGGGGGAACAAGGACAGAGAGGGGAGATTTCGGTGAGCAGCAGATTTCAGGGCGAGCAAGGGCGCGGCCGGGGTCCTCCAGGGCAGAGCGCGCTGCACGGCCCGGGGCTGCTCGGCTCCCGCCGCTCGCCACCCACCCCGGCGCCCTCGGCAGTCTCGGCGTCGGGTGGCGTCTGCAGCCTCCCGTTCGTTCCCTACCCTGGGCGCCTCGGGCAGTGCGGGTTGCGGCGAGTGGCAAGGGACAGAATGACTTAAACTTCCCCAGCAGCTCCGCCGTGCGCACCGCCCCTCCCCGAGCCCCAGACTGCCCGGTGGTGTCCCAGCTTCAAAGGGCCACCAAGGCGCTCGGGCCACCCGCCCGCCGGCTCGCGCACCCACGTCCGGGGCGCTACTCACATGGCGATGCTCTTGCCCCTGGGTGCGCCGCCGGGAAACTCTCGGATCCCCATAGGCGACAGCAGAGTGGGGCCGGCAGCTCCCAGACTTGAAGCGGAGGGGCCGCGGGCCGGAGCTCCCTGCAGCCGCGGACCCGGAAAGAGGTGGGTGCGTCGCCCGCGGAGGGGCCGCGCGACTCCGGCTGCCCCGCGCCTCCCGTGCGCGCCCGCGCGATCTGTCCCCCAGCGCCGCGGTGGCTTGCGGCTCGGTGCCGGATCGGCGGCTCAGCCCGGCGACTCCGGGCGGGTCCACGCGCTCGCAGCGGCGAACCAGGAGCCGAGGCAGCGCCGCGCCCTCGCCTGGCACCGTCGCCGCCGCCCTAGCACACCGCCGGGAGAGCCCGCCCAGCTGTGCGCCCTGGAAGCACCTGGGCGGGCGGGGAGGGGTCGGGTCCCGGCGCGCAGGGGCCAGGCGGGGGCGCTGCTGCCCACGTCCCGCCTACCCGGGTGTGCGCCCCGCTCCCGAGCCCGCACCCAGCGCTCCGCCCGCAACCTTGGGGCTGGGGCGCCCCTCCTCCCCGGTTTGGATTTGTCCGATACTTAAGCTTTCTCCCCATCTCTCCCTCTCCCCATTGTCCCCTTTAACCCTTCTTCCTCTCAGCAAAACTACCTGGAAAGAAAGCAACCTGGTTGCATGCTCAGGATGCCACATGAATAAATGGCATTTCATATGCAAAGCGGAGACACAAAGTGAAGTGATTTATTAAGCTGTGTAGATCTCTGTCAGGCCTGGTCCTCAGAGAGCTTACATTCCCACTGAGGATGTCATTGCCAAATCAGCTCTCTCTTCACGGATTTCCACTTTATTCAGCTTCTAATCACTTCTTGTCCCCCCCTGCCCACACCTTGCCCCTCTCCCTCCGGAAAGCCATTCTCTCCAGACTAATCACCTTCCATACTGTTATTTTTCACTGGGGCACATTTAGAAAAATATAAAAGTATGGGAAGAAAAAAATACCCATTATCCAGCCAAAAATGACTACATTTTTTTTTCCAATGCAAAATACATTTTTCACAAAAATAGGAATGGTATTGTGTGCATTACTTTATGTACTGCTTTTTATATTACAATTATATTGTGTAACAGAAAACCAGAAATAGAGGGGAACTTCCTCAACTTGATAAAGAACACTTACAAAAACCTACAGCTAACACCTCACTTAGTGGTGAGAACCCAGAAACCGTTGTTGTAAGGATGTTTCTTCTTACCACTCTTTTTTCAGCATCATACTGGAAGTCCTAGCTAATGAAATTAGACCCAAAAAAAGGAAATTAAAAATATACCCATTGAGAATGAAGAAGTAAAAGAAAGAAATAAATTTGTCTTTGTTTGCAAATGACAAGATTGTCTAAATCAAAAATCTCAAAGAATAGACAGAAAAACCTCCTGTAACTAAATAACATCTATGGTAAGATTGAAGCATATAAAGTTAAGGTACAAAATTCAAACTTCTTTCCAACATACAAGCAATGAACAATTGGAATTTGAAATTAAAAACACAATGCTATTTACATTAGCACTCTTCAAAATGAAATATAACTCGTTTATGTATAAATCTAACAAAATATGTACAATATCTATATGAGAAAAACTACAAGACTCTGATGAAAGAAATCAAAGAAGAACTAAATAAACGGAGAGAGAGTGGATGTCTTCATGGATGGGAAGACTCAGTATTGTCGAGCTGTCAGTTTTTCCCAACTTCATCTACAGATCCAGTGTAACACTCATCGAATCCCTGGAAGTTATTTTGTGGATATTTACAAACTGATTTTAAAGGATTTTAAAGGTTATATGGAAAGGCAAAATGCCCAGAATAGCCAACACAACATTAGAGGAGAAGAACAAAGGCTGAGGACCGATACTACCCAACTCCAGACTTACTGTAACTAAAGCAATCGAGACAATATGGCGTTGCTGAAAGAAGCGACAATAGATCAATGGAGGAGAACAGAAAAGCCAAAAATAGACCCACACATGCAATCAAGTGATCTCTGACAAAAGAGCAAAAGAAATTTAATAGAGAAAAGGTAATCTTTTCAACAAATGGTACTGGAACAACTAGATATCCACATACCTCACCCCCCCCCCAAAAAAAAGTCTAGACACAGATCTTATACCTTTCCCCAAAATAAATTCAAAATGGAACACAGGCCTAAATATAAAATGTAAAACTATAAAACTCTTAGAGGATAAGTAGGGGAAAATCTAGATTACCTTGGGCTTATTGATGACATTTTAGATGCAGCATCAAAGGTGTGATCCATGAGAGAAGAAATTGATAAGGTGACTTGATTAAAATGTGAACCTTCTGCTCTGCAAAACACACTGTCAAGACAATGGGAAGACAAGCCATAGACTGACAGGAAAATAAATAAATATATATATATATATAAAAGGGGAGAGAGAGAGGACTCTAAAAAAGGACTATTATCCAAAATATGAATTATTAAAACTCAACAAGAAAATGAACAACCCAGTTAAAAATTGGTAAAATATCTGAACAGACTTGGTGCTAAAGATGACATACAGATGGCAAATAAGCATATGAAAAGATGCTCCACATCATGTCATTAGGGAATTACATATTAAAACAGCAAAGATGTATCACTACATACCTACTAGAAAGGATAAAATCCAAAATCCTGACAACACCAAACACTGGCAAGAGAGAGAACAACAAGAGCTCTCATGCATTGCTGATGGGAAAGCAAAATGGTACAGACTCTTTGGAAGATAGTTTGGAAATTTCCTACACTATTACTCATATTCTTACATGCAATCCATCAATCATGCTGTTTGATATGTACCCAAATGGTTGAAAACTTAGGTCCACGTAAAAATCTGCACACAAATGTTTATAGCAACTTTATTCATAATTGCCAAGGTGGCCTTCAATAAGTGAATAGATAACAAATAGTGGTACATCCATACAGGGGAATATTATCCAGTGATAAAAAGAAAGGAACTATCAAGCCACAAAAAGACATGGAGGAAATTTAAAGTATATTGCTAAGTGAAAGAAACCAGTCTAAATGGCTATACACTGGATGATTTTAACTATATGACATACTGGAAGAGGCAAAACTCTGGAGACAGTAAAAAGGTCACTGGCTGCCAAGGGTTAGTGGGGAGGGAGGGAGGAACAGGCAGAGCACAGAGGAGTTTGAGGCAGTGAAATACTCTGTATGATGCTGTAATGGTGAATGCATATCATTATACATTTGCCCAAAGCCATAGAATGCACACCACCAAGGGTGAACCCTAATGTAAACTATGGACTTTGGGTGAAAAAGATGTGTCAATGTTGGTTCATCCATTGTAACAAATGTACCACTCTCTTGCAGGATGTTGATTGGGTGGGGAGAGGTTGTGGGTGTGTAATGGGGGAGGAATTTAAAAATTCTCTGTACTTTAAAATCTGCTGTGAATCTGATATTGCTCTACAGAAATAAAGTCAATTGAAAATTTTTTTATTGTACTGCTTTTCTATGTCATTATATTCTTCTAAAATATTTCCCCAGCTTTATTAAGGTATATTGGCAAATAAAAATTATATATATTTTTATTTGTAGTGTACATAACCAGGAGATAGAAGCCTCTTCCCATTTAATCACCATATTCTGTCTCTTGGGTGCGGTAACTCTGGGTAAGGTTTTTAACTTTTCTGAGCATCGGTTCCCACATCTATATAAAGGGGAAGAGTTTGTGAGATTGTTGTAAAGATATGAGTTAACGTAAGTGAAGTGCTTAGAATAGGGCCTGTCAGATGGCCAGTACTCAACAGATCTGAGCTATTGTGTAATTAGCAAGGCATCTAAAGGTTGACTTCAGCTTTTTGACAGCCACATCAGACTGCTGACTCATACCCAAGTTCATGTTAACTAAAAATCCCTCTTTAATTTTTACATGTGCTGTTGCTAAGTCACATCACTCTCCTCTTCACTTTTTTTTTTCCTAACTAAATAGTTTGGGGTTTAGAATCAGATACAGTGTCTTAAATACGGGCTTCTCCTCTCACCAGAGAGACAAACTTAGGAGAGGTATTTAATCCCTCTAAGCCTCATTTTCACATCAATCTCAAATAGTTATTATAAAGATTAAATCAGTGAAAGGATAGTAAGAAGTTAGAACACTATGGGGCCTGGGTTTAGTGCTGAACAAATATTGTAATAATAATTATTGTCACTTCCATAATGTTTCACCTGTCAGATGTGGCCACTGCTGTGACATCTCGGGAAGTTTTTAGATGTTGACTTCGTCAGCCATTGCAATCACTGCCCCAACTTCCACCAAGTGCTACAGGGGAACCTCTTTTCTCTCTTTACCCCTCAGTACTCTCACCTCTACAGGCAGTCCTCTTCATGTCTGCAACTCAAGTTAAATGCTTCAGCAGGGGCAGTGCAATACTGGGTGTGCATTCACTAGTGGATGTTGGGGCCAGCAATGTATTCTTTCAACCATTTAAGGAAATGCACAGCCCTTTTGAAGATCACCTGTGAGCCTCAAGTTAGGAATCCTCACCTTACAGCAGAACTGCGCGCTGTCCTCTTGTGTCCAATTTAAATCACCAAGAATTTACTGAGTACTGACTCTGGTCAAACACAGTGTTAGTCATTAGGTAAATGTGAATGAAGCACCGTCCCTCACCCTAAAGACACATCCCATCTAGTGGGGAAACAGACAAACGCTTAATCTGAATAGGGCAGCCTCTCATGTGTTATCGTTTGGTAGAAAGTGCTATTAGTGAGATGAGATAAAGGGTCCAGATGTGAATCGTGGCATATTTGACAGCTTCTTGCAATACTAAGTCTGTTATATTCAGTCTTTCAACATCACATCCTTGCCATCCAACATATGATGACATTAATCAGACAGTAGGATTGAAAATGCTGATGATAAATAGTATATAATCTTAGGTGGTAATTCCATTAACTTCCAAATACCTCAGTGTCCTCTTAAGAAAAATGTGCATTGTACTAGATGATTTCTGAGGTCTCTTCTAAATCTCTTTCTATGATTCTGTGCAAAGTTATTTGAACTTTGCATTTGTTTTCTACTTGCCTATTCAGAGCCTTTTGATAAGTAATTGTCTTGCCAGAACGTTCACAGTGTTTTTTGTGGGAGATACTTTGTCACTGCAGGGGTTGATGGGCAATTCATTCTGGGGCCACAATTTTTCCCAGCCCATGACCTGCTGAAAAGCCAGGCAGGCTGGTCCAGCTGGTTTGCACCCTGTAGGCATGGGAAGGAGGTTCTTGCATACGGGTTTACGTGGATGATAGCAACGTCGTGCCCAGGGAGAGAAGATTCTGAGGGTCAGAGTCAGATCGTCAAAATGAAGCTTCCCATAAAGAGGGTTGAAGCAGGTTTCGGAAGTCAGAATGCAGAACATAAGATCAAAGATTCAGGTGTCAGCGGGTTCAAACAGAAAAGCAGGAGGATGCCTGGGCAAATCACAGGAATCGTGAGCTGTTGCTGTGTTGCCAGCAGCATGTTCTCGTGGGCTGAATCCACTTAGAGGCCTGGAATTGGATCAGCATAAGCACTATTTCTGCCATGGTTGCTCTGCATTTGCTTCCACTTCCTTACTACCATCATTGATGCATTGCCTTCTCTGTGCTAGGCTGCCCATGGTCTATTTTAATAATGATTTATCTAAAATGTCAGTAAAAACTAACCCGCATTCATCCAGGGGGTAAAAAAGAAACAATGTATATATATATAATGAAATTCTCGCATTACTTAAAACTTCCATTTAAACCAACAGTTTAAATTAATATCCCACCAAATCATTCAACAAAATTGCTGGTAAATAACCAAACTGAATGGTTTGGATCTTATATCTCTTCTTCTTCCCTTGGCCATCTGTTGGAGGTTAGGGGTAGCAAGGATCACCCTTTGATAACTTTGAACTGATGTGTGTTGCATTTCTGTCCTTTGTAAATGACGTTTTCTGGCAGCCAATCTGCCAGGGCTCCAGGGGAGAGGGGGAAGCTAAGGTCCCCTTGCCAAGTAGAAGCAGAGTGTGCTGTTAGGGAAGTCTTGTCCTAACAGAAACAAGAGGGGAGCCTCCCATCTGGACTGTGGGAGACAAGAGAGACAATCGTAGAGCAAAGAAGGCAAAGGTCAAGATTTCCATTTCTTGTAAGTTAGTACAGCCATTATGAAAAGCAGTATGGAGGTTCCCCCAAAAACTAAAAATAGAACTACCATATGGCCCACCAATCCCACTGCGGGATATATTTCCAAAAGAAAGGAAGGCAGTTTATCAAAAAGACATCTGCACTCCCATGTTTATCGCAGCACTGTTCACAATAGCCGAGATACGGAATCAAACTAAGTGTCCCTCACTGTATGAATGGATAAAGAAAATGTGGTATATACACACGATGGAATATCATTCAGCAGTAAAAAATAATGAAATCTTGTCATTTGTAGCAACATGGAAGGAACTGAAGGAGAGTATGCTGAGTGACATAAGCCAGGCACAGAAAGACAAATACTGCCAGTTCTCACTCACATGGGGGAGCTTGATTGCACGACGGTAGACAGCAGGTTGGTGGGTGCCAGAGGCTGCAAAGGGGAGGGGAGGGGGATGAAGAGAGCTTGGTTAATGGGTAGAAGAAGTAAGTTCTAGTGTTAAATAGCAGGGTGACTATAGTTAACAATAATTGATTGTATATTTCAAAATGGCCACGAGAGAAGAGTTGAAATGTTCCCAGCACAAAGAAATAATAAATTTTTCAGGTGATGGATGTTCCAGTTACCCAGATTTGATCATCACACATTGTATGCATGTATCAAATTGTCACACAGACCCCATAGATATGTACAATCATGATGTATCAATGAAAAAATGATTTCCATTTCCCCGTAGGGTTGAGTCTATATCTCCAGGGCTGGAGTCAAGGTGCTGTGGAACCTTCCTGGTAGCTATGGGGGACACCAAGGGCACCAGGGCTGGTGGCATATTTCCCGGGGCATAGCAGAAGGCTGTGAATTTCTAATATAGGACGTGACCTATTTTGGGTACTTCTGGCAGCCTGTGGGAATGTAGGTAGAAGTTATGTGTGCTACTTCTAGACTTGGAAGCTACTTACAGATAAAGGAGCCAGAGAGGGGGAGAGAAAAACAAAGAGAGAGAGAGAGAGAAACTAGCTCCTGCCCACCCAATGCTGGCTGCCTGCCCCAGTGCTGAGAAGACCGTGGGGTTGCCAGAGTTCTAAGGTTTGCAAGAGGAAGCCCCTGAGGGTAGGACCCTCAATGACTAAAGGCAATGGCAAAATCGGTGGTCAGGCCGGGCGCAGTGGCTCATGCCTGTAATCCTAGCACTCTGGGAGGCCAAGGTGGGTGGATCGTTTGAGCTCAGGAGTCTGAGACCAGCCTGAGCAAGAGCGAGACCCCGTCTCTACTAAAAATAGAAAGAAATGATCTGGACAGCTAAAAATATATATAGAAAAGTTAGCCGGGCATGGTGGCGCATGCCTGTAGTCCCAGGTACTTGGGAGGCTGAGGCAGGAGGATCACTTGAGCCCAGGAGTTTGAGGTTGCTGTGAGCTAGGCTGATGCCACGGCACTCTAGCCAGGGCAACAGAGTGAGACTTTGTCTCAAAAAAAAAAAAAAAATCAGTGGTCAGTAGCACTGATTGCTACTACATTCCAAAAAGCCACATGGGGCCATTAGTACCTCAAAGGATGCTGGTTCTTGCCCAGTCCACCTGCCATTGCCATTCTGCAGCAGAGACCAAAAGACGACCCCCTACTGATCTATTGATCAAAGGACACTGTCAACTCCCTCATATACCAAGGTGCCTCCTAAGAGGAGAAAGGGAAGGTGCAGAACTCTGAAAGCAATTGTTTTCATGTGAAAGGAGACTGTTTAAACCATTAATAGAAAAGACAGACCAGATATATCGTTAATGGCCAGGTTTAAGTTTCCTCACTACCCCGTGAGTGGAAAGGAGGGGAGACAGTTACAAAAGCCAATTTTCTTTGCACAGCTGAGGGCAGAGTGTAAAGCTTATGACACGATCTACTAATTATCAGGCAAAATACCCAGAGACAGAGATAGGCCACCAAGAGAGCAAATAACTAAGATAATGCAGAGGCAGAGTAATTAGCTTCCAAATAATTAAGACCTTTTGATAAACAAAATTTTCCATTATTCTCACAGAGAGAAAGACTCCTTTCTGGAGAGCGGAAAATGTGTTGGGTTCAATCCCACTCCCACCCCAACAGCAGAGCTGGAGGTGGGATTTGTAGATACCGAGTCTGATCACTACATTTTAATCTCATTTTACTCTTGTAAATATTAATCTCATTAAACATCTTCACAAAGATTAACTGTGTCCTTAGGTGCATGATCTGGAGGGAAAGGCTGAGGATCAGATGTCAAACGATGTGAACTGGCGCGGGTTAGAACACAGGAGAGCTCAGCGCCGGGACTGTGTTTCACTCCGGCCCACACAGCCCCTCAGCTCTGCAGAACCAGCGCTCGATGGTCATTCTCAGAGTAGCTTTCCTCTAACAGTGACATGGTGTTTGGGTGACTCTTCGACCTCAGAGCTAACGCTGCAAGCAGATCTTATTTTTAGAATTAATAAAAGGGCAAGGAACTTTGGTCAAGGTGCCTGGCGCTGCACAAAATTGGCAATGGGAATGATTCATCCTGCCCAGGGGCAGGCGGAGAGACAGCTCTGCAGTTCACATTCTTCGAGTGCAAAGACGGAGAGGTGGAGGGGCGGGTCAGGTTCTAGGAAGATGACTGTGAGATTTATAGCAAGAACTGTCTCAGAGAATTTTCTTTAAGTTGCATCACGAGCAGAAGCATCACCTAAGCAGGTGGCATCTATTCAAGAGCACAGAGGTCCTGCAATGCTTGGCTTTGACTTCTGAAAAGGAGAGAGATAGAAGGGAGTTGCAAAGAAGGCAATTTAGCCCTTAGGTCTGGATCCGACCAGCTCTAGCAGCTCCTCACCTCTGACCATCCTAAGGTTCCAGCTGGGGTGAAACAGCAGCAGCCTGCGGCCCTCTCTGGTGCGCTGAGACACTTCTCTACTAGCGGCGCTGATCACCTGGCCAGCTCCACCCTCCCTGCCATTGCCAGTTGGTCCCACCTGGCTCCAGAACACCTAATAATAGCACAGACCTTACTATTCCAGACCTTCTAAAGGCAAGGAAAAGAAGGATAACTTGAGAATGATCAACACAACAGTTAATTTGAGGATAAAAACACATGCACAGACACATCGATATATATCTACACCTATGCAACCAATTAAAATATTATAAGCTATAACCCTGTGTGCTGTGTCATCTGGTACTAGAGAAACCCTCAGTCTCTTGGGAAGTGATCCCGCCCCAGCTCTCCTTTTTGTTGCCTGGTTCCAAAATCCTTTTTGGAACCTTACTCCTGTGCACATCACCTGCTAATCCCCACCGGCCCCCCTCCATCTGGTCACTCACGTGTCATTGCCAATATGCTAATTAATTACAGAGATTCCCGTGGGATGTTGTCCAATTGCTGGAAGTTTAGACTTACAGGTACCGAGGTGACAGTGATTAGTTGCATTTCTACATCTTCATCAATTTCTGTACCTATATCTCCTGCGGTTCCCTATAAGTTTCTGTTCATGGGAAGCGGTCGAGGAGTCCCATGGCTGCTAGTGGAAAGGAAAGAGCTTATAACCTGGATGGCACCTGAAAATATTTTCCCCATTACTTAGAAGTCGCTCACACTCCCATTGCAAGATAAATGTCCCCTCCCAGGGCACCGGAACTGAGTTTCACGTGTGCTTCCTGCTCACTGGCAGGAATGTTGTGCAAACACCCTGCCTCCGTTGTTTCTACCCATCGCTCTGGAGCCTCAGGTTTGATTTCACTGGAAAACAGCCAGGACAATGATATGTGACACAAGGACACACACAAACACACATAGACACATATGTTAAAGGCTATAAGTACATATGACATATAACGCATGTATAACATATAATATGTATACCCCAGAAAGTGTTGTTCTCTTTAGTGTCAGCCTGGAAGTTATTCCCTCAACTCAATCATACTGCTATTGCTTGAAAGATTTTCAGAACTCTGCTTTTAAAGTGACTTTTAGAATCTATGGCATGAACGTTGCAACACCTTCTGTGGCCACAATCTTTCTTTGGGGCAAACTCTGGCTGAAATGTGGTTGCTTAAGCTGAAGTAAAATCAATTGAGGTTTTCTTTTTTCTTTCTTTCTTTTTTTTTTTTTCTTTTTTTTCTTTTTCTTTTTCTTTTTTTTCTTCTTTTTCTTTTTCTTTTTTTTGCCAAATACCCACTTTCTTGGAGAACTGTCAGAAGACAGAAAAAAATCAATGAATTATGGCACAGTCTTTTCTCTTTGCACAGAATCTTCAGTTTTTGCATGATATTTCTGCAGGATCATTTGTTCATGGAGGATGAAATCGACATGAACAATGCATTATGTCAAAGAGACAAATCAACATTTAATGATTTTGCCACACATGCTTTCTGGGATCTCCAAGGTATGTCATTTTTCTACTGCTAATTTAGTTTTAATATAGGAAATTGGCTCACACGATTATGGATGCTGGCAAGTTCCACATCCTCAGAGCCAATGTTCCAGTTTGAGTCTGAAGGCCAGCAGGCTGGAGAATTCTCTCCTGCTTGGGTGAGGTCAGTTTTTAGTTCTACTCAGGCCTTCAACTGATTAGGTGAGGCCCACCCACACGATGGAGGTCGACTGTCTACTCGGTGTTCCCTGATTTAAATGTTAACCTCATCCAAAAACACCCTTCAAGTTGACACATAAAATAAACCAACACAAGTGCATTCCTTATCAACTTGGCACCCACATGCATCTCCTTAGACCAAGCTTAATCTCCAAATAAAGGCGATAACAAGTTCATACTTCCACCTAACATGGTACAGCCATCTGTGTACAACCGAAAACACACTAATCCTTCCCCCTTGGAGAGGATGCAAAGTCCTTGGATGATGTTTCCTCTTCTCTTTGATTTCCCATAACAAATACTGTGATGTGAAGTTAACAATACTTAAATACTTCGATATAAAGTCAATACATCTTATGTTACATGATACGGGGACTTGAGAAGGGAAGAAAACAAAAATATCTGATATAAACATACAGACGTATTCACAGCAAAATAAGTAGGAAGTGCGCATGACAATTACAGTTCTTGTTTCTGTAGCTGGTTGCACGGTGATACCGGGTATTCCTAACTAACTTCTTCCACTACCCATTCCATGTTACCTTTGCCTTCAGCAAGCACTTCTGCTGGTCATGATTCTTAACTTGGTGGGGTGACCCAAACCTCTATTTCTGAAGGGTCTGGGCCACTAGTGGTTTTGCCTGAATTGGGTTGTTGTAGTTTTCATTGACTTTAATCACAGAGCATGACAATAATAGAAAACTCCCCAAGGGATCTCCTATATACCAGAATACTCCTCCTTACCTCCATTGTGGACAAGCAGTCTGATTTCCCCTTGGTAGTCAGGATCAATCACCCCAGCCAGCACAGGCTCTCTCTTCTTTGCCTGTTAATTCAGAGACATGATGAATCCAGAGTGATCAGGTGGCAGTTTCTTAATGTCCAGTTCAATCAAATCATTGTTGTGTCTCCAGGTGAAAGCATTCCTCCCTTTGAAACTAATATCTCAAGGCCAGCGGAGTATATGGTTATGGGCACAGGAAGTAAAAATTTTAAATTTTGCTAGTGGGTCACTAGGGATGGTAGTGAGTGGTGTCACTCCCATTTCCACCCCTGGATTTCTGGACTCACGAATCCAGGCTATGGGAGAAACAGCACCATATATTGGATGCCGATTCAGAGCATATACAGCCCCCTGGAGAGCCTTGTTCCAGCAGTGTAAGGTATTGCCAGCTAGCGGATACTCTGAGTTCAAAAGGCCACTCCACCATTTCATCAAGCCAGCTGCTTCAGGATGGTGGGAAACATGATGAGACCAGTGAATTCCATGATCACGGACCCATCGCTGCAGTTCATTTGCTGAGATGTGAGTTCCCAAGATGTGAGATCAAAACAATGCTGTGTGGAATACCACAATGGTGGATAAGGCATTTAGTAAGTCCACATATAGCAGTTTTGGCAGAAGCACTGTGTGCAGGGAAGGCAAATCCAGAGTAAGTGTCTATTCCAGTAAGCAAAAAACACTGCCCCTTCCATGACGGAAGTGGTCCAATGTAATCTTCCTGCCACCAGGAAGCTGGAGGGTCACCCCCAAGAATGAAGCCATACTGGGGATCCAGTGTTGGCCTCTGCTGCAAGCAGATCAGACAGTAGCCAAATGTTGACGAGCCCCTGCAAAGCCTCCATCTCTATGCTATGGCCACTTTGTTCATGAGCCCATTGAGCAATGACAGGAGTGGCTGGAGAAAGATGCTGCAAATCCAATTTTTCTTGTAATTTATCCACCCAAAGTATGAAATTCTGGATTTGGTTTTAAGCAATCTCAGCCATCCAGCTATAAAAGATGAAGATTTTCATTCAGGGCAGACATAGAAGCTTTCTGGTCATTTGTGCAGCACTTAATCTGGGAATTGGAATCCCTGAGCTCATCTGTTTCTTCTCTTCCTTTGTCCAGTGACATGAAAAGCACATTCTTGTTATATTCACTTGTTTGACAACAATTTTCAAAGGTACCATATACATGGTCACCAGATCCTTGCTTCTTATAAGCAATTGCTTAGAATTATCCAATAGTGATATTTTGTGTGCATCTATTGCCAGTTCACACCATAGACTATTAGTGCTTTTTTTTTTAATACTTGAAGTAGAGTCATTAGTGTCTTTAAACATAATCAGACTAGAGAGCAAATACCAGAAACCCCATAACCAATTCAGAAAATTCGTCCTTAAAATACTGTTTTTCTGGAACCACTCTCAGTAGTAAAATCTGTATCAGTCAGGGTTTTCCAGAAAAACAGAATAGGAGATACAAATAAAGAGATTTATTGTACGAAATTAGCTCACATGAGTATGGGGGCTGAGAAATCCAAAATCTGCAGAGTCGATGTCCACATTTGCATCCAAAGGCCAGCAGGCTGGAGAATTCTCTCTTACTTGGGGAAGGTCGATCTTTTGTTCTACTCACGTCACCTTATTGGATGAGGCCCATCCACATTATGGAGGGAAATCTGCTTTTCTCAGTCTACCAACTTAAATGTTAATCTCATCCAAAAACATAATGTTTGACCAAATATCTGGGTACCCCATGGCCCAGTCAAGTTGACACATAAAACTAACCATCCGAACACTCCATCTTCATATTTCCTCATCATCACCCAAAAGAAGGGCACAGTCTTGATAGGTATCGTCCCTAGAGCATCAAAGAATCCCCAAGATTTGCAAATCTAATGCAACTCTTTTACCAATGGATGCTAGAGAAGACCCAAGTTACTCAACTGTTCAGGACCAAGTTTTTGAACTCCATGACAATATTCTTTTCACAACCCTATCCCGGTGTACTTTCTATGCCACTAACATTTGCCTGGGTAATGGGTCTTCATCTTTATTTACTTTTATTGCTTTGTGCATTGCTGTCAAGGTTTGTAGGATATTCAAAGTTTTACCATTTGTTCCAATTTAACAAGAACATATGGTTACTTGCAGCACTGTGTCATCATAGCATCTTTCCAAATATCTTCAAACCTTTTGATGCCAATCAAAAACATTCATTTGACATTTTTACTCATACACTTCTTTTAATATCGCAGCTGTCTACTTGGCAAGTTAACTTAACTTTAGCCAAATTTTATGTGAATTCCTTGTTCTGATTAATAGTTATTAATTTGTATCCTGACATGCAGCAATATACACCCATGTTTGCCCTAAATAAAGTACAAGTACTGTTGCACAGCTGAAATTTTTTATTATAAGTTGGAGAAGAACCATCAAACAGAATGTCAGGAGACATTGACTCTGAAATTTCACTGCAACTAACTTGCTCTGAGACCTTAATCCAGTCTGTTTATGTCTTGGGATATTAGTGAAAGAAGTTGAATCTTAAGATGTGTGTTGTCCTTCACATTTGTGCAATAGTTTAAAAGACATATTCACATACATTGTCTCATTCAACTCTCATAAGCTCACTATGAAGTGGATGTTATTTCCTGTAAAGTCAATGTTTCCATCAGCAAAAGTCTGCAATTAAATGCCACCATATGTCTCTGCTATTATCCTTTCTTCTCTGCTTCTCAGGGCCACAAAGGAGAAGTTGTCTGCTTGTGGTTACTGCTAATGCAAATCAAATAACTCATTAGAGATCCACACATGGTAACCACCCGGAAAGATCTAGATTAGCTGCTCATCCTGGGTGCAGGAAATGAAGAACATCCAACACTTAGGATGGATAAAGTTGATATCATAAGATAGAACTGGTTGACTCTTGTTTAATCATAGAAGAGCAGAGCCCTAAGCCTGGGGTCACTCAGGTGGTGGGTGGCATATAGATTTAAGAGCTTGAGAAAAGGAAAAACCATCATTTTCCTTCTGAATGGAGGGGTGTAGGGCAGAGTCCCTTTCTAACTGCTCTGACATTTCGGCATGTGCCTCTCCAGCCCAGCCTTCCCTACCGGGCATCTCTGCATGAGTGTCTAGTGAGTATTTCAAGCTGGGGATGAACAACCACCACAACAAAATAATCAAAATCCTGATCTTTCCCTCTCACCATAAAATCTACTCTTCTTACTCTTCTCATAGTCTTTCCCTCTCAATTAAAAGCCACTTCATCCTCCCAGTGGCTCAGGCTAAAACTCTCTAAGTCATTCTTGAGTCCCCTCTCTCTCTTACACCCCACGTGGCAACCATCAGCCAGTTATGTGCGCTCTGCCTTGTCACAGCTTCTATTAATACCACATCCTGGTCCAAGTCACAATAATCTACCAATTAGTCTCCCTGTTTTAGCTTTTCCCCCATCCCTTGGAATCTATGCCTAACTCAGCATGCCGTGCAATCTTATCAGAATACAAGTCAGGTTATATTTTCTACCTGTTCAGAATTCTCCAGTGGTTCCCTCCGTAGTCAGAGTACAAGCCAAAGACCTTACAACAACCTAAAAAGCCTTCTGTTCTTCTGACTTGTTGCCTACGCTCCTTACACTCAGCCCACTGCTCTGCACCCACACGCACTCCCTCGCTGCCCCGTGAAAGTCCCCTATGTCCCCTCACCTTTGCTAGGTCTTTGCTCAAAGGCCCCTTCCTCAGTGGTGCCTTCTCTGAGTATCACATTTAGAGTGGACCCCTTGGTACTCCTTGTCCCCCTTCTCTGATCTCTTTTCTCTGCAGAAATCACCCTCATTTAACATATTATATAATGTTTTTCTTAATTACTTCGTTTAGCCACCAAAATGTAAGCCCCATAGCAGCAAAGATTTTGTCTGTTGTGTTCACTGATCTAACCATAGTGTTTTACATTGTGCCTGGTACAAGGTACACACTTTATAAATACTTGCTGAATTAAATTTAGTGGAAAACCCAGTCCCAAACCATATCCAGCACTATGGCTCCTGGGGACCGAGTCCTCAATCCTTGCCTGGAAGGCACTTCCGTGACTGCCCAGAGTTGTGTACCCAGACCTGTGGCCTCTTGTCTTCTTTAGCAAAAGCCGAGTCTCAGCCATGAATAGATGCAGCTCTGGGCATCTCATGCATTTAAATGAAAAAGTAATTAAAAAGAGATTTAGTAGGAAACAATTTCTAAATGGCCTCGGGCCCCTATACAAATGCTTCTTAGTGATTGTCTATGTTTCCTTCTTTTGTATCCGGCCCGTCCCTGGCACAATGTTAAACAAAACTGGTGCTTCTGTTCCGAGGCTGCGCTCAGGTGATCTTTTCACCCTTTGCCACCCTCTCTGTTCCAGAATCTGTGGCGTCATGGAAGATTCCAACTGAAATTTTACCAAGTCCTGCCAGACACGGTGTGCCTTCGTCTAGTACTTGCAATAAAAACCAGTTTCAGCAATGCCCCTCGCCTCTAGTCGTGTCATCTCTGTTTTTCCTACTTTTCTTTATTTCATTTCATGGAAATTTTGAATACTTGTCATTTTATATATATGTGTGTGTGTGCGTGCGTATACTATTTTATATTTGGTTGTGTATTGTCTCTCCCTGAGGATAGGGACACTATTATATCTTTATTATATTCACTGTTATATCTTTAGTACATTATAAAACTCCCTGGCATGCAGTGTTTAATAAACACTTGTTTAATGAATAAATGGATGAGTGAATCATGAGAATAAAAAGCTTCACAAAATTTTAGCCAAGTGGAAGAAAGAGAGGCAGTCATTATGTCACAGTATTTCATAACACTAAAGATAAAGCAGCAGTTCTAGAACTTCCAGGGAGGAGAAAATAAGCTACTTCCTTGGAACATGCTGTTCACTTTATCTACTGAAAATAACAGAAAACAAAACTCAAACAGACTTAAGAAATAGAGAGGATGCGTTGGTACACATGAGAGAAGTCCAGTGGTAGGGCAGCTTTCAAGGGCTTGAGGACTCAACTCTGACCCCTTTTTTCCTCTTGCCCAAATTCCTTTCCAAGGGGCCTGAGGAGTCACACCTTACAAATCATAAAAATCTCATTAAATTTTTTTTTATTAGCCTGGTATAATCTGGCTTACTTTCCAACCTGATTCCGGTATAACATCACATAAAAGATAGCAGACCCCCTTATCTTCACTCGAGCTTTCCTTTCTACTGACTACAAGTCTTTAGACAAACCTTAGCTCTTTCAACAAATTGCCAACTAAAGAATCCCTAAAACCCACCTACCGCTTGTAAGCGCCAACTTCAAGATGTCCTGCCTTTTCGAGCTGAAGCACTGTACGCCTTCCATGTATTGATTTATGATTTTACCTGCAATTTTATACATCCCTGAAAGGTATAAAATCAAACTGTAGCCTGATAACCTCAGCACACTTTCTCAGGACCTCTTGAGACTATGTTCCCCGGGCCTTAGTCACTCATATTTGCTCAGAATAAAACTTTTTAAATATTTTGGCAGAATTTGGTTTTTCCGTCATCAGGCGGGTTGATTCAGTAACTCGATGAAGTCATCAAGGATGACCCAGTTATGGACCCAGTTCTGCTGTTGGAGCCTAGACTACAACAGCCACCAAGATTATTTATTAATAAAATGCCCCTACCAGGGTATGCAACAGCGGACAGGGAGGCTGGGAAAGATCTCTCTGAGAAGGAGATACCTGAGCAGAAGCCTGAAGGAGGCAATGGAATCAATATTGGCGCAGGCAGAAGCAGTAATGAGTGGAAAGGCTCTGAGATGGGAATGGGGTTGGCATTTGAGGAATAGAAGCTGGAGTGGAGGGTAGAGCGAGAAGGACAAGGAGGGAGGGAGAGGGCATGGAAAGGAAGCCAGGAGCCGTGTTGGGTAGAGTCTTGGATCTGGAGTTTAGTACGCTGGAAAGTAGGGCTTGGAGAAAGACAGAGCCGATGTTCAATTAATGTTTTAAAGGATCCTTCTGGCAGGGGTGTAGAGAACTAACTGGAGTGGGAATGGGCAGAGGGAAAGCAGGATGGAAGAGAGACCAGATCGGCTGCTCTCGAGGGATCCAGGCAAGCCGCGAGCAGGCTCTCACAAAGACGACAGCAGTAAAGGGACCAAGAAGTGGGCGAATTCAGGATGGCTTCCAAAGATAGAGCTCGCAGGATTTGCCATGGGTTGGATGTGCTATTTGAGGGGGAAAAAAAAGGACTCGAGAATGACTCCAAGAATTTTGAATTTTGGCCCAAGTAACTGGCAGGATGCAATTGCCATTTACTGAAATGGGAAAGGCTTGGAGGGAAGGAGTGTGGTAAGGAAAACAAGTATATTCTTCGCATGCTACTTTGAACGTTGATATTAGGTATCTAAGTGAAGATGTCAAAGAAGCTATTGGCTATACCAATTGGAGCCAAAACAAGAGAGAATAGATTTGGAGAATCTATCAGCAAATAGATGGCCCTTACACCTACTGGACTAATAAGGTCACCTGGAAAGTGTGTTTTGATAGAGAAGAGTATGAGGTCTGAGTTCTGGGCATTCCAATATGTAAGATATGGGAAGAGGAGAAATATCAGATAAAGTGAACTGAGAAGGAAGGAACTCAGGCGAGGTGGGTGGAAGACTCTGAGAAGCCACCACAGTATGTTGTCAAGAAGCAGAGAGAGATGGAGGGTGTCCATTGGAGCCGCGAGGCTGATAGCGTCAGACTAGAGAGTATTCGCCTTGGATTTGGCAGGTTGGTGGTTGGAATAAAAGCGTGATCGGAGATAAAGAGAAGCTTGGATAAAGTGCAAAAAAACAAGCCACACTAAACACTGCTGAAGGATGCAACCATGATAAGTTATTATAAAAGGCAAGTGAATACTGAACACAAGATTTAGCAGAATATTTATCTGGTAGGGGGAGCAGTGGGATTGAGGAGTCACAGCGGGGAGTCAACAGACTGGGAACAAGGTACTGCACGGCGTGGTGCCTATGTGCACATTCATTTCCTTGTTATTCTTCGTACCTTTTTGCCTGGCACAAATGTCGCAGACAATTTTTCCAACATCTTTAAAAATAATTACCAAATAAAAAAGAGTGAGTAGGAAGTAAACATGGTGTTAGCAACAGGATAATCTTAAATTTGGGGGCAGGATGGCAGATATTTGTTTTATCATGAGGCTTCATAAATTACACGTGTTGCATCTCCTCTTTTCGAAGTATATAATATGTCATAACCAAAATGCCAAAAGGGGCCAGGAAGTAAAGACACATAAACCTCAAGTGTAGGAAACTCTTAAAGAGCTTTGGTCTAAGAGAGAGCAGAGAACTTGGCAGTGACTGAAGTTGGGTGTGGCACGAAGAGCGATTACCGTGAAGATGGCATGTTTGCAGGAGGGAAGGGGGTGGAGCCTCGTGCACACGGTTACAGTTGCAATTGGCCTTCGAGCCGAACCGAGGCCCTTCACCCCCGCTTCAGAAGGCAGGGCTAGTCCCTGGCACAGACAAGAGCACCCTGAGCAGGTGACAGTTTCTCCTCAGCACCCAGGACAGATCTGCTCCCATTTTAAGCTGTTCTCAGCTTTGGCTGCACGTTGGAATACAATGGAAACTTTTATGCATAAAAATTGCCTAAGGCCTTTGTCCTAACTCAAACCAATCAGACCACAGCCCCCCGGGAACAAGGCTTTGGCATCAGTACTATTTAAAAACTTCCTAAGAAGCTGTAATGTACATGCAGGGTTGAGAAACGGAGTTTTAGCTCCTGGAAATGTGTTGAATGAATAAAACGAGAAAGAAAATGGTGGTGGTGAATGAGTTTGTCATAGTTTGTTGTAGCAAAGTGTGCAGTAACCCGGGCACAGAAATGCTGTTTAGGAAACTGTCGCTGTGCCTAGTTAAGCTCTCCCCAGGGATGCCTGTAAATTCTCTTCTCTCTGCCCGACTTCTAACCCCAAATCTGCTAGCCATAAAACTTCATTAGCATTGCAGGAGCACTTTCTTTTGGCAGAGCATTTTCCCACGTGGAAGGGAAACAGACCGTCATACTCACAGGAGGGAAATAAAGCTCATAGAAATTAGAAGCAAATAGAGTTTCCTTAGCAGACGTGATGGTCAAAGTCAACACACGCTTCACTTTCAGAGTTTCTTGGACCACGGAGCTGCGCCTCTCTCTTTTCCCTTCCGTGTCTCTTAAAGACTCCTATAACATGTAGAACTGGGGGAATCCTTGGGAACATCTACATGAATGGTTTGCAATCTTTCGTTTTTTGATTTAAGCCCCCAAACACCGTATCTAAGCAATAGCCAATGTCAACAGGAGAGCCCAAAATGTAGCTTCGCAGGTTGAAGCAGAGTTGGGGCCTGAAGCTCAGATCTTCGTGCTCATCTTCCTCTCTTCAGGGGACCCTGGAGAGTGTGACATGAAAACCTAGGGCCCTAGAGAGCAGCCAGAAACCAGTGCAAGCCTCTAATCTGCAGATGAAGAAGTTGGAGCTAAGAGAGCTTGGAGGGTCTTGCTCAAGGACAAACAATCAGTAAACAACCCAAGCAGGTGCTCCCCAGCACCTGTACCTTCTGCGTCACCAAACTGCCTGCCTCCTTCATGGGGACATTTGTACCTCAGTGGCTGGAATAAAACAGTTTAAAACTGTGATGAAAAGACTACTCTGGATCTAAGGTATAGCTTACTGAATGTGGCTCTGGAGTTAGCAAATAAAAATATGGGACACCCAGTAAAATTTAAATTTAAGATAAACAAGAATTTTTTTAGTATACATACATCCTTTGCAGTAGTGGGGACATAGTTATACTTTAGAAATGATTCATCATTTATCTGAACTTCAAATTTAACTGGGCATCCTGTACCTTATACAGCAACGTTACTTGGAGCTGATCTGGAGAACATCGTTAATTCTACCAATTAATCAGAATGATTAATTGAGTTGATAGTTAAAAATCATTTCAACACTCCTTTTGTTTTCTTTAGTAAGGGGACTATTAGAAGAGAATTAAATAAGCACTGGTCAAGAAAAACATGGCCTATCAAGCAATGGTAAGTTATGCAGATCCAGGGTTGAGAAACCATGTTCTGGCCCCTTAAAAGGCATTGAACAAATAAAACAAGAAAGAAAATTTCACTAGTGAATGAGTCTGCCATATTTGGATGCAGCAAAGCACTCAATCATTCTACCAACCCTAAAATCCTAAGGTCGTTGTGCCTTCTCAACGAGGAAAAGTAAATTTTAAATTTGTGATTTTTTTTCCTCCAAGATAGGATTCATTCTACTCTTCTTACTCCACAACTAAAGCCTGATTCTTTCTTAGACGGTGACTTAATCTTGGCTTCATATTAGTCAAACACTGTTGAAGATTTTTATTTCATCCTGCTACTCTTATGTCATCCCATGACAGTGTCCAGACTAAGGAAAGCAAAAAAAGGATTTTAGATTATAGTTTGGAGATGGTGAGGCCCTTTTGTTGGTGCTTTTGGGAATTCAAAATATCTTTAGGATCTTGATAGTGTTATTAAGAATTCAGATGCAGTTCAGCTTTGCCTAGAACTAAGAGAGCTTAAAAAAAAAAAAAAATTCATTCTTGTTTTGGCCACATTTGGTCCAGGTACCATAACTTGCTCACCTAAGTGCACACGTCACTGTCTTAGAACTGGCTCCAGCTTGGAATCCCCAGGAAGAGAGTCTCATGAACAAAAGATCTAGAAAGACACACCTCTAAAAAGAAAAGAGTGGGTGAGAAATTAACCATTTGATTTATAATCCACAGATAACCTCAAATGTTACTTGTTAGTAGCTTTAAATTGCCCTTCCCCTATTTGTTGTTAAACCAAAGATACAAAAAGGTCATACAATGGACCAATTTTTATTCTGTCATTCTGTAGCCTTGAACTCCTCCCCTCAAATGATCCTCCTGCATCTGCCTCCTGAGTAGCTGGGACTACAGGTGTGTGCCACCATACCTGGCTATTCTTTTTTTATTTTTTATTTTTATTTTATTTTAGAGATGGGGTCTTGCTATGCTGTCCAGGCTGATCTTGAACTCCCGGCCTCAAATGATCCTCCCTGTGGAGGAATTTCTAGTGAAAAGGACCATGGCCAAAAAGAGCAGGTCCCAGGCAGAGGACAAGTTAGGAAAAGAAAGAGGCCTGGATAACTCACATGCTTCATGTTTAGTTCTTCAAAAATTAGAGTTGATTTTGTGCCTTTGGGGAGAGCAAGAGAGAAAGGAAGGTAGACCGCAGTGTAAGAAGGAAATTATAAGAGAAGGAACAGCTCAAAATCTCTTTGAGCTGCTACAGTCCATAAAATATTTAACAGACAGTGTAGGTGTGTACAAAGGAATTGGCAAAATGTATGGAACAAGCAAGCAGGAATGTACTCTAGTCCTTCATTTCAGCCCCCAGGGGGCGCTCTGACCACCTGCCAGGCTGGGAGCTGAAGCAAGGTAATTGTCTCTGAGCTCCCTGCTTAGAAGGAACCTGATGGAAAAAACAACAAATTGACAGTCCCCGGTAGCTGGATTCCTGCTGGGAGGCTGCCTGGGCTCAGGAGATCCCTGAGCTGACTGTGCACTGCGTCAAACGATGTGTCTGTTTCAGAGAACTACTGGGCCCATTGCAGAGAGAGGAGTTTCGTGGGATTGTGCTCCTTTGCACTGGTTATTCTTCTACAGCTCTTCATTGTCCAGAGGGCTCCTTTGTCACACGTCTCTCCCATTAGACTCTCACTCGGGGACCTTGGTGTCTGGTATATAATGAATACTCAATGTGTGGGGTCTCCCAGGCACCCCATCTTTAAGATGCCACCTTCCATAGAACAGTGGAATTTTTATAGATCTGTATGAATTCTGTACCTGGACGTAATTTTGCCAAATACCAGGTGTGATAACAAGAAATATATATTTGGTCTTTGGTTTATGGCATAGAGCTTCTAAAACCCTTAGAATTTCTTGAGTGATGGGGGGGGCGAGAGGAGAGTCATTTATTATTCATAACAAGTCCCTTCCAATCATACTGATTTTATGCTGAGGAGGTGACTCTTGAAAGGCCCCCTAGGTAGCCTCAGGGTGGGAGCTGGTGGCCAGAGGAACCCACCATGTGCTTAGAAGGTTGGAACTTCCATCCCCACTCCCAACCTTCAGGGAGGAGAGAGCGGCTTGGAGATTGAGTTCAATCACCAAGGGACGATGGCTCAGTAAGTCATGCCTAGGTAATGGAACCTCCATAAAAACTCCTAAATGGCAGGATTTGGGGAGCTTCCGGATTAGTGAACCCCTGGAGGTGCAGGGAGGGTGGCGTGCTGGGAGAGGGCATGGAAGCTCTGTCCACTCCCGCCCGTACCTCTCCGGCTCTTCCATTTGGCATGTCCTGAGCTGTAGTGTTTATAGCAAAGCGGTGATAGTAAGTATAGTGTTCTCCTGAGTTCTGTGGGAAGCCAGCGAAGGCACTGTGAGAGCAGACGTTGATTTCGTGCGCAAGTGTGCTGTGGGTGCTGGGAAGAAGGGGCAAATCTCAAATAGAGCCATGCAGCTCTTATTACCAGTCCTACCACTATGTCCCAGGTTTCTTACTGAAATATGAAAACAAAGACCTCAGAAGAGCATCTTTGCAAGGGAAATACGCTCCAGGAGAAGAGAATAAACTCTGGTAGAACACAAACTCCCCTAGGAGATGGGTGAGCCAGGAAATAGGAATCTTAAGGAACGCTGCTTAAAAATCATTTAGCAAAGTGGCGGACAGTCCCTGGGCCCTCAAGAAATATTTCATGATGGCGATAATGCCTGGAGAAATAAGCACTGCTCTCTCCGAATGATAAACTGGAATGGAGCGAGCTGGACCCTTCACAGGCTTTTGGTGATACCAGTGAGCGCGAGACCAGGAAGATTCCGTGGTAGTCAAGCCACTCATCATGGTGGCTGCATCACCAGCGTGGATTCTTGTCTGAGGGAGGGGACATGGATGAGTCCTGGAGATGGGCTGGCGGATGAGTCAGACCGTTGTCCCTTTTTGCTTTACCGCTGAGAGGCCGTTTACCAATTGTGTCTCTGATGCTGAACTTTTGTGAACAAGCCGACCACAGGCAGCTTCAATTGATGCTGGACCCATCTGCTCCTGTCCTGTTCCAGGTGAAGATTAGAGAGCTTTGATGCAAAAACCCTCAGTGTTCAAAATAATAGTTGCTATCCTAACTCATTTCACTGGGACATTTCCAAAAGACAGGAACCATTTCAGCTCATCTTAATTTTTTTTTCCTCAGAGAAAGAAAGATGTTCATAAATAAAGATTAGGCCGGGCGCGGTGGCTCACGCCTGTAATCCTAGCACTCTGGGAGGCCGAGGTAGGCGGATCCTTTGAGCTCAGGGGTTCGAGACCAGCCTGAGCAAGAGCGAGACCCCATCTCTACTAAAAATAGAAAGAAATTATATGGACAGCTAAAAATATATATAGAAAAAATTAGCCGGGCATGGTGGTGCATGCCTGTAGTCCCAGCTACTCGGGAGGCTGAGACAGGAGGATCGCTCAAGCTCAGGAGTTTGAGGTTGCTGTGAGCTAGGCTGACGCCACGGCACTCACTCTAGCCCGGGCAACAGAGTGAGACTCTGTCTCAAAAAATAAATAAATAAATAAATAAAGATTAAACTCTCTGTTCTCTCAGTTCCCTTAGGAGTTCACAAGAGATCAGACGCCAGCCAGGTACACAATTGTTTGTCATGAGACACCTGCTTCGCTCTAAGAGAGGGAAAGGTTTGTTTCCCAAGCCATCATCTATAATTAATCAGTACTTTCATAGATTAAAATACTCTTCTGACACACCAGATATGCTGTACAGGCTTTTTTTTTTTTTTAATTACTGTTATTATCTGGACAATCATAAACTGTTTTTTTTTTGTTTTTTTTTTTTTTTTTTTTTGAGACAGAGTCTCACTCTGTTGCCCAGGCTAGAGTGAGTGCCGTGGCATCAGCCTAGCTCACAGCAACCTCAGACTCCTGGACTTAAGCGATCCTACTGCCTCAGCCTCCCGAGTAGCTGGGACTACAGGCATGCGCCACCATGCCCGGCTAATTTTTTGTATATATATTTTAGTTGTCCATATAATTTCTTTCTATTTTTAGTAGAGACGGGGTCTCACTCTTGCTCAGGCTGGTCTCGAACTCCTGACCTTGAGCGATCCACCCGCCTCGGCCTCCCAGAGTGCTAGGATTACAGGCGTGAGCCACCGCGCCCGGCCTGGACAATCATAAACTGTTTTTCCTATTTTACAAATGAAGAATTAAAGGTACTTGGGAAAGCACAAGGATTCCAGATCAAAGACTGGGAAGAGGTTTTAAGATGAGTTCATCGTCGATCAAGATAAAAGGTTCAAATAAGGATCATTTGTTTGTTAGCTCTTGTGTGCATATGTGTGTCTCTAGTATCTAATTATTAAATTGAACTGAGTCTGAACAAGATAGGAAAGGCCAGCTAGAATTTATGAGAATTTGAATTGCAGACCATATTCCACTGAGGTTTTATTACTTCATATATCTATAATACCAGGAGCTCTCGACTAATCTAGGTTGCTGAGCCTGTTTTCATTAAGGTTTCATTAGCACATTCTTGTTTTTATGGGAATGTGAGTCGCTGACATCCTTTAAAATGGGTTCTAAAACTTTCCCATCACAATCTCACTGACCTCCTTAGGATCCCAGGGTAAAGAGGGAAACTTCTGTTAACCTGGCTGAATTATCCTACAATTCCAGAGGAGTGATTCTGCGTTAATGAAGTGATAGGATGACTTGCAAAAATGGGTGGACTAACAAACTCGTCCTAGTCCTGGTCACGGGGCAGCTGTGTCCCCACTCCTCCCACGCTCTCCAGCTGTCTCCCGGTCTCCACTGTGGACCACAGAGAACACCAGGTCTACTCCCAGCAAAGTAGGGCTTCAAGCAAAAAAAAAAAAGGTAACAGGAGGCTAGGAGACTTGGCTCGCTCTTCAGCCCACTGGGCACCCACCTGCTTCATCCAGGCCGCAGACCACATACGTTGCCATAATTTTTATTGTGCGTTGGAAACGCAAAACTCCAGTGCACGAACTTACCCTCGTGCTCCACGGTGCTTCGCAAACAAGGCTGTGCCATTTCTCCATCAGAGCTTTCCTGGAAAGCCATTTTCCATTCCCCCCTCCACCCCCCAGACCACCCCCTTCTTACTGCCGTCATCAGCTGTGTGAGGACTGTGTCCCTCGCGTCACCTGAGCTTATCACTGGCCCCTTCTGCACGAAGCTGACTCACAGAGAGTGTCTGTATTCCTTCCTCTTTTCTTTCCCCTTCCCTATTCCTCAGTAATTTGTATGGTGAAATGGGGGCAAATAATATTTGCTCTTGGTATCTGACAAGACCGCTGCAAAAATTAAAGGAGGCAATGGAAGTGCAAGGTGGTACATGGGCAAGGGTGGCTTCCTGTCCGCCTTGCGTTTATCCCACTTGATACCTGTGAAGTCACATGTTCCAGCACCTCTTCTGACCTGCTAGGCGGTAGTGCACTAGGACAAACTTTGTTTCCAAGAAAAAAAAAAAAAATAAGACCTCAATTTCTAGCTTTCGTCCATTTCCTGGTATAAGTAAGTACTTGTACCATGGTCTCTATTGCAAGCTACCAATGTGGGGTGCACCAGCTGGCAGAATTCCTGAAGATATTTAACAATCAGTGCCCAGGAGCCGGTGTGAGCCAGCTCTAGCTCACACCAAATAGGGCCCAGGTTTCAGAGTCGTGAGCACTCAACAGCTTTCATGCCAAACCTCTGAGCTGTTCCGGCTTCCTAATCCCAGTCCAACTCTGCTACCTCCTCTGAGGATGACCCTCATGAAGGGCTGCTCCTCTGGACACAGCTGTCCCCTCCCTACACCCCTGCTGTGTCCACTGTGGCCCGGGTGGGGAAGTCAGGAGGAGGTGGCCTCTCAGCTTGTGCTGGCTCACAAGGACACGTTGTTAAGTAATGAGAAATTTTGAAGCCAGATGTTAAACCACTGGTAGCTTGAAATAGGCTGTGGTGGGAGTATTTACACCACAGGAATTGGTAAGTGCTGCCGAGCAGGAGAGCCGGTCAGTGGCACACTGCAGGGCACAGGTCTTGTTTTCCTTCCACTGCGGCTGTCTGAGCCCAGGCTTTAGCCTCTAACAAAAATTGACATAAGGGGAGTATAACACAAAGAAAAGTCTACAATTTCTACAAAGGCCCATAATCTCAGGGTCCTTCCTGGACCATCTGTTTGTTCTACTTCCTCTTGCCATTGTAAGGCTGAGAGGCAGCCCGTTCTTTCATGGCCAGACAGGATCCTGGTATCTCTCGTAAAACTGACTCTATCTGCCATAGAAAGGAGAATGTTTTCCTTCCCTAGAATCTAAGACCTGCCTCTGGAGTCCTCGTTTTCTGGTACAATAGTGATTTCTTTCCAGCATGATTGACAGCTTAAGACCATTCCCTCTAGGAAACTTGAACCTACGCTCCAGGGCTCTGGAATGGCCCTGCGGTTCCAACCTAATTATCACACAATAACCAAACCTTGATACGTACGTGTCCCCAAGGCAGAAGTAGCCTTAGCAGACCCATTCTGGGTACACATTGGGCTGCCTCTAGTTTAATCCTTTTTCAGTCTTGCTTTATGAAAGGTTTAAAAAAGTCCCAGTCTTGTCTTACCTATTCCACGCTTTGTTAGTCCATGGCTGTTACGGTTTTATGATGTCACAGCAGATGATAAGAAATAGCGTTAACCTTGAGTATGGGGCTCAGGGTCAAGCCTCGCTGAGTTCCGAGGAGCCCACGTGCCATGGGGAAACCCATGGCAAGGGCCGTTCTGGAGCTCTGACCCAGCTTTCACCATTCGTGGAGAAGAACCCTGACTTAGAAGATCCAGAATTGCACCTCTGGGAAATTCTGTCTGGCTTCCAACCCCTCTCCAGATCTACTCTCACTATAGACCCTTGAACCTTTCACCCTTACACTAACGGCATGAGCCCTGGCAATGCTACGCCTGAACACAGAGCCAGGCTTGCCCTTTGGGTGATTAAAGAACCTGGAAAAAGGGGAGGACAAGTGTAGGGGGAATAGATCAGGGAGAGAAATGTTTCCAAAGCTGGGAAAGCGAGGGCACATTTTCTTTGATGCTGGGTACGAAATGGAATCTGGAAGGGAGAACGGCAAAGGCCATGAAGCAGTTAGGGATGGGGCCGCCCCATCCCATGTGGCCGATTTAAGATGCTGCCCTGGGTGGGACCCCACCCCTGGGGGCAGCCACCACTGACGGTGGCCCTACAAGAGGTATGCGGAGGAGACGCATGGGAAGAGAGGCAACGTTTCACGTTGGATTCCTACACTTAGGATGATTCTCTCTGAGCCTCCCCTAACTTCTTATCAGCCGTGGGGCTGGGGATCAGCTTAAATTTGCCTGGTGAAAAGAAATTCTGCAGAACCGCACATGCGTATGTTGAAAGAGCCCCAGGGACATTTCCCTAAGGCAGCCCTAAGGACAGGAGGCCCTCGGAATCTGCAGTTCCACACCTGCAGATGCAGCCAACCTCAGATCAAAAATATTCTATAAATAAATAAATAGAAACAGCACTACAACGATAAAAAATACAAATAAAAAATAGAGTCTAGCAACTATTTGCACAGCATTTACATTGTATTCGGTATTGTAAGTAATCCAGAGGTGACTTAAGGTTGCTGTGCACAGGTTATAGGCAAGGATTGTGTCATTTTCTATAAGGGACTCCTCGAGCATCCCCAGATTTTGGTATCTGAGGAGTCCTGGAGACCATCCCCCATGGATATCGAGAGATGACTATATTTTGCAAATAGTATCTCTCTTCTAATATCCCTTAAGACAGAGAAACAAGCTGGGGCAGCTATTACGATTTTCCACTTTTCCTTGTGGAAACTGCCCTGGAGCGAGGTGCACGGGCAGTGGTGGGGGTGTGGGGAAGCCCGCCTCACCGACCATTTACCCCATAACTCCTCACCTTGCTTCTTCCGTCCCCACCACGGGCCTCAGCATGCTCTGTCTCGTGATGATGCACCATCGTGGGAAGGAAGACAGAAGAGACTCGCACATTTTCAAATCAGCAGCAGCCTTTGGAGCCAGCTCCGCTGGGCAGCCCAACAGGTGGGCATCTGTGTGGGTCCCCCAGCTGCCCAAAGCCAGTGGTCTTGACATGGGGGACTGGAGAGCGGTGAGGCAGGGCACAAATGCTGCCAACAGACCACGTCACTGGAGCATGTCACTGGACAGGTGCAAGCCTGGTGTTCCCAGGCCACTTCTACTGCAAGGTAGAAAAACATGCTTCTCAATGTGCTTGCTGATAAAATGCCTATCAGAGACTCCAGAAGGGTTTTCAAGAAAGGAGAACATGTCTACTATAGCTCTTTTCTTCATGGAGAGATAACATGAACATGAGCCTGGAGACACTGTATTTTTTAGCATGCCCCCTGGACAGGGTTTGCACTCTCCTGGGAAGTGAGAGCTATGCATCGAGATGGTGTATCTCCAACTTCTATACAACTTGACCTTGCCAAGCATTTAAATAGCTGTCTACACATCTATGGCTCTCTTCTATACAAAAAAAAAAAAAAAAAAAAGAGAGAGAGAGACATAATTGATATGTTTTAAGATGATCAAGATATCAAAAGAGGAATTTCTGGGCAACATAGCAAGACCCAGTCTCTACAAAAAGCAAGATAATAATTAGCCTGGTGTGTTTGTGCACACCTGTAGTCCCAGCTACTTAAGAGGCTCAGGTGGGAGGATCATTAGAGCCAAGGAGTTTGAGGTTGCAGTGAGCTACGATTGTGCCTGCGTACAACAGCCTAAAAAAAGAAAAGAAAAGAGAGAGATAGAGAGAAAGAAATTGCAGAAACCCAAAGGATGGAGTCATGAAAAGTAAGATTTAACAATATTAGGAGCAAACCAAAAGCAACACTTCCTACCCCGGTCTCTGAGAAGTGGCTTGGATGCCCTCACAGTACCAAAGTGGGTGATTCCTGCCCTGTCCTGTGAGAGGAGGAGGAGGGTGGTTCAGAGCACAGCATCTGAGACCATACAGCCTGTATTCAAAACTCAAGATCTCCACCAGTGTGACCCTGAGGTTAAACTCTTCTTCTCGGCGTCACCATTTGTAAAATGCATGGCGGTAATAGTACCCGACTCGTGGGCCTATTAACTAAATGAGTTAATACATCTCAAGCTCCGACACCAGGCTGTGGCAGACAGCAAGCACTCAGCAATGGCCTCCTGTTCAAATTAACCCTTTCCTTCCATGTAGGGATGTGAATACAGAGCGCTGACACTGTCAATCCTAGTGAGTCTTAAAATATAACTGAGTCTAGAACTTTCTCCTTTGCAAAAGGGACTACAGCTTTTTGGGTTGGTGTTTTGTTTTGTTTTGTTTTGTTTTCTGCCAAAAGGTTTAGTGAAATTACTAAAGTCACTGCCCATTTTGTAAAGAAAAGCTTTCAGCAAATCTTATAACACTTCCATATAATACTTTAGACACCCTAGCCTGTGTCTAGGCTCCCTCAGTCGCCAGCGTCTGCAGAAAACACAGAAGCCATGTTGGAGGAGAAGCTGGCTGAGAACAAAATGATGATGATGATGATGATGATGGTAACTAATAATTAGATAAAACAACTCTCAACTGTCTTCTGTTCCAATTTAATTTTAGCTCCTGCCTCAGGGAGGGGCTGAGACTGTGGGAGCCCGTGGCGGCCCCCAGGTGAGGAGAGGGTGCTGCTCTGAGCATTTCAGAACTTATGGAGACAGGTCCTCTCATTCCAACGGCCAGCATCCTTTCAGCTGTCCGGAACTAGCCCTCTCTTTCACACCGTCTTAGGTCCAATTGCTAAAAACTGCATTTGTTGCTGTTAGTATTATTGTTACTGTTGCTTGATTTTAACAAATGCATTTTGGTTAACTGGTCACATAGCCCAATACCTTCACCCAATTGCATGATTCAAGTCCTTAGAAAGTACCTCACAGACAGACCCCAGCACAAGACCGACAGGAAATATGGGTGTCCTGGGCGCAGTGAGCGCCGCTCCAGCTGTGCCAAAGGACAAGGGACTCGGTCAGCATCTGTGTGGCGGGAAATGGCTTGGGGAAGAGTTTGTTTATTTACAGACCTCTGCTAAGTAATAAAGGGAGCAGGCAGCGCACCGTGTACGGAGCTGCATAAATTCCACTGCAGCGAGGAGCGCGGAGCCCCTAAAGTGGGCCGCCTTATGGCACGGGCGCGGGGCCGGCCGTGCCGCTTTATGACCGTCTGCGCCAAGAGGCATCGGGACACATGGCTCGGCTGCCTTCGAGGCAAAGTGGGTTCTGCAGCATCTGGCGTGTGGAGGGAGAAACACGAAACACAGCACCAGCCTCGTGCGGGACGTCAGCGCCGGCTCGCACAGCACAGATCTCGGGGGCGCTGCAAATTGTCTTTGCTCCCGTCCTGTCGCACTCGGTTCAAAGCGTGCTATACGAGCAGGCTGTAGTCTACCTACCTGGATCGACTGCAAATTCAGACCCAAGGGGGTAAATTCGAATTGCGCATTCCCATTTACATTATGTTCAAATTGTGGCCTTTATTGTTTTTGCATATCTTTTATGTAGGTCTTATAATAGGGTGATACAAAATAGGACAACTAGAGATTCTGAATGAAGCATATACACACATTTGAAGGTGAATATAGTAAGTGTCAAATTAAAGGACCTTTATTTTTTTTTAATTGAGATAGTTTTTTTAACGATTCAAGACAATTAAACTCCAAATTAGACTATTATTTAATGTTAATTACATGGCATGGTTTTTGCTGTTATTGTCTCTGAGGTGTGAAATAAATGACTATTTAAAGCGTGTCCCTCCTAACTCTTCGGGACAACACCGCGGAGCAGTAACCCCTGTCGCCTGCCTCGCGTTATCTGAGCATCTGTGTTGTGCTCTTGTACAGCCACTAGAGGGAGCACAAGTTAACTATTGATGCTAACATGCCCCGTCCTCAGAGCCCGGCACCTCTGAGGATGTGTTAGATTTGGGAGGTCGTATAGCGTGCATCTATCTTGGCATCTGTTCTGCAAAAATACTGGCTGAACTGAAAAAGAACTAGAGCCCATAAGACTGAGAGGGCAGCATTCACCGTCAGAATGTCCTTTGTCCCTGGAAACTCCAGGCTCACCGAGGGCTGACAGCAGGAAACGGGGCTTGGTTCTGGATAAGGAGACGTAGGGCAAGAGTGTCCAGAGACACACAGGCCTCGGGAAGGGCAACGGGTTTCCCACTCTCCTTCCCTGGGGTGGGGGCAGGGGTGTGGGTTCTGATGTGGGATCCAGGCGCGCACCCACGGAGAGATGGGTGGTACCTACCGGAAGGCAGGTCTGAGCACGTGTATCTAGGGGAGGAAACACGCTCTCTGCTTCATCAAATTCTTACCGACATCTTGTAACAGAGAGAATGGCCTGAAAAAACCTGCAAAAATGTTTTCTGTCTCTTTAAAACATCCTGCATCCTTTTTGAGAACTGAAGACTGCATCCCTGCCCTCAGGCCAGTGGTTGGGAGGGGCAGGGTCAGTCTTTTGGTACTTGTGCTAAAGGAGATGGCCCAGCCCAGACCTGGGAAAGGGAGGTCCTGGGTGGAGGTCACGACATTGTCTTCAGCAGAGAAGGGGCGATCAGAATCTTCAACTGTAGTTGAACATTAATTGCCTGAAGCTGAGAGCCCAGCCTTTAAAAGCTCTGTGTTTCTGCTCATTATTAGGACGATGGCATTTCAGACAGGAGTCTCTGTGCTCCTCATTTGCTGGCAAAGTAATAAAATGTCTCTTTCCTTCCCCCTCAAACCACTTGTTCTCGTTTCTCTGATGCGGCCTCAGAAACAAGCGCCGAGCTTTCGGTAACAATCTCTGGTCGGATCAGGAACTGGGAAACATCTCCTGAAGCCTAATGACCAGAAAGAGTTTTCCAACGAGGGCAGCAGCAGGGAAGACTTTTTCTGTTTGTTTTTTAAACTAGGTTCATCGAAAATACTGTCTACACCCATTTGGTGAAATTGATAAGTAATTTATTTCTCCTAGGAAGAAAATAGAATGTCCAAGTTACATTATCACGTTCTCATCTATTTTCTAGTAAGGAGGGTCCTTTTTCCTTTAGGCTCAAATGAGACTGCAGGGTACTTTAGAATTCCCTGAAAAGATTTCGATGGTTTAAGAGCGGAGCCCAGACAATCAATTTCAAGGGCAGTATACGTACTGGAAGGCATGCTTCATTTAGCTGTCATTTAGCTGTATGCCAGTGGGGTAAATGCCCTCTAGGAGCAGCTGGGCAGATGATTCAGTGGGGTAGGAAGTGCTGGGCACATGGTAGCCACTCAATAAATGTTTGTTGAATGAATGAATGAACATATGAATGAATGTTCTGATAGATGAAAGCGCGGGGTGCTGAGGAATCATGAAACAGAAATACCTAACCTGGTGGGGGCAGGTCGGGGGGAGCCACTGGGGACATCTGGGGGAAGATAAGGCCTTAGCTGAGTCCTGAACGGTGACTGCAAGGCAGAGGGTCAGCGAGGAAGGGGGCTGGGCAGTGAGGGAGGCATCGTAGGCAAAGGGAGACGCACACCCACAGGTGCTGGGATGTGAGAGAGGAAGTAAGTTGCAGAGATTGCAGGTAGCTTAGGCTACTGGGAACAGAGAGTTGAGCACGAGATTACAAAGGTCTTAAGTCAAAAATGAATTTATAGGTAATTCTGGGATTTGAAAAGCATTTGTAATAGTAACAACAAACAACCAAGCCCAGCACTAAAAGCTTTATGCATATTAACAGTTAGACTCACAACCATATAAGGTAGATATTCTTGTTTCTTATTATCCTTAGTTTACAAATGAAGACACTGAGGTACAGAGAATTTAAGAAGCATTCACAGAGGGACATGGATTTAAGGCATTATGGCTAAGTACTTAAAGATGTTTCAAGAAAAGACAGCAACGTGGGAGAAGCTTATAAAAAAGAGGCATTTCTATAGTCTTTCGTAAGCTGTCTCTTGGAGTAACTTTCAAAGATTGAAATGAATAGACCACCGGTTTGACTAAGCCTGGCTTTATTGGTATTTAGTTGGGGAAAAATTATACAGGTTATTCTGTCTAAACGAAGAAGACCTCCACATGTGAGGCTAAACCATTTTCCAGAACTTAGTCTTAAATGGGGGAGGTATTACATCACAGTTGACTTTATTCACTCAATTATCAGTACTAATAGCCAATTCAAAGGTAACAATGAAAGTCTTCAAAGTTGAAAGAAGAGAGTTGGGAAAGAGAAAATTAATCAATATTTGAACCTAGGGCAACAGTTTAACTCTTAGGGAATACATATAAATTTATAGGATATAAAATTATGCCCCTAGTTCATACAATTTAAAAAATTAATTTCTAGATGGGTCAATATTTACCTATTAAATAAAACTATGACAAAAAAGTAAATATCAACATTTTTATAGTCTTGGATTAAAGAAAGCATGAAAATAAAGGTTAATGAAATTAATGAAAAGTAACTAAATTCTCCACGTTAAAAAAGTAGTCAAGCTTTAAATGTATGCAAAAAACTGAGAAAGAATGTTTACAATGTATTCAATAGTTTTACAAATTAGTAAGAAAAAGAAATACCTCCCGATACAAAAAAAGGGAGCCAAAAAACTAGAATAGAACATTTGTTTAAAAAAATAGAGCACTATATGTAGCCAATGACCTGAAAAATGTTTGAATTTACTAGTAGTAAAAGAAGCTCAAATTAAAATATGATACCTAGTGAAATAGTCATTTTAATACATTATTGGTAACATAGCAAATTGGTTTTAAATTTTTGAAAGAAGATTTGAAATATCTAAAATATTTACATTAAAATATGGAAGGACGCAAACTCTATTGTCAACATGGGTGATCCTGGTGGGAAGAAAAGACCCGGGGGTGTGGATGTGGTAGGTGGAGGTGTTGAGGGGAGAGGAGACAAAAGAAAAGGAAAAAAGGGCTGAACTAAAAATGTGTGTGAGTGTGTGTATGTGTGTGCCCGCGCGCGCGCAAACATAGGAAGAGGGGAAGAAGAATTGGAACAGTTGGTCAAAAATTTAAAAAGAATAAAGGTTGGTTTCTATTTCATATGAAACATACTTAAAATTCTGTTCATACCTTTTGATCTAGTCATTCCATTTCAAGGAATTTATTCTAAGAAAATAATCAGAGATGTAAACAAAGATTTATTTCTCAGGGATATTTATTTTAGTGTTATGTAGTCTAGTAAAAAACTAGAAACAAAATAAATATACAATGGGATGGCTTAGAGTTACATAAAATATTGCACCTGTAGATGATGGATTACTACGCAGCCACAGAAAATTTAAAATGATTTAAATTCATGGGGAAATGCTTACTACACGATTTTTTAAAAGAAGGTTTAAAACTCTGCATAGTGTTAACCCAGTTTTATTTTTTACAAAACTATGTATTTAAATATAAGTCAAGAAAGAACAGGGAAGTAAATCTAGCAAGATCTTAATAGCAGTTGGGTATGAGAGGCCAGCTCAGAATTACTTTTAAATTTCACTATATGATTTTCTTTTTGCACAAAACTACAGAAACTAGGTGCTGTTTTTCTAACTTTCAAAGATTACTTATGAAAAAAGAAAAGGCAAATAAGAGAAGCAGATTTCTCTTAGTCTGCAAAGAAGAAAAATACTTGTATTGAGGTTTTCCAGTTGAAAGTCCCCAAGCCTTCATGTTTAAGAACTTTCGGGATTAGCTTGTGTCTTGGATTTCTCATAGAAGAGAAGCTGTCTTTGTTTTTGCTTGGGGTTAAACAATTTTAACTCACATTTTGTCTACTAGTAGTGCCTTGGAATGTCTCATTAAGTGATGATTTCTCATCTTATTCTTCCCTTTGACTTTACTGACTTCCAGGCAAATACTTTGCATCGGCAGCTCATATTGCCGTATTACTTGTACCATTCCAGACTTCCCTATAAAACAGCATTGCCATTTTAAAATTTTATTTTTATGTTATGCTCTTTGGAAAGCCCCAGAACATCCTGTGGAAGAGCAATTAAAAAATAAAGGCCTTGAATAATAAATCATTCACAGGCAGATGTTTCCCCCGTAAATGAGCTCATTGGCTAAGTGTAGTATTTAAAATTCAGCCTCTGCTTCACGAAAGCTTATTGTGTCTATGTCATCTATGTGATAAATGTTTATAATTTATACTGAAGGGATGCCTAGAAAAATTTAGACTGGCTTAAAATAAAATTTTTGTGTATTTATTTATTTATACACACCTCCCCTGCCCAACAGAACATGCATTCTCTATGGGGGTGATATCTCCATCAATGGAGTGAACATTGCTTCTTGGCGGTGGGAGTGTATTAAAAAAATCGTAGATATTATGATAGTTTGTGGCTCTCTGACGCTCAGCCTTACCCAACGAAGTCTTATTCCTTAGTATTAAATTTCTCTCATTATAGAGACATTGAATTTAATTTAAATTAAAATTCATTTAATTAATAAAAATTCAAATTTAATTTAAATGTGTTAATTATTTAAATGAAAGTTAAACTTAATTAATTTTTCTCTTTAGTGGTGCAAAAATGAAAAAAAGGTTGAGAAACACTGCAATAGGATAATAAGGTAAGAATAGAAAAATGAAATGTAGATCAAAGTGGCAATTGAGCTGTGCCGTCATAGCCTTCAATCAATGGGACATTAAAGCAAGAGTAGAACAACATAGGGCAAGTGAAACAGGTGGGGGAATACTGCAGTCACAAGCTGGAGTTTTGCTTTATTATTGTCCCACCTGTGAACGTGGGTCACCCCTGTTACCTAATCATGACATCCACTCACACTCCTGCCCCTGTAATATTTTACCCATTGATAAGATCGAAGTGTGAATACCAAGCCAGTAGGTGTACCCAAGCTGTGCTCATACGATAATAATAGCCTGGACATGCAAACACTCTCCCAATGTTGCCACTGACCAAAGCAGCCCTTGGAGAATCTCTTCTGGGACTGCCTGTTTATGATGATGACACTATGCACAACTTCGGGTGACTCTCTAATCGCATAATTGCCACTTAGAACCGCCCACAGAACTGTCACGCATTTCTGTCTCCCAGTGGTCTTCCTAACCTCTATTTAGCAGCCTTGACTCTCACCAAATTCCACCCACCTCTTCTCTAATCATAGCAAAAGGTGTGGTGTTTTCTAAACCCCACCCACACCTCACTGCAGCCTCCAGGCCCAGCCGCACCTGACTGGACCCGCACCTTTGTTCTGTCTGTTGGTTTTGTTTTTCTAACACGTCCTCTTCTCTCCCATCACTTCCTGCTGAAATTCCACCCAACCTTTAAGATTCAACTTAGATGTCAGTTCCTGTAGGAATCCCTATTCCATTTCCCCACTGTCACCGATTTGTAATTAATATCTCCGCATTCCGTGCCCTTGGTAGCTCTATTACAGTACCTATCACATTCTGCTTATCTCGGGCTTGTGTCAGAACGTTTCTCTCTCCTTCTCATTTGCAACTTTTCTGGGGGAAGGACAGGGATTTGTGGATATTTCTGTCCCCTCGAGTTTCAAGTACAGAGTCAGGGACTGGAAAAAATATTTATTAACTTCATCAACTGCCACGTTTTCTCTAAAAGAATCTTTGACACTTTCAAAATTTTTTAAATATGTTAAAAAATAGTCCCAGAGAAAAAAGTTGAAAACAGAGACCATTAAACCTTTTAAAGTGGTTCCTCTGGGTCTTGAGATGATGAGCAACTTGGCCTGTGCTTTTCTGTAATTTCTGTACATTTGAATATGGAACTGTAATTTGGTTCTTTTGTTTGTTTTGTTTTGTTTTGTTTTGAGACAGAGTCTCACCCTGTTGCCTGGGCTAGAGTGCCATGGTGTCAGCCTAGCTCACAGCATCCTCAAACTCCTGGGCTCAAGTGATCCTTCTGCCTCAGCCTCCTGAGTAGCTGGGACTACAGGCATGTGCCACCATGCCTGACTAATTTTTTCTATATATATTTTTAGCTGTCCAGATCATTTCTTTCTATTTTTAGTAGAGACGGGGGTCTCCCTCTTGCTCAGGCTGGTCTCGAACTCCTGACCTTGAGCGATCCTCCCGCCTCGGCCTCCCAGAGTGCTAGGATTACAGGTGTGAGCCACCGTGCCCAGCCTGGAACTGTAATTTGCTTTGTTAAATCAGAAATGAATCAAATTTGGTTTTGTTTCAAAAACAAAACAAAACAAAAGATGGTAGGTTGTATACGAAGGTAGAAAACTCCTGTTCAGAACCAGGATCACATGTGTGTTTCATCTCCGGGATCAGCTCTTATTACGGAGCAAAAGGCTCGCTTCCTGCCCTGCATGGCAGCCAGCACTATGGCACCCACTGGCTCTTGAGGAAAGAAAACGCTTTATTGGGAGTTGACGGACAAGGAGACAGGAAGCAACATTCAAATCTGTCTTCCCAAGCTGGGGTGGGTCAAGCTTTTATGGCATTGCTAACTAGTCCCAGGTGAGGCCAGTGTGGCCGGCTTGCCAGCTGGTGGTGTTAATTACGAAGTTAAACCTTTTTCCCATTGTGCATGCCCGGGCTACGTGACTTGCAGTTGTGGCCCTGTGCCGTCGGTGACAACTTAAGCAATGGTTAGTCAGTTTGAGCTGGTCCCGTGGTTACACTCTGAGCAAATGACAGTGTCTGGTGGGAGGCTTTGAGAAGACTTGGAAGGGAGGTGGGCTCAGGGAAACCTGTTGGGAGGATTGCACATGGCTGTCTTAGGGTGGAAGGTGGAGTACTGCTTATTTGCCCGCCTAAAGCAGCCACAGGGCTCCAAGTGCTGCTGACCCCGTATAGCACCGGTGGTGGCTTCGCAGTGGAGACGGAGCAGCCTCAGCTTCAGACACGTGTAATCTACAACCGGCCTGCTAAGAGGCAGAGCCGTCGGCAGGCAAGGCCTAGCGTGTGCTGGGTTTGTTGGAAGATTCCCGTCCATTCTTTTGCCCCTTATATTAATCCTTTGAGCTGATGTTTTATTACCACTTTACAGATGAAAAAACTGAGGAATTAAGTAACTTTTTCAAAATTACATAGAGAGAAAACTGTAAAGCTTGGGATGCAACCCAGGCCCATCTGACTCCAGGTAGCTCTGCCACCTCAAAATCTTCTCCCTAGTGGCTCTGGACAGGGCTGAGCTCTGGAGGAGCAGAGCTGGTATAAATGACTCCTCTTGTGAGCAAGAAAGATTACGGTGGCCTTCCACATATATGTCGCTTCAAACCGTACTGGGAGAAGTCCTATTTCTGGCCCTACAAATAAACCCTGACATCTACAGAGAACAACCAACCGCTGGCTTTCCTGCATTCCATGTGCATTTTCTCAAAGAAAAAGGAAGGCATCTCAAGGGTTAAAAAGTGATCTCTCTCCTTTCTCATTGGCAAGATTGGGTCAATAGTAGTGTGTCCACACACCACGCACCAGCAATGCAGGTCTGTGGTCCACTCAGCCCGAACACCGACTGGCCCTGGGTCCGGTTGTCTCCCTGTTCACGGAGGGCGGGGGAGGGGGGGCGTCAGCGAGCTTGCAGGGGTGATGGAAATGTTCCATGTTGGGACTGTGATGATGACTACATGACCATGTATGTTTTCTAGAATGTCCACTGAGGACAAGCAGTGGTGACGATAATCTGGGGACGTGAGGACCACAGCCACTGAAACTCAGGAGGAGTTTGCATGGGAGAAGTGATTGACCGGCTCAGGCTCTTCCATGAGCTGGCTGGGGAAACTGGGTGGGCTGCTTCGCCTTTCTGGGCAGTATTTTTATCGTCTTAGAACACAAGGATAAACCGGATCAGGGACTTTCACCTTTGAGTAGCACAAGGATGAAAGGAGCTTGTTAAAAGTCAGATCGTAGGTCCCTGCTGTTCTGAGATTCTGATTCAGTAGGTCAGAGGTGGAGACAGGAAACTGCATTTTTCCTAAGCACCTTGGTAATTTTAACATGGTGGTCCCCTGAGCTTGTCTTGGCGACACTGCGCTGGTTGACGATCCCGTGTCTTGGGGAACACCTTTTGTGAAAATCTAACCTACATTTGGCTTGAGAGTCCGCTCACATTAAATGATCAAATGATCCCTAGCTTTGGGCAGGTTCAGGAGTCCACCTGTCCTTCAACTTCTTTTGACTCTCACTAATGCTACAACGGTTTACTGGATCGATTAATGTATTCAAACTGCTTTGCGTGCCTTGAAAGAGTGGCATTGTCTCAAAGTGGAAACGGATAAGTGGGTGTTTGTTGTAAGCTCTGAGGTCCCCAGAGGAAAGGAGAGCTGTAGGAATGCAAATCAGTGTTGCCTCCTGTGTGATAGCTGCTCTCTGCAGCTCAGAAGGAAGCAGACCCCAACACTCTGTGGGGCTCCTGGGAATCTGATCTTTCCAGTTGGGGTGGGAACATGCAGTTTCTGTCAAGCTCCTGCTCTCAAAAATGTAAATATTGTCTCTGCGAGCAACAATTTTAGAAAGCCTTATTACTCTAGCTCTAAGTCAGATGGTCCTTTTTGACAACAATAAAATAATACAAACAACAACAAAACAAAAGGTATAACACAAGCAAGCCTGAATATCCGATGTTTCCAGATTCTCGTCTGTGGCTAAGTGGTTATTCGACTTTGGGCTCTTTCAGATTAGTTTCTTCCTTTCTGGCAACAATGCCTCTTTCCCTAGCTTGTGGAGCAAGTGAGATAATGGCCGTGACATCCATCTGGACACGGGCTGCGTTTCCTTTCCTTTATATCACCCTAAATAACAACATCTCCCGTCTGCATGTGAGGCAAGGGTGTGTGGAAATTGAACCTTCTGTTCAATTTCGTGGTGAATCTAAAACTGCTCTAAAAAATGAAATCCATTTTTTTTTAAAAAAGATATACAAATAACTTAAAAGCATAGGACAAAAATCTATATTTTAGAAACCGCTAAATGAACATCAACAATGAATAGCTTTCATGTGGGATCCTACTCAGCAATAAAAAGTAAGTGTAGAGCAGGAAGGAAAACAGGAGTAACTCCATGACAGACTGGACCTCTTAGGAAAGGCCTAAGTTTTGGTTTCCCCAACGCAGGCCCTCCCCCTCCCCGGAATGCCGCTGGTAACAACTGAGGGCCCTGGCTTGGAAACTGGCCAATCAGGAGCCAAAACTATCGGCCACTTTTGAGGGAACAAATGAACTAAAAGGGGGGTGGGGGGGGGTGTGCCCAATACATGTAACCTATCGATAAGTATAAAAGCTTTGTTTCCACCCCAGGGCAGGGTCCGGGCTCGTGGAGAGACCACTGCGCTGGTGCTCTGAGCCTTGGACCCTAGCCTAGGCTAGAAAATAAACTCCTTTGTCTGTTGCAGCCTTGGTGACTCTGCCTATCTGTTCCTGGGACTGAGGGTAACCGGTTCTTACATTTTGGGGGCTCGTCCGGGATCCCGAAACCCCTGGAACAGAATCCAGGCCCAAGGAGGAGTTGGAACTTTAAAAAAAAAAAAAAAAAAAAAAGGAAAATCCGCGCGGTGCAGGTAATTGGTGGCCGGCCAAGACCTAGGTGGACGCACTGGGAGGTCGCTGGCCCGGGAGCGAAGGGAGACGTCCCTCGCCCCCCCCTCGGTAGGTTTCCGGCACGGGCCGGTAAGGTCCGTTTGAGAGGGAAACTAAGCTGGCCACAGGGCCAAGAGTTGGGAGTTTGTGAAACGTCTTGTCGTGGTCTATGTGCGTTATTGTCTGGTGGCCATTGTTCCGTGTTTGAGTCTTTGGTGTTCGTTCAGCGGCCCATCCCCCAGCAGCAGCAGCAGCAGCAGCAGCGGCGCGCCAGAGGCCCTTGCGCGCGCCCGCCGACTCGGCGGCAGCGGCGGAGGCGGCGGGGGTGGGGGCGGAGGCGGCGGCGGCGGCGGCGGCGCCCGCTCCCGGCGGCGCGGCGGAGGCCCGAGCGCGTGCCCGCCGACTCGGCGGCGGCGGCGGAGGCCCGAGCGCGTGCCCGCCCACTCCCGGTGGCGGCAGCGGTGCGCCGGAGGCCCTTGCGCGCGCCCGCCGACTCTCCGGTGGCTGCGGCAGCGGAGACCCGCGCGTGCGCCCACGCGCCCGCACTCCAGCAGCAGCAGCAGCGGCCCCTGCACCCTCCCGTTGTCCCACCCAGAGGCGGTGGCAGCAGCGGCCTAGTGCCCGCCCTGCACAAAGGCGCCGCCCACTTGCTTCGCTTTTAGTGTCAGATTGTGGCGTATCTCGCCGCTTTTGTCCGTGTTTTATGTTTCTTCTTCACTCACAGGAGCGTGGATTTGATCTGATGTGCAGAGAAAGCAGCTCTATCTTTAGTCCCCAAAGTTTCCCGATTAACAACGGAGTCAAATGTCCTGTTTGTCGCAGAGGCGGCAGACAAGGGTGGACTAGTAACTCTCCACCACACTCAACCCCCCAGCCCTTTCCCCCCGCTACTTCTGTTTATTCACTGCAGCCCACAGCGTCTCCCCGCTCTGGGCCCGTGGCCCCGCCGAGGCCCCGGAACCCTGTCGCCTAGGGTCATCCTTTCGATGATTCCCTCGGTCTCTGGAGTTACTGCTTTTTGGTTGCAGCTTATTCTTGTGGGCTCACTGGTTCTGGTATTTGGTATCGGTCTATACACTGTTGCCCCTCCTTCTTGGGGAACCCCACAGAGGTGCGCCCTCACACTCTTTTACTGGGTTGTAATAGGAATAATAGTGTGGCTGCGAATAGACCCCCCCACATAAAGTCTGTCTGCCTGATTGAATGAGTGAAGCGTGACTGTATAAGGTTCCACGGCCACGGCTACGGAATCTGAGTGGGTCCTAACCTGCGATTCTGTGGCGGCGTCGTATGGCATAACGGTGATTCACTCCCCTAAAAAGGAGTGACCAGGCCCGGGGTTTATACGGGTACACCTTAGCCAAGACGCACCTAAGTTCCCGCGAGGGACGCAGCCAGGCGGACACCTGAGAGAAACCCCCTTCCCCCGTTCCCTTTGTGAGCATGGGGCAGACACAGACAACGCCTCTGTCTATCCTCATAGATCATTTCAAAGAAGTCAAGGATAGGGCTCACAACCTCGCTATAGAAATCAGGAAAGGCAAATTTATTAAGTTTTGTAAGTCTGAGTGGCCAACTTTCGGGGTTGGATGGCCCCGGGATGGAACGTTTGACTCTGGTATCATTTCCAAAGTAAAAGAAAGGGTGTTCGACAAAGGGCCCCACGGTCATCCTGACCAGATTCCATACATTATTGTCTGGCAAGACTTAGTCCAGGACCCCCCACTCTGGTTGAGGAAGATCCTGCTCCCAGTAGGAGACAGCAAGATCATGGTAGCAAAGGAGGCCAGGAAAGAGGGGGAGTCCAAATCGGGGACTACAAAAGGCACCCCTTTGGACTCGCCGTCTGTTCTTCCGGACTCCACTCCCTATCCTGACCTAATAGACCAGGAGTGTATTCCACCCCCACCTTATAACTCCACTGCAGCCGCAGCCCCAGCCGCTGCAGCTCCCTTAGTGGATGGCCCGGCGTACGGGACCCGGCAGCGGGCCGCTAGAACACTGGACCCAGAACCAGTCATGGCTCTTCCCCTGCGTGCAATAGGGCCCCCGCAAGCTGACGGGGAACAGGCTTACCAATATTGGCCTTTTTCGACTAGTGATCTGTATAACTGGAAGTCTCAAAATACCAACTTCTCAGAGAATCCTAAAGATCTAATTAACCTTTTAGATTCTGTTTTGTTCACTCACCAGCCCACCTGGGACGACTGTCAGCAACTACTAAAAGTTCTTTTTACTACTGAAGAAAGGGAAAGAATACAGGGAGAAGCACGGAAACTGGTTCCAGGGGATGACGGCAGACCCACCACTAATCCAGGGATCATAGACCGGGCGTTCCCACTTGAACGACCCCCCTGGGATTACAATGAGGCTGAAGGTAGGGAGCGTCTCCGGGTCTACCGCCAGACTCTAATGGCCGGTCTCCGGGCAGCGGCACGAAAGCCGACCAATTTGGCTAAGGTAGGGGATGTTCGGCAGGGGCCCGAGGAAAGTCCAGCGGCCTATCTGGAGAGGATTATGGAGGCTTTCAGACAGTACACTCCCATAGATCCTACGGCAGAAGAGAGCAAGGCGGCAGTAATGATGGCCTTTGTAAACCAGGCAGCCCCTGATATAAGGAGAAAAGTACAGAGGATGGATAGATTATGTGAAAAGACTATACAAGATCTATTAGAGGTGGCTGAGAAAGTCTATAATAATAGGGAGACCCCGGAAGAGAGGCTAGAAAGGATTAGACAAGAAGATAGAAAGTTCCAGGCTGGGGAAACTAGAAAAGCCAACAAAGAGATGGCCAAGATTCTTCTGGCAGCTACAGGGAGCACGCTCGGGAGAAAAGAGTTTGGGGAGGAGAGAGGAGGCCGCCCCCGGAGGAGAAGGCTAGAGAAAGACCAGTGTGCAAATTGCAAGGAGAGGGGGCATTGGGCTAGAGAATGTCCTAAGAAAAAAGGGGGGCTAGGGGGGAAAGCATCGCCTAAGAGAGTCTTAATAGCGGGGCAGGGAGAAGACAGTGAATAGGGAAGACGGGGTTCGGATCCCCTCCCCGAGCCCAGGGTAACTATAGAAGTGGAGGGGAACCCAGTCAGTTTCTTGGTAGACACAGGAGCAGAACATTCAGTAATCACTGGAACCACTGGAAAGTTGTCCAACAAGACTAGTTGGGTGCAGGGGGCAACCGGAACCAGACCCTACCGATGGACTACTCGGCGAAAGCTAGACCTGAGCTCAGGGCAAGTGAGCCATGCCTTTATGGTCATTCCGGAGTGTCCCACCCCCTTGTTAGGAAGAGATATACTTACAAAGCTAAGAGCCCGTATCTATTTTGAAGACAAAGGAATAATAGTAACTGATGCTAAAGGGAACCATATCAGCAGCCCTCAGGTTACTCAAGTCCTGACCTTGGCCCAGGCGGATGAGTACCGACTATACCAGCCTGTGAGGATCTGTCAGGAAGGAGAGATGGAACACTGGTTTCGAGATTTTCCTAAAGCCTGGGCTGAGACAGGGGGAGCAGGATGGGCAGAGCATCGGCCTCCTCTTTATATTGAGCTGAAACCGGGAGCTGAACCGGCCCGAGTCAGACAGTATCCCATGCCCCAAGAAGCTAGAGTGGGAATAACGCCTCACATTCGAAGGCTCCTAGACGCCGGGATCCTCCGGAGGTGCCAGTCAGCCTGGAATACTCCCCTGCTGCCAGTGAGGAAACCGGGTGGAAAGGATTATCGGCCTGTACAGGACCTCAGGGAGGTCAACGCGCGCGTCCTAGACATCCACCCTACGGTTCCCAACCCCTACACCCTGCTGAGTTCCCTTCCTCCAACACAAACCTGGTATACTGTTCTGGATTTAAAGGATGCCTTTTTCAGCTTGGCAGTAGCCCCGCGCAGCCAGGAAATATTTGCCTTTGAATGGCAAGATGAGGAGAGGGGAATCCGAGGACAGTTGACGTGGACACGGCTACCCCAGGGGTTTAAGAACTCACCCACCCTGTTCAACGAGGCCCTCCATGAAGACTTGGGTGAGTACCGGGCCAGTCATCCACAGGTGACTCTGCTACAGTATGTAGATGATCTGTTACTAGCTGCCCCAACCTCACAGACCTGCTTAGAGGGCACCAAGGACTTACTCAGGGCGCTGGGCGAGATGGGGTACCGGGCTAGTGCTACGAAGGCCCAGATCTGCAAGGAAGAAGTCACCTATCTAGGATATAAAATAAAGGGAGGACAAAGATGGCTAACTGAGGCAATGAAACAGACTGTGTTAAGAATACCCACTCCGACCTCATGTCGGAAAGTAAGGGAGTTCTTGGGATCAGTAGGGTACTGCCGCCTCTGGATCCCAGGGTTTGCAGAAAAGGCTCGACCCTTATATGAGGGGTGTAAGGCAGGTCAGGCTTGGGAATGGACTAGGCAAATGGAGAGCGCCTTCCAAGCCTTGAGAACAGCCATGCTAGAGGCCCCGGCCCTAGCCCTCCCTGACCCCACGAAGGAGTTCCACCTCTTTGTGGATGAAAAAAAGGAAATAGCCAAGGGGGTGCTCACACAGATGCTGGGACCGTGGAGGCGGCCGGTAGCATATCTGTCCAAGAAACTTGACCCCGTAGCGGCAGGGTGGCCGGCGTGTTTGCGTATCATCGCAGCCGCAGCCCTGCTGGTCAAAGACGCCGACAAGCTCACCCTGGGTCAGCATCTGCGAATTACCACCCCTCATGCCATAGAGGGGATCCTGAAGCAGCCACCAGGGCGATGGATTACAAATGCGAGGTTGACTCACTATCAGGGGCTTCTGTTAGATACTCCCCGTATCGAGTTTCGAGCTCCTGCCATCCTGAATCCAGCCACGCTCCTGCCAGATCCTGGACCGGCAACGCCTGAGCATAGCTGCCTTGAGATCCTAGCGGAGACCCAGATGGCCCGGAAGGACCTGCAGGACCGCCCTCTTGCGAACAGCGACCTGACCTGGTTCACGGACGGGAGTAGCTTCGTCAGGGAGGGACACAGGTACGCAGGAGCAGCCATAGTAGATGGACAAGGCAACCTTATCTGGGCTGCACGCCTTCCACAGGGAACGTCCGCCCAGAAGGCTGAGCTGATTGCATTAACGGAAGCCCTTCGCCGGGCCCAGGGAAAGAGGCTGACGGTATATACTGACAGCCGCTACGCCTTTGGGACAGTGCACATACATGGAGCCCTCTATAAAGAAAGGGGCTTCATCACGGCAGAGGGCAAAGAAATCAAACATAAGCCTGAAATACTTCAATTGCTAGAAGCTATCCTGTTACCAAAGGCAGTGGCTGTAGTCCACACTCCGGGACACCAGAAGGGGGACTCCCTAGAAGCTCGAGGCAACCGGGCCGCGGATGCCGAGGCCAAGAGGGCTGCGGAAGGACCTACACCAACAGATGTCCTACACTTGAGCCTGCCGCCCCCAGGAATGGGAGAGATACCCCCTCAACCGGACTATTCCAGTATGGACATGGACTGGGCCAGAGAAAAACTTCAGGCAACGCAGGGTAAGGATGGTTGGTTCCAAGACAGAGAGCATCGCCTAGTAGTTCCTGAAGCCTTGGGGAACCATCTGCTGAGACACTTGCACCAGACAACGCATCTAGGCAAGAAAAAGATGTTGCAGCTGCTGGACACTGCACAACTCAGATTCAAATCACAAGGAAAGACAGCAGAAAGCATTGTCAAGGACTGTCGTGTCTGCCAGGTCATGCAGCCGGGGAGGATCAGAGGGACCCATGCAGGTATCAGGGAACGGGGGAGGCGGCCAGGATTGTTTTGGGAAATAGATTTCACGGAGGTAAGGCCAGGGAAATATGGGTACAAGTACTTGCTGGTTATGGTAGACACCTTCTCAGGGTGGGTAGAGGCTTTTCCTACTAAAAGAGAAACTGCTTTAATAGTAGCCAAGAAAATGCTGGAAGAAATAGTTCCCAGATACGGGCTGCCGGAGAGCATAGGGTCTGACAACGGCCCAGCCTTCACAAGTCAAGTTAGTCAGGGACTCGCCCGGGCTCTAGGGGCAGATTGGAAACTACATTGTGCATATAATCCCCAGAGCTCAGGGCAGGTAGAGAGAATGAACAGAACTCTAAAGGAGACTTTGACTAAATTGGTTCTGGAGACTGGCGGGGACTGGGTGACGCTCCTTCCCTTTGCCCTGTTCCGAGCCCGGAACACCCCCTACCATTTAGGCCTAACCCCCTTTGAGATAGTATACGGTGCTCCTCCACCGGTAATTCCAAAAATGAAGCCTGAGACCCTGCCTGAACACCCTATAGAAGTACTACAGGCTGTGCAGGCCCTGCAAAGGGTTCAGAGCCAGATCTGGCCTGCCCTTCGAGCCATTTATCAGGTCACCCGACCGGCAGGGGAAAAGGCTAACGGGCACCCTTACCAGCCGGGAGATTGGGTATGGGTAAAACGGCATAATAGCAAGACCCTGGAGCCCAGGTGGAAGGGACCTTTTCAGACTATTCTTGTTACCCCCACTGCCCTAAAGGTTGACGGAGTGGCGACTTGGGTACACCACTCCCACGTAAGACCTGCCAACGAGGACGAGCGGGAGCAGCAGCAAGTTCAGTGGAGGGCCTCAGCGGATCCTGAGAATCCACTAAAGACAAGACTGACTCGCGTAACAACCAGACCGCCGCGGGACTCAGGATAAAGACAATACGGAATAAAAATGCTGGTGGTGACTGCTATATACATAACCCTTATGGGAAAAGTAATGACTGACCCAAATCCCCACATGCCCTATAACCTCACCTGGGAAATCACTAACTTAGAAACTCATGAAGTTTATAGCAGGACTTCAGGAACGGCCCCACTAAACACTTGGTGGCCGGACCTGTACTTCAACTTAGAACAATTGCCAGGCATGGATAATCTGCAGTATAACCCTAAGCGGCAGGGATTGGGCTATGAATATCAGTATACCCAACGCCAGGCCCGGATAGAATTAAGTAGGAATGGTTTTTTTGCATGTCCAGGATTTAGAACAGGGGAAATGAGGCGCGCATGTGGGGGGATCGAGTCTCTCTACTGTGCAGCCTGGAAGTGTGTGACCACCAATGACGGAGAGTGGAAATGGCAGGTCCGACCTCTTTTCATTGAGATGTCTTATGTCCGGCCATGCTCACGAACCAGGTATACCTCTGACTGTAACCTGATACGTGTAAGATTCACAGAAGAAGGAAAAAAGGACAGACGGTGGGTCTCGGGACTATACTGGGGAGTAACTCTCTATGATCGCCGCTGGGGGGGGCGAGGCACTGTAATACAATTCAAACTGAGGGCTTCTCCCATCTCGGGCGCTGTAGGGCCCAATCCAGTGCTGGGGGGAACCGGTTCCGACATTTTGGGGGTGCTGGGAGATAAACAAAATAGCCCACGCCCGACTGTTGCTCCACCCTCACTCTTAAGGACCCCGGTGGCAGAGATAGAAACGCAAGTAACCCCCAGGACAAAGGGGTCAGGAGATCCCTTATGGAAAATGCTGACAGCAGCATATGAGGCATTAAATCGCTCCGATCCCAATGCTACAAAAGCCTGTTGGTTATGCTATGACATCAGACCCCCTTTCTATGAAGCAGTAGGAATAGATGCCCCCTTCAACCGCACGGGAGAGGAGGCCCCCAGGTCCTGCACATGGGACCGCAAGGGGCCGGGGCTAACACTTCAGGCAATCACTGGAAATGGGACCTGCGTAGGGAAGGTGCCCCCTAGCCATGCACAACTTTGTGCTATAGTCCACCCATCTATAAACCGGAATGGAGGAACAAAATGGGTGATTCCGGCACTCAATGGATGGTGGGTTTGTTCTAAAACAGGCTTGACCCCATGCCTTAGCCTGTCTGTCTTTAATGAGTTAGAGGAAGTCTGCATCATGGTACTAGTATTCCCTAAGGTTATCTACCACCAAGAAAATATAATATATGATGCATGGGAAAAAGGCACAGGAGGTGCCAGGTTAACTACAAAAAGAGAGCCCTTTACAGCAATAACCTTAGCCACCCTTTTCGGTCTGGGTGCAATAGGAACAGGGACAGGTATCTCATCCTTAGCGGTGCAGCACAGGGGGTTCAATAGCCTGAGGGCCGCTGTAGATGAAGACATATCCAGGATCGAAGAATCCATCTCCCATTTAGAAAAGTCACTGACCTCACTGTCTGAGGTAGTGCTGCAGAACCGGAGGGGACTAGACCTACTACTCCTCCAACAGGGAGGGCTGTGTGCGGCCCTAGGGGAAGAGTGCTGCTTCTACGCTGACCATACCGGGGTAGTAAGAGAATCCATGGCTAAAGTCAGAGAAGGACTGGCTAAACGGAGGCGAGAACGTGAACAAAGAGAAGGGTGGTTCGAGTCATGGTTCAATAGCTCCCCTTGGCTGACTACTTTGCTTTCAACTTTATTAGGACCCCTAATTGTGCTTTTGCTCATCCTCACTTTTGGACCGTATATTCTAAATAGGTTAATTACCTTTGTAAAAGAACGAATCAACATGGTACAACTGATGGTACTGCGACAACAGTACCAGAAGCTGAGCTATGACTCTGGCTTACAAAAAGGGGAAACACGAGGCCCCATGTCCGAGCAAGAGTGCTAGAAAAAAAAAAAAAAAAAAAAAAAAAAAAAAAAAAAAAAGGGGGGAAATGTAGAGCAGGAAGGAAAACAGGAGTAACTCCATGACAGACTGGACCTCTTAGGAAAGGCCTAAGTTTTGGTTTCCCCAACGCAGGCCCTCCCCCTCCCCGGAATGCCGCTGGTAACAACTGAGGGCCCTGGCTTGGAAACTGGCCAATTAGGAGCCAAAGCCCCGGCTTGGAAACTGGCCAATCAGGAGCCAAAACTATCGGCCACTTTTGAGGGAACAAATGAACTAAAAGGGGGGTGGGGGGGGTGTGCCCAATACATGTAACCTATCGATAAGTATAAAAGCTTTGTTTCCACCCCAGGGCAGGGTCCGGGCTCGTGGAGAGACCACTGCGCTGGTGCTCTGAGCCTTGGACCCTAGCCTAGGCTAGAAAATAAACTCCTTTGTCTGTTGCAGCCTTGGTGACTCTGCCTATCTGTTCCTGGGACTGAGGGTAACCGGTTCTTACATAAGGAACTATCAACACAAGATGAAGGAATCTCAAAATCATAATGTTGCATGAAACAAACCAGGCCAAAACAAAAAGTGCATAGTGTTGGATTCGATTGTTAGAAAGTTCCAGATCAGACAAAACTAAGCTACAGTATTGCAGAACAGAACAGCAAGTGGCTTAGATGAGAGGATTGACGTAAAGGACAGGTGATGAAACTTTGTGAAGTGGTGGAAGTGGTGGTTGCACGTGCGTGAAAATCTAGACAATTAAGTTTTAAAATATTTGTCTCATGAAATGGAGGGAGACTGTTTTCCTTCTGTGGTTTTGTGAGTTCTAGACCTTCTCTACACCTCTAAGAAGAAGGTGTGGACTCCATAGCCAGGCCAGGGGGATTAGAATGCCCAGAGGAGCCAGGGTGGTGACCGAGACAGGAGCTGGTCACAGGGCCCAGCAGGCCGAAGTGCCACTGCCGTCGCTTTCTGATGAAGCAGCATTATGATGGCCTGTTTGTTTGTTCGTCTAGCTCTCTAGTAGGAGAGCTTTTTTAAGACAGTAATTTTTAGTTTAATAACCTTTCCTAATAATCCTGATGATAACTGGGAACCGAATAGAAGAAATGTAGGGAGGAAGGAAGTAGGAAGGAAAGGAGGGAGGGAAGGAGGGAGGAAAAGGGAGAACAAAAGAAGAGAAAAATAATAGAAGATAAAAAGTAAGAAGAGGAGATGGACACGTTGGAGTGAGAGCTTCAGGACATCGTGCCAAGCCTCTGATCTGGAAGCTTCATCCTGGCCTGATGTGGGATTGGAATTCTCTTCACAGGGAAAGCCGGGACCTCTGTGTGGTAACCTTGCAGAAATTCTCTCCTGCCTCTGCACTTTGCCAAAGTTGCATTGAATAGCGTCCCTTCCTTTCAGTCCCCGCCCCTCCCAGAGCAACGCTCTCAGTCGTGGAGTTATTCTGGGTTGCTCAGGCAGCAGAAATCAATGCCTGCCCGATTGCTATGACCTTGCGTTGAAGGGGAGATTTTTTAAGTGATGTGAGTACAAAGGGAGAGTGAAGCCATGGGCAATTCGGCCTGCTAAATATAGAGTGGCACTTTTAAAAATGCAATCTTCGCTACTCTGAGTATCTGGAAAGACCTGCCTGTCCCTGGCAAGGGCAAAGGACCAGCTTTCTCTGAGCTGGGTGAGCATTCAAGGGCCTATATGGGATTGAAAAAGATCACTAGTAACACACCCATGGAAGATGACCTCAGCTAATTATGTTCATGTTGCCTCCCGGCATGATTTCCCTGTAAGCGGCCCCATAGTTGTTTTTGTAACTGTTTGTTTCACAGCAACCCAGAAAGCAGGCTGGAGTGGCTAACCTGGTTTTATAAACAAGTGTTGGGGCTCAGAAAATGACACCCCAAAATACGGAACTAAAGAAGCAGGCTCAAGGTCTCCCTGACCTTCCCCCACTCCCTCTCTCAAACCCCTGTCTCTCCCAAAACACAACAGTGTTCTGTGAAGTTCCCTTATCTACCTCGAAACCAGACTCCCAAAGAGGAACACAACTGCCTTCGATCCCTTCCCCGAAATTTCATTAACCAGAGAAGATTAAAATTCATATCATGGAGGAAGAGACTGAAAACTAAACACCACATCTGGAGCCCAGACAAACTTGGAACTTTGTCCCGAACCATTGTTCTCTGGCCAGTTCCCAAAGAGAATAATTTACTTACCATTGTCTGAGCATTGGGCCTTTTCCTTTCCCCTAAAAATCACTTGCTCCTATACGTCTCATCTCCCCTTCCTCTATGAAGAAGGGTATATAAGCATCTGTTCCCAGTTGGGTTATTGGCTAATCATTCCCTGCCATTCCCCCATGCTGTGCACATTAAATTAAATTCCTTTGCCTTTTTATCCTATAAATCCATCTTTTGTCGGTTCATTTTCAGCAAAATGTCAGAAGGTGAATGGGGAAGCTCTCTCTCTTTGTCCCTGTGTGAAGAAACCAACAGCTGGGAGCCAGCGTCATTGCCCTGCGCATCACTGCCTTATAAAGGCGTCTTGGGGAAGAGCATGTTGCTACTTCTCACAGCAAAATGAAATGGTCACATGAAATAAGGACTCTGTCACAGAAGGATAGGGCATGTCAAAGAAAGGGAAGATTGTTCTTAATGGCACTAAATTGCCTAGGAGCTGGTTAAGTGAATTCTTCACTTGCTAAAGCTGCTCTGGGCCATGAAATATCACTCGCCTGACTCCCTTTAGGTAAGGGCAGAAACTGGAAACTGACAGGGAGCTATTTCTCTGCAATCTACAGCTTTTACCCCCTAGCAGGTCATGTGACGCCTACTCCAAAAGCAGAGGAAAACTGGTTGCTGAGTCAGAGCCAAGAGCATGAGCTTCCTCAGAGGTCTCAACAGGTGAGCTGGGCACAAGGTTAAAAATAGCCTGATCTGGAATTGTACGATATCCAAGCATCTTTACCGAAGTGGATAAAACTTGCTTATCATCAAAATAAAAACATGTTCCATGCTTCTATCCTTATATCACTGTACTAAATGACATACAAAGAGATTTGCACAGACATATTTTTCTTTCTAAGATGACTGAGTCAGATATGACATATGAGGCCGGGCGCGGTGGCTCACGCCTGTAATCCTAGCACTCTGGGAGGCCGAGGTGGGCGGATCGTTTGAGCTCCAGAGTTCGAGACCAGCCTGAGCAAGAGCGAGACCCCATCTCTACTAAAAATAGAAAGAAATTATATGGACAGCTAAAAATATATATAGAAAAAATTAGCCGGGCATGGTGGCGCATGCCTGTAGTCCCAGCTACTCGGGAGGCTGAGACAGGAGGATCGCTTGAGCTCAGGAGTTTGAGGTTGCTGTGAGCTAGGCTGACGCCACGGCACTCACTCTAGCCTGGGCAACAGAGTGAGACTCTGTCTCAAAAAAAAAAAAAAAACAGATATGACATATGAGAGGCAGGATTTTTTGGTGGCATGAGTTCTGGGGTCTGGGTGTTCAGGTTCAAATCCATCTCCATCACCAGGCAAATTACTAAACTTCTGTGCCTCTTCTGGAAGAAAAGGAGGCAATGATAATGCTAGTTGATAGGGTGGTTCTGAAGATTGAGTTAATAATATGCACAGTGTTCAGTAACATATCCAGCTCATGGTAAAGGTGGATAAACAGCTGTTGTTCTGCATGCAGAGAGCACGGGGCAATTGAAAGATCTTAGTTGTGTGGAGCTGTGCAGACAGGGGCAGATATGGAGAGAAATAGTATTTCCTGTGCTCACCCATGACCAGAGGCCAGGGCCAGCTCTCCAGCACAGCCCTGGCATTCCCAAGGCAAGCATGACCAGATACTGTGGGGCACAGTGTACTGGGTGTGCTTGGCGACACGATCTTCTCCTTTGCATGAACAGAGCAGGCTGTCTGTGTGCTGGACCATACCTTGCTATTACCTGGTTCCTTCCTCCTGCAGAACTTTAAGGAGCTCTTGGTGGGCAAGCCTGAAAATGCCAAAGCCCAGGTGTTCAGGGGCCTCATGGATGGCCAGAAGGGACAGGAGTAGGTGCTTGCTAGGTTTCTGGCTCTGAACTAAATGTCAACATTTTTGAACAGTTTCCATAAACACGTCTCAAGTGCTTCCCTTGATATGTTAGGCTGCCTGGTGACAGTGGTGCTCGACATGACTCAGGAGGTGCAGTCTGGCTGCGTGTATGAGTGCTTTTACTGAGCGCAGTGTGGCTGACGTGTGCAGGCAGACATCACTGAAGGATCCAAGTCCCATGCAAAAGGGAGCTGTAAGTTTTGTCCCTAGCTCTGTGCCTTCTAGAACAAAGATCAGCTCAACCAAGGGAGTTAATGATCCTCCTGGCAGGAGCCACCTTTAACTGCTGAAACAGTGTCTGGAAAGGTAGGATAAGGAGCCAAGCTACAGGATCCTGAATAGAATTACAAATGCATGAACCCATAGGACATCCATTCATTCACTCAACAAATACATACTCAGTGCTGACTATTCAAAAGGCACTGGGCTAGGTACTCAGGTGGTTCAGATTTTCTTTGGCAAGATTGAGCATCTAAAAACAGTCACCACTAAAGGCACAGACAGCAGCCAACCAGTCCTGGAGCAACTCCTAATCGCTAGGGGAAGGGGCCTCTCACGTTCTATGGTGATTGGTATCTCTGGGTAAGGCTTCTTGGAAGTGATTCTTTGGGGCACAGAATTTCCTTTTTGTAGGCCTATTTACTTGGAAATAAAAATATACACTGAAGAACAGTAGGCTTCCTAGCTAGTATTGAGAGATCACCTAATAGAGCTCTAAGCCTAAGCTACTAATACTAATTCTCCTGCCACATCTCTGAAGTTAGCTGAGAGCCTCCTTGGGAGAAGATCAAAAAAAGATGGGAGAGGTTGTAAATATTGTTTAAGACCTGAATTATCACCAACCCTCCCCTCCTATGGCATAAGATATTGACTCTCCAGAGAGCACTGTGATTAAGGGAAATTAAAGCACTTTCTTCTCCAACCCACCAAGAGATTGGAGTCTCCTCTTCTACTCTTTCAATTTGTAAAAGTTTTATTTTCTTCCAACCCCTAAAAATCTAGAACTGCCATTTTAAAGCCTCAACACCAAAAGGTGGCAAAGTCTCAGTGATGGGAACTGAGAAATATGATCTGCCTAAACTCTCTAGAGCACTTTGCTCAAATCCTTATGGGTGTAAAGGCTTGTGTACTCCAGACTTTATATTTTTAAAAAACCAAACAAAAAAACTAGAGCTAGAAATTGGTAAATTTGGTCCCTTGGAATTTGAGTTTTCTCTGAAAACCAGTGATCAAGTTCTTAGGCCTCAAACGCACATTGAAACCAAAATAGAGGTAGAGAATCATTCTACAGAACCTGATACCAATTTATGAGACAATAACAGGGGAAGCAATCACTGGTTATCATGGCGGACAGCCTCTGAAATAGCCCCCTGCCTCTTGGCATTTGAGCCTTTGAAAAATCCTCTCTCCTTGAGTGAGGGCAAGGAGCATAAGACCCAGCTAAACTGCACTCAGATTTCCAACTCACGAAAACATAATAAATGTCTGTTGTTTTAAGTCACTAAGTTTTAGGATAATCTGCTACACAGAAATAGACAATTAATGCAATTATCAGCTCTAAACTTCTCAGTTCCTCAATTTTCTTATCTGTAAAATGGAGATAATACCTCATAGGGTTTGTTGCAAGAATTAAATGAGTTCTATATATAAAATATATGGTGCCCAGCATATTCTAAAAACTCAATAACTATCACTATTATTCCATCTTCACAATAATTCTATAAGGTAAATAATGTCATTCTTCTTTTTTAGACTAGAAAATTGAGGCTTAAATGGAAATCCATATGCAAAAAAGGAACCTTATCACTTACCTCAATATAAAAAAATCAGTACACAAAAATCAACTTGAAATGAATCATAGATGAAAGTGTAAGAGCTAAAACAATAAAACTTCTAGAAAAAACTTAGAAGAAAATCTGTGTGACCTTGAATTAGGCAAAGATTTCTTAGAAAAGACACGTGAAGTACAATTCATAAATGAAAAATGTTGGTAAGTTAGAGTTTATTCAAATAAAAAACTCTGTTCCTCAAAAGATACTGTTAAAAAAGATAGAAAGACAAGCCACCTACTGGGAGAAATATTTGTAAAACCTGTATTTGAAAAAGGACTTGTGTCCAGAATATGTAAAAAACTCATTCAAATTCAATAATAAGAATTTTAAAATGGGCAAAAGGTTTAAACAGACACTTCATCAAAGTAGAAACATGATAAATAAGCACATGCAACAATGTAGCCGCATCACAAAAGCATCATACTAAGTGAAGGAAGCTGGGCAGATTTCCTTAACGTGCTATTCGGGAAAGGCAAAGTAACAGGAACGGAAAACCCGATTGGTCAGGGCATCGGCTGCACGGGTATGAAAAAATACTGTTTTAATCGAGGTGCTAGATACATGGCTGAATATATTTGTCAAAACTCCTCGAACTGTGCACTTAAAAATGGTGAGTTTTATTTTGTGTGATTTACACTTCAATAAACTGATATAAAATTTTAAAAAATGAAGAACTCGAAGCGCAAAGAAATCAAATAAGCAAGTCCACGTGGATTTCATATGGCAGAAATAGAATTCAAATCTAAATTAAATGAGTGTGTAATAGACACATTATATATACGTTATATGCTATATATACATATATATACATATATACATATGCTATATATACATTATATGCTATATACACACTTTTTACTTTATATATATATATAGTGTATATGTATATCATTTAGAAAAGTTGCTGGCACATACTAAGCACTGTATACATCTTAGCTAATTATGCTTATCGTCAGTGTGGCTCTAAAGCCCATGTTCTCATGACAGAACCGTTCTCTCTCTCCCAAAGGTACATTCTTCTGTCGCCAAGACTCCCCCCTGGGGGCTGCAGAGACCTGGATGGATCAAAGAGTGATGGAAGGCAATGGAAGTCACTTAAACATACGATTCATGTGTGAGGTGGGCGCCGTCAGTGAGGAACTCTCTCTTTAATTCCTTCTTGAAGAAGTTGAACTTCAATGTTTAGCTTCTTCTCATCGTTTGGTTGGCTTAGGAGCAAGCGTCACAGGTTTTCTCCCTCCCCCTTAGCTATGGACAATTCACATGCCCTGTGTAGACAATCCTATTTAAGCACAGCAAAAGTATTAAAGGTATGTCAATTCGATACACCTTTACTCAGATCTCCAGGTTAAGTCCAGTTAAGAAGAAGCACCATTTTTATCTTATTAAACAGGAAAACTAAACGCTGGCAGGGTGTTATGGAATAAGCACTCTTACGCTCGGTGAAAGTATGCATTTGTGCATTTTTGGCTAGCAACTTAGCAATTTTATAAATAACTTTCAAGTATCTCACACTGGTTGATTAAATGGCTCTACTTCTAATAATCTAACATAAGAAAATGAGATGTAATACAGAAAAAAATAAGCATACAGCTATCCATCAGAGCAGCCAGGTTGGTCTTAAAGGATAAGTCAAATAACATTATCCTCATCTTTATAGATTTTAATTGGCTTCTCACTGTGAATAGAGCAAAAATCCAAACTCATTACCACCCCCAGGCGGTGTCTGCCATTGTGCTCCTGGTTCTCCATCAAGGGCATTCCAAGGGCCTCTCTGAGAAAGAACGGTTAGCACCAAACCACTGCCTAGTGCCCAGTTTGTTCTCCTGCAAGCCAGCCAGGTGAAAACAAGCAAGTGACATATTTGCTGGTTACAAAGCTGGAAAGGCAAGAGTTCAATAAGGCCACCTGCCCAGAATGGACACACTTGAAGCTCTGACTCGGGGGGTGGGGGGGTGGAGGGGATGGGCAATATACATAACCTAAACTTTTGTACTCCCATAATGAGCTGAAATTTAAAAAAAAAAAAAAAAAAAGGTGGTAAAGGGCCTTTGAGGAATTTCTATTCCTTTACCAGGATACACTTGACTGTTTTGGTTTTTGTTATGGTTGGTGTTTCTCCTACTGTACTCTTACAACACAGAACCCTCTGTGACTCCAGATGTCTGGGGTGTTCCCATACACCAAGCAATCACTTCTACAGTGAACACTAGCTGGGTGTCCTCTAATTCAATTCAGTTCTGACACTGTCAACCTGGAGATCACATCAGATCCGGCAGGTAGAGGGCTCAGTCCCACAACACTGCCCCCCACTTCTGATGCCGCAGGGTGTGTTTCTGACTGACTGGCTGTAAATCAGGGTCCTATGACCCTCTCCTTGAGTTTGATTAATTTGCTAGAGCAGCTCACAGAACTCAGGGAAACATATTTAGCAGTTTATTACAATACGAAGGATATTACATCAGATACAGATGAAGATATACACAGGGTGAGGTATGGAGGAAGGGCCCAGAGCTTCCATGCCCTCCAGGGCCACCAACCTCCAGGGACCTCCCCATGTTCAGCTGTCTGGAAGCCTCTTGAATCCAGTCCTTTCGGGCTGTTGTGGAGGCTTCACTACATAGACACGATTGATTAAATCATCAGCCATTGGTGATCAACGTAACCTTCCGTCCCTCTCCCCTCCCTGGAGATTGGCTTTGGTCTTTCTGGTGACTGGCCCCATCCTAAAGCTATGTAGGGGCCCCCAGCCACCAGTCATCTTATTAGCATACAAAAGAAACCCATCACTTCAGAGATTCCAAGAGTTTTAGGAGATATATGTCAGATAACTGGACAAGAACTACATATATATTTCACAATATCATAGTCTGAATGTTGTGTACCCCCAAAATTCATACGTTGGAACCTAACCTCCAAAGTGATAGTATTAAGGGGACTTTGGGAGGTGATTAGATCAGGAGGGCAGAGCCCTCACTGATGGCATCAGTGCCCTTATAAAAGATGTCTGAGGGAGGTTGGTGTCCCATTCCACCTTATGAGGACACAGCAAGAAGTCAGTTGTCTGCACCTGGAAGAAGGTCCTCACCAGAACCCGACAATGTTGGCACCCTGATCTTGGACTTCCAGCCTCCAGAACTGTGAGAAATAAATTTCTGTTGTTTAAAAGCCACCTGGTTTAGTATGTTTTGTAATAGCAGCCCAAACGGACTAACACAGAATTTACAGTGTTAAAAAATATTCTTTTTGTACTACTGATGAAACACTACTCAAATGTTGTGATTTGAGTTATCCCAAGTTCCCCATGTCTTTGAAATATCTACTGAATTTACCTATCCTGCCATCTGATGACTCCCCAGTTAGTGCCATTTCCTTGAAATAAGTACCCTCGTCACTTCACAGAACACCAGTCTTACTTCTCCTGGGCAGCTTTCCAGATTCCTCCAGTGGGTTTGATGCTCACCTCTCTGGTCTCATAATTCCCTGTGGACACCTCCCTACCACACAGCAGCGGTGTCACCTCTCCCATGCTAGTCCTGTGCTCCCTCAGGGCGGTGACTGCATTTTATCCATCTTCCATTCAGGTTCCTGGTTCTCAGCAGAACCATAATGAAGTCATGCATCACTTACTGAAAGCAATACGTTCTGAGGAAAGTGTCATTTGTTGGCTTTGTCATTGTGTGAACATGATAGAGTGTACATATACAGACCTAGATGGTAGAGCCCACCACACGCCGAGACTACATCGTATAGCCTATTGCTCCTGGCCTACAAACCTGTACAGCGTGTTACTGTACTGAATACTGTAGGCAATTGTAACACGATGGGAAGTATTTGTGTATCTAAACATAGAAAAGGCACAGCAAAAATACCATAGTATAATCTTACGAGACCACCATTGTACATGAGGTCTGTTGTTGATGGAAAGGCTTTATGAGGCATGTGACTATAGTTGATCAAAAATATTTGTCCTATGAATGCATGAAGGCAACTCACCTATTAATATCTTATTGTCAGCATATCTAACGCATTTATTAATAAGGGCTTCTGGCTCAAGAGAGGGGAGACATGAAGTCTGAGACAGGAGATCTGGCCAGCCAGGCACTCACTGTGACCCAGAGCCTAACGGTCCTTGCTAAGTCCTCGCGTGGAGGAATCCACCCTTTTATTGGTAGTGAACTTGGCTATTCCTTGGAGGTCTTCTCCCTCGTAACGCATTGGTTAAGCTGCTGTTCATTTTCTGTGTGGCCTTATTCCTGCTTAGCATCTGTCCTGTTAAAAAATAATAAAATAAGTCGCTCTGAGACACTAGAGTAATGGTACCAGTTTTTCAGCTGCAAGCAGAGAGATGGGGCCTGCGGTGGAAAAACGTGCTCTTTGACAGACACCCAGAGTAATCACCAGCGGCAGTGGGTGGAGACCTGTCGAGCAACTGAACGCATGTGACAAGCACGCCTTTTTGTTCAAATAATTTGAAGAGTTTTTGCCCAAGCACAGGATGTGAGCAATAAAGTGCATTTGTGCTAAAAATAGTTGCAGAATCAAACCAACAATGGTAAAGGTAATAGTTACCACCCTTCCCATGGTGATCACACATGGGTAATGCAGAGCTTAAGTGATTAGTACGGGGTGGACTGAGGCACCCTCGGAATCTGCAGGGTACTTACAGGAACTGCGTGCAGTTATTACAAAAAGTATTACTGAAATGTATCTATATCTAGGAGCTGGTGAATAATATCAGACATTCAGTACGTTTAAAAAAATCCCAATACCTGTGAAAATTCACAACTTTTTCTTTCACCTCCAGTAACATTTCCCTACCCAAATATACTGAGGCCATCCCTGAACAGTGCTCCTGTCATACTGTCATTATGGTAACTTCCTTTAAAAACGCTTTATACTAAGCACGTGATGTGTGTGCTAATTAGCTTTCATCTGGGCGTGAAGGATACTTAGTTAGCATACGAAGTCCCCCATCAACTGACATTCGCAAGTTCATTCATTCAAGCGCCAAATAGGTTTTGAGTGCATAAAATTGGCTCTATTTTAGGAGACAAAACAGGTTAAAGCACCTGTTTTAACCTCACAATCTAATCACAACTGATCATAACCGTAGCTGCTTATTTAGGCACTTCCAATATGGTTACAGAAATCATATCCAGGGGATTTGAGAATAGCAAGAAGGGATTTTAGAGATAACTTTTTATTGATAAATAGGTGGAGCTGAAAATATGTGATGGAATAAAAAGATTCTCCTGCCTCTGCTTTTACAAGAAGAACAAGGTCTAAATGAGAGGCAGATCTAGCAGCCTAATGTGCTCAAAGCAGGGGTTGAAATCTACCTTCCTCTTGCCAGGTGTGGTGGCTCACCCCTGGAATCCCAGCACTTTGGGATGCCAAAGCAGGAGGATTGCTTACCAGGAGCTCAAGACTAGCCTGAGCAATATAGTGAGACCCTGTCCCTACAAAAAAGAGAAAAAATGAGCCGGGTGTGGTGGTGCACACCTGTAGTCCCAGCTACTTGGGAGGCTGAGGCAGGAGGATCACTTGAGCCCAGGATTTTGAGGTTGCAGTGAGCTATGATGACACCACTGCACTTTGGCCTGAGTGACACAGTGAGACTCTGTCTCAAAAACAAAACAAAACAAGTCCTGTTGCTCCTGTTGGACAGAGCCCCCCATGTCTAAGAGGACTCTGTCACCTTATCTAAGTACATGGTTGATCCTGCCCTCAGAAGATTGTCACCTCGACCTCAGAGCGAATGATTTAGGCCAGGTGCCTACTGGGGCACCTGAAAACAGAAAGCAGCTTTGCTGAGCTTACAAGAAAGGTTGTCCGAGGTTTCTGTGACTGCTTGCTAAACATGTTTGCACACGTAGTTCATTTGATTAAATATTTGTTTTCATCGTAATCTACTGTCCGAAAACAATGTTATCAGGGATGGGATATTTAAATCCCCCCAAATTCCTCCCATTGCTGGAGGATCACCATATTTGCCAGGGGGACCTGCCAAACTGGATTGGCCAAATGAACTGGATCAGTTCCTGACAGCCCAACACACTCTTCCTCTCCAGACTTCTAGTCTTGAAAGTGGTTGTGCCTGTGACTCAGCCCTTCCTCTCTGCTGAACCCCAAGGGGTTAGTTAGATCTGCCAATTATTACCAGTAAGCAGAACGCTGACGCTTCAAACGTTTAGGTCAGTTAGGGCTGAACTCAGTGGAGTAGATTTCAGGCACCGAGAGCCACTTAATCAGAGCTTGACGTGATTGGGCAGCTGCGTCTTTTGATTTCTCTCAAGATACACACCCGGGATGCCACTCACTCTCCCAGGGTCATCCCGGATCAGTGCCCAATGCCTGGGCACTCAATTCATGAAAAACGACATTCTTAATTTAACCATTTTCCACAAAACTGCTTAATTTCCCATTAGCAGCCTTCAGAGTATATTTCCTTGGGCATAGAATACCATACTGGATGTTGCAATAAATCATCATTAATGCTGACAACAAATAATTACTGAATGTCTCCTGTAGTTAGTTGAGAGTGGGGGTGAGAGTGGGCAAAGTACTTTAAAAATAAGTCTGTGTCACAGTGGGGTACACAAGTTCCTATCAGAAAGACAGAGAGCCCTGACGTCTACGGGCTATTGAAAATGAAATGACATCATGATGTCATCGTTGAGGGCTGGGAATGTGGTCCTAGAAATGGGAAACCTAATGATCAAGTACTAAACAGGCCCATGATACACATTTATAAATATGGTGAGTACACAGCGTTTACAGCTTTTCATAACACAGTATCCATACAACATAAATGCCATTAAAAGTTTATTGGCTGATGTCTGTATCTTCTCTGTTTTAGAATTGTTTTAGTGATTGTCTTCATCTCTTCATGCTGCTATAACAAAATACCATAGACCGGGTGTGTTATAAATAACAGAAACTGATTTCTCACATTACTAGAGGCTGGGAAGTCCAAGATCAAGGTGCCAGCAGCTTCAGTGTCTGGTGACGGCCCTTTCCCTGGTTCACAGATGGTGTCTTCTTGTTGTGTGCTCACATGGTGCAAGGGGTGAGGGAGCTCTCCAGGGTCTCTTTTATTAGGACACTAATCGCAGGGACCCAATCAACCACCAGAGGTTCCACCTCCTACTATCATCACTTTGAGGGTTAGAATTTCAGCATAGAATTTGGTGGGGACAGGAACATTCAGTCTAGAGCTGTGATGAATCTACTTGGGTCTAAAGCATGACCCATAACTACGTAGCTACTCGGAGTGAGCGAGGTGTGTGGCGAGTCCTTGCTGGGGAGGAAGGATGGGCAGTGGAACTGGTGCTTGCTTTAGGGTCGTGCTGGTCACCTCTGCCCTGAGTCAGCACTGCACTCCACCTGCTAAATATGGCAGGTCTGCGTTCACAAAAAACACAACAGCAACAACAAAAAGATGGATCAGAAGGAGTTAGGTAGCAAGGAAGTAGAGAAAAAGTGAGTATTAGAGTTGGCAGGATCCACCCAACTACTGTCTGGGTGTTGGCCAGGGAAACCAGTCTCTGGCATCCCAGAGAAACAGAACCCATGGGACATACCCAGACATACAAGGAGATTTGTTGTGAGACTTGGCTCATGTGATTGTGGAGGCCAAGGAAGTCCCGACATACGTCATCTACAAGCTGGAGGACCAGGAAAGCTGGTGGTGTAACCCAGGCTGAGGCTAAATACTATTGTTTGTTCTGGCTGGAAAGGAAGGACTCCACAGCCTTACCAGAAAGTGGATCCACAAGATAGAATGAGCCTAGACCTTTTATCACTATGTGAAAAGCCACCCACTCAACACACATCAGTAAAAATTAAGCTTCTATTGTGTTACACCTTTGGCTTTGGAGGAGTTTTGGTACAGAAGCTTGCATTATCTTAACTAATACAGGGACCTAGCAGACTGCTCATCTTAATGACTTTTAAATCCCCTTTCCCACTTCTGATAATTGGGGTGGGAAGGTTGGTGGGCCAGAAGAAAATTAAAGGTACTATTATTTCAAATCGCACTGCTGCAAAATAATGCAAACATTACATGTGTGGAGCACTGGGAGCACCTCTCCCAGCCCACTGTGTGTTCAGCCAGCACGTGGAAAATACAGTTCTCTCTCAAAACTGGTCTATTACATTTGAAAGTGCATTGACAGGCAAGCCAAAACAAATGTCCATAACAAACAATTTCAGCTGATATAATTTCCTTCACCAATCAAGAATAATTTCCGAGATCACATAGGTATAGGATTCATAGGTTTTTATTTTGCTGGTAGCATATGAATGGCTCGCTAAGCAGACGACAGAATTTCTATTCAATACAGTCTGTACCATGAACATAACAGAAAGTAGTTCCTCCAGGGAAATTCAGAATTAGTAGGAGCTAATTAACTATTATATAATCTATGCAATGAATTAAAAATTAATGCAATCAAGCATAATTTTGATGCTCTGAGCGAAAGGTATTTGATAACCAACATGATTCATAATGCTCCTTAAAGAAAAGCTCCTTAAAAATCAGCTTCCAGGTGCTTGAGCAAAACAAAATGCCAACGTTATTGAAAATAATATGTTATTGCTGGAACAAATATGAAAAATGAAGCGCATCAGAATAGAGCGATTGACCAGCTTGTTTCCCTTTGTCCTCGTTGAACATTTTATAAGAGCAGAGATCTGGCGCGTTGGACCGTAAGCTGGCAGGTGGGAGGAGTGTGGCCAAGGACGAGGGCTCTGGAGGCAGCAGCCTTGATGTCCGTCACTCGCTGGTTAGATGTCCTTGAGAAGCTGACTTCTCCCTGTGCTAAACTTCATTTTCCTTATCTATTAAATGAGAACATAAGAGTGTCTATTTTGAAATATGAGTAAGATAAAATTATAAAGGGAGTTCCACAGCAAATTACCTAGCACAGAGTAAGCAGTCACTAACCTCAGATGTATGTAAATTCAGAAACAAATTAATACAAATACAAATAACAGACAGTTGTGATGTCCTGGGTTCTGTCACGAGTCGACACTAGATTAATGTGGGGATTGATGATGATGGTTGTAATCATGAGGACTTTTTAATATTTCAAAGCACTTTTCACACACTTCATTTTGTTCTTCAGTTTTGACAGTATTAACCCCAATTATTATGAATGGAAAAACTAACGCATGGGCAAGTTAAGTAACCTATACAGACCACAAGGTTTGTTAATAGCAGAGGACTAGAATCTAGGTCAACTAATTCCCATTGTACTTATTAAAACTAACAGGAAGCATAACGTTATGTAGTTAGTTACACAGAAATTGTCTTATCATAGAAATTTAATAAAGCACCCGTATCAAACATCCCAGAAATAAGGCAAAACTTACACATGATTTGGGGGTCTGTTCTGGAGATGCAATGTGAGTAGAGACCCAATATCCAGAGTTTTTATTGGAGTTTCACTACCTAGGCAGCAATGATCAGCTCAATCAAGCTGGCCCAAAGTCTTAATCTTCTAATAATGTGGTTGATCTTTCTGGTGATCAGCCTCCCCTGAAGCAATCTAGGGGGGCCCCAGGACTTGCTTCCATAGCACAAGAACAGCACTGTCAGTCGGGAAAGCCCAAGCGTTTTGAAGCCGGCATTAATGACTATAGTACCAGGCGAGATTTCTTTGGAAAATCCAAGCCAGCACCTCAAGTAATATGGAGGGAATTCCTTACTGATTAAAGCAAAGCAATACTCAATCCCCTTATATGCTTTTTAATGACATCATTTGGCATTTGTCACTCATACAGTTTGTACTGATTTCAGAGGTGGAGTGTCATTTCAGAGGCCCGTCTGAGCCATTGGAGGTGGGCTCTCATTACGAATTCTCTTCCCCCCCAGGGCTGGACAGCTGGTCTTCTGGGAGGCGGCTTCCCACTAGGCAGCCCTATCAGGTAGCCCTACGGTATAATACACCATCGTGGATGAATTCTACTCTCTCTATCATTCTTGCCTGTATTTACCAAATTTTCAACAATGAACATAAATGGACTTTTGTACATAGAAAAAAAAAATTTTTTTTAAAGGGTAGCAACCCATATGATGGTATACAAGGACACTTTGTAGAAATTATGAAGAATGGAAAGAAGTCCAAAATATAGCTTTAGATGAAAACATAAAGGCTATATAATAATTAACTTTAAAATATATCTATCTTTACACATATAAATATCTATAACCATATATGTGTATGTACATACATACATAACTGAAATGTATTCTTACATATATGCAGATACACACAATATATATCCATACCTTTATATAGTATACATATATCAGTATATATGTATATATGTATTAACATACATATGTATGTACATATACATGTGTATATAACCTATGTGTATGCATACATATATGTATAATGTGTAAGAATAGATATATATTTTTTCAAGTTAATAATGATTATTTCTAGTAAGTGATGTTGGCGGAGTCAAAACGCGTGGAGAAAGACTTGTTTTTTTCCCGGTGGATACCCTTCTATAGGTTTGGTTTTTAATATACAGGCATATGTAAATATGCCTTATCATCAAGTTTTCTGTTGACCAATGACAAAGGGGGCAAAATTATGAAGTGAGCAAAATTCACCTGGCTTTGTCTGAGGTCCCTAAGAGGCTTATTGAAGTCATATTTTGTAATAAAAGGTAAGATAGAAAAAAGCAGAACACAAGGAAGAAAGGACAGACGGGAGGAGTAACAGACAGAGGGGAGGGAGGGAAGAAGTAGTGGATGTCGCATGACTGAGTGTGTGCGACAAATTGTGTAAAGCTTGGCACTTACATCTATCACCAGCTCCCCTGCAGAGACACAGCCAACCCAGTCCTCGGTCCTTGTCATTATGCAAATATCCATAAGATAATTTTTGCAACAACTATTCTTGTAGTCAGGAGGTTATCACCATAAATTGTGTAGTCAGGAAAAACCAAGAAGTCATTAATAATTTTCTAATACATTTCCCTTTTTCTTCTCTGCCTCTTCTAAAACCTTTAAATTTATTAGCCTAGTAACATGGATCTCAGGACAACACAATGGAGAAATCTGAAATCGCAGGATGAATGGTTTTATGTTGCCTTCTTGGCAGACAATTTTGTCTTGATTAAAAGCTAGTGACTTAGGGTTCATTTTAAAGTTATAAGATCACTTTGATAGAGCTTTGGAACAAATGAATGTTCTTAAAGAAGAGCAGGGAGTGAGGAGGGATGGGACTCAGAGAGGGACCTGCTAGGAGGCATTGTCGCGTCCAGGAACAGCAGGCAGAGTCACTGGTGACTGATGGGAGGTTGCAAGGACAGCTCTGGGGTCCTCACCTGGGCTGAAGACAGGCCTACGACCAGAGAGACGGTGGGGTTGGTGAGTCCATGGGACTCCAGGTGTGTGCACATCCCAGAAGCCCCAGCCCGGGTCTCCCGTGGCAGGGATGGCTGAGTCCTCGCTGCCTGACCTCAGCTAGCTGGTGGCCCTGGAAGTACCTCCACAGCTCTTTCAGGGGCAAGACCCCACCCCCTTTCCAGACATCCAACTTCTTCATTCTTCTGACCTTAGAGCTACCTCAAAACAAAGCAAGAAACAAACAAGGAGGTGAAGTTGGCTAATGATTTGCTGCCAAGTTTCTCCTTTTCCCCCAAATACACAGGAAGTAGATTAGCCAAGGCCGGAAGTGCAGACTATTGTGCACCTAACCGGCACAGTCTTCCTTAGACGTTAAACTAAAAGCACTTCATCACGTAACGCCATGTGCCAACTCCTCTGCCCGTCAGCCTTGCTGACACAGGGGAGTGGTGAGTTGTGTAGAGAAGTGAGTCATTCACATGTGATGTAGTCTAAACCCTAAGTGTATCACACTGAGAACTGTTCCGGTGAAGGACCCACTTTCCCTGAGAGCAGCGCCATTGGCCAGCCTTATGACGTTCTGCCCAGCAGCACATGAGGCGCTGGGACCACCATGCCATGGCTCAGGAATGCAAGGTTTTTATTGTGTGTCCCTTGCTTATGTTCCGCATAACTGAAATAGCTCTCTGGAAGCTGCAGCAGTGCTGGCTCCTTGCATGGGACATGGGGATGTGACCACTGCCAGTCGGGCAGAGGCCCAGTTTGGATGCATGGAAGGCAGAGATGAGGACAGAGTGAGGGATGCCCAGGAACCAGCACCTCATCCTGGAACCAAGCAACTGAGCCACTCCCAGGAGCAGCCCCGAGGTTCACCTACAAGGAATGGACTCTCCATTCCAGTTTATGAAAGCACACAGCCATGGCAACCAGAGCCCAGAGTAGCTGTCAGACCACCGCCAACCCTTGATTAAAGTCTTTTGTCAAGATGACTGCTTTAGTTTTCCATTCTGGGCCTAGTGCACTTTGATAGCTGGCTCGCATGTCAGAAGAAATCAGAATAACTCATGGGGTGAGAAAAAAAATGTCATCACCTAAGAAACAAAAGAATCACAGGCCTGAGAAGCTTCCCTCTACCTAGACAGAGCGTTGCTGGCATGTGGATTTGTTAGGAAAACATCCCAGAGCTGGAAGCCCCAAAGCAGGGGACTCGGGGAGTGAGAATCAGCACTCTCAGCTGCAGGCCCTGCCGGGCTGGGGTGTGAACGGACAGGTAAACCCCGCCGGTAACATGCCAGTTGCTCACACAAGCTGGGTGCCATTTGCTTGTCTTAACACATCACAAGATTCCCAGGACATTTTCCCTTCGGGTGTAGGATATGTTCACATTTCACAAGACTCAAAAGTGACTCAGAGAATAATAGGTCATCCAGGGAAGGAACAAAACCAGGACATCAACCGGCTGTTGAGGGGTGTAGCTCTGTGCTAGGAGCCACCTGCTGTGGCCTGGGAGTCCAGGGATGCTCCAGGATGTCATGTCACTTGTTGGAATCAAACCCTTCCTGAATGGAGAAGGCTGATGGCTGACTCCACTACACAATAACCTGAGAAATCATCAAGAGCTAACGCGAATGTAGTCTTGTCTCCACGGAGCGCTCACTCTAAGGAATTTGGAAGCAGATTTTTCTTTTGAGGAAGAGAGACTTTTCTTGTGCTTTGCAGTAAGGATGTTCATCTCATCTTCACATTTTTTGGTGCACAGAGAAGCATAGGAATAGTGGTGGCTGGGCTGGTTAATAAAAGGAAGTCTAATTTCCACCTGTCTAAGTTTCTTTCCTTCTGTAGAGACAGGGAGAAATACTCCCCTTCTCCCTGGCTCTGCTGGCGTCAGCCCGGGTCCAGTCATTGACGGCCGGTCTACACCAGGGCTGGCCCCATTCCCCAGTTTCTGGATACGACTTTATCTCACAGCTAAATACTTGCAATCTCAGGAATTCTGGGTGTATTTGGCTGGGGTTGGGAGGGCAACTACTGGCAACTGAATCCCAATCCTGAGTGCCCACTTGTTTCCCTACCAGTCAGCCTCCAAGAAACAAAACTATGTTGGAGTCCTATACACACTTTGGATACCTTTCTTTCTTCTGATTTCTGAAACCAATCAAGCTCTAGTTAACACACCACAAAATTAGAGGAGGAGATTTAGTGTCACCAATCACTGCCCAAGCCTCAGAGTTGAGACTCCCTTACCCTGCGTCCCAACAACGGATGTAAGGGTGGAGACGTTTTGAATACTAAGGATTTTTTGCTGAATGCCTTTCACCATAGGAATTCTATCCACGATCTTGTCCACCACACTGGAAGCCCAGCCACTTCTTAGATGGTAGAGGTTTGAACACCAATTGCTAGTGGTGATGGTGGGGGTGGGGATGAGGGGTATGGACGGAGCTGCTCATTTCAGACACTAAGGTGGTGGGAAGGGGCCGCATAATCTCCCTGGAAGAAATGCTGGTGCTTTTCAATTCCTTCAGCAAATACTCACTGATCACGCACCAGAACTGGGGATGCAGCAGAGAATAAGACAAAGTCCCTGTTTTGTGGAGCTTCATGCTGTAGAGAAGACAGACCATAAACAAGTGAACAACTGGATGTTTTTTAAATAGCGAAAGTGCTATAGAGGAAACAAGCAGGGGAATGAGGTGGGGGAGGAGGACTTCAGATGAGGCAGGACCAGAGCATGTAGCTGAGCTCACGGTGAGTGAGCTGAGCTCAACAGGAAGGCCACACAGACCTGGGAAAGGGGAGGAAGGAGAGCACTACCATTTTTTTTTTTTTTTGGTTTTGTTTTTATTTTCCATTGGATTTAAGACACCACTATTGTACCTCTAAAAAAAAGAAAAAGAAAAAACCCACTGTATTTATAACTCTAACTTGTCAGGGATGTAACAGAAGGAATGATCTGGGGAAAGAACAGCAAAAATATTTTCTGTCTCTTTGAAACATCCCCTACTCTTTGTTTTGGGAACTGAAACCTACAACCCTGCCTCAGGCCAGGGGTCCCGAAGGGGCAGAATAATGTCTTTCATTCTTTGTGCTACAGGAGATGGCTCAGCCTGCCCCAGGACTGGGATGGGCAGGCAGAGGTTGCAGAGGTCTGGGCGGAGGTCATGAGATCGTCTTCCCTGGGGATGGGATGGACTACAATTAAACAGCAATTGAAGCTAAATGGCACCTGCCCGCCCTTTAAAAGCTCTGTATTTCTGCTTATGATGAGGACGATGACATTAGAGACAAGACTCTCCATCCTTCTCATTTGCTGGAAAATTAAAAAACTTCTCTTTACTTCTCCTCAAACCACTTGTTCTTGTTCTTCTGACATGGCCTTGAGCACAAGTGTTAATCTTTCGGTAACAGGGATTGCAAAATACATTTTGATTCCACGATATTAAAATATTTTAAAATACATGCTTTAGCATCAATGTGACATATTAGTTCAAAAGCCCAGAAGTTAAAAAAAAAAAGAAAAGAAAGAAAAGAAAAGAATAGAAAAAGAAAAGGCTTGGCTTATCTGAGCAACCAAAAAGAATCTGATATGTTTATAGCTAGTGAAGGAAGGAGAAAAAGGCATGAGGTTTCAGGAGGTAAAAGAATAAAACTTGGGTTTTTGGCTTAAGTAAAAAGGGGTGACGATGCCATCTACTGAGATAAGAGAGATGCTGGGGTTGCCAAGATGCCAATTTTGGACATAGTTTATATATTTTGTGTAGCAATTAAGAGAAGAGGGTGAAAAGAAGCTTTAAGATTCACTGTAAACTCAGGGCTTATGAAAAAGACTTTTGTTCCATATCCATTCAGGAAACCAAAAATCCTGAAATTGGTAGCTGAAGAAATAGAATAAAGTCAGCATTGCTGTTTTATGCAATATTTTATGTCATATGCATACCATGTCACCATACTCAGTAAACTGTCAAGGTGCCAAAAACAAAAAAAAAATGCTTCTACATCATTTTCACCCTGACAGGAAGTAGACGGCATGGGTATGCCATCTAGTAAGCCAAGGTTTTTCAAGATTTACAGCCTAATTTCACAAACTATTTAGAGTGGTAAATTTTTCATCGAGGCCATCGGCCAGAACAAGGATTGTGCCTACATGGCATGTTTACACCAAATGCCAGGGCAGCTATGATGTCCTTTTCACGCTGTGACCTTCCCCAAAAGGCAGTTAGGGGTTGGAGCTATTACCCACAATAGTAGAGATCAGACAACTGATGTCTGGCTCCGAGAGACCTTGCAGGGAGTGGCAGACCTGGAAATAGAACCGGATCTCTACAATCGCAGCCCTAGTTCTCTGCCCCAGATGCCAAAGCCCCGGGTTCTTTGATTTCCCTGTTGTCTTCATCCCTCCCTCAGGATCTTTCTTATCTGTGTTTCTTTAGTGAAATTAAAGATAAGCCCACCCCAGTGCTAAACTTTCTTAAACAGATTTTTCTAATATCCTGTTCTCCCACAACCAAGAATGCTAAAAGGTCATGCTCAAGGTCATCGGTAACTCGAGGTCGTGAAGCCTTTGCTGCTATGTTTTGGGAATAGATCAGTCTCGCTATTTGAGTGGTGTTTGGACAAAGGTTGACTGAGCCTGCTCTCCTCCCTCAAGTATACTAGGACCCTGAACATATTGTTTTCACCTCAAGCAAGTGTTTGAATGTTTAGTATCTGGGAACACCTAAGAAAAAGTACTTTTTCATGAGTCTAATGTTCACTGAAGTCAATAGTTCGAAAGCCTGGCTAATTAGCAGACATCTTTGCAGGGGGGCTTTTAAATAACATAGGTAACTGTATTTTCACTCTATTGAAATCTCCATATTTATGAAATTAGAATCTTCAAGGATAGGGGGTGAAAGAGGAGAAATTTAGTTATTTTCTAAGCACCCTATTGATTCTGATTATGCACATTTGGGGAAGTCTAGCTCTGAAGAGCCCTCCTGAAATGACAACAGCTATTGTCTGGAAGAAACACCCTCACCCCCATTCCCCATTTATCATCCCCCCTCCATCAAAATCTCCCATCTTTCTCATATACTATAACTGCTTTCCCTTTACTGGTTCCTTCTCAAGCATTTAACATGTTCAAGTATCTTCCATCTTGGAAAACGATCAGGACTCAGCCCTTGATTTACCCATAGGAAGCCTGGTTCCCGCCCACCCCCCCACTGCCTCCAGCCCTCTGCTTCCTGGGTAGTGAGCACTACCCCTTTGAGTGCCTCGAAGTCCCAGTCACGGCCCATTGAAGCACACATCTGAGATCACATTGTTAACAGAAAAAAAAAACAAAACAAAAACAGAAACTGTAAAATAATTTAAAGAGGTTTATTGGGAACCAATATTTGTGACTGCGGCCAGAGGAACCATGCCCTAGAAGTCTTAAGCAAGTGGTCCCAAGGTGGTCAGGTTACAGTTTGATTTTATACATTTCAGGGGGATAGCAATTGCAGGTAAAACCATAGATCAATACATGGAAGGTATACATTGGTTTGGCCCAAAAGTGGGACATCTTAATGTGTGTGTGGTGGGTGCTTACAGGTTATAGGTGGGCTCAAAGATTCTTTGATCTGTACTTGGTTAAAGAAATAAAGTTTGTCTAAAGTCTTGGAAGGCTTAAGTTAAGCAAGTCTGTTAATCAGAGACAAGCCACAATGTAACTCAAGTGATCTGTTAAGCAAATGGATGGTCTGGAGGTGATTCAGCCTTTGTTCTGCGTGGCCTTAGGTTCTGTTAATGATTTAGTGTCTTATTGTCACCAAGAGTCTTATGATCTCTGTTTGAACATTAATGCTGCTCAGTTGTTGTATCTAAACTCCAAAAGAGGCCGGGCACGGTGACTCACGCCTGTAATCCTAGCACTCTGGGAGGCCGATGTGGGAGGATCGCTCGAGGTCAGGAGTTCGAGACCTGCCTGAGCAAGAGTGAGAGCCCCCCCATCTCTACTAAAAATAGAAAGAATTATATGGACAGCTAAAAATATATATGGAAAAATTAGCCGGGCATGGTGGCACATGCCTGTAGTCCCAGCTACTCGGGAGGCTGAGGCAGGAGGATCACTTGTGCCCAGGAGTTTGAGGTTGCTGTGAGCTAGGCTGATGCCATGGCACTCTAGCCCAGGCAACAGAGTGAGACTCTATCTCAAAAAATAATAATAATAATAAATAAATAAACAAACTCTAAAAGAGAAGGAGCATAATGAGACATGACCTCTCTTCCCTTGATGGCCAGGAACTCAATTTTAAGGTCGTTTGGGGGGTTTCCTTGGCCAAGAGGCGGGGGGCGGGAGGGGGGGTAGGATTTCATTTTAGTCCACAGTATATTCCCTGAGTTCTCAGCAGCACTCATGACTCTCACCCTCTTCTTTTTGGGAACACTATTTGCCTGGCTTGCATGACACCACATCTTCCTAATTGTTTTTTTGTTTTTTGTTTTTCCTTGAGACAGAGTTTCACTCTGCTTCCTGGGCTAGAGTGCCATGGTGTCAGCCTAGCTCACAGCAACTTCAAACTCCTGGGCTCAAGCGATCCTCCTGCCTCAGCCTCCCGAGTAGCTGGGACTACAGGCATGCGCCACCATGCCCGGCTAATTTTTTCTATATATATTTTTAGCTGTCCATATAATTTCTTTCTATTTTTAGTAGAGATGTGGTCTCCCTCTTGCTCAGGCTGGTCTCGAACTCCTGACCTCGAGCGATCCACCCGCCTCGGCCTCCCAGAGTGCTAGGATTACAGGCGTGAGCCACCGCGCCTGGCCCACACCTTTCTAATTGTTGTTCCTTTTCTGGACACTGCTTCGCAGAGAATTAGCATTCCCTCTTTACTAGCTGATCTTTAGAATCATGTTTCTTTCTTTCTTTTGTTTTTCTTAACCTTTTAGGGGAAGATTTTCAAGCATACATAGAAGTAAAGAGAAGAGTATAATGAACCAGCTGTACACATGACTGTATCTTAGCAATTACCAATACAGTACACAACCATGTTACTTTTTCTATACCTCATTCATTTATTTCCTCCCCACTCCCTGGATTTTTTTTGAAGCAAATCCAAGACATTATATCATTTAATCTGCAAATATTTTATCATATATATATGAGTGTGTGTCACTATATATATAGTGAGAATTTCTTTTAAAGAAAACATAACTACAATATCATGATCTCATCAAATATATTGTAATTGCTATAATTCCTTAGTATCAATCTAATAGTAATGTCCTGGTTTTACAACTCCCTTTCTTGTAGTTTTTAAAAAATTAATTAATTTCAATTGAAATCTAAGTGAGATACAGAGATGGAGATTCATTGATATAGCCCTTCAGTCTCTTAATTTATGGGGTCTCCTGCTATATTCTCTGCCTCCCGTTGCATTTTATCTTGACTCGGTTGAAAAATTGGGTCATTTGTCTTACAAAAAGTTTCACAAGGTCTGCAATTTGGTGATTGCATCCTTGAGGTATCATTTAACATGCTTCTCAGTTCCTTGTATTTCCTAGAAATTTTTAGTTATATCTAACAGCTTGATCAGGTTCAGGTGGATTTTTTTAAAAAGATGTCTTCATAGGCGATTATGTGACATTCCGTCAGAGGGTACACATCTGGTTTTCTCTCCTATCACGATGCTAAAAGCCACTGCTGATAATAATCTACTCCTATCATTTTTTTCTTTTCTGGAATTATTCTAAAAAGACAAACTTCTTTCATCATATATCTGGTTATCCTGAGCTTTGTGTATAGAAAAAAAATAAGATAGCATGGATTCTTTCCCTTTATACTGGATTTCAAAATAGTAAAATAGTTCCCTAGTAGTTTCTAAAAATTAAAAATTTTAAAAATTGTTATGAATTTTATGAGCTCAAGGATTACACATAGCTGATATGTTTCAATCCCTTGCAGTTATTCCAATTAATGATCAAATTATCCTGACTTTGGCTTGTGGCAGGAAATTCATGTGGATTTCTGGGTCATTTTGACAGAACTCCAGTAGTCTTTGATAGTTTCCTTTATTTCTGATATGACAAAATGTTCCAGGCTCATAATTTCCTGCCCCGTGCTTGCAATCAGCCAGTTCTCCAAAGAGCTCTGGAACCATTTAGTGGGAAATGAATTTAGATGCAACATTTTGGGGGCTAAGGACGCTCATTAACCTCATCAATCAATGTTTATCCCTTCTTTCAGCATTGCCAGAAAAAGGACACCGTTATAATTACTCATTTGATTATCCCACAATTCACATATGAGAGTTTCAGAAAAACAGTACCAACAGCATCATGATATCTGAAAACACTTTAATATTTTCTTAGTTGGGGGGGGTACAATTTTTTGTACAGAATATTTTACTAGGTAAGAACAACAAAATTGTTATGTGTTAAATTTGCTTGAAGTGGTTCTTCTTTATGAGGTTATCTCACCAAGTGAATACACAGTTATAACGTCTGATTATTCGGAATTGCTTTTCTTAAATTGAATTTTGTTTGGCACCTGTTAAAATTGGGTTTCTTAAAGGAAGATCCTCGGCCCCTTGGATCAGAAACATTACAAGGGCTTATTAAAAATCTAGCTTCCTGGACTTACTGAACCAGAATCGCTGAGGAGATGGCCTGAGAATCTGAATTTTCAGCAGACATTTTAGGTCAAAACTTCCCAAGAAGCATGCCACAAATAAATTGAATAGGACATAGATGCCTTTGGCTGTCTAGTGGCTGGTGGCAAAGAAAGCCACAGGCCCCAGGCTGACTGTCCTCCTACATGAATGGTCTCATTCATTTGTCTCAGGTGCTAGATCAACAGCATTATTTCTGTAAATGCCACGAGGTGAGAAAGATTGGGAAACACTGTCCTAGGTGATGTTTATGCACAGTGAAGTTCAAGGACCATTGTCTTACATGTGGGTGTCCCTTGGGTTCTTCTGTCTGGGGCAGCTTCTTTACTCCACTCCTCTACAACCGTGTCCAGAACAATTCCATTCGCTCCACACCTCCAACTCCCATAGCCACAGATTTGCTAGATCTTGTGCCCGAGATCTGCAACCATACACCTAATTCCCTTTTGGCCATCAACTCTTAAATGTGTCCCAAAGGCCCCTTAAAATATGCATGAAGCCCAGGATGACAAATCTCCATGTGTTCTAAATCAACTCATCTGGACTGTATCCTGCCTTTCTGTAGTCGAATAAATCACTTTAATTGTAACAGTTGGGATGAAACTTATCTCCCCCACTAGATTCAATAGTTGTTAATGGCAAGTAAGCTTATAAAGCACCTAGAAAAAAATTCCAGGCTCATAGTAGGTGTTCAACAATATTAGTGTCCTCCTTGAGGTTTACCTTATGAAGCAGGCATTAACCACTGACCAGGGACAAGAGAATGAAGATCCATACAGGCAAAAGAACGTTCCCAACGCCATTTGGGTATAGCACCTACCTCATGGGGTTCATGTGAGGAGTAAATTAGATAACTTATAAAAATTATCTAAATTGGGCCTGGTGCATAGTAAGAATCCCCTTAAATGTAAGCTCCATAAAGGCAAGAATTTTGTCTCTTCTGTTCTTTACTGTATCCCAAGCATCTAGAACCGTGTCTGCTGCTTAATGCATATTAGTTGATAAAGTAAATATGGGTGCCCTACCCCATTTTCAGCATGTCATTCATCATTCATTGTGAGCCTAACACGAAGAAGTTTCTGCCCCCCACATAGCTTGCCTGTGTTGGGGTGTGTGTGTGTGTGTGTGTGTGTGTATGTATATGTTCAGCTCACTTTTGGCAGACACAAGAAACAAGGCAGGATTAGAGACGGCTCCTGTTCAGTGGCCTGACAAATCGTTTTGTAGCAAAATATAAAAATCCATCTGGGCAAGAAAGAAAGACAGAGTGTGAGATGTAGCCAATCCCTATGGGAAAGGGGCTCAGAGAAAACACTGGGATTGGAAAGCATCACTCAAGGGAGCAGCTTGGAAACAACAACAGAAGAATCTAGAAATGAGTACCATGTTGGTACATAGCAGGTGGCGGGGCAGGAAGGAGGAGGGCGGAAGAGAAAATTAGAGACAGCAGGGACGGAGCTGTGACTGGCACCGGCACAGACACCGAGGTGAGAGCTGGCACAGAAACAGGACGGGGCTACTAGAACACCAGCTGATTGCAGTCAGGACAAATGGGCGCAGAGCTGGTGCCAGCAATCGCAGCAAATAAAGGAGGAAGCAAATGGAACCTGAAGTGGCAGTGAGCTTAATATCAGACAGATGAACATGGAGCCTAAGACCCATTCATTAATTCCTACATCCACTCTTCAGTTGTGACATACAGTGAGTGTCCTTACGTGGCATGTTCTTTCTCCCTCCAACTGCATGCCTGCATTTCCTGGAAATCTTGAAGGAATAAACAAAAGAAGAAATTATAGATTATGTTTCTTTTGAAATGGCAAAAAAAAAAAAAAAAATAGTACTGCTGTCAGAAAGTAAGACTTGCCTTACAAGAGAGGCTGTTAAATTTTTATATCTATATTTATTTATTTAGACAGGAAACTGAGGTATCTAGATTAAAAAACAGACTGTTGTTATGAACACCTTAAGAGCACTGGGTCTTCATGTTCCAATTCCCGAGGAGGGGACAGGACGAGGGGCAGAGGTCACCGCACGTGCAGGAGGTGCACACAGGCGTCCCGCAAAACCTTTCCTAACGTTGGGACTCGGAACGCAGTTCCCCACAATGAAGGCCTCAGAAGCAGCCTCAGAAGCAAAAGTTTTTCTCTGACCTTCTGCCACCCTCCTGTCTCTCAGAACCATTCTCCCCGAGGCTATCCATAGAAACCAGAACACCTTGTCCCCAAAGCCAGCCAGAAAACCTCAACGTATTATTCTAACTTGCCCTCCACCTTTCTGTATAAAACTGGCCATGGAAATGATCTGACCTACCTTGTTTGATTGCAGGTCATAAGCTCCCCCATGCCAGGCTGGGCGCAGTGGCTCACCCCTGTAATCCTAGCACTCTGGAAGGCCCAGGTGGGTGGATCGCTAGAGATCAGGAGTTTGAGACCAGCCTGAGCAACAGGGAGACCTCAGTCTCTACTAAAAAATAGAAAGAAATTAGCCAGACAACTAAAAATATATAGAAAAAATTAGCCGGGCATGGTGGCGCATGCCTGTAGTCCCAGCTACTCGGGAGGCTGAGGCAGGAGGATCGCTTGAGCCCAGGAGTTTGAGGTTGCTGTGAGCTAGGCTGACGCCACGGCACTCTGGCCCGGGCAACAGAGCCAGATTCTGTCTCAAAAAAAAAAAAAAAAAAAAACCCATTCCAGAGAAAGTCCAGCCACGTGCTCAGGAGGAAGGAATGCTGCACAGAGGGGCCAAGAAGGATCTAGACAGACAGGCTTTGCAGGTTTCCCTGCTCACTGTGTTTGTATTAGATCACACCCTTTTCATGGAATCACTTTTCCACAGGGCTGTCCATACTCTGTTGAACCTAAGCATCCAAATAGAAAACTCCCCTGTATCTTTGGATCTTCATTCTGAAATCTCACATGTCATGTAAAACTACGATCAAATAAATGTGCATGCCGTTTCTGTTTCTCTCATTAATTTGCCTCCTGTCAGTGGTTTTCAGCAAAACTTCAGAGGGTGAAGGGAAAGTTTTCCCTTGGCCCTGACACAACTGCCTCAACCCTCACGGACCTCTCCTTCGAGTTCATTCTTAGTTCCCTGACTGCTTGCAGGACACCAGCTAGTGTTGGAATTTCATGACCCTGTGTTGCTAATTGGTATGTGTTTATACTCCAAATAAAACATGGGCAATTTCCTTGAAGACCTGTGCCACATTTCACTTCTACAGCAGCGCGTATCATTTTGCCTTTTAGAAAAATGTCTAAAATTGGCTTTAATAGTAGCAGCTAACAATCGTGAAAAGTGTTTGCTAAGCGCCATTTAGCAAACTCATTACTTTGCATTCATCATCCCATTCTGCCTATAGAAACACCCTCTTGCAACACGTGAGCTCTAATACCTGTGGATAGCCTGTAGATTACCGGTTTCCAGAAGAACTAAGCTCCTTTTAGAAGCCATTTGGTTCTATCTTTGTAGATACTAGGGGACTAGCTCCTAACAGCAACCCCTACCCAGCCTCTGTCTCCTGACCGGGGGCACCATGGGTCATCTGGGAAGTTTGAGAATTTGGAGACATGTGCAAAGGAACTGGGAGGAACAGCCCAAAACTTAAGTGTGCAAATGATGTAAAATTACCTTGCATTTTTTACACACACAGAGATTCCACTCATTTTCCTCTAAAGGTAATAACTCACTATTATGTTTAGTTATTTACAGTTGTATCACATTTTTAGTCATTGTAGAGAATAAAAAAGAAACAAGTACAGGCTTTCAGATGAATTTAGTAGCTTAAAATGGATTTTTTTTTCATTTTCCATAAAAATACTATATCTCTTAGTGCCCTCTTCATTTTTTTTCTATCCCCATCATTGCATCTTTTCCTTTCTCCTTGGCTCACAGGTACAATGGTCAGGAAAATCACACTCACATCCAGCTCTTCTCAGTGAGTTTGACTGGATCGGAGTGGGATTTTGTAACTATGACCTCTCACATGTTACGTATGAAGGGAAATAAATACATATATCACTTGGGTGAAAAGCTGTTTTACAATCACTTGACCAGATATTCTGCGTAACACTCATAAAACACCTCTCTTCTTTTTGCCTTAGACATAGGCATGAAAACCTGAGATTTGTAGACTTAAGTTTCACGTAAGATCAGTGGTGAGAAAAAAAAAAATGTCAGTGTGGACAACCCAAAATAAGTGACCGAGGCAAAGATCTCAATCAATGGAGGTTTATTTAGCCAAAGTTTGAGGACATGTCAGGAAGAACACAAGCCACAGACACAGCTGAGACTGTTTTCTGAAGGGGGATTTGGGAACTCAGTATTTAAAAGGGACAGGGCATACAGAAAGAAAAGGGAGACAGACGGGGTGGATAGTGAGGCAAATGGTCACATTCTTGTGAGGCCCAGGAAATCTACATTTTACATGAGATAAGGTGAATGTTTGAAGAGAAAAAGAGTAAAGGAAGAATCAATTATGCAGATGTCCCTGGGGAGGTGGAGGAATGATTGGTCTGGTCTCGTCTCCGTTCTGCACCTGGGAAGATAAGCTTGGAATCAACATTATCACTGTGGAACCGAACAGACTTTATTATAGGAGCTAGACTTAGCCTGTAGACCTAAAGCTATGATTGGCGTGTCCTTGTTCATGGGACGTGCCAGCACAGAATTTCCTCCTGAATGACCTGCGGAGGTTGTGCTCTGCAAATGCCTTTCTGTGCGTATCTGGCTAATGCAAAATGTTAGTAACAGCTATTCATTTGGACGGGGTGTTGCATGGCAGCCTCCAGGCTTGGGTAGTCCTGAGATTTTCATTTTCCTTTACAGAGTCTACAGTCTTTGGCTCTTTTCTATAATTCCTTCCACAGCGATCTGAAAAGTGTTCTGGACGGTACAGCTAGGTTTCGACACTGACCAACCGGGCTTGTTGTCCTTCCCTAGCCGGTGTCCCTTCTCAGAGGGAGTACCAGCAGGAACAACGTGTGGTACCAACATCTGGCTCTGCCCATGGGCTCTTCTTCTCTTGCCCCAAGACAGGTATGGCTGGGACAGCCTGCTCCCTTTCTCAGCTACCCAAATTCTGAAGGAACAGTATGGGGAGAAATGATAGACCATGACAAAAAAAGCAGTCCATTATTTTACTTTGTAACAGAGTTCTGCCAACTACAGCAAGTGCCATAAATTACAGTCATCTTTAAAATCTAGCTTGGTTAGTGCTGAATGGGTGGGAATAGGCTTAGTTTCAGTTTTTAAGGTCACATTGTCCTAAACTGCTACATATCACACCATGTACTAAGTTGGTAACAACTGCTTAGAGGAAGGATTTCATCATGCAAATGAGCATATAAAAAAGGGCGCTTCCACCAAATGAATGAAGCAAGTTAAACCAATGATGTTTACGCAGAGCAAGAACAAAGTAAGGCAGGAGTTTTGTGTAAAATATACGAATGTCTTTGAGCACCTATGGATTCGTTGGAAGGTCTACATATCTGGTGGCTAATAACACTGGGTTTCTAGCCACTGCTTAGAAGTGGAAATTAAATGCTGATGGATATGAGTGAAAATATTTATATTTGTATTTATGTGTGTCATTTATACAAATAATGGAAGCGAGGATGAAAACACTCTCAAAACTCCGCTGATTTCTTCACCCCCAAATAAATAATATAGATATTTTTTCTTTATACAAGATTTTTGTAGTACTGTCTTCTTCCCATGTAAATGATGGCAAGTTACCTCAAGGTGGAAAACGAGAGGCTTAGCCTCAGAGAATTTTCCAGGCAAAGGGAATTACCACTTAAAACTTAAACCTCTGAAAACAAATTCTAACCATTTCGTATGGAAATACATATTCGTTTATTCTGTCTCTCTAAACACAGTTTAATGTTGTTATGAAAATTGTGTTATTGAAATAACATCAAAAGTAATGTTGTGCTGTCCTTGGGGACCACTTGCCCCTTCCTGACTCCTTAGTCTGGGTCTGCCCTAGGGGTTTGTTTGTAGGAAAGAGTAGTTGACAGTATAGTCTACTATTTCCTGTACTTGGTAGCTGTTAGCACATGACAAGGGTGTCACAGTGCACTTGGACCCAGAAGCCACACGCAAGTGTCCCAGCAAATTTTTACTCTTGTGGAAAATCCATTTTTGTCACAAGTAAGTATTCACACTTTTACAATATTTGGACCTGAGTATGACCTGCCATTGGCTTACAATGGCTAAAAGTTGCTATGAGTAAGATAGGTTGTCATGTCCTTAGAGGATGTGGTCATTTTTCCTTTTCAGTATAAAAGAGAGTGGTCAGCCTGCTCTACCCAGACTCTGAGTGCCACAGGTTGGCAAGGGGATGGTGCAAGGACTGCGGATGTTGTCATAGGAACTGAGAGATAATGCTATTTAATATTTTAAGGCTGCCTAAGCAATTGCTCAGTAATTATTGCCAACTTGCCTTTCGAAATGTAATTTTTTTATTCATGCCACCAGAAATTGTAATATGAAGTGCAATAACACAAAATTTGAGAACTATTTGGTAGCAATTGCTAAAATGATTGAGAGGCCATTAGGCTGAGCAAACCAAAACCCAATTCAATGTAGAGAGTGAAATAACACTTAAACTTTACCAATCAGAAACCACCAACAAACCTCTAACAAGTGACTTTCCACCAGATCATACCCAAATCAGACAAATGGCTAGCTGTAGCCAATCAGGTAATTTCTTTACTTTGTTTCCGTGTTCAGCCTCTAAAAGCCCACTGCTCACTCTGCTAAAGTGGAATTCTGTGAAGCTCTTTAGGTTCTGAGTGCTGACCAATTCATGAATCCTTTCACACTCTGTTAATCTTGTCTGAAGTTTTTCTTTTAACACAGCTCTCACCTTTATTTTTTGTGGATTGGGAAACCAGGGTAACAATTTTCGTAGAACTGTGTGCAAAGTATTGTAAGTGTGAGCATGCTCAGAGTAAAGCAAAGAAAGGGTTTACTTCTTATTAAATGTGCTTTTTTTTTTTTGCCAGGCTATACAAAATACTTCTAAAAGCATTTTTTATTTAATTCTGGGTTCTTTACTGTATTTCAGAAAGCGGAGTTTGCCTAATAGCACGTATTAGTTAAGTGAGATGTTAGGAAAATTGTCTTCAGCGAACAATTCTCACACAAAAGGCTTCAAAGCACCAAATTTCCATAAAGTAAAACTCTTGGAAAAGAATAAATCACCATAGGAAAAACTTTAAATGTGCTACGGAGACAGGCTTAAACTTTACTGAGCATGGTCAAATAAAGTAAAAGGCAAATCTTGTATCATTCCAACTTCAGCTATGTTACTAAGAAACTTTTGTTTCTAAATTTGCATATACGCATTTCTGAAACTACATCCCAAAGGGACTGCCTTCTGCCATCGAGATCAGTATTCATCCCAGCTCTTCTCAGCACGGAGGCTTTGACAACTACGAATCTCAGAATGAATGTGTCATGCCACACAACCAGGAAGCTCTGCCCTCACTGAATTCTGAATAAGAGACAGATAATTTTATTATCACTCTTCAATGCATGCTTCTGTCAATTTAAAATGAACGCTTATTTGAGGCAAATAACTGCTTTAAGTAAGAGGACAATGTACAACTGATAACTTTAAAAAGTTAAAAAGGTTTTGCATTGACCATTTCGGTGATCTTGAGGTCTCCGGATTTATAAATATCTCCTCATTCATTTTCCAAAAGGCACATAAGGATGGTTTGTCAAAAGTATGAAAGTAACTATTTTTTCAGGCAAAAAAAAAAAAAAAAAAAGTGACCCCATGTCTTCATAATCTAATCATTTCCAGACATTTTTTTTTAAGTCACATCAAATTTCTGTCTTCAGAAAATGTTCCTTTTTTTCCTCCCACTTGTCTTCCTCTTCAAATTTTGAAAAAATTCATCTTAAATATCTTGAAGCATGATTGCTATAGGCAGAAATCAGTGTCCTAAATGGAGTGGTCTGGGCCAAACTTTATCTGTTCCAGGAATCTTTTACAAGATTTTTAGAGGCTGCTCCCAACCCTTGGTCTGAGCTACTCTGTTCTCTGCTCACGTTGAGTATATTTGCTGTTTTGAAATCATCCCTACCAGACTTGGGAAACATTTAAATTCACACACAGTAGTACTCTTCCGGAAGGACAAGGATTTCTGCTGTTTCTGTATCGCTAAGGGCATTCTGCGGGATTCTCAGGAACTTGAATCTCGCACACTCACGCTCAGCAGGTGAATTCAGCCTGTACTCATTACCCAGAATCATCTAGTATCACTTCCACTTCCAACTTTCTACTCTCTCACCTCCAACTAAAAGGCTCCCAATGTCAGCTCTGGCTTAGCTACGCTACCTGACCTTCCTCCTCCTTGTCCTGCCCCCAGCAAACCCTGTTTCTGTTCTCCAAGAGGCTGACCCTGGGCTCCTCCTGGCTGTCACAGCACGCTCCTCCCTGGGGACCACAGGGCAGCATCCGTCCATCGGCCAGACAGGAAGAAACCCCAGAGCAGACGCGCTCATTACATCCCCTATATGATGGGGTGGGGGTGGGGAAACTTGCTCCAATTTTTGCACCTCATCCATCACATTAAGGACAACAACAATTGGAGGGCACATTAAGGTCTAATGTCCTCTCTGCAGGTTCACATAAGCTTCTAAAATTAAGTACCACACTCTATTTCTTCCTTTCTTTTTTTTTTTTTGGAGACAGAGTCTGGCTCTGTTGCCCGGGCTAGAGTGCCGTGGCGTCAGCCTAGCTCACAGCAACCTCAAACTCTTGGGCTCAAGCGATCCTCCTGCCTCAGCCTCCCGAGTAGCTGGGACTACAGGCATGCACCACCATGCCCGGCTAATTTTTTCTATATATTTTTAGCTGTCCAGATCATTTCTTTCTATTTTTTAGTAGAGACTGAGGTCTCACTCTTGCTCAGGCTGGTCTCAAACTCCTGACCTCGAGTGATCCTCCCGCCTCTAGGATTACAGGCATGAGCCACCGTGCCCGGCCCACACTCTATTTCTTATTAATGACATCTGATTCAGAATTTTTCCTTCATGCACTTCCTCATTTTCTGAACGTAGAACTCCCCTCTCACATTAGAGCCAAGCAGCTATGGCAAACCAGCCATTTTCTCCTGCAATGGGTACAACAGAATGATACTCTCCAAGGCTAACCCAAGCGTTGTGACCACCATAGACTTTGCAGACCCGGTCACGGCCATGATGCACGCCTCTGTCCTCTAAGGAGTCTCCGCTCCTTCACCAGGGGTCTGCCCCTTGCCCAGCTATCTTCCATCTCAGAGACGGTCACAGGGAAGAAATGTGCTTACGGGGCAGCAGAGCCCAGACTTGGAAAGGCTGCAAAGGATCTGCGGACCACAGAACCCACGGCACGGGAGCTAGGAAGTGGCTCGGTGGTGGTGGGGGTGCGGGGTATGGGGTCAAAGCAACTCCTTGTTATATTACCCCAAATATATGGTTTTATTGCTCTGAGATGAGATGTGATTTTTATACAATAAAAAGAAGGGCCCTGTTCTAAGTCAGGGGACTTAGGATATTTGCAGGATGACACAGCTGTGAACAGGACAGGGCTGGAAGGTCACTGAGTGAGCTACCTAACGTGAGGAGGCCCTGCCCTGCGATCGGGGCGCTGATTTTTACCAACCCCCAGGCACCCCATCCTGGGCGGCTACCCACAGGAGGTGAGGCTTGGTTAGGAGTCACTGAGTAGCTCTTATCACATGGTGTCTTTCTCACTTTCTCTTCTAAAATCCTGAGTGCATCATTTAAATGTTACCTTTACGGTTTCTATAAAGGAATACCTACCTATACATAATCTACACAGAAGAAAACTTTCAATATATGAAATCATAGCATTGCAACCAGCTGTGATTTTTCTTTCTTTCCACTTGTAAATTTAAAATTCTCAGATTAATGCAACATAATCTTATTCATTTGGGGCTTTTATGTTCAGGTTCTGTGCTTTAGTGCTAGGTGGCTGCAAACCACAATGCACTTTCCAAACAAAGTGGCGTAACCTTTTTACAAATCCTATTCTGCGTTATTTGTTCACTTCCAAAAAATATGTTTATAAACATTTTAGACGTCGGATACCACTGTATTGCAGGAGGGTAGAAACATTTATTGTAGCTGAGGACTATAGCTGCTCACTCTTAAGTTTATTATTCCCCTTATTTTGTGGCAGGAGCTCTGGATTCTGTAGTATAAAGAGAAATCAAAAGAAAAAGTATCTACAATCTTGGTTTAAGAAGTAGACTGGGATCTGGTGACCTAAACCATATGTACAGGATATAAACATATTTATTCTTCATATGTACATAGTTAATGGTTACCTATGCATTATAAATAGTAGGTTTAACTTAGATTCTACAAAAATAATCATTTTGGATGGGCACATGCAAACTGGTACACATAAACCTATTTATAAAACACATCTCTAAGCTTTTTTTTTTTCTTTTTTTTGCTTTTAAATATAAATGTTGCTATTTGGCCCTCAGCTAAATGATTTAAACGCAAACCCCAAAGTTCCCAATTAAAAGTATAAAATCTGCTTCTATCCACAGCAGCATCTGCTTCCTGTATTCTTCTCCTATGCAAAGTCTAGATAATTCTGTCACATATGGGTTATAGGTACACATCCTATTTCTTTACTTATTAGACATCCCGGTAGGGTCCAAGCTTCCTTTGTTTCATTTTTTGCTTATTTTTTTATTTTTGTTTGTTTATTAAAATATTGCAAAACAGTAGATATTTCTTAAAATGGCATCACCTCAGCTTTTACATTCTGATAAAAATGAACATAACTAAGCCTCTTCCTCATGCCCTGACCCCGACGTGGCAAAGCCTGCACTTAATGGTTTGCGGAGCCATCAGAGCTGGTAGACAACTGGGTGGCCACAAAAGGCTCGTTTTGCTTCTGATCGTCTTTCATGCCAGCCGCCTGGTCTGTGATGGAGGAGAAAGACAGCTGGTCATGCTCGATGATGTGCACTTGATCTTCATCCTTGTCCTTCTTCACGTAGAACATCTTTCGGAATTTTTTCAGCTCATGGAGTTCACAGAAGGTTTCCAGAACTACCAACATGGCAATCAGGCCAAGTAGCAGGTAACCTGGTGAGAAAAAAGGACAGTGTCTCAGTGTGCTCCTGTCATGGCTAAGTAACGAGTGACTTACCTTCCCCCTTCCCACGCTTCCCGGAAACATTTATTAAGGAATAAATTCATTGCCAGTTTTCTAATTTCTAGGAAGGTTTTGAAGTCCATGGCTTAAAGAGGAACTATCCATTGTCAAAGAAGGAAAGACAATGAAGCAGGATTTAACCTTCTATGAACTTGGATTATTTAGAATCACAGGCTACAATTTTTTTTTTTTTTTTTTTTTTTAAGACAGGGTCTTGCTCTGTTGCTAGGTACTCCTCCAAGCTGGAGTGCAGTGGCATCATCATAACTCACTGCAACCTCAAACTCCTAGGCTCAAGCGATCCTCCTGCCTCAGCCTCCCAACGTGCTAGAATTACAAGCATGAGCCACTGTGCCTGGCCCTGAGATTTTTGAGAAAAAAAAAACAAAACAGTTAGGGCTGATGTGGCATTGTTAAAGACAGATAAGATAACACACTGCACTCATTAGAGTGAGACCTTCCATGCAAGGAGGGCTGGTCACCTCTGCTTTATAATCAGTGGCTTACAAAAAGCCAGTGACATTTTAGAAAAGTTTTTTATTTCTCATGGGGTGCTTAGAACAACACTTGGCACCTTTTTAAGAACTCAATAATACTCTTACTGTGATTTCTACTACAGAGTAAGAAATCTAATTATAGGAATTGCAGTTTAAGCTACATCTAAATTCCTTTAAGAATTGGTGTCAATGTTAAATAGGTCTCTGTGTGTGGCTGTTTACACTTGCACCTAAATCCAGCAGCAGACCAGGGCTCTCCATTATCTGACAGTTAAATTTTTTTGGCACGTGGACCACTCACTAGATAACTCTACCAGTTTCTTATTCTTAAAATAAAATAACAGTTGATTTGGGTACAGTGGAATTTATGATGGGAAATGGTGATTTTGAGTGAGTTACAACATTTTAAAAATCAGTTTCCAGGAAAAAAATAATCATCATGGAAAGGAACAGGAAAGTGAAAAATGAAAACTCCAAGAGTAACAAAAATTTCAAGTTCATGTCCCAGTAATGAAATGTTTGAGGAAGATTTTCCGAAAATACATTAAGTAGGAAAGCTAGAATTGGCAGCATAATATGAATAAAGAGGCTGATTATCTCAAACATGCAAAGTTTTAATATCTGCAGAATCTGACTATAAATTTTGATAATAATATAGTGCACGAACGTGCTCTTTGGATTGTAGAAACAGTAATGACATTGTTAGAGTAACTGATGAATCCATTACTTTTCTTTTATCATTATTTAGCAAAACTTGAGTGCTAACAAAAATACCCAGGGTTTTAGGCAAATCTGAAGGGCTTTGTCCTATCCACAAGTAACATACCTTTGGAACTCAAGATACTCAAGTTCTTCAACACTTGAACATAAACTAACTCTATGGACAGTGCCTAAGAAAACATGATCCACGTTGTACCAAGTGATGAAATGTTACGCAAGGATTTAGTATTATAAGAAAAGCTAAGGAAGTTAAAAAGGCTGGGCAAAATTATGAGATGACAATTTACCCTGGGGAAAAGTGTTGTAGCTGGCAGACGTAATTACATAAACAGTCTACTTTCCAAAGTCATGAAAAAAATAATAAAATAACCCATTACACGACAAGAAAGTTAAGATAATGTTTATGGTGCTATCAAATTCACAAATGCAAAAAACATCTCTGATGCTACTGGCTGCCACCACCCCAGGCGTGCTGAAACTGTCAGGCTCCAATAGCGCTGGTCGCAGTGTGAACCTGTAGCGCCATTTGGAAAGTAGCAGGTCAACATGTTCTGGGAGTCACAAAAAGGCGTATTCACTTCGGGCCAGTAATTCTACTTCTTGGAAGGATATCAAAGTAGAAAAAGTATAAATACACAAGGACATTTTCTATAGTGTTATTTATATTAGTCTCAAATTAGCAGAAACCTAAATGGTCCATAATAGAGATATGGCTGGATCATGGTATAGCCCCCTGGTGAAATATTATGCGGACTCTATCAATATTCCTTATGGTAACTAGAGGAAATATAAAATCATGCTTGTAGTCATTTGGCAAGTATCTATTGAATTTGTATGGAAGCCAGGCGCTGTTCAAAGTATTGGGGATTTATGAGTGAAGTCTTTGTTCTGGGCAAGTCCATGGGTCAATGGAAATGTTAAAATACACACAGTTCAACTAAGCATTTTGTGAGGTTAAGACTACAAGACAGGGGCAGGACAGAGTGTTTGACTCCAGAGTATCGACTATGACTTCCTAGAAGACATGACCTCATGAATTGAAAAATTCTTGAGAAGACAGAAATGAAAACTGTGTGTACATTACAACCACAATTCTATGCGTCTTGGAAAAGATAGGAAAGGCTCACACAAAACTGAACAGCTTCTTGAACATGGATGGCTAAGTTTTCTATGATATTCTACTGAATTTAAAATGAAACTCATTTAAAAGTTATAAGTCACTGGCCATCTGCATCTTAATGTCCATTTTATTTTCCAAATATAAAATTCTGAAAACAGTTAACATAGGCTAACTTCTTCGAAAAAGAACCAGATGGACAAATGAGATGAGCAGCTCTTTTTAAGATTTTCCTGGTAAACTAAAGAACATGATTGATAGTAACAGGCTCTATCTGAGCCCTAGTTTTCTTGGACTTACAATAAAGTATTTAATAAAGTAGAGCAACCTTTTTTTTTTTTAATTAAAAAAAAAAGTTGGTTATTAAGCACATTCCATATGATGTATTTTTACCCTGTAATTTATAATGCCTATTACATTATTATTGTAATGTAACAAATCAATTAGTCATTTTAAGGTCCCTGGGAAAAATAACTCACTAATAAGATTTCTGCATGCAGAGTTTTGAAGGGATTCATGAAATGAAGTAGTTATGGGGAGGTGGTTAATTCAGAAGCCTTATCAATGAGAGGAAGCAGTCCAGGCTTTTAAGAAAGACTATTCTTTGGCAGGCGAGGAGGAGCTTGGAATGGCAAAACAGAGACAGAAGGAGCAGCCCGTGAACGCTGATACTCACACGTGATCCCAATCTTATAGAGCTCCCTGAATTTTTGATTGTAGCCTTCTCCAGGAACGTAATCTCCCAGGCCAATGGTGCTCAGGGAAATAAAACAAAAATAAAAGGATTCGAGGAAGTTCCAGTCATCCTCCAGCACAGAGAAAACAGCGGCTGGGATGAAGAAGAAACAGGATACGGTGACAAAGCCGAGGACCACGGCGTGGACGATGGCCACCACCTGCTTGGAGAAGCCCCAGCGGACGTGGAAGTAGAGGACAGGCCTGCGGGTGACGTGCACGGTGACACGCTGGACCACGGCTGTCAGGAACAGGAGGGTGAAGGGAATGCCGATGACTGAGTAGATGATGCAGAAGGCCTTGCCCCCGTCCGACAGGGGCACGGTGTGGCCATAACCTGCAAGAAGAACAAGGTCACTGGGGTGAAGAGGAACAGAGGGACTGGCAAACACTGTTTTTTTGTTTGTTGTTGTTGTTGTTTTTTGAGACAGAGTCTTGCTCTGTCACCCTGGGTAGAGTGCCATGGCGTCAGCCTAACTCACAGCAACCTCAAACTCCTGGGCTCAAGCGATCCTCCTGCCTCAGTCTCCCGAGTAGCTGGGACTACAGGCATGCACCACCATGCCTGGCTAATTTTTTATTTCTATTTTTAGTTGACCAGATAACTTTTTCTATTTTTAGTAGAGATGGGGTCTACTGGGTCTACTCCTGGCCTCAAGAGATCCTTCTGCCTTGGCCTCCCAGAGTGCTAGGATTGCAGGCGTGAGCCACCGGGCCCGGCCTGCAAACATATCTTTAAACAGTGTACATGTATCGTCTGCCCTTATTCCCCTCACACTGAGAAGAACGAGACTTTAGAGGTCTCCTATGTTAAAGGCTCTGGCATAATTGTTACGTCAGTAAAATTCAACAGTGGATGGCAACAATTTGGAAGTCCATGGCTCTTTATAAACCCTGATCAGCAATTCCAACACATCAGAGTCTCTGGTCTTGGATTCACCACCAGGCTGAAGAGAAAGAAATTCTGTGTGGTTGGGAGCCCAGGCCCACACTAGCTTAGACCACCAGGAAAAACTCACCAGTTGCTTTGGCAGAGCTGACCTGTGTCCCCCACAACCCCCAGGAATCCTCATTAGCATCTAATCCCCAGTCTACACTCACCTCACAAACACACTACTCATAGAATGTTCTAGCAGGAATGACTAACAAATAAAATAAAGGTGTGTGAATAGAGCCAAGCTGATACAAGTATACTGGGAGGGTGGAGTAGACACAATGCAGATACAGACGTCAAAAAAGAGGAAGAGAAGTTAAGATTAAAACACACCAAGTCAAAGGATTGAGCACTTCTTTTCAAATATTTTGCCCAATTATCTGTTTAAATAGCACAATTGGAAACCAACACATTTTTTCCCTCCTGTCATTTCCATATGTGCAAAGATGCCATAAATTCCACCAAAAAAAATTTTAAAAATTACATTAGGATCAGTGGTTAAAATATATGTCTGTTTTACTTTCTACAAGGTTCGAGTTATTCCCTAATCAAGTAAATCAAGAGACTCTTTGTCCAACAAATGTTAGCAGGAGAGAACCCAGCGGGGCCTGACGCTCGGTGGGCTGCTTTTCAAATCTCATGAGCACATTTTCCTAAAAGGACTAACATGTCTGAACATGTCAGTGCAGGAAAAAGCCAACTAAATACATTTTTTATGAAAGTGGATTCTGAGAAAAACTCACATATGCGATTATAATTGAAAACGAGTTTCAAAATCTGATCTCTAAAATACATCCTGCTTAAAAATAAACAAAACCTTCAGTTGCAGATCCTCCAAATTCTCTGCCTTCTACCTAAGACCCAACTCCATATGGTTAATAAAAAATTCCCTTGTTTATACCCAGGTACAGGCTCAAAACAACAGAGTCAGTGTTCTCAATCCTCTGTCCCAGAGGGTACACGGTTTATGAATGAACTATAGCAAGCCCGAGGAATCCTCTGAAATTGTATGGAAACTTGCACCTCTGCCCACATAAGCATTTTCTGGGGAACAGATTCCAGAGCTTAGATTCTCAAAAGGGCTATGTGTCCTCAAACGGTTAAGAATCATCTTTCTGAGTGTCAGTTCCTGAATCCATCTGGTCCCTGCACCCCCTACTGCTCCTGGAATGCGGTGGCTAATTTGGGGCCTGGTATTTAAAGACGGAAATGGGGGAGCTGGGGAGTATCTGGAGAACAACAGGAAGGACGGTGTGCGCATGCCCAGTAAAGTTCACGCAACATATGGAAGCAGGAAACGCTGAACGTTTGGTTTTAAGGGAAAAAAATGGGCAAGAAGAATGGGGCTTGTTCTGAGCAAAGCAGCCCACATCCCAGAAACTCCGGGGCTGATGGCAGCTACAGTTTTAGCTTGGCCTTAGGGAGGGCTGTACTGACGATCGCAGATATCTGGAACAAAATCTGAAAATGGAATTTTATTTAACTATAACAAAACCAACTGGAAAGCGATTCACAGATTTAATGACAAACCAGTGGCTAAAAGTACTAGGAAATAAAAGTACCCACACGACTAGAGGGTCAACAGAGACTTCAGGTGATGGATTTGACTTTGGCAGGGAGGGAAGCACAGATTAGCTGAGCCAGCTGGACTATAAAAAGCCTGTAAGTCTCCAATTTTATGACTTTTTGGGGTAGCATTTTTATAAATTAGCTTTTCCTAAAAGTATAACACACCTATGTCACATCTTCTGTACCATCTGTTCCAATAAATTACACAGTTTAGGTTCTAGCAGAGGAAAAAAAAATAAACAAAATTCTAGTTTTAAAATGTTTTAGGAGATGACTTTTCCCTCAAATTATGATAGCTCTTTGTATGAGAATGTTAACTAAATCTCATTTACTAAAATGTTACCTCCAAGCAATAAAGATAATTATTCTAAGACTCTCAGATCTCTCTGCAGCGATGGCATTTTTATGCTAGTACTCTAATATATTCCCACTAAGAGATGAAAAGTCACCAACATGCAGATCCTTACCGAAAGCCATTTTCTTCTCCTGATGCGTACATAAATAATTTTTGTTAATGGAAAGTGAAATATAAATTTTACATGGCATTCATATTCCCTACACTTTTAGCGCGGGCCGTATTGGGAACACCATCCTCCATATGGACCACACGGCCATTCTTTTGCAACAGAGAGCTTAATGCATCCGATGGAAACTTTCAGTCCTATTGAATTTTAATGAAGTGGTGAATAATTTATTCAGGTTCAGTCAATTGAACCTACAGATAAATCATGAAGCAAAGCTCATATTTTAAAATCTTATAATATAATCATATTTAACTCCGATATAAACCATGAAGAATTTAGCAAAATATGAATAAAGCCTGCATATTTGGGGGTTCTTTACATGAGAGGATTAATGAAATGTGGTATATGTATACCATGGAGTACTACTCAGCTATAAGAAATAATGGTGATCTAGCACCTCTTGTATTTTCCTGGATACAGCTGGAACCCATTCTACTAAGTGAAGTATCCCAAGAACGGAAAAATAAGCACCACATGTACTCACCATCAAATTGGTTTCACTGATCATCACCTAAGAACACATTTAGGAATAACATTAATCGGGTGTGGGGCAGATGTGGGAGGGGACGGGAGGGGATGGGTGTATACACACATAATGAGTGCGATGCACATCGTCTAGGGGATGGACTCGCTTGAAGCTCTGATTTGGGGCAGGGAGTGGGGGCAAGAGCAATATACGTAACCTAAACCTTTGTACACCCATAATATGCTGAAATAAAAAAAAACACAATAAATAAATAATACAAAAGTTTTTTTTCCTAAGGCTATTAATATAATTTGGGGGCCCAAAAGATTGAACATAACAAAATCTACTGAAAAAATTTACTTTGAAATTAGTTGGGATCCTGAGATAAAACTCCCACGTACAAATGGTCTTGTATTCTAGCCTCCTCTTCCAGAATTGCTAGGTTTCCTGTTAGGACTTTGCACCTATGGGGCATATGGGACCATACATATAATGGGTGGTCACACCGATGACAGGTCCTACAAAATCTTGCTTCCCTCTGACTACTCTAACTACAAGCCCTGACACCATGCTAGCTGCGGCTATGCTGTGCCAGGTATGGGCCTTCGGGTTTTTCTGGTGTTTAAATGCTCCTGAATGAGGGCCAAGACAGACAGCCTTTGTGGGCTCCTCTTAGTACATTGGAGCAAGTCACTGACATGCAACTTCTTCACACGTACCAGATGCTTTTGAGAGAGGTGCAGCTTACAAGGACCCCATGTCGTGACCTGGAGCGTATAATACATACCCTCATTTATTTGCATTATTTAGTATGATATGGATCAATGTATACATTCTCCAGTAAGTTAGCTTGATGCATGCTAAAAAAAAAAAAAAAAAGCTACAAAAGAAGTCTTGGCCTCTGAAATCAATTGCAATAGAGATACTGAAATCAGACGCAATGTTGTGTCTTCTGTAAAACAGACTTGACTTTGCAATCCTACACTTTAGCTCACTCATTATCGCTTTCCCACTGTACTGTATGCCCCAGGGGGAAGACCATGACCTCCCCTACTTTCAGTCTCTCCAGGCTCCCGGACCCCAGTGCTTATCTGCTATCCAATCCACAGTGAGCAGTTACACCGGTGCTATAAGTGACTTCAATCTGGGGTGGGCTAGAAACTCACTGGATGGTGATGAACAGGCGTCAGGTTGACTTTTCCCCCCCCACTTTAATCTTGTTCTTTGCTTGAAATAAGTTTCTGTTCCACATTGTCAATAAATGGTTAACTTCTAGATGACTCTATAAAACATGTACCTATTCATTGTACCCCTAAAACTAGTAATACTAATAATACCTAACTTTAATTAATCCCTGTTATTTCATTTCTCTATTCATTTTCTTTTGCCTAGTGTTGTTCACTATTTAACTTTTAAATATCTTGAACGACCTTTCTTAGCTTAAGAATTAAAATTACAGTGATTTTCTTATTTTCTCATATTTTTAGAACTGCTTTCCAATCTATTTTTTCAAATATGTACCCCTTACATGGTCTTTTCACACTGTCCTCGGCAGACTCTCACAAATCAAGATCATCTTATCATGTCTTGTCTCATAAAACCGAAAGTTTCAAAGACACAATTCTATTGAATACACTTTTTCAAACTCTTTATACGCCTTTCACCCATCCCTCTGTGCTGGTGAGGACCTGGGCGACAGCCCAGCTTTTGATCCTCTGGGTCCTCCTGTGTGAGCCTAAGTTTGTCCAAATGTAAAAAAAAAAAATAAAAAAAAATAAAAATCACATTTTTTTCAGTTATAATTTAGTAAAATTTGCGGGAAAATATTATATGCTATGGTAAGATAGCATAGGAAACAATCAGCAAAGGGGCTTTTTGTTTTTTCTAATCATCATAGTTACACTGTTCGCTACCAGGGGAAAAAAATCAGGTAATAATCTCTTTACCTTCCCAGACTCCACAGGCAAGATGGCTTGTTCCACTGAAGCATCTGCCGAGCACTGCTGTTTTATGCCTTGTTAAGTTACGGGGCCAGATAAAAGCAGCACAGAGACGCGCCCCACTACCAAACATGGAGTAACAAGCACAGGACGTCACAGTAGCAGCACAGCTTTCCCGGAATCCCAAGCAGTCACATCTTTAAAACCTAAGAATCCTACCTAAAGCTTTTTCATCCTGTAACTCCCTGATGCTGCCTTGGCTGGGGGCAGGAGGATGGATGGGGGGTTGGGAGAAGTGACAAGGAAACAGCTCACGTGAACAGGTTGATGTGTCCCCCTCTAACCAAAGCTGAAATCGACTCACCCTCACCGCTAGCGGCTTCGCAGCTTCCCGAGACACAGATAAGACGGGCTTCTTCCTCCCAGCCCTGGCTAGCTCTCTGGTAAGAGGCCCCTGTAATATTTTCTCTACTAAATTACAAGACAGGTTAATTACAGAAGCCTTTTAAAAACCAGCATGCTACCTAATGTTCTAACATTTTTTAAAAAGTAAATGTACAAAGTTTTATGATAAGGATTAAATAAAGGAAATGAAAAGGACTTAAAATGAAACTTTGCCACCCTGACTTGTTTAATCCTGAAACCCAGGTGAGGGCAGAGATGTTAATATTGCACTTGCTGATGATGTGCAATATTGCACGAAATTGTTGCTATTTTTCTTTCATATCCTTCCCTAAGGACTAGAAATCCACAAGAGTAGGCTGGTTCATGAGAAACTAGAAATGATAAGAGACGCTATCCGCTGGTGCAAATTAAAGAGCCCTGCCTGGTACGCCCTAGGCATGGGACTGGGTTTTTTCACATGTGTTACCCCAGTTGGTCCTCATCAGTGGGTACCTAAGTCTACTTGGGTTGCGATAACAGAACACCACAGACTGGGTGGCTTCTAGAGAAAAGAAATTTTTATTCTCACAGTTCCAGAGGCTGGGAAGTCCAGCAGATTTGGTGTCGGATGAGGGCCACTTCCTCACTCTAATTTCATTCACGTGGCAGAGGGACAGAGAGTCTCTCCCATGTCCCTTTTAGAAGGGCACTAACCCCCTTCATGGGAGCTCCATCCTCATGACCTAATCAATCACCCTCCAAAGGCTCCACCTCCTACTACCATCACCTTGGAGGTTCGGATTTCAACATGTCAATTTTGGGCTACGGGAGTGAAGAGAAACTTCCCTTTTACCCCAGAAGGTTCACTGGAAGATCAACTCACAATAAAGCAGACTGATAAGAGAAAGAGGTTACAAATGTACTTACTGTGCCCATGGGGAGAATCACAGAGTGATGATCCCATATTCCAATGGAGCCCAGAAGTTTCTATACCCTCATTTCGGAGAGGAGGGGGAGATGAGTTGAGTGGCAGTAAGTGGTTACCAGGGAGGACGAATAGATATTTGGGAGAATAAATTGATGAGGGGAAACAGATTGACTTGTAAACGATTCTCCTTGCAAATTAAATTAACCTGAGGGACAGATATTATATTTAAAATGATTTGGGCCAGGTCTGGTTGCATTCTTCATCTTCTTTCCTACAGTATATTGAGATAACAGGGAGGGGAAGAAAAGACAATTGCTCCTTTTGATGGGTCTGGTTTTTATGCAGATAGAGGGAAAGCCTCTTCCAATGCCTGTTGACCTCTAAGGACTTTTAATTCAAAATACTGTTTATACCAAGAAGTCATAGTTTTGAGTAAAACTTCCTAAGCTCCTTTGAGGGGACACAAACTCTCAGACTATAGCATTCCACCCCTGGCCTCCCAAAATTACATATTTTTCCTGCATGCAAAATACATTCATTCCATCCCAATGGTTCCAAAAATCTTAACTCATTCCAGCATCAACTCAGAAGTCTAGATTCCAAAGTCTCATTTAAATATCATCTACATCAGATATGGGTGAGTCACAAGGTAAGATTCATTCTGAGGCGAATTCTCCTCTAGCTGTGAGTCTGTGAAATTATTTAACAAGTTATGGGTTTCCAAGATACAATGGTAAATCAAGCATGGAATAGACATTTCCATTTCAAAAAGGAGAAACAGAAAGAAAATAGAAAAGAAGAAAGGTCTCTGGCAAGTCCAAAGCTTTAAGGCTCAAGAATAATCTTGGGCTCCATGCTCTGCCCTCCAGGCCCCCCCGGGCTGCAGCCCCACCTTCCCAACCCACTGGGGTGGTGGCCCTGCCCCCATGGCACCTCTGTGCCTGAGTCTTACCCTTCAGGCTCCCAGACTAGAATTGTGTGTTTATGGCTCCACAGTCTTGGGGTTGCTAAGGCGGCCCTGTCACACTTCTACCCTTGGGACTGCCCTAACAGGGCTCACTGTGGTGGCCCCAAGCTTGCTCACTTGGGCTTTTGCACCCTGGACCTGTGATGAGGGCAGGGGGGCAGCCCTGATTACTTCTGAATGCCTGAGTGTTGGCTTCTGTTTAGATGGTTGATGAATCTATTTATCAGATTGATTGTTTTGCCACACCCTTGGTCTTCTCTCCCTCCCAAAATCTGCTGGCACCCTGATCTTGGACTTCCCAGCCTCCAGACCTGTAAGAAATAAACTGGTCATTTATAAATTAGTCAGTCCAAGGTGTTTTGTTTTAGCAGCCCAAAAGGACTAAGACACACCCCTTTATGCAAAAGTAGATGAACGATATCGCCACTCAATCTATATAACTTGAAAACTACCCATTTTGCCAATGAAAAATTACTTTTAGCACTCCTTATGCTAATTAATGGACTCTCTAGTTAGATACTTAAGCACTTACTTGCCAAGACATCCTCTGGAGAGTGGATTCTTAGTTAGGGTCTTTCAAACGCACACTTCCCCTTGGGATATGTAGTCCTACTTAGGGAACTTCAAATGTTAACTCCCTATCCCTAGGGTGCAGATTAATTAATAAAAGTGCTATCACACTGTTTATGCAGAAAAATACATATTTTTACTTCTCCTAAGTGTCTCATAACACTGATAGACATTTCTTCTCGACAATCTGGCTTCTCTTGGCTCTTGGCTCTAGGTGATGGTCCAATTCGTGCTGGATTCCCTTTGGAAAGAACCCTGACTGGGGTCTTCCCTGGAAGACCACCTCTCCCTCTTGGCACAGAATAAAGAAGGTGAGGAACATGAGCCACCTGCACCCAAGACAAACATTTAACTTGAGCAAGAAATAACTCTATTATTGTAAGCCACTGAGGGTTTGGGGCCATGTTACTATAGCATCTCCTGGTAAAAAACGTACTAATGATATACCAGGAAAAAGATAAAAAGAAAGTGGAGGAGGTGTGTGGGATGAATGGAACAAGAATGGCAAGACTCAAAAGTTTTGACAGCTGCTTTATGCATGCACTGTGTATTTGTTACATAATTCTCTCTTATTGTGTATATGTTTGAAAATAATCATCATAAAAAGTAAAAAAGTTGAGGCTTGGAAATGTGGATGGAGGAACACAGATTTTTACCCGGACAACCTCTAGTACAAAGTTCTAGATTTTCTTTACTCCTAAAAATCCTGCTTTTGTACAGACAGCACTAAAAGTACACCTTACAGAAAATAAAATACAGAAAATAAATTACAGCACAGAGGTGTGGCACTTGCAAACATTCAAGTACAGCCAAACGTGATTTCTTCATTCGAAGCCCTCCAAATCTGTAATGATTCCATAATCTCCTCCAGTGGAAGAGTCAAACTCTCAGAACGTTCTTTGAGGGCACTCACTCCCAGGCCATAGGCAACCCAAAAGTACAAGGGGAAATTGGATAGAGGGGGATAGATTTTGGGGTTCTCTCAGGAGAGTTTCCAGGGATTTAAAGTCAATCAGCTTGTCTGCTCCCAGGCAGCTTGGAACAGAATTCTCGAAGAAGTCCAGGCCTGTTTACCAGGCTGGAGGGGCTCCTCCTGGTCTTACCAAGCTGTCACTGATGTGCGGTGTTCCAGAAAATGCTATCTCACTAAGGCTATAGGAACTGTAACCAGCCACTACACAGCTCCTGCACACATGCTGACTATGACTTCCAAATCTTATAAACTACCCGGTGTCCAAAGATCTTCCAGAGCAGAGTGCCCAAGTGGAGCCGAGAATTTGTAGCCAAAACTCCAACAGCAAGGCAGCCCTCTCTGTTGAGCATCGTGAGACACTGAAGAGGGAACTGAGGACCGATCAGAGGACAAGGAGGTAACAGGGGTAGGGGGCTCTAAGGGGCAGAAGTTCCCCATCCACAGCAGTGGCTCCTGTACCCTCTTCCCAAGGGACCTGGCAACACTCCCCTCGCTCTCCCTGGGGCAGTTGCAATGTCTGAGATAGGGTTATTTTTGCCTTAAGTCTCAACTCGTGTTTGCTGAGCCCGGATCATGTCCCAGGCAATGAGATTTGACAGCAATTCACATTCCCCTGTGAAGCCGCTGCGATTCATTATGCTAGAACACCTTCTCTCAAGATGGACGGGCAGGCGAAGGCGAAACAATCGCACGTGCCCAGGGAAATGCCAAGCGGCCTTCACCTAGAGCGAAGTCATGCCGAAAAGAAAAAGAATGAAATGGCAGGAACAGAGGCACGGATGAGATGCCGTTTATAAAACTGACACATTAATAACGGGATTCATGTACTATATTCCAGAAGATTAAATATTTGGTTCAGCAAAGTCATTTTGAATAAAATATTCTAACTCTCAGAAACGCTGGATTTTTAAGGGGAAACGGCAGAAGCCATGTACCAATACCAGGCCTCACTCACTGTTCCCGGTTTGGTGGGAGGATTTAGGGGCTCAAAATACACTCACTTTGCCTCAACTGGTTCAATCTGAGCTTCCATCCAAACCACTCTGCTGAAACAGGGCCGCTGTCTTAAGGCCACCAACGGCATCTATCTTGCCAAATCCCCAAATCAATTCTATCCTCCCCTTTCTCAACTTCTATGCACCATTTGCCCGGACTGATTCCCTGCTCTTCCTGAAACACCCTTTCCTGTTGGCTTCACACACACCTTGTTCTCACCACCATCTCCCAGCTCAAGAATCTTTCTCTGTTTCCTTTGCTGGTCCTTCCTCCTAGGCAAGCCCATCACGGGAGAGCCCTCCAGGTCCCAGCCCTCGGACCTCTACTGCAAATACACTCTCTCCCCGCACCAGGCATTTCCTATCTCTTTCACCTCATGGCCCACCAAAAAAAAAATAATAATAATAAATAAATAAAACGGTTCCAGCTCCAAAATTGTGGCCGCCCTGAGAGCCAAGGGGGATCAGAATCTAGTACACCTGTGACCTATTTATTAGTAGCATCGTATCTTCTAGGCAGCTCTCATGGGTGATCCTATTCCAACCTATGGCTTTAAATACCATCCTTACACCTGTGGTTCTCCCAACTCTGGCTGGACATGAACCTCACCTGGGGAGCTCTTAAATACATTGGAGATTTCATTTCAACGGTCCCAGATGAAACACAGTTAGGGAGATCTTTCTCTTTTTTGTGCCCTGGCACCTCTCACCCAACGTATCTACGACTGAAGCAGCAAGCGCCACCCACCTGTCCAGCCTCACTGTCTGCCCGTGCCGGGATCAGAGAACCGGGACACGGTCTCAGAACATCCCCTTGCCTTTCACGCTTGCATGAGTTTTCACAGGCTGCTCCCGTTCATCTTGCTGACCCGTCTCCAAACCCCCGGGGTCAGTCTCTGCTCATGTTCCCATTGTGCACAGCACCCTTTTCTCTTGCCCGTCCCGCGAAAGCTGCACGCTTCCTCTCCTGGCCTCTCTGGAAGGTTGCAGGGACCACAGGACAGAGCCCTGGCTAATGGGCTACAGGTGGGCATCTGCTGGAGGGAAGCTGGTTTAGAGAAACCTTTGTTGCTTCCTGCCTTTATAGCAAACAAAACGAGCCTGCATCCGAGCAGCCACCTCCTGAGGCTGGGGGACAAGCAGGAAGACAAAGCCAGCGTGAGAGACCAGAATACACCCCGCAAAGCATGAAGGACCACTGGGCTGAAGACAGTGAGGAAGAAGCAGATGCAGGAGAGCACTCTGCGCTCCCTGTGTTTGCCTAAAGCAGGGGATACATTTACAAAGACAAAAGGGATCTGGCCCAGCCCTCCCCACCAGTGAGAACCAAGGCTAACACGGAAGGCAGCTTTAGACCCTCATCAGCCTGGAGATGATACCAGAGTATTAATCAGCTTTATTTTTTTTATTTTTTTTTTTTTTGAGACAGAGTCTCACTTTGTTGCCCAGGCTAGAGTGAGTGCCATGGCGTCGGCCTAGCTCACAGCAACCTCAAACTCCTGAGCTCAAGGGATCCTCCTGTCTCAGCCTCCCGAGTAGTTGGGACTACAGGCATGCACCACCATGCCCGGCTAATTTTTTCTATATATATTTTTAGCTGTCCATATCATTTCTTTCTATTTTTAGTAGAGATGGGGTCTCGCTCTTGCTCAGGCTGGTCTCGAACTCCTGAGCTCAAACGATCCGCCCACCTCGGCCTCCCAGAGTGCTAGGATTACAGGCGTGAGCCACCGCGCCCGGCCTTAATCAGCTTTATTAACTAAATTTTATCTGCCATTCGTTTGCCTTCTCCCCAAGCTGCTGCCTGAGGACACTCGAAGTCCTTTTCCTTTGCCTTGTCACTTGTCTAAAACGTATAGTTCTTTGTTGAAGATGCCATCTAAGCCACTGCTTTGAGGCACCTCTCATTGGTGTACACTGCACGTGTTAATAAACTTGCCTGTTTTTCTCTTGTTAATTTCTTTTGTTCCAGGGGTTTGTCCCAATTAGGAATTTACAAGGGTTGAGGAGAAATTATATTTCCATTGGCTGGGTGCGGTGGCTCACACCTGTAATCCTAGCACTCTGGGAGGCCAAGGACCGAGGAGGGAGGATCGATTGAGGTCCAGCCTGAGCCCTGAGCAAGAGTGAGACCCATCTCTACTAAAAATAGAAAAACTAAGCCAGGTGTGGTGGCGCATGCCTGTAGTCCCAGCTACTCAGGAGGCTGAGGCAGGAGGATCGCTTGAACCCAGGAGTTTGAGGTTGCTGTGACCATCGTCAGCACTCTAGCCCAGGCGACAGAGCAAGACACTGCCTCAAAAAAAAGAGAGAAATTATGTTTCCTCCCGGACACCAGCGCAGCAGGAAGGAGCAGCAGGGCAGGAAGTGTGATGGGACCCTGCCACGTTGAGCAGCGACACCAACACCAGCAACTGCTCACCGTCAGAACTTGCAATGTGAGAACGCTTACTTGTCCCTCCCATCAATTTAAGCCACATAAGTTGGGATTTTTGTATATTGTAGTTGAAAGCATTCTTAATTGGTATATGGCATATATTCTATTATAGTAATCGGATCATATGTTTCCCTAAGATACGAGCTGGCTGATTACTGGCCCTGTATCCTATTCATCTCTCCGACTCTGAAAGCCTAGCATACCCGTTGCACGGAGCAAGCTTCGCCTGTGAAACTCGAGAGAACTCCAAAGGCGGCACTTCGGCCAGGAGGCGGGTTCTGGCTGAAGATTCTTCAGCACGGCTCAGTTCCAGCAGTGAGGACACCTGGCTGGAACTGGACTCTACCCCTGACTTTCAGAATGTCCTTAGACAGGTCTTCTGGCCAGTCCAGGCCTCAGTTTACTTCTCCATAAAACTTACCCTCCCGAAATGAACTCACTAGGTTCTAAGAGAGATGCCAATTTAGACAAGGCTGGTTTTGGAATCTCCAGCTACTTGTGGGTGGGCAGCCTCAAGCATCGCCCCATGAGGAAGGCAGAGCCCTAAGACAGGAGACAGATCTGATCTTTATTCCCTCCACATGTTACCGGAAAACCACTTCTACTGGAGCAATTTACAAGAGTAGTTACTTACTTAAGACACTAAAAATACCTACGTAAAATGTCACCAAATTTCCATGATGGGGAAATTAGTTCACATGATAAGAAAATAACTTTTGGCCGGGCGCGGTGGCTCACGCCTGTAATCCTAGCACTCTGGGAGGCCGAGGCGGGTGGATCGCTCAAGGTCAGGAGTTCGAGACCAGCCTGAGCAAGAGTGAGACCCCATCTCTACTAAAAATAGAAAGCAATTATCTGGCCAACTAAAATATATATAGAAAAAATTAGCCGGGCATGGTGGCGCATGCCTGTAGTCCCAGCTACTTGGGAGGCTGAGATAGTAGGATCACTTAAGCCCAGGAGTCTGAGGTTGCTGTGAGCTAGGCTGACGCCACGGCACTCACTCTAGCCCGGGAAACAGAGTGAGACTCTGTCTCAAAAAAAAAAAAAAAAAAAGAAAAGAAAATAACTTTTGAAGTCAATTCATTTGATCAGTAGCAGCCAACTCTACTTAATTACTTCCAAGTTTGTTTTATCTTTCAATGGAGATGAAATTAGAAGACAATGAGTCTGATGAATTCAAGCTCATCAGTAGGTCAAAAGCGAGGTTAGGTTTCCTGAGAGTCCCTCAGAGCTCAGCACTAAGGCCAATTTCCCCTTCAGTACTTCACCTGCCCATGTAATCGATCTTGGCGTTAAGCCCAACACCAACATCGCATAATTGACATTTCTTCTGGGCGTTTCCACGCCTTTTGGAAACGATCCGTGGTGCAGAAAAAGTGAATTTTTATCAGAAGAGTATATTTCCCATTTATTCAAATGTTACCAAAAATGTTTAACTCTTCAAGCCAGGAGTATTTGGTCCTCTCACCACAGCTTTCCACACACTGGGTGGCAGGGTGGAGTCGGAGGGATTGTAATCTTTGTCATTTGGAGAAGAGAATTTTCACCTTAGATCTCTCTTTGGATAGAAAACTCATAGTCCCCTTTGCAAACCTTCATTTCAAAAATGAGAAGATTGAAGTAACGCTGCAACTCCACCTCCAGCCCATTCAATTTTTAATCACTCTCTTTTCCTTTCGTGCCAATGCCCCAGGCTCCCAACTGCCCAGAGCATGCAGGAGGAAGAGCCCCACAGAGGAGTCCCTCCAAAAAGTTTTGACCTGCCTGTGTAAGAGGGAACCAACGTTGAGTGCTGCTTTCAGGAAGGAGTTCTCAGGATAAAAGTCAGGAGCATAAAACCAAACCCAGCAAACATGCAAACAACCATAATGCCAAGTTCATGAGATGACCACTTGCCCCACAGTTGTTTTTTAAAAATAACGGAATAGCTTAAAAAGCCTTGATTCTCTTCCCTATCTCAATGGGAAAGAGAATCGAGTATTTGATACAAACACACAAAGAATGTCCGAGGCTTTGTCAGACATCAAGGTTCTTCTTGTTTATTCCCGGCAGATAAATGAGAAAGGAACTTGGAAAGGAAGAGGAAGATGTCTCTTAATAGGAGAAATGGATTCAACTAGGCAATATGAAAGTCAGAAAATCAACCCTTTTTCTATTTAGCTAAAAAACGCAGGAATACATTTTGGGTTCTGAAGTTCAGGTCCCTATGATATATCTATTTATCAAACACTTTGAAATGCTCCAGATTCTTCAAAGAAACATAGGACCAGATCCATGCTCAGGTTTTACGAAAAATATAGCTGTGGAATCAAAAAGCAAAGGACATTTAAAAATGCAAAACAGCATATTACTAGGGGCTAAGGGTGTAGTTAAAAAAATACGCTATATAAGAAAGAAAGAGGAGGGCAAACACTGTGTGAAGTCAATGTTACCCCCTTCTTTGGACTTGGTCCTGATTTAGGAGCATAGGAGTGAAAAACACAAGTCCTGTATAATCACCTTTTCATCCGTTGCATCAGGATTGGAGCTCGCCAATCATAGGTAGATACATAGACATGGGTGCACCGACGTGGACAGAAAACTTCCAACGACTTTAGTCAGACGAAACTAATCATCGCTAGGCTTACTTTTTATTTTCCCAAACAGTGAGTGTTATCATTTGGTTTTTTTTGACAATTACCCCGAGGGAGCAGGAAAAATGTATCTGGCATTTCCGGATGTGCACACCGCCCCATCGAGCCAAACGTAGGCAGAACAAGCTGCTTAGTAGCATCACATGAATTCCGCCCCTTCTAAAAATATTACTTTCTGGCATAAAACACTTTCCTGAGCCTGGCTCCACTTAGTCACTGAGCCCATGGATGCAGAACTGGTGTATTCGTCACACGCTGCGTGTCCCCAGCTGGCTCCCTGCAGCCCTGCACCTGTGCAATATGGTGGCTCTGCCCAAAAAGGGCGGCCACCAGGGCAGTCTCCTAAAGGAGAGGCCCAGAGGCTGGCGGTCACCAGGGCCATCGCTGCTTTGTAGCCTCCACAGTCTATCAACACTTTACAAAACTGCCACAGAGCAGAGTTACTCTGCAGGACCTCGGTCCAATCAGGCTGAGGAAAGGGAAATGTTCTCACTTCTGCAAAACCCTCGTTTCTTGAGCTGATGATTTCTTTTCTTTTCTTTTTTGGGAATTGGTCATCAAGAAAACAAGGGGAAAAAAACGAAAAGGGTCATTTTTTTCTTCTTCTCCTAACCGTCACACACTTGTCTGTGTGACCTCTGGAAAGAGCTACAGGTGGGCTCACTGTCCAGGGCAGGTGCCGTGGAGCAGCGTTAGAAGGGGCTCCCGGCTCTCAAGCATGTCATAGCAGACACTTATTTGGCTTTGTTTTTACCGCTTAAGACCTGTAAGCTAACAGAGGTGAAAATCCACACCAGCATTTTACTCACTTTTAAATTAGTGCCCCCTTTTGGCTAAAACAACACAACAAAAAGAATTAAATCTACCCTAGGAGTGGGCCCTGCTTTTGCTGGGCAGGGGAGGGGATAACCTTGTGTCTTTTTTTCCTTTTCCCACAGCCGAGGACGTTCAGTCAAGCATTCATTTCTCTAATTTGCATGATAAGTAATAAATACAAAATACAATATTTAGTATTCAAACTACATATCTCTCTCCTTCCCCACGCCCATTGAGAATTGGTAGTCTTAAAGGCTTTAAATATTCAGTCCAATGAATAGAACCATTTGAAATATAAAATGAGTTTCTTGCTCCTCAAATGATCAAATTGCATTTACTCTTAATCCAGAGGTTCCCAAAGCTACATTCCATTCTAACCAGTCCCTCGTACCAAAAAGCAGAATTCTTGTTGTGTGGGTCGCACACAGATGAAAATCTCATCTTGGGTCACATCCTTGGAAACACACCAGATTCAGGAAAGAAGCTCTCGAAAAGTTGGTAATTCTGTCTTTTAGGAGAACATAAACTTGCATTGCTAAATGGAAATTTGCAATTTGAAGGAGCTAAGAGTCTAGCTTGAAAGAAATTGATGACGAAAATTGAGAGATGGGCAGAAAAATTGGTTATGTTTATTGGTGAGTTTTAGAAAGTTCTTTCATTTCAGATTTTCCTCACTGAGGAAATGGAAGCCAACAGAAAAGGGGTCCCACAAGAACCCACCAGCTCTCCACCTGGGCATGGGGTCGCAGCCCATTCATCCACCCAGGACAGTCCCCGAGTCTGCCTTCTCTCCGTAACTACTGCTACTCCTCCAACAAAAACCACACCCTTCTCCGGATCCTCCACACTTCCCGTCCAGCTGCCACCCATGTTTCTGTCCCCTTTTCGACACAGTGCCTGACCCCTGCCTTCAATTTCCTCTCCTCTCATGTCCTCCAGAATCTGGCTCAGATGGAGCGTTTGCACCCACCAACCCACTGACCGTGCCATTGCAGAGCCCAACGACCAGTTCTCAGCCTGCGCCTTACTAACCATCAGGGGTGCCTAACACAGCTGTTTACCTCCCTGAAACACCTCTCTCGTGATCCCCCGACCTCCAGGCCACGGCAGTCACCTGGTTATCCTATGACACCACGGATCACCACCCAATCTACTCATCTGGTTCCTCCCCTTTCTGACCTCTGATGCGTGGGAGCCCAGACCCACACATCCAAAACCACCTCCCCAGTATCTGCACTCGGCAGTCACATGGGCACCTGAATGCAACACATCCACAGCAGAGCTCCTGGGTCCTCGTCACCACGTCCCAGACTGCTTCTACCGGGGTTTGTCACCTTGTAGGCACGGGCAATTCCATTGCACTGTTGCTCAAGTCAAAACCCTACAGGCATGCTTGTCTCTTCTTGTTCTCTCTCACTCACGTCCAATCCACCAGCAAATCCTATTGCTTCTATTGTTAAACAATCCAGAACCCACCAATTCTCACGATCCCCCAGTCCGCTGCTGTCGTCCAAGCCACCGGGATGGCTCTGATGGTCACAGTAATCGCTTTCCAGCTGGTCACCCTGCTCTGCCCCAGCTCCCCACCCTCTACTCTCCAAATAGCAGTCACAGCTATGAAAACAAGTCACACTATGTGACCCCTCTGCTTCAAGTCCTCCAGAGCTTTCTGCCTCCCTCCCTCACAATAAAACCTAATGTCCCTATTATGGCCCACAAGGTCCCACATGATCTGACCCTCCTACCTCTCTGACCTCATCTGCTACCCCTCCCCCCACTGGTTGTTTGGCTCCAGCCACGCCAGCCTCCTGCCACCTCCCAGCCCAGGGCCTTTGCATGTGCTGCCTCCACAGCCTGGAACGCTCTTTCCTTAACTGTCCACGTGGGTGATGTACTCCCAACTTCAGATCACCTGCTCAGAGAAGCCTACCCAAGTCGCTTTATGTAAAATGCCTGTGTTCTCCTCTTTGCAAACCTTTTTGGAAAGAAACAATTATTTCTGCGATAAAATATTCCCTCTGGACATTCGTATGCCCTAGCAGGACACACTGGGAAACTGAAAAAACTTCATCAGGCCTCTGTCTCTCCCCAGAGATGACCTTGGTCTTCCTTCAGCTTTTCATTAAGTGACTCTAAAGAAGCGTAAGTGCAAAATCGTCCCCAACAGAAATTTCCCTGGTGACCCTGATTACCAAAGAATAATGGGAGCCACGTAATAAAGTTAAAGTCCCTGTATGCAGGACATCCAGCCGGCAAAACAATCCCGAGAGCCCTGCTTTACTTACTACCCTGCCCTCGAACCTTGTCAACTCCCTCCCTGAGCCCCCGAGACCGTCTAAGCACTTGGGTTTGAGTCCTGACACTGCCATTTCCAACTGCTTTGCCTTAAACAGGACATTTACACTTTCCGGCCTCAGATTTCACATCTATCAAACAGGTATAAGTAAAGTCTACCCTGCCACCCACACACTCATGATCTAACTGTCAAAGAAAGGGATGTCCGAGAGGAGCACCAAAATGTAAATATTCTTATTGTGTGTGTCTATTTCTTACTGTCCCCTTCTTATCATATTCACTGTCATTTCAAAACACCTGTCCTTGCAATTTCTTGCACCCTGTGAATAATAAATGAATAAACAGAACCATTGCTTTGTTGTGGACCTATGACTACATTGACTCCCACTTCCTTATCCCAAAGGCTGCAATGCCCATTCCCAACCCCCACCATCAATGCGGCTTAGTGTTTTCTTCCTAAATCCTGTACTATTTTGTATCCCCTCTTTGTTATACTCTTCCCCTTCAACCACAAACAACACAAAAAACTATCTCCTTGAAAAACAAAACACGGAATTTTAGACACTGGAAACTACCAAAGCTTTTCTCCTTTTCAGACTGTCCCTGAACACTAAATAGATTTAATATTTCACAGGGTTTTCGTCAAGCTTTTACACAAATTAGCACCACAATTTTGTTTTTCTATGGAGATAGTCCCATTTAAAGATAGGACCGCAAATTCCATCTTGCAAAATTAGCAGCTTAAGGACCGTAATAAAGTCAAATATTCTTAGATTCAAGAATATTTCTTGAATCCTGCAGAAAACCAAACATTAAGTTCATTGGCCTATTAACATGTCCCTAGCATATTATGTTAATCTAGCCTTATTTTAACGTCCTGACCTACATGAAAATGCCCCGCAGAAGAACTCTATCATATAGACTCTAATGGAGCTTTCTTCTAAAAATGTTAAATTTTTTTTTTTTTTTACATACTTTGTTTCATACCTGTCAGACAGAGTCAAATGACAAATACATCTCTGATATGGGGCAGATTTCTGAGGGTCACAAAAGGAATCAGTATAGCATATAACCTCCCCTCCTTTCCACACTATCTTTCTCCAGGATCTCATGGGTATTTTTCTAAGATTCACTCTCTAGCAATCAACACAATTTTCATTGAAATGGCACACAGAATCAAACTCAAGTCAACAAACACTAATCCAGCCTTTGTAAAGGCCAAGGAAGAAGCTTTGGTCTAGAGCTACAGGCAGACATGAGACACTGGAAAAACATGTTACAAGACATTTTTGAGATTAGACAAGATGCTCTGCTCACTTACATCATTACATGAAAAGACTGCCTATGAAATGAGAAGCTCCCAGGACGAAGCTCAGAGAGCTGGCCTGCCTAGGGAATCCGTTGAGGAAGAACAGGTGCAGGACAAAGAAAGCAAAGTTGCAGGTCAGGAAGTTGCACACTGGGCTCCTTATGAAAAGAGGCACAAAACCCCCATCGTCAGAAGGAGCGAGTGGGACCAGCATAAGCACCAAGGAAGTGAAGGACGAAGAAGTCACGTCCAGTGCACGGCACACAGCATGTGGTCAGCAAGCGGTGGTCATTACTGGATTCACTGAACCACATCTCCTGGTGAGGTCCAAACAACAAACAGAGGATGAACCACTGCCAGCAGAGTCAGCAGTAATGTCTACACCCAATCCCGACAGGGACTGCTGGCAGTTAAAAAAAAAAAAAAGGAAAATGAAACCCAGTACTGGTAAGGTTACGAAAAGAATGAACACTTGAGGTTCATTAGTCCATTAATTGACCTTATCATCCTACCTGGTCAAAATCACTGATAAAATATTCACCTTGCTATATTGGGTAATTTGGTTGCTTGCATGTCAAAACTTATTAGCTTCAAATTAGAGCTCATAATTTTAGAGGGGAAAAAAAAACAGTAGAAAACAGGGCAACTATGTCCATGTTAAATTGAATTCATGCAGAACCTATCATCAAAGAAATCATTAACTTAGACAGCAGCCCTTGGGAATAAAGCGAGAGAATTGCCTGAGCTGAGTGGTCAGAGCACGTATTAACCCAAGCTAAGAAGCTCTTCAGCCAAATGTCCCATTCCCACTTAGCAGAAGACAAAGCAATGTTTTCCTGTTCCAAGGTACACAGCAGCACACGTGTGGTCAGGGTTAAGGGTACATTTTGCCACGGCATCTTTGAGCAGATGCTGTCCAGCCAGTTTTCGGGGCTATGGCCAGGTTGAGATTAGAGACATCTGTTGGGACTAGCATAGAGGTTCCCTCTGCCTGAGCCAAAGGGGACTAACCTACGAGACAGTCGCAGTTGCTGAAGTTTCTGGGTAACACACTTTCCCCTGTCCCTGCATTTTTTCTTGACTCTTTTATTTCAGAGTATTATGGGGGTATGGATGCTTTGGTTACACAAATAGCCTTTGCACCGCCTGACAAGTGCACCCATCCCCCAGACAGTGCGCACTGCATCCGTTAGGTGTGGATTTAGCCATCCCCTCCCCCATCCCACCTGGCCGACATAAACCATACTCATATAGCCATCTGATCTTTGACAAAGCAGACAAAAACATACACTGGGGAAAAGAATCCTTATTCAATAAATGGTGCTGGGAAAACTGGATAGTCACATGTAGAAGACTGAAACAGGATCTGCATCTCTCACCTCTCACAAAAATCAACTCACAGTGGATAACAGACTTAAACCTAAGGCATGCAACAATAAAAATTCTAGAAGAATACATTGGAAAAACTCTTCTTTCTTTTTTTTTTTATTTTTTTTATTTTTATTTTTTTTTATTTTTTGAGACAGAGTCTCACTCTGTTGCCCAGGCTAGAGTGAGTGCCGTGGCGTCAGCCTAGCTCACAGCAACCTCAAACTCCTGAACTCAAGGGATCCTCCTGTCTCAGCCTCCCGAGTAGCTGGGACTACAGGCATGCACCACCATGCCCAGCTAATTTTTTCTATATATATTTTTAGCTGTCCATATAATTTCTTTCTATTTTTAGTAGAGATGGGGTCTCGCTCTTGCTCAGGCTGGTCTCGAACTCCTGAGCTCAAACGATCCGCCCACCTCGGCCTCCCAGAGTGCTAGGATTACAGGTGTGAGCCACCACGCCCAGCCGAAAAACTCTTATAGACATTGGGTAGGCAAAGAATTTATGAAGAAGAACCCAAAAGCAATCACAGCATCAACAAAAATAAATAAATGGGACCTGACCAAATTAAAAAGCTTCTGCACAGCCAAAGAAACTATCAGTAGAGTGAATAGACAACCTACAGAATGGGAGAAAATATTTGCATGCTACACATCTGATAAAGGGCTGATAACTAGAATCTATGCAGAACTCAGGAAAATCAGCAAGAAAAAAATCAAACAACCCCATTAGAAAGTGGGCGAAGGACATGAACAGAAATTTTTCAAAAGAAGATAGACTAATGGCCAAGAAACAGATGAAAAAATGCTCAATGTCTCTAACCATTAGGGAAATGCAAATCAAAACCACGATGAGATATCACCTAACTCCAGTGAGAATGGCTTTTATCAACAAGCCCCCAAACAACAAATGGTGGCGTGGATGCGGAGAGATAGGAACACTCGTGCACTGCTGGTGGGACTGCAAACTAGAACAACCTATCTCTGCATGTGATGGGAACTGGAGAATTATCTGCTTGGGGGAAAAGCAGAACCTTATCAGCATTTAATGGGACCAAGCATAGGAACAAGCCTAATGTGTGAGAACAGTGAGCATGTTTCTTTAGGAACACATAGCTAAATTCTAAATTCTAGCCCAGCCTCATTTCACAGACCAGGAAATGAGGGGAAGATGGAAAAACTCCAAAACAAATGAATTGTCTCCCTGCCTATCCTAAAGCTTGTCACCTTTTTAGACATGCAAAGTAGAAATGTTGAGTGAGGGTGACTTTATTGCACTCTTAGAAGGCAGACTGGCTTTCAGAACCATCGTTGTCTACAGGCAAGGAGAAATCCAATTAGATTAATGGGAGCTCACCTACTGCATACTCTTCTTCAAGGTACCAGGGCACAAGCTAGAATGAACATTTTCTGCTTTCGAGCTGATAACGGCTGGGCTTAAAATCCCATTGTTAAAGAGAAGCATAACGAAGCAGGCCTAATTAAACTCCGGGCCTTGAAGCAGTGATTCTCATCCTTTTCCCCAACAGATAAACAAACATTAGCTGTTCGGTGAGTGGCACCCTGTCATGGGCATAGCCTGCTGTTGTCAGAATCCCGGCTTGGCGGCAAAGGGAGACAACCCAATTGAGTTAGTAAGTCCCACGTAGGTATAAGTAAAATAGACTGTTGATGTTGAGACATAATTATCACAGGCAAAGGTAAAGCACGATCTTGTGTTTGTCTTTTCACAAGAGCATATTAGAATGGAAGTTAGGGCGCCATCTACTCTAATTGGTTTTAAGTTAAGTCTTCTGCAAACACCAATACTCCACCTCTCATTTGCAGCAACTGTGTATCAAGTTTCTACGGCCCTGGCAACTACTGCCCCGAGAGTCCACGTGACCAATGGGACCTGGAGACGGAGCATGTCTGACAGCGATATTTATCAGATTGGATCCTCGGAAGTCAGATGACCGCTCATCAAGAGATTCTAAAGTCTGATGGACTTTGCTTTGCCCTTCAAACATTTCCATGGACTTATGGGACACACATCTTGAATTCACAGCTTTCGAATATGGTAGCAAGAAGGAAAAGAAGACTTTGCGAGTGTTAACAAAAATTCACATCTGAGGAGGCTGAAAACAGAATTAAAGATCTGTCCTAAGGGGTGCCTTTTCCTCAAAGGATTTATGAGTTTTTGTAAGTAGTTCTGCCATCCCGGCTTCCCTGTGAAGTAAGAATGACCTTGTAATACCTGGTGCCCTTGAGCAAAAATTAAAGTACTAAGGGATTAAACGGAAGCCAGACATCCTTAATCTGAGTTTAATGCAGTAAGAAAATATCTCGCACAATTACAAAATGCAAAGAACTGTACCTATAATACTGACGTTTCTTTTAAAGATGACAGAAAAGTAAAGCCTTATTAAAGTTACAACTCAGTAACTCAGGAACTGAACTGATGTTAAGGTTTTACAAAAAACAATTTACTTAAAGCCAGTTAATGGTATAAGCATGATCAGAAGGACTATTCTACCTAGACCTTTTCAAAACTTTCTAGAAGTCCCCATTTGTAATTAACTGACCTGCTAATGACAAGTACCGTCCTATTGCTACAGCCTTGAGCACTCACTCACCACCTCATGGCTGAATCCATGAGAATTCTGGGTGGCTGACCCCGCTCCCCACCGCCCCCCTCTCCATCCCTCAGAAGCACGCCCCAAGTCTGGAGTCTGGCCAACCCACAGAAGTGTGGGGAGCTGAGAGTGCACAGAGCTGGAGGTTGTTCCCTTCTATAGTCCCTGCCACACACCCACTCAGAAAGCAGTTACACTCCTACACGCAGCAACAACTTTGCTGTGCACCCAGGCCTCAAGTCCGGTCCGGGTAGTGAAATTCTTGGCGTGGCAGCCCAGGACCTCATTCCACTGTGTCCCAAGGCCTACGAGCTCCCATCGATGTACCCGTATGGGCTGTCTATGAGAAGTTCTGCCCATGGCTGTTCCAAAGCATCCCTGTGACTGCTGATCTTCGTATCCTGGTGCTCCTTTGGTCAACGCTAGCTCTTCTTCCATGCAAGCCACCTCGTGTTGGCAGGACTGCAAAAGCCTCGAAGCTCCACTGCCGGACTCCAGCCTTCCCTGTTTTAAGCCAGTCTGCAGGCCAGTCTGTTCGTCATAGTGTGAGACCAGGAGCCTGCAGTAGCTCCCTATTGTCTACCGAGTCAAGTGCCAATTCTGTTTCCCACACTCCACCTAATCTTACGCCTTCATGAAGCTTCTCTGACCCCTTCAGCCCACACCCATCTCTGCCTCAGAATCCTACAGACGTTACCAGCAGTTAGGTCTCTACATCCCTACGGCTCTCGGAGGGTTTTGTGTTTCAGTTGCGTCTCCCCAGCTGGCTGTGGGCTTTTTTTACATCAGTGACTTTCCCATTATGGTATATTATGCATCTCCACACGCTGGGCACAGAGAAGTGACATACTCAATAAATACCCCACAGACCCAGGATCACAGGACGTTAGAGCTAGAAGAGGACCTTAGTCGGCCCTTTCGCTGTATGGATGAAGCAACTGAGCTCTGGAGCGATCACCAGTGAGTTTCTGTGATGGTGACCCATTGGCCCCATCCCTGGTTCAACCTTTTCACACCTCCTATTACTTGGTCTAGGTGGGGTCATTTGGTATACGTGAATACAAACATTTTCCCTAAAAATAATTCATGATTCTCACTTTTCAATACATTAGGTTGGACTTAACAGTGTTAATTGAGTCGGATAACGGCACTGATGACCATCTGACCCAACGCGATTCCCCGAGCCACTGAGGGCTGCGAGGGACCGCTCCGCTCGCTCCTCTGAGACGCTGCGGCTGCTGGCCGGCCACGCGTGGAGACTGCGACACGGAACAGAGACAAGAAGTTCCGCGCACACGTGCTCCACCGACCCTGCGTCAACACGACACAGCCTGAGAAGACTAACACAAACCCACGCACACACCGTGCTTCTGAGTGAGGAGAAAATCTCGATGGGCAAGTTCAGGTGCCAAATATTATTAATAATATGTCATTTTAGCCTCCTTCCCACCGGAGTTGCTGAAAGAGCACATGTAGCTTTAGGTCATGTCCCATAAACTATTAACGGACATTTGGGGGTTTTGTCCCTTTTCTGTACTTTAAAAAAAAATTTACGGCCGGGCGCGGTGGCTCACACCTGTAATCCTAGCACTCTGGGAGGCCGAGGCGGGTGGATCACTCGAGGTCAGGAGTTCGAGACCAGCCTGAGCAAGAGCGAGACCCCATCTCTACTAAAAATAGAAAGCAATTATCTGGCCAACTAAAATATATATAGAAAAAATTAGCCGGGCATGGTGGAGCATGCCTGTAGTCCCAGCTACTCGGGAGACTGAGGCAGGAGGATCACCTGAGCCCAGGAGTTTGAGGTTGCTGTGAGCTAGGCTGATGCCACGGCACTCACTCTAGCCAGGGCAACAAAGCGACACTCTGTCTCAAAAAAAAAAAAATTTACGTTTCTTTTTCTTTCTTCCCATCTTTGTTGGTTGGATTTTTAAGCATCAGCTGCTTTGTGGCGGCAGGGGAGGGTGAGACGGGGGAGCAGCAGATGACAGATTGGGGATCTGCACGACAGCGCTCTCCCCTGCTGTCTGTGGGTGTGAAACTGCAGGGGCTCATCCCGCCTGCCCACCCTCCCGCCCCCCGCTGCGAGGTGCATCTGCTGGGCCGTGGGCGACAGAACGTTCTCTGAGATGGCTCGTGTTGGAGCGAGGGGTGGCAGCTGGGCAATGGTGCGGGGCTGCTCTGCCCCGCTCGGAGTTTCTGAGTGTGACACGGAGACAGCTCCGGTTCGGAGCAGCCTCCCCAGGTCCCTTAATCAACGTGATCCACGTCTTTAAATAATTGAGTGTCTTGGTAACCGGCGCTCAAACACTCGAAGAATTTTAGTTAGAAGAATGTTTTAACCTTTTTATTCTAGTTTAAAACATTTCACTTTCCCTCTTGTTATTCACAAGTTTGGATTACATCAAAAAATACAGTATTGGAGAAAAGAAAAGAAGATGTTTAGATCACCAGCAAGAAGCAGGAAGCTGTATTTATACTAATAGGATCATTTCAAAGGGTAAATCAGCAATATGGAAGAAATGAAAATCACTCAGACGGTTTTCTGAGAGTCACGTGATAATTTTCCTATCTGTAAAAACTGGCAATGTGTTTATTTGAAGCATATATTCTTAAATTGTTTAGATCTCTTGGGGGGAAAGAAAGGTGTTTGTCTTATTAATATTTACTTCCTAAAAACAGAAACCACCTAGATTCATTCGCTGGTAACTTTAATATCAGCTCCTCCTAAAATGTACTGAAGATATTTATTTATTTATTTATTGTTGTTCTTTGAGCTATATAAAATACAATTTTTTGTTAAACTGTTATACAAAGTGCTAAATATAATACTGTTAAATTTAAGAAAATACAAAGCAAATACTTCTCAACTTTGAGCTTTTATTTTTTTCCAGTTTTCCACACAGACTTATGTAATATTAAATTAGAAAACAATGTTACAGTTCAGATACCCTTTCTTAGCCTGGAAGTGTTTACAACTGTTGTTAAATATATTCATTGCATGGGGACTCAGCCCACAGAATCCACATGCTCGGTCTGAAATACCTCTTCTTTCCGCTTTACTTATTGACATTCTATTTTTCCTTCAAGGTCAAAATCAGATATCACCCCTCAAAAGCCTTCTTCAGCCTCTGCAGTCAGACAATTGATACGTGTAATATGACATCATGGCCCGCTGAACAAACCGAAGGCGCTGTCACCTGCACACCAAGTGTGGCCCTCACGACACCCCATTAGAGTTGAGTGCATGTCTAAGATGGATCCCCCCAGACACCCAACAGTGATCTCAAGTTCAACAGGCCCACCACTGAGCTAGAGACTCTCCATCCAAAATCTGCTCCCTCTGTCTATGAAGAGACACCCCATGATGCCAGGGGCTCAGGCCAATAACCCTGGGGTCATTCTTGACAACCCTTTCTCTTACCCCTCATACCCAACCCATCAGCAAACCTGTTCTGCCACCAATATGGATCCAGAATCTGACCACTTCTCACCACCCGCTTCCACTGCCCAGCTCTGAGCCATCGACAGGCTCCACCTGGGTCACTAGAACAGCCTCCTGTCAAATCTCAGCCTGGCCCTGGCCCTCCTACACCAGCCAGAATGGACGAAATGTGTTAGAATAGTCAGATCACATCTCCCCTTCGCTCAAAATTCCCCAGTGCTTTCCACGTCGCTCAGACAAGACCTAGATGCTCTGCGATGTTCCAGGACACCCTACAGCATCCACCGCCCCCCTTCTTCTTGACCCCACCACACCCTTACCCAGCTCCAGCCACACGGCTTTCTAGCTGCACCTACAAAACGAGTCTCTGTTCTAGAACACAGCTCCCTGGATAACTGGATAACGCACTCCCGCCTCCTCCAACTCTTTACTCAGATACCATCTTCTCAGGAAAGTCTTCATGGACAACGTCGTCCAAGAATGCAGTCCTGGGCTCCAACCCGCTCCCAAGCACACAGACCGCACACCCCCTCTCTCCTCTGCTCCCTGTGCTTCTCCCCAGCGCTTGGCGCCATCGAACATTCTCTGCCTTCCACTAAGTCATCTCCTTGGTTAAGTTGGGGCTCAGAAAACAGTTCCCCAAAATGAAGCCCTCGCCAGCAGCTATCTCTGACCCTCTGCCTTTCATTCTCCCCGAAGCTAGCCATAAAAACTAGAATCCTTCTTCCCCAAGGCAGGTCACAGAAACCAGAATTCCCTTTCCCCAAAGCCCACCATAAAACCCAAAAATACTACTCTAACTTTCCACCTGCCTTTCTGTGTAACACCGATCAAAGAAATTATCTCACCTAGCTGGTTTGACTGTAGGTCATAAGACCCCCAATTCCAGAGAGGGCCCTGCCCCACACCCAGAGGGAAGGGAGGCTGCACAGAGAAGGATTGCTGCTAGAAGAATCTGGACAGACAGGCCTTGCTGGGTTTCCCCACTCAGTCTACTGACATTAGGCCATGTTCTTTTTGTCCAATCGTATTTCTACATGGTTGTCCATCTTTGTTGAACCCAAGCATAAATATGAACCGTTTCCCCTATATCTCTGAGTCTGCATTCTGAAGGCTCCGTGTCACTATGATCAAATAAATATGTATGACTTTTCTCCTAGTAATTTGTCTTTTTCAGTTGAAGTTTAGTGAACCTTTAGAGGGTGAAGGAGAAGTTTTCCCTTGGCCCCTACAGCTGTCTCTCTCTCCCTCCATTAGACTGACAAATCCAGGAGGGCATGAATCGTTGCTTCTATTCCCTAACACACCCCTAAGTGCCCAGAGTCGTACCTGGTCAGCCCAAGCACTCAGCAGGTGCTTTGGGAGGACTGAATGCCTCTCTTGTCTTTAGATTACTTAGGGCCATACACTGAGTATATATGAGGCTCTCTCTGTTTTTGTTTTTAAATAGAAAACTTTATTAGCAAAAATTAAAATACCTAAATAAATTGCGATATCATTGTTTTTATATGAATAACTTCAAAAGTCATTTCAGCCATTTAGGCCTGTTTCCTCATCTAGACAATGAAATTACCCCTAAGGTCACTTGAAAAGGAGTAACATTTCTAGAACCTTCCTTTTTTCAGAAAAGGAGAAAAAGAGCCAGGCATGAGAAGAACTGTACCCCAAATTGCTCTTTTGGAGAGTGAGGCCATGACAGGTGTTGTGGGAGCCAGGCGCCCGGTGAGGCCAAGGTGTTATGAGAACCCCAAGTCCTGGGCGTGCCTGGCTCTGCGTGCACATTTAGACTAACGCTGTCCTTCAGACAGTACTGCAGACCAAACGATGAAACCAGCATCTGAATAAGCCTTAAGAGGCATCAGTAAGGCAGAGAGGAGAGGAGGCTGAAGCATCAACTTGAGTGAACAGCTTAACTCAGGCCACAAAGGCCCCTTAGCATCAGTAAGGGACAACATTACAACCAGAGCCCCACTGACCACACTCAGAGAAATCAAAACTAATATGTTTTATTCTTTCAAAATCCCTTAGGGGCATTCTATGTGGGACTGTTTTTTATTTATACCTGTATAGTTTTAGGTTTAATTTCTTGGTTAAAATTTTTTTTCTTCTTTTTTTTTTTTAAACTGACATTGACATCCAATAATTGTACATATTCATGGGGCACATAGTGATGTTTCAATACATACAATGTAGGGTGACCAGATAAGAGTAATTAACATAGCCATCGTCTCCAACATTTATCATTTCTTTGTGCTGGAAACATTCGGCATCCTCCTCTTAGCTATCTGACACTATATATTACTGTTAACTATACTCATCCTACAGCAGAAAACACTAGAACTCAGTCCTCCTATCTTGCTGTGATTTCCTAACCTCTAATCCATCTCTCCCTATCCCTCCCTTCTGCCTGCCCTTCCCAGCCTCTAGGTATCTTCTCTTCTACTTTTCACTTCTATGACATCAACTTTCTTTAGCTTCCACGTTTATATAAGTGAGAACATGCAGTATTTAATTTTCTGTGCCTGGCTTTCTGTCCTCTGAATCCACCAGCCATGATGCTATAGACTCCACATTACCTGGGTCTCTGGTCCCCTGAGAGATTTCCAGCTAAACCCATTGCCAAATACATATAACCGAATCTCCAGACGTGGTGGAAGGCAGGCTTTTATTTCACCAAGCAAGTCAGTCCCAGTCAGAGGAACGAATGCAAAAAGTTAGACTCTGATCTGAGATCAAGCAGACAGTAGCAAATGAAAAACACTGCCAATGTCTAACATAAGCCAATTAATCTCATCAGTGTAACAACTGGCTGTGTTTCACAAATTAAACCAGGGGAACATGAACACTGCTAGAAAATGTAATAACAGATAAACCCTGCCAGTGTGATTCAAGCTCTGGGAGACAATCATGCAGTCCTTCCAGGGGTACAAACGCTACACCCCCAAATCCCCCTTCTCTTCCTTCCTCCCTTCTGCCCTGGGATCAGGGCTATAACCCTGCGGTGCGGTGCTGACAGAGAGTGGCCACCGACTCTGAGGACTATGCAAAGAAGAAGGAACAAAGAAAGCTGGAGCACACTGAGTCCAGGAGATAGAGGGGTCAGGAGAGCTAAGAAAATCTCCCCAAAGTTGTGTGCTTTCCAACAGAGAGCCTGCACCTCCTACCAGGAACAAGCAACACGAACACGGCAGTCAGTGGAGAGGTTACAAACCACAGTATTTCATGGATTGGGCTATAATTGGGATCAAATGATGTCTCTTGGGAATGAAATCTAGCACAGTGCAGCTCTGTGTCAAAGACGGTGTGTGATGCAGATGGTATTTCTGCCCCTGAAACCAACCTTGTAGTAAGTTGAACCATACAGAATTGTCATTTTTGTGGGTCAAAACAATTGTGTGTCGGCAATTCACATGCTCCAGAATTACATTACTCTACAGACAGTAGACAAGCTCATACACAGCAACAGTGCAATGAGCAGTGCCTTGTCATGAAGGCTCTAAAGTTCCCATTAGGTCATTGATCCAATCGACCATTCTATTCTTGATAGGACGTACGGTTGTGTCAGAAAAGCCAAGTCACAGCCATTGATAGTTGTAATGTAGCAGTACCTTCCAGGTGCTACAAGATAGGAATAGATAACAGCAAGTTTATCCTTAAAAAAACGCCCTTCAAAATACTAAAGAACTGATATGTTTTATAGACACTAAATATCTGTTCTCTTTGACCTTTATTGGGTGGAAATGTTTCTAGAATTTATAACAGTACACACTTCTCTGCCTTCTTAAATTGAAGCATGATGAAGTATTTTTCCTCATGATTCGAGGACACCAATACCTATACTATGCTCTAAAACAATAATGCCCTATTCAGGTATAGGAAAGTGTCGCAAGAGTAAAGACTTACAAGATTCTGTTTCTTGTATTCCACTGTTTGTTTTTTGTGCAACTAATATTAGTTAGTGAGCCCTGCCATAACAAAATACCACAGACTGGGTGGCTTAAACAATAGAAATTTATCTTCAGAGTTCAGAATGGGAGCTAGAAGTCCAAGCTCAGGGCGTCTGTAGGTTTCATTTCTTCTGAAGCCTCTGTCTTGGTTTGCAGATGACCACCTTCTCGCTGTGCCCTCATTTTAACTTAATCACCCTTTTAAAGATGTCACCTCCAAATACAGTCACATTCTGAGATCCTGGAGGGTTAAGACTTCAACATATAAATTTGGGGGAGAAAATTCCAGCCCACAACAAGCTCCTATGCCCAGATGCTATGCAAAGCTCGGGCTCCTAGATATACATGGGTTCAAATTAAGGCCATGTCACTTTTGGCTTTGTGACCCAGGCAAAGAAGTTGTTCAACATAAATTTCAGTTTCAGCCTCTATGAAGTGAGGATAATGATACCTACATCTCACTAGTTTCTTGTAATGCATAGAAGACAATGCACGTAAACATTGCCTGGCACGCACAAAGTGCTCAATAAACGTGTTATTTATTTTTAAATATCATTTTAGTATTGTGGTATCTAAACTATTTGTCTTTTCACAACCTATCACTTATGTTTGCCTATAGCTGTGCCTTTCCTGCTTTGATCTGTTATGGGCTCAAAAATCAGATAATTATGGAATTAAATACAAAGACTCAACATCGAGACCAAAGGCTCTCTTTTGAATAAATAGCACACACTTTAGAGCTTGGGATTTCAGATCTGTCTTCTGGCTGATAGTGTGCTTGTTTATCTTTGTTATTCTTACTATTCCAGATGTAATATGGAATTCATTGCACGTTTTAGATAAGATAATCACAATGTAAAGTGTGGTTTTGTCACTGGTAAAGGGGGAAAAAAGGCAGTGTCATAAATTTGACCACAAACTAGTGACATTAGAAATAAACAACCATTTGTTTTGGAAGTGGTCAGCAGTGGAGATGCACAATTTACTTGACTTTGCGTATCATTTGAAACAATAGCACAGAGAAGTCTGAGTAGCTGAATTATCTTATACAGAGTTTGCCAAACGGAAGTAAAGCATTAAGAACTACTCTCAGCGTTCCTTAAGTATCCTTGTGAAGCAGAGGTCAGCACACTTTTCCTGTGAAGGATCAGACAGTAAATATTTTAGGTGTTGTGGCCCTATGGTTTCTGTTTACTCAACTCTGCCAAGGTAGCCGGAAAGCAGTCATAAATGATACGTAAACAAGTAGGTGTGGCTGCACACCAATAAAATTCTCTGTGTGGACAATGAAATTTGATTTTCATAAAACTTTAATGTGTCAGGAAATACTATTTTTCTTTTGATTTTTTTCTCAACCATTTGGAAATATAAAAGCCATTCTTAGCTCAGGCAGCACAAAAATAGGTGGTGAGCCAGATTAGGCCCAGAAGCTGGAGTTTTTTTTTTCACCCTGTTCTGTTCTAAAAGTTCAACAACTATTTGTTGATGGTGACAACACATTCCTCCTACTGAAAACAATTTGAAAATTAAGGATCAATCCAGCATCCCTATTGCCTCATCCCACTTGCTCTTTTTGAAAACTATCAACGCTGGTGGTGTAGTAGCTCCCTACCTGGCTTAATTAAAACAAGCCCAATTAAGTTCCTTTACTGGACACTTTAAATGAGAGTTTCAAATTATAACCTCATAAACATAAGGCAGAATCTTGACTAGAGGCACTTTGGCTACAAATGACAAGAATAGGGACTGAGCTGTCAGGTGGATCTCACATTTACAAAGCAGCAAAAGATACTGACAGCTTTATACCGCATGAATACAAAAATTGTATTTTTACCAAACATTCATCATCATGATATGGCCTTGCTTAGGGGAATGAATGAAGAAGCAAACCTACAGTAAACCAATATCACAAAATGTTCTTAAGAATGAATGACATTGCCCGAAGTTTTAGATAATACTAAAGATAAGTTCAATGAAAATTATTTGTTACTCCCTAAGCATCACCTAGATATTACTTCTTCAATCCTTGGAGAAAAAAAAAATCACAGTATAAAAGGCATGTGATAAACACTGCAGTCTATAGTACTTCCTCTTACTTTTATAGAACTCCTCCTTCTGAAAAAGCTCAAAAGTATAATGCATTCTTTCTTCCAATCGCATATGATTCCCAGGTAGATGTTGCTATATCTTTTTTAATCAAAGGTGATGGAGTTTAGGACATGGTCCTCCAAAACATGACACTTTGGCATTTGAGAAAACAGCAGAAGCTGGAAGGTCATTCTCACCTTCCCCCTTCACTTTTCTCCTGAACCAGGCCATAAAAGAATTCTCTGCCTTTCCTTCGAGGAAGATCCTCATTCCAGGGGAGCCCATCCTACACCTGGAGAAAAGAAAAGACCTAATCTTTGAAGACAGGGAGATGCCAAGAAGAATCCAAACAAACAGGCCCTGCTAAGTTCCCCCAGTTTATTACCTTTAGATCATACCCTTTTGTCCTCCAATCACACTTCTGCATGACCATAAAATGACCATAAAATGACCCAGGTTTCCCTGTTTCTTTGGGTCTTCCTTCCTGAAGGCTCCTGTGTCATGTAAAACTTACATTAGATAAATGTGTATGTTTTTTTCCCTCCTTAGTCTGCCTTTTATTGGTGCTTCAGCAATGAACCTTACAATGGGTGAGAAATCTTTTCTTCTCTACAAAGGGAAGTAAAGAGATGTTAAAATTGTTTGCTGGAGATAATTCATGTGGTTCAGCAATGAACCTTAAAATAGGTGAGAAATCTTTTCTTCCCTACAAGGGAAAGTAAAGAGATGTTAAAATTGTTTGCTGGAAATAATTCAGGGAGTCCTTGGCAGAAGAGAGAATGGGGAGAACATTGCTGAATTACTAACCTAAGCCTTCTTCCAAATAGATCATGAAGATGTTACCCAGTTCCTTCCAGAAATGGAAGCCTTCTGAGATGAGATGATTCTGACATAAATGCACTCATGGCCCTGTATTGCAATGGTGACTACCAAGAACACCATCTTTGTAAAGACCATCATTATCATTCTGGACAAGTCCAGGATTGACTCTACTGATGAGCCATGTGACAATTATTTCAGTGATTTGCCATCAACAGGGCTAGAAGAGTTTTGTGTGTGCTCTTTTTTTTTTTTTAAAAAAAAAAAAAAAAAAAAAAAAGGACAGCATGTCTAATATCCACCTGAAAGAGAAGCAATTCCAATTCATTTGAGTTGTCTGGTACTTTTCCAGAAAATATTTTCCTAGTAATGAAGTGTACCAAATTTACTCTAAAAATCGTCTGATCTTCTGCCACAAAATCAGTGTTTTGAGACCATAAGGAACATCAAATGTCAAAAGCGTAACAGGACAAAACCAATAGAAGAGTATCTTTGATTTAGAACAGTTTTATTTATAACAAGAATTCATTGATCTGCTAATTTTACAAATCAAGAGGCACCTTTTTCATTTAGTTTATCCTTAAGTGCCCCTTGCACTGATTTCCTAAATGAACTCTTGTTTCGCATGAATACAGACTTTCTTAGGAACTACAATGCAATCTGAATACCAATAAAAAGACATCTAACCCAACTCCACCTCCTTTTTTTAGACAAGAACTGAAACTTTTCCTAATTAAAAAAAAAAGGGGGAGTTTATATATCTTGACTAGACAAGTATTTCCCAGGTCTCTGTCTATTCAAGATACAAATTAATTTGGGACATTTAATTAGGGATGTGCAATGCTAACATTATACATGAGCTTCATCAGTGATGGAAACCCTACCCAGGAAGAGTAAACCTGTTATATTCCTCATAACACTGTTCTTATCCCTATTCTAGCCTCAAAACCATTAGTAAAAAAAATGCTAAACGCTATCATTCTTCAAAATGTTTACCCAACACTGTGACCCAGTTGTAAACTTTCTGTAACCCGGTGGAAACACTTCTGCAGAGAATGAATGACTTTCAATCTAGCACAAACATACTCCAAAGGAAAGGCACAGTGCCTTCTAAGAGATGTGAGGAAGAGAGAGCTAGGTCAAGACAATGGACGCAGTGGCTGTGCAAATAAAAATTAATGAGTAGTGTTGGCAGAGGAGCAGACATTCTTTGGAAAGTGTAGTAACAGGTCTGTCTTGTTTAGGGATACATTTAACACAGTTTTTAAAATATCACAATCCAAGCTTGAATTCTACTTCTATGTATTGCAGGGTAAATTTACACCTGTGTAGTAATTCATCTCAGACTTTTGAATAATTGTTTTCTGTGATCTACCTTGAACAATGTATGATTACTCATTACAAAGTAATCATACAAAGCGATGAGTAATCAACTAGGTATTATCCAAAGGGGATTATGAACAAATAAACCCTGGGAGGTGGAGAGGGGGTGGGAACGAAGGAAGTGTTGGAGTCACACAAGGGGAAGTTGATTCCGGTAAAGGTTGGAGGTAGGGGGGTTACAAAGTGTCCCTGGCAGGGAAATCACAAGGCCAGGTACAACACCGGTAATTAAGAGTAAGAAGTGTGTGACCTTGTGCAGGCCAAGATGGATTGTTTCAAAAATTGCATCTCATAGATAAAAAGAAGGGACTGTGCTGAACACTCTTGGAGATTCTTTCCAGTATCCAAATACCAATCTATGTCTCTACCCAGGGAAAGGGCCCCACTAGCTCCAGCTGGGAAAGTTCCTCCTTCATTCATCAGATCCAGCACGGCGCCCGAGCCCTGGGACATGCGCTTGGCCTCCGCCTTCACCTAAGGACACCCCTCCCTTGCTGAGCGCCCCGAGGGTGAGCAGTGCAGGTAAGTGGCTCTTCGAATTCACGGGGAGCTCCGCACACCTTAAGTTGAAAGAACTGCTGCATCAAGGTGCCCCCATTCTTTCGGATCCTAAGCACTCAGATGCTCCCTTTCCTCTCCCCAACTCCTCTAAGTAACCGGATCGGTCTGCCCGCTCAGAGGTCACCTGCAAAGAGCTGAGTGATGTCACTGGGCTGCCCCCCAAACTGCCTCCAAGGTACAAAAGAGCCGAAATATTTGTGCACGATCAAAAGAGAAGGCCCGGCCCGGAAGGTGACCCTTTCAAAGGTATCTTTAGATTCTGCGGCCTCTGGGCCGGGGTCAGGAGGAAGGTGCGCGCACTCGGGGCCCTCGCCAGTTTCCACCGTCCCGCTGCCTCGCCGCTGGGCAGCCAGGCTGCTGCGGATTCCAACGCGACGGTTTGGTGCCGTAGAGGATCCCCAAAAAAGAGGACGCAGCAGGAGGAAGCCCCTGCAGGGTCCCAGGCCGAAGGGTTAAGGGAGCACTTTGCAAGAGTTGCGGGTGGCAACACCCAAGTCATCTTCTGAGTGCCACCTCGCCGGCTTCCGGCTCCGCGGCGCCTGCCCTCCCCGAGTCACCGCAGAAGCCGCACCGGGAGGGGCCCGGGCGCCGCGGTGGGGAAGGTCGGAGGGTCCCGAGCGCAGTAGAGGCAGGCGGGCTGGAGGCGCCGGGATGGCGAGAGGCGGGGGTGGGGTGGCGGGGTCGGAGGGTCCCGGGGCGCGGGGCGGGGGTGGGGGCCAGGCGGCCTGGCGGGCCGGGGCGGTGCGGGCCTCTTACCTGTGGTGGAGAGCACGGTGCTGGCGAAGAAGAGCGCGGAGGTGAAGTCCCAGTTCCAGTTGCCCGAGGCGTTGCTGAGCACCGACACGCCGTAGTTGCTGGCCTCCAGCACCCGGCCCAGGAACTGCTCGAGCTGCTGCTCGGACAGGCACTCGTGCTCCTCCAGGAAGCGCCGCTTCAGCTTGCGCAGCTCCTGGCGCAGCAGGTCCTCGTAGGGCAGCTCGACCGAGGAGAAGACCACGGCGCCGAAGACCAGGTAGAGCAGGTAGCCGAGCACCAGGAAGCCGAAGCACCAGGCCGAGCGGTGCCGCTCCACCAGGCGCACGCACGAGCTGCCGGCCAGGGACTGCAGCATCTTCGCCGCCGCCGCCAAAGCCAAGGCCGACGCCGCAGACCGGCCGGAGCGCGGCCCGCCGCCCCCTCCGGCCCCGCCGCCCCCGCCCCGCTCGGCCCGCGCCCGCCCAGCGCCTCCGGGCACAGCCGGCTCCCTGCGATTGGCTCACCCGGGCGATGTTTTGCTTCCTTCTTTTCCTGTTTCCTTGCAATATAAAAAGCCCAGATGATGTGGCGCTGACGTGGTTGCCGGCTCAGGTAACCAAGAGAGTCAGCGGAGATCGCGCGCAAACTTGGCCAGGGCCCGGGACGCCCCAGCACTTCGCGCTGTCCCCAGGGGTGGGGCGGGGGCTCGGTGGCGCGCAGACCCTAGTTTGGCCGCCGAGGCTCCTCTCGCTCCCTCCCCGGGTCCGGTAACCAAACCGGAGCGGACTGCGCGGTGTGTGCGCGTCCGTGTCCGTGTCCGCGTGTCCGCGTGTGTGTGTGTGTGTGTGTCCCGCGCGCTTGAGTGTGGTGGGGCCACTTCTGGGCAATGCACTGGCTGGCAGAGCCCCCTGTCCGAGAGATACTCCTTTCTCCCTCGTATTTCCTCCTAATCAAAGCCAGCATTACAAAACAGCGAGCGCTGAAATACTTTCCTTCTCTGTCTCATTGGCTGGAGAGTTGAGCAATCTGGTGCCAGGGATGATGGCGAAAATACCAGAACCTGGGAGTGGAAGGCACCTTGGCTCAGGAAAGTCTGTTCCCTCCTGCCCACCCTCTCACAAGGGAAAGTTTTAGGAAGGTCCTATTTCTGAGCTCTAATTGTCTAAAACGTGACCTTAGGTTTCATGGTGAAGAAATGTCCCAATGTGTCAACTACCAGAAGAAACTGAGCTTTCCCAGCTGTTTCTTTTTAGGGTGACAAAAATGTTGACAAAGGTCGTTGAGCTGCCTTATGTGGATGAGAGTAAAAAGCGGTGTATGCTCTCTGGAAAGGCGATTTGGCAATATGTTTCAAGAGCCTTGACAAGAGTTTGTGTTCTAATTCAGTGATGTGTCCTGAGAAAAAGTAAGCAGGCAAATGTTTATACGCAAGGCTGTTCATAAATGGCATCTATGCATGCATACATATGTTGTATAACATACTACATATGTATGTGAGATGTTTATGTTTAGAGATATTTACGGTGTCGATGAAATAATGTAGAGTCAGGAACACCCTAAATATTCCAAAATAGAAAATGGGTAAATAATTTATGGCGTCTCTACAGTATGGATACAGTATAGCCATTAAAGATGTGCTGAAGACTCCTGAAGCAAAACTGTGTCGAATCTCAAATACGCAAAACATTTGTATTTTGTATTGTAAAATAGAACTATATCTACATAATTGATCTACTGCATGGAAATTAAAAACCAGCTCCTAGCAATTGTCTTTGGGTAGTAGTGGATGGAGTACGTAGGTGAATTTCATTTCTTGTACCTGTCTCTTATTTTTCAAATGTTCTACAGTAGACATTTTTTGTAATCAGGAAAAACATTAAAAATAAACATAACTGAATTGTACAATTATTTATTACAAAACATAGCCCGAGGTTCTTTTTAAAAAGGTCATATTTTCAGACTAATGACCAACAAATATATGAAAAAATGCTCAACATCTCTGATGATCAGGGAAATGCAAATCAAAACCACGAGGGGATATCACTTAACTCCAGTGAGAATGGCTTTTATGAAAAAGTCCCAAAATAATAAATGCTGGCATGGTTGCGGAGAGATAGGAACACTCATACACTGCTGGTAGGACTGCAAACTAGCATAACCTCCATGGAAAGCAATATGGAGATACCTCCAAGAGCTACAAGTAGAACTACCATTTGATCCAGCAATCCCATTACTGGGCATCTACCCAAAGGAACAAAAGACATTCTGTAAAAAAGACATCTGCCCTCGAATGTTTATAGCAGCACAATTCACAATTGCAAAGATGTGGAAACAGCCCAAGTGCCCAGCAATCCATGAGTGGATTAATAAAATGTGGTATATGTATACCTCAGCCACAAAAAGTAATGGTGATCTAGCACCACTTGTATTATCCTGGATAGAGCTGGAGCCCATTCTACTAAGTGAAGTATCCCAAGAATGGAAGAACAAGCACCACATGTACTCACCATCAAATTGGTATTAACTGATCAACACTTATGTGCACAGTTAGTGCACATGCATTGGGTGTTGGGCGGGTTGCGGGGAGGAAGGGATAGGTATATACACACCTAATGGGTGCGGTGCGCAGTGTCTGGAGGATGGACACACTGGAAGCTCTGACTTGCATGGGGCAAAGGCAATATATGTAACCTAAACATTTGTACCCCCGTAATATGCTGAAATAAAAAAAGGTCATATTTTGTATTTTCATAGAAACTCATGAAATTGTCTAACATACACTTCAGTGATTTTTCACTTTGACTACATAACCTCACCTCCTATGTTACTCAGAAGATTGACGTCATCCCTCCACTTCTCTGCACTTCCAAACCTCATCAGTAATCTATTTCTTTCCTCTGCGTTTACCCTGAGGAAAAACAGGTACCTTCTTACTTTCAGGGTGACATTATTAACCTCCCACTCCCAGTCCCTCAGCCCCTGGGAAACCTTACCTTCTCAGCGAGTACCCTACTCTTTTAGAACGTGAATCTCTCCTTCTCTACTAGCTCCTTTCCATTTGCTTGCAAATCATGTCAAATCTCCATCCTGCACTGTCCTCTGCAGGTGCTCTATAATCCTTGCTCACTCTAACCTTGATCTTTGCCTATTTGACCTGTCTAGGGACCTCTTTGTTCCTGAGGTCATCTCTTCCTGCAGCACATCCTCATCATTCTCCTCCTGCCTCTGGTGGTGACTCCCCTCCCCATGCCTCTGGTCACGTGACTCCTTATGCCCAGACAGTCCCTCCTCCATCTCCATCTGTGACAGAGTTTCTAGACTTCAGGGCCCGGCTTACGCCATACCTCATCCATGAAACCTGTAATGCCCCAAAGGGATATGATTTTTTCCTCCTCTGAAACCACATAACTCTTTGAATGCCAGAGTTTGTGGGGTACTAGGAATTAACTGCATTTACAGGTGTGGCTATATCATTACATGCTCAAATATACATACATATATATGTCAGCTTTTGATACTCCCTCATCAAAAGGTAGGCTTTGTGTCCCCTGTTTCTGAATCTGGGTGCACTTGTGACTGCTTCAACCAACAGAGTGCATCAGAGATGATACTAGGTGATTTCTAAGGCTAGATCATAAAAGGTCAGCAGCTTGCAACTTTGTTCACTTGAACTCTCCTCTCTTGGAGCTCTGAGCCTTCATATAAGACGCCTGATTACCTTGAGGCCACCACGCTGGAGAGGCCACACGTAGGTGTACCGGGTGATAGTCCCAATTGATCCCAGCCTTCTGACCACACATATGAGTGCAGCCATCTTCAACACTCAGGCCAGGCCATCCACCTGCTGAATACCACTAGGTGACATAACTCTGTCCATGCCCCCTAGAACAGAAGAATCTCCCAGCTGAGCTCCATCTGAATTGTGAAATATAATCAGATGGTTGTTTTAAGCCGCTAAATTTTGGGGGTAGCTTGTTGTACAATAATAGGTAACCAACGGCATGCATCTGGCTGAACCTTAAAAATCATCATTAGATGTTTTCTTCTAATGGATTTGCCATTCTTTCCATATTTCATTTCTCTAGCTAAGACTGTGCCCCAGTTCTGTATTGCAACTAAGCCAAAGATAACAAATACTTTCAAATCATATTTATCTTCAGACTACAAGTAGAAACTGGAAATACCAGGAGAGTGGGCTGATGGGGGCATAGGTCCTGCCCTGCTGGGTGAGACCTGTGGAGTACAGACTGGATGTGGGGCTGAGGAATGCAACGATTTCGCTAGTTCAGGCTCTCAGAGATGATGTGATTCCTTATCGTACAGGTTGGCTGTCTCCCTTCCTCCTTTTGGCCCACTGCCCTGGACAGACTCACCTGTCTTCAAGGTAGTTAGCAATTTCAGAAATGTTAGGATTTTTCCTTCTGTTGAAACCTTCACCCTATATGGTTTGCATGTACCTCACTGCTGACTAGCCACTTCCCCCAGGCCTCCTGCCAACATGGATGCAGGAGATCATCTGAGCTGGTATCCCTGCTGCCTCACCCACACTCGAGATGCTGGAGGCCATACCTAAGCATTTTTCAGAAGAGAAAGGGAATATGGAAGAGAACTCAGACAAGAGCACAGAGACACACAAGAGGGGTGCAGGCGTGGAGTGGGAGAGGGAAGGGGGTGGAGAAAGCGGCCCTGGCTATTTTCTGCATCAGCATTACCTCTAATTGACATAATTTGTAGACTGATGACCATGTTTTGTGAAAACCAACCTTGCACTTGGCACAGAGCCTTGCAAATTCATCTGACATAGAGCTAATGATGCAAATGATCACTAATGCATGATAATTAGGCATGAGTAGGCTTAATTATCTCAACAGGTTGAGATGGTGAGATCAATTTTGTAGAGATGGTAGCTCTATGGGAAAGTCTTTCACTTGGGATCAAAAAGTGAAATTCACCGATACCGATTTGGGGAAATCCAATCAATCAGCAACAAGTACAGAAATTTCGCCCTCGTAATTCCACTTCTGGGTATACACCTAAAAGCGCTGGAAGCAGGGACTTGAACAGATACTTGTATATCCACGTTCACAGCATTATTCACGGTAGATAAAAGGTGGAAGGAACACAGGTGTCTATCCACAGATGAATGGAAAAACAAAACACGGTGTATAGATACAGTTGCATAGTATCCAGTCTTAAAAAGGAAGGAAATTCTGACACATGCTGTAAGTTGGATGGAGTTTGAGGACATCGTGCTCAGTGAAATAAACCAGTAACAAAAGCACAAATACTGTTTGATTCCACTTCTGTGAGGTGTCTAGAGTAGTCAAATTCATGGAAACAGAAAGTGGAAAGGTGATTGCCTGGGTCTGGGGAGAGAAGAGGATGGGAAGGTATTGTTTAGTGGGTACAGAGTTTCAGTTTTGCAAGATGAAGAGTTCTAGAGATGGGTGGACGATGGCAACAGTTTCATAATAATATCAATGTCCTAAAACCACTGAACTTTACACTTAAAAAATGGTTAGAATGGTAAATTTTGCGTTACATGTATTTTACCACAATTTTTTTTTAAAAAGTTAGCATTTGGGTTGACAGTGTGGACACAGCATTAACAGCCGGCTGAAGCTCTCCCACTAGCCAGTGAGCCTCCAGGTTGTACCTCTGATATAGAGCCCTTGAAGACGCAGGCATCCGCCACGTCAGAGAGTGCTGGGTGGTTTAGGTGGGGCACGGTACAAGGGACCTCAGGAACCTGGCACATACCCAGCTGAGAGGCACCTGGCTGGTGATGCATCTGGAAACTCGGCTTAGAGAAATATGTGGATGATTCCAAGAGTTTGCCAAGAGTAAAGAAAACTTTGGGATCTGATAGCTGATAGCTATCTGATAGCTCCACTAGAAAAAAAAAAAAAGGTGAGTTTATTTTGTATGTTTTCAAAGGGCAGACCTAGTTTGAATGGGTAGAAGAGACAGTGTAAGATTTATAAATCACTGTAAGAGAAAACATTGTATTCCTATGAACTGGCTGTCAGTGGAATGAGCTGCTTCCAAAAACAGTGAGCAGAAGACAAACAACCACAAATTATTAGGTTATTAAGTATCAAATGTCCGATTGCCTTAAGAACAAAGTTCGATAGTTGATATCTCTGACATTTCATTTTAATACTTCTTGTTTTGCTTTTTTATTTATTTTTTTATTGTGAAGATACATCCTCATTCTTTCAAACATATGTTTTGGCTTGTGGTTATCTTTCAAAATTTTCTTTTTAGAGAAATTTTTGTGAAACCATGGATAAGTCAAAAATTCATGTTATTTTTGAATGTGAGTTCCGTCCTGGAACCAATGTAGCACAGACAGCTCGAAATATCATCAAAGTGTTTGGAAAGGATGTGGCTAATGAACATATAGTATGTCAGTGGTTTGAGAAGTTCTATTCTGGTGATTTTAATCTTAAAAATGAGCCATGTGGGTGACCTGGGACCAAGGTGGATAATGATGAGCTGCAAGGTGTGGTGGAAGCGACTCCATCTCAACCTATGCATGAATTAGCAGCAAGGTTTGATGTTACTATTCCAACAATATTGGACCATTTGAAACAAATCGGCAAGGTAAAGAAGCTGGATAGATTGGTACTGCATGAATTAAGCAAGCATTAGAAGAGAAATCATTTCGAAGCTGGCCTTTCTTTGCTGTCACAACACAAAGGTGAACCATTTCTGCACCGTATTGTTACATGTGATGAGAAATGGATTCTTTTTGCCAATCTCAAGCGTTCAGCACAATGGTTGGATAAAGATGAAGTGCTGAAACACAGTCCAAAACTGAATATTCATCAATAAAAACAAAAGGTTTCTGTTTGGCAGTGCAGTGCTGGTATTATCGACTATAGCTTCATGAAACCTGGTCAACCGATTAAAGCAGATGTCTACTGCAACCAATTGGATGAAATGATGAGGATGTTTGTGATTAAGCAGCTGAGATTGGTCAATAGAGACAGGCCAATCCTCTTGCAAGACCACATATTGCAAAAAACAATGCTGCTCAAACTACAGAAGCTAGACTTACAAACTCTCTGTCATCCACCATTTTCACCAGACCTTGCACCAACTGACGGACCACTTCTTCCAGGCTTTGGATCACTTCTTGCAAGGAAAAATATTCAATTCTCAACAAGCTGTGGAAAACGCCTTTGGTGATTTCATCATCACTTCCTCTCCAGGTTTCTTCACTGCTGGCATAAACAAGCTACTGTTAAGGTGGCAAAACTGTGTCACTAGTTTAGGTGCATACTTTGAGTAATTGTACTGCTACTTATCTGAGATATAATAAACTAAAATTTTGATTCGAAATCAGACATTTCCTGTTTAACGGGACCTGTAGAACGGAGAGTGTTTAGCTTTATGTCATTTAAGGTTCTTTCCTAGTCTGCAATTTTATGGTTTCAGCATCTACAAGGTCAAGGGTATGGGGAGAAAAGGAATGAAGCAGGTGAAGCTCAGAGTTGCCCTGAAGCACCTCTGGGCTGCCCAGGGCACCCCAGCCCTTGAATCCCTGACTCCCAGGTGGCGCCATGCCCAGGTGTCAGGGAACCCTAACAGTGCAGACCCTCAGCTTCTCTGTGACCTTTGGCTGAGGATGTTGTCATTCCTTTCTCAATGTGGTGGGAGGTGGCCAACCTGTGAGGGGTTCATATCAGGGCTCATCCTCTGGACAGGCTCTGCCAGGAGGCAGCAAGTGACAGATCACTCCCCTTCAGGTCCTCCCACCCACACAGACCCGTGGCAGCCTGTCCACTCCCGGCCTGAGCAATTCTCATACTTTCTCTTCCTCTAGCTTGGGCAATAGAGTGAGGCTCTGTTTCAGAAAAAGAAAAAGTTAAAATTTATCAGAACTGACACACAAATATTTACAAATCTTACATGGTATTCTCAGTCAAGAAAAATGCAAACAATTGTAAAGATACTACATAAATGATAACTACATAAAATTAACCATAGTACATATTGTGCTATTGTAATAATTTTGTAGCCATCTCCTGTTGCTATTACTGTGAGTTCAAGTGTTGCAAGTATCCACTTATAAAGTTGCCTGATGCTAATAATTTATACATGAGGAGTTTGTCTCGCCAGTAAATTGCGTATTGCAATAAAAAATGATCTCTTGCAGTTCTCGCATATTTTTCATTGTTTAGTGCAATACCATAAACCTTGATTAGCACCAGGGGGCCCATTCAAAGTGCCACTAGTGATGCTGGAAGTGCTCCCAAAAAGCAGAGAAAAGTCATGACAACACAAGAAAAAGTGGAATTGCTGAATAAGTACCATAGACTGAGGTCTGCAGCTGAAGTTGTCCACCATTTCAAGATAAATGAAACCATTATTTAAAAAAAGAAAAGGAAATTCATGAAGTCATTGTCACAGCTATTCTAGCAGGTGTAAAACCCTTGTACTTTTTGTGAAATATTCTTTTATCTCATATTGAAAATGCCACTTTTATATGGGTTCAGGATTGCCTTAAGAAGCTACAATAAGCTTACTTTATTGTAAGAACACAGTATATAATGCATACAACATACAAAATACGTGTTACATGACTTTATGTTATTGGTAAGGTTTCTGGTCAACAGTAGGCTATTAATAGTTAAGTTTGGGGGGAGTGGAAGTTTGTATGTGGATTTTTGACTGTGTGGCAAGTTGGCACCTCTAACCCCCATGGTGTTCAAGGGTCAACTGTGTAAAAAAGATCTTTTGGGTTGTATTTAACCCAGTGGAGGGCAAAAATCCTCTATTAGACTTTTAACTTTGAATGCCTGCCCTGCCTGTAAACTTTTTAAAAATACACCCTGTCTTACAGTTCCCAGGAGCACGACTGTCCCATAACCCCAGCACTAGCATGACTGATTGGACTAGGATAGAACCTGGCCCAGTGTCAGTGAAACCAATGGTTGTCTGCCTCCCAATCAGATTCACCACCACTATTTGAAAACTTAGTGGGGATTTTCACGAAGGCGGTGATGTGCACTGGGACCGAAGGCGGTCAGATGCAAAATAAGGAAACGGCTTGAGTGAAAAACAAGAATAGAAAGACACAGACGCAAGAGTAGGCTTCTGTGAAATGATAGCAGTAGAAATAGAGCTTGTGTAGGTTGACAAGTAAACGGGAGGTGAGAAAGCAAAAATAGCAAATGAAACTAATACTTCCAAAAAGTTTGATTGTGAAAGGGAAGAGAAGCTGGAAGAACTTACAGGGTATCATCTATAAGCCCAGAGATGCTCTATCATAGAGACACTGGAAAAAATCAAGTAAGGGACTGAGAAGTGGAGTGGGGAGAGAAGCAGAGGAAAGTGAAGATCTGCAGGATACAGAGAAGAAAGATTATACAAGAAAGTACTCAAGAGTGTTGAATGCTGCAGGAGGAAGGGGAAGGATGAGATATGAGCATCAAGAAGCTGTTAGGAACATTATCTAGTATACTTTTAGAGGGCCCCAGATTTATTGCAGTTAAGGAGAAAGAGGCAGAGGAGTGGCGATGATTAGCCCAAAACAGTAGTTCAAGTTAGTTCATGAAAGAAAAGGGAGCCCATTGATGAAGACATAGTGTTGAGAGAGGATGTGTGTGATTGGGTGAATGTGAACATGTTGTGGGTTTAAAATGAAAGAGACTTGAACATGATTTCTGGGAAGGAGCCAGCGGAGAAGTTGGGAATGAGGAAAGAAGAGAAAGAGGAGACAAGTGATAAAGAATGTTCCAGAGAAGGTGGGCAAGACTGCAATCCACAGCACAGACACGGTAGACAAGAGAGGGAGAGAAGTGGAGGGTTAGCCTGCTCACTCGCTTATTGCTTTATTTAACACATAGAGGTGGAATACCCGCCATGAGACAAGAAATGTGCTAGACTCAGGGAAGATGGTAGTGAGAAAAATGATTATGTTTGTCGTCTTAAAGCAACCTATTCAAATGAAGGAGTCAAACACTAACTAAATATGCATTGAACTATGACGAGTAAAGCTCAGGGAGAGGGCTGAAACTTGGCAGGAAAAGAGGCTAGGAGGGGCCAGACTATGAAAGAACTTGCAGGGCACATTAAGAATTTTGGTCTTTTCCCCAGGAATGCAGGGAAGGGTTTTCAGCACAAAAATTTGCATTTCAAAATGGCCACCTTGCAGAGTGAAGAGTGGGTGGGTCAGGAGTGGTGCCAAGAAAACCTTGGGGAGGGGGTGATCCAGGAGTTACGAGGGCAGCGTACACCAAGCATGGCAGTGCAAAAGAGCAGGATCACTGTGTGTTCTGTCCTTAGCAGTAGCCTCTGCACCCAGAACAGAGCCTGGCACATAGTGTGAGCTCAATGAATGGTCATGAAAATGAGAATGAATGAATGAATGTGGGCAGAAGGGCTCAGACTTCAGAGGTCTCCAGAATTTAGGGCTGGACCGAGTGAGTAGATGGAAGTGGTAAGAGAGGCATCAGGTCTCTGGCTTATTTACCAGTTTTAATGGTGGTGTTGTTAATGGAAGTCAGGATTAGTTGGAGAAGAATAAGGTTTGTGGGGAAGGTCATGATTCCAGTTTAAGATGAGCTGAGCTTGAGGGTCTTTTCACATATTCAAGAGAACATGTCTCACAGGCAGTTGTATATTCTGGCCTGGAGCTCAAAGAATTATTGGTGGAGATATATAAACAGAATGGTAGGTTATCTAATTTAAAATGTATATATGAAATATTTCTAAGTAATGACCCGTTTTGGGTATAGTCGCAGAAGTGGGTGACTAAAGTTTAGTAAAGTTTACAATTGTTGGAATAAAGAAGGTCGAGAACACATAGATGCCAGTTGCTGGATTGGACACCCACATATATGTTAAAAATCTTCCAGGGAGATGATAGGAGTTGAAGCGTAGAGAAGGGTGACAGATGAGACAAGGGAGACAGGGTGAGACATGGTCCCCAAGGGCTATGAAGATGCACAGGTAAAAGGAAGGGAATTAGACTAGTTCCATCTCCTGCTAACTATGCACCATGAGCAAGCCATTTTACTTCCTTAAACCTCTTTTTCTTCATGTGTTTAACAAATATTCATAACAAATGAAGAAGGGTGATAACAACCTGTTCTCTCTCTCTCTCATCAGCATTTGCTTGTCTGGGAATGATTTTATTTCTCCTTCATTTGTGAGGCTTATTCTGGCAGGATATAAAATTCTTGGCTGTTAGTTTTGTTCTTTCTGGACATTGAAAATCCCATCCCATTCTCTTCTAGCCTGGAAGATGTCTGTTGAGAAGTCTGCTATTAGTCTGATGGGGTTTCCTTTATAGGTGACTAGACACTTTTCTCTTGCTGATTTTAAGGTATGGCTGAAATTGATTAGATGGGCTCTAATAAAAGCTCTAATAAAAGCCTCCAAGTACTTAGAAGATAAAAGGCACATTGTGAGCTGGGTCATGTTGTCCAAAATGTCTTCCTAAGGGAAGTCACTCTTGAGCTAGGATTTGAATGCCCTAAGTTCAAATGGTAGGCCCTCCTACAGAGCAGCTGTGCATCATGTTTAATAAGTTAAATGACCCCTCTAAGTCTGTTTCCTCAGATGGAAATGAGGCTAATGTTGATGAAAACTCAAGGATTTGGGGGTGGTATGTGTTTGGTTGGGGATAAGGTTATACTTGTCTGTCTGGCTTAAGTAAGGTAATGTGAAAAGTACTTTCTAAACTAAGAAGTGCTGTAGAGATGTTGGTCATTACTAGTGAAAAATTTGTTCCCCTTGCTCCTCTATAATTATTTAACAGTGATCAAGGAGGAGGTATGTCCCTTCATTGCTTGCCCTTTCTGCCTCTGCAAACCTTTTTTAATGCAGAGATTCTTAAGTAACGTTGCATATCAGGACTATAACCAGATGCACTCAGCTCACCACATACAAAAATCCTCATGGGGCAGGGGACATGTTAAAAGAATTCAATGAAAATAATATCATAATTAATGATCAAATAGGGAATCTCAACAGACAAATGGAAAGTATAAAACACAGGACACAGGTGAAAATTCTATAACTAAAAATACAGTAACTGAAGTAAAAATTCACTGGATATTCATATTTGAAATGGCTGAAGAAAGAATCTGTAAAATCAATTTAGAAATTGTGTTATCTGAAGAACAAAGAGGAAAAAGATTGAAGAAAATAAACAGAGACTTAGGTACCTGTAGGCCAGTGTCAAACAATCTGACATATGTAATTGAAATCCTAGAAGGAAAAAGGAGAAAGAAAAATATCTGAAAAAATATTGGTCAAAAATTTCATGAATTAAATGAACAATACTGCCTTACAAATCCAAAAATATCTGCAGATTCAGGAAATATAAATACAAAGAGAACCACACCATGGCACATCATAGTTAAACAGCTGAAAACAAAAGATAAAGAGAAAATCTTGAAAAGCAGCCAGAGCTGAAAGACATCATTTGCAGGGGATTACCAATGGGGGCCAGAGACAATAAAACAACACTTTCAAAATGTTAAAATAAAAAAAAGACCTGAAAACTGAGAATTTTATATTCAGTGAAAATATGCTTTAACACATTGGCTGCCACACTAGAGAAAAATTCTTTTTCCTTGGGGCCGTGGTGTTTTATTACGAAAATAGAACAAAAACTTTGAAAACAAAATGATCCTTTCTAATTTAATGAAAAATTTGTTATTTTTTATTGCTTTCTGTGTGTGAGTTATATACAACTTGAAAAATAGTTTACATGGCTCTGAAGGTGAAGAGACGTGTGAGTTACCTATGCTTCATGAGGCCCCAGGCTCAAAACTAGCGTGAGTTAAATACAACTCACATAGCAATTAATGTGTTAAGGGGGGGTGGGGCTTAAAAGAAGACATTTTCAGATAAATGAAAGCTGAGATAATTAATTACCAGCAGAATTGTATTCAAGAAATGCTAAATGATATCCTTCCTTTAGGCTGAAGAGAAATGTCATCGGATACTAGGATCTACAGAAAGGAATGAATAGAGCAGAAAATGTTATATAAATAGACATAAATAGACAAATGTAAGACTGTGTTTTCTTTCCTCCTGTAATTTACTTCAAAAAACCCAACTGTTTGAAAGATAATTAGTCAAACTGCAAGATGGGGCTTATAACATGCCTAAAAGTCAAATATGATAAAAATCATACAATGAATGAGGGACAAGTAAATGGAATCCTGAAACCAACCTTTACAAATTAATAAAGGGGTGCTAAAAATAATGATAATGACCAGCCACTGTCCCCTTGTTTGCTTCTCTGCAATTGCTACTCTGGAGTCACACAGCTGATGGTGATAAAGATTCTTAACTTTCTCTGTAGATGCCATCACCTTTTTGAAACCTAAAGGTAGTTTCTAAGCTATCTCCCAGGCTGGCACTCCAGTGGACTGGCTGACCCATCTAGACCAGCAGCCCATACCAAGAAACTGACTCAACTGGAATTGGGATCCCAAACCCAGGAACTGACTCAACACAAGAAGACAATTTCTACAGCCCTATAATTTTGCCCTGAACCTAACCAATTAGCAAACCCAATTGCCTACTCCTTTGCCTGCCAAACTATCTTTAAAAATCCCATCTGCCAAATTCGCAGGGAGGCGGATTTGAGAATTTCCTCTCATCTCCCCACTTAGCACTCTGCAGAATTAAACCCTTTCTCCATTGCAATTCCAACTGCCTCAGCCTACTGGTTCTTCTCTGTGCAGCGGGTGCTACAACCCAGTTGGATGGCAACAATCCTACTCTTTTAAAAATATTACATTTGTGAATCAAGAAGTGGTAATTAGGAAGTGGGAACCTGATGTCAGGTAGGAAGGAAGAAGGAGGAAGATTGAAGTAGGAAGTGTCAAGCGGTAAGTAAGAAATGGGAAGAGGAACAAAATTAAATACTAAATCCTGAACATACAAACTACTACACTTCAATATTGGAAGGCAAATAATCCAGTAAAAAAATGACTTGAACAAACCCTTCATGAAAGACCAGCAAGCACATGAGAAGATGATTAACATTGTTAGTCATCACAGAAATATGAATTAAACAACAAGATACCACTTACACCCACTAAAATGATTAAAATTTAAAAGACTGGCAAGAAAGTCAAGAAATGTCTCAAAAACATGGAGACATGTTGAAAAGACATAGGAACAAATCAGAAAAGACTCCCAATGTCTAAAGCTGGAACATTCTGAGCAACAAAATAAATAACAATGACATTGGATTATAAAATCCAGTATAGTAACATAAATAAAATCCTTAGGTCTGTGCTGATTAAACAAATGATTGAATAAAATAAATAAATGGGGCCGAAGGAACAGTTCTTTCTAACAATAATTTCACCCAGTAAGTGTAGAAAGGAGTGAAGGAAGCAGAAAATCACTTGTAGAACACCCCAATAATTTTTGTTGCAGACAAGATACACCAATGGATGCTAAAATTATCACATAAAAGTTTGAGTAGAATCAAACTCAAGGTCTGCTTGTGAGATCAGTTAAAATGATGGACCACAGTGTCTATGCTGCATGGGGAAGGACTACTATGTCAAAAGGAAATTGAATAGTTGCACAGCTAACTGGTTTCCATGACATGGGAGACTGGGTATAGTGGGAATATGGGAATGAAGGATGAAAGAAGAGGAAGATGTAGTTATAGAGGAGAAGACTTATTTCAGGAGGCTGTAGTGGGTTCTGGGTGACAGCAATTTCCAGTAGTTAGCCACTGCCGAAGTGCAGGGAAGAGAGCCACCAGATGAGCCGTGACTCCAGGGCTATGTATATTGTCACTGAAGACGCAAGATGGTGCCAGGATTGGAGTAGAGAAAGAGACAGAAATCTGCAGGGTTGCAGGAGTGAGTGGGAGGTTAGTGGATGATGGAGACAATTAATGGTTAAAGGAAGGAATAGTGCTGTAGGGAATAGCCCCTAACGGAAGGTCCTTTTTACTAAAGGGAGGAAGGGCAATTATTTGAAAATTGATCCAGGGACTTGAGGAGGATGCTGACACCTTCTTCATCCCTGAGATGTAATTAAATGAGCAGCACTCTCCAAGGGATGCTGGGAATATACACGAGGGCTGTCTGGAGAGTATATAGCCACTGTGAATATAATGAGAACATATTACATGGCTGGATACTTTCTGGACAACTATTGTGTGCTTGGAGGACCAGGCTTCGCGAAGGCAGAGAGGCAGAGGGTATTCTGTGACAGGAATAAAGAAGTAGGTGGAATGGATTTGGTAAGAGTGTCTCAGAAGGTAGGTGGAAAACTTTTCACAAGAGGGGAGCCATGGGAATTCTAGTTACAGGAGAGCAAACCTAGAAGAAACTGTAGGTGTGAGCAGAGGACATTACCAAGCAATGGCCTCACTGCCTGATGCACGTAGAAGCCAATATCATGGCACCAACTTTTGAGAAAAGAAAAAGCTTTATGGTGAGTTGACAGGCAAGGAGACAGGAGGCAACACTCAAATCCGTCTCCCCAATCTGAGGGTGGGTCAAGCTTTTAAGTCATGTCTAACTAGTTCCAGGTGACACCAATGCAACAGCTGGCTGATGGCAGTAGATTAGGAGATGAAAGCTTTTTTTCCCTTGTGCAAGCCTGGGCTACCTGACTCACAATTTTGACTCTGCACCATCTTTAACAACTTAAGCAATGGTTAGCTGGTCCTGCGGTTACAGGTCAAGGATGAATGTATGGGACAGCTTACATTTTGCAAGGTGATCAAGATGGAGGAATGCTGCAGAGTAGAATGAACTGGTCTTGAGGTTCCAAAGCCAACTGTGGTAGCTTGAGTGAGGTGCAGCTGATACTCAAGGCTGGATGGTGCTGGCCACCCATTCAGCAGGCAGTGCCTTCTGTTTGACTCCCCAATGTCCTCTACCCTCTTCCCTGGTCTCACCCCATCCCCCACTCCCCATTGGATGCTAGAACAGGATCACTTTCAACTTCAGAAATACTGTCTTGGTAAACCAAACACCAACCTTGGCCCATCTTTGCTGCTATTCCCTGAACGTGGGGTGCAAGCCAGAAATTTTCATTCTAGATGAGCCATTAACTTAATTTCAGAGCACTTCTTATTCTTTTAAATACTTTGACTTTTCCCTTTGCTTTTTTTCCTAAATAACTTCACTTTTATTTTGGTGCTTTAGAGTTTGTAGATCATTTCCATGTAAATAATTCATTAGATAAAGTCATTAGTGTAATTTCCTTACAATAATTGTCTAAGTAGGCTATAGGCATCATTATCCAATTTTTATAGATGAGTAAACTCAGACTTTAGGAACTGCTTTTTCAAGGGCATTGTACTTCAGTGCTCTTCCATTGTCACCAAGGGGGCCTGTCCTTTAAATTGCAAAGTTGCAGAGCATACTGACAGGGCTGTTCTGAAGCATGCCTACAAAACGCTTATGACGCAGTTGGCCATAGATTTAAAAATGAAACCCGAGAGCTCAGTCATAATGGCTTCCTGTCACTATTCTTTTGTCATCTTTCAAGGACTTTTAAATCACTGAGAAATATATTTGTTCTTTGCTGAAAACCACATGAACGTGGATGAAACTGACAGATAATCAATCAGGAGAATGACTACGGGTGGTGGCTGCCTTCCAGACACCGAGTGGGTTTGGTGTCTGTTTAAGATGACAGAAAAGCAGTCACTGAGAGGAGTTGATGGACCTCAGTCAGTGGTTCTAAGATTTTTGTCATTCTCAGAGAATAACTGCTTTTTCAATCCAGATTTTAAAATGGCAGAAACTCCCTGAATCAGCAAGTCTTATAAATTGGTGTTTACCTGTTTGGAGATTCGGGAAGGGGGAAGGATTTTGTAGTTGTTGTCAATCTTATCCAAACATACTTGGCCAGAATTATAAGAAGTAAAAATTCCCAAAGGGTACATTGCTTTAAAGTGAAACAGATATAGATCAGGGATTTGGCATGTAAATCATTGTCAATTTGTAGTGACTCCAATTTGTAGTGGGCTTTTTAGTAGGTATTTTGCATTTTACAGTATTCAGTTGAATCATATGAAATTGCTGTTTTTGGAGGTAAAATCGTGGTCAAATAACAGCAATTTTATATGGTTCAAAGCAATGTTTATCTAAAACGTAAGACAGAGCACACACTTTGATACACACTCTTCTGTAGAGCTTAAAAAACAAAACCTTCAGTTTTCCCTCTCAGTCTTTCCTTCTTTGTTTGAGACAGATAACTCATAAGGCCCAGCTACCCCTCAAGAATCTGCATTTCAACTCTAGAGCCTTTGGCTGACACTCCTAGCCACATCTAGATCACGAAGCAGTCTGGAACCCATCACACGGAGAGAAATGAGAAACAAAAACAATTCAAAGACCTAAAAACCTGCCCAAGAAATTCTGAAATCCAACTATAATCAATGAATACATTATTGATCTATATTTATTATTCAGTCATAGTACTTTAAGTGGTAAATAAAACTTAAAAATTCTGTTGTCTCCTTTAGGTGTCTTTTTTAAAGTAAAAGGTGAACAAGAATGAAGTACTTCGCTGCCCCTCACCCCAGCATCATACTGTACTCAGTCTGAGGACTTTCTTTTACACAATCTGAATGTATTCTGTGGTTAGCTGGTCCATGTAATTAAAAATATGTTATGTACGGGGAGACGAAGGAAATATTGCCATAGAAACTCTAATACTGAGTTTATAATTATAAACTTTTCATTTGTGAAATTATAGTTGCAAATATCTTTGTCCAGAAAATTGGGATCCTTCATCAGAAGCAAGGAATTACCTTTCCATTTTACTAAATTAACCATGTTGAATGTTAGTATAAACTATCAGTAAGACTCGCCATTTTTTCATGCCAGCTCAACTGCACTAGGCATTTTCCAATCAAAGCATCACTGAAAATATTTAAAACTCATGCTGTTAAGTGTATTTGCTTTACTTACAAGAGATTTTCCAGGAGAATAAGTTAAAAGTAGTGGACTCTGGACAACATTTTGCTTTGGTTCAGTATAATAATAAACTAGAGCTGGCATGCTATTTTAATTGCTAAAGAGACAATTAACAATCATCCTCATGTCTGTATTTCTGTGTAAGGTTAACAGAGACAATTCATATACATGAATTCACATAAATATTTGGCCAATCACCTTCAGCTCAATGTGTGCTCATAGTGTTCCTACTAGTGGTTATATTTATCTATCCTTCACCTTGAAATAATGTACATCTAAGTTTTCCAGCAGGTTTGGGCATTCAGTTTTTGACAATGGATTGGTGATATTCTCTTAAAGAATTTAGCTAATGATGTTGGGAAATGAAGAGAGGAGGCCTGAAGTCAAAATCTCATCAGCCCATGTTATGATTAACTAACTTGACAATAGAGACATTTACATGGGCCATGCTTTAAAACCAACCAGCTGACAGAGATTGCAACATCTCTGGTCACAAGAAGCTTAAATATAATGCATTATATATGTCCAGCATGAGCAAGAGTGAGACCCCATCTCTACAAAAAATAGAAAAATTAGTAGGGCGTGGTGCCATACATCTGTAATCCCAGCTACTCAGGAGGCTGAGGCAGGAGGATTGCTTGAGCCCAGGAGTTTGAGGCTGCAGTGAGCTATGATGATGCCACTGCACTCTAGCCTTGGCAACAGAGTAAAACTCTGCCTAAAAAAAAAAGAAAAAAGAAACACCTATGACCCAAATGTTGACAAGAATGTGGAGTTGGTAGGAGTATAAAATGGCACAACCACTTTGGAAAAAGGTCTGGAAGTATCCTATAAAACTAAACTTACACCTCACCTATAATCTGGCCATTCTATTCTAGGAGAAAAGAAAATGTATGTCCCCCAAAAGACTTTTGCAAGAATATTCATAGCAGCTTTGTGTATCACAGCTAAAAATTGGAAACAACCCAGGTGTCCATCAATGGGAGAATGGATAAACAAACTGTGAAGTACCCATGCACTTTATTACTGCTCAGTACTATAAAGGGACAAAAAGCTCATGCACACAACATAGGGAGGTAGAAGGGAATTGACTGGCAAAGGACATGAGAGACTCTCTGGGGTGATGGTGATCCTCTCTATCTTGACAGGGGTTTAGATTGCACATGTGTACAAGTTGTCAAAACTCAGCAAATCTAGCATTTGGACATGTAAGTTTTATATAGAAGAAAAAACTATAGATAATCATTGAACTATAGTTAATGATATGTATATAGAAGTATTTAGAGGGAAGTATACTGATGGCTGCAATTTTCTTTGCAATGCAAAAAAAAATGGATGGCTAGATGGATAGAGAATGGATAGATGAATACAAATATGTAAAATAAGTAATGTAAAAAAAAAACAGTAGAGTCTAAATGAATCTGGAATCTATGGGTATTCATTATAAATGTTTTATTGTGTGTTTGAAATGGTTCATAATAAAATGTTTGGAAAAGAAAAAAAAAACTCTCCACCCCACTTCAGTGGAGAATATTGTCAATTTATAATACGTGTTTGTTGCATTCAGTGAATGAATGAAAAAAGAGTGCATGAATGTTGACTAAGATGGATTTATTTATTAGATACCTTTTAGGTCTTTGACACCCTAATAGATACTTTACCTACATTAAAGTGTTTTAAATGGCAGTCTCCTTGTTCTTATGAAATTCATAGAAGGTGGTAGAAATCCAAAAAGATACAGCTGTAACTGCATGAAAATAAGAAATTATGTGCTCAAAATGTAAAATAAATTATTTTTTGTGTGTCTCTCCCAGAATCCCTAACAAAACAATGCGATGGCCCTGAACTTGGATCTCATTATACGCTGTCAGTTTTATTTTCCAGCAGTTGTTCACTTTCAACCCTGAATGCTAAAGAGCTGGTTCACTGTGTTCTGAACAGTGAACAGACTAGCACAGAATAAAGACAAAATTTTTCATCTTAAAAAGAATAAAAAGATACGAACATGATGTTCTCATTATGACTTTTTTCTCTTCTCAATTATTTTAAAATCTTTTTGCTCCTGTTACCACCACCTCCCAGTGAACATTAAAGAACAGATCAGCTGTTGCTTCTTACCTTTAGATTTTTCTTTGGAAAATGACACGCCCAGTTTAGTCTCTGAGCCAGTAGGTGGTGCCTGTGGGTGAGATTCGACCACACCCCTGTCTGAGGAGTCAGTAGATGCACTTAAAAGGTGTGCCAATTGACCTCCCTGTCAGTAGGTGGCACTTGCTGGGAGGGGCAGGCTGCAGGGTTGTTTTGGGGTCCTGTAACCAGATCCCGTTCCTCTGGAGAGGCACTCTAGTGCCTCAGGTGGTGGGTGGGGCCCTGAGATTTTCAGGTGTGTCCTATTCTCCACCTTAGCAGGGCAGGTGGAGGAGTGAGTCTGGGCAGAGCTGGGTTGGGTGAGCCTTTAAATAAAGGGTTCTCAAAAAACAGAACTACGAGGCTTTCAATTCAAATTCTGGAAGGTCCACGCCTGAGAAATAAGGGTGAACCTCACTAAAACTAGAGCCATGTCCTGATGCTGCTCCTGCTCTGATTGGAACAAGGGGACATTCCCGAGCCTGCCTGAGTGGGAATTCAGAGTGGAGGAACGCTTACCAACTCCTGTTACAAGGCTAGTGTGACTGACACGAAACTAGATGAGGACATTACAAAAAAGAAAAATCATAATGCCAATATTCCTCAGGAGCACAGACACAAAATAATAGCAAATCAAATCCAGCAATGCATAAAAGGGTAATTGCTCGCGATCAAGATGAGTTTATTCCAGAAATTCATAACATAAGCGAATCAATCAGTGTTATTGACCATATTAATAAGATGAAGGAAACATTCATATGATCTTTTTGATAGATACAGAAAGGTATTTCATGAACTTCGACACCCTTTAATAAGGAAGACTCACAGCATGCAAACAATAAAGAGGAATAATTTAATTTCTCATGATCAAGATGAGTTTATTCCAGGAATTCATAACATCAGAGTTTATGTTATTCAGTGTTATTGATTTCCTTTCTCTCATGTTAATAAGAGAAAGGAAAAATTCATATGATAATTTCAATAGATACAAAATGATGTTTCATAAAATTTAACATTCTTTCATGAATAGCCAGAAAGGCGTTCTGGTGAAGGTTATAAACAAAATGCCTACCACTAACCTTACATTAATAAGCATTATAATAGTAAGACATTGAATTATTTCCTCTTGAATCAAGAAACAAAGACATCCACTAACCACTTCTATTTAACATTGTACTAGAGTTCCTAGTTAGCACAATAGGTAAAGAAAAATGTATGCAAATTGTAAATGACCCAGACTTTAAAACCCCTATTATTCACAGATAATATAATCATTTACATAGAATATGCAAAAGTCCAAAATTTATTTATAGTAAGTGAATTTAGGAAGATCATTAAATGCAAGGCCAATATGCAAACATCAACTGAATTTCTATTTACCAGAAACAATTGAAAATTAAAATTATGAAAACATTTCCGGTAGCATCAAAGAACATCAAATGCCTAGAAATAACGGTAATGAAAGATGGTATGGTAGGCAGAATAACACTCCCCTAAAGATGTTCATGTCCTAAACCCAGGAACCTGTAAATATAATAACTTACATGGCCAAAAGGACTTTGCAAACCTGATAAAGTTAAGGATTTTGAGATGGAGAGATTATTCTGAATTATCGAGATGGGCCCAGTCCAATCACACACGAGTCCTTATAGTTAGAGAGCCTTTCCTGGCTCTGGTTACAGAAAGAGAAATGAGAATAGAAGCGGGTCAAGGAGATGCAACATTGATGGCTTCAAAGAAGGAGAAAGGAGGCCAGGAGCTAAGGAATTCAGATGACCTCTAGGAGTCAGAAAAGGCACTGAAATGAACTGTCACCTAGAACCTCCAAAAAGGATGCAACTCAGCTGACACTTTGATTTTAGCTTTGTAAGCCTCATTTTGGACTTCTGACCTCTGGAACTGTAAAATAATAAATTCGTGTTGTTTTAAGCCACTGTGTGAATGGTAATTTGTTATAGCAGCAGTAGGAAACCAATACAGATTTTGGTGCCAAGACCAGGGGTGCTACTGTAACAAAGATCTAAATGAGGAAGGATCTTTGGGCTTGGGCAGTGAGTAGAGCATGGAAGAACTTCAAGGAACGTGATAGGAAAAGTCTAGATTGCCTTGGGAAGAGAAATGTGTAGAAATATGAATGTTAAGGACTCCGACAGTGAGGCCTCAGAAAGAAGTGAGCAGGACAACACAGAAAACCTGTGTCTTACAGAATATATAAATCCTTATAAACCCACTGTTGGTAGAAATGCAGGTGTTAAAGGTACAGCTAACAAGGGTTCAGGAAGAAATAAAGAAACAGGAGCAGTGTGGGATGGCAGTGGAAGGGAGGGAAAAAAAGGAAATGGTAAGAAAAATTACTGAAGACTGTGTTTCCATCAGGACGTTGAATCAGCAGAGTTAAAAGACTCAAGTTAATTGAAAATACTTTTTTATTGTATAGACTTTACGTAACGCCTTCAGGACTAACATCTTCTGAGACTGAAGCACAGGGGCCATGGCTTTGCAAATACTGCAGAAGCGTAAGACAAGGTCTCTGAAATCAGGGCACTTGAAATTTATTTTAGGGGAGAAGGTTAACAAATAGGTAATACAGTATGATACTATACCTTGAATGCTAAGTTGCAGAACACAAACTATAAATCTGTAGGACCTTAGAAAGAAAGATCAAAGAGGGCAATTTGAATCAATTTATCTCCACCCTTTGTTATTCTAATAATTTTGTCTTTTATAGGAATCCAAGGGACAGGCAGAGGTCTTAATTGTACATAATGGCTGTTCTATCAGCTCCCTCTAAATTCTTACTAAGCTGTCAAATATTAAAATAAGATCAAAGCTGGGTTTGATTTTTTTAAAGTAGTACATGTTTGTTTACAAGGTGTATAAAACTTTAGAAAATATGTCTTCCATATATTTGGATATAAGCTCTTGAAGCCTCTAAATGATTTTGTACCCCTCACCCCTAATTTCTACCTATGTCTTACACATAGTAAGTGGCTGATAGATCAGTTATTGACTACTGAAACCCAGGCCTTTCTGGAGTTTACCCCTTATTAACCCCTTCTGGGTGTTTAGCATTCCAATTACTTCTTTCAGCAAAATGCTTAAAGCGGTGTTTCTCTGGTTTGAAAACTTATGCCCTGCGAATACCGCATGTTATGTTTAACTGCAGCTTTACAGGAACTTAGAATATGCAAGATATACAGATTCTGGAGATCCTAGAGGAACAGGTTTTCCTTCAGAGAACATACTTCCGATTGTGCCCTCTGTGCCGTCCACGGCCTTCCTCCTAAATATTTACAGACTGGCTGTATCTGCACATTGCCTTGATGGTCAGAGAGAGATCAGTGTCAGAGTCTCATACCATGCAAAACCAAACAGTTACGGAAAATTTTAAATGAATACAAATCAGATTTCTCATGATCGATTTTGGTTTTCACATCTTTTTGAGTTCTCTTAAGTTTATAACACTCATATTTGGAGTCTGATGCTGTGATACTGGGACCAGAATCTGACGAATGCCCATTGGACATCCTTCTTGGGAGTCAGCATAGCATAGCGATTCAGAGCAAGGACACTGCAGCAAGACCCCAACTCTGCTACTTACTAACTGCTTGACCTTAATTTCTCTGTGCCTTGCTTTCCTTATCTGTAAAGTATTAATAGGTACCTTAATGGTACACCAATGTATTAGGCTTGTTTTAAGTATTAACTGATATAACATATGTAAAGCACTCAAGGAAGGACTTGCACACAATAGGAGCTACATAAGTATTAGCTATTATTATTAATATATCTGGAACTGAAACATCTAATGGAACAATTTGAAAATCTCTGCCCTCTTACATACTCACCCCATTCCTCCTCTTCCCCTTCTCTTGCATTTCTTTGATTATAATCTCTTAAAATCTCTGCTGAATTGTTCTATGCTGAAGCTGGGAAATGAGAAACCCCTAAAATGGTAATATTGAAAGCATATTTAGTTAGTCTGATGTTATAACCAGGAAATTAAACTTTGAAATTGTTGTTCTGTCTTGAAATTATTTTCCTTCTTTTTAACTTTTGAAAAATGAGAGGTCTGGTTTGAACAGCCATGTTTGACTGCAGAGGAAATTGCTTTGCTTTCTGAGGATTGCAAATCTGAATGCATTTATATCATATTAAAATATGTCATCCCATCTTAGTTTTCTAAAGGCTGCTGTCTAAGGACAACACACACCCTATTTGCTCTGCTTTAAGAAATAAAGAATAAGAAAATTCCCTTCACCACGTATTATCATCCCACTTGCTCTTATTGTGGAGTTTTAAAAGCAACCTAATCATTAGAGGTGCAATTTGAAAAGTGAGCACGTGCTGTTGGAAAAATGGCACCAATAGACCTGCTTGATACTGGGTTGCCACAAACCTTCAATTTGTAAAAATTGCAATATCTGTGATGCACAATAAAGTGAAGTGCAGTGAAACAAGCTATGCTTGTATGTGAAATTATAGATGGAAACTAGCTTTGGGAATGAAAGGGACATTATAAGTACATGACATCACAATTTTAAATGTTATTTCTTGGTTTCTAGATCGTACTGGGATTTGAATAGTGACTTGCTATTGTATTCTCAGCTCTTTTCCACACATGGAACACAGAAGTAGTTATATTGCAACTAGAAAAAAAAAAATAACTGGAAGGCAGTGATAAGTTTTAATCACCATGGTAACCCAGCAGAGTGCACATGTGAAAAATCTAATAGTACCATCGCAGTACCCTGTATGCATAAAGATAGGGTTTAGCAACTCGCTCTAGGAAGAATAACAGAAAAATGCAGGCTCATTCACTCCATCACTATTTTTTTTGAGAGCTCTCTGGAGTAAAAGGCAAGCTTTGTGTGAGATGAAGAGTTAGAGAAAAAAAAAAAAAAGAAAGAAAAGAAACAAGTTTCATGCCCTTAGGGGCTTTCCCTATAGTTCACTTAATGGTGAATTTATTACATTGTTTGACTTTCAATTAACTTTCCCTTTCAAGTAATTATTCCAACTATTCTGTAAGTCCAGGACTGTGCTGGGAACTAATCAAAAAGAAGTAATAGACTCTGTCCTCTAATAGAAACTTAAAGTATGGTACAAGACATTGCGTCATTAAGTCCAAAAGGTGTTTTGTTCCCTGTATACTTATTTTCAATGTTCTCAAATTCATGTGCCTCAAAAGAAGAGATAGTATTGCATTTATCTTTAAATTTCCAATAGCTAATACTGTGCTTGACACATGGTAAGCATTCAGGATATGTATGTTGAAGGACCGAACACATTTCTCCAAAAACCTAAGCCTACCTCTGAGCAAAAGACTCATTTCCTAGGCACTATGCCAGCCTGCTGCAGAATTGGAACTTTCCTCTAGCTTTTTAAGTAACTATTCTTAATAATAAATTAGAATAACTATTACCAAATTTTAGTAAATCTTTATGATCATCATTATATATTTTCTGAACCACCTAATTTTCTTAGGAAGAGTTGATAAAACCTGGAAATCATAGAGATCAGAAGAAATAGGATTATAGCTCTAACTTAATCTCATAGCTGTCCTTCTGTGATAGCTTAATAATATGTTAATCGTTTTTGCTTTGGTCACATACTGTCAGGTTCAAGAAAATATACACCGAACCTCTGAACATGAGTAAATCTATAAAAAGATTTTTCGCTTCCAGAACCCGTACAGAAATCATATTGGTTTTTAAGATGTATAATGTTGCCTTGAATACAGTTATCACATTATTCCACGAATTTAGTGAAGCACCGTTGATGAAGTATGCAAGACCTAAAGTACATCCCTAGCCAAGTGAACATTTAGAAAAGTGCTTTTTCCTCCTCTTTGCAAGTGCAGAGTGTATCCCAGAAAAACAAGCAAAGTTTTGTAGGAGTTGCAAACCCCAGTGTCCACCTGAGCACCTGCCACCAGAAGCCAGGACAGGGCAGGGGGACTTGGCAAAGGTGGAATGAGTTGGAGCAGACTGTGGGTTCCAGGACCAAGACACTCAGGATTTCAGGAAATACGTTTCACCTCTCAACACATTTTTCCTCGTTCTGATTGGCAAACAAACTCACTCCAAGGGGAGAAAGACAAAGATACGGCCAGGGGACCTTGATATCGGACCACTTAGACAACAGTGAATGTGAATCCTTTGGTCAAATGTTTTCATTCACATTCCCACAGGTACATTCCTTTCCTGCTGTGTCCTTTAAAATCTGTCCATAGTCTTCTCTCCAGCACAAACACGAAGTTGGGGGCCAGTAAGGTATTAATTATTGAGAAATGAAACAGTTCTACAATCCCTCAGCTAAAACCCTTGAGCTTTTTGTGCTTTAGATTTTATATTATTTTATATTAGATAATATCCCCAGCAGAGCCTGATGTATCAACCCTGAAATCAAACACATTCATATATAACATTCACACCAAGTGGCATAAAGATTCCAAGTGGCCTCCCATGACTCCAAGTCAGATTTTGCTGCTAAATCATTTCAGGTGGGTGAGATTTTGCTGCCCAATGAGTCTTTAAAAAAATCAATTTTCAGATCATTTTGGATTTTGGATTTGCAAGAGAGGGATCGTAAAGCACTCAGCCACTCCCCACCCTGTCGTGTTTCCCAGCCCTACCCCACCCCACTGCACCCCACCACCTGTGGAGTATATGAGGCATCATATTCTAGAGCACAGTCCTTGGTCTTCCGCCTGCTTTGTCTGACAAATTTACCAAAATGATAAATAAGTCATATTATCCTTTCATGGCTACTGTATCCAGGAAGTGCTCATATAGGATTCAGATCTTCAGGGTCAGCAGTTTGGAGAAGGGATAAGGAGTGAGATTTTCTTGGGCACTCAAGTGTATTCTGCAACCTAAGGACTGTGACTCGGCCAAGGAACAGGAAAGACCTTCCAGGCAGAGGCCCCCGAACGTGCCAGGACTGAATGGTCCAAATGCAAGGTGGTTGGGAGGAATTGGGAGTGATTGGGTGGGTCTGAAGCTAAGGATGGTCACAGGGGCGAGGCTGGAACTAAGGATGGATGGAGTGACAGGGCCGGAACTCAGGATGGACGTGGAAACAGGACAGGGAATAAGGAAGACAACGTACAGAGGTGGCTTTGGATATTATGCAAAACACATCTATATCCTGAAGGGTGTTGAGGAGCCATTCACAGGTTTTAAGTAAGTGAGGGACATGATGAGATTTGTGTGACTTTGAACGCCCTGTGGCGTGTCATATAGGACATGCCATGACATGCGTCAAAAGGAGGGACTCTATTATCATTGCTTTTATTTGAATTATAGCAAGAGACAGGTCCCTTGGAGGCATACAAATATTTGTCTTCCCTTTTTTCTTTAGCTGTGGACAGAGGGAATAATGACTACATTTCCTAGTCTTGCACACAAGTGTTGTGGTGAAAAAAAATAGCAAAATCAGATTTTGCAATAAGATTTTTATTATCCCTTAATATATCAAAATTACAGGCTTTCTTTATACAGAAGTTTAATTTAAGAGCTGTCTTGTGATTAGCTGAGGAGGAGGGTTCTTGTGCTCAACAGCTGGAAGGGAAGAAGCCCTCCTTCCATTTTTCAGGGAAGGAAAGGTGGATGTTATAGTTGTAAGTTAGCAAGCTTCAAAAACACTTTTGGAAGAGGTGTTGATAACTTACGTATCCTAGCCAGGGTTTGTTCACTAAAGCACTAAGGATTTATCACATTGCTGAAACTGTTTCTAACTACTGACATATGCACTGTTTTATTATGGAAGGTCATGGGGCTAAGTCCTGGGTGACGGGTTGTGAGTAGCAACGGTGTTTGCAGGGAATGAGCTTGCCCTTCTCTTTCTCTCCTCTCTGCTGAGAGGCAGATGGTCAACAGCAAGAGAGAGGAAGGCTGGGCTTCCAGCCCCGGGGAGATGCAACATCATTCCTGGAATATCTATTTCTGCGCTTCTGTTATGTAAGAGAATAGTAAATTTTATCTTGGTAAAGCCCATTGTTTTGTACTGTCCCATACAGTCAAATCTAATTCTAATCAATGTGGGGTTACTGATAATTTGGGGTTGCAGTGTTGAAGATGCCGTCTCCTTTGTTGCAAACACTATTCGTTTGGAAAATTTCAAGAAGAGGCTTTTTAAAAATGATTTTTAACTGACACATAATAATCGTACATATTTATGGGGTACAGTGTGATATTTTGATACATGTATTTAATGTGTAATGATCAAATGAAGGTAATTAGCATATATACCACCTTACTTCACCTCCTGCCTTAAATTTATTCTCAGGTATTTTTTGTAGCTATTGTAAATGGGATTGCTTCTTTGATTTTTTTCAGCTAGTTCAGTATTGGTACATAGAAATGCTACTGGTTTTTGTATGTTGATTTTGTATCCTATGACTTTACTGAATTAGTTTATTAATTCTAAGACTTTTTTGATGGAATCTTTAGGTTTTTCTCTATATAAAATCATGTCATCTACAAACAAGAAAAATTTTGACTTCCTCCTTTCCAATTTGGATGTCCTTCCTTTCTTTCTCTTGCCTAAGTCTTGGCTAAGACTTCCAGGATTATGCTGAATAAGAGTGGTGACAGTGGGCATCCCTGTCTTCCTCCAGTTCCTAGACCAAAAGCTTTCAGTTTTTTCCCATGTAGTAAAATGTTGGCTGTGGGTTTGCCATGTATGATCTTTGTTGTGTTGAGGTGGGTTCCTTCTATACCTAATCTGTTAACAGTTTTTATCATGAAGAGATGTTGAATTTTATCAAATGCTTTTTCTGCATCTATTATTACGATCATATGGTTTTTGTCCTTCATTCTGTTGATTTGATGCATCATGTTTATTGATTTGCGTCCTTGCATCCCTGGGATAAATCCCACTTGATTATGGTGTATAATCCTTTTGATGTGATGCTGGATTCAGTATGATAGTATTTTTTTGAGGATTTTTGCATCTGTATTCATCAGGGATATTGTTTTGTAGTTTTCTTTTTTTGTTATGTCCTCACCTGGTTTTTGTATTAGGGTAATACTGGCCTTGTAGAACCCTTGTCTGACTGTTAGTGAGAATGTAAAATGGCGCAACCATGATAGTGGTTCTTCAAAAAATTAAAAATAGAATTTCCATATGATCCAGCAATTTTATTTCTTGGTGTATGCCCAAAGGAATTGAAAGCAGGTTCTGGAAGAGATATTTTCACACCCATGTTCATAGCAGCATTATTCACAATAGCTAAAGTGTGGAAGCAGCCCAAGTGTCCACCATAAATGAATGGATGAAAAAAATGTGGTATATCCATACAACACAATGTTCTTCAGCCATGAAAAAGAAAGACATTCTCTCACATGCTACAACGTGGATGAGCCTTGAAGATATTATGCTAAGTGAGATAAGCCAATCACAAAAGAACAAATGTGTATGACTGCACTCATATGAGGTACCTAGAGTGGTCAAATTCCCAGAAACAGGAAGTAGAATGGTGTTTGCTGGGGGCTGGGGAGAGGAGGAATGGAGTGTTATTGTTTGATGGGTACAGAGTTTTGGTTTTGCAAGATGAGAAAGATCTGGAGATCTATTGAACAGGAGTGTGAATATGTGAAACACTGTGCAATGAGAAATGGCTAAGATGGTAAATTTTATGTTATGTGTTTTTTTTTTTTACCACAATTAAAAATAAGAACAACTTAAAGATGGCCCCAACCCCCACCCAAGAAAAGAACATAAGGAATATTTTTCAGACATATTTTACCATAATATGAGGCCATTTGGAATTAGGGTATTTATCTTTAAATGAATTCACAAGTAATGTAATTGGTCTTAAGTAGGTAGGAGTTGTTCTAGTTTTCTGTACTGACATGCCTCCTGGTGCCCCTGTGATTGTTAATAGTTCCATTTCTATTCCCCATCCCCTTGCCCTGGTTTAACTGTCACATTTAGCTCAGTGATTTATTAAAAAAAGATTTACTGACTACATCCAAAGCAAAATAATTCTAAGCAATAAAGAAAAATTCACAAAATTTAAAGATTTTATTTGTAAAATTCCCCAAAGTGAGGGTGAGATTGGAAACAGGCTTTCAGTCTTTAATAAATTCAGTCCTCCTGTGTGCCATAGAATACAGGCTGCTCGTTTTGACCACCTGCCTGCAAATAAACACCTTTTGAAGGTCCACTAAAGAATTCTGCCTTCTTAGAAACAATTAGTAGAAATGTCTTGTCCAAATCTTACCATCCTCAAAATCAAATCACCCTTTGTCTCTGATCTTTCCCCAGCAACTTCAGTCCCCAGTATTCTCTTTTGTTTCCCCTCCAAAATGTACAGAGTGTTTAGAAATCCAATAGAGTTCATAAATGAATAGTATAACTGGTTGAATGCTACATCGTTACATGCCAATCGATTGAAAGATCTTTGAGAGCAGGGACCATATTTTATATCTCTACTATGACTCTGGTGCCACCAGCGTTCAGAACACTGTCACGTGATCATACTGTTGTTCCTGCATCAACTATGAGTAGTGCTCCCTTGTCCTCCCCAAGGTGTTGCAGTTTTCTTATAAGCTCTATTATGTGAGAGGGGTAGTATCCTGGCTCTACAGAGTGGGGAATGGGAGCTGGGGATTGCTCCTTCCAAAGACATTAGTCAGCTCTCGTAGTTCTCACATCCACCAGGCACCCAGGCTTTCAGCTTTACCTGGTGCTCTGCTCCTGACCTTTCCAGGGTTCAATGTCTCCAGCCAGCTTGCTCCTGTTGGCTTCCACCCATCGATTCTCTGTAGGCCAAGGTGTCATCTTTGCATGACTACTAACTCAGTTATTTATTATCGCCTTTCCGTCTTCCCAAAGTGGGTAAGTGTGCTGACCTTTTCTTCTTCGTGCATTTGTGCCTTTGTGCCTTTGGTTTGTTTATTTATTAATTCATTAAAAAAAATACTCCCCTGCTGTCATGTTAGTATGATTTGGGGAGAGACAGGAGATAAATTCACACTCTCTAGCAATCGTGTTTAACTGACAACCTCGTTGTACTTTTCGTGTGAAAGCAAAGTTTAACCCTGAGCATGGTCTATTCAGAGAAAAGGGGCTTGGCTGCAGAGTTTGGAAATGAGGAGTGGCAGGTGATGACATTTTACAGGGATTCCTTCGCCCTGACAAGGATTTTCCACTAACTTCAGAAAGCAATGCAGAACTTCTGGAGAAATTTAATCAGAAATGCTTATGCCTAGGACACCGTAGGATTTGGTTTCTCTCATCTTTGAACTCACATTGGATTTTTCATCTCCATCTCAGCACAGTCCTATAGAACTCTCTGAAATGATGAAAATGTTCTCTATCTGCACTGTCCAATATGGTAGTCACTAGCCACACGTGGCTATTGAGGACTTGGAATGTGGCTAGTAAAACTGAGGGATTAAATTTTTAATTTTATGTGATTTAATAACTTAAATTTAAATAGTCACATGTAATTAGCATCTCCTGACTTGGACAGAACAGCTCTTGCTTTTAGGATTTGATTTTATCATTCCCTAATTATTTCATTTCTGTCTGCCATGTAATCCCAAACAGAGTCTAAGACCCTAAAGACGGCAACCTGCTCTAATAATAATCTTGGCTCACAGTTCAAAAGAACATGGCACAGAGCTATAGCATCTATGTAGATGGGATTCCTGCCTGGTCAGATGCCCAGGGAAGAACTCTGAGCTAGGAGTCAGGAGTTCTGGTCTGGTCCTGCCAGTAACAAGCTAAGTGACTTTGGGGGGAAAGCATTAATTCGTTGAATTACGATCATGAAGTCAAGAAAGGATTATCAACTGGGTCCCAAATTATTTATTACAAATAGTAAAGTGTCCAAGTTTGCAATTATATTGCTTTTATCAGTAAATAAGAGGAGCTGTGCATCTCTCTCAACTTTACATTTCCAGTACAATTGAATGGGAGAGAGAGGGTGCTTTGGAATACCCTTGGGAGTACATACTGGGAAAAGGTTGGATCTGGTCTTATGAAAGTTGAATAGGAATCTGCATGTTGTACTGCCCCCTTGAGGAAGCCTTACTACCTGCATGCCTCAGCCTCCTGAAGAATTTCTCACGCTTTGGCCAACATTCTGTATACCAAATAGCCTCACTACCTGTAAATGTGAATTTGCCTGGGTTGGCATCCTTTGATATGCAAAGATGGGGCCTCCATACAGTGTGTTAGCTTCCTCAACCAGTCAGGTATTTTTTAGGGTGGTGGAAGAGGAGTTTGAATTTGATTTGTAGAAAGAGCATAAACATTAATAGAATGGACAGACGCTGAAAGATACCTAGAAAGACATGGAAGCCAGAGAGCCATAGAAACAATGACTATGTAGAAATCAGTAGGGAAAGAGGAGGAAAGTAAAGAAAAATGATTAGAAATAGTAGAATGTTTGGGTCACTGTAATGATAAAGTGTTAGGTTAGTAAGTAAAGACAGTCTGGGATTAAAGAGCCTTCAAGATAACCGGGTTGCCACATTGGCTCCTAAATGACCTGACTATCTCTGGTATCCTCTGAAGCCTGGTTATGCCACTGTATTTCTCACTTCCCAGGTGTCCTTACCTTGAGGTGACCCAAGTACCTCACCATTCCCTTGCATGCTAAAAGAAGCCGAATACAGAAATAAATGCTGACTTATCCAGTCTCTCTGGGCTCGCTCACATCAGTTGCAACATTTTGGGGTTGAGCCAGACGACCTTCAAAGCTCTTTTCGGCTGTAATTTTTATTTTGACAAAAGATCGTATTGAGGCAAAGTGGATCATTCGTACAGCCGTGCTGTCAGAACAAGAAAGAAGGAGAGGTCACCACAGCCCAGAGTTGTCAGGAAAGCTCTGTGGAGAGGTCACTGGCATCAGAACGCTGCCAAGACCTCTACACAATTCTAAATTTGACGGCAGCTCAGTTGAAGTGCACTGCAGATGTTTGCTAGTTCGATCCTTTTGTTTGCCTCTCTCTGTGCAGTAACTCTTTCTAACTATGTGGGTTTTTTTTTTTTTCAATTTATTGGAGAGAAAAATAAGATGATTAAAATAAAGCCATAATTACTCCCACTACCTAGGGATAGTGATTGCCAATAAATTCAACTATTTCTGTCCTATTTATACTATTTTTATCCAACATTGCATCGTGGACATTTTTCTGTAATTAAACATTTTATGAAAATTAGATTTTAATAGTACATAGTATTATATCATAAGGATATACCAAATTGTACCTGTGATGCTAATGAGTCTGTTTTAATTCTTATTTGATAATAAATTTGTTATCTTTATTTTCTAAATTTTGGGAAAGAATTTCCCAAGATGGGCAGGAGACTTTATTCTTTAATTTTTTCCCCCAAATCACAACACACTTTCCAAATTGTTTTTGAATTCTGTTTCTGTGGGGGGGGGTTTTTATATTAATCAATGCACAGATATTTTATATTCTGGTCAATTTTTTTCTTTATGTTTTATTTCTATGTTTTTACTCCCAGAAAGTTCTTCCTATCCTGAAAGGAGGTATATGTTCTCCATTATTTTTTTCTTTGTCTCTTTTTTTTTTTTTTTTTTTTTTTTTTTTTTGAGACAGAGTCTCACTCTGTTGCCCGGGCTAGAGTGAGTGCCGTGGCGTCAGCCTAGCTCACAGCAACCTCAAACTCCTGGGCTCAAGCGATCCTCCTGCCTCAGCCTCCCAAGTAGCTGGGACTACAGGCATGCACCACCATGCCCGGCTAATTTTTTCTATATATATTTTAGTTGGCCAGATAATTTCTTTCTATTTTTAGTAGAGATGGGGTCTCGCTCTTGCTCAGGCTGGTCTCCAACTCCTGACCTCGAGCGATCCACCCACCTCGGCCTCCCAGAGTGCTAGGATTACAGGCGTGAGCCACCGCGCCCGGCCTCTTTGTCTTTTTATAGCTTTAATGTTTTACCCTTAAACACTCTAAGCCCTTAGGAATTCATTTGGGTGTATGGCATGAGGTGTATATATAACATTATGCTTCCTCCCCCCAAATAATTTACCAATTACCAGACACATATTTAACTTCTTCACTATGAAGATTATACCTGTTTTTAAGGAACTGGTGAGGGCTGTGAACAGCGCAATGGCATCAAATCAGATGACATAGCCTTTTAACTCAGCTGCTATGATCTGAATGTTCATGTTCTCCCAAAACTCGTTGTTGAAACTAATCCCCAATGTGATAGTATTAAGTGTTAGGTTATGAGAGTGGAGCCCCCATGAATGAGATTAGTGCCCTTCTACATGTGCTTATGGATGCAGCAAGAAGGACTCACCTATGCGCAGAAAGTCCTCACAAGACACCAAATCCGCGGGCCCCTTGGTCTCAGACTTCTTAGCCTCCACAACTATGAGCAAAAAATTTCTGCTGTTTACAAAGACCCACTCTAAGGTATTTTGTTATAACAGCACAAATGGACTAAGATATCAGCTAAGACAACAGCTACCAAATGTGTACTATTCTCCTCCCCCCACATCTATTATTTTAATAAGCTCAGCGACAAACTCAGCTACAAGCCAGTTGTATAAAAGTAGGCGATTACTGTATTTCAGAAGAGCTAGAAGTTTTCAAATGCTCCCAACATAAAGCAATGATGAATGTTTTAGGTGAATCTTGTCCCAGTTAACCTGATTTGATCATTGTATGTTGTGTGCTGGTATCAAGATGTGACATGCAATCCATGAATATGTACAATTATTGTGCATCATTAAAAAAATTTTTTTTTTAAAAGTAGGTGAGTTTGTCACCTTTTTAAACCTCAATTTTCTTTGTCTCTAAAATAATTTTTTTTTGTCTATGAAGTTCGCTTGGTAGGGAATCCCAGAAGGATCAAGTTAGTTAATACCTGTAAAAAGCTTAGATCAATGTGTGATACCAATAAGCACTAAAAAATTAGTTAATATTATTAAAGATCATCTCATGATTGATAAATATATTTAACAGGGAGGCATTACTTTTCTTCTGGAAAAGCTGTTGTTAAACCAATGGCAGCATTCTAATCGTGAGCGTGTTAGAACAGAATGGTGCTCATTGTGCCAATCTGTTAATCCCTGTGTCTGAGCCTCAGTTTCCTCATTCGCTAATTGCTCACAGATGTATGGTGACTTTGAGCATTGAAGGACATGATGTGTGTGTTTGCTCGGGTTGCCATAATGAAATACCACAAACTGGGTGACTTAAACAAGAAATATGTGTAGCATCCCAGTTCTGGAGAATACAGGCTGCGATCAAGGTGTGGGCAGGGCCGATTCCTCCTGAGGGCTGCGGGGGAGGGTCTGTTCCGGGTCTCTCTGGCTGGCTGCATGTCTTCCTGAGCACATGGAGTTCTCCTGCGTGGCTCTTGGCATCCAAATTCCCCCTTTTGATAAGGACACCAGTCATAATGGATCAGGGTCCATCTTAATAACCTTACCTTGACTTGTTTAGCTCTTTAAAAGCCCTATTTCCAAATATGACCACATTCTGAGATACTGAGGGTTAGGACCTCCACATATGAACTTTGAGTGGGGGGACACAATCTAACCCATAGCATACTCTGCCCACGTGTGATGACCACCAGGGACAGCCATGGCCAGCAGCACCCAGGTGGAGTCATTTGCACGGCAGACAGTCCTGATAGTCAAAAGGAAAATTCAGCTCTAAGCAGAAGACTTGCAAATATTCCCAACTCAGTTTTAAAGAGGTTTCATTGTGAAGCCTCTTCAAAAGGGAATGTTTTACCTCTCTAAAGCAAATGGCCTTTACTGGAGAAGTCATCATTTAAATCAAGTTTCTTCGTTCACCTTTTCCTTCTATATCTGTTAACTAAGAATAAACTCTCACACATGTGAACTCTACATAAAATTTAGAGGAAATTAGAAACCTTGTGGGCTAAAACCCTTAGTAAAACCATTATGTCTCTAGGAAAATTGTCTCATTGTTAACATGATTAATGTTAAACCTACATGTCTGGGTAGATTTTTCTCATGATAACAGACTGTGCTTCAATTTGATTTACCAACACCTGAGCGAGGATGAACGTGAAATTTGTACTATGGATAGGTTTTTTTTTTTTTTCTTCTAAAGACAGCTGTAAATCACACAAAGGGCTTCATAGTAATTGTAGCCTTTGGCAGTGTGACTCAACAAAATCCCATCAATTCTACAGCACTTTGGAGTCCGCCCCATGGCTTAGCACATGAATTATTAGGGAGCTGGTGGAGAATTAGTCATGAGCATGGATAGAAACAGAAAAGGCTGTAGGTAGGCAGGAGAAAACTGCAGGACATTTTGTCTGTTTGTATAAGGGAGGGTGTTGGTGGGACTGCTCACAATCCTCCTCCTCCCAGGGTTAATTTGGGACATCTATTCACAGCATAAAATGATGCAAATGAAAGTTTGCAGGATCAGAGAAAAAAGTGAAAAATAGCTAAGAGACACAATGGAATGCAATTAAAGGTCTAGTGACCCAGGAGGTGTGGGTTCATCTTTCTTCACTTTAAAGGATCTGCACTCAACATACTATAGTTATTTCATTTGAAGTCAGACAGACCTAGGTTGGAATTCTACTCCTTCCATTAACAGACTTTGAATAATCACTTAATTTCCCTAAGCCCGGGGACGAGTAATGCCAACCCTGTAGGATTACTGTAGTAACAGAAATGTTCCAACGCATGTGGGAGCAACCAATAAATGCCCAGTCTGAATTCATGATTCATTATCAGGCAAGTAAGTGATGCTAATAACAAAGGCAATGCTAACAAGAATGGCAATGATAATGACTGACAACTCCAAGGTAAGATTGGCTTAAGGTCCCATGAGCTGCTCAATCATTTGCACCCAAAGGTTTCCGCCAGCCCCCATGACAGGGCTTTGCTACATGGTTGAACCTCGTTGCTGCCTCTCTGCTTGGCTAATGCTTGGTGGGAAGCAAATGAATTGATTAAGACAATTTCCTACAACCACGGTGCGTTCCTTTGGGCTGGGTAAACAAAAGATTGAGTTTCTTTCAGGGATGATGGAATTGGAGCAAATGTCATGGACCAGAGAGGAGCCAGCAGTATTAGAAAGTGGTTCTGTTCACAGGACTAGGATCTTGCAATGGCAATTTGCAAAGAAATTTTTCCCTATTTAGAATTGTCAGGAAGTGAATTGCTAGAAAAATTCTGAAGCAATGGGTCAACATTTAATAAGCTATTTGAATGTTGTCTGTAGAGGGGGAGAAAAGCTATAATATAACTTTAATCACCAACCACACTGGTTTAAGGAGGATTCTTGTTTTGCTGGTTCCACAACCACCTGGTAAAGGATTGTGAGTGTAGGAGGTGACTGTTCCACCCTGTACACGCTTCTGTGTAGACATAGAAAGTGAGTAGGCTGGAAATTAAAATTCTCTCATTGTCATCCCCGTAGGGACCAAGCTAAAGGGAGGACGTGGGAGCCATTTGGGTGGCTGCTGATATAGAAAATGCAATCTCTAAAATAATCTAACATTAAGCACTTTCAATAGAAAACAATGCACTTTCTCCAACGCATTGTATTTCATCTCTGATTATTTGTTTCCCAGTTTATTCTGCATAATATAACCTTTATTTCTCAATTTTTTTCCCTGTAGGCAATTTATAGTAGACCTTGCTAATCACTGCCATGGCAGGAGTTCTTCATCTTGGAAACTGGCACCCTGGAGGGGCTGTTCATCTTTTTGTCGTAAATATATCCAATTCAAAAACATGTGTTGAGCGTCTACAGTCAGAGGACTGTATCATAATGGAGTTGGCAAAGAGGACTGAGATCCAGTTTGTATCCACTAGGATATCGAACATCTTTCCAGAGGGGAGGTGGGATTAATCCTAACAGTCCAAGGAGGGGATGTCTAGAATGATTCTTGAAGATAGTGGTGCTTTCATTAAAATTTGGAGGATTAGTAAATTGGATGGGAATGTCGTTCTAGAGTGAACATGCAGATTGAGCAAAAACCAAGGAGTGAAAAGGGCTCGTGGATGAAACGATTTAAGCCACATTGTTAATGAATCATCATCACCCTTTGAGTTCTTGGCTGGGACCCCTGTAACAAGAGACAGATCCACAAGAAAAAAGCAAACAGGAGTTTATTAATATGTATCTCTCCTCTGTACAACGGAGATACCCAGAGAATGAGTAGCTCTCAAAGAAGTGATCTAGAACTCTGGTGTATATAACATCTTCACAAAGAACAATACATTTAGGAAGAAGAAATGAGAAGACAAAAGCAAAGGACCTTGAGTCTTTAGGGGTGGCAAACTGTGGGAAGGCAAAAATGTGGTAGATAAAGGCCGGTTAGTAAAGTTTGTTACAGAAATTCCTCTGGTGCTGTTGCCAGGTTGATAAAAGGGCCCATCTTCGTTGATCAACCTTTGTCCTTCTGGGTAGACAGGGGAGGAGGAACACCTTTGTAAATTCATGTCCTACTTTTAGGCAATTAGGGGGAAAACAGAGAGCTTTCCTTGTATCTACCTTTTCTCAGTTGCCTTCAGCTCAAATGATCCTTATGCCAAAGTGGCATCTTCCCTTTGTAGAGGCCAAAGGGAAAGTTCCTCTCTCTGAAGGTTCACTGGAAAATCAGCTTGCAAAGGGCAGATGAATTGGAGAAAAGGCAGACAAATTTATTTAATGTGCATACACAGGAGCCATCAGAATGAAGAACCAAAGATACAGGGAAAATTGTCCATTTTTATGCTCAGGGTAGCGTGGAAAATGAGTGGACAAAAAGGGTATGGTCTAATGCTAATAGACTGAGTGGGGAAATGCAGAAAAGCCTGTCTGTCTAGAATGTTCTTGGCCTCTCTGCACAACCTTCCTTCCTTCTGGGTGTGAGGCAGGACCCTCTCTGCAATGGGGATCTTATGACCTACAGTCGAACAATTTAGATCAGATAATGTCTTTATAGCCAGTTTGTACGGAAAAAGGCAAAAGGAAAGTTAGAGTAATATCTTGAGGTTTTATGGCTGCCTTCGGGGAAAAAGGGTCCTGGTTTCTATGGTCTGCCTTATGGAAGAGGAATTCTAGTTTCTATGGCTAGCCTCGGGGGAGAATGAGACTGAAAGGAGGGAAGGAGAAGGCCAGAGAGACACTTTTGCTTCTGGGGTTGCTTCTGAGACCTTCATTTTGGGGTACTACTTTCTGAGCCCCAACATGCTACCCTTCAAATGTTATCATATTCAGTTTTAATTTTATTTTTAATAAAGCTTAAATCAACCAACCACAAAATATAGCAAAAACTTCAACAAATGTGGGTGATTGCTCAGACTGATCAAATAACAAAATGCAGTCAACACGGTATACACAGTTGCAAGGTACCATGCAAATGTAGAACATCTTCATTAACATTAGTCTGTCCTCACATACGGCTACTCCTGAAATATTTTATAGAGAAGCTTTATGCACTAGACTGGTTCTACACAGATTATATACAGGAAATGTCCACGTTGCTTACTCTGGGTCCTGGGTCTCTGGGATTCCTCTCCAACTTTAATAAGCTTGGGTAGTATATGTAAGTGTTAGCGAGATGTTCTCCATTCATCCCACAGGTAAAGTCTCTTCCACCCCAGGACAAAAGAGAGAGAGAGAGTAGGAAGCAGAGCATCTGGTGGCCTGGCTGGAAAACAGAGCTAGTTTAGTCAGTGCGATGAGATAGGGAAGGATTAAAAAATACTATTAGACTTATTTTGTAGAACCAAAATCCTCACTGTTTTACATCACATAGGAAAAATGTATTTTTCTAGTCTGTAATTCTCAAACCCTAATGCAATGTGTTATTATCACTAAGAACCAGGCTATTTCCTGGTGACTCATTGTCAGCAATATTTATACACACAGGAGCAGGATTAGAAAAATATGGAATCATTTTCCACTCAAGTAAGAATAAGTTAGCCCATTTTCTCCTATTTGTTCTATAGACAATATATTCCATTTTCACTTTCTTTTTATTGCCTCAAATGCAGATAAAACAGGTCAATAGAACAATAAATGTCATTTTCTCTCTTGGCTAAAATCACAAAGTGAGGACAAATTTCAGCCTTCCAGGCACAAAAATGTACCAAATATCATAGTATTAACCACTCCATAATATCACAGCCAGATATGATAATATTATGGTCCATTATAAGAAATGATCAACACCCATTTTTATCCCTTTTATTAATTTTCTTCAGAATTATTCTTTATTTCAAAATTTTAATCTAAGTGGAAATCACTATAAATGAAGCTATGAGGGTAACAGCAGCAACAACAAGCCCTTACCATGTTCACCTGTTTTAGACAGAGCTGAAAAGGTCCTTGAAGACTGTGTTCAACACCCTGTTGTCACTTCAGAGTCTCCCATGCCCAGAGACAAGAGGCCGACCCAAGGTCGCACTGGATATTTTTTAGTAGAACCGGAAGGAGAGGCGGGCACGTGGTCACGCTGATGTGAGCTGGGCGTGAGAGGGGAGGCAGCCAGGGGGACACTCACTTGGAACAAGTGTTTTTAGGGTGTCGCCAATGAGGGGCAGGAGGAAGAGAGTGGTAAGCGGGGGCGGGGAAGGTGGGTTATTATTTTTAGTGTATGGGAGATATTTTTCTACTTAATGGCTGAGAAAAGGACTGACACAGGGAGCAACGGAAGATTCCAGGCGGCAACACAGGGAGGAGGAACCAGGGAGCCTTGGAGGCCGTGGGTAAGCAGCAGAGGGGAGACATTTGTACCCAAGGTCAGACACCAGCACCTCGGCCTTAGAACAAGAGGCAGGTACCTTGCTGAGCAGACTAGAACAAAAATAAACCCTGAGGGCGCACAAGGTCGGGGCTGAAAATAAACAGTCAGCATCCAGGTCGCCGGCTGTGGTCCAAAACCAGAGTCACAGGGTATTAAGAGGAGGTCTAGAGCTGCTGAGTGACACCGAGAGTCCAAAGGGTGAAGTGTTCAAAGCCACAGTCTATAGAACGGCAAAAATGCAGGGAGGCTGTCAAGGAGTTAGGGACCGGGAAGACAGGAATGGGACCATGGAAAAAAGATGAAGGAAGGGTCCCCCTGAGTCTGCTTAGTAGTGTGTTTCTTACACGGGCCTAGAGTTTGCTTTGGGAGGACCACGTTTATCATCAAGCACTTGTTACATGTCAGAACAACCCTACGAAGTAAGTACAATAGTTAACCCGTCTTGTACAAAGGAGGACACTTAGACACGGTGGCTTAAATTACTCATCCCTGCTCATGGTCCCAAGCAGTGCTAGAAATGAGATCCACACCTGGTCTGACTCCAGAGCCTCAAACATGCCAGGGTGGAGCCTCTCTGGCTCTCTGGCTCCACCAGGGTCTCCCTAGCGGGCAGGAGACACCACTTGGCACATGAGAAACAAAGTCTCTGTGATATCTCTATCCACGTATAATGCCAGAAAGGTAGGTGATGGAACCAGTTTTATTTAATTGAACAGGATTTGCAACAGGAAGACAGGAATAGGGGTGACTAGAACAGCGTGTGTGCAATCCTTGCTTCCCGAGGCTAAACCAGCCTGAATGTGGACAGCGGAGGACAGTCAAGCCTGGGCACGGGAAATGTTACTATGAGAAAAGCATCTTCCTGGCTCCGATGTGGGTAGAGCTCCATCTGCACAGCTTGGAAGCAAAACGAGGTGTTATTTTCATCCTATTCCTCTTTCCTCTTGAAAGGGACCCTGGCTGCAGAGAGCACACATTCTTGATGACTGTCAGCCTCGCAGGAGGCTTAGCCACCGAGGCCTTGCCCAGTGGTGGGGCGCAGAGTGGCTCCGCATTGCCTCCAACCGGAGGAGGAAACAAGTCCAATCCTGCAGCTAAGTCTTGGGAAGTCCGCTTGCCTGTAGATCTAAGCTACATTCACAACACCATTTACTCAGTAAAAATCCACCTGTGTTTTGTCACATTTCTCTACTAGTTCAGAACTCTGGTGAGGAATAGAAGTACAGTAATATTGTGCCCTCCTCCGGAACTTAAAAAGCTAACAACGGCAACAATAGGGAAGTAATGTTTGACCATGAATACCACCCAGGAAAATGGCTGGGACCCCAGGTACACTTTTTACCTGGCAGGGGAAGTGGAATGCCTCAAAGAATATTGGCTGTCATTTAACCTTTTCTGCTGAGGTCTTGTAGTGCTGTTTCCATATATATATATTATTATTTAAAAATTTCAGCATATTACAGGGGTACAAATGTTTGGGTTACACATATTGCCTTTGTCCCACCCGAGTCAGAGCTTCAAGCATGTCCACCCCCCAGATGGTGTGCACCGCACCCATTAGGTGTGAATATACCCATCCGCTCCTCCTCCTCCCACCTGCCTGACACCTAATGAACGTTACTACTAAATGTGCACTTAAGTGTTTTTCAGCTAATACTAATTTGATGGTAAATACATGTGGTGCTTGTTTTTCCATTCTTGTGATACTTCACCTAGTAGAAAGGGCTCCATCTCTATCCTGGATAATACAAGTGGTGCTAGATCACCATTATTTTTTGTGGCTGAGTAGTACTCCATGGTATACATATACCACATTTTATTAATCCACTCAGGTATTGATGGGCACTTGGGTTGTTTCCACATCTTTGCAATTGTGAATTGTGCTGCTATAAACATTCAAGTGCAGAATGTCTTTTTTTTTCCTTTGGGTAGATGCCCTGTAGTTGGATTGCTGTATCAAATGGTAGGTCTACTGTTAAGCTCTTTGAGGTATCTCCATATTGCTTTCCACAGAGGTTGTACTAGTTTGCAGTCCCACCAGCAGTGTATGAGTGTTCCTATCTCTCTGCATCCATGCCAGCATTTATTGTTTTGGGACTTTTTGATAAAGGCCATTCTCACTGGAGATAAGTCATACCTCATTGTGGTTTTGATTTGCATTTCCCTGATGATTAGAGAATAATTTTTGTCAGAAAAATATTCCTTTATTTTATAATTTAAATGAACATTATTTATATGCATTCCCATGATAACCGTCTTACTTCTGAATTCTAAGATAGATAAATAGATAAAGACACACACCTTTGTTGCCGTAAGAGAGTAAAACTCTCTTGCTTTTAATATTCCTTACAGATATTCTCTTTGCTTTACTCTCAAAGACTGGTCCTCAAGAGTAATAAATTCTTTGACAAAAACCAGAGGATGGGAGAGAGAAAGACGAATGCAAATAAAAATAGTCAACAATACTGTTCCACTCAACAATATGGCTATACTCAAAAGGTTGACAAAATAAGTCCAAATCCCTCATTTCCAATACCATGCTTTGCCCTTAACAGAAATATGCATAATATATGGAAAGTCTAGAAGTCCAACAAGGATGATTTGGCTTTAATTAAAGAAGGCTGCTGAGGCTGTGGGATACCATTGTTTTGATCTGTCTCATTGTATCTTGGAGGTTTTTATATCCCCCGGACAATACACCACAGTAAAATTCGGGGCTGGCAATAGGTGTGGAGTTCTTTTGCAAAGTAGGAAGAGGGCTGTTTTAAAAGTGGACATGGTAAAAGAAAATGGGTATTAGGCCTTCCCTTCTGATGCTTTTGTAGGCAGATCACTTTTAGAACAGACTATATAAATGGGAGCTGAAAAACTGGAAAATGAGTTCCAAGACTTCCTTGGAATGTCTTCACGTGCCCCACAACTATGCCCACCCTGTTTGAAAGCTTTCAGTCCACTCAATATCAGTTATTCTCTTCATTGTTGCTAACAGAATCCCAGTTTTCTTTGGAGTGGTGTTGTGCACCACTAAGATATGCTCATTGCCAGACTGCCTTGCAGTGTGACCCAGTTACTGCCAATGAAATCTAAACTGAGTTGCTGGGTATGTGCTTGTGTGTGTGTGGAGAGGTCTTAACTTTTGGAGCAATTGCTTTTTATGATGAATTGGGACCAATTTAGCTGGTATATCCCCTAGTCTTTCATTTTTTTCTCTTCTATCTTCTTGGAATGTAAATACAACCTTAGGAGGTGTGGCAGTCATCATCGGCAGAACAAAAACCACACGATCATAATGGAGGAACTGATTAATCAAAGAAAGGCTGTGTCTTTGTTGACCACTTTGGGAGGTTGCACCAGCCCCAAGCTGCCCATGTCTAGATTTTCATTGCATGGGAAAAATAAGGCCCCTGTTTAAGCCCTTGTTGTCGGAGTTTTTATTTCTTGGCTCCGAATCCTAACTGCACGAAAGGATGCTTCTCTTATCCAAGCCCTGGGGAATACATGATTTATTTTTCTGGCCTCAAAGATTTCGCAAAATGCTAACAAACTGCTGTACAATCATATTTGCACGTTATTATGGATACTAGTTTTTCTAATCTAAATAAAACAAATTTATAAAATAAATGTCTGGAACACCCACAAAAATATTACAAGGTTTTTTTCAACACCACATCCTTATAATTTTTATTCTGGGAAATAGTAGGCAGACAGTAGATATTTTCCAGCTTGAACTCTAAGGAGTAAAAAAAGCCAACTTGAACATGATATTTTTACTTAATTATAAGGAATTATAATTGATGTTTTAGAGCAACTTGTGAAAAACTATAAATTCAATTCTAACTCTTCATAAAGTAGTTATAAATTACACTATCTGGGGCACTGGAAATGAGATACAATATAATTTAATATTTGAGTAAGTAGGGAAACATTACCTGAAATGAGAATGATGATTTGTAACTTGAGACTTAATACATTTGTGAAAATTTATTGGTGAATTTCACCTAGTGCTGCCCAAGATGATGCATTGCCTGAAATTTCAAATGAATCCCAATTATTATTCATTGAGGAAACAGCTGAATGTATTGGAAGAAATCTCAAAAATGGCATTCAGATATTTATTCTCAGATATTCAAAGGTAATAATTTTCCTAAGCATTTTAGATGAATTATGTAATATAATTTTTAATACTACCCTAAATACGGATAACGTTACTTTTTCCATTTTATAGACAAGGAAAGTAAGACGTGCATAAATTAAGTAACTTGCCTAGTTCATGCAGGTAATAAGTGATAAAATGGGATTATCCACTGATGGTCTTGCAGACTCCCCTCCTACTCCCAGAAATGACAACTGGGATCAACACTGGCTGCAACATAAGAACAACAACCCGAATTCTTTGGAGAGTAAACAAAGGCACGAGGATTCTGGAGGGAAGCCCATTCTTGGAAGAAGAACATGGCATGGGATTAGTTCCCCATTTGTTATGGCTTTTAGCCCAAGGGCAGGCTGCAGTTGGTGCTACACAGGACAGCCAAAACCCAGACAAAAACCCACAGTCTTTCTGGATTGAAAAACCAGGAGACAGAGTTCAGGACTATCATGTTTACTGGAAAGTGAGGCGAAAATCCTGGAAAGCAAAGAGCAGAGATGGGGAGCACCAAATATATATTAACACAATTTTTTAAATTTCTGGTTGACCCGCCATGCAAGGGGAAGGCTTCCAGATCCTTAACTAAGGACAAAAGAACTGAACTGGGAGTTGGACTGCTACCTAATATTCAGTTTGGGTCCAGCCAAGTTAGTTGCTTATTCATACAACAATAACAACATTCTTTAGAGGAATACAGAATACAGAATACAGAGCCTTCGCAACATAACGCTCATAACATCCAGGGTACAATTCAAAAGTACTCTATATGGGAAGAATCAGGAACATGTGCCTCATATTGAATAGAGAAAGCCTAATTCAAATTTGAGATACATTCCTGCCTAAATATACGACCTCGCCAAGTTACCTAACTAACTGCATGAATGCAAGATAAAGACATGGAACAGTTAACCAGGACACCACGTGAAAAGTGCTCTCAGAGGATGGTGGTTTTATAATCCTCCAATTTCCCTTCTCATTTCACTTAGTTAAGTGCTAAACTGGTGTCTAGGTCAATTGCTTGATGGGGAACATTAGCTCTGCTCCTATATAATAAGTGTGAATGTTGCCCAGGAGCAAGGGCTTCCCAAAGACTTTATCTGCTCAATACTGTCTCTTATCATTATCCCACTAGTCACCTACTTGTGTTCCATTTAAATGTTCAGATAACAGGGATACCCCTCTTACGGCTGGCTGCACCATTTCTTCCCCAGCCAACCCTGACCTTCTGCAGTGGTCTTATGGTTAAAAAGGATATGGTAGTAAAATCTGTTGGGGATATATCCACAACACAAGTCAATAACTACCGCTATTCCTGAGTGTCCAGTTTGCCAACAAGAACCTACCCTGAGTTCCCAAACTGGCTTCAGAGACCACACAATTTTCTGGTGACATAATTACACTGGACCCCTGCAATTATTGGGGGACCTAGAATCTATCTTCATCCAAATAGATACTTATTTAGTATTTTATTTTGCCTGCCCTTTAATGTCTCAACAAACATCATCAAACAGGCATTTATTTAAGGTCAGAAACACCACATAGTATGATCTCAGGCCAACAATTACCTCTCGGCAGCAAGGGGAAATGACAAGTTGTCCACAGGAGATTAGTCTTATGAATCCTGTCATCCAGAAGCACTTAGCTTTGCACCATGATGAGAAGACCTACTCAAACTGCAGCTACAGTGCAGACTTAGACACACCCAGCACGTTTGTTTATAGGGTTGGTGTTGCGATGGTTACCATGAGTTTATGGCATAGAAGATTAAAGAGTCTCCTGATAAAAACTCCTGCAGGAAAAGAGAGTTGGCCCCAGCTAGGTCCAGTATTTGTGCCTTGGTCTTGGCAAGGGAGGGCAGACTCTGAGTACAGTCTTCCATTACGCTGTTCCTTTGACCCACCTCCCTGGATTCATCTCTGGGTTCTAAGAAAAGATGGGAGGCAAATCAAAACCTAAGAGTTTCTCACCAAAAGCTCTGCGAGAAACTTATTTTTCAACTGAACTTTGATTGCATTTTTCTTTTTTCTCTTTTGGCCCAGCATTCCTCACTCCTATCTTCTGATAGCAGTGACTTCTCTTCTTGGCAGAATTGTCCCTACCCTGTCTTTTGTGAGGGTTTCTGGTACTCTCCATTCCAATGTCTTATCCTCTGGCCACATTGATTGGCCCAAGGAAAAGTACCTGACCCAAACCGGATCAAATCTGTCTGCGATGGGATTTTACCTACGGTTGTTGAAAGAAAGGAAGAGTATCTCTTCTCTGAAGTTGCTAAGCTAGCATTTTGTAAGCCTGGGTCACTGGGAGGCCACTTCTCATCAGACCGATCACATCCACCGTGAAGGAAATTTCTTCATAGTAAGGCAGAATGAAGGCAATAGAGAAAGAAATGCAGGACTTTGAAACAGGTGTACATAAATATTGACCAAGGAGAAAGGGAGGGTGGAAAGCAGAGAAAATGAGAAAGCAAGAGGGATTCTAACATTGCTGAACCTCTCAAGATATTAATAAAACCATATTGTAAATTTTCTGATTATGTATGATCCAATATATTCTCATTTTCTAAAGTCCAGAGAATTATTAATGGAGATTAACATAAAAGTGGAGAAAAAGGATTTTTCCTTATATCAGAAAGTATTTAGCCCTGTGGAGCTTTTGTAGATTATGGCCACTAGTAAGTACCTTGAGTGTCCCAGCGTGTTAACAGCATCCTCAAGGGGTGCATCGAGAAGCACTCCAGTGTCGGAGACCAGTGCTTGAAAATTGGCAACTGTGAAAACAAACAGCCTTAGAGGCAGCGAGATGCACCAGATGTAGTTAAAAGGTGCTAAATGTGTCCTTCCCAAAATTCGTATATTGAAACCCAATCCCCAATACACTAGTTTCAAGAGGTGGGGCCTTTTGCAAAGTGATCCAGTTGGAGGGTAGAGCACTCGTGAACAGGACGAATGCCCTTACAAAACAAGCCTGAGGGAGCTCGTTTGCTCCTTCCACCACGTGGGGACACAGGCAGAGAGCGCCCTCTGTGAAACAGGAAGCAGGTCCTCACCAGACACCAAATCTGCTGGCACCTTGGTCGTGGACTTCTCAGCCTCCATAACTGGAACAAATTTCCATTGTTTATAAATTACCCAGTCCAAGATATCTTGCTATAGCAACCTGAGCATCCTAAGACAGAAAGGCCAAAACAGCAGCTTTGGAAGGAATGTGGCCAATTGGAAGCAGTGTGCCCAATTGGAAGTAGTGTCGCCAGAGAGTAACAATGTCTACAGCGCATATGGCGGCACCCTTGATGTTGAGCAGACACAGCCATTCTTACGAAGTTTAGAATCATTGATGTACCCAGCTGTAGGCACATTAAAACAGGGTTGGCATGGCATAGAAAAAGAGAGGAAAATTAACAGACCCCACGTGGAAGCATACATGAGAACCTCCCCCCACCCGAGGCCTCCTAGAAATACATGGAACATGAGCAAGTCTTTGAAGAGTAGATAGTCTTTGTGGTGTTTACACCCATAAATCCAACCCTACTTTTTTACTCCCAGATAGAAAAGATCTGGGAAAAAATGGACTACATGAAGCTTTACTTTCCCAACTGGCAAAAAAAAAAAAAAAAAAACAAAAAACAAACCAGCCCATAAAAGTAACTATGCCCATGCTAAAAGTAAGAATAATGTGTTCTTCTTGAGTCGTGTAGACAACCGAGACTCTTTGAGCAACCAGAATTGACACAGCAACGATGGGGCTAGAAACAGCTGCTAAGACTGTATCCCTGGGACGATGGTCAGAAGCTGAGCTGGGGCCACGGTTAGGAACAGAGCTGTCACCTGCAGGGAGCGGGACAATCAGACTGTGAGGACCGATCCAAGGACAGAGCTCGCGGGGGCTGGCAGAAGCAGCAAAGTCTCCACTTAGACCTTGATTTTTAAAATTGGAGACTAAATTCACATGATGTGAGGACAAGAGATCTCAACCCAGAATCTGAGAAAACTGTTTATTTCTAAGACCTCTTTTAGAAAAAGAACGTATCTGACTTGAGAGTTAAAAGACAACTCTATAACCTCATCTTTCCAGCCTTCTACTGAAGGTACAAAGTAAGAGTATTTGCTCTATTTGACTTCGAGGGTGAAGTAAGATAGGGTGAAAGCACTTTTAAAAGATGGATGCATCGTAAATAAGAACGTCATTGCGATGAGCGTAGCGTGGCAATGCCCTCGAGCCCGGCAGCTCCAAACTTGGCTGAATGCCATCCCCCTCACCTTTCCATCTCTTTCTTCCCTCTTATTGGTCTACACACTTTCATTCCTTTCTCTAATCACACAAGCAACACATGTCTAGTTGGCGAGCGCGCGCGCCACCATAGCTGTCACTTGTCTTATCTAGTCTGCACTGGTCTAGGAGCAGCTGTTTGTGGCTGATTGACAGTGCCCTTGTAGTGCAAGTGATTAAAAATTTTTAATGTCATCCCCATTTGTATGCATCATGATTTCTTTTCGGCCTATTTTATATATCTAATTTTACTGGAAAAGAGATGGACAATTGAATTTACTACTGTTCCAAATGTAATCCCCAGCCTCATCCTGAGGCTTTTTTGTTTGGAGCTGAGCAACATTTTATTTAATTGTATTAGAACATTCTAAAGTGAACAAGTATCTGAATAAATAATGGGGCTGCAAATATAATAGAAATGGTATTATTTTACAGTTTACTGACTGTAGACAGGCATTTAGGCAGTGGGCAGCAGTACATTAAGAGACTCTAGTGACTGCTAGGCGATAACTTCCCCCTGCCCCGGGTGCCGTTTAAGTGGAGTTCTCTTAGAAATCTATTATTTAACATTTATAGGGGCCGGGCGCGGTGACTCACGCCTGTAATCCTAGCACTCTGGGAGGCTGAGGCGGGCGGATTGTTTGAGTTCAGGAGTTCGAGACCAGCCTGAGTAAGAGCGAGACCCCACCTCTACTAAAAATAGAAAGAAATTATATGGACAGCTCAAAATATATATAGAAAAAATTAGCTGTCCATGGTGGCACATGCCTGTAATCCCAGTCACTCGGGAGGCTGAGGCAGGAGGATTGCTTAAGCCCAGGAGTTTGAGGTTGCTGGGAGCTAGGCTGATGCCATGGCACTCTAGCCTGGGCAACAGAGTGAGACTCTGTCTCAAAAATAATAATAATAATAATAACATTTATAGGGGATTGCTCTTCTCATGTTAGTGTAGAAACTTCTGTGAGATGTAAGGATGAGAATTTTGTATCTCTGCCAACATATAATGCTGATAAAGAATTTGATTTAAAGAGTTTCGCTGATTGCATCATTAACTGACGTGAGAAAACTCTTACTGAGCCAAATATTTTGGATCAGGGAATTCAACAGCATTTTATGATGCTTTTAATTACAGCAGAACTGGGAAACAGGTTTCCATTTACAACTACCGCCACCTTCGATACAATAAAATAGACCCCGGTCATCACAGCAAGTGTCCCTGTGTTGTTACGAAAAAGATACTGGTGCCAAAGAGCCAATTAGTTGTGGCACTTACTCTTTAAATAAGTACCAGTGGTTATTTTCCTTCTGAAACCTTGTTATCCCGAAATGCAAATGAGTAATTGAGGAGCCAGTGAAGGAGAGAGATTCCAGAAATCCAGGTAAGTGAAGGAGAAACCTACTCATCAGGAAAACATTAACATTGCAACAAAAACGTACATAACTTGATTTTATTTTGAAGAGAAACTGAGTTAACTTAAAGGCACATTGGATTTGAAAAAGTTTGTGATAATAGAAGGAAAAATATAATGCAATATATTATACAATCTGTCTGCCTGAAAGAGGACTTAAAAGAAGACCATCTGCCTCCAGCCTGGGAACAAATGATCTGTAGTAACCAGAAAAGGGGCAGCCTCCTCTCCAGTGTCAGTCAAGGTGTGAGGATGAAAGAGCACATCCACATGGGGTAATTGAGGAGAGTTATAATATAAGGGGCTACTTCAAATGTATGGGAAGGTTAAAGGAAACCGACCGGGGCTTTATAGTACCCAGGTCTGCAGCAGCAGGAGGGAAAAGAGGAGGGAGGCAACAGAGGAGCTCAGAGAGAGTAGCCGAGACTGGAGAAAGTGCCACCTGCCAGGAACATGGCCTCTCTGATAGAGGGATGCACTCACTCAGGTGTTCCAGCAGAGAAGGTTCTAGATTACACACTTGACCTTGCTTTTCTCCCACTCTTTGACCTCCTGTCAGTGCTTTCAATTGGCCTAACTCAAAAAGAAGCCAAAGGGGAAGGGACCTATTGATGCAATGCAAATGGATCAGCTTCCCAGGAACAGAGCAAAGTGGAGAAGGGCAGAGAGTGTGTGCATAGTCAAACCGGAAACGTCCAGCACAAGTGTACAGGGTGGTTGATGCTTCTTAAAGGTAGTGTATCCAACAGATGCACAGTCTCTCTCTCTCTCCACCCCCTACACACACACACACACACACACACACACACACACAGCTCTTACCAACTCTTGCCTTCTCCCCGATTTCTTCCATCAGTGCCTCCATGCGTTCCGTTACAATTGCATTAAAAATTAAAAAATTACTTCAGGATAAAATTAATAATATATATGAAATTTCTCTACATTAAAATTATAATATTTTTAGGAAGTAACTAATGAAGAACTAAATAAATGTTCATGTTCATGAATTGGAAGTCTAAATATTATTAAGATTTCAATTCTTTCCAAATAGGTCTACGGAATCAATGTAATCTCAACCAAAATCTCAGCATGATTTTCAGTAAAAAAATATAACAAGCTGATTCTAAAATTTTTATGGAAATGAAAAGAATATAGAATAGCAAAAATAATTCTAAAAAAGAGGAACAAAGTTGAAGGGCTTATATAACCTAAGCTCAAGATTTGTAGGTTATATAGGTATATAATTAAGACAGTTTAAAAAATTTTGACAAAGGCAATTCAATGAGAAAAGGAAAGTCTTTTCAATAAAAGGAACAGGACAACTGAGTATCTGTGTGAAAAATAATGAATCTTACTTTTTTTTCTTTTGAGACAGGGTCTTACTCTGTTGCCCAGGCTGGAGTACAGTGGCATCATCCTAGCTCACTGCAACTTCAAACTCCTGGGCTCAAGTGACCCTCCTGCCTCAGCCTCCCAAGTAGCTGGGACTACAGCTGTGTGCCACCATGTCTGGCTAATTTTTTTATTTTTTGTAGAGACAGGGTCTTGCTCTTGCTCAGGCTGGTCTCAAACTGGATCCAGAATATATGAAGAGCTCATATAACTCGATAACAAAAAGACAGACAATTCATTTAACAAAGAGCAAAGTATTTGAAGACAAGTCCCTATACAAATAAACAATAGGCACGTGAAAATATGTTCAACATCATTAGTCATGAGGGAAAATGCTATTTCTCCTATTATGGAATCTTTCATTCAAAAAACACTTATCAAGTATCTATTATGTTCCAGATACCACTTTAGGCACTGAGAATTCAGTGATAAAAAAGATATATGACCCTTCTTACACCATACACAAAAATTAACATAAAAATAATAGGCCTAAATGGAAAAATTACAACTTTAAAACTCTTAGAAGAAAACATAGGAGTAAATCTTCCTGCCCTTGAGTTAAGCAAAGTCTTCTTATATATGACACCAGAAGTGCATGTGGTAAAATAAAAAATAGATAAATTTGACTTTATCAAAATTTAAAACTTTTGTGCTTCAAAGAACTTCATCAAGGAACCGAAAAGAAAATCCACAATATGGGAGAAGATATTTGCAAATCATTTATCTGGTAAGGGACTTGTAGCTAGATAAATAAAAAACTCTTATAATTTTTACATAATTTGGCTTGTTTGTCTAAGACAAGTAAGCCAATTGAAAAGTGTGCAAAGGATCTAAGAGACACGTCTCCAAAAATATACAAAGGGTCAATGAGCACATGAAGAAATGCTCAACCTTCTTGACTATCAGAGAAATATAAGTCAAAGCCGTAATAAGTTACTACTTTACACCCACAAGGATGGCCGTAATAAAGCCAGACAATAACAAGTGTTGGAAAGGAGGTAGAGAAATTGTAACGTGACAAAGCCACTTTCTAAAACAGTCTGGCAGTTCCTTAAAGGGTTAAACATGGAGATGCTGCGTGACCCATCAGTTCTACTCTTAGGTACACACCGAAGAAAAACGAAAGCATATGTCAATGCAAAAACTTGCACATGAAAGTTCATAGCAGCATTATTCTTAATAGCCAAAAGGTTAAAATAATCTGAATATTCATTGACTGATTAATGAATAGATAAAATGTGATATATTCATACAATGGAATGAAATACAGTCGGCCCTCCATTTGCCGGTTCTGCATTAGCGTGTTCAACCAACTGCAGATCAAAAAGATTTTTTAAAAAGACAAGAAAAAATAAGACTACAACAATAAAAAATAAAAAATGCAGCATAACACCTATTTACACAGCATTTATCAATACATTATAGTAGATATTATAATTAATCTAGAGATAATTTAAAGTATACTGGAGGATGTTGCATAGGTTATACGCAAATATTACACCATTTTTTATAAAAGACTTAAGCATCTGCGATTTTTGGTATTTGCAGGGGGTCCTGGAACCAATTCCCCATGGATACTAGGGATGAGGGATCACTGTATTGATAACATGCTAGGATGTCGAAGCATTACGCTAAATGAAAGAAGCCAGATAAAAAAGCCTACATATTATATATTCCATTCATTTCAGATGTCCAGCATAGGGCAATCTATACAGACAGCAAGTAGATGAATAGTTGACTAGGAATGTCGGGGGGAGGTAGAGGATGGTGGGAAGGGGGCAGGGGGGGCGACAAACCTGGTGTGTGAGTTTTCTTTTAGGATGGTGAAAATGTTTTAAAATAGATTGTGGAGTCTGTTGCATGACTCTGTGAATATACTAAAGACCATTAAGTACATATTAATACTTTAAATGGATGAATTGTATGATATGTGAATTATATCTCTGTAAGCGGTTATATTTTTTAAAAGATATGTAAGGTCTCTGTCTTCATAATAGGGACTTCACAATTAAAATGTCTGAATTTAGTGGAATGGGAATGAAGAAAATAAAAAGCAAAAAAATATATATACCATGTAATTTCTGATAGTGATAAATAGCGCTGAGACAGCAGAACAGGGTAATGCGATAGGACGGACTGGGGGAAGGTATAGCTTAAGGTGATGGTCAGGAAGGGCCTCTTGAAGGGGGTGTGAGGCCAGAGTGATGAAATAGATGAGCCCTACAAATATCGAGGCCCAATAAGTGCAGCTTTGTAAAGCCCATCGCATTACAATTCTTAAGGAAAATGTGGCTTCCATATTGATACAACGTACATAATTGAAAATCAATGTGGATAACAGAAATAAAGATCTAGGACTTTAATTATTAATTCCCTGAGCCTCTTACATATTCAGTTAATGAGTGAGAGATGGCGTAACTAATTCAAAACAGTAGATAATCTAATAGGCTTTGGAAAGCAGTTGAAATGCACGCGCACTCACACACACAGCACCTGCCATTCTCACACAGAAGTCACTTTCCCTTTGGCGCTGTCTCTGTGGAAAGCAGCCAAAGCCCCAGTCGAACGAAGGTGGTGGTGGAGAATGTAATGAATATTCCAAAATAAAATTCATATAACGGCTGCCACGGCAGAATGAAATCTGGAGAGCCTGTGACTCACGCTTAGTCACAAGGCCGCTCTGCCAGCGTTGAGAATATGATATCGACAGAGGTTAGTGATGCAGATGCCAAAATGATGAAATTCATTTATACGTGCTTGGTCAAAATGTAATTAGAGAGAATTGATCCATTCCAGCAAAGACTGGTTCCGAAATGAATATGCCCCCACTTGGAATCTTGGCATCTCGTGCTGCTGACCCAGCTCTTGACCTGAAGTGACACTGAGTACAGATTGCTCCAGAATGCAGAAGCCATGTACAGTCAGAGAAATAGCTATGGGAAGCCAAGCCCACATGCAGAAGACCAGGTTCTCATGGAGGAGTTTTGTTTGTCCTTACTTCATACTTTTTCTCTGTGGCTCAGGACACAAAGCTGTCAGAGATGGAGGAACACTTTGTGATTTCTTTCAGGCTCAATTTAACTATGAATTGGGTTAAATAATTTATTCACTGGCATTTTCTCAAGAAATTGAAAAGAAATAATTTACAAACAATTAAAACGATATGAGATTGTGTTAGAAGAGAGAAGCATGGGATTTCAGGCGAAGCTTTGTTCCTTTGAAGAAATTTGTTTAATGCTCCATAGGTTCCTTTGAAGAAAGGTGTTTAATGTGCTATGCTTCATTACTTTCAAATTACCCCTTGTTGTAGGCATGGAAAACAACTCACATGCATGCCCTACTATATGCACAAAGATAAAGGAGTGCTGTTCCACAAAATGTTCAGAATAAAAATCTGTGCATGCTACTTTCATTGAATCGAATGCTGGTTCAGAAAGATCTAACTTAATAATCTAAATTTTCAATTCCAGTAGTCTCATGGCAGAATCTTTGGGGTTTTCTAGATATAAGATCGTATCATTGGCAAAGAGCCATAGTTTGATCTCTTCTGCCCCCATTTGGATGCCCTTGATTTCTTTCTCTTGTCTGATAGCTCTGGCTCAGACTTCCAGCACTGTTGAATAGAAGCGGTGATAGAGGGCAATCTTGTCTGTTTCCAGTTCTAAGTGGGAATGCTTTCAATTTTTCCTCATTCAGTATGATGTTGGCTGTGGGTTTGTCTTATATGGCTTGTATGATTTTTAGGTAAGTCCCGTCTATGCCTATTTTGTTAAGCGTTCTTATCATAAAAGCGTGTTGAATTTTGTTGAATGCTTTTTCTGTGTCTATTAAGAGGATCATATGGTCTTTGCTTTTGCTTCTATTTATGTGGTGAATTATATTTATAGATTAGAGTATGTTGAACCATCCCTGCATCTTTGGGATGAAGCCCACTTGGTTGTGATGGTTTATTTTTTTGATAAGCACCTGAATCTGGTTTGCTAGGATTTTGTTGAGAATTTTTGCATCTATATTCATAAGGGATATTGGTCTATAGTTTTCTTTTTTTGTTGCATCCTTTCCTGGCTTTGGTATCAGGCTGATGTTGGCTTCATAAAATGTGTTGGGGAGAATTTCTTCCTTCTCAATGTTGTGGAATAATTTCTGCAGGATAGGCACCAGTTCTTCTTTGTAGGTCTGGTAAAATTTGGGTGTGAAACCATCTGGTCTGGGACTTTTCTTTTTAGGAAGGTTTTTTTATTACATGTACACTGAGGATGATTGGTACTGCAGGACAGGAGTAGGGGCTGAAGCAGAAATAGAAATGAAGGCATGCTGCATACCTAAATATTTGAAAGTTATCAATGCAACTCTTAAGCCATTAAGTGAAATATGTTCCACCTTGACATGAAGACCTGGAAGGCCAGGTTCCAATTTAGAATTCTTGGACTTGTGGAGTCTTGCACCAGAATGTGATGGCACATGGCCTCTGGTTTTTCCCGTCTCCCTGCTCTTCCATCACCTGTTCTGTCCAGAAGCAGAGGGATCTTGCACCTTGTGTGGTTGCCCAGCTCATTTCCAAGCTCTGACCCCACCAAAAGCTGGGTCTCAGCCATTCTTCAAACCCTTGGACAGAGGGACCTAGGAAGAGTCCTGTGCAGGTTCGAGGAGTAAACGTGAGTTGTTGGCAGGAATTCCAATATCCTGAGTTCCCAGAAGGTGGCCTCAAGAGGATACAGCAGGGTTTGGGGCATGTGTCCTTGGCTCTGCTGACTGCTTGACCCATGTTGAGGAGTCTCTGGGGGAAGAGCCAGAGTGGGACCCTCTTCAGCTAGGTCTAACGACTGTACTATTCACTGGAAAAAAGGATTAAATAAAAAGTTAATTTCCTCAATGTTTTCTTAAAACAGAAAGTGTTTCATTGAATTTAAAAGATTTAAATTAAAAAGACAGGTAAGATGCATCATCAATACACTCATTGCACGAAGGTATTTTCACATACTGTAGACATTTATATTTGTAGGCTAAATGCTTGAAGGCTTCATTTGGACAATTTAGCCTAAAGCACTGTTACATAGATCAGGCAGAAACTAGGGCTGAGTCTGAATTCTAAAGATAATCGATCTTGTTTTCTTTGCCTAGGAAGACCTGACCAATTAGTGTTGAGATTAGAATTCTGGAGAATTCTCTCTGTCTGAAGGGCCATCTGTTGGTATTTGTGAAGCTTATTCCCAGATATCTAAAAGGGAAGTTGTTTCTAATTGCTATTCAGAAATATTCACTGCCTATGAGCTGACTAACTCTCTTAAGAATATGCAGTCTTTCCTTCCCGAGGCCCCAAGCACGGAGAATATGGGAAATGTGTTCCAGGAGAGAATTTTTTATTCAAGTCATTCACCCACAGCACTGACAACCTCCTCAAGGTGATCAACTACAATGAGATTCCAAAACCTTACTCTGCATTGGGGTGGCTCACTGGAAGTGGGCTGACATCGATTGCTCATGCTCTTCTTCGCATTGAGCAGGAGTGATTGTTAAGTGTCTTCATCCTTGGCTTTGCTTTCAATTGGCTGTGACTTACATGTGTATTTGTGTCTCTTGAAATTCAGATCAATGATGTCACAGAGAAAGACAATCTATAAAAGAAATAACAATTTCTAGTTGTCAAAATGACTCAACCTACAGCAATTTTATTTTACTCGAAAATGTACTCCTCTTTACATTTTATCTTTCCCTTGAAGCCTTTAAATCTTCATCTGAAACTCTCCTTGGACAAAAAGAATATAATTACCCTATGTGGCAGATGTTCTAGCTACCCAATTTCCACTCTCCTTTTCTTGCTTTCTAAGAGAAAAGAGAGAACCCGGTTTTATTTGGGGTGTCAATATGCTGAAATAAAAATGCTTATTTGCCCAGATCTCCTTTTGGCTACAAGTTGCCGTGTGGCACAGTTTGGGTCAGTAAGATACGAGCAGATTCACCTGGAGAGAGCTTTCTGCCCTGAATAATGTCTGGTTTGGAGAAAGCATGTTGGCCTTTAACTGTCATCTTTCTTTCTGCCTGGAATCTGGACACGATGCACAAAGGTAGAGTGCCTCTCTTGCAATCAGGAGGACAAATGTCACGTTAAGAAAAGCAGAGTAGCAACTAGAAGGACGCTGTGTCCTGGATGACAAGCTTGAGGAGCCGCAGGAGCCTGAGCTTCCTACACAAGACTTCTAACAAGAAACAACCTCACTTTCTTAGCCTCTCTGTTCATCACAGCCAAATGCATTCCTAATTCATATATGCCACCTGAATCAAAAGTCCATTTGGCTCCAAATAAACAGAGTCCTGCCAGAAAAGTAAAAGAGAAGAGGAAACTCTACTCTAGATTTAGTAAATCACTCAAGAGTTGCAATGGTGTACAGGGAGATTTTCATGGTCAGTGTTTTCCTAAGGCTTTGAAAACTGATAATTAAAGAACAAAACAAATGCGATTGTTAGTTAAACAGAATGCGACCTGAACGTATCCCTTTCATGATGTAAAGTAGAATTTATGCTAAAGAGAAAGATAACCTCAAAGTGCTACATTTGAGGGAAGAGTTACATCTCTAAAGGAATCAGAGAAAGTACTTACACTTTTAGAAATGTGTTGCTTTATAATTTTCTATAGTTGAGAAATTTTTAGCAAGCTATTTGGTTTATCAGGTTGAATCTACTCCCCAAAATACAAATAACATGTGGGGTTTGGTGGGAGTTGATACCTTTCATAAAGAAAGTGAGTACATCTTTTTAAATAGGTCTCAGTTGCTAATGGCAGACAACAGGAGCCAAGGTGGCTAACACAAGAAGACTAAAATTCCTCCCACATAAAATCAGTCCAGAGGGAGGCAATACAGGGAGGGACGGGGACTCGGAGCTTCGGGGACTCAGGTTCATTCCACCCAGGTTCCTGCTTCATTCTTCTTAGCTCTTCCATTCTCAGTATCCTTCTTGAAACTCAGGAGGATGCTGGAGTTGCAGTAATGTCAGTATCCACGTAGGAGGTAAGAGAATGTGGATCCAACTAGCTTTCTATAGCCCCTTTAGAGACCCTTCATTTCAAAAACAGTTCCACCCAACACTTCCTATTTACACTTCTGTGGCCAGTCCTGGGTCCTGTGGTCACACTAATTATAAAGGAGGATGGATACAGTGTCACTCTGATTACATTAAGGTTTCCTAAGGAAGAAGGGAAATAGATATATTGGGTAGGCAAGTAGCAGTCTCTTCACAGCGCACTCCTTGGCTCCCTAGTACCCTTGGGCATTGTTCTCTGTGGCATCTGATTTGTCCTCTGTGAGGTCCTTCTTCACCATAATCCTCCGCCACTTTCCTCCATGTCTGTATCCAAGGTGGCATTGGTCACTACTCTCTTCCTGGGGCTTCAACCTTTGCAGTACACTTCCTGTAGGGACACATGACCGTGTCTCACAGTATCACAGAATGGATTTGGGTTTCTTTAGAAATGAAGTTCTCTCAAAAACGTAATCAGTTTCTAGTCATTTTGCTTTCAATCAAGTTTTTTTTTTTTTTAATAACTAATCACAGTGAAAAGCTTTCCCTGGACACATTTTTTAATAATAGATCTGGTTATTTTAATAGATAACAAATTATTTATCTTTTCTATTTGTTTTTCTTTCAGTTTTGTAAGGTATGTCTTCTGAGGATTGGTGCTGCACCCCCCCCCAAAAAATATAACAATTTGCACCTCAGACTTCAAGCAGAATTTAAACTCCCTGCCTGCCAAAAAAGGTTTAAGCAACTTTCACCAAAGTAAGTAGGGAAAGCAGGCAGGGAGATGACAAAGAAAAATGATTGAAAAGTGCTCTGAAAAAGAAATACAAGGGAGTGAAAGCATTGCAAACTACAGGAATTTAAGCCGGTATAACCAAGTCCAAGCTCATCCCACCCACTGCAGGAAAGCCAACAAGGTGAGACACAAGGTGTTGGGGCAAAGGAAGTGACTTTTATTCAGAAAGCCAGCGAACCAAGAAGATGGTGGACCAATGTCCTAAAGAACCATCTTAAGTTAGTGTGAACTTTAGGCTCCTTCTCAACATAAGAAGTTGCACGAGGTAATCGAAGACCACAGACATCTGGGTGTCTGTGAGGGTCCAGGGAGGTTGTAAAACTTCTTTGTTTTTGCTCAGCTAACTTTGGAGGACATAGGTGAGGTCGTGGTTGTTCCTATAAATGTTTAACATAGCATTGTTACTTGTGTGCATACTTCCCTTATCTCCCTAGGAATTAGTTTTTGGAGAGGGATGGTTATCATCTTTCTTTAGAGTTGAACTACAAGCCAATTTCTTCCTTTAATTAGCTAGCCTGCCTGCAGAGCTAAGCAGAAGCTTTTAACTTGAAGGACATTACCACGTAGGGTCAGAAGCAAAATGGAGCCAGTCATGCTAAGTTCCCCTTCTACTGTTACACCAGTTTTCTTCAGAACATGTTAGAGAAATGCAAAGCCTTCTAAGGAAACTGACTGTGACAGGCAGAATAACACTCCCCCCAAAGATGTCCATGTCTTGATCCATAGGACCTATGAATATGTGTGTCATATGGAAAGGAGGAATTAAAGTTGCAGATGAATGAAGTTTGCTAATCAGCTGACCTTGAGATGGGGAGATTATCTTGTATTATGCTGGTGAGAGTCCTTAATTAGGGAAGAGGAAAACAGGAGAGTCAGAAACAGAGATGGCATCGTGCAAGTGACCTTATTCACCATTGCTTGCTTTGAAAATGAGAGAGGAAACACGAGCCAAGGAATGCAGGTTGACACCAGAGACCGGAACAGGCAAGAGAACACATGCTCCCCTGGAACTTCCAGGAAGAAACTCACAACTGCTGACATCTTGATTTTTAGCCCAGTGAGACCCATTTTGAACTTCCGACATCCAGAGCCACAGACAATAAATTTGTGTTGTTTTAAGCCACAAAGGGAAACTAATGCGTTGATCTAGAAAGACTCAATGATTGGAATGATCTTTGAATATTTGCAGATTTAAGGCAAGAAGCAGACTTCCCAGCAGAGAGAGAGTGGACTAAATAAAACCAGTACAGGATGCATCGGCAGGGATAAACTTAAGACCAGAGCAGAGTCAAGCCTCGCTTATAAGGAGCCAAGGGTTGGTGACTTGTTTCTTTCAAGGTTTGTTTGTATGTGTGCATGACTTTGACTCTGTATGAAGGAGTACTAGTCCCGTATGCTACGGAATGCCCTCTATTAGAATTTATCTGATGTTTTTGTCGTGATTAGACTGGGGTTATTGGTTTTAGGAGGAAGGCCACAAAGGTAAAATGCCATTTTCATCACATCCTAGCAAACGATATTCTTTCAGCATGACCTGCTGTGATGTTGCCTTGATCACCCAGAGGCAGGCGTAGCGTTTTTCAGGCTTCTCCACCGTAAAGATGTTCTTTTGTCCCCGTTTCCATGCTACGCTCTCTGGAAGGAGGGCGTTGTGTAGACCTCACCTTACGGAGGGGGATTACACCCTACCTCCATAGGGTGAAGTATCCATACAAATCATGCAAAGTTCTTCTGCACAAGATTTCTCTCCATTCTTCCCCATTGATTAATTTATTCAATCATTTATTTATATCAGTATGGAATCATAGATGTTTATTTTCTCCTTTGGGTTACATTCCAATACTACTTTAAGCAGGAAATAGACTTTAATTAAAGAGAGATGGTGAAGCGAGTTCCTTAGACAGAAAAGTATTTTATTTCTTTTTGGCTACATGTTGTAAATCACTTTCTCTTTGCCAGGAAGAGAAGCCAAAGAGATTGCATACTAACCACCCAGGAAACTAAACAAAGAACAAGGCTTCTAAGTAATTGGGTTGAGACAAATTTCCAATAAAGCAAAAATTGAACTGTTTGATTATAGGAGGCAAATTCCCCGTTGTGTTATCTTGCCTTCAACGCAAAAAAGCATCAGATCATTGCTACTGCCAAATTCTCTTATTATTCATCCAAAATTTGAAAATGCTTAGATGATTGTGAGAAGTAATAAAATATGACAAGGACAGAAGGTAATGATTATTCTGACTGTTATTATTTTCCAATGTAACTAACCTTTAATAAATGTAATGGGATTTCAAAAATTTGTTTCTCAGTCAAAAATTTTACTTTATTTTCCCCTGACACTATGAAAACCTTGGTACAATTTTTAATATTCGATGTGGCAGCTTGATAGTCATCTCCCTATAGCAAAAATTGAAAGGAAGTATAAATAAAATATTTTCTGATGTATTTAGAACCAAAACATAATGAATAATTTTGTTTATACAAATCGAGTTTGTGGCAAGTCACAGAGGCGGTAATGAGAAACCAGAATGAAGACGGTGCAGACAAGGAGGAAAGATAATAACGATGGGAGAAACTCCGAGAAGCTGACAGACAGATGCAGTTCTGGCTCTCTGAGTCTGGAAAATGGCCAGATTGCAGGTTCCAAAGACTTCTGAGGTTGACACTAACCTATGGGAGAATTTTTGAATAAATTGTTGAATAAATAGATTGTGACCACTTAGAAAAAGAAAATAAGTGCTGTTCCCGGGACTCTAATATGGATTCACTGAGAACAAGATGTTCTAAAATAACTATTTCTTTGCCAATCAAAGTTAGGGTAGATCAGAGGTGTACCAAGGCCATCATATGACTTCATTGCATTATAGCATTTTTAAAAAGCCCTTTCATAACCCTGTAGTTAAGAAGATGATAGGCAGGTGGGAAGACAGCAGTGTTCAACTAGATATATCGTGAATTAAAGAAACCTACCGGTGGGAACTTTGTGTGATAGCTCCTTCTCAACCTATAGGAAGTCTCCAGCAAAGCGTCTCTAGACTCACTTCTTGGTCCTGGGCCCTTCGCTATTCTTGTTTTTGATTAAAGACAAAGAAAAGTTAATGAATGTTGACGTGCATCAGTGTTTGAACGGGTATCTCCTATGGTAAGTGCTAAATTCAAAAGTCAAAATCATCACACCAAGGAGATTGAAACCAGTAATGGGATACCCAATAGGAATAAGGATAGACCTGCATTTAACATAAAAAATCAAAGACACAAATAGAAAATGGAGATCTGACTTCGTACTAACACATTTTAAGAAAAATCTGACGGTTTTGTTGACCACAATTTAAAGAGGGGTCAATTGTATGAAGCAGTTACTCTGTCTCCCACCTACCTCCCCTCCCGCAAAAAAAAAAAAAATGCCAATGTTATCGTGACCTGTGTCTGAGGGACAGAAAGTAAGATTATAGATCAATACTCGGTGTCCATCATCCGCCCTAACTGTAATATCTGTTCTCTTTTAATTTCTACCTTTTAAGAAAAACACTTGCTCACTGTAATATTTTCAGAGAAGGTGTACTTGGCATCCTAAACATTGGAAGCAAGGTCACATGAGGAGCAACCCAAGGAAGTAGAAGTAGTGTGTTTAGCCCCAGTAAAAGAAAATTTAAGGCAGATAGGATCATTGCCCTCAAAGGCTTGGAGAGCTGTGGGCTAGAAGAGGAAACAGACTTGCTCCACGCAGTTTCTTTGGAAAGCTAAGTGAGGTTGTGTTTCAACGTGCGGGAGAATCTCGTACCAATGGGAGCTGAGCAACGGGTGGCGATTGGGAGTGCGGAATGGGGGCTGGGGACAGAGAAAGTGTTGCTGTGCTGAGCTGACAATTGATCACTGAATTCCCCTCCAACTTTGGGATTCCCCAGCAAAGGTGTTCAATGCAGCTAAACTAATCTGCTGCTTTCCGTGCCTGCCCCGTCCCCATCCCACAAGAGGACTCTAAGCATGAATTGATTCCAAGAGAAAACAGGTGATCTCTTGCCAGATCGACATTCAATATATGGTTCCCAGATGTGCACGGGTGCCATGCACATTCTCTGGGGACTGCTGGTCGCCTGAGTGCTGGGAACTTAAAGTCTAATAGAGGATGAACCTGGGCTAGAAGCCTTTGCCCTAAATGCAGCTACGTTTCTAACAGAATTGATACCAACATCAGCTCACTCTGGCCCTGGAGCACTTTATCAGTGGTTCTCTTAAGACCTCAGCTGCAAAGTTTCTTTTAAACAGACTTTGTTCACTATAAACAGCCTGGGCTACTTTATTAGTTGTTGGTGTATGAAGCAGTTACCTAAATTTAGTAATACTAAATTCTGGATACTTATGCCTTTCCTGCCTTTGATCATGTATTATTCTCTCCCCAAAGAGCATTTATTCTCTTCACCATTATTTTTATTAACAACCCATCTTAATTATTGTATCTTCTTGGGAATTATATCTGAAAAAGCTGAAGAAGTAATCCACTTAAGAGTTTTTTTTGTGTGTGTGTATAAAGAATGAGGAAATATCTGAGAAAATCAGCCTCATTTTTTTTTTTTTTTTTTTTTTTGCTCCCTTGCTCCTGGGCACTTCAGGACTTAAGGATGCGCAGTCAGAGCCTGCTTTGGTCTTCCTGCCATGCCCAGCATGTTAATGCTCAGCTCAATGCCTCCCTCTCTGTCCAGAAAGGCTTGTTGCCCGGGTATAAAGAACTTAATCATTTCAGTTTTATCCTAAAACCTCTTTTTCATGTAGATTCATTTTCATAACTGGCTGGGAAAAGCCGCAGGCTCTGTCCTTGAGAAGCACACAGCCATCTGCTGCTTATCTGCTCCTAGGAAAGGGGAGTGAGCTGCCAGCCTCAGGGGCTGGGATCCTGGTTCCACGCAGTGGCAGTGGCCGAGAAAAAGCCACCTGGTATGTGCAGGAAAAGCCCTGTCTCCATGGGAACAGATTCAAGCACTCACCATCTGGCCTCCCCCAGTGTTGGCACCTTGCTAACCACACCCTGAAGGCCACATAGGTGCAGAGGGGAGGCAGAGAGAGGGAGAAACCTACCATTCCCCTCCACTGCCATGTTCAAACACACACATGTGAGTCCACGTGGGGAGGACCCAGTTTATTATTATTACTGCAGGTGTAGCTGGAAGCAGAAGCTGTGTCCTCCAGCCAGCAGCCCGGGGCAGAACTACCAAGCTCACTGCTTCTTGTTGAGTTGTTCTTTAAAAAGGGATTCCTTCCCTAAAGCTCCTCTGTATCTGTCTACACCTCCACAGTTTACAAGCTCTATTGAAATCAGGCAAATCCCAAACAGGGTTCACAGAAGAATCCTGGTAACTCCCTCACTAAGCATCCTCCTTAGAACAGAGATCTTCTGGTATTCTTTGACTTGCATCTGAACTTGACCATTTTGTCCTCTCTGCAATGGCACCTTGCGCTCTCAAATGAGGCCACAAGTTCACGCGTGATCCTGATTTCAGAAATGAAATCACCACCGCTGTGGAAGGGATGCTTTTGTAACCTCTAAAAAGAATGAAGAGATACACAAACAATTGCTTAGTCATTTCATATGTTTTTCTCACCCTAAATATTAAAAGGTTTATTGGATGTCTGGTTTCCTGCTTAATAGCTGTTTCCCGTGGCAGTTTATCTCCACAACTGTCACACCATATCATAAAAAGCCAACATGAGCTGGTTTGAGCCACTTTGCTCATTTTCCTCTCCGGAATATCAAATTCATAGCTGTGGGGAGCAAAAGAAGGAAGCTGAGCGATTCTGAGAACAAAAATGCCTCCTAAGGATGTCATCATTTAAATTTCCCTTTAATGAAGTCCGTTTTGATTGCTGCTAATATTTTAATGTACCACTGTTTGCAGAATCAATGAAGTTTCCTTATCCTCTGGGCCTAAAGAATATTGAGATTTTTTCAGAAGTCAGAGCACACCATGGGATCTTAAATCATTAGATTTGCACTGGCTCACTTAATCAGCCTGCCTGCTCCTAAATTACAGTCTTCAATTGAGTATAGAATGAAACTTGGCACCTTCAACTAAGAGGACAAGATCGATACACTCAATATTTGCTTGCTACGATCTTTCAGTCCACTGAAAATTATACCTATTTACCCTCTGGTTTCTTCTTTCTCTTTCAAGTTGAACTAAGTTTATGTAAAAATTAGAATAGTGAGTTGTCTTGCAGTTCCTACTACGTTATCACTAAAGAGAAACTGGGCCATTTGCCCACAGCTCAACCGTGACATTGTAGGACAACCCAAAGGCATGTCAATCTCTAATCTCTGCTAATGCAATGTGCATTTGCTGCGGTAACAGTGTCGTCTTCTTTGCCCTTACAGGAAATTTTTAATTAAGCAATGAAAAGGTTATCTAGGAAATTTACCGTCCTGTCCAACACTCTAGAGGGACTGCTAAAAATTAAGAACAAAAGAAAGTCTTTATCTCTTTAACCCGCAGTCCCAAGCACCATGGCATAATTGGAAAGAAACACACATGCTACACACACACACACACACACACACACACATACACACACACACACACACACACAGGCTTCAGGGAGTTATAGCTGGCTGATGGAGGCTCAGTTCTGCTATTATAAATACCACCCCCCACCCCCCATTGCTGATCTCTGCGGTGGCATCCACTTGTTTGCAAGGGGCTTTGTTTGCAACTGGGGAAGAGGGTTTAGTGAAGGGTAAGTCTCAGGGGGAGAAGACGAATGGTGACAACAGTTAGGATGAGGTCCAAGGCATCTGTACTCTCCCTTTGTGCTGAGTTTCAGCAACTATAATTAAAGGGATGAGCCACAGAGGTAAGCGACTTGTTTGCATGGGAGATTTTTTTTGAAATTCTGGGCAAGAGCTGAGACGAATGGAACTGTTCTCATGGGTAGATTATTTAAGGCTCCAGGTGTAAGAATTGATGCCTTGGGGTCTATATAACACAAGCATGGCAAGGAGATGGGAATAGGGCATTTCTCTCCATCTTCACATGGAACCCAGAAGTGGTCCGGCACCCCGAGAGCTGGCCATTTGGCTAGAATCATGAGTTCATTTTCTGGTACTTGGACCCTAACAGTCTTCTGCTTATGGTGGCAAAAAGCTCACTACAATTAGACAATTAAATAACAGAAAAACTGGGAGCTGAGACAAGGAAATAGCATAGTACCTTGGTTATCAGCTAAAATGTGGGCTTTGATATGCTATCACACATGAGAAAATTTCTGCTCCAAAGTGTAACTAGACAATGCAATTCAGGAGATAGCCCCAATATACAAAGCAAATGTCAACATTTTTAACATTTACCAGCAGATTAATAACAGCACTGATATCCCCTTTATCTTTCCTTCCTCCATGACCTGCTAGTGAATGCCGGTCTTCTAGCAAGTTCCTCACTGACATTTTCTTTGGCAAGAGTGTTGCTCACTTGGCTTTCTTCCCTCATCTTCCTCTTTTGTCTTCTGTTCAGTGCACCATTTTATGATAGCAACAGTGTGGGTGTTACGGAATTCTAAGTCTCTCATTAAACAGTGCTTTTGGTATAAAAGATCAAAATGAAGACAAATTAATTTTGGTTTTTCATTTTGATAAATATTCTCTACTAAAGCAGGCAGTTTAGAGGCCAACATCCCACCGACTTGTCTTCAACTCATACGTGGAATGAAGTACCTTTGAAATCACAGTGACAAAAGCTAAAATGCAATTATTAGAATAAAAATGACACTTCAATAATTGAGTACTTTTCTAATAGAAGAGGAAAAATTATGCCATAAAATTCATTTTTGAATGATAATGATTTGAAGGTTAAAAAGAGACATATGTGAGGATAAGTGGATGTGTTAATTTCTTCACATAATGGAGCTATGCTTTAGTCATTGGAAGATAGAAGACATCAGCACCACTTGCTCTCTGCTTCAGATGGTGGTAGGTTAGCTTGTTTGACATTAACAATCCTGCTACCTTTATTGACATTATTGCAAAAATCCTAAACAAATTATCAGTTAGTCAAATACAGTGCTCTATCAAAAAAAAAAAATCACAACCAAATTGGTTTATTCCAGGATTGCAGATATGGTATAATATTTTTAAAATCTATCAATGTAATTTTTACATTAACAGAGAAAAAAGGAGAAAAAAATCATGCAATTATCTTAGATGAAGAAAAAGAACTAGGCAGAAAATCAGCAACGGTATAGGAAAACTTGAAGCCATAAGCAAATGGGTTCTAATTGGCATTTCCAGAACAACCCCACTCCAAACGACAGAACACACATTCTTTTCCAGGGCCCACAAAACATATAGCAATATCCACCCTATCCTGAGCCATAAAACAAACCTCAAAAAACTTAAAAGAATTGAAATTACCCAGGGTGTGTTCTCAGAACACAATGGAATCAAATGAGAAATGTATTGATTTGTTGTTAATAACCAATCAATTTATTGATCTATTGATATCTAGTTACTATGGTTTGGATGTTTGACCCCTCCAAACCTCATGTTGAAATTTTATCCCCAGTGTTGGAGGTGGGGCCTAGTGGGAGGTGTTTGGGTCAGGGGGGAGGATTCCTCATTAATGGCTTTTTGCCATTTTTGTGGTCATGAGTGAGTTCTCACTTGATTAGTTTTCAAGAGAGCTGGTTGTTAGAAAGAGCACCTCCCTTTCTCTCTCTTGCTGTCTCTCTTGCCGTGTGATCTCTGCACACACCAGCTCCCCTTCCACCATGAGTGAGGCCCAGATGCTGGTGCCTGTGTCTTGTACAGCCTGTAGAACTGTGAGTCAAATAAAACTCTTTTGTTTATAAATTACCCAGTCAAATGCTAATCTCACCCAGAAACATGCTCACAGACACACCCAGAATAATGCGCAGCCCAATGTCTGGGCACTCCCTGGTCCAGTCAAGTTGACACATAGGACTAACCATCACAGACTCACTAGCTAGAAACCGAATATGAAAAGCAGGATCTGACTGATGGCACAAAGTCCTGGGAAAGAAGGGAAATCATAGGAGTGAGAATCAAGGGGTTAAGACCTTAAAGAAGGCCAGGCACGCTGGCTCACGCCTGTAATCCTAGCACTCTGGGAGGCCGAGGCGGGAGGATCGCTCAAACTCAGGAGTTCGAGACGAGCCTGAGCAAGAGCGAGACCCCGTCTCTACTAAAAATAGAAAAATTATCCAGGCATGGTGGCGCATGCCTGTAGTCCCAGCTACTCAGGAGGCTGAGGCAGGAGGATTGCTTGAGCCCAGGACTCTGAGGTCGCAAGTGAGCTACAATGACCACTGCTGCACTCTAGCTGGGACAACAGTGAGACTCTGTCTCAAAAAAAAAAAAAAGACCCTAAAGCGGGGAGTTGCTCACAGACGTATTTATAGCACAGAGGTGGGAGGCTATGGCTCCTCCATGGAAAATACAGATCGTTTCATATTTCAAAATAAAATATGGTAGCATTTTTAAGGCTATAAACCCACTAAACTCTGTTCTTTCAAGTGAAAAAGAAATGCATTTGTTTTACCATTCATTTGCAAATTTGCTACTGAAATAATAAACTGTTAAATTTCTTAATTTTATTCAGTGTCTGAAAAGCCTAAAAAAGAATAAACAAATCATCAGTCTCCTTGAGTCTGTGTCTTATTTTGCCATTCTCGTTTTAGTAATAGTTATGTTTTATTTAATTAAATGTATTCAGTTATTTATTTAATTAAATAACATTTGAAACTGAAGCTTGAGTGTTCTATTAAAATTTATCCTTAAAGCAGACCCAGGATTCATAAATCACAACTCCACTGCCCTGACTGCTGCCATCAGGGAAAAGTTAATACCAAGAGTTGTACAAGTGTGAAGGTTTTCCTTTATTTGGGTAGAAGGACTCAGAAGCATTCTTATACAAGAGAGAAAGTTCATGACCAAGACTACATTAAAGAATTCTATCAAATTGTCCACGTGGAATACTGAGTGAGAATAGCACGAGATGCTTCTTTCTTCTCCAATGTTATAGACATGCAGTTTCTTCCTCTAATTAATTGCAGGTGTTCTGCTATAATTTGCAGTGGGGGTCCCTGCAGACCATCCGTCTTGCTCACAGCTCTCCTTCAATTACGAGAGAAGCCTAATCCTCGTTATCTTTTTGATTTTTATTTATTTGTCTATTGACTGGGGGTGGAGAATAGATGTTTTAGGAGGAATAATGAATTCGGAGAGAACGTGAAAACCTCAGGGCCTGGCATAGATCTCTTATCTTTATACTGGCCTATTTAGGCTCCGTGTCCAAAGGCAGGACCCCTATTTATGTAAATAATTTGATTTTTAAAAATGTATCACAAAGTTCATGCCTTCATGTGAGGTATAGTGATTTATTAATAAAGATTTAGAATGATGGATCGAAAACACATGCTTACCTGTTTGTTCGCTGTCCAGTTAGTGTATATAAAGACTCTTCATGGTGTGCAGCCACCATTTCTTCTTGTACAGGTCTAGTGACCATCTCTTAATTGCCATGTTCTTTATCGTTAGATGTGCCATTCCTGTTGAATGTGCCAATCACAAGAAAGAAGTCACAATGCTATTATCACTCACAATGCCACAGCTCTTTGGCATCTGTTAGGGCACTTTCGCCCATCCTGCGGCTACAGTTCCCTGATACCAAGTGTTTAATTCTGGGCACGTCACCACTCCTGATACTGCATCACCCGCTGTGTCACTTGTGATTCCTGGTGTGCAGTGTCTCTCGCCAAGGTTATTATCATACTCTGTTAAGATGACCACAAATGCAAGTCTTCCCTATAGGAAAATCGGAATTACAATTCTTTTTCTGGTCATGTTAAATGTATTGCTTGTAATTTGTATAGCACAGACATAGAAGAACACATCTTCCAGCTGTGTCTTCTCTTGATCTCTGCTGGCCATGGGGCTGGGTGCCTTCTTAGTGCGTGATCTCTTGCAGTGCTGACCGAACTCTGCCTTCCATACGCCAACAACAGCAGGGAAGATAGAAGAGCAGTATCATCTGCCCAAGGAATGTCCATGGTTTGTCTGGAATAGCTTCAGACTTTCCAGGGTCACTACATCAATTAGAAGCAAGAGAGGACATCAGCTGGAGGGGACTGTTGGCTTATGGGCAAGGTGTTAAAAGCCTTCAGAGAAGACAGGTGCAGCCACCCTCAGAAGACCGCCTGCTATGTGTGGAGCCTGCAGAGGGCAGGGGGTGACTGCCCTGGGTGCCAGCTGTTGGGGAGGGAGGGCCCAGGGTAAAGGTTACCTACTAATGCCCCCACTGCCTTGGAGCTATAGAATAAAAGGGCCTGGAGCCAGTCAGGAATCACCAGATGGGCCCAAACAGGTGACTCGAAATGCAAAGGTGGGCAGTGGACTGTTGGTAGTCCAAAGCCCACTCCTCACTTCCAATGTGACTCACCCCACATCAACTATTCTGAAAGCCCAATCTTACACAACCCCACGGAAGAAACTTTGTGCTGGGCAACAGGAACGATCTGCTTGGGACAGGAGGGAGAGGCGTACGGGACTGGAGAGCACCCCAAAGGGGAAAATCAGGAAGAGGGACACACACTGTCCTGGGCACTGCTGCAGGGGACCTTAGGAAATTTCTGGAAAGACATGCCCAGTGACCGGGACCCACACAGGCCCAAGTGCCTTGCTTGGAGGCCCTGGCCACTCCCAGGCACTGGAAAGGGACTTTCTTTGAGAAAAATCCTCCAATGCATTGGTGGTGGCGGGGACGGGTGGTGGCGGGGACGGGGTGGGGGGGGGGTTGAGGGGGGCTGTCTTCAGGCACAAGACCGGGACGAGAGCCAAGTTTTCCTGGGTCTGAGTGGTACTCAGATTTGTCGTCACACGCAGGATCAGGAGGGAGCTGGGAAGGAAACCTGGAGCCCCAATCTTATAGCAGCCTTACGGCTACCAATAAAGAAAATTGTTTAATGTGTGGAGTATGCGTGCATGTGCGTGAGTGCGTGTTGGTGCGTGCACGTGTGCGTGTGTGTGCGTGCGTCGGGGGTAAATGGGGTGGAGAGAGGAAGGAAAAATAAAAGGGTATCAATTTGAGTGTGCAATCGTATATGAAGTATTACTGTCATTCTGACAAATTTTATAACTATAGACTGAGCTAAAGTTAGCTTCTGATTTTACTACTTACCTTTGTGTAATTTTCCAGTGGGAATTAGAATGTTTTCAACACAGATCCAGTGTGTCATTTCGCCACTACTCTTTCCCATTTTCAGTTGTGTCTGAGTCAACAGCTTCTGCCCTTGGACCATAATTCTATGCCTTGGCACCAATGTGCACTTATAACCAAAAGAGGAGAGACTCTGTTAACCCTCCTTTCCCTAAGGGAATTTTTCATGTTATCATAATCTTCCTTTAAGATGTATCATTAGGTTGTTTAGTTAACAATTTTCTACTTTTTTAATGTAGGCATTTATTTCTAGAAATTTCCCCCTTAGCGCTGTTTCTGTTGTGCCCTATAAGTTTTGGTATGCTATGTTTCCATTTTCATTTGTTTGAAGAAATTTTTTAATTTCCTTCTTAATGTCTTCATTGATCCAATTATCATTCAAGAGCAAATTGTTCAATTTCCATGTGTTTGTATGGTTTCCAAAGTTCCTCTTGTTTTTGATATCTAGTTTTATTCTCTTGTGGTCTAAGAAGACACTTGATATGATTTCAGTTTTTTGAAATTTTTAGCCTAACATGTTGAGTGTTGGATTGAGTGTTGTGATCAGTATTACAAAGCATGCAAATCATCTTATCTTTAGCAGAAATAAGATAATATTGCAATTCCTAGTCCTCATTAAAAAAATCTGTTTTTTCCTTCAGTGTTCTCTTGGTCTTCTTTGACATGACGGCTGTTAAGCAGACAGAATTGAAAAATTCTGTGGAGCTGTGCAACTATTCACAAATTCCATTTCAAACAGAAACACAGGGCATCATTGTCAAAAGCTGATAACAGACTGGTGCATTCGACCCCCTTAAACTCTTGCCAATCAGCCTCATGCGGTAGTGGCGCCAGTCAGGTGGGGGAAGTTAGAACTAAATCATGAGCGTAGCAGCCGTCGATTTAGCACTTATGGCTTAGTCATGTTCTAATTGCGCCAGTCAATCTGGGGGGATTATTTTGTTAAAATTTATGTTATTCTTTGGTATTTTAAATACATTCATTTTTTTTAAAAATAAAATATAAATTTAAAAGATGAACAAAAATATGTTAATAAAAATAAAAGAATTTGTTCTGCAAAATTTGGATGCAGTCAAAAGGCTGCACTAAAGGACCCAGAAGGGCACACGTGGCCTCAAGTCTGCAGGTTCCCCACCCCTGGCGTGGGTTGTCCCTTAGTGCAATGAGCAATAAACCCAACCTACTCACCTGCACGTGTGTTCCTGGCTAGAGGGCGTTGGCAGAGATATAATTTACATTCAATAAAAGGTATTGGCTGGAGGGCGGAGGAAATAGGGAACCAGTGCTGAATGAGCATAGAGTTTAAAATGCACGCATTTTAAACATGAAGCTCAATGAATTTTGGCAAATATATACATTCATGTAACCCCCACCAAAATAAAGATATAGAAAATTTCTATCACTTCGTGCCGTTTCCCAGTCAAAACCCATCCCCCCTCTAGCCTCAAGCCACACAAATGCCTTCTTCTAGAGCCCTAAATACAGTGCGTACTTTTCTGTGCCTGGTTTCTTTCTCTCAGCTTATTTTATCGGTAATACAGATAGTTTTATTTCTTTTTTCCCAGTAAGTATGTGTTTTACTCCTTTTTTAGTCATATCGCACAATCTGGATCCCCGAGACAATGGTGAGCAGAAGTCGTGAAAGTGAGCACCTTTGTCTTGTTACTGATCTGAGAGTTACTGATTAGTTGTTCAGTGGTAACTGTGATGTCAGCTACAGATTTTGCATAGATTTCCATTATCAGATTGGGCAACTCTCTTTTTCTCCTAATTTGCTTAGAGTTTTTATTTTTAAGGTTATGAACTTCATCAATTTTTTTATGCATCTGTTGAAGTGATTATACAGTTTTTTTTAAATCTTTTATCCTTTTGATATGGTAAAGTATAGTCATTAATTTTTGAATGGTTAGCTAAACTTGCAATCCTAGGCTAAATCTCCACTTGATCATGGTGTATCATCCTACTGCTATTTTGCTGGATTTGATTTGCTAACACTTTGTTAAGGATTTTTGTGTTGATATTAGTGAGGAATATTGGCATGCCGTTTGCTTTTCTTGTCAAATCTTTGGTTTTGGTGTGAGAGAATGTTGCTCATATAAGATGAATTGGGAAGTGCTCCCCACTCTTCTGTTTCATTTTTTTTAAAAAAAAAAAAACAAAAACATATGATGCCACTCATATGAAATTTCTACAGTCATCAGATCCATAGAGACAGAAAGTAAAATGGTGGCTGCCAAGGGCTGAGGGGTGGAGGAAATAGGGACTTAGTGTTTAATGAGCATAGGGTTTTATTTTGGGATCATGAAAAAGTTCTGCAGACAGATGGTGGTGATGGTTGAACAACCATGTAAATGTACTTAGTGCCACTGAACAATACACTTAAAAGTGGTTAAAATAGTAATTTTTATGTTATGTGTCTTTTTTCTACAACTAAAAAAAAGTACAAAATAGAATATCTAGAGATGGAAAATACAGTATCTAAACTGAAAAGTGTATTGGGTTGGATTAACAGGTATTTAGACACTAGAGAAGAAAAGATCAGAGAACTTGAAATCATAGCAATAGAAATTATCAGAGAGGGGGAAAAAAAGACTGAAAAAATGGCACCTCAGTGGAAGTATCAAGCAGCCTAACGTGTGTAAATGGAGTCCCGGAAGCAGGAGAGATGAGAGGACAGAAAAATTTGTTGAGAAAATAATTGCTGAAATAAGACCTTTATCAAACAAATGAAAGCAGAGAGAACTCATCACTAGCAGATTTGCACTACAAGAAATAGTAAATGAAGCTATTTACACAGAAAATAAAACAGATAGAAATGTGGATTTTTGGAAAGATACGAAGGGCATCAAAAATAGTAAATCTGTTGTAAATGACCCATACATTTTTTAAAAATGTTTTTCTCATTAAAAGGTAATTTACTAATTAAAGCAAAAATAATAAAGTTTTGCAGGTTTTACAAAACATGGAGATGTAAAATGTATAACAATGACAGCATAAAAGATTACAAGGGGAAATGGAAGTGTATGTTTTAAAATGAATTCTATGCAATAGCATAATAGAACTAATAAAATAACTAACTTAATATAGTGACTATTATTTACTACCCTGGTTTAAAATTTTGTGTTCTTTCAAAAAGACATAGCTCTCATCCACTAGTTTTACTAAAAATATATGTTGTCATTTTTACATATTCAATATTTTTACGCTAAAAAACTTAAAAATCTATTTGTTTTACTTTGAGATTTGAAATTTTGGTTCTAAATAAAATTTCATTTTCTAAAAAGGTCTCATTGCTGAAAATAATTCCACTTCAACTGTATAACTGTATTACTATTATTGTTATATCATTTTAGAAAAATGAGACTTTTGGAGTAGAGAAAGCTCACCAAAGGAAACTCAGTAATGTCATAGCATTGTAAAAATTTGAAGCAATCTGATTTAGATTTGAACTCCATACAATTACAAGAAGCTAAAAAAGAATGCTTATCACGTTGTTTTTTATAATGGTAAGAAATGCTAAATTACAATACAACCATAACATAGAATACTCTACATATATTCAAACTCATGTAGGAAAATGTTGATTGATGATGGAAATGTTCTAGATGGAAGGGTGCATAAAAAAGAAAGTAAAGTGTGTTTGTTTTTAAACACCCATTCTTGTATCTATCTATCTATCTATATATATATATATGGAAAGAAAATTGAAAAAACATGGACCAAAGTGTTAACAGTGGTTATCCCTATCTGATTGATTTTGTGTTTTACTGTGATGTCCATGTATCCTCAATTAAGATGCATTTTTTGGTTGTTATCACATAGAACACACCAAAAGTGTTGTTTCACACAAATTCGTCCATCGCAACAGACAGTGAGATTTATGGACAAAATGGCACATTTAAAAGGTGGTTTATACCAACTCATCATTTCTTGTTTTTTTTTTTTTTTAATTTTGGAGCGAGTGTGTGGTCACAGATCTTCAATATGTGATGTCCTTCCCAGCAAGTGAGCATCCCAAGGCATAATTACCAAGTATAAAGCCAATACTTATCTTTACCTTAAAAGATGAAATGCATTGTTTTGCTTCACTTTTAATAATTGTGAAATGCTGCGTGGCACATAATGGAATCAAAAGAGCTGATACACTGTCAGAGCCGGATCAATAGGACGTGGGGTGTTGGGACACAAAACAGTGATGCCACTGATTAAAACATCCTTGGACACCTAACGTAATAGGCTTTGTTATAACATTGGACATGCTTTAAAAAGAACCTCCAGAGGGAAAAGAACTACATCCCCCCAAGAACATTTCAGGATAATTTGTAATGATTAAATGCACCATTTGTGAATTGTGAACGCAGTCATATTGCAGAAGCAAATGGAGAGAGATTTCAACCATTAACTCATGTATGTATTTTTTATGATGCACGAGAGAGGGAAGTCTTTAAGCTGCATAAAATATTAATGCATTCTTTAATTTTGTTACTCTTCTGTTAACAAGGAAAATCTGTAAAGGTTTTTTTTAAATTGTTCTTCCTGTATCCTACAAGTAGGAGACAATAACCAGAGAGCAAGGGAAGTTCTTGTCTAGGGAGTCCCCTCTCTACCCTTCTGCGTTTTAGGTGCGCCCCTCCTTTGAAGATGAATCATCCCATATGCTAAATAATCCTGGTGTTGGAGTGTGAGCGTATGTATGTGTGTGTGAGAGAGAGTGTATGTTTGTAAGTGTATATGTGTTGTGTGTTACGTGTATAAGTGTGTTATATGTATAAGTGCATGTGTGTTGTGCATGTTTAAGTATGTGCTGTGTGTGTGAGCACATAGGTATTATGTGTGTGAGTTTGTGTGTGTTTCAGTGTGTTGTGTGTGGTGTGTATAAGTGTACATGGTGTGAGTGTGTATTGCATGTATAATTATGTGTGTTCTGTGTATAAGTGTGTGTTGCAAGTGTGCATATTGTATGTATAAGTGTATATTGTGTGTGTTCCATGTGTTTGGTATGTGTGTAAGTATGTGTGTGTATAAGTGTATGTTGTATGTTTTTGTGTGTGTTGTGTGTTCCCAGTGTCCAGTATAGCACACAGTATGAGACCAGATTTTACTTATTGAGTGGCTAGTAGAGAGCATTTCTTAAGCAGCACTATTTTCAGGTGGGCTGCTGAGTGCAGCAGGGAAGTCCGCTTTCAGCCATTGTCTGAGGACAGTGCGACACCCACCACCTGAGACATTTTGGTTCACCGCTGCCTGGGCTGGATTTGGAGATTTGACCTTGCTTGTAGTTTTAAAGCTCCTTCTTATTTAGAACAGACATATACAAAAGATCAGTTTATAAAGATATACTTGTTCTTCCTGTACAACCAAGAAACCATCTTCCTTTGCCCCCCTCATGTTTCGAATGTCTTCCTGAATCACAACCATTGTTTTGCCTTTTTCTCCTAAGGGTATAAATTTGGCTACGATTCTTCTAATAAGCTCCATTGTGCGTCCTTGTCTGTGAAATGCTATGTGTATAGTCCCACCTAGTGAGCAGAAAGCAGAAACACAGTCGAAAGGATTCAAACAGGATTTTGTAATTTTTGAAACAGGTGCATTGAGTTCGGGTGATAGTAGATGGGGGAACAATTATTACCAAATTCATGAATTTTAATCATGTTTTCACCTCCATAAACACCTACCTGTTTCAGAGGAAAAAAAAAACTTGGCTCATTGAAAATCTCAATACCTATTAAGCAATAAGATGTTGACATTTTTCTAGTTTTTAGTCAGTGTTTTCACACAACCATGGGTGACGGTAGCTCACGTGATCAAATGTAAATAGACAACTTTTTGTTCTTGTAACAGAATTTCTTTCTTTCCAATAAATAATATATTTTCCTATAGACTTAGGCAATAAAATTAGATGTGTGTTTTCTATGGAAAACAGTCTTTGATAGACTAAGTTAAAACTTTCTGGAGAGGGTACGCTAGAATATGTTCTGGCTTTTTGACATCTAGAATGATAAAGCTGTATCCCCTGGGTCCTTGTCTGTAGTCCAACTTTTGACTATCTCTGCAGGGGTGATGAGGGAGTATCTCCTGCCACTAAGCAGATTGTGCCAGGCTAGACTGACACCGGGAGGAAATGGCATTGCAGACACAGACCCCGCAGCCACTTGTAGGCAGTGGCAAGGGGCACAATGGTCACTGGAGCCTAGAAAATCAAGCAGTACGTTTGAGGTCAAGTGATCGTAAAATACGATATTGGTTCTCTCCTCTGCAGTTTTAGGAATGGAGGACTTTTAAATACGGCGTGTGTCCTTATGCTGTCTCTTTGTACTTTAAGAAAAAAACAGATGGGAGAGAAAGTAAAGAACAATCACGGTATTACATTTCTAGATTGACATGGCCCCCTGGGGGTTTTGCAAGTGGGCGGAACTCAATGGGGCTGTTGCTTTTAATAAACCTGATGAACATCCAGCTTCTCTTCCCACTTCCAGTTAGGGGGGATTTAAGTGCTGATGGCTCCAGGGAATGGTATAATTCTCAGGTAAAATTAGCCCAGAAAGTTTGTTATGAATCAGGGAATGTATCTGCGAAGTTTTGGTGTGATCTTCCGCTGCTTTCTACTCTCTGGGTCCTTTCTACCTGTGAGTCATCCTTTCTCCCTGCATCAGCCTCTGGCTCTTCTTGCTCTTCCCCAGAGAGCTTCCTTAGCCTTTTTCTCTTTCTCTTTACATTCCTTCCTTGAGCCATTCAGCATCTTCAGCTATTACCCAAATCCTGATGGCTCCAGACTCCCTCTCCAGCTCTGAGCTATCTCAAATTCCAGTTCCACCTGCCAGCTGGATGTCTCTAGAGTTTGCCATCATTCAGAACTGCAAACCTTGCCTGTCTAAAAACCAGTCCTCATTCTACCTAAGTACTAATTCTCCTCCCGTGTCCTTTCCTGTGGGCAGCTCACAATTTCCCAGTTGGCCACCCATTCTGCCCTAACCAACTTTCTGCTCGTCTTTGCTTTCCACAGCCAATCTGAGATTTGGAAGTTGTGCATTTCCTCTCCAGTACTCCTTTTCCTCTTTATTCTTGCTATAAAAGCTGATAAAAAAAAATCTTCTCAGTGGCTCCAGTTTTCCCCTCTCTGATCAACTTGACAGTTGTCAGATAGATGACACTCGTTATGGGCTGAGCTATTTTTGTTATGGGCTAAGTTCTATCCCCCTCAACTTTATATGTTGAAGTCCTAACCGCCAGTACCTTGGAATGTGACTGTCTTTGGAGACAGGGTCTTTACAGAGGTTATCGAGTTAAAGTGAGGTCATATGAGTGGACCCTAATCCAACCTGACTGGTGCCCTTGAGGACATTTGGACACAGACACACACACAGGGGCAACCGTGGGGTAACATGGCCATCTACAAATCAAAGAGAGAGACCTCAGGAGAAACCAACCCTGCTGAACCTTGATCTTGGACTTCTAACCTCAGATCTCCTTTAGACTCAAGCTGCAACATCAAGACTTCTCTGGGGCTCCAAGGTACTTTCCTGGCCAGCAAAATTCAGACTTGCCAGTCTCCACAAGCGTGTGAGCCAATCTCTTAAAATAAACCTCTCTCTATATACATATATCCTGTTGGTTCTGTTTCTCTGGAGAACCCTGACTAATACACACTCCAAATTAAAACCTATAATTGCTCCCTCTTTATGCAAAATACAGTGCCAAATCCTTAAACTAGCATTCAAAGTCCTCCACACTAATTCCCAAACTCCTATTTCAGCTATAGTTTACATTACTTTCTTTCAACGACCTTTTGGTAAACATGTTAACAATAGCATGTACTGAAAAACCAACTATATAATATTGAGCAGATTTTTTCCTGTGGTTTAAAAGCATGGACTAGATTCAGGCTAGATTCAAATCCAGCAATTTATTTGATCTCCCTAAGCTTCCATTTTGACATCTGTAAAATGAGAGTAATTCATTCAATCATTCTATAAATACTTATTGAACAACTATTAGTGATACAAATATGTTCCTGATGTTGCACCTTTACAATGGCTTAGTCAAGGGAATCCTCTAACTTCTAAATACTGACACTCTTTACTGAGAAGACTGAGGGAAGAGGAAATTTGGGTAGAGGATGAATAAAGAATTTCATCTGAGCTATGTCCAGGTTGAAATATCTCTTAGACATCCAAGAGAAGGCAATAAGTAAACAGGGAGATGTACATAAATGGAGTTCTAAGAATGGGATGGAACTAAAGATAGAAAATTGAGAGTAAATGTATTTAAAACCATGGGATACAGAATATGAATTTAGGTACGTGGTGTTACATGACCCAATAGGAGAGAAAACCTTCAGAGAGGAGTTTATGATCTGCTTTGTGAGATATTACTAAGATAGGGAACTGGCAGGCCCTGCTCAATAAGGAGTTGTAAGACCGAACCAAGGTCTCTGATAAAACAAGATGCAATGAAGAAAACCATTAAGACAGTTAAAACCAAGATGGCGATCAAAGCGACCTCTGCTTGCTCTTGTTGCTCATTTTGCCCTGATTATGAGGCATTAGCGTGCTCAGAGAAACTCCCACCAGTGCCATGACAGCTTACAATAACCATGGCCACCTCCAGAAGTTACCACATATAGTATAAAAGGAAAAGCAACCCCAATTCCTGGAACTCCTCACCCATTTCCCAGAATATCCATGAATATTCCACCTCTTATTTAGCATATAATCAAGAGACAGCCGTAAACAAAGTTCACCAGCAACATACAGGGCTGATCTGCCTATGGAGTAGCCTTCCTTGTGCTTCTTTGGTACTTCAGTAAACTTGTTTTCTCTTTTCTCTGTTGGCTCCTCTTGAATTCTTTCCTGCGTGAAGCCAACAGCCCACTTGGCATTCTGGGCTGACCTCCGGTTTCCGGGTTCACCTGCGTCATTACCAACTATGGGATGGCAGTGTGAAGGAGCTCTGAGGGTCCCCCCACTCCCCCGGGAAGCAAGCATAACTAGTAAAAACTATTTGAATAAAAAAATAAACAACATTTAAAACTTCTGGAAATCGCCTTAAGAGCGAACAGCAAGTGAAGAAACACTTATTTTTTAAAAGCCTACTAAATCTTGCTAACAGCACTGAGAGTCCGTGGCATTTGAACTTGGACTTATTCCCTCCCTCGTTCCCCCACCCCCAACCCCCCAGCTCAGCTCGACAGAAACTCCACCCCAGGCAGGTTTGGCCAAAAAGACAGGACTCCCTCTCCCCTCAGCCCCCAATCATGGGATGTTGTATTTCACCGGGAAGCACAGGCCACAGGTGTTTTGCATCTCCTCCCACTCCACATTTAGGAGCAAAAGAGGTCAAGGGCCCCCTTCCTCCACCCAGCCCCTAATCACAGGATGGGGGCTCTCCCCTAGTTAAAATACTGGGTTCCTACTGCCCTCACCTGAGCTCACTTGGAGGGCAGAGGTTCCACTCTGGGAGAAGCAAGCCAAGAAGATCAGAAGTTACTACCTCACCCAGCACTCAAGAGTGTGGCTTCAATACTCTGCCCAGGTGGAAAGAGATGTTTCACGGGAACAGAGAGCTCCAAAGCTCTCACCAAAGGTACTGCTTTTATTTGAAACAGTGTGGTGAAGTCCAAGCTCTCTCAAAGGCCATGGCTCTTCTTCATTAAGAGCCACAAGCTAAACCTTAGGCCAGTGCATTTATCAAAGAAAAACAGGCAAAGAGAGAGCTAAAAAGAGCCCTCCTGGGTCAGAACAAGCCCTAAAGACTGGCTCCAAAACTACTCTTGCCTGAAATTAATTGGAATAGGCTGTGAAACAATTTATACATCAGAGCATAAGCAAAACTAATAAAGCAATCAGCCAGCAATTATTAGAACCTCAAAGTTAGCTGTGACGCCAAATGAAGCAGACAGCTCCTCAGAGAGACCAGGGAATGAGACAGTCAAAGACAGCCCTGCTGAACCGTGTCATCCCAGGATGCTGCGTGCCAGGCCAAGGCTGGGCCTTCTAAGGAGAGTCAATAAAGGCTTCACCCAGTGGGGGAATAGACTTAATAAAATAGCCTAGCAAACCACCAAACCAGTAAGCAAACAGCAAAAACAAGACCCAGAGAGGGGTGGATGGAATCAATATCCACAGTTGCTACAATATATTACTGAGCAGAAAACACAAACTCAGTCTCTCCCACTATATTCTCACAACACGTTTCTCACAACCAGATGGGTGTGCCCCCCGCCCCCCGCCCCCCACCCTGCCACACACATCAAGTGTCAATCAGTTCTGCAGCAGACACTACCTGGGTGTCCTCCCATTCAATTCTGACATGACCTACCTGGATGGAGTGTCAGATCCCACAGGTTGAGGGCTCAGTCCCAGACTGCCCCTCTTCTATTTTTTTTTTTTTTTTAAAGAGACAGGGTTTTGCTCTGCTGCCCTCTGCATGAGCCTAAGATGTCTTCGTCTTCTACACTATGATCACAGTTACAATAGGTATGAACAGGGATATAGAGATGACATGACACAGGCTGCGTCTTGGGAAATAGACCAAACCTTTCTGTGGCTGTTTTGTACCTAATGAATGGGGATAGTGCCGATATTGCAGTACTAAATTTTATTAAAGAGAATTGCAGGAGGTACTTTATGTAGGCACACAGGAGGGTTCCCAACACCTAACAGATACACACTGCATGTTAATTTTCACCTCGTCTTACATGGTAGGGTGACACTATGGATGTCCATGAAATCCTGTGATCTGCTTTCCTAATTCATTTGGCATTTTTTTCTTTACTACTTTTACTTTTATTTTCTTCCCCTTCTTTTTTTTTTTTTTTTTTTTTTTGAGGCAGGGTCTCACTCTGTCACCCAAGCTGGAGTGCAGTGGCATCGTCACAGCTCACTGTAACCCTCCAACTCCTGGACTGAAGTGATCCTCCCAGCCCAGGCTCCCAAGCAGGCTACACTCAAACTTTTATCACTTAGTAAGAATTACCAGACGTTACGTGGCGTTTGAAATTATTCTGATTTAAACAAGCTAATAATTAACATGTCTCATTAATCACATTCTTGTAGCACCAACTAAGATTCCGTTCATATACTAATTCCACTCTGCAAAAGTGTGCCTGCCTTCTGAAAAGCCGGCAAAAGTTGCAAAAGTCTCACCATAAAATGCAACTTTTCAATGCATATGTAGGCCAAATAACATTTTATTTTGTTATTAGAGACAGAGTCTTGCTCTCTGTAGCCTGGGCTAGAGGGCAGTGGCGTGATCACAGCTGGTGCAATCTTAAGCTACTGGGCTCAAGTGATGCTCGGCCTCCCAAGTACCTGGGACTATAGGCATGTGCCACCACACCTGGCTAACTTTTATTTTTTCTGTAGAGACAGGGTCTCACTATGTTGACTGCGATGGTCTTGAACTCCTGGCTTCAAGGGATCCTCCCAAAATGCTGGGATAACAGGTGTGACTGTGCCCAGCCCTAAACATTTTAAATAAAATATTCATTATAAACCTTTTTTTGAAATATTTACTCCCATGACTCATTTAGTGATCTCCACTGTAATGAATATAGCAGGGTAAGTAAGACCTGGCTTATTAAGCATTAATAATCTTTATTAACATGCTTTTCCTTATTGAGTACAAAATAAACCATTGCAAACTATAGTCACAATCGTTAGGAGTGTATCAAAGCCATTGAGCAAATGGACCAGCTATAAAAAAAAGTTTATTAAAAAAATAGACAACATATGTAAACATCTTTTACAATCACAAGGCCTTATAATACAGCATCTCAGGTCCACGCCTTAAATCTCTGCAGTGGGAGCACCTTAATTGTCAACTAACAGTAATCAGCTTAATTTACCTTTTAGTGAGCTGTTAAGCCTATACAAAAATAAATAACCAGATTCTGCTAAGTTTACTAACACACAGAGAATCTCAAATGTACAATAGATCACAGCAGAAAATAACTATGTGCAGTAACATCTGAAACTGAATTCTGATATTGCAATTATCTTTTTAATACAGCGTCGCTTCATTTCTAACTTCACCACAACGCAGAATTGACTACAAGGAAGCTGAAGGGGACAGAAGAGGGTGTACGGAGATAAGAGAGATGGACACTCATGTCACACACATGCACACATACACACAAGCACGCACACACATAAACAAGGGATCGGTGCGGATTTCCTTTACTGTTAGCTGGATGTTACATGCTCCCAAATGACGGAATACGAACCAGCTAACCATAGTTTCAAATGGAATACAATTTTGAGGAAACCACATTTCTATTACATAACTCAATAACCACTGAAAAGTGAAACCGAATCACAGAATGGACGATAATGCAACAAGACGTAGTAAGCACCTGAGATTCTGCTACAAGAATCCGAAAGGCAAGATTGTTTTCCTTGGGGGAAAAAGTGCTATTAATACAGTCTTTTCACGCTGCTTGCCATCTGTTGGGCAACACCGGCTAGGTGACTGAGATGTTCCAAAATGGCCAAATAATATGATTTTCCTACTTTTTTCTATTACATGGGTTAAATATTTCATCACACTTGATGTAATTTATTTTAAATTGGTGACATTTCAGTTATTCAGTAAACTTTAACCAAGATATAATCTTAAATAAAATATCAAGTCATGTTTTTAATTTGGTTTTTCATTGTATGGAAAAACTTAAATACTTATTGTCTGTCTTCTAAATAACCATATTCTAGAGACAGAAGGAAAGCACAATACATTTGACAGAAGAAACCCAGGCAAATCTACCAAGTGCCTGGCGAGCCATTTCTGTAGCAGTAATCCAGTAGTCTACTTGTATCATATGTATGTGACTCGTAAATAATTTCAAATCAATAATTTCAAATCCGGATCTGCTATTTGAAAACCATTTTTGTAAATCCACTTCTGAAAGTCATCCATAAAATAGCTGTTGTTTCCACCATATCATCGTATCTCAACAGATGTCTAACATTTGTCCACAGCTAAACGAAATGTGAAATAAAGACAGAACTCTTAAATGCTAACGGTATTGTACTGCTGTTGCTTGAGTTGGCAGCGTTTGAGTGTATTCTGGATTTTATTAGAATATGCGTTCAAATAGAGAAAAATAAAATTAAAACACATGACTATTTACAACACATGATCTCTGGGAACAGAGCTAGGTACGTGTAATTTAAGTTTTAAAAATTCTACCAGAAGGTGAAAAAGCTTTCCACTTCTAAATACCAAATCAATGGCTACTGCTGACAGAAAAACCCTTTCTACAAGAAAAACCTAGAGGTTAGCCTTGCTCACGGGCATACATTATGGTCTTAGCCAAATATCAATGATCTTCTAAAATCTGTTTTGGAGTTCTAATGGATAAAATGTTTATAAGTTACATACAATAAAACTTTTATAAGTTACATTCAGTAAAATCTCCTCAGAGAGAAATATCATTGCATAATTTAGGTGAGAGTTGGACATATTTCTGCATTATAAGCCTACGGCTGAGGTTAGGTAGTTTAAATAGGATTCTGTATCTATTCCAGTCATCAGACTTCTTAAAAAATAGACACCTTTACCTATGAATATCACATTATTCTCGCCAAGAAACTAATAGCTCCTCCTTGGCTTTTTGTTGAACAAATAAGAAAGATAAGAAAAAAAGGAAGGAAAGAAAAACAGTGAGCCTCACTGCAATTTCTGTTCTGTACTAATAGACAAGAATATAAATGAGAGCAAAGTATTATAATTGTGCTTACGATCATTCTACCCAGCATAGTTCTCAGGGGTACACATTTGTTGTTTTACACTTCCGTGTGTTTCAGGTTACTAGGTAAGAATCCCATAGAAAATGCAATATAAATGGCTAACAGCAATCATACACACTTGTTGGAGAAGTTAGACATCCACGACTGATTTAGAGACATGGCCACAGATTTGAAAACACAGCAGCACGAAACAATTCAAAGGTAGATATATTGTGTTCATTTGTTCAGCTTAAAAAAAAAAAACAAAACAAGAAATGCTTAAACAACATAAGGCACTTTGTTTAAGACAGAAATTCTTTCTCCAGTTCATATATTGACGGTCGGCTGGTTTTGCTCTTCATTCTGCACAGAGGCATGGTGTAGTCCCTGCTCTGACCTTCCACGTCGGCGTCCAGTAACAAAGGCGCGTGGAATTTAGTTCTTCCCTTGGCAGCGAGGACACGGGTAGGGCTCGGTCCCGCACGACCCACCACGCGGGTGTCCAACCGGCTTCTCAGGGAGGCGGGGCGAGGCCGGGGCACGATGCTGACAGCTCTGTGCTTCTCACCTGGCTGGTCACCGTGAGGACCGGAGGAGGAGCAGGGCAGTGGCAGTTCAGAGGCTCTGGTGGCTGAGACCACAGCTGCACCAGCTGGTTGAAGAAGCCAAGACAGTGTGCAATTAGGAAGACAATGACTTTTAAAACAATGAATATCAAGAAAAGTAATGATGATGCCAATTCAACTAGGTGATCACCTTCAACATAAAACACAAACACAAACCCTTTTTACAACATTTGAATTTTTTTTTTTTTTTTTTAAGAGATGGAGGCAAACATTGTTGCCTAGGCTAGACAGCAGTGGCTATTCACAGGAGCGGACCTAAGCCTCGAACTCCTGGCCTCAAGCAATCCCCTCGCCTCAGCCTCTTGAAGAGCTGAGACTACAAGTGTGTGTCACTGTGCTCGGCTAAGTTTTTTTTTTTAATGACAAAGCACTGCAAGGTTTGAAAGTACTTCAACCCATGGAAATGATATTTGTAAACAGAGCTAAATAATCTTCACAGTGCTTAGGCCAATGGTCATTATTAGTGTTTTATAATCAGGGTGGCTTTCAAAATGGATGAGATTGGAATAAATTTAAGATGTTTAGAAATGATGGTTAACATGATTAAACTGCACTTTTGATTATGATTTGAAAACATTGATAAAAACAGGAAAGCGGTTAGGTTTTTACATGTTATTCTTCTCTTGTTTGTACTGAAGAATTGATTTACTACCACTTTAGCAAATAAATATTGGCTTACAAAGAAGAGAAAAAATGCTTTCTTATGGGATTATTAAACTAGGATTTCTCTTTGCACAATTATAAATTACCAATACTTTATTGACTTACAAAAGGATAATAAGCCAACTTATCTAAAGATAATGAACAATAATCTGAAAAGTATCATGTCCAGGTGTAGTATTTATTTATTTATTTATTTTTTGAGAAAGAGTCTCACTCTGTTGCCCAGGCTAGAGTGAGTGCTATGGTGTCAGCCTAGCTCACAGCAACCTCAAACTCCTGGGCTCAAGCAATCCTCCTGCCTCAGCCTCCTGAGTAGCTGGGACTAGAGGCATGTACCATCATGCCCGGCTAATTTTTCTATATATATTTTTAACGGTTCATATAATAATTTCTTTCTATTTTTAGTAGAGACGGGGTCTCGCTCTTGCTCAGGCTGGTCTCCAACGCCTGAGCTCAAACAATCCTCCCGCCTCAGCCTCCCAGAGTGCTAGGATTACAGGCGTGAGCCACCACGCCCAGCCTCCAGGCATAGTATTTAAAGAGAAGAGGTAGACCAAAAGACAAACAGAATGAAAGCAGTTTCAGTTTCAATATGGCTTTATAACTGACCTACCATAACATTTTACAATTTAGAAACCACTTTTCATATACATTACTCACTTAATACTCAGGACAGGTGTATGAGGTTATTGTAATTATCTTCATATTAAAAAAAGTAGTCAACCCCTACAGAAAGTCAGTGTGCCATTTGACTTTTACCACAATCTTGATAGCGATACAGATTAGATAAGCATATTATTAGCTAAGTATTTTATCATCATCCCCATTTTATAGATGAAGAAACTGAGGCACAAAATGGCTAAGCGATTTGCCCAAGGTCACTCAGCAAATAAGTGACAGAGCAGAGACTGGAGCTCAGACAGCTTCCATTCCACTATCCGTGACACTAGATGCCTCCAAGGCATTCGAACAAGAAAGCAGGGTACATAATTGTCCCACGTTCGTAAACTTACCAAAAGGTACAACTAGAACTTGAACCTTAGTCCTACGGACTCCAAACCACCTATTCTTCCAATGTAGCCACAGCATCTCCACAAAGGTCAGTATTAAAGTGCCACTGAACCCCAGAAATCTCAAAGGCGAGCACCCCTCCGGCACACAATAGCATAGTCCAACTGTGTAAACACCCCTCCCATTTCCAAAACAGAAGGAACACGGCCATGAGGAGGAGAGAGGCAGCGTAAGGCAGCGGTCGGATCCCAGGTTTAAATTCTTACAGTGCGACTCAGTAACTGTGTGGTTTTGAGCAACTCATTCATTTCCCATGAGTTCTACTGCCCTCACTCTGGACAGGGGGTATGTATAGAAAAGAGTTGCCACAAAGACTAAGAGAGACAATTTATGTCAAAGGGCTTTAGCATCTATAAAACGCTGCAGAAATACCAGTGGCTGCCTTCTAGCCAAGCCCCTCTTGCTTAATGGACTAGAAAAATCTATTAGAACTGTGCGTGACAATACATTTCTGCTTAACAAGCCCCCTAGTCTGTGGTGCTTTGTCATGGCAACCCCAGCAGACTGATACACCTGCTAACCTCAGCCCCCGCAGAACCTGAGCGACGAAGCCATGTGGTGCAAGAGCCAAGGCGTCACAGGACAGGCAAGAAGGCCAGTGTCAGTTCCAGCTCCCCCACTAATTAGTGGTTCAGATTTGGGCAAATGACTTGTCTTCTCTGTCAACGTGAGCAGGCTGCGTAGTTACTCACCGCATGCTCTTTCTGCTTTAATATGCAACTATCCCAGCCTGAGCAAGATCGAGACTCCGTCTCTACTAAAAATAGAAAGAAATTATATGGACAGCTAAAAATATATATAGAAAAATTAGCCGGGCATGGTGGCGCATGCCTGTAGTCCCCGCTACTTGGGAGGCTGAGACAGGAGGATCGCTTGAGCCTAGGAGTTTGAGGTTGCTGTGAGCTAGGCCGATGCCACAACACTCTAGCCTGGGCAACGGAGTGAGACTCTGTCTCAAAAAAAAAAAAAAAAAAATATGCAACTATACATTGAAGCTATTGAAATTTAATTATACTTTTCCCAGAAATCCCAATTATAATTAAATTAGAATCAAATAAAAGAGAGAAGGGTGAAATTCAAAGATCTATGTGAACAGTAAAAACAAATTATTACTCTAGCCTGGGCAACAAAGTGAGACTCTGTCTCAACAAAAAAAAAAAAAAACAAATTATTAAACGGTGTCCCTAGGAAAAGATAAAATCATAGATCTGTACGTTTCACATTCTAATCCCTATAGTAGTGTTTGATATGTTAACCCAAGTACTATGCAACCTACTTGGGGTCTGATTGCCATCAGACATGGTCCGTCTGTGGTGTGATGCTCTGTCTTTCGAAGGAGCACAGGAAGGCACATTTCCAGGTGTCTGCTCTGGGAAGGAAGGAGACAAGTTTTTGGATACACCGTGATCAGTCTCGAGCGTTGGCATGCGGGCTGGCTCACGACTGCTCTCTGGAATGGCAGGACGAAAATCTGGCGTAGACACCTCGGGGACGTCAGTGACAGGCGTGCTGCCCACGGACAGATCGTCACCATCCGTCTCCAGCAGGCACTTCGTGGAGAGAGAAGGCATGGACAGAAGGCTCACGGCACCTGGCGGCGGGAGGCGGGGCAGGCTGCCGGCCTCCCCGTCCGTGGATGGCAGCCTCGTGGGGGGACTGGTGCTTCTGCGTGGCTTGGAAGCCCGCTGGAAGATTCCTTCTCGTTTCTTCTTTTCGTCCTTGGGCAACGGTTCTTCGGCAGCCTGTGCTCTGTTGAGCTCTCTGATGTCCACCCCCAGAGCCACCGACGCCAGCAGCATGGTGCACCGGTACAGAGCAGACTCCGTCTTCTTTCTCTGCGGGGATCGGCTCAGACTGTTCGTAGGAGTCACCTGAGGAGACCCCGCAGAGGTCCCCTCCTCCCAGCTTTCAGCTTCCACGGGATTCTCTCTCGGACCATCTTTCCACAGAGGTAGATCAAGGTAGGCTGGAGCAGGCGATTTTATTTGCTTTGGTTTTCTGTGTTCGGATTCATCCGGGGCAAGTTTCGGCTCTTCACAAGCCCCTAAAGAAAGGTATAGATATACACACTGCAGGACCATTTTACGGGAAAAATTATGTAAACGAGGTTGTAAAACAAAGCTAAAAATCTAACAAATAAACAAATATTCTACATCAAAACCCACACAGTCCTTTCCAGGTTGGCAAATGCCTCGCCCAGGAGGGCTCTCCGGAACACGACCCCGGGGCCGGACAGCTCAAGGTTCCCTGCGGATGACCCGGCAAGTAAACCATGTGCTGTTTCCTACCCTCTAGGAGATTGTTTGTTCTTCACTGGCATCAATCATAGAAACTACTGTAGGAACAAAGTCATCGAGACACAAAAACGCACACGCACAGACACAGGCACTAAACGTGTCATACCGAATGTGCCCTTTTCCTCGCTGCACCTAAATCAGTGTGTCGGGCTCCGCTGTGCCCAGCACGCCTACATGGGGAAGAATTGTCACACAGACTAGTGGTTGTCAAAGTGTGTGCCCTGGACTGGCAGTGTACCCTGGGAACTTGTAAAATGCCAATTCTTGGCTCACTCCAGGGTATAGAATCAGAAATTCTTGGGAGGGTGGGTAGCTCAACAGTCTGTTTTTAATAAGCCTTTACTAAAGTTTGGGGGCCAGGACAACAGAGGAAGATTCTCCCAAGAGTTTACGGAGTCCCAAAGGATTACAAATTATAGTAGCTGAAGAGGAAGCTAAAATTCTTCTTTATGTAATATGTTTAATAATGAATGACAGAATGACAAAATTCTGAATCTGGTTTCCAAAGCAATCAACAGTAGAACCTCCGACTTCTCCAGCATTGCATCCTGTTACTCCTAAAATGCGCTCGATCACCCAGACAACCTGGGATGCCAGCCCTTCTCCAGCAGCCTGTGGTCTTCCCCGGGGGGCCTTTTGTTCAGGGTGCCCTCTTCTTCTTCCACTCCCACCCCTTCCACTGCCTCTCCCTGCCTACCCAAGCTTCCTTTTCCTTCATAAAGGAGAAACCTTTGAAGGAGAAACGGAACCCGGGCAGTGAGTGAAAAGGTGCTTGCAAATGAAGCACAGCATTGATGAGACATTACAGAAATTTACGCTGCATTCTGCTAAAACATCTTTCATTGGATCACAGTATCAAAGGGTCCTCTTATATGGCCACGTATAAAGACCAATTTTCTTTTCTTTGTTAATAACCATCCTTGAAAAGTTTTTCCATAATTTTCAGCTCCTCGACCTTTTAAGATTTGAGTGTTTAATATAAATACTGAATATTGAAAAGAAATCATTACGATTCATTTAACGTAAACAGAAATTCTAGTGTAAAACTCTCCAAGCAGTAGTTTTCCATAGTGAACCTGCTTCGCAGTATGGCATCATTTAACAGGTGGAAATATAGCCAGAAGCCCTACTCCTTGCTCTCAGCAGAACTTCCAGAGAATCTATATTTTCATATTTAACATCTCCTGCACTAAATTAATGTGGTTCTACATAATTATGACACTAATTTTTCTTATAAAGAACAGGAGTTACAAATTCCCAAAAAGCACGTGGAGCCTAATTACCTTCAGCCATAAAGACTTGATGGAAAATAACTTGTGAGATTAAGTAAAGCTATAAGGAACATGATTACTTGCTAACCTCCCCTCTGCTACTTTAAGGACCGTAGAAGCCTATTAAAACTTCAGAGCGCTCAGGTGCTAAGTCTAACTCAAACAAATTCTGCTTCCTGAAACACACTTACCTGGCTGGTCCACAAATAATGAAGCCAACGGCACGGTTTTCTGGTTTTTTAGTAAGAGAGTTGACCAAGGACTGTTGCCATCTGAGAGAGGTCTTATCCTACGAGAGAAAAATATTTATTTTCATATACCACAACCACATAATTTACAAATTAGGTTTTGGTGGATACAGGCCAACAATATTTTTAAGGCAGTAATAGTAAAGAGAACACATTTGTACTCAGAGTTTTGAACAGCTAACAGAGTACAAATAAAACCTTACAATGAGACAGAAAAAATGTCAGAAAGATTTTTTTAACTGTTTAACTCAATAATGATTGATTTAGGATGACAAAGTCAGCCTAGAAAATTAAAGTAATATTCAGATAGCTCTGCATTAAAATTTACTTGCTTTTTGAAAGTTAAGTCTGGCCAATGCGATATTAACACAGGCACTGCTATTTGCCACGGTGTACACTAGATAGTGCCAGATACCACACGTGTACCTTTCTTTGCAATCCGTCCTTTCTTTCCCTTGAATCGAATTTGGCCCCCAGGTACAACCTTTTTTCTTGAAATTCCTTTTCACATCTTCAAATTCTTCTTGCCGAAAGACTGCGTTCCTGCCCCAAGTTTTATTGCTTTCATCTGAAGTCACTAAACAGAGCATCACCATTAACCAATATCAGCGTTGATAAAAAAGTTCAATGAGTCAACTCAGTTGGAAAACTACCTTATTCAAAACAGGAAAACAATGAAGAAATGATTTGTTTCACCCAATCACTGGCAAGTTCCTATCTCTACTCATAACAATAGCAAGAAAAGTGGAATAATAGAAAAGATACAAATTCAAGGTAAATTAGCAGTAAAGATCTGATTACTTATCTATTTTCAATATTTTGTAACAGTCAGGATTTCATCTTCATTTGGGGAAAAAACAGCCAAACTGAACATTCAACTTGAAATGAACTTAGTGCCTTAATTTTTTAACCAAATCAATTAACGTTTTGAACTTAAGGCACAAATGTGATTTTAAAATTGCAACATAAGCTACTTCTTCATTAGACATCACAGTTTTGCTCAGGCACTACACCACTTGGCTACAGTTGCCTTTTAAAATCTGAAAATATTTAACAGTTTTCCCTGTCTTGCTTTTTCTACTACCTCACAGGAAGGTGTATATTCATGTTTAATGGCCGCATTTTGCTAATACACTTACATGCTATCCTTCTAGCCTTTAAATGTGCTTACAATTGATTTGGGAATCACAGAGGAAAACTGCTGTTACTACTACACACTTAGGAAAAAAAGAATCTGAAATATACCATGTTCTAAAAACAGTTTGAAACCTTAGGATGTATGTACACAGTAGAATACTCCATGCCCACAAAAGATGCGGTACAGATAAAAATGATGCATAAAGTTTATATCATAGTTAATATTAAGTACAACACATTTTCATTCAAAATTCTGTGTTTATGCATGTGAGTATGTACAAACAAACGTACATACACATAGAAGAGAAGTTAATAAACACAGATATCAAACTTTTATTAAAATAATCCTCTGTGATAGAGATTACTAATGTAAAGAGGGAAATCTAATTTCTTAATATTATTTTATTAAATGGTACACATTCTGGGTGTTGTTTGAATTCTTCCGTGTGTTTCAATATTTTCCAAATTTTAAAATATACATATGTGTGTATATGTCTGAGAATGTATATGTAGATGCATGTACATGTGTGTATTCATGTGTGCCTGACAATCTTGAAGAGTTGTCTTTGCTTGCTATGCAGGGTGACAAGTAGGACGGGGTGGGATGGGGGAGGGCAGGGGAGGGTTACTGATCTTTTCAGCTTGTATCACCTCTTTGGAAAAGTAAATGTTCTAAGTTTACTATCCACCGTGATACTCTGTTATTGGAACATACAGCAGGGATGTACAACCGCAGCAGGTTCCTGAAATAGCAGGAGACTGATTGACTTTCCCACTGTTCAATTCTATTCAACAACAGAGAAAAAGTGTGTTTTTGCCCTTGCTTTTTCACCGTGACTTCTTGAGAATGAATGCCGAGGATGCTCCTCCCTAAGCTTCATTTCAACTCTATGGGGTTGGAATTTATCTGAAATCCTGAAAGTATTCACTTTAACTAGTGCAAATCTTGGGCCCAGCCAGACCTACCCAGTACCACTGCCTCACTTCCATGAGCTGTGTTCCCCAGGGCGGAAGGTGAGGACACAGGGAAGAGGGCAGGGGGACAGTTGGGCAAAGGCGGAGGCCGTGTAGCTCCCCATCCGCCTGTCCCTTTGCTGGAGCTGGGAGACAGCCCTGAAGCCCTATCTCGATCCTTTGACTAAGCCCCGACTCTGTCTAGGCAAAAGGCAAGGTACAAAGTACAGCTTTATGGGCCGGGCGTGGTGGCTCACGCCTGTAATCCTAGCACTCTGGGAGGCCGAGGAAGGAGGATTGTTTGAGCTCAGGAGTTAGAGACCAGCCTGAGTAAGAGCGAGACCCCGCCTCTACTAAAAATAGAAAGAAATGATCTGGACAGCTAAAAATATATAGAAAAAATTAGCCGGGCACGGTGACACATGCCTGTAGTCCCAGCTACTCGGGAGGCTGAGGCAGGAGGATCGCTTGATCCCAGGAGTTTGAGGTTGCTGTGAGCTAGGCTGATGCCACAGCACTCTAGCCTGGGTGACAGGGTGAGACTCTGTCTCAAAAAATAAAAATAAAATAAAAAATAAAAACAAAGTACAGCTTTATGAAAAACGCATTCTCAGAAAGACAAATCAATTGTGATAAGAGATGGTGCTTAAGTTCTAAGAACTGCAGCCTCGTTTAGATCCCACTTCACTGTACGGTGAGGATTGTGTGTCTGGGAGTTTGCAAAAGAAATCTCTGCTGGCGCCAAGGTTTTCATTACCAAAAGAGAAGAAAAAAGTAAATTCAGTTCAGGCTTCACTTGAGAACATTTTCTTTCGGAATTTTTTTTCCTCCAAATAAAGACAGGTGAGCAGGAGGGAATTAAGTTTGGTGGAGAAAGGAGAGGCTCCAAATGAATGGTTTAATATGGTAATTTAGTCTAAATACCACATTACTAACAGATGTACATGTGAATCACATGCTGGTTATGCTTAGCCTACTTTTAGGGGCTTACTTGGACTCAACTTAAAAAAAAAAATCAATAATTTTTTATTTTCATGCCACTAAACTCTGATCCAGGACCTAACTGAAACCCTCAAAGTACAAACAAAGGCACCAGGCAAATCAGCTGTACGTACTGTCTCCTCCAGGCTGAATACTTGTTCTAAACCCAAAATACTACGAGGAATTTTGAAGTATTAAGTTGGTCAGATCTAAAGTGAATTAAAGTTAAATCTCAAAAAGCAAACCTTTTTTCTCCCCTCACAAAACAAGGAGAGAAATGGAAATCATCCTGAACTCCTGACTTCATTTTTCAAAATATCCGTACAGAAATGACTGATGCTATAATCAGGTCATGTTAATCATGCGAGCAAGTGTTCAACACAATGTCACAAGATGTGGTCTTCCACTGTCTACACCAGGGCCTGGTCACGTGACAATGGCACAGCATCTAAAATTCACGTGCCGTGAGTGTAAGGAAGTGAGACGGAGGACCCTACGCCCAAATTCTGTTTTCCAAATAAACAGTTGTGGCATCTACGAAATGTCACACGCTCCCTTACAACCTGCTATCAACCTATGTCTGCTTAATTTGAATCCAAGTTGCACAAATGACCGAGATCGACACAGAAGCCCCCGCGGTGGCGGCACAAGCTCACACTGTATGGCTCGGAGCCGGGGGATCACGGTGGGGCTGCTGGGGGGGCTGGCACTGCTGCTGTGTAGACTCCGCCGTTTGTCCAGGTTGGGAGAGGCCTGCACGGTTATCTTGTGCTGGAAATCTGTGGGATACAAAACACAGGCAGAACTATCTTTAATACATGGTCACGAAGGCAAAAATTGCCAGATAGTAACTATGAAGTATATTTCAGAGTCCATTTCTTGCTTGGGTTTCTGACTTGTCAGAGTTCAAGAGAATAAATAATGACTCAGAGCTTACACGTTAGGTACCATGAGATACACACACAGAGAGAAAAATGAAATATTACTGATTCCTTGGAGAAGTTAACAGTGTCCTGGAAAGAGTTACCTGCCTTCAGTCTGAGATAGTTAAAAACAAAACTGAAATAGAACACCCTGGATCTGTCACTAACAAACTATGGACCTCAAAGCAGTAGGGAACCCCTCTGAGCCGGTTCCCTCACCTGCTAAATGGGAACAGCAATATTTCACACGGCTGCTGCAGTGAAGAAACAGAAAATGCAGGTTTAAAAGCATTTTGTGGTCAAGGCCGAACTATAAAATGACCAGCAGGAAAAGGAGAATGCAGAAAACTTTGTCAATGGTCAGGAAAATCATCTCAGCTTGAATGTGAGTAAAAGACATTACTGGCTGTTCTTGTAGTGTAGTGCTAAGCTTAATCTTGGATTGACTGCTTTGCTATTTGCTTATTTTTACAACTAGGTAGGGCAGAGGTTCACTTGCAGATTTTGTCTGGTGATGATGCAAATAATTTCTGTTTGGTGACAAAGACAACCCCAGAGGTTACGGTTTACTTCCATATGGGGCACCAACCGGGTTTGTATTTACCCAGGAATCTAATCCTGACGTTCCTTTATTAAATTGTCCGTAAATACCTAGCTCCTCAAATTCTCATCTCAACCGGTTTTATCTGGTTCCTTACTAGTGAAGGAATCTAATAAGATCTTTGGTAAGTGTTCCTTTCATATTTGCGAGAGAGCTATAATTAACCTTTTTGGAAATTATACTTTAAATAACTTTAATGAACCGCCTGGTATGTGAGGTGAAGAGGATTTGGAAGTTGGTAGGCAAAGACAACTGTCCAGTGTTCATGCCACAATCTAAAAATGTTTCCTGATGTCTTCTCCCTGACCCTACACATCCATCAAGCACAAAATAGCTGATAAATTCGGTGCTATATATTTTTCTGAAAGTAGAGAAATTTCTATTCCAGGTTCTAGAGTTAGCGCGGTTGGATCTGAATGCCAGTTCTACCACTTACTGGCCATATGAATTTTGGGAAAGTAACCTCTTGAAGTCTCAGTGTTGTCATTTATAAAAATGGAAAAAAACAAACAAAAAAAAAAAACCCTCCAATTAGGCCGGGCGTGGTGGCTCACGCCTGTAATCCTAGCACTCTGGGAGGCCGAGGCAGGTGGATCGCTCGAGGTCAGGAGTTCGAGACCAGCCTGAGCAAGAGCAAGACCCCGTCTCTACTAAAAATAGAAAGAAATGATCTGGCCAACTAAAAATATATATAGAAAAAATTAGCCGGGCATAGTGGCGCATGCCTGTAGTCCCAGCTACTCGGGAGGCTGAGGCAGGAGGATCGCTTGAGCCCAGGAGTTTGAGGTTGCTGTGAGCTAGGCTGATGCCCTGGCACTCACTCTAACCCGGGCAACAGAGCAAGACTCTGTCTCAAAATAAAAAAACAAAAAAAAAAAACCCTCCAATTATTCCTATTTCATAGGACTGCTATGAAAAATACAAAGTATAAAAAGAATTTAGCACAGGGCCAGGACATAAAAAGTGCTTAATAAATGTTAGTTACACTGTTTGTTCCCTCCCTCTCCGCGGCTACCATCATTTCATGCCTAGGCTGCTACAATTCCCTGTATCCATCCTCCTGCGTCCACCTTTATCCCCTTGAGTTGCTTCATAGAAGCCAGATGCATTTTTTAAAAAAATTTTATTGATATATCAGAGTTGCACATATTTGTGAGGCACATGTGATACTTTGATACAATGTGTAATGGTCAAATCAGGGTAACCGTGATATCTATCACCTCAACATTTATCTTTTCTTTGTGTTGGGAACATTATAATTCTTCTCTTCAAGGTATTTTTACATATATGATGAATTATTAACTATAATTTCCCTATTATACTATCGAATACCAGAACTTACTCCTTCTATCCAACTGTACGTCTATGCCCCTTAACCAACTTCTCTTAGTCTTTCCTCCCCTCTTCCCTCCCCAGCCTCTGGTTGCCACCATTCCACTCTCTACCTCCATGAGATCCACTTTTTTAGCTCCCACAGATGACTGCGAACACGTGTGACATTTCTTTTTGTGCCTGACTTATTTCACGTAACATAATGATCTCCAGTTTCATCCAGGTTACTGCAAATGGCAGGATTTCATTCTCTTTATGGCCAAGTAATATTCCATTGTGTCTATGTACCACATTTTTCTCATCCTTCCTCATCTCTCACCATCTACAAAAATCAACTCAACATGGAATATAGATTTAAATGTAAGACTGGAAACTATGAAACTACTAACAGAAAGCACTGGGTTACACTATAAGACATTGGTTTAGGCAAAGAATTCTGGGGTAAGACCTCAAAAGTACAGGCAACAGAAGCAGAAATACACACATGGGATCACATCAAGCTAAAAAGCTTCTGCAAAGCAAAGGAAACAATCAACAAAGAGAAGAGACAACCCACAGGACGGGAGAAAATATTTACAAACTGCCCAACCCACAAGAGAGTAATAACCAGCATATATAAGGAACTCAAATAACTCAAAAGGAAAAAACAAACAAAACAAACCCACACAAATAATCCAATTTAAAAATGGGCAAAAGACCTAAATAGACATTTCTCAAAAGAAGACATACAAATGCCTATAGGTATATGACAAATTGGTCACTATCACTAACCATGAGGGAAATGCAAACCAAAACCACAACGAGATATCATCTCACCGCAGTTGGAATGGCTATTATCAAAAAGGCAAAAAGTAACACCTGCATTTTTTGAAACGCATGATTAGCCATGTCATTCCCCTGCTTAAAATCCTGCAACGGCTTCTGATTATTCTCAAGTTACAGATTAAAACTGTAACAAACTCTATAAGCCCCTGCAAATATGAGTCTTGGTTCCTGACATTCCCGCCTCATCCCACCCCAATCCTCCCCTTACTCCTTATGGTCTAAATCAGGGGTCAGCACACTTTTTCGGTACATTGCCCCATTTTAGGCTTTGTGAGCCGCACAATCTATCTCAACCACCCAGCTCTGCCAACGTAATGAGAAACCAGCCACAGACAATGCATATTTTAATAAATGAACGTGTTCCAGTAACACTTGCTTTATGGAGATTGGGATTTCAGTTTCAAGTAATGTCAGGTATCATGAAATATTCTTCTTCTTCGGATTTTTTTTCAACTATTTAAAAGTATACAAACCATGGGCTGTACAAAACAGGAATAGGCTGGACCAGGCCCGTGGGGCATAATTTATCGACCCCTGGCCAAACCACACTGGACTTTTTTCAATTCCTGGAAGATAACAAGCTTTCTTTGCACGTGCTCTGGGCCTGTTTCCTTCCTTCCCCCTGTGTATTTGGTAAATTCCCATGTCAAGTCTCAGTTTAAATGTTACTTCCTTAGGAAGCCTGCTATGATCACCTTAGACCAGGTGACATCTCTGCACTCATCACTGTCATATGACTTTTCTCTCACAGTAGTTAATAATTACAGCAAGTAAGTCAGTATTTGTTTAATTATTAGCTTAAGGTCTGCCACCTCCCCCCATAAAATGTAAGTTCTAGGTGGGCAGAGACCATGACAGTTTCCACCCCTGTTTCATCCTCCATCAAACTGGCAGTGTCTTGCACAAAAAAAGGTGCTTAGAAAACACTGCTGAATGGATATTTTCTCTGCAAAAACCGTAGGTAACATGAGTGCAAAGACCTTACGTATTTTATCATAATCCCTAGTACGTGGTACAGTAGCTCCTTCAGTGTTTGTGGAATGAGAAAGTTAGACAAGGCGTATCAGCAGGATCAGACCGGTGCTTAAGGCTAGTTGCTAAGAAATATACAGCAGGCTGGAGGTGGTTGGGAAGACAAAGCAAATACAACCAGAGTACCAGACAGGAGGCTTTCTCCACCTACCAAATGAGCAGTTACGAAAGATTTGACCAGTACAGAGCAGTTTAAGTAAAGAATGGTTAAAAATAAAGAGTTCAGTAGCACGTGAGGACTGAGTGGATTTGGTGGTGGGGTGGGGGCAACAGGTGGTAAAGGAAAGAAAGAAATATTGTTACCCACAGATATGAAACAGTTGATTCTAGATTGAAGTTACCTATAAAGGGTCCACCAGCCACCTGATTGTTATAACACAATAGAAGCAAATTCTTTGTGAACTTTTACAACAGGAGGAGCCCTCCGGTCTGTAGCAGAAGACAGGCCAGGAACAAAGCCGCAGGATTTGAATGACACATTTGGGGGAACAAATGATGGGACAAGAGATACTAAGTACAAGTCAGGTAACCAGCGTGGGACATGGGTAGGTCACAGAGGAGGAGCAAAAGCACAATGTCAGATTTTAACGATGCTTAAAGATTCAGAGTGCTTTCAGAGCTTCTGAAAACACATAAATACATTCATTTTTTTAAAAAGCACTCTTTATATGTTTTAAACATAAAGGAGAACATTCTGTATTATGAGCATTCTTGTCCCTTTGAAGCAGGGAAAGGTTGCGTCTGTCCCAGGTAAACATTCAGGAAAACCAAAGCTGAATTGTCAAAGTAACTGTGCCTAACACTCAGGTTTTCTTTGCACATTTGGTAGGAAAGAAAGGTTCCCAAGATACCTGCTCATGACAATTATTGTGTTTTAACATGTTCTAAAAAGACAACTTCGGTTCTAAATAATCATGGTACAGAGGGAGTGATATAAAGTGGTCACAACATAAAAACATTCGCTGTGACCACGCCACTTTTTTCCTTCTAAAAAAATTCTAAGAAAAATCCTAAATATTCAAAAAGTGTAATTTTAAGACTATTGTCCAAAATTATAGCTGTCTCGCTTTCTAAGTATTAATCTTCCTTATCTGGTAACCAGCTGTGAAGGAATTCTAGCAGGAATAAAACTACATCTGGGTTTTCTATCATAGCAGTAAGTCACCATAGCTATAAATAGCATTTGATTAAAAATGATCAACAGTGATTCTCAGGGACAAAATTATGAGTGAATCTAATTACTCATATTTAATACATTTTTGAAAGATGTGTAGACACAAATATTAAGGGCCAGTTTATAGGAGTCTCAAATATGTTTCTGAGAAATTCTCTAAGCTAGGACACGCAGGAAAAAGTCCGGTACAAAGGGGTTCAAGACATTTGGTAAGGCAACTCCGTGAAAGGAACACATCACCGTTCAATCTGTCCCTTAGCAGATGTTTCTTCCAGAATAATGTAACATTAAACGTTTTTCCTCTTTTATTTTTCAGTTGACACATAACAAATGAACATATTTATAGGACACAGACTGCTGTTTTGATACATGTATACAATGTATAATGATCACATATGGGTAATTAGCATATCTATCACTGCAAGCATGTATCATTTCTTTGTGTTGGGAACATTCAAAATCCTCGCTTCTGGCTGTTTTGAAAATATGCAGTGAATTATGGTTAAGCATATTCACCCTACAGTGTGGCAGAGCAGCAGAACTCATCCCTACTATCTAGCTGTGATTCTGTGGCCATCAACCACCCTTTCCTCCTCCTCCCCTCCCCCAACCCTTCTCAGAATAATATCTGATTCTATTCTCTGCTTCCATGAACTCAAAATATTTTTTATCTCCCACATATGAGTGACAACCTATGGTATTTATCTTTCTGGGCTGGACTTATTTCCCTTAACAAAATGCCTCCGATTTCCCTTAACAAAATGCCTCGAGGTTTATCCATGTTGCTCTATGTGGCAGGACTGCATTCTTGCTACGACTGAACAATATCCATGGTGTATGTAAACCACCTTTTCTTTACCCACTCACTTGTGATGGACACTTAGGTTGATTCCATATCTTGGCTATTGTGAGCAGTGCTGCAATGAATACAGGGGTACAGGTATCCCTTTGATATCCCGATTACCTTTCCTTTGGATAAATATCCAATAGTGGGATTGCTAGACCATATAGTAGTCCTATTTTTTTTTTTTTTGAGAGACTTCCATATGGCTTTACTAATTTACATTACCACCAACAGTGTATAAGAGTTCCCTTTTCTTGGAATCCTTGCCAGTATTTGTTAATATTATTATTACTACTATTTTTCTTGCCTTTTTGGTAATAGCCTTTCTAACTGGGGTGAGACGATATCTCATTGTGGTTTTGATCTGCATTTCCCTGATTATTAGTGATGTTGAGTATTATTTCATATGTTTGTTGGCCATCTGTATGTCTTCTTTTGAGAAATGTCTATTCCATTCCTTTTCCCTTTTTAATCAGAGGATTTGGGTTGGTTTTTTATTTTTTTTTTATTTTTTTTTTTATTTTGCTGTTGAGTTGTTTGAGTTCCTTGCATAGTCTGGATATTAGCACTTTGTCAGATACATAGTTTGCAAATATTTTCTTTCATTCTACAGGCTGTCTCTTGGCTCTGTGGATTGTTTTGGTTTAATTATAGTCCCATTTGTCTATTTTTGTTTTTGTTGCCTGTGCTTTTGAGGTCTTAGCCATAAAATCTTTGCCTAGACCACCATCCTTAAGTGCTTCCTCTACTAAACAGTATTAAAATTTGATAACTCAAAAAATTTTCTGGCAGATGATAATATTGAATACAACTAACTCCCTTGAATTTAAGGTACAAATACTTGCTTTCTCTTCTATACTAACCAAAATTCCTGAAGGAAAAAAGAATTATTTTTAGCGTTGTTATTCACCTTTTTGGATGTCTGTCCTGTTTTGAGATATTTACTTTATAAGTAAATATGTGCGCACAGGTGTGTGGGTGTGTTTAAAGCTGGAAGGATCTAATTAGAAAAAGGGTTTCTGTACTGGCACCGACAGCACTATAATCTATCACCCTCTTGTGGGCAGGAGAGGTAACTGTCGTGCTCAATTCCAGAAGCCGGATTTCATTCCTTCAGGATGGATTAGAACTACAGCAGCAGACTTTTTGGTTATGCTTTAACTAGAATCTTTTATTAAGTGCCACAAAGTAAATAAATGTGTAACTAAAATGTCTCCTCTATTCTCAGTAATAAAGAAGTCCAAATAGTATAATCTAGAAGTAAACGGAATCTGGTAAAAATAGTCAAATATATTGAGTCTGCTTTGAATAATTTCAAGGTATTGGCCAAAGAACATTTGAGAAGAAAAGCAAGAGTGAAAGTTTGGCCTCAGGAATCCTAAGATATTTTATTTAATCACTCTACCATTGCAATGATTTAACTGTTTTCTGCCAAGTTTATTTCCCTTTCTATCAGATTCTTATTCCCTGCCACTTCCTCCAAAGTTTCTCAGGGGAAACAATAAATATTAAATTACAATAACATAATCAAAACACAGATACAAGAAAGCTGATAGAGCTGAGAACTGAAGAATCTAGTGCCTCTCTGAATTTTTCTATCATCTATGCCTGAAAGCAGAAACGACACAGATAAAATAGTCTATTTTTCAAATTATGGCTGGCTGATACCTAAGAAAGTTCAGCGGTCCTCCAAGCAAGACCCCTGCTAAGAGCAAACATTAGAAGGGAATCTGGAAAAGTACCACCCTCACTCCCAGAGAGGCTGAATGTAAAATGTATAAGGACCTATTCTCACCTCACCAAACCAAATGATCAATAAGGTATTAAGGTATAATGGATGCTCAGACTGCCACAAACTAGCAATTTTCTGAACACTTGAGGATATCTGTAATAACCTAAAATGTCACAGTGTGCTGCCAGGCTTCCAGTATTTTGTAATAAGTATTTTACAAGACAGTTTGTACATACTTGAAGTAAAACAAAACTGTTATTGTTATTTAAATCAAAATTCCATGCCATTAACACACGTCTTAGAAAAACACTAGCATCCATAAAAAGCATTCTAATACATAATACATATATGCATAAATATATATGTTTAATACATATTCCATAAAAATACAGTCTGTTCTTGTCACCATCCTATCCTGGTAGTAGAAAGAATCACAAAATACAGTGGAGGTATTTGGTTTTTCCTTAAACCAAATATAATACATAATATTAAAGAATTTAATTCAGTGAATTAATATATGTTGGCTATTTTCTATTCCTTTAGTTTCTCCTAACACATTACTAAGAGGATTTAATAATCCTTTTATGCTATTGTCACAATGTTTAAAAAATGTTTTTAAAAGCTCCCCAAGATATACAGGTTCATTTTTATGCCTCAAGGACTTTAGACTCTTGGATGAAAGCAAGAATTCACTGAAGTACTCGATACAGTGTCCCAAATGAACTCAGATACCAGATGACATTATAGATCCTTGTGAAAGCCATGAACTTAATGATAAAATACCAACAGTTTTTTGCTCTGGACTTTCACAATAAAACGTGATGCTGATAACTTGCAATCAGCTACAAAAAGAGGTTCTGCTTTGATTTCAAAAGGAATAAATCAACTAATTCATTAATACGAAAGTATACTGAGAACTAAATACTCACAGTGCAGTGAACTGCAATGTAGTTCTTATGCTGTTTCCTACATGAAAACTTTGGTCATTACGTTAGGACCATGACTTTAAGCCACGACTGGAGACACTTACTCACAATCTCATTGCCCCAGCTCTCTCCCAGTTCTGATGAAATTAAGAAGCTGATTAAAAGGATGACACACAAAAATCTTTAAAAACCATGAAAACAGGAATCATACCTGAAGGTAAACTGATTCGATGTCCATCTTTGAGCTTTAAACGACTTCTCTTAAACTTCCCTTTCCTCTTCTTCACCTTGGGCTTCTCCTGGTTTAACTGGAATATCAGAATGTTAAGTTCCCGCTCCAGCACGTCGATCTCCCGCTCTGCAAGCTGCTGTTCACGCCGCTTTAGCAACTCTTCCTGGGACTTCTGCTGGAGAGCCGCTCGAGTCAGCTCCTCCTCCCGGGACCGCAGCTCCTACCGCAGAGATGCACATATATGAGAATCACTCCGTGCAGGAAGAATGACATTTCGGGTCTGTTACACTACACTCGCATCCCTCAGCTGCTGGAGTCTGGTGCACAGAGAGAAATTCCCTCCTCCCCAGCATATTACTAACTTACATGAAAAGCAAACCCTTTCCACAGGCTTCATTCTCCTCTGTTAGTTTTAGGATCTTAAAACAGGCACCACACATTTTTCACACCTGATTTTTAACATTTCGCTCTGTCTTCACCACCTGACACATAAAATGCACATTTAACACACAGCAATGACGTACAGATGTGAATGACCCATTTTTAAATAAAGCCAAAAGTTAAAGCTTGATTGATGAAAAGAATCATTATTCTAGTTACAAAAGACTGCAGTTCAGACTTCTTTGCAGAGCCAGTTCCTTAAGGTATTATGAGTGTGCTTAAAGAATCAAACATCTCGGTGGCACTATTAAGGGAGACTGGAACAAAGCTAACGTGTTGGGAGTCCATTGAAGGCCTGTGGGAAATGAAAATAAGACACCTCTAAAATTATAAGCCAAATGAAAATATATTCAGTATATAAAGAACTTTCCAAGGTCCCACTGATGTATGGAAAGTATCACTTTATAACAGATCTCATGCGTTAGCTAATAAACATTCTTCTGTCATGATGCTTACTGATAAACTTCCTCCTAGTTTTGTATTTTGAATCACTGAACTTCTCAGAAATAGAAAATCTGTGAATTAAAAATACATTTACTCCTATTGGGAAAAAAATTATTCAACAGTAAAACAGAGAACTCTACAAAGTTTTAAAACTTTATCTCCATTTTTATTTCATGTCTACAAAGTGTTCTGTTCTTTACCAGAGACATAAATACTCCTTTTAGTGCTGAACTACTTTCTATTCTAGATTACTCTGCTAGGAAATCAAGCACTCACATAGAAATCAAGGCATGGGCAAGCTTCTATTTACACTGCTCCAGACAATTTAATCTTAGAACACCCTGACACTACAATCTTTGTAAGAAACTGTAGCTGCTTTCTCAAGTAGAGCTTTGGGCCATGAGCTCTGAGAACTGTGAGGATGGTGCAAACATTTCCTACTTTATATAAGCAGACCACACTTTGAATGCTGACCCATGATGCAACACTGTAAGATGAAGGCTCCTGGAAGAAACTAGAGCCAAACCGTGGGACTAGAATGCCGATCCAAACCTACTAATGCCCTGGACTTCTTACAGATGGACTCAAGGAGTAATTTGAGTCTATCTGTCAGCACAATTATCACAAAGGTAACACAGACGACCATCTTCCCACAAATAAACAGGACAATACCAAGAAGAGATCGGGGAGTGAGTGCTCATAACAGAGAAATGTATTTATTCAGATCAAAATAATTCTGAATTTATGGTAATTCTACTAAGGTAGACTGAAATTCAGCTTTGAAACTTTAAATTTATTTTTTCTAAGCAAATTGCATAAACAAAACTTCAGGAGAAATGATTTATTTTAGACCAATTGATATTCAGCTACTATGTATCAGTTGGTTCGTATTTATAGAGCAGATTGGTATTTCTTCATTACACTGTAATACTGTGTATTACTTGAAAAGAAAAAAAAAATGTTACATGTTAAAAACTCTGTAATCCATTTTTTAACTGGTACCTTTTGTCCAAATTGGACATTTTACTGTAGTGTATTTGGGGACAGCGGATAATTTCCAGTCAACTTCCAATTTCTAACTCATTACTGTCTACCTTTTTGTTAAGATATTACTTTTCAGTGGTGCTGATATCAATCCAACTAGCTATTGTTAAATGAGATGGCATGGGAAAGAGATAACGGCAGCAAACTCAATTAGGCTGTGTGTTACCACTACAGTAATTGAGTAAAAAAACACTTTTAATTCCATGTCCCAACCTAAAATTTCCTTGCAACAACTTTACAAATAAAAAAAAAAAAAAATCACTTCTCTAAGACTTTCATAAGAGAAAAAACTAAGATCGAAGAGAAGGCAGTAAAAGCAATTTTCCTTCTGAATGAACTTTAAAACATTCCAAAGTAAATTTTTAAAAAGGCCTGAGGTATTAGAAGAACCCTTTTGAATACTTCGAAATTATGAAGCACACAATAAGAATTCTTTCGGCTGATGAGATTGCCAGCAGTAATATTTATTTAATTGCTTGGCACAAGCCACTCTGGTAATGGCAAATCCAGATTTCGGGCAGTGGATGTTAATCATTAACAATGACCTGCCTTCACAGTGGGTCAAAGACAGGTGCATGCACAAAGACAGACACACAGAGATAAGAAGCCAGGAATTTAGGGAGGACCTGGTATCTATGGAGGCTACAGTTTACTGAGTAACACGGACCGTAGCCAAGTTACTGACCATTAATTCCAAGTCTGACGCCTCCTACTTTAGGCAATCAGTGAACACGAAAGGGAGATAGAGCACGTACACTGTGCTTTTTACTCCATCAAAAAAGATGTAATTACTTTAAGCAAAAAAAAAAAAAAAAAAAAAACAGTATCATATATTCTTTTAATTGTAAACCAAATGGCTCACAGAATACCATAAATGCTGCATTTCAAGGAGCAATGCACAGAAATCAAATAAAAACAAAAAACAGACACCACAACGGGATAGCTCAAAAATCAATTAAAAAAAAAAAAAACAAAAAAAAACCCAAAACAAAGAAACTACTATAAGCCGCAAAACGGAGACAAAACTGATATACACTCTTGAAGGCTGCTTTTATTTTTATACCACATATAAGAACTCACTGGAAATGCCCATATCCTCTAGTTTCATAAATAATTATCAATGATTAAAAATAAATAAAATAGGTTAAAATAATAGCAATTAATTGTTAATTCCATCACTTCCAAAGTTTACATTCTGTGATTGGAAGCTTCATTTTTTTTTCCCTCAAAGTCTTCTGCTCTGCAAAATATTTTTCATTTTTGTAATTAATAAACATCTAATTTTAGAATTCCTGAAAACAATTGGGAGAAGTATACACATTTTAAAACTCAGAGTCTTTCCCCTATCATTTTAAGTCAACGGAGTGTATTAAAGTTTCCAAGAAACATATCAACGGTATCACTGATAGGAATCCTTCAAAGAACGGTAGGATTTAAAACATAATCCAGTCTGTCCTTTTCCAGCATGAGTCCTTGGAGCCCGGTTTCCCCCTGCCTGGCCAGGGAATGGGGGAGGAGGGGGTCTGAGCCAGCCAGCTTCTGCCAAAGTCACCACTTTTATTTTTTCTGGAGTTAACACTTATTGAGCACTTAGTAAGTATGAGGCTCCACTCTGAGCACTTTGCATACGTGACTCAAGCCTCACACCACCCCTGCGCGAGACAGCTGTATCTGTGACCATTCTAATGCTGAGCAAGTATAACAAGTGACAAAATCTGAGGCCACACAGCCAGGACACAGCAGAGCTCGAAGGCCAAGCAGGCTGTCTGGATCAGAGTTACCTGGTTTTAAGCACTACACTAGATTGCTATAGATTCTGGCACTCGGAAAAGGCTTCCTGTAAGAGAAAATGGGTTGGAGGTGGGATCTACCATAGTTTTCAGCATTCCATATAGACATTCCACTTGAGTCCCTCCAGGGAAGGAAGCTGACAGCTGATGAGGTAGTGTATTTCCCCACTAGACAGCTCGAAGGGCTAGATGGTTGTTGATTTGGAGACCAGATTTCAATTCACCAGAGATCCTACTTCCAGACTCTGGAGTAACTTGCAGTTCATTTCTTCCCCTGTCTATTTGAAAGTGGTCCCAGCACTAAAGGACAGCCTCTGCATTCCCCACCCCGCTCTGTGCTGTTTCTGTTCTTCCCATCCTGTGCTCAGATGTCCGGGTTCCCTGCGTTCACCTCCACCCTCCCTGGAAGGCCTCTGGGAACATGGAGATCACAGTCAGACGGAACTCTGTGGGCATGATTGGGACAGGGAAAAATGGGATTCGTATGTCTTGCTTATGAACTCTATGTATTTATTCATGATGTCATGGTCTTAGGTTGTATTTACCTGTTTTATTTATATGTGTGTGTGTATTTTTTTTTTTTTTTGAGACAAGGTCTCACTCCATCACTCAGGCTAGAGTGCAGTGGCGCCATAATAGCTCACTACAACCTTGAACTCCTGAGCTCATGTGATCCTCCTGCATCAACCTCCCAAGCAGCTGGGACTACAGGTGTGCACCACCAAGTGGGCCCAGCTAATTTTTTTATTTTTGGTAGAGACGGGGGTCTCACTATGTTGCCCAGACTGGTTTCAAACTCCTGGCCTCAAGCAATCCTCCCACCTCAGCTTCCCAAAGTGCTGAGATTACAGGCATGAGCCACTGTACCCGGCCTGTTTTAGATTTTTAAGCTTACAAAATACTGAAAAATCTAAGAGAATGGATTACTTATATATCTACTTTTTTTAAGAAGTGACTTTAGCAGCTTACATTTATCTTTTAATCATTTTAAATTATGAAATATTTAACATATTCTATAATTAGGGGGAATGACAAATACTTATGCCCTCACCATCAATACTTAATAGATGCTAAATTTTTACCATGTCTGTTTTAGGTTGGTCAAAGCCCCACGCGTATCACACTCTAATCCTATCTCCTCTCTTTTCAGATCTGTTCTTCTTAAGTTGGTGGGCATCCTTCCTCGGCCTGTACTTTTAGCCTTTTTATACACTTGAATGGTATTGTTTTGTGTTTTATAAATTTATATAAATGGTATATAATGTAACTATTCCTCTGCCACTCAGTTTTTTCCACCCAGTATTATGTCTAGATTTATTCACATGAGAACATGTTGCTAGAGTTCATTCATTTTAACTGCAGCAGCTCCTCAAATAATGTTTCATTCCACATTGTTTCGTTGTAACATCGATGATGAAACAAATCAACTGCTAGCTGGGGCCGCAGTCTGGGTGGAGGCTGCGTGTTCTCCCCACGTCTGCACGGGTTTCCTCTCTCATCTCAAGATGTGCTCGTTGGGTTCCTTGGTTCTGGTCTAAGTGAGTGTGGATGTGAGTGCCAACGCACCCTGCAATGGGATGGCGTCCCATGCAGGGCTGGTTCCTGCCTTGCACCCTGAGCTGCTGGGATGAGCTCTGGCCACCCTTGACCCTGAACTTAAATAATTGAGTCAATAATTTTCTTCCTTGTTTTTATTAATCTTTTAAAAAATGTGCGTATAGCTCACATTGATCTCAATGTTTACTATTAGAAGTGTTTTAGTTTTTATTTAAAAGTTTGCTAGATGTCTTTGGGACCAGAAATATTTCATAGGTACTTAACTCTTGTTTTGGTCAATTAGCCTATGGTAAAATCATTTTGTTCTATGTTGTTTAGAAGTCACAGTTTCTAAGAACCTATTGACAATGTCAGGTGAAGATTTACTGTATTGTACCAATTCCCATTGTATGAATATGCTATAATTTAGGCATCTATTCCCTTATTAATGGATATTGAGGTTGTTTCTAGCTTTTCACTATTACAAACACTGCTTAAGTGAACAATTTTAACCACGTTTCTTTGTGCATGTGTGTGTGTTTCTCAATAATCTATAACCAGAAGTTAAACAGCTCAGTTGTACGCCTCTCTTATATCATAAGATTCATAACAATGTATATACTTTTAAATAGAGTATTCACTTAAAACCATAATATTAATGACTTAGATAATTGCTAATATCTCTCAACTATTAAAATACATATCACGAGCATATTAACAAACTGTACTTAGGTTTATTTAATGTATTTATTTAATGCTTGTCCAGTGCTCAGGACTGTGTTCAATGCTGTAGATGCAAATGAACAAGAATGTAACAGCACAGCTCATGAACTTACTACCTAACAGAAAAGGCAGAGCAAGAACAAGTTAACAAGCAAAGACTAATCGAGTACGACATGCTACCGGTTTATCCAGCACAGCAGAGTAAGGGAGGGAGCCATCAGGAACTGGGAATGGAGGGGCTGCCACTCATGGGGTGGGGGCAGAAGCTAGGGAGGGAAGCAGGTTCTCAACAGAGAAGAACACGTGCAAAGGCCACAAGTCAGGAGCAAGACATCAATGGAACTGGGAGAAATTCAGCACGGCCGGGGACAGAGGCAGTGGAAAAGTGAGGCTAAGTGTGTAAGGAAACAGGAAGTGACTAAGGAAAAGAAGCGGGCTATGGAAGCAAAGCTGGTCACGTGCATTTTATAAGGAGGGGACATGTCAGGGGAGCGAGGCAGGATGCACAGTGCCCAATCAGGATGATGTGGCCACAGTGCTGGTGGGAACAGTAGGATCAGATGGGGAATCGCCACCGATGGTCTTCGTCACACGGAGGACCACAGGAAGCACAGCCAAAGACCCTTGAGACTGGGCACCTGGGAGAACAGTGATCCCATTACCACAAATAAGGAAGAGAATGAGGATGGCAGAGGGGGTGTGAGGAGGAGATTCTGACTCAATGTCCGGCTTGAAAGTGTTGCCAAGATACTACATCGAGCCCCTTTTTGAAACCTGTCAACAAGGTCCAAATCACTAGCCTGGCAATCAAAGGACCATTCAAGCGTACAGACTGCCCTATCCAATCTCTGAATCCTAAAATTCAGGCACTTTCCCCAGGACACAGCACATATTCAATATGTTTGCTGAAAAAAGTGTGTAACATTGAAACTCAACAATTTCCCCATAGACATGTTCTTAAATCATTTTGTGGGGTTTTTTTTGACAATAATGTGTATTTTCGGGAATGCCTATGACATACCTTGTGTTAATTTCCAATGTAGCAGGGTAACAGAAGATACTTGAAAATAGAGTTTGGGCATATGATGTCTTAGTATCATGCACAGTATTTTGTATATTAGCTCTGGAAATGATTATGCATATATGTAAACCACAATTTGTTATGTCCTCGTCTGTGTTTTCTTCTGGACTTCGGCTGGCTACCAGCCTTCAGTGTCATGGTCACTGTGAAAGTCCACAGATACAGCGCACGAGTCATGGTAGCTTTATCCTGGGAAAATGACTCTTAGCTATACCATAATTCCATGTTTCAACATCATAAATTGGAATAAGCGAATGGGACTCTTTATTTAAGCAAAGCAATATCCGTTTATCCAAAAAGAATTTTATTATTTTAGCAACACAAGTGTATGAGTTATAAAAATTCCTTCCTGGAAGTTTATATGACTTTATAAAGAGTGTCAATAATTTACAACGTTATACTTTTAACCAAGACATTTACTGCATGTACAACAGAAGAACTTAAACTATTGAACAAGCTTACACTTTCGATAACAAGAATGAACCTTGATTCATCAAAATGCTCAAGTATTACAAAAATATCTTCAAAAAAATAAATACTACTATTGTAACACAGAGACACGTTTTGAATTTGGAGTTCTTCATTGCTTATCTATGTATCTATCTATCTACCTATCTATTTATTTAGGGACAGAGTTTCACTGTGTCACCCTAGCTACAGTGTAGTGGTGTCATGATAGCTCACAGCAACCCCAATCTCCTGGGCTCAAGCGATCCTCCTGCCTCGGCCTCCCAAGTAGTTGGGACTACAGGTGCATGATACCACACCTGGCTAATTTTTCTATTTTTTGTAGAGATGGGGTCTTGCTCTTGCTCAGGCTGGTCTCAAACTCCTGACATCAAGTGATCTTCCCACCTCGGCTTCCCAGAGCACTTTCATTTGTCACCATCCAAAAGAGACCATGCTAACTCAACTCACTTCCCAACTAGTCTGCCTTCCAATTAGGGGTGTATTTACTTCTCCTATTTCACCTCATCTGCAGTATTAATAACATAACTGCAGCCTCTGTTTGTTTATAGGCTTGTTTCCTTCTTAAAATGTTGAAGCTAAGCACAGCTTCACTCACGTTAAAGCATTCAAAATATACACATTTTCCTGGTTTCTCCAACAAAGCACTGGCCTTGGAAATAAGAGGGGGGTGAACACGGAAGAACTCGCATAACAGACAGGCTTTCAAACGCATCGAAACAACTTGTAGACCTTGTACAAATTCTGATTTGCACAAACCAACTATATATAAAAAGACATCTTTGTGACAGTTAAACATGGACCAAGTATTATATAATTAGTTATTACTAAGGAGTTGCTGTTAATTTTTTTAACATAATAATGGCCAGAAAGTTTTTAAAAATTCTTACCAATTAGAGATGTATATTGAAGCATTTATGGGTAAAATGATACAAATCTAGGATTTGATTTAAAATACTCCAGTTAAAAAAAATGATAATGGGGAAAAGAGGACAAAAAAGATAAAATTATAACAATTGTGGCAGCTGGTTAATGCATACAATGGGTTTATGTTATTCTCTCTCCTTTTTTTTTTTTTTACATTTAAAAATTCCCCTAACAAAAGGTTTTTCCTCCAATTATACATTTTGAGTATACATCTGTTTTGTTTTTGTTTTGCTTTGAACCTGAAGGGAAAGCAAGAATCAAAAAATACTGATATCTGAAAATATTTTATAATCATGCCAACAGTACTTTTGGCTCATACTTCCCCAATCTTCATCAATGGAGTATATTACGCGATTAAAAATCCCTCTCTCACCTTTTCCTTTGTTCTTAACTCATCGAACATGTGTTGAATTTCCAGTTTCCAGTCATCTTGCATGGAATGAAAAGACTCTTGAGGCATTTCCGTCATCACGGCCCCTTCAATAGCGGTCAGCTGTTCCAGAATTAAGGCAAACGATGGACGAATGTGAGGGTCTTGTTCCCAGCATTCTGAAATAAGCAAGAATCACATTAATCCCGCCTCTCAGCCTGGCTCAGATTACCTCCAAGCCATCAGAATGTCTAAGCAATGTTTTACACTCAAATGTATTTCAACTTAACATTTGTCATTCTAAACCAGAAGCCTATGTGTATGGTGTCTGTTCCTGAAGATTTCAAGCATCTATTGGTAATATTTTGAATAATTTATTTTACAGTCTCCATGTCAAAGGCATGCATAATAATTACTGTAAGATAAGGCTACTGTTATCTATATTATACCACATTTAATAAACAGATGTGTGTTTCCCATACCTTACCAGGAACTCTGTGTTTCAGGGGCCTACGCCACCATGACCAGATGATAAAGAGTCATGTAACTCAAACCAAGAAAACCAACATCTCTAAAATTTACAATCACAAGAGAAGTTCTAAGAAATAGCCTAATAATGAAGTAAGGTGACTTGCTGCTTACAAGAAGAGTTGGGTAACATTTTTTTTTCTTTTTTTTTTTGAGATAGGTTCTTGCTCTGTTGCCCAGGCTGGAGTGCAGTGGCATCACCACAGCTCACTGCAACCTCAAATTCCTGGGCTCAAGCAATTCTTCTGCCTCAGCCTCCTGAGGAGCTGGGACTGCAAGCATGTAGCACCATGACTGGCTAATTTTTTTATTTTTTTTGAAAGACAGGGTCTTGCTCTTGCTCAGACTGGTCTTAAACTCCTGGCCTCAAGTGATCTTCCCAGCTCGGCCTCCCGAAGTGCTAGGATTACAGGTGCGAGCCACCACACCTGGCTTAGGTAACAATTTTTAAAAGATAAGGATCAAATAGACAAGGTCACCACATGCTGGTTAAGACTGTAAAGCATTTTTGATCATCAAGTCACCTTTAAGACAGCATATTTGGAGCCAATTCAATACTGCGTTTGAACTCTACTAGTGTACTTGGTGGAAACTTTATTACCACTCAGTTGAATTTTATACATAAATGAGTCACCGATAAAAATGGATTGTTTTTCTATTACTTTGCTCATCAAAACTTCCTCTGATGTTTTAGATCAGAGACTAGGTTTCTAATGCTTAAAATAGTATGGTTACTTAAAAGTAATGGAAAATTAGAATCACAGAAATTGCTTTTATGGTTAAAAAATGAGGTGGTTCTAACAAGCGATTCTCCTTGCCCCTCCCCACCTCCCCCAGGCACACAAAAACAAAGGCTGCACGGATACCTTTCATGAGCTTGGCGAACGGCTCAGGGCAGGTGGATGGAATTGGCAAAGTGAGCTTATTGACTGCTACCCCGTAAGCCACAGCGAGGCCATCGATGCCCCGATAGGGGACTTCTCCCGTGAGCAGCTCCCACAGCAGAACTCCATAGCTAGAAAGCAAGGTTTGCACACCGTTCAGTGGATGACACGGTGTCAATATGGTGTGAATATGCCCATCCCCTCCTCCCCTTCCCACCTGCCAGACACCAGATGAATGTTACTTCCATATTTGAACGTAAGTGTTGATGAATTAGAGGGTGAGTACATGTGGTGCTGATTTTTTTTTTTTTTTTTTTTGGAGACAGAGTCTCACTCTGTTGCCCAGGCTAGAGTGAGTGCCGTGGCGTCAGCCTAGCTCACAGCAACCTCAAACTCCTGAGCTCAAGCGATCCTCCTGTCTCAGCCTCCCGAGTAGCTGGGACTACAGGCATGCACCACCATGCCCGGCTAATTTTTTCTATATATATTTTTAGCTGTCCATATAATTTCTTTCTATTTTTAGTAGAGATGAGGTCTTGCTCTTGCTCAGGCTGGTCTCGAACTCCTGAGCTCAAACGATCCGCCCACCTCAGCCTCCCAGAGTGCTAGGATTACAGGCGTGAGCCACCACACCCGGCCCTGATTTTTAATTAACTCTCCTATAAAATAATAGTGGTATCTGCTCTACCATCTCAAAACATTGTTTTATTTAAATAAAAACACATATAATATATAGAAAGTAGCAATTATAAAAAAACAGTGCAATAACTGTTAGCTATTAAGTTGGAATCAATATTTTTCAAAGCTTATCTGGGTTTTTTGATAATTTCTTTACAATTATCTATATTATGATTCATTAGAAGAGGCACCTTTATAACTTCAAGAATAAGTAAGTAGACTTAACTTACAAACCACTCAACAAAAATCACCTCAGAGCAGGGGACCAAAAAATTCTTACACAGAATCATTGAAAATTGTCTAAATTCAAAGAAATGCTCATGAACAAACAACAAAACTAAAACAAAGAATAACAACAATATAACTTTCTTCTTGAAGTTTCGGGGAATGAACAATCCAGGATAGGTCATTTTTCTAGAGAGAAGAGGACTTACCCTATGAAAAACCAATGTGAAAAATGGAACTATTTCGATGGAACTATTTCTCAGTGTCGTACGTATTTTTCTGTTCTCTGAAAGTGGATGGTACATTGAAACCCTCCCCTGAGAACTCAAGGAGCATCAGGGCTGTGGTCCCAGGAGCTACAGATCTCAGTGCTGGACCCAGAGTCTGTTTCTTACTAGTTTTACAACTCTGAGCTAATTTCCTAACTTCTCATGGTTTGGCTACTTAATCTATAAAACCAGGGTAAGGATACGAGCTGTAAAAGTTAGATGACAGTATCTAAGTGCATTGGACAGAAGGGAGGGGAAGAGAAAGTGATCAGGAAATACACAATCACCAGTCCTTAGCACTGCAAGGTAAAGCGATGATTTTTGAATGAAATTATTTTTATGGGAATATTATAAAAAGAGATTCTATAGCAATGGTATGTGTAATTCAGAGAGATGATCTTCCCTGCCCTGACCCATCGTGACAACCTACAATACGCTTTCATACAGGAACGTGTTCTGGGGCTGTGAGGGATGTTTGGCCCTACAACTAGGTGGCTTAGTCCTTTGCATAGTACAGTCAGCCTTCCACATCCCTGGATTCAAACAACCACGGACTGAAAGTATTCGGAAAAAAAAAAAAAATAAAAGCAATACGATAAAAAATAATACATAATTATAAAAATACAGCATAACTATTATCAAACCATTTACATTGTAGTAGGTATTACAAGTAATCTGGAGAACACAAAGTATATGGGAGGGTGTGTGTAGGTTATATACAAATACTACAGCATCTTATATCAGGGACTTGAGCTAATCAGAAGAGGGGTGAGGGATGCCAAGCTGGAAACAGTAAAAAATGGCAGCTGAAAGCAAAAGGTGACAGGAAGAAAAACACATTAAATAGAGTTGTCCCTTGGTATCCTCTGCTTTTAATGAAAATCAGACCATCCAGCTTTGTAAAGAAATAGGTTTTTGAGAGGTTACCGCTCCAGTGAGTTGATGTACTTGAAGACCCATATCTAGGGGATGGTTTTAGAAGCTTTTTTTGGGCTTACTTCCTGGTTTTCCTCTCTGTTTACAATAGATACAAAAGACCAGGTTGCCATAAAGCAGGATTGTACGGCATCCATCTTCCTTGTAATTATATGGCTTATAACAGAAGCGCACAAAAGGAAACCGTTACAGTCTTAAGATACATTATTTTGAATGTAGAATTGATTTATGGTATATTTTAATAGTTTTTCCAAGTCCTGAAGTATAATTTGTTAAAAGGATAGCCAATTTCACTTCTATAATTTGATATTTTCATACAGTTAGAAAATTACTATAATTAAATCAATGAAAACACACTTGATGCTTTATAAAAACACAAGTGCTAGACTCCACCAGAAGACAGTCTGATTCATTAAAGAATGAGGCTCGAGCATTTGTATATTTCAAACTGGCCCTAAAACACTACAGAGTCCCTGGCTCAAGCAAATCAGCAAGAGAAAAATAAAACAACCCCATAAAATAGTGGGCCAAAGACATGAACAGAAGCCTTTTCAAAAGAAGATAGACTAATGCCCAATAAACATACGAAAAAATGCTCAATGTCACTAATCGTCAGAGAAATGCAAATCAAAACCACAGTGAGATATCACCTAATCCCAGTGAGAATGGCTTTTATCAAAAAGTCCCAAAACAACAGATGCTGGCATGGATGCAGAGAGAAAGGAACACTTACATACTGTTGGTGGGACTGCAAACTAGTACAACCTTTATGGAAAACAGTATGGAGATTCCTCAAAGAACTAAAAGTGGAACTACCATTTGTTCTAGCAACCCCACTACTGGGTATTTACCCAAAGGAAAAAAAGTCGTATTATCAAAAAGACACTTGCACTAGAATGTTTATTGCAGTAAAATTCACAATCACAAAGATGTGGAATCAACCCAAGTGCCCATCAATTCATGAGTGGATTAATAAAATGTGGTATATGTACACCATTGAGTACTACTACTCAGCCATGAAAAATAAATGAATTAATACCTTTTGCAACAATCTGGATGGAACTGGAGACCATTCTCTTAAGTGAAGTATCGCAGGAATGGAAAAACAAACACCACATGTACTCACTATTAAATTGGAACTAACCGATCAGCACTCACGTGCACAGAGGGAAGCAAAACTCAATGAAAATCGAGCAGATGAGAGGGGAGAGAAGGGGATGGGTAAAATCCTACCTAACAGGAAAATGTACACTATCTGGGTGATGGGCACACTTATAACTTTGATTCAAGCAGTACAAAAGCAATCCATGTAACTAAAACATTTGTACTTCTGTAATATTCTGGAAAAAAAAAAAAAAAAGAAGAAGATGAAGAAAATCACGAATATGGCTCTCTCCCAAAGATGATAACCATTGTTGATCTTTGGTTTGTGTAAACATAGTTGTAAATATGTGTATGTACAATAGGACACAAACTGTTTTATAAGCCATTCAAACTATTTTCAGTTAAAAGTATTTTATAAATCTGTTTTCATGTCAATACATCATTATTTTCTGTTTCCACATGGAATTCTGTTTAAATTTAACATACTGTATTTAATAAATTACCCATTAATGGGGATTTGAGACAGTTAAAAAAAGTTATAAGTGGAACAACTGAATCGTATTTTAATTGTGGAGGATAAGCTTTAAATGTAAAGCAATTTTATGGAACTTTTACTGAGGGGTCCCTACTGCTAACTTCATGTGTGAATTTGAGGCAGTAAACAATTTTTTTTGCTCATGAATTTGGAAGCCAAACAGATCTGGGTTCAAACAGAGATTCTGCCACTAACTGGAAATGGACTCCTTGGCCAAATGACACCTCCTCTCTCAGTTTTCTTTTATGTAACAAAAAAAAAAGTGTAATTTTAACCATAAGGAGATACCACTTCACACCCATAAAGATGGCTGGAAACAAAACGTCATGTAACACGTGTTGAAGAGGAAGTGGAGAAATCACAACGCTTATGTGCTACTGGTGGAATGAAAATGGTGCGGTTACTTTGGAAAACAGGCTGGTAGCTGCTCAAACCATTAAACATAGAATTGTCACATGGCCCAGCAATTTCACTGCTCCTAGGTACATACCCCAGAACACTGGAAACACCTGTCCTCACAAAAACCTGGACACTATTGTTTGTAGTGGTATCATTCACAATATCCAAAAAGTGCAAACAGCCCCAACGTGCATTTGCAGACGAATGGGTAAACAAAATGTGGTCTGTCCCTACCATGGAATTTTACTCAGTCATAAAAAGGAATGAAGTATCGATATAGGTTGTTACATGGATGAACCTCGAAACATGCTCAGTGAAAGAAGTCAGTCACAAAGGAACAAATCATTGTAATATTCTATTAATGTGAAATGCCCAGGGTAAGCAAATCTAAAGGTACAAATGCAGATGAGTGGTTGCCTAGGGCTGAGAGGGAAGGGGGTCTTGGGGGTGATAGGTAAGGAGTACAGGTTTTCTTTTTGGGATAATGAACATGTTCTAAAATTAACAGTGGTGATGAATACACAACTCTATTAATATATTATACTAGAAGCTATTGAATTGTACAGTTTAAATGGGTGAACTGTGTGACATGTGAATTATATCTCAACAAAGCTGATAAAAACAACAGAAAAAACTGGAATTTGAATACCTGCCACATAGGATTTTATGAGCATTAAATAAAGGCAAGTAAACTCTAGGTGCATTGTAACTATTAAACAGAGTGATTTTTCTTTGTTGTTCTGCTATTGTTAGCATCTTCATCCCCCTAATGAGAAATAGCTGAATGGAAAATCAAGATAACCTGGTGATCCATTTGGGTACAGCTCTCCATCTTCAAACTTTAACTTTTAGATAATACCATTTATAAAGTGATTGGTCTAAATATTTTTCTCAAACTCCTTCCACGCTAATACTGTTTGTGAACCACCGGGAATCAAAAGTTTGCTTAAAATGAAAATTTACTTTTATTTACTGGCAGACCTTAGAAAATCTTGGCATTAGTATTAACTCAAATTATAATCAGTTTAAATCAAACTTCAGATTTAACAAGAAGGTTCTCCTACCAAATGGAATCATATGACAACACATAAAATCACCTGTTCCGTTGTCATGACTATCTTGATCAAAACCATAAAACGTTCTTCAAAACGGCCTGTACTATTCATGTTCAGAATTTCTACTGAATACTTGGGGATTCACTCAAATACAGCACAGCAAGCATTTTCTGCAGAAGTTCCCTGCTCACCTCCAGATGTCGCTTCCCTTAGAAAACAAGGAAGACTTGATAACTTCGGGGGCCATCCAGGCGTAGGTGCCTGCTGCGCTCATTTTGGTGGTCCTGTGCCATTCCCTCGCTAACCCAAAATCTGTGATCTTCAAGGTTTTGTTGCAGACGTCATCATGCTCTATCTTCTCCAGCAGCAAAACTAAAGTAAAATCAAAGGTGGAATATTTTCATGTTCTTGCAATTCTTTCAGTTACAATTTTTCTATGGCATGTAAAACACAATCGTCACTGTAGCTGGCAGAGTCAATGAGAATGAACTTGTATTTTGCCATTTTATCTTAATTACTGGATGCATATCATTACCTTGAGCAGGTCATTTGTGCCTGAAGTTGCAAATTTTTTTAAAAATCCACATACACAATTCAACTTAGTGCTCTTTTATGAGTATGTCTCTTTCTGAGAAAGTAAATGATTTCTCAGGGCAAGAAACATTTACTGAGATGTCACAGGGAGGATCAGAAGTCTGTGGAAGTTTACCTGACATGAAAAAATATATATATTGTTTACTTCTAAGAAATTCCTTCTTGATCTAAGTGCAGAGTTTTTTCTACTGAATATATTACCGAATATTGCAATTAGATGATATATTACCATAGCTCATTACTATCAAATGTTATCTTAAATTTGCAAAATGCTTATAGATACTTTAACTCATGAAGACAACATAGGAGGTATAATTGCTTTACTGAAGCTTGAAATATAGCAAAAATTAAAAACTTTAGAGAAACCCCATCCAGTTGCTGGTTTCCCCAGCCCCAGCCTTCTGACAACGTAGAGAATACACAAGAGAAGTTTTAAGAGTAGAGCTGGTGCCAGCGTCTGTCCTGGACTCCCCTGTAACTCTGCGGCTCCAATCAATGTGCTCTCAATCGCTCCCCATCTGCACCCGCCCTGCCCAGCACCCTCGTTCCTCTCTCCCTTTGGCTGATGTTCCTCTGCCTATAACTGAGCAGAAATGTTCCCTGGGTTCCATGAGGCTCTAATGCAGCTGGGTGCAGCCACCCTCCCCTCTCTAATCCATTTTATATCTCACCACGAACATACTCTTCTTCCTAAAAGTGTCATGGCATTCTTTTACCTTTTAAACCCTCCATGAACAAACTACCAGCCTATGCAAGAACATGCATGAGTCTCAAAACCATTATGGTAAAGTGAAAGAAGCCATACATGAAAGGTTCCATCTCTGATTCCAGGGGACATTGTGGTAACGGAACTAGAGGGCCAGAAACCGGATCAGTGGTTGCCAGAGGCATTGGGGGGTGATGGAAATTCTGTATCTTAATGGTGGTGGTGGTGGTTACAGGTTTGTATACACCTGTCAACTCTCATCGAACTGTACACTCTCAAAGAGGGTAAATTTTACTGTGTGTAAATTAGACCTCAATAAACCTGCATTAGAAAAAAAAAAAAAAAAAAGCTTCACGGTTTCTCATAACTAAGGGACAATGCCCACACTCCTAAACCTGGGCAATCATGAGCCTGGGCATTTGCACAGCAACCTGTATTTCAAACTGCACCTCATTCTTCTAGAGGTGAGCTTCCTCCGCTTAAGCCAAGCTTACCATCCAGCTCAAATACCATCTTCTTAGTGAAACCTTCCAGATTCCCCTAAGCAAAAGAAATCACTCCATGCTCTATACTCACATGAGGTTCATGTCTCAATTACAGCATTTAGGAAGCCCAGTGTACTATAATTATTTGGTTTTATCTCTGACTCCTCTGCTAGAATGTGCGCTCTGCGTGAGAGAGTTGGGGGGAGAGGAGGTAGACAGGGAGGGACATGTTCAATTCGCCTTCCTATTCTTACGCCCACTCCGCTGAGTCTGATTCAGACTAGGTGCTTAACGTCTATGGAAGAAATAAATAAATCCTGAACGGAACACGCATACTCTTATCTTTGTACTTTGCTTGTGCCATTGCCATCTTTTTTGGAAATAGTAACACATTAATAGAAGAGTCACTAACAAGTACAAAGTGTTCACTATATGCCTTCCACTTTACACGCATGATTTCATTCAATCCTCACAAAAATCCCAAGAGATAGGTCTTCATGATCAGAGGAGAATAAGTACCAAAAAAACCAACTGGCAAAGCAAATCCACTGAAACAGTAACACAAATACAAATAGGGTGTGTGTGGGGGGGGGGAGGGGACTTACTCAGATTTTATCTTGAAAAATAAAATGAAAATAAGTTTATTTCATCTTTGTGCAGGAAATGACATTTTTGTCATAATTGTGCTAGCAACCATGTGCTATTTCTTAGAAGGGAAAAAAACAAAACAAGTATGTGAGGCTCTTTAGAATAAATTACCCAAACAAAATCAGACAATGGCATAAGCTATGACATTTGTCATGTCTGCCTCTCAAATGTAATCAGAAAGAGGGCCATTGTTCCGAATGTTAGTTTTAGTAATAATTTAACATTTACTGAGTATATTCTATTTGTCAGATAGGCATTTTAATCATATAACCCACACCACGATGCTATAGGTGATACTATCATTTCCACTTCGTACATAAGGAAACTGAGGCACAGAGATGTTGAGTCATCTATCCAAGGTCACACGGCTAAGGAGTGGTGAACTCAAGCAGTCGGACTCCAGAGCCCATGGTCTTCGCCATTATCTACGATGCTTAGTTGACGGGTTTTATCAATTTTTCACAAAAGCTTTCTTTGTCCTCTGGAAATCTCTCTCTGTTGAGGTGCCCATTCTCCTCCTTTTTGATTTCCTGCCATTGGTCAATTATCAACTCATCTAAGTAGAGTGGGTGTTAGCATAATGATGAACTGCGTGCACTCTAGGGCCAGACTGCTTGGTTTGGGTCCCTTGTGCTTCTGTTTCCTTGGGAATCGTGAGAGCACCTACATCGTAAGGCTGTAGTGAAGAGTCCATGAATGTGTGTGCCGAGCTCTGAACAGCACCTGAGAGATAGCAAGCGCTCCATAAGGATTCCCCACCCCAACACACACACCCCTTTATCAATGGGTTCAAAGGCGTTTTTAGCCAGTCTGCAAAATCATATTCATGGACTTCAGGAAATCCTGCATTTTCACAAGGCTCGGAATTTCACAAGAGATTTGAATTTTATTTGAATCGTATTGTCAAAGTTTTACAATATTAGTCATAAGAGTTACTGCAATTGGTGGAAAGAAATACTAGGTTTAAACATGGAGGGTTATTGGAGTACAGACTTACTAGATAAGTAATCGATACCAATTAAATGTGGTGTCATGATTCTTCCCCCATGTGATCCTGTAACTGAGATTTCGAGAGCAAGGACCCTCTGTCCTACTCTAACATCCACTATGGAGATGACGAATCGGATTTAGAGTGGTCACATGAGCATGGTGACACACCTGGTAAAGAGCCAGGCCAAATGCCACCATCCTTTCCCACTCTTAGTCTCAATGCCATACCACATAAGGAGGGAGGGGGGAGGGAGAGACCACTCCCATGTGGAATAGCCTTTCATTCTTTCTGTCCATTTATACTGTGCCTATTTTTCCAGGACCTGCTTCCTTAGGAAAAACTCCTGAGCATCCCACAAACCTGTGAACTATTTTATCTTCCCTATCATTCATTACCCATACATTACACTGTTTTGTCAGTCACCTTTTTACCTAAGACTTCTCTATCTAGTAGTAATTTATGTGCAAGCAACTTAATCTCAGCAGCCACATTTATGGCTTTCTCTGAATCCCCCAGATCCCCTAACACAGTACCTTGTACATCACAGTGTTCCATGGAATAGTTTTTGGTAATGATAATCATCACTAATTCTAATAATAAGGATATTGCCTACCATTTACTGATCCTGTGCTAGGCAGAGTTGTTTCCACTCATGTAATATTTCATTTGGTTCTCACTAGTCAATGAGGTGAGAACATAACCTCTAGTTTACAGCCTAAAAATATTATCCAAGATCAAAAGCTAAACCATAGAGCTGGGGTTCACCCCTACCCCTCTTGTGGGCTACCCACAAAGCTATCAGTTATAACCAGGGGGCAAGACGACTGGAACTCTCATTTTGTATACGGATTAAGAGATTAATTTCTGAGTGTTCCTTCTACATCAGCTAAAGGTCTACTTATTTCTTAGTCCTTACTGCTCATGAATATCAAGAACAATAAACACCTATTAGAAAAGAGATTTAGACCTTTTAATCCTTTAAAACCTTATATACTTAAGCCACAGAAATGAAAGCGGAAGCAAACAAATATAGATAAATTAGTTTGCTTTTCATCAGCTGCATTATGTTTTTCCCTTTGTAATGCTATTAATTTCACTTTTAAACAATAATTGTTCCTATCGCCAAGACCCCTAATTAATTAATGATCAAAATGGCTCACGGTTCTGTAAAGCTTCGTTTCCAAAGCACTTCTATATACATTATCTCTTCCTTTTTATAAACGTCCAGGTAGGAAGGCATGAGGAAGGGCTGATTAAAACAGGCCTCAGAGCAAGTCCCTGTCCTGGCCCACACCACAGACCGCAGGTGAGGGCTGGCAGCCCCCAAGATGCAAAGACCAAAGAAAGGCTGCTCCAAAAATGAACAAAAACAACTAAAAGTGAAGACTAAAAACTAAATATTTAAATATTTTAAAACTAACTTCATTTCTAAAGAAACGTGATGGCAGCCTGTGATATTAGCAGACTTCGTGATAGTTTAGAACCCCAGCCCTTCCCCGGGTCCAAAGTTTCCATAGGAACCAAGTGTCTCCACCCTGGGAAGACAAAGTTAAAATAACACTCTGAATGTCAAACATTTCGGGTGCCCTGAAAGGCCCATTGTTCTGGATTGTGTTTCAGAGGTGTTCAGCAGAATTCCTGAAATACCTTATCTTTCGGGCAACGTGACCGAAACCAGAAATAGCCCCATCTCACGACAGGTACCATGGGCACCGCTGCCAGGTTTCAGCCCACGGACACAAGGTTGGCAGCCGACCTCTGCTTCCTGTCGTCCAAGCAGGAAGGACCACAGCACACAAGCCGTCCACCAAATTTTAATGTACAAACCAGGTAAATCAGCAATTTTGGCCACAGAAATGATAAATGCTTGTTGGTAACCTAGCAACTCAGCACCCTTTCCAGCGACTTCAGAAAAGATTTTTGACCCTCGTCTGCCTCATTCTTTAACAATTGGCCTTTACAACCTGTACTTAACCTACTTATTCAACCATGAGGCACCTGATTTTTTTCAGCTCCTTTGAAGTTTCACATTGGTATTTTCAGAATTATAATATATAATGTATATTTTTTTTTTACAAGAAAGCAATCACAATGTACTCCATTTTCTCAACATTGATGGGCTCACTGTGTCCAAATGCCACTGAATGAGAAATGGGTTTCAATTAATCTTTAACTAGGACTACATCAACCAAAAAAAGTCATGAGCAAGAAAACAAGTTGAGAAAAGCAACAATGTGAAAGATACTTACAAAAAACTCGATGAATTTCAACCCTGAAAACAATCAATCATTCATATGAAATAAATGATAACTTTCTAAATTTACCATAGAGCACGGAATATTTCTCACATTTCTTCCACTCATTTCCCCAGTGGCACCACAGCCTCTCCCCCCCACTCACTTCCCAGCCTATGGGGTAAAGGCCAAACTTTCACCTTGACCTTGAAGTGCCTTGAAGTCCCTTCTCTATCCCATGCTACATGACCTTTCCAGCTCTTCTTGTACTCTCCAACATGAACCCTATATTCTAACAATTCCACGTGCCATTTCCAAAAACTATGACTTGTCCCTTTCTGTCTCCTCACCTCCCTGGGCCTCCTTCCAGAACACCTTCCCCTTTCGCCCCCTGTCAAATCCACACTTTCCACTCGATCAGGGCACGAGCACTGGACTCTTCTGGGCCACCCCCGTGCCATTAACTGTGAGGCCACTTACAAGTCTGGTGGCCTTTGGAATCTTCCTGCTCCACTATTAAATGGTCTATAAATAACATCTTCCCGTTGCCTTTCTTTATAACCTCAGCTAGAAGTTCTCTGCAATTTCTAATATACTCAGCTTGTACTACTTCCATTAAACTTAAATATGTCTTATCTTCCTTGTTACAATTTCATCTCTCTTATTAAACTGCAAGCAGCTTGAGGACAGAATTTGTGCCTAATTAATCTACTTACTTACAGCAAGTAGCAGTTTTATATGCCCAAGTGTTTGTTGAATGAATAAGTAAATGAATAACGAATACTCTAAGGGGAAGAATAAATATAAAGAAGATAATTATTGTAAGTTTTTCATGTTCAGTCAGCTGCTAATAATAGAAAGTTAACTCACCTCTCCCCTCCTTAAAAAGTATAAGGGTATTGGGCAATTAAGAAATGAAGACTTTAAAAACTAATTATAGCAAAACAGTTATTTGAATGTCGATCTCTAAGTGGCATTTCATACAGGGGCTCATTCTTCCCCAAAACACTTTCTTCAGTGGCCTCCAGAGAGTCACCCTCTCTTGGTTTTCCTTCACTTCTAGCTGTTCCTGGTTCCTCATTATCTCCCTGACCTCTACGGACCAGGGATCTTCAGGGCTCAGGCCTTGGACCTCTGTCTGGTCTTTTCTATCTACACTCACTCCCTAGATAAGCTCAGCCAGACTCCGAGCTTTAAATACTTTCCCATAGTGGTGACTTCCAATTTCATATCTCCACCTTGGTTCTCTTCATCTAGTTTCAGAACTGCTGCCAACGTAATCCTGTTAACATAGAAATCAGCTCTTCTGTTCAAATCCCTCCTGTGTCACAGGGAAAGTCAAAGACGGTGCGGGACCTCCGGGACCCTGCATGGTTTGAGCCACCCCACTTCTCCCGCACATCCTGCTGTCCTGTCCTCCTTTATTCTTCTCCAGGCACACTGACCTCCCGTTTCAGGAATCTAGCGATTTCTCCTCCCTCTAACAAGCATGTTCTTCGCCAGATAACCCACTTCCTCACTTCTTCAGACTGTGCTGAAAATCCACCTTTTCTGTAGAGCCTCCCTTAGACACACGGTCTAAAACTTCAGCTGCTCACCCAACATTTCCATCCTCCTTTGCAACTTTAGTTTTCATACTAAGCATTGACCATTATCTAACATACTATGTATTTTATTATTTATTTTGCTTAATGTCTGTCTTGCCCATTAGAATGTAAGTTCCATAAGGAGAGGCATTTTTGTCTGCTTTGTTCACTACTGAATACCAAGAGACTAGGAGAGTTTCTAGCACATACTATACAACCGATAAATAGGAATCATGCCTGTAATCCAAGCACTTCTTCAGGAGGCCAAGGTGGGAGGATCGTTTGGGGCCAGGAGCTTGCGACTACCCTGGACAACATAGTGAGACCCCATTTAAAAAAAATTTTTTAAAAACTAGCTGGACACCTGTAGTCCCAGCTACTCAGGAGACTGAGGTTGGGAAGATTGCTTGAGCCCAGGAGTTCAAGGTTACAATGAGCTATGGTAACGCCACTGCACTCCAGCCTGGGTGACAGAGTGAGACTCTGTCTCTTAAAAAGAAAAAAATAAAACATAAGTATCATATAAATGAATGAATTAGCTTACTAAACACAAGAAGACAGACCTTTGTACATAAAATACAGACATGGTCAGTTAAAATAGAGTTTTACCTTGTTCATATACCAAAATAAAAACCACCTTTCATGGGGCAAGCCTTTTCATAGACATAAAATACTCAGTTTTAATTGAGAAAACTTCTTACATTTCATTCTAGGCCTAAATTTCTATCACCTTGATATTTTAACAGTCAAGGTACATAATAAAGCAATCTGAGGCAGGAATCTTCCATAATATTCTACTCTAATACATTAGGAAGAAAGTAACATATATAACATATATTAGAAAGTGACATATTTGATATAACAATGCAATATTTGCCGAAAACCTGAAACAAAGTAAATCACTTAACATCACATTAAGCCAAATCTTCAGAAATAATAATTCAAACACCCTATATTGAAATCAAGATACTCCCCCCCAATGGCATGTGATTTGCCTTTTTTTCCCCAATAGCTTAAAAAATGCACAAACTAATCTTGAACTGTGGTAGCAAAACAGTCACACTAGCAACGTAATACTTTATGCCTCCTCCTTGACCCACCTTATCAACCCAAGTTACAAGCAGACCTGCCAAAGCATGCAGATCTCAGCACTCCTACAGAGAACAAAGCTCAGGACTGTTTCCTCATAGTGCTGGCTGGCTGGAATCAACCTACTTAGACAAATTAAAAAGACCCTTACCCCCAGCCAAGATGAATAAATATATGATTGCTTGAATAGCACATTTTGCTGAATGAATGATAGTAATAATGTCCTTATGTTATACAGAGTTACAGAAAACATGAGTTCACACACAAAAAGTGAGGAAAAATTTAAAGCACTTAAACTGTTTCTAAACAAAATATAAAAATGAATGTAGCCACCAGCTCACATTTAGATATTGTTTTACAGTTTATTAAATGCTTTCATTTTTTTTTCTACTTTAGAGAATTTATTAAATATTTGGACATAGACCAGGATTTGGCAAACTACAGCCCGTGGGCCAAATCTGGCACAATGCCTCGTTTGTAAATAAAGTTTTATTGGAACACTGCCGCACTCATTTGTTTACATGTTGTCATGTATGTTTTTGGCTACAATGGCAGAGGGGAATAGCTGCAGAGACCACATGGCATGCAAAGCTAAAAATGTTTACTATCTGGCCCTTTACAGGAAAAGGTTGCTAACCCCAGACATACACTATCTCATTTAATCCTCACATCACCCTATATTAAGAAAGCCAGGGCCCACAGCTCAAATCTATTACCACAATAACACTACTTGCCTCCCAACATCAGAGAGACAAGTGCTCTAAGATGTTCCTTTTCCCAAGGTCCTGTGCCAGCATAAGTCAGTCACACTCCCACCTGGCACACTGTATGACCAACCATACATTTGTCATCAATTAACTTGATTTGGATACGGTCTGTGGCCATGGAAGAGTTCCAGGATCAACCCAGATAACCCATGAGAAGGAATCTACAAATCTGATCCTTTGAACTGTAGTTTTAAAATTTGGCTCTGCACCTGAATCATTTGGAAGCTTTAAAAAAAAAAATAATAATAATATATATATATATATATATACAGCTACATCAACAGCTAAGATGGATTAATGGATGAATAAGCATTAGATCTCTGTTAAGTCAAATTAGTAAACTGTTAACGGTATAATCTAGGTGATAGGTATAGGTGTTCCCTTAAAATTCTTTCAATTCTGTATATTTCAAGATTCAAACTAAAACATTAGAAAAGAAATTCATTGCTTGTTTACAACTAAGGTCCACTGAATCAGAATATCCAAAAATGAGATAGGGAATTTTATTTTTTAAAAGCTCATGGGGAGATTCTGATGCCACATAAAGTGTGGAAACTACTGCTATACAAAGTGTCATTCTCCATCAACAGAAATAATCCTTTAGCCTAGTGGTTCTCAAAGTACGCCCCAGGGATCCCTGGGGTTCCATAAGATGGCAACAGATTGAAAACACAAGCAGATATGAACATCAATCTGTCTTCTTTTAAAGTCTAGTATTAAAGTGAGCTTCAAAAGTGTAAAGCAATGCCACCCTCCTCACTAAATTTGTTTTGGAAAATATTGGTGTTTTTTTCCTATTAAAAATGCTATGTTAACATGTAAGGGGCCTGTTGTTATTTTTATATCATTAAATATTTTTAACATTTATCATTTTAAATTTCTAATATGATAAATGTCAACTGGTATAACCCACATAGACGAAAGCTCTTTGGGGTCCTGAGATCCAATATTTGAGAAATGTTAATCCAGGTAATATATGAAGAGGATAAAAGCTCAAGTTCTGGGATCAGAGGTCCTGGATTCAATTCGTAGCACTAACCCCTGACAAGCTGAATGATTCTGGCGATGTCAATTAATCTTTGGCTTCAGTTTCTTCATCTGTAAAATGGGGATAATACCTACCTCAAAAGGTTGCTATGAGGAATAAATGAGGATAAACTTTGAGTAGTGCCCAGCACCTAGTAAGCTCTAAATAAATGCTAACTGTTGCTCTTGTCACTATTAATGTTATTTAGATAAAAGCCCTTAAGATGAAGCAATATTTGGAGATGAATTTTAAAAACTAAATTCACACTGACTCAGGGTCAACTATTCAAATTTAAGGCTCAGCCTCCAAAATAAAACCACCATAGTCCTCCCAGCTTCCCCAGGAACCCTGTAGGCCACTAAAATTCCTTCATCAGGGTGCACACCCACCTTTTGGGAGCCCCTCAACTCCCTTAGAGGGTTTGGGGACAGCTGGGGTTAAAAACCATCAGCCTGACATGGTAAATCTAGCCAATATTTTTTAATTCTAGAGGGAGTTAGAAATCCGAGAGAGAAAGTGATCTCAATGAACTCACTAAACAAATTGTGGTTACAAAAACTAGGCTCCAATAGTAAATGTTGAACCGTGTCCGTCAAACCAAGAAGCAAATTATTTTAGCTTTTATTACTGCCATTCTGGCAACCTAGGGTAGTACAGTTGTAAAGCAAATGATCCCAAGCTTTTATTTTTTTCTTTGTAGATGTTTATCTTCTAGCAGCAGATCATACTACTCTCCTCCTCAGTAACTTTCAAAGGCTCTCCGTTGCCTATTAAATAGTACACGTCTTAGCAGGACATCCAAGGCACTCACTGCCTTGCCACATGCTAAATGCCTGCTTCCTTCCCACAAAACCCCTTCTCCACCTTTCATTCTAGCCACACCCAACTCATTGCTCCCTGAAAAAGCCAAATGCTTCTATGCCGGTATTTACCCTTTAAACGGTTAAGAAACATTACACAGGTGTTCCCTAAGGGACTTCTGTGGATCCCCCAAGAAAGGAATTCCGTACACGGTATCAGAAATCAAGAAATTCAGGCTCAATGTAGTTACATAACATGCCCAAGGTCACACAGCTAGTAAATGATGACACCAATACTCAAATCCAGATCTGACTGACTTTAAAGCCAATACTCTTTCCATTAACTGTGCTATTCTGGTGAAGTTCAACACTAAAGGCTAAGTGAGAAAGCAAGGCTTACAAATGACCTTCTGAAGTGGGTGGAGCCAACGTCCCCTCTCCCTTCTCTCCTTCACCCTGCTCTGATATACTTGATAATGACGACAAAATTGATCACATATATACAGTTTGCATAATCCAAAACTGAACAGCTACGCTCCTCATAACTATAAAAAATAAGATGTGGCCTATTTATTTTTTTAATATGCAAGAATGAAAATGGTGGGGGAAGATGTGGTGACTCTTTTGTGATTGCTACTCTTATATTAATAAAAACATAACCTCTAGATAACCTTGTTTCAAAAGCAGATTTAGTTCTCAATTACCATTGGGGTATCTGGACCGATCTCTCTGTGGATCCCTGGAATAGGAAGCAGCTATAGCACGAAGCTACATGTCTTGAGTAAAAGAACAGAAGAGAGAAGGGGACTTATGTCTCTTAACTGATAATAGCATAATTAATAGCTCTCCCAAATCACTCTGATGAGCTATTTAAACATCGTATTTGGAGATTACATTTGCTATAATTTTCTCAAACAGTTCCTTTATTTACATATACTGAGATGAGCTAAAAAAAAAAATTTAGATTCCTTTTGCAGTTTGTCTTAGAACTCTAAATTGCATCTCATAATAAAGATAACTATGTATATTTATAGACTGTAGATACAATTGTAGTTGTAAAAATAATGTAGATAACAGTTATTCCCAAAAGGCTAAAATAATTAGGATAAAAGATGCTTAATCACTGACATAAAAAGTATAAAGGTAAGCAGCTACCATCATTTGTGGTTCAGTTTCCCATGGAAGGTTTATCTCCTCTTCAGAAAAAGAAAAGGTAGAACACAGTGAGCAATATTACAAAAAGAAAAAAGGAACTGTAAATGATGCCACACAATCTTGTTTCAATCCTGAACTATGTCTGGGTAAATAAAACCCTTAGACTAAACTAATAATTCAAACCATCCTCAGCAACTCCTATACTATAGTATTTTATCCTTACTTCCCCATGGGAAACCTCTTCCATTGTTACCACCCTGGCTGGAGCCAGTACCTTCTCTCCCATGGACAATCTTGCATGGACAATCTCAACAGCCTTCACTCACGACCACTGCAGTCCCTTCGCCACAGAAGCCAGAGTCGTCTTTGAAAAACAGAAATCAGACCCTGCCTCTCCTCTGCCCAAAAGGCTCCAAGGCTCCCTGAGGGATGACACTCAGAGGAGAACCCCGACATGGACCCATGGGCTGAGGCCCACCCACGTCAACCCCTCCCTCCACACTCCACCCCCAGGCTCCAGCCTCACTGGCCCTCTTCCCTCTCCTTCAGTAAGCTTACTTAGGCTCATTTCCATTTCATCTTTCCTTTGCCTGGATCTTTGCTTGACTCTGGTTTGCCACTGTGTTCCTGAAGCCCAGAAGTGACTGGCACATGGTGGACACTCAACAAATGTTGGATAAACGAGTTCCGGCTCTGGGCGATTTTTCTCTCTTCTCTGAATGCATATAAAACTGGCAATTTTCACAGTAACCCAAAGTTGTCTTGTATTGTTGCATATGGATAGACTTAAGCAAAGTGTTTTCTACTTATTTTGCATCCAGAAAGTAAAAGCTAGCATGTTATTTACAAAATGAATGATGCTTAAAAGTTGCTAATTCGGCTCTACTTTCAACCTGTTGATATCTGTTAGAAAAGGGACAAAGTTATTTATATCATCCTGGTATATCAGCTATTATTTTGACATAGACATTCTCTCACAAGACACGATAAAACTTAAGGATGACTCATTAGAAAAGATGAAAGAAAATCTGTCAAAAGCAATATATACTTTAGACAAACATTTGTTTTAAACAATTTCCACCGACTTGGTTCCACGTAGTCTTCTACTGGCTCTTTGTTACACGGGTAGACTACACAGTGAAAATAAAATTCAATATTGATTTTTAAAACTATGTTTACATTAACTCACTACCATCATTAGCAAATAACCAATAAAGTCAAACAAAACATACTATAATAGAGTATCTGCTATTCTCAAAAATCTGAACAAGAAGTTATAGCTTCATATATCATAAAAGAATTCCAAAGCATCTGCATTTATTCATCGAACCAATAAAATCAGATAGCCAGCATAAGGTCATGTGCTAGACACTGTCATTTGCACATTTGAGGCCCTAGTCAAAATTTTCATTTTATAGGAATTAAATAACTATAATGATGACCACATTTTAACAAATATTTTGCTAGGCTAGCGACTAGCTAATTAAAGTCTTTTTAAGAGTACAACAATTTAAAGCAAAAGGAAACTTGCCTGACAATTATAGAAATTAAAGTACTCGAGGAAGTTTGGCAATTTGTTCTGAGGGTGAAAAGTCTTTCAAAACCAAGCAGCAGCATGTAATCACCTTCAAATTATATATCAACTGTATATACAGTAGTCTATGCTCCACTGTGCAAGTTTTTCTGGTGTCAATAAAAACTATAACAAGAATTATTATTCCAAAGTTATATTATTTCTTTTTTACTATTTAATAGTATTAGGAATCCTTTAAAAGTTTGTATTTTATATTGTAAAGTTTACTATTTGCAACAATTAGAACACCTCCTCCTATCCTTTATCAACACTGGCAAACATTCTCTACACCTAGCGCTTGCTGTGTGAGCCTCAAGAAGTACTGCAACCAAAGAAAGCTAGGTACAATGGAGAAGTAAGAGCTATGGGCCCTTTAACTTTGTAGCCTAAGGACCAGTACAACTAAAGTGTCGGCCTGTGTTGATGATTTCATTTCCTGCAACAGAATAAGTCTGTAGAATGCCAGCTTCTATGTTATCACAGAGATGCTGCAACTGACAGCAGGCAGACGGAGGGAATGATGCTGGTGGTGTCCTTAAAATACCCGGTTCTGCAGAAAACTCCCAGTAGACACAGGCTTTCAGGACACCACTGGGGAGAGCTTACAGGACACGTGGACAAGTCATCTGTTCTATGGCAGCAGGTTAGACATTTCTTTCAATAAAAGCATATTTTAGGGAATATGCACAAATTGGCAGTGAAAACTGTATCAGGTTTGAAGCATTCAGAAACATAAGGGCGTTGAAAATTGTGCTATGTTTTTAGTAGCACAAAAGCAAGAAATTCTAGAGTCCTTCATGAGGCCTGCCGGAGTGCTAAGAACATACCACTAGTACTACCACTTATAACGTATTTTGTTAGACCTTGCCCCTTTCACCTAAGCAGCTGCAATCTAAATTATCAGACACTTGGAGTGGGGGTATTCGGGTCGTAAAATAAAACTGAAAATATTCAATGCTTACTTTATGAATAGCTACAACATTCCAATTATTTAAAATTCCCATAACTAAAATGCAGCATTGGTCATTTCAGTACTGAAGGATTCTGAATAGGAAAAAAAAACCACAAAAACATACAACAAATATATTATTTCTTCTTGTCACTCTTCTTTCTACAGTCAGAAAAGGACACTGTTTCCCTTTGAGTTAGCTCCTGTTCTAGCAGGTTTTACGAGGTTGAAAGACATCCAGCTCAAGCAGGCCGATGCCAGTTCTGGACGCATCCTTTAATCTTTCGTGAGATTTCATCTCATTCTAAGCATATGAAGCGAACTTCAATATTAAAGAACCAACTTCAAACAGCAATTCGACTAGCTCTTTTATACAGCGAAATTTAATGGGATTCGTATTTAGGTCATTTATGGAAATCTGGTTAAATCCATTCTGATTTATAAACAAAGTAAATGACACAGGCCAGGTCTTCAGGATTTCAAGCACTTGTGCAAGGACAACGCACTTGTTCTTAAACCAAAAGCGCATAACAGCACAAACTGGTGCTTCTTGTCTGGAGAAAAGAAGCCAATAACAAAATCATATTTCATGTACAGAGACATCTGAATCATTTTGGAAAAGTCAAGGGACACGAAGTCATATCTAAAGTGGGTGCATAGCTCGTTCAATACGGCACTTACAAAGTTGAAGTTCCCAAGTGCAGTCGGGAAGTTTGATGAAGGCCACCGAGGGAGAACGACCTCCACGGGCTCCGCATGATCTGCACAAGGCCTGGGTTTGCAAAGTCCTACCCAAATGAGCCACCCACGACACCGAAAGGTCAAACCGCCCCTGAGGTTTCCAGCAGATCCAGATATTCTGCAAATGTTTAATCTACAAGTAAGTCTGGTCCTTCCGCGTTTTTAAAAAAGAGCACCCAAAGGCAACAAGTCAAGGTAAGACTGTCACCTGCCCCAAAGCAAGTCACTAAGCACTAGCCGGACCTCTCAGCCCTGGAAGGCCTAGGCATGAGGTGCTGCTGGTGCCGTAAGGCTGCTCCGCCGCTTTCCAGGTACTAGACCCCTGGCTGGCATGGTCTGCCTCCACACCCGCCCCACTTACTGTTGCTGGACTTGAGGTCCCGGTGCAGGATGGGCACGAAGGCCTCCTCGTGCAGGTAGAGCATGCCCCGCGCGATCTGCACGGCCCAGTTGACCAGCACGTGCGGGGGGATGCGGCGCGCGCGGCGCGGGCCGGCTGCGCGCGGGTCCGGGGCGGCGTTGGCGGCGGCCAGCGCGCGGTTGAGCGCTCCGCCGCGGGCGAACTCCAGCACCAGGCAGAGGTGCGGCTGCCGCAGGCACACGCCGCGCAGCTCGATGATGTTGGGGTGCCGCAGCATGGCGAAGAGCCTCGCCTCCCGCCGCACGCTCTCGGCCGCCGCCGCCGCGTCCTGCTCCGGGTCCCGGCGCGCCGCCTTCACCGCCACCTCCTGGCCCTGCCAGGTGGCGCGGTACACCTGCCCGAAGCCGCCGGCGCCGATGAGCTCCTTGAGCTCCAGCAGCTCGAAGTCGACGTGCACCGGCGAGCCGGGCCGCGGCGGCGGCGGCGCGGGCGGCGGCGCGGGGCGGGCGGCCGGGCGGCAGGGAGCCACGTAGTTGGCGGGGAAGATGCCGAGGCGCCGCTGCACCTGGCCGGCCCACCACCCCTCGTCGCCCGACACGGCGGCGTCCTGCGACAGCACCTCCACCAGCTGGCCGCGCCGCAGGCTCAGCTCGTCCTCGCCGCGCGCCTCGTAGTCGTAGAGCGCGGCCCACAGCCCCGCGCCCGCCGACGCCGAGGCCGAGCCGCCGGAGGAGGCGGACGACGAGGACGCGGAGCCGGCGGGGGCTGCCCGGGCCGGGGACACTGGCGCGTCGGCTGCGCCCTCGGCGCCGGGCAAAGCCATCCGGGCGGCTGAAGGCTAGGGCCGAGCGCGGAGCTGCGGGCTCAGCCTCCGGGGCGGCCGGGGGCGCGCATCGTCCGGCGGGGCGGCCGTCTGCGCCTAGGCAAGGCGAGCGGGGGAGCCGCGCTCGGGGCCCGCAGTCTTCGGAGACTCACTACTCGCAGGCCCCGGCCTCAGCCCCCGCTCCCGCCTGGCCGCCTCTGCTGCTGCAGCGGTCCCCGCAGCCGCGGGCGACGTCCCACCATGCTGGTGCACCGGGGCCTGCGGCCCGCCCGCCGCGCGCTCGCCCAGCCCTGGCCTGGGCCCGCCCCGACCTCCCGCCACCGCGCCGAGGCCGCCCCGCCTCTCCAGGTCCATCCCGCCCGCCTGGGCCCGCCCCGCGCCCAGGCCCGCCCCGCCTCCCGAGCCTGTCGCCTGGACCCGTCCCCCCGGGCCCGTTCCAACCGTCCCCCAACGGCACCGAGTCGCCCCGCCCTCTGCAGGTTCATTCCGCCCTCCCTGACCCGCTCCAGGCGCCGAGGCCCGCCCAGGTTTCCTAGTTCCGTCCTCCCGGGCCCTCCCTGCCCTTCCCGCAAGCGCACCAGGCCGCCCGGGCCTCTGCAGGTCTAGTCCACGTCCCCAGCCCGCCCCCAGAGCCTGGGCCCGTCCCCGCCCCCGTCCCCGCCCTCCTGGGTCCGCCGCGCCCTCCCGAGCCCGCCCGCTCCCCCCGCAGGTGCTCAGCGCCCTCGTGGCCCGGGAGGCGGAGCCACCACTCGGCCACTCCAAGTTTTTCGGACAGTTTAAATTAAGCCAAGGCTAAGGCTGAGCCAGTGGCCTCCTCTCTAAAAAGCAGTGAGAGCAGCTCCGGGAGAGTGACAGGGCTTCCAGAACACGGTGCACGACAAACTGGAGCGCGGGTGCAGACCTGGGCCAGTACCTACGCCCCGTCACCAGGCTGCGTGCACCTGAGCCACCGTGCATATCGAAGCTGACCACGTTCCAGATCCCAGCGCAGGGTGAGCCCGGGTTAGTAGAGTCCCAGAAGCGCCTGCCTCGTGACTGTTAATCCGTGTTTCTCTTTACTGTCTGCTCCAATGGGAAAAGAACCTGTCTCCTTGGGACCCACGGGTCTGGGTTTAGGAGCCATTGGCAAGACTGGGTGCAGGAGGTTGACAGGTTACCATGGCAGGAAATGAGGCTAAAAAGAAGAGAGTTCAATTATAAAAATTCTAAAAAGTTAGATTATCCTGTAGTAGGCCAGAATTTCCTGAAATGTGGGTCCTATACTATCAATGACAGGAGGGACTATTTGGGATGTTATGAGAACAGGACACATAGTAACATTGAATCACATACTGAGAAAAAATTACTTGCTTTTCAGATTTCCCCCAGTCTCTTAGATTTAACCATTTATCAGCTGTGTGACCTTGAGGAGGTTACTTTCTCTGTGACTCAGTTTCCTCATCTATAAAATGGGAATAGTAAAAAATAGTACCTACTTCATGGGCACTTCACAGGGTGGTTGGGAATATTAAATGAGTTAATAGATATACAGTGGGCCTTCCACATCCGCAGATTGAACCAACCATGGATTGAAAATATTTTTTAAAATCCAAAAAATAATAATACAACAATGAAAATAAGACAAAAAATATAGCATTACTAAAACAACTATTTACATAGCATTTACATTATATTAGCTATCATAGGTAATCTAGAGATTTAAAGTACAAACATACCTTGAAGATACTGTGGGTTTGGTTTCAGACTACAGTAAAAAGACAGTCACACGAATTTTTTGTTTTTCCGGTGCAAATAAAAGTTATGTTTACAGTACACCATACTCTATTAAGTGTGTGATAGCATATGTCTAAAAAACAATGTATGTACTTTAATTAAAAATGCTTTGTTGCTAAAAAATGCTCATGATCATCTGAACCTTCAGCAATTTGTAATCTTTTTGCTGGTAGACGGTCTCGCCTCTCGATGTTGATGGCCGCTGACTGATCAGGGTGGTGGTTGCTGATGGTTGGAGTGAGTCTGGCAATTTCTTAAAATAAGACAACAACGACGTTTCTTGCATCATTGACTCTTCTATTCACAAAAGACTTCTCTGTAGCATGCAATGCTGTTTGATAGCATTTCACCCACAGAAATTCTTTCAAAATTGAAGTCAATCCTCTCAAACACTGCAGCCGCTTTATCAATATATGTCATAGTCTAAATTCTTGTCATTTCGACAATGTTTGCCTCATCTTCGCAAGGAGTAGGTTCCATCTCAAGAAACCACTTTCTTTGCTCATCCATAAGAAGTAACTCCTCATCTGCTCAATTTTGATCATGAGATTGCAGTAATTCAGTCACATCCTCAGGTTCCACTTCTATTTCTCTTGCTGTTTCTACCACGTCTGCAGTTCCTTCCTCCACTGAAGTCTTGAGTTCCTCAAAATCACCCACGAGGGTTGGAATCAACTTTTTCCAAACTCCTGTTAATGTTGATATTTTGACCTCCTCCCATGAAATCACGAAGGTTCTCAATGGCAGCTAGACTGGTGATTACTTTCCGGAAGTTTTCAATTTTCTTTGCCCAGATCCATCAGTGGAATCACTATTTATGGCTGCTACAGTCTTGCAAAATGTATTTCTTAAATAATAAGACTTGAGAGTTAAAATTATTCCATGATCCATGGGCTACAGAATGGATGTCAACAGGCATGAAAACAACATTCATCTCCTTGTACGTCTCCATCAGAGCTCTTGGGTGACCAGGTGCGTTGCCAATGAGCAGTAACATTTTGAAAGGAATATATTTTTTTTAATTGAAAAGACTTTTATTCAAAATATAGCTTCAATAATTGATATTGGTGACAAAATAAGTGTTTTTTTTTTTTTTAAGGTATACAAGAAACTGCAAGATGTTATTGAACCTGAAGCAGTGGGATTCTCTGGATCCTGTTCCCCATTTGGTACCTCTGAGCAGGAAACTCTCTTAGACAGAAGTCTGTCTGAGCTTGATTATCCTAAAATTCATCATTTTTTGCTTTGGTGCCATTTTTTTAACCTTTTAAATTTTACAGTTGGAGAAGGAGCATTGGTGTCATCCACTACTCAGAGGTACGGGCTGTAACCACATCCTCTGTGTCCAGCCCAGCACACTCTACCAGGGAGACGGTACCACAAGAACAGAGGGCCAAGACAGAACATGAGTGACAAACATGCATGTACATGGAAGATGGTGACAATAAGAACCAAGGAAACAATTTAAAAGAATCAAACATAGAAGAAAACAGTAGTTTTCAAGAAAAGAAGGAATGGCTATATGAGGTTCCTTTCTTTAAAAAAAAAAAAAAATATATATATATATATATATGTATATATATAATTGTATTCTTCAATGTTGGTCTTGAAAGGAAAACTAACCCTTAAGAATCACCTTCTCTTTGGGAGTCTTCCTCTAATTGATTACCACTGTATCTATTATCTTAGCTGAGTAGTTCTCAAAGTCTGGTCCGTGGTCCCTGAGAAATCTCTGAGACCCTTTCAGGGGGTCTACAAGGCCCAAACTATTTTCATAATTATACTAAAATACCTGCTTTTTTCACTTTGTTAACATTTGCACTGATGGTGGGTACAAAAAGCCAGATTGCATAGCATAAACCAAGGCAGTGGCTTTAAACTGTACTGCTCCTCAATGTCACACACTTGCAGTAAAAGAAAAAAATGCCAGGTTCACTTTAAAATATCCTTGACAAAGCAGCAAAAAAAAAAAAAAAATACCAATTTTTATTAACTCTCCAATCTTAAGAACAGTTGTTTAATATTCTATATGGCTAAATGGGAAATGCATTCAAAGCAATTCTGCTGTATACCCAAGTATGACAACTTTTTTAAAAGAAAAAAACACTTGGGTGATTTTTTGAGCTGTACATCAACCTTGTCACTTTTTTTCATGGAACACCATTTTTACTTGAAAGAGTGACTGACAGAAAAATTGTAGTTATGCAGACTTGGATATTTAAGAAACATTTTCTTGAAAATGAACAAAGTGAGCTCGTTACTCCATGGAAAACCATGGTCAGTATTTGTTGTCAATATTAAAATTTGAGCTTCTAAACAACAATCAGGATTTTGGAAACTTTTAGCTGCTATCATAAGCTCCAGAACTTTCCAAATACTTAAAGACTTTTCTGATAGAATTGGTAGCATATTAATGAGTGTGATTTTTTGATACTGGATCATAAAAGGTGGCAACATTTGGAAAATCTAAATAGCTCAGGTTGAACCAGTATTTTCTAGAAGACCAATGTCTTTTTGATATTGCAAAAGCATGTATGAATAAAAGATCCATTCAAAGCGTATTATGAAAAGTTCATCGTTAATGGCTTCAGATTCCACATTGCAACTAATCTTTGAGAGACTTCCACTTTTTGAGCCTTGGTATGGTATCAAAGAATATCCAGTTACCTGAAAAGGCCATTAAAGATACTTCTGCCATAGAAAAGATGAGTGATTGTGAGGAGTTAGGGAGGTGGGGAGAGAGAAAGGGAGAGAAGTGCTACAGGTATGAAAGGCTAGCATGCAAGATCTGGGTTGCATCTGGCTGTTCTGTATCTGGCCTGTGTTGGTGGTTACATGAATCTGCACATGTGATAAAAATCACACAGAAGTAAATACACACACACACACACACACACACACACACAAATGAATGCATGTAGAACTGGTGAAATCTGAATAAAGTCACTGGATTTTATCAATGTTGATTCCCTGCTTGTGATATTGTATTATAATTATGTAAGATATTACCATTAGGGAAGATTGGGCAAAGAGTCTACAGAATCTCTCTGTATTATTTCTTACAATTACATGTAAATCTACAATGATCTGCAAAAGAAAAGTTAAAAAAATACTGTGCCTTTTCAAATACGTATCTGCGTGAGGCCAGAATTTCTGTGTATACTTCAGCCGGGACAATATATTGCAACAAATCGAATGCAGAAGCCTATAAGAGAATGTAGCTGTCTTCTATTAAGTGAAATGGAAGAGATTTACAAAAATATGAAGCAATGCCAGTCAACTTGCCTGTATGTTTTAGTTTTGGAAAAATTAATGATTTCTCATAAAAATCTATTAAATTTTTAAAAATAAAGCTATAAATGAATATTTTACTCATTTCCCCATTTTAATTTCCAGTACAGAAATTATCAATAGTTATAAAGCACATACACCAAAACTCTTTGAGGTTTTCAATAATTTTTAAGCATGTAAAGGGGTCCTGAGGTCAAAAAATTTTAGAATTGTCCTAGGAAGAGGAGTCAACTCTCTTGATAAACCACTTATTTAAATAAGAAGGTATAAGATCCTTGGCTCAATGCCTTGTGATACTGGAGCCAGTACAGACATTTAAGCAAGATGTTAGTAAAGCAAATGAGTCTACAAAATTGAATGAAACCCTTGCAGTAACATAGAGCACCTGGCTTTCTCTTATGGACTTCCACTCAGACCTGAGGACAGTACTCTGAGAGAGTGATTTTCCCTTCCTCTTGTACCTGCTTTGACTTCAGTTTCCTGTCTGAAAGACTCCTCAGTAGCTAACAGAAAAGATTATCCCGTTCATGGAAAGTCTAATCTACCCACAGAGGCAGCCATGACCCTAGAGGGGAAGAAGAAAAAAAAAGTTGGCTGGGTGCGGTGGCTCATGCCTGTAATCCCAGCACTTTGGGAGGCCAAGTTGGGAGGATTGCTTGAGGCCAGAAGTTCAAGACCCCAGCTCTGCAAAAAGTAGAAAACTTAGCTGGGTGTGGTGGCACACACCTGTAGTCCCAGTTACTCGGGAGGCTGAGGCAGGAGGATCCCTTGAGACCAGGAGTTTGAGGCTGCAGTGAGCTGTGAGGACACCACTGCCCTCTAGCCTGGGTGGCACAGTGAGACCCTGCCTCAAAAAATTAAAAAAAAAAAAAAAAATTTAAAAAAGGAGGAAAAACTTGTCACTGGAATTGTGAAGAGAAGACCTCTGACCTCTGACATTTAAAAATTCAGCCTCAGTAGTCTGGAGGGGAATGTGGTTTATAACGAAAACAATGAGGGACGAGGAAATGGAGATGGTGACGATTAACCTAGCGCTGTCCTTGCCATGAAGAGTCTTACAGAGTCAAGACTGACAGGTCTGAGAGAGGGACGAGTTTTGAGGAATGTGTGGAGCTTCGGAGTAGTTGAAAGACTGGGCATCAGTGAGGAGGGCTGTGTAAGGTGACCAGGTTTCTGGGCACAGGACGTTCAGTGCTAACGTCTCGGGTGGCTGGTCACCCTCAGTATGAGAGAGTCTAACAGATGAGGTGGAACTTCAGTGGGGTCTTTCAGGGTGAGCAGGGGTAGATGGGCAGGAAAGGACAAGAGCATGAGGAGACAGAAGAAAACATGAAGAGACACAGAACAATGATTATGGTGTTCACCAGCCATTGAGATCTCTCAACTACAGGAAAGGATATTTTTTTTAATTTTTTTTTTTTTTTTGAGACAGAGTCTCACTCTGTTGCCCGGGCTAGAGTGCCGTGGTGTCAGCCTTGCTCACAGCAACCTCAACCTCCTGGGCTCAAGCAATCCTCCCGCCTCAGCCTCCCGAGTAGCTGGGACTACAGTCATGCGCCACCGTGCCTGGCTAATTTTTCTATATATATTTTTAGCTGTCCAGATAATTTCTTTCTATTTTTAGTAGAGACGGGGTCTCGCTCTTGCTCAGGCTGGTCTCGAACTCCTGAGTTCAAACCATCTGCCCGCCTAGGCCTCCCGGAGTGCTAGGATTACAGGCGTGAGCCACCGTGCCCGGCTGAGGAAACGATATCTTCTTGAAAAGAGCTGAGAAAGACAAGAAAGGAAAGATTTTTTAAAAAGACCTTAAAAATGGGCTGAGATGTCTGGATATAAGGAGAGATGGAAAATCCTGGAGCCATGAGAAGGAGGGATGAGGAAAAATATTCCGTCAAGCACTATGTGTGAATTCTTGAACAAATGGAAAAAATCTTTAGGATAAAAAAAATGTTTCTGCCAATTTTAAGTTCTTTTTTTCCCCAGACCTTTATATTTCTAGATGTAAAACATAGAATTCTATGAAGATTATGAACAGTTTGATGGGATTGTCCACATCAGGCCCTGTGCCAAACTTTTTAAGACAGAGAGCATTTGGATTGGTACCCTGAACCTTTGGAAATGGCCTCTGTTGCTATTTATCTTGGATCACATTTGGGAGATGGGGCCTGTGAGTATGTGTGCGATGTGTAACCTGTGTGGTATCATTTGGTGTAACCCATCATCAGCTGCTAAGCAACGAAAGGGCTTGTAATACTGTGAAATTAACAGATGTGAATTCCAATCCTGGCTTTGTCACTGTTACGTGACATCTAGTCTTTGTTCTTCACTTGTCTCTCTTATAAATGGTGGAACAAATAGTATTTGCCCTGTCTTGAGGATTCATTGAGCCGCTGCATTAAAGCACTTAACTAGTGCTAATATATATCAGCTGTTATTATTTTAATGTTAATTGTTTATGGAGGACCCATTAGAATAAAAGGCGTATCTCTTATCTCGCCTCCTCCTACTTTTTTTTTTTTTTCCTTACATTTGGTATATTTTCCTATACCTAAGATCAATTTCATTCTGCCAACAAAAATTTAAATGTCCCACAGGATGTTCAGAAACAAAAGTTGAAATGGTAACTTCCAAGGCTTTGGGGTATGTCACATCTAAAAACATAACGCTTTTTGAGCAAACCAAATTATATATAGATGAGACTAGTTATAAATTTTATCCTGTTGTTATTGAGTGAGCATGAACAATGCCACCATAAAACCAAGCAGTAAGTCTATTCACTTGGTTTGTAACAGACATTGGACAGAATACACAGAAAGAATAGGTCCATCATTCAACACATATTTTTGTAAATGTCAGGCACTAATCTAGGTACTTGGGATATAAAGGTAAACAAAACAAAGTTCCCTGTTACCATGGAGTAGATGAGAAATAGGCACTATAAGTAAATTATTATAGTATATTAGAATTTGATAACTCTTGTGTAAAAATAAAAAGGAGTGTAAGAAAAGATGGGTGAGGAATGGGGAGGGGGGATGTGATATTCAACAGAGCGGACAGGGTAGCCTTGCTGAGAAGGTGAGATTTGAGCAAAGACTAGAGAGGGACGTGAGGAATTTGCACAAGCCATTATCTGAAGGAAGATGAAGTGAACAAATATTAGGAAAGAAGTGTTTTGACTGTCACATTCTCTGAAGGCCCAATTCATTACTTCAGTATTATAGCTGAGTAACTATCAGTGAGGGGGGTATGAGTAAAAAGCAGCAGGCAGTTCTTTTTGAATGCCTTGTGAGATTGTAAACTAGCCTTTTTTCTCTGGGATCTGGTTCTCTGGCTTCATTTTCATGCATTTAAAGATGTGGGATTCAATAACAACCATGACAACAGTGATGACGATGGTGATGATACAGCAACAATAAGTGAACACTTATTGGCATCTACTGTTAGATGTCCAAGTTTTGAATTCAGTCTGTGTGTCAGGTTCCTCTTTATTCTGAAATATCTGGCTTTCAGCTTTAGACAGAGTAATCGTGATTTTTAGAATTTCTGTAACTTTAATCACTGGACGAGACTGGAGTCCCGCCTGTCTATGCTTAAAGTTACAGAGTATAGCGAGGGCTGCTAAAATGGACAATGAGCTATTTCATTGAATAATGCAACAGTGTAAAACCCTGAGTGGTTCCAGAAAGCCCAGGTCTTTTGTAAGCCCTTGACGACATCCTTTCTGAAGTCAAACTCTCAAGCTCCTGACCTTGGACCTGAGATAGGAAGGCTGCATCCCACTCTGAGTTGCCATTTTTGTCCATTTGTCTGATCAAAATAGGTTTTATTTTACTTACAATTTACTGGACTCTTTTCAAACATGATGACTAATTCTTCACAACCTGCTAGAAATACTAAACAGAGGACACAGAAGACAAAGATGATTTTTTTTTAAAAAGGAGCTAGTCATCCTCCTAAGATTATAACAAATAAACCATAGAGAGATGGGTTTATACTTGCTTTGTTTGTTTTGTATGGGCCAGCAGCTTGCCATGCTACCTGTTTTTGTTGACTTTTCTACTCTGCACAAATTTACTCTGTAGTGTCTTTTACCTTATTCATTCTGTGAAAATGATGGTTTTCTGGATATCAGAACTATTTTGGGGAGGTGTAGCTTCCTTAAAGTGGACTGGGACATTCAATAAAAGTCACACCACTGACCTTTTTAGAGACCTTGAGCTTTTGTTTCAATTCTCCAATTTTTTCATCCATATATGAAATGAGAGGACTATTCCTTATACAGTGAAAAGTAACAAGATGATAAAATCAAACAGCTCTGTTGAAATTCTTAGAAGAGAAACACTAAATAAATCCAAATATTTTTTCTAATTATCGCATAAAGCATTTGCTAGTTCAGCACTGATCTGTGTAGTCCAGTTTTCTTTCATGAAGTAATCTCTTTTTTAAAAAAATCTCAGTTCATTTACTATTTCCCAAAATTTCTCCAGAACTCTAAATTAACATAGCTGACTATTTTTTTTTGTTGTTGTTGTTGTTGTTTGTTTGTTTTTGAAGCAGAGTCTCCCTCTGTCACCCTAGGTAGAGTACAGTGGCATCATCATAGCTCACTGCAGCCTTGAACTTCATGGCTCAAGCCATCCTCCCACCTTAGCCTCCTGGGTATCTGCGACTACAGGTGCAAGCCACTGTGCCTGACCTGCTCTTCCTTCCTTCCTTCCTTCCTTCCTTCCTTCTTCCCTCCCTTCCCTTCATCCTGTCTCTCCCCCACCCTCACTTCTACATAGTTGAATCTTTTCCTTTATGCCTTCCAGATCATAGTAGAAACCGTCTTCCCCAATTACTGAAAATGATTTTCTGTAAGTTCTCTTCTGTCCAGCTCTGCTTCCAGGCTCTCTGTCCTATCTCACTGACAAGTCTGTCTACTCATGCCCCGGTGCCATGATATTATGGTATCTGCTAGGACTAATTCTCTTCACTAATATTTGCTTCCAGAAATTTCCTGGCAATTCTTCTTTGCTTATTTTTACGTGCTGAACACAAACCAAACTCCTGTGTGCAAGCAGCACCCAGATCAAAGAACAGAACGTCACCAGAATCCCAGAAATTCATGCTTCCTTCCATGTGCGAGCCTGACACAGTTAGATTTGTCTGTTTTCTCATTTTATATAAATGGACTAATGTACTCTTTTAAGCTTATTGAGCTCAACATCTTATTTCTAAGAGCCCTCTGTGTTGTGGTGTATAACTTTAGTTTGTTCCTTCGGGTTTTTAAAATTGGGATAATGTTAAAGTTACAAATTAGCTTAGCAAAAATTGATATATTTATAACACTGAATCTTCCCCACTTACCACTGTCTATAACTTTCCACATCTCTTTTGTTTCCTTCTCCATTTTAAGGCTTTCTCTATCTAAATATTTTCTCTTACTCATTGACCAATGGCCTGGAACGATATAAATAGCAGTCTTGCCAATGGGTACCCCACATTTCCCTGTTTTAATGGGCATCTTTAGGTGTTGAGCCATCTTTGTACTCTAGGAATCAACTCCCCTTGGATTTTTACGTGTTGCCTACATTCTGCTCTTAATATTTAATTTGGAATTTTACATCAACATTTATAATTGTAATCGGGTATAGTTACGGATTTTTATAGGGTTTTCAGAATGTATGTTATGCCACCTTCGTCTAAAGAATTTGGAAGCACCTTTCCTCTTTTTGTGTGTTCTGAAATAGCTTGAATTACATTAGAATTACCTGTCTCATTAAAGTTTATATAGAAATCTGCTGTGAAACAGCCTGGGCCTGATGCTTCTTGAATGTGTAGCTTTATGTCACTATTCTCTATTTCTTCTATGGGTCATTGTCTTATTTAGATTTTCAATATTTGCTGGGGTGCGATTTGGCGATCTGTATTTTCCTAGATACTTTCCCACTTCACCAAGGTTCCACATTTATTAACACACTCAGCAGCAAAGTGTTCTCTTACGATTCTCTCTATTTCTTCTTTCTCTATTTATTTTCTTTCTTATTTCTTTTGTGTCCGTTTGTGCTTTACTCTTTGTTTCTGCTCGGGTTAGCTATTATCTATTTTCTTATCTGCCCAATCCTTCCAACCAGCTTTTGTAATTATTTCATAGCTCTATTTGTTTTTCTATTTTCTAATGTACTAATTTCTGCAATTATAGTCATTAATACATCCCACTTGCTTTCCTTGGGTTGGTTTTTTTTTTTTTAATTTCTTGATTTCAATGTCTCATTTGTTTATTTTCATTGCTTCTTGTATTAATTAGGGTAGGCTAAGCTGCAGTAACAAGTGGATCCCTGAAATTTTGGTGACAATGCAATAGAAATTAACTTGTTTCTATTATAATTTATTTCCATTTAAGAAGCAGGTATTTAGGCTGGAGATTCATTTTCTCCATGCTAAGGCCATTTAAGGCCCTGCTGTTCTGCTTTGAACCAATTTATGATTTTTTTCTTCTTTTAATAATTTGCTAAATGGAACCAGGAACAGGCAACATGCACAAACATTCTTTTTTTTTTTTTTTTTTTCCCCAATTTGTTCCTCTAGAGCCACAGCTCGAGAGTAGCTCTTGGTAGGTCCTCCAAGTTCCTGATGGTGACAAAAATATTTTATCTTGGGTGCCCATCATCCCAGCCTGCAATGCTTCCTTGTTGCCTGCTTCCTAAACAACCGCTCAGCCAACGCCTGCTCTTTTAGGTTTTATTATATTTGTACCTATTTCGAGGTAACAGTTTCTGTGTTAGTTGCAGTACACTGTATTGTGATAACAAACAAATCCCTGAAGTTTAATTACTTAGAATAAAAGAAAATTATTGTGCTTATTAGAAAACTTGGATAGGAATTCAGGCCAGCCATGTGATGTCCTTGTCACAGTCAGTGACCCAGGCTGATTATATCTTATGGCTCCATGCTAAGGTTTGGATATGGTTTGTTCCCTGCCGGGTCTCATGTTGAAATTGGATCCCCAGTGTTGGAGGTGGGGCCTAATGGGAGGTGTTTGGTCATGGGGGCGGATCCCTCATGAATGGCCCGGTGCCCTCCTCATGGTAATGAGTGAATCTTCTCTCTACTAGTTCCCGTGAGAGCTGATTGTTAAAAAAGAGCCCTCCCTTGCCTCCCCTCTCACTATGCCATCTCTGGCATGTGCCAGCTCCCTTCCCCTTCCACCGTGCGTGGAAGCAGCCTGAAGCCCTCACCAGATGCCCGGCCAGTGCCAGGCTTTGTGCACAGCCTGCAGAACCGTGAGCCAAATAAACCTCTTGTCTTTATCAATGACCCAGCCTCCGGTATTCCTTTCTAGCAATGCGAACAGACTAAGACACACCGCAACAGCTCTACTGTCACGTGTAGAAGGCCCTGGAAGAACACCCAGGAAATGCATGTGCCAGGCATGAAATGACTCTCACCTCTTCCACTGGTACCACAGTACTCAGTGGCACGGCCACAGCTACCCAAGAGACATTCTGGGAAACATAGTCTGTGTTATTCTTCATAAAGAAAGCGGGCAATGGCTTTGGTAGACAGCTAGTGGTCTCCTCTACACATTTCTAGTAGCATAATTATTTGGCCCTGTACATTTTCCTTTGAGTACTACTGTTTTTTTTATGTATCTCATTCGTTCCGATATACCGTGTTTTATTATTTCCTAGGTTTCCTGTTATTTTGATCTTTATCTTTTTTTTTTTTTTTGAACCAACAGATTTTTAAGAGAGAATTTTTTTAAAAGTCTGGGTGACAGAATCCTAGTTGGATGTTTGGCCTCTACTTTTATTCAATTATGATTAGAAATGACTGTTTATATTGTTTCTCCTCTTGAAAGTTTGTTGAGATTTTCTTTTATGAATAGGTGATCAGATCTTGTGAGTGCGCTGAGAATGTTTGAAATGATGGCGTATTCTATATAAATGGGGTATGTACATATCAACTATGTTATTTAATATTTATTTTTAACCTTATTATTTATTTGATCTACAATGGGCAGAAGAGAACTGAACCCCTCTTTTGGTTTCCCCTTATTGATTCCAATTTATTAATTGACAAATGTTGATGTTCTTTTCCTCTGAGCACAGGGATTCATACCTTCAAAATTTGTCTTGTGAATTGCTTCCCTTATTAATTTATTTACCTCAGTTAATGGTTTTATTTCAACAGTTTTATGTGATAACAAGATTTTAGACTACCTTCTCCCCCACCCACATTTTCCCCCATTTGCCTGGTGTGCTTTTGTCTATCCTATTATTTTCAACTTTTCTGAGACCCTGTTTCACAGGTGTGTCTCCTATAAATAGCAAATGCTTGGATTTTGCTTTATGATCCACTCTGAGTCTTTCTGTCCTTTAATAGATAAGATAAAGACATTTATACTTACAGATACTACCAATATATTTGGTCCCAGTTTTATACCATATTTTCTATTTTACTTGTTTCTTTTACATTTTAAAATCTTTTACTATGTGATCTTTTTTTTGTTTGTTTTTTGTTTTGTGTAGCTCCTGATAATCTGGAAGGATTATAGATTTTGGTTTTAGAGTTACTTTTTTTTTTTTTTTTTTACCATTTTCTAAGATCTACAAGGGATGATAGAGTTACTTTTGTAACTTTAGCATTTTAATTCAACCTTTTCTTTAGATGCTTGCTATTGATTCCTTACTGTGAACAGGGTTAAAAATAGTTTATTTTTAATTCTTTTTCTTTTCTTCTCCCATTCTACCATTCAGTTTTACCTAAAAAGTTTATTTTTCTTAGGATTCACTTTTATACCTTTAAATATATTTATACATCTATTACTTGATGTGTCAGAATGAAAAATATCTTTGGACCTCTTACCTTCTCTTTCCTTTCTTTTGATAATTTTCTTTAGTTATATCATTTCTTCCTTTATAGAGGTGGTGTCATTTGCATTCTGTTCTATAACCATAAGACATAACTTTGTTTTAGTCTTATTCATACAAAGAGGGCTCAATGCTTAACTTCAGTCTTTTTGCCATAGTTTCCCAATTCATTCCTTGGTTGACTGATGTTCCTTCTTTAGTAATCTTTTCCAAGAAGACTCATGTGAATGTTGTTTTTCCCATAAATGACTTAAATTACTGTTTAGCTCAAAGATAACACAGGGGTTCAGACGTAGCTTTGGCGCATGGGCTCTGGCCAGTGTCTGCTGGGGTTTGCAACTGGCCACCCCCCCTTGGCACACAGACAATCTACTTAAGCCCACTGTGCCTGTTTTCTTATCTGTAAAATGGCGATAATTACAGCTACCTCAAAAAGTGGCTTTGTGGACTAAAAGAGGTAATAGACGTAAAGTGCTCATAATAGTGCCTGGCACAAAGAGATTAATCAGTGGAAGCCACTACTATCTCTTATAAAATTCTCACATACACATAATGGTAGCAAAAAATGTACATTGATTGTTTCAGAAGATCTTGTAACTATAATCACATTAACTTCTCATGTTATATAATTTTGAAAATTCTGAGGTTGATAAAATAGTTTTTCTTTTATAGTTTATAAAATTATAAAAACAGTTTCATAGTGGACTATTTTTTTTATTGGGTTACCCAACAGATTCTTTCCTTATCTCCAAATTTTAATAACTTTACCAGAATCTATCTCTTTTTTAAAATCATTGTTTCATTTTAAGGTAGAACACTCATATAAAAAAATGCACACAGCGTGCACGCATACACACACACACACACACACACACACACAGAGCTTAATGAATTATTATAAAACAAATACCCTTTTAATCATGACTCAGGTAAAGACACAGAATATTTTTGTTTTCCAGAAGCTCTGCTAACGTCCTTCCCAATCACAGCTTTCTCAGTCTAAATTGCCTCTTCCAGAATTCGTAAACACACCAAGGAAAAATCAAACCTCAAAATCTAAACTGAATAATTCTTCACTATCATATGAAGGTGGTCAGGTATCTTCAAGCATATATTTTGGGTTTATTTATTTATTTATTTATTCATTTAAAAAAACACTTCATTGAGATATAATTCACATACCGTACAATTCAGCCATTTACAGTGTACGCTCCCTAACCCAATGAAAATATTTCTGTGCTCTGTCAAGCCCTTTTTGGACTTGCTTGGGAGTCTTATCCTGCTTTCCCTGGATAGACTCATTATGGAAATAATAAACTTTTTAATACCCTCCTTGTGTTTGTGCAGTGTCATCAGTCTTGACTTCCATATCAAATTTTGGATGGGAATAGAATATTTACAACATGCCTGAATAGGATATTTACAACATGTCGTTGCTCAAGACTTCTACTTCCTTGTTGATCTACCTATTATTGAAAGTGGGTATACTGATGTGTCCAGCTATTATTGTTGAATTATGGATTTCTCCCTTTAATTCTGTCAGTTTTTGTTCTTTGTGTTTTGGGTTCTATTGTTGAGCATATATATGTTTATAAGTATTTTATCTTCTTAATGAATTGGCCCTTTTATCATTATAAAATGTTCCTTAGCAAAAATTTTTGTTTCAAAGTCTATGGTGTCTGATATTAGTATAGTCACTCCAACTTTGTTTGTGTGATATATCTTTTTCCACCCTTTTTCCTTTCCACCGATTTGTGTCTTCTAATATAAGGTACGTCTTTTCTAGCAACTTAACATTCGGTCATGCTTCTTAATCCATTCTGGCAATATTTTGATTTTTGCGTTTAACCCATTTGCATTTAATGTAATTACTGATAAGGTAGAGTTTACATCTGCCATGTTGACCTTTGTTTTACATGTCATCTCTTTTTTTGTTTCTCTATCCCTCTACTGCTACGTGGATGTTTTCTAGTGTACCATTTTGATTGCTTTTTTGTTTCTTTTACTGGATTTTAAATTTTTGTTTCTTAGGGATTTCCCTGGGGATTACAATCAGCATCTGCAACCAATGTATTTCATATTAATATTAACACGAACTTAATTTCAATATTATACAAACACTTGGCTCTAATATAACTCTATTTCCTCCCACTGCCTTTGTGCTAGTGTTTTTATACAAATTATATCTTCACACACAGTCCTTCCACACCGTTTTGTAATGCTTCCTTTATACATTTGTCTTTTGAAACAGATGAGAATAGTTATATACCATTTATGTTTATACCGTTTTTATATTTACCTGTGTAGTTACCTTTACTGGTGCTCTTTATTTCTCTGGATTTGGGGTATTGTTTTGGGTCCTTTCCTGGCTAGGGAAAGGACACTCGTTTATATTACCATGAGGCAGGCCAGTGAGTTTGGGAGGAAGGAGAATTGAGAATAACTCCTGTCCTAGACCACCGCTGTCTCACCATTGTTCAATGGGCTCTCTTGGATACATGATTTTCAGTTTGACCCTGGGCTTTGGTTGATTTCCAGACTACTGAAATGGCTGATTTTAGTAGATTTGCCTGTATTTTTATTGTTTTTCTGGGGGAGTGAATATACCAAGGTCCTTACTCTATGATTACAGAAGTCAATTTCGGTAGCAACTATCTTAATGCTATTTTATGGTTTTTTTGGGGGGGTCATTTTGAGGGTGGGACATGATGGCTCCTTTTAATGTTTAGGTAAGGTAAAATCCTCTTTTATTTCTGGAAAAGTTCTTTAATTATAACTCAGAATATTCATTATTTCTATTCTGTTCTTCAGGGACACTTAATTTGTGTAGAAGATTAAGAAAAAAATACCCCCCCAAATAAATAATAATGGTCACCCACAAAACATACACATAATATACACTGAGCTTTAGAAGATGTGAAAAAACTGTCATTTTGGGGGACAAGCTTTCCCAAGTATTGAACTCACTGTTTAAAGTCCTTTGCTTTGTAATACCAATAATGTAGTGTAGCTCACTGTATTTTAAGCAGTGTTCTAGTGCCACCTAGTGCTACAAATGAGGAAAGGCCACTCTGCTTTTTTCTTTTTTCTCTTCTTTCTCCTCTGCCCTCCTCCTTCCTCCCGTGCACCCTCCTCCCCTTTCTCCTTCATCTTCTAATAACTGGTGTTTTCTACCTCAGACATGACTGTCTGGATTATAGTATGTGCTTAAAAGAGCCAAAAGATGTTATTTATATGTTTACTCCTAGGTAGGTAGAGCTAAGCACATTTGGGAAAATATCAAATTATCTTGGAGAAAAAAGTTAGTATTTTGCATATTAAAGGTTTCTCTTTAACACAGTCTGGTTATCTTTTCCATACTGCTCTATGCCTGTTGACTGAGGACTAGCCTACCTTTTCTCTGCTCTTTTCAAATTCTTCCTGCTGTGAGATCCCCATATCACTGTAAATAATCTTTACATCACTTCCAACTCCCACACGATAGAGTGCTACCCCAGGCCTGTACTCCTCTGTGACATTCCCCATGTGTCCCCATGTGCTGACATCATGCTGTGTACTGTATAAGTCTACCCCATTAGAAATACATCACTTTATGTTTCTGACCCCTTTAAACAAGTTTTAAGGGTTAACGACTTTCAATCTGATATAAGGAAAATTGAATAATAAAAAGTAATCCATCCAAAAGAAGCCAAGAGAGAGCAAGGAAAAAGCATGATAAGTTGAAAATCATTTGTGAGATGATATGATTGAATCAAGAATTATTACACTAGCTGCATTAAATGTAACAGACTAGTCTAATTAAAAGTCTAAGATTATCAGACTAAATAAAAATTAAAACTCAACTATATGCTGCTTATAAGAAAAAAAACTAGTACATAAGGATACAAAAAAGTTGGAAGTAAAATGATGCAAAAAATATACCAAAGAAACACTAAATAAAAGAACCCTGGTGTGACCATATTAATATCAGACAGAATTGAATTTGAAAAAAGAAGACTCCACATGATTATAAAAGGTTCTTCAATTCTTCAAAAATAAATAAATGTTTAATTTGGATGCACTTAATATGATGTGTTTATATAATGTATATATATTTATAGATATGATTTTATAGTAATCCTTGATTTCTCATTTAATTATAGAGAAAATACTCTAAACTCTGAATGATTTTAATTATTTGAAATTAATTGAAGTTTGATTTATGTCAAAGAATATGGTACATTGTGTAAATACATTGCAAAATTTGTGTGTGTGTTTGTTTATTTGACAAAACTTAAAAAGACATAGATACACCTCTGTCATTAACTGATAGAAAGGCAGACAAAACATCAATAAGGATGAAGAATATTTGAATAAATGATTAACAGATTTAATCAATGGATGTTTATAGAATACTGCACCTTTGGAGTGCAGGCAGACCATTATTTTTAAGCACACACAAACATTTGCACAATTGACCATATTCTTTGCCATAAATCAAGTCTAACAATCATTCAGAGTATGTTTTCTGGAATTAAATGAGGAATGATCGATTATTAGAAAATGCTCTTAAGTACCTACACATATGTGAAGACAGTATACTTCTAAATGACTCATGGGTCAAAGGAATCCCAATGGAAATTAGAAATTGAACTGAACAATAACAACATATATCCAATTTGAAGTATGCAACTTATGTCATATGTAGAGGAAACTGTATAGGCTTAACTGTATATACGTGATGGAGCAGAAAGCAGAAAATAAATATGAAACCTTCATCTCAAGAAGTCAGAAAAAAAGAACAAATTAATGTCAGACACATTAGAAGAGAGAGAAACATAAAGATAAGAATCTAAATTAACAAAATAGAAAACAAACATTTGATAGAGATCAACAAAGCTGAAAGTTTTTCTTTGAAAATATTAAAAATATTGATAAATCCATGATGAATGATCATGAAACAATGAGAAGGTACAAATTACCAATTTTAAGAATGAAAAGGCACACATCACTGCATATCTTACAGAGATTTAAAAAAATTGCAAGAGTGCCTGCCCATTGCCTAGGACTATGTCTGAAGAACTTTGTAGAACTTTGTCAGAAAACTGACCTCTGCTTATCTCATTAAGTTTTTCTCCCTTCCAGTCCAATTTTCTAGGCACATTTTCCCCATATTGCCATGTTTCTCTTTCGACACATGTATCTGCCTATACATGTAGAAGCTACTCACATTTATGTGCCTGGAGAACTAATATTTACCTTAAGTCCCAGTTCTCTGGGGTTCATTCACACCACCCCTCCTTCATAGACTTGCATGTGTCTCCCCTTCAGCGCCCCAACTCTTCCATATATCTGGATACATATGTCCATTCCTATTATAGCATGCAGCACTTTTTACGGCAAGACTATTTATTTTCCTGCCTCTTCTTGGGGCTTGTTGACTCCTTCATGGTAGAGACTATATTTTATTTATATTTGCTTTTTCAGGTTTCAACAAAATGCCTGACACACAGAAGATATTTGATGAATCAGGATAAATGATCAATAGTTATTTGATGAATCGGGATAAATGAACAAGGGCACAAACATCACTGCAGGAACAGACGTGTCACATGGCCTTTCCTCCTGTGTCCATGCATATGAAGGTGACCCTTTAGTGCGAATCTGTAGGGTGGAGTTGACTGATTGATTCACTTATTAAACATTTGTAGGGTACTTGGTAGGTTTCAAGCATTGAGGAGACATACAGACTAACATCCACTGTGTCTTTGAGAAAATTACTTTTCCAGTACAGAAAGCAGCCATGTTACATTTTGGTTAGTCATTCCTACCGATGATGTAGAGTAAGTGGAATAAAGAGCAGTTAAGGCTAAAGGCACACACACCACGATGAGGCTTCTGGTGTGACCCAGTCACCTTTCATGTCCTGGACCCTCTCCTAAAAATGGCCCTGTCCTTATCTCCTTTCTGCATGAGAAGGCTGGCAGGCCTTTACTGGGCCTGGCCGAGGAGGCCAAGAGCGAATTCTTCTGCAGACCAGAACATGGCCAGGGCATAGGCAGGTGCACATATCACAGAAGCACGATGTGTTTGCGACAGACCAGGTAAGCACAATGCAGGAAAGGCATGTTTGGGGATCATGGAACCTTCTAATCTTTGTTCTTCCAGAAGGTCCTAACTCAGAGGGCTCCCTCTGCCTATCCCAAAGGAAGACAGCTTCCCTTTTATCTTCTCCCTTCCCAAAACCTGCTCTCAAAAGAGAATCTTAAGTGTATCTACTGTAAATGATAAAATATAGAATAGATTAAAGATTATTAATGTCTTTTTCTAGTGGGTCTTTCTATCCAGACCTCACAGAAAGACTTAGACTAACATTCTAAACAGTTGATTAATGCCTGGGATTAAGTGCTAGGAAATGGATAAAAAGACAAGAAGCCTAACTGAGGCTCCTGAAATTATACCAGGGAGGCAGTTATCTTCTTTATCCACCAAGTTGGACAACGGGGTGGGGGGGGGGTGAAGGAGAAAAAGTCAAGGAGGACAAAGGTCGGTGCCAAAGGATTAGGCAGAGCTCAGACTAACAGAACTTCTGGGGTCGGCCCTTAATTAAGGAGAATGAAGGTGTACGGGCAGTGCTCAGGAGGATAAATTACTTTGAAGGCTGTGTGACAGGACTTTGAGTTTTGCAAATCTTTACTGGTGCAAAAAAGGCCAAGGCCAGGGCCAAGGCACATGTACGCGTCAGTCCCTTCTGCAAGAGGACGCCCTTGATTTTTAAGCCTTTCACGCCCCTATTAGAAAGATCGGGGGGAAGGGGAAGGGGAGAGGGCAGAGGCAAAAGAAGAGGTGCCGGAGAACTCAAAACAATCCCGCGAGGCCCCCCAGCGAGGCCCCCCAGCGAGGCCCCCCAGCGAGGCCCCCCAGCGAGGCCCCCCAGCGAGGCCCCCCAGCGAGGCCGGCGGAGGGGCGCGGGCGGGCGCTGGGCGGGGCCTCGCGAGCATCCTCCGAGCCGCCGCCGCGGAGCATGCTGGGAAAATCCTTCCTCCCTCGGACATGGCGCCCACCTGCCCGGCGGCAGCAGCCGGCTCCGGCGCCGCGGTGCGCGGGTCCGGGCAGAGAAGCGGCTCCGGCTTCAGTCGTGGGGTGGAAGGAGGCGGCGGGGGCGGCGGGGGCGGCGGCGGCGGCGGCGGCGGGGGCGCCGCCGGGGGGCGCGAGTGTTAGCCCTGAGGGCGCCGGGGGACCCGGCCGGGGCGCGCGGGGAGCGGCGGGATGGTGTCCCAGGTGCTGCAGCTGCTCCGGCAGGGCGTGTGGGCCGCGCTCACGGGCGGCTGGTACCACGACCCGGAGCACAGCAAGTTCACCAACAGCTGCCACCTCTACCTGTGGCTGTTCCTGCTGCTGCTGCCCCTGGCCCTGCACCTGGTGAGTGGGGAGGAGGGTCAAGCCCCGGGAGCTGTGGGGCGGAGGGAAGAGGGAGAGAGGAACCCTCCAGACCTGAGGTCAGCCTGCCTCGGGATGGGAAGGGTTGGTCGTGATCCTTCAGAGGTGGGAGGGAGAAAGGCTTCGGGAACTTGGGACAGAGAACGTGCAGGGGAAGAGGGCACCGAGGATTCACTGGAAAAGAAAGAAGTAGAAGGGACTTTGGGAACGCTGGGACTCATTAAGAATTGATGCCGGATGTTAGGATGAGTCAGACTCCCGCTTGTCGCTGGGGAATGTTGCTGGAACCTATTTTGTAGGTGGACAACCCGAGGCCCTGTGACTGGTTAGCTTGAGATAAATGTTTGGTATAAAATATTGTAGGTGATTAGCCAAAAGGCAAAGCGAAATGTAAAAAGCAAACCTATTACAGGTGTTGATCTTTTTCCCTCTCTCCTCCCTTCCTGTTTTGCTTTGAGAAGGCAGGTTCATTTGTCAATTACTCACCTTGCAATTTTCACACCACTGTGTATGGAAATCTGTAGGAAGACACAATAATGGATAAATCTAATGTACTTTATGCTAAACAAAGTATTTCAGCATCTAGTTGGGGTGTGACATTTTATGTTGAGTGCTTGCTGAGTAACTATATATATGACCTTCTGAGGTAAATTATACCTGATTGAAACTGTGGTTAGCCTTATTTGAAAAGCTGCACAGGTAAAGTGCTCCATGACTTGTTAAACTTTATGTGCCAAGAATCTAATTTTGATATGTCTGTTGATGGACTTTATTCCTAAAACATTATTTGTGCTCCACAGCAAAGCTCTTCAATGAGTTTGCATGGCTGATGGATTCTGAGTTTGACATTTGAGATTGTCCAGAATTTGGTGCTATTTGACTCTCTTTTTGGCAGTTTATCCAAAGAGTCAGAAGTCAGGCTGCCTGAGTTAAATTTTAGGTCCACCCCTTACCAGTGCTGTGACCTTGGGGAAATCATATCTGATTTTTCATTTTCTTATCTGTAAAATGATAAAAATAATAGTACCAGATTTACAAGATTGTTTTGGAGGTTAAGGGAGGTAATACTTACAAAGCCATATGTCTGGCTTGACCTGGGATTGGACTCAGACCTGGCTTTACAGTTCTGTTCTGCTCTTTGTTAGCCGTTTGGCTTGATATTGGACTTTTCTAAACCTTAGCTTTCTTATTGTTAAAAATGGAGGTGATAGAACATAGGCCTGGGTTCAAATTCTGCTGCTTCTTAGTGTGTGAGTTTGAGAAAGCTTCAGCTTCCTTTTTTGTAAAGCAGGGATAATTATAGTATCTCCTTTATAGGGTGAATAGGAGGACTGGATAAATTAATAGATTAAAGTACTTCTCAGTGCTTGGCACATAGAAAATGCTCAGTAAGAATTAGCACCCCCACACCCCCCTCCCCCCGCCCCAGCCTCGTCTTCCCAAATCTCTCCATCCTTTAAAACCCAGTGGAATGGCCATCTCTGTCTAGGCTTCCCTGATTCCATTTAGCTAGAATTAATTTCTCTTCTCCCTTGCCCTTATACTGTTCTGTATTTACTATTAGTATCATGATATTCTGTAGTCAATATTATAGCACTTTTGATTTCTGCTTTGTACTTAGTTGTTGAAACATGCATTTTACTTCTTCCTCAATTCGTGAGCTTTTTGAGGACGTGGATTTTTATTTTGTTTGTTCATCTTGGTTTTCCTTGTTGTACCTAGCAGAGTGCCTGGCATTTGGTTAACATTGATCTCATATGTAATAAACTAGGATGTCTCTTTCTGTTTCAACCAGCATCACATTATCTACCTTACTACACATTTTGAATGTTTTCTGGTAATGAAAACTGTATATATACCACTTGTAATCCCACTCTTTAGCAACAAGCACATTAACATTTAATATATGTTTCCATAGGCATTTTTTCTATGCATATGGGCTCACTTTTACAAAACTCTGTGTAAGATTTGATGTGTACATATGTTTGTACACATTTGATGTGTACATATGATGTGTACATATGTTCTTAATTTCTACCTAATTATGTTTTATTGAGTAACTTGATTTCTGTCTTATATTTGTCAATAGGAAATCATCCTTAGTTAACTTTCTCTTTAATGATATTTAAACATAATTTTTGGCTAAATCTCAGGACTTTAGAGAGTTAAAAACTGACACCTTAAATAATTTTACTCTTATATTGAACGTTTTTTTTTTAAAGTCAAAACAGATGTATCAAAATTTTTATATCTCTATGTGAGTATGCCTTTAACTTTTGTAGAATAATTATATGTGTGTGCATTTATTGTTATGCTCCTTTTCCATATATAGCCTGTCTTATTTAAAAAATGACAGATTATTCTTTTCTTGCTCTGGTCTCTGAAAGTGCCCTTAGAAATAAAAGGCTTCCTCCCACAACTGAGGCTTCTGTTCTCTAGGTCTTCATGCTTAAATATATTCCCCTGCACTTCAGTATTGTCTGTGATTATTAATATATTTTTCATTTTGTTTCACTAACAGGAACTTGGTCCAAAAAAGATACTTACTGCTCACTCATGGCAGGGGCTTATTCGACGTTCTGTTATTTAACATGTCCTGAGCTTTTCTGGTTTCTGCACAATTTCAGTTTAAATATGTTTAATCAAGAAAGTTTCACTGTTGGAAGGATCCACTTTTTAATTTAACAGATACCTCGAATATTTAAATAAAGACTTTTATTATTAATTCTTGAGGCAAACTTATTTCTAAGCCCTAGAATTTACTTACATCTCAGCAACAATGTAAAAAGTAATTGTTTATTAGCATTTATAAACTATATATTTATGAGAAATGTCAGAAATGTACAACTAAAAACTGTAAGCCAATTTGGATAATTTGGAATGAGTTTTACTTTGATTCCTTATTAACCTAATTTTCTTTTGGACACACCGAAAGATGATTTGTCTTGAGAGATATTTAAACTTTCATTTATTATACGTGTTTTGTCTTTGTTCTTTTGAGATGACAACTCATGGAAATTCAGTGTAGAGCTTTACAACAAGAGCACACGAGCATGATTCTGGCCTCGTATAAGTTCTGAGAGCACTAGCCTCGTGTCAGAAGATATTATTCCTGTTTTTCCTGTTATGAGTTGTGTGGTCTTGTGCAAGTCACCTCACTTCTCCAGACCTCAGTTTTATTGTCTGTAAAATGGGGATAACTACTTTCATTTTGTAGGTTTAGCAATTGAGGTCCACAGAGAGTAAGATACTTGCCCAAGTTCATCTAGATAGTAAGTGATAACATTCAGAATTTTAGCAAAGTCCTGTCATACCCGAGTCTTTGTCCTTTCCATGACACTGTGCTGCCTGACATGGCACACATAAGAGCAATTGAGCTCTGTGACACAGTAGACCCACATAAAGTGCAATTATGCTTAAGCCCATGACATTATGGTCAGCTCCAGTAGCGAGGAAGAGGTGAGTCGTAAAAAGAATAGGGTGGAAACTTCACATCCTTCAAAACTCCATGCAGGGCAACATTATGTGTGATTTTTCAGGGCTGGCAAATGCTGTTAGAATGGACAGCCCTTTCCTCACCTGCAGACGGAAAGCTTGCCTTTTGTTTTATGGCTGTAGCTTTATGTTTCCTTTCCTTGCCTTTCATTTTAGCCAGACATGCTCAGTTTCCACTTCTGCTTTTCAAAATTTAGCCTTGGAGACTGTCTTTGACAAGAACCATGTCTTTTCTAATTGCTATAATTCTAATTAAACGAGATTATCTATCCAGCACTTGCATGGCACTAGGTGGATAGGAAGCAGTCACCACATGCTAGCTGCTATTATTATAGCTAGTTGGTGACTTTTCTATTATAGTCTGTAGCCACTTCCTGTTTGGGTTCATCATTATCTTTCCTTAGGTCTTGCATTCCTTTTCTTTCTTTTTGTGAATAATATTTTCCAAACATTTTATTATGAAAAATTTAAAACATTCTGAAATCATTTTACCATGTGTAGCCATATAACCACCATTTGGATTCTACCCCATTAATATTTTATTATACTTGCTTATCACCTGTCTATCCATTTGTCCATCCTTCTATTGATCCCTCATCCCCACTTTATTTTCTTGAGGCATATCAAAATAAACTGCACACATCAGTCCGTTTCTTCCTAAATACTTCACCTTGCATAATAAATGACATTTTGGCCGGGCACAGTGGCTCACGCCTATGATCCCAGTGCTTTGCTAGGGCCAAGGTGGGAGGATCAATTGAGGCCAGTGGTGTGAGATCAGCCTGAACAAGAGTGAGACTCCATCTCTACAAAAAATAAGAAAAATTAGCCGAGTGTAGTGGCACATGCCTGTAATTCCAGCTACTTGGGAGGCTAAGGGAGGAGGATCGCTTGAACCCCACCCCCCCCACACACCCCAGGAGTTCTTTGCTGCAGTGGGCTAGGATTGCATGACTGCACTCCAGTCTCGGCAGCAGAGTGAAACTCTGTCTTTAAAATAAATAAATAAATGACATTTTGATAGAAATTTAAATACAATACATTTTAAAGAAAGTTGCCTTGGGAGCTCTGGTTGTGGCTGCACTCACTAGGTATCTCGGATCACACTCCCCTCTCCATCTCATCCCTAACCCAGGAAACTGGGTTTCCTGAGATCTAAGCAACGAAGGCGCAGTTGGATGTTGAGGTTTGAGACGAGGATCTTAAGGTCTTGCATTTCTTTGACCACCGCTTCCTTCTGCCCCCCAACTTCTAACATATAAGATGCCTTTGTGTAAATTGCGGTAAGGTGGTCTGCCCGAAGAGGCATACTTCTTCCTGGTCATTTGACCCCGTCAGCTGGAGGTCAGCATCCTGCACCACCTTACATAGCAGACCTGGCCCATTCCACTTGATTGTCCTCACTTTGCTGGCCTGCTTGGCACGTTGCTGGTCCCAGAAGATTGCCTCTCATCTTGGTCAGTCCTAGCATTCATATTCACTTTCTTTGCAGGAAAGGCATTCTCTGGTATTGAATCACATGGACTATGTTTTCCTTCTCTCCTTTGATGCCCAGAACCTCATTATCTGGTCTTTCCTCTTCTGGGAGCCTTATTTATTCTCTCATTGAGATGGCTGATCCTTTGTGCTTTTCCGATAATTCACTCGAACTTACGACTTCCTGCCTCCTGCCCTCACTTGCCTGAAGCAGAGTGGGGTTTGAGGTGAAGAGCCTGCAATGTTTAAAAAGCATCCCTGGGCCTCCAAAGGAAGTGCATACCCAGCCCTTCTAGACTTGGGCTCAGTGCCATCCTGTGCAGTTGTCCTTAAAATTTTCCTGCTCCAGATGGCTCTTTGGCCTAGGTGTGCAAAGGGCTTGGCTTGGCTTTCCTGGTATAAGCACATTTGCTAGGCATAGTCCTCCACCGTTGCTAGGGCCGTCTTCAGTGTTTTCCAGTTGGTGCCTCCTTTGAGTGACAATTGTCACCTTTCTGCAAAATTCCTCCCATTTATCCTCCTCTTCTGCCATTAGACAAGTGCACATCTGTGGGCAGGATCTGTGCTCCCAGGTTTTGTTTCTGTGTCTGTGACAAAAGAACCAGCACCTGCCTGTGCTGGGACAACTGGCCTCTGAAGCACCTTCCAAAAATAGGGCTGTTTTTTCTTTCGGTTCACAATTTTGCGACAGATTTCCTGGTGGTTAAATTTATGTCTCCTGCCCCATTCCCACTTTTCTTAGGGCTTCTTGAGATTTCTCCCCCACAGAATAATCAAAGCTCAATCATTCAGCCACTTCCACAGGCAGGAAGGGTATGAGGATGGCTTGGTCTCTCTCTTGCTCTCCTCTTCCCTCACACCTTGGCTAGTGTTTCTGATGCCCTTGGCATTAGAGAGCAGGGACACTCTTTGTTGACTGGCATGATGGTAAGCTGGCCTTGGGCTTCAGAACATGGCATGCATTCCTAGCTGACTCTGGCGAGCTGCCTTCATGCACCCTCAGAGACCCTGTTCTTTCCAGCCCTGTCTCTCCGGCGGTTTCATTGAGGAGGGCTGCTGTGTCTACCCTGCCTGGTGGCGCACTCCTTCCACCTCCAGCTTCCTTCTGCTCCACAGCCGTCTCAGACAGCATCTGAAGCAAACCAGTGCAGATTCTCGCACGCATAGTCATGTGAATGCTCACATATTCTTTGCCCCACTGCACTCTGGGTGGGCAGGCCAAGCTCCACATACCAGCTTCACCTTCCTGCCTCCATCAGAGCCGAGAGCCAGCCAGTCTCTCCTCCTTTACCTCTTCTGTGAAGGAATCAGACAGCAGTCGGCTGCACCCTCTACCCCCTGCCCAAAGGCCAGGGGGCTCGTATCAAGTCTCTGAGTGGTTCCCAGGAGCACTTCTCTCTTGACCGAGGGAAGGGATATGAAAGCAGTCATATCCATTCTGGACTCTATGACATCCTCATTTTGGGTGAGGGATTTATGGTCATATAACTCATTCTCATGGTCTATTTAGAAATTTCCGCCTGTGGTTTGTCCCAGAAATTGCACTGGAATCTATTATCTATCCTACCTTGGTTCCTTGGTCAACACTTGCACTGAAAATTCTGTTATGCAAATACACATTCATTTACATGCACATAGCCTGGCTTTCCCTCTTGACAGAACATATTGGAGACCATGACACAAAGAACTACCTTATTATTTATGTCTACATAGTATTCCTCTATGTTCAGAAAGGGTAACTTATTTGACCAGTCCCCTATTGAGTGATATTTATGTTTTCAGATGATTTTTAATCTAATGCTAGTATTAGGCTATTGGAATTAAGTTTCATTCATTAATTGAACACATATGTTATCAGTTCAGATGTGCTAGTTGGTGCTGAAGTAACAACCAACCTCAAAATCTCTTTGGTTTTACCAAGTTTATTTTTCAATGTACACTGTAGGTCCAGTGTGGTCAATGGGGGGGTATTGTCAGCAGGGGGTCCTGCTTGTCACAGGCATTTAGGGACACAGGCTGATTGAGCCTCCATTGTGGGTTAACTCATCCTCACCCCCTGACCCTGGCTAATCATTGCCAGTCACTGTGGCGGAGGGAGAGAGAGTGGGCGTCAAGCACTGGCTCTTGAGACTCCTGCCTACAAATGGCAGATACCTCGTCCACCCAGACTTCTTTGTCAGGGCAAGTTGAATGGTCTCACCTAACTTTAAAGGAAGAGGAGAGTGCGTTCCTACTGCACATCCAAGGGACAAAATGGACATATTTGTTGGATAGCACTTATGTCTGTGACAACACGCTGAGTGGCAGATGTTCTGCTGGACATCAGGGAAACAACAGGAGAGCAAGATAGACTGATGTCTCTCCCTGTGAAGTCAGCAGATGAAGATAAACAGACCTGAATAACACAGGGATAGTCGTCATGATAGGGCAAGTACAAGTGCTCTACAGTAGAGAATCCTGGCTCCCCAGAGGAGGAAGTAACTTCTAATCTGAGACTTGGTGAGTGACTAGGGGTTAGCCAAGCAAACCTGGGTAGGGGGCCAATAGCATCTCAAGCAAGGGAAACAGAGTATATTAAAGCTCTCAGGTGTGGGAGAGGGAGAGTCTGGCCAGTCCGAGGCATTACAGTTTCATTGTGTTAGATCGGACAAAGGGAGGTGGCATCCAGGAATGAAAATGAAAAAGGTTACAAACGGCCTTTCAGCCAACTTAACTTTGCTTATCCTGCAGACGTGAGCAAATGGATGTCTTGAGAAATTTTTGGCTCCAGTTTGGAGAATAGATTGGAGGAGTAGTGCAAGAGGGATGTCACTGGTTTGTACTCCAGTCTTAACTTGTATTAAAAAACGTTTTCAGTATTTCAGCAGATTTTCAAAATTGGTGGCTGTCACACTGCCTGAGTTTAACGTGTCCTGAAGTTCTGTGGCTTGCTGTTTATGATATGCCTCATGTTAGAACCTGTTTCTCTGCTCCCTGCTTCTCTCTGGAAGACTTTTCCAGATTAGTTTTGGCTTAGGTGAGGCTGGAGGGTGCCTGGTCTGGAAATGGGGCCCTAGGGAAGGGGTGAATGGGCAAGGCCTGGGCCAAACCAGGTTGGGACAATTAATGTCGGTCTCATGTTGAGTTATGGACAGGAAAGCCATTGTGTTCCCGAATAGTCCTCTGGTTTTCTCTCATAGAAGTTGTGACTAGACCAGTGCCCTTTTTCATCAAGCACATGGCACTTTGCTTCTACCTCCTTTAAAGAAGCTGGGTCATTCTGTGATTTTTATAACTTGCTGCGCACCTGTCCTTTCATTTATTCACCTTAGTGTGTGCCAGGCTGAGTTCATGGCAGTGCACACCAGTCCTGCCCTCGTGGAGCTGTCAGTCTGGTGGCCAATTACAAAGGAAATGGAAAAGCTTGACAAATTATGATCAGTGCTCTACTAGAAATAAGGGGGGGGCTCTTTTAGACAGGGTGGTCAGGGAAGGTTTGTCTGAGTGGGTGACCATTTAGCTGAAATCTCAAAGGTGGGAAGAGGCTGCCCAGGCCATGAGCTTGGGGAAGAGCCTTCCGGGCCCAAAGGAGGAGCTCAGAGGTGTGGAGGCTTGGTGTGTTCTTAAGACTGTTGGCAGGCCAGGCAGGCCAGGGTGTAGAAGATGACATGGAGAGCAGGGGGCTAAGTTTGGAGAGGCTGGTGCAGCTGGGCCATATGGCCCTTGTAGGCCACGAGGAGTTGGGCTTTAATTCTCAGTACAGTGAAACAACACTAATGGTTTTTGTTTTTGTTTTTAGCAAGTTTGAAGTACGATAGGAATTACTTTTTTTATCCCCTAGCTTTTATTTTGAAAAATTTGTAACCTACAGAAAAGTTGCAAGATTACCACAATGAATTCAATGCTATATACCCTTTTTGACCAATTCTTAGCATTGTACAAGATTTGCTTCATCACTCTCTTTACATATTCATACAGTTTTTATTCTGCTGTGTGATTTCTGAATAAGTTACAGATATGAAGGTACTTTCCCCCTAAAACTTCAGCAGGTATCTTCCACGTAATTATCACACTCAGAAAAGTTATCATTGATATAATGCTATTGTCTAATATATAGTTCCTATCCACATTTTCCCAGTTGTCCCAATAATGTCCTATATAGCTGGCGCTTTTTGTTTTGTTTTTCTTTTCTTTTCTTTTTTTTTTTTTTTGAGACAGAGTCTCACTCTGTTGCCCAGGCTACAGTGAGTGCCGTGGCGTCAGCCTAGCTCACAGCAACCTCAAACTCCTGAGGTCAAGCGATCCTCCTGTCTCAGCCTCCCAAGTAGCTGGGACTACAGGCATGCACCACCATGCCCGGCTAATTTTTTCTATATATATTTTTAGCTGTCCATATAATTTCTTTCTATTTTTAGTAGAGATGGGGTCTCGCTCTTGCTCAGGCTGGTCTCGAACTCCTGAGCTCAAATGATCCGCCCACCTCGGCCTCCCAGAGTGCTAGGATTACAGGCGTGAGCCACCACGCCCGGCCTGTTTTGTTTTTCTATATCCAAGATTCAATCAAGGATCAAACATGGCTTTTAGTTGCCACATCTCTTGCTTATCCTTTATTCTAGAATGAGTTCTCTAAGCCTTTGTCTTTTCTTTCATGGCATTGAAAGTTGTTTTCAGCAATGTTTCTTAATTTCAGTTTTTCTGTTTCCTCATGATTAGGAGTGATTATGCACCTTTTGACATGGCTGCTACCCTATAAGTGTTGTGTCCTTGTCATGCATCACATCAGGGGGAGGTGATGTCATTCTCCCACTCACCCTCCAACCCCTATTATTCGTGCTATTAAGTGTGGTCATTGGTTAAAGTGGTGTTGGCCACATTTCTCTATTGTAAAGGTACCTGTTTTCCCTTTTATATTGAGTAAGTAATCTGTGGAATGAAACCTGGAGACTATATATATTGTATTTCTACAAAATCTTTCATTCAGTAGTCATAGCATAAATTGATGTTTTTTGCCTAAAATAATTATTACACTGGTAGTTGCAAAATGATGACTTTTTGTTTTTGGTTTTTTGAGACGAGGTCTTGATATGTTGCCCAGGCTGGTCCTGAACTCCTGGGCTCAAGCAATCCTCAGAGCTCAGCCTCCTGAGTAGCTGAAATTATAGGCACATGCCACCATGCCCAGCTGCAAAAGGTGATTTTCTATTAATTTTATTTCTAACTTTATTAATTGTTATTCTTCTATAAACAAGAGCTTTCCTTTTTCTCCTGTCCCTGTAGTTTTGTTGTGCTTGTTAGGTGTGGTCTCACAGATTCGTTTTTGTTTGTTTGTTTGTTTGTTTGTTTTATTCAATAGGTATAATCTGTTCCTATCATCGCTCTTTTTGATGTTCAAGTAATCCAAAATTTGGCAAGTGGGACCTTGTTCACTCAGGTCCTGAGTTTTCTGGACATGTCCCCATCAGCTTATGTGCACTTCCTTGCTGTTTGTCCCAGCAAGGTATTCCTGGCTTAACTCCTGCTTTCCCTGCCCCAGCCCTGGAAGAATTAGTCATTTCTCCAAAGAGCCCTGATCCTTTTGGTGGTAAATGTCATCTGGAATCCAAAATCTGAGCTGCGGTAGTCGTGTTTATTGCTACTGGGTTGCCTTTTTGCCTCCAGGCCCTTTCAGTAGACAGAGCTGGGAGATTGATTAATCTATCAATTGAATAATTGATTAATCGAGTGAGAGTTTATTCTGAGACCTTCCATCGAGTCCAAATCATAGGACTCTTCCTCTCCTTCACCCACTCCACAGTTGCATCTTCCTTCTCCCACAGTGAGAACCCTGGTTCACAGCAGCGTCATTTGCTCAATCCTAAAATAAACACAGGAGTTACTACTCCCATGACACCACCATAGACAAATCTTTAAGTAAAGTTCAAGGTTATCTAGAGGTTATTATTTTGTATTTAGAATACATCCTACCAGTAATGTACTGCCAGGGTATTGTGTTCTAAAGTTACTTGGATTAATTCTTTTCCTGTTATGTTTTGATTCCTCTTTGTGTTTATGCTATCAATTTGATGTATAGTTAGGTTCACCTGTGGCTATATAGTTTTAGCTTTTTCCCTCACTCTTGTCGATTTAATAATTGTTGGAGGAATACAGCATCAACATGGCTCCCCAAAACATATAAAAAGATGTGCTGAATTACTTTATCAAAAGGTTTCTCTGACTGCGAGAGGAAAGTAGATCAGAGGAAGAGCAAAAATAGAAATGGGAGTTTCAGAGGCTATTTTCGTCATCCAGCCAAGAGGTGGTGGCGGCAGTGAAGATGGAGAAATGTGGGTAGATTTGGAAAGGATTTAGTGATAAGTTCATTTTCACGGTGGAGGAGTGAGGATGAAGAGGAATCAAAGGTGATATCCGATTATCTGGTTTGAGGAAGAGGTGTATGGGGTGCCCCTGACTGAGGAGAAGAGAGGACAGTTCGTGGGACAGATGGGAGACTAAACTCATAATTTTACACATACTAGTTTGGAGTTTCTTTTTAGGTATCCAAGTGCAGGTATGGAGTAGATAGTTGCATATGGGTGTGGGGAGCTTAAAGAAACAATCTAAGCTGGAGATATGAATTTGCAAATCATCAGTACAGAGGTTATATTTACTGCCAATGGACTGAGTGAGGTCTTCTAGGTAGCATGTGTAGAAAGAGAAGAGAGCTAACGGTGAGGTCCCAGGAGCTCTGCAGAGGAGGTGTCAGCGAGACAGGGGAAGAGCCAGGGGAGCGTGTGTCTTAGAAACAGGAGAGCATTTCAACCGTGAGCAACTGTGTTGCATGCTGCTGAGAAAAGAGGAAACTGTAGTCATTTTTTTGTCTTTAGAGACGCTGACAAGAACACTGTCAGTGGAGTGTTGAGGAGTGGAAGCCAGATTGCTGTGGGTTTAAAAGGCAATGGGAGGTGAAGAAATGAAGACAGTGGGTGAAGATGGTTCTTTCGTGCAGGGAGCAGAAAAATGGCAAAATATCCACAGAGAGGTTCAGAGTTAAGGAGGCTTCTGTCTCCCTCAAGGTTAGAGAATCCTTGCCTATGGGGCTATGATTTGAATTCCTCCTGGGTGCCTGGTGTGGTGCTTCATACACAGTGGAAAATCAGGTTGTTTTTCCATTGATGGAAACTGCCTTGATAAGGGAAGACACAGGTTTGGTAGTGCATAGAACAGACTGCGGTCAGGCCCGTTTTGGTAGACTCACTGCAGTGTTGTGGCCGGAATCCAGATCTTCAAAAATGGAACTAAAAAACAGAAACATTACTCCTTGTATTAGCTTGCCTTGAAGTTCAAATTGCCTTTGCTCCGCAGCAATTATTTATGTAGCAATTATGTATTTCTTTGTGGTACTTATATAATAATTGTGAATGTTTTCCCTATCATAGGAAACTTGGACTTTAAAAAAACTTACAGACCATTGGATCAAACAAAAATGATTTTTTTTTATCTCACTTATTGTTATTGATTGATCTTAAATGTAGAAAGGAAATATAGATGTTTTGGACTTTGAAGGATCTTAGGAATTTTCTAGTCTTATCTCTTATTCTCTGATATAAATATATATATTGGATTATGGGTATGCTTCAGTTCCTTCCCCCAAATCTTTACCATCACAAATGAAAAGTCAGAGAATTGGTACTTGTATCCCATTGGTCTTCCTTGTCTTTTGTTAACTTATTTCTGCTTTCAAGACTACAACTAGATACTTAATAATCAGGGAAGAAGAAAAGTTCCTGAATATAAGAATATTTATCCCTGAGCAATCCCTGAAACAAATATTTTACCCAGAAAACAGTTGTCTGGCTTGTTTCATAACTATTTTTTTGTATTACATATCAACACCCCTGACTGTCTACGCAGGCAATAAAAGATTTGCTCTGTGACTCTTTACTCCATCTTAAAATGCCATAGTTGCATTGATTATCCCATGGTATTGGTGAATGATGAGTCGATCGTGATGATGGTGATTATGGTGATGATAATGACTTTAACATTTGAGTGCTTACATACCAGAAAATGTATTAATTATTTTATAGTTATTATGTTTAATCCTTATAAAAATCCTCTTAAGACCTATTAATCCCATTTCATAGAAGAAACAGATTTACAAAGGCTAAATAAATTCCAAAGTTTGCACAATTTGCCAAATTGTGAAAAGATATGTAACATGAAATTACTATCATAAATATTTATTCACCAATATTTTTGATGAACTGTTTGCTGGTTACCAAGCTAGGTGTTGAGAGTGCAGTGGAGAATAAGACAAACCTGGCTTCTGTCCTCATGGGACTTACCATCTTTACATGCCTCTCATGAATAAATTAGAATCAATATGGATTTCGTGCAAATAAACAGCAGAGCCAAAGAAAGTAGCAGGACTAAGAAAAAGTGTTATTCTACTTTTTTGTTCATCTTACTTTGCAAGATAGAAGTGCAAATAGGGCTAAATTTTGAGAATAAGCCAAATTTCATGATTCCATCCACTTCATCATTTTTAAATGAGTATTTGCAAGGGTGGTCTACTTTAAGGGGTGCTGTGTTAAGGCCTCCCTGTCCATAACTTGTGGGCCAAGTTCATAGATGTCAGGATGCACTCGGTACATGTCTGCCTCCGGGGGTTCTTGGCCTGCATTCCCGGGGTCCAAACTTCTGCTGGGCTCATGCCAGTTCTCAGCATATAACCACAAGTCCTAGGTGTTATGAAAAAATACTAAATTTGTTTAATTTATTTGTTCATAAAGGAAATTCACTAAATATGGAATGAACTTTTATTTTGGATCTGAAAAGTTACAAATTTCTTCACATACATAAATGCAGAGAAACGATAGCGCTTCTCTGTCACGTGGCCTGATTTTTTGGTATACACACCTATTCCCAACCCCTCAAGGAATTACAGTTTACTTACATAGGACGCAGAGTCCTACTTGAATGGCACAGACGAGATACTCAACACTTGTCTGTTGAATGAATAAATGAATGGGAAATGGGTGACCAGATGGACAAAAAGCTGCTCTCTTAATTTGACAAAATGAATGAACAAAATATGATCATTATCTCTGAAGCAGAAAAGACAACTCAAATGGCTCAGTCTGAATCTCACCTTTTTTGGAATAACCTATGGTTTTCTGAAAAGTCATCGAAGTTGTCAGGCTTCCAGAAACTTGAAGTAGGAGATTTCAAAGCCCACATCTACTCCCGGATAGCATGAATACCCAGGCTGAGAGCTCTCCACAGCCAGAGGAAGTAACTCCGGCACACAGCAGCGTAACTCAGCACTCTTGGATGAGCACGCAAATGTCAGGAATGAGTGTGTTACCTTTGGCAGATTAATGCCTTATTTATTAGGCCACACACTCTGAGTAGAAATATTTTCCAAATAACTTGAAGCTTAACCTTTAAGCAGGAAAACTCAATTTATTTTAATCGTATTGATAGAACAGTTTTAAATTCCCCTGCCTTCTCTAACAGTGTATTGAATATCATAGACCATTTGCTTTATAATTCTAGATATCTTATTTTGCTTTTGTAGCAATAGCCTCAGACATAACTGAGGTACGTTTGTGTCTCAGAAAATTATCATAGAAGTGCCTTTGCTTTTTTATGGTGCCTGTGTAAATGTGAAACTTACCTGCTGTGAAACTTACCTGCTGCCAGGTGGGGACCTGACTTCATTATCTCTCTATCTAATGTTATCTTATTTAGCCGTTCTTTCATTCACTGATTTATTACTTTACATTTATTTGCGGACTTTGCCCCCCCCCCCCCACCATGCAGTGAAAGCCGGTTAGTGATGGTGAAAATCCCTCACTTCATCTTTTACTTGTCGGTGATCATTTTCGTCTTTCTCTGTTGTGCCTTTTCTTTGGCTATTCTGTTTTAGGTACGGTCTTCCCCAGATGATGTACACGTGGAATGGGTGATGGCAAGTTGGCAAGAGTTCCTTAGGAGCAGATGGGGGCTGGGCCTGGCTGTCTGCAGGCCCCACTGGGGTTCCGGGCTGCAGCCAGGGGTGGGGAACCTGCGGCCTTGGGGCCACATGTGGCCTTTGGGACCCTTGGGTGTGGCCTTTGGACTGCATTCCATCCCAGAGGGTAAGAATTCAGTTTAGGAAGCACTGGAGAACCTGTGATGGTCCACAGCCCTGGGAGGGAATTAGGAAGGTGTGTGGAGATGCTACAGAGTGGGACACCTACGTGGGTCCCGGTGATTCCTTTGGCTGCTTGAGGGGATTGGACAGAATTGAGCTGAACTTCACTGTCATCTCCATCTTAGATGGTTTGTCACTGCTGGAAATGTCCCTCTTCCTTTTGGAAGCAGTATGTTTTTGTGGCCCTCGTGTGGGTCACAACCCTAGGGAAACCCAGGGCCTGCTGGTGTTGTCTCAGCAGGAGGTCAGGGAGGGGGTGGAGGGAGAGGTGACCCTAACCTTCCTTCTTTCTTTTTCCTTCTGTTGTCCCAAGGCCTTTTGTGTTTTGTTGGCAGAAACAACACCTTAAAGGCCTTTCCCCGCCCTGTAAGGCCAGATACCAGGAAGGTGCATTGGATTAGGTCATAGGAAAGAGCCGATAGAAAATGGGAGGTTCCCTCTCATACATCCTTCATTCTGAGGGTTCCTGTCTGCAAATCAAACATTGGTCATCAGCACAACTACTACAGAACCTGAGCAACAAGAAAGACTTAGAAAATATACAATAAAAAGATAAGCAGCTCTTTCTCCTCAAGAATTGTAACCAGGACAACTTACAAAACTAATAAAATTTGAAATCTTGCCCAATTTATGCTCCATACGTAGTCCAAAAAATGCTTCCAGATTTAAAACAAGAAGAAAATCTTAAAATCAAATGATTTTTTTCTTTCTTTTCTCTTCTTCAGGCTCTTCCTCCAAATGCGATCACTGTATTTTTTTACTGCAGTTCAGTGACTATATTCTTCACAGTCATCAAATTGGTCAGTTATCGCCTGCACCTCATGTTTGATAAAGGAGAAGTAATTCAGCAGAAGCCCTCCAGAAAGAAAGAAAAGCCAAGTAAAGGCAAAGACACTAACAGTGAACACATAACTATTCACAAAATCCCAAGGTAACATTTCCGATGAATGTGTCAGTTCATAATTTAAATGTTTTAATTTTGATTAAAATAACTTTTCTCGTTTATTAGTTTATGAAAACTCCAGTAGAGGGAGACACAAATATGTACACTTTTCTTATAGTTAAGCATATATCCTTACATATAAAACGGATATTGATAATCAAGATGGTTTAACTGGCTATCAATATGACCTTATACCATGATCTAAAATTCACTTGCCTTAGGCTTAGTGCTGGGAAAATTTTGCTTCAGTATTTCTATCTTATTCAAATGCTTAGAGCATGACAGAGTATTTTAAACTCAAATACCATGTGTGTTTGTTGATATAAAAGTCATACATTGCATAGAACTGAAATATTAAGAGTAATTACTGACATGGTGGATCACTGAGGTGGGAGGATTGCTTGAGTCCAGGAGTTTGAGACTAGCTTTAGTAACATAACAAGACCCCGTCTTTATAAAAAATACAAAGATTAGCTGGGCATGGTGGCGCATGCCTGTAGTCTCAGCTATTTGGGAGGCTGAGGCAGGAGGATCGCTTGAGCCCAGGAGTTGGAGGTTGCAGTGAGCTAGGCTGATGCCACTGCACTCTAGCCTGGTCAACACAGCAAGACCCTGTCTCCCCCCCCGCAAAAAAAGTAATTATTGAGTAAGCATCCTTGTCTTGTTATCCTTCTTGCCTTATTTCTTATAGGTCCTTCAAAAAGCATGTCCTGTAATTTTAAAGTAATGTTTATTGCTCTTGTAAATATAAGATTAGTATATAGGGAATATGACAAAATGGACTCTAGGAAAAAAATGTTTTTGGATTAATACCCAAAGCATCATGGTTGTATTTGATAATACCACTGCTCTTGTTTCTCACATTGGCTCAGCAATAATAGGCAGATTCACAATGGCAAAAAGGAAGAGGGCAATCGAAACCTCTCGACGCCTCCCCTCCGCTGCAGCTCCCGAGGGCAGAGCCTAAACTCCCACCACTCTTCCGGGCCGCCGGTCAGTAGTCTTTTTTCCTGTTTTGCTCTCTTCACGTTGTTTTAGTGTTGATCCCATCTAGAGTGGGAGTGTTCAGCAATTGTAGTTTTCAAGCTGTAATTACTGGTCCTTGTGCTCATGGAATATCACATCTCAGGGTGTGGAAATGTCCTTAAGCTGCGCTTGGGACCGTCAGATGAAAGCCTGGTCGTGTTCAAAGCATACCCAAAGCATGGCCTCCTCTGCCGTCCGCTCCCGCCCGCCCCTGCTGGGCTGACCACACCGGCCGGAGAGCCCACGTGCAGACCTTGGCTTTCTTCTCGCTTCTCCTGTCATTCATTTAAGTCATCGTGTTTGCAATGCCTTGCACCTGGAATCAGCATCACCTGTCCACTGCTTATTGCATTAAGTCACACTTGTCTTTGGAAAGTCAATATGTTACCTTTTTCCTAGATTAACTTTATTGGGCTCCATTCACTATAGTATAAGAAGTGACGTATTCCTTCTCCTACTTTCTTAATCAGCAAACCCTCCTTAGATACAGTACAGTTGGTTGAATCTGTCTCTCTCTCTCTGTGCATATATATATATATATATATATATATATATATATGTATCCATTTCTGCTCCCCATTTTATAGAAGCTTAAGAAAAACAGTGTCTCCTGATCAGTGGCTGCAGACTGCCTGGAAATGGGCAATGAACTGCCTCATATATTGATTTTTGTTTCTCCATTTGTTTAGGAGTTGCCAGCACAGGAAACAGTGGAAGATCTCAAAGGTAAAATGTTATCATCCTTTAATATTTTATCACAGCATCATCCTCAGTGAAGCGAAAAATATGTTTTATAAAACAGAATGCCAGCGAATTAATAGAAAATAAGAACTGTACCCAAGGCTGCATAGTTATATTTTCATTTTGTTTCTTTAATTAATTAATTTTTTATTTTTAATTATTATGAGGCATAACAGTTGTATATCTTTATGGGGTACATGTGATATTTTGATACATACGATGTGAATTAATCAAATCGGGTAATTTAGGTATCCATCACTTCAGGCATTTAACAATTCTTTGTGTTAGGAACACTCCACTTCCACTCTTTTAGTTATTTTAAAATACACCCTAACTTATTGTTGATTATAGTCACTTTGCTGTGCCCTCAATTATCATTCATTCTAACTAGATTTCTGCACCCATTAACCATCCCCACTTTCACCCCTCCCTTCCCTGCCCCCGCTACCCTTCCCAGCCTACGGTCACCACCATTCTATTCTCTGTTTCCATGAGATGAATTGTTTTCAATGCTTAGCTCCCACATGTGAGTGAGAACATGCGGGATTTGCCTTTCTGTGCTTGGCTTGTTTCAGTTCACACTCCTGGCCAGAAGTGATCTTCCAGCCTCAGCCTCCCAAAGTCCTGGGATGACAGGTGTGAGCCACTGTGCCTGGCCGCAATTAGTACTTTAAACATAGACATTTCAGGAACAATTTCACAGTGGAAGTGATATTTTAAAAAATAAGCATCCAATCACGTGTATTAGTTTTATTATTATTAGGTCTTGCTCTGAGACATTATTCATCTATTCCAGACGCTACTAAAGTTGCCATTTGTTGTTTATTTCAGGCGTCATTCTGTCAGAAGACCAACCCGTACCACCAGAGTCATCTACCTCACCTGGCATCAAAACAGAAAGCTCACCTGCTTCTCAAGCGCGCGTGCCAGAAACCACGCCCAAGTCAGCAGCACCTGTGAAACCATTTGCCGCGGAAACTCTCATCAACGGAAAAGGAAAGGAAAGAGGGAGCAAGGGGCAGCCTCCTTTGCGCCACAGATCCGAGGGCGGCTTAGTGGACAAGGGACCCTTGAAGAAGTTGCCCCACCTGTCTTTGTCTCAGTATGACTTACTAGAAACAGATGTTTCTTTCCAGCCATGGGGGAGTGAAAATTCGGTCCTGATTCCAGAACCTCCCAGCCGTCCTCAGGGCTCCATGAGGGAGCAGTTGCAAAGCAGGTCCCCTCAGGACAGCCTGAGCAGCAGCTGTCCTCAGTGTGACACCGTCACGGTCAAGGCTGCGGAGGAGCCGGCGGACACTTCCTGTCGGGTGGACCTGCCCTTGAGCCAAGAAGCGAACTGCTCAGATAGCGAGGTAGCCGTCACTCTCATCGATAATTCTCAACCCGGAGACCCCCTGAGTCTGCATGAACCCATTAAAATTGTCATCACGATGAGCAGTACCCAGAACTCCATGACAGACCCGGAAAGCTCCCTGCACCTGAAGGTGGTTAGCACGGAGAGGACCGGTTTGAGTTCTGATGCTGAGCCAGCTACCCCAGCGGTGGCCAGTCCTCCGAACACTGAGCAGATCAGAATTCCTGTGATCACCCTTGAACTGTCTGAGGATGGGGGAGGAGGCGTTGCATGTCCCCAAGGCAATGGAAGCGAAAGGATGTCCGAGAGGTCGAAAGCAGAGGCGTCTTCTACTCAGTGTTCCAGCTACAGATCTGGGGCGGGGGAAAGTGCCACCAAGGACTGCAGTCCTTCCTCGCGGAACCCCTGGGAAACAGCACCCCCACTCACACCTGCTGTGGCCTCCGAGTCTGAGATGGGGAAGGAAGGCCAGGCTAACCTTGACCCATCGTCTTGTAAGAACAGCCACGAAAAGAGACATGCCCGCGTGCTCAGTGTGGATAGTGGGACAGATGTCTTCCTGAGTAAAAGTTGCGCAGAAATTATTAACGATAAAGAGAAAACAATGCCAACTTCCAAATCTGACCTAGAGGCTAAGGAAGGACAAATACCAAATGAGTCCAACTTCTTGGAATTTGTCTCCCTGTTAGAATCAATTAATACTTCCAAGGTGGTGGCCTCCAATCCATCGAATGGCTCAGCAGAGCAGAAGGAAGAAAGTGGGCTTCTCCAAGGTGCGATTCCACCTCAGTTCTGTTCTGAACGTGGCACAGAAGGCAATCAGTGTATCTCTTTGTCATTTGCCTTTTATGATTTGCATATGCAAATAGTGAGACAACTATTGGGCAATCATTTGTTGCTTGGCTTTCTTGATATTTGCTGAATGTGCCAATACTAACGTTTGTGATGAGCCTATATACATCTATTGCCTTATTCTACCAGGAAACTTAAGGCATGATAATGAGTTTTTGGTTTCCCTAGAAGGCAAGAATATTTATTTCCAGAGAAATAAACAGTTTTATTTTACTATAGTGACAAGTACTTGCAGCTGATCATGAAGCAAATTTTTGTTAGAAGCAAATCTCCTTTTTCTGCCGAGTTGCATTATAAAAGAGTTCCCTAATAATCCCCTGCTGTATACATAAGAATAACAAACACTGCTATAGCTCTTCATCTGTGCCAGCCAGTGTCCCAAGTACTTTACGTGTATTAACGAGGGGGACTGTAACTCATGGTTTGACTGGAAGGATCCTCATTTACACTTGTTTTGCCAACAGAATTATTAACAACACTGACTTTCTCTTTCACAAGTGTCCGCAGTTTAAATGATAAACTATGCGGTTACCCTCATATTAACTCACTCCTCATGTAACTTTAGAACCTTATGGTATAGTAACACTCAGCATTCCTATTCTGCAGACAAGGTTTCCACTAACTTTCCCACGTTAGTCTAGTAAGTTCGGAAAGTGTCAAACTGAGATTTGATTCCAGGCAGTCTTGTTCCAGAGTCCCTCCTCAAAAAAGGTAAACTAATATTTCCTATATTATTTTCAGTTAATATCTTTGGTCCTCAGTTTGCTCACCAACAAAATGATGTTACTGGACTAGAGTTTTTATAAAGTTTATTAGCTTTAAATTTCTGTTTCAGTGATTTTTGAATACATCTCACACACACACACACACACATGTACACGTATACGTGTGTGTGTGTGTGTGTGTGTGTGTCTGTGTTAAGGTGGTATCTATATGGTAGGATTGCTTACTGGAAGTTGTGGTTGCACATAGTGGCTCATTTTCTGTGCGTAGATTGTAGTATTTCTTAGTGCTAGGATTGTTCCTCTGCTCTCTGGAACAGCCAGGGGCTCTTCTAGCTACATATTGGCCCCTCTGAACAATTCACTCTGATTCAGTTAAACTTTTTAACAGGCATAGTCAGTACATAAAAGCAGGGGTAACTTTGAGATAAAAACCTTTCTGAGATAAGATTTGAGTGCTCATCATCTATTCAATATAAAGAGTCATACCTGTAGACCCACACTATCTATAGAACTTTTTCTGCAGCGATGAAAATATTTCATATCTACTACAGCCCAATATGGTAGCCATTGGCCACTTGTGGTTATTAAATACTTGAAATGGGAATTATGCAGCTGAGGGACTGCATTTTTAATTTAATTTAATTTTAATTCATTTAAATGGCCATGTATGGTCACAGGGTACTGTACTGGGACAGTAATAATCCAGAGGACACAAGAGTTTTTCCAGAAGCAGCATGTCCAGTGGACAGAGCACTGGCTTTGGAACCAGATAGCCCTGGGCCAGAGTTTGGTTCTGTACTACCACCTGGGTTTGGTTGGACAATTCACTAAATCCATTTGCATCAGAGTTTCTTCTATAAAGCAGGAATAACAATATGGTACAGATTTACTCCGAAGATTCAATTAGGAGAATATGTGAAGAGTCTTGCTATTTGATCAATTTCAGTCCTTTATTTTCACCTCAGGCTATGTGTAAAATTTATTTGGTTTGTCTACTTGAATTTCTGCTCCTCTTCAATTTTTCAGCCAGCCACATTCAATCAGAACGGTGTTAACATGGAAGTCGAGGGGGTGTGCAGGGGAATGTGGCTGCGATGAGCTATTCTATGAGAAGGAATGGGCTTGGTTGTCAAGAATGTGGCGCTACGGCAGGGAGAGGGGAGTTGCAGTGGATTATACGCCTCTTTCAGAACAGAACAGAAGGAAGAAAGATAAAGACTACAATAAGTCTCTAGTTCTTAGAAGGATATCAATGCTGTGGTACCTTGTAGTTTTGCTATTGGTGGTATCTTCTTGTTCTTCTTTCACTAAAGAAGAATTTATTATTGTAAACCCAATTTTGGAGTGTATTTATAAAACAACGTGCCAGTGTTCAATGATGTTAGCAGCCTAGGGAATGTTCTCTAACCTTTTTCCTGCTTGTTGGTAGGACAGTGCTTGAGCTTGGACAATGATTGGAAAAAGATACATGATTTCCAGTTCCCTATAAAGTAGTCTTATTTCCAACCTAGGTTATCTCCACAAAGGACTTTCGGATTATCCTCAGGTCTTGGGAAATCCTAAAATTCAAGGCTATGGAAAACCACATACTTATCAAAACCCTTTAAAACCGTGTTTATTTGGATTTTTGTTTGTTTGATATAGCTTTATGTTACTTTGTGGAAATAAATGAAGATTTCCCAAATGAGAAGCAAAGGCTATTATTCACAGCTTGCTGTAGCGAGAGAGTCAGACACCATCCCTTGGTTTTGGCAGAGACTTAAAGGCAGGCCGAGTGGGAAAGCTTCATAGTGGAAAAAGGGGAGACTTCAGGGGTGCCCTAACTGCAGGTTATTGGCACAGGGAAGCTGGAGGTGGCCAACTAGAAGTGGGGCACATGTGCTTGGTTAGGGGACCATATATGGCTTTCTTTGGTTGGAAGCAGGGACAAAAATTAGGGGAGCTGTCAGTTTGAATCAAGTCCTGGCCATTTGGGGCTAATTATCAAAGGGGTTATTCTTGTTTGACTTCCTGGATTGTTTGTCAGAAATACTGATCTGACTTCCTACAGGCCTGACTTGTACATGGTATGTTGATTCCTGGGCTGGTTGCTCTAGATAATGGGTTAGTTTCCTTGGCTGGTTGCTTCAGATTGTTGGTCAGGGTTCTTTTGTGTATTCAGTCTCTTAACTTCTAGAAATTTCTAAGGAAATAATCATGAATATATGTAGGGATGCTTATTGAAGAATTATCTATAATATGAACAGTTGAAATGACCTAAATTTACAACAATAGGGGTCCTTTTAAATAAATTATACTGCATCAATGTAATAATTATATTACTACTATTTTTGGGTAATGTAGAAGACTAATGACATTAAATATTTATAAGAGCTTAATATAACTATGATAGCCGTAGAACGGCATCTGAATCATGACTTCGTTTTTGTAAAAAATATGTGTATATTTCTAGAAGAAAGAAGACTGGTGTGATATGTATCAAATTGGCTACAGTGGTAACATCAGGATAGCAGGATTAAGAGCGATTTAAATTTTTTTCTTTTGTCTAATTTTAGATCATGTACCATAAATGTGTCCTATTTTTATAAACAGAAAAATTCCTATAAGTGTGTTTTTTAAAGGGAAAAGGAAAAAATAGGCCATATGTTGACTTATGTAATGTACCCATTTAAGAGCAGAGGAGACTAAGATATGGCGAAGAAATATGAACAAATGAGTCCAAATATGTGCAGTGTGGGGGAGGAAAGCTGCGTGAATGTGCCTGTCTGTGATTTTCCATGAGACATGCTCATGGCTAAAGCAATTTGTTGTGATAGCACTTTCTTATAAATATGTTTCTTGAAAACTTGGAAACTTCTATCTTGACAAGCTGTCAAATGAAATGCATTTTTGTACCAAAGGAATCCTTACGGTAGCTTCACAGATGTGCTGGGAATGTTTATCTTTAGCACTCACATAGAAGTCAGCGATGTTCCTCCAATTACTGGAAGTCTAAGGATGAAAACCTTTGTTCTATACCCTGCAATGCTGTGATTTATACGCCCCTACCCCCCACCACTAACACAATTTCACTTGCTAAGGACTTAGGCAGATCTTCATGGACTTTCTTAATGGTATGTCTCCAAAGAGCGGTAGGTTCAGACCACTCAGTCCTGTTCTCTCAGACCCAGGCTAATGACCTTCAGACCCTATGCAATGTACTCAGAAGAGGTCATGGGAATACAATGCTCCCTTTGACCTTAAGGGCTGTTGGAGTATGTCTGCAGACCACAGAAAAGGAAAGAGTGACCCTCAGGGACATGTTCCATTTTGCATAATGGTATAAGCTAGGACACTTATTTTGGTCCATTGTTTAAAAAGGATGCTAAAAAAGCAAAAAAAAAAAAAAAAAGCCAAACAAACAGACAAAAAAACACCTCCCCCCCCCCCAAAAAAAAAAACCAACCCAGTCTGTACCTATTGATCTTGAAATTCTCATTCACCTTAAAGTATCCTCAGGGCAAGGAGTCGGTGTTGTAGCTCACTGTGTCCTCCATAGTGCTAAGCGATACAGTTCAAAATCAGCTGAACTTAACAAGTATCTGCTTTATGAAGAGACCAATTCTACCTTTAGCTTGAAAATTTAGATTTGGAGACTGAGTGAGGAGAAAGACTGATAAGGTTTAAAAATGGTAAATGAGTGAGACCTTGCTCCAAAATAGCCAGGTTTGTTTACATAATTTTTCCTTCATCTGAGGCTGTCCATTGACGAGTTATTAGCCTTTCAGGCCCATGTAGTCTAAACGGGTGATTTTCAACCAGGGAAGTTTGTGGTCACTGAGTTATTTTTAAGGGAGTCCCTGAATCCATATGTAAAGTAGTTGGTATTTGTAGATGCTCAAATAACATGGCGCAAACATATACACCCTTCTGTTTTTCAAATAAATTTAGGTACTTTCATAATTAGTGAAATGAAAACTTATTTAAAAGCATTTTGTGGCCGGGCACGGTGGCTCACGCCTGTAATCCTAGCACTCTGGGAGGCCGAGGTGGGCGGATCGTTTGAGCTCAGGAGTTCGAGACCAGCCTGAGCAAGAGCGAGACCCCATCTCTACTAAAAATAGAAAGAAATTATATGGACAGCTAAAAATATATATAGAAAAAATTAGCCGGGCATGGTGGTGCATGCCTGTAGTCCCAGCTACTCGGGAGGCTGAGACAGGAGGATCCCTTGAGCTCAGGAGTTTGAGGTTGCTGTGAGCTAGGCTGACGCCACGGCACTCACTCTAGCCTTGGCAACAGAGTGAGACTCTGTCTCAAAAAAAAAAAAAAAAAAAAAAAGCATTTTGCATTCTGAAACAGTTTGTGTAACTTATTTCCAAGAGCATTCACATTACTTTTTTATTTAGTATTATATTAACACATAAAGTAATGTTTTCCAGATAATTGTTCCCAGGAGAAAAAGGAAGAAATCCCAGAAAGTGAAAAGCCCACTGGACAAAATTCCAAGCAAGGAAAACCAGACTTACAAAGTCAAGACCATACTGGGACCAGCCCCGTGTTCACTCAACCTGCCAAGACCCCCGCCTTGTAAGGATAACCGACTCATTTATCTTCACTGGGGTAGAAAGCATGAGACAGCCTCATTTGCTGGCTGCTTCTTTTCATGCTTCATTAAGGGTAAGGAGGAACTCCTAATCATGTTTTGAAACTTTTATATATGTTAAGTTTCCAGGGCAATAGACAAAGACAAATAATCTACAGGGTAACTTCCCAACAAGACAGTTCCGTCTTGCAAGTCATCAGTGGGCCTGAAACATCTGTGCAAGAGGAGATGTCTGTGGATGCTATGCATGTCTTCATTGATGAACATGGTGAGTCTTTAGAGCACTTTACTAATGAGCAAGAAGCGGGAAACTGTCAGCTTCCTCAGAATTTGGCATGGTCTCTTAACCTGAGAACTAGACTTTGGGACAGGAAGACTTAGTCCTGTGATTGCCCAGATGATGTTTTTAGAACAGAGTGTGCTCCCTTCTGCCTCAGGGCCTTTGCACATGCTGTGGCCCTCAGTGTCTGCAATGTGCTATTTATTGTTCAAGTCTCAGTTCTAAGGTTAGTTTTTTGGAAAAACCTTTCCTGGACTCCCCAGGCTTAATCAGGTTCATCTGCTTTTTTTGTTCTCTTAATGCCCTGTCCTTTTTCTTCTTTGATACTATTACAGCTTGTAATTATGTATCTACTCATAATATAATTAATGGCATTTCCCTCTCACAATCGTAAACCTCAAGAGCGCAATGCCCAGCACTCAGTAAGTATTTGTTGGCTATATGCTGAAAATCTGACCTTCATATATTTTTTCAATGTCTTGTTATAAAAAGGATTTAAAATAGTGTTCATAGAGAATTATTAAGTGGCAAGTTCAGAGTTCCAAAGATAAGGGATGTAGGTCCTAGTTTTTCCTGGGATGGGTCATGCTTGTTATTTTTCTCTCAAAAGGATTCTGATTTGGATGATAAATTATATGGTTATCTTATCTGGAGTTCAGTAGTTTATAGTTTTAAATGCTTCTGCATCTGCACAAATACAGAGACTTATACATTATAAAAAACAACATTAGCACTTATAGCAAAGCCTCCAGAAGGGCTGTGGTTGCTGTTAAAGATTCTCTTGGAGGACCACACCTTTGAGTTGAGGGCGACCTTCCAGATGCTCACGGCAGACAAGGTTAATTATGCTTCCTGTGTCACCTGAAGAAGGTACTCCTAAGAATTCTTCCAGGCAGAGACCATTTACATGAGAAAGGGAACTGATTTTCACACCTCGATACCCTGGACTGCTTTAGTAGAGCTAATTTAACTGTGCAAATTAATTCCACCCCTTGCTTTCCCACATAGCAGTCAGTGTGCTGTGGCACTTGGTCATCTGCATATTTCGAGGTAGGGATGGTCTCGTGGGGGCCACCAGTCCACGTGCGTGCTTAATAAGCCTCTCTTTGCACGTGGTACTGATGTATATATGTATTAAAAAACACCCAGTTGCAGCCCAGCACAGATCATGCTGACACAGGAAGAGCATATATAAAAGGTGCTTTAAAAGATGATACAAATAAATCAATCAAAAGCAATTAAGTAAATAAATGAGTCAAAAACTGATCCAAGTATATTATCAAGGAGATATGTCAAGAAAAATTTTCTTAGTAAAGATTCTTTCAGGCATCCTTCATGTTTTCATGATGTACATTCTGTGGAGAAATGTGAAGAGTGGACCTAGATTTCTCGACAATTATTATTAGCTCAGTTCAAAATCAGTCGCTTTTAACTTGAAAATGTCATAAGCTGGAATGATTGTATACAAATAATGTGTAATATTCTTTCCTGAAATTTCATGATTTTACAGGGGAAATTAGATCCTGTTATTTGAGGTCTGGAAATCAGAAAGAAGGCCCTTTACAACATCCTCCATCAAATTGTGACTGTCTCTCTCAGGCGAGGTGAGTACAGCTTTGTTTTCAGTCTTGGGAGCTGTCGCACACACAACTTATTCTGCCTGAAAATGAAGTGAGGAGCCTAGTGTAGAAGAAACGTATTAATCTCTTTGTAGGTGTCAAGACATGCAGTTTTGTGTGAAAGAAAAAGAAACTCTGACATTAGAGAATAATGAAAAATAACTGGAACCGTTTTCATTTCCACCACTTCCAAAAATGAATCTAACATGTAGGTATAAATGGAGAGGAACCTATATAAACATAAACATGCTTCCTTCAAGAAAGATGATGCGGTTCTCAAGCACATTATTAAATTTGTCCCAAGAAGTGGGCTAGAAATGTGTTTCGTTCTCATTCACAGTAACAAAGGCAAACCGTTTCACAGATAGATATTCCAAACATCATTTCTGTTTCACTTCAGAATGCATTGAATAACTTTCTTGATTGTGTTCATATTTAATTCAATAAGTTGATATGTAATTAGTTTGCACATTTGGAACATATACCAATTAACGGTGCGTTGGGTGAGTTGTAAGTCTTGGCAGTGGGAGACTGAATCCATCGCTCGTCCTGGGCTTCAAGATTCTTTGTGGCTGATCCGTATGTGGCCATGTCTCAGGTGCTTGCTCTAAGTGTGGAAGTAAATGTTTCCTGTGTGTTTCTTTAGAATTGTATGTATATTTGAAGGCCTACCGGAGACTTTGGTGGTATAACTGGAATGTCTTGGGCTGCACACTGAAGCATGTAAAGGAAGTTATAGGGACCTTAATTCCAGATTCAGTGGCCTGGCGTTTCTTCTCAGTTTAAATTCTCCTTCCCGGGGGTGTGTGGGAAATTTAGGAGGAGGCTCCTGTGTGTCTAGAATGAAGGCTGCTCTGGTGCTTGCCTTCTGGCCTCCAGGTGGCATGGTGTTGTGTGCCTCGTAGGGCCTTCTGTCATTAGTGCCACCACCGCGTCTTGCCTGCTTGCGAGCGCTGTGTCTGCTGCTCCGGTGGGTCTGGTGGGAACTGTAGGTGACGGCTCCCCGTGGCCACGCAGTCCCTCCTGGGCTCTGCCCCAAAGCAGCCGGCTTGTGTCCACAGTCGCTCCCGTGAGGACACGGGCAGTTCTCCATCTCCTGCCTTCCCCTCTTCCTTCTTCCCCCTCAGGTATCTGTGCACCGATCCAAACCGATACAGAACTTCTTCTCCAGCCAAAAAGCCTACAGAGTCCCTATGCAAATGGAAACCTGAGTGGGGAGGGAGGTTCGCTCTGCACATCTTGGCTCTGACTTCTAGGACATTCTGTTACGATGGTTTGATGCGTTTAGTCATCTAAGATGGCAGCCTTCTCAGACCAAATATTTAATTTCATGAGACCACAGCTTTGAAAACTGTCATATTATTCTGCATTCCCTAACTAAAAGTCGAAGTGTTTCTAAGCTAAATTTAAATTAAATAGAAGCCTCTTATTTTATCCCAAAGTAAACAAGATTTTTGGTTTTTGGTGGTTTTTTCCTCCCCAGGATAAACGTACTTCACTTTCCCCCTGGGTATAAATACTTTGACTGCATTTGCCAGTAATGCCATTTAGAATAAGGTCATATATCAAGTGTTACAAAACTAAAACTATATGGTGTGCAAGTAAGCATCAGAGAGAAAGCTTATGGGGTTTTCAGTAAGCCTCAGTTCCTCAGACGGTGCCTCGCCGAAAGCCACCCGTTATCTTGCTTTCTCCCCTTAAGTTCTCTCTTTATTAAATTTCCTTCAACTCCCGCTTTCTTTCATTTCCTCTGCATTTCCGTTCCAGATTGGAGCTCTTTTATAGTTGACCTGCCCCCCATGTCCAGAGCTGCCCAGACTGAGGTTTGCCACGGTGCGTTCAGTCCTAGGGAAATGGCTTTGGTGAGGTTGGCTTGGGGCACTTTGAGGGTGTTGGGCTGGGAGGTGCTGTGTGTGTTTATTTTGGGCTTTCCTGTGGGCAGTCTCAATATCAGCCCCTTTCCTAAGTGCCCTTTTATGTCCATAGAACAGTTAGGCCCGTTTCTGTTGCACATGAGAGAAACCCATCTGGGACAGGTTTCATCAAAGTGGGAATTTTTGGGTCATGTAACTGAGAAGCCCTCGGTTGGTCTGCCCTCTGAAGTGTCTAGATGAAGAGGTTCGATGGAGTCATCAGGGTGTGGTTTATCTGTCCCTGTTACTCTCCTGCTCCCCGGTTTACTCTCAAACGCACATCACCCTGGGGATCAAAGATGGCTTTATTGCCCCAGACCTATGTCTTCTCTCGTCCAAGTCCAACACGGGCAGCATCCTTCGTTCGCTTAAGGCCTAATGAAAATCTCCTTGTGTCTGGTCGGTTCGACCTGAGCCACATGCCCTGAGCGCGGGCACTGAGATGGGTGAGCGCGTGGCTTACTCGCATCCCCAGAGCTGCACTGCAGGTCCCCTCTGAGGATGAGTGGGGCTGGCTCTCCAGGGGGAAGGCTGAAACAGGGTGATGGATGCTGGGTGCAAAAATCAGCAGGTGATCCCTGAAGACCCTGTTCCTGGTAAAATGGCAACTGAATCAATTACTGAGCTTCCGTAAAGAGAAAAATGTTTTATAAAAGCCATTTTCTCCCTCAAGAAAACTTGATGTAAGGCCCCTCGTCATCTCCAATATTTCTTATATGTGAATGTTCCAGTAGGCAAGGTCTTGGTCCACTCGTCTCACGTGTGAAGTTCTAGGTCTTTCACTACCTCCTCTTTCCCCAGTGGTATTTGAGAGGGTGCTGGTCCTTAGAGTTCTAGGAAAGAATGACACATTGCTATGCATATCTTCTCTTCTTGTGCTTCAGAGATAAGCTAAAATAATACACGTTTGCTGTTGTACGTATAGAATATTATTTGGGAATATACATGTTCTCTATACTGTCTGCTCTTTGAAGTAAGTTAGTCCTTACGATTGATAATCGAGGGGACCTTTTATGGGGTGTTGTGGCCATTCAGCGGCCCATTTGGACACAGTAGACGTGCAGTGCTTACTGTCCGATGCATGAACACAAAACTCCGGTCACTTAGCAAAATTATAGCATCGAAGCTGTTCCCTGGGAGGCTCTGGAAAAGCAGTTAAGGCGCAACCAATCTGTTTAATTCATGCTCAGGAAAAATGGCTCAGTTCTATGTCGGTCCGATGATCGTCTAGATTTGAACTGCTGTCTGGCAGGCTTACAGTGGATCTTCCAAAAGTCTCCAACTCCTCCTCAGACCCGGAGACATGACAGCTGTGCCATCCATTCACCGGAGGCCAGTTTCTTTGGATTTGTAATAAGCCTCGGCTTTTGTGGAAGCCCCTGATGCAATAATGATTTGCGTATCTTTCAGTGGGTTGTATGAAAGAAAAATCGTCAGAAAATGGAATAAAAACAAGCAGTCTGGTTCCATTTGGATATTTGAATCCCTGCATTAGCATGTTAGAGTGTGTGTATGTGTGTGCACCCACACGTGGATTGGGGGGAGTGTCGCCCCTGTCTCTCTGTTTCTAATGCTGCAAAGTGTAACATCGAAGCAGAGAGAGTCAGGCAGTGCCGGCAGGTCAGGATTTTGCCACATGGAAAAACTTTATGCCTTACACCTGTGTTCCCATGTACAACACTGTGGCAGTTTGTGACCCTGAAAGAGGCTCTTTCCTGTAATAGTTCCGGTAGTAGCAGCCACCACTGATTGAACATGTGTGCACTAAGCACTATGCTAAATGTTAAATTATCTAATTTCACCTGCACAACAAAACTGAGGTTGGCGATAATAGCTCCATTTCACAAATAAGGAAACTAAAACAATGGCGCATGTTCAACCTCACACAGACAGTAAGTGGCCAGTGGGCATGTCAATCTCCCTCCCTTCTCCCCTCCCCACAGTGAGGTCACAAGCTCAGGGTTCCTGGGCACCCAGGCAGTCACGTGATATAAATAGGTGACGCGGGCCCAGTGTAGGTAGGAGTAGGGGCGACTGCAGTAAATTGGGGGGCATTTGTCCTTTCTAGAAGGCCGCTGCTACCTGTCGTTAGTCTACTTATGCTGACTCAGTAAGCCTGGGAGAACAGGATTTTCCAGACTTTTCCACAAGGAGCTAGAAATCCACATTTGTATCTAAAAGTCTATTTTGTTTAATGTTGTTGATTTTAATTTTTTTGAAACAGGTAACTTGTGAGTGGTCGGCTGTGGCCTGTGGGCCACCTGTTGTCATCCCCTGCTGTTACCTCCAGAGGGAAGCACTTGCTCTCAGCCCTTCTTGCTAACACGCGCTGCGTCCATACACCCATCCCTACGTCCATATTCCCACTGCAGGCTCCTCCACACCACCTTTTGAAATTCTCATCTTTCAAAGCTCAAGTTACCATATGCCTCCTTTATCCTTCTTTTCCATCTCAATCCTCACTGTGAAAATGAATTCAGCTCTTCAAGTTGCTGCCAGAAGACTGCTTAGCACATTCTTCTTGGCATTTTATTTATGTGGAGCAGGTTCCCACCTCTTCTTCTAGACGGTGCATGTCTAAAGAAAAGTGACCGTGACTGGCCTGCCTTTATAGCCCTCACTTAGCCCTCTTTAGGTAGGTGTTTAATAAATGTTGGATTAAATCCAATGGAATCATTGGAAATGACAGTGGGGGCCCAGGTGGAGTTCTAGACGGTGCAAAAACTAGCTGGGCACTGAGGGCAGCAGGAGAAGCCGACCAGGAGGGGTGGAGCAGGGCTCTGGGCCCCTGCAAAGCGTGGTTGAGGAGTTCGCGCTTTGTTCTCTATGCAGCAGGAGTGATGGGACTTGTTTGCAAAGCAAAATAACCCCGGTGAATGGGTGAATGTGGGATTATCAAAATGATCTCAGCAAACAGCTCCTTCACCTTGCGATGGTTGGTGGAGAGAGCCAGAAACACCAGCAGTTTGCCTGACCAAGACGTTTGAACGCAGACTGTGATCTGCTCCTTTTAGAAGTAGGAAAATAGAGCAAAAAGAAACCAGCAAAATGACAGTCTTTTCATTTAACTCTACGTAGAAATCAGAGATAGAGATTCAAATTAGATTTTCTAGTCCTATTTTCTGTTAGTTCATAAGGAAACAATTCTCTCTGTCTGTATGAAATCTAACAGTAGAGGAAAATCTGACATTGGAACCAGGCTTCCTTGAAATCAGAGGTTTAGTGTCTTACCATGTGAACACAAATTTTATCTCAGGTTGATCTGGGTTCTAATTTTAGTGCTGATATAGGGCAACATGCTTAACCATGTTAAGCATCTGTTTCTAACTCATAAATGTAGGTAATACCCCTATAATTGAACATAAATTTTATCTCAGGTTGATCTGGGTTCTAATTTTAGTGCTGATATGGTGCAACATGCTTAACCATGTTAAGCGTCCGTTTCTAACTCATAAATGCAGGTAATACCTCTATAATTAATTCACTGGGGTGCTTTAAAAATTAAATGTGATAGTGTATACAGTGTTTAAGACGGCACCTGCCACAGAGGGCACTCAGTAAATGTTGCCTGTTGTTACCATCTTTGAATGGAAGCACTAGGCTCTGGCTAAATTTCACTTTATATGACAAAAGATACTGACTTTAGTCCAGGTGGAAGCCTTTCCTCTAGTACTTTTATGAGTTGCTTTATGTGGTCTGAAGGTGGTTAAGTACTTGTATTCTCCCTATCAACCTGTTGTGTTTCAACATCTTGGCATCTATGGTAATTTTAGAGTAGGTCCTTTGATATTATGCTCCTGGCTTTTAATGCCATTACATTTTAAGTTCTTCTACCATAGTAAACATAAACTTTGATTTTGGACTTGGAAGGAGGCCTAGTTGGGGCTGTTCCTAAGCCATTCAGCCATGGGAGATATTGGAAAAGCAGCCTTTTCCCTATAAGGTGACTTCAGTGGCTGGGATTGCCTCCAACTGGGCCATTAAACCGCTGATTCTTATAATTGGCAAGAAAGCCGTTCCTCCCAGCCATTGTTCAGCCTTGTTGCCATGTGACAGTTTTATATCCCTGACTCCCAAGTATGAATAGGGAATTGTTAGCAATGCAACTTCCATGTCTCTTTGGGGATTCCTGGAGGAAACCAGGAGAGGAAACAAGTTTCCCTCCTTGGCCCCACTGTCACTGTGGGAACCATTGCACTTCTCGACTGCCAAAGAAACACAAGCAGCGTTTTCCGGTTGTACAATGGCTGTCCATAAAGCAGGTGCCTTTGGTAACATTATCTAACATAGTTCTGCTTTCCCCAGAAACTAGAATGAGGAAACTATGGCTTGAATTGCAGCCTTTAAAATTGCTACTTGGAAAAACTGCCAGAGGAGAAATCTACTTCAGTGTTTTGTTACCCAGAATACAGGACTGATTCAGTAGTTCAGAGCCTAGAATGAATTAATTTGCCCAGAAAGTTGGAGTTGCTTAGAAAATTGAAGTAGGCTATCTGCCTAGAAAGTTGTATTTTGTGTCCAAAGGGTTCATTGCAGGCCGGGCGCGGTGGCTCACGCCTGTAATCCTAGCTCTCTGGGAGGCCGAGGTGGGCGGATCGTTTGAGCTCAGGAGTTCGAGACCAGCCTGAGCAAGAGCGAGACCCCACCTCTACTAAAAATAGAAAGAAATTATATGGACAGCTAAAAATATATATAGAAAAAATTAGCTGGGCATGGTGGCGCATGCCTGTAGTCCCAGCTACTCGGGAGGCTGAGACAGGAGGATCGCTTGAGCTCAGGAGTTTGAGGTTGCTGTGAGCTAGGCTGACGCCACGGCACTCACTCTAGCCTGGGCAACAGAGTGAGACTCTGTCTCAAAAAAAAAAAAACAACAACAACAACAACAAAAAAACAAAGGGTTCATTGCAGAGTGGACTTTTTTTCCCTTTGTAGGTCTTGCAATTAAAGTTTCATAATTGCCTTTGCTCAGCAAAGATTTATATTTCTTTTGTCTATTAATTATATCAAGTAATATAGCAGATTTCTATGAAAGATTTGCAACTGTGCTTCAGTACTAATCCTCCTTTTCCAGCGTCATAAGCAATCTAATGGAAATGGATACGGAATGCGTATCATCTGCTCCCCAGTGAAATCTGATGGAAAGAGATGGTGTTTACATTTGTTTTGAGGATCTCCTACGCGTAAAGTAGGCCTGGAATGGAAAAGTCATTCTGGAGCAAATTAGTTTACAAGATTTTTATTGGGGATTTTTGTACCAAAGGTGGTACCTCAACTTGTTTTTATTTGAAAAATAGAGTAGGTTGGTAATGTAAATATTTATCTGAATTCACTTTTTTCTGGCTTTTATTTGGTTTTGAATCTTTGTAGCAAAGATCAGAACAGATATTGTTCAGTTTATAAATTAGGCTCATGTTTGAAAGCCGCTCTCAATCCCCGACCCTTTGTGGACCATACTCCAAGGGCGAATTGCAGCCCTGTGCTTAATCTTTATCCCCTCCTCAGAATCCATACTCTTTTGTTGACATTATCAGTCTCTCTGACTCTTATCTCAATAAAACCTCCCTTACCTATTGGGATTAACTTTCAAGAACGTCCTCTAAAACCACAATGTTTTAGTATCTAGCCAGTTCCCAAATAAGATAAGCAGGCAGAAAGTCGCCAGAAATAATCATCTCTGCTTAGACTCTGTTTTTTGCTTTAGTCAGAAGAAACAGTGACCTCCTGGTTTGGAACAGCTAAGCAGGAATGTGGGGCCCTGAAGTGAGTCAGTTAGATATTCAATCTATAGAGTAACACGTTGTGATTTCCTTCAGTATTAGATACGTCCAGTTCTATGTCCCATTCAAGCATAGTTTGGAAATTTCAACTCTACAAATACTTGAGATCATGCGTATAACTGCTTCACTCAGTTAATCTGGGTAATAGACATGTTTAATGCTTCTTCAAATTTAACAAACTTTTGGGGGTTCTTAGTACCGTTGATCACACAGATGTGATCTAAGTGGAAAAGATTCGCAAGAAGCAGATGATTTTCTGGGGTCTGTCCCTGTGTAGTTTCTGCTGCCCCAAATTTCTATGTTCTCTCTCTATTGTTTTTCACTTTTTATTCTCTGTTCCTTCCACTCTAGTTCTTACTTTGTCTGCCTAAACATCTTAGAAAGAGATTACACTTCCATCCAGGCACAGAGTCATAAGGCTGGAAGGTTCGTGAGGTCGATGCTAGACCTCTGTTCTCCGGGGCACTTTCCCAGGAAGCCTGGGAAGAGGCCCTGCCGCAGCGTGGTTCTGTTCCCGTGGTTACAGCCCCAGCTGCCGCATGGTGGCAGTCAGGTCCCACGCTTGGAGCCTTGTCACTTCGTTGCTGCCTTTTTCTCAGATCCTTATACAAATTTTCTGTCACATACGAGAAAAGTTGTTTGCCAACTTTACAACAAGAATCCCTGTTAAAATTTCTAAAGAACAGGTTATGATTTTCAAAACAGTGCTGCTTTATTTAAATATCTCACGTATTAGACATGTTGCTGTGACCTCTCATTTCTAGGACATCCCTCTGTGTGCCTTGTTCCCGTGTTCCCTGAGGAAGCCTGAGAAACAGGAAGGATAGGCAGAAAACAGAGGCCTTCTCTCTGAGGCCAGTAGGCTATAATTTGTAGACTCTGGGGAAGATGAAGAAGTTTTTTCCACGTCAGTGAGAAAATGTGGAAGTACACGTATGTATTCTGACCAGTTGTTAGGTGCCAAAGCTTAGGCAAGTGAAACCTGGGGAGTCCAATATGGAGGACGTTGTCCCGGCCAGTCCGGGGCCCGACTCCGTCCGGACAAAATTGCACCATTCTGGTCCAGACTAGACTGTAGCCCTGGGCCCATCCTTATTACCTTCCTGGGGTATCTCTTTTCGAAGTTTCCACCACTGATCAATATTTCTGCTATTGCTCGGAGCTCAATCTAGTTTAAATAAACTTATCTCTGCTATAGCCCTGAACCAAACTCGCTTAGCAGAAATTCACCAAGAGAACAGGATAATGGAGGCCAGATGTGCTAAGTGTCGTGTATTGCAGTTTGCAGAATAGTTACTACAGGGTTGGGATGGTTCCATTTCCATGACTGTTTTGGAGGAGGAGGAAATGTGTCTTGGAACTTAGTGCTTTCACATTATATGTGTTAATACGGGAAAAGCTTTGGCTCTAAGTTAGCAAAACAGTCTTTTTGGATTATTATGCAGCTCACAGTCTATGACGAGAAGAGGGGAAAATAAGCAGCAAATAATCTGAGACACAAGCAAAGAACACAGACTTAGGAATTATTCAAAGATCGGGCTTGTGTCACCTGTCCACGTCAGTGACTTCTGTGGACATCATAGCCTCTGTGGTACTCGTGGGCAAGCTAGTGCACGTGGGTTATAACGACACTATTAGAACCCCGGAGAATATATCTAAGTAAGGGAATAAATCTTTTCCATTTGAGCTATGCTCACTGTGAGCATGTGACCATCTCCTCCTGGCCAAACGGGGAGCCCATAGACCCATGACAATGCAGATGACAGTACAGGCTTGTGATGACATACCACTCACAGCTCAGAAGAGATTCTTTCTTAACATCTTCATGCCTTATCTAGAATAAGCAACTCTTGTAAAAGAGATTAATTAAGAGGGAACTTAATATGCTGTTTGCATCTGTCTTTGTAAAATAAAGAGGTAGTCAGGTATAAGTCGAGGGCAAGACACTCTTCCCCCATGCCTGCTAATAGTGACAACTGGAATTAATGTATCGTTTCTGTGAAAGCATGGGGATCATGTTGCTTTTTGAGAAGAAGCAAAGTCAAGCCCTAAATCAGTAGAAGGAAGTAAACAGCTCAGGGCCAGATACGAAGTGACTAAAACACGGGAGCCACCGTTTAGTGTTTACGTCGTGCGTAGTCTGATTTCATTCTTGAAACAATCGCTCTGAGGAAACAACCTTCCCTATTTTATAAGGAGGATTTGAGGCAGGAAAACAACATGTTTATAGTCACAGATAGCAAGTAGTATATAAATAATTTAATCCTAGTTCTGTTTAATTCTAGAACTCACCCAAAAGATTTTAAATAGAAAATCAAACCCTAGATTTTGAAATAGGATATTTAAATGGCTTACATAAGAAAACATGTTACTTATTATTATTATTTTGCCATCAGAAACTCGCTAAATAAGATGGAAAAATTAAGCTGATGTGTATGGACACTTCCTTTTGTATCATGTTTCCTAGCAGGGAGCACTAGCAGGAAGAGGGTTGCTCTGAAACATGTTACACCTTACACAATCGTCACTTTCTTAGTTTGTTTCAGTTGGCGATAGAGGGTGCTATACACCTTCTAGATTTTTGCACTAAGCAAGCATTTCTTTTCCCACTCCTGCCTGTGTATAGTCACTACCTACCTTACCTACAATGTAGTCAGATTAGTCCTTTGGTTTAGGTGAAGTTCTGGCATGTGCTGAGTTTTAGGTATCTCTTGAGTTTGTATTAACAAGGCACTTTCAGTTCTCTTGTATTTTGCCATGAGATGACAGAGTTACGTTACTCACTGGTTTCTGTACAGATCAGAACAGTTCGAATGAACAGTGTTTTTATACATCTGATCTTTTTCTCTGTCAGCGAGAGAGAGTATGCTGCTAACATAGGCAAGAAGGAAAAGCACTATTTACAGAATAATCATCCAAAGAATGGAAGGACAGGATTTTTTTCAGGTTTCAAACTCCATGTACTAAGCCTACCCGGTTCATTTCCTAAACCATGACTTTATATATATTTCCTAAATGGTTCTTTGTGAGGAGTACTTTACTGAATGCATCACCAGTTATGTCTTTAAAACGTAGACAAGTTTATGTGTATATGTGTATGTGTGAAATAGCAGAGGTATTGTAGACACTGTTCATATAGAATAAGTACTTGTATGTTTGTGAATATAGTAGTAAGGAATTAGGAAAAAGGAAGATCCAAAAACTTGTTATAAATTTTATCACGAAAGGTATAAATCATAAATCAGAAGGTAATTACATTACTGTAGCATCTATATTCCCGAGGGTTCTGTATTAGTCAGTGCAGCTTGGGCTGCAAGAAACATAAGGCCCAATTCAAAATGCACAATGAGACGTATCATCTCAGGACACAAGAGGCCCAAAGTTGGTGAATTCAGAGGCTCAATGCTGTTGTCAAGAAACCCGTTCCTTTCCATCTCTGAGCTCTTCAGCCCTCAGTCCCGAGGGGAGTGTTTCTTACTAGCATCTGAAGGCCAGGAGAAAGGTGGTCCCTTACTTTTGTTACCTTTTAAGAACTAGAAAAACTTGCCCATGAACTCCCTTATCCCCAGCAGAGTCTTCTTGGTTCCCCTATGAGGAGAGCAAAGGTTTGTTCTAACCTCTTAGAACTGTGTTACTTTCTCATTCCAAAGCCAAGCCCTGGCCAGGGAGAATGGCTTAGAGAAAGGATTTGTCCCTGGGGCTAGGGAAGGCCCTAGTCTTTCTTCCAAAGCACACAGTCTTGGATGATTTAATACAATGGGGTTATGTTAGCAGGAATTCTGTTAGAAATAACTGTTGGGTAGGCAGCCAACACTGTCTCCTAAAACTTATAACTACCTTGCTAGAAAAATCAGCTCGGGAAGCATGTCCTAGTTTTTGCTTTCTCAGCCAAAAGAAAAACATGCCAGATTGCTTAACAAACTCCATTAACTTAAGTCCTGTCAATCTGTGTGTGATTAAAGATAATAAAACTATTTCAGATATAGATCACAACTGATTTAGTAATGTCCTCTTCTTTTTCTTTTTTTTTTTTTTTCCAATTACCTGAGGCATTTCTTTTATCTAATATATACTTTCCTTGCTTTGGGGTGTGTGGGGGGGGGAGATGCAGTGAGGTAGTTTCTTCCTGATTGATCTGGGGGGGTGGAATTATCAAGCCCATGATAATGATTTATTGTTTTCACAAAATATGAGGCTAGAACCTGTTTCTACTCCCACCCCACCCATTAAATATGTAAAGAATTAAAATTGTCACCTCTAAAACACCAGACATCCACCTACCTACCCCATGGCACACTGCAACCCTGGACAGCTGGAATAATTTCCACCTGTGCAGAGTGGTTGACCTTCTGCCTGAAGCTGGCCTTGCAGACATAATTTTTGACTCTCAACTGCTCATGGAAGGCTGTAAAGGCTCATGCACCTCCTGCATGGGTAATCCCTAGCGCCCTTGTGTTCGTGGATACTAAAGAGATGACTTCTGGTATTTCTAGGTAACCATAACTTTTGTTTCGCCCATCCTCAGGGAGATGCAGGTCAGCTCCTCCAGCACCACAACTTCTGAAAGTCAAGATCCATCTTCTGGAGACCCTGCAGTCAGTGCCCTTCAGCAACAGCTGCTGCTGATGGTGGCTCGGAGAACCCAGCCAGAGACCCCACGGGTTTGTACCACGCAGAGTTGCTGTTTGTGGGTGCTGTGGACGGAGGGGATCTTCAGCCCTGTTTCCAGGCTGGATGACCTGGTCTATCACTGCATGGTAGTCTACTGAGTGAATGTGGAAAGAAACCACGTAGATAACAGGTCACCTCTGTTGACATTAACAGGATTGCCACTGTCTTAATTGCTTTTCAAAACACGTTAGACATTCATTCACATTGATCTTTGGTTTCCAGGATGTGCAAAAATCTCTCAAGAGCTCGCTGGGTTAGGTTGCTTTTTTTCCCCCCCCCGTGGTTTGGAAAATATCTGTTTTTTTGGAAACATTAATTCATTATGGTCTTGTGTCTTAAAGATTCAAAGATTCTTAAGTGTTTGACTCGAAGAGAGACTTTATTCTTGGGGCAAGTGACATTTATCATCAAGAGGTCTAAAATATGAAGCCTTCCATTCTGTTACGAAGAGATAATTTATTAATGTTCGCTCACTTATCCAGTGAACCTTTAACGAGACTCTAGGGAGGCAGAGCCAAAGCTTCAAAGCCAAAGATAACATGGGAGGTTAGACACACACCCAGACAGGAAGCTGGAGCTGTAGGTTCAATCCGGGGTGGTTCAGAGGAGGGGGAAGGGGAAAGGCGTCTCAGAAGGGACCCCTGGGTTAGACCTTGGAGAAAGGTGGGTTTCTGTTGGTACAGATTGAGGGAAGAGGATTACAGACAGGATAATGTCATGTTAGTGTGAAGGTTTTTTTTGTTTGTTTGTTTCTGTGTTTACCTTCCTCCTGGCAATGTTTCAGTTCATTCTAGGGAAACCTACCTTTGAAAAAATAATACTTTTGTATTTGTTTTTATGATAGGTTAACCAAATTTTTCCAAAGGATGCTTGATAATACAGTGGGTGGAAATGTATACACTATGGCTCAGATGTGCAAGAAATTGTTGAATTATCTTTTAACTGACCATGCATCGCTCTGGAGCCCTTACTCCCACTGTTGTGGGGAATGCAAGGGGGACTTGACTTAAAAGTGCCACTTAAGGGTGACTCAGTCCTTAAGGCTTGAAGGAGTTTCTATGGGAACAAATATTTAGCCCATTCGAAGAATCAGTCTTTCAAGACTGTTTCCTCCCTTTTATGTATTCAGGCTCACCTCCCTCTTCTCCTTTCCAGGGCCTCTGGGGACAGGGGATGGCATTCCTGAACCGTGGGGGGAAGTGGAGGGGAGAGGGGCACCTCTGGCGGCGGAGCAGCCCCTCAGATACCTACACCAGCCTCGTCACTGGCTGTGCTGTGTGGTGCTCCTGCTTGGGTTGGCCATGGTGCTGGGCCTGCCACCCGCTGACCAGCAGAGACCTTGCCATTTGCCCCCTGCTCTGAGGACCCTGCATTCTGCAGCCCCCTCCTCTCCACCCATCTCTTTGGGCTCACCAGTCTTTCCTGTACCTTGGAGGGCCTCAGACCCCAACTGCACACTTCATGCGTGGTGCCCTGTTCAAGGTGTGTGAGGCCACACCCTCAGCTCCCCTGTAGTCCTCACAGCAAGCCCTGCACATGGGACCCTGCACAGTGTGCTTTCTCTGAGAACCCTGCACTTTTTTCAGAAATAGACATGGAAAAGCACCCTTCCCCCTCCAGAATGTTAGTGTTGAACCCCCAAGAAAGTTTGGTGAAAACATTGAGATAGTTTGGAAAGATGTGAACACCATTGATTCCATGAATAGCAGAGCCACAGGGAAATTAGGAACTTTGAGTTATCAAAGGTACAAATCCATTGATTTAATATCTCAAAAACATACTGGTTAGATCAGAAACCCGAAAATAAGTAAATACCGCAAGAATAAATCAGAAACAGTTACCCGGCTCCCTATTTGACATTTAAAATCCTGTAAGTGGAATGATAATGCTAATGAGGCATAAATTCCTCTGTAGTGTTCCATTGTTAGTCACTTAACCGAATTCATTGACTGCTTCAACCTTCTTAACTTTAAGTAAAATTTTTAAAAATTTTATACTTTACTATATATGTGTATAGGGGGGAAATATGAGGACTACGATCCAGTCTCATATTTAGACCCTGAGTAGATATCTACAAAGGTCTTATACTAGAAAAAAATTTTTAGTTGTACTATTTAGTTTTTTAAATTTAGTTGATATCCCTGGGGAATTCAATTAGGTTTCAGCCACAAAATAAAAATAAGTTGGTTTCCTTCTCATTATCCAACAAGTATTTATTGTGGGCTGACGGTGCCTTCAGTCTTGTGCCAGGAGATGGATACGGTGGTGGAAAAACACTGTCCCTGCCTTTAAGAAGTTTAACAGCAAGTCGGCCATTTCAGCTCCATGTGACAGAGACTGTGATCGCAATGGGCTCGGATGCAGTGGGACACAGGGGAAGCCCCAGGCCAGGAAATGGGATCAGAGTGGCTTCCTCAGCGAGGTGACACTTTGGCTTAAGCGTGGAGGATGAGTTGAAGTTACCCAGATAAAAACGAGGTAACAGTGTCCAGGCAGAGAAACCTAGCCAAGGGCCTGGAGGTGACACGGAAAGCCGGTGTGGCGTGCCTCGTGTTCCTGGAGCCTGGAGGCACAGGGGTAACAACAGGAGATATTTCTTAGATAGGTCCTGCAGAAATAGGGCTCTGAAGATGACTGTTTAATCACTTCCCTTCCCCCATCCTCCTTCTCTCTCTCCTTGAGTGCAGCCTGTGAGCACCACCCTCTCCCCACCTCAAGCAAACTCTTCTAATTCCACCATAGCACCAGTTCTCCAGGGTGAATGGCCAGGAGGTGAGCCAAGGCCAGAGAAAAGACTTGTCTGAAATTCTTCCCTGGCACAAAGAAAGTGCGGTGCATGGAATGAAGTAGCCCTGCAAGGGGAGCTCCCAGAAGTTGCTGGTCATCTTCTTTTTATAATATGCAGAAAAGAGGGGGAGTTTCTTTTCTTCATCATCGTTGCAGAGCCAGAGTCCAGGCACAAATGGAAGGGCAAAGGTTGGGGCACGATTGGAATTGGTGGAAATCTGTCCTTTGAACTTGAGATTGGCATTCAGGGGTTTTAAACATTACCAATTGCAACATTGGGTGAATCCATGTTATAAACCGGTACTTCTCTGGGCCTCAGTTTATCCATCATGTGCTTCTAACCCCACAAGGTATGTTCTGTAGACTTATTACCGTAACTTTTAAAATCTTTCATTTTCCCTTTGTGTTATATGGGCCAGCACTTGAGTAATCACCTTGAAACATTTTCTTTGTTACACCGCTGGTTGAGAGGTAGCCCAGTCTACCCAAGAGCAGCATTGGATCTGTAGGAATACAGCATTTCTGCTTCCCTCACCTGGATCTGGTCTCAAACTCATTCGGGTCGTCTCACGTTAAGCGTGAGATAGTATTGTGTATGAAAGTACTTTGTAAACTCTAAAGCTCTATGTAAGTCTATGACAGTGGTGTTATTATTACTGTGGATAGCATGAAAGCCAAGCAGTTCCTTGGCCCTAAACTGATCGAAATTGATGAGAATTGCAGAGGGGCCCAGCGCTAGACCCGGCCAACTGTTATTCTAGGATATAGAAAGGTAGCATTTATTATACATCCCACTTTGCTATTAGAGAATTAATGAGAATTCATAAGAATATTGACATTTACTAACAGGTAAAACAGTTGAAATAATTATTTAGATCCAAAAGATGAGTTTTCAATTATAATACCGTAACATATTTATTTTTCATCATATATATTCTTTTATTTGAAAGTATAGTAAGGCTTTAAAAAGAAAAACCAACATTTGCATACTTTTCGTTTATCATATTCAGAAGTTCATTTAAATACAGATGCTTGACTTATGATGGGGCTGGGCTGTCCCCCTGTGAAAATATCTTAAGTTGAAAATGTATGTAATATACCTAACCTATCATAGAGTATAGCTTAGCCTAGCCTATCTTAAACATGCCTAGAACACTTAACTGTAGCCCACAGCTGGGCAAAATCATCTAACACAAACCCTATTTTATAATCAAGTATTAATATTACATATCTCATGTAACTTATTGATAGTCTACTGATTGCCTATTACTTTCACACCATTGTAAAGGTGAACAATTGTAAGTTGAACCATTGTAAGTCAGGGACTGTCTGTAATGTGTTTAGAATCTATACGATTTGTTACGAATTCTGGCTGCTAAATAGAGCCACTAATATAATAATATCATCCTATATTTGCTTTATATGCTTTGTCCTTCAAACTGTTGTTCATATCTAGATGCAATTCACATTCCACTTGCATGTTTTGACCACGAGTTGTGTGCATGGCATTGTGCTGGATACTCTCCTATTTCCCTTAGTTTTATGGGAAATCTTGGGGGTCAGGCATTATTTCACCTGGGGTTTGATATCTAAGGAGACTTCGGTTGCAGAGGGCCCTGGTACTCGGGGCACTGGAGGGACCCTGACTCAGGGTTCCTTTCCATTTGTCCTTTAGTCACTACTGCGTCCTCCAGTTCTCACATCCTCCTTGGCAGCCTCTGCTGTGATGTCCCCTGAGCCCACTCCTGACACTAAACCGAGTCCTCACCAAGTCCCCCTTCCCATGCTGGGCTTGAGAGCTCTTAGGAGTTGCACATGGTGCGCCAAAGGACGCTTTTTATACTGTCTGCTCTTCACTCTTCCATCCTGTCTCCCTTCCCCTGCCCTTTCAGGTAAAACCTACACAGACCTTCTGAGAACCTTTAATAATCTGAAGATCCCCCCCAAAGGAGGCCTGCTATTTAAATCCACCTGAGCCTGTTCTGACTTCCGGGAGGTTCCATAAAGCTGATCACTTGCTCTCTTCCACAGGATAGGCCTTCGAATCGGTTTTTATTAGCTATGGTTCACCCTCAAAGTCTCAAATCTGACTTTAAATTTGTTTTAAATAACATTGCTTGTAACCCGTTATTCCTCATTCTAATTATTTTTGCCGGTGTCCATTAGCTGGTTTCCTTTTCAGATTCGTGCTTTTAACTTGTTCTTTCACAACTGGACTCAGGTATTGTCTCTTGAGCTCTATTTGTTTTGCTGCAAAGGTGGCTTTCACTTTGCTAATGACCACTGCTGGGTGCCTGGATTCACCTGGGCCCCGTAAGCAGCGTTGCAGAAAGAGCCCAGGCCTGGGCTTCCCGCAAACCTTTTCCTAACGTAGGACCTTGGGCCAGTGACCTGACTTCTCGGAGCCTCAGTTTCTCAGACTGTAAATGGACAGAATAACACCCACTTGGAAGAGTTACTGTAAGCTTTTAAGGATTACAGATAATACATGGCAAAATTATGACTTTCATAATTGGTAGCGATTATTAATATCAAAATTCTTATTAGTTATCTGGAACTGTTGAAGCTAGCATTATTTTGAATAGTGGAATTTTTCAGGTATCTAGCGAGTGGGTAGTCTCTGACATTCTTAGATTTTTTTTAATTCCACCAAAAGTATTTCTAAAAGGTACTCTGTGCTTCGCCGCCCTTTTAAACAGGATATACTGATAATAGGCGAAGCTGTTCTTGATAATTCAGATTGATTAAATGAACCTTGGGTATTATGCTGTGAATACATCTGTATGGGGAATGTGAGCAAATGCAATCATCTTGTTTTTTAAAAAGAGCCAAAGCTTACCTTGTACCCTGTCCTCCCGCCTCCCCATTTTCTAATCTCTGTCTCAGAATCGTAGAATTAAACTTGCAGGCCTGACTTACTGGGCAATGTGACACAGGTGTTCTTTGGCAAAGGCTTAATAACTCAGAAGCATAGATAGCTTTTTGGTCAGTTTGTCCGTGCATACAGCACTGGGCTTCCTTGGCATCTAGGGGAAAAAAACGAAATTCTATGAACCTTATTTTCCCATAAAAAGAAATTAAATCATTTCTTCCATTAAATTATGAGGTTTTTTTTTTCAAATAAGGATTTTCATTTAAGCAACCAACAGCACAGTACGCCAAAATCTTTAATAAGTTTTACAAAAGCTGCAAACATAGTCTTCACGTGATTTCATTTTATACTGACCTTTTCTAACAGGTAAGGTCCAGGGGTGGGGACCCTGCGGCCTCGGGGCCACACGCGGCCTCCTGGATCCTTGAGGGGGGCCTTTTGACTGAATCCGAATTTTACAGAACACATCCTTTTAATCAAGGGATTTGTTCTGTGAAGTTTGGATTTGGTTGAGGGGCTGTGCCTGGGGATCCAGAGGGCCACATGTGGCCTTGGGGCTGCAGCTTCCCACTTAGGATATAACATGGAACCTCGATTTAAGGAGGTGTTTTTCTTGCTATTGGAAAGAGGCCATCACCTCGGCTGTTGCTTACTCTGGCCCCATTGACGCATCATACGCGGATTCCCACAGCACAAAGACAGTCAACCATGGGCACCTGTGCGCCTCTATTACACCCTTTGTCCATGGGACATCAAGGGGAAGGACCCACTTTGGGGGGAAGTTTACTATCAACCACAAGTTCATCATCATTCAAACAAGAAACTATTCTTGCTGACATGACAGCAGACAGCTTCCGCGAAGCTCTCTTATGTTGGAATAGAATTCCAGGCACGAGTGGCACTTACAATGTGAACTTTCCCATAATCATTCAGTCCAGCTCCTCCTGTGTGTTGCCTTCATGATGGATCAGCTTTCCCTCCAGATGCCTTTTGCATTAACATTTGATGTCTGGAATAACCCCAGCCCGTGAGCTGAGTCAGCCTCCGGAAATGGAGCGATGGTAAAGTCTGCTTTCTCGGAGGGCTGTGCAGTGGTGTCTAATGAGGCAGCTGCACTGCCCTCTCGCATGCCAGGCACTTTGTAGTCTGCCCGTGTGCACCCCTGTGCTTTATAAGCCAAAGAGCAATGTGGGAGGCGTTTAAAAGCCAGTGCCGCCTCCGCAGCTGCTCTTCCATCCCATCCCCATCCCTTTTCTGGGTCTTTGCATTCTTTGTAATCTCCTCTGCCTTATCTTTGTTAACCTAGGGGAAATTAGAGCCTTAACCGCATTTTGGAAAAAGCAAACGAATAAACATATAGTTTAGAATAATCCAGCAATTCTACTTCTGGGTACCTATGCAAAAGAATTGAAAGCCAGATCTCGAAGAGATATGTGCACACCCATGCTCATAGCAGCACTGTTCGCAATAGCTGAAGAGTAGAATCAACCAGAGTATCCACTGACAGAGGAATAGATAAACAAATGTGATAAATACATATCATGCAATACCGTTCAGCTTTAAAAAGGAAGGAAATTATGACACATGCCACAACATGGATGACCTTTGAGGACATTGTGCTAAGTGAAATAAGCCAGTCACGAAAGGGTAAATACCATAGGATTCCACTTATATAAAGTACCCAGAGTAGTCGGATTCATAGAGACAGAATGATGGTTGGCTGCCAGGGGCCGAGGGGAGAGGAAGTGGGGAGTTAGTTGTTCAACAGGTACAGAGTTTCGGGTTTTGGGGATGACAGAGTTCTAGAGATCTGTTGCACAACAATGTGAATATATAGTTAACACTGCTGAATGTTACATTTAAAAATGGATAAGATGGTAATTTTTATGTTATTTTGTTTTTTACCACAATTAAAAGTATGTACAGATTAGAAATAGAAGCTCTGCAGGGAGCTGGGGCATTTAGAGAAGGCTGAGGGATAGTAGTGAGCAGTGAGTGACAAGCAGGGGCCAAATGGTGCAGGAGATGAATGAGAGCTTTGGTTGTAACAGCCTCTGTGCACGGAGGACAAGAGACAAAGTGTTGAATGCAAGGTGAGATGTCTAATAGGAAGCACCTCACTTAAGGCTGGACCTGACTGTTAGGATTAACCAAACGCATTCAGTCTTCACCACCTTGGCTAAGGGGATGGCACGGAAAACTGCCCGTTCCTCACCTTGCACCAGGTGCCTCACCTTGCACCAGGTCCCTCACTAAGTATTTGATATATACAGCAATGCATATTAACATTTTTTTCAAAACTGAATTTTTTCCCACTGGATTAGAGCTAGCCAGAGTTGAATTTGGGGTTAAAACTCTAAATGTTTGCATCCGAATTTCCCTACATGTTTCAATTTTATTCGTTTAGATTTTTTTTCAAAAACCATTTTAGTTTTCTTAATGGCAGGCTTCACCGATGACCTAGATATCGCCAGTGAAAATCTTTTTACTCTTAGTAAAATTTGAATATTTTTCTCAATATTACATTAAGTAACACAGTTTTCAAAAATGAAGTCATTTAAGATCTTTCGTTGAATTCTTATCTTTCATAAGCATGATTTTTTATGGCAGTTTCTTGGCCTTAATGAATAGTAACGTTTTCCAGTGACGAGTAGCACAATCTTAATGGTGTGCTATAATGGAATTGAAGTGTGTTGGTAAGAAAGACCCTTTTTGTTATCATTATCCTTTTCTTAGAGTATTCGTTTTAAATGAAATATGTTTAAATTTCAGAATTTGAACATCTGCTCTTATATTTTTAAATTATGATGTGTATTTGTGGCAATGGCATGACAATATGAAACCCTTTCTCTGTTGTTTCTTTCGGCATCTAAAAGCATGTGAGTCAGGATCTGGAAGACTCGTCATGTTCTTCAACACAAGGAAAATTTAACCGAGAGCAGTTTTACAAATTTATCATTTTCCCTGGCAAGTGGATCAAAGTCTGGTACGATCGACTTACCTTGTTGGCGTTACTGGATCGGTAAGCGGCTGAGCATGCAAATGTACCATTGAAACACACAACAATTGCATGCTTCTAAAAGGAAAACTGCCACTTGCTTAGGTTCCCTAGAATGGTTTCAAGCTGTGCACCTCCTTGCTGCCAACCCACTGTCAAAGCCAGTAAGATCCTGAAAACTTAAACAGGTGTAATTTAGTAGTTGCAATGGGAGATATGAGAATTGGATAACATAGTTCATATTTAAGGTTAGCTTTGGGGACAGTATTATGCTTCGGTCTACTCATATCTTGCCCCATTTTTGTGGGAAAGCTTGAGGCTCCATCTTTGACACAGGGCCTGGCTTGACTGGGTGTGGACATGGGGAGAGGAAGGGGATGAAGTTGGTGATTTCTGCCTCTTCCCCAGACAGGTCAGATTCTCATTGCTCACTTCTGTCTGATGTCCACGAACTTAAATATTAATCCTTCCCCCAAACCCTTTTCCTCTCTCCTTTGATTACCATTGCTCCTCAGGATAAACTGCTGTAGGGCTGGAGATGTGGTTACTGGCTGGGAAGGCAGACAAGGGAGGTTAGAATGGGGTAACGCATGGTGGAGATGGGGCCAGGTAAGGGGCTAGGGCCCATTTCTGTCCTCTCTACCTCAAGATGTGCCAAGGACGGTACTGTGATCTTCAAGGGCTGAGTAGCTCCGACTGGGAGGTTGGTTTAAACATTCAAGATACTGTTGTTAACGCTGCCTTAGCAACTGCCGAGCTGTGCAGTTGAGTGCCAGCCAGTGTGGACAATGGGGAAACTGGTTGCCTGCCCTGTGATTGGGCCCCCACTGACTGCTTGTTGCAGTAATATCTTCACCGGTGTGATCACGTAAGAAAAAACTGTAGTCATGCCAAATTATAACAGTAAATTTCAGGACCCACAAGTCAGGGAATGGAGTTATAATGGGCTTTCCTAACACTATGTCACTCGAGGGACACACACTTAAGAGAAACATTTAGGCCGGGCGCAGTGGCTCATGCCTGTAATCCTAGCACTCTGGGAGGCCGAGGTGGGCGGATCGTTTGAGCTCAGGAGTTCGAGACCAGCCTGAGCAAAAGCGAGACCCCATCTCTACTAAAAATAGAAAGAAATTATATGGACAGCTAAAAATATATATAGAAAAAATTAGCCGGGCATGGTGGTGCATGCCTGTAGTCCCAGCTACTCGGGAGGCTGAGACAGGAGGATCGCTTGAGCTCAGGAGTTTGAGGTTGCTGTGAGCTAGGCTGAAGCCACAGCACTCACTCTAGCCTGGGCAACAGAGTGAGACTCTGTCTCAAATAAAAAAAAAAAAAAAAAAAGGGAAACATTTAATACTTAACTAATAATCCAAGACAATACATTCTGCTAAATGAGGCATTTTCTTGAAATATTAATTATTTTCTGTTACGAAGGAATTATTGAAAGTTGGACTAGCTTGTGTTAACCCTCATATTAAAAACAAATATTTCTATGGATGCCTATGTTTGTTGTTTTGAAATGTACTTGGTGACAAAAAATTAACTCAGAATCCCGTGGAGGGCTAACAAAGGATGAGGAAGATGACTGTGGTTTTTAAAAGTTCATGGTTTTATGGCTTTCATCCCTTTCTTGCAAATGACAATGAGTTTTTAGATTTTATGCTTCGGAATGACCTAGAAATAGCACTACTGCCTCATCCATAGATACTTTACTTGGTGTGGGAGCCCCTGGGCTCTGGAGGTGGCCCTTGGGAATCAAATCCAGTCCCCACTACTTATTAGTGCTGTGATCTTAGGATGGCTGCGAAACCTTTCAGTGCCTCGCTTTCCTATCTGTGAGACAGGGAAAACCTATACCATGAGGAGGTTATGAGGATGAAATCACCTTAGCCCACTGAAAGAGTTCTTTAAATATCAGTTGCTATTATCATCATTATTTTTTTTTTTTTTTTTTTTGAGACAGAGTCTCGCTTTGTTGCCCGGGCTAGAGTGAGTGCCGTGGCGTCAGCCTCGCTCACAGCAACCTCAGACTCCTGGGCTTAAGCGATCCTACTGCCTCAGCCTCCCGGGTAGCTGGGACTACAGGCATGCGCCACCATGCCCGGCTAATTTTTTCTATATATATTTTAGTTGGCCAGATAATTTCTTTCTATTTTTAGTAGAGACGGGGTCTCGCTCTTGCTCAGGCTGGTCTCGAACTCCTGACCTTGAGCGATCCACCCGCCTCGGCCTCCCAGAGTGCTAGGATTACAGGCGTGAGCCACCGCGCCCGGCCTATTATCATCATTATTATTACCAGGAATGTGGTCCAGAACTCAGAAAGAAGAAAAATGAATAAAAAAATTTCAGGTAGCCGAAATAGATGTTGTCAAATCCAGACACTAAAATTTAGACCCTTAGCCTACATGAAGTCATCTGTGAGCAGGATGGGTGATCCAGCTTTATAGTTCGGAGTCAATTAAGAGGAGGAAAGAGACTGCATGAACCCACAGCTCACAGCAAGGAAGGAGGAAGAAACCCAAAACACTGACCTAGAAAACCTGAGCAGTTTGGGAACATTGCAAGGAGAGTGTAAGCCCCAAACAGGGCAGGGAGTGCTATAAAAATGCAGATTCCCAGGCGTAAGACGTCTCCACTTCAATGCAGCTTTTGTGGACCGCAGTGTTTTCAAAAGATTTGTTTCAAAAAAAACCCCCAGAAATTTCCACAATAAATTTTATACTTTTTTATTTTGATAGCTAAATTTTTATTTCCAAAGGCATAAATATATTGCCTTCGAGATTCAGTGGGGGGCATTATATGCAAAGTGGATGAAAGAACTTGAATCGCTAAAATTTAAAGTGTAGAAAGACAAAGTATGCATAATAAAAAACACTGTAAGAGCTGGGTAGGAAGTGGAAGAATCAGTGGGTATCAAGCACTGAAACTGAGCTGACCAGTGCTATAAACTTCCATTGGTTAAAGTCTTTCCACCTGGTATGTTTCACCTAACTCTTGTGTCGAGGTTGTTCTTCCCTGAAAATCTTGCCTTAGTCTCTGAGCAGTAGCTTCATGGTTGCTATAATTGTAGCCTCTTCTAACACACTTGTAGTTCTCCATTCATTCTATTCAGATATTTTTGAACTTGTCCTAATCTCCTTGCTTATTTTCTCTTATTATAAGAACAGGAGCTAGCTACGAGCCAGGTAGAGAGGAAATCATCCGTGCTTCTCCAGCTGAACTCACTGCCATCACTGCTACTGTGAGAATGTGCTCTTACATCTCCCATCCTTAAAAATCCTTTCTTGACCTGACTTTCTCACCAGCTACCGTCCCATCTCTCTGCTCCCCTTTGCGGCAAAACTCCTCGAAGGGTTGCCTGTGCGTGTGTCCAGTTCCTCTTCTCCTTTTGGAATCCTGTTCCATTCCGGTTCCTCCAGGCCCAATGCTCCTTTGAACCTGACCTTGTCAAGGTCACCATTGACCTGTCTTTCAGTTCTTATGTTACTAGTCCCATTCGCAGTATTTGACAGTCGATTTCTCCTCTTTCCTGGTAGATGTTCTTCTTTTGGCTTCTTCTCAAGCCCTTTCTTGGTTTTCCTTCTGCCTTGCTGGCCGCTCCTTCATAGGAAGGAAAGTTTTACAGGTTCCTCTGCCTCTCAACCCCTTAATGTTAGAATCCCCAGCAGCTGCCATGGCTCTTGGTCTGTTTTCTTTCTCTATCTGCTCTCTTTTCTTTGGTCATTATATTCAGTCTTGTAACATTAAATATACCAGTGACTCTCAGATTTATATCTCCAACTTGGACCCATCTCCTGTATTCTGGACTTGTATATCCAGCTACCAAATTGATGTCTCACGATCATAGTCCAAACTGAGCCCCTCTTCTCGACCACACCGAGGCCTGCTTCACCTGTGGCCTTCCCCATCTCAACTCGTGACAAGCCATCCTTGCAGTTCCTCTGGTCAGACGTCTTGCAGTCATCCCTGAGTCTCCTTTCCTTTCACACCTGAATTCAGTCTCTCACAGGAAGCTGTGGTCACTGTTCCTTCCAAATGGATCCACTGCGCCTTTCCAGCTTTAATGCGACCACCTGGTCTGAGCCATTTCATCTCTCACCTGGTTCCTGCACTGGCATCTTCCCACTTCTACGTGTTCCCCCGTGCACTGCTCCTAACACAAGACAGTGAGGCTTTTCAATGTCCTTGCTCTGCTGACCACCCTGCAGCGGCTCCCATTTCATGCAGAATGAAAACCCAAGTGCTCACAGTGCCCACAAGTCCCCCACGCTGTAGCCACTCCTGTGCTCTCTGACCTCATCTCCCACCATCACCCTGCACTCTTCCCCACCCCCGCTGGCCTTCTTGTTGTTTTCCAGCCGTGCCAGGAACCCTGCAGCCCAAGACCTTGACACCGGCAATTCCCTCTGCCTGGAACCTTCTTCCCCCATATCCGCACGGCCAACCCCCTCACCTTTCCTTGCATCTTGCTCTATTCTTTCTTCTGTTGCACTTATTGCCTTTGCATACTATATAATATACTTGATTTTTTGGGTCCATATTTACTTTACGGCACCACCTACTAGAAAGGAAGCTCCATCCCTTTTGTTCACTGATGTATCCCAGCAGCTAGAGCAGGGCTGACCACTGTTGTTGCATGAACCAATGAACTAACTTCCCTTTGAAAATCAGCTCCTCTTCCCAATTTCTGCCATTGATTCCACCATGATCTTTTTTCAACCAGATTGAAATCTTGGAGAGATCTTTATTCTTCCCATCAGTGCGTCACTGTACATAATCCATTTGGGGTCTGTATGGATGAATTATGTCGTAGAGTCAGGGGTCCTTGCCTAGTCCACAGCCATGTCGATTTCCCGGGCTCTGGTTACCTCTCCAGGGAGTGTTGTTTATCCTTGCCCTGGTCTCTTTCCCCTCCGGTGTAGCATGTAAACCTCTTCCAAAAGTACAGCCTTAGTCACCTCACCCCCTGCCCAGTGAGTAAACTTTTTAGCTCAGTATTTAAATGTAGCTTAAATGAGAGACCACGGGAGGGGAGTGGTGGAGACCTGAGGGGAGAGTAATGGAGTCCTTCCTGGTGGAGGAGAATCTGGGAGAAAAATACTTTTTTAGGAACTTCATTCCTTCCCTCCAAATAGAAAAAAGTTTTGTTTTTCTTCCTTTGAAATTTGTTTCGTTTTATTTCCAGGGCTCCTAGATGTTTTTAAGTGTACATCAAGATGTTATGAGCACAATGAAGAACACGTAGTGGATTTTGTTGCATGAACTGGCACTAACCAAATATATTTAGCTGTATTAAAAGTGCATAGTGGAAAATAAATGACACACAAATTTCCCTTTTGGCCAAATCTATTTTAGTTCCCCCAAATAGTTTTTTAAAAAAATTTAACTTGAGCATCATGATCTCCGCATACTTGACCTTTCTGTACATTCCTGTGTTACCTTGCTTGTATTATTCTGTAGTATGTCAGCTGCAGTCCAGACAAACTAACCATCATTTCCTTCCCCTGGCTCTTGCCCCCCTTTCTATGGGAGGCCCAAGGCTGCGCTTCTTGGCAGGTGAAGCTCCAAACTTATTTTACTGCAGTCATTTATTTTTCCAGTTCTTTGAATCTCTTAAATCTATATCTATCAGTCAATCATCTATCTGTCTGTAATTATATATAAAAAGTCCCTACCAAATGATTCTTGCACTTAATTGTGTTTCCTTGAGTTTTATCCTTAGCTGTTTCTCCCCTGTTTTCTTTAGCTATTGGACATCAGGTGTCAGCATTAGATTTGGGTTCGTTTTCACTCATTTATTCCTTCGTTAAAAATGTTCCACAGACTGGAAGAAAACATTTATGAAAGACATATCCGTCAAAGGACTGTTATCCAAAACATACAAAGAATGTTTAAAACTCAGCAGTAAGAAAATGAACAACTTGAAAATAGGCTTAAGGTCTGAACAGATGCCTCACCAAAGAAGATACAAAAAATGAGCATCTGGAAAGATGTTCCACCTCATATGTCATTAGAGAATTGCAAACAACGAAATACCACTACACACACCTATTAGTGTGGCAGAAACCTGAAACACTGAGAACACCAAGGATGCAAAGCTGTAGGCTCTCTCAGTCATCATTGGCAGGAATGCAGAATGGTACTGCCACTTTGGAAGATAGTTCTGCAGTTTCTTACCAAACTAAACATGTTCTTATCACACGACCTAACAATCTCACTCCTTGATATTTACCCAGATGAGCTGAAAGTTTATGCCCATGCAAAAACCTGCACATGAATGTTTATAACAGCTTTATTCATAGTTGCTGAAACTTGGAAGCAACCCAGATGCCCTTCAATAGGTATACGGAAAAGTAAACTATGATACATCCACCCACTGTAATATTATAAGGGATAAAAAGAAATGAGGCATCGAACCACAAAAAGACATGGAAGAACCTTGAATGCTTCGTACTAAGTGAAAGAAGCTAATCTGAAAAGGCTACTTACTATAAAGATTCCAACTCTATGACTTTCTGGAAAAGGCGAAACCATGGAGACAATAAAAGACCAGTGGTTTCCAGGGGTTAGAGTGGGCGAGGCACAAATAGGTGGAGCATAGATGATTTTTAGGGCAGGGAAGCTTCTCTGTATGGTATTATAATGATGGATACATTTGTCCTAAACCCATAGAACGCACAATGCCAAGAGCGAACCCTAATGTAAACCGTGGACTTTGGGTGACAATGGCGTGTCAGTGCAGGTTCATCAGTTGTGCTGGTCGTGGTGCAGCCTGTGCGTGTGCGTCCATGGGAGGAGGGTATGTGGGAACTCCGTGCTTTCCCCTCGGTTTTACCTTGAATCTCAAATATCTCTAAAACATAGTCTATTCATTTTTTTTAAAAATGTTCACGATTGCTTTCATGCCAGACATGAAGTAGCCACTTATCCCTGTCTTAAAAACGATCACAGTTTAGTGAGGGCAACCAACATGTATAGGAGCAAAAAATGGTGAGGTAAGAAGTATGCCCAGAATTCCTGTGAATGACTCATCTGAACCCTGGGCCTCTGTTTCCTGACCTCGTGGTCCACGTCATCCTCCCTTGCTCCATTGTTTAATTTACACTTTTTTAGAGACAGTGTCTCGCTCTGTCACCCAGGCTGGAATGCAGTGAGCTCATGATAACTCACTGCAACTTCAAACTCCTGGGCTCAAATGATCCTCCCACCTCAGCCTCATAAGTAGCTGGGACTGTGGGTGCATGCCCCTATTCTCAGCTAATTTTTCTTTCTATTTTTTTTGTAGACATGGGGTCTTGCTATATTTCCCAGGCTGGTCTTGAACTCGTGGCCTCGAGCAATCGTTCCACCTCAGCCTCCCAAAGTGCTGGGATTCCAAGCACGAGCCACAACGCCCGGCCCCTTACTCCATTTCTGCCACTCCCTCCCATGGCCCCACCTTGCATGTTTTTCCTCCCATAGAAGTCTTCCACCTCTGGAGTCCTAAGCCTGGTCTCTGCTCATTGCTCATATCTCCCTCTACCTCCCTCTACCGGTTCCCCAATCCTCTCTAGCACTGTGACCCACCAGCTCTCTCCCATCTCGCAGCCCTTGCAGCCTGGGAAATATAGCAAGACTCTACCTCTACAAAAAATAGAAAGAAAAATTCGCTGAGAATGGGGGCATGCACCCACAGCCCCAGCTACTTAGGAGGCCAAGGTGGGAGGATCATTTGAGCCCAGGAGTTTGCAGTTGCAGTCAGTTATCATCCTGCATCCTGCTTAGGTTTCAGGATCCAGCCCTGAAGCCCCCTCCTATCAGTACCCTAAAACTCCCTTACCTTGTCCCTTTGTCCCTTGCATGGGGAGTCCCACAAGAAAAAAAATCACCCAGTGAGACAGTGTGGCCACGGCACACCCCATGGCAGGCCCTCTGCACCTTCGGGAGGTTGCAACTCCCTCTCAGCTCTCTGGCCGGAGCTCTCTGAGCTTCCGAAACTGGGTAGCAAACCCTGGCTCCAAAGACTGTGTCTGGGAGCAATTTCCTGCCTTCACCAGGTGTTCATGCGACCCCCGCCCCATTGAAAGGAGCCAGCGAAGCTCTTTATATGAAACACATTTCGTGGTTGTGGATGGAATCGTTAACGGCCTCTCGCCAGTAAACCTCATTTAGTGGCTAAGGAGATCCACGGGGCCGATACTTCATTTGCTTCAATGATAGAAATCTGGGGCCAAAACCTGGATTCTTGTTTATAAAGCACAGGAATGAGGAAAGAAAGAAACCTTGAAATCTTGCAGCCAATATAGAGGGTTGCTTAAGGTAACTACTGTGCTGTCACGGTCTGTCATTTTAGAAGCACGCAGGTATTCTCTGTTTAAAAGCGGACAAACTTACCTTTCCTTTCCTTTGTCTTTGTGTACTTTGCACAGGACTGAAGATGTCAAGGAGAATGTGCTGGCGGTTTTACTCATTGTCCTGGTCTCCCTCCTCGGATTTCTGACGCTGAGCCGAGGCTTTTGCAAAGACATGTGGGTGCTCCTCTTCTGCCTGGTCATGGCCAGCTGCCAGTATTCCCTGTTAAAGGCAAGGTCTCATCTAATTCTTACCAGTAACATGTGTTCTCACTAACGTAGCCTTGAGAGCATGAGATGATGACACAGACACTTCTGATTTGTGTTTTAGAGCGTTCAGCCCGACCCCGCCTCACCAATACACGTAAGTTTCCAAATGCAGGCAAGTGGCTTGTCTCGTCTGCCTGTGTTAAAGACAGGGAAAAGGCCAAAATCTTTTCAAAAGGCGAAATCTGTATCCCTATCTGTATATTGAATATAAAAAGCAGAAATGTTAAATGGACATAGGAGTGCATGGTGGCCGAGCTCCAGTTGGCTCTGAGAGCATGATGTGGGTGGTACTAGGGGAGGGTCGGGGTGGGGGTCGGAGAGTGTGTGGGGGGGGTTTTCTCTTACACCACATCCATGTCAGGAAACAGCGAGCAGCCTGGTGGGGAAGAATGCAGACTCTGCAGTCAGACTGCCTGCCTTTGTTTCCAGATTCTTCCACTTGAGTTTCTGACACTGAGCAAAATACTGGTCCTCTCCATGCCTCAGTTTCCCTATGTGTAAATGAGGCTAATGAAAACACTTATGGGAATTTAATTCACGTAATGTGTGTACAACAGTGCCTGGCACATAGAGATGGCTCAATAAATGTTAGCTATTATTATTAGTAATATCAGTTATGTGGGCAATGAATCATTATTTTTTAAATTTATCATATATATTTATGGGATATAAGGTGATGTTCTGGTGTGTGTATACATTGTGGAATGATTAAATCAAACTAACATATCTATTACCTCACATGTCATTTTTTTTTTTTTCTGGTGAGAACATTTGAAATCTCTCTTAGCAATTTTCAAGTATATAGTACGGTGTTATTAAGTATAGTCACCATGCTATACAGTAGGCGTCTGGAACGCATTCCTCCTGTCTGAGTGAAACTTTGTACCCTTTGACCAAGCTGTCCTCCTTCCCCACCCCACCTAGTCCAGCCCCTGGGAACCACTATTCTAATCTCTGCTTCTGTGAGTTTGGCTTTCTTAGATTTCACATGTAAGTGAGGTCCTGCAATAATTTTCTTTCTGTGCCTGGCTTATTTCATTTAACCTAATGTCCTCGAGGTTCATCAGTGTTGTTGCAAAGGACAGGATCACCTTCTTTTTAAAGGCTGAGGAATATTCCGTTGTATGTATGTACCACATTTGCTTTATCCATTCATCCCTTGATGGACACTTAGAATGAGTCCACATCTTGGCAATTGTGACTAGAGCTGCAATGAACATGGCAGATGTCTCTCTGACATTCTGATTTCATTTCCTTTGTACATATACGCAGAAGTGGGGTTGCTGGGTCCTATGGTAGTTGGATTTTTAATTATTTTGAGAAACCTCCATACTGTTTGCTGTAATGATTGTACCAATTTACATTCCTATCAGCAGTGTACAAGGGTTCCCTTTTCTCCACATTCGCACCAACACTGTTATCTTTTGTCTTTTTGTTAAAAGACTTTTTTTCTTTTTTGAGACAGAGTCTCACTCTATCACCCCGGCTAGAGTGCAATGATTCTCTGCATCACAGCTCACAGCAACCTCAAACTCCTGGGCTCAAAAGATCCTCCTGCCTCAGCCTCCCCAAGTAGCCGGGACTACAGGCGCGTGCCACCACTCCCAGAGAATTTTGCTATTTCCTCTAGAGATGGGGGCGGGGTCTCGCTCTGGCTCGGGTTGGTCTCGAACTCCTGGCCTCCAGCAATCCTCCTACGTAGGCCTCCCAAAGTGCTAGGATTATGGGTGTGAGCGACTGCGCCCAGCCCATCAAAGACCTTTTAACAGGTGTAAGGTGATGTCTCATTGTGGTTTGAAATTGCATTTCCCTGAATTATTGTTCTTTTCACACGAAGCTGATCTCTTCCTAGTCCACATTTTCAAGTGTATCGTTACCTTTCATCCCCATAACTTTGGGCCAATTCGTAACTGGGACTCTGGGCTTACCAATACTGATATGTTTGTTGGTGCTCTGGCATTTTTCTGTGAGCTCTGAAACACAGGCACATGGTTTTGTCTGAGCCTGCTGCCCCCTCCCCTTGTTTGGGGCGGTGTACAGGGTTCTGGGAGACAGGCACAGCCCTGCAGGTACTCTGGCCCGAGTAGACTCCCCAGCTGTCTTAGCAACCTTTCCTGGGTTGTGGCAAGCTCCTACGGGTCCCTGGAAAACTCTTCCAGTGAAAGAAAGGTTGATCGTCCCTCTATTGTGCTTTTAAAAAACTCATATTCAGGATTTAGGACTGATTTTAAATCTCTGATAGCTCCTGTTTCGCTCCCAGTAATTAAGAAAAGCTTATAATTGGACGATCACATGGCACACATTGCTCTCTTGTTAAATTCCTCTGTTCCCCATAATTGGTTTACATGTAATACATCTTCTTTTATCCTGGAGTCTGAATGTCAAGATAAGTAGAAGCAGCATAATGAGGGTATGGAGATGTATTGTTATGATCATCACCAGAAATCTGGGTTAGGCGGTGGGGGCAGAGCTGTGCAGCTTTGAAGCGTTTTATTCAAGCCCACCCTAGATGCCACGGCACCACCCTCCTGCTTCCGGAAACCTTCCTTGCTTGTTCCTACACTTCAGCGTCACTGTTTTTCTGGGTGACTCAGGGGAGGGGTGGTCTATGCTATTAAACGTTCCTTTCCTGCATGTCACTTCAGAAATAATGCAGAACACGCTAGCACAGGCGGATGGCAAGTGTGGCTGCGTGATCCTTGTGGCTTTGTGATGCCCGTTCCCATGGCCCCCGTGCTGCTCTGCTCTAGGCTGGAGTCACATTGTCTAGTTCCTGGAGGAATGGATCAAGCTGCTGTCCCTTTATCTGAGCAAGCCCGTCACAGCGAGACATTACTTTTCTTACCGTCGTAGTAAACCTAGACATCTAACCATGTTTATTACAGTAATTAATTTGCTTACACAGATTTCTAAGTAGATTAGTCTCTAATTTGAGTTGGTGTTTCTCCAGTAGTGCTAATGAAGAAACAAAATGTGGTAGCTATAAAATATTTCCTGCTGCAATCTGGCCACGCCATGTGGGTATTTAGAAGGCAGATTTATTATCTCCCGTGTATAGACGGAAAAACTTCAGAGAGGAGATGGTCAAGAGAGTGACCAAAGGTTTGGGGCACAGAGACAGATCTCAGGCTGCTGCTGTCTCCAGTCCTGGCTCGTTTTCCTTCTCAAGGGGCTGTCGAATGAACCAGACTGCGTTTCAAACCACGCCACTTTGTGCTTTTGTCAGGAGGTGGTTAACTAATAAATTCAGCCAATTCTTGCTCTTAGAGGGATTGACTTATTTTTTCCTTTCTGCTTGTTTCCAGGAGCACAGGTGGCAAATTTTGAGCAAGTTGTTAACACCAGAAGAGAGCAAAATGAAAATAATTTTTTTTTTTGCATAACACTTGGTATATTTGAGTTTTAAATACAGAATTAATAATGTAATAGATATGGTGCAGTAGCCCCTGGGCCTAAAAGAAATTGGTCTGATTGTAAAAGAACACAGGTAGTATAAATGGGTAGAGTTGTCAAAGTTGTTTCATAAAAACACCTTAAGTTGTGTTCTTTCAATATTCTCTCATTTTTTTTTTTTTTTTTTTTTTTTTTGGAGACAGTCTCTGACTCTGTTGCCCAGGCTAGAGTGCCATGGCGTCAGCCTAGCCCACAGCAACCTCAAACTCCTGGGCTCAAGTGATCCTCCTGCCTCAGCCTCCCGAGTAGCTGGGACTACAGACATGTGCCACCATGCCCAGCTAATTTTTCTATATATATTTTTAGATGTCCATATAATTTCTTTCTATTTTTAGTAGAGACAGGGTCTTGCTCTTGCTCAGGCTGGTTTCGAATTCCTGAGCTCAAACGATCCTCCCGCCTCGGCCTCCCAGAGTGCGAGGATACAGGCGTGAGCCACCGTGCCCGGCCTTTCAATATTCTGTTTGCATATTAAACATGAATGAGGCCGGGCGCGGTGGCTCATGCCTGTAGTCCCAGCACTCTGGGAGGCCGAGGTGGGAGGATTGCTTGAGGCCAGGAGTTTAAGGTTACAGTGACCTATGATCGTGCCACTGTACTCCAGCCTGGGCGACAGCGTGAGACCCTGCCCCATTAAAAAATAAATAAGTAAATAAGAATAAAAGAAAAGAAAACAGCTCTGAGAGAGCTTAGAAAGTTTAGGTGTTGGAGTGAATACTGGAAGCAATCTGAGGATCGGAGACTAGCAATATAGTAACGGGGGATGAGGATATTAATATGCTTATAACAGTAACCAATCATGATAACCCAGAAAGCAAAATTCAGTAGAATTTCTGAGCGGTAGCAATGACTGAAGCAGCGTGCATGGGGATCACCTCTACAAGCCAGAGTCTGAGCCAATTCCCCCCCCCCCCAGCTGGGGCAGCACCCGGGAATCTGCATTTATGTACATCCCAGGGTGATCCTGGTGGGGGTGATCTCAGATCACACATTGAGAAACAGTGGGGTAACCAGAAGCATGTAGAATCCAGCCTTACCATGTACAAGCTGTGGGGTCTCAGGAAACCTACTTCTTTGAATCTTAGATTTTTCTGCAAAAGAAGAATAATAAAACAGGATTATAAGGGATTGAAACAAGGTAATTCCTCTGAGTGTTTGGCATAGTATCTGACCCTAAAGCACCTAGCAAATGTTAGTAGTGTTTTTGTATGTTTGCAAAATATGGATAATCATAACAACCTCAGTTGGGTTTAGTAGAGTGCATCGGGCAATTTTTGTAATGTGTCCAGGGCATGTTCCAGAGCATGCCAAGTCCTCTGTAAGTGTTTCCTTCCGCTCTGCATGTTTGTCTTGACTCCTTGCTGACAGTGCAAACTCTAAAGAGCTTGGGCTGCAACTTGTCATGTGTTCTAGCCCATTACAGTTGCTGTTAATTCAACGAAGACATCTGGTATCCAATTCAGGTTACATAGAAATCATTGCAAATGATTTTTATAAATAAACTTTTTATTTTAGAATGGTTTTAGATTTACAGAAAAATTGGGAAGGTAGTACAGAGAACTCCCATACCCAGTTCTCCTATATCAACCTCTTACATTAGTCACAATGTGGTACATTTGTCATAATTAATGGACCAATATTGTTACATTATTATTAACTAAAGTACACATTTTACTCAGATTTCCTTAATCTTTAGTAATGTCCTCTTTCTGCTTGAGGATTCCATCTAGGATACTGTATTACATTCAACTATCCTGTCTCCTTGGATTCCTCTTGGCTGTAGCAATTTCTCAGATTTTCCTTAGGTCTGAAAATAATTAGTCTGATTCTAAAAGGAAACAGGTCTGGGAAAGCTCAAAAAAACTGAGGCTTGGGGTGGTTACTGGAAGAAATCTGAGGATCAGATGCTGGTAATATAGTAGCAGTCATAGTAGTTTTTGAGGACCTGGACAGTTTTGAGGAGGACTGGTCAGGTATTTTGCAGACTGTCCCTCAGCTGGGATTTGTCTGATGTTTCTCTCATGACTGGACAGGGATTATGGATTTTTAGGAGGAATATCACAGAGGTGCAGTGTCATGTTGATCACGATCACATCATGTCAAGGGTACAAATTATCACTGTGACTTACCACTGTGGATGTTGACCTTGATCATCTGGCTAAGGTAGTGTTTGTCAGAGGAAGGATTTTGAATAAGATGAAATAATGTCTCAATCCTTAATCCTAGGAATAATGTCAATTTATTGGATCTCGATTAAAAGTCAAAGTCAAATAATATTTGTATATTTACTTTGCTCAAAAAAGTAGTCGAAAGCAGGAGCCATTCCAAATTGCCCTCTTTTAATTCTCATATCCTAAATTTCTGTCATTAATGAAGGGCAGAACATAGGTCACCACCCTTTCTGATGCCTTTCACTGCCTTTGAGGGAGATGCTGAGGAAGTGGGGAAATAGCTTGAACCAGGAGGTAGCAGAATGGAATGTTCTGGACGGCGCTTAGTGAGCACTTTGACGCCCACTTTGCTGGCCCCTGCGTTGGGCAGCTGCATCTGCCGTTTTGCATTAGTCAAGGTTCACAGACCTGAAAGTTGGGAAGTTGGTCCTAACATAGATTGTTCTGCAGAATTAAATGATAAACTAAGCTTAAGGACTCTTACTTGCCTGTATCTTTTCAATTTTTAAAGTAGCCTGTTAAATTTCTACCATATTTAAACTGAAATAGCATCTGAGTAGTAACCAGTTGAGAATTATTTGACCCTTCGGTTGAGACTTATCTTCTCTAGTGTTTTCTCTAAACTATTTTGGGTTCTTCTGTGTCCACAAAGTGTGGGTCACAGATTACCTGCTGTCTGGGGTGGCGGGTGCCCATGCCCAGCGCCCTCGTGTTTGCTCCACATACGAGGGCCACCGAAGTGCATAGTTGCAAACATGTAGGCTGACTCTAAATGGACAGGTGAACTGCTAAATCCAGCGTACAAAAGAAGTCATCAGTCGCCACAAAGAAATGATGTTTAAATAAACTCACCTACACCACCGTGATGTCTTGGTGTAAACCGTAAAACACAGCGAACCCCTATTGCAGCGGTGAGAGTTCGGTGTGGGTGATCATCCTGTCACAGCACCCGGGGGGGGGGGGGGGGGGCTGGGCAGCGCAGGTGTGGTTTTTCTACACCCCCTGCAGGTAAGCGGCCCTTTGCTCCGCCCAGAGTCCTTTTGGGAAAAGCCGACACCCCAGAGTTACAATGAATGCTTTCCCAGCTCTCTTGGTTTGCTTCACATCAGTAACGCTCCTATTCTGTGTTTAAAGAGTGACGATTATGAATGAAATTTCGTCGAGTCACGCCGAGTCCTTGGGCCTGAGGGATCCAGCGTCAGATGCGTTCATCCCCTGGTGGCTGTGGGGAGTCAGGCAGCCGGGGGTCCCCGATCCTTACCTTGCCACCGTTCTCTGTCTGTGAGGCCTGGGGCAACTTCTCCATCCTTGTGCCTCAGTTTACGCTTTTCCAGATGAGCATAGTGTGCGCTTCTCAGGGTGTTCTGAGGATCAGCCACGCGAATGCGTGTGACTAGCAGGGCAGCGAGGGCCTGGGATGCGGGAGAGGCCAGGTAAACGTGACCTGTTGTCGCTGACGTTGTTTTTACATCAGTCATCAGAAAGAGTAGCGGGACCTCTGCCTGCGGCAGTGACGAAAATGTGCAAACTCAGTGGGTGTGAGGGGCTCTCCTTTGCCCCGTGGGGTGATGCCTGGAGCTGGCACAGGCAGCGAAGCCCCTGGACAGCCCCCGTTCGGTCTCCTCTGGGGCCCAGCTGCGCTCCAGCCCTGGGCCCTCTGAGATTCCCTGTGACACCCCGTCTTCTTTCTAAGACATTTTCCCCTTAAGAATCACAACCCAATGTTGAAAGCGTTTGCCCATCCCACTCTTTCCCTAAGAGGCTAATCAGGATGGGCCCGTCATTAGCCACAGGTGCCACTGCTCTCCCCAGCTGCGGCTCCTGGAGTTGGTAGATTCTCAGCGTGCTCTTCCCCTGCCCCGAGACCAGCACGTGATGTGGTTATGCGGACGCAGGGCTGATGGAAAACGCAAATGCGCACATAAATCTGCTCCTGTTTGGTGGCCTGGCAAGACGCTCCACGCCTGCGTTCCGCTGGTGCTCCCCAAGTGTGTTTGAAAATTAAAAACAGGTGAGGAATAACCGAGTCAAATGAGTTTTTGAGAGATTATGATCAGACTTCATCTGGTGGATTGTGCGGAGTTTATTGAAAAACATTTGAAAATCAGTCCTTGAGGATTTTGATGATTGATTCATATGTGAAAGTAGGAACTGGAGAGCAAGGCATTTTGTTAGTAGGTGATCTCAGGAATCGAGGCAAATAGAAGTGACCTATGTCCCATGTGTTAGCAGTACGCTTAGAATGGTTTGGGGACCCTAAACATAAAATGGGAAAATGGGGTGAAGCAGGAACGTGGCGAAGAGGGCAGGCTCTCTGTAAGTGTGCCTTAAGCTTCGTTTCACAAACTGCAAACACAAAGAAAGCATTCTCCTGCCCGATACGGTTTGATCCAGCATGATATCTTAGACTTGTTGAAAGCCAAAGACTTTTAATTCCTAGATAATGAAGGAAAAATCAGAGCAAGGGGAAGGTAGCTATTTAATTATATTTCCTAAACAGTGTCAGTTTGAGGAAATGTCTCGTCTGCATGGATGTTTGTACACTGCATAGCTATTTATAACAACAAATTTATTTTGCGATTCACTTGATGAGAAATGCGTTTAGGTTTACCTTAGGCTTTAGTTTCATTTTTTTTTAAATGCAAATAAAGTATTCCCATACCCATTAATCTATGACCTAGTTGGATTCAAAAGAAAATTTCATAAGGGCGCAAATATCCTTCAAGGCTTAGCCTGGACTCTGGGGCCCAACATAGCCAGCCTCCGTGGACAGACTGTGTTTTCCTGCCTGTTAAAAGATAGTCTCAGAATAGGGCCATTTCTATTATAGAAGCAGTGACAACTTAAATTGCGTTTCTAAATGTAGTATGTTCAAGGCAGTGACTTTAAATATCCATATCTGAAACCATAGCACCTTAATTTTTACTTTTTACGCTCAAGGTAGTTCATGAATTGCAAAGGATATTTTCCCCCCTAATTCATTTTTGTTGGTTTTTTTGAATCTTATGAATTGTGCATTGATTTGTGAGATGTAAACTCTGTGTTGGTTTTTGCCCTGGAAAGTTGATGTTGTAGCTTTTTCTTAATTTTTCTATCCAGGAAGAATAAAAAGTGTTTCTCCTTCTCCTCATAACAATATTTGGAGTGCTAAAATGAAGTCTGCTAAATATTTGGTACCCCTCAGAGGAATGTGCTGTATACGTAGTGTAAATAACAAGTTTTTTAAATTGAATCATTCCACTGTGCTATACTAAGACATTTTATGCAATCTCTGCTGGTATAAGTTTGCACCGGTATTGTCTTGCTTTTTGAGACACTAGGAAATTGAAGCCCACAGCTTATAATTCTATTTCTTATTACTAGTGGAGCCCAAGTGTAGAGCAAATAATGGTTTAAATTAGTTTTGCACTTGAAATGAACAAAATGAATGGAAGTTGCACTGTTGGGGAAAGCATTGAATTAGATCTAGATTTTCTCCAAGGAGGGTAATTACATTTTTAGGTAAATCTTGTTGAGATTGAGAAGCCTAACATTCTTTTTGATATTCTCATTCTGATTTAACACAATAAGCATCAGGCCTTTTTTTTTTTTTTTTTCTTTTTCTCTCTGGTATTTTGTGTGAATGAATTGTGGTAGGGGAGGGGAGAGAATGTGTTATATGGTGTAAGTTGTACGATATGGTGTAAATTACTGACTGTGAGGCTTTTGACATTTAATCAAAACAAAAGGTACCATTCAGAAATTGTGTTTGTTTTCTAGGGACACAACCAAATCATAACATATAGCAGACCAATCTATTTTTGTGTGCTGTGTGGCCTTATTTTGCTTCTTGATACAGGGGCCAAAGCCAGGCACCCTCCCAGTTACGTTGTGTATGGCCTGAAGCTCTTCTCTCCTGTGTCCCTGCAGTCAGCTAGGGACTACTTAATAGGTGAGTTAACTTTGGGGTTGTGGGGAAAAATGGGGGGAAGGGTATGTCTCCCTTTATCTTCTGGATCCTAACGGGAGAAGGCACCTTACTTGATTACTGGACGAAGAGATGTGCATTTCCCTTTTGGCTTGTGCTTCTATAGAAGACTGTCTGGGAGCCCGAGCCCCAAAGCATTCAGTAATGGAATTAATTTAAAGCATTTTTATAACCATGACCAAGGGGTCACAGCACTGTGGTATCTGAAGAATGGTTGCTGTGGCACCTGCTGGGGTGGTTTTGTCGCCCAGGTGGCAGCATGAACAGGCATGACCCTCAGCCCAGGTGGAGTCCTGGGTTCTCCGGTCACCCACTCTTCTACTAGTGCCCTTTGCTTGCCTTAAGGTCTGCATTTGATGTCAAATGCTCTGTTTAAACAAGTCACCTGCATATCATAATAGTTTAGAGGCCTGGCTCTGGAGCTAGACGGCTGGCTGTTTGAATTCCAACTTTGCCACTTCACTTAGATGTGTGACCTCAGGCAAAATTCAGCTGTGCTATGGGGACAAAAATATGCCCCATCTCAGAAGTTGTTGCAAGTTTTAAATGAGTTAGTGTCCTTGAACATATAGAAGGTTCCTGGCACCAGGCATTAGCTGTTAGTGTCATTATTCTGCACAGAGGCTGCCCCAGTATTGGCTGCAGCTGCTCAGAGAATTCTTGCAAAGACATCAAGGGGTTTACACACCTGCTGACTTGTAATTGGCTGTGATCACATCGACCATCTGAGTTGATAAAGGGCAGCAACCAAAGACACCACTCCTGCATGTCTCCCTTGCCAGCTGGAAATCTTACTCAAGAGGAGACTGTCAAAGCCATAGACCCCATATCCTTTCCACACCCCATGCGACAGCTCCTCCAATCTCTCCAGTGGAGCTGGGGAGGGTGCCCAGATGTGGTGTAAGCTTTCTTTGGGCTCCTGATAGGTGAACACTCTGGTAGGCATTCTACCCTCTGGCCTCCTTCCCAACTACCATCTCCCCATTTCTCTTCCTGCTGTGTTGGGAGCAAACTGTTCATTCCCCCCACACCCAACCCACCGCAAGCCCGCTTTCCACGCATCCTCAGCGCTTCCCTTCCGGTCGCATCATGTGAGGAGCTGAGTAGCTTCTTCATGCTGAAATGTTAGGCACCACGTTTCAGAGAATCTCTGAGTTCAGTGAGGAAAGAGAAACAGGTTGGGAAAAAAAAAAAAATAGGAACAGATCCCATGATTAGACTCCCAGTCAGTGCTCGAGAATATTTGTTTCTACCCTTCCTGATATTTTTCACTTTCGTTTTTTTTTCTTAAATCCCATCTGACGCTCTGTTGGTTGGCGCACACACACCTACAACAAGAAAGACCTTCAGCCATTTTCACCTTCTTATAACTTCGCTCAGCCATCTTCCCCCTTCAGCCAGTTGCAATGAGAGAGTCAGTTTGAGTGGACAGACATGTCCGGTCATAACTGCAGACACTGTGGAGTGCCATCTTGGCTGTTGTCGTCTTTTTGCAAACAGCAGTGCTGGAGTCCAGAGCTCAAGGGCACACAGGGACCTGGGATGAGAGGTGGAGAGAGCATAAAAGGATTTTGGAAGATGTTCTAGAAACATTTCTCTACACCAAAGTGTTGCCTTTTCTCTCTCCACACCCCACACTCCATCTTGGGTACTTCATGGCCATATTTTCCCCAAGTCATGCACGTGGTTAGTGCTGGTGGAGTGCCACCTCTCATAGGTCACGAGGACCTGTGGCCTCTTCTCATCTCCTGCCCACATGTGTGTTCCTTCTGCTCGGAAGCTGTTCCACTGCCCTCCCACCCTAAACCACGCTAGCTAACAACACCTCGTTTCCCTAAGTTTGGTCCCATCTTCCACCCTTTAGCAACCCATAATTTTCATAGCCCTTAACACATTTCATAGCAGCCTGCTTATGTTTGTGATATCTGATCAATGTCTGTCTCCCTCACCAGCTTATCTGCAGTGCAGGCAAGGCAAAGACCCGCCTGCTTTCTCTCCACTGACTCCTCCCGGTGTCTGGTATCTGCAGGCACTAAATAAACAGACATTGAGCGGATGAACTCATGAACATAAGACTGTGCTTTAAGTACTAAAGAGATTAATGCACAAAGGAACTTTTGGAATGCTTCCCATTCATAAATCAGAGAAGGCTATAGTCAATTTGCACGGTTTAACTCAGCCCTTAGAATTACTTGAGACTTCATAAGGACCTTTTGCCAATGATCTGTGGAAAGATACTTGGGGGAAGAAGCGCATGACATGTATTCCATTGACAAATTGCTTTTCTGTACTTAGGTCTCTCCTTCATTCCTGCTTTTTATTTATTTATTTATTTTTTAATTTGCTACTATAAAAAAGTCAACTCTGTTGAATAAGTGTAGTTGTCTTGGCATGGCAAACTTACAAATGGTATTAGAATGTGAGATATTATTGAAGCTCAAAAAGTAAGACCTTAATGTACTTGGCAAAAGCTTGAGATTTTACTTTTAGCAGTAACTCTTGTTCTAGAATGTGTTACTAGCTACACACAATCTAATTTTATTTTTCTTCAAATCAGTTACATTAGGGACTGGAGAGGGAGCATTCTTATCTTTTTAACTGGAATTCCCTTTCCCTCCTGGAAATATCTCCCTAAGATATATTTTTGTCTGCTTGTCAACACTGACAAGCAAAAATGTTGATAAATATTCCAGCAAGCCAACTAAATGACTTATAGGGTAAAGATAAATAGAAAAATAGAACAATAGCAATCCCTGTGGAATGAACGTGTTAAACATACTAATTTGCACTGACCAGGAAAAGGCTGTGAAACAAATTCAGAACACATGGTAAAGAGAGGGAGGCAATAGAGGCTAATACTATTTTCCTGACTTCATGAGGGAAAACAAGGGCAATTCAAAGTCATTTTTTCTTTGTGGAACTTCCTCACCCTCTGTTTCTTCAACTGACAGGGGATCTAAGTAGTCCACAGTGGCTGCCACTGTTATGTTAAGGGACTAGCAAGAAGAGAAGAAAAAATTAGGAGAAAACAAAGGATTAGGAGGAAAATGGAGTGTATGTGTTTTCTAGGGCCACCATAACAAATTACCCCGAACTGGGTGGCTCCAAACACCAGAATTTTTTGTCTCACAGTCTTGGAGGCAAAGTCCGAGATCAGGGTGTGGGCAGGGCCACACCCTCCCCAAAGGCTCTCAAGAAGGGCCTGTCCAGCTCTCTCTCTTGGCTGGTAGATGGCTGTCCTTCTGCTGTGGCTTCACACGGTCTTCCCTCTGTGTGTCTCTGTGTCCAAATTTTTCCCCTTTTTATAAGGACACCAGTCATGTTGGATGAGGGCCGAGGTGGACCCTAACGCGCTCAGCTTAGCTTGTTCGTCTGCCAAGACCTTATTTCCAAATAAAGCCACATTCACAGTTATGGGGGGCGGGGTTAGGACTTCAACATCTCTTGTGGGAACACAATTCAACCCATAACAAGGACCATGTAGGAAAAAGGACAAGAGAGAAGCAAGAACTAAGTACATGTGACACTGTTTACCGTCTCGTTTACCAACAGCCAAAGGTGCTGTTGTGCCTTTCCCGCTGTGTTGGGTGGAACTGGTCCTCCTCTGGCAGGTGCCAGGGGACCTGAGTATTTCCTGGAGCAGTGCCTTATTGGTGATATTTCTGTTACCCGCTGCCACCCTTGGTTTCTGCTTAGCGCCATCACCCTGTCAGAGGGGGAGGAGGCGGCAGAGGAATTGGAACAGGAAAGGAGCGAGGACGGTCCCTGGGAAGAAAGAGTTGAGTGCCTGAGTCAGTGGTAGATGGCGAGTCAAGTGGACACTGTGCAGGCGGTAAAGAAGGAAAAGCTCTTTGTCATATTTAAAGCAAGGAGAGGAACATCTCAAAGGCAAGAAGCAAATGTCAGGTAATAGAGCAATAAAAGGAGGAAAAATTAAGGTGAACGAAGAAGATATAAACATTGAGGACAATATATAATTTCTTTTTCTTTTATGATCATATACAGAATGTCACTTTGTTGACTTTCCTTTGATTATAAGGAAAACTTCTTTATTTTTATTTCTAGGAGTAAGGTGAAAGTCCTTCTTACCATTCATTTCGTGTGCTCATTCAGCAACCAGTGACCTCTGGGCTGGAATTTTTATTGCTTTCCATTTGGGTAACCAGCAAAAGCCTCTGGGTGAGACTGGCTTTGGAATTATCCTGTGGGTGAGAAAGCCAAGAGGTCTTCAGTTCTTAGTGCCCTATTTCAAAAGGAGCAGTAGCAAAGTCAGAGTGTGCCCGGAGGAGTATAGCCACGTGGGCTACGCTGGTCTGGATGCTGGTTAGAACTGGGGATGTCCAACCCAGAGCAGAAACACTTGGGTGCTGGATGCACACAGATGTGATACCTTCACATCATTAAAAGGCTGCCAGGAGACCAGCCTGGGCAGCATAGCCAGAGTCTGTCTCACCAAAAAAAAAAAAAAAAAGGCTGCCAGGTTGAAGGGAGAAGAATGTTGTATTCATAATAACTAGACCCAGCAGGTAGTAGGTAGATTCCCAGCTCACTTCAAGGAAGACCTGTAAAATGGTTTGGCTTAGAGCTGTGCTATACTACAGTAAGTTGATTAGTGAAGCAGGGAGTTCCCTGGCGTGGAAAAAGTTCAGGCAAGATGAAACCGGCTGTTATTTGTAGCCCGGGTCCATGCACTTGGTGGGTTCTTTAAACCCCTACCTAGGATAATGCAGCTTCAATAATGTCACCCTCGTAAGTGGCGATTCTGTGACCAGGTACTGCATCATTCCCACCCTTCCCTGAACACTAAGACCTCCCTTTTCTATGTCTTATACAAAGGCTTGTTTCCTGGCCTCAGTAGTCCATAATAGGACAATTAGTTAATACACAGATAGTGCACGTTGAAAACATATAATGTATGCATTCTCATCAACTCCATATGTTTTAGTTCCATATTTTCATTCTACATGCTTGGCACCCCAAACCTGCAAATACAGTAATTCATATTATTCACATTTAACAAAAAATAAGCTTAGATTATAATATTTTTATTTATGAATTTTGCATGAAAAGATCTGTACCAGAAGTTTCTGCCTTGATGATAATTATTATTAAGGAAAATAAGGAGTTAGGAAGAAGTGAAAGAAAATTACAGACCCACTCGGTGTGCTAACAAAAAATGTTTGTTCACAGGGAAAATTGTGAACAGCCACAGGGACTTTGTTATTTTTTGCTTTTGGAAAAAAAGACAGAATAATTTCAGCAATTTTAAGTGTAGTTCTTCAAAAGCCCTGCTAACATAACAAGCATTTGACTGCCTTTTCATTCATGTTAACTGCAATCTGACGGATGAGAAACATGAGCTCCACCTTCCCCTCCTTCCACCTCCACAGCTTTTATTTTAAAGACTAGAGCTTTCCTACTCCGATATGTTTTGGAGAAGATCTAGTGCGTGGCCCTTGCTGTTGCTGCTATTTCGTTAAATTCCACTTCTGCACTCACAGCCAGAGCATCTTCAGTGATGGCTTCCTGGTGTCTCTTACCATTTTATTTTCCTCATGCTGTTATTTATTGTGTTCCAATTCTTTTCACTTTAGTTTTTGTTGCATGGGCTAATGTCTTTCTCATAGAGAATACCACCCTACCTGGGATTTGCTGAATGGCTTCGGATATTTGTCTGCCTTTTAATATCATTCCACATGCAGATGCTTCCCTGTAGTTCTTCATTCTCAGGGTAGTTTTTTTCTCTCTCTCTTTCTACACACACACACACACACACACACACACACTCAGCACTGTGGAGGGCGAACTAATAAAATCTCACCGCACCTTCCTTCTGCCCTTGTCCTGGAATTGGAAGGTACAGCATAGCCTAAAATCATCATTACCGGGTGTGGAGCCCCAAAGTTAAGAGAAGAGGAAATACTCAGTTTGCTTGAAAGTTTATGGATTAACATTTCGATGCTCATGACTTATATGTTCTGTAATTAAAATTTCTGTTTATTTCTTATATCCTTCATATCTCTGAGTTCCATTTATAAGAACTGGAAAAGAAATTGTCTTACATCGTTGTGTCTAGCATACCAGTGTTGTGTTTTATTGCCTACTTTGAGTGAGAAAACCTGCTTTCGGGTGCTCTCCTTTTATACAGTATGGTTGAAATCTTGCCACAAATGTCATTACAGCAAAATCCCCGTGTGTATCACAACAGGGCTCCAACTCCAAGCAAAGGTCCTATCATCATAGCCATGTTCGTTGCAGAAAATTTTACTTTCACACAGAGTTGAGTAGTTCCATAGGCCTGTGTCTCATTTGCTTTTAGCCAAATATTATAAAGAAGACATCTTTTGTGGGAGCACAATTCAATCCATAACAAGGAGCATTTAAGAAAAAAGACACAAGAGAAGGAAAAACTGAGTACATGTGACATTTACCCTCTTTTGGCCAAGGGTGGTGCCTATTTTAACCAAATAATATTAACCAACTGTTTTAACCAAACATTAAAAGAAAGTGGGACATACAAATACTCTCATTCCTATAAATTCACTGTGGAAAGTTTGTTTTCTATTTTTCAGAAATAGCTAGAACACACTCCCTAGTCATCCCCACTCCCATCTGCCCCTGTGGTTTATGTGCAGTTTCAGGACAGGGTTCCAGTGTCTAGACATACCGGATTTCAAATCCAATTTCCTTAGTTTTATTAAGGTTTTTCAGCATCAAACTTCATTGACGTTCTACCCAGGCAGAAAGGAGGACAGATGAATCACAGCACTGCGAACCCAACCTGGGTAGAACTAAGCAAGAGAGAAGGATAAGAAAGTTCCTGCAAAATGCAGCTTCACTACTTTTTTTTCTCCCTCTAACAAATTATTTCTCTGAAACATTGCGTTATAACCCACAAATGTTTTTACCAGTTGTGCAATTGCATTGTTACGAGGACGGGAGGTCGCGCAATCTCCCTGGCCTCGCCTGGGCCACTTCCTTCTACCGGGTGGTACCGTCCACCTTAGAGTCAGCGTCTCAGCCCACGGTGCGCTGCAGTTGCTTAGCTCATTCTCACTCTGCCTGACCCTCTGTGAGAGTCTTGAGCTCTGCCTTAATTCTACGTCTCCCATCAGTGTTGAGAATGTACTGGACTCTTAGTCACTCAAGCGCCTGAGATGAGAAGCACAAAGCAAGGCGCCCCCTCGGCTCCAACGTTTGTCCCCCTCTCCCATGCAAGAAGGGATTCCGGTAACCCCTGTCCTGTGTTTTTGCACGTTCCTGCACTTTTCCCAATTTCCTTTCTCCCACCCTCATCTCCCCCAAGTCCAAGTCCGCCGTCTCAAACTAAAGGCAGTCTGCTCTCGCTCACCGTCGCTGAGGTCTTTGCCCAGTCCTGGGCCTGTCTGAGTCCTTTCCTGGGGACCCACAGCCTCCATCTCGGCCTCCAGTTTCCTGGGGTGAGAGGAGTGTAGGATTGCCCCCTGTGTTCCTGGGGGGGGGTGGTGACCCTGAGGGAGTGGGCGGCATCGCATCAGGAACCTTGGTGACAGACAGTAACTGCATGCTTCTCATCAATTTTGCTTGTTCATTTTCAGTATTTCTATATTGCTTCCCTGCAATTTCCCTCCTTGGGCTCTTCCCGCAAATCAACACTTTCTGCATTTATCTTTTGGAACAAATTGACATGCTGTTTTTTGGAGGTTCTGGTAAGTCGTTTACATTCTACTCTTCCTGTAAAGGGTGGCTGTAGCTCCGATAAGGACTAAATGGCCTTGGGCAGGGGACGAGAGGCTGGATAGTTGGATGTTCTTTGTCCTGAGCATTTAATGGACGTCAGTTTGGGTCAGGAAGGGTAATGATGTGTGTGCATTGGATTCATTCAGCCAAACTGGAAGTGGTCCTCCTAGCCTAGTTGAACATAAGCAAAGAAACAAGCAAGTGTAGAATTCTCTGCAATTTGGAATAGGTTTGGCACCCTTCAAACTGTACCCTAGGAAAACAGTCTGTGTGTGTGAGTGTGTGTGAGTGGTTATAAGTGTATGTGTCTTAAAAACATTGTAAAGTTTCTTCCTGTTTTCCTCTTGAATTTGTAATTAAATGGTTAGTCCCTTTCTTGCCCTGTGAGTCACCCAGTGCCTTTGACGGGTCCCCTAGATTTATTCTTTGCCCCCTCAGGTGGCATCTTGCATTTGAAAGCTACAACCATTTCTTCGCTTTCTTACAACGTTTGTTGATTTTGCAAGTGGCCAGCCTAGAAAAGAACTGTTGACGTTTGTGTTGCAGCCGTGTCTGGGATAACCTCGGCGGTGTACGGCGTGGCCCGGAGCGTCCTGGCTGCTGCCCTGCTGCACGCCGTGTGCTTCAGCGCGGTGAAGGTAGGTGTGAGGACCGCGGGCCTTCGTCCTTCTTCTCAATTCCAGTAAATCAACTTCCTTTTAAAAGTAAATGAATGTTTTCTCCAATTGCAAAAGAAACGGGATCTGCGCAGACCAGGGAGCGACCAGGCCCAGCTGAGCCTCGGTGTCAGGAGACAGGTCGAGATGCCTGGTTTGCCCCGGAGCTGCGGGTCTGGCCTCCTCTGCAGATGTCCTGCCACCAAGGCCGGGCACTGGCTCTGGGCACTGGCGCTGGGCGGGCTTCTGCTTACCAGGGCGGCCAGTGGAACCCGTGTGTTTGCCTTCGCTTCCTGAAATACCACTCAGGACACGGGAGAGGGATACAGTTGCATAAAGCTACATGGATGAGGGCACAGGAGAGGATGCGACAGCCACAAAGTGTTAGAATCTAGAAAACAGATGGACTGTAGATCCATCCAGGTGGAGAAAAGGGAAACCTAGCCTGGCCGCAAGGGAAGCCTAGGAGGATGCAAAAACAAGATAAACACCGACTGAAGGAAGACAAAAGGCTGTATCGGAAAAGAAACGTAGCTATTGTACGTCCGTGGTTGGGCCATGAATCGTTCTTGCGTATTTATTATGGTGATCTGAGTGATCGTCTTGGTGTGTCCGTCACGGAAGAATGGGGAGGTGGAGAGTGTTGGGGCAGCTCAAGCCCTGTCTTCCGTGTTAGAAAGTCAGCAAGTAACATCTAAAATTGAAAAACACTCAAGAAGTAGCGAAGCGAGCATGTTGTTTGGCAATGTGGAGGTAAATAGGACAAGCAGAAACAGGTCACTGCCTTGAGGAAGCGGGAATTGGGGCAGGGGAGACCCATTTCCGTTCATTTCCGTTGTTGTAGAACTAACGGTGGCCATGAAGTCTGAAAACAGTTGCACACATAGTGTCAGGGGCATCTTCAATCAGTAAAATGACATTAATATTATGCATATTTCTGGACTTTGTAGAAACCCTGCACTTAACGTTTTAAACCACAGGTACTCCTTTGATAAAATAAAAACTGAATGTAAGAGTACGTTACAGTCATATATGTTCCAAAGTGTTCTTAATATAAATCACATGAACATTTCTTAACTAACGTTTTCAAAAGATTAACTTAAAATCTTATTAAACTGATCAGTGTCAATGGCAGAAGGTTAATTGTTTATTTCCCTTTGTGGAAGGGAAAGAATTCAACATTCACATATCTCGATGTTTCGCAGTTTAATTAATTTATCTGTAATAATCAATGGAGTCATTGCCTCCCTCTTTCCTTCCATCCCTTCTATGTAGATCTTTTCTTTCAGAAAAAAGGGGGGGGCTGGAGAGAAGGTTCCTTTTTCCTAATACACAAAGGTAATTTATACGCTCATGGTGGTCACGTTTGTTACCACATTTATACCATTGTATAAATAGACCAGCAACTGTATAATCAGTGTTTCCAGTATTCTGTCTTTTGACCTACATTCCTTTGTTCTATCACAGGAGCCCAGGTATTTCATTCCATTCAGGAAAAGTACGTGGATGGGTATTTTCTGAGTTCTTGTACTTCTTTTTAGTTATTTTTTAGTTTTATTTTATTTTTAATTATTACAGGTGCATAGTATATCTTTATGAGTCCTTGTACTTCTGAGAGCATTTTTCTACTGTCTTTTGGGAACCTCAATATATTGCTCTGTTGTGTGCCAGTATTTGTTTATTAGTTGTTTGTTATTCATTTATTCATTTTTTAAAGTCGGGCTAAAACTCTTTTTAAAATATCCAGTGTGGTAAGTTTTGATAAATACGTGTAGTCATGTAAAGAACCCCACAATCGAGTTATAGAACATTTCCACCAACTTGAAAAATTCCCTCGAATCCCTTAGTAGTCAATTTCTTCCCCCACTTTCACCCTGTGGCCACCATTGATCTGATTTCTGTCCTTGAAACTTTATTGGAATCCAATCGGTCAAGGCATAAAGTATATACAATAAAATTCGCTGCTTTCAAGTATACAGTTAAGTGTACATTGACAAATGTATAGAGTCACATAATTACCATCATATCATCATAAAGAACCATTTCACCATCCAAAAATGTTTTTCATGATCCTTTGCAGTCAGTCTTCTCTCCCCATCATGTTTTATTTATCTTGAGTGAACACCTAAGAGTGAGGCTCTTGGCATAAATGGTAGGTCTCTATTTAACTTTATAAGAAAAGTTATCCAGTTTAAAGTTTATAAGAACTATTATCCAGTTTCTGTTTCATTTTTCATTTCCCCACCACCCACATAACCTTTGAAATTTCCAAGTATTCCAAATTCTTGCCATCACTTTGTACTGTCAGTTTTTTTAAAAAAAATAATAGCCATTCTCATATGGACCAGTATCCAATTGTGGTATTAATTTGCATTTCTCTGATAATGAATAGTGTTAAACATTTTTTCACTTGCTTGCTTGACATTTGTGTATCTTCATTTATGAAAAATCTGCTCAAGTCTTTTATCCATTTTTAAATCATACTGTATGCCTTATCATTGAGACAAAAGTAAGTTTTAGAATATGTTTGTTAATTCCTACCAATGTTGCAGAAATTTTGACTGGGATTGTGATGAATTTATAGATCAATTTGTGGAGAACTAACATCTTAACAATATTGAGTTTTTTGATCCATGAACATGGCCATTTATTTGGGGCTTTGCTAATTTCTCTTGGGAATATTTTGTACTTTTCAATCCACAAACCACGATTACTGCATATTTTATAAGTTTTATGCTATTGTAAGTGGAACTGTGCTTTATAATTTGACTTTTAATTTGTTAATTGATTGTATATATAATGGTCTTTTAATATTTCTGTTGATATCTTGCAACCTTGCTAAATAAACTTATTAGTTCCAGTAGCTTTTTAGTAACTTGAGATTTTCTACCATAGATGGTTATGTCTGACAGTAAACACAGTTTTATTTTCCTTTCCAGTCTGTTTGCCTTTGATTTCTTTTTCTTGCTTTAGTGCACTGACTAGGACCTCCACAGCAGTGCTGACTAGAGGTGCTGAAATCAGACATATGTGCCTTGTTCCCAATCTTTGGGGACATGTCGTTCACCATTGAGTATGATTTGAGCTGTGGGATTTTTCTAGATTCCCTTTAATGGACTGAGTAATTTACCTTAGATTCCTAGTTTGCTGAGAGGTTTTTTTAAATCATGAATAATATTAAATTGTGCCAATATTTTTTTCTGCATTTATTTAGAAGACCATATACATATATATATTTTTTAATTCTGTTGATGGGAGAATTACATTGGTTGACAGCTGAATGTTGAACCAACATTGCATTTAAAGGATGGGCCCCAGTTGGTCATGATATACTGTCCTTTTTATATATTACCCAATTTCATTTACTGAAATTTTATGTCTGATCATGAGGTTTCTAGTTCTCTAATTTTTCTTTTCTTGTAATGCTTTGTCTTGTTTTGGTGTAAGGGTAATGGCCTCAAAAAATGATCTGGAAAGTGTTTTATTATACCTTCCAAGAGAGTTTATATAAAAGAACTCCTGTTCCTATTGAACTTTTCATATAGTAATATTTGGGGTTTTTTAATTTCTGAAGATGGAGTATGTGTTGTTTTATACTGTCATTAAGCAGTCAATTGTCTTGTAAAGATTTTAAAATTTTTAAAATTATGTTTTATTTACCTTATATTTTTACAATTTCTGCCAGTGTACATTCCTTTGTTTAGATTCATCTTTGTATTTGCTGTCATTTTTCTTCTGTTTGAAGAACTTTAACAAATCTCATGGTGCAGGTCTGTTGCTAGTGAATTCGTTTAGCTTTTGTCTGAAACCTTCTTTGTTTTGCCTTCACATTTGGAAGATGTCAGACTGACAGATTTCTTTTTATCCCAGTACTTTAAACAGATCCTATTTTCTTTTGGCTTGTATAATTTCTGATTAAAGTCTGTGATGATTCCAATATATGTACCTCTGATAGTGATGTTTCTATTTTTTCTAACAACCAAAATTTTCTCTTTGTCTTTGTTTTTTAGCAGTTTGATAATGATATGTATGACGGAATGTAGGTTGTTTATTTTTTACTAAGGTTCTCTGATCGGCTTTGATCTGTGCCTTGTTTTGCAAAATCTTCAGCCCTTTTCACTTCAAATATGTCTTCTGTCTTGTTCGATTTTTCTTTTCTTCTTGGGCCTTCAAATATACGTGGTAGATAATTTAATATTGTTCCATGTCTTTTATATGCTATATTCTTTTTTTTTTTGCACTTTTTTTCCTCTTGAGGTTTTAATTTGAATAATTTTAATAACCTATCTCAAAGTTTGCTGATTCTTTCTCCTGCTGTGTCTAGTCTAATGATAAACTCAACAAAGGATTGTTTATATCATATTTATAATACGCAGCATTTCCATTTGACATCTGTAGACAGTTTCCATTTTTCTTTTGCAATTCCCCATCTGTACATCCATGTTGTCTACCTTTTCCACTAGATTCTTTAACATATTAATCAGAGTTATTTTATTTTATTTATTTATTTATTTATTTTTTGAGACAGAGTCTTGCTCTGTTGCCCGGGCTAGAGTGAGTGCCGTGGCATCAGCCTAGCTCACAGCAACCTCAGACTCCTCAGCTTAAGTGATCCTACTGCCTCAGCCTCCCGAGTAGCTGTGACTACAGGCATGAGCCACTATGCCCGGCTAATTTTTTCTATATAGATTTTTTTAGTTGGCCATATAATTTCTTTCTATTTTTAGTAGAGACGGGGTCTCGCTCTTACTCAGGCTGGTAATCACAGTTATTTTAAAGATGAGATTTTTTTGTAAACTATCTGGCCTTTTCTTATTGTCAGGGTGTGAGCCATATTCTTGTGGATGTCTACATCTGAATTGGAGGCATCATTTGTCAGTATTTAGTTTTGAGGATAAAAAGAATGAGATTAACTTGAATTATTTTTCTGAATTCTTGTAGAATTTTTTCTTATCATGTGAAGTTTCAGAAAATCTCAATAGACGATGACTAGGCATGGTTCTCTTTGTTTAACTTTTCTGGAGCACCGTGTCCATTCTTTCTCTTCATACTGAGGACTCTTCACATCGAGGAAATGTTCCCCCTGTTAGTTTTCAATTAATGGCGTTGTTGATTCTGTTCACATAATCTGATGCCTTTTTTCACAGACTTTCACTTGCCTCTCATGTCTCTCATTTCTTTTTTCATGATTTTCTTCTCCTTATATTTTCCCCTTGTGCATTTTCTAGAGTTTTTAGTTTTCTAGAGTTGTACATTTTCTAGAGTTTCTCATTTCAGTAACAACAAAAGCAAGTATTTGTTGAGAAGTTATACCAGTTATTATATATAAAATATATAACTATGAAATTATATATAAATCATATATAACATTATGTATATTTTATACAAATATAAAAAATAAATATATTAGAATGTATATGTTATTGTAGTAAGAACAGTTAACATGAGCTCTGTCCTCCTAATAAATTTTTAAGTGTACAATACTGTTATTAATAGGCACAATGCTGTACAGAAGATCTTTAGAGTTTATTTTGTTTGCACTAGTTATTTTATATATTTTATAAAATTTACTCCACACAGCATAACTGTGAGACAAGTCTGTTATTATCCTAATTTTACAGTTATATAGTCTATTTTCTGCATTGTTCACTATGCAGTTTACTGTTAAATTACAGTTTGAAATTTGCCATTCATATTATTCCCCCTTCATAATTGCTTGCTTAGCTGTAAAGCGTTAGTATACTTCTGAATCTTACTGAGATTTTAAATCAGATATTTTCCAAACATTTCTTGGTTTTTGATGTAAATATGTTTCAGAAAGCATCTTTATGTAGTCCCTTTAGAGAAAAATCTCATTTTAAGGGTGCTTTTTGTTTGTCTTGTGTTTTTTTTTCCTCATCTTCACAGTGAGAATATGTCTGACAACCTGGTTACTGTCTCTTTTCGGTCCACAGACTTATTTTGTGTTTGGCCCGTAGAGTGTTTAAAATCATTTTAGAGCCAACATTTAAAATTAGGACAGTTGATAAAAATATTACTCTCTTACTTCTTTTAAACACTTTGAAGCTCTGGCAACACTGGTCTCACATTCTCATTTAGTGACAACCTGCTGGCACTGAATAGTCACCCACAGCCACCCCAAGTTCACAGGTCTCGTCACGTCCTATCATCTTTTATACCTGACCCACATGATGTATTTATGTCACCTGTCTGTTCACGTTGTCGTTAGGTTTTGTGACTCGTCCTGTAGGAATTGAGCCGGCTTCTGTCAGAAAATTTTCAGGCTCCTCAACCAGATCTTTCCAGAGATACTTAAGGTCCAAAACACAGGGAGAGAGGAACACAAAACAAACATGCTGCAGTAACCTACTGCTAGGCCGATGGAGTTTCAGGTGGCTACATCGGGAAGCTCATTAGGGGCAGTAGATACGAATGGAACACCCGCGACAGTGGTTATCTCTGTCCTGTCATCGCGGCTCTAATTGCCCCATCCATGACCTGAGCAAGTAACTCCTGCTGCCTCTGGGACAGCAGGGTTCGCCGCATACTGCCAGTCCATAGATGTGCACGTCCAAGCAGTAAAATACCTGCCGATCCTTTGGTCTACCCTCACTTCCAGCCCTTCTTGCCCCTCATTTATTACAGGTGATGTCAGCAGGGGTTTAGCAAGATCTTTTCCTGTTTCCTTCTTCAGTGAACTCCTCTCTCTCAAACGGAGAGTGGGAATTAGGATCATCTGTCGGACTTCCCAAGCTGCTTTCAGTCTAGTCCCATCTATCATGTAAGGTCTGGCATAAATTCTTCAGTGTTTGCAGCTTGTGTGCAAGTAAGTACCTTCTCTGGCTCCCAGTGTGGAGTCAGGCTTTTCTCTTTGTGAATGTTTTATTGGACGTTCATGCGCTTTAATTGGTGGAGGGGGGCTGGTTCCCTGTGTTCTTAATGCCATTTTGACTGGGACCTCATGCTGCTGCTTCCCCTCTTTGCAGCCCTGAAGAGCAAACAGTGTCAGATATAAACGTCATTTTCTTTGGTTAATGGAAATGGGAGCATGCAAGCTCTCTGTAACTGAGAGTTCACGTTCAGCGGTAGTCAACTTCTATTTATTTGTTTAGCAGTGACTCTGCCAGGTACTACAGAGATACAAAAGGAGGAAAAAACACAGTCCTTTCTCAGGAGCATAACGTGCATCAACGATGGTTATGTACTGTGGATGATCAGAAAAGAGGAAATCCGTCAGAGAAGGTGGTTGTTCAGCTCAGCCTTTAAACATTGTATCTTTGGGTTGAGAACCTGACCATGAGTGTGCAGTCAAGCATGTGAAACAGTTTCATCAGAGTTGGGAATGAATGACTATAGCAGGTGAAGGAAGTAGCAAGGAAATTAACCCACTAATGGTGAATGCGAGAGCAGATTGGATATTTGGACTGGATACATCAAAATTATGGACAATTTTGAATGCTAGGCTAAAAATGTATGTTTTTGATCCAGTGGGCATATTGCACTTAATAAGAATACTAGTTATATGAAGGGGACTTAGAGAAAAAAGAAGTCATCAGCTCTAAGTTGTTGAGTGCCATAGATGAGCCGATGGCCCTAGTGGTGATGGTAGACATAGGCATGACAAAGTTCAACAAATGGACTTCCCAAATCACTCCGTGAGTGCTCAGACCAAAACCCTCACCTTCCTTATTCTCAGTCAGCTGAGTTCTCCAATGCTATCTCTGTTAAGTCACCTCTGCTTAAACTTTGAACTATGGTGAATCTTTGTCACGTGCCTCATACTTTCGAGCAGGTAAAACTCATTTGATAGTGAAAAATAATTCATTGATAATAGAATCATGGTTGAATCTATGGGAAACGATATTCAGTTCTCAGGATGCTTTCTGCAAAGGAACAACTCATGAAACTTTAGTTTACACAAAAATTGCTCTGAAAACCCAATTCATTTGAAAAATACTGAACACTCATAATTACCAGTTCAGATATTATCAAAATTAATATATATTCATAGATCATTACGTGAATTTTTCTTGAAAAATTCTTGGAGGGTTTTGGAAACTATCGAATCTGATATTAAAAAGGACAGAATTGGGGGTGGGGTTTACCGAGTCACTGGACAAGTACTATTATTTCCTCACTTCCCCAAGGCTGGCTTTGTTTTCATATCAGACATTGCTTGTGGCTCACAGCATTTTTTTTTTTTTTTTTTTTTTCTGACTGAGGTCCGTAGCTCCTCAGGATGCCCAGACGGTTCTGCAGGCAGCCAGTACCAAACAATCAGAGCTGGCCCAAGAGATAAACTCCATTTACTATCCTGGGCTGAGACTTTTGTTTATTTCTGTTTTCCATGCTGCTTGTGGCTTGTTATAGGCATAAGCAACTATTGGATCATAGTAAACAGATTCTGTTTTGAGATCACGCTGCTAACCCTGTAATGGAAGTAAACACGCCACGGGCTCCGGGCTCTGGGGTTTACTTAGGTGTCGAAACAGGCTTTTGACCAGGTGGAACTGGAGTACTTGGGGAAGGTTTATTAACTCATCTCAGGGAGGTACTGTCTTCCCTTGCTCAGCATAAAACAAAAATCACTTGCAATAAATAGTATAGTCTGTTGTAACAGATTCTTTTTTTTTTTTTTTTTTTTTTTTTTTTGAGACAGAGTCTCACTCTGTTGCCCAGGCTAGAGTGAGTGCCGTGGCGTCAGCCTAGCTCACAGCAACCTCAAACTCCTGAGCTCAAGGGATCCTCCTGCCTCAGCCTCCCGAGTAGCTGGGACTACAGGCATGCACCACCATGCCCGGCTAATTTTTTCTATATATATTTTTAGCTGTCCATATAATTTCTTTCTATTTTTAGTAGAGATGGGGTCTCGCTCTTGCTCAGGCTGGTCTCGAACTCCTGAGCTCAAACGATCCGCCCACCTCGGCCTCCCAGAGTGCTAGGATTACAGGCGTGAGCCACCGCGCCCGGCCTGTTGTAACAGATTCTTAATGTTCTAGCGATATTTTGAAACACCTTTTTGTAAAAACAGAGCAATTTGTATCTCTCTCTTCTCATTTGTAAGTCCTGAGTTTTCTAATGGTCTCAGATTGACTCTCCACTATAAGATGCAGCACCTGTTAAATGCTGTGAATTGGATGAATGTGGTTAGCAAATTGACAAGGGGGTCCTTAGAAAACAAGAAAAGCTCACCCACCTTCAACCTAACTCCCATTTACCCAGAGCTGTGCTTCCACTTCTTGTTTAATGATGCTTTTGTCTATGCCTTTTATGCTCACTCTTTACATTGCTGGAATTGATTCTTTTTCCTTTTATCTCTGCTGCATCGTGACGGATTGATGGGTCCTTGTGAACAATTTCAGCATGTCAGCTGCCTTGCCAGAGATGTATTTCTCTGTATGGGTCTTGATATGTATTTATTCCCTTGATTTTTATTATTATCACTTGGTAGAAGCAGATTGAGGGACTGTGGGTTAATTTTGCCCCCTGGAATATTAATTAGGGAAAGAAAAATTTATTTCTCTTTTAATTTCATATTCTCTTTGACTCATCCAAGATGGTAGCAAGTAACATAAATGGACTCTCTCATTGACTTAAATAGTATTTGACAGTGATACACAGAAACAACCAGAATATTTGCTCCCTGGAGACGTGGCTCGGTAGTTAATTAGCTGGGCTTTCTATATGTCTGGATAAATCATGGTTTCTATTTTTTATTATCCCTTACAAAGAGATTGTATTTCATTGATGGCAAGGGGATCCAGAGGTTGAAACACATTATTATAATTTAATGTTTCCCAAGCATCATTAATAACTGCTTGTGGGAGAGTTTTTCCCGTGTTTCTTCTAGGTACTACAGAATTACAGGCCAAAACAATGGCATTGTCCTGGAATTCAGGATTTAAAAATCCAATTGTAGATATAAAACAAACGCATAGTTTTGGATTTTTTTTTTTTTTAGCACTGGAGTGGATCTTAGATATCTCCTACTCCAATTCCTTCATTTTCTTATTTAGAATGAGGAAATGAAGGTCCAGAGGGAAAGTAACTTACTGAACATCACACATCCCAGATCCCCAAATCTGTCTTCTCAGTCTTCCTCCTTCTGTGCCATCTTCCCTACCTCATTTGAAGTGTAAATATATTGGTCTAGTTGAAAGAACAATTCACAGGGGTATAAGATACCTTGCAGATGAATGGTGCGTTAATTTACAAAATAATTTCCCAAGTGTTTGCTCATTCGCCCTTTGTTCTATCTCCATGTAATAGTTGATAAATAAGGAAGATATCAGCTTTTCTATATTTTAGTGGTGAAGAACTTAACGCACAGCATGCTTCAGTTATCTGCCTACGGGCACACAACTGAGTCACATTGTTTTTTCAGTTGTATAATGGATTAGTAATGCTTACCTCATGTGGATGTTGTAAGAAGTACATGAAATTAAATCGATGTGCGAGGGTTCCCGTTAAATGGCATGGTAGACAGGATTCTAAGATTTCCCCAAGACTTCTGTCTGGTGCTGTGCCCACCTTGTATAATTCCCTCCCCGAGTGTGGGCAGGACCTGCAAAGATTATGGGATGTCATTCCTGTGATTAGGTTAACATTATTTGGCCAAGTGGAAGGGATTTTGCAGAGGTAGTCAAAGTCCCTAACCAGTTAGCTTTAATTAAAGTTCAAATTTAATTTATTATAGTTTTTTGTGCTTTTGTGGTCTTAGCCATGAAATCTCTCCCTAGACCGATTCTTGAAGTGTTTTCCCTGTGGTTATTTTTTCTAGTAGTTTTATAGCTTTGGGTATTATGTTTAAGTTTTTTATTCATCTTGAGTTGGTTTTTGTATATGAAGCGAGAGAGGGTCCAGTTTCATTCTCCTGTACGTGAATATCCAGTTTCCCCAGCACCATTTTTTAAAGAGGATCCTTTTCCCTAGTGCATGTTATTTGCACTTTTATAGAAAATCAGTTGGCTGTAAATATGTGGGTATAATTCTGGACTCTCTATTCTGTTCCATTGGTCTATGTGCCTGTTTTTATACCAATATCATGCAAGGTTACTATGGCCTTGTAATATATCTTGAAGTCAGGGAGTGTGATGCCTCCAGCTTTGTTCTTGCTCAGGATTGCTTTGGCTATTTGGGCTCTTTTTTGGTTCTATACAAATTTTAGGATTTTTTTTTCTATTCTGTGAAAAATGGCATTGGTATTTTGATAGGGATTGCATTGAATCTGTAGATTGCTTTGGGCGGTGTGACCATTTTAGTGATATTAATTTTTCTGATCATGGGATGTCTTTCCATTTCTTTTTATCCTCTTCAATTTCTTTCATCAGTGTGTATTATATGTTTCAAAGCAGCTAGAAGAGAGGACTTGAAATGTTGCCAACACATAGAAATGATAAATACTGAAGCCAATGGACACCCCAAATATCTCGACTTGATTATTACGTAGTCTATACATGTAACAAATACTCACATGTAAAATATTTCATATCAATAAAAAGTAAAATAAAATTTAATTTAAAAGGGAGATTATTCCGAATGGGTCTGACCTAATCAGAATAGGCCTTTAAAAGAGGGTCCAAAGGCCAGGGCCAGGAAAAGACCCTCCCTTGTTGGCCTGGAAGAAGTAAACAGCCAGGCTGTGAACTGCCCATGTGGGGCTCATGGCAGTGACCTGAGAGCAACCTCTGGGAGCTAGAGTGGGTCCCAGCAGCCAGCTGGCCAGAAGACAAGAACTGCAATCCTGTACCTTCAAGGAATTGAATTTTGCCAACCACCAGTAAGCTTGGAAAAGGACCCTGAGAGACAGATAAGATCAGAGGTCCAGCCAACACTGCGATTTCAGTCTGGTGAGACCTTGAGCAGAGGATGCGGTCAGGCTGCGCCCAGATTCCTGACCCTTTGGAACTGTGAGATAGTATTACTACATATGTGGTCTTTTTTTAAGCTTCTAAATTTGTTACACAGCAATATAAAACTGATACAAATGGTAACTATTACTAGCATAAATAGGCGGTTATAATGATGAAGACTACAATGGTAATAATGTTAATAGTAATACATTTGAAAATAAAACCTAAATTGTAAGTCACTTTTAGTTATATTAGACTTCAGATTATATTGTATGGCTAGAATTTTGTCACCTCTAGCTGCAGGGGAGTGGGAATTACAAAGCTCTTAGCTGTCTGAACAACTGGTAAGGATGCTCCCACTACTGAGGAAGGAGGGAAAATGGATGCTAGGTAGGCAGTTAGTGTTTTCTGTTTTCCGTCTTTTCTCCCTTCCTGGAAATTTAAAAAGTATAATCAACTCCCAAAACCCAGTTAACTCTGGATTGTCCTGATCCTCAAGCTTGAGTAGGATGACTTTGACGGTGGCAGTTGGCACTCACTTAGGGAAAAAGAGGAAGAATAATGGTAGTTCAGAAGTTGTTCACAATGGAATTGCAGTTGGTGAGTGAAGTTAAGATCTGGACTCAGGTTTTGTTAGTACACCCAGGGCATGCAAGGGTCAAATCTGGTAAAGGTAGCGAAGTCAGTGTTGGTAGGATTCAGTGGCTGATGGGGAGTGAGATGTCAGAGAGGAGACGGTGTGTAGAAAAGAGATTCCCAGATCTGGGGTTTGAGCTGTGGTCATCTTAGTAGTGACGGAAGATGTACATGTCCCAGTGATGCCCGTAGATGTTTATCTTCTTCCTTCCAGAATCCTGTAGACAATATTGTCCTATTGGTGTTCACTCAATACTTAGGGGTTTTTTGGTATGCAGTCAATTCTATATGAAAAATATAGACACCATAATAAGTAAAGTAGTAAAGTAAAAGACTCTGTTTCCTCTTGTGTAAAATAAGCAATACTTTTCTTTCCGGTGTTCTGAGAACTAAGTGTGGTGATATAAGTTAAGTGGCCGGTCACGTCATTCCTTAGTACCTCATTGTAGTTTGTTCACACTTTTCATTGCTCCTCAAAGTCATATGCTGCAGTTCCTATGCGCTTCTTTTTTATATCCTATTAGCTTAGTCCCATGTGTGCCACATATGAGGTGTCCTATAAATTCTTGGATTGAATAACTACAGGTGACTTGGAAGAAGGCTAAGAGAAGGAAACTAAATGTCAGTGTTTTCCAAAAAGTACACATATTTGTGTGTGTGCGCATTTGTGCGCATGCGTGTGTGTATCTCTGTATATGTATATTCATATATATAGATACATATGTATCTATATATAGACATATATATATAGATATATATGTATCTCTATATATGTATCTGTGAAGATACAGATAGACTTGGATACATGGGACCTGTCATTCTGTCTTGCTAGCTAATGATCTCATTTTTCTCCAGTACCTATTTCTAAAAGTGAAATATTGTCTTGACTCGTGAACATATGGTGTTTTTCACCAAAATGAAAAACAATATGAAATAAGAAGAATCTGCTCTTAGTGAACAGTGAAGTCTGACTTGTCATATTTATTAACATGGTTGTTCATTTATTTACGGGACATGTATGGACTATCTAGTAGGACTCAGGCTCAGTGCTAGGCACTGGGGGGGGGGCCCTTCAGGGTGTTCAAGGTCCACGAGGAAGGTCAGTGCTGCGGTGACACACGCTGAGTGTGGGAGGAGCCCAGAGCCTGGAGGGGTCCGTCGCGCACTCACACAGCCGTGTGACGACCCCAGGGCCCCGTGTGAAGTACGAACAGAGATCACAGTTCGAGGACAGGCGGCGCATTTGATCTTAGTAAATTTCTGTAACTTGATGGGCACAGAGCTCCTTTTGCTTAAAGATGAGGTTCATGTCAAAAATAGCCCTAGAAATAGGACTTACATCAGAGTCCAAGTGATACGATTTAGTTCTTATTTTAGGATATATGAAAACCTGAATCTCAGAAATGCCTTTGTGTTTAACATGATAAGAAAAAAATCCATTTCTTCTTGTTTAAAAAGAAGGTATTTAAGCCTGATACGAAAGGCACAGCAAAGTGAGAATTTGGCTTGTTTACATTCACTCTCTAACCAAACCCTCAGGTATTCTGTCCCATGAATTCCATCCTAAGAGACATCTAAAATTTCTAAGAAAAAAATGCTGAAATAAGACTGTCTTCAAAGTGTGCTTTTGTACAAAGCTGAACTACCTATACCTTCTCATCGAAATAATTCCCAAACGCCTATGAAGTCTACCACAGAATTGTAGGACTATTAGGCAGTTTTATTTCTACCCCATAAAAATATTTTAAAACCTGTGGGAGTTTTGTGAAACTGGCACTCATCAGTCCATCGTATTCCCGACTGAGGCACCCATGAGATGCATCTCGGAGCAATTAGAGATGTTCATTTTGAAGCAAACTGTCCCATGATACACACTTCGTTATCTGTGGGTGACAGATGGTTTAAAACCCTATCTCCCTCCAAAATCTTTGTATATGTGTGTGTATACATACATGTATTTGTGTGTTGTGTGTATATGTATAATGAAAATAACACATATAAGATAAAACATAGGCCGGGCGCGGTGGCTCACGCCTGTAATCCTAGCACTCTGGGAGGCTGAGGCGGGTGGATCGCTCAAGGTCAGGAGTTCGAGACCAGCCTGAGCAAGAGTGAGACCCCATCTCTACTAAAAATAGCAAGAAATTATCCGGCCAACTAAAAATATATATAGAAAAAATTAGCCGGGCATGGTGGCGCATGCCTGTAGTCCCAGCTACTCGGGAGGCTGAGGCAGGAGGATTACTTGAGCTCAGGAGTTTGAGGTTGCTGTGAGCTAGGCTGACGCCACAGCACTGTAGCCTGAGCAACAAAGTGAGACTCTGTCTCAAAAAAAAAAAAAAAAAGGATAAAACATAATGCAAAACTAATATCTACATGCTTCAAATATAAAGGTATATACATATTTTTTTATTATTTCAGCATATTATGGGGGTACAAAAGTTTAGGTTATGTATATTGCCCTTGCCCCCCCACAGCCCCCCAAGTCAAAGCTTCAAGCGTGTCCATTCCCCAGAGAGTGTGCATCGCACTCACTATGTAGGTACACACCCATCCCCTCCCCCGCCACATCAGCCCAATACCTGATTAATGTTATTCCCAAATGTGTAAAGCTATATTTTTAAAACTCATCTAGAAATGCCAGTGAGGACTTCTGCTCCTTTCTGCTTCTCTTTGTAGAAACGAAACTGAGCGCTCAACAAAGTCTTTCGGGTACATTGTATGATATACTTGATCATTTTTCTCCAAAATCCCTAAATTGGTCTCCTCTTCTTCAAATGTCAGTATTTCCTTCTCTGTCTCCAAGTAAAAAGTAAAATACAAACATCCTCCAAAGCATTTTCTTTTTTTTTTTTTTTCCCCCTACCCCATCTCTGACTTGACAAGCTCAACTCCTTTGAGATATTGGCTCCTAGGTGCTCCTGGTGGTATAGGTAACACTCCCCGCCTCCCCCCATCAGTATTGGTGCCGGGTTTCTCCTGCCTGAGGAGCCTGCCCAGGGGAGATCGCCTAGGCCCTGGAGGGGTGGTTAACAGCTGAGCAACCTGGGGAGTAACTGGGATTTTAAGGAGAGAGGAACACAAAAATGGGGGTAGAGGTAGTTTATCTCGAGTCCCTCCTTCGATCCAATTTGTTTATTTAGGGGTGTGTGTGTGTGTGTGTGTGTGTGTATGTAGGGGGGATAAATTGTGAAGCTGTTAAAACAGTACTGTGTTCCTATGTGATAAAAACATAAGACTAAAAGCTTTCAGCACGCTTCTCTTCCTTCCTTCTCATTCAGGCAAACTTACTGCCTAACTCTCCAAGGTAGATATCTGTCCCACTTGAAAATAGTTTGGGCAAAGGCAATGTTAGTGTTTCCCTAATTGTAACTTCAGTATTCATCGTCAATGTCAGGGACTTCTTCCTTAAATTACAATCATACTCCATTGCTGATGTTGAAGCATATTTCCTTGTGTTTGATCTTCAAAGTCAATGGCAACAAGCTGCCTCTCTTCCCAATGTGGAAAGTTATAGGATGATTAAAAAAAATCAAGGTGATTTCTCTTAAATGTATTTTTTCCAAGCTTGACTCTCCTCTTTTATCTATTTTTGTAATCTTCCTTCATGTTTTATGGGCCTTGCCTTCAGCATGACACCTGACCGTTCCCAGCCTGCAACATAACCAGGCCCATGCTTGAGGATGAAGCCAAGTTCACGCAGCCAGTAAAACACTGCACCCTTGCATGACTTGCAATGTGCTCTCCGCAGCTCATTCCTAGTCATCGTATATAACCTAGCGCCGTGACTTGGTTCTCCATGAAGCTGCCCCCAAGTCCTTGCCAGAGAAAGTCGATCCCTTCATCCCCTGGGCTTTTGCTCTCCCAAGTGTTATAAGAAGCACCGAAATAGGCTAACACCTGAATAGATGTCCAAACACTGGTGCATGGAGGGATGAATAAATGGACAAAACAGCCTGCAAAGCTGGGAACTTGCAAGTCACAGTGATTATTCAAAACATAACAATGCTTTTTAAAATGGGAAGTGGTGAGATGTCTACATAACTTGCACAGTTAGCTGTACACGTATTTAAGGCAGCAAGATACATGGAGCCCTGAACTAGGGGCTGCGAAGCCTGGTACTCATCTTACCACCTTGGGCAAATCTCTTCCATTCTCCCTGTCTCCTTGCCTGGTCAATAATTTGAGGGTGTGAGACTAGCTCAGGTATGAGATCTCTTCCACAATGAGAGTAATCTTTCTTGAAGATGGTGTGGCTTTGAAAATTTCGGCACTCTGCGCATGAAGGAATAACTCATGTTGATATCTAAGTGGTCTTTTCTGTCCTGGCTTCCTTGGGAAACCAGTCTTAAATTTGAGATGTACATGTGTGTGTGTGCACCCATGCACGTGCATACATCTGTATTGGTTTGAAGAAGTGAGTCAAGTTAAGAACTTGGAGAGAGAGAATATTTGCAGGAGAGAGCCTCAGAAGATCCAGGTGGTCTGCCTTGTTACCATCTGTCACAACTCAGGGAATCCCAGTTCTTTCTAAGAAAGGGCTGTCCTGGAGGTCTGAGGTTGGGCTAGAAAACATGCAAACCAGCACCTGGACTATGGACTCCTTGCCACCCTTCATCCCACCCTTGGAAGAATCAGTATGACATTCTGACGTAGCTTTGCTTTTTATATTGTTGAAGAAAAAAATTGTCACTTTATCCTGCCCCTGTGGCCACATTACCATTCATTCCTGTCGCACAGTTTATCCCAAAGCTACCGGTTATGCTTAAAAGAAATCATATGTAATGGAAGAATGAACGTAGACTTTTACTAATCTAGGACACACACCAAGAGGAGATGTGTAACAGCTTAAAATAATCAATAAGAATTATCCTCAATAAGATCTGTCAGTTCAGATTGTGCAGCTTAGGGTAATGCTAACCCATCTTGGCAAGGTCAAATTCACATTTTGTAGAAGAGTTCCTGTTTCCTTATTTTCTACCTGTGATGTAGAAGTGGAGAGAGAAAAGGAGTCTGCAAAAATCATTGTTCTTCCCTCTGTCTCCTAGAGAAGGACCGTGCTTAATATGGATTCTAATTTATGTAGGAAATATGATTCTACCGCAGTCCTTAGTCCCCAGATATAGCCTAGTAAAGCACGTAGTAATAGCAAATGTTTACTGAACATTTTACACCAGCTACTATACTAACGTTTTACACACAGTTATTCATATAATATTTACAACAACCCTATGGGAAGAATACTGTTAAATTTTTTTTTTTGGATAAAGAAACTGAGACTTAATAGCTTGCCCAGTGTCTAAGGGCAAGCCATCAACAGATTTGGGACTGAAGCCAGCAGTCCGTGCCAGAGCCCACGCTTCTAACTCCTGTTCTGCACTGAGAAAGGCCAACCTTCTCTGTGCTTGTAGGTACTTAAATAAAATCATCCCTGCCGTTTTTACTTCTTAGGTCTGCATTCTATGGTAAGCATGAAACAGTGGCTCAAATCCAGTGCATTTGTTCCATTCATATTCATTAAATATATTTTGAGGCCCGAGCTGTGCACGAGGTGTTGCGAATACATTGGGGTGAGACAGACAAATACTTGCTGTCCATGGGCTCAGCCAGGGGAGGGATCAGACGTCAATCCAATAGTCAGATGTATCGACATGCGTAGTCACAGGCTGCGATGAACGCTGGGAAGCAGAAGGAAAGGGGACAGCGTGGCTGCTCTCTGACTTCATTGTTTCTGATTAGATATTTTTACCTCCCACTCCCTTTTCTATCAGTTGCTATTTTATCTGATTCGGTATCAGGAGGGAGGGTCCCTCGGGACCAGTGAAGTATGACTGTCCTTTGGCGTTTGTGTTGAAGAGGTTTGATTAAGCGGTGGAGAGTGAATGAGAGCAGAATTAGATAAGGGGTATTGGGTGAATAAAAGTAGGTGAACTTAGTTATCTAAATATATTCTGAGTCTGGACTTAATTTATTGTCTGCTAAGATCATCCATCATGGGTATTCTTTCTTTTCCAATCAATACAAAAGTCATGGTGATGTGCGACTTTGCAGGGTGCAAGCCTGTTTCAAGTCTCAGTAAATCATTGCAGCAGTACTTTCAGAAAGGTGTCAGCATCTGCCTTTTACAGGAGAAGAAGCTGAGCCACTGAGAAGTTAAGTGGCTTCCACAGAGCCGTTCGTTCCAGCAGTAGGTGAACCTGGGAGTCAACTTCTGCCAACCCTGTTCCCTTGACATTTTCTCTGTTCTGTGCCTTGAGAATTACTTCCATGGTCATAGTTACAAAGTCTTTCTCAGAGTGATTTCCTCCAGCGTTTGCATTTTTATGGGCTGCACATGAGAGGCAAGTCTTTGCCTTCACAAAACTGTGTATTAAATTCACATCATTGGCAAGCACAGAGGAATAGATGGAAGGAAATAGAAGTTAGCAGGTTTTTCTTTTTTGTATTTTTATTTATTTATTTTTAGTGGGTTTTTTTGTTTGTTTGTTTTGTTTTTTGTTTTTTTTTTTGAGACAGAGTCTCACTCTGTTGCCCAGGCTAGAGTGAGTGCCGTGGCGTCAGCCTAGCTCACAGCAACCTCAAACTCCTGAGCTCAAGCGATCCTCCTGTCTCAGCCTCCCGAGTAGCTGGGACTACAGGCATGCGCCACCATGCCCGGCTAATTTTTTCTATATATATTTTTAGCTGTCCATATAATTTCTTTCTATTTTTAGTAGAGGTGGGGTCTTGCTCTTGCTCAGGCTGGTCTCGAACTCCTGAGCTCAAACGATCCACCCACCTCGGCCTCCCAGAGTGCTAGGATTACAGGCGTGAGCCACCGCGCCCGGCCTGTCTTTTTATTTTTTTGGCAGCCATCTATGAAATGAAAGAAGAGAATCCCTAAGTGGATGGACAGAGCACGGGCTGGGGTAGATATGAGGATGGGAGAGGGCAGCTCCTTTCACCTGCGTGACCCTTCCAGAAACCTCTGCAGGGAAAGGACCATGTTCTCCGTTTCTTCTGTGCAGAGCTCCACCTGAATGCCATTGCCTTGACTCACTTGAGCCTCTGCCTGCTGCTCTGTGGCCGCCTGGTGTGCTCTGGGAGCAGCTCATTGTCACCTCACCTGACTGCAGTCACCCCTGTGTCCTTCCCTCCCGGGCCCCTTGTCTGTCCTGCTCACGCTTGTGCTTCGGGGTGCCTGGCGTGTCGTAGGAGTGAAGGAACGCTGGGTGAATAGACTCTCGGGGAAGCATGAAACTCGGGTTTCAGGATAACTTTTCTGAACGTTACTGGGGTGCTGCTGGATTGGAAAATGAGCAGCACCAGGCCCAGGGCTTGCCTTTGCTCTGGCAATCTCGTTGCTTCCTCAGCCGTGCCTGCCCCAGTAAGCTACTCCATTCCTGCCTCTTCTTTTCTTGCTGGAAATTCTTGTCCATACAGGTCATCAGGGAAGGTGAAACCTTATAGTCCTTCGCTCAAGGCTATGCCGATGTGCTAACATTTGTGCTAGGTATGGGGAAAAGAGGGGTGCAAGGCTGCCCCTTGTTAGTCCACCGTTTAGCAGGGAGTCAGATAAGTAAACAGTGGGACTCAACGAGAGGTGCCTAAGGTGTCCTGGTGGCATGGAGGGGACACACGTGAGAGGCTACTCAAGGACAGCGGTGCAGGTTGTGTCTTGAAGGCGATTGTGCCATTAGGGTTGCATCAGAATATCTTTCTTTTAACGAGGATAAAGTAGCCGGTGGCCTTAGAGTTAGAGCTAACAAGTCTCATTGCAGGTGGTTCTCATGTGGAACATAATGAAGGAACTGTGTTCACTCTGTCGGTTCAGGGAAAACATACTGAAGACCCACCCGGTCCTCGTGACGTAGCAGATGGGTTCGTGCAACTTCTGTGGCAGGGGCTCTCACGTTAGGGGCAGGGCCTGTGCACACGAAGAACAAATGAGGTATCTTAAATGCTATCCGAATCCTAAAGGTGTTTAAAGATGATTTTAATGCATGGAGGAGGAGAGTTCCATTCTGCCTGGGAAGTCAGAGGAGGCAGCGCTGAGCAGGTGGAACTTCTTACACTGGGCACTGAAGTATGGGTAGGAGTTCACCAGGTAAAGGGGAGTGGAGTGGGGCCAGGGCAGAAGAGCCCTCTGTGCGGAGGGAACCACGCATGTGAAGTCAAGAGGCAGGAAGTAACTTATCTTTGTGATTTCTGCTGCTGTGCGTATCCTGCATGTGAGGCGTGAGGCTGCAAAGCTGGGCCGAGGCAGCTGCCTGTGCGGTAGATTTCATTTGCTAGGCGATGAGGACTCACTGAAAGGTACTGAGCGAAGGGCAGTGACGTGGTGCAACTGGCCTTTGGGAGAGGAGGACCGCTGTGGCTGTGTGAGGGCGGAGTGTGGAGTCCGTAGAGCGGGGGAGGGTGTGGGGACTGGAGAGTGATTCTCCCCCCACGAAGCTGTCGTTGTGGAACAAGACAGCAGAGGCCTCACCCATGCAGGACGCAGTGGAAGGAAGAGGCGGATTGCAGAGGTGTTGAAAAGGTGTGTCTGTGGCACTTGAGGCTCAGAGGACTGCGGGATGGTGAGGAGGAAACAGCTCTCAGGATGGCCAGGTGTCTGGCTGGGACCACTGGGCGCCCATCTCCAGGTGGGGACTGCATCGACTCCCCCCCATGTCAGAAACTTCAGAAAAATGACGTGGGTTACAGAAAAGCACCCCCACAGCAACCTGTGAGTCAGTATTATGTTCCCTTGTTAAAGGAGAGGAGACTAACCCATTGCTCAGAGATGTTAAGCAACTTAGCCAGGGTCGCACAGCTGAAGGCAGGACCAGGATTCAGACCCAGGCCTGGCGAGCGGGAAGCCCGTGCTCAGAAGATAGGCTCCCGCGTGGGAGGTGGCCCACCCACGAAGACTTATGAGTCACTGGCTGGTGACAGAGTGAACCGTGGAGCTCAGACCTTCAGGAGGCTGGGGTGGCACTGCAGGAAATACAGGGACAGTGCATGCTCTAGACTGAGGGTGTCCCCCCAAATTCCCATGAAGAAAGCTGGTCTCCAATGTGATGGGATCAGCAGGTGGGGGCTTTGGGAGGTGGTTAGAGGCCATGAGGAGGGGGCCTCATGAATGGGATTAGTGCCCTTCTTAAAGAGGTCTGAGAGAGACCCCTCACCCCTTCCACTGTGTGAGGACACAGTGAGAAGATGCCACCTGTGAATCAGGAAGTGGAACCTCACCAGACGCAGAATCTTCCTGCATCTTAACCTTGGACTTCCAGCCTCCAGAGCTGTGAGAAATGTTAATAAATTTCTGCTGCCATTAAAGCACCCAGTCTATGGCATTTTGTGATATCAGCCTGAATGGACTAAGAGAGCACAAGAGCTTGGGAGGGCAACCGGGAAGAGGGCATGGAGGGCGTCAGCAAGGTAAGCGAAGGAACCAATGGAAGAGAGGACGTCCTTCCTCCAAATAGGGACGGTCTGCGGAGGACGTCCCGGTGAGGGGGTGGGGGGTTGGCCTCCGGCAGGAGGAAATGCCCCTCTTCCTTGGACACGGGAAGAGAAGACGTTGCTGAAGAAAACTCCAGAGGGAGGCAAGACACCGGTGGAGAATGCTTTCATCGCTGGTCTGGAACTTTTCGGCAAGATAGCTGGGAAGACATCTGCACAGAAACCGAAAACTAATGAAGCAATAAGGAAGCGGTCCTGGTGCCTGCGGGCGCTGCCGAAGTCATTGCACCCAGACGCTGGGGGCAGCTGACCCGGGAGGCGCAGGGTGTCGCTGGGCAGAGGCTGGCTGAGGGTCGGCTCCCTCCATATTCGCCTTCCAGATACCGCTCTCCCGGGCTCCCAGACCTTCACAGCGGGGAGGAGAAAAGAAATAACATTTTAATTTCTAGGAAAGTGAAGGATGAAAAACTAAAATCGCTTGCTCTACCTCGCGTGACGTTTGCTTTTCCAGCTTACCTGAGCAGGTACAAGGATAACTGCTGAGCACGGTTGACTCATTCGTTTGCAGACTTGATTTTAAGCACAATCAACAACTCCTCCTTCTCAAATAAAACAAACCTTGAGAGAAAGGGATTTAAGTCCTTGACTAAGTTCAGCTTCCGGAAGGCACCAGTGATTCTTTCACTGGTAATTGAAAAGGTTAAACGTATAGGGTTTTTTTTCTTTGCATCTGAAAGACATGTTTGCATTGGCAGGAGCAGCAGATGTCTGTGGAAGGAGAGCGGAGTCCCAGGCCACCGCTCTGCTCAGGGTGACAACTCGAATTCCCGAGTTCTGCTCTGCCACGCCGAGTGCGATGTGTTGGTTACTGGCATCTGCATATCTGTCAGATCAGACCTGAAGTGTCTTGCTCTTTTCGCTCCAAATCATTTTTCTCTTTCTTCGGGGACTCGTCTTTAGTCTTTACCAAGTTTCATTTCAGTCCGCTGGTCTATTTGATCTCTTTTGCCATTTTTTGACATTTCTTATACCTTTAAACCTTTGAGGAATAAATACTAAGAAATATAATCCTTACAATTGTTATTATTATGTTGACTACTGTAAAGAAGAGGAGACATGTGTTTAATATTATATTTTGTAAAAATCTTGAGCTTCATTTCAAGAAAGACTAAGTAACATATATTCTCCTAAGTATGTACAATTAGTTTGAAATTCCTGCACCCCGGTGCTGTGTCAAGGTCAGTGTTTATACGTGAGCAGGCGAGTGTTCTGCGTGCTCATCAGATGCTCGCATGTCCCCGGGCGGGAGTGGTCACAGGAACACCACCGGCTGTGGACCGGTTTGGCTAACTGATGTCTTTCCCTTAGGAACCGTGGAGTATGCAACACATCCCGGCGCTTTTTTCAGCCTTCTGTGGCCTCTTGGTTGCACTTTCTTACCATCTGAGCCGGCAGAGCAGTGACCCATCTGTGCTCATGTGAGTAACCCACGCCTGTGCTCCTTCGTCACCACGCTGTGGGCAGGGTTCCCGCAGCCTTTTGCCCTCTCCCTGAGGCCGGGAGGCGGCCACGCAGTGCTCACCGCAGCGCGACTCTTGTTACTAAACTAGCCGGTCACTTGCTGGACAAGGGTGGGATAAACGCAGGACTGACCAGAAACTAATGAAAATCAAGGGTGAACTTCCCGGAATGTTTCCCCTTTGCGCTTGCCTGTGCTTTTGGAGCAAGATGCACAGTGGCAGGAATCACGCAGACGGCTGATGGCACCCAAGCCCTGTGTGACTTTCCCTTGGGGGCGGGGTGAGAAGCGAAAGCCTCAACAGTACCCTCTCTGGATCCATCAGGTGGTATCGCTGCCTTTATCCTAGGTGCTTACCCTGCGGAGACCAAACTGGCACCTCTGAAAGGAAAGGTTTTTGTTTTGTTTTGTCGTTTTGTCCTTCCCAATACAGCCAGCGGCCGCTGGATTTAACGTGAGGTTTGCATCCCAGTTTTAAAATATATTTGATGTGATCTTTAGTAACTCGGAAGCATACGTTCAGCCTTCTCTTTAATCACATCGTTTAAGTCTTTGGTAAGAGGTAGGTACTTTGGGACGGGAAATCCTTCACGTGACGCCAAAGTGAGTTTAGAATATTGACAGCGGCATCGCGTGGAATTTGTCGAAACTCATCAAAGATTTTGACTTACGATAAACATGACTATTTGGGGGCCAGAGACACCCTAATTTTAGGCTGTTAAGTCCAGCAAGATGAACGGCAGGTAAAAACTGGGGAAAAGAAAAGTTAAACGTGGTTTACACGATTTTTAGTGTCAGTTGTATTACTGGAATTATCGACTTCTGTCAATTTTTGTGAGGATGAAGCTGTCGTGGGCTGACAGAGACAGAGGGTCCCCTGCTCTGCTGACAGCAGGGGCCACCCATACCCCTGAGGTACTTGACTGTTTTCGTTAGGATGAAATTTGAAAAATCGAAACATTATCTGTGTGATCCCTTGAACAGGCACCTCTTTTTATTGTGAGTTTTGAATGGAGAGAGCACTTGCTTCCGCCACTTGTGGATGTGAGGTCCAAGGCGAAGTGTTCACCTCCACACTGTCCCAGCCACACCTTTTATAAAGTAACACCTGTGTGTTTTTTCACTTCCAGGTCTTTTATTCAGTGCAAACTGTTTCCTAAATTTTTACATGAAAATTTGGAAGAGTCGGTTGCAGACCCTCTCCCCAAGAAGATGAAGGATTCAGTGGTGAGTTCTTTGCGTTGTGTAATGTGGTACAGAGGGCCTTGCTAGTCAGCAGGGCTCAGGCTCCCAGTGGGGCTCCAGCCAGGTGGGCTCGAGCACTAGGACAGGAAGAGGTGCCTTATCTTGGTCCACGCCTGGCACGCTGGGCCGCTGAGCGGCCTGCCAGGTGCAGACCTTTAGAGCATCCCGAAGGCAGATGCTGAGTGCACCTGCCGTGGACACTCAGTTGGTCCCCCGCTGGCTGCAGTTTGCCTGGGTATTTGCATGAACCGCATTCCGTCAATTCCAGCCATTGCTGGCATCAAACAGCAGGTGTGCCCTGCAGAAATAAAAGTCTCAAATAGACATCCAGCCTACCTGCCTTCCTGCTGTGGTCCAGGCATAGCTCCTCTCCCTCAGCCTCATGCTGAGCTCAGAGCACTTTTCCAAACTTCACATCTGCATAGCCCTGATTAGGGCCTCTTAGGCTTTAGGCCTGCGGCTGGGGTGGCAGAGGCGTTAGCATGCTGGCTGGAGCACATCAGGGGAAAGGAAGGAGGAGAAGGAAGGCACAGGAGAATGCCATGGCTGTAAAATAATGGTGCTACTTCCTTGTTCAACAGGAAGATGGCTCTGGGCAGTTTCAAAGATCCTTTGAGCAGACGCGATCTCTTTGGTATCCACTTCCAAACATTAGTACTTTGAAAAGCAGTGTGTGTTGATTGTGTAAGCTCCCAACATGTGAATATTGACCTTGGAGCAGCCTGAGGTCTTCGACTCAAGCCTTTCCTGTTTTTGTTGTTGTTTTGGTTGTTGTTGTTTTTTTAGGAATGACAGATAAAAGGAAAAACAGTGACTGGTCTATTGATTGTGAGTCCTCCAGTCAGGACCTGTGTCTCATTTGTCTTGGTATCCACAGAGCCGATGCCTAGTGCATAGTAGGGTGTTGCTACATTCCGTTGAATTTACAGGAGTTAAATTGCAGCCGCCATTTCAAAACAACATACAAGACTCACAGCCAACATGATAACATTTTTAAAAAATTCATACTCAGCTTTGTGTGTCTTTGAGTGTGGTCACAGTTCAAGCTATTGTTCTGAGGTTTTTACGTCACCATAGAGGAGTTAAAGGCCAAATCACTTGACACAAGTAAGGGTGTGGTTCATTAAACAGAGTTACATTGAAAAGCAGATTACGACCGGAAGCAGCTGGGGCTGATGAGATAGACGCTAAAAAAGAGGAGAGAGATTTGACATTCAAACATAGCATCCGCGATCTGACGTCTAATATTTATACTGGAAACTCCACAGGGAGGAGCAAACTGACATTCCTATGACAGTTTCCATAAAAACCACAGTGTGGCCCCAGGTCTACCCAAAAGTCTTCCTGTGGATATCTGAGAGAAACTATGTCCCCAAACCTCCCTGGATTTCATAACTAACGAAGATGCTTCTCCGCTTTCTGATTTATTGCAGTTAAAAATAATGTAGGAATTACTAAGAAATGAGATAAGAAATTTGCCTGGTAGATGCTGGTAGTATTTCATTAGTATAATTAGATGTGACGGTTAGGTATTGCCTCACTTGGTTTTCATACCCTTTGAAATGCTTTGTGCGATGTAGAACACATAACTTGTGAGGTGATTTAATAAGATGTTTGTGTTCATTTCTTTGAAAAGTCCCTGGTCTAATTATAATATTTTAATGGGAATATCAGATTCAGCTTTTACAGTTTGATGTATAAAACCTTTTGTGCCCTAGTGCATGCATAAAATTCTCCTCCTCGTGGTCTGATTTTGTTTCTTTGTATCTCTCTCTGCCTTTCTTATTTTCTGTCTCTCTTTTCTTGCATCGTAGTTTGCATGACCCTGGTAGAGCGCCTCATTAGATTGCAGTTTTCTAGGCCTCCCCCCTTCATTCTGATTTATTGATGTTTGGCTTGTGAGGGGGTCTGAGAATTTGCATTTTAACAAGAATGTCCACTCAGGTGATTCTGTTTAGGTAATCCACAGATTGTACTTCAAGAAACCTTGATCTAGAAACAGATAGACCAGTGGGCTTATACATTTGCATGGGAGCAAGAAAAGTTGTGCACACAGAGTTTATTAGCAAAATTCAAAAGTTAATGAAGACATAAACGTTCCACTAGTGCTTTGCCTGTTAGTCTCTCTCCATGTTCCTTAGTAGCACAGACTTTCAGGTTTTTCTCCCTCACACATTTTCATCATTCGCAACACACTATATGTTTACATTTGTTACTTTTACTCTATTTTCCTCAGTTCCTAGAGACCAGAAAGACAAACCAAAAAAGCAACAACAACAACAACAACAACAAAACCTATTTCATCTTTATGTGTAAAATTTAAATAGTTTTTTCTAAACCATTGGTTGCAACATCTAGATTTTTCTTGTTGGGTGCTACTGGGTGCAGAGTGTTGGACCAGGGCTCCTGTAGCCCCTTTCTAGGGTTGGAGCATGAAGTGCTACATAAAATGCTACAATGAATTTAGGATGTTCAGTATGCTGGCAGCTAGTATGTTTCTTTGTTAAAAATACGTGGACTTACCATTAAAATAGAAAACAGCAAAACATTAACATTATTAAATATTGTTTTAGAATTTCTGGCCAGTGTAAGGCCTGAAAAAGAAAGAAACACAGAGTAATAATTATGTTATTATATACGTATAGAAGGCACAGAGAAGTTTATTAAAATCAACTATGATTAATAAGAGGATTCATAGATACCACTAAAGACTAGAAAATTTAGAAAAGCAAGAGCATTCTAGCACATCAGAAATAACATTAGAAAATATAATGAAAACATGATTCTGAATCACGCTAGGAACAAAATTTATGAATTGATAATGAAAATGATTTTAACAAGTAGTGTCACAAACAAAGTCAGCTACAGCAGTCTATTAAAATGTAAATGAAGTTCTGTTCTGACTAAGCAGTGATAAACAGACATAACCTGATTTTGGATGGGAAAGCTGAGATTTATAAAATGCCAATTGTTTCTAACAATTTATAGATGTAATATCGTTCAAAACAGTTCCAAAGGAATTATATTCACGATATTGGGGAATAATTTTGAAGTTCATTTAGAAGAAAAGCACTTAATAGTGGTCTAAAAAAACCTAAAAATAAAAAAAAGAATAAGAGAAACGAACTTAGTACTTTGAGATATAAGAGTAAAGACTGAGTAATCAGAAAAAAAAAAAAAAAACGAAACCATCCAAGATTAAAGAATGAGATTAGTGGATCAGAAAGACACACAGGAAACAAATTATGTATATGAATGTATTATGTGAAAATTAAATGTCACAATCAAGAATTGATTTTCAGTGTACGGTGTTGAGATAATTGTTTAGCAGTAGGAGAGAAACAAGAATTTTATGTGCTCGTCGCTCACCAGACACCAGTGTAAATTAGAGCAGGATTAAAGAGTTTCAGAGAGGGAGGGAGGAGACATCGAATGGGACTTTGCCATTCGTTGTATTATGGGAGGCTAAATCATTGTAAGCAAACTCTCTGGAGATTGAAACTAAAAATTGTGAATAAAATACACAAAAAATCCTCCTTAAATGTAACAAAAAACCTGACAAAATAATAAGGAATTATCAGGTAAAAATTTGAGGGGACAGGGTAACCTGGAGACAGCAGGGCAGGAAGCTTCTTGTGCCACAGGGGATCTGCCCAACCTGGGGACACTGGGCCTTGGCGTTCAGCCCTCAGACTGTGGAGAACAGAAATTAAAGCCCGGGCCTGCCCAGGTAGGGTGTCCCGTGCCAACCATCCATCATTAGGCTGGGACAATAAAGGCCACATGCTCAGAGTGAGAATGAACCACCAGAAATGAACGCCATCGTCCTCAGCACCAGGGAGACACAAGCAGGCTCCCCTCGGTGTTGAGAGAACAACAAGAGAATCCTTGAGAAGGTGTAACTTTCCATGTATTTGCACACAAGCTCAGACAACTGGGTAGATACAAACCCTTCAATTTATAGATATAGAGCGTCAAGTGGTCCCTAGTTGGAAACGACTCATTGCAGAAAACAAACAAGTCCTCTCTGGAGGAGTCTCTCATTCTGGGCCTCCAAAACCAATTTTTTAAGGAAAGGAAAATGAGCAGATTACAATAAATTTTATAACTACACAAGGAAATAAGGAACCAGCAGAAACAAATCTGCAGATACTTCAGATATTCGAAGTATCAGATACAGATTTTTAAAACAGCTATACTATGTTTAAAGAAGTAAAAAGCATGCTTTAAAATGTACAGACAATAGAACATGTTTAAAAGGATGCAGCAGGTTTGAAAGAGAGCCAAGTAGAATTCTCTAAACAAACAAATGAAGCCATTGAAGCACACACACACACACACACACACACACACACACACACACAGATTAGACACCTCTGAAGAAAGAATCAGTGAACTGAAAGAGAAGAAAGTTGTAGAATGTAACGCTGATTGATGAGAAATGAAGAACTATTAAGGAGAGATGACTTAAAGGATAGACTGAGAAGATCTCAAATATATCTAATCAGAATTCCTAGAAAAAGAAAGAGACTGGGGCATAATCAATATCTGATGAAATAACATCTGAGAATTTATCAGAATTGATAAAAGACACTGATCTTGAGATTTACGAATTTCAGTGAATCACCAGCAGGGTAAACGAAGGAAGAAAGAATTCACACCAGACGAACTCTAGTGAAACCACAGCATGCCAAGGACACAGACCACCGTAAACCAAGTACATAAAATGAACAGATTACATTCGAATGAGTGACAGGCAGAAGGGTCCCTTAGCAGGAGCAATCATGGGAGCCCGAAGACAGTTGTTTGACACTTAATGTTTTGTAAAGAAAGTGACTGCTAAGCTAGAATTTTATATTCAGTGAAAATATTTTTCAAGGATGACAGTAAAATAAAAATATTTTAGACAAAAGTTGAGAGACCCTCAAAAATTATAATTCTGAAGGATATGTATCAATAGAAAGTGATCTCAGATGGACATCTGATTTGTAAGAATGAACAAAGAGAAAAGAAAGTGGCAGGAGTATTGGTAAATCTGAACAGATATTAACTGCATGAAACCACAATAAGAGGGTATGGTTGGCCTAATAAATGTAAGGTCGTTTTGGAATACGTGACTACAATAACATACAAGTTTGGACAGGAGGAGAAATGGGCTCCAAATCTTCAATGATCTTAGTAATGTCCAGTAGAAGAATAAAGATACAGGTTGAGTATCTCTAATACAACATCTGAAACATTCTGAGTGCCAACATGACGCTCAAAAGAAGGGAGCATTTTGGATTTCAGATTTTCGGATTAGGGAGGCTCAGCCTATACTGATTAACTTCAGACCGTGGTAAGTTAAGTATGCATGTGGGAATGTTTAGTGCAACTGCTAAAGGAATGGAAACAGCATGTAGCTTCCAACCTCGTACAGAGGAAAAAATGGAATGATAAAAAATAGAAGTTATTCATAAGTACAAAATAAAATTGGACTGCTATGTCACATTCTACTTACACATCAAGTCCAAGTGAATTATGAACTAAACTTGGAAAAACAAAGCCTAAAAGCACTTAAAAGTGTAAAAGAGAAAACTATCTTATAATATCAGGTTAGGAAAGAATTTTGTAAAGCAACACAAAACAATTCAATTTCATTAAAATTATGACCTTTGATTTATTTTAAATCATACAAAAAAAAGACTTAAACCACGGAATGGGAAATAACTTTTAAAATATGTATAACTGATAAGCCTCTAGTGTCTAGATGCTATAAAATTCCTATAAATTAATAGGAAATCAGATATCTCCATTGAAAACTGGCAGAAGACTTGTACATATATACCCTTCACAAGTGAGGAAATGTAAATGACAAAACAACATAATATGTAGGCAACCTCATTAGTAATCAGAAAACTCCAAATTAAAACCATACTGACTTACCATTTCAAAGCTACCAGACTGATAAAACATGGAAAGTTCTCACAATGCTAAGTGTTGACAAAAGTGTAGAGTGAGGGAAGTCTCATGTACTGCTGGTGGGAGGGTAAATTACTATATCCATTTTGTAAGACTGCTTGGTATTATGAAGTTGAAGATATGAATATACTGCAGCCAGCAATGCTCCTCCTACATATTTACTCTGAAGCCACTGGAAATTCCAGCGGTAGAACGGGTAGCATATGGCAAAGCAAAAGAACTTATTGCAGTTATATGCAGTGGCCTAGGTAACTCTTAACCACATGATGTTGAGCAAAGGAAGCGTAACGCACAAAAAAATGCATACAGTATGGTGCCATCTATTGGGTAAAAATAGGCAAAACTGAACAGCTTACAATTACATGCCTAAGTAATGAAATCATTTTTTAAAAAACAGCAAGAAAATGATTTTCACCAGAGTCAGGATAATTGATAGGAATCTCCAAGGGGGGAAAGGAGTGTTTTTGAGCAGGGAGCCACATATAAGGGGCTTCTAGGATGCTGGAAATGTTAGATTTCTTGACCCGGTTGGTAGTTACAGAGGCATTCACTTTATAATTATTACATATTTATGCACTTTTCTGCATATCTGTCTCACGTTTTTTAAAAGTGTAGAAGAAATTTTTTAAAAAGGATATGAAACAAAATCAAACATTTTTCAAAGTCTAGAGAGAATGATTTTCCAGACTTGAAATTCATGACGTAAATAACACCACACACACACACACACACACACACACACACACACACTAAGTTAGATTTAACTACATAAAAATTTTAAACTTCTATACGCAAAAAAGGGCAATAAAATTCAAATAATTTGGTAAAATATTTGTTGCAAATTTGATGAAAGTTAAATATCTTTCTTATTCTAATAACCCTTAAAATTTGATTTTTAAAATTCTATAAGCAAATTATATATATATATCATTTATATATGATCATATACATATGTATGTATATATCAGAGCCCCAAAGTGAAGCCATTGGAAGTTATATATACACATATTTCCTTTAGGAACAAATTATTTAGTGAGTAAATGTATGAAATACATACTTTTTTTGTAAAGAAAGAAAGGCAAATTAAAATGAGATGGCATTTTTTATGTCCACTCCAATAGCACAGGAAAAATTAATGATAGTGCCAGTTGGGACAAGACGGGGTCTCATAGACATCATTTGTGTTTCTGTAAATTATTACAGTCATCTGGAAAAGCATAATTTATCAAGGATTATGAAATGTTTATAACCTATGATAGAGTAAATCTATTTGTTAGAGTTTTTCTAGGGAATTAATTCAAAATATGAAAAAAGTTTTAGGTGCATAAAGATGATTTCAGCATAATTCATCACAATAAATAATGGAAGGCAACCTAACACTAGCAATCAAGGGATCTTTGAGCTAACTATGGTTCATTAAATTTCATTCACTAAATTCTGTTTCAAGTGGCCACTATGGCACTGTGTGTGTGTGTATGTTTGTGTGTATATGTGTATGTGGATAGCATCACAAAATGGAAAATTATTTAGCCGCTAAGTGATATTAGTAAGCCTATGCAATTCTTCTGCATATACCTATACGTGTAAAATATTACAAAAGAAAGTACTGTTGAAAAGGTAGAAAATTATTAATATATGCACACTAATATTAGATATTTATAAAATATACATAGAAATGTTCATATACATAATGATTATAGCTAGAGCCATGGTTCAACATTCACAGGCAAAAATATTGGCTCAGAAAAGACAAAAATGCTAATACTGTTAGTGTCAGGCTCTAGTGATTTTCCCCTTTCTTCTCTATGTTCTGGACTGCCACAGTGTTACTAATTAATAATAAAAAATTTCAGAGACCTTCTAAATTTGCATTTGCTTCAATCTTTTAGTATATTCCTTTTTGCACTAATTTTTGTGAGATCTAACATTGTATAATTCATTTTTAAGACTTGGGATATTTAGTAAAAGAAAATAGATTCTAAAACTCTTGTTTAAATAATGGAAATTAATAGAGTGACAGAATTTTTCAGCCTTCAGGTGTGTGAAGGAAGAGAGTAGCACCAATAATTCTCTTTTTGTATAATAAAACTAAAACTAAAACAAAATACACCTGAAAGAATTCACATATATTTATATCTTATAGAAAGTAGAGATGTATAATACACATTTAAATGGGTAAAAAGTTATTTAGCAAGAAAACTAATCAAAATATAACAGGTACTCCATGAATATGTACAATTTTTATGTATCAATAAAAAAAATACAAACTTTTTGGAGTGTTAAAGGCTACTTTCACAGGACAGAGCAGTAATTTCTGAGGTATAGGTGTCTCACAAATTCCTTTTAAAAATATTATTTTTATTTTTAAAAATAAATTTTATTGTGTATATATAAGGTATATAACATGATGTTATGGGATACATAAAGATAGTAAAATTGTTACTATAGTGAAGCAATTAACATATCCATCATCTCATGTGGTTACCATTTTTAGTGTTTGTTTTTGTGACAAGGGCAGCTAAAATCTACTCATTTTGCGGGAATCCCAAATGCAGTGCAGTTCTGTTAACTATAGTCACCATGTTGTACATTAGGTCTCTGTTGTTTGTCCTACGTATCTGCTAATCTCTAACCTACATCTTCCCATCTCCACCCTCCCCAACACCCATGGTAACTATCGCGTTATTCTCTATCTCTATATATTTGACTTTTGTTTTTTTAAGATTCCAGATACAAGTGAGATCATGCAGCATTTGTCTTGCTATACCTGTTTTATTTTATTCAGCATAGCATCCTCCAGTTTCATCCATGTCGTTGCATATAACAGGATTTCCTTTTATGTGGCTGGATAGTCTTCCATTGTGTTTATACACCACATTTTCTTTATTTATGCATCCATTGACAGACACTTAGGTGGTTCCCGTATCTTGGCCATTGTGGATAGTGCCGCGATACACGTGGGGCTGCGGATCTTGACACGGTGGTGATTTCGTTTCCTTTGCCAGCAGTTACGCTGGTGGCCCCTCCTTTCCCCTAGACGAGGATGGTCAGTCAGTTAAAGATGACGCTTAATTTTAAATTAGAATATTTGGGAAAATATTTATCTTTCTTATGGATAAACATTCAGTAATTTTTAAATGACATAAAACCGTGTCAGTGAAAAATAGGAAAGAAAAATTAACAACTCTCCATAGCCTAAATACACAGTGAATGACAGAATGTTCCTCTGGTAGGGCCTGGCCTTTTTTTAAGTGTTTGGAATGAAAGGTGATGCTTGAATTTTGGCAAATTTTTGGTTAATATTTATGATCACAAAAATTTTATAAATTCAGAATTAAATTCCCGTGATTTTTCTCTGCCTAAAAAATCAGATTACCATTACCAGGAATAAATCTAGGATCCCGCCTTTATCACATCTTCCTATCAGCAAGCAGCAGCATGACTTGCAAGAAACTCTACAATTTAATTTAAAAAATAAGAAAGGAAAAAAATGGGGGAGGTAGAGGTGGGGGGAAATGGAAGTGCATCTTTTATATAATTTTCTGGCAGGTAATATTTAAAACAATGATTTAAGAGACATAATTTTTCAGTGTGAGAAAGGGAGATATACATGTAGTGATGGCTTCAGAGTTTTCAGGTAGCAATGTCAGACCTAAAGATGATCGATAATTGCACATTGTAACTAATCCAGCTCTGCAGAAAGAAAAGGCTTGGTGGTCCCTGATGTCCCTGTCAGATCTATGAGCCAGCAACATTGTTCTCCGTCAGAGCTAACGGGCCATTCTCCATATATCTGCATGAATAGCGTTCTTGCGTCTAACTTTGCTTGGTTTTCCTTGGCCCTGCTCATACCACAGTTTTGTGTGGCAGGCACACACACACACACACACACACACGTACACACACACACATACACAGACACACATATAAATATATTTGTGTAATTTGGAAGTGGTATTTACTTGATCTGAGTGGTGAATTAAAATGCAAAATCTGGTCTGGTCCAAAGCAATTAAGAACAGTGTAGGGGCTTCTGCTTGGTCTGCCCAGGCTTGGTGGATGATCAAATCCCAGAGGTGATTACCACTTTGTCCTCCTTTACCACACCCCCCAGTAAGCGAAGGTTGGGGAGCTCTCCAGGCGTCTTGCATCCAATCTGTGACTGTGGAAAGGAAGCTCTGGCTCTCACACATGTAGAAAACCTTTCTGCTTCCCGTGGTCAGCACACGCATGCCAGCCTTGCCGTGTGCCTTAGTCTCCCTGAAAGCCCCAAACGGGAGCTGGTGGGTGAGCAGTCGTCCAAGGTGTGCCACTGGGGCTGTGTCGGGTGAGCGATGGGCTGAGAGAGTAGTTTATCCAGGTCAGGGTCCTGGTTTACCTGTCACACAGAGTTGCTGAGCGAAACAAGCAAGCGTGGACCTCACCGTCGGTTCTCTCTCTCCAGAAGGGCGTGTTGAAATCGGATCTCATCGTGTGCGGGATCGCTGCTGTCCTCTCGTTTGCAGTCAGTGCCAGCACCGTGTTCCTGTCCTTACGAGTACGTACCCCTTCCACTTTGCACGCTCCCTGCCTCCTCGTGCTCCTTAGTGACAGAGCTGTCCTGATGCCACCGGGTACTGACAAGGTAGTGGAGCCAGAGGAAGGAAACACAATGCTTGTTGAGAGGCTTAAGTCCTGTATCCATGTGCTATGAACAGTTCGTCTAAGACGTGATTTGGTCCGCGTCACAGATTTGGTTTGACGGCTCTACCCTGAGCCTCTCCCCCGTGTGGGGGGTTGTTTTGTTTGCAAGAGCAATAGCACAGCTTGTGGCATCCGCCGTGAGGACAGTTGGTAGGGAGAAGACACTAATGGTACGTGACCCTGAGTAGAGAAGAGAGATGATTCCATATCGGGGTCAGATGGAGATCGTGGAGCCAAAAGGATTATTGGAACACGAGGTTCAGTTAGAAGAACATAAGTGGAGAGCTCCAGAAAGGGGTTTCTGGCTTATAGTTTTTATAGACAGTTGCTGTCTCTATTAAAAAAAAAAATACTGTACATTTACAAACTCCCCTTTCCATGAGGAAATAAATGTATTAGCTACGTTTGTAATTCTCCACCTCTCCTTAAAAGAAAAATGTAGAAATGCATCCCGCGGGGCAGAATTCTCTTGGCCTCCGGACTTCCACGGGCCACGTCTCCGTCCTCATCTGGGTGGTTCCCAGCACACGGACCAGTTTTGTGGCATGCGGAAGAAATTTTTAAAGGACTGAAACAAGAGCTGAGTCTGCTGTCTGCCCTCTAAGAGGAGAACGGAGAAGGACGGTGGTGTCATGCATTAATCATAGACAACCCCCACCCGCCACCCCTGCATCCTCCAGGTGAATAATAACGTCTGCCCGTTTGTGTCGCAGCCGTTCCTCAGCATCGTGCTGTTTGCCCTGGCTGGCTCCGTGGGGCTCGTGACTCATTACCTGCTCCCCCAGCTCCGCAAGCATCATCCCTGGATGTGGATTTCACACCCCGTTCTCAAGAGCAGAGAGTACCATCAACGGGAGCTGAGAGGTTAGTAAGATTTCCCCCAGTAAAAACGAAAACGAGAAAGCAGGGGCAGGGATGCGTACACCGGAGAGTGTGCACAGCAGTGCGAATGTACTTGATGCCACAGAACTGTACCCCGAAACACGGTAAATGGCACGTTAGGTATATTTTACCACAATAAAAAAAAGAGTGTGTACCCTGGAGTATACCTGTGGTCCCAGGTATTCAAGCCAACCAGAACAAGAAAGTTAAAGTAAGGAGAATTGGAAGTATGTTTTATAAAAATATTAATTGGCTGTTGGTATTGCAGAAACATTAATTTGCATCATTCAGACTTGGAGATTACCCTGTTTCAGCTTAAGTCGCCTGGGGCCTAGGAGGAGCGCCAGGGGACCGTGTAGCCATCTTCAGAAGGTGCTGGGGATGGAACAGAGACTGACCATTCACCTTCAGGACCCCTGACCTGACCCCTTGCATTTCCTTTAATTTGCTGTGTTCACCTGGACCCGCACCTGTATCTACACTTGACTGACTTAGCAGTTCCCGTGGTTGTCTCTCGCCACGACCGTGGAGTAGCCTGGGAGTCATGACAATTCCAGAGCTTTAGATACGAAATAGGGTTCTTCTGGAAAAGAAGTCTCGTAGGAATTTTTCTGCTAGGTCTTCCCCTGCTCTGCCGTCCTGTGCTCTGTGCTTGAGTAGATGGGAGAAGGCTGATTTATTCCCGTTTTCAGACCCATGCAAGGTTGTTGGTCACAGGTCGTAACTATGCTGTCTCACGTGCTGGTTCTGCACAGAACTGTTTAGCCCACTGAGCCTGCTCGGTTGTCCAGGGAGTTATCTAGTAGTTGCTACGTGCAGGCACAAAGGTGTGTGAGGGACACCAAGGTTTGCTGACTCAAATGTACAGGACTCAGCCTGGTTCAGGGAAAGGGGGGGAATAATTAAGAAAACCAAGATGCAGAAGTCACTGAAGATGCTGTCCGGGATAGAGAGAGTTTCTTCTGGGTGGGTCTGACGGGTTGACTTAATTCAAAACAGCCGAAGCAGGAAAACCGTGGCTTGCTTGGTGGGGACATGTGGCCTCGCGGGCCTGCTGCCAGCGCAGGGTGTAGAAGTGCGGGAGGGTCACGCAGGCAGCCCTTCCCGCGGAGACTCGCTCTTCCCACCTACCAGGGGCTCACTGAAGGATCAAGCTGCATAACGTATTTTTTAATGCTCTGTGTAATTTTAAATGCGACTTAAATGCAAATTATCTTCAGTGTTATAAAAACCGAAAGAAGATAGACCCAGAATAGTTCCATTTATGATGGTTTGTGTGTTTCACAGTCCACTTACAGAGAAAGACCCCTACCCTGGCAGGTGCCTGCTTGCGGAGTCGTAGATGAGCCTGATGAAAGAGTACAGTTTCTACTTCTGCAGCGTTAAAGTCACATTTTCCTTTCATTTTAAAACCTTTGGAAAGACCAAGTTTTGGTGGAATTAGTGGAGTGTTTTGAGGTTTATTATTTTGGCATTATTGCATTATAAGTTCGTTGATGGAGATTTGAGGTAAAAACTTTCACTTAGAGATCTGCTTATCTATCTCGTCTATATCTATATCTGTACTTGTATCTGTACCTAGAACTAGATGTAGACCTATACCTTTACCTGGACCTAGACCTAGACCTTTGCCTACACCTATACTGATGCCTATCTCTGTACTTTTAACTTTACCTACACCTTTATCTCCAGCTATTCCTTTACCTATGCCTACATCTGTACCTTTACAAGTATCTACAGCTATACCAATACCTAAATCTATATCTTTACCTTTACTTATATCTATGCCTTCATCTTTACCTATACCTACGTCTTTATACCTATAGCAATGTCCATCTCTATAGCTTTGCCTGTACCAATACCTGTACCTGTACCTGTGCCCATGCCTACACCTGTACCTGTGCCTACACTTACACCTGTACCTGTGCCTACACCTATACCTGTACCTGTGCCCATGCCTACACCTGTACCTGTGCCCATGCCTACACCTGTACCTGTGCCTACACTTACACCTGTACCTGTGCCCACACCTATACCTGTACCTGTGCCCATGCCTACACCTGTACCTGTGCCCATGCCTACACCTGTACCTGTGCCCATGCCTACACCTGTACCTGTGCCCATGCCTACACCTGTACCTGTACCCATGCCTATGCTTGTACCTGTGCCTATAACTATACCTGTACCTGTGCCCATGCCTATACCTGTACCTACACCTGTACCTGTGCTGATGCCTACACCTGTATTTATACCTACATATTTAATTACCTTGTGGGGAAAGAGAACTTGTCATATCGAAGGAGAGGAAAACGGGCTCCCCTCATTGTGGCACTGTAGGGTGTGGAATTCAACAATGAAAGGTAAGAGTGGGCAGTTAACCACTTGGGATTTTGTGTGTGTGTGTGTGTGTGTGTGTGTGTGTGATTGTTTCCCCCCCGAATCTAATAGAACCCTATTTAAACTAGAATCATTTCCCTATTTTAACCCTGCATGGCCTTTTTAGTATAAGATTCAAGAACAGGTGAAGTGAGCGTGTTTGTGTGTCTGGCTCCCCCTCCGGTGGGGCAGCGCGGGGCCTGTGTGTGCCGTTGACGCAGGCCGGGAGACGTCACGCCTTCTCACGCAGGCCTGGGCAGAGGCCGTGTGCGTGTTTCTCGCCGGCCTCCACTAGCTGTTCATAAACAGCCTGAAAGCTAGCCTAGAGCCACAGGTTCGAAAATTAGGTACTTAATGATAAACAAATTTCATTGCAAAATTATGTGTGTTGGAAGGAAAATCTAAAGACACAAAATTTAAAATATGGTCGTGTGAAGTGATTGCAACTGAGTTACCCATCCTGGTACCATCACTGCCCTGAGTTTCCTCTTCCTCCTGGCCTTCTGTCTCTTAGGGATTTGACTCTTCATCTCTTCCACCAGCAACAAAGCATGCGTAGAAAGCGCAGGCCAGTCATACAACTTTCCGCACGAAAGCTGTGCTCCAGCCTTTTTCTTACAGGAGCACAGAATGTTGTCACTAGGAAACAAGGTGGGGCAGAGCAGGACGAGCAAGGGTGTAGCACGCCACTGCCGGGACTCGGCAGTTCCAGAGCAGACATCACTAACTGAGAAGAGTCTAGAACTGGGTCCACGGCAGACATTCCTAATCAATCGGAACTGGCTCGTGGGATGAGGGGTACGTGCTGTCCCTGTCTGGGACATTATGTCATCCTATCTTACTGTTTTACACAGGTGGAAACTGAAGCCTAGCAAAGTCCAGGGATCTAACTTGGGTCCCAATGATTTTATGGCCAGTGAATGAGTAGAGCCTGGGTCATCTCAATTGTGTCCAGCCTAGTGTTCTTGCTGTTGCTTGTGCTAATCTCAGTCCAGGTGGGCAGATGGTGGACAGTCTGAACGTGGCTCCCAGGCTGTCTCTGCAGTCATTGTTTCCCAGAGAGCCATGATGGCTACAGTAGGTCCCGTAAAGTCTGACCTGCCACATTCCCATGCTAACACTACAAGGCTTTGAAACAGACTCACCACAGTAAATTCTGGGCACGCTTGGGGTTTCTCGAACACACCACATTCTCTCCTTCTGCTCTGCTTGCTGTTCCTCCAGCTTCACCAGGTGAACATCAGGCTACGCATCCTTCAAGTCTCTGTTTAAAATCAGTCCCTCCGGGAGTCTTTCCCTGACTACCTAAACCAGATTAGCTTCCCCGCTGCTTCCTGAGCCTCTCTTCTGTGACATTCGCCACCTGTAGCTACTCGTGTCTAAGGTAGACTGTGAGCTGCATGTCCACTGTGTGTGCTGGTCCTCCAGTGGTCCCCGTGGTGCCTGGTGCAGAGGGAGGCTCACAAGGCATGTTTGCTGAACTGCATTTAATTTAAATGTCAGCACTTTATCATCACGTCGTGTTCACCGGAACAAACTTTAAACTCAGTGAACATGCTTCCTTTTGTACTTTCTTTTCTGCATACTTTGAGCGTGTATTTCTACTTGGTAGAATGTAGAGATGCCAAATTGATTTCAGTATAAAATTCAACCTCTGATAAATGGAAATAGGTATTACAAATGAAGTTAAAGACTGCAAATTTTTAGTCCATTCAGTTCTTTACCACTGAGACTAATTTATTGAAAGCAAACTTTATTCCCTCCTAACCCCAACATGCTGTTTTACCAATATTTGAGCTAAAAGGATAGAATCTGTCATTTAGGGAAGTCAAATGAATCATGGTGGTCATGTGAGTTATATTCATGGGTGTGTGTGAAGTTGCTCTTTTTATAAAAATAATTTGACATATTTTCTGCCAATCTAAGTTAATGCTGAACTTGGCAGGGTAAACAGCACTACAGACAGCACACAATTAGTCTAGTATGAAATTTCCAGGATTAAATGTTCAAGGAACACTGTAATTTTAGAAAATAAAAGAAACCTATTTTCCTAAATGATGATGATGATTCCAGACAAATGACTTCATCAATTTCCCCCTGTTGTAGAACAGTAAAAAGTTGGATCTGTTTGGAAAAGTTGTTTTATCTAAAAACTTTCTAGAGGAATTATGCTATTTAGGAATACAAATAAAGAGGTTGAGTCACATTTTCACATGGTCCTCCGAGGTAAACTTTCCATAATATTCTAATTCTTGGCTTTTAAGAATTTAAGAAAATTGAAGTGATCTGATTTGTTGACTGCATTCTTACTGTAAAAACGAGTTTTAGTGGAGTTAAAAGAGATTGAGACTAAATATATTATTGGAATTCACTTGTATACTTGTTTGTTCACTCAGGAAATGTTTATGAATGTACTATTCATTCTTTCAAAAAATAATTACTGAGTTCCTACAGGATGTCAACCCTGTGAGCCAGCAACACAGGAATGACTAAGATGTGCTTGCTGTCATCAGAGAGCTTCTGATCTGGTAAATAAACCTATGGCTGTGACACAGCGGAAGAGTCATGACTACTATGCACACACAGTAATACGAGGCATGGTGCTGTGTTCAGCCCTGCAGGAAATACAGAGAAGTAGAAGCATAGACCCTAAGTCAGAAACTTGCAACTAATTTCATGTTTCATTGGTAAAGCATTTCCAATTGGTTGGATATGCATATAAAATAGAAAATATATGGAACTACATAATTAAATGTTGAATTGATATCCACTGCATGATAGGTATATTCGGTAAATATTGATTGCCTGTGTATAGTAGTGAAAAGCTTGCTGGTTACTGAAAACTTAAGCTATAATTTTCGGATACATTAGAATAAATGAATAAAGGATTATAGAAATTATAAAACCCATCAATTGAAAATCTCATTTAAATTATAATTTGAAAAAGTTCGCTAGTATAAAACTAATTCTCCAATGAGTTCCAAATTTGTAATTCTCAAATGAGATTTACTTTGCATTTTAGCAAATCTATTCTATCAGTTTACAGATAGACTGGTTTCTGCGTGTCATAGATGTATTCTGAAAGATACTGCTTTCTCTAATGTGTTTTTCATTTATATCAAACTAATACTGTGGTGTTAAAAATTAAATAGGACAAGTTATGATGAGAAGCAGCAGACCCCTGTCAACTCTGCTTTCCCACCCCATCTCTGATTCCCCCAATCCAGAAAAAATTACCTCCTACTCTTTAGGTATCTCTTCTGGCATTTACCATAATTCTTCTAAGTAATGATCATGTGCATATTCTGCTACTTCTTGGTATTTTAGATTTGTTTACTACTGACTTTCTGTTATAAAAGACAAGGATTCATCTCTCTTTTTTTCCCCCTTATGCATTAATATCTTCTCTTTTCCTTTTCTCCCAAAATAGTTTTAATATTTTTGTTGAACATATACTCAGGATTTTTTGGGTTTTCTTTTTTTTTTTAGCTTTTAAGTCTATATATTATTCACTTCTGAGTCCAGTAATACACCATGATTAGATTTTTATTCAAATGTTTATTTTTATGTTTGCTAGCCTTTTCAATAGTTAGGTAAAATATCTCTTGTTTCCAGTTTTCCACAGAGACAAACCTGTCAGATAATCAAGTAGCTCCGTCCTTCCTTGCAGGAACCTTCCTGGAATCCGTTGCAACCTCTCTTTCCTACTCTCTCTTTGGGAATGCCGTATGTCCTTCAGTCACTGCAGAGAAGGGGTGCATGAGGAAGAAACTTTCTCTCTTCTGTCTCAAAGTGTTTTATTCTGCTTTGCACTTAATGCACAGTTAGTTGGTACTGTTGTAGCCTGCCGGGTTGTAAACATTTTTCTTTCAGAATTCTGAGGCATTATTCCATCGTCTTCCAGCTTCCACTGCTTCTATTGAAAAGTCTGATGTTCTTCGGACTCTTGGTCCTTGATATGTGACTAGATTTTTCTCTGCAGAAAGTTTTGGGGAGTTTTAGGAGAAAATTATAGTGTCATGGCCCAGAGAGCAGGCTTTTGGACAAGACTGGGTGGGCTCAAATCCTGGCTCTGTCATATGCTGCATTTAGCCATCATGATTCAATTTTGTCATTGGTAATTGGGGCTTGCTGGGGATTAATATTAAATTAATCAGCATAAGAAATGTAAAGCCTTTAGCATAGTCCTTGGCAGGCAGGAAACACTCTGTAAGTGCATCTTCCTCCTCTTCCCCAGGGTTCTGAAATCTCATCATTTTTCACCTTACTTTGTGTCTCTTTTCATGCATTCTGCTATGCAGTTGGTGTTTTTTTTATAATCTGGGTGTATGTGTCTTACAGTTTTAAAATTTTTGTAAATAGGTGATAGTACTATTTGAATAACCTATTTCACAGAATTCCCATAGTGATTAAATCAAACCTCACATATAAAAATCTTTTGACGTGTATACAGTGCTAGTTAAAAGAATGTGGTGTGGGAGGCACTGATTCGGAACATAAGGGCTTCATGCTGGGGTTCTTGGGTGGGAAGGTCTCCTCTTTGCCATGGCTGGAAAGGAAGAATATACTCCTTACCACCCTTTTTTCCCCCACCTAAAAAATGCTGCTAGCTTTGGGAGGTAGTTAGAAACTAGGAAAGTTTTCCAAAGCCTCTTTAATTCAAAGCAACTAAAATAGTTTGAAACATGAACTGAACTAGTCTTCGCAGAATTACCTAGTCATCATGTGCTACAATATTTGTATGCAAAAGTGCATTTCACATGCTAAGTGACTTAGAGCTGATCTTTCAAAAAATAGCTTGTCAGTTGGAAGCCTGCTTTATTAATTATTCTCTCTGTGGCTGTTATTTGTCTGCACCTTCTCTTCCCCTCATTTCTCTGCCTCTCTGCCAGGCCCTGCTCACACTCTGGCTGATCTCTGCAGTCCACTGGGAACCTTATCTGCCTGTGTCAGTCTCTTCGAGGCAGGAGGTGGCAGCAGGAGATCGGTAGTGAAGCCAGGTTCACGCTGCGGCAGGCGAAAGGGAAAGTGAAATCTAGACACCTCTGCTTGAAGTGGGAAGAGGCAGAGGGAGGCCTGGAGAAGCACAGGCCAACCCCAGCCAGTAGTGAGGACAGGGCTTGGAGACAGAGCTCAATGGTCAGGTGCCAACCTCAGACTCCAGCTCTCCAGCAAGCCAGAGTGTCCACTGAGTACCCATTGCGATTCTCCCTACACTGCTGACAAACCTCATGCAATGTGGAAATAAAATAAATGGTCCGTAGTTGGAAGAGTATTAAAAAAATAACCTAAAAATCAGGAAGTTTTAACAGGTAGCACATAATGTATGCAGGGCAGTCTTGCGGTGGCTTGGGCTGTGTTGGCACAACACGCATGGGAAGGGATAGAGAGGGCAGTTTGGCGAATGGCGCCAGCTCTCAGCTGCAGTCAGTGCAGCCACTGTGGTGAGTCTTGACTCGGTCTCCCTACAGTGGATCTGTCGGACTCTTAGCTGAAGTAGCTTAACCCTCATAGCACTTCGTGATAGCATAGTACATGGAGATGTTGTGGAAAATAAAAAGTATGTTTTAAAGTAATCTTATAATTTAAATAATCTACGCATCATACTTCCCATAGGGGAGGATTTCTGATTTTCTGAATTGGACATTTGTTGAGAACCTGCTGCATACGACGCATTATGCTGGGTACCGAGGCTGCAAAAGTAGGCACAGAATCCTCAGTCTTGGCAAGATGCTGGCTCTAACAGGAAGCCCCTTGTGTCCTGTGGCCAGAGTGAGAACGTTTGAAATTTTCTCCTAACTCTTTTCATGTGAAAACGTTCACCTAAACCTTCTTCATGTGAAAAATGTATAAATGGTTTCATTAGTTTTTTTCAGTTTTAAATATTATGGTTTGGTGTTAACTTGAGGACCTTTCTGTCAAGAAGAAAAAGCCCTTGATCACACTGTTTCTGCCAAGAGTTTCTCCCTCTATTGGAGGAAATGTGGGAACCATTTTTATTCCCACTGAACTAATGAGAAAAGCCAGCAAGATGGTTTTGGGGAAATGGGCTGAGCATTTAAAAAAAAAAAAAAAAAAAATAAGTTAGACTTTGTAGCAAATGGATTTCCAGACGTATTAAAGATTTAAAATGTTTCAGAAAATGAAGGAAGAAAAAAGAAAGAAACCAGAATAGCACTGTAAAGAAAATATAGGTCAAGTGATATAATCTTGGCTGGGGAAGAGAGAAAGAATTTTCTAAGCATGATGCTTAGAAGTGGAAACAGAGGAACTAAGGAAACAGGAACATTTTTATTCCTTGAAAAATGTAAACTTTTAATATTCTGATTCCCTAATGTTGCTTTTTCCCACCTTGTATTTCTTGGAGAAGTTTATGATGATGTTGAACCTGGTAATGTTTATTAATTCATTCAAAAATATTTGTAGAATACCCATCCCGTGCCGGGGGCTGTGTAGGGTGCTGGGGCGTTGGAGAGCATGCCTTCTGCGAAAAGGGAACGCTTCGACCAGGGGTAAACGTACCCCCACCAAGCAGGCGGTACCCACTCTGGGGAAGCGCCAGCTTCTCCTCAGACTTTGCTCTACCACGAGTCTAGTTCCGTTAATTAAGTTATGAATCAATCAGTTAATCAGGCTTGGTTCTTGGCATTTACTGCGTGGCTACTGTGGACAAAGGCCAGTGCCAAATGCCGACCGTGACTGAGAAAGATGGCCCCGGCCTTGCTGGCTGTAGCTGTGACCTTCTGGAGAGCTGGATGTCACCCCTGCAGGTTAAAGCACAATGAAGGGAGTGCGTAGGGGACTCCAAGGGAGCACAGAAAAGTCTTCATTTGGATCTGAGGGAAAAGGAAGAGTTCCTTGAGGAAGCGACATTTAGATCAAAGCCTGACGAATAAGTGAGGGGTCGCCCTCAAAGTGGAGGACGAGGATTCCAGGCCTGGGAAGAAGCCATGGCTGGCCCTGAGTTAGCTTATTTGAGGAATGGAAAAGTCAGGGACCACGGGTTTATCCTAAGGAGAGTTCAAGAGCTTTAAGGAGCAGGGCGATGTGGTTTCCTAAACATTTAAGAATGGTTACCTTCAATTCATGCTACCGGTTTTGGAAGTGAAGCCTATTTGTAGAGAATAAATGACATGGGTACATGTTAGTGCTGAGGACTTTGCAATCTGAGATTTGGTCTGGCAGGAAAGATGAGAGTGAGAAAAAAGCAGTTGTCTATGATAAGGGGATGCTAACGACACAGATGTGTTCATGCCACTTTGCAGGGTCTCTCCGTCTTAGATCCCGCAGGGGTGACCAGGGCTAGCTCATCTGAGCTGCACCACTGTTGAAATGAGTCTGGCCCCTATACAGCAGGAAGCCCCGTGTCCTTGCAGCCTAAATCGTAACTCAAGATTTGAATTGGTGAAGACTGTCTTCCTAAAGCTAAAAACATACCGAGAATTTCTGATTGACTTTTAATTATTGAGAAGTTATTTTAGTAGCATAAAGCATCTAAATAAAACACAGCCTGAAAGCCCTTTACAAAATGTAAAGCTTTCAGTGGTAACGAGTCATATATAAACTTGTAAATGGCACCATTAGTTTACATTCTTTTTCTCAAGGGCCTAATATTCCAGAGAAAAGAGAAATAATAATTCGAAAGTAATGTCTTTTTATGGTCTCTTTGCATATTCAGGACATTAGAGAAAGGCAGTTATAAAATATCATTGCAAAGATTTTCTTTTTAACTTTATAGGAACACTGAAACAATCTGGAGACTTAGGAAATATATTTATTATGTTATTGCATTTGCAAACTTTCCATTTTATTAGCTCTTCACGGTTGTCCTATAATAAAGGATTAAATTTAATCTTTGAGAAATCAGAATTCTGGACTTACACTTTTGTTTTAAGCTTCTTCCTACATTATTATTCATCTTTCAATTTCCCCTCCTCTGCCTCTAACTATAAACATTCAGTCTGAATTTCATGTATCCGTTAAATGTTTTCTTTATCTAGAGATTGAAGCATGTCATTAGAATAAATCACTGAGGTTGGTAGAATGATTCTAAGGTAGGTAAGAATCAAAATGAAGTTATTTATTTTCTGTCAATATGCAGGGTCAGCAGAACCTGGAGTCAAAGGTTTGGACCTGGTGAGCTCTGGGATTTGCTCTCTGCTCTGTCGTTCCTAGATATTTATTTTAACTCCTTTTCCATACCCTTTCTTATCCTTGCTTTGGCTAAGTGTTATACTGAACACCCACAAGGACAACTGTCCTTTGGGATGAATCTTTACTTAAACTTTTTCCCCCCAACACACAGTGTGTATACCTGTGCTTACCTGTGTGTGTACAGTGTAAACGCATTTGCTGTCTTCTCATCTAGAGATTCAGAATTAACTAGTGGAAGCCACATGGCAGCTTTTACATGACATTTAGATGTCAGCAGTGGCCACTTTTATTTCCCTGGCAGCGCCTTGGGTAGCAACCTGGAGCTCAATTATGCAGTTCAACCTGGCTTCTAACTCAGTCTTTTCTGGTGACTGCAAGAGTTCTATTAAAAAAAATAGTAAGGATTTTTGTCACTTACGAATGAACTGGTTTCTAGTTCTCTCCAAGTTCTTTTTTCCTTCAAAAGTCCAACTTAAAGCTCCTTTATAGCTCCCGTCTTGCTTTACTTCTGACTGAAGACTCAGTTTTCATCTCTTAAAGAGCCCGGGCCTTGGTCTCCACACATGTTATCCTGGCTGTATTAAACACGGTGCCGGCCAACACGCGCTTCTAGAGTCAGAAAACAGAATGCAGCTCACACCCCCAAGTCTCCAGAAAGACGACATGTCTTCATCACTTGCCTTAAAGTTGTGTTTGTGACATGCAAGTGGCCCTGGAACAACACGAGTTGGAACTGCACGAGTCCACTTACACACAGATTTTTTTCAATAAAAGTTAACACCGAGTGTGCCCCCATCTCCTCTCCTGCCTCCCCTTATACCTCGCCCACCTCTGCCACCCCCGAGACAGCAAGACCAACCCTTCCTCTTCCTCCTCCTCCTCCTCCTCCTCAGCCTATTCAAATTGAAGATGAGGAAGATGAAGACCCTTACAATGATCCACTTCTGCTTAATGAATAGTAAATATATTTCTCTTCTTTATAATTTTCTTAATAACATTTTCTTTTTTCTAGCTTACTTTGTTGTAAGGATACAGTACGTAATACACAAAACATACTAAATGTATTAATCAGCTGTTCTTTTATTGGCAAGACTTCTGGTCAACTTAGTAGTTAAGTTTGGGGAAGTCAAAAGTCAAATTCGAATTTTCAGTGTGAGGTTCGGCACCACTAACCCCATGTTGTTCAACGCTCAACTATAGTTTCACACACTTGAACACACACACATCCTAGGTAGCTCAGACAGTTAAAGCCTCACTGAATAAGTAATTTCACTCTCAAATATTTGGAAAGGCATGGATAGTGACTTCAGAGCTTATTAGCTTCTATTTTGTTCGAAAATTCATTGCTTTATGTGTTTCTGGGATGAGTAACCTGAAATTCTTACGAAAAACCTTAGTTATTAGGATCTGCAGTAAATCCTTGTAGACTGCAATAGGATTGTGCCCCTCCACTCAAATCAGTCTGTCTCCACTCACCGGAAAATATAATTTTCTAAAAGTAAATGTGACAAGATTGTGAAAATCTGGCTCACACTCCGCCATCTAAAGGTGCCCAAGCTATTCTACAGTGATGAGCCGCTCAAACGTTACTTTTAATTCACATGTTTTTCTAACAGCACAGGGAAGATATTGGTTTATATTTCTCTTCATTTACCTTTTTTTTTTTTTTTGCAGGAATCCAGCTAAGGTTGTCATGTCTCTCTGAACTGGTGACAAATGTTGGTAGAACTCTGTAAATGTATTTTTATAAGCAGGCTGAATTGCATTTGATGTGATGGCCTCAATCTGACACTGTTGATCTCTTCTAAATTGAGAAATCAGAAAAGATAATTGTGTATAGAAAGAAATCAAACTGTAAGCGATTGCACTTTATAAAAGATTAAAATAGGAAGTGTTATTTAATATGCTAGGGTTAGAGAGTTTTTTATTTTGTAATCAAAAAAGTAATTCCAAAGGGCTGCCTTTCCTTAGTCCCTCTGTTCGATTTATCCAAAATTCTCTCAACCACTAAAAAAAAGGATAAGATAATAAACAGACATCCACTGAACCCCAACCCTCTGCCAGGCACTCTGCTAGGTCCTTAAAGCACTAAACCAAATAAGACATAGCACCTGCCCTTGAAAAACTCAGAATCTAGTAGGAAGCTTAATTTTTAAATGAGTGATTACTCTATGTTGTGACATGTACTAAAATTGTGGAACTCACAGTGTACGGGGATGGCACGAAGGAAGAACGTTCTTTGCCTTGAAACTAGGAGTAAGACAGATTGAGTGTTTCTCATTCAAAGCACTTGAACCAAAAGTGTTTTGGATTTTGGACTTTTTTGGATGGTGGAATGTGATCATTTCCTTTGAGTGTCATATTGACGATCCAAAAGCTTTCGATTTTGGAGCATTTTGGATTTCAGGTTTTCAGATTTGGGATGCTCAGCCTGCACATGCAGAACCCTTGGCTCAGAGTCTGGCAGACACTAATGGGTGCTCAGTATGGGCGCTGTGGGAGAGGACCAGAGGGGGATATATCAGGCTCCACCTACAAGCAGGCGGAAAGAGGGTGCGTGGTTTATAAAGAGTTTAAGAACAATAATAATGCCAATGAAAAGTTACTTCTTTTTACTATCACCATGTACTGACAAGTCTAAACAGTGCTGGTGGTAAATTCTCCTCCCACCAGAATGGACACTTAGGATGTCCTGCCTCGGGCAGCCACTATATTGGGAGCAGAGGGGTCAGGGTCCCTAAATCTCCAGAAGGCAAGATGCCAGGTCCTCTAAAAAGATTAGGATTTGTCAATCAGGAAATACTGAAGGACATTGCAGGAATGTGCTCAGCACATACAGAGGCATATGAAACATCATGGTTCACTGTGGTGCAGGGGGAAATATAAGTTGTCAGTTAATAGTGGCATGTATCTTACATTATACACAGACTTAATGTGAAAGATAAAGCAATAAAAGTCTTAGAGGGAGCACTGGAGAACGTAGTCATGAAACGTGTGGGAACACAGTCATGATATTTCTCTCTTAAACACACCACCAAAGGCCCTTAAAAAGAAAAAAACATGTGAAGTGTTAGAACATCGTTAAAATTATGCATTTCGACTGGGCGCGGTGGCTCACACCTATAATCCTAGCACTCTGGGAGGCCGAGGCCGGAGGATTGCCTGAGCTCAGGAGTTTGAGACCAGCCTGAGCAAAAGCGAGACCCTGTCTCTATTAAAAATAGAAAAAAATATTAGCTGGGTGTAGTGGTGCACACCTGTAGTCCCAGCTACTCGGGAGGCTGAGGCAGGAGGATCGCTTGAGCCCAGGAGTGTGAGGTTTCTGTGAGCTATGATGACACCACTGCACTCTACCCAGGGCGAAACAGTGAGACTGTGTCTCAAAAAAAAAAAAAAGTTATACATTTCTTTTCTTTAAAAGGTACTATAGCATTAAGACAGTGAAAAGCAAACCATAAAATAGGAGAAGATTTTCTGAATATACATATGGGCTAAAGACTCATTCCAAGGATGTGTAAGGAACTCCAAAAAATCAATAAGGAAAACACATATAATCCAATAGGGAAAAGACCCAAACAACAGACATGAAGAACTACTTCCCAAAAGTGTGTATCCAAATGGCCAGTAAACATATGAAAAGGTACTCAACTGCATTAGTCATCGGGGAAATGTAAAATAAAACCACAATATGATACCACTCTACACCCACCAGCGTGACAAAAATGAAGAGGAGAGAAAGTGTTTTGGCAAGGGCGTGGAACAAATGAAAGGAACTCTCTTGCGCTGTTCGTGGGAGTATAAATTGGCATGATACCTTTGGAAAATTGTTTGGCGTTTATCTACTGAAGCTTTCCGTAAGCACATCTAATAACCTAGCATTTCCACGCCTAGTTAGGTACCTCACATAAATGTACACATATGTCTACAAAAGATGTATCCCAGAATGTTATAGCAGCACTCTTCATGATGGCATAAACTTGATACTAACCAGATGTCCTTCAACAGTAGACTGGAAAAATAAACTGCATATATTCACATAATAGATTACTGCACAGCAATAAGAATGAATGAACTACAGCGACACACAAAAATGTTCATGGAGCTCACAAACATAACATTGAACAAAAGACACAAAAGAATCGTAGGCAAAGCTGAACAATGGTGTCTGGGACTAGGCGGCGGTTACCTTGTGGGCCAGTGACTAAGCAGCCATGGTGGGCTTTAAGGGTGTTTATTAATCTAGGTGCTAGGGACACAGTTCCATGTGTATGATTTGTGCATGTTTCTGAGCATAAAAAGTTTAACAAAAGGTTCTAAAAAATCCAATAATGCTAGGGAGAGATGGGCAAGGGGCGCTCTAAGCACGCATTCCACGCTACCTCATCACTCACCATGGGAAGCAGTGTGGAGAACCGATCCCCTCCCCAGTGACAGACTCAGGGGATGGGGGAACACAGAACACTGGGGCTCAGAAAGACCAAGTTAGCAGTTCAAGGTCACACACTGGTGGTTGGTAGAGACTACAAACCCAGCTTAGTAGGACTTCAAACCTCAGCCCTTAATAGGAACAGACCTCACTCTCTATGGTACTCGCTTTGTGGTACATGCTCAGAAAAATGTAATAGATTCACAGTGATCGGGGGCTGGACATCAGCTTCATCTTATTTGCATAGATTGATTGTCCAGGGATTTGACTGTGGGTTTAAAAATTTAAAAGAGAGAGAAGAAAGCCTAGAAACCAGCCCCAGCCACAGAAGTGAATCCAGCTTCAAAGGAGAAAGGCCCAAGGGATTGTTTGCAACTCTTGATTCCTCACTTTCCACTCATACTTAGTCTGAGTTGATGTGATGTTTTGTGACAGCTCATTTCATTGGTCCCAGTAAATTATATATGAAGAAATCAATTGACTTGAAAAATTAGGATGCTGACCTATATTTATTTATATATTTACATATATTTATATATATTTTTATATATTCGTATATATATATCTATCAATAAATTATGTAGAAGCAAAGCTGAGAGCTGCTGCCTGGAAAGGAAAGAAAATTGGTCTATCATGTCTAGTGTCTGGGGTTCTTAATCAGTAGCTTTTGAATTAAAAAAGCGGGGATGTGACTTGTTATTACCTGATGAGTGGCTGTTCTAAGTGGTTTTTGTATTTCTTTCAGATGTCGCCCATTTAATGTGGTTTGAAAGACTCTATGTTTGGCTTCAGTGTTTTGAAAAATACGTCTTGTACCCAGCAATAATTTTGAACGCCCTCACTATTGATGCATTTTCAATAAGCAATTACCGGAGACTTGGCACCCAGTAAGTGGATAATGGTTTATTCTCATAATGATTTGGGTCACATTGTCAACATCTAGTGAATTTTCTCTGAACAGGCTGCAGAAGAAGCCAACTTCTACCTACTATGGGCCCCGTGAAAGTAAGCCACGGTCGTCTTTTACTCAAACCTGCTAGAGCTGGACAGTTATTGTAGAGTGACCAGGGTGCAAATGAAGTTAGATCTGCTTGAAGTGATGTGAATAAACGTCGGTAGATTTGAAAATGATCCTGGAAAAGCTTAGTCAGTGAGCCTTAATGGGAAGACGGAAGCACAGTGTGAGTCCGGGATTCCTGGCGTTCTTACCGTCGTGCTTAGAGCTTTATGAACCACCTCGTGTCATTTCGTTTAGCAAATACTCTATCATTTTGTGCTGGGGGGAGGAGGAAATTAGTCACTGTCACTGCTCTCTCTGCATTTATCAAGAGAAGCCTCACAATTTAAAAACTGGCACAGAGACTTCATACTGTCAAGATGCCCATGTTTTGCAGAGTATTAACAATGTACAGTCGAGTTATTGGTTTCCTACATGAAAATTAATTCTGAATTTACACATGGAAATCTCCTTGATAATCTGTGGATTTGTCATTCTGATGAAAGGTGAAAGTTGCTGGTCAGTAAGTCGTTAGAGTGGGAGGATGTGAAGGAGATTCTTTCCCAGATTTGCTTATTAGTCACGTTGCTTAAACACTATTGTACCCGAGTCAGCCCTGATACATAATCCCAAGCATACTAATTCAAACCTGCTCTTCCTTTCAGGGTGTCATGAGGATGAATTAATTAATATTCACCAAAGATTTAGCACGCTAAGATATAATAAAAGGCATTTTAATGCTCTGTTGGACTTTGGGTAGATTCGTAGTCACCCAAAGCAGACACTAAATGAAATGATCCCCCGACCTTTCTGTCGTTATTGGACTCTGTCTTCCTTCCAGTCCAGACCTGTTTCAGTTAGACCAGGGCAAGGATTCTATGTCCTTTGGTACTTAATATTCTATACTTCAGATGCACGAATGAAAATTAGTCTCACTAGATTTTAAAAAAAAAAGCAGACAATGGGATTTCAGACCACTTACACAGTTTAGGTGGGACCCAATCACAGAGACGCCTCTACACCTGCAGCATCGTGTACTTTTCTCATGGCAGGGATTTCCAGTGTGACACAGTGTTGGCTGACCCCACGACTGCCTCCCAGAACAAGGCAGAGCCTCAATTTCTAAAATGAGGGTGCACAGTCAAAGCCAGAGTAGCAAAGAAAGTACCAGTGCTGCCCTGGGGAATCCAGCTAAAGGATTTTAAATTTTTCCCTATCCAACTTCAGGACAAAGACCTTGGGCTAAGCCTGCCGGTTGAGGCCCAGCTGTCAGAGAAGACAGATGCAAGGGCTGGGCCGCCTGCAGAGTGAAATAAACAGTTCAGTGGGAAGTAATATCTCCCTGAATCCCCCGTAATTTTTTTTCCAGACACTGAAGTCAGAAAGGAGCACCTTACCTGTATACCTCCAAATATTCTCAACTCCCAGATGATAATATCAGCATTACTTGTCTCAGAACCCAAAGCTGAAAATCTCTATTCTATTCCTGAGGCATCCATCTGTAGAATTTTTTTAACAAAACAAAATAAATAAACCAAAAAAAAACCTCTCAAGGTTTCAGGCACCCCACTGGACCAGCTGTTCTCAAGCACAGCAAGAGACCCTTTGTTAGTATCACCTGGAGACCTTTTTCCACACCTAGCCTCCTCCCTGCATTTTTTGAGAACCACCGTACTGGGTAGTCAGATAGTGAACCGTTGAACGGTAGGCGCTGTTTCTTACTCAGCTCTCAATACCAAACCCCTAGGAAGCATTAGAAGGATGGGTGGATGGACGGTTGAGCAGGGGAATGGTGAATTAAGTTCCTACAGCGTATTTCTGGTCACAAAAATATCACCAAACTTCTAAATACAGACTAAAACACTTCTAATGTTAGACATTGAAATAAATGTGAGCTAGGTATGCATTTAAGAAAATGTCATAAAAACAAGTAAGATAATTATTTATGCAGTTATCCCAGTTGAGGGATGGCAAGAGCCTGTCCCAGCAGTTCAGGGTACAAGCAGGAACCAGCCCTGGACAGGACGACGCCACTTCATCGCAGGGCATGTCACATACACCCACACTCACTCACACTGGGACGCTGTAGACACACCGGTTAACCTCACTGCCCAGCTTGGGGATGTGGGAGGAAACTGGGATACCCAGAGAAAACCCACGCAGACGTGGGGAGGAGGTGCAAACTCCACTGACAGGGACCCCAGCTGGGAAATCGGTGTGTGTTTGTTTTCTCATCAATGTTGTAATGAAACGATGCTGAACAAGTGACATTATTCAAGGACCTGCTGTATGCAGCAACCTATGAGCCATTCACAGTAGCCATCACTACTGCAATGTTATAAAAGCCATGGCCACCAGTCCTTAAGATCTCCCATAGTTTTAACCAGTCATCATTACCAAATATAAAACGAAATCAGTCCATTGAACCATGGTCACAGAAAATAGACAGTTAGATTTGAACATCATCTAGATTTTTGCCTAAATAACCCAGTAAATCACCAGTCTCCCTGGGAAACCAAAATATTCCAAGTCTTGAGATACCTCGCACTGGGGCTTCCTCCAGAGGGCTTTGGCTGTCCCACAGGAGTTTTTGTACCCTGGGCTGTTGTCAAAGGCAACTGGGCCTGAAGTCATGTTTTCATCATGGGTATTAGTTTGTGCTGGAAAAGGAAGGCAGGTTACGGAGCAATGTTCAGCTTTACTGCAGGATCTCTGAGGGCTCTGTGTTGAGGTTACAGGAAAATTTGCCCACTTTAAGTCTGCATGTAATCATGTGGTTGTTTTTCTCAGAAGCCAAATCCAAGCCAGTCCCACAGGGCCTTGGGCAAACCTCACCTCATATATCTTGGGGCAGATTAGAAATAATTGCAGTCCTTACGACTGAATCAGAGGAATTGCAATGTTACATCTTTTTGATGACAAAAATGATAATTTTATACCTTATAGGCACAAAGACTTTGAAAGTACTTCTTAAGTGCCCTCATCCTGAGATAGGATATTAATCATGCTGATAAGGATGGAGGGGCCGAGATTCTTCTAGGTTTAGGGAAATTGAGGCATGGCCCCAGTTTTCTAGACTTAGCCGGAGAAAGAAAATCTCTTTCAGTGAAATCATTCTCTCGAAATATTTCCACCACTGTCTTTGAGTTCCCAAATAGCACGTTAGAATTAGAGAGGAATTTGATTACAATGTGTTAATACGATGCCTTCCTTCAGAAAGACAGGCCCCTCAAGAAAGTAGTTGCTTACTCGGGTGGATTGCACTGGGATATTATCATTTGCCTCCCAATCTCAGAATGGATTGTTCATTGTTGGTCTTATTATCATCTATGGGAATTGTACACACAACACATATTCCCTACATAAGTTAACAATCTGACTTCTTAGACAAGAGCATTCAGGAGTTCAGTCCTCAAAGCAAAGTCCTAGAAGACTCTGCCTGACTTTCTTTTGCTGAGATCCTTAACTGGAAAAAAAATTTAAAAAAAGGAGAACAGGAACCTTATGTTCACTAGGTTGACAAATATGCTGAGAAACATTGGAAGCTAGTAAGTAAAAATCAAACAGGCTTTATTATGATACTGGGATTTTTTTCTCTATTGGGACCTTAATAGTCGCCATTATTATGTCATGGTTTCAATCAGATCCTTTTCTAATGCAAAGGCAAACGCTGGCAGACCCTCCTCGCAGGGGCAGCATGCTGCCTGTTTGCTCCCTGGGCATCAGGCTGTCTGGGGAACTTCCCCCATCACTGCAGCAGTAACTTCAGGTAAGCTCAGAAGCAGCTCTACGTCCTTGCAGAAAAGCACCAGGGACCACGAAGAGCATGTGATGGAAAGACAATGTCGGTAGTGGCAAAGCCAGCGTGCTTGTGAGTCGCTCAGGACTGAGTTCCCATCTTCGCTCTGGCCCTGTGAGACCCTGAACAAGTTACGCAAACTCTCTGAGACTCGGAATGCTCCCCTGTAAAATGCACACAATAACGAGGCCCCTCAGACTGGCTTTTTGTGCCTGGGAAATGCTCAGGAACGTTAGCTAATGCAACTCATCGGGCAGCTTGCATGCCATCGCTGATCGCTTGTTTTGTGTCCTTTCCAACAGCTGGGACATTTTCCTGATGATCGTCGCTGGCATGAAGCTGCTGCGGACTTCCTTCTGCAACCCAGTTCACCAGTTTGTTAACCTGGGTTTCACCGTCATCTTTTTCCACTTCGACTACAAAGATATTTCAGAGAGTTTCCTGTTGGATTTCTTCATGGTGTCCATTTTATTTAGCAAGGCAAGTTCGTCGGCTCTTTTCTTCACTTTAACAGTTAAAAGGAGGCGTTGCTCATCAATTGTTGTAAGGATTTAAAACTTTTTCTTTATAAAAAAAAATTATAGAAGGAAATGAAATTGAATTATACACGTATGTTACACTCGTGCTGCCATTTGGGAAAAATTCCCCATGGGATATATGTTATTTGCTAAAAAATCACTAATTAAGATGAATTAGCCGTTAGTGGGGCTTGAAATTTTATGATCTTTGTCTCCATTAAAAAAAAAAAAAAAAATCTCATGGTAGAACTTCCCTACGTTTTAAAATGCTCTGAATTAAAAATCAATAACCAGACTTATTATTTATTTGTTTATTATTTTATTATTTTGCCTCTTGAGGTAAAATTTGGGACCTGGTACCCGAGAGCAGGGTCCCTTGGACAATTTTCATTCCTTTACGTCAAGATTTCATCTGTCGTGAATCTGTACATGGACAGTGAGAAATCCTAGTTATGATTCGGGCAGATACATGGGGCTGGCGTCTAACGTTTAGTGTGGCTGGAGGGAGGTTATACCCTGCTGACACTTGGTGGCTCCTCCGTGACCGTATGTGGTGTGACCACTGTCACAAAGCCTAGGTTTGCAAGCAGAACTGGAGAGGAATTTGCAACAACTTGCGGGAAATAAGCTCAGCGGTGGTTTGACGTCTGCCACGTGCTGTTCCCACTCGGGCACACGGTTTGCTGCTGCAGCCGTGGAGCTTCCCCTCGGGACTCAGTTAACCGGCACAATCACGTTTTCAATGTTGAGGTTATTCCCCCCGCCCCCGAATTTCATTTTTTTCCAGCTCTTTATGAATCAATTCCGTTCATCCTTATTTTCTATTACTTATCTTTTCCTTCTATTGATTTTCTCTGTTTCTTTTGGGTAACAAAAATTGAAAACTCTCTATTAAAGAAGCCACATAAGTAATTGTCATCACCCCATTACCGCAGCCTTGCTCCAATGTCCATATTTCATTCTAGAGCCTGGCCTCCGTCAAGCATTTGTTTCCTGTTTGCATGAGTTCTGTTTGGTTCTGATTCATTTGTCCCATGTTTCTGACCAAATCACAGGTTTTCATAACCTATTTTCCTTCATTACGTATAAATTCCCATTATCTCCCATGATAAATGTAAAATTATATCCTATGATCTTTAAAGCATTTAAGAAGTTATTAGAAATGATTTCCCTGCCTGCAGGGGTAAGAGCTTATCATCAAATATAAAATGTGCTGGAATGAGTTTAATTCCTGACTGGCATTATTTATATTTTGACAAGGTGACATTTATATTCTTTGCTGAGCCTCAGTTTCCTGTAAAATGGGAAACAATGATGCCAATGTCACCTGCATGTTGAAAGGATTAATATAACTGTAAAAAGGAGTTGGTAAGGAGGATATACTCTCCAAATGTAATGTAATGTTTTCATAAGCCACACGTAAGTAGTAAAAGAGAAGTTACACGCTGTGTTTGTGAAGGAGGCTGACTGGTTTTCTACACTGAACTGTCAGTTTAATATCGTCTTTTATAAGTGAGAGGCCCCAGGTGAACAGGAGCAAGGTGTCTCTCTGTAAGGGTCTTAAGAGTGTGGCTTCTAAATGATTTTGCTTCTGCAGTAGGAAGAGTGACTGTCGTTTGCTGGGGCACAGGCCAACTCTCCCCGCTCAGCAGGCTGCCGGTGCGCTGGGAACAGGCCGCTGCCGAAATAGGAGGCTCCATGTGGGTGTCTGGTTAAAGGTGTTTGCGCGGATCAGAGAAGGGAAGTGTACACAGCTATCGTACAGTTTTCCTGCCCAACAGGACCCTTAGCGCTGTCTCTTGCAGAGTGACGAAGGTGGGACCTGCCGGAACACAATCTCAAACTAAATCCACCGAACATTAGTTGCTGCAGGCATTTGACTTTCACTTTGCCATAATCTTATTAAAATACGAATAATTTCAGACAGGATCAGAGTAGCAGCTTTCTTATTTTCTCTGACTGAAGAAGCATTAGCACATATAATTTGAATAATCTGCTTTTAGGCTGGGGTGATGGCTGAATGTGACAGGAAAAAAAAAAAAGAGAAAAGCAATGGAGACACAAAGCTAGAAAAGTAGACCTACTGTGCGGCAGTCAGGGCTCTGGGTCCTGGCCCCTCCCAACTCCCCGACACCTGCTCACTCTTTACTTCCGGAGAGGTGGCACCAGGGGACAGCAGCGGCAAGGAGATGCCTGCACTTAGGGGCTGCTGTGAGGGTTCTGCCTGAAAATCCCAAGTGACGCTTCCTCTTCATTCTTCTCATTTTAATATATCTTTTTTAAAAAAATTGTCTCTTTTAATATGTTTCCTAGAGGCTTTCTAGAAACCTCCGCTACAGTGTTTACAGGCAATACTGCTCTCTAGGGCTCTTCACTGCACAGTGTGAAACGGTTTTTGTCCAGTGGACTCTTCAGAGCCCTACTTGGGACAGGCGCTTTCATCTGACCACTGCAGATACGTCTCAGCCCTCCCGCCAGCCCTGCTGCTGTTGCGCTGAATAGGGAGTTCCTGCTAGCCCGGCAGCCTGCCGCACAGAAGGGCTTCGAAATAATGAAGAGATGTTTGGATGGGCACCCAGTTTCCTTGGAAGAAAGGAGCTGCACAAATACAGGACATAGTAGTATTATGCGTCAGTTGTCCCTGATCCTTCAGCGTTCACGGGTGGAATGGAAAGAGAGAAGTGATTAATGAGATGATCTGTACAGTGAGATCAAAGCACCAGGCAGCCGGGGAAAGAAATAGATGTTTCCAGAGGGCCCAGGCCAGCGTGCCTGCTCGTCTCTGCCTCCCTGAATCCTTGAATCCTCTCAGACTGATCTAGTCTCCTCTGTCTGCCAGACCTGCTGAAAAGTGGGAAATATTGAGTTCCGGGGCCAGAGCCCATCAGGACAGATTTAGTGCAGCCCGTACATTGACGTGGCGGGAGGGACACTTCCTAATGGATGGCGCCTGGGCTTGTGTGCGTGTGGGTGCGTGGATGTGCGTGGAGGGCAGTGGGAAAGACGGACCCTCGCATTTCCCATCCTCAGACGCAAGACCCTCCAACCACACGCCCTGCGAGGAACGTCACCTTTGAGAAGTCAGACCCACCCTTTCTCATTCTCTCTTCCTCAATCCTTTCTCTCTTGCCCCTTCAGTCATTCTTTTCTTTGAAGAACTCATGTGATGAGCTGGTTACATCTCTGCTATGTCTAGAACTTTGGGGGACAGTAAGATATGTGCAATGAGGCTACTTGGTTGCAAATAATATTCAGTTGTAACAGGAGCAAAGATGACGAAGCCTCTTCCGTGCTCTCCCACTGTCCCTGAAAAAGTTCTTAGGAACCATTCTGTCTTGAAAATCTTAGTCACTTTTGGTTATAAGAGGTTGTAGAAGCAGGACTTGAGAAATCCTGCCATAGGATCATTCCGCCAGCATTTACATAACACATTCAACATGAGATTCTGCAGGCTGTTCGTTCAACACGAGGGCCAGCACGTTGGCCATTTAGGAAATTAAACTGAATGAGTGAGGTTGTTTTTCTGGTAAAGCTGTATCAATAAACACACCAGAGCCATGATGCATGGCTGTGTTTTAGTTGACTCCGATCAGTGTTCAAGTTATTTGAAATCAGTTTCTAAATGGCATTTTCCTTTATTTTGTGAGTGCAGGTGGAAAGTCTTGATTGAAAACCTACTTTTTCTTTTAGAACGCATGCTTTTACAGAAGTATTTGTTCAAACTATTTTGTTCAAGAAAGCAATTGTTCACTTACTGGGTGCCTGCCAGGCATGGCACTAGGTACAAAGATTACTAGTAATACGAATGAAAGCAAATCCTTATTGGGCACTTTCCACGGGCCAGGTGCCATTCTGAACACTTTGCACAATATTAACTTGCTTGATTTTCACAACAGTTTTGTGTCTGGCTGCTCCTCATTTTATAAATGAGGAAACCAAGGCACAGAAATGAAGTGAATTGCCAGAAGGTCTCACAGCTCTGCAGTGGGAGAGCAGGATTCAGACCCAGGCAGTCTGGCTCTGAGTCTGTATTTTGTGACGCTGCCTTCCCTACCTGGGGAGTCTGAGAAAACAGCAGACAGGTAAAGAGATAATTCCAGTAAAGTATGATGAGGGAGGTGTCCATGGCAGAGAGCTTCAAGAGCGCACATAAAAATGGTACCCAACCCAACCCGGGAGAACCAGGAACAATGATGCTTACCTTGGGCTTTGACAAAGAAGGAGTGAGTCAGGCAAGGAAGGCAGGGAAAAGTAAGTTGCGCAGAGGAAACTGCATGTGTAAAGGCACAGGAGCAAGAGAGAGTTTGGCATATTCTGGAAACGGCAAGATAATTGGGAAGTGTAAAAACATGGGAAGAGGAGTAGTTGGTCGGAAAAGGGAGAGATGAAACAGGAGGTGTCAGTATGAGTTGGACCTCAAGGGACCGAACATGCCATGCTGCAGGGTTTGGACTTCATTCCTACATCATCTGAAGGTTGGTAAGCACAGGAGTAACAGGATCAGAACTGCATTTCAGGAATATTGCTTTGTGCAAGTGAGCAAAGCTGAGAAAGCATGGAGTCCTGGAACTGGATAGGAAACGATTGCAATAATCCAGGCAACTCACGGGGCTTGAACTGAGGCGGCAGAAGTGAGGAGAAGAGAAGGCCATAAATTCAGGAGGTGTTTAAGGAGAGTTGACAGCACTGGTGACCACGGGGATAAGGGGCAAGTGGGAGAAAGCCACCTCTGGGAGGGCTCTCAGCACACATAAGTGACTATGATGGGGGGTGTCATGAACTAGATTAGGAAATGAAAAAGACATTTTGGGGGAAAAGAATGTTGATTTTAGATAGATTATGAAATGGGAAGCCACCAGGACTGAAAATAAAAACCTAGGAAACAGGATATTTTTCCATCTTAATTTTTTTTAATTTACACAAGTAATACCTAAATATATGCTCATTGTGGCAAAATTAGAAAAACAGTAGAAAATAATGAGAAAGTCTGTTTTGATACATGCCCCTCTCTCCTTAACTCCCTCTTCCTGTGGATAACTATTGTAAGCATTTTGATATAGATCCTTCCAGTCCTCCGGTGTATTTACAGACACACACACGCACACACACATGTACACACATTTAAAATATCAACAGGTTAATTCTTGACAAGTCTTTTACTTCTGGTTTTGTTTTTTTTTTTGCTTACACATACATCCTAGAGGACTTTCCCAGGACAGCACACAGCACGTTTCCTCTTCCTTTTGACCTCTGCACAAGGTATTCCACACATGCACCGTAATTTGACTAGTCAGTCTTTTATTAATAGGCATTCAGTTTGTTTCCAAGCTTTTCTATAGTAGTTGGAACTTCTGGGGTTGCAAGCCACAGAAACTCAAATGAAACTGGCTTCATGAAAAGAGAGAATTTAACAGCTCACATAGCTGATTGATCCAGAAGCTTAAACGATGGCATCGAAGTTCTGTTGCTATTTCTCCTTCTCTCCCATCAGCTGGCTTCATTCTTAGCCTCTCTCCACGTGGTGGTAACTGTGGTCAGTAGAAGTTCTAGATTTATAGCATTTTATAGCTAGTAATCCTCCCAAAAAGAAAGAGCATCTTTCCTGACAGTTTCAATAGTCCTGGGGGAAAGTCTCATTTGCTGTTTTTGTGTCAACGTGTTTATTCATGAGCCAGGTGTAGGGCCAGAGGGATACAGGTCCTCTAGCCAGTAAGTCCTGGGCTGCTTGTGCACCCCTGGGATCCTAACCACACCAGAGGGACTGGAAGTCAGGGTGGGCAGACGGAAGTGGCAGATGGCCATGGCATTCGACAGAAAGTCACAGTTAACATGCTGGCACACGTGAGTGTTTCAGAAGCGGAGACTCCTATGCTTGAACTTCACGTGGAAGGGTCTCAACAGAGAATCCTTCCAAAAGACTTATGTTGCTTCCAACAAGGACGACCAGCATTTAAGAAACGGGTAGAGGAGGAAGATTCAAAAAAAAGACTGAGAAAAAGTGACCCGTAGAACAAAATAAAGTACAGTGAAGTAGAAAGCAAGAAAGGAAACCATTTCGAGAAAGAAGGAGTGGTTGACAATGTCAGAGGCTTCAGAGAGATCAAAGCCCAAGACTGGGAATGTCACTACTGGATTTAGCGGCAGAGAAGCTATTGGGAAGATTGACAGCACAGTGGGGCTGGCGCTGACAAAGTCGGTCTTCAAGGTCAAGGACCCTGTGTTATTTCATCTTTGTATCCTCTGTGCCTCCCGCAGTGCTCTTGGTGTGGTGAGCTCTGAGTACCTGCTTGTAAATGACTGAGTGTATTCATCGACCACAGGTCAGTGTATTTAAATGTGGATATTTGGGGGAACTTTGTAGTAAGCTATTCAGTGAACCTGTCTTTAAGGGAAAACTCCACAATCACGATAGCTTTAGGGCTGTCGATTCTTTATTAGCTTAGAAGAGGCGAAGGGTGTTAGACATGATGTTCTTGTTAGCTCTGAAAGATTTAGACCACTGCCCTTGCCAGGAATAAACATGCTAAGCATGAATGATGTGCAGGCTAGTCTGCAATGTGTGCTTAATGACGCCGTCTCTAGATTTAAAATGCAGGTGTTGACATTTCTAATGCAAGAATTGAGTTCTTAGGCATCTCCAGGCAGGGCAGTCATGAACAACAACTGTTACTTCCTCTGTTGCTGTTGCTGTTGGCATGCTTCCCTCAGCTTCATCCGAGTTTCTGGATGATAACACCACACCCACCTCCTTCACAGGGTAAGTATGTGGACCGACTAATTCTCATTATCCTAAAATAAGGTGGTGGCCATAGCATCCCTGCGTTATCTTTTTGGTGAAATAATTTTGACCAATGCTCCAATTTCAGTTTATTTTCAGCTCACTTTCCCTCCCTGCGTTGAAGAATGATCTTGTCAGAGTTGTTGATCTTTTTCCTAATTCTGGAATCTTCAGTAAGGTCAATTCACAGTTTGCTCTCTGCCGAGCAAGACTAACCCCTGCAATAACATCAATCTATAAAATGCCTGGAGTGCTCTTCATACCCTGCAGCGTCCTGTCTGTAAGAAAATGATATCTGTTCTGATAAAACTTGAATCGTCTGCAACCTTCTGTAGGACATTTGCCTGGATCCCATACCAGCAGCTTGGTTGTCATGTGAAAAGCACAGATGAGAAAGAAATAGTGAGAGTGAAAAGGAGAGTGGGAATTGGGGGAGGAAGGACCAGTGCAGTAAAACTTTATATGACACTAAATGTGGCCAGTGGTTGGTTGGTTAATTGAAAAAAAATTAAGCAAGAAATAATAATAAATGACACCCACATATCTATCTTTATAATCTTATAATAGCTTAAAACCATACATTGACTACCATTCCCAGTATTTTGATGGGGGGCAGGGATTTCTCCTTGATCAGGAATCTACTGAATAAGGTCTATATGGTCTTTCCATGAGCCAGGCCTGCAATCCAGGACATTTCCTAGGATGCTTAGTTTCCACTTCCCTTTTTTCATGCTACTTGAAGTGAGACGTTAAAGTTACTTGTGAAACGCAACCTGAAAGCAGTCCCCATCTACTTTATTCCCAAATCTCTTCTTATTCATACCTGAGTCCACAGCAATGTTTTAGAGACTTCCCTTCATCAAGTTGTTAAGCATTCCACTTAGTTGTGATACAAATAGCTCTCTTCTGTTTGTACCCGTATTGTATCAGTTTATATAATATTTGAACTACAAAATCATTATAATGAAAAGTTATATGGACAGTTTTGGCACCAAGCATGCCCACCTCTTGTTAAGCACTCAAACTCAACTGATAGGATCAGGAGTGTACCAATGAATTAAAAAGTAATCTAGTAGCCTCAAGTATTCATTAGGTTTGGGGACTCATCAGTTAGTGTGTCTCTTGTAGACAGCATATAATTGGGTTATGTCTATTAATCTATTCTGCCAATTTTTGTCCTCAGTGTATTTAGAACATTTGCATTTAATGCAATTATTGTTATGTTTATGTTTGCCTTTTTGTTGTTGTTTTCACTTTGTTCTTTCTGTTTTTTGTTTATCTGCATTCTTGTTGCTGCCTTTCTGTGGATTATTTGAACTACTTTTTCCATTAGAGCTCACAACATATTAATCATGGTTACTTTAAATTTTCTGTATGAAAATTCCAACATCTGTGTTATATCTGAGTCTGGTTCTGTTGCTTGCTTTGTCTCTTTAGATTGTTTTTTATTGGCATTTGGTATGCCCTTAATTTTTTGTTGAAAGCTAAACGTATTGTATTAGGTAATAGGAACTGAGGTGGTTAAATAAGCATTTCGTGGAGGATTTGTGTTAATCTGACCAGGAGTTGGCTTGTGTTTAATGTTGCTTTAGCTGTGGGCCTCAGAGGCTTCAGATTTTTCTAGTGTCCTTGTTTTTGTCTCCTTGACTTTTGGCTTCTCTAAAAACTCCTCCTCAGAGAGTTTTTACGTCTTGTAGCTCTATTATCTGTAATCTAGTGTTATGATATTGGATTCCTATTGGTATGCTGGTGTGGTATAGGGGAGAGGGAACATTCTGTTATCTTCCAATTAAATCTGTTTTTTATTGAGCCTGTGTCTCAGGGCTGTGACCTTCACAAACGCTTCCAAACTGTTACAGTTTTTTTTTGTTTTTTTTTTTTTTTCATGCCCTCCACTTCCTTCCCTGGTTGTAGTAGTCTCTCTGAAAGGGACTCAAGATTTTTCCTTTATTTCCAATGCTTGGGGTCCCTGCTCTGTCTCCGAGTCATTGATTTTTCAGTGTGTCCAGCTTTTTCTTGTATCAGTGACAACTTCCAAGCTCTTAACATGTCGGAGCAGGACCCAGAAGTCCCTCAAGTATTACGTTTAAATCCCAAACCCGATTTTGTTTCTTCTCTGCCCAAAACCCTGTCATGGCTCCTCATTTCATACAGAGTAAAAGTCAAACCCCTTACACTGGCCCAACACCAGCTGGTTCCTTGTACTACTCTGACTCCTTTTCTGTTCTCACCCCAAATGTCCTTGCAATTCCTCCACTATGCCAGGCATGCTGTCACTTTAGACTCCGTGCTCTGTTTCCTCTGCCTAAAAATGCTCCCCTGGATGGATATCCGCGGGGCTCACTCCTCTTTCAAGCCCTTGCTCAGATCTCACCTTCTCAGTCAGCCCTGAAGGCCCAGTTCCATATTGTAATTTGACCCTGCTTCACCTCCCCCCTTTTAACCTTTTTATGTAGAGTACTTGCTCCACTTTCTACCTTTTTGTCACATCACTCATCATCATACAATGTACACTAGCATAGACTTATGTATTATATTATCATCTCTCCCACTATGATGTAAGTTCCATGAGAGCAAATATATGTCTCTTTTGTTTATTGATAGATCCCAATTTGCGGAACATAGGCACTCAGTAGATATGTAATAAATCTCTGGAATGATGAATGTTGCTCTCTTACACTGACTGTTCAGTAACTTATCCTGAGTCACTTACTCACAGAGCTAAACTTGAACTCAGTCGTATTCCCAGTCTGCCCAGTCTCAGGAGTATAGACTGGTTTGCAGAAGTTTCATGAAGCCACGCATGAACAAATGTTGCACACTTTCTGGGCTTTCGAGGATACTTGTTCAATCTCCCTGCCCCCAGGATGGTTCAGGAGAATCCCACAAGCTCTGCACTTTGTCCAGAAATAAAGAACACAGTCCAATGCATCTGTGTTCCCAAGATGAAATGCCTCCAATGGTGAGACCGTTGGTGAACATGTTTATTTCTATCTTCTGCAACATCTAACAAAATGCAGGTTCATACGAGCTATTCAGTACCTATCGATTGAATTCAGCTGAGAGCTTCAGAGATTGAAAACTGCTTTGAGAAATGAATTCATAGCCGGAATGTGGTGGTTGGAGGACGTTTTATTATCCTAGAGAGATGATGATTCACAGCAGAGTAGGAGGGGAGCGTGTGGGAGGGAGGATTTTAGATTGAGCATATGGATCACTTAGAGTTCTTCCTCTGGCTTTTCACGGTGTGTGTTTTGATTTCTTGGCTTCCTGTAAATCTTGTTTAGCTGCCTCGCTGCTGCCTGCGGTCCTGTTCACAGCGGGGGAGTTAGCACATGACCAGCAGGGCTGGCGGCTCCACCTTGAGTGTGTTGCCTTGTGCTCCCTGGTCATCTGAGCCCCTCTCGCAAAACCACCAGGGTAAGCACAGTGTGCTTCTAGCTGTAGATCTACCCCAGTGTTGACAAGCTGATGTCACCCAGCTGGCCGGCTTACTGCGTTGTGGCTATAGCCCATAGCTCCGTTCACAACAGTACCGTGTAATTGCTGGGAAATGCCTGCACAAACCCCACACATCCTTTAGTCAAAGATTTACAGCCTAACGCATCCACTATCTTGCCTTCCACTCCCCAGGACGGCACCCACCCACCAGGGGGATGGATTTCCCTTAACTCAAATCATGCAAGTTAGTGCGTTCGTCTCCTGGGAAGGGATGTGGGGCTAAGAGGAATGCTGGCAACTCCTCTGACCTTCAGCCTTCAAAGTAAAGGTCAGGATTTTCTCCCCATCTGGGACATCAAGCCTAGAAGACAAGAGTTATGTGTTTCTTTCTTTCTTTTTTTTTTTTCCTTTATTCTTATGCCAAAATATACTGCATGGATTTAGTCATTGTTCAAAGATCTGCATAGCCAAATTTGTCCCCGGTAATTTTTCAAAGACATATTTATGAGCACCCGTCTTTTTAAAAAGTCTGCAGCATTCTCTACTGAAGGAGGCTGCTCACTGGTTAACGCAGTTCTTCCCATCAGGACGCAGTGATTGTGCCTTCATTAATGCAGAAGATCGAAGAGCCGCAGCTGATGGATTTTCACGGGAACAGGGGGGTGATGTGTGCTTAAAGGCACAAAAGCTACCTGAGCGGATTCAGGGAATTCAGGAGAGGTGACAACTCTAACTCACTTCGCTGAAAGAATTTTGCAAACCTTCCTTACTCAGCACTTAGGAGCGCCCACCTTGAAATGCTTCCCGAATAGAGGGCTCAGTCTGGCTCTGAGCCAGGGCAGCGTCTTCCTTGCAGGGCTGACCACTGGCATCTGCCACGCTTTGCTGGCTGGAGGCTTCTGGTTCCATAGGACGAACCTGCAGATTTCAAATAGTGTTCTCTTCCAGGTGCTCATAGTTATAACAGAATCTTCAAGGTCACAGATTTCCCCATTCTTTCTTTCCTTGAGCTACCAGTTTTGGAAGGACTTTTCGTGGTCCAAACCATGGTGCTTCTACCGTAGGTAAAGAAAGGCTTTGAATGAGACTGAGATGGTTACTATATAAATTTAAAACATCCAGGGAGGAAGAGAAAGTAAATACCTCTCTTATCAGGAAAATCAGTAGCAATGACAAAGATCTGGCATGTAAATGAGAGTCATGAAGTGACAGGAAAAATTCCACTGAGGCCACACCCCTGTCACCTGTACGCTTGACAAAGTGGGAGGACACTCGAGGCTTCATTCACTCATTGTTTCACTTTCTGAAAAACATTTACTGAAACACTTCCTAGGAGCCTCCTACCACTGATCTTCTAGAAGATAAGGGCAAAAGTGTAAATAACACTAGTGTTTGCTGCCAATGAATGTCCATTCTAATGGGGAATGTGAGAGAGACAGACATATAAAAAATAATTTTGAAACAATGTCATAAGTGCAGCAAGTAAAATAACCTATATTTATTGAGCACTTATTATATTCCAGGGCTTGAGCTAAAAACTTACAGGGATCGTCTCATTCAATCTTCACAATAAATTGCTAAGGTAGATAGCATTACCAGTCTGCTTTGCAGATGAGAAAACCAAGGCTCAGCAGACTGAAACTTGTCTCATAACTGCTGGGAGGCAGAGGTGGGGTGAGAACCCAGTTCTGTCTGACTCCTAAGCCCATTCCTGCCGCTAAGATTCTGTCCTGCTTTCCGTGTGATGTGAAATTACATGCTCAATATTATTAATAGTCTCTAGAAGGAAGCAACTAACTTGGGCAGTGGAGAGAAGGATAGCAGGAAAAACTGCAGAGTGGATGTCACTCTGAACTGCTTTTTCATTCCATTTTTATTCCTCTGTTATTACTTATGCCTTTTTTAGTCATTGCTCCTATAGTAAGAATATGAAAGTTTAATTCATCAGAATGTACCTTTAAATAATATAATACCATTTTATGTGTAGTGTAAGATACTTCAACAGTATTCCTCCCTCCCATGCTTTGTGCTATTGTCATCATGTATTTATTTCTACATATGCTATTAATGCACAGCACATTGTTACTATTCTTGCTTTAGAGCAAAATTTCTCTTTTAGAGCAATTAAAAATAAGAAAAATGTATTGCATTATTTATTTCATTTCTGATGCTCTATTTTTTGTTTAGACTCAAGTTTCTGACCTATATCATTTTTCTTCTGCCTAAAAAAACTTTCTTGAACAGCCTTGAGTATAGGTCTATTGACAAAAATTCTGTCAGTTTTGTTTGCATGAGAAAGTCTTTATTTCTCTTTCATTTTTGAAAGATATTTTCATTGGGTATAAAATTCTGTGTTAACAGTTCCACAAGATGGACAGTTCTCCCGGCTGTCTTGCCACTTTAAAACTGTCACTCCATGACCTGCTGCTGGCTTACGTGGTTTCTGATGAAAGTCTTTTGCAATGCTCGGCTTTGTTCTCTGTATAATGTGTCTTTTTTCTGGCTACCATCAAGATTTTCTCTTTGTCATTTGTTTTCATAAGTATGAATATATGTCATTTGTTTTCAGCAGTTGTTGCCTGTGTTTTTTGTTGTTTGTTTGTTTGTTTGTTTGTGTATTTATGCTCCTTGGTTTTATCTGATCTTCTTGAATCTGTGGTGTGGTATCTGTCATTATGTTGGAAATTTCTTGGCTGTATTTCTTCAAATACTTTTTTGTCCTGTTCTATTTCTGAGGTTCAAAACATGCATATGTTAGATAATTCAATATTGTTCTGCAGGTCTTGGATACTCAGTAATTTTTTTGTATTTTTCATTCACTCAGGTGTATTTTATGTCTCAGTTTAGGTCATTTCTATTGATCTGTCTTCGACTTCACTGATTCTTTCCTCTCCTGTGCCCAGTGTTAGGAGCCTGTTGAAAACATTCTGTATCTGTTACTGTGTTTTTCATGTCTGCCATTTTTATTTGAGTCTTTATTTTATAGTTTCCATTTCTTTGCTGAGACTACACATCCAATCTTTGAGCTTGCACGCTTTTTAATTAATGTATTAATTACAGTTCTTTTAAATGCCCTGTCAGTCCCAACATGTGTGTCATCTCTGAGTCTTGCTTTGATCAGTTCTTTGTCTTTTAGAAGTAAATTCTTTTCTTGCCCTTTTATATGCCTCATGATGTTTTGTTGGAAGTTGGACATCTTGTGGAGGCCCATAGAGACTGAGGTGAACAGTTTTTATGCCTGGAAATGAGCATGCCTTTCCTTTGCTAGATTGCGTGGGGTGGCGGGGGGGGGGGGAGGGGGGCGGGGGTTGAATTAATCTGTCGGGGGTGGGCCAGGTTTGAGCTCTGCTATTGCTGTGTTTAACCTCAGGACACCATGGCCTTCACAGTTCCTGCAGGGGTGACTTGTGTTTGGGGGACCTGGCGGGGGTGTTTACCAGAGCAATGTCTGCTCAATCCTCATCTTTAGGTCTATGCTGCACCTTGGAGTGTCTGCGTGCTCTTGTGCCTTTCCTGCCCCTGTCCCATTGGTGTGTGTCTTTGCTTTTTACTTGCAACTTGATAGCTTGGTGGCAGGGGGTGGGGTGGAGAGGACATTCTCGTTTTCTAATCAAACCCCTTGGTCTCAGGCCTTTGTACTCAGTTTTCCTGTTGAGTAGATATTCCTGCCCCCTTCTCAGGAGCAGGGTTCCTTATTTTTGTTGTTATTATGATCTTCCCCCCAGCTATATTGAGTTTTACCAATGCCCTAAAGACAACAAGATTTTTGAACATTCCCCCACAGATTAAAATCTTTGTTCCATAGGAGAAATCAGGAGAAAGGGCCTAGGAGAGCGGTGTGCCCTTGTGCATGTCTGCTCTTGCCTTTCCTCAGGTCTCTGTCACATCAGACACTTCCTCAGGGTTCCCTCCAGTCTTTTCTACGAGCACCCAGTGGACTTCGTAGACAAAGAGCCTGCAATCGTTATCCCCCGCCACCCAGGCTTCCCGCTGTGCTACCAGCCTGCACGTGGCCTCCCTGTCCATCACCTCTTCTGGCCAAACTCTTTCCACCAGTTTCTGGTTGCATCTGCCCCAGGTGAGTGAGTGCTCAGGAAAAGAAGTCATTCTATCAAAAAGGCACGTGCACTCAAATGCTTATTGCAGCAAAATTCACAATTGCAAAGATATGGAATCACCCTAAGTGCCCATCAGCTGATGAGTGGATAAAGAAAATATTGTATGTCTACACCATGGAATGCTACTCGTCCATGAAAAGAATGAAATAATGTCTTTTGCCGCAACCTGGGTGGAACTGGAAGCCATTATCCCAAGTGAAGTATCTCAGGAATGGAAAAACAAATACCACATGGTCTCACTTATAAGTGGGAGCTAAGTGATGTGTGTATACACGGTCATGCAGAGTGGTATTAGAGAATTCGTAAACACTGGGAGAAGGCGAAGGGGGTGAGGGGTCAAAGGTTACCTGTCAGATACCATGTATACTATTCAGGTGACAGGCACTCTAAAAGCCCTGACTTCACCACTATACAGTTCATCTATGTATCAGAAAACCACTTGTACCTGCTAAATTTTTTGAAATTAAAAAAAAAAAACCCATAAATTTGGAAAGTGTAAGTGCTTACAGCAGAAACTTTCAATTGTATGGAATGAATCACTTTATTCCTATATGTAGTAGGTTGATGAAATGTTATTGCCCATAGAAAAACCTCAGGACAGTATATAAGTTGGGTATCCAGGAGGTATGTGGGATTGAGAGGGGAGAGGAGGGCATTTATAAAAGATGGAGGAAAAACTTCCCATAGCTCATAAATTAAAATTTTTTTTCTCTTGCTAAAATAACATAAGGGTAAAAGCAAGCAGCACATGTCCCGATGAGCAGCCTGTGACCTTGGTTCTCATATCCCCTTCCCCCAGGCAGCATTTGCCACCCACAAAATTATAACCGACCTGTAAGAGGCAGGAAGCCCTTAGAAATAGAATTCAGAAAGCTGCCTCTTTTCACCAGGAAAGAGAAGGATAAATAAAATCCAAAACAAAGATGGAGAAACCGTATCCTATGTAGAATAGTCAGATGAAGGCTAACATATGGAATTTAAAGAAGTAAGAAATTGAAAGGAAGGCAGGATGTGTGCATAAACTCTGTTATTTTTGCCACTTCACTCCAAGGTGAAATGGGCTGGACGCTTACAAAAAAAGGAATCTCTCCCTCATCAGTTACTTTCATCCTGTTTCTTCCCTGTTGCAGTCCACCCTTGCCTCCTTCCTCAGCGGCCCACCTCCCACAACCCTTAACCTGTGCCCTCACCGCCCACCACAAGAGGAAACACACACACACAGAGAGACCCAGGATTACATTTCATTCCTAATTCTCAGGGGTGTAGACACAACTTCCCAGTTTTGTGCATTTCTACCTCTTGGTAGATCATAAAATTTCAGTGTGCAGTGGTGACTTCATTTGCATGTATGGGTACACTAATTAGCAGCTATGAAAGATGGTCTTAATTAATATTTTCTGTCTATGGTGTTCTCTTACGGGCCTGAATTTGTCTGGCTGCATAAGGTCGGCTAATCAAAGAACTGGGGCTGTGGCATTTCCTTTATTAGCACCACACTCATTTGCCTAAGTAGCTTACGCCTGCTGGGACCCTCGTCCCTGCATTATCCCTGTTTCTTCTTAGTTACAATTTTCCAAACTGCACTTCACAGATGATTAAAAATTATTACACCAGGTTCCTCTCTCCCTCCTTAGATTTTAGTTTTCCTTAATGGTTCTCTTTTTACTTTCCTGTTTTAGTTTAATTAGATCCATCTCGCTTGATACCTCTTCTCTGAATAATCCTAGGGTTCTACTATTAAATACAGTGTTTACTGCAACATAGGACTGTACCCTTTTATTGGGTTTAAAAAGAACTCTTTTATAACCAGGTTTTTAGGGATTTTTATGAGTGGGTGTTTTGAGTTTATTTTTCAACATCTTTTCTGTACTAATTGAGCAATATATGCTTTTTTCCTTTTTTACTTTCTCAATTTTGTGAATTACACTGACTTTTTTCTAATATTAAACCATACAACATCTATATTTTCTTTTCTCATAATATTCTTGTTCAATTTTTGTATTAAAAATTAGCATCCCAATATAAACGGGGAAGTTTTTCTAAAATACACATTTTAAGGCAATATCTTTTCCTCTATAGGCTGCTTTACCTGAGTTCCACCAGATCTGATTGGTACTACTGCTTTTCATTGCCATTCATTTTAAAATATGTCCTAATTTTTATTATAATTTATTCTTAACTAATTAGGTAATTAAAAATGCAAAGCTTTGTGGTTGTTACTGTTATTTTGCCACCTTTTCGTCATTGATTTCTAATTTAGTTGTAAAATTGTGTGCGTGGTATCAATTTTTAACATTGATTAAGAAGACTTCTTTCATATTTTAGTAAGTCATTAGTTATTGTAAATGTACATATGTTTAAAAATTATATTCTTTCTCTTTTGGTTGGCTGTAAGGTTCTAATACACATATCTCTTAGATGAAACCTATTCTGTTGGCCAAATATTTTATATGTTTATTTACTGTCTAATTGAACTATCATTTTCTGAGAAAGATACCTTAAAATCTTCCCCTATGATTGCTAGTCTTTCCTTGTAATTCTACCCATTTTTAGTTCAGACATTTTGAGATAACTTGGGTAAGTATGTACATCTCAATTATTTCATCTTCTTGGTGGCACTTCCTTTTCATCATTATGTACTGCTACTTATTGTTTTTGAGTAAAAGTCAATTTTATCTAATATTAATAGAGACAAGTCAGGGGTTTTTTGGTTAAAATTAATCTATCTTTTTTAATTCTTTTTCATAACTTTCTATGTCATTTTAATATTTTTTCTAAAAGCATCTAGCAAGGTTTTTTTTTTTTAGCACATTGACTGCCACACTAGGGGAAAAAAAAATTTTCCCTGAAGCTACAGTGTTTTATTAAAACATAGTGATCCTTTCTAATTTGTTATTTTTTATTGTTTTCTGTGCGTGAGTTACATGCAATGCAATCCATGTTTTTAGAAATAAATTGTCAATATTAATTGTAACAATAAGAACATCAACAAGTAAGATGTTCACAAACCAACTGCGTGGTTTTGCTTCATGTGTCCCCAGGTTCAAAACTAGCCTGAGTTAAATACAACTCACATGGAAGTCAATGTGTTATATACAGACTGAGAATCTCCGTGTTTTAGATAGGCAAATTTTATCCATTTACATTTACTGTATTACTTACTGATATGTTTGTACTTTTTTCTACCATGGTATTTTTTTTTTTTTTGCTTTATGTTTATGATGTTTTTGCTTTGTACCTCCCCCTCCTCTTTCTTGCCTTCTATTGAATGAAATGAACTTTCCTTGATCCCTTTTTGCCTCTAGTGCTTTGAAAATTGAATATTATGTTTCTAGTCCTTTAGTGCAATGATTTGCAGTGTGGTCTCCAGATCAGCAGCAGCAGCAGCATCTGGGAAGTTATTAGAAATGCAAATTCTTGGGCTCCATTCCAGACCTATTGAGTCAGAACCTCTGCAAGAGGGAAAGAGCATCTTTCTTTTACAAGCCCTCCAGCTGATCTTGATACACATCAAAGTGCAAAAACTTTAGTGGTTTGGTGGTTACTTTCAAGTTTTTAATAAGTACAGTTGATTAGCATATGAAATTAATCAAAATCTTTTCCCTCCTCTCAAACAATACAAAGCCTTAATACTTTAACTCCAATTCTCCCTCTCATCTGAAATATTGACAACATCTAGTAGTAGGTTCCACCTTCAAATGAGTTATTATCTTGATGATTATATCTACAATTACTCCTCATGTTGATATTCTAACATTTTAGCCTTTTCTTTTCTCACCATTATTCTTGTATAACATTTCTTCCTCCAAGGGTAAATTTCCTTTGAATTGTAATATATCCTTCAATTTTTTTTCCTGCAATGTTTTATAAGTAGTAAATTCCTTCAGTCTTTGTCTTAAAAGATTTTTTATTTCCACCTCACACTTCAATGATACTACAGTTCTGTACAAAATCTAACTTGATATTTTCTCTTGGTTTTGCATTCCTGCCCATTCAGTTTAAATGCCTGCATTGTGATGCCTTGAGGTTATGATGTTTTGTGAAGGGAAGATTTTTATCTACTCGACAGCAAGCAGAAGGCAAACTTTTTTTTTTTTTTTTTTTTTTTTCCCCTTTTTCCCAGCACTGGTACATAGGGTTTTTCTAATTTACTCTCTATGGACATGGATGTCCTTCAAGTCTGTTAAAACCCAAGTCCTCAGTTCCTAAGACCCATATGCATGTCTGTGTCCTCTTGGGGTAGCATGGTGTCAGTTCAGACTTATCATTCTTATTTTAAAATTACCTCTTTGGTTCTGACTATTGGGGGGAGGGTCTTTTTGAGTTAATTATTAATTTAATTTTTTTCTTACAACTTTTTAGATTATTTATATTATTTTTATAGTGGATGGTAGCCTGTATGCATTACCATGCTACACGAAGCCCATCAGTATTTTGCAAAGCCTGATGTGTACTATTTATCAGACTTCTAACGCACGTTAGTTACTGGGGTAAAATCTGCTTCTGGCCTGAAATTTTACTCTTGTGATGAGTAGTAAACGTTCACGTATTTATTTAATTCATAAAATTCTAGCTCATATGTCAGCCACTATTTGAGAATGTTTGTGCTTTCATAAATCTAATATCCCAAAATTGAATTATCGTATTTTCTGTTACCAATTTGTTATTTTATAAAAGTGGTGATTTCCATCTCCCAAAAGTGCTGCCCCACAGTTGAGATGCCACTAGCTTTACTTTTTCCATTCTTTCTTGAGTATTCTTCTTCTCTCCATATCACCAGCTATGCCTCAGAATATCTTACAGTTTCTCCCAGTTCCTTTGTTCCTGGCTTTTAATCCCTCTGCTGGGCTCCTGCCTGAATTCATTAATTTGGTTCCCCTTAAACCTCCAAATTTCTTCTCATTTTGTCTACCTTTGTTCCAAGCACTCAAGAGCCTCAGCTTCCTCACCCTTCTCTCCTTTTGAACTGCACACACTGTCCCCTCCGCAGCCACCTTCTGTGACTCCTTTCAGCCTCCTCGGCACCTTCAGATTCAAATATGGTCATCACAAATTCGGCGATAAGTTAACTGAAACGCTTATCTTCCTGAGACGGAAACTAGATGAATCTGACAACAAAATGCAAAAAACGAGGAGTGGTGGAACTAATCTGGGAGATCAGTAAGGCTAGAACACTAGGAGAAAAGGTGGTGATTAGGATTGGGAGGAAAGATTGCACTTTCTGTGGAATAGTGTATATGCAGCTTCCTAAGACAATGCCCACACTAAAGAGAGTTCAGTAAATGGTCATCTATTTCATGGGGGGGGGGTCATTTCATCCGGGGGGCTCAGCAGAGCGAGCCCTGGAGTGAAGATGAAATATACCAGCAAGGAAATGTTTTGGGGTCACCATTATTTGGTGACACTTCTCTTAAGATGGTTTGTGGATTTACACAGATTGGGTTTCCTATCTATAGCGGAGATATAACAGCTTGTATGCCTAATTGAAAAGATATTTCCAAAATAGGTCATTTGAAATGAGAGTATTTATGATGTCTTTCCTTGGGAGACAGCCAGAATGACTCCATTGTGAATTTCTTTACTCTTTTCCTAATGTTTTCAGTGGAAAAGACCCAAATTATTTTGTTTTCTCTTATAGTCATACTCTAGTAACTTGTAAAGTTTATTATGCATTTAAATGGGACTGAGATTTAAGATCTTGGAGTAGAACACTGGGAATGAGGTAAGCTTCATAGAGAGAGACCTCAAACTATCTAAGAAGATGCAAATTCATAGCTAATCTAAATGAGATTTCTATTTAAAGCACTTCCACACAATGTTATACTGCATGAGGCCATGCTTACTAGAAAGGTATTGGTGTCTGTTTCCATTAAATCTTATCTTAAATGTTTCATTATTTTATGCACAATAGCCATAAAGTGCCTCTTCATACACTTTTCTCATTGATAATCAATATTTAGGTTTCCATTTGTGCTTAGAAATCACTGTTTTGATTCGCATGCCTTTTTCATTCTTTTAACCTGATTTCAGCCTTAAAAGAGAAGGACAAAGTGTAAAGGGAAGATATGAAGGTTTAAATCTTTTTTAGCCTGGATCATGCCTCTCCACACTTTAAGAATAAAATATGTGATCCAAATCAATCTTGGAGTTGTGCATTCAAGAAGCACAGGTAACCCAGCCGTCTGCCTCTTTGAGATCCCGTGACTGTCACCCAGCTTGTTGGGTGGTATCTTATTTTATTAATTGGGCATTTATATGTAAAAAGGTGTTCCAGAGCAGATCAGGGTCTTTCATCATTGTGCACGCGGAAGAACAGCGATAATTTGAGCAAACAGTGGCTGCAGCCGTATTTCCTTACATCCATGCCGTGATCCTGCCTCTCTGCTGTCAGTAGGAAGGCTGAGATGAAGGAGACCCTTCCTTAGCTGCTTCGTGTCAGGCAGGTTTTTTATGTTGCTATAGTTCACAGAAGGCCCGTGACCCCGAGGAGGCGTGGTAAAGTCGGGTGGTAAAAATATTGCTGGCTGGAGAATCAGGAACTTTGACCTTTGGTTTCAAATGGGCCAATAACTTGCTGTGTGACCTAAGCAATCCACTTAACCTCTCTGAGCCCGGTTTCCTTCTCTGAAAAATGAGAGGACCTGGACTTGGTAAGTTTCAGTTTGGGGTGGGGAAGAGGGCTCTGGAATTACTGGCTTGTGAGCAGAGAACGTCCTCACAATATGATATCTCCTTTGTCTTAACATTTATCAAACTCTTCTGTAGCTTTTACAGGTGCCAGGTACTGTCCTAAGTCCTTAACCAAGATGAAACCATTTTAATCCTCACAGGTGACACTGTGAGAAGATTCTATTATCATCCTCACTTTACAGATGCAGAAATGTACGAACAGAGGTACAGCTGGGGTTCAAGCCCAGGCCGCACATGCTCAAGTCCATGCTCTTAAACATGGCCACACACTGGCCTCTGACTCACCTAGAACACAGCTTTTTTTCTGGTGGGCTTTGTGGGAGAGCATTAAATTACTGCATTGTGGAGGAATCCCAGCTATATAAAGAACTGACATTCAGGAGAGCTGGCTTCCTCAATGATTGAGAACGGCAGAGTCTGTTTTATAAGCTTCACGTTGAAAAGTTTTTACAAAGCATATATTTTATTGACAATATTCATTAAAAAACAACAACCAAGGAATAGAGAGACACATAGGAAAAGAACAAAGATACCTGAGGCTCTGGCTGCAATTAGAGCACAGGAGTGCTTGTGTTTGGAATCCTTAGATGTCTGATTACTGGTTTTGCTTATGTGTAAATACAAGTTGCTGTGCTAAGCAAAATTAATTTTAATAGATTCACGTAATCATAATGCAGCAAAGTTTAACTTGTTAGAGCTTCCAACTTGCAGATGACGCTTTCTCTGGGGCAGCCTGTCTGACTGCAGTTGCTGTGCCTGACCTACTTATCAGCGTTTTCAGAAGGTGGCTTAAATGCCTCCCGGGTTATGGTAATACACGGGAAACCCAACAGGAGTAACTTTCCATAACTCGTTCGTTTTTAGGGCATTTGGGGGCCACACATCCCAGAAGGTAATCCTGTTCATGCTTGCCATTTTCACCTAGGCAGGAGTCGCGAGATTAATTCTTAATAACTAGACTAATGATTCTTAATAACTAGACTAATGATTCTTAATAGTGGGGTGACTAGAGGGTTTCAGATCCAGAGGTATTTTGTCTGACAGAGTTTTGGCTTGGTCTACGTGAGCAAAGGAGCCCACCTCCACTCCTCAGGACTCTTGCTGTTGCTGTAACCCAGAAATCATGTCTTCTTCAGGGCAATTGACATGTTCCTCCTCTGGTTGGGTTCATGGAAAAGATGAGTTGAAATGACATTGGCTTTTAGAGCAAATCGTATCTTTTCGCAGAGTGAGTCAAGAGTTTGAGTCTGTGTTGGAACTGTCGGTCTCCTGGTTCATACATGTCACCTGTTGACTGGTAAAACTTAAGGTGATGGGGAAGAGACCAGATCGTATATGAACCTGTGAGTTGGGCTGTCAAGCTAACATAGTAGAGTCAAATGCTGCTCTGTCGACTGTCAGGCCCCCAGAGGCACTAGGTGCCGCAGGTCCCATCTGGAATGGATTCAGGAGGCTTAAACCAACCCCAAGGTTAAAGCCAAAGTGGCCTTTCTGAGAGAACTTGGAAGCCAGTTGAGGTCAACCCTCTGTAGTTGAGGCAAGTGAGCAAGAGTAAAGGAAGTGGAAAGTTACAAGAGAAACCAAACTTATCATCTCCTTTCCCAGAACTCATATTCCTTTATCATTCCCCAAACCTAGTCACATCAGCTTTCCTTCTCTTCCATTTTTCTTTTCTTTTCTTTTCTTTATCCCTTTTTTCATCCTCCCCACTTTCCTATTTCTTTCCCTCTCTCTCTCTCTCCCTCCCCCTCAGCCGTCTTCCCTTCTCTCTATAATTCTCCAGCTTTCCCTGTAGCCAGGATTGTGACTAGACTCTCTAGTAGGCATATTTAGAACCCAGGGGTTCTATATGTGACCAGACGCCTTCTCAAGGATTGTGCGTATTTGCTGTGCCTTTGAGAGACCTTTGACCCTTGGTTCATCCTCCACAGCCTAGCCAACAACCTTTGAGTCTACTTTACAGTTTTTCTCCAAAACCAGAATATTTGTGAGAACAAGAAAAATGAGGGGAAGATTTGGAGAGCATTCTCGTTAACCTCTTTTTTTTTAACCTCATTACACTTTCATGGAACAAATTACAGTCGCCTCATCTTTTGTTTCCAAACTCACGAGGTTGGCTTCTCACTGAAGGGCTGAGTCGACTTGGCTCCGCGAACCTTTCCTCAGTGTCCTGCCTCCCCGTCCTGGCTCTCTCCTCATCACGGCCTCTGATGTTCTGTATGCCGGCTATTGGGCCTAATTAAAAATTCTGGTTTTTTCGTTCTCTTTTCATATCCATGGCCTTGTTGAATGCATTTGTTGTCTCAAATGCTAGCCAGTCTAAGAACAAACACGTCCTGCCATTGAAGTTTCCATATGGATGAAGAGTGGAGTGGATTTGGCGGGGACATCCTGGTGGGACACTGACTGCATGAAGAAGTGACAGCAACAGGGTTTTGTCACTTTTCACCGCAGAGCAGAGGTGTGCGGTCAGGGCGGTCCACGCTTCTCCATCCTTCCCTGCACACTCACTGTCTCAGTCTCCAGCAGAAACCACCGAGCCTGTTCACCTTTCCGTGTTCGTCCTTGGTCCACGTAAGGTCTCCCCTCTCCCCTCTGTGCCTCTCCCCAGAGCTACTTCTCTTCTCGCGCTGGCCTGTCCAGCCAACACGACAGCTTTCATATCCTTCCTTGACTTTCTACAGTACTTTGTAACTTGCAGTTCAATAGTGTGGAGCTATTTTTTCCAGCAAGAGCTGCTAAAGAGTTAAACTGAAATTAATATACAAAACTCAACAATGTCAATGCGTATAGGTTTCTGTACGAAATCCCTCTAAAAGATCCAGTATGGAGGAGGGAAGACCAAGCTGTGATTGTTCCTCTAAGAAAGGCAAAGAGGTACTCCACCCCTACAGGTTGACATAATACATCTGTTGGGATTAACCCTGCAAGGTTTCTTCTGATCAGCCTATCGCTGTTTGAAAATATCGTTAAACGGCTGCATTGCACATGGGACGAAGGAAGGTAAGAGTGAGAAGGCAAACGATACAGTTTCCCTGTCCTGTTCTAACTGTCACACATGTCCTTTAAATGACCTTGACGCGGTTACCGCTGCTGTCCTTGTCCTCTCTGATGAATGCTTTTCTTCTTCTGCTTCCAGCTTGGGGACCTGCTTCACAAGTTGCAGTTCGTCATGACGTACGTGGCTCCTTGGCAGATGGCGTGGGGCTCTTCGTTCCACGTGTTTGCTCAGCTCTTCGCAATCCCTCGTATCCTTTCTGCTGCTGTGTTCACCCCAAGCTGAGACTCCCACTTTGCGGCAGCGAGCTTCTCATTGACCCCTGGCAACGAAAACATTTTAGTCTTTAAGATTACATTCTAATGGCGACGTGAGAAGGCACTTTGGATTCCCTTTAGGCCACTTAGCCTTGAAAGATGTTTCTTAATTTTGAACCCTTCCTGCTTCTTAATGCATATTCAGCAGTTACTTTGATTTTTCTGAACCTTCCCTTTCTCGTGCCCAGGTCTGTGTGAAGTTATCCTGTCTTTTAAATGGAAAGTTACTGCTTAAATGATTGTTGGCTTGTACAAAATAGTGCAAATCGATTTGCTGCTATTAATCGTTGTGGATGGGGTTGATGTGTTCAGTATAGTATCATAAATGATACGTTATATTATTCTGTAGTATGGTTATACTATATGTACTTTAGTTATATTCAAAACCCCAGAATTAGGTCCAACAAAATTATCCAAATATTTCTGAAGATTAAAAAAATACATCATGGTTTTGCAGTTGCTGTTAGCCAACAAGCCTTGGTTTCCTTGTATATTTTAAAGTGTTTACATAGTAATAGTTTTAATTTATTTCAAAACAAATTTGAGGTGCTCCTTCTAAAGATCACTTTGATGTAGATAGCTAAATTTGTATGTGTGGCCTGCATCTGTGTAAAGAGAGAGGGAGAATGATAAAAAATACTCTTGAAGAGAAAGATTAATTTTTTAAAAATTGACTTAGTCTTAAAATTTGCCCTCCAAGTTTTCCCTTCCCGCTGAATTTATACTTTGTAAACCTATGTTTCCCAAGAGGTGGTTCAAGGATCAATTGCATCAGAATCCCTTGGAGGAACTTATTAAATAAATAGATTCCTGGGCCCAGCTCCTACTTTCACATTTCATGGGGTAGAGTCCAGAATTCTACCCCTTCACAAGATTCCCCGGTGATTCTTGTGCCCATTAGTGTGTGTGGACCACAGTTCTAACCTCTGGCAATCCGTGGTGACTGCTGTGAGCTAGTTTTAATGACCACTCATAGCTTTCCTTCGTAAGAAATTTGCACAAGGCTCATTAAGACCATTCTTCAGGGATCTCTGGAACCTGAACTCTGTGTACAGGGAGGGAAACAAACCTGGGATAATCATTAAGTGATAATATATTCTAGATTTTAAAAAATGGTCTACTCCAGGCTCATTTGTTTTTAAAACAATATTTTTATGCATACGGAGAGCTGACCTCACAATGCACGTTGTTCTGTGTTCCTATTCTTAGACCTGCACCGATGTTTCTAAAGTGTTTCAAGGTTATTTGGCAGAACAAAGTAAGGGGGAAAAAATTTTGCAAAAGCCTGGGCTTCTGCACCGCCCTTCCCCTTCAACTGCAATCATTTTCTGTAACACCAGTAATTTCAGTTTTCCTGAACAGAGTCTTTTAAAGCAAAGACAGGGAGGTGAAATATGGAGGTGATTTTTATTTATTTCTGACGTGTGTCTAAAGTTTCCTGTCCGGAATTTAAAGCACGTTCATTCAGTGGGAATGATTAGATTAATGCCAATTTGTGGCTGAGGAGTCACACTAAGAATTTAGAACCTGAAGCTATGATTCCCAATTTTGTCCTAACTTTGGACTTGGATTTCTCTGCAGCATTCCTTGTTGCTGTTTATGCCTTGGTAGGTGAGTTCAACAACTCTAATTAGTGCTTGTAGTTCCTCAGCTGAACGGAGACCAGGGAGCCATAACTGTCAATTACCTGCCCTATCTGTGTGTTGAGGGGTCACACAAAAGCACTTAATATTTGGCACTTAATATATCCTATCATGATAAAAGCAGCATTAGGATTTATCTGTTTGCACAGAGTGTGCGTTAAACCTAAGCACTTTCAGGATGTGTAGACTCGTTCCCTTACGAAACTGAAATGTTTGCGATGCAGATTTTATTGGGCGTTTGGTAGTTCTGTTTGGGAACGCTCAGCTGAGCCCCTGGCTTTGTTCCCAAAACTATGTCTGTCAGTGACACCAGCTTCCTCCCCTTCTACTGAGACATGGAGCCTTCAAAGCGACCTCCCTGGAGGCTGCCACTGCGGTTGTGTTGAGTGACAAGGTCTTTACCGTCTCCCCCTTACCCATGGACATCTCCCCATCCTTCATCAGTGGTAAAAGTAGATCTTTGCTACTTGGAGGCCAGTGTTATACCATTCAGAATATAATGAGATAAACAGTTGAGAAAACTGGATATATATGCCACCAGACGAAGCTATTAAGTTACGAAATGTCAGCCCTGGATCTTGACTAATTTTGAGACGTTAATTATTTTATCACTCTATTAAGAAGCTGTGGGCACCATCTCAGCATTGAGAAGGGACTAATTTGCTCTGTTTTGGAATTGAATTAGCTTCCAGCCCAGCAGGGCACTGTTTGGTAAATTGCTTTTTCCAGTACAAGCTTGTTTTCTCCCTCCGTAGCCTCTGTTAGCATCGGAGCTTGCAACCTCCAGGGAGAGATGAGAATGCTCACCCTTTTAATGCATGTAGAGTCCATGCAAGACCATTGTCTTCTAATAATTAGACAGACTTAGCCAGATTTTCTCTGTTAAACTCGTAGATCAGGAAGGCTGCTTTCAACGTTGCGCGTCCTTTTGAGCTTCTAATGAATGCTTCAAAATCTTTTAATTATTGATGTTGACATTTTCATTTTAAATATGCTTTTAAAGGAGTCACCATCTACCTCTTAAGCTACCCTCTTGGCTATTTTTTCTTGGAAAGACGTAAAGAGAGCGTCAGATGCCCGCTGGTCTTAGGAGCGCCTATGTCTTGGCATTGCCTTACCAGTCACAGTGCCAGCCTGTCGTATTTGCTTAGGGCATCTTGTATTTCTTTATTGATTTTCCCCCAATAAAATATCCTCTCTGTTCACTTCTGCCCTCCCTCTAATCTGTTAAACTTTGCTTCCTTCCCTACCACACTGAACTTTATTTGTAGGCTAGCACCAGTTTTCTCACTTCTTAATTTCTAGATAATTGTTTCTGGCATGTAAAAAATGTACCACATAACCTTTGGGGAAATTTTAAAATGAAAAAGAAGAGCAATATCAGCCCCTCTCACACCCCACCCAGCTCTGACTCCACTTGGTTTTGTCCTGATTCCTCCCCGAGCCCCAGAGCATCCTCTGTGCCTGGTGTGGGATTCACCCTCCTCCCCTCCCTCGGAGGACCCCACCTCTGCCCCAACTCTGCTTTCTGATATTTTCTCCAATACCTTCTCTCAATGACTTCTCCCATGAAATTCCCCTCTCTTCCAGTGACAAGGGGCATAGGTCATTGGTTGTGTTTCATGGTAGACGGATTTAGGTATCTCCAGCTTTCAGAAGAAGAAACTGATGGGTGATATTAGATATCACAGTAGCATATTGTTCTTTAGTTCTCTATTTGAACCTAGGTCAAAATAAAAAGAATTGGATTTAAATTGCAGCATAGTAGAGATCTTTTTTGCTACCTAAACAATTCCACACTGCAATGGATTATTAACGGAGGATGTGTCATTTCACTCCTGAGAATGTTTGGGAGTAAATAAAAAGCGAAAACAAAGACATAGTTACTCCTGAAGCAAAAATCTGTTCTTAAATCTATGAAAATGTATGGGAAAGTATGAACAGCACAAATTTTCCTCCCTTTTCTGTATCTTACATTTAAATGGGGCCACTAAGGAACCCCTTCCTCCATCGCACCCTTATGGCATAGCTTGCTTCGTGTTTTGGTTATGATAAAGCACTTAGCAGGCTGAGTTACTGCTGTGTTCTTGATAATGAGACACAGAGTCTTCTCTGCTTCTGTGCCAAGCGTTTCTTTTTCACTTTCCGCCAGAACTTTCTGAACGCAGGCTGCAGAAATAAGACCCCTGTTAGTGCAGCAGTGAGAGAGAAGCAACTGTCACCACCTTCCAGGAGGGAAGATCAGCCTAGTAGGAGGTCAGAGGTCAGATCAGATCTGTAGTAGAATAACCCAAGTCCTCATCCGCTAGGGCATGGAAGGATGAGTCTATGTAGGACCCGGGCAGTCTGGCCCCCCGCTGACCTCTGCACGCCCACAGATTCTGGCCATCAGCTCTCTCCTGCTCTTCCAACCCCAGAGGCCACAGCGCCCCTGCAGCACAGAGATGCAGCGGATTGGCAGCTACAAGCCTGTAATGATGGAATGAGACAGGGAAGGACCTGCCTCTTCAGAGAACCCGCTGCTTCTGGCTCCTTCCCCTGGATTGCCGGAGACTTAAGCCAAATGGGGGAGCCTTACAAAGTCTGATATGGAGCAGTTACCTCCCTGAGCAACCAGGATGTGTGAAACCGAGTCAAAACTCTTAAGAGTGCTAAAGAGGCAGCTTGGCCCACGAAATGCTATAACTCTATGTGTAGATGTTTTTTGGTTATAAACCAGACATGACTTGAGCCATTGGTGTTCAATGCATGACACACACACACACACACACACACACACACACGTATTTCAATAATGGGAAAAGATTCTTTGAGAAACAGAGATGCTCCCTTCCCAAACAATGCTGTATCTTTATTGTCAAAAAGTATAATTTAATTTTAATTATCTATAAGGTGACTTTGTACTTTAGTAAATGTACCACAGTGTGTTTTGTTCAGCTAATGATGTCTTTAGTGAAACTGTTCTTTTCAATCCTTAGATATTAAATCTTTGCCATGAATCCTACCGAGACCGCTGGAATTTTTATGAGAATTATTTGGTTTATATGGTGGTGAAATGAGACCTAGCAGGGCACTACTGAAAGCTTTATATTTCTAAATCTCTACATAGAGAGATGAAGTGCCTGTCTTTTATCCTTTCTTTAGTAGACAAAATGGCTTTAATGAAAACTAGTGAATATCTGAAATAATATCTTAAAAATATAGTAATGAATTTTTTTTTTTGCCTTAACTCAACGTTCTCAGATTCAGCTATGCTTTTCTTCCAGACAGTTGCCACGTCAATCTTTTCTACTCCATTGAGCCCGTTCCTTGGGAGTGTCATTTTCATTACATCGTACGTCCGGCCGGTGAAATTCTGGGAGAAAAACTACAAGTAAGATCCTAAAATCGATGCTCATTTACTTTGCTCGGATTTGCGCTTCGGAAGGCTCCTCTTCCTTCCTCTGTTCAAAGGTCCCTGGCTCAGGCTTCCCCCGGCTGTGGGGCCGGCCAGGCCTGTCCCCCTTAACGACTTCCTCAGTGCATTGACCCAGCCCCGAGGCTTCAGGGCTCTGGAAAGAACATGACTGGCTGCAAATTAGCAATCGGATGCTAGTGCAGCTTTCACCAGTTGTGAAGGGAAAGTGAGTTTTCGCTGCCAGATCTTAGCTGTTGACCTAGGAAAGGTTGTTTAACAAGCCATTGTTCATGTCATTCGATGTGCTGAGATGGCCCCGGGACCACGTGTGTTTTCCGTGTCTGTGGTATCCCTTCTGTGAGCATTCCACAGTGACGTTCCGTGCAAGTGTCCACGCGTCACAGCTCTACGCAAAAGACAACACTGATTTTTCTGAGTGCCGTTAAACTTGTAGATGATTTCTTCACTTTTTCTGGACTGTTTAGAGCAGTTATAAATTTCCTCAAGCAAACAGTTATTGATGGAATGGGGGCGTAATTTTTACGGGAAGCTGAGAAGACATGGTTCACTAAAGTAACTTTAAAGACCTCTTACTGATTTGTCGTGGGGGAGGGACAGCCTGTGAGCCCGGCCGTCTTCAGTGAGCAGAGACCCCCGGCCACTCCGTGTGTGGGGTGACACTTCTGTTCCACGTCCGCTCTGCCCTGCTTTACCAGCCGCGCCTGTGCCACTACAGCCGAGCCCTAGTCCTTTCTCTAGAATGTGTTTGTAGGTTGCAGAGCTCTGGCACTTCGCAACGTGCCATTTTACGTCTCTCAGAGGCCGACATTGAGTTAGGAGATCTGTGGTTTCCTGTTTCTCTGTGAGATGGTTTATAAAATGCACATCCTTCTGATGCAGGGAGGATGGTGTCGTGGTTGGAACTCAGCCTGCCTGGGTTCACGCCCCACCTCTACTGCTCAACACGGCTGACCTCAAGCCTCTCTTTCCTCATTTGCAAATCGGGGTTGAAATAACAGGACCTACTTCATAGACGTGTTGTGAGGAGAAAACAAGTTACTCTACATAAAGCTCATAGAACAGGGCCACGCGAGCCTGAGCTAACATGGTGATTCTCTGACTGCTCTGCAGAGAAGTCCCTGTCCCACCTTGACCCATGCGAGGTGCGTCTCCTTCCAGCAATCTCATTCCAAGGTGCCCCAGGGAAAACTAACCAAACTAGACACAGCCAGTGCTGGGAGACCAGGAGGACTGGGGGAAGGTCCCTTGTGTTCCTGAAAGATTTCTTATCTTTTAAGAGAGGTTGATTTTTTGCAATAAAAGTTGTCTTGAAATATACACATACACAGGGCTGCTCTTTTGCATTTGTCTAAAGAGATAGGCATATTTCCAGAGGCAGAGAGTGAAAGTAAACTGCCGGCGTTGGCTTGTCTGTGATGTTTTTCAGCGGAAAGAAATTGAGGGAGACCTTTTTGGAGCTCTGAAAGTGACACTTCTGGACAGTGCAAATACTTGTAAATAAGAGGATGGCCTTCTCTCCTGCTTTTACCTATACAGGGAGGGAAAGTGTAAGATATTTTAATCTCAGTCCTCAGTACAAAAGGTTCCTCTTTATCTCCTATTCTCAAATAGGGAATCAGTCTTTCTGGCGTGGGGCAATTTGATCTGAGCAAAACACATCCCTGTTGAGTCAGGAAGGATTTTAAGCGTCTGCAGTGGAAATGGGAATGGAGAAACAAACCCTTGTGCAGAGGTTGTATGGAGGGGGCGTCCAGATACCTGCACAGGAGGAGTTGTGTGTTTGTTATTTGCCTTCTCACTCCAAAATTCAGCCATCCTTTTAGGGTGATACATTTACGTCTGAATTGTCAGTTTATGTGGCTTACTTAAACATATAGGGTTCTAGAATAGGAGTTATGTTTCTCTATTCAGTCTCACAAAGAACCTATTCTGTTGTGTTCCATACTTTTCATCAATAAACAACGCAATTTAGCACTATGTTGTGCATGGCAGGGTGGGGGAGGGGGTTGTCTACCTTTGGTTGACCTCTTCATAGGTTGGATTCAGGGTCTCTGGGCGTGTACAAGGATGTCCACCTTTTACTCGGTCTCTCTGAACGAGCCAAGTGGAAGAAATTTTTCAGTTCCCTTGGGGGAAAGAGTTCTTGGTACAAAACCCAGGCTGCTGAAGGTCTGCGGTTGCCTTTCGAGGAGGCCTCAGAACACAGAATCCTGTGGCCCATCTGCCTAAAAGATCAGTGGATGGAATTCAGGACAGCAGAGTGGTGGGTACCAGGAAAGGAAATGGCAGGAAATCTCATCTGGATCCTCGCAAACACTCTGGAAAGCTCATTCTATCGATTTTAAACTGTTTTGGTTTTGTTTTGTTGTTGTTTTTTTTTTTCTTAATTTCAAACACTAATGATTTCTAGTGTTCTTCCTGGAGAGTTTATATGTAGCTCTTCTAATTAGCTGTTCTTTTCAGTCTGATACAAAGGAGCACTCAGTTAGTGTAATTAATTCTGTTTACTTTTTTACTAGTTGTTCCACTACTTTAGAGGGGTTGGCTAAAAGACACTCTCCTCCGGAGCCTTAGTGAGCGTGTTCACCACCGTGAACTGCCACCACCAACCTGGGCTGTGTGTCGGGGGGGGGGGGGGGCCTGCAGTCCCCTCTCCTGGGCCTCCTGTCCCTTTCCACCCCTGCTCTCTTACATTCCAGTCTCCTGGTTTTTATTTCAGGTCTTTTAATGCTGACTTTGGTTTTTTGCAGGCCTCCAGTGAGCCCTGCACTATAAGGAAACCATTTTAATACTCTAAGGGAATGATAAGTAAATCACCAGCCACCCGGTAACTATGGCTGGTCGGTTTTTCCCCCAAGCTGGCCTGTTCTGAAACCTGCAGACTTCTTATTCCCCAATTCTGTGCTTCACCGGGGCAGGCGACCAGTGTGTCCCCTGCCTGCCTGTTACCCCAGCCTCCCGACTAACCCGCTCACTGCTCTCTACCCACACACGGCCCTAGTGTAGCTGTCCTGAAACACAGCTCTCAGCATGACAGTCACTCTTCTCCTCAAAAGCCTGTAGAGCCTCATTTGTGCCTCAGGAACAAGGAGAAATGCCACACAGACCAGCACTGTCCGGTAAGAAGCTCTGGGTGATGGCAGTGCTCTGTCTGTGCCGTCCGGCGTGGCGGCCACCAGCCCCCATGGCTCTTGAAATGTGACTCGTCTGACTGATGAACTGAATTTTCAATTCTAGTTACTTTTAATTCATTAAAATGCAAACAGCTACCTGTGATGAGAGGCTACCATATTGGACAGCACAGATATAGACCCTTCTTGCTCTCACCCATCTCCCATGATGCTTTTCTGTACTTCACATGCTGTGGATTTTTCATTCCCAGCCTTTCCTCGGACTGCGCCCTTCACGCAGAACGAGCTTCGCTTTCTCTGCCTGCCATTTCCCATCCACACCTGCCTGGCAAAGCCCAATGTCAATGACAACTCGGCCACGAAGGTGCCCTGATCACCCCATTTAGAAATTGTCTTCCTTTCCCTAAATTCCTGTAATAATTTATCTTTATGTTCTGGTTATCTATTACCAAATAACAAATGTCACAGACTTTAGTGCCTTAAAACAACAAACTGTTGTATCTCCTGGGTTCTGTGGGTCAGGAATGTAGGAAGGGCTGGACTGAGCAGCTGTGATTTGGAGTCTCTAAGGCAGTTGCGGTCAGATGGTGGCTGGGATGGAAACAGCAGAGAACTGGAACAGCTAGCTGGACATCTCTCTCCCTGTTCACGTAGAACCTCTCCTGTGGCCTGTAGTTTAGTGATAGCTTGGGCTTCCTCAGAGCATGGCGGCTTTGGGATTCCAGCACAATGTCCTAGTGAGTAAAGTCAAAGTTACCTTGCTTTTCCTGACCCAGCCTCCGAAGTTCCCCAGCACCCATTCTGTCTCATTCTATTGTCTGCAAGCAAGTCACATACTCACCCAGACTCAAAGGGAGGGCAATTATACTCTACTTCTTGATGGATAGGTGGTAAGGTTCAGGAACTTGTGGGATAAGAGGTATTGTAGTAGTCACCTTTGGAAAACAAATTTGTTACTGTGGCCTTCAGTAGATGCTACCCAGGATTGGTGTAGCCTGTATGCACCTTCAATTCTGAACTCATTTATTTTTCACCTTTTTGTCTCTATGGGGCCCTGCACGGAGTAGGTGTTCTGTAAATATTTCTTAGATGAATTAAGCCCAACGATATTGTGTCAGAGGGAAAAATAATCTCAATCTGGGTCTGCATTTGCTGGAGCTAGGAAGTTCGCTACTCAGCTGAAGTGCTCTTGCCTAATAAGGTCTTTAATCTCTATCTTGATGAGCTCTGCCTGGCGTGTCCATTTAAATTCCAGGGACCAACGGCAAATGCACTGTAATAATAGTGCTTTGGGTTTATATGAATACATCCCCTGTGTCAGAGGATTCTAGAAAGCTTTAGAAACACATTCTGATATTATGACTTATCACCCTTCTCTCTGTATATAAACATTCGCTAAATAACCAAACTTTGTCGTTAACGTGAAGCAAATGTTTAAGCCAGAAAGCATATGGCACGTGTGCCTAGTTATCTTAGCAACGTCTTTGTCCTAAAGGAGTGGACTATTTTCAGCATCCTGAAAGAATGAAAACTCCTATTGACAGCGGTTTTGTTTTGATACATCAAAAATCTTCTATAAAATTCATAGAGACATAAAAGAGCTAGCCGAAAGGAAAATATAGCTTTCGTGGTTGTTACATTTCTAGGATACTCTATAGATTGATTTTAAAATATTACGCCCATTGTTCTGCAATTACCCTCTACAATACATGTGGATTAAGCACCATCTATGTGAGGGTACCGTGCCAGCCTTTGACAGCAGGGATCATGCTATGCAAATGGTCTGCATGCTGTACCTTTGGACCTGCCCTGGCAGCAGGAAGACAGTCAGCTCTACTCAATCCTCAGCTCTTCTGGGAGGCGGTGATAGAACGTAAGAAAGCACGAGCTTTGTGGCCAAACCATGACTAAATCCCAGCTTATATGCTTGGTAAGGTGTTTGGGGACTGGCTCAGTCTGTGAGCCTCAGTTCACTCATCTGTAAAATGGGATGACCATTTCTCTGTGCTTTCCAGAAGTCATAGATGCTGCATGAGCCTTGGTTCACTGTGGTAAATGTGTAGGTCATATCTATGTCTAACACATACACTTTGGTCTCATTTTGTTCTCCTTCCCTATACTTCTATCTTTTCTCATTCAACTTTTAATGCAGTTGTGACCAGACATATTTTACATATACTTGCGACCTCCTTAAAGTCCTCTCGGAAATGGCAGAACACAATCGTTATCAGCCAGTGAATGACACGCATATAGATCGTGTCCCACCTGTGAGATGCCCCCTAGATATTAGTTCTCCCGTCAGGCCCCGTGTTGATTTCAGCCGGAGCCCCAGTTCTGTGCTTCGAGCACCGCAGCTACCTTAGGGCAATAACAAACAGGCTCTCTGAGTGCCGCTGTTTTGTGGTTTATCCAGCAACAAAATATATGGTCTAAATATTTCAACTAGTCTCGGTGAGCTCTCACGAATGTCACTGTGTTATTTTCCAGCCCTTTCTTGGGTTGGTGACATAGACATGAGGGTAGCACGGACTCCTAGGAATCGCCATGTCCCCTCCGCGCAGTCCAGGAAAGGGCGTCATTCCGCCTCTCCTCCCTCCTGCTGGAGCAGTCCCTGTGCCTCACTAAGCAGCCCTTGCGAGCGTCGTCTCTTACAGCTCTGGGCTCTTCGCTGCCCTGAATCTTGCTCCTTGTGTTGTCACCTGGATGCCACAACCACCTGGGTACACCTGCAGATCCTGGAGCGACCTAGCACAGGGGGCTGCTTCCTACCCCCGCCATTTGTCACCAGTCTGCGGGCAGCTCGCCTCCCTCTGCCGCCCCCTTCCCTGTGTGAAGGCACAGACTCCCACGGTCCCGTCCTTGGGAGTCCTAGTCGCCCTCACTCAGATGTTTACCAGGTTGTCCCCAACCCTCCCGCCCTTAGCCCCGACTTTATTACCTGCTCCAGATGTCATCTAGTCAGCTCTCAGTAGAAGGACCTGTTACTTCCATGAACCAAATGTTCTGCTCTCATTTATGTCTTTTAAAATCTAAAAAATCTCAGTTATTTTGCAAACTTAGCCGAGCCAAGTCTTTATCATCCCAATCGTGCGCGTGTGTGTGTGTGTGTGTGTGTGTGTCATTTACGGAAAATAAGAAATGTACATTTCCTTCTCAACTCTCATCGCATTGGTGTGAAGTCAGCATCCCAGCCCAGGTGACTTGGTTTCCACGTCATTCCTCATCTCTCCAGCCTCCTCACCTTGGCTGCAGATGGGACTACCTGTCCCCACCTGTCCCCACCTAGGTCCTCATTCATGCCGTGTTAATGACGGTGAACAGGATGGAGCTGGGGATGCCTGGCTTGGTTAGGGCAGTGGAAGAAAAGAAGTTCTCAACTCGCACACTTTATTTTTTATTTTTTTTCAAAATGGGTTTTGCTGGATGTCTTCCACCTACGAAGCTATTTTAAGGGTGGTTTGTAAAATCATTGTACAAAGCATTTAGCTTCTCAAAAGGCATTTTTTTTTCTTAAGTACAAAGCAGGCAGCTCATTATGATTTATGGATGAATATTAAAATGCAGCCCTGCAATTAAAATTTGCCCTCCCTTTAAAGTTATGCGGGGAGGGGATGTACATATTTTGACACGCAGTTAAGTTACCCCATAATTTATCTGGGTATATTCACAGGTGCCTGGCTATCCCCTGGCAAAGGATTCAACACATGTGTGTTTGCTTGATGCCTGGTTTTAGTTACTGCTGAGATAAATGTCATGCCGCTCCTTTATCAGGCACCTTAAGTCTATTAGAGCTTTCAGACCCATACTGAGGAGTGTGTTAGGCCCTGGATCTATGATTATTAATGATAATAATAAAGGTAGCAGCAGCAAAGCAGCAGTAGCAATAACAATGCTCCTCTCTTTGTAGTCACTGAACATCTGCCCGTCTTCTCTGTGATATTCATTCTAGTCCCTACACCCACTCTGGAAGCAGAGTTTCATTTTTCTCATTTGACAGATCAGAAGGAGACTCAGGGAAGTTCAATAACTTTCCCAAGGTCACAGAACAGGTGAGCAGCTGAGCCAGGATATTAACCCGGGTCTGTTCCTATCCCAGGCCCTACGCACCTTCCATCATGTCCTGAAACCTCTCAGATGCCACACGTATACCTCCCCCCCCCACACACACACACAGAGTCAGAGACACAGTTAAAGGGCTTGTCCACAACAGTGTTGAAAGGGAGGTGCCATCACAAGCCACAAGGGCCCCGTGTGGCCAGGGGGCCTGTCTGGAAGGGAAGGCGGTCCCATCCCAGAGCCCCCGGGCCACTGGCTCAGTGCGCTTGGACGGGTCAAAGCAACACAACTTTCCCAGACTCTCCTACAGTCACCAGGCTGAGCTTTCACACTTGTGATGTTGTGGAGACTGGACCCCAAAAGGCTCGGAGCTCAGAAGCATGGAGTCCCCCTCTTCAGGCTGCAGGAGAGTGTGCCGAGGGCCACTTTGCAAGGTCTGAGCGAGTCATCAGCTCGCAAGCTTGTCTTTTTCTGTCCCTGAAGCGGGGCTTCCTGATGCTTCTCTGTGTGCCTGGCCTGGCTCTCAGCAGCTTCAGACCCCAAGCAGGGAGGTGTGAGAACAGGAATGAGCCCTCAGTGACACTCCTGGAAAACAGAGTGACCCTCTGAGGTCCTGACTACAGTCTCAGGCCCCAAAAGGCAGTTGAGCTAATTAATTCAGATGCAAATTTCTTTTTAAATGTGTGATTCGAGAAATTCCTGTTTAAGGCCACCACTTGCCCTTGATTTTCTAGGGTGTTAAATAACTTCCCATATCTGTGAAAGGGGTCAAAAAATGCTCTTGCTTTAACTGGAAGCTAATGAGAGGTCCTCAGGAATCCTCCTCCCCAAAAGGGACTCAGAGTCATCTGGATGCATCTAGAAATGTGAGTTTTGAGCGATGTAAAACTGCATGAAAGTGGCCTTGAAGATTGCAATGGAATGAATGTTTGTCTCTTTCCCAAATTCATATGTTGAAATCCTAACCCACTAGGGTGATAGGATTAGGAAGTGGGGCCTTTGGGGTGTGAAAAGGTCATGAGGGTGGAGCCCTCATGAATGGGATTAGTGCCTTTGTAAAAGGGACCTTAGAGAGCTCTCCAGCCCTTTTTCCTCTCTGCAGCCTGGAAGAAGCCCTCACCCAAGCCTGGGCACTCTGGCTCCCTGATCCCAGACTTCCAGCCTCCAGAGCTGCGAGCAATACATGTGTGTTGTTTATGAGCCACGCCCACCCTGTCTATGCTACAGTCATTATAGAAGCCTGAAAGGGTGTGTATGTGCGCGCGCTTGTGTGTGTACTGATGAAAGAGACTTGTTTCAGAACTAACCACTGCAGGACCGTGTTTGCAGAAACAGTGAATCCCAGGACTGATAGGCAGGGCCCAGGTAGGAACCTAGACCAAGTCTTGAAATTTCCAAAAGAAATAGAAGTAGGGAGAAACCAGCGAGAAAAAATTCGTAGTTACAGATGATGAAATGGGGGTGTCCAGACAGACTGCAGTCTTGAGGAGCCCGAAAGGAGCTCCAGAGTCAGTCAGTAAACCCCGGCCAAGCGTATCGGTACATACTGGCCGGGTCTGTGAACTGACAGCAATTCTGTACCCGCCTCGTGTTTCATTTTACTCTGGGAAGACACGTTAGGTCACAGGCAAGCAAGAAATGAGACAAGCAATGAGACCGTGGCCACCAGGGCCAAAACCACAGACCAAAAGCAAAGCAGAGGTGTGGAGCCCGGTGTCCAGAGAGCTGTTCTTTCTGCTTGGCCGGAGGGAGTCCTGGACTTTGAGGGGTGGGAGACCTGCAGGGAAGGGGAATCTCTGCTTTCCCCCTGGACCCAGTGGTGGGGGATGCAAGCCTGACGCTGCTGGCAGCTCTTTTGTCAGCATGAAGCGAGACCTGACCTGAGAACACAGCAAACGCGGGGGAAGGCAAGGGAGGGGCACAGAGAGTGATCCTGATGACACCACGCTAGCCCCCGAGTCCACATGGGCTCCAAAGGACCTTGTGGCTTCATGAGCTGCTGAATTTTGAATTTTGCTTAAGCCATTCTGAGTTGCATTTTCTGTCACTTGAAATCAAAAGACTCCTAGTAAAAGCAAGTGATGGCGTTTATCAAAGGGATCCTTCTTTCATACCTTTTACTTTTAGGGAGTTAGGCACAAAAATAGTCCTTCATCACCATAATTTTGTGGATCTAAGTAGTCTAGAAGGCCCGAGAAGGGACCTGGCATCCCATGTTGTACCTCCAGGGCCAGCTCTGTCGCTGACACGCCCTGTGTGACTTAGGGCTGTCCTTCCTCTTCACTTCCCTGCCTCGGATTCCCCCAGCTGGAATTCCAGGTCTGTGTCTGAGTGCTGTTGCTTCTGGGAAGCTAAACAAGGAGCTTGGCCCCATCCCACTGTTCTGCTGACGGATGAGAAAACTCATGCATGAGGTTTGACACCTGAGGCGTGGAGATGAGCTATTATGCAGATCTATTCCAGAAAGATGACGCTTTTGAGGAACTCCAGTGTGTTGAATTTCTCAAACAGCACTGGTTTGAGCTTATTATACATTGTGCTGTGCTGCATAATCTTACCCAGGGTCCTGTTACATTTTGCTGAGCGTTACAGCATTTGAAAAGTGCAGCGTAGCGAAGCAGGGCGAGGCGGCAGGAAGGGATCAGACGTGCCCAGCTGCTTCCCAGCTGTCTGGGGCTGCTGACTCCTCAAGGTCACCCAGAAGCAAGGCTTTGTGACTGATTCAGGTTGATGGATGGTGGCGAGGAGTGTGGGTCTCGGGCAGAGCCCTGTTCTGAATCATCGCAGGAAAGGAGAGGAGGAGGGTCCGCAGCTTCTGCAGCTCTTAGGAACGTGTTGGCGATGGGACTGGTTTATTCTAAACAAAGGAAGGCAGGACATATGCAGTTTTTAAATCTACATCGTCGTAAACCCTTTTACTATGTAGCTCAAACACAGGTGATGCAGGAGATTTCTCAGGCAGATTGGAGGCATCTGGACAGTGAGGGTTCACTCCCCAAGGCCAGGAACCCTGAGCACTTCTAATTAAAACGTCTTCCCTGAGATTGGCTGGTATTCAAAGTGAGTGTTACAGGGCACACCGTGGTGTGTTCTGATTCTCCGCCTTATTAACAGAACACCGCTTTGGGGACCGAGGGACTTCTGCATTTGAGGCTCTGTGTTAAAACTCATTCCATGGGATTTTGGAAATCACGTGGGGCTTGTTTCATCTTGTTACTCTGAGCGTCTTTCCGAGACTGACTTTAATCCTACTTTATTGAAAACAAAGACCTTGCCCAGGCTTTGCATATACTAGTTGCTGCTGCTTGGTGCACAGCAGTCTCGACTCATTAGTGGAATGAGTGTATAACGTGAGCAGAGGAGGCCATTCCCTTTTTGTTTCTCTCGTCACTTTGGGCACATTCTGTCCTCATCCCCACCCCGTAGGGTCTGTAATGCTCTTGCGCGTGCGGATTGCTGTGCTCGGCTCTGTCTGCAAACTCAGTTAAGCAGACAGATGCTCCTCTTTGTGATTGTTTTAAATGAAAAATGACCAGTAATGTAAAAATAATCACATACATGAGAATTAGAAAAAAAAAATGACCCTATAAAAATAAGGGCAATTTTATGTCTTCTATCCCTTTTAGCTTTGGTAATATCTTTAGTAGGTTGCTTTTTAAAATTATTGTTATTTGTTTTGGAGGTTGCATAGTTGGACCTTATTTCCTGTATTCAGGAAAGACTCTGTGAGACAGGCGCACATTGAATTTTGGGGGAAAGGAAGGAAAGAAAGTTGCGTAGCAAAGAAAATTGTTTGGGCAGAAAATGAAGTTTTTAGAAAGCTTAAACTTCAAGAGCAGCCCAGAATAATAGAATGCTCACTTTCTAAAGTTATCATTGATAAATAAACGCCACTGGGGAAGCCATCTGAGGATGTTTTTTCGCCATTTTCAAAGCACCTGTTTTGGGAAAAGCTGGTGAGGGAGGAGGATGGCTGGGAGAGATCCGTGAACTAATGTTCTGTTGACTTTTGTTCCTGTGCTCCCAGAGCCGAGATTTGAACCACCTATTTCAGTATTTGAAAAATAAAATTTGAAAACCATTGTAAAACATTGTCAGAATAAAAAATACGATTCATTTTTTCCCCCTAAAAGAAAATCTATACCCAAATGTGCTGATGCAGCGATAGCAAAACTAGTTTCTGTTCACTCTGTCACTGACCCTTGCCTGGGGTGACTGGCCTGTGACAAGGCCAAATGATCACTCTGTTTAGTTTGCAGTAGGCAGTCACAGGTGAGGCTCTGTGTTTTAATTTCCTACCACAAGCCCTGTGCTGTGTTTATTTGCCATTTTATACATTCAGAAAACTGGGGATCAGAAAAATGAGGTGATTCTCTCCTTTACACCCCTCAGATAATTTAATACATCATAAACCAAATTAGAAATAGAAATCGTTTTTTTTTTATTTCAGTAGATTTAGGGGGTGCAAGTAATTTTTTGATACATGGATGAATTATACATTGGTGAAGTCAAGACTTTCAGTGTAGCCATCTCCCAAGTAGTTTACATTGTAGCTGATAGGTAGAAACCGTGTTTGTTGACTTAAAGTTTCAGGCAAGAATAAACCCTTATAGTTGATATTAATATCCCTCCCTTATAGTTGATATTAATATCATGTTTCCTGGCCAAATTATTTTGCAAACATGAAATGTCAAATTTGCATATAATACATTTCTTCATTTATAAGTTTAGTCAAGGTGTGAGTGATTTGACAAGGGGCCTCAAGGTGAGTGTAGAATGAGGAGTATAGTATAATTTTAGTGAGATTTGATTTTGCAACAAATTTTAAGATTTAACACGAGCAAAGTGCAGTGTTACGCTTTGGGAGTAGAAGAAATAGCAAAGGAAAAGTGAAGTCCCTCTTCGTGCAAAACATTGCTGGTGTGGTTTTATTAAATGCCACATTCTTCAGCTACAAAACTGCACCCATTGTAATGGGCATTATGTTCAGACAATGTGTCTTCTCATGTTGCTGCCTCTTCTGAGACAAGTGGCCCTGAAAACTGAAGGACCTGAGTTAGCTCATCACAGCGGAGTGTGTCACTGCACAAATGACTGAGGTCCCTTGCCAGGGATTCTGGTTTCTTTTTGCTGTGTGGGGAAACACATACCAAAAGCCTGCTTCATCTTGGTCCAAATTCTGTGTGCACCACAGGTAACTACTGAATAAAATAAATGTGTTTTTACCCCCCACCGGAAGTTTCACCCACAACCCTAAATGAAGCACTCAAATAAATGACATTGGACCTGTTCTTACCAGAGCAATATGACAACCAAAATCAAAAACCTTAAATCAGTCAAATTGAACTTGGGGGTGGGGGGGGGGAACCCAGCAGCACCCTGATAATTTCATCCTTATGTATCAGTTACCGTCCTCTGCCTCTCCATTCTCAGTTCCCCATTTGGCTGACTCTTCACCCAACCATATGCAACTGGGACTTTTTTTTATTACTATTTTTATTAGTTGCACTTGCTGAAAAAGAAGAAACACTTTTCACTCTCGAAATATTTATGACTTTCCAGTGAATGAATAGTCGTATCCTGTATTTAAAATGTTGAATAGTCTTGGATTTTTTGGTCAAAATGAGAGAAGCAATCCTAATGTGGGGTGTAAGCAAGTGTAGAATCAGAGCTAAGAATTGCACGTGAATGCATGGTAGTCAACAAATGCAGGCCTGCTATTAGCTATGCAAATTTTTCTAAATTAAACCTTCTCTTAGCTAATTGTAGATTCACATACAGTTGAAATAAATAATACAGACAGAGCCCACATACACTTTACTAGTTTCCCCCAATGGTAACATTTTGCAAAACTGTCACAATCTGGATATTGATGTTGATACGTTCAAGGTACAGAACATTTCCATCACCACAGAGATCTTTCCTGTTGCCTTTTATAGGCATACACACTTCCTTCCTGCCCCCACCCCCTTCTAAACTCCTGTAAACCTCTAATCTGTTGTCCATCTCCATAATTTTGTCATTGCAAGAATGTTATATAAATGGAACCATACAGTATTTAACCTTTTGGGATTGAGTGTTTTCATTCAACATAATTCAGTGGAGATTCATCCAGGTGGTTGTGTGCGTCAGTAGTTTGTTCCATTATGTCACTGAGTAGTTCCAGCGTATGGATGTATATAAGTTTTGCTTCAACCATCAAACATAATTTAGAAGGTTCATGACAAGAAGGGGTAGCTATTGTATTTAGCTGTTTTTGCTTATCATGTTCTTTCTTCCTTCCTGATGTTCCAGGGTTCATATTTTTATTATGTCTTTTTTCTTTACAGAACTTCCTTTACCTATTATTTTAGCGTATATCTCCTGTTGACAAATTTTCTTAGTTTTCCTTCATTTGAGTATGCCTTGGTTTCTTCTTTTCAGAAGGATATTTTCACTGAATATAAGATTCTGGGTTGACAAATCTTTCAGCACTTAAAAAAAAAAAAAGTTGTGCCATTTCTTCCTCACTTCCACGATTTCTAATAAGAAATCTACAGTCATTCATATTTTTTCCTCCATGGGTAAGATATTGTTTCTCTCTTGCTGCTTTCAAGAGTTTTTCTTTGTCTTTAGTTTTTAGAAACTTGATTATAATGTATCTTGATGTGAATTTCTTTGAGTTTATCTTCAATTTCTCTTCCCTTTATGGGACTCTGATGTTCAATCTATTATAGTCTCACAGGTCTCAGAGTCAGAGACTCTGCTAATTTTTTCTTCAGTCTGTTTTCTCTCTTTTGTTCAGATTGTGAACAACAATCTATCATTCTTTCTTCCAGTTCAGTGATTTTTTTTTCCATCCCCTTCTTTCTGTCATTGACACTTTCCATTGAGTTTTTAAATTTTGTTTATTGTATTTTCCACTTATACAATTTCTATTTGGTTCTTCTTTATATCTTCTCCTTTGCTGAGGCTTTCTTTCTTTTCTTTTTCTTTTTTTCTTTTATTTAGTTATTTATTTGCTGAGACTCTATTTTTTTTTTCATTTATTTCTAGCAATCTTTATTGCTCATTGAAATGTTTTTGTGAATGGCCAATTTAAAATCTTTGTCATTGTTGTCTAAATGTTGGCACCTATCATCTTTTTTTATTCATTTTGAAATCTTCTTGTTTCTTATTATGATAAGCCATTTTCTATTGAAATCTGAACATTTTGGGTATTATGTTACAAGACTCTGGATAATATTTACACTTTTATTTCAGCTTGCTTTTCTGACACCACTCTGGCAGGCAAAAGGGGGCTGATGCTTTGTTACTTCTAGATGGGGTTAAAGTCTGGGTTCCCTACTTACCTCTACTGACTCCTGAGAATGCGGGGTGAGGTTCCTTGTTATTACTTGGTAGAGGGATGAAACTATGAACTCTTTACCAAGTCTCTTCTAATACCATCCCAGCAGGAGGTGAAGGGGCACCTTATTACTGCCTGGCGAGGGAAGAACTCTAGGTTCCCCACTCAGACTTTGCAGGTATGGATGGGCATGGGACCACAGTTTTTTCTGCTGTGTTTGGCTGTTGCAGAGAGCTTATTGTTTAACAGTTTTATTTCTTGGTAGGCTGCCCCTTTCCTGCCTCCTAGACTAGAAAAAGCAGTGTTTAGTTGAGGCTTTTATTTTTCCTTTTGGTCCTGTTGGTGTTTCTGGGATATATGAGGCAAAAAGAAAAACAAAGGAGCTGAACTTACAGCATTGTTTTATCCTTGGATCCCATGATCCCTAGATGGTCTGTCATCTTCTCTTTACCTTTCAGAAGGTGTTTTTATTATATCTAAAATCCAAAGTTTTAGTTGTACCAAGTGGAGGAATAAGGAAAAGTACATCAATTGCATCTCTCCAGAAGAATACAACAAATCTACATGTATTCTTTTTCTTATTCATGCTTGGCTTTCTCTGCTGCAGATTCATATGGTGAGTATTACAGCAACATGATACGGTGGATACCAGTATAACAAGGTATTCTTTCATCACGGCCTTAAATAGACTTTCAGGAAATGTTTACCATAACATTAGGAGCTAAAAGACTTGCCTCATTGGGCCCATATGGCTGCCTGTGATCGCACACGTATGTTTACTTAGAATCCCAGAAACTTTACCTGGAGGTAGTCTGAGGACAGTGTGGTTACTGAGCGTGTTTTTGGTGTCTCCAGTGGAGCACCTCTGCTTTTGTAAGCACCAGTATGTCTGTTAGTGGCAGCAACAGCGAAAGGTGGAAACAAACCCAGATGCACCTTTTATTTGTACCTACATATAATCAATTTAAAGGGCTGCCTTCTCATTGTCCAGATTTCTTTAAAGTTGCCCTTCCCCTGAATAGACTTACAGTCCATTATTAATTCCATCTTGGGTTTGCCATGTGAGCAGACCCCTACCAAACTTCTCACTCCAGCCAGCCGTATTTCCCCATCAAAAAATGATACCACTTCTACCGTAAATAGTCTGTGCGTGCTGACAAAAGGAAATTTGAAATAGTGTCATTAAAGAAAATTACTGTTCAATTATTTAAGTTGCTTACATGAAACCATGTGAAAGAGAAAAGTGCTTGACCTGGAGAGACAGATCAGGGGTGGGAAGGCCACATTTGACAGAGGGAAGCCAGCTTGGCTATCTGAATTCCATGTTAACATAAAGGAGAGGTGCTTTGCAGTAAGTCAGCTTCCCTGGAGAGACCTCGTATGTGACTCTTGGCCTGTCGCGCTCAGGACAGCTTTGTGCCCAAGTGCCTTTGGGCAAGTGCTAAGAAGAGCACACATGCAGATGCACGCCTAACATGTACCAGCATTGAGCGCTCCCACTGAGATTAGGGAGTGAGATACAATTCCCTGTTTTCCCTTTGAGCAGCAGTTGATGTTCATGCAATAGGACAGTTAAGGCAGAAATCCAATTACTGAGCTAATTAGCACCTTTGCATGGTAAACACGAAATTTACTGGAGGAAAGCACTAGAGAAAAGCTCAAATTACCCAGTATGGCTGACGGTCTACCTTGTTAGAGAGTTGGTGGACGGCCAGATGCCCTGGGGTACAGGGCAGCTTCGCTTAGTGATTGCTCATCAGAATTTAGCACTGGGCATTCTATAGCCTTTTGCAAAGATAGCTTTCCAGTGAACATAGTTTTAGAAGGTGTTTTAATTCCCTAAGGAGTTTGCTAAATGACTTTCTTTTGGCTCCTTCCTCCTTTAAAAAATATTTATTCTGCTGATGAAAATTCCATTTGTCCCAGGTCTTAAGGTGAAATTAAAATTCCATTTAGGGACTAACTATGCAGATCTGGGATTTCAGCCTTCATTAGCAAGAATTTTGTTGTTTGCTTTATTTTTCTGACACTCTGGGATCTTTTATTTTTCAAAGCTTCTATGGGAGTATTTAGAAGGAAAACTGAAGCCATAGTATATTAATAGAACAGCATGCTGGGGTTAACAGCTTTTCTGAGATGTAACAGAATATTCCTTCTCTCCGACCCATCCAGAGAATCTATCCCACAAAGCTCAAACAAGGTCTTGCCTAGCTGGTTCTCAAATATCTGAGACATACAAGGAGAAAAAATATTTTTTTTTTTTCTGAAGACAAACCTTTTTATTTATTCAAATTACAGTCCCACCCAAATAATCTTTTTATCTGTTTGGATTCCCGAGAGACAGATTCCCAGAAGTCTGCATTCTGAGATTTCTTCTTAAGCACCATTGCTGACAAGTGTTTGTCATTTATTGAATCACACCGAGTAGGTCAAGGATCTTGTTTAAACGTAAGCCAGTGTGCAAGAGCAGGTGACAGCTAGTGTCCTTTCTTCTTAGCAGATATGGTGAGAGCAAAAACTTCAGAAGGAGCCTTGTCTTTTTCTATTCATTCGTTCATTCTACAAATATTTATTGAGTGACTACTGGATGCTAGTTGTGAGCAAGACGCTTACTCTCACAATACGTGGGGTGTGGTGTAAGAGGCAGGTGTGATCACATAACCACACGGAGATGTATGATGTGGTGTGGGGTGAAGGCTTCAGAGCCAGCCTACCTGGGTCCGATTCTGGCCCCACCACCTGTTAAATCTGTGACCTTCAGTCCCTTACCTAATCTCTCTGTTCCTCTGTGAGAATGGGTATAATAACGGTACCTACCTCAGAGGGTAGATATGAGGTTAAAATGAGTTAATAGTGTCACGCACTTAGAGCAGGTGCATGAGGCAAGCAAATGCTACGTCAGTGTTAGCCATCATCATCATTGCTACTGTCAGCGGTGACAGGCTCTCCAAAGGAGAGGTATGGTGTGGAAAGAGCGTGTGCCAAAGGGATCTCACCCACGGCAAGGGTCGGGAAAGCCTGCCTGAGAACGCAATGCTTGAGCAGGCTTGAAGCATGAGCAAGTCAACGAGAAATGAGTAGAGGGAACAGCAGTTGCAAAAAATACAGCGGACGGAGGGCTGGTGGGAAAAGGGCATGATGAAGGGGTGGAAAAAGGCCAACATGGCTGAAGCGTAGAAAGCAAAGGGTAGAGTGATGGCAAAGGCAGGGCCAGGTGTGTTCAAGACCAATCTTTTCACAGGTGTCAGTGGGACCTTCATTGTATCCAAATCTTTACGTAAGCCCTATGTTCAGTGCTGGTATATTTCTGGTGAAAGCCCTTTCTTAATGGCTGATATCGCAGATTTAACCATATGAAGCCATTTTTGCAAGACGTACACAGTTGACCATCATCAGTTTCATAGGCTTGACTCGATTTCATATTTCGTCCTTCAAAGAGGGATGAGACCGCCAATCAGTATCTGAAATAAAAAGACAAAGCAGGGCAGGCGCAGTCTCTGAGCAGAGAGGATTGTCGCACTTATCACGGGTTTTGAGGATGTGTGGAGTTAAAGGACTGGGGAAGTGTTAGGGGCACACGTGGGTTGACAGCATCTGTGTAGGAGGCTACTTGGGAGGTGGTTGCTCATTGGTTGGTTGCCCCTGAGGAGTCTGCAGTGAGCCTGTTCCTCCCAAGCTGACTCCCAGCAGCCAGGGGTTGTCATGGACCCACCTGCCTTACAAAAACAGGTGAGTTATGATTGAATTGGTTCAAAACTGGTTCTGGTGGCCACTGGTTAGCATGGCTGCAGGCAATCTGTATTCTCCTAAATTTGTAACAACTGTTTTAATTCTCATGGTTCCACCTGAGAAAGATCTATAAGAACATACCCAACTCTTGAAAGCAGGCGGTGGAGATGTTGACTGCTCGCCACAATTTTTGGGGAGTCAATTTGAAAAGAAAGGTACCTATGTGCCTATGTGCACACTTTTCCTGAGTTCTGAAAGTGAGTGGCATTTGATTAGCAGTTCAAATACTTGCTTTTATTTTGTGGATCTGGTGCTAATGAGCGATTAAGATACAAGGCTGTTCTCCCCAAATCAGAGAACTACTCATCTCTCCCCTCACCTACTTCTTGTATTTTTCCCCTCTCTTGTCATGAGACTCTTCTCTTCCTGCGATATTGTCAAATTGGAGCAATCGCCGCAATCTGTGGGCTCTACCTGCTCCGCATTTCCTACTCAGGCTGCTGGTAAACCAGCTCCCTCACCTCTCTCACTTGCAGGGATCTAATCATGACCTTTTACCCTTTTGTGGACTCTTTTAGTACAAGGCGAGTGGATAATTCCAACACAAGACTGGCAGTCCAAATCGAAAGGGATCCAGGTAAGAAGACCTCCTTCTTCCCTCTTCTTAAAGTATTTACTTTGTTACATAGATCAGTGGTCCCAACCTTTTTGGCACCAGGGACCGTTGTCATGGAAGACAATTTTTCCATGCGGGAAGAGGTGGGGCAGAGGGCGACAGGGAGATGGTTTGGGGATGATTCAAGTGCATTACATTTATTGTGCACTTTATTATTATTGCATTGTAATATATAACGAAATAATTGTTCAACTCACCATAGGTTGGGGATCCCTGACATAGATGGATTCCAAAAACAGGGAATTGAGTACTCACTTTTTGAAATTATTGTGGAGACAATGCACGTCTTGGTTAATATGCTGACTACAGAATAAAACTGCAAGCAGACTGATCACGCATCCTGATTTGGTTTGGAAATGCATTCCTTCATTATTTAGAATTGATTAGGTATTTGTTCAGTATTGAATAACTCTGTTAATCAAGACATTTTAGTTTGTGTATGGTAAACATCAAACGCAGACCATAAACCTTGGGATTGCTCTTTTAGAAAAAAAAAATTATTTGGAAAAACATCAGCATTGTAATGTTCTTAAAGGCAAACCATTCTGGGATCCAGGATCCAGAAACCTTGCTCAACTTTAAGCTAGGGAAGGATTCACCTGCTAGAAAATTATTTTTGCTTTTTTTCTTTCCATAATCTGTCTCATTTTTAACCAGTCTCTCTTCCTTCCTCGTATCAGAATGCAAATTTTACCTATTCTCTATTTTTGTCCATTTCACTCTCTCCTTTCTGCCCAAATTTTATCTAAGAAGAATTGTACCATGCTGATTATCTGTATTTGAATTGCATATACATAATTAATTTGAAATTTGAAGATACCTGGAGAGACAGGCTTATTTTTTGTTGAACTTTATGTCAGTAGAAGGGGGTTGGGGAGGACGATGGAGGGGGCACAGGTATCTCTGCTGTGCAGCTGTGGGACTCTGTGACATTGCAGAACCGTGGGTATCAGGCATAGGGACAGTTTCATGAGCACATCGAGCTGTTAATCATAATTGCTGTCTCATTTTAATCAAATTATGCAGATGTGTGGTCAAGATGTTCTTAGAAGATGCCCTGAGGCAAATCTCTACTTTTAGTGATTTTAATTGTTTGGTTTTATTTAAACATCGAACAGTTTGAACAATTAAACAAAGACTGACTCCCACATTCAGGCCTTTCCTTGAAAAGTGGCAGAGGCTGACAGTAATCTGCAGTGTCCCGAGATGCCTGCTGATTCATCGCAGCAAATGAACGTAAGGGCAGGTCAAGCAGGCTTCATATGCGTAGATGATGAAGCATACAGATACTTTATTAGATCGAGTGGCACGACCCAGCCCAGAGAACAGTTTCTTTCCTTTAATCATAATTAGCTCATAAATGCACTAATTTCAAAAGTCTCCAGCTTTTAAGTGTCCTAAATGTCCAGCAAGGATATTCATAATCTGACAGTGATCCTGTAAGTTTCTTAGAGACAGATTGGTGCTCCTCCTTACATAAATGCACTGGAGGCATCGTCACCTTCCTGTACCCGCCCATCGAGCCCCAGTTCCCATGGGCACCAAGCAGGGCACTTGGTCAGGTCTGCAGTCTTTATCTCTGTCCTCCCTGAATCTCTGTTTCCTCTCCAGGAGACAACCTGGAAGGGAAACCTTGAGTTTGCTTTAGATGTGTCCTCTTTGGGACAACTCTGTGCCTCTCGGGCTTTCCAGAGCCATAATTTCCCCACCAAGAAAAGCTACTCCTAAAATAAAAGCGAAGGTAAACTTTGCTTCTAGTCCCTCCCAGCACCTGCTCCACCCGTAGGACCACAGACCAGGAAGACATCCCAGTTCATGCAACCTTCTCTTTTAAAAAGCTGATAGCCCTCATCTAGAGAGATCCCATGGAGGGAGGGAGAGGAGTTCGGGAAACGCACCACACTCTTCCAGTTCCACCCTCCCCCAACACACAGCCCTGGCCTTCCGTTGTGAAGCAGGTATTCTGTTGTTCCATGGTCTCCTTTGCTGCTTCCTCTGCACCCTTCCCCGGGTGTCATCGTGCCCCCCGTTGGAGTGGCCAAAGTTAAACAAACAAGCAACAATGGGCAACGGCAAGTCCTAGCCAGGATGCAGAACTAGAACTCTCCATCACTGCTGGGGAGATGCACAGATGGTCCAGCCACTTTGGAGAGTAGCAGTCCCACTCCCAAGTGTTCACTCAGGAGAACTGAATATTCACATCCACACAAACTCCTGTTCATGGCTATGTGCAGTCACCAAAACTGGAAACAACCCAACCGTCCTTCAGCTGATGAACGGATAAACAAACTGTAGTGCATGCATGCAGAGGAACGCTACTCAACGACGAAACGGAGCAAACTGATACATACAACAGCAGATGAATGCATTGTTCTATTAATAAGTGGTGGTTACATCACCAAATATAGTTTTCAAGACTCATAGAGTAGTACACTAAAATGGATGAAGTTTACCCTGCATAAATTATTCTTCAATACACCTGAGTTTTATTTACATATATATAATTTATAAACAAATGTATCAATTTAAATATACTAAATATAATTTACATATGTATATGTAATATATACTATAATATATAATGTGTATTGTGTGTGACATATATAATACTAGTCATATAATACATTTATATAAATTGATGCTGTTTAATGTCTGTAAATTGTACCTCAATGACTTTGATTTAAAAAAAAAAACTCTGGAGTTACTTGTTGGATATATTCTTGAAAACAACATAACATTTCTCTTAAGAAAACTTTATGAGCTATGGTGTTATTTATTATTCAATGAATATTTAGTTAGTCCTTCTACATGTTAGGAATTCTGCCAGTATGGGGGTACAAAAATAAGCAAATTCAGACATAGACGTGTCTTCACTGAATTTATGGTATGTTGCAGAAAACAGATGTTAATCAAATAACCACATACTCATACACACACCCCCCCACAAATATAAAATCCCAACTCTAGGCTGGGCACAGTGGCTCAAGCCTGGAATCCCAGCATTCTGGGAGGCTGAGGCAGGAGGATTGCTTGAGCCCAGGATTTCAAGGCTGCCGTGTGCTCTAATCCAGCCACTGCACTCCAGCCTGGGCAACAGAACGAGATCCTCAAGAAAAAAAAAAAATTCCAACTATGACAAGTGCTTCAAGGCAGAGGACCACAGTGCTGAGGTCCTGTAATAGGAGCTTTGTCCTGAGGAAGTGGCCGGTGATGGCTTCCCTGAAGTGGTGATTGAGCTAAGGTCTGAAGAACAGTAGAGTTAATAAGCCACAGAGAACGGAAGAGCAGCCCAGGCAGAGCATAGAGAATGTATTGCATGGCAGGTCCCAGTGAAGCAATACGGGTGAGTCTCATGACTAGTATGGCTGTCCATGGGAGAAGTATTGGTAGCTTGGAAGAGGGTAGGGGTAATAGGGATGGAGACAGGGAGAAAGGTGCAAAGAATATTTGAAGATGGTAAAGTTGAGCAGGAGTGGGAAAGAAGGCCCTTAGTGATGGCTGTCTGGATGATGGTGCTGTTCACTCAGGTGAGGAACATGGGTTAGGGGGTCCCTGATTTTGGCATCTGGAAATTGAGGAGCATGTGAGACACGCAAGAGAAGATGTTAGGTGGAAAAGTAGGTATACAGACCTAGGGCTCAGACAAGAGATCTCAGTTGGAGATGTGAATTTGTAAGTCATCTGCATTTAGACCGTAATTAAGTCCATTAGTGTAGATGAGATTGCCTAAGAGAGAATATAAAGGGAAAATATAGGAAGGTCTCATACAATCCACTAAAATGGACAAAGAACAAGTCTTACTCTTTTTGTGAATGTGAAAAGTCTGATTTTACCCTTAATGGAATGACGACTCACTCACTGTTCCCTAGGTCTGGGTCTGTAGGGAGGAAGCAGTCACTGATCATAGTTCTTGTCTGCCTTTAGGGAATGATGACAACAATCTCAACTCCATCTTTTATGAGCACTTGACAAGGACCCTCCAGGAGTCCCTCTGCGGAGACTTAATTCTCGGCCGCTGGGGCAACTACAGCTCCGGCGATTGCTTTATTCTGGCTTCCGATGACCTCAACGCCTTCGTTCACCTCATTGAAATTGGCAATGGTCTTGTCACCTTTCAACTTCGGGGACTGGAATTCCGAGGTAAGAATCTCTTCATTGTAGGAGTGGTTAGAAGTCATTCCTTTGACTTAATGATTATGCAAAGCTTTAGGAAGAAGTCATCATTAAAGAGGAAGAATTTAATGCCTGCCCTGTTGAATGAGAATTGGGGAGCTTGCTACCACTACCTTGATATAAATAAACACAGTCATCTGAGGGAATATGAAACATAACACATATAATCACATGTAACCCATGGATTAGCAAATCAGGACATTGGTTTTAATCTCTCTGGGGGAACCTCAGAAGCACAGGAGGTCATGGAGCACACCTGGGCTCCAAGTGGAGTCACCAAGCTCCAAGTAGAGCCTCAGTCTGCCTGTCACAGGTGTCAGGGTCTGTGCAAATAATTTAAGGTCTCTGAGTTTTTCTGTCCCATCTGGAAAGCAATAGTAACGATAAGAATGGCTGCCTCATAAAGTTGTTGCATGATACAAATGAGATCGTGTAAATGGAGGTACGACACGAATGCCCCTTGCGTGCTGCCTGTGGCGTCTGCCTGTATCATGTTTTCTTTGAATCAGGAGCGCAGTAGGGACGTGCCCTTGTGCCCTGCTGCTGCGTGGTTTGCGTATTACTTCACGCACTGCGTGTTTTCTGCACACCTCCCCCGTGTCAGGCGCTGTTCTAATGCCAGACGTGCAGCAGGCACGTGGCATGCAAGCGTCTCACCCTGAGGAAGTTTCCTGTCCGTGAGCGACACGGAAAGTAACCAAATAAACAAGTGAGCAAAGCAATGACAGCTTGAGGGCAGGGGCGTGAGGGAAGTAAACAGGGTTCTGGGACTGAAGTCACTACAGAGGGTGGGAGTGAGGAGGTGCCACGTTGCATGGGAAAGTCAAGGAAGGCCTGGAGATGAGGAGAACAGGAAGAGGAATCTTCCAGGCATAGGAGCTGATCCCTGCTAAATGTATGAGTCAGTCAGCAACTTGGAGCGTTCCTGCACCTGGGAGGACCAACGGGACTCGGGCTGGCCGCACTCAAGGCCCCAAGTCGCCCAGTGTGGTTTCCAGCAGGTAGTTGGGAGGAAGTGGTCAGAAGGAATGCTAGAAAGGTGTGCAGGAGCCAGTTCATAGCTGTCCAGAGCCTCGCTGTGACAAAAGGACGCCTTATAGTCGAGAACAAATTGCCATTATTTCCCATCTTGATCATTACCTAAAGATGACCAAGCCTCTCAGAATTTCTAAGCATTAGTTTTGTGGGAATCTGTGCCTTTTAACATTCCTAAATAAATTTGTACAAAAGATGACTTTTTCCTAGAATAGTAGGTTCTGGGTTTTAGGTGTGCATTCTGCGCATTTTAATGAATTCAGGAATCTTACTTAGTTTGGACGAGGTTATTGGGCAGAGGATAGGAGTAGCAGAACTCTACAGGGTAATCGTAGAGGCTGTTTCCCCTAAATTCAGCACAGATGCCAGAAAATGCCTCAGGAGGTGGTGGAAATTCAGTGTCGCTGGTGCAGTGATGCAACAGAACTATCCTCTGAATTTCTGAATCTTAGCTCTTTTAGGAGCTTTTCAGATTTCTTCCGGAATTCAAGGGGAAAACCTTTAAAGCTAACCTTGCCGAATATGGGTTATAATTTCTATCACAAGTTCTATGCCATTTTCCGCTTCTTTGGCAAACTTAACCCATCTTTGAGTTTAAAAGGTCCAAAGTTAATTAGACCTGAGAAATGTGCAGCACTTTTTCTGTCCTGCCAGCTCCTTGTCACAAACATGGGTTCTTCTCAATTTACCACACTCGATGTTTTGGCCTCCCCTCAAATCAATGATCTCTTGAGACATAACCACCCACCACAAATGTAGTGTAGAGCAACAATGCTGTGCTGGTTCTCACTTATTTCCTACTGCTGTGTGGGTTGACCAGTTCTGCTGCTGCTGCTGCTGCTGCTGCTGCCCGGGGTCACTTGGGCAGCTTCATTCACCAGGTAGAAGGGCCAGGATGCCACCTCTGCAGGCTGCCAGCTCTGGGACCTTGGATGGCCACCACATGGCCACTCAGCCTCCAGGGGGCTAAATGAGGCATCCTCACACCTGGGTGGTCTCAAGTTTCCAAAAAAGGGGAGCAGGAACACTGCAAGGCCCCTTGAGGCACGGCCTCTGGGACAGGCACCACGTCAGTTCTGCCACACTCTGGGGGTCAAAGCCATTCCCAAGGACAGCTCAGGTTCTGGTGGTAGAAAAAGTGGGCCTGTCACAGTGCACAGCGGTATGGCTATAGGAAGGCACGATTCACAGGGGGCCGATATTACGACATACCAGACTCCTGGAACTTCGTCAGATGAAATACACAAGGAGGCCTAGAACTGACACAGACGTGGCCACCCCAAGATGGCGGCAGTGGTTGTGCAAGACAGGATTGCCCAGGACAGTCTCTGTGTTATCACTGGTTAATTTTCCTTCTTCCTGCCAACCACAGTAGGAATGTAAGCTGGCTGTGAGGGTCACTTGGGCACGATAACAATGGCTTAAGAAAAAAATACCAGCTCCCCTGCCGCAATACTGCTCACTCTTGCACAATACATTTTCTTTGACCTAGTTCAATCGTAGTTGCGAACATTGAGACTTTAAAAGACCAAATAGCTTGACAAAATCTAAATTATGCTTTTGTTGCAGGAAGAACTTGGTTGACCTAAAATGACCGTTCTGTTTTATATCTCTTTGCAACTTATAGTACAGTATTCCCAGGGAAGGTCTGTTTTCTTTACCTCCCTGGGTATTTTTTTTAAGTTACCTCCTTGGGTATTTTTTTAACTTTTCTTTTCAACATTTTACTTTTCAATTCCCTATTTTCCCAGATAACGGGATTTATTTTGGTCAAATTTAATCTACTTCAGCACAACCTGGGGCAGTCAAAATATAGATAGCTTGGTTCTCTCTCCTGGAGGCTACTGAAGCCATCAGTGGGAACGTGAGCTGTTCACAGCACAGACTCTGGCTCTTTCTCAGGAAGTGAAAAATGCATCCCAGAGCAAGGCAAGCTCCCTGAGGCCATGGCCGAGAAGGGCCCCCATCTTTCTCTCTCTGAAAGTGATGTGTCGGTGGCAATAGGAATTATTAGCTGCAAGCAATAGAAACGAATTCCAGCTAACTTAAGCAGAAGAAGGGTTGTTGGAAGCAAAGGACACAGACTTCTGAGAAGGCTGGTGCAGCAGGTTTGGTGGCTGTTGGACAAGGGTTATATCTAAAGTCACGCCGCAGCTGTGAAGGAGCCACATCTTGGCTACTGGATCAGGCACTGCCATCATGTGATCGACACCATAAGCCTGGACACTGTACAGTGCTGCTGCCACTGCTGCTGTCCCCATAAACTGATGAACAGCCCCTGCGGCCACCTCCTTTCCAGAATGAGTTCCACATGACCTTGCTTCTTTGTGTCACCTGCTCATTAGTCAAAGTCTGGTGTGGCTACATCTCATTGACAAAGCCAAGACCACACGTGTGTGCTCTAGATACAAGGGAGCCCGGGAAAGAGAGTGTCTGTGCAGAAGCTTTTTAATTTGATCAGGTCGTATTTATTTATTTTTGTTGTTGCTGTGATTGCCGTTGGGATCTTCTTCATAAATTCTTTCCCTAGGCCAATATCTATAAGAGTTTTTCCAACATTTTCTTCTAGAATTCTTATAGTTTCATGCCTTAGATTTAAGTCTGTTATCCACCATGAGTTAATTTCTGTGACAGATGAGAGGTGCAGATCCTGTTTCAGTCTTCTACATGTGGCCATCCAATTTTCCCAGCACCATTTATTGATTAATGATTCTTTTCCCCAATATATGTTTTTGTCTGCTTCGTTGAAGATTAGATGGCTATATGAGGATGGTTTTATATCTGAGTTCTCAGTTTTGTTCCATTGGTCTATGTCTCTGTTCTTGTGCCAGTACCATGCTGTTTCAGTTATTATAGCCCTGTAGTATAGCTGAAATCTGGTAAATTAATGCCTCCCAATTTGTTCTTTTTGCTTAAGGTTGCTTTTGCTATACAGGGTCTTCTCTGGTTCCATACAAAGCATAAAATTATTTTTTCTAGATCTGCAAACAATGATGTCAGTATTTTAATAGGGATTACATTGAATCTGTAGATCACTTTGGGTAGTATAGACATTTAACAATGTTGATTCTACCAATCCATGAGCACAGTATGGTCTTCCACATGTTTACATCCTCTGCTATTTCCTTCCTCAGTGTTTTGTAATTCTCCCTGTAGAGGTCTTTCACCTCCATAATTAAATATATTCCTAGGTGTTTTATTTTCTTTGTTACTATTGTGAAGGGTATTAAGTCTTTGATTTGGTTCTCAGTTTGACTGGTGTTGGCGTATAGGAATGCTACTGCTTTGTGTACGTTGATTTTGTAACCTGAGACTTTGCTGAATTTGTTTATCAATTCCAGTAGTCTCATGGCAGAATCTTTGGGGTTTTCTAGATATAAGATCATATCGTCAGCAAAGAGTGGTAGTTTGACCTCTTCAGCCCCCATTTGGATGCCCTTGATTTCCTTCTCTTGTCTGATGAGAGCAAATAGACAACCTACAGAATGGGAGAAAATATTCACATGCTACACATCCAATAAAGGGCTGATACTAGAATCTATATGAAACTCAGGAAAATCACCAAGAAAAAAAATCAAACAATGCCATTAAAAAGTGGGCAAAGGACATGAAGAGAAACTTTTCAAAAGAAGACAGACTAATGGCCAACAAACATATGAAAAAACACTCAACATCTCTAATCATCAGGGAAATGCAAATCAAAACCACAATGAGATGTCAATTAATTCCAGTGAGAATGGCTTTTATCAAAAAGTCCCAAAACAACAAATGTTGGCATGGATGCAGAGAGATAGGAACACTCATACACTGCTAGTGGGACTGCAAACTAGTGTAACCCCTGTGGAAAGCAATATAGAGATACCTTAAACAGATACAAGTGGACCTACCATTTGATCCAGCAATCCCATTATTGAGCATCTACCCAAAAGAACAAAAGACATTCTGTAACAAAGACATCTATACCCGAATGTTTATAGCAGCATAATTCACAATCGCAAAGATGCGGAAACAACCCAAATGCCCAGCAATACATGAGTGTATTAGTAAAATGTGGTATATGTATACCATGGAGTATTACTCAGCTATAAGAAATAACGGTGATATAGAATCTCTTATTTTCTCCTGGAAAGAGCTGGAACCCATTCTACTAAGTGAAGTATCTCAAGAATGGAAAAATAAGCACCATATATACTCACCAGCAAATTGGTTTCCCTGATCATCACCTAAGTGCACATTTGGGAAAAACACCAACTGGGTGTCGGGCAGATATGGGGGGAGGGGGGAAGGGATGGGTGTGTACCTACATAACAAGTGCGATGTGCACTGTCTGGGGAATGGACATGCTTGAAGCTCTGACTCGGGGCAGGGGGGCATGGGCAATATACATAACCTAAACTTTTGTACCCCCATAATAAGGTGAAATAGAAAATAAATAAATAAATAAATTGCCGTATTCCCAGTACATAGAACAGTGTCTGGTGCATAGCAGGTCACTCATTACTTGGTGAATGAATGAATTCATTCATTCTCTCATGCATTCATTCATTTATTTATTTACTGAATTTCTATCTGTCAGGCACTGCCCTTATGGAGCTCACAATCGAGTAACAGCAGTGGTAATAACTACTATTTTTGAATAGTTGCTAATCACCTTGGAGGTGCCATTTTCTTCAATCCTTACAAGGGCCCATTTAATAGACGAGGAAACAAGCTTGATCCCGTTAAGTAACGTGACCAAAGTTAGGTAGCTGGTCTATACTGCCTTCTCTCAAAACCTGTTTGTTCACTACTGCTTCTCCCTGAAATAACATTCCTCTGTGTTAACATGTAACTGATATCTCCGTAAGATTTTGTGAATAGTTTAAATCTATTTAAATAGTGACTCTCAACAAATAATTCGTGGACACAGGCCGGCAGTAAAGCAAGCATCTCTGGAAATGGATTCCTCGGACGCCTCTCACAGCTCTCTTCTTTTCTGCTACTCTTCCTGCCTCCTGTCTTTTCTCTCCTCTGCTCCACTCTGAATGACCATTTTATTTACCTTTTTCAACTTTATTTTATTTCGCGTCTGCCTTTCTGCTATTCCTAAGTTGTCCATTAGCTCTGTCCTCTGGAACTCTGGTTTCATCCATCTCTTCTATTTCCTCTTTTGTCCTTTTTTGCCCTTCTGTCAATAAGTCTGCTCGGGCATTACCTGTCTCAAAATACACACACACCACCACCACCACCACCACCACCACCAGCAGCAGCAGCAGCAGCAGCAGCAGCACCAGCAAATGCTGCATCAACCCTGCTGTCCCTTCTAGCTTCTTTCTTATTTCTGCTTTTCTCTTCACTGTGACTCAGAGTTCTTAGCAGCTGTTGACTCCTGTTTTGTCACTACCAGTGCGTTCTTTATCCTCTTGTCCTCACGGGACAGGCCATCTCACTATTGAACTCCCAGTTGTTAAATGGCCTTCCTTACAACAAACTCCATGCCCTGAGACTCCTTCCTGTTAGTCACCATGACGCCCTCCGGGACTACAGAGAATATCTGCTCACATTTCCACGTGAAACTCTTCCGAGAGTTGCTGAAGGGGCAGCCATGGTTTCCCCTGCAGACTTCGTTTCTGCAAAGTAAAAGCCTCTGGGTCTTTGAAGTGGAATGCAGTCCTTTGGAGGTATGCCCGGTTCACACCACATCCTGGTCTCTGTGCTGCGGGTTTGCTGGGGTCCCCTGCAGCTTGGCAGCTGGACCTCTTGCAGGGCACCCTTCCTGGTAACACTTCAGCATCCAGCTGCTCTCAGACACCCCCACCTGCCACCTTTCTTAGCCCCCCTCTGTCAGTTATGACCTGCAGGTCAAAGCTGTGCCCATCCTGAATTTCAGCCATGAATGTCCGTGCCCACCATGTAGAGCATCCCTCCCCTAATACAAAAACCAGAAGGAGGCGAGAATCAGAATGAATGAAGAGTTCACAATTTTGAGCATTGTGACTTCTTCGCAAGGGCACTCTTTGAACCAAGAATAAATAAATCCTATGTCTAGACTTTCTTCGGCATCTTCCCCTCTCCTGCAGGCGAGGGGAAATCCATTCAAAACACCTCTCGCGTGACTTCTCGGCTAACTTCCATCACGTTTGTCCTCGGCCAGGCACCTACTGCCAGCAGAGAGAGGTGGAAGCCATCATGGAAGGTGACGAGGACGACAGAGGCTGCTGCTGCTGCAAACCAGGCCACCTGCCGCACCTGCTGTCCTGCAACGCTGCCTTTCACCTGCGCTGGCTCACCTGGGAGATCACGCGGACGCAGTACATCCTGGAGGGCTACAGCATCATAGACAACAACGCGGCCACCATGCTGCAGGTGTTTGACCTCCGCAGGATCCTCATCCGGTACTACGTCAAGGTATCGCTCTGCTTCCCAGACACGTGTCTGGGAGTGAGGCTCGGCTGGCGCAGGACGCTCCTGCAGGGCTTTGCAGTATAGAAAGCTAGATTTTAAAGCTGCTCCTCAGCCTCTGACTCAGCAGCCCAGCAGGTTTGGGAACTGTTGCTTTTGTGACAGATCCTAGAGGGCTCTGCTTTAGCCTGAGGTTGGTGCCCCTGAGCCTGGGCACCACCAGGCAGTCCATCCTCCTTCCTAGGTCTGCGTCTGCACTTCCGCCGCAGCACGAGTTGCTCGTAGTGATGACGGTGACAAATTTAAACACCCTAGAAATACTACTAAGCCTCGACGTTTGAGTTATAAGTGCTGAATTAGATCCTTTGCAAATTGTTCGCTTTAGAACCAGAATTATATTTTAAGCTCAAGATGAAAACTCAAAAATATAGCTAAACGATCCAATCAGGATTGGGTATGACAGCCTTTCCTCCTACTCAAGGAGAGACTAATAACACTTTTTCAGTTGTCTGCCCAGCCTGTGTCCTGCCTGAGAAAACGTGCTAGTTTGGAATAAGCCTCCCAGAGAACAAGGGTAGCACTTGACCGAGGACGCAGAGTGCTGGTCAGGGCTGGTGTTTTCTGAGCGGGAGGGAGAGGCGAGGGCAGCATGGCTGCGGGAGTCTCTGCAGTGGGTTCTATGCTGGGAGAGGACTTTGCACGGGGGATCCCTGGACAGTCCACAGAGGGGTCCACATTTTAATGTTCAAGAACAGGAAGCTCATCGTCTGAGACCACAAAACTCCCTACCAGCCAAGGCTGAAACAGATGAGGAAATACAGGATAAAAAGATAACACGGGCTGCTGAAATTTCAACTAGCTAACAGGCAGGACGTTTGCTTAGAAGTTTGGAATAGCTACTGTGGGGATCCCCCAACATCTGCAGTCTCTGCTGAAGCTTCTTGGGCACAGAAAATAGACCGTGACAGTCCAGAGGGTAAATGACTCCTGGTTATCATCCCCCTGGGTGATCGCAGCATGAAATCTGCTGCAAAAGCCCTTTCTGCTGCAGAATATCTGCAACAGATCTGGCAGTTCATACCACCTTTGTGCGTGCTAGAGAGATGTCAGATGCTATATCCACATTGCACACAAAGCTAGATGTGTTTTGTCCAACCTACTGAAATTGGGGAAGATTTGAGAAGCAAATTAGGGAGTTCTGACATGTTACCTAAATTGTAGGCAAATTCGATTTACCAGTTCGTGTTAGACTTGGCAGCAGGACATGAAATAATAGTAGCACACACATGTTGGAAGTTTATTTCTTTTTTTTTTTTTCTGATTAAAAAAAAAAAATTTTAGAGACGGGGTCTTGCTATGTTGCCCAGGCTGGACTCAAACTCCTAGGCTCAAGTGATCCTCCTGCCTCAGCCTCCGTAGTGGCTGGGACTACAGGTATACACCACCAGGCCCAGCGAAGCTTATTTCTCTCCCACATGGATCAAGGCTGGCATGGTCCCTCTGCTCCACAAAGTCCTTGGGGACCCAGGTTCCCACCAGCCCCCAGCTCCACCATGTTAAGTGTCTTGCCCATCTTTGTGTTCCAAGATCTAAGTTCCAGGCTTAAAGGGGTGGAGGAAAAGATAAAGAAAATGAAGACCAGTGGGTACGCACCAACTGCCCCTTAAAAGTTTCCTGGAAGTTGCCACTGTATGCTCCTGCTGTATCCCATCAGCCAGAATGTTGTCACGTGCCACCAGAGGGTCTGGAAAGTGTACCCTGGGCAGCCATGAGCCCAGAATGAAACTGCGAGCTCATGGAAGACAGAGAGCCAGCCATCTCTGTCGTCTCCCTCGTCAAGAAGAGAAGTGTCCCTGGACTCTCTGCTTTAGTTCTCAGGAGGCAGCAGGACAGGGTGGTTGCAGGCAGGGCTGGATCCAGGGGCTGACCCATCAAAGGGACTCCCAGGCCCAGGAAGCAAGTGGCCAGGAGTGGGCAGCTGGGCCAGCAGTGTGGGTCTACACAGGCTGGATGCATGAGCCCTGGAGGTGGGCAGCTCCTTATTGCCTCAAGAATAGGGCCAGACTCTTATCTTCCATCCAGAGCCCTCCACTGTTGCTTCCAGCTGTGTTTCCCACTCCCGCTCTCCCCTCACCGCTTTGTGCACATTTGTGCACACGCTCCCTGTGCTCCCCGCCCCGTGCCCTTGCACGCTGCCCACTCCCCCTGCAGGGACTCTCCCGTCCCTCCCCCGTGCCCTCAGCTTCTCTGCCAGTCTCAGCTCCCACGGCAGCTCTTCCTCCCCTGCTGCCTGGACGTCACGCCTGGCGTGCGCCTCCTCTTCCTCTGTAACCTTTCCTCCTCCGTGGCAGCTCCTGGGACAGAGGAGCCGCACCTGACTCCTGGGGTCCCCAGAGGCCTGTGTGATGACTTGCATATCAAGGTGCCAGACACACTTTTTTGCACAGAATGAACAAAGTTTCCAGGAAACGTGGATTTGGAGTCTGGACAGAAGAGGTCCAAATCCAGGCAAGGGCCTGAGCACCCTGCTCCAGGCGTGAGTTGTGAGACTTGGGTTCAGTACTCAGCCACCTCTCTGCCTTTCCGTGACACAGACGTGTGGACAGACCTGACCCACACCACGGGGCCAGCAGCGGGAAGAGGAGGGTGAGGTTGACAGGCCTTGTACAGGCCCACCCTCCCTGGCCGGACCCTCTCGGCTTTTCCAGAGGTCTCTGGGGCTCCACGACTGGACCAGTCCAAAGTTGGACTGGTAGCTGACATTCACCTTCCTCCTTTCCTAACTCCTGGAAACATGCCTCCCAATTCCCTAAATGTTGTCTAAGATGACACTTTGCCAACTGATAAACAAATCCAGGATAATAGGCAAATGAATGGAAGAGGCCTCAGGGAGGTCCCCCTGGAACCTGCCTGGTAGGAGTTGGCTTGTGGGAAAACAGTACCCGTAGCTCTGTTTTCTAAGAAAGGGGAGCGATGGCAAAACGGGAGCTGCAGGTTTGGTGGGAGAGGCGGGCAGCGCCGTGATGTGTTCCCTAGCACGGCGCTTCTCACCAGGCAGGGCAGCCCCGTGGCCGACCCCCCAGTAAGCTGGGTAATTACAGACTCCCAAGTCCCACCCAGAAATTCTGATTCCCATGGCCCTGGGGTGGGGCCCAAGGACTTAAATTGTTCCATAAGTTTCCTGCGTGATTTGATACACAAGTAGGGTTTGGAACCACCATAGACATAAATGGACCCGATAGAAACAAGAACTTTCTGAACTGCAAATCGGTGCTTAGGAGGGGCTGAGACTCTGGGGCCCCCCAGTGCCCCCCTGGTTAGTTCACACGGGCACTGTTGGGCCTGTCACATGAAGTCATCTCTAAATACGGCCCTCGGTGCCTTCCTGCCCTTCAGCGAGGAGCCACTCTGACCTTGCGCTCATTGCTCTGGCGCAGCCAGCGCATGGCAACTTCAGGAGCGCTGGCTGGTTATTAGAACAGAAGGAACATTTGGGGGTGAAAACAAATGGGTATTTTCTTCTTGGGCCTCGGTTGCTAGGTGAACAAAGTTGCCTTTATAGCTCCAAATTAAAGTTTCAAGACTTTGGTTTCATTCTTTTTATTATTTTCTCATTGGACAGGCAAATTGAAAAGGAAGAAAAATTTGAAATAATTCCTTTATACAAAAGGATTTTTTTTTGTTTTTTAAATCTCCTAATAAACTGGGTCAGTTCCCCCACCCTCTATGAATATGTTCGAAATCATTTCCTTCCTGGCGGGCGACTCGAGGTTTTCCCTGGTGTCTCCTCCACCTGTCCTCGGCTTATTAGCGCTTAAAACCCTCTTAGCAGTCAAGAAACCAGCTCTCTGCGAGGGGCTGGCTTTGCCGCTGCCATTGTTTCCAGGCAGCTCTTCCAGAAGGGAGATGCGCTTATCGCTTGCCTTGCAGAACGCGAAGTGGGCAACATGGTCTGCTGCCAGGGCCCCTTCCTAGGGGATGGGTTGTCTGAGCGAAGGCGCTGATCTGCAATTAAAATGAGGAACCCAGAAAAGCCCCGCTGGAGGAGGCAGACATCCTGCGTGAATTCGGGCGGGTCCCGCTGTCAGCGCAGCTCAGGCTGGCCCTGTCCCTGCATCCGCACGGCCGCTTATCTGCTCTACGTGGTGTCGTATCCATTTCCTCCTGACAGCTGCTGAAGGAGTTCGCAGCATTTGCTGACTATGTCGCCATGACGGGATTTCTGCCTCATAAACTGGAGATGGGACGTGGCTTGCAGCTGGTTGGGATGGCTCTGGGCTCTGGTTCCCCCCTGGGAGAGGTGTCGCTGCTGTGACCGGGGAAGCCGGGCGGCAAAGCCGGGCTTAGGTCCTGAAGTCCACACTCGAGGTTTGGCCAGACCTAGAGGAGGAGGTTCTAACCTCTGGGGTTTAAATCCTCCTTAACTACTCTGACTTCATCGGTCGTGGGTTATTTTCGTTCCTCCCCAGAAATGAATGAAAACGTAAACTTTCGTCTTCTGGTTTTTGTTTGTTATTCCTATCTGGTATGTGATTAGGACGTACTGGGGAAAAACTGGACCAGATGTTGGCTAGAGCCAGATGTTTACGGAGACCAAACCAAATTTCTTTTTTTCTTTTTTTCCCCTTTGTAATGCTCAGCTGAGAAGCGGGGCCTGTGGCCACGGGCACAGGTCCTGGGCACCGTGACTCTCTTTTGCTTATAACTCTGGGCGGACTTACTTAAACTTGTCTACCTCCTAGAAGCTTTAATTGATCCAGCCAGCAAGGAGACAAGAGAAAACCATCCAGATTCAAAATTTATATTTTTGAATATCAGACGTGCACTCTGGTGGCCACCACAGACGCAGCCGTGTCCTGGCCCCTACTGCTGCCCCGTCCCCTCACCCCTCTGCCTCAACCTCTCCTGGGCTGCTGCTTCTGCCTGCCTCCCCCGGGCCTCGTGCTCTTCCCGCTTGCTGGGTAGGTAAGTCACGGACGTTCAACATATGATGCTTACGACTACTTCTTGCATATACGTGTCACGGGCCAGCCCACGGGCTGAGTTCTCCATATGCATCATCTCATTCTAAACCTCCGCACCACCATGCACAGTGGGCTTCCTGAGCGCGTCTGTCTCTCCCCACTCCTGCCTTCAGCTGCCGTTGACCTCTTCCTCCACCCCTCCCTCTCCCCCTTCCTCCTGTGCGGAAGGGCTTTCTCGATTGCATGGCCGTCCTGGGGCGCAGTGTCACAGAGGGTAGGAGAACAGGCGTGCTACTCAGTTCTAGATACTGCCTGCAGACTTCCTTCCTCCACTTGCTCATTTTGAAGACAGGTTGACGGTGGCGCCTAGTAGAAAATACGTCCAAAAGAAGCCAGGCCATAGCCAGGAGCCACGCAGATTAGTCTCCCCATAGTCCAGGCTGCCCGCAGTCCCGACCGCAAGAGAAAGGCCAAGTCAGGAGTTTGCGATTGTTTAGCGGAAGTCAGAGACCAGTGTGTCCGTCCCTTCACCTGCTCAAGCTCCTGGAAGACTGGAAACCAGACCCCAGTAACCTGAGGCCTTGAGCTCTGGATTCCACGTCCCAGACAGAGGGAGGGGAGGGCAGGAGCGGGTGGGTGGGAGCCCCCCCGCCCCAGCCAAGGGCTTTTCTCTGCGTAGGCATCAGTCACCGAAGCCATTGTTCCGTCCACCTGAGGTTCGCTTACTTCCTGTTTTCTTGCTTGGAGAGAATGTGTTTTTGTAAACACTGAAGGCCAGCAGTTTCGTGTTTGACTCCAAGGGGAGCACGCTGACCTGCCGCTTCGCATCAAACACCGCGGGCCCCTCGTCCCTCGTGATTTCAGGATGAGACGTGCAGCCCTGTTCCGGGGTCCCCTGAGCCCCAGCAGCCCTGAGTGCCACCTCCCGTTTTCTGTTACAATGACATTGTCGTGAATGTCGGAAGGGACTCCTCAGCAGCGGACTTCGATCTGGTGCTGAAGTGTCCCTGCCAGGCTTGGATTTTTATTTTTCTCTGTTGCATTTTGATTCCTCGTGGCCAGGTGCTAGCCTTGTTGAAGGATGAATTCATTCAAAAACGACAAGGTGGCTTTCAACAAAGCTGTGACTTAGAGCAGTGAAGCTGGAGGGAGGGCGGCGCTGTCCCCAGTGGGGACTGATAAGTAGGGTGTCTGATTAAGGGGGAAACACGGCTTGTTTCTGGACGGATCACAGATACCCGCTGCCCGGGCACTCAGGCTGACCAGGCGTATGTGTGTCACAGCGATCGCATGTCATTAGCACTTTCCGTAAGACCCGTGTTGTTTTAGTTCATTAAATACCCTTTGGCCGGGGCTGGAAGAGGGTCTGCCCCAGTCTCTGTCAGCTGGATCAGCCCAGCCTGGCACCCACAGAAGCCCGCAGTAGCCCAAACAGAGGGGGCTTTTTTGTTCTTCTCTCAGAAAGGGAAGGGCCAGCTGCCATTCTTCCTCGCCACAGAAACTCTGTCCTGATACATTCTGCTACATGATGTTCCCACTTTCCTCTTCCCTACCATAACCCTTGAGAGAGGACACTTTAGAATGTCTCAAGTATGCATCCCCCTAGCAGGAAATGCAAATGATACCACACGTGGGGACTTCATGCCTCCTACTTTCCTGAGGTTGGTTTACTTTCTGAGATATAAGAAGTTAAAAAAAACAAAAACCTCCCTGGCTTTAGAAGGGCTATAAGGGCTCAAAATCTTGCTTTCTCTCTGCAGAGTATAATATACTATATGGTGACGTCCCCCAAGCTCCTCTCCTGGATCAAAAGCGAATCCCTTCTGAAGTCCCTGCAGCCCTTTGCCAAGTGGCATTACATTGAGCATGACCTTGCAATGTTCAACATTAACATTGACGACGACTACGTGCCGTGTCTCCAGGGGATAACTCGAGCTAGCTTCTGCAACGTTTATCTAGAATGGATTCAGTACTGCACACGGAAACGACAGGAGGTGGGTGCGGGAGGTGGGGGTTGGGGGCATAGAATGCAAGTTTAAAAAACAAGGAACATTTTTATGCCCATGTCTTTCTTATATTCTGTGGTAGACTTATAAAATAGAGGAGAGAACAAATAATATTGGGTACATGTTTAAGTTAAGCAAAATTAAGTGCAAGAATCAATATACTTTGTCTCCAATGAAGGAGACTGGAGGATATTTGTCCCTTTATACTGTGCTCAGGGGCAGTGACGTTTTCAGTTTCTACCCTGAAGCTTTATGACATTGGACACTTCTTTCTTTAAAATTACATTCTGGGATTTCCATACAAACTACGTCTGTGCTGAAATCAGGAGGATTTCCTGAACATGTTGAATCACGGACATGCAAATTCTATTTAGCAATCAGATTGTCCAAGTTATTCCTGTCATTATTGCTCTTGTGCAGAGAGCACTTCTCGAGGCGAATCCTGACTCTTAGAAATAAAATTAAGAACAGTGCCAGCTTAGAAAAAGAAGAGCAGGAGTCAGAGGAGGAGGAGAAAGGGGAGGGTAGCAAATGCGGGGAATCGTTTACTTTTCTTCTTAGGATTTGCAAATCTGAGTCAAGGGGTTGTGGATGGAGAAAGTGTGTCCAAGTTGGGAACAGCTTCCTCAGCAGCTGGTGCAGTATGTGGCGTGTGCTGCAGCACCGTCACACTGGCCCAGGTCTGTGACCTTTTTATGAGCAATTAAAAACGTGGCAGAAGAAGCAAGTGACACAACCGACTTTGTTTAGAGAAACCAAGGAGGTGTGCTGATGATCTAACCCATGCTTGGCCTCTGTGGGCGGTTCAGATAATCAAAGAATCTATTGATATCCTTGGCTATGTTGCCGGGATGGCTCTGCTCTTTTCTCAGTTGCTTCATGAAATTGTTTCATTTTTCTTGCAAAAGATATTTTGACTTCAGATTTCTCCAGCAGCCCTCCCCACCCTTTTTTTTTTGAAAGCTGACTTTGAACAACTCTTTTAATTTAGTTGTTGATTGTGGACGTACAGTCCATCCAGAGGGCCCCTCACTGCTGGGAGAAGAGAAGATTCTCATTCGCACTGGATTTGTGCGGTTTTTCTCTCCCTGCCCGGCTGGGCCCCTCCGTTGCGTTGGCCAGCGCTGAGGTGGGCGTTCGCTTGGCTGGAGGCGCCGACCGTCTTCATGATCTGAAGGGCCGTATTTGAAATCCCAGAGAAGTAGGTCATCAACGCACCTCGTGGGCCATGTTCTCTCCTAAAATAGCCTTCTCGTTTTTATTTGTTTATTTTTTCTGTGTCCAACCACAAAAGAAACTGCTTCAGGAAGCAGAGTTCCCCATCCCTGAGGTCATCCTGGAGGAGAGGCCATCTGGCTGGCTTACAAAGCCTCCCCTGACCCACACGTGCGATTCCGTGTCGGTGCGTGTCGGAACCCGAGCGAAAGCTGAGTGGACGTCCTTGCTCTTTCAGCCCTCCAAGACCGTGGTGGACAGTGACGAGGACTCTCCCCTGGTGACTCTGTCCTTTGCCCTGTGCGTCCTGGGCAGGAGAGCGCTGGGCACTGCGGCCCACAACATGGCCATCAGGTACCTGGGCGAGCGTGGGACGCTGTCGACGGGGGCCGGCCCGGCGTCTTGCATTTCCGACAGAGTCTTATCACTCGTTTTCCTTATTCTAGAGTTGGACTGATTATACTTCTTTCAGAGAGTTCTTGCTAGAATAAATGGTGTTCAGCCTGCAAAAGGACTTTTTGGATCACTCTGATCTTCTAGACGGTTAGATTTGGAAATATCATTCCTGTGTTACAGTGAAGACCCAGGAATTCTGGGCAGAGGCCCTTGTACGTTACACAGGTCCTTGCGGATTTGCTGGAAGATTCAGTGAAATCTGCATATGAGGTGCCTGGCTGGGCACCTAAGAAAATGCATGCTCAATAAACATTCGTTCCCTTTCCCGCATTCTCCCTGACGTCTCGGCTCTAGTCCAGACCCGACTCTGCCCTGTCTCTGGGGATGCTGCCTCTGTTTCCCAAACTCTGTCCCTCCTGGCTCTCCCCCTCCAGTAGGTAAATAGCCCAAGTCGCTCTCCTTAAAGAACGAACACAAAATCGAACTCTTTGCTGGCCCTTGGTCACCCTCTGTCACTCCCATGGGGTCATTCACAAGGGACACAGTGCTCACACCTGGCTGCTTCTGCCAGCCTGCCAGCTCCTCCCCGCACTCCAGCCCCCTGCTCCCACCTTCCACTCACCCTCGTCCATGGCCGTGGCCTTTGGCGTCTAGCACTACAGGCCAGCGGGTCTGCACTCTGCCCGCCCTTGAGAATTGCCCCATGAGTGGTTCCCAGCCCCATGTACATGTTAAAATCTCCTGTGGGAACTGATGCCCAGGCCCTGCCCCAGCCCAGACCAATTCCGTTACAGCCCCTGTGGGTGGGACCACACATCCCCATCTTTTACAGCTCCAGGTGATTTCAGTGGGCAGGCGAGATTGAGGACCGTACACCCAGGGAGCTTAGAGAAGAAACGGAGCTTCCACTCAGCCTGGCCTGCCCGGTTCCCCCTGTGATTGGGCCTCATTCAGGGTGTCTGTGTTGCATCGTTGATCTGGTGCTCGGCGAAAGGGGCCCTTTGATGTTAACCTGAGCGAGTTTTGTGTTACTAGTTTGGATGATTAGCTCGTTAAGGGCAGAACCCACTTACCTATTTAACAACCCTCACAACCCTGGGCCGCCAGGTAGACAAGTCCGGGGAGGCTCTCGTTGGCTGTGTTTCCGAACGTCCTTCCTGAAGGGGACGGCTGTGCGTCACGACGGGTGGCAAGCTGTTGAGAGGTGTCATCGGTTACGAGCTGTGAGTTGATAAAGGGCAAGGTGTGGTGGCTGGCGACTCTTTCCATTGCTCTTTGAGACAGTAGCCTGGAGTCACCAAGCGGGAAAGGTAAGCACCGAGGGTAGTTAGAATTTGTGACTTCAGCTGCTCTTTCAACTCCCACAACTCAGAATTTCATGATTTCTTTGCAGGAGAGAAATGCCCCATGTCTGACCCTTACAATCTCGTGCTCATGCCTGTTACAGGCAAGCCCTCCAGGGAGGAGCCGGATGGCCTCCCGTCTCTCCCTGTCCTCCTGCCTAACTCAGCCTCGTCTGCGAATAAATTTGATAATTGTTGAAAGTCTAGCAGAAGACTCATTCGTGGGCTTCGCAAAACACTATGATGTGGCCCCTAGAGCAGGCTCCTTATGAAACTATAAATAGAGAATAATATTCTCAAATACTGTGGCTTCATAGGATCTTGCACTTAAAATCACAAAAGGAGTCTTCAGATACTCACAGTACCTGGGCAGATGGTTAAAATAATATAACAAGGTCTTTTGTTTGATCAATTCAAAGTGTTTTATAAATTTCAGATGGCAAACAAATACTGCAAAGTTTTTTTAGTTCGAATCTAAGATATTTTCAAAGGCTTTTTCAGTCTTGTTCTTCGTGCATCTTGCTCGGCTCTGCCTGACCCAGGTGTTTCCTGCTTGGTCGGCTCGATTTCTTCTTCCTTGATTAAGCACCATGCTTACCAGCTGCTTTTCTTAAACCTGATTTTGATGGGATTTCCTTGTTTCAAAGAGGCTCTGATACTCGGTGTCAGCTCTGCTTGCTGCAAACATGGTGATGAGATAAATCTGGGGAGAATCTGCGTAGCATTTTGGGAAAGCCTGGATTGTCTGGGGCAGGTTTAATTTTCTGAGAGGTCCCACGCCACTGCAAAATCACAGGAGGCACTTTCATTTCAGTGCTTGATTTCCAAAAGGCAGCTTCTTCCACGTGCCACCCTAGCTCCACGGTTGGGCTCTGAAGTCCGGGAAGTCGTAAGATTTGCCTGGGAGAAGGGCTGCAGTGTGAGCAGAGGTTCGAGCCTGGCAGGGCCCTGCTTCTCTTTAACCAAACAGCTGGGCTTTCCTTGGGAAAAAGAGATAACAGAGCTCAAAAAAGATTTTTAAACATAATTTTTATACATACAAATTGCTCTCAAAAAAAAAAAAAGCCATCCCAATTTGTAGTCTTATCAATAGTGTTTTCCCATATGCTCACTAATGCGTGTGTATTGCGTCTTTTTAGATTTTTCTAGTCTCAAAGGTGAAAAATGATATCTCATTCTTATCTGAATTTGCATTTCCCTTTTTAATAGGGTGAGACTGTCTTACATGTTTATTGGTCATTTATACTTTTTCTGTGAATTGCCCATTTACATGTTTTACCCATTTTTATTAAGTACTTACTGATATAGAGGAGGTATTTGCATATTAAGATATTAATACCTTGTTAGATATGTTAAAATACTTCCAACCAAGCTGTACTTGTCTTACTTTTTTCTTGTCTTTTAAAGCTTTGTGGTAGGATGCTATGCTTGCTCATTTTCTCCTTAGGTGAAATTTTAGAATCACTTTCCATAAAAACTTCCCATTGGAATTTTGATTGAGATTGTATTGAACATACAGATTAGAGAAAACAAAATAAACACCATTTAATAATATAGTGTATCTTTCTGATCACTTAGTTTTTTCAATGTCCTCAGTAAAATGTTGTTATTTTTTAAAGATCTGTAATTTCTTCATGGGCTTATTTCTAGGTATTTTATAGTTTTATTGTGATTGTGAATACAGTCATTTTATAATTGGTTACTTCTGGTATACAGGAAAGGTGTGTTTTATATATATAGATAGATATATGCTGCTGAACTCTGTTATTGACATAATATTTCAACTAATTCTCTTTGATCTTCTGGTGGAAAGGTATATCTGAAAATGATGCCAATCTTGCCTTTTTTTTCTTTCCAATGTTTATAACTCAATTCTTTTCCTTATTACATTGGCCGTGACCTCAGTACCATGTTGCAGGTGGGCATCTGTGTTAGTTTCCAAGTGCTGATACAACAACTTACCACCAACCTGGCAATTTAAAGCAATATAATTTTATTATCTTTCACTTCTGGAGGTTGGAAGTCCAAAATGGATTTCACTAGGCTAAAATCGAGGTGTCTGCAGGCTGTGCGCCTCCTGGGGTGCTGAGGGAGATTCCAGCCCCTGTTCTAGACCCTTCCTCCATCTGAGCCAGCAGAGCCGCATCTTCCAGTCTTTCTCTGACTCCAACGCCACCTGTCCTGCCTTCTGTCACAGATAAGGGCCATTGTGATTGCATCGGGCCCATCTAGAACATCCAGATAATCTCCCCATCTCAAGATCTTCAATTTAATCACATCTGCGAAACTCCCTTTGCACTGTAAGGTAACATATTTACAGGTTCCAGGGATTAGGACGTGGATATCTTTCGGGGCTATAGTCTGCCTACCATAGCATCCTTGCATTAATTAATGGGAATGAATGTAATATCTTAGCATTAAAAATATGGTTTAGTTTAGGTTTCTTTTCAACCATTTTTATGAAATCTAAAAATTTCCTTCTCTTCCTAGCTTGCTAAAGCTTTTATCAGGAAAGCATACTGGATTTTTTTTTTTTTTAATTTGAGGGCATACATTCTATGGTACTATTCTTCTCTTTTAATCTATTAATGTAATGGGTTACATTAATAGATTTCCTCATGTTGAAACATCTTTGCAATTCTGAGATAAGCTCTATTTGGTCGTGATCCATTATTCTTTTTATATAATGATGGGTTCAAGTTGCTAATATTTTACTTAGTATAATTATATCTATGTTCAAAGTAAGAATGGCTCATAATTGCATGTGTGTGTGTCGGCGTGTGCTCTATCCTTGTATAATTTTAAAATCTGGAATATGGCCTTAGGTGAACTTGATGAGACCCGTGTTGTTCTCACGTGTAAAGTTAAAGAGCAACAGATGATCGTGAACGCCGACTCCCCAGGTAGGTCTTAGGTAACAACCTGGTATAAGCCACAAGTTCCGTTTCACTTGGCTGATTTGTTGGGGAAATGTTTTGACTTTACAAAAGTGACATAGCTTTGATAGATGGTCCTCGAGAAAGAAAAATCTGTGCGTGCAAAATTAGGGAGAATGAGTAAATTGAGAATCGTCTTAAAGGAGTTGCTGAATGCAAGTGAGCAAAAGAGGACCGTTATGTAAATTGTCGTTAAATAAGATCAAATGTTGGAGTGTTCTGGAGTTGGAATGGGGTGATATGGAGAGTGCCTTTGGAGAGTTATGGAGAGTTAATGTGCCCCCTCGCAAGGCACGAGGGTGAGGTAGATACTACCACTGGCCCGATTTTGCAGCTGGAACCCCTGTGGCACAGAGAAGCGATTTGTGCGAGGTCTCAGCATGCAGACTCATGCCCAGACCCCAGGAGTCCCAGCTCCTACTGGCCACACTCTGCCGCTGTGCCCAACACCTCCCAGCAGTTAATATCCACCTGCTGGGCAGGAACGCCTTAGACTCCCCGGCTCCGGCTCCGTGCGGACATTTCTCTGGGGCGGCCTGGCTACTCCAGGCATTCACCATTTCCTCCTTGCCTACCTACGCTTCCTGGTTGACCTGTCCTGTGCCGGGTTGTGTTGCCGAGAGCTGCCGAGGGCACCTGCTGTCTGCACTGTGGCTCCAGTGCTCGGTGTGGCCTGAGCTCGGGCACACTTCGCCCTGGGGTGGCCCCTTGCCCTCTCTGCCGGCCCAGAGCCCTTCCCACTGGAGTTGCCTCCACTGTGCACCCGCAGCGCCCAGCTCGCTAGGACACATCTGCTGTGCCTTTCAGGACAAGATGAATGCTGGACGCTGGGTGTGCTCAGAATTGCCCCCCACCAACACGCACCCATGGTCCTCAAACCACACTTGTGCACGGGGGTCCCCCACATAGAGAGAGCCTCAGCAAGCCAAGCCTCTAAACACACCTGCAGGTACTGGATCTTGAGAATGAGCACAGGAATAAAGCGATGATAATGAGATCAAGAGACAAGTGTCAGAGCCAAGACTTAAGCTGAGGTTTGGAGCTTCTGGCTCCCATCCCTCCAGCCCTGTGGGGCCATCTGCTGCCTCTCAGCGCGACACCTGAACTCTAAAGGAAGTGAAGCACCTTGGAGCTATTTAGGGGACACCGTGTGTTCTTTACAGAATGTTCTTTCCAAGTGTTCTTTACCAGGTAGGAGAGAGCTGGGATCCCAACCTGGGGTTGTCTTGATTTTAGAGCCAATGGAGTAACTTTCTGGATAATATTGCATGAAAGCCATATTAGTGCACTCAATTCAGGATGTGGACAGAGTATACACACCAATTTAAATGTGAGAAAATTGCTGGAGACTGAGCTCAGGAGGGTGAGATGGGGGGGTCAGTTCAAGAACTGCACCTGTAGCACTTTTACCACTTGGCTCAACTGAAGCCTTTAAAGCTGTGGTCTCCACCCCCCAGGCCATGGACCGGTACTGATCAGGCCTGTCAGGAACCGGGTTGCACAGGAGGCGGTGAGTGGCAGATGAGCATAAGCCCCACCTCCCGTCAGATCAGCAGTGGCATTAGATTCTCACAGGAGTGCAAAGCTACAGTAAACTGTGCGTGCGAGGGATCTAGGTTGCAGAGTCCTTATGAGAATCCAATGCCTGGTGATCTGAGGTGGAGCTGAGGCGGTGATGCTAGCGCTGGGGAGAGGCTGCAAACACAGACTATCATTAGCAGAGAAGTTTGACTGCACCATAAATGTAACATGCTTGAATCATCCCCAAACCATCCCCCCAACCCCACTCCATGGAAAAAATGTCTTCCAAGAAACTGGTCCCTGGTGCCAAAAATGTTGGGGACCGCTGCTTTAAAGGGATTAAGTCATTCTAACCCAACTTCTGAGCTGGCCTTTAAGGAGATCACTCTAGTTACACCTTTTAAAAGCAGCTCGAGTTTCCTAGAGAGGCAGGTAGCCTGGAGACAGCCAGAGGGGCTTCTCCTGTGCCCCTTCAGGGTGGCATAAAATACCGAGTATTTTTTCCCACCCATCTTGTCTTCTTTCTCGACTTTTCTGGTTCGTTTCCTTGTATACGAAAGGGTTATAGTAATACGTGTTGTGCAGGTACCTGTGAGAATGAGAGGAACCCATGGAGTGGGAAGCATTTAGTAACCCACAAATCACCAGAAAAACGTAAGATGTTGTCCTTCTCTCTGCCTTTTAGTTGCTCGGAGATGGTGCCAGTCATCTGGATCATTGCCTTTTTGTTTGTTCTTTGTTGTTTTTAGAGATAGGGTCTTGCTCTGTTGCCCGGGCTGGAGCGCAGTGGCTATTCACAGGCACAGTCTTAGCTCACTGCAGCCTTGGACTCCTGGGCTCAAGCGATCCTCCCACCTCAGCCTCCCGAGTGGCTGGGACTACAGGCATGAGCCACCATGCCCTGCTTTGGATTGTTGCTTTTGTTTGGGGAACTGGAGCAGGAGAGTGTGGTCAGGAGTATGGAATTAACCATGAAACTAGCGCATGGTTGCTGGATTCCACGTAGGAGAACACAGCACGCGTGATGAGAGCTTGCTGCGGAGCCCGAGGTGGAGGTGCTGCCTGAGCCTGGGACAGTGACTCGGGTAGAGGGACACAGGCTCTCTGAGTATCTCCATTACCGATTAGTAAAGAGGGGAAGCCCAGCCTGCAAATCGCACGTAACCGTGTGTAAATGCTCCGCAAGTGCTCTGCGGAGGGCAGCGTGCCGCAGCAGAAGGCTCTCCACAGTGCTAATCTGCAGACAACGTGGTATTCACAGGCCTGTCTGGAAACTAACTAAAATGAACAAATCGGGCATTGTGCTGGGGATGCCTTGGGAGTCCTGCAGAAACTGTCCCTGCATTAAAGCGGTTTCCCTCTGAGCCCTAAGATTCGTGAAGACTTGACTCAGGATAAGGACCCTGTTGTCCAACACTTGGAAGTCCATGTCCTCCGCTGCTGCTCTGTTTGTCTGAAAGGACAGGGTCTTTCAGCAGTGGCACTGCTGACATTTGGGCTGTGTGGCTCTTTGTGGTGGGGCCGTCCTGGGCATTGTAGCCGCTTCCCCAGTCTCTACCAACTAGATGCCAAGCGCACCCAAAGATGTCTCCATACATTGCCAAATGTCCCCTGCGGCCCCAAAGCAATATCCGGTTGAGACCTACTGTGAAAGAAGGTGCAGGTGATAACTGGGCTGGGCTGATCAGTGATTTTGAACAAAATTGGGGCTTCGAGGGGGATAAGCAACCTCTGTCCGGAACAACCTTGGGAACTCTGTGGATAGAGAAATCCTAAATGAAAGAGTGTGGAAACAACCTTTGCTTCAGTTGGCCATCTCCAAATTGTCATTGCCACGGAAGGGGAGGGGACAGTTGGGTCACAAGCCCGGGGCTGACCATGAACTCTCGGCAGTGGCCGGCTCTGCAAGCAACGGCCAGAGCCTCGAGCCAGAGAACAGCTCTTCCCAGGAAGGCTGTAAAGAACCGCACTTTACACTGACCACCCGGCCTCTCGTGTGTGCTCGTCACCACCAGGTGTGGCGTCGTGAAATAGGTGGCTGGATGGGGAACCAGAAAGACAGCAAGTGGCGGATTCACTCTGAGCTAAGTGGCGCAGTGCAGTAGGCGGTACATCCCGGCGTGTTTGCACTCACTGAAGTGTCAGCCACTCGTTATCATATCAAGGAGTGATATTTTTCTAGGGCTGTCTTCATTTATGACAGTATTTAGCACTTCCGTGGGGCCAGAGAAGCCCGTGGACATCTCGCCGCCGCAGGATTTGGTGTTCTGCCTGTGGACACGCCCCTCTAGCACGTGATTACACACACACACCAGGTTTCTTTGGGTGCCAGCCTGCCCTCCATGCCCCCCCTTTACTCCCACACCCTGGCATGGTCCCCCCCCCCCGCGGACAGCATGTCCTGCCTCGCTCACGCACGGCCTTGGGAGAGTGGAGCGGGGGCCATTGTAGCCCCCACGAAGGCCAAGCTCGCATGACTCAGACGCATCACGGTGTCCCAGTAATAAAACTGCTCCAGCTGTTGGCCTGCGGCTGGGAGCCTGTCATTTCTCAGTAGAGTCTTAAAAAGACCAAGTCCTATGAAGCTCCAAACCAGACATGTGCCGCAGGTGTCCTGGGGACCTCTGCGATCTCTGCCCCCCACCTCCACTTGTCACAGCTCGCTGGTCCCCCTCCTCATTCTCTCTCGGGAAAACGGCAGGTAATGAAACACCTTACTTTTAGGATGCCTTGATCTCAAAGGTGCTAGGGATAATACCCCCAATCTAGTGGAATTCTAACTCAGACCGTTGGCTAGGTTGAAAATCATTTTAATAGAACAGCATGAAGCACCACGATGCGTCATTTTCTCTGAAAATAGAGATGACAGCTCAAACATCTATTGCCGGGGGCCTTGGATGGGGCTGTCTCGGTGAGGCCGTGCGGAGGCTGAGCCTCCCCGCTGATGAGCAAGCGGTCGATGACGCCCTGCCCTGTGGCTGAGCTGACAACAGGCTGATGCCGGGCGTTCCTCGCTCTTCTGTCACTCTGGGTATCTGGGCAAGTCCCTTAATCTCTGCCACCGTCCCCCATCCCCACGTCTGGAGGGAGTTTTCCTCTTACGCTTACGCAAGGCCATGCTGAGCAAGCAGCTCGGCCTTCCTCATCCTTTCTTGAATAAATCCCACCCATTTCTTTTAGGGTTTAGCTCTCCCATTTTAGCACTTAGCTCCTGTCTGACAACGGCAGCCTTTCCAAATGTTTTCAGCTGACAGCAGACGGTGATCATCATTCACGTTTCGAAGGCTCCACTGCCAGCGTGGGCCTGTCTGCAGCCCGGCTCTGCTGTCCAGCCAGTGCCCGCCCGGTGCCCCCGGGCAGCTGCCCCCTCCTGGATCTCTTTCTGGAAGGCTCCGGGCTCCTCCAGGCCACAGCGCCCCGAGCCCCACCTGCCCGGCCCAAGCTGTTCGCGTTTCCCACAGTCTGCTCTGAGGCCACGAAACCTCAGTGGCATCTTTCTCAAGGGAGTTATACAAGGAAATTAACGATAGTGGCACATTTCATGAGGAAATGCTAAAATAGCAATCAGAGGGACCGCTTCCCTGATGGGCAGGACCAGTGTGCTGGGTGGAATCACAAGTCATTTAAATCAGCAGGAACAGCCACCCTCAGAGGTCCCCTTCCACGCTCGCCGCCGCCGGCTCGCTCTGTCCCCGGGTGGCCCTACCGGGTGTTGTTTCTGACGCTGTCCTGCTGCCCCGTAACTGCTCTCAGGGCTGGGAGAGGCCGGGGCTGTGATGGAGAATATTAATAGAAAGACAAGAGGAGGAGGAAGGAGGGGCTGCTCTTCCTCCCCGCAGCATGCAGGCTGCGTCGCTGGCCCAAACCTCCTCCCCAAGTTCATCCAAAACGCAAAGGCCCCAGGCCCTGAGAGATCCCGCACTGTGTCCCTTATGTTCCAGTTCTCCATCCTGGCGACGCTCAGTGACTTGACGTTCGGGCAACGGAAGCAAGGCAGGAAAAACCTAGAAACATGAAAACCTGGGTAATCCGTAAAGATCCTCTAGGCATTCATTGTAAGCCTCGCAATTCTGCCTCTTCCTCTAGTCATTAAAAAAAGAAAAAGGGTGGGACTGGGAAACGAATATTCTCTGAGAGCCGAAATGACCAATTTGAGGTTTCTTTTGGTTTTATTTGCACTCTCCATGTTGTGGTAGAGTCTAGGTTTTATTAGGAGTAACACAGCCCGAAAGTGATCTCTAGAATTACAGAGAAAAAAGACGCCTGCGTCATTGTCATTCCACGGCCAGCATCGTCACGTCCTGAGAGGGGGCGGGCTGGCGGGACTGCTGGGACAGGTTTGCCTTTTCTGACCCAGACCTCTAATGTCACGTGCAGAGATCAAGTACTTCCGCGCCGCCTACAATGACTGAAGGTGACACCACCAGGAGACTCGGACTTTGCTCACACGACAGGATTCGGAACGTTTGTTCAGTGTGAATGAACGTAACCAGGACTTTGTCTTACAGCCTGGATTCCTTCCTGTATGGCCTCCACGCCCTCTTCAAAGGTGACTTCAGAGTAACGGCACGGGATGAGTGGGTATTCGCCGACATGGACCTGCTGCATAAAGTCGTCGCTCCGGCTATCAGGATGTCCCTGAAACTTCACCAGGTAAAAATCCATTTTTTTTTAAAAGTATTAGCCTGAAACTTTAGGGGGGAAAATGGCCTTTGAAAACTACGGTCCCCTTTCTTGGCACGGCATTGTGAGTGGACTCGTTACTTAGGTAACTAAGCACTGAGGCCATCTAGGTAGTCTTGACATTGGCGATGGCTATTTGCCCCTGAGAGCGGCTAAGAGGTGGTGGCATTCTGCCAGGAAGGAAGAGAGGGGCAAAGTTCGAGACCAGCCTGAGCAAGAGCGAGACCTCATCTCTACTAAAAATAGAAAGAAATTATCTGGACAGCTAAAAAACACATATATATATATATATATATAGAAAAATTAGCCGGGCATGGTGGCGCATGCCTGTAGTCCCAGCTACTGGGGAGGCTGAGGCAGGAGGATCGCTTGAGCCCAGGAGTTTGAGGTTGCTGTGAGCTAGGCTGACGCCACGGCACTCTAGCCCGGGCAACAGAGTGAGACTCTGTCTCAAAAAAAAAAAAAAATGGAAAAGGGGGGCAGTGGCCGGGGACAGTGGCGTATCAGACGTGCCCAGACTATATCTGAAAGTCAGAGGAACCTCAGCCAGGAAGCTCTTTCCTAGGCATGTCACTGGTTAGGACAATGAGAAGAGGAGGCGTCCTCCGTTCCCAGCTGGGGGTCCAGAAAAAGAATGGAGGAGAGAGCAAGCCGAGGAGAGGACTCAGCGTTGGAGTCACGGGCCAGTCACCATCGGCTCACTCCCCGGGGGCCAGTTCCTCTGGTCCCCACCCAGTCCACACCCGGGACTTCTTCCCACAGGACCAGTTCACTTGCCCGGACGAGTATGAAGACCCCGCGGTCCTCTACGAGGCCATCCAGGCCTTCGAGAAGAAGGTGGTCATCTGCCACGAGGGCGACCCGGCCTGGCGGGGCGCGGTGCTGGCCAACAGGGAGGAGCTGCTGACGCTGCGCCACGTGGTGGACGAGGGCACGGATGAGTACAAGGTCATCATGCTGCACAGAAGCTTCCTGAGCTTCAAGGTGATCAAGGTATGGCGGCCACACTGCCAGCCTCCCGTCGGCATGTGTCCCTTGTTTGGGGTGTATTTGAGAGGACACAGAGCGGCAGTGGCACTGACACGCCAGTCCCTGCACCAGCATCCTCCATGAGAGGAACGGTGTCGGAGGGGCAGTGCGCGGTCGGCAGAGACAGAACTCAGGGCCAGGCCGGGCACCGCGTCCCCTGCGGGGTCAGCGCCCGCCTCGCAGAACCGGCGTCAGGCAAGGACCTGGGCAAGAAGGTCCTGTAGACACACATGCAGGTGAGGGTCAGCATGTAGCCTGTGTTTAAGACTTTCTAATTCTCTAGAATTCCAGACCTTTCTCTGACAACACATTCTTGGCTCTCAGAGCCTTATTCCGACGAGTCCTCTTTTTATAGCTTCACACCACTGGGCTAAAACAAAAACTTTATTTTCTCTTAGTTTCCCCATGAAAATGACATCATACCCGTCTCGTAGGACAGCTATTCTGGCTCGGCTCTGACAAGGGCGTCAGGCCCAAGTGTGGTAGTCGCAGATGGCCAGTCCCAGAGCCCCGCTCACTCCCTGGGGGTTGAACACACTGGGGGACCCGGGACAGCCGCCTTTCTCCTCCGCTGCCCCCCGCCCTGCAGGTGAACAAAGAATGCGTCCGAGGGCTCTGGGCCGGGCAGCAGCAGGAGCTGATCTTCCTCCGCAACCGCAACCCGGAGCGCGGCAGCATCCAGAACAACAAGCAGGTCCTGCGAAACCTCATCAACTCCTCCTGCGACCAGCCCCTGGGCTACCCCATGTACGTGTCCCCGCTGACCACCTCCTACCTGGGCAGCCACAGGCAGCTGAAGGACGTCTGGGGCGGCCCCGTCACTTTGAACAGAGTGAGGACGTGGTTCCAGACCAAGTGGCTGAGGTAGGCTCTACAGTGAGGGTCTCCGTCTGGGGGGTGTGGAGGACGTAGGGGGCGTGGGGGGCTCTCCTGCCTCTGGTTCGAATTTCACTGGCGACCACCACTTTCTCAAATGATGACAACTGCTACACCCAAGTGACATCTAGCAGCTCATCTGTTTCAGCCAGCAGCCGCAGACTTTGCGTCACTGGGAAATCTCACGCAGATGAGACTCTTCCCCCCACACTCGCGCAGGCTGAGAATCTGCTAGAGTCCTGGCAGCGCTGCGGAGGTCGTGGGTCTTTAGGAGCAACCGTTCCACATCTGTTAGGGACAGCTGGGCCTGAGCCCCCCCACACACGTGTCCCGTGCAGAAAGCCTTCCTGGCTGTGGAAACAAGTCTCTGGTGGCTTAGGCTGCGTTCTAAGTTTTGCTACAACACGACAAAGCTCCTGGTTGGGCTAAGGGGTCTTATTGCAAGGTTGAGACTGAAGCTCATTCGCCCTGGTACTGTCTGTTCCGTGATGAGATGCTGCTGTTTGGGGAACAGAACCCCCCCCCCCCGCCTCTGCCCCCCGCACACCGGGAGAGCGTGGCCTTCCCTCTTGATGTAGACACGGCTGTGCTGGGGCGTTCGGGGGTATCAGAGACACGTCGGTGAGACTCCTGGTGCTTCTCCCTCCCCAGGATGCGGAAGGACTGCAACGCCCGCCAGCACGGCAGCGGCAACATTGAGGACGCGGACGGAGGAGGGGCCCCTGCGGCAGGTGGCAGCCATGCCCCGAGGGGCGGCAGCCAGGACAGCAGCGCGGAACAGCCCAGACAAGGTGGATCCCAGCCCAGGGCCTCATCCCATGAAGGGACACAGGGGACAGGTGGGTGCGGCAGGGGCCTCAGGGCTAGCGATGAATGAAGCCCCCTCTGGTCATCGTGACCAACAGCGAGAGTTGGGTTGTCATTCTAACCTCGGACAGTTCCTTCCTGCAGTGAAAGTCAGCGTCGGGCTGACGGATGCCCGAACTTCGCTGACTCTCGTAGGTTCTGCTCAGAAAGAGACTCTGCTCGTTTCAGCTTTTCTCATTTTTCCATCTGTCCGTCCCTGACCTTGGCCGCCATTCATCCGTCTGCCACCTGTGCAGGGGTCACTCCGCTCCTTCCATCTCTCACTCAGTGGCTGTGCCCTCTGCGTCCGGCAGTGCTGTAGCCCCCGAGCCGTGTGGCGTCTCCCTCTTCTGTAGGCATTGATGGCGCACAGACAGCCCCTGCCTCTCCCTCCTGCCTCTCTGGTCCTCACCTTCCTCCCCTCGGTCTCGACGTTTCGGAGGCTGAGAGGAGAGGAGGATGCCCGCAGGCAGGGACGTGGGAGGGGAGGCGGCTGCGGCCAAGTCCAGGCTGAGTCCGAAGTTTAAGATCAAGTTTACACTGACACCCAAATAGTTAGGCTCCACCCGATGGATGAAGTTCCGGAACCCCAGGGGCCGTGCTGTGATGGGGACGGGGTGGCCGGGCTGGAGAAGGCGGTCCTGGGGGTTAGCAGAGGACGAGTGTCCGGGGAACTCGGAGAGACAGATGCTCTGCCCTGGTTCCCACCGGGCCTTGGCTTTGCCCTCCAGCGGCCTTTAGCGGTTTCACCTTTTGGCCCCGGTTCTTCCTCACCATCCAGGGGCATTTAATAAGCGCCTGTGAGCGCGCTTCCCTGCCAGCCCTGCGCCACGTGTGCTCGGAGGACAGTCCCTGCCTCCTGGGAGTGCCCAGAGCGAGGCAGAGAGCTGCACAGAGAAAGCGGATTTTATATCAGCACGAGGAGGGAGAGAGGGGGGATGGATGAGAGGTGATAGGTAGCTAGAGGCTGACAGATGACAGAAGGGGAGACAGGTGGGTAGACAGAGACAGACCAAGCAGCGGGTATCAGCTGCTCCGAAGCAGAACAGAAGAGCCCCGCCCCAGCCCCCGCAGCCCACCTGCCACAGCCCCCCGCTGTACCTGGCCCCGGCCGGAGTGCCTCGTTGCTGAGTTAACATTTGTTATCACACAAAAAACGGAAGTTTCAAGATCATGTAAGTGATTTTCCAGATGGGAAAATGAGAGGTAGGTTCCACGTGGTGACACGCCTCAGCGTTTGGTGTCGGCCAGTCCTCCCCGTGACAGGTCTGCACAGAGAAGGTTTGGAGTCGGGTCCCGGGCCGGGGGGTGGTCAGAGAAGGGGGCAGAGATGAGCGGGCCAGACAGACCTTGGACCCGGTTTCTGGAAGCTTGGTGGAAAAGAAACTGGACACACTTTCTTCCCACTCCTATGAGTGAAACAGCGCCCGCAACTGGCTTTGGCCTGGAAACGGAGGTCCGGGTACAGCCTCCTCCCCTCCCCCCTGCCTGAGCTGCATCTCTGCACTCACCCCTGCCCCCGCCACAGCAGCTGCCTTGGTGAGAGCCCCTGCGGTGACTCTGCTCTGGATCTCATGACGGGGCTCCAAGGCCGGGGGCATAAACAGCACCTCCACTCCGGGGAGGCCAGCTGGACAGGACTGGAGTCCAAGCTGAAGGAGGTATTAAGTGCCACGATGAGGAACCAAGGAGGGTCATTCATATACAAGGTATTTCTATTTGGGTCCTAAGATGATTTTCCCAAGAAATATTTATAATTATTTGGTAATGCAGTAATTGGCAAAATAAGTTAAACTGTAAAATAAGGATCCTGAGTAGCAAAAGTGCATTATCCATGGTTTGCTTACTTGTTGGTGCTCTTCCTTTTGCAAAATGAAAATTAGAAAAAAAAAAAAAAGGCAACAAGAAAACCTGAAGCAATGGAATTGCAGGGGCCAGTGGGGGGCTTGTCCTTTGTTCCTGGAATTAACTGGGGTGTTCCCCACCCAGTCCGGGTGGTCTTCTGTCCCACATCGAAGTCACCAACTTGCCGTGAATGTGGAGTATTTTTGGACAGTGCTCGGCTTCATGGTATAAATCACAAACAGATGTTCAGCCTTGCCAGACTCTGGATAAACTAACAAATCACCTTCCCTGTTCGTCACTGTGATTAGCCGGGGTCCCTTTCTCTTCTCTTTTTTCTAAGAGCAGCATATCCAGCTGCTCAGCGGGGACCTTTCAGGCAGCGGAGGTAGGTGGGCCCTCGTGCCCGGGGCTGGGCAGTCTCACCCCAGGGGGGGCTGGTGCCATTCCCGTGGGACCCTGGGTGGCACTGCAGGGCGAGCGCCCCATTTCCTCAGCCCATGGGCAAGAGAAAGTAGGTGGGAGCACCAGTGGCCCCCGGTGCGGTGGCAGTCCACCACCCAGTGTCCCGGCCGGCGCTGCAGTCAACGCAAGGACAGGCCCCTTCAGCTCGGGACCTCATAGTACCACGCGTCCCTAAGCAGTTACCTTTCAAATGCCGTGGCACTCGTGGGCTCTCCTATAGGCGTATGGGAATGTTTTAGAGTCACCAGACTCACAGTTAATAACGTGTGCATTTGGGGAGGTGACACATGAGGACAGTGCTTTAGGACATCCTTTCTTGGTGCCCACCCTTCCGCCCCTCTGTCTGTCTTGGTCTAATGTCCCATTGTGGCAGCTTCGGGAGACAGGCTGATGAGGCAGTTGGTGGAACTGTGGCGTCACTAGCTGCTCCCAGGAAATGACCATTTAGAATTAGACCCTAGTGATTACTGATGCTTAAGCTACCCAACATTCTAGCAAGTGCCAGTTTCTTCTCGCTGCTCAGTCTACAAAGCTGAACAACATGTACTGCGCAGGCAGATCAGGCACTGAAGACCCACCTGAAGTTTTCCTTTTTCCAGAGGTGTGGACAGGGCCAAATCTTTGGGGCCCTCCAATCCCTTTCATCAGAGTGGCCTTGTCTAGACGAGTCTCAGCCAGAGCTGGGGCCACCCCAGGAGAGCCTGGGCCTGCAAGGGCTTCGTCTGGAAGACCCCACCCCGATCTCAAGGGAAAACTGTTCTAGAAAACAAAGGCCACAGCCTGTGGTTCCAACACCCCCCACCACCATTTGTTTCTTTTTCCACAGTAACTAAAAATGACAACACCCTGCATGTTTTCCTTTATCACGGTTTATCAGCTGAGCACAGGAACCAAGGGTGGAAGCCAGAAACAAATCCAGATTTGCTTTGTAAGGCCAAGTCACACTGCTGGTGTCATCCTGTGGCTCCCAGGGACACAGGACTTTGGGTGCTAAAACTAGGAAAGTCCGGAGCAAACTGGGTGGGTTGGTCACCCTGGCTTCAGCTCCCTACACCCACCCCCACTCCTGGGTACCCTTGGGTCGGCCCCTGAGCTCTCAGGAGGGCTCGGGTGACACTGGGCTTCTGGCTGTCCTCCCAGCTGCACAGGTGGCACACGGAACCCGGGGCAGAGCAGGCTGCCCACCGCACCATGCAGACTCCAATGTCCATGACCACCCGTGACGATGATGTGTTCTGCTTTCTTTTAAAGGCAGGAGGAAAGGCAGGAGCCAGTCCGTCCAGGCACACTCGGCACTGAGCCAAAGGCCACCCGCGCTCAGCTCGTCCGGCCCGATCTTAGAGAGCCGCCAGGCCTTCCTGCAGACGTCCTCCTCGGTGCACGAGCTGGCGCAGAGGCCGTTGGGCAGCCGGCTCTCCCTGCACGCCTCGGCCGCGTCCCTGCACTCTCAGCCGCCGCCCGTCACCACCACGGGCCACCTGAGCGTCCGCGAGCGGGCCGAGGCGCTCATCAGGTCCAGCCTGGGCTCCTCCACCAGCTCCACCCTGAGCTTCCTCTTCGGCAAGAGGAGCTTTTCCAGCGCGCTCGTCATCTCTGGACTCTCGGCTGCAGAGGGGGGCAACACCAGCGACACCCAGTCGTCCAGCAGCGTCAACATTGTGATGGGCCCCTCGGCCAGGGCCACCGGCCAGGCCAGGCGGGTAAGGGGCTGGGCGTGGTTCCCCGGGGCAGGTGGGGCAGTGGCATGGGCTTGGTGCCTGCTCGTGACCTGCCTCATACTGCCACCCGCCTGCCTGCAGAATCCCGTCCCCGTCTCTACGACACGGGGCAGTGATGAGACCAGATCTGGAGCAGGCGGTGCTGGGGGCACCACACCTAACAGCGGGACGGTCACAAGGAGCCCTAAACCCAGGGGTGTGAGGGCCTCCACTCACCCGTATGCCGGGACAGGACAGGGCGACTCCCTGCTCTTGTCACGCACGCTGGCCTGGGGGGGAAGAGAGGGCACACGTCAGCACCGAGCTGGGCCGCCAGGGGCTCCCAGCCCGTGGGGCCGCCGAGACCGCAGTGCTTTTAGGTATTTAATACAAGAAAAAGAGTGTGAAGGTCTTCACGCAAATAAGCCATTGTCCAGAATTCCAAGCTAGCTGACATTAGACAAATACTTGAGCTTCGTAAGGGACAATGTAAACCAATCGATACGCACCGGTTCTCTTATGTGACATGGGAGAGGGGGGAACTGATGGCATCAAGGCAAATAGGTCAGGTGGAGCTTCGCGCTCCTCCTCGAGCATGAGGTGTCCCACGGCGTGGCCTCTGGCTGCAGGGGGAGGAAGGGGCCGTGCCGGAACATTCCAGCATCGCCCGCCCTCAGCTCTCCAGGCAGGTGCCTCCCTGCGTAGAGGGAACCAAGGCTGGGATGGGCCGGCCTAGAAAGAAACAGGTGTGCAGCAGTCGTGTGTCACCTTTCATGGGGGACAGGAAGGATTCATGGGCTTCCTGGAGCCCCCAGGCCACCCCGGCTAAGAGAGATGAGCTGGTTACTTCAGTTTTACCTAAGTTTAGTTAGATAATTGAAGGTATAAACATTCCTCTTTTTTTTTTTCATTTTCATAATAAAAACACACAAAATACCACTCCTTTCTCCCACCCCCCAATCTGTGTTCAAGTCCCAATCCTTGGCTGCAGGTCTGGGATTCTGGCAAATTCTCCATCCCTCCCTCCAATAAGGGACGATTGAGTCCTTGGGACTCAGTGTATCTAGAATAAAAAGGCCTCTGTATTACTGCTGGGGGCAAACCTGCAGGAACTCAGCATTGGTGACAAGCGCTAGGTGTGCAGGAAGTGCCACCACCCCAGATGCAGGAGAGCCAGGGAGTCACACGGTGGCCTTTCCCCTCAGGCAGCTCCTTCTAGCGTGTCCACGTCACCCAGAAAAGGCCCCGGTGCAGACGCCCCTGATAGTGACAGGGCTTCAACTGCCCATTCTGTCCTCAAAGGCCACCCTGCTGTCCTCTGTCATTTGACCTGACTTCAGAACCCGACCTCGTGGCGGTTGCAGTGTTAGCCTTTAGTTCCTACTGCAAGGGGGAGGGTGCTCGTTAGAAGAAAGGGCCGATCAATGTGTGCTCAGCTATTCGCTGCTTCTCTCTTCTCTTTGGCAGCACTTCTCGGAGCCGTGCGAACCCAGCGACGCCACCGAGCAGGAGCAGCCTCGAGACCGGCGTCTGGCTGAGGCCGTGGCAGAGACCCTGGGGGTGATGTGCAGGAGAGCAAGCCAGGAGGACATGGGCCTGGACGACACGGCGTCCCAGCAGAGTGCCTCGGACGAGCAGTGACGGCGCGTCGGGTCGGGAAAAGCCGACTCCTCCGCAGGGCTCAGCCGCATCGCGCTCCCTCGGGCCCCCGAGATGGGAAAGAGCTGCCCCTGCGATCCACGGGCAGAGAAAGGAGAACTGTTCTAGGAAACAGAGTAACTATCTCAGGTTCTTGCAAAAAACTCACGTGATGGAAAACAAAACCAAACCAATACACCAGGCCTGCCCCGCCCCACGCACTGCCCAGGGCAGCACACCACGAAAGGCACCGCACACGTTCCAGAATTTGCAATTGCAAGCAAAAGTCACTTAGCATCTTAAATAACTAAAGTAGGGCCCATGAATAATTCCTTTCTGCCCTGATGAAAATCAGACAACTGCATGTTAAATAATTGGCATTTTATACATCACCGTTACCATGAAAAAGAAATGAACAGCAGGTCCGATACCATCAGCTGGTCAAATGCATTCAGGTTAAATCTAGGTGTAAAGAAAACCTCATTTCTGTGCGATACTTACGCAGATGTTACTAAGCATAGCATAGTGGCAACTTCACAACGAGAACCGCGGTAGTGCATGCGGTCACGGCTCACGTACTCTGTGAAGGGCCGGGGTGCGTGGGGATGTGAGTTTAGAAATCGCGTCCAGTCGGTGTGGGGAAAGCCACCAGGGGGTCCCGTGACGCCCCTCACCGCGATCCACGAGATTTGCGGCGCTGGCTCTGCGTGCTTCACAGGGCTGCATGCTCGCTCGCCAAGCCAAGCCACCCTTGCTGTGTCACAGAACACGTGCACATACCTTTGTTTTTGGAATTAAAAGGTTTATAGTTATTACTCTGTCCAGCGTTTTGAATTCTGATGCAACTGTTGTTTCTAAAATCGTATCCTGTACTGTGAGAATGACATTTGGGCAAACTCAGACAACCTTTCCCACCTGGAGACTCCCACAGGGTCGAGCAGAAACCTGTACAGTGTCGGCAGGGGGCAGGGGTCCTGGAACACACAGTCCATGAAGACATTCACTGACCTGTGGAACCACCCCTTTTGGAAAGACAATAGTTAGAAATAAATACTCAATTTGTGAACAGTCACACAAATTTCTTCGAAGTATCTAGGATCTGGAAGTTTGGAGAGAGGGGTGGGGGAGGGCATTGCAGAGAATCTCTACCCCTTGGAAGCAGATGGTCATGCTTTTTTTTTTTTTTTCCCTTGGCAAGACAAGAATTAGCAATTAATAACAATAAGTGGGCTCTATAATTAAAGACAGAGTGCCATTATTCTCAGATCAGCAATCCCTAGGGATGCAAACTTTGATTTAAATGCAGTTGTTCGTCTAATGAGAGGCTGACAGAACCTCGCTGCAGTTCTCTAAGTTGGCCAAACCGCACTTGGCCAGCAGCTCCTGAAATCGTCTTGGGCAACGTTACAGCCAAGCCCCCAGGATTAAACTCCAGGCCCGCAGCTGTGAGTGTGGCCTCCCCACGTGGGGAGATTCCTGGAGTTCAGTAAGAAAAATGACAAGTGCCTGGCAGTGGTCAGCCTGGAGTACAACTGGCCACTCCTTGGGCCCCCAGGAGAAGGAAACACAGAAAACCACCACTTTGCACAGAAAGGGAAATCTGTTGAAAGAGCTGCACAGCCAACCTGGGGAGAGCTGGCCATGCACACGGGAAGGCGAGAGGACCCTGGGTGCACCTACAGCTCCGCTCCACTAGGGAGGCTCGTGAGCTGCTGCTTCAACTGCTGAATGTTTATTACTTGTCCTAGTTCACAGGTTCTTGGTGGAACCTTTTAGGGGGTGTGCTAGGTAGGGACCAGGAGGGAGGGGAAACAGGTGCAGAGGTGACACAAGGGAGATTCGGTACAGATACTGCTGCTGGCCAATCAGAGGAGGGTAAGAAACTCTCAAACCGAAAAGCTGGTCCAACAGCAGAAACAACCAAGTTGGGGCATGCGCCCAGATGAGCTGGCAGTGACCTTGGGTGAACTACCCTCATTAGCATAGTAAAAATCACACCCACCAGCGCCATGACGGTTTCCTAATGTTATGGCAGCCCCTGGAAGTTACCCTATAGAAACAAGTTAAAGGAGGGTCCTCAGGTCCAGGAAATCTCCACCCCTCTTCCCTGAATCAAAATGAATATTCTGCACACTACGTAGCACACCGTAAGATGTAGACACAAAGGTAGAAATGTGTTAAAAACCCCGGGTCTTTTCCACGCGGGGAGATACACCCATCCAACTCCAGAACGCGCTATGCTTTAATAAATCTTGCTGTTGGGCTTGCTCATTCATTCCATCTACTCCTACCAGTAACCATTCCTCGGTACTGGGAACCAGGAACCAGGGAACACGACACGAACTCAAACCCGACAGGTGGAGGGAGGAGGAAATGTACAGTTTATCAACAGGTAAGACATTTCTCAGATACCAGACCGAATGCAACCCTGCTTTGCACTATGAGAGAGTACAGCTGTCTTGAGTATGCACACTGAGGCGTACGTACCCACAAGAGGAAAGATGGTGTGTGGGAGTCACCCTGGACTCTTGGTGGCTGTTTGGCCAGCATCAACGACGCAGCCACACTTTTTTCCTTTTTCATTGTGGTACACAACTTATTTGTAATTCACGACCTTGTTCATCTGGTCCTTCATCCAGTCAGCTGTTTATCAGAACGTATTCCCTGCAGAATGTCGTATGATGAGCCCCGTTTAAAGAAGGCATTCCTGAGTTGACATTTCTTGCCACAGTTGTTCAAATGTTCTGCCAGCATAGAGCGAAAGAGTTATTTTCTGCATTTGGACACTGAACAAAATAGTTTCTCCTCTAAAGATAACGTAAAAACTGTAGCGCTTGGTTTTATATATATCGTGTGGCTAATTTGGCATTATTGATTCTAAATTCTGCACTGTGCATGGAAACCATCTGTGCCTGGCAAGTGGGTTTCTAAAATCATTCGGTGCTTCAACTTCTCTTTGCCTATAAAATGTGCAATGCGATGCCTGTTTACTGAGCCCTCCCCGCTCACGCCGCCCCCATCTCACTACTGTTTTGTCCCGAGTCGCTTTGCTGCACGAGCATCTGCCATGGGCGCACACGCAGGTGCAATTCTTCCAGACGCGACTTTCTATGAACACTGAGATGGGAAAGAGAGGCGGGGCCGGTCCACATTTTCTGGGTCACCATCGTCCCGCCCTCTTCGTGACAGGGAGCTGGGAACTGAGCGACTGAACTTGCACTTTACTGGGAACCCCTCCCTCCCTGTCAGCAACGACAGTCGGAGAGAGGATGCTCTGTCTGAATTTTAAAGATGTGTCCGTCTCCCTGCATCTGCTTACTCTCACTCGAGTAAGGAGTAAAAAATTTTTAAACTACTCCGAGTTAAGTGGCTGATGAGGGAGAAGAGGGAAGAATGACTTACTGAATCATTCCTTAAATCAGTTCTGCTTCATCCCATGCAACTTTGTTACTCTGGCTAAAATTCTTCATACAAGCAATACACACGTTAATTTTGTGTTTTTTTAAAGTGAACTCCTTAGGTCGGGACTCCTATCCAACCATGTTAGTTACCTGAATTGTCTGAATGGTTGGGATTTCAAACTTGGGTATAAGAGAATTCCTGACCTCAACCCGCCCTTGCCACCCCCTGCTACCCCCCTCATCTCGGACATGGCACCAGCAGGGAGGCAGGTGCTCAGCTCTGCTCCTCTGTTCCTGGCTGCACCTCGTGAGTAGATGGGCCACACGCGCTGTCCTCCCACGACACCTTTTCTCCCTTGAAACCTCAGCAGGATGCTGTTGCTACAGGCTGTGCACGTTTGGCCCTGAGTTCTAGTTATTAGTGAAGTCATCTCACCCTTCCTTGAATTTCACTGCTGATGATACCGGGGCTGCATCCGATATCGTCATACGTGCTCCCAGATCATTCTACCACAATGATCATTTAAGGACCCTGCCACGGGAGATGCTAAATGGCTTTTGGATTCACAGCAGCTACGGTTTATCACAGCTAAATATCAGCTCTGAGGTCTGGGGACACATGATACACCAGAAATGACAAAGCCTAAACTAGGACAAAGCAGGGAGCAATGGAAAGAGCACGGGCTTTAGAGCCACACAGATGTGTCATCGGAGAACCAGTCCGATCTGGTTCAGCCTTGTCAGTTAGCAAAATGTAGCAAAAATGATGGTTCTTTCAGCTGCTACAGACCCCCAGCTACCCAAGCATGCCCAGATGAACCATATGTGCCCAACTGGTGACCCCAGAGCTGGCGGGAACAAATGTCAACCACAGGCAAAACCTATGAGCTCAGATCAAGGCCCGAGGAGCAGACCCTGAATTAAGAAGGGAGGTGCCCTGTTTTGTTGCAGGACGGACTTAAGAGCCAAGGACCCGACACTGCCTCTTCGCATGGCCCGATCAGATCACACCTGGCTGCATCTTGGTCCCTCCCGCAGTCCCTCTCTGCGTATAAAACCCCAGCTCAGGGAGAGAGTTCGCCATTGCCTCCTCCTTAACAGTCAACTCGCAATAAAGCTTTTTCTTTTCTCAAAGACCAGCGCCATAGTCTTGGCTTCTATGCGTGCTGGGCAGCAAAGCTCAGTCACAGACACGGGCTCAAATCCCCTGCCACCGCCAGCACTGTGCTTTAGAACAGCCACTTCAACTCTCCACGCTCGTCTCTTTGCCGTTGAAGTGCAGAAGCCCCGGCAGGCCCGAGGCCAGGGGCCACCCAGGTCTGCTCTGCACAGCGGATACTTCCAAGCGGGCAGCGACACTCCAGCCCTCCATCAGCACGCCTGGCGTCCGCGATAAGCCCCTAAAACTATTACATTTTACCTTCTTTGAAGTAAATGTCACCAGCTTTTCTTCCAATTTAAGACAGAGTAAAAGTCTACTGAACAGTCACCACTGAAACGCTGAGCTCAGAAGGACAAGCGGCAGAGGGAACACGTCCCTCCGTATTTCCGGGGCAGGAGGGACCCCTGTAAACACAGCACCCTCCCAGAGGCGGTAAGAAAGGCTCCACCTTGATGGGGTCCCAGTTGAGCTGGGGAGACCACCCCACCAGGCCCAGGCGCTGGGCCTGTCCTCGGGCACACGTCAATGTCTCCCCAGCCTGCTCCTTCCTCGGTTCTCCTGAGGGCTGTGCTGTGTTCACAGATCTATGACGAGCGTCAGGTTCCCAGGCCTTTGTGGGACGCCTGAGAGGCAGTGGCCGTCCTGGCGCACTGAGGCACGCCTGCCAGATGTCCCGAGCTCGTCACTCAGCCTCAATGAACAGCCCAGCCAGGGCAGGGACAGTGGAAGGAGATGCCCACTTTCTCCGACCACGCAAGTCACCCTTTTTGAGGGATCAGTTCATAATCTATCAGGTCTTCCTGCTGTGGTCCCTCCAAGGCTTGGCAAGTCCCGGGGAAGCTTCAGAAAGCCACCTCGGAAGAAAGCGCCAAGGAAAGACAGACAGACGCAAGAGCCCAGCCTGGGCCGCACACCCTCGTGTTGGTACGAGCCCTTCCCCCCTGCGCCCCAGTGCCCAGCTCACAGCCTCACCCACACACGCCTGACTTGTCCACGGCTACAAACAGGGACACGCCATTTATGCCACTGGGTTTGTAGCTAATGCAAATTGCTAAAAAAAAAAATCCTGGAAATTCACAGATCTTTATCAAAAAGGACTAAAAATACTGAGCTGTTTAATCACTCAAATACCATCAACCGCTTGGAGGGAAGTTTTTATCCTTTATGAATTCTAGAGTTTCAGTGGTCTTTTCTGATTTCCTACTTTTTCTGCTGTGAGCCGAACTGTACCTTTCTATACGATTCCTCCTGATGAACCCACGCTCCACAGTGTCGCATGGAAAAGTTGACAGTTTTCTTCCACGGTGTGCATGACTCTCCTCAGATGGCAGTCACTTCCCCCTTTTTCTGGAAAGAAACTAGGCATAGAAAGCTTCAAAACTGTGCCCAAGTTAGCCACAGCCCGAGCTCTCGTCGTCTGGCCTGCCCAACAGCAGATGGTACCAACATTTCTCAAGACTGAGTATTTCCCCCACACAAGGACTCGTGTCTGTAACCATCAGAATTTCTATATGTTTATTGGCAATAAGCAAACAATAAGAGATTGGGCGGGGGAAGGAACTAAAACGGTTTTCTTTTCAAATAACAATTTTTAAAAATCAAATAACTTATCACTTCAAGCTGCACGAGACTGCAGCTGCACCTGGAGAGGAATTTCGCTGTCGTGACGTGCAAAGTTGATTAGGCAGCGGGCTCCCCTCTCCCCCTGCCCCGAGCACATTTATAAACTGCAATGGGGGCAAATTCCTTCTGATACTCTGAAGGCCGTTTCTCATCTCCTAATTTACCCAAATCATGTGCAAGACTGCACAAGGAAATAAACAGAAACCCTTAAGTATAAATAACCCACAACGGATTGTTAATCTTGCAGTCAATCCGGCATTGAGGCCAGTTTGATCTTTAAACATTTTACAGGAAACAGCTGTCAAGCTTTCTCTGGAAAAGCCCACAGGGTTCCATAACCCCCAAGGCACAGAGCCTGGGCAGGCCCCTCTCGAGCCGGGGCACTTCTCCACGTGCAGAAGGCAGGAACGCACACCGTCTTCACCTCCTGCTGCTCTGCACACTCGTCACGATATCCGGCAGAAGGCGGTTTCTGTTTTCCTTGGTGACCTATGGGACGAAGCAAGAGAGCAGGCTTCAGAGCTCGTTTTCTTTTCTGCAGCCTTGTGATAAGTGATTTTCCAAAAGGAAAGCCTGGGGGGGGGGGCGCCTAGGAGAGGGTGAGGTATGTTTTGTGACCCAGGGAGCAAGCCTGGGTCCCAGCAGCCCTTGAGACAGGACAGGTATCACCGAGCCCCACCATCAGCTTCTGCAAAGTGACAGCAGGAAAAGTGAAAGTGGGTTTGGGTGGTGGACAGATTTCAACCACGGGAAGAGCTGTGACCGGAGCCCTGCCTGGACGCACGACGGGAATGCAGGTGGGACAGGGCCCCTGAGCACACCTGCCCTGCCCAGAAGGAACTGTCTGAGCGAGTCGGGAGAACCCACGGCCCGGCCAGGCCCAGGAAAGAACCCAGAATCCTGGGATGCTCTATTCGCCTCTCCACAAATTTAGCGAATCCGAGTGTTGGAAGGGCTTCTGACCTAAGTCGATGGTGCCTTTGGAAAATGAGGAAGTGGAAACCCAGAGGAGTGAAGGAGCCATGGGACATACTGTTCCCCAGCTCCCTGATGCCAGCCTGTGTCCTCTTATACTGTTACAAAAACAAAAGTAACAGAGCTAACCCAAGCTTTGCCCGACAATCTGCTTTTTATTTTTCTTTGCTTCACTATACCCACAGTGCCAAAGAGTGCCCAGGGTGAGGGCAGGGCCGCCTCTTCTCCCACCACCGTGCCTTCCTGCCTGACCCCACACCACCCATCCACTCAACACACGCTCCTGGGCCAGGTGCGGCGGATAGAGACGTGCTTTCAGTTTTTCCCCGTTCAGCATGGTGTTGGCTGTGGGTTTGTCATATACGGCTTGTATCATTTTTAGGTCAGTCCCATCTATGCCTATTTTCTTAAGCGTTCTTATCATAAAAGGGTGCTAATGTTTGTCGAATGCTTTTTCTGCATTTATTGAAAGGATCATATGGTTTGTTTTTGCTTCTATTTATGTGGTCAATTACATTTATAGATTTGTATATGCTGAACCATCCCTGCATCTCTGGGATGAAGCCCACTTGGTCGTGACGGATTATTTTTTTGATAAGCACCTGAAATCGTCAGTTTGCTAGGATTTTGTTGAGAATTTTTGCATCTGTACTTATAAGGGATATTGGTCTGTAGTTTTCTTTTTTGTTGCATCCTTTCCTAGACTTGGTATCAGGGTGACGCTGGCTTCATAAAATATGTTGGGGAGGATTTCTTCCTTCTCGATGTTGTGGAATAATTTCTGCAAGATAGGCACCAGTTCTTCTTTGTAGGTCTGGTAAAATTCAGGTGTGAAACCATCTGGTCTGGGGCTTTTCTTTTTAGGAAGGTTTTTTACTGCTGCTTCAATTTCAGTACTTGATATTGGTCTGTTCAGGAATTCTATTTCTTCCTGATTGAGCCAACCCATTGACCTTTAATCTAGAAGTGGCAGATGAGCTGCCAACTCTGACTTTGCATTACGGAACAGAAGTGCAAGGGCCCAAAGGACAGCATCAAATTCCTGGTGAGATGAAAATAGTTTATGTCATGCTTGGTGAGCCAAATCAAAGGGAAATTGAGACCTAGTACCCATTATTCTCATGATCCTGAAATCCACAAATTAAAACTAAAAAAAAAAAAAAAAAAAAACAATTGCTTTATGGAAAAAGCAAGTGCAGGTGGTTCTGAATTCAGAATTTGAAAATAGGTTTTGGTTATATTAACATTTTTATAAGCTAGAAAACCAAATAATTTCTAAGAATCTGAGCTTTTATGGGAAAATCACCTGAATAATTCCTATTAATGAAGGCAGCAATGCAACAGGATTACGCTAATGCTCAGGCTTTAGAATCAGCCAGACCAAGGTTTGAGTCCTCTCTCTACCAACTAGTAACCGAATGACCTTGGACAAGTTATATAACCTCTCTATGCCTCACTTGTCTCATGTATGAAATGGAGATTATGGTGCTTATTAGCTCATGAGGTTACCATGAAGTCTACAAATACTAATATAGTGGCAGTACTAGCAAAGCACCTAGCACCAGGTAGGTGCTCAATGACTAGCAGCCACCTTAGTATTCCATATAAATGCTCCACAGGCTCCAGGTCTCTCTTCTGCCCCGTCAACAGGTATATGTTTTCCAGCATTCCTATCCAGGAGGTATTTCAAAGGAAAGAGAGTGAAATATGCTTTCTAAATGCCACTAAGATGACCAAACTCTTAACATTTTTGTGAGAAGTTACTAGCAGGGATAAAAAAAATTTTTTTTTCATGTTGTTAATTAGAAAACTATGAAAAAAGTACATCCAGCTCTTTCCAGTGATCTTGAACCAACAAAGACCTCCATTTCTTGCCTCTATAGCATTAATAGTATTATTAAATGTTTTTTCACAATTAGCCTCAAATAATGAAATACTGAAAGGTTAAAAACAAAAACAATTTTCAGTGGTTATATTTGGAGAGCAGTAAACCCTGGAAGAATGAGACAAAAAATTTGAGTGAACTTCTGAAAGAGCAACATAACCTTCAAGAAGGTCACTGTCTATACCAAACCTGCAACATGGCCGAAGTTTCTACATTACCAAGACTATCCTTCTACTGACCCAGAAGACAATCCTTAAAGTCAGAATATAAGCAGGACCTGGTACTGTATCTGTGTCAAGCAGATAAGTGAAGTGCTGTCTCACAATACCTAGGCCAACCAAGATGGAAAGACAAACTTATGATATCCCCCAACTCAGATTCTTGTTAAAAAAAAAAAAAAAAAAAACCACGAGGAGGGGGGAGGGGACAGAAGAGACTGAGCAGAGTGTACAATCATTGATCATAGTAAACAAGCCAGGAGACAGTGAGGTAGCACGCAAGCAGCCTGCAAAACCAGATACCATCTGCACACTGCTACCAAGAACATGTACATCCCATGGTCTAAACGCCAGGCTTAATCATACTATGTGGCTGCATGCTTCAAGAAGATCTAAAGTTGCCATAACATCACTGATGCCTTATGACATTAACTAGAAGGCAGCAAAATCAATGATATACTCTCATAAAAACTCAATGGGATACAATGGTAATATCCTCTTAGAGTTCTTAAAAACAAACAAACAAATTATTGAAGAAATAGTTAAGTCACCTGCTATGGTTTGAATGTGTCCTCCAAAGTTCATGTGTTAAAACTTAGCCCCAGATGCAACAATGTTGAGAGGTGAGATGTTTAAAAGGGGATTAGGTCATGAGGACTCTGCCCTCTTTAACGGATTAATGCCGTCATGGCCAGGAGTGGGTTAGTTACTGCAGGAGTGGATCCCGGATGAAAGGATGAGTTCAGCCCATCTTCGCACTATGCATCCTCACCCAGTAGCAAGAGAAGGCTGTTCCCCACCCCTTTACATAGCTTATATCCTTACCTGGAATACTCTTCCTTTTTTTCCCCATTGCCTCCTTCAAAAACCTACCCAAGAACCACGTCCTTTGGACATCTCTCCTTACTCCAAGACTACATCTAATCCAACCCTTAAGTTTGCAGATAAAGAAAATGAAGTTCTTCATTTATAAAACAGGAACAAAGGACCACACAAATCCCAAAGCAGCACAAAAATAACAGCGTATGTCAGCCCCTATCTCTTACATAATTAACTCAAAGCTAATCACTTTATTTACAGATCATTAGGAGCAATGATTACCTTGCCTGGAGAATAATTTCCAGTGTTAGAGGAGGAAATGTGGTATTAACCTAAGATATGTTTATTTCTGGACATAACAGTCAACCCCCCCCCCCTCAATCCCTGCTTAAGACTATTAGATTAGATTAGCGTGCAGAGATAGCCAACCCCCGGAGTTTAACACCAACAACTACCCCTAGTCTTCCAGCCTGGAAGCTATCTGATCTGAAAACTAATTTTCCTTCATGATCTTTCACTATTCATTGCCTCAATTTCCACAGAAACTCTATAATTACAACCAAAAATTCTAATGTGGAAGCCATGCAAAGCAAGAGTCAGAGAGGACAACAGAAAACTCTAAAAACAAGAGCTCCACGGACTTTTCAAGGATGTCACTGAAGATTGACCTCTCGGGGCTCTTAGGTCTCAGCTGAAATGTCACTTTTTGGAGAGACCCTTCCTTGATCCCTCTCTCTCTACTCCTGCCCCCAACTACCACATTGGCCTGGTTTCTTTTCTTTGCCTGTGTCAGTATCTGAAATTGCTTAATTTGCCTGCCGACATTTTTGGTATCCAGCTCTTCCACTAGAACGCAAGCTCCATGAAGGCACGAACCTGCTCAGTTTGATTCACCACAGTATCCCCAAGACTGAGAATGATGCCTCGCACACAGATGCTCAAGCAGCATTTACAGAAGACTGAATGAATAAATAAATGAAAGAATGTACACATTTTCCCAAGTCTGGCTGGCGTAACCCTAACGGTTGTTTGTTGCTACAACCCAGGATACTTCGGTGGCAACATGTGGATGTCCTATCAGGGCTAGTGGGCCGTGGTGACATTTTAACCAGTGATTACAATGATCAGTGATGTAAGGTGCTCATGGTACTTACTCTCTACTCTCTCTGACAAGAGTGGCCCTGCCCGCCTGACTCATTCACTTGTCACTTGCAGGGCCAGGGGTCTTTTAAACCGAGGGGTAGGGGGGGTAGGAACAGAGCTCAGCCAAGACCATGGCTGTCACTGACACACAAAGTAAGGTGGAGTGGGCAAGACAGTGTACAACTGAGAAGGAAACAAAGAGACAATGGTGAGAGAAAGGCAAGGATTCAGGCAAAGAGCCAGCAATGCCACAAGAGTCCTTGTACGTGTCTCAGACACTGCCACTGACTAACGTGCTCCAAACCCTCATCTCACAGGTGGTCTAGAGCAGTGCTTGCTTCTCAAACTGCACGGGGCCTAAGAACCCCCTGAGCACTTGCTTAAACAGAGATCACGGGGCCCGTCCCCCAGAGAGCTGGATTCTTTAGGTCAGGGCAAGGCCCACACGTGCACACGTCAGCTGCCCGTGGGGCCAGTCTGCAGCCTTGACACTAAGCAGCAGACGCCACAGCTGCGCCACCTACCACAGCAGCCGCACGTGGCCACTGAGCGCCTGAAATGCGGCTGGTGTGACTGAGAAACTAAATTTTCAAGTTTATCTAATGGATTTAAACATGAATAGCCACAGGTGGCTACGGCCACTGTGCTGAGCAATGCACACACACGTCTGTATCCTGTGGGAGGCGCCGCGGCCGCCCTTCCCCACGAGCAGAAGTGGGGCAGTTTAAAAGGGAAACCTTTAAAACCAAACCGTACATATTTGCCTCTGTAGCCCAACCCGAAGAGATGTGCTTAGAACAAGCACCTTAGATCCAGAGATTTTGATGCCGGAGAGGTCCCGGCGTCTGGCGGGAGACGGGGAAGCAGAAAGCAGCCGGAACAGCTGAGGGTGCTGGCGGCTCCCCTGCCAGTGAGTCTGTCCTTTCATCAAGTAGAGGTATAGCTTAAGTTCTATAAATTTCTATAAAATTAGACTCCCCCATAGTCCAGCATGGTGGGGGGGTGGTAATTCAAAGCCAAAGATACAATTTAGAGCTGTCTGCTGTTTCACATCATCTGCTCAAAGCCCACAGGTAGGGAGGGCTGGCTGTACTTACGCTAAACACCTGCACGTCACTTCTGTTTCTTATTTCTTCCACAAGGGCCAGCGGTTTTCCTTTAGGGACCGGGATCGTGCCAAGAATTACAGTCCCCGGGGTGGACAGCGTCTGACGAACCGCCTGGATGAAAGGCTGACTGAAGAGCTCCATCTTCCCAATCTCATCGATGACACACACTCTCTGCCCGGGGCTGCCGCTGGAGCCTGCCTGAGGATGACAAACACATTCGATGGGACACCAAAGTCACCTTAATCAAAGGGCCCCTGGGCCCCACCCCCAATCATCCACAAACCAAGTCACACCAGTCACACCAGGCTGAATCAGCTACACTTTGGAAGTCAGAGACAGTTCTCATGGTCCAAGAGGAGCAAGTAATTGCAGAACTAATCTAGAAGGGCTCCCTTGGACATTGCAGCACCCAGAAAATTCAATTCCCTGACTCACCAAATTTTTCTTGCAATTTTTATTCCTCTAGAATGATTCCAGTAATGCCAAGCTTTATATTTATATACACTCAGAAAATAAGTGTATATAAATACACCCAAATACCTCAGGTTTAAAAGAAATGAGACAGCAAGCCTGGAAGCCCTTATTAATAACACTGGCCTCTTTTTAAAAAAAATTTTAAGTCACATGAGATTCCCTGTCTACAGAGGAGATATCTGCCACAGGCAGATGCCTGTGTATTGCATGATGTGGTCATAGGAGCTGGTACAAAGAAGTGAAAATTAAAAGGAAAGGAGTCTTGGTTAAAAGAAAAAAAAGTTCACTACAGTTGTGCTCTTTAAAACTCAGATTCCCTTTCTAATGACTTTATTCCAATTCATAGCCATTACTTCCTTGAAAATCGCACTGGGAACAGGCGTGCCAGCTGGCCTCCAAGACTTACCCTTGTGTAGTCCCCTCCCGTGCAGTACCAGGGTTGATCTGTGTGCCCACTAGAATATGGCAGAAGTAACAGCACGTCATTTTTGAAATCAGGTAAAAAAAGAATGCTATTTCTGTCTTGGGCTCCCTTTCTCGAATCTCTCATTCTGGGGAAGAGAGGTGCCATGTTTGTGAGGACGCTCAGGCAGCCAACGTGGTCCATGCGGTGAGTCACTGAGGCCTCACGCCAGCAGCCAAGGGGAACCGAGTGTGCCAGCAACCACGTGAGTGGGCTCAGAAGCAAGGCCTTCCCAGTCAAGCCTCAGAGGACCACAGCTCCAGCTGACAGTCTGCAGCCTCCTGAGCCTCAGACAGAACCACCCAGCTAAGCTGTACCTGGATTCCCGATCCTCAGAAAATGCATAAAATAATAAGCATCTGTTGTTTTAAGCTGCTAAAATTTGGAAGTAATTGCTTACACAGCAACATAGAGCTAATACACATGTCCTCTCTAGAAAGCCTTCCTAGAGAAAGCTAATGAGACTTTGCTTGGTCCTTCCATACAAGGGACATAACAGAACATACAATAAACACTTCAATGAATGCTGAATAACAAATACATTTTTTTATTATTTTTTTATTTCAGCTCATTATGGGGGTACAAAAGTTCAGGTTATATATATTGCCCACGCCCCCCCATCCCCCCTGAGTCTGAGCTTCAAGCATGTCCATTCCCTAGACAGTGCCCATCGCACTCATCACGTAGGTATATACCCATCCCCTCCCCCCACCCCCATCCCCCCAAGTCAGAACTTCAAGCGTGACCATTCCCCAGACAGTGTGCATTGCACTCATCAAGTAGGTATACACCCATCCCTTCCCCGCAGCCCGCACCTCTGTCTGATACCCAATTGGTGTTATTCCCAAATGTGCACTTAGGTGATGATCAGGGAAACCAGTTTGCTGGTGAGTACATGTGGTGCTTATTTTTCCATTCTTGGGATACTTCACTTAATAGAATGGGTTCCAACTCTCTCCAGGAGAACCAAAGAGATGCCATATCACCGTTACTTCTTATAGCTGAGTAATATTCCATGGTATACATATACCACATTTTTATGTGTTTGTACAAATGAATATTTTGAAAACTGTATGTAAAGCTGATTTACAAAGCATTCTTCACTATGGTTCTTAGACTCCTTAAATAATGACAGCAGGCCGGGCGCGGTGGCTCACGCCTGTAATCCTAGCACTCTGGGAGGCCGAGGTGGGCGGATCGTTTGAGCTCAGGAGTTCGAGACCAGCCTGAGCAAGAGCGAGACCCCATCTCTACTAAAAATAGAAAGAAATTATATGGACAGCTAAAAATATATATAGAAAAAATTAGCCAGGCATGGTGGTGCATGCCTGTAGTCCCAGCTACTCGGGAGGCTGAGACAGGAGGATCCCTTGAGCTCAGGAGTTTGAGGTTGCTGTGAGCTAGGCTGACGCCATGGCACTCACTCTAGCCTGGGCAACAAAGTGAGACTCTGTCTCAAAAAAAAAAAAAAAAAAAAAATAATGACAGCAATACAGTCCCAGAGGGCACGCCTGAGTTAAGCTAGATTTTGCTCAAATTCTAAAAGCAAAAGCAACGTACGGTACAGTGTGGCTGGTGGGAGGGGGCACACTGCAACTGGTGGCAGCCAGTGACAGATGGGCTGCGGTGCCGGATCCCAAAGGCCTGAACGGTACACAGAGGGGTGAGGATTTTGTCCCACAGCTGAAGGGGTCTAAGCCAGGGGTGAATCCAAGTTGTGCTAGAGAGACTGACAGCTGTGTGCAGTCAGGACCACATGTCAGACAACTTTTGGAACAGACAAAATGAGATAGTGGGGTCCAAACTCCAGGTGTGATGGGAGGGAAGCATTAGAGTAGTGTTTTCCAGACTTTTACATAAGTGGTACTCTATTTCCCTACTTAATGTACACATATGAAATACTTTTCATTCATTTTATTAGCAGAGAGACCAAGAAGGGGTCCACTGCAATTGCTCAAGAAAGGTCTGAACAATCGCCAAAGTGTTGTGTTCCCGACGCACTTCATTTTTACCTTTCTGTAGTGTTATCTATACACACGCCTGACCTGCCCTCTTAGAGCAAGGGCACGTGTCGTCACCTTTGCCTCTCCCATGGAGCTAGCTGAGGCTCCGGGACAAAGAAGTGGAAAGTTACAGGGGCAACACTGCCCTCCGCTGGTGGGGCTGGGGTGGAAAGAAAGAAATCTGTGCAGTGAGTCACTATTTATTCTAGGATTTTTCTTCAAAAATGAATGCCAAAGTTGGGAGAAATAAAACAGCCATCAGCCACCAATCTGTGACCACAAAAACAGACAATTCCACAAGGTTTCTGTCTTCACGGGAGTAAGCCACTCCAACTGACCTGACTCTTACCAGGGATATTTTGCTGCCTCTAGAAAAAATGAATAATTGTAAATGTCATCTTTCTGGAGGCTACGATCTGAAAGCCAAATAAAGCTCTATTTTGGCATTAGTTTTGCAAGGTGCCAAATCAGACAGGAGAAGCGATATGAAAGAATATGGGTATATCCATGCACGTGCACACGTATTTGAGTGTATACATGTGGGTAGTCGAATGCACATGTCGGTATTAAACACACGGCACAACCAACCTTCCTGCAATCCTCTAGATTAGAACATTCACCAATGACAGCTCATCTGTATTATTTAAGTTTCAGCACAAAGCTATCTGGACACACACGCACATATTTTCTACCAATTAAAAATGTTCATTTTAAAACCCTAGCTTATATAAAATCCTCATTCTGTCTAGAATGAGGGACTTTTATAATTGAGGAACTTCAGGAATCTCAAAAATAAGTCTTTAATTTTTAATAAAAAGATTCAAGTTATTCATATTCAGCTGAGATAACGTCAGATGCAGAGCCACTGTGAGGCCTGTCAACACGCCGCTTGTTTTTCTAAACATGTATTCGAGAGCCTAAAAAAGAACCACTACTGTGATCAATACTGTTTTATTTCTATATAAATTCAAGCAACTTTAGAGGGAAACAAACAAGTCAGTGAACAAACATTGACCCCGTTTACATTTTCTAAATTCTGAGTGGATAAAGACACAGCCTGCCAGCACTAGAGGCCCAGGTGTGAAGTTGGTCAGGAACCTGTTTCCAGGTGTGGGAGATGCTGAACGATCTAGAGTAACCCTGAAGCTGCCGGGGTACGGAGCACGTGCAGAACTCTCTTGGTTACAATCACGGAGCACACGCCATGTGGGGTGCACACGCCATGTGGGGTGCACACGCCATGTGGGGTGCACACGCCATGTGGGGTGCACACGCCATGTGGGGTGCACACGCCATGTGGGGTGCACACGCCATGTGGGGTGCACACGCCATGTGGGCGGGGCCCTTTACTCCCCTGACACCCTCGTCCCGGAGGACAGCAGAGGCGCATGGCTTCCCAGGGCTACACTGCAGTCCTTGTCACTCACCAGCCTTCCTGGCCACGCCCCTCTCAGGCTGACATTTCAGCTGATTATAAATTTCCAGTCACAAAGAGTGAGAAAAACTTCTCCATGCACAGCACACTTCTAGTTCCCTTGTTCTGGGAGAGAAGATATTTCCTTGAGACAGAGTCCTAAAATGGACCAGCCAGTGGTAAGGGAAGCTATGAATAATTTTATAGCGTTGGTTACACTCCTCTAGTCTGCTTTCCAGAAAGATGAGATTGTCTCAGAGCAAGTATTTTCATATCACAGTTGTACCAGGGACCTAAAAATAGTGTGACTTTCTTTCTTTTGGTCCTTTGTTTATCTTTACATGTACTTTTAAAAATGCGAAGAAAATGTAAATATAAGATATTCAGTTTCATTTAACCAAAATATTGAACCAAGAGCAAGCTAATTAAAGTGGTCTTTGCCTTATTCTGAATTATTTGCATAATAAATATTTCTGGTGGCATTAATTTTTTTGTTTTTGTTTATTTAAATATCAGATACACAAAGACTGGTTTCTGAGCTTGCCTGTCTAGGATGGCAAGTATTTAAAGTCATGAGAGGTGCCAGGGGGCGTTTGGCAGAAATTAGGAAGCAGAACTGCAGCCCTTCCCCCAAACAGCCATAAGTTCTGGGGAAGCAGAAAGGCACATGGTGATAACAGCGGCCACCTCTAAGCCAGCCCACGATTCCTCTCCCCCTCTAGTTACTAAATGACAATGCAAGGCTCCAGTCAGACTCTGTGTTTCTTCTAAGCCTTCTGGTTTCAGAATCCCTGCGCTGTCTGGTGGCACGTGGACTGTGGCACCCAGGGGCACGCAGGACAAGATGTCTAGACCGGTTTGCACCCTGCAGCCATTCCTTGCCCACTGAGGCACACTCTGGGCAGAAGCTGCTGCCCAGTCACACCAGACAGCCCCACCCCAGGGCTCAGACTAGTTCTGAGACTCTTCCTGGATGTCCCAAGTGGCTTTGGGGGGCTCCCCCACATGTGATCAAAGAGCACCCGACTGGCACTTGTGGTGTTTTTCCCAGCTCCAAGAACTATCCTGGCACTGGAACAGCATCTACTGGCTGCCCGTCAGCCCAGCAGATGGAGAACCCAGGACCCCTTGTGTCCCCAGTGCCTGGGGACCAGCCTGGGCATTTGGGCTCCTGGACTCCATGACAGATGACAGCCGCACTCTGGCCCTGGGCTTCCTGGCAAACACAAATCAAGCTGTGACGGCAGGCTGCCCCCAAGGCACTGCCACCCCTCACTCACTCAGCTCAACTCTCGCTGTGCTTAGCACCCTGGAGGAGCCAGGGGCGCCGGCACTGTACAAGCATCATCGCGTTCAGTCCTCCCAGCAACTTCACAGGGCAGGTATCAGCATTTCCATTTTACAGACGAGAAAACAAAGTCAGAGGTTAAGTGACTTCCCCAAAGTCACTGAGAGCACAGTGACAGAGCTAGCGTCAAATCCAAGATCACCTGACTCCAAAGTCCCCTTCCATACCCTGTGTACATGCCTGCACACTGTCACTCTGAAATAAGGAAAGAACTGTATCTAAGAAATCCAGCTACCCGTGCAGAAATTGCTTTTTTTCTACAATGAGAAGGAACAGAACTCTAGTTTCCAGGAATCTACAGAGGCATAAATACAAAAACCTCAATTTATTTGGAGGAGTCATATTGCTCTAAATTACTCAAAAAGAACCATATTTTGGGTGTGAGAAAAATTACAATCACCAGCAACCTCTCATCAAGCAGGCACAGAGAACGGCCCACTGTAGCAAGCAGAGGGACCTCTAGGGACCTCAAGGGACCTCTACTCCCTGGCAGGGCCACACCCTGGGCACATGGCAGAAAAGCTACGACCGGGCATCCTAATCCCTGCCACCGCCTTATCACCCGACAGTGTTTACAAAAACTAAATCTTTAAAAAGAATTTTTCACTTCTTTTGTAAAAATTTTAATCAACATTTAAACTTCAGACAAATGTTTGGTATCTCTGATGCCTGGTATCATTTTATTAGAAATTGTCTGGAGGAGAAAAGTGATTGTTTTTGCTGCTGTAAAATGGTGATGACTTTTCTAACTAACAGAGGTTACAGGACACAAATAGAGAGAAGCACAGCTTAGAGCAGGAAAAAAAAAAAAAATCAACCATTATGGCTTTTTTTCGTTCAGCTTTTCAATGTATAGTAATCTTATGTTTGTTAATTACTGCTCACCTTGTTAGAGAAAGTATTTCAAAAGAGAGTAGTTAAATATGCTGGCCAGTTAAAGCCTCAAGAGAAAATTATTTTTATCTTAAGGTGATCTAATAAAGTTCAGATAAAATTAGAGTTGGCTAGGGGAAATCCGATAAGGAGGATATGTATGGTCTTAAAGTATCTCCCTACTCACTGCTCGTTGGTTTAAAAATAATTGTAACTAACAGAGGAGAAACTGAACAATTCCTTGATCAGGTAATCAAAATTAGTATCATCGAACACCACATGGCTCCAGATAAGATAGTCATGAGAAATGTCATGAATGTCACCATTAATGTAGTATTCCAGCTGCCTCTGGTCAGGAGGAAACATCAGAAAATCTCCACAAGAGGAAGTTTCTACTAAAATAGAACTGTACTGTTCAAAAATGTCAATGTCCTGAAAGACAAGGAACGACTGAGGAAATGTTCCAGATTAAAGGAGGTTATGGGGATGTGATAACTGAAAGTAACACTTGACCCTAGACTGGATCCGGAACTGGAGGAAAGGAAAGGTGAAAAAGCTCATTGTTGAATCGGCTGACAAGACTGGCAAGCCAGCAGTTGACTTAGGTATTTTCTCAATGTAAAATGTACTGAGGTTGATACCAATATCGATTATGTAAGAGGATACCCTTATTTTTAGGAAAAACATACTGAAGATTTAGGAGTAAAGCACCTTGATGACTGCAAGACATTCTCAAATGGTCACCTCCCACCCACAATTTATATATTTATACAAACATAAACGCGCACACACAGAGGGAGAGTAAGCGAAAAATAAGGCAAAGAGTAAAAATGACAAAAACAGATGACTCTGGATAATGAGTACACAGGTGTTCTTGTACAACTCTTATTCTTGAAACTTTCTCTGGGAATAAAATTATATCCAAATGAAGTTTAAAAAAATTGGAATCAGTACAAGAAGAGAAAAACGCACACGTGTACACTTTCTCAGTATCAGAGTCAAGAAAAAACCAACTCCTCTGGTGTGAACTTCCTTCTAATGGAGAGTGGGGCTCTAGACGAATGTGTATGGGAGGCGGGAGGGAAGCGAGGGTTGGAAACGGGACAAGGCAGGTGAGTAAAACGGAAAAAGGCAACAGCTTACACAAACTCAGCCGCACTCCTGCTCCGGTGCACGCAACCTTTCTGTGTCGCTTGAGAGCGGGCTGCGAGATGCACGAGGGGAAGGTGTCCCAACCCAGGCAGGCGACAGCCTGCGCCACATCTGACTCCGCAGGGCCTCCCCAAGGCCAGGGGTGTGAAACAGCGAAGCCTCAGCCCTGCCCAGTGGAGACTGGGGAGATTACCAGTAAGGTTTGCCAAGACAGATCCTACAAAATGAACTGCAGGGCCAGCCTCACAGTGATTCAGTTCATACTCCTATTATGATTCTCTGCAAGAATGTCTTTCCTGACAAATTTAAAATTGATTTCTATGTTTGCACCAGACAGCTTTTCATTTCCCTGGCTGATCCTACAATATAGACGCGTGATCACGAGGCAGAGAGACAAAGTGAGGGGGCAAGAAAGCCACAAAGGCCACCTCTGCCAACCACAAGGAAGGAGATGCTAGAGCAATGCCAAGGGCTCTTGCCAACATTTCAGGAATGAATTCTGACTATAACTTGATTTTTCTAAACTCTTCCTAAAACCCAGTGGCCTGAAACACTAAGTGTTTCAAAAAATAATTTTTTTAGGAGTTAAAAATTATAATTTTCCCTAGATAGGAGTCCTCTCACCTTCAAGTGAAGTTTTGAAGATTTTCTGAAGCAAAGTCTATTTCAGAATCAAAAGCAGATCCTGTTCTCAAACACAAGTATACTTTAAAGCCTTATTTTGATCAAAACAAGGAAATATAAGGTTCAAACTATGCTGGTTTTCACTGGGTATTCTGATTCTAGCTTACTATTCCCTTCCATGGATCTGTGTGAAAAAACGATACCCTTCAGCCTGGAAAACAAGGCTTCGAGTAGATGGCCTTTGTCCTTTAACACATTATAATCCATTGTTATCTTTTTGTGCGAGTGGAAGATACACTGAAAACCAATAAAATGTTAAATCTTCCCTCGCATCAAATTTTAATAAAGCTTTCAGTGTAGCTGTCAAAAAGACCATTATGAAAAAGGCCAACATTATCCTATCAGCCTTGATCATTAGAAAACTGAAAAAACAATCCTAATTACAGTAGCATCAGAAAACAGAACAGTCCTATGAATAACCTTACCAAGAAATGGAGAAAGAAAGAAAGGAGAGAGAGAAACTATGTTTTTAGCTGGGCAGAATGAAGATTTTCTGAAATAAGAGTCTTTATATCCAAATAACTATAGTTTTATATAGTTTCAATCATTCCACAGAAGGTATTTTTTAATGGACAATAAAATCTTGATTCTACAGTTCATGCCGGCTCCACCACTTATGAGTTATGTGTCCCTGGTTAAGTTACTTCCTACTCCTTGCCTCAGTTTCCCCATCTGTACAACAGGAATACAGTGATGGTGTTCTGAGGATCAAGTGAGTTTGTGCCGAGCACACAGTTTGCATTCAGTCACAGTCAACTACTACGCCTACTGCCCCGCCCACCACCATTACCGCCAACATCACTGCAGTTTGGAAGAAGGAACAAACAAGAATGAATAAGACAATTTTCGAAGAATAATACAAATAATTACCATGGCAATTAAAATAGTATGGTACTGATGCAAGAATCAAATAGCTCAACGGAAGAGAACAGATAACCCTAAAAACACATACACAAGTATATTTTAATATAATTAATGATGCGTATTAACCTAATTAGAAATGGGTTAACGGATGGTTTTAGTAAACTAAGTATCTGAAGAAAATCAATTGAGAGTTTCATTGTATATTGCATTCAAAATAAATCCAGATGGATTAAAAACATAAATGTTTTTTAAAAAAAATCACAGAAGAAACATACAGGTAAAATTTTATATTAATTTGGAATAGGGACAGACTTTATGTTAAAGAAAAGAAATCACCAAAGTAAAGTGAAAAACTGAGAAAAGCAGAATCAATAAATATTAGAAAGGTTATCTGTCTTATAAAAGGTCTCTAAGTCGAAAAAAAGGGAAGAACAATGAATGAACAATTTAAAGAAAACATCAAATAAACAACTGAAAAACAACCTCATTAGTAACTAAAAAATGCGAATCTAAGCAAGCCTGTGTGTTTCAGTATAGAAAATCAGCACAGCGCTCAGTGCTGGCAAAAGTGCAGCAAAACAAACATGCTCATGCACGGGCAGTGGGACACAGAGTGACACAACCGTCACAGCAGCACCAATAAGACCCTGAGAGTTCACACCCCTCCACCCAGCACTTCCACTTTGAGACCCTTCCCAGGGAACCAATCACAGCCAGAGAAACAGACTCATACACAGAAGGTATTTGCTTTAAAGGCCACTCACAGTGGTGAGACAGAACCTAAATGCCCAACCCTGAGGGAGTAATAGTTAAAGAAGAAAGCGCACACCACGAAATGCGGTGCGACCATTAAAGCACCCCAGCTTTGAAGATTATCATGTCGTGAGACCCTTTCCATGTCCCGCCACCACGTTAAGGGAAAAATAAATCAAGCCTATAAAACTACATGGAGCATTTCCCTGATTTGAATGGCTGAATAAATACACTAGGCACAGAGAAGGAACAGAAATAAAACATGCTAACAATGGCTAACTTGGTGATGAGATTAAGTTATTCATATTTTCTTTTTTATTTTTATTTGTTTTTTTTTTTTTTTTTTTACAAATTTTCTAGCATGAGTATGTAGAACCTTAATACCCAGGAAAACAATAAATGTTAACTTTTTACAGAAAGACAGATGTTACCCATAGAATGAAAAAAATCAGCAACAGTCAACCCTCCTAAGGGCTTCCTGAAAACTCTCCCGAGTCTAGAATGCCGGCCAGTCGCATACCTTTATTTCTCTTGGTGCCCATGACAGTCTGGCTCGGTCTCCACTCCCATCTGAGGAAATGCACCCAGAGCACCTCTGTGAGGGGGGCCCAGGTCTGGCCTGGGCATCCTCTCTGCCCTGCCCCTGCCCAAGCTGCATGCCAGCTCCCAGCCACGTTCTTACTGCCCTGCGTGCAAACAGCCACAGCCCTGCTGGCCCGATCACACAAGTACTTTTCTTAACGTTTTTTGTGTATTTAAAAAAAAAAAAAAAAAAAAACTCAAACTTTCACCCCTGGTGAAATTTCTTACACACAATAGTAATTTCCTCACTTAGTGTCAGAGTTTGTGTTTGCACAGGTGCAGGGCATTATGAACCAACACACTGTACACACCCTGAATAAAGGGTTTCTTTCACCTGCCTGCACGTGATTTTTAAAGCTTCCAGTTTACTTGGTCATTTTGATTGCCAATATTAAAAACCATCTGTTTATCTTTCCTACTTTTGTTGCCTAAGTTACTTTGGTTTTTCATTATAAAGGCAAAACACTAATTCCTTGTCCTTTATTCATCCCAATAAAATACATGTGACAGGAGAAAAAATTCTGCTCCTGAAAAGAAATCCACGACCCTGCCTAGGGGAGAGTCCCACCTACAATGTGAATGTCCGCATTTGGTAATCAGAACATAAAAATTGGGATAAGTATGCATTTCTTTATTTTTTAATTAAAAAAGAGATTCAAGCTCTTGATCCAGTCGGCACATGATCTCTTATATAATCGTGCAGCTAGACATTAAGCACCTGCGTGCACACTCTTCCCCCAGGATTCAGTCTGTTCTGTCTGAGCCCGGTAAGTAAAATCAATTCTTTGTATTGATCCAGTGCCCAAAGTCGGGATTTCACTTGGAATTTCATCTGAAGTATTTCGCTTGTCTTTTGAATGTTTAAGTAGAGTGGTTGTATTTGATGGGAGGAGAAAAGAACCATGTTCTCTGTTCCCACACAATACAGTGATCACAACGGTCCCCAGCACAGGAACAGAAGGAAAGTTCCAGGAGGAAGGAATCAGGAAAGAAGGATGTGGGAAGAGGAGACAGGAGAGAAGGAAGCAAAGGAGAACGGGGCAGGCTCTGAGAAGCAGCAGCCTCCTATGGAAACAGACCAGAAGATACTGCCAGCCTGCTGAAGGTAGAGGCTGTCCTCAGCAGGCTACAGCTAAAATCTTCAGCAGCCACTGGGCAGGCTGGGCACTCACATATTTTGGTTGAGCTCTGAATGTCAAGGAACAGACAGGCAACGATCTAGAAAGACAGTGTGCCCACCAAAGAAAATGGAAAGTGCCAAGGGCCGCAGGCTGGCATGACCCTGGCACGTGTGGGCAACGTGACTGAACCAGCATGGCTGGGGAATGGCGAGATGAGGTCAGAGGGTAGCAGGGCCAGATAGAGTAGGGCCTTCCACGCCACTGGAAGGATCCTGGACTCTATTCCTGGTGCCATGGAAACCCCTAGGTTTTTAATTGGTCCTTGAGCCAGGTCTGTACCATTCAATTTTCACAAGAGTAAATCAAAGTAGTAGGTCTATCATAGATTAAATGAAACCCACATTCCTTAACATGATCCACAAAGCCCTACATCTCAGGGCCCCACCCACCTCACCAACCTTACCTGCTCCTGTCCGAGGGCTCTGAGGTCTCAGTGTTTCTGTTCCTGCCATCTAGAATATTCTCCCCAGACTCTCCCTAATGCTTTCTCCCTAAGATTAGGAGATTGAATGCTTCCCCCTCAACCCCCCCAAAAAACCATGTTTAAATGTTTGTTAAAAAAAGTAATACGGTGATATAATGTGTTAGGTGCTCAGAGAATGTGGGAGGCATTCAATAACTACTGACCATTATGTTCATATAATGACATTTTCTCTTGCTAAATGTTTGTTGTTCTGTGAAACCAAGTAAGATACAAATGTGGGGAAGACAAAGAAAAGACCTATCTTTGGGAATGCTGGTAGCTGGGCAACAGAGCCTTCACAATATAAAATATTTCTACGTGCTGAATTTATAGGAATTTACTTGCAGCTCAGAGTGATAGCAAATTTTGTTACATATTCTTAAGACTCAATCACTTGAAGACTTTTAAACTATAAAATACAAAACTGGCTTCTCTTTAAGAGCAAAAGCCATTCTGTCCCCCTGGCCAGCAATTCCCACAACACACCAGGAGCAGATGGGCTGAAAAAGCAGGAACCACATACTCACAGTCTTCAAGACGGGAAGCGCCAAGTGCTCAAACGAAGTGACATCAACCACGTACTGTCCAACTCGGCACTCGCGTTTTCCAGGTGGAGGGTCTAATCTAAATGAAAAGACATTCTTTGTTGAGAGGTTCCTGTATTGACCCTTGGTTTTTAGCTGCCCCACTGAGCCTCTGGCATCCTGCCTACGCTACATCACCCTTAAAAATCACCTACACAAAAAGTGGTGGTGTGCGGGGCTGATCTGACTCAGTTTCCTCTCCAGTGTCTGCACCTTGCAGTCACGATGGCAGGGCCATCCTGGGACTCCAGGCAGCAAGTGCATCAGCTATGTCTGAAAAGTGGCACTAGAGACAGGGCTAAGAATCAGAAAGTAAAAAGAGTGTATGACTCAGCAGCATAAGTTTTAAGTGAAATAGGACTTTTTTATACTCGTTTTTCATAGGACGGTCTCATTCTCTGTTTTTGTTCCCTGAGCAATCTCTAAAGGCCTGTGATTCTTCAGGACAGACGCGATCGTCTGGCTCACCGCTGTGCCCGGGGAGGGGCGCTCAGCCTGAAGGGACAGCAGGGTGCATCCAAGGACCCAACAGGGTGTCTGCTTTTGGTGAATTTAGCTCTTGCTGAATTGGAATAGAAAAGCTCCCAAGACACAGATGGAAGGACAGCTTAGATTATAAAACACTACAGAAATGAAATATCAGTACCCGACTCTGGATAAAGGCCCCCGAGTGCCGGACAACGTGACGACATCGAATCCTATTCTTCTCCCTCCCTGCCTGACCTCTTCTGTATAAAATCCATCAACAGGCACACCAGACGACTTTAAAACCTCACTGGCTTTCTGGATCAATGTTGTTTTTCCAACCCCTAAAACAAAAGAAGAAAGCAAGCCAGTTAGGAAGTGCTCCTTTGCTAGAGCATGCGCAGCACTTGCTGATTCTGAGAGTGCAATTATGGTGGGAAGAGAAATGGGCTGCAAATGGACGTTATGAATATTAATTTCACTTTAATTTTGATTGCTCCAGGTGTTAATTTTTTTCTTCTTTGAGACAGAGTCTTGCTCTGTCACCCCAGCTAGACTGCAGTGGTATCATCAGCGCTCACTGCAACCTCAAACTCCTGGGCTCAAGCAACCCTCCGGCTTCAGCTTCCCAAGTAGCTGGGACTACAGGCACGCATCACTGTGCCTGGCTAATTTTTCAATTTATTTTAGTAGAGACAAGATCTCACTCTTGCTCAGGCTGGTCTCGAGAACTCCTGAGCTCAAGCAATCCTCCTGCCTCGGCCTCCCAGAGTACTGGGATTGCAAGCGTGAGCCACCATGCCCAGCCACGGAGTTAAAAATTTTTAATCTCAAGTAGAAACAGGCATCATAAAAATACGAATGATATCTTCATTTTTTTTTTTTAAGTCTCAAACATTATTAGTTCTGTCACATATACAATCCCAGAACCAAATGGGTGGTTTTTGGATGACTTTGCAACTTGCATCCTATGAGACAAGCTTCTGTTTTCTCCTAGGTTTACCGTCCTCACTTTTCCAGCTAAAAAGCAAAACTGGTCATGCTTGGGTCAGAGGCTGGGCACTTTGGGACTTCAACTTTCAAGAGATTACGGATCTACACTCAACTGGGAAAATCACTTCACTCCTCCCTGGATTTACAACGCCACATCTCTTGAAAATGCATCTATTAAACACCAAGAATGCCCCTAGAAATGGTCACTTTTAAACTTTTTCACAAGAGTAATCCTATGAGGTTCTCAACCTCTTTCAACATCACCTCCTCCAGGGTCCCTAAGCATTCCTTCGCGTTACCCCAAGACCATACGTTTCAACAGGGGCCTTTATCTCTCACCACAAATTTTTCGTATATGAGCCTTGTTCCCAATAAGTAAGTGGCATCAGGATTACCCAAAAATGGAAAGAGAGGGAAAACTTCTAGCAGGTCTGCAATTGAGCTAATTTGAGATACTACAGAGTTGCAAACCATGTTATTTCTATGGCTACCCACACAGAGTCGGCAGGGCTCTCCAAGATGCCTTTTAAGCTTCCTCGAAATAAAATATGATTATTCACATTTAATGTATCTCTCCTTCAAACCTCACACTAAAATAATGGCATCTGGCCTTCTGGAACATGAACAGCAACCCAAGAGGATTCCAGCTACAGCGAACCACAGAGAACATGCGGCTGGTAAGATAACTGTGTAGAACATAAAATGACAAAGTTCTAATCCCAGTTCTGTCCCTCAGTCATGAGTGCTTTAGGGAAGTCACCTGAAGAATCTGTTTAATGCAAGCAAGTGGCACTGTTGAATGTGTAAGCTGGTATTCCTCTGCGGAAGGGGAATTTCAATGTGCCTACCACAGCACCTAGCAATTCTATGACTAGGAATTCCTTCTCAGTAAATAATCAAGTAACAGTACAAAGATGTGTAAATTACGATGTTCACTGCAGAATTCTTTATAATAACAAAACATTGAAAACAACCTAAATGTTGATCAGTAAGATAATGTTAATTGATGGCACCACGTATATAATAGCACATAAATACCCAAGAATACCATGCAACCATTTAAAAGGAATACCATTTACTTATATTTATTAGCATGGGAAACAGACCACAATATATGAAAACAATATGTGGGAAAAAAGCAGATTAAGTAACAGCAGAAATATGTAGTACTATTCCATTATGGTTTTTAAAAAGGTGACGTATGTATGTGTTTACAGAAGAAAATTCAAAAAGAATACAGACAAGATTTACAGCGTTGATTTCTGTAGGTTGGAATTTCATGTGATCGTCACTTTCTTCCTTAAAGCTTTCTTGATTTTTTTGTTCTTATACTGAATGGGTATTACTCTAAGAAAAAACAATGCTATTTGTATTTTGAAAAAGATAAAATGGAGCAACTGTAATGATTCCTGTTCACAGAGGGTGTGCTGTAGGGACTCGTACGTTATGGAGATCATAGTATAGCAATAAACAGGAAGCATTTGGGTCAAGTCCCTTCTGGCTTCTTCAGCTCTAGGAATCTTCTTTCAGTTAATTTTTTCATCTTCATTAGTTAAGCTGCTACCCCAGTGCTTCTACACTGGCTAAGGTGACCTGTGCTGCAGGTGACCCCAAGATGACAGCTGCATACCCTGCACAGACAACAGCGAATCAGAAGGCTCCACCATTGCTTTGGTTCTGGCTCTCCCCTAAGCAGACCCTCAGATAAAGACTCCAGTGTAGGCAGTTTAACTTGAGAAGTGACAAAATGATGCAGTGGTAGGGAAGAAAGTCAGGGAAGGGAAGGACACGACCACAGGTGCATTAACGAGCCAGTTACCATCACGGGCAGCTGGCGCTTCATCCCACTGGGGAATCCTAGGAGATAATTTAGGGCATGTGGCTCACATTATCCCTTCTGAGGGGTGAGAAACGGGGAGTTTATCCACTAACTTCTACCAATCACAGGGTGAAGGCTAACCCTGGGGGACAGGAATTCTTTGGTTCTTCCGGTCTTCCCTGTGTGCAGGCCAAGTGTGGTCTAGTGACCAGAGAAAGCCCTCCAAGATGAGTCACAGGTGCGGACAGTTGGAAGTCTGGAAAAATGCTAAGTACCAGGGCACTGAGAGTCGATGCAATAGAAAGTGAGCTCTTTAAGAGGATACATTACTTGATGGTCTGAACATGTTGAGAAGATTTAGACAGAGGCAGAGTTTGGTATAGAGTTGGTGTTAGAAAGAAACCAGGCAAATGAAAACACCAGACAGTAACTCCAAATGGCGCAAAAAGTGTGTATAAAAGAAAAAAATTATAGACTACCACCTGGCTCTGTCGTGATTAGCTTTTACACAGTCATAATACTGCAAACAATGGCCATGGAGCTAAAGAAAGTTACACTACATTAGGAAGAGAAAGTGGGTGGGTTTGAGGACAGGTTTAAGAGAGCATTTGAGTCTTTCTTTTTTTTTTTTTTTTTTTTTTATAAGTTTTTTTTTTTTGTTGTTGAGACAGAGTCTCACTTTGTTGCCCAGGCTAGAGTGAGTGCCGTGGTGTCAGCTTAGCTCACAGCAACCTCAGACTCCTCGGCTTAAGCGATCCTACTGCCTCAGCCTCCCGAGTAGCTGGGACTACAGGCATGCGCCACTATGCCCGGCTAATTTTTTCTATATAGATTTTTAGTTGTCCATATAATGTCTTTCTATTTTTAGTAGAGACGGGGTCTCGCTCAGGCTGGTCTCGAACTCCTGACCTTGAGCAATCCACCCGCCTCGGCCTCCCAGAGTGCTAGGATTACAGGCGTGAGCCACCGCGCCCGGCCAAGAGTCTTTCAACTATGTGTACATAAAACTTTGATAAAGAAGGAAGCAGAAAGAGTCAGCAAACACACAGGTGTTTTGGGACCAGCCTGCTGAGTATCAAACTGCATTTCAAGTTTCAAATAAAGCACTGACAAACCAATTTTCAGAGGGCAGTTCTTCCCAATATTTGGGAGTGCCTTTGGATATCAGACATTTCTTAAACCACCCTGATCCTCCTAACCCCCTGCATCCTATCCCCCCTCATTGCCTGGTAAAATAAATTCCAAAGTTTGCAATATTAAGTGTAGCCTTTGCTACCTAAAGCTAAACATAATCATCAAAATAAAGTGAAAGAATTCTAGGCCTAGGGTTACAATCTTTGACACCTGAACCCGCAACCAACTTCAAAATCAGACCTGTCCTGCAAACAGGGTGAAGAAACCACTTTCTCCACTTAGCTCATCTTCTTTAGCCTATCTGATGATGCCACTACCTTTCTGCTCTTCTTCTAGTAGCCTGATACATGGGTAGCGCCTCGATTTAAAAGCATTTCCTCCTGCAGTCTCTCACTTGACCTCACATTATCCCATCTCGCAGATGAGAACCCCACAGCCCACAGGGTTGAGGGAGGGCGCGGGGACAGCTACAGACGTGGGCGGCTGAGAGGGATCCTGTAGGTACAGGCTTCTCTCCACCTGCGGCCTCCTCCGTGGAGGCAATTCAGGGGGTGAGTGAACTTGGATGAGTGGGGAGGGTGGGGGGGAAGGTTCTATCTTCACTTTTGTTATCCTTCAACTGAGGTTTGCCACTTCTTTTTATCATGAATGTAGGCCACGAGCCACAGTGACGGGAGCACCTGTTGACTGACTATCTAGCGTCAATAGAAACCAGGCATCTTCGCATCAATCACGGCTGTTGCAGACCTCAGATACCGTTTGCACAGACCACAGCTGCGAACTACGGAAGTTACTGCCGCTGCCGCCGGACCTAGGCGTTTCGTGCCTCAATAAAGAACCCGCACAGCGCCCCGTAGCAACTTCGTCCAAATCCTACCGACCCTGTGTCTCTAAAATCGCATTTTCTGGGAAGAGTTCATAGTCTCCAGACTACCAGGCCTGTCACTTAAGTTGGCAACATTAAAGCACAGAGCCCTGGAGCCGGCCGCGCCTATTCGAGATCACCGGGTCGCCCCCAGCCCGCGCGCCCCTCACCCGCTCGGCCTCCTGGAAGTGGAGACCCCGGCGGGGTTACCTGGGGGCCCCGTCAGGAACACGTGCCGGGCCATGCGGGTGGACGGGAGGAGAGGGAGCCGTCAGGGTCGCAGTCGGAGGTCGGGGTCGCGGTCCAGGTCAGGCCCGGGCCGGGGTCGTGATCCAGGCCCCGCCCCCCGGTTGTGCCCCGACCGGAAGCACTGCCTTTATCCCCGCGCATGCACCTCCACGCCCCGCCCCCCGGGCCTGGTCCGCGCGTGCGCACTCCGCCCTCGGCCTGTGCGCAGGTGCAGCCTCTATCCGTAAAATGCCAGGAGGGTGGTGGTCCAGTCCCCTGGGGGCACCTGTAGTCTTGACCTCAGTTCCGGGCTTTTGTGAGTGTTTGCAAAGATAAGTACGTGAGGATGTAAGTTACAAAACCGTTGCTGCTCAACGCCATTATCCAACTTTTGCCTGTGGGACCCAGACCTGGGAACTGCATTTCCCCAGGCTGCAGGGACAGCCCTGTAGAAGGGTCCTGGACGCATTCCTCTAATAGAGGACTTGCTAATTCCAAGTATTTGCCCAGTGTTCCAGCCATAGCTGCAGAGTAGAAGCACTTGGGAATTTTTAAACTTGCTCTCATGCCTGGACTCCACTTCCAGAGACACAGATCTGTCAAAAGACAAAATTACAACAAATTTAATAAGATCTAATTGGCTTTTCTTACAATCTAGAATCAGGCAATACTTTATTATATACAATAAAATATAAATATAAAATAGAATAAGTGTGCCAGCGAACTGAGCAGAGGAGGTTGGCTTTATGTGCAGAAAAGGGCTGAAAAAAGTAGAAACAGAACAAAAAGCAGAGTGGTCATTTCAAAGTTATTTCCTTATAGGGCGGGAGAGGACTTCATTATTGCGCTAACTCAGGTTGACTGGAATCTGTTTTTTAGGAAAGCTGGCCTGCCCATTTTAAAGTTCAGTTTGGTTACCTGGCACTTACTTAGCACAAGTGATTCCATCTTGGTTTGGTCTGGTCTGCAGGGGCCCAGTGCAGAAGACTGGTCCAAAGCAATGATCTCCCAGAAGCCTTGTTTAACAGGAGTAATTGGTCTAGGGCAGTCCTGAGCATGCGTATTTTTTTTTTTTTTTTTTAATTTCCAAACTCCAAAAAGTTTGTAAAGTCTTCTGGGGTTGAGAACCCCTGGTGTAGGCAGACTGTCCATCTTCAGCCATGCATAGGAAGCCAGTGTCCCTTTTTTACCTTCACACTGAAGTGTAAACCAATGCAAGACCCAGCTGGAGGACCTCCTCTCGCAAAGAATTAAGTAGCTTCCCTGCCTCACTTAACCACTTCAAGTGTTCCAGCCAAGGAAATGAAGTGGCAGATTTACCTTGGGCCAGATTTACGTGTAAACTCTTTCAGTCAAACATCTATACAGTTTGACTTAGGAGCGATCGTTCTTCATCCTGGCTGAGAAAGCAATTCAGTAAGTGCTCCACTTAATTGGTTTGTGCCCACACATGGACCGGCTAGTTTCCGTTTAGCCTGCAATATATGCTAGTTCCATGGCCTCAGTGTCTTGCTGCTTAAAAAAAAAGAAAAGTCAGATATGCACAATATAGCTGTCACCATCATTTCTGCGTTTATAATGCTATATTATTATAACAGTCCCTTAGGGAGGTATTTGTTATCCCAACTGGTAATATTAAGGCCTTTTCACCTCTGTTATTTTACACCTCCCTGCAAATTGTAAACTATAAACAACTGATGTAGCAAAGCAAATCCATAGGAAGAGCTTCCAAAATAAGAAAGACAGAAAACCTGTATTTAATCATGGGTATCTCTTGTATCAAAAATATTAATTTTAAATGTTAGTTGTACAGCATTGACGATCACTAAAAAGTTTGGATTTGCAAGGGTCACTAGAAATTGGGTTATTTTCTTTTGATGCTATACCTGGAACTCTGGCATTAGCTTAAGGAGCTCAAGCATAGAATCCAGATGTAGAGAATTGATGTCTCAGAGAACAGAAATAAAATTCTTTTATAATTGGATGTTTTTAATCCATTGAAAACTAATTATCTGGGTGGTATTTACATGGGTATCTTCACTTTATGATTGAATACTTTTAATTTGTACAGTTTCCTCTATGTGTTGTTATACATCAATAACAACATAGATTAAATACTTTATTAGAGATTAACAGCAAAAGAGAGGATGGCATAAATAGGAACAAATTTTAAAATGAATAGGATATTAAGTACTGTACCATGCTGAATCTAACTTCTTTTTTTTTTTTTTTTTTTTACCTTGTTTGAAACTAGCCCACATGCTATATACCAAACTATAACACTGCAAGGCCAGCTTCAGTATTACTTTTCCTCCTTTTACGACCACCAAGACCGGTGTAACTTCTGCTTATCTAATCACCGTCCTATGGACTGAATGTTTGTGTCCCCCCCCCCCCCCCGCCCCCGCAAATTCATATTGTTGAAATCCTAACCCCCAAGGTGATGGTATTAGGAGGTGGGCCTTAGGGAGGTAATTAGGTAATGAGAGTGGGGCCCTCATGAATGGGATTAGTGCCCTTACAAAAAGACAGGAAAGAGCTTTCTTTTACTTTCTCTCTGCTCTCTGCCATGTGAGGGTACAAGGAGAAGACTGGCACCTGTAGACCAGGAAGAGGGCCTTCACCAAGACCCAACCACGTTGGCACCCTGATCTTGGTCTTTCAGCCTCCAGCATTGTAAGAAACAAATGCTGTGTAATTTAAGCCACCCAGTCTATGGTACTCTGTTATAGTGGCCTCAGCTGAGACACAAGGTAGAATTACCTTAGGAAGAAGTCATTCCAGTTCTTTCTTCCTGCAGCACCTGGGTACAGCCTCTGTTTTGACAGGAAAAAGTATAGTTCTTTATTAAAACAGTTTGTAAGCACACCCCTACCCTCCCTACAATTATAAAGTCATCAAAAGTCTGAAAATCACTTTCGTTTCTATATCTCCCCTTTGCCCAGGACCCCTCTAGTTTTAAAACCATAAGTTTCACATCTTAGGAGCCCCCTCGATCCTGGGCAAACCTGGCTGGATGGTCACTTTGTAGTTAAAGGACAGAGGAGCATTTGGGAGGTAAAGCAAAGGTTTCATGAGGATAAACAAGCCATTTCCTTCTTACCTGTCAAGGGCCAGCAGTTCATTGTGAGCTGGTTGTCCTGTCAGTGGTAGCAATAAATGCTATTTAACACAGTCTGTACCTTTTAATGCTTTCATGCATTTGATAAATGGTAACAGCTGACATTGACATAGTGCTTACTATATGCCAGGCTCTGCTCTAAGAGCATTATAAATTCTATTAATTCTTTTAATCATCACAAAAACTTCATTTTATACATGCAGAAACCAAGGCACAGAGAGGTTAAAGGACTTGCCCAAGGCTGCTATCCATCCGTCCATCCGTCCGTCCATGCACACGCATATATGTACATAGTCAGGAATTGCACGATGATGTGATGCTTTCTGAGAAATGCATCTTTATGTGGTTTTGTCATTGTGCAAATATCTGAGTGCACTCACGCAAACCCAGATGGTATAGCCTACTGTACACCTAGGCTATATGGTCTAGCCTATTGCTCCCAGGCTACAAACCTGCACAACATGTTACTGGACTCAATAGTGCAGGCAGTTGTAACAGAAGGTTAAGTATTTGTGTATCTAAACATAGAAAAGGTACAGTAAAAATACAGTATTACAATGTTATGGGACCGCTGTCGTATATATGGTCTGTCATTGGCCGTGTGTGTGTGTGTGTGTGTGTGTGTGTTTGATATTTGATTCAAACCCAGGCATTTGGGCACCAGAGTCTTTTCTCTCGGCCTCTACACTGTGCTTCTGTTCACTGATGCGGCTTTTTAACTCCTGTTCTGAAAATAGATCGGGGGCAATATCACAAAGCAGGAAGGGTCACACGAGGACTGCAGACATGGTCCTTTGGTTGCTTTTTCCTTATCGCAGTGTGATAAGAATTCTAAAATAGCTCTGGAATGGCTATGAGAACAGGGATAATGGAGAGACTCTGCCTCATTCTTCTCCATAGGGCTTTCCTGAATAATAGTTGCCCTGACATACGTCCTCGTAGATGGGCCAACTTGGAGAACCCTGGGTCAGTCAGTGATCGAGTCTCACTGTCTCACCCCCAGGTCACTTTGGGTGTGGGTCACTGAGGCTGTGTGTCCACGGAGGGACACTGCCACCGTCCTGGTGCCAAAGCCGAGTCTGCTACATTATGAAGTGTCTGTCTTCAGATGTGGGTGTAAACTCAGTGGTATTTATTCCGGGTGCATTGTCTTGCCTTATACATCCAATGTAGAGGAAATTAACTGCTTTTGAATTTGGCCAGACTGCGTCATCCCCCGTCATCCCCAGCACTGTGTGCACCATGGAGCTCCGGCACAGTGGGCCGTCGGTTTTAATGAGCTGTGTGCACCCCGCAGGAATGTTGGCGCCCCACACTGTGTCACTTGCCCTTTTTACGTTCCTGGTTGAGGGGACAGTTTCAGCCCCATCTGCCTGACCAGTGGGTAAAGTCTCTGCTGACTGGAAATTAAGGGAGAACTTTAGGAATCATTCACTTTTCCTTTCATTGTGTATCATTCATCTCCCCAGAGCGGGCAACATGCATTGACTTCTCTCCTGGGTCAAATTTCATCATCCCCAATGCACACCGTGTGTGGTCTCCAATCCTGTGGGGTGGATGGATGATGTATTAATTTGTGACTGACCGATAAATAATTTGGGGCATTTTAGGGCAGATTCTGTTCTTCTTCCCCTTGAACAACTCCACACGGGTTAGTGAAACAAAGATTCTGGATTCTCGATTTCTGTCACCCCAGGGTGAGGTAAAGCAGATTTTTGCAGAGATGTGCTCAGAGCCTGCCCCATCCAAAGATCCCTACGTCTGACCCCCTCACTTTATTTCATAACAAGGCTCCAAACTGGGGCAAGATCAGCGTAAAGAGTGGCTGGGAAAAGACTCAGTGCCCCACCCTGTTGACTGCCTCGCAGACCCTTACGTTTCAAGCCCTGCCCAGATGCAACCCAGCAAGCTACTAAGAATGCCCCTATACCACCTTGGTGCAGGAAAGTAAGTAGAAATGATGGCATTGTTGTAGGGGAGGGCTAGGCCAACCCTTAAGTTTCCTAGGGCTCCTGCTCAGTATGCGGGAGATGCAAACTCTTCTCACTTGCCCAAGGGGACCACATTCCTCTCTGCCACAGGGCCTTTGCACATGTTGTTTCTTCTGCTTCACAGGCTCCCTCCCATATCATCTTCCCCTAGCTAACATTTATGCATCGTCCCTGACCTCCCACAAAACATGCCAAATGTCCCTGCTATGGGCTCCCTTAGCCTCCTGAACTTCTAGTTTGTTTCACTTACCATAATTGTAATTAAATGAGTAGTTATTTAAATGTATTTGATGACTTTCTCTTTTGCTAGAGTGAAGCTGCATGAGAGAAGAACTGGATCAGGCTTATTCATCTCATGATTCCCAGCATCCAGGTGTTCGATTCATACTTGCTTAATAAATGAGTTTCTAAATTTGGTAGTTTATTTTTCAGTGGAACATTTTTTAAAACCCTCCTTTGGGGTAAAGGTCTTTGGGAAAGCATTCCAAATGCACATATTAGCATTCCAAATAAATGTAACTACAGTGTCAACAATCATATTTATCCCTTCTACACATACAGAGTGCTTATTAGGCATGCTTGGGTAATAAAAGATGTATACAGGAGAGTCCTTGTCCTAAAAATATTTATAGTCTAGTTTGGAAGCCACCTTAGCGTGCAAAACACAATTAGTTAATGATACAAATAAAAGCTGTATAAAAATCAATACTATGGGCACCTCATATCCATTAGGATGTCTACTATCAAAATAAACAAACAAACAAAAACCAGAGAATTACAAGTGTTGGTGAGGATGTGAAGGGATTGGGACCCTTATGCACCAAGTAAGATCTGCATAAGATTTATACATTGCAATGAATCAATACATTTGTATGCTTTTAAAAGAAAAGACCTCCTTTGTCTCTTTTTTATTTTTTTCTTGCAACGTCTTTGTTAAGGAAAGCAGCGGTTGGTCCTGTGCAGTGTTTCACAGTCTGGGGCTTGGTGTGTGTATTGCCATGGCATCGTTTAGCTTGTTCCTCTGTTCCCTGTGTTTCTTCTCGATTGATGCAGTGGCCTCCCTGTGAGCCAGACTGTGCCTGCTGCCTCACCTTGATGTGCCAAGATACAAGTTAGGTTTGTAGAGTTCAATCTTGTTCAAGTGGCAGCTTCTCCTCCTCCTCCTTATCATCATAAAACTTAAAGTTTATCACGCTCACTTCCTGCAGGCCGGGCACTGTGCTGAGCTCTTGCATGCAGTATCTCATTCAATGTTTCACAACCGTCTTATGAAATAGCATAGTTAAAATTTAACATTTATTTTAGCCGCCATGCATCTAAACCCTTTCCTATGCTTGGGGAATTGCCCACTTTATGAGTAAGAAGCAGAGTTTATCTCTTTCTATGCCAGATAGCATGGCTCCAGCCAGAGAGAGACAAAAGGAGCCAAGTTCCTGGTAACTGTTTGAGCCCCCGAATCGCTCTCACCCAAAGCCAGCTCTGCCTTGGGGCATGTGAAATTATAAAGTCTCAGTGTCGTTAAAACCATTTGCAATCAGAAAAAAAATTAACTGATAGGATGGAAAGATAGTTATGAAATAATGTATAGGATAACATAAAAGGAACAGCATAGCATATTACCTGTGCAATGTGACTATGACTGCATAAAAATTAAAAAAAATTTTAAAACAGCTGCATAATAAAATTGGGAAAAAGTAATCAGAAATGCTATCAATGATGAGGATGAATGGTGGGAAAATTAGTTAAGTTTCATCATTATACTTTTCTGTATTCAGTGTTTTCCATAGTATAAATAACACTTTTGAAAACATACACACATGCACCCCACACCCGCGCGCACACACACACACGCACACACACACTAGATTATGGGATTTAGGCATGACCAGGAGTAAAGACCCTAAGTCCCCACAAGTGCATAGCATCAGGTGAAGGAAAAACATCTTCTGGCCTGTTCTCATGCATAATTTGATTTGATTTCATTTCCCCGTTTGACGACCAAGTGCTTTGTTGAAATCCAAGTGCATCGAGATGTCTTTAGATCCATTACTACCGTGGCTCAGTAATTGCCCTGAAAATGTCTGTTATAAAACAATCGTGTGGCACAGATGTAACCCCTTAAGTGGGCTCTGTGCACCGAATTGAGAAAGCAGCTGAAACTCTGTTCATGGCACCAGAGACAGCTAAGAAGCTGGGGAGTGGCCCTGTCTCACGCCACGTCTACACAAGCAGACCACACGCATTTAAACTCTGTGGCTGCAGCTGCGGCTCCTAGAGACCCTCAAGGTGAACAGAGGGTGGGGAAAGCCTCACCGTGGACACATTTGACTAAAATTCTGGAAAAAGCAAGGGAGCAAGCCAGGCAGGTATCTGAGGCAACACCATTTCCAGCAGAAGGAAGAGCAAATGCAAAAAACTTGAGGTGCATTTGAGAAAGGGGAGGGAGGCTAACATGGCTGGATCAGAGTGAGCTAAAGGGCCAGTAGGAGAGGAGGATTATAAAATACTGTGTAGTTTAAAAAATGTTTACACTTAAAATTTAAAACAGAAACGCAATGCAATACAACCATGCTTTTCACAAGGTGACTGCAAGTAATTATTCAAAAATTAATTCGTATTTCACTGTGAGTGCATCAAAGTTCTCAAGAGAGCAAGCAATAGGGTCGGTATTTCTGTGTATAGACAGAGAGGGTGAGGGAGATAGAGATGAGAGAGAAGGGGAGAGGAATTTGTTTTAAGAAATTGGCTCCCACAAAATCTGCTGGGTGTGCTTGAATGAGGAGGTCAGTCTCTGTTCTAGTCAGGCCTTCAACTGATTGGATGAGGCCCACCCACTGTGCAGGGCATTCTGTTTTAGTTAAAGGCCACTGATTGAAATGTTCATCTCACCCAAAAAAACACTCCCACAGAAACATTCAGTTAAATGTTCCGCCATCTACCTGGGCACCTTGGCCCAGTCAAGCTGACACCTGTAATTAATCATCACCGTGCGTGGTGTGATCTGGTAAGGATTTAAAGTTGGTTGTTCTCACTTAAAGTTGTATGACACCTGCCTTCATCTTCAGGTCCTGTCGTGCGTCGCCGTGACTGTGTGTTGGGAGATCATCTGGGGCCAGAGCCAGATGTTCTTCCCGCGCCCTTGTGTACAGGGCCCTCCCCCCACGCACGCACAGAGCACACTGTCACTCACTGTCTCTGTGGGGCTCGCCCGTGCAGGGGGGCTCGGCCAATGCTCGGCCTCTGTGGCCTTGGAAACCTGTCACTGCCACACCACTTACTGCTCTGGTTCCTTCAAGCATATATGTCCTCTCTTGGGAAATTCTCTTGACTTAAAGATGACTCCATTAATAATCTTGCCCTCTGTTCCAGACATAGTTTTAGCAGAGAAACTCAGCCTCTATGGGTGAGAGAATAAGGGATTTATTATAGGGTTAGACCTTCCACAGTTGTGGGAGCTGGTGGGGCCAGCTTGCCTCTGTGTCTGTTGTGGAGCCTGCTGTCCCGAATGGTCACTCGGGCTGCAGTCAGAAAGGGAAGCTGGCCAGGACAGTGCGAACAAGGACAGACTGGAGCCTGTTTCTCACTAACTCCAGCCTCCGTGACCTGGACTGGCACCTTTGCCTCCGAGCTGCACACAGAGGCCCAGGATCTGGAAGAGCTGAAGGAGGAACTCTGGCAGGTGCTGGAGGAGCCGAGGGTCTGAGTGTACCACCAGCACCGAGGGGGCTGGCAGATCAGCGCCAACACACAGAGCTGCCCCAGAGTCAAGGCAGGAACCGGCTCTCCATGGGCAAAACATACAGCTGCTACTTTACTGCTGCCTTCAAGTCTTGTACAAGACACTTCCCGTGGCAAAGCTAACCCAGAAGTACAGAGAGAAGGAATTCTGGAAAACGTGATTCCAGCTTTGTGACGTTGACACAGTCGAGAGTCATCATGGTCTGCCCTGTGTCAAGGTGGCACCCATATAACACTGTGCTTAACCGAATTGGACTCCCAGGTAAAGATGACAGTGACATTATTCTTCTGTCCAGCACGATGCAGCGAATCCTCATACGAAACCTGCTAACCCTCCTCCCCCAAAAAGGTAAAAAAAATTCCTTTGTCCATCCTAAGATCATCCGTTTCTCACTGAGTGGTAGCCTGTAATTCAGCTATTGAGATAAGGATTAACAACTAATAACGCATGTTATGCTAGATAGTAGGTGAACGGAAAACAGGAAGAAAATCATGCTGAATGTGTACATATTAAAACCAGGAAATAGCACTCAAACTTCATTTTTCATTTCCACGGTTGGTCACATGGCCATACCTGGTATTTATAACTGCCTCCTACTGCCCTTGCCAAATTCCTTTTGCCCTTAAGCGTGCACCTCTGCTGGTGGTGACTCCTTGCCTGAGACAGGGGTCCACATGGTCATTTGCTTCATTTGAGAGGGTTGAGAGAGGTCTGGTCATTAGCAGTCCTGCTGTAATGGGTTGCTGTGGTTTTTCATAGGCTTTTCAGGGGATAGGTCCTGAGACAGGCTTCAGGGAATTGCTTGCATTTCAGCCATACTCCCCCTCACCCGCCATGTGCAGTGACACCTCAGCCTTCTTTTGACAGTTAGGATCCGTCCCTCCAGCCAGTTCAGTAACCCTCTTCTTTCCTGTTGATCCATTGGCGTGGGCAGCCCAAAGTCACCAGCTGGCTGTCTTACCTTCCATTTTAATGGAAACACTGATATGTCTTCTTGTGGAAGTCGGGAACTAAGACCTCCTGACCAGCATAGCCCAAAGTCATTGGGATGGAAGAAAAAATATTCCAACAAGGATAATGGTGAGAGAAGTCACTCTCATTTCCACCCCTTGACTTCCAGCGCCATGAATTCTGGCTGGCGGGAAATAGAATCACATAACGGTTGCTGATTTAGAACATATATTACATCTGTATACCACCCAGCAGAAAATGTAGCTGAGTTTCCAAAAGGTATTTCATTGTTCTATGAAGGCAGATACTTGGAACATAGTCAGACCAGTGAATTTCATGAGCATTGAGCTATTGCTGCTTTTCAGTTCCTGAAAAGCAAGTCCCTTGGTCAGAAGCCATGCTGCGTGGAATAACAGAATGGCGGATAAACCTTTCTGTAATACCATGGATCGTGTTCTTGGCCCCATCCCAAACTGGCAGCTTTTCAGATTACTCAATAAGTCGGTTGGAGTAGCAAGCATGGATGAGGTATGTGTTGGCTTTTTCTTAGTGCTAAGAGAGGCCAAATGCAGCAACTTGTTTTTCATCTTGGAAGGGATATCTTGACAGTGTCCAGACTACCGGTCCCCTAGAAATTTATCCAGGGTAGTTGTACCTCTCTAGATTATTGTGGGATTTACTTTCCATCTTTGGTATCATATTGAGATGTCTAGAGTAATTGCTGTAAAGGGCTGGGAATCCCCTGAGATCTTACCCTACTTGTAAGCTAACAAATTACCTGCCACAGTTTCATGGATGTTGTTGGTAGAAGACATGAGACTCTTGGGTCAGAGGCAAAGGATTTCATTATTCATAGCAATAATAGTAACCAGAGTGTCAGCATTTCTTGAACTAGTTCCCCAAGCCCTAGTTCCTACAGGGGGACATGAAGAGGATGATGTGACACGTGTTCCATTACAGGAGTAGAATCCTGAGCTTTGGGAACCTGAGTCTTTTATAATGGGTGGTAAGCACGTCTGCCTTTTGTTCCAGAAGTAGACATTATCATTATATTGTATGGTAAGCATGCCAAACCTTTGCTTTGGAGGGAGGCACTATGTCTACGTTCCAAGGCTGGTCGCCATACAAACTTCCTTGAAAAGATAGTTCAGAACAAAGGCAGTCAGTGTCTCTGCTTATAAAATATGAAATCTCCCAACAGTTGTTTTTTCTGTTCACCAGGGGAAAATCAGCATGATATCACCAATGTACTAAGCCAGACTGATGTCCTCTGAAATGGAGAGATGATAAAGTTCTCTGAGGACTAAAATACGATACAGGACTGGAGAATGGATATAGCTGTGAGATAGGATAGTGAAGAAATGTTTCTGACCCTGGCAGTTAAAAAAAAAAAAAAAGTGGCTTCACATTGACCTTGCTAACAGGTGTAGAGAAAAAAAGCATTCATCAAGTCATCAGCTGTGTACACTTGCAAGGGATGTATCGATTTGATATGGCAATAAAACTGCATTTGGAGTAGCAGCTGCAATTGGAGTCACAGCGTGATTAAGTTTGCAATAATCCATTTTCATTTTCCTGGATTCATCTGTCTCCGTACAGACCAAATAGGTGAGTAGAATGAAACATGATACTATCTTGCATCTTTACGATCCTTGATTAGTTGGCACTAATCTCTAAAATTCCTCTATAGATATAGTTTTCTTTTAGTTCACTATTTTGGTAAGTAGAGGCCACTTTAGTGGCTTCCCTGTGGCCTTTCCCATGACATCTTTACTTCGTAGGTCAGGGAACCAATGTGGGGATCGTGCTACTTGCTGAGTGTGTGTATCCCAGTTATGCATCCTGAACTGGACAAACCACCAGAGGGTGGGTTTGGGACCCACTAAGTCCACTGTGAAATGGAAATACAGAAAAATGTAACTGATCGCCTGACCTTTACAAGCCTCCCTTCTGATGAGTAACGGAGCGTTTTGGCTTCAGAAATTAGTTTCCACTTAGAGCCAGCGTCCAGTAATCCCTGAAGAGTTGGTTGTTTATGCTTTGCCAATCCATAGTCACTCTGGTAAATGGCCCCAGGCTCTTCTGGAGAAGGCTGGGAGTGAGATTGAGTGTAAAGTTCTGCTGGAGCGGGGTTCTGCCTCTAGGGGGCTTGGCCTTCCTTTCATTCAAGGGGCTCTGCTAGGGCGGGGAGGCTAGGGTGGGGCAGGAGAAGAACTCTTGCACAAAATTTAAGGAGGTGATTGCTGGAGGGGTCGCGCACATGCCCACCTGCATTTGCATGATGCTGGGAGTGGGCGGCTCCTGCCATTTTGCACCATAAGCACCTTCATGCCCTACTCTGGGCGGGGCCCTGGGCTGGGCAGTGAACTGGCTCAAGCCTGCCAGTTGGAGGAGAGGCGGCAACAGTCTATTGTGCTAACTCCATTCAGACCCCCGTGCCCCTGATGTAGAGCCACGGCGTTCGTGAGCTGCCGTGTCACTGCTTGGGCTCTGTCCCCCATCACCACGTGTCCTCGTTTGTGATTCATTGCTTCGGTTTGATGCCTGACACGCCAGGATCTCACAGTCCTCAGTGAATTCCGGGACTCCAGTTCAATGACAATAGTTCCCACTGTCATTTCTGGCCCAAAGATAATTACGCCACCACATCCTGTGGCTCTCACAATCGACAGTCAAGAAACAGTCATTTAGTCAGCCTACTACTGGGGCGGGCCGGGAAAGACAGATGCGTTTTGTGTAAGTGCAATGACTCTGCTTTGGTGCGGAGGCCCTAACTTGTAAAACATGCTGAGTTCACAGTCACCAGTGTAGCTACACAGACACTCACACAAAGAGTACTGTCTGCTGACGATGGGTGACGGCCGTGTTGGCCAGTCTGCCATCCGTCTGTGGGTGTCGCTCTGCTTTGCAGCCTTTCAGGGCAGGCCGTGCCTGGCTGGTTCAGGACCACCAACTGCCTGCAATGGCACCTTTTATCCCGGGACTAGCTGGCAAGACAACAAATTAATACCAAGCCCTGGTTGGTTCAGAGCCGGGGCTTCTTGGGTACGTGGGCCCATTGTATAAACCCATTTATATAATCTCAGCTACAAAAGCAACAGAAAACAAAAGTAGGAAGAAGGGACACAGACTGACATTGCACAGGGTTCAGAAATAAATAGCTCTATGAATTTATTTTAAATAACATTTCAGAACCACTTCCATATCATGGAATATGGCAGAAATTTGCACTTTTGCTCTCAATCTCTGGGTTCTTTTTGGACAAGATAAATACTCTCCAGTTCCCCTTTCCACATTATAAAGGCTAATTTATTTCTCCCCCATGTCAGAAGGTTTGAATTGTTCCAGTGGTGTCTCGATTCTAGAGCATGTGAGCATCTGCGTAGGTTTATATGGACATAAATTGCTTTTAAGCTACTCATGAACTTTAAGCCTCGAATCCTTTTTAGAAAACTGAAGGACTTTACTAAACTACCTCATGGGCTCCTACTGTAATTTAAAAAAACAACTTATAATTAATGCTTTTCTGCTTTATTTAAAACATGTTAAATTGCGAACTTCGAACATGCACATTTTGCCTATCTACTGGGTCTTACAAATAAGCAGTAGTGTAATTATACAAACAAAGGCACTGTTCTTAGTTAGAGAGAAAATTAATCTTTTCTTTCCTCTTATCTCTTGAAAAGAAGCCATTTTCTTTCTTCCTTCTCCCCTTAATTCATTCCCTTTGAAGCTCTTAGAGTTGCTTTCATAATAACCCAAATCTCAGGATTTGGGAAGAAGTTTTAAACTGTTAGGTGACTTTTACAATCCATGTTTCTCTTTAGCTCATTATGGTTTCCATTTTGGAACCAGATGCTTCTAATACTACTTGGGAAAATGCAACTGTGTTATGCGTTGGGCTCTATGCCTAATGCTTTGCAGACGGTATCTCATTTGATGCCCACAGCCATGGTCCTCAGATAGACACTTTTAAAAATAAACGACACCTACCCTTCAACCAGTTTTGACACATGCATATCAAGACAGAGAGCATTTTCATCACCTGGCAAAGTGTTCTTGTGTCCCTTCCCAAATAGTCCCCTCTCCACATACACAAAAACAAACCCTGATCCGATTTCTGTCAAACTAGGGTAGTTTTGTGTATTCTGGAATGCCGGGTGGCACATATTTTTGCATGTGTTTGGTTTTTTTTCACTTCTAATATTTTTTGGTTCATCTGTGTTGTTTTTTGCATGAGCTACACCCAGGGTGGGGAGGAGGTGCCCAGCTACAAAAACTAGAGAAAACAAAAGGAAGAAGAAGGTGTGATGTTCAGAAATAAATAGGTCTGTGAATTTATTTCAAGGGGCTTTGCATTCCATTTTATTGTGTAGTAGTATTCTATTGCATGGACATACCAGAGTCCATCCCTCTGTTGATGGACATTTGAATTGTTTCCAGTTTGGGGGTATTGCCCCCCACAAAGCTGCTATAAGCATTTGTATGCCTGTCTTTGTGTGGATATATGTTTCCATTGCTCTTGGGTAAATACCCAGTTGAGGAATAGCTGCAGTGTATGGTAGATGTACGTTAACTTTATAAGAAACTACAAAATAATCAGTATGGTTATAACATTGTACATTTCTACTTGTTTTAGTTGCTCTACGTCCTTGCCAATACTTGGTATTTTCAATTTTTTTTAAAAAATGTTATCCATTAAGTGATTATCTTATTGTATTTTTAATTTGCATTTTCTGCTAATTAATCGTGTTGAATATCTTGCAAATTAGCCATTCGTGTATCTTCTTTTGAGACATTTCTATTCAATTTTTTTCCTCATTTTTTAATTCGATTATTTTCTAGTTATTGACTTCTAATATTATAGTTCTTTATAGATTCCAGACACAAATCCTTTGTCAGATATAAAGAAAATGTTGGCTCTGGCTCTTATTAGCTGTGGTAGAATTCAGACAAAGTAGACATTGGAAACTTGTTGAAATCTTTAACAATTAAACATTCATAGACCTAAGATTGCGCACTGCGGGTGGGAGGAGTATAAGAGGGAAGTCAGATTCGCCAGTTTCAAACTGCTCCTGTGGTTTCAGTAGATAAGAGTTCACACGCAGAGCCCACTGCAGCTCAAATGAAAGGTTCTGACTCCTGCCATGACCATAGAAAATTTAAGTTAGCAACATTATTATGCAAATATATTCTAGTTAAATCTGGTGCAGGGGGAAAGCTGGCTCTGGGAAATCAAAGCAGTTAGGTATTAGGAAAGCGTGCTGTTCAGAGAGAGTAGTTGGTTCCCTCTCTAGCCTGCTACATAGTCTCTACTGGGCAAAGAGAGATCAAGTGAAACAAATGTTCTAAGGCATGACACTGTGTACACATGTCACCGATGGGAAACTAGGGAGGGGGCCATCTAGCAAAAAAGCATAAAATAATAACAAAATAAAATCCTATTAAAAGTGACGGAGAAGTAATTTTAAAGGTGCAGGCACTACCCATTCTTCTACTCTAGGAGCCATTGGCCAATAAGTAGATGCTTTTTAAAGAAAAGACCTTGCCTTTAAATTGTCACTGGTTCTAGACAGCTCCTGGCCACCTATAGCTCTCAAGTTTGTATAGAAAACTTAAGAGATTTTTAAGGATAATTTTGACCATGCAGATTTGTGTCCCCATATGATGACTTTAAATGTCAGGGGCTTCTGCAACAGGGTGAAGTCTCCTGTTTCTTCATTCCTCGCTGAATCGGTAGTCCAGAGATTGGTATAAAGGGTCAGTCGGAGACTGAAGGACGGACAGCATGGATCTGCTACACCGACATGAGTCACTGGGAAAAGTGGCCTTTCAAGTAAAAAAATGGTATATTTCTCCCTTCTTTTTATGTAATACTCAGCTATCTGGCTTCCCAGGGATTTTTATTAAATATTACATATTTAATTACATGACTTACAATGTGAAATTATAAATGCAATAAAAAATTACAGCAATCTGCAGAAACCACACCTTTAGACGAATCACTCTTCACCGGGAAGTATTCCGTCCATTTTTATTTGACCATCTATTTTTGATGATCTACACCAGACTGCAACGCTCTGCATTTTTGTATTAATACCAGTGAAGGTTTCGTAGGCGTGACTTCATCTCCTCTGCTGCGTGGGGAATGTTGCCGGGACAAGGAAATACTGAATATGGCAGGGGGACTTGGGGCAGTGTCCCCATTGTCGAGGTTGATTCCATTTGCCTGATGGCACAATCACACCACTGCTAGATAATGGGGAAGATTCGTGCTTTTAGGAGACTTTTCTTTTAGAAACTGGGTACACATATCCTTAAAGGAACATGGGGGAAGGGACAATTAACAAATTGAGCACTTATAATATGCCAGACACCCACATGTCACAGTCCTAGGAGGAGGGGACCATTACTACCCCTTTTTGCAGCCGAGCAGACAGGCCAGCATCTATCTGGCTGTAGTTTCGAATGGCTGACCCTGGGCTCTTCCTCCTGCATTTTTATATATGGAAGGGGGCTCTTGTTTTTGACACACCACCTGGTCTGGCTGTATTTTAGGAGGTAGGAGAAGAGCTATTTGGAGTGAAAGTCCAAAGCTTTGACCTTCAATATCCCAACTTATGCAATAAATTCCTGATTAAATTTCAAGCAGAGAGTTTTTTTTTTTTTTTTTAATCATTTAAAGAATTTATACTGTCCATTAGCTTAGCTCTATCTGGACAGCGTGTCGCTGTGCCCTTATCACATTTCCCCTCTCCGGTCACAGACTTTGCTGATTGCTCCACTTCTACCCTCGGCTCCCGCATGACCTTGGCGAGCCTCGGCTCCTCCATGCATCTCAAGTTTCCTCACCTGTAAAATGAGAAAACCTTTGCTCCTTGTTGAGTCTGCTAAGGCTTCATGGGGATGCAGTCATTTCCCTAAAATGCTGAGAGAGACAAGAGTGGGCGACGTGTGTTAAATTGCAAGTCACTCTGAGCTTGTTGTGTCCAGGAGCTGAGAACTTTCTGTTAGCTCCCCAGGGCCCTCCCGACAGTGGAAACTCTTGGCATCCTTACATGGCCCTGAGAAACTGAGCCCTGCTCTTCTCCCTGGCTTTGGCTTTTGCTCTATCCTCTAAAATAGCATCCGGGCTCCTACAACATGACCCGTGAGCCTCTGGGGGTTTTACACGCAGCGCCATCCGGTCAGAATGCCCTCTGCTCTGTCCACACTTGCATGACCACCTGCTGCTCTGGTCACTGAGATGCAGCTTTGACATCCCTTCTCTGGGGTACTTTCCCTGCACCCCAAGTCAGGGACCGGAGCCCCAACTCCTGCATCGTCTCCTCATCACTGCACATCACAGGTATATTGTCACAGCCTCTTTGTTTGCATCCCTCATGTGACTGTTCACTCCAATGTTTCTTACGAATCCCCTGCACCTAGCACGGTGCCTGACGTGCAGCTGGTGCTCGATAGAAGAATGAATAATGAAAGAATGTAAGTTTGGGAAAACGTGCGTACTTGTTGGTTCTTCCAAGAGAGGAAAAGGCAAGAGCTTCATAAATGCCCATTTTTGTGAACCTGGAGAATTATCTGGAAGCGAAGGAGGAGGGTCAGATCTGGAGCCAGGAGAGCCTGAATCATAAGATTCGTGGGATCCAAACCTGGGAATCATGGGACTTGTTTCTGAGTGACAAAGAAGAGTGAGTGGCTGTCTACTGTCTAGGCTTTGCTGTGGGCGGGAGACTGGTGGTCGCAAAATCCACGCAATCACGTTGTACACAGGAAAAGTTGTGGGCCTTGCTACCGTCCAAGAACAAGCCCATCCCATCGTTAATCATGTGTTTCCCTTTTTGTACTGGATTCCATCACAAAAGAATTAACTGTCTGTGACAGTCAAGGTGCTCTTAACTCCTCGACAAGAATAATAAGGCCTTACTTGTTCACAAACGAGAATGCGACACAGAAATCAATACCACCAGCCAGTAAAGTCCAAGCCAGCTGCCTCCCACCAGAAGAGCCCTCTCCAGGGAAGGTTTACCCAGCCTGACCGGACTCAAACATGTCTTCTGTTCTCTTCTTGGAATATTATTTGAACCTTCACTCTTTAATGTCTGATATGCTTATGTTCTGCATGGCCTCCTAGGTGAGAAGGGAGTGGGTTTCAAATTACAGTCACCTCTGGGGAGCAAACATCCCCAGCCTTTTCCTTCTTGCCCAAGGGAGGTGCCTGGTAAATATTTGCTAATCAGATTCCATGGAGTCCTCGCTCAGCCTCAGCGCGCGCATCCGTCACAATGGAGCTCATTTTTCATCTCTTATTCGGCTTCCTAACAACCCTTTCTTAAAGTGAGTCCACTTACTCGTGTGAAGTGGAGAGACCTGGGCAGACGTGAAGAATTCAGCTTTTCTTACGGCCTTTTTAGGCTCTGGCCACGCGCCCTGCCTGGGTGACCCTGTGTTATTGTGCTCCGAAGTCCGGCCTGTTTGAACAAAAGGCATAATGGGCCTAACAGGGTGATCATGCGACGTCGCAGAACAGAAACGGATGTGAGAATGAGACACAGCTTCTCCCTCTCTCCACGGTGCAGTGCTTGGAGGGCCTTTGGCGAACTCGAAGAAGCCCCAAGCCCCTATCTTAGAGCTTTGATGTGCCACTGTAACCAATGCACAGCAGGACGTTGCGCCCTGCTTCGAATTTAAGCCATCCTGTTTAATTTGAGCAAAACTCTCTTTACGGGAGAATTAAACAATAACCACATCACAGGGAAGTCTTCAAGTAGCACCAAACGTCTGCTGCAAAGCGTAGTGACAAGCACATGGCCCTAATGGTCCACAGCCTGCCCTGAAGAAGTGCAGATGTCTATATAAAGGGAGAATTTTGTTTGTAAGATGCTTTTGGTCTGAACTTTCTTTGGCTTCTGTTAAATGGAGAACTTAGCAACTTACTGAAAAGAAGGCATTTTTGTCTCCACCCGGGAGGGCCTAATTGTTCCCTTGCTCCTTTGGCTTCCTGACTGATGAAGTAAGTCTTGGGCTATCTCCATCAGTTAGAGCATTGTCAGAATGGCCAACAGTGCATGCACCAGACCTACTGTTCCTAGCAGGCAATGCAGGCTTTTAGTAAAACACAGAGCTGAGTGTTCAGAGACCCGAACCATAGTCCTGCATTGCTGCAGATAGCCTGGTGGTCCTGGGTAAGTCATTACTCTGACTGCATGTGATTTTGCATCAGTAAAAACTCAGCACTGATTACTTCTAGCTATATCATCTGGTGTTGCTCTTTTATGCATGTCTCTGGGCCAGAGGATTATTAGCAAATTTCAAACTTATTGACATAAATGCTCTAGCAGTTATCTGGGAAATTTTGTCAATTCATTATAAATCACCAGAGAGGGTGAATCAGGCTCCAAAGTGGATCTTTGCTAGCTAGCTCTGAGTAGTCCATTTTTATTGTCTGGCTTGGAGACATTCATAAGATATTTTCCAAATATACCTTTCCCTTGTGCAGTGTGGTCTCTGGGAGAGTTCAGGTGCAACAAAATCAGGTGTCACGGAAATGTTAGGTCATTCCAATTCACTGCAGTTCATCTTTGCAATTGTGCACAAGACATGACCCAGAAATACAGAAATGAATGAAGCAGAAGAATTGTCAGTCCTATCCTTGCTCGTGCAGACACAGCTGGGCAGACAACTCCGTGACCTTCTGTCCTGTATCCTCTTGATGTCTATATCACTGGAGTAAATGCATCTTCACATTCTCTTGTCCTGAACCTCGGATGAAAATATTTCAAATCTTGACCCTTTCCTAACTCCAGAGGGGTTCTTTAATGACCCAAGCAATACCATTAAACAAATAGTCCCATGCAATCAAGGTGTTGGCTGGGAGGGGAAAAAATAGTCCCCATATTTCTGGGCAAGGATTTTTTTGTGTAAGACCTTAAAAGTAATAGGCAACCAAAGCAAAAATAGACAATTGGGATCACATCAAGCTAAAAAGCTTCTTCACAGCAAAGGAAACAATCAACAAAGTGAAGAGAAAACCCACAGAATGGGAGAAAATATTTGAACACTTTCCATCTGACAAGGAATTAATAACCAGAATATATAAGCAGCTCAAGCAACTCAATAGGAACAAAACTAAATAATCCAATTAAAAATGGGCAAAAGACCTGAACAGATTATTTCTCAAAAGAAGACATACAAATGGCCAACAGGTATATGAAAAAATGCTCAACATCACGAATCATCAGAGAAATGCAAATCAAAGCCAGAGTTCGATATCATCTCACCCCAGATAAAATGGCTTGTATCAAAAAGGCAGGCAATAACAAATGCTGGTGAGGATGTGGAGAAAGGGGAACCCTCGGACACTGTTGGTGGGAATGTAAATCAGTACAACCACCATGGAGAATAGTATGGAAGTTCCTAAAAAACTGAAAATAGAACTACAGTATGCTCCAGCAATTCTGCTACTGGAGAAATATCTTTTGCATACGTATATATCCAAAAGAAAGGAAACAAATATATCAAAAAGATGTCTGCACTCCTATGTTTATTGCAGCACTATTCAAAATGTCAAAGATAAAGAATCAACCTAAGTGTCTGTCAGTGAATGAAGAAAATATGGTACATGTACACAATGAAATATTATTCAGCCACAAAAAAAAAAAATTAAATCCTGTCATTTGCAGCAACATGGATGGAGATGGAGGCCATTATGTTGAGTGACGTAAGCCAGACACAGAAAGACAAATATTGCGTGTTCTCACTCCTACTCGGGAGCTAAAAAGAGTGGACCTCATGAGACAGAGAGTAGACTGGTGGTTACAAGAGCCTGGGAAGGGGAGGGTAGGGGGGCAATGAGGGGATAAAAAAGAATATAAATATTACCACTGAGCAGTACACTTAAAAATTGTAAATATGGTAAGTTATATATGTATGTTTCACCCCAAAAATTAAATTTTAAAAATAGTCCCCATTTAAATGGAAGATGGTAACTTTTGGTCATTTTTCACTCTGCTATTATATAACAAACTCCAAGGCACGCCCAGCTTTTTTTTTTTTTTTTTGGAGATCCTAATCACAGCATTGGCATTGATAGATACCAGGAAGACTCTGCAGGGCCTACAGATGGTATCAAGATCAAAATGACGTCAAGATCAAAATGATATCGAGACCAAAGTCGTCTTTGCCCAGCCAGGCAGGGGAGGAGGATTTCCCCACACAGCACCTAGCTCTTCCCTCCTTTCTGAACAGTGTTTTGATTCAGTGAACAACTTAGGAAGTAAAGACGGCTTCTCTGACCACCACCAGCTTCCAGCTGAAATGGTAGATCTAGCTTAGCTCACAAGAGAGAATAGAAGAGAGGGCAAGACAGCGCCCCCTCAGGGTGGTCTCTGGTGAGCTCTAACCACATCTGCACATAAAATTGTATCTGTGGCTGGGTGAGCACAGTGACACCAGTGTTGCAGAATGTCATCCCATATAAACATAATGGTATTCCTCCACCTTTACTCCAACCTCACAATAAATGCAGGGAAATGAGGTACCACCTCAGCTCAGCTTAGTACCCACTGGGTGAGGGCTGGAATGTCCCTACCCTTGCTCCAGACCTGCTGCCCACTCTCAGGGGACGAATAAAGCTGAATGAGTCAGGTTCTCCCGGAACCCAAGAGGCTGAAGTAGCAATTTACTAAATGTCACTGGAAGAGTTAACGAGCATCCGATGTCTGGCTTTGCTTCCTGATTCAGCCTTCCCCACGGGAGAATCTGACCCAAGATTTGTCAAGTGCTTTAACCCAGCATTAATTGAAATACGACTTCTCCCACTATCCGCTCATGACTGAGGAAGACACTGAGTTTTCAAGACAGAAAAGCTAATACTCTTGGAGTACTGTCACCATTTTGTGTAACGTACGGACAGAAAGCATGATCTGTCATTGGACTGGCAGAATTTGCCACCCTTGTGCCAAAAGACAAATTCATTTGGTCAGTGAAGTCTGTAAGGAAAGTCAAGTCAGGACATTAAAAAAAAAAATCAATTAAACTTTTTACTTAACTAAGTCATCAGGCAAATTTATTCAAAGTAATCAAATTATTACTCCTGAATAGACACATACAAGATTCCTTTGAGAGTTAGAAACTTCATACTTCAATATCTCCTATTTCCAAATAAGGTCACATTCTGCAGTCCTGGGGGTTAGGACTTCCACATATAAATTCTAGTGCGGGGGACGCCATCCAGCCCATAGCAATCGTGTTGCGCCATTTTCCCTAACACATACTCGATCAATATCTGGGGGCCGCACGCAGAGCTGGAGATGGTACAAGGAGAGGAATAAATCTCCTCACGTGGTGCAGTGGGGGCAAAGGGAAGTCTGTTGTCTCTCTAGATTCTTTGTTGGGATTTATTTCTTTGGGGTCCTGGTTTTCCCAAGGTAGGTGCTGTCTGAAAACCTGAATCTCTCCCTAGAGCCGTTGTCTAGGCTCTTCCCCACAGAAGGCTTGGCTGGACTCCAAATTCAGCCTGCGCTGCTCTCAGCCTTGAAGGGGAACTCTTTTCCCTCCTTTTCCTAGCAGGGCTCTTCCTGAGGTCTGCCTTGGTTCACTGACAGACGTGACTAGGGCTGGAAGAAGGTGCCAACAAGGTACTGGGTGTCCCAAGCTATGCAAAAGGGTAAGGATAAAATAAAGAAAGGTTTAGCCATTGGAAAGAAACAAATATGTTGTTATGCACAAGGGAGACAGTTGTTCATGTGGAAAATCTAAAGGCAGTTACTGCTAAAATACTAGAATTGAAAGCAAATTTAGCAAGGTTGCTGGATATAAAATCAATTGTCCCTACCCAGAGTAATCAAGATGCAGCTGAAAGGCCTTAGATGACTTTACTAGAACAAGATACACCACCCACCCACACACATACACACACACAGAGACGCGTGCGCGCACACACACAGGCACACACACACCCAAACACACACACCCAGGTATAGTTCTATAAAACTTAAATAACTACTTAAATAATAAAACCTAAAAAAAATATCATTTACAACAGTATCAAAGCATTACATACATAGGAATAAATTTAATAAAAGATATACAAGACTTTTACCCACAAAATAGTTCAAACATCTTTAACAGAAATTAATGGCAATCTAAATAAATGCACAAACAAACCAAGCTCAAGAAGCGGAAGGCCCAGAACTGTCAATATGTAAACTTTTTCCAAATTAATCTGTAGATTCAATGCAATCCTGGCCAACGTTCCAGTAGGATTTGATGAAATTTTGCCAGATGACTCTAAAATTTGTATGAAAATGCAAAAGGCCAGTAATAGCCAAGGAAATCTTAAAGAAGAACAAAGTGAATGACATTCACTGCTGGGTATCAAAGATTCTTATGGACTACAGTAAGTTAAAAGAGAGTGGTGCGTGGACACGGAGGGACAAATGTACTGATTGACCAGGAAAGAGAACCCAGAAACAGATCCCCTTATATACGGACACTCGACTTATGAGCAAGATGGCTTTGCAGGGAAATGGGGGGAATGGTCTTTCCAAATGCATATCTGTGCAAAAAATCATTAAATTTGATTCTTGCCTCACACTATGCACAAAAATCAGTTCCAGGTAGATTTTTAAAAGTAGAACAATAAAACTTCTAGAAGTTAACATAGGAGAATATCATCAGGACCTTGGTTAGGGAAAGCTTTGTTAAGTAGAAGATTAACAAAAACAACTAAGCACTGTAAAAGAAAAGACTGATAAATCATAAGAACTACATTAAAATGAAGAACTTATACTTGTCAAAAGACACAATTAAAAACATTAAAAGACCAGCCAGAGTGAGAGAATAGAACCACAACCCATATAACAACAAAGGGCTCTTATCCAGAAGATATTAAATCATTAAGAAAGAAGACAGACAACCAAGAGAAAAAAAATAGGCCAGAGACGTGATGAGGCGTTTCATCAAAGAGGATTTCCAAATGGCTGATAAATATATGAAAAGCTGTTCAACTTCATAACCAGGAAAGTGCACATTTCAGCCATAGGAAGATATCTCCACGTGCTGCCTTTTAGACATTCCAAAATTAAAAAGACAATATCAAGCATTAGCAAAGGTGTGGAGCAACTGGAACTCTCATACACTGTCATTGTGGGGGCTGAGGTTGTACAACCCTTGGAAAATGATTTAGCATTATCTGCTAAAGTTTGATAAACTCACGACCTATGACACCAATTTAGTAACTATATATGTGTACGTATGATGTGTGTGTGTATATATATAGATACATATATATGTAGATGTGTGTGTATATATGTGTATGTGTGTGTATGCAGTTGACCCTTGAACATGCATTTGAACTGTTCAAACTGCATTTGAACTCAAATGCAAATCTTTTTCAATAAAAGTTACCCTGAATGCACCTGCCTCTCCTGCCTCCCCTTCCACCTCCTCCACCTCTTTTGCCTCTGCCACCCCGAGACAGCAAGACCAACCCCTCCTCTTCCTCCTCTTCCTCAGCCTACTCAACGGGAAGACAAGGAGGATGGAGACCTGTATGATGATCTACTTCCACTTAATGAATAATAAACGTATTTTCTCTCCTTTATGATTTTCCTAGTAACATCTTTTTATTTCTAGCTTACTTTATTGTAAGAATATAGTATATAATGCATATGCCATACAAAATACATGTTAATTGACTGCTTATGTTTGTTGGTAAGGCTTTCAGTCAACAGTAGGCGGTAAGTAGTTAAGTTTGGGGGAAGTCAAAGTTATATGCAAATTTTCAACTGTGGGTGGGAGTCAGTGCCCCTAACCCCTGCGTTGTTCAAGGGTCACCTGTACTTGTACAAGAATCATCGTAGTAATGCTACCAGTAATGGCCCAAAACTAAAAATAGCCTAAGTATCTGCCAACGGAACAGAGAGATGAGAACTTGCGGCACCTTTATACAATGAGACACCACGAAGCAACGGGAATGAGCAAACATTTGCTGCTATGTAGAGCAAAAGGGGAGAATTTACATCTTAACGGTATGTGAGAGTAGCCAGAAGTCTTCACACAGTATAACTTCATTTCTATAAAGTTTTAAAGTAGGCAAAATTTTTTACATTCGTGTTATTGCCAAGGGGACTAAGTTTACTCAACTCATTAATTAAAATAGAAATATTTTTTGAGCACTTGCAATATTGTGGGCGATTTGGTACCTATCAAACGGAAAAATAAAATCCACCCACCGATCTATGTTTGGTTGGGGAACATATGGGGTTTCCATTGTCTTTTATTAATTCAGTTATCTGTTGATTCTTACAATTCTTGATTCTGTGTTACAATCCTTCTCTGTTAATTTCATTTTTCCCCACCTGGGTCTGCATTCATTCATTCCTTTGAATATTGCCTTAAAGCTGTGATTCTCAGGTCCTGGTCACAGCTCCCATTATATAAAAGGATATTGTAAAAGTCTCTAACATTTTTCAGAACAATAACAATTTAAATTCCCATCCATTAAAATTAAATAAATAAACCATGTTTAGTATGGGTGGAGGGAATTGGAAAGGAAGTTAGGAAATCAAATAAACAACAGGATGTTGCAATTTCCAGAAAGTTGGGCAATGCCTACCCCAGAGGGCCAGAAAAACACCCATGTACTTTTATTAGTACTGGGCCCAATAATCTTTAGCAGACCCTGATGGAAATAAATCTTGTTAAAGCAATGCTTTGCTAGGGGTGCGGCTTACCTGGCTTTGTCCATGCTGGGTGTTGGAATCATGACAGTTACAGTTACAAAGTGGCCTCGTGGGTCAGGCGGTCATTTAACAATACTCGGAAGGGTTCCTAAATTCAGCAAGTCTAAAGTCAACAAAAGGTTCCTGAAGAACGACTGAGCTTTTTTTTCTGCCTAGAAATTTAGAAACGACCCATCCTATTTTTATTCTATCAATGGTGACACCCAAAAAGTATATCAGAAACTACTTTTTCCTTATTCTCAAAGTCTGGAATAAAACAACATCTTCTGTATTCTCTGCAGTTGGTATGTTTTGAGGTGTCTTTCTTTCCCAAACTGATAATTACGCCCTCCCCCCCCCCCACCGCGTGCACCCAGGAATGGGACTCCTGCAGCCGTGACCGCATGGCCTTGCTCTCGGGGCAGAGCTGTTTGGACATAGATTGTCCTTTTCTGGGTTTAGCCACTTCCTGCCCTGTATTTCACTCTGTTTACCTGAATATTATCTGAGGAAGATAATATAATCAATCAGAATTATTTAACAATTTAGGCTACTTTGCAACATCTCTTTCAATAATTATTTGACATTTCTATCAACTATAACACAATCAAAAGAATCGGTTGGGCTTAATAATTCAAAGAACAAGAAATCCTGGCCACCAAATTACCTGTGCAATTGCCTTCCTGAAGAGTGCAGGGCATTTGAGGTGTGATAACGCCGAATGGCGCAAGTCTGCGCTACTCTCTCTGACCGCCTTACTAAGAATTGGTTGGCATTAACTTGGAAATTTGCCACCGCTGAGGAAAACCCTGTCAACAAGCACAGGCAGAGTGCAGTGGTCATCACACACCTTGTGCCACTCAGCGTGGTTTTTCACCACCTCTACAAGCACCTTCTACTGAGGGCAAGAGCTCTACGCCACGCCTGGGGTAGATGGGTAGAGCAAGGGGTCCCAAACCTACGCTGAGTTGTATAATTATTTCATTATATATTACAATGTAATGATAATAGAAATAAAGTGCACAATAAATGTAATGCTCTTGAATCATCCTGAAACCATCCCCCCCGCCCCACCCTGGTCCGTGGAAAAATTGTCTTCCATGAAAACGGTCCCTGGTGCCAAAATGGTTGGGAACAGCTGGGATGGAGATGTGGAGGGGATGGACGTGGCCCTGTTTCCCAGAGTCTCACGGTGTAGAAGTGGAGACCAACACGTGTGTAAATGGCCATAAACAGGGATGCAGACTGTAAGGGAGATACCAGCACAGCTGGGGAGAGAGAGATTGTGACAAGCCCCACCCATGGAGGACACACAATCTGAGAAGGGCTTTGAGGTCTGAGTGGGTCTTTGGTAAGCACAGGTGCTCAAGATAGAAATTTTTCCCTTCTGTAATAACCACATTTTCTAGTCCAGAGGGAGTGGAAATGCGGGGGGCAGGGTGGGAAGGATGCTTAAGGACCCCCTGATTTAGCAGCCCAATTACATCCAAATTATACCCTTCCCTCCTCCCTGGGGACCTTGAGCCAGGAGCCATGTAGCTGCAGCTGTTCCAAACATCCTATTCAGACCCAGCAGCGGGTGGGAAAGAGCTATTATCTCTCCTCAAAGTGCTTCCTTAGGAGAGAGAAACCTCTGGCGATCTTTCTCTCACTTCTCGTTGCTGAGACTTGGGTCACGTGTCCACTCCTGAATCAACCCAGGCAACAGGAAATGGCATCCTCATCCTCACACCCAACACGCCCTTCGCTGGGTGAGGTCTGCACCTCCTGAGGCAGGAGGCTGAGTGGGGAATGGATGGCCACCTGGGCAAAACCCGTGTTCTGAATGCAAGGAAGAAAGAGAAGATCGATGCTGTGTTTGCAGCTGATAGTAGCCACCTAAGAGACAAACCATGACAATGTGACTTGGAATTAGGAAAATCCATTCTGGGTAGCCATGTGGGCTAAGCTAAAACACGGTGGTTCTATTACTAAAGGTGCCCAGGGACAGCCAGAAGGCTTGGCTTCCCCTCCTTCCTAAGGAATCACTGAGACCTCTAACGAGGTGTGAGAAAGCCCAATCAAGACCTTCCAAGATCTCATTTCTCCTCATCCCACACCTGTGTCCCTGTGATTCTCCTCTGTGTCCTCCAGGGCAACATATCCATGCAGGTGGGCACCCAAATGACACTTTCCTGTATTTCCAAGAGAGAAGTGGGAGGGCACTGTGGCTTTTTAAAAGAGACATGTTGAGACCCCTACCTCACCTCGGGAGGCAGGCAGGTTATAGCACAGGGGTGGGCTGAGCTGGCTTGGGGGACCTCAGAAAGGGCAGGTGCTAGGGGCTTCCATTTCTGAGTTGGTAGCATAGAATCGATGCAATCTTGGCATTTTAAGATTTGCTCTTCTCGGTAAATCTGTCTAAAGTGAAGCTGCAGGTGCTAAGAACAGGACATGGTTTCCTTCTTTCTGTGTGCTCTTTCTCTTTGCATAGTTTTAACAGTTGGGATGGTGACACGGGCTGCTCTGGCTTTTGACAGAAACAGAGCAGCTTCTAGGTCATGGCGCACTTGAAAAGGGCTGTCCCACTCCGCCAGAGCCTTGGGCTGTGACACCTGGCTGGCCCAAACAATGAAACTCCCCTCAGCATCCTGTGAGTTTGATCTTTAATTAGCACCTGTGCATTATATTATATTTGGGTTATAGGACCTCCTCCTAGCCCTTCCTCAGCGTTCTAGAATTAGCAGGGTGGACCTGGAATTCCACAGGAACTGCAAAGGACACAGTTGCACAAACAAGGAAATAGATTATAGTTCTAAGTTCAGTGGTACCTTTGCCTTCATATAGAGATTCCCGGAGCACCAAGCCTCAGGGCCACTCTCTGTGGCCTGGATCCTCCCTAGAAGTTCACGTACTATGCAGTTCACGTACACAGCAGGGCTGGCGGCTCACATTCTTGGTAGGTGGATGATAGACACTTTACCTATCCCGTTTCCTTCTTCCTTTCCAACCACCAAGTGTGGTGGGCCAGACTTCAGGGAGGGAGCTGCAGGCAGATCACCCTCAGCTGGGCTCCCAGAACTAATTGTGGTCGTACCCCATCTCTGCAGTGGCTGTGTCCTAAGTGGCTCCTCAGTATGTGTGCCCTGGGGCCTGTATTCAGTCCCCTCTGGTGGGAAGGGGCTGGAGGTTGGGCAGAGCTCTGAATCCTAGCTCCTGCGAATTAGTATTATAATAAGTCTCATAATAAAATCCTTTTTCCTCTCTGTAATTTTCACTGGGCAAAGTAAAAACACCTTAGTCATTTCTTAAAGCCTAGATTTCCCCCCAAGAGATTCCAACTCTCTGTTTTTCTCAGAGCACGGTTGTCACGTTGCTGCATTTCTGTACAGAAATACCTCGTGGATCTATTTCTTCCATTTCCCAGGCTTAGAGGTTGATTCCCTGAAAACCATATCAATTAACTTTTCCTTCAACCCTGGCCACCAGCACTGCTTCTCAGCATGGTGATCAGATTTTCTAAACCCCAAACCCCAGAATCATGATTCGTCATCTAAAGCATGCTCGGACAATGAATGGCTTCAGTTGTGACCGATCTGGGAAATCTGGGACATTTGTCTGACAAATCCCTCAGGTCCAGCCAGCCAAGACCATGTTTTGGGGGGGCTCTGCCCTGTGGCATGAAAATAGCGACATTTGTGTACTTTTAATGTTCCAGGTGCTGGCTAAATGCTTGAAAGACACTCCTCTCAAAGACCTTTGAGAGAAGTGCTGTTCTGGGTTTGGGAGAGGCCGGGTGAAATGGCCACCAGGTGCCACAGCCTGTTCCGTTACCTTCCTCTACCAGAAAGGGGGATGAAGAGGAAAAAAAGAGTGATGGTGTCAGTGGAGAACAAAAGTGGCAGCAGGATGTCGAAGTCCAAGAGTTGGCTTCCTGCCGTTCCTTGGAGAAGCGATTTTCACAGGAGATACGACTCTGTCCTCAAGATGCGATTGAGGTTGTAGCTCATTCTCCTGCTGTTTACTCAAGAACTCAGTAAAAGCAGATTCTCCAAACACAATTTTGAAAGAGGGAGATTTACATCTGTTTTCTGTTTACTTAGCTCTTTGCAGAGGTTGTGCAAAACAGAACCCCTGCAGGGTGCCTGTTAGTGACAGAACTCATAGGACTGATCTTTAACTGCTACGGGGGAAATTGTGAGATTAGGTATTTTCCCATCATTTGTGCAAGACTGCCCCTCGCACTGCATCCTGGAGTCATTCTGCTGAGCCATTCTACCCACTCTGGACTGCAGATCCCGCGACTCCTAGCGTGTTGTCCCCTGACAGATCAGCATTCCTTCGCATGGCGTATGACAAACCACTCCCTATGAGAACACAGGTCTTGATCAGTAAGAGTTTGAATCACTTGCAGTAAGTGACGAGAGCACTGAGAATATTCTCCAAAGCAGTGTCTCCCCAAGGGACAGTGGCGTGGGGTTTGTGTGGGGTAGCAGAGAAAGAAACAGGCGTGTCATCACATGGAGGGGCGTAGTTTCCCTTACGTAAGTGTGGTTAGTTCCCCGAGCTAGCATTTGGGTCACATGTTACGGTAATGAAGCTATAACTCCTCCCAGGGTGGAGACTTTGGCGTGGTCACATGAGTCCATCTATAGGCTGCCAGGGTCTGGCCGGGGCTAGTGTTAGCCAGCTGAGTAGCACAGCCTTGCAACAAAGGCTGCAGAACTGGCTGATTGCTCACCTTGATCGAATTCCTGTAGTCTCCAGAGACCTTCCCTTCCCACTTACAGCGTGAGCTGAATAACACCCTTTCTGGTTAAGCCTGGGTGCATTGAATGCTCTGCTGGTTGCAGCCAGATACTAGCAAATGCACAGGGCTGGAGAGGTCACTCACTTGCTCAGTGCCACCCAGCCCTGCAGTGGCAATGCTGGCATCCAGGCATGGCCGACTCCAGCACCTGCGCTGGCCCAGCGTGCTCTTTGCCTCCTTCAGTCCTAGGAATCTGCAGGTATCGGGGGCGCAGGAAACTTCCGCAGCCACCTCACCGATGCCCTCCCTGTTTCCCTGGTAGTGAGTTCAGCTTCCCCTAAGTAGATGCGGCCCAGAATGTGCCCAGCGCTGGCCGGGCGTCTGTGGCTGTCAGTGTGCCCCGGGGAAGGCACGTCGTCCCCAGTCCCAGCGGGGCTCCACTCAGGAGGGGCAGCGTCCCTTGTCCCTTTTGCACCCCCGTGGCACACGCTCACATGTGGCCTTCAGGCAAATGTCTCTTTTCTCAAAGATAGAAACCCAGTTTTGAGTTCCCGTGAAAGAACTCTCTGTACCTTTCTAAACCCCCTCAGGGTCCAGAGGCCAAGGGAGCCCTCGCTGATAATGTTTCAATGTCCCTGAAGTCAGCCCTGTGTTCAGACCCACTGGGCCTTGTCTGTCTGAGTCTCAGCAGGAAACTGGGCAGAGGAGGCCTCACCCTTGGGGGTTCCCAACCTCCCGCCCCCTCAAGCTGCTCACCCAGTGTGTCCATTAGGAGGCCGCGGAGGCTCCTCTTCACAGCAGTACGGGGGTCCCCTCCGCATGGACCCTCGGGAGAAATGTGTTTCAAAGCCCGACAGTAGGAGGCAATGCTCTTCTGCCCAGGAACGGGCGAAATTTTGTCTCGTGAACTCCAGGATTCAAGTAATAGTTTACAGATTGGGTTCATTCCACAGTACCCCAAGACATGGCTACTTGGCATTTGAGAAAACAGCAGAAAAGTCCCTCTGGCTGCCCCCTCACCCCTTCTTCCATGCACAGGCCAGGAGACCTAGGAAGGGCTCTCCCCGCCTTCCTCCAGACCTTCTGCCCTGCGGCAGGTCGTCCGACCCTCATTTGGGAGGTGTCCTTCCTGTCCCTGGAGGAAAGAAACATTGTGATTTCTGAAGACACAGGGACGAATCTGAACAAACAGGCCTTGCTAAGTTCCTCCCGGTATTACTGTTGGATCATACCTCTTTGTCCAATCACACTCCACAATGCTTCATTCTTCACCAAAACTGAATGTGAAATATACAAGTTTACTTGTTTCTTTGGCTTTTCATTTCTGAAGATCCACATCATGTAAAATTTATATTAAATTAATCTGAGCGCTTTTCTCTTATTCATGTGTCTTTTCGTAAAGGGGTTTCAGCCACGAACCTAGTGACGGATAAGAAAAAGAAACTTTTCTTCCTCTACGCTATATATTCCCGATGTGACTTGCCTAAAAGGACACTCTGTGCTCAATTAATGCTTCACTAATTCTTCCTGCCCTCTTTTCCCTTCACTCTGATTTAGTTGTAAAGTTCCCTTATACGTGTACTTTTGGAGGCCACCTGACATTTCCTTTTAGTGGCGAGAAGAGAATGACATGTAAATAAATAAGCATTCACGCACCCAAAGACTTCACTGTCTATTCCTCATCAGATGCTTCCTTGTTCCATTGCCAACTTTCCCGGAACCTAGGATGGTCCCCAAAGACTGTCCAAAATCTAACGGGTAGTGACAGCTTGTCCCTGGCTCATCTAGACAGAAACCAGCATCCGCCAAGAGTCCTCCTCGGAGCAGAAAGGTAAGGGCTGCTGTCAAAAAGAAAGATGGACACAAGGTTTCTCCAATGCAATTAAGTGTTTTGACAGGCAATTATTTTTCTCATTCAGCCTAACTGAAACATTCCGAGCTTGGCAGTCAGAGCTCCCCAGAAAGCATCCTTTCTCTTATCAGTGGACTGTCTCTCTGTCACCTGGCGACTCCAGCACTGGGCTAGGGGATTAGAAGTGGAGTTGGCGACTGTCACCAGGCAGGACTGCTGCAGTTGGAGCCCAGAAGCGGCCAGAAACCCACCGCCCTTGCCAGATAGCCTGTCCAGGAAAGCGGCTTTTCAAAATGTGTGGTCATGACCCTGAGATTTGAAGAGTGGATCTAAATGTTAAATGAGGGTAGAAATAGTAAGAATAGAGATCTTGATCCAGTTACTGAAAGGGGTGGTCTTGCAAGAATAACCGGAAAATACCTAACCCCGCAATTTCCCCAGTACCAGTTAAAGATCAATCCTGTGAGTTCTCTCACTAACGGGCACCCTGCAGGGGTTCTGTTTTGCACAACTTCTGAAAAGAGCTGAATAAACGGAAAACAGATGTAAATCTCTCTCTTTCAAAATTGTTTTTTTTTTTGGGAATCTGCTTTTACAGAGTTCCTGAGTGAACAGCAGGAGAATGAGCTACAGCCTCAATCACATCTCGAGGACAGAGTCGCATCTCCTGTGATAACCCCTTCTCCAAGGCAGGGCAGGAAGCCAACTCTTGGACTTTGATATCCTTGCAGTTTTTGTCATCTACCTGCTGCCACTTTTGTTATCAACTGACAGCCATCACTATTTTTTTTTCTTTGTCCCCCTTAAAAGCAGCAAGCCACCTGGCCTCGCTGCTGGCATCCGCCTTCTCTTCCTTTGGGCTGCCACGCCATCTCCCTGCTCTCTTTCTTCCCCCCCCCCCATTCTCTCTGTCCTTCTAAAGGATAAAATAAACCTGTTTTTACTTTTATATCTTAATCTCTGAGTGAGAAATCTTTCTCCACCCATGCCGTGAGCACCTGCTAGGATTTCCACCCTAACAGTGGAACATCACCCATTGTTTTATTTCAAGAGCAGCTCTAGCTCCTCCAGCTGCAAGGCCAGCAATGCTGTGTTGCATCCTCCTATCACATCATGTCACATCACTCCAACCTTGCTTCAGTCATCCCAGCTCCCTCTTCCACATATGAGAACCTTTGGGACTGCACTGGCCCACCCAGATTGTCCAGAATAATCTCCCCATCTCAGTGTCAGCCAATGAATAGCGTTAGCTCCACCTGCATCCTGAATTCTCCTTTGCCATATAACCTGACATAGTCACCGATTCCATGACATGGACATCTTTGGGGATGATTATTCTACCTACCACACTGAACAACCGTTCCCTGTTCAGAGAAGCCCTTCATCCTCATGGGTACTGAAGCCTGGAATTTTAACACTGGAGAGCCATTCCTTTTTGTCAAGGCGCCCCAAGGGACATACCAGAGAGCCTTCAAGATCCTTGAATTATTTAGTTCCTGTAATTCTTATTTCCACTTCTAAGGTAATTCTAGTGAAAGAGAATTACAACCCATGAAAGTAAGTACGAATGAATCTGTATCTTCCTCCAAGATTCATAAGCCTTTAGCCCCAGGACTTGGAAAGCTTATTACCTTTGTGGATACTGTTTGTTGCAAGCTATTTATAAGACGTGAATCTTCAGCTCTCACAAGCTAGTATGGGCGGCTAGATCGCATAGCTACCAGCAGAGAGATACGAATTGAACCATGTTGCTTCTATTGAAATCCTAAGAATTCTAACTGCATCTTTTAAAAATTTTTTTGTTTTATTAATCCCATGACAGGTAACAACTGCATCTTAAAACTTACAGCGTTTGCGAGTCAGAATGCTATGGTGGAAGAAATGTGCATTTTTGAGGCTGAAAGCCCTGAGTTGAAGTCCCATGACTATGATTTATTACGTGTGTGCCCTTTTTCTAATTATTTACACTTTCTCAACCTCAGTTTCTTCGTCTGTAACATGTGCTTTTTACGTACATTGTAGAGTTGTTATGAGGGCTATAGATGATATAAAAACACTTCTAATAACACGTGTTCAATAAGCGGTAATTATTATTTAACCTCCAAGTATATATGTGCACCCAATACAGTATGACCATCTTCCACGCGGGCCTCAGCGGGGAGTACAAGGAAGTGTACAACATAATACCTGCCATGTGAGGCAGTCGGGCATAATGATAAGAACTCTCATTTAAAACAAAAAAGGGATGTATGTGATCTAGACAAGTTTGTCTTTTCTGAGCTTCAGCATCTTAATCTAAAAAATAGCAACTAGATCAGATGAGCTTTCATGTTTTTTCCAGGACTGACTTTCTGTGTTTCTCAGCAGCATTCTGACCGTGGGTAAATACGAGCAACCTACGAAATAAATGGGAGTTTCACCAATCGGAAATCCTAGCTATGCAAGACAGCTCCGAGGCATGTGCCAAGGATGAAAAGTTGTCACGTCTAGTGCTAACCTCACAGTCGAAACTGAGGTCCTTGCAGATGACTTAACTGTCACTCAACCACATCCCTTTTAATGTCGCCTTTGGACTCACACGGTATCCTTGGGCCAAAAGCAACATGAACTGGAACAAAATGGCAGGCAGCTGATTTGAAGCGAAATCGCACACGAGACACACAGGGGGCAGTTGCTCTGGCCGTGCAAGTGGGCCAACGGGAAGCGTTTCGTACTATTGACTGAGCATAGAGCTAAATTATAGCCACTGGAGTCCTATCAGTGCTGAGTTAGCCATCCAACACTAATGAAAATCTTCCGTTTGTTCCCGATATTTTCTGATACCTTTTGCTTTTTGTCCTTCTCTTTGGGAAATAACAGGAGAATTTCAGCTTGGGTGCCATCGTAGTCAAGGCTTTCTTTTAATGTACAGTTTTCTACCAGATCACAGCAAGAGCAAATTATATGTCAACCGATGATTTCATAACAGAACTAATTTCCATTTGAAGAAAGGAACAAGAGGAGGCAATGTCGTCTTTCTTGGGAGCATCCGCTCATGCAGAGTGATGGGCTTAAGTACAAAGCTTAGGCAGATCAAGCCCGGAAATAGCTGAAAGAGACAGGCTGTGAATTAGAGGCTGCCTGTGGTGACAGCTCCCTGACAGAACGAGAAGGGCCAGAGAGATGAACCTGGGGAGGGTGACTGACATTTGTTGGTGGAAGAACTAATGGGAGAGCTTGCAAACTCCAACTCCACGGAAAATAGGAGATCATGCCTAATACACACAAATACAGAGGAGGTCGCCATAAATGTGGGACTTAAACAGTTTGGGAATTCAGAGCTCTTAGTTGATAGCAATGCACAATCAATGTTAGCTGATAAATATTTACTATTTATTGAATCAACCCATTTGGGTTGTCTCTTGGTGTCCCCTGGGGAGACCCTGGAATCAGAAATGACCTGCCCAATGTCTGAGCAAGGATTTTGAAAAATAGTGAAACAAAGATTTTGTGATGTTCCTTCTACATCTCATTCTCTATCCCTTACAGCTAGCAAGGATAGGGGTTTCATCAGAAACTATTTCTGAAGATAGTATCAGCCTAAGATTTAAGTAAAGTATTTCCCTGTCTTGGGGTGTTTGCCTCTTCTGTGACCCAAGGTGTCACTTTTCATGTTTGTTGAGGTGTTCCTAAAAGGACGTTTAGAAGCAGCTTAGCATATTTTAGAGTTTTACCTTGAAAACAATTGCATCTTCTGTTTTCTGAGTTAGCAATGCCACTAGATTGTTGTAGGAACAGGAAGCTTATAGTCTGCTCAAGATTGGCATGAATCATCTAAATTGGCCTTTTTATTTCTAGCTCCTTCTTTCCCAAGTCCAATGGAGGTCCATTTTACAATGAAAAGAATCACCTTTTCCGAGGTTATAAGCTTCGATTGAAATTTTAGAAGTTTATCTATGTGATTACAATTTTTCAACAATTGTTGGGGCTCCCCCATGTCCCCAAGACCCTGCAAACCTGGCAAAGTTCCTTTCAGTCTGGAGAAGGAAACTTTCCTTTCTGCCATCCTGCTTTTCCTGCGGAATTTCCTGCCCTTTAAAATTAGCGTGTGTACAAAAGTTGCATCTCATTAAATTACACAATGTTGCACATAAATCATCCCAACTGGATTTTTTTTTTTTTTAACACTGTGCTTTTCGTTTCTTTCTTCCAAAATCTGAATTGGAAAGTACATGTAAGTAGAGGTGTTTGTGTCTTTAAAGAAATGCAGTGTCTCCTTTCTGGTGTCTTCCCACTTGGAAGCACCTAGCAGCTCTGTGCTCTACCCCTCTGTAGCCTCGTGGCTTCGTGGCCTTGGAGGATGGTTTCCTCGTGGCCCAAAGCACATGTGATCGCACAACCTCAAGATGAGAAGAGAGAGTGTCACACTCAGAGTCCCGCATGTTCTTAACTTCTGTATGAAGAGCTGGACAAGAGTGTGCAAGACAATTGGACTCATCACTTTGCTTTCTTAGTGGGAAAAAATTATTGAGACATTTCATTATTTTTTTCACCAACTCAGTGTCTATATAACTTACTCATTAAGAGTGACATGCATTTAAGCAGTCGATAATTCAGTAATATTTTTGAATAAAGAACTACACACACATATGCACATCCGCTGTGCATGTGTACCACCTGCTTCTGAGATGGATCACTCAATAAAGGAGTGATAGATACCTGAGAAACCCAGGCAGCTCCCTGCAGAGGGACACTTGGGCATGGACGACAGCCACAGAGTAACTTACTCATGTGGGGAATTCTTGAGAGGCCATTGGATGAAACAGTTTAGTGACTATGCTTTTGTCAACGGAGACCCAGTAGAAGCCCTTGTCCTTGAGATCTGTTACTGCAAGTCCCAAGTGAGACTGGAGAGAGTCAAGATGCCCGCAGTGACCTGCTAACACGGGACACGGGACACGTTAGGGGACAGAGTGGGCGTGCTCTGTAGAAGAGCGAGCGGTGGCAGCGTCCAGGGCAGGAAGAAGGGCACAGTTCCACGGTGCTCTGCCCCAGCAGCCATGCAGGATAGGTGACCTTTGCCATGGTCACCAAACTTTGGCTGGTGCAAGACAAACTGGGGTGTCAGAGGGGAGAGAGTGACGCCTGTAGCAGGAACCCAAGAAAACCAAGACAATTGGCCACCCTACCTCTTCCTAATTCCAGGAACCCTCTTCCAGTGAGCCCAGAAATGGCTCCGAGTCCTGCCCGGCAGAGCTTGTGCTCTGGGTATTTCCAGAATCTCCACCTGTATCAGAACGTACCTGTCTTCTAAGCCATTTATTTCAAGCTGTCCTCAAAACTAATTAAAAATAGGATTCACAAACTCAAATACCAGCAAGGCCAGGGAGGTAACGTAAATGGGTAGAGTTTTCAAAATTGTTTCAAAAAAGCGCCTTAAGTGGTGTTCTTTCAACATTTTCTGTTAGCATATTAAACGCATATGAGGCCAGGCACGGTGGCTCATGCCTGTAGCACCAAGAGTCAATCATTAAAATGTCATGTATTTCCAGATCATTGTGCTATGAGCTATGATGGGTTACAAAATGAGACATAGTTCCTGGCCTTAAGGAATTAACAGCTGTATCAGCTAAGGTTCAACAAGAGGCAGAACCAGCAAGGGGGGGAGAAAAATGGATAGATAGGTAGATAGATAAATAGATAGATAGCTATAGATGGAGGATGGATGGATGAATGAGTAATGTATAGACAGATGAATGGATGGACAGGTGGATGGATGATGTATGGCTAGACTGATAGATGAATGGATAGATCTATTACAAGCAACTATCTTATGCAGTTGTGGGGCTGGTTAAGCAAACCCGCAGTGTGTAAGGCAGGCATCAGGAAGGAAGATTATGAGGAGCTGGAACCCCACGGGCAGGGGCTGAAGCTACTTCTACTGGGAGGAATTGTTTGCTCTCTTTTCAGGGAAGGCCTCGTCCTCTTCAAGGCTTTCCAATTGATTCAGTAAAGCCCACGCAAGATAATCTCCCTAATTTAAAGTCAACTGTCAGAGACTATAATTACACCTGCAAAGTCCTTTCACAGCGTCACCTGGGAGAAGGTGTGTGCATGCCACAAAATACCTGCTGCTTCCCTTCCCACCTTTTATGACAGAGTATATGGTACAGCCCACCCTCCCCACAGGCTAGAAAGGGAACTTTGGGTGACGTAGTTTAGCCTGGCCAAGCTGACACCCCCACCAAAGCCATCATAACAGCATGATTTACAGGGATACATGAACACCCCAAACAAAACAAGAAATAGCCCTGGCAATGAGGCTACCAAATGAGAGGAGTCTACCATGGACAAGCGTGTGCACGCACGTGTGTGCATCCGTGATCTAGTTTCCTCTGGCTCTTAACGGAACAGGGGTCCCCTCAGTGAGCGAGTCTGTGGGGCTGTGGCTGAGGTGCAAGGCAGAACTGGTGTTGCGGAGGCCACTCTCGCAGGGCAAAAGACGCTCACTGGACTCCAGTTGGCCATCTGGGATCCTTGCCTATAGGTGGCAGATGGTTGTCACTTGGTACAATAACAGCCAATAAAATATGTGATCAAACATACTGACAATGTCCACAGCGGCCCCACTGGGCATGATCAGACCAACGAAGCATGAGTTTTTCTCAGAAAACTGCCTCTTGTTTTAGTTCTAGCACATTCATCTCCATTCTCCTGCCAGGCCAAGGATGGACTTTTTTTCCTTCTGCTAACAGGGCCCTGCTGAGGATGCCAAGGGCTGTGGAGACGCGGCTCTCGCTGAAACTTGCGCTAAAGACAATCACCGACTCCCAGGTGTCTCGTGGGGCGAGGCTCCTCCTGCCACGTGGTCGAGGAGGCTGGCACGGCAGCCTTCCCTAAAGGCTCAAACCCTCCGCCGGGTCACAGAACACAAGCAAAACAGCCAAGAAAGGGAGGGATCAGGGAGAGACGTCAGGGCCTCTTGAGATAATTCTGTCTTAGCACCGTTGTTGAGTACGCTCAGCGCAAGAGCGTGGTGGGCATCTCCGCTCTGCCTGCTTGCAGGTTTTTGGAGCTCACCCTGTGCTAATTAAGTGTCCGTAGCATCCTCAGCCTTCAGTGTACACAGGTACCACCTGTAGGAATTCATTTAAATGCAGGTGCCTGGTGCATACCCAGAGATTCTGATTCAAGTTTTTTGAGGGACCCAGGAATATACATATTTTTTTACAAGTATTTTACCATGTGATGCCACGAAAATAGTTTAAGAAGCGCTAGTCTAAAGCCTAGAGAGTTTAGAATGTGAGAACTGAACAGAATCTTGGACAGCTGTTTTTAATTTTATATATAGTTTTAAAATTCAGCAAGAAAGAGCAGGACCCATGGACACGAGCTATAAAATCTTATTGAAAGACACAAAACGAGAGCCAAAATGAACTGGGAGATTTATATTGTTCCCAGTGGGGGAACTTATTATCATTTTAAAAAACTCCCCTAATTAATTTGTATTTTCAAGGCAATCCCAATGAGAATTCCAATGGATGTGTTGTCTTTTGGATTTAGTTGAGGGGGAAATATACTTTACTGGATAAAACTATAACAACCCTAATCAAAATAGTAAGAGATTGGCAAAGAAATGGGCAACTAGATCAATGAACTAAAATAGAGAAACAAAAGCACCAAGAATATATGAGTGAGAAAAGGATGGTTGATTGTTTATCCATCAGGAATAAAACACAGTAAACTTCTACTTCACACCATGTGCAAAAAGACACCTAAGATGAATTGAAGATCTAAACGTAGAAATCAAAACAATAAAAATGCCAGAAAATGTAGGTAAACATTTGTATAACCCTAGGGTGACCGAAACATTCTTAAGCAAGACAGGAAACTCGAGATTCATAAAGGAAATTATAAGACTACATAAAATTAAGACAGTTTGTATAATGAAAGATCATTTGTGATCATAAGATCACAAATAAAACCAAAAATCACATAGAAGAAAAAAATATTTAACACATATATATGGCAACCAAAGAGTTAATATTCCTCATAGTCAAAGCCTCCTAAACACTGATGAAAAAAAGACCAACACTCCAATACAAAAATGGGCAAACTTTTGGCCCCAAAATATATAAATTAATGGGAAAAGAAATACAAATAGCAAATAAATATATCAAATAAGTATACGGAAAGATGTTCAGTCACACTAGTGATTGAGAAAGTGTAAACTCAAATAGCTATAAGACATTAATTTTTACCCAACTACTTGGTATAATTTAAAATTTATAATAATGTCCAGCGCTGATAAGGTTGTGGAGGAACTGGTCCCTCCTGACCTTGGTGGATGGAGGCAGGATGAACTTTGGATCCGTAGCAGTGTTGTGTATGCTGTGGAAAGAAAAGTGCCGTAAATTCAAACAAAAATAGCTGGATGTTTATTGCAACTTGTTGTGTTTCAAAGAAAGGAAGAAGGAGAGAGAGGGAAAGAGAAAGAGAGAGAGGAGAGAGGGAGGGGAGGAAGGAGGAACAGGGAGAAGGCAAAGTGTACATACACACACACACGAGGAAAAAAAGAAAAAGAATCTGAATATTTCTCAAGAAGGAGATGGTTGAATTAATTACGTTATATCCAAATAACGGCTGTTGTGCAGAAGAGAATAGATCTATATACATTAATCAGGAGGGAGATCGATGACATATGTTAAGTGAAAAAAGAATATTTTGAGTCGTGTGCAGGCAGGACACTGTATACTTTTGATGACAGAGACAGAAGGGGCAGAGGGCAGGGAGATTGACTTGTATACCTGAAGTTGTGATGAGATTGAAGGGGATACAGGTGAGATGAATAAACTTTTCCTTGGTTAACTTTAGATTACAGGCACCCACGCATCAAGAGACTTTGTCAAGTTATGACGTGGTGGAAGGAGAGTGACCAGGATGCAGAGGGGCCCCGGGCACTCTCGTGCCTTGTCCCTGGGCATGTGTGAGAATGGAAAGAGAGAATACACAAGGGGAACACATAACGAGCTCTTAGTCTTAGATAGGTTGCAAAAAACTAAAAGTTTTACCTGGAGAAGAGACGATACATTAATAGAATTTTCAAACGGTTCCCTGCTGGGCTGTTGCCTGGGACGTTGGAACACCCTGTTTCTAGAGCCCCTTCCAAGTCAAGCTTCACATTCAGGGCACATCAGATCGAAATAAGTTGGCCAATTGGACAGTGCGTCAGCGATTCCTCCCATAGGTACCCATTCCACGTGTGGTCCGGCAGGGCCAGGAACGGAGAACTAGAGGATTCATCAGTGGCTACATGGCAAGGTTGCAAGACTTGCCTCAAATGGTAGTGTTTACTCTGACGGTAACCTAGTTAATGCATGCTGTTCTACGGCATAGCTTAGAACCACAGTGCTATATACTCAGCTCTTATTACCAAAGATCTAGAAGGATTTTGTTAACTGGGTGGGTTTACAACCAAAAGGCTCACGAAAAGACAGCCATATGAAGAGCCCGGGGGGTGCTATTTCCCATGACAGGGAAGCACGGGAGAAGCAGCGTGGTTAGGGGTGGCTGACATTTGCCTGTGTCACATGGGTTTGCCTCATCTTCTCCAGAAACTAGAAAACATAAGGCACCAGGAAAGAGCAGAAAGTGCAGCAGCTTTTAGGATCAATTCAAGCACTGGCTCTGCCGTAGGTTACTCAGTCACCATGAGCAGGTTCCCTACCTCTCCAAGCCTCAGTTTCCTAATCTGCAAAACAGGAATGATGCTAGATTATGAAGACGACAAAAGGAGACAAGGAACACATCAAATACCGAGGCCATAAATAGGCACTTGCTAACGTTAGTTTCTTTCCACTCTCTTTCATATTGCACATCCCTGCCCACCAGTATTTTCTCAGGAAATCAAAGTGGAGGGTTGCAATTGCTCTGTGTGACCCCAATCTAGCCCTACCTTCCTGCTCGCCTTGTCCTCGCGTGAGCCGGGCCTCTTCCTGGGAGCAGCGACGTGGTGCAAAGTGAACACATGCGTGCATTGCTGATGTACGTTCCGGGGGAGAGACAGACACGAAGCTATCTTTGGATTCCCACGGCTTTTATAATTGGGGTAGTCATACTTCACTTACACTCTCATATAGATCCTGTTTTTAGTTTAGAAAGGGTTGTTTTAACATTTTTTCATCACTACACAAGTAAAGCTGATCTTGGGTTGAAAAATTTTTAACTACCAAAAAGCCAGTAGGAGGAAATATAATCCACCTATAATTATACCACCTAGAGAGAACTACTTTTGATGTTTAGGTTAGCATCTTTCCAGATCCACATATATAGACAGAGATATAGATAGACATGTAACTAGGTATCCAGGTACATAATAATATCTGCAGTAGATAAAATAGGTATATAATAAATAGATATAGAATAATATCTAATGGGCAATAATAGGTATATCTAAGTAGATATATGATAATAAATATATTTTGTTTATAGTATAAATAGGTATCTAATAGGCATATAATACCTAAATATCTATATAATAATATGTGCAGCAGAAATATACACATACGATTTGATATACATACTGATTTAAAAAATACCGCAGAAAAAGTGCAGACCACTCCGCATCTGGGAAAATGTCATCTTCATGATAGATTCTCCTATCCTCTCTCCATTGAATGCCAAATCTTGGTGATGACTTTCAGTAGGGAAATGAGAGGAAAATTACTGCATGGCCTTTTGGTAGCTCAAGGATCCCCCCTCCCCGCCCCCAACACACATAGAATGTGGTTTCTTATTATTGGCCAACCTGTAACAGGACTAGAGCTGTTGGCTCTCGAAGCAGTGGAAAATAGGATCCATGCAATGGTTCACGGGCTTTTTATTGCAGATATATGTATCAGCTCCCCCTGGCTCTCTAGAAGAAAGAACAAAATTTCAATGTTCCATACAAGTATTTAAGAGCATGCGATAGCCTAAGACGAAATGTTAAAAGTATCATGTAGAGTGCCAGGGGGCCATCTCCAAGCATATTAAGCTGATTGATGACAAGGAATAACCATTTACAAGAGGGATAGACAAATAAAATACCATGACAACATGGAGAAAGCCCTGTGCACTAGGTAAAAAAAAAGCTGTCATTGATAAATAAGACAGACTGATTCATGGAGTCTCTCCTACGCTAACCACAAAGACGGACCTAAGAGGCCAGCATAATTAAATGTCCATTTTTGTGAATAATGATAAGATGGCATATGGGCATATATCCTGCGAGATGAATATTTTATATACTTAACCTTATTAAAACAGCTTGGCTGAGTAGATTTCTTCAGGCAGTTTTAAAGCATGATGCTATATCCAGGAAAGCAAACGTCTTCTGGCTACTGTGTGAGCAGATGGGAAATGCTGAGCAAATGTGGAGATCAGACGATCTGGCAATTGCAGCTCCCTATTAAATAGGTTTATACAATGACGGATACCCACAATAAACTAACTAGGGGGTTTCTGTTTTTGCCAGAATTTTTTTTTTTTTGATACTTCAACTATAAAAAGATTAAAAATCATTTCTTTTGGGGGGTATACTATATAGTTGGGAGAAAAGTGAAGGGAACTCAAGAGCACTCTTCTAGTTCTAAGATCATCTTCCCCTGATTACAAGTAACCCTTTCATCAGCCAGATGTTACTAAGCGCTTCTGCTAGCTCATGCTTAAGGAGCTGGTTATATACCCAGCATCCAGCTTCAGAAACCAATCATTTAATTCTTATTAATTATAGGAAGAAGAGAACTGTGTCATTCTGCACCTTCCTAAAGATCGGAACTGCTTTAGAACAAACTTATCTACTTCTAGAGCTTAATTCAAGTGGGTCTCTAATGTTTAACTACCTAAGTGGAGGCCAAAGACATCAAACGTTGCTGATGGGGTCTAATGTAATCGATACCATTCTAGTCCATTATAAAGCGAAACGTAGACAAAAGTTGAATGCCCTGTTCAAGACATTTCATTGAGTAGAAAACTTCAATTTGTACCTTGATTGTTCTACCTATAAATCAAGCTATTAATGTGGCTCATCCTCCCAAGTGATCCTTTATATTGAAATGACCTGTTAGGAAGGGTGATGGAGACACAATTTAAAAGCCTTCATGAATAGTAGAGTTTTTAGAGGCCCCAGTGTTGCTTCCTAAATGATTGTGACCCTTCTACATTTTATATAGAACTTAGCAAAGCATGGACCCTCAGTTCTGTACCAGCTTCGTAGAGACCTGAGAAGGAAGTCGTTGCTTAAATATCTGCAAATGAAAGTTAAGACCGTATAGTGTTGTTAGAGTCCAATTTCCACTATTTGTGAGAGCTGAACCGCTAACACTTCTATAGGTTTGGCCAATGACAAGAATCTGCATTTTCTATGGAGAAAACGGAATTCTTGGGCTACTGAAAATCTTAAATATTAAACAATTATAAATTAAACAAAGATTAAGCTCTTTGGAAGAACAGCATTCCCACATAGAAATTTTCTTGATTGGACATTCGAGTATATTCCCTGGCTTCTTTAAGCAAAATTGACTCTGCACCATTCTGCACAGACACCAGCTCTGCCCAATGGTTCACCAATAACCATAAGACAAGGATTAGGAGTCAGCGATTTCAGACATTTTTCTGTGGCCCTTGGGTGTCATTGGGCATTTTTGTACTTTCAGGGGATAGCCAGGAAAAACACATTGATTTGCCACTGCATGAACTGCCAGATAAGAATCATGACATCATATTCAGCCTGTTTTGTGAAGATGCTCACAAGCTCTATAGAGATCCTTAGGCTGTGGGTCCTCACCCCAAGTCTTTGCAGTTGTTCTCTCCCTCATGGCTGGAACCAGGTAATTCTCACCAGCAAGCTCAGCAATATGCTTTTTGTCCATAATCAATTTTGGTCTAAGTCAGGAGGCAATAGGCCAGTTCTTAAGGTGATATTCAAAAGATACACACACACACACACACACACACACACACACAAGCATATGTGTGTAGCTGCTCTCACTGCTAATTTGACCTGCTGTGGTACCTCAATTCCTCTAGCTTCTCTCTTGGGCCTTACTTCTAGGTTCTGGTGTAGGATCCCAGAACACTTCTAGTTCTGGATTTCAATGTAGATCTCCTCTGTCCCCTTCCTGGGACTACAGCCCAGCAGCCAATTAACAGATATCCTGTGTGCTCCCTACCAATCAGTACACAGGACGTCTCTGTGTACTGCACTCTCCTCTTGTGAGAACCTCTTAGGAGAGGACACGATTATGCCTTCTGGTCACCGTTTCAAACCCTTTGCTCACAGTGAATGCTGATGGTTGTACCTAGTGGACAGCCCTTCTCTCCCAGACCACTATTTCCTGGCACTCGTAGCTGGCCCCTTCGTCTGGGTGCCCAGGTGGGTCTGGTTCCAGAACTTGGCCATTTCCCACTTTCCAGACTAGCATTTCAGAAACTATTACTAGAAAGTCACTGGAAATGAGTCGCCGGACCACACAAATAAAAGTACAGGATGCCCACTGACATTGGAATTTCAGATAAACAATAAATACATTTTTAGTGTAAGTATGTGTCGTGCAATTCTAAAAAGTTCCTCACTGTTTGTGTAAAATAGAAAGTTACCTGGGTGTCCTGTGATTTATCTGGCAACCCTACTTAGAAGACCACGTGGAGTTCACAAATGCCTTTTGAAAATCACTGTCTCCAGGATGTGTTCTGTTACTAATAGCTTTTGCTTGTAGGTGGCTCCACCACTTTGCTCAGGCCTCCCCAAGAGCGAATATGGTCATCTCTTCCCAGTAACCTCCTCTATGCTGTGGGGAAATCTGGCTCCTGAAAGTTTATCTTGCCTTTGGATTTGTTGGAGTTCTCTGGAGTTGGTAATACTCTCAGGTTCTTGGTCTGAAAGAACCATCATCCACTGTGGTTTGAAGTTTCTTAGGGATCCTCTCCGCTCAAGGAATTCCAACAGTCTCCAGGCTCTTGTGCTACCTTTCTGGGCTTCAAGGTGTTAACAAAAGTGATGCTCCATGTCTCTTTCTCACTTTGGAAAAATGTGAACCTTCCTTGGTCACTCGGTCTGCAACCTCCCTTGCCCTTCTCTCTTGCGCTTACCTTCCCTGGCCCCTTTTCTGCTGGCCTCATCTCTGTCCTGTCCCAGTCACTCCCACAGGCAATTGCATTTATTGCTCAGCTTCTCCCAAATCCATGATTGTCAACTCTTTCTAAAATCACAATTACCTGGGGAGGTTTGAAGAAATAGCTATGCCTGGTCGGCAACCCCAAAGATGCTATTTAATTGGTGTAGAGCGGCCCCAGGCAGAGATAGCTGTAAATGCTCCCCGGGTGATTCTAACACGCAGGGGAGTTTGGAAACTCTGCCTTAGGGCCATTCCTTCAGGACGGAGAACTCCCAGGGGCAGGCACAGTCCAGGTGTCGGGGCAGCCTGCTGACCCGGCGCATACAGCCGCCACATGCTCTTCAGAATGTCATCATCCTCCCCCAATATTGCTACAAATGATTTCCTACGATATTGGCAAACGTCCTCGAATCCTTCCCAGTGGAACAAAAGCAGAAAATGATGGAATTACAATCCTTTAGGATTTTTCTGTAAATTCCATTGTAATTTGGATACAATTGTTCAAATTTTTTGTACAAACTAAACCATCCATGTCTCCATCCCCAATATACGACTGGGCTTGCATACTCAGTACAGAACGAGAAATGAAATCCCTAATCCTATAGTAATCGTTTCACTCTAAACCGTGTCCAATTGTGTGTTAAGATAAAATCGTCATAGCTCAATTCACGGTCCCCTGTTGCACTGGATTCTTCTCCACTTCACTCTCTCCCTCCCATACTCTTTCTGACTTTTTAAATATTTCCCTGCAAAATGGTTTGAAAGAAGAAAGTTTTTGGAGATAATCATCTACCCACTCTTCTCTTGAGTCTTGTTGCAAATCACGATTTTAAATCTTATCTGCTATTTTTCAGTTGAAAAGGGTCCCATTCCTTTCACTGCACGTATCGCTACCCCCTTCTACCTCTGAGGCTGAGGATCTCTGGGCAGTTGGCTGTAGCATGATCCTGTTTTTCTTTACCAAATATCAGGAGAATACTTGTGGGGAAAAAAAGAGAAAAAAAGAAAGCCCACTCAGCAAAACCTGGAAAAAAATAAAATTTAGTTCTTAATAACTTCTCGTATTCCAATTGTCCTAGAATTTTAGCATTCTCCAGAAATGTGTTTGTGTTGCAATACATAGAACTATTAGTGTCTGGAACATTAAAAATCTTTATCCATTTCACTAAGGAAAGTAATGGGTCTTCAAATCAATTAGCCAAAGCTAAAATGCCTGCACGCCACATACAGTCTTTGCCATACAAGTGCGTATCAAACCAGAAATGGCTGTCACTATACACCCACCTTTACAGGCCTATGTGTGTGTATAATAGTGTATAATAGTGTTTCTGAATGAAAGAAAGAAAACTGATTGTATCTTGCCATTGCTGTTCTTCCAATGCACCCTCTCAGTACTCAAAACCATCCCTCCAAGGGTTGCCACTTTTTTTACGCCCATCATTGCAACTTAGATCCTTAGAGTATTTGTTGGATTTCCCTTCTGTACTGATTTTTCTTTAGAGAACACCTTCTGCTTCATCACATTTAGTCCTGTTAACCAAGGATTTCTACTCTGTTCTGGCCAAGGTGTGGGATGTGTCCTGTTCTCCTGGGAATTTAGGATTCGAGAGAGGTAAAAATCATCCAGGTACTCTGCCCACTCCAACCCTCACAGCCCATCCCCAGATCTTGTAGCAAAGTTTGTTTCATGCCAGCTCTGGTGAGCCAGCCTATGGCCTAACCTGTTGCTCTTAATCAAAGAGGAGCAGTTGTTTTTGACACTTTCCTTAGGATTGAACTTCCCTTCACTGTTTCAGATAGTCAGTTCTTTTGGAAAGTTCTGGAGCTCTCGTCCTATTGGTTGATTGCCTCTTCTTCTAGACAACATACCTGAGCCACTATTCTGTGCTGCCTGGGAGGTAGCCTCTGGCTTTCCTGTCCTTATCAAGTTGGGAAGAGGCAAAAAGGACCTCAGTATTTTGAGCCTGCCCTGACTAGGGGAGAGCCTCTATCTCCTAGAAGGAAAAAGATAGCCCCTGACCTCTCAGGGGAATGAGAATTTAGCCTTTCACCAGGAACTCAGACTCTGCTACTTAGAGGAATGGGAAATGATGGCAGCCTGCCCTGCCGGGTGAGATACAGTCTTCCTTGACTGGACCCTGGGTTTTAGGGAGCCCTGCCTTCTTGTCCCCAACCTGCCTGGAGTGGAGCTTCTGTCACACTGAGCTGAGCAGGAAGTGCGGGGAGAGGGAAGGAGCAGGTCATCATTGCTCAAATGCCGTGGATGCTTGCTGTTCTTACCGAGTTTTAGTAGACTTTCTTGAATAAATGTTTCTTCATTTGCTGTGTAACATTAGGGAAATTTTCAAAGACTTTAAATGGCTGGGTTTTTTTTTTTTAAGTGTTTTCACTAGTTTTGCTCATTTCACTGGGGAGTGGGTCCAAGGAGTCCCTCAGTTGCTGTCTGGGAAAGCAGAGCTCCACGCTAAGAAATGTGCTAATGAACATTATTAAGGCCCATCCTGCTTCAGTGCAAGTCACAGGTTTGGGAGTCCGATGCACCTGGGTTCAATTCTGAACTCTCCCACTGGTTCAGTATGTGACAGTGAAAAGTTACATACATTTTCTAAGCATTGGTTTCATCATATGCTAATATGAATCGTTGTTTCAACAAGTAATCCAACAAGAGAATCAAGTACGAAATACAACGCCTGGCACAGCATGAGCCCTTAATCAATGTCAGCTGTTATTTATTTAAATCTTGTAGGAAATGAGGAGCCACTGAAGGAGTTTAAACAGGAAGGTGTCATGAGGAGGTCCACATTTTGGAAAGATCGCTCACAGTGGGTAGGTCAGGTGATTAGGAAACTATTGCAGTATACAGAGGAGAAATCACTATAAACCAAATATAAGCCCCTCGCTGACTGAACACACCCCATTTGGCCAAGGGGACCCCACAACAGCCTTAAACTGAGTTCCTGGCCCTGATGGAAAGGGGAGGTGAGACATGTCTTCTTATATCCATCCCTTTTGGAGTTTAGACACACAGCATTACTGTTAAAATAGAGATCATAAGACTGACAAAATAGACTCTTTGTGGCAGTAAGATACTAAATGACAAACAGGACCTAAGGCCATCCAAGGCAAAGGTTAAGTCAGGCCTTACAAACCAGAACATCTTGTTAAAAAGGTTTTTTTTTTTTAATTAATCCAGTATAATGTGGCTTCCTTTCCAACCTAACTGGTGTAGCATCACACAACACATAGCAGACCCCCTTATCTCAGCTCAAGCATTCCTTTCTACTGATTCCAAGCCTTTAGACAAAGCTTTATTTCTTTAACCAATTACAAATCAAAGAATCTTTGAACCCACCTATAACCCATAAGCCCTTGCATTGAGATTTCCCACCTTTTTAAGCCAAACCATTGTATACCTTCTATGCATTGATTTATAATTTTACCTGCAGTTCCTGTCTCCATGAGTGTATACAACCAAACTGTAACCTGACCGCCTCGGGCACACTTTCTCAGGAACTCTTGAGATTCTTGAGGCTCTGGGCCACCGTCACTCATATTCGTGGCTCAGAATAAACCTCTTTAAATTATTTCACAGAGTTGTTTTTTTTTTTTTTCCATTAATGCAATAAAGGACCACAATAAAGCACAAAAACTGAGAAGCAATAACTGGAAACAGCAAAGGGAGAGGCGAGGAGACAGAGTTGACAGGATTTGGTGTCCAGATAGATGCAGGGAGTGAGAATGAGGAAGAGGAAGTGTGAGCTGACTTCTGGGCATCTGGCTTAGATGTGGATAAAGACTTTCGAATTCTTCTCATCAATCAAATCTTCCTGTGCTCCAGCCACAGCCTTCCAGGCCCTGACCCCTAAAGAGCTGGTGCTGGCTTCACACTCAGGTCCTGTATTTCCAGACTCTAGACCTTAGAGGTCTTGGGTGGTTACTGGATTTTAATGCATTGAAAGTAATTCAACCTCTACCTACCCATGAGATAGACTTAAATAAGAACAAAATGACAACACCAAATGTGGATGAGGATCAACTGGAAAGTGTGTAAAGTGGTACCAGTAACTTTGAACACTGAAAACTTTGTAGAGAGTTAAATATCCGTCCGTGCTATAACTGAGAAATTCTACTCCCAGGTATTTATTTAAGAGAAATAAAAATGTCCACAAAATACTACAAGAGAATGTTTGTCACAGCTTTATTTATAATATTTTCAAACTAGAAACAGTACAAGAGTCCACTGACAGAAAAATAGATGAGTTCTTTGTTGTTGGTATCTTTATATAACAGAATATACTCCTTATCAATAAAAATGAATGAACTACTGGCATATGCTACATGCAGCCTGTATTATTCTCTAAATCATCATCTCAAGTGAAAGAAACCTTATACAAAAGCATACCGTATGACTCCACTTATATGACATTTTGCAATAGGGAAAATGAATCTGTGATGATAAAAATCAGATCAGGGGCTTCCTGGGAGCAGGGAGCAGAGAGATTGATTGGGAAGGAGCACAAGAAAACTTTCTGGCATGATGGAAATGTTCTATATATTGATAGGCGTGTAAATTACATGGCTGTATCATTTGTCAAAAATGATTGGACTATAGACTTAAGATCTGTGCATGTCATTGTAAATTATATCTCTATAAAATATTCTTAGGAATTAAGCCACAGCTCATCTGCAGTCTTGACAGTGGCCTGCTGTTCTGGTGCACCCCAAGGCTAGTCTTGGCCTCAGTGCTAGGTGGTCCGTAGCATACTTCTTTTTCTACCCTACCTCCAAAAAACCATGTGGACTTAAACAGCCTTGATCCAAGAAAAGCTAATTTTTCTTGGTTTTGTCACCTGCTTATTCCTTTTTAAAAGGTAATGCCAAAAGGAAAAAGAAAAATTCACTCTCCATTAAAATCCAGAGGCACTAACCTAACAGTAAAAGTCTATTGAAGAATTCCCTTTCTGGGATATGATACCCGTTCCGTAACCTTGAATGTGGCGCTATCAGAGCCCAGAGGGGACAGGTAACCCAGCTGCAGATGCCTCTGGCAAATCCTGTCCAGTGCTGGATTCTGGCTACAAAATCACACAGGCATTACTCAGCAAAAGTTCTGGAAGAGTTTGGATAACTTTTCAAGGGTCTGCTGCTGCACATTATGCATTTTATGATGTGTTGGAGCTCTACTTAATTATGTTTGTCATAAGTATACTAAAGAAAAATGGCTCGTGATTATTTTTAGCTTGTTTTATGGGCATGAGAATTAAGCTTCTTTTTGACAACTCCCCAAGTGCTATTTGAGCAATTAGATGTTTGGTACGATTTCTTTTTTTCTTGACTCTCCCCAGCAATAATAGATATTAATAACAGTGACGTCTCAGAAGAGGAAGAGCTTGTTCAATGAGTTATGAGACACATTTCACTGCTAAAAACTAAAAGCTCATTTGTTCTCCCATTAATAATCCAGACCTTTTGTCCTGAGACATGCTGATAGTGTTAGACACTCTCCCTCCTAGGATGATTCAAAACTATAGCTGAACCACGGTTGGATCATGACATCAGTTCTCTGCAGCTGGGGATTGGCCTGTGAGCCCTGGATACATGGCTTCCAGCAAATCAAAATGCATTACGGACTGCTGAGATCTGATCTTTGTTTCTCTATTTTCAAGTCATTCTTCTATCTCATGCATGATTTAATTTCAGTCTCTCCAGCTAAAGTGGTGAATCATACATTAACCAAATGACTGGACTGTGTCACACGACCATTCCAATTTATTTTCCATATGGGCACACTTTAAAAACAACCGCCACCCTTACAAGCAGTACTCATTTCCAAGAGCTGGTGAACAAGCACATTATTTACAAAGTATGTAATCAGGGAAACCGATCCAACTCATTAACTGTATGACATCCCACTCTTTATTTAGACAGTTTACTGGCTGCGGACTTTCATATGGGATCTGTCATTTACACTTCCTGATAATAAAACTTAATTGAAATTTCATTCCTGTACAAGATGCCAGTTTAACAGATGGTCTGTAATTGTTATGTCCACGTATTTTATATTGGACGGCATCACACACAATTTCGCACAACTGCTATTCATTTAAATGCTGGGTTCATTTAAGACATTTCTTTCATATTAAAAACCTTATTGTTTAATATGACTGTAAAATCTATCATTAAAATTAATTAGCTAAAATTGAAAAAAAATGATTAAAACAGTCCTACTGAAAGTAAAAGAATAATTAATGATTACAATCTGAGCTGAATGCCTAAAGAGAGTGCAAATATTTGTACAGAAACATCTCAGTTTATGTGTAGGAGGCAGGAATTGACATATAAGAATGGCAGAAAATATAGGGAGTAGATTATATTTTATAATAACAAGTGATCTGAACAAAACCTCAGCCTGTACCTTCATCTGTAAGGTAAGTGGGTAGCTTCTGTTCTGTCTCTAAACTCCAACACTTCTTTGATCATTCTAAAATCTCATTTCTGTTCTCGTTTAATCTCAATTTCAAGTCCACTGACTTAGCATTCAGTACTCTGTACTCGAATGCCAAGAATTCTCACCCTTCAGATTGGGGTGGGAGGGGATTTGCAGGAAAGAAATACATCAGAGGCACTGAATATATAGGGAGAGTTTCCAGATCTTTTCAGGTAACCCAAGTGTCATTCTATCCTAAGTGCTATATTCAGTGGAATTGGAGTACTTATCACTAGGCTGATCATAATTGTTAATGTAATTTCAGAGAGCATGTAAAGGAACTTAGCAATACAGTTTGAAAGTACAGCAAATTCAGTTCAGCCTGAAAGACTGTCTTGTTTCTCTTTTGTAATGGTGGTATCCTCAACCCCCTTCTCCTCCTCCTCCCTCCATAATTTCAGTTATCTACTGCTCACCATTTTTCTATCTTTCCCACTCAAAATCTGTTCTCCGAAATGGTTTAAATAAACTCACTCACCTCAATATAGAAATGACTTATAAGACTCAAATCAACGATTTCGCCGAGGGTCTTTGCATTTCAGCCAGAGCCCACACCTTTCTGAAATAAGAATCTCCCATTTCACAGTGTCAGACGTTGATGAGGTCTGGAGTCCCTGAAGTTGTACCACCACCCCCTTTGTGACTTTCTTTCCATATTCCTACGTCTTTCCCTTGCACTCCACACTTAAAGAATAAACTACTTAAATAAGGAAACACATCATCAGGCTTTTCTTAGAAAGGATGAGGAAAAACAAAATAAATAGAAAAGCTGGGGGAAGTGGAGAGACCACAGAAGGTGTGGGAAGTCCTCCCCGGAACTCTTGGAGAAGTGAGGTACCCAGTTACCAAGAGCAAGGGGAAGCCTACAGAGAAATTACTGGAAAACGGTTTCAACCTTCCACAAGAACTTTTTTGAGTATGCCAGAAGATATTCCAGGGATATTATCGCAGGATATACCCATTTATCCAGAACGGTTGGGAATGACGTACTCTGGTGATTCCATTGCTATTTTCTGCTTGGACTGGAGTTGTCATTTACTTCCCAAGAGGGAAGGAGGCCACGTTTGTCTTGGTCACCATTGTAGCCCCAGGGCTTAGATAGAGCCTGGCATGGAGTAAGTATTCAGTAAATATTGGTTAAATAAATGAGTGATTAGTTTGACATTTATCAAAGAATTATAACACAATAAAGCCATCTTGAAAGAAATTGTTCCCCTCCGTTATTGTACTTATATCTTTTAGAATGTTCTTCAAGTTTTTAAAGGGTTTCAATCTCATTATTAAAATGATTATTATTGTAAACGTACAGTTCAGAGATTTAGGAAATGGCGCCAAATCAATACTAATCCAGGTACAGGCTGAGGCATTCAACAATTCTAAAAAAACATTACATTTCCAGACTGCAGAGTCTGTAAAACTTCCACAGGTAATCGACAGTTTGCCTGGTATTGCTGTGTGACAAAGATACAGACATAACCCCAGGCATAGCCCATTCTCAGCCCCAGGGAGCTTCACTTTTCCAGTTGATTTATACGTTGCAGGACATGCAGTGGTGGGGGGGGTGCTATTCAAATATACGGACAAACAACAAGATCAACATTTTTTATTTTGCACACTGGCAATGCAAACCCAGAGAGCAAGAAGTCCTTGCTATTAAGGATCTCAGAGTTAAGAAACTCTTGCAACCTCCTAAGTTCAGAAGAGAAAAACCCCATCTTCTGTTTTTCAGCTGTTTACCTATAAAATTAGGGACTTGGACGAGATGAAATCCTAAGGTCACTTCCAAATATGACACAAAAAAATAAACCTTTGAAAATGATGCAAGTAGGGACGGCCAAGGAAGAACATCCGAAAATCTGTTCCTCTGTCAAATCAACAAGAACAGTGGAAATAAATGTCAAAAAAATTTTTTTAGAACTCTGGAAATTAATCAAAGGCTTGCAATAATCCGAGAAGCATTTATTTAAAAAAATGGTTAAATCTCTGTGAAAACAGTAAGATATGTGGCAGCGTATCTTGTCCATTTCTGTCTCCCCAGCTCTGTGTAGACTTAAAAACCAATAGATGCTCAATCAAGATATTCATGAAAACTAGCAGCCTACTGGCCACTGGAGGGTAACAATGGGTTTCTATTTCAAGAAGAAGCAGAAAATCTAAATAGATTTAGAACAAGTAAAGATATAAGAGTTATAAGCAAAAAAAAAAAAAAAAAAAAAAAAAAACTTTCCAAAAGAAAAGCCCAATTCCAGATGGCTTCACTGGCAAATTCTAAAAATGTTTAGAAAAGAAGTAACACCAATCCTTCACAAACTCTTCCGAAATTTACAAAAATAGGGAGAACTTCTCAAGGCATTCTCTGAGGCCAGTAGCATCCTGGTAACAAAAGTCATCACAAGAAAATTAAAAACCAATTATCTTGTATGACTACTGTGGTAAAAATTAGCCACAAAATACGAGCAAACCAAAGCCAATAACATATAAATGATTATCAAAATAATTATACATCATAACCAAATATATTTTATCCTAGGCATGCAAGGCTGGTTCAACATACACAAATTAATCAATATATATATCAATATAATATAACACCATGTTAATATAATAAAAGGATAACTACATGATCATCTAAATAGAAATGGAAAATGCTTTTGGCCAAATACAATGCTTTTTAATAATTAAAAAAAAAAAACCCAACAAATTAGGAATAGAAGGAAACTTCCTCAACTTGATAGAGAGTATCTATGAAAAACTTATATTTATGGCCAATTGATTTTTGACAATGATGCCAAGAAGATGCAATGAGGGGAAAGAATAGTCTTTCCAACAAATAGTTCTGGGACAATTGGTTATCCACATGCCAAAGTGTAGAGTTGGCCTCCTTCCTTACACTATACACAAAAAATAACTCAAAATGGATCTTAAACCTAAATGTAAGTGCTAAAACTATAAAACTCTTAGAAGAACACATAGGACTCAATCTTTGTGATACTGGATTGGGTAACAATTTTCTAGATATGACACCAAATGCAGAAACTATGAAAGAAAAAAATAGATAAATTGTACTTACAAAAAGTAAAAACCTTTGTGTTATAATGGATGCTACCAAGAAAGTACACAGCCACCCACAGAATGAGAGAAAATATTTGAAAATCACATATTTGATAAGTGACTTATATCCAGAATTTATAAAGAACACTTACAATTTAACAACAAAGAAACCAACCCAATTAAAAATTGATTCCACTTGAAAGAATAAAGAGAAAATCTGAATTAAACAAAATACTTCTCATGGGCCAAAAAGGAAGTCACAATGGAAATAAGAAAATATTTTGATATAGAAGATGATGTATTATTAATATAATGTGTCACAATGTATTAACTTTATGGGATGTAGCCATAGTAAGTCTTACAGGGACATTTATAGCATGAAATTCTTACTTTAGAAAAGCCAAAAGATCTCCAATTAACTATTTGAGCCTCTACCCTTACAAATCAGAGAAGAAAAAATTTAACCCAAAGCAAACAAAAAGAAGAAAATATTATAACAATAGCAGAAATCAGGCCGGGCGCGGTGGCTCACGCCTGTAATCCTAGCACTCTGGGAGGCCGAGGCGGGTGGATCGCTCAAGGTCAGGAGTTCGAGACCAGCCTGAGCAATGAGCGAGACCTCGTCTCTACTAAAAATAGAAAGAAATTATCTGGCCAACTAAAATATATGTAGAAAAAAAAAATTAGCCGGGCATGGTGATGCATGCCTGTAGTCCCAGCTACTCGGGAGGCTGAGGCAGTAGGATTGCTTAAGCCCAGGAGTTTGAGGTTGCTGTGAGCTAGGCTGACGCCATGGCACTCACTCTAGCCTGGGCAACAAAGCGACACTCTGTCTCAAAAAAAAAAAAAAAAAATAGCAGAAATCAATTATTAATAATAAAACAAAAATAGAGTAAATCAGCGAAATAAAGCTGCACTTTTAAAATTGATAATCTACCATCTTAATGGCTTTTCATTGTTTTATCTGTTGTTTTCTGTTTCCTCTTTTTATGCATGGTTTTAAGGCAGAAGCATAATCGTTTTTTACCATTTTTCTTCACTTTAATCTTACTGCTTGTGGCTCCCTAAAATTTTTTTTTACTGGTTGCCCTGGGGTTTCCAATATACATTATAAATTAATCACAGTCTACCTTTAAATAATATTATATTGTTTGTATGTAGTATAAATATCTAACTCAAGTCCAGTCTCTCATCATTTTTGATGTAGCTATCATACATTTTTCTTGCACAGATCCTACAAACACACAATACATTGCCACTACTTCTACTTTAAATAGTCAATCGTCTTTTAGGATGATTAAAACTAAAAAACAATAAACAGCGGAACAAAACTAAAAATCAATTCTAAGAGAAACTCTCAATACTACACAAATACATGGAAGTTAAACAACCTGCTACTGAATGATCTTTGGGTCAATGATGAGATCAAGATAGAAATAAAAAAAATTGAATTAACTGATGATGGCAATACAAGCTACCAAAATCTCTGGGATACAGTAAAAACAGTGCTAAGAGGGAAATTCACAGCACTAAATGTCCACAGTTGCATGGGAGTGCATGGTCTCCTCTGTCCCTCCTCAGAGCTGCGCAGTGGCTGCACATGTGCTCATGGTTCCCTGGTATCTAGACTCTCAGAATGGTGCCTGCCTCAAGCTGCTGTAGGCCTGGAGGAGGCCCGTGGGATTCTGTGTGAGTTCCCTTTCTGGAACAATGTCTCTGTGCAATCTCCAAGCAGCTCCCTATGTTAGGCCCAAGACCTGCATGGGTCAGGGTTTTCTCTTATAGCCAACATCATAAAAGCTCGTCTTGAGAGTGGAGCCATGGGGGCTTCTCTCTCACTGTTTCACCACATCCAGGAGCTTCTCCCGGCTCTTAGCCAGCCCCCAGCTGTGTAAGTTGCCCTGAACCCTCTCCTTACCCACTTTTGATGCTTCCTGTCACTTCCCTGGTGAATCCTAGCATTTTCTCCTAGAGGATCTATTTCAAATGTGAGAATTTGCTTACTGTTCTGGATCCTCTCTGTGGAGGAGGCTCATACTACCTGTGCCTAGGCAGCCACCTGGATCCTATCTCCAGCTGGCATTATTTCCATTGGCCCACTTTTAAACATACTGATTATTTCCTTGTCTGCGTCAAGTTTACTGATGAGCCCATCAAGGGCATCCTTCATCTCTGTGACTCTGTTTTTATTTCTAAAATTTTCCTTTCATGGTTTCTTATCATTTTCATTGCTCTGCTGAAATTCCCCAGCTCTTCATGCACGTTGCCTACCTTATTAATTGCCACATTAATCATCGTTATTTTAAACTCTGTCTGGTAATTTCAATATCATGTTCATTTCTAAGTCTGCTACTGTTGATTGAATTCCCTCTTAATAGTGAGTTGCTTTTCTGGGCTTTTTCATATATCTTGTATCTTTTCATTGAAAGCCAGATATCATCTGTACAATCGTAGACATTGAGATAAATAGTATTATACCTGGAATTGGGCATGCCTCTTTTTCTGCTAGGTTTTTATAGTGGGAGTTGAGACAATCTAGTCAGTTGTTGACCTGGATTTGGGTTTTGTTGCGATAATTGCTGTCAGTGGACCATAGATATTATTTTCTAGTATCATTTTATGTTCCAGATAGGGTTTGGGCTGCTGGAAGATTTTTCTCTATGCTCCTGTTCCACTCTCATCTTTAGGCTTTCCCTGTGTACCTAACCTTAGAGATGGTTTTGTACCATGCTCTTATTCCCTCCCAAGTGTAGATTGCTGTAACTTGTTATTTGATATTTACCAGGCTGGCTATGGAATGGGGGGAAGTTCTCTGTTATCTTGGTTCATCTTCAGTCTTTGGTAGGCCTTGTGTCACTGGGTCTCAGAGGTGGAAAATTCAAACAATGACAGCCTACTTCCAATGGCAGCTAAACCCTACCTTGTATTTTTGTCATATCTTATGTCACAGTTTCCTGCATCAAATGCAGTGATAGGAGATTTCTAATGATCTGAACCTACAATGGAGTCTTCTCTCTCAAGTGTTGAAGGCTTTTGTCCTTTTCCTCTGTCTCGGCAGAGATGAGTCTTCATCTCTATCTTGGGGACAGGAGGGTTTGTTATCCTTCCCCCGGTGGCTTAAGTCTTTCGTTCCATAGGAGAAATAGGGAGACGGGGTCTGGGGAAAGAGCACTTCATACCTTTCCTACATGATGTCTGCTCCCCCTTCCAAGGCTGCACCACTGAGGGAAGCCTTCTCTGGTCTTCTGCTCTGCCCCAGATCCTTCTTGTAAGTACCTGGTGAGGTCCATGGAAAAGAGGCTGTGAATAGGTGTGAACTCGTCTTGTTTCTGGGACTCCTAGGGACTCTAAACTCATGTGCTAGCTTACACCCAACCTTTAGCAATTTATTAAAAAATTTGGCTGAAATTTAATTACTTCTGTGGCAGCTGCTCCTTCCTCTCCCACAGGTAAGCCAGGGCTCAACACCTGTCACTCTTAGAGATGTTTATTTTTCCTTAAATTTTAGGCAATTGGCTGCCCTATTAATTCAGCTCTTTGATAGGCTCAAAAAAAGTTATGATTTTGTAGGCTATCAAACTTTTTCTTGTTGTTAGAGTGGGAGTAGCTCTCTTTCATGTTTTCACTAGCAGAAGCAAGAAGTCCAAAATACATTCCTGTAAGCCTCTTCGAATGCTTTTGGAATGAGGCATGATATAAAATAAAGAGATAAACAAAATAATACTGCTATGAAAGATACCAAAAATATAGAATAATTTGATATGTTCAAAAACAGCAGAAAATAGAGGCCTCATTCTAAAAATATTAAATATGAACTATAATGTAGTAAAAATTATAAACTATAACAATAACAAATAAAATAAACTTTTCAAAAATTACAATTAATTTTACCATCTAATTTAAAAATGTATAAAACTACATATTTCTAGGGTATGCTTTCCCATCAATATGCAAAAGATGACAGTTAGCAGTCAGGAACTACAGTGTTAGGTTGAAAGTTCTGGCCACTAGGGAGACATAAAATAGATTTATCTTCAGCATAACTCCTTTCCTCTCCAGCTCTCTGGCCTTTGAAAGTCAAGGGTAAGTCAAAATTAATATCCTTTAGATTGCTTAAAATTGCTTTTCGACTGCTTTGAGTGTAAAAATGGAGCAAAAGGCTAATACATGTTGAATGTCTACAGGATAATAGACTAGTGTTTCTCTCACTTCTGTGTGTATCAGAATCACATGGGCATCTTGGTAAAGAGACAGAGAACCTCATCTGACCTCAGTGCAGGTGGTCTCTGTGTTCTTTATGAACTTCTAGGTGATTATCATGCACATCAAAGTTCAAGCAACACCATGCTAGGCGCTTAGTACATATCGTCTCACTTAAGCCTTTATCCTTCTAAAGGAAATAGTGCTATACTGATTTTACAGATGGAGGAACTGAGGCTCAGAGTGACTAAGTAGCCAGCCCAAAGTCACAAAGCAAATAAGTGACAGGCTCAGTATTAAAATTCAAATGTGTCCACCTCTAAACTCATACTCCTTTAGCTCCACCACGCAGGGATCCAGCGTTTTCATTCTCTGCTTCCTCAAGAAGACCAGCAAAGAGCAGTCTGTCTCCACGGAGTCCATAAAGCAACCCAGCACTCTTCACCAAAATGTATAAAGATTATTTTGTTTTCGCCTGGTGAAAAGTGCAAACACAGTGGATTATAAAGGTCTTCTTTCCGAGAGGATTCATTAATTGAAACCCCACTGTATTGCCATCCGCAAGTCAGCAAGAAAGCCAAAGAATTTTCAGAAACACATAATTAAGACCCAGAGGGGAGGCCAAGACAGGAAAAGAGCTTCCAAAGGCCCAAGTCCCCGCCAGCAAGTCCTCACTGGGGACCGCTCCCAGACAAATGAGGTGTGAACATAGGTGGGTTTTCTAAACTACCAGGAAGGAAGACGGAGAAAGGATCCCTATGAGTATAAACAACCTCAATTAAGGACAAGAAAAGAAAGGAATATATTACTGTCAGCCAGGGTAAAGGGAAGTCAGGAGAGAAATGAACGCCGGGGAGGATCGTTCTAAACTTTCTACGAAATGAAGGGAGAATGAGATCAACAGGGCTACTGAGAAGCTACAACAGCAAATGGTTTCTGTGTCTGCCAGTGGGAAGAGCAACACAAATTAGACAATTTGCAAACATTGTTCTCCAAGACTTTTGGACTGGAAGGAATTATAAAAGTCAGAAGAGTCTGTATCATTGAGGAAAAAATCTGAGAGATGAAAAGCTTGGTGGGGTTAATATTTAACCTGGAGACTTAGTTCAGCTCTGCCCTAGATTCAGAAGGCCCAGGACATGTTTCTTCTGCCTAAATAATAATAATAATAATAACAAAAGCAATGTTCTTTTGCACTTTCTGCATAAACAACCCACTGGGTATTTAACCGATTTCCACACCTGGCGTCCCTCGTGAATCTCCTAAACGTGCTCTGAGTTCTGTGTTTTGAAGGATGTGTGAGTACAAGGAATTCAAATGGGCAATTGTCACAGATTGCCTGAGCTAACACCTTCACCCCTCGTGACCACCTGCATCTCCCTGCTCTGCCCAATGGGTTGGCCACTGGGAATTTCTCACTTTAAGAAAACCTGTACTTCAATATTTTGTCAAGAGTGCATCCTGCTTGTTGTGTCTCACTGGATTATAGCAATTGGTTATTTATCTCAAGATCAATGCTTTTCAAACTACAGGTTAGCATTAGCCAGTCACAAAAATCAATTTAGTATATTCCAGCTAACAATTTTTAAAAAATAAAATAGAATAGAAAAAAATAACTTCAAACCCTCTCCTCCTTCATGAGCGTATTGTTTTGGGAACACACATGTGCGTGTGGGTGTGTGTGTGTGTACTCTGAGTCACAACACAACATGTGTTTCGTGCTTGGACACAATGCTTGAAAGCCAGTACTCTTAGACCACGATCTAAGAGGCTCCTCCACCGTTGTCCTGACTCTAGCTTGTCTCCCATCTAATCTGTCCTGCTCCCCACTGTAAAACGAATCTTCTTGACAACAACACTTTGATTAGGCAACTTTTACTCAGCCATTCTTTCCTTCATGCAACCAATACTCAGCAAAAATTCATTCTCTGCTACATGTGGGGCTTAGAGAAACAAATAACACCTTGTCCCTGTCCCCAGCCCCTACTTTCCTTCCATAAGGACACTGTAAGCGACCGTTTCTATTCCATTGGATGGGGCTAGTTCCAAGTTCAGGAACCTGCAATTTCCCCCGACTTCCCATTACAGAGAAGATCAAACTCTTCGAATCTATCAAGCCCCTCTTTGATGAGATCTACTCTCTCCCTCCAAGTTTTTCCTCCCCTTGTCTATTTGGCTCTAGCCAGCCTTTTCCACCCACCTGCACATATCCGTCTGGGTGCCATGTTAATTCTGGCTGCTGTGTCCTTTCTCCATTACTGACGCTGTATTTCTGTCCCGGCTAAGCAAACCCTCTTCAGGACCCCGGGATCTCAGCCCATCCTCCTCCCTTGAAATGCATGGCCTTGCTATGGGCCACATCTGGTCCTCATGCCACTTCCCTGCCCCCTTCTCGCTCCAGTCATCAATGCAGAATTCCTCTCTGCAAAGTACTTTCTAGTCCATCGTCCCTTTATTTAGAATGTCTCCAGGGATTGTGTTTTCATCACTTTACTTGAAAGCCTATTTCACAGTCTGGTAGGTCTCACTGTCTAGAGACTTTTTATCTTTCTCTAAAAATTTGCCTTTCTTAATTTTAACCTATTATTCCTAGTTATACCACTGATAACACTATAAATAACACTTTCAATTTTGGCAAAAAAAAAAAAAAAACCCTTCTTTTCCTCACTTAACTAAGACTGTGTGTATTTAAATGAATTCTCAGTCATCATTTGACCTTACTGTTCATTATTGAATTCTAGCAGTTAATCATCAAACACATTACTGAAAACAGGACAGCTCCAACTAAAAGTGGCTGCAGTCTAACAGGAGAACTATAATCTTTCTCTTGCTGGAAAAATCCAGGAATGGCCATGAACTACACGATCTTTGGCAATTTGGCCTCATTCGATTTCCTTCTGAGTTTAGCATAAAAGGAAATAAAAATATTTAGGCAAAACATTTTAAAATTCTGAGGTATGACATATTTTCTTTTGCATGCCACGATCTGTCTACTTTCTTTGCTCATTTGACAAAATGTACTGAGTTTCTCCCTAGACCCAGGTCCTTTATTAGATGCTAGGGATTGAAGATAGTAAAACCACGCAAGGTGCTCACTGCCTAGTGGGGGAAATAGACTTGTCTGGTCAGCGGATCATCATAGCATAGTATCATATGACTGTAAATGGGGTAGAAGTAGTGGGTTGCCGTGTTGGGAAACATCAGCTCTGGTTCTGAGAGTGAAGACAAGTTCCTCAGATAAATCTGACATTTACAGTGGGTATTGAAGCAATGAGTAGAAATGTCTTAGATAGAAAGAGGAGGAAGACTATTTTAAAGAAAAGAGCAAAACTTGTGCAAATGTACAAAAGCCAGAAGGATGCTCAATACCCAGGGACTAGTGAAAAGGACGGGAGGCCGGAACCTATGGTAGATAACCAGAAATGATTGGCAATGACCTTGAATATCTGCGGAGGATTGTATGCATGCTAAGGAGTTCAGCACGCATCCTAAAGCCAACTGCACCTCAGTGGAGATTTTTAACAGTGGAAAGTGCCAAGGTCCAGGTTTATTTTGAGTAAGACTATCATGAAAGCAGTACAGGCCGGGCGCGGTGGCTCACGCCTGTAATCCTAGCACTCTGGGAGGCCGAGGCGGGTGGATCGCTCGAGGTCAGGAGTTCGAGACTAGCCTGAGCAAGAGTGAGACCCCGTCTCTACTAAAAATAGAAAGAAATTATATGGACAACTAAAATATATATATATATACAAAAAATTAGCCGGGCATGGTGGCGCATGCCTGTAGTCCCAGCTACTCGGGAGGCTGAGGCAGTAGGATCGCTTAAGTCCAGGAGTTTGAGGTTGCTGTGAGCTAGACCGACGCCACGGCACTCACTCTAGCCCGGGCAACAAAGTGAGACTCTGTCTCAAAAAAAAAAAAAAAAAAAAAATGAAAGCAGTACAGAGAGCAGAAGGGAGACAGCATTATGTGAGCAAGATCAGTTTGGAGACTGCTGCAATACTGCAGACCAGGTAGTATTTTATTTAAAACACATATGTGTGTGCTCTGTCTCTCTCTCTCTTAATCTGCCCTTGAGAAAAATAAAATGTCATTGTTTTAAAAAAGAGAGATGAACTGCTTCTTTTCAAAAGATATTTGTTACATGAAAGAGCATCTTGAAAGCGAATGTGTTGAAAACTTCCATTGCTCTGTCATTTTATTGCCAAATATGTGTATCCCCTATAATAATTCTCATTGGATATAAAATTTTCTAATATGTTTGAGAATCTTCCATTTGAAGAACTTCAGTGGGCTTCAAACATTTTAATGTCTATGTGTATACACACTTGGGATAAAAATGTGCACATACAGAAACATGTTTCATGTATGTCTATACAAACATATACTTTCAGTTCAGTTCACAAGATAACCAATTCATATCAGAGAATATGGATCAACTTATAAGACAAATGCTGTACATAAACCGGTAGGTGGGGTAAAAATAATCATTTTTAAAAGATTATAAAATAATGCTATAAATGGACCCAACAATACACAGCTCCCATTTGATGTATTTCTATTTGTGAGGTAACTGATTCCTCATGACAGGGATTAAAACCCATTAGTAGGCAAGGCCAGGCCAGGCCAGGCCAGGATTACGCTCACGCCTGTAATCCTAACACTCTGGAAGGCTGAGGCGGGAGGATTGCTCAAGGTCAAGAGTTTAAGACTAGCCTGAGCAAGAGTGAGACCCTGTTTCTACTAAAAATGGAAAGAAATGATTTGAACAGCTAAAAATATATATATAGGAAAAAAAAAATTAGCCGGGCATGGTGGCGCATGCCTGTAGTCCCAGCTACTCAGGAGGCTGAGGCAGGAGGATCACTTAAGCCCAGGAGTTTGAGGTTACTGTGAGCGAGGCTGACACCACAGCACTCTAGTCCAGGCAACAGAGTGAGACTCTGTCAAAAAAAAAAAAAAAAGCAAAAAACCCATTAGTAAAGTAGAAACTTAAAGAGGGGACTTTGGATACATTTGCTCAACTAGGGTGTATTATGAAATACCTTTGGTCTTATGATCGTAACAAGGAAACACAGAAAACAAAAAATGATATTTTTCTATGGGGTGAACAAAGGGTGTTTGACACAGATAATCCAGAATTCCTGTGAACTGGGTTCTAAAAAAAAATGAGTCCATTGTAACTGAACAAAAAGATGGAGTAACATCGTCACCTGATAGTGGGGGACACAGAGTCAGGCCGGCCATACGGAGAAAGATTTTGAGGGAACACGAAGAAAGCCTGTGAACCCTACCTGGTGGTGTGAGTCAGCAGGAGGAGCCCCCACTGTAAGCTCTGGAAGACCCTCACATGCAGAAAAAAAATCATTCAGTCTAAAAATTCTCCTGTTTCACCCAAAATTATGCCAGAAAACATGGCAATGGGGTGGAGAGCTGCACCTTCTTACACTGCATCAATTTGAGTTTCACTCCAACATAGGGAAGAAACCTTCCTGGAAATCTAGAGCATCCTAGAATAAAGACTACACTAGAATTACACCAACGAAACATTAAAGCCCAGTCTGAAAAGATAAAGCTGACCCACAAGCAACAAAACTCCCTGAACCAAAGTTTTAAAAAAGACAACAGCACTCATCAAATGAACATTAACAATGTCCAGAATTCTATCAAAGATTGCTAGACATGCCAAAAAGCAAGATACATACTCAAAACTGGAAAAAAAAATTAGTAAATAGAAACAGATAAAGAAATGTCAGATATGACAGAACTATCATTCAAAGATTTTAAAGTAGCTATTATAAATATGCTCAACAAATTTAAAGAAAAATAAACCTAATGGGAAGAGATGAAAGATCCAAAAAGAACTAAATGGCCAGCCTGAGCAAGAGAGGGAACCCGTCTCTACTAAAAATAGAAAGAAATTATCTGGACAACTAAAAATATATATAGAAAAAATTAGGTGGACATGGTGGCACATGCCTGTAGTCCCAGCTACTGGGGAGGCTGAGGCAGGAGGATCGCTTGAGCCCAGGAGTTTGAGGTTGCTGTGAGCTAGGCTGACGATGCCACAGCACCCTAGCCAAGGCAACAGAGTAAGACTCTGTCTCAAAAAAAAAGAAAAAAAAAAAAAAGAACTAAATGGATAATTTAGAAATGAAAAAATACAATCTCTTAAATTAAAAAAAATCATTGGGTGAACTTATCAACATATTAGATATTGCTGGAGAAAGAATTAGTGAACTTGAAGATATAACAATGGAAACTATTCAAACTGCACTACAGAGATTAAAAAGCCGAAAAATAATAGCAGATCTTCATTACCTATGGGACAATATCAAATAGTAGAACTTGCATGTAGAGTTCATGAAGGAGAAGAAGGGGATGGCAGATAAAACATTTAAATAAGAATAGCTGAAATTTCCCCAAATATCATGGAAACTTCGTAACCTCAGATCCAAGAAAGTGCAACAAAACCCTCGCAGAAAATAAATAATAAATAAAATCACAACAATGCACATCATAATCAAATATGTGAAAATCAATGATAGAAAAATCTTAAAAGCAGCCAGGGGAAAAGTGACACATTACGTAGAAGGGAACAAAGCTAAGAATGACTTCTGCATTCTCATAAAAGCACAGCAAGGCAGAAGACAATTGAATGGCTTCATTAATGGCTGAAAGGATACAGTGTTAACAGAATTCTATATCCAGCAAAAATATTCTTGTAAATTTAAAATGAAATCAGTATTTTAAGGCAAAATAAAAGTTGAGAGAGTTGCTCCACAGTGGAACTAGACTTCAAAACTATGAAAGGAAGTTGTACAGAGAGAAGAAAAAATGACACCAGATGGAAATGAGAGTCTACACAAAGGAATGAAGATCATCAAAAATAATAAATGTGTGGACATATATAAAAGACTTTTTTCTTGTTTTAAAATATCATTAAAAGATATTTGACTGATTAAAGCCAAAATAAGTGCAATGTATTTTGAATATTATAAAACTTACAGAAGTAAAATATATGGCAAATAGGTCAGACAGAAAGGAAGTAGAAGTGTATACTGCATTTGAAATTCTTACATCATACATAAAGTGGTATAATAGCATTTGAAGGTAGACTATGACAAATTCAAGATATATATTGTTAATATGACAGAAACTACAAAGGAAAATACAAGAATGTCCAAGGCAATAGAGGCAATAAATGGAACTCTGAATAATACTCAATTAAGAGTATCCAAAAGAAAGCAAAAAAAAAAAAAAAAAAACAGGAAATGAAAGGAGCATAGTAATAGAATACATGGGAAAATAGAAAACATAAGCAAGATTTAATGCGAGCATATTGATAACTACATTAAAAATACATGGTCTAACATGCTGATTAAAAAGCGGGAATATCAGACTGCATCAAAAAGCAAAACCTGACTATGTGCTTTACAAAAGAAATTCACCTTAAATATAATACACAGATTCATTAAATATATAAAAGGATGAGAAAGATATACCATATAAACTATAGTCATAGGAGATACAGTGTGGCTATAGAAATAATAGGAAAAGTAGACTGCAGAACCAGAACTATTTCTAAAAATAAAGAGGGACATTTCCTAGAGGTAAAAGTGTCAATTCAACAAGAAGACGTAACAATAGTAAATGTGTGATGTGCCTAATAAGAAAGCTTCAGAATACACGAAGCAAAAACTGACCAAACTGAAAAGAGAAACAGAAAACGTCACAATTAATGGAGATGTTAACGTTCCGTTCTCAGTAATTGACTGAAGAAGCAGGCAGAAATCAGTAAAGATAAAGACGACGTGAACAATACTATCATTCAACTTGACCTAACTGAGACTTACAGAACACTAACACCAACAATATCAGAAGACATATACTTCTCACATGCACTGGAACATACATCAATATGTCATATGTTGAATCATAAAAATTTTTTAGTACATTTATAAGGATTGATACCATACGGAGTATATTCTGGAATCAGATCAGAATTGGACGAGAGGGCAACGAACAAAACATATCTAGAAAATTCCAAATATTTAGAAATTAACCAAAATACTTCTTAACACACCATGGGTCCAATAAGAAATTAGAAAATATTTTGAACTAAGAGAAATTTTTAAAAAATCATATCGAAATTTGTAGAATGCAGCTAATCCATTGCCTAAAGGGAAATTTGTCATTTTTAAGTCTTATAAAAGGAAAAAGATTTCAAATCAGTGATTTTATTTTCCACTTTAAGGAGCTAGGGGAAAAAAAAGAGCAAATTGTACTCAAAGTTAGTAGAAAGAACAAAATAATAATGGTAATAGGGATATTAATGATAGAAAATTGGGAAACAATAGAGAAAAATCAACAAAACCAAAGACTTGTCTTTTGAAAAGATATAAAACCTGAGGTAGATTAATTTTTAAAAAGGATAAGACACCATTATCAATAACAGGAAGGAAAGAGGGCCATCACTAGAAATTCTGTCATTAAAAGGATAAAAAGGGCATATTATAAACATCATGCTAATAAGTTTGACAACTTAGATAAAATCAATTTACTTGAAAGATAGCAATTACCAAAGCTGACACATGAAATTGAATTTATAATTAAAAACCCTCTCCCTGAAGACATTCTAGTCCCAGAGAGATTCACTGGTAAATTCTAACAAACATTTAAGAAAGAATGAATGCCAGTCTTATACACCATCTCAAAACTAACAGAGCCACTACTCCCCAACTCATTTTATGAGGTCAGCATTACCTTGACTATAATGTCAGGCAAATATATTACAAAAAAAGGAAAGTCCAGATTAACAATATTTATGAATATGGATGCTAACCTCCTTAATAAAATATTAATAAATCAAATCCAACAATGTATGAAGATGACAATACATCCTACAGCCTTGAGTTTTATCCCAGAATGCAAGGTTTTTATTGTTATAAATTCAATCAGGATAATTATTAAATCAATCAATTTAATTATGATGTTATGGTGAATGATAACAGAATCCCAGAATAAGAGAAAAAAAGAAACATATGATTATCTCAAGAGATGCAGTAAAAGTATTGGAAAACTTCAACCTCCATGGAAAAAGCGCTTAGGAAACTAGATATGGAAGGAAATTTTCTCAACCTAACAAAACTCCAAATACAGACAAAGCTCTTTGAGCAGGGTAGTTTTGTATTTAGCTTCTCAAAATAGATTTTTGAACTATTAAGAAAGATACAAGGTCATGCCGACCCTTTGTTTCAGATCATTCATTTGGTCCTGGCCAGGATTTTATAAGATTAAAAGAGTTTGCTTCTGAAATGTAAGAAAGGCCACGACGTTTATCAACTAGAAGGTTCCTAATCGCTAGAGATTGTTCTGATTCCAGAGGGAACATCCAGGCAGCAGCGTTAACAGGCGTTACTGATTAGTGAAATCACTTCTCAAGCTCTACATGCCCCCACCCCAAAGCTAAATAAATAAATAAACACACATTTTCTTCTAACTTGAGATAATTTCTCATAGGTACTTTCTAATGTTTTCTAAAAGGTCAGCATCAAACGCTGCAACTCAGTAACGAATATTCTGATCTTGTCTTTGATTCAGCAAAAAAGAAGAACTGGCAGAAATCCAGTGCAAGCCACGTATCAAGTAAGCCACCTCTGCCCCTTGGAGACGTAACTGAACTTGACTGCAGCCCTCAACGCCCCCAACCAGGAGGGTTACTTCACCACCCACACGGCCCTCTCCACGGCCCTCTCACCCCTCTCACCCCTCTCACCACTGTGCAAACTTCCTCCTGCTTCTCTCTGTTCACCTCCCATAGCCACGTGTTTCTCAGTTGGGTTCAAATCAGTCCAGACAGAAAGCCCAACCCCATGAGTCTGCAAAAAACCATCACTCACCATGACTTAGCAACTTCATCAGAAATCCCCAGAGCAGAGCGGAGTGCAGATTTCCACCTTCTCTGGGGCTCTGCCCTCCACTGTTTCTGTTTCTTTCTCTCTCATCCCTCCTGCAAAGTCATTGCCTTGCTGAGCACAGAAGTTCTATCTTTCCGCCTCTGAATCACGGACTTTTACCGACAAATACAATCCTCTGGAGGCGCTCTGATGATGACAAATTACTGTCTTGTTAAAATAGCATGAAAACATGTTCTTGTTAGCGTTGGAGACTGAAGAACAGAAACAGTTGCTGTCTTCAGGTGCAAAACGTTGGCTGAATTACATTGTTAAACATCATTTACTTTTACAAAGCCCACCTGCATTGTGCTGTATAACGGCTGGAACTCTATCCATATTTCCTTCAAAAGTTGGAGCCTAATTCTCTCCATCTCCCAAAAGTGGGCTGGACTTAATAACTTGCTCCTAATGAATAGATTGTGCTGGAAGTGATTCTGTGTGGCTTCCAAGGCTAGGTCATAAAAAGGATAGCTAGGCTCCTTTTTTGAGGTGAGCCAGCCGCCATGTTGTGAGGACCCCCAAGAGGCCCTATGGAGAAACCCTAGTGTGGAGAGACTGGCGTGGAGCGGAACCAGCTTGCCGGCCGGGGCCACCTTGAAAGCAGTCGTCCAGCTTCAGCCAAGTCTTCAGATGACTTCGGCCCTGGCTACATCTTGACTGTAACCCATCCAGCTATGCTGTTCCCAGATCCCTGACCCGTAGAAACTGTGAGAATAATAAATTCTCATTGTTCTAAGCCACTAAATTTTGGAGTAGTTACAGCGCAATAGATAACTAAAACAAATTTCTTGGAAAAACAATACATTTTTTTTAAATGAATGAATGAACATTCAAATCAGAGCATTACCAGAGAAAGAAAATTAATTAGGGGATCATTTCTTCTAACTGTGCTTCCCTGACTTCCCCAGACCCACACATTCCAAACTTTTTCACGTGTGGACGAATCAGCTAGGGAATCTCCTTTAAATGAAGATTCAGATTCTGCAGGCCTGAGAATCTGCATTTCTAACAAGGCCCCAGGTGATGTCAGCACTGCTGGCTGATGACTTCCTTCATGGCACTTACCATGGACCCCGTTCATCCTGTAGCTGATATTCCAGGTTGTAGGTCACCTTGTGTCAGAGGCACTAGTGATGTTGAACTTTCTCTGAGTCCCGTGCTCCAGGAAAACAGGGGAGACTAAGAAACCACCCTCCCCACTCCCTTTTGTGTTCCAGGAAATGGTTTACTGTAAAGAACCCCCCCCACCCCCACCCCACGTGACTTAGAAAAGACTGGCAGATGACTGCTTGTTTACCTAATACAAGGTCTGACATAGACCTTCCAACTTGCATTCTGTTTCATGAATAATTAGCTTCACTCTTTGACCCCACTGGCCAATCTGGACAACATGCTGGCTAACTTGACGTGACCAAACTTTACTTGGGCTCCTCACCTTCCCCAGGCCCTTCAACTGTGGCCCTCCCTTGCATGTCGGATTGCAGAATAGCCGCTCCTGAGGACGGGACGGCAGGAGCACAAAGACTGATCAGCTGTTGGATCACACCGCTGCTCCATCCCACTGCCCTACACTCAGTTCCTTGGAGCCGTCTTTCACTACGCTTTATACAAGAAAGCCCTTTTCTGCCAACTCAGAGATGCCAGCAGTCAGAGCAGGTCAGAGCCACATGTCCCCTGCGTTGCTCTCCTCTCCCACTGCAGTGGTCTTCCTGCCCCCAGTGCAATAATGCTTTTGAGTATCATCTCTCCTTACCTGAGTCGGATTAGTTTCTTATTTGACAGCTCCCATTGCAATTTGATGAATTTACTCTTTTGGGTTCAAGAAACATGGAGCCCCTGAAAGACGGGAATCTCTTGTCTGGGTCTAAAGGAAGAACTGCTTATCACATATTACAATCACCTACTTAATCATCTGTGTCTCACAGTAGATTGTAACGTGCATGATATTAATAACAGGGACCGTGTCTGACTTGCTTCTTGTGTACACAGTGCCTTTCACAATGACTCATGTGGGCAAGCACTCTGTATCTGTTGACAAGTGAATGATCATTAAAAATATTATAGAGGCTAAGTACCATGTATGATTTTAGGTACAATTTCAAAATTTGCAATTTAGGAAGTCAATATAGATAAAAAAATATTTAGCCTAGTTATTTGACCATATATCTCTTCTAATTGTCCTTTCAGTAAGAAGAATCTCATATTCAGAATAGGATGTTTGGATTATCAGCATCTAGTTTTGCTTTCATTCTGAATGAGTCCCTACCAAATGTGGCATAAGTCTCTGAAATAAAAATCCTTCAAATCTCAGGATCTCAACGCTAGAAAAATGTTAAGGGAAATATTTGAAAAGAAATTTTCTGAATATAGTACCAGGAAAACTCAATCATAGGAGAAACCTTTTCCCACGGGGCAGTATGTTCATATCAGAACGTAGAAAATAATAAGCAAAGTACATTTAAATGGAAAAAATTACTGCTTTCAGTAATTCTGACTTTCAAAGTGTGTATAGAATGAAATTCAGAGCTAATGGATCGATTTTAGTGAGCTTAAGCAAAAACTAATTTGGAAAGCCTACATTTTGGTTAACCTGAAATGAAAACTAGGGTGACAGAAAAAGGATACAGCTAATAGAAGACATTAAATTAATGCTCTTATTGACCCAAGAGACAAATGAAGAAATAAATTTATCATATCTACCCTTTACATTGAGAAAAAAATCCAAATACTTTCCAAAATATAAATTTGTCTCAAAAGCACTTAATGAGAGTTTTGGCGTACTTATTACATGTTGATCTAAAGAAAGCATGTGGTAGCAGATGGTTTGAAAAAACAGCTCAAATTATTCTCTCCCCTGTCCAAGCCCCTTTTGCAATGTGAGTTTGTAGCTCCTGGCGTCAAAAGTTGAAGTCTCTGCTCCCACCCCTTAAATCTCAGCTGGCCACGTGACTTGCTTTGGCAAATAGAATGAGGCAGTTGGGAGGTTGTGCCAGTTCTAAGTCTAGTATCAAGAGGTTTTGCACATTCCCTTCCTTCTCTTGGAACCTTGCTGCTGCTATGTAAACCAGCTTGGGCTCTCCTGCTGAATGCTGGGAGTTTTGTGGAAGAAAGCCTTGGGGCCAACCCTGAGAGTAAGATCATCCAGCCTCCATGCAGCTGGCTGCAGACTCACCAGGGAGCCCAGCCAACTCGGGCCAGGTCAGAACCACTCAGCTAATGCCTGGAATTATAAGCAGTAATGAATGGCTGCCCCTAAATTTTTAGGTGTGTTTGCACACAGCCATAAAAACTACACTTTCATAATTTAATTCATTAAAAAATGTTTCACCCCATTAATGATCAAAGAAGTTCAAACTGAAACAGCAAAGTAGGACCATTTATCACATACGAGATGGGTAAAAATAAACAAGGATGTTTGTGCACAGAGTTGGTGATTATATGGAAAGCTGGAGAGAGTACTTTTTTAGAAGGCGATTTGGCAATGTGTGTCAAATTTTCAAATGCACCAGCTATTACTCTTCTTGGATTCTATTCTAAAAATTATATAAATATGTGATGATTTATAACCTCATTTATAATACTAATGTTATGGAATCAATTTGAATGTTCTTCAACAAATGATGTATTTTTTAAAAAATATGGTGTATCCATACAATGGAATACTAACAAGTCATTAAGAATGATGATATTTATTTATGTTGGCATGAAAAGACTGCCATATTAATATTATTATTAGATAAAAATACAGGAGTATGCACAGGATGTTTCCTTTATTTAATTTAACAAAAATCTCTATAGAAATTATCTAGTAAGGTATACTTCAAAATATCAGCTATTATCTCTGGGGATGGAATCACAAGTGATTTTCATTTTTTTGTTTACACATATGAATCATTTAATTTTAAAACAAAAGTATTTGCCATGTTTAAATTCTGGAAAACTAATTCTACTTTTTAAGTAGTTTTAAATTCCTTTATTAGGTACAGTATTAAACGAAATTGAAATGTTTGATTGTAAATATAGTTGTTGACAAAAACAAAGAAATGCATTCTTCAGGATAAAGAAACACATTCTATTTCACTTATTTATTTTTCAGAAATATCACAGGGAAAGTTTTTCAGAAATCAGAAATGGCCTGGAACTAGCAACTTATTAACAAATAAATTTTGGTATTTCCAGTAGAGATGTTTGACCCAAAAGAACTAAAGAATATTCATCGTGGCAAAGGTTTGTTTTTCTATTTAATCAAATCAAGAGAAACATCTTGGATTTATAACATAACATATGTAACCTAAACATTTATACCCCGGTAATATTCTGAACTAAAAAACTAGATTTTTGTAAGAGCCCTGGAAACGAAGGAGAAACTTGTGGAAATTAATCAAGAACATTAATCAAGAGCCTACTATGTATGAGAATTATGTTGGTTACAACTGAGAAACCTATAAATCCCCAATGGTCTTTATTTTTAAGAAGGGAATTTACTCATATAATTTAAGAGTCCAAGAATTAACTCTTTTCCAGTGTGTAACCCAGGACTCAAGCATGACCAGGACTGTTTCTTTGTTTTCATTTCTTGGTGTTGGCTCCATCTTCGGGAAGTTTCTCTCTTGTGATTGCTTCCGAGATGGGTTCCAATGTACTTCATCGTTCAGACCCAGTGGGAAAAAGAGCATGCGCCTCCCAGAACAGTTTTAAAACATTTCCTCATGTGGAATCATGTCCCCATCCAATCACTGGGAGAGGAAACCTGCTTGCTGTTCAAACTAGACGTGGGATTAAGGCCATCGAATCACAGTGCTCGAAAGTAGGGACTGAGGAACGTCCCCAGAGGAAAATTATGGTAAACTATTTTATCTAAAGAAAAATGAATGGATGCTGGGTGGTAAGATTAATAGATGTTCACTGCAGCCCTCTAGGAGATATTTTTAGACAATAAATATAAGTTTAAAACACATCCTCGGCCACAGAATTTATCACATAGCAGTGAGGAATACACTACAGATACATAAAAAATAATTGCAATTAAAGACTCAGCATATTAAGTGGTAAGTTAGTTGTATAAATAACAAATGCATCTCAGAGGAGGAAACATCGCCGTGTGTTTAGATGATTACTCATATGTCATCCCTTCGCTTAATGGTTTTAGCCATAGCATGATGTTTTCAAATATTCCTACTCCATCCAAGCTTTTTTGAATTCTTGAGTTTTAACCACATCATTAACTGATTAGTCTTCGGGCTTTAAACCAAAGATATGAGGTTTTGAAATCATTTTTCTGTGATTACAATAAAGGTAATAATTTAATTACCATTTGAAATGCTTTTCCATTGGGTTTTTGTGCCTTTCTTTCTTTTTTTTTTCTTGAACATATATAATGGAAAACATCTTTATAATTATTCCCAAGTGCTGAAACTTTAATCTCCATTGTGTAATTGAAATTTCCTCTGCAGCTAAGTGGTTTTTTCTGGATCCTCAACAGGCTACGAACATCTAAATGTTGATCATTCCCTCAGGGGGAAAGAGGGAAAAAATATATAGAGAGAGAAATGAAGTCTTTTTTTTTTTGCTGTTGTTAAGGAAATTATCTCTTCATTTTCCATTGCAATGTATTATGAAGCTTATTAGAAAACGCTACTTTTTTTCTTACTTGAATATTTAAGTATCTATGGGTGAAACAAATATTTATTGAGTGAGAAATGTTAGCATATGCCAGCGTATTAGGAGCTGTCTAAAAAGCTGGGTATACAGTAGTATACAGTAGTAAACAGTAGTGGACAAAACAGCCCTAAGTCTCTATCATCAAAGAATTTACAGCCTAGCAAAAAAGCCAGAAAATAAATAAGTAAAGAAAAGAAACAAATAGAAAGGCTATTGGTATGCATAGTTATTTGTTGTAATAGACTATAAGGGAATTAACAAGGTGCAATGATAGAAAATAATGGGATGTGGGTAAGGTACGATTGAGAAACTTAATTTGATAGGGTTGTCATAAAGCCTCTCTGAGGAAGTGACATTTAAACAGAAACCTGAAGGATGAAAAGGAACATGTGAAGAGCAGAGTGATAAGTGCTCCGTGTACCCCTACAAGGGCTTCCTGTAAAGGGGTCAGCATGAGCAAAGGTCCTGGGGTGTGAATGTGTTCTCCATAGTTCAGGAACAACAGGGAGGACGCTGTGCCTGGATCATCAGGGGCCAAGCTGGAGGGAGATATGGGATGCGCTTGGTGAAGTAGGTAGAGAGAGACTCATACAGGGCCTTGTAGGTGTGTGATAAAGAATATGGGGCCAGGAAAGATGTAATCCTAGTCTGTAATCCCAGCACTCTGGGAGGCTGAGGTGGGAGGATCACCTGAGGTCAGGAGTTTGAGGTTGCAGTGAGCTATGGTGATGCCACTGCACTCTAGCCCTGATGAAAGAGTAAGATCCTGCCTCCAAAAAGAAAAGAAAAAATAGCAAGACCCCATCTCTACAAAAAAGAATTAAAAAAAAAATATATTAGCCAGGCGCAATGGCTTGTGCCTGGAGTCCCAGCTACTTAAGAGGCTGAGGTAGGAAGATCCTTTGAGCCCAGGAGTCAGAGATTGCAGTGAGCTATGATGATGCTACTGCACTCCAGCCTGGACAACAGAGCCAGACACTGTTTAAAAAAAAAAAAAAGAAAACAAACAAAAAAACTTTAAACATTACACGTTTTACAATAGCATATAAAGTACACTAAAATTTTAAAATTTTAGGAAACAACAATCCACTGGACATTTTTAATCATGTAAAATCACGTCCTCAAACAATCTGAGCAACAGATTTTACCAAAAGAAAGATAAGGCTCAAATAGTTTTACAGGCAAGTTTTATCAACCCTTAAAGGACAGATCACTCCTGATTCACAGAAACTAGTCTAGAGAAGAGAAACACGGAGAAAGCACTATGATTTACTTTTTAAGTCTCTTAAAATCTCGAGAGGAAAAATAGGTAAAGATAGTATAAGAAAGGACAGTTACAAATAAAATATTAGTAAATGAAATACAGCAATATATACAATGGAATGCATCTGGACCACGCAGGGAATGCAAGAGTGATTCAACATCAGAAAATCTCCTCCTTTCATTTACCACATAAGTAGATCAAAGAAGAAAAAGCATATGATTAACTCAATAGATACAACAAAGTATTTAATAAAATTCAACACATGTTCACAATTATAAAATAAAATTCAGTAATGACAATCTAAATATTAAATGGAACTTCCTTCAACTTAGAAAGTATATCAATCAAGTAGTTAAAGTGAATACCATATATTAATACGATGGTGCAATATTTGGAATAGTCTTTCTATAGTCAGAAACAAGATAAAGATGCTCAAAATCTGAAAAAAAAAAAAATACGCTCATAATCACTGCTTTGTTTAACATGGAGGATTCACTCCCAACATTCTGTGGGGAGAATGGAATATTCGGACCACCCCAATATTTCCTGCTCACACTCTTGCTTATACTATTGCAGCCAGCTAGTACTGGTCTGACCCTGACTTTCAATTTGCCTGCATTTAATTGGCCACCTTGACACTACCCCTCTACACCCCCATCGAAAAGAGGTAGAAGAACTTTAAAATTTCTGTTATTCCTAGACAATGATTGTCTGCATAGAAAAGCCAAGAGAATCTACAGACAAATCGTAAGAAAAAAGAGTTCAGAAAAGTTCCTAGAATCAAGCTCAATGTACAACAGTCAACACGATTCCAGTTATACACCAGCAACCAACTATTTTGAAATGTATATTTAAAAGGGTCCATTCACAGTAGCAACAAAAACCACAAATTACCTAATTGTAACATAAGGGATAGATATAAGAGCTGACAAAGAAAATGCTAAAACATTATTTAAAGACACTAAAAAGGACTTAGAGTTTTAGGATGATATATTATGTTCATGGATTCTCAATATCTTAAAAATGTCAATTATTAGCAAATTAACCTTTAAATTCCATGTGATGCAAATAAAAACCTATTTTCTTAACCTCCATAGACTAATTCAAAATCCATATAGAGAGAAAAGGGCCAAGAATAACCTAGAAAAGCGTCTGTCAAAGTGAGATCCAGGGATTCCCTGGGGTTCCCAAGAACCTTTTGGGAAGGGTCAAGAAGGGGTCCATGAAGTCAAAACTATTTTCATAATGATGCTGAGATATTATTTGACTTTTTCATTCTTATTCTCTAAGTGTACTGTGGAGTGTTCCAGAGTCTATGATGACATGTGATATCACAATGGATCAAATGCAGAAACAGATATGAGAATCTAGCTATCCTCTGTTAAGCAAGACATCAAAGAAATCACAAAACTGTAAAACAATACCATTCTTCTCATGTTTATTTCAGAAAATTAGTTATTTTCACTGAAAAAGTTATGTTAACATGTAATGTGTTTACTAATATTACTTGTAAATGAATTTATAGGTAAACATTTTAAAATTTTTTCACTTTCAATTTCTAATAGAGTACATATGGATGGACATAGTCACATAAACAAAAGCTCTCTGAAGTCCTCAGTAATTTCTAAGAGTGTAAAGGATTCTTGAAACCATAAAGTTTGAGGACTGCTAGCTTAGATAGCACAAAAAAAAAAAAAAAGAAGAAGAAGAAGAAAAATAGGGGGGTAGAATTTTTCCCCCAGATATCAAGACTAATTGTAGAGCTAGAGTAGTTAAATAAAGCAGCAAAAATTAAAATGTCTATTATTTGCTAGTTTTGGGCTAGGATGTAAAGAAACAGGAACCCTCACATGTTGCTGGTGTCACAGTAAATCGGTTCAACTATTACTTTGGAGAGTGACTTGGCAACGTTGGAGACATGCATACCATAGGACTTGGTAATTCCAATTCTAGATATAAAACCCTAAGGAAATTAAAGCACACATACACAGACAAGAATATGAATTGCGACATTGTTTGTGATAGAGAAAAATCTAAAAACAAACCACATGTCCCCCTATGGAAATGGGAAGGGTACACACTAACCTCACAGTGATGGTTACCCCTTGGAAGGGAGGACAAAGAAATGGGGAGGGGAAATGCAGGCTTTCAGTTGTATCTGTATGTTGTGTTTATGAGAAAGAGAGAGAGAGAGAGAGAGAGAAGATCTTTCAGAGGGAGAAAGAGAAAGACTGAAAACACAGCATGGTGTCAACACTGAGTTAAATCTGGGTAATGTGTACATGGGAGTTTGCTTATATTGTTTATTCTTCTGAATGTTTGCAATATCACATAATAAAAACAAGTGAATGGGACCACAGATTTCAGATCAAACACGTTCATTTACATTCTTGTGCTTTGCGATGCACACAAGGAAGCTGGTTGCCTACAATGAGAATGTTAAAATTTAAATTCAGGTACAAAGTGGTCTAAATATACACCACAGTCTAGCTCTTCCTAACACTCTGATAGTGTTAAAGGAAGTTATTTGTTGTGGGTTTTATAACCAAGCTATTTGAAGAGATGCAGTTGAAGCGTGGAGATCAGAGTATCTCAATCTTCTGGTACCTCTTAGGAGGCGCCATATGTTAGAAGAGTTGTCAGCCAGAAAAACATCTGCCACCAAAGTGCACCTTCTGGGGAAGTCAGCTTGCATAACTTATCCTGAAAGTAAATTTGGACGATGGTGTGGCATCGAGGATGGGCAGTGGTGTCTCCCTCGTCTGTGGTCATCGCCATTCTCAACCCAGGTGGTCCCAAGTATTGTCAGCCAAATGGACTGCTTTGAGGAATCATCAAGAGTCTTGATCTTGGTTTACTCCTTGGGATAGCAGGGAACCGAGTGCCTTCGTTTCATAGATCACTATTCCCAAATTTCTGGATGGCAGAGTACTTCTTAGCTAAGAAGTGAGGTAGACAAAGTATGGAACACCCTGATTTGTAAAATATGAATAGATGCTACCTTCAATTATTGTTTCTATTCAATCCCACCAGCATTCATTAGTCATATATGCTAAGGTTTGAATGTTTGTGTCCCCTGCAAAATTTATGTTAAAACTTAATCTCCAAGGGACATGAAAAGGTGTGGTCTTTAGGCGGTGATTGAGTCATGAGAGCCCTGCCCTCCTGAGTGGAATTAGGTCCCCTTAGAAAATGGCTTGCTGAAGGGAGGTCACTTCTTTCTTGCCCTTCCATCTCTTCTGCCATGGGAGGACACAGCATTTATCCCCTCCAGAGGATACAGCAACCAGGCATCACCCTAGAATCAGAGACTGGATCCCGACCAGACACTGAACCTGCCAGTCCCATGATCTTAGATTTCCCAGCTCCAGAGCTGTGAGAGATAAACTTTTGTTCTATATAAATTACACAGTCTGGTATTCTGTTATAGCAGCACAAACAGACTGAGACAATATACTTTAACAGAGGCACTGTGGTAGCCTCCTTGCTAGGGATTAGGGAGAAAAACAAAAATAAAGAAGACATTCTCAACATACACACAGGTAGAGGTAGCTGGCACAGGTAAAGCTAATTTAATTTTTTGTTGTTGTTGTTAAACTAGCACTGCCAACTGCTTTTCCATAGGGAAAATTCTCTGGGAAAAGATCTTAGACTGCTCCCCTAACACTACAAAGGTCACTCTTAGTTATGTAAATGGAAGTAGAATAGCATCTGCTATGGTTTGAATGTTTGTCTCCCTCCAAACCCATGTTGACATTCAATTGCCATTGTAATAGTATTGCCTTACTATTACTCAGGAGCTTATCTGATCTCCTATCCTCCCCTGATCCCAGAAGCACAAACATCCTTTCTTCTTAAAACCCAAATCTTTTCATGGATTCCTGCTGCCAAGGGTTCTTCTATTCAGTTGCAACATCTGGTCTGAGAGCTCCCTCTCATCCCTTCCCAGCTCATTCTGTAAGCTTCTGGCTATTTCATTAGGGTGCGTTATGACAGCTCCTTCCCCACTCACCCCATCCGCATCCTCAAGGCATTTAAACATTTTTGGGTGCCTGCTATAGGAAGACATGAAATATAAAGATAGGAAAAAAAAAAAAAAAGAAAAGAAACTTTTAGGAGGCTTTAAAACAACCTCCTATAAGAGGGACCACTTACCTAGGTTTGCAAGGAATAAATACAAAAATAAGGTTCATTCTTATTTTTACATCTCTTCTGTCATTTCAGTGGGATTTTGGAAGGAAAGGGCATAAGCTTTCCTTTGTACACAATTTTGAAGCAAAAACTCTTATATGAATGAGTTTTCTGGTTTTTTTTCTAGAATATATATTATTAGCATAAGAGAGATGTAAGAAGAGTTTGGAGAATAAGGAAATACTTCTACCCTATGGCTTGGCACTCCAGCCTAATGAAGCTCATCCTGAAGGCTGTTATTTCCTGGCATGACAGTTAGATCTCAGGAGAAAATCAGTTAAGAACACCTTGGTCCTTGACCAAGTTAAGTTTTCCTTCTATTGTTTTAGGTTAAAAATAAGAAGAGAATGATTCAGCAAGTCTTGACTCATACATTGTCATTCTGTACAACTCTCTAGACATTTTAATCCAAATTAAAACATAAACAGTCAGAAGAATGATTATTTCTCTAGGCCCAAGGACACTTTGACTCAACACATTTAAATATTGTTTACCTTATTTATATGTTGCTTTCTTTGTAATGAAATTTGTCAACCACACAATGTGCTCATTAAAAAGCTGGGATTTTAACTTATAGTGTTGACCTATATATTTGCTACCAATAAAAGTCTGGTTCCTAAGTATAATCCCATAATAAATTCACTGCTTGTACATGAAGAAAAATATAAATTAATTGAGATGGAAAGGGGTTGTTCTCAACAGAAAGCCACAATTACATGCCAGAAGTTTAGTATCATTGTTCTTTGTATCTGAAGATATCAATAGCGTGTATAAGATTGCAGGGAAAAACCAACACTTTGTACGCATCTGTACGGTCTTCTGGGAATATGTTTATGCAACAGTTCAAAGGACTTGTCATTATTGACAGCTGCCTCCTAAGCTGTCAGCATTAACACTACACAGGGGTCGGTCCGAGCATCATTTTTATGGCTCACTTTCCTTCCTAGTCCCTCTCACTCGGCTCTGTCCATACCAGTTGAGATACTCATGCTGTTCAGAAGAACCTTTGGAAGGTTTGCAATAGCTTCGTTTTACAATGAAATGACAGGTCCCCCTTATTGTGACCTTGAAATGCTATTTCACATTTTAGTGATTTTAAGCAATTAAGGAGAGAAATAAAACTTCATGAGTAGTATCTACTATGAAATTCTCTAAAAAGTATGTTTTAGATTGTAGAATTAAAACATCAAACTGAATTTGAAGATAAAATGCAAATAGCAAGTACTAAATACATGAAAACATATATTTTCACTAGAATTAAGCTGGAAAAACCAATACCACAATTCTAGAAATAAGTATTCATGGGATAACTCAATGAGAAGCTTATTAGCTACTCAGTTTTGTAATATGAAGAACATTAGTTCTTTGGTCTTTTTTTTTTTACCTTAGACACACTGAATTCATCATTTTCCTTACGTGGTCTCATCACAGTGACTTATTCTCAATCAAATAAATACAACAGTTGGTTTTTAAGGAATTATTTCTTTGATGATTCTGATAGTTTAAATTTATCTTGTACAGTAATGAAAAATTGCCATTAATAATTTACACAGCTGACATCTTGAATATCTAGTTATAGTACCTGGCAATTAAATTATTTTCATTTTGTGAGATGATATACCATAGGCTTTATATTTATACAAAAATTAAGAGTATAGCCATTAGCCATAAAAAGCCTTTCATTATTTCAAAACTTTGATTGGTATAATTTCTATGCCTTTAAGTAATTATTTTCAATAATTTAAAATATTCAAAATGTCATGACTACTTACTGGTGCTCATTTATAACCTAAAGTACTCTATTGTTCCTGTTGCTTAGGACTTTATTATTATGCTTGGCATTTGAAGCTCTCTAGAATCTGCAACCTTCCTTACTCAACAAATTTCCTTTTTCCCACTCTGTAGCATGAACCTATCATTCTAATCAAAATAATATTTTCATTGTCTCAGGAATATATAATGCTCATTTCCATCATCACCCTTTCATTCATGTTGCTACCCAAAATATAACATCCTCTTCTCTTCTTAGCATCTATCTAAATCCTATCATTATGATCATTCATAAGACAATACCTATATAATTATTCAATTACTTGTAAAGAAAGGAAAATTAGGACCTTACCTCATACATTCAAAAATATTACAGATATATTAAAAAGTCTAAAATTACAGTATAACACAACTGGAGAAAAATATATGTAAATATTTGAACACAGAATAAGGCCTAAATATAAAAAGAATGGAGCAAATTATAATCACTAGATTTCATACAAATTTTCATACATTAAAAATAACTATTGAACAAACTGAAATGACAATAAACTCAACTTCTATATAAGAAACTGTATAGAAAGACACCTTTTCTTAGGTCCCCACTCCAAATACTTGAACACCTGAAGGTTGTTTATATTCAGCAAAACAAAAATATGACAGTTAAACATGTCTCCAATAAGGATTTTCTACAGGTTTGGGGGGTTTCTGCTGGTTTTTACTGCTATATTCTATGCCAGCCCATTAGGTGTTTTAAATGTCTGGCCTTTGTTCACTTGTTCAACGAATGTTTTTATTACACCCCAACCACATGCCAGGGACTGTGCTAGATATTAGGAATAGATTGATGTATAAAATAAATACGGTCCCTTCCATCACAGAACTAAAGCCTAGTAGATGATATACATTAATCAAGTAATCAAACAAATTGTGGTTTTTTAAAAAAAAGGTACAGAGCACTATGATAGCATATAAAATTAACGTCATCTGTTAGGGATATAGGATGTATACATGTCAAGGAAGACTTCTTATCTCTATAAAACTATAAGCTCTTATAACAGCAGAGGCTCTACCTTAAATAGTTTTGTACCTTTCTGCATCTCACACAGTAAGCCCTCTATATTTGTTAAATGATTTATTTCAATTACAATTTGAAGCTATCCTCATTAACTTGCCTTCTTTTTTCAATGACATGCATTAAGACAGCTTCAGGATGATCAGTACTTTAGGGCAGATAGTTTCAGAGAGACAGTTTAGAATGACAGATACTTTTATTCTTATAAGATTAAACAATTTAAAAAGAAATCTTACATAGGTTATAGGGTGATTTCATGATCAATATTATCAGATTTAATGGTAGAATACTATTTAAACATCAAAGAAATGACATTTATATTTCTTAAAAAGACTTATTCACATAATTTATGTACTAAAATATAACGTCAAGAGTTTTAATTTTTTTTTCCGCTAACAGTACGCATAGGTTGTTAAAAAAATGTTTTAAAAAAAACATTTTTTACACCGTATATCCTGGAAGTTTATTTATTACTAATTCACAAATATCTTTACATTGTTTGGAAATATTTAGTGAACCAACATCATCACTATCTTCTTCAAAGTGATCTGATGTACTGCTATCCAGGACATTAAGTTCTAGTTCTGACAAATTAGAAGGCAGGTAAGAACTCACTTGAGATGTCTGCGGTGACTGGCTTTTTTCTGCAGATTTGCAACCAGTTCTTGTTTTAAGTTTAACAGAGATGTCTTGGCCTCTCTTTATAACTTTAGAAACATGCATACCATTTTGGTCTATCTGGTTTTCTTTTTCTTCAGTCCAATGTGATGAAGATAAATCACTGCTAGAGATACTAGATGCTTCCTCCTCACTTTTATCCTGAGTCTTTGAAATACGAGATCTCCTATATGATTGTACTGGTGATCCAGCTGAAAAAGGTGGGCTAAGAATAGAACTCTTTTCACTGCTATTTTTCCTTATGGACAATCTTGTTTCACTAGACTTATTCGTATATTGACTATGTTTTGGATTTTCTGCCCCTGGACTGCTACCATGAGCTTGTAAACTTCTGCTGGTGTCCTCTGTGGTACAGAAATCTTCAGAATAGCAAGAGCTGGTGAAGTCATCTGAATACTTTAGTTCCGAGATGTTTTCATAGCAACTATTTGCACTTGGTTTATTTTCATTCACATCAACAGTTAGAATGTCATTATCTGTAGTTTCATCCTGCCTATTCTTTCTTTCTTTATCTGCTACAATTCTGTCAACAGCATCCTGTGGGAAAACACATGGACTTTGGACTTCCACCTTTCCTCCCAAAATATCTGTATGGGTTAACCTTTCTGGAATAATAGAATTTGCAGGACTCACAATTTCTTCCAATGAACCGTTACTGGTTCTATTTTTACCACAATCAACTCTCTTTTTTTCAGTTGCACATTTCAGTTTGATTTCTTTAGTTGTGCTGGGCTCGTCAACACCTCCACTAATCTGCCTTGAGGTATCACTATTTTCAGCAAAAGATGTATCTGAATCTAAATATTTATCTTTAGGTAGTTGATGTGACTTCTGATTTTGTTCTGCAAAGCTTAATATTTTAACTTTGGATGATGGAATTCTGAATTTTGTACCCAACATTTGTGCTTGCATTTTTCTATGCTGTTCTCTCTTTTCATGTACTACCAACATATCGGGATTTGTTTGCTTTAAACGTAGTCTTAGCGTATTTGTTAAGCCATAAAGTAGCTTCCCCCTTGGACCTCTTTTTGGGGAGGTACCATGGTTCTTTTCAAAATATTTACCTTTCTTAGGGTTTTCAACTTCGTTCTTTTTATGCTGAGGACTGACTGATTGTTCACATTCACCCACTGAAACCTTACCCTCTTTAGATTCAGACTGAAATAATTTGGCAGAAGATTCTGACGCCTTCTTTTCCTCAGTTCTATATAACCAGGCTAAGTGAGGATGTATGTGAGTAGGACTTGCCATGGGTTGGTCGTATAACAAGGACAACTCAACTAACAAAGCATTTAACAAAGGCAGCTGCCGTATTGTATTAATTCTATTTTGTTCAGTTTGAGTATGACATGTAGTTTGATTAATTGCTCCTATATCTTGAATATGTGGAGTATTTACAAGCATTGGAGGACTCTCATCTGTTGCAGAATTTGTATATTTTAGAGAGCTCCCGTGTGCTGGGGAATTTATATGTTTGTTGTCTGGAAAAGCACCATCCAACTCCTCGAGTACCTTCACTTGAGGCTCAATGGTGATTTTAACCTGCGCAGAAGGTGGTTTTTCTTGGGTCAAGTGCGTGTAATACAGAGGAGGAGGGCAAAATATGTTGGTTTCCATGTCCAACTCTGCAACTTCCTCACTTAGAGGAATACTCCTCCTCCCGCCGCAAGCATTTGGACAAGTAACAACAGGGTTGGTTTTGCCATTCTCCAAAGAACTGGCGTTATCAGAGTTGGCCTCGGTGTGGAAAACCATTTCCTTCAAATCCTTCTGTGCCTTTGGGATTTCTAACCCCCCAGGAGGCCTGTCATTGTCTCTTGGGCGTGGCTCTGAAGCTGGCTGCTGTGGCTGCTGTCTCTCCTGCGGGGTTTGGGAACTGACCTCCACTGCCTCCTGCACCTCTTCGTGCTCCACTCCACCTCCTATGGAAGTGAGGGTGACGGGCCGCTCAAGATGGCCCAGCAGGCGGCTTCCCAGGTCAGTCAGGCGGTAGGCCAGCGCAATGTCCCCAATTTGCTCCCCCGCTCGGTTATGCAGGGGGAAGCTTCCCCGGTGACCCTGGGAGCACCTGGAGGCGGCCGGCCCCACGACTTTCTGGACCGCGGCGGCCAGCGAGATGTTGCAGGAACCCAGGAGCTGTGGGGCGGGCGTCGGGCGCCCGGGGGGCAGCTGCAGCAGCAAGGTGTAAAGCGGGGTCCTAAGGAGCAGGCGGTGCAGGGTGGCAGGGTGCAGACGGAAGAGACAGGATTTGCCGCGACCGAAGCTGATCACGCCCGGCCGGGCTTCCGGGGCGGGCGCCGCGGGGCCGTCCGGCGGGTAAACCAGCAGCGTGGGGAAGTCCAGCAGGCGGAAAGCCACGGCGGGGCACAGGCTGCGCGGTGCCGAGGCCTCCTCCTGCGCCCCCGCAACGGCGGACGGCGGCAGCTGCCGAGCTTCCAGACGCACCCATTCTACGAGCACCTCCAGCGAGAAGAGCCGCTCGGACAGCGGCGCCGCCATTGCTGTTGCCCCAGGAGACGCCGCCGCCTGAGCTCTTCAGACGCGAAGCTGGCCGCTTGTGCTCTCGCGAGAGGCGGGGAGAAGGCGCCTGTGCTTGCGATCTCGCGAGATTTGAGGCGGTTCTCCCGCAGGTCCAGGCTGTGTCGGTTCAGAGCGTTTGGGTGGTTTATGGCGAAGCGTGGTGTGACCCGTTTTATTTCTTCCGGACTTGTATTAAGACAATTGTTGATGAAAATACAAAGCTATAAGTGGCAAAATACAAGTTGTTTTTTTTTTTTTTTTTTATAAAATCATGTTTTTATCACCGAAGATCTTATGTAATTGGGGGTCTGGTCAAATCTGAGGAATATTGAAAGTAAATCAAGACTCCCTTCCCCATCGCAGCCTAAGGAAAAGCCAGTTAACTATTAATAGCTGTCCAGAGTTGGTCTTCTCTGTGGCTGCTGTTGTGCCCAAAATATGGTGACACTGCTCTGATGGCCTGGGAGTCCCTCTGTGGTAAATTATGGTAGCACTAAGACACACACACACACTGAGTGTGACCACACTGGCAAGGACTCTAGTCAGGGCCATCTAAGCCTTCTTTCCAACTAGGCTTTGACCTTGGCTTCCAATCTGGTGGCGCCTGCATCACCCAGCTGTAGCAATAATCTTGCTAAATCAGTTTAGAGAGAACCCCGACCCTTCATCCCTGCTTACCCCTCTATAACTAATCAAATTCCTCACCCCTACTCTTGGTATCTGACCACCCTGCCCTGTCTTCAGCAAGAATCCTGTTAGATCTGTTTCGCCAGAATTCTCCCCACCCCTGATGTTGCCTTTTAGTAATTTTCCAACCTTTTGATATCCATCCTGCTCCTTGGCAATAAATCTCCACCTGCCCATGCTGTATTTGGAATTGACCCAGCTCTATATTGATTCCCCAGCACCAGGGCCATGCCCTAAGTGACAGGGAGGTGGCAGAGAGAATTGCAAAACAGGGGACACGGTGGGAAGCTAGCTAGAGATGCCTACCAGGGTGCAAAATGGGACAGGCCAGAGCCAAAGAGAAGGTGGAAAGCTGATGACAGGGTCAGAACCATGTGTGCAGAACAGTCGGTTTCCCATACGCTGGGGCCGGGTCCAAATGAATTTGCAAGTGTGGTTTCCCACATGCTGCTTCCGGAGGCATGTTTTGGGGAAGGGAGAAAGGTCTCAGGTCAGGACGATACCACATCCTCCTGGATAATAAACTCAGATTTCAGAGAGTTCCATGTGCTTCGGAAATGTGTAAATTCCTCATTACAGGAATTGTGTCTGCAGAAGATGGAAAAAGCTTTATGTGAGCCTTAATGAGTTTGGTTATATAAGAGTCTGATTTCCATCTCATAAATAATAAACAATCCCCTCAATATGCTCATTCCAACTTCCCTTTCAATTACTCATGTTAATCTTGCAAAGAAAATAAATCAAGAAAAATATGGAAAATGCCATCTCCCTGTTGGAGTAAAACATCTCCTGGATGATACAACATCTCCGCTCCAAGGTTTAGCAGCTTATTAGCTGTATCTGACTCACTGGTTCTTCTATTTAGACAATACTCCTTCCAAATCTCATCAATGTTAAAATGAAATATGACTTTAATTGAACAACATATGTCTGTTATAATATTTATTGAATTTGAAGTGTAATAATATGAACAAGATTGAAACTAAGAAACAGAAATTATGCCTGTCTCCAATCATTAGTTATATAACTTCACAGATATTTTTCAAAAGAAAGACTATCAATGTGTACAAGGAGAAGGTTCATTTTTCATGTCACTTGGTAAGGCAGTTGGACTGATGAACACGGAATCACTAGGATCTATTTATCTTTGTTTCCCAAATATTTGACTAGGGCTCTTTTCTTCATTCCTGATGCTTCTGCCTGAGATAAAATCTAACTCCCAAGCATTCAGGCTCTTACCATTCTGGATGTCTTTGCATACATTGTTTCTTCCACCTGAAATTCTCACCCTCCAACCTCTCCCTGTCCATTTCATAAGCATAGTTAAGAAGATGGAGTTGGATGGTCTCTGCTCAGATCCTTTCTTTGTCACTTCCTAGCTATGTGAGCTCAGGCAAGTTCATCTCTGCAAGCCTCATACTGCTCATCTGAAACTGAAACTGGGGATGGTAAGAGTATTCATTTCATGCAGTTGTTACGGGAGTTAAATGAGACAATGTATGTGGCCGGTACATGCATATATTCTAAATATTCAATATTGTTTTAGCCATTATTATGGTTACAATTGTTATTACCACTTACCCATGACAATTCTATTTATTGTCTTCATGTAGCAATCCATAGAGATGCAGGGTGACAGATTCAGGAGGAAGGGTGACAAGTCATCTTTTGAAGATGGGTTGTTGGCAACAATTATGGATGCCACTGCCTAGTCCCCGTGGGTAGCTCCGGAAATCCTCGAGATGCAGAGGTAATTTTGATGATGAGGATGGCAGCCGATGACATGCTTTTCCTTCATGGCATTTCTCTATAAAACCAAGCCAGGATTTTGGTTCCCGTTCTCTTTGTGAACGCCAGAGCAACAATGCACGGCAATGAGCGCAAGGAACTCGGATCTCCAGCTTTTTTTTTTTTTTTTTTGAGACAGAGTCTCACTTTGTTGCCCAGGCTAGAGTGAGTGCTGTGGCATCAGCCTAGCTCACAGCAACCTCAAACTCCTGGGCTCAAGAGATCCTCCTGCCTCAGCCTCCCGAGTAGCTGGGACTATAGGCATGTGCCACTATGCCCGGCTAATTTTTCTATATATATATTTTTAGTTGTCCATATAATTTCTTTCTATTTTTAGTAGAGACGGGGTCTCGCTCTTGCTCAGGCTGGTCTCGAACTCCTGACCTCGAGCGATCCACCCGCCTCGGCCTCCCAGAGTGCTAGGATTACAGGCGTGAGCCACCGCGCCCGGCCGGATCTCCAGCTTTAACTCAGCAAATAGTAAGTCGTACTTGGACAAATGAAGCATCACAGTGTGTGCCAAGCCAGGACCCTGCTCTGTGTGCTGTATGAGAGGCCAGGCAGTGTCATTCCTGTTCTGCTCCCAGAGACGATGGCTTCCGAGTCTGCTGGAGGGAACTGGAGGAGTGATCTTTATCTATTTCTGTCTGTCTGTCTCTCTCTCTCTCTCTCTCTCTGTATATATATGTGTGTGTGTGTGTACATATATATATATGTTATAAGGATAAATAAAGCACAATAGCATATAACCAAGATGGAATATTTATCCCCTCATAGAAGTTACCAGAATCTAACAAAGAAAGATGGAGTGTACACGAGAGTGTCAATATCTTTATTTAATTTGGCTTTTCTTTTACTTTTTATCCACTCAGTAGTCCATTCTCAGAAGGGGCAATGCAAACATTTTATTGTGCTATTCAAGATACAAGGAGCCAAAGCAAGCAAACAGACAGCAACAAACAACCTATACAAAGATTTCTAACAAGCCATCAAACTACCTTCCTTGAAGGGTGCAGAAGCGTATGCAGGAGACAAATTTCCTGTCCCAGCCCCCTGATGTGCATCTCCCTGGTTCTAACAAAGAAGAGCGAGAAGTCAAAAATAGAAACCAATTTGAAGAAGCTCAGGGGCCCTAAGTGCAAGTCCCCTTGTAAGACGTCTCTATTAACACTAAAATCCTCCAAGCTTCCTCCCCTACAGTCAAGACAGATGCCTCTGAAAGTCTCCCCGCAGTGGGAAGACTTCTGAACATTTCTTCCTGCACTTTGTGGCGTTTACAGAAACTACGAGAGTAGCTTCCACTGCATTTATCAAGCGAGAGGTAATTGAAAACAGCAGGTAGCTGAGCCTTAGTCACTGAAGAGGTCTGCTTGCCAATCCGTGCGTGGGGTGCTGAGGCTGGGAACTCCCACCACGGCAGCCGGGTGGCATTCAGGTTCGGCAAATCCCCTGCGTGTCCGGGGAACTGCATTCCTAAACCTTAAGACTATTTTCGTCCACTAAGAGAACTGCAGTGAAATGGAATCTATTAAGAACATTTGCTTTGCTTCTAAATATTTGTTGAACAGAACATTACAAGACCTTTGGAAGGTCATTTAACTGTACATTGAAAAACAAAAATTCCTCTTTCTGTCTTACATAGTGAGATTAAAAACAAAACAAAACAAAAGAAAACACAGCAATAAGCTTCAGAAACACGGTAGGGGACCCATATGTCTCAGAATTTTCAGGCCAGTCCTATTTGCAATTACAGTGTTGGATACTGTGATCCCACAATTCTCATAATGTCCAAGAAATTCTAATAGGATCTAGACTACAGAATTTAGGCTGCCTCTTATATACAAATATGATACATAAAATCCTATTCAACCTTTTCTCCGATCTGTGATTCAGAAAAACATAGCACAATGAGAGACCAATAAGGTGTCTTGACACCATACTCAGCATCAGACAGTCCCCTGAAGATGCTGGTCAGAAGCACTGAATCTTACCCCTGATGGGTCTTTCTAAAGGCAGATCAGATGAGAGGCAAGAGCTGAGTAAGGAAATTAAAATTTGATTCTTAGCAGAAAAGTTGAAAGTCTTTGGGACATGTAATCCACAGGAGAAAATATGAAGAAGATATATAATAATTTCTACAAAGAAATATTATTGACAGTGAAATCTGTAATGTTTCTTATTAACTTGATGCTTGGCTAAGTGAGCGTGCCGCACACAGCGATGGATGTGTGCAATTCACACACGTGCTCTGCAGCGGGGACCTTTCTGTCACAGATACGTGTACAAGCTCCCAGCGTGGACAGAGACCAGGTGCAGGACTAGCAGAGGTGCAGAAGCCTGAAGTTGCCTGTGTCCTCTGAGAAGCTCAAGAGTGCTGCCTGGCACCACCAGGGCATGGTGGGGTGGGGAGAGTAGAGTGGGAGCTCAGGCTGGGAGGGCTGGCAGAGGCCAGAGAACGTGCAGCTCTGTGCCCTTTGTGACTGAGGGATGGATTCTCTGACTCTGGAACAGAGTTACATGCACTGGCTTTCAGTTGCTGTTGACTCCAGCTTTATAGACATATTATATGGGTGGTGGGTCTCTGTTCATATCTAAGTATGGGGAAAGGAATTATGGGATTCCCCACAGCAGAAACAATTAGGGTGTTAGGAAGACATTTTTGGCTAAGCCAATAGCAAAATGCAATTCCAGATAAGATACTGATATTTCTCATAGAGTACAATTGTCCCTCAGGTGGGGCTGGAGAAGACAATTCTGAGGATGCCCTTCTTGCCTTGTGCTGCTGTGATAGTTTAAATCAAAGTAAATATGACGTGGGATAAAGTTCACTTAACAAAAAACAGCAGTTATTGATAAATTGCCTCTTTTTCCGTGGCTGATTTTGTAGATCCCAAATCAAATTCAGCAGATGGGTGGACCCAAGCGCGGAGGTAGCTGAAGAGCTGACGGCATACTGTAGGCTTCTCCTAGATTAGACGAATTTGGGGAACAAGTGCTCCTATGAGCCTGGGTTAGCCTGAAGATCGCATCTCATCATGGCTGTGGACCAACAGGACAATACGGTGGCAGAAATGCTCATGAGGGCACATTTCAGTTCATTTATACACCTTATGTTAAGCGTAAACAATGCTTTAAGCAAGGTTGCTAACCTTCTTGAATGGGGTAAGAATTTTCTTAAAAAGACACGTTTAAAGATGTGATTTCTGATTTTTTTCCTTAAAACCGGCTTTCTTTCTTCAGATGTTAGAATCACACTCCCCAACATCTCGCCTGTCCCAAATCCTCTTGCTAATGCTAATGACTTCTGACTTTCTTAAGTCTTCCAAGACTCATGACTTAGGGGTGCGCCCAGGGGTGTTGGTGCAGGTTTCTTACTTCCTGGGAGCCAGGAGCAAGTGCTCCCAGCAGATCTACCTCTACAAAGAAGCAGACGCCAAGACCTTGCACCCCTTGCCCCTCGGGCCGAGCCTGCTAGCTCGGAGCCGTCTGTCCACACTGCTGCAGAGAGAACGCTCAGAGTGATTGCTCTTGCAGTCTGGTTACGCGCTGGCGCTTTGCAATGGTACAAGACCCTGAGCAAAGAACAAGTGATCCTTAAAAAACTTCTTTAACTTCACTAAACTTCCTTATAGTACAGGTATGGAAACTTCTCAGAGGCTTTTTGGAAGGAAGAAAAGATTCTAACTTCATCAAATGCGTCAGGGAAAAAAGCAAAGGTGAAGTGTATGTTGCAGAAGATGAGCTGTGAGCATTGTTTTTGCCGACTGAAGACATGAAAAGCCTCTAGAGCCACTAAGATGCTGGGCCTTTCTGTTCTCCTCTGCTCCTCTCCCCAGATCCTCTGACATCCTGCCCGAATTGCGACATTCAAATCTGACTGGACTTCCAGACCCCATGGTGTGGCCACCTCCTCCCACCTCTTCCTGAACTCTCCCAGTTAGAAGTCACGACTCCTCCTTTTGAACACCGGGAGCTCTCTGTCCGCACTTTCTATCTTGCTTTAGAATTAGCATTTGCAACTCCTCTTTTAAGTGATTTGCTCCTTGACTCTGAGGTCTGGACCGTGTCTGATTCATTTTGTAACTTCGCAGTTCCCACATACTCAGTGAAATACTGGTAAAACAATTTCACAGGACTGTGACATCCTATCTGTGGATGTCCTTTCAGTAAACTGTTGGAGAAAAGCAAAAGGAAAAAGAAATTATCTCATACTAACAGGGTCCCACTTGCCAGGAGGAGGTTTTGTTTTCTTTGGTTGAGAAAAATTTGCCTTAGCTTAGGAGCAAGGGTACGTTTTTTTTTCTTGGGGAAAGTATGTGCGTGGCGACAGCTCGGAGAGGTGCTGTCCCTGAGAGCCGGCAGGCAGGACAGGGAGGGCAAGCCGGGAGGAGCAATTACACAGCTGGGTGCAGAAATGCAGCCACCTGCCGCCTGCCCCGCATGGGGGTGACATGTCACCAGCCCAGCCACACTGGAGAGGGCTGATTTGGGTCAAATAACATTGCAGTCCCCAGAAGGGAAACACTGACCAGAAGGGTGTGGCATTTTAAAATATCAGCACCACATCTGGTAAATGATTAAAATTCCAGAACACAGAGTGTCCTTCTTCAAGGCTACTCCAGTACCGACCCTTTATATTCAAACCATTTCACATGAAACAGTAAATAGAACTTGGCACAGGTGAAAAACAAAAACAAAACAAAACAAAACAAACAAGCAAACTAAACCCAGAACAGATCCTTACAGAGAGGAAAGGGAGAGAGGAGAAAGATCAAAAAAATAAAATAAAATAAAAAAGGAACTTCGAGCAGATGGGTGGGGCCTGACACCCTAGAGTCACCCCTCTGACCCCGTGTGCGCCCACTCTCTGTCTCTGGAAGCTGTGTTTAATGAGAACAAGTTTCCTTTTTATGATAACGTGATCCATGGTGTGGATTTAACGACTTCCTATGTCCGGTTCCCATCTGGGAAAGTGGGATAGTAAAAACTGCCACTTACCAATGTCACAGAGGTGGAAGACTGGCTCTAGCTCAGGGTCAAAGGGACATTAACTCTTCCCAGACTCCAGATGCAGGTAAGCCTGTTACTCAATAGTACTTAATGGCATCCCGTCAACCTGATAGCTTTCCAAAATCGGAAATGCGCTCCGGAGAAAATCCTTCTCGCTCACTTTTAGTTGAGAGAAACATTTTCATGGAAAGTTCCATTTCAGCTGAGATGCAGCCGAGCGCTCACCCTGGCTGCGGAAGGTCGCCTGGTTATTTGTAGGGGCCTTAAGTTAATGGGTTACTTCGGTAGCAAATGATGCCCAGAGGATGAGGTCACCATGTATTGTTTCCACTAGTTCTTTTCAATAAAAGTCATTGATTAGTTAATTGATGCTCACTTGGTGACTCAAAAGAATAGGTGCTGCTTCTACAAAGGTCAACTTAGCTCCCAGCACCTACACAGCACAAGGATGAAATCTGAGCCAAACTGATGCCGTCAGTCTTGGAAGAATGGGGACTGCTGGGGACTTGATGTTTTCTGTCTCAGCAGCTTTACAACAGGTATCAACGCTCAGGCATTAGCTGTGACATTGTTTAAGCTAGCAGAAAGCAAAGTGTGGCTTCTCCCGGAAGGCCTGTTGGAGAATGCTCAGGCTGAGTGGCGCTAAGGCGGAGTGAGCACCAATTTGCAATATGTCTTTGCTGCAACAATTGCAACAACCCGTTTGTCTGTAAAAGTGTCTTCTGTTGTTATTAGGTCTCTAACCCTAACTGTATCAACGTGTTCCCAGGTACAACTGCGCTAGCAGGACTGGACATCCCTCTGTGGAAGAAAATGCTCATGGTTCATGCCTTATTAGCGCCAAGGAAAAGCTCCAATCCTATTAACCCAGTCCCAGTGCTTAGAATTACCCAAGGTGCTGTAAAGAGGGTGGAGGAAACACTCTGTAATTCACAATCAATAAAACAGAAACTGAACAAGGAACAGCACACACAGATCTTGCCAGAATAAGCCCTAATGTCAAAGTCCAGTTGCCTTTGTTTGAAGAATTAAAAAGCAAAAATACACCTAAAAAAAAAAAATGGGAAAAAAACAGATGAAACTGCCAAACTGGGGCCTCAGACACGCTCAGCCTTCCTCCATTCCAATCCCAAATTGGCAACTGTCCCCAGGTTGTTTTCCAAAACTTTAACCAAGATTGGTGACAATACTCCAGGCTTTTAACAGAGGCTCTTTTCGCCTGGATTTGGGTGACACTGTTGCAAAAACATACAAGGATGGCATGTGGCAAATTGGCAACATACATTTAATAATCAGCTTACCAGAAAACAGTCTGGTAATTGTTAAATTCTTCATTACCTAGAATGAGAGGGAACAGCCTAAGGTTGTAATTGTATCTTTGCTTCCTTGGATAAGGTTAACTAGACATTTTCAGTTATAGAGGAGGTAGATAGATTAAATGGCAATGTAATTTTTTTTTTTTTTTTTGAGACAGAGTCTCGCTCTGTTGCCCAGGCTAGAGTGAGTGCCGTGGCGTCAGCCTAGCTCACAGCAACCTCAAACTCCTGAGCTCAAGCGATCCTCCTGTCTCAGCCTCCCAAGTAGCTGGGACTACAGGCATGCACCACCATGCCCGGCTAATTTTTTCTATATATATTTTTAGCTGTCCATATAATTTCTTTCTATTTTTAGTAGAGATGGGGTCTCGCTCTTGCTCAGGCTGGTCTCGAATTCCTGAGCTCAAACGATCCGCCCACCTCGGCCTCCCAGAGTGCTAGGATTACAGGCGTGAGCCACCGCGCCCGGCCGGCAATGTAATTTAATATTTTTTCTTGTAGTATGTAACAAGGCAAAGCCTTTTGGAGTCAGTGGCTCTTTCCTTGTTCTTTAACTTTCTGCGTTCCAACTTCCTGGAACAGAAAACAGACTGTGGAGGAACAGCATGGCGTTGATCACACAGCCTCTTTGAACTTCAGTTTGTCCAACTTAAAAAAAAAAAAAAGGTAATTCCAAATCCTTTCTAGTCCTTTATTTTTGAAGTTCTCCAAGCATCATCTTTAAAGGCAATGGCATCAGAGAAGCAAACAGGCAAATTCTCAAAGACAGAAACCAATTCCTCTTCTATCTTCCAAAAATTCCTCATAATTTCAGGACTTCTCAATGTCACCTCTATTCTCCCTGCGCTGTCATAAATTTCGTCTTTAAAAGATTTCTTTTTCCTGTCACTTAAAAGGATTTGGGGTGAAGCAGGCAGGGTGGGGTGGCAGACGTGTGTGCTCACTCCGCCATCTGACTCCCTCCCTCACTGTGTCACATGAGAAACATTATCTGGAGGAATCTCTTGTCTCTTCTAGTTTTAGGAAACAAGTTATTTCCCACCAGCAAATTTCATAACTAATTAAAGCTTGTCTATACAAAAACAAAAGCTTTAGCAATTTAACCACTCTGATGTAAACAAGCATTTTAAAATATATTATTCACTTGTCTGGTTTCTTAAGTGGAGGATATTCAACATAATGAGCCATGAATTCACACAGGATGCTCATCACAAAATGTTCTGCTTTCTGGGTGGCAATAGAATGAACTCGGTCCCCCTGTTCCTTTGGCCACATCAAGCAGCTTTTCTGCTCTTAGTTTGAGGACTTCAAACCTTTGTTCTTTTTGAACTTTCCACTGCTAATTTTCTGGGGACTGGGAAACCACGTGGCTCAGCATAGTACACAAGGAAAAAGACTATGGCTTGGAGAAGTGTCTTGGAGGCCAAGAAAATTAGGAGGATTCCAAGTTGCTCTTTTGGTTTGTTATATTTCTCATTCAGATGACACCACGTGATTGACATCTGATAAACACTCCTTTCTGTTTGGGTGCTGGTATCTTACTCAGACAGAATATTAAAACAGAAGTTAATAATGATTACTTCCTCATTGTGTACATCAGTTGGCTCAAGGATTTTTCTAAAGTGAATGCATGTCATTGGCAGCTCTTGTTTGGGGGATAGAACCACCTGCTCTAATTCTTCAGCTAGTGGGAAGATTTGGCACTATCTTCTGCTGTTCTTTAAACCAGTACCTACAAGAAAATAATAGGAATATGAAAAAAAGTGAGGAGATACACCTCTTCTATCAGTATATCCATCAGGAAAATAAAGCCCAGATCAAAGAATTCAATGGAAGGAATTTAATACAGGGAACTAGTTAGGAAGGTGCTGGAAGAGCTAAAATGGCCAACAGGGGGCAGTGAATGAACCCAGAGATTAGCAATGGTTAGTGGTTGGCCACCACCACACAGGAAGGAGGATGTCATCAGTTGAATTATATCCTCCCAAAGAGAAATGTTGAAGTCCTAACTCTATGAGCTCAGAATGTGACCTTATTTGGAGATAGGGCCATTGCAAAGGTATTTAGTTGAGTTAAAATGAGGTCAGACCAAAGTAGCGGGTCCCTAATCCAATATGACCAGTGTCCTTGTAAGAAGAAAAGAGACACAGAGACAGATGCTGGAAGAAGACGGCCACGTGACGACAGAGACAGAGGTTGGAATAATGCAGCTGCAGACCAAAGAACGCCAAGGATAAGCTAGGAAAAGGTGTGGAAGGATCCTACCGCAGGTCTCAGAGGGAGTGTGGCCCTGCTGACACCTTGACCTTGGACTTCCAGCCCCCAGAACTGTGCGACAATAAATTTCTGTAGTTTCAAGCCACACAGTTGTGGTACTTTGTTAGACCAGCCTTAAGAAACTAGTATGGAAGGTGTACTCAGAGCCCAAGCTCAGGGCCACCTGAGAGAGGCGGACTCATGAGGTGGATCAGACACAGGCCAGGACCTGGTAGGCTCTGGAGCACAGAGGAGATTCGGTCATTGCTGGAGGAGTCTCCAAAGCCGGTGGGGGGGTCGGGGAGGGTAGAAATACCTGACTTCTCCCATCCTCCCACCTCCTGCCAATGCCTCTTCTTCCGAACCTAGTAAGAAACCAGTTTGCATGTGAGCCTGCAAAAATGTAGTTTTCAGGGGCAGAGTGAGGAATAGATCTGAGTAAAAAAAGACAAAGACTGGCACTATAAGGGACTCTCATGTTTGGCTGGCATGTGTCCCAGATGTTCTACTCTCTATGAGCAAGTCAGGAAATACGGGCGATCAAATACTGCACTTACCTTAAAAGTAGGATTGTTGAGATTGTTTCAAGTGAAAAAGATCTGAAACACAAAGGCAAAACGTTACAATCCACCATGGCTTAATTATTAAAAGTGTGTGTCAAATAACCTGTTGTCAAAAAAAAAAAAAAAAAAAAAAAACTGTCACGGATTGAATTTTGGACAATTTGGACATTTGGGTTTTGGACAGGAAAAATATCACTTGTTCTACCTCATTATTATGAAGAGAAGTTGAAACAATGGCATTGGATGTTGTTATGAAAAAATAGAAAATGTAGGACTGAAAACCTAAAAAAAAAATTTAAAAACACAGCGAAAGAGAGAGAAGCTCTCTTTTACCCAGATAAAATCTACTACCCAAATCAAGAAGGAAATGATTAGGATGCTAGAGTGATATTTATATCAAGACTTTTATATCTGACTCCCGGGATCTAATGTCCCACAGTAAAAATTAAATCAGTATTTATACTGTGGTTATTTAGAAAAGGATGTGAAATACTTGTGGATTAAAACAAATTAAAAATACTCAAAATAAAAATCCCCACCATTCTTTAAAGGAAGCAGTATTTGGTAATGAACTTGGATACAGTTTTCTTTTATATAAAATAGAAAATAAAATATATACATACATTTATGTAAAATATTTTAAAATTTGTGATACAAGGAGGCACACAGATTTAGTTGCAGAGACAAACACTTCTTGGAAGACAAAATTTATCAGATTAGTCCTTGCATAGATGATGGTGGGCAATGTCTTTAACCAATTATCTTGTTCTGGCCACTAATACAAAAATAAAGAGCATTATATTAAATCGCTCATCAAAAATAACATTCTGCAAAGGACTGGGGTTATGTGGTCTTTGCTTTCCAGTGTTCTACATTAGTATGGAAATAGAAGGTAAGAAATCACACTGCTGAATAACTAACATGGCCTAGGCAAACACAAGAGCTCATGAGGAAACCTTCCACATGCGTGGGGTCTTAGTAAATCCTCATCATAAGCTCACATGTATAACCGTTTGGCCTGGCTGATGGAAGTGAAGGTTGGAGATTAGCGTAAACATGATATTCAGTTGGGGGAGGTTGAGATCGTCACACAAATCCATCAGTGCATGTTCAAACCACGACAAACACGAAATGAGAAACATACCTGAAACCCATGGCAAGGGCTCAGAAGAGCCCACACGCTCACCTGGGAGCACGGCTCACAGCACAGCGCAACTGGGCGTGGCACAGGACACCGCAGGACACGTAAATCCCTTCCTGTCTGTATTGCTTAACTGTAAAATGAGGGAAGGAAGAAAAAGACAATCCAAACTGGCAGTGGCGCTCGGGAATGGAGTGTCAGGAATAGATACACAAGCGGAACCTTCAAATAGATCATGAATCAAAGAGGAGGAGAAAAAAGAAATGTGGGCTGCAAATACAAAATTAGCATGAGCCAAGGGAACAGACTCTGTATGGTGAGGAAGACAACAGTGGGGAGGGCCATGAACACTCTCTTGCAATGTCTCACAATGCCCTGCGGCTCCGTACTAAGCAGTGTGTTTTCATGATGGTTAGTGGGCAAAAAGACGCTAAATGCCCGGCCCCAATAGCCCGATATGTCACTGTAGAGCTAAGACTGGCCTTCTCAGCCTCTGAGTTTTGAAGACTTTGAATATCACTTAATTGAGTCATTGCGGCAGCTCTCAAAGGGTCCAGAGCTTTCCAGATGACTTGGCTTCCTCCAGATCCAACGCACACCACTGACTTAATGCGTATGATTCGGAAATGCAAAGAGACTACCTGTGTGTAGTACCTACCCCCCGGGGTCCCTGTATGACCAGAGTCCCTCTCTGTTTTTATTGCTGAAAGATGGAAAAGGAAGATCTGACACAAAAATCAGGTTGGGCAGAGTACTACCTATGTACAGTATTTAAAAAATAAAATTCCTAGTGTTTAATAACCAAATGTCCTACTGTTTGTCTGCTTAGAAAACATTCTAGTGTGAAAGCTACATAAATGATATCCTGGTGATTCTTATACAAATGCATCCTGGTTGCTATCTCTTAAGGAACACAGACGCCAAGGCACCTCTCTAGGGGTGGCGTGCTCGTCATTTAACTCAAAGGATAAGACACCTTGTTTATGATTCCCAAAGGGAAGAAAACAAATGCACTCTGAAGGTAAAATAATGAAACCTGATGACAAAACACTGTCATAAAACAAAGGCAATATTAACCATTCATTGGGTTAGAGGTGAAATAGAGTTTGAGCAAAGACAAGAATGTTTATTGACTTGGTAGAAGGGAGTCCAGTGGAAAATGGTTGCTCGTTTTTCAGTACATCAGGGAATTCCATTAGAAAAATCGGTCCTAGTGCGTTGCTGTTCTGCCACAGCTATGACCACTAAGTACGCAGCAATTATTGCAGCGGGGCTGACGAGAACACTGGAGTGAGTCCAGCCAAGTGTGAGTCTCACCTTGTTATCAGGTTCGGTCATGTCCACTGTGTAATCTGACCAACCATTCCACTTCACTGTGTTTTTTTTTTTCCTTGTAAACACAAAAGAATGTTACATTTCTCTCATCTCTACACTCTAGGAATGTTACTATCATAATGCTCAGGAAATCGTCGTGGTTGTTTGAAAACAGAACAATGTAACCAACAAGAATCCTTTTTAAAGTATTAAAAATAAATAGCTACTTGACCACACAAAGGTAAATTATTTCAAGTGATTTTCGAATATAATAACTTGACTGATTATCCCGAGTGGGATATCTCCTAATGGCAAAACAAAACTCCAAAGAAATTTTAAACTGTATTCAGTATTTATATTGTTGCTAATGATTTCGGCATTATTTTTCTGAAATGAAGATATGTAAGATAAAACAAGCAAGCAATTATGCTAATGTCGCTAGAACCAAGATTTTCAGGATAAATGATTAGAGTCACAAATAGAAAATCAAAAATCAGAATCTCTCTAACTCTATTTCAGTTGTCTATATCATTATGCTCATGAGGTTTTTTTTTTTTCTTTTAAAAAATTCATGTTATAGTCTTGTCCATTGAAGAGGCCAAAGAAACACACCCAGAAGCAATGAGCCTGCCTAGTGCTCAGACTGTGGTCTCTAACTATTATTTCCCATTAAAAGGCTCTTTGGAGAAACGACTGCTTCAGATCTGGCCCAGGAAACAGACAAGATGGCCTGGAACATCTTACACAAGAGAAAAAGAAAAAACTATTAAAGATCACTAAGGTCATGTCAAAAGGGCTTAGGAGCCAACTTGAAGAGACTCCCACTCACCAAAGATGGGTCAGTTTATTCTCAAAAAAGAACAATGACTGCAAAGAATTTGCAGTTTAGTAAGCTTTTTGGATAGTCTCCAGGGACCAGACAAATCTTTTGTCTTATTTAAGGAGGCCTGGTATCAAGGCAGTCATTGTGAAAAGCAGAAAATGATTTGCGGTACTACCCAGTAAACCTCAAAACTTGCTGGAAATCATTAATCATATCGATGTGGGCGTGCCGTGCCCCCTTCAGAACTGCCGGTGCCTTCTTCAGCAGGCACAGATGTAGCCCAGAAATTCCACGCTGACACTCGCAGATAAATATTTTTTTTAGGTTTGGGTTTGGTGGTAAAGCTGCAAACATGATCAGAGTCTCATGGGATGTCAGAACGGGAAAAGCAGTCCAAGGAAACACCTGTTTTTAATCTTTTGAGGAGTGAAGATTTCTCAGAATACATGACAAAGGCTGTGGCTCCTTGCCTCTGGAAAATAAAAATCACATACAGAAAAATCCACAGACAATTTTAAGGAGTTTGAAGAATCCTTGCTAGTCATGGATCCATTTGGGGCCAGTGGGTTTCTGACCATGACTCCTTGGATGAGGAAGTTACGTAAGATGCAGTTCAACCAACACTGGAAGAATGAACGAGGCATTCGGAGGATAAACAGCATCTGCCATGCATCATTTATTTTCTGGGATATCCCAAATATGGACTAGGTCACAGGAAGGTCTGTTCCCACGGAGCTCTTCTTGGAGCTCAGAGATCATTAGGGAAAGGGTCGTCATCAAGGATGGGCCCAAATGAAGGTAGTTTGGAAAGAAAGAAATTAACCTTCTTTTTCCTTTACCAAAAATCTTAGGGTCCCCATGGGCAGAAAGGAAGAAAGAGAAGAACAGTTGAACTCCCTGGTATTAATGATTTACAGAGGACCTAAGGAGGACACTCATTTGGCAGGAATTCAGGCTTTGACTTTAATTAAATTCTCTTGTTCCCAGTAGGACCTCTTTGACCTGAGAACATTTTGCTTTAAGTGATGTACTTGCAGGGACCCCATGGCACAGAAGCAGAGAAGAGGGGACCTAGGCAATGTTGTTGGTAAACCCCAAAGTGAGGCTGAAGGGACAGTGGCTTCCTGCTGATGATCACGTGCTGGGCTTAGCAATCAGAAGGACAGTGTTGAACACCCAAGAGTGAACCAAGATAACAAATACAAGTCTAAGGTAAGACAGCTGCACTGTGGAAGAAAGGAGGCTTTCATGGAGATGCTGTAGCCCTGCCTATGGGCAAAGAGGGAGCCATTAAGAGCCCCAAGCCTACTTTATCAGATCAGGGGAATAGAATTTTATTTCCTCCCCACCAAGACATGCCAGAAAACCCGAGATCTTATGCCAGGTGGAAAAGTGTGAAGAAGGCAATCTCTTTCTAAAGATGAGTTCTGAAAGCCTTTCACAGACAGTGCCAATGCTGCAGGATGACCTTTGGTGGTGAAGCCATTGCCAGATCTTTCTTCTGGTTGATTTTCCAGGTCAACCTGCTCACAAGCTTTTCTATGCATTTCCCAAGGAAGGAGCATTTTATAAGGGCTCAAGTTCTTTACAAATATTATGTGTATTCTTGCTATTTCTCAGCCCTTTAAGGACCATACAGAACTAAAGCATGTACCACCTGGATTTCCACCAACCAACACGGATGTGCTCATTTTCCCTGGGGAGAGACCACTCAGGCATAACATGCAGCACAGGATGAGTTTTATTGAACTTTTAGAGAGCTAGTTAATATTAAAAACAGTATATATTGCTTTTAATAAATGAGCAAATGGGAACTCAGGCCCAAGGGGAAATGGGATTCTAAAGTTTAAATTCCTTAGGCAATGTGAAGCCCAGTTTTGTGTGGTTTCTGTGGTACAGGTGAGGAACTATCACACGGTTTGACCTCAGGAGTAAAACCGATGCAGGAAAATCTTTATTCACTCTGTTTCATTAGTGAAGTGAATCCAGAGCTTCTTTCTCATACCAACTCCTGTAAATACATACTGAATATAGTCTGTCCTACTCTTAGGAATCCATTTAGGGCTTTGGAGACAGGAGAGGTAGCAAGATACCAGACACGGGCAGAAGCATCGGCTATAACAGGTATTGCCCAGGCCTGTTGAAACTGATGGAGAAAAGATTTCTTGGAGAAAAACCAAACATCATTTTATTTTATTGCCTGCAGAGACCCCTTCCCGAGAAAACCAGCCGCGTCTGGGATTCTTGGAGTGGGTCGTTCCTCCGAGTGCCGCAGTGAAATGTATTTCCTGAGGCCTCGAGGGGGAGGTGAGAGGGAGAGGGTGCTGTCAGCACACATGCTTTGCCACTTACAACTGCCCAGGGAGCAATTATAAAACACACACCTGCAAATAACACGGGGATGGCCTATGCGCACGAGGGCGGTAGGGACACGCAGGAGCAGCAGTGCCTGTGTCCCCTGCCCTGGATCCCTCTCGGGTGGCACACTGTCCGGCTTCAAGTGAAGGCCTTTCTGAAGTGCCTAGGGAAGTCTATCTTCAAGCCCTTAGCCTAGGAACTTGGCCCACAGAGGACAGGTGATCCATCTTAGGGACTGGAGATATTTACAGGCAAGACCAACTAAGCATTTGAGTGTGAGATAAAAAACAAAACAAAACAAAAAAACACTTAGGTTTTCTGCTTATCTGGGATCATACTCTTACCTACAAGTCAGCAGCTTAGGAAGGGAAGCTTAATAAGAGAAGCCATAATCATTTCGTAGAATCACCGTGTTCTCAGCGACGGAGAGAAAAAAGAGGATTTTTAAAAATTTCCCCCAGAAAATAAAAGTTGTTAGTAGTTGGGCAAAACCCACGGCTTGTACAAAGCTGGTTGTTTCACGCCCGCAATCAATAGCGCAGCTTTGATGTCTGCTACCCGGTAGGCACCAAACCATGTGCAGGGGGGACGCAGGGACGACACGGAACCCGGTGAGGCCACCGGGGCGTCCTGCACTGTGACAAGCCTCTGTTCTCTTCCCTCCCCAAACCCCTGGCCTTTTATAGCACTGACATTTGGAAATGCAAGAAACCTAATGCTCAAGGATGGAGGAAGGCGGGAGCCAGTTTTTACCTCCGTTTTGTCCTCCAGAACCAGTTCTGCTGAGAGCCATCCTAAGCCATCGTGACGGGAACCTCAACTCAGAGCATGTTTGTCCCAAGCACCCTGGTAATCCACTTCAAAGGACGGACGCCCTTAGGGGAGCGCACATGACCGGAACCTTCCGGTCCAGCACCGGATGTGCCGATGACGTGACTGCCTTTCCATTCCGCCGCCCATGTGATCGTGCAATTATCGTTCCCCATCACTCCTGGTCCAGGGTCTGTCTCCATTTCCTGACGCTGTCGCTGTTTCTCTCTCACGAAACCTGACTCCTCGGACCCTCTGCAGAGCCCGTCAGCTTTGAACAGGCCGGGCTGCGCGGAAGAAAGGGGAGGATAAAAGTTAGAGAACTGCTGATTTCCTCAGAAGTCGTCCAAGTTCTCTTTGATTTCTTAAGAGAATTTCAGCAAATGCATACATTTGTTTTAAACGTATTTTTAAAAAGGCTTCTTTTGCAAATCAGCCTGTCATCCTATAATCTCATTTTTGCCCCATGGCACAAGGCAAGGAATTGGAAAATGACTATTCAGCCAGAAAATGGGAGAAAGGGAGAATGCAAGAGCGCTCTCCCTTCCCCTCGTTAGCTTTTTTTCTAGCTCATATTATATTTTGAAGCCATCATAGGGTCTGTATGAATTTTAAGAAATGCATGAGACATGGTCTTTGATCTCTGATTATTATTTTTGTTTATTTTGTTAAATATTTTGAAAAGAAAATATTGTACCATTCTGTAAATTTAGAAAATCGGATGGGAAATAATGTGAAAGTTCACCCGACATGCTCTGCAATTTCCACTTTAGCAGAATGCCTGCCAATCTTTCCTCTTTGCATATTTCATTTCCCACCATGGCTGAATTTGAACACTCTTTCTATATCAAATATTCAGAGTTGCTTTTCTGTATGTTGCTTGTTCATACCCTTTGCTCACTTTTCTATTGGGTTGTATGTCTTATATTCTATCTTTTTCAACATAAAAGTTTTAAAATGTCATGTAAATGTATCCATTTTTCCTTAACAGCTTCTGGCTAGCCTGCTTTGGTTAAGAAGTTACTCCCAATTTTACATGGGATCTCTTAGATTTTTTTCTGTGATGGTTTTTATTTATATGTTTAACATTTCAGTCTTTAGTCCCCCTGGAATTTAAACTTCCATATGATTTACGACAATTTTACTTTCCTTCAACTAGAGAAGCCGTTGTGACAGAACAGTGACTAAATGAATCAGCATTTTACCACAGAATTGTAAAATCAGACTTGGTGTGTCTTACACTCTTTATATTGTAGTCTAATAATCTAACATATTATATTAGATTATTACTCTAATATACCCTAGGCTCTCTTTCTAGCATACCTATACTGTTTCACTGGTCCATGTTTCTGTCTCAAAACCATTGGCATGTTTATTTGATCAGATGCTTCACCGAGTCCTACTAGTCCTTCCTCACTTTAAAAACAAACAACAACAAAAAAGTTTTCGGTCAGAATTTATTTTCCCATTTAAATTTTAACATAATTTTATCTAACAATTTTAAAAACCACTGTTGAGACGTGCATTGCTTAGGATGTAGTTTCAGATGCTGAAATAATGAGAGACAAAGTAACTGACTTGAATGAGATAGGACTTTTGGTTTTGTTTGCTTTTTTCTTACCAAAAAAAAAAAAAAAAAGCCTAACAGTCCAGGGTCTATGTGCCAACTTTATGATAGCGGAGCCAGGCGATGCCTTCTTTTTTTTGTTTTAGCGTCTACCTTGTGCAAGATGGCGCACTACTTATCTGCATTCCAGTAGAAAAGGGAACATGAGCAAGGAGAGGTCAACCCCCACCTCTTTTTTAAGAGTGGAAGTTGCACGTACTCTTTGCCTTTCTTCAGCCTGAATTTGATCATATGAGAACACCCAGTTGCAAGGGAAGTAAAGGAAGCTGGCAAACACAGTTGTATTACAAATAGCTAGGTGTTCTCACGAAGAAAGAGAGAGAGAGAATGGAGACGAGGATAAAACATTCCCTACCCCAGAATTCTAACTGGAATTACAAGAGCCATGTAATGTAAAATTAGAAGGATATACGTTTTATGAGATCAAATTTTTAAAAAACTTTATGCCTTCTCACTGTTCAGTGTTATGGAAAGAATGTGTGTGTCCCCCTAAAATTCTTGTGTTGAAACCCCACCCTGCGATGTGATGGTACTAAGAGGTAGAGCCTCTGGGAGGTGATTAGTTATTAAATGAGGTCATGAGGGTGGAGTCCCCAAGATGGGATTAGCACCCTTGTGAGAGTCCTGAGAGTGCTGGCTCTGCCCTGTGGATGAGAAGGCTGCCACCTGCAGTCTGGAAGAGAGTCCTCACGGGAATTGACCATGTTGGCAACCTGATCTCACGCTGCCAGGCTCCGGAACTGTAAGAAATAACTGTCTGTTTTAAGCCACTCCGTATACCATACTTTGTTATAGTAGCCCAAACAGACTAAGACATTCTGCGTTTATTTCAGTTCCTTTGTTACGATTTTATAATTACCTTTATTTGGGACATTTACCTTTCATATTAAATTTAGTCCTAGCTCTTGGAGGTATTTGGGAATTATTGCAAACAAAATAATTTTTTTTCTATTTTCATTTGCAGGTTTTTATTGCTAATATAAAGTTGTTAAACTTTGTATTTTTATCTTGTACCCAGCCAATTTTCCAGTTTTTCTTTTTCATTAAAGCAGCTTTTAGAATAGAAACTTCTGAGTTTTCTAGGTATAAAATTACATTGTCAGTAAAAACAAATAGTTCTCCCCAACCACGGTTTCACTTTCCCCAGTTGTAGTTACCTGGAGTCAACGGCGGTCTGAAAATATTAAATGGAAAATTCCAGAAATAAATAATTCATAAGTTTTAAATTGGTTTTCAGGAGTAGCCTAACACTACATTACAATGCCTACAGCATTCACCTCACTTCATCTCATCATGTGGGTGTTTTATATCTTGCATCACCACAAGAAGAAGGGTGAGGACAATTCAGTAAGATTTTCGAGAAAGAGGGAGAGACCACGTTCACATAACTTTTATTACAGCATATTGTTAGTATTCTATTTTATTATTAGTTATTGATAATCTGACTGTGCCTAATTTATAAATTTAACTTTACCATAGGTATGTACATATAGGAAAAAACATAGTGTGCATAGGGTTCAGTATTATCCTTGGTTTCAGGAACTACTGTACCTGATAAGGGGAGATTACTATACTATTATTGCTTCTTTTCCAATGTTCTTGTGAATTATTTTATTGTATCAGATCACTGCATTTACTAGAATGTACATCATATTGGATTATAATGCAGATAGCAGGAATCCCACGACAGTCATGATTTTAACTGAAATGAGTTTATGTTTCACCATTTAGAATATTTACTATTGGTGTTTGATAAGTAAGTTTTTCAAATCATCATCAAGCGGTTATCACTTATTCTTAATTTATTCAAAATTTTTATCAAGACGACTATTAGATTTTTCAAATGCTTAAGAATCTGTTGATGTGGTCTTATTTTTCCTTTGATTTGTTTATAGTATGAATTATGTCGACAGATTCTGTGCTATGGCATCATCTTTGCAATGTCTGAATAGATCCCAACTGATCATAGTGTAGTAATCTTTGAAAACAATATTGAATTATATTTGCTATATTTTTGTATCTGTAGTCATACACAATAATGGTTGAGATTTTAAAAACATTGGTTGATGTTTTCTTAAAATAATTATCTTTACCAGAATCTTGGTATTAAAATTACACTAGCTTCATAACTTTGATCATGGCGGGGGGAACTTTTCATCTTTATATGTGGCTTGAGGTTAATAGTTTAAAGAACAGTGAAATCATCAAGACTTTAAATATTAGACAAAACTCAGTTTTGACATCATCTGGATATGAAATCTTTTAGACACCTTTCCAAGTCTTCTGCAGTAATTAACCTCTGTACCTTGCTACTTTATCTTGGGTCAATTATAGCAATTTATATTTTGTTAGGAGTCAGGTGTTTCCTGTAGATTTTCAAAAAATAATTTGTGGATTTTTTTTTTTTTTTGGTAGAGACAGAGTCTCACTTTATCACCCAGGCTAGAGTGTTGCAGTGGCACAATCATAGCTCATTGCAACTTTGAACTCCTGGGCTCAAGCCATCCTCCTTCCTTAGCTACCTAAGTAGCTGGAACTACAGGGACATGCCACCAAACTGGCTAATTTTTCTTAATTTTTGTAGAGATGGGGATCTCACTATGTTGTGCAAGCTGGTCTCAAACTCCTGGACTCAAGTGATCCTCCCGCCTCAGCCTCCCAAAGTGCTGAGATTACAGTTGTGAGCCACTGTGCCTGGCCTCAAATTTGTTATTAAGAGGTTATATAACCTCTTACTATAGTATTTGTTATATTACACATTGTATATTTTATATGCTTATTGTATAGATACTATATACTTTTTCTATTTATATTATTATATATTATATTGTATGCTATTATATTATATATTGTAGTTCTTTTTAATTTCTTCTATATCTATGGTTATGGTTATATCTCCTTCCTTATTCCTAATCATGCATATTTTGCACTTTTTTAAATCTTTATTTTAAAGTTTTTTAATCATAATCAAACTCGTAAATGGTTTGTCCAGTACACTGGCATTTTCACAAAACTAGCTCTTGAATTTATTTATCCATTCCTATTTTTTTCATTATTTTAAATTTATTTTCACTTTTATCTTTATTGACTTCTTTTCTTTTGGTTTATCTTATTGTCACTTCTCTAATTTTCTATGATACAAAGTTTTCATTATTTTTAATCTCTCTCTTTAAATAAAAGCATTTTGTTATCTAAATTTTCCTCTGCATACAACTTTCAGTTGCTATGTTTCAGTTTTGATTGCCTCTTTGTTCCAAAATTTGTCTAAGGGTGTATTTCATAATTTCTAAGTATTAATATTATCACTTCTTATTATTTATTCTACCTCTATTGGATGATGACAAGAAACGTGGACTTCAGAATCCCTCCTTCCTTTGTTCCATCAACCTAGAAAATAATTTTATTATCTTTTTGAGGGATTATAGATTCATAAATTCCTTTAGGTTTTTAATTTTTGTCTGTTACTTATGACTGATTTTGAAAGGGTTATACTAAAATCTCCCATAATATTACATTTTTATATAATTCTTTTTTATTCCTAATAGCTTTTGTCTAATATATTTGGCTGTTATTTCTTCTATGCACAGAGGTTTGTGAGTTATTGTCTTCGTCTGGGTTGTCTGGGAAGCAGATACCAGGGTCAGAGTGAATACAGGTGGATCCTATTAGGAAAATGGCTGAGAGAGAAAATGGGGAGGAAGTTGGGAAAGGCCGGGAGAGTGGTCAGACCACAGTGCAAGTCTGACCCTGAGTGAGAAGAGAGATAAGAAAGATGGAGTTGAAGATTCTCAATTGCTGTGAAACCTGATTAAACATGAGCAAGTCTGTCTGGAAGTCCTTGAGGCAAAGCTGGCTGTCCAAGAGTCTTGAGTCCTCCAGGAGTGGGTCTAACTTAGAACCCCGTTATCCTTGCTCATCGCCTAGGGGCTGCCTCTGGGGAACCCGGCCCCCCACAAAGGGACTGATGGATCTCAGAGGGCAGCAGCTGGCACTCACCATCAATGATGCTTCCTGTTGCTGGAAGTCAGGTGGGCATATTCTAATGACAATCACTTTCATGCACCTTCTTCAATTCAAAAAGAAACACATTCAACTTTTTTAACTGATTATTTTAGCATTTCCCAACCCTATTAGATCATGGACTCTTTGCTTTTTTCCTACACTATCCCTGGAACATAGCCTTGGAAATGCTCTTCTAGTTGCATATCCTCAGGCCTCACCCTTACTCATGTCTAAAATATTTTGCCAGCGATATCTATGAAGACATAGAAAGCATGTATGTAAAGTGTGCCGCTGATATAGAACAAAAGGGAAAACAAATTCCATAGATTTCTAGAAGTTCCTCATGTAACCCATGTAACTATGTTTCAGTGCTAAAAGGCTTTTGGAAAGGCCACCTGTTCGTAAATCCAAAGTAAGAGAGACTGTTTTAAGTTTGCAACCTCTGGATACGTTCCCACCAAAATGGGCATGGGTCATGAATTTGAAACCTTAAAACCAGGCACGCATTTTCCTAGCTGACACTTGTTCTGTAGACATCTAAAATTTTTTTATCGCTACTCTAACCCTTGAGAATCTTTGAAAGTGTTTCTGGCAACTCCTTAGATGCTGTGCAACCCCACATACATTTCTCTCTTCTCACTTTGATTTTGTGCGGATTCCAATAACTATGGACCCACTCAACCAGCCACAGCTGGAGACAGAAGCATCACCTTGTGTTGTCCTCCAGTTCTCTAACCCCTAGCTTTAGACCACTCGGTCTGATAAAGCAAAGCCTACTAAAGCCTAACGATTCTACTTCGTCTGATAACACCTGTTATAAGGTTGGTCTTTCAACCACATAAATCTCTTTTCCTCATCTTGCCTGTTAACGTCGGTTGCATAGACCTTTTCATTCACTGATGATTCACTTTTTATCCTCAAGAATCATTCTTGCTGTGAAATGACTCATCTCAGGTGCGTACGTAGCATTTGTCATTTCCTCACCACTTTCAATTTTTAAAAGTCACTTCTTCTGTTTTCCTTGCGATCGTAAGTTCCTGGGTATGAATTCTTTTAATATTTTCTCAGTGGTATTTTTCAAAGAGTATGTGTTTAACAATGTCCTCAAAAGAGCTGAATACTAAGCACAGAGCATGAGTACGCAGACCACTGATGTCATCTGTTGGTGACAGTGGGACCTGAAACAGTTTGCTCCAGAGGAAAACTTTGTTTATATCTATAAAAGTTTATTGGTTGAAAGCTTGTAAAAGGATAAGATATCTATATAACTAAAGGAAATGTATAAATGAGGCTGCATACAGCTTTCTAGTCCTTCTGGGAGACAGATCCTTTAAACACAAATAGGGAAAGAATGATGGTTATGACTTCAGATACCAAACCAATTCACTCTAACGTCTCCTTTACGCCAACTTTGATCTGCCAGTCCTGCCTCGCTGGTAACCTGGGTTTTGTTCCTAACTTCATTCACGTGGCTTTAACCTTTATCTGGAAAGTACCAATCCCTACTGATAATCTGGCATTGATGCACATAATTCTGGCTTCATCCTTGTGTGCAAATAATAAACCTTAATCTCAATCAAGCTGATGATATCTTGCCTGAGGCCCCAGATCTCCTTTTCCTAAATGACTAGAATTTCATTAATTGATAATAAACTTCACCTGGCTACCTGGTTCTTCCCGGATCTGCATTTGGTTGGATGGTGTTTAGCTGCCTCCTTGACCTCCTAATGGGACTCTCCCAGGTACTTCTTAGTACGTGTGCAGTGTGTACTAAGAGCATTATTCTAAGCGAAATAAGCCAGTCACAAAAAGAAAACTGCTGTATGATTCCACTTATATGAGATATCTAGAATAGGAGAATTCACAGAGACGAAAAATAGAATGGTGGTTGCCGAAAGCTGAGGGGAAGACAGAAAGGGGAATTGTTGTTTCATGGGTGTAGTTTCAGTTTTGCAATGTGAAGAGTTCTGGAGATTGGTTGTGCAATGTTAAGGTACTTACTACAGAAAAGCACGCTTAAAAATGGTTAAGATAGTAAATTTTATGTTATGTATATTTTACCAAAATTTGTATCAGAGGACCTGAACAGATGTCCTGACTCTAGTATTATTATGCATACCACTAATTTCTTTGGAATTTCGTTATCTCACTGTAGAAGAGGAAGCCAAATTATTCCTACTTACATCCCAAGAACAATGAGAGAATTAAATGAGATAATCTGTGGAAAATTACCTTGTAAACAATTCAGGATTCTGTAAATGTAAGTATCAGTAATAAAGTATAAAGTTAGGGATGTCTTAGTTGTCTAAGAAGCCAATGTTTAGATGAATCTGAGAGAAATCTGTAGAGTTAAAAGAATCTCAGGAAACTGAAGTCTGCCTGGACGTGTAAGTCAAGTCAACACACGAAGTTTTATTGAGAACTTACCCTACATCAGGCACATGTCCCTGTCTTTGCTGAGCATATTGAGATCAAAGTTTAAAAACCAGCCATAAAACACCATGCTGAGGAGGGAACACGGGAGGCTGTGTGAGAACGTGGACATCCTGAACAAGGCAGGCTTCTCAGAGAAAACAACAGCTGATCTGAAGGTTGAGTAAAATATCTCCAAGGCCCAAAGGAGGGAAAAGATATGCTCGAGGAAGAAGAAACAACTTGTGAAAAGGTGTGAAGGAAAGAGAAACCCTGATGTGTTTGTTTAAGGAGCTAGAAGGAGATGATCCAAGGCGTTTGGAAGAGTTTGGAAAGCTAAGAGTTAACAGGAACCAGATCACACCTGGACTTGTAATTCATGCTAAGCCTTTAACATTGAACCCAAGGTGCAATAGGATGCCATCAAAGAGTTTTAAGTAGGTAATGATATCATCACAATTTGGCTTTATGAAGATCATTTGGTTTGCAGGGCAGAAGGGTGTGTTGGGGTGAGCAAGGGAGAAGCCCAGGCATAGGAAGGTCATGCAGAAGTTTATTACAGTAATCTGCACTGAGGTGAGGGAGGGAAAACAGTACATGCATTCAAGCCAGATGTAGGAAAAAGAATTGACAAGACTTGGCATTGTATTAGAAGTAGCGCAATATAGAGAGAGTAGAATCAAAGTGATAGTTTAGGCAATTGTGAATATGGTGGTACCATTTCTGGAGGAAAGGAACGCAGAGCAAGCAATGTGTTCAATTTTGGAGATGTTGGGGTTGAAATGCGTGAGGGGCATGCAAATGAGATGCCCAGATCTGGTGAATGCACTGGTTTGTGATTGGGATAGAAATTTGAGCCAGAGATATAGATGTGGAAGTCATTAACATGTAAGAAGTAGTCGAAGCCATGGATGTGTAAAAGCACCATGTAGAACTGTAGATGACTTAAGAAGATAAAAAAAGAGGATTTGTTATACAGAAACTATATAATGGGAATCAAAATATACATAACCACTTGTAAGAGACGACCCAAAATGTGTATACAGGAGGATGAATAAGAACTAGTAGAAATATTGGGAAAAGGGAAGGACATATGTTCTTAAGAAGTTAGGTGCAATTGTTTATGCTTTAAGCTGAGAGAAAAATGTCAACTCCCATCTTTTGTCATAGAAAGTTAAGAGATAATGTCTATATTTGAAAAACGAAAAACTATTTTTTAAAGAATGTGCTGTGTTTTGAACTTTTATGACCCCCCCCAAATTCCTATGATGAAATCCTGATGAAGGTGATGGTGAGAGGAGGGGGACCCTCTGAGAGGTAATCAGGTCATGGATGGGATTAATGCCCTTATAAAGTAATTCTCAGGGAGCTGGCTAGCACCGTTGCCATGTGAGTTTACGGTGAGAAGACAGCTGGCAGACACAGAAGCAGCCAGCGCCTTGATCTTGGACTTTCAGCCTCCAGAACTGTGAGCAGTAACTTTCTGTTGCCTATAATTCACCCAGTCTATGGCGTTTTGTTACAGCAGCCTGAACAGATGAAGGTAGGATGCTACTTTGACACAACAAGGTATAAACTAGAAGAAACAGGTGAGAGAGTTCAAAGCAATGCCATCCGAGGAGTAGGAATGGGGAAAAAGTGTGATGAGGTAACTGCCGTTTTATGATAAGTCCTATAATAAAACAGTGTTTGACTTGCTAAACTGTTTCTGTGTTACTTTGATAAAAGATTAAAATGCAATTACAATTAGATAAAATTGTGAGATAGCTGATCTGATATGAGCCATAGCTGTAAACCTAAAAGATCTATCCAAAGTGATTCCAGTTTCTAAAACGAAGAAAAGAAAGCAGGCTTTAGCTGTGAAGTGATAATGGCGTACTCTGGGAGTGCTATAAAGTGAGTTTTATAGCGAGTAGCTGGGAAGTGCTACAGTGCTCCACACCCACACGGCTTGCTAACCAGTTGTTACCTATATCCTGTTTTCTAGTGAAGTATTGGCAGGTGAAACGTTGATTTATCGCTATTTTATAGAGAGAAAAATTGGCAAAGGCTATGGATTAAAGAGTACACAGAACACAGGTCTTGCAACTGGAAAATGTCCACCTGGATTTGAAGAGAATTGTAGCTAGATGGGATAATTATCCACTCAATAGAGACATAGTTAGCATCTAAGTGTAAAACATGGTGCTAGACTTTGGGCTGCAGACTTAAGAAACTTACAGTCTCCTGGGGAAGATATGAGCACATGGAAATTCAATAATAAGATGTCATAGGAAGTATGTCAAGTCATTTAAGCAGGATCTCATGAGCAGTATAGCTTTGACCTGATACGCTCAGATGTTTTGAATGAGGAGGATATGTACACAGGGATGCATGTTTAGATTCCTAATCCTGTAGGTCCCAAGAGATAGAAAATGAGAAAGAATGAAGATACATTTTGTGACACCAAACTGAACATTTAAATAAGAGACATAAGGTTGCTAAATCAATGGTTACAACCCACAGAACCAGTTTTAGGAAATACATGAAAGGAAGGGGCCATGCCTTGGGTATGTTGATATTTATTTTTACAAAGTGTTACAATGGAATGTGATTTATAAATCAAGTCCAGCCACAGTGGACTGCTGCATGGGTTGGTCCATATCTTGAAATTTTCACATGCAAACTTTTTGCTGAAAATAGATAGGCTGTAAGCTAGTGCTTGCGACTTTGGTATTACTTCTGTATTTTTGTTGCAATCTATACTTTTACCTGAATTTTAATTAACATTTCAGTTGTATTTTGCAAAATCCCTTTCACTGCCTTTTACTTAAGTAAAAATACTGGTTAATTGCAGCTTTTGGCAAAGCAGAGAAGACCACTAAAATGGTAAAATCTGAAGATAAAAAAAGAAAAGTTTGATAACTAGTAAATCGAGATGACAGATTTTAAAAAGGAAGGAAATGTAAGCTCATAACGGGTTGGGGAGGAAGTAGGGTTGGAACACCTTGAGAACCTGGGAAAACATATGTTTGCCCAAGAGATACTTTGGTTTTGGGGTGAGAGAAATTGCAATGCTAATTGATGGCTCAAAGAAGGATAACAGAATGTTGGTCCAGTAATGAGAGATTTGATGAAAATACCAGGACATTTCTAGTGTAGACACAAATTAGAAAAAGGAAACTGACCACAATTCCTTAGCTAAAGTAAAAATGCATTAAACAACAATAATAATAAAAACAGGGTATATGGAATCTTCAAAAAAGAAATGCATATAACTTTAAAAAATCTTAGTGTAATTCTCCCCACGTCTCTTAAGAACAACTGAAAGTATTAAACTATTGCAATGCAATGCCACTGTGGCCATCAATTTATCCAAATGGGACAAGTCAGAAATGGATTAAGAAAAACAATGAGCTCTTCAATAAAGACAAATAAAACTGCAGTGGTCCGAGTAAGACAAAACGTATTTGGAAAGTACTTCGTGTTGTTTGTCTGTGTTTGCATTGTGGCGTTTTGTTTTTCTGTTGTCGTGCTATGGCTTTTCTCCATGATATATAGAATCTAGGAATGGAAATATATGGTCAGTTGAGTCATTGAAAAATTAATTGATATCTTACTGATAGAGGCTCAATGAGAAGCTTTGTGTGGGGTTGCTGTTTGGTCTGAGCCCACCTTTTATGACTACATGTATAGCCCTGATTGGTTAGCGAGCATCTGTCAAGTCCCCTGGGCTCCTCTGTGAAACATCTGAGTGAGCACTCGGTGGGACAGGAGGACCACCAGACTCCATTTGGGTCCCAGAGCTCCAGAAATCAGGTGCACAGTTAAACTGGGGGTACACAGAGCTCCATGAAGAGTCTACAGTAACCATCTGTGATGAGCTGAGAATAAGGAAATGATTTTCCAGTTTCCCACCATCCTTGTTCTGCTTCCAGAGTGGGACACCATCTTCCCCTGCCCACCCGCATGCCTGTCCAGGAACCCCTGCCCCTCACGGAGACACACTGCACTGACGCGAGACCCAGCCATTCCACCCAGGGCAGCCGTCGCCATGGGATGCACCTGGTCATACTTACTCAGTTGTCTTCCTGGAAGAGGTCCCTGATGTTTCTTCCATTCCCCCAACTGTGAACTTTGCCAGGAAGCAGGGAAATGCCCTGTGGAACATTTAACTGAACAACCAGCAAAAAAGACCATCACACAGGTCAAGTGATGACTCATGCGTTGTAGCTCATTCTCATCTCACTGGGAAAATCCATGTTCTTTTTCTGAATCCCTTGAACTAAATTGCAAAGGTTTAGAAAGCCTAAAAATAAATGCTCCCCCAGTTCCAGAGCTATCACTAGGAGCAATTCCCACAGTGGTTTTCATTTCCTGTCTTGTAATGTTTTCTCCATAGATGCTTCCCTTTGCCATTTCTTTGGAAACTGCCATTAAACTGTGATTTGCATTTAATAAAGAAATGGAGGCATCAAAAGGTCAAGCAACGGTTCCAAGGTCATGCATAAATAAAGTCAGGACAGGGGCTGGCAGGCTAGCACAGGTGGGTCTTCCTCTACTCCTGCTTCTGCATGCCATCTTCCTGACGACGTTCATCTGTGTTACGCCAATTTTCCAAATTCCTGAAACACCAATGGCCCTTGCCACCCAACTCAACTTCCCATAACTCTACTACTCTAAATTCAAATAAATTCCCTTATTACTCTAATTTGAAAAGAAATTGATTATTTCAAAAATGTTATTTTACTTCTCAAGGAGCTTGTGGGTTTTTTGAGGAGCTGAATGAACACTGTGGTCCCGTGGGAGGCACTGGGTCCCGTTTCCCTGTGGACAGACAAGACCTGAGGCTGCTGGTAGGGCTTAGAGCTGGCTCGGAAAACGGGGTGCATGATCCCCAGCTACATAACCGGCTCCCAGGGTATGAGGAGTCGAACAGCTTCGTAAGGAAGCTCGGTCTGCCCATAGGCATGAGTAGTAGAAGCCTCTCTTCATCTGATAAGACTCTGGGGGACAGAATGCCCAAAGAAAGACCAAGTTTTCCATCAAACTATCAAAATCTTTGTCCCCGATATTGGCAGTTATATTTTCGTTTAGATATCAGTGAAAACATTTCTTCCATTTTACCACCAATAATTCTCTCTACAGCACATCGTGTTGATAAACCATCGATCCAGTTTACGTTCTCTACTTAGCACTTTCTTGCAGAGCAGATGTGTGAAGCATGGGGTCCTCATTAGCCTTTTCACTGCTTTTGCATATTCTAAAGCCGTCAGATCACATTCTGATTGAGCGCAAGCACCAATAGTGACAATCGGTTGCCAACTTGTGATAATAAATGCCCTGAATCGGGGCTGGCCCTGAATTGTCAGTCTTTCTAGAATTTCTCAGCCCTCTCAGGCTCTCACTCCAGCACATCTCAGCTTTCCTGCTATTCTGTTCTGTAAATCCATCCTGTGGGGGTGGGGGAGGTCATTAGGTTCTTACGTAGACTGTTTGACTTTGGAAAGACATGAGGCCCTTTCTGAAACCACAATTTTTCCAACGTTTTTAACTCTAAATAATGAACATACCAATCCATCATATTTTGGGATGGTACATCCTTCGCTCCTTCAACCCCAAGGATGCAAATACATACCTTTAACAATTATAAAATAATACACAAATGGGACAGATCGACACTTTCATTATGTCTTTTGTCCCACAGATCTGTAACAGCAACAAAGTATTAGTGAGTATCCAGGATTAGACACCAGACAGAGCGCTGGAGATATGGAAATACTTCTCTTTTCTTGTCTTTCCTTTTCCTTGAACCAGCTGCCTCAACTGCTAATTTTATCTCATTGTATTATATTCATTCTGGTAAGGTATCTCCAATCTATTTTCAATCAATAGGGGTAATAAATTATCTAATAAATAAATAATTAATAAATTAAAATAACAAACTGATAACGGTACGAGGCACAGTCCCTGCTCATAAGGGGTGCATATCCTCAGGGGAGGACATGACAATACTTTTAAAGATAATCTCACAACACCAGGGAGGTTTTTAAACCTCTGGACGAGCGGTGGAGATGGCAGGGCTGCAGGAGGGGGAAGAGATCATCAGAGGACGGGGAAGTGGGAAGAGGTTTTGGAGAGCAGGTGGCGCTCAGGTAAGGTCTTGAAGCCGATGAAGAAGGTGAAAGAGATGCTTTCCGGCCATGGAAGGAGATGAACAGAGACCCAAGCACAGGGACAGAGAAGAGTGTTCAGGAGGAAGTCTGGAGCTGAGGAAAAGAAACAGAAATACAAGTGTAGGACAGAGAAATGACTTTTCAGAGTCTGTGGACGTCATGGCTGCCAGCTCTCGTCCACCGACACGGCCCGGTTTGCACAATCTGAGTCTCCCACACAGCCCTGAGGTTCAGGGATGAGCAGCTTGAATGGGAGTTGCCATGCCTGGGTTTCCCTCCCAGCTCTGAAAACCACAAATCCTCGCTGAGCTTCATTTGTTTGTTCCCAGAAGAGCAATTCTCAACATCTGTGTTGCAACAAATCACAACGTTTTACAGGTCATTTTTTGCTATTGGGAAAGTGTTAAAGGGGGTGAAACCACTTGTTCCAATATTTCGGGAGTGGGAGGAAAAGGGATGGGGGTGTGGTTAGTGCGGGGGTCACCCGGAGTGTGTAAGCTGTGACAGGTGATCACTCACATAGCAGCGCCAACAGTGTTGTCCCAGCACAGGGGTTGGGGGGAGACCACTGTCCTGGAACCTAGAGATGTGCTTCTATATTTCAAAGTGCCCCATAACAAAGCAGAATTAATACAACTAGGTCTGGACTGTGCCTGTGAAGTTGGAGAGTCTGAAGACACACTTGCTCCTGGAGAGTAGGTGGCCAGCAGGGACACTGGGCAGCTCCCCGGGGAAGGAGGAAGGAGCAGGAGCACCTTGTCTCGGGATCTCAGACTCGGTGGCAAGTGCTCACCTTTGACCCCACTTAGTCAGCTCAACACCATGGCTGCGGTTCTGACGCCTGCACCCCCAGGACTGATTGGGGTTACAGGTCCCCCTCTTTCCCATTCTCCTGATTCCACATGCAAACCTTGACCCCTGCCTCCTGCCCTCTGCTCCTGGTTCTTCCGATCCCGTCCCCTATTCCCAATGGACCCTGAGAAATATGTGATTCGAATCACAGATCAAAGGATGTTTGACATTATGGAAAAGGACCCTCTCTAGGAAACACCCTTTATGTGAAGCATCTTATGGGTGATACACAAAGCCCTTGCAACTGACCTTCTGCTAGTTTATATCCGAGTATGCAGTTCTGAGTTTTCTTTGCGGGGAGGACAGGTGCGCTGCTGAGTGCCCGCGACACTGAGCGCTCTCCCAGGCTGGCTGACTGTTCAGTCCTTCCTGATTTCCTGCCTCGCTGCTAATGCTGACTGTGTGTGCATCTGGCATGAACCAGCGCGCTGGCTCACCAGGGCTGGCCCTCTTCTCTTCCTCTTGTCCAGTCTGGGTGTTTGGCCCCTCCAGATCTCGTGTTGAAATGTGGTCCCCAGTGTTGGGGTGGGGGGGGCCTGGTGGGAGGTATTTGGTCTTGGGGGTGGACCCGCATGCATGGCTTGGTGCCCTCCTCCTGGTAATGAGTGAATTCTTGCTCTATTAGTTCACAAGAGCAAGAGCCTGGCACCTCGTCCCCTCTCTCTTGCTCCCTTTCTCGCCATGTGACACACCTGCTCCCCCTTCAACTACGGCTGTGGATAAAAAGAAGCCACCTGAGGCTCTCCCAGGGAGCAGATGCCGGCGCCATGCTTCTTGTACAGGCTGCAGAACCGTGAGCCAAATGAACCTCTTTCCTTTATAAATTACCCAGCCTCGGGTATTTCCTTCATAGCATCACAAAATGGACCAAAATGCACCCACCTACCAAGTCTATTCTGACCCATCTTCAGCCTCACAGCCCCTGTGGGATGTGATCACAACAGAGCATCTCACACAAGGAGAAAGATGAGACTCTCAAGTTCACTAGCCAGAACCCAAGTGTGATCACCTCCCTGAAATGAGAGAGAAGAAAAAGAGAAAAACTTCCCCAAACTTGGACTATTCCTCTTGGTTTTTGTCAGCGTTGATAAAGCTGAGTGGTTCTTTAAAGAAGAGATGCTTTGCACAATGCATTAGGTCATGCGCTCTCAGCAGGGGCCAAAAGGGACACATTTGCAAAGGAAGACATCCTTTTCCTCCAGCAGACAGGGGGATGGCCCTGTTCCATCACTGAGGCAGCGCTGAGTCACCGAGCAGCTGACTCATTAGCAGCCATTAGCCGGCCCACAGTCAACAGAAAATGAGCACAATTGTGCAATCTTTATAAAAGAGAATTTACAAATTAGGGTTGGCCGCCCAACTGACAGATCTAGGACTGTTATTAAACAGGGGAGACTTTCTGCCTGCTGATGATTTTGGAGACTCAAATCCAGCAACATCTTTGGATGTATACGCCACAGAAACTGTTGCACACTGTGGGCAGGTCAGACAAGACTCCTTTAAACTGATGTGTCTCTATCTGTTTGCTTTTCGTATGAGATTATGCAGTTCTACTCATGTGCGAAGCAGACAGATGATACTATTTAGTTCTGCTTGCACTTGGCCTCTTAAACATCATACTATTTACCAACGGGGCTATTTTAATACATAGTGATTCTTGTGTGTGTCATGCCCAGATATAGGTGGCAGCTTCGCACCCACCTCCCGGGTGGCTCTGCAGAGAGAGTGATCGGCCGCCAGGCCAGCAGGTGTCAAATCCTGCCTTCAGCCGCACAAGCCCTTTTGTTCCCCAGAATGAGGAGCAGACCGGTGTCTGCACAGACTTCCAGCCCAGGATGAAAGCAGATGACAGCTCAGAGCGCGGGGTGGACACTGGGCTTAGGAGACACGGGTTGGAACTTGGCTGAGTGTGAATGGCCGGGCGGGACAAGCTAGGCTGTTTCACACGGGGAGGGGAAATGACTACCGTGACGCCAGCCAAGGAAGCACAAAGCGCTACCCTGGCTTTTGGAAGTGTGACGTGCTGCCCTGGGACCCTTGTCACTCTGGTGCCAGCTCCACCACATTCCTCCCTTTTGTCCAACCTGGAGCCACAGGGCCCGGGCCAGGGAGGGTGTAAAGACTCCGGTGGCGGGTTCCACTGCCAGGGAGTCAGCTAGGCTTCCGGCCACTGCTGCCCCCACCTGGGGACCCCACTCCCTCAGTATCAGTGTCCCTGACTGGTCACCAGCTCTCTGAAGCTCCAGCCTGGTAGGTGACGGGTACCCACCTAAACCCCAGGTCTTGAATGACAGATTCTCAGAGGATGTGCTCATTTTCTGTGTCATTCCAATTTTCTATATCATTTCCAATATAACTCGCTGCCCACACAAGCACAGCACTCTGAGCTTTTACTGGGGTTCCTTGATGGTCTGAAAGTGACCAACAAGTGTTAAGCCCATGACTTACAGAGCAACTAACTATGCTTTAAACCTCGCGCAATTCCTTCCCGCTAAAACTACCTCACAAGCTCCGCACTGTGGTTTCCGTGGACACACGTCTCACCAAGACAACGACAGCTTGAACATTTTCCTTTTTCACTCAGCCAGAACCACCGTAAGGCGAGTTGTCACCAACGAGCTTTCTCGTACCGTCTATTCCTGACTAATGGGAGGCAGCGTGTTAATAAATTCTTCCCAAACAAACGGATTTTTTCTCACAGTTCTTAGCCCTGAGCCCTTTGTGGGGGCATCATTAGCTCGATATTGAGAATACGGTTATTCAACGCCAGATCAGATACAAAACTGTTATTTAGATGAAGTGCAGTAATATTTTGTTTTTGTTTCTTTCTATTTCATATGACCTTGTTAAACTCAGTTCGGGCTAGAAAAGGACTCCTGAGACAGGATCCAGGGATTAAATATCACCTAAGGGCTTGTTTCTAGGTACATGGAGGAGAGCATATTCCACCTCCTTGAAGCCAGGTGTGCCCAGGTGACTGGCTGCGGCCAATGGAACGTGAGCAGAAATTACCTTGCCCCAGTGAACTCTGAAGCTGTGTGTGAAGCTAGTGGTATCACAAAACAATGCAGCCCCCATCAGCAATTGCAAAGAGCAGAGACCCCTCCTGACCAGTGGTAGATATGTCTGAACAACGATAAACCCTTGTGGCTTTAAACCCCTGAGATTTGGGGATTAGTCATTATAGCATCATAATCAACCCGCTCCTGACTAATATAGGAGCTAAATAATAAATACAAAAATTCCACTAAACCATTGAAGGCCTTCCTTCATTTCTCTGACCATCAGCATTCTTCCATGACGATTGGGGTGGACGTGGAGAGACAGGAACACTCATACACCGCTGGTGGGACTGCAAACTAGCGCAACCTCTGTGGAAAGTAGTATGAGATACCTCAGATAACTCAAAGTAGAACCATCATTTGATCCAGCAATGCCACTACTGGGTATCTACCCAAAGTGAAAAAAGGCATTCTACAAAAAAGACACCTGCACTCGAATGTTTATAGCAGCACAATTCATAATTGCAAAGATGTGGAAACAACCCAAGTGCCCATCAATACATGAGTGGATTCATCAAATGTGGTATACGTATACCATGGAGTTCTACTCAGTCATAAGAAAACATGGTGAACTACCTCTTGTGTTATCCTGGATGGAGCTGCAGCCCATCCTTCTAAGTGAAATATCACAAGAATGGAAAAATAAGCACCACATGTACTCACGATCAAATTGGTACTCACTGATCAACACTTATGTGCACATGTGGGAGTAACATTCATCAGGTGTCAGGCAGGTGGGAGGTGGGCGGAGTGGATGGGTAAATTCGCACTAATGGGTGCCATGTGCGCTGTCTGGGGGATGGGCACGCTTGGAGCTCTGACTGGGGAGGTGCAAAGGCAATATATGTAACCAAAGCCTTTGTACCCTTGTAATATTCTGAAATTTTAAAAAAGCAAAAACAAAACAAAACAAAAAAACAGTCTTCCCTGACTACCACCACAAAAAAATAGAAAAAAAAAAATCCACACACACAAAACAAACCCTTTTATCGTTTGTTTTTTCAGCTCAGGCTTGGTGATGTAACAGAACCTTTAAATCTGACTATTTTGAAGTTTTCATCCTCTGAGATGATATTGTTATTAGTGTGTCTGGAAGCATCTGCCTCTCAGTCATCTTTGTGACATTTCCATCCATTTTCACTTGACAGATACGTGGAGGCTGAGAGGGATTTTCTTTATTTTTCTCAAGTTAGAGCAAATATGCTTGTGTGAGAGTCACTTCTCTTTCTAATTTGAAAGTCCAAGCTAGACACCTTCCAAAGGTGAAGATGGCACATCAGGTGTTCATTGGGATTCCATCCCTTTGCTGACTCACTTTTAGAAAAGAGGTTAGGAGACAAACACTTATTTAGTGCCTACGACATACCAGGCACAGTGGGCATTATTTAGAATAGATACAAATGCATTCTCCTGAAGCATTGGTTCTTAACTCCTTTTGGGGTCACAAACATCTTTTTTTAAAATTTTTTTTTAGAGACAGGCTCTCAGTCTGGCACCCAGGCTGGAGTGCACTGGTGTGATCATAGCTCACCACAACCTCAAACTCTTGGTCCCAAGCTATCCTCCTGCCTGAGCCTCCAGGGTACCTGGGACTACAGGCAGGTGCCACCATGCCTGGCTAATTTTTTAAATTTTTTTGTAGAGATGGGGTCTTGCTATTTTGAACCAAAATAAAATTTTAAGCCCCCCCGATGACTGAATGGACCCTCATGGCCAAGGGGACCCCAGAAATACCCTAAAGCTGAGTTGCTGGCCATGAGCAAGGAGGTCAGACATGCCTCATCATGTCCTCCTCCCTTCTTGGAAATAACCTTTCTAACTCATTTCTGGGCCTAAGGCTCTGCAAGACAAAGCTTAAACCACAACTGTAAGTCATCAATTTACTTAACACATCAGTCGAGTTTGAGTATATGTCCAGTGGTTTGTGTCTGATTAACAGACTTCCTTATCTTAACTTAAAACGTTATAAGCATTAGACAAAGCTTCATTTCTTTAACCAATTATAAATCAAAGAATCCTTAAACCCACCTATAACCTGTAATTCCCCACTTTGAGATGTCCTGTCTTTTCAGGCCAAATCAATGTACACCTTTCATGTATTGATTTATGACTTTACATGTAATTCCTGTCTCCATGAAAAGTATAAAATCAAACTATAACTCAACCATGGTGAGACCACTTGCTCAGGGCTTCTTGGGTGTGGCTCTCTGGGCCATGGCACATAGATTCAGCTCAGAATAAACCTCTTTAAATTATTTTACAGAGTTTGGGTTCTTTTCTGTTGACACTGTTACCCAGGCTGGTCTCTAGCTTCTGGCCTCAAGCATCCTCCCACCTGGGCCCCCCAAAGGGCTAGAATTATAGGCATGAGCCCCCATGTCCGGCCCTCACAAACTTCTTTGAGAATCTATTGAAAACCATGAAGCTTCTCTCCAAAACATACACTTACAGCAAAGTTTGCATTTAACTTCAGGAGGGTCACAGGAGTCGTGAACCCTCTCTGGGGCCCCCTTGGATGCATTGCTACCTGTCCTAGAGAGATGTTATACCGCAGAGACGCATGATGTAAGGGAATCACACAGAATTTAACAACCTGAGGCCACTTACCAGGCACTTACTAGCAGGTCACCTGCCATCTCTGAGCCCTGCTCTGTGCCACACGGTGTGTCAGGGTGGTGGACAGACCTATAACAATGTTTAAGGCCCAAAGGCTGCCCCAGAAAGCTCGCAGGCTGGCATGCTCGGGGAGACAGAAGGACACACATGCACAGAGGAGGAGCAGCCTCTCACTCTCCCCATACTGGTCCCAGGGAGCCAGCTTCCAGGACACTGGCTGGGTCCCAGCTGCCACAGGGTGGAGCGGCTGCAGGTTTTAAGAGGTTACATTTGGGCACGCCGGTCTGATTCTTCCTGCTTCCTGCGCTTGAGCTGTGGACACACCCAATTCTGCTCTCTCTCCCTGCAGCTGGCTGCAGAGAAAGGCAGAGCCGGCTGCACCGGGACGCGACCTCTGGCTCTCTTTTCTCTTCACAAATAAACAGGCTTTTCATTTGGAGTTCAACACTGCATTTACACGTGGGGAGCCAGAGAGGCCCCACGCAGGCCCAGCGGCGCATCCCGGTGCTGCAGTCTGCAAGGAATCTGGTTTCCCGTCCATCATCCCTGATGTGGGCATCTGCCCCAGGGAATCCAGCGGGAGGAGGTGGGCTTGGCGGGTCAAAGTTAGGTATTGCTGAGTCCCCTGAGGTAGTGACAGCGCCCACACCCCACATGAATGCTGGAGAAAAAGCAGCCGGAACACAATCTGGTCAGTGCTCTGGGGGGACATGAGCCACTGCACTGGAGAGGGGAGCAGCTCATCGTGGGTTGACGAGGCCACCAGGCTGACCTCTCGCTGCGTGAGGAGGGCATGCCATGAACGGTGCACAGGAGCCTTGCAGATTGTGAAGATGAACGTGAAATACTGTAGTCACATGCACCGGTGACATCAGTCCCCCGGTTTATCTCGGGGGCAATGGGGCTGGCTCGAGCGTGCACGCCCTTCCTTCTCCGGCTCTCCCCCGGCCCCCCCCCCTCCAGGGGGACTGTTTTTCAGTCAAGGGGAATGAACATCTATCCTCCAACGTGCCACCTTTCCCAGCCCTTTGGGATTGTGTTCCTCCTCTTTCTTTTATGACCTGCAGGAGTGGTTTAAGCTTTGTTTTGCAGGGCCTTAGGCCTGTCAGTGAGTGACAAAGGGTGTCTCCAAGAAAGTGAGGGGGACATGACGAGGCAGGTCTGACCTCCCTTCTCATGGCCAGCAACTCAGCTTTAGGATATTTCCAGGGTCTCCTTGGCCAAGAGGGGGTCCATTCAGTCAGCTGGGAGATTTAAGATTTTATTTTAGTTCACGCCCTCCCTTGTCCACAGAGAGAAGGCACTGACAAGCTCCTCCTCTCTTCTGTCCAAATTTAAAATGGCTCAGGTGGTTCCCTTGCCTCTCGTTTCTCAGATCTGGGGACTCACCATTTACATGCTTTGCTTTCTACTCTATAAAGTTTTCCTGTGCCCCGAAGAGCAGGAGCCCCGTTTGTCTGTGTGCCAGTTTGGAGAGCCAGGACCTATCTGCAAGTGACTAAGCACATGTGCAGGACACTCGGGAGCCTGTACGTGGAACCTCGAGCCTTCGAGGCTGAGTTTCCAGCAGAGTCTGCAACGCTGCTCCATGTGCTCCTGGCAGGGCGGCCTAAGGCTTAGGATCCAGACAGCGGCATTGGACCCAGCCTAAAGCTATGGCACAGGGTGGAGGAGAAACAGTTGGATGTTTTCATCTCATTCTGCAAAACAGGATTTTCAAATCAGATAAGAAGTCTAGAATTTACACCAGTTTGCAAGTCAATTGTCCAGAATGTAAAGAGATGCAACTGCATACTGATTTGCATTTCTGATGGCAGAAATCTAGTGACTACTTAGAAGAGTAAGAACTCCCTCATGTGAAAAATGATTAGGACCCAATGCCATTCTTGCCTTGGCTAAGACCTTAAAACAAGTCTAGGACCCCACCTCTGTTACATTAACATAGGATTTATTCATTCACTCTATCAAAACCCTGGTACCCACTTGTATGCAGCAAGCTGGGAACAGGTACTAAACAAGAAACATTTCCTGCCCTCAAGAAACTCAGTCTTGTGGAAGATACAGACAAGTGAATAGTATAGCACAGTGAAAGGCAAATGCTGGACAATGAAAGGAACAGTACTTTTGAGTCATAGGAAATGACACAACCTTTTTTTTCAAAATATTGACTGCAAGGGGTTTGCATTCTAGGTCTAGTTGCTCGTGACACAAAAATTCAATTACTGAGACGAGGATTACCAAGGAAGAAAGGAATTTTTAATATTTTAATATGACAGATGTCTTGCTCGAATAATGGGAGAAGCTGCCTCAAATCCATCCCTCCAACTAAGGGATACCATGGGCTTTAAAGGGGAGGCATGTGCCTAGGGGCAGGCCTTGGTGTCTATCACAAGGGGCTTCAAGCATTGGGCGCAGGTTGTGGGGGATTGTGAATCTTGGCATCAGGAAGTCTGCTCTGGGGCCTTCAGAAACTCAGCTCCTTTTCTTGTAGGAAATCCATCATCTCAGGCCAAGTGTGCTGGCTCACTCCAATAATACCAGCACTTTGGGAGGCCAAGGTGGGAGGCCAAAGAGGTTGGAACCCATCATTTCTGGGAAACAACTTAAAGGGTCAAGTAAGTAGTTAAAGAAGAGGATTATAAAAATCATACAGGGGTTCATGGAACCAGTTACAAAAATTTAAATAACTCCAAGGCAAAGGATCCATGGTATGTCCATTAAATCCATGACATTAAATGTATATCACTTCATAAATGTAATCTATAGATATCAATTTTTCATGGATTATTGATGTTATTTGTTAAGGGAGTCATAAAAATAATTAAACAATTTTTTAAAAGCAGATGCCAGAACAGGTTTTTGAGGTCCAGAGTTGCACTGTTTTATAGTAGTGACATCATTTCCCTTTTATTTCACACTGTCAACAATTCTACCCCATCCAGATATCATCACCCAGGGTTCTGCAGCAACATGTCGTAGGCTTGTGTGACGAGTTGCAGAGGTGGGGCTGTGATTGGGGGAAGATGACTGCCAAACAGAGCCAGCCACACCCCCCAAACTAGTTTGGATGGTCCTGCCTTTGCATCCTGGTTTGCCTTTTTGAGAACAAAGCAATCACCCGCCGGGCAAAGTGCTCTCCTCTCTGTCTTTATGGTGCTGTGAGCAAAGCCCTGCCCAGGTGTCCCTGTACCTTAATGGTCAGAAAGCCAAGATGCCTGCAGTGAGAACCAAACCTCCTCAGCCTTCTAGGGGCAGGGACAGGGCATCTTTCTGTAGTCCTGGGACCCCGGTGTTTTGTCTCAAGGCTCCCTGGTCACTGGGTGATGTGGCCAATGTCTCATGTGGGTTTTCATATATTCTCGGACCAAAGATGCTACTGTGATCTGCAAACTGTTCTAGAAGCTTTGCTCTCTCTCTCTCTCTTGCATTTTTGTTTTTCCCTTTCATTAGGTTGTGGTGAAGTGTTTCTGCAGCTCTCTTAAACTTTTTATTGACAAAACACTTTGGCCTCATTTCTATTAGCTTGTCCTTAGGGAACCTCTGGGAGACACTCAATATTGTTCCTTATGCAACACACAAGCAAGCGCCTTAGGACCTAAAGCTTGGCTGCAGGCAGATGACTCTACTGAATGCCAACTGGGGCCTAAGAGAACAAAAGACTGAATTTTTTTCTCTTCAAGGGCTTTGAATCTAGCTAGGGACACAAAACATTTACAAATTAAAAAACAACAACCTTTTCTCATAAACACAAAGGAATAACCTCTGCTTCTGCAGCCCTCTGTCCAGAGACCATGGGTAGCAATGCTCTCGTTGCACTGGACGTTCTGCCCAGCTGTACTCCGAGGAGGATAAGCTGGGGGGGGCGGGGAACCATGTCTTTTCAACTTTGCATCCCCAATGCCCTCCGTGGTGCCTGTGACTTGGTAGATAATCTACAACTATTTGTTAGATGCTAAATTGGTTGAGAGTTAAAGTGGATGAACCAACTTCTCTACGCTGACTGCTGTTGGGGAAAAATAGTTGTCACCTACTTAGTCAACTATTCAGAAGTCTGTTGTACCCTGTTGGTAAGAGACAGGGTCATGTGAACATCACAATGTTAACGTCAGCCAACATTTCCTCATTCTCCAGGGAGTATTACCTGAACACTGTTCAGAGTAGCAGAACGGCAAGAACAGTTCTATTCAGTGACCATAATGTGGCATATACGCTGTGTGTGTGTGTGTGTGTGTGTGTATGTGTGTATTTATAGACGTGTTACAGACATATATAGAGATTTATATGTATGTGTATATGTATTTAATATATATTTATTCACACATATACATATGTATAATGTGATTTGAGGAAATACTGAGACAACCTTTAATAAAAATATTTTTCCCTGATGACCTCTCCCTAGCTAAGGGACAGATGTGGGGGGAGGGAGGTCTTATGAGGAAAAGAAGGGCTTTCTCCTGTGTCGGGAAGTGGGTGTTCAGAGGCAGGGACACTGTTGCCAACTCCCCATCCAATGAATTTCAGAGACTCCTATATAATCCCCTCCCTTAACCTTTTGACTTGTTTCCCAGAAATGGTGAATTTTCTGCAAGACAAAGAAGCTGAGATTCTGAAGGCCCCTGGGCAGACTTTCGGGTGCCAAGACTCCCCATCCCCCACAACCTGCCCCCATACAGGTATTGCAGCCCGTGGTGAGATACACCAGGACCTGCCCCAGAGCACTTGGCCCCTTCTTTGAAAGCTCACGATCTCATTAGTCTAGTTAGAGAGACGGATTTGAGGCAGCTTCTCCCATTCTCCCAGCAAGACGTCTGTTGTATTAAAAATTCCTTTCTTCCTTGGCAATCCTTGTTGACTCAAAAACTGGATCATTTGTGCGAGGAGCAAATGGAGCTAGACTCAACCCCCTTTGTGGCTTCCACACCACCAGCAACCTAGGAAGTGGGGCGGGCATGAAGGGCTCCAGGGTGGGGCGCAAGGTGGGACTCTCCCACCCCAGATCCAGAGATGGGCGGACAAGGGCTGATGGTGACCCTGTGTATTCAGAACACCCGGGAAGGAGAGAGTCTGTCTACACACGTGGGCAGCGGAAGGGGTCAGGGCCCTGGGTTCATTCCTGGGCCACTCCAGCGGCTGGGCGAACAGAACACTGCGGTTCCCAGCCAGGCCGGGCTGCTGGCAGAAAGTGTAAAGTCATCAGAAGCCCGTGCTTTAGGGTGTGAAAAACCACAATCCAAATTCTAGCTCTGCCATCAATCAGCTTGAGAAAATTATATAACTTCTTTCAGGGTTTATTTTTTTCATTTCCAAAATGGAGCTACCACTCAAGCTTGTAGGTGAAAATACTTATATGGTGCCTGCCACAAAGAGAGAAATACGTGGTAACTCTTGTTAAAAGCCATGGTTGCTGGGAGAGGCATCTGAGGGTGGCTGGATTCGCACTGTGAACCCCTGAGATGGAGCCAGACCTGGGCCAGACGAGAAAGCTCAGGAGAGAAATTTTATATTAACCCTTAGGAACGTTCAAATGTATCTGGGAAGGATAATCTCTACGTCACAGTCACTTCTACCTTGGTTGGAAGAAACTTTTTTCTGAGTGCTGGTTCGGATTTAAACAGAGAGAAGCAAAGTTAAGAGAGGACAAGAGCAGTTGGAGGGGGTGGGGGATGATACCCTGGGAGGAATTTCCAAGTTACAAGATGCAAAACATTGTTGGGGAAAACGCATGCTGAAAACAAGCTCCTTCCACTTCCCCATGTCGCTGCCGAGTAGAGCAGGTGCTGGCCCTCGGTAGCAGCTCCGGTGTCACCACCCCAGACCCCCGTCCTATTCCACCCTGAGTGGAAGTGACCAAAATGTGCGATTTCCTGCCTCATGGACCCACCACCTCAATTCCCCAACAGCAGAGCTCAACCCACCTCGTCTGTCTTTCTCTGACTCCCAGATGTGATTCAGCATCCCAGAGTCTCGTTTCCCACGTTGAAATTAGGACTGAATCGGTGGAATTTAGCCAACTTGATTCACTGTCAATTTGGGAGTCAAATCTTATGATATTTTTTTAGAGACCATAGTGGGGAAAAAAAATACTCAAAAGAGAATTATTCTCAAGATACTTCTGATTTATCTAGAGCCAGAAAATTAAAGACATTTATAAGAGGCAGATTTGTGTGGGAAAAAAAATTTTTTTTTTTTTATCATTCCCTTACCTGAAAGCCAGATTGTGTTTAGAATGTGCAAATTGGAAGCAGATTGAATAAGTGCTGCTGCTTATGACTTGGGCCTTTTGAAGTTGAAAAAAAGCCTAAATAGGAACCAATCGATTTGTCTGCTCTGGGGAGGCTGATCTGTTAGGCGCTATTATCCTACAATGCAGTGGTAAACATGTCTTGCCTACTGAGGAGAGAGGTGTGCGGTGCTGCAAACTTCTAAGAGAATATTCTGGAGGGCAACAATTCCCAACATATGTTCTAAGGGGAACTAGCTCCCTACGATGATAAAACATTATCTGTGGTAACCAAGCTTGGAAAATACCACATTCTACAAAGTAAACTCAGTTTGTTTTTCTCTGAATGGTTAGTCTTTAATATAAACCTAATATACATATTTAATATTGACTTGTGATTTTTCAGGAGTAAAGCCAATATTTAGCATTTCCCTTCCAAGCCATTGTAGAGTTCATTAAAAAAAAAAAATAGCATTTCCCAAACTTATTTGACTATGGAATTTTTTTTCTCTGAAAATAATTTTGCCACAGACCACATGATGGGAAATATTTCACAGAAGTTATTCATCAGTCTGTTGATGGCTGGTACATGGTCTGCTGTAGAAAATAATAAAAAATTTTCTAGCATTCTAGATTCTTGAGCCATCTACTGTCTAGGAGACAAAAACTCATCACTCATTGTAACATAATTAATCAACCTTATTGGAACTAATTGAATATTAAACCAGCATAATTCCTGCACGGAAGATATGTAAAATGTATATTAAAAGACAACACTTGTTGTTTTGTTCTGTGGATGGAATAAGTAGAAACTGGCAATTATCAACTGAGCGATGACTTTTCTTTGTACAAGATTGCAGCCTGCAGAGACATATGGTAGACAGCATGCAATCAACCAAGATAGTAATTTCCTTTACATTGATTAACAATCATTTCCATCCAAAGGGAGAACCGCCATGGAATATATCCTCCTGACTGGAGGTAGGAGTGTGCATGTCAGGTCTGTGGGCCCGCACGATGACATTCAGTAGGGTGATACGGCCTGAAGATTTAAGGATTCTCAGAGCACCACTGTGTACTGGGAAATAGTGAGCGCGAGTGCTCGCGTGCTCTCTCTTTCTCTCTCTCTCTCTCTCTCCTCCAGGTTATGTTAAAGATGAGAAAAGTAAAACCCAAGCATGCTTGCCATTAGAGGAGCAAGATCTGGGATTTTAAACACGGTATTTCTGATTCTCATTCCACTAAAAGTAGAGCTTTTTCACTGTAGACAGCTATATCCCAGAAAACTGGAAACTGGTCAAAAGTGAGAAAATCAGAGTGTGTTTCTCCATCTCCTGCTGGGTGATTCCTCTGCTCTGACCCAAGGGTCAGTTTACCAGGCAGCCTCCTGATTCCATGCACAGTAAAGGCTGCTGGAAAGAAAAAACGCAAATAAAAGTCTTCCCTCAAATAGATCCAAATCTAGAGTGAATTTTACGGAGCCAATTATACTGTTTCAGCGGGGATAAATTGCATAACAGAAACATAAACAAACTGCTGATATGGATAAGAGAGAGAGTGTAATTCACACAAGGAAGCTGCATCAGTCTTTGAAAGATGGGTAGAATTTTAAGATATAAAGGAAGAGAATGTTGGTTTACCAGTTGCCCAAAAGAACATGGTAAGTCAGAAGGTGAGGAGTGCTGTTGTTTGGTAACAGGTCTTCACCAGTGACAGACAAACCAACCCAAGAGGCAGAGGGGACTCCAGTGCCAGTTCCCAGACATCTGCATGGGAATAAGAGCTAGCGAGGGCGGTTACCAACGTGACATGATGAGACTGCATCCCACATTGTGAACTGGCCAGGACCAAGGAGGCATAGGGGACAGGCATGTAGGGAGGAAGTTGAACAGCTAAGACCAAGAGAGGGCAGCCTGGCAGAATTCTGATGGATAACTTTGGATCCCTGGTTTGGTCTTGATTTTAAGGAACTCACTGAATTCCTTGCTCTCTCTGTGAGCCACCTTAAAGGCATCACAGGCGAAGGGATGGGACCGAGGAATAATGAACAAAGGCACGGAGGCGAGACAGCCCGAAAGGCCTAGAAACAGCTGGTGTGCTCAGGGATCAATGAGTAACACACAGTCCACCCTTGATAACCTGGGGAACTGGTTCCAGGACCCTGGGAAAGACCAAAATCCGTGGATACTCAACTCCCTTATGTAAAATGCTGAAGTGCTAATATTTGTATAGAACCTACCCACATCCTCCCGTATACTTTAAACCATCTTTAAATTACTCATAATACTTCATACAATGTAAATTCTATGTGAATAGTTGTTATACTGTTTAGGGAATGAGGACAAGGGGAAAAAAAGTCTGGGCATGTCCAGTACCAATGCCACCATTTTTCTCCCACGTTTTTGATCCTCAGTTGGTTGAACCCACGAATGCAGAACTCACAGACATGGAGGCGGACCGGGTTGAGCCCTGCCCTCCTCTGCTCTAGGAAAAAACGGTGTGGGCGTCTAAGAGAAAAGGAGCAAAATTACAGCCCAGAACCCCATCTCTGCTGAGGGAATGGCCATCTCAGAGGGCAGACCTCTTCAACCACGAGCCAATGCCTTCTGCCAAATGAGCCGTCCCCGGAAGAAGCTGTGCAGGAATTCTGAGTCATCTGGAGAAGTGGATGCCATTGCAAGGGTACGAAGGGCTGTTTCTGAGAGGAAATGACGAAGGCCCCTTCTCTACAGGAAAGGCCTTGAGGCGTCACCCCAGGTTGCTCTAGATCTTTCCTGTCCAAGTAGAAGCTATGCTATGAATTCACCCTGAAATACTAGTCACCTCTTAGGATCGCACCTCCTATGGGTGTCTAGAAAGAGGGCAGGAAGGGACTCAAAGAGTGAATTAGGATAAAGGAATTTTAGATGCAGGACTTCCTGGAAGGGGAGGTCTTGCAGGGATCAGAGACTCTCCCATTGCCCCTCGAAGTGTGGCCCAAGCACAACCAGCGTCGGGACAGGCACTGCCCGCCCTGCACACACGGCACTCGGGGAGTGGGTGCTGCTTGCTCAGGGCTGGGGATGCGGCTTGGAGGCAAGGAAGCTGGTGGCAGTCAGAGTTCAGCTAATGCTGCCTTTGAGCATTGCTGCTGCTGCTGCTGAGTTGGTCACAGCCCTGGAAGAAACGTGGGGCTGACAGGACTGTCACCAGAACCAGCTTCTGCACCACACCACAGCCTCAGTCAGCCTTGGCTCTGGGACAGGAGGCCCCCAGGAAGCCTGGGACATCAGACTACAGTTTCCTCTTTCTTCTGGATGAGTTCAGACAACTCTTATTGAGTGTGTGTTTCAGGAATAACGGGATAGCGTGGGCAAGCCCGGATCCTGACGCCACTCACCGGGAAGGTGACCGACGGGCTCTGTCATGCTCCCAAAGGACGTCAGGGTCAGAAAAGAACATGGACCCAAGGAGGCAGCACTCAAATTGCCAGCCAAGACATGTGTTCTGTATCTCTGGGGTCAGCTTTTCCTGAGGTTTCTGTATCCTGTTTAGAAATGTGTTTCGATCACGTCCCAACCAAGAGACATCATCATCAGTAAGTCTCGCAATCTGGCCATCTGGACACATGGTTGCTCTGGGATCTGTTAATAAAAGAAGGCCAGAAAAAAAATCAGCCTATGGATGGGACATCTGGCTGCCGTGACGGAGTCCTGAAAAAAGCTACCAGTGGTGACAAGCTGTCCCCTGCAATTAGAGTCACGTCTCTGCCAAGGAAAAGCTTTCCCTTCTGGAAAGTCTCATGTCCAAAGCCATTTCCCAAGTGAGTTAAGGTCTTCTTTAGAAATGCCCATCAGATATGTCCAATTTTGGGGCATAGTACTCTTGTGTTCCCATTGGAGTGTTTCAGTGGCGCTCTGTGGACCTCGCCATGGAGATCCGATGGTAGCTTCGGCACTTACAGCCACCTGCTCATTCCACTTCCAGGAACTGCCCAAGGCCTTGTAAGCACTCGGTCACCAGCACAACAGTTTCATTCCTCAGAGGGAGCCCTGGAATCCCACAGAGGGGCCTGTCCTCTGGCACAGGTGTATTCAGTTCCTTCATTCATTTAGCACACATTTAGCAAGCACCTACTGTGTGCAAGGCACTGTTCTGGGTGGTAGGAACCTAAAGATAGAACGTAGTCTGCACATACTTGAAAAGAAAACAAACCCTTTGTAAAGAGAAAGATACCTGATGATGTGAAGCAGGGCAGGATTTGAAATTTAGGAAAGTGTGTGGAATTTATTCACTTTGTGACCAGGATAAACCATATATTTTGCACTCTAGCAATTTCTTTTTTCAAAATGAGGGGAGTGGGCGAGATGAGCTACTCCAGATCTTCCTCCCTCCATTGTGCTTCTGGGGCGGTGGGTGCCAAGGTCAGGCTTTGTCTGCAGGGTCCCTGCAGGGGAAACGCCAACCCCTGGAAAGACACTGACGGTGGGACGATGGGACGGGAATGTGGCGGGGAGTCTGTGTGAGGGGGGCAGAGAGAGAGTTTGGAGCCGAAATTGGACAAAGGACGGAGAGCTTTTGACAGGCGTTACCATCTGTATGAGACAGAGAGAGAGCAAGGGAAAGGAGGTTACGAGAAGTTTTCTTGTGTAAAATAAATGAAATCTCCTTTGACATTCAGTGAGAAACTTCAGTAAAGAATTCAAATGATTTATACTATTGGGGTTGCTGCAACTGTTTTGTTTCTTAGATGGAGGTATTGTGCTGATTCTGGATCAGGATGTGTGTATCAGACAGGGTTCTTGGTTACAGGTAACAAATATTCTCATTGATTAAGCAGAAAAGGAGTTTCATGAAAGGATTTGGGGTACCCCACAAAACTGCTGAGCGGGTCAGACAGCCTGACTTGAGCTAGACTTCCAGGAGCAACGTCCACAATTGCTCTGCAGGGTGGGCTTATGATAAACTGTGGTTACCTTTGCCCCGCTGAGCACGAGAGGAAATCATAGTTACCGTCCTACCAGTACTTCCGCCCAAAGCTCCAGCCTGGCAAATAATCTCACCTTCAAAAGCCGAATGGCTCTGCTTCCATACGCACTAGCAAAATGGATCCATACAGTGCATCCTTTCTCGAATGTCCAAATAGAAGTGTCACACAGTGGGTCTGACTGGCAAAGCCTGAGTCTCACACCGGTGCCTTAGCTGCAGCGCAGCAGAGTAAGATGAGTTTTCTATGTGATTCCTTGCCAAAGCCAGGTCCACAAGGCTGCATATTCCCCAAACACAGCTTCTAGGCAGCCCCACAAATGCCGAGACCCCTTAGACTCGTGGATCTCTGGATTCCCCTGTGGAAAGTGGTAAACTAGGCAGAAGGTGCTGGGCTGAGAGGGCACTGACCAAAAGCAATCTGGAAGTTGCTGCAACCAGAGAAAGAACAACTTGCTCTCCTTAGTCCAGCCACTGACCTCTAACCTTAGACCTGGGGTTAAGATCTCAAAGGGGACAGCTGGAGAGTGGGGTGCTGCAGAAGGAGTAAGGCTCCGAGGGACAAGGGACGGGCTTCATGGGGCTGCAGGCTCTGCTTGGAACCAACCTGCTCTGAGAGCAGCCCCCTGGCCACACGGAGCCCCGATTTCCTAGGTGTTTTTTGGTACCTGTGCATGGCCCTAGAGCTACAGGAATGATTTGCATCGTAGTACTGAGGCAATCACCTGCTACACTTTGGAAAGTTTATTCCCATCACTGAGGAAAAAAAAAAAAAGCACTATCCTTCTTGATTTTCTTCCTAACTAGTTTCTTCCCAGCCCTGCGCATGCATAAGAACCTCATTTTTGCTTTGCAAAACCCACTCTCTCAGAGAACAAAAGAGAAAGGAAGGAAGGAAGAGAGGTACCAACCTCGTTCTATGCCATCTTAGTAATTCTTTTACACCTTTGATTATAGCACGTCCTGCACAGAGCACAGCACCTTCCCCCCGCCCCCTCAGGTGTCCGTGGCTAGATAAGCACGGGGTGGGGCGTGTTTACCACCCACAGAACAGTTGCAAGTCATTAACCTGGGATCAGAGCCTGACTTCATTAAAGACAGACGAAAGAGGTACCATAAATTTCAATGTCCATTCTGCACAAGGGCTTTTAAAGTATGCTTGGAAAAAGATCAGGATTTAGGGATTAACTGGAGAACTCCTTGTGGTGACTCTTTTAAGAGACCCAATACTTATCTGGATATGTAGGTTTTTGGGGTGTTTGCAAAGAAAGAAGTCTTTGTACCTAAGGTCCTTACTAGCTTTAATCTCCATCCAACCGAGAGTGAGAGGGGGACCAAAACTCTGGCTTTCCTGTCCAAGCATGGGCAGTATGCATGATCTTGGCCCCTCCATCCTGTTCCTTCTCCTCTCCCCAGGGGTCGCCAGGGTGCTCAGGCTTTCTCCGGCTTCCCCTATAAACCCACTCTGACGGGAGGACCTGGACTGGCCACGTGCACTGAGGTTTCAGTAACTAACCTAGTTCAACGTGCTCCACTTCCCTTGCACGGGGGGAAAGGACCAGACAGCCCCAGCATCTTTGTTTCTGCTTTCTTCAGAGGCAGGAATTATTTTTAGGCAGGGCCAGATGAAAGGGTGAGCCGGTTGGGCAGCTTCCTAGAGGTAAATTTGAACAGGGCATCGACCATCACTGAGATAAATTTAAATGACGGTGCTTGTTAACTCAGGCTTCCATACACAGCTGGTGAAATATACGTTGATCCTCTTTCATTGAAGTTTGACAAAGCCTTAGGGGAGAAAAATTTTAAAACAGGCTTTTCCTGCGCTACCATGACTACTAAGAACTTTGAGGCAAATGGGACAAATCCAATCAGCTGAAGTTCAGCAGTTCACTGAACTCTTGCAACCGAGCAAGGCACAGCGCAGCAGGTGGGGGTGAGAGATGCATGTTACTATCTCCGTGTTCAGCCATTCAATACGTTCCTTAAGGACAAGGACCATTTATTTTTTTTTCTTTATACTCCCCAAGAGCTAGCACAATGCAGAGAACATGGCAGACACTAAATACACGTCAGTTGAATTAAAAAAAATAAAAAGGAGCTGAATTAATTATACAGATTTGAACTTTCGCCTGCCTACACTTGCAAACTTCCACCCAAACCGCCTACATATTAATACTTCCAGTCCTGGCTCCAGCGCTCTCTGCCTCGCCTTACTGCTGTCTACACCCTGTGTAAATAAACACACAGTCTTCGGCCAAAGGAAGTGGTGAGATTTCAGTCATCACTGCAAACGTGGGGAAAATTTGAATAGAATAGGAAAGGAGGAAGGGAGGAAAAGAAAAACTTTCCAGAGGTCCTGGATGTACCTTTTTGGTACATACTATTTTCTCTGCTCTGACTGCATTTTATATCTTCTCCCATTACCTCCACCTTGGCAAAAAAAAAAAAAAAAAAAAAAACGCACACACACACCCACACACACACCCCCATCCTTCAAAGCTTTTACCAAAGGACAAATCTTTCACAAAATCTTCCCTGATGACCTCAGCCAAATTAGTTACTAACCTCCTTCCTCAGTAGTCTTAGTATCTTTTTTGAGCCTTTGATTCTAGCACTTTCTAGCACTTACTCCGGGGTCTTAGTTGTTTGTGTTCATTTCTGAGCTCCACAGCTAGATTGCAGCTTCCCTGCAAATGGGTTTTTCTTTTCATCTTTTTATTCTCTTAAGTGCCTACCTAGCACAGTTGGCGTTCAATAAATATGTATTGCATTAAACTGAAGAATGCTACAAAGTTACAGTTAGGACAAATAAGTTCTTGTGTGCTATTATCGCACAGTAAGGTAACAATGGTTAACAGTAAGGTATAGTATATTTTAAAATAGCCAGAAGGAAGCTTTTGAATGTTCTTATCAAAAAGAAATAACAAATGCATGAGGTGATGAGGACGCTACGTACCCTGATTTGATCATTAGACAACATACATGTGTATTGAAACATCAAATGGCACCCCATAAATATGTACAATTTTAATATCAACAAAATGAAAGAAAAAAAATAAACTGAAGAATGGCAAAGCCTTCCAGAGTGACTACTTTGAAGGACAACCCTGAATTGAATGTTGAGTCACGTGGTATTTGCGTAACTCCATCCTTACCTGTGTACCATGGGCATTGTCACCACACTGCGGACTTACTGCTGCACCTCTGGCTCCTGCTTATCCCCTGACTATTTCAAAGAGTCTTAAGTATCATAATGATTTTGTATATTGGATTAGATTAATAGAGAAATGAAGTCACTTCCTTTAAAATACCCAGATGAGTGGCTGGCAGACCCGGCAGCCCGGGCCCCGACTCTGAGCTCCCCGGGTGCTCCTCCAGCCACCACGGTAACAATAATGTCCCACACGTACGTGGCACCTTTTCCCCTGGGCTTTCACGGAGCTCTATAAACAGTCATTAATGCAGTTTAGACTTTAGACTCAACTGTTTACCCTGGCTCTCAATTAATTAGTTAATTGCCAAGCTAGGAAAACACGGTTTGGGTATCATTTCATCAGGGCCCGCACAAGGGTGACTCACGTTTACAGATCTGCTCTTTCCTGCAGCCCAGGGCACACACGGGCTGCGGCCACAGAGACCATCTCGCAGCCGGCGAGGCTTCCAGGGTTCTCTGGAGGCAGGTGCTGTTTATTATCACCTCCCCCTGCTGAGTGGGCGGAATGAATCACCCAGGGGCCAAACAGCTTTTCCAAGGTGTGAGGAGACCTCTCTCCAGCTCTGCGTAAAGATTGTTCTGTTTGCTCTAATGTGTTTCACAGTGTGCAGAGGAAAGGGCTGGTCCTCTTAAAATAACCTGTGTGAACAGAAAACTTAACTGTAAAGTCCTACGAGAACTTTCCATGGCGCGCTGACCAACAAAGAGGAGGAGAGAGAGGGGCCTCGGGAGCTGCCCGCTGTCCCTGTGTCCCAGCCGAGGTGGGTCCGTCTCAAGAAAGCTCGTCGGTGTTGCCGTGTTTAGGGACATCGAGGGAGGTGGGGGACAGTGAGCTCTGGGCGGCCCCTTCTGCTCTGCCTTTTTAAAAAATCGTAAGTTTTTATTTTTTAATTGACAAATAGAAATTAGATACATTTACTATGTACAATGTGGTGTTTTGATTTACGTATATGCTGTGAAGTGATTACCACACACCAGCTAGCTAACCTGTCCGTCACCTCCCATAGTTTTTTCTGTTCCATTTGGTGGTGAGAAGGTTTATGATCTATTCTCTTGACAAATTTCGAGTATATGACACAGAATTGCTAACTACAGCCACTGTGCTGTACATTAGATACCCAGAATTTATTCGTCCTATAACTAAATGTTTGTACCCTTTGACCAACATCTCTGCACCTCCATGCTCCAGCCCCTGGCAACACCTTTCTAATGTCACTCTTGCTCTGGGGAGTTTGACTTGTTTATATTTCACATATAAGTGAGATTCTGTGGTATGTGTCTTTCTGTGTCTGGCTTATTTCCCTTAGTGAAATGCCCTCTGGGTTCATCCATGTTGTGGCAAATGGCAGGATTTCCTCATGTTTTTTTTTATGGTGGAATAATATTCCATTCTATATACACACCACAATTTCTTTATCCATTCATCTGTCAACAGACACTGGGCAGAATGCCTATCTTGGCAATCGTGAAGAGTGTTGCAATGAACATGGAGTATAGATACTGCTTTGAAATACTGATTTCATTCCCTTCGGATACAGACCCAGAACTGGGATTGCTGGATTTCAAATTGAGCAAAGGAACTGAATAGACGTTTCTCCAAAGAAGACATACAAATGGCTAACAAAAGGTGCTCAACTTCACTAATAATCAAGGGAATGCAAATCCAAACCAAAATGAGATATTGCCTCACATCAGTTAGAATGGCTATTATCAAAAAGACAAGAGCTAGCAAGTGAGGCCGGGCGCAGTGGCTCACTCCTGTAATCCTAGCACTCTGGGAGGCTGAGGCGAGAGGATAGCTCAAGGTCAGGAGTTCAAGACCAGCCTGAGCAAGAGCAAGACCCCAGTCTCTACTAAAAATAGAAAGAAATTAGCTGGACAACTAAAAATATATATAGAAAAAAATTAGCTGGGCATGGTGGTGCATGCCTGTAGTTCCAGCTACTGAGGAGGCTGAGGCAGAAGGATTGCTTGAGCCCAAGAGTTTGAGGTTGCTGTGAGCTAGGCTGATGCCACGGCACTCTAGCCTGGGCAACAGAGCAAGACTCTCTCTCAGAAACAAACAAACAAAAAAAAAAAGCTAGCAAGTGTCGGTGAGGATGAAGAGAAAAGGGGACCCTTGCACACTGCTGTTAGGAACGTTCCTCAAAAAACTGAAAATAGAACTACCATGTGATCCTGCTCTCCCTTTGACAGAATGCAAACCAAGAGTGCCTGGTGGGTTCCGGAACTAACTAGCAAAGCCAGGAAGCAAAGCTCAGCCTGCAGGGGCTTTTCGAGCAGGCTTGTGCTAAGTGCTAGAAGCACAGCGCAAAAGGCTCTGGGTGGGTCACCAGTGGGCACCTGGGGGCCTCTGGAATGAAAATCAGAGGTGAAGGTGGGGTGAATTTCAATCTCAGTGCAGCATGTGTGCACACTTAGGCATTGATCCTTCATTCACAGGTACTATACAAGGTGATTTTAATATATGTTCATATTGAGCATATTAAGGCCAAACATTGGGTGAACAAGCAATATATATTTGAAAAATCATAAGAAGAAATTACCAATGTCCTCAGATCTTACTAAGTTCTCACTTTCTCTTGTTCTTGACAGCCTTCTACCTACAGTACTCATTCAATTTTAATTTTATTTCATATTTTTTAACTGTGCAAGGACCTTTGAAACTCCTTACTTTTTCGGATCTCGTTTCTGAACCCATGGAGGACATCACCATGGTGAAGACAGTGTACTCTCCCCTCCTAAGCTCAGCACACCCTAGGATCTCGTGCTATTAAGATCTTACCTATCTCAGGGCATATAAAGTATCAGCCTTTTACCCAGGCTGTGGGTGATGTCACCAGGCCTGGGCCTGGGTTAAGCATCATGATCTTCACCAGGAATTTCTTCCACCTTGGCCCTGAACCATCAACTTGTGCTTTCTGGAAATGACTTCTGATTATTCAACCAGCTTTGACTCCACCAAAGGGAATTCATCGTACACATATTTCACCATTTTATCCATAAAAACATCAAGAGAGATTTAAGTTGGCATGACATATTCTTAGTAAATCTGAGTTTCATTAGTAATCAACATATTATTTTATAAACATTGATCAACCATCTGCCTAATGACCTGTTGCATCATTTTCCAAGATACTTTCATAGCTTGGGTGAGCTTGGCTGTGCTTCAGGATAAAACCTCAAAGGCTTGAGTAGGTCGGGACACCGAGGACTATAGGACTAAGATACAGACACGATCCGAAGGCCAACTCAGCTACCAGACTGGCCTCTGAATTGATGGATAATAGCCAGTCTGATGTATATAGTGCCTAAAGGGGTATGGGGAATTCAGGCTTGCTTTGAGCTGGAACCCACATTTTAAGGCAGTTCAAGTTAATGGGTGGATCAGAGCCACTGGAGCTGGGGGAGAATGGTTTTCCATCTCAGGCAAGCAGCATTCTCAGGGTCCTGAGTGGGCAGTCTCCTGAAAGCAGGACCTCAGCAGGTGGCTGTGGGTTCAGGGAAGCTGCCGGAAAGGGGAGGCTGTAAGAGTTAGGCAAACTATTGGAGTCCCAACCACAAAGATTCTAGGGTAGAGTGGGATTCTAGTTGCACCAGGAAACTGGAGTTACTAATTGAGAGATCTAAGGCAGAAAGCAGTGTCAACAGTTTGGGTAAGGATGCAACATGTACCCCAGGCTCCCCTTCTGTGGCTGAGATGCCACGCCTCAGGTTCAAGGTCTCAGCCCCCTCACTTCTGATGTCCTGGTGGTTGGGTGAGCAATGGCGAGTGCTCTCGGGAGCAGAGGTCGTCAATTCTACAAGTAGAACTGAGCAGCCCTGGGGAGTATTCTAAAAGCCAGCAGTGATTCCTACCAAGTCAAAATCCTCTGCCCTTTCACCGTGTTGAAAATCAAAACAATACTTACCTTGCTCGGTTCTAATTCTAAACTGTATATTTCCTTAACGGTTGTTAGTTAAACAAAGACAACAATTAGTGTTTAGCTAAAGTTACCCTGTGATCTTAATGAAAGGTTATGTTTTCATACAGGCAGCAATAGGGGTTGAATGGGAGATTATTACGGCTTATCTCAGTGAACCGTGGGTGGCGGATACCGATTTGCTAGATCTGTCTGTCCCTTAACGGTCTGCACGGGCTGTTCACCTGGTAGTGCTGCCATTATTGGAGACATAGGGTGGAATTGTTGCCTTCTTTAGAACTGGACTGCAAAATTAAACCTATTTAGAGACAACATGTGTGTGTGTTCAGCATGCCCTTCCTTCTTTTCTCTCTCCCTTCCTTTACATTTTCCTCCCTCCCTTCCATTTTTTCTTTCCCTTCTGTTCTCTCTCTCTCTCTCTCTCTCTCTCTCTCCCCTTCATTAGGGAACAGGGATAATGACCTGCCTAATGACCCACTCACTGGGCATGGCAGAGAAAAGACCAGGGATGTCTGTCTGACTCTGGGGTATCAGAGAAGGCTTCCCAAGAGCGCTGAGCCTTCAGAGGGTGTAGGATTTGGTCAGATGGAGAAGGTCACCCTAGGTAGAGAGCATGACAGACGCACAGGAGCTCTGGCAGTGTATAAAAAGCAGGGCTTATTGGAAGAACTGTGGAGGGTGGGCAAGGCCCAGCGCAAAAACACAAGGAGAGGGAGCCGCCCTGCCCTGGCCATCCAGCTCATGGGGCACCAACTTTAAAACCAGCCCTGACCAGGGCTTCCTCTGCTTTTTTATAGTCTCTGAGTATAAGCTTTCATAATAAATAATACCTTTTCTAATGTCACATTTTCTTTTTCTTGAAAGACTTAGTAAAGAGCATCTGTGATGGAGAATAACTTCTCTCACATCCTGAGTTTTCTTTAGCTCACAGAGAGCTCCCTGGAAGACCTTGGCGAGCCTTACTGACTTTGTATGTGATTAGGGCACAGCAAGACGGTGGCTCCTTGCCCACACATGCTGGGTAGGATTTAGATAACCTGGGCATGCTCTTTCTATTTTGATGTATGGATACTGCCTGTTGGGGAAGGACAGGGACATACTTGGCTCCTTCCAGGGGTAGAGTGCTGGATTCCTTTAAGTTTCCCTTAAGTTACCTTCAAGGGCTCACAGAGACCAGGACCACCAAACAGGAGGGAGATGGGTACCAGTAACATAAAGTTTTTGGAGTAAGCTTTAAAGTGGGGAAGTGGTAGAAGATATAGCCAGGCCGGGCACAGTGACTCATGCCTGTAATCCCAACACTCTGGGAGGTCGAGGCTGGAGAATTGCTTGAGCTCAGGAATTTGAGACCAGCCTGAGCAAGAGTGAGACCCTGTCTTTACTAAAAAAATAGAAAAATTAGCCAGGCACAGTAGCACGTACCTGTAGTCCCAGCTACTCAGGAAGCTGAGGCAGGAGGATCGTTTGAGCCCAGGAGTTTGAGGTTGCAGTGAGCTATGATGAGGCCACTGCACTGTAGCCCAGGTGACAGATCAAGAACCTGTCTCCAAAAAAAAAAAAAAAAAAAAGATATAGCCAGAAACACAGGTAAAGGCCAGACCTTGAAGACAGACCACCAAGAAGGGCTTGGAAAGTTTTGTTTTGTTTTTTTCTTTCTTTAGTATCATCACAATTTCAGACTGCTTATAACGAAAAATTGAATTTGGGGTGGAAGTGAAGAGCTCATTTCTGGGATAACATTCCAGAGACAAAGAGATAAGTGCAGTTAATGGTATTCACTAAGGTAAAAATTCCCTCAATGCTACAGACCCATTACTTTTGCCTAGTATTTCCTCAAATTATTATGCTAACTTGCTTCTCCAAAACAACTATAGGTCTGAGTTTATTGGTCCAATATTTTACTTGAGGAACGACAGGTTTTAGGAATAACTACTCTACCATTGGTTATTATATTCTCTATGAATTTTTTTTAGAGAACTAGGAAAAGAACACTACAAGGCTATGTAATTTTTAATGACTTTTCATCACCCTTTCACTCTGACGCTATAATTTCTTCATGCTAATCCAGACCCTGAATTTTAATACCATGACAAAAGTCAGGACTGGCAAGAACAGACTTCTAATCATCAGTGGCAAAAGACAAGGCTATGTTTTGTTCTCTTCCATTTCACGTCGTTTTCAATAGCATGAAATCACCCTCAGCTGAACTGGACACATGCCTCTGCCCTGGGAAATGGAGCAATATCCAAATGCTCTGGTTAACCAAGAGAATTTCAAAAGACATTAGATTCTGGTAAGTAACATTGTCATGAAGATGGCTTGGAACTAACTATTCTTTGAAAAGATCATTATTCAGGAGGTTTTGAGAATTCCATTCATTTTAATCAAATACCTTTCTGCAGTTGTTGTTGGTTTGGTTACCTGGTGGCGTATTTGGAAGCTGATCCATGCTGATGGAGTCCCAAGGAAGCTATTTTGCTCAAGAGACATTTCACAGAAGCATGTTAAAGATTTTCCCATAGCCCCGGTGGGGAAAAATTAGTAAACCCTATTTTGAACATTTTCCAAGCCAATGTCATCTGAGCCTTGCTCTACACTCTAGCACTTCAGGGACACAATCGAGCTCTTATTCATTTGCTCAAGCAGACAAAAGACAGCTTCCTGGGAAAACTATGACTTTACCTGCAAAAAGAAAGAGTAGAGACATTTGGGGCTGAAAACCAGAAGCCCAGAATAAATAAAACCATGTGGACCAGGGTCGATGAGAAGTTTAAAGAACTTAGAATTTTTGATGCATTTCTCAGAGGAAGAGGTTAGTATTCTGTACCGGGTACAGCACCTAGGGAGTTGCTCAGTCACGGGTGGGAATGGAATTCTTGGTTGTGGATGAGACCTTCGGGGGCAGGACAAGCTACATAATTTGTGGGATCCAGTGCAAAACAAAAAGACGTGGGACCCTGGTTCAAAAATTGGGAATTTCAAGACGGTGACAGCAGAGCATTGATCAAGGGTGGGGCCCTTCTAAGCATGGTGCCCTTTGCGACTGCACAGGCTTCATACGCATGAAGCAGGCCAGGCCTGCGGGGAGGAGATAGAGTGAAAGTAAGAGTTAAGGATGGAATTCTGGGGAAAATCAACCTTTAAAGGGAAGGTAAAAGGGAAGCCAGCAAAGACACTGAGCTGGGAGGTCTGGTAGGTAGGAAAAGAGCCGTAAGTGAGTAGCATCTCAGAAATCAAGGCAAGTCATACTACTAAGAAGACGCCACAGGGACCTTCTCTCTCCTTGCACTTCCGCTACGCTGGCAGAGAACTCACATCCAACTGCTGTGGGATGCAGTCACCTGTCTCATGTTACTAAAGGCCAAGTAGTATAAGTACTCGAAAGTATTCTTGCCTTTCATAGCTCAGAGGTCATCACTGGCCTGAAAAAAAGTCTCAGGAATCAAGGAGGAACAGCCAGACGTCAGGCTACACCATGCGGAGAGGGGACAGGGAGGCGAGATGGGGACAGAGCCAAGCACCTCCCTGACGAGCTTGAGGAAGGAGGATTGAAAGGAGGCAGCCCCTGCAGGGAGACGTTAGGCTGTGAGAGTCGTTATTGCTGTTGGTGGTAGTGTTGTTTCGTTGTTGTTTGGTTGTTTTTAAGCACCTTTGAATGGAGAAGAAGAAAGTCAATAGGAGAAAGTGAAAAGTCAGAGGAGAGGAGAAAGGAATGAGGAGAGAAAACAGAAAGGGACAAAAGATCAGAAGAGATCATTGCTGAGTGATTGAAAAGCAGAGAATCTGGGCGATCATGAAATAGCACCGTCAAGGGACTGAACAGATGAGGGTTAAATATGCTGGTAACTTGCAAATATTTCTGAGCTTTATGGAAGATGTTACATCAATCAGATAATAGTAATGAGAATAATAAGGACTTAATCTGCAATCCTGGCAGGGTAGCCCTCTTAGGTTGGGAGTTTTCTTGGTTATTGTGTACACTAAACTGTGGCTGAACTGCCATTTGGACTAAGCTACCCATTTTTGGAAAAAAAGGGAAAGTATATAATCATATGTGTATGAAGAAAATAAGGTAAGAATGGAGTGAATGATGAACGAATATACATAAAACATACATAAAAAATGAGTATGCTTACATTTTGGGGGAAGAGACTTGGAAGTAGGAATTAAAGTATTCCATGCTGTTGTTGTTCCTTTATATTTTTTACGAAGTAGGAGACAAGGTCATTTGCTGAGGATGAATACTGAAATACTTGCCTAGTAATAAAAAAAAGAAAAAAAACTTACTTTGATTTATATAGTTCCTTCCCTGCAGGCACTTCAAAGTCCTGCAGCAACTGCTACTCTCCAGCAACCTATTCTGGTATTTTGATAGACCCTTTCACTGTGGTATTAATTTCTTTTCCAACGAATATCAAAGACAAACTTGGAAATTCGAAACATTTCTACAAAGACTTAACCACTATCAGAAATAGGTTTTCTCTCTATAGCATTTTATAGGGCAATCATTCCAGAACACATAGAACTCAGAATCAGAAGATGATGTCTGGAAATACAAGACATTTAGGGCAAGCCCCTTGTAACCCTGATTTCCCTGGGAAAGAATATTGTTTGAAATACAGCTCTAGGTGGGAATGATTCTGTTATTTAATAATTTTACTTCCATATCGCCATCGATTCAGTTTCTTTTCCACAGAAGGATTATATCTTAGTCCAAATGGCAGCCCATCCGCCATGGTTTAATATACACAGCAACTAAGTAAAAATCCCAGCCTAAGAGGGCTACACTGCCAGCGTTTCACAATGAGTCTTTATTATGCTCATTACTATTATCTGATTGATGTAACATTTTTCATAAAGTTCAGAAATATTTGCAAGTTATCAACATATTTAACAGTCATTCATTCAGCTCCCCCAGTGCCTTAACTGTGCTGTTTTATCAATTTAATCTCCTTTTAACTTCTATATAGTTTACCTATTTATTATGCTTATGTTCCCACTCTAGAATGTAGGCTGTATGAGAGCAGGAATCACGGCCTATGTCCCCGTCCCCTAGAATCATTTCCGTCTATAAATAGGCACTTAGTGAATATTTGTTGAAAGAATAAATGAAAATACATGTTAAATATTTTCTATTTCAGTGTATCATGTTAATTCACATATCAATATGTAGAATAATTTTCTAGTCTGATCGTATTTCTCTTTACTTAAATCAATAACAGGCAGCCTTTTAAAAAAAAAAAACTTTGTGTTTCGGTCTGGGCTAAGAGGTAGTTATACCCACCTGATTTGCCCACCTCTGAATCACAAACAAACGGTAGAGGATAGTAAATCAATCTACCTAAACAGCAAATCCAGAACATCTACCAAAGGGCAATTTTATATGCTTCAACTTGGAACAGTGCTAGGTGTTTTACATTTGTTAAGTCATTTATTTCTCAAAATACTTTTATGATATAATAATTATTCCCATTTTTACAGAGGTAGAAACTGAAGCTCTCAGAGGTTAAGTTGCCCAAAGTTAAAAAGCTAAAAAGAAGTCTGAATTTGAGCACAAATCTTACTCTCAAACCTGAGCTTTTCCTAAAACTATTTGAGAATTATTTGATGAAGTGTATGTACCAAATATATGGTTTGATAGAAGAAATAAGTCTTAGTGTTAGATAAATCAGTAGGGTGACTATAGTTTACAACAATCTATTGTGTATTTCAAAGTAGCTAGAAGAGAAGAATTCAAATGGTTCTAGCATAAAGAAAAGACAAATATTTAAGGTAATGAATATCCCAAGTCCCCAAGTACACTGATTTGATCTTCACGAATTATATGAATGTATTAAACCATCACATGTACCCAAAATTATGTATTAATATGTCTATTATACATTTATAAAAAATAAATTTTAGAAAGTGCATTGTACCAAGAAAGAAAGAAATAGAACAAAACAAGATGTATTTCTCCTTTTAACACAAAAAAAGAAAAAAAAAGTGGGAGGAGAAACGTATGCCTGCAGTTTTCATCAGTAATTCCAATATGGAAAACAAATCTATTTCCAATTTGCAAAGCATCTAGCCCTCTTAGAGAATTGATTTCTTGGCTTGGATATGAGAAACCATATAGACATAATTCAAAAATTATGAGCAATTGAGAAATAATTTCTAGATACAAAAAAAGTCTGAGGCAACCTTCCATTTGTCCTCAATACAGTGAAGGTCACTCGTCTTTGTTCAGGGCTATGTTCCAAAACTTATTATCTTCCACCTTCTCAATAATGATTCATACAGTTTCATCTCCCACAGACTTGGAGGAGGTGAAAGGTATAAGTAGGTAACTACATTATAATCCCAGCTCACTCTCTTACCCCTTTTCTCCTTTTTGGCTTTTATTTATAAACCACCAAAACATCTGGCCAATTTACTTAAAACCCAGATGTTTTTGGCCTACTTTACATTGCTATTTTTTTTTAACTGTATGTATTGGCTTTATGGGTAAATATAGCCTGAGTGAAAGTGAGTGAAGGTTGTCAGCTGATGGAAAATGAAACTAACTGGTAATCAACAATCAACATCTGTTCCTCATTTTTCCATTGCTTCCTGGCTCAATCAAAAATAATGTGCCTAATCTTTGAAGAAATTCCTAGAGAAGTAAAAATCACTTGACAGTCTTTACCTTATCTGGACTGGACCACAACCTGAAAGAATCAAAACCAGAGTCAAAACCAGGATCCATCTCAGGGAAATGTCCTGGGTAGACTCACACATCACACCGTGGGGGTCAAATTAGGATAAGAATTCAGATCCAAAATTGTCAAAACCATTAGTCACACCATCTTCACCATTCATGTTTCCTTTCCAACTTACCCCAGCATGTTCATGATAAACTTCGTTAATTACCTTGGTACAATGCCATGCTGGGAGAGTCATAGACAAATGCCTTTCAGTGCTCTTGGCCTGAGAACTGAAGCACCAATCCAGCCTTAGTAGCCGTGTTGCAGCAGGAGTCCAGCCCTGGGTTCCATGGTGGTTGTAGTCCTTGACCACATTGTTTGGCCCCAACCAGACAATATGGTATTAGGTATAAACTAAATCACACTTTATGCCCTTCTGTACAATTTAGAGCTAATAATGATATTGAAATATGTGTGACCATTCCTATCAAGCTCAAGTTAATTAATTTCTAGTCAATAGGTTACAAGTCAAAACTTTTATCCTATAAACGATGTCATTGTTGTAGTTCTAGACTTAGAAACATATTTAATAACACAGAAACACAAAACTTGACCACTGAAAGTCACAAAGAGAAAACACAAATATGAGTTTACAATGATTTATTAGTAATATGAAACATGGAACTTTTATGTATTTTATCTGTTTAATATTGCCTATACTTGAACACTTTTGAACTACAAAAACAGCAATTTCATATGGTTCAACCAAATATTCATTTATTTAGCATCACGAGATAGGTTATTCTATTTACTTATATAAACTTTGTATGCAAGTATAACATACAAGCAGAAAAGTGCACAAATCCTATATTTGTAGCTTGAATTATCATAATTTAATACACCTGGATAACTACCACCTGCGTCAAGTAATAGACCGTTACCACTACCCTTCGGAAAACCCTCCACCCTTGTGCACGTGGTTTATTCCTTCATTTGTTCAGTTCGTATTTGATTCCTCTCGATAAAGTTTTATAGTTTCTCTGCAAAGGTCTTGCACATCTTTCTGTATATTTATTACTAAGTGTTTGATGGTTTTCAATGCTAATGAAAATGGTATCATTTTATAAATTTCATTTTCTGCTTATTGTTGGTATGAGAAAAAATAATTTTTATATTGAATTTATATTGATAAACTTATTTATTAATTCTAATGCTTGTAGATACTTTTGGATTTTCTGCATAACAATCTTGGCAGCTATGAGTAGTGCATTTTGTTTTTTCCTTTCCAGTCCTTGTATCTTTTCTTTTCCTTGTTTTATTTTGCTGGCTAGAACCTTCAGGAAAATGTTGAGTAGAAGTTGTGATAATAGGCTTTTTTGTCTCCTTGATCTCTAGGGGAAAGCTTTCAACATTTTATCCTTAAGTAAGGTATTTTCTCTGGGCCTTTTCTATCTACTCTTGGTGTTGTGATTAGGCTGGCCTCAGTAAAAGGTCTATAAATATTCTGTTTTGGGAGAGGATTTATGTGTAATTGGATTTACTTTTTTTTTTTTTAATGTTTGGAAGAATTCACTAGTAAAGTCATCTGGGCCTGCAGTTTTTGATTTCAGAAGGTTTTTAACTATGAATTTATTTTTTGAGTGTGCCAATTTTGATAGGTTGCATATCTCTAAGAATGTGTCCAATTCAACTAAAATGTCAAATGCATTAGCATAAGATTGTTCATTATATCTTCTTTTTTTTTTTTTTTTTGAGACAGAGTCTCACTCTGTTGCCCCGGCTAGAGTGAGTGCCGTGGCGTTAGCCTAGCTCACAGCAACCTCAAACTCCTGAGCTCAAGCGATCCTCCTGTGTCAACCTCCCGAGTAGCTGGGACTACAGGCATGTGCCACCATGCCCGGCTAATTTTTTCTATATATATTTTAGCTGTCCATATAATTTCTTTCTATTTTTAGTAGAGATGGGGTCTCGCTCTTGCTCAGGCTGGTCTCGAACTCCTGAGCTCAAACGATCCGCCCACCTCGGCCTCCCAGAGTGCTAGGATTACAGGCGTGAGCCACCGTGCCCGGCCCATTATATCTTCTTATGATTATTTTAATATGTGAAGTATACGTAATTTTGCTCTGATGTTATTTATGTTATTCTTTTACCTGCCTTTTGTCTAAGATTTAGTAAATTTATTATTTTTCCAAAGAACCAATCTTCAGCTTGCTCATTCTCTTCATTGTGTGTTTATATTCTTTTCAAGTTCTGCCCTTATCTTTACTGTTTCCTTCCTTATACTTTCTTTGGGTTTTTCTAACCTGAAAAAGATGAGTAAATTGTTGACCTTTTTTCTTTTCTGCTATAAAACCATAAGTTTCTGTTTAACCATGGCTTTAGTTTCATCCTACAAGTTTTATCACGTAGTAATTTTTAGATCATTCAGTTCAAAATATTTTCTAATTTCTGATGTGATTTCTTATTTTACCAATGTGCTATTTAAAAGTTATTGCTTAATTTTCAAATATTTACAGATTTTCTAATTTGTTGTGGATATTCCACAGTGGTTAGAGGACATCGTCTGTGTGACAGTCCACTATAATTTGTTGAGATTTCGTTATGTCTCAATACCCGGTCAATTTTGGTAACTACCCCATGTAAACTTCAAAGTATATTTTCAGTTGTTGGGGTCAGTGTTCTAATATAAGTCAAGTTTGTTAATCACATTGCTCTGGCATGTAGAGTTTGTATGTGCATGCATTCTATCAGTTACTGAGAAAGCAATGCTAAAATTTTTTAAAATCTCCCACAATGACTTCAAATTTTTCTATTTCTCTCGTAAGTTCTGCCCCTCTTTGCTTTATATATTTTGAGGTTTGTTATTAGGTGGGTACAAATGTAAAATTTTTGTATCTTCCACAATTCCTTTTTATTTTTAGTAATAATTCTTGCCTTAAAGTCAGTGATGTGTCAAATAAAATAGTTACTCCACCTTTCTTTTGTTTGGAGTTTGCATAGTTTATCTTTCTCCTTTTATTTTCAGCCTCTCAGGTGCTTATATTTTATATATATCTCTTCTAAACAGAATATAATTTTGTATGCAGTCTGAATATTCTTATCTTTTAATTGAAGTATATAGTCCATTTAAATTTAATGTAATTACTATTTGTCCCAACTTCTTCTGTCCTTATTTTATTCTTTCTTACCTACTTTTAGATTGATTAAGTGTTTTTATTACATCCACACCCACTATCTCATTGTTTTACTACTCTTGTAATAGCTACCTAGCGTTTAGAACACATTTCCTTGACTTAATAAAATCAGTACCCTTCCCACTTCCTTTACAATACAAGGGCTTAGTATTCTTTAACATCATCTACCCCATCCTTTCAAATATATTTTAAACCATACAAGACATCATTATTATTGATTTTTATAGTCAATATTCACTTAGATTTACCCATATACTTACCATTTCTGTTTCTCTTCATTACTTCCTGAATCTCTGAGTTGCCACATGAAATCATTTTCTTCATTCTAAAATTGCTTCCTTTAATATTTATTTTGTTATGAATTGGCTGATGAGGAACTCCCCCAATTTTTTGTTTATCTGAAAATATAGTTTTACTTTAATTTTGAAGACATTTTCATGGGATATTTTCTTTCAGCGCTTTGAAAATACAATCATTTTCTTGACTGAACACATGACTGCCTGAAAGAAATACTGAATGAATAAATAAGTAAGTAGAAGGATGGTGTTATATCATTAACAATGAATAATCCCATGTGGCTAGAGTTCAGAAGCGGGAAAGGAAACCAAAAGCATGTGGAGACGGACATGTACACCCCACACACAGGAACAAAGTCACATATTCAATGAATTCATCAATAAAGTCATTAATTTATTAAATTTATATTTTAATTAGAATATTACTATACTAGATTCTACAATACAAAATGTGCAAACATGTTCTTTTAATTGTCCTTGGGGAGCTTATAGTCTACCAGTGGTGGGGAACCTATGACCTTCTTAAGTGCAGCCTACACTCATTCTTACAAATGACTATCTTTGGATAAAGATAATACAATATAGACAAAGAGTGTTTGGGCTAAGAATATCTGTGTTTGGTAGCTCAGTAGAGGCTAACACACACTTCCTAGATGAACTTTATTATTTTTATTTATTTATTTATTTGAGACAGAGTCTTGCTCTGTCACCTGGGCTAGAGTGCAGTGGCATCAGCCTAGCTCACAGCAATCTCAAACTCCTGGGCTCAAGCGATCCTCCTGCCTCAGCCTCCCAAGAAGCAAGATTACAGGGCACATACCATGCTAATTTTTTCTATTTTTAGTAGAGATGTGGTCTCTTGCTCAGGCTGGTCTCTAACTCCTGACCCCAAGTGATCCTCCCACCTCAGCATCCCAGAGTGCTAGGATTGTAAGCATGAGCTATCACACTCGGCCTCAGATAAACTTTAAATTGGGCAAAAATGTAGGTGATGCTTGTTGGATGTATTCATGTTGAGAAGACAAAGAATAAATATTCAGGGCAAATGGAAGTGAGCTGATGAGCAAAGCCCTCCTAGAGAGAATGTATTCAGAGCAGGCTTCTCTAGAAGAGTCATGCTACAGGCCTAGAAGCAGGAAAGCATTTCCCATAGAGTGTTCTCTCTGTCCTGTTGCCTTTGCGTGGCTCCACCCCATGGGTGGCTTGCTGCTAAGAGCAATGATCAGCAGTCTCAGCATGGCACAAATGTCCTCTCCATCCTCACCTGTTTAACTCATACGTCCTTATCCTGGTTCTCCTTGTACTTCCAACCCTTTGACCCCGTACCGTAGCCTCCCCAAGCCAGTCCAGGCCCTTGCTTCTCTGTTTCTCATTTGTGGGCCCCTCCCCACAACTAGCTGTTGCCATTTTGTCTTGGGCATGATCTGGAACTTGCTCTCCTGCTCCATGCACTGTGGCTGCAGCTGGAGGGGCACTCCCGCCTGCTTTCCCTGTGCCCTGCCGGCACTATTTCACTTTCTTCTTTTTTTTTTTTTTTTCTGGTCCATAAAATTAATACCTTTTTTTCTGACCCTGCTATTAAAAAGTATTTATATGTTAGACTGTTATAATATAACTGTCAAAGATATGAAAACATTGAATACAAAAATTCAGCAAAAAAGGCTTTAGAGGTGAAACTGTTTTCTTTAGAAAGTCATGAGAAGAAAGGACAATCTTTAAAAGTAATCAACATTGTTTTCTTCTACCCTGCGTTTAGGATTCAGAGAGCTCCTTTGGAAATAAGGAATAAAAATCTGTAAGCTCTACCTTGTGTTTTTTAATAGCCTGGATTCATCTGTTTCCTCTTCTCCATGGTTTTATGGCTCTCTCCTGGCCCATCAATTACATGGTAGCAGGAGGCCCTTCCAGAAGAAAGGGACAAAATGGGATAATTGACATCTCCCCCAATCTTACAGCACCGGAGTTCGATTATGCTTTGCTTTAATGGACCTTTCCCCCATCTCCCTGCCCCTAACATAAATCATATGCTATATATGCATTTCCAAAGAGCTTCTCAACCTAAAAGAGTGGGAGGCAGGAGAGTTGGTTTCTAGTCTGCCATTCACAGCAGAACTTTGGCATTTATCTACATAGCTCTGTGTCCACCAGCCTCCTGTCAGATGTGCTTTCAGTTCAGTGCTCGCGTTGGGAAGGCGGCCACCCAGGACAGGTAGCACAGTGTCTTTGGTAGTGGTCCTTGCTTCTTTTTCCAGTGCAATGGCAGACAGAGGTGTAAATGACTATTCATTACAAAAGACTATAATCGATTGCATTGTGCAATGCAGCCCAGCTAAAACCATTCTCCAAATGGCTTGCAAAGTACTACGGAGACTATTTCAAAGCTCAGATTTCTCCCCTGAGTATATTTTTACTCTGGGGGGAAAAAAAACACTCTTCTGTTGCTATTAATGCAATGTGCCTGCCTTTAGGAAAGTAAAAATCTCTAACTTGAGGTTATTTGTCTGTTAGACAGTTTTGTCCATTATAATGAGTAATAGCTGTTGGCTAAGCAGCAGTCTGATTATTTAACGTATTCTTAAACTCAGTAGAAGCTGCACCACAGAAGCCTCTGAGGATACTTGAGGGCGGACTGAGTCAGGCAGACAATTCCTTCACTATCACTTACTGATGAGCTCCTATCAGTGTAATTGTGCGGGGGGATAAATGTTTACAACCTGAGATGCCGTCCGTCGCTAAACCATATATGTTCCCTCTCTGAGATCCTAGTCTAATATAGGCTACCAGAAAATACTAGGACTATCCAAAGCAGAGGTCACAAAGTCACAAACTGGCAGATAACACTTAAGAATCATAAGATTTCACATAAAAATTTGTGCTAATAGTTTGTCTTGAAAAATGGAGAGTTTGGGTAGAACTACCTGACATGACCTCCATCAACGAAAGATAAGAAAACACAGCCTCCTACAGACAGGGCATGGGCTCTTGGGTCACAGGTCTGGCTTCCCTGGACACTTGAGGTTATGAATCCCATAACTCCTTTCCTAAAGTCCAGTTACTAAGTATAAACTTGCTGCACAGGTTCAGGGGTCGTGAAAGTGTACAGGAATGGACAGACAGGCATGATAAATCCAAGAGCAGGAATATTGGAGATTTGTTTCAAGCTCTACCCATAGGATCTGGCCCATTGTGACCAGTGCCTCATAGAATGACAGAATCATTCGGATCATTTCAATCTCTCCATCCCTGCACCACGTGTAACAGCCAATTTTTCCTTACATCTATATCACTTTTATTCTCACTCGTAAGATTAGATTCCGTGACACTATGCTCTTTTTCTTGTTTACACATGCTAGTTTTGCCACCTTCCAACAAAAATGCAAGCTCCTGAAGGAAGGGGATGTGTCATGCATTTCTTGGTAATTCCCGTATTATTTAACACATATTAAATGTTCACTATTTATTGAATGGGTCAATTTAAGACATGCTAATTCACCTTTCAATATCTCAAGTTATTCACTCACAAAAAAGAATTCTTTTCAGCCTCCTGAACTTCATTTACATCCTTGAATCTATGTCAGACACAGTGAGATTATTTTACAGAAATTGCTTCTCTACTGAGGGTTGCTTCATGCACACAATATATTGTATTAAAAATAAATCTTTGGGAGTAAGAAGCTCTGGTCTAAATGCTATAGAAGACCCTGGTAGTTAGAATGAATCTTAAAGTTGGAAAAAGTGTGATTTTTGTGTTCTTTTTCAAAAAGGCAATTGGCCTAGAGGAAATAAATTGTAATATACAGGAAAATGCCTCTCCAGATATATTGGTAATTTTAATATGGGTTGTAGGAAGCATTTTTGAAGAAGAGACCATATGAGTGCTACAAAAGAGTCACCAAAGTTGGGTGAAGTGGGGTTTTTGTACACCATCTCCTTATGTGTTTCAAAGTGTTAGATCAAGAACTTAGACTCAAGTGGGAAATCTTATGTCATTTAGTAAGTAGCTCTCTTAAAATAAGCTATACTGTTACCTCTGCTATTAATACTGTCGAGTTGATTTGCAAACCTGTAAAAGGCATCAGTCAGCATTGCAGACGGCCAGCCTACCAAGCCAGCAGCTGATTCAGAATGTTTCCCCTGTGTTACCTAAAGCCATTTTCTTCTTTTCATTCAGAACGTGTGGCTTTCCCTGAATTAATAAATCAAAGTTTATTTCATCTGTTAACAAGATTGTAGTAGTTAGAAGGAAGGTATGGGGTGGGGGGCGGGGAGGGATGGGGAACAAATACATTTCCTCTTTTCTCACCATAAGGGACTATAGTTACCAGCCCATTGCTGAAAGGTACCAGTTCTTAGGAGAGATGTCTGTTTCTGCCTAAGTCACTCTCTTTTCTTTCTAGAAGTGAGCAAAGGGTCAGTTCAAAGCAAAGTATCAGCCCTTAAGAGTCAGTGTTGAATCTGTTTTACTCAATGCAGGTTAACTATTTGACTTATGTCCCAGAAAAACTCATTTGCTTTGAAAGGACAAAAGTCTTGGTTAGCCACCAACATGACTTTAAGAAGCACAAACCTAGTCATACCAATTAAGTCCTCTTCTCAGATGAAAATAAGCCAGGGAGAACTCCAGAAAACCACTGGTATCTACACTCACAGAGACATTTATTCTGGTCTATGTATAATACTATACTAAAATATTAGGACTACATGAGCTAAGTTACATGGCCATTATGTGACCATACACGTGATGGGAGATTCACATACAAGAGGAGCATTTTCAGAACAGTAATACCAGCTTAAAATGGCATAACAGCCACGGTTCAGAGGATATTGGTTCTAGACCAGTACTGTGTGAGCCCTGGATAACAGAACGAGAGCCTCCTTCATTAGTTTTGCAGTTAACTCTAAGATAGGTGGGACAGAGATGTTGGAATATAGAAATTTAGTGTGTCCTTTGGTAAACTAGCAACTTGAACTAAGAAAAGTACATCAAGGACAGAGAAAAATGCATCATTACAAGACAAAACAACTGTATACATAAATGGTAGGAAAAAATGGAGAGGGAATGGTAGATAAGCGGAGGATGCCCTGTCAGTAGTATGAAAAGGCTGAGAAAATCCCACATTAGAACCAAGAGGTACCGCATCAGAGTGAGAACTGAATCCATGCAGACAGAATGCTGGGTCCAGGAAAAAATGAGCTAGAGAGATTAGAGGGAGTATAGCACATACCTCCAAGCATGGTTTCAAGCAACAGCTAAAATTTTGGCAGGATTCTGTCTCTAAAAGAAATGTCTGAGAGTGATACTACAGGCTTTGTGAAAACAAAAGCCATTAACTACATGTAACGTTTCCATCTACACTGAGATAAGAAGGAAGCAATAGGGACTTTAACTATGATACGAGGATTTGCATATAACGTACTTGGAATGTTATCAAGAACTTTCCATTTTAGATCCTTTTCTGGACTCGTTTATCAGTCCAGGGAAACTGAGATATGATTCTGCCGAGAACTAGAGGAGCAGCTAGGATGATTTCCCATGGTCCTTTCTAGATCGATATTTGCATAGCATTTTCACAGGTGTTAGGACCTTTAATTCTCAAGTTATCTCTATTGTGTAGGAATCATTAAGTGCCTGGTTACAGATGTGTACACTGAGTCTCAGAGAGTTTAAGTTTCCTATCTGGCCTTCAGTCCAGATTTACTGATTGCAAGTCTCATGCATGTTCAACTGTGTCATGCTACCTACAATTACATGAAAATAAATGTCTCTTTCTCTTTTTATAAATCCTTGCAAAGACGAGATGAACCATTATGTGTTTCATAAAAGGAATTGCCCCTGGGCTTCTTTGTCTATCGGAGAGATTGAGATAGTACAAGCAAGTGGACAGCCCTTGGGTTTAGGGGAAGTGCTGGTGGACTGCAGGTTTTGGAAAATCTTTTAGTTCATTTATTTTTTTCTTTTTTTTCTCTAACAATCTTTTCTTGGATCGATCATATTTTCTATTCATGGAGGACATTTTAGAGCAAGATACATAGTGCCTATATTTTCTTGAGGTATGTCTTCATCTTCTCAGCTTGGACTGCTGTTTTATTTTTTCTGCATGTCTAAAATGTAGGAAGCTAGGTTCTGTCTCACCGTGCAGCACAGAGATGCTGAGTCTGGTCCCAGCTGCCCATATGACACATGGCTGTGCAAATATCACTCTGTCCTATTTGTTCACTTAGAATTTATCTGAAGATATGGAGACAGCTTTTTAAAAATGTCTCTCCGTAATTATTTCATGTAGAATTCAGAGTTGTCTATTATCTATTTTGAGGAAAGATCAGTTAAAAAGGAGGCTTTCATTTTTGGCAAGAGAGAGCAGTAAAACTTGAAATGCAGTCTCATCACATTCCTGGAGAGATTATATGGTGGCCATTTCCCAATCAGCAATACAGAGGGGAGTTTATTTTCTATTCACAGCTTTCCTTTCTAATGCATGTATTGCAAATACTCTAAATTAACAACAAGCCGCCTCTCTTGAAACCACGTCTTGCGTCATTCCTACTGATATAGAACCTCTTTTAAATGCTTATATTTTGCTGCCAGCCTTGCTGCCTGCTGTCCCTCATGTGCACCTGGAATGTAGCCACTGCAAATGACAGTCCTTCAGAACACCGGTGACCCTGGGGAGTGAATGCCCACAGAAGTTTTCAGCAGCTTCTTTGGATTAAATATTTTTTCCCAGAACCATTCTTTATTCTACGTCTGGGCTTGACCTCTAGTAGGTACATAGTTGCCTAGTAATTTAAATGAGCGATTGACTTATCCCGATACGATTCTGACTAGAAGTTTATGGGGAAGAAAAACCCAAAACTATGATGAATCATTTCTTTCTTTCTTTTTTTTTTTTTTTATTTCTCCCACCTCTGAGAATCTGTGATGCTTCATAGAATTTTTTAGAAATAGAAAGTAGAAATAAATTGAATATCTTCCCCTCAATCTTTCTCAGGTTGGAGTTGAATAAGAGACTGTGTTCTTATTTTATCTTTGGGATTTTATTGGGATAATAACATGGATACCCCTTAGAAATGCCATAGTTCATTTGCTTGGTGGAAACTGGTTCAATAACACCATTATATATTTATGTGGTTTTGTGGGGAAGCAAAGATCAGTAAAGGTCCTTCCAACCATGTGATTATAATGATGGTTTTCTTTTCCTGCTCTATTTATTATTTATTAAATACTTCAGTGTGAACCACACTGTCCTAGATCTTGAATGTGATTGAATGAGAGGACTGTATACGGGCTCTGTGTAGTGATAGTATCTTGGAATGTTGAATTTTATTGAAATGTGTTTAAAATTATAGAAGATATGCCCATGACAAACATTTTATCAGTCACTATCATGTTTCAAAATAACATTGAACCACACATTCAATTCAATACATATCTTTATATACTTTGGAAATGGATCAAATTTAATTAGAAGCATTCAAGATGTTCTAAAGTCATCATGAAAATGCTGACTTTAGACAAATGAATGAGAAATGAAATTATTTCTCTGCCTGGGTGCATTTTCATGGTGACTTTAGAACAGTTCTAAATGATCAAGCATGAGCTAAAGCCTATCTTATTTCATCGGGTCAACCCTTTCATAAACTGCGAACATGAGATACGTTCTGTGCAGATATTTTCCCAACAAGCACGAGGGAGAGAACTGCATTTTCACAAAATGCTGGAGAAGGATTGGCACAGTGGTGGGTCTTGAGCGGGAAGGTCAGAAAGCTGAGAGTCTTGCCCCAAACATGCAAACTGTGACGTGCATAAATCACCCACTGGGTCTGCCAGTGGTCAGAGAACTTGACGGAGAAGTTCAGAAACGAGTTTCCTGAATTGGCCCTGAGTTACCATGAGTGAATGTCCTCTTCCACCGTGCAAGAGTTTGGCGTGGGGAAGGAGAGGTGTGTAAGTTAGTCTGGGCTCTAGTTTTCACCAGAGGCCGCACAGTCTCTTGCAGCCAACATGGCTCCTCCCCGGCTGGTGCCGTCACCCGTGCTCCATCCCGTTCTCAGCCTTCCTTTCACCTGTTCTTTGAGAGCAAGGAGGTTGAGCTTCCCATTTCATCCTTGCTGAGATGACAAAGACTACTGAATGCCTTTGAAGCCATTCCCTGCATGGTAGCCTGGGGTCTTGAAGGGTTCATTTCCTCTCTTGTGGCTACACAGTTTTGAAGTTTCATGAAGGACTCTAGCAAACAAAACAGGACACATGATCAGACCTCGACGTGGGCGGCAACATGTTCAGTTCTATTTACACATTGTATTGGAGCTGGGGGAGGGAAGACAGGTTTACACAGGACCTCATCAGCCATATGTTGCCTGAGCGGAGAGTCCTGCTGATTCTGAGTTTATTCTTTTTCCTGGCTTTCCTAGTGACAGGGACATGTCCAGCCTGTCGTCGATTCCCAGTGGAGACGAAGCAGCCTCTCTCTGGTGCTATTCACTTGTCCGAGTGTCTCTCCCAGGTTTTCCCAGGTGCCTTTGTTGCTATGGTTGCTTCCGAGCGCACACACGATGCTAAAAATAAATTCCAAGTGAAACTTTCCAGCTGCCTGGAAAAACAGTTTTCTGCTCTCTTTGTACTTATATCCAATTGGCGTACAGTCGATATGCTCTGAGAAGCTGGATCGAATACAGATGCCATGCCCAGAATCAGCAGATGGGCTGGGGGTGGAGAGAAACTTTATAGGTTAGAGACTGCCAGCGGAGTCAAAAGCCTGTGATCCATGACCTTGCCTAACCGTGTGCCTTTGAGAAAACTGTGTCATTTCTCAGGGTCTCGGTTTCTTTAACTGGGAACTGCAAAGAGCATCAAAGAAGTATTCTCATTTTAAGACTGTGCTTACTGATTGTGAATTTAAAACATTTTTGTATACTAGACCTATCTCCTACCCTAACTGAGAAAGCTTGGACAGCTGATCATTATTGCTCCAAATAATTATCAAAGAGAACTTTTAAAAAGTCTGTTTCATGAGCCCTGATGTTAGGCTTCATATGACAAAAATTATACACAGACACACAGATCCCGGTTTTTGCATTTGTTTTTTCATTCATGCACTATTTTCTTCATTCAATAAATCATGACTGTGTTCTTTCAAGGTGCTAGATTTTTTTTTTTTTTTTATACAGCTGGCATGGAGCTGAGTGCTGTTAAGAAAAGTAAGTCCTGGAGAATCTTAGGTATCAAATTAAAAGAATATAGACTTAGGAATGAAATGATATTAACCTTATGGGGATAAAATATCAGCATAAAATATTTATATGTTTTCTGATTATAAAAGAATGTGCTACATCTTAAATTAATTGGAAAAATATCTAAAGTTAACATTATTTGGTTTTCCACTAACAGTAGTCCTGACACTATATCATTTAATTTCTGTTATGGTAATTGTGCTAATCTGGGATATAAGAAAAAAGGTAAAAAAGAAAAACCAAGGGACAATGGGAAATATTAATATGTTCACGAATTAAATGGAAGTCTCACAGAGACTAAATGACATAGCTGATTAGTGCCAGTAATATTTAATACACACCAAATGTGAAGAATTCAAAGATTCGACTAAAATCTACTTACTAATCTCTAGCAGTGCCCCGCAGGGAAGCAGAATTCTCTAGCTACAGAACAGGAACAGAGTCTGAAAAAGGTAAACCAAGACTCTATCATCAGCAGACAGTGTTTTCCAGAATGTTTAAGCTGTCTGCTGGGCTCTGTGCTCTGTATCCTTATGTGGAGGAATCACTACCATCTTTCTAGGGAGAGTGCAGGGCATTTTTTTTTTTTTTATTACTGTGTGTAAAGTAATTAAACATGGTAAGCCTGCGGCTTTGTGTTGAAAATTAACCCTCCTGGGCTTGGAAAACCTTCCTAAATGAGAAGACAATGCATAAATCTCAATGTGGGGCAGTGTGAGAACACAGATCTGAGGAAGGGTGGAGCTTAGGGACCTCGTGAATTTGCACACAAATTTAGAAGTAGAGGATTCCTTAGGAACTCTGAAAGATATTAAAATGGAAGGTCATGCTATGAAATAGGGAGAGATGAGAGTCTTCCACTGGCTGCTGATATAAGGCAGAGAAACAGCAGAAGGGAATGCACATTGCATCTGCTATATCTCATGATAACAAATAGGCCTAAGACCAAACCTCTGCTTTTCCTAGCTGCAAACAAGAGGTGAATAAGCAGAATTAATTTGCTGAGTGCATCCATGTTAGTAAGTTGAACGGATCAGGGCCAAGAGTAGGACTTAGAGGAACCCAATGTATAGAGTCTTCCACATAGTAGGCAGAATTGAAGTCATCTATATATATAGATACATCCTTCCAAACTTCCCCTTGCACTTAACTTCTGTTGTGGTGTTAGGACGAGCACTACAGGAGCTGCAAGACATACAAGATGAGGTTGCATGTAGTAGGACATTGTAGTGGGGAAATTAGCACCTGGGTGCTAAGTCAGTAGTGTATGTTGGTGAGATCATTGCAAATGGTAATACAGGACAAATGCTAGTGTATAAAGTGGCAGGTGGCAGTATCACAGACAACACAGGACAATTAATTAACCAGGTAATCATTACAAGAATCTTCTAAATTAGACCTGTCTATCTGGGAAATAGCTGATAGATGAAAGACCCTCAGTTTATTTTTTTCAACAATTATTCACTCAGTGTCAAATTTGTATAAGACATGTTGAAACCCATACTATAAAGATATAGTGATTTTTAAAAAAAATAAATTACCCATATGCATATGCTTTCTGTGATGTCTCACATTTTTTGAACTGGATTTTGTTAAGGAGGAAGAGTGTGGTTGAAGTAGAAGCAGCAGCCCGTGTAAACATCGGAGGGCAGAAAGTCACAGGCACGCTGGGCTGGCGGTGACTGTGCAGTTGGACCCCAGAGAGATGGGCATGGAAGATTCAGCCTTGGCCCATCAGGGAGGGAGACGCAGAACATAAAGCTGGCAGGGGAGGAGGTGCCAGTGAAGATTTTTGAGCACAGAAGTTGCAAGACCAGAGCTGTTATCGAGCTTAATCTGGTAAAATTGCATGTCAAGCTGAGTTGCTTCCGTTTGTTCAAACTGATCAGTCTGGGGTGAGGGGAAGAGGAGGGAAAAATGATTCCATGTGCTCGCAGACTGAAGTAAACACGAGGCTCATGGACAATTCAGCTGGGAAATGCACATCCGAGCACGACTCCCCCACTAACATGACAGAAGACAATTTGAAGAACGGTCACACGTGGGAATTCAGTTTGTCTTTTTTTTATGTGAAAGATCATGCTGTCTGTACGTGTTGGCAACAAAAGAATTTCCTTTCTTATGCTCTTGCAAGTTGGGAAGGCATTTCATTGGTAAGATCTAATCAGCCTCTCGGCATCCTGTGCCTTTGAGGTATTAAAGCTGAGCCCACTGTTGTATCCTTAGGCTCCGGCCCAAGACCCTTTGATAAGCAAATGATGTGTTTACTTACAAAAGGGCAGACAATATTGCAGGAGAAACCACTCGTGTAGCCCACATAATCTTCCTAGGAAATTACAAAACTATATCAAACCATATAAAAGTCATCCCTAATGTCCCAACTGAGTATAGGATGGATTAGAAGGAAAAGAGAAGGAAGGTAAAAAAGGCAGTAAGGAGTTTAGTGCACTAGCTCTAGACAAAGATAACAGGAGCCAAAACTAGTTAATGACGAAGGAAATAGACAAGCAGAGGAAAGGCCAGAACTCTCACAAGGTGGAACACAGAGGAATTGGTGAAGCAGAGAGACGGCTAAAAGATGACTGATGTTCAGCATTAACAGGGAGACAGATGGGGCAGTGGTGTAGAGGTCAAAGTCAATGTCAGACACATGTGCTGGTTTGGAAGTAGTGGGAGGCTGACGGACTTGAAACTTTGGCTAAAGTGGAACTGGAATTCAAGGAAGGGCCAGGCACCAGAGGGAAATTTGGGAAATTCTGCAAAGAGGTATTGAAGAATTGGAGGAAATGTCTAAATTAGTCATATGGATAGGGAGTTTTGCCAACTTTCAAAAGTATGAAATATGTGACAACCAAATCTAAGTTGTATTTTTTCTGGACTGTTAAGACTGGCCTGACTTCTTCTCATTTATCTTAATCTTTCTTTCTGGAGCCCTGTTGCATCTCACTGGAAACCTCCTCATCTCACGTGGAGACCCCAGTCCTTGCAAAGTACTGAGTACATTTTGCTTGGCTTCCCCAGGGCTCAAGCCAACCCCCTGCTCTCTTTTCACCCCTGGCTGCAGTGGGTATAAAGGCAGATACTCATTCTTCCTGCCCCTCTTCTGGCTGGAGGCACAGCTATGACCCACCCACAGGCTGAGAGAGCTGGAGGGGAGGGATAAAAAAGCAAATAGGCCTGACCAGGCTTCTTTCCCTTTCTTCTTCATCCTACCTGCCACACAGACATTGCACCTGGAGCCGGGATCCCCTACCTGCTGCACTGAGGCAACAAGCATGCGGGAAAGGCCAAGAGAATTTCAGAGGCAATGGCTCTGATAGAGTTAAGCCTCTAAACCAATACTGGTAGCCTTCTACCTTGAGTCTCCCTGTTATGTGGACAAATGAGATCCTGTTTGTGTAAGCCACTCTCGTGTCAGGTTTTCTGTGACTTCCAGCCAAACTTATTCCTAATTGATGTACTCTGTCACTTTTAGGGGACATTTTTGGGGGATTCCCCAAATGGTATGTTCTAGTTTTCTATTGCCTGTGTAACCACCTGAAAGCATAGTGACTTAAAGCAACAACCATTTATTCTGTGCACAAATCTGCAATTGGGATAGGGCTCAGTGGGGATGGTTTCTCTGCTTCAAGTGGCGTCAGCTGGAGAAGCTCAACAAGGGACTAAATACATTTTCAGGATGGTTCATTCATATAACTAACTAGTTGGTCTTGGCTATTGGCCGGGTGAAATTGGGTTTGGGGGCCAGAGGCCTCCATTTCCCACCATATGGGCCTCTCTAGAGCTGCCTGGGCTTCCTCACAACATGGCAGGGGGATTCTAAGATGGAGTGAAGCAAGAGAACATGTGCAAGTTCATGGAACTTTTATGATCTAGCCTTAGATGTTACATAGCATCACTTTTCCCATATTTTATCAGTCCTGTCAGTCAAAAACACCTACCCAAGTTTAAGAGGAGTGCCTATCAATGCCATCTCTCAACAGAGGTGTGGCAAGGTCCTAGAGTACGTGGGATGGAAGATATTGCTGCACCCATCTTTGCAAAATACAATCTGGTAGAAGGTATTTTATAATAACTCATGTACCACCTGGACATTGCCTACTGTTACCTTTCTTGTTGTGTTCTAGAGATTATGTGTGGTCACTTATAGAGAAGGGGAGCAAATCAAAATTAGAGTATTGATTTATTGCAAAAATCCTACCAAAATTTTCAAAAAGGAGAAGTCACAATGGACTCACAGATTACCACTTTCTCTGTGTGGCGTTAACCAGACACCCCAAGGCTTGCCTTGATGATCAAACGTATTTTGGAGGGTCACAGTTAATCATATTCAGCTAAAGGTGTCCTCTCTGGGGTACAGCTGTAGAGGAGCTGGTATGTTTTGCTGCCCCCCAACCAAGTAAGAAAACTCCACTGTGTGGGCAAGAATTGAGTGTTTGTGTGTGTGTGTGTGTGTGTGTGTAGGGGGGCTCTTTGGTGGGTTAGAAGGTTGGAAGGTAGCACAGAGCCTCTTCACAAAACAGCAAACATAATATCCTTTGATCCTAGAAAGAGCTGCAATTACCACGAAATAGTTCTCTTTATTTTTTTTTTTAAAAGCTTGTCAAAGTTAGCAGTGGGAGGGTTTATACCAACTTTGTGACACTAATGTTAACAAGTTCTGATAACCCACTACCATCAGACCAGCTGAAATAGTTCTCTTTAGATTAAAATCCCCTTGTGTCATTTTTCCAGTCATGTCAGAAAATAAAAAAGGATATTATGCTGGTGAGTAGCCAGTCTGCTCTCAGACCCATTCCGTGCCCTTGCCTTGCCCTGCTTAGCATGTGGAACTACATTTGCAAGACCTCTCTGCCAGCTGGGGTCCTGGGAGAAGACTAGAGGGTGAGAGAAAAGGAGAAGTAATTTTTCCCTGCTCTCTTTCTGTTCCTGGGCTGTCCTCGGCAGTGTCTGTGTCTCCCTGCGTGGTAGGCAGCTTTGGCCATGGCCCCCGAGGACTCCCCGCTCCTGGTGTTCAACCCCTTCTGTGGCCCCTGTTCCTTGAGAGTGAGCTGCACTTCTTCTAATGAACAGAACATGGCAAGAATGATGGGATGTCACTTCCAAGATTACGTGGAAAAAAGACCATGACTTCTGTCTTGTTTCCACACTTTCTTCCCTTCTCAACTGTTTGCTCTGATGAAGCCAGTTCTGATGTTGCAACCTCCCTGATGTGGAAAGAAATTGAGGAATACCTCTGGGCAACCACCAGTGAGGAGCTGAGTCCTGCTAGCAGTCGCTTGAGTGACCAGCCCACCCCGGTCGGGGCTTCAGACGATCGCAGCCCTGCGTTGCCAACCCGTTGATTACAGACTAGAACAGCAGACAGCTGCCAGGGCACCCAGCTAAGCCATGCCTGGGTCCTTCACCCACGGAAGCCCGGAGGTAGTACATGGTGCTGTTTGAAGCCTCAAGGTGGATTTGTTCTGCAGTCAAAGATAATACACAAAGGCTCCAGTTCCCTCCTGAAGCTGCTTCCTGGGTTATCAGCAGACGGGGCTGGACCTGGACTCCGGTGGCTCTGCTCACGGGTCACTGAGCCCTGGGGCGGAGGTGGCTTTCTGCTGTTGCTAATTGCTGTGTTGCCTCACTGTCCTGCGTTTGGGTTCTCAGAGCCCTTATCCCCTGTGTAACCTATTCCTACATGAACTTCCCACCTTGAGTACTTTTTGTTTTTCTACATGAATCCTGACTGAAAAGGTGACAGCTCACAAACGTGGTGAATCTGTGACTCTTTCCTGTCCATGAAGCTGTTTGTCTTTCCATAAGAACCGGAGGCTTGAAGGTGCAGGGCCAGAGCCGGCAGCACAGGGTGAGTGAGCCCTACGGCGTCCGGCACCAGATGCACTGAGGGAGAGGGGCAGAGGGATGAGGTATGCTTTCATCTGTAATACTGTGTTTGCAATTTTATAATCTTTTTTCTTAAAGGGAGCACCCAAATTTATTTAAGCTTCACTTCCTTCAACATGGGTCTGCCCCCTAATTCAGGGACATTGGATACCAAAACCACTGAAAGCCTAAAAACATCTAAATAAAACAGCACTTTAATTAGAAAAAAAAAAAATCTAGAATAAATATTCTACTGCCACTTGCCAAAAGCTTTTGATCTGTTTTATTTTCTTCCTATCACCTAGGCTTTTAATTTCTACTTTCATAGAAAAAAAGAAGTACATAAAGACTTAAAGCTCAATAGGATTCACCTTTGTTATAGCGGATAAACTCACACTGTCTTTCTTGGACGGCCAAACTCCTGGGCCTGTGCTCAGGAACCAGGCCTATATGTTTTCTCTTACTTGTCACATACCAGGTCTGCTTCCTCGTAAAAATCTCTTCTCTTTAGGGAGAGGTTAGTAACTAATGAAAGAAGAATGAATGAGAGTCAGTACTACTCCCTGGAGAAAAGCAGAAGTCACTACAGAAGAAATATCCATGTGACAATCATTTTATTAATCATAGACAAGGCCAGGAAAATCTGTGATTGTGAAGAGTACAATACCTTAAAAGGAGAAGATTCCTGCTCAGGCAGGTCAGTGGATATAGAGACAGATCAATACTAATGAAAAATTAATGAAAAGACACACTGTTATCACATTAAGATTCTTTAAGGAAAATACAATTTTAAAGAACTTTAAAACAACAAAGGTTCCCGTGGGTCTTGAATTGTAGTGGAAAAGACCAGGAAACCTTTGTAGTTTTCTTTGAAACTTCCAGATTCTGTGATCTGGGATTCCATTGCTCAGAAATCATTTCCATTCCACTCAACCAACCTTGAAAATCAAATAAAAATGACATATTCTAGATGTAACTGCCTTAATTCATAGAAAACAGCAAGGAGGCTAACAACTCTTTTTGGTCATTAGTTTTAAGAAGAAACATCCTGCCCAAAATAGGCTTTTATCAGAACACAGAAGCACAACTAATTGTATTTAGAAAGTGGCATTGTCTGAAGAGTCAGAAATATTTCCCTTCTATAATTGAGCAGAAGCCTCTCCGAGTACAGTGGCCTCATGTTGACCTTGAAGGACTGCACCTTTCCATCCATTTGTTGCAGATTCCTACATCCTAAGAGCCAGGAGGGAACTTGGAGGTTATTCATTCCCTCTCCACAGTTAGCAGCCAAACAAACTGAGGTGCCCAGGGATCTAGTGAAGTCCCCAAATCCCACAGCATGTCTGGCAGAACCAAGCTAGACCTCAGATCACCTGGTTCCCAGTTCAATTAAAGAAGAGATTGTGTTACCTGGCAAATATGGTAATGTGTTAGGTTACCTTAATGGCTTTATCTTCCCTTAGAGGCAAATTCAACACTCTCCATGTAGGAGAGTCTCAATTGTCAACTTTTTGGTGGTAGAACCTGTCTTACCGGAGTGATAAATGTTCTGCCATGAAGAGCAATAATCATGGAAGTGATGAATCATTGGGTGAATGATTGGGTTGCAATGAAGATGAAAAAGTATTGTCATATTCTCTGTGGTGTCCAAACTGTTCCCAAGGTAGGAGCCAGATTTCAGTTCCTTTCCTTAATGTGTTTTATTGTCCTTCTAATTAGCTTTGTCTATTTTCCTACTTATAAATGGGATAAACTTTTTTTCACAGCAGCTAAAAAAGTAATACAGCATCTTGCTTTGATGTCATGTCGTATTTCCTTTGGAAAGAGCCAGAAAGGCTTAGTTAGCTAAGTTTATGTTCTGAAGGAGAATGGAAAAGCAGGTTAAAATTGTGTAGGTACCCAATAGTAGAACCTACGCACCAAAACAGAAATAAAATCTATATTCTCTCAAGTTAAAATAGAATTTCCCTATAAATTCCAATAACTCAGTATAAATGCTGCCTAAAAAGTTCAAGAACAGGAGATTATGTTAAGATTGTTTTTTTATATAAAAATTACTCATGCAGATTGAAATTACTAAATGGATCACATGGTATATAAGAATTTATGGAGAATCAAAAATTATGCCCGTGTCACATAGATGGGCTTATACAGTACTCAAACTTACACTTTTTAACATTTCCTTGTATCTGTTAAATTTGTTCAATTTTATTTTTCTTGCTTACCTTTCCAACCAGAAGGTAAAAATGGATGAAATGATAAAGCAAAGAAAAAGAAGAACCTTAGCAAAGCAACAATTTCAATAAAAAGACCAGCTTAAAATCTTTAGGTAGCAAATGCATATTTAGGTTCAGGAAATTTCACCTTAAAGAGTAAAATAATTTTTTTTTTTTTTTTTTTGCCTTGTCTCTAAACTGGAAAAAATTTCACTGTATTTGGTTCAAAAACAACCTTAATACACTATAACTTTGAACTGAGGCCAATGGAAAAGTTCAGATACAGGGAAATATTGCTTTTATCAGTGTTAGCTGCAGGGTGTGGGGAGGTGGGGAATAGGTGAAAATTAGAGAACAGTGACAGCTATAAAGGAATTGGGAAAGGCATCTTAATCCAAAATGGGCTTCTTCCCCACTGGGCCAATACTTGGCATTCTTTGGGGCTGACTTTAGCATCCTCTCCCTTCCGGCTGCTGGAGTGGATCCAAGTCTTAGTGATTATCCTTTTTTTTTTTTTTTTTTCTTGTTTAGAATTTCTCATCTACCTGTTTGTCTCTTCCACTAGAGACTGAGCTTAAATACATGTTTGCACAATGCTTGGCATATGGTAGCACACAAAGAATATTTGATAAATGAATGGATGGATGGGTGGATAGATGGATGAATGAATGAGGAAAAAAAAATGAATGTATCTTCAGGTTGTTTTACATCTTTGTCACCTGCCCTAAAGTCTTTGGGACTTTTCAGCCTCAAACTAGACATAAACTGGTTTCACCTATGAGATATACCTGTGGCATTGCTCCCCTCCCCCCCCAGGAGGGTGTCCAGCACACAGTAGGAGTTCAATGTATGAGACCTGTCCGGAAAGCATCCAGCCAGTGTTAATATAATATTTAATATTACATGGATGGATACTTTCCGGACACACCTCGTATACATGTTTGTTAAGTAGCAATGCTAGAGAGAGATTCTCTAATCTCCAAGTAACATGTAAGAAATCAAGAGTACTGATTTTTCTTTACAGGGATGAGAGAAAATAGAATGTTTGTAATGCATGAGCTCAGTGCTTCAACTATATGTTTACAATCGATACAGATGCACTTCCCTTTTGGTGTCTTCCCGCAGTACACAGTGACCCCCTGTCCCAATCCTCTCTTTATGCCCATGAATTGGGAATAAAGTGCCAGCAAATTTGATTTTATTGTTCCACATGAATGCTGGTCAATTTTCCAAGTGGGAATACTAAAGATGGTAATTGCATGTTGTCTCATCTTGTCTGGATTGGTCCAGTCTAGTGGTTTCCTGCTGGGAAACCACTGAGAGCATGAAAGGATCGGAAAGAGAGCAAATGAAATGTAATGTGGTGCATTCTTTGAATTAATGGGGACTCTTGTTTGGAAAGTATCACTGATTTGTGTATAGATAGTGTCAGGAAAAACTCAAACTGTTTTTCCTCTGCTCTTACACCAGCACAACAGCAGTCAACACAGAGGACTTCTATAACCCCAGAAGATGTGGGGAGTTCCCCCCACCAACAAACAAGCAATCAGTTCTGCAGTAGACACCAGCTGGGTGTCCTCCAACTCAATTCTGGCACTATCCACCTGGAGATAGTGTCAGATCCCACAGGTTGGGTGCTCAGTACCCAAAATTGCTCCCTCCCTTCAGACACCAGTTGCAAGTCTGGGCCTCTGGAACTTCTCACCAACCTGCTTCAAGTTGGGGTTCCCATGACCCTTCTTTGGGTTTGACTAATTTGCTGGAGTGGCTCACAGAACCCAGGGAAACACACACATTAACTGATTTATTGTATAAGATATGACAGAGGTTACAGATGAAGAGATGCAGAGGGGGAGGTATGGGGAAGGGGTGAGGAACACCTCTCCTGGTGCACCACCCTCCAGGAACCTCCACATGGTCATCCATCCGGAAGCTCTCCAAACCCTGTCCTCTTGGGCTTTTTAATGGAGACTTCATTGGACAGGCCTGATTGACAACCATGTAGAAATGCGATTGGCCAAAGATCTAAACCCAGCAAGGCCTGTCCAGATTCTTTTTGGCCTCTCTGCGCAGCATTCCTTCCTCTAGCGTGTGGGGCAGGACCCCCTCTGGAATGAGGATCTTATAACCCATGATCAGATTAGAGTCCTGCCTTGGGTAGGTGAAAGGAGGGTGGGAGAAAGTCCACGAGAAAGATTCTGTTTACTGCAACAGCGGCCATGGGACTCACGAGCCAGGAACCGTGAACAGAAACCTGTATACATGTATAATGTCACAGACAGATAGGCGTAGACATAGTTACCATATTTTCCTCTTGGGCAGGCTTCACTGAGGGAATGTAGTGAGCAACTGTCAATAGGAGGTTTGGTAATAAATGAACGGACTTCATAGTTTGGGCACTTGACTGATTACTGTGGCTGGCGATGTTGTAGGTGTCACCCTGCTCCCGGGGAATGCAGGCTACCAGAGCTGGTCCTTGGTGGGTAATTACTAGGCAATCAGAAACAGTCTTGAACAACAGCCGGGCATAAAAAAATCTTGCCTGAGACTACATCGCGTCGTGTTTTATTTCACATAACTTGTCTTTTGGGAGGAAACAATCATACCCTATTACTGATGACTTGTGCCGTTGTGTGGAGAGAAGGCGTGGATAATGAACATAATAGGTGACCCTAAAGCAATTGCTTTTGTTATTATAACGCTGTAGGAGAGAGACCACTTTATCATAATTACTTGCCCACATACACCTTCAAGGCTCACTCTTCACACCTTTCTTCTCTAATTTCCTCTGAGAAACAGCTGGGTAGATAATGGAGCTAATGGATGTAATGGAGAAATGATCGGTTTACATAGCAAGATTATCAAGAAATTGAGGTTCCGGGCCGTGTACTCAACAGACAAAAAGCCCATTAGCATTTTCCAGGTTTTACACCCTCAGAGGGGCAAAAACCGATGAGTAATGCCTCCCTCTGTGACATCCGCTCAAAATAACACCATATGCTCTTACCATTCCTCAAAGCTCCTTGAACAGTGGCCAAGGTGCTCAGACAGACTTATCTCCATCATTTATCAAACGTGGTTAGAGAGACAAGACATAGACTGTAGCTATCACAGCAAGTACGGAGAGTTCGAGATCATATCTATAAAGTCCAGTGACAGTACGGTCGATGTGTATGCCAACAGAGATTCCTTAGACTGGCCTCAGGTACAGAAGGGGCCATGTTCAGAGTAATCGTTTGTCTTTCTTTGGCTCTTGCCCCATCTGCTAATACAGAACACCAATTCTCTACACAATCATTACCTCTCTCACACGTGTCTGGGCATCTTCAGGGGATGAGTCTCAGGGGATGAGTCTCCGTGTACAGGATTGAATTTGCTGGTAGCTCTGTGGCTCCAATAGGCACAGTGTCAACTGGGACACTGCAGCTGGTAATACGGCTGTGGCTTCCTTTGCTGGCCTGGATAAAGCCACACCTGCCAGATACCACTGCCTCTACGAGCATCTACTATCCCCTTGCTGGCTGCCGCAGTCTCTTGACTGGCTGTGCTGCTGCTTCTGCTACCTGATGCGGGACATTGTCACAGATGTGCCCATGCTGTGTGAAGGTACGTGCTCAATCTGGGTGCAATCTCTCTGTGTGAAGGTACGTGCTCAATCTGGGTGCAATCTCTCTCCCTGTTGGGTCCCATTGTAAGAGAAAATGACAAACGCAAACAGCCTGTGTCCTAATGCCACACTGAATTTTAATGGATAATTTTAAAGTATAGGTCTATTTCTCCCTGTAATACAGCTACAGGGACATCAATATGAGTGGTAGGCATCATTTTGTCTTGAAAATCATCCATCTTCTCCAACTATAAGGCTCTATAAGTGGCCGAATGTGTCTTTTCCTTAGGATGAATCAAAGGGTTCCTGTCAGCGTGTGAGCCCCTTAGCAGAGGCAAAAAACCTCTACTGGGCCGAGCTTCTCATTCACCAGATGCATGAGCAGAGGTCCATCTGGGGCCAAGGTTGGCACTTTTGGCAAAAGCTATTAGGAGGTCAGATGTAGATTGGGAGAAATACTCCATGGAGGTGGAAATCAAGGCTCCTGCATACTTCCTGCCTTCACAGAGTTTACATTCTGGTGAGAAAGTCAGAGACCACAGGTGAGAAAGCGCAATGAGGTTTAGGATGGGCTCGCTCAGGGAGCTGATCGTAATCCTAAAAGACACAGTCCCAAATGTTGAAATCCCAAATGCCATAATCCCAAATGTTGAAATCCCAAAAGATCAAGGTTCTCAAAATTTAATTCTGGGAAAAATAATTGAGAAATTGTTTAAAAGATATTTATTTACATTTTTGAAAGGGGATTTATTTGAGAAACATGTAAAAACATGACAGAACACTTCATAGATCACTTTATATAATAAAATAAGCACTAATAACATACATATTTTCACAAGCATAAACACTCAGGTACACTAACAGTAGTCACATGGTATAACAGTTATGAGCAGATGAACCATAGTCATAAAGAAATAGGTCCAAAAGGGAAATGTGTAAAGGCAGATCACTACGGTTGGTAATTGTGTGCACCCAGCTTTGTAACACAGCCATCTGAAATACAGTGATGAACAGCCTGACTCTTTTAACGAGATTAATCAAAAACCAAGATGGGTCACCACCGGATATGCAGTCGCCCGAAGAGCTGAGATCTCAAGAAATACTACTATCTTTTACAAATGCAGATGTACAAAAAGGACATCTCTTCAGTTTTTGAGGAAGTTACGATGTTTTTACAAACGTGCGCAATGCTCACACGAAAAGGCAATGTTGTAAATAATGCACCTTCATGAGTCAAATTTCCAAAATGTGGATAAAATGAATTAGAACTCTCTAAAAGTCTCCACAAGATTTATACCTCTAGTATTGGAAATAATGTGAAGATGAAATGCATAGCATAGCAAATTGTAAAAAATAATGCTGACCATTTAAAATAGTGAAAGAAACTAAGACAAGAGCAAAGAAAAAAACAAACAAACAAAAAACCTAAAAAGAAAATTCAACATATGAAAAAGGGTATTGCAGGGATGGAGTGTGGGCACTTGCACAGAGATAGACCAAAAGAGCTGACCTAACAGGAGGCAACCATCCTGTGACTATGATTTTCAGGATTTTAGATTTTAGGGATTTTGATCTTTGGGGGTTTCAACGTTTGGGATTATGGTGTTTGGGATTGTGTCTTTTGGGATTATGATCCAAACAACTCCCCCCTCACAAGAAGATGTAGGGGTGACCTGGCCTAGGGGGGATCAAGAGAGAGTGCCATTGACACCTGAAGGATGAATAAGGGTTAGCAAGGTGGAGGCAGGGAGAGAGGAAAATTGCGGGCAGTCTGTGTGGAGGCTCAGAGGTAAGTGTGAGTGTAGAAGGGTGGAAAGCTGTTTGGTGTTGCTGGAGGATAGGGGGCAGGGCAGGAGGCTGCAGAGAGGAGATGGGGCCAGGTCAAAGAGTTCAGGTAAATTCTGTATATTATATATATTTATATATTATCATTATTATTGTTATTTTTTTCGGAGACAGGGTCTTGTTCTGTCACCTTGGCTAGAGTACAGTGGTGTCATCATAGTTCATTGCAACTCCTGGGCTCAAGTGATGCTCCTGCCTTAGCCTCCCGAGTAGCTGGGATTACAGATACATGTCACCATGATCAGCTGATTTTTTTTTTCTTTCTTTCTTTTTTTTTTTTTTTTTGTAGAGATGAGGTCTCTATGTTACCCAGGCTGGTCTTAAACTCTTGGCTTCAAGGGATCCTCCCACCTTGGCTTTCCAAAATGCTGAGATTATAGGCATGAACCACTGCACCTAGTCTATTTATATATTTATATACATATATATGCCTGGGTTCCTGGGAGCTGAATATATATTCCTGGGCTGTTCATATAGGTTCAGCATAAGGGTAGTAGTTGTCAACATTGGAAAGGATGGGATTTGCCGGGGAGAGGGTGAAGGGCAGGATGAAATCTCGAAGAGCATCAGATGTGAAGGTGGTAGAATAGGAGTTTCAGAGGCAGAGAAGTGTGCTCAGAGAGGAAGGAGGGACTCCAGGAGAAGGTAGCACAATGGGGCAAAGGTGAAGTGAGTGTTCCAAGAAGGAGAAAGTGTTCTGCAGTGGTCAGTATGGTTGAGAGGTCCAGGAAGCTGAGGTTGGAGCCAGACTGTGGAAAGTTTAAATGTGTGTAAGTTGAGGAGAATTTGGACCTTATCCAGTAGGCAATGGGAATCCCAGGAAGGACTGTGAGCTGGAAAATCGATGTGCTTAGAGTAGCGTGTGCCTGGTGGTTTGGAAGTCAGGGGACAGAAAACAGAGAGCTCCTTTAGGAGAGCTGTCCACACTCGAGGACAAAAGCACCTTGGAGGACAGTGGCCCTGCAAAGGGAAAGGAGACTGGTGCCCAAGATCTTTAGGGGAAACCAGAATAGTTCCTTGTTGAATTGTGGAAGGCGGAGAAAGAGAGGAATCCAAGAAGATTCTATTGGGTCTAGTATTTAGCAGAGTGATGGCATCTTTGTCATAAATGTCACAGTTAGCAAGCGTTGCCAGCCTTCGAGGAAAATTGACAGGTTAGGTTTTAGAACATTGAGTTGTAGACACTGTTGTGAAATACTGATGGGGTGGAGTGTTTTTTTTGTAGTCAGATGAAAATGGTGCCTGCTGCAGTCTCTCTACTTCGTCATTTCTCTGCATTTTTGGAAATAAGGAAGTACATTTTCAGTCGTCAGAGTTCAGTTTTGCAAACTCCACACCTAATTTTACAATTTCTGGAATTAGGAGTGCCAAGGTGTTTTGTTTTATGCTCCTTTTCTCCTCATTTACTCTTTTTTTTTTCTTATTTACTCTTTTGATCTCAAAATACAGTGTGGGCGTTCTCTGTCCATATCAAAGGTATTTTCAAAGGGTTAATGTTATTTTCAGATTTTGTGGCTAGAAGTCACATTTCTAATCCTTGGCCACCCTTCTTAAGTTGCTCTCTCATTACCTCCTGACTCTTTTCTCCTTTCCCACCTCTCTCCCTCATCTCCCTCCACACTTGGGTCTGTCCCCAAGAAAACCCAAGTGCAGCTATTCTGCAGAGAAGCAAAGGCCAGAATGAGGAAATGGGTGACTTTGCTAATCCACCCGGGGACTGGGAAGCAGAAACTACCTGGTCTTGACAGAACATGTCACATTTGTCTCTATTTCTTTCTTATAACTTTTAACAATTTTTTAAAAAATCTGTCCTCTGATATGATGTAAATGTCATAATATAAACATTTTCCTCTTAGATGTTCTGATAGCTTTTCTTCACGAGATAGCAAGCACATTCCTGAAAGCATGTAATGCTGGGTGCCCAAACCCTAGTTGTTGAATGAGTGAATGAAGAATGACGAGGGTGGGCAGAACAGTCTGTTTGCTTTCTTATTTCCTCCGCATTGCTTTCAACTTTTCTAATTTTTTTCCCAGGGTTTTTTTTCCCCCTACCAGCGTTGCAGAAAAGATTTGGGAGTAGTCACTAGCTACTGTGAAACGTCTTGCACATCGAGGCTGCTTAGAGTTTAATTAACAACTTAAAATTGTTACAGAAGACTGTTAAAATTAGGATCAAGTGGTTTGCCAAGTTATAGGCAGCCCTAGATTCACAGACAATATTATGAAGAAATCCTATGTAAAAGGTGAATATATATACATATTAATATATGTGTACGCTGCATTTGCCTTTTCTGTCTTAATTTCTTTAGAATTATTACCTGGCAGAGTGTGTGTGGTGCTTTTTATAATAGCATTATTATTGATAGACGCCATCTAGTGGTGTAGGGTAACAGCTGCTCGTAGAGCAATCCAACTTACATGTCATTATCATTATTACTTTATTATTTCTTAAAAGTAGAACTAAAAGCACTGGTTAAAGAATAGTGTATGTCCAAAGTAGGAATACAGTTTGGAGGAATAAGATATTAACTTTAAATCTGCTATGGCAGAAGACAGACAAAAAATACAGTGCTTTATCTCTGGGTGCGATCCATCCACCCACACTCTTATTCATTCATCAGATATTTATCAAGTCCCTGCCCTTCGCCAGGTTCTGTGTGAGGTGCTGGAAATAAAATTCCGGTCTCTACCTTGAAGAGAAGGAGCAAATGTTAGTAAACACTGGTGATCTGCTGAGTCTTCAACATGCGTGATGTGCCAGCCATGGTGCTGCCAAATGACATGGCATCATCACCATGGCCCTCTCAGGTTTTATTACCTCCACTTTTTAGGTGAGGGAAATGGAACTTTGAGATGTAACTTGTTTATATTCATGTATCTAAGACGCTTCTAAGCCAGATTCAGTCAGAATTGTCTGACCCCAAAGTCTTTAGGCTCCCCCAAAAACCACTATGTGGGTTACCAAGGGAAAGACAAAGGTGGAATATGCTTTTAAATTACATACAGTTTAGGCTTGGCCTTCCTTCCTTCCTTCCTCCCTCCTTTTTCTTTTCGTTCTGTCTCAGCCAGGCAAGATGAGAGGACAGAAGACACCTGTAAGAGTGATAAGGTTGGAACTTGTTTAGCTGTGGGTCTGGACTAGAGCAGGTGAGAGAGATAATAAGGGGTAGAGAATGTGAAAAGCTATGGGCAACATTGTGAGTCATCAGAAAAGAAATAGCCCACCTGCCTTGGAAGAGTCTTGGAGACACATTGGATTGAGCACATTACAGCAAAGACAAACATACAGGAATTTTTATTTGTGAAACATAGGATTAAGAACATAAGAAACCTTTCTCTCCTAAAAGATATTTGTCACTGATCCTTGATCATTCCATCCACTAGTGTCTTTCCAGATCTCCATGGCACACATCCACACAACATCAAATTCAAGTCAGAAATTGAAATGTATTGCCTTTGCACTAGTCTCAGAATTGTTTCCTATGTAAAAGTCCTGGCTAGGCAGTCTTGTACTTCCTTGAGGATGGTCTCATTATTTACATGTAATAATCTTCTGTGTCCTCAGAGCAGAAGTGAGCACAGAGTAAGCCCGAATATATACTTGCAGAACTGATTTTTTTTTTATTAGACGGATTTCTTCTTAGACTCTTATGGATAGTATGGGGTATATATCACATTTAATAATGCTTACATGATTCCACTGGTCCTCATTTTAAGAGGAACATGCGCTGTTTTTATCAGGACTACTGGTTCACTACCAGACCAGGGCCACTGACCCAGCCTTCTGAGCTGCCACTGAACCATTGGTTTTTAAATTGCAACAGGACCTGGCACTTCTGACTTTACTTCACAAGACCATATCCAAACAAGTGTCTGCTGTAAGAGGTTTCCATTCTGGAAAAAAGGTGAAGCAGTGCCCATATGCTCGTCTGAATGTGCGGATTTCCTAAGAAGAAAACAGGACCTGGCATGGATGAAGTGCCATGTAAATGTTTGTTATATAAGTGAATAAGCTTGTGCTCGGCCAAAGGGCACAGCTGTTTCCCAAACACGCCTTTCACAGTCGGTTCCTGTGTCTTCGCCCACTGTGCTTTCTCTCGCCAGCGGTAGCGCTCTCTTTTCTCCTCCTTGCCTGGCCGGTTTGGTATCCCTGATGAAGCCTTTGCTCGTTGGCACAAACTCCACCTGCAGAAGGCCGGCTCTCTTGCTCTCCCTGTGGGCACCACTCATTGGTGGTCCTGAGCACCTGCTCTCTCAAGTTCTGCTCCTTGTCATAAAATTCACATATTATGATGAATGGCCCTTTGGGTCCTTTGAGTCTAATATAATCCCCTGAATGTAATATGCATTTAATGCACATTTGTTGCAAATTATAAATACTCATTTGACATAAATGAAATACTTTTTATTTTTATTTTTTTTTTTGAGACAGAGTCTCGCTCTGTTGCCCGGGCTAGAGTGAGTGCCGTGACGTCAGTCTAGCTCACAGCAACCTCAAACTCCTGGGCTTAAGTGATCCTACTGCCTCAGCCTCCCGAGTAGCTGGGACTACAGGCATGCGCCACCATGCCCGGCTAATTTTTTGTATATATATATTTTAGTTGTCCATATAATTTTTTTCTATTTTTAGTAGAGACGGGGTCTCGCTCTTGCTCAGGCTGGTCTCGAACTCCTGACCTCGAGTGATCCACCCGCCTCGGCCTCCCAGAGTGCTAGGATTACAGGTGTGAGCCACCGCGCCCGGCCTGAAATACTTTTTAAAGAGGTTTAATAGTAGAAAGAAGGAGGAAATAAGAGTGGGAATGTAAACCCTTATTTAACTTAGCTATTCGGGTTTATTACAGTGTATGCATATCATCTGTAAGTAGAATCTTGCTGTAGTGTGTCAAAGAAATGAAACCCGTTTTGCTAAATCCAAACAGAAATACATATAAGTACCAGGCAAGGTCAGCCAACAAGTTCAAAATCTTGGAACAGGGTAGACAGCTGGTATGTCTTTGAACTCTGTCTCTATTTACACTTCTTAGAGAAAAATAGGTAAGACCGATGTTGGAATTATTTCAGAAGGAGTGGATGTGCTGAATCAGAATTGTAAAGAGAATTAATCTCTTGAGTTTGTTTCTTTAGGCACCCCAAGAGCATGATGAAATTCGCAGTTGAAAGAAGCGTTTTGAAGGACAGAAAGTGAGGCTTGGGGAGAGAAAGTCTTGGCCTGGGGGAAGGTGAGAGTGAGAAGATAAACACACGATAGTTCATTCTAGCTCTTAGGCTTCATTGTTGATATTTTTCCTTAAAATTTCAACAAATGCATAGCTTTAATAGAAAAAAATTGTTTTTAGTAAAATATCCTGAGGCCCAAATGATGCATTGATATCTTCACAAGTGCTGCAATTCCAGTCTTTGCTGGAAGTTTAAGGCTGTTGACCCTTTCTTAAAAAGACAAGAAACAAGAGGGCTGCTGGAAAGAAGACCAGCAAGGAAAGACATTCGATCTGATGGTATTTCTAGAATATATTATTTGGTGAAGAAGGAATCATTCCTGAGCTGTGTCTCTTGAAGATCTCTCACAGTCGGCCAAGAGGCGGACACCTTGCACGTCTTGCCCGCCCGCGCCTGTGTGTATCACATTGTTCTGACCAGCTGTGGCAAGAACCCAGGGCTCTCTCAGCACCTGCTTGTTCGGAATGTTCGTCAGGAACATTGGATGAGGGCAGGCCACCCGCATGTGACCTGAGGTTCTGGGAAAGCCAGAAACTCTCCCAGACTTGCATAAATGCGCACAACTGTTTACTCTGCATGATCAATTACAGGTATTTTTTAAAATGCTGACGCCCTTGGGTTAAGGGCTTAGGATATTTCAATTTTATTAGAGTTTGCAAAACATAAGAAGAGGGATGGGAAGTGGGAGAGGAACAGAATTATGGCTTACATGGACAGTGTCTTGTCAGACTTTTATATATGATCACTATGTATGGGATCTTAAGGAACACATCAGAGGGCTAGGTTCCTTCTCATCTACGACACAGTGGACAGCTGCAGCTGTAGCAGCAAGGCCACCTCAGTGACACCCCACTGACCCAGGATCTGCTATGTGCCACAGTCACTGCCTTAGTGGTCAAAACCTCGGAGGAGACATAATTCTTTTCCTTGTGTCCCTTACAGAATAGTGCATATGGCAATGAAACAGTAACATGAAATGGGAGATGTACTGTGACAAGGTGTCATGAAGGGAACTGTGTGTTTTCTAAGCACCCCCAGGACAAGTCCCTTACGACTACTCCTGTGGGATTTTGTTCATACCTCTTGTAGAGCATCTACAACATATGAGGATCTACACGTGTGAGATGGCGAGTTCCGGAGAGCAGGTCTTATGTCCTCTGCATCTTTATATCCCACCTAGCATGGTCTGGAACATCACAGGGTCGCCATCCATGTTTGTTGAATGAATACATGACAGTCTTATCAATGCTGATAACAGGTTGACAATTGGGAAACTGGTGAAAACCTGGAGTTTCACTCGGGAATTTTATCAGGTCACAGGATTGCTTTCTGTCATGTTTGATTATACCTATTCCCACATATTATGTCAATATCTTAAAGAGAGATTGTACAATGTGTACATGCTGCAGATCACAGAGAAATACAGTGTGGGAGGGGCCGCCTCTATTTAACTTTGAACGGGGCTGTGTTCTCGGAAGTGTTTGTGATAGAGAAGTAAGATAACATTCTCTCTGCAGGAAGAAGTCTGCTTCTGGAACAGGAGGAACCGAAAGCCCCAGTCCAGTCTCGGGGAACCTAGCCCGAAGCACCGACGAAAGCCTGCTTGAGAAATCCCACGGCCTGGCTGGAAGGTAAGTCAGGGGCTCCCTAAACCTGCTTTATTCATTTACTCCTGCTTGTAGGTGCTGGGCAGAGATAACTGCAGTCTATCTTAAAAGAGTCTTCTGAGATTCTTTAATCGTCCAGCATCCAATTCAGTGTCAAGCAATTGACATTAATACTTTCACGTAATGCTTTGTCACAAGTGATCGACATTTCCTAGGAAAGCAGAGAAGCTGGGTGTAAGAAGTTCAAGCTCCAGGGGCATTTCTCCCCTGGGCCGAGCGGGGCCCGGCGGGCAGGGAGGAAGGGGAGAGCGGCTGGACTGCTCTGCTCTCCCGGCCTCCTCCCTCCTGGCTCCGAAAGGTCCTTCCTCAGCCGCATTTCCTGCACGCTGGCGGCCCTCTACCCTCTAGGTAACATTTTATTTCCTCACGTGTTTCTCCGTGCATCCCACCCCCAAAGCCTGGGCGCAGGGGCACCTGCCTTGGCGGTGCGGGCTCCCGCCCCGCGCTGTCATTTTCAGGGGTGATCACTTCAAAGCGAGGCGGCCGTCTGCGCGGGCGCAGGGCCGGCGTTCCTGCGGCGTCCGGGGCTGCGCGAGCCGCGCGGCCGGCGACACTCAGGCTCCCGAGGCACAGGGACCCGAGCGCCGGGCCGGCGCGTCCGTTCCCAACTCGGGCGAGCTGAGGCCGAGTGGGTCGCGTCTGCGCCAGGGGGCGGCTTGGAGCCAGATTCGGGGTTTTTAACTTTCTCCTCAGAGGGGCGAAAGCGAGTCCCGAGGAGAACGACGACGGCTCTCCAGACGCCGGGGTCCAGGTAGGCTGCATCGCTCCCAGCTCCCCGGCGCTCGCCCCGCGCCCCGCAACCCCTGCCCGGGAAGGGCGCCGAGCCCCTCCCGCACGCGCCGCTCCCGCGCGCCGGGACCTGGGAACCGCGCACCGGCTGCGCCCAGAGCCGGGCGGCCGCGGGGGACGGACGGCGCCCGCGCCCAATCGCGGGGCGGGGCCGAGGGGGCCTGCAGGCGGCGGCCAATGGGAGGCCGCAGAGCCGGAGGGGGCGGGGCCGCCAGGCGGCGGGCGGCGGCGTCGGGAGCCGGCGCGGCAGACTGGGAGCCCGGGAGGAGCCGGCGGAGCCATAGGAAGAGGAGGAGGACGGAGGAGGAGCGCCGCGCCCCCGCCGGCCGCCGAGCGCAGGCCGAGAGCTCCAGCCGCAGCCGGCGGGTCCGGGGCGCCTCCGCCGGAGCCCGGCGCGGGGAGGGTCCGGGCCGATGGGCAGCGCGCGGCAGCGGCGGGCGGCGAGGCGGCGGCTCCGGTACGCGCCGCTGGGCGCGCGCGGGCTGTAGCAGGTCCCGGCGGACGGCGTTCCTGAGGTGCGTGTCGGGGCAGCGGAGCGGGAGTGAGGCGAGGGTCGGCTCGAGGTGGCCTCGGCCGGGCGCGGACTGTCCCTGAGGGAAGGGGCTGCCCTCGGGGGTGTCCGTGGGGACGGCGGGGGGTGCGCGGGGCGCGGCGCGCGGGTCCGGCTCCCGAGGCGCCCTCGCTCCAGACCTCGGGGTGGAAAAGGCGCCGCGCGCTCGCTCTTCTCCGCAAGTTATCGCTCGGCGGGAAGGTTGCTCCCGTCTCGGTGACACGGGCGGTGGGCAGGACCCCTCCAGGTGCCCGGAACTCCGCTCTGCCCCGCGCTCGGGGAAGGGCTCGCGCTTGCCCGACGCGGCTCCTGGCGCACCGGGGGCGGACTCGGCGAACTTGCCGCGAGGCTGGTCCCTGGAAGGGGCGCCCCGCGCCCTCTCGCGCCGCTCCGTCTCTGTGGGGCTGCGGGCAGCCGGCGAGCGCCCTCCCCGCCCGGCGCGACCTTTCTGCCCACTTCCAGCCAGCTCGCGCCGTGCTCGGTCCCCCGCTCCTGGGCCTCTTCGGGTCCCCGCATGCCGGTAAGGGTCGCCGGACCCCGTGCAGGGAATATCCCGGGAGCACCTACAGATTAATTCTCAGTCGCGCCGCAAACCTGGAGAATCAATTTCGGCTCCTCATCCAGCCGCGAGAGCTGAGGCTTCCCGGGAAGAGAGACCAACTTGGCATTACCCCTCTGGGAGACATTTGTCATCATTAACCGGCCTCACTTAAATTAATTCAGCCCAAGATGACTCCAGCGTGAGTGCTGGAAACATCAAGTGCATCGGTCACGGAATTGTGCTCACCAAAGCGTGATTTAGTTCTAAATAAAATTTTAGACGTTTTGGATTTTGGTTAGATTTAGACTTGGCTTTGACAAGGATGGCTTTAAAAACAAAAACCAAGAAAAACAAACAAAAACCCCCCAAAGAATCTTGGTGATTCTCATGGGTTTGCTCAGTAAGTTCAAAACAGTCGCGCAGATTTTTCTTTTCTTTGCCTCTTTTGTCTGCAGTTTCCATTTCTAAACGTTAACACTAGATGGCTTTCTTATGACAGGCATCTAGTAAACTGCCCATTTGAGTTGCCTGTGTCTGCAGGGTAGGTTGTCATGTTTCTAGTCTTACAATTAGTTATTGAAGGAAACAAATCTCCAAAACTGTTGCCTTTTTTTTTTTTGAAATATATTACTTCCTTGGAAAAGTTATACAAACCAGTATTTCGCAGATATTGAAAGGTGGCTTGTTATTTCTGGCATTCCTAGAGGTGAATTTCAAGAGACAACTTGGTTACTGGGTTTAGTCACATATTTAAGAATGTCTGTTCCATGTTTGGGCTTATTGGAAGAATTCAGAGTTCTGTGAGGTTTACAATCCTGTTTAGACAGCATTTCCACTGACAAGATGTCTTCTGCTTGATTGAGTTTCACCGCTTAATTCAGAGAGGTATGAAAGTATTATTCATGGGAAAGTGTACTCTTTATTGAGTTTTGGGTACAAATTACATTGATTCTTCCTAAAGATGCCATTGATTCATTCAGGGAAGAGAGGCAGCTGAAGTGTATCTGCGTGATTCATAGCAGGAATCGTATTAGGGACATCTTTATTTCCTTTTCCTCAGATGATGTTTGGTTTTTCGTTTCTAAGCACAACGCCTTTTATGACAAGCACAACAGCCTGTAGTTAACCGATTCAGCAGCAGCAGGTTCCCAGTTATGTTTTTAAAGTAGTTTTATTCTAAAGCAAGACCATGGCAACCTGTCCAAATCTTGCCTGGATAGGCAAATTTATATACAAACTGGAGAAATATCTTGAGATTATCTTTATAGCTCTCATGTATTGTGTGCCTTGCTCAGCTTAAACTATGACATGTTCAGTTTGTTTGTTCTAAATTAGAGTGTATTCATAAATAGCTGGAGGAAAATGAGAAAAGAAAAATTACCGAGCAAAAATTTGGGAAATAGGAAATGAAACAGCTTTTATCAGTACCCACATGCTACCTATAGATGGGGTGAAATGAACTTGAATAAGAAGCAGTGTTGTAAGCACTTGGTCTGGAAAATAAAGCAAGAGCTACATCACAGGTATGGGGGTGGAGCTTCTGGCTTTGGTGTTTGGGCCACAGATTTTACTCCATTGCTTTAACTATGTATTTTTTCATAAAATGCTTTTTATGTTTTTAAGTACTAGATTTTTCTCAAAGAGCTTTAATTTTATGCAACTTTTAGTCTAATGAAATTACCAGATCATCATGGTATGGCTTCTGTGCTTATTGTAGTAAAGCTGTGTAATATGGGTTGGAAGATTTTTTTTTTTCCCCCTCAAGACTGGACTGTTACTTTGAAGGGTTCCTTGATACCTGAATTTAGTAAACACCTGCCCACCTGGGGATCTTTTTACCTGAGGCAAAAGGGGAAGTAGATTATTCACTTGGAAATGAATAATCTAATCTATTTCTGAAAGTGAGGGAATAGTGAGCTCCCCTGAAAGGGCAATTGTTTGGTAATTGAAACTGGTTTTAAAGTACTGTGTTTGGGCATCAAAACTAGTTTAATTTTGGTTGTGTTTACTGTATACTTTGCAAAGAAGTATGTATTTATGTGGGTACAGCCCCCTACCCCCAGCCATAATTGTTAAATGCAGGGTTATTTTTTGAGACTGAGGAAGGCATTGAGTCTTTGAACTGCTGATCTACTTATGATGGTGGTTTAGGATTACAAATCCTTTCAAAGACATGCTGAATTTGAAGAAAATTTAGACTGTTATTGTTAACTGAAAAGCCAAGTTTTTTTTTTTTCTGTTTTGAACTTGAATGAAATATGAAGTACAGTCCTAAAGAATACAGTGAACCATGACTTAGATTTTTCACTTCTATTAATGCACCTAATTCCCTTGCAGGGTGAGAGTAGAAAGAGTAGTAGGCAGAGCGACAGGAATCTTGAGCTTCCTGGCTCTATCACGTGTCACGAATGAGTTTGGAGAAAGTATTTCCAGGGTACCTTTCAGCAACAAGATTTTAGGTTTCTTTAACGTTTAAAATAAATGCATTAGAGTAATGAAAATGCCTGTCTGATTTGGATAATTTATATTTTTCATGATTGTCTTTTCTTTGTCTTGGCTTATACTAAGTTTGTATGTGAACATTCATGAGGCTTATAGCTACTTGGTTTACCTTGAAATTAATATTCAGAAATTGCTTTTCTGTTCCAATTGGAAAGGAGGGCTAACACTGTGATAGGAATTTAAAAGCTGTACAACTTCAGCTATAGATTATTTTTATCCTTTTTGAACTTGATTCATAAACTTTGGTTTCAAAGAGCAGTTATAGTAGAAGGGACCCAGATTGGACTTGCCGTTTGACAGCAAGTAAAGTTCTGTTTCTCCAGAATTTCATATTTAGTGTAACTCAATTCCTTGATGATATTTTTTTTTTTTTTTTTTTTTTTTTTTTTTTTTACCACGCATGACACTATATAACCAATTGGATAGTAGGAAGGAAGAAAATATGCAGCAAGTTGAGCTTAGCAGGTGGCATAGCATCTCTGGACCAGAAAGGACCTTAAAGGTTATCTTTTCATGTTGTTTTTACACTTTTTGTTTTCATTTACCTGTAAAATTAAAAAAAAAAAAAACGCAAATTTTTAGGTATTGTCAGATTTGTCAGCCTTTAGTGTTGCTGCATAAGTGTATTGGAAATTAACAACAGGAATTCCTATCTATTGTCAATGCATTTCATTAAGATACATTAATACACTGAAAAAAATGTGGGGGAAGGGGGAAAGATATATATGCTTTCAGGCTAAAGGAGAATTCTTCCCAACCAGAGAGGACATTTGTTAAAAATTACGCCACACGTGTGCATGTACCCACCCCCACACAAACACTTTTTCCTTTTGCATGGATCATTGAAAACTTCACTAAGGACTAGGGTTTGGAAATCACTGAGCCGCCCAACTAACCTTCCTTTGATACTTGAATCCCTTTATATAATCTCCGTAAGTGGTCTTCCAGCAATCCCCAACATTGCCAATAAAGGGTGGAGATCACCACCTTTTTGAAGGTTTTGAGTACTAGAAAGTTTTTTTTAGGCTGGTCAAGTAGAAAGTTTTTTTGACCTATAGAAGTGAAGTGTAATTCAACCTGTTTATTCAAATGCTATTCCCTTAGTGGCCTACAGAACAAATCCTTCTCCAGAGGTATTTCAGTTATTCAAGGAGCAGTACGTACTTGTAAAAGTTGGGCCCAAAACTGAATGTTCTTCATGCAACTTGACCTGTGTGGGGCACAGCAGGAGTGCCCTTCATAGGTTGCATGTCCTGCTTGCAATGGTTTAGTCCAAGTTTACATTCACTCTTCTGGTGGCCATGCTACTTTGACTCAGTGAGTTTCCTGTTCACTAAAACCCCTGAGTCCTTAATCACTGCTGCCATAGAGCCATGTCTTCCTATGCTGTACTAAATGTGACTGCAAGACCTAACATTTATTGTGTTTGTTTTGCTCTGTTTTAGCTGATTCTTCCCATTGTACTTTTTGGAATTTGATTATATTATTTAGCACCTTTGCCTGTCCTCCCAAAGGAATACTGCCTGCACATTAGATCATATGGTCTATATCTTTATCTAAGTCACAAATGAAATTGTTAGAGTGGCTGACCACCACAAATAGTGTCTCTGGAAGCTTCCCTGTAGGATTATAAGGAGTCACACTCTTTGGTTACAGTTTAGTACTAATACCCTTAATTTCTTATAACTAGCCTGTATATCCTTACCTTTCCACACAGATTTCCTGAAAGAGCTTGTCAAACCTCCTTTGCTGGTTCTGCTGACCAAGTTATTCTGAGTAATAAATGAGTTCATTTTTAGTGTGTCCCTAGTAACTGGGACCATATTCTGCACAGTTTGTGATTAAGAAATATTTATTTAATGACTGACTGGATGACTGAGAAACTAGGGCCACACTGTGACCTATGACCTCTGGACCCTTAGGCACTGAAAAGAGCATAGAGTTTTTGGACTTTCTTAAACTCACTTTTCAGTTTGGTATTGTCTTATGTTGAATTGCTTTCAGATAGTGGGGAAGAGAACCACAGTCTTTTCCTGTTTTCCCAGTATTTTAATTAGTTGATACACTTCTCTTCCTATTTCATTAATTTTGCTGTAAGAGACATCTTGAACTCTTCCTATTAGATTACTCCATATTTTTCATTTTTGCACATTTGCTAAATCTGTTGCGAGAAATCCCCATTTAGTTGAGCTGTTCAAGAAATCAGAGCAGTCCAAACTAGGCTATTTAGTTGTATATTCAATTACTCTTAAGGAAAAAACTCTGAGTAAAGAGCCAATGTTAAAAATTGTTGCTGTGGAAAATAAGAACTCTTTGGGAAAATAAAAACTTACATTTGCTGAGATAAATTATTGTGCGGAGTTGTAAGAAAATTTCTGAAAAATACTTAGGGCATAGTGTCTTGTATAGTTAGCATAATGATTGCTTTCACTATCTTCTAGTGGTGTTTTTGATAGCACATTTGGTTCCTTGTTGAACAGTGGGTTTTCGTGTGGTGGTTCAGTAATATTAATAGCTCTGGGATACTGTACTTTTTGTAGTGGAGTTTATAATAAGTCACTTAGAAACTCAAATTCCAGCAGGGCAAATGCTACTGTTTTCAAGTGTTTAATGCCCTTACGGTCTCTAAAAGTTTCCCAGCATGCATCCCATCTTTATACACTCACCTAAGTGTGTCCATATATATGCATATACATATATAAATATACATATTACTGTCCATATATGTATGCATATACACATACACATGTTTGTACATATGTGTATGTGTATAATATATGTAAGTGTATACATATGTAAGTGTATACATACACTTTACTATGCTAAGATATTATGAACATTATAAAACATAAACAAAAATATAAATTTTAAGATGATGATACTAAAAATAAATAGAAGTTGAAGTATTTTCTTTGCCCCTCAAGGGCTCATTTGTTATCCTTTGAAATGTGTAGTACCTGTTTGAAGACCACTGCCTTACCACTTTGACTGGTTAGAGTTCATAACTGTTCAGAAACAGATTTTCTAAAGGGCCTGCAGGGTCTTGTGAGGGAAGCCCAAGGCAGACTTCACTCCTAGGCCCTATATTTATTGTATTTATTTATTTTTTTTTTTCTGAGCTGACTTTGGCCCATTTTCTTACAGAATTGCTTGTGGGTTACTTCCTCCCTCCCTCCCTTCCTTCCTTCTTTTCACTCTTGTTGCCCCAGCTAGAGCTAGAGTGCAGTGGCGTCATCATAGCTCATTGCACTGTGGTTTCATTTTTTTGAGGGGACAGTGATGGTAACGGTTATACTTTTCTCCATGGAAAGCTTCTAGTTAAACTTGGCTAAAGAAGCATCATACTATCACACTCAACCATCACCAGTTCCAGGATCAGGGTAGGACATGACTAATCATTTGCCCATCCAGCAACTTCTAAAAGAGTAGGAACAATGTTACAAATGCAGATTAACAGTGTAGTTTTGTCTGTATGTGATTGGTCAGACAGAACACGGGGCACAGCCACCACCCCTGGTTCAAAGAAGGCCTGGCTTCCCAGCCCTTGGTGGAGCACGTGGGCTGGGAATGGATGAGGAGAGAGGGCTGCAGGCCCTGCTTGTCTCTCCTGCAGCTTCCAGCTTAAACTAGACTGACCTACTCCCAGCTACCCTCTGCAGTTTTAATCTCTAGTATTTACCAGTTTACCTCCTGTCTCACTTCAGTAGAACATAAGGACATCATAGAGGCAGGAACATTTCTGGTTTACTACTGTATTCCTTGCACTTAAGTGGTTTTTGCCACATAATAGGCTCTCGGCAAACAAATATTTATTAAAGAAATGATTTGGAGTTGTGGATTTGGACATGAGAGAACTTTTTGTATCTTGTCTTTTGTTGAACTAAATAGTGTTGCCTATAAGTTCTGATTGTTTCTATTGTATATGATCTGTCTGAATAACCATTATACCTCATTTTATATCTTTTCTGAGTTATTTGACCTGTGATTGAGCTCTGATAGGGAATTGGTAAAAATGTGGAAGTCGTTTCTGAAGAGCGTTTTAACAGTTTGCCATCCGGTACATCAAGACCTTTATTGCTCCACTCAAAGGGGTGTGGTTCCAGGGAGTCTGGGCACCCTTGGGTGTTCTCCTTTCATGAGAGATTGTGGTTTACATCTTTCCCAGGGTTCAAAGTCTGGTCCCCATTGATGACTATTTGAAGCCCATGAGGCTGCAGTTCACGTAAAAGCCCTGGTTTGGGCTTATTCATAAAGATTACTGAAAAGAAATGATTTCTGAATCGTGCAACTCTATCTGTAGTCCTTTATCTCTCAATCCATTAGCAATAATTTCAACAGGAAGTAATGATTTTTTAAAACCCCATTAGTAGCATGTAGTACATCTTTTGTTGATTTAGTACTTTAAATTTGAGGTTTGCAAAGTACGTTAGAATAGTATTTATGCCTTTAAATATAGTAGGTGTTCAGTAGCCATAGTCTTAATTTTAGATCGTAAAAATACTTTAATATCCTGACATAATACTAGTTTCTCTATTACATGAAATCAGGAGGATATCATTCTAACTTCTATTTGTTTACATTTGTATATTAAGGCATGCTATTATGAGAGCTGTTGACAAGGGTGAGAGAGTCTTTATATATAATAGAAATGTCCAGTTTATTGAATGATTTTGTTTGAGGATCAATTTTAAGTCATTTGCTTGGAATAATGGATCAGTTTTCCCATTTAAAAAGTTTTAAATAAGAATGAGTAAAGGAGACTAATGTTTTTGACTTACAAGCTGAATAAAGAATTGGGGAGAGCTGTCCCCAAAGGCAAATTCGAAAAATTATTATACTTGAACTTTCATTTATGTTCTTTCAGAGATACTTAACAAGAACCTTTCAGCCTGGTAGGATTTTTCCCTTTTACAGATGCAAAAACTAAGGTTTAATGAGAGAAAGTGGTTTTCTGAATCCTAGTTCTTGTATTTTCAACCTAGGTCTCTGACTCCAACTGTAGTGCCCCTTCCTCAGTTCTGCAGCTGCCTTGTAAGGTATGGTAGGTAGGTCTAAGCAAATCTTTATACAAGAAATAAATGAAAAGAGAGGAAGGAAGAAGGCAGGGAGTAAAGAAAGTACATACATATGAGAACGGTGGAATTATCCCACTCACTCTCCCTGAAAGGGGGGACGTGGGGGCTGAGGATTGGGCTAGTGAGCTTATTGTTCTAGTCTGAAAAATGCCCTGGTCTATCAGCCAATGGATCGTTTATTATTAACTAGAAATTTTGTAATTTGCTGTGAGGTAGCAGTTCTGCTGATTGAATCAGGTTATATATTCTTTGTAGGGAAGCGAGTGGGTTCTCCGTGATCATGCAGAGAACATTTTTTTAGCCCCTGAGTCTTTGCCAAGATTAAAAGAAGTATAAGAGGAAAACAATTTTTGTTTTGCATTTATACTTTGCTAGATTTGCATAATCTTTGTCTAAGCCAGTTGAATGTGAATCCCTAAATAAATTTCAGGCATTGAAATATTTAAAAGGATTCATCCACAGTACTTTACTCACCGAAAGAATAAGTGCTTACAACAAAGAAAATAACACCCTTGCAGATGTAGCCCATATAGACTTTGTTCACCTTGTCATTGAATTATAAAACATTAATAGCGAAGCTAGAATTTGAACATTCACTGAAATGCTTAGCTGGCTCTGTTCCAAAATATTGTTTCCCTGGTAGAGAAAGCAGGACAATTTGTTTAAAACTGGCAGTTCGCCAGTCAGGATAGCTCTGACGCAATCATTGCAGTAACTACTTTGCTCTGACTGCTAATTTTAGGGCAGTTAAATCTGGGTGATGTCTGATGGCTGCTGTCTCTGTGCGTCTGGTTATGTGGAGCTTTCTAAATTCATCCTCTTAGCTTGGCACCATAACTCAGTTCTTTCTGAAATAAGCTGTGGAGCAGAGGGATGTTGAGTCGGCACAGGATATGTGCATAGAATCAGGAGCAAGGCCCTAGGAGTGTTTCAGGAGCCATGCTCTGATCTTACTATTTTGTCATTCCAACAGCAAATACTTATCACATCTGTACTTCCCTTGCTGTAGCACCCTCGGAGGTGTTGAGGAGGGAGGAGAGAAGGGTATGTCAAGGCACCTCCCTTCATGGAACAAGCTACTGGCAATAAGCACTTGTTTTCCTGGTCATTCCTGCAAGCGTTAATGTGTATAAAAATGAACTTTTACTTTCTCCTTTTCTGGATAAGGATAAGGATAACTGGATAAGGATAACTAAGGAGAAAAATGGTAATTTATAAAAAAAAAAAAAACCCTACTTGGAGCATTGTATAGAAGAGCAAAGTAGAATTTCCTGCTATTGCTAGAAGACAGAGGTGGGGTGAAGGGTTATTTGGTGGCCTTGTCTAACTTACTCAGCTTCTTGATGGAGTAAGTGTGATCCAATTTTAAAACGAGGATATGGGGCCACACCATCTTGAGGTCTTTTTAAACTCTGGCATTCTAAGATTTCCACATTAACGGGGGCACCCAGGGGTATGAGACCCCTAATGGCAGGGACCTTGTCCTTTTCTCCCTATCCTCTAGCCCCAGGTCAGTGTCGGGTACAGTCAGAAAGTTAACTGACTCGTAGAATTAAATTTAGGCCTCAAAGGGACCTTTGGGTGCTTCTCTAATCAGACTTCCTTATGTTACCAATTCAGAATTATCAGAGAGTGGTTTAGCCACTCACCAGACCTATTGTATGGGTACCTTATTAGATGATGAACCAATTACCCATTCCACTGTAAGTGTTCTGGCAGAGCTGGTGGTCAGATATATTAGGAAAAGATTCCTGTGTAAATGAGGGCATAGGAGAGATGGCACTACAAACTTCTTTCAGATGAAAGACTCTATGGTTAGTTGAGAGTAAGGTGGGTTTGCATAGTCAGGAAAACATTTGAAGAAGGTAGAACTTAAGTTAAGCTTTGGAAACTGGTTAGGGTTTGAATTTTTGCTGAGGGCCTGTTGTACACGGGGACACTCCAGGCTCTGTCTGGGACCAGCACATACATACAAAACACTGTCAGTTGTTCATTTATCATGGTAGTGTCTCTATTAACTTGGTCTGCTTAAAATCAGACTCACCTCTTTGCCTGGTTTATGTTTTACAACTCCAGAAATGGATTTTATTAACAAAAGCAACATCAAAGAGAAGTGATAGACAGTATTTTCGAAGTGGTGATTATTAACTTGTCTATCATGCAAGATAGTCATTCTGATTTTTTTTTACTGTAATTTACTAAAGGTTATAGAGTATGTCATAAACATAAAAGAAAAATTATTTTGGATACATTAGCAGTATAATTGATGTTTTGGTAAAAAGCTACTGAATCTGTTTCAGTTGTTTGTCCAGAGAATATATACACAGTAGTACATTTGAAACTCAAGATCATGTGTTTTGTTTTGAGGCTTTATATTTTGGAATTTATAACTTGATAATTGATTTACCAAAGTAATTTGTTTGAAAATTATTCTGAGCAATAAAAGTTTTAAATCAGGGCAGTGTTAGGCAGGATGGCTGTGCACAATAGGAGCTGGCCTCACCTGGGCATCTCGTGCACCGGGCGTACCACCTAGATTCTACAGTTGTTACGTATGACCCTATTTGCTTTATAGGCAGCTATCCGTCTTCTACCCATCCACTAATCCATCTTATTTTTTGATGCATTTCAAAGTAAGTTGCACACTTATTACACTTTACTACTAAACACTTCAGCATGCATGTTGTAAATAAGTTCAGAGCTTTTAAATTTTTTGTGAGGGAAAAGGTATAGAGTGGAATGCACAAGTTTTAAGTATATCATTCTGTGAGTTTTGACAAGTGCATACACCCATGTAACCCCACACTTCTGTTTGGATCTGAAACGTTCCTACCACTCAAGAAAGTTCTCTCATACCCCTGCCCAGTTTACCCCTCCAGCCCCCCACCTTCATCTCTGTCTCAGGCAATTGTTCCTTTTTTTTTTTTTTTTTTCCATAGATAAGTTTTGCCTGTTCTTGAACTTCATATACTTGGAATCATGCAGTATGCACTATTTTGTGTAAAGCTTCTTTCACTGAACATAATTATTTTTTTACTTTGTCATGTACTTTTTTTTTTTGTCACACTGCTTGCTTTACCTTCATCTTGATCACATGCCCTTTTCAAAGGTCATATCCATTTGTCAAGTGATTTTAGGAGCAATTTCTTTTAGATGCTTGTGTATTTATCTTAAGTCACAACTCAACTTCCCCTTTCCCTTCAGGGTTGTGATTTTCATACTGGATTTGGCCATTTTCCCACTGGGTCTCTTCTTACATCACACCTATATGTTCTGAAAAGCAGGTGCTGCTTTTGTTAGTTTGTTAACACTTGCTACGGGGCTGGCTCAGGCTGGCTCACGGCATTTGGCTGAGCTACTTTGCTTCCGAAGAGATGGATCCCGATGCATTAATTGTTTATTGGTATATGCTACTAGGAAAACTTCAGGTGAAAGAAAATACGTCTGTTTATCTTTATAAAACTGAGGAATTAATTCTAGTTCAAATGCAACAATTATTAAGACCAAAATTTCCTGAGTTCAGTTTTATGCTACTTATATGGAGAAGACTAATCAACTAAACCTAAAAAAAAAAAACAAATTTTAAAATGACTTGTGCTAAAGATACTGGCTAACAAAATAAAAACCTAGTTGACTTAAAAATAAAATTCTAGACTTAATTAACTGCCCTCTTTGCTATTTCCTCTGTTATTGAAGTTCTGAATTGCTAAACCTCCCCAGCCATAAACCAAACTAATAAAAAGTTTTCTTGGCTGGACACAGTGGCTCATGCCTGTAATCCTAGCACTCTGGGAGGCCAAGCCTGGAGGACTGTGTGAGCTCAGGAGTTTGAGACCAGCCTGAGCAAGAGCAAGATCTCGTCTCTACTAAAAATAGAAAAAATTAGCTGGTTGTTGTGCTACAAGCCTGTAGTCCCAGCTAGTTGGGAGGCTGAGGCAAGAAGATCGCTTGAGCCCAGGAGTTTGAGGTTGCAGTGAGCTATGATGATGCCACTGCACTCTAGCCTGGTCAACAGAGCAAGACCCTGTCTCCAAAAAAAAAAAAAAAAAAAAAAAGTTTTCTTCAGCTGTACGGGTTAATGACTGTTTTGTGTACGCAGTGTGCTGTCACTATAGGAAGATTTTTCTTTAGAACCATATTGGTTAGGGTAGCTCTACCTGCTCTAAAAGCTACTCCAAAATACAGTGTCAGGCAAGAGAGAAACTGATGACTCTTGTGGGACAGCCTGAGGTCTGAGCAGGTGGGCTGCTCTCCTCCACCTGCTACTCATGGACCCAGCTGCCTTCCATCTTGTTTCTCTACTTTAGGGCATTGGCCTCACCACACGGCACTGCATCCAGTGATCTGCACTCAGGCTTGCTGAAAAGGGAAGGAGCACCCAGAAGGCGAGTCGCCTAAAGTGCTGGGTCAAAAGGGTCTATATCATGTTGCTCTCATTCTCCTGGAGATTTTGTGACCTGACCGAACTTCAGGGACTGCTGGGCCATCCGTGGGCTTCCATTTTAGTCCTGTGAGTTAGCGTTGCCAGTTGTTTGGTTTTGCTTTGCCCAGTGGGCTTTATGTTGCTTTGCTTGATGCTGGATATTAGAGCTCTGTGTTTGGGGCTTCCCTGAATCCTGCCTGTCTATGACAGAATAAACGTCCTTGTGATCTTGGGCCCCTCGTTGCGGGCTGCTCAAGATATTTTGAGTAGATCACAGACATGTGCTGAGACTGAGGGGCCTTTTCCATGGCTGTGGGGCTCGTAGCTGCTTCCTCTTGAAAAGACTAAGTTTCTGCACCTGTAAATGGAGAAAATTCAATCTGCCTCGTCATTACAGAGAAAATTTGTTGAGAAAAGCTGCCTGTCTTATAGTGGGCACTCAGAGGTGTTCATTCATTTGTCGGATACTTACTGGATGTTCTTTGTACCAGCCACAGTTCTAGGGACTCACGCAGTGGCAGTGAGTGAGGCAGATAGGGTGTTGCCCTCGTGGTGCTTTCACGATGGAAATACAGTAGATTTTCTAATCATATTTCTCAAAGTAGTTTCTGGTTTTGTTTTTTGTACCATCGAAGGCCGTTTAGTTATGGGTGGAGGAAGGGAGGCTAAAGTCTGATAATAGATTGCAGACAGATTCTGTAACTTTGAAAGAAATGTTACCGGGGACATGGATCAGGGGATGTGATAAAAGACCTAGTCGCTGTTTAAAATTCAGACTCATAATAGAAGGCTTAAGAGACAATTGATGAATGGAATAATGGTAATCATTTATTCAGGAGCCAGAGGGTTTCTTGGGAACAAAAACTTTTCGAATGACTGCAGGGCCCTCTGGCTTTCCTGCCATTCAGAGAAGTTCCACTGGAGTCCAGACACCATCTCCTGCTCTGAGAAGAGCTGGGACGGGGTCAGGGGCAAATAGTAAGGATGCACTTGTGCGTGTGATTCCCCCCCTGTAATGAGCTCACATTACGCTGCTTTAGCCTGAAAGGACCTTGAGCAGACTGTTGGCTTGCACCTTGGAAGACTCTTGAAGCGCCAGTTCTGATCCATTGTAGGCTTTGGAGACCATGTGGAATAGATTCTGAGTCTGTGACCAGGCTAAAGGAGAGCAAATGCCGTCTTAACACACCATGGTATCGGGGTGGAGATGGAGTGTGGCCCCCATTCCTGGCCCCTTGAGTTTTGTGTTCTGTAGAGTTATCCTGTGAGTTTCCAATGGTGTGTCTAGTCATTTTGGCGATACCCAAACATAAATATTCCTTCCAGAGGGCCACCTCATAACATCCACAGTGTACAATGAACATGAGCTTATTTTTCGCAGAATGTTTGAGAGAACAGATTTACAGTCATTTGCTCTAAGTTAAGGGAGTGTATCCGGCTTTGGGCTGAAATTTTCTTTTCTCTTGGGGGTCAGAGTGTTCATGTTCCTGAAGATCTACAAAAGAAGGAAAACTTAGTGATAGGGTTGCATTTGTTACTTCCCACTATCAAATTAGAAGGGGGAGAAAAACTCCTGGTTGAAATAAATGACACGTGAAGTTTTTTATAGGATGGAAAGGCTGAATGGTTTTATGTTAACAGGGACATTATGGCATTTTGATAATCTGAAAGTTAGACATTCTTTTCCTTGCCATTGCTGCTGTCTGCTCAGGGTATATTATAGATGGGTTATGCTGATTTTGCTAATTTTTGCCGATAATTTAAGCATGGGAGGATTCAGGGAACCTCCTGAGCAATAAGCACACAGCTGAACATTTCTTGAGACTTCCGTTTGATTTGGGGGCAGTAGCTACGGCTAAGCAGCTGCAGATGGTGTGTTTTCAACTCATGCTGTGGCAGTTTGGGAATTTTTTACATCTTTTTGTTTGTAGTGAACAAAAGAGCAGTGTGGGACTTAATCAGCTAGATCAAGTGTATATAAATTCTGACGATGGTGTTTCTACTCTATCTTAACTGAAATATTAAACTTTTGTATAAGAGAGGAAAACTGGCCTGGTGATTTATGATGTCTGATTAAATCCCACATTAACATGCCTCAAGAATGTGTGTGCTTTGACTTTCCATTAATGGGTAAACATTTACACTGGCCTTTACCCTTATAATTCACTATTCCATCAGCCAAAACTCTTTATCTTTTTCTGCTTACGTTGTTACATGAAGTATCTGGTGGCCCCTGCATGGAGCCTGGGCCTGTATTTCGCGTGGCACCAAGGGTAGTTTGTTGGTCAGATAGTGTAACTGAAAGAAGAAAGAGTGTTTCTATAAGAGGGTGAAGGTTTCTCAGAGTTCATGTCTTCATGGGAAGAGTGGGAGGAGATGCCAAAGAAATTGCAAATATACTAATAATCCTCAGAGAAGTGGTTTTTACACAGCGCCCTCCCACTAAGTGTTCTGTTATTGTTGGACTCAGAATAAAGACCTGCTGGGCTGTGCCTCTAATCCTGTGGGCGATTCTTACATTTTTGTGTTCAGAACCATCTTGGCTTCCTGTTGCTCAGATACTGGGTGTGTTCTGTGGGTTTAAAAAGCACATAGCACCTGAGAGATCATATTTTGTGCTCCCTTAATTGATATGAACTAATTTGTCCTACATCAAAATATTTTTTGGCATTATATCCTTTTTGTTCTTGAATTATAACTTTAAATGGAAGTTAAGTTTCTAAAAACTGGATCCTTCTAATCTTTATGTAGTATCTGTATTTTGTTCACACTTTCTTTTAATTCTTCCACTATTCTTCTGAGTGTTGAGATTCCTAGTAATTTCCAGAATTGTTGGAAGGCAGTTCCATGTTGGACACCTGTGGAGGATGTGTAGAGCATGGTTAACCCCTGGAGATGGTCCCCTCAATTCCGCAATAAAAATGAGTGATTTGCTAGAGACCACCTGTAACTTTCCTTTTTCTCCTTTATCTAGGCCTTCTACAGCATTACCATCAGGATGCGTTTTTTAAATCTGATATAAAGGGTCTTGTAAAAATATTAATATTTTCAATAATCTTTTGGGGTAGAGACATTGTGAAGTCCACTGCTTACCTTTCCACCCATTCTGGAGGAAAAGCTGATGCATATGCTAAAGGTCAGAGAGCCTTGGTGGCTTCAGGGCTTTGGGGCTATTGTTAGTGCAGATAGATTTAGCCCATTTTGTTATAGAAATGTAAGTTAAAGCTGCTCCCTGTTGTACTACCCTTGTTCTACTTCACGTGCCTTGAGGCCCCTGCCCTGGGTTCTGATGCGTTCCACTCAGAGACAGATGTTGGCAGGGTGCCTCCTCCACACGCTGAGGAAGGTGAACTGTAAGCTCCTCTAAAGGCCTGGTGCCGGGCCCAGATGCCAGGGTGTGTTGTCATTGATATTGTGTGTGTGAGGGGTGTGCTTGTTTGCTTGTTTACTTGTTTTTAAGACTTGGAGACAGATAGTGGAAAGCATATAAATATTTTGCTGTTCATCAGTATCTCTCAGAATTATGTATTTTACTTAAAAAAAGACAAACACAGAAATAAGTGAGGCATGTTTACTTCCATACATCTTCTGTAGCACAGAGATTTTGCTCCTTACATTAGCCCCAGAAGCGTGTCCAGCACCACGGTGGCCGGGCCCTCGCCGCGCCCTGCCCTGTGAGATCCAGTCTCATCCAGCGTCTTGTTCCCATCCATGTCACCCAGCACAGCGTGTCTCTGTGGCAGAGGACTGAAGGAACTCGAGTTTCTTTCATTTCCAATCCCTCACAGATTGGTAATTCTGAATAGTAATTATTAAAGAAACAGAAATATACATTACAAAATTAAAAAGCTCCAATTTTTATTATAAGATTTAACAGACATCAAATTCCATTTCTTTAGATATAGTGACAATAAACATAACATAGGAAGAAAAGAAAAGCATTTAAAGGATTGTATTTGGGCTGGGCGCAGTGGCTCACGCCTGTAATCCTAACACTCTGGGAGGCCGAGGGGGGCAGATCACTCGAGGTCAGGAGTTTGAGACCAGCCTGAGCAAGAGCGAGACCCCCGTCTCTACTAAAAAATAGAAAGAAATTAGCTGGACAACTAAAAAAAAAAATACATATATATATATATATATATGTGTATATATATATATATATATATGTATATATATATATATATGTAAAATTAGCCGGACATGGTGGCACTTACTTGTAGTCCCAGCTACTCGGGAGGCTGAGGCAGGAGGATTGCTTAAGCCCAAGAGTTTGAGGTTGCTGTGAGCTAGGCTGATGCCATGGCACTCTAGCCCAGGCAACAGAGTGAGACTCTCAAAAAAAAAAAAAAAGAAAAAGAATTGTATTTGTTCCCTGAAAGTGTACATATCAGAGATTTATAAAGTGAGTCACAATTACTCTCATAACTTTTTGTTGTTCTGCATTTGTAACCAATAGAAGTTATGAGTAAGAGATCAATTCTGCATATTAACTGCTAATAAATTTTGAACAAATACCATGCATATCAGTATTTAGTGTGATAGGTGAACTTGCTTCTGTCTTGGTAATTTATCTACTCAGAGTTGAACTGATAACACACTATTTTAGGGGATAGCAGGTATCTAAATAATTTCTCTGTTTTGCTTTAATAATATTCATAGTAGAAAGACCCTCTTACAGAAGTACGTTGATGGAAATGGAAGAAGTGATTTTAAAGTAATTTCAGCAAGTTCAATGTGTTCACTTTAAACTTTTATCCAAAAAGTAAGCTAATGATGTTGTATTTCAGAATTTGTTTGATCTGTCATTGGTGATTAGGTCCAAGTGTTCATTCTGTAAAGTAGTAGTCTTTAAACAAAATGGATTCTGGAGTTTGTACACTTTTGTATTACAGTTGACAACTAACTATGAAGTCACAGTGGTAATACTGTCCTAATGATCATAATTAGTCATGTGACTCACCATACAAGTTCAACTACATCAGAACTGGTCTATGGGTAGTTTGTGGGTGATTATCCTGAGTTACTTTTCGGAGAAACAAAAAAAATTGTGGAACACAAACTATTAGAAAAGAGGTTACTTTTTTAAACAGATGCCTCATTTATAAAGGGAGGGGGTTTGGGGTTAGTGTTAGATATGTGTTTGACTTTATGATGACAGGCCTATTGAGAGTAAGTAGCCAGTGGATTGGGAACTCTTTGAAAGATTTATTTTGGGGCTGTGAACTTAAAATGGAATAATGGAATCTCGTCGCTCTGCCTGGGTGAGCCTGCCTCGCACTTGGCCATTGATCTGCTTTCCTTTGGGACAGTGGTCTCCAGCCTTTTTGGCACCAGGGATTGGTTTCATGGAAGACAATTTTTCCACATATGCTGGGGCAGATTGCGGGGGAGCAATGGGGAGCAGCTGTAAATACAGATGAAGCTTCGCTCCCTTGTCTGCTACTTACCTCCTGCTGTGTGCTCCCCATTCCTGAGTTTCGTGGAAGACAGTTTTCCCATAGACAGGGGTGGGGAGGGTGGCAGAGCTCTGTGGCCTGGTCCCTGACAGGCCACGGACCGGTGGATTGGGGACCGCAGCTTTGGGGTATATTTCTGGCCCCTGTGCCTCTGCCTCCCTGGGAGTGCTGAGCAGTCTTCTGTTCATTGACCACCTTGTGTGTGTAGTATGTGCAGAGAGAGATGGGTATACAGCCGCAGAGAAACCTTAATTAACTTGAGTCACCCGATAACACCAAAGTGCTAAAATAATTTTCTATTTTAAATGAGAGAGGGCCATATAAATGATTGAGCTTGTGCTAAAAGGATAGAGGAAGAGATAGTGTTGAAAAGAGGGCACAAGCCTGTGAATTCCAACCTGTTAATTTGTTTTCTGTTATTTCAGAGTCATCACTGCCTTTGCAGGTGGTCTGTCCTCTGCAGCAGTCCCCCACTGGATAGTTGTTCCGTTGAGTGTGGCTATACCTAAAAGATTCTCTGTCCATTCCCTTCAAGACGGGGAATGGGTACAGATGGGAACATCAGCACTTAACCCTACACGTGTGCCTGCAGACTTTGAACAAAGCAGCCCTTCCATGGCACTGGACGAAAGATTAATAGATGGAAGAGAGAGGGGACAGTTTTCTTCAATGCTCTGTAACATCCAAGCACAGCTTTCCATGTTTTCTAGGTTAAACCCTGTGCAACTTTTAGTAAAGTAGAAGGTTAATAATTGTAAGAGGATTTAGGGTATAGAATTTACCCCAATGAAATAAACACAAGTGGTCCAAAGGATTTATGTATAAGGATGCTTAATGTAGTATTAGTTGTGATATGAAAAAATAGAAAAATATTGGCCATAAGACATTAAATGATGATACTCTATGGGACTGAATAATTTAAATCAATTAAATATCTTGTTTTATAAGGCTGTTTAATGACATGGGAAAATGTTCACAGAGTATTAAGTGAAAAAATTTTCTTGCTAAGCGATAAATATGCATATGAATTAATGGAACAAGGATACATTAAAAAATTTCCAGTGGTTGTTACTTGTGGTTGTGTTATGTGTAATTAACATTTCCTTTTTACATTTGTTTCCAGTTTTTCTAAAATGAACATATTAATTTGATAACAGGAAAAACATGCTATTAAAATAAATATTTTAGCTCATGAATTACTGAGTTATATGTATGTTAAAAATGATTAGTCTGTGTCAATGTACTTTCCTGGTTCAGTTAGGATTTATTTTCTTTTTTATATAATCTTCCTTGTTTTATTCTTTTAAATACATTTAACAGACATTTTCAAGGCAAGTAATTAGCAAATGTTATTAGACATAGATGTCTGATAAATATATTTTGGTACATGTTTTTTACCATAAAAGCATCTATGATCAAAGTTTACTCTCATGTAGGCAGATCTCCTTTGAAAATTATCTTCTGATCTTATATGTTAGAGTTTATTATATTTTTTAACCTTCTGACTACCTCCTTTCATGTAGAGTTGTAACATAGGAAGAAATACATATATATGTATAGTTTAAAGGCATTGAAGTTAATTTAATTTGAGGATATTTATATTTTACTATTAATATAATTTATTGGTAAGGCACTGAATGACTTGCTTTTTTATACATACATTATTTAATCCTCACAGGTACTGTTCCTCAACAACAGGGACATCTTTCTGAGTTGCTATAAGCTTTAAGTTAGAGATTTTGGCATTTACTGTAAAAATTACTGTTAAAGCTCTCTGCTTATCTTTGAAAGCAGAGATACCTTGACCCAGATAACTTCCATGTCTTTTTAGCAGTATAATTGCCAGCTCTTTGATACCATGCTTTTTGACATTTACATTAAAAATAAAAATTAGCTAATTTGTAAGTTATAAGGTCTCAAAAAAAATAGTTCATTCCTCTTTCATGCCTGTTAATGCTTCTATTAAAATTCTGAAATGGCTTATTAAATTAAATGCAGTGTCAAAGGCTAATTGTCTCTCTGTGAATTAGTCTACATGACTTATGAAAGTGTGATTTAAGAATTGTTTGACTAGCAGCTCTGAAGTCAATTTTTAGTATCTATCACATTGTAATGATAGTAGATGAAAAGTATTAATAGATTATGAAGTCCATTCTCTTGCTGTTACAAAAGATTCCCATGAAATACATTCATTGTTAATGCACTTGAAATTACTCAAACTTATTAGCATCATATGTCTCAGGCACAGATAAGTGGTTAGAATGGCATTGTCTGATGGATCAGAAAGCAGCAACTTTATCTGACTTTGGGAACAGGCAGTGCATATATGTGTGATGTGTGTAAGAAATAGTATCATATTGTTGGAGAATCGGAAATCCTGTATTTTTTTTCATTTTTATAATTATAAAAAATTATATTTCACAAATCAGTAAAATTTTAGTGGAATAAGTGTGAAGTTTGGAATAATTTTTATTCAGCATGTCTTTTGAGTACCTGCCATGGTTGGGGTGCTGTGGTAACCCAAGGTTTGAATCTGAGCTCTGTACCACCTTAGGCAAGTTCAGCCTCAATTTCCACATCTCTAAATGGGGATTAAAACACCTATTGTGAAGATTGTTGTGAGATCTGATCATGCTTGTAAAAGTGCTTCACATAGTACCTGGCACATAATAGGTGCTTAATAATCTGTAATTACATTCCTCACGTGCATTATTGAGCATGTGGTTTGCTGAATGACTTGTATGCCCACCCTAGAGCACAATGAGAGGGGGTGGCTGGAAAGGAAATGAATCCAACTGCCTATAAAAGCTGAGTGAATTTTAATGAGTGAACAGTTTTTGAAAGTCAAAATATAAAAATTGTATTCAAGGATTAATATTCCTCTCATTAGTGAGAGTCAAAACACAAAGTTGATTTGAAGAAAGTTGGGTCAGATTCTTGGAGGGGAGATTCCCTCATACTTGACAACCTGCTGGAATCCTTTGAAATTCTCAAACTGTGATAAGCAGGAATCTGTGGTTGTGTTGTATCCTTCCACTTGATATAATTAATGGACACATTGATTTGTTTGAAAAGTGCTATTCAACAGGTGCTGAAAAGAGCTAGCCTGTAGGTGACAGTTGTGGTTTGAGTATGTACGATGTCCATTCCTGTCAAACTCCCTGCTCACTTCACTTTTATAATTCAAAAGGTCTCTTTCTGTGGGATATCCTTTTAGTTAGTTAGTTTCAGAAATAGGTAACTTGAACCTTTCTGGTAGTCTCTATTAGGGCCTAGAAGAAGGAAGATAGGATTTTGGTAAAGACTTGTGGTGTAGTCATGAGGCTGGTGCTAGAGCAAGGCCTGAGGGCCCCATGTGGATCCAGATGTCACCCGTATTGGTGGATCACAGGGTCTGGAGTGAGAGGTGGGTCCCCACGACCTCCTTGCTGCTATCCCAGCACCCACCAGCATTTCTATCCCTTGGGCCCCTGCTGTTGCTGCCACACTCATGTCCTCAGCCCATATCCCTTGTCATCTGACCTTCCGTTTCTACTCTGTGCGTCCCAACCTTGCCAATCCTGTGGCTTGCCCACAGACCCCTTCCTCTGTCACTCTCCATTCCTTTAGACCATGACGAACACCCCCCTGTTTAAACACCTCTGCCTCTCTCTCCTTGGCTTCTATGGCACAACTCCCTCCAGTTCTCTTCCCACCCCTGGTCATTTCTTGTCTGTCTTTGCTGACCTTTCCGCCTCTGACTACCTTTTACATGTTGGGGTTCCAGTGGTCTTCATCATCCAGGTGATCAATCATACCTTCCTAAGTGGCTTCTTTCATTACCTCTGTGATGACTTTACCTGTCTGACCTTTTCCAGTTGCATTCTAGTCATCTTCCTTGGATAGTCTTGATATGTTTCACAGTGAATGAGTCCATTTTGGATCTGTTATCTTCCCCCACAAATCTCTTCTTCTTAGTACTGTGCTGTCTTTGTCAATCTAATATGCCCAGTTTGACAAAGCTCGGTGTCCTCCTTAACTCACGTATGTCCATTTGGTCACCAGCATCTGCCAATTCTGCATCAGAAATGACTTTTGAATCTCTCTTTTCATCTCCCCTGCTCCCACCTTACTTTGGGACATATCATTCTTCTTTGAACTTTGAAATGGCTTTCTGGCCTGTGTGTCCATTATGGTAGACACCAACTGCATGTAGCCATTTAAACTTAAATTAATTAAAATTAAATAAAAATAAATGTTCAGTTTCTCATTCTCACTTGTCATGTTTTTAAGTGCTCAGTGGCCATGTGTGACTGCCACACCTGACAGCGTAGATGGAACATTTTCATCACTGCAGAAGGTCCTGTAGATACCACCATCTACTAGCTAATCTCTCTGCGTCCAGTTGCTCACTCTGTTCATTTCAGCCTTCATATTTCTGCCAGCATTTTCTACATGGGAACAGTGATCCAGTTATGACCTGCCCCTGCTTATAGTCTTCTGAAGGTGCTTGAGTAAAATAGTCACCCATCAGCGTGGCCCAGAGGTCCTCAGAACCTTCCTCCTCCCCCTTGGCTCTCTCTGGTCTCCAGGCCAGGAGGCTTCTGCCCCTTGCCCTCTGTCCAGGTGAGCTGTGTCACTTCTGTCCCTGAGCACAAGCTCTTCTCTGGAATGCCCTCCTCTTCAGACTTACCTGTGTGCTTTGTTATTTCTGCTAGTGACATTTCCTCCTCGCCTTGCAGCGTTTGTTTGCTAGGCTGCCTTTTGCGTTGGAGGTGGGTTCTCAAGGGCATGGTCTTCAAAGATTTTTGTCTTTGCACCCTCTGAAATAATTTGTAAAAACTATGTACTCCTTCACATGGTTTTAAGGTGACATCCCACATTCTCTTCTCTTGAATTTAAAGAATTTATTTTTGTTAATAGGAAGTAGGAAATACTAAGCATCTTATAAGATGAAGATACTATAAGATTGACTTAGAGTACATCTTTCACAGTATAATTTGAGAGACTTGATTTTATCTATGTAGTTGAAAAATATACTTGTAAAAAATACAAGTGAAAGTGTTATCTCTGAGGTTTCTGTAACTTGGCTTGAACATTTTAGCATGGGGAGGGGGCGGATTTTAAGCATATTTAAGAGAATCCATGTCATTAACCTGTATTTCTTTCATTTTTCTGAATCCAGAACATCCCCAAATGGGCCAAGTTTCACCTGTAGCAGAAATACATTTAAGGCACATAAAAATTGGAAACCATGTGGATTCAAGGGGGCATGATTAATCATTAAAGAAGATAATCTGATTATCAGTTTTGAGTTATTTCTCTTTTGATGCCTCAGAAGTTTTTAAACTTTGGAATAATGCACCATAGTAAGATTTCAGGGAGAGAGGAACGGTCGTATAGACAGGAATGTCCTTCCATTTCTGGAAGAGTTTCAAAGGGAAGGTGAGGATCTGGAAGTTGATTCCTTAAACTGTCCTTCAACTAGTAGCTCTCCTTGAACTAGGCACTCAGGGTCCCCAGGGAGTCTTCGAGTCCTCACAGTCGGGTGCTCTTTTGGATGACTGCAGCTCTAGACAGAGTGATCTTCATCCTGTCTGTGTCCCAGCACCCGGCCTGGTGCTGGCTGGAAAGGCCTGCCTCCCTCTTTTAACTGGGCACAGCCTCCCCAGCTGGTCCCCTGCTCTCGCCTAGAAGTGCCACTGGGGCTGCTGTTGATGCCTGCTGTTGCCTGTCAGTTTGTGTGAGTTACCTCTGGCCGCAGAAGCAGGGACTGACATTACACCTTTGGGAGGAGTGAAACTATTTTTGTCATGACAAACAATAACTGTGTTTATAGAGGCCTGCATGATTTTATCAAGCATTGTATAATCCATTTTGCAGGATGGTGACAGTGTTGCTGTGCTAGCTGCCTGGCTGTTGATTATGTGCCCTGAGGCTTCCACATGAGTCTTCATGGAGTGACTGCCACCTCCTGTTCTGGACCCGAGTGCTGGAGGGGCAGGCGGATGCTTGGGGTTAGCCTCCTGCTCACTTCAGAAGTAGGGCACCTGGTGACCATTCCCTGGCTAGTTCACAAATAGACCACATTGTGCCATCCAGCAGGCATGCTCTTTAATTTAGGTTATCGTATCTTTCAGGAAATTATATAAACAGAAACCCTTGGGCAAAAAACAAAACAAAAAAGCCTGTTTCAGACAACAGCAGTTTGATTCTCAGTCACCCCAGGAACCTGGTTCTCTCATTCCTTCACACTTAGCTTCCACTTTACAGGGGGTAAGACTTTGCCCAGATGGGACACCCTGGCCCTTGGAAGCTTGAAGTAACCAAATAAGTTAGAAATACTTGAATATAAAGGGAGTGTTGATTTTGGCTATAACTTATTGGGGAGGGTAACTGGGGGAAAAAGTTGATTTTATAATTCTTGTTTTCAGAATGTGTTTTCTAATTCTGCTTACTACAGCACAGCACCGAAATGCACAGAAATGATTTTTTTTGTTAACTCAATCACCAATACTGCCCCTTACTTTGAAAATGCAAAGTGGCTGCCATACTTATAGCTCCTTCTAGAGCTGAGCTTAAAGTTCTCAAGCATCCCTAGAAAGCACTAAATAAAGCCCCAGGTCCTGCCTTCATGGCCAGTTCAGGGCTAAGGGTGCCACTCCGGGAAGGTGGTAAACTCTCCAGCATCGGTTAGTGCTCATGGTTCTGGCAGGAGCCCTACATACATGCAAGCAAAGCCCAGGTGTTGCTCTCTGCTCCCTGGTGCATTAGTTGCTAAATTTTTCATCTGATAAGTCTGAGAGTAACATACTTTTAGGAAGGTGCTTCTTATCTTGGACAGGAGATGCCTAGGTAGATAGGTGATTAATGAATGGTTTGTTGACTACTCTTGAGCATACACTTGCACAGAGCAGACTGAGATTGTATTGTAGCAGTCCTCCAGCCTTGCAGTGTTGTGATTACAGTTATTTTAGTGTGAGGCTCAGGTCTTCCTAAGAAGTTGTTGGCATAAATGTATTTTACACAGCTCTGCCCAGTGCTGCAGCTGGGGACCCAGAACGATGGATCCTCTCTGATCTCAGAGGGGTAAGTTCCGCCCCAGTGTGCAGCCACTTAGTGAAACTCCGAGGCCATCACAGCTGGTGAGCCACGCAAGGTGGGCACACACTCACACTGTGGACTTGTGGGCTTCCCCTGGAATTGTGACACATTTTGATCTGATAGTGCATAGAAGATGATACAACTTCCTGCAACAGGTAAAAATCTGCCCTTGGCCACAGTTGTTACTGGCAGAGCTTCGCCGAAGAGCCGTCAGCATTTTGCTGCCCTGGATCCCCTGTCAAGTGGTGCACTTAGTTAGGGTGAGGAAATCCCGGTGTTGGGGACAAGCCTTTGGATTAGGCTCCGTTGTCAGACTCATTAAGCTGTTACTGGCCTGGGCAGAATGGACGGTATCTGCAGAGGCTGCTGTGTTCCAGCAGCCACTGTGTTATTTATTTATTGATAATATGTAATCTGAATCCAGAACCCCCACCCTCATTCTGGCACATGACAAGGTTTAAAGCGTGTAGCTAGGTGCTGTTCGCCTAGTCGATGCCCATTATTTGCTAAGGGAAGTAATGTTATTGAATCTAATGGATTTTGGTCATTAAGGAAATTGCTCCATAAAGCAACTGTTGAATTACATTTAAATGTACAGGCTAAAAATTCCAGCATTTAGAAGTCTTTGTTTGTTTTTTTTTTGGTGAGGGAGGTCTGTCACACAGGTAACAGGCTTGTTTTGCTAGAGTTGAGCTGCACCTGGGCGTTTGTCTTGTTCATCGTGGTCTGGCTCATCAGTCTCCACATACTATGGTCTGAATATTTTTGTTCCCCCAAAATTCATATGTTGAAGAAGTCTTCACCCTCAAGGTGATGGTGTTAGTAGGTGGGACCTTTGGGAGGTGATTAGGTCATGGGGGCCGAGCCCTCATGAATTGGATAAATGCCCCTGTAAAAGAGGCCCAGGAGAAGAAGAGACTCCTTCTACCATGTGAGGACACGGCAAGAAGGTGCCATTCTGTGAACCAGGGAAACGGGCGCTCACCAGACACTGCATGTGCTGATGTCTTTATCTTGGACTCTCAGCCCACCAGAACTGTGAGAAATAAGCTTCTGTTGTTTATAAGCTACTCAGTTTATGGTATTTTGCTGTAGCAGCTTGAACAGACCAAAACACTGTATGTTACATCTGTATATTTCTAAGGCCTTATGGATGAATGAAAGGACAACAGGTGTTTTCGAGTTGGCTACAAGCCGTCTTTCAAAGGAACATTGACTAAATAGAGCAAGCCTGTGTTTGGGAGCCAGATAATGAAAATTAAGAGATCATAGCCAGGCAGAGGATGAAGGCACAATTATTGGCAAGCTTTGTTAGTTTTCGATGCAGTCTGTAGCTCATATGCAAGTGTGCCTTACTTTAAGAAACCTGAGCTATAAAGATCTTAATGCATAGAACAGATTTTAACAGTGAGGTGTTTCTTTGCATTGTGAAAGTGTACTTTTAGATGCCCCAGACTCAGCCTGTCTTAAAGGAATTCCCCTTTGGGGTTCTTATTCTGCCTCTGAAATTGCTGAAGCCTCCACTATTACTACAAGGCCAAGGTCAGCGTCTCTTGCCTGGAGCGTGACAGTGGTGGCCTGGGTGAGTCTTCTGACTCCCAGATCAAATCTCGTTACTTCTTCAGGTGGAAGCTCAGGTCCCTGAGTCCCACCATAGAGGCTGTAGTCACCTGGCCTCTGCCATGCCACTCTCCTCACCTTGTGCCTTTTCCTCCAGACCTCTGGATTGTTTTTTCCTGGGGGCTGCTGCCCGACCTACGTGCTCTTCCAGCCCTTTCTGCTCTAAGCTTGCTTGGCCAGCTCTGCTCAGACTTCACTGGCTCTGGACTCAGCCCCGTCATCCCTGGGAGGGCACCCACATCTTCTCCCCAGGCACTTAATTAATATAACACCTCACTCTACCTGCCTGTTGAATCACCCCTTCCCTGCCAGGCTGCATGCTTTGTGGGATCAGGGACCAAGTGACTATCTTATTTACCGTTTAGAGTCTTGGTTTCTGGTACATTTCTCATAATAAGCAGTCACCATATTTTTGTGGAATGAATATTTCTTTTAAATTGCAAACATTTCTAATACATTTCAGTAGCCAACTTTCAGATAAACCAATCCTGGTGTAAACGCAGATGTTCTAATTGTGGGGGTGAGTGGGTATTGATGCCACATTTTAATTTTGGCTGCATTCACAGAGTCAGTATTAGGTGAAAGTAATATTGATGCTGTTACCCATCCACAGATATTGGGGTCTCTGGGATGCTCAATAAGTAGCACCCTCTTTTCCTGCCCTAGCTTTGCCAATGTTAAAAACTATAAAGAAAGTGAAAATAGAGGCCCAAATAATCATTTATTGTGATAGAGGCAAAGTTGGAGGGCAGAGTTTGGTGTGAAAAGCAAATGGTCCTGCTGATAGAGTCTCAGGATTAGGCCATTTACCCACATGAGGGCCTGAGCCTGGAGCAGAAGGCCAGGAGCAAGCCATTTTCTAATCACCTAAGTCATGCCACCTTCGCTGGAGTGAAAGGATCCCAGAGTTAACTCCTTGAGCCCCTCATGGGTAGAAATGGGCAAGAAGCACTTCTCACTAACAGTAGGCTTCTTAAAAACTCTTCTCTTTAGTGATTATTTACTATCGATAATGATAAACTGTTGCTTCTACAAAAAGATAATTCTGTGGAAATTTAATAGATGATTTATTGAATTCAAGTAGTGAAACACCTTACTCTTCCTGCAAATGAACATTGGTATTTTAGAATATATTTGTTGAGATATTTCTTGTTTAATCTTTTTTTTGTCAAGTTTATTTTTCTTTAACCAATTCTAAGTGTTTTATAGTAGCATGAATAAATTCAGTGACCAAAGAATTATGTTAAGGTTCTTCCTTGTTTGTGATTTTGGGGCCCAATTCTGCTGTGCTTTGAGCTCTCATTTAATTTCAGCAGTAATTCTATGTTTGGAATTCGTTTCACGCATAGAAAACACGTAGGACAGTTTTCGTGTAGTCATGTGAATGTCTCAAGACTCTTCCAGAGCAGTGTTCTGTTTGGTGCTATTTCACGAGGGAAAATGGGTTGGAGAGAGTGAGCAGTGAGCTCAATATGCACTGTATTCAGGGTAAGCCTGAAGTGGGCATCAGTAGAACCACTTCAAGACTGGCCCCCTGACTTGCTGGAATCCTGGTTGGTTTTTGGTAGAGCTTTCTTTGTCTTCTCCTCCCTTTCCTTTGTGTCTAGGCACCACCCTCACCACCATCCCTAGCTTAAAACACGCTGTTAACCTTTCTTCACAAAGGTAGCATTTCAGAGGCATCATTAGCGAATCTGAACAGTTTTGGAAACAGCAAGGGAAGTCGCTGACTTCTTTCCAGGGAACTCTGTGGAGAATCGAACTCTAAGGTAATTGTCAGCCATTGTGGAAAATAGTATTTTCATTTATTTTGATTTTGTTAAGATTTGATTTGCTAGGGTTTTGGGACCCATTTGATCATCTGTACTAGAATTTGATTCTGTTCTTAATGAAACCAGATTTTTATTCCTTTTAAATTTTTAAAGAAATAAAAGCTCAAATTTCTAAAATCCTTTAAAATTAGGTTTTCCTTTCTTTTGTTTTTAAAAAAGAGCATTGGAAGAAAATGGTCATTCACAGCTCGGGTTTTACCTAAACGTATTCTGCTTTCCCCCTCTGTCTATTCGTTGAAAGTTTAGACAGTTTATTTGAAAGTCAGGACTCTGAAAACCTCTATTGTGGGGGAGCACAAAAGATGACTCTGCGGACCCAGAGTAGAGTTTGAGCTGGTGGAATGAGATGAGTGTGCTGGGGGAACATGTCCAGGCCCTGGGCCTTCTCTCCTTTGTGAGGAAGGTGACAGCTGAAAGGAGTCAGAAGCCTCCAGTGACAGTCCAGCACAAAGAGTGGTGTGCTTCCTGCCCTTTGCTAGATCTTCACCTGTAGTTAGGGACCCAGACTTTTACATTTTTCTCTACTGTGGCTTAATTTACTCTGTAGCCACTTTATTAGAGTACAGCTTTCTTCGTTGCCCTGAGGCTTTGTGCCAAGAATCAGATGAGCTGGGGCGGGTGGTGGTGCTAAGTATTCTTTGTATGAAACAGAGGGGTAGGGACCAGGCAGATGCTGAGTTCCAGACCTCAGTAGCCGGTGGACCAGTGACTTCCACCTAGCAGGAGCACTTACAGGCAGTGAAGGGGCGGATGAAAAGTTGTAATGAGTTAATGCCTGGGAGGAGCAGTGTAAGTGCTCCCTAGGAACTAGCTAGCCACTGTTACGGAGCTGCTCCTGTTCCTCAGAATGAGCACCTTTGCCAGGGTTTCTATGGAGTCGGCTTAAACTTGGCTGCCCATTAGAATCACCTGGGGCATTTGAAGAAAATACGAATGCCTGGGCCCCACCGCAGAGATTCTGATTTAATTGGAATGGGTGCAGCCTGGGTGTGGGAGTTACAGAAATCCTTCAGGTGATGCTAATATGCAGCCTCAGCCGAGAACTATGGGCCTGAGACCTGAGGTGCTCACCCTCACTGTGCTGCGAGATCTGGGTGCTCTGCTCTTCCTCTCATTTCACCATTCTGGTTTATTGACACTCTCTTCCTGCTTTTAGGGACTTGAATTTACAAAAAAGTTAAATGGTGTTAGATTATTTCAGGAGAGGTTCTAATCGGATCTAAGAACGAGCATATTAAATTCAGGAGATGAGGGCTATTTAGGGTTGTTGGACTGGGAAAACTTCAATGGAAGAGTGGAGCTATTGCTTTTCCTAAAACCTTAAAGGGAATAGTGAGAACAAGGCTGGGCAAAGGAGCATTGAATTTGGCTCTCTTAAGCACAGGTCCCAGGAAGAGAGGGTGGAACCTGCAGAAATAAGTTACATGGGCACAGCTGCTCCGGACAGAGTGGAGCGCGTGATCCAGGAGCATAAAATGAGGTTAAGGCAAGACTCCTTGCCCTGGCCCCACTCAGTGTTAGCTAATGCGTCTCCTTTGTGCTCATCTTTGACACCAGCTCCTCTGACTCAACTTTTCCCGGTGTTTTTAGCTCTCCTCAGCACCAGCTGTCGATCTTTATTCGCTCTCTTTCTCCCCACAGCCTGTTGCTGGCCCTCTCCTTTTCCCCTCCGGTGGTAACGCTCTCCTTTTTGTTCTTGTTTTACATTCACTTTTATGTTATCAGTTATGAGGAGTAGGAGTCATGCTCTGCAAGTCTGTTCTAGTCGGGATTGGGCAGATGGAGTGAGGTCATCAAAAGATTGGAGGGGAGAGGTGAGTACGCGGCCAGGGTGGGGTTTTGCGAAGTAATTGGGGGCTGAGGTCAGGCTTGTGGGAGGCAGGAGGCCAGAGATTACTAGAGGGTCAGAGGTTGCACCCCTTGCTCAGGAGGGCAGGAGTCGGTTGAGGTGGGGGTGACTCAGGGGCCTGAACTTGCCCTTGTGGCTTTGAGGAGCCCTTGTTAGGGTTGGCATTGATCATTCAGATAAGCTGGACTGTGCCTACTCCAGCAAGGTGCCTGTGATGTGCCCACAGAGAATAGAGGTCCCTTAGGGGAGGGTGGTCTAACCCTTTGCTGAAAGGTGGCTTTTCTAAAGACCTATTCCCTTTAACATGATTCTAAAAAATAGGGTATTTTTATTTTGTTTAGTGTGTTGCTGAGAATTTGTATATTTTCATTTATTTTTGACAACCTGTTGGAAAATCCTTGTCATTCTGCTAACTTCCAAGATGCCTGGCAACGTTTTACAGATAAAGTTTCTGTCTAATCATTTTAATGAAACTGTAACAAATCATTTTAGGAAAAGCGTTGTCTTTAGACAGTAAATCCAAGATTGATTTCAGAATTCCATATTCTGCAGAGCTACATTTTTTGAAATGTAATCTCTAGGTCAGGTCTTGAAAAGAACACCCCTAATTAATATCCTGCTTATAATCAGGAATATGTGGGAAAATGGCGTTTGTATTAGCACAGAAGCTGAAAGCACACAGCCTGTGCCTACGGTGCGGGTTCCTCATCCCAGGCCGCTGTCCCAGGCCACAGAAGGGACTTAGGAAAGTGTGACCCATCTTTATTACTCTCATTAGTTTGTTAAACAGGCATTTGACCAGATAACTCACTTTAACATTTTAAAGACGTCTCTATGGGAGAGTAGCATATTTGACTTAGGACTTTAGAGAAAAATATATCCTCATTTTTCTTAAATGTGTTGTTTTTGTGTTTGTTATAAATGTGATATAAGATGTAATAATTTGTGCAGCCTCTGAACAGACGTGTCTTCAGAGTCATTTTGCAGCTGCTGTCTGAGTTCCCTAAGTAATTGGGGTTTACCTGGGTGTGTCCAGCCAGAGAAAAATTTGGATTTACCTGGGTGTGTCCAGTGGCTGGGCTGCTATTCAAACTGAGTCTCCTGAGGTCAGGAATTACAGGGAACTGATTTTCTTCATTATTTGCGACCAGTTTCCCCCTTTTGCATTTTTCTAGTTGTACAGCAGAAGAGTGTGAAATATAGGATTTAAGAAGAGAAAGGCATTTTCACTTTTTCATTTTTCTTTTTCTGTGAACATATAGAAAGGATAAACTGAAGCTGGAAATATCAGTGCTCATTTTTATTTTATATTAAGAAATTAGCTTTGTTGCTAGTTTTTTAAGGTTCTTTTAGGCAGCGTCCCCAACCTTTTTGGCACCAGGGACCGTTTTCATGGAAGACAATTTTTCCACAGACCGGGGAGGATGAGGATGGTTTGGGATGATTCAAGTGCACTACATTTATTGTGTACTTTATTTCTATTATTACATTGTAATATATAATGAAATAATTATACAGCTCACCATAGGTTGGGGACCCCTGCTTTGAGGCAAGGTTGGAAAGGTTCTGAAAAAGATTGTTTTTCTTTTTCTTCTTTTTTTTAGTTCTAGAAAACTTATCAGTTTAACAAAATTTTGGTTAACAATAAACATTGCTTTTTGTGATTCAGAAAGCTAATCTTCTAATGCCTGAGGGCTAGGAATGTATAGATGACATGATAAATCAGCTTTTATTTTATTTTCACGTATAAACCAGAGTTATTTAGATTTAAGACCAGCAGACTTAATTTATAATAGAATACTTTTATTTTTAGATGTGAACATTTTAGGTGGCTACAATTGTATCCCAAATTAAGAACCTTTGAAAACCAAGTGGCAGGTGGTCCCATTCAGCTATACCAGTTTAGATGTGTTTACCTTCGGAGATAGAGTGAAAGTAATTGTATCTGGCAGATCGCAGAGCAAAATTGTCTTCGCTGCTAATTATTCAGTGACTTCTATCTATGCAGCTTCCCATTTTAATTCTGACAGTAAGTGTCTGCAAATGTCTGTGCTAAATATTCCCTTTGCTCTCAGACAGCCTCCAAGTAAGTGTGTGTACGAACTGATGATTTTATGTTCTTTTCCTCTCTTTTCTATGCTAGTTTATTTTCAGTAGTAAATTAGAACAGATAATTCAGTCATCTTTTCCTTCTTTTCCTCATTCTGGTTGTCCCTTTTTATCAATGACTAGTGGGGAAAAAGGGATACAAGGGCTTGTTCACACTAGAAGCACCCATGGGAGTGGCCCTTCATGGCAGACAGCACGTAGAGGCTTAGACTGTTGCTGTTTCAACTGTTTTATTTCTCTAAGTGAGGTTCTTAGAATGTTCTAGTAAATTAAAAATTAGAACATAAGAAATGACTTTCGTTCCTCTTGGGTGAGAATAAGCTGGATTGCGAAGTGGAATAACCTCTGTTCACTGACCGCTTGGTCAGGAGTTTATTGGCACAAGGGCTCAGGTGCATTTTCCCCTCTCCTTCTCTTAAGGTACCACATCTTTCTGACTTTCTGTCGTCCACCCCAGAACAGACCCAGGGAGGAGCCGGCCCTCCTGGTGCAGAGCAAGTGCAGCATAGGCCGCATGGTGCTCATCAGTAGGAAACGTTACAGGGCGATTCCAGTGCCCTGCTGACCAGTGTGGAAAATTTCAGTACTCTTGTGTGTATGCGTATGTTTTTAGCTTTTTCAGCTGAATTAGTTTCCAGTTTGGTCAAGGAAGTAGAGAATCCTGTGTGAAATATTTTTTTAGTAGGCACAGTTACTAAATTTTGTTTTACTAAGTCTTTCCGTTCAAACACTTTTAGCTATTTTCTCATAGTTCCCATTTGGGCTGATACCTTCAGGTAGGGTGCTGGAGGCCAGGGAGGCAAAGACAGACGGTGAGCACTCTGCAGCTCTCCCCCGTGCTGTCTGCATTCCAGAAAATAGACTCACACCTCGAAATAAAACGTATTCTGATTTACCAGTCTTTCTCCTTTTGCCAGAACTTTAGCTTGATTAAGGTTTAATACCTTATGTTTGTTGTAAACTATATGGAGGAAACTTACACAGGGCAGTCCTTCCTGTTTGTATTATCTGTTTTAAGTTGATGAGGTTTCAGTTCTCTCTTACAGGGTTACTTCTCTATCAAGTTTCCTTTGTCTAGTGCATGGTAATGAATTTGCTGTTTGATATTGTGACATTCTTTATTCTGCCATTATTTGGAAGGCTTCACACTCTTTCACCGCAGGACCATTTTTTCTTTTTTTGTGGTGGTGTCGATATTAGGAGAAGGCAGCAGTGGAACTGAGTTGTGTGTGGCAGCTTGCAAGGACAAGGCCCAATGCCACATGCTCTCTAAGCCAGGTTTCCCTTCAGGAAGTAGATAGGGCCCAGAGAAGTGAAGAGCTGCTGGGGTCTGAATTAGCATCTAAGATCAAGTCCACTATGTTTTTTCTCTACACCTTCCTCTTTCCAGAAAAGAATGTGTGTGAACTCAAACTCACTTCCTTCCTTCAGCAATCTTGTTGATGCTATCAGTGAGTTAAATTTCTTCTTTTGCCTTCAGCTTTATTAAGCTTTGGTTTAATGTGTTTATTTTCCACAGGCTAAAGTTGTGTACAGCCATAAATGGAGCCTTACTGAATCTCACTGCTCAATTGGTGACACACACCTTTTAGAGAAATCAAGAGTTGTCATTATAGGTTTTCTTGAGATAAACTCTTGAGAGGCTTTGAATAGCCTGCCTGGTAGGGCCCTGGAGGTGGAGGTGAGAGAGTGTGGGGATGGGGAGTTGAGGACCGCCTGTCCAGTGGCATGCTCCCATAAGCTGTCTGGGGATCATGCTTCCCTGGCGGGGAAGAGGGTAGAAGGGATGGAATTCCAGGCCAACGGCTGGGCTCGTGTTGTGGGATTGCAGATACACTCAGCTGGGCTCTGGAGGCCTTCAGAGGAAGCCTTTGTTTGAGACGGAGAGATGAATTCCCATTCTGCTGTGAGCGTTCATCCTAGGGTAGGTGATTTCTGAACTGTGCCACAGAAAGTGTCCATTTAGCTGTGCAAGTATTGTTTCAGGAATTAGAAACTGTTTTTCCTTTTCTGATACGTATGCTTTGCCGTAGATAATGAGAATTTTTTTCTTTTTTACAGTGCTTACACCTGAAACATGTTACTTTTTCTAAACAAGAGCAAATACATGAGTGCACTTGTCAGTTTTCCTCTGGAATCAGTAAAATAGATTTTTCCTAAGATTCATGTAGTAAAGTTGTTGACAGAGAATTGAGGGATGATCCAAATGAAAAGCATCAAAGTCTGGAATCCAGTGGAAAATGGGTCTTTTGCCCATTTAAGTGTCTAAGTTATTGGTAAGGTATGCCAAGGGTATTTTTAGAATTCAATATTTCATCCTTAGGTTTCCAATTATTTTGATTCCCCAACAGACTCTAAAGGGTACAAGAGAAGTGAGACTGGAAAAAAAAAATTTTCTGCAAAGATAAGCCCAACTGAATCTCACTATGGTAATTAATTGGCAGAAAATCAATAATTCAGCGAGAAGTCTCTCAGCCAGTGGTGGCAAAAGACAATGCAGTGAATGTTAGTGGATTTGGGAGAATGCACAAATATCAGTGAGCTAATTGGGAGAATTTACATACTGTGTTACTGTAGTGTTAGACAAGACTAATCATTTGGGAAATTTATAGGAGATTAATGGAGATCCAAATGTTTAAATAGTTTAATCATTTGACCCTAAAGAGAAACCTCCATGAATATGTATTTGGCTTAATGAATTAAAATGGGACTGCTTTTTGCATTGTCATCTGATGATTAGGAAATTTTAGCTTATCTGCTTTATTTCTCAAATTCTTTTCCATCAATCCACCCCCATGTTTCCCTGCAGGAGTTGCCACCTAAAGGTTTCTCTTACATAGTGGTTTTCAAATGTTTTAGTCCTGTGTTTTTTGTTACACTCTTGAAAATTATTGAGGATGCCTAAGAGCTTTTGTTTATATGGATTCTATCAATATTTATATTAACAAAAAAAATCAAGGGATTTTAAAAATTATTAAATCTAAAATAATAATATACCTACTATATGTTAACATAAATAACACTTTCATGAAAAATAACTATTTTCCAAAACAAAAAACTTAAGTATGCTTTATTATTTTTCACAGATATCTTTAATATCTGGCTTATTAGAAGACAGCTGGGTTCTCATCTTCACATCTGCATTCAGTCTGTCATGATATGTTACTTTGGTTGCTATCCAACCAAAGAAAATCCAGCCTCACACAGATTGTGGCTGTGAAAAGGGAAGGGTGTTTTAATTTTCTTTCAGATAATCGTGGCCCTTCTTTGATAGTACACTAGACAGAGTGGTAGCATCTTAAAGGTTGGTTGAGATGTAGATCCAGAAACCGTATCTATGAACTTTTAAAACTCTGTTCTGTGTACTATTTCGAATATCCTGCATTGGCCACTTGGAAAATCTCCCAAATGTCAATACATTTCACTCTGTAATATCAAAAAATCATGTCACTAATCAGAAGAGTCTTAAGTAGAGAGGTTGTCAAGATCACAATGGATATACAAGTTTTCAGTAAGTCTTGATTATTGCATAAAAGCTTGAATCTTGTTTTCCTTGAAAACAAGTTCACTCATTTTGTTCCTTTTACTTAAAATGCTTTCCAGATAGCCTTGTCTGAATAACCAATGTTTGTATACCCCCTGTTTCAAGTGAAAGGTGCTATATCCCCTGAATAAAAGAGGCTCGCTCACCTCCTGGGTTCATCCCACAGGTGCTGTCCTTTGTGACAAACATCAGTATACTTCATCGCACAGAGTGATAAAAAGTGCATGCTCAAGGGTCAGGATTTAATGAAATTAATTTTTTACTTTTCCATCAAGGGCAGTGAACAAGATGGCTTCTTATTTAACTGCAGTTGTGTGGTAAGATGACAACTAGTACAGTTTGGGGTTACTTCTTGCCTTTGTGCTAAGGTACCAGCATGTTTACATACTGTTGCTTACTGTTGATGCAGCAAAAAAAGCAAATAACATCTAGAATTGTAGTTTGACATCACAGATCCAGTTGAAGAGCCTCGGGGACCCCGGGGCCCGTGGTTCGCACTTTTCAAGAACCGTTGCTTTCAGATATAGGGGAAAGGTGCTAAATGAAACTGAAACTAGACCTGATTTGTATTAATTTGGTATTACAGAAATGGGTCCGATGTCTAATGTGTGTATGATGGATGTGTGAGTGAGTTACTGGAGTGTGGAACCTCACTGGGATGTCAGCTCCTGTACCGTGAACATGGATTTATTGCCTGCTACATTACTCAGTAAATATACGTAGTAGATTGAATAATTAGGTTGAGCACAATGGATGCATCAATTCAGTATTTTTTAAAAAATCAAATTGATTTTGTGTTAGTGAATAAAGATTAAGGTAATTTTTTTGTATTATAAAAGTAATAAAGTTGTGAAATATCGCTACACAGCCTCTCCCATTCCACCTTCCTATGATACTGTCATCTTCATTTTTCCTAGCCCTTGTGTGTCTGTTTCCTATTACCATCAGGGTCCATGACACCAGCTGTATAGACACACTCCAAAAATAATAGCTTCAGCCTTTATCATTATTAGTTTAAAAAGCTGACCAGTGTTTCCCCCCCAACCTTGGGAATGTGCCCAGTATGAAGGGACAGCACCAAGCTGGTTATGTAATGGATTCTGCTGTGCATGACAAGTGCCATCATTCATTCCTTCCATTTTCCCAGTGTTTTTCCATTGCGACTAGTAGTTAGGTGCTTTATTTGTTTTCTGTGTATGAAGAGTCAAAAGTGTGTTCTTCTTGAGTGGCTCAAGAAGAGAAAGCTTTCCTATCTAGAAGAATACCTCATCATTTCTATCGTTGCTTTCCTTCTGTTCTTCCTTAAAAGAAATTTATCTTGGAGGGGTCAGGGAAATATAAAAAAAAAGAAATTTATCCTGGTGATAGTGAGGATTAATTTATACTATTATGGGTTAGAACCTTTTTTAAGCTTTACTTTTTATTTTATAAATTTAAGTCATTCGGGATAGCTGATTACTTGTGAGTTGCTATTTTGACCCATTTTATTTTTCTCTTCAGTTTTCTGATTCTGTGTGATGATATGAGGGGCTCTTCCTGTGGACTCGGAGCACTCAGGTTGGAGTAGGTCTTTGGAGCCTGTTGAGATGAGGCCAGGTGCCTTTCAAATGCTCTTTCCGTTAGGAATCCCTGATCATACAGGCATTGTGGTGATGATGGACTTGTCCAGATAAAATGACAGCACCTGATAAAATATTAATAAGTACATTATTGGACATCTGCTCCTGAAGATGTGGATGAGTGAAACCCAGACATTCTATTCGTGAATATCTTTTTAATTGAGTTCTCTATGAAACAGAGAGGACCCACGTGATCATTGAAAAAATATCGGAGTACAGTGAGCAGAACTGTAGCGAAACCCCTGCCCAGACCCTGTCACCGTACGGAGCAAACAAACAGAGCTGGGAGTAGGAACAGAGTCTTGTGTTTTGCTTTCATGTGGGATTTTTCTGGGTTAGCTGATGAAGCCAGGCTAAGTAAATATTATCTTCTTTTGGTGTTAGTCTTTTGTTTTGAAATGTTCCAACTCTGTTCCCTACATAGTTTTCTTTTTATTGCTGTTGTTATTTTTACAGATTAGAGGTACCACCTTTTCTAGTCTTGCTCATCACAGTTTTTCCTACTTCAAGCTGTGAAATATTTAATTCAGTTCAGCAAGCATTTCTGGAGTGTTTACAAGTCGGTAGGTGTATTATTACCAAAACTGCATCTTTACGTTCCACCATTGCTATAATGTAAGCCCTTTGATTTGCATGTTCAGGATCAGCACTTACAGCCGCCTCTCCACTCTGCTTGTCTCCCGTGGTAGGTTTGTGAGATTAAGGGAACCTTATGGATTGCCTTTCTTCCTCCTTTGTTCTCTTTGTGTTGTTTCATTGTTGTGCTTCTTTACTCTTTTATCTGTGCACACAGCTTCAGGTATAAGCTGTTGACTCCTTTTTTGGAATGGGAAGTAGTTTCAGAGATGAGAAACACAGGAAGGGAGAAAAGGAGATAGAATATTAGAGAAGAAAATTATTTTTTGATCAAATTCTTAACCTTTGGTTTTTGGTCTCATTCTTCCCCCTCCCCCACTTATACGAAAACTGCACCTCTTCATCTGTGCTTATATAATAAGGTCTGTATTGTTCTGTGGTGATACTCTGCCCATTTCTGTAGATGAGGTTGTAAATGGCTTCTTTTACTGGGGGTCAGCTACAAAATAAGCATAAGCCGCTAGAAAAGTACACTCTAGTGAGTATGTTTGTAGAACCGTCATCTATAGCTCTAATATATTGGTGCTGAGAAAACTGATAGATGTTGTGTTTCCTTGAATACAGTGGATTACCCAACTGAGTGATTACTCCATTTTATTACATTTCAAGTGGTTTCATAGTATTCCTCCAAATTGTACATCAGTTGCAGAAATTAGCTTTGCATTTTCTGTTTTCAGGTATATAAAATCAAGATCTATACTCCAGTTAGTAGAGACGTAATAGTTGAAATCTGAACAAAGTGAAGTAATGGGGCTTAAATGAAATATCCCCTTACTGCTTACTAAACATTTGATACAAATCAGCTGGAATACTTTCCTTTCTCCCCCATGCATGACACCATACATAGTTATATAACTTTCTTTTTTTTTTTTTTTTTTTTGAGACAGAGTCTCACTCTGTTGCCCGGGCTAGAGTGAGTGCCGTGGCGTCAGTCTAGCTCACAGCAACCTCAAACTCCTGGGCTTAAGCGATCCTACTGCCTCAGCCTCCCGAGTAGCTGGGACTACAGGCATGTGCCACCATGCCCGGCTAATTTTTTGTGTATATATATTTTAGTTGTCCCTATAATTTCTTTCTATTTTTAGTAGAGACGGGGTCTCACTCTTGCTCAGGCTGGTCTCGAACTCCTGACCTTGAGCGATCCACCCGCCTCGGCCTCCCAGAGTGCTAGGATTACAGGTGTGAGCCACCGCGCCCGGCCGTTATATAACTTTCTAATGGCAGATTTATTTTTTCCCTTCTAGAAGTTCTCAAGCCTATTGTAGACAAATCTAAACAAATTTATTTTTTCCTTCCTCATTTTTCTTCTGTGTAGTTTACCAAACTCTTCACAGATTTTCATCTGGCATTTTGTATAAGTAGTTGAGTATGATTTAAGAAGTTTGTCTGATAATGGGTTCTATCCCTTTGTAGGTAACAAGGGAAAGTTCCCCTTTGCCCTCTGAAGGCTCACTGGAAATCACTGACAAGGCAGATTAATGGAGGAAAAGGCTTGCAAATTTATTTGATCATAGTTTTACGTGACACGGGAGACTTCAGAATAAAGACCCAAATATACAGGGGAAACGGTCCATTTTTATGCTTAGGTTCAACAAAGTATGGACAGCCATGTAGAAATATGATGGGACAAAAAGGGTATGATCCAGTATTAACACACTGAGTGGGGAAGCCCAGCAGGGCCTGTCCGTCTAGATTCTTCTTGGCCTCTCTGAGCATGCGTCCCTTCCTCTGGGTATGGGGCAGGACCCTCTTTGGAATGGGGGTCTTATGACTACAGTCAGACAAGGTAGGTCAGAGAATTTCTTTATGGCCAGTTTTTACACATAAATCTGGGAAAGAGGGGTGGAGAAGTTAGAGTAGTATTTTTAGTTTTATGGTTGACTTTGGGGTAGGAGGGGTTCTGGTTTCTATGACCCGCCTTGGGGAAGAGGTATTTTAGTTTCCATGGCTAACCTCAGGGGAGAATGAGTGGCCAGAGACAGGAGGGCAGGAGAAGGTCAAGAGAGTCTTTTGGTTCTAAGGCCTTTATTTTGGGGTATTCCTTTCTGAGCCCCAAAACCTTTCAGTGTCAGAAAACAGAGATCATTATTAGCAAAGATCAGTTGGAGGCATTTTTACCTTTTATGGACACCTTAGTTATTTATATGAATTTAAACTTCCTTAGTTTCTTATGGTTGCTATTAGTACCTGTCCTTAAAATAGAGAACATTCTTGGATTTCACAAGTATGTTTTATTCTCTCCTTTTTTCATTGATTTAATGATTACTATTTCAGGTTTATAATAGAGCATTCTCCAGTCTTAAAATGCTTATGGCATTGTAACATCAAGTTAAAACTTTGGTAGACCTATATAGGGAATGTAGATGGTTCTCATGATGGGTAGTCCTGGGGTTGGATCAGTGTTCAATTCTTAAAATAACAAATATAAACCACTACATTACTGAATGATATTTTCTCATTTATAATGTTTTGCTTATCTACAAGCAGATTGATAAAGCAAACTAGCAAATGATGGAAAAGCATGTATTAGCTATGCATGCCAAGTTTTACGTCCTTTTTTTCCCCCCCTGGGTAAGTAAGTATGGTTGTGGTGATGCATATTACTTCCTAACATACATCTTTCTGCTAATAAAATTTTTCCTGGTTCCCATACTAAAATGATATACCATTATTCATAATGTTTTACGAATTGGGTGGAAGAGGCAGATGTTCACCAAGCAACATCATGACTTTTTGCTGCTCCACCCTCTACCTAGGCAAGGTGGAAGAACCACTGTTTGGGTGTGAGAACAAGAGAAGCAGGACAAGGAGCTGGAAAAATAGATTGGAGAGATTGCCCAGTGGCCTGGTTGTCTTGGCTGACAGTTTGGACTTTGTGGTCGTGGTGGAGTAGTTAAAGCTTTTTAATAATAGCTTCAATTTAGCAGGGATGTGTTGGTTCCCAAGTTAGTTTCTCATTTATCTTGTTTGTGGGAAATACTGAAAGAGCCAGAGAATTTCCTGTACCAAGTTAAGGCCATCCCAGTAGTCACAGTAATTTAGTTATTTACTTGTAAAAATTCAGAAAAGAATTAATGTAATAAATTTATAAATAAAGACATTGAATTAATTATGGCAGCAGCAGCAAATGTTTTTTGAATGCAGGAAGCTTTCTTGCTTATGATTATTTATTTTGCCAACTCTTTTTTTATGATCCTTTTTTATGATCCTAATATTTATTTAATAATATTAATAGTTTTAGTTCCATAGGTCTTTATATGTTACGCCAACATTATGTAAAGTGTTTTACCATGGGAGCTGAAAGCTCAAGCTTAAAAGATGATGGTCATGAGGACTGTCCCCAACAAGAAAAGAACCACCTGGCACGTTTGCTAGCTTCTCCTCGGCTTCTCAGCTTGTGACTGGTCCCTGGTACCATCCTTGTTTTGCAAGTCACTACTTTGCACTGCGTCATAAACTCTTGCAACCCCAGGAGCAGAGTTAGGATCAAAATTCAGATGGCAGCGCACACTTTCAGCCACGTGAACCTCGTGCCAGTGAGTCGACCAGAGTTCCTTTGGATTTGATTATTCTGCATTGGAGGTAGCCATGGTGAGAGTGGAGGAACATCATCGTGACCTGTTCTGGGGCTCTGCAACATGACTCCTGTGGTGCCAGTCAACAAGCCATTCACCGCCTGCTCCACAAAGATCTCTGCGGCCACAACTAGGTCCTGGTCTCCCTGATTCTCATCTTCAGGGAAAGGGTGCCTTCCTACTTGAGGAGGAGCCGCAGAGACTTCCATGGGAGAAGAACTGTCCAGACAATAGCTATGGATCCTTCCAGAGGATACATCCCGTCATCTGAAGGCACGGTACACTGATTGTAGTCCTGTGGCATAAGTCCAGTCACTGCAGGCGCATGTTCATCCAGGTGGAGGTGCAAGTCTCCATTCTGAGAAGCTGAACTCTTCAGTGAATTAGCCTGCTCCTGGCACGCAATCTCAGACGGAAGGTCGTGGAACTCTCTCCCAGCACCATTCAGTGCGGAACGCGGACTGCAAGAGTGAACCAAGGCCTTGACTCTCACCTCCATTTTCATGCACGTCTCAAGAGTTTGTAGGTCAAAGAGGCCAAGGCGTGGGACTATAGTGATGACCGGAGGGAAGTGGACCGTGTTGGCCTCTAAGCTGTCACACGTTTAAATACTGTCGGCGCTGAGGAGGAGAGGGTGTTCTCACCAGCAGAGTTTCCAGAGGCGTGGTGCACTGGCCTTGCCTTTGGCTTCTGTTTCGCAGAAAGCCTTTTTAACGTACCCATCAGGCTTTCACTTTTTGATCTGGTTTGCCTCCTTTTTCATCTTCACTGTTGATATCACAGCTGGCCATATCTTTGCCACAGCAGCTACCAAATAAGGAATTATCTGGCTAGTGATGGTGGTTGTACTACCATGAAACCAGTTTCTTCTTTACTTTTATTCCAGTTAAAAGATTTCCAGAAGGTTTTAAGACTCATTTTCTTCATTATGACTAGTTACCTCATCTAAAGGGATCAACCTCTCTCTGGAATATTATCCCCAAACATCTGGAGAGGCTGCCATGCTGCATCTATGTATTTTTCCAGCTTCTTGTAACATTTGGAGCCATTTTCCAGGGGTTCTGCTCGGCTTCCTCCCCCAGTTCCTGCATGACTGCCACGTGACTTGTCCTCTCCTCTCCTCTCTGGCAACTCCTCCTCCCGCCTACTACGTCTTCCTCCTCCCTCTTCCTCCTCCCTCTTCCTCCTCCTCCAGGAGAGGCACAGCCCGGTGCTTTGGCCAGAGTGAGGATCTGGTGAGGATTGGGTGCAGAGGAGCAAAGCCGGCTGTCCTGAGTCCACTCCCGGGCAATAGTGCAGGCGGAGTGACAGGGCGCACGAAGCCTGGGGGCTGTGCCTTTGCCAACTATTTATTCCCTTTTATGCCTAAGGCTTCTGCCCATTAACTCACAGATGAAGGTAGCAGACACATCTGTAAAGAAATGACATCACAGACTGACAGAAAAATTTTACAGTAAAAGGTACAAGTAAGTAATGTCCTATGGGAGCAGTAGAGAGGAAGAGACACTTTCTGTCTAGGAAATTTTTCTTCAATAATTTTCCCCCTGGAAATGTCTAAGAAAGTTTTATGGAAGGGTGAAGGGCTTTGAGGCTGTGAAGGATGCTGGGTATTTTGGGTAATGGGAACATCTTGATAAAAGGGACAGAGGCAGGAAACTTTAGGACATGTTTATTTGGGAAAGGTCATTTAATGCATTTTCTGTCAGGTAGAGAAGTAGAATTAGAGAGGTACTTGGGCCATATTATGGAAATATTTGAAGGCTATTTTGAGATTTAAGTTATGCATGGCATAGTTGTGAATAAATGTATCTGTCTGGACTGTTGATTACGAGTAACAGAAACCCAACTTAGAGTAACATAGGCAGAAAAAGAAAGGTATTGCATAAGTAACTGGGATGTCTAGGGGTAGATGCTTCAGGCATTGTCAGATCTGTGGGCTCAGTCTGTCACAGGGCCTCTCTCCTGGCCCTGCCTTCCCTGCTTTGACCTCTGCACATCAGCCCTCCCTGGGTGATCGACCAGATGGTGGCCAGCAGCCGCAGCCCACAGCCTCCTAGCTTAGCATCTTTGGCAGAACTGAACTTCCCAAGATCTTGATGCCACCCTAGAGAAGACTATAGATGTCTTTGCCTTGGTCTGTGCACATCCCTGAACTAGTCCCTGAGCTAAGGGAATGATATGCCGTCAGCGGCCCAGGGGACAGCAACACGTCAAGGGCAGGACGGCTCCTTACACAAACCAGAAGGGGGTGTTGGGAAGGGGAGGGATGTAGGGCAGACAGAAGCTGCAGCTGCCATGGTGTGTGGCAGTGCAGGAGGGAAGGTGAGAGGCGAATGGAGCTGTCAGCCCAGGTAGGGAACATGGGCAGGGGAGGAGGTCTGTCAGGAAGGATGCGGACTCTGTCTTCTGCATGTTGAATTAGAGGTGGTGCTGCGGGTCATTCATGTGGCAGTGGGCTGTTTGGGCACAAAAGTAGAGTGGTAAGGCTGGCATTGTAGCAAAATAAGTGATGATACAGATAGACATTGAAGAGGTAAGCTCACTGAGGAGGATCAGGTACTAGGTGGGATTGCATGAGATTGCTGTTTTTCTTATACCAAAAATAGCAGAACACTTGTGGTTTCATATAGTTCAACCAATTCTGTGGGATATTCCCTTGTGGAAATGGCTGTGTTCTTTTTCTCAGCAGACTCTTGCTTTCCCTGCGGTAAATGCCCTGTGCTATGCTATCTTCTGTGTTATTCTTGGGAGGCTTTCAGCCTCTAGGGAGAACCAGTCGTCCCCCCACCACCCTGCTTCTTGCCTGTTTCTCTCCTTTTCACTGATTTCTCCCTCTCTGACTCCTTCCTCCTTCCTTCTCCTCTTTTGTAAAATATTTACTGTATGCTTTTGAACTAAGTACAGAGCAAGGTGCTTAGTGCTGGGTATGTGGTCACGAACCAGACCTTGCTGGAGTGTAGAATCTAGACACGAAAGCAGAGTGTTGTAGAGCTTATAAGAAGCTCTGCGAGGTGTGGTGCGGGGCTGCAAAACAAATGCAACAACAAACAAAACCAAAATACAGCCTTTCTTTGGTCCTGGCTTTCTCCAAATACTAGCAAACTCATCCTGATAATCGGTGGAGAAACAGAGCTGGCTGGAATATTTTTATTCATCTCAGTGGAAAGAAAATGTTTGACTTCACTTTCTCAGAACCTTCTTTTGCTGGGAAAACAGCTGACGAACCTGCTGGTAAGAACAAAGGGCCAGACCTGTGTGTCTGTAAATCTGGTTTTCACACAGGGCTTCCTGTAGAAGTGTGAGGAGCCTCCTCTCAGCCGAGGAGCAGGGAGAGCCTTCCTTCCTCCCACTCTGCATCATACCTCCCAGGCCCAGGTTCTGTGGCCTGAGAAGACTTTGCTCTGCTGAAAGCTCATTTATTTTTTCTGTTTTAAGCCAAAACAAGGTAAAATGCAGTAGCCAGTTGCTTCATATAAACCACCTGCTCAGTAGGAAATGAAGCAAAACTGTGGAGTCCCTGTTGCTACATAGAGAATTTGTGCTTTCCTTTCCTGTCAGTAAACAAAAGCAGTCAGTTAAAAGAGTGGAGCATTAATTGTTTACAGGATGTTTTCTGTATCAAAGGAAGGAAAAGTGCCTTTTACAAAGTGTGTTCATTGTGTTGGGGAGATTACAACATAATTTAAAGTGTCTCTCTTAGAGAAGAGACATTAAACAAAATATTTAGTCACAAAACACAGAGCTGTTTAATCAGGATTTTTAAAGACTTATTTTGTAAAGTTGAGGGTTTCATAATATATCAGCCTGAAAAATTTTAGGGAACAGAAAACTTCCTTAGCGGAAAAAAATGGAACCCCAAATTTTAAAAAATAGGCTTCAAAGGATTTGAGTTTTTTAATTGTAGAAGATCATGCTTTTTTTTTTTCTTTTGCAAGAAATATTTATCGTTTATAGTGCAGTAATATCTCTTACATAGGCTTCCCGAGGTTGCTTTTCAGTACAGGCATACCTCCAAGATTTGCGCGGTCAGTTCCAGACCACTGCAATAAAATGAATATCTCAGTAAAGCGAGTCACACAGATGTTTTAGTTTCCTAGTGCATATTAAAGTTATGTTTACACTATACTGTGGTCTAAGTGTGCAGTAGCATTATGTCTGAAAAATGTGCAAACCTTCATTAAGAAATACCTTATTGCTAAAAATTGCTAGTGATCATCTGAGCCTTCAGTGAGCCATAATCGTTTTGCTGTTGGGGGATCTTTCCTTGGTGTTGACGTCAGTTGACTGAAGGTTAAGGTGGCTGTGACAATTTCTTAAAATAAGACAGCAGTGAAGTTTGCTAAATCGATTGACTCTTCCTTTTACGAAAGATTTCTCTACAGTATGTCATGCTGTTTCATAAGCATTTGACCCACAGTAAAACTTCTTTCAAAATTGGAGTCGATCCTTTCAAACCCTGCCACTGCTTTATCAACTAAGCTTATGTAATATTCTAAATTCTTTGTTATAATTTCAGCAATGTTCAGAGAATCTTCACCAGGAATAGAGTCCATTTCAAGAAAATACTCTCTTTGCTTGCTCATCTCTAAGATGTAACTCCTCATCTGTTCAAGTTTTATCATGAGATTGCAGCAATTCAGTCACATCTTCAGGCATCACTTCTAATTCTAGTTCTCTTGTTATTTCCAACACACCTGCAATTACTTCCTCCACTGAAGTCTTGAACCCCTCAAAGTCATCCATGAGGGTCGGAGTCAACTTCTTTCAAACTCCTGTTCATTTTAGTATTTTGACCTCCTCCCATGAATCCTGCATGTTCTCAATGGCATCTAGAATGGTGAATCCTCTTCAAAAGGCTTCAATTGGCTTTGCCTGGATCCATCAGAGAAATTGCTATCTATGACAGTTACAGCCTTGTGACATGTACTAAATAATAAGACGTGAAAGCCAGAAATACTCCTTGATCCATGGGCTGCAAAGTGGAGGTGTTAGTAGGCATGAAAACAACAGTAATCTTCTTGTATGTCTCCATCAGAGCTCTGAGGTGGCCAGGTGCGTTGTCAATGAACAGTAACATTTTGAAAGGAATCTTTTTATCCCAGTAGTAGGTCTTAATAGTGGGCTTAAAGTAGTAAAACGTGCTATAAACAGATATGCTGTCATCCAGGCTTTGTTGTTCTATTGATAGTGCACAGGCAGAGTAGATTTAGGGTAATTCTTAAGGCCCCTAGAATTTTTGGAATGGTAAATGAGCATTGGCTTCAACTTTAAGTCACCGGATGCATTAACCTTTAACAAGAGAGTCAGCTTGTCCTTTGAAGCTTTGAAGCCAGGCTTTGACTTTTTCTCCCTAGCTATGAAAGTCCTAGGTGGTATCTTTTTCCAGTAGAAAACTGTCTCATCTATGTTGTGAATCTGTTGTTTAGTGTAGCCACATTCATCAGGGATCTTAGTTAGATGTAGTGGATAACTTGCTGCAGCTTCTACATCAGCATTTTTTAATTCTCCTTGTACTTTTATGTTATAGAGATGGCTTCTTTCCTTAAACCTCATTAACCAACCTATGCTAGCTTCAAACTTTTCTTCTGCCGCTTCCTTACCTCTCTCAGCCTTCATAGAATTGAAGAGAGTTGGGGCCTTGCTCTTGATTAGGCTTTGACTTAAGGGAATGTTGTATCTGGGTTGATCTTCTGTCCAGACCACTGAAACTTTCTCCAGATCAGCAATAAGGCTGTTTTACTTTGTATTCATGTGTTCACTGGAGTAGCACTTTTAATCTCCTTCAAGAACTTTCCCTTTGCATTCACAACTTGGATAACTGGTACAAGAGGCCTACCTTTCAGCCTGTCTTGGCTATTGACATGCCTTCCTAAAAAGCTCAATCATTTTTAGCTTTTCATTTCAAGTGAACAACATGCAACTCTTCCTCTCACAGGTCATTGTAGGGTTTAATTTGCCCTAATTTTCAGTGGTGTTGTGTGTCAGGCAATATGGAGGTCTGAGAAGGGAAAGAGATGGCGAAATGGCTGGTTGGTGGAGCAGTCAGAACACAACATTTATCTGATTAAGTTGGCCATCTTATATGGGTGTTCAGGGTACCCCGAAATAGTTATAATAGTTACATCAAAGATCACTGATCACAGGTCACTGTAACAGATATAATTGTAATGAAAAGGTCTGCAATATTATGAGAATTTCTAAAAAGTGACACAGAGACAGAAAGCACATGATGTTGGAAAAATAGCCCTGATAGACTTGATGCAAGGTTGCCACAAACCTTCAATTTGTTTAAAAAAAATAAATAAATAAAATAAACATATTTGCAAAGCTCAATAAAGCGACGTAGAATAAAGTAAGGCATGCCTTGTATCTCGTACTGTGTCTGGGTTCCCTGACGTATGTCCTCCGTGGCAGAGACTGTCTGTTGCATGCATACATGTACCTTCTGTTCCCAGCACAGTAGCTGATGACCAGGAGGTAGTCAGTGAACATTTGCTGAGTGGACGGCTTGATGGAGGCATGGGTGGATGAATGCTTAGTTGGGTTTAATAAACTAGTGAAGATTCAAACTATGATATTAGATACCCAATAATGTTTTTTTCTAATTAATGCTAGGAATTTTTAAAAATAAGTACTCTTTGGGTTTGTCTGTTTTTATTGTGGTAAAATATGCAGTTCACTGGCATTAAGTAGATTCTCATCATTGTGCCACCATCACCACCATCCATCTCCAGAACTCTTCATCTTGCAAAATGAAACTGTATGTATTAAACTGTAATCCCATTTCCCCTCTCCTGAATCTCTGACAGCCACCATTGTACTTTCTGACTCTATGAATTTGACTAATCTGTGTACTTCATATAAGTGGTATTATGTAATATTTGTCCTTTTTGTGACTGGCTTATTTCACTTAGCATGATGTCTTCAGCATTCATCCATGTTGTAGCATGTGTCAGAAATTCCTTCTCTTTTAAGGCTGAATAATATTCCAGTGTATATATTTACCACATCTTGTTTGCATTTGTTCATCAATAGGCACTTGGGTTGTTTCCACCTTTTTGTGTGAATAGTGCTGCTATCAGCATAGGTGTACAAATATCTCTTTGACATCCTGCTTTTAGTTGTTTTGGGTATAAACCCAGAAGTAGAATTGTTAGATCATATGGTAATGCTGTGTTTAATTTTTGGGGGGAAACCCAACATACTATGCTTTATATTTTTAAGCTCAGAATTGACTATATTAGGTATTTTTTTCCCTGCCCCTTACCCCTGCATATAATCTTAAATTCAGCCACAACTGAGGGACTGCTAGTAACTTTTCATCAACTGTTTTAGTGCTTCTTAAAAATTGAGACAGATTGCAAAAAGTAGCTTTCTAAAACTAAGATCAGTTGTTACAGCCATCTTGGTAGGTGACCTTATTGTTTATCAGCTTTCAAAGTGAAAGGGATGCTGTTAGTACTGTGCTGGGATAACAAGTAAAAACTGGGACTGCTTATTGGAGTATGTTTTGTCTTTTTTCTCCCCCCCAAAACTAAGGAATGTTTTATTTTTAAGACGAAACAAATAGCATTTATACACATCCAAATGCCAGTTGCAGAGTTAACTGGGTTTTATAAGAAAGAAAACTACACTCAGGTGTCTACTAAAAGCTGGAACTGTTGTAGAATGACTACTGCTTCGGGGCCACATGGATACAACGGGTACTTGTCTAAGAAGTCATTCTGTGTTTGCATATGCATGGGAATGCATGGCAAGAATCAAGCAATGCAAGGCAAAATGGCAGGTGGTTAAAGTTCTAAGACCCTTTTCTCCACTTTAATGTGCTCTTGCTTTTGAGAATTACAGTAATGGCAAGTCATCTTATAAAGAACTTTAATACCAAAGAAAACTTAAAGGTCACTACTAAAGTTATACAGGGAGGTCAGGGGGAGAAAAATAGTTTGTGTTCACAAAAGCCAGATTTCACACAGTGGAAGGCACTAAATCTAGTTACAAGTGCTTACAATAGAAAAGAAGACACTGACCTTAATAGAGGCTGGTCATGTTCGTGACGTGCAGGAACTCTTGCTCATTGACGTCTCCATCTCCAACAGCATCATCAGTCGTTTCTACAGCTCCTCATCAGTGAGGTTCTCACCCAACTCCTTGGCCGTGTGGTGCTGGTTTTTGAACAGTATCTTCCGAGTTTCCTCATCATCAAGGAGCTTCAAAGCTTTCAGGATTTCTTCTTTGGTATTTTTCTCAGACATTTTCTGAGTCATCATAGTAAAAAAGTCACTAAAATTCATTTTTCCTGTTCCTTCCTTATCAGTTTCACTCATTATCTTGATTTCTTCTCTCCTGTGTTCAAAGCCCAGGGCGCTCATTGCCATGATAAGTTCCTTAACATGCATAGTCCCAGTTCCATCAGCATTGAAGAGATCAAAAGCTTCCAGGATTTCCTGTGCTGCTCTTCAGTAAGCTCAGGCTTAGGACTCATCCTTTTTGCAGGGCACTTGATGCCATGTTAGCCTTCTAAAAGTTGGAGGCCGTAACTGAGGATGCCACTGCCTGTTGTTACGGCAACTGTCTTGTCTTTGGTAGGAAGCAGAGTGTTGGATCTCGTAGGATTTAGAGAGCCACATTATTTTCATAAACCTATGTTCGTATACTTTCATCCAGCTTGTGTATTCCACATTATTGCGTTTTGAGTTCATGCAGTGTCAAGTAGGAGTGTGGGCACCAGGGCACTTCACTCCAGTTTAGTTTAGAAATTTGTATGTTTACTGTTTTAAAAAATGGTCATTGAAAACAGCATGATTGTAGCACACTTAGGCTGACTTGAGTTCAAATCCTGTACTTGCTGATTCACCTGGAGCGAGTAACCAAGCTCTTGAGCACCAGTTTTCTCATTCAGGGAGGCAGAAAAGGCTGAGTTTTTTTTTTTTTTTCTTTTAAAGTGGTGATGAGTTTGGAAGTAACATATATATATATATATATATATATATATATATATATATATTTAGTAGTGTGTCTAGTACATAGTCAGTGCTGCATAACTAATCGCCATTGCTGTTATTAAAAGCAGATGCAGTTTAACAGAATTTAGTACCAAAGTAGGTACCTGGAGCAGCTGTTCTCTAAACTTTTGGTCTTAGGATCCCCTTGACATTCCTAAAATTATTGAGATCCCAAAGAGCTTTTGATTACAGTAGCATATTTTATGAAAATAACTGTTTTCCAAAACAAAAAAGCAGAATGGCATTGTTTTATACATTTACAAATTTCTTTAATATCTGGCTTACGAGAAGCTGGATTCTCTCACCTGCTTCTGCATTCAGTCTTTTGCACTATTGCATGTTCCTCAACCTTTGGAAAACTCCTTTGTACATTAGTGAGAGGAGGAGAGTGGAAAAGGTAAAATGATGCCTTGGTATCATTGTGAAAATGGTTTTGACCTTGTGGACCCCAGGAAAGATCTTGTCCCTCAGACCACATTTTGAAAACTGCTGACCAAGAGCTTTTCTGGGAGTCTGAACGGGATCTCTTTCTTCTTTTGTAGGTTCTTGCCCAGGCTGTGTGAGCAGGAGCCCGCTGTTCTTCCCTGCTCAGGTAAGCCTGCTAGCAAGGCTGGGGGCAGCACACTCATCCTCGCTCCAGGCAGTCGTTTTGATTTTTAAATTGAGTTTATGTGGCCTATTAATTTTTTTTTTTTTTGAAGATTATTTCCCTTGGCTGATAGATCGAATGTTTTGATATTTTCACTGCTCCACAGCAAACATGAATGAGCATTGCCTTAAGAAAGCCCATTTGAACTTGGAATTGCCTAATTTGGGGGCTTCAGAAGGAGTCACTAACAAGTTCCTGTGAATGTCCCTTAAGGCCTTTAAAAGGGGTATGCTGGCTGGGCTCAATGGCTCGCACCTGTAATCCCAGCTATTCAGGGGGCCAAGGCAGGAGGATTGCTTGAGCCCAGGAGTTCGAGGCCAGCCTGGGCAACATAGTAAGACCTCCATCTCCTAAAAAAAAAAAAATATATATATATATATATATATATATATATATGTAAAATATAATTGGTTTGTACATATCTTCATGGAGTGTCTGTTAGATCAGTGGGACAAGACATGAGTGTATTGGTGATAAAGGGCTGCCCAAAGGCTGCTCCTGGTGCAGGGTGTGCCCTGGATACACTGAGAGGGGCTTTACTTGTGTATGTTCACAAATATTGCATTTTCTGTAACAGCAGGAAAGACAATGGGTCTTTGGAGGAGCCCTGTCAGAAGTAACTACCCCCAGCACATTTTTCTTAGGGCCTTGAATTGTCAAACATGGATTCCCATCTCTCTCTCAGTCTCTGTCTGTACAGCATGTGCACACGTGCATGCACACACTCACACCCACAGTTTTCAAGTTACATACATCCTGACCTTTGACCTGTAAGGACTTCAGTGTGTATTTCCTAAGACTAGAGCTTTTTGCCTAGGTAACAATAGTTGTTATCAAGTTTGAATCATTTAATATTGATTCATTACTTAAACCCTATCTATTATTTGTATTCCAGGTTTGTGATTTGACCCCAAGTGTCCTTTAGGGTGTCACTCCCCCTCCATACAGGATCCGGTCTAGGGCCAGGCCCTGCATTTAGCTGCCATACATCTTGATCATCTTTATTTCCACAGCCTTTGTCTTTTATGTGTGTTGGTGCATTTTGAAGTCTATGGCCAGGGAGCTTGCCTTTAAAAAGCAAGCATTTGATGAGGGTAAGCATTTAAACAGCGGCAAAATACCACTGGGGGGGGGGGAGTGGGTATCCATCATATGTTTCCTTATTGCAAATCATGAATACATAAGTACACATACATTGAATGGTGACATTGTGAAGGTCCTTTCAGGAAAGAGAAGAGGGGATTTGAGGAAACAATAGTGGAGAAAGACTGTCTGAGAAGACTGTGTTCCCTCTTAATGTGCATCCAAACACTTGGCTGAAGTGCTAATGAAAACAGTCGAGCCTGTGTGAATTCTGATGTGGAAATAAAACTAGAGGGAAATAATTAACATCTTCAGCCCAGGAAACAGGAGGTGCTACCTAGGTCTGTTTTAAGGAAAGACCCTCCCTTGGTACAGCTGTCCTGCTCCCTCCCAGTTTTTAGGTTTCCTTTGAAGAATGAGTTCATTCTGTTACTAGCCTGCTGGCCAGCTGAGGGACACCTTATGCCACCTGGACACAGCTGATGACCCTCTCTCTGGTCTTTACTGTGCTTTTGAGTACTGTGGGAAAATAGCTGCTGCCTGGACTTAACACCTGGATTTTCCCTAGTCACAATCGTACAGAGGCACACCTGAGAGGACATGGTCTCCAGATTAGTTTCCTTATGAGTGATTTTGATGAGTGAAGTTATGAGAATATTATGGTATATGCTACAGTATAAACTTTTGTGATATAACATGCTCACAATTTTAGGCATACTACATTTTGTCAAAAATTATATTCTTTAGCTTTTCAATTTGTAAGTATATTTAGTTCAGACAACACAGAAATGTATAAACTAGAACATAAATTGCTCCTGTAGTCACACCCCTCAAAGGCCATCTCTGTTGACATACTTCTTTTAAATCTACATGTATACTTTTTTAAAAATGAAATAATTCAGTATGTACTATTTTAACTGCAGATATGTTGTACATTTGCTTTATTTTCACTTACCAATATGTTGTAGGCGTCTTTTCCTTGTCAACATTAGGTAGTTCCTACTTTTTTTTTTAAAATAACATATGGGTTGTCATTGTGCGGATATACTGTAATTTATTTAATCCTTTGTTGAAGGACATGTAGGTGCTTGTCAGTGTAAACGTCTGTATTTACACTTACACAATCACTTCCTTAAGTTGAATTCCTAGGAATGGAATTCCTGGATGAAAGAGTATGCCCAATTAGAATTCTGATGGATGTTGCTAGGTTGCACTTCAGAAAGATTGTGTTGCAAAGTCACTCTGTCAGTGACTTATGAGTAAGTTGCCAATAGTGAGCAATCTCAGTATTTTCATTTTGTGATTTTCATATTAAAAAGTACTTCATTGCTTTAATTTTTATGTTCTTCTAAAAAATTACTACTGAGATTACGTATCTTTACAAGTTTATTGGTCACTTATATTTCTTTTGCTCATTTATCTTTTGGATTATTTCATGTACTGATTTTTCTTTGTTCGGTATATGACTTGTTTGTCACATGTAACAAATGAGTATTTTTGCCAATTCTTCATTTGACTTCTTTGTTGAGTTATCTTTTGCGATAGAGTAGTTTTGATTTCTGTTAATGTTTTACCAACTATGTCAGTTTTTGCCTAAGTTTAGCCTTTTTTTTTTTTTTTTTTTTTTTTAAGGTAGTTTCTGATTTCTTAGCCTGATTCTCAGGCTAAGAAAATTTCTCCACTTTATGATTATAAAAATTACATTCCGTGTTTTAGTTTTAAATAGGCATGTGATACTTTTTTCCTTTTAATTTTGCATGTGGTATGAGGTCAAGGTGTATATTTTTTCCCATCTGTTAGCCCAGGTATTCTCTTATTTTTAAATTTAATTTTATTTATATGTTTACTGTTTCAGTTGCTTATGATGTTTATCCATATGAAATCTTTAGAGCACAGAGTGAAGTAAAGCTGTGTTTCCTTGACTAAGCTGCTCTCTACCCAGATAGTCTTTTTTCCTAAGTTGAAAGTCCATTTTAACATGGGTTACAATCGTACTCCAATTAAAGGGGAAATAGGAACTCCATACAACATTTGTTGATTAAAAAGCATGAGTGAAGTTCAGTTGCTTTGGTTCTTTTATTTTCACTTTTGCAACAGCCTTTATTCTTACATAAATTTATGTATAAGGAGTACATTGTTTAAAGTGTACAAATTTTGTAATAGCATTAGAACCGAGGAGATGATATACTGATTTAATTGCTGACTTGTTGCCTTATCCTTTATAGATGATTTTACCTTTCAATGCCCTCATTTTCCCATTGGTGAAGTTAGGACCTACTCATTTAACCACTTTAAAGGCGTAGAAACTTGTTTATCAGAGGATTAGGAGACTTGTTCTGTGAAAGAAATGGAATTACTATCATTAGGAGTGACTAAGAAAAATTGGGCTGAGCACCAAATTCTTGTCCTTACAAAGATGAATAGAATTTTCCAAGATAACTGGTTCTATACTGTTATAGTTGTCTGTATTTCAGCTCTCAGATTTCTAGGAAGAATTTTTAATTCCTTAGGCTTTTTTTTTTTTTTTTTTTATCAGAAAGGTGCTGTTTGATGCCTAGAATATCTTGTTCCTCCTTTCTGCTTTAGCGTTATCTTCAACTTTCTACCTTTTTGGAATCAAAATAAATATTGGAGGAATGGTGCTAAGCTTTCCTTCAATCCTGTCCTTTTCCCTTTAATGGTCAATTTCATAAGGCCAGTAGAGTTCTGGGGCTCTAATGGACCTTTTAGAGGGGCCATAATTTATCTTTTTTTAAAACGTTGTCAAACTCAGTTTCTCATTGTCCTGCCTAAGTTTCCGAAGAAACATCACAGTTGGTAGATCTCTATGGAGGGAACGGCAGTGGGCTGGATGTCGTTTGCCTGCTTACAGCAGGTGTGTGCCGTTTCTTGCTGGGATCAGGATGTCGAGAATAAGCCGACTGTTCTGGTGTTTTGCTCCTTTGCTCGGTGTTTGGCCATTGGGATGTGCATTCACCTATGTATAAAACGTTTGGATGTTCTCACATCTACAAAAGGCCATTTCTTGCTGCTTATACTCATGGAATCTCAGGGTGGGTTAACACAAACACTTTCCAGATTATGTTTAAAAACATTGCATATTGCACTATCAACCAGATTTAGAAAGGTGTAGCCACCTCAAGCAGATGGTCCTAAAATCCTAAGACCTGAGGGGAAGGAGACCGTGGGCTCTCCTGTTCCATGCATGCTTGACAGTGATTTAGTTCAGTAAATATTTATTGGATAATTTCTGTAAGTGGAGCACTGTTAGGTGGCAGGGGAAAAAAGATGATGAAAAGACAGCTCTTCCCCTTCAAGACCCAATAATGTAGTAGAGGAGAAACAAATAGTTTTGTTAAAACGTTCATTGCTGTAATCATGGAATACTCCGAGAATGCTAATCAACTGAGATGACCACGTATCTGTGTGTCCTCCAGGGTGCCTGGCATGTTGGAGGCACATAAAACACAGGTTTGAATGGATACATGAACAGGTTTAGACGTGTAAATTTTGGTGTGCTTCATTCATAGTGAAAAAGATGCATAGAAAGAGGTAATGTGGTAGATTTGGGTATGGCTTCATAGGATATGAGGGTTTGATGGAGGTCATCAAGGGCCTGGGGCAGCCTGAGTAGAAATCCAGCTCATGGGCCACCCCCTGTCCTTTTGTACCTGGGGCAGTCCTGCTGTTTCTTAGCCTTCTTCTCCCAAGGCCTAGAGCCCTCTGTCTGTTTTCTGTAGCACCTGAACACATAACATGAACAGAGTAGGATTTGGTCTTTAATGTGATAGGTCCATGAGAGTGGAAAAACACGAACTGTTTTTCCTCTGTTCTTGCAGCACAACAGTCAACACAGACGGCTGTTGTGATCTGACAATGTGTGAAAGTTTCCCCCCCACACCAAACAAGCAATCAGTTCTGCAGCAGACACCAGCTGGGTGTCCTCCAATTCAATTCTGACACCGTCTACCTTGGGATCCGGTCAGGTCCCACAGGTTGAGGGCTCAGTCCCTAAGATGGTCGACCTCCCCCAAACCCCCACTTCAGATGCCAATCCCAAGATCCAGCTTGTTTTCCCTGTGCTTCTGATCAACTGGCTATAAATTATTCCCACGGCCCCCTCCTTGGGCTTGATTAATTGGCTAGAGTGGCTCACAAAACTCAGGGAAACACGTTTACTGATCTATTATAAAGGAAACAGATGAAGAGATTCATAGTGCAAGGTATGTGGGAAGGGGCACGGAGCTTCCATGCCCTCCCAGGTGTGCCGCCCTCCAGGAACCTCCACATGCTCAGCTATCAGGAAACTTCTGAACTGTCCTTTTGGGTTTATATGAGGGCTTCATTACATTAGCCAGTGCTTCAATCAATCATGCCTTTGGTGATCAACTTGACCTTCAGCCCTTCTCCCCTCCCCAGAGTTTGGGGGTGGCCTGAAAGTCCCAATCCTCTAATCATGCCTTGGTCTTCTCTGGTGACCAGGCCCCATCCTGAGGCTACCTAGGGGCTGCCTGCTATGCTTTGGTCAACTCATTAGCATAAAAAAGGTATCACTGGAGATTTTAAGGAGATACTAGTTTTAGACCAGGAAATGGGGTTGAAGACCAAATATATATTTTAGAGTATCACAGTTCAGTACTCTGGTTTCTTGTGGACTGAACCATGCTAAAAAGAAACTGCTTTATACTTGAAATTTCTTTTCTTCGTTGGCAAGGTAAGATATACTTAATAACTGGTAATTCCTTTCTTACCCTTCTCTTTTTCCAGTTTCCGTTCTTACCATTAGGTTCTAGCTAGTTGAATAAATAACAGTGTGCCTTTTCTCTGTTATATTACAAATAAGTTTTCCCAAAATGTAAGCCTGATCAACTTGATCACACAAAGAGGCACTTTATGATTGAATGTGGCAAGTATCTGTACTTGCTCTCATTAGAAATATATTTGTAGGCCATTTCCTCTTCTAATTATTACAGCCTTATTTTCTTTTTACTGTGTGTCAGATAATATTTTAGTACTTTACCTATCTCATTTAATCTTTCAATAGCACTTTAAAGTAGGGACATTATTATATCCATTAAAAAAAAATAAGGACTCTGCCCATCAATTAATGAGTAGATTAACAAAATGTGGTATATGTATACTATGGAGTACTACCCTGCCATAAAAAGGGGTGAATTAACATCTTTTGCAACCATCTGGATGGAACTAGAGACCATTATCCTAAGTGAAGTATCTCAAGAATGGAAAAACAAACACTACAGTACTTGCTATTAAATTGGAATTAACCGATGAGCACATATGTGCTCAGAGGGAAGTAAAACTCAGTGGAAATCAAGCGGAGGTGGGGTGGGGGGAGGAGGGAAGGGAGGGGCAAAACCTACCTAAAAGATACAACGAACACTATTTGGATAATGGGCACACTTATAGCGGTTGACAGAAACATTACAGAAGCACTCCATGCAACCAAAAACATCTGTACCCCCTTCATATTTTGACAAAAAATAAACAAATGTTATGCATGAGCATTGAAAAAAAAATAATAAGGGCACCAAGGCCCAGGTAGGCTCAGTGATTTGCTCAGGGTCACATAGGTAATCTGTTATGAAGCAGGAGAGATCAGACTGCCGGCCCTCACTCTGGCAGTGACTTCAGCAGAAGGCCAAGTCATTTTTGTCTTATTTTATAGATATTTCAGGATGTGATCTTATTTTCTGCAGTCGTGAGAAGAACCCAAAGAATAATTTGTACAATTATGCTGATATCATCAGTATATTCGTAATGCAGAAAGATAAGCACACTAATATTGTATACAACTAAATAAAAATCCTCATAAAACTTCACTGTTCTCATACTTAAAGGAAGAGTTGATGCATTTCATGGCCTGAAGACCTGCTTGAAATATCAGCTTCTCAACACACACTGGCCCCTGAGTGCTGCTATGAGTGCTGATCCTTTCCTGGTTTGCTGAATCTCCAGCCTAAGTGGCGATCGAACGGTTAAAATGATAATTCTGCATGATCTCTGAAAGGGGAGTGTGGGACTACTAGAAAGTCAGTATATATTAGGGCTTATCACTACAGATATTTAAAATGCAGTGTCAAATTTTGTGCAAGTCTTCTACAGAGTCATTATTTGGAAAGCGTTTATAGTACGATATTAGAAAGACAATTCTGTATATTCCCTTAGTGAAAAGCTGCTAATACCATTCATAGTTCATGAATCTGAAATCCAGCAGGGCTTTTTCACAAAACACATTGTAATTTTAGAAGTTAAATATCAATATGGTTTGTTTTGTTTCCCGTGTTTGTTTTTATTAAACATTTCTCTCTGGAGGAAGTGTCAGTGGTTTTATAAAGGAAACATTCAATGAGAAATAACGGATAGTGTTAAGGTTTTGATTCTTTCATAAAGTAACTGTTTTTCCTTTGATGAGAGCACTTTCCGTGATAATTAGCAATGTGTCTGATAGAGGCTGAGAGGAGCCATCTCTTTTTGAGAGTTATTCCAAACTCAGACACTCCTTCTGCCTCATACATTTCTGTGGTCTAGGAAGCTGTAGGACTCGGACTCATTTCATGCCCTTTGCACTTTGAGACGGTAGAAATAAAGGCCCCAGCAGTCACCCATTTAAAAAGTTTGTTTATTTAGAGAGAGAAAGGAGTAGAGAATCTGTAAGTACAGTAAAATGTGGTAAATTTTTATATGGAATTTCCTACTCCAATGGGAACAAGTTTCTAAGCTCAAGATTCTTCTTTCTTATACTCAATGTGGTAATAATAGTAGCTCGAATTAATTGAGTACTTTCTGTGCTAAATCTTGTTGTAAGCACTTTGCAGGTGTTCCTTCCTTTAGTATGAAGCCACTCCTGGTACTGTCTTCCCTACTCTGCAGATGCTTTAAGGGGCCTGTCCGGTTGCACAGAAAGTGGCAGAGCTGGAACTTTGGTCTGAAGACGTAGATTCTCATGCCAGGCTCTTAGCCACGGGCGTGTGTTGGCTCCCATGTATTTGCAGGAATAACATTCTGGCAAATGGGCTTGGTGGAAATAGTGTGATTTAGTGAAAAAGTGAAAAGAACCCAAAAGAACCTCAATTTCATAGTTGGACAACAGCATGGTTTGCCATACACGTTGTCTGATTGTTAATGTAACCTTGGGCAATTTATCTAAAGTTTTTAATCAAAATTCACTGAGGCAGTGCTTGTTATAACTGATTCAGCTGTTTTATTTATTTTTTTTTACCTGAAAAATTGACTAAACTCTGTTGGCAAGACACTTACTATTTATTACTTCTCCCATCTTGGCCTTGTCCTGTCCCCACAATAAACATCCAGGGTAAGAATCTCTTTTTTAATAAATACATTGAGAATAGGAGAAGTGAATGCTAAATGCAAATCGCGGATTAAGGAGTGTTAAAATTTAGCTTTTAACTTTTCACTTTCCTACGATCTCATATGTTTCTTGTAGCTGCCTGTTGTGACTTGATCTCTAGAAGGGTAGTGTTCCTAGCCTCTTGCTGTCCCATTGTTCGCAGGCTTAGTTCCTTGTGCTAACCCTCTCCCTACTAGTTTTTGTTGCCTGCCTCCCTGGCCTGGGCAGTTGACCTGACTTGGTCTAAAAGCTGTGGTTTTAAGCAGTCGTTCTAAGCCCTAGCTGCTTACTCAAGCAACTTCTAAAAATACCAATGCTCGATATTTAAAAACAGAATTAAAAACTGAATTTCTGACATTTATATTTTTCTAAAGTTCCCAGGGTGATTCTGATGTGCAGTGAAGGTTGAGAACCCTACTTTAGTGTAAGGGAAGCTGGAAAGATGTATTCAATAATTGTAATGTAATAATGACCTTCATGTCTGTTTAAATTGGGGGGCGGTGGGAAAGGGTCTCTTAAGAGTGACAATGAATACTGTGGAAATGTGTGGCTCAGTTATCTGCCGTCTGCCTGTTCCCCATCTCACCCCCTGCCATTTTCCTGTATAGGCTATAAGGGCTAAATTGGTTTGCTGTGTTCAAAGTAAGGAAGGAGGAATCCAGGTAGGGAGGTGACCACAGGAGCTTAGGTGTAGACTGAGAATACATTCTGGCCTTCTTTTCCATTCCTTTGTCTATTGTTTAGTAGTTTAGTATGTAGGAATTATTTCTTGGTATGATCTGCTTGCCGAACCATACTATTTTTAGGCACTACACCACACAATAGGTTTATAAAAAGGCTATTGAACCTTTTGAGGCTGCTGTATTCTGTCTGACAAGGGCTGAGTTACAAGTAGGCTCTCCCGCCTCACGGTTTCAGGCATGTAGGATTTTTATTGTTTCTTCTTTAGAAAGTGTCTGAATAGCTTAAAAATACAGTGGTTTGGCAGTCTGACAGGTGATGCCAGATGTCTACACAGCCCTGCTTCCATGCCCCGGTTCTCCAGACACAGCTTCGCAGGTGTTTGTTAGGTTGCTAATTCTTATTTCTTCTCCTTTTCCTTTTAAAATGTGCTAAAATATGCACAGTTAGTGGTGCTGAGGGGAAAAAAGTGAACATGTGAAGCATTTTCTTGTTCTTGAGTCTCTGCTCTCTGTCTAATGATGTGTTTTACTCTGCTGAGGGGATCCCCTTGTCCAGGTCTGATTTTCAAGTGGATTAAACCGATAAAGCCAATACAAAATGCTTATTATTTTACATATGTTTTTAAAATGGCAAACAGATCTTGCTGGTTTCTAGTCCATTTCTCAGAAATATGCATCAGTACATTAGTGGTATGTAGTGGATGAAGAAGTATTAGGTTACTAGCACTTGCAATGGAAAAACAAATCTCTCATTATGAAATAATATGCCTTTAATGTGTCCACATCATAGATTGGATATTATTTATGATTCTTTTCTTCCTTTATTGTATCTCCCTCCATTAAAATGCTATAATAGGCAGTGTATTAGGATTACTGCGTAGCTTTGACTTTTTAAAGCATGTTTCTTTATGCAGATCATTCCCAAACTAATTTGCATCCAGGCAATTAGCCAAGTAAAGGTTTTTCTTTAGCAGTGCTTAGCGAGGGGATAGACTCTAAGTTATCTTTGACGACTTTCATGATTAATACCGAAGGTATTTAACTCCTTTCTGCGGTGCTACAAGTGTATGAGTCTCCTCGGCATTTGAAGTGTACTATTGAGATCTCTGCCACTCTGTAAGGACTGCCTAGGCAGTCTGGTAAAGGGGAGCATTTTGGTTTTCCTCACTATGTTCGTGCCATTTCCCCTATTTCTCCTCATTGGAACTTCTCCAAAGTCCTCTACCCTCCAAAACTCCTTGGGGATTTGTTGCTTATCTGGGCAACTAATCCATACTAACGCCATATTTCTTCTGTCAGGGTCCTTTAGAGAAGCTAGTACAGTGGGATGCTTCAGGTGGCTGGATTTGTGGCTTCCCCTTCACTTCTAGCCCTGGAAGGTGTTTAGTAATTTCCAAACCTGTGTATCAAGAGTCACCTGAGGCCTTTGCTGAACATACCCATTCCTAGGCTGACTCCACACGCTGCCCCTGGATTTTGATTCAGTGGGTATAAGGTGGGAGCTAGAAAGTGGAATTTCTATCAAGATCATTCTGATGTAACTGTCTGTGTAGACTGGTGAATGATTGGAATAGTCAGAGCCTGGCAATGATAAGTACCTTATCCAAGGTCACTGGACGATCTGCTAGTCAAAGGTTTTGTTTTTTCTCCCCCTATCTGTAAATACCACAGAAAAGACTGATGAGTTAATTGAGCTATTTATCCTGGACACTGGCAAATGGATGTTTTGTTCATTAGTTTTCACTTCCTGTTACGGAACGGGGTTGGGGGGTGTCTCCCTGTGACAGAGAGGGACATACGATGAACATAGGATCTATGTATTCACCCGTCCAGCTCCAAACTAAAAGGTAATGAGTATATTGAAAGAATTATTGTGAATTGTATTATTTTGCCATTGTCTTGGCCTCATGTTTGTGTCCAATGAGTGCCCTGGTTAACTGTGCATCTGATGGGTTTATGAGCAAGTTTTATTAGACAAAGCAGGTACATATCGGCGGCCAGTCAGAATTTGGCACAGAAATGTCCAAAATGTAGTCCTTAGTCTGATCACTTAGTGACAGATACTTATTTGCAAATCCATTTAAAATAATCAAAAGCTGACTTCTGAAAATGTATCTGAAACCTTACTCTCTTTTACCAGCGTACATACTGATAAAAAGCTGAGAAGAAAAAGAAGAAGGATGTTGTAGTCATTTGTATCATCAGAAAGGTCCAGGAATTCATATTATTTGACTGACTTTATCTTTAATCGGTTGTCATAGAGATTGCAGCATACTCCTAGGGAACTGATAAACAGTGGGAATGTGGAAACCAAATGACTCTTTATATTATACATGTGAATAAATGTGTAGGAGTCATAATATGTTTGTCTGGAATGTGGTAGGTTCTTAATATTTGAATGACAGCTTAATGCTTTAAAAAGGACTCCTTTTATGTCTATTAAAATTCTAGTTCAGAGTACTGCTGTGTTTTTGTTTACTTTTTTCCCTCTTCATAAAATGTAGACTTTAAAATCCAGTATCTTCAGTAGGATAATTTATATTTCTTTATTATCCAAGTTTTATATCTTGGTAATTTTCTAGTAGTGGTACCTCTCATGATTCTCTTCCTCTGTGAGAAATTAAATCCACACAGGAGCTTCCATTTCTGGCTGATGTTATAATAGAACTTGTTACTGCAAGGCTCAGGGCCTCGGGGCTGCTGTGTTCCTGGTCTGGCCACTTAGCCTCCTGAAGGTTGAGGCCTCGGGCTGTACCTGGGCCTGCCTCCCCCCTCAGTGCTGCTGCTCCTGCCTTCACATGCAGGGAAGCAGGTGAGCTGTGGAGGTCCTCTCTGCTGGCCAAGGTGACTACACGCAGCACCTTCCTTCCTAGGAGGACTAGACGATCATTGGGAAACCTTCCTATATCTGAGGAATTATGCCTTTTTCAAGGAAGCTACAATAAGTACTCAACTTGATGAGCAGATGATCTGAAAAAGATGACTCTGAACTAAAAAAGACCAGTGGGGCATATGAGCAACAGGACATAGCAGCTTCTTTCAAATGATAGTATTTGGCTAAATAAATTGCAAACTGGATTACTGATTTCTTACTAACTTGGGGGGTGTAGTGCTGACAGCTGGGGAAGGAGTTCAGGCATGTGGTTTGGGGTAGGAGATGGTAAGCTGTTCTGTCCTGATAGAATGGCGGACAGGACGATGGGACTGCTGGCTGCACGCTACCACCAGCACCACACAGGGAACTTTTTTTTTTTTTTTTTTAAACGTAAACTAAGTTTCTTTGCTGTCAATGAAAGACTGGCTAAGGGGCTATTTCTGTTTTGAGTTAATTCTTTTGTTGGCCCTGAAAGTCCAACAGTTCTGTGTATAATAAAGATAACAGATTAGGCAGGGATCAAACATCAAGAATGAATTGGGAGGAACCAACAGGAAGGAAATTTGTTTCCAGACTGATTTACTGATGTGTAGGTATTACTGTCCCTGAATCACAGAATTTTATTTTCCTGATGAGCAGATAATCAACTTATATACACATTGAATTAGCCTTTATTGCAAAATTCATAGCTCACTCTAATAATAGAGCAATTTACTGATTTAAAGTAATACACACATCTTCATTTACTGATAAATTGAAGGCTATTCATATTTATAACCAATGATTTCTTTGCTTTATGGGGGTAACCCCATTAAAAGTAACATGTATTCCATATACAATATTTGGATAGAAAGAAGGAAGTAAAATCTCCCTAAATGCCAACATCCAATGATGAAAACAAAATTTTGGAGAATTCATCATTTTTATATAAATAGGTGTGTCTGTATGTTCTTTTATAGTTGTCAATATACTATATATACATTTTGGTGTACCTTTTTTAAAAGCATTTTAACATTGCACATCTCATTATTTCATGGTTTTTGTAAACAATATTTTTATTTTAGTAAATTTAATGTATTTATTTTACAGAAGCTGGCACAGTTCTCTTCAGGAACACAAACCTGGGCAAAGGGGATTTGCCCTTACTGCCTGTGCAGTTCTCAGGTTTGGTGCCTGTGGCCGCGGACCCTAAAGCACTCTGTACATGCTGGATCTAGCTGGAGCTGATTGAGTTTGTGTTATTATTTGTCCATATTGGAAACATACCTTCTGTATGAAGATGTGGAAGAGAAAGTTTATTAAATAGGATGCAGGTACCCTGTGATTGAGCTCTGCATAGTGAAAATACTTACTCAGGCTGGCAGATTTCTAGGATAATCCTTGCTATTTCATGGGCTGGCAGGAAGAAGGAAGCTGAGCTCTGGCTCCCTGCTGGGCTCAGAGTGCTGATGTCTGGGGTTGCATGGTAAATTCAGATATTCTTTTATTTTACATAATTGAGATCACCCACCCACCAGTGGCATGAGGACTCTAGAGTGTGAAATTAACACATCAGGTGAATTTTATATCATGGTAGCCTTGGGCTGGTTTTTGCAAATTAAATTTTTGCCTCAGCCCTGCAAAGGCAGTATTAATTTAGTACTGGTGAAACCAAATTGTTTCCATGACATTTCTACCCTGAGAGGTGAGAGGATAGTTTTATACTAGGATAGTGAGCCAAGCTGAGTAAATTGTTATCTGTTTGGTAAAAGCTACTGTTGACCAAAAGTCATTACCCTCATAAAACTTGATCTGCATGGTGTAGAAATTTAAAGAAAACATGCATAGTATGAAGGTTTAGGATGGTGCCATCAGCTAGCAGAAAGGCCAGCTAACTCATCCTAAAGACTTATGAGTGATATTTGTTATCTGGCATTCAGAAAAAAAAAAATGATTTTTTTTCAATGCACTGGGAATGGATCTGTCTGTCAGACTTATCTAGTCACATTACCCAAACTTACTAACCAGAGTATGTAATAAGAATGCCTGCTTAGTAAATTGTAAAAACAAATATGCCCATTATGGGAACCTGAGTGTGGACCTCTTCTCAGCCACACGTGGTCTCCCTGAAAGTAGGCAGATGTCTGAAGGTTGATTAACACATTTGCCATCAGAGCAAGGGCAGGAAGTGAATTAAACAATGTGAATACTGGATTCAGGTAACCACTGCCCAGAAAAAGACTCTTCGTCTGAAGGCTGAGGTTCCTTGTCCTCTGGATGCCAGACTTCGCTCCAGTATTCTCCTTTTGCCATGTCCCTAGTCCTTGACCAAAACTTTAATTATGTTTTGCCATTCATTATGATACAGTCAAATCTTATAGGCCTTGAAGCTTCTTGCTCTTTACAGTTTACATCTCAGTGGGTGATCTTTTCTCCTTATTTCCAAGCTCTCTGGAAGTAACTGGCTTTCCAGGTAGGGTTCTGTTTGAACAATGCAGTTAAGATTTGTCACTTTTTCCAGTAAGGCTGTTTCTTTGTTTTGACTTACTTTCCCTACCAACATTGCTTTGTTGACGTGGAGTAATGAGTTATATAAAAATATTGTGCCTAAATGTTTTAAATTTATGACTTATCTATCAACTGATGACATAACAGTCAGTGTTGTACTGGTACATGGTGTTTGGCCTGTTGACACTCTTCAGTATTTGCTGGCAGTATTTCATGTTGCTGACAATTTTTTGTGTCTTCACTGTGCTGATTATCGTGTTAGGCAGGGTGAGAGAATATAGCATTGAATGGATTTCTTTGATTTCTAGATTCTCAGTCTAGTGGGATAAACAAGCATGTAAATAAGTAATGGTAATGTTGGAGTCACGTCTGCCAGAACACAGAGGACAAGAGCTATGGTTTCCCAGAGGCAGTGAGAACACATGGAAGGCGGCATGGTAGCTAGAGAGGAAATATTCTTTTGGGATAATATTGGGTTGTTCACAGTGCCTGTAGTTCGGAAGGGTGGGGGAAGAAACTCAACGGTGGGGAATGGGAAGACTGGTTGAAGTCATTGGTTGGTAGGGCCTGGAATGCGTTGGTGTTAGGAGGATAAATGACAGACATAGAGAGAAGCATGCAAGCAGATTTTTGTAAATCCTTGACTACAATTAAATGCCCATCCCTGCTATATGTGGCTTCTACTTTGACTACTTGAATCTTTGAGCCCCTTATCTTATGTCTAATAGGGATACTGATGACTACATCATGGTGTGTCTTAGGTAGAAGAGAATGCCTGAAATGGAGCCCAGCCCTTTTATGTATGTTACATCCTCCCATTTGTCCTACACACCTGCTGAATCATGTGGTAGCAATGAGACCAGCTCCATAAACATTTTCACCATCCCCTACCATGGATTGGACAGGCACCATGCAGCGTCAGCCTTTCATTTCCTTCAAATTTAGTGTTTTACTGAGATGCCCTCACAAGTTTTTGCTAGTCCTCATTTGCTCATGGAGCACAGGAGAAAATTCACCTTTGTTGGGTGTGGGATTTCTTTTGCGTGGCTTCTCTCTCCATTCTTGACTGCCATCCCAGAGCTCTAATAAGCACTGGCCTATATCTCTCTTGGCCCAACTGATTGACTCTGTCCTATAGTCATGGAAATTTTGATATCTGAATCTAAACAATTGAGTGAAATGAAATGAGCTTCAGAGAATTGTTTAACTTTTTCTGGGTAAAAATTGTCTTACCTGTTTTCTTGCAGACTGGAGTTTGACCCCAGTGCTCACTACCTTGGAGCTATTCAGTTTTGTTTTTGTGTTTTAAAGTGTTTGTATAAGGGAGGATAAGATGTCTTACTTTACAAAGCAAAGGTTCAGAGATTCTCAAGTGCAATTGAAACCCGCTCCTGAAGACACATAATTTCTTTTGCCTTTATCTTGTTTCTGTCTCCGTTAGCTTTTCCCAGACAACACACTTACCTATCTGGTTTCTCCATATCTGAATTGAGTTTATGTGCTATTGATAGCTGCCTTTTAAGTTGCAGGGATTCCATTTCCATCAATGTCTACAAAGCATTAAGGCATGTTTGCAGAATTTATCACCTGGTATGTTAAACTGCACCGTGGCCATACCTTGTTACTAAAGGGAGGGAAGAAATTTTGGGTTCAATCTTTGTTTTAGAAATGTAATTGAGATTAGTTATTTGGTTAACTTAAGCAACAGCAGTGGCAACAACAAAAAACCTGGCATGGCAACAGATTAAATAAATGTTGGGGAAATTGGAGGGGCTAGGGCTGCCAGCAGGACTCAGTTGAGTTTAGTTCATTCCTCTAAGTTTTGTAACAGGCAGAGACGTAAACTTTTATCACTGTCTACACATTAAACTTCTTTAAACAGCTCAGTGGATTCTGAGTTCTTGCTGCAGATATTTCAGACTGTGTACACTCATGTTATCTTTGGCTATAATGTCATCTTTAAGGAATCCTGTGTTAGCTGTTCAGTGTCTCTCACCAAATTGAGGTGATCCTTGAACTGTTGACAATCTTCTGGGTTAACTTTGGCTTGTCATTACTTCAAAATGCTATTCAAGGACATTATTGAATGTCAAGGTTGCTAGGAAAGCAACATTTTAGTTAATACCCTTGTGAGCTTAATACCTTTGTGATGCATAAATGTTTTTCTATAATGGAGAATTTATAGAATGGTTTTGTTTAGAAATTTTTTGTGTGCTTTCTAGGACTTGGAATGTAGAGTCCTCTATCTCCCGCTGTTATGTCCTTTCATCCTTTTCTTTATTTGGAGTTTCCAAAGACTTGAGTAGACTACTTGGTTCTTTTTTTGAATCTGCTGATTTTTCTGTGAAGCTGATGTCATGGTCTAGACCTTTACTCTTACATATGCTAATTATTAGATTACATTTGGCCTGAGGAGGCTTTATTAGAGGGGTTGAAAAAGGTGGCTTGTGTATCAGCTGTCTGCTTTGTCTTGGACTTGGTAACACTTTGGTGCGAGCTTGTATATGGTGGAGCAGTTTTAGGCTGTTCATTCTGTGGCCTTTGGTTAGTCTGTCTTCAGGAGTTCTGAGTAGGCTTTGGGGAAACTAACTCCTCATTCAGGCTGTAGGTGTTAAAGATCAGAGTAGGGTTTTGTTGCTCCAGGTTGGCTTTAGGGAGGCACAGGGTAGCATTATGAGTAGAATTATCTTCAGAATTGGCTCCATAAATACCTGCTTTCCCACTGTGGCCTCAGATTGCTATGGAGGTGAATAGTTGAGTCTGAAACAGTTTTGTGGTTAATTTTGAGTATGAGAGTAGTAACGGAAAGATGAATATGTTTGGTGGTTTCATTTGTTTAATAGAAGTATCACTTTTTTTCTGAGTACTGCTGAGATTAGTGATGTGATTTAGAGTCTGTAAGTTTTTCAGATGTTTGTGTTGTAACTGATTTTAAAGTAAAAGCCTCTGCCCAAATTGAATAATTAATGTACAGAAATATGTAAATGCGATTTTTGGTTTAACTTATTTGCTTTTTTCCCCCATGGACAGGTATTTTAAAGAAGCAGGCCAAAAACTTAATAGAGAGAAAGGGACATTTAATTTTGCTACACAAATGTATGATGGGCAGATTCTTTCACTTAGAAATTCACTGTTGGAAGTTATTTCCTTATTGTTATTGTAATAAAAATAATTTAACCTTTTTTAGTCTGTTAGATAAAATTAAACCAAGAAACTCCATGGAATGCCTGGGAACAACACCCGGCTCGCCAGCACAACAGCTGCAAGGCCAGGGTGCACACTAAACAAGGCTGATGCAGATCACATTTCTAGAAAGAAAACATCAGCACGTGTGCGGTAGTGTCAAGATATGTGTGCGTTACATAAATATTGCTCGCCAGTTAAAATAAGTTACTGCTTTATTCTTTATGACACCAGTGTTCCTGCAAAAGCAAACTGAAGGGAAATCTAAATAGTACCCTGAGAAAGAATAAAGGGAGCTATTTTTAGGGTAGCATTGTGGAAAGACTTTTCCTGTCGAAGGCTTTGGTATTTGAGAGGCTGAATAAAGTAAGTTTGTTAAAAATAGGACTTTAAACGTAAATATTTTATTTCATAATCTCTTCTTATAGCACAGCCACTTAACCATGTCTTTTCCTGTGTGTTGTGGACATCTCTGCCTTGCTGTTGACGTTTCAGACAGTCCAGCCACTGGTGTGCTATATCTGACTTACAGATTGTTCCCGCCTCATTCTTCTCTTCTGGTTTCCTCTGATGACTGTGTTTAAATAATTCTAGTGTTTGTTAACATTCATCTCTCAGAAGGACAGGCAGGAGATCAAGATATAAATTTAAAATCAAATGTATCCGTTTTGATTCTTAATAGTTATTCTGGTGGAAAAAATATTTTCTTGGAGTTGAAACTAATGTTGTGGAAAGATTGGTATGTTAATTGGGCCTCCTGCAGTAGATTATCAACTTCCTGAAGTCAAGGCTCATGCCTTAGGTATTTTTCATCACCTGTCTTGGGGACTTGCTGACTGGTAAATGCTTAATCAATGCTTGAATGAGTTACTAGAAATTTGATTTCATTGATGCCTTATCTGTTCTTTATCAGAAAATGTTTATTGGTCACTTATTGATGGCTCTAGCTCTATAATGAATATAAATCTGTGTTTGTACTCTTGGAATTTATTGTCTGATAATGGAGATAAATATTCACAAACTAAAGAAAAATTCTACCTTTAAAATGAGTTTTATGGTAGAAGAGGACTTAGATGTATATTTTATAAGAGGAGGGAAACATAAATAGATGCTCAGAGGAGGAAGAGTATAAATAGAGCAGGCAGTCAAGCAACTCCTCTGTCTAAATCCTGGGTTGGCTCCTTCCCCTCTGTCAGTCTGTCCACTTCCCACACGTAGCTGGGGCAGGAGACAAGGCATTGCACCGTAGTGTCGGTTTGAGTGGTACTAGGTCCTGGTTTAAAGCAGTGAGTGCAGTTGAGGAACAATGAAACAAAAACAGTGCATTGGGAGTGAGGAGACGAGCCTGACCACAAGTGAAAATACAGGAATCTGCTGTTCACTCCATGGATCCTCTCTCTTCCCTCATACCGTGTTTGCTGTGATAATCCATGCATTTATATATTCTTTCATTCAACAAAGACTGATTGATTACTAAGTCTATCTTAGGCAGATCACCAGTTCTGTAAGTCAGTAAGGGCCACCAATCTCGTGGTTTCAACTTTATACCCAAAAGGGTCAAGAAAAATACAGTATATAAGCATATTGTTAATATTCATAAAAGCTGACATTTAATCACTGCTTAATCTTTGTTAGGTACTGACTAAAGTCTAAATACTTTATATAAATCTAACACTTTCTAACTTAAAAACCTGTTGTTTTCATGGTAAAGTTAAAATTCCTTGTCCTGGCTTGTAAGGCTCAACTGTCAGCTAAACAACTCTCTCTGGCTTTAGCTTTGTAGCTTTTACTGTTTGCTGGAAGAGGAATCGTTTGCTCTAGCACCTGTCCTCCAGGCCTCCTCCGTGGGGCTCTGGGCAGCATCTTCTCTCCGAAGGGAGAGTGAAACGTCTTCCCCAGGCCCCTTCTCACCTCTGCCACTGGAGTCTCTGTCCTTCCTTGAGATTCTCACCCCTCCTGTTGGGAGTACTACTTGTCAGTTTGGTCACATTGCTTTTCATATTTATTTACTTTTCAAATACAACCCATCCTTAATTAGTTATTAATGAGTTTTTTTTTTATCAGTCCCCTCCAGTAAGCATGGAGCAGTAAGCCTGCTGGCACCCAGCCCAGTGTTCCTTAGGTTCCTCGGACATTGAAGTTGCGAGGAACCTTATATGAGGTAGTGTTTCACGTCTGACCCCCCACCCTTCTTTTTTATTTATTTTTTTCTCTGAGACAGAGTCTTGCTTTGTCGCCCTGCTAGACTGCAGTGGTATCATCACAGCTCACTGCAACCTCAAACTCCTGGGCTCAAGTGATCCTCCTCCCTCAGCCTCCCAAGTAGCTGAGACTACAGGCACACACCACCACGCCCAGCTATTTTTTTCTATTTTTAGTAGAAACAGAGTCTTGCTTTTGCTCAGGCTGGTCTCGAACTCCTGACCTTAAATGATCCTCCTGCCTTGGCCTCCCAGAGTACTAGGATTACAGGCGTGAGCCACTACACCTGGCTTCCCCCTTTTTTTGATAGATGGAGAAAGAATTGGTTCTGGGTCATATAATACAACTAAACTTATTCCAGGGAATCTTAAGAGAAGGGAATAAACTAATGTTTCCTTGTTTTGTTTTTTTTTTTCTTTTTTTTTCTTTTTTTGAAGTGCCTAGTAGATCCCAAACATCCATTATATTATCTCAGTAAATCTTGTCGCCAACCCTACCATATCCTTTATTACCTCTCTGCAGATGAGGCAGCCAACTTAGAAATGCATGGTAGTTTGTTCAAGGCCACCTAGCTAATAAGTGGAGGGAGGAGAATTCTCATTCAGGCTGTTTTTCTCCAAGGCCCTTGCTATTTTCACCTGTGGTCAGTCTTGTCTCCTCATTCGTAATCCACTGGTTCTTTTTTTTGTTTGTTTGTTGCTCAATGGCATTGACTGCTTTCAAACAGTACCTAGTGAGTCCATTTAGCAAATACCTCTCCATGTTGCCCTTCTCCCTTTTTTCTGCTTAAAATATTCTTGGATATTTTAATAGTCTTGAACATTTTAATTAATAATTTTGAAAGAGGTTTTTAGTATTTGTCTGTTTTAGCCTACGCACCTGTTGAGTTTTCTTGCTTTATCACCTTCCCCTGTGGAGACGAGTTGCCAGCCTTGGTTCTGTTGTCTGTACTATGAAGACAGTAATGGTGTTGGATACTTTTAAATGAGACTGCTGCTGCTGCTGCTGCTATACTAATTTTGATTGTAGCAACAACAGCCACAATTATTAATGTTCTGAAGGGCAGAATCAGCTGTTACTCCAAATGTTCTTCTGATTTGTATAATACTGTTAATCTGCTTTTCTGGTTGAAAATATTGCTGCTGTCAGGATTATTTCTTGAATAAATGAAGGTGGCTGCACAGACTCTTGTAGTTGGCAACGCTATTTGCTTAAGTTAAAGCTATCCTTGTATTGAAATTTTTATATAGATGGGTTGAAATACAAAAAAAGGCATAGTAATTAAGTCTGGTTTGTGGTGGGTGGCTGCATAAGAACGTTCGTATTTAAAATACTGAGAAATGTAAATATTTGACTTGATATAATGCAACCATACATCCTTCACTAGATCGTGATTATTTAAACCTTCTGTTGAGCTCTTAGACAGATGGTCTTTTGAGTAATGAACACTCTCCTTTGAATACAGCAAGATGCCATTTGGTAAACTGATAAAGTGGCATTATTAATAAATATTTCATGCAACAACAAAAAAAGTCCAAATTAGGAGTGGGTAGTTGCAGTTTGGAAAACTTCTAAATTCCATTTTATGGAGAGTTAAGAGTATAATCCCTTTTCAGTCATTTGAACAGCTATTCTCCATTTCTGCACAGGAATGAAAAAGAAATTCCCTGTCACAGTTATCACCATCACACTGTATTTATTAAGAATCTCTGCCTGTGTGTGACTGGGCTTCAGAATGACTTAGAGTCTTCCCCTCTGCTAGTTACGATGATCTAAGGCAGCAGTGATTTGGTAAGTTAGGGACGTAAAGAAACAAAAATGATTAAGAAGAAAATAATACTGCCCATTGTTTTTGTATGTTGAAACTTGAAATGTCAGTTGCATCAGCAGATTTTCAGTTTAAAAAAACTTAGTCCCCCCCCCCCATTAGTGCTTCGGGTCCTCAGTCCCCCAGAATTTTAGGCACATAGTGGTACTGTGCCTCACGTATTTGTAATTATTAGGAAAAATGTGTCCCATTTACATAAATTTGCCACATAATGAAAGCTCCATCAACATTAAATAACCTGTCTATTTTAGTCATTTAGCATATATTTTTTAACAATTCGTAAGAGTTTTCTCATAACTACTTGCCTTCTCCCCTACCAACTGCTTACACTCTATAGTGGTCAGCTGGTCAGCTTTAATTCTATATACTTCTACAATCATGACAATTTGGCTTTTAGAGCTGTTCTTTGGGGAATAATTAGAGAAAGCCAGTTATAAAAGAGGAAAGCATGTTGAAGAGGATGGTGGTGTAAGGCTAGAAATATCTTATAGTCAAGTCTTAAGAGAAAGGAAGGGAATGGGGGGAAGGTCCCGTGTCTGCTGAAGGGAGGGGGGGGACATGAGGTCTGCCAGGTAGGCTGGAATAGAGGCAGCAGGGCGAGGGCTTTGCTGGCTGTTCTTTCCCCTCGGATGCGGGGAGGACCTTGCTTGGGCCAAGTGGAGGGAAGGGTGCTGGCAGTGCAGGCTCAGCACCGAGGCTCCATGTCCCTTTTGGCGTGCAGACCCTGACCAGTAAAAAGAAGCTTCTCTGTCTGTTTTGTGCCTTCTTTATTGAAGCACCCCTTTGTCAGTTTTATTCAAGCCTCAGGCTGTGCATGGGGCCTTGGTCTCCCCAGAGGCTGGAGCTCTTCTTTGCAGTCCTGCACCTCGTGTGCCACTCCCTTTCCTGCCTTGTCCCTTCACCGATCGTGCAGGCTCTCACTTCGTGCCATTGCACATGCTGCTTCCCCTGCCTGGATCAGTGCCAGCCCTCTGTGCTGTGTTCTGCCCTGTCCTGATGGTTGGTCTGTGCCCCGTCTGTTCAGGGGAGTTTGGATCCTGTTGGAATGTGTCATTCACACTATCCCCAGACTGTGGGAGGCCTGGCTGTGGCCCACTTTTTGGATACTCCTGCAGTGCTGGGCTGGCTACCTGCCTTCGAGTAGACGCTTCAGTATATATTTGTTGAAAGAGTAAATGAATGAAGTATATTTAAGGAACTACCATTGTTTGGGGTTAATAAAACAAATGTTTTGCCTTCTATGAGTCTTAATATTGTGGGAAGGTAAATACCAAACAATAAAGATATTCTGGGTTTCAGACTAATTATGGATTGAGGAAAGGGTGTATGGAGGTAGGAAGAAAATTGACGTGGTGAATGAGGTTGTTTGTAGTCTGAGAATATTCCCTGGGGAGTAGGGGTGGCTCTTCAGCTGTGTTTGCTTATCATACAGAGCCTTAATCTTGTGAGGCTCACTAATAAGGCAGCCATGGAGCTACAGAAGAAAGCCATACAGTTCTCGAATTTGCGGTTTATAGAGTCCATTAGAACCCTTGGGGACTGGGGATCTGTCTTCAGCATATTCATGATTACTGCAGCAATATTCACACTAGTATTTGTTTTTCTTTCGCTCAAGTAATTAATTACTCTATAGAAGAGCTTGTCTGTAAAAAGTGGCATATGTAATTATTTCTCTAGAAAATTGGCTTTCTGCTTGCTCTTGAGATTAGTGTATGAGAAGAATAGGAATCATATTTTGTGACAACCAATAGTGTGTCAGGCCATAGTTTGGGCTGTTGTGTATCAGGAGGTCACCTTTGCACAGCACAGATGTTAAACCAGCCACTGTGAGCAGCGTTGCTTGTGCCTTTGTCACTGCATTCACATCATCCACGCTTGGCAGGTGAGGGGTCTTTACCAGATGTTGTTTATTCTGGAGGAAATTGGATACTGGATAACTTTGGTTCATCACCTAACAATAGGAATTGTTTCATTAAACACTGTAGAGGCCTCAGAGAAAGTCTTGAACAACATGGGACTTTGTATAATGGTGGTGCTGGTGCTCTTTCCTAGATTGGTAATTTCCAAAGTTTTTATTGTTTATCACTCTTTTCTATGCTCCCCTCCCACCCCCCACCAAAAGTTGTCCCTAGAGCACACTGTGAAAACCATGAAAACTGTGTTTCTGGAAACACACGTGACTAGAATGAGACCTCTGATTCTGTCCCTAGGGATTGCCTGATTGTTACACAGAGACCACCTTGCCCATAAAGGGCTTTTTCATCTTGTGAGGGTTATAGTCCCGTATCCCAGGGTCACCGAGACTTGATTTGGGAAAGACCTGTAGATACCAGTCTCCTGTCATTTCTTCCAGCTGTGTGTGCTCCATACAAAATTCTGGAGTTTTTTTGGTGGTGGGGCAGGGGGCAAGTTGCAAGTTATTTTTATTTATTATTTATTTAAAAATTTTATTTATTTAGAGAAATATATATTCACATCATCCAAAAGCATAACTAGTGAATAATTTCCTCCCCACCCTCTGCTCCAGCATCTACTTTCCAACATCCAGTATTACTAGTTCTTATGTATCCTTTCAGAGATGTGTTATGCATATTATAACTTACTTCTGTGATTTGCTGGTGCTCTGTCATGCTTTAATTTTGCCAGCTGCTCCTGCTACCTGGGATGCCTTTGCCTCTCCTCCCCACCTGGCAGATCTCCTGCTCATCCTTTAGGATCTAACTTAGGATTCATTTCTTCTGAAAAACCTTCTTTACCAGCCCCTCCCTGATGGTTGACTTTTTTGTTCTTGATGCTTTCGTAGCATTATGCAGTTATCTCCTTCATAATATCTCTATCAACCTGTCTTAATTATTTGTCTGTCTCTTTTCTTTACTGGACTTGTTTTCAGGAACTGAGCTTTTGTCTTCCAAAATGCCCACAGACCCACACAGTTCCTGAACCGGGATAGACATTCAGTAAACCATTGGGACGAACGAACTGTGTTCACTGGTGCACTACTTTGTGTGATTTTTGTGGGACTGTGTTGAGTTTCCCCATGCAGAGTACATTAGAGAATGTCTGATTACACTGAACATCTCCTCAGAGTCAAATGCCTTATTATCTGGGACCGTGTATACTGTCATTCAACGTCATTGATTACCTGGCTGGGGCAGAGTCTTCCCACTAAATCTTTTACTAGACAGAATGGGAGCTTCATAAAGTATACACTTTGTATACTTTAGTATTGACTCTTACTAAGGAGGAGTAGGCCATAAAAACCCGTTTGTAAAAGTAGATGAAAAATGGTAAGTCAATAAGGATGGAAATCTCAGAATAGTGGCCTTTTAAAGTTTTCCTTCCCTTCTCTCATGGAAGGCAGTGGACAACAGCAGAGGTATTTTTTGAGGTAAAGGGACATCTTTACATGCACAAGTAAGAATATGTTGTGTACCCAGCTGGCTGATGAGAGCCTGGGAAATGCAGAATATTCTTTGCCGATCTTCAGATCGGCCTTCTACAATTTATGTCTCTAAATCATTCTAGTTTCCTTTAGTCTCAAGATTTAGACAGGTCTTCAGGTGCACTAGAAGATAAAAATGGCTTTCTTGTTTTTGTAGTCTGTGAACTACTAACAAGTTACAATTTTTAGTATAACAACATGGTTGCTGATTGTGGGAACATCAGTGACACCAGAAATTCCGAGAAGGAAAGGAAGAAATTTCTCAGTCTGTACATAATTTATGTTCCATTGTCTAGCAATTCTGCATCTGTATCTTTAACTCTTAAAGGAAGCTAACTATGATTTATTTAAAGGAGTAATATAGATTTTTATTGATAGGGAAAGAAGTCATTGATACAGTAATTGAAAAAAAATTAATAGATCATTATTATATATAGAATTGTATAATTCCATTACTGCTAAATTATAAACATTTAGATAATTGTGAATTAGAATTAAAAAACTGAAAGGCTGCATATATCAAACTGTTAATACTTAAGAAAAGTCTTTTTTCTGTTTGGACTTTTGCATTTTTTAAAAACAATTACCATGTTTTATCAGGAAAAATGCCATGAATCTTTCAGTTTTTTAGTAGGGAAAATAATCCAAGGACAAGAGTTTAGAAAAATTAGATTAAAATCACAGCTTCTATAAAGGTCATATTAATATGTATAATTATGTACTTATTTTTCTGTGTTATAGTTCTGTGAGGTAAGTGGATTACTTTTATAATGAAAAATGAAGCCAAATGTGGTTTTTCTAGGGCACTTGGACTCCAACACAGAGGCCTATTAGATATTTGATATAAGTGCTTTAATTCAAAGTTTTAAATCAGATATTAAACACAAGTAATGTGTATAATAAATTAGAAATCAGTCGCCAAATGTAGATTGTTTATGGGCCAAGTATAAGTCTCTGTGAAAATTGCGTTTCACATTTTCGGTGTTTAATTACAGGGAACTTTGTGCAAGAGTTAATGCTTACCGAATTGCTGAGTAGTCTGGTAAAAATCATTTGGCATAAAAGTTGCTGTCAGGTTTCTTGTAATCTTTTTTAACATTCTCACAAATAGAAGTATCTTATTTTAATATGTGGTTGGCTACTTTGGTGCTTCTGTAATCATCTACATCTGGCTGATTTTTTTTTTTTCCTTGGGAACAAAAGGTATAAAAATGAGCAAACAGTTGTGTTGCTGGGCCTGACCTGTTTACAAATGTATAAATCCTATGAACTGCTTTAAAAAGAATTCATATGCTCAGTTCAGGATATAGTAGGTTTCATGCCCATATACAAGGACTCTGCCTTAGAGAAAGGGTGAGGAGTCTTTTGATTGAGATAAGAACATAATGATAAAGTTTTAGGCACTCTGGTCCTTACTTTTCTTTTTTGTGTAAAAAAGGTTGGCTGTGTTGGGCCTTAGGTAAATTTTATTTGCTAGTGAAATAGGTGACCACAGGGCAGAGGTGTTCTAAGTGGACTTTTATATTATTTTCTTCCTTTCCTCTGGTACATTTCCTAATTACTTTGCCAACCTTGTGCAAAGTATGTTAGGGCAGGTAACTCTTTTTGAGAGGTAAAGATAATTCTTGCCATTCAAGCATTTTTATATTTTTGTAGCAGAAAAAAGGAAAGTTTGTGTTGGAGGGGTTTACATAAATACTCATATATTTTTGTGTATACTCATATTTATATATTTAAATTTCATGTGTGCCCATACTTAAAACATTTGTTGTGAAAATATTAATGGTAATTTTAGAAATTTTAATCTTTCTGAAGTATTTACAGTTGACCCTAGAACAACACAAGGGTTAAGGGGTGCCACCTTCCTCCTACACAGCTGAAAATCCACATACAACTTTTGACTCCCCCAAAACTTAACTACTCATAGCCTACTGTTGACCAGAAGCCTTTCTGATAACATAAACAGTTGATCACACACATATTTTGTATATTACATAGTACATACTGTATTCTTAAAGTAAGCTAGAGAAAAGATAATGTTATTAGGAAAATCATGAGGAAGAGAAAATAGATTTACTAATTAAATGGAAGTAGATCATCATAAAGATCTTCATCCTCATGTCTTCATGTTAACTGGACTGAGGAGGGAGGGAGGAGGAGGGGTGGGTCTTGCTATCTCAGGGGGCGGAGGGACAGGAAGTGGAGGTGTAAGGGGAGGCAGGAGAGAGAGCCTGGCACACTCAGTGTAACTGTTATTGAAAAAAATCTACATGTAAGTAGACCTACACAATTCAAACCTATGTTGTTTGAAGGTCAACTGTATTGATTCTTTTGTAGCATGACTGAAAATCTTTTGGTAAATCATTCAAACTATGTTTGTATAGGATACATTCTTCTATTGCTAATGACACAGACCCAGGGTGAAATTATAGTAAGGATATTAAGGCTTTGCTCTGTCTCTTCCTTCTATTTGCATAGCAGCACAGTCCCAGGCTGTCCTTCGGAAGACAGTGACTGGTTGGTTGGTGGTATACACAGATACACTATACAGTGAGAGACCCTGCTGGTACAGATTGAGCCTCATGGAGAAGCGCAGATTTACAAAATTTACTTAAAATACCTTCTGGAAGATTCTTGGAAAATGGTAGCTGTTTTTCTGAGTCTGAGGGAATTAGTAGGTGGCAAAGCCTGATTTTTGTCATGTGCAACTACCAGTGTGTACAAACAAGGCAAGTTCCATTCATAGCCTTGGGCTATTTGCAGACACTTAGGGAGGAGTATATATGAGTAAAAGAAATGTGCAGTTCCTCTTGGGATGCAGCTGGTCCCTGGAGGTGAAGTGGGGAGACCCAGACTGTCAGAATTAAATGAGATAGTGTAAATGCAAGCACCTAGCAGACCTGAGGTAAGGGCATTTCCTTTTTCTATCAATCACCCTGTGGGGTTTGGCCTAAGTTCCTTTAACTTAGTCCCTTGGCCTTTTAGACAGTAGGAAGTATGGTGGTTTGAAGTCAGGTTGTGGAGGGCCCTCATCACTAGACTGGGAAATTTGCATTTTATTCTATGCAAAGGGAAACTGAAGATTTTTGAAGGTTTTAAAGGACTGGACATGATCAGATGTTTATGAAGGTCATTCTGGTACCTTGTCTTTAGACTGGAGTTAAATGCATTTTAGAACTTTATCGTAAAGTAATTACACATTGTGTATGAGAGAACTTCTTTCAAGGTGCACTTTGCATGCATTAAATCAGCATGCATTAGACCTACCAGAAATAATTCTTGATAGATAAAATGCCCACATCTTTAAGCATAGCATAAATGCAGCTCTGCCTATAGACAAGAGATTATATTAGATAACCTCAGTATCTTTATTTATATTGGGTATCGTTGAAATAATTTCACTGAGGGTTAATTAAATTAAATGAAATATGCCTTTTTCAGGCAGTAGAGAATTAACTATATAGCCCAGAGAGACTTTACCAAGGTTACATAAGTAAGTGGTAGCAGTCCAATGCTATTTATATTTATCATACTGATAACTTTAAATTATTACATCGTTACCTACAAATGCTAACTATTCAGAGGACATTTTTATATATCAGACGTAATCTGATACAAAAAAAGGAATAAAAATATGTGTGTCTTCTCTTAGGGTTTAGATAGATATTTTTAAAATAATAGAGTTAAGGCTCAGCCCAAGACTTAACATTCTTTGCCTGCCTCAATGCCCCTTTCTAAATTACTTTTTATTTATCCATAGGATCAAGCCAGTCCTGGCCTCCCAGATCCATAGAATTGTGCTCTACTTTTTATGAAGAGTGCTCCTGGAGACAGCTTGTTTGTGAGGATGTAGTGAAAACTGGGTTTCTAAAAGTGTTAATGTGATTTTATTTCATTATTTCTTTTTGTTAAAATATCAATAAAAGGCATCAAATGAGCAGATAAAGTTGAAGAGGGATGAAGTCCAAGTTTTAGTGAACTTTATTGTACAAGGACCAAAATGGTGATTTACTTAGAGATGCAGATATTGACAAGAAAAATATTTAGGACTTGTTTAATGTCATTAAACCTGGAGTTTTGGGGTATAGATAATATCAATTATCTATCACATTCATTAAAGAAAACCTTATTTGCACTTGGGTGTTAGAATGCAGGACACACATAGAACCTACTGTTAAACATTTTATGTCTTCCTTATTTTCAAATGTGCTTTTGTTAAATGTATCTAGTAGACTCTAGAGCTATTTTCTTGTTGAAAATAATAAATTAGTAATACGTGGCAAGATACTCCTAGGAGTATCCCAAAGATACTCCTAGGAGTATACTCCCTAAGAACTTTGTGTAATGATCAGCTTACAGTGGGCGCTGTGTGAATGTTAATGGCAGGGTACCTGATGTTTTCGATGACTGTTGCTAATGATGATGATAATATTAATAATAATGATAATTTAAAAATCTGGTCAAATTTAAAGTTTTATAGCCCTACTCCACCAACTAGATCCACGTCTTTTCCTTTCTGCCTCCCTCTCGCCTTTGCCTAAATTCTTTTTATTTTTGTCTGCCCAGTTTCTCTCTTGCATTTTTCTGTCTTTTCTCCAGTTGCTTGTCCTTTTCCCTTTCCTTCCTCTCCCCTTGTGACTTACGTAATTGCAAGAGACACACCTGGCTGGCTTTTGTTGTCTTGTTTTCCCGACTGACATGAGTGCCCTGTGCCTGTGGGCCACCTCCCTCTCTGAGAAGGGAGTGGGCAATGGAGGACACAGGCCATGGGGAGCCCGAGCAAAGGAAGGTGTGCCAAGAGGCTGGCTCAGTGAAATGCAGACTCTGGTCTGAAGGTGCCATTTCATTGCTATCTTGCCTTCAGCATTGGTGCGTTCTGTTTGAACTTTTAACTTAGAACTGAGAGCCAGACACTGTTCAACATGCCACAGAGGTTTTAGTGTTGTACACCTTTGTAGCCTTCTCCATCCCACAGGGACAAGTTAGACATAGACCCCCCCATTTTTGTTCTTACACAGATGTTCATTCTTACACAGATGTAAGAATGAATAATGGAAACTAGTAAAAATTAAGCTCAAAGGAGCCAGATCTAGGTTGACAGGTCACTGGGGCCTTTTGATGTAAGCGTGCCATGCTTTGGCTCCTGGTGGACAAAGGCCTCAGAGTGTAGCCTGGATCCCAACTGGGTGCTGAGGCAGCAGCTAAGGCTGGTTCTGTAAGATGGGGGTGGGGGTTGGATGGGAGGTACAAAGTGAGAGAAGAACTGCTCCATGGCAGTCCTTTCTGCTATTCCTGTGCAAACAGAATGAGATCCTTGCCTCTAAAACCTCCATCTTTGTTCTTACTGGTGCAGTGCTGTGCCCAGAATTTCTAAGGTGATGGGCCTAGATCTACAAGAAGGGAGTCCAGGATAGAAGGAAAAGATGCAGAATAGGAAATCTCTTCTCCCATCCTTGAATAAATCCAAATGATTTCCAGGGCTGTTTGACTTTAAGGAAATTACTTAATTTCTGTTGGTCAAATGGAGATGGTAAAGTGATTTTGAATTTTCTGGCTTGACCTTTGTGACCCCTTAGACTTACTGCATTTGGAAGTACTGGGAAGGACTCAGATTCACTTGAATACCTCAAGGCCTTCCCTGAGGAGTCCAAAACCCTAGATAAGACCCTAGCCCAAGGGTGTCATCTGGTGTTAGGTTAACTGGAGGAGTTCCGCTGGTTTACTTACAGGGTTGTGTGTAGTTAACCTGATGGAGGGCTAGGGATTGCAGACTGACGATGGTAAAAAAACAGATTTGCTGTTTGCTTGTGTCAAGCTAAAAGGAAGAGGCTGAGGCACAAAATACCATTTACAGATTTATTTGAGGGAAAGTGAAGACAGCTGCCCGGGAGACTCAGACTCATGTGACCTTGGATATGCGCTCTGTTTGGCCTTTGTTACAAGCAGGTTTTTAAAGGCAAAAAGGGGACAGGGAGTGGGCTGATGCAAAATTGTTTGTCAGGAATTCTCATTGGGTTACAGAAATAACGCGGATTAGTGATTGGCTGTATGTTAAGCTATGGGGTGTGGGTTATAGTGTCAGGCACGGCATTATTAGATTAATTTATAGCTACTCGTGGTCATAGCAAGCAGTTACAGGAGATTGATGCATAGCTTAAAGGGGAGAGTAGGATCTGATATGTCTCTCTGGGCCTGATAATTTAAAAGGGCTCACATTCCTCAGATAAAAGTTCTCTTCTTTTCTCATTTGAGAAGGAGACTCTGAGGAGAGGATTTTCATTCTGTGCTGCCGTAATCAGGACATGTAACTAGTACCTCCCCCAGCAATCAAAACAGGTTTAGGATGCGTAGAAAATGAGGTAGATAAAACTTGTATCTCTGGAATGTTCGTCAGCTGGTCTGAGTAGGTAACAAAAATAGGAAAAAGAACATGATACTGTATACACTTGCAGATTTAGATGCTGAGGTCAAATTTTGTCTTTCTCCTTAGTGGTGAGTCAGCCCACCCCCTGTCACGTTCTTGACGGACTGGTGCTGTGAGCCCAGGGAAAATTTGAGCTCTCCTCAAAATGTACCTTCTGTGACCACAGAGGGATTGAAATGGTTTTTCTTATTTTCTCAGTTAAATATGTGTGCGTGCATATGTGTGTATGTATATGTATACATACACTTTGTGTGTGATAACAAAAAGTTAAGCATAGGGGATTTTAAGATGGTACAAAGCAGAAATTAGCAAAATAAAAGCTCTTAAGGCTGGCAGCGTCCTCTGTACTGTTTCTCCTTGGATAGTTTGAAACCAGCAAGATTAGATCTGCAGTTTTACTTGATGCTATTTGAGTAACAGTGGTGAAAAGGTTTTCATGGAAAGTAATGTGTAGGGGCTTTGTGAAAAGGCAGTTGGTGCCTTGCTTGATAGTGCAGTGACACCAGGCATTCTCTCAGTATGGCTCATTCTGGAGATATGACCCTGACTGAGGGTCAGTTACTGCCCTGTGTGTTTGAGAAGGGAAGTGGGTGTTTGTAGGGTAAAGAAACCTTCATAGTCTGTCCCGTACCCCCTCGTCTCCTGCCTGACCTGACTGAATCTTTCCTGTTCCTCCGGACAGACCAGTGTCCTGTGGAGCCAATGTCAGCAGAAGATCCCCATTCCTGCCTCCCTCTTGGCCTGACCAGTGATCCGGCCCGTGGTATAATAAAATAGGGGTAATTTGAGCTTTGTGCTGCTACCCTGGAAATCACTGGGACTCTGTTGTTGTTCATATTTAACCAGTGTTAATGAAGGTTTGACCCCAGCATTTGGTTACTGGTGGAGTAGAGAACTCTCCTGGGAGATTGTCACAGATAACTTAAATGACATTTATTACAAAGAGTGTTATGCCTAGAATATTTTTGTCTTTCAGGATATCTTTAATCAGTGAATAAGTAATAGATAAGCTTACAGTTTCTTACTTAGAGGTAGAACTAGTATGTGGTAGCAGGTTTAAGGATCATGAGTGAACAGTAGTAACTGTTGAACACATTGTGCATGGGGGCCACTGTTCTAAGCCTTACCTGCCTTACCTCATTTAATCCCCATGGCAGTCCCTGTGAGGTAGATCCTATGATTATTTCCATTTTACAGATGAGCCCATTGAGGCTCATGAAGGTCAGGTGACTTGCCTAAATCACAGGGTCAGTAAGTGTGTGGAGCTGCACTCCAGCTTTCTATAGGGATTAGTGCCCGGCCAAACCCTGGACCACCTGGGATCCAGCATTTGGAGGAGAGCTGTGGCCTTAAATGAACATAGTCATAGGGTGATAGGAAAGGGGGGACAGGAGTGACTTTAAAGGGTAACCCGGGTCATTAGCACTATTTCTGAATTAATGGGTTAATCATGCCATATGCTTGTGTAATGTTCTTTATTTTCCAAATTAATTTCCTACTCCAAGGATCTCAAAGATGAATCAACACCAGAAACACCTGAGGAACTTGTTAAAAACAGTCTTGGGGGCCCACACCCAATCTCATGAGTCAGGATTTCTAGGAGAGTGGCTAAGGGATTTGTGTTTTTAACAAACTCATCAGCTAGATCTCTGGTAACTGGCCTGGCACTGGTCCATAGGCCTTTGGGAACCCCTGACCCATGCTTCTGTCAGTTTAGGAATCTCATATTCAAAATCCAGCAGGATTTTGAAATCTAGACAGCCAATGACAGTATAGAACATTGAACCCCAAAAGGCAGATTTTTGTCTTGAACCCAATCTCATCTTGTTTTCTCTTCTGGGGACTTCAATTCCAGAGTTTTCTTTAGTATTTCTCCTACAGTGAAAGTAGGAATCCCATTACCCTGCTATACTACTCAGAATTTTTAACATGGACATGTTAAAATGCGCTTTGTTTTGTGTTTTTTCTTCTGTCAGTCTGGGTGTTTGTCCTGATGGGGTCTTAGAGCAGCTAAACCTCAGAATCTTTTTTCAAAATTCAAATTCCAGTTTCCTGGACGCTTCAGTTCATTTTAACAAGTATTGTGGGATTTGCTTACTGCCCTCAAGAAACATGTAAACAAATTTGGAAGCTCAGTTTATTTTTCATCCCCTCTACCCCCATTGAAAACTGCACAAAAATGCAAGGCAAGTCAGTATTTATTACACGCCCAAATGAATTGAACACATATCTGAGCTTACAGTAAGGAGTGATCAGTGTGAAATGGAGGATTCAAGATCTGACCTGAGATGGTGAGAACAACAGCAAAAATAACTTAGTATTTTTCAAGTCCTTACTGTGCCTCAGGCCTTCTGCTCATAAGCATTTTGCAAACATCTATTTAACCATAAACCCCTGCTCCTCTTGCAGCCTTCTCTATCTTAATAAAGGTCAGCTTCATCCTCCCAGTTACTTAGACCAGAAATCTTGGAGTGTTACCTGACTTTTCTCATTCTCCTGCTCATCCTGTTCGTCAGTGCAAGCTTTCCCAGTTCAGTCTTCCCGCCGGGAAGCCATCCACTTCTCACCATCTTCACTGCTGCCACCTGGCCCAAGTCCCCATCACCCTCTCTCGCCTGGATTATTGCAGTGGCCTTACGTCCATCCCTCTTCCAACCTTTGTTCCCTAGAATCTTTCCTCATCACAGCAGACAGGGTGGCTGTTAAAACCTAAGTCAGATCTTAGTCTTCTGCTCAGAACCATCCAGAGTGAAAGTCAAAGCTTTCCTATGGCCCATCAAGCACTCCAGGATCTGAGACTTGACCTTTCTAACTTGTATCTTGCTGTTCTTTGCACGGGCCAGGCTTGCTCCCCAACCCGGCCCCTGATTGGAGTTCTTCACCCCCAACCCTCACGTCTATCTGTGTGGCTCACGTCCTCAGCCATCCCTTCAGGTCTTCCCTTAGCCACCCCATCCTTCTGTTAATGCCCATCCCCACACCTAAACATGTCCAGCCTTTCTTACCCTGCCCCATTATAGCACTTGCCCTTCACAAGTTATGTATTTGTTTGTTCCTCTTTATTAAATTACTTCTTCCACAAGAATATACATTCTGTGAGAGGACGATTTAGTTTGTTTATTACTGCATCCTCAATCCTAGAATAGTACCTGGAATGTGGTAGGTACATAAAAGTTTCTGTTGAAAACATAAATTAAAACCTTTTTTTCAAATTCTGGGGATTTAAGAAATTTGCTCAGGGGAACCCAGTAAATGGGTAAGCTGGGATTTGAACTTAGGTCTAACATCAATGTCTGTGTTCTTGATATCAGGGAGGAGTTGTGATTATAGAATGGAAAGGACGTTCCAGGGAGTTCCCTCCGAAAAAGAAAGTCATGAAGGTGGGAGTGGGTCCAGTGTATTTGGAGACATGGGGAGATTTTCAAGGTGGTCTTACTGTCTTGGTTGGTAAGGTGGATAGGTGGAATGGAACTCAATTTGGGTAGAGCCTTTAATGCCATATTGAGGGAACTTGAGAAGTTTTACTTTAAATTGAGGGTGATGATAATTCCTACCACATAAATTTCTTGGAGTTCAAATAGTTAAAAGTTATGTAGAAAGTGCTTGGCGCATGGAAAGTGCATAATGTTGCAATTTTGAATATATCTTGACAGCAAAACAAACCTGGGCTATTGTCACCAGAATAGAAACTTCTAGTGTTTTAGACTCGTATAAATGGTTTCTAGAACATTCTCAATTTTAGATTTCATTTCTTTTCTTTAAAACTAAGGAACCTAGAAAGTAAATAAATTGCCCAGCATTCAACTGTTTAATCTGAGTGAAAGATAGATTTGAGGATCATGCATTTAACTTTATTTTCATCTTTTAGAATTATGTTGAAACCAGTAGCTTCCGGTCCTCATGTGCATGGGAATCACCTTCTAAAGCTCTAGATTCCAGGGTCACTCCAGGTCCTCTGAACCGGAATCTCTGGGGCTAGAGCCCAGGAATCAAGGTATAAAAATCTCTTAGGGGCCGGGCACGGTGGCTCACGCCTGTAATCCTAGCACTCTGGGAGGCCGAGGCGGGTGGATCGCTCGAGGTCAGGAGTTCGAGACCAGCCTGAGCAAGAGCGAGACCCCGTCTCTACTAAAAATAGAAAAAAATTATATGGACAACTAAAAATATATATATAGAAAAATTAGCCGGGCATAGTGGCGCATGCCTGTAGTCCCAGCTACTCGGGAGGCTGAGGCAGGAGGATCGCTTGAGCCCAGGAGTTTGAGGTTGCTGTGAGCTAGGCTGACGCAACGGCACTCACTCTAGCCTGGGCAACAAAGTGAGACTCTGTCTCAAAAAAAAAAAATCTCTTAGGTAATTTTTGAGAATGCATAGTCAGGTTTGAGAACCACTGGTCAAAACCACCCCAAACTTGTTAACTTTTCCTTAGAAAAAATATTTACCTTTTTGCTCAGAAATCTGTTCCGAAATACTTGAGAAACCTTTCTAGTTGTACTGTACCTTTATGGAAGGACGCAGGCCTATGCTTAAAGGAGAAACTCTGGCTAAAATATGCAGGGGACTGTAAATGCGAGCAGAATAAATGGTGAGGGTTCCTGCCCCCAGAGATGATGAGACTTCTGGTTATACAGGAAAGAATACAGGAGAAACAGGTTGGTTCCCCGTCAGTGACAAGGGTCAGAGGAGTTCTGCTTTAATCATCAGTGACTGCTCATACTGAAGTCTGGGAACGGGCACTTCTCTCTCAAACTGCGGGGCTGATGGTGAAATGAGGCTTCGGGTGCTGATGACACATCACCCTGCAATAGGCAGGGCGGTGCTCAAGAGTGTAATAAGGACCTCTTACGGCTCGCTTTTGTCTTCTGTTGGCCAAAGTTGGCAACATCTTTTTTTTTCTCCCTCACAAGAAATAAAGTAAAATTTGCAACTCTTTACTCCTAGCTGAGGAAAGAGAGAAGGAAATTGTGATATTTTAATTGCAATCCTATAGTCGTGTCCTAGCTAATCTCCAGTTTTGCAAACGTGTGGGGTTTTAGTCTTAGCAACTAGAATATGAATGGGAAGGTGCACAACTCTGGATATTATTTTAGCTAACATGAGCCAGGAACAGCAGCTGGAAATCCTGAGTGGGGCATTCTTTTAGCCGACCTGCACTCTGGCACCCTTGAGCCCATGTTCAGTGTGCTTTGTCTCGATGCTTTTGTTGATCTCCTGCAAGCCAGGAGCCATGTCTTCCTGCTTTGCCGAGCTTGGTGCTTACTAAGTAGATCAGTAGGTATGTTGTTTGTTGATGGATGAATGATATAATAAGGGAACAAAATAATTTGAAAGTAAAGTTTCAGGGCAAACACAAGTTGTTTGGAGGGGAAAAGAGTCACAGATAATGGCTTTGAATGCATTAGATTTGCCACTTCTAATGGCAGAAGAAAGACATTTCAAGTAAGGGGAACTATATAAGCACAAGCATAGAGGTGGGAGGGTATAGGGCAATCGTGTAGGTATCTTCAGACAAACTGATACATGTATGTACCAAAATTGACCATTTTTGTTAATACCACATTCAAATAAAAAGTAAAAAGCACAGTGACTGTTAGCATTTTGGGACCTCAGTAGGAAGTCAACCTTGTTCCCAACTGGTGATATGACCTTAGGCAACTCACTTAACTTCTAGGTTTATAAAGTGGGGGTGTGAGAATAGATTATCTCCTTTAAGATCTAATGTTATGATGTGAGTCTAACACTCAAAACACTAGATAGACAGTGCTCTCTGCACAAGGGAAGAAAGAATGTGTGAGGCAAAACCAAAAGGATCAGTAAAATGTGATTGTTAATGGTGGTGTGAAGTTTTGATGATATTTGGTGGTATTGTGGCTGGGATCACGTCCAGTCTGCTCTGCCAGTCAAACACTTGAGATTCCCTTGGGATATTTGGGTAAGTAGCAGCAGCCTGTTGGGAACACAGTACCACTTGATTGTAAGCTGGGCTAGTGCATAGGTCTCTGTGGTGATGCCAGGCTGGAGGGGCTGCTGCCTTCTTTGAAGGCCTATGTACAAATCTACCCTCAGTCTGTCTGGTTCTAAGGTGGGTGAAGAGGAGAGACGCCTTCTACAGGAAGGAGGAGCAACAGAGTTGCTTGAAGTTAACAACTTTGGGTTCCACTGGACAAAGTTAGTAATTTTTATTTTAGTGTTTTAAAATTTTTCTTTGGTCAGTGTTTTTATTTCTAATTTTTAAAGGCCATGGATAAATTTGAGAACCTATAAGTGACAGTAGAAAGGATGAAGCAACTCAGGTTCTAGTTCTGATTGTCCCGGGTCAGAGTCATTTGATCGTAGGCAAATTACTTACTCTGCTGCCCTAAGATTTTTTTCCTTGTTTGTTAAATGGGGAGAGCAGTCTCTCTTGCCTCTTCAGAGTTTTTGCTAGACAAAGAGTTTCAGAAATGGTGAACTCCTCAATAAATGTAATAATGCATTAATATTAACATTTTGTAATAAGGGTTACATTATTAGTCAGATAAGTTCTTTGGGTCTACTTGTGTATTTTAGAAAGCTTGTGGTGATTTACACACACGCGCACACACGCACACACACACACACACACACCCCTCCCCTTGCTGACTTGCTAACCTGAGATCTGTTTTCACTGCTGGATGTTGTTTGTCTCACAGATAGTCATCGTAAGTGCAGTTTCTACATCTCTCTCATTTATTAACTTAGAAATGCAAAGAAAGTCGTGATTTCCTATGACCGTAATTTTCATAAGGAAATGGGGTTATTAGTGTTCCTGTTATTTTAATAAAATATTATATATCATATTAAGTGGTCATTCTTTTACTTGTTTTCTTTTTTTCTTCAGGGAAAGATCTTTGTTAGTAACTTCTTAAAAAATAAGCCAAATTAATTAGTGTGCATCTGTGATTAAAAGTGGCTTACGTTTCCTTTTCATATTTAGCATTCAGTTCAAACTTTAAAAATTCCAAGTAAAGTGTGTTTAGGAAGAGTTTCCACCTCAGTGCACTGGAATTTACTCCCTATGACTAGGGAATTGAAATTGTATCCCTTTGGAAGCAAATGGCTTATTAAAGAAGTATATTATGGGAAAAAATTCCTTAAGGATTAATTCTAACATGACTCTTGGATTTGAGTTCCCAGGAAACTTTGTTTTCTGGAGAACTGAACAAGCTAGCATTACAGCTAGTCAACAGAGCGAGAACAATTATGAGTGAAATCAGGTAATTAAAAAGTATAGGAAGTCCCTTCTGCGTCTGTCCTCTTTTCTACCTAATTTAGTTGACCTCAGAAGCTGCGCCACAAAGTTTCCTGTTTTCTTTTAGGACGTGTTTATTGGCACAGAGGGACGTAGAATTTGGACCTAACACAGTGGATCCAGTATTTTTAACATTTTTCTTCACCCACTGGTTTATTTGCTGGCCTGTCCTTCTGGGAAGTTAAATTGTTTGATTGTGTCAATAACAGTTGGGCTGACTCCCTGATACTTCATTTGCGTTTTGTGAGGCCCCCAAGGAGACTACTGGTAGAGCACAGGGAGCTTTGGGGAGTCTCCCTCAGAGGAGGACCTCACTAGCCTCATGGTAGTCTGGGAGGAAGGACTCCTGGGGCACATCCTCATGTGGAAAAGGGCCACTGGAGTCCTCAGCCAGGAGGGTGTTAACATCCACAGCCGTGGCCTCTCCTGCTTGGATGTCAGGGAAGGGACAGTGTCAGATGAGTAACTTCTGTCCGTGCCCACCTTTGAAGGATCAGTTTTAACTTCAGGATTGCCAGCTTAGGGCAGGGTGTGTGTCAGGGGACTGTTTGTAGATTCTGGAATTGGAAGAACTCCCAAACAGTGGGTCAGAGAATCATGTAAGAAGTGCACACACTACCTGGCATGCTTTTGAAAGGTTAGACTCGGGCGCTGCCAGGCTCCCGGGTCCCTGGTAGGAAGGCAGGCACAAGTCTGGGGAGGCCAGGTCTGCTTTTCCCTGCAGCAGAGTCCAGTTTAGCTGGCTTTCAGTGTTGGTACTGCAGGGAGTAGAAGAGTCTCAGAGAGGTTAGGCAGTGGAAGATCGGTCTGAAACTTAATGGCAACATTCTATATAGATAATATTCATTTTCTCAATTACAGTTTTGCTAGCAACTTGGTCTGTTTCATTTGCTGATCGTCCTTGCTCTCTGGGCTTCTGATTCCCCAGTTTTTAAATGAGCACAAGAGTCATTCCTTGGTGGGATGGAAAGAACACTAGCTGAGGACTGGAGACGCGCACAGGAGCAAACCACTTAACCTCTCCAACCCAGGCTTCTGTTTGCTCAGTTATCAAGGGATAAGCAGACTCACGTTTTGTATCGTGTGGTGCTAAATATTTTAGAATGCTTATGAATGTTGTCTCATTTGGTCCCACGACATCTGAGTGTGCTAAGCAGACATCATCCTCATTGCACAGATGAAACCAAAGTGAGTAAGTGGATTGCTGAGGGTCCCAAGTTAATAATGTCCCCAGAGATATGACACAAAGTTCTTCACTTTTGTGTTATCTACCACACTGCCAGCCTTGCAGTGTACCAAGCGTCATGTGAGGTGTAAAGCATATGAACATATATTTGAGTGTAACAGGATATTATACCAACCAAAGTAATTTGCAGTATGTGGGAATGAAGGACAATATTTTTGTAAATACCATCATGAAAAATATATACTTTTAAAGTTAAGTAGCAGTAGGTATTGTTCATCCAACATTAATATCCATTCCCATCTTTATCTCACTGTGGGACTTTAAAAGGGAAGAGAGGAAGCTAACAGTGCTCTCATTTTATGCAAAGGAGATTAATATGTGTAATATGCTCTGTGTAATTTAAACATCCACTGGTTTTATGGAGGATTATTTAAAAAAAATTTTCCTATTTATTGAATTTAAAGTTTGTGTGAATATATGAATTAACTCTTACAGTTATGTAATTTGGGCATTTTAGAAAAATACAAGGAAGAAAGCAGAAAGCATGCACACAGCTGCTTGGAATAGCTAACCACTACCATAATATAGGGATGTTTCTTTCCAGTACTTTTATGTATATATATTTTTAACATACTTTATTTCATGTTTTATATAAAGTTTTATACATAGCTGTTTACAGAATATCATGATTCCTAAATTTCATGCACATTCTTTAAAGCATTTGGCGCTGTGCAGTATTCCATTCTTTAGATATACCATGTTTACCCCTGGCTACCAGCTGCCAAGACTGTTTCAGGTTTTGAATGAATATCTTTCTGTATAAGTTTTTTCCACATCTCTTATTTTCTTAGGTAGATCTTTCAGTTGTAGACTATTGAGCCAAATGATTTGAACAGTTTTGTGGCACTTAGTATGTACTACCTGATTGGTGTTCAGAGAGTGTTGTCGATTTGTATCTGTCTGCAGCACATGGGGGTGTGTGCGTATGACACACGTGTGGCACACATTGGACAACTTGTATCACTTGCTTAGTCAGAGGTGGTATCGTATTCTTTTAACTTGATGTCTTCTATGACTTGTTATTCATGCACGTGTCTTACCCAGCTAAGCTTTCTGAGGATTAGGAAGCTCTCATTCATCTTTCATGCTTCTCACACCCTCAGCATCCAGTACAGTGCCTAACAGAACTGAATGCATTGATTCACTGAAGTAACAAGAGGTTTTTTGTGTCAGATAATAAACCTCATAAAGCTGTTCAGCGAAACTCAGTGTCTTATAATTCAGATAAACAGGAGAACAGTGCGAAGATGCCTTTCAGTGTGTGTGAGTAGTGAATGGAGTTTCTTGTGTATTTGATACTAAAATTACTATTTTAAAAAAATCAAATACTTAGACCATTGCATGGATTGGCAGGGGTTTCTTTTCATGTCCTTTATGCTAAATTGAAAGGAAGCATCTTCAGCTTTGATGGCTTTGTGGTTTACTTGTTGCATTTTAACAAAGAATACATTGAAGCTATCTGCTTTGTGCTGTTTAGTTCAGTTATTAATAGTATTGATTGATGTTAGTTTTGTTGAGCATCGTGATACAAACCCTTGGCTCTGCAAGAGTTTTCACTGTGGATTCAGTGGAAAATAATATTAGTGAGAAGAGAGTTGGGAGGATAGGTTCTCTTTGGAGAAAAAAACAGGAAAGATCTTTAACAGTATTTTTTAAGGCCTCAGCCCGCCCAGTTTTTATTATAAAATGCTCAAGGTTCCTTTCTTTGCTACCCAGTGTTACTAAACTTTCATTTAAAAAATAGAACAGGTTATTTCCTATGATTTTTAAATGAAAATAACAAATACAGTCTACATCGGTTGGCATTAAGTAGAAATTCTTCTCTTCTTTTGCTGTGCTTTCCTCAGACACAAATGCTTCAGCTTAAATTATTAATTAGAAGGACTGATTTCCCACTGTGCCATCTGTAATTCAAGGGCCACATTGCTGAAAAGATGTATTAACTAATAACCTCCTGAGGGAAGGAGGTGAGGGCATCTCTTTTTATCTCTTTCAGATTTAAAAGATTTAATGGAAAGCAGTCAATACCCACAGCTATTCTTCTGTCTTGAAAAAACTCCATGATCAAATTGTTCATTTAACAAAATGGCTCTTTGTTTATTCTGTTTTTGACAAACAGATAGATGGATAGGATAGCAGTTTACTACCAGGAACTGGTTCCTGTTTTTTATTGACACATAGGAATTTAAAAACTCCAGAATAATCTCTTTCCAATGAAACATAAAGTCTCTAAACTAATTTTAAATATAAAAGTTGTAGTTGGGAAGAGAATAGCACCTGTTTGGATGGAGATGTTTTGGGTGATTCCCTCACCTTCTAAAAACTTCTGTTTGCCTCTTTGAGTATCATCGTAAGTATTGCAATCGGTTACTGCTTTGTGTTTCTCTTATTCTTTGTATATAAATCAATTAGCAGTCCTCTTGTATTTTGTGAACGTGCCTCCTTTACTTTTCCTTTACTGTGCTCCTTTGGAATAGTTATAGATCTTATTTATTTGTCCAATTTCAAATCAGTTTGTTGATCAATAAATATTCACTCATTAATTTTTCAGCTATAACTTTTAGAACCTTACATTTCACTGAATCTTTAGAATAATCCTTTGAAATAGATGTGATTATTCCCATTTTACAGATAGGAAACTGAGCGTCAGAGAGGATAAGCAGCTTTGCCATAGTCTCAGCCAGCGTTTGGTAGAGCTGGACGTTTGCTGAATGTGTGTGCAAAGCCATGTCTGTGTCCTCACAGTGCTCGCAGTTTAGAGGAGGATAATGACAAGTAAATAAACTGGTATAAAATAGTGTGGTGTAACTTAAAGTAAGAAAAAGCATGCAGCGTACTATGGGGACCCAAAGTAAGATCAGTCACTTAGAGCCAACCTTAAGATTTGAGAAGGTGTCGGGAAAATACATGAGCTGAGGTGTGACTGATAACACCTGTTAGCAAGTAGTGGGCAAAAGTGTCTTGAAGAGGATTTGAGCAGGGGGAGCAATGAGTGCAGAGCCCCTTGGATAGGAAAGTGAAGGTCAACATGTATGAATATAGTGGCGGAAGTCCAGCAGTTGAACAAGGAGCTGGGCAGGTACTTGTGGACCAAATCACTAGTGGCCCAGGCTGCCTTGAAGCAAGCAGGCTTTTTTCTGAGAGAAATGGGGAACTGTGGAAGGATTTCATCATAATCTAGGAAAACTGATAGTGGTTCTAACTATGGTGGTAGCAGTTGAGGTGTGGAGATGGGCACGGATTTGAGGAGCATTTAGAAGGTAAAATGATCAGAATTGGATGTAGGCTGTGAAGGGAAGGCAAGATGAGTGCTGGGTGTTTGGTTTGGGCACCTGGGTGGTTGGTGGTGTCATCACTGAGCTAGGAAGAGGAGGAGCAGGTTTGGGTGCAGGGGGCAGTGGACAGGAAGACATAGGCTGTCATAGCACAACTTGGAAATGTTGACTGTGAGACATCTTTGAGCTTGTGGCTAAAGATCATCGGCACAGAGATGGCATATGAAACTACTAGGATTGCACAATGAAATGTGTAGAATTAAAAGAGAAGGCAGACTGGGATAAACCCTGAAGAACATCAGCCTTTAAAGAAGACCAGAGGAGGAAGAGCCAGCCAGGAGACCAAAAGAGAGAAACGAGAATCACTGTTCCATGCATGTGCTGTGACAATGTGTGGACTCAGTACTTTGGGGTACTTTGGCTTGCAGTCATTTCAGTTTAGGTGGATGTATATAAGTTAACTGTGACTGCCAGCTACGTGCCAGATTCTAGGGACTGGGGTGTAAGCAGTGAATGTGGCAGACCAGCACCCGCTCAGATGGAGTTCACCAAGCTGCTTCTCTTACAGGGTTACCTAAGAGACCCACCCAGCAAACCTCGGATTTGAGCTCCTTTTCTTCACTGTGAAGTACAAATCAGTATAGACTCATAATATGGGGTTCTTGTGGAGACCGAATCCTTCAGGCACTCTTTACTAAAGTCCTGCCATCAGTCAAGAATTCCTCCAAATAGCATGTAGAATACATAAAAAATTAATTGGTCTAACAGCAATGTGAACTGTCCACCAAGAAAAGATTTTATTCTCCTCCACAAATTATAGGTTACTCCTATGTGATAAAACCCCAAAGAGAAGAATTCTGTTAAAAAGTTCTCATGTCCAGAAATATTTATCTTTGACCATCCCAATGTTTAATTCAAGATAAATTTCTAAGAACTAATTTTCATGTTCAAATCTGTCAAAAACTTAACCAGTCAAAAATATTATTATTGAACTTCCGTGTCAATTTATAATCATTATTATTTAATAATAGCCCATTTATCAAATTGTCTCATCTCCTTGATTCTAGTACTCTATAATATGAATATGAGTTAATGGATTGTTTTATAGTTACTTAGTTATAACTTCACTTAATACCTGACTGAATGCACCTGGACTTAGTCCCCGGGAATTGCATTTCAGGTGATCAGACCTGAAGTGCGAGCAGCACCTCGGCTCTTGCTTGTCTTCTTGGCCACAGAGAGAGGGTAAAAGTGCGGTCAGTTTATCCTTCTTCTTATTCCCTGCCTAATTATACGTATTAGTATTAGAGCTGATGAGGTACTGGTGTGAAAAATAAGCATTTTACTGTAGTTATACTTGTATTATAAATCTGCTATATAATTTTAACCATTTTTTCCCTTGAATGGGGCTCATAATTTGTGCATTTTGTGGTTTTTCAATCCATTTGCTACAGCTGCAGTCCTGATAAGTGGCTCAATTATAACTATAATATTGGTCTTAAAGACTCAGTGATGTCTCATGGAAAACTTCGAAAAACATTCTATTTAAAGACAATTATGCTAAAATATCACATGTTCTCCATTTCTGTTCTATCCTTTAGAAATTATTACTAAGACCATTAGCATGAGAACAGTTTATCCTTTAAGGCTCTAACATTCTTTAATTTCTGTTTGAGCTGTCCCTTGCTACATTCCCTAGCCCTTTCTCACTCGGGGGCACCCCAGTACCTGTGAGGTCATACAAGTTGCCATGTAGTTTTTTAAAGTGCTCACTGAGTGCTGGTGACAATTTTTTATTTTTACTGGGGCACAGAAGCCACAGAATTTGATGAAATGCAGGAATAATTGAAGACTACGGGGGAGAAGAGCAATGCCGTGGACGTTAAAATTTTAGACTTACATGATTATGGTATATTCTATAACTGCAGAAATCTCCCACTTAAATATTTTATATTATCAGGGGTCACTGCTTGATGTATTTGTTTGGTAATTTACTAATTTATGAATATTTACTGGACATCTGCCACATACTAGCAGCTGCGCTGGGCACTGAAGATAAAATAGAGAGCAATACAGACAAGTCTTGGAGTCATGGAGCTTTCTGCTAGGGGAGGTACACACAGAGAAGCAGGCAGTCATGATAAGGCATGGGAAATGGGTGTTTGGGAGGTAGAGGACACCATGGGAATATGTTGCAGGGTCACCCAGTTGGGGAGGAGAGTGATGACCATGAGTGGCTGTCAGCTCAGCCTAGCAGCAGCCAATGCTCCAGTGAGATGGAGCATCTCTGACAAAGGTCCATGACTGAGGAGTATAGAAAACAAGGGGGCAGGGGACGGGTGAAGAGAGAAAATGCAACACAGAGAACTTCAGCAAGCTACAGTGCAAATCACTGTGGCCGGGGGTGAGGCACTCATAATTGGTAAAACCCAGGTCACACCCCCAAGGAAATTCAGGATACCATTATCAGAAGAAAGGGAAGCAGATCTTTGACAGGAAGAATTAACAGCTGTCCACTAGAGCTAATGTTCTTATCATAAAAAGTCTTAAAAATCATAACTGAAGGAATACTTTCAGATACCTTTAGGAATTTTGTGTGCTCTGAGTTTGATACAGTTTTTACTTATAACAAACCTACTAATAAAATTCAGCATAAATTCATATATTTCAATTGCATATATTTATATTTCAAAATAATCCTTATTTTTGGACTATATATTTATGTCTTCCATTTTAAGAGATCAGTAGGATAAACATTTTGTCTTTTTAATATTGTCAAATGATGAGAAAGTTACAAATGTAGAGGGACATGAAAGCTCAAAAGATAGATTTTCAAGTAAGAGTATGAGCCCAGTAAATTCTGACTACTTTATGGTCAGGTTTTCCGGAGCTAATTATCTAGTGTATGTCTTGTCCTTGCTAGTCCTAGTTTTAATATTTCATAGTTTCTCTGGGTTGGTTTTCTTTTCTTTTTTTTTTTTTTTTGCTCATCGGTTAATAGGTGGCATAAACTCGAGAGCTTCCCCATGGAGAGTGTGGCGAATAGGTCACAGGTGTGGGGAGATGCTGGTTTGCTCAGCTCTGAGGGTGGTGAGTTGGGCTACAGGTGTTCAGTCTCTTCACTGTGCCTCTAGTCTTGAGCATTTTCCGGCTTTGACTCCTATGTGCTGTACATACATTGGTACTTCAGTGGATGCCATGGCATGGAAAAAGAAAGGAAGGTAGGCTAATTTTTCAGACAGCATTTATTTGATCTTATAAACAGGAAGATGAAGGAGTTTCAAAGCAGTAGTTAATATTAATGTGGTTCTTTGCACTTCCTGTATATATTTGTTCTATCATTTTTAGTTAGCCAATGGTTATGTACCAAAGTACCAGAGTATAGTTTCTAGTTCATTATGCCACAAGCAACTTGTTAAATGTGCATGGTAAAATAAAGGCACTTAGAAATGTAAAACACCAAAATTTGTCTGTGTGCTGACAGAAACTTGTTCTAATCAACTCTCTCTTTAATTGCAGATATTTTTCTTCTAACTTATTCTGTCATTAGACAGTATTTGCAGGCATTATATATTTTCCCAACTCATGACAGACTGTCTTATTCATTGGCATAAGAATGAAAGAGCAACTCTCCATCTTTTGAAAATTCTAGTGATAATAAAAGTATAATATAGCCAATTTTCTCGTCCTTCACCAAAGCATAAGAAATAACTGCAATTCAGCTGAAAAAATGTTAAAACCCCAACTAGCTTAACAGCATAAGAACTCTTTCCAATGGGCCCTTAATGACTTTGAGATGAGCATGTGGTAGTCTCTTGGAAGAACAGACATTTTCTCATGGCGGTTGTTTTTCCTCTGCTATAAAAAAAAAAATTCAGTCGGGGCATGACAACATGCTGTCTGTTCCCAAAGCTTATTCTATGATTGAGGAAATATGATATTTTAGGATGTGGCAAACAAAGGGAAAATGAGCAGTCAGATACTTAGGTGCACAGACAGACATACTATCCGTGGTTCTCAGAAAGATAAATGGCTGCACCTTACCTATTTCACTCGGGATTATTATGTTTAAAAGGATCAAGGATGACTGAATTATAGTTATTTCCTGTACAATTCAGGCTATTGTCAAATCCATTCCTAGAAACTGAACAAGTGTGACAACTGAAGCATAAAAGAAAACAACTTCTTACCTAATATCTCTCTACTGAAATGTATTTTATGTATGAGATACCCGATCATTAAGACCTTTTGCCATTTTGAGGATCTCTGTGAGTTCTAATTTGATTATGAACGATTATGAAAACTCACTTGTTCATGTCTAGTGTTGACCTTTTTGTTTTAGGACATTTTGAGTTTTAACTATTTTGAAAGAAAATAAAATAATAGTACTCAAACACATTATATCCGTGACTTTATGCTACTCTTCTAGCTAATTGATTCATGGACATGTTGCATGATTACCTAGTGTAAGCCAGGCTACATTAATGGTTAATGTTGGTACAGGGCTGAAAGGCATGGTTCTTGGCTTAGAGGAGCTTGAAGTCAGCTAGTCAGTAAACAGCAATTAGAGATAAGGAAAATTGCTCTGTGGGATGTAAATGCTGGTGCTCTGAGATCCCAGAGGAAGCAGTCTTTGCTCAGATGTGGGGTGAGGGTGGGAGACCTCGTAGGAAGGTTTCTCAGAGAAGTTAGTGCTTGATTCTGTGGTGTGAATTCTACCTGGCCATGTAGAGAGAGAAAACAGGTATTTCAGAGAGAAGGAGAGGTATCAGCAGCACTTTGGTAATATGAAACTTCATGGGCAGAAGCATGAGAGAAAGATAAACTGTACCGTAGAATGTATTGAACCTGCACTGTATTAATTGCTAATGGCTGTTTCCTGTCTTTTAATTCAGGTGAAGGAAATACTCATGACCAGATGTCTTAAGGAATGCTTTTGAAAAGAACAGAGGTGTACAAAATTATTACGATGATGAAGAAGCAAGTTGATTTTGGAGAAACTATATTCTGAGGATGTCATTTGCTTTTGGTTAAAAAAGAAAGAAGACTACTATAGACAAAGCCTATATATCTGCATTTATTATGGCATTGTAAATAACAATGCAATTAGATTTACACCAGTCTTCCTGATGAGGCTTGGAGCATCTTGCCTCAGTAGACATGAGTGACCCAAGGCAGTCACAAGAAGAGAAGCACAAGCTTGGCAGAGCCTCTTCCAAGTTCAAGGATCCTCCCAGAATGATGCAGTCAGATGATTATTTTGTTCGAAAATTTAAAGCCATTAATGGCAACATGGGACCTGCTACTTCTCTAAGTGCTTCAAATTCCAATGAGGGTAGTGGCGGTGGTCCCGCTAATGGTACCCCAGCTGTGCCCAAAATGGGCGTCAGAGCAAGGGTGTCTGAATGGCCTCCTAAAAAGGACTGCTCCAAGGAGCTGACCTGCAAAACGCTGTGGGAAAGCCGATCTCAGACCAGTTATGAAAGTGTCACCTCTGTCCTGCAGAATGGACAGAATGACCAGAGTGATGGTCAGCAAGAGGAGCAACTTGATCTGGACTTTGTGGAGGCAAAGTATACAATCGGAGACATCTTTGTTCATTCCCCTCAAAGAGGACTTCACCCCATAAGACAGAGAAGCAACAGTGACGTCACCATCAGTGACATCGATGCTGAAGATGTCTTGGACCAAAATGCAGTCAACCCCAACACCGGGGCCGCCCTGCACAGGGAGTATGGAAGCACATCATCCATCGACAGGCAAGGCTTATCTGGGGAAAACTTTTTTGCTATGCTCAGAGGGTACCGAGTAGAGAACTATGACCACAAAGCAATGGTCCCTTTTGGGTTTCCTGAGTTTTTCCCTTGTGATCCTGCAATCTCTCCCAGCCTGCATGCAGCAGCACAGATTTCTAGGGGAGAATTTGTCCGCATCTCAGGATTAGACTACATGGACAGTGCCCTTCTGATGGGGAGAGACAGGGACAAGCCTTTCAAACGGAGGTTGAAATCTGAATCTGTGGAAACATCTCTCTTCCGAAAGCTGAGAACTGTTAAAAGTGAGCACGAAACTTTCAAGTTCACATCTGACCTGGAGGAGAGCCGTCTGGAGAGGGGGGTTCGCCCTTGGAATTGTCAGCGATGTTTTGCACATTACGATGTCCAGAGCATTTTGTTTAATATCAACGAAGCCATGGCTACGAGGGCTAATGTGGGGAAAAGGAAAAACATAACCACTGGGGCTTCCGCAGCGTCCCAGACGCAGATGCCGGCAGGCCAGACGGGCAACTGTGAGTCCCCTTTGGGGAGCAAGGAGGACCTCAACTCCAAAGAGAACCTGGATGCGGATGAGGGTGATGGGAAAAGTAATGATCTTGTCCTTAGTTGTCCCTACTTTAGGAATGAGACTGGAGGAGAAGGTGACAGGCGGATTGCACTCTCTCGGGCCAACTCGGCTTCTTTCAGTTCTGGGGAAAGCTGCTCCTTTGAATCGTCTCTCAGTTCGCACTGCACAAATGCAGGCGTCTCGGTCTTGGAAGTGCCCAGAGAAAACCAGCCCATTCACAGGGAGAAAGTGAAGCGTTACATCATAGAACATATTGACCTTGGGGCCTACTATTACCGCAAGTTCTTCTATGGGAAAGGTAAGAAAGAGCCTGGATGCTTCCATGTGTGTCTCAGGGATGATTTCTCCAGGGCCAATCACGATGTTTTATTTTGTGTTGGAGCACCTTCCTCAGAGTAGTCCACTGGGCTTGTCCTTGTTCTCCATCGTGGTCCCCCCATTGCTGCCAGACTTCTTTTTAGAAATCCCCAATTTCCTGCCTTTGCTGTTTTGTAATGTCCCTCCCCATGTGGAGTGCTTTTTGTTCTTTTTCTCCCTGCCAATTTGTGAACATCACATATCTTGATTTAGATTTTGCTCCTTGTAAAAAGTCCCCCGTGATTAACTATCCCTGTCCTATTTCTCTGAATAATCTTAGATTGCTCACGGTGGGTAATTCTATGGTTTCCCCTCTAGTTTCTTGTACTTTGCTCCTATTGCATTGCTGTATGTATTGGATGTGTTATATCTTTGTTCAAAGAAAGTATGAATTCGCATGATAGAGAAATTTAGTTTTCTTGCACTTCGACGAATGGGCTTAAATTAATGTTAAGATACAAATAATTCTCTGATGGTGTTGATTAGAAATTCTTTAATTCTATGTAAAATAAATGATTTTTGCTTTTTATTTATATCTTTAGGCTTGAAGGATGCATTCTTCAGAGGTCAGGTAGTTGAATCCTCAGCCTTTAAATGTGTCCTTAATTAGCCCAGGGACACAGAATCTGCTCTGTTTTAGAGACCTTGAAAAAAACAGGCTCCACACACATGTCAGTGACACATGCCAATGAAACACTCAGGTAGCTCTCACTACCTTGTTATTGGGTGCAGCTGGCCTGCTGCGCGCCTTCCTTAGAGTACCCCTTACTTTTTAGGGCTCTGTTTTTCTATCTTCAGTTTTGCCTGCCGTCCCGCTTCCCCCTCATAGGTATAACCTCATGGGGCACCTGAGGGAGGCAGACAGAGGAGGGCCCAGCCAACCAGACTCCTCCTCCTTCTGTCCTTCAGGGACTAAACTACTCTGCCACTAGTGTGGATAACTGTGAGCTGAGTGTACTGTTATTTCTTTAGTATTAGTTTCTGTCTCCAGAATGTTTACATGTAATCTTTGACTGTAGTTGTTTCTTTTTCTGGGGCTGGGTCAGGGGGTAACTCAGACCTCAGGAGGTCACTCTGTCCACTTAAGTCCCTTATAACTGTGGTCCCCAACCCCTGGGCCCGGTACTGGTCTGTGGCCTGTTAGGAAACAGGCCGCACATCAGCACCTGAGCTCTGCACCACCCCTCCACCTCCCCGGTCTGTGGAAAAATTGTCTTCCATGAAATCGGTCCCTGTTGCCAAAAAGGTTGGGCACCTTATAACATTACAACCCCTATGAAAGCCTTTTTGTTACTTTCCCATGGACTGCACACTTTTAAAAGAATTTGTTTACCAGATAAATTGTGATTCTCAAATTAATAATTTCTCCCCCTTCTGTTTTTGCATCAATCCAGACTTAACTGGTCTCCCGTAATCATAATCTTATGACAACACCTAAATGAGAGAAATGATTCTGATGTAATAAAGCTAAATAAACAGACTGTTGCACTGCAGCTGGTCATCACTTAGTGTGAGCTGTTGCTGTGTCCTCATACTAATGACATAACAGGCCTGAAATAATTTTGTCAACAGGTCTTTGTTCCCTGTTGTGTCTCCTCTGCTCTTCACTCCCCCCCGCCCCACCCCCATGTCAGTTCTGGCTTCTGGCACGCCTCGGCATTACCACCATGAGTAATTCCCTGCTAGCCAGTAAAATCAAAGAACCTCGGAGCTGCTTTTTAGTCCATGCTCTGAAGGTAACTGTGTTTGTGCAAGGGCAGCGCGTCATAGGACACTGCTCAAGGTTGATCTCTAGGTGGAAGTTAGTTATTTTTGGAAAGGGAGACCATGGAGAAATAGGCTTCCTAATTAAGGTTGTTTTTATTGATAAAGCTATGGCTGCCAATGCTAGCAATAAAATAAAGTCTCCTGGATTTATTATGCCCTGAAATCCTCCAGTTATTAGTCATTCTGGCTAGCCAAGTTTTGCAAATAGTTTGTGATTCATCCTTTAAAATATCAGAACATAAAAATTATATATATGTTTATATTTATGCCAAGACTTATTGCCAGCATCTCATTCATACTTTATTGTACATCTTAAGTGTATATGGAATGAAAAGCTGATGCTTTCTGTACCCAGGGTCACCACCAATTGATTCATGAATGTCCCCAGGGTCTGTTCTGTGAGATGATTTCAAGTTGCTGCATTCTGTTAGTTTTCTTACTGCTTCTTGTAGATTTTCCTCTTGAATTCTCAGCTATCACTTCTTAATAGTTTTAAAGATTCCTCTGGAAGTGATTTATATAGGTTTGAATGTGAAATCAAAAGTAGGCCAGGTGCGGTGGCTCACACATGTAATCCTAGCACATTGAGAGGCTGAGACGGGAGGATTGCTTGAGTTCAAGGCCAGCCTGGGCAATAGTGAGACCCTATCTCTACAAAAAATTTAAAAATTAGCTGGACATGGTGCCTGCCTATAGTCCCAGCTACTCAGGAGGCTGAGGCAGGAGGATCTTTTGAGCCTAGGAGTTGGAAGCTGTAGTGAGCTGTGTTGATGCCATTGCACTATAGCTCAGGCAACAGAGTGACGCCTGTCTCTTTTAATAAATAAGACACGGGGTGTGGACACCCTGTGAGTGCATCACGGGTGGTTGTAGACATAACATGAGGCAGTTTAGAGCTGTATACGGCTCACTCTTCTGGTTTCGAGGTTTGCTCTGGATCTGTGAACTAGCCAGAAAACTAAATTCTAGACTATAGTTACCTGTCACTTAACGATGGGGATATATTCTGAGAAATGTGTCAGGAGGCCATTTTGTCACCGTGTGACCATCATAGAGTGTACTTTAACACAAACCTATATGAGACAGAGATACAGATTACATGTTTGAAAACCAGATGTCCCAGCAACATTGCTGAATATCAGTCATTTCCCCTAATTCAATTGCAATGCCAACATCAAGTGCCATATATCAGATTTCTGTATATGGCTTTATTATAATCTTATGGGACCACTATCATATGTGCAGTCCGTCATTGCCCAAAACATCATTATGTGCATTACTGTGATTTGCAAAGCCCGAAAAACAAAGGAGCAGGGCAGCAGTCCCTGAGGTCACTTTGTCTTCAGTGTTCTGTGATGCTGTGCTGTGCAAGTGCTGTTGTGCCAGCAGAGGGGCTTAGGGGCCAGGGGAAGGAGAGGCCACCAGGAGAGAGAATGAGGCTGAGCCCTGGCTGCTCTGCTCTCTCTCCAGCACAGCTGTGAACTATGCCCTGCCTTCTCCTATATTTAGCTCTTCCCTTGTGGCCCAGTGTGACTTGAAAGTGAAATTGGCTACAGTAGCATCTGCTGCTGCTTCTGCTGGTCTGTTTGTAGAGCCATGAAGGACCAAAGGCAGAGGCAGCAGCCCAGATTCCTGAATCTGGGAAGGTAAGGTAGAGGCCTCCTGTGCCGTGGGAGTGGAGTCGGGCAGCAGCCTCCCACCCTGGCTTTGCCTACTGGACACAGCTATGTGTGGAGCCCTTCTGTTTGCAAATGTCACAAGTTACATGAACATTGTCATGTTTAAAAACAGAGGCCCTGGGCAGACTGGCAAAGGTACACGGTGTTTTTGCAGATAGCTTCCCCCACCCCCCTTTTCTCTTTTCCCTTCTCTCAAGAGTTTTGCACTTTGGAAAGTGGGTTTCAGGGATCTTTTGATACTTTCCAGAGTGCCTTTTATTTTGTTCTCTGCTTCAGGGCTTTGTGTGAAACTTCATTTTCAAAAGAATTAAATGGCTCCCAATCACTGGCAAATGTTTAAAGTACAGAACTTTAATAATGCGGTTTATTTTTTATTGGGCAGTTAATGTGAAATGGCTTCTCTTTATGCTGAGGTGTATTCCTATGACACATACTCACTGAAGGGCTGGTTAATAACTCTGTAAAAGGATTTATGCAGGGGAGTGGCTTGCCACAGTAAACCGTGTGGCAGCATCGCTTGCCCAGGCAAATCCATCTGTAGCCTTCAGTGAAACAGCTTTTTTAAAAACAATGAGGATAATAGTAAGCCTAGTGAATGCTCAATAATGTTCCTTCCTTTCGCTGGCAATGACCGTGAAGAAACATTGGTGCAACTTGCCATACCGCTGTTTCTCTGATGGACCTCATCGTGCAAGTGCTGTTTGCTTCTTCTCTGAGCTTTCCGTGTGTGAAATAGGCCACGACAAAGGGCCCCTCAGATAGGGATTCTAGTTGTACTTGACCAGGGATCAGTCATGTGAACCTCAGCGAGTCTAGTTTCCATTGTAGCAGAGCAGCAGGCTTTGCCTTCTTCTGGACCTATTTGGCACTGGGAGCTGCCACCAAACAAAGGGCTGTCACCAGCACAGCTAGGGCTGGAACTTACACACCAGAGTCCAGAGACACTTGTGGATTGCCGCTTGATGATGAAGTTTTTAACTTTTTCAAGAAATTGTGCACCTCTTGGGTTACTCAGGAGTTCTAAAACTGTTCTGTGCCTTACTTCATGTCACACAGACCAGAATAGTTCTGGGAGGTGAAGTGAGTAATTTGGGTAAAGAGTAAAACCAAAAGAAGAGTGAAGCTGGGCCTCCCTGCTGACTCAGGAGTGCAGTGAAAAGTGGCTAAATCACTGTCTGAGCCTTTGGGAACATTGTTTTCTGCTGGTACAATATGTGTTCCTCTGAATGTAGGGGGGCAAACAGCAAGATTGACAGTATATACCTTTTTCTTACTTAGAATTTTTAAATGGTGTTTAAATGTCATATGATTATAGGAAAATAAGAAAATGTAGAGAAGAAAGAAATAAAGTCTCCCCAAATCCATCAGCGGTAGTCACCATTAACAATTTTGTCTTTACCCTTGTAGGCTTTTTCTGATGCAAATAAATTAATGTAAATGGAGCCTACCCATTCTTGCTATTATTATGACATGGAACTTGCTTTTGATGATTATCCTTCCCTGTCATTATGTATAGAATTGCATCTGCATTTTAAGAGCCATTATCAGATATCTTACCGTAATTTGCCTCCGGGTCATTGGGAGATGCCAGGTACTTGCCAGCCATGATCTGGGCAGATGAATTAACGACTGTGTTTGCTCTGCTTGGGAGAAAAACCTGTCAGCTTGATAGAGAACCATAGTAATGGATGAGGGCATATATTTTCTACCCTCATTTAGATGCAGTATACCTGCAAAACAGCTCATCAAGTGCATTAATGAACGTTCATTTTAATAAAGAAATCTTTACTTGAAAAAGTAATTTATCATTATAAAAGTTTGTCATAGTCTTCCCACCTCCCCATTTGAATACAGGCTGCACTTAGTGACTCAGTTCCAAAAGATAGTGTATGGAAAGGAGGGGACACATAACTTCATAGTGGAGACATGGCAAACACTACCTCAGCCAGGGGATCAAGGTCAGTGTCAACAGTGGTAAGTCCTGTAGATAGCTAGTGCCCTGGGTATGAATGGCACTTCTGTAATCTCCCTCTCCAAACCCAGAACCCCAGTCCAACTGGGGAAAAACATTAGACAAATTCTAAATGAGGGACATTCTACAAAATCCCTGGCTAGTACTCAAAACTGTCCAGGTCATCAAAAACAAGAAAATGTCACAGACCAGAGGAGCCTAAGGAGACATGACGACCAAATGTATCATGGTGTTTGGATGGAATCCTCAAATAGAAAAGGGACATTAGATTAAAAACTAAGGAAACAATGCATATCATTTATCTGAATAAAGTATGAACAATTAACATATCAATATTGGTTCGTTAATTGTAACAGAAGTACCAAAATAATTGAAGATATTAACAACTGGAAAACTTGAGTGAAGGATATAAGGAAACTCTTCACTATGTTGGCAACTTTTCTATTAATCTAAAATAATTTTAAAATAAAAAGTTAAAATTTTTTACAAAATGCAAGTCATAAATGCTGATGATTATGCATTTAAAATGAGAATCTATTTCTTTAAAACAAGAAGAATTTGTAAGCAGTTCTTATAAATAACAAACTTAGAGGTTTTCATTACTTTATTGAACTACCTTAAGATTCCTATAAGCAGACAGCTTCACTGTCTCTAGTAACTACTCTCTTATTCAGCTTTATGTCAACTCATCCTTTTCTCCAGTGCTGATTTTTGTCGTTAACTGAAGTATAGTATCTTGTATGTAAATCCTAAGTGAACAAATAAAAAGATTCTTCCAGAATTTATGTAACAGCCCTTTCACTACTCTTGATACCAACTTACCATTTTGTGGCTGAGGAATTCTCTTTTTGCCATTAGGCAGAGTGTCCATCCATTTTAATTATAGTTGGAGGTCACCTCTTGGTAAACAGAAGTCTATGAATGGCGGGCAAGGTGGCATCACTTAAAGTGGAAAGCATGCCTGGATTCACATCCCAACTCAGTTTGGGGGCAAGTCCTTGAACTGCTTTGTGCCTTAGTTAATCATCTGTAAAATGGAATAATAATACAAATCTCTTCTATAAAGGGCTTAGAGCAGTGCCTGTCAATAGCATGTCCCCCCAACCAAGAGTGTCTTAAATAAATGTGTAAGACTTTCCTTTCTAAAAGGAAACTATTGTCTACATCACTGATAGGGCACTTAAAGGGTAGTACTTTGTTTTAATCGTTAAAAGATGAAGAAGGAAAGAAGTAAAGGGAACCATATGGCAGGGTGGGCTGGGGAAAGGTGTCTGGTGAAGTTGGCCACCCCATTCCAAACACATTCGCTTAAGTGTCACTAATGCACTAGTTGTAGGCGGGAGTATACCTTTACATATCAAATGAACCTCACTGCCCAGTGATGCATGGCTGCATTTGCTTTGAATTTCATGCCTGGTGGCTTTTTTTCTTCTGGTTTTATACAGTCATTGACAAAAATTAATAGGGAGTTGGACACTATTAAATTCATACGGGTGAACAGAGTGCCATGGAACAATAGTACTATTCTGAGATACAAATTCCTCCCTCAAGAGGACATAATCGACTCAATTCTTAACCTCTCTCCCTAGCCAGTATGGCCTCCCCAAACAGAGGTCCCATTGAGTTGCAGAGGGGGTCTTAGTGGGGAGGAATTGCCCAGCTGCACATGAGACTCAGCCCCATGGGTCATGGTCACATCGGCTCCATGTGGCTGACAGTGGAAAACACTCGGGCTTTCTCTCTTGCAGGGGCGCTGTGCTGGAGTGGTCTGGGTTCCCATCCACTGCAGCCTCATAGGAACCTGTGAAGGACTGTACGCTGTTTCAAACCTACTAACCCTCGGCCCCAAAAGGCCTTCAGTCAGTTATTGAGGAAGAGGAACTAATGCTCTATTATTTCCCTGGAAAGAGGAATGAAGACTAATATTTCTATACAGTTTGGCTCATGTGGCAGTTAACTAGGAACATTTGGTGGCATTTTGCAACTGGTACCATAAGTTGGAAGTAAAGGTCTTTGGAACATAAAGTCTTAGGGAACCTAGGTTTGTAAAACATACCTTGAATTTGTTCAGATCCAAAATTTATTTTACTGTTTTTTCCACTTAAATAAAAGCTAGAGAACTGTCGCCTTCTCAGTGGCCTCCATCTCTCTCCTTTGATTAGGGGAAATCCTTTCATATTCTCTTAGTGTTTTCTTCCTCCCTTTGAGCAAATAATACTAAAAATTACAGATAGTTACCCGAAGCCTAGTAATAGCTGCCAGTCTTTCACTTTTTATTCTATGTTTCTTAAAATTGTGGCTTTCAGGATACCATCCTTATGGTCAGGATAGATTTGTTGTCTCATCTCTAAGTTTTGTTCACTTACCTGTATTAGTTGATTTTTATAATTTAAACTTTTATATGAATTCCATCACCCTCAAGTTGCTTTCTATGAGAGAACTCTAGAGTCAGACTGCCTAGGTTCTCATCCTAACTCCGTCACACCAGATTGTGAACTTGAGCAAGTCATTTAACCTGTTGGCGTCAGTATAATATCTGTAAAATGAGGATGATAGTTGTGCATCCTCATAGGTAGAGAAGATGAAATGAGTTAATATATGTAAAAAATGTTGAATATTATTATCTTTACTGTAATGGCCTTAGGTTTTTCAAGCTTAAGCTAATACTTTGGCTAAATTTGGGTCAAAGGAATGTCAGTGGAAAAGAAGCCAAACTCTGTAAAAATAATTTAAAGAGATTTATTCTGAGCCAAATTTAAGAACCATGGCCCAGCGCTGTGCCCAAGAAGCCTTGAGCAAGTGGACTCGCAGAGGTTGGGTTGCAGTTTGGTTTTATACATTTCAGTGAGACAGGAATTATACATAAATCATAAATCAATACATGGAAGGGCGTACATTAGCCCCAAAAGGTGGGATATCTCAAAGCGGGAGCTGACAGGTTATAGGTGGGTTTAAAGAGTCTTTGATTTGTAATTGATTAAAGAAATGGAGGTTTGTCTAAAGGTTTGGAATGTTTTAAGTTAAGATAAGGAAGTCTGTTGATCAGAGATAAGCTACCAGACATAGACCCAGACTCAAGTGATCTGTTAAGTAAACTGATGACCTGCAGGTGTGATTTAAGTTTTGTCTTGTGTAGCCTTAGGCCTTGTCAATGAGTTACAAAATATGTCTCCAAGAAGGGAGTGGGACATGATGAGGCATGTCTGATCTCCCTTCTCAAGGCCAGCAACTCAGCCTTAGGGTATTTCTGGGGTCCCCTTGGCCAAGAGGGGGTCTGTTCAGTCAGCTGTGGTGGGGAGCTTAAGATTTTGTTTTAGTTCACAGGAACAAAAATTTACAAAGCAAAAATCTGTCTTTTTTTCCATCATGGTAAATTCAGTAATTTAATCCATGTAACATTAACAAAGTATTTGAGGTTTCTTGAGATTGTTGAATGACTCTTGGTGTTGTGCAAAAGTAGGTGGATTTCATTCATTTATTTATTTATTGTTCCTTGTTTACTTTTTCTTTATTACTCCTAGGGTGTTAGAGAACAGGGAAGGTATTTTAAAATGTATACACAAAATTGTTTGGAGGGAAACGTGAAAGACACACCATAGATAGGAATTTAGACAGCAGCCAACTGGAGGCATGGCTATAACCCAGCTCAACAGAGCTGGCAATTAAATGATCAACTAGCTGTTGTAAGAACAAAGAACCTTTAAACTGCATCTTGTGGAAGAACAGCAAGTGAGCTTCTGTTGTGCATATTAACAAAGTAAAGGGCCAGAGGACATAGGTGCAAGGTGGTTTGTGGCCTTCGTGTACTTCCAAATGGGGCCGTGGCCAGTGGGAGCTAACAACTTTGATAGATGAGGGAAGGCAGAGCCGTGAGTGATTCTCTTTTACATACCTGGCCTCAGGAGGCCAGGCAGAGTTGTGAATCTTACCTATCCAATTCATTATTGAGTTATCAAATAAATCCCCTTTCCAAGATATCATAGCATCTAGAAACAGTCTCTGGGCTAGGGTCCCATCTAGGGCCCCCCTCCTCCCATCTTCTTCCTCTTCCGAGTTAGGATTTTTTTTTTTTTTTTCTTTATGAACAGCTACAATGCACCACAGAGATGCACTGAATCTCATTTCCATTTCCTACAACGCTGCAGTCTTGTTAACTGATTTTTTTTTTTTATCTTGTCCTGTTGTATTTGCATGATGTGTAGATTTTCATTCAGTTTCTCAACAGTCTTTTCATAGCTTCCATTCTGCCAGGGAAAGATTTCATTTGACTCACCCCTGAAGCAATTTTATGGAAATCATCTGCTTGGAATAAGGACGAGCTCTGAGTGGCGAGGGTCTGATTGCACACAACGCGGAAGGCGTGCTCGTTGTAGTCTGCTCAAGAGGGGAAGGGCCTCTTTTGATGAATGGAGATTAACAGAGGGATCTTTCCGGAAAGGGCGATGCAGGATATCATTTGAGAGCGTTAACTTTTTTCTCTCCTGGAGGCTATGCGAGGGGGCACAGTCTCTGTTCGTGTCTTTGTGGTATGTGAAGATGCCCTTTCTAAAAGCTAGACAGAATGTTACGTTATTTAGTAAGATTTTGATTTCTTTAGAAACCAACTGTATTCCATAGTGAGACCAAAATCATGGCAAGAAAACAGCATAAAAGCTGTAAGTCCAAAGGTGTGATGCTTGAAACAGCGGGAACTTCCTCTCTCCACTTGCATTCAAAAAACCCATGTCTGTATGAGACAGTGAGTTTGAAAACAGGTGTGGGACATGGGTTGGAGAGAGACATGAAGGGAAAAATGTTTTTTGTTGTTTTTGTTTGTTGTTCGGTTTGGTTTGGTTTGGTTTTTTTTTTTTTTTTTTCTAATTTGCCTGCCATTTTTGGTAAAAAGGGTAACACACAAGAGTTTGGGCTTCCAAAGTTTTTTTTTAAGTATAGTTTATGATTTTATGTGCTCTTCCTTTTTGATTTGATTGAGTTTTTTTTGTCAGTAACATGCCTGCGTTCAACTATAATGCCCCTCCCAGGTTAATGGTGATGATGTTAATATATATTAATATTACATATTTTATAAGGGGGACAGATACTGAGGTCAAAAAAGTTTATGTAACTAACCCAGGGTTAAGGGGGTGATAAGTATCAAAGCCCAGATTCAGAAACCAGTAAGCAGGCTTCTTAGAATTACAGGTACTGCAGAGTAAATGGGCTTGGGACTGCTAATTAAGGCTCATTGAAAACACATGTTATCTCTCCCTCTTCCAAAATACCCCCATAAATGATGGTGAAGGAATGCAAAACAGGCATGATGCCCCAATGGATTAAAAAGAACTTTGGAGAAGCAGCAGAAGATAGGATGTGCCAGCGCAGGGGAAGAGCAGGGCCACCCTCCCCCTGCACTGGTGGCCGTGGAGAGTGGGGAGAGGCTATCACGGAGCCAGTCAGCCCCTGCCACAGAGCCGGTTTTGTCCTTGAGTGATCTTCATAGTGTGCTCGCAGAAACCCAGATGGGATGGCCCACTATACACCTAGACTAGATGGCATAGTCTATTGCTACTAGGCTATAAACCTGGACAGCTTAGGCAGTTGTACCACAATGGTAAGTTTTTGTGTATGTAAGCTTATCTAAACATAGAAAAGTTATAGTAAAAATACATCATAGAAGATAAAAAGTAGCACACTCGTTTAGGGCACTTACCATGAATGGAGCTTACAGGATTGGAAGTTGCTCTGGGTGAGTGAGTGAATATGAAGGCCTAAGACATTACCATACGTTACTGTAGACTTTATAAACACTGTATAGTTAGGTTACACTAAATCTATAACAATTTTTCTTTCTTCAGTAATAAATTAACCTTAGCTTACTGTAACTTTTTTTAAACTTTATAAACTTTTTAATCTTTTTAACTTTTTGACTCTTGTAATACTCTTAGCATAAAACACAAACACATTATACAGCTATACAAAAATTTCATTTCCTTATTCTATAAGCTTTTTTCTATTTTTAAAACTTTTAATTTTTTTGCTTTCTAAACTTTTTTGTTCTTGAGTAGAATGTTGTGCTGGGATATTACAATGGCTGTGACGTCACTGGGCGATAGGAATTTTTCAGCTCCATTCTAATCTCATGGCACCACCATCTTATATGTGGTCCATCGTTGACTGAACCATTGTTATGCAACACCCAGGGAGTTCCCCCTTAAAAAATAAAGATAAAAAAGACCTGTTTCCTTTTATACAAGCCCAGGACTATACTAATTCAATAATTCACCTTTCAGCCCCTAAAGTAGTTTACTTGCTACTTCTAGCCCTGACTGGCTTTAAAGAGAAATAATGTCAATATTAATCCTATTTGGTTACAAACAGTAAAGAAGTTAATGATTTGCCTTTTTAAGAGCTAGTCAATATTCATTAGTGGCTTTGGATAATGTTTATTCTCAGTGTTGCAGGTGCTATTTTCCTTTGTTGAACTCATCCTGTTTTCTGCTTTCTGAATAATGTTTCTTATTCCTTCAGAAATTATTGTGGCAGAAAATGTTAGCATAAGCCAAAGCCTTTGAAATATCTGTGGATTTTTTTTTCAAGCTTGAAAATGTCTGTACTACTGTTTCTTTTCAACTAAAAACTAAGAGGCAAGGTTGGCCAAAACCAATAAGGTGACATTCAAAACGGATAAAGGTGATGTTTTGCATATAAGGTGCAAAAAATTGATTTTATGAGTATACACCTTGGAGAACTGACCTGGCAGCAGTTCATTAAGAAATAAATGAATAACACCTGAGGGTTTGCGTTTACCACCTGCTCTGCATGAATTACTGGTGTGATGGGGCTGCTAAAAATAGATAAATTTTTAAGCTGCATTAATAAACATTTGGATAATTGCACTCTCTATTTTTTATGAGTTGGGCTGCATCTTAAGTGTTATATTAAGTTGAGTTGTTTCAGAGGAAACAAGAAGTTTGGAAGTTGCAGTGAAGCATTTTTGACCACTTTTAACAGAGCTCACGGGACAAGAAACATTGTCCAGCAGTTCAGGGGGAATTTCTTACAAATCAGTGAGCTTTATGTCATTAGATGGGTTCAAAGTAGAATATTTGCTTCATGAGTAGGAATTGTTTTCTATAATGTTCTCTCTGTGTCCTGATGGCTGAAACAATGCCTGGCACTTAGTGATTGCATATTTGAGTGAGAGACTAATGACCATCTCTCAGGAAGGATGGCCTCAGGGTCCACTCTTTTGTGATTTTAGATCCTGCAAGGACCGGTGATTTTATGTGAAAGAAATGATTAGCTGATAACATTGTAAGCCAAGTTAAAGGATTTCTAGATAAAATTTGACCATAGCAACTTAATGACCTTTTTACTTATTTACTGTTGCTAAATTTGGCTTTAGAATTTAGGTGTTTTAGTGACATTGTAATAAAAGGGTGATCTTTGCTACTTCACTGATGGCCAAGATTAACCTGGCTGGTCTGAGTGGTTAGTTAGGGAACCTCTGGTGCCCTCATTCAGTCAAAGAAGGTGACCTTCCCAGATGGAGGGAGACTGTCCTCTTCTTTTGACAGTTTCTAAGAATGGCAACACACTCTTTCTGATGGTGCTTTTCACCTAATCGCAAAATAACAACTTTGGGGTGGGGAGGCTTCTGCTGCTCATGAAAGAGTAAAAAGCAGCATGAGAGGAGGAAGTAAGAGAAAATGAGATGTAAAAGTACATCTGAACTGGAAACCAGAAAATTCAATCAGAAATATGGAGAAGTCATTGTGTATGAGCCATGTGGAATTTCTTCAGAGATTTGATAAACTAAAAGATATTCATCCTGGTACTTGTTCCTTTCTCTTTCTTTTGATGCCACCTCTCTCTTCCATCATAGAGCACCAAAACTACTTTGGAATCGATGAAAACCTTGGCCCGGTGGCAGTCAGCATCCGAAGAGAGAAAGTGGAAGATGCCAAGGAGAAAGAAGGGTCCCAGTTCAACTACAGGGTGGCTTTCAGGACAAGTGAGGTAAAGGGACTGCTCTGTGTTGTTACCAGTCTGAACGCTGAACCGCCTTCGATATTACTGCTTTAGTTTGTTTTAGATAGGGACCAAATTTATTTTTTTTTAACGTTAATGATTGCAACATTTAAGGTAATTGAAAAGGGTGTTGCAGTATTTTATTTCAAATGAAAAATTTGGCAACATGTCATGGATGTTAAGTGGCAATAATTTTATTGCTGCCTTATACCATAAAGGACAAAATAATAAAAAATGGAAGGTTTTGGGGGCTAGGACAGAGGGCAAACATAAACTATACAATTCATGTCAGAGTTTAAAAACAACTTTAAAATGTGATGCAGAAAATTAGGTCACCTGTGATGGGGTAAACATCTGACTCGTGTTTTTACCAGTGTCTGTCTACCCACGCTTCCATACATTGAGGACCCAAGTTAGTTCCTTGCTTGTCTTGCTTTGAGTGAAAAGTGATATTGTTACACAAATGGCACAATATAAATAGCTAAATATGTGGAGATGCTGATTTATATAAAGAATTAGATCTGAAGCCAGGTAGTCCCAGCTACTTGGGAGGCTGAGGCAAGAGGATCATTTGAGCCCAGGAGTTTATTCTGCAGTGAGCTATGATTGTACCTGTGAATGGCCCCTGTACTCTAGCCTGGGCAGCATAGTGAGACCCCCATCTCTAAAAAGGAAAAAAAAAAAAGAAAAGAATTAGATCTGGCCTGTACTTTAGGTTTTATTTGCTTAGCCCTTTTTATATTAGAGGAGTATAATTAATACAGATGGCAAATATTACAGAATGTAAATTTTGGTTGAATATTTCCAGATCAAACAGAGAAAAGAATGAATGCCATTTTGTAGTTTCCTGCGCTTTGCATGACATGTATACCCCTGTGCATTGACCTAGGCTCTATGCTGGGTATGTGAGATAAAGCCCCTTTCTCAAAGTGACATTTTAAGTTATAGACCTATGCTGTCCAATCCAATAGCCATTAACCACGGGTGGCTGTTTAAATTTAAAATAATTAAATAAAATTAGAAATTCATTTCCTCAGTCACAATAGTCACATTTCAAGTGCTCAGTGGCCAGTGTGGCTAATGGCTACTGTGTTAGTGCAGATAGAGAACATTCTAATCATTGCAGATAGTTCTGTCGACCAGCGTTGTGGAGCATCATGTAAACATTAGGCGTCTTTATGACCACCACCACCCCAGCTCCTGTCCTTAGTACTCTGACAACTCCGTTGCCAGCGTTAGAGGAGTCAGATTAGAACCAGCTCTCTTTGATTTTCGTTTCTGGGGTTTTTTTCCCCTCTCATCATACTAAATCTGAGGCATATGCTCAGTATTGATCCCATGTTTCTGTGATGTAGTTGAGGATATCTAATAAATCATGAGACAAAATTTGGTGAGGATATCTAATAAATCATGAGACAAAATCTCAGCCCTGAATCACCCAGCCCATGGATGCCACTGGCTGTCCCCATTCAGCCTGAGGAATGGAGAATTAAATAGAAGAAGATAAGAAAGGGAGTGGAAGAAAAGAAAATGTAGAGAAATGGAGAAATAGGAAGAAGAAAAAAGGAGGATTTCTGAGGCATGTTTCATCTTCTGAAAAGGAAACAAACAAACAAACAAAAAAACAAAAGGAGGATGGAAGAAGAGTGACTGGTTACCCAGGATCATCGTCTAGTTTCTGGTTGGTATGAACCTTCCCATGTAGGTTCAGAGAGCTGTAAGAATGCCTTAAGTTTTATAGCGTTGCTGTCTTGCTTCTCCTCTTTCTTTGGAATACATACGATCATTTCACTCCAACTTGGCTCACTCCTGATTCCTGCATACTATTGTTTACAGACTATTTGAGTGTTGATTTTGCTTCTTCAAATGGAGTGCTTTAGTGCCTTTTGGCCCACTCAGAAAAAAGCCTTGCTTCTCTTCTTCATTTTTTAAAGACAACCAGACAGTTAGGTTCTAAGTAGGTAACCAGGATTAGTATTAACTGAAGTCTGATGTTTTGCCCTTGCAGCTTACAACACTGAGAGGAGCGATTTTAGAAGATGCTGTACCCTCTACTGCTAGGCATGGTACTGCACGAGGACTACCTCTCAAAGAAGTTTTGGAATATGTCATTCCTGAGCTGAGCATTCAGTGCCTGCGACAGGCTTCCAACTCACCCAAGGTCTCGGAGCAGCTGCTCAAGCTTGACGAACAAGGGGTGTGTATAGTGTATGAGACTGTGTGTGTGTGAATTTGTGTCTACGTTTCTAAAAGGTGTGGAGTTTTCCCATCCATCTTTCTTTTAAGACTATTTATTTTAAATGCCTTGGAGCATTTTCTTTCTAGTTTTTCCCAAATATGCCTTTATACTAGTTTAGAAACATGATACCCTTATAGTATAACCTACTTCCTGTTGAGTTGTGACTTACTGTTTTTACCAAGGTTTTGGTATGTCCCAGCTAGCAAGAGCACATCAGATTGCATGATTAGTAGAGGTCAGTAGTGCTTTTTCCCAGGGTTTAAAAATCTCACATTGACCCTTTCCCTGAACCAACATTTATTCTTGTCCACCAAGTGCATGGCATCATGCTGACCGATGTGTGAACAACGTGCATTGGGAAGACTGAAGCTGACTAAAACCTAGTCCCTAGCCTACTAGCCTACAAAGACAGTAAGACTGAGCACACAAAGGCTTCTGCAAGGCTGAGTATGGTAAGAGATCTTGGAGAGGTGTAAATGCAGTGAGTGCTTCAGTGAAGGAAGAAAAAACATTTGACTGGTTAAATCACCTGAAGGAGGTGGCATTTTAACTGGGCCTTTGGACTTGGACAGAGTTCTAAGAGGGAGATACGAGTAGCTGGCAGTTTTAGGAACTTTGGCTAATCTAGTTTCATTACAAACAAAAGAAGATGGTGAAAAAAGTAAGTTGAAACTGGAACAAATGAGACCTTGAATTGTAGGCTAAGGAGCTTGCACTTGATTTAGGCAATAGGGGGCCAGTGAAGGTTTTCCATTAGGATGTGACATGATCGGAGCTGTATTTTAGGAACATTATTCTGGTAGATGGGGATTGGATAGGCTGCTTAGGATAGAGACTGATGGTGACATGGAGCTCAATTATGTGATTATTGACATTGTCCAAGAGAGAATTAATGATGGACAGGATTGGGATGGTGGCCCAGAAGATGGAAAGAGGTCTTTAAGTCTCATATGCAAATAACTTGTAGAGGAAACTGAGAAGTAGCTATCCAAGTACATGTAACTTATTTTAAATGAGTGGATTTGTTTTTAAATCCATGATTTAAAAAAAGACAAAGATAATGTATATTTTCAGAATTTCTCAAGGAAACTTCTTTTGCATGTTTTAGAGGAAATATGAGATATTTCTTGTTTGACCCAGTAGTAATACTGTGGTTAAAGTAGAATATTTGACACCTCAGATGGCTAGAATTCTAAAAGTGATGAAATTGTAATTGGTCTAACAAGTTAACACTGCATTATTAGCAAAAAGAAGTGGGCATTGTAACACTCAGAATGAATAATACTGAAATCTGTCTGTCTTAGGAATGAAAGCTGACATAATTAAAAACAACAATAAAACCAAACCAAACTCTAAACTTGAGCAGTTGATTTCTAAAATTGTGTGATACACACAATAGGTTTACCACAATCACGATTGGTAAAATACGTGTAATGTATGAAATGTACATTAAACAGCTGAGGAAAACATATTGTGGAGGGGTAGAGAGGATGTATGGGGTCCAAATGCTCAAAGTTCAGGCAGGCTTTATGAGAAGAATAGCACTCATTTTCACGTTGCAAGAGAGTTGGTGAAGAGAACTTGCCCCCCATTATTGTCCCCATAAAGGGACACTTCCTTGTCCCTATGTTCGTAGGATATCTTGGGTTCTCCCTTTAAATTATATCACTGTATTTCACTGCAAGTGTGTGATGGGTAAGGTGTTTGGTCCTCTGAGGCTGCCCTAGAAAACTCCATAGATGGTCCAAGTTCCCCTGAACCCCTCAAGGTTCTGCAGCTGCCGCCCATCTGGGGATTCTTTTGCAGAGCGGTGAAAAGGGACATTATGGCAGCTGTAGTTGCCTGTCTCCCCGCAGAATGGAGCAGGCATTTGAGATATCTGTGTAGTTGAATAAGCCCAGAAGCAGTTTTTAAAATTAGGTATTTTGAGTACTTTTAGTGAACACCTATTTACAAAAGGAATTAATTTTGAAAATTGGATACTGCTTTTATACAAACTAGTATATGTCATAGTTCTAGTTATAGTTCATGTACTTTTTATTTAGATTTTATATTTGTTTGACTTCGGTATACTATGTTAATGGTGTTCAGACTTAACCACAATACGGCATTTTGACGTCCCACAACTCTTAATAGTATCTGATTCCCATAATATGTGAAGAAAAGGTACTGCTTACATTCACCTCTAAAAGAGATTGGACAGCTTTTTTTAACCTCTGGTTTCTAAGGGGTACTTAAAAGTTGCTGCTAACTTGTTAGGGGACTTAAGTGTTTATTCCAGGTAGTGCTGTTTTTATTCATTTCCCTAATAGTAAATCTGCCCAGGAGAGACTGGGCCAATTTTATATTACTGTTCTAAGGAGTTTTTTTCCTATTCTTGAAAAAACATTTAAAACATAACCTAATTACCTTTATTTCATATATGTAGTTACATATATTGCCAGCTTCTGTTTTCTTGGAGTTTGTAATGCATCCTTGTATAACGTACAGTCACTGAGTATATCTGCTCTGTGCCAAAAAGTGTGGTAGGAGACTCCATGGGTGCTCAGCTCACTCATGCCGTTCTTTGAGTTTGGTAAGACGTTTGGAGGAGGAAGACTGAACACCATGTCGAATTATAAGGAAAGTAGTTGTTAAGAAGGACCTTGATGGTTTTGTTACTTTATCTACGTAATTTCACCTCTCCACTTCTAAAATCCCATTTTTCCTTTTAAAAAAGACTATCCCAATTTATATAATAGTTAAGCTCACAAAATTATATAGGTTGACTTTTAAAAATATATTATTTAAATGAATTATGAAAGCTCACTATCTTAGGATATCATGATATCTTTGACAACAACGATTAATTAATTTGTTCTTAAGGCCAACAGTCCCCTTCTCTTGTCCACTCACCCCAGATGTGTATGTGTACTTACATATCAGGTTTATAGCAAATGAAGCAAGCCAGTCTACATAAATGAGACTACATGCTTAGAACAAGTAGTCTGAGTCAGGAGAATGAAGTGGAAGGGTTTACTGCACACTCAAATTTATTTTCAAGGCAGTTTTGAAGCTTTGGGGTTTTTTTCCACCTCATTTTAATTTAAATTTTCTTGTCAGTAATGACAAAGCTTCTGGCCTTGGGAATAGAGCAGCCAGTTTTTATCCTGTCTGAGGAAGAAAACGAGATGTATGCTGGATCCTCTGCTGTCTGGGCAGTATGTATGTATGTCCAGCTGTCAGCACTCAAGCCATGGGGAATTTTGACAAGTGAGTATTTTTAGTTTGCAGCAGTACTCACGCCCAAGTGCCAACCTAGTTTTATCCCAGGATAGTGGGACTGGCTACTGTTCACCTCAGACCAGTTAGATAAAGGTCAGTGCAATGGGGTTAAGTATTAGGTTCAGCCTGAGGTTTAGTGGGGTCAGAAATGAAGCCTTGGCCTGAGAGAATTAGGAATTTTAGGACATGGGGAACTAGAGTCTGTCCTTTGCTTTATATCATAATGGAGCTGAAGAATATGTTGCTAGCTTTCTGTTATAACCCCGGAGTAGTAGTGGTTGATACATTTTGATTATTTTCCAGGTTTCTGAAAGATACGCAGATGAGAGAGGTCTCATTCTATTATTGTTTTAGTGGAATCACAGACCTTGTTGTAAACAAGCCAGTATTATTTATTCTAAGTCATTGGAGACTTTTAAGTTTCACCAGGAAAACTGATCAAAGAGGTGATTGGGGAATACCAGCAAGCAGTAAACTTGTGGTAAATTTGTGGTGTGCCACGCCACGCCATGTGTGTAACAAGGTATTTTCACCGGAGCCAGAGTCTGGCAGCTGTCATGAGACACCCAGGGGCTTTGCAATCTGTTTTAGCCACATCCCCTGATTCCCTTGGGCCTAGGAGCTTCTCAGATGGAAACACAAATTCTCTTCACAGTCAGAATCTAGACACAGGCTTGTTTGTCTGATGGCTGGGGGGAGAGGGGTGTGAAGTTGATAGCACAACAGTCAGCAGTGAGTTCTTACGGGATTTCAGTCCTCCAGTTATTTGGCCTTTGCCTGAACGAGCGTCCACAAGAAATACCAAGTCTGCAAGAATCTCAGAGTCAGAGAAAGTGTTCCAGTCTAGCGAGGGCTGTGCTTGACCACACCGTGCCCAAACCCTGGGGCCCCACACAGCCCTGCTCCAGGCCTCCCCTCAAAGAGCTGGATGTGAGCAGAGAAAGAGGTTTTCTCCTGGATATGCCAGGGCAGACTGGGACAAGCTGCCGTGTGGCCTGGAGATACTCAGAGGAGGTGAGCAGCAGATAAGGGAGCAGAAGGTGGACAAACAGGAACTGCAGCCGCCAGGACGGAGTGAGCTCCACGATGAGGATGACGGTGTGGTGATCTCTGCCGGGTGCAGAGGAAACAGTGGGTATGGAGACACGCAGGCGTTGGAGTTATGCGTGGCAGCCCTAGTATTCTGTGGTATTAATGAGAGATTAAAGCCAGGGCCAAATAACTGGAGAGCTGAAATCTTCTCACAATGAAAGAGAAGTCAACTAACAGGACATCAAGGATGTGAAGCAGTCATTTTGAGGCCATTATAGTATTAATGCAGATTCCAGTAGTCACTAACAGCATCAACCTCTGTGTAATAATGGTTAATCATGAGTTTCCTTAATGCACTTTAAGATCCTGAATGTCTTCTGAGTCACTCAGGAATGATGAATGTTTATAATTAAATTATATTAGGCATTTTTATTGTACTTAATAATTTTTTTGAAGATGATGGTCTGTTTGCAATAAATGTGATATCTCAGTTGATTTGGATAATTGAGTTGATCAGAAACATTTATTTCTCAATCTCTGGATGAATGGAAAGTTTTTTTTCCTTGAACTTACTAAAGAACTAGTTCAATAAAATTCATGATACTTGGTGTGTTAAGTAGCATATGCACACCATCTAATACCCCCACACTCAAGGTACGGTCGTCTTCACTGTGCAGTTGGGGAGCTTGTGGCTCTGACAGCAGCCAAGGCCCATGAACGACAGTGCCACAGCATCCATTGATGCAGGTAGTTGATATGGTCAGATTGTAAACAGGTAATGTTTCCTTTTATATTCTCCCATAGTACTTAGTCACGATCTGAATGCATTCAGAATAGGTTGACACTTGACTCTACCTACTCAACTCTGAGTTTATCCAGCACACAATGAATGTTTCCTGCAGTTGGCTGAGGTCACTCAGGCAGCTGTCTTGTGCCTTAGCTGCATTGTGTGTTGTGATTAGATAGTAATACAGATGAGACTGCTTTCATCACTTTGCTGCTCAAGGGAAATGAGCATCATTTTGCCTTATTTTGCTGCTATAGTCAGCTATGAGTTTTGATTAAAAGTTCTATTTTACAGTTCGATAATGAACAGTGTTATGGATTGATGTCTTTAGGGAATCACTTATGTCTGATAATCTGTCAGTCCTTGAGGCTCAGATTGCTGATGGTAAACTTAAGAGCTCGACTGCTTGAGTGAGAAGTAGTTCCTATTTGGGGAAAATAAGAAAGCTGTAAAAATGAATCCAGCTTATTCCTGGCCCTGGGAGGAAGTCCTGTGGCTTCCAGCATGACGTGACATTGATTGTGAGATAGGATTACAGCAGGAACTCTTCAATTGCCATTAAAATTCTTTATGGTGTACTGTATATTTAGCAGATGTTTTCAAGATAGTCAAAAATGTAAGAAATGAATGTAATTGTATAGCCAAAGGTAGTTTTATGGAAAGAAAACATTTTTCTGTTTATATACATAGATCACAATTTCCATTGGGATCCTATACTTACCAGACCTTAATTTGATTTGATTTTTTTCCTTAGAGTCCTACATATTTCCATGAATGTTCAAGTAAATCAAAGAAGAAAAAAGCATTAAGAACCAGAGAAGGAAATCTTTTAAAAGTTCATGGCCTTTTTTTCTTCCAACTTGGAAGATAATGCTAATTACTATATGAATTGTATTAAATATTTCCACAGTTGTATTTTTGAGTAGGTGCTTGGACCTGACTGCCCATCCATTTTGGAACCTGGCAAATTCCACAAGGCCATGGCCATATATTTTTATCTTTTAGGGTTTCTAACATTTCTCCAGCTGTATTTTGGGGTTTCTGGGTTTGTTATATATTTGTAGTATTTCATACGGTGATAGCTGCCTACTCTTATTGCTATGGGGATTGTTCTGGCATGCTTTCCTGAGAACAAAATTCCAAGCTTCTGTAGTTTTAATTTTATCGGAAGTTAGCTTGTCTGGTATTCTTTGCCAAGTAATTACATTTCTCCCCCATTTCAGCTGAGCTTTCAGCACAAGATTGGGATCCTCTATTGCAAAGCAGGCCAGAGCACAGAGGAAGAAATGTATAACAATGAGACGGCGGGACCAGCTTTTGAAGAATTCCTTGATCTTCTGGGCCAGAGAGTACGACTGAAAGGATTTAGTAAATATCGAGCTCAGCTAGACAATAAAAGTAAGCTGCATATTTGTGTTTGGGCACAACTTTAATTCTCCAAAGGTAGGCATACTGCGTAAATCTAAGCGAGGGATCACATGCCTTGCTGCTCCTGACCCCCGAAGCAGCCTAGCAAGCATATTTGGGATAAGAGTTTAGATTTCCTCAGATGAGCAAAGGAAGCACATTTCTCATGCGGTATGTGCTTCCCATCGTAAGCTCAAAAGGTCAATTTTTTTTCCTTTGTAACACCAGCAGAGAGATTCCCCAGTGTTTCAGGAAGAATCTTTGAATATTTTTTTCTTTCTTTTAGCCTAACCTCTTCTATTATACCCTTGTTTCAGTGTACCAAGGACAAGAACTGCATTCATTTCTAAGAGACAAAATATTAACACATTTCATTCATGCCATGTTATTGGGCTTATTTATGTAGTTATTTTTCATTTCCAGAGTCATGATGTTAACTGGGGAGTTGGAGCAATGATTAGAAAGCTGATGCATCCTATTTTTCAAGGGCCTTGGTCAGGTCTCCTTGAGTGGTGCACATATTAGCTGCAAGGTGCCAGATTGACTGGTCAATTTAAAGCATGGGGCTGTATGCCCTCCTATGATGTACTGTTATTTAGTTGCTATCAGCACCTAAAATACCAGGCAGAGTAAATTTATATATTTTGGAAAATTCTGCCTATTATCAAGTGATTAACTGCTTGCTCTTTTAATGAAAAGCAATGAGTAGATAGATTCTAAACTTGGAGGATCTGAAAGAACATTTAGCCCCCACTCCTAGTAGGAGTGGCGAAAAGGGAGTTTTCCATGTGGGAGTGTCAGGGTGTGACTGAGCCAGGATTAGAACCACGGAGGCCTTATCCCCTGTGGCTCCCTGCCTTCTATTCTCCCTTAAGTCACAAAGCCCTGCCGTCAACACCCACGCAACTTGGGACCTCGATGGATAGACTGATAGTTCGTCTAGATGAGGGTGGTGCCTATAGTCCATTCTGGTTTTAGATTTTTTTGAAAGTTGCAGTTCCAGGATTGATAACAAGACCCAGGTATGGTCTTAACTCACTGCCAGGCCCTGTGTGTCCTCCACACAGGGCTGGAGTTTGATTATTACCTTAAGTGTATGTTGCTCATGCCTCAGATATGTAAAGATAGGGACATAATTCATGACATCCAAAACACAAATATCCATATATTTTAAGAAAGATTAATGAGACCTTTTCTGATTTTCCTTCCCTTTTCTTTTCAAACTCCCCTTTCTTACAAACCAGCATTCTACCCCTAGAGATGCTGATATACTATCCTTAGGGATGTCCTTCCACTGCTGACATGAACTCTTGTTACTATGTGAGTGTGTGTCCTCTCTCTCCAGTGTGTGGATTTAGAAAACAGTTGAAGAACTTCTGATCCGTATAGTCCATAAAACTACAACATAGATAATCCAAATGTTTTTGGATAGAATTGACAACAGCTTTGAATTTTTATGACTTATGAGATGTCCTTGGTACATTACAGATGTGTAGTACTAAGCACCGGAGCCCAAGGAAATGAGAACATAAGAACTAGATTTTGATATGTTGACTCTAATAATCAACAAATCTTTAGGTTATTTTTATGAGCAAGGCGTTGTTTGAGATGCAAAAAAGTCTTAACATTCCTTTAGGAGAGAAGAGATGTCTAAGAGTTAGGTATCATGGAGTGGTCAAATAAAAATTATGTCTTTCAAGAAATGGACAAATAAAAATCTTCCATTTAAAATTGGAGGGAATTGGGTTCTAGTTTTAACTTTATCTGCCCATAGGGCTTTGGTCAAATCTGGGCCTCACTTTTCTCATAGAGAAAGTGTAGGGTGTTGGGCTAGGCTATCAGGGATATTCCTTCAAACTCCAAAATGGGTTGTTTCTCTCTTGAGTACGAAATGAAATGGAGCAGGAACAGAGGGGGTATGAGCCATTAAGATGTTCTACTAGCCACAGTGCAGAACCCCCACCACGGGCAGCCTTTATTGGGCTAGGTGCAAAGAATGATAAAACTAATAGCCTGTGTCCCTTTTGGAAGTGAAATATTTGCAGCAAACCCCAGAACCAGCTTTGTTAATTTAGCTTCTCCGTTACCATGCTGTTTCAGAAAAAAAATTCAGAATATTTAATTTTAGAAATTCATCTTTTAGTACTGCTTGGGATAAACAAATTATGATCACATTTTAAAAAGTGTCCCCCCCCAGTACATTTTTCTTCTTTTGCTGCAGTTTCCTGAATCTGAAACCTGATACCAGTCAGCATTTCTCTTACTGATTTTCTTTTTTTTTTTTTTTTTTGAAAGAGGGTCTCACTTTCTTATCTGGGGTAGAGTACATTGGCAACATTATAGCACACTGCAACCTCAAACGCCTGGGGCCAAGTGATCCTTCTGTCTCAGCCTCCCGAGTAGGTGAGACTACAGGCACATGCCATCATGCCCTGCTAATTTTTCTATTTTTTTGTAGAGATGGGGTCTCGCCATGTTACTCAAGCTGGTCTTGAACTCCTGACATCAAGTGATCCTCCCACCTCGGCCTCACAAAGTGCTAGAATTACAGACGTGAGCCACCATGCCTGGCCTCTCTTACTGAATTTTAACCATCCTAATAATAGTGTTGTGATGGGGGTCATTGAATGTACTGGGCTGTTTGATCATCCAGCCTTCAGTTTTGTTATCAGTGAGTCAGCTGTTCACTGAAGGAGCGTTCATTGTGCCCTTGTGACTATGCTTGCTTGCTTCCAAAGCTGCGTTCACTGTCAGTGTTCTCAAGACAATTAAAATGGAATATTACTTTCAAAGAAATCCTATGAAAAATAACAAGTATGTACTTAATGAATAGTTAAAAGGAAAAATTTTTTTATTTGGGGACTGGTGGATATACAACTTATCCTATCTGACCACCTGTAAGTTAATTTGTCAGTATCTATAATGTAAACATTTTAAGACTCACCTTATTCATGAAAGTGCCTTCTGTGAGTACCTTTTCAGAGCACCCAAGAGTTGTATATGATATTTTTTTCTAGGGAATTTTTAGGACTGTCTCTGAATTGGATATAAATATTAGAAAGACTTATCATAGAATTCAGAAAGAAAATAGAGGTCCATGAAGGTCGAAGATTTTAGTGTTTTTAAAGTAAAAATTCATATTTGTAGGTTAAAAAAAGATTAAGATGCCTAGTTAGGTTTCCCCCACAAACACAGTGGAATAACTGATGTTGAACAGTGTGGTTTCTTGTTTGAAAAGTGGAAAATAGCCTATATATAGATCAAGAATTGAGAAAAGCAGTTCTGAATTCCATTGGCATTTTACTTTCTATATATCTTTTTTGTCTTCATTTATCTATACGCAAAAAGTCATTCAGAACTTCTCTCCAAAATTATTACTTAAATGTTTTATAGTCACTGGACTAGTCTGAGTGTCTGAAACTCTCAGCCTGAGGTAGTATCATTGATAAAACAGATGGATTTTAAATTTTCAAAGAATTATTCTGCTTTTCAAAAGGTGAATAGCTTTATGATTAACAGAGCTTCAGATGTTATAGTGTTTTAACATTGTCAGTTTGTAATATACTGTGACATCATATTCATTCTCTGTATTCTTAATGCATACAATATATTACTGCACTTCCTCTTGAAAGGAGAACAGATTATTCCATCATTCAGGGAAGGAAATGTTTAAAATAACATTTGTTGTTCCCATTTCTATATTTAGTCAATCCTGGTTCATTTTTCTGTGTTCTGGAAGACTACTCAGGAATAACCAAGAATTAACTGTAAACATACAAAAGGATACATACGGCAAGGCTATCTGCTGGTTAGTCTCACCTTTTAGATAATTGCACCCAGACCTGCACCAGCTTCTTTCCTCAGCTGCTTACCTGTGTGCCTGCTTGCAAGAGCACCTTGCCCTGAGTTGGTCATCTAAATCTGTATTATGAGGGCAAGAAGAGAGAAAAGGAGCCCCTCAGGCTGCAGCTGTGGGGTGAGAGGTGGTAGAAGCAGTGATTGGTGAGGGCAGGATGTGCAACATCCATATGCCAGTAGGGAATAGCTCCGTGGGGTTTTTTCCAATCCAATTGCATTTTGTAATGATAACCTAAGTGTTAATGCCCTAATTTTGTAGTTGCCTAACTTTTGTGATTCATCTTTGCTTTCAGCTGATTCCACGGGCACTCACTCCCTCTATACCACGTACAAAGACTACGAACTCATGTTCCATGTGTCCACCCTGCTTCCCTACATGCCCAACAACAGACAGCAGGTATGTCCTCTCCAGCCTCGGGCTTCCTACCCTGAGTGTGAAGTCTGAGGTCAGCCCACTGCCAATATTGATGGATTTAGAATTTGCAAAGAATCAGTGGAGTTTTTCTTGAATGCCATTAATAATCTTTGGCTCTTTTATCATTTGGAAGTATTCGGGCTTCAAAAGGAATATCATTGTACTTTTTCCTTGTAAAACTTAGAAAGTCTTCTGCACTCACCTTTATTGCATGCTAGGCAAAATCTTAAGAAGAAACCTGTGTCAATTGTGTTAATTACAAACGGTCCAATTATGTTGATCTGACCTAGGTTTTTGCATTTGGGTAAATACTTATTTATAGAAAATACTATTTGAAGTTCTTACTGGTGCTATTTTCAGATATTCAGTTTTTATTGTTTTAATTGGATTTATTGACCAAATTTATTGACCTTTTTAAAGGAAAAAAATATTAGTGTACATCATGCTTTGAACACAGCCACTCAGTAAGAATTAAGAATTTCTGAAAACTTGAATGATGCATAGAACATCATAAAATAATTCACATTACTTTTTTGTGTAACTGTAAAATGGGTTGAGCAAGTTCTTTTGCAAAGATTGCTAGAAATGTTTATTTTTTTTTTTTTCTTGTGCTAGAAATATTTGAAATGCCATGTCTACTTTGTGAGCTTGAGAGGGCTTTGGGGATTTTTTGGGATAGAAAACAATCTGTGTTTTGGATAGAGAGGATCTGTGGGGTAGAGAAGGCTCCATTCCACATCTTATTCAGAATCTTGTGGGCTCTACCAGTGTTAAGCTGAAAGCTTTTTGGAAAATATTGACTGCTGGAGTTGCCATTTGTTTATGGAAAGGTTTGTAACTTGCTGGGATCTTACAACTGATTCATTGGCATAATCTAATTTTAGGGGTTTGATTCTATCTGGGTTAAATCTGGAGTTAAAGTTTATGTTCACACTTAGGAAATTTAGTTCTTGTGAAGTCATTTAACTCCTGCTCCTTTGCTCTAAATATATTAAAGCATCAAAGACTACATAGGACTTGGCGAAGAGGTATTTGTCAAATGAATGAAGCTTAATTGTTTCAGAGAAGTTTTCTCTTTTTTTAAACACTCATAACAGTCTATGAATTTAGTCAAAGTCTGCATATTTTCCAAGGAAGAACCAGCCCTTCTACCTTTCTTTCCCCCACCACTAGTTTCAGGAAGTACCTTGGCCTCGGACCCCACAGCCAGGATGAGAGGGCAGGCCCCTGGTTCCCAGGGCTCTTCACAGTGGGGACACCGGCTCCCTCTTTATGTCTCTCCTCATGGTCCCGGCTAGCTGGATTTTCTTGCTATTTTCCATCTATTCCTTACCTGAATCCCTTGTCCTTCCTGAATTTTCTGCAGTGTTTTCTAGTAATCATGTTCTTCCCACCACCTTCAAATAATCTATCTCTAAATTACACATCTGTATATTTTTTATGAGCTAGACTTAAAATCACTAAATCACATGTATGTATTTATACATGTTTTAACCTAAAGGATTTTAGCTCTTAAAAAATTTATTTGGAATAATACCAGACAGATTCACTGGATATTAAGAGGCTTAATTTAGACCAGTATGGTTGTCCAGCAGATATTCGTGAATCATTCAGTAATTAAACTCTGTGGGAGTTGTTGCACAGAAAACTGATCAGGCTTGCTCAGGCCAAGAAAGTCTGCCTGTACGTCAGCAGAAACAGAGCCAGTGACTTTTGACCCCCGTCATCGAGTACTCAAACCACAAAGCCCTTTCAGTTCCCTAATTATTTGAGTCATTGGACTCCAAACTGAATTGGCCCCAGTGTTTACATGTGGCAACCTTTAGAGTTTTGAAGTCTTTGCTGTTAGGAGAACTCAAAACTGGCTTCCCTACCCCTTTTCATGATACGGTAATTAAAAGCTGTGGGCCTTGCAGTTTTCTGTGCCTGACTTTATTTCATTGAAACCGTTCTTGAAAAATTCCACACAAAAAATTAAGAGACCCAAGAAAGGAACATGTAGGTGGGATGGGGGTAGAGGTGGATGATTGTATGTTAAACTTCCCAAACCAGAGATTAAAAGAAAAACACCTGTAAATTGAGGCTGTACATCATAGATTTCATAGCCTGAGGACTACTTTTTCACCTTTTTTGTTTTTACCTTGATTGAGAGTCCATGGCATTGTATAAGGTATGCTGATAGATTAGAGGTGGAGAACAGTAAAAACTATTTGTTTTGTGTTTTTAATTGCACTTCCTGTATGTGGAAAAGGTATGATCTCATGTGTGGGTCATTGGGAAATCTGTATACCAAGTGTATTGTGTGGCAGGTTAACCATAACATAAAGACATTGCGTGAATTGTGCAAGATAGGAGTCAGCAGACTTGCATTCTGAGCCTGTCTCTCAGTCACTTGCCCAGTGGCCTTGGGTAAGGTTCTTAGTCTGTCAAGAATTGTGATAATGATATGATGAGGCCATGGTCTAGACTGCCAGGGTAGCTGCTTGGAACACCATAATGAGAAGGAGGAATCTAGGCTAGCACCAGGCTCAGAGGCAGCGAACGCTGTCTTGTAGAGATAGCTTCCATGGGTTTGGAAGTGGGAAAATGTGGCACACGTGAGCATATTTGGACTAGATGATGTATAACATCCCCCTGACAGCGCGAGTGTCCTGTGACGCTAGGGCCATCTTTGAGGCTTCCTTCTTCTAGGTGGAAAAAAAAAAACTTTAGCAGAACACAGGTGTTACGAACAAGAATTCTGGAACCAGACTGCCTGGATTTGAATCCCAGCTACTAGTTTTGTGACGTTGGGCAAGCTTCTCTATGTTTTGGTGTGCTTTGTCCCTGAAGCAGGATTTTGTATCTGTTTTATTCACTGAGATGTCCCCATGTACCTAAAAAAGTACCCAGAGAATGGTAAGTAGTCAATAAACATTTGTTCAGTGAATAATGAATGAACGAACAAACCTTGCTTAGGTGGTAGTTTATGAGAATTAGACAAATTAATACATGTAAAGCACTTAAAATAGTGCTGGGTATGGAGTGTGCTCAATAAATTCAAGTGGTTATTATTTTATAATTCATCAGATATAGAACACTAGTATTTTAGATGACTTAATTTGCATTTTATTTTCTTGTTCCCAGTTCTAAAGATCTATTATGAAAAGCTAAGGCCTGAATGGCTAAGAAAGAGAGGGACTACATTTATCAATCATATCAGAAAGTTATTTTTACTTTGACATTTAGTAAAATATTTCATTACTTATGAATTATCATCAGAATGTTTTGTCTGTAGATAAATGATGCCACTTTGCAATCTCGGGACTTGTATTTTCCAAATTTGTTATGGGTTGTATTGACTCTTTCCACTTTCCTCACTCACCCCACCCATGCTCACAAATTATGGTAATACCAAGAGCAGAAATGTCTGAAATGACCAACTGGGTTCAGGAGTGCAGTCTGAGGCCACAGGACTTAGCACAGTTAACTGGCCAGTACATGGCTTGTGCCCGTAACTTTGGCTTCATTAGCACCACAGTGTTTGTGCCTGTTTAACTGGTCTAGACTCATCCACATCAGATCTGATTTCTTGTGTTCCTTCTTGTAATAAATCAAGCTGAAAGCTGATTCCAAGATTCATTAAATGTCTTGAGAGAGTTCACCATAGTTGCAAAAGAGTTTAATCTTTGGAATGTCTCTGACTCTCACAAAGAAAACCTAGCCAGACTGAGAGAATGATAAGAAACCTGGCTCTTGGAGTATTTTCTTTCTTCACAAGTTAAATCCCACAAATCTCTCTGGGCCTATTTGGCAATCCATTCAGTTTTCCCAGAGCTGTCTTCCCCTGTGTGTGCTTCCCTTCTGCGTGCCCTGTAGACAAATCATGGTTAAGCCATCATGGGATGTCATCAGTGGAACTTCACAAAATAGCTTTAAATTAGCTTTTAAATTTTTGAAGAGAAACCATTACTTTAAACTAGGTGTATAAAGCAGGTAGAGGCCTGACACACAGTAAGCTTTTTCTTTTTTAACGTATGCATAAAGTTTGAGCTGCTGTAGTTGGAAGGGGTATCAGAGCCTCATGGAGGTACCTAATCAGTAAGGCCAAGCCCCTAGGTTTTTGAGATTACTATTGAAGGATACTGGTCTAACCCTAGTAATGGACTTGACACCATAGAGGTAACAGTGGCCCAGCTTACCACATTTGGGCTAGGCCTTGAACCCCTTTCTCCATATTAGTTAGACTGATAGTAAGCCCCTGCTTTAAAGAGTGTGTGTACTTCCCTAAGTCCCTAATTGATACTGCTGAGGACCCATTTAAATAGTGGAACAACCTGCCTCATTAAATGCTCTGTGAGCAGGTCCTGGGTGCACTTGAGTTCACCTATAAATAATACTATAGAATGTTTTGAATGAATAAAACACATATGCAGCTTTCCATGATTAGCTTTATTCGCAGACCCTAAGTAGGAGCGTATACTTATACTAGATAACAAGAATTGCAGCTTAGAATGAGAATTGGTATCGCCTATTGTCAGAAGAAAGATACTTACATCTTCATAATCCTGTTTTCATCTTTATTTTGTTATGAAGTCATTAAAAAATCCACACTCTCCTATTATTTTTGTTTGTCCATTTTCAAAATATTCAGCTTAACTGGTTTGTACATTTAAGTTTACTCTTATTATGGGTAAAATATGATAATACAAAATGGTAAATCAGTGATGAATCCTTGAAACATTAATTAAATTTGATATGAGCTTCTTGCTGATCTGGGAGAAGAATGGTTAGCTAATGTTCACTTTTTTGCAGGGGGCAGGTAAGGCTTTTCTTCTCTAAGTATAGATCTTTTGTATTTATGTGATAAGGTGTATAAGTTGCCCCTCCTTTCTTATTATTTAGAGTGCTTTTCTATGTTCACTTTTTCCATGTTTTTCCATAGGAAACTGTAGCTATCTCTTAAAAATCAAGGCAGAATTCTAATCACTGGTGCAAACTCTTGAGTGTGGAGTCTGTGAAGGGGGTGTGTCTGTGCGCAGGTGCGTGCGTGTGTGTGTGTGTGTGTGTGTGTATGAATGCAAAATTAGGACAGTCTCTCTAAAAGAGGATAATCCAGCCCTCTTGTGAAGGAGAGGAACTTTCCCACCAAGGGATTAGCAAGTGCAGAGCACCTTCAGTAAGAACAAGTTGTCTTGTCTAAGGGACAGGGTGGCTGTCTGGAAGGTGAGGGATAGGCGAGGAGGTTGGAGAGGTAGGAAGGGATCAGTCAAGTCTAAGCAGTCTTTGCCGGCCCTCTCCTTATTGATAGGATTTAGACTCAAACCCAAGGACCAAGACTGAGAATTTGTGAGTGCTTTATTATGGGACGTAGACGTGCTTCTTTCTGAAGACCTCCTCTGGAGCTCTGCTTCCTCCAACTTCAGATGAGCTTTCTGTTCTCTGACTCTTCGAGGCTTCTTCTGAACCATATTCTGGCTGCTTCTCTTTCATATAGTACAGCTTTCCCTCAGAATTAGGTGCAAAATGCTTGATTCTTACTAGGTTTAAAAAAAGAATTTAACAAATGAACGTATATAGATATATAAAGTCTAGTGGGTCTAACCTAGTTGAACTTTGTCCCATTTTGGATCCAAGTATTGCTGCCTGGACACTGGTGGACCTTTACTTCATTTTTTCCTCTCAATTTTATTCTTTGGGTTTTTTTTCCCCCTCTCAATTTTGTTTTTGTTTTGTTTTTTACTTTTTAATTGATATATAATAGTTTTATACATTATATTTTAGGGGCACATGTATTTTGATACTTATATACAATAGGTAATGATCAAATCAGGGTAATTAGTATGTCCATCATCTCAGACATTTATCTTTTCTTTGTATTGGGAACACTACAGTTCTTCTCTTCTAGCTATTTTGATACACGATGGATTGCTGTTAACTGGAATATCCCTACTGTACTATTGAATACTAGAACTTACTTCTTCTAACTATATTTTCACACCAAGTTAAATCTGGTCTTATGAATCCTGAAGTGTGTTTAAGGAATTGTGACTAAACCTATTGCTATATATGCTATTTCTTTAGCATCTGTATACTTGGGTGAAGTATACATTTTTCACTTTCTTTGTGATAACAAGAGCTTATTCCCGTTTCACAACTTGAATCAAGTGTTGGAAATTTAGTAGAATTGACCATGTAAATCTATCGAATACAGTATTTATTAACACGCTTTTGCAGGTGAAAACACTAATAAATTGGTTCTCTTGGTGTCACTGAAAAAGATTACCATAAAAGATGTCATTTCTTTAATTCCCCAAAACAAATAGTGCCTTCAGGTTTTGCTAGGCTGCATTAGTTCATGGTTTGCCATCCCTTTCCCCTTCCATTTACAGATTCTGATTATATAGAATTTCATTGACCAGTTAGACAAGAGCATAAACTAAATACTAAAGGAAACATTCATCTTCTTTTTTAAGAAGGTCAAGAAATTACTTAAGTTAATTCATGTTTGGCAAAATCCTAAAAGAAAAAAAGTGAATTTTTCTTAACTTTCTAGATTTTTCTTAAGTCTCTGAACAAATTCAAGCATCTTGTTAATGGATAAAGTGTTCATTTTTATTATTTTATTCTCCTTCAAAAAGCTTTAGATTTTACTCTTCTTAATGAATCTCCTTATCCCCCTCCCAACACTGCCTTATTTTTTTTTCCACAAAGTGCATTATGTCACCATGGTTAAATTAACTAGACTTTTAAAAACATTTTTTGGCCCATTTTACAAAGCAAAAGAATATGCTTAGAAAGGGACAGAAGCCATTTGGCATGTTGTCAAAGTAACAACCAGCCTTAAAATTTCCTTTAACTTGTGCTTTAAATATTCCTATGGTGGAGTACAGAATTGGACTCAATGTCTTCCTTCAGGAGGAAGAGAAATTGAATAAGAATAGCTGTCCAATTTGCTGTTGCAGTCACAACAGCCAGGAGACACTGACTGAGTCCATCCTGCACCGTGTTTGATTGAGAGGGCAGGCCCAGGCGCAGTAGCACACGTGATCACTCAGGAAGGAGGTGGCGTGGCACTCTCTGCTTGGCTTTGCCCGTCGTGACTTCTATCTTCGATTTGTCAGTCTGAGGATCCCTGTGTTTCCAGGATGTCGAATGGAAATATGGCAGGAGCTACTATGTTTTCTGTTCTGCAAATACACTGACAACAATATTAGGCATATTTTAAAGCTATTTATTTGTGACTCATTTTCCCTCGTCTTATTACAGTACCTGTGAATCATGTATTTCAGTTACTGGGGAAAAGAGGGAAGAATGTCTTTGCCAAGTACAATTTTCATGGATTTTTTTTAACATGCATTTGAAATGACACATTTTACTTTACATATCTAGCAAACTTCTTTAAAACTACAGATTTAACACATTGCCACACTAGAAAAAAATTTTTTTCCCCTCAGGGACATAGTGTTTTATTATGAAAATAGAATAAAAACTTTGAAAACGAAACGTTCCTTTCTAATTTAATGAAAAATTTGTTATTTTTTGTTTTCTGTGCGTGATTTATATGCAACTTGAAAAGTAGTTCTTGTAGCTCCCAAGGTGAAGAGAAACATGAGTTACATACATATGCTTCACGAGGCCCCAGGCTCAAAACTAGTGTGAATTAAATACAACTCATATGGCAGTTAATGTGTTAAATGAGGTGACCCATTGGGTCTGTATTATTACATATTAATATATGTTTCAAAACTTTCCTCAGTAAGATAATTTTTGTGTGTTTATAACTTTAACCATGGGGATTTAAGTAGGAATTTTCTAGCATATGAATCGGCGATTTAACTGGGCTGTAGAGAACTCTGAAAGAATGAACATTTCATTCCTGCTCTTCTAGGCCTTTTATCATGGGAAATCACAAGTCAGGGACCTGACAATGAAATCCTTTTTGTATATGGATTTAAAAGGCTTTAAAGGTTGAACTTAATGCTCTTTACAGTGGAATATGCATTATAGGTGCCAAATAAATTTAAGGGCAAGGTCATGGTCTTTGTTATTGCTAGTAAAGAGATTTACTACCTGAAATTGTCCCGTTCCAGCAATGACATCACCAACTCATGTGAGGATTATTTTATGTATTAAAACTGAAGATCACAAATGTTTAGAACACAGATCTATGCCTTCACTTGCATAAACTTACGGAGTGCCTTGTGTAGGAATTTATTGGCATGTGTTCATAGGAAAAAAGTGATCACAATTTTAATGCACAGTGTTATATGTCAATAAACATATTTGTATCCTTCATTTGTTTAGCAAGTGTGTGTTGGGTACTTACTCTGCTTAGCGTGCCATTAGGAACTAGGAAGCCAAAAGGCAGTAAGAAACATGCTTGTCCTCAGGAAGGTTATGACCTGATACAGAAGAAGTAACCAACAGTTAGAAGACAGTACAACAATTAATGCAATAGAAATAGGCCCGGGGGTGTAGGTGGGATATCAAAGTAGTCTTGAAGAGGAAATTTCTTTCAGATGAGGTGACATCTGTGGAGACCTGAATTGTCTGGGAGAAACTTTGAGTGAAGGGAGCATTCGTGGCAGGAGGAACATCAAAGTAAAGGCACTGGTAAAATGGTACTACTCTGGGTTTCCTTTTCTCCTGCCAGATTTGTGGTTTATAAGATTATAAACTATTGGGTTTTCTGGCTATTAATCCAGTGGAATTCTGCGTTTATGAATTACATTTAAAAAGCCAGGTTTCAGTTAATTAGGTTGAATTATTACCCACCAAAATGATAGTGTTCTGTATTTTTGTTGCAGAAATGCATGTTACTATAGGAGCAACAAAGTACAAGCTACAGCCATTCAATGTAATAATGTAATAGTGTTTTCAGCAAATCTGTACCCTCTCTTAGACTCTGTCTCTTCCTTTTAAATTGAAAAACTTCAATTATAAAATTACTTAAAAGTGTTACGAGTTCTAACGTGCTGTTATTCTAGGGGTAAAGAAAGAAGGAACTAGATAAAGATGAAAAGGAGAGAGAATACAAGTTGAATTTTAAAATAAAAGAGATAAACTTAAATCTTTAGGTGTTTCTTTCCACAGGTCTTTTGGATGAAGCTATTGCTTTATCCGTGCCAAATTTAGGAGCATGAGCTTCCAAAGAATAACTGTTTTTTAAAATCACTTCTTTAATTGAAAGATAAGTGAATGTATATATTTAAATATTTTGTTTTAAAGGAAAACTTGCTGGTAACCCTATGTATATGTGTGTTCACTTTCTCCACCACAGCTTCTGAGGAAAAGGCACATAGGAAATGACATCGTAACCATCGTCTTCCAAGAGCCTGGGGCACTTCCTTTTACTCCGAAAAGCATCCGGTCTCATTTTCAGCATGTCTTTGTCATAGTCAAAGTGCATAATCCATGTACCGAAAATGTGTGTTATAGGTGAGTCAGTAATCCCTGATTTATCATTCTCCCAGGTGTATTTCAATAGAACGTCTTTTCCCAAAATATCTTTGTTTTCCAATTATTATTTCTAACTTCATAATTTTCTAATTACTCAGCCACTTTCTGTAAGAAATAATTGCCTTCTTCCCATTTTGCCCCCTTGAAAAAGTGAAATGCCCAGCAGTTCAAAATGGTAGATTACACATTTCCTTTGTTTTTCCCGTAAAAATGTGTCCAACCCCTGCCAGAACCAATAGTTGAATTGGCATCAGCCTTTGAGTTGTTGCCATTTAAGTTCTTCTTTAGGAGAAGTAAGTATTGTGGCAGTAAAGTATTTCTTTCATCAAAGGTCTTGGAAACACTACCACAGGGCTACTGAAACCAGGAGTTGACACTTGCTTTGGTGACTTCAAAAGGCCATGTGTGCGCCTTGGAATTCTGAGGCCATTTCTGACAGGCCTACTTTAGTCTTTACCCCCGCTCTCAGGTTCTGTCTTAGACAACAGCTGCAGCTGAGGGATCATACTGTGTGGGGGGATTGCTAAAGGCGTGAGCCTTCGACCCAAGTTTGAGTCCACCTTTACTGCTTATCACGGGACTTTGTGTAAGTTATTTTATTTTTGTTAGACTTAAATTCCTTGTCTTAAAATTAAAGATACTAGTACCTGCTTAAAAATATGGTTATGAAGAAAAATAGCTTGAATTATGGAAAACACCTATTTAGAGTCCCTGGCATTCATCCAAGGTTATTTTCCTTTATAACCTTAAACAGTAGTTGTGAATTCAGCTTCCCACTGGGGCTAGGCCTGGGACATGAATATTCGTCGTGAGAACGTGGTGGACCCTTGAAGATTGCAGAGCTTGCCCCTTAAAGGCAAAAGAGAAACTACTCTGCATGTGAAATGCTGCCAGTTTATATTCTACCCAACGTCCAACCCATCTTAGGAGAACAGAGTCTGAAAACCATAGTTCTTAACCTGAATTTTGCCTCCTAGTAAACTTATTAAACAGGGAGTCTCTGGACCCACTGTGCGGTGTTCTAATATAATAGACCTGCAGTTGGTCCCAGTATTCCTCTCAGGGTATTCTTATGCAAATCTGGGTTTAACACCACTAGCTTAAAAGCTCAGAACTATTTTAAATAAATGCTGTTTGAAGAAATCTAGTATCTCTTCTGTACAAAATTATATGCTTAATATAGGTAATATTAGTACAAACGTGTTGAGTTGGCTTTTTTTCTCTGGGATCTCACCCAATGAAAGGTAATTATGAAGAATACTTTAAAATGAATCTTCCTAATGGGTTGGAAACTTAAGCCTAGGGCTTTATTGTATTTGGTGTTATTTTATTGGCTGCTATTTTAGGTAAAATCAAGTACTTTTAATTATTTTCCATCTTTATGTTTATATGATGAAGTGGTTCACTAGTACACAGAATCATAAAGATAAATTATATCTGTTTATTTTTATTTCTTTTAGGTTTCCTGGTTTTAATTAAGTTACTAGAGGAAGAATGTTGAAACCAGTATAGATCTTACATATAAACAAAGTACATTGCATTATTTTTTCTCTGATAAAAGCTAGCATATGCAAATCATTCAGAGATGGTGTCACTGGTTTTTAAAAAACCACATTGTTATCACTAAATTAATATTTACTAATGAGAGTCAAATGCAAAGTCAATAGAGTACCTCACATTTTTGTAAGTGCCTCCATCAGCTTCATTGATGTTACTTAAAAACATCACTAGTATTCCTTTAAGAATCAATAATAATAGTAATTTTCAGGAATCTTGTGGTCCTATCCTTGGCATGGCAGGATTAAATGGCTAGCTCTAACACACTCAGTAGTAGACCTGGATGCCATGAGGGTGCTGAGTCCAGAGAGTGCTTCTTATCACCAGGCTTTACTAAAACCCTTTCATGTGCATATTTTTATTTTTACTTTTGGTAGGGGGGGTCTTGTATATCTAAATCATTTAATAAATGCTATCAGGTTGTTCAGGTAAAGTAAGGAATTCTGGTACACATTCTCATTTCATCACATTGGGAATTATCTGAATCTGGTAAAAGAGTATTCCTTCTAATTTCAACTGTACTGAAAAAGTTAAGGATCATACAAACTTTTGTAACCAGTGATCTCTTTTTTATCCCCATGCCCAGAATATCATAGTAATCCTGAAACAGCCATGATTAAATTCTGCTGCTTCTCTAGTACAACTTTGAGATGCATAGGATTACAGTTTGTTGAACAGGCATATAACATACATTATAGAGAGAATCTTTAATTAGATATTAGGGTCTATAATTTGGTCCACAACAAATTGCCCTTTTGAAAGTTAGAGTCACTGTGTCTCCCTCTGTTCACTATGTGGTACCACAGTGAGAGCCATCTTTGAGCATATTTAGATATAAGAAATTTCTCGACATTTTAAGCTTAAGTGCATGCAAGCTGCAGACAGAGAGTCACGTGAGAGCCACAGAGTTAATGTCAAAAAAAAAAAAAATCCTTCAAAGCCATGGTCCTCAACCCCTGGGCCTCGGCCCGGTACTGGTCCATAGCCTGGGAGGAGCTGGGCCACGTGTCACCGCTTGAGCTCCACCTGCCCTCCTTCTCTCCCCTACCAGTCCATGAAAAAATTGTCTTCTGTGAAATTTAGGAACTTGGCCACAGAGCATAAGGTGGGCAGTGGGCGAGTGAGTGAAGCTTCATCTGTATTTACAGCCACTCCCCATTGCTCACATCACTGCCTGGGCTCTGCTCCTTCTACCGCCCATCTGTGGAAAAATTATCTTCCATGAAACCTGGCCTTGGTGCCAAAAAGGTTGGGGACTGCTGCTTCAAAGTGTCAAATGAAATTTGGCCTTCTTGGCATTCCATGGATAAAATACTGCTGGGAGGGTAGGCATGGTGGCTCATGCCTGTAATCCCAGCACTGTGGAAGGCTGAGGCAGGAGGATTGCTTGAGGCCAGGGGTTCAAGACCAGCCTGGGCAACATAGCAAGACCCCATCTCTAAAAAAAAAAAAAAAGAAAAGAAAAAAAAAGAAAAATCAGTCTTTCATACCAGGGAAGACCCCTTTACAGCCAGTCATCCGTCTTGCTGCTGTACGTGATTAACTCCCCTGAAGAGTGTGCAAGTTGAAGCACAGGTGAGAGATGCCCAGAGCCTGTGATCTTTTTATAGTCTAACAACCACATTTCAGAAGAGGAGTTTACATCTTACAGAACAAATTTGGCCAGAATGTTTTCATGTCTTAATTCATCTCAGGATTTTCTACAGTGCTGAAAACAAAGCGAAGATTGCTTCCTTTCATTACCCCAACATAGCAGATATCTGCCTGGGCAGATGTGGGATAAGTATGAATTCTTCTTGGTCTGTAGTAGCTACTCGGTAATTGAGGAGCAGATGCTCGAGATGCCGTGGGATTCATTCACTTGCTTACTCATCTTAATCATTCCTTTGTTAGTTCATTGATTCACTCTATAATTTATCTTATTCAGAAAAGGACTTGAGACAACTAAAGCAGCTGTCTGATGTAGGAGAGCATTACTGGTTTTGATAGATGAAGATGGTTGTTATCAGTATACATTGGATTGTTTCAGTCCCTGGGATCTCTGCAAACTTTACTCCCATAAATCGTTCTTTAAATTTTTTTAAATGTGATGACGTAAAGTGAGCATTTCCTTAAAAATATTGACACTTAAAAATTTTGGCCCTGTAAGTATAATCAGTCTGTCCTACGTCATTTAGATTCCATGAAGCCATCTGGGGCTGAAGGCACTTTGGCTGGAAGGGTTACTGTCTTTCTCGGTGATAGCCAGCCCCACAGAGTCAGGGAGCCAACCCGGTGCCTTCTAAAACTTACCTGCATGCTGTGGATCCATGACCCCTACATTTGCTAGCACTGCCATGCAGATACCACAGCCCGAGTGGCTTAGACAGCAGACAGCTATTTTATCATAAATAAGACAAAGATGTCCTTTCTCTCGGAGGAAGGAAGTCTAAGATAAAGGTGTTGGTGGGATTGGTTTCTCCAGAAGCTTCTCTCCTTGCCTTGGCTTATGGATGGCTGTCTTCTCCCATGTGTCTTCATGTGGCTTCTCTCTATGTGCATGTGTCCCTGATATCTCTTTGTATGCCCAAATTTCCTCCCTTATAAAAACACCAGTCAGTTGGATTAGGGGCCCGCACCAAAGGCCTAATTTTAATTTAACCACCTCTTTAAAGGCCCTATCTCCAGATACAGGCACATTCCCAGGTACTGCGGGTTATGACTTCAACATGTGGATTTTGACAGGGACAGAATTCAGCCCATAATACCTCCTGCCTACTTACCTTAAAACATTTTTCTTAAAAAAAATCCCCCTTGGTATCAAGAAATTAGAACACGAACCTACAAAATAGACCAGTTAAGTTGAAAGTGTAGGTATATGCCAAATTTTAGAAAGTAAATGTTATGATATCATAGCCCATCTCATTTTGTTTCTCTTTTTTCTTCCTCAGTGTTGGAGTTTCCAGATCAAAAGACGTGCCACCGTTTGGTCCACCAATTCCCAAAGGTGTAACTTTTCCAAAGTCAGCAGTGTTTCGGGACTTCCTTTTAGCCAAAGTAATCAATGCAGAAAATGCAGCCCATAAATCAGAAAAGTTTCGAGCAATGGCCACTCGAACGAGGCAAGAGTACTTGAAAGATCTGGCAGAGAACTTTGTTACAACCGCCACTGTGGATACCTCTGTGAAGTTCAGCTTTATTACACTGGGTGCAAAGAAAAAGGAGAAGGTAAAGCCAAGGAAGGATGCCCATTTGTTCAGCATCGGAGCAATCATGTGGCACGTGATAGCACGGGACTTTGGCCAGTCTGCTGACATTGAATGTCTTCTTGGAATTTCCAATGAGTTCATAATGCTGATTGAAAAGGATTCCAAGAATGTTGTATTTAACTGTTCCTGCAGGGATGTTATTGGGTGGACATCTGGATTAATGAGTATCAAAGTGTTTTATGAAAGAGGAGAATGTATCCTTCTGTCCTCAGTGGATAACTGTGCTGAAGACATAAGGGAAATCGTCCAGCGATTAGTAGTAAGTACATGTTTTGTATTTTCCACCATCCTTAAGTCTTCAATCCCAGATCCATAATAGCTTCCCATAAGGAAATCCCACCATGATTGCAGCACTTGAATGAATTACTATTTCTTAGGGATACAGAGCTTAATTTTAAATGCTGAGGTTTTTTGACTAGTTGCTAAATACACAAATGGTGGAGAACCATCCTTCATAACTTGATTGGAAAAGTCAATTTCCAAGACAGAATATTGGGATATATTTTTATGATATTTGAAAGAAAAACAGAATTGTGTAGACTAAATACTATGTCCGTCGGTAGAGAGCGAGATGACACGCCTGCCCAGTGGGTAATTAATGGGCACACAACTGCTGTTCATTATGTATGATGAGTCTTATTGGCAGCTTCAACTTTGTGCATGTTTATACAGCAGGTATTTTTATTTAATCAGCCAGATTAAATATATTATTAGTCTTCTAGCCACAATTTCTTAAGGAGGTCTTGCAGAATTAGCCATTAAGTTAGAAAGACTAAAAAAAAAAAAAAAAAAAAAAAAACAGATTCTTTTTAAAATGTGATTTTTAGTCAAAACCACTAAGTTATGTCTATGGTGTTTAATAGTTATATTTCTGCTCTCAATTTTAACAAAGTAAGATTCAGATTTTAGTTTGGGTATATAAAGTAGAGTAATAAGAATAAATCAAACTATTTCCAGTTTTTATTGTTTTGGGTGGTATAAAAAGATAATATGCTTTGACAATATTTATCATGTATAAATATTCCTCCAAGGGGATGTATTTTTTGTTGTTGTTGTTGTTGTTGTTGTTATTAGAAAAGGTTTAGTCAACTATGGATCATGAAAAAAGGAGAAATTATATCCATTTCTTGTCCCCTTTCCTTCTACCAACTGTAAGTCTTTCTTTTGGTATTAGATACCATGTATAAGAACAAAATCAGGCCAGTGCCTGCTCGTCTTAGAAAAATAATTTCATAATTTGCAGAGACTATTTAAAGTAAAATGTGCTCAACAGTATTATCAGGTATATGTGTACAAACCCAGACTCACATTTGGGGATGATTAAGTATGTAATTAGTTTATACGTCTAGAGAATTGAGTCTTCATTTATATTGTGAGTCTCAGGATACATTGTCCTTTTTTGGTCATTGCAAATATTTCTTTTACCATATCCACTGAGTCATCATAATCTCTGCTCCTGAAAATACAGCAAAAACAAATGCCACTTCGCTAACCACCAAAATATACTTTCCATAGGTACTTACACATGGGCTCTCACACATTCACTATTCCATGGACCCCATCGTACTGTTTTCCTAGAAGAGTGTGTTGTTAACGTGACTAAGGTGCCTAATGTCAGGAATATATTCTAGGAAATATATTCCATGTCTAGGATGACTTCAACATGAGATACTAGATGTAGGCCAACCCAAAGACTGTTGAGACAATGAGATCATAAGGGTTGGTACAGGACAGTCACAACAGAAATGGGAAGAGAAGGAGGATGCAGTCATAGTAGAGAGGCTGGGAATGAGTGCCTGTTTGGCAGATGGTAAACTTGGTGTCCGTTCTGAGATCATGGAAAATGGAACTAAAGGGGTCTGTTATGCAGGTTGGGGTTCAGGGAGGGAAATGAGAGTTTATGCCTAGAGGGCCAGGCAGGGCTGGCTTCGTGGATGTGCAACCTGCACAATTGCACAGGGACCCACTCTCAGAAGAGCCCATGCTTGGTTGAACATTCTGCTGTTGCCATCTTGAAAGTCTTAATAATTTTTGTATGAGGGGGCCTGCATTTTTATTTTGTGTGGGCTCTACAAATTCTGTAGCCAGTCCTGGGTATATGGCTAGGAGGCCTCTATTTTCATGTGATAATTCAGTCCGAAGAAGTATGTGAGGAATCCAAATAAATGGAAAACTTGGTCCTTCAGACTTTGGGGGCAAAAGAAGCAAGGAACAGAGGGGATAAAGGAATAGCAAGAAGCCGAAGTAGGAGAGGTGGCAGGTGGCTGGAGGAATAAGCAGAAGAGCCGGAGTCTGGAGTATGCTTCAGTCTAACACAGATGTGAAATTTCACCCATTGCATTGATATTTGAAAGAAGGCTGGTCACATGTTATGTGTAGTACTTTGGTAGGGTTGCTTAGAACAGAGTTGAAAAAGTAGTGAAGGAAAGATTTATATTTATTGTACGTATTACAAAAGTACTTTTTCAACAGTTTTAGATTAATTCAGTTCATAACTTTGGGAACTTCAGTCTTTCAAAACTTCACCACTAACTAAAACCAGCAATCCCTTTCCCTGTTTTGCTGAGTCCCCAGACTGTCATGCCTGTCTGGGAGAAGCTGATTGGCACTGTGTGCACTTGTGGTAACCATGGAAACATCAGACACTGTGGTGATATGCGGAACCAGCCCCAGTGCCACAGCTGTACTTACTGTCATAGGCCTTATTAAATAGGTATCTATGTATTCAGAGCATGCTTCATGGAAATGGAGCATTCATTAAACTGAAACTTCATACATTGCCTCTGGGCTTTTGAGGATAAGGATATGGTACCTCCTGACTTGAAATTTCCCACAAATAAGTGATGTCATAGTCATCAAATGATATTTAGTGAGCCTCTGTTTTTCTTTCATTGTCTGTAAACTATGCTCAGTAAGCACTTTTGAGGGTTTTAGTGCACTGAGTGGGATGCGAACCACCTTTCTTCTCTCCTGTTCCTCTTTGTGGTACCGTCGTAGACTCACTGTTGGGAAAGGCACATGCACTGGAGCTTCCACTGCTTGGGCTCGCCCTCGGCCCCTGGGGCATGGACCCAGTGGAGAAAAGACAGCTCATGGGCACAGAGGGTCCCTCTGCCGCCTGCCAGAGTGCCGTCCTGCACACTTCTCTTGTTAACAGATGGCCAGGGAGTCTGGCTAGCCTGCCCCCACTGTTGATCTTGAATGGTCCCCACCACCCCAGCGAGCATGGAAAGGGGCCCTAGGGGACAGGACCTCCACAGTACATCCGTAGGGCTGGTGCACAGAGAGTATTCTTTCTAACACTTCTGACTTTCTGCTGTTGCCCTTCCCGAACCTAATGGTGGGCCACTAAGTGTTAGCTTGGAAGTGCTTTGACTTTTTTTTTGTTGTTCTTTTTGAGATGAATGAAATTGTCTAATAGATTTTAGTGCTTAGTGGTAGAAACTTGCAATAATTTCCAAATTCTTCACATTTTTTTCTGTTGCTGTAATCCATGTAGAAGAATGGAATTTATATCCTTAGGAGCCAAGTCAATTGACATAAGAAAGGAGAGGAGGGAATTATCAGAATCCATCTAAAGCTCCCAATCTCTGGGTCAGTGGCATCTAAAAAAAGCAGGACACTGTATTAGGAATAGATATGCCTTTGGAGAATGAAACCGTTGTTGTACTTCTGTTATGTTCTTTGCACTCGATGCCAAGGCCAATTGTGGTAATTCTTTGTTGGACAGTTTGAGGGAAAGGCAGAGAGAGGCAGGCACTCTATAGGCTGCGAGGACCCAGGGGGAGAGGGTCTGGTGTGGAGGCCTGTACGTGCACTTTTGACAGGGCCCTGCGGTGGCCTGGGCAGGAAGGGCATCTCTAACAGTCACTTTCTCTCTCAGATAGTGACAAGAGGCTGCGAGACTGTGGAAATGACCCTGAGGCGGAATGGGCTGGGCCAGCTCGGCTTCCATGTGAATTTTGAAGGCATTGTAGCAGATGTGGAACCTTTTGGCTTCGCCTGGAAGGCTGGCCTTCGCCAAGGAAGTCGCCTAGTGGAGATCTGCAAAGTGGCCGTGGCCACTCTGACCCACGAGCAGATGATTGACCTGCTCCGGACTTCTGTGACTGTGAAGGTGGTCATCATCCAGCCCCACGACGATGGCTCTCCCCGCAGGTAAGGCGTGGGAGGCCCAAGCAGTGCTCACTCCTCCTTGGCTATTCTAACTGCTCTTTGCAAGATCCTCAGAAAACGTAGTCATGTGCATTTCTGGGTAGTATTGTTGTGATGTCAGCTACTAGAGCAATTGAAAAAGAGCTCTAAAAAAGTTACTGGCATGTAGTAAATGATAAATTATTTTCTAAGCAACTTCATGCATAAAAGCTGAGCTATTATAAACTAAGGGGAAGAGTACCTGCTTGGTTCACCTGGACCAGTGAAATAATCTATGAGGAAATTCTTTATCACAGTTCAGCCTTTTCTAAATGAAATACTTTACACAACTAGAATTTCCTTCTGTAACGTGAAGTCATTATTAGCAAAATATTTAAGAGATTAATACCTTTATCTATGAAGGAATATTGGAACACCAGTTGTATTCTGTGTGGTGACTACTCCATTCTACAAATTGAAGCTTGAGAGATGTTGAACTGGATCAGGGCATTGTCATAACCTGTGAGGAGAAACATGAAGAGAAATGGGTTAGACTTGGAAAGCTGAGAGGTGGATAGGTGGAGGGTAGGGATGGGAATGGAATTAGAAAGCAGTATTGTACAAGGCCAGAAGGAGAACGAATGCTAATGGAGAAAGAGCCATCCATTCAGGCTGTGGCCTACCATTTGTGGCATAGTGTGTGTGGTGGCAGTGTCTAGAGCACATTCTCTCTGTCTTCATCCCAGATGGAGTTCCTACAGACAGCGTATGAGCTCTGGCTTTGGAGAGAGAAAGTGTGCTTGGAATCAGGCCTTTGCTGTGTGGCCTTGAGTAATTCATATACTCTCTCAGAGCCTCACTTACTCTCTCTAAGGTAGGGATTATAGTATTGCCAATCTCCTGTGGTTTCTATGAAGGTTAAATAAGATGATATATGCAATGCACCTAGAACCTTCTAGCATAATCCATACCCCACACAGTTTAAAATAAAGAAAACTTTAGGATATTCATTTTCATTTCTTTCATATTAAAAAAGAAATTGTTATCCAAAGATAGCAGGATTGCTGTGCCCACTTTCCAGACTTAGGTTATTCTTTCTCCATCCTTTACACCAGCACTGCCCAGTAGCACTTTCTGCAATGATACATTCTGTATCTGTACTGTCCAAAACAGTAGCCATGAGCCACATGTGGCTATCACATACTTGAAATGTGGTGCAAGGGAGGACCTGGATTTTTCATTTTAATTGATTTAGATTTAATTGCCTGCACGTGGCCAGTGGCTGTCATATTGGAGGGATCAGTCTTACACTGTCTTCCCCTATGGTCAATATGCAAAATTTTCCAAGAGTCTGTTTCTATTACTTGCCATTTGTTCCCAGCTTGATTTTCTATGGCCTTGTTTCCTGTATTTGTTAAATATGTTTATAAAATAAAGGTTTAAGGAGCCAAAATTCCTCTTTATAGTGTCAGTCCCATGTCAGGATGTTTCTTGTTGCCTTGCCTGATTGTCTCCTGTTAAATCCGTCTGCTCTCCAAGAATCCCATGAATCACACATAGTGGTAGAAGTCCAAAGAAAATAAAGACAGAAAACTACTTTATTAAAAATGAGACTTGGCATTAACAAAAGGCAAATTCTTTAGGCCTTAGAAGCTAAAATATTATATAAGTGAAAATCTTTTATAGTAAATTTTAAGCCAATTATGAGAAATTTTTCCATATAGTAAGCTTTCTGTCTTCCTTGGTAGAAATACAGATTTGTAACTCTTATGGTGAGAACCAAGTCTTCTATGTGTCTTACAGGCTGATTACTACTATAGAATTGGACAAAAATGTTACTGTGTTCTTCCTTTGGATTAAAAAATAACATTTCTTGCCTATTTTTAGTTTTGGTCTGTTGTTGCTCAGTGAGAAACTTTTAAAGCTTTCAAGAGATCTGGTTAATAAAAATGGTTAAGTTATCATTATATTTGGTATTTAGAACATATGATTAGAAGAATAGAATTTCCTAAGAAATACTGGGTTGTTTTTCAGGTAAAACAAAACTGCAACTTAAAAGTTCCAGCAGCTGTTATCTTTTTATCCAAGGACTTGTTTTTCTTCTAAAGGAGCCAGTTATCTACCTTGGTCTGCACATAATTAATTCTTTGTTTTAAATGCAAATACTCTTATTGAAACTAGTCAAGATATTTATTTAGAGATTTTGCCCTTGCTTCCTAGGAGTCTCATTAATGTCATTCCCTAAAGGTACAGGTTTTTTTCCTACCAATTAATCTGTAATAACTGTCTTCTGTATTTTAACTTTGGCCGGAAGGATCAGAATTAGCTATTTGCTTAGTAGCAACACTCCAAAATTGGCACACCCATCACCCACATTTCTGCATGTCATGAAGTTTTTAAGCCTAGCATGTATCATTTAAAACTCTTTTAATTCAGTTTTCCAATTTTTCTGTGAATCTGAATTTGTAAATTTTTTAATCCATATTTTTGTTAGTTTTGGATTTGTTTTCTGCCTGCGACTATCTGGGTGCCCTGATAAAAGTATGCGCTGTCATCAGACAGACTCCCATAACCAGATGTTACCCTTGCAATGCAACCCTTTGCTTTAGACTGCAGTGTGAGTAGGAAATGGCATTTTCAGTTTCATCCTTGCACTCGGCATGTGTAGCCTTCTGCATTATTAGATTTGTTAAGAAACTGCAGAGGAAGGGCCAAAGGGGAAATGAATAGCACTTGACTCATTTTAAAATTTAAAATACAAACCCTTTAAACTAAACATCCTTCAGTATCATTAACCCTACAGCAAACTATACAAAGATTTGCCTCAAGCTAAAGCTACACATTTGATTTGTAGCATGGAAAATTACCTCTATCTTCCTTCACAAATTGGTTCTTAGTGCTTGTCAGAGAAAAAAATCATTTAAATGGACATGTATATGCACGTATGTGTTTTTGTGTGTATATTACATATACATATAAAATTTTCTTTTAAATTGTATTTAACGTAAGCACCACAGGACTACAAAAATAGTCAAATTAACGAATTATATAAGATATTTTAGTCTTCATAAACATTGTGAAAAATGCTTCATTTTTGCCAGTTATCCTCTCAATATTCATTTTACAGGATATCAGTGAGAAAATCATTTGACTCGGAGCCCAGCTGCTCCTGTGGGCAGCATGTCAGAAGGCCTGTCACTTAATAGACTGGCTTCTGTTGTCCTCAGGTCAGAAGGTGTTTGGTTCCAACTCAGAAGCTGCTGGATTAAATGAAGTCTTTAGTAGAGAAAGTATTTATGTTGAATCAAAAGCCACTGGGGTTTTGAAGTCCCATTCTCCAGCCTAAGGGTGATGACAGTGTAGCTGTCCCTCAGCTTGAAAGGAAGGCAGAGCCATTTTTAGTTTTCCTCACGGAGTTCCAGGGAACAACAAGCAGGGAGGAGTCCCCCTTTGGGAATGCTTATTAACTGATCTCGTGCTGGGATGTATCCTGGAGTGAATTCATGGACGTGGAGAGTGAGTGGCAAGAGGCAGTTTGGGAATAGCACTCTTCAAGTGGAAATGAGGTTTTAAAGGGAGCTGGTGTTCCCCATGCAGGCAGTCTCTGTGGCAAAGATGAAGAGTTGCAGTTGCTGGAGATGCTTAATTAAGAGCTTTCTTGTTTTTGCAAGGGATGGTTTACAGCCCCTAGGATGGCCCCAGCCTCTAGCCTTCAAAGGTGACTGACATCCTATTAGTGTCATTTAAGGAAAGCATATCAACTTAAAAGGCTGATGTAAAGTAAGTAACAACTCATCAGAATTATGCATGAGTTGTTATACAATGTGAGTGAATTTAGTAAATATGTCCAATAAAAATGGAAATGAAATTCCTTGCTACAATGCATCTGTTTTGTGTGATTTTTCATACTTTGTTGGCATACTGTACAAGACATTCTTCTGTAGAATGCAAAACAGTAGAAATTTCTTCATGTTATCATGAGTCTAAATTATTATTTTCTCATCATGCTATAAAATTAAAACTTTATGTTCTCCTCTTCTGTTTTGCTGTCTGTTGCCTGACTGTTCAAGTCCCTGAAGTATACAGAGAGGAAGATATGGAAATAGAAATAGGAAGGAAAACTCAATTTTATCAGTTTAGCTATATATATGTGTGTAGATGGTGAGTTGAAATCTGGACTCAAGCTTTTATATTAAAGTTTTAATTACAGTTTATTATTTGTATGGATAATAAAAATTAGTTATATCTGATCTGATATTATCTTATGGCCCTACCAGTAATGAATTTTAATGTAAAAACAACACAGAACTTGAGGTTGTAAAAGCAACCTAAAATACACTCACTATTCTGAGTCCTTTGCCAGTTCCTCCAGTCTGATGTGCAGATTATTCTCTCACTCCCTAAAGTAAGAACACAGGATGACAGACTGTAAGGTAGATGGCCTTGTGTTCACTCATCCCTTCAGTCACTCTTAACTGGTTTGTGCCAGAAACTGTGCTGGGCACTAAGACTGTTAAAATGGACAGGACAGATGTACTCTTGGCTTTTTTGGACTCTTTTTAGTCTTTCTCGTCTTCTAAAATAGAGTACTTCCTATTCATATTTTGGCTTTTTAAAAATGGTTTTCTCAAGCTGTAGCAATAACTTATTACTTGATAACAAGTATCTCAAAGTGGTGCAGAAAATGCTGTCACCCTCTCCAATTAATAGCCTACACTTTAATGCCCATGCTCCTTTGCATTTTGAATGTTGGAATGTTACCGTCACTGTAACAGGAATGCAAAGGGTGACAGTAAAGCATGAGTGTTCTGTTAGTTCGGTCACCAACCATCTCATACTTGACAAGTTACACCATGGCCACGATAATGGACAGCCATTAGATTTTCTCCCTTACAGGAATACATTCATCAAATATCAGGCATCGGGTAGCTATTGAGAATCTTGTTTGTATAACTTTGAAGTATTACAATGCAATAAAATGTTATTACTGCTCTCAAGCTTTCTAAGAAACAAACAAAAAAAGGAAGCGGTTGGTTTCAGCAAGAACTTTCTGAGCCTCTGTTCAATGCTGTGCTAGGTACTGAGGATACAAAGACACAGTCTGCCCCCATGTCTGTGACTGGTGAGGAAGGAAAGGGAGGGAAGGAAGCTGAGGATTACTCAATGCAGACAGCCTCACTTCCTATTTTGTCTGATACACACCTTTTTCTCTGAGGGCTTGGTCAAGTTGGGTTTGTAATCTGAATGTCCCTTTTTCTACCTATAGTCTAGGTATCTATTTCTATCTGTAAATTAAGGAAATGTGTTAAAAAGTGAATTAATATTTAGTGCCTATTTTATGTATGGCACCACCCTAACATTTACAGTAAGTTATACTATGTGGTTATGCCCCTGTTGGAAGCTTCTGATTTTTTATGTACCAGCAAGAGTGTGTGATTCAAGTGAATGAGCATCAATTACCCCTGTCACCTTGTTGGATGATTTGGATAGTCTTTTAGCTATTAGCAGGCTATTAGCATAACAGACATTAAAATGATTAAAATATCAGTGATTAATCCCTAGAGCTATAAAAGGCTTCTTTTACAAAGTGCGTAATATAAAAAAAGCATTTAATTTATTTGAGGGGATCTGCTTTTGTTTCCAAAGATTCTTTTAGCACCTAGTGGAAAATAGGACATAATGTGGACTGCATTAACTGTTCTTTGATGGTTTTCTACAAAAAAAAAAAAAACCAGTAATACTAATAGCCATGTGTTTTGGAGACAGCACTGAACTTCAACTGAGGTCGAAGGACCTGAGTTCCAGTGTGAACCCTGTCTGTAATTAGCTATATCATCTCTCCCATCTCTCTGACCCTTTTGAAAAATTGAGATTTTCTTCGTACCTCACAAATTTTTGTGAAAATCAAATGTTGTATGTGCAAAATTGTAAAGTGTTAAACAAGGTAGGTTGATAGCTTAAAAGTAAAGCATAGCATTGCAGTATATGGTAAGACTTTTCGTTAGGTTATTGGGCTTAGCTAAAGGTTCTGTATGATGCAGCCAAGTAAAGTAAAACCAATAGGCCAGAAGTCTCCAAGCTGTGGTGAGCTGTATAATTGTTTCATGATATATTAAATGTAATAATAATAGAAATAAAGTACACAGTAAATGTAATGCACTGAATCATCCCAAAACTGTCCTTCCCTCTCCAGTCCATGGAAGAATTGTCTTCCATGAAAGCAGTCCCTGGTGCCAAAAAGGTTGGGGACCGCTGTGCAATTTCAGAGTATGGTAAATGAGAGCTGGAATCATGTGATTAGATTAAGCTGTGGCTGCACAGTCTGTGGTTTACCTGGTCTAGCTAATTCCTTTTTAGATAAGAATATGGGTCATTCCTTTAAACTTTCTCAGTTTTCTAGGATTTTGGTTTTGTTGTGCCACTCATCATTCCCCCAGGACTTTTGCCCTTTCTTAGTTTTGAAGTAGCATGGTACAAAATTATGCGTCCTACTTTTATGTAAGATGAAAAGAATAAAATAATAGGATAATGATACATTGTTCTATAGATGAATGTAGATGAAAGGAATTTTACAGCTCTAAATTTTTTTTTAATTTTAAAATTAAATTTTAAAATTCTAGAATTCTGTAAACGCCTATTATCTAGGACTTCCGTGAAAGTTTGTGTGCCTTTTGTAGTTTAATATTGGTTTCTTCCTTTTTGTAGAAGTAAAAAGTAATCATGTCTTTGTATTGAACTTCTTTGTTATAAGCTGACACTTCAGGAAGTGTACATGTTCTGTATAATTTAATCTTGACATACCCTCTGCTCTTACCATTCTGTTTTCAGGAGGAAGGTCTAAAGAGGTTGTCACATTTCTAAGCTACACAGTGGCAGGTCTGGGTTTTGAGCCCAGAGCCCAGACTCTTTAATGGAGAACAGTTTGACTGATGCCTGGGGTTCCTGTTGGGAACAAAAGGAGAAAACCGTACAGCTTGGCTGGACTCAAACAGGGATGGTTCTGATGGTCAGTCTGCAGAGGTTACAGCGATCAATGCTTCAGAACCAAGTCCCCAGCCTGACCAGCAGGGATTCTACTTCCAGTTGTCCAAATTATTGATGGTAAATGGAGGGCTCTTCCAGGAAACTAGAGGTGCATTTTAAAGGCATGGGCCTGGGTGGGAAGATGCCATCTTGGGGACTTCTCAAGGTGTCTCTAAAGTTACAGGGTAGTGCTGTACTGCAGTGCTTGGCAGCACCGTGGGTGTCTGTTGACTGTGAGCAAGAGTGGACACCTGCTCTTTGTTGGTCCCGCCCGGCAGCCAGGAAGTGGTGGCAGTTGTAGACCAAGAAATTTTCTAGTAGGAAGAACTGCATTAGGCAATAGGAAGCTGGGGAGAAAGCCCATGAGCCCGTGGATATGAATAAGTTAACGAATGTCCCTCGTATGGGATTAAGCCATCGCAGGAAGTCCACAATGGTGAGTTCAGAAGGACAGGTAATAGTATTTTCAGAATGTAGGAATAAAATGTAAGACCCTCTGAGGACTCCAACCAGTAGAACTACCTGTCATTCTTACAGTTTTGTAGTGTCACATTTTTAACTATAACTAGCACATTTTCAGTGACCTTCTTGGTCTGCAAAGTGTTTTATCTTCCAGGAACTACTAGTGAGAGAGAGACTCAGAAAAGTTATCGGCTGTACAAAAAATGTTAACCAAAAAAAAAAAAAAAAAAAAAACTATATTTATTTTTAACCTGAAGCTAAGTCTTTATTGATCCTTACCTAGCATAGTAATTAAAAACATAAGTCAGTGATGTGTACATTTGCTATGGAGCAAAGAGGAAATCAATATGCTTACATGTAAGTGATCCCACAGCCTTATATAAGATTTTTTAGTATCTCCTATTGGCAATCAAATGTTAATGAATGTACTGGAAGCTTAGAAATGCAATTTCCATCCATTGACTTGATTTGGTATGTCAGAAGGAAGTCAAGTGCATGTATCAATGAAGTCTGAATTTTTATACTGTAGCAGGAAAGCAAAAGACCTGTCTTTTCTTTAAAAATGTTTCACTTACAAGTTTAACAGCTCATTTTTTTCAGGAATGTCGTTTTGTGTTAAGTCTTTTGCATTTGGTCTGTCTGGGTTTCAGTTGGCCTTTGCTTAATGATCAGAAATACTTGCCGTGCGCCCCACCCCTTCCCACCAGCTCCAGGTCTAACGCTCCAGATAAGCTGGGTTATCTTGCCTGGTGTCCTGTGCTAGAACCACCCAAAAAGGAGGAAGGGTGAATGCAGATTGTTTCTGATAGCCACTGAAGCCCGAGGGCCTCTGCAGGCTAATTTCTAGTTCTTTTGTGCCTTTTCCATTTTCCTAAAAATTGGTTGAATATTATATATGTATCCTTTAAGGAATTTCTCATACATATTGAGCAGAACTAAGTTTGACTAGGTTTGATGACAACTTCGTTATAATCAGTACTGTGTGTGTGACATCTTAGTCATAGAAGTAAACACAAAATCTAGTTTATAAGACTAGTTGCCATAAAAGAGTCACATAATAATGAAATTTTTATTTTAAGATAAAACCATTCTTTTGAGAGTAGCTAATATTCAGTAGAGCAAAGAATGCCATTTTTTTAGTATTTAAAATATCTTTCACATTTTGCTTTCTGGAAGTGGTTGGAAATGAAATTCCACCCTGATTCTCTCCTCAACCTAATGCATTGCACAGGTTTTTGCCAGCACTCTTTAAAATGTTAGTCATGATTATGCATTTATATGATGATTTTCTTCCAAGACTCAAGCTAACTTACAGTTTCTTACTACAAACTACAATATATGGGCATGAATTAAGTAGACCACACTACTCAGCCATCTGTCTCATCTTTCATTCCTTCCTGTTCTTAAAAGCCCAAACAAATAAACTTGAAGCTCAAACAAGCACTGAAAAGTAAGCTTTTGAGCCACAAGATTCAAAGTTCATGTTCCTTTCATTGAAAATATAACTCCAGGACCTTTAACTTTGGTGGTAGTCAATTATGGGTTCCCTGAAGTGCAGTATTCAGGCAGCTGCAACCTTTGAGATGCAAGAAAAGCCTGGAGTTTGAGCATCCAGTGACTTGCTTAGAGCATCGATTAGGGTGGAAGACAAGAGTAGGTTTTCATGATGTTTTGGTGTCTTCTGTCATATCCAGCCTTTGTGATTTCTAATTAGGTTGTTGGCCATATGGATAAATCAATAGTCCCAGGGATGTGGTATCTAATTAAATAGAAAAACACTTGGAAACAAAGTAAGTCCATGAGTAAAAATTGTAGAGCCTTGGCATTTTATAAAAAAGAAAAAAAATGCAATCCAATGCAAATTTTGAGTTACTGAGTTCGCCCAGTAATTTAACTGTCAAACTCAGTAAATCTAGAGTAATTTAAATTAGATAAGAGAGGAATTTTACTTTGGAGGAAGCAAGTAGAGTTAAAATAAAAGATAAGAACCAAAGTTTACTCATGCACAAAGAAATCACTACCTCATCCTCTGCAAACAGGCATAAGTACCTCTTTGGGAGGATGTATTCAGTCTTCTCTTCCTGCATTCTCAAAGGGTTGCATGACCATGAATTCACCTTCCCAAGCCAAAAATTAGGATGTTGTTTTTGATGTTTTTTTTTCTCTCTCTCTCTCTGTTCCAAGCTCCAAGTACTATTGATTGGACAGGTTAGAAATAACTTTCACCCAGGATTTTAAAAGCATTACCTTTATTGTACCTCCCAGTGTAGCAGTTGAGGAGCGTGGAGCCGCTCCATGCCCCAATCCTTAGAAACTTAGGCTCTCTGCTTTAACCCAGGAGTCTGAATGCCACAACGATATGTCTTCACATGGATCTTTTTTCACCCATTGGGCTGGGCACTCCGTGGACCTTTTTATCTGGTCTTACATATCTTTTAGTCCTGGAAATATTCTTGTATTACTTATTAATTTTTTTCCCCACCTTTTTTTTCTCTCTTTTCTGGTACCACTCTTAGGTAGATTTTGGATTGAATTTCAATTTTCTTATGTTTCTCTATCCTGTAACTTTGGGGAGAGTTTCTCAATTTACCTTCCCACTGTCTCAGTGGATTTTTATTTTTAATTTTAGCTATCATGTTTTTAAATTTCAGAAGTTCCTCATTCTTTGAGTATCTGGTTGGTCAGTGGGCTTCACTGCAGAGGGAGTGGGTGGCTTGCTTCTACTTGTCTTTTCACTAAAGAATGACGTTCTTTCGTCCATGTGGGGTGATAAGCACTGTGAGGCTGGGTTTGAAGAAAGAAGTGACCCTGGGTCTCGTCTTGCCTAGGAGTGTGTGACTCAGCCTTTTCAAGTACATCCTGCTCTCCTCTGGCCTTGAGTCTGCATCCTTTCTGCTGAGTTTTCTAGAGACCAAGGCTCTGGCCCCCCAGAGGTAAAAAAAAAAAAAAAAAAAAAAAAAAAAAGCGGTTACTGCCTGACTGGGCCAGGTGCCATGAGGACCTCAGGGCCCAGGGCCAACCTTCTCTTTGTCCCCTGCTTTCTAAATAACCCCCATGCCATACACCTTCTCTTCCCTTGGCCCTTTGCTATGCCAGGTACTTCTGTCCCGGCACCTTTTTTTGGAATCTTGCAAGGGGAATGGTCTTCCTTCCTGTTGATTGGCCCTCTGCACACCCTTGGGTTTTGCCTTCTACTCCACTAAACCATAGTCTTTCTTCCATTTACCTTCTGACTTGACTTACTGTGATTTAGAGTTTTAGGTATCTCCAAGTTCTGTTGACAGTTGAAGTTGTTTTTGTTTCTTGTTCTCCTTGTTCTTTTGTGATGATTTTCAAAAGAGGCTGAAACAGTTTTCCTGTGCCATACTGACCTTGGAAGTCTGCTTTTTAAGAGAGTGATACCTTACTGTAGTAGATTTCTCAAAAGGCAAATATTAGGAAGTTTTTGTTTTTGTTTTGTTTTGTTTTGTTTTGTTTGAGACAGAGTCTCACTCTGTTGCCCAGGCTAGAGTGAGTGCCGTGGTGTTAGCCTAGCTCACAGCAACCTCAAACTCCTGAGCTCAAGCGATCCTCCTGTCTCAGCCTCCCGAGTAGCTGGGACTACAGGCATGCACCACCATGCCCGGCTAATTTTTTCTATATATATTTTTAGCTGTCCATATAATTTCTTTCTATTTTTAGTAGAGATGGGGTCTCGCTCTTGCTCAGGCTGGTCTCGAACTCCTGAGCTCAAACGATCCGCCCACCTCGGCCTCCCAGAGTGCTAGAATTACAGGCGTGAGCCACCGCGCCCAGCCAGGAAGTTTTTTTTATGTTGAATCTGGAATATTTAGGAAGAGACACTGGCTTGGGATGCTGACTGCTTTATCAACATGTCAATTAGAATGATTGGCCGCAGCATTCAAATTTGAGACTTACCTGGTCTTCTGTGTCCTTGGTGAACTGTACCAGTTGGCTCTGCAGGCTGGCTTTGATCCAGTTAACAGTGCTGCTTGCACTGTGTAATTGATGGGAAACTTAAGAGATACCTGACTTAAATCATATTTTTCTGACTAAAGGGTCTTAAGTGCCTGACTGATCATTTGAGCACATGGGAAATGTGTCTGGGAGGAACCTTTGGGAAGCTCTACCTCCAGTTTAATAGAGTGACTGTGGTGACTAAAAAATATATCTGTCTTTGACATGATGGACGCTCAGGTTTTCCCTGGACTGTGACGGATTTTACTAATTGTGTTTTTCACTTTCTTCAGACTCAGTAGAAAAGGTAATGTGTGAGTCTCATTCCTGATTATATAACTATAGTTTAAAATATTTGTTCAGATTATATAGGTGAAGCATTTTTAATTTATTAAAGTTTATTTATCACCCATGTTCAGTGTTCTTGATTCTATTTATGTATATTGGTTAAAGATATATTTGGGTCTGTCATTGAAGTTTGCAAACTACCTAGAGAGAAAACACATATATAAAATGCCTAATGGCTGTATATGTCAATTAGCCAGAGCCAAAAGCATGATACTGGGTCATAAATAGACAAGGCCACCATAAGCCAGGGCCAGGGTTGCTGCATGCAGTTTTATGGCTGTGTCAGAAAGGCACCTGTCTGCAGAGGTGAGTGACCACTGAAGTCCAGCTGCTCTTCTCTGTGCACAAGCCTGTGCCTGGCCAGGCACCTGTGTAGAGCGCGCACACCTTTATTCAAATCTATATCGTGGCTTGCTGGCCTTTGCGCTATTTAGCACAGTTGGCAAATCGTGTGGTGGCGGTGGGATTTGAACTGAGATTTGGGCCAGATTGGAAGATGTGATTGCCCAGAATGGGGCATGGGGTGGACCAGCCAGCTGGGGAAAGACAAGATATGTGCAGGGAACTGTAGGTAGGCCAGGTTATTGACCAACAGGTTCCTCTATAGCAGTGCTGTCCAGTAGGAATATTTCATCTTGATTTTTCAGTAGCCATATTAAAAGAAGTAAAGAGAAACAGGTGAAATTATTTTATCCCAATATATTTTAGCTTAATATCGTCAAAATATTATTTTAGCATACAAAATATTTAACAATTATTAGCAAGATAGGTTACATTATTATTGTTTCTATTAGGTTTTCAAACTCTGTGGTATATTTTGCTCTTATAGCGTATCTCAATTCAAATGTTAAATTTTCATCCCAAATACTTGCTGTTTTGATTTCACAAGATATGTAGTTGAAAAATTAGATGCACATACCTAAGTGATTCTAAGCATACATGAAAAATGAATCCAAGTATCGGTTTTTAAATTTAAATTAACGAAGATGAAATCACTCCGTTCCTGCATGGCACTAGCCCACTTCAGGTGCTCAGAGGCCGAGTGGGAGGCCGTGCTGTATTGGTGTGTGGCTGTGGGAGGATGGTGGGACAGTCAGTGCCAGGCACGTGAAGTCTGACCAGAAGGCAATAAGGACACGCCAAAGTTTTCTGGAAGATAAATCTCATACAGGATTTGTAATAAGAAGGAACCACAGACGGAGAAACCAGTTAGAATCCACCAACTTTAACATGTTAAACACTCGGGTTACACGCAGTTCTACAGAGCTTTACACTTGGTCCAGTACTTTTGCTAAGTTGATTGGCGTTCTATTATGTTGCATTTGACCAAAGGCTTTCTTGAAACACAAAGTGGCAGACAGAAGGAAGCTTCTCTCCTATTTAAAAAGATTTTTCTTACTTTATTGAGGTATAATGGATATATAATAAACTGAATATATGCAAAGCATACAATTGGATGAGTTTGGGGATATGTATTAAACAGTCACCACAAATAAGATAATGAGCATTTCTATCATCCCTAAAAGTGACTGACGTTGGTTTGGGTTGTCTTATTTCTAGGGTCTGTGGGCAGAGATCTGGAGACCAGAGGTCCAGTCTTGGTCCTGCTGAGTCACCTTGAGCAAGGTGTTTAGTATCTTTGGGCTTTTGATTTCTAATTACAGTCAGTACTACTTGTTGTCCCCGAAATGTATTTAAAATATTTAACAATCTTTAGAGTCCTTGAGCCTCTGTTGTGCCTGATGTTAATCCTTTTAGTTGTATGTGGAGATCTAGGGCAATGGCTCCTCACCCACTGATAGTTGAGCATTTTGATAACCATACAAGCACATGAGCAGGTACCAACGTAGATGATGTGTGCACCTGTACAGCAGCCACGCAAAGGCATCAAACAGCCTTTCTAATTCCTGAACTCAGTAATTGCTGTCAGGAGAGGAACTGAATAGTAAGGGAATGTTGTTTTATCATAGGTAAGATGCTCCTTAGGGAGGATTGCTCTGCCTCATTGACTGGGAGCCCCAAGGAGCTCACGTAGCGTCATGTGTGCTGATGGGCTCCGCCACGAGCAAGCCGTGCTGATGGCTCTGCTGTGAGCCTCCCTCTCACCATCTCTTCTTGGCCCAACAGAGGGTGTTCAGAGCTCTGCCGCATCCCCATGGTGGAATACAAACTCGACAGTGAAGGCACCCCCTGCGAATACAAGACCCCCTTCAGGAGGAACACCACGTGGCACCGGGTGCCCACGCCTGCTCTGCAGCCTGTCCCCAGAGCCTCACCCGTCCCCGGAACGCCCGACCGGCTGCAGTGCCAACAGCTGCTCCAGCAGGCCCAGGCTGCCATTCCTCGCAGCACTTCCTTCGATCGGAAGCTGCCTGATGGCACGAGGTAATGCTGGTGCCATTTCCTCCAGGATGGCCCTTGTGTAACTGGCGTGAGAACTTGAAATTGTAGGGAAGGTCCTTTTACTTAGCTTAATCGCTTCTGAGTTAGCTTGTTCATAACAAGTTGGCAGGCTGGGTAGCAGGGCAAGATGCAAGTGTGCAAGTCCAGCCCCCTCCTGGTCCCACCGTGGTGCTGATAAAACGCGGGTCCTGCCCACCAGGGCCATAGCTACTCCTCTTAATCCAGCATCCCCCCGCCCCCGTGACCTGGCTCTCTGAACCGTCTTGGGAAAGGGGCCCCAGAAACTATTCTGCATGGGCCTAAAGAAAAGTGAACAGGCTTGAGTACAAATAAAACCAAACTGAACAATCAGTGGTTAAAATCTATCACCATAATGTGAGTGGTACTTTAAAAGGTTCCAAGATCATTACCACTTCTTCTTTGCTTTTCTCTCTCATTTTAAGCAAAACAAGTTGAGTTTAAAATTCATTTTTCAATGAAAGAATACACTTGTTTAAAAATGAAAGCCAGTAGCACTAGAAGCTGGTGAGAATTTCTGGATGCCTCATTTGCATAGGTCATTTTAAGGGAAGAAAATAATGAATTTGTTTTGTTATTGTTAATACCTATTCATTTTATTTATCTAAACTAACTCAGAGGCCATGGAAATGCCACGGCCTCTAAGTTACATGACAAGTTGGCAGATAGGGTAGCAAGGTGGGCCCCAGATGCAGGGGTGCCTAGACGTAGGGTGGTGCACCCTGTCTGCAGGATGGCTTGTCAGGCTCTGGTCTGGCAGATCGTGGACTGGGAGCGAGGCCGCGTGGGCTGTAATCACGGCTCTGGCTCCTTGATGTGCCGTCACCTTGGGCCTGGTACTCATCCTGTCCACGCCTCCAGTTTCCTTACCTGACAAATAAACATGGTGACAATACAGACCTCATCAGGGCATTCTGAGGATTGACTGGATCAATATATGTAAGATGCTTAGAACTGGGCCTGCCACATAGTAAGTCTGTATGTAAGTATTAACCAGAATTAATTTATAAGATTGAAACGTGGTCGTCCTCTACTTTCTCCAATTTATTCTTTCCAGAGTTAGTGCAGGAGTGGTCTTACTTTCATTTGACATCAGATCACCTTGGCTCTGGGTCTCCTTACTCAAGTCTGCTGAATTTATAAACTCCCCATATTCAAAGACACATACATAGGTAGCCCTTGTGAAAGGGGCAGCAAACAGCAGACAACATCTGGAAGGAAAGGGGTCTGTAGAACCTCCTTTATTTAAGTAAATTTAGGTAATTTAAGTAAATCGAATTAAAATTTACTTAAAATTAAAGTAAATTTAAGCAATTATAATTTAAGTAAATTATAGGGAAAAAACAGGATTCTAGTAGCAAAAGGGAAACTTGGCAAGCATATCTTCATCAAGTGAGTTTTCATGAGTAGTACTCATTTTTGTATGTCTGAAAAAAGATAAATAGGATTGCATTTAAGTGATGTGTGAAAATAAATAGTTTTGCCAAATTTAGGTTTTTCTCTCTGCATAAGTTTTAAGTATAGAACCATAAACGTGACTTGCCTTAAGTTTCATGTAATAGGAATTGGTAACATTTTCATAATTCTGTGTTCTTGGGGGTTATGTTTCTGCTTCCATAGTTCATGGTATATGGGGGGGGAACCATTGTCTGTGCTTTAAATCTTTAGATGGCGAAGGCTTGTCCTGCCTTATCTCTTTCTTAAGATAAATTGCCAACCATAGACCACCTGATATCCCATGCCATCACCGATTCCTAGTTTATTTTTTCATGATTTATTCTGTTTCACATCACAGTGTGGTTTTTTTTCCTTTTTCTTTGTCATTGTCAAAGTGAATGCACTTGTGAAACAAAACAGGCCAGATCAGGGTGCTTGGCAGATAGCTCAGTGCACTGTTAATGATTCTAGTAAACCTTTCAGAAGCTCGCCCAGCAACCAGTCGTCATCCAGTGACCCCGGACCCGGCGGGAGCGGACCATGGAGACCGCAAGTGGGCTACGACGGGTACTGCTGATTTTTACCTTCCTGCTGTTTCTGTAACTCACTCGAAAGCATTTACTGTGCGCCTGCTGTACCAGAGGCCATTTAGGGAATATAAAAATGCCAGGCGTGGTTTTAATAAGTGACTTGTCCAGGTTAGAAGGCTCATTATTTCTGTGTAGGTAGCACTGACTTGTCTATGTTCTTGGCCTATTTTTTTTCTTTTTGATAAAGAAGGGCTTTCTGAACGTGAAAATTAAAGATTTGAGGACTTAGTTTCACCATCACTTAAATTGCTGATGAGGAAACACTGCTCAAAATCAGGAAAGTGGGGTTAGCATTTGGCTTTGTTTGCATCCTGTCTGAGGTTGCATCCGTGCCCTTAGCTGAGAACTGTCCTTTGTAGTACCCACGGGGTCTCCAGGAGCCAGCAGCTCAGGCAGAGCCCAAGGACTCCTGTGAACAAAGACACTGAACTGACTGATGCCAAAACTTCTGGGAAGAGAAGGGTGAGCGTGGCTCCGTGGTGCTCTCCTAAGGAGCAATCTGCTCGGGCCACAGTGACTTAGCGTGCTACCTTGGGGTAGAGTTAAGGATCTGGGTGCACTGATTTAGAGGAACGGATGTCCGGTCAGTGGGAAGGACTCCACTGTGGGGAAAAGCTATGTTACCGCCTCCATAGGTGTCTAGGGCCATTTTTCTCCCTGGAACCTGTGTTTCTAGTTTGGGCTTAGAGGTACATATGTGTAGTCTGTGTTACATGTGCTCCTTACCTTAGATAATAGATGGAGTTCTTAAAAGTTGTACGTCAAGTAATTTTTCTAAATTATGTTGCATTTTAAAAGAAGAGAGAAGTTTTGTGTTTTTTTGTTTTTGTACAAATGGAAAGACCTTTCCTGGCTTTTTCTGTGAACCAGGATCTGTAAGCAGGACTCTGTAAATAAGGATCACTTTCTTTAATTTATCTCATAAGATTATATTTTCCTGTTTTGGGTTTTCATAAAACAAAGCCCACTTGGATATAGTCTAAAGTTAATCATTTTTTCTTTTTCTTAAATTAATGTAAAGATGTATCAGTGCCATGTGCGCTAGGCACAAGGGGGAAAAATGAGCTCCTCCTTAGCCTGCAGGTACATTGCCTGATCCTGGACAGTCCTTTAACCCCTTGGCGTCAACAGCCCTCCTTTATCTATAAATGACTGTCATCCAAGCACCTTTATTGACCCTGTGGTGAAACTAGATCCCCAGTTCGAGGTGCTTTTATCTTCTCTGGCCGTGTTCAGCCAACAGAGTTTGCATGTCCCTTTGCCAGAAAACAGCTTGTGGCTGGGGATTTCCCTTGCATGGTGCATTTGGAAGCCATGCCCATGCTGGTGGGTGGCATGTGCGCAAGGACGAGCTGTGTCTTCTTCCAGGTGCCAGTCTCCTCTGCTGCTCGAGCACCAGGGCTCAGGCCCTCTGGAATGCGACGGAGCCAGGGAGAGAGAGGATGCCATGGAAACAGGCAGGCACCCAGGTAACAAGGAACTCCTGGAAATCGACCTCCTCCGCTCCCCTTCCCTACTCCTTGCTCCCTTCTCTCCCGTCACTTGTTCATCCATTTAACCCACATTTGATGAGCACCTGTGTGCCCCAGGCTGAGGTGATCAGCTGGGTTTCCTGATGCAGGAGGGGGTGTGGTCATGGTTGGTTGTGGCTGTGGTGCCTGCAGAAATGGAACATTTACTTTGTGGTGGTGCTTCTGTCTGCTTTTGTGACATATCCGTTGGTAAGTCCAGAAAGTCCTAGAAACCCAAGCCTGTTCGTTCTTATCAAACTGTTTGTTCGGCTCCTGTTTACTCTTTTGCTAATACTGGACGTTGGAAATTCAACTCTTTTCTCTTTATCTGACAGAAACCAAATGGCATGGCCCACCTTCCAAAGTCCTGAGTTCCTATAAAGAAAGAGCCCTGCAGAAAGATGGAAGTTGCAAGGAGTCCCCCAATAAGCTTTCTCACGTAAGTCCTTTGTCCATAAGCCAGCTGCTCACTTAGCCGGGCCGGGCCAGCTCAGTGCACGGTGGGCGGCGTGCTCTCTGGGATACTCAAGAGCATGTTACCTCACAGGCTCTTAGAGGTGAGGTTAGAAAAGGAAACAATCTCCTTGATTTATAAAGGACCTCAGAGAAAGGTCGCACAGCAAATTATTGTCAAAGCCAAGATTATATCCTCAGCCTTTTGATCCTCGACAGCCATTGTAGTGGTTACTAAATCATGTTCCCATCTGTAATCTGTTAACCACTTACCGACTTAATGGCATAACACACAAGCGGAAACTGTGTAGTGGTGCGTGTGGTCTGGGAAGCTCTGCCCTTGGGTAGCCACTGTGCAGTCAGACGATTTATAACAATCCCGCAGCAGCCAGCTCCCAGGTGTGTCATGGAGGAACAGCGCCCACACGGTAGTTCTGGGTCGTTGGCATGTGCTGCCTGTTCCCCCCTGGAAAAAACCCTGGGAGGTGAGTCTCCAGAGAGACTGTAGCTCAGTGAAATAAAACTTCCATTTAAAGGCAGAAACAGGGATTGGCAGTTATTGACAAATAAAACCAACATTTTAATGTGGCTTATTGAAAATTTGCAGGTGAAGACAACTTACAAGCTCTGAATTAAGTTGTTTCTTTCCCGTTCCTTAATGTGTCGTCCCTGAGCTTCACAGTTGTCCGCTAGCGAACACATGCCGTCTTTCTTCCCTTTGCTGTGGCTGTGACCTTGTCCCGAGTCAACCTTACCATATCTGTTTAAATCTACCTTTGCGATTTTCTCTTAGTGGTTTCAGCAAAAGGAGGGAGGGTTAGGGCGTAGGCATGAGAATACCCCTGTGGGATGAAAAGGTCAGTGGGATTTGCTTAAGGATCTGGCAGGGTGGAATGAAAAAAGAAAAGGCTGAACTACTTTAAAATGAATCAAGGCATGGCATGTTCTCATGACTCCAAAGCCCTTCACAGATGCTTCAGACCTGGTTGGTTTTCCCAGGCTATGGAGAGAAGCTGTGTGTGTACAAGCACGTTGGACAGACAGGGACATTTCATCTGTTCTGTTTGCTTTGTGTCTTCCAGAGACCCCAAAGCATTGACTCTTTTTCAGACCTGTTTACTCTAAAGGGAGTCCTATCTCTTTAACCCTGGGGACATAATTTGACTCTCAGGTCTCTCTCAGAGAAAGAGCTCATGTTTACATTGTGTACTGCAGCTGCCAGGTGCTTCTGCATATGTTATTTCATGTGCTTTGCACGGGAATCACGTAAGCACAGTATTCTAAGCACAGAGAGGGTTAAGTGACCAGAAAGTCCTACCATTGTGACTCAGCCCTGAGTCTTCTACCCCAAACTGAGGGCTTGACACTGTACTTTGTCATAGAAGCATTTTCTTGATAAATAGCTGCTCTCTTCCTTTTATTAATCTTCCATGTTCCTTCCCAATTCGGATAGCCTTTGTCAGTTATTTTCTTGCTAGTGACACTGTGGCCATGCTTTTGCACTTCATGTGCAGGTAATTGAACAAAGACTTAAAAGATTACCCATTGAACTTAAGATAAATTATGGGACGGATTATGAATTAGGGACTTCTGCATAAAACCATGATGTTTTTGAAAAAGGAAAGTCTGTCACTGCCCAATTGAAGAATGAGTGGAAAGCGTTTGGGTGAGATCCCCTGTGAGTTGGGGTGAGATGTAGCCGAGTTCAGGATTCGCTTGAAGGCTCCCTGTTCCTCTGTCTTCTCCAGATTGGAGATAAAAGTTGCTCCAGTCACTCCAGCAGCAACACACTCTCCAGCAACACCTCCAGCAACAGCGACGACAAGCACTTTGGGTCTGGGGACCTGATAGACCCTGAATTGCTGGGGCTGACCTACATCAAAGGGGCCTCCACGGACAGCGGTATCGACACAGCCCCATGCATGCCCGCCACCATCCTCGGCCCCGTGCATCTGGCGGGCAGCAGGTCCCTGATACACAGCCGGGCCGAGCAGTGGGCTGACGCTGCCGACGTCTCGGGACCTGACGACGAGCCGGCCAAGTTGTACACCGTGCACGGCTACACGTCCGCCATCTCTGCCAGCAGTGCTGCCGAAGGCAGCATGGGCGACCTCAGCGAGATATCCTCTCATTCCAGGTAAGCCTCGCCCACTGCCAAGCTGCGCCTGCTGGGGCCACCTGGGCCCTGCCTGCTGGGGTGGGGAAGGGGGGCCTAAAATTCAAGCTGTGGAGCATAGAAGGTAGGTTGTCACTGTTTCCCTGTCTGTCTTCAGAGGAAGCAGTGGTTTCTACATCCTAATTGTGAAAGTTTGCATTTAAGAAGTCTTTTATTTATGATTTTACTTTCTTTTTTCTTTACATTTGAAAAGTAGGAAGGCAATAGTTATATTAATCACTTACGTTCCTCTCCCAATTCAATCTGTTGTCTCTATACATTTTGGACAAGAGGGGGCAAACTCACCAATCTTCCGAGTACAGTAGGAAGTCATGAGAGCTGCACATGGCTTCCTACTGTGAGGACACGTGCATGCCGCCTCCCTGTCCCTGTGGTGTGACAGACCTGAGATCTTCTGCATAACAGTGGAAGTGTGTGCAGCGTGGCAGCTGGGGTTTATTTAATAAAGACTAGGTAAATGTAAAGGAATTGTGTTGTAAGTGTCCCAAGTGTAGATGTTTAATGTATTGTTATACATGGTTTTGAATTCTTATTGACATATGTCTCTACAGTGGATTTAAAACTCCTAATTTGTGATTCTTGCCTTCATTTTCAAAGACTAGGCAAAGAAATAAATTCTGTCCACAGCCAAACCTGAATAAATGTATCTATTCACTCCCACTCCCACTGCCGTTTTTTTTCTTGTCTCCAAGTTACTATCTGATTCTTCCCTGGAACTCTTCTAAATGCTGGAGGACAAAGTCGTATGCACTAAGAATGGGAGTATTCTCCCAGGTACCTAGTGTCGTGATGGAACGTCTCTCCAACCAATGGTGCTCAAGACAGGCCTGGAGGGGTCACAGTGACAGGCTTTTTGTGCCCCTCAGCTCTCCTCTTCAGAGTCCTGCCTCGAGCTTTCTCCTCTTCCTAACCCAGCCACTGCTAAGGAATACTGAGTGTCATTCATGGATATTTACATCACAAATTAAGGAAAACTTTGCTCCAATTGGTTCACACAACCAAGATAATATTGGGGCTTATGTAACCACAGGTCCAGAACTATCAAGGTTCTGCTTGACCCAGCAGCTCAGAGGGTACTACTGCCTGAGACCGGGTCCCTCCATCCCTAGGGTCCACATGACAGCCCCCCAAATTATCAGCATTCCTCTTTTGGCTAAAAGCAGCTATAGCACCTGCAGGCCTCCCCTGCTTATGCTTCTCTGTCCCCTGGTCACAACTGAGCTTGAGCACCTTCTCGGTAAACATATTCACCATTTGAGTTTCTTCTTTTTGAAGCATCAGTTTAAGTATGTTGCCCATTTTTCTATTAGATTTCCCCAGCGATGTTTTTAACATCCTTCCTGCCACAGGCACACAACTCACACATGAGCAACCTTAGCCTCTGCAAAATGAGGCTTTCTAGCAAGCTGCATGGTAGAAGGAAAGGCTACATCTGCCTCACTGTGCCTGATTTTGCTTACATAGAAGGACCCAAGTAAAGCCGTGTGGCTCTGAACTTGGCCAGGTGCCAGCACTGCTGAACTCTGATTGTGTTGTGGCTTTTGTCTGTTTTTCTCCGCAGTGGTTCTCACCATTCAGGAAGCCCTTCGGCTCATTGTTCAAAAAATAGTGGGTCTCTGGATACATCCAAAGTCTACATCGTGTCTCACAGTAGCAGTCAACAGGTTCCTGGATCTGTGTCCAAGCCCTACCACAGACAAGGGGCAGTGAACAAATACGTCATTGGCTGGAAGAAATCGGAAGGCAGCCCACCTCCCGAGGAGCCCGAAGTGGCTGAGTGCCCTGGGTAAGTGTCTGGCTGTGCTTTCCTGGGCAACACCGTTCATCGTGGGGATTGACTTAATAAGTAAGTGTACTTCCGCTCAAGGGGAAATACATTTTCCAAAAAAGAATAATCTAAAAATATTTCTTAAACTGTTTAAATGTTGGTGTTTATATTTCTCTATGTCTTCTCTTTCTTTGAATTTACATAAAAAATGAAAATCTGTGTTCTTTGTTTTTATATTCAAAAGCTACCTGCAGTAGAAAAGTCATGGTAAGGTGCTACTGACAGTGTGAGCATAGAGTCGCTGTAAAGACACAAGGTCAAGGGCAGTTTGAGTTCCCAGAGTCGGTGTGTTTCTTAAAGTTGCTATGTAAGTGACATGATAAAAGTATTTTACCTAATTTTAGCATGACTTCTGATTTCCCTTTCAGTTGTTAGGTTTTGTGAGGATAAGATAGGGGAAGGATTAGGTTTTGTGAGGGTGAGGTTTGAAAGAAAAGAGAAAAAAATACTGATAACATTTGTGAAAACGATGCTGATGCCCCTGTGAGGAGACAGGTACAGGAACCGCATTCATTGCAAGGCTGCAGAGCAAGGGTGCTCAGGGCTGTCTAGCGATTGGTTTGCTCATTTTTTAAAGGTTAACAAACAACTTGTGTTAAATTGCCAGGTCCCTGTGTTCTGCTGCACCTGCATGTGGCAGTGTCATCAGGCGTCGGTGCCGTGAAGACTCTCCAGAGAAATCGTCTAGATTTTTAAGTTTGATCAGTGAACTAGTATCAGTTTTTCTCTTAAAAAATTATCCCATGTCTAAAATCTATCTCATATGATAATGCCTTCTAAATTAAAAATCATTTTAGTACTAAAATTAAACATGGAATCTTTTTGGTAAAAAAAAAAAATCATGTCAGTAATTGCAAGGACTTCTTTAGGAAGGAATTTTATAGTGATAGTGACACCTTTTTATTATAAATGCAAATGTTAGACATTGGTGCTTCTGTCTAATAAGAGTTTTCTGAGTGCTTCACAGAAATTCATTCCAAGCCTTTTTTTAAGTTCTATGAAATATTTTTTAGAAGCATTTTGTATGTTGCCATAAGCACTATGTTTAGGCAGAGCCTTCTCCGGGAGAGTCAGGAAGTGTGAAAGGGTCCCATTTGCACAGTTCTTCTGCAAAAAAAAGCCCAGGGTTTGTGCATTTCCACTCACTGGGTTGATGGCACTGACGTTCAGTGAAAGAGAGACAGTATCAGAAATGTTGTGAGAAAGAGCTTTGTGTCCCTGGGTGGCAGTTTGTGTTCCTGCCAGAGAAGACTCAGTGGGTCCCTGCAGGCGCCTCTCATCTGGAGACTCTGGCTGGCCCCTGTGGTGCAGGGGCAGGTGGCAGCCCCCACACGTGTCTTGAGTACATATCAGAGAGAAGGGGCTGTAGAAGTCCTTCAGTCCTAACTCTCATTTTATGGGGAGGATTTGAGCTCAAAGTGGTTATCACAAGAGGCTAGTGCTGGGATTCGAGACCAGGGCTCCTGGTGGTTGTCAGCTCATCCTGTCAGGTGTGGCAGGCATCCTAGGCCCTGCCAGCAGCTCAAAGCGTGTGTAAGGAAGGCGCTCGTACAGGATTGCACTAACTGTATTTGAAGTTTTGTCAAAACAGTGTTTTACCAGGTCACTGAAAGATATGCTTAGAAAACTGTCAGCCAAGTCTAGCATGTTTGTACCACTGAGAGTTAGGGAACACAGTGCCCAAAATAGAAAATCACCGGTGCTCTCCAGAAGTTTCACATAGGCCAGTTACTGCTTTAAAACAACATTGTAAAAGCCTTACTAATTATCTTTGTTAATAATATAATCTTAACATTTTAAAACAGTGAAAACAAATGAGTAGTTCTGTCTCAAGCTTCTGTGTTGCCATTTATGCTGTTCCTCTGCCTACACGCCCTGCCCGAGCTGCTGAGCCTGTCAGCACCCTCCCTCCCAAAGGGGGCTCTTCCCTACACTCTCTAGCCCAGCACTTTCCACGGTGACTTCCCACTCAACCGGTCATCCTTGCCGGCCATGCACGCACGTAGGCACACACAGCACACAGGCACATGCATACACACCACAAACACAACACCCCCACCCAGGCTGGGGGTCCACTCACCTGGTCTGAGCCCCATGTCCTGCTTACCTCTGATCCACAGTAACTGGCACACGGTAAACCCTCAGAGCATGTTTATGACATACCACTGGACAAGTTTTTAAAAAATTACTGATTTAGCAGAGAAAGCTAGTGATTTTTATTCAAACACATATAGGAACTAGAACAGCACATCGTAATCGTAATTATAGGTATAATATTTTTATCTATTCAGTTATTGGTAAGAGCTGGGTTTTTTGCTGCTGTTGTTTCCCCATTCTCCCCCTGGCCCCCATTGCATCTTTCTCAGAGTAAGTAGGGCCTAGAGCTCCTGAGCACCTCCCAACTGCAACTCTCAGAATCAAAAGTTGGGTACTTCTTGGATGCACTCTTTATAAAAACTTCATTACTGTTTTCCTTATCTGGCTTTTGTGCAAAGGCCCTCCTGGGTCTTGGGTTGTTCTGGTAACTCCATTTTCATGTCATGCCATCCCTCAAACCAACCAAATCTTCAGTCATATTCTAAAAGTTTTGAAAAGCTTCTTTTTCACAGCCTTGTTTGTTCATGTTGTCATTGTAGCTTGTGCTTCAAGAAGTGAGAGGTACAGGGAAACCTGCCCTACCTTAGCAACAAAGCAAAAGCCGTGGGGGGGTTTAGATAAATCATTCCTAACTTTGAGCATGTCTGTGTAGGTTTCTTACTCTAATAATTTCCCAGTGAGCTGTCATCCTGTGACAAGATAGCCTTGCTTTCGAAATAGTCATCTCACCCGTCCCCTCCACCCCGCACCTGCTTGGTTTCCATTGAGTTTTACTTCCATATGTGCATATGAGTGTTGAATGTTTAGTTCCAAGTTAATAGTGGGTACGTGTGGTGTTTGTTTTTTTTGTTTTTCCATTCTTGCAATACCTCATTTAGAAGAATGGTTTCCAGTCCATCCAGGTTGTTACAAAAGGTATTAGTTCACCATTTTTTATGGCTCAGTAGTACTCCATGGTATACATATACCACATTTTATTAATCCACTCATGTATTGATGGGCACTTGGGTTGATTCCACATCTTTCCAATTGTGAATTGTGCTGCAGGTAAACATTTGAGTGCAAGCATGGTAAATTCACACCTAATGGATACAAAGCGCACTATCTGGGTGGTGGGCACTCTTATAACTTTGACTCAAACTGTACAAAAGCAATTCATGTAACCAAAATGTTTGTACACCCCTAATATTCAGAAATAACAAAAAACTACTAAAAGGAAAAAAAGGGTCATCTCAGAGGCACAGGACAGTAACATTCAGGTCACCCTCTGTAGCTTGCTGCTGCCATGGGCCGTGAATTCCTGGAGTGCTCCGTTTCAAGTTGTGTGGGAAAGACTATTTGCCTCCACTAACAATACAGCCATGGTTATTTACTGTGTCTTCAGGAATGTTTGGTTGCTCAGATAGCATTTCAGAATAAACCTTTTTCAAATGACACCCCAGTTTTCTCCCTGTAAAGGAGCTGAAAACAGTAATTCAGTTTGACAGTCTTTTGTTGTCTATAAATACATTTTTATATACTGATAATTAAGGGAGACAGCTGCTTTATTTATCCAAACAGCTTTGTGAAATTGCTGATAATAAAACATGCTTGGCACATGCCGGAATTGATTACTCTTAAACCCCAGGCTCCCTCGGGTGACTTTCTCTGTGCTGCCTGGGTGAGATCAGGGATCTGCTTGTCCAGCCTCAAGAGAGAGGTGCTCTCAAGTTTCTGAGAAGCACAAGGGTTGCTTCAAAAGACATATGATAATCTCTGATGAATTATTGAAACTGTGTTTTCTGACACAGAGTTGGAAAGGGAAAACAGCCTTATTTTAAAAGTTGGCTGTATATATATATTTTTTCATCCTGGGCTTTGGGGATCTGATGTGTTCCTGAATTATTCAGAAATCTAACTTTGTAGTTGAGCTCATTTCACAAATGTGAAACAGCACGGGATTTGGAACAAATGAAGCAAAATTGAACTGCCTTAAGAATTGTATGTATGTGTTTGTGATTGTTGAAAGTGGTTGCCAGGTTTTTATTCTTACTGCTACAGGCACTTTACATATAGGCTTAATTTCCATTCGGATTTGTTTGGACAGGATGTATAGTGAGATGGATGTGATTTCTGCTGCGACTCAGCATCAGACGGTGGTGGGAGATGCCGTTGCAGAAACTCAACATGTTCTGTCGAAAGAAGACTTTCTGAAACTGATGCTTCCGGACAGCCCCTTAGTGGAGGAGGGGAGAAGAAAGGTTAGTGACTTTTGTACAGCTTTGGAGTTATCAGAAACACTAAAAAAAGAAAAAAAAAAATTCTAAAGAAACTCTAGGGTTTCCAGAACATAGCCATGTGCGTCGTCTCTGGTGACCCTACCAACAACTCAGTGGCTATTTCCAGTTTTTATTTTATCAGTAAGCAAGGGCGCCTAGGAGATGGTATCACGGGGGAGGTCTTTCTAATCTTGGATAGAGCGAAAAGTCAGGCCGGCTCACCCTCAAATCCCGGCTCCAGTGATGGTTAGCTGCATGGCTTTATGGAAGTGCCTTGGCTTTTTGGTCTCAGTGTCCTGATCTGAAAAAAGGAGATCCTAATACCTGAATGCTGAAGTTAGAGTGAAGGTAAGAAGTAAGGTGTGAAGAGCCCAGTGCGGTCCCTGGACATAACTGTGATCGTGAACAGTAGCTGTTAGAAGTCATACCCCCTGACTTTTATTCCAGAACTCTGGCCTCTGCACCTGGCTGTCCCTCCTTATATGTAATCCTGTTCCAGAAATGGACTGGAGTTAGACACGACACTGCCTGCGGGCATTATAAATAGGGTTGGAACTTGCAGGCTGCCATTTAAAGATACGCAGCGGTGACAGGGGAAGGCCGTGCTTTATTTTATATACCAACCCCATGTTCAGTGGCATAGCCTCTTCAATGACAGTGCAGTAGTCCCCTGATAATGTTAGATTACTTATTGTAACTGGTTTTTGCTTCATCGTTATTATAGTTCCTTAAACCACTTTGCTGAAATAATGCAAAGTGTTAAAGGGGATTTACAGGCAATTTAACCCAATCACCACTTTTTGCAAGTAACTGAGGCCCCAGATGGTGAAATGTGTTGTCCATATAAATACTTGGTGCCAGAGTCGGGAGTGGAATCCTTGTCTTTCACTTCTGATCCAGTACTCATTCCTGTTTCAAGTGAAAAGGAAAAAAGAAATCAAGCATTGAGGTGTTGACCATGGTCAGGGTAAACAGCAAGTCTTTGTGTTTCTGTCTTCCCTACAGTGCAACAATGCTGCAATTAACCTAATTGTGTTTTTAGAGCAACACTCTAATTAGTTACTACCTCAAAGCCGCTTTAATCTAACATTCCTGTAATCAAGTTCTGAAGAACCTGCTGGTTGTGTGTGAAGAGGGAATCCCCTAAGAACTCAGTCATAAGGGTCTTTTTTTTTTTTTTTTTTTTTTAATGTTGTATCAGATCATGTGTGTGGTACTGTATATGCTTGGGTGCAAAGGCAGACTGTTGCACAAGGAGTGCAAATAGCTTTTCTTTTTGTAGGAATGAACTTCTTGACATGTTTTTTTCTTCTGAGACAAATCACCTTCTTTTCACAGTGTAGATTTAACTTTGTAGCTTGCACACATTGCAGTTACCATTCATCAGTGGGAAAGACTTGACAGAATGGAAGGAACACATACAATAGGAATATTTTTAGCCTTGCTGCATTCACAAATGTAAATAGCTATTTCTGTACTTGTTTGATGTGAACATTCTGGCTTTTACTATTGTTTTTGTAAAAGGAACGTATTTCCGTATGCAAAGGAAGTAGTTGGAAATTCAGATTTTATTTAACTTTTCTTAAGTAGTTGACTGCTTGCTTCCTTAGAATTTTCCTTATCTTACCTCTGATTTAATACACATACTTTTGATGACTCCTTTAAATCTGATTATGATACATTGCTATAACTAGACTTTCAACAATTACAGACTTTTGCGAGTGATACTACTAAGTGGACAATAAAATTTTACTGGACTGATACCATGTTTTAAACCTGTTTATATGGCCTAGAAAGCTTCAGGGTTCAAAATTGGTTTTACTATTATTTAAATTAGATTTAACTTTACATATAGTTGATTGGTACAGAAATTGCCTGATATTAAAATATAGTCATTTCAAATTAAAATCAAGCCAGCGCTATGTGTGGTTTTGAATAACTGTTGCCTGAAATGGCAACCTTATATATTTCCAGGAACTGTCACTGCTATAAGGTTATGGAGGTTTCATGTAACATTTCAGAATTAATAAAGCTGTGCATGTCTAATTCATGATAATATTTCACAGAATGTCAAAGGAGGAAAACATAAAATTCAATAACTGCACTGAAACCCTGGTGCGTTTGCCTTGATGGCGAGCATGCCTGGTTTAGCATTCCTGAGCCAACAGGGAAAACTCAAAGAAGCTATTGCAGTAGTACATGAAACCACTGGACTTAGAGAAATTCCATGCTTTCTGGTTTTTAATGTCTTCCTCCTCCCCATCTTTTTTAAACCCTAGTTTTCGTTCTATGGGAACCTGTCTCCAAGGAGGTCGCTGTACCGCACGCTCTCTGATGAGAGCATATGCAGCAACAGGAGGGGGTCCTCCTTCGGCAGTTCCCGAAGTTCCATCCTTGACCAAGCCCTGCCCAACGACATTCTTTTCAGCACCACGCCGCCCTACCACAGCACACTGCCTCCGAGGACCCAGCCGGCGCCCAGCATGGGGAGCCTGAGAAGTAAGTGAGGGGCTCGGCCGTGCCCCGCAGCTCTGAGGTTGGGCCGGTGGGACAGCGCCTGCCTCGGTGGGCCCTTCAGATGGGGCATCTCCAGCAACGTTCTGGGGTTTGCTTTTCGGCTTTTTTTAAATATATATCATTTGGTGGTGTCTTTTTTTTTTCTTTTAAGTAATTTTAAAACATAAACGCCCCAGAGTGGATATTTCAAGAAAGTAAGACTACACTATTTTGAAGGAAATTGAAAAACCTGTATTAGACATTTTTATCAAGTCCAACAGTGACTTCTATATCATATCTCAGCTGTTGTATCTATAAAGGAAAAGATGCCTGAAGCCTTATGTTTTTAAAAGAAAACTGTGGTGTGAGGGGTGGGTTTTCTGGTGGACAACAGGCGAGCAGGAAAGTTGGTTTTCTAGCCTCTGTTTCCTCTTGAAGTTCAGTACTCGGTGATGGCAGAGGTGACGGGTGGGCATCGGGAGACCTGAGCCCTGAACTTGGCCTTATGTACTTGTGCAGGTGGTTTGTGTTCTTGTGTCTCAGCTTATTCCAGTTCACTAATCACAGGTAAACCTCGTGATTTCTAGATGATTTTCCTTGAAATCCTTAAAATCTCCGATTTTTACATAGCACCAGTTCTTTATTAATGTGTCAGTTTTTAAAGGAATTTTTTAATTAGCTGTATTTCCTTTATTTATAGTTTATTTCTGTTGTACAGAACAAATGGGACTTTAATCAGAAATATATTCACTGTCAAGTATTTTTTACTTCATCATAGAAATCATTATCTTTAGAACCAATTTAAACTTTATAATGCACATAGAGGTCCCAGGCTAAATGAAATTAAAGTTCTAATAATGTTTCTAATGTTTAACATAATTGGAAATGAACCTTGTCTCATAAGATTCTTAATCTATTTCTTTAAGTAACATAATAACTTGCCTGTTATAAAGGGTCTATTTACCTAAATTGAAGAAACCTTTAAACTCCTTCTTGACAGCCATATGAAAGGTCAAGCAAACGTATTCTAATTTTCTATTAATAATATTTTCTAACTGTTTTCCCTTTTTTATAAATAGGTGATTTTAATGTCCTCCTAAAAGCTTTTGTAAAACCGATAGAACTCTATTTCCCTCTAAAGATTTCATTTACAGTGCTCAAAGTGTGCTTGTGAAATCTCTATGGTATATGTGCTAATACAGGTTTTATTAACACATTTTACCTTTTATTTTGCTTCAATGTGAAAGATATATATTCTTTTTTTTTTTTTTTAGCTTCACTTTTTACAAAATAGACTTTACTTTTTAGAGCAGTTTAAGGTTCACAGCAAAATTGAGTAGAAAGTAGAGAGATTTTCCATGTCACCGCCTGCCACGGATTTCCACTTCCCCACTATCAACATCCCCCCAGAATTACAGTCAGTGAACCTACACTGACAGGTTATTAACACCCAAAGTTCGTAGTTTGCATTTTAGGTTGCTTTTGTTGTATATTTTATGGGTTTGGACAGATGTATACTGACATGTACCTCCCATTACAGTATCATGCAGAGTAGTTCCACTGCCCTAAAACTCCTCTGTGCTCTGCGTGTTCCTCCCTCCCTCCCATCTAACCCCAGGCAGCCACTGATCTGTGGCTGTGTCCGTGATTTTGCCTTTTCCAGAATGTCGTACAGTTGGAATTATACAGTGTGTGGCCTTTTCAGACTGACCTCTTCCACTTAGTAATAAGCATGTGAGTTTCTTCCATGTCTTCTCATGGCTCAATAGCTCAGTGCTTTTTAAAGCTGAATAATACTCCATTATCTGGATGTACCACAGTTTATTTAATCTATTCATGTGCTAGAGGACTGTATCCTTTTTTAATATGTTCAAAGGCACAATTAGGAAACAGGCAGAATGCACTGTTTACTATTCTAGTTAAAAACTACCTTTTTTGTCTTCATTGTTTATTTCTCTAGGAAAAGCAGTAAGAGTTGCCCTTGCCATTTGCTATTCTTTAATAAAACCTTTTTATTTGCTGATACACGTCCCCTCCTGTTCTATACTTAACAAACTACTCAGAAAAAATTCTCTAGGTTTGATGGGTGAGCTCACAAAATGTAAATAATGGAGCTAGAAATAATTTGTATTGATGTCTGTTCCCCTCAAAACTTTGGATTTCTTCCACCACCACCCGTCCCCTGCCCATGGAGAGTTTAAGCTTCAAAGACCTAGTTGTTTGGAGGATGGAGTTCCTGGGCCCTCTGACTATGGCAGTCACCTATGTGATTACAGATGCTCCTTGATTTACGACTGGGCTACATCCCAGTAAACCCATTGTAAGTTGAAAATGTCTTAAGTTGAAAATGCATTTAGTACCCCTAACCTACCGAGCATCATAGCTCAGCCTAGCCTACCTTAAACGGGCTCAGGACACTTAGCCTACAATTGGGCAGAATCATCTGGCAGCACAGTACACTGTGTAGTATCTAGTTGTTTACTCTCATGATTGAGTGGCTGACTGGGAGCTTTTTAGAGCTGTGGGATCGCTGCTGCTACCCAGCATTACGGAGGAAAAGTATTGTACCTCATATCACTGGCCTGCGAAATGTTCAGAAGTCAAAATTTGAACTGTGATTTCTGCTAAGTGTGTATTGCTTTCGCACTATTAAAATCTACTCAAGCCAGATTTCAATCACTCGTCCCTTTCTGTGGCTTCTGGTCATTCCGCAGACACTCTCTAAGAAGACTACTCTTTACGAGCAGTTTGACAGTCTGAAACTGGAACAGCCCAGCAAGCTGAAATGTGAGTGCTAATACCCAGAAGATATCTTTGAGTGAGAAATGAGGACTATTTGAAGTTACTCGGTAGTTTTCTCTTAGTTTGTCAGAGAGACGTAGCTTCACGTTAAATCTTGGAATGGAGGTTGGTTCTGGATAGTTTTAAATAGCTGCAGAGATAGAGTTAAGCAAAAAACTTGGAAGGCACACATATTCTTCTTTTAAACTTTAAAACTAGAGCATTCCTAGGGAGCGTCTTATCTTCTAAGAGAGAATCTTTCACCAGTAGAGACGCATTCAGATCCAGATCATAATTTGGAGGGAAGGTAGCAAGGGCAGAGCCAGCAGCAGCCCACCTCGTCACGGTGAATACTGGAAGGCCTGATCTCTGCACCTTTTCTCCATGTAGTTATTATGGTCACAGGCTTCTCTTTCAGATATTTTTAGCTTTTGCAAATCCTAGATTTGAACCTGTCTTGAAATCTTTATTCTCTTGAGACTGATCTTAATCCAGTGTTGTGAGACAGATACTTAAACTCATTTTGCATGTAATTCATCATCATGATTCATGTATATTTCTTTTGAGGTTCCTGAAATGTGCCGTATTTTTATGTCTTCAGCTAGGAGGTGTACAAATACCACCTGATTCAGAAATTGAAACTATTTCTGAAATGTTTCCGTGTTGCTCTTAGGGCCTTTGACTTTATCACTGGTGGATTGCAGAAGAAAATTTCTTTAATCGCCCAGGTGGGGAGGAAAAAAAAGAAGAGTGGCCATTTGGACACAGTTCACAGGCCAGATAACCGGTGACATTGAAAAGCAGTCACAGTTTCCTTTTCCTCCTTGACAGATGGGACACCTGGGTTCATTCGGCATAATCGCAAGCATTGGCAGGCTCACAGGTTTAAAGAGAATTCCTGGGTTTTTATGGAGGGGAGATCAAAACTCTCCAAGGAATGATGAAATCTTCCTATGGGAAGAGACTAATGAGAGTTCTTAAGTTTCCAAAAAAGAGAAAAAAAAACTAGAATTATTAGCTTATATGTGGTCCCAGGTCCTATAGTTCTGACCTGTGCACCTCATAAAGGATGACCCTTAAAGTTAAAGGGGGATTTAGGGGTAGAATAAATAAAAAGAACTAGTATTTTACTTATAATTTAATACTTGCACGAGTTGCTACAGACCCCAGGTGTAGACCCGACGGTCTTGTGCTGCAGGTGATAAGGGCTACCCACCGCGGGAAGAACAGTCCGTGCCAAGGCTGGCATTTCAGGTGTCCATGACCCTCAACGGCATGGTTTCGACTATTCAATGTGACATTCCTTCTCTTTTCTCAAGTGTCTTCAATATTCCCTGTAATCAATATCTGTTGGTTTCTGGGGAGTAACCAACCAGAAGGTGGTTTCCTTGTGAAACCACCAGGAAATGCTGTCAGGAAGGCTCCTTGGCATTTATAATAAAAGTCGTACTCAGTAAAGATGGTTACTGCAATTTCATATTTGGGTAAACAGCTGGGAAGCCACGAGATCAATGTCCTAGGCCAGAGAGCAGGTCCCCAGGCAGCGGTGCCTCGGCAGTAGCCACCTTCCAGAATCCACGAGTCTCTTGACAGGCCTGAGTTAGGTCCCTGGGCGTCGTGAGCAATAACAATTGAGGAGTGTCCTCAAGAGGTAAAGTAGAATAGCTCTACCCGCTGTGCCCCTGAAATGCTTTTAGACAGCAGGCCTCTCCTCCCTCCCGTTTCTCAACTTATTCTGAGAACTCCCAGAAATATTATGCATATGAAATAATCTGTTACTATTAATATTATTTTCTACTCAGTGTCTCACCTTATCTGGCATAAGTATGTGGTGATATGTGCAGTGTCAGTTCAGGTTTCCAGTGGGAAACACTCTGTGAGGAGCTTCATGTTATCCCCGGAGGTCTCCGTGCTTGATGTGGGAACCTGCGAATGTGCCCCCTGACCTTGTGTCACCCGCTTTCCTGGGCTTCCCGGGGAGTACACCCGTCATCACCCAACAGAAGGGGTCACTTTCTTTTCTTCATTGGCCAGAAGAGTGGTGTGGGCTCCTCTGGATTTGAAATAACAGATTTTGATCCCCAAGGCAAGTGGTACCTTTTCTATAAAATCGTAAAACTCAGGAGACGATAGTTACAGCCAGTGTGGCATCGCAGAGCACAGGTAATCACTCACTCTTGCTTCCGTCAGGTCTGCACCACAGACACCTTATCCAAACCCCTGTCATCCCACCACCACCACCAAGTTCATCTGCTTATCGAGGGCAGAACCTGTGCCTTACTGGTTCTATCTCTAAGTGCTGTTGTAGTACCTGGCATTTCTTAGAATATAGTAGATGCTCAGTAAATGTCATCTGGGTGATGGTAGTAGTGATAAAAATATTGTAAAGAATTTTTACTGGTTTAGAGTCTCAAAAATACAAAAAAAAAATGGGTGGTAATTGTTTTTCTAATTATATGATTTTTCCAACCAATAGAATTTTAGAAATTTAGGTGCTTTTTATTTTGATTATTTAGGAAGAAATAAAGGTGGCTCTTAATTCATCTAAGGAGCCTGCCATTGACATAGGGCTCTTCCTGCTTACTGAAAGATGACATATTTACATTTAAATCTGTACTTTTTCAGAGCTTTAATCCCAGAACTGTGCCCTTCACCAAGCAGGTCCTCATCATTTGGGTCTCAGCCGAGTGTCCCCTCCTTGGACAGGCTTTCCCCAAACATGCCATCAAGCTATGCCATCACATCAGTGTTTTATTTTCTGCAAATAACATCACTACTTGTATTTTCTTGTTTGTTTATTGCCTCTTTCCTTCGTGATGTAAAGCTTCGTCAGAGCTGAGCCTTGTCTGTGTTGCCTACTGTTGTGCCCCGTCAGTGGCAGGCAGTGCTCACTCATCACATCCATCATGGGCAGAGCGGGCAGTGGACGGCGCTCAGATAAACTCTAGAGGAGAGGAGACCTGTAATCTACCAGCCTTCTTTGCCAGTTCAGCAGTATCGAATAGATGAAAGTCCCATTCACAACTGGAGGAGGAGGGACAGTAACTTCTAATAAAGAAGAGACATCACAAACTGTGTTCTTCCTTTTGCTCCCTGGTTCTCCGTAAAAATTGGAGGTGGTGAGCAACATTGCCTCGACTTGCATTTGGTTGTGAAATGGACACCCTGAGAACTTCTGATGCCAAAGCCATCAGTGCCATTTATCACGTGGTCTCTGCATGCATTGTGTACAGGACGGTGGGCAGAGACCTTTGGAGCTGGGTGGCTGGGCTGCTGTGTGGACAGGTGGGTCTGCTCACTTACTCTGGGCATCTCAGCCTCTCAGCCACCAAGATTCAGATTTGTTCCTTGGCAAAATTACGAATGGGCGATTATCGTGGAACTTTGGGGTGCTTAGGAATAGTCAAAGCTTTTATTACTTAACCCAAGACTGTCAGGAAATTACTCCATCAAGTATTTGGGGAAGATGTCTCTTTGAGCACACAGCTGCAAGAGGGACAAGGGGAGACAGAGCAAGGGACATTGGCTTCACACCCCATCTTCTGAGTTGGGGGACCAGCCACTGCCCCCTCTATTTCTCATTGCGTTTTACCCCTCTTGTCCCCTCCAACATTTTCTCTGTCTACCTACTCCTAGTAGAGCCACTAAGGACCTTGTTTGGTGGTGGTAGGGAGCAAAGTAGACAGCACACAGAATGTGCATTAGGTTTGATTTTAGGCTTCAAGAATACCAAAGCTGAGGCCGGGCGCGGTGGCTCACGCCTGTAATCCTAGCACTCTGGGAGGCCGAGGCGGGTGGATCGCTCAAGGTCAGGAGTTCGAGACCAGCCTGAGCAAGAGCGAGACCCTGTCTCTACTAAAAATAGAAAAAAATTATATGGACAACTAAAAATATATATATAGAAAAATTAGTCGGGCATAGTGGCGCATGCCTGTAGTCCCAGCTACTCGGGAGGCTGAGGCAGGAGGATCGCTTGAGCCCAGGAGTTTGAGGTTGCTGTGAGCTAGGCTGACGCCACGGCACTCACTCTAGCCTGGGCAACAAAGTGAGACTCTGTCTCAAAAAAAAAAAAAAAAGAATACCAAAGCTGGAGTGATGGATTATTCCTTTATAAAGGCAAAGAAAACCAACCAGTTGGCATTTCTTAGTAAAACTGATGAACAGAATGTACTAAGTTTCCATTCCATTCTCTGATGTTTCCCTCTACAGTGAGGGAAGGAGAGGGGAGTGCACCAGTGGGCCCCGGTCCCAGCCAGCCTGGCCTCTGCACCCCTCATGGAACTGTACCACTCTTGCACAAGCTCCTGAAGAGCTTGGCCACATGGAAATCTAGTGGCAAAAGTAATTGCCACCTAGTTGTCTAATTTTTTTATACTTAGTGTAGAAAGCCTGCCTTGAGCAATGCAGCATGTGTGTTGGAGAGACAGAGGGAAGTGATTTGTAAGTGAATGAAGTTCCCTGGGCTTCCTTACATTTCTGCTTGAGGGTTGAATCTTAAACTTCTGGTCAAAGACGGCACCTGAGAGCCAGTCCAGCACAGTCTCTGGTCAGCATGGAGAGAGGCTGCTCCTGTGCCTTCCTCCTTCCCAGGTCCTGCGTGGCCGCTTCCATCCGGTCCTAGTTTATGCGTTGGCAAAGACTGAGCATGTCACATGTAGAACAAATAGAACAAGCAAGAACCATTGTTGTTTCAAAGAAGAGTACGTGGAGAAGGAAGGGTTGTGGAAATGATGTGGACAATATATCTGTTACTGGGTTCCCTTCAAAATAGAGGCTGGGAATAAATCAGTGCAACCTTACCCCATCTTCTAAAGGTCATAGCATTGAAAATGGGGGCCTGGTTGGCTTAACTATAACCGTTAGAGGTCTGTTAAGAGATGCATTTATCAAGGATGTAAAAAGTCTGTTGGTCTCCCGTAAGGCCAAATTTAGAAATGCTATCTGTCTTAGTCCAGATGCCAGCATTTCACGGCTACCCAAAATGATGTGGGAACAAAAAAAATTACAGGTGCATTTGGTTAATTATGCCCTTTACTTAACTTAATTGCAGGCTCAGACAGCCAGGTGGTCATTATTTTGATTGGTCTAATTAGTCAGATGTGTTCACAAGCAGCTGCATGCAGTATTCTGGGCAGGTTCAGAAAAGGCACATTAAAGAAAGTCCAATTGAAGCCTTTTCAGAACTTGTTCTCAGATGCATAATGAGTTCTTAACTAGCGTTATTAATGACATAAACACTTAAAGTACCATGATGAGAGTTTAAGGAGAAAAAGAAATGGAAAATGTCCATTTGTAGCCGAAGGACAACTGTCAAACATTGATTGCAGGATGGGCGAGTGGTTTCTGGTTCAGCCATTGATCTAACCATCTTATTAAGTCAGAAAATTAATCCAACCACCATTTTTGTGCATAGCATATGAAATAATGTCCCCTCTTTCATCTGTTAATAAAAACAAAGTTAGTCTTACTGCATTTTTATAATAAGTTGGCATTGGAGGCATCTCAAATGTGCAGTGCTCAGCTTAGATAACTGTGTTCCTCAGTAAGCTCTTTAAATCATCAGGATAGAGATTGCTCCAAACCTTTTGTACAGCAGTGTAAAGCCTGCAACACTTTTAAAAAGGGGAAAGTCTCCCCTGAAAAAAACAGGAATTTATCGTGCAGTAGTCAGACGGGGATGTACTCAAAAGAAGCCTTCCCAGGGCCGGGCGCGGTGGCTCACGCCTGTAATCCTAGCACTCTGGGAGGCCGAGGCGGGTGGATCACTCAAGGTCAGGAGTTAGAGACCAGCCTGAGCGAGACCCCGTCTCTACTAAAAAATAGAAAGACATTATATGGACAACTAAAAATCTATATAAAAAAATTAGCCGGGCATAGTGGCGCATGCCTGTAGTCCCAGCTACTTGGGAGGCTGAGGCAGTAGGATCGCTTAAGCCGAGGAGTCTGAGGTTGCTGTGAGCTAAGCTGACGCCACGGCACTCACTCTAGCCTGGGCAACAAAGTGAGACTCTGTCTCAACAAAAAAAAAAAAAAAAAAAAGAAAAGCCTTCCCAGGAGAAAATCTTTGTGTGATTATGATCCTGTCAAAGGCTTGATTCGCGTCTCCCTGCCACACAGTCCTTACGAGGTCCTGGCTGACCTCAATTAGTTTAGACGTGGCTGCTTTTTCCAGACTTCCGTTTTTCCACCTGTATGTGCTTTGGGTAATTGCAGCATGTTTTCTTTTCTCATTGAGAGCAGGAAAAGTTTCCTTGGCTACTTTGGGAGGGAACAGTGGTGCCCGTGCTCTGACTGACTGACTCTGGGAGGGGACGGCGGTGCCTGTGCTCTTGACTGACTGATGCTCTGGTTTTGTTTCTGTTTAGATGAGTTCTGGTTCTCCGATGGGTCCCTATCGGATAAGTCCAAGTGCGCAGATCCTGGCCTGATGCCCCTTCCGGACACAGCCACAGGATTAGATTGGTCCCACCTCGTGGACGCTGCACGGGCTTTTGAAGGTAAAGACTCGCCACCACCAGGCCTCATCCCTTACCCTGGGGGGGGTCTTTCCTGCAGGGCCTGTGCAGCATTTTAGGGAAGGTGTCTCTGTCTTAGATGGTCCAGTTCCAGTTTTGGGTGGCCTGCCATTGTTGTACGATGGAAACAAGCCAGGAAGGGCCTGGGCTATGACTGTGGATTCTTCGTTTAGTAAGATGAGCACCAGGCAGGGACCCAGAACCTGAATTCTAGTTCAGGCACCGGGACTAGCCATTTGTCCCCTTTGACCTCTGTTTTCGTATCTGACAAGTAGAGGTGATCTTACAGGATACGCGTTGTGTCTTCCCTCACAGTGTAGGGAGAGGCCCTTCTGGAGGTCAGAGCTGCTGGACTTGGCCAGATGAGCACGGGGTGGGGGCCTAGAGACCTGACACGAACACAGACTCTGGCGTGATTGCTGGACCCTCACAGCCGGTCCACCCATCCGGGCCTCAGTTTCCTTCTCTATAAATGTAGGTGGGTTTAGAGAAGCCAGTCTCTAAGGTCCCTTCCAGCTATCACACTGTGTTCTGTCACTTTTGTTGTGACTATTAGAAGGTTGAAGCTCCCCTTAGGGGACACCTTTTTTCCAACTTGCTGTTGGGTAGACCTAGCAAGGAAGACGAGCAAGGAAGACGCTTGCTTCCTGGCATCCTCAGGACCTCACAGGTCGTCCAGTGTAAACCACTGGCCCCCAGGATCATGACTTTGACCTTTTGCCTTTTGCTGCTGCATTTGTTCAGTGTGTTTTCGTGATGGCAGGTCCTGCCCCTGGGTACCTGGCAGCTGACAAAGGAGGCAGGGTCATTTTAGCAGGGGCTGTTTTATCACCTGCCCTCTCTGAGACTCTCCTGGTGTAACTGAGTCACAGCATGCTGGTGGCACTCAAGTCCACTGCAGCCCCTCAGGCCTGGGGCCTCTTCTCTCTCACTCCCCTTCCTATTCTCCTCAGTCTCTGCCAGCTCAGCCCCCAGCACCCCGTGACATCAGGCCTCAGGAAGCAAAATCCGGTTCTTTTCCCAGTCGGGCAGGTGCGTTTTGAAGTCAGGCCGTGGAAGAGCAAGGTCTGCTGCTTTCACGCCCCTTCCCTCGGTTAGAGAAGCCTGCCTGTGGCTTTGCTCTAACCAGTTGGTGTCAGTGCCCCTGGTCCTGAGCATCTGTGGGGAGGAGTTGGAGTCACCCTCAAGTTAATTCAGACACCAGGGAAGGAGGTAAAAAGAAACCTGTAAAAGGAAGAAACATCTGCAACATGAATGTGTTCCCTTGTTAGAAGGAGCGAGACTGCTTTTGGGTTCCGTGCTTCACAAAGCACTCACTCCTTGTAGAAATTTCCGAATGCCCCTGTCTGCTGGTGGTGAGGCCCTCATTCTCTCATGTTAACAGAAATTAGTTAAACGTTGTAGAAGCCCCAGGCTGTGGCCCAGTGGTTTCCTGGGCTCTCCGTGCTTCTAGCACTGGCATAGACATGACCCAGCACTCGAGCACAGGAACACTGCCTTCCTCTCTGTCCAAAAGCAACCCCGGCAGCAGATAACAGCATTTTCTCTGGCATGTTCTTTACACACTATATTCTCTCACTGTGACCAGATCTTACTGCCCCTAGGAGCGTGTGAGAGCATCCGTTCCGTCCTCTGTGTACCCCTGCTGTGTAAATACCTGCAGAGCACTTACCACGCTGCGTTCTGCTTCATTCACGTGTCTGTCTCTTCGTATTAGGTGATGAGTTTCTCAGGGGAAGGCTGCTTATTTTATTTGTCAAGCACATATCAAGATAACCAAATGAGAAGAGCTAGTACCCAGAAGTAAATAGGTATTAAATACACATAGTTCTGTGCAGCCTAAAGCTATCCCAACTCTTAGTGTAATTTTGGACCTCTGAGGTCCTTTCACATTTTATACTCATCTTTCAGATTTAAAATAATATTTTATCGCCTTATCTCTATATCCACCCTCATTTGTATCTTTGATTGGTTCCTTTCTACCCCCTTCAGATCATCCTTCAGAATAAAATCACTGCTATAAAATGGATTTTTTCAGAGAGGTAGAGGAAGTGAAATGATGTGTGCAGTAGTTGCTGACTGAATCATCAGTCCAGGCATCTGAGTCATAATCGCAGCTCCACTGCTGGGCTTTGGGCTTTCAGACAGGTCACTTAACTACTTTGACATATACACTTTGTGTGAACACTGTTCCAAGTCCTTCACAAAATTGAATTCACTGAATGTTCACCAATAATTCTCCGGGACACGTGCTTCAGCCTTCTCATCTGTAAAATGAAGAACTTTGCCCAAAGAACCTGTAAGGCTTCTTCTAGTCCTAAGTGTCCAGTTCTATGGTTCTGTTCCCGAGGGAGTATTCCTCAGCTGAAGTAAGAGTGTAGCTTGTAGTTGGCACAAAAGGGAGAAAGTACGACCTGGAGATTCCCTTTAGCCAGGACGTCCAGGTGTATTCGTACCCAAATGAAACAGAGGAGAATGTGGGATTCTGTTTGCCAGAGGAGAAGACTATCTGACCTTAACCCTTGGTAGGTCATCTGACCTTTAACATTCGTAGAAAAAATAATATGGAAAGAGTTAATGCCGTATTTAAAAATTTCAGTAATTTTTGATGCCACTGCATAGGGTAGCGTCCCATGGTGAAACAGTAGTCAGCTTATGAAAATTCAGTTGAGAATTCGCAACTCCTTTGGCTAATCAGATTCTCTTGTATCAGTGTCACTTCTGTTTATATTCCAGCATCCTGCTGCACTCTGAAAGGAGTTGCGTGGTGGTGACAGGGTATGATAATAGGGTCATCTTAGCACTTTAAAGAGAAATGTCTTCTCCTAGATAGTCCAGTTGCCCTGCTCACGACTTTGTTTTTGTACCAGTTTTCAAAGCCATTTCTGAGCTAGAGTAAACATTATGAAGAAAAGATAGCTCTAAAAATGTCCATGTGCTTGTTTATGTCATTGTTACAAACCAATAAAGGCAGTTGAAAATAGCTTACAGAGTTCAGACTGCTCTGGACTAATCCTGCACCCATACTTTGACATAAGCAGTCAGCACATCTGAAAACAACCTTTTGAAAATGGAATCTATCTGCCTGTTGGATTGAGATCCCGTGACCCCTATAAAATCCAATAGTATAATTGATCCCTTGAAGACTTCCCTGCCCCCCATTGATTGACCTCGCTTATGCTGCACGTTTCAGCATGTATGTTCACCTTGGTTTAAGAGCTAAAGTTGACATTGGACACATGAGTTTAAGAATTTAGATTTTACTATACCATTTGAGAATAGAGCAGAGGCACCAAATTAATCTGCCCAATCATGGCTGCTTAAATAGGTTTAAACTCTATTAGTACGAAGAACGTAAGGTAGACAGTATGGTTGTGGGTGAGAGATGCCAGGTGTTCTGTTGCACAAGCAACTCAGTACGTTCTCTCCAAAGAGGAGCAGTGTTTCTAGACCACATTGCTGACCATTGCTGACCACAAGGCAATGAAAATAGATTTAAATAAGAAAAATAGAAAGCAAAGCACAAACTCTAACCATTTGGAACATTGTAAGTATGACTCTAATAATAATTGTGCTGGCAAGAATTAAGGCATATAACAGGAACAATTTTTTTAAATGAGTGATGTTGAAAAATATGCTATTTATTAAATCTGGACTACCACCAGAAAGAGAATAGTTCTTAAAGAAAAATGTTTGAGAAACATTTATTTCAATAGAAAAAGTAAAAATTAACTAAGTATACTTCAAAAAGATTCCACAAAAACTGTGAAAGGAAAACACGAAAGAAAAGAAATGAAAAAAGTTTTAAAAAAACAACTGGCAAATGAAATTTCACTGCAATTTATAAATAAAATCAGTACAGTTTTTCTTTGAATATTGATATACCAATAGCAAATTTGATCCAAAAAATGAAAAGTACAAATGAACCAAATAAGAAAGGAGGTTAAGTTAACATAAGAGGGAGACAGTGGGACTGAAGAGAACTGTCAGGCTCCCTGCAAAGGGCACTGGGCTCTGCCTTAGGCTCAAACCCCAGACCAGCTGCAGTGACTAGTTATTACCTCTAGGTTAGGAAGCCTCTCCCTGACCTGGGTTATGGAGACTTCATGGTCATTTAGGGTCTTGCAGTCCCCTCAATAATGCACATCAGGCCCGCCTGAGCCATAAAATCTAGTTAAGACAAGGCTCTGCCCTTACTCAAGAACTTGGTTACCTGTAAAACCAAGTGTGCAAATGTACAGTACTAGGAATTAGCTATGGAGGCTGAAGGAGACCTGTCAAAGCACAGTCCACGAGATGCAAGCTCACGATACCCTCCTCAGCTCACTGCAGCACATACCCCCTTATGCTTGGCTGACCACAGTTACGGGGCTTTTAATTCACACCGCAATCATTTTTCTGTTTTTATCCTAATGTTATGAGATGATGCACTTGATCACTTAATGTTTTGCAACTGTTTTCGGGCTTCCTGGCTGATTTATTCTGCACAAAATACTGGTGCACCAGCCTAACCTCCACCCCCAGCCTCGTGTGGATCTCAACCCCTCTGCTTTTTCTCATTGCATGGTCTCTGGGTGACATTTTAAGGAGAGAGAGAGAGAAAGAGATTTTAAAAATTCCTGAGGAATGTCAAGCAGCTATATAGGAATAAATCTGGTGAATAGTTATTATTTCTTGCAAGAAAATGAAGGAAACATAAGAAATAGTCAAAAAGGTCAAAGTGTGGAGGGCCTTGAAAAAGTCATCCAAGAATATCCCAAAATCCCAAATATTACCTGAAGCGAGTAAGTTTACAGTTAATTGTTTTTCATAATTTCAAGGAATAATGCTGCCCTTATGTACACTTTTCTTGAAATTCAGAAGTAGCCTTCTTGCATGTTATGATTCTTTTCTGATACACACAGAAAAAAATAATCACAAGACAATCTCAGTCTGTAATGTTGGCGTGAGAAAGCTTAGATGAAATTCAGTAGTAAATTGAAAAGATTATTCATTATTACTGGCAAGAGTTTCGCTGGTTTAATAAAATGCTTTATAATAAGTTATAGTCGGTGAAGGAATTAAAAGTTATATCAATTTCAAAAAAATAATATATCTAATAGAATTAAGACCTATTTCTACTAAAATTTGAGATTTGAGAGATACCTCCTAAGCCTAATATCTCTTTATTCCAAATAGTTACATACTATTTAACAGAAATATGTTTATAAGAAGATCCCTTAAGTCCAGAAACTAAACAGGTTTTCTCTTTATGACTGTGCCCTTTAATTTTGTAGTGAAATTGTTGACATTTAAACAAGTAATGCAATGAAAAAAGTAAATGTTGAAGGTAAATATATATATACACACATATATATAGAGAGAGAGAGAATGGTTCTATATGTAGAAAATATGAAAGGTCAAAAAGTTATTAGAGACTAAGATATTTTAAAATGTATTTTTATATTTTTTAAGCACCATTTCAAAGTGTTGTTTATTTTTTCAGTTATCTGTTTCTATATAACAAACCACACCAGAATTTATGGCTAAAAAATAACAATGGCTTATTATTTCTCATGATTCTCTGTGTTGGCTAGACTTAGCTGGGTGGTTCTTCTGCTCCATATGATATTACCTAGAGTCACTCATGCAGCTGTATACAGCTGGAGCTCAGCTGAGGTTGGAGCATTAAGGTGACTTCACTCACCTTATATATGTGTCTGGAGTGGCTGAAGTCTAGCTAGACCCGTGTCTCTAGCAGGGTAATTGTACTTCTTCACACTGGGCTTAAGGACTCAGAACAGCAAAAGCAGAAGCTCCCTGATCTCTTAGGGCTTGGTCTTGGAAGTCCCAGAACATTATATTCACCACAATATATTTAGGTCACAGCAAGTCACAAGGCCATCCAGATTCTAGCGGTGGGGACATGGACTCCACCTCTCAATGGGAGGGTTGGTGTGTGCATGCAGGGAGGCAGTGGTTGTTGGCAGCCATCTTTGCAGACAGCCTTCCACTGTAACAGGCGTAAGACACCTTAGATATATCAGCAAGATAAAATTATATATTCTTTGGGAATTAATCCATCATCAGAATTATGATGACAGAATTCCAAGAAACACTTCAGTAACTAAAGAATCTTAATATAAGTAAGGATTGGAATGGATAGAGAGCGTTATAGTAAAGATGACAGTCTTTCCGGAATTAATTTGTAGAGTTAGTGCAATTTTAAGTCAGATATCTACCAGATATGTTAAAGAAGTTAATCACATTCATTTGGAAAATAGGTAAACAATATTCAACCAAAAAAATCTATTATAAATCAATAATAAGTAAAACAACAATAATGATTCAAAAATGAGAATAAGAACTTTTGAAGAAAAATAAAGAGCTCAGACGGAAAATCTGAATGTATTTAAGAATTGGGAAAGGAATTTATGTATTATATTTGGATTTAGGTATTAGGAAAGTCAGTTTTAGAAAAAGTAAAAGGAAAATTACCATTTGGAAGCAAGGTTATGCTTTAATTATGGAGTAGTGAAAGAACATGCAAAATGTAATATCACCAGATCAAAGTATTTAAATATTTAGACCTTTTATGAACCTGAAAGAGAACATTAAAATGAAAAGGGAAATACTGGACTATAGGAAAAGATTTTTTAATAAATGTGATAGGTAAAACCAGGATGTCTAAAGTACATAAAGGAACTTACCCAGCAAAAAACAGCAAATCCACAGTAAACAAATGGTCAAGGCGTTTGGAAACACAGTCTACAAAAGAAAAACACATAATAAACAAGGAGGTGAAAAATGTTCACCCACACGTATGAATTCAAAGGATAATGAGCTACCAGCTCACACCTTTTGAATATGAAAAACGATGCAAAGACTCTGGGAAGCTATGAAGAATACTCACAGCTGGTATCATAAAGATTATAAAGTGATCTCTTTTTGTTCAAGCAATATGACAATACGTAGTTTGAACCAGAAAACTGTACCTACCCTTTGACTAGAAATCTAATTCCTGAGAATTTACAGATAGGAAGTTATTCAAAAAAATTAAAAAGCTTCCAATAGAGAAGTATTATGCAGCATTATTAAAAATTAATTAAGGAGTCACTAAATAGGCAACCAGTGTCTACTCAAAAAACTAAATGTCAGAAAATCCGAAGTCCTTCATAGGTCCAGGAGGGTGAAGGCATTATAACTTGGGTGCCACGTGCCCCTGCTGGCGGCCCAGACCTCCTGACTCCCCCGTGCTTTGAAGGTCTGACTGAGTCACATTATAGACTTTGTTATAACGTATGCAGTTATTTTGTTTGGTGGGGTACAAGATGTGCCCTTTGCACATCAGAATTGCGAAGTGAAGTTGACGATCTATCTAGTACAATGCAATCGTTTTGCAGCCCTGCAGTGCTTATCATATCCTTTGTTATGTAGAATACTGTCAGGTTTAGGGGTATCTGATAAATACATATAACAGCTTTCATCCCCCTCACGCATGGTAATGGGAACAAACCCAACTAGAAACTGCCTGTTAGTCAAACAGTGAAGCAGAAGAAGGGAGGTAAAATCTCTTCAAAAGTTAAAGGTTTTAAAGTATAATAATTCTCATTAATTAAAATATCAGGAGGCAATTGGTGTATTCTTGAACATTTGTTGAAGAGATGATATTAAGTGAAAACAAGCATCAAAGGCAAAATGACCAACTTAGTGATCCTGGACTCTGGATTCAATGTCTTCACCCCAGGAAGGCCTGTCCTCCCCTCTAGATTTCCGCCCTGTCCCCATTGGTGATGACGATCATCTTCCCATAGCTGTTTGGGTGTTCAGATGTGTGTCTGCCCTGTGTGTAAGACACTTGCAAAGTTAACAACACATACCAGGCCCACTGTGGAAATGAAATGTTCCACATAAGCGTATTTTCAAAAAAAAAAAAAAATCTTGTATTTTTAATTTATTATGTTCCATGGGCCCTTGGTTTCCTAAACAGAGCATAATCATCAATTTTTAATGATGATAATTTTTTCAGTTCTGAAGCTTAATCTTAAAGTTGCTAAGGTTAAGATTATTGATATTTGACAACTATGTGTATGTGTGTGTGTATGTGTGCGTGCTAGCATAAACAAAATGTGTGACACTGATAATTCCTAATGGTAACATAATTATTGGGGAAAAAAGAAATCTTTGCCTATTACATAGATGAAAAATGCAAAGTCAAATTTAGTATAATAAATTGACTTAAATTATCTCAAAAATAAATGTAAAATGTTTTAGGCCAACACCAATAGTTGTGTTTTAAGTAAAGAATAATGTCAGGGCCTTTTCTTGTTAATTACTCAAAGGCTGATTCTAGACCATTATCTTTCTGCAGATATCCATGAGCTGCCAGAGGCCTAAACCAAAGTATTTTATGTTGAAATTAGTACAGTGTAGCCTTTTTTTTTTTTTCCCCCCGTTTCCTGGCAGTTGGTTGAGTCTATTTCTGCAATCCAGTAAGCGCCGGTGTCAGAATCAAAACCTTTCATTTTCTACATGTAGCTACAAAGCCCCACCTGTCTTTAGTTTGTAGTTGTAACAAAGACATATTGGAACAGCTTTGTTTGTGGAAATAGGTTTAGTATAATCTAGCCTCATACTTGTGTGTCCCGTATGACAAGTATTTGGCACATGCACTGTTGTCCTGTTCCTCACCCTTGGCAGATGTAGTGAGTTGATCAGACTTGGCCTTAGGTTCTTAGTGCTGCAGGCAACCTGGGGGCTGGGTGTAATGGGAGTTATTTGGAATCAACTGTTTTGCCATCTCAGTCCTAGATTGATATGGAATAGTCTGTTGACTGTCCATCTTCTTGTTAAGGGCTAAATGCACTAAAATAAGAAACTGACATGAAAATATGGTTTTATAAAAGATTATTTAAAGGAGCCAGGTGTGGTGGCTCATGCCTGTAATCCTAGCACTTTGGGAGGCTGAGGCAGGAGGTTCACTAGAGGACAGGAGTTCAAGACCAGCCTGAACAACATAGTGAGACCCCCATCTCTACCAAAAAAAAAAGTCAGGCATAGTGGTGCACGCCTGTAGTCCCAGCTACTCACAGTGCTGAGGCAGGAGGATCACTTGAGCCCAGGAGCTGGAGGATGCAGTGAGCTATGATCACGCCACTGCACTTCAGCCTGGGTGACAGAGCAAGACCCTGTCTCTTAAAAGAAATTAAATAAAGATTATTTAAAGGGGTGGATTGTTTCACGAGTCAGCCATGTCCAGTGACCTACCTTAGCCAGATGTGCTTACACAGGAAAGAACAGAAGGGAGAAACCCGAGGAGGCTGCACATGTGGCGTGTGGGTGGCTGGGTCTGTGCTGACCATGTGCGTGAAGTTCATACTCCTGTGCTGCCTTTTCTGATGGCTTTGTTTGTGCCATTGGTTCCATGTTGTTAAATCACTTGATTGCTATATACTTATCACAGGATTAAGCTGGAGGGGCATAAAGCTTCCACTGGAAACTGTCACTAAGATTAGCCATTTTGTAAAGTAGTTTAGCGTCTGTAGTTAATCAAGTAGCATTCTGTTTGCATTTCAACCTCCCAGGTTTTTCAGATCCAAAGCGAAATCCTTTTTGTGAAGGCACATTGCTGGCAAAACAGTTTTTGGCTTCTTGCTTCCTGACCAGTAGGACCTTGTTTCTCCCCAAGGAACATCTGAATGGCTACCCATAGCAGATTCTGTTGCTGTCACATATGTGGGTATTTTATCAATTAAGGTAAAAATAGATGAAGCACACCAAGACGCCTCCACCAGGCATTTAGACGTGACCATCAAACCCAAATATACTGAGAAAGACAGGGATATAACGGAGTTATCACTGGGTTGCATAAAAAGAGGAAAAAGAGGATGAGTCATTGACACTCTTTTAATAGGTGAGAAAAGTAAACTGTCCATTTTCTTTTGACCTTCTTTTTTACCCAGTAGTTAAATTCACTGTGGAAAAAAGTTACATCTCCTGTTGATTTTTTTTTTTTTTTTTTTTTTTTTTAAGTGTCATGTGTTCCCTTACTTGGGGCCCTCGGAGAACAGGACGTTATGTTGGACACTACAGGAGCCCAACCTCCCCACCCAGCCCCTAGAGCAGCTGAGCCCCAGCCAGGATCATCCACTGCGTTTCTTCCCCACCTCTGCCATGCACATTGCATCGTGTGCACAAGTGGGCAACGCCCAAATTACGCTGTTTATCTTCATTACGTGGCAGAGTATTTCATCATATGCAAAAACCCTACTATTCAGTGCCAAATTGGTAGCGTGATTGTGTCTCAGGAATGTATAGGTACAGAATGTTTATCATCTTGTAGAGGACTTGACACGTGGAGAGTTACAGAAAGGTTAGTTGAAGGTGATCTGCCTGCCTGGGAAGGGACACATGGCTTCTCCACCTGGTTGGAGAATGCCCTGTGCGATGGGTCACTTGGTGGACTCAGTGTGACATCCAGGAGGGCCCAGGCCCTCTTCAGCACCGTACCCGTGGCTTACGCTGGGCTTTCTCTCCTGCGCTCCTGGCAGCGTCGCCATGGCCATCCTTTTTAATTAACTGGAAGCGTATGGCCCTCCATAAACCAAACAAGCAGGTAGCCTCATTAGCAGGCTCATCCAGCAGCCGGGGGGAGACAGAGTGGGATAAATTAAGAACAGAGCACTCCTGACACGGCCCCAAGTGTGGTCTCCCCACCATGACTCCATTTGCATGAAAAGGACTGCCACAGCACTGACACGCCTCCGTGTCCCTCTGATTCCAGCTGTGCGTGTGTGCGTGTGCTCAGAACCGAAGGAGAGAGACACCAGACGATGGGGGACATGGATCACTGCATAGATTGCTTGGTTCCCACTTCCACATGGTTCAAAAACAGGACTTTTTCTACATGCCAGCCAGTCAGCATTTCTGGACCACTATTCTCGGTCAATGCTCAGCCCCTAGAGCTTGAGCCAATCTCGTACCCATTCTGATGACCACTCTGTTTGCTTTCCTTCCCAGCTCTTGAAACATGAAATGCTACGTTCCTAGTGCTAAACAGAATAAGATAAGGCATTGTAGGCATGCTGATCATGGGTACTACTGCTGTAAAAACTGCCCTTCAGATCTTTTGTTAAGGGTTTCTAGTGAGATTACTCTTAGCTAATCTCTCTCACCGCCGCTCTCTTTATGGTCATGGAGTGAGTCACTTAAGGAAACCCAAAATTGTGGTGTGTGCCTGTGGTTGGATCCATGTATATGTGGCATGCCACTTATCTCTTGTACATTACAGGCCTGCTTCCAACCAGGACAGTTAAAACATGAAATGTGTCACCTCACCACACTGATGTTACATCATCCTGACTCTAGAAGACTTCCTCTGGTTTCTGTCTCTCACACACACATACACACACACACATGCACACCCACTGTTTCACGTGGCCCCATTACATGGGCTTTATGTGGGCCCCGGAGATTCTCAAGTACAGAGAGATACTCCCGTTCATAGGAAAATTCTAAATCTTATTTCAGGTCTTGACTCAGATGAAGAACTTGGCCTGCTCTGTCACCACTCGTCCTATCTAGGTGATTGTCTGGGGCCGGTCGGTGGCTCTTCATACCCTGTAACCTTTTCTGTATCTTTCATGTGTCTGCACGTCTGCATGGGTAGTCACGCCCTGGGGGCTGGGGGTGCACAGGGGGACATGTGCCCTGCTGTTTTGTCCCAAGAATGTTGTCCTGGTTTGGGGACAGCTTGAGGAGAGGTCCCTGTCCTTGGTTCTGTTCATCAGCCGAGTCATCATGCAAGTGTTGTTCATGCATAACCAGCAGCTTTGGCATTTCTTGGGATGTGGAAAGAAGAAAGCGGATTGGCTCTAGCAAATCTAGTATCTGCTAACTGTCCCCGTGGCTTGACATGTGTATGCCATGCAGCCCAGTGGGACAGCCAATCTCCATGCTTTCTCCTTGTCAGCAGCTTGCCTGAGTTTGTTTTTCTTTGTTTTATTTCAAAACAGAGCAGTGACTGATTTAGGGGGCAGGGGGATTGTGTTTAGCTACCACATTAATTTCCACAAAGAAACATTGCCTTGTGGCTATCACTAACCCCTGTTTCTGTGTGTCTCTCCCCTCCCCAGACCAGAGGGTGGCATCCTTCTGCACCCTGACAGATATGCAACACGGGCAAGACTTGGAGGGGGCCCAGGAACTGCCCCTGTGTGTAGATCCAGGCAGTGGCAAAGAGTTCATGGACACAACTGGGTATGTGAGCCCCTGTGGACCCCTCCCTCCTGCTCTCGTAGGCCAGCGATTAGCAGAGATTCAGCTCAGCCCCACTCAGGCAGGGAGACCATGTTCTACCGCGCCTTCTCCCAGGCCTGAGGAATCCAGAGAAGGGGCTGAGGGGGCCTGGCTCAGCCTCCTGCCTTGCTCGGAGGACAGCGCTTGGCTGCATGACCGTTCTGCCCATGGGCAGGTCCTACCTGCCAAGACCCATGACCCCACACCCACAGTGGCAAGCCTCACTGGCCCAGAGGACGAGTGGGGGCCTCAGGGTCAGTGTCTGTTGCCTTGTTACTGCTCCAGGCACTGGGCAGGAGTGCCGATCAGCCTTGCACCTGCCAGGCCACACAGGCTGGCCTGCCAAGGGTATAGTACCTCCCAGGACCTGGTCCTTGGTCTGGCCTCATGTCCCCCACTGAAGTGTGTCAGAACTTGCCATCCTGTTGCCCTGTATTCATCCTCCCTGAAATGTGTGTTTTTTTACTGGTGTCCTTGTTCCTAATTCCAGCTTCTATATGAAGCGAGTCACTGTTAACTTGCACATTCACTTTGATAAAGAGCTTCATAGTATGTTTATGGTACGGAAAAGCAAATTGGGAAAATTGAATCTACGTTTGGTTCCCAGGACTTCATTCTGGTCCACCCTGTGTTGGTTGGACAAACTAATTTAAATAATCTATGTTTTATTTTCCTACAACCTGTATATCTGTAGAGGTTCTGAATACCTTTTTAAATCAGTAGCATCCCAAGATGGGTTTTCCACCAAAGCAGCAATATGGGCACTTTACCAATCTGACATAATTTATCACCTTGCTGGGCTCTAAGCACATGAAATAATTATTTAAGCTTAACAACAAAAATGCTGGATGAAATGTCACGACTTCCCCTCTCTTGAGTCTTTCTGATTCTGTCCTTGTTTGCCAGGGAGCGTTCTCCATCCACACTGACTGGCAAAGTCAACCAGCTGGAATTAATTCTCCGGCAACTCCAGACCGACCTTCGGAAGGTAAGAGCACAGTCAGAACTCTTTCTCTTACACTGTCAACCCCCCTTTAACTAGTACAAATAGGTTGAAGAGACTCGGGAAAGAAAGCTACCCTAAGCCAAAACCAACGGTAAACAGAAGCAGAGACTCCTGAGGCCCGATTCCATTTTCTGACCTGCAGCTGAGACAGTTTGTTTTGGGGGATGCAGGGACCAGGTGGATGTGATTCAGCGAGGACGAGCCCTCTGTGCAGACCAGCCAGCAGTTGTACCACCTCTCTGTGAGCTGACCTGAGAGGGGTTAATAACCCTCCTTTATTAAAAGGATTTGCTCAGTAAAATTTAGATTCAGTCAAAAGGCTGCACTCAAAGATCCAGAAGGCCACAGGTTTGCCAGCCATGGTGGTTGCTAGAAAACCCCGTCCCCACGAGCTCTGTCCTCCCCCTGAGTCAGCTTCACAGCCCTCAGAGCTTCTGCTCCACATCAGCCTGTGCGCGGCTGGTCCTCTAAAGAAGTGCCGTCAGCACTGTGCTGGGTAGCGTTTGGCTGTCCAAGGCGAAACGGAATGGAGTGCAGTGGCCAGAGGGTGATGGGGCCAGGGTGTCACAGGAAGGCTTTTGTCATGGTAGTTCAGTTTTTGAAGAAGGGAGAAATCATAGCTGGTGGAATGGAGATGACGATGAGGGTGAAGAGCCAGGGAATGAAGTTCTGATCTGGTCACAGGGAAGGAGCTGGCCTTGGGTAGGAGTTAGGGACCCCGAATGTGTGGATGCCAGAGGAGAGCAGGGCGTGTGTGCACGTGCATGCATGTGTGCATACATGCATCCACACACGTGTAGTACCGACAGACATGGGTGGGCAGAGCTCTCTGCTGATTGTTTCTCTTTTTTCCAGCTTGGGTGGTGGGAAGGAGCACGAGAGGTTTGAGCATAGAGCAGGGGGGGAGAGTAGAGGGCATATTGACGGGGTGTATTCGGTAGACTGGCCAGACGGGACTGAAGGCACATCTGAGTTTGTACCATAAGTTAAAGTGATACCTGTTGGCCGAGTTTTGTGCTTTTCTCCAGCATGGGCGGCCAACAGTCCCAGTTTCCTAGGATGGAGAAGTTTTCCAAGATACGGAACTTTCAGTGCCAGACCCAGCAAAGCCCCAGGCAGGCTGGGATGGCTGGTCACCTTGTCTGCAGCTGTAAGTGTAGGACAGTTGGAGAGCTGAGCAACAGTTGGAGAGCTGAATTTAACCACTATTAGGGTTTAAACAGGAAATCAAGATAAGGCCACAGACAAGGATCCTGGCATGTGTACACATGTGATTAAACTGAGCGCCCAGAATCTACACTAACTGAGGAAAAATAAGGTCCCTGCTGGGAGTTGCTGTTGATGGACAGTGAAAACAAGAGTAAGATTTGGTGGAGTAGATCATTACTGGAGGAGTAGATGCTGGAGAAATTATCTTTAAAAGACAAGGGATGGTGGTCAGGAAGTGGGAGCTTGAGACTTTTAGGAAGGGGTGCAGTTACTGGCAATGGCGAGGACAGGGTGTGGCCATGGCGTGGGCTTAGGGAGGGTGGGGTTTGTAGGTCGAGAGGAGGCGATGGAGAGGCTGGATGCCAGAGTTGGATGGAACATGTCATAGATCCGAAATCTTCAACAAAGACGGCAGGAGTCGGCGGGGAGAGAAGAGTGAACCAGGTTCTGTTTTCACAAACGATAGGAAGGGTCTGGGGGTATGGTAGATAATTACAACAAGGAGGGGTTGTGGGTGCCGTGACCCAGTGGCATGTTTCTCAGCGGAGGTGGAATTGCAGGGGGAGCAGCCGTCTGGACTGGCAATGGGGGGTGTTTGCCTGCTGACCTCCACAGCGAGCTGCTGGGGACCGTGTCCTCTGGACAGAGCCAGGGCTCCCTTAGGGCACGGGGGTGAAGGGAATGTCAGGGGAGAGACAGGGAGTGCAGAAGGTCTTCATGACAGACTACGAGTCCCATGGGTCACAGTAAGAGGCTTGCAGGTCATGGAGAGCAGGGCAGCTGAGTTGCAGCAGGGGTGCTCTGAGCCACACTGGAAGTGACGGTCACTGTGGTAGGGAGTGACCAAGGGAAGTCAGGGCCAGGGCGGCCTGCCATCAGTCCCTCCAGGGAAGTCAGTCACCAGCTCTCATCCAGGCCGATGGTGAGGCAGGTGGTACTGGGGAGGGTCTGGAAGGGGATCAGGAAACGGGAGGGAACCTCAAGAGGAGGCCAGACATGTCGCAGGTGGGAACATCTAAAAAGGCCGTGGTCACCAGCTCACCCCACTCGGTGCTCTAGCACAGCACTGCGGGTGGTGTCTGGTTAGAGCTGGCAGTCAAGTCAGACCCATTAAAAAAATACCGATTGTCCTAATCTGATGGTGCCCCCGCTCTCCATTTAGGGCAGGGCATCCCTGTTGGCACTAGGGAGCTGAAGCTCGTGTTGGACAGTTTCGTTACTGTATGTAGAAAACTCCAGATGTGATTCTTCTGAAAATGTTGATTATTTTTACATAATTTTTAATGGCAGACTTTAAAGGTCATCATGGGAATATAGTGTAGCAGGAGAGCTCCAGATGGAATGAAAGGCCCGAGTACTTATTTTATTGTAAACATGTGTAACAGCTCTGTTAATACCAGTTGCGTATAGTGAGTAAGTTCTCTTGGAAAGCTCTGTGCATTTGTCAAAGGGTATTACTTTTAACTGCACCGTAGTCTCCCTTTTTTGGATAGCGGGTAATACAAACTGGGATTAATGCCCTTGCCGTATAAAGGCCATCTTGACACCCCTTGAGAGCTAAGGGGACTGAAGGGAGAGGCTGCGTGGAGTCGTTCACCCCCTTCCCTTGGTATCAGGCAAGTCGCCTCACTGAAGAAAGCAAATCCTCTCCCTCAAACAGTGAATAAGCAAGAATTAGAATAAGGGATTCTTGTGCCCCAGCGTGGGCGGAGCGAACATAGCACTCAGCGTGTGTGACTCTGCTTGTTTCTGCTCGTGCCAGGAAAAGCAGGACAAGGCGGTTCTCCAAGCAGAGGTGCAGCACCTGAGACAGGACAACATGCGGCTGCAGGAGGAATCCCAGACGGCCACGGCTCAGCTGCGGAAGTTCACAGAGTGGTTTTTCAACACCATCGACAAAAAGTCTTAGCCAGTCCACACCTCGTCAAGGGACCGTTGGGAAATGCCTGTTGTCCCTTCAGAGTCGCAAACGTGGTTTTTCAGTGTGCTTTCAGCCAATCGTAGATGTTTTGCTGTCCCATTCTGTGTAGCACCATCCACCCCAGCGGGCAGGGGGCCACGACTCCTCAGTGGCCATAGCAGAGAGCAGCGCCCACGGGAACACGAATGTCACTCCTGGTGTGAGGATGAATGTAGGTCCTGGCGTCAGCGCAGACCTTTTTCTTGCAGACTGCTAAGGCGGTGTCTGGCGTGGGCCAACCTCAAGAGGGAGAATCGCTGGGTTTATTTCCTCTGTATCAGGTGACTTGGTAGAGACGTTACAGCAATTTACCATAGTTTGGGCTTTAGTATTGTAAAATAAACATGAAAACAAATAATCAGACATATACTTTAATGTTAAAGGTGCTCTATTTTTTTGGATGTACAGTAGTTTTATTTCCGCAGCCACATTATCATAGCAATAAGAGAGGAGGCATAGTAAGTAGCTGGAGAAGCTTTGTCAGGGGGGAGGAGCACTGATGTGTTTAACACTAGTTCTAATGCAGTTACTTTAGAGACTTATTTATTTGCAGGAACAAATGGTGCCTGAATATTAACAGTGTTTTGACTTAAAAAAAAAAAAAAAGATACATATGCCTTGTAAATGGCTCACTGAGTTGTCAGTAGTCACTTCAACTCTTAGTTCACTTTTGTATAGTTGCTCTGCTGGAAAAAAAAAAAAGGGTAAATCTGCTTACTCATAGAACCCCTGTATGCTGTGAGCCGGCGGAATCACTTGTACGATGCCAGATTTGTTTATCTTTGTACAGAAGCTTTGATGAAGTGTCTTGTATTTAACACCCTTATTTAAGCTTATTTAACCTTAAATTGTTAATTTTATAAAATTTGGTTTGACCTGCACTACGATTGAGGGAGGGGAGGTAGCAGCAAGCCCAGCAGAGACTGCGCTTGCCCGAAACAGCCCGAGAACGCAGGGTGGGGAGATTCTAACGACTGGATGCTGCTAGTACGAGTTGTTTGTATTGCTTTACCATTTTTAACTGTTATATTTGAGGTGAACATACATTTTGCTTTTTTAATAAATGTTTAAAAGTCCACAAAAGTAATGGTGTTGTCAGGTGAATGTGGATTTTTTTTTTTTTAATGATTTAATCTGTTAACAGTCTGAATGTATGTGAATTTATTTCTGGTCATTTAGGATCTTGATTTGTATTAAATACTGTTGAACTGCCTTCTTACAGTATCCCAAACTGATTTACAGTAAAGAGTAACTCATATTTATTAGTAGCCTGCTGTGTGCCAGACACTATTCTAGAGCTTTTCATCAGCCTCATTTAATCTTAGCGGCGCGCTTAGTAGTCCCGTTTGCAACTGCATAAGCTGTGGCTCAAGTTAAGTAATTGGCCCAAGGTTGCCTTTTTGTATAATTACCATCTTATTCAACAAAGAATTTGGTTACAAGAAAATACAATAACATAGTAAGAATGTGAAAACTAATCAGGAAGAGGGAAACTGTAAAGTGAATTCAAAGGTAAGACAGAAGACACAAAGCATGGACCCCCAGTGGGAAGGGAAACACCAGTAAGTACATTGCTCTCGACCTTCTGAGAACAGAAAGCACAGCAAGAGTTTAGAAGAAGCAGAGTGATTCTTGGAATTGCCCTGGAAGGAGTTTCCCATGTGGGCTTGACATGAGCAGTGTGTTGGAGAATTCGCTGTCCCGTCGTGGGTGTGCAGCTGGCCTCCTAAGGCTTCTCTTGTGACCACTCTCCGTGAGACACAGGCACACCTCCACAGTGCGCCCAGGGAGTAAGGACTTGCATCATCATCCTCACTCTTTCCTTATGATCACCATGTGCCAGGCGCTGTGCTAGGAGCTAAAGATCCAACAGTGATGAGCAAAAATCACGGCCCCCTCTTCACTGGCATCCAGCTGCTGTGGGGAGACAGACACGAGATCACTTCAGAACATCGGACATGGAGATACAGTGCCCGGATGGGCTGACTTGAGTATCACAAGCACTGACGTCACTGGGACAGTTCCTGGGTGCTGAAACCACTCCCTCCGTGAAGGTGAGACAGGGTGGTCCCTGGGTAGGTGAGTGGTCCAGGTAGAGGGGCCACGGGGTTCTACAGCTCCCAGGCTTAGTGTGTTCTAGAAATCTGTCAGAAGCCGGGAGATTCAGAGAAGGACAGGGTGGTAGGGGATGGGCCTTAGGAGCAAAGGCCACATCGTGAAGGAACTGGTGGCCATGGTAGAGTTTGGATTTGGTCCCAAGTCAAAAGGAAGCCACTGAAGCAGGAAAGCAGCCTCATGTGAGCTGTTTTAAGTGAGTTATTCTGACTCCTAAAGGGGACTGGATCATACCGATCTTTCAACTTTTTCTGTCTACCACATGCAGTAAATACTTCAGGCTTTGGGAGTCAAATACTAGATCTACATATTTTAAAACTTCTATTTACTACCTTTTAAAGATTATAAGGAGGCCGGGCGCGGTGGCTCACGCCTGTAATCCTAGCACTCTGGGAGGCCGAGGTGGGTGGATAGCTCGAGGTCAGGAGTTCGAGACCAGCCTGACCAAGAGTGAGACCCCGTCTCTACTAAAAATAGAAAGAAATTATATGGCCAACTAAAATATATATATATAAAAAAAATTAGCCGGGCATGGTGGCGCATGCCTGTAGTCCCAGCTACTCGGGAGGCTGAGACAGGAGGATCGCTCGAGCTCAGGAGTTTGAGGTTGCTGTGAGCTAGGCTGACGCCACGGCACTCACTCTAGCCCGGGCAACAGAGTGAGACTCTGTCTCAAAAAAAAAAAAAAAAAAAAAAAAGATGATAAGAACTGTTCTTAGCTCACAAGGCCATACAAAAACAGGCCACCCCCCGGCACAGTTTGCTAACCCCAGGTACAAGCAAAGAGTAGAAGAGGAAGACGAGTCCAGGTGAGCGATGGTGCTGAGGTGGCCTGCAGGGAGGCGGTGACGGGGAGAGACGTGTGCAGGCCACACGTGACGGTGGAGCCCACATAGCAGCTGATGGGATAGGCGGGAGGGAAAGGCTGGATCCAGGCATAAGCCCTGAACTTCAGGGGAATTAATGAACTGCTTGTTTTTCAGACAGTTTTCCATAAATATTTCCCGCCTTTAGTAAAAGCTTAACAAAAGACAGTTGTCCTGGCAAGGGCCTGGGACATAGTTCTTCCTCATCACTGATCCAGGGCGGATGCCTTTGCTTTAGAGAGCAGCTACCCAGGTGGAAAGGTTGACACTGTTGAGAGAAAGGAACGCCACAACCTGGCTGAGTGGAAAACCAGTCCAGCAGCCTGAGCGCACCTGTGGGCAAGACCAGGAAGTATTTTTTTGAAAACACAGTTGTCAGTCTCTACTAGCAAAAGAATGAATAATCTCTCCAGTCTGTCTCCAAAGGGCCATGCCAAAAGACAAGGCCAAAATGATTTTGGTTTCTTAAACTTTTTCAAACAGATGTTTCCCATCAACAACGAAGCTGTAGAAAAATCGCTTCATGCTCCCACAAAACATAGTTTTGAGCAACTTGGCATCCTGGTGAACACTGTTGCAAAATGCACCCGCTTAACTGAACATGTTGGCTTGCTGTGAGGACTTACTGGATATGAACTAAATATATTGGAATATAGCTGCTAAAATTGTTGTTTTAGAATAATTAAGCAGGTTTATTTTTCTAACCACATGGGGTGAACTATTATGTGTTAGTATTAAGGACATTTTAGTATGTGACAAAGCTGATTAGCATATTAGAGGCTTTTATCCTATCTCTGTAGCAGGGAGAAGGTTATTAAAAATAAAAGTTACAGTTGAGGGGGATAACAATACGGTCCTGCATTTGCTGCTCACAATTATCTTTTGAAATGACAGGAGTCTGTTGTCCTGCTAGCCACTAACATGCAGAATTTGATTACATGTCACTAACCAGGAGTCTTTAAACTCATGAAGCCGTGAACCATAGCTGCTTGTCTGCACAGCCGAAGGTCAAAGAGATAGCTATAAAAACAGTAAGAACAAAAGCTATGATAATGATCGGTGAGTACAGGAACAGGAAAATCACTTGCTCCTTGCGTAAAATATTGGCCTGAAAAACCTGGAACTGTCCTTTAGGGAAAGAATTGGCATAGAATTTAGACATTCGTGCATTCTCTAGTTTTAGCGAAGACGGGACTATAACCTCTTGAAGAATCAACTCTTGTTTCCAACCAGATGGAAGGTCTGTCACTAGAAACAAGCCACCCTCTACCACAGCAGTCACCACCTTACCATGAAATACATTTGTGTGAACCTAAGAGACAAAGGCCTACCACTTTCAGTACCAGCCACTGGAAATCATTAGATAGTCTCAGATCCTCTGAAATCAAGCCGCTGTTTGTTCTTCAGAATTTCCAAATTGGGGTGTCAGGGAGTGTGATAGTTTTTGCAAATACTTTGCTCCTTTGAATGGCTAGCAAAAAGCGAGTTCAATTCTTGATTTGCGTGTCTGTGGATTTTGTGTTTATAAATTTAAAACTTCCCTAGTTCTAGTGTAAGCAATTCAGGCGTGCTACTCACTCCCAGGAAAGAACGTAGATAGAGTTGAATGGGTTTAATTCAACACCTGTTTACAGTCAGATCAGAGGTAAATATGTTTGTTCGTGACCCACAGGAGGGAAAATGGTAGCAGATCTGCCAAAACCCAAGGAATGCATTAGGTTTCTGACCTGCGACCTCCATATTAAACCAAAGGCCAAGCTTCCTGACATTTAATAATAGGAATTAGGCAGAAACGTAAGCACAAAGTTTTCTCCTTGTGTATTTTATGAAAGGTTTAAATGAGCATCACCCCCAAATGTCACATTCTTGCATTTGACACACAAGATTTGGGGACTTTTTAAGTTGCTAAAATAACAACAACAACAACAAAAAAAAAAACCTAATGAATCCTGCAAGCCCTCTCCAATTCTTTTTAATGCCAGGAAATGTACTATGCTCTTAAGTCCCGACTATCAAATTTTTCATTCATCTGTTAGCATCTGCAGACACTGGAAACGTAACTGATCTGTTTTTCATCTCTAATATCGGTGACCTGCCTAAAATGTGCAGAGTAGCCTGGTTTTTCAGAAGAGCAAATGAAAAACAATGAGTCCCTTGGTATGCAAATACCCATTGGCTGCTAAACTATAGCTGAGTTGGTAAAAAACAAAATGAAGGGGAAGACTCCAGTGTCCCGGCCATCAGTACCCCACCATCAGGCTCCTGAGCACTGGTGTTGCAAGTCTCGTTTTAATACCAGCTGCTCTCCCAGCCTTGCTGGGATCCAGTGAGAGCCGTGAGTAGGGCTGTGTGCAGGGGCCGGGTTCAAAGCAGTAACATGTCAGTGAATTATCTGCCTGGACTAAATCGGTGCTGGCTGTAAATACACATCTGCAGGTGGAGATTTCAGACCCTGGCAGAGTCTCCTCCATCGCTGTGTATAAACTAAATTGGGTCTGGGCATCTGGGTCCTTGCCCCTCTTCCCCACGACCGCAATCGGTGGCAAAGCAAGTGGACCCAGCTGAGTGTGCCATTAAATTGGGGTAATTAGACATGGCCATCCTGCTGCTCTAGGAGCTGATTAAACGCCCCGTGGAACCCCGTCTGGGCGCAGGGCTGCCAAACTGCAGCTACAGCCCACAATCCCCACTTGCAGGAATATGAATCCAAAAATGAGCATTTCTATATCCTTTTAAATTGAGTAGCTGAGAACTTTAATAGCACTGCTCAGCAAAGGAAGTGCACTTACCTTTAGCCGGGCACTGAAGTCGGGGTTTAACCCTTCACCTTGATTCTTCCTCATGGTTGCTCTTGAACTATTTGAAGGTCATTATTCTGCCAATATCATCTTAAAAACTTTCATTTCTGATGATTGCAAAGAGGGAAAGGCTTAGAGAGAGGACTGGTCGTGACCTGGTTAATGACACTGGCATACGCAGGGCACACTGCTGACACTAACTAAATTGTTGGAGTGAGCTCTGAAGCCGAGTTTTCCTCCCTAATTTAACAGATTCTTCTTCTGTTCTTTCAAAGCAAGAGCTTCGTTATTTGTCCTGAAACGTAAAATTGAACCAGGCTTGCCCACCCTAGTTGTTGACTGTCTCATTGTGTAGGGATTATTCTTTTCGGTGACACTGATTTCCAGGTGCAAAATGGTATTTTTTAAATAGTATCCAAAAAGATAGCCCTTAAGGAAAGACTCTGTACGAATCCCTTCACTTGTCCAGAGAACCAAGTTGGGTGCATGAAGTGAGTTCTACCATATAAATACATTACGGTAACACATGTGAACATCAAACTTACGTGTTTATAGATACATTTTATTTATAAAAGTAGTTGCCCATATATATGGCCATTTTCAATATTCTTGGTTGGAAAATTTGGGCCACCCAGCCCTGCTGTCATAACCCTTGGTTGCTATAGAAACATGTTGCCTTTATTCTCTGAGATTCCATCATGGATGGCCCTGTTCCCTCTTGAATTAAGCCTGCAATGAACTGTATTATAAATGAAAAAGGTAGGTGGGGTGAGTGCCGGCGAGGATATGGAGAAAATGGAACCCTGGCGCTCTTGGTGGGAATGTAAAATAGTGCAGCTGCTGTGGAAGACAGTACAGCCATTGCTCAAAAAAAAAAAAATCATAGAATTACCACGTGATCCAGCAGTTCCACCTCTGGATGTATATATACCCAAAGAATTTAAGAAAGGTTCTCAAAGAAGTCTTTGTACACCTGTGTTCATAGACACAATATTCACGACAGCCAAAACGTGGAAGTCACGCAGATGCCCGTCAGTGGATGAATGGATAAACTAAATGTGGTCTGCCTATACAGCGGAATATTACTCGGCCTTAAAAAAGAAGGAAATTCTGACACCTGCTACAACATGGATGAACCTTGAGGACATTATGTGAAGTTAAACAAGCCAGTCACAAAAGGACAAATACTGTATGATTCCATTTATAGGAACTGGAAGAGTAGTTAGATTCACAGAGGCAGAGAATAGAATGGTGGTTGCCAGGGGCTGGGGAGAGAGGGAATGGGCAGGTATTTACAGGCCCAGCGTTTCAGTCTGGGAAGATGAAAGTTCTGGAAATGGAGGGCAGTGATGGTGCAGAACAATGTGAATGTACTTAATGCCACTGAACTGTCCTACTTTAAATGGTTAAGAGGCTAAATTTTGCGTTATGTTTATTTCAACACAATTAAAAATAAATAATTTTTTTTATAAAAGGATAAGGATGAGGCCTGAATGAGTTTGTGGGGACTTAGGTGGGTAACCACAGGGACACCAGGAAGCTTAATCTCACACAAAAAAATAAATAAATAAAGACCTGTTGGAACAAGTGCAGGAAAATACAGAAACACCATCGACGTGCTCTCTGGATGTTAAACGCAGCCAGACTTTGATTGACTGCCGTCTGTTCCGCGAGAAGAAACATCATTCCAAGAAGCTTTGCTCTGGGGGCCTGCAGGAGGACCAACAGGGGAGAAGAAGACCTCTCTCTGAAGAGTGATTAATTTGGTAATTAATGCATGGAAGAGGAAGAATGACTCTGAAATGTTTGCTCCAGGCCCTAAATTTGAACATTTAGCTCTGCAATTGGAGCATCTGGTAAGACAGCGAGGTTGGATGAGCAAAAGAATGAGACCAGACACCAGGACCCCAGGGGAAGGGACTAAAGATGAATCGCTTGAGGGGTGCTCGAGGACTCGGAAGCCTGGGCACAGTGGGGAAGAAAATACTTGGAAAGAAGGCAAAACAAAGGCCATTATGAGAATGTCCCGGTACTGACCAGGAGGAAGAGCTACAGGGCTGGACGAGGCCAATCCCTTCGTGTTAACAGACGACTGGACCCTAGAAGGGTGGACGGAGGGATGTGGGACTCAGGCAAGACCAGACCTGCACCACGGTCTGCAGTGAGGTTGGTCTTTCCTTATGGCAAAGGCAGTGCTGTGTTTGTGAATACAGGGCACCGTTTGCATTTTGAGTTAAGGATATTTGCACTCAAGATTTGTTTAATCTCAGTCAAGTTAGGACAGTCAAGACCTAGAAGTAAAAATAAGACAGCAAGCCAGGCATGGTGGCTCTTGCCTATAATCCTAGCAGCACTCTGGGAGGCCGAGGCGAGAGGATCGCTTGAGGTCAGGAGTTTGAGACCAGCCTGAGCAAGAGCGAGACCCGGTCTCTACTAAAAATAGAAAGAAATTAGCCAAACAACTAAAAATATAGAGAAAAAAATTAGCTGGGCATGGTGGCGCATACCTGTAGTCCCAGCTACTCAGGAGGCTGAGGCAGGAGGATTGCTTGAGCCCAGGAGTTCGAGGTTGCTGTGAGCTAGGCTGACGCCACAGCACTCTAGCCCGGGCAACAGAGCAAGACGCTGTCTTAAAATATAAATATAAATATATATATATATATGATGTGAAGTTGAGAAGTAAGAAACAGAAAGAGACTCAAATCCCAATGCCACTTCCACGTCATTTGAAACAGCAGGTGTCTTGGGCAGCTTGGGTCACTACAACAGAACGCCACAGGCTGGATGGCTTAAATGACAGAACATTGTTCCTCGCCCTCTGGAGGCTGGAAGTGCACACCAAGGCGCAGGCAGGTTCGGTGTCTGGGGAGGCCCTGCTTTGGGCTCATAGGTGGCACCTCCCTGCAGTGTCCTTGCACGGCGGAGACAGGAGGAGGACGCAGCTCTCTCGCACCTCTTCTCATGAGGGCACTAATCCCATGCGTGAGGGCTCCACCCTCATGACCTCGTCACCGCTCAGAGGCCCCGCCTCCTAATACCTTGGGGGACAGGGTTTCAAATTTCAGGGTGACACAAACATCTGTTCCATAGCAGCAGGCAAACTGTGCTGTGGTCTACAGCCAGAGTGCCCTTTAAGAGAGCCACAAGCCACACTGGCTGTGGGGCACTAGCAAGGGGCTGGCTCAAAGTGTGACGTGCCGTCAGTATAAAATGCACACTGGATCTCCAAGCTTGACTACGAGCAAGTAAAGGCATGTAAGATAGCTCGTGAATCATTTTTATTTTGATGACATGTTCAAAGAATAATATCGTGGATATATTTGGTTCACAAACTAAATGAATTTTACCTATTTTACTTTTTTAATGTGTCTGCTAGGAAATGTAAGATTACTCAGGGGGCTTGCCTCGTCTTTCTATTGGGCAGCTCTAGTCTACGGCTTCCAGAGCCCCCAAGAGCCCTACGTGCCCTGTATGTTTTTGTGCGTCTGTGTCTGTGTGCTTCTGTGGTGTGTGTGGTTGTGCGTGTGTGTGTGTCTGTCCTGCCTGACAGTGTGACAGTGTGACCATAAGGATCCAGGAAGGTAATTCCTATACACCCACCTCAATGAAAATAGCACTCCTGGATCCTTCAATATCCAGGAAAAGCCGATTGTCACCCCCACGCTCAGTGAGAGCCCCTCGCCCCGTGAAGCTGGAGGTCCCCGCAGAGTCAAGCCTCCCAGGGTCTGCCGTGGGTCCTCACCCGTTCCCTCTGCACCACGCGGCACCCCCTCCCTCCGGCAGCCCCCGCCCGTAAACCATGCTGCCATTTTGTTAGCAGATCTTGGCTTGCTCAAGGACATGGAGCAAGGTGCTCAGTGTCACAGCCCCGGACACCTGTCTGCTGGTCAGAGGCCAGCTCACCCCTGGCTTGACCCAAGGCTCATGCAGGTATTTCTCCTTCTCTTCAAAGTCGTTCCCTTTCAAGGTCTGTTCATCTGCCCTAAAGATACAAGCACGTGGTTGGCCCCTGGGACGGATGAATGTGGCCTGAGAAAGGGAACAAACTTGCTTCCAAAAGCAAGGCTGAAGGAGGCGAACCGAGGGCGCGTCTCCAAGCTCCCAGCCCCCACGGAGCCTCCCGTGTTGCAGACTCGGCCTGGGCTGCAGAGAGGGGAGCCGACGGGAATGACTGAGTACAGACTGACTTGGCCTGTGTCCCTCCGGGACATACATCATCGGCCACTAGCTGCCCCCCTACCTCGAGCACTCATTCCCAGGCTGCAGAGCCGACTTCCTAGTGATCAAGGTCTCCATGGAGCTCTGAGGGGTCATGAGAGTGGCCCTCGGGTGCAGGGGGAGGTGGGGGGTGGGGAGCCAAGCTCCGTGGGGCTGGTCACTTGGCAACTAGAGTCGCAGGCCCCATAAAACGGCTTGACAGCAGGCTGGCGGTGTCTTCTGGGTTGATCTCGTGAGCTAAAATCCTGGCTCAGATTTCTTTCTCAGTTGCCCCAACTCACGAGTGAGCCCAGTTGCTATTTGTTCTGTAAAACAACTCCCTGGGTCAAATTCAGAATGATGGGAAACGTCTCAAGGACTAACAACTGCACAAACACTGTCACCCTCCAGGCCAGGCCAGGCTGGTCGTCCGGGACAGCCCCTGGGAACGAGTGCCAGGGGGCTGCTTGCCCTGGGACACCCAGAGGGGCCTCTGGGGAAGGGGTTTCCACGGGTGGCTCCCCAACCCGCAGCCTGGCTGCTGAAGGAGCCGGGTGTCACCCCTGGGCCAGCAGAGCAGCCAAAGGCAGCCCTGCTGTTGCTTTAAGAAGCAGAAAGGAATCTTCTTTTTGTTTTTTTTTTTGAGACAGAGTCTCACTCTGTCACCCGGGCTAGAGTGAATGCCGTGGCATCAGCCTAGCTCACAGCAACCTCAAACTCCTAGGCTCAAGCGATCCTCCTGTCTCAGCCTCCCGAGTAGCTGGGACTACAGGCATGCACCACCATGCCCGGCTAATTTTTTCTATATATTTTTAGTTGTTTGGCTAATTTCTTTCTATTTTTAGTAGAGACGGGGTCTCGCTCTTGCTCAGGCTGGTCTCGAACTCCTGACCTCGAGCCATCCTCCTGCCTTGGCCTCCCAGAGTGCTAGGATTGCAGGTGTGAGCCACCGCGCCCGGCCAAAGGAATCTTCTTGACTTCGCAGCTCTCTGGTGTCCGAGGCCGTGCGGGCCAAGCCTGCTTGACTCGGGCTCACAGGGGCAGGGGGCCCTGGGGAGGCCTGGGGCTCCCTGGTGTGGGCCTTCCTGCTCCCGGCAGGCTGGCTGTGCGCTTTGACAAGGCAGCGGGGGTGGCAGGGGGGACAGCGAGCTGCTGCACCGTCTTCCCCCCACCCGCGGGCTCTGGCAGAGCTGGCGCCCCGGGCAGATTTCCAAGGCAACTGTGCAAACACCGGAGCAAACCGCGTTCACTTCACACCAACCTTCTGTCTGCAAATCCCCCTGTGAGCACGGCGCTGTGAGCACGGGCGCTGTGCTCTCCGGGAGGCATGGGGACGCGACACCCTGGTGCTGGCAGGGCTGTGGGACGTCTGCTTGTTTGTATTTGTGGGTTGTGGGCCTTTAGTGAGAGAAGGGCTTCCAGAGGCCACCACGCTTGGCCGCACATTGGCCAGCACTCATCAGATTATGTCCCTCCCACTCCGACCGTTCACCTCTGCTGAGTCCGTGAGGTCAGGGACCACATCTTACCGGTCTCCGTGCCCACAGTGCCTGGCACATGCTAGATGCCCAAGAAAGGTCTGTTGTGAGCAGAAATAATAGTACTATACAGGAAAGAAAGGAAAATATATGAACGTTAGTGTAAAAATGATTTTGAGTTCCAGTGCTGTGTGTCTTTAGTCAAATCACTTAACCTTTCTGAGCTGCTGGCTCCTCACTGGCAAAGTGAATATAATAATGCAAACATCATGGTGCCGTGGTGAGGGTCGGATGATAGAATGTGCTTAAAATGCCCGGCCAGCTGGAAGAGCAGCTGAGTACAACTTCCCAGCAGGCTGTGCTACTGGGGTCCACCAGGACCACGGGGTCATCACTGCGGGTGGCAGGAGGGCAGCTCACTGCTCTTCCACGTGGCCATGACATCCCATGACAGGGTGGTGGGCGCATCCTCCGTACTCAGGGTACTCAGACTCAGCGCCAGGGCTGGGCGGGGGGTCCCAGAGGACACGGCAAACTGGCTAGGAAAGGTGAGGCTTGAGTACCTAGAGGGACTTAGTACAAGGAAGGCAGACAGAAGCTTCCAGAGTCCAGCCGGGAGAGCATGACTTAGAGTCTGAGCCCTGGGTGGGCTCTGATGCTCACTCATCTGGGAGAGACATCTGTGTGTGTGTACGTGTGTGTATCTGTGTGTGTGCATGTGTGTGTGCATGTGTCTGTGTGTATCTGTGTGTGCGTGTGTGTTGGGGGAAGGGAGGGGATAACTAGGTACAAAGCTGAGGACTTAGAGGAACCAACATCCTGGCTGACCCACACCTGTGCCAAGGCTGCTACTGGCCTCGAAGGCATCTTTGTACGAATTAGGAAGGGTGTCCCCCTGGGTGGACTATTTAGAAAGGACCCCCTGCCTTGGGCCAGGCCCACGGCTCAGTGAGCCGACCAGACTGGACTGCAGGGCCCGCTCACCCCTGAGGCCACTGCATCCCGCACACGGGGCGGCCAGTCTGTCTCCATCCCACGTAGGCCACTCCGCGACCCCAGCGTAGGGATCAGCTGTGTCCAAGAGGCAGCTGGCCCGAGGGCCCAGGGTCAGCCTTCCACACGGCCCCAGCGTTCTCATGCCCTGGCTACCTTTTCTAATTCAGCCTTTGTCCTGTGGCTTTGGACTGACCTTGGCTGTTGGTTTCCCCTTGGCAGCGCTAACGTGTCTGCCCCTCCGTGACCCCCCGCCTGGCTCGGATCCTCCTTCCTGATCTTGGACTCTGTGGGGCGGTGGAGAGAATCCAGCCCGGTCATGTTTGAACTTGAGTGGCCTTGGGCGAGAGACTGCATCTCCAGGGTGTGAGGCTCTGGGCTGCGAGGCGGGGGTGGCAACGACACTAATCGGTGTCCCCCGCCCAGTGTCCCCCCCAGCTCTGTTTCCTGCTCCCCGTGTTCAGCTCTGATCCTGAGCTTTGTTGGCAAAGCAGCACACTCCTAATTTGGCAGGTGTGGCAGCTGGTGGCCTGTCCTCTGCCCAGGACTAGAACAATGTCACTGGAACCACCGGTGGCTGACGCAGGAAGAAAACAGGATTGACAAGGTGGCATCGTGGGAGCCCGTGAGACCCAAACTGCGGCGAGGGCATGGCTGAAAGTCAGATGCTGCACAGGGCCCTGCCCCGGCAGGAGGACAAGCTCCCAACGGTGGCACGAACAAGGAGATGGCCAAGGTCAGCCACGGAAGCTCACACGTGTACTGCCACGGAGCCTGGGGCAGCCCCTGTCCCGCACAGCCTGGCCCAAATCCTGGGAAACGCATCCCTGCACCCACCGGTTATAGATGTTATTTCAGCCCCAGCTGCCTCCTCCGAGGGTGCTCACACTCTGGGCCATGGTCCCCTGCCCTGGTCACCCCAGGGCCAGGTGCTGGACCACTAGGGACACCCCATGCCCCAGAGCCCACTGAAACTATGAAAACTAGCCAATCCTAAGCCTGCCCACCCCGCCTCACCTGTCCCTTCCTGTCCACATGTTCCCCTCCCGCTGCCTCCTGACCCACCTTGGAGCTCCCCGGGTGGCCCTGCCCGCGAGCCCGGCAAACTTGAACCTGTGAGCACGAACTTCTCCTTCATCAGTCGTTTTCGTGCCATACGTCTCACCAGCCCCGACTGACAAAAGCGTCCTGGGTCCCTTTAAAACCTCTCTGTCCTCCAGCTCTGTTCTACCAAATGTTTCATGTTTAGCTTCCCACGCAGCTCGCCCGCAGGGAGAGAGAGTGTTAGGCCGAAGTGAACATCTGGTCCACCTGACGGTGACATTTCTCATTCTAAAATAAAAACAAAACTGGCATTCTGGTTGTGCACCTAACTTTCTAGTGAGTTCCATTTAGGGCCAGTCGACATCCTCAGTCCAAATGGTTCTCGGTGCCTGAGGCAGCAAGACGGGGACCAGGCTGAGGATGGTGGTCAAATGGTCCATTCACCAGCCCCGGTGCCACCTTGAGGGGACTAGTCTGCATGGTCACCCGCCTTCCCCAGCCGATGTCCCCTCTGCCTGCATGTGGCCTTTCCTCCACGCCCCAGCTCGCAGCTGACTGATGCGTAGAAGTCAGTTGCGGCCCACTCTGTAGTCGCAGGACACGCGGACGCCCAGGCACCCGCTGAGCAGCGGCCTGGGAGCCAGACTCTTGCACCCATGCGTCCCTCCAGCTGCCGTTTCCAAATGAAAGGAATCGTGACTGGGGGAAACCTCAGCCGCCTTGCAGATGTCACCGGAATGGTCAGTCTTTCCAGGGAAGGGCGGAACAGAAGCTGAGCGCTCCTCCTCCCTGGCCCCTGCCTCAGCTGAAGCCCCTTTTGTCCTCCAGCCGCGGCGTCGAGGCCAGACCCAGGGCCGGAGGCAGAGCATGCTCTCTGCAGTTGACGGGAAACCTCCTGCCCCCGGGCTGTGCAGCACGTTCACCCGAACCAGAGCCTCAAAACAGAAGCTACTTTGTCTCTGCGATGAGTCCATGCTGTTGTCACGGGGCGCAGCGATGGAGCCACTGAGTGGAGTCACGGAGCGTCAGAGGACAGGGCACCCCCTCGCAGACAGGCCGGGGACAGGGAGCCATCTGCTCTGTACAAACTGCCCGCGACCCCCCTGCAGCCACACTTCCACTCCTGCTCCTTCCCTTGCTGGCGGTGGCCTTGGGAGGCCCCTTGGGAGTCACACAGTCTGTTGTGCAGCTGGCCTGTGGCACAGCCCCCGTGCCCCGGGGAGCCAGGTTCACCAGCCACAGGCTGCGTGTGCAGAGAGAGAGACGCGGCCATTTGGAGAAGCTGCTCGTGCCACGGCGAGGCCTGTCGGAGCTTCGGTAAAGACCATCGAAGGTTTCTTTGGGCCAGGAAACTTTAGGCCAAATCAATTAAAAACATGGGGTGGAGGGAAGGGACCAGAGAAAGTTTGACAGCTCCTCTCGATCTTGGCAGCCAGTCGAAGCTACTAATAGCATCACAAGGGGAAAATAGAGAGACGTCCAGGTCCAGACCCAATGCCTGAGAATTACCCGCGTCAGAATCACCCTGAGTCACTGTGAGTGCAAACTCCTGCATGCACCCTGCGTGACCGACTCAGCGTCTCTTGGGGACGATGAAAAGGTGAGAATCTGCATGTCGAACCAACTGCAGGGGGTTCTAAGACCCTTGAGGTGGGCTGTGGTTGACCTTCCCTCTTTTGTGGGCTTTGATGAAGTGCCAGGAGGTGCTGAGCGGTGTAAGGTCAGTGGTCTGGAGTTCAGAAGCGGGAACTCATGCCCACCTCTGTCCCTTACTGTTTTTGTCCCTTCTCTTCTCTGCCTCCAAGTGCTTCGGGCTCCTTGGCCAGCGGGCGCACGCTTCAGGGACCGCCCCTCTCCCTGGGCTGCTGGGCCACCGCGGCTCTGAGCAGATGGCTTCTGATCAAATATTTCTGAAGGTGTCACTTACCATTTATTATGAGAGCAATGCTCGCCTGCATCCCGATTCCTAGACCGGGCACTAATTATAAACCTGTCCCGCGGAAGCTGTCACAGAACAACCGCATACTGCCCCTAGCAGGCTCTGACGCCCACCATAAACTCATTCACGCGGACAGGCTGCAGCAAGGAAAGAGGTGAGTAGGGAGGAAAGAATAATAAAATCGGAGCATCAAGGTAAAATGCTGGCTGAGTTGGGAAACTGTCTTACCTTCAAAAAAAAAAAAAATGCCAAAGGTAAACATATTCACTCAGGATAGTTTATTCTGAGTGAATAAACAAAACATTTGTTTGTGTTTCGGTTGTCAGGTTTCCATGGTTACAAAAGAGCAGAGCACTCTATCACCTATGAGAGTCTTAATAGAAGGTAGTTTGCTGCCAGGTGCAGTGGCTCACGCCTGTAATCCTAGCACTCTGGGAGACCGAGGCGGGTGGATCGTTTGAGCTCAGGAGTTCGAGACCAGCCTGAGCAAGAGCGAGACCCCATCTCTACTAAAAATAGAAAGAAATTATATGGACAGCTAAAAATATATATAGGAAAATTAGCCGGGCATGGTGGCGCATGCCTGTAGTCCCAGCTACTCGGGAGGCTGAGGCAGGAGGATCACTTGAGCCCAGGAGTTTGAGGTTGCTGTGAGCTAGGCTGACGCCACGGCACTCTAGCCTGGGCAACAGAGTGAGACTCTGTCTCAAAAAAAAAAAAAAAAAAAAAAAGAAGGTAGCTTGCTAGTGAGCGATTGGGTAACAGCAGCCCACAGGATTCTAGTTAGAATCACAGTCACTTGCCGCGTGATGATGTTTCCGTCAGCAGTATGCTGCATACATCATGGCGGTCCCATAAGATTATAACACCATATTTGTCCTGTACCTTTTCTATGTTTAGATGTGTTTAGATACACAAGTGCTTACCACTGTGTTCCAGTTGCCTGCAGTATTCAGTGCAGTGACATGCTGTACAGGTGTGTAGCCAGGAGCGACAGCCTGTCCCACATAGCCTAGGTGCGTGGTAGGCTCTACGGCCCGGGTTTGCGTAAGTCACTGTCTATCACGTCCGCACAACTACGAGACAACCTAACAATGCATTTCTCAGAAGTCTCCCCATTGTCCAGTGACGCATGACGGTACTCCAGACTTCGGCCTCAGGCATTTTCTCCATTTACAGTCCTGACACCTCCATGTGGAGTCTCCGAGTATTTCTTATGTACAGAATCCCACACGGAACTTCCGCCTGTTCTCCACTGTTCTCGCTCTCCAGCTCCATGAATATGTCTTGCAAAGAATCACCTCTGACGCTCCCTTGGAAACGATCACAAAGTCCTCTAATTCTGCCTAGAATGTACTTAAAATACATCAGCTTCTTTCCAAATCTGCTGCCCACCCCCCTCCTCTGGGACAGATTGTCACCATCTCTCTTTCATCACAGTGATAATGGTGTGTGTGATTATTTTTCTAACACTGCTACCCGCGTTAAACTATGAGCTTTTTGAGGATCGAGACTGTGTCTCTTGGTCACGCTGAACGCCCAGTGTCTAGGGCAGTACTTGTTATTAATACATAGTAGACATGAAACAAATATTTCGTGAATGAATGAATGTGTGAGTTAAGGAATTCCAGTCCGGCAACTGAATCAACAGTCACCCAAGTGACTCACAGAGTGAGAACAGGGAGAAGAGCTGTCTAGACAGAAGAGGCATTTTTCTTTGCTGATTTCACATGGATTTGTGGAAACATAACTTTCAGGACTGTGCCCCCTGCCAAGCCTGCCCAGAGCAACGGTGGTGCGTCACCGCCATAGGGAGAACGAATGCGGGGCTGGTGGCTCAGAGCCAACCCCAAGAGGAGCTCTCGTGTGGTCAGAGATGCTTCACACTGGGCTTAGCTGCTGCAGGAAGCTTCTGGAACGCGAAGGCCGAGGCTGAATAACAAATAGGACCCTTGTGGAGGCGGCTGTGTCGTCTCACGGCGCTTTCCACTCCTGCGGATGCTATCCCGCTAGGCAACCGCGCCCGTTTGTGCTGGTGGCCTGTCCTCCCCCTGTCCCCTCCGTCCTTATTCTCTGTGCCCCGCCTGCCTTGCTGCGGTTTTTAAGACCTTTCAGTGGTCTTTAGTACATTCCCACACTTGTGCCACCGTCAGCACGATCAATTTTAGAACATTTTCGTCACCCCCCAAATCTGTTCCTCTCTATTTTCCCCCAAGCTCCTCAGGCTTAGGCAATAACTATTCAGCATGGATTCGCTACTCTGGGCATTACATATAAATGGAATTATACAATCTATGGTCTTTTATGACTGGCTTCTTTCACTTGGCCTAATGTTTTCAAGGTTCATCCACACTGTAGCATGTATCAGTACTCCATTTCTTTTGCTTTTTTTAACTTCATTTCTTTTTATTGACAAATAATATTGCATTATATGGATATATCACATTCTAATTTATCTACGGGTTGGCATTAGCTCAAATGGTTACTTGCTCGTGCTGGACTTCCCATCAATCTAATTTATCTCTACCTCGGTTGATGGACCTTTGGGTTGTTTGCAGGTTTTGGCTATTACAGATGATGCTTCTGTGAGTGGTTAGGTACATGTGGGCATGGCCATGTGGTTGTTTGTTTGTTTGTTTGTTTGTTTTCTTTTCTTTTCTTTTCTTTTCTTTTTTTTTTTTTTTTTTTTGAGAGTCTTGCTCTGTCACCCAGGTAGGCTACAGTGCAGTGGCGTCTTCATAGCTCACTGCAGCCTCAAACTCCTGGGCTCAAGTGATCCTCCTGCCTCAGCCTTCCAAGTAGGTGGGATTAGAGGTGCATGCCACCATGTTTGGCAAATTTTTCTATTTTTTGTAGAGATGGGGTCTCGCTCTTGCTTAGGGTGGTCTCAAACTCCTGACCTCAAGAAATTCTCCTACCTCCGCCTTCCAGAGTGCTGGGATTACAGGCTTGAGATCCACACCCAGCCCTGGACATGTATTTTTATTCCTCTTGGATACATACCTACGAGCAGAATTGCTGGTCCTATGGTAACGGTATGTTTACCCTCCTTTTGAGCAACTGCCAGCCTGGTTTTCGCAGCAGCTGCTCCATTTTCCAACCCTAACAGTGCGGTATGAGGATTTCAGTTTTGCCACACCCTGGCCAGCATTTGTTACTGTCTCTTTTTCATGGTAGCCATCCTGAGGGTGTAAAATGCACTGTGGTTTTGGTTTGCACATGGCTGATGACGTGGGGCGTCTCTTTACGTGCTGCCTGAGTGAGGAGTAACCGCTGGATGAGAGAGCACAGACACGTCGCTTGTGGACACGCACAACTTGGAAGCAAGGCTTGCCTGGTGGCCTTCACACCTGGGTAGGCACAACAGCATTTACATATCATTGAGCAATAGCATCTCTATTACCGAGCAGGCCTAGTTTCAGTCCTCACGATATATTTGTGGACCTTTGTAAATTCTCTGTAACCTAAATATTTGAAAACAATGACTTACATATTTTGACTTATTTTTACTTTCCATGGCCTCCCTTTTAAATTATAGCTAAGTACTAAAATCCTAGTTCTGTTGAAGTGACTTTGCCTAAGATACTGGACTTCTAGGAAGAAGGACAGCACCCACGTTAGAATCTTTCTTGTTTTTTTCAGCACTTTAATGTTTCACGGTCCCAGATACTTTCATCAGATCGTTAAATTTGTCTAAGTTCAGATACTTCAGATAAGTACGAAACTACTTTTTTTAGGATAAACACGGGAAACAACGTAATGAAGGTGTCATTCTCTAAAATTCAGTTTCAGGTATACTTACAAACTGTTCTTTTACATTGTTAAATGTCTTTCATCAGCGGGCTTTCATTTCTCTTCTTTTCTCTTAAAATACAACTCGCAGCTGTCTGAGTATAGCCATTGTGGGCTACTTTCCCTGCATCCTTTTGTAGTTCTCTTAAGCAAACTTTTGTACCTGGGGCAGGGACCTTGTGCCGAGTTCTGAAGAGTGCCGAGTGCAGGAGGTTTGGTGAGCATTAAGTCCAATCCCTCCCCAGGGCTTTAATGAAGGTCATTTCTTTACCTGCTGGAGGAGATGCCCCAAGCTAGTCGGTACCGAGGCACCTCATGGACACAATGATGAATTTCCACCGCCTCCAATTGCTGAGTTTGGCAAATCTCTTCGACACAGTAAAAAGTTGCAACGCATCTCACCCAGCTGTGGCCTTTTTTTGCTCCTGGAGCAATACAGTGGGACATTATTCATCCCTTTAAAAAAAGGCTATTAAAGCATCCCACAGGACAGTAAATTACATGAAGCAGGTGTCTCCAACAGAAGACTAAACATTCCGCAGCTAAATATGATGATCTGGTATTAACCTCTGTTTCCTGAAAGTCTCATTTACTTCTTATCTCTTAATTAAAATGAGGCCTTAGGCAAAAATATTATTGTAGTAGCTGGGCCTCATGTTCCAGTGCAAAGAATATTAGTCCCACTTTATCTGCTGAGTTTATTTGGGACAATTTTAGTAATTAAGCATCAAATTCTTCTCACACCCTTAACTATTGGATGGTTTTTTTCTTTTTCCAAGAATTAGAAATATAGAGACTACGGGAGGCTAGGAGGAATCTCATACAGTGATATTCACTGGGAGGCCTGTCTGTCTTTTGAGACCCTGGAAGACATTGCTAATAAATCATACATTTGTCTCTTTTTATAAAAAAGTCCTTCTCCACGTAAAGCCCCAAAGAGCCACTGTGAATTGGTCAAAGGTGTTATGCTTTGTGACATTAGGCTACTTTTAGGGGGCATACATTTTATTGATGTCAGGATTCTGTGCCTAAAAGAAATTCGAAACCACCGATCTACTAAAATTCCCTCATTTTAGGGAGAAAGATGGAGGCTCAGACTGGTCCAAGGACATACCACAAATTATGGCAGAATCAAAATTAGAATCATTGTCTTTTGTCTCCCAGAAGTATAAAATATTTTATCTTTCCTCCTGTCTTCAGCCTCACTACATCTTTACAACTGTCTACAAACACGTGTCTCTTTTGAATGATCTGATCCACACATTGAAGGTTCTCACTTCTATGTCAACAGGTCATCTATTGGATACAGAACTGTAGTTGATCGACCTAATGATTGTGCTTCTCTTTGTAGTTCTACCAGCTTAGGTACTTTTATTAGCACAGACCTCGTACCCAGCTGGCAAGAGGAAGGTGGGGGATGGAGGAGTAGAGAGGAAGACGGAGTAGCCTCACTGAACATGGTATGCCAAGTGCGTTACATGTGTTATCTTGTCAAACTCTGACAACTCCACAAGGGAGACCACCACCCTATATAACAGAAGCACAAAAGAAACACCCCTTATACCACATAACTAATCAGAGCCTGGTTTAGATTTGAACCCAAAATGGTATTGCTTCAAAGCCTATGCTTTTAAAAATTTAAGAAATGTACAACTTTGTTTTGAGAAAAATAACCTGTCGTAATTTTGAATGTACATCCACAAGTCTCCTAGTTTCTGTGGAGCCCAGTCGGTGAAACACCATATTGGAAGTGATGTACTACCAGCTGGAGGAGCAAAACAGCAACAAGTAACCAAAACACCAAAGTAACTACCGATTATGAAGCCAGACTGCCCGGCTGGGTCCTGACTCTAGTATGTTCCAGCTTTGTAAAATGGGGCTTTTCAGTTAATATCTCTGTGCCTGTTTCCTCATTTATAAAATGCAGACACTAATGCAATCTACCTTATAGCATTGCTGGGAAGACAGATGAGTACATACATTAAAAAATACGTAGAATGGTACCCGGTGTAGAGGTAAAGAAACTACACTTGGTGCTAGTGCATACACTGTGAACCAAATGAAAACACAGAAACCAGGCTGCAGTTATGAGCTGATAATCTCAGAATATACATATTTTGTGGTTTTTTAAATAGTATTAGCAAAATAGTAATACAAAATTTTTAAAAATCCACAAAAACTAATATGACCAGGGGTGGGAGCTCATGCCTGTAATCCCAACATTTTGGGAGGCCGAGGTGGGCAGATGGCTTGAGCCCAGGAGTTCAAAACCAGGCTGGGCAACATAGTGAGACCTTTTATCTACAAATAAAAAATAAAAAAAGTTAGCTGGGCATGGTGTCATGTGCCTATAATCCTACCTGCTCAGGAGGTTGAGGCAGGAGGATCGCTTGAGCCCAGGAGTTCAAGGCTGCAGTGAGCTAAGATCATGTTACTGCACTCCAGATTGGGTGACAGATTAAGACCCTATCACCAATGCATTCTCAAACATTCTGATCCCTAGGAATGCATCCTCCGCCTAATTTGAGAAATACTGCACTCCAGTACTTCCTGCAAAGAACTGTGTTAAAATACTGAGTGAGCCTTGGCTCCTACTATTAATAGTGAGGCTTGTACAATTCACACCCTCTTGCTCATGACTATGAGGAAATTCTAAAGAGACTTGGGTTAGCCAGGGAAATGAGCAGAGCCCACAACAAGCAGGCATGTATAACTCTAATTAGTGAACTGATTATGAGTTGTTGCCTTTTTGCAGACATGAGCTCAAGCTCACCATTGACATAGATTCAGAGCCGGAGGGAAAGGTGTGGATTCCAGACCACTAGTGCTAGTCAGGGAGTTGGAAGTAGAGTCCAAATTCTTTGTCTCTCACTGCAGTCCTGGGTCCTCAATTTTTTCCTATGCAAGCTTTCAAGTTCTTTGTCACCTAAGAGATACAGGAACTTTTTTTTACTTTATATCAGCTGTATAGCTTAAAGCCAATCAGAAGCAGAAAGCATTTCTATAACCATTGCAACAATTGATGCTTATAGAGCAAAGAAAAAGACACAAGAGGCAGGAGAGCGGGCGCTAAAATATCCAGCAAACAGCATCCTTTGCCTCCTTCCAGGGATCAGCTTTCCTGGTTCAGACTTCTTGTATCAGAGTGAACTTGCACCCAGGAAGCAGCTGGAGAGCACTGGGAATTTCTTCGGGAACAAGCAGCTTGATGAACGGGGGTGAAGTTAGAGAAAATGCTAGGCGGACAATAGATTTCAGAAATCAGTGCGGTGGGAACGAAAGCTTCTGATATTTCTTTCTGATCAACCCAATCACCGAGCCAGAGGTCAGGAAGTAGAAAGGTCTCTAGGAAACCTAATAGTGCAATTACAGAATGATAAGATGTGATTCAGAAAGCTAATATCTTCCCCAAAGGCGGAGGCCAAATGACTTGTTTCAAACAGCCTGGAAGGAAGGGCATCGCTCCAGGCTCTCCCTTTTCAAATCCATGGTTATTTGCCTTCTCCCACTGCCCTATAAGGGCTCTTGTTAGCGATTCAGGAACAATGCCAGCTCCCAAGGTAGACAGATCTGGAGTATATGACAAATAAAGTAATCTAGCGCTATTATTAACCGCGGGCATGCTGCTCCCAGACTATTTCATGGCTCATTTTCAATGCATCATCCCCATCCAAAAAAGGGAAATGTATTTCTTATGTCTCGGGCAGTTACAACCGTCTACAATGAATGGGGTTCCTCTGACAAAGCAATCAGCTTTTCCATGGTTGGCAGGGGAGTAAATTGGGTTTTACTGGGAGTTATTAAATATGGGTTTTGGCTGATTTACTACCTGCTGGGTTTCCATGGAGGTTGAGTATATAAATACAACAGGCCAACAGCATTAATCTTTTGTTCTTAATTCATTGCCATTTCCAACGTGCAGACAGGGAGCGGCGGTGCGGGGGTTCCGGGGAAGCCGGATGCCGGCTCTGCTCCTTTAACGTGAGTGAAAACATTGCTGGGTGGCTGGCAGCACCCCAGCTCCTGGAATTGTGACAGCCTGTCCAGTGTCCTTCCTACTGAGATACTCAGTGGTCGGGGGGTTCCCTAGGCAGGGGCACCTGGAGTCTTCTGGCTCCTCTGTGACCTAGTCTGGCTTGTCTGCACTCCAGGTTTTTGCATCCCTGTCCCTCGGCACCACCACATATCTGCTGAACTGCCGGAGCGCCACTCCGATAGGATGGCCCCGTCCCTGCACTGGGGGAGGTTTGTGTGGCTGCTCCTTCTCCTGGTAAGGCGACTGTGCCCTCCTTCTCTGTTGCTCTGCCACAGAGACCAGTGCCAGTAAGGAGCATAAAGCTAGAGCTGGGCAGCCTCCCGGTCCCAAGGACCCCGGTGGGAATCGCAGCAGGGCTTTCGGCGCTGTTTGCCGCAGTTTGCATCCGAAGCCCCAGCTTCTCGGGCCACCCCTCCTGGGACCCCTATCCCACTGTGGCTTGATCCACCCTCCAATCTGACTCCAGCTCCCAGGCTTCTGACACCCAAAGCTTGCACTCTGGAAATCACAGCAAGCCACCTGCCCGCCACCCCCAACCTCCGTTCCCGGCGGACGTTCCCACCGCTTGGACTTCATTCCTCACTCCTCCCGCTCCCCTTTCCAGCCTCACAGGCCCCTTAGCCGTTCTTCAGTCACGTGCCCACCTTGGGGTCTCTGCTTTTACTGTCCCTTCTGCCTGGAAGGCTTCCCGCAGCTGTCCACGTGGCTGGGACTCTCGCTTCGTTCAGGTCCCGGCTTATGTTTCACTTTGCAGAGGCTGTTGCCGTTTCCCTCTCGCTGCCTCACCGGGGCTTTACTTTTACTCAAACAACTTACCGTTACCTGTCATCGTACTGCGTCTGTGCCTCTCCTGGGCCAGCCAACGTCCTCGCTTTGGCCTCCACTGGTTATTAGACCCTAGAGCAGGGACAAGCATAGAATAGGGCTACTATGATAAATAGTTTCCAGGGAACACTCATTGGAAAAGTTCAATGAAATGTTGAAGGGAGGAAGTAGATCTCCCTTATTTAATTATTAATAGCTTTAATAACAGTGATATAGCTGTGTGCCAAGCCGCTCATCCTCATAGTTAATCCTTTTAAAGGCGACGAGGCCACTGTCCCCTCTAGCATTGCCGACAGAGGGAGGGAGCACAGAGGAGAGGAGGACCCAACCCCAGGCCACCACCTGGTAAGTGGCAGAGCTGGTTTGGATCCCGGCAGGGTCACTGCAGGGGCCACGCTTATGATCATAGTGCCATAGGGCCTTCCTAGTGGTGACATGTCACACAGCTAATGCATTTGGTGATTATCATAGGGGAAAGAGCCTGGCAGTTTCTTGTACACGGTGGCTTCATTTATGTCGTTTCTGTCTTCCCCGTGGAAAGCAAACTTGATGCGAGCGGGGACTTGGCTGGACGTGCTTGTTGACGATGTGGCTAAATTCCTGCCTGCTGCAGCTGCTTCCTGCCTGGCCACCATGACGCTGCGTGACGCATGCAGGCGCAGCTTCCCCTGACCTCGCCGACAAAAGCCCTGCTCGGGGCTCTGCGGAGCACCAGCCGTGGCCTGCGGTGCCAGCATCCCTCTGGGCAGTGCCCCTGAGCACGGAGCAGCCGGCGGGCCTCCCTCCTCCGTGCCCCTGGGACTAGCTAGTGGGCTCGTCTGGTCCTTCTGCCAGGGCCACGGGCTTGGGTGTTCGTCCTCTACCCACGTGCTCAATGCCTGGCCCTGCCTCGCAACCATGCCAGGAATAGGGTGCCCACATCTGCACGCACACCGGCCAGCTCAGTGGCCTCACCCTCACCTAGTGGGCTCCTCTCTTCCTTCCCTCCTCGGGCTGAGCCTCGCTCCACCATCTGGAATGTGACGTCTGTGCTAGCTGGAAGCTTCCCCAAATGCTTTCCTCCTGGGACGGCTCATCCGTGACTGCAGACCTCATCCTGGATTAGCCTGCAGTTATCGTTGTTGCTGTTACGGCAGCTAAGTTTGTTAAGCACATTCCATGTAGTATTTCCAATAATTTTCACAATCACCCTACCAGATAGGTGCTACTATCATTCCCGTTTTATTGAGGCAGAATCTGGAGTTTAGAGAGATGAAGTAGACGGCCCCAGGTCACCTAGTGTGGCATGTCACAGAGGTGGGATTCAATCCCAGGCAGCCTGGTTCCTTCCCAAGGTCAGTACCCTACATCCCGAACACCCTTCGCAGGGGCTGGATGGAAGATCTGGTGCTAAGGCAGAAGGACTCGCCCCGGCCATCCCGATGGACTCCCTGGAAGTCTGGCCTGACACCTGTGCAGCCTTGGTCTGTGCGTGTGTCGTCCTGTCGCAGTGGGAGTTGGGGAGCTTCTGACCTGGGTCCAAGGCAGACTGTGCCCCACTACTGGGTGGGCTGTTGGCCTTGGGCCCGTGGATGGCTCACCTGAGATTCCTCCGTGCTCCATGCTCCATGCTTGAGCTGCTGGAGGAGTTTGGTTGAATTGACCGTCATGGGTTTGTTAAGAGTGTGCCATTGGAGGGAAAGTTATTTATCATGAAACAAACTTTGGAAAGGGAGGAACAAAAAGACTGAGAGTGAGAAAGATGAGCGGAGAGGAGTGAGATCAAGCTGGAAGAGCATCGTGGAAAGGAGAGGAAACGCACACAGAAGCCCCATAAATCACAGCGACATTATTTTTACCTGCATTGTCCTTCTGTATTTTGTGTCTCTGGCACCAAACAATTCATCATCTCCGTTTCATGCTAAGTGCTACGAAAATAGCATTTGGCCCAAAATTTCAATGGGAGATAGCAGTTTAGAAATAATAGCAAAAAAGTGGAGCCATCTGAAGTCTGGAATTTTCTGTACTGTGCTACCCTCCACCGCAGGGGCCTTAGTCCTGCAGGTCCACAAAGGCCAAGGGTAACCGCTCTGGCAGGGAGGGCACCGTCTTCTGGTATTTAGCGGCGAAGCTGAATGTGGATTAATCTTGGTCTTACATTCCTCTATTTCTGCCCCCGCCCAAGGCACTCAAGCCAGGAAACCTAAGATCACCTTCCGCTGCTTTTGCGGTGTGTGGGGGGTGTGGGGAGGATAGGCGGAGGTATCTCCTGTGGGTGGGCAGCCGGGGGCTGAGCTAGGACACTTCCAAAGCTGGCGACAGGGGAGGGGTTCCGGGGGAGGAGAGGGTTTGAGGAAGCCTTAAGGGCAAAAATGCTTGAGAAGAACTGCTCTTAAAAGCAATGAATGCACAGCACCCCACCCCCTCTCTTCAGAACTCATTCAGTGGTTAGTGGTTAGAGTTTTCCCTCTTTATTTGAAAATGAATACTTAGAAGCCATTCTCCAAAGCAGATACTTTAAAATCTACCTCCCCACCCTCAGACTTTCATTTATACTAGAAAGGAAGGATTGTTTTTTCCTTTGAAAAGTAAACTTTTCTGTCAATAGATAATCTTTTTTTTTTTTTTTTGAGACAGAGTTTCACTCTATTGCCCGGGCCAGAGTGCCTTGGCATCAGCCTAGCTCACAGCAACCTCACACTCCTGGGCTCAAGCGATCCTCCTGCCTCAGCCTCCCGAGTAGCTGGGACTACAGGCATGCGCCACCATGCCCGGCTAATTTTTTCTATATATATTTTTAGCTGTCCAAATAATTTCTTTCTATTTTTAGTAGAGACGGGGGTCTCACTTTTGCTCAGGCTGGTCTCGAACTCCTGACCTTGGGCGATCCACCTGCCTCGGCCTCCCAGAGCGCTAGGATTACAGGCGTGAGCCACCGCGCCCGGCCTGTCAATAGATAATTATACCCAGTACATCCCCAGTGGATGAGGTTTGGGAAGTCCTTCCTCACTTCCTCTCTGCTTGTGGCCGTCCATCAGGGGCTGAGCCAAGGGACCCCAGCCCTGTCCCGGCCGCCCCCCCTTCCCCCAGCTCAATCAGCCGCACTGCTCGTGGATTTCCCAGTGTTCAACATGTCCGGGAGATGATGTTAAGTGATTGACATGCAGAATCCCAGTTAAAGCTTGTGGCTAAGTAGTAACTGGGCCCGAACCCAAACAGGTTGGTTGGACGCTGAAGTTGTGTCACAAGTCACCAGCATGCACGGAAGCCCATGCCGCCAGGATGGAAGGCAAGCCGGGCACCAAACAAGCAGGAGCAGCCGACTCCGCTTGGTGATGCAGACCTTTTCCAGATTGTTCCTCTTGGCAACAGAGCCAAAGGCAAACCTTCGACGGTCATTTAGCGACTCTTTCTCTGGCCAGCTCGGCGGCTGCAAAGGCAGACAACCACAGGGAAGGTGCCGAGCCGTCCCCTCCCGGGCAGCGCTGGTTCCTCTGTAGTAGGAAGGGCCGCCGAGGTCCCCCTGGGCTGCACGGCCCCCAGACCCAGCAGACGCTTTCCCACCAGGTGGGGGTCATGCTCAAGTTTACAGTGGCGCTGCCTCCCCGGGCTCACGCTTTGCACAAGTGGGGACAAAATGATACCTCGGACAGGAGATTGCTCTTATCTCTTCCCTCTCTAAGTGTTCTGCTCAAAATAACAGCATCTGCGATGCCCTGATGCTCTCGAGGGTGACTGCCGCTCCTGCTTGCTCCTGCTCCAAGCGCCTGGGCGGCGCTGACAGCGACAGTCTTGCCTCTGACCCGTGTCTCGTTCTTTCCGGCAGTTCCTATCTCGCCGGGGAAACTGACTGCTGTCTGGGCCTGTTATCAGGCGGCTGGTATGAGCTCCGCGAAAGCGAGAGGAGGGTGTCATGGGAAGGCGTCCCCAGGAAGCCGCACGACTGCAGGCAAAGGCTACACTTGTGGACACAGAGGCCCCGGCTCACATCCCTCTATTTCCCTGCAAGGCCCCAGCCCAAGCCTTTGAGGTCTGGGCCTCCCATCTCGTCACCGCCGTGCTGCTGTCCTGGGCCTGCCTTCTGGTCCCTTGGGGGCTCCCCCGTGTGTCAGGGATCTTCCTTTCTGCTCTCAGTTGTTCAGGGGCTGCTGTTCTCTGTCCTCTGGGCATCGCTACTGCGAGCTCCATTGGAGAGCGGCTGCGCTGCCCGCACCGTGGTTTTCGAGAACTCTCCATCAGCCACTTCCCTGGCTGCCATGATATGAACAAGAATTCCGGCACCGCCCTCACCCCTCCACCGCTGGGGGGACGGGTGATCTCCTGACATACTCCAGAGGCTTCTCTGGGGCCCTTCTCCAACCGTGCCCTCTGCACAGGGAAGGCATCTGCGAGGTGAAGAGGATGCCGACCTGGACCCCATGTGACCAGCTGTCACCACCACTGCACTCCAGGGGTGCAGATGCCAGAACTCTCTGCTCAAACGTCCTTCAGCCCACTTTCAGGGCCTGGCCGGACGTCGTGGTCAGGGATGTCTTCCCGGGTAGGGTCTGCCGCCTGTGTGCTCACCTCCTCGTGTGAGGGGGGCTGCGGGGGGCTGCTTTGGGGGTGTGGACAGAGCCTGGCCATGCGCCCAGGGGTTCACGTGGGTGCATCTGAGCACACTGGAGATGCCGGAAGAGCCAAGTGTGGGAACAGAACCGAGGTTGGTAGCCAGGGGGAGGGGGAAGGTGAAGATTCTAAATTTGAACCTGACCTTCCAAGTCCTTTTTAAATCGAGACTTAACTCTTGTACCATAAAATCCACCCTTTTGAAGTGCCCAATTTAATAGTTTTTAGTGTATTCACAAAGCTTTACAACTATAACCACTCATTCCAGAACATCTCATGACTCCCCAAAAGAAATTCCATACCCCTTAGTAGTCACCCTCTTGGCAATCTTTCTGTCTGTACAGATTTGCCCAATCTAGACATGTCATATAAACAGAATCATACAATACGTAGTCTTTTGTGTCTGGCGTCTTTCACTTCGCGTAATGTTTTTGAGATTCATTCATATTGTAACATGTATCAATACTTTAATAGTGGCCGGATAATATTCCATTGTAGCACGTTTTATTTATCCATTCACCGATTGATGGGCATTTGGGTTATCACTTTTTGGCAATTATGACTAATGCTACTACGAATGTTCATTAGTTTTTATGTGTACATATGTTTTCAGTTCTCTCGGGTGTACACCTAGGAGTGGAATGGCTGGGTCATGGTAATTCTAAGTTTAACTTTGGAAGAACTGCCGGACTCTTTTCCAAAATGGCTACAGCATTTTACATTCCCACCAGCAACGTATGAGGGCTCAAATTTACCTACAACCTATCTAACACTTGTCATCCTCTGTCATTTTGATTAGAACCATCCTACTGGATAGGCAACGGTATCTTATTGTGGTTTTGTTTGCATTTTGTTAATGACTAAAGATGCTGAGCTTCATTTAATGTGATTCTGAGTCATTTGCATATCTTCTTGGTAGAAGTATCTATTCCAATCCTTTGCCCATTTAAAAAATTGCTGTTAGTTATCTTTTAGTTGTTGAGTTGTAAGAGTTCTTTATCTATTTTGGATACTACACCAGAATCTCATATGTGATTTTAGCCCATTCTGTGAGTTGTCTTTTCACTTTTTTGATGGTATTTTTTGAAGCACTAAAGTTTTTAATTTTGATAATGTCCAACTTATCTACCTTTTTCTTTCATTGCTTGTGCCTTTGGTGAAACCGTTGCCTCATCTAAGGTCATGCCTATCTTGTATTCTAATGTCAGGACATTTTGAAAGAATAACTGTCAATCTAGGAGGAAGAACTTGTTATGTGTATTGGTTTGTGAGTTGAATTTGAACGTGGTAAACATTTGTACACGTCACATAAAGCCCTCCATTTGTCCCAGGCCCCACAATGGTCACAGTGGATCCCGATGCTGAGAAGCAGAACCAACCCTGACGTTCCAAATCGACGGTGCATTAATGTTGCCTTCTGGCTGCCTAGTTCTCAGACCATGCTGGTCACCCCACCCCCCCTGGCTAGCTTCCTCTAACCTCATCACGTCTTCTGAGTTTTACAATACCCATTTAGATCTTTTTTAAAAATAATACTTGAATCTCACAATTTCTATTTTCACATAGACAGCCCAGATGTTGACATGCACTCAAGGACTCTTTTCAAGATGGATATGCATTCTTTAGGGCATCTGCTGAAGGGAAAATGCAGAGGAATGACAATTATACTGTTGTCTGGGATACCCGCCACCTGGAGAACTTTGGCACCTCAGCGCCAAGAGTAGTGGGCACCTCAGGTCCAGAGTTGTGGGCAGACCATGGTACAGAGAGGTAAACTAAGTCACAGAGAAGGACAATGACTATGATGGCAGGATGTGGGTAGCAAGAGAGTTAGACCTGCAGCAGAGCCAGAGGGAGAGCCCCAGCCCAGGCATGAACAGTCGAGCTAAGCAAGAGTCTCTCCCGTGCTGTGGCTTCTTCCACCCACCGGGGCTGTGGCGGCTCCACATCTTGCTGTTATTGTGCCTTGAGCCTTGCCCCGCGCCCCGGCCATCTCTTCTCTTAGCCAGTCTCGGGCTGTCGCGTCCTCCAAGGTGTTGCTGGCTGCCCGTTTTCAGGGTTTCACATGCCCACATCTCTTCTTTTCATCAATGGTCACATAAAGTCAGGGAAAAGTCCAGACAGGCTTCTGTGGACAGCTTTTTGCCCACATGGGTGGACTTGAGGGAGGACAGATGCCTGAAATTCTCAATTCCTTCTTCAGTCGACTTCCTATTGAAGAGGTGTCAAAGTTACAGCAGCTCAGGCCGGGCGCGGTGGCTCACGCCTGTAATCCTAGCACTCTGGGAGGCCGAGGCGGGTGGATCGCTCAAGGTCAGGAGTTCGAGACCAGCCTGAGCAAGAGCGAGACCCCGTCTCTACTAAAAATAGAAAGAAATTATCTGGCCAACTAAAATATATATAGAAAAAATTAGCCGGGCATGGTGGTGCATGCCTGTAGTCCCAGCTACTCGGGAGGCTGAGGCAGTAGGATCGCTTAAGCCCGGGAGTTTGAGGTTGCTGTGAGCTAGGCTGACGCCATGGCACTCACTCTAGCCAGGGCAACAAAGCGACACTCTGTCTCAAAAAAAAAAAAACAAAGTTACAGCAGCTCATCACCCTGCCCCCTTGGCACTAATCCCATTTCCTGTTGTCTACCGAGGCGGAAAGGGCAGGAATTAGCTGAGTATAATGACAGAGTTGCTCATGGCAGGGGGACGGCCAGGGCTGGATGCAGCCAGTTTTATCCAACTCCTTCATAGGCTGAATCGTCAGCATCGAGGTGTGGAAACCCAGTCATTGTTCATCTTCCGCCAGGGTCTTCACAATGCACGTTGTCTGTGCTCAGAACTTTACTGGATGTAAATGAGTTCTGGGGCAGCGCGACCATGGTTTTACCCCGGCTACTTCAGGCCTTTGGAAGCAATTCCTCAGTTTAGCATCTAGGCTGTCAGATGCAGATGGAGAAGGGATTGGCATTCTAAGAATTGCTCCCCCACCTCAGTTACTCAATTACGAAGGGTTGTTAGAGAACGCCCAGCGTAATCCAGGGGAAATAAGGGTAAAGGTTACAGGGTCGCCAGTGTGGGGCTTGGGGGGGGGGGCGGGGCGCCAGCCCAGGGGCCAACTTGCAAGCTGGATGCTCAGAGGAACTTGATCCCTGCCAGCCGAAGAGGTAAAAGAGGGGAGAAATGCAAAACCCCCAATGTAGTGTGGACGGAGTGGCCTTAATTAAAGCCAGAAGATGTCCTTCCCCACCCAGCCTGCCCTGCGGCAGGCGGCCTCATCACCTGTTTCTCCACTTGCAAAACAGACAGTTCATTTCATGGTAGACCCAGGTCTCGGAACGAGAGCAGCAGCACCAGATCATAAACCAAAAATTTTCCAGTGCTAAATAACTCAGACTCAGGACTCTCCATAGTCTGGCTGCAGAGGGGTATGTTCTATTAACAGGTTAATTTTCTTCCTATTTAAGCATAGAAAAAAAAGTCTTTTCTGATTCTTGTTCAGTTCCATGTGTCCATCCAAACTCTAATGAACCTTTGGAGGATAGATTTCTTCCTCCTTCTTTCCTAGGGGTATTTACATTAAACAGGGACTAAAGGGCAGCTCATAAAGTGTAAAACTACTGCTTCAAGGCAGCAGTCCAAGGTGCAGGGAGTGGCTGTCTTTCTTAGGGCCACAGAAGGGAGATTGGCGCTGAGCAAAAAAGACTCTACACTGAGTCTGTCTAGTACCCATTGCCGAGACTTCACGTCTAACGTGCGCTTTATAGTTTACAAAACCCTGGGTGGACATTTATTGCATGGCCATGCACCGCCTTGGGGAACCGCTGCTCTGTCTTCTGGGGTATTTTCCTCCCCTGCCTCCACCCTGTGGCCCCTCGAGGGGGAGTCCTGCTTTGCCGATCCTGCCCTCCTGACCGAAATTGGTTGGGCAAGGGTTGGTCATCAAAATAGAGATAGGCCAATCAGAGGCCTTCCCCAGGATTTTTGGAAGCAGAGAAAGAGCTAGTTTTCTCTGTTGGTGAAACAGTGGATGTGAAAGTTGGAAGTTGTCACTGGCTTTGGTCTCTATCATACAGAGGAAGTTAGTTTCCAGAGAAAGAGCTGAAACCTCCAAAGAGAGAGGTTAAAAAATGAGGTTCCCCGGGTTCCAGGAACTCCTGAAAAAACTGAATTATATTTTGCATTATTCCCCTGTGTGTGGGTTGGGGGCCACAGCTGTGCACCCCCTTCCTTTAATTAGCTTATATGAGACCCTCCAGCACCCTTATACGAGATCTCCCATTTTGCCCCAAAGTGGGAGCCCGGTCTTTTTGAAACCAAAATAGCTTTGATTATCACATATTACTTCCCAACAACCCTATTGGGCAGGCGTTATCAACCCCAATTTTGGAAATAATCAAAATGAGGCCTGGAAAGGTTAAATAGACTCTTCCAAAGTCCTGCAGCTTTTACAAGGCAAAATCAGGACCCCACCCCGGTCTTGACATTTCAGGCCCAAGCTGGAAAGAAATTTCCACACGCCCAGCTGTGTCAGGAGAAGAGCCACCGACTACAGTTTGCACGGCTGTCTTCGGTGCTCTAGCCGAGCAGGCTGGGGCCGGAACGCCTTTGAGAATGGAGCAATTATAACGAGGAAGGTCTGCTCCGTTAGCATGCTTCCCCAGCCGCCTCATTTGCAGAATGTTCTCTCCAGCCTCTGCCACTACCGCTTAGACTTTAATTCATCAGCTCAGCTGCAGATGGTGTCGTCCGCGGGGACTTTGCTGGTTATTAACTATCGCCAGCACTCTCAGGCGGGAGCGCGAGCTCGCTGACTTAGACTTCGGATGAGTTATACACTATCCATCCACTTCCGCCTCCCCAGGAAAGATGCTTTCCAAGACCCCAAAGATGCAAGCTCTTCCCTGTGCCCAGATACCCTGACCTGGTGTTTCACGCTCAGCCAGAAGTTCTCAGAACTGCATTCTACTCCAGCGATGCTGCAGGAGTTTGTCAAAGGAGAGCCAAAGCCACAGCTGCCTGGGCATCCACCGGTCCCTCCTCATCCTGCAGGGGAGCAGCCGTGGCCTCAGCAGCCACAGAGTGACACAGCTTTGCTCTCTCCACGGCCCCACAGTAATTAGAAAGAAACACTTGAGGACAGTGGTAAAGCCTAATCCTGCAGGCAACAAAACGAGGCCATTAGAAAGAGCCGGGCCCGTCTTGGTCGGGCTGTTCCCTCCCTTTCTGGCTGGGAATCTGGCCTGAGCCCTGAGCAGGGCTGATGGGCTTCGTCATTCCCAGCCCCTCCTAGCAGGCGATCAGGAGTGGCGTGGTGAGCCCAGCACAGTGACAATCAGGACTTTATACGGATCCTTTCTTCTTTCACTAAACTCTGTTTGGAGAAAACAAGGATTAACCACAAACTTTGAAGCAAAGAAGATAATTCTGTTAAGAATAAAATTAAAAATTCCTATGTAGTCACTTCGTCTCAAGTTTTCTTTCTGCACGGGGCTCCCGGTCCTCCCGTGCATCCCTCACGTTGACCTTGAGGAGGGGTCAGAGCTGAGCAGTCTGACCTCAGTTTTACCGGCGTGGTGGCACTTCAGATGCACCAGAAGTGAGGCACACGCTGTCCTCCGGTCTCCACGCAAGCTGCGTCCCTTCTCTGCGGTTCTGGTGTCAGCCCTCCACGCTGTGGTTAGAGATGTCAATCACGGACCGCCCCCAGGCCTGCTGGGGAGAAGGGGCCTCCCACAGCATCTGCCGAGCAGGTGGCCGCATCTCACGACCCCTCCCTTCTGCCACTGTTGGCTTGGCCAGGGCCCTGCCCCCGCCTGGGTGCCAGCACGTGGCACCGCAATGTGCAGAGGCAAATCTCTTGGAGCTGCGAATCAGACACACCCAGCAAGCCAGGGGACGGAGCTGTCAGCGGTGGAGCCAATGCTGAGGACAGGGAAGCCCAGGAAGAACCGTGTGCGGGCGGCTGTGGGGACCCGCAACCGTCCAGGAGCAGAAAGAGCCTGTGGGAGACACAGAAGGACGCAGCAGCCGACAGCTGACCCAGGACCTCCAGGGACCCCTGAGAGGAGGGCAGCAAGGAGAGGGACGGCTGTTCCAGGACAGGCCTGTCTCCTGCTGCTCTATAGCCATGCGATTTCCTCCCGAGACAGTGCTCTGATAGGGGGGCTTTGCAACCGCGCCCAGCATGGAGGAACTGGTCCCTGGACATCAGGCATCTTGCCCACGCCATGCATGGTGACCCCAGAACCCGCACCTGTGTTTTCCTGCCCCACACTGCCTCTGCGGTGTCCCCAAAGCTCGCTCCATTCGAGGTGCCTGACTTTGGGCCAGTCCCCTCCCCATGCACAGAGACCGGGATGGCTGACGGGACTCCAGGCCGGGGCGAGGGGGGACAAGAGCAGACTCGCCTTTCTTTCTCCTCTCGGGAGGCTCAGGTGGGCAGAGCCGCGGGGTTTTGTCAGGCAAGTCAAGCGCGTGAGAGGCGAAGTGTTTGTCCCCGTGGAGCCTGGCTCAGAGTCACAAGGAAACACTGCTCCTTCCTTGCAGCTCGTCCCCCAAGGCCTGGGTCCCAAGAGCACATGGCTCACTCACCCTGGCCAGGGTGGGCGGGTTCCAGAGAAGCCGGGGCCAGGGAGGTGGGGGGGGGTGGCCAGTGTGTGGCTGTGGCAGCGAGGATGAGGATGGAGGCAGAGGGCAGGGCTGCGGGCCGGAGGGGGGGGGCGCTGCCCACTGTGGACAGGGCAGGGCCAGCAGGAGGGTGGCTGGGAGAATGGGGGGAGGGGGATGAAGCTGAAGGAGAAGGAGGAGGAGGGGAGGAATGGAGTGGAGGGGAGGGGAGGGGAGGGGAGGGAGAGGCAGCTGAGCAAGGGCGAGAGAAGGGGCAGCAGGGACGCAAGAGAGGTGCCGCTGGACACTGGGCAGGGGGTCCCTTCCAGGAGAACAAATCTGCAACTGTCTGGCCTCTGTCGTGATGTCCTTACTCCATTTTATCTTCTTTGTCACCTCCAATTCTCTCAGGAGGAAACACGCCAACTCTGGTAGGAGGCATCGCACCCACGCTCCAGGGAAAGGAAGACGGGCCAGCCGCACCTCTGTCTCAGGTCTGGATGGAAACAGACCCTCTGGGTCCAACGCCTCCTCCCCCGGCCACTTCTGCCTTGTCCCCCCCCCCAGGGTCTCTGCCTGTCAGTTGTTGATTAGGTTTTCAAAAGCTTATAAAGGCTTTTCTCTTACCTTGACTGACAAAGCATGAATCGCTGCAAACCTAACATCTCCCCCATTTTTCCCGGCCCTCCTCCTTTTCCAGCTTAACATGGGGGGTGGGGGGGGGGGGGGGAGGCCGTTGTCCCTCCCCAGAGCCGAGTGCCACACGGCACATTTACATGTGCAGCGCCGCCTCGGTCATTTGCATCTTAATGTTCCAAACCAACAATCATGAAGCCTTGTGTGAAAAACTAAAGAAGGATTTAGAGAAATTTGGGCTAATTCTAAACCTTGATGAATTATACCTAACTATAGAAGCTTCGTGATGAGGCTTTACAAAAAAAAAAAAAAGAAAGAAAGAAAAAAAAACTTGAAATCAGTTTACCGCTGAGAAAGGTGCCAGATGGGACTTGAACCAAATACTGGCATTTTCTTTAACCACAGTTTAGAAAGTAGAGAAAAAAGAGAACTCTGCCTCACACGATCCTGTGTCTCATTCAGTTTAGAGCTGGATTTTTTTAATGCTCGTTGTGTGAGCATCACTCAGATCAGGCATTCCTTCATCCACTCACTGAGCACCTACTGTGTGTAGGGCGGGCTCGGAACCTTCTGGAGAGCTTGGCACGTGGGCGTCATGTCCAGTCCTGCTGGTGCCACCTCTGTTCTCCAGGACACCGCTGGCACCACGCTCTGTCAGCGCTGCCTTGTCTAGTGGGCACATCTGCCCCTCCCTGGGAACAGCAGCTTCTCTGCTGGGGGCCGCAAGCTTGCTGCCTCCCCTGTCCCCGCCAGGCCCCGGGGCTCCTGCCAGCTGCATCTGGACCATTGCACACAGCAGAGAAAGGGTTCTCCCGAGTACCGCGTGGGCCACCGCCCGTGTGGGCTCACCGAGGGCTCCGGGAACTCCCCCCTCGGTGTTGCTTGCTGTAAGAACAATCCTGCGGACGCTACTTACACCCCAGTGGAGTTTTGGGGAGCGGAGGGTGGAGGGTGGAGGTGGAGAGCACTTTCTGGGCTCGGTCACACCACTATTGCTGTTCACTCCCCACACTCAGACTGGTCCCGTGATGAAACCAGTGCCGTCCGAATCACCCCTCTTCCCCCTCCTAGAAGTAAAGGTTCCTGCTGAGTCACGCGCACTGTATCTGATTTATTTTCCCCTAAGAGTGAGCTTTGTTTCCTTGGAGACCCTCAGTCCCCTACAGACAGATGACTGACCGCTCTGTCCCACTGCACAACTCACCATTCTGGAGAAGCTTTGCCTGGTGATGAGAACTGATTTTAACCCCCACCCCCCCGCCCGGCTACAGACATGGCCTGTCCGTCTTAAGGGGAGGGGGCAGGGGCGTTGTTAGCTGAGAGCCACACGTGATCCATCAGTACACTGAGATCACTGTCCCCTCCCTTTAAAAAAGGGGTCTCTGGCCTTAAACTTCGTATTTGATGGTTGATATTTTTTTGAACTTCTTTGAAAACAGATCCTGGATATATCTGTGTCCACGGCCAGCTGGCAGAACGCTTGTTTCATTTTTCAGGTGAATGAATGGAAACACAGACGTGTTAAATAATGCAGGCCAGCTCCAGCGGCGGCAAACCGGTGGTGGACACCCAAAGTGGGACAAGTGTCCCAGCCAAAATACATCACCAGATTGAGCAAAAAGAAAAGCAATATAGGACGCTCTGTAAAATGTGAATTGCAGATAAACAATTAGTGTTAGTATAACTATGTCCCCAATATTGCATCGGACATACTTAAGGTGACACTAAAAAAATGTTCTTTTTCTGAAATTCAAATGTAACTGGGCGTCCCGTATTTCATCCGGCAACCCTGCTGCCCAGGGCAAGTCTTACCCTGCCCTCTCTTAATAAATTTGCGGCCTTACATTCAGCTTTCCTTTCGCACGTTACAAAACCAGTGTAGTTTAGAGAAATAATATTGACCTTTAAAGTTGGAGAAGGATAATCCTCATAGGTTTTATCCTGACAGGCTGAATTTTCCCTTTGACATTTTATTTGCCCCTGAATGTATCTTTTGGCTTCTTCCCTGCCCTCCCCCCACCCAAATTTCCCCTTGGCTTAGCAATAGATTCACTCGATTCTTTCCCACCCATCGCTGCTAAATTGTCCTCCCTGGGCTCTGTCTGAGTCAGAGTGTCACCCATGCCTGAAGCTTTGGCTTGGCAACAGGGGGTCCTTATTCAGGCTGAGCATCCGCTAGGGTCGGATTTGCCAGGGAGGGTCGGCCACCGACTGGGCCACAGTCTCCAGGGACTAGCGATGCATGATGCAGGCTGAAGTGACAGCACCCCCTGGCATCAGTCATCAGTCACGGGGCACATGCTCTGGAACAAGAAAGTGCCCACGCGAGACTGGGCCAAGCACAGTGTGTCCCCTCAGCACGCCTCTCCCTGGCCAGATGGGAGCCGGACGTTTATCTGGGACAAGGACTGTCCCAGCGGGGTCCAATTCAAGCATCTTTTAACGCATATATGCTTCCGCCCCCCAGCTGGGGTGTTGGCATGGCCCACAGGCGCCTGGACGACAGAAGGTTGTCTCTGCAGTTTCTTGTCACTGAAGGAGCAGAATTGTCAGGGCCACTGGAAAACTTGGCAATCAAAGTTACACCCCTTGCCCTTCTCAGCTGGGGTCTCCCGAGAGCACTGAGCCCTGACCCTCAGGTATCTAGAGCATTGACTTCTCTCCTAGGTCCCTACAGTGGTGCCAGCTACCTGCCATTCTTGGGAATACTGAGAAAATTGTCACTCAAATAATTTTCTGTAGGAGCTTAATTCCCTGCTGGCACCCTGGTAGGTGGAGATGGGCTGAGAGAGGCTGCCAGGCCCTCTGTCCCTTCACACCCGGCACCTACGGTGGCCCTGAGTCTCAGCAAAATGGCTGGTGAATGGCATCGGACACATTCCCCAACACCAGGCAAAGGCAGTGAATGCCCCATAGCAACCTCATTCGGGCTATTCTGCAACCTGCACCCGGGCTTAAACCACGCAATCGCTTCTTCTTTTTAGTATCTGGTGCTATTTGGAATGACCTTGACCTTTGCCACAAATGGCCACAGAGAGACCCCTTTAAAAATGGTGTCCTGGGATTTGCAGCCAGCTGATGCTGCAGAGATCTCAGAGCCGTGGTGTCGCTCAGTGGGTCTCTCCCGAGCTAGACACAGTCTCAGGCCTAATAAGGTTAATAGCCTTATGCCTATTTGTGACCACAGGAATGAAAAGAAGGTCATGTCCCCTGGGACCAGGGACGAGAGCATTTCCCAGGCCTTTGGTGTGGAGTCTGTGGGGCTGGCCTGCGAATCTGGGCTGCAGCCTGGTCTCACGCAGTCTGGAGGTACTGTCTGCATCAGACTGACTCAGCCGAGTCTCATTCCGTAGCTTATGATTAAAAAAAAAAACCCGAAACCACCCCCTAGACCAGCCCTCCTGTGAGCTCCGCTGTGCATCTGTAGTAGTGGAGTATAACAGAGAGAAAAAAGGGAGGAAAAACACCCATGTTTGCCCTGCGTCCTGAGGCCAGGGTCCAGGCAGCCCCCTTCTGTTACCTATGTGAGGCCCACGTGGGCTTTCCCACGGTGCTATTAGTTCAGGCTTAGAGCTTACTATGGATAACTGTGGCGTGGCTCACCAGTGAGAATGCACACATCTCAAAGTAGCTGCGGGAGTTGCCTCGAGAACCTGTTAGACTCAGTCCTGGCTGGATAAAGCTACGGCCAGAGCAGAAAGCCCCTCACTACAGCCCGGGGTGGGGGGGCGTCTCCCCAACGTGTCTGCGACACGTACTTGCAACACGCTTCTAGGCTGCGAGAAATTCAGCTCTGACCTGGCCAGAGGCCCCTGGTGTGGCTGCTGCAGGTCATCACGATTCCACTGAGCCCCAGAGATGGGCTCCACAAGGTAGCACGTGTGCTGGATTGTTCCTGAAGGTTCCAGGGCCGCCACCTTAGCAATACGCACAAATCCAGAGACAGGTGTGATCAGAGCAGCCAAACACAGGCATTTTGCCTTTTTTTCCCCAATGTGTCCTCCCGAGGTTCCTGGAAACTCACCGGAAGCAGTGAGTCCGGGCTCTCTGCATGGGGTCGGTCACGTCCTGCGTTAGGGCTGTGCCCTGAGCAGGCGCATTTGGGGAACAATGAGGAGGGAGGAGGCGGATGGGGAAAGCCCACATTATCTGTGTGCTTTATTTTCTTCCTTGATGATAACTTTGCACTTTTTATATCGTCCAAAAAAAGAAAAACAAACCCAATAGAAGTATGATTTATTTTTCACACTTTACAGACTCACAAAGGACATTGAAAGTCTCTCCCACAGTTGGCCACAGATGATCACCTATCAGCAAAGCAGTGGCACTTAGACCACTGAGCTTGGAATCTCCTTGGATGCTCATAAAAAAGCAGATTCTAGATCCCAATTTTAGACCTTCTAAATCGGTATTTTTAAGGTCATGGCTCAGCAATCTCAATTAGAGACAAGCTCCCCCCCCCCCCCGCCCCCCCGTGACACATCACGATTTGAAAATTTAAGTAGTATAACTGACCCCATCTCCTGACCGTTCTGAATAATAAAAGGATTTAGTGTACCTAGGATGAAACGCACTTGCAAATAAAAAAGCTCTGTAAACAGATGAATAACAAAAACTGTTCCGGAGGAATCCCCAGATGGAGGACAGAGTGGCCCTGTGACAATATTGATTGTGTCGATTCCTTCAGGACCAACCCTGGGTCAAGGAAGACTTCACTGGTCCTTCTCTTTGGGTCCGTCAAACAGCTTGGTCAGGACAGCCCCACTCACTCCTAAAGCTGAGCTCTCTCTGGGGTATTGGGGTGCAGGTGGGGGTGGTCTGGGTTTGGGGGAGAGGGTGCATGCATGTGGGTATAGAGAGGACAGCTGGCAGATGGGGTGTGGCCCTGAATTTCCAGGTCTAGAAGCTAAAGCCACTGCCGCCCCGCCTAGCAAGATGGAGAGAGAAACCACGATGGGGACGTGGAGGTTAGTCCCCGGCCATAGCCATCGCTCATGTGTCCTTCTGCCAAGCCCAGGGGTTGACCCGATTAAGAATCTGATAGGAACTTGAGCTTTGGGGGTTGAAGATTAGTTCTGTCAGACGGCGCTCTCGGGGGACGAGAACCCTAAGAACTTCCACTGCCTAATCTCGTGCCTTTTTCATCTGTCCAGTCAATCACGATGGAATCTGAAGTTTGTCTAAGGCCAAAAAGTCGGCATTTTATCTTTCTACGGTTTATAGACAGCTACGCCTGCCAAGGCCCCAGGCACAGGAACGTAATGCAACAACCCATTAAATTTATTATGGGACTGGGAGGTGACAAAATTGCCTTTAGGGCCAAAGTCGGATAAAGAAGAACAGAGCTCTGTTTTAGATCTGAAATCATGCGCAGTGTCAGCTCTTCGGCGGGAGTCGGGAAGGTTAAGAGGCTGCTTTGAAATTCGTGACTGCTGAGTAAATCAACTTGTTCGGACCTTTCTACTTGTTCTCTCTCTGTCTCTCTGTCTCTCTATCTATGTCTCTCTGTCTCCCTCTGTCTCTCTCTTCTGAGCCAGGTTCTGAACAATTTATAGTGCTGGGTTGAGATTACAAAGGGCTTTTAGCTATATTTCTGTGTACGGTGTCTGTATACGTTTGTGTGTGTGTGTGTATGTGTACACGTGTGTGTTTGTGTATGTGTGTGTACATGTGTGTTTGTGTTTGTGTGTGTGTATGTTTGTGTGTGTGTCTGTGGGTTTGTGTGTGTTTGTGTGTGCATCTGTGTGCATCTGTGTGTTTGTGTGTTTTTGTATGCATGTGTATTGTGTGTGTGCATGTTTGTGTGTGTTTGTGTGTGTCTCTGTGTGTGTTTGCATGTGTGCATGTGTGCATGTGTGTGTATGCGTGTGTTTGCACGTGTACATGTGTGTATGTGTGTGTTTGTGTGTGTGTGTGTGTGTGTGTCATTTCAATCAGGTTCTTTCAGTTTTCTTGATCTACATTAGGACAGAGTTAGAAATCGCCCACAGCTGTGCCAAGAGGACTCTGACAGTGGTGAGAAGTCAGAGAGCTGCAGAAAAACCTGTGGCTTAATCAATCTGGGGACCAGGTCCAGTCCCAGCATGGCTGGGTTTCTAAGCCAGTCTGTCCCCAGGGTCTGAGCCATGACCCCCCTTTCTCCCCACATCATGTTGCAAAGCAGGCTGCAGGAGGGAGGGATGGGACCGGGCTCTCCCTTCCTGGGAGACCCCGGTTCCCCCCGCACTGCGGGAGGTGTCAGCTGGAAGGAGCCTCTGTCCACCCTCCCGTCCCGGGCGCCTCTGCGCTGAGAAGTGCAGCAAACCCAGGCAGTGACTGGGGTGGGCTGCTGTCAGCAGGGCAAGGGAAGCGTTTCCTTTCAGATAGGGGCTCCTTCTCAACACTTTTCATTTGGGGATGAAAAGCAAGAAGAAAGAGATGCATTTATCACATAATCCAGGTTCCTTTGAGCGAAGCACTCATGTCACCTTGCTCCGCTCTCACCACGCCAGAACCACACCAGGACTCTGGGCCTCTGCTGGCTGCCAGGCCTCCCTGTGACCCGGGCCTCCCTGTGACCCGTGCAAGCCAACCGTGTGGCTGCCGGGTCCTGCCGACTCCTGTCCCTCACTGACGTGCTCTGGAGAGCCGTGGGCCCTGGGCCTGGCTGCCCACCTGACCTCCCTGCGTTACCTGCTGTCTGTCACTTGTCACCGGCTGAGTCTGGCTGCAGCCGATTCACACGGGCTCCTGTGGGAACACGTCCCATAACTTATCACGCTGTGGCCTGTCGAAGTCTGAAGCGCTGGGGGCAAACGTTTGCTTGGCGCAGACGGCTGTTCAAAGGGCGTGTGACGTTGCTGGCTCGACAGTGTGCCCAGACAGGACAGCACTGAGCGAAAGCGCGTGTCCTGGAAGCCCAGGATCTGTCGTCAGAAGAACAATCTTGGCTGGGTAATAACTCAGGGAAGGCGGTACGAACAATTAAGCAGGAAAGGAAGGCTGGAGTTTCAGGTTAGATTTCGGGTGGGGGCAGTCTGTGCCTCGCCCTTTGCATGGGCGTCCTGAATTCACTTCCTCAAACCTTCTCCCTCCGTGAAAGTGGGAAAGGATTTATGGATAAGCCACCATCAGGCTGGACGACAATAGCACTCGGACTAGCACGCCGTCTCCCTGATAGATCTACACGAGCCTTGTTATTATTATGGCCAAGTCTGCGGGCTCACCCAGCAGCCCTTATTTTCCAGTGAATTGCCATGATGAATAATTTACCAAGTACAAAGGAGGAGACTGTGTCGCCTGATTTATTTTAAATCCATAGCCCTAAGAACCAGAAGAGACCTCTGTTCCTTCCCCATCAGATCTCTTGGCATGAAGCAATGCGTGCTCGGGATTTAGGTGATGCTTTGTCCTTTGCAAACACTGAATGCCGGACAGCAAAACCACACACAGCCCTTGGAATTTGAATGGTGTGGCCTGGTCACCCCAAGGGCTCGAATGACACCCGTGGACAGTGAGCATTGACTGCCAGACGTTTGAGTCAATAGCCTCAGACAAAGGGCACCCTGCCACCCCCGTGGCTCCTGCAGATCTGCTCGGCGAACCCACAGGCTTGACCACAATCATCAAAAATGTAAGTCCCTACAGTTTGCGGTGGTTTGTTACACGGCAGAAACTAATCGCTACCTCCCTCAGTGACTTAGTTTATATTAGTTTACGGGCCTTTGTCAGTCCTTACTGGCCTCGATGTCTGTGTCTGATCTGACGTCATCTGTTATGCCAGAAGTCTTTAAACCGGATGCGTGTAGGGTGTTCATGCCTGGTATTGCTTGGAACAAGAGCTATCTTTAGCCTCTCCTTGGAGATCTTAATTTACCTAAGTATTTCTAATTGCTGTGGACGTAAAGTCTCTGTCATTCAGGAAAATGGTGTTAGGATGGGATTTCTCTCCTACTCTTCAGTTGTCTGGCCAAACTATGATATCAGCGATCAACCAGCTAGCGTAGAGTGAGCCCAACCGATTAGTGGTTAATAATTGGGAAGGAGGCCCTAACTACCTGTATTAGAGAGTTCTCCTGAGAAATACAACACAACATACACACAATACAACGTGTGTGTGTGTGTGTGTGTATATCTATATGATTTTGAGCTGTCTGAGCTGCATTGGTTCCACAACGGAACTCTATTTGAAAATAACACAAATTTGTTACCTATCCATGGTTTCACAAAAATTGCCCTAAAAAAAAAAAAATTGAAAGATAATCACAAGCCAAGCCATGTGTTTGAAAGACTGAGGATTGTACCTTCACAATAAAAATAAAACAAGAAGTGTCAAAGTGAAATGTCAGAGATAGCAACTGTCAATCTTAGTATTTAAGGAAATTGGACATTTCATACTTAATAACCTAAATATCATTCCTAAGAAAGTCACTGTTGTTCCTGACTGAGTAATTATTGTCCAGGATGAGGTAGCTGGACATACTAGATTTCCAGATGGTTCTGATCTGGGCAGGTACATTCTGTTTGTGACTAATGGATCATGCACAACATTTCTTGTGTTTGTTTCCCTCTTCTCGATGATTCATCCTGTGTGAGTGGGAAGTCGTCTCTATCGGAGAAGTCCTCTAAATCAATAAAAATTTAGGGAAATTGCAAGAAATGGTATTTCTGTGTTGATATGCTAGTATCAGGGGTTGCAGGAATGGAAGAGTCCAGTTTCCTTTTTAAATATGGTTGGACTTAGAGCGATGTTACCAAGGAGGAACAGATGCGTCAGAGATAGAAAGTGTGATTTCACAATCCTTTGTTTATAGGCTTTAAAAGTCTTTGTCAGTTATGCAAAAAGCCTCTACAAGTAGAAGGATTAAAGGCAAGGGATACAAAGACTAGAGCAAAACAAATGAATGCGGTTAATAACAGATATGCAGGCTCTCAAGGATATTATTAACATACATAAAAATTCATCATGAGAAATAATTACATTCCCTATTGTGGCCCACCCTCTCATTCTCCTGGGCACTGAAAAATAATGGGAAGGTTAACACATTTCTCACATTTCTAAGCATGTTATTATTTCTTGCTTACACAAAAAATTACATAAAAGCAATCATTTGGAATCTGGGAGTAGATGACATATAGGAGACTTGGATAAAAGCTTAACCAAAATAGAAAAGCAATCTGGCATTGCTGACAATATTGTCACAAAAATATTACATCTTATGAAGGGAATTTCTCAGAATTCAATAACAACATGTTTAGCAGCTAAATGGAGTCATTTGCATATTGTGGCGAAGTAAAAATACAATAATCTTATTTTTGCTGCCTAATAGGATTTCCTAGGGCTGTCTTGCTGGGAAGCAAAGCTGGTCCTCGCTTTCTGCCCCTCACTCCCCTCCTGCTGGCCTTTTCCTCCACCAATTCTTCTCCTCCCTTTCTGCTCCACCTTTATTTTCATTCTTCTTCCCCATCCCACACCCCTTTGTTTATTCCTCCCCGTCATTTTCCTACTCACTGAAAGTGATGCCAACGGACTGCTATTAAGCCATTCCCACGGATTATTAGCATAGGAAATAAATCATTCTCTTCCTTCCTCCTTTCTTTCTTTCTTTCTTTCTTCCTTTTCCGTTCTTTTCTTTTCTTTTTTGACACAGGGTCTTGCTCAGTCACCCAGGCTGGAGTGCAATGGTGTCATCACAGCTCACAGCAACCTCAAACTCCTAGGCTCCAGTGATCCTCCTGCCTCAGCCTCCTGAGTAGCTTGGACTAGAGGCACATGCCACCACATCTGACTAATTTTTTTATTTTTTGTAGAGACAGGGTCTTGCTGTGTTGCCCAGGCTGGTCTTGAACTCCTGGCCTCAAGCAATCCTCCAGCCTCGGCCTCCCAAAGTGCTGGGATTACAGATGTGAGCCACTGCACACGGCCCAGATGTTGTCTTTGCAAGCAGGGAACGGCAGGTGGAGAGGCGGAGGGGGAACAACACGTGCAAGGTGGGAGGGAGCTTGGAGGACAGAAGCTGACAGCAGGCCAGGGCGGTGGGAGAAGAGACAGACGCTGAGGTATGAGGCTGTGTGGGCTGGGAGGAGAGTCCTGGTTTCCATCCTCGGTGCCATGGAAAGCCACCCGAATTTTAAACAGCCGAGGGTGGGGGTGGGGTAGGGGTGGTTTCTGTTTTGAAAAGATCACCTGGCTGCAGCGTGGCGAAGTGATCCTATGCAGGGTTTGTTCAGCCACCTGATCGCGCAGCCTGCGCAGCGGGAAGCGTGGCCTCTTGCCTTCCTCATCCGCGGCTGCACAGCAAATGACCGTGCACGTGATGGCTTACAGCAATACTCACTTCCTCGCTCACAGTTTCCAGAGGTCAGAGGGCTGAGCAGAGCGTGGCTGGGCTTTCTACTCAGAGTCTCTCTGGGCTGGAATCAGTGTGACACAGGTCCTCTTCCAAGCTCGCTCGGGTTGTTGGCAGAGACCAGTTCCCTGTGGCTGCAGGACTGAGTTCTCCGCTTTCTCGCTATGGGCCCGGGGTTGCTCGCACCTCCAGCTCCCAGCCACACAGCCCCCTTCAGTAAACACGACAGCTGCCTTTTTCACAGCCAGCTGCAGAATCCTTTCCTGGTCCGGAAGGAAGGAAATAATGCACATTGGGATATATTCCTGGGTCCCGCCCAAGGCGAGGGGAGCACACAGAGTGTGAACGGGAGGGGGCGGGAAGCCCGGAGACCATCGTAGAATCCTGCCTGCCACTGTTTCAACGTGGGATACATTTAACTGTGCTAGAACCTCCAGACACTGCTTTTCAGCTTCCAGGGCCCGAATCTGCCTTAGAGGTGAGACCACTGACAATGACACATTTTGACGCTATGTTCTGTTCGCTGAGCTCTTAGACAGAGCCCTGCACAGGCCACCCCCAGCCAAGCAAATGTCCCTTTCTTGGCGGGACATTTCCTTGCAGAGCCGTGAGCTGCGAGCCCGTCCAGCCGGTTTCGTTGGAGTGAGGCGGCGTCCCGACAGCAGATGACTTCTACAAACTGGCTTGCGGTCGCTTTGGCAAAATTCGACCTTTGGTTTGCGGAGAAGCCCTTCCAACCAAACTGGATTAAAAATGCTTGTTTTTCAATTTGTGTGTGTGGAGACAGTTCTAAAAAAGGCAATGCTGAGCCCAAAATTGGAGTACTTGCAAACGTTACAATAAACCGGCTTCTGTTTTTATAATACAATTGCAATTCAGGTTTCCTTCAGCTAGCCTGAGGATGTTTTGGCTTATTGAAAGTCAAGTTGCTCTGTTTCCTCCGAAAGAGATTTCCCTGCTGCGGTCTTCCTGGCATTCTCTCCGAATAAGAGACTTTCAGGGTTGCTGTTCCTTTGACTTCCGCGAGGGCACTGAAAAGAAAATTGACTGACTTACCTTCCACCTCATCTTTCTCTGACTTGTTTGCTCCTGTTTTCTGTTCCATTTATTATTGACGGAGTGTTTATTTGCATAGCTTCTGTGCATTTTACAAAACCAAATAAACAGCTCTTGCTCCTAGAAGGGAGGAAGGGTGGCGGTTGCTATTAAACCAGCGGGCACTCGCCTCCCAGCTGGCCGTGTGGCGCCCACGCCCTTTGACATCTATGGGACCCGATCCAGGAAGGGACTAGGAGCAGCGAGAGGGGCAGCAGAGGAACAGAGGGAGGGTGACACAGGACAGGGGAAAGCTGCCAGCCAGGCTGGGGCACGGGAGGGGGAAGGGGTCCCTTACACTGAGCCAGCGCCCACCCACCAACCCACCAGCAGGGCGGTGTTGTTCTCAAGGTTACAGCTCTCCCTTGGTTAGCCCAGATCTGGGAACAGCCACTTGCAAGCTCTTTTGTTTAGCAGAAGGAGAAGGGTCTGGAAACTTGCCTTCGCTTGACACAGGAGAATTGGAAATAAGTTCCCTTTTTCCTCTAAGTGGATAAGGAACAAAATGGAACAAAGTCAGCCACTGTGAACCCCCTAGACATGCCAAAACCATCTATGTCTACAAATTTTCCATGATGCCTGCTGCCCCACCCCCACCGCCATCTTCCAAGCCTATGACATGGTCTGAAACAGCTCGATCACCCTGTCCCCTCCTGTCCCCGTGCCGCCGCAGGGGCGTCTGAAGTAAACACGTGGGCTAAAAAGCACTTTTCCACGGGCTGTAAATCTCTGGGAGTGCTGCCGGGTCTGCTCTCTGCTGGAGGCCACAGCTGTGGGAACACTTCCCAAGTCTCACTGCTGGGGAAGGGACAGAGGCCCCCCGAGGAGCTGCCTCTTTCTGGTGACCCCGACTGCAACACACAGCGGTGACGCTCTCTCCAGGCAGCGACCTGCCTCCGACTTTCTGGCCGCTACCTGGAGACGTCCTTCCTCGGGCTGACCGCCCGGTGGCCCACGGACCCGCCTGGCTGCCAAGTGGGAGCAAACACAGGATGTTATTCTTGTTCTCAGAGGACCAGGTTCACACATCACAGCCAGGAGCGGGGGAGGCGAGAGGAAGGGCCTCCTCTCTGGCGGCCAGCGTGTGGGTTCCTGGTGGCAGGGAACGAGTCGGCATGAGGCCTGGGCTCCTGCCCATCCTCCGAAGGCCAGAACGCAGCCCTGGCGGGTCCAGCGAGGGCTTGGCTCCCCCACCCGAGGCAAGCACATCCCTAACGAGATGAGAACACACACCTACCAACAGCACGCTCGTTGGCCGCCAGCTCAGTTAGAAATAAAACCCCCTGGGAATGGCTTTTTAAGCTAAATGCTGGAATGAGGTCAAAGGAAGTTTCTAAAGGAATGGGCAGAGGGGAGAAGCAGGCAGGAACTAGCTTCGGGTCCCAGTGGAGGTTCCACTCCAGATGTTGGGGATTTGTTTGACCCTGTTTGGCGCCTCTTGGAATCCGGAAGCAAGTTGGAAGCCCAAGCTGGGCTTGGGTGTCAAAGGCCCTGCCTGCCCTCTCCTAGCTGGGGGACTGTGGGGAAGTCAGTTTACTCTTTTGTTCCACGAGCATGTATTGAGCACCTCCATGTGCCCGACATGCAGGGGGGACACAAAGGTAAAAGAAGGGAGGGTCTCTGTCCCATGGGGCTTACACTTTGGGGAGGAAGGCAGATAATAAACAGGCAAACAAGCAAATGAGACACTTTTAGAGAGCAGTGAGCGCCACGGAGAGCTAGAGAGAGCAGGACAGCGGCAGGGAGCCAATCTCAGGAAGGGACCTCTGAGCACATACCCGGGTGACGAGAAGAAGCCAGCCGTGCAGACATCTGAGCTTCCAGGGAAAGGAAGTGACAAGTTCAGAGATTCGAGCTGGAAGCTAAGGGCCCAACAGAGCAAGACTGCAACTCCTCAGCTGCACAGGATGTGACCGAGGGTCAAATTGAATTGAATTGAATGCACGTTGTAGGCTGTCATGGCCACGTCCAAGAACTTGGTCAATGGTGCAGTTCTCACACAGGAGCTAAATCCTGGCAGCCTTAGATTTCTACAACAGGAACTCCCATAATGGTGCAGTTCCCCGTTGAGCCAGTCCTAGACAAGGCTTCCTGGTCTCTCTTCTTACCACCTCGTTAGCTTGAGAGAGCCCACAAGTGCCCGACAACAGCTTCAGTCCCCAATGTTGCTCTCCTGAAGCTCCTTGGACCCGAAGAGTGAAGGGAAGGTGTGTGTGTGTGTGTGTGTGTGTATGTGTGTGTGTGCGTGCACTTGACCACACACACCCCTCTGTGTGTATGTCGTGGGCATATCCTAATGTGCAGAATGTCTTTGGGATTCTGTCCTCTAAAAAAACCATGGAATTATTAACTTTGGTTCCAGCCCCTGTTTTGCAGCAAATCGCTGTCTGAAGATCCAGGCTGAGTGTTTGTCATTCCTACAAGGAAAGGTCTCCAGGGGTGTCTTCCCTGACCCGCTTGATTGCTGGGACCCATTCCCCTTGCAGGCAGGAGGCTCTTCCCTGCACTGAAGCCCCCTCTTCCTGCAACTCATTCCCTACTTCTGGTCCTCTCTGGAGATGGAGGATAAATGGTCAGCTCCTCTTCTTAAGGGTCCTTGATGGAGACCATGGTTAGGTTGCCTTTGAGACACTTTTCTCCAAGCTAGACAACTCCACCTGCCTTCAGCTTCCCTCAGGGGGCTGTCAGGAGCAGGAGCCCAGCGGGAGAGAACAGCAGAAAGGGGCGCCTGCAGCCAGCAGAGATGGAGAGCAGGAGGGGTGTCCCCATCAAGATGCCAGCAGCGCAGGCTCCGCGGTCCCGGGGTCTGCAGCACACACCCCGAGCCATCTCCTCACCAGGGCACAGGCTCAGCCTCTGAAACCAACAACAACCAGAACAGCTGTTAGCGTTTGTCCAGGTTTGACCCTGGGCCGAGCACTTTACAAGCGTTGCTTCATGTCATTCTTGCAACAGCAAGAATCGTGTGCAGTGGCGTCACGATTCCCATTTTGCAGGTGACGGAACTGAAGCTGGGAGAGGGAAGATGACTTTCCCGGGGCAGCCAGGACAGCTGAGATTTGAACTCAGCTCTAAAGTCAGTTCCATAACAGAATGCTTTAAAGCAACAGTTTACCATTTACTATTTAGAGTCATTTTTTTTCCCTTCAAGATCCTGCATGCTGAGCAACTTTTGATAAGGAGGAAGGTGTCGATACTGTTACAGAAACTTAAGTCTAAAGGGAAAGAACTCCAGGACACAGACAATAGCACATTTGTGGGGTATGTCTGTAGGGCCAGGAACTTCAGCCGAATTATTGCATTTAATACTCATCATGTCCCTGCAAGGTAGACATTGCTTCCCCCCTTGTAAAGATAAGGACATCTTTAAATCTATTAGTCGAGTCACCTGCCATGTCTGCTCTGCAGGGTCCACTGCCAGAGCTCCCGACCACGCCATTTGTTGGCACTAAAGGCCATTTCAGATGGAATGTATAGCCTGAGCCATGTCTTGTCGTCATCAACCAAATGCCACATACCTGGTCTGTGACAATTCACTGTGCATTAGTCTTTAAAAGCCACACGTGCGGAGAAAAATTAGCAGGAACAGACGATGCCAGCTACACACAAAAGGAGCAAGAGTGACCATGTTTCCCAACCTCCAGTCCTCCACGCATGATATAATACAAGGTTTGAGGTAGAGCTAGGAATCTTGTCATTTTACCTTAGCATGTTAGGCCACAGTAAAAACAAGCCAGAGCGTGGTGCAGAGGGTGTGACTAGAACCTTGGCTTTGACCTTGACTCATTGTGTGCATGTGGGTAAGTTGTGTCATTTTGCCGAACTCTGACTTCCGCTTGGATAAGACTGATGTACGAGTAATATTACATCGCACTATTAAATAGGCCACATTATTGCCTAATAGTAATATGTGGTGAAATTTGCCTTGATTATCTCAGAGATGATCATAAAGATCAGGTGATGTCATGGATGTGAAAACATGTTCTAAGCTCTAAACAAATGTAAAAGGCCTGACTACGAGAATTGTGGTGACTGGTCACAGCCATTGTCTCACCATCGTCACCCCCAGCAGACGGCACTGAGAGCCTGCGAAACTGGGGCCCCAGCAGGGACAGGACACGAGCCCCAGACGGCAGCTGACTTAAAGAACCAGACCTCGAATGGCACGCAAGGACTACAGTCCTAAACCCATTTCCCTTTGAAGTTCAGCGCATCTTCTTGTCGGATAAACGATGTGCGGACATTTGGGATGGCTTCTAATGCATCTACCCACAGTCGAAATCAAATCATCATAAAACAATTCATTCCACTACGGCTTGGCCCCCTTTTTGTTTTTCCTATTTCCTCCCTCTACCTCCCCCACGCTTTTCTTTCCACACGTTGCTCCATCTGTTCTACGTAGGATGAGCCTGGTCGTTGTCAGGGACCATGTTTATTTCAGCTTTCCAGCACACGTGTGTGGAACCATTGGAGAATGGAGAGATAGCCAGGCCCAGAACATACGACCAGCATTACGAGTGATACCGCAGTCCACGAACCCGCGTATTGTGGGATGATGCTGTGCTTCTCAGAGCGTGGACGGAGGGCTGGGTGTGATGTGTGTGCACAGCTGCTATAGGAGCTTTTATGCATTTGAAGCCAGAGAGACCTGGGTCACCGTCCTCCACAGATGAGCTTTGGGATGTAGCCACTTGGTTTCCTTGGCTTCGGTTTCCTTCTTTCTGGGTGATGGAACGAGGCTCTTGCAATTGCTCAGAGAACTGAGTGAGGTAACACATGCAAAGTGCCTGGCAGTGGTTGCTCTGAATAGATACTCCCTCCTCACAGCCCTCCCCTAAATGACACTGTCCTTGGTAGAACTGTCTACTGCTCTCTTCTGAGCAGACAAATCACCTACTGTCTCCACTCAGGTCCTTGGCGTAGCTGCCACCGTAAGAACGCGTGCGGACTGGATCATTACCCAACAGAGATCTGTATTGAAACATCAAGCCGTACCCCGTAAGTATGTACAAATACAATGTGTTCATTACAAAGCAAGTAAGTAAATAAATATCTTTTTAAAAACTATAGTGAGCTGACATAATATTATTGGGTCACAACTTTCTCTCGGCTGTTTTAATCCTTTGACTCTGAATAAATAATATTGCTAGCATGTGGTACATTATAATTGCCGAAGGAACAAAATGAAATAGGTGATAGCCTGTCTAGCAGAAGCATTTTCATAACGGGAATAAATGTATACCTGACTCTGCGGATGGGGAAAGAGAGGTGTTTAGATGGAGACTGACCAAAGTGCCATCTGTGGTTATGGGATGCTGTTTATTTGTTTGAATTCTTTTTAACAATAAGCTTATATCATTCTAAAAACAGAAAGGAAGGCAGGAACCGTGTGGCAGGGATTGGACGTAGGCATTTGCAGGGACTTGCATGGCAGGCGTTGGTTTTGAGGGAGATCTGAAGTGGTTTTTCTAACTTTCCCACAAGTCTCCTGCATGACTAACTCAGAGGCACACACCTTATCGTCAGGGCTTGGCAGTCACGGAAGGACAGCCCCCAGAGGGTGTGTGAGCCTCACTGGGGACCGGGAGGGTCAGAGCGTGACTTGTCTTGCGGTATGTGGCAATGTAACAGCACTGTGTGACCGCCACCTGAAACAAGGGGAAAGGGCGGCTCGCCACCCTCCCAGCTCTAAAATGCCGTCAAGGGCTTTGCAGAAGGTGTGAATCAGACCAATCAGACCGTTTGTTTCATGTAACCTACCCTTACTGATGCCACAACACAAGGTTGTTAGGAGGGAAGTCTTTGTTTTCATGCTTTATTTTATGTTTGAAGAAGAGAGCTTTGCCTTAATCCCTGGTGATCATGCCATTCCTTCCTCACTCCCTGGCTACCCGCTCCCTACAGCAGTAAATTTAATTCCTAGTGCTGGGAGGCCAGGGAGCCGGCAGCCAGCAAGCGGGGATTGCAGAGAAGTAGCCTGGTGCCGCGTCACACTTCTTCCCCTCCTTGACTCTTTTCCAGCATGAGGTTTTCTGCCCGCTTCTACTGTATGGACTTGTTTTAATCCTGCCCTCTTCCTCTGTGGTGGAAGTCACCATTGCCACGGGTGAGTTCTGCGGCTGCAGCCCAGCTCAGGCTGCACAAATTGCCCCCAACAATGGGTCCTAAAGGCTCCTGAATTTGAGAAGGTCCGTGCATTCTTTACTGGGGCAATGAGGCCAATACAATGGGAAGCCAACAGAGTGATTCCTAGACTGTACAATTCTCAAAAAAAAAAAAAAGTTTAGTAAGTTCATGCCGCTCGAACTCAACAATGAGATGCTACTTGAATGCCAGCCCTATTCATTCCCCTCTGGATGATAGGCTGGTCTGAGCAACAAAAAATTATTGCAAAATTCATGTTTTATTATTGCTGCTTCTTCATCTGGGTAGCACTCACATAGATATAACAACATTGTATCTCTCTCTCTCTCTCTCTCATCTCATATCAGTAGGAAGGTGTAGACAAGCGTGTTGCAGAATGTGTAGTCGTCTTGGAGTTAGCTTTGAAGTTCATAATCAATGTGCATGCTCTCTCATCTAATTTCTCTTGTGCTGCACACATTTCATTTTATTTGATCTTCCAAATAACCTCCCAAATTAGGAGGGTCAGGTGATTACTATTATACCAACTTACAGATTGAAAACTGAGGCCCAAGGTCAAATAAGCAGTAGGAATAGATTGGGGGTTGGAGCAGAAAAAAGGTGGTGTTGGACAGGTTGAGACTGAGGTGCCTTTCCAGATGAAGACACCAATCAGGCAGCTAAACACATGGGTACGGAACTCAGTATATAGACAGGCGGGCAGGGTACAGATTCCGGAATCATCAGTTTATCAGAGTAGTTCAGTGGAAAGATGTTAGCACACAACTTTGAAATGAAGCAATTTACTACACTTGTGTTTTCTTCTTAAGTAGAGGTAGAAAACTGGTAGCTCACGGGACAAATTCATCACATAGACATGCTCTTCTGGGTCAGGTTGGAATAAGGTTTTTAAAATTGAGAAATATCAGATAGAAACCCAATTTCAAGCATTTCTTTTGAAAGCAGAAGCTCTGGCATCGTGAGTCCATGTTCTCACTCTCAGTGATGTCAAGGAGTTGAGTCACTCTTATCCCTTGTGGACAGGACATTCTGTTTTGGTTTGCCACAGTCCTCACCACTCCTTATTGTATCACTGGCCTGCATCACTATCACTATTTTATCTTTCTGTCCTGAAAGGTTTTAAATTTGTGATCTTCACTGAGGTCAGATTGGCATTCCGGCAGTTTAGGTTCCTAATTAAAGTACATCCCAAGACTCAGCAGCTCCAGAAATCCTCCAGCCATCTAAACCCTCAGACATGACTCCAACGGGTTAGCATCCTCATCTGGTACTTAGAAATGCTGTCTTAGTATGTTAATGATCTTATTTGCATAGCCTGTTTCCCTACCTGGACCCAAAGCCGTCTGAGAATAGCACCACACTAATTCCATTCTAGTGTGTCCGGTATTAGCACAGAGCTCTACGCAGAATTGATATTCAGAAAGTGCTAGGTGGTAAATAATTGAACAAGCGCCTGCAATTCACAGTTTGCAAAGCTTGCTTATGTTCATTTTTTTTCATCAAAGAGCTCAGGGTGACCCAGCTCCTAACAGGAGAGCCAACACTGCAGCCAGGTTTTTGGAGCTCTGTGGGGTCCTCTCAGCCCTCAGCCCCACTCTGTGGCCCCCCTAGAAGTGTGACAGTCACCCAGGGACCATGACAGACTTGAAGGTGGGAGATGCTGCCTGTCGGTTGTCAGGGTAACATCAGGTATAAATGTATTGGAGGTGGCAGAAGTCACTCCCGATTCCCCCGAGAAAAGCAGCCATTCAATTCCCCGAACATTTACTGGGGGTGACTGTGTATGTGCTGGGGGCTGTGCCGGACTCTAGGTGACAACAGTGGAGAAAAGACAGTGGCGGCAGCTCCAGCTACAGGGAATTCAGGGGTGGGAGAGGCCCTGAAAAACTAACCGCGGCATTATGAGTATTAGAATTATTAATATTACATGCAAACTATATAAATTATAAAACAATCACATTCAACACAATAAAGGATAAGCTTTAAAATCTGTGTAAAGGAATAGGAAAAACTTTAAATGACTTATCAGGTACAAAAAGGTAGAACTTCTAGAAAAATTTCAATGATTGAAATTTAAAATGCAGCGGGTGTGTATAACAGCATATTCAACCCAGATGAAGAGACAGTCAATATGCTCAAACATAGAAGAAATTAACCAGGATGCAGCACAAAAGAAATAAGAGATTTAAAATATGAGAAGCAAAGAGGTATGGGAGTAGACTGAGAAGGTCTATCATACATTGAATACAAGTCTTAGAAAGAGAAGAGAGAGACAATAGGACGAAAGCAATATTTACAGTAATAATGCCCAAGGATTTTTCAGAACTAATTAAAAAGACACCAGTCCACAGAATTTAAGCAGACCAATTAATTCCATGTATGACAAACAAAAAGAAATCCAACCTTTGATTCGTTTTGGTGAAACTGAAGAACCAAAGACCATTGTCTTCAAAGGAGTGATAGACGAATACTTGATTTATCAACAACTTCTTGACAGTTACAATGAAAGCCAGAAGCCAATTGGAATCACATCGTCACTGTGCTGAAAGAAAATAATAAGCATCTTATAATTCTATCCAGTAAGTATATTGTTCAACAACGAGGACAAGGTAAAGACAGACAAACTGACAGTTTTCCCCTCAGAGACCCATACTAACGAGTGTTCGGAAAGACTGTACCAGTTAGGAAGTCTGACATGTAAGAAGGAAGGACAGGCGAAGGGAATGGTAAATATGGGGGTAATCATGAAAAAATGAGGAGGGGAGAGAGAGGAAGGGAAACAGTCCCTGGGGACCCAATGGTGGTTCTTAGAATAGGAAGATGGCAGAGTCTCCCCATTTGGTTGCAGTCCCAGGGGACGAGGTTGACGGGCAGCATTTGGTAAACAGACCTAAGCACACCCCAAGCAAGATAACCAAACAACTGAAAAGAAAGTTACCTTTCAAGTCAAGGTTTTTTTTGTGGGGGGGGGGAGTAAGTCCCTGCATTTTTCCTCCCAAATAATTCTATCACACTCCATAGACATTCTCTAGCCATTTTTGCATCAGAGGAGGTGGACCAAAGCACCCGGGCATGGGATATGGGAAGAGAAGTTGGCTGAATTATCTGCAGAATTGGCTTAGTATCTTCCTTCATTTTACTAGTGAAAAATCATGTCTTATTTCAGGCTGTGTTCTTCAGGGTGCCACAGCCCGCAGCTGGCGGCCTCTGACAAAGAACCGAAGGTAGCTCGTGTCCAGTCTTGCACTGGGCCAGCAAGGAGGGCGTGAAGACAGTGCCAGGTGGCACTAGCCCTGTGTTGCAGTGGTTGTTGTTGGCAGCACCCCAGTGCTGTGCCCACATTTCATTTGTTTCAGCTCATACTGGGAGATCAGAGAAGAGCTACAAGGCAGGTAAAGGACTTGCGTCTGTTGAACAAACCTTGGGCTTGTCCTTGGATCAGCTTCCAGCTCCTTCTCTCCAGCTGAAGCTGAATCACCGGGAGACGCTCAGTCCTAATCCACTGGGTCCCCAGCACCGAGCAAGCACCAGCACCAGCACCAAGAGGGGATGGGCTTTCATGCCCACGCTTTCATGCCCACGCTTTCATGATGATTTTGTTTCAAATGATGCTGTCTCCAGCTGGTGGATCCTTTAAGTCTGTTCGTAGAAAAAGGAGCTTGTGAGTGTTTTCAGTGACAGAGAAGAAAAAAGCGAACCTGAGAAGCACAGAGGAAGCAGTGCAGGAGCTGGGAAGTAGAAATGTGAGTAACCACAGGAGAGCGGAGGTGAGCCAGCCTTCAAGAGAAGCTTCCAGTAAATTAACGAGGAACGCCAGAGGGGAACAGTTGGAGAGTGAAGGAAGGAACTGTTTGGGAGGGTAGAAGAAGAAAAAACAACAAGCTTGGTGAGGGGTTGTTTGAAGTTAAAGAAGTTAGCTCCTCTCAAACTGGGGGTTTGCCAAGAACCCTACAGAGATTTTCTCGAATCCAAAGGAGGCAATTTCCCACTTTCTGCTTAAAAGGGCTGCACTTGAAATTTCATTTAACCTCTGTCTTTTCTGACCAACTGCCTGATCTCACACACTGGGGCCGTCACAAGGTCTCCCACAAGTTCTTAATGTGCTTAGACACATGACCATGGCACATACTCAAAGATTCAAATCTATGTCAAGATGATTTTCTAAACTATCTTGAAGGAAAGTGTTTTATATAAGAGAAAGCAATGAGATGGATGGATACTTATATTTTAATTCTTTTGTATAGTTGATTATTTTAGAAGCAAAAGCATTTGGCGTACACTGAAAAAAAAAATGGCGGATGGGATAAGATTGGCTTCTCTTTGAATGCCGGGTCGATGGTATTTGAACTAACAAATTTACTATGAAACTAAACTTCCCTCAATTTCTGAGGCTATTTGTGAGCTTGGCTATCTGTACAATAATGTAAGAAATAATGTTTTAAAAAATGAGCCCATATTTCTTTGGCTTTCCTCCAATAAAACTACAATTTGAAGGGAAAGGTTGGAAAAAGAAAGGGAGATGGCAGAGCTCGTGGTGCACCAGGGCGCATGGCCAGGATGTGTTGGACACAGAGGTTAAGACACAAAGAACGGTAGAAATAACAGTGGACTGAATTTTAGAAGCAAGACTGCGAGACGCAGTTGCAACGTCCCTCGTTCCCTGCTAACACCCCGTGCAGCGCTGCGCTGAGAACGCCCGCGTCTGCCCCTGCTCTCTGCACCTACCCACGGCGTACCTGGCACTTCTCTGAACCTCGGTTTTCTCACAGCAGGACAGTGATTAAGAACAAGGGCTTTGGGGACTGACAGAGCTGGTTCCAATTCCAGTTGCAACAGTCAGCAGTTGAGTGACCTGCAGCAGTTTTTTTTTTTTATCACTCTGTGTCTATTTCCTCTTCTGCAAAATGGGGTTATAACAGTATGTGCATCAAAGGGCTGTCACAAGGGATCACGCACAGTCACACGTGTGTAGCACCTGTCAGATCAGCAGGCACACGGAGTTGACTGGAGAATAGCAAGGTGGAATATGGGAATGTTCGCTGTAAATAGTAGTTGCCACATATATGTTAGTTGTCAGTTCTACAGGACATGCATAAATGTGTGCTCAATTTTAACCAGGCGTGGTGGCACACACCTGTAGTCCCAGTTACTTTGGAGGCTGAGGAAGGAGGATCGCTTGAGCCCAGGAGTTTGAGGTTGCAGTGAGCTGTGATGACACCACTGCACTCCAGCCTGGGTGACAAAGCAGGACCTTGTCTCTAAAAACAAATTGTCCATTGTTCGTGCCAAGTGAGATTAAAAAAAAAAAAAATGGGCGTTAAATTGAACAGTATGTTCTGTGAGAGGTGCTGGGGTTCATTCTGCAGGGGGGTGTGGAAGTAAACTTTGCACATGTCATGAAGTCAGGCCCCAGGGTGCGTGGTCATTTCCCATTAGACAGCTGGACGGGCATCAATTTCATGGGTGTGAAGATTGGCCTTGACCTTTAACAGATGGACCTGGCCATGGACCTGGCCTAGACAGAGCTTGGGTGGGGCACGCCCTTGCCCCTCCTTTAGAAGAGAGGGTTGTTTTTCCAGCACGAGGTTATTGGCCAGGCAGCCTCCTTGTGTGCCTTTCCCACCCTCGTCGGGCCGGCGGCCATGCCAACGGGATGCCAAAGACCAAGGCCTTGAGAGATCGCGTCTCACGAGTTAAAAGGCTATGGCGCTGCGGACATTCTCCGGCTCGGTCATGCTCACGCCATGGAGATGCTGAACAAAACGACCACATAAACGTTTTCCAAGTTAAAATTGGATTTGACGCTTCATGGGACTCTGGTGCCAAGTGCAGACTGTGCTCTTTCTCATCGCTACGCAGCCCGAGTCTTTCTCAGCCATTTCAGTAAACACCGAAATGTCATCCTAGGGAGAGTCGCTCAGAAGGTTTTATTAGTTTGGATGAATTCTTTCTTCCTTCCTCTCTCTCTCTCTCTCTCTTTTTCCACTTGTTCAAAATCTGATACACATTCTCTGTGCTGGTTTAGTCTTTCCACGTTCCATTGGGCAATCACAGAGAACAGCTTGTCCTGCATACTTTGTTTTAAAAATCATGTTTCCAGAGAAACACGAGGAAGAACATCAGGAATCCGAGGGCCAGTAACTGCAGTTAGCTTCTCAGGCCAGCTGGACAAGTCAGCTCCAGTCTCTGGGCCTCAGTTTCCCCCTCTGCACAGTGCGGTCAGAATTACATTCTCCCGGCTTCAGTCTTACAGTAGGTGGAAAACATGGGTTTAAAAAATTATCCTCCATAAAGCGTTTAGATGCCTCAGAGGAGGAGACTGCAGAAATGCAGTCAATCGTCATCATTTCCTCGAAGAAACCGAGGCACTTTGAAGATGTCTAATTGGTCCTTACCCAATGACCGCAAGGTGCGTGCCCCGAGTGTCACACGGGGAGACCTGCCGGCTTCACTGGTATCTTGCAATACAGGAAGATGTTCTCGCAGCACAGAGGAGCCCCCTGTTTCCTCCTGAAACTTGAGAAGAGTTGGGCAGAAGCAGCACGGAACTAATGCTAGAATGTTACCCTTCTCGCTTTCTCTGTGACTGTTTACGTGTGGGGCTCGGTTCTCCCATCCACTTCCAGTGGCTTCTCTTCTTGCCTCAAGAACCAGCTTTCTTGGTCTCCCTAGCATCTTCCTGGCCTCTCTGTACAGCGTCCCTTCCTGCTGGGCGAGGGGCAGGACCCTCTCTGGAATGGGGGTCTCGTGACCTACAGTCACACAAAATAGGTCAGATAGTTTCTTTATGGCCGGTTTTTATACAGAAAAGGTGGAGGGAAAGTTCGAGTGATATTTTGAGATATTTTATGGTTGTCTTTCAAGAAACGGGGTTCTGGTTTCTGTGACCCACCTTGGGGAGGAGGGGTTCCGGTTTCCACGACAGTCTGGGGGAGAGCAGGACCAAGAGGCAGATGGCAGGAGAAGGTCAGAGAAAAACTTGCTTCCGAGGCCTGCATTTCGGGGTACTGTTTTCCGAGCCCCAGCAGGGGCTCTGGGTGTTTAGACGAGCAAGGTAATGTTGATGGCAGGGTGTCTGTCACCCTGGCATCCCCACAAAGCAGGGCCTGGGGCTGGCAGTGGGCGCTGAGTCACGGTCCTCCCTTGGTCTCAGGACGGCTGAACTTTGTGTGCCCCGAGATGCGGCTGGCGTGGTGCTGGCCCGCAGGGGCTGTGACAGAGACGCGCAGCTGGATGGGACACCGTGTGCAAATAGCAAGACGATTTACAAGCCCTAAGGGACACCGAAGCCTCTGAGTCTGGTCCCAGGCACAGGACCAGAGCGTATAACTACCTGGTCCAAGATTGTCACACAAGGTCATAAAACGCCTCGCAGGGAGCTCAGGGTAATTAAATTAAGACAAATCTGACAGAGAAGAAAAACAGGTTGAAGCTCAGGAGGCAGACAAAATGCCTCTGCCTGGAAATTTCACTGGAATCCGGCTCCAGATTCATTGGAGAGTCTTTCCCAGGAGCGGCCCCGGCCCAGCAGGCCCCCCAATGCCTGTGGGTTCTCCCCCGTGCAGTGGGGTGTCGGGGAAACCTTGGCAAAGTCCAGGTGGGAACACACAAGTGAAATGCACCCACTTCTAACCATTCGGGTGGATCTGTTTACTGACCCTAGTGGTCACACGCTTGGGGCCAGTTTGGGTTCCACTCCATCCGCACGATTTCCCCTCCTGCCGGAACACACACTGCTCCCGGGGCAGGCCAGGTCCCTGGAGCATCTGCCCGCTCCCAGCACTAACACCAGCCGGCATCCTCCTGTCCGAGTGTGACGACACGGGTTTGTTTTGGGCATAACGTTGACTGTGCTTTTCAGCACGACACAGTGATTATTGGCAAAGAGAATCTCCAAGTTCTAGTTTGGGAGAACTTTTGGAGCTGGAAACAGATGCCACCACCTTGTCTGCTCCCTCCAGCGCCGGGCTTGTCCCCTCCCTCCCACCCAAAGCACATGGCATCATATTTGCAGAAATCTTTGTTGATCTTCCTTCTGATAAACAGTTTTTGTATTAAAAAGTCTTCTTTCTCTTCTATCTAACAAATATGCTCTGGAGCTGGAAGTGGGAAGAGGGGGCGGGGAGGGGAGACACCCTAGAGAAACGTCGCAGGGGAAGCACGTTCTCTGCAAGAGTGACGCAGAACGTCAGAACTCCAGGAATTTCCATCCGTTTCCATCGCTGTTCTAACGCCAGCATCTACAACAGCGCCTGGTACACAGAAGGCGCTCAGCGAACATTATTAAATGAAGGATCTCTCAGTTGGGGCAGGTCAGACAAACCAACCCAAGCGGGGAGCAAATCACGTTGCCAGAAATGGTTTTTCCCGTGGTTATTAAGCCTGGCGAGCCATCCGCATCCCCTGGCAGCAGTAAAAAACCACACAATTGCAGTCATGCCCCCAGCAACTGCACGAGTCCAGGGTGGTGCCAGGAATCGGCATCTTTGCAAAGCCCCACGCAGGTGCTGAGGCCAACGGTGCCCGGACTGGCCTTTAGGAACCACAAATGTAAGTTCTAACCACATTTGCCAGTAGCCTCTGTGTGTTTTCTCTTCCCCACTGGAAAGAACACGTGTATACACGCACCCACCCTGAAGAGTTCAAGACCGAAAGACCAACAAACGGTGGTGTAGACACAGTTCTGCGCTGTAATGGTATGAATCTGTTACATGCAGCCTCGGCTGCGGATAAACACAGATGTACCAGGGAACGGGCTCATGGAGGCTGTTCTGACTTGCTGGTTGGAGAAGAAAGGGTCAGCTCAAGTTAATCACTTAAACAAATACGTCAAGTTAAAACGGAAGGGTTGAGAGGAGGGCCACCTGCATAAAAGGGACTAACGGATCCCGTCTCCTGACACCTTCCTTTGGAGACAGAGAGCAAGCTGGTCTGGGGGCCGGGCACTTACCCGCATGCAGGAGGCTCTGAGCAGAGGTGAGGAGGTTTTACAAACCTCCCTCCCGGGAGGCCAGGCCACCGAAACAACAGTGGGGGCTGGCGTACCCCCCAGGAGGTGACAACAGGGGTGTGTCGCTGTCCCCTGACAGCTCTGGTTACAGTCCCCACGGAAGAATCTGGTGAACGCCAGGCTTATAAATGAGCGCCCTGTGGACCTTGAATTCTTGCATTCCAAGACTTGCATTTCCAAGACTCACTAAGCCTAGAAATTAAAAGCACCCTGATCTTGGTGCCTCTTTTCCCCCCAAACAAAAATTAAAGCCTGGTGCTAAATCATTATTCCCTTTCTGGAAAATTGTTGCTTGTAAGAAGGTTTTACTTTATACATGATTTCTCATTACCGTGATGGAACAGAGGAGCTATCTTCAAGCCAGCAGAGAAACAAATTAACTTGGCTTCTTTTCTTTCCACTGTCCACTCCGACGCCGTTGGACCCCTCTGCCATTCCTCCCCTCTCGGGCCTGGCTTGCTTTTCCGTTTCTAAAATGACCTCTCTCAAGGAGGCTCCTTTCTTCCCTCAGATGGGAATCAGGGGAATCCTTAGAGGGTCGCTGGGGTGTAGACAGCAGGAAATGGCCCACCGCGGAGGCATTTATCATTTCTCTTTCTGTCCTCTTTTCTGCAGGAGGGCACTTCTTGTGAAACCAAGTCATGAATAATGGATGCGGAGCTAAGCCTGCATTTTGGTCTTATTAGCATGCACCTTGTCAGAAATTGCCTTCCCTGGCGCTGCCGATCCGCTTTCCCTGCTCTGCCGTCCCAGGTACTGCGTCCTGTGACCCCTCTGATGTGCATTTGAATTCCTCCTGCCTGTGTCTTGCTGTCCCCGAGTCATCTCTGATTGTTGCCGCTTGCGGGTCCCCGAATTCCCCTGTCATTGCCTCTGGGGAGTCGTCCCTTTTGTCTAGGCTTTTCTTTGTTTCTTTTTTTTTTTTTTAAAAAAAAATCCATTTTCTCTTTTCTCATTATTATCCTTCAAAGGATTTTAATCTGCCCTGGTGATGCAGAACTTCTTTTTTTTTTTCCTTCAGAAAATATTTAATGGTGTAAATTCCTATCCTAAGATTTCTCTGTCCTATTTTTTGTTTAGCTGTTTCATTTGTTTCTAATTCTTTTTTTTTCTTTCTTTTCAAACTCTCCCTATTGGGCTTTGTAGATTCAAGTCATCTTCCTGTTCACGTTGGTCTTCTTTAGTCCGTCACGTGGCTTCTAATCAATAGACCTTTTTCTGCAGTAAAATGTGTGCCGTATCCAGATCTCGAAAGCAATGCCCTCATCTGAATATTCATTCAAGACTCGCAATTTGACTTAACTAAGACATTTCACAGGCTGGCGTCTTTTACTTTCAGGATTTAGAAGAACCAGGTTCCAATGTCAGATACACTTCTAATTGGCTATGTCACCAGGTACAAATAAATCAGACTCTGTAAAGTCTCAGTTTTCTTATCTGCGAAATGACAGGGCTGGCTACAGTCATTGCTGTGCTCCTTGCTATTTGAAACTGATGTCATTCTAAGTTTCCCTCCTGCTGTAAATATATCAGCATCTTCCCCAGTTATCGCTCTCTGTCTGGTGTTAGATGCATTATTTCACCTCCACCTTCAGACGGTTCAATAACTCAGCCTGTGGTCACAGGCGTTTGTAAGATTCCAGTTCCGCCTTATCTTTGTTCTATTACCGCCTCTATCTTTCTTCTCACACACACATAACACGCTGTGCTTATGTTGACTTTGACTTGAACCAGGCAGAATAAACACAGAACCCACTGAAAGATGCTCTGTGAGACGTGCAGGCTCTGAGGAACTGCAGGCTGCGGGGAAATGCTGACGCAGGCATTTGTGCAGTCAGCGTCGCTGCAACCAAAGGGGACACATTGGCAGTGCTCTCAGCTCTCTTGCAAGCTGTGTCGGTTAATAGTCCTAAATAATATCTACGGCCAGATTAATCACTCAAGCAGGGTTCACAAGCAATGGGGGGCAGGCTTGTCACCATGTGCTAACCTGGACCCCATAAGTCAGTGATGGGGAGACCACAATAAAAACTGACGCTGGGACATAGGCTGGGTGACGGAGGGACTGCTACCAAAGACTGTCTTACCGCTGCAGTAGTTTCTCAAATAAGGTATAAAATGTATGGGCTTTACTTTTTTTTTTTATCGTATATAATGGTTTCCTTTTATACACAATGGATTCTGTGGTTATCCTTAGGTAATTAATTGAGTCTGGCCAAAGGCTAGGCACTCGTTCTGCAGACATTGTGAAGAATTGGGATGATCGTGTATGTCATCCGTATTAAATGGCATCATTTATGGGAAACAAGAGCTGACCCTGGGCCGAGTAGACGCCTCCCGGGTGCCTGACAGGTGCCTTGGCTGTGGTGATCCTTTGCCTTCCCTGGTGTTTGCTGTTAGTGGTGGATTTTACACCGCTACATGGGCTCTGTGCGTCCTTCTTCCTCCAGATGTGTTCGTTTCCTGGGGCTACCGTAACAAAACGTCACAAACTGGGAGCTTCAAACACCAGAAGTTTATCCTCACACAGAAGTCTGAAAGCAAGGTGTGGGCAGGGCCCTGCTCCTCTGAAGTCTCTAGAAGGAATCCTCTCTTCTCTTCCCAGTTTCTGGTGGTGGCCAGCCATCCTTCATACTCCTTGGCAACCAGTGTCTCCATTGTCATGTGGCCTTCTCTCCCCTCTCTGTCTTGAAATCTCTCTCTTTTTATAAGGACACCAGCCTTTGGATTTGGAACCCACCCTAATCCAGCATGACTACATCTTAATTTAACTAGCTACATGTGCAAAGACGCTATTCCCCAAACTAGGTCACCTTCCGAGGTTCTGGGTGGACCTGCATTTGGGTGACACTGTTCAACCCAGTGGAGCGTCTGCTTAGGTATATCTGCTGAAAATGCCAAAGGCAAAATCAGAAGTGTCTGGAACAAGTGAGGAACTCTTTTTTTAGGACTGGCTTTCCTAAAGAACATTCAAGAGCTTGAGTATACTGACTCTCTGGGCATTAAGCCAGACTTATCTCCTTAGGGCTTCACTTTGGTTTGAATTATTAGCTCCAAACACTTACATTTATTTGGCTTAGGAAAAAAAATCTATCTTACTCAGCAACACTGAGACAAGGTTATTAACCTCACTATTAGATTCACATTTTTATCAGTGGTTTCAAAGTGGCTCTGGAAGGCCAGAAGATAGCCCTCCATCTTCCTTTCATCAAAAACCCTCGACAACTTTGTTTACATTTGATTTTTATTATAAAGGCAGAAACGATGAAATAATATATATTAACCACATGTTACTCTAATCAGAGTCAATGAAATGGTTTTATTCTATGGAATTTATGTTCCCTACACATATGTTATGACCTGAAGTGATCACAAGAAAGATGTTTATGAATAAGCACTTGCTAAACTTCACCAGGATGCATACATTAAATCACGATTTAAATATAAAAGGTGGAGAAACCCTACTTTGGAGCCTATAATTCCCAGGCCCTGAAGTCTCCCTCTTGCTAGTAGGTGGAACTGCTTTTCCTCCTCCCTCTTCATCCTCACGGTATCCCTCCTACCCTCCTCCCTCTGTGGGGGTTTAAAGAGATAAAGGGGGAGCTTATCTGTCCCAGCACCTGGGCCTCCGCGCCCTCTGGAGACATTCCCAACTAGACGTCAGGGTCCAGATGCTGGATGGAGCTCACGCGGTAACTCCTCTTCTTCCCCAACCCATATTTTTAAAACTGTCTGATGTATTTACAAGCACACAGCCGTGTGCAGAAACAAGGAAAGGAAATCTCTGTGGACAAGCAAAGGAGCAATCTCTCTAAACCACACAGGCAGAAGGAGACCCACAGCTGTGAGGGAGTGGGGGCCTGTCCCACATTCCTCTGAGGGCCCAGGTCCGGAGCCAGGCCACACAGGCCGGGCAGGGACGGGGCTCCACACCGGGGTGGGGTCAGGACTGAGCTGCCCACCCAGGGGCTGTGGTCTGGCAGCAAACTGCAGCCCTGTGGCTGCGGCCACAGCGACATTCCCGGCATGTTGCGGGCGCCCAGAATCCTGCTCCCACCAGGGCGCAAGCTGAAGCCACTGTGACATCGTCCCAGCAGGAGTCCTCACCTCCCACAGTAAGTGAGGAAGAGGACATCCAAGAAAGCCCAGCAGCCACAGGCACGAGGACTTACCTCTTATCTCAGAGAAGTATTTTCATTTCCTGAAGGAAATACAGGAGGAAATAGCATCTGTCAAACACACGTTGATGGCTATAGAAAAAAACCCATTAGACATTTTGGAATTGAGGGGTATAATCATTGAAACAAAAACTCAACACATTGGTTGACTATCACTCTGGGTACAATTCAAGAGCGAATTCATGAAATGGAAACTCAAACTGAAGGAATCGTCCAGAATGGACCACAAAGAAAAAAAATAAGAAAAAAAAAAAAGTTAAGGGACAAGGAAGATGAATCTAGAAACTTCAACATTTACCCAGTGAATTCTAGACATGAAAAAGAGAGAGACTCCCCAAGGAATAGTGTTTGCAAGTAAGAATTTTCCAAGGAGAAAAGAAAAAGGCCTGAGTCCTTAGAAAAATATCTCACAAAGTACCAAGCAGAATGAATTTTAAAAAAATCCACATTTAGACACATGTTTGTAAAAGTTTAGGATATATAAAGGTAAAGAGAAAAATCCTAAAAAGCTACGAGAGAGAGAGAGAGAGAGAGAGACCCACCCACAGACACGCACAGATACAGGCCTCATAAAATTTCCTCCAGACATGCACGTTTAAAAAATAAACAATTCTCTTGTCTCAAAGTTGGATCTTTTCAGGGAAATATTTTGCAATTTTAAGTACCAGCTCCCTCAGTTTCTGGGTCTCAGTGGGCGTAAGGGGCAGACAGCCAGTTCTAGTGTTTCTTAGCTTCTCTGTGAATCGCTGCGTCGATGTCAAAGTTTCTCTCTGCCTTTCCCCAGCAACCTCAGAAAACCTCCCATTTGCTCTCCTTGGGTCCTCGGCAAGGAAGGCCACCTTTTGAAACTGAGCAAATAAATATATAAATAGTCCTTGAATTGCTCTTTTATTAAAAACAGCATTTCTCCCTCAAAAGTTCCAAAGACCTCTTTCTCTTTCCTTTTCTACCATAAGGAGATCCTTGGATATATTTCTGAAGGAAACTTTTTCCCAAATGACATTTTTGGAAAATTTCTCTCTCTCTGTTTTTTTTTTTTTCTCTTACAGTTTCCTCTATAGCAGAGTTGGGCATAGGCTCTGTAAACCATTTAAGTGAATTTAAATTTAAGTCCATTAAAGATTTAAGATGTCATTTTTCTTCTACAGCTCTATGATCTTTTATCCTAATAATTATATCTAAAATACTATACCAAAGAGAAAATTTTCAAAGGGTAAAACAGACCTACTATTTTCACTACAATACTGAGAGACTTAAAGAAAAACTTTCAAGGAAATGAGCTTTGTTACGGGCCCACTGGGTATATTTTTTTCATTTTCTAGTGGTGGAATAAATAATGAGTGGATTCCAGAAAAAGCCACGCAGAAGAAAGGTTTAAAAGTGCAGTATTGAAGTGAGTCAGCAAAGCAACAGCTTCCTAAGCTAAGCTGCCTGGAGTACTGCTTCCTCAGCTGTACCCCTCTCCGTGGGATCCACTCGATGACAGCGTGGACAAGTGACCGTGACCTTGGGGAGGTCACTCCAGTAAGCACCAGGGATCCAGCACAGATATCTTCCCCAGTCACCTTGCATCTCCCACACCCTCCTCCTCGCGGAAGTCCAGGTGCTGTCAGTTGTAGTCACCTGGTTGCAGACGTGCAGAGTTTGTGTGACAGATGAAGGGGCCCATTCATGCCCAGAGGGGGCTCCTCTCTTGGGAAGGGAGTGGCAGGGACACGAAGGTGATTCAGCTGTCAGCATACACAGATGAGTTCAGGTGTAACCCCATCCATGCCCTACATTGGGTGCCCAACGAATACTTGTGGAATTAGCTATTTAATTAGTGGACCAGAGAGCAGGAAGCTCCAAGTCCAGAAGAAGATTTGTGCAGTTATAGTCTTTGAGGGTCATGGGAGGGAGCAAAGCCATACTGGAGTGGGGTAGCGATTCTCCCTCATTTCAGCACAGGTTACTGCCATGCTGCCATATTGACGGGGCCAAAGGATGGACAGTCCCGGTGGAGGAGTTTCAGCTGGGTGCACCTTTAGCAGTGCACGTTTGATGGGCCTCAGCTTCCAACAGCAGTGGAAGCAGCAGGGTCTTCATGAGCATCAGAAGTCTTTGCAACAGGGTCAATACAAGGGTCTGGGGCAGATGGGAGTTTGGGAGGTATGGTCACTGTCACCTGGGGGATGAGATGGCTGTGACTATAGGCAGGCAGGACATACCTGTGGTGACTCCCAGACCTGGCAGCATTGGAAGGAGGGGCATGTATCAATGAGGGTTCAGGTATGTGAAACTGAAAATATTCAAGCTATTTTTAGCAAAAAGAGGATTCAATACCAGGGATTAGGAATTTGCAGAACCCCTGGGAGAGCTAAGAGTGCACTGGAGAGTAGCCTCCCTCTGCTGAGGACGTGGGGCTCAAGAGGCCAGCACAGGGGTGGTAGGGTTCAAAAACACACGGCCAGGGTGCTGTCCAGCAGGCGCGGACTACAGTTGCTTCTCAGCACCACTGAAGCTGGTGCTGGATCCTGGATGCTGAGTCAGGCAGCCCAGCCTCCCAGGACTGTAGCTCCACAACTCCACCTTCCAAATCAGGCAAGTTCATCATAAACGAACCTTCCAGAACCTTAGCTGCAAGAGAGTCTTACAAGGGGTTTTTTTTTTTTTTTTTCCTTTCTTTCTTTCCAGCCCTGTCGTACAGGAAGCCACACAAAAAACAAAGTTGGATGGAACATGAATGCCAATTCTCCAAATTCTCTACCTCTCCCATGTGAGTGGGGTGCTGGATTTCGAAGTGGATTTTAAGTCAAGGAGCAGCATCAGAAAAATGCCGGAATTCCTAAAGCAATAGATGGAGGTGAAACCAGGAAAATCTGATTTGTCACTATTATGTAACTACTCTAGATTGTGTGGGCTATGGAAAAATACAGATGGTGCCTACTTCGCAGGGTTATATTAAAGATTTATTAAGACAAAAATAAAAGGTCTGTGCACACTGTAAACTGTAATTTTAGGTGAGAAACAAACACATACAACTCTTTTCCTCTAATGAGTCAGAAATAAATCCTGTTGGATAAATTCTAACCGGGACCCTCTTATAGAAAGTTTAAGGAAGGAATGGTGAGTACTTGGTGTTTATCTTGATAAGTGACGACTCCTGGTAAAATGTGAGTCCCCAACTGCCACCATCCCACGGAGATTCAATTAACCTTTAGCAATAGCTCTGACCTACGGCTCCAATCTGCTCTTTCATCTGAAAGCTGGCATCTGGCATCGTCACCTGCCACAACCCAGAGAAAGGACCAGAAGCCCATTGGTCCCACCCAGTGGAGAGTGTGCCTGACGGCCGCCTTCTCCTATTCCGTCCCCCGCCCCTGAGGGCTGGCACCATGCTGTCCCTCCTGCCTCTAGCCTAGCCAACAGCAACTTGTAGGTGCCAGGTTAGTGCCACAATTCTTGCAGAGATGGGCTTAATTTTTTTAATTCGCCAATACAATGAATTGCTATCTCGGTTTTAGGAAAGCTGTTAGAACAGATCTGAAACCTGACCTCGGAATTAGTCTTTAACAGAATTTTACATATGAGCCAATGTGGTCAAAGAGAGGAAAGAAACAGGAGAAGGAAGGGAGGGTGGGGGAAAGAGCTCCATGCAAATTCTGTACTGTAAAGAAAAGTCAACCCAGAGTGGCAAAACAAGTGCAAGCCCGTTTGGACAGATTTAGGCTGGGTTCACCACGGGGAGCTCTACCCGACACATCTGGGCTCAAAGCCATCGTATTTTCCATTAGTCACAGCTCAATTCCCCTCGGTTCTGTCCCAAAAAGCCAGAGCTGAATTTGGAAGATATATCCCTGCTCCTGCGGCACAGTATGAATAAGAGCAGCAAACAGGCTGGAGACACTGAAGACACAAAGCCCACTTGCCCCTGACGCTTCGAGACTTGGGGACCAGCCAGGGTCTCTCCCAGGAGTCATTTCTCTTATGGCAACACAGACCACCTCGGTCTGTTTCAATAAATATCCCTCTGAGTTCATATGAAAGATGTAGACTGGCTAGTGGGGGAGAATGTTCTAGAGTCTGGTGTGTTAGTGTCGGGAAAAGACTCTCAAGCGAAATCATGGCCATTTCCTCCCACCGTCGCTGGAAACCCCACTGGGGTCAGCACTGCGCACAGAACGGGGGGCTCAGCTCAGCCCTGGGTCACTGTGAAGGTGCTTTCCATGCAGCGGCAATTTGCTTACCTGACTCATTTCCTGCCGGACAGCACGCAGCATTTCAATAGCAGCTTATAGCACAGGTGCGACACATTTGTCATTTTTGACTGTGTTTTGTTCTTCTTCCCTGCGAGTTTCCTGCCCACGTCTTCTGCTGCAGGAGAGGCGACATCGGCCTTGACCCCATCCCGAAACAAAAGTTGGCATGGTGGTATTCAGAGCTACCGTCATTTAGGATCTTGCTCTGCAGAAGGAAGAGCAAGGATTTGGGGTGAAAGCAAGTGCCAACTTCTGTTTCCCTGAACCTCAGTTTTCTCATGTGTGAAGCGGGAAAGTCAAAAAAACTATCACATGGGGTTGTTAAGAAGTGAGATAATGTTCAGGAAGTATCTTAAATAGTAAAGCTATATAAATATTATTATTAAACAGGTGCAGAAAAAAGTTCAGGTCACCCAAATAGATATTTCAGAGTCCAACTCATTAAACTTGCTCTTTAACGATATTGCTGAACTTTAAGAATTTCAAAGACAGTATCATGGTGTTAAAAGGAGTTTGCTATAGATTCTTTCCCCCACTTCACTGTTTAACTCTGAGTAAGTCCTGTTAGCAGGTTGGATAATTATATGAAATGGCCGTAACTGTTCCAAGAGGTTTTTGCAGCAGCAATATGTGCTGGGTGTTAGCTCTTTTAAAGGAAGGCTGAGACTAAAGGCTAAAGATGTAGTTTATCAAGCTCTGCACGGTCTTGTTTCTTGGTTCCTCTTTATTTTGACACCTAAGCCTGTGTGATTCAATTTCCTTGGCCCGTACCACCCTGGCTGAGTCTCCCAAGATGGATGGGGCCCTAATCACCTTGGTAAGAGCAGCCAAGGGTTCCCCCTCTGCAGCTGGCAAAGCCAATGTCTGGTGGTGTCAACACTGTGGTCACCTTCCTGACCCATGTTTGTTGGAGATTCTTCTGCTAGTTCCTTGCCCCTTCTCTCCAAGCAGAGCAAAGGAGCGTCAGATAATGGCCAGGCAAACAGATAAGATTTTTAATAAGAACATTTCTCGTCTTCTCTCGGCTGGAGACTTTTCTGTTTTATTTTCTTTCCTTCTGGAGATAAACAAAACAGGAAATGAAACTCAAAAACGCACAAGGCATTTTTGTTCAGGCAAATAAAGGATCCGATTTAACATCCCTCATGCTAAATTCGTTCTCTAATTCATAAGTCAGATCAAACCTTAGAGACTCATTCGATTTCTGTTGGAGGGATTAGGCTTCTCTGGCTTCCTGAGCCACGCCCAGTCTGGAACAGTGCCCTCGCCTAGAGCCCATGCATTTTGTCGCTGGGTATGTGTTAGGCATTTCCCTGTAGTTTCCGCTTTATGGTTGGGAAATTGGGCTTCCGTGAGGTTTAACCCTGGACACCCAACTGTCCTGAGCTCTGGAGGTTGCTGAGAATTTGTATGACTTATGCCCAATAGGGCTTTAAAAATCAAAGGGTCTTTTATAATTTCCAGGAGATTCTCAATCAGTGTAATTGTGGCTACTTATGAAATGCCCGTTATAGTCTAAGTACTGCAAGGGTACTTAAAAAGACGAAATAGGGTCCTTTCAGTCTTCCCATCTTGTTAAGGGACCAGCAAGGTCATGTCCATCAAATCCTTTCAATGTCCTCCTGCATTACTCAGAGTTGCAAGAACAAAACCCATCCGAGGTAGGCTGAGCAGGAAAGGAATATATTTATTAATGGGTGTTAGGGAACTTAAAGAACTCCAGAGATTCGAGCTAGGAGTTCTCACAACCTGGAGGCCCTGTGGCCCCTGAAAGCACATCGTCTTTCTCCCACACTCTACCCCCTTTGCCAGAAAGTGGCAAATTCTGAGTACCTGCTTCCTCATTTTTAACTGAGTGAGTGATTAGTCAAGCATAGGTCTTGTGGCTGCATCTTAGGCGCCAGAGATGCTGAGAAAGATAGCATGGTGATCAAAGTTCGGCTTCTACCTGGAGAGGGCTGGCCTCATTCCACTGATTCCCAAATACAGGAAAATGTTAAGGATTCTGGCATCCACACAGTGACAAATATTCACCAGTCCACTGCAATGGCACCAGCTGATGCTCTCGTCATTCCATGTTTTGTTTCCTGTGGTCGTCTGCTAACTCTTCTTCCTCCTTTCTAACTCTGCTTGCTTCATCCCTTACTCTACATGATTTCTAGATTCATTTTCTAAAACGTAGCTCTCCAGTCCTGCAATGACTGCCTATTAAAATGTCAATATTGTCAGCAGGGACTCAGCATTAAGCGATTAATGCCAGTTTAGTCCATGCAGTTAATCTGGAGAGCAGGCGGCACCCCAAGAGAATGGAACGCAGCACAAGCAAACTTTGCAAGAGATGGAAAAAGACCCCGGGGGCGGTGACACCCCTGACGCAGGGGCCCAGGCCAATGAAGAGACGGAGTGGGCAGAATAGCAGTAAAGGTGCAGTTCTGTGTCCTTGGTGCTGAGACAAGCTCTGGGGATCCAGGTGAAGGAGACCCAGTCTGGTCTGGGAATCGGAGGCTGCAGAGGGCACGTGAGTGGAGGATGAGCCACTCATTGGCTGCTCCCAGAACTTAGCCACGTGGTGGTGCCACGGCCCCTCATCCCCCAGCCCAAAGCTATGCCTGGTTCATTTCCACAACAACGTAGCCCAGGAGGAAGATGTCTTGTTTTCACCATCCAGAACAAGAGGGGCCTCGGCCTAAAAGGAAGGTGCTTCATCAGAAAGGAGGTTCCATGCCAGTATCTATTTAGTGCAATGTGTGGCTGTTTAGGTCAACGCGTTTTTGCAGAGATGGAGACAACAGATGGGTGGAGAAATTCAGCGCTGTCCATCGCTGAGTGAGGAGGTTCCCTTCAATTAGCATTTAGGATCTAGGGCATCATTTATTAATAAATAACTCTTCAATCCATTGCTTTCATCTTTTAGTCCAGGACAGAAGCTGGAGTTTTTAGTCGCTCGGCCTGTCTGTGGCTTGGTTTCTCATGTCTGACACGGGGACCAGAGTACATTTATAAAACTTCTGTTCACTTTCATGGCCCCTCACATTCTGTTCTGAGAGGGCTGCTGACACAAGAGCATCTGCGCTGTGTCACTCCTCGCGGGAAGGTTCAGGAGGATCAGCCCTGGGGCTCCTGTGACCGGACCTGAGCTTTGGAGTCCTTCTCGGCCTTGGTGGCCAGAACAGCTGCTGTCCTGTGGCTGGAAAAAAAAAAAAAAAACAATAAAAAGATCCCTTTTCAGCCTGGACAGATGACCTCACTTGGATGCTCCTTAGCTAGAGGCAGGTGGGATAAGAAAAATGTTTCCAGAATCAGCCTGTCTTCTTCATTTAGACATTCATCCATTCATTCATCAAACCCATTATCTTCCTTGAACCCCCTCCCCATCTGCCAGGCAGTACAGTAAATAAGGGAGACACAAAAGTGCTTACGCTCATGGACGAGGAGGGGACAATGACCCTCGGGCAAGGTGCTTGGTGGTGATCAAAGAATGAAGTTAACTCAGTTAACTCAGACTTCCAGGTTAAAAAAATAAATAAATAAATAACACGAAGAAAGAAGGAACCCGCAGCTGAAACCTCCTTCTTTCTCCCCAAATAATTCTGATGATACTCTTCCTTCCAAACACCCACATCTCACCAATCCACACGCTCTCACGCACACTTGCAAACCCTCCCGTCTGTCGCTGGGCTCAGGGTTGGATAGGGGCAAGAAAGCAGGGAAGGGGACTCGGGGAGCAGAGGGGAGAGCCAAGAGAGAAAGTGCCCCCCTGCAAAGCACAGGACTCAGAGTCACCCCGGGCAGGAGGGGAAACGACGGTGCGTTTTCTGCTCAGCCTTAGCAGTTGCTTCGTCCAGGGCAGGACCACGGACCTCCCGCCTTGACCTTGTGCCGCGGGAGGGGCTGTCACACTGCCCACCTCGGGAAGCTGGCGGGTGAGTCTGCGTGGATCGTCCCCTGCTGTCCTCAAGCTGGGAACTCCTTGGTGTGCGTGACTGGAACGAGGATTGCACAAAGGGACTCATGTATTTGATGGGCCGTCCTCACCTCTGCAGAAACTTGCCTTTTTGAACAAGTTCATGCAGCCTGAGATTATATCAGGAGAACAAGCCAGGAAAGAACGTGGACAGGGAATCCTTTAGTCACCAGGGAATGCTCTCGTTCAGGGCACATGAATTCAGGGCTGTCAACTGAGGTATTTAAAGCAGGCGTGAATCCACCCTGGTGCTTGTACGGGAGACTGCGCAAGACTCCAGCCGCCTTCCGCTGATGCTGTTGAAGGTTTACCTGGCCATGAGGGAGAAATAAAGACTGTCTGGTTAATATAGTGTCCCCGTTTCCAAATTCTAGACCTGGCCCACCCTTGGGTCCTTTGTCTTGCCAATAAATCAGCCTCTTTACCTATCTTATCCTGGCTGCTGGGAGAAGACCTGGAATCATGCACCTTTTGGTCCATTCTCCCAGAACTCAGCACCTCTCTCAGCCTCAGCCCGGCCCCAAGAAGCTGCACATTTTGGGGTAGACAAGCAGTACGGGTTACTTGGGGTGTTACCAAACCAAACTGGGGTTGGCTCACCCGGCCCAGCCGAGCCACACTGAAGCCGAGAGTTGCGGCAACAGAAAGAGGCTTTACTTGCAGGGCACCGCACGAGCAGAATGAATGGCTGGTGTTTAAAGCTCGAACCCCTCGATGTCTTAAAGGCAGGGCTACATTGCAGGTAAACAGAGTTGCAAATGGATGCATGGAAGCTATACTTGGTCTGGCCTGCAAGGCGGGCGATCCTGAAGTGAAGGGGGCAGTGTAGGTGGATTCGAGATTCTTCGAATGTTAAGATGGGTGTGGGAGGTTCCTCGGGGGGAAATTGAAAGCAAAGAACAGCCAGCAGAATTCAGTTCCTCAGTTTCCCCTTATTTGCATTTGCCATCTAACGGAAGACTCTCAAACACAACTCAAGAACGTATGTTCAGGTGCCATTTCTTATTTTCTATGGGGAACCCAAACGCCTCCTGACTCTGGCTGGCTCGGAGGGCCACTGCTGTCACCGGGCTGCACATTCATTTCAAGGCTCGCCAGGGGCCCAGACCCTCCCCTGAAGGGACTGGAGATTTCCTTTACTGCCACGCACAGCAGGTGCCTCCGAGGGGTCCCTGCTCGGTTCCAGGGGTGGGCCAGGAGGGTGGGTTACCCGGGGAAGATAAGTACTATGGATTATTTGGGGTACACAAGAAGTACGGGTTATGTGGGTAGATAACAGTACGGATTATTTTGGGTAGATAAGAGCTGTGGCTTATTTGGGGTAGACAAGAAGGATGAGTTATATGGGCTCCATAGGACCTACAGGATATCTGGGGTAGACAAAAGTAGGGGTTACTTGGCACAGTTAATGATGACGGGTTACTCGGGGTAGCGTAGGAGTACAGGTCATTTGGGTTAGACCTGGCGTGCGGGTCACGTGGGCTGGATAAGCAGTGCGGGTCACTGGTGGATAAGAAGTGCGGGCTATTTGGGAAAGCAGGTTAGGACGGGGAGGGGAGAAGAGGGGGTGCTGTGTGTGTTGGTTACTGCTCCCGTCTGTAAAAGAATCCTCTGCCTTGTACGTTAACATGAAATTGCAACAAAAATAACCCTGACTCTATTTGTGCCCAGTTCTTTCTCTTTTTCTTTTTCACCCCCGTCCCCCTCCCCTCACTGCCTGCCCCCCCCCAGTCTACCTGTGATTTCCACTTTGTGATTCTGTGGATTTCAAAGAGGCTTCTTTTTCATACGTCACATTCATTATAGTTCGAAATCCTGATCGTACAGGGCTTCGTCTCCTACTTTCCCTTCCAGACTTGCAGCAAATGTTCCTAGCATTAATTTCTATATATGTAGAAAAAAACATCTCCCTACAAAAGTAATACCAGGCCAGAGACATATGCTCATATGTCTCTCACTCCCTCACTGCAAAATCAATACACACTTTTTTCTTTAAAGCACGTCCCCGTTGGAGATATTTTCAGCTTCCCTTCATTGTCTTAAACATCTGTTAGGTTGTCTTTCTGCAGACAGCCGTTAAATAATATGGTTTATTCTGGGTAACTGATTGTAGGCAACCTTCTCATCTATCTACTCAATGACATTTTTAATCACATCTTCTTTTTCCACTTTAAAGAACCAAATGATTTCCTTATCTTGACGTGATTTATCATTTGAGCGTGAGCCGGGGACCTCTGAGGGTGTTATCTACGGCTCCTCCACATGAAGAGTTCTTATCCAGCAAGCAACAATCACAGCCAGAGAATGCCAGGAAAACAAATAGTATGGTCAATAGTTCTCTATGTAAGATTTTTCCAAGGGATCTTATCTAGTAAACCTCTTTCCGAAAAGCTCGCAGACATGTGATTTTCCATTAACTGCAGAGATATGGTAACGGATGTGGGTAATATTTTGAATTTTTTCTCTTTTCACTGGCTATCAGCTAAGACTCTTATTCATTGCTTTTTGGACACTAGTTGGGTTCCCCCTCCATGAGCTCAAAGATTTTTGTCCCATGACTGATTGTTTTGATGAGGAGCTGAAAAACCATCATGAAAGTGTCACCTCTCTCCATTCTCTCCTGCCTTCCTGGGATTTGGTGACTTGGGTGGCCCCATTGGAGGTGCATCCTAGAGTTTGTTTTGCTCCCAACCCCCTGGCATCTCCTCCCCCAATCTCATACCCTATTCACTTGATCTGCCCTTGTGACTCTATAAATTCAATGACTTTAGGTCTAGTCAATTTAAAACATACATATCAGTTTTTAAACTCCCCGAAGCCTTACAAATTAATATCATGTCCTCATTTTACAGATAAGAAAGCTAAAAATCAGAATGCGAGGTTTCTAATCACAGATTAGAAAGTAGGAGATTTGACTTGTGAGCCAGTGCTCTTGACCACTAAATTTTACCACCTCCAAATGGAAGTAATTTGGAGTCTTGGGTAAGCCAAACAGTGAACTAAAGAATTATATTTTTTCTTCCAAGCTGTGGTTCAGAATAGATGCAGCTTGCTTGCTTTTCCTTTAATGATAAAACATCTCTATCCCATTAGCTAATAATTTAATTTCTTTAACAGACATGGATATATTCAGGCTATTTCTTTTTGAAAGAGCTTTGATAGTTTGTGTCTTTCATGAAATATATGTATTTCATCTAAATTGTTAAGTTTATTGGCATAAATGTTTTCAAAATATTCCTTTATTATCATTTTAATGTCTACCATGATCTTCTCTGTTTCTTTCCTGATATTGGTAATTTCAGTTTCTGTCTGCTCTATCCCATATAATGTCACTGAATTTATAGAGACACCAGGGCAGATCAAGTGAACAAGGTATTTTCAGTTATGAAATGCTATTCGTTTCTTTAATTAAGTGTAACTTTCATGCATCAATTGCTGGCGTTCAGACTTTGCACTGAGTTTCACATTTCCCGTGATCTGTAAGAAATCAATAGAGTTAAATTTTTATGGCGGTTCTGCCCTCATAATCCATTTGAATTTCTTCCTTTATATGACATTTAGAAATTATAACGGGAAGTCTTTTTATTTTAATTTTTTCCTTTTTGGTTTATGTCTGCTCTCTAAGGCCTTTAGGTGAGAAGTCACCAAATGGCAAAATTTCCTTAGCTTTAGTGGGTCTGGGCTCAGAATGCACTCCACGCCTAATCAGTTAATTTTTCTTTGGAGACATCACCTCACTGCTTTGAGCTCACTCCCTCATTTGTCTCAAAGTCTCTTTGAGGTTGAAATAGTAATAAAAGAGTCTCTGTGAATTCCTGGGGAGATGCTCTACAAATATTTGTCTTTTGTTTCAAGTATAGCTGTTCTCCTCTCTATAAACACGTCGACCTTTTCCCTTCTCTTGGAAATATCACTAGTGTTCTATTTTACTCTTTAACTGGTAGTCACCTGAAGCTATTTCTAGAGAAGATACCTAAGTACATCTTTATCAAACCATGTAAAAGTGACCTTCAACTCAATTTTAATAAATTTTTAGAAAATCACTTGGGATAATTAAAGGATTACGTATTGTTAAATTTCTCTGTTGGTTTACTCTTTAACTTTAAATTGAATTGGACTAGATTATGATATAGAAAAATTTACTAACATTCTATTTTCTATTATCTAACTTTCTCCATGGGCTGTAAAAAATATACATAATTAGTTTCGGAATATAATTTTTTGGTAATTAAGAAAGTAGCTGCAGTCTTTCGTTTGTTTTTCAACCTCTCTGTATCAGCAGTTCTAAGGTAGAAGACGCAAGATATCTCAGTTATTTATTATACTTTTACCTCCTGTCTGTTATGCTATATTTTCTTTATACTTGATGAATATGTGGTCTGCAACTCGTTACTTTAAGTCAAAGAAGATAATCTGATTCGTATGTATTTGGGAGATTTAAATATTCTATCCTCATGTGAACACATGAACACGTGGAATATTTCTGTTGATTATTTTTCTTTGTAGATAATATTTGACGGCCTTTCCCTATGGGGGGGGGCCGGCCTGGAGACGTGGGGCTTGGAGGGAAGAGGACAAAGGCATCCTAGTAATGTAGAAGCGGCGTGAAATCCGGGGATTTAACCTCTTAAGCTACCAAATACATCCCCAATTCCTAAGAGAGAAATCCATAAGCCTTTTAGCTGCTGGGGAGCCGTTAGGGCACAGCCCGATGTCGCCCTGTCCTCAGCTCCACTCTGCAGTAATCCCTCTCTCCGAGGCACTTCTGTTAAGGGCCCTGGGCCATCTGTGCATCGTGACAGCAAGAATGATACCGCCCTAAGCCTCCGAGGCCAGTTGGCCAAACACTGAACCGCAGGGATTTGGTTTCTCCTCCAGAGAGAGGTTTCTCGTTCTGTCAGGTGCATTTTCTCCCAAAAGCCCTTGTAAACAGTCAAACCCTATGGTCACGTCAGTTCTGATACGCAGCTCAAGACATGCCATGTGTGGGTACAGTCCCATCCGACATGATATAGCTGCTAGACACTTGGTCTGGCAGTTCTAGAAAAGGACTTTCCCGGTTAAAACACTGTTTTTTCAGGGCAGCATCTGAGAAGCCACCTACATCTTTTGCCTGAGGGAGTCCCCAAGGGTCAACACCGCCGTTTTCCCTTCCTTTGTGACTTCAGTGAAGAAACAGCAAAGACGAGCGAGTCAGACGTCGGGACAAATGATCACACGTATATCAGGGTATGTTTGCACCTGAGAATAAACGAAAGAAAAATTAACCTGCTGTTTTGCTGTGCAAGTTATATTATTAATCAGCTCCCTACAATGTGTTTTAGCTAAAAAGTAATAACTCATCGTTGGGGTGCCGCCCAGGGGTGTTAAGCGCGCTACCATGGAAACAGCCTGCAATAAGAGATACTTTGATTTCATTGTCCCTCAGAGGTTCCGTTTCATCAGATGTTTTAACAGAACATTTCACGTTTGGACAGAAAAAGAAATATATGTGCTCACATCTAGACTTACATATATGTGTGTGTGTGCATGTATATATATATACACACAGCTGGCAGGCTGTCCCCAATATAGCATCTGCCCCCAGAGGCGGTTCTCCAGGCAAACTCCTCTGGTCTTATCTCCCAACGGCAAAGAAGCCATCACCAAACGCTTCACCAGGCATTCCGATAACATGATTAACACGAGCTCCACACCCGGGAAGCCGACAGATGTAGGCTTCCTCTGACTTAAAATGGAAGGGAATTCAGAAGATGTGGGCCCCTCCTAGCCTCTGATCCTCTGGCGTCCGGCAGTGGGGGCCCCAGACGGAAAGGCAGCCGTGGCCAGCAGCGGAGGCTCTGGGCGGTGCTGTGTGAGCAGGCGGCTCCTGCCCAGGGAAAGGACAGCCGGACAGGGCGGTGAGGGTGACAGAAGACCCCCCAGTCCCACACAGGGAGTTGTTTGTGTAGATTAGGACCCCCCTTTCAGGGGTTACTATCTTGATCCTTCGCTAGTAAAGAGAGCAAAATTCAGATTTGCTAACCTATTGTGCAAAAGCCAACCCCAAGGAGTTCTAGACATTGTAACGATAAAAATCAAACTTGGAAGACTTCCAGCAGCCGGTGGGCAGAGGGAGAAAAAGGCCACTCTTCTGTCTAATGGTGCTTTCATCTGTCAAATCTTGAACTTGCAACGAACTAATTTAACATCTTAAATCAGAGCCACAACATAAACGTGACCTTAAGAATCGCGTTCTGGGCGAGGGGAGGATACAGGAAGGGTACTCACCTATCAGGCTAGCCTCACTAACTTGTTGCAAGTGTCAAGCAGGGACCTAGAATCAAAGATCTGTAGATTTTGTTCCAACTCAATCAGTTATCCCCAAGAGGGGGGCAAATGAATGTTCCTGTCCTGAGGTGTTAGCTTAACTCTAGCTGAATACACGTCCTTTTAAAGCACCCGGCTCAAAGCACTCTCTTCCTTTTGCTGAGGTCTCACGGTATTTGTGGTCACTAGTGTTCATTTGGCATTTATCAGATGTGTCACAACTGATCATCTTTTCTCCTGTGAGTAGCTCATTTTCCTTCCTAAATAGCAGATTCTTTTAGGGTAGGCATAACAGCTAACACACCACTTATGCTGGGTCAAGCACTGTTCTGTTCTGTTTTAAGTGTTTATAGACATTAATTCCCTTTCTCTTTACAACACCCGTAAGAAGCTGGTGCACTATTATTAGCATGCGTCTTATAGATGAAAAATCTAAGCAGAGAGCGGTGAAGGGGCGTGCCCAAAGTCACACAGCCAGGTAGCAGAGGAGTCGGGATTCAACCCCTGCAAGCCACAGCTGGAGACTGGCCGTTCCCGCCGTGCTCTCCTGCCTCCGTGGGTCTCAGGGCACAGAAAGCTCTGCCGTGACAAACGAGGGCCTCATCTCCCCTCTTAAGTCATTGACCCTTGGTCAGAGAGAAACGGGATCAAGGGAACTGGCAAAGATAAACTTGCATTAGTCACTGCAGTAGGAAAACAATTCAAAACACATGCTATGTTGATGGCGAGTTAGTAGCATCATTTACATGTCTCAGTATCAAACATTATTTCTGTCACTTTCCGTCACATTAAGTACCATTGCTAGTGTATTTTCTCAGGGATGCACTGAAGGGAATTCTATCACAGTCATGCACTGCGTAAGGACATTTTGGCCAACAACGGATGGCACATACAATGGTGATCCTGTAAGATTATAATACTGCATTTCTGTGCCCTCTCTATGTTTAGATATGTTGAGCTGCACAAATACCATTGATATTACACAACTGCCTACAGTATTCAGCACAGTAAGATGCTGTACAGGTGTGTAGCCTGGAAGCAATAGGCTACCCCATATAGCCTAGGCCTGGAGTAGACTACACCATCTCGGTTTGCGTCAGTATGCCCTGTGACGTTTGCACCACAACAAAATTGCCTAATGACACATTTCTCATTACATATCCCCATCATTAAGTGATGCATTACTGTATTATGCAAAATATTAAATTATGCTGGAATCTGTGCAACTCACATGGTGCTGGGATACGGTTAACCAGACGGGTAGAACTGGTAAAGCCTATGTGTCTAGAGGACTGGACAAAAGGTCCTTACTAAGACTTGCAACCTCTTCAAAAGGCATCATAAGTGCAAGGCTAGATTAATCTCATGTTTGTGTTGCTACGTTTGGATGTTCCAGTTAATCCAACAAATATCTATGGAGCACATACTGTGTGTAGGCACTGTTCCAGGTTCCGGGACTTCAAGGTGAGCAAAACAAGTGATGCCCTTGCCTTCCGTGAGCTTGTATTTTATTTGGGAGAAATAGGTATTGAATAAGTAAACGGTGGTCAAAGAAGTCATTTCTGAGAGCACCGTGGGTGATGAAGGCGGGACAGGGGTACTTGACAGAGTGCTGGAGGGAGCAGGAAGGGAGAGGGGATGGTCAGAGAAAATCGCTTTGAAGAGATGGCGTTTGAGCAGAGCCTGAAGGAGGAGACAGAGCCAGCAACCCTAAAAATTATCTGAAGAAGAAGATGGTTTCTGCAGAGGGAATTGAAAGGGCAAAGTTCCCTCTGAATAAAACTGAATAAGCTCAGTTTCCCGGGAAACAAAGACAGCCAGTGTGGCTAGAGCAAGGTGAGCGTGGGAGAGAGAGGGAAGCAACACGGTCCGATCGTGTAGGGCCCTGTGGCCTGTAGTCAGCTGCTTGGATTTGCTCTAAATGCCATGGGAAGCCATTGGAGGATGTTAAGGAGAAGAAAAACCGATCTGATTGTGCATTTTAGGAAACCACATTAAACTGTGAAAATGACCTGTGTTCACGGCTCAGTTTGAACCACCCTGTCTTGTCACTGTTATGTGTTTGCTCTGCTCCTTAAGGCCTGGCCACACCAACCGGTCAGCGTGTCCTAGAGAGAGAAACCAAGGTCAACTTTAGCATCGAAAACTGCCCCTCGTATCCATGGCTTATTATGTTGCCAAAATAATGAAGCAGTAATACATGACGTATGTATGTTACAAAAGAGTTCAACCTCAGCCGTTCATTTTTGTATATATATTTTGCACTTTAAAAAACACTTAATGCTACAATTCCCCATGCTTTTTGATCGTTGTGCACTTTTTAATTAAGACAGTATATCAAACATAAAAAGACACTGGGTCAAAACAGGCAAGCAATCTGAGCTTCCTTGGGATGGAAACAATTTTAATTGATGCAATTTGCAGCCAATTAAATATTTCATATTTAGTTATTAACACTGCGGGGAGAGTGGGCACTTCACGCTGACAGACCAACGGAAAGAGAACTGCTGGGTTTGTAATTTTCACTTGCTCAGGTCTCATTTGGCTCGGGGTTGAGAGTCGTGTGGGTCAGGTGAACGCCAGGTCCCGAAGGACAGAGGACAGGAAAGTGATATTTCGTGTTTAAACCTAGCCATCAGCATCAGGCAGGAGGAGGAGCTGTGTTGGTGTTCAAGGCTGTTTCTCTCTTAATACTGTGTGAAAAATCTTTCAAGTAAGGACCGTTGCTTAGCGCTCAGGTTTCATGGTGCCCGCCACGGGAGATGTGGGTGAACACACTCCATCAGCTGTTTAATTAGACGGCCGGCTAGCAGAGAGAGTGCCTGTTGAGTTAAGCATTTCCTGATTTCATTTCTTGTCTCCAGCTCACATGGAGTCTGTGGTGCTTTCTGATTTATATTTGCCTGAATCCCACCTTTGGGGGGAATGGAAGAGGAGAAAGCAGTCGGGGGTATAGAAATGAATTGTTCTTTCACTTGTTGACATCCACTATGGACAAAATTTTTAAAAAAGTTAACTTAGACGAGAATAGGAAAGTCTCTAGGTCAGCATTAGGAGGGACATCCTGAGAGCTAAGGTGTTCTAGCTGTCACAAACACTCCCGAGGGACTGCGGGGTCTTTTTGGGCAATCTTGACCAAGTCTCTCTTCCCGTCTGTCTGCACGCAAAAGTCAAAGAGCAGGCGAAATAGGTAGGAAGACCACACAGACCTCTCCCAAAGACATTTTCAAAAAGCCACAGCCCAGAAAAAATTCTGTCAGGCCTGCAGAAGTTCCGTGATCTCAAGGCCCACGTAGCACTCTGTTTTTTCCGACGCTGACTCTCTCGCTAGGAAGAGGAAGCACAGCAGCTGCCTGGAGCCAAAGCAGACAGACGCTTCCCTGTAAACACAAGTTCTCATAAAAGCACAAACGCCATGGAGGATGTTGCATTTTTCATTAGGCCCTGGGCATGTAAGTGCTTTTGTGTCACCGTTGTTCCAGGCATTGGATTCTCAAAGACCTGACATCTCGTTAGTTCTAACCACATCTGGTCAGAGCAGAGAGAAGGTCCCAGCATGGTGAGGCCATTGCTCGCGGCATGTGCCTGGAATCCCCATGGACTTGGACTTGAATGGTGGCTGAGTGCAGCATGCTCCGCGGAAATGATACTCTCAAAGCCTTTCTTCCAAACGCAAGGGTCGGAGACTTCAGGGGGGAAATCAGGAGAAATGCTTTAGGTTCTTAGCACTTTCCAGTAGAAGATGACAGTTATATTTTGAGTGCATATAGAAAGGGTGCTCTTTGAGAGATAACTTCCTCAACCACTTGTGTAAGATACCTTTAGTGCCACAGATGCTAGCAGGGCCAGCTCTGGGGCAGGAGGTTGATCAGAATCTACAACCAGGAGGAGGTTTGTCCAAATCTATTCCTACACCTGGATTTCTTTTGATCAATATTTGAAGTTATAGTTTACTTAGGTTTTTTTCACTTGGCATCTATTTAATTAAATCCCTCAGAATGGTATTTTTGATTTTTAATAGTAGACACTTTCTTACTTTTTCCACTCATGCAATTTCTTGCATGCTATTTTTCTGTTTCTATTTAGGGCACATATGAAAAGTCTAACTTTTTCTGAAAGTGAAATTAGTGGAACTGAAGTCATTTTGGGGGGAACTAACTAGAATCATTCCAAACATTGTGATATGCTCTGGGAGGGGCACTGTCTATATGAGTCAAGTGTGACTGTTAGGAAATATCTGGCCTCACAAACCCACCACACACACACACACACACACACACACACACAATTTATTTGGGAACTAATTCTTACCCTACACAATTTTATACATGCTCAACTGCATCATGTGGGGTAAAAGTTTAGACTTAAGTCTGTAGTTTTATAGGATCACCTATAGAGAACAAATGAAAGAAGAAACAGAACATTTTACGATGTCCCATTATCTAGTCCCAAGGAATCAGTATTGGGCTAAGAACCCTCACTAGGGCTAAAGCACTCACGGAACACTCATCCAGAACAATCCATTGCTGCAAAGTCACAGTGAGGAAGCAGGAAAATTATTGAATGTTCCTGAAACATCTGTGTCACCTGAGCACTGCAGAACCAAAGTGTGGCCACCTTGATTGGTGTCTGGGGTTTGTCGAGACTGACCATTGCCAGAGCTGGCTCCCAGATCATCCTCCTGCTCCAATTTAATTCATTTTGTTGTAACTTAACAAGGTTGTAGCAGGTGAACAGCACTGTGCTGGGAGAGACTCAGGGATGGTCCCTGCACTGGGGGACTTTGTGAGAGAACAGGACATGATAGACATGAGAGTCTATCATGAATCTCCTGTGACATTGTCTCATCTTCTTTCTGCAGACAGGGAAAGGAGGTGCAGAGAGTTTAACTCTCCCAAGGTTCTAGGGCGATGAAGTAACAGAGGTGATTCAAATCTGGGTCTACCTAACTCAAAGTTCATGTTCATCACCACGGCTACTCATGAGTCACTTAGTCACCCACCCTAATAGGGTCTGAATGAGGGAAGGTGGCCTCTGATTAAGTCCACAGGTCAGGCTGTGGGGTGAGGGGTCTGGAAGCTGGCATTCCTTAGGATAGGTGAAGATATTCCTTGGTAACAAACAATCCCCAAATCTCAAAAACGTAAAACAATCAGTGCTTATTTCTTGCTCATACAAAGTTAGATGCAAATCAGGTGACTCTCCAAGGTGTCTTTGCATTCTTGTGGCTCTGCCATCCCAACCGGTAGCCCCCGCCATTCACATGGTATGGCAGAGAGGGGCATAGAAAACTCACTTCCACTTTCAATTGCCTCCGACTGGAAGTGACTCCCTTTGCTTCTGCTCAGAGTCCACAGGCCTGATGCTATGGTGTGACTGTCCCCTCCAAAACGCACATCGAAACTTGACTCTCAGTGTGGCAGTATCGAAAGGTGGGACCTTTAAGTGTGATTGGGTCCTGAATAGATTAATCCATTCGTGGGTTAATGGATCAATGTGCTATTATGGGTGTGGGACTGGTGGTTTTATAAGAAGAGGAAGAGAGACCTGAGCTAGCACGTTAGCACACTCAGCCCCGTGCCATGTGAGACCCTCGGCCGTCTCAGAATTTTCTTATAGAGAGTCCCCATCAGTAAAAGGGCTCTCCCCAGATGAGGCCCCTTGACCTGGGACTTTCCAGCCTCCGTAACTGCAAGAAATAAATTCCTTTTTAAAATAAATTACCCAGTTGCGGGTATTCGGTCAAAGCAACAAAAATGGATTAAGATACCTGACTGATCCCATGATTCCAGCACAATTAGAAGGAGTGGTGGAAAGTTTTCCCGTGCAGCCTGGAAAGAGAGAAACCCGGAGGTGGGAGGCAGGAACAAATGTGCTCTCCTCCTTCTCAGCCCAGAGTGACCTGGGGGCGAGCAGACACCAGTGGCTGCTTCCCTTTTCTGGGTCATTGACATATTCAGTTCCTGTTGCCAAAAAGTACCCTTGCTCTCGGGGTCTTATGCCAAATGGGTAGCAGCCAAGTGACACAGAAAGTTGACCCAATAATCTAAATAACACAGACCAAGAATTTAATACTGTCACTGAATCAGTCAGAGAATTGAGGCAAAGTAATAAACACTTCGATTCCCTGGATTACTACTTAATTTATGCATTTCTGTTTGCGAGTGTAGACCTGGCCTCTCCAGCTGCCAAATGATAGCTCATCTCTTCAAGTAACCCCTTTGGACCACCTGCTACTGTGCTAAATGCTGGGGACGCAAAGCTGAATCAGATATAGATTTTGTACTTTTGGCTCTTGCTGTTGAGCAGAGAAGATAAAAAGAATACACAAAGAGCTATCAACAATGAAGAATGTGAGAACTTCTAGGAGGTCAAATTAAAAAAGGACGAGTGTACAAGACATGCTATTTTAGGCCACACGCTCACAGCTGATTGGCTCAGGAGCAGAGGTTGGACCCAAAGACTGGCTCCTGGCCAGGCTGGAAAAGACGAGTAGGACTAATTTGAGTTCACCCTGGGTAGCTGAAATTAGGAAACCCAGACACTGAGTTAATGGAAAGACGTGTCCAGTTCAAGCTGGAGCCACCACTGTGGTCTACAGGCAAGCTGGAGTTAGAAGCCAGGGGGCAGCGGAAAGCACAGAAGCTGAGAGAGAAGCAGATGCTACAAGAAAGAGGCTGCGCTTCCCTGTGCAACTCAGCAAACCCCTCCTGGCACGGTTCCGGGGCACAAGCTGCCCTGCACTTTGTGCTCACGGAAGGACATGTCAAACAAGTGACAAGCACAGTTCTGGAGTCAGACAAGTCCAGGTTCATATTTTCGTTTGGTGCAACACTAGCTATGCAATTGTGTGACCTGCTTAAGCCTCCGTCTCCTCAATTGTAAGATGGAGAAAATAATTCACAGGTTTGCTATGAGGATTAAATGCCGGTATACCAGCGGCACTAGCTGTGTGCCTTGTGCCTGCAAAGAGAGGCACAGAGAGTAATTCCACCCCCGCTTCCTGTCCAGCCTGTGAGGGGTTAATGAAGTGGCAATTACAGTGATCTGATCCCTCCTCCGCCCCCCATGTCCAGCCCACCCTCCTCTGCCCTCCTGAGCCCTTATTGAAAGGAAGGGGCGGTTTGGGATTGATCTTTCCCTTCACCTTAGTGTAGTCTCTCTGATCCCATATCGAGCGCAGCTTCTTTAATATAAACACTCGTGCAGTGTGTTTATTGTGACACCTGGCATGTCACGAAGGCAGCCCCTATTAGGCACTGAATGAGGATAAGCTTCCAGTCCCGCCCGGTTGGAACCACGCAGATCTCGTGAATATAGGCTTATAAATTTTACAACACCCTTGAAATATTGCTCTTGGGGTAGGAACATTGGAGAGATGATTAAACCAGACCCCTAATTCCCCCGAGGACTATTTTTATAGCTATTAATCTCAGTATTAGACACAATTTACAGCCATAATAGCTATCTCTTTGCCGGTATATACAAACATAAACAAAACCAGTATAAAAGAGAAGGTATTTAGATACAATTAAAGTGACAGATTCCTATGCACACTTAGGATGGAGAACAGAGATGACTCAGTTCCTCTCTCAAAAATGATGATCTTTTGTATGCTTCTTACTTCATTAAATTCTGCAAAGAGTATTTTGAAAATAGCAATCACAAATTCCCCAAAGCCAACAGTAGCTGATTCCACAATACGGGGAGAAAACATCACACTGGGATGGCTGAGATGAGTATCTGACAATTCCTTTAAATGCCGGAAGCCAGAGCCCACCAATACGTGTCCGTGGGGCCCGGGGGATTTATGTACTGCAGCTAAATAAAACATAAAATGTGATAGTGTATGTTTTCTAGCATCCACACTGTTTGCCCCATAGAAAAGTTTATTGATACCTTCAGGGACCCAGATAAATGTTGCAAATTCTCACATTCCACTGCCTGAGCCGCAAATAGGCTTTATTTGAAAGTTCCTAGTTTTTGCAGCATTTGTTTACTGGGTCAACTCTCCTGTTTCTATATGGGGACATATGAATAATTTCACCAGCGTGTATACGAACCAGCTTATATGGAGACCATGATTTAAAAAAAATAAGATGTTGTAGTGCCTAGCACCAGGCTTGCAAATACTGAATCTTCAATGAGAGTTTGTAGGAGGAAGACGGGGAGGAACAGAGAGAATTGGACCCACGATAGTTCTGAGAAGACTGGTTATGCATGGTTCTTGATGTTCCCCCCATGTAATCACTCAAGAGTCAGGGCTCTGGGACCTTTTCCTGTTTTGATTCCAATGTAACATCCAAGGTCATAGTCCATGGAGGCTGTGACTATCCAGTTGTTCCTTCCAGAAGAAACCAACACTCGCATGTGGAGCCACGCTGGAGCTGGTGCACGTCTTGCTCAGGGACCAATGTGGTGAGCAGAAGAAACCTTCCTATTTCCAGTCCCCCTGCTTTGCTCTGTGGCGCACAGACTGAACGGTGAGGTGTCTAGATACTGAGATGCTCCAACCTTGAGTGCCCATCTCTCTCTTTCCTCCTGTCTTTCGACACAGTATAGGTCTCATGTCCTTTCTCATCTCCAAGATTTCTCCCTTCCCCAAATCTCATAACGGTCTCCCTCTAGAATACCCTAGTTATTGGTTGATTTCATAAAGCTGTGCATAGTTTTGATATCGTTTGCAGAATATTATCAAGGAAGCAGGCTACAGCTCAGCCACTCACTATCTGTGTGACTTTGAGCAAGTTTCTTAACCTCTCTGAACCTTTGTTTTCATTATAAAATAGGGCTGTTTTGTGAGGGTTAGACAATCGGTATAAAGTGCACAGTGCCTGGCACATGGCTACCTTTTAATAACAGTTGTTATTATGGCCACCGTGATTTTTGAAAAATTTAAATATACTCCCAGAAAAATGAACTTGCCTGTGAAATCAATGCCCAGACTAATAAATAGAAGATTATTAGCACCCCAGGACGCCCCTGTTACCTTTCCTAGTCACTAACTGGCCGTCTTCCAAGGGAAGCTACCCATGTGATTTCAATATCATGGATTAATTTTTGAAACTTATAGAAAATAAAATCAAACTGCATCCTTTTTCTTCTGATCAGTGGTATGTTTGTGAGAGTCGTTCACCGTGTTGTATGTAGTTGTACTTTGTTCATTCTCATTGTCGTAGGATTTACCCTTTCCACTCAATAGGTATTTGGGCTGCATTCAGCTCTTGGATGTCACATCATTCTGCCACGAGTATTCCTGTGCACGCTAGGTAACATGTGTGCGGCGTGTCCTGAGAGGAGGGTGGCGGGTCGCTGGGCGTACTCCACCTTGGAGAGGTGCTGCCAACGTTTGCTGTCAGGACACGTGTCCCACTTCTCGTGCCTCTCACATGCTCAGTAGTCACATTGGACAATTATTTGTAAACTGACCCGGATGCTGAACAAAAGGCATATTTGAGAAGCAAGGAGAGAAGCATTTGTAAATGATTTGACTAGAAAAATGAAGCTTTTTCTTAATAATAAAATGCATGATTTACTCTGAAGCCATTTTAGATGAAGATATAGATTAGAGATTGGCAAATAATGGCCCTTGGGCCAAACGTGGCATGCTGGCTGTTTGTCAATAAAGTTTTATTGGAACACAGCCGCAACCATCCATTCCACAGTATCCATGGCTGCTTTTGTGCTACAGTGACAGAGTTGAGCAGTTGCAAGACCTCGGGGCCCACAAAGTCTAAATTATTTACTATCTGGCTATTTAAAGAAAACGTTTGCTGAAACCTAACCTAAGGAATATTTAAAGACAGGAGGAAGATAATTCTGAGCTCTCCCATGCCCTGGGCAATGTCCTCAACCCCATGAATGCCCCAAAGGTACTTGCTCTCATTTCTCAGTGATTACCTCTAGGGGGTGGGGAGTTTGTACTCGGTCCCAGGGTTTTATAATGATCATGTTATGTCTTTGAGATCAGAAAAAAATTAAACATGACCAAAAAGTTGTTACAGAAAAAAAAAATCTATAAAATATGGCAGTCAGAAAGACGAGAGCTAGCTGGTGGAACAGTCCAGAAAAAATGGGAATGAGAGAGGCTCTGCTGGCAAGGCAAGGGGAGCGCAGCCTGGTCCAGGCCACTCTGCAGGTGGCATGCCCCGCGGGGACAGCATGCAGTCAGGTGGTCATCGGTGAGTAACTTCCACATTTAGAGTCATTCAAATTCCTCCTGCTCCTCCCACAATGAAAAATTCTGATTTTAATTCGGCTTCCCCTACACATTTGCCTAGAGGGGTAGAATAAACTGAGCAGCAAACAGTATCTAATCTGCTTGATGGTTTTCTGACTCATTATGAACGAATAAATCAACGTTCTGTTTTCTGCAAAATCATTGTATATTCTAAACGAGAGCTTCTGTTCTTGTTTAATATCCAGGGGTACCGGAGCCAACACAGGACACACAGAGTGCACACTCCCTTCCCCTTGGCCTGAGCCATCCTCACTTATTTGTTTGTTTGTATGGTCAAGAAGTGCCAGGTGGCTATCATAGCTTTATATAGTAAAACCCCTTTCTATTCCTTGTCTGTTGTGTCCAAATTTTAAATAGTCACCTGATGAAAAATTTACCTTTTATATTAGTCAAGGTTTTCCAGAGAAACAGAATCAATAGGAGATAATCTATCTATCTAGAGATAGAATATAGATAGATAGAAAGTGAGATGCATTGCAAGGAATTGGCTCACACGATCACGTGGCTGAGAAGTCCCAAGGTCTACAGTCAGCAAGCGGAAGCCCCACGAAAGCTGACGGTTCCAGCCTGAGTGCAAAGGCCTGACAGCTGGGAGAGCTGACAGTGTGAGTTCCGGTCTGCAAGCCACAGGCCCAAGGACCAAGAAGAGTCAACATTTCACTCCAAGCCCAAAGGCTGGAAAAGACCAAAGTTCCAGCCCCACCAGGCAGGCAGAAAGAGCTCCCTCTCACTCAGCCTTTTTGTGCTACTGGGGTCTTCAGTTGATTGGATGGGACCACCCACATTAGGGAAGGCACCTGCTTGACTCAGTCAACTAATTCAAATGTTAATCTCATCCAGAAATACCTTCACAGACACACCCAGAATAATGTCCAGCCCAATGTCTGGGCACCTTGTAGTCCAGTCAAGTTGACACATAAAATGAACCATTATACATTTTCTTTCTTGTTTTTTCTTTTTCTTTAGAGGTGGGGGTCTCACTATATCACCCAGGAATGGACTCCTGGCCTCAAGCAATCCTCCTGCCTCAGCCTCCCCAGTAGCTGGGACTACAGGCATGTGTCACTAAGCCCCGCTCATTATATCTTTCTAGATTGTATTGTAGCCAAAATACATACTTAATTCTAATTGGCCACTTCCATTTTGACTGATTACCTCAACAGGAGTGACAGCCTCTATTCTGTGGTTAGATTTATATTCCAAATCTAGGCTGTGGTGATATCGCATAACCCTTTTGCCTTTGGAATGTCTTGGGTAAAATCTTGTACAGAAAAGAAAAAAACGAAGTGGATTATTTCTCAAAGTGTATTCGTGAAAATACCTTCGAGTCTTTTCTGAAGAGGGGCACATGAGCAGAAATGTTGGCATGTACTTTCTCGTTCACACAGATAACTCAGGCCTTTGAGATGGTGTCTCAGGCCAGGTTTCCTAGAAGAATCTGCGACAGAGATTCAGTTGCCTGTGACTTATCTTGGGTGTGCTCTCTGAGGGAGGGATGGCAGGAGCAAGATGGGACGGAACAAGGGGTGCAATGGTGTGATTCTGTCTCCCCAAAATTCACAAGTGGAAATCTAATCCACAGTGTGATGTGTTAAGAGGTGGGGCCATTGAGAATAAGACCAGTGCCCTTATCAATGGGCTCCAAGACGCGTGTTCACTGCTTCCACCACGCGGGGACACAGAGAGAAAGTGACGCCCATAAGGAAGCTGGCCCTTACCAGACACCGAATCTGCCGCACCTTGATCTTGGACTTCCTAGCGTCCTGAGCATGAGCAATAAATTTCTGTTGTTTATAAGCCACCCAGTCTATGGTATTTTATTACAGCAGGCTGTATGGAGTAAGACAAGGAGTTAAACAAGGACATAGTCTCAGCTGGGCTCGACCACCAGCCTGATCTCATGAGGAGCTCTGGAGCAAGAACGGCACCATGAAATTGGTTCCACTCTGAACAGGTGGTTGGTCTTTTGTACCCTGCTCCTCCACCTGTCCATCATTGCCTATGGGATGGGCGGGGGAGGGGTAATCTCCTGGGCTGGGGATTCCTGTTTCGCCACAGCCATTCTTTGGGAAAGGGGTAGCTTTGAGTGGATAGCAGGCAATACCCATGGCAGTTGAGCGAAGGGTGATGGCCCAGAAAGGGCCCTGGATGGGAAGAAACAGCTCTCCCTGCATGGGGAACTGTAATCTATCTGAGCGAATGCAGGCCAGAGCTTCTCCCATAATGCTCTGGGGGGTCACACCTTTACACACTGTCATGTACTACAACTTAAAGAACAGCAACAACAGAAAAGAAAACCAGTGCATTATTATTCTTTGTTTTTCGAAGAACTGAGCACTAATTGGACAGAATCTGGATTGTATGTTTAGAATATAAAGAGAAATCTTTCAGGACAGCTATGTCTTTATATATGTGTGTGTGTATATAATATGTAATATGTGTATATTATATAGAGAGAGTGGAAAACAGGGAGAATAAAACCCCTTTCCTCTGCCATATTTAAATTTATACAATAAAATGTGTCTCTTGTTGATGTGAGAATTGTAGATATGAGAATTAAATGCAGACATGAGAATTAAAATTATGTCCCAAATCCACTGGGGCGTTGATGGCACGCAGGAATTCATTAGGGAAGCTAAGTGACTCTCCATCCACAGTATAAATACCCATGGGGGAGTCTACAATTACATGAGGCTCATCTATTTTGCAGGAATTTCATTAATGTTATTAAGGAAAAGTGTCAACTTTGGCATTATGCTTACATTAAAATTTCCTCTTTCTGTATTTGTCTTTAAGCATTGTAATTATAAATATGGAAATGTGTGCTGCCTGATCGGGTAGCCATGCCACGTATGGTTATTTAAATTGAAATTAAATAATTAATAATTAATAATTAATTAATTAAAATGAAATAAAATTAAGAACTGAGATTCTCAGTCACATGAAACACATTTTCCGTGCTCAATGTTCATGTGTATCTGCTGACTACCATCTTGGATGGCATAGAGCTAGGACGTTTACATCATGCAGAAAATTCTATTGGGTAATGCTGATATAGATACTCAAAAACTTTCAGGATAAAATTTTTAAAAAGTATAAAGTGTTTGTAAATAATTATACTTCAAATTTCTTGTCATACCTTTTTTATAGTTATTGCTGTTGTTACTGTTAGATTTTATTTAAAAAGACAGCTAGGGGAACAGAAAAGACAAGTACGTTGGAGCTGAGCAGCCTTTACTTACTATCTATTGACTGGGTAAGTTAGTTAACATCTCTGAGTCTCAGTTTTCTCATCTGTAAAATGGGAAGAATACCATTTACCTCGGAAGGGCTTCATAAGGATTAAAGGAGTTACTTCCTCTAAAACGTCCAGCCCGGTGTTTTGCACTTAGTAGGGACTTTATGATGATTATTACCATTTCCTTAAAAAAGAGTTGGCTCTTTTCAAGCATGTTTCCATGAAATTTCTAGCTTGAAAGGTTAGAGTTTCCCCATGTGTTCTGATACATTTGTTAATTACCACATTTGCACATGTCTGAACTCGTTTTTAAGTCAGAAATGTTTTGACAGTGGCAAATGAGTTGATTTCCTTCTTCATTCTCCTCCCTTTGGTTAAGCTTCTAAGATACTTCACTGAAAAGGAATTAGAGGAAATTAAAGTGAACCTAGATTGTAGTATTGACTATGGAGACAGAGCTGGGCCAGAGCCTCCCTCTGTTATGGTTAAGAGACTAATTTCTCTCTCTGAGGGTCCTTGAGAATCATTTGCAGAAGAGGCTTTCGAGACGCTTTAAAACATCAGAAAGAAGCTCATCCAAAACTGAGCGGGCTCAGGAGTGCCAATTAGCTCTGCGTTTGATCTGTGTGGGAGATGGGAAGACAGGCATTTCAGCCTGACGGGCACACGCCGGGCCGTGGGGGGAACCGTCTTCCCCGGAAGGCTGCAGAATCCCACCGAAAGGGCTTATGCCGAGTTCCAGCTCCTGCCTTCTTAGACTAAAACTCGCTGCCGGACAATTCCATGAGACCTAACTATTCCGGGGACACAAGCTCAGCCACGAAGAAGACAAAAGCGCAGGTCCAGCCACTGTGCCTCTGGGGCAGCTGGCCAGGAATTTCAATGCCCTGATTTAAAGAACCAAACAAAATGCTCTCGGGATACCAGGAAAGCTTAGAAAATATCCTGGTGTAGCTCTCCGTTGGCAAAACAGCAATGCAGAACATATTACTACTAGTAAGACAATTCCAGTCATTTTTTGTTTGTTTGTTTTATTTATTTTTAATGTACTAATCTGGGTTTGCCCAGACAGCTGCCTTAGTTGCCCAGTTTTGAATTAAGAAATCTACCCGTGGAGTTTTCCAGCCCGCAGCTACCCCTTCCTACCCTCGACACCTCAAAGAGAAACAAAATCTACAGTTACCCAAATCTTGATCTTTCATCTTAAAAAAATTATGCTAGAGGATGTGTAAGATGATGACAAACTTGAAAAATATCTATATCTATCTATATATACACACACGCACACACACACACACAAATATGTGTGTGTGTGTGTGTATTTTATTTTTCTGATCAGTGGGTGAAGTTGCTCACATGGATGGTGATTTCTTTTCAGAAGTAGAAAGTCCACATGTGGATTTTCTGGTGGAGATTGCACTCACTCCCCGAAGTTGGTCCCCAAAGCTGGTCCCCAGAGACAGGAAAAGCCCCTGAGGTCCTCCCTGCCAGGGAAAAGGCCTCCCACCAAATGCAGTTTGCACGGAAGCGGCTAAGCCTGAGCAGCAGATACACAGTGATGCCTGGACTCTTGTTGCGGTTTGCTGCTTTAAAAAAACAAACCCTGCCTCTGTGCACAGACGCGCAACAGCTTTGGAAAGGAGCGGCTCCTGCCCACCTGCTGTGCTCCATTTAAAAGACAAAGCCTGATTGGCTTTTTATCTGTGAACCTCATTGCATCAGTTGCTACCAGATTGCCGGATTGGGAGTGTTTTGATTGGGTGCGGAGGATGCTCCCTTCCCTTCAAGGAGGAGGAGGAGGAGGTCACTGCTTCAGAATGGCCGGCAGTCACAGCCTGAGGGCACTTTCTTAAGCCGGTCCACACCCCAGGTTCATCAGAAAAGCCTCTCTGCTCAAGGACTCAGAGAGGAAGCTGAGCCATCCTCCCTATGTAGGGCCCTGAGACAAATGACTCAATAAGGATCTCAAGCTATTAGGAAATCGCTGGGCCTCAAATGCAAATTAAAATGAGAGAAATGGAGGCTGGGATGTTAAAAAAATGGGTTTTAAAATGAAAAAAAGGCTAAGCAGGGACAGAGAGATTGAAACAATGAGCACAAAGCCCACAGCGAAGCCGTATCACAGGCAGGGGTGTGGGAATTTGGAGTGAAAATATTGGGAATGGTGATACCTGGGAGTTTACAGGGATTCATTAGGTGGTAGAGGTGGCTGGAGAGGCTCAAGAGAAAAGCAACATTATACTCTATAGCCTCTTATTTCTGCCTTCGCCATCACCACCTCTTATTGTCTCTCTCATGTGAATCATGAAAATAACGTGCATTTCTCTACCTCCAACCTGTCTGCCTCCTTCCTCACCTTCCTTCCTTCTCTCCTCCTACCTTCCATCTACTGATTCATTAAAAGGATTTGTCCTGCAAAATTTGGATTCGGTCAAAAGGCCACACTCAGGAGTCCAGAAGGCCATATGTGGCCCAAGGTTACAGGTTCTCCACCCCTGTCGGACCTTTTTGAGATTCAGTACTCACAGCAGGGACCTCGGAGCTCAATCTGCGTCTACCCACCGGGTTTTACGCAGAGAGGTCGGGCAGCCCGGCCCCGCCACACAGCTGACTTGGGAGCCGGTGAACTCAAACAAAACATGGCGCACACAGATGTACAGAAAACATCGCCCAGGCAAGCTGCCCACTTTTGAGCCACGTGGAAACTGATTTTTGCTACAACTCAGCACACACACGGTTTCTAGAACATCTGTCAGGAGCGCTTGAGTGACTGGGCTGCAGACAGAAGGGAATGGAGAGGAAGGGGATGTATTTGTGGGGAGGAAGAAGTGAGGAGCCCTGTGACGTGGCCAGGGCCGTAGCCAGAGGGCATTTCTCCTGCAACAGGCAGGGGCCAGAGAGTGGGAACCTGAGCCCCAGAGAGAGATGTAGGTGCAAAGGGAAAACTTCCTCCTTGCCCTCAAGATTCACTGAAAAATCTACTCACAAAGGCAGATTAATTGGGGAAAGGGCGTACAAATTCATTTCACGTGATTACGGTAGCTTTCAGAATGAAGACCTCAACCCCCCAGTGGGTGCAGAAGCTAAAACGCCATCTTGGTGTTACACAAAGAAAGGCAGCTTGGATCCTGGCAAAACAGGTTATGGGGGTAGAAATCAGAGAGACCTTGAGGCTTTCTCAGCTCAGCAGGTCAAATGCCATATTTTGGGGTATTGGTTTCTGGGCCCTACCAGGGACTCAGGGAGAGGGTTAACTGGCAAAACCAGGCCCACTGTGACAAAGCCCACGTGACACTGGTAACTGGGGTAGCAGTGGGTTTGTCATTACCACTGACCAGGTGTCTGTTGTTTTAGCCTATAATTCCTTAAGTAGACTCATGTATTTGGGATTCAAAAGTGGACTACAAACAAGAGACAGCTGAAGACGAATGTTGTTTGGAGCACATAGCAACCCTGTAGATAAACATTTGTGATTTGCTATTTGCAAACCATCCCCCGACACAGCCGTCCCATCAGTTAGGGGAGGTCTAGTAATGTAACGTGCTGAAGTTCACATTCACGTGCTGGTATGTAGTTGGTTTTGAACCAATGTCTTATGACCCCAGGACCAGAGCTCCTTGCACAGTGCAGTCCAGGGTGGACCCCAGATAGCCAGCCCCGGTGCCCAGGAGGAGCTGGGGTGAGCTGCCCCACTTCCTGCTGGCCTCTGCCCTCCCTGGGCTCTGCTAACAGTTGGCACTAGCTGGTGCCGGTTGGCTGGTCATTCATCCAGCTCTGCCAGCTGGCGCTCTGCCCTTCCTGCTCACCATCCTGTCTTCTGCCTGGGTGGCAGTGCCTGCTGCTCCTGTCTGGCAGGACCTGAGTGGCAGAGGGTTGGCTGCGAGGTCCTGGGTGTTGGCTTCCGGCAATGGCCTTGTCCTCCTGGAAGTCTATCTGCCTCAGCCTTTGGCCCGAGGTTCCCACACCTGGTACCATTGATGAAATGGGCTCTGGCTGCCCAGAGAAAAGAAGTGTGGGGCTCTAGTCCCCTCGGGTGGGCAGGCATTCCATGCTGGAACCCCTTCTTGCCCTATACCTTGTGCTAGTCCTGAGTTTATTCTGAAGAGCGAGACTGTATGAACACAGAAAGGGAAGAAAAGGAAGAGCCAGCCACCTAAAGAAGCTCCTGTCTACATACAGGTTTGTCCTTTGCAGATACAAATCTCACATACTTGTCCAAGGTGAGATCAAGACCTCTCTGTTTCCTTCCCCACGGAAATTTGCAACCCGGCCTTTCCTAGGTTTGCTGACAACTACGTGCTTATATGGTTGGGGTGGTCGGGAAGGGAGGATTAGGCCACTGGGCAAAAAAAGAAGAGGTCTCTGCCATTACGGAACACATAGTTCCTGGGGTGATGGACACACTCAAATAAGCACACACATATGTAAAACTCTATACTCATCAGGTGACCTTGGGCAACTTCTTTGACCTTTCTGTGCCTCAGTTTCTTCATCTGTAAAATGGGGGAGCTTTGCAGAATTGTGAGTGTTACATGCATCGTGCAAAGCACTTAGGATCATGCCGGGCACATAGTAATTCACCCTTAAATGTTAGCTCTTAGTAAACCAGGCAAGTGCCATCAAAGAAAGGTGCATGAGGCCATCATGGCTTATAAAAGAAGGATTTGACTTAGTCCTTTGGGAGATGAAAGAAGCGACCTGAACTGCAATGTGAAGAAGAAATAGGTTTTAACTTCGATGAGCAAGGTTGAGAAGATCATTCCTGGCAGAGGGAATGGTGCGTGGAGATTGGTCAGCTGGGGGCTAAAGGCCACCAAGAAGCCAAGTCTTAAATGGCAGCAATAATCTGTGCCATTCCCCCCAGGAGGTGTGTTGCATGGGCTTTACCACCTTGGCTGGGGGTTGGGCACATTCCAGGGATTCCACTTGGCCTTCCCCACTGTGATAGCTCTGATGCCGCAGGAAGCAAGCTGGGGGCTAGGTGAGTATTCCCACTGCAGTTAGTGAATCAGAAATCAGGCACATAATTACAAGGTGGGTCTGCAGAACTGGTGGACCTACTATGGGATTGACCTGGGCCCCAACATGACCCTACTCTAAAGGGCGATGGGAGCATGATGATGCTTCAGGGCCCAGAGCATCAGTGTTAACCTGATTCCTGTGTCCAACAGCCCTTGAGACGCTTGGCTCTTCCCCTTTGCTCAGTGTACAGTTTCCTGAATAAATGACCATAGGTAATTCTGTGGAAGCACCAGGAGAGTCCTTACCTGTACACACCTGTGTGGTGTCGCAGGGTCACTTCATCTGGAACGAAAGAATTCCAGGTGTGAAAACTGGCGCCAGTCCAGAAACTGGGCGAGAGATCATGACTTTGCTGTAGAAGCTTCCATCAACCTCCTGCTTATCCATTCATTATTTCTTTTGGTCATATAGATTGAGCAAAACCCTTGTTGGCTACTATCTACATTTCCTCTAGGGACAAGGCTCTACTAATCATCTTCATACTCAAGTTGGGTCAGTCCCCCTGGCTGGTGCGCCAAGCTTACTGCTTACGACGGGTAGGCACTGCCACTTAGCCTTGTTGTTTGGGGATCCTGTCACTCCCAGTGCTGTCAGCGAGCCCAGTCTTCCAACAGTGTCTCTCTGCAGTTGGCCCGTCCCACAGAAGGGGAGGGGCAACACCGAATTTCCTAGTGATGCTTGTGACCCTCTCACCAGTACTTTCCTTCTTGGTTTGGTAAATGTAGGATCAGCCAAGTTCTCGCACCATCCATGGTCATCTAGAGGGTTTTCTGGCCTTGCGCAGTATATTCACTCTGGCATGCCCCCTGCCTGAGACTTTTGCTCACTCCTCCTATCACCTGGCACTACCAATTGCAGCAGTTCCTCCTAGTGTGAGCCATCACTTTTTCCATAGTTCTAGGGGTTATCCAAAGAGTGTGTTAGAGCCATTTCCTGGGCCCTGAGACAGGATGTTAACTCCTGGATTAAGGAAGAGTACCCTAGTGTTGATAAACTCTCTCTAATTAACTATGTTTTGCTTTCCTTGATGCAGAACCTTCAAAGTCCAGTGCATTATGTATTGCACTGGTTCTGGCTGGTGCATGTTGGCTATGTCCTACAGCTGTTTCAGAACATCATCTTTTCCTTCCTAAGCAGGGTCAGCACTCCTTGGTGGATTGTGTTGCTACTTAACCCTAGTTGTTGATCTGGTGGCCAGGAAAGGAGGGGGTTAAGATCTGCAAGGCAGAGCCTCTGACTCGTCTTCAGAGGAGTGGGCTACTTCTGTTGGTCCAATGCTTCAGGGGAACTGGGGTGTTCAAGACTTTGAAGTGCAACAAACAAGATGCCCCCATCCCATAGCTCAGGATCCGTTCTTTCCCCCAAAGTGCCCTGGTCTTGGTATAGCAGACCTGTCCATTCAGATTTACCCTTTCTCTGGAACTTGCAATTTTCATGATTAAAATCTGGACCTGGTTCTCAGCTGTTTGCACCCTCTACCTACAGGAGGTGACAGCCTCTTTGCCTCTTGGCGGTGACATGCTGCCAAGGAGGACTTCTGGCTTTTATTCTCAGACTTCACTGGTTAATGACTGTTGGCCTTTTATTATTTTCCCCCAAATCTTCAATTCCCCTAAACACGAGACATCCAGTTCAATTGTTCCTGTAATTACTATCTCTCCCCGTATTTTTTTAAACACATCCATTCTACCAGCTAATGTATTTTCTTCTGCTGATATATTATTTACTTAACCACTAAAGAAAGTTTTAACAGTTGCACTACTCCCTTGGGCCACGGACTATCCATGCTGTACCTGCCACCTGTGATGGGGTCCTCACTGCCACCTGGCCGGAGGGTGGCCCAGCTCTAGCCTCTGTTTGCTCACAACACCTGACCTCGCTGCAAGTTGGGTTCTTCTTAGAAGTAGACTCTGAGATGGAGATTAATGTGCAAAAAGTTTATCGGGAAGGGCTCTTAGGATCAACGCTTATGAGAAAAGCGAAGGAAGCGGGATTGGGCAGAGAGAGAAGTTGTTCTGTGATGAGACCCAGGCGTTTCTGAAGCTGGGCTGAGATAAGCATGTTAGGCCTTTATAATCTTATACTGACCAGTCATTGGATATCGGCTGCTTTGAGAAGGGCACGTGACCCTGGGCAAGGTGGTTCTCTTCATCGGAGAGCAAGTTCTAAAGGCAGCTGGGATCTGAAGAGTTCCAGCTGGCCACAAGCCCAGCAGCTGGGCGGCAGGTCCCTTGCCGTTGGGCGGGGATCTCGGTGCCATAGCAAGCATTCCCCCGGCCACCAATGACAGGGATTTGCACAGGATTTCGAAGATTTCAAACCCGTAGGCATGGCAACTGGTAGACATGGGGTTTGACAGTGGCTCCTAGGGCTTTCTGAGAAGTATCCATTGTTGCTGCTGCAAGTAGCTGAGCGCATCAAGGATGACCTCTTGTGATTCCTTCGCTCGGATTCATTAACAGCCAGCAGAGGCCTTCTTGATCGTTAATTTTCCAATACTTCCCCCAGTCATATGAACCTGTAAGTCCTTATATTAAGTTCCTCCCAATGAAAATACCTAAAATAGTTCCTATTTTTGCTGCCCTAGTGTTTATTGCTACAGCTGGATCAGCAGGAGTTATTATCCCAAAGTAAGAACATGGAGTTCTTTTCAATAATCTCTCCCATAATCAATGAATACAGGACTTCCAGACATCTCCCACTCTCCCGACACAGTGGTAGGTTCTGAATGCTAAGATCAGCTAGCTAAGAATGCAGTTAGGAATTTTAAAAAGATAATTAACTGGAAGTATCGACAATAGGTGAACAGTGTTTAGATGGTGGTGGGGGAAAGGTTACTAGGATCAGATCATTCAAAACTTGTGGGTCTTGGCCGGGCACGGTGGCTCATGCCTGTAATCCTAGCACTCTGGGAGGCCGAGGTGAGAGGATTGCTTGAGGTCAGGAGTTCGAGACCAGCCTGAGCAACAGCGAGACCCCGTCTCTACTAAAAATAGAAAGAAATTGTCCGGCCAACTAAAAATATATATAGAAAAATTAGCCGGGCATGGTGGCACATGCCTGTAGTCCCAGCTACTCGGGAGGCTGAGGCAGAAGGATTGCTTAAGCCCAGGAGTTTGAGGTTGCTGTGAGCTTGACGCCACGACACTCTAGCCCCGGCAACTGAGCGAGACTCTCTCTCTCAAAAAACAAACAAACAAACAAACAAACAAAATCTTGTAGGTCTGAGTGGCTATGCCAAGCTTCTCGAAACCACTGAGATTTGAAATTGGCCCTGAAAGGAAAACAGCTGAGAGAGAGAGAGAGAGAGAGAAAAGAAAGAAAGATAAAACATTTTTTAACATAGCACATGGACCATGCAGTGTTTGACAACTGTCTATCTCCTCAGCCTTTTTCCTTCCACTCCTTCGTCTCAACTTTCTGCTCCAGCAATGCCCAGCTGCTTGTGGTTCCCTTGCATATGTCAAACTCTCTCCCATCTGTTTTCGTTGCCCAAGCTGTTGCCTCGGCCATAATAAACTTCTCCTCTAGTCACTCTTTAAAACTTACTTTGGATATCAGTAACAACGGCAGAGTAAGATCCTCTGAAAACCCTGTCCTCCATAAGCAATGAGAACACTGGAAAAAATAGCAAGAATTATCATGTTCGGAACTCTGAAACTTAACCAAACATTTGCAGCAATCTAGATAGCATTTTGCAAGAAAAATAGCTGCAGCTCAGTAAGGGCAGTGAGCTTTGTGTTGCTCTAATGTGCCCTATCCCCATCTTCCCTCCCCAGCCCCATGACATTCTTGAAAACAAAAGCCCTCGACCAAGAGAAGCCAGCAGCCTGCACTCACTGGTGGGGCCAAAATAGGGGAAGTCTAGACATTAAGTAGCGTGTCAGCAGAAGAGGCAGGGGATTTAGGCAGGGACCAGGTCATAACAGACTTTACATACTCTTCTGTAGAATTTTCATCTTACTATGAATGACATGGAGAGCCCTGCAAAGATTTGGGGTTTCAAATCTCTATTCCCGGGTAATTGCTGTTATTTAACCTGCCCAGTGGTTCCCTGAAAGGCTGTTTTTATTTGACCTGACCCAGAGTTTGTCTAATGCAAACAGCTTTTTCCAGGCTGGGGGTAGGGAGGAGAGCATTTGCTGAAAACCATCAGAGGCAATTAGTTGAGTATGTCAGCTACCTGCGCCAGTGGATAATAGTCGGAACAAGTAATAGGCTAACAAAAAAAGACTTAGAAAGAAAATCTGGGGAATGAGATGTGCACGGGGGTTTTGAAGAGCTCAGACATATCCCTGCTGGGAAAGCACAAAAGAGGTCTAGCTTCCTCTCCAGAGCACATACCCTTGACTGGTGTAAGATTTGTGACTTCCCAATCACTTCTATCATCACTATTGTAAAGCCCTAAGACTGGTTTTTGAAATATCTTTCAGACAGCGCATTCAAAGGGACCAACTGACGTCAACTGAACCAGTGGCCATGCGTGACAACCCTCTACCCAGGAACTATCTCTGCACAAGAAGACAATTTCTGCTTCTCAACCCTACGAGTTCATCTCCAGCCAATCAGCAGACCCAATTCCCTAGCCTTTTGTCCACCAGATTACCTTTAAAAACATTAGCCCCCTAATTCTTGGCAAGATGTATTTGAGAAATTTCTCCTATCCCCTCACTCGGTGCTCTGCAATATTAAACTTTTCCTCCACTGCAACCCCTCTGTCTTAGAGTATGGGCTTCCTCTTGTGTAGCAGACAATACAACTCAGTTGGTGGTAACACAAGTGGTAAATTAGAAGAGACTTTGCTTTGAACCCTGCAAAATTTTCACCCCAAAACAGCATTACCTGATCTTTGAATGCCTTGAACCCTGGCATAGTCTTGGACCCTTGGTAAATGTATGTATGCTCTGGCATATGCTTCCAGAAGAAGCTCATTTCATCAACATTAAATATTTGTTCTGGCAAATCTTTCTCCTCCACAATTATCCTATGCAGCTCTTTGTAAAAGCTTCAGTTACCTTCAGTATCTGCATTTGCTGTCTCACTGCTGACCTTCGCTTTGTGAAAATTATTACACCTTTTGAAATGTTGCAACCACCCATGACCTGCTATGAGCATTTGTGTATAGGTAAGATCACTGGCTTGCTGTTTTAGTTCATGCCAATCATGCCTTAGCCCAGATCATCACTCGCTAAGCCATATGTGCTTCCGTAGCTGGTCTTCTACCCATGTGACAAGTAATTTTTCCATATCATCAGTCAGCCCAGCTCTTTTCTTTGCGATGACAGTGGATTTAACCGATGCTGATGATTCCACCACGTCACTGATTTGCTTATTATTCTAAAGATGGTCACAATTTGCAAAAGTCCTAATTCAAGTGTCACAGCCATTACTGGCTTGCTGCCTTCATGCTGGGAACTATCTTGAGTTTTATCTCAAGAGTAATTGCCTCCCTCTTCTTCTCCCCAGACACAGACGGGTGTTTTATAGACAAGATGGGATATGAAAACACAAAACGCAGTATCGAGAAAACACTGGCAACACAGTACACTGTAGAGTATCAGTTGTTTACCCTGGTGGTCTCTTGGCTGACGGGGAGCCAGGGCTCCCTGCTACTGCCCAGCATTGCAAGGGAGTATTGTACCACGTATCACCAGCCTGGGAAATGATCACAAGTTCAAATCTGAAGTATGGTTTCTACTGAATGCATTTCACTTTCACACCAGCAGAGAGCTGAAAACTCGTCAGTCCAACCATTGCAAGCTGGGAGCCATCTGCACTCTCATCTCAGGCAGGGCAGTGACCGAAGGAGGCCTTAAAACAACTGGCAGCAAACATAGAAATGCTCTTGGCCAGGGGTTGGCAAACTTTTTCTGTAAAGAGCCAGACAGTAAATATTTTAGGCTTTCTGGGCTATATGATTTCTTGCAAATACTCAACTCTGCGCTTTCAGCAAGAAAGCAGCCATAGTCGATTCATAAATAAATGACACAGCCGTGCGCCAATAAAATTTTATTTGTGGGACCTGAAATTTGAATTCCATACTGTTTTCAAGTGTCATGACCTATTACTCTTCTTTGATTTTTCTTCCATCACTTAAAAGTGTGCAGGGGCCATACAAGAAAAAGTGGTAGCCTGGGCTTGGCCCACAGGCTGAAGATATTAATCCCTGTTCTAGGCCACGGGACAGCCTGTTAAATATTAGCCCAGCTGCTGGAAGGAAAAAGGAAGGAGTTAAACTCGGTTACAATGATCATAATGTGTATTTGGTAACGTGAAATCTATTTAGGCAGTTTTTCAAAAAATTAGCAAGAAATATTTCCTAAGTGCAAAAAGATACATTTCGTTAAGAGATAGTATAGATGTTTACACATATGTGTGTGTGTGTGTGTGTGTATCCTACCACACACACACAAACACTGAGTCGATAGACATTTTCAAGTTCCTCATCTGTAGATAAAGAGTTAATCTGCAGATTATTAATTGCTCCTGGAATCCATTCTCAAGCTGCTGCTGACACCAAGAAAATGTTGTGCATTCACACTCAAAGCTGGCAAACCTTGAGAAATCCTTCTGCCGGAAATGTGACGAGATTTGCTTTCATCTGCAGTTTTTCTGCAGCGTGGAGCGTGAGTTCTGGCATTGTTGGGGCTGTCAGTCACAGCAACCTGTTCCGACTGTAATTGAGTCAGAGATACTTCAGATAATGGTCTTAGGAACAATGCTATCTTTCCACCTACCTGAGGGGAGTCTGTTTTTTTCTGAAAGGAGCTATTTATACTACTCTTTACTCGTAGGCTTTAAGGTAAAGTTTGGGCATCATTAGCATCACAGAGATAACAATTATTTGCCCTCTTCAGTGATAGCTCAAAGTCCAACGGGAGTTGTCAAAAAAAATCCAGGTGATCTTAATTTAAGAAAACCTCAAATATTATTCAAAATGCCTTATCATTTTGTCACCCTTAGTTTTGAGAAGCTCCCCGGTTTTACGCTCACTGTTTTGGAATTCTCGTGTATAGCAGCATTCCTTCACTTAAAGACTTCGCAAAGAACCGCAGTGTTATTTTAAGCCAAGTATAGCCAATAGAGATAAAAATTTCTGATGAGGGCAGGGTACAGTGGCTCATGCCTGTAATCCTAGCACTCTGGGAGGTTGAGGCGGGAGGATCAGTTGAGGTCAGAGAGTTCGAGACCAGCCTGAGCAAGAGCGAGACCTCATCTCTACCAAAAATTGAAAAAATTAGCTGGGCGTGGTGGTGCACGCCTGTAGTCCCAGCTACTGGGGAGGCTGAGGCAGGAGGATCCCTTGAGCCCAGGAATTTGAGGTTGTTGTGAGCTACAATGACACCTCTGTATTCTACCCAGGGCAATGGAGGGATACTCTGTCTCAAAAAAAAAAAATTCTCATGAGTCACTTTAACATCGTACAGCCATTTGTTCCCAAGACTATTCTCAAACTTTTTTTTTAAACTTTGTCCCCTACAACATTCTCTCATACTCTTTTCTGTATATTCACAACAGACAAGAATTTTGCATAAAATTTTTCTATGGATAGAAGGTAGATAGGATTTTTCAAACTACATGAGCCTCCCCTTCCCCCTAGGATTCTGATCCTCTAGCCTGCGAGAAGCGATTTGCTTGAATGTAGAGGTTTGAATCAACGTCCCTCAAGATTCTCTACGTCTCTGACACTCAGATTTCTCCGTTGCACTCACAGGGATTCGCTATAGACTACTGACTCATTTTTTTCTTCCTACCAAGTCACTAACCTATGTGCAATTTGATACCAGGGTAAAGAATAACATAATTTTCTTCCACTATGATTTTTCTCATTGGCCACTGTCAGAAAAGAAGAACAAAACAAACGTCTACCTGATGCAAAATCCTTATCAGAGTGGAACGAGCTCAAAGCAAAGCTGATCACTTTTTCAGTGCTCTGGAGAGGAAGCTAGACCTCGTTTGTGCTTTATTTGCCTTATGGACTTAGATTACTTGAATATAGGTGGTTTCACATGGAGAACCCTAGATCATTTGAGAATGTGGACAAACATTCACTTCCTGTTTATCATTGTCATTACTACAAAGCCTGGAGGACAATAGCATTGTTTGAAGACTGGTTTTTGAGCTGTTTTATTCTGCAGGCAAGAGAATGTTATAGGCAAACCAACATCCCATTCAAGATTCTTCTGATCTTAGACAATGTTCCAAGGCATCCAAAGCACATCAGGTGACGGGCGTCCTGATGTAAAAGTCGTGTATTTGCCGCTGAATACAACCATACTCATTCAACCAATGAACCAAGGCACAATAGCTGCATCCTAAGCATCCAATTTATGCCAAACCTTTGCACAGGCTTTTGAAGAGACTGGATCTGGCCTAACACTCTGAGAGTTTTGGAGATGTTTTAACATTCTACCTGCTAACTGGGACATCACTGCAGCAAGAAAAGATGTCACAGCAATGCGTGAACGGCATTTGAAGAAAGGTGACAAGATATTAGTGCTTAGGAAACAGCTAGAATTGGACATTGATGAAGAGGATATTCATAAGCTTGTTGACACTGAGGCTGAAAAGCTTTCTAATGGGGCGCTGATCAAACTGAAGGAAGAAAAAAGTAAAGAAGTTGAGGCAAAGGAAGAAGAAGTTATACCTGAGGCATGAAGAGGGTTGACAGCAAAGAAAATGGCAGAGTCATTTGCTGCTATCAGCGGTTGGGTATGGATGTGAGAAGAAACGGATGCCACTTACAAGAGATTCACAAGAGCTGACAGGCAGAGGCTCAGGATGCTCTTACTTGCTATAGAGAAATATATAGTGAAAAAAAGAAACCAATTGTACTGTCAAAACTTGATATCTTCCTGAAGAACACTACACCTGCTAAACTATCAACAAGTGTTGACGTCCCGGTGCCTTCCTCGAGGCTACTCTCAAGCGTTAGAAGAGAGAGAAATGCTGACCCTGTTGCTGTGATGTCCTCATTATCCAGCAATTAATTTTAGTTCAATGCATCCAACATTCTTCAGGTGTCAGTGTGCTTTCAGCTGTGTATGTTATTGGTGAATATCTGTGCAACCATTCTGTTTTTCACTTTCAGTACAGTAAGTCAATAAATTAAATGAGATAGTCAACATTTTATTATAGAATAGGTTTTGTGTTAGATGATTTTGTCCAACTGTAGGCTAATTTAAGTGTTTTGAGGCTGGGCTATGACATTTGGTAGGTTAGGTGTATTGAATTATGGTATTTTTAACTTATGGGTTTATTGGGATATAACTCCGTCATAAATTGAGAAGCATCTGTATTGCAATTGTGGAGCTCTTGCAGAATTCCATTTTGATCCATTGATAGTGTTTTTGAGTCTCTCTTTGTGGTTTTCCTAGTAGTTGCTCTAGTATCACAATATACATATGTAACTTATCACAGTCTACTGGTATCAACATTTTACCACTTTTAGTGAAGTGTGAACTTGATATCATTTAGACAATTTGCTTTTCCAATTCTTAAATATCATTGTCTTTAGTATCCGGTGGTGTTATAATTTTTGCTTCAGTCATCACATATGGTTCTGAAAACTCATGACAAGGATAGTGTTTTATATGTACCACTATTTATGCTCTTTTCCTGGTTCTTCCTTCCTTCCTGGTGCTCTGTGATTCCTTCTTTTATCATTTCCCTCTGTGTGAAGAACTTTCTTCAGTCATTACTTAAGGGCAAGTCAAGTAGCAACAAATTTCTTTAGTTTTTTTTTCATCTGAGAATTTATTTACTCTTCATTCCTGGATGGTTTTATCAGATATAGACTTTGCACTTGACAGTTCTTTTCTTTCGACACTTGAAAAACATGTTACATTCTTTCTTCTGTTCTCTGTGGTTTCAGATGGGAAATCCACTCTCATCTGAATTGATGTTCTTCTATAGGTAGTGTGTCATTTCTCTCTGGATGCCTTCAAGATTTTTTCTTTGCCAGAATTTTAACTGTGATATATCTTTCCATGGATTTCTCTGAGTTAATTCAACTTGGGGTTTACTCAGCTTCTTGATTCCATAAGTTTATACTTGTTTCCAAATTTGGGAAGTTTTCAGCTATTATTTCTTTGAGTACTTCTTCATTCACACACACACTCTCTCTCCTCTCATTCTAAGACACTGATGACAATGTTAACTCTTTTCTTTTGTCCTGCTATTTCCTGAGAATCTGTTCACTTTTTTTTTTTTCAGTTTATTTTCTCTGTTGTTTAGATTAGGTAAATTTCATTGATCAGCCCTCAAATAATCTAATGACATCCTCTGTCATCTCTACTCTTGATCCCATCCAGTAAGATTTTTTATTTCTTTTATTGTATTTTTAAGTTCTACAATTTACATTGGGCTCTTTTTGTATGACTTCTATTCCTTTGCTAATGATTTCTATGTTTTCATTTGTTTCAATGGGGACATACGTATATGCAATCAACATGTAGATAAGTGAAAAATGAAGGTTCTCCATCAACATGGAATATTCTAGGCCCAGTCAGTAGGGACATTTCTATGATGACAGCTGGAAAAATTGTGACTTCAGCAACAAGGTGTAGAGGGGTTGTTAGTTACTTAGCTTGGAGTTGAAAGGAAGGTGGTTTCCTTAGTCTTTAGGCTTGCCTCTCAGATCTCTGCATGAATCACAGTTCCGACAGAGCAAATTCCAGTAATTTCGTTTCAGCGTGAGTCCCTGCCTTGTTCGAGTCTCTTCTCAACCTGCGTAATTGCTGCCCCATGGCAAAAGTGCCGCAGCCTGTTGCTACTTCCCTCATACTTTATGAAATCAAAGTTAAACCGACGGCCTGTTTACATTCTTGGTCTGGCGTTGGCTGCAGCCTAAAAAAGACAAGAACCTGCATAGCTTGCCAAAAAACATTCTCTGCCCTGCTAAAGACCAGACTCGCTGAAGCGTTGTGGCCTAAAGGGTGATTCTGGTGAACCGATGTGAATAATCACACTCGAGTCTGGAGCTGTATTAAATTTCCCTGCTTAGCTTTGATCCGCGAAGCATTCTGGCGAAAGGCCTGGAATTTTGGGCCCTAGTAACCAATTTAAGAGGGGCTTGTGTTCATGGACTTGGGCTAATAGCTTCTTCTAATGGGATTCCTCCTTATAAATTACAATTCCTCATTATAAACCCTTTCGTCTCGCAAATGCATCTGCAGTCGTGGTCATAACCATCACACAGCCAGAGACTCCTCTGTGTCATAGTCTTTAAACAACGGCTCTCGCTAAGGGCAAGACCAACGATGCTGCTACCTGAAGATGACACTGGGGAGTGGGCGGTAAAGGGAAGCAGAGCAAGTAAAGTGCGCACCACCAGCTGCCGTACATTCCCGTGGCAACATGGGAAGCACAGAGAACCCCGGGCGCTGCCTTTGCCTCCAAACCTGGCAGTTCAGGTGGTAGAAGCTTGACCAGCATCTCGGATAAATACCGACTGTGATTAGGCTCCTGGCAAGAATGGCTACTTCCTTGCTTTCCGGGACAGGGTGGGTTCCATCTTAGAGGAAGTAGACTCAGAATTGAGCTGAAGTTGAGGACGACATTGCGATCGGAGCTGAAAGAGGTTATAGAAATGTTGTGAGGTTTGCAGACCAGACTGGGCAGGAAAGAAGCTGACGGGAGAATCAGCTAGAATGGCACCATGATAACCACTGCAAACCCTCGCCAGGCGTGGCGGCTCGTGCCCATCATCCCAGCTACTTGGGAGGATGAGGTGGGACGATCACTTGAGCCCAGGAGTTTGAGAGTAGCCTGGGCAACATAGCAGAGGTCCCTATATCTTAAAGAGAGAGAGAGAAAGAGAAAGGAAAAATAAAATCCTACTGGACCCTTACACAGTATAGCCCTTGCTACTGGCCAGCCACTATTCCAAGACCATGATACATATTTCATTTAGTCCTCACACCAGCCCTGTAAGGTATGTGCTAGTCAAATGCCCCTTTTCATATGGGGAAACTGAGGTCAGAGGCGTTAAGTGGCTTGCCCAAAGTCAGGTAATAAGTAGCAAAGGTGGGATTGAAACTGCACCATTTCCCACTGCACTGTGTGCTCTTAGCTCGCAGGTGACGCTGCCTCTCGGGGAGCTGGGAGGGGACAGGTGCAAAGAGACTGTCAAGGGGGGATGGGGGAACCGAATCCAGACGTCACATGAGACCTTGGCGGGCCAAGAGGAAGGAAGCAGCGGAAGTGTTCCAGTGGCTTAGTCACCTTCGGCTGACTCAGGAAGAGACAGCCTGGATGTGCGGGTTTTTTGAGAACCCAGGCTGACCCAAAGAGTGGGGAAGGAGAGGCATTCCAGCATACCATGGAAGATTTGGAGGGAAAAATCCGGTTTTCTCCCCACTTCTACTCACTCCTCCTGCTTCCCACTGTCATATTTTCTTCCCTTGTTTTGCTGAAATAGCAGCGGTACCAATTTCCTAACCAGAGCCTGACTCTTAACATTTCCATCCAGTTGAGAAGCCAAACAAGAAACATTTATACTCTCAGGAGATGACGTCTCTAACTGGCTTTGAATCTGTCAGAACCGGACCTTAGACAAGCCTGGTGGGAAAGAACCAGGAATCAGGAACTCAACATCCCAATCGGCTGGGAGCGAGTTGGAACAGACCCAGGGAGGGAAGGTGGGAGGAGGGGACGTGGCAAGCAGTGAGGCCAGGCAGGCAGAGCGCGGCCGCAGAGACCAGCAGCCGCACTGGGGGCAGTCCCGGCAGATGGCCAGAATTTGGGGGCCCCAAAGGTGATGCCACGTCAGGTAGGCAGAGCATGGTGAAGGGGCACCCAGCTGACAGCAGAGCTCAATGTCAACTAGATATATCTACCAAAAGCCAACTCTGTCCCCAGAGAGGAGTTCTGGGAAGACAGGAAAGTAAAATCTCAGCCTTGGGGAAACCAAGGAATGGGCAGATTTTCAAGAGAGCAACCCGAGCACGGGAACCAAGGCCGGGCCCGCTTACCGGAGCCTTGACTTAACGTGGGGGGTTGTCGTAACAACAATACAAAAGGGGGGCCCTGCTGGATGAATGGAAACTCAGGTCAAGACAGACCCAGATGCAAAATGAAGATGGATGGGTCCCCCGAGTGGCTGGGCTGTTGTGGTGTGTGACCCCAGCTGCAGCTGGGAAAGGCTTTTAGGGACAACATCCAAGGCAAGTGGTCTCAAGTGGCAGTTCCAACACACACTCGGCACATCACACAGCCCCTGCCCAGGACTTCAGCAGCGGCCGACCCAGACCGCAGAAACGCCTGCTGGCTGCCTGTGCTCTCCAGACGCACGGAGCAGGCCCAGGGTCAAGGCTGTCCGGGACGGGAGAAGCCCAGAGGTTAAGCGCGTGGACTCCCTTGGCTGCAGTTAGGGCGGGATGGGAGGTCATTTCCTGCCAGCTGCTTCTGCCGCGGTCTGAGAATTGGAGACCGTAAACCTGAACTTCAAACAAATAACTTCAAACAAACAAACAAATAAGTTAGATGCTTAAACGTGTGCCTCTTTTTCACCTAACTCCTAGGGACCCTAGGGAAGACACACAGGCAGACTCTACCTGCTTCTCAAAGTGTGGCCGTGGAGCCCCCGGTCACAATCACCTGGACTCAGGTGAATCAGAAGCTCTAGAGGTGAGGCCAGGGAGCAGCATTTGACACCCACGCTGCAGGGGACCCTAACGCGTGCTCAGGGCTGAGAAGCTCAGGCACATCCCGGGCTGCAAGCCTGCTGCGGCCCCCTTCCACCTGCCCGTCAGTCCAGGCAATGGAAATGGAGGGCCAACCGGGAGAGAACCCATGCCCTGGGCGGGTAGGTTGGACTTGATTTTCTCATTAGCTGCTGGACAGGCGCAATCTCAGGGAGCCTGCACCGTTCCCTCTGCAAACTCTGGATCCGAGGACGCAAAGGGAAGCACCTCCCTCTTAGCTCTGCATTAAGTCGAGCTCAAAATACTCCCCCCCCCATCCACCTGTTTAAGGGAGAAGCATGTAAATAAAGGCTATTGTTGTCACTGCCACCCACTTCCCGGTGCACGTCCCCTTTTGGGGCGCTGCCATCACAGGTGTCAGAGACACGTAGAATATGTATGTGTTCATGCTCTGAAGCATGAACGCCAATGTCAACTGCTTAAAGGGAAGTGATTCTGTTATTTCCTCATTCTTTAGGAACTTAATGGGCATGGAGAGGAAGCGTGCGGGGACATGTGTGTGCATGGCCTGTGTTGTTCCTGGTGTCCCAGCCCCTAGCTGCGTGCTTGGCGTGTGGCGGGGGGGGGGGGGGGGGGAGGTGGGGGGGGGACTGGATACATGTGTGTGGATTAAGCTGGGAGGAAGGCTGGGTCACCGGGCTCCGGAGTCCCCTGCTGGCCTGCGGCACTGGCAGGAGGGAGGTTACCAGGGTTAACCTTCTGTCTCGGTCACTTTGCATGAGAAACCTTACTAACCAAGGTCAAAGTGGACTTATTGGAGGCTGCGAGGCGAGCTCAGAGAACCCAAGCGCAGGGCCCGCAGCAGGGTTCACGGTGGGTAGAACCAGCATCTGTAGACCCAGGAACAGGGGTTTCTCACCCCGCTTTTTCCAGGGCTGCTTAGCTCATCTCTGCGTCTCTGTCCACATCTTTTCTCTTTCTCTGTGCAAACGAATGTCCTCATTTCTCTCTACGTGTTTGGATCCCACATGGCTTCCCACCTGCCCCTGCCTCAATGTTAAATCCCTTCATATCTCAAGATTCCAGAGGAAAGCATGCACCTCTTGGTCCAAATTCCAAGAAAGAGGACGAGAGAAGCCCATTTTAGTGCAAGTGGGGGGAACTCAGAGTCCAATCTGGGTCCAGTCGACTGTGGGTTGGGGAAGTTTCCCTCTTCCCTCTGTCCATCTCGCTGGGACTGCAGAGGACTCCCTGAAAAGGGGTCTGGAAGGTTCTGTAAGAAGGGGACCAGCAGTAAGAGAGAGACACCCGCCTGAGAAAGTGAATAGTGTCTCTTCGGCATTCATATGTGGCTTGGACTCTCGATGGGGACGACACCAGTCGTTGGCTGTCGTTGGCATCTCTTCGCTAAGAGGCAGGCAGAGCCCAAACTGCAATCCCACAAATGGTAGGACATGTGTTGTTTGTGACTCGAATGTCATATCGTGTTGCCCTTTCCTGCCTGTCACTCTCCCCTCCCTCTTGGATTGTTCCATTAACCTGGAGTGCTGGGTGTAGTCAGAAGTAGGGTTTATACCAATTTTTTATACCTGAGCATAGCTTTAGGACAAAGGTTTATCTGCCGTCCTTTCCTTGGCTGAGACCCCACTGTGTTTTGTTACAAAGAAACGTGGAGTGATGTTTTCAAACTGCATGTGGCACCCTTCACAGAGTGACCATTCATGGCCAGTGCTGGCTTCTGCTAATTTCAGAACCGTTGGACCCACTCCCTGGCTTGAGTCCACACAAACCGGGGCCCAGGGAGCCGGATGAGAGTGAGGAATGAATGGAGATCGGGACCCGCCGTTCGCTCCCCTGCACGGGCCCTGCCATTGCCATTTGGTTTGTGCTCTGCATCCTCGGTGTTTCAATATTTTATGAATGACACCTTCCAAGGTTTGCTGGCCCGCGCTGGGACCGCCTGCCTCCCTGACATCCTGCTGTCCTCTCGAGAAGAGGCACCGCACACAGGGAAGGTGCAGATGGCATTGGCTTCTCTCCACTCCCTCCAGCGCCTTGCCAAGCTAGACAAAGGCAGGTTTCTGACCTCGTGAAAGCAGAATTATTGGGGTATTTCCTGCGGAACATTTATGGGGCCCAACATTCTATCAATGCCAACAGCAGGCTAACTAACTGGAGCTCCTGGTTTCCAAGGCCTCCTGGGGCTCGCGGGCCTTGAGGATGCGTTCACCCCCACCCCGACCACCTTTCAGCCCTGACTGGACATCTCTACTGAAAGCACGTGACTTCTAGCGACGGCTCTCACGAGGCCTTGGAAACCACAGAGCTTCAGAACTGCGCATTCCCGCGCAATGAAGCCGATGATGCAATGGACGAAACGCAGGGTCTGTGGTGCCCTTGTCTGCCCAGGTGCCCCGAGTCCTGTCCCAGCGCAGGGCTGCACACCGAAAGAAAGGACACTAGCCATGGAAGCACGTGTGGCCCCAGCTTTGGGATACGATCCAGAGTGGGGTCCAGAGCTTGTCTCCAAGACAAGTGTGTCCACCCCAATGGGTGCACAGACGGTCCGCTGGGGCAAGGGAAGAAGTGTTAGAAAGTCGTTCCTTATTCCCTGTCTTCCTACAGATAAAATGAATTATGCTTTACTCTTATTGATACACATAGTGAGAGTAGCACATGTTTAGAATTAATTTTTAAGTTTTGCTCTCTCTTTGCTTTTTTCTGATGGCGAACACAATCCAAAGCCTCTGGAGATCCGTGGCTCAGAGCAGGGGTTCTGGAGTCAGAGTTTGCTGTGAGTCCTGGCTCTGCTGATCTCTGGTTGGGTGACCCCGGGTTAGGCACTCAGCCCCCTGAAATCCTTGTTTCCTCATTTGCAGAGTGGACTTGGCAGGAGACCCTCACGCAGGAGACTGTTGGGAATGACGTGAGATGGTCCAATGCAAGTGCAGCACCTGGGACACCAGAAGCCCTGGCCGAATGTCAGCTGTCATCATCACTGTTCCTGTCAGGTCAATTTCACATCAAACGGCAAAAGCTGAAGCCCTCTGGATGGCTCCCAAGCTCTGCTGGGGTCCACAACATGGCGCTTCTTCATTCATTTCCACTTCCTAATCCAGGGCCCTGAGTCAGCACGGACGATCGGGCGAACAGGTGCCATTCTAGGAGGACTCTCCATGTACAATTTGATCCAAAGAAACCAGACATTGTCTGCTGGCCACACCTGCCTGGTCCCAGGTCAAGGTGGGGTTGGTGTCAGGTTCCAATACGATGCCCTGCAGCGAGAGGGGAACCGTGAACTCAGAATAGCCATCCTGTTTCCACTCTTTGGTTCAGCCTTCGTCTTCCCTGTCCCGGTAGCGTTAGGTTCAGAGAGTTGGAGGGAAGCACAGCGCGTTGGTCTGGGAGTTCCTCTGGACTTGGGCAGATCACGGTTTGTCGCCAGCCTTCCCACTCACTGGCTGTATTACTTGCCTCAGTTTCGCCATTTGTCTGTGCTATTTGGGATAATGCAAGCCGCCACAATGGATGAACTTCAAAATCTCAGTAGTTTGGTATGATAGAAGTTTACTTTTCATTTCTGTTTCCATTCCAATCCAAGTGCTTCTGGTTGGAGGGCAGCTTCTCTCCACATCCTGATTTGGGAAAGCAGCCTCCCTGGTCTTGTGGCCCCACCATCCCCGAGGGGGCCTCAGCACCCAGCCAGGCGATGGGGGAGGAGGAGTGGAGAAGGGTGTAAGCAGAGCTGGGATCTGCAGTCCCCGGCGGCAGCAGCCACTTGTCAGAGGCAACTGAGAACTCGATTACATAAGTGGTGGGGGTGGGGGGCAAATTTGGGTGGAAAGTAAGCTATCTGCCCGCTCTCTGGGCCACGAGTCCTCATCAGTAAACGTGGTAATGACAATACTCCCCGGCTCCCCTGGCTGGTGGGAGGGTGAATGGGAATCCTGCAGTATCATTGGCTGCTATTGCTAAGGTGAGGGTCTAGAGCTTGCTGTCATTTGTCAAAGTTGAAAAGAAGGCTGCACCTGGAAAATGAATCCAGGTACTTCCGGGGAGTTGAGCTCTGGAGCTTCAGAAGGGTCCCCGATGCACAGCCTGTGCCTCCGTCCCAGCCCAGGGTTCAGCTCACCTGGCTTACCTGAGGGGCTGGTAGACAGGTGCTGGCTGGCTTGTGGCGCACATACCACTTTAAAACTCCTCTGTTCCCACCTCCAAAGCTGTCCTCACAGCCTACTGCTCCTGGGATCCTCCTTCTAAAAGCAGCCCTCTCTGGAGGCACACTGGTGAGTTGCCCAAACCAGCGACCTCTGGAGCAGCCTTGTGACCCAAGGACCCCCACGCTCAGCCACGCCCATCTGTGGGGGGGGGGCGGGGGCCCGCTGGCCGCCTGGCTGCACCTCCTGTCGGCCTCCTGTCGGTCTGCTCTGCCTTTGGTTCACAGCTCAAATAAGAAGTCTGCTGCCTACACAGACGCTCATCTGGGTGAGAAATGTCCATGTCCTCTTCCAGTCGGCAGCCTGTCTCTGCAAGGAGCTCCCTGTGCACCCTTCCTAGCTGGAGAGAAGGCATCCATGGGGGACTTGGATCCACAAAGGACACAGCTGGATGAGTCCTCCAGGGCAGGGCTGCCTGGACGTACCCAGAACTACTCTGGAACAGTGACAGGACGCAATGACAATCCATCTCAGAATCTAGGCCCCTTGGAAGAGTTCAGCCGTTGCCTAAACCCTGCCTTGGCCCTGTCTTGACCTTTCCTGACCTCACCTTCCTGCCTCACCTGTCCTCCCAGCCAGATTGGTGGTGCTGGCTCAGATTCCTGTTTGAAACCGGGGCCAGACCAGGCATGTGGGCGCCCTCAGCGAGCTCATAACTTGACATGCCCTTAAATAAAGCCCTTTAAATATTTGCACCATAAAAATTTAGTAGGGCCAAAGGGAAAATGAGAAACATATTTCCTTTATTATTCATTTTCACTGGCTAAAACATTGATGTTCTAAAAAATTTAAAAATAAAAACCAAAATATATGGTAAAACATGCCCCATTGTTTCCTAGAATTCTCCTCCTCTTTCCTGATAATTCTGAAAGGAGGTGGCTCTGAGGAGGCGTATAGAAGAGTTTGAAATTTAAATAAAACAAAACTCATTCTAAATTCATAGCACCGCATTATGCTTATTTGTTTCCGAAATTTCAACTGACCTCAGCCATCAGCTTTTAGCATGCGTGAATGCACATGAATGCAACTCATGCTGGGAAGATGGAAAAAAATCTTCCTAAGTGAGAAATGGGTGGACTCCTTCCTTCCTTTTCTTTTTGCCTCTCCCCCGCTTCTTTCTGTTATTTTGTCTGCTTGTTTTTTTTGTTTGTTTGCTTGTTTCTTCGTCCACTCCAGGTCACGCCCACTTAGGTCAGAGCGAGAGTCATCGATACCCACTTGGTTAGGTAAGGAGGGGCTTGGTGGACCTGAGTTAGCCAGGTTGATGGCCGTGGTGGTTTCGTGTCCTCGGGCAGATGCCCACAAGGAACATCTCCTTCTCTGTTTTAGAGGGACCCTCTCCCCTTCCTCTCTCTGTCCCCACCCTCACCCATGACTCTTTCTCTTCACTCCAGCTCTTAGGCAACTGTGCATGGTCTAGGTACGTCTCCCATGATGAGTTCCTGAACCAAATCCTACTACTTTAACAGCTATAAAGTAGGGGTCTGGGGGAGTGGGGGATGTTGTCCACCTGGATTCAAACAGGCCCAGCCCCTTTCTAGCTTTGTGGCCTTGGCAAAGCATTTAGCCTCTCTGTGCCTGGGCTCAGCCAGCTGTATGAGGGATGTTGACCTTGAAGGAGTGTAGGAAATTTCAATCCAAAACATGACTCCTTGGTATAAAAAGTATTTTTAATTAAAGGCCCTTAGAGATCAATGGGCCCTAGTAGAGGCTTTTGGTCTATCTCCATAAAGACCAAAAAAAGCCATCAGGAAGAACAATTGTCTTTCCTTCCCCTGTCTGTTATCTCTATATATTGTAGGAAAGAAGATCAAGAATGCAACCAATCTAGCCCAACCAATTTTAAAGATAAACCTGTCTCTCAGGTTAATTTAATTTCCAAAAAGAATCATTTACAAGCCAACCTGTTTCCCTGCATCCATTCGTTCTCCCAAGTATCTATTCATCCTCCCTGGTAACCACTTACTGCCACTCAGCAGAACTACCTACAGTCCTCATCTCCCCTCCCCTCTGGAAGGAAGATATATAGGTATTTGGGTCTCACTGGGACACTGGCAATCACCCTGTGATTCTCCCCGTGTTCAGGGTAACAATAAAATATGCATAGCTCTGCTCTTATTAATCTGTTCTCTTGTGAGTTGATTTTTCAGCGAGCCTTTGGAGAGTGGAGGGGAAGTTTTCCTTTCACCCCAATAACATAAAGGAAAAAACTGAGGCGCAGTTAATACAAGCAGAGAGTTTACTTGGGCCAAGTTTGAGGACTGCAACCAAGGAGCACAGGTTTAAGTTGCCCCGAATGTATACTGCGATTAGCAACAGTTACAAGTGGGTTTTAAGGAAAAGAAGAGGCAGTTCCTAAGTTGTTTGCCAAGGATTTACAGTAAAATAACATAAGCTGTTGATCAGCAACGTTACTGAAAACTCGGCCACTTGTCCTCGAGGCCACATTAGAAGAACGAAAACAAGTGTTTTGAGGAGAAGGAAAGAGAAATTGTATTTGCCAGCAAAGGAGGGGGATAGAGACTCCTGTCTGAAATGCCATCACCCTAATAATAATCAGAAACACAGAGCTTTTAAAGGCTGCGTTCCCAGCTTCAGGCAATTGCTGTTCAACTACAGTTGGAGATTCTGATCCTCCCATCTCTGCTGAAGACAATCCCCTGACCTCCACCCAGGACCTCCCTTTCCCAGGTCAGCCTGGGCCATCTCCTTTAGCACAAATAATAAAAGACTGACCCTGCTCCTCCCAACCACTGGTCAGAGGCAGGGATGCAGGTTTTAGTTCTCAAAAAGGAGCGCAGGATGTTTTAAAGAGGCAGAAAATATTTTTGCCATTTTTTCAGGCCATTCTCTCTGTTACATATTCCCCACTTCCGATATTTCCCTTCCGTCTCTATGGGAGGAGGGGTGATTACTCTGTTATAGCAATATACTGTTCTTTGTGTCGCAGACACCAGCACCAAGAAGATATTGGTAAGGCAGCTGGTTAGGAACAAAATGCCTTTAAACAATTGCCCCCAGGCCTGGGTGTGGTGCCTGTCTCTGTGGGCCTGATAAATTTTGCATATTTTACAGAGCTCAGACTGCTCTGAGCTATTTTTCGTTTCTCAGGGGCAATAATTCCACCTGGCAAAGATTTTCCTGAGGATTCCGGTTAGCATCCGCACAGTGCCTGGCACTTTGGAGGCCCATAACACATGGGTACTACTCTTCTTATCCTACCAGGGTCATCCCAAAGACCACCAGGGTGGCTCAATAGTAGAAAGGAGAGCTTTCTTGGCGACATCAGTGTGCGAACCAGGAAGAGACGGTCTCCAGGGTGGATGGAAGGTGCTCTCTCTTCAAAGAGGCAAAGGGCAGATTGGGTTTTTATGCCTCACCGTGTTGGTATGATACAAGAGTCATACATATTCAGCAGGTTTGGGAGAAAAGCTGTACATATTTATGAGGGGGCGTGGCATTATACAAGAGTCATACATATTCAGCAGGTGTGGGAGAAAAGTTTTACATATTTATGAGGGGGCGTGGGCACATGCACAACGGGTAAACATATATGTAACACACAACCCATGTTCACTTTGGGGCAGGGTTTTAGTGTTAAAATGAGGTAGAATTTGACTCTTTACATCAAAAGGGGAACTACAGGACACCAGATAGTTTGTGCACAGCTTCCATCAGCGATCTGAAACTGGACTGAGGTCTGCAGTTGTTTATCAGGGAAGAAGGTTTGCAAGGCCCATTTTCTGTCCAATCAGAGTTTAGTGATCTCCAAATCAGAGTTGAGAGGAGTCTGATAATTTGCCTGATACCTCCTATTGTTAGGAAGTTTAGCAAGAGTATGATTTTTCTTGTAGCCACAGGAATTTAGAAAGTTGCCATGCCAACCAGGCCCCGGGCCCTGAACCTTCAACCTGTAGGTCACTTTTGTTTCCTTTAGAGCCCATCTTATTGATAAAGAGGTGTCTATTTTGTCTCTCAGATCACATTATGCTCCCTGCAGACAGTAATGGTGGCAGAATACAGAGATGTCCCAAAGGAGGAACACGTTCCAGGAGGGCAGATCTGGGCACGTGCGCTTATGGAAAGCTGTAAGGCACTTACAACGAGATGCTTAGGAACCAGAACAAGATGCTGGATACTTGGGAGTGGAAGATGCTAGAAGAGGTCAGGGGGAAAGGCTGGTGGTAGATTTTGTTAACATTCCTCTTGTTTTTTTTCTTGGTTCTGGCTTAGAGACCCCCCACCCCAAATTAAATTGGGTCCTAGTAACCAGTTGTGGCTTCTATATCTGTATAGATGGTGGTAAAGGAAGGGGTCAGAGAACAGAACAGACAAGCATCCCTGCTGCACAGGCCTGATCATTCCAGGGTTGGGAGGAAGAGGCTCCACAGGCCTGACTCCCCAAGATTGCTGCTGCCCCGAGAGAACAGGTGGCTTGAACCAGCGTCCACAGGTGCGGCTCCCTCCCAAGAGGACAGATCAGAAGCAGGAGAAGCAGGTGTGCACCACCTTGCAAACGAGCAAAGAAAGTAACCAACACCTGAGGCAGACCAAACTGCCTCCTGAAACGATCACACGTCAGAAACATCACATTCTACCAAGGACGGAAAACATAAAGACTCTGAAATGCCCACTGTGATCGGGGGATGAGCCCACATAGATTTTCTGTTAGGAAAATCCATGCTGAGACTTCAAGGGAGAGAAAAGAAATACGAACAGAACCACATCGTGTGTGACTCGCAAGGTAGTTGCAAAGCTAATGCCAGGGAAAAGGGTTAGAGGCATCGAAGGGCTTTTCCTAATGCATCCGGGGAAAAGAGACACTGAAGAGAAAACAGGTCCACAAATAAATCAGGCTGGGCATGAAATTAATGACGGGTCTGAAATGGCCAAGATATTGAACTCATTCTTCAAACCCGTCCTCAGCAACAGCAATGAAAAGGAAAATGCAGACAATGAGGAAGGAATAGAAACCTTTTGAAAATAACTCCTGGTGGAAGTGGAAGTGGGACCCCTTGGAACATCTAAGCCCCACATTGAGCAGGCATAGACGTACCCCTCGGGGATAATACGCGTTGAAAATAGCGGCTGAAAAAGGGCTTTGCCATCATTATTGTTATTTTAAATAAATAACATTAGGGGAGGTTCTGAAAGAAGACGCCCAGTATTCTTGGTGGAAATACAAAAAGGAGAAGAGAGGAGGGGGCGTCAAAGGCAATAGTGACCCCTCTTGTCCTGCGTAACGTCAACTGCTGGGGAATTCGGGACTCGCACACCGAGGGGCGTCTACATGCTGAGAAGGCTCATGACCATTACGGCTCTTTTGAATCAAGTTGTGTTTTCAAAAGTGGTTTCACTTCCCTTCTCTCTCCAAAAATGCCAAACAGATGAAAAAAAAAATGCTGCTAATTGGATCTATTTGCGTTTTTAGTGCATCTCCCTCTGAACGTCATGGAACAGTGTTTGGAAGAATGACGCTGTGACCATTTCTGCGCCCTCCCCATGAATCCATGTGGTAAAAGGTGCATCTACCTCCTCGAGCCCCTGCTCGGGTCTTGGGCCTGTTTCGAGCCACGGATCTGCATGGGGTCTTTTCACCACCTTCTTTTGGCCGCCCCTCTTCCCCTCCCCCACCCCACCCCGCGTGGGGCACGTTTGTCACTCTGTCTTATCCTCCCACCCCACACACCGTTTCCGTCCTCTGGTCTCCCCTTTGCATCCTTGCCAAGCACTCTAGGCTGGGTCTTTTCTTTTCTTTTCTCTTCTTTTTTTCTTTTTGAGACAGAGTCTTACTCTGTTGCCTGGGCTGGAGTTCAGTGGCATCATCATAGCTCACTGCAACCTCAGACTCCTAGGCTCAAGGGATCCTCCTGCCTCAGCCTCTGGAGTAGCTGGGACTACAGGCACATGCCACCACGCCTGGCTAAATTTTTCTATTTTCAGTAGAGACGGGGTCTCACGCTAGCTCAAGCTTGTCTCGAACTCCTGACCTCAAGCAATCCTCTTGTCTCGACCTCCCAGAGTGTTAGGCTTACAGGCGTGAGCCACCGCACCTGTATGCTGGGCCTTTTCCCCATCATACCCTCCTCTTAGGGCCAAGCTTTCTATGGAATGAAAAACCGAGTTATGCTAAATAGTGAGTGGGTTAATGTGCCCATGTTAGCAAGGCCCTTAAATGATAAAATCTTCATCCAGAGAAAGAATTCACGGTGGTAATTCAGGGTCTATGGCAAGATGATGGCGATGGTTTAGGGACAGGGAGCCTGTCTGATGGACTCTTAAGTCACATTAAAGACAGTTGCTTGTGAGTTGGGTCGATAGGACTCCGATGACAGTCATTACTTAGGGCTCGAGCCAGGGCAAGGTGTGACTTTCTGGTCAGGGGCCACATGAACATGCATCAGGAACACGAAGATGAAGTCTGCTTTAATATCTCTATTAAGTCCTACTTTATATCCCAATGATCTCATTACCGGTCTTTCAAAGTGACGAAGTGGCAGTAAAATAATCTCATTTGTGTAAATCCCCACCTATTACCACCAAAAATTGTTATGTGAGGTCATACATTTATTTGGCTGTAAATAATGGACTTCATTTTGCTAAAATGTATTTGGGTGTGCATGTAAAATCTATGCACACACGAGGTTATTTACTGATGAAGATTATTACATGTACCAGATGTACTCTTAAAAAGTTGTATATAATTGTAAATGCGTACCATTTTGAGATGCCCTAATGGATACTGCTATTTAAAGAAAGCCTGGGCCGGGCGTGGTGGCTCACGCCTGTAATCCTAGCACTCTGGGAGGCCGAGGTGGGCGGATCGTTTGAGCTCAGGAGTTCGAGACCAGCCTGAGCAAGAGCGAGACCCCACCTCTACTAAAAATAGAAAGAAATTATATGGACAGCTAAAAATATATATAGAAAAAATTAGCCGGGCATGGTGGCGCATGCCTGTAGTCCCAGCTACTCGGGAGGCTGAGACAGGAGGATCGCTTGAGCTCAGGAGTTTGAGGTTGCTGTGAGCTAGGCTGACGCCACGGCACTCACTCTAGCCTGGGCAACAGAGTGAGACTCTGTCTCAAAAAAAAAAAAAAAAAAAAAAAAAAAGAAAGCCTGTAACGATCCTTATTGAAAACTAAAGGGTTCTTTATGAAATGATTAATCATCTCCAAATTTTGAATCTTTAGACTATGTGTTATTTACGGCACAGTTTACTTGATCACACATACTGTGTACCAGAACTGTATACTTTATATGCATGGGTAATATGGAATATTACCCATGCATATGTAATAGCTACATACCCCCAAACCAGCATCTTTTATTCCTGCGCTAATCTCCAGCTACGAACACTCTGGGTCCTACTGAGGGCCAGCGCACTTGGCCCCCTGACCTTTCACAGGACGGATGTACCTCTTGGATCAAGGTACAGCAAACATAGCGGCATCACTCCCCAGGGTAGGTAATTCTAAAGAAATAGCACCTTCTGGAAACGGAGTGTTTTCGTTATAACATTTCCTTCTCTGCAAATGTTTTTTTCTTATTTTGCTTCTGATTTTGTCCGGGACCAGGGAGACCCGAGAAGATCATTTCAGATGAAAATGTTGCTGGTTCAGCTTGGTTGAAAAAAGGGAGGAATATAAAACCTCACAGATTTGACTGCAATTTCCTGCCCAGCTTCCCGAGCAGGGGCTTTTAGATTCTTTTAGTCCAGTTATTTATTATCTGGGCTGATCGTATTTGTAAGTCACTGACTGTTACTTTATTCTGTTGCTGTTTTTATGAGCAAGTCCAAAGCACTCCCAGTCCTAAAAATGTGAAACAATTACATCGGTAATTTCTGGCCTGGCTATAACTGCCATGTAAGAATATGTCTTAGGAATGCTCTTAATGTTGAATTAAGATGTTTAATTTATAGAAAATACTGTGTGACTGTCACAAAGTCAGTAGAGGAAGGGAGGGAAATAGCTAGTTCCAATCTTAGCTATTTCCTTTTATTTCTCTTTTGACTTAATGCTAATATCTTGGCAACACGCTGCCTTTTCTCCGAACACAGAATCTCTGGGCCCTTGAGAGATATTTTCTTCCTATAAAGTTAAATTACTTCCCCTGTATGTTATTTCTTGTTGGTTACCATGAAAGGCCACCCTCAGTGATGGTAGCCATTGCCCAGAATATCTTCCGGCTCTTTCTCATCTACTTGCATATGCCTTCCATGTTGGTCTCACAACTTCTGTTATAAAAGCCTGCTTCCTAGCAGCGTCCCGTGGTCTGAAACCCAGGACCTTGTGTAATATATCCTGACCCAGGATTCAGAAAATATAATCACAATAGTTATAAGCAAAGAAATTCCATGATGTTCCATCAAAAGTGGGAGAGGCAGAGACACACCCAAGCCAGAGTCAGACACAGTGTTGCTGTGTCCGCGGCTATACCAGAGGACGCAGCTCCAACTGACCCTCTTAAACCAACACTGGGAACAAGCCTGGGGTCACATTATCCTCAGAGCAGGAAGGGAAATTTTCCACCTTCTCACTTGCACATCCACGAAGATTCCCCGAGGGCTTCTAATATAATGTTCCAAATAAGAGGGGAGAAAAGCTAATCATATTTTTGTTCATAAATTGTTGAGTTGGTGCATTTATCTGTAGGACAGAGTTAAAATGTTAATGATATTCAAAGTGAATGGTGTGTAATGAATTTATAAATCATCTCATTTATATTTCATAGGCATTGGATTTCGGTCTTTTCTTCCCATCTGTCTCTCCTCGATCCAAAAGATCTATCATATAATGTACTAACAGTGGTGAATCCCAGCATCACCACTGTAGTTTCCCTTTTTAGATATATGTACTGATTGTACTCGAACGCATATTGCCTCCTATATACAGGGGCAATTCTGATGAAGTAGGAGTATTTGGTCATAACAGTGGCACTCATGTTTACACAGCATCTCCTGCTGGTTCAGCTGGGTTCTTGAACCAAAGAGACCATCAGGAGATAGAGTATGACAGAGATTCAGAAAGAAAGCCGAACTAAGAGGCGAGAGTCCCAGGTCGGAATCCTGGCCCTAGTATTAATTAGTTCTGTGGCTCTGAACAGAGTTATCTCTGTTTCCTCATCTGGCACATGAGAGGATGGGGGCATACAGTCTCCGAGACTCCTTACAGCCCTAACATTCTATGTTCCTATGATGTAGAAGTTCTGATAGTAGGTTAAATCGAGAAATCAGGAGTGGCTGAATTGTGGCCATGGGAGGTGGGCGGAAGTAAAGCCCGTCTTCTAGGCCTGCCCATAAATGCCAGGCACGTGACCTTCTGAGCTTCCTTCCTCGTCTGCTGACCGGAGGCAGAGAACCCAGAAGAGCACTCCAGGGTCTTGCAAAAGGCACAAGATAGACAACTCCTGAGTAGGGTGAGTCCCCTACACCACCCTAATTGCCATTTTATTCTTTGTGGACAAGAAATAAAATTCTCTGGTGTTACATCACCGAGGATGGTAAACAGAACTGCGAACATAAAGGAAAATTCTGTCTCCTTTGTCGCTAATGGGAGGCAGGTTTCTTGTATGATCCTTGTGTCTCTTCTCCATTCTGCGTTTCCCCCGAGAGATGAAGTTACCCTCTGCCTCCCAGTCGCATGGGAGACCAGGCAGCCTTTCTGCAGTGCAGGGGACTGATGAGTTTGTGTGGGGTTAGGGCAGGGGTATCCCGAACGACCTGAAAAGATGAACCCTGGGGATTTCTCACAGGCCGGCTCAGCCGGGGCCTTGAGGGACACAGCTTGGTTTGTAATTTCTCTTCCAGATGTTTATTTCACAGATTTCCTCAGACTGATCTTTGCAATGTGCAGCTGCCTGAATTGTGCACACCGTCAGAGCTGGATAGAAACCAGACGACCTGCCCAATCCATCACCTTGGATTTCCACTAACAAAGAGGAAAACCAAACAGTAGCTGCGACCCTCTGTCCTCTCTCCTTTTGTGTCACTGTTATGATTTCATGCCTTTGCAATAAATCACATGCCCACATCTTCCCTCATGCCCAGTCAGCCTGTTTCCACTCAGGGACGCGGAAAGAGGGACGTCTGCAGTAGCTGCAAGCTACTGCCCTATGAACCTGGCATCGCTAGTCACCTGCTCTTAATGCATCACTCCACGGTTGACAATTTCCACTGAATCCCCATTTCCATAGATGATAATGTCCTCATGATGGAGCCTGGACTTGAATGGAAGCTTTAATTTGCATTTGTAGCCAGACTCCACCCTCCCTCTCGGTTCCACTTGGCCGTGAGGTTCTCCAGTGGAGGACCCTGTCTTACTGTTGTGGGCATGACATGTAGGAGATGCCAGACACGTGGTTGTTGGGAAGAGAATTGAAGCCCCCATCATCTCTAATACCTAGAGAATTAGTCCAGGAAGTAGATGTTGTTGGAATGGTGAGCAGAGACCTAAGAAATCTGAGTGCTGGAACTAAGTCCCTCTCCAGTTGTGCCAGACAGAGTGCCCTGTGGTCTCTCGCGGTAGCCAGCGAGAAGAGGGAGTCTGCCTTACGCCTGCCGATGCTTCCTTCCCAGAAGTTCATGAGCCCTTGCCGATCTTATTAAACTCAGCCTTAAGCTCTGCAGTGATGAAGGCGCCCTGTTTATAGGCGGTCTTGCCGCAGGCAGGCATCGCGATCCCGTTTCATTTTCTCCACCTCCTTGGTGAGCTCAAGAAAATGAACACGTATGTCATCGCTGTTTATGTATTATAAATGCTAATGCCACAGTGTGTCGTACGAGATGGAAAACAAATGGATTTACCTGTGATAATGCATTCATTTCATTTAGATGCTAAATACAAAATGAGTAATGTGATAAACAAGGTGCTGAATGATTAAAGTGAACCCCCTTAATTTCTCACGATTGAGACCGAAATTACAGGCAAATATATTAATGCTTTTTATAATGCCCACTTCACTGGAGATAAGCAGACAGCCACTCCTTCCTCCTAGGCTATCATTTGTCCCAATTCAATATAATAAATTCAATTAAAGGCCCCAGTGCCATCCAAAAAACCATTCTTCTACCTAGAGTTTTGGTGCATGGACGATGTTTTCAAGCTATCATGTGGATTCATGGAGTTTTGCAACTAAAAATAATTAGAAGGGTCCTATGATCTGATAGCTAGTACAGATGAGGAAACAGAAGGCAAAGCAGTTAAATGGCTTTCCCAGGACTCACAGGTGGCACAGGTCACTGGTGGCAGAGCAGTGTTAGGGTACAGTGTAGGGAAAATGTATAGAGAACTGATTTCTTCCTCTGGTGCATAGATCATGAAAGATTCTGACAATCATAAAAGAAAATGTTTTTTTCTGGGTTCATCAACCTTTAGCCAATAGTGTGTCTTTAACCTGGTACCCCACAGCCGTGCTTTCTTATTTGCCCCTCCCAGGCCAATTTCTCCTTACAAAATTACCAGATCTGATACCTCTTTGACACGCTCAAAGCATCAAGGGCTGAGCTCTGGGGATGCAGACTTTGTGGAAAGGGATCCTCGGGGGAAGGACGTCAGCAGGTGACACGTACCTGTAGCTGTGCTTCCCAGCTTCTTTATATCACGTGCCACCTAGACTGCTTCGTGTGACACTCTGGGGTAATCTGACAAGGCTCTGATTCTGGGAGCTCCAGCTGCACCTGGGCTCACCCACCCATCCCAAGAGCTCAGCACACCTGTCCCTGTTCCCGAAACAACATTTGGGTAGTGTGGGCCTACGGGGAGCACAGCCAATAGTCGGTGCCGGTTCGGAGGGGTCACCCTGGGACACAGCTCACTGAGGCACGTACGGTACAAATTTATTTCCTGTTCCCGGTGTGTCCACATTTAGCGATCAGAAATTGAATTAAGGCTTGAGCATAATCTTTGCTTAACCAGAGCTGAGCAGTTAAACTCGCTGTGAGGTCACGTACAGAATACCGTTTCTGAGGCTGACTTGGTTTAAATGTTTCATTATTCCCAGTGACCTTGGGTGTGCAGGAATGACTGCCAGGTGAGAGCACAAAAAATTAACCCTGTGGGCAAAGAACTGGACAAGGAGCTGCTATAAAAAAGCTTATTTCGTTCCCCTCCTGATTGGTCAGATATATCTGCAAACATTTTCTCAGCTGAGTCCAGCCAGAAGAGACCAAAGGTGTTGCGGATTCCATCTGATACGTCCCGAAAGAGCTACAATATGGAAAACATCCAGCAGGATGCACGGTCCCTCATAGGCACTCTATAAATGCAAATGTCCTGCCTTTCCTTCTGTCCGAGTCTTCATAGAGTTTTTTGGGGGAAAAAAGTATCCTTTCTCTTAGGATCCCCAATGCTATCAGGAAGCATATAGCAGAAAATAGGTCAAGTCAGTCCTATAGGAAAAATAGCAAGTAAAATATTTTAGAGCTTATTGAGGCCTTGCTACATGCAAATGTAGTCAAGCACTGCATAACCATGGTCCAGTCAAGGACAGATGGCACATACTACGGTGGTCCCTTCAGATTACTATGGGGCTGAGAAGTTCCTATGGCCTAGTGACATCACAGCCATCATAACCTCCTAGTGCAATTAATTTTTTAAATCAATTTCATGTAGCCTAAGTGCACTGTATTTATGAAGTCTCCAACAGTGTATAGTAATGTCGTGGAACTTCACATTGACTCACCACTCACTGACTCGCCCAGTCCTGCAAGCTCCATTCATGATAAGCGTGTTATACAGGTGCACCATTTTTTATCTTTTATACTGTATTTTTACTATGCTTTTTCTATGTTTAGATACACAGATACTTACCGTTGTGTTCCAGTTGCCTACAGTGCGGTGACATGCTGTGCATGTGTGTAGCCTGGGAGCAGTAGGCTGTGCCATGTGGCCTCGGGGTGTAGCAGGCTATGTTATCTAGGTAGTGCACTGTACGATGTTCAATTGCCTAAGGACGCATTTCTCAGAACATATCCCTGTCATTAAGTGACACATGACTGTATTGTGAATCAGCACATTCAATATCCATTTCAACCTCTCTCTGTACTATAGAGGCTGGAAGGAAAACTCTGTATTCGCCAGACTTCCTTCCAGGCAAAGTCCATGTGTGACCAGGGTTCTCATAAGCAAACGCACTGGGTAAATCTGGGCAGTGGCCGTGAGCAATGCACATTGGTGGCCTCAGATGAGGAGAGCGCTACAGGGCATCTGCTGGAGCATCAGACCTTTCTAGGCTGACGGGACAGGGTTTCTGGTGTGCAGTGTGGAGTGTCAATCTTGCTAAGTGGTAGAAGCTGAGGGTAGTTGTGTTTCTACTAAGTCATTCCCAGGCCATGGTGGATATTTTCCCCAGCCACACCTGGTTCTCTGGTATTCCCAGAAATCCTCAAAGCTAACAAGCGACTTTAATTGCTCCTTTTGCTAATGTTAGCTAAAGTTTACTCCATTGTCTTCAACCAGAAACTCTAGCACAGAACTTGACTCACAATCGATTCTCTAATAGATTTTAAAATGATTTAATATTTGTTTATCCTTAAAGTTCATTTGTTTTGGAATATCTGCCTACACACGGACTTTTGTGTGCAGGGTTGGGGGGGGTGGTTATGTTTGCCTTGGTTTGCGTTGTCCTTTTTGGAACAAACAACTAATTCATCACAAATAGGAATTAGACTTCTTTGGACACCAACTTACTTTTAAATTTAAGAGTCCAAGGATATCTTCACTTTTGATAATTTCCCATTACTGAAAACTCCATACAGGGGCCCATGGAAAAGCCCCTGTTTTTCTGACCTCTTCTTGAACTCTCCTGGGTGGGGTTAGGGTTCCAGACGTTACCTCCTTTTCCAATGTGTCTAAACACAGTCAGACTATCATTTTTTACCTTGTAAAAAAGGGGTGTTCTGCTACGCTGAGTATACTTAACAAGGTCTGCAGGTCAACTGTTAATCTGTAAGATATACACAGGATGTTTAAGACATTTCTGTGTATTATAAACCATATAGCCAACAGACCATGTGTATTCACTCATGCATATGTTCACTGTGCACGCAATTCTGTGTGTTTATAGGCATGCAGCTAAGGATAAAGTGGCTGAAGCTTGCATGGAAGAGATGGACACTTTGCTAAGATCATGGTATCTTCGCTAATAATAGGAGTAGTAAATTCTCTGACCACCCACAAATGCTTTAGTTAGAACAAATGTGTACAGTACATTTAAGTGACGGATACATTTTAAATGTTGGAGATTGGCACTGTGAAATAGTGGAAGGAATGTTAGACTTAAATTTAAAATATACAAATTCCGATCCTGGCTCTACCACTTGTTACAGCATCGTCAAACTTTTCTGAGTCTCAGGGGGTTTTTAAATTTATAAAATGAAGCAAATATGCCTATCTTCCAAATCTGAGTGGATTAAATAGGAAATAAACGTGGCCAGTCTTTGTAAATATTAAATTGCTTTATTCAGGCATTCCTCAAATATATACTGAGTGCCTCGGCATTAAATACTGGAGACACAGCCAGGAATAGTTCAGAAATCATCCTGTTCTGATGAACTATACTTTCTGGCGGGAAGCAGATATTCAACAATTAATTTTGTAATATATTGGTTCTGAAGTTTTGACCAAGGGGACCTAGCCCAGCCCAGTCTGGGCAGTCAGGGCTTTCCTGGGCTGGTGCACGCTGAGCTGAGTGGGAATTACAGGAGGAAGTGGGAGGAGGGAGAACATTCCAGGCACAGGAAGCAGCATGTCCAAGGGCTCAGTGCCTTGGTGCCATGGTACTGCCAACGATAACCCATTTATCTCCAATGCAATGGGAAGCCACTGAGTGTTATTTTTTCTTTTTAATAGACTTTATTCTATAGAGGAGTTTTAGGTTCACAGCAAAACGAGCAGGAAGCCTAGGGAGCTCCCATTACCCCTGCACCCCCTCAAACACGGCCTCCCCGACTGCCGACCTCCCACCCCAGCAGGGTCTGTGCATTACAATCAATGCACCGACGCTGACACATCATCATCACCCAAGGTCCCTTGCTCTTAGTGTGTACCTTCTGTGGGTTCTGACAAATGTACAAGGACAGGCATCTATAATCACAGTGTCGTACACAGTCATCTCATTGCTTCAACGGTGATTTTAACAAGGGGAGAGATGTGTTTAAAAGTTGCATTTTAGCAAGATCTCTCCGACGGCGGTGCGGAGAGTGGACTGAAGGTGGCCAAGAGCGAGTGCAGGAAGTGGACCTAAAGTAGAGGAACGGTAGAAATTTGTGTTGAAATCCTTGGAGGTCAATGCAGAGACAAAATCAAGACTAATGAGGGAAAGAAGACAGGAGCAGCGCCCAGCAGGGGACGGCAGGAAGTGGCCACAGCTGAAGGCAAATGCGCAAGTCTGGAACTTCTTTTCCAGAGTAGCCTTTGTCCCCACGCACCGAAATGTCCACGACTGCACCTGTCATGGCTTGTCGCGTTTAATGACGTCATTTTCTTAGAAGCAGGACCTCATGTGTTTACCTTCTTAGACGGGTGAAATGCCTGGGAAGCTCCTCATCCCTCCTGAGGCTTCACTTTTCCCCCCAGGTCAGGAAAACTGGCCTCAAGAGGGTTTTTATTCTTTGCAATTCAGCCTCCGCGGAAAGCAAGGAGGGATGGCCAAGTCCGGCACAAAGGAAAGTGGTTGTATTTAGCCAAGGACGGAGAAAGAGAGAATACAGTCCCCAAATCGGAAACATTTTCATCTCGAATTTCAGATTTTGTGAAAAAAAAAAAAAAAAAAAAAAAAACCCTCAAAGTTGGGCAGATCGGGTATACAAACAAATGCAAAGCCCTAGAATCAATCAAAAGAATTAACAAAATTATAGACACGCCTGCCTAAAGTTTCTATTCGTCTCAGAAAAAATATATTATGCTATCAAGTGCGCAAAACTTGGCTTTTGGAGGGTGTCATTTGTTTGATAAGTATTTATTAAGTGCCTACAAACATAAACTAGACAAACCGTTTCAATTTTCTCTTTATTAGCTTTCCTACACTTGAACAAATGCCCAAAGGGCCTTCCTTCTTCTTTCCTCCCTCTCTCCCTCCTTCCCTTCCCTTCCCTCCTTCCTTCCTTCCTTTCCTTTCTTCTTCCTGTTCTCCTTCCTCCCTCTCTTTCCATCTTTCTTTTTTTCCTCATGTTTATTCACGCATATAGTGTTTTAATTTGTTTTCTCCTATGTGAAAAATATTCAACTTCTATTCTCTTACCCAAAGTATTCCCAAAATTACCTACAAGAGATTATGTAGAGGAGTCAAGAGGTGAAGTATAGAAATCTCAAGGGAATTCTTCATATGAATGTCTTAGTTTCCCCGACTTTACTTCTTCATCCTCAATGGCCCCATTGCACCACTAAAAGATCTTTCACCCTCCCTTTTCTCCTTCAGTTGGAGAGATTTGGGAGGCGAGGACATTTTTAAATAGAGGAGATGCATCAGAAAATATTTGAAAACACTTGCTTTAATAGTAAAATGTATAGGACGCTGGCTACAGATAGATTGGAGGCCGAAAGGCTTAGGTTCCAAGTCCTGCCTCCTCCGGTTGTGAACTGCATGAGCTAAGGTACATTGTTTAACTTCTCTGTGCCTCTGTTTATTTACCAGTAAAAACAAGATGCTTAAAGAGGTATTTCTGCCTCATCTGGTTACTAGGACAGTTCCTAGTAACCAGAACATTCCATCGCCACCTCTGGAAGAGAAGTGGGGCTCACCACTTTAGTGACCTGACCAAGATAGCGGAGGACAGAATCAGAGCAAAGTGCTGTGACTTCTCTGTCCAAATCCAGCGCTGTCCTCCCACCGCCCCCAGCTTCTGCATGAGTGGAATCCTCTCTAAGACAGAGGTTTGGATTCAGAACTCTGAGTATTTCCATAGATCACTTAGATACAGACAACACTTTTGTTTTTCTCCTTTGAGCCACTTTTTTTTTTTTTTTAAATCATGCTTTACTTTTTTGCATCCAAAATTGAAATGTGTTTTCTGCCTATGTTCCACTCAGTTAGAAATATCACATAGAACATCCCCCTGTTCAGAAGGCATTTATTCAATTCAGATAGTCGGAGAAATGTGTGGTTAAAATCTTTGAATGGCTGTGTAAACAGTGTCTACTCATTAGACAAGCCGACACATCCATTTGTAGTCCTTCTTATTAATAACTCATTCATGAATCACTGGTTCCAGCAATCTAGAAGAATTATTTCTAGTTTGCATCTTAGGAAAAATGTGGATGGGAAAGAAGCAGCTATGCTAATATGCCAATAACTATAAACATAATGAGACGCTAGACCACCTGGATGCAATCACCCGAGATACAGGTACCAGGGGAAGCACAACAAGACGCTCCTCTAGCTTTCAAAGAAACAATTCATACAATCAATTTAACCTCACATTTATCTTGTCTTGACAATTATTGAGTCATTAATCTTCTTAGTGTCAAGGCATTGTCATCATCGAACCCAACTAAATGAGTATCCATGGCAATAAATAGAGTAGAGAGCACACGGGTGAGAAAAACCCTGGCAGCAGGGAGTGCTGAAAATGAATTACCAGGAAATGCAGAGTAGAACCAGTGGGCAGAGGAGAAGGACCAGGAAGCTGTGGTGCCAGGATCTCGTGACTGCCCACACCTCATCAGCCTTGGTTCTTGCTCCCTTTTCAGAGCTACAGCACGGTAAGGAAAGCCTGGGCTAGATTAACCAGAGGCAAGCCAAGCAACATTTACAGCAAATCAGGGACACTATTAAAAAAAAAGATTCAATATTTTTGGAATAAAATTTGATGCAGCATATTAAAAAAAAAACCATCCAAGTCATCAAATAGACAGAATTTTGCTCAATGCATTCCACTGTATTTTGATTACAGTTGGAGGGATAGGGTGTTTTGCTGCCTTATTTTCTGTGGGTAGAACCTATAGAAGCTTAATTTGGTTCCAAGGAGAATGAAAAGAGTGCAAGATGAACAGAGTGACAGACCAAATGATAGCCAAGGTGCTGGTGAATACTTGGGAGATTACTATTGCTCTAAAAGGATATTTATTAAGACACTGAACATGCTCTACATTAATATGGTGTTACGTCTAACAGGAAACTCCCCATAAGATGACATTCTGAGTTATATTATGAATTGCATGCTCTAAAGCAGTGGTCCCCAACCTTTTTGGCACCAGGGACTGCTTTCATGGAAGATAGTTTTTCCACGGACAGGGGCAGGGGGTGGGGGTGGGGATGGTTTTGAACGAATTCTCATAAGAAGCGTGCGACCTAGATCCCTTGCATGTGGAGTTTACAGTAGGGTTCGAGATCCTGTGAGAATCTAATGCCACTGCTGATTTGACAGGAGGCGGAGCTCAAGCAGTCCTGTGAGCCATGGGGAGCGGCTGTAAATATAGATGAAGCTTCCTTCACTTGCCGCTGCTCACCTCCTGCTGTGTGGCCTGGTTCCTAACAGGCTGGGGACCGGTACTTGTCTGTGGCCTGGGGGTTGGCAACCGCAGCTCTAAAGGCTTGACATCAAGGCAAGCTCGTCCCATCCTGCCCGTGCAGGATCCAGGAAGCAGCTCTCTTGCCCACACGTGTGTGGCAAGCCAGCTGTCCCTCCTCACTAACCTGCCTCCACCTGAGGGGCTGAGTGTATTTCAGGGCACATGGGCTAAAGCAGTAGGTGACTCCCAACTTCTCTGATCGTGCAACCCTATTAGAAAAAAAAATTTTTGAGCATGTGTTCCCTATTATTATATATATAAATAAATATATTACTTCACACAGATTTGTTCAAAAATAGAACATTTAACAGAATGAGATAAAGATGAAATGAATCGTGTTCACGTTCCTGCCTCCTGGGTTATGCTCCCTGGCTGCAGGCAGACACTGTGGCCAATGTCCTGAAGGGTTTCCCCAACTTATTCCAGGTTCCAGGTCTCAGCTGGTAGTGGGGCTAGTGGGAACTCAGGTTTCGGGGAGGAGGAGTTCACTCTGGCCAGGCTGGTCTAAATAAATGCTCCCTCTGTGGACACTGGCAGAATTCTGCCCTGTGCTATGTTCCCTGTGCCTGGATGACCCTGAGTTTCAATGCAAAGCCCCACAATCACTTCACTCTCCCTCCTCTGGGCACCTGGGCACATAGATCTCTGTCCATTCAGCACACTGGTGTGGCGCTGCTGGGGATGGGATGGCGTAGGCAATGCAAGACTGTCTTTTCTGCCCTCGTCAGGGCCTCTTTCCTTGATATAATGTTAAAACCAGGTGGTATGATCTCTCCCCCGATTTTTGGTTCTTCCGAAGGTGCTTGCTGGCTTGCATAGTTGTTGAAGTTGGTGTTTGTGCAGAGCAATGATCACTGGGGAATTCTATTTGGCCATCTTCCTTTGCCCCCAAATCCTTGTCTTTTTGTAAATGAAAAAATTTCTAATTCATCACTAAATTTTATAATTCTAATAGTAAAACCCTTATGAGATAACTTACAAGCCTCTAAGAGGTAAAAATTATTTTTAGTGGTCATTCCCCCATCTTATTACAAAATATTATAATGATTCTCTGTGCTGAGGTAACATCTGTGGGATATCGACAAAGACTCTTCTTGAACAAACTCTAATCAGGACCCTCTGAGCCCTCTTCTGCCCTAGTCCTCAGCCTTGGCTCATAGAGACTTGAACGGACACAGACATAGTGCCCAGCATCTCAAGGCTGCAGCTCTAGGATCGCCCTAACCCCATTAAAGTGCCTGCCTGAGAGAACTGGAGGCTGCTCAAAGAATTTCTGTTTGTTTCAGCCCAACATGAAGATAGGTTCCACCTGTCTCCCAGCCTCTAGGACAACGGCAGGGCCCTAAGTGTGATAAGGAACAGTGTGAGGGAAAACGAAAACTTCTTTTTTGCCCATGGAAGTTTCCCTGAAAATCACTGACAAGAGGTAGATTAATGACAAGAAGCATACACATTGATTTGTTCATAGCTTTATGATCCAAAGATAACCATGTTTATGCTTAGGTTCAACAAAGTATCAACAGCCATGTAGAAATACCACTGGACAAAAAGAGTATGGTCTAATACTAATAGACTGAGAAGGGAAACCACCAAGACCTGTCTGTCTAGAGTCTTCTCGGCCTCTCTGAGGATACATTTCTTCCTTCTGGGTGTGGGGCAGGACCCTCTCTGGAATGGGGGTCTTATGAGCTACAATGAAACCAGAGAATTTCTTTACGGCCAGTTTTTACACAGAAAGGCAGGGGGGGATGCTAGAGTGGTATTTTTAGGTTTTATGGCTCCCTTGGGGAGGTCACAGAAAGAAGGAGGGAGAAAAAGGGAGTCTAGTTTCTCTGGCTAACCTCGGGGCAGGATGGGACTGAGAGGCAGGAGGGCAGGAGAAGGTCAGAGAGAAGCTTTTGCTTCTGAGGCCTTCATTCTGGAGTATTATCTTCTGAGTCCCAGCAACAGTTAGCAAACTCAGATGGGTCTCACATGGACCAAGCCCCCTTTCCTGCTTTTTGTAACTTTTCACTTCCTTGACTTCCCCAAGCCCCTACTCATCCCCCTTCCCGCTTCCTCATTCTCCCTTTAAAATACCCAGTCACCTCCGCACAAATCAGAGTACTGACTGAAATCTGTCCTTATCACTTTAAATAGTGTCTGGCTTTGTTCATTGTTGACACGATTTAAACCAGAAGAAATAGGTTAGCTGCCCTAGATCCCAACATAGGAAAACTAAATAAACAGGGGAGGGTGCCATGTGCAACTTCCAGGGAAAGACTTGCCTGCTACAGACTGACTCAAAACACCCATGTCAATGTGCACATTCAATATCACCAAAGATTAATTTCCTTTCTGTTTTCATTAGGTCGAAAAATAAATGTAGATTCACCTTCCAGCATTTTCCTTCTGCACTCCAGTGGAGCGTCTTGCTCATCACCTGGGGTGCAACCGCACTTCGGGACCAGTGGTCTGAACAGCAAACCTTTGCAGGGCAAGCAGCATTGAAATTCATGCCCCATGGTCCACGTCTCAAAAGAGATGGATTCCACGTAGGGTGATTCAGACGCACCCCGGTTAGCCCTGGCCCAGCAATGCCAGGCTCTTGCCTGGGCACGGCATCGTCAGTGCAGATGGTATTCCTGTCTGACAAGCAGGGCTTTCTTGGATCCACTGGCACTGTGCCCAGTAGATGAAAAACGCAAGCAGGACAGATTCAAGCCACTCTTGTCTTCTTAAAATAAGCAATTCATTTTTTAGGGAGCTATTTTTAATAGCGTTAGTTATTTGGCAGCTGTTTCCAAAGCGGCTTCCACAATTCTAAGAAGCTGTGATTCATCCTTTGGCCTGGCAGGGTCCTGGGTACATGGAAATTCCAGGGGGAGTTATAAATGTCACTTTTCATGCGTGGAGCTCACAAAGTCCTCTGTGCAGCCGAAAGTGAGATTCGGCAAATTCCATGACAGTGGAAAACAAGAACCAGTGTTCAGTTGGTTGCTGGTCAAACACTCTTGTGCTACCCAGTGCGGGAATCACAGACATTAGCAACCGGAATCCACTGAGGTCTCTGAATCTGTCCCCTGGAGTCTGCACGGAATTATTTCTTCATGGTTGTTTTCTGGCAGATAGCTGTTTTTACATTTGCTTGTGTTTCTTTTTTCTCTCTTTTATTTTTACAATGTATGTATTTTAGAAAATAATCACGTATTTTAGAAAATAATCATGTATTGTAAAATTTTCTGGTTTGGGAATATTTATATTATTTTTATTTGCTTTTCCTATTTAGCATAAAATATTTCAAATAATACAAAAGTATGGAAAAATGGAAAATAAAAGTCCGCCAACCAATAACACCTTCTTCACTCACATTTTCCAGAATTAATCACTGTTTTGGTTTGTCCTATTTCACTTTTTTATATATGAATTTATTATGCCATGTTTAAGACAGATGAGGTCACCACTGTTACCATTTTGTTGGAGATGCTTCCAGAAATTTTCCAAGCATATACATGCACATATCTATATTTACATAGTTATTTTTATTTATGTTTTTCTATTTTTAATGGGATTATACTATGTGTACTGATTTGCATTTCCTGTTTTGCATGTTTGATCTTGCATTTCTTTCCACACTGGCACAATTGGCTTTATAATGGTTGCACAGCATTTCTGTTATGGAAACACCATAATTTATTTAATTGCTCCATATTAATGGAAATTCAGCTTGCTCTGGGTTTTTACTATGGCAATGTGGTGCACCAAACATCCTCACACTCAGCAATCTTAGCAATTTCCAGGCGTGGGATCACTAGTATGTGAATTGCAAACTGACCTAATCGCATTTGGAGAAAGTCTCACCTTGACAGTTCCACCAGTCATCATTCCTGTCAACACTGAGAATTATATTTCATGTATTTTTAAATTTTTAGAATTGTGGTAAAATAACACAAAACATGAAATTTACCAGCTTAAGCATCCTTAAGTGAACAATTCAGCTTTGATACATTCACCTTGTTGGACAGCCATCCCCACCGTCCACCCACAGAACTCTCTTCATTTTCCCAAACTGAAACATAATGTCCCCAAGGTTCATCCATGTTATAGCGTATGTCAGAATTTCCTTCCTTTTTATGGCTGGATAATATTTCCATTGTATGGATATGCTATGTTTTGTTTGTCCATTCATCCGTTGATAGACACTTGTTTAAAATGTATTTTAATATTTGCTTAGTTGCAAATTTTCTGATCCTTCGATAGTCTATTTTAAAATTAAGAAATTTGAAGCAAACACACATATATGATTCAACCATAGGTCTGTAGTCCCACTGTCTCGCTTCACAGGTGAGGGGGACTGACACTCTACCCTTCTCTTACCCGCTACCTGTGACACCCTCCTCGCCACAGCCAGGGGCCACAGCCTTGTCACCCCATCAGGGCAATGGATTGGAGGTATCACGGCTCATACCCAAGAAGAGGTCACTGGAGAACAGGATTATTCTAGTATTGTATTTTATACTGTTCTCTTTGAATTTTCATGAAACTTTGTGCTACATTTAGAAATGTAGTCAAAATACCTGCAATTAAATTTTCAGCCTGTTGCCTGTCTTCAGAGAAAGACTTCAGCTACCATGTGACTTTCCAGCTTAGGGTTGGGGAACTCATCTTGTCGAAATTCCTATGGGGTTTCACCTGAAGAACCTCAATTGATATTCTTTTTAATAAAACTTTCCTCCCAAATCATTATAGAACCCAGAATCTTGATTTTCTTCTTTCTTACTGCCCCCAAACTCCCAATTTCCCCTCCTGGTCAGACTTATAAATGGGGAAAAGTGAGATGAAAAATAAATTACGAATGTATTCCAGCTGCTGCGTGATGAAAACCAATAAACCTAATTTTTAAATAAACTAAGGAAAATTATTTTTAGATGCAACCGAATAGAAAAAGAGTGCTATTTACATTATTTTTTGTTGTTCTTGAAGCTCACTTTCCTACAGATACCGACTCATAAATCTTTTTAACAGCACCTTGAAATAGATAAGGTGCATTAGCACGAGAGAACCATCCAGGCTGTCAGCAGCACCTGGCACAGAGCTGGCAGATGCTTAGATGACTAGTTGCCAAAGCAGAGAACGAAATGCATGATAAGTCACGTTACAAACCACGAAAGTTATTTATTCTACCACTCTCTAAGAATCTTTACCTTTAAAACCACAAGCGTTCATACATACATGTTTTGCCAAAACACAACACTTCGAGTATTTACACTCTTTTATTAAAACCAATTTATAAATGGTGTTCAGAGAAACACTCTTACACAATGGCCCCCTAACACATTGAAAACATTACTTAATATCGCTCCCATAGAACTTTTTTTCAGAGACCGTAGCGAGTATCAAAAACAATAGACAATTGTATCACAGTTCCTCACAGAAGATTTCCTGTTTTGTTTGATTTTCTAGTTACCATCTTAATCCCTTATTATAAAGTTTTCTTAGAAAAGATGATGGCCTCTCTTTCGGGGAAATGGACAAAGTATAATATTTTTTAAAGGGCATGGGCAAAAGGAAATTAACAACTTCCTGAATAAAATTAAAAGTGTTTCTGTAGATACGTGGGTAAAAAATAAATCCAGAAATTATGAGGAAACTGGTGTTTAAGGACCACAAGTGCTATGAGGTTGGGCAACTTGAGTTAAGCAGAAAGAAGATAGAACGGCTAGCTACTGAGTCTGCCCAAGGCCACAAATAAAACAAGGATCAACCAACACCGCCTCCCATTTTCAGCAGTCTACACACAGGTGCGCACACACGGTGCCCATGTGACTTCGGATACTGGCACTGGTTTTCCAAAGTGGTCTCAGAAACGGTCGTTTTTGAAACTCAGAGGGTGGAGGCGGGGCAGGGCCAGGACACAAAGACCAGGGCCTGGGATCCTGTAAAACTCCTCCTAAACCAAGTGCCAAAAACAGAAGGGCTTTGAGGGAACCCAGTTTAGTAGAATATTCCTCCCTCAGGTCATTCTGTGGCAACGCAGACAGCCCAGCCAGCTGATCTTTGGCGGCAATGGAATGATCACAACCGCAACAGAGTGAAAGAAAAATAGCAAAGGCACCACGAGCTTCTATATTTATCTCATTCTGCCTACATTTTAGGGCAACTACAGTTTTCCCAACTCATTACACCGTTAAAGGCAATCATGAAAAGTTGACGCGTGGGCTTACTTATTTATTTAGTATCCATCATGGATGAATCAAGGCATCATTGAAGACAAAAAGAAATGAAATGAAACAGGCAGGTGTTCTTTGATCTCTATATCTGTGATCTTTGGGAAACTAGAATCCACAAGGAAAACAGGTACTACCGAGGACGCAGACACGGTGTGAGAGGACGTGACGTCTTGCAAAGATCAAACAGTGAGGGGGTGCCCTCTTTTCCCATCCTGGATCCTTCATTGGTGTGGCTTTAACTTTGGACTCTCTCTCCAGTGCTCCCAGTGTGAAGATTTCAGCTTCATCTCGTAAGAAGGAAGGAGTGTTCGTCTTCCTCAACCCTGCAGCATCCTGCCCTTGCTTCTGTTTGGATGAGGGTGTTGCTCCCTCGTGCCCTCCTTAGACTTTGCTTAGGTTTGAGCTCAGCAGAAGACGGAGGAACAACAGAACAGAACAAAAGAGCTCCCTTCAAGGCCAGCGCAAGGCGGAATAAACATAGCAGCACTTCTGCAAAGCAAGGGATCACATCGTAATGATTAGACCCCTCTCTCCATGGAGAGGGCTACGAACAGCAGGTTTGGGAGGCAAGAGCCCACACGAGACGGAGAGCACAGCAAGGCACCCCCAGTGACAGTAATTCCAGCTAAGGTCCTTGGAGGGAAGGGGGGGCTAATCTAGGATATTGGCATAGCAAGCCATCCTCCTGCCCAGAGCCTCCTCTTTCTCCTCTCTAGTCCAGGTAATGCAAAATGGTTCCACTCAGCACTGCTGATACCACCTGGGGTGTCCGCATTCCTTGCCTGCCAGCGGGAGATGGGTGTGACCCAGCAGGGGAGCGGAAGGTGTGGCCGAGCTGGGCCTTGCAGAACTTGACTTCCCAAGAGTGCAGCACCAACCTCAGCCCAGGAGCCGCCGGCCCTGCCGCAGTGACTGACCTGCTCCGGCAAAGTGACCTGACATACGGGAAGTTGGCAGGAACCAGCGAGCAACATGGAGACGTTCTACATGGCGATCATTTTTTTCTTAGTTTTTCTTTCAGGGTTTTATTTGCATCTCAGAATATTGTATGAGTCGTGTCTTTTCTTTTCTACATTTTGACGCTTTGACAGCTGGGGCCTTGCTGACCCTGGAGCGACCTTCTCTCCCCACTCTTCCGGATTAGCTAATTCCTAGAGATTGGAGCAAACAACTCTCCCTTAGGCAAACCCCCAACCAGAGCCCACACCCACACCACCTCCGCTATCAGGGTCTCACACTCAGGGCCACAAACCCCCAGCCCAAATCGACCCAGGCCCAGGTACAAACAACTAAGAACAGCCCAGCCCTTAGGCCCCCAAATTTACTGAAATTATTCAAACTAGCCAACCCTAGACCTCCTTGCCCTGCCTTGCCTGTTCCTTCCTGCAGAAACCACAGCAAAAGCTTCTTGCCGACAGCGTCTTGCCCCCTCTCTCTGCCTCCTGGCCAGGCCCAGGGCTTCCTTGTGTTCCCCCCGCCCCATGAGACAGTTTGACTCCCCTCCCCCAGGCTCTTGGGAGCTGTGAGTAATAAATTGTCTTCAATGGTGATCATCTCCTGATACGCTGGCCTTACTATACCTCAAATTTTCTATCAATTCACTATGTGTTAAAACAACCCCATGCAAAGTGAACTCATGAGTACCCATTCCAGATGTTGCCACGGAGAAAAAGGGACACATGGGTTCCTTCCAATGAACAGACATTTCTCCCAAGAAGATACACACATAGCCAATAAGTACGTTAAAAGATGTTCAACATCATTAGTCATTAGGGAAACTCAAATCAAAACCAAGATGAGGTTACCACTCCACAGAAACTAGGATTGCTAAAATAAAACAAACAAAAATGTTGGCGAGAATGTGAAGAAATTGGAACCCTCATATGTTGCTAGTGAGAATGTAAAATGCTTCAGCAGCTGGGGAAAACAGTTTGGTGGAGCCTCAAAAAGTTAAACATAGAATTAACATATGGCCACACTATTCTCCTCTTAAATATATACCCCAAAGAAGCGGAAGCAGGTACTCAAATAAGTACATGTACACACACGTTCATAACAGCACAATTCACAGTAGCCAAAAAGTGAAAACAGCCCAAATGTCCATCAAAAGATAAATAAAGTTGTGGTATATACATAGAATGAAATATTATTTGGCCGTAAAATGGAATGAAGTATTGATACATGCTACAGCGTGGATGAACCTCAAAACATTGTGCTCAGCAAAAGTGGCCGGACACAAAAGGTCATACACTGTGTGATTCCGTTTATATAAAACTTCCAGAATAGGGAAATGCAAAGAGGAAAAAAATTCAGATGAGTGGTTGCTAGGGAGTGGGGAGAGGAGAGAATTGGGAGAAACTGCTCATGGGTTTTCCTTTTGAGTGATGGAAATGTTTGGAACGAGATAGAAGTGGTGGTTGCAAAACATTGCAAATGCATAAAATGCCACTGAATTAATTGTTCATGTTAAAATGGTTAATTTAGGGCCAGGCTCAGTGGCTCACGCCTATAATCCTAGCACTTCGGGAAGCTGAGGCAGGAGGATCGCTTAAGCCCAGGAGTTCAAGATAAAATGGTTAATTTTATATGAATTGCACCTCAATGAATTTTGTTACAGAGAAAAATGCCACTCTTCTCAATAGTTTATTTTAAAATCAGTTGTACTTTTGTTTCTATCCAATCTGTAAAAACAAATCAATGATTTCACAGTTAGCTGGCTAATGTTAACATCGTCTATTTAGCCAATGTGGACGTTGTCTGGTTATATTTGGGGAATATATTTTTCCTGATGTCATTTGGGACCCCATTTAATAATTTCGATTAACCAGATAACCCCAATTATAGCTCAGTCTGACAGCAGATGCCCCACCATGCCTTCTCTGGATTCCATAATGGGTTAGGTCTGGGTGAGGCAGGGAGCAGGCATCATCTATGAACACGTCTCAACATAATTATCTAAAACCAGGCAAATGCATCAACCACGTGCCTTTGCCTTTCTGATGAGTGTCTTTTGTGAGCTTAGTGTTTCCATCTTCTTGTATGTCTTCTCTAAATTTCACGCCATAAAAGTCCATATTTACTGCGTATTATCAACAGAGAGACACCCTAACTCCATTGTAAGTGGTGTAACAAAAAAGCAGAATGAGCTCTGTGGGGGACCTTCATGTGTGAATGATGCTCTGATGTTTGGTATCTTGTCACCTGAGTCTGAACCCACGGCCTGCTTGGCTGTGTGTCCTGAGGGTTGAGTTAATGCTGTTGGCAAGCAAGGCCTGAATTAGATCCTCTTAAATGATAACTCTTTAATCTCTTTATATAAAAAAAAACAAAACTGGTCTTCTCTAATTGCTTCCCTATTAAATGTCATAATCAAATTCAAGATGGTGAAAAACAAACAAACAAACAAAAAAAAAACGGACTTTGTAGCCAGGATGCTAAGTCCAAATTGCATTATTAATGGACAGCAAGTATTATGTCAGGAGTCAAAAGGGTAGAATTTTCTCAGAAGTAAACAAAAATGCTCAACAAATTGCCTGAACTCATCTACTTGTGTTGGAATATCTGGTAGTAGACAATAATAACAGTACAATTTATTAAAGTCTCACAAAGTGCTGAGCCCTGGACTAAATGATTAATTCAGACTGATTTCATTTTACAAGGAAATAAACACAAAGGTTAAATACCTTACTTTTCTTACGGAAGATCCAAGATTCCAACTCAGGGCTATCTGACTGCAGTCTTTGAACGCTTAACCACCACCGTGTTTCAGAGCCTCTCAAACCATAACGTGGAATACTGTTAGTTCCCAGAGAGACTGGGCATGAAATGAAGCGAGACTTTTTCTCTTTTGCTGATTTTAATTCGATTTAATGAAAAATAGGAACTAAAAGGGTAATTTACGCAACTAGCTAGGACTTTTTAAACATAGTTACATGTTGCTTAATGATGGGGATACGTTCTGAGAAATGTGTTCTTAGATGATTTAGCGGTTGTGTGAACATCATAGAGTTCCTTACACAAACCTAGATGGTCTGGCCTGTTGCTCCTAGGCTACAAACCTGCCCAGCATGTTAGTGCACTGAATACTGTGTCACAGTAGTAATTATGCATCTAAACATATCTAAATACAGAAGGAGAACAGTAAAAACACAGTGTAAAAGATTTACAAAATGGTAAGGACACCTGTATAGGGCACTTAACCATGAATGGAGCTTGCAGGACTGGAAGTTGCTCTGGGTGAGTCCATGAGTGAGTGGTGAGTGAATGTGAAGGTCTAGGACGTTACAGTGTACATACACTACTGTAGGCTTTATAAACACTGGACACAGCCTACACTAAACTTATTTTTTAAAAAAGTAAGTGCACTGCAAGGTTGCAACAGCTACAGTGTCACTAGGCAATAGGAATTTTTCAACTGCATTATAATTTTATGGGACCACCATCATACATGTGATCCGCCATCGAGCGAGACATCATTATGTGGTGTGTGACTGTATCTCTAAGATTCCTCACCAAGCTCCTGACAAGTTATGGATAAAGAAAAAAACAAAATCTTTAACATATACTGGTATTGAGCTTCACGTTCATCAAGGGTTTGGTTTTAAAATGTCCATGGGCTTTTCTTTTTCTTTTTTTATCTTATTTTATTTTTTTTGAGATAGGGTCTTGCTCTGCTACCCATGCTAGAGTGCAGTGGTGTGATCATAGCTCACTGCAGCCTCGAACTCCTGGGTTTACGTGATCCTCCCAGCTCAGCCTTCTCAGTAGATAGGACTACAGGTGCATGCCACCACACCTGGCTATTTTTTTTCTTTTTTGAAGAGAGGAGATGTTGCCCAGGCTGGTCTCAAACTCCTGGCCTCAAGTGATCCTCCTGCCTCAGCCTCCCAAAGTACTAGGATTATAGGTGTGAACCACCACGCCCGGCCTATGGGCTGTATTTTTAAGCTATCATCTGCTAATTGATATATGACCCTACAATGCCTCACTGGGTTGGGGAAAAAAAAAAAAAGGTTCACTTTAATTTTTGTTCTAGATATAGTCTGAGAGCTTTTTTACCGCCCTTGCCTAAATCACGCTGGTTAAAGAACAATCTTAACGGTAACATATGACTCTAGCAATTCTGTTGTGGAAGCCATTGAAAGAGAGATCTAACTCTCCATTCAATTCAGCTCAATTCTAATACAATCAAATTCGGTGAACATTCACCGTGTGCCTACTACATAATTTGGTGTCACACAGGACACAGACATGATAAGGATAAGTTCCCTGCTCTCAAAGGACTCGCAGGCAAGTGTCTAAGACAGTGGAGTCAACGTGCCCATCACTCTGGGAGACAGAGGCTGAGACAGAGGCAGGATGCACCAAGGGGAAGAGTGGTTGTTGATTCCACCAGGAAAAAATGAGGGATTTCCAGAGAAGGCCCTCACTGAGCTGCGTTTTGTGGGATAAGTCTTACCCTGCGTGGACAAGAAGACTAGTGAGAGGGAACAGCATGTGCAAAGGCAAGGACAAGTGCTGTGACACAAAGGGCTGCTCAGAAAACCATCAGTAGCTCTGCAAAGGATTCTATCCACATGGTCCTAGCCCATCCCTGTGCCTTCACTGGTGATCTGTCTCCCTCCCCTGCCTGACATCTCCACTTCCCCACGATCCCTCCTTGGCTTAAGGTATCCACAGCCATTCGTATCTCCCCACGGTTTAGGGATGGACCAGGAAAGACCCAGGGCTCACAATGTGGGGCTGGAGAGAGGAAGAAAAGCTTTACAGGCTATTTTTTTCTGACAAAACTAAGATAAAAAAGTCTTTCCCAGCAAGATACTATTATTATTCTTGGGAAGTTCTCTATTTTTAAAATTTGGGCCAGATCTTGCCTCTTGCTTCGGGGTTAGGTCAAGTAAGATCATTCTCCTTCCCAGACCACGATCTTTTTAAAACTCCGTCTGTACTGAATTTGAACTTGAGCAGGATGCGGGTCTGAGATTATCTTGCCACGGTTGACAATGCCCCAGTGCCCTCTCTCTTGATGCTGGTTGGTTTATGGGGTTTACTGCCAGGTTTAAAGCTAACTTTCTGCCCTTTCATCTTTGTACATTCTTCTAACAGATACTCAGGGCAAAAAGGGGTTTTTGGTTTTGTTTTCTTATAAAAATGGGTCCCAGAGAGAAGAAAAAAAGATGAACAAGCTATTCATCTCCATATACTTAGCTTGATATCAAATGAATGCACATTTTAGGGGTAAGAAAGAATTACATCACGCACAGAAACATCTCAGCCATCTGTCCGAAGCTCTTCCAACGTGATTGCATTGCACTGCGGCTAATGGTTGCTTTTTGATCCAAATATTTGGCAGGGAGGGGAACACGCTCCTGGGATCTCACGGCTCATCCGCAGCTTCCTGCTTCACCGCTTACCAGCTTTATAGCCACAATTAGGATTGGTAGAGGATCCAAAGCTTTTGCTGGGATAAACAGCCTCTGACTTTGTAAGTTCCATTTACCATTGAGGAGGCCTCAAGCCAGCAGCCTGCTTGGGTTAAAGCTTTCTTTCTTAAGGTAACAGGAGATAAATTCTACCTGAAAAAAAAAAAAAATGCCCAGGAAAAGTCTGGGAGAAGGATCTTCCACGATGGCAAAAAGCAATCACCGAACTCACGAGTTTGCCTGCTGCAGCCTCAGTCTTCTCTGCTTATTCACATTTAAAAGTCCTGTCCCCTTCTCTGCATGGGAGAAGAAAGGGTTCAAGTTTTGGTCTTAGAGGTTTATATCAAAGAGCTAGGACAGAAAGGCGGCGGGCTCCTTTGCTGTTTCCCCCCAGAAGTCAAGTCCGCGTTTCCTATTTACTTCCAGCGTTTCTGGTGTTGCTCCAACTCCACGCTGGTCACTCGTCAGGCCCAGCCTCTCGGCAGAACAGTCGGGTTTATTTATTTGAGCATCCTCACCTTTGTTGGCAACTGAACTTACCTGAAGTGGCGTCCTCCCAGCTGAAACTTCTTGCACGGGGTCAATGAAAACAGCAAGAGGCAGAGCGTCAGCCCCTCTGAAGCCCTGGGACCCAAGTCATTGTCCCCCGGGTGCTATTGCTGACTCTCCCACCTTCACAGACAGGGACGCAGCGTGGGGGGCAGCTGATGACAAGGGCTTTGCTTCCTCACCCTCCTGCGGGACTTCTGGCTCCGTATCCACCGTGCTCCGCCGCAGACAGGAGGGTTCACAGCTGGGGAGACAAATCACTCCGGGGTGAAGAGGTGACAGGGCAGGCCAGTGTCTCTGCAGGGTTCCCGGAAGTTTCATTTCCCCCTGCTCGGGGTCCGTCACCAACATTGGACACCTCTGGCAAGTGCAGCAGACCACAGTCAGCACTTGCTGTCCGTGGCCAGGCCACTGAGTCACAAGGACTCCAGATGGGGGACCACAGTGACTCACTGCTATTGGGCACAGCTGCGAGGGGACTGGCTGCTGGGTGACGGAGAAGAGAGCTGGCATTCCCCTGTCAGGAGGGGAAAGGGAACAGTCTCGATGTTTGAGGGACGAGATCACAGCTGTGGCCCCCTCCCCATCCTTGAGCTAAGCTAGCGGTGCTGGGCGACGCTTGAGTCGTACCCAGCCCTGGGGCCAAGTTATTTCTGCTGTTGCCTTTCTTGAGCCTTCTTGAGGTTGGACTTGACCTTGGGCATCCGTCTTTTAGCCCACGTGCGGTCCAGATGGACGTGGCCGAAGGAGAAATGTTTTCTTCTTGTTTCTAGAGGCTTTGGGTGGATAGAAAAATGACTTCAGACTGCAAAGTGTTATTTATATGCATTCTTGGATCTTCCGTAAGAAAAGTGAGGTATTTAACCTTTGTATTTATTTCCTTGTAAAATGAAATCAGTCTGAATTAATCATTTAGTCCAGGGCCCAGCATTTTGTGAGACTTTAATAAATTGTACTGTTATTATTATCTACTACCAGGTATTCCAACCCAAGTGGATGAGTTAGGGCAATTTGTTGAGCATTTTTGTTTATCACCACCTTCTGAGTAAATCCTACCCTTCCGGCAATGGGAATCACGCAGGAGTTGGGCAGATTCAAGTCAAACAGTGAAGAAAATAGAGACTGAAAAAATGAATGTCCCCAACATAAAGAAACAATAAATGTTCAAGGTGATGGATATGCTAATAACAGATTTTATCATTGCCTATTATATACATATATCAAAAATATCATACTGTACCCCATAAATATGTGCAAATACTATCTATCAGTTAAAAATAATAAAATAAAATAAAAAATGAGAGTTCCAGAAAGAGATAACCAAGAAAACAAATACTTTATCAAGAAAATGACACAAGAAAAGTCTCTAAGTGGAAGAAAGGCACAAATCTCCCGGTACAAAGCCATATTAATGAAAGAGAGCCATATCTAGAAACATCACTGTGAAATCCCAGGACACAAGGGATGAAGATAAGATCATAAAAGCCATGAGGAAGAGAGGGAAAAATAAGAAGTAAGAATCAAACAGACGTTTGCTAGAAAATATTTGACTGAATCAGATTGGCATCAAAACCTGTAGAAAAACGACGACGACAGGCTGTGTAAGAAAGATAAGGTCCAAATATGGCATGGCTTTTTAGCAAATCATGAATCGTGGGCAAAGAAGGTCCTATGAGCACCCTGTGGCCTAGGATGCTGGCATTGCAAATGTGTGATGTGCACACAAAATTGTGCAAACAATTTCAGAAAGCAACTGACATGCAGAAGCCCAGACCAAGGTTCTAAGAGAAAGTCTTTGTCACAGGAATGATCCAGGAGGGTGAAGATAGAGGGACCATTATTGCAAGTTGCTTATTATTTTGCAATTCCCTTACATGGGTGCATGGTAGAGTTTTTGAAACATATTTGTAGCAGCAATACAGGGAGTTAAGAGCAGTGCGAATTTTATGCCTGGCACTAAGTGATAAAGTTAAGGGCAGCTTTCTTTTCTGCCTCTGGGTGAAGCTACTTGGGAACAATGTTACAACGGGAGCACTGTCTTCCCTGAGGCCAGTGGGATGCTGGAAGAGGTAATGGGTGAGAGGTCAGAAGGAGAAAGGGGGAAATGGTGTTTCAATAGTGAAAATGCTAAATTGTAAAGAATTTTGAATAGGTTAATTTACTTCAGTTTTCTTTCAATAATAATTATAACTCAGGTATAAATGTTGTGAAGTCAAAGTGCTCTGAGAACCTGCTCTAATGCAAAGTGAGAATATATAGTACTTAGAGTTTGCATAGGGCTTCAAAAACATTTGTTCTCCTAATGGGCAGATGTTTTTCCACACTTACATAAATATTATGCATTTCACAAAGCTTTCCCTTTTCTCTCCTTAGCATTTTAACCAGGAGCTTAGCTAGAATTATTTCATATCCAGACATAGCCACTGCAATGCAATGTTCTAAAAGAGAAATAAAGACGATTATCAAAATGTAGCATTACTCTATTATTTCAGATCCTGTTTTCTTTTTCTTTCTTTCTTGCTCTTTTTTTCTTTCTTCTTTTCTTTTTTGAGACAGGGTCACACTCTGTCACTCAGGCAGTTGTGCAATGTCACGATCATAGCTCACTGCAGCCTTGAACTCCTGGGCTCAAGCGATCTTCCTAACTCAGCCTCCACAACAGCTAGGACCAAAGGTGTGTTCCACCATCATGCCTGGCTTATTTATTTATTTATTTTTAAGAGATGGGGTCTTGCTATGTTGCTCAGGCTGGTCTGGAAGTCCTGAGCTCAAGCGGTCCTCCCACCTCAGTCTTCCAAGGTGCTGGGATGACAGGCGTGAGCCACCGCGCCCGGCCCAGATTCTGCTTTCCATAGGATCGAGCAGTGCTAGGGTCTTTGTGGCAGTCTAGAGCTTTGACAGAGGGCTTTTTTTAAAAAAAGAGGGAATGAAAAATACGAAGAGAATTGGAAAATAGGATGGAATGAAAGGATGGAGAGAAAGACAGGATCTGAGGGAGAATCAGAATAAAATGAGAAAATGGAGAAAAAGAGGAAGGGAGAGTGGGGAACGCGGGGAGGGAGAGGAAGCGAGTAATTGAAAAATGATGATAAAGGGACCAAATTGTTTCTGGCATTAGGGTCCCATCTGTCTCCATGTGACAGAATGTACTTTTCAGGATGCCCTTTGTGTTAACATTAAAACATGACAGCAAGTTATTGTGATGCCCCATCAGAAATATTCTTTTTGAGATAACAGTTTATTGACTAGAGCATCCGCTAATCCTCTCCCATCCTAAAAGCATCTGGTGAAAAACAGCCTCAAAAGACGTGGGGAACCATCTGATATTTCTCCATAAGCTCCACGAGAAGGGAGTCTTTCAATTAGCGACAGGAATTACACCCGTGTTCCTGCAGGTTGCGTTCACAGTATGGAAGTGATTACAATGTAGTCTATGTCCCTGAAAGCCAAATGATCTGCTCTTTTTAGTTTCTGGTATCAGAAAAAATAGCAAGACCGTCCAACAGATAATCCCCGAATCATGACAAGTCATAAATCTGCCTGCTGAAACATCTTTAAGAAAACTTCCGCTCGGAGGAAAGGAGGGACGTGGGAGGTAAAACCACATGTGCGGAGGAGCTGATATCAAAATTGTAATATTGCTCCCAGCTCAAATCTCACATGTTATCCTTGTTAAAATACAGCAACAAGACAATCCCGTGAAGGCGTCTTTACTGAACTTGAATTTGCAATGCAGCGTGACCTGTGAACCACACTGAAAGGTAACAGCTGGAAGCTCGTACATTTCTGGGCAATTGTTATTTTTTGAAAAATCATGGAAGCTATAAGACATCAAAATGTGCTTTTAAAGCTTGTCTTCAGCCTGAAGCTTCCACCCCAGAGTGGGGAAATATAAAACGCCAACTGACTTTGTTGATTAATGGAAATTTATAATCATCCGACATCAGCTCTAGGAAGAATGGGCGCTGCTTTGCAGAATGCAACAGGGAAGCTCAACTGACCGAATGCAGGCAGCCTTTGCCTACTTACCTCCGGGGAGGGACAGTACGGGGCAAGAGGGAGCGAGGGTTTAAGGACACCAAGTATGAACGCCCACCCTCTGGGAGTCTGTCTCTTGTACGTCCTGGCACAGACGTGGGGTTGGAGAGGGAAAAGAGAACAGGGCTCTGTATAATATTTGACCTTTCTGGGTCTTCTTATGAATCAACTGTTTACCATGAGGGCCTATGGTTAATTCTCATGTTTCCTCTTCTTAAATTGTTCTTATTTTCCTAAATGAATTTAGAGTAACTTTACAATTCTAGCCATGCTAATCCGCCACTCCCAAATGTCAAAGACAAAATCCTCAAAATATAATTTCTGCCCTTCCAATTCAGTCCCACTCCTTACCACCCCCCATCCCTCTCTCGGATACCCCCGAACCCGAAGTTGTCCTTAAAGTCTTCTGCTGGAACCTGTGTGCCCTCCTTATTCAGGGTATCCCGAAATGGCACCTGCTGTGACTTTGAAATGCTTTTGCTGCACAAAATTAGCATCATGTCCCCCATCCTTTGAGTAAAATTAATCATTTTCTTACTCAATTTGCCCCAGGAAGGATATGGCATATCCACGCTGCTAATTTGATTTTTCCAGACACACTGACAGATCCCTCTCAGGTTTCCATGCTATAGTTTGAAAAATGGAGATTTAGGTAATCCTTTGTCCTCAAGACTACTAAAACCGAACTAGAGCAAGATCCATTTGACGATCAGCTTTCTGTGAAAATTCAGGTAGGACACAGCCTCAAGTGAGTAAAAGTGACAATCTCCAGTGTTTATAAATGCTCCCGAGGATGGCGGTAGGTCAGCGAGGAGAGCTGGTGACTGCGGTCGGAAGGAATTGCTTTTTAGAATTTTCTGATGTTCATTCACTCCGTAATATCCACGGAGCCCCTATTATTTGCCAGACACGGAAAGTTCGTGGACATTTTCTCATTTTATTTCGGAAAACCCTTGCATAGTAAAATGAATTTGCAAATTGTTTTTATGTACAAAGTGAAGGATAATATTTAAATCAAATCCATAAAGATGGATTTATGTATCCAACGTCCCCCGCACAGACACACAAGGACACGCACACACGCATGCACGTCTATTCTCTTCTGTTATTCCTTTTATGGGAGAAGCCAGGTAGGCTGAGATCCTATCGGCTCTGCATTGATGTCAGAGTGCAGACGTCAGGGTGGTGGCCATTCCTGAAGCCCCACAGCCGCCTGCCCTGCGGGGAGAGGGCAAAGCACATTTCGTTCATCCCTCTGCTGTCCGCAGAAGGCAGGAGTCCAGGAGGAGGGAGACAAAGATGCCTTCTGATTACCTCCATGGCCCTGTGCCTCGGGCAGAGCCTTTACCCAGACACGGGCTCCTCTGGGCAGCTGGGCTGGGGACACGAGAACTCAGAGAGGCGCAGAGTCAACAGGGCTTCCCATGACTCAGCCTCTGCTGAGGGGACTCGAGTCAGGAATTGGAAAGAACTCTGTGGCTGCAAAGGTCAAGAAACATGACAAGTGGCCGTGGAGTACCTTCTCCAGAGATTTGGCAGGGAGAGGGAGTTAGAGTTTTCTCTGGGGAAGAGCATGAATTGTAATCCAGCCCCCGATTCTGGAAATGCTCCTCAGGTCTCCTGCACCATGTTAATTCTACCCTCATTGACTCACCCAGAATCACACAGATCTGAGGCCGCCCAGGTCCCTGCTGCCATTTCTGAGGACGAGACACTTTGCCTCGTCTAGGAAGTGAAGCTGACGGTTTAATGTGACCCAGTCTGCCTGCCACGCCGCTGAATGCCAAAACTCACCTTCTACTGGCTACTTTATGGATAATGTTCATAAGTCGCCACGGTAATGGTTGTATCTGTTGTTTTTTAGGAACTTAGGCCAGCTCCTGTCCAGTTCAAACCAGTCGAGACTACCGACCCTTCAACTGGGCCTGCACTGGTGCCTGGGAGACGGGATTTTCATGTCAGAGGGCCCCAAACTCCACCCTGAGATCACACGAACGCTGCCATTTCCGCACATGTGGCATCTTATGCAAGCATTAAAGTTGATGATGATGATGATGATGATACAGATCTATATTAATTGACATGCAAGGATGTCCACGATATATTGTTAAAAAAGAAAAAAGTACAGAGCTTGAGAACATGATCCTGCTTTTGCTTGGAAAAGTCTTCAAATATACAGATGTTAAAATTTACTGTTGAATTATGGATTTTTTTTCTTTTTACTTATCTCTATTTTATAATTTTTCTATCACGAACAAAGATTTATTTTGCACTTCAAACTATTTTAAATTAATTTTTAAGTGCAAGCCATCTCCTTGTCATTACTCATAAGTTATTTATCAGACATTAGTTCATAAGAATCATTCTACTGAGTTCCTGTTTCTCTGGCATGGAATCTCAGTTTTTACAAGATGAAAAAACTTCATGATATTTATCTCACAATGACCTGAATGTACTTAACACTTATGACTTGTACAGTTCAATATGGTTAAGAGGGTAAATTTTATGTTATGTATATTTTATCACAATTAAATATTTTTTAAAACACTTGTCCCCCTCCCCCCCCCAAAAAAAGAACTATCCTATTTAACAGATATTTAAAAGAGAATAGGATACTGGATTTGGCATTTTTTCCATGGGAATAAAAATCAGAAATAGGGAGAACAAAGACTGCTAAGAGGAATATAACAGAGTCAACAGTGGATAAACCTGCCCCTCCCCCAGCACTTCTGCAGAAAAATCTCGGCCATCCTTCTGAGTTGAGCTAATCTTAATAGTCAGGCAATGAGCCACCTCTAAAGTAGTTACAATGGGCTACTGCATTTCAGCAAAATTCACTTAGATCCACAATTAATACCAACTTATCAACTTTCCTCCGCAGTCTGTATTGCTCTGTAAATGGCAAAGCCGTTTAACTTATGCTTAACAAAATCTGATTTGGTGTATTACTGCTCATCTCGCCCTCATTGATTATTCAGCCTACTTTCTCGAGGATGACTGTTCTTCCTGGAACTTTGTAACATTACCCATAATCATACACACTTCCTTAGTAGGCAATACTATCCCGGGCCATTATTGGAAACAATAGTAGGGAATGATTAAATAATTCCAAAGCTATACCAAAAAGCCGGAGAAGCTGGCAATGTGGAACCATATGTGTTTATACAGAAAGTAAATCACAGAGTAATGTGTGGATATGGATATTTGAATGTTCTTATTTAAATCAGGTAGGACTGAATACATCTTGCTAACACTTCAGTGATCATGTGATCCCACAAATGACTCCCTCCAGCAACACCTGACATTGAGGCTTCCATGCAGCTTTTTCCTCTTAGTCTCTGGCTGGATTTAACTCTTCTCCAAACATATTCCATAAGGCTTTACAGCTTTCTTTTTGAAAACTTTTCTTCCTAGAGATGGAGTCTCCCTCTGTTGCCCAGGCTGGAGTGCAGTGGCGTCATCATTGCTCACTGCAAACCTTGAACTCCTGGGCTCAGGTGATCCTCCTGCCTCAGCCTCCCGAGTAGCTGGGACTGCAGGTGTGCACCGTGGTACCTGGCCAGCTTTCTTCTGATGTGCTTCCCTTTCCCTACCTTCCCATTTTGAATTCTGAATAAGAAGAAAACAAATAAACACAATCACAATGAAATAGCTCTGTAGATAAGCTTGACTGGTCTCTGATGAATTCGCATTCAACACCTGGACTCTACCTGGCAATTATCCTTCTCAAAGGCTCCTAAGCTTTAAAGACTCATCCTTAAAACTGCACATAATTTAGCCTTATGAATGACATTTTGGAATTCTTCTGACCGACACCAAGCCACACCTCCTCTCTCGGGCCCTTGCGCTACAACAAGCAACATTCCCCTGCCTTAATCATCCCAGGGCCAGGTGCCAGGCAACTAGAGATCGGTCCTGTAGCTTCGAGCCCCCTGAAATGACGCAAACTGGCCACGTGCTCTGCCTCTCCTCTCCCCAGAAACGCTAGTGCCTCCCAACCACCGGGCGTCCTTCCCACCCGGCCCTGCTGGGGTGGCGTGCCTCTGGCTCTAGAAACCGCAAGTATCAGGAACTTTGTTTTCCTGAACCTCTCCTGTGTCTTTTCTTACTGCTGACCGTCTCATGAGAGAAAACAAAACAAAGCTTTCATGTGTCAGTTTTGGTGAAAGATTCAACCTTGACCATTTTCCAGGGACCCCTTCCTGCCAGCAGTCAGTCCTGGGAGACTGCCCTGCTGGTGCCCAGGTGGCCGGGTCATGCGAAGTTGGAACAGGGACACCCCGTCCCTCCCAGCCCCCTGCCCACGGCCAGACTCTGCCTTGGGGACGTCACTGCTTCCTGGCACCTACAGCAACCATCCCACCTGGAAGCCCTTCCATCTCCAGGGTGGGAGATCTCCCGACTTTTCCAAGAGAAACTGGAAATCTATAATTTCTGGAAAAATCTCCCCAATATTTTCAAGTTGGCAACACATTAAATGGCTTATGTGCCGTCTAGCTTTGGAAGAATGGTCAGATGCACATGAGTGGGTTGTACTAACCAGGAAGAACCCAACAGTTCTGGGCATCAGCATCGTGCCTCATGGATGGGGACACACCATAAGGATCTAGTACCTTCTTCTCACTGCAGAGCGCAGCCAGCCAGAGCGTGCCGTTCTGCAGCGGAATGCACGGGAACAGCAGCTCATGGCTGGGCACGAAGGAGAGGACTCGTGTCCACAGCTCAGCCCTCTGGTGCTCGGACAGATCAAGGGAACAGAAGTGAAGAAACTAAAAAAAAAAAAAACACATTCCGGGTATCGAATGCACAGAGACCTTGCTGGCCACAGGGCCACTTTGTGTTTCTCGCTCTTCTTTGCCGTTTTGCTAACATTATTTATTCATGATAGCCGGTCATTAGATCGTGTCCTTCAGGGCCAGCTCAACAGATGTGCAGCCAGGCAGATGTGCGTGTGTGTAAATGTACGTGAAATGTGCATGGGGTCTAGAAAAGCTTCCCAAATCACAAGAGTACCTTACGTGTTTTATAAAGCTATAAAATTTCCAAAGCCCTTTCTTATGCGTTCTGTTATAAATTATGCATTTTGAGGAATGTCACAACTCTGCGGAGCCGGGCAAGGGGAAGCGCCAGGTGTCCGAGGTCCCAGTCCGCAGTCCCCGGCTGGAAGAGTCGGCTCCTCTGGAAAAGGCCATCAGACCCAGAGCCGACTCTCTCCTCCTTGAGCTCCTTCCAGCCATTGACCGAGCTCTGTCCCTTCCCAAGAGGCCACTGAGGATGGAGCAGCATGTCAGGGGCTCCAAGGAGGAGGAGCAGGACAGGCTGCAGGAAGCCGCCGCCACTGCAAGAGACACAGACAGGCCACTTTGGACAACTGCCCAGAGCCGGGGTGGGCAGGAGGGGACGGGGTGCCTCTTGCACCAAGTGACAGACACGAGTGGCACCTGTTGGAAAAACATGCTTCATGCGAACCAGGCCAGCAGAAGCCACCTTACACCCTCCTCTCCACCTCAGCCCCGTCCACAAACACGCCCAGACACACACACACGCGCGCACACACACACACACACGTTCAGGCCTGGTGTCCTCCCAAGGCCTCACCCGGCGTGGGCAGCTGGCTGGCTTTCAGGGGGGCGAGTTGGAATAGAACAGAGCAGATGCCAGCTGCAGGAAGGCGCTGACGGAGAACACGGAAGGACACGCCACGCCACAGGGGAGAAGGAAAGGTGTGTAAAGACTGCAGCAGTCGTGACGCGGCACCCGAGTCTGGGTTCCACGCCAGCTTTCAACCCAAGATCCCGGAGGGCCTGGCTGGCGTCCCCTGAGAGCGCTGTCATTTCTGTTTGGCTGTGGGACGTGTGAAGGGGAAGAAGCCGGATCCATTGGACCAAGGGCAGTGGACAGTCCCGATGGGGAAGGAGCCCGGGTCCCTGCTGCGAGCCCTGTCCATGAGGCTGGTCACACAGCTGGGTGTCCAGCCTGCACAGTGGCCTCAAGCATCCCTACCCCGGACACTCGCAGGGACCCCAGGTTGCAGGACTTTGCCTTCCGTTAATAACGGGTCACCTACCCAGGGCAGACACCTGCTCAGCACCCTCGACGACTGGATTTCTTTCCTGTCTGTCTCACCTCCCCCGCCCTCTGCAGGGGATTCCTGGAACCACCTCCCAAATAAATCACTTGCACGAGAATCTCTCTGGGGATTCGCATCTGGGGATACAAATGCAACGCAGCTACAGATGTGCCGTCCCCGACAGAACAAAGGAACTAAGGATCGACCCAGCAGCTCTTGGGTGACACAGTCAAGTACAGAGCTGGGCACTAGACCATTGACAACCTGAGGACAGAAACCAGGATCGCGAAGAGTCTGCTGTCCCTCAGCCAAAAAGGAAAGACTCAGACAAAAGCAGCCTGGAAAACGGACAGGCAGAGGGCAGGAGGCAGTTCGCACCGAGGTTATAAACGCTGACCTTGGTTCCCCACTCCTGGAATGCAGCTCCGAGCTGCCGCCTACTAAATGTGTGATCTTGGATATGTTTTCAATTTTTTTTTACTTCTCTAAACCTTAGAGTCCTTATCTGCAATATAGGAAGTGTCATAATGTCTACCTCTCAGTGTGACTTTGTGGATGAAATGTGATAATACCCGACTCATAGTAAGTGCAAAGTAAACACTAGCTGTACATGGAAGGAAAACAAGACCTCTTTTTTAGCTCGTGAAGGCATCGCTAAAGCCAGGGTTTTCGTAATATTAAAAGCAGTCATATTCAGATTTAAACTGATCAGGTGTGATCATCATTTCTAAATCATACTAATAATTTGTGTTGTCTGGCAATGACACTGGCTTCCTTGTGAATGGCCGGGAGGAGGTAAGAACTGGCTGTGGGTGGGTTTGAAATAGATTGTCCCTTGCCCTGTCCCTTGCCCTATTGCCTGGTCCCCAGCCTCTTCCCCCAGATTTCATCCTTACCGCCCCCACTTCGCATCCAAGGCCCTAGATTGTTTAAAATCTCCAGAGACTCCTTCTTTGTTCTCTTGCCTTGTAAACATATTCCCAGCAAATGCTGATCTCGAGAGGCTAACTTGGTGCCAGCTGGAAACGGCACTTTCATCCTGTGCAGCTCTCCACTTCCAGGACGCGTTTGCACCGAGCCCCAAGGCAAGTCACTGGGCAGCACAGCTTCAGAGGAACATATGGTGCAGGGAAGCCACCCACGGGCATCCTGGAGAGGAGCTGAAAGCAGACTTCTACTCTCCACGGATCAGGGTTGCGAACAAAAGGCTCAGGAACAACTCGTGCAGCAGGCTTGAATAAAGCCAGTGTCAGGCAGTCACCCCAGAGTGGGACCCAGCCCATCAGGACGGGGCAGCTACGACTGGCTGGATGGTAACAGCAGCAAGAAGTTGCCTTCCTTCCTTATCTTCAGCCACGCCCCCTCCTCCAGGCAGTCCACCTTCATTGTGCCTCCCGCCCCCTACACACACCCAACATGCTACAGGGCCATTTTATCGTTAGCCTCTTTAGAGAAAGTACACACACAACAAACTGTCAGTTCAGAACATCTACAATATGAAAAAGTATTGGCTCTAGATGACGCACAAAATACTCCCACCAACATCACAATTAATAAAGGATGTTTGACACACCATCATATCAATTCCATTACACATTTAAGTTGTTATTCATAAAAATATCACTACATTTGAAAATAATTTGCAACTTAGAATTTCTAACTTCACAAGGATTCCTGAGTAGGCCCGATGGTACCGGATAAAACACAGTCAAACATACAAGCATTACTTCCTTTCTTTCATTCCTAAAGTAATTTCCTTCCATTTTAACAAGGTTTGATTGATCGTCTATGTGCTGGACATTGTTTTACATGCTGAGGTTTCAATCTTGAACAAAAAAAGACATAGTCTTTGCCCTATCGAGAAATCTTTCAACATGAATAATAATAGTAATAATAATGATATTCAAGGTGAGATGCAATTGCCTAATGATACATTTGCAATGAGGTGGGTGGAGCCCCTCATAGCTAGTGCCTGGGCCTGTCCATTGTGTACGCTGCTCACAGCTAAGGATGTACAAGAGAGCGTGGGGAGAATGTCTCACAACGTGGATCCATGCTAATTTCCCATAGGAGGCCATTTAGAGACAGGAGTAGAGGTCACAGAGGTAGTGCACCAAGGATTGCCACGTCCCTACAACCCAAGCATGCGACTTAATTACTTTTATATCTCCAACACCTAGCACATTGTAGGAGCTCAAAAAGGTTTTCTAAACAGAAAATCCTAAAATATAGGGTTGGCATCACAACTTATTTTTTCTTCTAATCCTTAGGCGTTTACTATTGGGTGTTGTTTAATTCACTGGTTTGCTCGAATTCCCTTGGTGGTGAATGTGCACGAGCTACGCTTACCCGCAGCAAGTCATTCCTCTTTTCCCTGGCTTCGTTGGTCCTCATTTTACCCCTTTAAAACTCATGTTTAATTGCAAGATAAGCCAGGGCTGTAGTGAAAAAAAAATCAGGAAAAATCAGCAAAAAGAAGAAAAGAAGGGCTAGGGTTGGTGGCTCACACCTATAATCCTAGCACTTTGGGAAGCCAAGGTGGGAGGATTGCTTGAGGCCAAGAGTTCAAAACCAGCCTGAGCAAGAGCGAGGCCCCATCTCTACAAAAAATAGAAAACATTAGCCATTCATGGTGGCACATACCTGTAGTCCCAGCTGCTTGGGAGGCTGAGGCAGGAGGATAGCTTGAGTTCAGGAATTTGAGGTTGCAGTGAGCTATGATGATGCCATGGCACTCCAGCTTAGAGCACTCCACCCAGAGCAAGACGCTGTGTCAAAAAATAAAAAAATTAAAAAAAAAAAGGAAAGAAAAACTGTCATTTTTTCTGCCACCCAGTAATAACCAGTACAACCATCTTTGGTAAGTCCACTTCTATACCTTTTGTGACGTGTAACTGGAGGAACAAAAGTCTCTGACTCAGACTAAACGGGATATAGATATATATCCCCTCACAAGGACAAAGACATTGTCATTGTCATTTTCAATGTCTAGAGAGGAATGAGGGACTATATCCCACTGAGAGTTACTCTGGCCCTGGGCCGTTGCGAAATTTGGCCGGATCTACGTGTGGCCCAAGGTCGGCCACTGAAGGTAGCTGGCTTTGTTGTTAGAAGAGACATCATATTGGATACTCCGTCCTGTGCATCAGGAGAGCTCTGGCAGAGTCTGAAAGCAGGAGCTGGACAAGGTGGAGGTGACATCCCTCCACACAGGCACTGTCTGCATTGTAAGCAAGGAACCTTCTGGACATGATGTTGCACTGAAGAAAACGTTTCTCGTGCAGACTCTGCAATGCAAACCTCCGTGTTTTATCCAGTAGGTGCCTGTCCACGGTCGCAGGAAGAACGAGGTAGCATATGCACACCTCACCACAGGTGAGAGAGCTTATGGCGGGCAGGCGACAGTGCTGAACTTGAAGTGACAAAGCTCCACTATTTTGCTGAAGGTCCCACCACCGCTATTTCCCTCCTATGGCAGCGTCTTCACTGACTCATTCAGAATCGGAGACTACACTGGATTATTGGCCCGGTGGTAGAAGGAAACAGGTAGGGTCCTAATCCCGTGAGAAGGTGGTGAGATTTTTCCAAAAGCAAGATGTGATTTGTATTACTGAAGATAGAGGGAAGTGGTTCTCTTTCTAAGGAGAAGAGAGGGTAGATTTCAACACAGGGGCCAAGACGATGAAGGCATCACACAAATTCTAACTGCTTGATTTTCTTCCCTCTTGGACTCCAGGAATAGTCACATTTAGCACCCAGGATGACTTTTAAACTGTAATCATTTGCTTTCATTATCCCTGGCCCTACGATCGTGCGTGCACAGGCTTGCATGGAGTCATGGGACATCACGAAGGCCGGTGAATGAAAGCGTGTCCTCGCACAGCCCCGCGTCCCCGAGGCCAGCGCAGGGCAGCAACGTGTGCGGAGCCGGGAGTTGGAATTCCCAGGACGCCAGCTCTTTCTCTCCAAGAACACAGTATGGTTTTCCATCTGTTTAATTTGGTCTTCCTGTCTTTGGGGAGTGTTTCCAAGTTTCCCTCATATATTAAATAGTTATTAGACATCTCTTGTTAAAATCACATCTACGTGTTTTATCTGTCTTTTTGTTATTGTAGATGAGGGCCTTGTTTTCATTCTAGCTTCTAATTGGTTATTAGTGCTGTGTATAAAAACTGTTAGGTTTCTATATGTTACATTGTTGGCTGATACTTCAAGTCCAAGGTGAAATAGTAGTGACGTTTGTGCTCCTGAGCTTAGCGGCGATGCCTCCAGTGTTTCCCCACCAAAAAGGATGGGAGTTTAGGGACTGAGATAGAGAGATAGTGAGACACTTGTATATTTTTTGTTGAGGAAATATCTGACTTCTATTTTTTCAGAGTTTTGAATCATAAGTGGGTGTCAATTTTGTCAAATGCCTTTCAGCGTCTATGGCAAATGGTCATTTTTCCCCCCCTCTCAGATCTAGTGATATGTTGAATTACGTGAATGGATTGACTGATATTTAGCCAGCCTTCCATTTCTGGAGTAAGTTCCCATTGGTCAGAATGTCTTATTATGCATTATTGGAACAATTCCCTGGCCACCACACCCAGCTAATTTTTTTCTATTTTTAGTAGACATGGGGTCTCGCTCTTGCTCAGGCTGGTCTCGAACTCCTGAGTCAAGCGATCCTCCTGCCTTGGCCTCCCAGGGTGCTAGGATTACAGGTGTGAGCCAGTGTGCCCAGCCGATATATTGGTTCTTAAAGAATTTATTAATCTTTAGTCATGTTTTGGAGTATTGTGCTCAGGTCTCCCTCTACGCTAGGCAACAGGAGGGCCATGAGCCAGAGGAAGAGAAGCATCTCCTGTCACCACCGCTTCCTCCTCCTCCTCCTCCTCCTGAAACCCCAGGCACCAGTAAGACCTGAATCGACCAATACCTTTTTGTATTTTCCATGAATTTTTCTTTGAACCCAACAATGCCAGACCGAAATCCAACCATCATTAGCGCTCTGGGAAGGGATTTACCTTGCTCACTTTCAGCGTGTATCTCCAAGCTTCCTGGACAACTAGAAAAGGGGTCGGGGAACAGCTGGATTCATCTTGGGCAGGTGAGGCCATCATATACCTGCATACCAGGACACCAGAGAAGGCCGATTGCAACAGAAGTACCGGGTATCTAGGTTGAAGAATGGAAGTGCTTAAAAGGGAGAGAAAATAATGTAGGAAGGAGGAGGATGCTAAATATAGACTTCGAGGAAGCTGCAATCTTGTCAAAGATGGACTCTGCTGCCAAATATCAATTAAACAATTCACAAATTAACAGTGGGGCGCTCATCAGCTCCCACAGTTTCAAGGATTGCCTAAAGCAATTCGGTGGTGTAAATCACAAGCCACCTCTGCTGATACCTAAATGCTGAAAAGAGACATGCAAGAAAAAGAGAAAAAAAAAAATGCCTGTGCATTAGCTAAAAGTTGCTCTACTTTAATCATAGGACAACATAAAAAGGGAAGAAAGATGTTTTATTTTCTGTTAACATTGCTGTTTTACATCTGGACTAAGGAAATTGAATATATCCTCATATGCAGTGATCCGTAAGCTTCTGTTGTCTGATCCGTAGAAGGGGGATAAAAGTAATTACCTTGTAGGGCTGTTGTTAGGACTAAGATGGTTTATGCAAATCATTTGGAAGGTGACTGACCCTTGATCTTGCCATCCACTGTGTCACATGTCTGCACATCAAAACTCCTCCCGAAGGTAGTTAATTCTTGCTGACTCCCGTGGCATCCTCCCCTGTCCTCCTCTGTCCCCCGAGTCATGCTTCAGTCCCATGTGCACTAGAGCTGCTGGAAAGAGCCCACTATGGCATCTCTTTCCTACTTTGGGTTCGGTGACATCATGCTGTTTGCCTGAAACCAGCTCAGTGGAAATATTTATTCCATGGAAATTGGCAAATGCCATCAATCAGGGTTTTGTTTTGTGCTTTGGAGAGCCATTTTGCCAGCAGGCCCCTGCTTTGTCCCACTTTGCAACTGATTCTGCTCCCACCAGAGTCGTTCAGGAGCGTGTCTCATGAAGGCCAACGGTACATACGCTATCCTCCTCTTATTCAAGCTCCCTGCGGGGTCTAGCCTGGCAGAGCCCTGCTCCTTCTCTGAATGTTTTCTCTTTAGGACTCTCCATGCCCATTTGGTTTTCCTCTTATCACCTGCTCCTTTTCAAGATCATTTGGTGGAATCACCTCCCCTTCAGACCTCTAGTGTTAGAGTGTCCATAGCTGTGCTCGTTGGCCTTCTCGCTCTCCTTTAAATACTCCTCTACCCCTACTTGGTCTCACACAATTCTATGGCTTTAAATACCATCTGTGTGATAAGACTCCCCAGTTCAATTTGAACTCACACCGTCACACTGCCAACTCAACATCTCCACTTGTGCGTCTAGCAGAATCTCACACTCAACTAGCCGAGCTACTGACCCTGCACCCTCTTCCCTGCCCCCCCAATTGCCACAGCTCTCTTCCATCTCAGCAAACGCTCCTGCCATTTACCCACTTGCTCAGGCCTAAAACCTGGGGCTCTTATTTGATTGTTTCTCTTCCCTCCTACTCTCAACAAATGAGCACAGTTTACGAAAGTGAAGACCAGGATTCAAGGCTAACGGTGCAGCTATGAGCAAATGTCCATGTGACAATAGACAGAAAGATGGGCAGGTGTGAGTGATCCAGCGCAGCTGAAAGGAGGTAGTTGCAGATGAGTTTGGAGGGATAGTTTGATGACAGATAGTAAGTGTTCTCCAATACAAACTTTATCCTTTAGGCAATAGAAAATCATGGAAGGATTTTGAGCCTGATCTGACCATTGGTTTAGAAAGATAACTTGACCTTGATTTTAGATGATCAGAAATTAGAGTAGGGAAACAATTAGAAACGTATAGCAATAATTCAAGTGAGAGAGGATGAGAATCTGAACTGGACAGTAGAGAGAATGAGAGATATAAAACCTTGGCATGCTAAAGGCTCTAGGACTTGCCTGATTGGATATGGGATAAAGAAGAAGAAAGAGGAAAAGGTAATTATGAGGATTCCCATCAGTGTTTCCAGGAAATGCCAAGAACTATGGTTAAGAACACCTGAATGGTAGGCAGATTTTAGAAGGGAAAAAAACGATGTTTGTCTTAGACACTGAATTTAAGATGTCTGTCAGGTGTTGATGCTGATGTCCAGCAGAAGTAAAGCTCAGGAAATAGGGCATAACTGGAGACTGGTTTGAGAGTACTGAGCCATATTCAATTCTCAATTTTGGGTCCAATCCAGTACCTAAAATGTGGTGCATATCCAGTAGACATTGCCAATGAATATTATATCTTTGGGAATAACCTCTGTAAAGACGATGTAAAACTTGTTCGAGCAGATGAAATTGCCCAATGAGAAGAGATCTAACGAACAGGGCCCTGGGGTGCCCATCTAAGCACAAAGCAGAACTGTCGTGTAGGAAGACAGACGTAGGATGAGACCATTGGGGACACGGCTTCATGGAACCCAAGAGAACCCAGTGAGAAGGTTAGTGGCAACACTGCACATTCCTACAAAACTGTAGACTAGCGGGAGGGCAGGGAAAATGCTGTTGGGTTTGGCAGATCATGTGTGAGAAGAATTTTAATGAAGTGGTGGGGAGAGAAACCACACTGTGGGACTGATGGAGCGAATGTGTGACAGGCGAGACCAGTGGGGCAGTAATGCCTGACAGGACGGGGTCTTGAGAAGTGTCACAGATGGTCCCACAGCCAAGTTTCATAGTTGTCTGCTGGTGGTACGGACAACAATGAGTCTTTTTTCCCTTCTGTCTGTGCATGTAACCGTTTTGTTACGAGCATGTGGAAAACGTCCATGACGATAGTTCTGCTCAGCTTCCGTCATGTTTCCGAACCAAACCATAAATTTCACCCCAAGGACACTATTTGGCTGACAGGGGGGAATTACATGTCTGCCCCAGGCAGTGTCTGGGGAAGAGAAGCCTTCATTCTGAGTCCTTTGTCAACGTTTTTCCTAATTTGGGAAGTCTTTCAGTAGTTCCAGAAAATCCCTTCCTTCCTCTCCAGAAGGGAGGGATCTCTTTATGAAGAAAAATATCAAGGAAGGGTGAGTCATATTTTCTCAACAGCATATCAAAGTGAAAAATAGGGTGTAAGCAGGTCGGGAGTGACTGTCGTAATCTCAGTGGCTATGATTTCAGATGTTCCAAGACCATCATACATGAATAGTCGGTCCAACAAGGAAGAGATTGAACAAGAGCGAGAAAGGCGAAATAGGGACAGGGTGGGGGTGGGGGTGGGGAGAACATCTAAATGATTTAATGTTGGCCCCCAGCCTCTCCCGACTGAGTCCGTTTCCAATTCGCCATATGTCTACTCTAATATCTCCCCCAATGACACTTGCTTTAGATCCGTCCTTTCCCTAGCTTGTGCCCTGTCTGCCTTTAGAATTCTGCACTGGACGCCCTGCGTAATATTCTGGGACAAACACCAGGACTGATCCCTCTACCACTGCCTCGCCCCAGGGCCTATTGCTTGCTAGAAGGACAGAAACGCAAGCGGTGCACCAAACAGAGCATGGAATAAACAAGCTCACCATGACTTTGTAGACTAGCCGAGAATCTCCCTCGCAGCTCCTTTGTTAGCTAGAAGGACTCAGATCTTCCCAGGCACAAAAGATCCACCTGCCTTTACTCAGGTCAAATCTGTCGAAGGTAAGCATCTCCCTGAAGGTAAGCTGGTAAATTGCCAGCTCTTTGCACCCTTTCTACGCTCCCTTAAAAGTCAAAACTGCTCCTAGCAAGACAACCACTTGGCAAACGTCTTGTGTGTTTCCCAACTTCCCTCATGGGAAAAATAATAAATCAGGGATGGTTTTCTGTGCATTGTATGGTACATGCCGGTGCACAAAGACCTTGTTAAAATTCTTTATTTTCTCACAGGTTGCAACATGTCATTTGCCTCCTTCTGGCCTCAGTTAGTTTCTCATTATCTCCTCCCCTATTTTGTAAGTGTGCGTTGGTTTAGAGTCCTCCTCATTTTTTTTTTTTGAAATTTTAATTACTTTTTATTGAAAACTGCACTGAATGCTAAATGTCCACCTTTACAATAAACAAATACAGTAACGGTAACTCACACCAAAACAAAACATACTTCTGATAGCCATTATTTTTCTGTTTGGGACAGTTTTAAAGTTTTTCTTTTGTCACAAAAACAGGAATGTACCTCTACAAAGGCTCAAAATAGGCCATCTTTTTAAACAAAAGGCAACGATTCACAAAAGACTACGAATAGAACATGTAACTAGTTGATACAAATCTAATAGGATTTGTTAAAGTCAGTCACTTTAATAATCCTCATTTTTTTTAAACAACCTCTTCCTATCTCAACAAGCGTCTTTGCCCAAGGCGAGTATTATCAACGTCCTCCAGCTCTTCCCCTCGTTCCGCTGTCCAGTGTTCTTACTCATTCTACTTGTAAAGAAGGGAACTCTGGGCCAACACAAAGCATCAGCTGCTTCTACTCAGGCAAAGGAAGACTGTGGCATGGGGTTTTTATTTACTGAAGGCACAGACGAATGCAGAGCTAAATCTGCATCCCTGGTGCCCTCAGCTTTGTTACAGATGTTGTCATGCTGCTGGGAGCCACAGCCCCCCACAGAATGCAGAAACAAATGCCTGAGTCTCAGCCTTGCTTTTAGGATTAGTAAATGAAGAGGGTGCTTTAGAATCATGATGAGCTCAACCTGAAGCTCTGAAGTCATCAGGAGTTGCCACTTTCCCACTTTTCCTCTACAGAGGAAACGCAAATAAATGACGTAAGAAAAAAGCATCTAAATAATAAAAGCCCCAAGTGGAAAATATTGGTAAAAACTAGGAAAAATAGGTCATTGGAGTTGGGTGGAGGTAAAAAAGAATGGCAAATCAAAAGAGTTCTTATTGAAATGCACCTTTAGGTAACTCACCCACACAGGCCTGGAATCTGCATTCCCACATTGCTTAGGGGCTTAGGATCTGAAATGGTTGGGAGCAGGCAGTTGGAAGGAGGGCTCTGGCTAAGATCATCCTAAGCCAAGCTCTGGTTGGTGTGCAAGTCTGTGTAATTAAAGGGGTTTTAGAAAAACCCTGGGTGTCTGTGAGTACTTACCTCTCAGCTAGGCTGGGCTAAGCATTCAATAGACATTACCTAAAGTACTTTCTATCTTAAGCATTCAAGTTCTCCTGAGTGTCTGAGACCACCATGAGGTTTGGGGGAGGAGGGTCGACAGAACCACAAATTGAAAACATTCCTTTTTATACTAAAAAAAAAAAAAAAAAAAAAAAATCAACCTGAATTGCCAGGCCCCTCTCCAGAGTCATTTTCCTAAATTTTGAAAGCATGTATGTATAGGTTGCTTTATTTTTCAAAAAGTCTTTCACATGTACTAACTACACTGAGCTTTTCCACAACCCTGAAAGGCAGGCTTTATTATTAACTTCATTTTGCAGGATCAAGAAGGAAAGAAATCAGCTCAAAATCACACCAGTGGAAAGTAGAAAATGACTTCAGTCCAGACCTCTAGTCTGTAAATCCTGGATCTTTCCACAGCTCCACACTTTTTATCTGTACACAAAATAGCATGGCTGAGACCAACAAGAGCAGTATTGAAGATCAATAAACCATAGCGTGGATTTGACACTGCTCATTTTCAATGGTAGGAATTGTCCGACTGTGATTCCCCTGATGTGGTTATTATGGATATATTCACGATGAGCGGACACACCACATAATCAATTAATCCAATCAATACCTGGCTGAGAATTCTCCCAGCCTGGGAATGAGCTCTTGCTGATCTGGCTATTGCCTTTAATTCTGTCCCTAATGCTAATTTCATCTTAATTGCACTACGATTTCTTACCTTTTGTTCTAGCAGTCTGGCTCCTGGGAATTTCTCCTCAGGACATAATGCAAAGGAAAAGAAAAGCTATATACATGAAAATGGCATTATAGCATTACCTATAACAATAAAATATTGGAAAAATTTAATATCTAATTATGCGGGAATATCTGTTATGGGAGATCAATTTGATAGAATATTATGCAGCAATAAAAATGATTATGATGATTATGTAGCAAAATGGAAAATACCATAATATTAAACATATTAAAAAGAGTAAAATATATGCTGGCTACAGTTTGGTGAAAATATGTTTTTATATGGACGTAGACTGGAAAAGTGAAGATAGTAGCTTATATATGAATCTTTTTACACAATTTCTTTTAAATTTCCTTATCATGAATAAAAATCATATAGGAATCAAGAATAATAAATAGTAAATGGTTCTCAACATTAATTAAACTGCTGTGTGTGTGTCTGTGTGTGTAGTTTAATGATTTATCCTACAGATTTAAAATCAAGAGTTCTGGGAGTCAACACTCAAAATTTTCATTACTTGCTAGATAATTTTCACTAAGCTTTTTAACCTTTGTATACATAAATGTATTCATCTATAGGAAGAACAATTTTTACAGAAGGAGGTCAATAAATGTTTCTTGATTGAATGAATAAATAGACAGTGGGAAGAGATCTTATCCCTGAGACGAAGGCTTTGTTTCTAACGGACTCAAGAAGTTGTTTTGTCCTACAGAAATAATATGCGAGGTCAAGATATTTTCTGGAATGTTCTTTATGCTGGTGTCTGTCGTAACTTTTTCTCTATAGTGGGAAAGTGTGTGTATGATATATACATTTAAAAACATGTCTAAAATTGCACAAAACATCGATTGCATAAGTAGTGCTAAGGCACAATGAGGGGTAGAATGTGACTCCACTTCCAAACTCTCTATCTGTCCCGGCAACCAACTCTCAGGTCTCTTTGGTCCACTGTTGGAAGGAAGGAGACTTGACCAAATTCCCTAACTCAGAGGACCAGAACTGGGGTTCCAGAGAGTGCAGAATTTTTAGCACTAAACCGCCAGGCATACCTGTTCAAGAAAGTGTGAGAACAAAATTCATCCCTTGTCTTTAAGATGATAATAATTACAATAATGGTCATTCATTTTCCTCCCATCTTCAAATCATCTGATCATGATAAGTCATACTTGCCTTTTTATTGCCAATACCAATTACACTCCCTAGCACAGTGCTGGGTACACAGTGGGTGCTAAATAGTGGATGAATGCTGCAATAGCATCAAGGGGACCTGGGCAACCATTCAACAGCCTGTGTGTCCTGCCCTACATGAGGGTCCCCTCTCAGTCTCCATGATTATGTTGCTTTCTTAAAGAAATTATGCTATTTTGAATAGGTAAATACATGCAAATGGCATCAAAATTTTAAAAGAACAGTATACAGCCCAAATGTAAGTCTCCTTCCCATCCTTCTTCCCTAAGCCACCTGGCTCTCTTTCCAGTGATAGCTCTGCAGATACAAGCATATATGGAACATAAACATTTCTTAGTAACTGCAAAGCATTGCATATTGTGGATGTACCGTAATTTATTTAACCAGTCTCCAGTTGATGAAAATGTAGGTTGATTCCCATTTCTGCTCTAACAAACAATACTATAAATGCACATCTGCAATTCTGCACGTGTAAGTATATCTGCAGTTTAAGTGCCTGGATTTAGAATTGCTAGAAGACATGAAGGGGAGAAAGCATGGGGGACTAACTAGATAGCTATGCCCCAGTTGGGATCAAGAAATATTTATAATTTATGGAAATTTGACAATTTATATGATGACTTCCTACCCAAAAGCTTAATGTGTCTTTCTATGTATTCAATTCTTCTCGTGTCCTTCATCGTAAAATTTCCTTCATCTAAGACTTAACACATTTTTTAATTTAAATTATTCCAAGTCTTTTTCTCCCTTTTTTTGTTGTTGCTACGAAAATGGGGTCTTTTCTTATACTCCAGCTTCTGATTATTGTTTGTATACATAAAGCCTGTTGATTTTAGTCCATTAATTACGTTAATCATGTAAAAGATTTTATGCTAATTCTCTTAGGTTTTCTATTTTACAATGACATCATCTGTAAGTATTAAAGTTGTATCTACTCCTTTCCAAATTTTAACCCTCATATATTTTTCTTGCCTAACTTAATTAGCTAGTATCTGCAGGAAAATATTTTCCGTGGTGTTAGTGGGCACTCTTGTTCTGTTTCCCACTTTAGTCGTAACGCTATTTTTAATTTCCTCAATCAAGGAATCTGGAATAGAAAATCCCATGGTTTTTGGATTTGTTGATATCTGAAAGCAAACACATGCACACTTTTAAAGCGTGGCTTTATTACAAATGTTTTGTGTGATGCAAGTAATTGTACAATTAATCATCCTGTAATAGAAAAATGAGATGAATGAACCTGATACATTTTCTTATCATCCATATTTCAGAAGACAAAAAAAATCAAGGTGCACCATGGCTTGGATATAAGTTTTAATTTTGTGTAACAAAAAGTGAACTTAATAAAGCAATAAATTACATGACAAAATTCAAAGATTAGATAAGGTGAGGATATTAAAAGTATTGAATTAAATGTACAAGAAGGCATTGCCCAATGAGGGCATCTTTTCTTTCTCCATGGCACAGAATTCATGGGACTCAAATGCTTTTTGGAAAACACCAATTTGATGGGGATCTTCAAGGAAATCTGTCCAGTGTCAGGCTGTGAGTGGCTGTTCCTGGGACGACTGGGGAATGGTTAGGTCAGGACCATGGTTGGGGGGATAGGTTTGTTGGAGCCTGTCTGAGCCTAGACTTCACCATGAGACCCCTGGGGGTGTGGGAAGCCTCTCTTGCCCTTGGCTCAATTTTGCTGACTCTCCAGCTAGGATTACTAAGGTGGCCATGCATTCTTAACCAGGTGAATGAATAAGTTCCATGGCTCACAGTCCTGAAAGGACATTAAAGGAACTTCAGGAAGAGCATTAGTTAAGAGCATGCTGCCTGTCTCAGTTAGGTTTACTCTCACTCCATGTCTTACCAGCTCTGTCCCGTGGGGGAAAGGGAATTAGTCTTCCTAAGGCTCAGCTGCAGCACCTACAAACACCTCCCTCCCAAGGATGATATGGGGATTATAGGACATCATGATTGTAAAGAGCTTAGCATGGGACTGACCCTTCCATGTTTCTGGGGTGGGGAAACCAGCCGTGCTGCAGAGGAAGACAAGTTTCCAAAGCCACAAACTAATTTGATTTGGGGAAGGATCAGTTCAAGTTTGAAATTTCAGGATGTTGGAAGGAACTGGGACTGTTACTGAGGAGAAACTGTGTCCTAATTCAGGCTGGTGAAAGAGAAATGGGTGGCCACGTGAAGGCCAGCATTCCAGCAAGGTGAGCAGTGTAACCTATCACTCTCTTAGACCATGTCACAGTGAAATCAGATTCTAAGTCATCGTTTTCAATATGTGCTTTTGCTTGTGGTCTTGGCTGTTTCCATAACAACATACATTTTTATTGTTGTTGTTTTGTTGCTTTTAAATCCAAGCCCTAACCTCTCCTGGATATCTTTATGCTACCCTGACAACAACTGCACTGTTGTATGGTTGACAATACAGGGTCCTGGGTCTTTCCAGGGACAAAGTGGCTTTAGAGAGTGGGGTTGTCCTGAGAAGGTTGTGTAGCCAGAGGAAACACCCTGGCCTTTATCAGGTTTCCTGGATGACACCCTAAGACCAAGCGAAGACTAGAGATAAGTTACAGACAAGGGTTCCTTCCCACTGGGCAAACAACAACAATAAAAATGGTTAAAGCCTTACTCACCTGCTCTAATACTTGAATTTGTTCAGGTGTCTCAGCAAGGAAATGAACATGCTGTCCACCGGAGGTACCAAAACACCCTGATTTGGGGCACATTCGAAGCAGTTATTAACTTCCAGAATTTTCAAATACATCATGACCTCACAGAATTATTTCACGATGGTGTCTGAGTAATGCAAAACACTTGGGTAGTGACTGTGAAGATGTTTTATGTCTGGGAAGCTTTTTAAAAAGACTAATACCAAAGGAGGAATTTGTTATTGGTCATGTGATCAATCCTGACTCTTCCCATCTTTTGCTTCACTGGAATTCATTCAAGGATTCCAAGAGCCACGTGACTAGTGCATAACCAGTTTTAGACACAATCATAAATAATTCAGGAATTTTGGTCTATCATGGAAAAAACCAAACTAATTACACTTATTATTAAAATATGTAGAGTGTGTTTTCAAAACCTCTCAAGATAAGCCCGTAGGGAGCACAATCAGCAAATTCACATATTGTGCCTTTGCTTGGCTTCTTGGACCCTGGCCAGTTGCTGGCTTGGGCAGAGGCATCTTCTCGACTGAGGATGGACGACGGCTAGGCACGGAAGGCTCAGCAAAGCACCAGATGCCTGCCAGAAACAGCAGTGTGACTTCAGGAAATGACAAAAATGGTCTCATGTCCATAGATCCTAGTGAAGGCAGGAATATCACTATCCCTATGCATATGAATGAGAACAGAAAACAAACAAACAAAGCACAAAAAGAACAATGACTCTATTAAATTTCCAAAACCATGGCAGGTAGCTATTAAGTTCAACACGCTGCAAAAGTTTGACTTTGGTCTCCAACACATATATCGAAATGGTGCAAATCAGTGTTTGGACTAGGACTTCCCCAGAGAATGCAGTGCTGCACAACACTAGATCAGTGGGATATGAATAGCATCTACATGAAAAAAAAAATACGTGATCCATTCTACTTGGGAAGTTTGCGGTTAGACAAAATCTGTAGTACAGGCGGCCTCACAGACTACTATCCTAGCACGCGTTGTGGCTCTCCAAGTAGGCATTATGGCATGGTATGTTTACCAAAGCTACTTGACCATAAAGGTGACCCATTTGTTTGTGGAGCATCTCTTGGGGCCGCCTTCCTCCGTGCACTTTGGGAAATGCTGTCTAATTGAACTCAGCCTATTTGGCAGCTGTCTTAACAGCTAGGCCCAGCCAGGCCAAAGGAGCAGCCCAGCAGGGCCCTGCGATGCTCCTGAATTATTGAGTGCTGTCCTGCCCCACTGAGTACTACGCTGTGTTACCAAGTACTGTGCTGCTTCGCTGAGTGTCGCACTGCCTGGCACCGAGTGGAAGAGATTCCACAGGCAAACAGGAGAGGCTCCAGAGGTTTATACAAGTCTCCTGATCCATCCACGCCCTCACTGTAGGTCAATTTCAGAATGTTCTGATGAAACAGAGACTCTCAGAGATCCTTTCTGTAGATACAGCAATTGCAACAAAAGGAAAACTGAGGGGCTGGTGCCTTACCAAAATATTTTTGCAAGTTGCATACCAATTTCTCTGATATAGCACTAGATTACAGGAAAAGTAAGGTGAAAGGCTGTTAATTCCAGACTGTGGGGTTAATTAGCTTTTTAGATCATGCGCCCGTAGGACAGAATAACAGGTATGGTGACAGAGTCTTCTGCTCGGTTTCCTTTTTATAGGCTCTTGAATCAGGAAATATTTTATTTGCAGCAGAAAGCGAAACGGTATAGGAAAGGGAGACATTTTTTCCAGAGGATTCATCCCAACTTCTCTCTAACGGGGGCTGAGATGGAAAGATTTTCAAATCCCGTGCAGGATTCTCCCACGAATGACACAGAAAAGAAATCTCTGCATGACAGTTACAAGAAAATTCAGCAAATCGTCCCCCCTTCTCCATATTCCAATCTGCAGACTCCCCGATCTCAGCCTCATGAGAACGAACAGGGACGATCTTTCCGCTGGAAGACCTAAGGCGCTGCATCTCCATGATCGATTCTGTCCCATCAGTGATGCGGAGGAGGGGAGCAGCCCCCCGAGCCCGCACGGATGACGTGGCGGCCCACCCCTTCCCCATCCCAGCACGCCTCAGGCCTGTGCTTCCCGGACACCAGCTGTCACACAGGAAGCTGCAGCCTCCCTGTCTCCCACCTCCTTTGCTGGCTGGAGCTGCAGGCTCAGGGCCTGAAGAGTTTCCTTCACCATCTGGAGCTCCCTCTTGAGAGACTGTGGGCGCGTGGTTAAGGGACACAGCCGAAGGTGATCTCGGCCTCCAAGGGGTCTATAGGAGCAGATGGGCACTGCCATCTAATTGCAGTGTCAAGTTCTTCCAAATTGTAGGAATTAAATATTAATACGAATCTTACACTTCTTCTTTTAAGAACGATTGCAGTTTCTGTAAGGCCTGAGGTATTAACTCTCTCAAGGAAGGTTTCAGAAAGGAAGAGAGTCAGCTCTTAGATGAAACAGATGGCCGACCGGGGATGCTCAATGGTACAAGGTTAGTGTGACTGTCATTCCCGCTAAGCCCCAAGCTGGGCTGAGGCAACTGTCAGATCTAAGTCCTCTGACAGCAGAAAGAGCAGAATTCAAGAAATCCAGGATTTGGAGTCACCATAAGGACAGAGAAACACACCGGACTGGGCTGAGAGGCAGGAATTATGCTCCTTGTTCACCATTAACCAGCCTTGTCGCCTGTGCAAACCACTCTGAACCTCAGTGTTCTCAGGAAATGATGACTTCGAAACCCCTCCAGGCTTTAGCCTGCTGTCCTCTGTTATCATGCTCCCAGGTACCAGGAAGGCAACTCAAGATTTGAAAACATGCAGGGAGCTTGCCTTCTCTACGGTGGTTGGCTCCTTTTTCCTTAAACTGCTGGATTCTAAATTTCCTAACCTGTAAAGTTGTTTCACCCATAGAGAATACAAATCTCAAAGAACTTGACAAATAGAATTTGGAATAGATAAAGCTGTCATTCACTTAAGAGAATGGATTCTCTTCTGGGTGTTCAAGCAGGGGAACGTTTCACTAGCAGGGGTTGTTCTGCTCATGCGTTGCCAGGTCCCTCTGCCCTTTCCCTGTGTACGGAGCGGTCAGAACAACACGAAGGTCAACACCAGGTGGGAGACGGGTTTAACAAGCAAACTAATTCAACCTCATCTAACAGGGACCACGGGGAAAAGCAGACATATATTGACTCCATTTAGGGTGAAATCATCCCATGAGGTCAGACCACTCTAATATTAGTAGGCCAGCTACGGAGGGAACAGAGGGGACAGAGAGCTTTGGGAAAGGTAGCTTGCAGAGATCTGAATGCTCACAGGCCACCTACGCTACAGTGTTGTTTTTTCTATGTGCAATGTCAACACAGTGTCAAGAGAAAGAGATACCTTAGGTCATGACCGCAGAAAGCTTTCCCTTTCTTTTTTGGAAATGGAATTCCAGAGGATCCTGGGAATTATGCAAATGAACCTCTCCTAAGCAGAAATGCTGAATCACCCTGAAAAACTTCTGGCAGTTTTTCATCCTCTGAAGCTTTACCAGACTGCGTCATTTGTATAATTCACCCATATTTACTATGACGTTTCCCTCCTTGCACTTGATCTTGAGGGGAATGAAGGCTGGCTGGAGGTGGTGTAAGGGAGGAAAGAATCCAATATTTTCCTTTTTTCCCCCTTTTTTAAGAGGTTTTGTTTGCTTCCATTTTTTTTTTTTTTTTTTTTTGGACGGCTCTGCTAACCTTTAGTGCAAACACATATGACTTTATATAAGCAAAAGTATAAGTGGTCCCAGACTGAATACCAAGCTGGAGTTTAATCACAATGTTCTGCTACGTTTATAAAGACCAAGCACAGGGTTTAAGTAGTTTATGAATCCTGACAAACTCCTGAGATTTAATTACCTCTGATACACAACCTGGGACTACACGCCGTTATTTGTAATATGGTAAATGATGACAAAGGTTTTTAGAGAGAGAAATGGAACCAAAATGTGATGCTTCTTAAAAAACCTCATAATCTGGCATTGGCAGCACAAACTGAAAAAGTTAAAAAAAAAAAAAAAGGTGGAAGCGAGAGAGAGGCTATAAAAGATGAAGTTATGTAATGAAATTAACACATCAGTCCCTCCTAAAACAATCTCCACTAACACACAGAAGAGTCAGAAAACTGGGATTTGAGCATACAACTCCCCAGCTATGGGAAGCTGGGAAAATCATTCAATGCTTAATTGCCCCACTTGTGAAATACAGAATCTCGTACCTTCTTCGAAGGGTTAGAGTTCAATGAAATACATTTTTCTTGTGAGAGTATAGTGCTTTTTGTGAGGTGCCATGAGATTTAAGGTTTATTTCTCAATGTAACAGACGTAACAAACACCTTAGGCTCTGTCTGACATCAGAAATGCTGGAAACCTCCTTTAATGAGCCTATGGGGGTAACAATCATTAAAATAATTAAAATCCTGTTTTTATTTACAAAATAGTTCTCTTTAACCAACCTGCGTGTCTGATTCCTTACTAAATGTGAGCTCCAAAACATTTTGGAGGTACTGAAACGAAAGTGTCTGGGATAAAATGCAGAGTGGGGGGAAAAAAGGCAAGTTGCAGTACGATTGGGATGATCCTAATTTTGCAAACGAAGACCATAGAGATAAGCCATTCGCAGCTAGAAAAAAGGATTTAGGAGCACAGAGTAGCGGCCCCCAGGTAATGGCAGTGGGAGAGAAATGCAGCTTTTCTAGTAATATTTTCCATATATCTGAGATAGTCACAAAGGATGTGCATCACTTTCTCATTTAAATCAATATGTTTCTAAGAGAAGCCACTTGACACATTTCTCCATTGAGCAGGGGGAGAAATGGAAGTGCAGATAGAGATTCTCATACTTTCTGTCAGTCATTCAAATATTCAAGTGTTTCCTGAGCTCCTACCGTGTGTTAAGAGATGTTATGAACATGGCAGTATAGGACTGAACCAAAGTTCCTACCATGATGGCGTTTAGGTACCTCTGAGTGCAGCAGAAAATAAGCACACGCAGGCATGTGGACAGTCTGTCCGGCAGGGCTAAGTGTTCAAAGTGGGACAGGGACCATGGGAGGACTTGGAGCAGAGGGGTAGTGTCATCAATATGACTGCTGTGCTCAGAATGGGCTGAAGGGGGTAGGATCAGAAGCACAGAAAGACCGACTAGGAGGCTACTTCAATCTTTCAGGAGAGTAACAATCATGGCTGGGACAGGGCAGTGGCAGTGGAGGTGACAGAGGGCACCAGACACTGAATGTCTTTCAAGGATACAGCCAACAGTGTACGACCATAGACCGGATGCGGAATATGAGAAGATGGAAAAGGCATCAAGAATAACTCCCTGATTTTTGATCTGAGCAAAGAACTAGAAAAACAGCCTGCAGTTTATTGAGAAGCAGAAAATTGGGAACGAGTGGCTTGAGTTTCTTTTGGGGAGTGGGGGCATGGGCAGAGGATTGCATTTTGAACATGGTAAGTTGGAGAAACCTATTACCCAAGAGGATATGGTGAATAGGAAATGGACATGAGTCTGACATTCATACTGGACCAAATATTTGAAAAAATACTTTCACAACATTTTCTCCGTTGACTTACAGAAAAACAAACTATCCCATTTGATAGATCTGACCAAGATCTTGAGGTTAAGTAGTGAGTAGAGCTAGAAGCAGATTATCTGACTGCTAATCCAAAAAGCTCATAGTTGAAGCCCATGGACATATTTGACCTTGATTTTTGTCAAAGGGCAGAATAAAGTATTAATAAAACTCTAGTATTGGAGTTTTAGGTACCTGGAATAGAGGTGCTCACTCCATCTAAGTGTAAGAATAGGTCTCAAAGGAGCTGAATAATTCTTATAATGCTTGTGTCTTAGGAACCTGAGTGGCTAAATCTCTGTTCCCTTGTAGCGGATATGCCACCAGGTCTCTGTGGTATCTAAGAAAGTCAGCAGATTAGTTATAATAATGTCACAGGGATTGACATCCTAACATCTTTAAAACACCTTTGGAACCCAAGGCTATTCTTTACCACCTTGGGATAAACTACCCACATATTAGACCAGTGCACAACCTGTTAAAATGTCTGTGTTTGCAATCAGTGAAGGAGTGAGACTAGCATGACACATGCCCCCAGGAATACAGTGGTAAGGCCACGTTGTCATTCAGGGAAGCCGTTTGCAAAAGATCCAGGAACTTTTTCAATGGGGTCTTTTGTTTTTATACAAAAACAATTGAGTGTTTTACTCTCAATCCAAGTGATCATTTTGATGGCTTAGTCCAAAGTCGGAGTTCAGGTCATCTGATCTAATTTGGTCAATAGAGAAACAGTAGTACAAGAAGAGCACTCCAAATCTGAAAATCTGAAATGCAAAATGCTCCAAAATCTGAAACTTTTTCAGCACTGACATGATGCTCAAAAAATAAATAAATAAATAAATTGCTCATTAGAGCATTTTAGATTTGGGATTTGGGGATTTGATATGGAAGGATAATGCAAATAGTCCATAGTCTGGAAAAATCTGAAATCCAAAATATTTCTGGTCCCAAGCATTCTGAATGAGGGATACTCAACCTGCACATCCTTTGGAACTGCTTCTCATTGGCCACATTATTTCTTCTCACAGGCATTGTAAGAAGTGACTCTGAGGCCACTACAGCCTGTCGTACTGGAGAATTTATCTTCATGGAAAAGCCAGAGGTGAAGGTCACAGTCTTTTAAGAGCAAAGATGAAAACCTCGCCTACACACAAGACCTGGTTCAAAGGATTTGATGCTTGCATGGGGGAACTTCTGTGTTGCCCACTTCGTGCTAAGACCACGTTACGCTCAGCCAGCAGCAGGACAGCCCCGTGTCTGCATCCCCTCCCTGCACCGTGGGGCTCCAACTCTCCCTTTTCCCTCTGCAAAACCCAAGTGGAAGCCAAAGGAAAGACCCGCAGCCACCATACCTGCGTCCACCCAGCTTGCACGAGGCTGAGAGCACCAACTTCTTAGCACTCCTGATTTTCTTATTTATAAAATACGTTGGTGGAGCTTCACAACCCTCATGGCCCCTTTTCCAGCTTCTCAACTCTAGACGCTGAAAACATTTCCAAGAAATGCCGAGCAATCTCTCCAAACTTCTATTACGTTTGTCTGTTCAAGCTATGGATTTGAAGGTTGAAGCAAAAGGGGCCTTACAGAGCTGTGGAGTTCGTGTACGCACGAGCCTGGATGTGTTTAGAGTATCTGCACGCCATCAAGCACCACCAAAACTAATCAATTGGGCACCACGCATTCCAAATAAACAGACAGGACGGAATTCCACACGGGCTTCCCGGACATGGATGTAAACACAAGCGCAAATGGGATCAGTGTGGGCCCATCTCATACGACTCAGAGGCAGGCGGAACTGCTCTGGGGGCTTTGAAATATGCCCAAACTGTGCAAATCCCAGGTGCACTTTTTTTCCTTTGAAAGCATATTGTGGATGTTGAAGGAGAACAAGAAAACGAGAAAATCCACCTAACCTGGAAGGTTTTGGGTTAAAGCACTCTGAACGTGGAGGAGCCATTACACACACTCAGAATGTTTTTCAAAACGTAACTGCTAACTAGGGCCCCAAATGACTGTGACATAGTATTGCAGATCCAGACTAATGCTCCCGGAAATCCCGGCTTGCCTGGCTGTGAAGTCACACCTCCTGTCCTCTCCTTAGACACACGGCGAGAGCCACCTCTCTGCCACCAGCTCTCCTAGTTAACGGTGCACTGTTTTCAGACACCCACCACTGCAGTAACTGACAGGTTTGGGTTGTCACTGGGTCATGTTCCATGTAACTGAGTGAGCCCGTCAGGATGACGGAGGGCACAGGCTGCTTTCTCCTCCTCTCTGGATTTGTCAATCCCGTGTCTTCTTCGTAAAAGTAGGGGACGCCCAGCAGGCTGCCCAAAACTTGAATAGTAAGTCAGGATGCCATGAGGACCTGTTTGGAAACTCAATCCCACCACCCATCCCTAGCCCCTGTGGATGCCACACGGCAGTGTTTACGCACACACATGGCTTAGGCAAAGGCTCAGAGTCCCTCCACGTGGGGAAAGAACATCCATCACAGCATCCAGGGTTGAATCTTCCAGACGTGGATGTCCAGCGTGGGCTTACGTCAATCATATTCCAGAATGGACTTAGACTAATCAGCTGCCGTCTACCTCATTTGCACAGTGGGCTCCGGTAGCATCTCAGTGGAATCACACAAAATATTGCACCCACTGTGCAATTCTTCCGTTTAGTGGATGGCAAACTGCTTCTATTAACCATACTCAGCATTGCATCTTTGATCAGAAATGGAAATACAAACCAGTCAGAGTTTGGCTGGTGGATTCTGGTAGCCTCTTTGAATCTCTAGATAAGTTCTAAGTTGAAACAACAGCTTTTGTTTGTGCAGGGAAGCCTCCATCAGAGCTTTGTAAACATGCCTTTCTATCTCAGGGCGGAATGTTCCACTCAAATCTAAGTGCCGCTTTGTATGAGTTCAAAGACACCTTCTGTGTATTTATTCTCAATCAGAGACACAGAACAAAGTCTGGGCTTCAGAGAAAAGTCTGGGTTGAAACGCGGATGGTGGTGTAGATTTTACTGGAGGGATGGAGAGAGCTCATGTAGGTAACTAAACCGGCGCTTCCCTGGTTGGACATTTCCCCAGGATGTCTTCTTCTATTGCAGCAAGGATCAGCAAAAGTCTCAAAAACATAACTTCACTAAAACACTTACATTATAGCTTAAAATTTTAAAGTAACTGTAGGCTCCATGGACCAGACCTGTCCGTTTACTTACAGGCACAGCTGCCTCCTGACAGGCCAAGGAAGACCAAGGGGTTGTGTCTGGAAAGTTCTGCCACTCATCAGAAAGGACCTGGGGCCGGCCAAGCAACTCCAGCCTCGGTTTTCTCAACTGTCAAGTAGGGATAATAGTCCCTGACTATTTATAGAAGTTTTATTAGAATTTAATGACTGTTTATATAAGCTGTGGCGGGGTTACTGATGGATTCCTTAAAGCATTTATTGCAGAATAGCTGAATAGACCTACCGTGAAACTTCCTAGGTATAAATGGGATGTTGTTTGAACTGGTGACAAAGATACGAAGAACTGTGAGACAGAAGGACTCGGACAACATAGGTTTCTACCTAAAACCAAGCACTTTCTACACATAAGGACTGTGACTTAAACATACACCATGAATACAGTAATAGCCTCATTTGACAGCCATGAAAGCCTCAGAGGTATGTATTACTGTCCCGATGTTACCGATGAGGACCCTGATGCTCAAAGAGGCTTTATCACTTGTCTGTGATCCCACTGCTACGGGATCTGGTTTGCAAAAACTAAAAGGGTCTTATTTAAACACAGCGGGCCCTTCCCAGCTCTAGTAAGACAAAGACTCAAGTCCCTAAAATCAAACTAACGATTTAAAAAATTTCAAAGCAAGAGACCAACAAACACAGACCCTGACTGCAGCTGCCGAGCTCATAACTGCTACCTGAACCCACATACGCCCGAGGTACGTCCCACTCAGGAACCACCCCACCTGCTGGGCCAGGGGACAGGCCCTCCTCCTGGTGCCGTGGCTGTCTGCAGAGGGTTGCTCTTCTGTACCCCGCCACTTGCCGGTTTGCCCCTTAGAAGTGCTCAAATCTGTGTCACCCCATGAACACAGAATAGACAAAAATGCCATCCTTCTTCTACTGCTTCTTAGGGAAACTTTCTAGTAATAGCTTAAGTACTAGTTTTGCAAGAGGCAGGAAATGATGAAGAACAGAATGTCTGCTTTGAAAAATCTACCTTGAGCAATGTGAAAATCATCGCTGATTAAGTTGAAGAAATTTCCTCTAAGTTTAATAAGCGAGGTCCAAGATTTAAAGTTATAACAGGGAAGGAAACACAGCATTAATATATCATTATTAAGTCATGGATTTGGGCCAGGCGCGGTGGCTCACGCCTGTAATCCTAGCACTCTGGGAGGCCGAGGTGGGCGGATTGTTTGAGCTCAGGAGTTCGAGACCAGCCTGAGCAAGAGCGAGACCCCATCTCTACTAAAAATAGAAAGAAATTATATGGACAGCTAAAAATATATATAGAAAAAATTAGCCGGGCATGGTGGTGCATGCCTGTAGTCCCAGCTACTCGGGAGGCTGAGACAGGAGGATCGCTTGAGCTCAGGAGTTTGAGGTTGCTGTGAGCTAGGCTAACGCCACGGCACTCACTCTAGCCTGGGCAACAGAGTGAGACTCTGTCTCAAAAAAAAAAATATTAAAAAAAAAAAAAAAAGTCATGGATTTGAATACTTGCGATTAAGATGAATCTTTGACCATTTAAAGCTACTTTAAACACACACACACACACACGACATAAAGGATGGTAAGAACCAGCATTCTGCAAAGTAGGACAGCAATGAGAAGCAAAGGCCAAAATAGCTACATTTCCCACAAACACGTCTAATGAAAGGCTTACTGCTGAATAGAAAGAATGAATGGACAGAGAAGTGTTTTTCGCTAGAGAAGTGACAGCTTGTGATTAAATACAAAGATACAGAAAGGGACGCATGTCCCTTCATTGCTCAGCACACCCATCTGTCCGCTCTCAGAGAACTAACCGGTGACAAACTGGATGCACCCACAGACCAACACGGAATGGAGCGGTTCATGGGGATGCACACCAAAGTTGCTATGTTCTGGCGCCATCTTGCTCACTGGCAGCTGGTTTTGATGACGGTGTTTGCAGGTGTGACACCACAATATTGAATCCAGTGCAAGAAAATCCTATTATTAGAAATCATAAAGGACTAGATTGAACTCAACCATGTGCACATGGTTAGAAACTGCAAAGGAATGACCAAAGTCCTGTTAATTTTGATATGCTACTACCTATTACCAGGCAGAACTGTTAGATAAAGAAATTTGAAGATGTATTTGGGTCTCATGCTGTTACAAAAGCTTGCAGAAAACTGCACTAGTCAAATGTTTTCTTTCACCAGGACCACACAGAGCTGGGTTACACCCACTGAAAACCACACCGTGCTTTAGCTTCATTGTGTGCGTGTCAGAACTTCGTGGCTAATTTTTGGTGGTTGTGTTTAATAATCAAAAATACTGAATTGCTTGCCAAAAGCTAGAGATTAACCATTGCATACTTGATAATCTCAGGGATCGAGGTGTGCTGTGCTATAAATAACGGCAGCATATGTATTTGTTTCCATCTGCTTGAGGCATGGAAAAACTGCGTGGGTTTTTTTTTTTTTTTTTTTTTTTTAAAGACTCTCTTTTACAAAATAACCTCACAGCTGCTTGATCTGCAAGAGGAAAAGGATATGAATGAGATCTTCATCATGACTACGGATCGCTGTGTGAAGCTGATCTTCCAAGCGCATTAACTTCTTGCCTATGGCTTCACATTTTTCTCCAAGTTCTGCAGAAAGGACATAAGATTCCTGGCCAGAGAAAAAAGAAAAAGATCACTTGTACGCTGTAGTCACTTTTAGGGCCACGAACACAGACAGTACACAAAGGGAAGATTTCCTGAACGAGCATCCCAGCTACTGCACCTCAGTCGGAATCGTCCCAGACCCTTTGTCTTCTTCTAATAGAGGCCGTTCTGGAGAAGACATGAACCGATTTCAAGTTACTACTGAATGCTGAGCTGCGTCTACACAGCTCCACAGGTCACTTCCCGTATCCGGTCATTTCAAGGTGCTGTTTCTAGTATACCAGCTCCTGATGTGGATTTACCAAAGGGGAAGATTGACTCTCTCCACTGCATCTGTGGGCAAACCCACAATTTCATATGAATCCTAGTAAAAGGGAAGAGGGCATCCCAGGAGCAACAGGGCCGACCTGTAAGAACAAAGGGATATTCCCTTAAAGGCACAGGGATTTAATAGGGCACTAAACAGTGTTGTGGCCACAGTCCCAGAAGGCTACAATATTAACGAGACTTTAAATGCCATGAGGTGTGTACTGTCTATATACCTGCTGTCGCCACCACCATGCACGGAGTGTACGCCCGTGATGACGAGAGCAGGGTGATGATGTCTTGCTCACTGCTGGGTCTGAAGCTCCTGGCAGTGTCTGGCACGTGGCAGACACAGAGTAGTATTTGGTTTGATGAAAGAACAGTTGAGTCTTTGAGCTCCCTTCTCTAATGATTCCCCTTCCTACTTACACCTTGCACATGAGCCAGAAAAGAGCCCTCTTTATGTCACTTTCCTGCACAAAACCAAGAGCAGAGTCCAGACTCTGCCCTTGTATGACCTGACACTGTTCAACCGTATCCTTCTAGTCTTCCAGATGCCACCTGACCTTCGTCGGCTGGACTGACCCCGTCGCCTCCCTGCTCTTGCACCTGTGCATTCTCCTGCATTCTTCTTTGAAACCTGCCGTCCCGGCAAGGCCCCCAGATAATAATTCCACCTTGTGGTGCAGATATTCTGATACGTGCTATGTCCTCTCAAGTGAGTATAAACTCCCTGTGGGCAGGGATCATGGCTTAGTCATTCAACCCAAGGCCCCCACGGGAATCCCAGGCATATAGAAGGTCACGGACTTGTGAACAAACAAGGTCAAGAAAATGAGAGTGGAAAATAAGGACTCTTAGAATAAAGGGGGGCAAAGCAAGAAATGAGCTCAGAATTAAGACTTAACCAAAGTAAAGGCAGTATTTTCCCAGCCTATTATGAAAAGCTTAGAAGGTAGACTAAAGAGAATTTTGCAAAAGGGAAAGAATTAAGATATGTATTCAGATTATACTGCAAGGTTACTATGAAAGCTATAATTAATACCCAAGGATAGCCACAAAATGCCCAGGTGTGGTAATATTTCCTGTTAAAAAGTCCTTGGAGATCACGTGTTATATAACATTATAATCAGAGCCCATGAATGACAACTAAATCCTGGTAACGCAACTTGGCATTTGCTATATTAGCTCCAGAATGGTTTAAAGTTTATATACCAAACGGTCAACTATATTAGAATAAAACAGGGTTAATGGGAATTATAAATAACTATCATAAATATTAGAGAAGTCCAGTTTACTGCAAGTAAACATATATACAAAAGAAAAGAAATCTAGTGAAAATAACACAATTTTGAGGACATATGGACACAATTAAACGAGCTTTAATGTGAAGCATGCATGAAGTTTGCTCACAATTGACCATAACAGTGATAAGAAGAAAGCAAATACATAAAAATCACAGATACCCGTATTTCACTGATCCTAAAAGTAGCACCATTATCATTCAAAGGTGTGGAATTAGGGGTAGACAGATTGCATTGTCCATTGTCTACACTTAAGACAATGGGCAGTGAAATACACGATAGTCATGCATGAAACAAGTGAGACACTAAGAAGAAGAACAGGGCCGGGCGCGGTGGCTCACGCCTGTAATCCTAGCACTCTGGGAGGCCGAGGTGGGCGGATCGTTTGAGCTCAGGAGTTCGAGACCAGCCTGAGCAAGAGCGAGACCCCATCTCTACTAAAAATAGAAAGAAATTATATGGACAGCTAAAAAATATATATAGAAAAAATTAGCCGGGCATGGTGGTGCATGCCTGTAGTCCCAGCTACTCGGGAGGCTGAGACAGGAGGATCGCTTGAGCCCAGGAGTTTGAGGTTGCTGTGAGCTAGGCTGACGCCACGGCACTCACTCTAGCCTGGGCAACAGAGTGAGACTCTGTCTCAAAAAAAAAAAAAAAAAAGAAAAGAAAAAGAACAGGAGAAAACATGATTGACAGTAGTGAAACCACAAGTCATACATGAAGGAGAAAAACACAGTATTAGTGGGAAACGGTACATGGCTGAGAACACACTTAAACAGAAAAAACACGTAGACTCAGAACAGGAAACACAGGAATTTAAAACACTCAAACAAGATCAAATAACTCAATCTTCATCTTAAGGCTACAGCAAATATGAAATCAAAGCTAAATAAAATAAATTTAAAATATAGCTTTACATTCCACCCCTCAACATATAATCCCTGTCTGTTTTCCTTTTAAAACGATGTGCGGATTGATGGTGACGGTGTACATTTTGGAGAGCAATTTCAGACCATGTCACAAGCACTTTAAATTGTTCATATCTTATGTCTCAATAATCCCACTTCCTGGAATCTATCAGAAAGAAATAATTTATATATTTAAATTGAAATAATTTGTATTAAGCCTTTGTAATAAGCATGGAAAAATGCCAGTCACATATGATTATATATATCAAATAGAAATACAAGATTTTATTTATGCAAAGAAAATGGCATTAAAAGTATGAGAAAGAGGAAATAACTATCCAGCAATAACGGGAATGGGTAAACTAAGGTCTGGTACACCAGGTTTGTAACATTTAGTCAAGAGAACCATTTTTAATGTAAGAATGTTCGATATGAGAAAATAAATAGGCAGAGCATTAAAAAATTTACAATTATTTTGAGGAACCGTATTATTGGAAATTTTTATTTTCTTTTCTATACTTTCCTGAATTTTCCACATCTCTAAAATATAAATTAAGAAAAAAATTACCAAAAACACTAATTCAAACCATAATGAAAAAGTACGGAAGAAATTCACCTGAATTTTTTTTTTTTTTTTTAAAGATTAAAAGGACACAAAGTGGCATAAAAGAAGCTCAGAAAGCTCAAGGCACCATGTCTAGTAACAGAAGATCCAACTGCCATTCTCTTGCGGAGCTGCTCTTCCGAAAAACAAGTTTCCTACAAAAACCACTCCCTGTCGGCCTGACAGATTCTGATCCTGAAGACCCAGGTGAGTATTACTGGAGGGATTTATTGCTTTATTATAATACTGTCATTTAGAATCTTGGTAATACAAGTAATTTAGACCTCAACTAAAGAACTGACAGCTGATAAGAGGCAGATTAGCATATTGCTGTCAATCTGATGAAAAATTCTGCTCTGTCCGAAGAAATCCTGTCTGTCCACAGAGGGCAGGGCCAGGGGTACCAGCTGTACAAAGTCCCTGAGGCCCTGCCTGTTATCCCTTAAATCAGGGGCCAGGCAGAACGTTTCGTCCATTTCTACGCTGTGCCCAGCGATGGCAGAGCGTTTGTGTGGCTTCAGCAACACGCACTCACATCACATTGCCTCTCCACCGTCCAGAGACAGAGCTGATCACTTCTGCCCTTGAACCTGGATGGCCCTGGAGGCTTCTTCAATGAATAGAACACAGCGGAGGTGACACTGCCCGATTTGCAGAGCCAGGTCATACCAAGCGACATGTCTTCTCAAATCACTCACCCTGGAACCCGGCCTGCATGCTGTGAGCAGCCCAATCTCCAAGGACAGGCTGTGTGAGGTGTCTGGCTGAGAGCCCCGGCTCAGGCTCCCCGTGAACAGCCTTAGGGGATCCCTGCTCCCATCTTTGAGTCATTCGGCTGGACGTAGCGGAGCAGAGACATCCTCCCCACTGCGCCCTCCCAATGCCCATCCTACAGATCCATGAATCTCATAAACAGTTATTTTACATCACTAAGTTTGGCGTGATCTGTATGCAGCCACAGTAGCTGACACAGTGGGCTACACGGGTTATTCCCGACAGAGGACCCGGCGTGGATGAACAGGACTGTTGTAAAATGTGTCAGAAAGAGCATCCTCACTGTCCCGACCTAGGGAGTGGTTGCCACGACTGACTAGACCTCTGAGGCTCACTGAAGTGCCAATGCCCAGACTGGGCTCAGGGAGGGGAGCTCCTAGCCATGCTTGCAACTATGGCCAGCAGGCCGGGGAGTGCAGAAAAACACTACAATGAGCAGCCACTGCCGCTGCTCGCTGGTCCCCGGTCCCCAGATCCCTGGCTCCTGATTCAATGTACAAGTTATGAAACAGGGCAGGGACATATCCTGGGGGAGGAGTATGTGTGGATATAAACTAAGCATAGTCAAAATTTAAAATCTCCTAGAAAATTCCTCAGAAAGACATAGCACGGTGACTCCAACATATTTGATTACAGTAAGACCCACAGAGCCTCGCTTTCTTCTGGCTTTGGGAGAAATGGCTCTTTCTTTAGCAGACACTCGGCACAACAAGGTGCTCACATCCTGAGAGGCAGAAAGATAAAAGATGAAGGGATTCCTGTCTCCAGGGCTCTCACACTGGCTTTGGGGCACACCCACTGCCTAGAGGGAAGGACATAACTGCTGCCATATTTTAGTGGCCATGTCCTCCTGGTACATGAGCATCTCTACGTTCCAGTCTCTGCAGGAAGCGTCGAGCACGCCACGCGACCTCCGGTTTCTCTATTGATTTGAGAGCCTTGCTCCAGTGTGCTCTCTCAAGCCAGTGGGATCTCAAAGCCCCCCACTGGCTTGAAAGAACACGCTGGAGCGAGGCTCTCAAATCGAGAGACCACAAGCATTTACAAAGGGGTGCCGTAGCCAGGGGTAGTGAAAACATCACCAGCCTTCCCTGAGGGTCTTCACGCCTAGAAGCAGAGAGCGCTGGAGCTGGCAGGGGTCTTAGGAACCATCTAGTCCAATTCCTTCTTTCACATGCAAGAAAAGAGGCTCAAAGAGTCACGTGACTTGGGCAAAGTGTTGATGGAAAGTAATCAGAGACGCAAACAGCACCTGAAGACACAGCGACTCTCCCGGTCCACCCTCAGAACTCTGCAAAGTCACCCCCAACTCCTGGAGGGCTCAGCCTCTCTAACAGGGACTGGTCCCCCCAGAACTCAGACGCCTACTGATAGGAGGTGGCAATGATGACAACCACGACGACCTGGGGTGCAGGGTGAGCTCAGGACCAGCCACCCATCCACACACATGTCCAGAAGACACCAGGCTGGAGGAGGAGGAAAGCAGGTGGGCACTCGGGAAAGGTGGCAAGAGTTTCTTCTCTCCGAATAGGAATCCGAGTCTCTGGTCTCACCTTCTTCATTCCTCCATGGCTTCCAAATGAATGTACCCTGAACCATGTCCATTAGCTCTTCACACACTGGGCTCCTGGCCGTGGGCAATTGGTAACTTTTGCAACCATTTTTACTTTTAAATTAAAATGTGGCAAAAAAGAAAAGAAAAGGAAAGAAAACCCGCATGACTGATTCCCGACAATTAAAAATACCACCCACTACAAAGTCGCTGGGATTCCCAGCTGAAATGGAGTTTGGCAGGATTTGCAATTCCGAATGGATAATTTAAAATACAGGGTTGTTTGGCATTTCAACGTGTCTTTGAAAACTCTCTAGCAATTTGTCCTGTCAGGCAGTCTTTTCAACAATTCAAATTATTATTATTTTTTTTCCTTCCTGAACACCCATCCCATCCTTAGCCCTGGGAATAACTGTTTTCCCTGTGGGTCAGAATGAAAAGTCGTTGTAAGAGATAAGCGGGCTGACGGCTGAGTTCTTCCGCTTGGCCAACACCCCTCTCTCTTCAAAGCCCTGCAGACCCCACTTCTTCCAGGACAATTTCAATCCTGAGTCCCCCACCCCACCCGCCTCTGGGTGGAGAAGGTTCTTCCCTGTGTATATAACTGCCTGTCCCCCCCACTCGACGACAACAGCCTGGTGTCCTGCCGCCTCTGTAGCTCCAGCGACTGACACCTGCCTGGCTCCTAAAAGGTGCTCGGTAAATATTTGTTAAAGCAATGAAAGCAGACTCTTGGATCTCACCAGGTCTTGAGGAAGCCACACTGTTTCTCAGACTGCATTATCCAAGACATCCTCTCACCAGGGTGTGGACAGCCAGGCGGCATCACCCACCAGCAATCAGAACCCTTCTGGATGCTGAACACGTGTCTTTGCCTCAGCGCAGCCAAGAACAGCCTCGTCTGTGACAGTGCCCCTGCCGCCAGGGCAGCCGTGGGGTCCTGCCTGCCCGCCACGGTACTGCCACACACATGTGTCTTTTATTGGCCTCAGAAAGAGCCTACGATCTTCCCTGCTGTCCCTCCACGCGGGTATGATTCGGTAGCGCCGACTCGGCCAGGCAGTATTGCAAATATAATTTGCTTAACTCACCTCATGATCCAAACCTGTAGGCCTGAATGGCTGGACAGAAACGTTCAGCTGTGTTGAATTAGCGCTGATGTCAAATTTCTGTCCTGCTCACCCAACTCAGAGAGTGTGATTTAAAACAGAAAATAGGATTTCCCCTGTTGGGCAGGATTTTCCCATTAAAGCGACTTTCTGAAAACATTTATCTATAAAAGTATACACTGTGATCCAAAAATGCATTCAGCTGCTAGTCTAAGTAGATGTCTAAACCACACGCCCCGGTGAACACACAGTCACAAGTGCCACGGCCAGGGTCTCCAAGGACTTTTTTACTTAAGTTAAATTTCCCATAAATAAGACTAAGTCTCCGCCTGTGACATTTGGAAAATATCAGCACTTTTCTTAAAACCAGAGCTCATATTCCAAGGGTAGGGACTATATTATGTAATAACAATGATTGTTTTGATAAGAGCAAGTATCTGGAAACAATAGCCCATCAGGCTGTATCTAGTGATGAGGAAATCACATTTATTATTTCTACTCTGGATAGAAAATGCACGTGGAATAGGAAACTGTTGAAGGTAAATTGCTGGGTAGGCGGTTCTGCTGCGCTGCCAGCTCTGCTTAGGAGAGTCTTCCACACCAAACAGCACGTAGGTTTTCAGAAACGTTATTCATCAGTGGATGGATCTGCCGCAAATTTGAGCAGACGGGCTACACGTTGGGTTAAGTCACTGGATCAAGATGATTCAAACAATTGATTTCTTAAAATGCTGTCAAAAGTCGTTCTGAAGGGAGAGACAGTAGGAGGTCTGCAAAAGTGTCCACCAATAGAACAAGAAAAATCTCGTAACTGGAGTAAGAAGTCCTGCTATGGTTTTAAGATTAATCTGAGAAAACCAACGGGTAACTTAGGTTTATATTCCATGCGGGAAATGCATTGTGCGGGATGCTGTGCTGTAAAATCATGAATTACTTCCACACTTGCCAGGGGTCTGTGCTGCAGGGGAAGGATCGGTACCGCTAGCGTGAGCCTTCATCTTGGAGCGCACGCTCTCTGCTCTAGCTCAGCTGACTGCCCCAGGTCCCTGTTTCTCCCGGCCATGTAGTAAGGCATCAGCAGTAGGTGCCTATCCACAAACATATTGAATTCCTGCAGTGAAAGTCAGAGGCTACACAATAAAGAAAGGACAGGTGACAGAGCAGTCCCATCTTCCTTGTAGCTATCAAGCCATCTGTGTTTACAGATTTCCAAGCCATAGCGATCTCTAAGTTTTTAAAAAGTTAAAAAATAAAAAACCATACACTGCGCACATACATACTTACAAGCCAAAAACGCAGCTTAAACCTCACGATGTCTGTTATGTTAAAGCCTCATTCCCTCTTCTCCAGCTTGAGGTAAACCAGATGTGACTCCGCCATCCGTGAGCTTCGCCGACGCATTAAAGCATTTGCTTGGTTCCGTATTAAAATCACAGCCTCACATATGTTCCTTTGGGCTGTTTCCCAAAATATTTGCTTGGCAAGTACCTTTCAGAAATGCTATACGGTTTTCTCTTTCTTTTTAAACTATTGTCGACATAAAGAATATTTACCCCAGACAAACGCCTTCTGTCTCACAAAGAGTATCTTTCACATCTATTTGAAGTAGATTTTATAGTACGTATTCATCTGTCCACATAGACGCTGGGTTCTGCAGTCACCGTGTACGTGCCAGTAAGCAGGGAGGCACCAATCAGGACACGGGGCGCATCTTTATTACTCTTCATAATACAAGTATTCATTCAGATATCCAAGTGCATGGTTACACCCTGAGTAAGCGGATATCCCTTTTAAAAGCATCCAGATGTCGTAAGTGGTAAGGAAAGCATCTGAAATATTTAGACCTCTTTAGCTCAGAGCAAGCAATGAATTGTCTTCAAGTGCCTGCATGCTTGTTTCAAAAAAGGCTTGGAGAAACAAGCTCTGAATAAAGCTAATTAACAGAACCAAACAGATTGATAAAAACAGAAACTGCCCGATACTTGGTATGTGTTCGTTGGCCTGTGATTTCTGATGTACAGGAAGGACAATCTTCTAAAAGCTGTATTTCATATTACAAGATCACTCAGGAGGGTTTGGATGGCTTTTCTTTTAGCACACTGAGCTTGAGCATCAGTCGAACAAAACCAACACCCCTTAGAACTTTATAGAAAAAAAATTTGTTTATAGATGAGATTCATGTCATCAGCTACTACCTAAACAATCTCCATTTAACAGAAGGATTCACATTCTGGGGATAGTAACATCAAACCCCAAGACCTTTTTGTACAAGAAAATAAAAATGGGCAGCAGTTGGAGATTCCTTTTCAGGGAACATGCTCTCTGAGGTGCCTGTTGCTAAGAAATACCGAACTGCAAAGAGTAAGGAGGGACTGTAAGAAAAGAATCAAATGCCAAAGTTCATCCCTGCTCATTTCATATTAAAAAAAAAAAAATCGAACTTGTAAGTGTCTTTTGTGAACTGTGCAACCATGAGACTGAGATAATTCCTGTTTTTAAATGCCAGTGTTTAAACCTGGTTCTAGATGTTAGCCCTTCCAAGCAAGAGCATGCTTCCCACTCTGCACAGTGTCAGGCACCTGCAGCTCCCTGCAAAGAGATGGGGATACTCGGGTTGGTGACATCTCCTGTTTGCGTCACAAGGTGCTGTGACGCATCCCTCAGACTAAGAAGAAGAGCAAAGGACTACTCTTCTTTCTCACGCTGCCACTCGAGCTTGCTGGCCTTGGGCTCCTCATTGTGTCCCCAAAATGAGATCTGCTCTGCCTTAAGCAATAGCTCCAATTACATAAATGGGGGGGGGGGCGGGGGTGGCCAATGGCGGGCAAAGAAAAAATAGCAACGTCGACAGAACGGAAAGGCAGCACGTTACTCCCTGGGGAAGGGGGCGCAGTGAGCCTTGGGCAGAGGTGAGATAGTCCCAGGCAGGAGTTGCACAGAACTCCAGTCCAGGACCCCTGACTTCAGCTGCCCTGGCCCCCAAGAGGTGGGGAAATCAGACGCAGCCCGGATATGATGATGACGGGGCAGAGTGTTCCTTCATTTTCCAGAAACGGGAAACCCGGATTAAAAGTCTCTCAGCCACGCTGAGGACACGGCTGCGCATTCATTGCGCAGAGCCTTGCGCCCTACAGATGCCAGCCAGGTGGTGACCACCCTGCCATCCATCCCTCAGTCCTCCGCAGCCGACCACAAGGAGTTTCCAAGGTGAAAGCGGTCTCCAGGAGCCCCGAGGGTGTCTTCCTCAGAAGTGCAGAGCTATTTTTAATTAGTGGAAGAAGTGGCGCAGTGAGGCCCCGGAGCACGGAGGCGGTTCCACAATGTTCCAAAAGGAGGGAAAGCGGCAGATCAGAGGATCCACTGCCTTCCCTCGGGCAGGTGAAGGGAGCTGACAAGCTGATGACATTAATTAACTGAGAGAACCAGCGGGAGCCAGCTCACGGACTGCAGAAGCAGCTCCTCTCTTAGGGACCGAGCCTGTCCCACAGCTCTGCTCCCTCGACCAAACCCGGTGACCAAGGCCAGGCCAGGGCAGGGCCCTGGATGGCCAGGGCGCTTCCGTTCCTGGTGCTCCAGGTGTGTCTGTTTCTAAAGCTATTAACATTTCTGCCAGTTGTGTTTAAAATCCTAATCATATAATTTAATTAAATACTACGTAAAGCAATGAAATATTAGTGTGGAAAGAAAATGCTTGTCTCCATAAAAGAACAAGTTGAAAACGTTGCAGAGACTCAGTAGTGGTTAAGAGTGGGCGGACTTGGCAAGTGTTCTCTAAATTTCCCGTCCTCCTTAAAGATACCAAAACTAGAAATTGTAGGTGATGCATGACAGGTCAGGTTTACACAACAAGAGCCATGCCAAAAGCCACTCAGTAGACCACAGACACACACACACACACACACACACACACACAAAATCCTTGGTCCTGTATCAAATGATTAGCAAATGAATGTGTATATTTTCAGTTAAAAAAAAAAACGTTTAAAATGCACATGTATCATTTTCTATGATTCTCTGCCTTTTCTGACTTTTTAATTAACTCTCCAATCACCAATCCTGATTGCATCCTGACTTCTGCTGCTCTACTCTTGGGTGAGGCATCCAGGTCTGCAGTACTCTGAAATGCAGTGGAGGTAGAACTTTTCTTCACGCCCCAGTTCTTTGCTTTCTCCAGAAGGATGTTACACCAGCTAATAGGTATGTGGTCATCTGTCCCTTGTCATCGCATAAACTTGGAGGTGGGAGAGACATCAAGAGATCGTGTAGTTTGGGACATGCTCCTCAGAGAGCCAAAGTGAGTTTCCAGCTATCCCAGAGCCAGTAAGCGACAGAGAAAAGAAAGAATCAGATCTGCACCTGCCAGGATGGAAGAGGAAGCACTTTTGTCCGTGAGAGATTTTCCTAGAATTAGGAATCAGTTTAAGATGAGGAGGACACATGTCTTCATCATGGAGCCCCTTTTCCAGCTTTCTTTTCACGTGACATTGAGTAAAAAGGAATGGAGATGCCTGTGTTGGGGCTTAGAACATGGTACCCCAAAGTGTGGCACTTTGGCTGGCAGAGCACTTTGAACTCAAGGAGACTGGGAGGCCTTGGGTGCAAGGTCTCTCTGGTCTTCTCTGGCCCTCCTGTCTCCCAACCCCAGATGCAAGCCGTAGAAACCAGAATTCCTCTTCCCCACGCTGGCTTCATAGAAACCAGGACTCTTCTCCCCACAAAGCAAGCCATAAAACCTGGAAAGGTCACTCTCTCCCTTCTCCCTGGGAGACCCTCATTCCTTCATCCCTGCCCCCTACCCAGGAGGAAGGAATTGCTACATGGAGAGTCCAAGAAGAATCAGAACAGACAGGCCTTGCTGGTCCTCCCCTCCCCCGCCCCGTCTATTACCGTTAGATCATCCTCTTTTGTCCAATCTGTTTCTTCATAGCTACTGATTCTTCATGAAACCCAAAACAAAAATTCACAATTTTCCCTAGGTCTTGGGCTCTTCGTTTCTGAAGGCTCTCGTGTCATATAAAACTTTGATTAAATAAATCTATTATGCTTTTCTCTTATTAACTTATCTTTTGTTATAGGAGAGTCAGGCTGCGACCCTTACGATGGGTGAGCAAAGGTATCACACCTTTTTGCCCCTAAACCTACAATGAGTTTGGGAGACGTAAATCCGAACAAATGGAGCTGCACTGTTGGGTTGTGTCTCATTGCTAATTCCTATCATAAACACTGCCTGGGATGACGCGACATTGCCTCTTTGGTGGCAGTGACTGGCTCAGAAAGGAAGCAGCAGCCGGGCTGAGAAGTCAGGGGGGAGTGACACTCCCCAGAGAGCTCCGCAGGAGGCCAGCACATCATGTAGAAACAGAAAGCACCTCAGCAGAACAGGTCGCAGACAGGAAAGAGAAAAATGCGCAGGTAAAATGGGCAGAACAGCCAGTCTGAAAGAAAGAGCGCCTTCCCAGCCGAGGAAGCCTGGCTCACCGAGTTCCCCAGCTCCTGTCTGGCCCCCGTGCAATTTCTGTGACATCTGTGAAACCGGGCCAACAACAGCTGATTGTTTCCAGAGTCCTTGGAAAGGCTCGGAGAAGAGCTGCAATGAAACCGAAAAAGAAAAGGGCTCTTGCAATTCGAGGAAGTGCATGCTAATGCTGGCCTTGAGCCCTGGTGCCGACTTCCTCTGCAACAAAACCCAGAGCAAATTACTTTGCCTTAATGGGCCCGGCTGTAAAATGGGGAAATGGCGCTCACGACCTGGCAGGAATCATAAACACAGGGAAGGGTTTAATAAATGACAAAGCGCTTATGAGAACCAAGTACCACCAGAATGCACGGGCCCGCATCGGCCAGATGAGCACAGCAAAGGCTTTGAAAACCCATCTCCCTGTGGACGTCTATAAGAAGTCAGCAATTTTTCCTGGAAGATTTGGGTCAAAAAGAAATTGACTGCCTTCAGGGCATCGTGCTTCAATAGAGAAACCAGCCCAGGATGGCCACCGCCCAGCGGGGAGCTCCAAAGCTAAACCAGCCCAGAGCTGCAAAGCAAATAGACATTTTAGCCACGGGATAAATGCACAAGTACCCGGATGGCAATGGCTTCCTGAAAACACAGGCAGGAAAACAATGACACCTTCCTGATGAGACCCTTCGTTACCATTTCTCTGCTTGCAGCCGTCTAAAATTCTGGGCTGCAGGACAAGCAGGATTTTCCCTTTGTTGAATCTTTCTCTTTTGGGGATACAGAAGACTTCTATCACATCCCTCTCAAATTCCTTTCGATGGGCAAGGGAAAGATACTATTTTTCCTCCCCTACAAGAGGGAGGGAGGAAGGGAGGAAATTCCTGGTTGACACTTGCTCTGCTGAATCAGTCCTGACCTCCAGCAGAGTCAATGACCCGGAGGACACCATCACACAGCTGGCCTGGCTGCCGCTGGCCCCACCCCAAGCTTCTCCGCGTAGCTCACTTTGGAGAGCCAGCTCGACCTTCAGAGACTTGTCCTCACAGCCTGTGGTTCCATCCACCCTGGGCTCCTATTCCCTTGCTTAGGCTGCTCTTCCCTCCACACTGGAATATTCTTCCAAGCCATCCACCTGCAGCAGGAGGTAGGTTTTCAACGCCTCCGTCTACCCAGGGCACTGGGAGCCAGGCTTTCCTGTCTGACCTGGGTTAACAAAGGCGTTCAGAGGTTGGTAGCTCAGGGTAGAGCCTCTGTATTGGGCCAGCAGGGATTCAGAGTGGTAATGGCTGCTTTCTTATAATGTCATTCAATTCAAATATAGGGTCAAAGATCAGTTTTTTAAGCAGTCCAGAAGGCAGTGACTGACCACACAAGTGTCTGCTCTGCAAAGACCATGGTCCTGCAGACAGGACACGAGCCACGGGGCCAGCCTGGGGGGCGGGCAGCACTCTCCCCACCCACCTGCAGTGAGTCCTGGCACAGGTAACGTCTAATATCAACCATGAAACCTGAAGGCCAAGTGGCACGTTCTTCCAGGCGCCGCACACTTTTCTTTCCTTTTCACACTCAGAATGCTGGAGAACCTGGCCAGGCAGAGAGCTCTGAAGCCTCAGGGCACGGAACAGAAATGGGGGGAAATTCCTAGGGCCTTTCACTGAAAGGACTTCAGCTGGGGTGGGAGGGGAATGCGGGAAGGGGGAGGGAAAGGGAGAGTTACATAAAACTACATCTTAATTTGTAATACATATATCTCCGGCTAAGTATTCCTTGTTGTTTTTACAGAAAGAGTACATTATAAACTAATTCATTATGATCTGGTTTCAGTAAAAACAATTAAGGGGATATATGCATATATTTGAATGTTGCATTCTAATACATAATATTGTAATATATAGATTCTAAATATATAATTAAATATATATGATATATAATATATAGTATATACAATAACTATTTGTTATATATATGACATATGTAATGTATGCTATATTAGATTGTATATTCTAACTCTAGCCATTAAATTAGAATGAGACTAGAACTAAATACGCTAAAGGTTTTTTGGGGGTTTTTTTTGCTCTTGTATATTTTAAACTTCTACAAACATTCTACAGTATCTTGTACTCTTATTCAAGAGTTATTAAAACTTTACAGAGTTAGTATGGTTTGATGGGAAGCCCTCCCGGTATTCACTGCCCCCATTTGGAACGTGGTCCCAAAGCACCCCAAAAAGCAGAGCTCAGCGGGCTGTGGGGAAAGGACAGACAGACCTCCTTCTGCTCTCCTGCAGCACCATGCGCAGAGGGGATCCGGGGAGCCTTCCATTCTTCGAAAGCCTGCAAAGGGGTCTTCCTCTCGTCTTCGGAGTGGGGCCTGTGGTGGACGGCTGCAGTGTCTGCACAGACGGCCCCCTCTGCGTCCTCCATCTGCCTCTCGTCTTCCACAGACGGGCTGCCCCTGGCTTCCTGGAGTTGCAGACTCTGGATAAGCAACCGACAAGCTTCCAAGTCAGCTTCCCACACTTTTCCAAGCAGAGGACACGTGCAGCTAAGACACAGCGGGGGCAGAACAAGGCATAAAAATGAACTCAGTGATGCTTCATCATGCCAAGTCAATAGCTTGTCCACCTGGCTAAAAGTCAGCTAGTCATCTTATACTTAACGACTTGATTTCACATAGTGATGGATTATTTCAATCAGAGGATTCAGAGGGGCCAAGTTTGTATACCATTAAGTCACTATGAAATGTGTTGGTCCTTCTTAGCTATCTGGTCTACAGGGCCATCCAAAATCCTGTATATGTTTTCAGACTCACTGGCCCAATATAGCACAGCCTCTGCCCATGTCTGTGTTTCAGCCCTACTAGCTTTCCTTGAGTCCTCACACCTTCCCAACTCTCCCTGGCTAAGCACATACTTTTGCATGTGCCTGCACCGTCTCCCCCCATCATCTCCCACCAACACACACCGTCCCCCCCCCCCAGGCCTCCAACTGGCTAAATCATATCATCCTTAGATCTTAGCTTCAATAATATTTTCTTGGGGGAAACCTTCCCTGCCTCCCAACTAGAAATTTATGATAGGTTTCTTTGCACCCTGTACTTTTCCTTCAAAGTATTTACCACAATTCTAATTATTTATGTGATTATTGATTCTTTTCTTTGAGGGTAGGGCTTATGTCTATCTTGTTCTCTACTCTGTGGCTAGAACATAACATGGACCATGAACTCAAATTCCTAGAATGCCCAGCATGTAATGTAAATGAGTGGAGCAGAACAGGGATGATATAAACCATAACATCTGACGGTCAGCCTCAGTGGCAGCAGGGAGGACACATCCTTTATAGGGAGTACATCATGAGCTCATCAGCTCAGGCCAACTAAAGCTTTGAGGAATATAGACTCAATATTGACAAAAATTTGACTTTTCATAGAAAGCCCAAATCTGGAATTTTCAATGAAAATATATATTTTTCACACATCCATCCCACTTCATGCTAGATATTTCCTACAGATCTATCTTCCATTTAATAATCCTTCCTTCTACTGTATCTAATCTGCTATTCAATCCATCCATCTAGTTTATTTTTGATTTGATTTTCCATTATATATTCCACTTCTCTATTGAAATTCTCTACCATGACCTCTATTTTCTTGAACATATTAATCATCATCATTTTCAAGCCCATGTCTATGAATGATTAAATTAGAAGAAAAAAGAAAGAATGAGACAGAAGCAATATTAGAAGACATATAAGCTAAGAACATTCACAAATTGGCAAAGGACATCAAACAACACATTTAGGAAGCACTACAGCTCAAAGCAGGAAAAGATCAAAGAAAATACACACTGAGGCTCATCATAAGGAAACTGCCGAGTACCAAAGACAGAACAAAACTCTTAAAAGCTGCCAGAGGGGAAAGAAAACCACACACATTAACTTCAAAGGAACAAAATTATGGGTGACAGAAATGATGAAAGTTTGGAGACAATAAAACAACATCTTAAAAATGATGAAAGAAATTAGCTGCCAATCTAGAATTGTATAATTATTTTGAATTTTCTTCAAAAATAAAAGTAAAATTAAGGCATTTTAAGATAAACAAAATCTGAGAGAATTCATTGGCAGTACATCTGTAATAAAGGAAATGATCCTGGACAGAAGCAAAGACATGTGTGAAGGAATGAAGGACAATGGGAAGAGTAAATATGTGGTAAGTCGACGTGAAGATTAATGTACAAAACAACAATGATAATTTCTTTTTTCTCTAAGATATATTTAAAATTAAAATTCATGATCACCAGCACTAAGAGAAAGAGGGAATAAAAGGAATTAAAGTATTCTTAGGTACTTGCATTATCCGAGAAGTAGTAAAAGTACTCCTTTACATTAGGCTAAAAATTCAGGGATTCATACTGAACTCTTTATGGTAAAAATAAAACACAGAGGTTAAAAGAATTCTTTATTCACTTAATATGGGGGAAATTAAGAAGAATTAATTAAATACTGCTTTAACAAAAGCAACAGAGGAGACAAGAGTGAACATGGTACAGAGAGGAAAAATAGTAAAATAGAAAGATTAACACCAAAATTACATCAGAAATTGCATTAAATATAAATTGGCAAATACTATATTTAAAAAGCAAAGATTCTGGATTAGAATCAAAAATCAAAATCCAATTATATGTTGCTTACAAGAGACATAAACATAAGGGTACAAACAGATTGTAAGTAAAAGGACAGGAATGATATAACGACAAAGCATTATTGGAGATAAAGTGTAGTGGGGAAAGGACAGTTTTTTGAACATATTGTCTAATATTATGTCAGCTGGATATCACTATAGGAAAAAAATCAAATTATGATTACTGGCTCACGTGATACAAATATCAATATCGGGTGGATTGTAGATCAGAATGTGAAAGGTAAAACAAGTAAACTTAGCATACGACAATATCATTATGATTTTGTGGCAAGCAGAACATAAAAATAATATAAAAACAATATAAACAGAATGTAAAAAGTACTAACCATAATGAAAACAAGTGATAAATTTGGCTTCCCTCATAGTAAGGACTTATGGATCAAAAAGAATCAACTGAATGAAATGGCCAGCCACACAGTGGGAGAAATTATTTCTAATACATATAACCAACAAAGGGCTGACTGCAGAATATAAATAGGACTCCAACCAGTCAGTAAGAAAGAGATAGAAAACCCAATTTTAAAAGCGGGGGCGGGCAGTAAAGACTGAACAGGTACTTCATAAAACAGGGCATCTGAATGGCCAATAAGGAACTTATGAAACGATGCTCAAATACCATTAATCATCAGGAAAATGCACATTAAATCACATTGTGATACACTACACATCAACAAAATAGCTAAAATTTAAAAGCCTAACAATACCAAGTTTTGGACAAGATAGGGAGCTATGAAACCCTCCCTGGCTCCTTAGGACATTAGAATGTGATGAGATTAAAGCAATCGACCTATGACAACCCACTGGACAAGTCTTTGTAGTTATTACACAAGAACTATAGATTGGTTGAGATCAATAGTTCATTCTGCCCAAAATTCAATCTGCCAGTGACAACAAGAGATATTAAATATTTTTGCAGAAGGGCAGTAAGCTACTCATCACTCCACCATCATCATCATCATCCCCATCCCCCTCCCCCACCATCATCATCATCATCACCATTGTTAACAGTTGTTGCTCAGGTACTGTTCTAGGATATAACATGTCATTTGGTCCTCAAAATAACCTCATGAGGTAGATAGCATTACTACATGGTGGTGTTTTTATAGCATCAATTTCAATCCTTTGACAGGCCTACAATAAAGAGCTGGTGTCTAGGTACTCCCCCCTTGAATCTGAGCTGGTCTTAGTGCCTTCCTCATAACCCATGGAACACAGAGGAAGTAACGCCACGCAACTTCCAAGGCTGGGTAGAGAAAGGCCCTGTAGCTTCCACCTGGTTCCTTTGGGACACGTGCGTGTGGGAAGCCAGCTCCCATGCAAGGAATCCACCTACCCTGAGAGCACCATGCTGGAGACACTACATGCAGTCATTGGTCCACGGCCCCAGCTGGGATCTCAGGGGACGGCCACTGCCCACTGCCAGCCCGTGCAGAGAAATGCCTAGGCAAATTGAGGACTCACCAAATTGTGAGCAAAGTAAAACGACTGTGTTAGGACTGGCCTCTATTTTGCAGGGGAGAAAATCAAAGTTACATCCTGATCATAAGCGTGACGAGCTTCCCTTTCCTCTTGTGGATAAGCCAGCTAGTCACCGATTTTTAAAGTCCCTTCCAACTCTGCAGCCTACTTAAAACTCAAAGTAACAAGTTTTTCTGGGTTGTTTTTTTCCCTGTATCACTTGGCAGCACACCAGGGTGAAGAAGGAAAGAGAATAACACCAGAAATAATTAGATAGATAATTATCTGGAGCAAGTATTGAACACTCAGTTTTAGGACACAAAATCAAAGTTATCAGGGATCCCCATCAAACCAGCCCCTCCCGTTAGTTTTGCTATTTATATTCATGGTCTCTGTATTCCTGCCATCATCCTGGCTGGCTCGTTTTCTCTGGTCCCATCAGAATTCAGCCACTTATGGGCAGGGGGCCTGTCTCGTGCCAACTCCTCTCTTCCCTGTGCCCAGCTCTGTGCTGACATACGCCACACGCTCAATGCATGTTAAGAGAGGAGACTGAATGAAGGCTAGAAATCTCGGTCATCTTTAATACTTCTCTTTCCCTTAGCTCCCATATCCAATCACAGATTATAAATTGGGAATATTGTTCAGATCTATTTTTCCCCATTTCAACTACTACCCCAAATTAAGCATTTCATGTCTTCATTCCAGGCAAACTACATGAATGACGAGCTTTCCTGCCTTCAGATAATGTCATGCCTCCGTCTGTCATTGCTCCAAAACTGTTAACGGCCCCCATTCCTTGCCAAGTGGAGAGCAAAGTTCTGCAAGCCCTTTCCCAGGACGACCTCAGCCCTGCCCTGGGCTCCTCCACCCACGGCAGCCCTGTGAGTTCTCCAGATGTCAGCAAAGCGGGCCACGCACCCCTCCCAGGACAAATGCACAGGTATCTACTTAGGGGTGACTGTTTCTTGTGCCTTTTCTTCTCCACAATCCCCCCCCCATTAAAATCCAACCAGTTCATCAAGGCCCATCTCAGGGTTAATGTCACTTCAATAAAAAACCCTCCCCTGATCCCCCAGAACCACATATGCTATCTCCTTTCCCTGAGCCACATGGCAGCCCGCAGTGCTCCTAAAGCAGTCACTACATTCCGCCTTGATCTCTGGGTTTCTCCTACATACGCCTTCTTCTACTGTTTGTACTTAAGGAGGTTCGAGAATACTTCATACTCATTTTTTCAAATTCTAAGGAAGGATATATTCTAGCAAGATGTCACTCACAATAGGAAATCAATAACCACTTAGTGAACTGAATGAACATTCAGGAAAGCCATGTGCAAAATTTGAAGCAAAAAAAAAGCAATTAAGTTTAAAAATATCCACCCTAATAAAGGTTAATAGGGGAAACAACCTGCTGATAAGTGGTCGCAACAAATTGGCTACCTTAAAAACTACAGTCTCACCATTCTGCTCCCTTTGGCCATCTAATATTGGTTTCTACGCTGCCCAATGACCAAATGAAAATTTTAAATTATTTGTCTCTAATTTTGAAGTGGGGAAAACCTTTCTAAGCAAAACACAAAGTCTGGAAATCAAAAAGGAAAAATAGTGATAAATCTAAATACATATAAATGCAAACTTCCAAAGGGCCAAAGTGCCATAAATGAAAGTCAAACTACAAATGACATATTGGGAGAAAATATTTCTAACACGTAGCATGGTCCATGAGTCAAATTTCTTAACCAGCAAAGAGTTTTGAAAATCAATAAGTAAAAAGCAAATATTCCATGAGATAATAGGCAAACAAGCAGAAGAAGAAATAGAAATGGCCAATCAATATATGAAAAGATTTGTGTTCAACATGAAGATGAGTAGAGTAGGAGACAAAGGTCTGAAAGTTGCATAATTCACTGTTTTATGGGTGGGGGGGATTGGTCAGCAGCCTTTTTAAGGACAGTAATTTGGCAATATTGGTCAAAATTAAAAATGCATATGCTCTCTGCGCTAGCTATTCCTCTTCTAAGCATTTACCCCATAGAAAGATTCAGACAAGGAAAAAGATACGCAAAGAAGTGTTATCATTGCAACATGAAAAATAACTGGAAACAACCAAATGGAGCAAACTGAAATCAACCAAGTTTACTGTTACATAACATGCAGCCATTTTTATCTCTTAAAATGCCTTCAGTGAAAAAGACAGGGCAGGATATTCTGTTACAATCCCATCTGAATTTCTCAAAAGTAACAAAAGGACAGGCATATATAGGCATATGCACTACTGAGATATTTCTGGAAGGACCCACCTGAAACTGTTAACAGCGTCCTCATGGTTGGGGGAAGGTCAAAGGAGCTTTTCCTTTACATCTTACTCCTTTCTGTTGTATTTCTTAATTTTTCATTCCAATAAACTTGGGACATCCTTTTCTAATAAAAAGGAAATTTAAACTATACTTTGTCCACTTATTTTCCTCTTGTTATTTTTGCCAAAATGTGCACAGTCCTTAATTTCGGTGCTAAACGTCCCCCACATTTTGCACAGAAGTCCTTGTGAGGGTTTGGAGCGCCCACGTTTTGATCGGTGCAAGCTGAAAGTCAGGGAGACTGGCTTCCTAATAAGTGCCCTTCAGACGTCCAAGAGCTACGCTGAGCTATCCTGAGAACTACAGGATAAATGGAAACATGTGCCACACTAAGAGCAGCCAACGAATTTTAAAGGGAAACAGGAGCAAGACAAGGAGAGAGTGAGTGCTTCTTGCAAATCGCCTGCCAGCTTATCTCCTGAATACATTCCGGGAACTGATGCAAAAAGAAAAGGAGCTGGCCAAACCCCACACTGTAGGTGAAACATATTATTCTTCCAATCTCTCAGAACATGCGGCTTTCCAAGGAGCGCTCACTAATACGTGCCAAGAGAGTGGGGTGGAGACAGACCTGCTAAAGAGCTCACACCCCAAATATTTTATCTGACAAATGTGCAGGCCAAAGAGTTAAGGAGGCAAGGATTACGTGCGGCTAAGTAGACATGTATATCTGGCTGTCAGAGAAAGAAAGTATAGAAATGTCTCTAGGACTGTGTTCTAGAGAGAACAGTCAAAGTCTTAAGCATAAGCGATGCAGCTATGTGCACGCTCACCAGCCTGCCGAGGCTGACGGCTCAGCGTGAAAACCACAGGACAGAGAGCTGGGGCTTTGGCTGGGTGAAGCCTCCATGGAGCAGTGTCATTTTTAACATCTTAGAGACGCTTTCTCTTGTGGCTGGTATTCCCCACCCACAAAGCAAAGAAGGTGGTGATGCCATCTCCAAACACGGTAATTATGGCTCAGGAAACGTCTCTGACTAAGCAAGGAGCAGGAGGGGGGGGGGGCGTCGAGGGAGAGAGCCTCTGTTTCTAAGGTTGAAAAAGATGCAGAGCGAGTCCTGCAGCCTCGTGAAGTGTGTCCTTGCAGGGGGAGCAGAGTCATTTCTAGTGCCTGAAAACAAAAGATGTGAGCAACACCTCCCTCTGGCAAAGGAAGCCCACGTGTGACTTCTTTATGAATGGCAGAGCACAAGCATGGGACGGAAGGGGGAGAAGGGAGAAACCCGGGCTTCGTCTGACCTGATGGGCTGTCAGCCTGTCACCCCACATGCACAGAGGGGGTGAGGAATGTGCCAAGAGTGTTAAGGAGCAGTGCAAACCAATCACACATGCTTCCGGTCCAAGCAGCCTTGTCTGGACCCTCAACTCCGCCATGGTCCCATGGTGTAAACACCTTCAGGGGTGGGCAGGGCTGTCGGGGAGGGGCAGGAGAACAGGGAGCTTTGCCCAGGTGGGAGGTGCCCTCGGGCTGCCCGCACTTCTGCTCGCCTTTGCCTCTGTCTTTCAATTTCAAGGACGATTGTGGGCCGGGCTCTCTGGGCTGCAAGTCAGGCAGTGCCTTGTGTGTATGGTGTGACCGGGGTCCCATGAAGTGTGATATGACAGAACCACTAGATAATCCAGAGAAATACCCATTTCTCTTTCCCCGTAACTGAGAGGCCCTACGTGTTATATGGATACTTACTGATGTGAGGATGGACGCAGCTCACTGACGAAGTAGAAAGAGCTGGAAAGACTGCAGGACCAGTGGCGGGGGGCGGGGGCAGAAAACAGTACCTCTCAGATCCTAAACTGGGCAGTGATGCAAGTTCCATCCTGGAAGCAAAGGGAGGCCCCCCGCCCAGGAGTCCAGCACAGGGGCTGGACTGCGTAGGTTCAAAGCCCAGCTCCACCACTAGGCAAGTCACTGAACTCGCTATGTGTCGGATATTTCCTCATCGGTAACGGAATGATCGCCGGACCGCTCAGAGGATTGCACAAGATACTGCATGTAAAGGACTTACGCCTGTGTGTGTCCCACAGCCACCGGCTTTCTCACTGCTGCTCACATGACCAGCTCAACTCCGTCCTCCCCGTTCTGCGGTTTCTCACAGTAAGCAATCCTACAGCCCTTGTCTCGGGCAATGTTCTCTTTATCCCTTAAAACCCAGACCAAAAGATGCTCTTCGATGCTCTTCCTAACCCTTCTTGGAAAAGTTGGTTATTCTTCCTCTGTAGCCTTGTAGGTACAGCCCTGTGTCCTTTATTTTGACATATATGTTTGAATTATCCTCATACATGTGCTTCCCTACCAAAGCAAGGACTCTTCAAGGTCAGAGCATGTCGTTGATAAAGGAATCAGCCCGTGAGTGAGCAGTTCCTAAAGGGCTGCTTCCGTCTGCCTTGCGTTTTCCTTAGGCCTCCATCAGGGATCAGAGGGATCAAAGTCCAGAGCAAGGCACAGAGGTGGGCTTCCAGGAGGACCCTCGGCGCGGCGTACCGTCTGCTGAAGCAGCACGAAGACTTAATTCTGTCTTAGTCCATTCTGACTGCTATAACGAAAATACCATAAACTGGGTAGCTCATAAACAACAGAAGTCTATTTCTCAAAGTTCTGAAGGGTAGGAAGTCTAAGTTCAAATTAGTGCCAGCAAGTTTGGCACTAAGCATCATTCGTGAGGGTTCTGCCCTCGTGACCTAATCACCCCCAGAGGCCTTGCCTCTCAATATCATTGCAATGAAGCTTGGGTGTCAATATATGAATTTTGGAGGGACATAAACATTCTGATCATAACAGATTCTTCAAAAGGCATATGATATTAAAAGATGATGAATGTGCCTATTAATCACTTGGGGAAGCTTGTTAAAATGCAGGTTCTGATTTGTAGGTCAGGGTGGCGCCTTGGGATTCTGCATCTTTAAACACATTCACGTGCTATCAGTGCTGCTGGTCCTCAGGCGACAATTTGAATAGCAAGGACCAAATTGTGGGTCTTACACACTAAAACCGACAGTCTCTGGAATGCCAAAGCACACGCACCCACAGGACTGGGATACAAACTGATGTGAATTTCAGTACATGTGATAACATGCACACGAAACAGGACAAGCTCAGACAGGTATTACTGGGGCTTTCTAAGATACCTTTAGGGTTTAGGACAGCTCATTACTAACACCGAAGAACTGGGAAGCCTGCATATATTCAGGCCTTTCATCGCAGCTCAGAAAAAGATAACTAGAATACCAGGTTTCTAGACCCTTCTTGTCTGTTCGGAAGGAAATCTAGCAAAGAAATAGCTTTTCCTCATTTTGACTTTCATCTCCCACCTCTAGGAAACTATCTAGAAAAGCGAGGACAGTCAATAAACTCCTGTTGTTTATAAAGAATTTGCATGGCGTTGATTGTTTATGCATAGAAGAGATCAGATTAAAACTCTGCAGGCAGATTGAAGACTGCTGGCAGCGAGGCCATTGGCAAACACTGTCGATACAATGCACATCTCAGCCCCGTCCTCCTGGCTCAGCTTCCAGCTGCCAAGGAAGGCAACGTGAAGGAGCAGTCCTGAGGCATTCAGGCTCAGAGAGGAAATGTATCAGCGGCCAGTAGAATCCAGAGTGTCTTACAGCTGAATTGTGCATCAACAGCTCTATCCCCAGAACACAAAGTATCATAAAGGCTGAAATCTAAATTGAAGTCTAAAAATAGCACAATAAAATCATTTCCTTCTTTCACTGCGGGCTGACATCAGTATCTGCAGGGCACAACCGACTTCTCCGAGTTTATGCAGAGAGAACGATTACACAACTGCCCTTTCTTGGGAACAGACAGTCTGCGTCAGAAAAGACAGGAGGGAAGGCAATTACTCTGTTGCTGAAAACCAATAATGGGTACTTGATTATGATTATTAATGGGGGGGAAATGAGACAGACCGCTGAGCAGTCGCCCGCCACTGAGTGGATCTCTAGGACATTCCAAGAGGGGGATTAATTTCTGTTTTCTTTTCATCTCTCAGCCAGGCATTTGAACAAGACACCAAACTTTAAGCCCGGCCTGTCACAGCCTTATCAATATTCAGTGCCACTGCACTCTGGTCACATTATCTCCACTGGATACACCAAGTGACAGGCCCCTTGCTGCGGGGATTGTTTTCCCTTTGACTCCTAAGTGTGAGGCAGATGAATCAGGGTAACTGACTTGTCAGATACAGGAAACTAATTTCCAGGACATCAGAAAGACATTTGGCAGCAAATATTTACTTCTCTGTTTGTTTCCTACTGATACTGAACATACATGATCTAATCTGGAGGATGCAGGGTTTACAGTCTCTGCGAACAAAGGGATGTTGTGGCTCATTCTAAGGAAAACAATGCCATCAATTCAGCGCCTGGCGGAAACACTCGGCAGCTTGAAGTACATTTGTCTTCAGAGAATAAAAGGGACCATGAAGAATGTAGGGAAAGATGAGAGAATGTGATTTCTCTGACTTTATATTGCTCCCCTAAAAACCAGTTCCCCTACACCACCTTACCCGGCCACTGAATTTTCAATAGAATGTCTGTACCAGGTCCACATAAACATGGCAGCTTCCTCCAGGGAGGAGACTGGTATGTGTCCCCCTCTCTGTGCCCAGCTGGGTACAAGGCACTTTCCATGCGTGATTTTATCCTATTGTACAATTTTCACTGTGAGGTGAGTATTATTATTATAATCTCAACTCTACATATCAGGACACGGGCTCGTGAGTGTCCCGTGTTTGCTCAGTTCCTAGCTAGCTGATTGGTGGATCTGAGATTCGATCCCATCCCGGAGCACCCATTGTCTGCTGGTGCCACGTTTTCGCTCATTTTAGGCGAAACATTTCAAAGTCTCCTTCTGCACCTGGGAAACACAATCTCCTACTCTACACTAAAACCAAACAGAACACTTAGGAACTGGCACGGCTAGTCAGTTTGGAGTCAAATACGCAGCATGAGACACACAAAGCCACCCTTACCTGATATATTCTGTGTGTGTGTGTGTGTGTGTGTGTGTGTGCATGTTTGGCCTTGCTCATTTTTGTGAAACTATAGAAACACTTCTCTGGAGATGACAGAAATAGCAGTAGTTGCAAATGGTAACGCACGTAACAGACATTCATTACTATCTGCAAAACTGAACACGCTTCCCTATGCTGCCAGTTATAAACACCAAATTTCAACAGAAAACTATTTCAAAATCCTGTGTGCATACACACACACACACACACATACACACACACATGTGCACGCGCATCATGACACGCTTCCCGACCTCTAATCCTCACTGTCTGCCCAAGGCTCTAGTCTCCAGCCGTTTCAATGCTCCTCCTTCTGCGATTGCCACTGGCAGCAAACACGGACTGAGCATGTGCCGTGCATGGTGAAAACATGATTTTCATATCATTCAATCTGCATAAGATCACATGGGGGAGGGCACCATTTTATTTCCTTTTATACATAGAGGAATTAAAATTTAGAGAGATCAAATAGCATGCCCAAAGTCACCAAACTGGAAAGTTTTGAGGAGGCCAGGATCACATAATCTGATCCCAGAATCCACATCCTTGACCCTGTGTCACCCTGTTTCCTCCAGTCCCCTTCAGTTCATGTCCTTGCCAGTCACCGGCTCTTCCCTGTGCCAGCCTCTAATCCCGATGCCTCCCTGTCCCTGGCCAGCTCAGCCAGCAACTCATCCAACTCAAACGCGACCCTTTCTTGGCACTTTCCCTGGGCCTCCCTTTTACGCAGAACTAGTTTCCACCCCCTTTTCCCTCCTACAGCTCTTCATGCGTGTCTATAATAACATCTTCCTCATGTCCCAGCCACGAGACAGCAGGCCAGACCCCCACTCATCCCTGTGTCGCTGGCACCCGGCACGGAGCCTGGCTCATGGGCAGAGCTCCGTGTAGAATTGCCTGAAAACCCGTCACTTGTTCCGTGTTTTGTTTTTTTACTCCCCATGCCCGTTAGGGGTGACGAACATTTTATCAAGATCTTCCGAGTGACATCTCTTTATACTCATAACAATGATTTTGAACTTTCCCTCTCCTCTCTGTTTTTGTCAGGGTGAAGGAGCCCAAAGTCCATCAAACTATACTTGAAATATTATTTTCTAGTATTTTAATCACCTCAATCATCCAATTTCTCCACTTCTCTAGATTTGGGTAGGGTGTCTTATTGTGGAAGTTAAGCTAACAGAACTCTAACAAACTACAGATAACCATGTTTCTCCCTTAAAACCCACGTGAAAAGGTCTGGATGTGAGCTGCTTGGTCTGTTACCAGGTTTTTAATAGGCCCATTTTCACTTTTTTTTTTGAGGACCTGGACATATTTATTTTCCTGATTTAAGAAAAAAGACCAGTAAAGTGGCTCAATAAAAAAAATAACCAATAATGTTGATTTAAAATTTGTTGAGTTTGTTTTATGTGCCTGTCGTGGTTTCAGCATCCAGTATTTTTTGTTTTGTTTTCGATCAAGCTCAAACTCTGAGGCGATGTCAGAGATAAACACGCAGAGAGAGATTCATGGGTCCCACTCTAAGACCACGAGAAGGCCACAGACACGCTGCCCTCCCCATCCTGGCTCACACCCCTGAATCATGCGTCTCTGCCCTGCTTAGTGTGTATGGCTGCAGGAAATACCTTGTTATAAATGTTTATAAAACATTTACTCCTGTAAGAAAAAGAAATCCCCATTAACACAAAACCACAGAAATAGCCGTAGCTTCAGAGCAAGATCTGAATGTAGGGCTTCAAGTGTGAAGAAGAAGAGACTGGAGCTTTGGTGGGTTGCTGATGTTTATAAACCACGTCCTCCAACATGCCTGTTCTTGTGTTTCAACAGCAGATCGGCAGCTTCCATGATCCAGAGGATGTGACTGATTTGAAGGACACTGGAAAAGCCTTCCCTGCCCAAAGCTACTTGTGACCAATAAGCCCTGTCCCTGACATTGGTGCTTCTAGACTTTGTGGCCATTTTCCACATGCTTATGTAAAGTGCAAGATATTGGCATGGCTAGCCTCCCAGTCCCCAAAATTACAATTGACTCGGCTCCATCAAATGAGGCAACTGGGGCAAATCACAGACGGAAAAGTAGCTGGAACCCAGTGTCACAGTCTTCATGCTGGAACTGTGGCTCACGTGTCCTGTAAGTAACTCGTGGTCCACCTCTCTCTGGGGTAACGTATTTGCTTTTTCCTAAACCTGACAGCTGGTTGCACTTGTTTCTTACTCTGGGGTTCAGACAGTGTTGACACATCAGCATAGACCAGCACAGCAACAGGCTGATACCCCATTTTCTTTATCTGCCTCCAAAATCCTGTGTTGTGAGTGCGGTGGGTATGATCAGGAGTGAGACATGGAGAGGTAAGCACGGAGTCCCATGCCATGATCAGGAGTGAGATGTGGAGAGGTAAGCATGGAGTCCGATGCCAAATGGGCAGCCGGTTTGCTTTCAGGAGTCTGTCTCTTAAAATTTGAATCTCTAGACGTGGCCCCACTGAATCTTAGAGAAGAATCCTTCTTGCCAGATAGACTAAAGTAGTTTGAGGTGAGACACCAAGCTCCCATCGCCACAGCTGCTCTACAAGGGTCAACATGCTGGAAACCCAGCAAGCAAAGATAGGACCACAATCATTCTGAAGTCGACCAGTTACACTTGACTAAACCCTTCCGGTTGAAAGGATTCATAGTCACTTACAGATGTATGGAATCGGAAGAAACATACTCCAGGTGAGACCCTGCCCCTCTGGCAAGCAGAAGGGCAAGACCCCTTACGGAAACACGTCTCTCCTTCACACTCCAATAAGCCACACAAATGAGCACACTTGTGCCAAGGCAACCCTCTCGAACAATTTCCCTTCTGTAACGACTAGAATTGACAAATGCCACCACCAACAAAAGTCAATTCCACTGAGCAGCAATAAATCAAGAAAATTCTGGAGACAGAGAGTCAATTAAAAGAGACAGGCTTGAGTTCATTTGCAAAGGGACAGGTGTGGCATAGTCACCAGTCTGCGCCAGTGGAACGCATCTACTGCAAAACCGCAGCTGAGCACCAGGGTGTCAGCTCATTTTCCCATTTACAGCATCATCAAGGAAGTAACTCAGTCAGATTGCTTTGTGTGACTGTCACAAGTCATCATCTTGGTGATTCTCTTTCCCTTCTTAGGCCCCTGAATAATTTTATGATTTCTATTGGGGAACTTTTTTTTTTTTTAAGAAGCACCACTGAAAGGTCCCATTTTTGTTGTGAATAGGAGCTACAGAATTATCTTTTGAGGCTTAGCATACAATACAATCACATAAAATTCTCTGAGCTCAAGAAACGTCATCTTTATATCAACAGCAGAAGAAAGGAAAAAAATGTTTTCCGCCTGAGGCAGCTGTGATAAGGGGTTTAGACTCCATCCTGGTGTGAGCTCCCAGATAGAAGGGGACACAGCCCAGCACCTGAAGTGTCTGCAGCCCACTCCCTGGTAGCTAATGTCCCTGCAGCTGTTGTATGACTCGGGTTGGCTGGGGGAGGGGGAGGGTGAAAATGGGGCAAAATGAATCATAGCAAATACCATGCGTAATATTTTGTCTAACCTACATTTGTCACGGCTGCTGCAGAACTGTCATCCGTAAAGTGAGATAAGGCCATTGAGCAGAGTCTTAAAAGCGACTGCACGCCAGAAGTGAGCATCTGAGAAATTCCATGAGGAGTTTTACTTTTATTAATCATGTGTCTGAAGCTAACAGGTTCATACCATGTTAGCAAATGAGACTATCGTATAATCTCAACAACGCTTCCTTGAATAGCTGAAAAGTCTTCTCATTTAATTAATGACAAATTGGATATCTACCTACTGGGGTTTCCATTGATATAGCAATTCATTTTTCTTTAAGACTTCTCAACTCCCAGCCAAAACGCATCAGAAACACTCAAGCTATAATGGTTTTTCTTGAGTTCATAAAAAAATCATCCTAGCTTGAACATTTGCTATTGATTCATTATAACTGTCTTTTTTAAACTATGACACGTACCTTGAGAGTGTGTGCGCTGTGACGCACATGGCCATATCTGGAGTTAAGGGCACACAAGCTCACAGAACGTCACGGGCATAACCTCTGCTAGGCTGCCCGCCTTAGCTCACGCTAATGCAGTAGTCACAGCCCGGTGTCTTTCTGCCAAAGTAAGCGAAACAAAATAAAGAAAGAGGAACCCTCTTTCCTCAATCACTGGGCACCTTGCCGTGTCTCTTGGACCTCCTTAAATATTAGTTGATTTCTAAATTGATGTCACTGGGCAAGTGATCCTACCATTGCTTTCAAACAGAGAAACTGTGGATTGGACGGCACAAACTGCAGCGGAATCTGCGGTGCCCGCCCTGACCTCCTGTTCTGGGACAGCAATAAAGCTGCCTGCTGCCAGGGGGCTTACAGGGCTCTGGCTGCTTCTCCCCTTCCTGTTCCACTGAGCCAGGTCTCCTACCAGCTTGAACTAGCCATGGAAAGAACCTTCCAGAAATGGGCTGCAGGAGGGGCCAACTCTTGCCCTGGCCGCGTGAGACTGCAGAGGGGTCCTAGGTAACTGGTGTGTGTGAGTCGGGAGGCAAAGCACACGGTGGCTTTGGAACGTCGGCTTGGCTGGAGAAGCAAGGAGAGAGGTGGGAGGCGATGGAAGGTGAGACTGGGATGTCTATAAATTAATTGCATTCATTCATTTGTTCATTTAGGCAACCATTCATTCAACACGTTTATTGGGCACCCCTACACCACCCGGCACTGGCCAACCACTGAGGATACAGCCCTGAACAAGGCAGATTAGTCTTACGGTGCCTGTCAGGAAGCACTTAATGAGGAGAAGAATTCAGTGAAGGCATGTTCCTCAGTTTTGGGAGTCCTAGAAGGCTTCAAAGAGGAGAACTCTAAAACTCAAAAGATGAAAGAGGACCAGATGGAGGAAGGCCTGGTCGGGAGAAGGTGGGCTGGGAGAGCCCCACCAGGGCACACTCAAAGCAAGAGGGTGAGCGAGCATGTCCAGTGTGTCACGGCCAGGAGACTGGCCAGTCCCAGGCCACAGCACCAGGCCACAGCACCCTCCTGAAGATGACTTCATGTCCCAAAGTACTGGGTTGAACCATATGAAGTTGCCATTTGTCCAGGTCAGAAATGGTCGAATGCCGGTAGTCTCACGTGGTTCAAGCTAACATTAACACTTCTCCGGATGATGCTCCCTAGCCATTCCCCTTCTTAACTAGTTTCTTTCCAGAAAAAGCACAATGGCATTGGGAAGTGTAAGGGAACAAGTCCAGCAGGAGTAGGGTGGTGACGGGGCATGGTGGGTGGCACTCAAGGACACACAGAGGCCACATGGAAGAGCACACCTGGAGCCACAGGAAGGCCTTCAGCCTTTGTCCTTAGGACAACAGGCAGCCACATGCAACGACCAGATGGGCATTAAGATGCTCATTCAAGACCAGCTGGAGAATGCATGAAAGGGAAACAGTGGAACCAGGAAAGCAGACGAAGCTGCTATTGTGGTCATTCAGGGGGACAGCAGGGCCCACACTGTCATGGTAAAGCTAGACGGGCTTGAGAGAGACCAGAGGCATGACTGGCAGGACTTGGGGCTGAGCAGGAGGGGAGACACAGGGCAGCCAGGCAAGCGGCGTGCTGGGCCGCGCACCAGGCTGGGTACACGGGAGGAGCAGCCGGTGTGGAGGGACAGAGGATGCGTGCTGGGCATGACGGCTGGTTTCTGTCCTTGGTTCCTGGCTTGTAACTCCCACAGCCCTTGTTATTTCTCCCCAAGGCAGGCCATGGAGAATAAGCATATACTCTAATCCTCTCCTACCTTTCTGTCTCTGACCTACCTGGTCTGATTGTGGGCCATAAGATCCCCATTTCAGAAGGGGCCCTGGAGGAAGGGACGCTGCTCAGAGAGGCCAAGAAGAATCTGAACACACAGGCCTTGCTGGGTTTCCCCACTCGGCCTATCAGTATCAGATTGTACCCTTTTGTCCACGCTTCTATCATGCCTATCCAATGACGTCTCCATAAAGGCCCAAGAGGACAGGGTATGGTGAGCTTCTGGGATAACTGAACGTGTGGAAGTTCCTGGAGGGTGGTGTGGCCAGAAAGAGCATGGAAGCTCCAAGCCCCTCCCCCATACCTCACCCTGTGCATCGCTGCATCTGTATCCTTCATAATATCCTTTATTAAACCAGTAAATCTAAGTGTTTCCCTGAGTTCTGTGAGCTACTCTAGCAAATTAATTGAATCTAAGGAGGGGTTCTTGGGATCCCCGATTTATAGCGGGTCCGTGAGAACCACGGGAAACAACCTGGGACTTGTGATTAGTATTGGAAGTTGGGGGCAGGCTTGTGGGGCTGAGCTCTCAACCTGTGGGATCAGGTGCCATCTCCAGGTAGGTAGTGTCGGAATTGAACTGGAGGACACCCAGCTGGTGTCCACTGCAGAGTTGGTTGCTCACTTGGTGGTGGGGAAAATCTCACAGAAGTCTTGTGTGTTGATTATTGCATTGTGTGTCCAACCAGTTCTGCGGATAAGGAGAAGGGGAAGGGAAAAAGGGAACTAATGTTTGCCTAGTGGCAGCCATGTGAGTGCTTTACATGCAATATTTACCTACATCCACACGCTGGCCCTGGGAGGTAGGTCCCCTTCCTCCAGTTTGGTAGCTAGAAAAGCTGAAGATGAGCGTTTACTTGAAGTTAGGTATTAACAGCTTGTAACTGGTAGAGCTACAATGTCAACGGTCATCTCTCTACTATTACCCATGTACTGTAGGGCCACGACTTGTCTCCCAATAACCTAATGTAACTTACGATGTGTGCGGTGGTTATGGCTAAAACAATGATAGCCAAGGGTAAGACCAAGAGTGATATGCCAGAAACCTGCCTCAGAACACACAGGAGAGGAGGAAGACCCGGCTCAGAGCAGAGCACTTGACCCTGATGTGTTCCCTCCTTATCCACCCACCCCCCACCTCTGCTAAGTCTGGGGCCATGCGAGGTAGAGAAAGAGCAAGCAGAGGGTTAAAGGACTTTCTTTCCAAGCATTGGAATAAATCCTGCAGTACTTTGCTTACCCTGAAGAGCAGGGCTCAGCAAGGCAGGCCCTCTACACCTCTCTTAAGAAAGCAGCAGCATTTTAGCCGATGGCATTATCCTAGCAGACAAAGGCTTAAGGCATAGCCTATATAAAGAATTACTTAACAATTTCCAAAATAGTAGCAAAATGGTCTCCATAAAACTAAACGACTCCCAGGGAAGAAAGCACATATTACATTCTCGTACTTGTTTCCTTAATCAGGAACAGATCCTGATGACTAGGATTTATTTTCCTAAGTGCACATCCACAAAAGCCAGAAACATCTTGACATGTTGCAGCATCCCTGACATTTCTCCAATCTGAATTCCTAATTGGGTTAGGGAAAAAAAAAAACGACCAGGAATTTTCACGCTGGTTTTGATTCAGGATTCAAAACAGAACCTCAGATGTGCATTTCCATATTATTCTAAACCATGTAGAAATCCTTAAGACCCCCATCACACACTTAAAAAAAAAGGAAAAACAGACAAGGGATAAATTCTGAATTTAATATACCAAAGAAGATTCTTCTCTTTCTTATAGAACATGAAAACCATCCTGTGATCTCCCCAAGACACTTTTAAGTGTCTTAATCTATTTACTTTTTAAAAGAGAAGATCAGGGCTGACACCTGCTTCTTCACTTGTAAGATTCAAAGGACTTTTTGTGTCTTTTTTGTTAGTTTATTATAGAAACTGGCTAGCCTTTTTCATCACTTTAACTAAATTCTGTTATAATAAGGATTCCAGATGTGTCATGGAGTCAATAATACAGGAATTATTATCCTTACCTGCACAGTTTGCCCTCAAGCATTTCCATGTATTTCACGGTATTTTCCTTCACACATGTTTCTGCAAAAAAAAAAAAAAAAAAAATCCAAAGTGAATGCAATTGCAGTCAAAATTGAACAAAACCCTGAACTGTTCAACTAAAAGCCCAAAACCAAAGGATTGTAGTCAAGCCACTGGTAATAGTAACATCTTATGTTTGGAAAACACTCAGATCCATTGGATTGGCTGCCTGGAGTCATGGATTGGGAAGGATTCTGAGCTCCAAGTGTCTCTGCAGGAGAGAGTCAGAGGCTGGGGGCGATGGCACAGTGCCGCCTTTGCTGCGTTCTTTCAAAGGTGGCTCGCTGATGTCTATCCCTGGATCACGTGCACACTGTGCCTGTCCCCTTTCCCACCTGGAAGCCATAAGCTCAGCTGTAGAACACAGGAAAAGAGCACCCAAGAGTGGAGTAACCCCCATCCTATGGATGAACCGGGGGGGCTCCCCAGTGGTGGTAGAGGATTGTAGATAGAACCTTCCATTGAGAAACAAGCAGAAACATGGGATGCTGCCCGTAACGAGAAAGTGATTGGCCAACCTCCAATGGGTGATGAAATCAACTACTCCTTGAGATAAACTCGTTGCTTAAACTCGGTGCTTCCTAAATCACCAAATGAGGTGGGAATAAATGATTGCTATGGTTCAATGCATCTGAGAGGCACTTTACAACTAAAAAAGAGATTTGGTGCACCTGGAGCAAGTTCTGATACCCTGCATTTCCTCACCTGAAAATGAAAACGCCTTCCTCTCAAGGTGCTGACTGCCAGAGGCACACACAAGGTGCCTGGGAGAATACCCGCCGCCAGGGGCTTTGCAGCAAATGGTGGCTGTAATTACCGACGGCGCTGCCATTTCTCTTGTTACTATTATTGTTGTTATTGAGGGTTTTCTCACTATTTTTATTCCAACCTTTATTCTCAAAGGTAATCTATGCTGAAGGGCTCACAGGCACTCTGGAGTCGGGGACGTGCGAAGGCAAGGCCAGGCCGCCTGGGTCTGTGCTCCTGGGGTCTCTGGTGACCTCCAGATTCCTATTTTGGTCAACATGCATGTGTTGGGGTGAGGGACAGGGGCACACATTTGGAACTGCAAAAAGTACACTGAAATTCCTCACAAAGAAACCAAGTATTTAGTTGGACCTTGAAACAATTAAAAGTTCTGATCCATTAGTCCATAAAAGATAAGAAGAGAAATTCATACCATGAAAGCAACTGTTTAAGTTGGTCTCTTTATCTTAGTGACTTACTTTGGCCTAACCTACAAACTTAGCGGTGCTAGGTATTTTTCCAAATAAATTAGTGAAATACTTTGCTTTTTTTTTTAGCACCAACTACGTGCCAAGTATTGTGCTAACATGGGGATGTTGTTGCTGTCGTACGGTTCTACAAAGCAGAGACATGGCCAGGTGCCATGTCTGCAGTCTTCTCAGTTTCCAAGGTGCTGTATTTTGGAGTAGCACATTCTAGGCCTCACCAGGGACTTAGAGCAGGGTGTTAGCAGGAGTTGGTGATACGGAGACAGATTTTAGATCTATTTTAAAGGCACAGACAATAGGATTTCCTGGTAGGTTGAATGTCAGGCAGGAGACAAAGAGAGAAGTCAAGAATGACTACAGGTTTTTGCCCTAAGCTATTGGAAAAAATAGAACTGCCATCAGCTGAGACGGGAAGCATGATAAGTGAAACCGGTTTGGAGAGACAGCCGAGAGTTCAGCTTAGGATTTGCTAAATTTGAGAAGTTTATTAGACAACCCGGTGGTGACGTCAAGTGTGACGTGAGACATCTGCGTTTGGAGTTTGAGGAAGTTCTGGAATGGGGTGGACATTTGGGATTGGCATGTGAAGCAATGAGCTGGACAATATCACTCAGGAAGTGGGAGTAACTTAAGGAGGCCTAGTGATCAGATACAACTACGTTTATACTGTGACAGCGCCTGCCCTCCAAAGGACAAACACGGATAGCACCTCCCTGGAGGAAAAGAAAGCCACACTCTTAGGTTTAGGAATAATTCAGGCGTCTACCATTTTGTTAAGAAACTGAATGCTAAATCCTTGGCTCATCTAAGCACCGGGAGCGCCGGTTGGTGACACCGGACCTGCATGAAAACATCTGGGCAGGTTCGTGCGCTTTGCCACTCACCCGGAGGCTGCCACCTTAGGAGGAGGCTGTGTTGAGACATTACTTTCACGAAACTCTGACCCATCTCCCAGCCAGGCAGCCTAAGAGTGCCTTGCGCGTGTCTACCGAGTTGACTCACAACCTTCAAGACAGACCAGGACTGTAGACAGGGAGTTTAGATTTTACCAAACATGCTAAATAATACGCCCACAGACACACTGACTGAGAATAGTGCTCATCTTTTCTTCTCTGCTCACTCCCTGCTCTTTTTCCTTTTCCTACCGTCTTGGGTCCATTAGAGCAGAGACCTGTGAGAATGTTGGGGTGGTGAAGCCCGGCTCCAAGAGCCAAGGAGGGTGCTAGACGAAATGCTGAACGCTAAAGGAGATGCCAGGAAAACAAAGAGGACCAGAGGACCCCCAGCCTCCAGATCAGGAAAACGCTAGAGTAATTCACTTCTCCCATTTGCAAAGGGAACCTGATAAACACATTCAGGCCATAATATTAACATCAGAATGGAATTCATACAATTAGTTTTATGAACCCAATTAAACAAAAATCGATTGACAATTAAATGCAATAAATCTGTGAAAACATTTAGCATTGTACATGGCACAAACACAAATCAATGCTAAGAGAATTTAATATGGGTCCTGCCTCGTGAGGTGCTACACTTGGTAGTATTTAAGTGTAAAACGGGCATGGGTTCAAGGGACCCAGAGATAGCTGTGGGGCCAGACTCTTTGACATTGATGGCTCGCTGGACAGCACAGCAACATTTTCCATAAATATTCATCGTAACCACTAATCCAAAAATATCCCTGTGAGTCTGATGGAAAAAAAAGAACCACACTCCCCAGCCAGAGCCTTTGCAGCATAAACATGGAGGCTGGAAGGTAGAAGAATGTCAACACGGAAGGCAGGAGGGTGTTAAGCAGAAGCAAGTCCAACTAGGTTTCAGTGAATTGTATCCTTTGTTTGCATAATAAGGACAGCAGTATTTGTCATGAAAATAGTACAGGAAATGAGTCGCACTCAGGCAGACTTGCTATCAGACTCAATGGAGCAGTGGTTCGAAGACAGTTCAGCCCCTCCACCCGCAATTAATCAGGAGGGCAACATCGGATCAGTACAATAGGATCTCACCTTTGAGAATGGAAACCACAGGTACCTCATCAGCTTAGCATAAGTCACAAAAATCCGTCAAACGTTAGTCACGTGATTGGAATTTTCTAAAATAACCTAAAGTACCAAGCAAGACCTGGCCTACTTTTACGAAAAGAAGTCATCAGATTTTAAAGATCACTACTCTAGGATTAAATTAGATTAAATTAATTTCTACCAAGTAAAACCTTTCAGAAGGAAGATGTAAAAGACAAAGGAGAAATTTTAGAACTCTGAGGTCTCTTTTCAAGTTAATGAAAGGACGTCTGTCTGGGTAATTTATGAATAACCCGGGCGTGATGACGGAGTGGTAACGTGGTCCTAGCAAAGGCCAGAAGTCACCAATACAGAAAAATGGCCTTGCGGTTGGACTGTCTTGGTGGGTGGGGCAGGATAAGATTGTGCGGGGCCGTGAAAGCTGGCAAGATCCTTTCTACGAAGTCCTACGTGGGTCAAATGCAGACACCAACCACGAGCCCCTAAGACGTAGACAGTTTTGGCTGCTCAAACTGCGGCGATATTGACTGTCACATTGGAAACCCACTGTGTGAAATGCATGATACCAATTTAGCTACCATTTCATTTAGCACCTCCTGTGTACCAGGTCCTGTTTTAAACACCTTGTTCTAAACACTGACTAGATAATAGTACTTCAGGAAGCAGCCCTAGCATGATCTTCATTTTACAGTTGGTTGATCAGAGCCGCAGCGAGGCTCACAGTCACACCACTAGTGACGGACAGTCCCAGCGCCCACTGTTACAGAGCACATAGATTCAACTTCACACAACACAGTTGGAGATCAGTCAACGCACACTGAATGGATGCATGTGAAATTTCAGCACCAACAAAATGAAGCAGATGTTCAAAGACAGAGTAAACTCAGGAGAGCCCAAAGGCTGTGCTGTAAAAAGTCAGAGCACTGGCGATTGCAAAGAACAGGCATCAGCAAATGAAAACCTCATCATATGTAAACTGTAGGGAAGAGTGCTACTAACACAGCACAAAATAAATTAACATTTGGTAAAATAAACTGAGAGATACATATGTGCTCCTGAGAGACGATAGGCCAAGGTGACTTTAAAGTAGGTTGCAATGGTAATTTTTTTTTTTTTTTTTTTTTGAGACAGAGTCTCATTCTGTTGCCCAGGCTAGAGTGCAGTGGTGTCAGCCTAGCTCACTGCAACCTCAAACTCCTGGGCTCAAGCGATCCTCCTGCCTCAGCCTCCCGAGTAGCTGAGACTACAGGCATGCGCCACCATGCCCGGCTAATTTTTCTACTTTTTTGTAAAGATGGGGTCTTGCTCTTGTTCAGCCTGGTCTCAAACTCTGGCCGTAAACGATCTGCCCACCTTGGCCTCCCAGACTGCTAGGATTACAGCTGTGAGCCCCCGCACCCAGCCAATTTTCTAATGCTTATATCCTCATTGGTTCACTCTTCACAGTAAGAGATTATATATATGTGATTTTACTAGCAGACGTTTATTTGCATCTATAAATTTGTCTACTTGCAGCATTTTCCTGCTATCACTACATGTGGCGGTTCTAGGTTAGACAGAACTCTGAAGAGAGGATTTCTGAGTTAAACAGGACGCCATCCTTCCTAAGCTTTTGACTGTAGGTTCTCTAAGGCCAGAAACAAATAAAGGCGACATTACCAAGTTAGCAATGGATTCATTGCTCACCGGCAGGACATCATTCAGGATGTTGCTGTTAATTCTCTCTCGCTTTTCCTCTGATGCTGATAAGAGATTTTACAGAGAGAAGAAAAATTATCAGATGTGGGTCCTACGGATTTAATAAATAGTAACAAAGAAAAGGTTTCTCCTGGAGGTTGTATCTGACTCTTGTTCAATGTTTCTTAAATGCCTGCCCCACGCCCGATTCTGTGTTAGACACCGGGGCTGCAGGGATGAATACGATGCTGCCCATGAGCTCAAGAAAACCAGGCTTGGTGAAAGACACAGTCGCATAAAAGCAATGCGTTAGATTCAGTAATAAAAACTTAGAGCAGCAGTCATGCTGGGAGCATTGCAGGGGAGATCTGGGCCAGCTTGAGGGGGTTAAAAACATGACTTCTGGAGGAAGTGACCGAGTTAGCGATCGCAAAGGATTTTCCATGCCAGCTGATGCAGGGGGAGGCAAGGATAATCCAAAACAGTAGCTGCACATAAAATCAGACTTGGGTTTTAGAATATCGGACATATAATGTCCTATCATTTTACCTTCCCATTAATTCCCAAGTCATTTGTCCCTAAGCTTGCGTTATGGTCACTCGATACACTGCACGGTGCCACTCCAGGGAAGACAAGACAGCTATGGGCTGGCACAGAGGCGGAGCTCTGAGCCTCCATCTCTGCTCTCAGGGCCACACTTGGAAGGGGACCTAGAGATTGACTCGGTCTTCCAGATGTCGCCTTTGGGTGAGTCGAGTGACAATGTCGTGCTCCAGTAACTTCACGCCGGCAGAAGTACCCGAAGAACAGGAGTGGAAAAGCTTTTTCAGAGCTGGACCGTCATCATATGACTCCGCTGTCCACGAAGAAAGTGAAAGCAACTACTCTGAACTAGGTTTATGCCTCTGCTTCCGCCGTCTGGCCCCGTGGGCTGGTGTGCGGCTGGCGGCTCCCCAGCGAGACACCACCCTCAGAAAGCTCTGCCCTTGAACCCTGGCACACATCTCAAGGACTTGTCAGTCTTGAGACTCATGAATGCAGAAACAGCTCCTGCTTAGAAGGGAAGAGAGAGGGGGCAGGAGGCAGGGAATGAGAAAGGGGTAGGTAAGCCCCACCAGGTTTAAAGATGTTTAATATGTAGCGAGTGCTTACGCTACATGGTAGCTAAAGCCCACGTTCCAATTTTACCTGCTGTGCTTGTCACTAGTTAATTGGGTATCATCGGATACAGTAATTCTCACTTCCCCAGTTGAGACCTGCTCCTAGATGCAATCTCCCAATGCCCTTGAAGCACACAGCCTAATAAATCAGCACGAGTCAATGACAGAAAGAAAAATCAAATGCTCGCGGTACGGAAAGCGGGTCAGAAGAAAGCTAACACAGATCAGTTCCAAGCAGGTTCTCGTCACAGCCTCCCACGCACGTGCCCTTGTCAAACGCTTTCACTGAATGGAAAGACAGGCTCACTTTCCTCAGCCAGCCCTGCTGACAGCAGTGGGCTGTCTTGGGTTTGCTTTCTAGTGCATTTAATTGAAAGAGTTGTGACTTGGGAATTAATTTGCAATATTTTCGAAACTGCTTGGAATGCGTATTTCTGTGCCTTGCCTGGCAGTGAACATCTGAGAATGTGCAGTCTCATTGATTCTTTCTTCTACTCCCCTCGAACGCAAGCATCTCTCTCTCTCTCTCTCTCTCACACACACACACACACACACACACTTTATTTCTCTCCATTATTTTTCATAGGATAAGTAATAAAATGTGGGACTTTGCTTTTAAATGGAACGCTATCTTCAGAAGCAATTTGTGTTTTTGGTTGTTTTTTTTAAAGCCGCAATCCACACTTGATCTGCTTAAGCTAAAAGCAAGTGAGCTCACGCTGGGTGCCATTGGGACGCCTCCATGTGCGTCATGATTTTGTTTAATTCCCACAAAAACTCTCCAAATCCCTTTTGAGGATCAGGAGAATGGGGCTGTGAGAAGTTATTTCAAGGATTAAATAAATTCAGACTCTCTTGGGTTTTACGCCAAAGGCTATGTTTTTCACAAATACACAATACTGTTGCCCAGTTGTTGTTAAAAAATAGAATTTATGGATTTCACTGAAGGAATTCTGTATTTCACAGAAGGAAAGAATTTACTTTTCCCCCCCAAAGCGGAGGGTGCACATATGTGGCTGCTAAAAACACACAAAGGGGTTGGGTTCTGATGGTCTGTCTGAGCTATTGCCTGTGGAAGAGAATTCCGGAACGCGGGTAGGATCTCAGAGAGTGCTCAGTGGCACGGGACCGCGACCATTGCTGGCAGCCAGAGCCCGCCCTACGAAGTGTCCCTCATGTCTGAGGTGGCCTCCTCAACTGTCCTAGGAAGTTTCTGAGCAGCCAGCCCGGACACCGCCTGCTCTTCTCACCCAGCAGGTTCCGGCAGGATGGGGACTAGGGAGGGCGAGGGAAGGTTGTAACGTCACCAACTGCTCTACTTATTGGTCCTGTCAGCTTCCAAGTCCCTGGGCCCGATGTCTCACTGCCAGCCTCACCTCTGCCTCCAGCGTGGTGACCTGAACGAAACGCAGAGCCTTTCTGAGTCCTGCGACTCACGCCTTGGCTTCCACCCTTCCTCCTGCCCCGAATACCTCCCTAAAACCTTTCTGCTTCCTACCCACTACGGCCCTCTCCAGTCGGCAAGACCCTGTTCTCTCGCCCCGCAGTTCCTCTTCCCATGCCACTCTCTCCTCTTTGCTGAGGTCCCATGGGCCTCCCAGACTTCCTATAGCCACCAAGTTCCCTTAGGGCCTGGGTCATCCTCTGCGAGGGTCGAGAATCCCGTCCTTTTGCCCCCTTAGTGCCTAGCGCAGTCCTGGGCTCAAGGAAGGCGTGAGGTGCCCGACACGTCATCTAACAAAGTTTTTTGATTCGGGTTATGTTCTCATGGAACCAACGACCTGAAGAGGTGACAGAAATCAGAACAGACTATTAGGATGTGGAGCAGCTGGAGCCATCAGAGAATTAGGGACTGGAGGATGGGGACTCAGAGGCAGCCCAGGCGGGGTGGAGAGATGAGCCCTGTGGGCCCGTGAACTTGGAGGAAAGCGGTGATAGAGACGTACTAATAGTTGGGTTTCTGTAACAAACAAAATAAAGTGTAAGGAAGAGGAGCGAGGGAGGTATGGTAGGAAGGAGACCAAGAGAGAAGAGTTTAAAAATCCCTTCTTTAGACACCAAGTCATCAAAAATGTCACACTGCCACAAGACCCGTGGGCCCTTGCCCATGGCTATGCCTGGGGCTGTTTAGGGGCGCACACAGTGGAAATCGGGGGGATGAAACCGGTTTATGAGGTGCGGACCACACAGACGTTCCCAACCTCTTACAGGCTGGAACAAGGACCACAGCGAACCAGGCTTTTTTTTTTTTTTTTTTTTTTTGACAGAGGCCAGAGTCACCACCATGGCAAACTGATTCCTCCACCCAAGGGCAGGGGGGTTAGAACAGCAAGGACGTGGAGTACACGGTGCATACTTCCAAGGCAGAGAGCAAAGAGCTCAGGCCGGCGGCTGCAGCTCACAGGACCCCAGCCTGTCCCCACTGCACTCAGGAGCCCGGACGGGTGAACAGACTCGGGTATATGAATAGGATGTCCCCAAGATGACAATTAAAACATCTGTGAGTTTGTGATCTACATCATGGTGCAATACCAAGATTAGACTGATAAGCATTCCATCTGCATTTTGGGAAGATTCCACCTAGCTTTGCTCATTGACTTATTTTCTCGAGTCTTTTACAGAGGAAATGGCGGGGGGGAAAGGCCAAGTTGGCCACATGGAGGCACAAAGTGGAGCAATTTTCAATTTGAGGATAGTTTTTAGTTGGCTGTGAGGTTCCATCCACCACCAATGACACGCCTGCCTCCCCGCCATCTTAACCACTTCTTAAACTCGAGCCAGCCTCTTCCCCAGCTTGGCCTTCTGAGTGTGCACCCCTAGGCTGGGGGCGCTGGGGTGGCTGTGCCAAGGGTGTGTGGCAGAGGGTGGGGTGGGAAGGGGTTGTGGCAGGTGGGCTTCCCCAGGAAGCTGACTCTGAAGTAGTGTTTAACCAGGGAGTCTCTTCAGCGTAGCACCTGCTGAGACAGGATTGCATAGAACTGCAAAGCACGCAGCCAACCCACGGGAGCTCTGCTGTCGGGGAGCCCTTTGGAGTTCTTCCCAGCTGCAAGAAGGGACCAGCTTCTACACCCCTGCACTGACTGGGCGCTGGACCCAGGTGTGGCCTTGAGCAAGGCCATTTCTTCTTGAGCCCCAGCAAAACTGAAAGCGGCCGACAGCCGAGGGCATGTTTCAGCAGCACTTCCAGCCGCTGCAGGAAGTAGGTCCCTGCTTCCAGAAGGGGCATTGGGCAGCGCCCCTGAGTCCCCAGCACAGGGGGGTGGGCAGAGCCCAGACACACAGCTGGGGCATCTGCATGTGTGTGCGCCAGGCCCTCACGGTGGGGGACAATAGCTGTGCCCAGAAGGGGACAGCCCCACCTCTCCCACACCTTTGACACCTCCACGTTCTGACACAGAATCCGAGGGATCCAAGAATCCTAAATTCATACCTGGTCTCCTAGCTGTTCAGAAGTTATATTTGTCAAGTGCATTAACCATGTTTTTTATTTTCTGTATTTTATGACGGTTTGACATCTGCCATCTTGCTGACCCTGGAGGGATGGCCCCTCGCAGGGTTCGCCGATTCCTAGAGAAAGTAAACAGTCCACCTGTGGGCACACCCTGGACAGGGAAACCCACCCACCGGTCCAGAGCCCACACCCCAACCACCTCCTCCGTGGGGCTCAAAAGAACGCGCTATATTTAGCCGTTCACCAGACTGATTCGTCACTGCAAATACTCAGACATACGGCATATGGGCCTCACGTGGAGCCATGGCCTCAGCCCCACATGTGTTAGCGATGAGCCTGCTTTCACCAATATCTGCAGTCGATCCTAAAATAGACAAGGGGGAAAACAAAGGAGAGCCTTATTGGCTGCGAGCTCGGCATTATGAAGAGCTGACTTTCAACCTTAGCAAAGTCACTGGCAGGGAAGACGCCTTGATCTTCCACAAACCCAAGCAACAACCTGTCTCAAGAGCCTCCCGGACGGCACCTTCCTGGGAGAAGCACCTGGGAAGGAGGCCATGCCGGGCACGGGGCGCAGCGGCCTGCTGGGGGCTGCGAGCGTCTGTCCCGGTGCTGCTCTGAGCGTTTGCGACCCAGCACCCGGGGCTGACGTTTGGCACCTCTGGCCTCCGTAGGCCAGACAGACAGGGCTCTGGGAGTCAGAGAAGGTGGAATGCAGAACTCTGGTGACAACTGTGAGTGCTGTATTCTCCAGGGCCACCCGGCAGGCTCCCCGATAGGTGAGGAGCCTGCAACCTCCAACCTTTTTATACTCGCCCTTCTCATTGGAAATAGCACCCAGAAAAACCTGCTGAGCGCCCTGCCCTGGCAGCCCTGGTGTTCCCTGAACAAAATGCAACCCCTCCCCAGGGCCTTGGGGTACAGCATGGTCAACCTCGCTTCTCCCTGGTTCCCGTGTCCCCTGTTCCCCTCGATCCCTGGTCCGGTTTCCTCATCTTCGCTGCACAGGCTCCTTCCCCGTCCTCTGCCTGGCAGGCGCTGCTGCCTCCCGTGGGTTGACTTTCTTATCCTTCGCTTCCACCTTCCCGCCTTCAGGGCCACCTCCCTCCGCTCGCGTTGGCCGCCTGCCGCCCCGGTAATTCTCTCTCTGATCCGTGACTGTTGCCTCCGCAGCCTTCACAGCAACTGCAATTAATCTTTTCCCGTTTGTCATACTTCCGTCTCTCCCCTTAGAATTCAAGTCTCACGAAGACAGCACCCCACGGGGCTCTCCACGCACGTTCGCTGGAGTATCCGTGAACTCTCCTGCAAAACGCGCCTGGCCTCACTTTGCTGGCCTTGCTCCTGGAACCTCACTGTCACCTGGCAAAGCAGAAGAGGGCAGGTGGGAAGCCTCCCAGGGGGGAGCCCTGGCAGTAAGCACGCAGGCGCCCCTGGGGCAGTGTGAGGGCGTCATACAAGACAGGTGTAGGGGTCGCTGGTGTCTCACATGCCCAGGCCTTGGTAGGAACACTCGGCACCTCCTGGCTGTGAGGAGCCCAAAATCTCACGCCGCAGGCATGCAGAGCAGCCTCATGTAGGGATATCTGCGAGATCTGAAGGTTGCAGCACCCAGTTCTGACCCAAAAACTCAGACTCAGAACCATGGGAGAAGGGGAGCCCCCACCCACCCATCTGTTCACCCGAGTGCCTATGAGAGCAGGTGTTTGCAAGTTAGGGGTCTGTACACCCTGCCGACGCCCACGCCTTGATCCGCGCCCCACCTGCCGTGTGGCAGAGTGGAGGAACATGTCAGCCGGAAAGCAGAAGAAAGGACGTCGAAACTGCAACGTTGCACCCACTGGGACGCAGGGTGCAAGCTGGCCACGGCCCCTCTTTGCAATCAAGAACGTAATGTAGCAGCAACGATGAGGCAGAATCTCATTTTCAGTCTTTGGCTTTTAGACATCGTATTTGAGGTAACACTGATGCGAAAACGGAATGTATGAAAACAAAGTGCGACGGCAGGCAGCATCTCGGACAGCTTATGATGGGTGTCTTCTCCTTCCTGCCCCTCTCTCCCTGCATCCTCCCACTCTTCCTCCCTCCCCCTCTCCCTCCTCCCTCCCCCCTCCCTCCTCCCTCCTCCTCTTCCTCCTCCCTCCCCCTCTCCCTCCTCCCTCCCCCTCTCCCTCCTCCCTCCCCCTCTCCCTCCTCCCTCTCAGACACACCCTAAAGAGCACAAGGTCTGTGAGAATTTAAAAATAACCTAGCATGGATTTCAAACGGAGTAAACTAAATGAGTCCAATTCTCTATGCCTTTCGTTTTCAATTATGCGCTGAACGTCGAGAAGCATAAGATGTAAGTGAGGAGAATACGACATTTAAAATCTAATTTTCAAAAATTGGGTCCTAAGGCAGAACAGGGAAAATGCATTTACACATATAATTGCGCCCACAAATCAACAGTGGCAGAACAAGTGCCCCCGTTGCTCGTGAGGTCGCCTGGCCGGGGCTCCCCGAGCCTCGGGAAGCCAGTTCACTCACTGGGCAGGTGACTGCCAGCCCCTGCGAGGTGCCAGCCGGTTGCACCTGGTGCCCAAGCGGACGCGCTCTCCAGCTCTCGGCAAAGGCACTTGCTCAGTGGAGACGGAGGTCCCGGAGGCGTCGCGTCATGGAGGGAAACCGCTGAGTCGAAATATGAAGAACAAGCAGAGGACGGGCACGTGGCAGGAGGAACGTCCACGGCAAAGAGCTCACACGCAGAGGCTGGGCAGCAGGAGGAGGACGGGGCACATCGGAACAGAGTGTGCAGTGCTGGCTGAAGACTAGCAAGCGAGGAAGGAGAGGGGGTGAGAAGCGCGTGTCAGGAAATGAGGACAGAGACAGACAACAGCGGGCAGGTCCAGACGAGAGTGTAAACCGCTGTGGGAGCAGACTTTCTCCCCCAGATAAAGGGAAGCCGTTCCAGGGTCCCACAAAGGGGAATGGCATGGCCATCAGGGATGGAGAAAGAGGGGCTGAAATGAAAGACATTTATGAAATAAATATCAGGATTTAGTGTTAGGTTGGATTCATTCATTCATTTACTCTCCCAACAACTACTTATTGAGCAACTACTGTGTGCTGGGCCCTAGTCCGACAGCCAGAGCGACAACAGTGAAAAAAGTGTTAGAGACGTGGGTATTTGCAAAACTGCTTACAGCAGTGCCTTACGCTTGAGAGCTATTATATTACTATTTGCTTAGGAGAATGAATAAAATTAAACAGATGTGAGCTGACATTGCAAGAGTGAAGACAGACAATAAGCAAAGAAGTAAATATATAATATGCCAGATACGGATAAGGGAAAAGGACAATGTATGTATTTGTGGTGGGCTGGCGTTTTAAAGATGGTCAGGGGAGACCCCCTTGAGATGGTGACATTTCAACCACGACCTGACGGAGGTGAAATTGCACAAGGAGTGAAGCAGAGAGGAAAGGTGCAGCCCGATTCCAGGTGAGCGGCTTGGTCAATGGGCAATGGAGAACATCAGAGAAGAAAACTCTGGTAGGAAAGAAAATGAGGCCGGGCGCGGTGGCTCACGCCTGTAATCCTAGCACTCTGGGAGGCCGAGGTGGGCGGATCGTTTGAGCTCAGGAGTTCAAGATCAGCCTGAGCAAGAGCGAGACCCCATCTCTACTGAAAAATAGAAAGAAATTATATGGACAGCTAAAAATATATATAGAAAAAATTAGCCGGGCATGGTGGTGCATGCCTGTAGTCCCAACTACTCGGGAGGCTGAGACAGGAGGATCGCTTGAGCCCAGGAGTTTGAGGTTGCTGTGAGCTAGGCTGACGCCACGGCACTCACTCTAGCCTGGGCAACAGAGTGAGACTCTGTCTCAAAAAAAAAAAAAGAAAATGAGTTGACTTTCTAACATGTAGAGTTGCATATGTCTTGAAGACATCCAAGCAGAGTTGCCCAAAAGAAGGGCGTCGTGAGGGTTTGGAACTCAGCAAGGTGGGGCTCAGGGACCCGCTGTCCATGCACATGGCTAATGGAAACCGGGAGATGGGTGGACTCGTTTCTATCGCTGCTGTAACACATCGCCACAAATTCAGCAGGTTAAAACAACCCAAATGTACTATCTCATGGTTCTGTAGGTCAGAAGTCCCAGACAGAGACACTCAGCCGGCTCTCCGCACAGGCTGAAACCAATGTGAACGCAGGGTTGTGTTCCTTTCTGGGGGCCTGGGGTTCGATCCACTTCTGAACCTCTTCAGGTTGTTGGCAGAATCCAGTTCCTTGCAGATGGAGGCTGAGGTCCCCATCTCCCTGCCTGCTGTCACCCTCAAGAGGCCGCCCACTTCCCCAGCTTGTGTCCCCTCCCTCTCTCTCCAACGCCAGCAGTGGCACGCCCAGTGCTCCTCACACCTCAGACCCCACTCACTCCCCTCCTGCCTCGATCCTCCTCTGCGCCAGCCTGCGAACGTCCTCCCCTTCGAATGGCTCAGGTGACTCAACTGGGCCAGCCCGGATGCTCCGGGCTGCTCTCCTCACCTCGGATCCACAGCCGCACCCGCATCTGCAAAGTCCCCGTGGCCTTGTAACACCACCTCTTCACAGTTTCTGGGGATCGGGGCATGGACATCTGCCTACCACACTGGCATGTAGAGTGAGAAGAAAACCTGGCCGGGGACAGAATCCCACAGAACAAAACCTTAAGCAGGGGCTGGGAAGGAGAAGCTGGCAAAGAGGACAGAGACCGAGTGGTCAGAGAAGTAAAGACCCAGGAGCGGGTGTCTGTAGAGGCCAGGTAAGAATAAAGTGTCCCCAAAGCTATCAATGGGATCAGGTACTGCCGAGAGGGCTGGAAGAACCGCCTGGGTTTTGCAATAAAAATAATTATTCGTGATTGACAACGGCTTTGCACACTCGCGCACGCACACGCAGGTATGTTTAGAAAGTCCCTTTGCCTGGACGTCCCCCAGTCCACCCGCCTCCACACAGGACCCGTCAGCAGAGCTGCGTAGAGGGGACGACACTTCAACGCTGTCACACTGGCTGGGGCCAGGACCTCGTCAGTCAAATAGCCGTGAGCCTGCGTTTTGAAATAATCAGACCAGCTCTCATCCCAAGAGCACGTTCTCCCTCCTGTTGGATCAAACGAAAGCTCTGTGCGCAGAGGAAGCCAAGATTCGAGAGCCCGTCCCCAATAAATCCTCGGAAATTGATCCCCCGACAGCCCACGGCGCTAAATGCCACGGAAAATCTATCCTCCAATCCCCGCCGTTTCCTGGCATTTGTTTTAAGTATTTAAAACGCATTAGGCTTGACACCAGAAACGGCTAATAAGTTAATGTCCTAGATATTTAGGGGGAGGTAGGTATAAAATTATTGGCTTAAAATGATCCCAGTGAAACCATTCCTCCTAACAAGATCATAAAACGCGCTTTCCCAGTGAGTCATATATAACTGGCTCAAGTCTGTAATAAAACGGGGATACTGGTTTAATGGAAGACAGAACCTGTCCGACTGCAGATTAAAGTGTAATTTTCGTCTCACACGACTGTGGGCTTGAGGGGTTGGAGTATCTTTTTTCTGATATACTTTCTGTCATTGGACTCAGAGGTAAGTGAGCTGTTTCTCTTTATCACGGGGACATGTTATGAATATGTGAGTTGGATGGGGACTCCTTTGACCAAAGAGAAGAAGAAAAAATAGGAACTCTAAGCCCAGTTTTTGATTTTCCAGATAATATCAGAAAGGCCCTGTTACTACCTTAGAATCCCATTTAGATTTTAAAAGGGGGTTGGAGTTAAGAGATTGTGCAAATGCATTCATTTTGTCTAAATATCAGAAAATAACCTGGATGAAACCACTACGGGCTTGTTCTTCATTACAGGTGCTGAGATTCGAGACATAAAGGGCAGCGACCTCAGCCACAGTCACGCACTGTCATCGAGCGACAACAGTTCCCAAACCTGCAGAGACAGATTTGTCAGCCTTATTGAAACCCAGCTCTATAACTAATTTCTCTGCCATTTCCCCCTGTACCAGTTTAATGATGCAACTCTTCTTGACAGCGATCTTCTACCAATAGAAAACATTTAAAAAAACTCATTCAGGCCGGGCGCGGTGGCTCACGCCTGTAATCCTAGCACTCTGGGAGGCCGAGGCGGGTGGATTGCTCAAGGTCAGGAGTTCGAGACCAGCCTGAGCGAGACCCCGTCTCTACTAAAAAAATAGAAAGACACTATATGGACAACTAAAAATCTATATAGAAAAAATTAGCCGGGCATAGTGGCGCATGCCTGTAGTCCCAGCTACTCGGGAGGCTGAGGCAGTAGGATCGCTTAAGCCCAGGAGTTTGAGGTTGCTGTGAGCTAGACTGACGCCACGGCACTCACTCTAGCCCGGGCAACAGAGTGAGACTCTGTCTCAAAAAAAAAAAAAAAAAAAAACAAACTCATTCAATATGAAGAATGCTATGCAGTCATCTCCCTATTTTTCACGGTAGGGGTGGAGGGGTGCAGAGGTACAAAAGTTACCCCACACAGTCTGGACTCCTGGATAGAGCACATTTTGCTCTCCTCTGGGACATGCCCCATCGCCCTGCCACCTTGGCTGGAGAACAGCAACACTGCACAGTGTCTGCCCTGCAGGAGGTGAGGCAGAGCTAAGAATGGGACCAGGCAGGGGCCGGATGCTGGCAGAGCATGGGCAGGATGAAAACAGCTGGTCTGAGTGACAAAAAGCGAAGTGTAGGGTGGCTGGGATGAGAGTCCAAGGTAACACATCGAAAGATGCCAGTTCTGAGTGAGGCACAGGTGACCCCAGAGCCAGGGGCCAACAGGGTCTGAGCCCGATGAGCAGGAACCAGCACACTGGGGAGTCAGCCCAGAGTGATTCTCCGGGTCAGACTGCCACCGACTTGGGACCTTTACCGCAGCTGACCCTCCCCAGTGTGGACAAGCTTTCAGCTCTTTCAAAGGAGCAGCCCCGTGAACCCAGCAATCAATGCCAGCTTCCTCCTTCAGTTTAATCACACTGAGAAGAACAGAGGAACCAGCCGGGTTCCAGAAAGGAGGAAGCTGTAAAAAGTTCTACCCACAGATACAATCACATCCCACGCACACATAACGTCCATGCATTCAAGCAGGTGTGCTCTGTGCGAATGTTTTATGCAAGAGAATTCCTGGAAAATTCTGTTTTGCGTGTGTACTCTATTAAATGGTGTGCATTGTATGCTGACACATCCCTATGACTGAAAAGATTCATACGCACAAACCTTGTATATTTTATGGGCAACTTAGGGAATTTTCAAGGGCAATTTTCAACGTGCTCAATGTTTGCCTTAAGTGTTAGCTTCAGAACCCAACCCTGTATAAGGCACAAGTCCCTCTACTCATTGAACGGGCTTTGTAAGTATGCCCAATTAACAGCGAGATTCTACAAGCATGTAAGTCCTTTGAACGGTGTTTGCATAGCTTTCCTCATAAAAAGCTTTACACTGCTGATATTAATATTTTCTGAAATTGCCTATCGTTGAGCAATCTTGTGTCACATGTGAGGGGCAATACATACCTTTGTGAGACATTCCCAACCTTCAGTCTAATCTTTCCTGCTTTGGCAAATTTGGGATCTGAATTTTGAGAAGCGCTTTAATAAAAGTTAGAGCTTTCCTTCCCCACCCCACCTTTTGGGGGTTTACTTCCTTTGTGTGTGTGTGTGTGTGTGTGTGTGTGTGTAGGATTGTTAAAAAAATCTGTCCTGAAAACAGGTGAGAACCCACCCCACCCAACAGTGTTCCCAAGTGGCTTGGCTTCTCCCGTTACATGTCACCTGCACATTAAAGACTCAGGACGTGTCACGGTCCTCTGAGGCTTGGCTCAGTGCTCCACAGAAAGTCCAGGGTGCAGACTGTATCATCTCGCCGTATTAAGATGTTCCGAAATCTCCTTAGCACAATCCTTCATTGTCTCATCTGGCAAGAGCTCCCTCTGAACGTGAGCACACCAGAGCTGTGTCATTTATCTCTCTGGCTCAGACCCAACCACGAGTTAATCCCCCGCAGGCTGTTCAAACAAGAGCAGGAGGCTACGAGATAAACCTTTCCTTTGGGTTTCACCCAACCTCTCCCTAAGTGAACTCTCGTGGAAGACGCACATCCCCATTGCAAGCTCTGCCCATCAGATGGGAGGGGGCTGGGACACCCTCCTTCACCCCCGGCAACCTTCGAATCACCTCTTCGGAAATGGAAGTCAGGCTTCAATTATGAAATTGAGCAATTTTCCATTTCATCAAAATAAAAAAAAATGCATTTTCAATAATTTCATCAAACAGATCACTCATATAAGATACCTAACAATCATTGAGTTAGCTGCTTTTCATCCTATTAGGTGACAATATATAGAATACACACCTTAAAACTGCAAAGCAGTTTATATTTAAGAAAGATTAGCACTAAAAGGATTTTACCTTTGCAAGTTTAATATTCCTGTTGTGGTTGGTTTGTGTTTGATTTGGTTGTGACTGATTGTGTTTGATTTAAAAACTTCCATTTTTCCTTCACTTATTTGTGTTATGTTGTGTCCATTAAAACTCAGCACAAAGAATACAAATATATTAATATTTATTACTACTGATCTATACACTTAGAAATGGTAAAGACGGACTGGGTGCAGTGGCTCACGCCTGTAATTCCAGCACTTTGGCAGGGGCTGAGGCAAGGGGATCACTTGAGGCCAGGAGTTCAAGACCAGCCTGGGCAACATGACGAGATCCCATCTCTAAATAATTAGCCGGGTGTGGTGGTGTGCACCTGTAGTCTCAGCTACTCAGGAGGCTGAAGCAGGAGGATCACTTGAGGCCAGGTGTTCAAGGAAGGATTGATCCCAGCCTGGGAAACAGAGTGAGACTTTGTCTCTTAAAAAAAAAAAAAAAAGTAGAGATGGTAACTTATATAAGTGTATCTTCCCTCAATAAAAAAAAAAAAATTAAAAAAAAACCCAAACTGAGCTAACTGGGTTAGCTTTGCAACTCGCCAGCTCAGTCAACTGAGCTCGGGCAAGCTAATTAGTATCTCTATACCTCATTTCCTTCTCTGAAAATTGGTACAATACTATTACTTCCTCATAGGGCTTTCGTTAGGAGTCAAGGATATAATGGGTACTTGATAATAGTTAAATATTATCATTGCTGCTATTGTCATTACCATCATTTCCACCATCAACATCATGACAGTGATCCTGGGGTGGCACAAGGCCATTAGCTTCCATGTCACATGTTATTACACTGGATGTTTCTAATATAAGTTGGGCTTAATTTTGAAAGCAACTTCACAGCTAATTGGTGCTATCCAGGGTTGAGAATCAGAAGCACAATATGATTTTTCACAGGCTGCAAGATTTGAAATTTTGAACTTAAGGATGCTAACAGTAAATAAATATTCAATGCATTGACTACTGGATAAATTAGGCATTTTAGGATTATTTCATAGCCTCAGTCACCTATTCAGTTTAGAATACTGAAGAGACATGACTGATTAGCTCCTGGAGAGGTAGTGGTCATGGTAGAAAGGGGATGGCTGTGTGTCACCCACAATCCCAGAATTGCTGTGTACGCTGGCTGCAATGTGAACGGTGCCCCTGGAGGTACAGGGGACCACTGAGGCACAGAGAAAGAGCGTAGTCTTTGAGGTCAGACAAATCAATATTCAAACCCAGCCCCAACCATGAACTCAGGCACGTTACTAAACCTAAGATCCATTTTCTAATATGTAAAATGAAAAATAATTCCTATGTGTTAGGTTACTGGGAGGCTTAGAAATAATAAATATACAAGGTCTAGTCATGTGCTCAACAGGAGCTAAATAATTAGTAGCTATTAATATTACCATAGATATTACTCCTGTCGTTCTATTAGTTCTAACATCATATGTGGGACAAACACTTAGACTAGACCAGTAGTTCCCAAGTATTTTTAAATTATGGCATCTCCCACCAGCTCTTTTCTCTTACCACTTAATCACATGATGCTGATTATGCAGTGCTAGGAGAAGACAAGAGGCTCATTGTTACCGGTAGGTTATTTTGTAAGATTACATCTTCCCTGGTAGGGCTACTGCCCTGCATAACTCCTCGGGCTCTATCATGGACTGTCACGCCAGGGCTCGGACCCTGAGTTCATGCTAGACACTGCGCTTGCAATTTGGGACAGTGCCACCAGGTGTCAGTGCCGAGCAAAACCTCCGTAGTACAAATAGCCTGGCTCCCCACACTGTGAACAACAGACATTCAGGTGAGAAAAATCACAGGTCAGTGTTGAAACCGAGCTATATGGTGGGTCCTCAATGGATGCTGGGTCATCGTGTGTCAGGATAGCACAAATGCCAAGGAATCTCTGCTCCAACCTCTGCCTCCATCTTCACACGGCATTCTTCTCTGTGTGTCTGTGTCTCAGTTCTTCCTCTCCTTTCTTATAAAGGAACACCAGTCCTCGGATAAGGGCCCAACCGAAATCCAGGATGATCTTATGTCAAGATCCTTAAATCTGTGAAGACCCTATTTCCAAGAAAGGTCACACCCACAGCTACCAGGGGTTAGGATCTGGACATATCATTTTGGCGGCCGTAATTCACCCCATTACAGGTTTAATAGGAGGTACTTTCCATGTGTTGTCTCACTCCGAGGTCATCTTGTCCCACCACCTCCATGACCTCCGGGCAGCACCGCTGGCAGCAGTCATTCAGCTGCAGTGTCACTCTCTCCAGTACAAGGGACACTCAGAATAAGTTCCAGCTCCAGACCGACTGCTCCAGTGGTTCCAAGGATTTTCCTCGGTGCACAAGTTCACCATGCAGTTGGGAATTCTATCCTCACTATTTTTCAGAGCAAGAAACTAAGGGCGGAGCGGAATGTGACTTTTTAAGATCTTGCAAGTACTGAGTCAGGATCCGGTCCTGCACTCAAGCTCGGGCCGTGTCCTTAACTGTGTGCCACTCTGATTCAACACGGAGAGGACGGGAAGGAGGTGGAATTTCCAGGTGAATTCTAAAGTCCCGCAGCAGCATCCTGAAGACGAGCCTCAGGTTCCAGAATAACCTCGCCATCCGACCCCACCATGAGACAGACGCTGAACCGTCTGGTGCTAGGGCAATAATTGGAGCGAGAGAATCATTTTCTTAAAAACTATTGCCAATGCCCTTACATTGCAGCAACAAGAGCGGCCGCTTTGCCCTTCAGAATAGCCGAGAACACCCTCCTGCACATCTCTGTGGGGATGATTAGGGTGCCCAATGTCACCCGCCCTTTCTTCCCTGCGATTGCTCACATGGCCACATTATCCTCGTTTCACCTGCGAGGATACATTCACACCCACCCCCCACGCACTCCGTTGAACATCACACAAAAGCTTCAATAGATCTCCCAGCAGAAATACTTTTGTCCCGTAACTATGGTGCTCATGTGCGCCTTCTGTGACAAGCAGGCGCCCTCCCCTCCGGGTTCCCGCGCGGTGAACACACACACAGCCTCCTTTGTGTGGCAGCTGCGCCAGCTCGGTGACAAAGGGCCGGAGAGCAGCGCGTGTGGACCGTCCTGCGACAACAGACGGGACCGGGGGACAGGCATGCTTTTCCGTTCAAGGGTGCTGCCTTTGACCGATCGCTGCCTTTACCCACTGCGGGGAAAGTTCATCTTTTTCACTTTAAATGTATTTATAGGACAAGTAAATTCCGTGATTCAGTCACGATTGAGCTTTCGGGAAAAATGGAGACATTGAAATTCGCGACCCTTCAGCCCCTAATACAGGAGCGAACGAGTGCAGAGCCAGCAGGACTTGTCGCGAGTCGTGAGAATGTCGCACGCGAGCACAGCGGCCCTCAGCGGAATCCTCCTTTCTGGTTCTCGGGCTGCCCCAGTGTCCACCGTTCTGACATGTCATCTCCTGTGTGTGAGGCCGCGCGGGAAACACACCCTGGGGAAAAGCCAAGCCCCGCATAGACGCCTTCCCGAGCGGCAGCACCGAGAAACGCCACCACGGGGCGCTCTGGAAGCTGCGAGAAGCTTCGGCGGAGAAACCCGCGCCGGGCGAGGCACTATCTGTCCACAGCAATTGGTGACTGAGGATCCCTTTGTAGGCCTTAAGGCAAAGCATTGCAGAAAAAGGAACGAGAAGGCTAGTTTTTGCAACAGAAATTTAAACTGTCGGCACCGCCCCACACCTGGCGAACGGGGGCGTTGGGAGGGGTCTGCAGGCGGGCACATGAGCTGGGCAGAGCCCGGGGACAGAATCCTGCCACCCAGCAGGAGAGATCGGGGTACATGACTGACTACTTATTTGAGTCAGCACAGGTGTGCTAAAAGCATTTGGCTTTTAGAAAAAATAAATATTGCACTTTTTCAAGTTGGCGGTTGGTGGCTTTGAGTTCTGGGTACCACCTGGATGACGTTCAGCAGGTTGAATTTTCCAAGCGGGCTGGAAGCGCAGAAGCTCTGGGTTGCACACGGCACGCAGCACCCCTCCTGCGGCGAGGCTGCAGGTGACGTAATGGTGTCTCACCTGGAACCTGGAAAGGAGGGTGCGGTCACTGGGATGTGTCACTCTCTGGCCCTCCAGGCTTACCCTGGCGGACTTGAAAGGTGGAGGTGTCACCCTCCTGCCTCAGTGGTCCCCAAGTGTGTCCTGTGTACACGTGTGTTCCGTCCAGAGCGCAATCCCACAGCAAGCAACGCAGCTCAGTGGTCAGGACGATTCCCTCTGGAATCCGGAGGCGCTGATGCCAAGCCCTGCTCCACCACGCTTCAGGCACCTTCTCCACGCCTCACGTTCCTCATCTGTGAAGGGGAATAGTTCCAGGACGAGCTCCGTGGGCTCGGTGTGAGGATTAAAAGCAACAAAACTTTAGACCAGTACTCGGGGCACAGTAAGCACTTAATAAACGTTAGTGGTTATTGCCCATCAAAACCACATGCCGCTCAACACCTGAGACCCTTTGCACACCTGCCACGTGCCGAACGTCCCACAGTAGGAGCCGTGGCTGCATTAGTCCCTTTACCCTTCATGGTGACCCCATGAGGAAGGCATGTGTGACTTCCTTTGTCATACGTGGAGAAACGGAGGCTCAGGGTAAGTGACTTGTCCAAAGTGGGTGGCAGAGCCAAGATTCACCTGAGTCCCTGTGCCTCAGAGACAAAGTCCTAGGTGCCTGCCCTAGACTGCCCTCAATTACATAGATATTATCTACTAGCTGATTTCTCTGAGTAGTAGAAAAAGGAAAAAGGGGAGATGTTGGTCAAAGGGTACAAGGTTTCAGTTATGCAGGGTGAATAAATTCTGGAGATCTGGACAGCACGGTGACTATAGTTAATAACAGTGAATCATACATTTGAAATTTGCCAAGAGAGTAGATCTCAGGTGTCCCCACCACACACACACACACACACACACACACACGCGGAGTTAACTAGGTGAGGTAATGGATATGTTAGTTAGCTGGATTGTGGTAATCATTCTACAACGTATGCATACGTCAAATCATCACGTTGTATACTATAAATATATGCAGTCTTTATTTGTCAAGCACTCCTCAATAAAGCTGGGTAGAGGTCAGGGAAGCAAAAAGGGGAAAAGGAAATAATTTGAAATAGAGACAAGCAGTCAGTGAGGATCCCAACTTGTTTCTTTAAGTTGACTTTTTGAAGAACCCAATCATAATATTATTTTCTCTACGGACACCTTAATAAGCATTAATTTACAAGAGTAAGGTGGTGGAGAAGAAGATCAAAAGAAAGGGTCAATATTTCCATCACCATTCCAAATGGAGAACAAATGGCTGTTGACTGTATACATACATAATGAGTACAATGCGCACTGTCTAGGGGATGGACACGTTTGAAGCTCTGACTCGGGGCGGGGGGGAGGGAGGGCAAGGGCAATATACGTATCCTAAACTTTTGTACCCCCACAATATGCTGAAATAAGAATTAAAAAAAATGTAGGGTGTGTAGATATTATAGCACTGGCATTGTTCTGCACGCACTTTGGAAGTCACAGATAACCTGCATGGGACGGTATGACCGCTGTCCTTGGGCCCTGTGGTTCTTAAGCTGGTAGCGTTATGCAACAAAATAAAATACAGGATGCCCAGTTAATTTGAATATCAGATAAACAAGAATCATTTTTTAGCATAAGTATGTGCCAAACTTGCATGGGACATGTTTACACTAAAAATCATTCCCAGGCACCAGTGTTCCTAGCAGCATTGTTCACAATAGCAACCTAAATGTCCATCTACAGATGAATAGATAAACAAGACACGGTCCATCCATACAACAGAATGTTATTCAGCCTTAAAAAGAAAAAAATTCTGACACCTGCTACCACGTGCACGAATCTTGAGGACATTATTAAGTGAAGTAAGCCAGACACAAAGGGACAAATACTGTATGATTCCACTTACACAAGGTAGCTAGAATGGTCGAATTCATAGAGACAGAACGTAGAGTGGTGGTTGCCAGGGGCTAGGAGAGGGCGGAAGGAGGAACTAGTGTTTAATGGGTATAGAGTTTTCAGTATGGGAAGACGAGAAAGCTCTGGAGACACATGGTGAAGGTGTTTGCACAACAATGTGAACATATCACTGACCTGTATACTTCAAAATGTCTGAAATGATAAATCTTATGTGTATTTTACCACCGTAAAAAACATGTGTAGTGTATCTGAAATTTAACTGGGCAGTCTGTGTTTTTATTTGCTAACTCTGCCAATCCGATATCCCCAGAGGACATGTGACAAGGTCCGGAGACATTTTTGATGTCATAACTGGGGCTGGGGAGGGAGGACTACTGGCATCTAGCAGGTAGAGGCCAGAGATGCTGCTAAACATCTTACGATGCACAGGACAGCCCCACAACAAAAAGTCATCTGATCCCAAGTGTCAGTAGTGCCGAGGTTGAGAAACCCTGTCCTGGAAGGACGGCAGGGAAACCCTCACAAGATTTTGCTTAGAGCCTGGAAATTTTAACTAAAGCCTCTGATCACAAACGATAGATCCCCATAGGAAAATACAAGCATGCAAACCCTGCTTGTACTTAGGGAACATCTAAAATTATTTTTAATCACTTTGTACATTGTTTTATACACAAAATTTTGTGTACAAAATCATACTATTTGTGTGAACCAGGTATTGTGAGACCACAATAGCTATGACAAAAACAGCAGCCATCACAGAGCCCATTTTGTGATGTCCAATGAAGATTAAGAGCTTATCAGAAAAAAAGGTCTTCCTGTCCAGTCTCAGCATCAATATGCTTGCTGAGGCACTTTAGCCACAAAAATAAAATTAGGAGATTAGCTACGCATGAATTTAAACCAAATCCCCACAGCAAAGTTCTCTGCACCGGCCAGAAAGACATGCACTTAGGCCGCCGTGACAAAAACATCCACTGGAAAGCTTGTGTGCCCGGGAGGATCTTAACTGTCCCCATTTGACCTTAAATTCACTTATTAAACCTTTTAAGCGTAGGAGGAAAACCAAACCTACCAAGACCTTGAAAACAAGTATGGTAAAGTTTTAAGCACGTTTTTGACGATTACAGATGATAGCACGAGTGGATGGTGTCTCATTAATGCTGACTTGAAAATCACACACAAAGTGGCAGCTTGTTGTCAAAGCAGTTTTGAGGATAACGACAAAACTAGAGCAGCGCCACTGAGCCGTGTGTAAATTATACTCCGGATGGAACAGGGCGGTCGGAGAGTGTGTGGACTTCATGGACAGCCTAGCATTCAGCTCGGAGGCTGCTCTCTCTTACCTCACACGACATCCTAAATCCTCTCGGTTCCCCCAGGTATAAGGTCCTAACAGATGAAGACAAACAAACTAAAATAGGAAAAAGCTGAAATAGGGATATTGCGAGCACAAATATAGCTCATAGCCCGGAAGGAAGGGACATGGGGGTAAAAGGGAACACGGTGCAGAGCAGGCACAACCCCAAACACGCCAGTGGCCAAGGAAGCAGCAGTGCTGGCTAACTTGGCGAGAGCATCTCTGCCCTTCGGTTTCCTAAGGCTTTGGTGGAGCTACCAAACAGATGCTCAGAGACAAACAGGCCTCGCTTAGTCCCACCCTTTATCGTGGGAGGAAAATGTGAGCATAGCTTTAACTATTGAAAAATTTAAAATACCGAACACAGTAGCCAAAGGAAAAGAATAGAAAACACACTCAATAGGGAAAGAGAATACATTGTCAAGTGAAATTATCAGTTAATAGGAGAGTTGTCTGAAATAATGAGGATAGAGTGTCATTTTTTTTTATCCTTTTCTTATTGTGGTAGAATACATATAACATAGAACTTAGCATTTTCGCCACTTTTAACTGCACACTCACTGGTACCAAGTGCACTCACACGACTGCACGAGCCATTGTCACCATCCAACCACAGAGCTTCACTGTCGTCTCACACCTAAACTTGGTACCCACTAAACGCCAGCTCCCCATCCCTCCCTCTCCTGAGCCCTGGGAGCTATCACGCTACTTTCTGTCTCTATCAATTTGACTCTTATAAGGTATCTCATATAAGTTGAGTCACAGATAGTGTCATTTTTAAGGAATTCCAAGTACTCAGTGATATTATTCAAACATTTTTAAAAACAAAACTAACGTGCCTTCTCCCTTTGACGTTTGTTGTTGCTTTGTGAAGGTGGATTTCTGTCTGATGAATGCTGTACAGACAATTCCGTATTTTGTGTATGCTCAATATGTAATTTCATAGCGTCTTTACTGAAAAAGAGATTTCCCTCCTTTATTTTAGCAGTCATTGTGCTTTTTTGCTAGCCCAAGATCAGAGCTGTAGAAGGCACAGATCACTCACACAGAGTTAAAATACGCACAGTTTACACTGAGGCTCCGGGCCACAGAGCAGCAACTCCACAACTCACGGCACGTCCCGAAAAAAATCCATGCGAGAGGAAACCAAATTTTTAGCAACTCAAAGAGCAAAGCACTCCCTAAGCAAATGCTGGAGTCTAAGAGAAACAACTTCTCGTCACTGCATTTCCAAAAACCCAAGAAGTACTAGAACAATAAATATGGAACAAACCCCAGCTCTCTTTACTACTGACCAAGTTAAGTCTGTTGAGCACAACCTGAATCATGGACCGCATGCAAAACACAGCATTGCTTTTCTAAAAAGCTTCTGTGAAGGTAATTTTCAAAAGGAGCTCCTAATATTTGTCACAATTGATGTCATCACCATTGGTTCACATAATGTCTTCTATTACAGCCTGGATGTGCTTCAGAAAGAGAGACCGAGAGTAAGGGCAGTAGATGAGAAGAAAGGTGGAAGAAAGAGAGAGAAAACTGCATAAAATGAAGTATGGTAAGAGGAGCTCTAGGTTGAGTGTCAGAAACCCAATGTTTGGGATTCGGCTCTATCATTTCCTCTGTGAACTGGTTCAGGCCCCTTCAGGGCTTCTGGTCCCTCAACTGCAAAGCAGGGACGGGTGCTCTTTAAGATTCCAGAAACAGGCTAAAACTCTCCTTACCTAAAAGGAAAACTCATAATGCAATCACCAAACACACTGTCTAGGAGCTTTTAATAAGCAGTGAGTTTTGATGTTTATCGCACTAACCATGATTGGAACATGACATGCTACGTACAAAATGCTTTGTTCTCTGGCTTCAGTTTCTCATTGTCACTCTGTCTCAATTTGATGTTCCTCTGCATCCCCAAATACTCTCAATCTTGCCTAGGCTTCAGCCTCAGTCTTGGTGACACGTACCCGACGTTGTGCACCAGCGTGGCTTGTCCTGTCCATATGCCCGAATCATTGCAACTGCACTCGGGGACACAGGGACTAGAAGAGGCAAACAGCCACCCAGAGGCAGACCTGGACCTCTGAGCCCTCGGCGTCAACTCAGGTGCTTTCTGGCTGGAGCTTCCTAGAGGCTTCTGCTTACTGAAATCCACAAAATCTACCATCTGCAGGGAGAATGCTCAGGGCAGCAGGAAAATGGCCCCAGGACCCCCCAAGGGCCAGGGTGGAGACATTTCTCACATTCAGAGTCGCAGCCCCCTTCAGAGGATCCCAGGAGGGCAGTGAGGCTGCAGGCTACAGCAAGCTGCAGTTCTGTCTTCCAAACCCAAACTCAGCATCCAGCAGCAATGTGGGAAAGTCCCCCGGAAGAAGAAGAGAGGAAGCATCCTCCAGACCCCTGAGCAGGAGGGACGGTCCCCCAAGAGTGTGGGCACACAGCAGCTCAGCGGAGGGGGGCACTGAGGAGCACCTTCTCCAAGCCTCCTAGGGTCACCATCTTCCCACAAGAGGGGGGCTTCCAGCGCCTCTTGTCTCCTTCCTGCACCAGAAGTCCCCCTTGCTCTTACGTGGTTTGCCTGCTCGAGCATTCAGCCCTTGTGCTTTGCCGTCTGTCAATCACACAAACAGCCCCTGCCTGGGACCCAGGGCCGGCACACCTTCCAGATGCCATGCAGGTCCTCTCCCCGGCTCGTAAACTCACCTCCGTCCACTGCCACTTAAGAACTCCCTGGGTACACTTCCCAGACTGCATTCTGCTCCAGCACCTCCCCCAGAAGTAACTATTTTTGGGTATTTATCATTTTCCTTCATATGTATGTATCCTTAAGACATATGGGATGCTGTTTTGCATATTTTTAAACTAAATAATTGGTATCCTACTCTATGAGTTCTTCTAGAACTTGCTTTTCTCACCGATACTATGTGTATGAGATTCATCCATGTTGGTATGTGTGGCTTTCACAACTGTGTGGTGTTTTGTTACCATAATTGTTATTGTAATTCACTTATTCATAAAACAAATACTCCAACTGTAAAGTAAGGAGTAGCCCCCTTTAAATCTAAATGGCATTAAAATTGGAATGAGCAATAGCAGCTGTCCATCCTGCTTTTACTTTCCCCACTGCCTCGAACCAATTTGGTATCAGTCTTTAGTTTAAATCCTCAGTAAGTTCAGTTATATTCATTTCTAGAGTGGTAACTTACAAATAATCTCACGTTTTCAATAACAGAGACAAGTGCTCATAGTAGGATACAGAAAAACGGAACGGATGACCACATACTAACTGCTTGCCATGAAGATTTGATGAAATAACTCACAACTGTGGGGAAAACCCTGTGGGGTTACGGATTATACATCTGTGTAAAGAGTAGACCAGGCTCAGACTCAGATATTCTACAAAAGGAACTCCTTACATGAATGGAGCAAATCCATCTGTCAGGGAATAAAATAACCCAGTCTGGCACCTTATGTTCATCCTTCCGTCTTCAAATGGAAAAGAGCAAGTCAACTCGACATCAGCCCTGGGTGCCAGAGAGATCGGAGGCTGCAGATGAAGAAGTCAAGGCTCTGAGAGAAACCGGGAAATGGGAGCCCGGACGAAGCCAGCACTTTGAAGAAATAGTTGGTCCATCTGTTTTTGAGAGCTGCCTCAAGAAGGAACCAGCTGTCTGATATTGGAGAGAGTCGAATAATAACTTGCATTTAGAATAAAATCATATTAGAAAGTAGCCAGGTCCGTACGGTTTTGCTTGTTTCCAAATCACGCCCAATGTCTTCCATCCTGTTTTATAGGCTTGTGGAGTTGAGCACTGGGTATTTTAAATTATTTTGTAAGACTTAGCTGAGGGGAAGAAACTAACAAAAAAACTTAAGGAGAAATACATATTATTTGTATTCCATAAGACACATGTCTGGAAAGAGCCCGGGACAAGGAAGGGAAAAAGGCCGTGGGGGGCAGGGGGGACACTTAGGTTGTCCTTATGTCTATCTCTTTTTATTCCAATCTAGACATACCTTTCCATCATAGAATTCTACGCTCACCTAGAACTTTAAATCCACAGACACTCCTCAAGAGTTTTGAAGACACATCACAAGCAAACACAGAGCAGCAGCCTTGCCCATATTATTTATTAAGTAGAATCACCACAAGGTTATGACTCATTGCTACCGGGTGGTGATATGCTTTGAATGTGTCCCCCAAAGTTCACGTGATGCAAACTTGATCCTCAAGGAGGAGGTATGGGGAGGCGTTTGGTTCTTGGGGACATGCCACCGTGAGTGGATCAATGCCATCATCTGGGGAGGGGGTTCATTATAAGAGGACGAGTTCGCCGCTCCCCCCTTCCTCCCTCTTGCCTCTCTCTCTGTCCCTTTCTGCCTCCTACCATGAGATAACCCAGCAGGAAGGACCTCCCCAGATGCCAGCCCCTTGACCTCAAACTTTCCAGCCTCTAGAACTGGGAGGCAATAACTTTCTGTTCTTTGTCAATTGTCCAGTTCATGGTGTTCTGTCACAGCACCACAAAACAAAGACAGGGAGTGTGACAACTGAGAATAAGTCGCTTTGGCAGTCTTGGTTCCTGATTTGAGCTCAAGCTCCCTGCAGTTCTTTCTCTCGCCATGTCCTCCTCTTTGTCCTCGGCTGTCCCAAACACGATCCGAGAGAGAGAATTCCTCGGAGACTCATTCATAAAACGCACATCCACAGGGTCAGCCCGTGGACTTCCTGGTTCAGGAGAGATGGAGAAAATGGTGAAACAGACACGGTCCCAGGCTACCACCCGCAGTAGCACAGGAAGGGACTTTGCGAGAGGGAGGTCGCGAAGGAATCCTTGTGGTTTGCAGCTGAGGCCTTCGTGCCCCCACTGGGTCGGTGTGGACGGGCTACATAGGGCTTGAATATCTGGTCTCACGTCTTCAGACAAACGAAAACCATCACAGGAGTATTGTGGGGATTCTCTCCCCTACCAGACTCCTTCCCTCACTCTCAGCTCAAATGGCCCCATAGCTCAAAAATGCTAAAAATATAAACTGTGATTCAGCTTTTAAAACGTCTATGGTCCTCTCATAATAACAGAGGTTCAGACACTAGAAGCAAGACAGAAAATCCAATTAATCCTTCCCCCATGGGCAAACAACCTTATCAGATATTTTCCTGTAGCCCTAGCAGAAGTTTTGCATGAGAGAGCCCACCTGTCAGTTTTTCATATGGTTCGGGAAAAAAATCTCTGAGGCAGCATTTTTATTTTAACTCCGAGGTAAGTTTTATTAAAAATGCCTGTTACAGCCAGCCGGTGTCAGACTGTTGGTTCGCTAACTAGGCAGTAACTGCAGAGGCTGGACTTCCCTGTTTTGTGCAGATGTGCATGGTGAACTATTAATAGCAACTCCCAAAGCCAGGCTGCCATGGGTCAGGGGGACCACAGGACCAAACATCTGGGGGAGAGACAGAGGAGGAAGGGACAGAAGAGCCCTCCCCACCTCCCCCGGCCAATTCACGTATTCCCGCATCAAATGCATTCTTTCCCCCATCCTGGACTGATTCCTTCTATAAAACTGGATCACACAAAGACATGGCCCAGAATTATATTCTGATTTTTCCTGTTGCCATATCTGTTATATTCGCATAACAAATACTAACAATGCATCAGATGCAAAATGCCCCAGAAAAGACTCGGGTTCTGTCGCGCTTAGAGGGTGTTTCCACGGAGCAGGGACATCAGATCCGGGGAATCGCATGATCAGCCCCACTGGGTGGCCGATGTACCATATTTGGGGCGCAGTTTTCCCACCCCAGAGGGATATCTCTCACCTGTCCCAGTGTGGATCTTAAATCCCGAGCCCTGGATAAGGGACCCTCAGACATCTCACGTCGGACCACCGGGCACTGTCATCACTCGCCCGGCCCCCTCTGTTGGCGTCTGAACCTGCCTCCACGGGAAGAAGTACCTCTGCCCTCTGCGCTCCCAGGTGAGGCCGGCAGAATTCTGGAGTTCACAGGCAACGTGGCCACACCTGAACTTGTCGCATTTCTCCTACGTCTGCTCCTTTCCCAGTCTCCTGCTCCTCCATCAGTGGTACCATCGCCACATGGTCAGGGGAGCTAGAAAGTGCGATGATGCTGGAATCCTCATCCTTCCATGAATTTCTCTCCTCAAGCCTCAGCTCATCAGGCCTCGGGCTCCTCACCTGCCTCTAACCTGTGCCCAGCCACCCTGCCCCATGCTGTCTCCATGTCAGTCTGATGATGTGACCCCCGCCCTGCTGAAACTGACAGTGGCTCCCTGAGGCCCTCGGGAGGAAGTCCAAGCTCCTTGGCCGGGCACACAGACTCCTCATTCAGGGCCTGGCACCTGGCGACTCCACGCCTGCCCCTCTGACCTTCCCCACCTGGTCACCCGCTCACACCAGCCTTGTCACAAGGCCCTGTGTGATGGCCTGTGCTGTCCTCTACGCCAGGCCAGCCCTTCCCGGCACCACCCTCGCTCACCTGGGGGAATGTGAGCTCCCGAGAGCAAGGGGTTGGGGGGCCGGGTGCCTTTGTTATGTTCATTGCTGCATTTCCTATACCTAGAACAGCTTCAGGTACGTATTAGCAGAAATCTGACTAATACTGTAAAGAGAATGAATAATGAATGAACGGTTTATGCAAGACTCAGGTTAAGCATCATTTTCTCTTGGGAGCATTTCTTGATTCCTCTTTTCATTTCAACAAACAAATTTGTTCCTCTTCATTTGCATGTCTCTTTCTGCCCACATCATCCTGCAGGTACCTGTCTCGTAACACCTGTTATTCTGTGTGTGACTATTTGGGTTCCCGTGTGTCTACAGCACCAAAGCATAGGCCTCTGGGGAGCGAGAGCTGTCTTATGCTTGAGCCTGTGTGTTCTCCCTCCCTCTCTCTCTCTCTTTCTCTCTCTCCCCCCCTTGTTCCCCCTGACTCACCCCATTCCACGTTCTCCTGCATATCTGATACCAACAGCCAGGCACCCAGCCCTGTCCCCTGAGCGTCACAGACATCCCCGTGGGCCACCACCAGGCACGGTGATGAGCACATACCAGGCTGTCCACACATTTTAGCCACACCACACACATTCACACCTCGACCAGGAACCTTTGCCCTGGCTAATGCACGGGCCTGACCTTCTCGAAGGCACGTCCAAGCACACCACCCGCTCAGCTCCACGGTGCAAACCTGCTGATGGCAGGGAACGCCTCTTTCTCACTCAGAAACTCAAAAACTTCCTCACTGTGTAGACAGCAAACAGGTAAAAGTTACAAGGCACAGGTACACTGCAGTACGATGAACACCGCATTTCCTGTTTATTAACAGTACGTTTTGTTGGTTCAAACGGTGCCTGAAGGATTTATGTAAGGAGAGTGGGACAAAGAGACCCACGACGAATGCAGTGAGAAAATGAACTGCTTTGGGGTGTGGGGAAGACAAATCAAACACACTTTCTCTGAAAGATTTGCAAACCTAATTCCAGTCTAGTATGATTCTCTCTCTTTTCCGTGCCTGAATCAATGCGACAGGACTGGCGGGAATCCTGGAGATGACCTGGTTCGAGATGACAGGAAGCATGACCCGGCCGGTCGGAAGGAAGATACTTCTGTACCTGGCCATTTCTCATGGCTCCAGGGAGCATTTAGAGATTATCTCTTCCCCAGCGGTAGAGACCTGACGACAAGCCCTACAAATCCATCAGCCTGAGATGGGGAGGATGGTGCACTCATCTGAAAGGAAACTTGTTAAAAATCACTGTGCCCATATTTGCTCTGTCGGCTCAACTGTCCTTGCAAATCTGAAAGGAGAGCAAAGTCCCCGGTGGGCGCGGTGCCCCGAGCCCACTGCAGGAGGGAGTGGAGATGGGACAGCAAGCCGGGGCTCCGACCCCGAGTCTCTCCCGACCTTGAACGAGTTCCTTTATCCCCTGAGTCTCAGATGCTCATCACTGAATGCGGATGGGAAATCGCACCGACCCAGGGCTGTTGTGAGGGTTAAACGTGAACTTGCCAGTTACACGTCAGAGAACGCAGCACGTAACAAACGAGGCGTTTATGATTATCATGTTATTCCTTTGGAACTTTCGGCTGTTTGGGGGCCTTGTGAGGTGAGAGAATGTTCACTGGTGCTAGGAATTTTGAATGTCAAGTGCGGTTGTCAGAACGAGACACAGAGGGGGTGCCAGGTAGAGTTCTCTGCCCCTGTGCGGGGGTGGGGGGGGGGAGGAAGGACAGGTAAGTGTTGACCTGGAAGCAGGACCCTGGCTGGGAGGGTCCATGGGTTGAACTGTGTCCCCCCAAATGGGTATGTTAAAGTCCTCTAACCTTCAGGACCTCAGATTGGGACCTTATTTGGAGATGGGGTCTTTACAGAGGTAATCAAAGTTCCAATGAAGTCATCAGGGTGGCCCCTAATCCAATATGACTAGCATTCTAATTAAAAGGGGAAATTTGGACACATACAGACACACATCAAGGGAAGACAATGAGAAGAGACACAGGGAGAGGATGGCCACCTACAAGCCAAAGAGAGAGGCCGGAACAGACATTTGCCTCCCAGCGCTCCAGCCCTGCCAACACCTTGGTCTCGGACATCTAGCCCCTAAACTGGGAGAAAATAAGTGTTTTTTGTTCAAGCCACCTAGTTTGGGATACTCTGTAGGCTCTTGCTGCCGGAGAAACTCCATTCCTGGCCACTGTGGTGTCGTATACCAAATACAAACATCTCTGTCCCCTGTCCCCTGCCTATAACAGGGCATGACCGACTCTACCAAACAAACAAATGCTTAATGAGCTTTGACTTGAAATGGAGAGCAGAATTGTTTTAAAGTATTCAACATTTAATTTGAAAAAACTGCTCTCAAACTCAGAAATAATAGACTTGGACATTCTTCTCTTCTCCCTACTCTCAACATAAGTGACATTCTGTTGCTTATAACAAAATACGTGAAACTGGGTAATTATAAAGAAAAGGAATTTATGTCTTACAGTTATGGCGGCTGAGAAGTCCAAGGTCGAGGGGCCACCTCTGGTGAGGCCCTTCTTGCTGGCAGGGACTCTGCGGAGTCCCGAGATGGTGCAGAGTCTGACACGGAGAGAGGACTGAGCGTGCTGACATTCTAGCTCAGGTCTCTCTTTCTTTCCTTGTGAAGCCACCAGTCCCACTCCCATGATAACCCATTAATCTGTTAATCCATGAATGAATTAATCCAGTCATCGGTTAAAGGCCCCACCTCTCAATACTGCCATGCTGGGGATTAAATTTCCACATGAGCTTTGGAGGGGACACACTTTCTAACCATAGCACTGACCCATGCTGCTGTGATGACCCTCAAGTTTACGTGTCCACCTAGACTTCACCTGGGTCGAGGCCTCTAGTCTAACTGTTTCCCTCATTCCCACTTGGATGTCTCCAATGCATCTCAGCTCAAATCCACGTGTCCAAAACTAGAATTATGATCCACACCTCCCCACCCCTGGCCCAACTCTGGAGTTCAGAAAAACACCATCATCTAACCAGTCATGCAAGGTCAAGACATAGGGCCCTTCTTGCCACCTCTCCCGCCGCCCTTCCCACAGCCCTACAAAGTACATCTCCCTCTCCCGGGGCCATCAGCCATTTTCCCACCAATCTCTCCTGGGCCCATGGACTTTTTTCCATCCTGGTCTTCACCTATCCAGCCCTCGCCTGGCCCTCCATAACAGCCCCCTGTAGGTCTCTCTGGGCACTCCTGCCTCTGTAGTCCACTCTCTTCATAGGATGCCACTTGGTCCTTGAAAAACACAGGTCCGATCCCGTCACTGGCTACAGAAAACCTTCCAAGAGGACTCCCACACACGACTGCTGGCGTGCAAATCGGAACAGCCACTTTGGAAAACTGCTTGGCAGGATCCACCAACACAGAGCATATGTGTACCTTAAGTCCCAGAAATTCCACTCCCACAGTTCACCCAAAAGAAAGGTGAACCAGAACCACAAGTAGTTCATAGTACAGGTTGAGCATCCCTCATCTGAACATTCAAAATCTGAAATGCTCCGACATTCAAAACTTTTTGAGCACCAACATGACACTCAAAGGAAATGCTCACTGGAGCATCTCAGATTTCAGATTTTCCAATTCAGGATGCTGAACCAGTAAGTATAATGCAAATATTCCAAAATTCAAAAAAAAAATCTAAATCTGAAATACTTCTGGTCCCAAGCATTTCAGATAAGAGATACTCAGTCTCTAGCACTATTCTAAATAGCCAAACACTACCAAAATGCCCATCAGCAGGAGAATTGATAAACCATGTTCTACTTACCCAGTAAATTCTGGCTACAAGTAAGTAGAAACAAGGTGAGTCTCGTGGCGTTGAGTCAAAGAAACCAGGCACAAAGAATACACATGGTGTGACTCCATTTATATAAAGCTTAAAAGTGGTCAAAATTAACCTAATGATGTTACAAGTCGGGATAGGGGTTACCTTTGGCACATGCCAGGGATCGGGAGGGGCTCAGGGTGGCTTCGGGGGAGTTGGCCACGCTCTGCTCAGTGGTCTGGGTGTGGGTTACATGGAGTGCACACTATGAAATTCATCAAGCTGACCCACTTGGACACTTTCTTATTTACATGCTATACTTCAGTTTTAAAAAGTATAAAAAGTGACAAAAACATTGACAACTTTGCAATGCTTTTTATATAAAGAAGAACAAGGCCGTAGCTTGCTTCAAGAAGCTGCTTGGTCTGGTTCCTGCCTGTGTCTTGAAGCCACAGCTGCCCCGACTGCCCGTCTCTGCGCCCCGGTGGCACTAACCGCTGTGCCTTGAACCCAGCCCCTCCGGCCTCGGTGTCTGCACTGCTGCCGGCTCAGCGGGTCTGGGCGTTCTTTTCCTTCCCTTCAGTTGCTCCTTCCACAGGTTCCTCGGATGTCACCTTGCCACTTCCTGGGGGAAACCTCCTTGTGCCCAGCCCCCAGTGTGGTCAGGTGCCACATTTCACACTCTGGTACTTTCTCCTTCATGTCACTTGTCACAACTTAGAGTTACCTGTCTGTCTTTGATTTACGTCTGCCTCTCCAACTGGACTCACAGGCCATGTGATCAGGGTGCTCATGTGTCTTGTTCGTCACTATACCTGCAGCACCAAGCCCAGCACTCGCCTCATAGTACGTGCTCAATAAATACCGATGGAATGACAGAATGAGCTGTTATAAAACAATAACGCTGTTTCTTTGCATCAGACATCTTAAAAAACTACCCTCCAGGCTGGGCGTGGTGGCTCACTCCTGTAATCCTAGCACTCTGGGAGGCCGAGGCAGGCAGATCGTTTGAGCTCTGGAGTTTCAGACCAGCCTGAGCAAGAGTGAGACCCCATCTCTACTAAAAAAAAAAAGAGAAAGAAATTAGTTGGACAACTAAAAATATATAGAAAAAATTAGCCGGACATGGTGGCGGATGCCTGTAGTCCCAGCTACTTGGGAGGCTGAGGCAGGAGGATTGCTTGAGCTCAGGAGTCTGAGGTTGCTGTGAGCTAGGCTGACGCCACGGCACTCACTCTAGCCTGGGCAACAGAGTGAGACTCTGTCTCAAAAAGAAAAAAAAAACAAAAAAAAACTACCCTCCAAAGTTACAAAGCTTCCTTCTCAATGTCTCACTCCTTTCTGCTGCAGTTTGAGTTCATTTATCTTCATCTTGCCCTCAGTGAATATGAATCGAGGTACTTACTACTCCATTTCCATTTACCACGCACTCTTTTTACATCGTTGAATTAAGCTATTGAGTCACTTTTGATTTTCATCTATTCAGTCTAAATAAGCTGATTCCACGCAGATCAGTCGTTCCTTCCTAGTCTGCAACTGCATTTTTTGCTTGAATGTAAACTCAGCCATGTGAAGTTACATGGAGGAGAAAAAACTGATCTGAACATGTATGTTCCAGCAATGGCCAGTTGCATCACATAACCCCATAGCACATACCTAAATTAATATTAATAACTAACATCAATTCAACACCAGTGGGGAAAGGAACCAGAAATTCACAGTACTCAGGTAATAAGTGGAAAGTTACTCAGCTAGCCAAAACCAGAAATATTAATAGGACTTGAATGTAAGCAACCTAGCATGAGCACCTTAACATTTATTTATTCAGTGGGATTACATCAATACTTATTATTTTCCTTCCACCAACAAGAGAGTGATAAAAACACAAAATTCTGGATGCCTATATCTTGACTTTTCTTTAAAGAGTGAAAGGAGATAAGTTATAGTCCTTCATTGGACATTGAATTTAGCCATTAATTTATGATGATTCACTAGTAGGACATGATTTTATTCCCTTTGTGCTCAACACCATAACAGAGCTTGTCAATAACCTAGGTCAGGAAGGTTATAAATGACAAAGACACCTGGGGACATCCAGTGAATCCTCCTGACAGTACAAGGCTGGGCTCTGCAATCAGACTCATCTGAGCCATCCCTCAGACTGGTGGGTGTCACAGATCTTTTGATGAGAAAGGGGTCCTCATATTAAACCAAATGTCCCCCTTCTCATCTATAGTTCACCACGTGTGGGGAAATTTCCTCGTGATTGCTGACTTGACCATTTGATCACGTAACCCCAGTTCACTCTTCCTCCAGAGTGGCCCTTTAGCTGGGTATAATATCAGCACCTGTTCACTGGCTCCCATCGGAGCTGTCTCCATTCAAATAGAACCATCCCTCCTAAACCGTGGCCACCCTTTACATACCTAGAACATCCCCCTAAGCCTTCATGTCACCATGAACAACAAGGTGGAGGGGAGACAAGGGGAGGGGGGAGGGACAAAAGAAGTCCACACACCTGTCACTGACGCAGCAGCAGAAAAGAATCACAGTCATAATTACCATAGCTGTAATCTGCCTGCCCCTGTTTTGGCTTCAGAGACAGCCTACTATGGTCCCTGACAACCACGAATCCTCTAAGCAGCTCACTTGCTGCACAGAATTCTGGGATGCTGGAAGGTTGAAACTAGTGGGGTGCTCACACACGAAGCTTTAACAGCCAGATTGCAGCTACCGTGGATCAGGGACGCCCACACTGTGCCTGCAGAAGTCGAGCTTGCTCTGTAAACTGCCACCACTGTTGCTATATATTGTTAGAGATGTAAGATGCTAAAAGAAATACGAGAAGAGAGGGGGTCCTTCAGGGCATCCTTGCTGCAGGCTGGGACGCTCAGGCCTTTTGCGGCAAACGCGTACCAACCGTTCGGGAGCCAGTGCAGGAGCGAGCCTCGGAAGCCCAGCTAATGGGCTGCAAAATGGTCTTATTAGGTACCATGGCCTTCCTGGTCACATGCCTTCTGATGTAGTTTGCTCCACTCTTTTTCCCGCTTTGGTTCTATTTACTTGTGGCCCTACTTCCCAGGCCAAGCCATATTGGGGAATCGTGAATTATCTAAGGTGTCCATTATGGATTAAGGAGAAAAGTGGAAGAAAGGGCGAGAACAAAGCCAAGCTGCACCTGCTATCACCAAAGAGGAGAGTGGGAATGACCATGGGGCCGTATACTTGATGCTTTAGAGTGAGAACTATTTAGTTCCATCAAACTGATGAGTTTAGATAATGACAGACCCAGATGAGCTAGATGGGATTTTATGGCTCATCTCAGCTCTTTTTCCCATTTATAGATGAGAAAACAGTGAGGTCAAGCTCAGGGAAGTGAATTGCCCGAGACCCCTAGGGTGGTCAATAATGTCTGCGATTTCAAAGCCGCAGCAATAGTAGGCAGCTGGCCGTCACCACAGCAGGCAGACCCTCCCGCAGGGCACCCAGGCTGCAGCAGGAGGAGCTGGCTGACACCCCGCTGACAGGTGGCCTTCACCCACCAAGGCCCATGGCTGGTGGCTCACTCCCCCATAGGCTCAGCTGCAGAAACCCCTCTCCCTACCACCAACAGCATCCTGGATCATCTCCTCCAAATATTAGGTTGGCGCAAAAGTAATTGTGGTTTTAGCATTGTTGACATTTGCCATTTGATATTGGAATACATTCTTCAGTAAATGTGGTTACATTATACATCATTTTAATGTGCATTTCTCGCTGCATGTTTTTTTGCTAATGACTTATTACTTGCTATTTATTTTAGACTATGGAAATGATGTTAGACAAAAAGTAATTTCAAGCAATTTTCTTATTCACGTTCAAAATGAGTCATAAAGCAGCAGAGAACTCGAAACATCAACAACACATTTGGCCCAGAAACTTCTAACGAACGTACAGTGCAGTGGTGGTTCAAGAAGTTTTGCAAAGGAGACGAGAGCCTTGAAGATGAGGAGAGCAGTGGTGGCCATAGGACATTGACAATGACCAATTGAGAGCAATCATGGAAGCTTATCCTATCACAATTACAGGAGAAGTTGCTGAAGAACTCAACATCGACCATTCTACAGTCATTTGGCATTTAAAGCAAATAATTGGGAAGGTCAAAAAGCTTGGTAAGTGAGTGCCTCATGAGCTGACCGAAAATCAAAACAATCATCGTTTTGAAGTGTCATCTTCTCTTATCATGCACAACAACAACAAACCATTTCTCCATCAGATTGTGATGTGTGACAAAAAGTGGATCTTATATGACAACCAGCATCCCCCAGCTCAGGGGTTGGACGGAGAAGCAGCCCCAAAGCACTTCCCAAAGCCAAACTTGCACTAAAAACAGGTCATGGTCACTGTTGGGTGGTCTGCTGCCGGTCTGATCCACTACAGCTTTCTGAATCCCAGCAAAACCATCACGTCTGAGAAGTCTGCTCAGCAAATCAATGAGATGCACCGAAAACTGCAACACCTGCAGCTGGCTATGGTCACCAGAAAGGCCCAATTCTTCTCCACGACAACGCCCAACTGCACATAGCACAACCAACGCTTCAAAAGTTGAGGAATTGGGCTACAACGTTTTGCCTCATCCGCCATATTCACCTCATCTGTTGCCAACCGACGGCCACTTCTTCAAACAACTCAACAACTTTTTGCAGGGAAAACGCTTCCACAACCTGCAGGATGCAGGAATGCTCTCCAAGAGTTCGTTGAATCCGGAAGCACGGATTTTTACGCTACAGGAATAAACAAACTTATTTCTCATGGGCAAAAATGTGCTGATTGGAATGGTTCCTATTTTGGTTAATACAGGTGTGTTGGAGCCTAGTTATAATGATCTAAAATTCACAGTCCAAAACTGCGATTACTTTTGCACCGACCATATCACAGCTGTAAACGTCCACCATGGCCTTCGTAAATATTCGGCCTGCCATGGACAGGGCATATTTACAAAGATAGAGATTGATTTCCCTATCCGTGCTTATGTCCGTGGGTTTGGCAAGTTTGCGGTCCAAGTGAAGAAGAGAGACAGGTAGGGCTCTACGCTCACATTCAGTTGATGCTTTGCGTGAATCCTAGGGGTTTATGAGGTTTGCACTCTAGTTTCCGATGGAAATTATTTTAATGCCTTCATTAGCATCTCATTTCAAACTGTGGCATTCTTAATAATTCAAATGGTTAATACAGGGATGAATTGTGTTTTATCTTTTTGAATCAGAGGGCTATGAAAACAAGTGTTTTTGAGTGGAAGAGACAAAACCACTGGAAGTGAGTTAGCTAGGAAGTCTTTGGCCAGGCCATACATTTAAACATCACTGGTTAAGATTAAGATGCCCTCTTTCAGTGGTAAGAAATCGTAATTTGGGGATTCCAATTACATTTTCCGCACAGAACACCTCTTACGACTTTCTGTTCCAAGCGTCAGTCTCCCCATGGCAGGGAGGACCCCTGCCTTTTCAGTTCCCCGGCTCTGCAGGAATGATCCAATTAGGAAGTGGAACTCATTTTCCTTGATAGCTGGAAATTTGTCCTTTGAATTTTCCTTCATGGCATTCCCAACACGCCTTCTCACTGCCAAACTTGTCCTTATAATTTCTAAATCCTCTTCATTTATTTCCTTCTATGAGTGCTCCACCAAATTTGATGAGTACTCTATGTGCTCTGGTTTGCAATTCACTAATTGGTCCCCTGTATAAGACCTAATGCTATGGGGTGAAGGGGATGGATGCAGGGTGGGGCACTGAGCAAGGGGCATCACAGAAAGGTGCTGAAACACAGGTCTTACGACTGCTATCAGGCCAAATTCCACTTTGCTTCTCCTCTGTAGCCCTCTTATAAATCATTGACCTGGTCTTGGTTTTGAAATGGTAATCAGTAACCACAGCTAATCCTCCTCTGCCTCTCTTGCCAAGGAACTCATGGGAAAGGACTCCCAAATCTTTTGTAGTGACTCGATATCAGATAACGGGTTCTGCTTCCCAAGGTTGCTTTTTAAATGGGCCATTTTATAGCAGACGATCTTGTTAGAAGTCTGGGCGCAGAGACGGCACTTGTGAGATCAGGTGGTGGAGGCGAAGCCCCTTGGGTAGCTGCATGTGAAGGACATCGGGCCCTTTCTCCATCTTTTTCCACAGCGATCTCTTCGTGGGATAAACTGAAGCCAGGAGCGGGTGCCTGGAACACATCTTTATATATGGTCGAGGGAAGCCACAGGCAACAGGAGATGATATTAGAATGCATAGGGAAAAATTAAAACTGAAAGCAAATGTCAAAGCCAATTTCTTAAATAATTGCTTATCCAGGGTACAAGGAACCTGCCTCGGAAATACGCACTTGTCTTGGAAATACGCAGCAACCCCACCAAGAGATCATATATGGAAAATGAGTTGAGCGGATGAGTAATTTAACGAGAATTTCTTCTGCTGGTTTCCAAAGCATTGTCAAGACCGTGCGCCTGTCATCTGGATTGGTTTAAAATAAAACTCAGTTGGTTGGTTTTTTTTTTTTTTTAAGAACAGATGGAAAGAGGGACACAAAGGCAAACAGTATGCAAACAACAGCAGAGTCTCAAACAGGAGTGGGTAAAGCGAGGAAAAATAAACAGAAGTCTAGGAAATAGCTACAACTTCAGCCCTGGAAAGGCATTTTCCAATCTACTACGTAGACACTTTCAAGATGAAGGACCTCTGTTCCCCACCTTCAGCGACGGATCAGACTGTGGGGTCTGGTGGGCCCTAGAGACTGGGGGTGTCACCAGATCAGGGTCAGACTTGCGGGAGCATTTAGTGTTGCAAAATCAATACAAGGAGTTGGGAGTAATAAGAAAGTTTTCAAGCAAATGGAGAGAAATAACCTTACGACAAGAATCAGCATGACACGTACATTTTTTTTCATTACTGAGATGGGGGATTAAAAAAAGCAAACAATGAAAGAAAGCCAGTGTTAAAGGGAATTGAACGCTTACATAATTCAATAGAGAAAGTGATCAAGTACTGAAGTGAAAGTTCTCATTCTGGAGACACAGGCACTGATCTGCCCAGACGATGACATCCCCGGACGTCACATCCATCAGGCTGTCTCCGTGCCTTTCAGTCAGGGCAAAGGCTTCCAGCTGCTGCCCGCACAACTGTCCTAGTGCACGGCTGAGGGCCTCTGCAAGGCACCGTCCCCAAGCAAAAGCCAAAGGCAGCTCGGGTGCCCCTTTAATAGTGAGATGGGACATCTCGAGTGTCTGAAAGTGGATCTACCGCAATTGGTGGCTCTCCTTTGGGGTTATGACAGGCAGCAAGAGACCAAAAAGAGTATCTGGTAAATGTCACATGCAGGGTCTGGCCAGGGGGACACGGAGCAACCCTGGAAGCATTTCAGAATTGCTCTCACTCCTCCTGACCCTACACACCGCATACACCGCAGGTGCACCCCGAAAGCAAGTTCAAACACTATTGGAGACCCAGCCACTGCTGGGAAACCACACCCTCAGCAGACAGGTGCATTTGAGCAGCTGCAATTTCGGGGGCACCGACTTCCTTTGGGACAGAAATGGAGCAACACGGCAAAGAGGCGGAGATTAAGACACGACTGGTCGAACACGGCAAAACCCACTCCGAGGAAGGTGCTGTTTATACTGAACCATACGAAGAAAAGCCCCAGCCACAAATCTGTTGAATGCAACGGTACTTCCACACCAATGGCAGGTTCTGGTGCAAGAGAGAACCCACTTACGACTGTGGGCAGAAGTGTGTGCCATTGTGTTCACTGTTGGTGCTGCTCACGGGATAGTTATGAATTAGAGCGAGGATGACTGTGGTAGTCCCCACAACTGCTTCCCTGTCCTTCTCCCTCTGCCTGAGAGAGTCTCTTCCATCTACAAAGACCTAGAACCTTCTATTCTCTCTTACCTGTATCAAGTGCTGCCCTCAGAACCTACCTGCACTCTGAAGGAGAAAATGACAACGAATAGCTCTCTGCAAAGCACACGTGCATTTTATAGCCTAATCCAAACGGCCGTGGCTGTAGACTTCCCAGCACCACCAACAAGGGAGGAAACACGGCAAGGCCCGGACTGGCTGCAGCGAGGAGTCCAGTCGCCGCTGAAGCTCCCCTGAGAAGTAGAGAACCTCCCCCAGCCTCCCCCAGCCTCACCCAGCCTCACCCAGCCTCACTCAGCCTCACTCAGCCTCACTAAACATCTCTCAGCACCTGCCCTGGTTCACGGAGGCCCAGCACCCACCGCACTCCCAGCAGCCACTGCACTCCCAACAGTGCACACCTAATAGCTATAACAAAAAAGAATTCTAGGCATGCAACACGAAACTTGAGATTCCCATTTAATCTCAGAAACTGGATTACTAGAGCACACAATGAAAGTCACGGTCTTCCAAAAATCACATAACGTTGAGAAAAATTATTTATCCTTTGAAACCTCATCCCAATCGGTTTTTAAACTAAGTCGTTTCACCAGGCATATCTCGATTTGCGGAGGAAACGACAATGGCATAATAATTTCAGAAGGAAACACCAATTGCTAATCTCCGAAAGCCAGTTTGCAGTAGGTTAACAGGTTAGCGATCGTGAAGACATGTCCAGCACTCTTGCCTCTCTTCTTTACCATTGTCAACTGAAGGGAAGAAGTCAAGCTTCTAAAGAGCTAAAGCTGGTTTTATTCAGAAGTCGTAGGGAGGACTGTAGACTGAGGACTTACTGAGGACTGCTCCGGCACCGTAGCTCAGCCCACTGCTTACCCACAGGCGGTGGGGGTTCAGGACGTGCAAAGTCACGTCAAACTTGCTCAGAAGTTGCACCAAAGCAGAATCACATCAAGGTGTGGGTGTCAGAGGACATCTGGTCCTAGATTACAGAGGCGCAATTACCCCTTCAGAAGTTATCTTACGTGGAGGAAAAGGCAAGGACTGGGGTCATTTGTCTTTTAAGGAATGCTGTGACTCCGACAAGGGCCGTGGGGGCCGTGTGCTCCGCCCTGGTCTGTTTTCAAAGCATTTCTCCAGAGAGCTGCACGTCATCACAGAGCCAGGGGCTTTGCAAAATGACGCTGGCGAGCAGAAATAAGCAAAAATAGCTTCTTACACGCACTACTTTGTCTCCTACCATGTTCCGAGGGCCCTTTAGGGCGCTGCCAATTTCCCCAGCTCCTAATTTGCAACTCGTCCCTGTCACACCGATCGAGCTGAGGCCGTAGGGGAGCTGACGGAGGCGCAGCTGGACGACACTCCCTGATCCAGCAGCCCCCCCCAGCACAGGTCCAGGAAATCACCAACAGACAGCTCAGGCCCCTCGGAGGGCTGCGGCTCGCGGCAGGCCAGCGCAGGCTGGCCGACCACGTATCACAAGCTGGTGAGATGCCGTGTGAGTCACTGGATGCAGTGTAACGAGAGGGAAGACGGGTGTCTATCATTAGGACCTTCTGCCTAGCGGGTCTCAGGAAGGGCTTTAAATTGTGGTGGTCTGTCACTTTCATTCTGACCATTCAACTGGACGCCGGTGGGGCCCCAAGCGCTTGCCAGGCTGATCTTGTCCTGCCCCTTAGTGAACAGAGCGTACGGGTCTTTGCCACCTTGTGTCCTGCCTGGGAACGATGTCCCCACATCAAGAGCACCTCCTAATGGTCCCAGGCAAAATGGCAGCCAGGTGTTCAAACCTTGTCTTCTGAGCCTTCCTCCACCTCCTCCTCTTGCTTCCTTCCCCCTCCCAAAGAAGTCACCTGACCCCTGATCCCCAGTACCCTTGGACCCTTGCACCCATTACTCAAGTAGCGCCCCTAGCGGTGGTCTCCTTGCTAACTTTCCTATTTGAAATTCAGCTTTGTGTTCTGTTTGTCAGACATGGGCAAAGGACAGCGAGAGCTTTATAGTAGACAAAACATGCCTGCTACATAAGGCAAGACCCCTCTCAGGAGCCAAAGCCCAGACCCTTTCATCTCAAAGTCTTTACAAAGAGACTCTGCTGTGGTTTGGATATTTGTCCCTGCAAACCGCATGTTGGGGGCGCGCAGGGGGCGGCTAATGGGAGGATCCCTAATGAGCAGGTGAATGCCCCCAGCAGGCACGAGCGAGTTCTCACTCTGTTAGGAAACAGTCCCCCAGAGACTGGTTGTCGTGAGAGCTGACACCTCCTGATCTGCACACTCCAGCTGCCCTTCGCCTTCCCACGAGCGGCAGCTCCCTGGCGCCCTCCCCAGAAGCAGACACGGTGCCGGGCTTCTCGCACAACCTGCAGAACCGTGAGCCAGACAAACCTCTTTTCCTCATAGATTACCCGGCCTCGGTTAGTCCTGAGCAACGCAAAACGGTCTCAGACAGATGCTAACAGTGAACACTTCCAGGCCTCGGTTTATGTCATTTTTGTCAGGGGCCATTTTTATTTGTCTCGTTCCACACTCGAGACACCCAGCAAGTCTGTTTCTGAGTTAGTGTGCGCGGAGACAGGAGAGACTCACCTGTGGCTGCGTGTCTTCCAGAAGATTCTCCTCCCAAGCCCAGCCACGTGCTGCTTTCACTACCTTTCATTCGCTCACTCATTCCAGCAAGTCGACGCCTTTGCGTGTTCTGTGTCCTACGCTGCGTCTCTTCAAGATCAGCGTTCTCTCTGCGAACCCTCCGCCCGGCTTCCCATGGTGGGGTCCGCAGTGTGGCTTCCTCCTGCCCCTCGGGGAGGTTGGGAGGATGCACACACCCCAGCTCTTGTCTCCATTGTTACTAACTCCACGATTTCATGTGCTACTACTCATCTCAAAAATGTCTAATTGGTGACTCTTTCTAACGGTCCTGCATTTGGCCTCATGGTCTGATCTTCTTCACCTCTCTCGCAAAAAGAAAAAAAAAATATATTAAAGTTCGATTAGGTTACCAGCTGCTTTGAAGATGCCTAATGAGAGGCTGGGGTAAGCACAGCCCAGGAATGGAAATTTCCAGGAGGGTGGTCTTGGAGCCAAATGGTGCCCAACAAAACCATCAAAACCATCGACAAACCCTTGAGAAGGAATAGAAAAAGAGATGAAAAAGAAAATAAAGGAAGAGAAAATGTATGAAAGGAGAAAAGAAGAATGAAAGACAGTGGAAGGTAAAGACAGGAGAAGGTAAAAAGAGAAAACAGGGATGAGGGTTAAAAACCAGAGAGATGGGAGGAGACAATGGTTGGATCTCAAGGGGAAAAAGTATCTGGGGCCAGGTGCTAATGACACCCTCGTCTGCCCGCCCCTGAATCCCAGCCACATGCACACAGCTATTTTTCAGAAGCAGAAATAACTACTTATTTTTTTATTCCTCCACAGATGTGTGTTCTCTGAGGCCTTGTTTTGTTTTTTTCTTGTCCCCCACCCAACTAGTCAGGAGCTTTAAAACTCGCTCAGTGCCAAAACACACTTCGCTGCAATTGCAACACAAACAGAAGATTAGCAGAGGAGCACTAAGGGGAGGGGGGAGCTTTCTTCTCTGCCTTCCCAATAACAGGAGTTTTAAGCGTTCTGCTCACCTTCTAAAGATGGTCTTAACCAAGCTGATGATTCAAGGCTTGGTGGATGAAAAGGACCGTATCCTTGTGCTGAGCTATACGTAGCGCTCTGATGCTTTCCGAATCAGAGTTTCCAGTTCATCAGTTTATAATCATTTGCAAGGAGTTGAAAGTTTTCTTCTAAACAAATCTAACTGTATGGAAAGATCTATCAACACAGGAGAGGAAAACTGCTGACTGATGGGTAACACGACAATAACATATGGACCACGAGGCTGTGTGCCCAAGACTCATCTTTTTTCAAAGCTTGAAAATGGATTCCTCCTGTCCTGCACACTCAGGAGGGTTTACGAGCAGCCTAATTAATTAGAAGCATCTATGTGTCTGACGGGGACGCTCCCTCGGCTGGAACAGGCGCTCTCTGCTTCTCCTGAGTCCCTTGCTAGTCCCTCGCTAGTCCCTCTAATATTATTATTTTTTAAACACAGTTCCAAGCCTTTTTACAGCCTCCAGGGTCTAGCCATGGGGAGCCTTCCACAAATCAGTCCCAGTTCCTCTGTGCCGCCTATTCTCAACTGAAGCAAAATACATGCATCAGTGGAATGTTAAACAATTACTTTTCTTTAAACCTTTCTCATTTCCGATCACATGGAATGGCAGTGTGATAGCTAAGCAGACATGAATAAGTAATGGAAGATTTAAAAAAAAAAGAAGAAAAGCAGCAGCAGCAGATTTAAATAAAATATCCCTCATTACGGTGCTTAATTCTCTGCATTGCTAAGAAGACAGCTGTCTGGAGCAGCGCGGCAAGGTGGGTATTAAGGAGGCACGAGCCCCACCGTGTAGCATTGGAACCAGAGGTTTGACTCCAGGCCTGGGGAAGACGGGTGATGTTATCAAGGAGGAATGTGATTGTGTTGATTTCTCTGTTATTTTTATTCTGCACTTTAAAGGAATGAAGGCGGACTATCCCAAGGCGATAAAGGAGGTGTTAGAAATGCCGAATTTCTTTTGAAGTTCCTCCCAGGAAGTTGCTCCCTCCTGCAGCAGAGGTTGCCCGGGCAGTGAGCTTTGCCTCAGCGCCCTCTTGTGTTCACAGTGCGCCATGACGCCGTTTCCTAACCTTTCTGTCGAAGAAACTCTATTATTACTCTAATTACAGATTAATTACACCCTTTCATCAAGCGTAGAAGAAGAATCCATACAAAGCATGACGGCTAGAAAGCAGAAGACATGCTTTTTTTCTTTTTTTTTTTTTCTTTTTATTGCAAAATCATCTCTTTTCAACGCTTTTTCACTTCAGTAGTTTAGTAGTGGAGGGCTTTGCGCTGGAGTCAGACGCGCTGGGTTGGAATCGGAGCTCTTCGGCTGGCGCGCAGCCTGTCCCTGGGCAAGTTACCAACTTCTCTGTGTCCAGGACTCTGCATTGCAGGACTTAGATCCCAGGGTAGTTCTGAACACTGGACATAAAGGACTTTGAAAGTGCCTAGAGCCCTGCAATAAGTGTTAGCTGTTGCTCTTTATTATTTTTTAAAATAAGTCAAAGAATTGCTACATTTGTGCTGGAAGAGACTTCAGAGATAATTAGGTCCAATTTTATCATTTTTCAGCTGATAAACCTCCAATCCAAAGGAGCAAAGTGACCCAGCTGATCTGACTGATGGCAGAGCTGAAATCAGAACTTAATTCTTTTGGCTCTACGGGGCCCAGGTCCTCGGCCTTCCTGCAGATGGCTCCTTTGAGAAGCACTCCTGTCGCTCCGAGAGGCTTCCCGCAGGGTCCGAGGGGGAATGCAGGATGCTGCAGGCGCGGTACCGAGCCGCATTCAAATACCAGGCTCAGCGTTCCGGGCACAGGAGTAATGAGTAATCCCTATTCATTTTTTTATTAGGATAGTGCCATGACGATGAGATCTTTAATCCAAGGCTGTGAGAGAATAGGATGATCTGAGTGACAGTCTACCTAAAAATACTGGCCTCTGCCACGTTCAGGAAGACTTAAATGATCACACACACATACACACAAACACGCATACATCCCATGCTTGTAAATCTGTTTCCAGAGCGCCAGAGTCCTAGCCCTCCTCGTCTTCTGGATAATACCCAACTCCAAAGGCCCAGGTTCCAAGAGGGCGTTGTGTGAGTGTGGAACAAAGAGGCATGCTGGCTACAAAACTGACTTCTCTCATGGAAAGATTCTATTTGTTTTATTTTTAAAGAAGATACCATATCCCCAAAGGACGAATACTATACGAGTCCACTTACATGAGCTACGCACAACAGTCAAACACTCACAGAGACAGAAAGTAGAACACAGGTTGCCAGGGCTGGGGGAGGGAGAATGGGGTGTTATTGTTAAATGGGTGTGGCCAATGTTGCCATGGAAATGAAACACCAATCTACAGATTAGTTACTCGACTTAATGTCTGTTGGGCTAAAGATTATTTTCTCTTGAATTAAGACTCATAATACACCAAAGGCTTAAGGTCCCATTTTGGGTGACCCTCTGGTGTCTCTTAATCCCCTCTGGATTTTCTGACTGCACCTATGGCTGATATACACACAAACTGGTATAAACATAGTAACTGGCCAAAGTATTTTGTGGTCTCTGAACATGAACAGTGGCCATTAATGAAGGAAACTAGAAAACTCTTTTCCAAAGCAAACAGACATGTAGACTTCAAATATGAAACATCAGCATATAGCAATCACCAGACTCACCCGGTCGGCGTGTTTGTTTGGAAAGAGGTTCAGAGTAGAGATGGGAAGACCAGGTTCTGGTTCCAGCTCACCCATTCATTTGCTGTGGGACCCTGGCAAGTGGAGTGACTTCTCTGGGCCTCAGATTTTCTCCTCTAAAACAAGGGGCTCATGAGGTAACCCCTAAAGTCTTTCATAGTTTCATTCTATGACCTGGGCCCAATATTGGTCCGGATCTACCATAGCTGTGAGGTAGGGTACGATCCACAACTACGTAACTGAAAAACTTTCAAATGAAATTTAATCATACTAAGAATACAATTTGATTGAACACATTAAAAAATTAGACTGCTATTTATCTTTCTGGAATCATCTGCAAATGTAGAGTGGGAGACTGAACATAGGATTTCACATATCAAAGCAAAAAGAAAATTGGTGAGCACAACATACAAGATTTTTTGTGCCAGATTGCCCTTTTAACACCCACTCTTTCTTTTTAGACCCACTTATGTAAGTCATTCAATCCCCAAAACTTGGGTCCCACCCCCTTACCTTTTCTACTGACACTACGGATATGCAGAAATCAGAGACAACTCTGACAAGCCATACATGAGACATGACAGAACAACGCTTTCTTGAAATCTAGACTAGATACACGAGAGCAAGAAGCAGGAAAAAAGATGAAAACTTTTCACATTCCTTTCTGCCTTCATCTGAAAATTTCCCCTCAGAAATGAGATGAGTGAAAAGTTACAAGCACCATTTTATAAGTAGGATGAGTTGCCTGTGTTTTATACTGTTAATTTTGTACGATGGAAACTATGTTTCAGCGCAAATGGTCCTATACTGCTAGCTGGCTATACTCTGCAAAAGGACGTATGGAAAAGATCTTCATAAAAAAATATCTGTGGTGTGAGCTAGTACAGTCCTTCTGTGTGGAAAGGCATTAAAACAGAACTCTCGAGCGCAAGAGCAAAGGTCATTTTTCTTTTCAGGGGACACCGTGATTTCCCCCAAGAAAAGGAAGAATTGAATACCCTCTTTGATGCTCCGTTTCCACTCCAGACTTCTGATCTACCCTAGTCCTTTTCCTCTTCATTATGCCTCGAGGGACTGGGAGTAGACTCGATCTTGGCTGCCGCATCTCAACTCTTACGGAGATCAGACACAAGGGACTCGTTACCCTACTTCCTCAAAAAAGTCCAGGGCGAAGAAACAAATGAACTAGTCTAAAGATTCCGGTATTGGAAAGAAGTTGCAATCTGTCCCATGATAGTTTTATGGGTTTAATCTACCCAACGGGTCTGAAAGAAACCATATTGTCTTATTAAAAGTAATGGTACAAATTTTTCCGAGTTTGACACGAAACTAATCTTTCGTTAAAAGAATGTTTTATAAGCTATGTCAAAAGTAACTGAATTCTTATTAGAACGGTATTTTTGTGGCAACAAGCCTGCAGGCCCTCAGGAGGCATGTTAGAAACTTTGTATGTGCTGCAACTTGGAGCTTATCTGTAGGCTAATGAAGGTATGTTTGTTTTATTAACAAAATGGGATGAACAGCTTTATCATATGAAAACCATGTAAGTCCTTTGCAGTCAAGAAAAACTGGTTCAAATACCAGGTCTGTCACTTATTTGCTATGTGAATATATGGGCATGTTTACCTATACAAGCCTCAGTCTCAGCAAACTGAAAATTTTAGTGTCTGCCTTCAAGGTGAGGAGTGAACAAAGTAATATTTATGAAGTACTCCCATCTGCGCCTGGCACACAAGAAGTCTCCGGTAAACAGCAGCTGCTGCTATCATCACCGTCATCGTTCCATGGTGCAAGTCACTTTGAGATGATCACGTCTATGATTTGAAAATATCACCAAACTAAATGTTTTTCCAAATGCAACAAATACATCCAAATGTTTCCTGAGTCACTTGAGGTTACCTTTATTAAACTAATAAATGACCAGAGACATTTATCAAATCTTCTATTAAAGAAGAGGAATGAAGAAATCCTTCTTGCTCTGCTTCTGTAACATTAACTGAGAGTTGCCTGAATACCACCTTAAGTAATTAGAATATTACAAAGCAATCATACTCAAGATCCTTTAAAGACAGAAATGACGTCTGAAGATAAGAGGGGAACAGTTTACCAAACTCAAATAAGCAGGCTATTATTCTTGAAGGACATTCTCAAGAAACTAAAAATGAGCAATCTGCTAAAACAATGGAAAACAATCTAAGTAGTCACTTCTTGAGTACACCTCTCTAGAGTACAAATATGACACCACTAAAGGAATTCTCACCATGGGAAACAGTTGCCGTAAGTGACAAGAATACCAAGAATGCGAAGCTCAAAGCCAGAATTCCATCCCTGTTCTGGCTAATAATAGCTGTCAGAGCTATTTCCAGCCATTTAGGCCTCTGAGTCTCAGATTCCTCATGTATCATACCACCTACTCTACAGGGTTGTTTTGTAAATCAGAAATGAAATGATTATAAAGTTTTTTATAATCTATAAAATAATATAACTGCTGTCAGTTATGGTGTGCTGGAGCCAGCTTATACCTCCTGGTGAGAGCCAATTGATAAGTTTTCAAGAATTTTATGAACCAGTTGTTACACCATTAGTAGCCTGAAATCAGCCACAATGGGAGTATTTACACCATGGAAATGGGCAGACGTTGCAAATCAGGACTTCTTTTTTTTCCTGGAGAGCGGCTTATTAACCACTTACCAGCACACTGCTGGTTCTAGTTGCTGTTATAAGTATATTAAAACTTCCTAGGCCTACAGAAGAGTGAGCAAAAAGGAATCTACTATGAGGAGATATATCTCAATCAGACTCTTAAAGGAGGAATATAATCAGATATAGTGTAGCACATTTCCATCAGACATGTTAAATCCAAAAGAAGACAGCAGAATATTCACTTTATTAGCAATGCAAGGAATATGCCGGCACCCTAAGAAGCAAAAAGGGAAAAATACCACAGGTTACTACAACCTCTTGCACACCCTGTGGTCTGAACTTGGTTTCGAATGGCATCACTAAACTGCATAACCACTGAAGATCTGCCAAAATGTAAAGATAGGGGATTGTTTTTAAGCTGAATTCGCAGAAGTGTGCTGGTTTCCAAATAGACAGATGCAGAGACGCAGTTTCCATAAAAGAGACAATGAGCGCAGACGCTGTTCCTCAGAGCTGCAGCGCTCTAGAGTTACAGATTGTATTTTAAAATAGAAATCTCCTTTTGGATTTTGGAGACCTTTCCTGAAAACCTCTGACCAATCAATACCATTCGCGAAGGTCGCCCCGCAATTCACCAACACCTTACATTCCAAGACACCTTTTCTGACATTTCCACTTCCCCAGATATCTGGCACAACGACCAAGGAAGCAGGCAGGAGTTAGTAAAATACTGAAAAGGCCAGAAGCCTGAAAGTGCAGTAGCTCCTACGGTATTCCCCAGAGCAAATGAACGTGCACAGGAAACCTGGGTTTACGGCATCTCTTTTGAGAGCAAAGAGAAAAAGGAAGACCACTGGAATCGAATCCAAATTGCAACCTTCAGTTGAACAACAACAACAAAAGTCTCATAAAATGGCGAGTGAGTGGACTAAGAAGTAGGAGGGTGAAGAAAGGATGGTGGGAAGGAGGAAGGCGCTAAGCGACCGTCCCTGTCGCCGTCTGGTCGGGACAATGAGAAATCACAGCGCATGGGGCTGTACTGATTGCAGAAGAAAGTAAAACAGGCTTCAGCTAACTTCAAGACTCTTTCACAATTCCAGGTTATCGTTTACTTGTGTTAGTTACAAATTCACAGCATCCCAAAAGATACTGGCAAGGTCCTTGGAGAATATCTAGTATAAATAACCCTTACTTTTGCTGAGAGGAAACGGAGGCCCATGGGGTGTGAATGACAGGAATGATGCTACTCGGACACCAGAGACAAAACCCACGGGTCGTAATCCCCAGGCGGGTGGCCTCTACACACCCCTTGAGCTCCATCGATGACAATAATCCAGATCATCGGATATACAATGTTTTAATCAGCGAAGCAGACCAGAGCTTTTCCATGCTCGACAGGCCATCGGTGTCAACAAATGATGGAAAATTGTAACGCAGTAAGAGTAGCACTTTCACGTCTGAGCTGGATTCGTGCCACATCGGAGTCTGTAGGGTCTCCCCGTTCCCCTACCCCCACCCCACTCACTTTGTCTCTCTGTCCTGACCCAAAACCGCAGAGTGCCTTGACCGCTCTGCGACCCAGCCAGCAGCAGGGTTTTCCCAGCAGGCTTGAACCCAGACTGGGACCTTGAACGTTCCCAGGCACTGATAAAGGTGTCTCAGTTGTTGCCTAAAACACTGAAAGAAACTGGCCCCGGCCGTGAGCCAAATTCCTTACACCCTTATATAAACTCCATACCCCGACGCCCTCGCTGCAGACACGCCGAGGTGGATATGTCACTGTCGTCTCCAGGGTTACGGCAGCTCTCTAAGCTCACCTAATAAATGCTCTGGACGGATCACCCCCACATTTAGTGCTTGTGTTTCTTTGAAATCCCAAGGAGCCCCATTTCGGGAAGGTTTGGGGCACTCCCTTGCGGGAACTCTCCTGGCGCCGTTCTTGGGGCCATTCTAGCCTCAGGTTTCCCAGGACGACACGAGGTCATGAAATGAAGCTCCAAGAAAACATGAGGAGAACTACCCTGACTTCAGTTCCCCACCAAGCAGAAGTGGGACCTGTGGCCGCAACCCGCTGACGCAGGGTTAGCAAGCTCCCCGGGTCGCAGCTGTGTCAGGACTTGCAGGCTTCTCTCAGGATGGTCGTGCTCCCGAGCACGTGAGAATTACCCCGGAGCAGGGATACAAGAGAAAATCCTTGCACGGGAACGAACCGGACTGCAGCAGCTACGAGAACATATGAGTAAACCCACCTTTCAAATAAGCAGGACAGATTTCCACAAAGTTGTTTCAACATCTCTGATTTCAAAACAGAATTTGCATTCCCCACTGCTCCCCAAGACACGGAGCAGAACAGAGAAGGGGACAGAGGATGCTTCACTGTCCTCCTGCACCCAGACCTGCCACCTTCTTCCTCCCACTGCGCGGAGTTTCTGCCCTGCCTGTCACCATCCCACATGCCACAGGATTCGTTAAGTTTCAATGCTCTGTGACACATAAATATGCGATCCAACTAAGAGCTCATAAAGGTCACCATCCAAATTGGGCGACACATCTCCCATCTGATCATTCTAGCAGCTAATGAGCTGTTTAGGCTCACACAGCTTGACAAACATTTGTAGGAGTTTATGTTCCCCGAAGCCTTTGGCATATGCACACGGAGGCTGGAACAAAGCTGTGAGTACAATAGGCGACAATGGCGGGGACAGTCGCAGCTTAACTTCACGACGCTCACGTTCTGAGGGCAACGCGAGGGCTTGAATTTCAACAGCACGGGGGCTGCCTGATTTGGATGTTACATCAAATTAATGGCTGACGGAGCAACGAGAACGTCCTTTGGAATATGCACGTGGATGTGTTCAACGAAGACAGACGCATCCACGGTTTTTCAGACTCTGAATCAAGATCCAAATTGGGGGCTTCCTTCTGCGGACGATCCGCTGAAGAAACAGAAGGAAAAGCAGCACCTCCCTTGAGGTAAAATCACCCATCAAATAACTTCGTGGAAAGGAAGACAAATCCGACTCAGGAAATAAAGAGCATAACACAATTTTGGTTTAAGGACATGAGTAATATCTCTGTTTCATTGCTGACCCCAAACCTTGCCCTCCAATATTTGTGGCTCAGGTTTTACATCGTGAATACAAGAAAAGTGACTACTTTATGAAGAGCATTCAAAAAAAAAAGAAGTAGAATTTCAAGTTTTGGAGGGAGGATTTTTGTTTGTTTTAGCGGAAGTTAAGTTGCATTGCTTGTATCAAATGGGGAACATTTTATCACTGTGGGTGAAGTGCCAAGCTCATGTACAGACAGTCATTTTTTCCTTTTTCATTTATTTGACAGATAAAAATTGTATGTATTGTGTACAACATGTTTTGAAACATGTACATGTTGTGTGGGAAGTTATTATTTAAATATAATACATTCTTTTGTGATTCTTTATGCTCTAGTATAAAGTGAACGAAGATGCCTGAAATAAGTGTAAGTTTTCAAAAGCGTCATTCACAAAGCTAAGAATTTTCAGAGGAAACTGCATTGACATTGAAAACTACTATTTTCTCCAACGTTTTAAAAACCGGCTACATAAAATTCTTTCCTGACCTAAAATTCTTCATTTTTCCTTAGATATTTCCTTAGGTTAAAGAATTATTTTATTTTATTAGTTTCTTCCATCAAATACCAGTAAGTACATGGTGATACACTATACACCACATGGAATTATAGAAATAACTGTGAAGTCTCAGGATGCAAAGCTGGACATTTCGGTTCATAATAACCAGAGATCACCCCTGCCACGATTTAAAAGGATGAGAGGCTCGGATCAGGAGGTCACATGAGCATTCACAGCTGCAGCCAGGAATTTTCTTAGAAGTTTTATAGATATAGCTCTCTATGTCACATAAGAGCACTATATGCAAATGAATATTAGTAGGTATATATGCTAAGAGTTTTGCATATATTTTATAATTTAATGGGCATTATGCGAAAAGTTTTACACATTCTACAGCATAAGATCTATTATATTTTATATGTTCACTTACCTCACCTCAGCTGTCCCTCACAATGACTGAAACAGGATTTCATCCTCACCTTATAGATGAGGAATCCGAGCTCAGGGAGAAAGAAGTTAAATGACGTGCACACAACCAACCAACCAGTAAGGAGTAACCGGGATTAAAACTCAGGTCCACCAAGCAATAAAGCCCATGTAGAAGCCGGCTTCGTTCTGTTGATTTGTTTGTTTGTTTGTGGGTCTGTTTGAACCTCAAGGTCTTTGTCACACAGGAGGCTCCTTGGGCCACCCTGACCCTAACCATGTGGGTGAGCAGCCTGGCCCTTTGCCGGGGATGTTGCTATACTCATCCCGGTCCTCTGTAGTGGACAGCAGACTGTTATTGTCACGTAGCTGCGAAAGAAGGTTGTTAAGGGAAGTCTCTATAGTCTCATCGGGGCCACTAAGCTCCTCCAAACCTTACGTTCAACCATAAATTCAGGGATACAGGGACAGGAGATGCCAAGCCAGCACTAAGCCAGGACAGGGCAGCTGCTGGATCTTGGCCCCAGGTCAAACCCAGAGCCCATCTGGGGTCCATCTTCAGCCTACTGCTCCGCGTGGTCAGTCGCTCACCACTTAGCCCTTAAATAAGAAGCTTGTGCCTGTTGCAGCCCCCTCTCTGTTCGGAAGCCCTGCAAATGCCAGAGCAGGCAGGTGTGCGCCCCTTAATGACACTTCAGTCAACAGTGGACCACGTATATGACAGTGGTCTCATAAGATTATAATACCATATTTTTACTATACCTTTTCTATGTTTAGATATGTTTACATACACAAATACTTACCACTGTGTTACAATCGCCTGCAGGATTCAGTGCACGAACATGCTATGCAGGCGTGTAGCCTGGGAACAGTAGGCTACACCATATACCCTCGGTGCGTAGTAGGCTATGCCATCCAGGTGTGTGCAACTCTGTGACGTTCTCACAATGACGAAACTGCCTGATGACACACTTCTCAGAATGTATCCCCATCGTTAAACGATGGGTGACTGTATTTGATTATTTGGTTTCTGACAAATAGCTTTTCTCTTCAGTCTTTCCAAGGACAACGGTATTTTATCAAAGAAGTTTAAATACCTCCAGAAAGAATGCTGAAGGCAAGTATCAGCAAGGATGTCTAGCACAGCTTTGACGCTTCCCCAAGCAGTATTACTCTTAAAAGCAGAAAAGAGTGCAATTCATTCGATTCTGTTTAAAAATCAAATCCAGAGGGCCTTCTCTACCAAACTGCAGTCTAATCTTTTACAGTTGCTTTGAGGTCAAATATTGGGCCCAAATCCAAAACTATCTGGCAAAATCTCTTGTCCCTTAAGATGGGATTTGCACAGTAGAGTAACTTAAACTTAGTTACAATTCTATTTCCCTTTCACATTAAAAAAAAAAAAAAAGTTTATTACTTCTTTCTACTCAGTATTATTTACAGTCTGGCCAATGCATTCTCCACCGCCTTCCCTCCTGACTCCGTCCCGCAGGGGAGATGGAATTGGTGGCTATCTTATTCATTAATATCACCAAGCTGGTGGGCCAAGTGCAGCCCATGATGCTAATGCCACATAAGACAGAGAGGAAACCTAAACTGAAAAATAAATGTGACTGGTTTAAACTCTGGAGCCTGAGAAATTAAAGAATTAGCCTCTCTTACCCTACCTTAAACAAGACCAGAACCACGTCCCCTGAACGATGATATCTGAATGCTTTACAAAGTATTAGGAAAACGAACAATGGTCCTGACAGCCTTTTCTGGTTACATCTAATGTGTATAAGGAAGATGCATAGAAAAGCCAGGCGTGTTTTTATACCCTTTGTACCGTGGCTGTACCCACGCCCCTCGCCCCCGACCCCGGGAGCTGCTCTCCTATATTGCCTTCACTCAGCAATGCAAAGGAAAAGGAAACCAATGAATAGCTCTGGAGCCCTCCACATCTAAAGCCTAAGATAAATAAGCTCAGAAATAAAGATTCAGAGTCATTGAATCAATGAGCGACTCCAAATGTCACCTGCAGATATTGTGAAATGAGATCTCGCTCGTCTATGACAGAGAAAAGGTAAAATGATCTGAGATTTGTTCTTGTCAGTCGAGCCTTTGGAGGTCAGCAGACCGATGTTTAATCCCGTTCCACCACTTACTGGCTGCGTGATCCTGAGCAAGTTGCCAACCCTTTTGAGGCCTCCGTGTCATTACTGTAACAGAGGAAGAGTATCCGTCCCTCCCCGACAGTGCTGTCCTGCCACGGCAGAAGGCCCTGGGCAGGCCCCACGTCTCAGCGGGCAAGGTGTCCTCCTAAGCACCCTCTCCCACGAGGGACAGAGTGGTGTGCCCCCGTAAACCTTTCGTCCTGTCCTGCAAAGCCGCCCAGGTTAACACTCTGATCCTTCCTATTCCAAAACCAATATCCCAATTTTCTATTCTAAACCTTTTGTACAATGGAGGCCCAGAGGAGTGGGGAGCTCCACTCTCCACAAACCCCTGCCCGGAGAAGCACGAGTCCTCCCAGCGAACCCACCGCCTTCCCCCCGAACTAGCCTGCGGGGAGGCCAGCTGGCCTCGTCGCCCTCTGCGCCTCCCTCCCCACGGCCCTGCTCAGTAACGACAGATCACGCCGGACCTCCCGGCCTGTCCCTGTCTCTGCCACATCCTTCAACACCTATAAAATAGGCATATCCCGGCTGGACGCGGTGCTGCGCGCCTGTGGTCCCAGCTACTCGGGAGGCCGAGGTATGAGGATCCCTCGAGCCCAGGAGTTTGAGGTTTGCAGTGAGCTGTGATCACACCATGGCACTCCAGCCCAGAAAACACAGCGAGACCCCGTCTCAAAGGAAAATAAATAAATAAATATATAAATGGCGTATCTGTGCTTGGGGACACCTGCTCTTCCTTTGGGTGGGCAGTGCCACTTGAGGTATGCAGGGGTCCCATTTCCACCCATGTGGAGAACGTGCGTCCCCCAGCCTGCATTAGGCTATGCAGGTGACAATAATAATTGCCTGCCGCTCAGGGCAGACGCTGTTTCACACCAGGTTTTGCGGCATATTTGTCTTCCCGGCTCTGTGAGGGACGCTCAGGAGGTGACGACAGTCATAGGCACATTCGCGGGTTCTCAGGGACACGGAGTTGAGGAAAAGCAGCGTGTCACCCCCTCGCACACTGCTGTGCGTCCAACAGCCAACACCGCCTGTATGCCCTGGATTCCCACACACGTGACGCTGTCTTAGAGAAATTCAGTTCAAGCATACACTCAGAAGCTCTTGTCACCCAAATGCCAGAGATGCACTAGGACTTTGATGGCAATAACCACTCAGGTATGGAACTGAACATACGGGAGGTGCAGACATGCCTGGTAAGCACTTGTCCTGTGGAATGCAGGGCCCCGGGGACGTCAGGGCTGTGTGGCCCGCCCCAGGTGTGTCCCCGTGGGAGCACTGTGCCCTTGCTGTGACCTTCACACCCCGCCAGTGCTGGTTTCCCCGTAAGGGTGTCTGAGATGACTAGGTGACAGGGAGAGCCCAAGGAAATCTAAAATTGAAACAACGAGCTGTTTGTGCCCCCGCTCCTACTGGTGGCTGAAAAGAGAGCAAAGAGCCCGGGCCTCGGATTTCCCCAAAGGAAGGGACAGCAGAACAATTCCAAATAAAAATAAACCAAACGTGCTCCCTTCAAACAGAAGTTTTCCTACTTTTATCATATTTAAAACAATTCTGATACTGTATTCTTTTGCAACTTCATATAAAACAGAGAAATGTTTTCTCCTTCTTCTTCCTCCTCCTCCTCTTCCTCCTCCTCCTCCTCTTCCTCCTCCTCTTCCCCCTTCTTGTTCTTCTTCTTCTTCTTCTTCTTTTTTTTTTTTTAGTACATGGAGAACTCCAGAGACATTTCTTAACAGAGCAACCACTTACGTTGCATTCATACAGAATCAATATCTCTACAGTTTTTTTTTTTTTTTTTTTTTTTTACCTATCACTGGGTTATTGACTTGGGGACCCTGGACGTGTTGTCTAACCTCTGAGCATCAGTGTCCTCCGCTGTAAAATGGGAACAATGCAGCTCGAAAGATTGTTGTGACAGTTGACATAACACGTGTCAAGAGCCCGGCAAATGGTACGTGCTCCACAAATAGTATCCGCCGACATCTAGACCAGGTTCCTCAGAGGTGGCAACTGAAGATCAGAGAAGTTAAGTAACTTGCCAAAAGCTGCCTGTGTCATTTTTTGGACAAATGGAGACAGGGACCTAGGTCTTTTGATGACTCGTCAACTCACAAGATTATCTTTGACCCCATAGACAAACCATCCTGCACACCTTCTAGAGCTCTGCTACGAAAAGGAGGGGCAAGGGCCAGCTGCAACAGCGTCACCTGGAAACTCATCACAAATGCATAGTCTCAGGCCACCTACGCCCTCTTGAATCAGAACTGGCATTTTAACTAGCTTGCCAGATGGTTCAGATGCAGGGCGACATCTCCAAGGCACCATGCTAGGGGAACTTCAAACCACTGTCAGCTCTTACCACTGAAATATTCACTCATTCACTCATTGTTTCACCCTACAAATATTTGCAGTAAGCCCTCTACGTGCAAGACACCGAGGGGGTGTGAATACGATATAATCCCTGCATCACGGAATACAGTCTAGCGGCGTAGTTTGATGCTGCCCAAAACTTGACCCAAGATACCAGGCTTAACATACAAAAGGCAGGGAAGAAAGGCGGCATTCACACACATCTCCAAGTCACCCAGGTACAAAAATGTCATCTGCTTGTTAAAATAATCAAGGTGGCAGATAGGCCTAGAGTCAGACCAGGCCTGCTGCTATCTTGACCCAGGGGCAGGACTGTAGGCAAACTCCCTCCCCGAGATGGGTCCCACCTGAAAAAACAAAACCTTGGACTTCAGGAACAACCAGATTCTGCCCAGCTTTCTTAGTCTCTCCCTAATGTATCTGGTTTTATTCATTCATTCGGCAAATATTTGAGCGACACTATCTGCTGGGGACGGCTTCAGTGCTGGGAATGCCTTGGTGACAAGATAAATGAGGCCCTACAAGCCAGCAATAAATGCCACGCCGAGCACTGAGACAGGGTGATGAGATCCGGTGTCAGTGGGTGGCTGATTCCAGCTGGGGGTTCAGGAAGTCCTCCCGGAGCAGCGTGATTTAAGCTGAGACCCAAATGGCAAAAAAGAGAGAGCCGTGTAATACTTAGGGGAAACCACTCCAGGATGAGGAACCCCGCCCCCCAGGTGTGAACAAGCGTGGTGCAACCAGGCAGGTGGGGAAGGTTCTGGGTGCATAATGGATAGAGGGGAGAGAAGGGTCAGATAAAGCCTCATCTCCAGGGAGGGTCCAGCCACGCAAGGCTGAGCAGCCAAGGGAACCTTCTGGATTAATTCCTGTGTGTGACCGGAAGAGTGTTAGGCAACGATCTGATGTTAAATCCTCTCATTATACAATGAAGTATTGAATACGCTGTTATGGACTGAATTGTGTCTCCCCTAAAACTAACACGTTGAAGCCCTAACCCCCAGTGCTTCGGAATGTGAGTGTGTTCAGAGACAGGGTCTTCAAAGAGGTGATTAAATTGAAATGAGGTCATGAGGGTGGGCCCTAAACCAACCCTGCTGACATCTCGAGAGCTCTGAGAAAAATAAATTTGTGTTGCTGAAGCCACCCAATCTGCGGTGCTTAGCTGCAGTAGCCCTAGCAAACCCGCGTAAATTGAAGAATTTGTGATCTCTATAACCACGTGCAGGAAACAGTAAGTTCCTCTGTGCTACTCGAATGGGCCATGTTCTTAGAAATGCCGGCTTAACGTTTCTAACTCTCTCCACATCTAAAATTGGTCTTAAATGTCCTTCAGGCCAGAGATCTAAACTCCAATTCTGCCTGATTCCCACAGTCCTTTTCCGACAGTCCTTCCGACAGCTCTTAAACTGGTCCCGGGACGATGCCTGCGTTTCCCCAGCAAGTCATCCCACCCGAGTTTCCCTCCGCTTCCGGTTTCAATTAAAATCATCCATCATGTTAGTCGTGATACTTTTTCCTTACATAAAACTCACCTCCAAATTTTATAAGCTCCAGGGCTCACAACACCTGGACCCACCACTGGTTACAAGAATGGACGAGGCAGACACTGAGGATGGCAGAAGTGAGACAGCGACCCCATCTCACGTCCCTCTTCGTGACACGATGAGGACTTGAATTCGCACGTGTCTAACTACACAGCTCACGCTCGGTCCAGCGTGCACTAACGAGCGAGTCAGCTCATTACTCCTGGCCTCAGTTTCCTCAATATTTTCTTCATAGGATTTCATAGGAATCACTCAAAGAATATCTCTAAAGCACCTACGTAAGAGTCGGCAAATGAATGACTCTGAAATACAGGATTGTTGGATGAATAATACTTTGAAAAACCATACACCGCAAGTTCCATTCAGTCCTCAAATTCAGTACCTATTGATACGGAGTTCTAACGCAGCAAACCTTCACTAAGCCCTTACTGTATACAAAGAGCACACAGACACTGGGGATAGAAGACTAATGACCTCATAAAGCAGGCACAGATTCGGGGGAAATAGACATATAAACAAATAAGAATAAAGCATGCAAAAAGAATTAAATATCTTCATCCTTTTTACTATTTCTCTTTATTGAATATTTTGCTCTGTTTTATTTCTCTAAGGAATTATCTCTTGCCCTCTGGTCTGAGGTTGACTGTGTTAGTTAATTAACAGTTCTATCAGCCACAGAGCTGCCTTCGGTTATAACTTGAATGATGTTTAAGGAGACTGAGTTAAAGCTGTGAGTTGAACAAACACTGAATAAGATTTTTACCGGTATCACCATTAAACCCCCCCTAGGGAAGTAGTAGTTCCTCAAAAAGAGGCCAAATTTAACTTTGCCAACAGCACAAGTTAAGAAGTTAGGGAGAGGCTGGGCACAGTGGCTCACGCCTGTAATCCTAGCACTCCAGGAGGCTGAGGCAGGAGTATCAGCTTGAGGTCAGGAGTTCAAGACCAGCCTGAGTAAGAGTGAGACCCGTTCTCTACTAAAATATAGAAAATTAGCTGGGCAACTAAAAAGAGAAAAAATTAGCCGGGCATGGTGGTGTGCACCTGTAGTCCCAGCTACTTGGGAGGCTGAGGCAGGAGGATCGCTTGAGCCCAGGAGTTTGAGGTTGCTGTGAGCTAGGCTGAGGCCACGGCACTCTAGCCCTGGTGACAGAGTGAGACTCTGTCTCAAAAAAAAAAAAAAAAAGAAGAAGTTAGAGAGAAAATATTCAATAGGCAACTCTCTCTCTGACATTAAGCATTTACAATATTTGCCTGATTGTAAAATTTGTTATCAGTGGGATGCACAGGACAATGACACTGACCAGTCAGCTAGATGACAGGGACAGCCTGGACCGGAAGCTGAGAAAAGTATCTGCCACCCACTCTGCGATTCCTCGAGGGTGACTGGCAATGTTTTGGAAATGCGGGGTCTACAGAGTGTGAGCCAAGCTCTGCCTTTGGGAGAGTACGTGGGCTTGGGCCAAACCTCATGATGCCTCCACTTAGTCAAGAATAATAATATTGGCAGTAGATAACTATACAGTAATAGAGACACAGGTTGAGTGTCCCTTGTCCTAAACGTTTGGGACCAGAAATGTTTCTGATTTTGAATTTTTTCAGATTTTGGAATATTTACATTATATTTACCGGTTCAGCATCCTTAATCCAAAAATCTGAAATCTGGAATGTTCTAATGAGCATTTGCTTTGGGTATCATGTCGGCACTCAGAAAGTTTCAGATTCTGGAGCATTTCAGATTTTAAATGTTCAGATTAGGGATGCTCAACCTGCAAGAATAACATCGACCCCATAGAGAGGATGAATGAGATAAAACAGGTAATGTATATGGTAAATGAACCATTTATTTTAAAGTTTTTAAGACTTTTTTTTCATTTACACACAGTATCACTCACTTGTCCTTGTTGCTGTTGTATAGTTCTAGGGTCTTAACGCACGGACTGGTTCTTGTAACCGTCCCTACAAGCAGGACAGAGAATGATCCCAAGGGTCCGAAAGAATTCCCCTGAGCTGTCAATTTCAGTGAGATCCTCTCCCTCCCCCACTCCCTGGGGGTCTGTCTTTCCCAGAATGTCACATAAACAGGGTCCTACAGTATACAGCCCTTGGTTTCTTTCCCTCAGTATAGCACACTTGAGATGCTGCCAGGCTGTTGTGTATGTTAATAGTTTGTTCCCTCTTATTACGGACTTGTGTTCCATTATGAGAACGCACTACCGTTTACGATTCCATTCCCTCAGTGAGGGACATTTGACTTGTTTCCAGGTTCATGCAATTATGAATAACGCTGCTATAAATATTCACTATAGTTTTTTTTCCCACATTGTTACACAGTTTTATTTTTTTTTATTTTTTTTTTGTTTGTTTTTCAGCTCATTATGGGGGTACAAAAGATCAGGCTATATACGTTGCCCATGCCTCCCCATCCCCCCCGAGTCTGAGCTTCAATTGTGTCCATTCCCTAGACAGTGCACATCACACTCATCATGTAGGTGTGCACCCCTCCCCTCCCCCCACCCCATCCCCCCCAGTCAGAACTTCAAGCGTGTCCATTCCCCAGGCAGTGCGCATCGCACTCATCAAGTAGGTATACACCCATCCCTTCCACCCAGCCCCGACCTCTGTCCGATACCCAATTGGTGTTATTCCAAAATGTGCACTCAGGGAAACCAGTTTGCTGGTGAGTACATGTGGTGCTTGTTTTTCCATTCTTGGGATACTTCACTTAATAGAATGGGTTCCAGCTCTCTCCAGGAGAACCAAAGAGACGCCATATCACTATTATTTCTAATAGCTGAGTAATATTCCATGGTATACATATACCACATTTTACTAATCCATTCATGAATCGATGGGCATTTGGGTTGTTTCCACATCTTTGCGATTGTGAATTGTGCTGCTATAAACATTTGGGTGCAGATGTCTTTTTTTATAGAATGACTTTTGTTCTTCTGGGTAGATGCCCAATAATGGGATTGCTGGATCGAATGGTAGGTCTACTTGAATCACTATAGTTTCTGTTGGACATAACTTTTTATTTCTATAGGATAAGTAAATATCTAGAAGTGGAGCCACTAGGTCAAATGGCAAGTATAACGTTTGACTTCACAAGAGACTGCCACTGTTTTCCAAATAGATGGCTCTACCATCTTCTGTTCCCACCAGCAATGTATGAGAAATCTACTTCCACATTCTCGCCAGCACTCGGTATTGTCAGCGTTTTTTATCTTACCCATAATAGGGGTGCGGTGTTAGTTATTTTCTAAAGATAGAAAGTTGCTTTTTAAAGATAGAAACATTTATGTGAGATCGAGTCTAAGCATCCACTTTATATGATAAGAATGTTCAGGGACAGTGGAGGACACAGAAATCAAGTTTCTTTAATGCTACCCAGCACCACTGGAAAAATCTCGAAAACTCCAGCATGGCAAAAAGGCATCTCACGATCTGGCTCTTCCCACCTCTCCAGACTCACCTCCTACCATTCTCACTCTTGCACCCTTCAGTCCAGCCAGATCAATAATCATATGGACTAAGATTGATTGAGTCCGTATTGTGTGCCAGGGCACTAAGCCCGGTTCGTGACATGTATTATTTCACCTGTCCGCAGCCCTGGGAGGTTGATAGGAGCAGCAGTATTTCAGAGAGATTGGGAAACGTTCAGAGTTACACAGCTGCTACATGGCCGGGCTAGGATTCAATCCTGGTCTCATCGTGCCCCACACTGACATGTCCCCCTGACCTCTGAGTCTGTGCTCTCCTCTGGCCTGGGACGGCAGTGTGTCCACCCCTCGCCCACCCTCAAGCCACGGCTTATGCTCTGCCTGGGCTGAGAAGCTCTCCCTGGCTCCTTCAACGGCTCCTTCAACATGCACTTGGCCGTCCTTGTCTCCACTTTCTCTTCCCCTGTTGTTTATTTCTTTAGTTCACCCCTCATCACATGGTACCCTATTCTCTCGTGCATCTGCCCTCCCCTCCAGTGACTGCAAGCCCCTGAGGCCAGGAGTCAACCCTCGTCACTCTTCTCCTCCCCAAGCCTATCATAGCGCCTGGCACAAAGGAGGTGCTCAACATTTGTCGCAGACGTTGAGGGACAGCTAAGGCTTCTAAGTAAGAGACCAGGCGGGTGGGGCAGGAGTCCATTGCTTCAGAGGAATTTGAAACACAAGCTTAGAGTCCTGCAGAATGCATCCACGGTAGAGCATTATATGAGTAAAAACTTATAAGCAAAGAAAGGGCCTTGCACAAATTTACAGGCAACTCTTGAAACAGCCTCAGACATCCATCCCTGTCAGCATCAAACAGAACGTGGGATATGATACAAGAGGACAACAGGGACAGTCACCAATGTTAACAGCTTTAGGCCAAAGGGCAAAAAAAAAAAAAGTGGAAGAAAGAAGAAAGGTGTCCTTTATTATAGTCATGCTACCATCAGTTTCCTTCTTCTTTACACTGGCATTGTGGTTGTGGTTTTTTTATCCTCTGTTTATGGGTACCAGGGCTATTAAAATTTTTTATTCTTCTCTTTCTACCGCTCTCATTTTTAATATTAAAAAATAATAATAACAATTAATTCGTTTGCCTGGAAAGCACCTTGAGGAATATGGACCAACCTTTTTCCGCTGGCAAACCTGAACACAAACCGTTCCAGATAGAGGGTGATTAAACCACCAGACACAGCTCAGACACAAACACGGCCAGCCAGAGGCAGCCCTCTGTACAGTGTCTGCATTCCGTGAATGTGTTACATTAATAGATTAATTTTTTAAATTAAGGCGCTTGAATAGTATGAAATGTCAACAACCAAATGCTGCAAGGGCCACAGAATCTTCTCCAGCATTGTCCCAAGTAAGGACTTGGAACACGACAGAGGCCACATGCATGCATTCATGAATCTAAGACTTTCTTATTTATCTTTATTATCTATCGATAAACGTTTGCAACTTCTAAAGGCTTGAATACAGAAGTTCAGCCTCTCCTTCATAATTCAGAGCAAATTTTATATATTTCACACATAACTATGTTAGTATTTTTACCGTGGCAGCCCAACTTGCTGTTCCCAGGCCAGATTAAGAATCATTTTTCTCCACCCCAGCTCCGTGACCCGCTCCAGCGGCATGTTTTAGGTTACCGGGAATAACCTGCGTTAGTTCTAACGGAGACGCGTCCCCTCTACACCCTCTGCACAGACCCCTCTTTGCTCTGACACATGGCCACCTCTTCTCCTCCGAATCACTTCATCAAAGTTCACATGTGGAGAATGAAACACAATACTGTGTCCATACTTCAGTGCAGATAAACAATTTTTCAAATGAGGCAGAAAAAAATACAGATCAGAAATACACCACTGCCTTAATGTCAAATTTCTCTATCCAGTGTCTTAGGGAACCTATAATGTCATGCTTCATGGAAAAAGGGGGTGAGGGGACTCATATAATTAATGAAAAGACAGAAGACAATGTGCTTTAAAAGTTTCTATGCCCATATATCACCTAGGCAAACAGGCACATTCCATGTTTGGTAATTAGATGTAAACAGCTACACTTTGGGATAAAAAGTATCGCGTCTCCCCCTCGTATTTCCACACAAGTGCCCTGATACATCTCACAGTGACAGCCGTGAGCTGGTTTATACATCTAATGGAGCCTTGCAAGACAAGATGACCTTTCTAATTGTCATTATGAGAAGCACAATTGCAAGTGACTTTGAAACACATGGTAAACTTCATTATGCTAAAGCATAATAGCTTCTACTTTGGGGCTCATGATGAATATTAATGTCAAGGTTCCGGAGGAGAAAAATGTGCTCTAAATTTTATATTGTATAAAACCCTTTCAAGACCAAAGAGAGCATTTATTTATAGTCTTTGAGCTTCTTCAAAGATGCTGTTAAATATTCCACTAAACATGGCACAGTGGAATGAATCACCGAGGAACAGGGAGGGAGAGATAATGATCATCATCTTCCTGGCATCAGGCCAAGTGCCACGCCCCGGTGGGGGGGGAGACACAAAAAGACTCTGACTATAAATACGGGTGCACGGAGGACACTGGGGGTATAAACAGGAGAGTCGGGGTCCCGACCCAGACCACAGGAGGAGATGCGGGGTGAGGCCTGTGTGCTTCATCGAGAGCTCTGGGCGAGCAGGGGCAGCTGGGAGGGCAGGGGACAGTCCTGCGGAGCTGGGAAGGAATGCAGGGAGCAGGTGTGAGGGCGGATGAGGGTATGGGACCTGCCAAAGGTGGACGAAAGAATGTGGATACCATCGGGGGAGTAGCCAAAAGCCGCGGGAAGACGTGGTGGGAGGGAAGGGAGCTGCTGAGTCCCTGCAGCTGCAAACGGGTAAGAAGGCGCCGTCCTGAATCCCCATCACAGCGATTTCTTACGATTTATGATCACGCGTCACCAATGCAAAGGGATCTTTGCCTTAGTACCAAACGCTGCGCACTGTCTGTGCAGAGAAGGGCAGGGAGCTGTTGCAAACCCGATTCTCACGCCTGTGGTGACAGTTTCAAAGGTCATCCTGTCTGGCATCCTTCCAGGACAGGGACGACCTTTCTCTACCATCCCCTCAACCTGCAGCTTCGGGGGCCACAGGCACCACCCACAGACACTCTGCATCAGTCCATGAAATAAAAACGTGCTTTTCAAAGAAAACAAACTCCTATGGGCAGCAGTTTTTTTGTGTGTGCTTTTTTTTTTTCCGAATGGATCCATTTAATAAAATGGGAAATAATAAAGAAAAAACAGTCCAAAGACAGTGAAGTGCTAAACGTGAACTGCATTGTGAACAAAAAAAAGTGATGGGTAAGACACACTTCTCTCAGCCTCTGAATTTTAAAGGTGGAGGAAATGTAAAATAATACCTGCCACAGATTTATTGAAGAAAAGTGAAATTGGTTTATTAAGGTCCCCATTGCAGCAGCTCCCTGAATGTCACATTTGTTTTAAAGGCCAGGCCCAATGAATATTAATGCCCGAGTGGAAATGGAGCGCCTTTACCCTGGAAGCCCTGCTTCTGTTATTCGTTAAATTGTCTGCACCCTAATGCTGTGAGAAGTTTCAGAATTCATTCTGCACTGTTATCTCAACATGGCATCATGGTTTATAAAGATTTTACTCTTGGTGCATTATTAATCATGATAAGGGGTTCATTTCACACATACACACATAGGAAAGAATTATTTATAACTATATTATATAAAAATAAGGAAACTATCAAGTTATCCCCCCAAAAATAAGACAGGTAGACAAAGGCCATGGACCATACACAATGAACAAAATTATAAAGGCACACAAAGAAGCAAAGTCAACCTATTAGTCAAAGATATGTAAAAATAAGGCATGAATCAAATACCACTTTATTATTGTTGTTATACTAATAGACTTCTAAGAGTAATGCTCAGTATTGCAAAGGAGGGGTTGGTAGTATCAATTAAATTGATATAATAATCCTTTTGAAAGGCAATTTGCAGCATGTGCAAAGCCATAAAAATGACTATGCTCTTTGGGCCATTAATCCCAACTTGGCACTTTATCTTCAGAAAGAAAATCATGAAATGATCATTAAATACCTCAAAATAAGAGGACAATTAAGTACATTATGGTATAGTGATTCTTTGAATGCAGTACAGATAATAAATGATAAATTGGAATACTATGTTGCAAGCAGGGAAATGTCACCGTACAAGGAAGAGTACGGCTCTGAAACCAGGCAAATGAGCCTCATTCCAGTTCTTCACCTCCCAACCACAGGGATACGAGAAACCCCATAGCAGAGAATCATTTTGCTTCCAAAGGTTGACAAATTCTCAGGATTCCAGACCACTGGGAAATGTCAGTGTTTGGTGACCTTCTTGAGGCACACATGGAGCTGGTATCCAGCCATGACTGGCACTAGGTTCCTAAAAAAACAATGAGATTGAGTGAAGGGTAAGCACATTGGCCAAATTCTAATGCATCGGTCTCACCCAACACCGTTGGTCTGTGTGGACCAAAGTCAAATGCTGGACTCAACACGGAGTTAAAAAGCAGCTCAGGATTTCAGCCACTTGTCTAAGCAAGACAGATCTCCTGTCATTGAGTTGACCACATTATCACAATATAATTACATTTGGTTCTTTCCTGGGGAAGGAAAGTATAAGATTTGGGGATATGTGAAGTGTAAATTAGCCATAATAAACACAAGAAAAGAGAAACATTCAAAATAGGCTAAAAGAGCCAAAAATTTAACATGATTTTGGCAAATAAAGTTTGGTCGTAATTAAATCTAAAAGCAAAGTATGTCATCGGTTGTTAATGAGTTATAAAGACTTTAGAATGTATAATGCCAAAAGAAAAATAAAATCACATTTTATGACCAAGTGGGCATGTAAAATATGTGCATGTCTGGCTCATAAATTTTTGATGATACCAAGTCAGTAGATCCTTAAGTAACTCTTGATGGTTTCTGCTCTGGCCATAAATATTAAATTGCAGTGCATTTGCTCAGAGCCGTCCACCCCTACAGTGATCTAACCCTCCCCAGTTACATAAAAATCTGAGTGAGGAGCAGATTAGTCAGAATGGCCATCCCCAAGTCCAAAAAATAACAATACAAAAGTAGAATGCAGCAAAAACGGGCTCCCCAAAGCAGTCAGGGCAGGAATACATTCATGAGCACACCTTTTCTTCTTTACAAAAGCTAAGAGAACCTGAAAAATCAAATTAGCAACAAATGCTAATCTCTCAAATAGATATCATCTCTCTTGGGTTGTTAACATATGGCAGTTTCAAAGAAGAGGAAGTGCACGGCTAAAATGGAAGGGGCGTATGTATACAGGAAGCCATAACTCATGGCGATGCCAAAGAGGAAAACAAGACATTTCTTACAAAATTAGTCATTGGAAAAACTATGACCTCATAAAAGATGTCATAATGGTTACTAAGAATGCTCTACAAAGCAGAAAATCTGGCAGATGTTTAAGAGACACACGTACCCATCCTATTACATAGAGTCAAGTTCCTGCTCTAAGCAAGTAAGTATGTCCAAAAAACTGCCTGTTGCAATTTGGCATAAAGTAAAACTCAAATCACCATTGCATTCCCACCTAGCAGGTATATGAATGAAGTATTGTGAAGGGAAAATATCATAGAAAGCAAGTGGAGAGACAAGTGGGAAAGGAAGGAAGGACTTCTAAAAAAGTCGTCTGGATAAAACAGAAGGAGAGTAGAATAGGTGAGGGCAAGAAAAGAAATGGACAAAGGATGAATAGAAACATAGGAGTTCACCTATGGGACTAGAGTAAATGGTAACCTCAGTAGCCTCAGGGACCATCTCAGTCATCTCTGAACCACAGGGTCTAACACGGTGCATTACTGCGTTACTGTAAAAACTCAGTAAATGCTTGCAGAGGATGGATGGGTGGATGAAAATGAAACTTCAAGATTTGGTTCTACTGTGTTGTATTATATGAAGCAACTGAGACTCACTGAGAAAATTCAGTGACTCGCTGAACATCATTTATTCACTGAACCCCATGTTGTGATGTTCTATGCGCCAGGTGCTCTGTAGGTGATTAGGGAATGGCAGGACTAAAATTAAACTGAGGCCTCCTACATCCTAATCCAGGCTTTTTACACCAAATGGGGATGCCTCCCCAAAGAATTATCACAGCTATTTAATAAAAGAGGAAGGAAGTCAGTTGTAAATTTCAAGCTTAGAAATTCACAGGAGGAACTGGCTAAAGAGAAATAACCATACTAATAGTGAAGCAAGGATATAATTGGAAAGAAACAAATGGAGAGATATTAAACCTGCAAGCCTATATTTAACCAGAATCTTGATAAAGTAACAAATTAATTAATAAGGTGAATAAAAGGTAAATGATTAGAGATATGAAAACTCAGGCCATCGAAAAACCTAAGGGAAAAGATTTTGAAGTTTTTTTAAAAAAGGTTTTCCTCCAATAGATCCTGTTTGACATATTTTTTAATCTAAATAAACAAAGATTTCTAATTTAGAAAGGCAGATACAGATCTATTTCCCATATAACCACCTAAATTACTCAAGATACAGAGCCCTGCGACACTCATCTGGTTTCAAAGCAGACAGCTCGGCCCTCGGTTGTGGACTGCTGCCACTGGTCTGGTCCAGAGAGCTAAGTTGTCCACTACGTAGGTCTTAGCCAAAGCTTAGAGGAAAGAAGTGACATTTGGTGAGTCTACAGGATATGTTCTCCAGCCACTTTGTAGATACTAAGTCTCATCTTGGAATCATGTCAGATCATTGGAGGATGCCATATTTAAACTTCATGAGCCTGAGCTCTTACTAACTCACTTGCACGGTGCCATACTTTAATATAATGTTTCCTAAAATTTGGAGAATCTTAGAATGGTCCCTTAAAACTGGATGTTTTTGTGGGAAAAACTGCACGCACCCATACATCTAAAATTTGTATACAGTTTCACAGCCCATCCACAGCCTCTCCTGCTTTGGAAGGATCCCCTAACATTTTTTTCTAGCAGGTAACAGCCATATGAAAAGTGCTTTTGCATGTACTATAAATCTATTCATGAAGATTTTCCATTATGCTCTCAAGAAAATTTTCTTTAAGAATTTAGCACCACTCTGTATTCCCTAAAAACTGTGTGCTTTCAAAGTCACTATTGAGGAAGGCGGATGATACTTCAACTGTCTTTTTTTGCTCTGGCTTCTAGGAAGCTCATTATCACATCATATTCCAAACCAAAATAACTAACACTTGTCATCAGCATTTTTTCTCTCTCCGTTATTAAATTTCAAGCTTATTTGTTAATTTTATTGTTTTTATATCTTTGTTATATGTATTTTTCCAGTTCTGCATTTCCTTCCTCCCTTCCTCTGCCAGAAAAAAAAAGAGACACACAGATTTTATTCTTTTGTTATAATTTTTCTTGAATGTTTCTTCTACACATACCTGATGAATATGGAAAGACAATTATTGCTTCTATATGCAGAACTTGTAACTCACGGGATTTCTAAACCAAAAGCCTTTTCTTAATAGGGAAACTTCTGAAAGAAGCTGTGTCCATAAACTTCAGAGTTAAAGAAGCTAATATCTCACTACAGTAGGTGACTGCTATAGTTTGATTTATTTGGCCCCTCCAAAGCTCACGTTGGAATTTGACCCCCAATGTTGGAGGCGGGGCCTAATGGGAGGTATTTGGGTCATGGGGGCGGATCCCTCATGAGTGGCTTCCTGTCCTCCTCCTGGTAATGAGTGAGTTCCTAGTGAGTTCTTGCTCCATTAGTTCCCGAAAGAGCTGGCTGTTAAAAAGAGCCTGGCGCCTCCTCCTCCCTCTCTCTCTCTTCCTCTCTCGCCATGTGGTCTCTGCACACGCCGGCTCCCCTTCCCCTTCCACCATGAATGGAAGCAGCCGGAGCCCTCCCCAGAAGCAGATGCTGCTGCCACGCCTCCTGCACAGCCTGCAGAACCATGAGCCAAATAATCCTCTTTACTTTATAAATTGCCCAGCCGCAGGTATTCCTGTACAGCAACACAAACAGGCTAAGACAGTCACATTTCCTTTTATTAGCTATTTCAAGCTCAAAACTTAAGAGCTTGAAATAGTTCCAAACATAGTTCCAAAAGCTGGTTCCAAATATAAGAGCAGGCTCTTGTCAATGTGGCCTTGTGGCTTTTCTATAAAGCAGAAGGTCCTAAGCTAGCAGTGGTCCTAAGCTAGACCACACCTGGACAGTCGCCTCTACTCCAACTTCATCATGCTTAGACTGCCCCTTCTCTTCCTTCCGCTTCCCCCTCGCTCCCAGAAAGGCAAATGAATTTAATCTGAGCATAGCCAGCCATAATTCCCAGGACAACAAAACCCTGCCGCCTGCTGTTCTCACTGAGAATCCCTCTACGTGGTGTTTGGGTCCCCTACATGGATTTCTGACGGCTCACCAGGCCTCGGACCCAGGCAGATTTTAGAGCTGTATCTGCAGGATCTTCCCCACTCAGGCAGCCGGCGTAAGGTGGGCAAATTCATTAACATGCTAATGATGTCCTGTTTAAAATTCTAGCCCCGATTATTCTGTGATTAAATCTCTCCCCTTGACATCGGCTTCCTTTATATCTGAGTCGCAGTGCGAAATCAACAATATTAATAAAGTACAATACAGATTACCAACTGTATACACAAGGGATGGAAAACAGGTATGTAAATCTGAGGATTGTCTTTTTTCTTGAAAAGCAGATGTAGCAAACTATAAAAAAAGTTACCGATTTTTTTTACCCCACCTTCCTTTAAAAAATACATTGACATCCACAATAATTAAAGGTTTATAGTTAATTTCCATAAATATTCAGGGGTTGGAAGATGGGTTTAGTTTTTCATTCTATTTCACAGCACTTAAAATTGCTCAGAATTCAAATGTGTTCTCCTGAATCTTAGGAACAGTTGATGGGCGTTAAAGCACACTTTCTTCTCTCCTTTTCAGAGCCTGTGTCATGGTGACAACAGCCAATGGATTCAGTGCTGATGTCTGTCTCCCTTTGCCCTTGAGGACTTTGGCATATTTTAGCTCCTTTTCCATCATCAGATCGTTTTTTTTTTTTCCTGACACCCCAATCTGAACACCCGACTCAGACAACTTCAGCATCTTCCATGAAAGATAATCAAACTTATCACTGTTCTCATTAAATTGGAAAATGGATAGAGCAGCGGAAGAGTCAAGGTCTAAATCTGTAATATAAAATGAAGGAAGACAGGACTGATGTTTCCTTTCAACATCTGGCTCCAGCAAACAAATATTTATAGTATACTGCATTTGTGATTTTAAAACACACCAGGCAGGACACAGAAGCAATACAATGAAAGCAAAGGACAGTGCTCTGACTTCAGTGGACTCAGACTAGCCAGAGACACAAGACATAAGGAAATCCTAAGTGATCCAAGTGATGCAAGTTCATCTCAGATGAGTCATTAGAGATACACGTCACGTCAGTAAGAGTTCTCTGTATGAGAGATACTGCTCGTTATGCCCTACGACTGCAAATGTCCCCTTTTTCTATAGTAACAGAACCTAGGACTTTAGCAGGGCACATGGTGCCCAGGGTAAGGACAGTTCCCAGTCCCCCTTGTAATTAGCTGTCACCATATAACAAGGTTAGATCTACAGGGATATGGCAGTAGCAGAGGTGGCCACAGATTCCAAAAAGGGTCCTTAAAGGGGATAGATAGGTGAGCTCTCTTCCTTCTTAGTTCAGAAGGAACTTCTGCCTGGAGTTGGACATCCACGTGGCCGGGCCAGTCATCTTGGAATGAATGCCCCAGGTTGAGGGGCACAGAAGAACAAAACAGAAAAGTCTAGGTCCCTAACTGTCAGGGTTGTTTGTCCATCCCTTGGTTATCTTTGTCCCCTGAACGCTGCATTCTACAACCATTGTTGGAAATCAAAATCTTTTTAAGGAAGACTACATATATTGCTCATTTCTGAAACAGTTTCATTGCAAATGTTTTCTCTAAGACAGAAAGAGCCGTGGCACATACATGCACACGCATAACCTACCTTTGTAGTCGCTCTACATTGAGACTTGAACACAGAGTTCCCTTTCAAGTTTCAACTCCCAAAACCCCAAATTAGCTGACTATGGACTTTGGCCTAGATTTTTCACATTTCAATAGATAAAAGCTTCAAGTTTTCAGGAATTCATTGTTTGTTTCCCACATTCTCACCACCTGCAGGTTATTAATTTGGTGCACCCAAAGGCAAGTCACCTCAGATGGGCTAAAAATTAGCTTCAGCCTAAAGCACGTGGAAATCAACATATAGGGAAAAGAGTAGCTGATCCAGCAAAATCCAAGCCTGAAACATAAAGAGAGCCTTTGCAACAGTAATGAGCCATCTGCAATTTAGAATCATCCATGGTAACAATCCCTCATTCCATTTGTTTATGTTTTATTCATCATTTTGAAAATACTTAGTGAAGTGACAATGATGAGATTCAAAAAAATACTGCACAGGCCTTTTTTTAAAAGAGATATTAATGGCTTTCGAGAGCTCAACTATTCAAATGAAAATATAGCTGGACCAAATTTGCTCAAATTTGTTCACATCTTCTTTATTCTTAGATATAATATATTCCCCGTTTTGTGCCCCAAATTATGTGGTGATGGCAAGAGAAATGCCATAGTTTTCATTGCTTATATATTTAAAAATCTATAGCAAGGATCTACTTAGAGTATACAATGCTCATTCCTATCAGAATGCAGTGAGCCAGGCTCTCATGTCTAGGGTGAGCATGCTGTCATTCCTTAGTACTGTAGTTATTTAGGTTCAACTGTACAGTCTCCAGTTTGGCAAAAACAAGGCTTGACCTTTAAAAGTAAAAAGAAAAGATAAACACTGAGTTATTGAGCCAACTTAAGAGTGCTCATTGCAGAGAAGACATAATAACCGCTGAACATGCTATCTGTGATGCAAACAACTCTCTACACAATTTGGTAAGCCTTTAAAACAAAATATATTCATCCCCAAATGATGCACTTAATTTCTGCTAGCTGATTTTATATTTTTGCATTTGGTTTTTTTAAATACTAATCTTCATTTACTTCAATTTGCAGAATATTTTCAAACAGCCCTATTTCAAATCTGGCTTCTAACAGCCCCATTTCTTTTCTTATTTCTTTTTAAATAAGCAGACTTTTTAAATATAGCCATTTATTCATATACATGTCTGTCAATTTTTTTTTAGTAAACAACATTTCTTTAGGGACCATGATACGCTACATATGACCTCTGCCCTCGAGCAGCTTCTAGTTCCTAGGAAGGAATAGAAGGGTGTGTACGCACGCGCACACATAGACACACACACACACACACACTCCAGGATCTTTGTAAATTAATCTGTACCACTTAATCTGCCTATGACATAGATGTTATTCTTCTCACTTGACTGGTGAAGAAACAGGTTCCAGCATATAATGTATTTTAAATCTAAATTTGCTTTTAATGATGTCATTCTGCAAATTAGAAACTGAATCATCAGAAATCTCTTACTTTTTTTTTAAGAATATGTTTTTGCTATCTCAATTTGAACTGAACCAGCATCTTCTGAGACTATCCCCTAGGGTGTAAATCTCAAGGCGACCTCAGTTACTCTTCACAATTGGAACAGAAAAGGACTTAAGAATACTTTAACTCCACCAATGAGCCGACGCTTCAGCTAAGGCAGCGTTGGCACCATCTACATCATTCTTCCTGCGGAGAGAAGCTCTCAGAAAAGCACAAACACGGAAGAGGCACTTCATGGTCTTTTCCCAATTGTCTCAGAGTCAGTCTGATTTAGGCTGTGATTGTGCAAAGCCAGAGGACTGAGCCAGGGGACAAAAGGAAGATAATTATCAAGCAAAGAAAATGCTCCCAACCTGTGCCAAGGGAGAGATTGCTCTAAATAATCACAAGACCCTTCGCAAATGCCAGTGGGGGAAGGGGGGAGGATTAGAAAAAGAAAAGATGTCACATGTGAATATCAAAACAAAAGCTGACAAGTCATTCCACCCTGTTTGCCAAGGCGCCTGCCAAAAAGGTCTCCCAGGAGAAGGGTCACGTGCTCCATGATGCTCTCCACGGTGACATTCACGTGAAGCACAGAACGTGGCCTGGCCACACAGCACAGTGAATGTCATAAATATCCCACCAGACGACAGTGTGCACTCCTTACCGTAGGCCGTTTCCTGGCGTTCCAGTTCTCTTCTCAGTCTGTCGTAATCTTCTTTGACACTTCCCAGCTTTTTGCCATTCCTGGAACTCAGCACCAACAGCCTGCTGAGGAGTCCCTCCAGCCCTTCTCTCTCTGACGTTAATGATCTAATCTCCTCGGTGAGGTCCTTAGCTGTACAGAAATGGTTTCCTGCAGCACATCGTGGGAGAGGAGGAGAGAAAGCAGGTTTGACGGCATGCACAAACACAGCAGATGCAACAGCTAGCATGCACTCAGCGTGGCTAAGGGAGCCCACCTTTGCAGTGAGGAACTGCTTCTGTAACAGTCCTGGGCAACACTAACTGGAAGAACACCGACCTCCTCAAACAGGAAAAACCACCAGTGGCTCTTTATCACCTCATTCTTGTTATGTCTGTTTTGGGGGTTCCATTGGCTAAGCCATGCCAGTGAAACATGATGGCGAAAAAATGTCCCAGTGAAACCCAGGGAAGCCACAGTGTATCACACCATTCAAACATCCAAATGTGAAAGAGGTGACATATTATAACAGGGGGGGAAGGGGACTGGGACTTGGAGTCAGTCTAGACCTCAATTAAAATCCTACTCTCTGTTTCACTCAAACTGCATGACCTGGAGCAGGGAAATTGGCACACCTGGGACACACTTCTTATAAAAAATGATTGTAGCAACACCTGAATCATAGGTGATTGTGAGACTAAACAAGAAATTCTGTAAAGCACTGAGCAAAATATATGGCACATTGAATGTAACAAGGTTGCAGGAAACAAGGTCAATATACAAAAATCAACTGTATGTCTAAATATCAAAAACAAACAATTAGAAGATGATTTTAAAAATTTAGGAGATATTTAAAAACCCAAAATACTCAGGGATAAATTTTTAAAAATATGTGCAGCTCTACAGTGAAAACTAAAACTGCTGAATGAAATTAAAGACAAATAATCAGAAAGATATACTACATTCATATACCGGAAAATTCAATATTGCTAAGATTTCAATTTTCCCCAAATTGATTCATTGATTTAATACAACTCTAATCAAAATTTCATGAGACTCTTTTGTAGAAATTTATAAGCTTATTCTAAAATGTAAAAGAATAATGAGCCCAGGAACTTGAAGCTGTAATATGTAATGATTATGCTTTTGAATAACCACTACACTCCAGCCTGGGCAACATAGTGAGAGCCTGTCTCTAAAAAAAGATAAAATAAGGGAAAATGTAAAAGAAAATGCAAAGGTCTAGATAAACCAAAGCAATCCTGAAAAAGTTAGTCTTGATTTCAAGACTAATGCCAAAATACAAAGACAGTTTGGCAATGGCATATAGATAGATGAACAAATAGATCAATGGAACAGACAGTCCAGAAACAGATCCACACTTGTATGGTTAATTGATTTTCAACCAAAGTGCCAAAGCAAGTCAATGAGGAAAAGAAAGTATTTTCAACAAATGGTGCTGTAAAAACTAGCTTATCTATATGAGAAAAATACTAACCTTGATCCATACACAAAATTAAATTAAAGATAAATAAGAAGCCTAAATGTAGAAGTTAAAACTATAAAGCTTCTAGAAGGAAATATAGTGGAACATCTTGCTGACTTTGGAGTAGGCAAAAACTTTAGATAGGACGCAGGTAACACTAACTATAAAAGGACAACATGGATAAATGGACTTCATCAAAATTACAAATTTCTGCTCACCAAAAGACACTATCAAGAAAATGAATAGGCAAGTCACAAACCTGGCAAAAATATTTGCTACACATATATCTGACAAAAGACTTGAATTCTACAACTCAACAATTAAAACACAAATGGTGTCACTGAAAAAAAGGCAACAAGATATATGCACTTTGTCAAGCAAGATATACAAATGGCCATAAGCATATGACAAAGTGTTTGACATCATTAGCCATCAGGAAAATGCAAACTAAAACCATATAGATTCCACTTACAAAGCCACTGAAATGGCTCAAATGAACTAAACTAAAAATGTCAACCTTGGCAAGGATGTGGAGAAACAGGAACTCTCATACACATAAAATGGTGCAGCCCTTTTGAGAAAAGTTCTGGCAGTTTCTCATAAAGTTAAACATGCACCTACCCTTTAATCCAACAATTCCACTTCTGGGTATTTACACAAGAGAAATGAAAACATACAATCAAAATACTTGTACTTGAATGTTCATAGTGGCTTTACACATGAGAGCCCAAACTGGAAGCAACCTCCAAATCCATCAACAGGCAAACACAAAAACAGTGGAGCAGCTACACAATGGAAGACACTCAGCAATAAAAAGAAACAAACTCTTCACACGTGCAGCAGCATGTGTAGCTCTCAAAAAAAAATACAGACACAAAGAGTACATGCCATATGATTCCATCAAGTTCTAGAACAGGCAAAACTAATGCATGGTAGAAGATACCAGAACAGAAGTCATCTGGGAAGGAGGGACAGCGACTGAGAAGGGACATGAGGGTCATGTTTCTGGGGTGATGAAAATGTCCTGTATCTTGTTACGGCTGTCGGTAACACAGGTGTCAAAACTCATAGCATTTCCTTAAATGTGAATCATACCTCAATAAAAAGGGGAAAAAATTGGGAAAATGTACACATGGAAATTAAACCATAAATTAATAAATATATCACATTAGAGAGTGCCCCATAAATGATAGTTACTATTATTAAAAGGCTCCACTGTTTTCTAAGAATGTATTGTAACTATAATCACAATAATACCTACTACTACTAATAATAATAATAGATTTAAACCTTCTCTCCTTTAAATCTCACTGCAGTCTTGGGAGATAGATGATAGCCTATATTATTAATTCTAAGATGTACTTTTTTTTTCTTTTTTACATTTTAACATCCCTGAAACAGGGATGTGTCTTACAATCGTTACCGGCCAGAAGGCAGAGTCAGGATGCAACTCAACTGTCAGACTTGGTGGCCTGGCTGACCACCTGCGACACCCTGACATTTGCATGGACATACTATTTCAGCACCATCTGAGTCCTGGCTGTTATCTGAAAACCTTCTGTTACAAACATAGATTTGTAAGATCAGGAAAGCTCTAGCATTTAAAACTTGAGGAATGGCGTTAGCAGCTTGGCAGAAAATCCTACAGAAAACGGTAGTTCCTTCTCGGTGGGGGAGGGGTAATAAAGTCGCATCGCCAACAGCTTTAATGGCACAGAGGAGGCTGGGGTGTGGGACACGTGAGCCTCGACATCTTTGAGTCGATACACTGTATGTTTCAGAAGGCTCAGACTAAATATGAAGATGCTTTAGGAAAACCTTAACAAATTTTTTCCTTTTTAAGGAAAGACGTGATCTTTTAAAAGCTTAAATATACCTAAAAGAGCTATTTCAACAGCTCTTTCTAAGCCACAGAAAGCGTTGCATCATTGTTAGACTGACAGCAATTTTTCTTTCTTTGCAGTGTATAAAATAATGGTGCTTTTTATGCTCACTGAAATACGTGGTGTTATCTTTTCTTTACAGCTGAGAAAACGGAAATCTAGAGAATTAAGATATCTTGCTGAAGATCACACAGCAGTAAACCACAGGGCAAGTTTCCAACTCTAGCATAAGTCCAGAACCCCTCCTCTTAAATACTGAGTGATGCCATTTACTTCTGTACTATTAAATAGGCTTATTTCAAGCCGATATAAATGTTGAAAATGTTACAAAATGCTTTCCCACCTCAAAGGCATTCTGAACACCCAAGCACGCATCATCTGTCACTGAAATCCATAGTTTCCAATTCCATGACTGGATAAATATCTTTCTGAGACTCTATTTGTTTGCCCATCACTGTAGCAGGCAACGTGGCAAACGCAAAACCGAACAAGGTACCGCCCCTGCTCTCCAAGAAGTAACCAAAAAATCAAGGGGATACAGTGTATTGCAAAGAACAGACAAATACGCACCAGAAGGAGTCAGAGGAAAAGAGAGATTGTTCCAGAAGGAGAGATGGAGGCAGGTCTCAGGAGGGAAGAATGTAAGATTTCCAAAAGCAGAAACAGAAACGCTGGTTAGAGAGAGGGTAGGAGGCAGAGGACTCAGGTGAAGACTAGAATAACAAGGAAGTTGGATCAAAATGGCGGTGCCCCCAATGCCAAGCTCATGAGTCTGGGCCCGTTTAGGAAAAAAACAACAAAGTCTAGAGGAGAGCAATCTAGACTTCCACAAGCTTTGAGTTTTAAACAGAAACACAACTAAAACCTCTCCCAGATCTGTGATTTCCATCCTGAGCAATGACCACATCAGGGTGGCTGGGGGTGGAGCTCCCCACAAAGAGCCCCAAGAGACCCCGTGCTCTCGGGAGCTTGCAGAAGGATCAGCCCCGGACAGGTGACTGCTTTGGGGCCAGGCGGCCACGTGCACAATGTAGTGCCTTCGAATGCTACTTCTTAGGCTGGGCTGAGGGAGCCCCAACCTTGCTGCTGGGCCATGTCTTCAAGCCAGAGAGTTAACAAAAAGTAGGGTGGGCACCAGCTGTGCTTCCAGAGCCACCAGGCAGACCACGCCAGAGTGTGCCATTTCCTCCTACAAACAGTTCAGAAAGAAAAGAGCTCTGAAGACAAGTCGGAAGAGACTACATACACAGAACAAGTGTGAGTACAGAAGGTTGCTGGAAATACACCTTCTGATCCCCTGCAACCCATCGCAAACTCTAAAGACCTTAATAAAACATGAGAACAATCATTAATTTTAAAACCTGAGCCCCTTCCTTGATCCTGAAGAACAGGGCTTAGGGAAATGCATAGTAATAGAAGCGAACTTTTCATATGTGCAGAGCAAGTGTGAATTCCCAAAGTGACAGTTCATATTAAAACCCGCCACGATAAAACACTACACTGCCCTTGGCTAATATTTTATAAGCATTTTGACCTCAGCTCCAAGCCCATGAGGTAAATCTTGGTTGACGCAGCCCCTCCCTGATTGCTGAACTTGGACAAGAGCTCGGTGACGAAAATGCAGAAAATCAGCATTGACCCCTGAAGGAAGTACCATCAGCGACCCGCGACCCCCATCTTTGTAGCTCTAAGGGGTCCTTTCCAGATGCCGTGGGGGCCGGGGGGTGTGGAGGTGAATATGCCACCCTTGGCATCGTGTCACACATGGACCTGTCTACTCTTCAGCAAGGGAATGGAACTTGAGTATCTTCATAGGTTTTTTAAAGCACCTGTCACCATATTGCATTCTGCAAATAATACAGTTTAAAGCCCAAGCCAATTTCACCCACTCTGTTCTTTCTACCTTACTTATCCTCAGCATCTCTGAGTTCAAATACCTACCCCTCCACTTGATAGTACCTAGGGGGTCATTTTCATGAGTTCTTCCTTCACCTGAGAGTTTGATTTTATAGATTACAGCGCTCCCGTTATTTGGACTGTCTCACTGAATCTTCCCAACAATCCACGAAGGCCGGGGGCGGCGGGGTGCTAAACTTAAACTTGGTTCTTCTGATCTCGAATCCTGTGTTCACAGGTCCCCTGCACCTGGTGGGTCCTCGGGCTTCAAGATGCCCCTCACCTGGGGGAAGGCCTCATATTCGTGGCATTTGCCTCGGTCCATAGACATTTCAGGGTATAATGATCCTCCTAAAATTATCCACGTTTACCTACACTGGAGCTGTACTTCTTTACTAGGAAAAAGGAAATACAGCCAGTGCTGAAAATAATAACCCTAAAACTGTTAAGTCTTATGTCATTTCTCCTCCATGACACCGGATCTCTTGAGGAACCAGCAGCTTCAGGGCGTGGTTAGGCAAGATCTCACCCTGGCCATTCAGAGCTTTCCCTTGGTGCAGTCAGGGCTGCCTGCTGGGAGCTTGGGTTGGCTGAATGAAAGGGCAACTGAGGCAGCAAATAAGCCCCAGCCAACTGCTCCCCGCCCCCACCTCTCCTTGGAAGCTCCTGAAGCTGGCATTTGCCATTTCCGGTCAGTTATGTGGATTTCTTCCGCTCACCATGATTTCCTGGGACAGCCAGGAGCATTTCCCGTGAGCGGAGCCCCATGGCTGGTTTTGCACGTGGAACATCTCAGACAGCCCCGTGTTTCACGAAAGGCGGAGGGGACGTGATGCCAGACACGCAGGATTTTACATAAAACTCAGACTGATTCTAACAGCCGGATAAAATGCGGTGCCGGGTGCAGACTCAGTATACAAAGGGACAAGGGCCAGACCATATAAAGTCCCTAACCTTTTTGGTACCGGGGACCAGTTTCATGGAAGACAATTTTTCCACTGCCCAGAGGTGGGTCAGGGGACAGGCTGGGGGCAGGTGGAGCTCAGGCTGTAAACGCAGACAAAGCTTCTGGTCACCAAAGCCAAAGTGATGGTGTGTGACCTCGAAGACTAAATCCGAACAAGGTGTTGTGGTTTCTATCTTGTTTGCATGCGTGCGTGCGCGCACTCTCTCTCAGGTCACTCGCTCTGGGGGAACCAGCTGCCGTGCTGTGAGTGGCCCTCTGGTACAGCTCTTGTGGCAAGAAACTGAAGCCTTTTGTTAACGCCCACACGGATGAGCTGGGAGACTGCTCTTCCAGCCCCGGCCACGCCTGGAGAGCAGTTTCTCGAAACCCTGAGCCAAAAGCCCCCAGCTAAGCCACTCTGGACTCCTGACTCTCCAAGCCTATGAGAGATAATAAAGATTTGTTGTTTCAAGCTCTGAAGTTTTGGGGTCATTTATCATCTCTTACACATTCATAGAGATGCCTGTCAGTTTCTGAGTCCAGGCCTTAAGAAATAAGACATTTCCATTTCTTATGCAGTCTCTTGGGACACTCACTCTTGGAACCTGGCAGCCATGTTGTAAGGAAGCCAGGCTGCCTTCAGAGCAACCAGGAGCCAGACCGTCCATGTGCACCATCTTGGAAGTGGAGCCTCCAGTCCTCGCTACCTCTGCCAAGCCTGGCCCAAATTGCAGATTCATGGGCTAAATAAATGATTGGTGATATTTTAAGTCACTAAGTCTTGAGCTGGTTCATTATGCAGCAATAGATAATATAAAAACAGATTTTGGTATCTGGATATGGGGTGCTGCTGTATATAACAAAACCCTAAAATCCGAGGCATTGGCTTTGGGACTAGGTAGTAGGCCGAGGCCAAATAGACATCTGTGAAGGCCGAGAGGAAAGTGAGAAAAATAGTGTTGGAAGCTGGAGGAAAGAGGAAGCTTGTAGTGGCAAAACATCACTCTTTTATCACCTAACCTAATACAGAAAAGGGTTCTTAATAATTTTAATTAGAAATCCAAGGAGATTTCCAGGCAGAACATAGAAGTGCCTACTGGCTTCTGGTCACTGCCTATGACACAGTGCAAGAGAAGACAGATGAATTAAAGAATAAACTGTTAGATATAAAGCAGCTATAGAACTTGGTTTAAAAATAAAACTATCTTCTATTTCTAGGCTCCTCAGATGGTCAATGATTCTCGAATTAAGAAACAGCTTCAGGCCATACATCAAATCCGGGATAGGTCTATAAATCTAAGACAGTGAGTCACAGAAACTTCAAGACATAGAACAGACCCGCTAAGCATCTTAAGGGCATCCTTTAGGTTCCTCTCCATTCAATAGGGCTTCTAAGAATCTCCAGGCCATTGTCCCTCGGTATTCTCAAAGGGACCCAAAATAGAGAAGGCCTTCTCTTGGAGAGGCTGTTCATTGTGGTTTTTGTCTAATGGAGTGAGGGTTTGCCATTCTAAAGCTACTGAAATAGGAGAAAACAGAAATAGCCTTGCATGCACAAGTTGCAAAAGCAGGATGACCATTCCGCCACCAGCACTACACACAGGGACAGCCTATTGACGGAAAGTCCCTCTCACCTAAAGAGTAATTTGGAAATAGCAAGGTCAAGAGACTAGTTCCCATCATGGTCACCCCAGGTCATCCTTCAGCAGATCGGGCCTCACCAATTTTCTCAGCTGACCAAAGAGTTAAAACAGAACACCCGGATTCCACATGCAGTATAGCCTCTGAAGAACTTTCCCTGGGATTCTAAGAAGATTATCCACATTGGAGCGAGGCTATCTCTGCTGCCTGAATTATACATCTTCTCCCTTGGGCTTAATAGAAACTCAGCCACCTGTATTCCTGGGAAAGATATATTGATTAAGAAAGGCAAAAACCCTAACTCAGAAGCAAGATTGTGTTCAATCTTCTTTTTTTCTCTTAGCAAATGGGGCCATAACTCCAAGGAAATGGCATGTGAAGCTGTTAAGAGCCAAACCTCCCATTCGCATGGTGATGTTCTACGTGTTGTAAATAACACGCGTGACTGCACCAGGCACCAAATTGCTCGTTAGCTGCCAACATTAGATGTTTAATGATCTGAGGAGCAGAAGCTGCCAATTACTGTATTCCTTCTTAAAATATCATTTAAAACCCATACGTGTAATCATTAGACCTTTTTGTTAAATTTTCATGATTCTTCTGAAGCTGATGGGCTGTGGGTTCACCCAACCTATAAAACTCAGAGAACTCTTTGAGGCCATCATCACATAACTGGGGTAAAAAATCCACATATCCCGCACCGAGCGGGCCTGGACTCTGGCCCCTGACCTGCCCCTGCTTAGCTAATTGAGCGAATTTAACCGAAGTACACACCCCATGGCGGCCTCAGTTTCCCCTTCTGTCCATAGGGATGACAGTCTCTCTCCCGCCTACTGTTGTGGGAACAGTCTCTCTCCCACCTAGCTATTGTGCAAACAAAATAAAATAACAAATCCAGAGGAATATTGGAAAGCACTATTCAAATGATAGGGTGAGATACTGGTTTTACGGACTTATCAAGCTACTGATTAATGGAAAAAGAGGTCCCTTCTTAACTGCCAGAGTAGGGAGGGGCTACGAGCTCTTGAGAATTCTCCAAGTTCTGTGATAGATGTTTAAACTGAGTGCCTCCACATTTGCGTCATGTTATCATCCAGCCCCTGTAGGAAGAGATGGGTCCAATAGTCCTCACTGAGCAAGTGCAGGGACCCGGTGCGGTATACACACCTGCTCGAATCATGTAACATGCAGAGTACTACACGAGTCTCTAAACTCTTCACGAAACAGGAACTGGAAGTGCAAGATTTGATGCCTACATAAACAACTTGTGCTGTCTTATGTGTGCATACATATGTTTAAGAGTCGTGTCCACCCCTTTGTAAGGAAATCATGCTGCCCACTTATTCCTTGGGTTTTAGTGAAACCCCCAGAAAAGCTCTGAAATGTCCGAGGATGACCTAAACACAACGGAGGAAGCGTTAATCGAGGACAGAACATGGTTGTCATCATCTCAGTCTGACCACTTCGGCATCGCCTCCGTGGCCAGTTACCTGATATGGCGAGCATCCTGGCTTCGAGCAACGCTGGGAGTTGGGTTTCAATGTCGTTAACGGCCTTCCTCAGAGTGCTGCAGAGCCTCTCACTCATGCACACCTGGACAGAGAGAAACAGCCAGGAGTCGTCACGTGCTCAGTGACAAACCAGAAGGCAATGGAGCAGCTCGCCAGAGACTTCTGGGTTTGTAAGTAATTAAGAGGGATGATAAAGAGTAATCAGAGGAGAGTGTTTAAAAAGCAAGTAATGGAAAAGGAAAGAAAGAAAAATAGCAAGGCAGACAGGCATTGGGATATTCCAAGAGTAGATCCTGTGCCCCTTCGCGACACTCAAACACAAAACCAATGAGCTAGCACAGCAGAGAGCCACCCCAAACTAAAACAACTTCATCGCTCCTGTCTTGTCCCTCCTCGGGGCCTTCAATCTCTGCTCCTTCTGTCTGGAACACTCTTGTTCCAGGTGTTGTAGCTCACTCACACCCCTCAGGGCTCTCTGCCTAATCATCACCTGGGACAAAAGGCCTTTCTGATCACCTAGCAACCTCCCTGTCCCCTGCCTTTGATGTTTTTCCAGGGCGTCCTTCCCAGCTGACATACCTCTGTGACGTTGCTTTGTGTTTACAGTGTCTCTCTGCTAGGACACGAGCTCTCCGTGAGCAGGGACCTGGTTCTGTACCAGGCACACAGTGGGCAGCAATGAAGATAAGGCCATCTAGGTGAAGGTCAGAGCTTCAGGATAAACTTAATTACTAGGAGACACTGCCTAGGAAAATTTGAGGACAGATAGATACTTGCTGGCGAGTTAGATATGAAAAATAGACAAGTAACTCTCAGTGAGTTTTAAGGGTTTTTATCATTTATTTTCCCATGACACGCCAAACACTTCCTACATTTTTCTTTGATTTTGCAAAAATAGCAAAAATCTTAAATCTCAATTTCTTTTTCCAAATGCCTTCAGGTTATCTTTTATTTTGTTGGAAGTTAAAACATCACATTTTTTCCCCTCTCATTTAAGGCTAAAATCTCATATTCAAATGTTGTCTATACTCAGATTATTGGGCTATCTAGAAAAATTTCCAGCTCAGCGAAAGCACAGAGCATGGATTTAATAAGAGTGAATACATCTGTGGAGATATTTGGGGCTTGTCCACAAAAGATGTTACCTAGAAGCATCATTCTTTTCTTGCCAAAAATCTGAGATTCCATTCAAAACTAAAATTAACCCAGTTGGATTCACAGAGCCTGGAGAAAATATAAAATTTAGTTTCCCAGAAGAATCTGGGTCTTGCTGGAGATTATCAATTTGAAATGTTTTGCTTATCTCAGACTGAATTAAGATCATTTTTAGAGTCAAAGAAAACCTCGCCCCTCCTGCCTATAATACTCCACTATATCGCTCATGGACTTCCACGTGTTCTTTTCCATCCAGAGGCTGTAATTTTCCAACCTCTCTTTATAAAGCTCATTTTCTGGATGAAGACAATAGTTTGGCAGCCTCTGAACCAAAGCCTGCACCAATAGTCTTGGGCATCGACACATCCATGGTCATTAATTTCGAGACCCTCTCAACGGCCCTGAGATTTGTCATAAAGTCAGAACCGGAGTTAAAAGGAAGATGTCCCAGACACCTTTCTTTCCCTCAGCACCAAGCCTCTGGTCGGCTGAATGCCCAGTGACTGACACATCCCATCTCATCCATTTACGAACGTCACCAGAAGTCTGGGGACATTTCCATTAACTCTATAACACCAGCCATAATTCTTATGTCTCATCCAATCTCTGTCCAATATTTCTGATTTTAGTTAACAGTATCTGTTAATCATAATTGGGTCAGTTTCTCCTTTGTTGAGCAAATCTATCCTTCAAACTGTCACTATTAATATGAAACAACCTCTCTGATTCTTCTTATTAAATTCCAATGTTCATTCTTTTAGGCTCTGCTGGATATAATCTAATATCTACCAATCTCCAGATATCCCATTTATTTCCAACTATTTCTTCCACCTCATTTATCCCTTAATTACCTTTGGTTTGGGTAACCCACAAGAGTTGAAGCAACGTAATGAGGGCAATGAAGGTTCCATCTCCCCGTCTGCGGGAGTAATCTAAACAGTACCTGGTGTGTGTGTGGGGGGGGAGGGGTGTCTAGCACACTAGAGAAAGAAAACTGTGTCAAGCTGAGACTATTACCTCATTGTCACCTGTAAATCTAGTCTAGAGCAGAGAAAAAAGATGTTTTGTGTGATGGGCAGTTTTGTTTTAATTCCCTGTAGACTACTATAGGCCAAACACACACATACACGAAGTCATGTATGTGCACACATACAGTCCACCTAGACACACACACACACACACACACACACACCCCAGAAAATCTGCATCTCCTTTTTATTTACAAATGAAATTGGACCCTAAGGAACTCATTGTCAAATGGAGCTGTTACATTTACTTTTTTTTTTTTTTTGAGACAGAGTCTCACTCTGTTGCCCAGGCTAGAGTGAGTGCCGTGGCATCAGCCTAGCTCACAGCAACCTCAAACTCCTGAGCTCAAGCAATCCTCCTGTCTCAGCCTCCCGAGTAGCTGGGACTACACGCATGCGCCACCATGCCCGGCTAATTTTTTTCTATATATATTTTTTTAGCTGTCCATATAATTTCTTTCTATTTTTAGTAGAGATGGGGTCTCGCTCTTGCTCAGGCTGGTCTCGAACTCCTGAGCTCAAACGATCCGCCCACCTCGGCCTCCCAGAGTGCTAGGATTACAGGCGTGAGCCACCGCGCCCGGCCTACATTTACATTTTTAAATCCAAGACACGAGGTCCTTAATTTTATGGAAAATCAAATTAATCACAAGTTTTTGGCGAATGCATCAGAGAAGGTATATGCAATGGTCTGAATACTTATGCCCCCTGCCAACAAAATTCACATGTTGAAATCCTCACTCCTAAGGCGATGGTAGTAGGAGGTGGAGCCTTTGGGAGGTGATTAGGTCATGAGGGTGGAGCCCCCATGTAGGGGATTAGTGCCCTTATAAATATGCCCCAGAAAGCTCTCTTGCCCTCCTTCTATTGTGTGAGAATACCCAGCCATGCTGGCACCCTGACCTCAGACTTCCAGCCTCCAAAATTGTGAGCAATAAATTGTTGTTTATAACCCACCCAGTATTTTCATATAGCAGCCTGCGTCGACAAAGACAGTATGTAAACTGTCTTTGTATTTAGCATTCGGGCAAATCCAAGATCTTTAACAGTGGTTGAAGCTTATCAACAAATTCCAATATTGTGTATGTGTATATGTGTGTCCACAACATAAAATGTCATCAACACACACATGCATATAAGCACCATCTGTATTACATGATATGCACACCTGTATACACACGGCAAGTGTATAGACTCAATCATATTACCAAGACAGTGTGTTCTAAAGATAATCAACAAACCCAGACCCAAGAGCATCCTCTCACCGTTTTATTCTACATAGAAATTAGGAAGCACCTAATAAAACATAAATGGCCTATATTTATAATAGAATATGTACGGGAAGGGAACATCTACCACCTCTTCCTTGCCAAGAAGTTTTTGCCTCTCCCCACCGCCCTACTGGCTCCACCGAAGGTCGCAGTGGCAGATGTTGACAGGGCTGTGAATACTAGTGGGCCGTGTCACTGTGACTTTCGAGGCAGAAATTCCGGTCACTCTCTAACATTTCCTCTCCTGCTTCATATAACAAAATTGGTAAACCGAGTGAGAGTCTCCCACACCCCTGTAGTTGGGCAGGGGAAAGGGTCTCAGCCCCAGCCAACGTGGGATCCTCAGATGCGATTCCGGGGAGTGGGGAGAGGAGATATATAAAAGTCCAGCCCCTGCGTGGCCCGTCACCTGGGCCTTGTGCCTGGGCACTCGGGTCCTGCCACTGCTCTTAATCTCATCCTGCTCACCGTCTTTGGGAGAACATTCGTAGGACGCTCTTAGGGACGGCAGAGCAGGTTTCAAGCCTTCCCGGGTCCCCGGTCCTGATGACATGTTACGAACGCCACTCGCTCTAACAGGAAGCTCTCCTTGCATGTAAGGTTTAACTACCCACCATCTGCTGCTGCGTCAGCAACATCATAAGGTGCCATTTTCAGAAATGAATTCGATTAAAAAAAAAAAAATGGGAAAAAGGCCAGAGTAACTGCAGACATTTTTGCCAACAACACACCCCCAATTCCAGCTTAGCTGCAGTGACAGCAAGACCCTCAGCATGTTTCCTGATTGAGGGCCCAGGACTTTCTCTCCCTGGGCACAGAGACAAGAAGAACTTCCTTCCAGACCAGCAGGTCTCCTCTGTTACCTTGCTGTCTGCTCAGCAACTGTCCTTTCTCTATTGACCATCTTATAACCACCTCTGGTCCCAGACATAATTAATGATTCATAATTAATGCACATAATTAATGATTCATACCCAGTTCTCTGCCACAGCAGTTAGCAGTAATTCACAGAGTAATTGATCCTGCTCCTCTGTCTGCCAATGGCTGGGTCGGGTACAACCACGTGGGTGGGGAAGGGCTTTTGTTTGTAAACTGTGGTTATCCTAACTAACTGGCACATTGACTATTTCATTTAATTGACCATGTGCTCTCGGGGAATAATGAAGAAATGTTCTGTCTCTACACAAACCCAGGTCTTGATAGGGCAATATAAGCAGCCGACAAAGGAGGCAAAATGGTTCTCAAGCCAAATGAAAAACTTTACGAGACAAGAAACAATCACCTACTATACCGTTTCCACTTGTGAAGAACCTGAACATTGCCCTCCTGGGAGGAAAAGTAATTAATTCCTCAAATTACTCCCATCCCGAAAGCCTGTTTAAGCAGAGGCATTCGATTTGCATAGCAACCGTCCTTCTCCCGTCCCCAAATTGACAGCTCCTTCTGAAGCAAGGGCCAAACCCGTCCATTTCCGGGGGGAGCACAAATCAAGACCTCCACCACGATAGCAGCCCTCCCCCGGCTCATCGCTGGAGCTGCAGAACTTGGCAAAGTCTATGTTTCTTCCAGAGTCTATCGGGGTGGGGAACCTGCGGCCTGCTGATTTCAAGATCGTTCTCTTTTAAGCACCAAAGGGGGCAAGGAAAGCTTCATCGTTCTCCGCTGCACCCCTTTTAATAAAAGGATTTGTTCTGTATAATTGAGATTCATCAAAAGGCTGCATATAAGGACCTAGAAAGCCACATGTGGCCTTAAGCCCACAGGTTCATGTGAAATTAAGTCAAAAGAAAACTTTATAGACGTCTTTGGAAAATGGAAGTATAAAAGTACTTACCTTAGCAGTGATTTCTTTAAGCGACAAGTTGAGGGATTTCATTCTTTCTTGGAGGCTGGAAGAATTAAAAAGAGGAGGTTGGTATTGTTGGTAACCACCGTTTGATACCACTACGTTCAGGAACTCTGCAAACAGTGACCCTTGCATCGGCTGGATGGCCGAGGAGAGCAGGAGGAAAGATGATACCAGATTGGTTTCATCCTACTGTGGAATTATATGCTGCTGGGAAGCTTGTCTTTCCTCCCTAATCATGCTTTACTCAGGCTAGCAGTAGAATCTCTTATCATCCCAGAGTGCACATCTACTGATAATGGGAAGAACAACTCAGATGTGCTCCTGGCAGCAAAGGATTAAAATTTGCATTCCTATAACCACCTTCTTAGAAGGACAGCCTAACATGGGGTGGGGTCTCACTGGCAGGGAATCGAATGGTATCTGTTGGACCTACTATGCAATTCCACAAATATGTACCGAGTGCCTTCCACTTTTAGTATTGACACAGAGCATAGATGATACACACACACACACATACATACATATACATAAAGTATGTCTGAAATAGCACCCCCTTGGGCTTTTCCTGCTTCTGTTTTCTCCTTAGCACTTTTCGCCTTGACATATTCATCTATTCATGTAGTTTCTCCTTTTCTCCCATTGGCATATAAGTTCCTAGTAGGCAGGGATGGGCTGTCGTGTTCACGCCTGTATCCCCAGTGCTGAAAACAATTCCTAGAGCTTCTCAGCAGGCACTCGGTTGACATCTGTGGAATGAATGAATCAGTGCAACCAAGGCTCAGATCTTATTCTCAAGGTCACTCCCTAGTAGAGAAGAAATGCATGAAGGCAATCAACTATAATATAAAGCAAGAGGAAAAAATTACTAGAAGGGGAATAGAAACCCCAATGCTAGGAGAAAACTGCCACATAAGAATTGTCACAAGGCAGAATGTTGTCTGCCTTGAGCAATGGAGACAATAACTTGTGGAGCAATTTAGAAACGAGTGGATTGGCGGGGAAAGCTTAACCGTAAGAGGTCAAAAGTGAACTGGGCCTCGAAGCAGAAAACGGAGGGAGAATGAAATTCCAGGGAGAAGGTGAATCTAACTGGACCGGGTGGTTCGCACACATGAGTGTGAAAGATAAATGGGGAGATGATCATTCCTGGTGGGGAAGGAGAAGGAGGGATGAGGTAGGGCCCTGCCTGTGCCTATAATGCTTATTTATTTATTTAGGGAAAGAGAATCAAAGTAAATATGGGGGAAATGCTAATATTTGTTTAATCTCAGTTGTGGGTAAATGAGTATCTGTTATATTTTTCAATATGTTTGGAATATTTGCAATTAAGATAATTTTAAAGGAATATCGAAGACAAGCTCTCGTTAGTGTTAAATATCAACCTAAGGAATTTTGAGCCTTATCCCACAAACAATGGGAAATTGTTCAGGTTTTGAGCAGGGGAGCAATATGAAAGAAACGGCTTTGTTTTGGGAAAATTAGCTGTGCAGCACTATGAGAGACGATTTGGAGGAAGACAGTCTGAACGTGACAACCCAAGGCAGGGCCCGGCAGCGTCAGCCGGTCTTCAGGTCCAGGGCCTTACACAGAGCGAATGAGGGGGCCAGGAAGGAAAGGGAGGGGCGGGTCCCTGATTATGTCGATGCTGAAACGCAGTGAGAACATCCCATCCAGAGCTTTGCATTTCTGCATGCATTCTTCCAGTATCCACTGGGCATCCCGTAGGTTAGGGACCTAGAGCATAATGACGTGGTCCCTGCCCTCAACCACTTACTGCTGCCAGCAAGGCAAGAAAATATTATAGGTGCAAGAAGAGGAGTGCTTACTGGATTAAACAGTGGTCTGCAAAAGGGCAAAGGTCGAAGTTCCTGGGGTACGTGCTAGGAGGGGAGAAGGGAGGGGTGCAAGGCGTCAGGAAAAGCTTCTGTAGCAGGGGTTGCAAAGTATGAAAAATAAGCTGCCCGGTTGTTCTTCAACTGGAAGAACTGTTTTTGGATATTATCACCTCCAACAACTTGTGATTTCTGAGTACAGGCAAACTTGTCTCAGCTGCAAATACCTGGGAACTGGTGCAGGTCCGTGCTAATCGATCATTCCCACTTTAGACCGACTTTCGCCAGAGGAGGGTCTTCCAGCTGAGCTGAGACCAACCCAAATGGAGGAAGAGAGAGTTGACAATGGGCAGGGCATGTGACACCAGATTCTTCTGAGTTCAGGAGTCACCATCCTGACAAAAACTAGTGTACTCAATGGGCACAGGGGAAAACAACATTCGGAATCCTGCCTGGAGAATTCTAGACTCTGGCTGGCTGGAGATCGGATATTTTGAGAGCAAGTAAATCTGAGCATCATGCTGACATGGAGAGCAGAGCGGATTAAACCAACTGGGATGTTGGGAAGCACAGAAGGTGTCGAACACGGGCCTGGACTGGCTCGGCCTCTGATTCTAGCAGCAGCACCAGCTTTGGGTTGCTAATTGCCTGCTGTCCAGAGTGAAAACCTTCCTTGGGCAGAAACGAACTTGCCCTTGCTGGGCTCATGGGAGTCCATTCAACTAATAAATGGTTCACCACATTGAATCTCTAAGAGCATTTATAGTATTCTATAAACAGGTGTTCCCCGCCACACACAAAGACCAGTTCATGCATTAACAATGAAGGCAGACATTAGGTCCTCTTACTGATACTGAAAATTGAGCTCACCAAAACGGCAGTGCCTTTAGCTAACGCCCAAAATACCGAATAAAAAAAATAAGTCAAGCACCATCTTTCCAGGGGTTGATGCAGTTCACTGGTCTTGGCTCCTGTCTGGCCTTACACCAGAAAGAAAATTAGTCTCCTCTCAAATATCCACATTAGAGGAAGCAGGTAGTGATGCAGATAATTGAATACATTGTTTTAGATTTGATTTGAGTTATATATAATTAATTTAATTTATGGTATATTATCTTTGCAGGAGATTTACCTTCCTAATTATGTTTTGCTCACGCTAATATTAACCTTAGTTGCATCCCTGGGGTATTCACAGATTAAAAGCAATTGGGGGGGGGGGCAGAAGAATATGAGTAAACTATATATATACTAGTGGGTTTCGGGCTATTTTTAGCAGTAGAACTCTCTCAAACAAAAGTTTCCACAGGACTGTAATATACACTACAGGTAACAGGAGATCTGCTCGGATTGAAGTGGGTGTCTGGCCTGGGATACAAATGTCACATTAGTCCACCTCACACATGTATCTCCTGCCATCACACTGCGGTCCCCAACCATAATTCCAAGAGCAGGAATACAAATTGAAAACCAGCAGAGTTCGACGTACTTTAATGATTAAAACTCATCCCTAAGTTGCTTCTACACTTGGCAAATTGTTCATAAGGAATAAGAACTATCCTCTCAGATCACACTACACTGCACCTTGGAAACTCGTTAGGTTGTCCACACAAAGTAGCACGTATGTTCTATGAGACATATGAGACCTAACCTACTCAAATGAGTATCTTCATTCAAAGCAGCTGCCCTGCAAATTATAGAGTCCAACGTTTACTGAGCACTTACTATGTACCAGGCGCTCTTCCCAATTCTTTACATAGATGAGCATTTTAAATTCTTATTATAACTCTGTGAAGTAGGAACTATAAATATCCACATTTTCAGACAAGAAAACTTCGCCAAAGAGACTAGGAGAGATTTAAGTAACTTTTCCAGGATTAACCAGCTGGTAACTAGGGGAGTTTCAATGCTAACCCAGACAGCCAAGCTATCCGCTCTCTTAACCGCTAAACTATACTAAACTACCTCTCCTAGAAGCTATGCGCTTATTTGAAATGTACTGTCATTCTTCAGGCTGATCTTTGGAACTCTATTTTAGAATTGTGTTAAAATATACAATATCATCAATGCCATTATTTGCAAACACACATTGTGCTTTACTCACAAACTGGTGTTCAAATCATATGTCCAAAATTCATCCTCAACAAATGAAACCTTATAAAAGTTGAGGCTTGTGACATGCATGTGCTTCAGAGAAAGCCCATCAGTGGCAGATGGACCCGGGGACCACAGCGGCAAAGGAACTTGAACATAAAGGGGCCCGTCACAGGCTCATTATGTCCCCCAAAATTCACAGCTTGAAGTTCTATCCCCCAGGACCTCAGAACGTGACTATATTTGAAGACGGGACTTTTAAAGAGGTAAGTACATTAAAATGAAGTCATGAGGGTGGGCCTTAATCCAGTCTGACTGGTGTCCTTATAAGAAGAGGAGATTGGGACACAGACACACAGAGGGAAGCCCATGTGAGGACACAGGGGAAGACGGCCCAGGAGAGAGGCCTCAGGAGAAACTAACCCTGCTGACATGCTGATCTCAGACTGCCAGCCTCCAGAATCGTGAGAAAATAAATTTCTGTTTAAGCCACCCCCCATCTGCAGCCCTAGCAAACTAATGCACGTGGAATTTTCCATTTCTAATGGTATGTTTAATTATATGTGTCATTAAGATCCTATATGACTGGTGCTCCAGGGTTCAAGGAAAAGAAAAGTTGCTACTTTGTGCTCCAGCAGCGAGTCAGCAGAAGCCAGGGCAGCTCTTTTATCTCTCCAGACTGACAGACTGCTTCATTCCCAACCCGCCCGACCGGGAACCTGAGGGTAGCGGCACTAACGCATGCGTGCAGAATGCAGAGCTCAGGAGCTGAGCTTTCTGCATGTGGCTCTAAGAAAACTGTGTGTGAGAATGTCTTTGAGTTAAAAAAAAAAAAATGATTATGGGACCCTTGGATTAGTACAGAAGCTCACAACTGCCCCACCTTCAGGTTAGGAGTGAAAGGGGCTCCCTTAAATACTCCTACAATATCGCAAACAGAACGCTATCACTGATGTCAAAAATATCAGTCATAAAAATGCAACTTGGGGAGGGACAGATTGCTTTTTAGCAATAACTAGAAGGGGAAATGGAATTTAAGTCAATCACAGTCACTAATCTCGATAGTATTAGCCAAGACTTGGTTAAGGGCCAGAATGAGACATCGATGCAGAAGGATACAGCCAGGCGATTTTGATTCAAGGAGTGAGAAGCAGCTCTCAGGGCAACTGCTCCAAGCAAAGAACCATCTCTGCCGCTGCTGCCTGGTGCGGGCCCTGGGCACCTCACCTCTGAAATGCTGAACAGCCTCCAAACTGTTCTGTTTCTACCATTTACAATCTATTCTCAAGACTGTGGCCAGGGTGAGTCTTCGCAAACATGTTAGATAAAATGTCACAAAGCTCTGTTCCATCACACCTGGGTCCAGCTAGGTCCACAAGAACCAGCATGGCCCATCTCCCAGTGTTTCTGACCACCTCTCCTACAACTCCCTCCTTTGCCGGCTCCACCCTGACCGCAGAGGCTTCTTGAACAGCTCCTTGAATCTGCCGTGGCTGGCACAGGCCCCTGTGCTTGGACACCGCGCCCCAGCACACACACGCTGGGCCAACTCCCTCCCCACTGCAAGGCCTTGCTCACATCTGAGCCTCCCCGCAAGGCTGGCCCGACCGCTCCGTCTCAGACTGCAAATCACACCTCCTCTCCTGTTCCTCCCTGCACCGCGTTCATTACCTACTAACCGACCTTATGATTTACTTATTTATTATGTTTATCATTCATTTCTGCCTTTCCCCACTGGAAAGAAAGCTCCCTGAGGGCGGATGTCGTTTAGAGAATGACTGGGCACACGGTGGGTACCTAATCAGTACCTGCATAATGAGTGATGTCACATTCTTGTCTTCCTCTAAGAAATGAGCCGGTGGGGTGGGGTGGGGTGGGGTGGAGCCTCCTCAGCTCTAGCAGACGTGCACACAAGCACAGCGCCGTGAGCAGCTCCCTCTTCCTCCCCACCTCCTGCAGATGCCCGGGCACAGCGGGGACTGAAGCTGTAGCTGCTCGCGATCATACGGCTAGGGGTAGCGGTTTGCATGAGAGGGGAAGAAAGAGATTAAAAACTTGGAGTCAACTCATCAGCCTTCCTCTCCTCTTTCTCAATTCCATCTCCTAGGAGTCCTGCTCTCTTTGGCTTACTTCTGCTGGATGGTGTCTTTTCACGGACTGTATTATGGGTTGAATCGTGTTCTCCTCAAAACTCACATGTTGAAGTCCTAACCCTCCATACCTCAGAATGTGACTGTATTTGGAAACAGCATCATTGCAAATGTACTCGGTTAAGATGAGCCCGACTCCAACACGCCTGGTGTCCTTATAAACGAGGGAAGTTTGGATTTACAGACATGCATAGAGCAGAGACAATGTGAAAAGACACAGGAAAAAAATGACCACCTACAAGCCAAGGAGAGAGGCCTGGTACAAATCCTCCCATAAAAGCCCTCAGAAGGGACCAGACCTACTGACACCTTGATTCTTGGACTTCTGGCCAAGATAAGTTTGTGTTTAAGCCACCTGGCTCTGGGGCTGCTTTGCTATGACAGCAAACTAATACAGACTGGCACTGGAAAGGAGGCCTGTGAGGGCCACTTATTGCTCCCCCTTGGACTGTAAGAGCTGGGAGGCTGGAAGTGAGGTCGAGGCTTGGGCGAAGGGCACCTGAAGGTCTCAGCCAAGAGCCCACCTCTCGCCAGCACCAAATGGGTCCTCACTGCTGACACGCTGCCATGGGCATAGGCCCAAGTAGTGGCCAAGCAGAGGCTACTCTGAAGGGTGAGGATGCAGCTTGGACACACAGGCTAGGTGTCCAGATGGAAAACCCATCGTGGTGTGGGACAGACGCAGGGGCAGGAAGACAGGTAGACAGTTACATTTGTCCCCTTGCTCTGGGACACAGTCTCAGGCAGGCCTGAATGGACTCCTTTAATGTTATGCCCAAGGGAAACTACCTCTCACCCCATGTGCTCTTCTGTGGATCACTGACACTTCCTCCTGCCACCAGTAACCCAGCCATGACCTCCCCCAGCACCAGGCACCAAAGAGGTGAGGTCGTGGCCCCCAGCGTTAGACTCAGGGCCACTACCCACTGCCCCAAAGATGATCCTGTGAAGAACAAATTCCGTTCCTGCTCTTATCTGGGCCTCTGCTGCAAAAGAACATTAGTGACACTCAGAGCGACACCACCAGCCCACTAACTTTCTGCAAGACTTTGAACAAGTCACTTTCATCTGGGGTCCCCTTTTCTCACCTGAAAATGAAGTTGGACTAGACTATTTCTAAGACCCTCCAGGCCTGCCATCCAAGATTCTTTCACTGTTCTACCACTGAAAATTCTTTTACTAGCCTTATTTTATTTGCAGATATTTAGAAAATCTAAAACACACATCAGTTTCATAAAGTGCACCAGATAACATTAATGACAGAGGCAGAAATACAGGCCAGATCCCTGTCATTTTTTCCTAAGTGAGGCACACATTTCTCAGCCCTCAGAACCGAGTCGTGCAAAGGTCCTGCTGACAGCCGCCCATCCATCTTCTTGCCTGTGTGTACCTGGCTTAACACTGATGTCCCTTTCAGCACGAAGCTGCAGGAGAGGAGGGAGATCAATTTCATCTCCAAACAGCCTTCTCACTCCCCTCTGCCTCTCCCAATTCCCTGTTCCATCCCATTTCTTGTTTAGTAAAAATCAGTTTAAGAAATAAGAGATTGTTACTGATGCAAACTAAAAATGACAGAGAGAACAAAGGACAGCTGTCTTAACATGGGCACTACTTAGGCCTTGAATTAAAAAAAAAAAAACAGGAATCCGTTGACATTAACAACCTGGCCAATTACCTCTCAGTCCTCTAAGCCTTCTGTCAGAGGACAGGCAGGTAAGAAAGTGACAGTAGAAACAGCTTTAGGAAGTACAGGTTTAGCCACTTGGCCTTTTGCCTTCCTTGGACCCTTTGATCCTCACAGTTGATAATGTCACACGACACCAGTGGGACATCCATGGGGCACAGATGACAAAAATGCCACGAATTTCCTCTAGACTTTAGATGATCTCATAAAGCACGACAGGGCGCACCATCCTGTATGACTGCAGAAATGACCAGAGCGGGTCATCTGAGACCTTTACTCTCGGGAAAGGCAGGGTGGTGCAGTGGAGAGGGATTTGTACTGAAAGATAAATGTGCTGGTACCTCTGCTGGCCATCTTTGTCCCCCTTGCTGAAGGACGTCACCTCTTTCCAGTTCGGTGACGGCCAAAGCCAGACAGCGTGCTGGACCCAAGTCAAACACTCACCTTCATGCGCATCAAATAGCTCATCTTTCTGAGATCTTGAGAGGAATCACGTAGAGAAAGACTGTTTTAAAAATCATCCAGGCCGGGCGCGGTGGCTCACGCCTGTAATCCTAGCACTCTGGGAGGCCGAGGTGGGCGGATCGTTTGAGCTCAGGAGTTCGAGACCAGCCTGAGCAAGAGCGAGACCCCATCTCTACTAAAAATAGAAAGAAATTATATGGACAGCTAAAAATATATATAGAAAAAATTAGCCAGGCATGGTGGCGCATGCCTGTAGTCCCAGCTACTCGGGAGGCTGAGACAGGAGGATCGCTTGAGCTCAGGAGTTTGAGGTTGCTGTGAGCTAGGCTGACGCCACGGCACTCACTCTAGCCTGGGCAACAGAGTGAGACTCTGTCTCAAAAAAAAAAAAAATAAATAAAAATAAAAATCATCCAGACCAAACCATGCCTATATTACAGTAAAACAATAGGGATCTGACATGAATCAAGTGCACACACATTTTTAACTGAAGTAAATATATTTGAAGTTTTTCTCGCTAGCCCAGGCAAAGGAGATTAAGTGGAAAAAAAAAACAAAGCAAAATAGGCCAGGGAAATACTTGGACGTGTAACCCTTTGATTCTTTCTCTGGATGTAGATCACATACATCTGTGACTCACAGCTGCACTGAATCTTTCTCTGACTTCCAAGGATCTTGCGTCTGAACTTTAGGATGCTACACTCTGTTACCCTTTTAGTCAAGTTCAACTTACTAAGCAAACTGAGAATGAGATGTCACATTTTATAAGACCGTAAACTACAACCAAGGTAACTCCTACAGGTACTCCTTAAAGAGGTCACAGGGGAAGGGAGAGAGAGAGGAGAACATAAGGATTTCAAACCTCTTCTTGGAAAAGATTTCATGTGATTCAGAGGTGTGGATGCAAAGAGAGTGAACAGAGGAAAGAAGTGAGCCCTGATACTGAGTTTACTAGATCTGCTAAACTTTCCAACTTTCCTGACGTGGGCAAAGCACGCATGCGTGCACACTCTCATCCCGCGCCGTCTCTTGCCAATTCCCTGGCCCACTGGGAAGCTCAGCCTGACGTTACTGAGTCACGGCTCGCATCGAAGTCCAGTTCCATCACAAATCACAGCTTTATTTTTAACTGATTAACTCGGTATTTGGCTTATCCAAATACTCCAAGTGTTAATTCAACCAGATCTTTCTCGGCGCCTCGCAAACAACCGTATTCCAAACTCAAACGAAAATTCATGTGCCAAAAACAGTTTGACTCACAAACGTTTGTCTGCGGGAGATTGCGGTTGTTTATGATAAAGAAGACATGAGAGGCGTCAAAGACGTGAGTGGCCTTAGGTTCAGATCATCATTGCTCTCCCCTCTACCCATTCCTTCCAGCTGTCTCCTAAGACCTTTTACATGCAATAAGGAAGTAAGTTACTGGCCTTTTATTTTTTGGAGACTGGTAATCAAGCGGGCTCCACCATTTAAACAAGATTTCAGTACTTGGACTCTAGGACTTTTTTTTTTTCCCCTCCTCCAAACTCCTGTGAGTTTAATCCTTAAAACACAGCAATTTGATCCAAGGGGGAAAGGATCCCACCTTCAGGCTTATTCTCCTAACTGAGCCAAAGGCACTTCCATTTCAATCACTACTCCCCACTTAATTCTGAGTATTTAGTAAGTAATGCCCAATTGCTCCCATGAATTTTAAAGAAATACCCTGAACCGCTTGCATTTCTATTTAATGCTAATTTTTTAATACATGTTGTTTCTGCTATGTTTCTAAGCATGTATGCTTTCCCTGACTATGAAGTGTGCCGGAAAGGTTGCACTTTCTGCTCTGGAATCATTTTCAATTATCTGCCGTCTGGCTAAGAACAAACATAGGCACAGCTCAAGTTTGCAGAGACAATTTTAACCTTACATTTCTCTCCGGCATCACTCAAAATCTATTGACAAAGCAACAGATCAGCCTGATTTTTGAAACTGGGGGACACTGTAGATTTCATTTCCTAAAATGTTTCCAAGAGTAAAACTAAAGATGGACACACTTTATTGGATAAAGAATGCAAAAACAGACCCTTGATGAACAAAATGAACAGCAGGAAAAAACCCAGTTGGCTGAACAAAGTAACTGAATAAGCAATTCTAACACCAACATCAGTGTGACTCAAAGAGGAAGCTGAGGAAATTTGCCAAACAGGAAGCACAAAACAGGAATGAATGATAGTGAAAGTCGCGATGCATGCTTAGCAAAAACGATCCCTGCGTATAAGACACAGGGCTCCCCTGCAAGCACCTAAAGGAAACCTAGAGGTTCTGTCTGGCTCTGGTTCGGGTCATCCCAGCAGCCCAACAATCAGCACGGGGTAGATTAATCACCCTTCAGCGGCTGGAGAAAGATGTGCTCTTAACTGATTAAATTCCCAGCAAGCAATGAGCTGGCTTTTCCAACCTGGGCATATTCCTGGGTTATTAGAAAGGGGACTGTCTGAGTAGAGCTGAATTACCTTCCACTGGAAGACCCTTAAACCTCTGCACTTCTCCCAGGGCTTCAGCTCAAGGATGAAGAAGAATTTAGTCCGGTGTATTAAATTAACATCTAAAAAGTTAAATCAGGAAATAGTCACATACAACTTACAAACAGGAAAGAATCAGAGAATTTGATACAGGGAACAGAGGACTGTAGAAGACACCTAAATTACAAAGCAATTAAGTATAGAATAGTTCTCCAGGTGGTAATAATGAGAACTAAACATTGAAATTGAGCAGTAGAAAGACTTAAAACAGGCCACATGCATTCACGTACACAGAGTTGATTTGCAGCCATGGCATTAGACCAGCTAGCATTTTAAGATGACTGTCTCCCATCTTTGAGAATTCATGGGGCACCCGTTGAAAATAATTACTCCTTGAAGAAAACAAAGCACAGAGAATTTGTAAAATATTAAAATACAACATTATAAAATACATATCAACTGATTCACCTCCCTTGTTCTAAGTTTTTAAAAAATCATCATAAATTTGACTGTAGCACAAAAAAAAGTATTTTTCTGAATCTGTAATTAGGATAGAATTCCTGCCTTGAGTTTCTCAGATACACTCAATGAAAACCAGAAATGGGGGCCCTGTTTTCTTGGGGACGCACGTTTCCTAGTGAGCAGCACCTGTACCCTCCCAGGTAGGGGGTATTTTCTAATCCCTTCCTTCTTCTTCAACCCTTTTTTTTCTTTGCCAGGCTGCAGTTTGGTAAACTTTTCTCATTGCCTGTGATGGCGACTTCCCAGGGAAACAGGAGGAGGACACGGCAAGGCAGCCTCCAAGCTCCGAGCGGCGGCTGCAGCGCGAGTCCGTTCGGGTCGTGGTTCTGGGCAGGCACGGCCTTTAGGGAAGAACCGCCCTGGGCACCGAAGGCTGGGGACGATCACAGTCTGCCCTGTGAACTTTGCAGGGGACCTTATTTTGGGGCTCGCGGGAACAGAATTATTGGGTTTTTTAAGTTGCTTATTTTAACCTATTTCGTACCCTAAAGTGCAAAGTGTTCTAGAACCAGAAAGGACCTTCAGCATCATCTAGTTCAAACCCTCATTCCACAGATGAGTAACAGCAGGTCCCTAGCCCTGGGGCCCGGCCTTGCGTTCCACCGGCTCTTCCTCTCCCACTTCTCTCTTTGCGTGAGACAGCGTCCTGCTTGGTCACCCTGGGCTGCCTGTTTTTCGAGATCCCTCGGCTCGGATCCCTCTCAGGTGACACCAGGTGCTCTGTGGGCCACAGAGACAACTATCCTTGGCCTGAAGTGACATCCATTTTTCCAGCCATGCTCTGCTGGGCTGGACTTCTTCCCACTGCTGTGACTGAGCACTCCGCCCAAGGCCACCGGTGTCAACCACCTCTCTCCCCGACACCCAATCAAAAATTGGCCAAAGATGTCAGAACATGCACCACTGTGTGAGTTCAGACCCTCAGCAGCCTCATCTGCAAAATGAACGTAATACCATTACATTGCCCATATACCTTGTAGGATTACTGCGAGCAAAAATGAGCATTTTGTAAACAATAGAGATATTAAACCTAACACGTGGGTACCATTACCAATCTAAGAACGACAGACAGGATTAATACCTGCAGGGGGCTTCCAAACACTGCATGCTGCCTATGAAGCGAAGCCTTACTTCGGGGACCCACCAGTCTAGCATTGCTCACAAGCAACTGTCTCACTGCATTCACTTCTTGGGTAAAAATATTTATCTGCCTCACAAATTCCTAGGAAAAGCAAAGTGTCTGCTTTTTTGAACAAGGTAAAACAAGTCAGAATTTCCCGGAACAGCTGCCAAGCTCTCCTCTTCCTCCAGATGTTTTGCGATGCCCTCGGTCCCATAAAGCCATTGTTTCTGGCAAACCAACCAGGTGGAAGCAAAGACAGAGAAGAGAGAACGACAAAGCCCAGAAGTGGAGATTAAAGCACAGCCATCACCACGAATGGAGAAGCAGCTTGGGGACGTCTCTCTACAGCCTCTGAGTTGTCCCAGCGTCATTCCAATTTGGCACAGCCTCGCACAGTCCCCGAGGGGGTGACTTAACAGGACGCCACGCACACAGCTGCCTCCGTGCAACCCTCTTTGGGAACCTCTGCCACGCTCCTCTCGGATTCGGGCTCTGTTTTCCAACTCAGGCCTTGCTGTTTCGCTGTGTCTCCTCGCTCTAATGAGATAGGCATCTGAACAGCAAGTGCGATTATTGATTTTTCCCCCTTCCCCAGCCAGTTGGGAGCTGCGGAATTTCATTATTTCAAATCTCACTTGCAAGGAGGCCTGACACCAGCTGGGACTACGTGGTGTGGAGCTGAGGGTGATGAGAATGACCCCAGCACCCTGTATGGCTGGTCCCCAATCTAGGGAGCCCTGGGTATTTCAGCCAATAGGGGGCGGGGAGCTGCAGGCCTAGCTCCTCCCCCCGCACCCCCTCCCCGGCCCAGCTGGGCAGAGAAAACCCTGCACATCAGCGGTAACTGTTGTTCTTTAACCTCCACTTCTGGGCTTTGTCTTTCTCTCCTCTCTGTCTTTCCAACCCAGGCCCAGCCAGCCCCCCTGCAACCAGGGGCTGAGTTTGTTTCACACCTGGTGCCAATGGGTTGCAAAAAGATGTGATATGTTTCTTCCAAATGCACGGCCAGAGACAATTCCTCCATGAGCTGCCAGAACACATTTCCCACGAAGCATGAAAAATCCCAGGAGCTGAGGAATGCAGAACTCAACCACAGACGAACGCACGCCAGGCGAGCATTGCTAAAGAACGTTAGCGTCACACGCAGCCCTCCGCGTCATCACGGCTGTCGGTGCTGTAATTATTCCCACCCCACTTTACAGTTAGCCACACGCAGGGTCCCAGGCCACGCTCCCCTGGTTTTCTGGGCACATAAAGCCAACAAGAACCCAAGGGAGGCTGAGCATCATGGCCCTGGAGAGAGATGAGCTGCAAATTGCCACATTCCTCAATTTATACCAAATAAATAAACAGAACCTCACGCCCACGTGCAGGGATGTGGCCCACAGAAAATCTCAGAAACTGTCACCTCCTCCCTGGATCCCTGGTCTTTTCACTCCCCCAATCTCTTCCAGCCCCACATCGAAATCCCACTGACCAGAGCGTGAGTGGAGGTGGCTGGGGTGGGACGAGGAGGATGGGGTTGGTACAGGCAGAGAATCGGGCTCACTGGGTAAAACCGTCCTACACCCCCTCATCAAGGCAAGCCTTGCAGGAGAAAGCAAGGAGTTGTTTTACAGCAGAGGGGTTGGAATCCCAGGGGTGAAAGAAGTGCAAGTGAACACGTCTGTTAAGTGGCTCCCGTCCCTCCACACGGCCCTGCCCCGTCGGCTTCCACACCGTGGACGTCCTGATTCTGCAGGTGCTTCAAGCGTTCTCCTTTCGTTCATTGGAAGGAAACCATTTTTGTTGGCTCCACTCCAAAGGTAGCTACGATGTCTCCGAGAAGACAGCACTTCCCCTCCTCCTGCTAAGTTATTGGATCCCAGACGCAGACATTGGAAAATTCAAAGAGAGGAAAATTCCCATTACAACACCCAGACAGAAAGCCACGAGGTCTCCCCGACCCCAGCACACGCCCTCTACTTCTAGCCCGTCTCTACCATTGGCCGGCAGATTCCTAAAAAGCCACCATCAGAAACGGCGGCCTCCGTGCAAGCCCACGAGTCCCTACCAGTGATACTCCCAGAACTGTCCTGTGCTATTAGGAAGTCTCTTCTCAAGCTCACGTGTGGTCTACCCAGGAAAAGAAGCAAACCCTTCCCTTTGCGCACGCACGTCCGTGAGTTGAGTAAATCAGAACCAGCTTCTCTCCAGACAGCCCCTGAGTGTGTGGCTACGAAAGTCTTTATGGAAGATGATAATAACAGTCACGATGCTGAATGGCCTGTGGCTCCAGGCTCTCATCATAATATCGGTCTCCACAACTTCTGTTCGTGAGACCTCAGGATTTTCCTGTTTCATAGTTTTTCCAGATCTCTCCATCTGGCCTAAGAAGAAACTACCAAACAACAAAGGCAGCTATTGATGTAGCTAAGATGGACTCCTCTGGCTGGGGCACCTACCCAATAGACCCCTTAAGTCAGTATTTCCCAGAAGACAGTCAATCCTTCAGAGCAAAAATTAAGTCAACAGGAGCATGTCCAGTTAGTTACAAATACTGGCCCAAGAGCCTGTCTGACCTGTTAAGCCACAAGACTCTACACTGGCGTCTTTCAAGTGCTCCATTTCTGTGACTCTGTGCCGCATCAGTTCATCTGTGCGACAGCCCTATAAGGTAGGTACATTATTATCATCCCTTCCTCCTCATCAGCCGACAAGTGCTTGATTGAGGATTCAACCTTCAACCGCAGACAACCAAATAGCGGAGTCCATCTTCTCAAGCACGGCAGGTGGTGGGTTTTATTGAGTCTTCCTCAGTGCAGTAACCAAGCGGAGCATTCGTCCCTCTCCTTGTCCTACACCCACGGCACCTGCAGTCCGAGTGACCCACCTGCGTACCCATTCGGGGACCACTCGTCGTTTCGGTCCAGCATGCGTAAGTGAGCGTTCTGTCTCCAAAGTAAGATGATGAGCTCCCGAACGGCACAAGGTAGATGTGTGTCTTATGGACAGATACAGAACACAGGGAAGATTCTCATTCCCGATGAGTAGATGAGAAACCAGACTTGAGAATTAACGAACAGGAGTTTAAGTATGTTTTCCCTCTTATGAACTGGGACTCTGGGCAAATTATTAACCTTCTCAAACTTTTTTTTCCTCATCTGTAAAATGGACACAATAACAGAAGCCATTTATAGAGCAAAGCTTAGCACAGGACCTGGTATGTAGCAGGCACTCTGTAAATCCTAGCTGCCAGTAACAATTCACTCTTCCAGATGGAAACATCGCCACTGAATCTCCCTTTCTTCATGGCTCCCTCCTGCTCTTGGCATAGTTTACCTCTCTCCAGATTATGGTCCCCAGCAGAGGTTGGCATCAGAATCTCTAACCTACTGAACTCCAGCAGCCCGCAAAGGGAGAGAGGGTGCCCCTGGGGATGGGGAGGAATGCCGGCATTTAGCAGGCTGGGTGGCCGGGCTGTGAGATAATTTGCAATGCTCAGAAATGCCCCGTACAATGAGGCATTTTCCCACCCAGACACCAATAGTTCTTCCGTTGAAAAACACAGACTGCTTAGAAACTATTCATGCATGAGAGACAGCAGACAAAACCATTCCAATAGACAGGTCAAAGAGGTGAGTGATCCCAAATCAGTTTGGAAGTCACCGGTAGGTACCTCCTTATGGTTTCGGGTGGCTCCGCACGGAAGGGAATCCGATTGGCTGAGGCCAGGGTGTCCTGCAAGGCCTTGACGACCTCCTGCAGCTGGCCCAGGGACAGCCGGCGCAGCAGGGGAGTCAGGCCGCAGCCCCCCCACTGGAGCTGCTGCTCTTGCTCCTCTATTTCCCTTCTCAGCTGTTGATCTTTGGCTTCCAGCACAGACATCCTTGCTTGGAGAGCTTCGATTTCTTTCTGTAGACAATGAGGAGACCAGATTTTATAAATTAACTCTGCTCATGGCAAGCTGCTCTATGGATAATGACTCATTTAAATGAGAATTGGCCAGGTGCACCAGCGCCTCGGAGCTCCCCTTCTGAGGGCAGGCAGATTTCTGGAGCTTTGCTGAACTGGAAAAATCATGCCAGCTTTATATTCCTAATGAGTTGGCGTAAGGAAAAACATTCCCTCCCAAGCATTAAATAACTCTGGTGGGGGCGGGGGGTGAGCCAAGATTTTGACTTGGAAGAACCCAGCAAATAACAACACAACTGACTTCATTTTAGGAGGGAGAGTTAGAACCCAGGGCAGCAACGCATAGGCTAAGCTGGTAACATTAGCCACAGGCCAGAACAAAAGAGGCAAACAATCCTGGGTGGGTCTGTCCCCAAACCTAAGAATTTAGAGTATAGAGAAAGGTGAAAAAACGAAAAACTTCCTGGCTTCTTACGTCTACAGGATTGAGAGAACAATGAGCTGCTGTGGATACTGTCATGCAGTTTAAACTTCATAAAAATATTAAATAAATTTAATTTCCATTAATATAGCAAGCTCAAGTCCAAATAATCCGTAAAGTATCATCTAATCTTGAGGGCAGAAGGTAAAACCAGCAGCGGGTGATCGCACTCGTCCCGTGCACAGTGGCAAAGCAGAAAACCATCTCACTGCCCCTGTGACCCTGAACGGAAAATCGGACTCTCTGAATGAGCATCCTCCCACGCCCTGTGCGTTGGTTTCTGGCTGGTAAGAGCACAGCTCTAATCCTAGGCATCTCCCCATCTCCTATCCCCGTTCTCCAAAGTGCAGAGCACCTACAACTGCGACCTCCCGAACCCACTTCCAGGACAGGATGGGGAGCAGGAGGATGAGGCACTGAACAGCTACTAAGACCCTCACTGTCGCCATGGCTCCCAGAGCGCAGTATCACTGATGGAGCCTCCCAGCTCACCTCCTCACTCCTGCCTTTACTTCCTATACCCTATTCTTCTCTTTTCTTCTTCTTTTTTTTTTTTTTTTAGTTTTTCTATACACACAACATAAAAGTGACCATCTTAACCACTTTTTTCCGTTTTTTTTTTTTATTTCAGCTAATTATGGGGGTACAAAAGTTTAGGTTACCTATATTGCCCATGTCCCCCCACCCCTCTGAGTCAGAGCTTCAAGCGTGTCCATTCCCCAGACAGTGCGCATCGCACTCATCAAGTAGGTACACACCCATCCCCTCCCCCCACCCCCCACATCTGCCCGACATCCAGTTAGTGTTATTCCCAAATGTGCACTTAGGTGATGATCAGGGAAACCAATTTGCTGGTGAGTACATGTGATGCTTATTTTTCCATTCTTGGGATACGTCACTTAGTAGAATGGGTTCCAACTACTCTCCAGGAGAACATAAGAGATTCTATATCACTGTTATTCCTTATAGCTAATACTCCATGGTACACATGAGTGTGCAGTTCAGTGGCATTAAGTACATTCACGCTGTTGTACCATCATCGCCACCGTCTATAGATCTCCAGACCTCGTTTCATCTTGTAAAACTGAAACTCCACACCCACGGAGCCATAACCCCCACCCCCGCCCTTTCCTCCCCACCCCCAGCTCGTGGCAACCACCATTCCAGCTTCTGTCTCTATAAATGTGACTCCTTTAGGAACCTCATATAAATGGGGTCACACAGTACGTGTCCTTTTGTAACAGGCTTATGTCACTTAGCAAGATGTCCTCAAGGATCATCCATGTTGTGGCAGGTGTCAGAATTTCCTCCCTTCTTAAGGTTGGACGGTATTTCATTGTAGGCACACACCATGTTCTGGTGTCCAGACCCATTCATCCATCAGAGGGCATGTGGGCTGCGATCACCTTTTGGCTACTGTGAAGCCGCTGCCACGAACATGGCAGGTATACAAATACCTCTTTGAGTCCATGCTTTCCATTTTGGTGGTGTATACCCAGAAGGGGGATGGCTGGGTCACATGAGGATTCTATTTTTCATTGTTTAAGGAAGCTGCATGCTGTTTTCCATAGTGGTCCTACATCCTATTCCTAACACAAGAGTCAAAGCAATTCTTTACAGTGACGTCAGATCACATCACTTCACTGCTTAAAACCCTCCAGTGGCTCCCGATTGCAACAAGAGGAAATTCCAGGTCCTCACAAGGGCCCTGTACCTCTGACTTCCTCCCCTATGGCCTCACCTACACTACTCCGGCCACAAAGGCCTCCAGGCTTCTGCTGAACACATGAGACACATGCCCAGTGTAGGCCTCCGTGTGGCTGTCCCTCTGCCCAGCCTGCTCTCGTTAGAAATCTCTACACGGCCTTCTCCTCCTCCTCTCTCAAGTGTTGGCTTCAGTCTCACTGCTCAATGAGCAGACTCTATCACCCCATACCCTGGTCTATGCATTGTAGCTTTTACCACCCTACACCAAGCTAGTTATCTACTGTAGATGTTTATTACGTTTACCACTTATTGTCTATCTCCCCACACCTGCCCCCACTGGGACACAAGCTCCCCGGGAACCCCAAGCATTTCACACAGTCTGGCAAATGGTGGAGACTCAATAAATATCTGGTGAATCAATGAATGTTCAAGCACCTCTCCCCAGAGTGCTTCAACCACGAAGTGCCCCGGGCTAAGGTTATTTTCTGTACACACTGACATTCTCAGGAATTGTGCAGACTTTTAAGTGGTGAATGTTGTTAAAAAACCAAAAACCAGATTTCATGTTTTCAGCTTCCCAAACTTTACAATGACACTCACTGAATATGTACATCAACGCTCCGTTTATGGGGGAGCATTTCCAAATCGCAATGACTTCTGCCTCCCTTTGCTACCTCGCCGTTGTGGCCACGTGGATGGGCCAAGCTCAGACGATAAGAACACCCTGCGTGGCAGGAGTAACTCGTCCAAGCTCCCGTAACTTGTCTGAGCTTGTCCAGCTATTTCGAGCCTAAGCCAGGATTTGGCTCCTTCTCTGAAGTCACACTGCCTGTAATCCATGCACCCTCTCTGCCGCAGGCCTCCAGGCTCAGGCATGCAGGGACCCAGTTTCAAGGTCCCCTGCCTCTGGAGAGCTCCCAACTGGCCTCTGGCTGGAACTCGGTGCTGCACCCAGATTTCTAGCCCCCCACAATCCTTGGGCAGCTTTCATCCTCTGCTCTGGGCCAACCCTGGGCTCCCACGTAGCCTGCTAAGGACTTAACAACTCTTGTCTCTTCACAACTGCTGCTCACAATGCACCATGATAGGAATTTCCATAAAGGATTTTCACAGCACAGAGCCCTTTCTGCCTTCAAAGGAAGCTTCTAAAGGTCAAAATGATAAGAGGTGACAAATTGGCCTGGCAGACAAGGAACACGAATTCAAAAGGTAATGAGGAATATCGAAAACAGCACCAACACTGCTGAGCTTTCAACTCTTGTTTGTAATGAGATTCCTACAAGCCCTCTAGTCATTCCACTGTCTCTCCTTTTAGTCCTCCCCGGGTTGACGGCCAAGGCTCTAATTGCTATACTCAGGCAAAGCAAAGACCCACTTGGCTGCACTGGACGGAAACGGATAAGAAAAACGTCATCCCATTTCTTGAAGATCCTTCACCTGCTCACCTGTAACTGCTGCTTCTCCTGAAGAAGCCAGTCTCGCCTCGTGATGGACACACGCAGATTGTCCTGAGCTGTGGGTTCCAATGGCCAGGGCTCCATTCTGAGTGGGGCTTGGCTGTCATCACTGCTGGCCCTTAAAATAACACAGACATATACATTAGTACAGGTGGGGAGAAGCTGAAGTCCCCCGGGTCAACAAGTATCTTAAGAGTAAGACATTTCACTGAGCAGTCCCCAGCCATTCCCATCCTTAGGAGGTATCTACCCATCCTTAGGAGGAGGTCCCTATGTCAGTTTCTGCTTTAATGACAATCTGCTGGGACCTTTGCTTTTGCCCATAGCCAAATTTCTGTTAATAGACCTGCACTGTCCCCTACAGTAGCCCTGGGCCACATGTGACGTGTGCTTAGCCCAAATTAAAATATGCCAAAAGTACAAAACACACACTAGATTTTTTAAAGTTAGTACAAAGAGAGTGCAAAATAACTCACTAGTAATATTTTTAAGTTCAATACATATTGAAATAATATTTTAGATATACTGGGATGAATTTAATGTATTATTAAAATGAATTTCACCTATTTCTTCTTAATTTTTTTCATGTGGCTTAGCTAGAGCATTTAAAATCATGTCTGTGGCTCGCATTATATTTTATTAGACCGCACTGCCTGGGACCGTCCGAACAGGGCCAAGTTCTAGAGCTGATGGAGATTCAAAGCAAGTGTGACTGCCTTGCAGGTGCTTCGGTCAGAGCTCCTCAGAAAGTTTTGCTAAGGGACAGTCGAAACCACTGGAAACCTGCTTGGCTCCTGCTCTTGCTCCGGCTGGAGGTGACATATTTGGTGACTGCCATGCTGGTGAAAATGTGGGCACACCCTTGAGCCTTACGCTGGTCACCTGCCTTTATAGAAGTCTGGTCTGTATTTCTCATCAAAGAACCACAAACTCATCCTTAAAATGTTCAATTTCTAACTCAGTACAGGTGAGCAGAAAAAAAAAGTTTCCCCTAAGCAGAACTAGGTCAGCAATTTAAGAAGCTAAGAAAACACCATCAACTAAAACTAAAAGGTAAAAGACAAGTTGGGAAAAAATATTGCCGCATATATGCCAGAAAAAGGCATAATATTGCTAATTTAGAAAGATTTCTATTAAATCAAGAAGGAAAAGACAAGTGCACCGATCAGAAATTCCAAAAAAGGAATTACAAAGGGTAGAACGTTGAGGAAAATGTTTATCACCAAAAATGGCTTTAAATGCAAATCCAAACAACATAAAATGTCATGTTTCACCTAACAAACTGGCAAAGGTTTGCACAAACCATAATTCGTTGGTGAGAACAGGGAATAAGAGTTAAACTTTAATATAACTTTGGGTCCCACATTCTCACTTCTAAGAATTCAACTATATGGAAATAATCGTAGATGTACACAAAGATCAGCTACCAGAATATTCCATTTTCTCTTAGTAGCCCAAACTGACATCACAGTCATTGTACCCCAACATCAGGGTCAGTGCAGTAAACCACGGCACGGCCCCCAAGGAAGGCCAAGCAGCCACCAAAAGTAGGTCACACAAGATGTATCGCCATGGAAAATGTTCACCGTTTATTGCTATTTTTTCTAAAGCAGGTTTTACGGCAGTCTGTATAATGTACACCTAAAAATGATACATTTATAAAACAAAAGACAGAAAAATATCCACCAAAATGCCATCGGTTCTTATCTCTGGGTGGTGGGATTACTTCTTTCAGTCAATCTTTTCTGAGGTTTCTATAGTGAGTGAGCATGTCTTATTTTCATAACTATAATAAAAAAATGTTTTCCACCACATACACCAAGCAGCTGCACTAGTGACTTAAATACTCCAACACAGCCAACCTGTCCTGTGGCTCTTGGACGTGGCTGTGTTTTAAATAAATCCCATCAATACGTTCATCGTCGAAGCCACTCTCCCTTGCAGAGGAGCAGGTATCTGTAGCTTCTACACTTTGAGGCATAAACGCAGTGCCCAAAAAAGGCCAAATTAAACCTTTGCCGCCTTCCGTGTACTCTCCTTCCACACGGCTAGATCTTGTCTTCCACATTTGTCCTTACTTCGGGGCTCAGGGACAAGCATGAAGCTGCATGTTCTTATTTGTATGTACACATGGGGTCTCACCACCTCTGCGTTTCTTAGAAAAGAAAATGATCCCAATATGTGTGGTGTTATGTTCATCTCCTTTCAGTCTTGCCCCATGTCATTCATTCATTCAGAAAAAGAAAAAACATTACTAAGCCCTCCTAGTACGTGCCGGGGACAGAACAGTAAACTGAACTTGGTTCTTCCAGGGAGCAGGGGAGACAAATGTATCAACAGAAAAATTACAAGGCAATGGGGGAATGCTCAATCCAAAAACAGACCAATTACTGAAGACTTTTTTTTTTTTTTGGAGACAGAGTCTTGCTCTGTTGCCTAAGCTAGAGTGAAGTCGCATCATCATAGCTCACAGCAACCTCAAACTCCTGGGCTCAAGCAATCCTCCTGCCTCAGCCTCCCCAGTAGCTAGGACTTCGGGCGCACATCACCACACCCAGCTAATTTTTCTGTTTTTAGTAGAGACGAGGGGTTGCGGGGGCAGGGGAGGGGGTCTCACTCTTGCTCAGCCTGGTCTCAAACTCCTGACCTCAAGCAATCCTTCTGCCTCGGCCTCCCAAACTGCTGGGATTACAGGTGTGAGCCACCGTGCCCGGCCCCAATTACCGAAGACTTTCAAGGCTGGGGTGATTCTCCCACTTCCTGAATCTCAACATTGGCACTTACAAAGTAAGCGACCCAACCAACCTTGCTGCAAGGAAGCAACCCCGAATATTTTTAGAAACAATACTACAAAATATGTCACCTCAGCATTTCTAAGACAGAAAATGGTAGCTCTGGAGAAAGGAACCTCACTTTTATTCCTGTTCCTGACACAGATTCAGATTCTCTGAATAATCTTGCAAGTCACTCACTTACTGTAACATACGATGCAATGTAGAAACGTATTTTCTGCTCCGTGTGCTTAAAGGCAAATGGTAACAGTAGCAGTAAAAATATGCGTAAACTGATAATAAGAAAGTAAACTGCTATGAACTGAGAATATATGGTACTCTTTTATCTCACTCGCTTCTCACTGCAGACCTAGGATGAAGGTGTTGTTATTGCAGTTTTGCTGATGAGGAAACGGAGTCGCAGGGAGGTCAGGTGACCTGCCCATGGTCACACAGGCACCGTACGCCGAAGGTTCTCAGCAAGATCAGCAACTTGGTTCCCCAGCTTCCAGCCACGACCCGCGACGCCCCTTCACTGAGCCCCCTCCCAGCTGTTTGGCGAGCAATCAGCCCATGGAGGCGAAGGCCAGCGTTTGGGCCTCGCTTCTGCCTTTTCCTAGCCGGGTGTCCCTGACTTACCCAATCTCTCTGAACCTTGCCTTAAAATGAGAATGCTGACCATGATCATAACGAGCATGCCTTCCCTACGTAGCCGATTATAGGGGTTAAATTTGTTCAACAAATGACCGCGGGGCACCGACTGCATGCAGACCCCACCCTCCCACTGGGACCGTTTGGGGACGGGAGGGACCATTTGGGGACAGAGACGGAGCACCTGTGTCCTCGGGGAGTTTCCTCTTGGCCTCCCCACACCGCAACGTTTGCATCGAGAAAATGAACACTGTGCCCGTGTCCAGTGGACACAGCTCCTCCACAGGGGAGCAGAGATTAAAGATGAAATACGTCCAAGAAGAGGAAGCCTCTGGAACTAAACTATCCCCAGCTACTGACGTCTGCGGGAGCGGCACGTACTTCCTCCCGTGCACCGTCTCCTGTTCTTGACCCTGAGCCCAGGGAGCAAAGGGACTGAGCTCATCTCATGGTGACGGTGACGTCCCCAGTGCTCCGCACCAGGGAGGGGCCTAGCAAATATTTGTTCTGATTTAATGAGTCTGTGGCCTAGAAAATCCAGAAGTCGTTTATATTCACTTTTCTATTGCATTAGATCATTTCTTTGCACTAATTTATTTCCCAATTCGCTCTGCTTATGCTAATATTAAGAGTTCCCTGAATTTCCTAAATAGATACCATCTGGGTTGGGATGGGAGTTATTGAAAGAAATCAACACAGAATTGAAAATTAGCTACAGAAGAGCTACAGAGCTCTATAGTACCGTTCATCACATTCATTACTTAATCCATAGGAAAAGCCCCGGCGAACAACCAAAACTCCCCGGCTGTCTCTCCTATCCTTACTCCAGGAGCAGAAAGGGATCCACAGCCGGCTGAGTGATGGCCCCAGGACACACCGTCACTCAGTAATGAAGCAAGGGACAGGCTTCTGTCTCTCGAATCTGCAGTCCTCTGAGTCATGCTCCCTCTCCCTTCGACAATATTGTTCCCTTTCTATCTAATAATTCTCAATGTGGAATCCCTAACGTCAGTGCAAATTAGCGTCGCTGCTACAAACTAATCAGTATGTGAAATGAGCAAATCCCTCAGGGGCAAGAATTAAAAACACGCAGCGTAGACCGTTGGCACAGCACTCGGTGCCAGCTAGGACTCGGATGTCTAAGACGCCGCTCTCAGGCCCAGGGTTCCATGCAGGTCCCCATCTGGGCCTTCCTGGTACTGGAAAAATCTCGGCCCTTCTACTCTCCTGTCCTTTCTAGCAGTAATCTAAAGAAGGATAAAACCCATTTGTGAAATAAGAACTTACGCCACAGGGAAAAATTTAACTCCCAATTGCACAGGAAAACATTTTTCATTCCATTGCTGTAACATTCACAGTGTGACTGATGTGAGCACATATTTCAGTAACACTGAAAAATAATAAAGCAACCACCTGGGTGTCAGTGGCTCCCACGCCAGGTCGCTGACGAATGTGCGCCTGTGATGGATCTATACTGCCGGCTCGTCCCCAGCCCAGCACCCGGGCCCCAGGGCCTTCCAGTGCCCTTGGCTTTGCCCAGTGGGCTGCCTGCCCAAGCCTTTGTGAGGAAGAATGTGCCGGGGTGGAGGAGGCCAAGCAATTGGTCTGGGAGGATACCCTGCCCCGGATCTGCCCACGGCCGTGCTGTGGTTCCTGCAGCCTCACGGATAACACAGAAGGTCCCTTTCTCGGACCCTAATGGGGTCAGTCCCCATAATGCCAGAAAAAATGCTGTTTTGTGCCACTGCTGGAATCATTATAGTCTCAGAAAGCACCAAAATTATTGGGGCCAATGATCTCCTAGTTACCGTTAGAAAAATGAGGCCCAGAGGGAGTGCCACCCAGTCCAGACGACTGTTTCTGGCAACAAGAGTTGAGCATGGCCCTCGCGAATAACACTGCTCATTGCAGCCCCCTGTTGATGACTATTCTATCAAACGTATGTCATAGGACTTGTGTGTTTCCACCTCTCCCTCTTCGGCGGATGGTTCTGCAGAAGCGGTTTGGGCCAGTCATAGGACCACGGGAGTAGCTAGAAATAGCTTCCTCATCCAACAGACAATGTCATAAATCACCAAGGCCTACTCTGAAAGCACCAGAGAATATTGAAAAATTTCCAGGGACAACAGGTAACTTTGCCGTTCTTCCGTACATGTAAGATTTGGGTCTAAAACATGAGGATCACGGAGTGGAAGACATATTCCTGAGGAAACTGATCTTCATTGTGTTACACGGTCTTATCCCACTCCTAGAAATGACCACCTTCCAAGAGAGACACGTGAATATTTGTTTGGTTTATGACAGTTATTCCTGATGCCACTGGCCCGAGGACAGACGTCAGCTGAACTTGAATGAAGAGGATGGCACGGGGGAACTTCATTTGGAAGCTTTTATTTATAATCCACTAGTCCCAAAACACGTTCTGAGGAGTCCGCTGTGTGCGAATCTCAACGTATTCTTGTCTTATTTTCCTTTCTCCCGTCCCTTCCTGCGGCCAAGACAACGGGTCCGGAGTCGGTCTCCTGGGCGCAAGACACGTGGCACACTAGTAGCCCTTTCTGTTCCCCATCTCCAGCTCTAATTCAGGGTTCAGAAACATATCCTTGTACTGTGGTAATAATGATGAATTTTTACGCCTTATCATAGCCATCTTGCTTTATATCCTTGGTAATATGTGTCTCTAACAGTTATTTTCTGCTCTCACACAGTGTGTATGGATTCCAGTCTGTGAGCTGATCGCCATTGAATCCTGCCATGGTCCCTACGTCGCAACCAAAGGGAAATAAAGAACCACATGCTTCGAAGGGAATCGAGGAGGACCTAGTCAGAGGAGGTGCTCAGTCCGGAAGTATCATGACGTGACACAACCTTCATCTTCTCTGTTCCCACCTCACAGGAGAGACGCAAGCAGGAAGGAGTTGGACAGGCAAACCCGAGCTCTGTCTTTTCTTTTTTTTTTTTTGAGACAGAGTGTCACTCTGCTGCCCGGGCTAGAGTGCTGTGCAATCAGCCTAGCTCACAGCAACCTCAAACTCCTGGGCTCAAGCGATCCTCCTGCCTCAGCCTCCCGAGTAGCTGGGACTAGAGGCATGCGCCACCATGCCCGGCTAATTTTTCTATGTATATATATATATATATATATATTTTTTTAGCTGTCCATATAATTCCTTTCTATTTTTAGTAGAGATGGGGTCTTGCTCTTGCTCAGGCTGGTCTCGAACTCCCAGAGCTCTGTCTTGATGAGCGCCCCTGGAAAGCCATTGCGTACCTTTGTTTTAAACTTGGTTGTATTTTGTTTGCTTGTGTTTTAAGTTATCCATTGGGAAAACGTCTTCGATAAACAAAAACCAGCTTGCACGCACACATGTGCACACAATTTAGCTTAGAGAAGTGACCAGTGTTAATACACGTATTAGTGAAGAGCCAATGGAAAACACACAGGATGTATAGTCAGAAAAACTGCAAAGCATTATTGAGAAAAAAAATTATCAGGAAAATGTGAAATAGTAGGCCAACCCCCTCTCTTAGGAAGAAAGAAAAAATAACTTGCCTTTGATTGCGTGCAAGATACAGCCTCTCTGTTGTGTGCTGATCTTTGCTATGGCAGCACATTGAGGGGTAATTTTTCCTTTTGCTCCAGAATTAGAAACTAAAGCTGAAGGACACTGGCTTAAATGTCCTCCACATTCTAAATCTCAAATGAGGACGTGGCGGGCCCCACTCCAGGAGCTACACGAGCGGTACACTGCCACAACCAGCCACCGCTCTCAACACCCACCCAACCCCTGGCCGTGTAGGCAATGGGGTCTTCCTGAGAGATGTGTTTCCCTCCTCGTCTCCTGGGAGCAGCGAGGGAGTGAATCCCCTGACTCAAACCAAGAGGAAAAAGTCCAGCGGACTCACTCCTAAAGACTGGGGGTGCCCTGCAGGAAGGAAGACAGGCGTCTAATTCTCCAACACGGATATCTGTCTGGAGTTGGGTTCTCCTAACAGAAGAGCCGGAGACAAGGATCTTGAATGCAGGTTGATTTTTGGAGAAGTGATTCCCGAGAAACTGGAGTGAGGGAGTGAGAAGGAGGCAAAATCAAGAAGAGGTGCATTATTGAGGCAATCACTACATGGGCAAATGGGTCCCAATCCCACTAGGAACCTTCTAGGGGGAAAAAATGTGTGGAGCATGTCTCAGAACTGTCCCCCTAGAGGCTGAGGAGGCAGGGACATTCTTCAAGGGTTACCTTCAAGGGCACCATCCACCCCCCACCCTTATGTTTTAGACCCCTGCTGCAGAGAACCCTGATAAAGCTGCTGGGTGCCTGAGTGGGGCACCCCGTAAGCACTGTCCCCCGCTGTGCAGGACATCAGCGGGAAGCCAGGGGCCTGGGACACAAGCGTCCACAGTGTCTGCTGCAAAAGCTGCTTGAGCAACACACTTCTGACGCGTTGCTGCCCCCTCGAGCAGGGATGAGGGAATGGAAGCCACATGGTAGGGAGCAGAGGGTCTGTCATGGGGTGGCCTGAGTGCCCACCATTTTTGTGCCAAAGATACATGAGCGTCCCGTGAATCAAATGAACGTCACAAAAGTCATCCCCCCAACAATCACACCCATTAGGCCAGGAAACCCACACAGAGGAGGGCCAAACAATCTGGGTACCAATATCCACAATAGAGGAGCCCAATGAAGCCCTGAAGGTAGTTAAAACTCTCCCGGCTGCTGGCAGAACCTGAACAAATCTAGAGTGATCCAGGGTGCCACTCGACACACGTTCAGAGAATTAAACCATGCTTATTAAAAAGTTGAATGAAACGCTGATTTTTAAGAACAAAGTGACAATACAAATAATAAAAAGTCAAGTGCCTGATTGTACTCAAGTGTTTACATGTCCTTGAATCTTAGTCTAAACTAGACTTTCCTAATCTGGGATCCAAAGACGTGCTAAGGAGTGAGTGGATAATTCAGAAGATCTGTGAGTCTCCAGAAGCTGAGCCCCATGGTTTGTACACATGTGTGTACACGTGGTTTCGAGAAGGAAGAAGTCCATGGCTTGCATCAGCTTCTCCAAGAAATACTTGATCCCCAAAAGGTTAAGAGGCACTGATTCGTGTTATTCATTAGGATTGAAATCCTTCCGTGTTGCTACAACTATTTTTATCATTTGCAAATACTCTGTTTCCCCCTGGACTAAGAGAGAGGCTGAGACCATTTCTGTCCAGGCTGCGGGCGGGTGGGCGCCTGCGTGGCGCCACGTCCCCCTGGCGGCCACTGCGAAAACTGCAGCTCCTCACGCGGGGAGCCTGCAAGTCCTGTAATCCACCTGATGACAAATGCCACAGGCCAGGTGGGTAGTCGGCACGCTGAAAGATCATTTTTTAAAAATTATTAATAACTATGTAATTGTGTTAATGTGCATTAGAAAAATGTCAGAAAGAAGCTGACTTCGAATCATGATTTTCTGGTTATGGCAATAACGGGACAGGTAGATTTGGTAAAAAGAAAAGCCAGGATATTACATAAGTAGCTGAAGTTTGGAAAGTGGTGATCTAATTCAACCCCCTGGTTCTCTGATGAGGGAGAGAAGTGTGGCGAGATTAGGAGCTACATCAAGCTATGTACAGCTGGTTAGTGGACGAGACAGGACCAGAGAGGCTTCCTGACCCCCAGTCCAGGGTTCCGTCAAGATACGGCACGACTCCTTCTTGCTGGGAGTTTCACAGGCAAATCTGAAGAACCATTTCCTCCAGCGCAACTGCGCCAGCTAAAGTGATTGATCTCTCTCTCTCTCTCTTAATGGATATCCCCATATATGTTTGCGAACCTATATATAGATACACATACATATGTGCTACACTCACTCAATGAGTATTTAATACTTATCATGGGTCAGCCACTGTTCTAGTCTCTAGGAATAAAAAGACAAATATAATACAGTTTTGTCCTCAACGAGCTTTTCATCTGTCAGAGTAAACAGACACTCAAGGAAACAGATTTGTTAAAGACCTAAGACAGGTGCAGTAATTCCAGGTGCTCTATAATGCCAGAGGGAGGCAGCGTGGCTGATGGGCAGAGCTTTGTGAGGATGGTGGCTTCACTAAGTCTTGAAGAATGAGCAACGGTTGGCAACGGCAATGGGGCATGTGCAAGATCACAGAATCCAGAAACACTGAGGTGGCTTCTAATACATCAGCATGTGTGCGTTGTAGGTGCAGGTGCTGGTGACGGCCAATCACATTCGGGCGGCTGGAGAGCTGGGCGGGGGCTGGACCGTGAAGGCCTTGAACGTCATGCTAAGCAGCATGAATTTTACCCTAAAAGCAATGGGGACCACTGAGCATGACATGATCTTTGCATCTGTGGCAAAGTGGACGAGGACCAGTTGTTATTTTGAAAAAAATATTTTGTTAGAACAGACTGTTGTGTTTTGAAACAAAAGAATAAGAAAATAAAAGTTTTATCATACCCTCAAAAAAAAAAAAAAAAAAAAAGACGTGAATGGGACATAAACACACAGTATACAGGTAACTCCTGTGAGGAAAAGAGAGAGGATCATGGCTCATAAAGCTAGCCAACAGTTAATATTGGCTTGATAAATGTTTAATAAAGACCTATACTTTTATAGGGAGCATATAAAATAGCTATTTTGATAGGTTTCAAACAGTCAAATATAAGAAATGTCCTGGGGAATAACCTAATATAATTCAGAATACATGACACTGGTTTTATTTTAATCAAGTTCTATGAGAAACTCAGCTGAGACCGTAACAAAAGCATCGCTCTCCACCCAAATTGCACGAAGGGCTAAAGAGACAATAATGCAGAAGCCTTTGCCAGCCCAGACGTAAGAGAGGAGCACAGCGCAGCAACATTGTTAAAATGTCCGTACTGCCCACAGTGATTTACAGATTGAACACAATTTCCATCAAAATACCAATGCCATTTTTCACATAGCTATAAAAAAAAAAATCTTTATGTGGAACTGAAAATGCCCAAATATCCAAAGCAATCTTACACAAAAAGAACAAATCTCGTGGCATCACATTACCTGACTTCAAATTACACCACAAAATTATAGTAACCCAAACAGCATGGTACTGGGATAAAGTAGGGAGACATAGGCCAATGGAAAAGAATAGAGAAACCAGAAATAAAATCATATAGCTACAACCAACTGATTTTCAACAAAGCAGACAAAAAAAAAAAAAATAATACACCGGTGAAAGGATGCCCTATTCAATAAATGTTGCTGGGAAAATTGGATAGCCATATGCAGAAGAGTGAAACTGGATCTCTATTGCTCACCATATACAAAAATTAACTCAAAAAATAATAAATTAATAAATGACAAAAATTAACTCAACATGGATTAAAGACTTAAATGTAAGACATGAACCAGGCAGGGCTGGTGGCTCACAGCTATAATCCTAGCACTCTGGAAGGCCAAGGCAGGAGAATAACTTGGGGTCAGAAATTTGAGACCAGCCTGAGCAAGAGTGAGACCCCGTCTCCATCAAAAATAGAAAAAATTAGCAGGGCATGGTGGCACATGCCTGTAGTCCCAGCTACTCGGGAGGCTGAGGCAGGAGGATCGCTTAAGCCCAGGAGTTTGAGGTTGCAGTGAGCTATGATGATGCCACTGCACTCTGCCTGAAAAAAAAGACCTGAAACCATAAAAATTCTAGAAGAAAACGTAGGAATAACTCTTCTAGACATCAGCCTAGGTGAAGAATTTATGACTAAGCCCCAAATGGCAAATACCACAGCCCTGAAAATAAATAAATTGGGCTTAAATTAAAAAGTTTCTGCACAGCAAGGAAAATAATCAATAGAGTAAATATACAACCTACAGAATGGGAGAAAATATTTGCAAATTATACTTCTGACAAAGGACCAATAACCAGAATCTACAAAGAACCAAAAAAATCAGCACAAAAAAAAAAATAACCCCATTAAAAAGTGGGCAAAAGACATAACAAGAGGTTTTTCAAAATAAGACAGACAAAAGGACAAGAAACATGAAAAAATGCTTAACGTCACTAATCATCAGAGAAATGCAAATTAAAACCACAATGAGATAAGGGTAAGCTGGTAAGCTTACCCCTATCAAAATGGCCATTATTAAAAAAATCAAAAAGCAATAGATGTTGGCATGGATGCAGTGAAAAAGGAACGCTTATACACTGTTGGTAGGACTGCAAATTAGTACAACCTCTATGGAAAACAGCATGGAGATTCCTCAAAGAACTAAAAGTAGACCTACCGTTTGATCCAGCAATCCCACCACTGGGTATTCACCCAAAGGAAAAGAAGTCATTTTATCAAAAAGACACCTGCACCCGAATATTTGTTACAGCACAATTCACAACTGCAAAGATATAGAACCACCCTAAGTGCCTATTAATTCATGAGTTGATAAAGAAAATATGTCATATATATACCACGGAGTACTACTCAGCCATAAAAAGGAATGAAATAATGTCTTTGGCAGCAACTTGGATGGAACTGGAGAACATTATCCTAAGTGAAGTACCTCAGGAATGGAAAAACAAACACCACATGTTCTCCCTAATAAGTGGGAGCTAAATGGCGGGTATATGTGATCTCACAGTGGTGTAAAGGACATTGGAAACTAAGAACAGGGGAGGGTGGGAGTGGGGAGAGGGATAAAAATACACCTATCAGGTACAATGTACACTACTCTGGTGACAGGCACACTAAAGCCCTGGCTTCAGCATTATACAGTTCATCCATGTGACAAAAACACTTGTACCTCATTACTATTTTATTTTTTACTTTTTTATTTTTTTGAGACAGAGACTCACTTTGTTGCCCTGGCTAGAGTGCTGTGGTGTCAGCCTAGCTCACAGCAACCTCAAACTCCTGGGCTCAAGCGATCCTCCTGCCTCAGCCTCCTGAGTAGCTGGGACTACAGGCATGCACCACCATGCCTGGCTAATTTTTTCTATATATATTTTTAGCTGTCCATATAATTTCTTTCTATTTTTAGTAGAGATGGGGTCTCGCTCTTGCTCAGGCTGGTCTCGAACTCCTGAGCTCAAACGATCTACCTGCCTCGGCCTCCCAGAGTGCTGGGATTACAGGCGTGAGCCACCGCGCCTGGCCCTCATTACTATTTTAAAACAAAAAATATCCAAATAAATAAAATGTCTCTTGTTCATTCCAGTGTGCGGCCAGGACCTATAGCCACTGGATTAGAAATAGCAATTGCTCTCTATGCATTGCCAATCCCAGCAGAGCGCTGGGTGGTCCAAACAGCAAAAGTTGCTGAGGAGCTGGAGGTAGAGTCGGGAGGAGGCTGGGTTTTCATCTCTCTGTCAGAGGGGACCCGTCTGTGGATCTCACAGGCTTAACACAATCACAGGAGACAGAGCTGCCCTGGACAAGAGGAAAGGTACCCACCTTCCTAGAAGTGCGGCTTCCCAGGGGAAGCGAAACGCCCAGGCTGCAGCTGCATTTGCAGAGGGTCTCTCAGTCAAGCAGCAAGGGCTTCTGTCCAGGGAAGCACGAGCCACACATGGCTCCCTCACTCTGCAGGGTACCCCCAGCCCCGCCACCCAACCAAGCAATAAAGGGATCCTTCCCAGGAAAAGGCAGCCAAGTCCCTCCCAGCTCTTTGCTACACGGGAGCCGAGAGGGAGGAAGAGACACAAGGAAAAAGTGGCAGCAAGGACGATACTCACTGCTGAGCGGCCCGGTGGTGCAAGGCGGCCTGGGCCTGGGCCGCCAGGTGACCCAGGAAGCTGCTCAGAGACGGCTGCTTGGAAGGAAGCTGAAAGTGCAGGCTGCGTTTCTCTTGTTCCAGGTCTTCCAATCTTTGTTTTAGCGTCTCCGCTGGAAACCCAAGGCGATGAGAGAGAGGAAGAAAGAGCCATGAAACTCAAAATAGATAACCCAGTGTCTCCTAGCTCCAGTCCCGGTCAACCTTTTCCTTAATGACGTCACGTGAAGGTTGCCAGTTTCTAGGCCAGCACTTTCATCTCTCCGACCGTGCTTGTAAGAATCTTCTTTTTACCAACAACACGAGCCTCCCACTACCTTTTATTCCTCTGACTCTCGGAGATGATGGCTGATGTATTTATACAGTGGTCATAATCATGAGCCTCACACAGAGTGATACTTAATATTAATTATTTTTAAAACCATAATGATCATTTGGCAGAAACAACGTGCTAATTTTGATGGGAACTATAAAATTGGTTGAAGAAGAAGTCAGTGCCCAAGTGTTGATTTTAAGAAATTGCCCAGCAAGATAGAGCCAGACAGTTACCAAGGCCACAGAAGCAATGTTGAAATGCCATCATGCTGTGATGACCACATATCCACTTCTGTTAGACAGTAGGGTTGCTAGAATTGTTTAATAATCTTAGGTCTCCTAGGACAAGGTATAAATATAGAATCCCTATAAAATAATTTTTCTTTAAAAAAAAAATAAGCTGTAGAAATTGGAATCCCCTCCAATGAGAACTTATCTTCATCATCAAATACCTAGAGAATTGAAAAGTTTCCCAAACAGCAATTTTTAGAGAAATGCAAGGACTGGGTTTTAAAATACCATTCCTCAGAGCTTCCCTCCTGGGGGTCCTGGCCAGGCTGGTGCAGCCACGGAGACTTTGGTCCCTTCCACCCTGGGGCAGTGGGTGGCCCTAGGGCAGCCCGAGATCCCAGGCAGCCACCTCTGGCCATGAGCACTTACTACTCACTCCAGCGTGCAATGCAAACATTATCCTTGTCTATGCATGATGAGAAAATGTTTTAGAGGCATTACCCTAAATTACAAAAATTCCTTTATATGTTCCTCCAGCACAGCTCTACAGGCCATTTTCCAAGGAGGCCATTTCTGTAAGACTCAATTCTAAATTAAAACACTGTTTTCAGCAAGCATGCCATTTTGAACAAAATGTTTTACCATACACCGGTAGAGGTCAACACTAGTCACAGTTGGCCTCTTGACACGACTTTTCTCCTGGGCTGGCCCACCCCCAAGGCACATGCCAGGGTAGAGGAAAGGCAGGGACCAGGTGCCATGCGCAGCAAACCCGTGTCTCTGGGGCTGTCAAGCAAGAGCCTCTTCCACAAACCCGCCATATGCATTGGAACTGATAGCCAGAAACTAAGAGAGTTTACCAAGGATCCATTCTAAGGATGCCAGAAAGGGTCATCTGCCCAGGACCAAGTCCCAGGTAATTACCAGGGCTCTTAGTCTGTGCCACCTTCTTCAAAAGTGACCACTGGAGCCAGCTCAGACACCCCACTGACAATACGCAATGGAGTCTGGATTGATGGTATCTTCCAGGACAACACTGAAATGTGCCCATTCCTTAACGCCAAGCATTCAAACGTTACAGGACTCATTGCTTGATACTTTATTCCCTGCTCTATAAAATCAAACCTTTGTTGAAGAGCAATAAAATTCTGGAGTTACATGCTCTAAAATAACACCCTGCTAAGTGCTTACGTATGTAAAGATGCGTCAAGATCTATTACATAGGGCTTAGGAGAAAATTTGGGTTTGTGCCTCAATTCTGCCATTTCTAGCTGTCTGACCTTCAAGTGACTTAACCTTTCTAATCTTCAGTTACCTAATCTGCAAAAAATGGGGTTAATAACAGTATCTACGTCATAAGGTTTTCTGAGGATTAACTGAGATAATCTATGCAAAGCCTTTAGCATCATGCCTGGCACTTAGTAAGTGTCCAGAAGGATTGGCTATTATTAGCAGTACCATGAAGTACTGTCTTCAAATGTTCACAATAAATTAAAAAACCCAGCCCAGGCTCCCTCCACCATCACATCTCCATTTCCACTTGCCCTTCCGCCAAGCCCAAGTCACCGTCACTCCTGCCTAATCTCTCTTGCTCCCGCCATGCTTTCTTCACATCACCAACAGAGTGACTTTCCTAACACTCAGCTAGGCACAAACTTGTAAGTGAACAAACAAGCAAAGGAATGAAGAAACATCTGCTAGTGCCTGGCATCGCTCCAAGTGCTTTTGTATATGACACAGGTTGAGCATCCCTAACGCAAAATCCGAACTCCAAAATGCTCCAACATCTGAAGCTTTTGGAGCACTGACATGATCCCACAAGTGGAAAATTCCACACCTGACCTCATGTGATGGGCTGCAGTCAAAACTTTGTTTCATGCACGACAGTATTTAAACATATTGCCTAAAATTATCTTCAGGCCATGTGTATAAGGCATATAAGAAACATAAATGAGTTTCCTGTTTCGACTTGGGTCCCATCCCCACCATATTTCATTGTACGCTCCAAAATCCAAAAAAAAAATCTGAAATTCAAAACACTTCTGATCCCAAGCATTTCAGATAAGTGATACTCAACCTGTATTACAAAATGTTCTCAAAGTCCTGGAGGACTCCGTGTGACCTCCACAGACAAACATTTGTGCCTGGCACACAGGACCATGGGCAAGCTTGCCCAGCCTCTCTCCCATGCTTGCTAGCACTCTGCCCTGGGGCAGCAGACGACACATCATTGGAAAGAAAACGGAATCACAGCACCAAGGATCAGGGCACCTGGATTCAGGCACCAGCGTTGACACTAACTTCACATATCATATTTGACAAATCACTTACCCCATTTGAGTCTCAGAGCCTTATCTCCTAAATGGGAATAATACCCCCACGAGGTGTTTAACAAAATCATTATTATTATTAAACAATAAAGAGGTGCGTTGGAGACCTCATTTGGCTATATCAGTTTGGGATTCTGTAACAAAGTACACAGACTGGGCAGTTTAACCAACAAATGGTTATTGCTCACAGTTCTGGAGGCTGGAAGACGCCCCAGGGTGCCAGCATAGTCGGGTGCTGGTGGGAGCCCTCTCCCGGGTTGCAGACGGCTGGGAGGTTACCCTGAGAATAAGGACACAGATGGAGCAAGGAAGTATATGGCGATAAAGAGGGCCAGGTTTCTAAGTATTGAAGAATATACACATAATCATGGAAGGGGAGGCAGTGTAGACAGAACTTTGATGTGCTGTATTGGAGTGAGAAGCACTGGTTTGAACGAATGGTTTTGAATAGACGAACTCATAGGAAGATAAGGAAATAGTTCTAGGGGTATGTGTGTGTGTGTGTGTGTGTGCATTCACATATTTTCTCTCTCTGCCCACCAAGAAGGCTAGAAGCTACGACGTCTCAGCAGCAGTGAGCACACCAAGCACACGGCTGCTGGTTTCTAAACACCGTCCTCACAAAGGGAACCGGAGCTCCGGGGACAAACAGCTGGCACCAGGGCTGCAGCAGGGGTAGCGCAGAGGAGTCTGGTGCACCGTGTTTTACCAAAGTATTAAGCAGTGCTCAAAGGCTAATGGGGTCATGGCAGCAGAACACAGAGACACCTTGATGAAGCTCCCGTGGGCCACATCTGGGGTAATCTGAGAATGAAAATAAATCGCAGGAGCAAAGCACAGCATGGAAGGGAACAGGAAGCCGGGCGTCCGTGCCAGCAGAGAGCTGGCAGATCAGAGCGATGATGAAATGGGGCTTGGTGGGGAGCAGGGAGCCAGCACAACCTCAGAATGTCACGCCCACAATGTACTGATCGGTCACCAGGGAAAATGCTGATGCTGAGCTGGAGAGACCTGGAAGCCGCAGCATGACCAGGTGACGAAGGTCAACCTCGGCAGTGCTGGGAGGGGCCGGGAACGCGGGGCATGTCCAGGGGGTTCCCGTCAGCACCGCGTGACCCAAACCCACTCAGAAGGAACATCACATGGACCCAGGCTGGAGGTCGTCCAACAGAACGTAAGGTCTGCACTCCTGGAAACTTTCGAGGACATGGAAGACAGGGAAAGATGGAGTATTGAAGCATGGCCCCAAGTACGAGGAGGCTGCAGAGATATGACAACTGCATGCGACATGTGTCCCCGAACCAGGAAGGAGAAAGGGACGTCGCTGGGCCGCTGGTGGCAGGGGAATGGAGCGTGTGGGCTGACGAGAAGCATTGCCTGGATGTCGACCTTGCGACTTGGAGAGATGCAGGGTGGTGGCGTGGGAGCGCGTCTTTGTTTGGGGACATACACAGTGGGGTACTCGGGAGGTGACGGGCACCATGACTGCAGCTCACTCTCCAGTGGTCAGAAAAAGGCTGTGATGATGGGTATGTGTCCCAGCTGGGAGTCAGAATGAGCGGGACACGTGAGTTGTCTGTACCGTCCTTGTGACTTTTCTGTACATGCAAAGCGATTTCAAAATAAATTATTTCTAGCTATAAATAGATAACCCCAGCACTATGAATGCTGCATTTGTGACTCTATGCTCTAAGTCCCCTTATTTGTATGAATCCTGTGGTGCCTTTAGGAAAAAAAAAAGAAAAAAAAACCTCCTCTCCTATTCTCCCTATTTAACCCAGTAGTCAAGAAAACATAACTCATTTTCTCTGGTTTTCCTTTATTTTAAACTGATGCAGCCTTTCTGCAGACATTGTTAATGTGATTTCAGTCTGTAGTTCAAGGTTGAAGGCCACATCCTCGGTAGAGAATGTGCTGCACACAGCAGGTGGGAATAAATGTGGTCGAGCCCATCTGACTAACAGAGCAACAATAACATTAGAAACATTGGTTGCATTTTGTAGCATAGCTGAATAGTAAAAGCAAACAAACTCACAATTAACAAAGGAAGATATCACTAAGCAGTAACCAAAATGATACATGGAGGAATACGGTGTAACTGATAATGCATGTTCCACTTATGGATCTAACATGTTTTACTCATAGGACCTCAGCAATAGACACGCTCACCATCATCTTATTCTACTTTGGAGTGAGCAACTGTATTTATTTATGCTGCCGAAACGTATTTATTAATGTTTAATTGAGGGTCAGGACTCATCTGTTATTCCTTAGCGCATCAGTAAGAAGTGTCTGTTACTTGGGCAACAATAAGGAAACAATGAAAGAAAAGTGCTTTCTACTTCCATGAATAAATAAGTAAATGAGCATTTATAAGCAGCAAGAAATCTTCACACATAAAGACATCCTGCTAAATAGATTCAAGTCCTACTGCCTTGTTCTGTCTGCAGGAGGACAGAATATACAGTGTAAATCATATTCGTGGAGGCCGTGCAGCCGTTCTGCATCCGTAAAGAGGCCCTTTAACGCTAAGAAGCAATCGGTGTCTTCATAAGTCATTTTTCTTTAGTTTTTACATAATGGCCATGAGATGCAATTCAGTGAGAGCTGAATATTCTAATCCCACATTACCATACACATCATGAGCAGATGACCACTTTGCAAAGAATTCGACTGTAATAAAATGTATTTCAGACCAACCTGAGCACAACTGAGCCAGTCTTTGACATTTCAGAATATTGGCATCCGTTGGGTCATTTTCATAAAAATCAGCCACCATTGGAACACCGAAGGCTTCAAGCATAACAATCATTCTGAGCATCAACTACATGTCCGGTGCTATAGATACATTATTCTAGAGCTTTAGAACAACTTGCAGAGTAAGAATACAAATGTAGAAAGTGAAATTCAGAAAAGTTAAGTAATTTTCCCAAGGCTTCACAGTAAGTAGCAAAAGCAGAATCTGAACTTAATCTTTTCTGGTGCCAGCCTGGGGGCTTTTGCTATTGTGCTTCCCCAGAGCTCCCCCTGAAATAGCACCTACTCCCCTACATTTTCCCCGGTCACACAGGAGTCTCGTGTATCTGTTCATTATTCACAGTCCCTGGAGACTGGGGGATCCAGGCTGAGCCTTATTCAGCCGTGTCTTGCCAATATCAAGTTCAGTGTCAAACATCCAATGGGCAATAGGTAAATGCTGAAGAAATAAATTAATGAATGTTTCTGTTTGGATGAGGAGCATGGTAAACACAGAAAATAGCAGCTATTAATGTGTCAAGCACGTTGCTACATATCAATCCTTTTATCCAATTCCAGGGGCAGTGGTTAAGTAAATAATGGCATACCCACCCATGGAATGGTACGCAGCAAGTCAAAGAACAGTTAGGGAAACAGCAAAGAAATGTTTTAATATTATAAGATAAAAACAGGATACAAAATTATATGTACATATTATTTGTACTTTTTAATTATAAGTATGTTTTTTTAAAAAACCTAGGCAATCAGTCAGTATGATTATGAGTAACTTTATCTCAATTTCTCTACTTAAAAAATCAGCTGCAAAATCTTAAGCTGTTTCTTATTTACAAAATTATTGTATTATTAAAAGAACCTGCAGGTTACTTATGCTACTCTTTGATTTCTGCATGAAAATGGAGATTTGGTTTCCACAAATTCTTAATGCTAAACTGCTTAGGGTAAGCTTGGTTTCCATGGCGCATAGATCTTTTCAGTGAACACCAAAGAGGATTTCTAGAATGTTGTATTTTAAGCTTGCCAATGTGTGGAAGGAAGAATGAGAAATTTACTTTGTTGTGGTATAAAAAGAAAAGCAAACCTTTGGGAATGATACAAAAATTTCAAAGGGAAGCAATAGTTTAACTGTGATATTGGCCCCCTCAGCACCCAGTCTATTGCCTTATTCTTGATAAATATTCGTTAATTTGCTCTGACATATTTTCATATTTTAGTAGAATATGGGAGTTAAAGCATCTGTTCTTCCCCAGTGAGAATTTAACGTGCAAAATAGTTAAATTGTGAGTGAGCAAAATAGAAAAACTAAGGAGACTTCCAAGTATTTACCCCAGGTCTTTCGGGGAGGGGGGGGTGCGTGTGTGTGTGTGTGTGTGTGTGTGTGTGAGAGAGAGAGAGAGAGAGAGAAAGAGAGAGAGAGAGGTGAGTGTACATACCTGTTGTCAATAGGACTAATTTCTCCAGACCCTGAGCTTCTGAACAGAGGACTTCATTATGAGTCACTCCAAAATACTCACTGCCTCAACTCTTCAAGCAGATTCAAATAAAATGTTCTTTCGCCAACTGTCAATCATCCAAAGTCCTAGGGAAGTAGCTGACCAACTGAATTGTGGCAACTTTTCATTAAACCCTCAGGGTTTCAGAAAATAAATCTGTCTATGAAATATGTTTTCTGAGTGCCTGGATCACTTCTATACATGGTCCAAGTTCACAGTTCAAAACCAGGGCTCGAGGAACCTCCACAGACAATTGTCTGAAAAAGAGAAATTATTTTCTCCACTTCTTTTTAAGTACCATGGAACCTAGCACACAAACACTACAGCAATCAATACCAGAAGCCCCCTAACCATTACCACCATCACCACTACAAACATTCCAGCCATCGTCACCAACACCACTCCTACCATCACCGCCCCCACACCTACCATCACCACCATGCCTACACCATGACCACCACACCACTCCTACCATCACCACCACCACACCTACCACACCACCACTCCTACCACCACCACCACCACACCTACCACCACCACGACTACGCCATGACCACCACACCACTCCTACCATCACCACCACCACACCTACCACCACCACCACCACACCTACCACCACCACGACTACGCCATGACCACCACACCACTCCTACCATCACCACCACCACACCTACCATCACCAGCACCACACCTACCACCACCACCACCACACCTACCACCACCACCACCACACCTACCACCACCACCACCACACCTACCACCACCACCACCACACCTACCACCACCACCATGCCTACACCATGACCACCACATCACTCCTACCATCACCACCACCACACCTACCATCACCACCACCACACCTACCACCACCACCACCACACCTACCATCACCACCACCACACCTACCACCACCACCACCACACCTACCATCACCACCACCACACCTACCACCACCACCACCACACCTACCATCACCACCACCACACCTACCACCACCACCACCACACCTACCATCACCACCACCACACCTACCACCACCACCACCACACCTACCACCACCACCACCACACCTACCATCACCACCACCACACCTACCATCACCACCACCACACCTACCACCACCACCACCACACCTACCACCACCACCACCACACCTACCACCACCACCATGCCTACACCATGACCACCACATCACTCCTACCATCACCACCACCACACCTACCATCACCACCACCACACCTACCATCACCACCACCACACCTACCACCACCACCACCACACCTACCATCACCACCACCACACCTACCACCACCACCACCACACCTACCATCACCACCACCACACCTACCACCACCACCACCACACCTACCATCACCACCACCACACCTACCACCACCACCACCACACCTACCATCACCACCACCACACCTACCACCACCACCACCACACCTACCACCACCACCACCACACCTACCACCACCACCACCACACCTACCACCACCACCACCACACCTACCACCACCACCACCACACCTACCATCACCACCACCACACCTACCACCACCACCACCACACCTACCACCACCACCACCACACCTACCACCACCACCACCACACCTACCACCACCACCACCACACCTACCACCACCACCACCACACCTACCACCACCACCACCACACCTACCACCACCACCACCACACCTACCACCACCACCACCACACCTACCACCACCACCATGCCTACACCATGACCACCACATCACTCCTACCATCACCACCACCACTCCTACCACCACCACCACCACCAATCCTACCACCACCACCACTCCTACCACCACCACTACGCCATGACCACCACACCACTCCTACCATCACCACCACCACTCCTACCACCATTATCACCATTCCTACTACCACTACCACTCCTACACCATCACCACCACTCATACAACCACCACTCCTACCATCACTACCTCTCCTTGCACCACCATGATCAAGCCTCCCATCACCATGACCACTCCTACCACCACCACTGCTCCTACCACCACCACCGCTCCTACCACCATTCCTACTACCTCTACCATCCCTACTATCCCCATAACCACTACCACCACTCCTACAGCCACCATCACTCTTATAATCACTACCATTCCTTAAACAATCACCACCATTCCCACAACCACCATCACCACCACTACTGCTGTCCCCATTGATACCACCATTGATACCACCATCTACACTTTCATCAGCTCCACCACCACTATGACCATCACCTCCACAAGCACTCCTATCACCACTGCCACTAATACCACTACCATGGCCACGACCTCTAGAAAAGAGAGAACTATCTAAATTTCAAGCTGTTTGTTAAGATATATGAGTTGAAAGTACTTACCAGTAAAAGAAGAACATCCTTCAGATCGTATCCAGGTAGCTATAATAAAGATAATGCAATAGAAACAGCAAAAGAGGAAACGCCACTGAGCAACACACTTCAAAATATTTCCAGTGGCTCTCTCTGTACAGAAGAATAAAGGCTATATTTTTCTTTTGCTTATATGGTATATCTAAACACTCTAAATCTTTCTCCAGTGTCATGTGTTAAGTAATTTTTCAATTTCCATTCTCAAAAATAAATGTAATTCCAACTGGCATGTTCAGGCATTAGTAAGTAGGGCTCTATCTGGGGTCAGTGTGTATGGACCATGAAGCCGAACTGAGCTGGGTCCAAATTCCTGCTGGGGCACTTCTCATGTGTGTGAACTTTCTGATCCATACACTAGATATGACTCTGTGAAACATTAATGATGTGGAATATAGAAATCCCCAGGCACATAGATGCTTCCCAGAACTCAGTTATCATTACCTGTGGAGCCTGGCGATGCCAGCAAACTCAACTGCAAAGTACATGCCCACTTACCTTCCTCATGCAGCCTTCAAGCCAGTGTAACCTGGGATAGTCCTCCTAACAGTGGGGGCAGCAAGACAGGACTTCATGGTTCCCAAATATTCACACTGTAAGGTTGGGATTTAGGAGCACGGGTTCCGAAGAAGCTGCCCCAAGTCAAACCCTGACTCTACTCTTTACGAGCTACATGACCTTGAACAAGTCGGAACCTCTCTAAGACCCAGTCTTCTCGACAGCAAAGTGGATGGTGAAACTGGACCTACCTGGTGACTTTGCTGTGATTATTGATAGCACAGTGCCTGGCTCAGTGTTTACACGCTGCTAGTGGGAGCCATTGCTGTTACTTTGAGGGGGGAGGCGTTAGATTTTGTTTAAAGGCCCTTTATAAGTCAATTGGCTAAAGTTATGCCCAAATAGAATATGTGCTAAGCAGGCAGTTTGTGGGAAAACTGAATAGACTAAATCTCTTAGTGGCACTTCCCAGCTAATTTGGAAGCTTTTATAAAATTCACAGTTCTTTCAACACATAAAATTAACATAACCTTGATATACTAATAAAAATACAATAAGGGTTTGGGAGCGATTCTGGGTTACAACAGATTATCCTTTCAAGGTCCCTTCGAATCCTTAAAATGCTGTAGAGCAGAAGTCAGAACCGTAAGCCCAGAAGTCAGAACCTCTATCTCCCCTTTCTAGGTTCTGCAGAGAAATGCCATAGATCAGACCTATACACAGAACTGTGATATGTTTCCAGCCATTTAAAAACACGTAAACTCAGGCCGGGCACGGTGGCTCACGCCTGTAATCCTAGCACTCTGGGAGGCCGAGGTGGGCGGATCGTTTGAGCTCAGGAGTTCGAGACCAGCCTGAGAAAGAGCGAGACCCCATCTCTACTAAAAATAGAAAGAAATTATATGGACAGCTAAAAATATATATAGAAAAAATTAGCCGGGCATGGTGGTGCATGCCTGTAGTCCCAGCTACTCGGAAGGCTGAGACAGGAGGATCCCTTGAGCTCAGGAGTTTGAGGTTGCTGTGAGCTAGGCTGACGCCACGGCACTCACTCTAGCCTGGGCAACAGAGTGAGACTCTGTCTTGGAAAAAAAAAAAAAAAAACACGTAAACTCAAAGAGAAACTCTTCTTTAAAATGTCATGGCAGGTCCTCCTACATAAAATATTTTTATGTCATATACTTCATTTTAATTGAATTTCGATTCAGTTGTCACCAAGACAGGTTAATAATAGGCAACGACCAGCTGGCTTAGCAATCTGGACGCACATCTGATAAAGGGACCGATTCTGTACACTGAATATTAAAGTTTATTAGGGATAGTCTACCTAAGAGAGGAATTAAAAGAGTAATTCTTCACAATATGCTACTGTATCCCACTCCCACCCTACCATCAAGACCATGGGAAATTTCTGGCAAGCAATTCTCCAACTCATAGATCCAGGGAGTGAATCTGGGGCCATTGTCACATTGGCAGTAACTTTGCAGAATGCTGCTGCTGAAATCCAAGTTTCCCCTTCATGGGCTCCTTTATCTTTGTCCATATATGTTAAAGGGTTTGGGGACACTTAATAGAGTGACGTGCCTCTCAGATACTGGAGAGACCACTGGCACTGAGGTTATTTTTAGGAATCATACAAATGCCATTCATTATTTCTCTCTATTGGTTTTTGGCTGTACTCAGTTTTCACCATTAAACTGAACATGGCGTTCAATTAGTTCCCATGAATACACTTTTCATGAGTAATTTGCCGTGCTGGTGTTTTCGTAAGAAATTAGCCGGACATAGCTGCTTGTCAGTGCTCAGAAACCACAGGCTCTCTCACCCCTTTAATGGTAATCACTACAGCCTATAATCTTTCAAAACATAATTGGTTTTTATAGAATATTTTTTAGCACATTCATCTGTAATGGAATGCAGAGTATTAGGGGAGCGCTGTTGAGCAACCACCATCACCACTGTTTAAAAATACATAATGCAAATTACATTGATGTAATATCCCTGTCTGGAATGGGCAAATGGAACACACCAGTGTTAGGCTCAGTGCCAAGAGGATTGTACTAAATCGGTCTCTGGTTAACGACACGGCAGCAGGAACAAGAGCTTAAATTCTCTGAGTAGCATAAAGGTATCTAGATAAACAGCACAGTCAAAAAAAAAAAAAAAACTTAGAAAATTAAATAAATTATTTCCACTAGCCTGAGCTATTCCAATTAGGATGAAATCCAATCAGAAGGAATAAAGCATGCTAGAATATTAGTTCCTTGGAACAAACTAGAATTAAGCTGTTTTCCTCTGGCTGAAGCACTGCAGTATAAATAAAACAGTAAGCTTCAATTCAAAGGTAATGTTAACAGAGAGAAATCAGAAAACAGCAGCCAATGGTAAGAACAACTAATAAAGAGCAATTCTTCTAGCTCACCACGAACCTGCATGGGTACGGGCCCCAGGCTTACCTCTGCAAATACGAAGTTCTCCTTCCTAAAGGACATACTGTAGGAGCTCTGCAAGACCAGTTTTATTAATAGAAGGACCTTCCCAAACTTCTTAGATGTCATGCAGATTTTAGAAATGAAACCGAGTTAATGGGAACATTTTCCAGAGCAAAAATGCAATTGTAACCAGATGCAGATGCAAGAAGGACCTCAAGTCCTTGGTAGAACCAACCGATCCCCTGTGGTTCCATATGGCGAGAAGTCATGGTCCCCAACCATTAGGTCCTTCACTGGTTAAGTGTAACTCCAAGGACAGAGATCCAAAACCCCTAATTACAAAAATAAAAGAAGATGACAGCTCAAGGATTCTTACTTGGTATTGAAGTCTATCTCCTGGACCCAGGTGGGAACTCCTGGCAGGTGCTGTCCGGGAGCACAAGGACTAAGCTGGAGGCCCCTGAAGGTGAAGGGTGATTCTGCCTTGTCGGTGGCTGTCTCCCCAGCACCTACTGCACCAAATGCTGTGAAAGGCACTTAACGTTAATGGACCGAGTGAAGAGCGCCATATATGTTCTCAAAGAATACATGCGGGCTTTATAATCCTTAAATCTAGCATCTTAAAGGTGAACAGCATAGATTGTATGAAATGTTACCCTAAACATAAACATCTGAGGATGTATAAAATGATTAAGTAAACCCTGTAAAGGGACGTGGTGTGACTCCTTTATCTCTACATAAAATCCTCCAGAGTAAGAAGAAAATCAAAACCATAAAAGGATTTATCTGCTTAAGGGTCAGCAGACCCAGATTTTAGTCCTGAATTCATCCTGACCAACTTTGGGATCTTAGGGCTATTTAACCCCTCTAAGAACCAGTTTCCTTGTCTCATATATAAGATTAAGAATACCAGCCCCACTTGGGCCACCAGCTGATGATGAAATGGTGAGAAAAGAATGCCGTAAATGGTTGTGAAAAATAAAAGTGGAAGAGTTGTTACAAATGCCAAAATGATTTCAAGAGATTGCTATGATGAATTTAATTGCTTATTGGTTTGAATTCAATTCTACTCAAACTCAGCAGACGTTCAGTGTGGCCCAACCCCTAGAAGACTGTCGAATAGAGAGGAGTGAGGGCCAGCCTTGCTCAGGGCTTGCTTTTTCATGATGTGCAACTCTTGTCCCCACGCCTGGCTCTCTCCGTCCTCCATGCACACGTGTAGGCGGCACAGCCTCCCTTTAGCTCCCCGCGAAACAGTGATTCTGAACCACCTGGAAGTCATAAAGCTCTTCAAGGAACACCGTGACACACTGATATGCTAAATCCCATCAAATGCATTAGCAACAGTATCAGTAATAAAAAATAAGAGTCCATTACAGGTACGCAACATAAAATGACATCAAAGAACACAGATGTCCCCCCTCCAAAAAAAAAAAAAAGAGAGGAAAAAAACAAGGTATAAGACTAGTCATGATGGACAGTTTCTGACTTTTCCACTGATAATCATTTCCTACATGTTGAACCACTTTATGATCTTGCAGGCAATGACAGACGAGTGGTAGCAGGTACGGGGGTGCCGGTGTTTTAAGAAAAAAATTATAGGCCGGGTGCGGTGGCTCACGCCTGTAATCCTAGCACTCTGGGAGGCCGAGGTGGGCGGATCGTTTGAGCTCAGGAGTTCGAGACCAGCCTGAGCAAGAGCGAGACCCCATCTCTACTAAAAATAGAAAGAAATTATATGGACAGCTAAAAATATATATAGAAAAAATTAGCCGGGCACGGTGGTGCATGCCTGTAGTCCCAACTACTCGGGAGGCTGAGACAGGAGGATCCCTTGAGCTCAGGAGTTTGAGGTTGCTGTGAGCTAGGCTGACGCCATGGCACTCACTCTAGCCTGGGCAACAAAGTGAGACTTTGTCTCAAAAAAAAAAAAAAAAAAGAAAAAAATTATAAAATTGCTAACTACCAGGTAGTAAGTGCATTATTATGCCAGCCCTACTCCTAAACTGATTCTATTAAGCGTGAAAATGCTCTCTTAGTTAGCACTCCCAAAGAGTCACACCCCAGATTCTTGCAGTGGAGGGTGACTTCTCACCGCTGACCCTTATCTCTCACAGGCTAAGAGACATTGCAGATGTGATAACTCCACAAAGACAGTGCAGTCCACCCATTCTCTTCTCTTGGTGTTCTAGAACCACCTCCTGAACTAGACAGAGCAGCAGAGCTCGGCCATGGAACCACACCATGCGGCCACCTGCAGACTGGTTTCACCTGAATGCACTGTGGAGTGATACTATCAACCTGTAAGGACTGTCCTCGGTGTCGACTGCTTTTGAGGACATTGTCTTTTTCCAGTATGTAGGGAGGAAATACCTCTTCCCTACTCTTTAGGCACCCAGGAGGAGGGGCTTTCCCTGTTGCCCTACCACTTTGCTCTATCTGCAGAGAAGTGAGTTTCCCCACTGGTGAGTTTGGGTGCAAGAAAGAGCAGGAGTAATTCGGTGCTCCCTCCCTCCCTTCCTGTTGGAGCCCAGACGCCCTTGGGGAGCACTCATTCTCTGCTCCTCCCGGAACTCAAGTTTGCAAAGGCAGGCCCCCAAAAAGGGCCACCTGCAGCTCACATCTGCCTGCAGCTGGGAGGGTGATTCTTATCCTGGGGTTTGGCATTAGGAGGCCCACCGTTGCCATCTACCCAAGCCACATTCCGCAGTGCTAGCGTTATTGGTAATAAAGCTGATATTTACATCTCCATTCATAACATGGAAAAGCAAAAAGTTATTTGGGGGCTGTGCCAGTAATCAAGCTATTGTCTCTCACCTCTAAACCCATCTTTTTATCTTGTGTTTTGTGATGCCCGGGCTGTGCCTCTGAAGACCAATGACATTTCTGACTTTGCCACCAGCTCCAGAGAGGAGAGGAGGCTAGAGAAGGAAGAGGGGACATACTTCTTCCTGTCTGCTCCCTGCTCTGGGCCTCCTGTTCCTGTCGGCCGCTCCCTGGCAATGCCAGGCTATAGCACATTCACTTTTGGGTGGGGATCTTTTTCCCTACAAAAATCTAATTATTCAAACACAGAACAATCGTGGTTTTTCATCCCACCACAAGGGACTGGGAAATGCACTGGAAGAAGTGGTACAAGTGGGCAGAAATGTCCCCTTGACATTTCTTAGGCCCACGGCCAGCATCCAAACAGCTGCTACCCTGAAAGGGAAAAAAAAAGAAAGAGAGAGAAAACAAAATGCCACCCTTATCTTAAATGAGCACACTCTTCTACCTGGATCCTCTTTTTCTTTTCATGATGTCTAAAAAAGTAACGGTTGATTCTGTGTAGATAACTGTTTGTCTTGTTTTGTTTAAATCTGGGGGTCTCATTAATAGCAGCTTGGTTCAGGATGTTGAGGTTTGCATGGTGCGTCCAAAGCAATTGGTTCCAGCTGCCAGGAAGAGAAGGAATACCTCTAAGTGGAGTGGACACAGAATAACATCCTTGACTGGGACTAACAGTGCTTGAAGCGCGCTGAAGTTTCTGCTGGAAAACACTTGTGCCAGTGTGGAGGAGTGGAAAGGTCTGTTTCCTACCACATCAGGCTGAGCAAAGCCTGCTCACTGCCATAGCATCAGATACTGCGGTCCTTCTAGGCTGAGCACCTCTAGCGTAACTGTGTGTTTGCACACAAAAGTCAAGCATCCATCAAATATGAAAAAGAAGACTGGATTTGAGAGAAATCTCTTCCTTCCTCTCAACAATAGTTTCTGAATATCTGAGATATTTTTTAAATCCCTTAAGGCTGTGCTGTTTAAGTATCTTTGTTTGCTTCTTGGATTTTTGTTTGTTTGGTTGCGTTTTTTGTTTTTGTTTTTTTAGCAAGGGAACTCTATTGAGATGAAATCTTCCAGGACTAACAGATAAAAGCCAGGGTACCCCGATGCTCCAGATGGAGTTTCCCTTTCAGCCTCTCCTAAGGCGACTCCGTGACTCCTCAGGACACAGCTGCAAAATCACAGCCTTCTGGAATTAGGAAGAAAACACAGATCCAAAACTGTTGAACGTAAATATTGCCAACTCCAAGCTGCCAAGGTTTTGTTACAGCCCCAAGTTCATATAAGTGAATGTTTCATTGCATAAGGTCTCTAAGAAAAATGAAAGATTTACATCTTTTGATACAGTTTTGATATTTCTGATTCCATAAATATGCATAAAATATTAATCTCAGAGAGATTTACTTCCTTGGAGCATGAAGCCAAATCCTCAGCTGTGGTACTAGGGTTTTGTTAGACTTCCAATTTTGCAGCAGAAACCATCATCCACAGCTCCCCAGCCAGAGACGGCCCCAGTGAGCGTGTTGACATAGTTCCTTTCAATCCGCACAATGTTCCTATGTGTTATTTCCTGTTCCTCACACCGGCCCGGCAAGTAGACAGGGCTGATGTTACTGTACCCATTCAGCAGATGGGGACGTGATCTCTCACGTCATGGTAGACATGGCTCTGGGAAATAGCTAGGAAAAGTGCCAGAACGGCATGGCCATTGTCCATTTTTGATTTGCATGACTAGCACCCACAGTGGCTGCTCACTCCAAATAAAAACGTCACCCTTCCGCTGACTTCCTGAACAGGCAAAGTAAGTTACCTGAGGTTGTCAAACGCAGTCAGTGTCCGCACGAGGGACACGAGCTGTGACGAGGAAATGGTGACGCATTTTTCACCCAGCCCCGGGCCACTCCTGCCCCCAGGCCACGCGGGACAAACAGCAAACTTGCAAAGAGCTCACGTTGCAGCCCTCACCTGGAAACGACTCAGGGGAAAATCATCCCACGGTAGAACAGGAAAAGGAGGTAGCCACGTCTAGACAAAGGCAAGATCCAAGCATTAGAAAGACAGAAGAAAACGTCCGGGATGAAGGCGAAGAGGAGAGCGAGCTACAGAGACTGGAGCGGGGCACGCAGAACGCCCCAGTCCTTGGCAACAAAAGTTCATTCTGAGCAAATCTCACTTAAAATAAACTCCCAGAGGAACTAATTGGACTAAACGCTCTGGTGTGACTTGGGAGGTGGCTGTTCCTAAGCCACCCTGTGCACGTGGGCCCTGCTCTGCCGCTTGCAGGGGCTGCGTGGGGCCGGCCCTGTCAGGTTCGGTGCTATCAAGCCTGTCAATTGCAACTTATTTTGTGTCACGAGACAAGCTGGCACATTGGATAAAGGTCAAGCGGAAAACTGTCCCTTCTGCTACATCACTGTCATCAGCTGCTAAAGGTCATTCCACCCCATCCATGGCTGTGACGGAAAATAACTTTGTTTGTCTACTGTGAAATATTAAAAAGTCCCTCCCCTACAGGCTTTCTGGTTTCTCTCCGCTCTCAAAAGGCATTAACTAGGCCCTCTATGGTAATCTAAGACAATAACCAGTTTGCAAACAAATCTGAACAGGAAAACACAAAGACAGGAGGTTAAAAGGACTACCTACCTAGACCCATAATATCTCAGTATTTTACTAGTGAGTATAATTGTAACTAACATTCACCCAGCATGATGTATAATCCAAATAGGATAGCACGCACCATCCCATTTAATTTTCCAGATAACCCTGTTACTGCATTTTACAGATGGGAAAATTGAAGCTTGGAAAGATGAAGTGACTTCTCCAAGCTTATACAACTAACTACTCAGTGGCAGAACCTGACTTTGTTGTCAGATTTTTAACCAGGCCGACATGAAAGGCTTTATAATACTATCGTTCGTAGAATTATGAACTATTGATAGCACAATGGTGATAATAATCGGTTGTAGATATGATGTATTTTGAACGTTCATTTGTTCATCCAACAACTATTTCTTGGGAGGCTACTTGGACGAGCCATTATGCTGGGTGCTGAGTGTAAAGTTAAAAGTAGACGATCTCTTTCTCTCCCCAGCAGGCTTACACTTCAGCCAAGGGGACAGCCCACAGCTATATTAAAAATGTATTAATAACATGCATGAGGATAGAGAAATAAAGCAAACTGCCCGAAAGAAGGGGCACTGAAACCAGGTCTTGCTGACCTACTAGGAGAAGGGGGTGGCAGCGCGGGCAGAGGTGCAAAACAGGACGGGGCGAGGCGGTGGCCCTGCGGGAATTACCGAGGGACTCCACAGACAGTTGCTTGGGTGGGGGAGGGGTGGCGGGAAGGGTAGTTAGAAAGCCAAGCAAGCGACAGGCAGGAAGGTGGTGACTGCAGGTCAAGTTTAACATTTGTCCTGTCAATGACATCAGTTGTGGACAGAGGTGAAGTAGGAAAGTAACCATAAATGAACTTTAGAAAGAAGACTGGCCACAACACGAAAGGTGATCTGGAGGGGAACAAGAATAGTAACCAGGGACCCAGCAAGAGACTAGTGTGTTTGTCCAGGCAAAAAACCGATGAGATAGAAGGACAGAAGAAAGAGAAATTTAGGAGACAAAATCTAAAAGGCGTAGTGCCTCAGTGTCCAGGGAGGGGTGACATTCCAGTGCGACTCTCGGTGGTTCTTGCTTGAGCTGCCATTCATTACAGTAGGGGATACAGCAATGGGAGCTGGGCTCAGCTGTCACAAAAATCAGAAATTTATAGAGGCAGAGCAGGAAAAAATAGAGTCTTTGGACCTAAGGTTGGACATTCTACGCAACAGTATTAGAAAATGAAGTGATGCCACCAATTCAAGTCTTTTTTTTTTTTCCTTATTAATGGAGAGATCTATCAGGAAACATGTGCAACTAAAACATTCCCAGGCTAGGATGAGCAGGAAAATGGGATAAGAAGGTCACAGAATTGTCTGATGTGTGTGTTCAAAGAACACATAGTATTGAATGGGGTTCGGTTTGTAGGGTTTGGAGACTTTGGGCAACAAGAAGGATGCTGGGGTGATCTCTCTTCTTCACTGCTTCTTATTCTATAACCCTACTCGGTCCCTACTCTAAATCCATGCCTGGCCACCTCGGCCCCTGAGATCTATCTTTCCTCATTGACAACCAGGACCGAAATGGCCAGTGCAGGACCCACACTGACGGCTTGGTGAGGCAGAGGCAGGAGAGGGAGGCAGAACATGGCTTTTCTGGCTGCCTCAAACTATGTCAAGGCTCCTGACCACACAGCCAGCCAGGAGACCCCCTAGCTACCAGCACCAGCCCCAAAGCAGAGAAGAATTCCTCCCGTAACTTTCTACCCTCAACTCACGAGGTGCCCTTTGGTCCTGCCGAGTGTCTGCGTCCCTTCAACTGAAGACCTTGATAAACCTTCAAATATTTACCTACCATAATGGTTTTTATTTCCAAGTCCTGCGGGAAACTTATTCAAATTTCCCTAGATAACTTGAGAAATAGTGGGTCACGATCCGCCTCCCACAGACAGGGTCTCTAGGGTAGCTGATGTAGTCACACTATGCTTTTATGCCCTTTTGACTTGGGAAGAGGAGTTCGGCCAAGGAGTGGGCAGAGGGAACAGCCAAAAACGAGCTATAGAGCTTGTTCAATCTGGAGGGAACAGCCACTCAAACTTTTCTCCCAGTGTGCCTCTCCGCTACCCAGAATGTGTTAGCAGTGTATTTGTTGTCTATTTTTTAATTAGATGGGATACAAGATTTGATTAAGTGCCTGGACAGTTTATAAAAATGAATGAACTGTCCAATGATGCATCGCCCAGGGCAAGGAGCTCCACAAGGGAAGGGGGGCGCCATATCGTTGCCGTCATACAGCAGAAATGGGCGCCATGTTTGCAAATGACTGTTTTATTAATAAATGCAAAGATCCAACATTTATCTGGGCATTACACCTTAAGCCTCCCTAGCCATCAAGGTAAAGGTAACAAAAAAGCAGAAGCCCACAGAAAAATGACCAGAAAACAGAAGGCTTTCCGTCTCTCCTTCTTCAGGCTTGTCTTTAGAACTCCACACAAGAGCCATTTTCCTCCTCCTCCTTTCCATTCTTTCCCTTCCACTCTCAAAATCAGGGTCACCAATTCTTTCAAAGCCCAGCAGGGCTTCGATTTCATTTTCCCAGTGTCATCCAACAGAGTATCAGGCAGAAAATGAGAGACTTAACGTCATAAAATTTAGACTGCAAGACGAAAAAAAATAGTTGGCCATAGGAAGACGGGAAACGTAGTCAAGCTTCAAATGCTTCATTAGAATTTGCATGTTTTAATATATATTGCTTTACCTCATTTCCAGATTTTTTTTTTTTTGCAGCTTGAAAGAAATCAGGCTACATGCAAATAAGCCTCTTGTTGCCAAATAGAAAATGAGAAGCCAAATCATTCCATCTTATTTTCTGCATGTTACTGGCACTAACTGCTGGTGGAGAGATTTTTCAGAAGCATCCACACTTTACACCGTGTTTTCTAACACGCAGCACCCAGGGGTAGGGGCAATAAGTAGAGATTACAGAAAGCAAAGGGAATAAATAATTCTTCAATACCTGCACTCCAGGCACTGTGCCGTCATCTCATACGCATCATTATCGCATCTAAGCTTCCACCCACACAGCAGGAGGGGTATTATGATCCTTAGTTTATCCAGGAGCAAACTGCTGTTCGAGGACGGATGGAAGAACCCAAGTGGGCCGCTGCCACCATGCTGACAATCTGGTGTCCTCGTCCAGTCCTCCTCCCTCTCCCCGCCGAGCTGTCCTCGCCCAGAGGTGCAGAGACTATTAAACATTTCACAGCTCATTGTTTGTAGATTATGCCCCAAGAACAATATATAAAAAATTAAAACTTAATAAATAAACACCAGCTAAAATTTTCACAGCTCACAAAGGTGTTTTTAAGTGGTGACTAGCCCAGGCTGAGTGAATTGTTTCTAATTGTCACTTGGTGTAGACACAGAAGAGTTCGTTCTGCCAAGTGAATTCATCAGTCAGTCAGTTCAGCGGGAGGAAGGGGCCCTGATCAGCTCCACGCTACAGAGGTGTGACAGCCGGTTAACGGGTTGAACTTTTCCTGAGCCCAACACACAAAGCCACCCTCAACACAGCCGCAATCACAGATTACAAATCAAAGTTTACTGTGCTTCCCGGGGCAGATCAGGACAAAAGTCCCCGGAAAGTTTGTAACAGGAGGCAACTTCAAGCTAATCTGTAAGACAGGTTTGGGGAGGAAAATCGAATTTCCTTCCCCAACAGTATTTAATTCACCGTTGTTTCCCACCATTCAGCAGAGTGCTTGGAAATAGTAGGTGTTCAATAAATGTTCCTTGACTAAATGAATGAACTCCGTACAGGGTGTTTTCATTTTAATCTTCTCTGTGTACTTTTCACATCCCTCACTTTGAGATTCAGAGGTTGCTCTCAATCATGCTCCACTACTTCGTGTGTTTGTGTTTCACTGGGCGGTAAGTATACTGGCTACTACTTTCATCTGCTAGGCCCCAGCTCCTCCACCTCCTCCTAGCAGATATACCCTGTCTCATCACAGACAGACAGATAACCAGGCTTGGCCAATCACAGCGCTTCACCGCTCTGGCTACCGTAATTGGTCAGGGGAGTGAACAACAAAATCAGTGCTCCCCCAGAAGTTGCGTGCTGGAGCCAAGAAGGGAAGTCACCCTCCCTCTCTTCTCTAGCTCTGTTCTGAGCCCTTCAGGCCCCTTGTTATGGGCTGAATTTTGTCCCCTGCCCACAAATTTGTATGTTGGAGTCCTAACCCCAGGACCTTAAAATGTGACTGTATTTGGAGACAGGATCTTGAAAGAAGTAATTGAGTTGCAATGAGGTCATGAGGATGGATCCCAATCCAATATGACCAGTGTCCTCATTAAAAAACAGGAGATGAGGACACAGGGGAATGCAGTGGGAAGACCACGTGAGGACACAGGGAGGAGACAACCGTCTGTAAGCCAAGGAGAGAGGCCAAGGAGAGAGACCAACCCTCTCGACACCTTGAGCTCAGACTTCCAGCCTCCAGCACTGGGAGAAAATAAATTTCTGTTGTTTAAGCCACTCAAGCCATAGTACTTTGTTATGGCGGCCCGAGCAGACTAAGACACCCCTCCTGTTAAGCGAAAATCAACCATTTGTGCCAAATACAGATCGTTTGGACCTAAGATGATTGTGGTGGGAAGGTTCAGTGTTGATTAGGTGTTAGCCTCTGATCTAGGCACACCCCTTCCATCTCTGTTCCCTATTTCTCAACCTGTGCAAAGAGGAGAAAGACTTTCAAAAATCTTTGAGAAGTAAATTGAAATTGTTGACATTTCTGAAGTCCTAAGTGCCCTCACAGCAAGGCGATTACTCTGGACCAGAGAGCTGGCCCCAGACAGTCTAAGTCACTGCCTTGTCCTGTCTGGCCACCTTTACAGAGCAGGTGAGTTCCTGGGGCCAAGAAGGAACATTCCCTCAGGTAAGCTTGCCCACCTGGGATCCAAGCCAGCCCCTCAGCTGCTCTAGGAGGGCGGCAGGACCACAGAAAACCCAAGAGAGCAGCTTCAAACTCAGTCTTCTAAGTGCAAGAGGGACTTCCCACCCAACACTCTGCCCAGTCAACTAGACTCCATGGCACGAGAAGCCTGCGTCATCTGCAGATTCTCACAGGCAGATACAAAAAATCAGAGAAAGATACTGTGTCCACTCTTAGCACGACAGCCTTCTGTAGCTCAGCTGGCAGGAAAGTATGTCCAAGTTCCAGCTAAGCACCTATTTAGGGAGAGGAGGTAGAGGGGAAAAAAAAATTGTGTGCATGTTGCTTGGTGTTTTGTATTCAGCAGCACATCTAACCTTGGAGCTGTCGGGTTTTATCATGGATAATGTACCATGACAACGCTCCAAGCAATCCTTACAGGACAAATGGATTCCTCACAGTCAGTGCAAAGCAGTGTGGCCACATTCTCAGAGAGGAACATACTGTGACACAGCCATCAAGACGTCTGTGCCACTGTGCTGCTCCCTCCAGAGCTGCGGGAGTTCTAAGAAATCCCACCAAGACCTAGAAAGAATTTAGTGGGCACTCGGAGTGAGCACCAAGGGGAGAAGGTCGCACACTGAAATCACATTTTATGCTGCCAATGAGAAGAAAATATATTATATGCAAATAAACTGTTGGGTCTGTGCACAGAGCTCGAATCTCAAGTAGGTGTCACTGACTCATTGCACCCTTAGCACCCATGAAAAATGCCAACATTTAAACCTGCAAACACAAACGGGAGATGCTCAACCGGTGGCTAAGGTCTCTGCCCTAAGTTACAGAACTGTAAATTCTTCTGTAAACAGGAGGGAAAGAAGCTAAGACAACACATCCGAGCTAAACAAATGACATTTTGTACAGATTCTTTTTCCACGATGTGCTTATCTTCATGTATAGTTCATCTCCCAATTTTTAAGTTTTTGGTTAAAAGAAGAGGAGGCAGATATATAAGCTTTTCTCTTCTGAGAATAATGCTAAAGGTTAAAATTAAAATTACACAAGTGTTAATTTCCTAATAGATTAATTTTTTAGATTAAATGTTGGAAAGTCTTCCTGGTGCATCCTGGTATGTACGGAGTGTTCGTCGGTTCCTTTCCTAGTTGTTGTGTAAGTAAGAGTTTGTAGAATTCAGAAACTTCCTAGCTAAGCTTTGTCCTCCAACTTCTACAGAGTTCAGACTTCCACCCTGGGAGACGAAATGTTCCAGACCCAGAGGAGACAGGAGGCGCAGCCGTAGGGCAGCCAGAGCACACAGCCATCCCCCTCCGAGCGGCTTCTGTGGCCACGATTCCTCCCACGGTGATCGTGGGACGTAACCAGACAACATATGGGAAGTGCCCAGCACAGGGCAGAACTGCGACAGGAGTCACATGCAGTCACCCAAAGGGAAGAGCTCTTGATAAATTTTATCTTTCACAAGCGCTGAAGTACCAAAAGGACGTCTCTTCCTTTACTGAGGTCGTTTGCACGCATGCACAAAGCCAACAGCGGGACAGTGCATTTTTGTGAAGTCAAATTTCTGATGTCCATGGAGGCAGAAGGTAAATCTGTCCCGGTTCTCGGAGACAGACCAATCTGCTTCTGTATTTGTTCTCTCCAGGCCCGGGCGATTGGACGGTGCTTGCTAACATTGAGGGCGGATCTTCCCCGCCCCCGCCCCCAGCCACCCAGACTCACATTCATCTCCTCTGGACACACCCGCACAGACACACCCAAAATGATGCTTCGCTGGATTTCGAGGCAGTCCTTAGTCCACGCGAGTTAACATCCAAAATCAAATGCACAAACCCAGCCCTTGTCAACGTGGCCCCCATGCGCATCTCCTTAGACCACGCTTAATTTCCAAGTGAAGACATTAACAAGGTAACAGTCCCACTTAACATGACTCACTGTCCTGTGTACAGCTGAAGATGCACTAAATCCCTTCCTTAGAATTCAGCTTTCAGGATTTTAATATTCAGGATTTTAATCTTTCGGGATTGCGATTTTCGGGATTTTAGACTTCAGGGATTTAAACTTTAGGAAATTTGATCCTTACGAATTTTAACCTTTGGGGTTTCAACATTCAGAGTTATAATTGCCCCCACTGCATCAGCTACACAGTGAGACAAACATATCACAGGAAGAGGATATATACAAAATGGCATTTCCTTTACGTGCTCGCATTATCTCAGCTTGTCCTCCCGTTTACAAGGGAACTTACAATTCCGTAAGTTGAGGCAGAGATAGTGGCCAATGGTGACTGCGCATCGCTCATTTGTGTCTGCAGGTCTAACCTGGCATTTTTCACGGGCGCCAATGGTGCGGTGAGGCTCACGACACCTCCTTGAGATTTTGCTTTTAAATCAACAGATTTTGGTGTTATCTCTAGACACGGGGATGCTGTAAGCAGCCCTGATAGCAAAAGGTGGCAGAGCTCTATAAAGAGCAGGAAAGAACTAGAACTTTCCAAAGCCCTTGGGTTCAGGGAGGGAGGGAGGTGCCTGTTCAGGGGAGCGGCAGGCGGAAATTTCGTCTGTGCCCACGTTTGCTGTGTTCTCTGTAGACGTGTTAAAGTGGCGGTTTTGCTGGGCCTGCGTGTCTGGGCAGACTCCAAATGCACTTTACAAGTCAGAAGGAGAACAACACAGGCTGCCAAGAGTGGCCCTTCTGTTCCATGGGCCCCAGGTGGCCTCTACCTCCCATTGACCCTGGCAACCTGGGGGACATAAAAATGCCCGGATCCGACTCAATCTTGTTTTCTTCTTTCTAGCCTGGACTGAAACGCACTGCAGAGGAACCGGTGGCTTTCTGCTGTGCTCTGTCACATCTGCAGTTCTGTGGCACAGGTTTAGGTTCCAACCATGAGGCTCCAGGAAGCAACTTGGACGCCAGGCCCAGAGGGGGGTGCAGGGCAAGCTCCCCAGGAAAGAACGGGGTGTCGGGTTGGGTAATTTGCACACCATCCCCAAAGAGCAACTGCACACAGAAAAATCTTATTCAAGACAGAATGCAGAAAAATGGAGATTATGGTAATTTAGACAAGAGCTGTTCTCACCCTGGAGTGTTTTTATAGTTGGCCTGTGCTGCGATCATTTTTCCCTCGATGCCTCCAATGTTTATTATGCTAGAATTTTGTCATAATGGATATGAGTTGAGACAAAGGATCAAGAAAGTAATTCCAGGCTGGTGACTCCAAGAAGGAAATTCTCACCAAGCAGGACAAAGCCGGCTGTGCCACTGATCGCTGAAATGCTGAATTCCGGAAACTTTACTTCTTCCTCCTCACAATCTCCCCTTGCTCACTTCGGAAGCAAAGTGGCATGCATGGTCACGAGTGGACCTGGGACGTGGGCAGTCAGGGGGACATCGTGGGCACAAACCAATGCAGGAACAACATAGAAAATCATTCCCTGCAGAGCCTGACTCCTCATCTCCAACGTCGGGACCATGATTTCTCTCTGTAGGACTCCAAGGTGTCAGACTTGCCCTAGGCTGACCGCAGCCACGAGACATGCATTAATGAGTTGAAACCGATAGAGCCTCTTGGAGAAAGACCCTAAGCCAATACCAAAAAGCGTTATTCTTTTTCTCCCAAGCCCTCCCAGGCTTCTACAAGCACATAAGGAAATATTAACTTTACTTCCCTAGTGAGGGAGCGATGTAATTAGAGCCCTCAGAAGGTTTCTCCACAAGGCATTAGTGGGTAAATCTGCCAGCACTTTGATGAGATAAAACATGGAACTTTCTATTCTGTTCCAATTGCTCCTTTCTCTGGAACACAAAGTCATTTTTATGAGTGAAACTAGGAAAAAGAAAGATTAAAAAAAAGCAATAAAAACAAAGGGAGATAAGGTCACCCGCTCGTTTCTCCTGGCTCTTGGATTCCAGCAGACCCCTTCCCCCAAGACACAGCCGGGCTGCACAGCGGCTCTTAACAGTGAAAAAGGCCGGGCGCGGTGGCTCACGCCTGTAATCCTAGCACTCTGGGAGGCTGAGGCGGGTGGATAGCTCGAGGTCAGGAGTTCGAGACCAGCCTGAGCAAGAGTGAGACCCCGTCTCTACTAAAAATAGAAAGAAATTATATGGACAACTAAAATATATATATACAAAAAATTAGCCGGGCATGGTGGCACATGCCTGTAGTTCCAGCTACTCGGGAGGCTGAGGCAGTAGGATCGCTTAAGCCCAGGAGTTTGAGGTTGCTGTGAGCTAGGCTGACGCCATGGCACTCACTCTAGCCTGGGCAACAGAGTGAGACTCTGTCTCAAAAAAAAAAAAAAAAACAGTGAAAAAGAAGCAAGTTCCAACACAGAGTATGAAAAAGAAAAATCTCAACAATTCTGAAATTATTTATCAGTAACCCTGGATAAAGTAGATTGGAAAAGAAACTGCATTCGAATCCTATTTTAACAAATCTCATTGCAACAAATTCTCCACCTCGACGTCATCCAAACTTTCCTAATGACTTAGCGATCAACGTACAAGAATTTACTGACCACTTACTATGTGCAGGGCTGAGCGCTGGGCCCTGCTGTGGTCCCTTTCAGACGGCAGCCAGATTCCAGGCTCGTTTCAAGCCAGCCAGACTTCCGGGTGGTGGCCAGCAGCGGTAGTGCCTTTCCTACCTCTCTTGTTCTCCAGAATGCCCCGCCGGCTGCATCACACTCATCCTTCAAGACCCAGCTAAACTACCGCCTCCTCCGTATCTCTGAGCCTCCATGAACCCCAAACCTCTGGCAGAAGTGATTTCTCCCCTTCCGGAACTCCCTTGGTGGCTCCTTATTCTAAAGGGCATATTATGCATGGCTTTTTCTCATTACCATGCACTGTGCCCTCTCCCCTCCTGACCTGTATACTCCTTGAGATGTCCATCTCGAGGACAGCATGTGGCATTGTCTTTATAAACGGCATGGTTTTGATTCCTTAGGCACCATCGTTACCCAAAGTGTGGCTCACAAGCCCGCAGCGTGAGCAGCATTTGGGAGCTAATGAGAAATAAAGTCTCAAGCCCCAGCCCAGACTGACTGAGTATCTGCATTTTAACCAGTTACCTACCCAGGTGATTCATATATACATTGAAGTCTGAGACGTACTGTTGTAGGGAGCGGATGCTTAATAGATATTTTTCACATGAGCCGACTTCTACACAACAATCTTGCCCCTCGTGCACCCCCACCCCCACCCTGGACCCTGCAGATGAGCCGGGGACTGATCCCACCTCGAAATGGCAAGAGTCCTTTCTCCCTGCTCGCCCCAGCTTGCCGTTCATGGCCTCTGTGCATGCAGGCGGCAAGTGACTTATTAATTCCCTCACACATTTATTGAGTGCCTACCTACCATATGCCAGGCACTTTGCACATTTCACAAGAGCATTTGCCTCTCAACACACTGAACCAGGTTTACAGGTTTGGAGAGTTTCAATAGAGCGAGCAAGGTATGTGAGTCAGTGTGTTAAGTGCCTAGCAGGGTGCTCGTCCACTGCACAGACTTCCTCGTGGATTGGGGGGATTCAGCCCACAGACTAGACCCCCACCCCCAGGACTCGGCTGGCAACTGCCCCCCAGGCCTGGCTCTCCATGGGGTAAAGCCCTGCACCACAATTTTCAAACTTCAGCGCACACCCCAATCACCTGGAAGGGTTTTGGAAACACAGAATGCTGAGCCCACCAGCTGACGGTGGCGAACCAACAAGAACAAAACCAGGCAGAAAGTAAAGAAAGATGCCTCTAGCCTTTCAGCTTCCCCGATGAGGTGTGCCCTATCAAACCTCGTTCCCTTGGGTGCTGCAGAGATGTTTGGGAACAAAGACTGAAGAGGTGAGATTTTCGTTTAATGAAGCCCACTGAGAGAACCAAGTGAAGAAAGTTCACCAGGTCCCGAGAAGGACCAAAAATAGGGCCTGGTTTTCTATTTGTGTTGCAGGCTTTGTGTGCTACTGTGTCATTAAAGGTGGAGGGACCAGGACTCGACCCACGGCAAGGAAAATAAATCTGTGCAATGGTGGGGAACTTCAAAACCAGGTTTAATTGTCTCGCAGACAAAAGTCGGCGGGTGAACCTTGGCCCGGGAACAGCTCGCTTGCTCTCTGTCTGCAGCTGTGGCCAGGGCCGCGGCGCCAACACTGGGGCTGTGGCGGTCCTTTCCCTGGCCTCAGACTGGCCTCCCCTCCCAGGAACCTCGTCCTCCACCAGCATCAAGCAGCCTGGAGGAGGAGGAGGAGTGGGAGAGTTTAAAAGGTCCCACCCTTAGCCCCAAATCCTTCTCCCTTCCTCCCACCTCATCCCATTTCCAAACCCAACCTCGGTGGCATAGGCAGTGAGTACAGGGGACAGCTCTGCACGTCCTTAGAACCGGATTTCCAGCCTCCCTTGGAAACCACTCACCTTGTTCCTATGGTGGCCTGATTCTAACAGCCTGTGACGTATTCAATGGGAGTATCAGAATACAGGCCAGGAAGGTTGGAGACCCATGCCTGAAGGCTAACCGGCTTCAGAAGAATCTTTAAATGTGCATTCCATTTCCAGACCAACCCTGGAGGTATTAAATTTGCCCATCACCGGGAGTACCTATCAAGTTGATGAGCGTCTAGGGGACCCCAAAGTCATTTTAAGCCCTCTCTCCAGCAGGAATGGGTGTGAGATCTTGCACAATCAGCCTCGGACGTCCTTAAGATTCCTCCCAGGCCAATCACACCTGAAAGCCTTCCTTTGACTCAGTCTACCCTGGGCCCGGTGAGCCCCCATGTCAACCCCCATTTGCTTCTGGCCCAAGTCCTATTTTGGTGCCTCATTTTAATTATTCTTTCCCAACCTCTGACCAACTCCTCTATCTTCTGGCCTCATGTTGTAACTTCTCCTTTCTATCTTGAGTATTTTAGGCCACATGTGTGGAAATTCGATGCACGTGACCCCCTCTAGCCCAGCCAGACATCTCTGGAATTCCTATTTCTCGTAATTCTCATCTCTCATTTCCTATTTCTGGTCCCGGAAGGCATGAGGTCGGAAAGCCCCACGAGGGCACGTATCTACTGGCATCACAAGGGCAGACACTGTCCGCTCTCTCGCTGCCTGCCACGTTATCCCGCACATAATGGGGCCTCAACAAATGATATTTTGGTGAATGAATGAATTATAGATATATCGTGCCATGTCCAGGCAAATGGTAAGTTAATGTAATTTTTATTGTGCAAATACTCCAAGTGCTTCTGGAAGATCAACAAAGTGGCACTGTTAACCCAAAGGCCAGAGAGTGCTTTGAAACACACAGTAGAGCTGTGAGACAGCCGACTGTGCCCCAGTGGCAGTGACAAGAGGAGCAGGCTGCGCAATTCGCTGGGGTGCGGAAGGTCGAGAGGAGACAGCAGGGGAAGAGAAGTGGGACATTACGGAGAAAAGTAAACAAATTAAAACTCACCTTTATCATAATCATCATCCTCGACTGCTGCTCCTTGAAGCTTCTGAAGCTTTAATCTTAAGGAAGTTACCTATGTTGGTTTGAAGCAGGGGAAAATGAAAACCCAATTACAATAGCATTCAAGCAAACGTATTTTGCGAAAACTAAGAATATTTAGAAACTATTTCAAAACTGAACTTATTCTCCTTTAAAAGAAAAACCACAAGTGTACATTTTTCTAATGCCAGATGCATTTGTTTCTCCCCCCTCCAAAAAAAAATAAAGATTATATAAAGAAGAAGTGTAATTTGAGCATAAAATCCACAGGAAAAAAGTTAGAATGTTATTTTAAAGAAAAACATCACACTGTGCCCTTATCTGCATGAAAAAAATGCATAGTGAGAAGGAATACAAATTTCCTCACCAAATGGTCTCTGTTCTAAAAATCACATTGAAATTATGAAGGTAAACACACCAAAATTGGAAGGGAAACCAAGAGAAGAGCAGGCACTTAAGCATAGCAGGCTGTCCCCAAGGCTGGGTAAGAGGACAGGGAGGCCCTCACAAAACCCTTCAGAAAGGTTCTAAAGTTCAAATATTGTCCATTAGAGGAAATGTACTGTCTTATTTAACCTGCATACAGACTCAATGATCCAGTTACTCCTCTGGTTATTACCAATATGTTCACTTGTAATCATCGTTCTTCAACAGGAAACCCAGAGATTTCCTGAAGGTTGATCCTTGGCCTGACCATCAGTGAATGAGTTTGGGCTTATTCCCTACAAACACCTTCCTCCCCTTCTTTGCCTGGCTCACACCGACATCTCCTTCAACACTAGCTCAGGTGTTATCTCCCCCAGTCTGTGTTCAATGTCCTTCTTGTATACGCCGTCATGACCTGTACTTGCTTCTACTCATAGACCATGCAACAGATGCTCACTGACTGACTCCTAGGTGCCAGGCACTCTTTGAGGTGCAGAGGGTACATCACCAAATTCTTAGCCCTCTAGACTTACATTCTTGACAAAAAAAATAAACATTATACAGTTGATCCTTGAACAACATGGGGGGCAAGGGCACAGACGCCCCTCACAGTTAAAAATCCACATATAACTTTTGACTCTCAAAAGCTTAACTGCTAATAAATAGCCTGCTGTTGGCCAAACCCTTAACAATAACATAAACCGATATTAACGCACATTTTATAATATGTTATGTGTTTTATATGCTGTGTTATTACAATACAGAAAGCTAGAGAAAAGAAAATTTAATTAAACAAATCATAGGGAAGAGAAAACATATTTACTATGCATTAAGTGGAAGTGGATCATCATAAAGGTCTTCATCCTCATCATCTTCACACTGAGTAGGCTGAGGAGGAGGAGGAAGAAGAAGGGCTGGTCTTGCTGTCTCAGGGGTGGCAGAGACAGAAGAAAACCCAGGTACAAGTGGACCCACACAGTTCATACCTCTCTTGTTCAAGGGTCAACTGTAAGTAAATTTTATGATGTCTTGGAAAGTGATCAGTGCTATGAAAAAAGGAAAAAGTAGAACCAAGCAAGGGAGCTCAGGAACGCTAGCAGAGGACGAGTGTTGCAATTTTAAATATGATCTCATTGAGAAAGTGACATTTAAGCAAAGATTTAAAAGTGGTAAGGGAGTGAACCACGAGGCTGCCTGGAGAAAAACAGTCCTCCAGAGAAAAGAGCCAGTCCAAAAGCTCTGGGAAGAAGTTTTCCTGGTAGGAAAGCAAGAAGTGACAGTGACGTGAAAAGCAGTCACAGCAAGAACCTACCAGGTCAGCGTGGATTGAGTGAAGGGGAAATGGTGTTTATAGACGAGGTCAGAAACATAATCAGGAATGCGACGTGAAGACTACTTAAAAGTTCTAATTTTACTCTGAAATTCATGGGGAGCCATTGGAGGATTTGGGGCAAAAGACCACAAGATCCGATTTATGTTTTTAACAGTTTCATTCCGGCTGCCGTGGGCGAGGGCAGAAGAAGAGAGATCGGGTAAGCGGCCATGAAACACACCAGAAGGGAGCTGATGGGAGTCTGGATTGCACGGAGTGCCACGGCAGCAGCGAGGACAGGGAGAGGGAGTCCGACTCTGGACACATTCAGATGATGGCGGGCTGAAGATAGAGCCAAAAGGATTTGCTGATAAATCCCGGATGGGATGTGAGAAGAGGAGTCATCCTGACACCAGGGCTTTCGGTCGGAGCCGCCAGAAGAACGGAGTTCCAGGAAATTATCTCAGTCCCTATCACACCATGGTATAGCTATCTTTTTGCTTCCTTTTGTTTTGTTTATGCACATCATTCAACCTTGCACATCTGGAGGGCAAAAGCTATTTTGTACCCATGTAGAACACACTTATAGACTATATAAATACTGAGGATCAGCCACATATGAAAAGGAGCTGAAACTTGAATTCCTGAGATTCACATTTTTACTTAAGTAGAAGGGAGAGGGGGTTGAGGAATTAGAATGTCCAAAAGGCCTCAAAACACTAGCATCCTTACCTCTCAAAGGGTCTTTTTGAAGATCCTCAACTCACCCTCTCGCCAGTCCTGAGAGCCTCACCAGTAGCCCAAATGGGCGATCTCGGGTCTCCGCATAAACACAGAGGAAAAATAGCTCCCCACCGCCGCGCCCCCCCACCCCCCATAGCCTCCCTCATGCAGACAGCTCCCGCTGTCAGGATGTTCTTTCTCCTGCTCAAGCAAGATCCGCCTTCCTGTAAGTCCTATGCCCTGGACAGAGTCCTTTCTGTCATTCCCACTACTCGGAATAAAGTTAAGTCTTCTTCCACACAACAGATATTCAAATACAGTCATGCATTGCTTAACAACGGGGATACATTCTGAGAAATATGTTGTTAGGTGATTCTGTCGTTGTGCAAACATGCTAGAGTGCACGACACAAACCGAGACGGTGTAGCCCACCAAGCTATGTTGGGGTAGCCTCTTGCTCCTTGGCTACAAACCTACAAACCTACATTACCGCACTGAACGCTGCAGACAACTGTAACGCAATGGTAAGTATTGGTGCATCTAAATGTATCTAAACATGGAAAAGGCACAGTGAAAACACAGCATTATAATCTTGTGGGACCACCATCACATACGTGGTCCATTGCTGACCGAAATGTCGCTGTGTGGCATAGGACTGTGATTAAAGACAGAGTCATGTTTTCCCTCACCCAAGTGTTAGATTACCAGAGACGACAATACCTAAACTACAGATAAATTGTGTCCACCACCTGTCCCTGAGACAAGATATGAGTTTACTCTGAGCTACAGGAAGAAGGCAGAACTTGGTTTTTTTTTTTGACTCAGACTCTTCTTTGGAGCTACTTCTCTCTCTAATGCTAAAAACAGGCGATGTTCAGGGTACTTGCTTGGTGCCAGTCCCTGCCTGCAGCACCTTGCCTGTGTCAGCACCTTTTATCCTTGGTCTAATGAAGTAGGTACGAGGTCCATTGTCCCCATTTTATATAGGAGCGTCTTGAGGCACAGCACAATTCAGTGAACTGCCTACGCTCACACAGCGGGGAAAGGACAGTGCCAGCTGTCACTTGCAGTGGCCCCACTGACCCTCCAGGCTGCAAAGCTCCCTGGGTCAGCTCACATGCGCCAGCAGGACCCCACGGGCTGCAAGGCCCCCTGGACAATTCCAGTAGTGCGGGAAGAACGTGGCAGACACAGCACCAGGCATGCGTGGCTCGCCACGCCTCCCTTCCCCAGGAGTAACTTTCTAGTGGGTTATGACCAATCATTTACTTTTTTTTGTTTTTTTTTTTTTGAGACAGAGTCTCACTCTGTTGCCCAGGCTAGAGTGAGTGCCGTGGCGTCAGCCTCTCTCACAGCAACCTCAAACTCCTGAGCTCAAGGGATCCTCCTGCCTCAGCCTCCCGAGTAGCTGGGACTACAGGCATGCGCCACCATGCCCGGCTAATTTTTTTTTTCTATATATATTTTTAGCTGTCCATATAATTTCTTTCTATTTTTAGTAGAGGTGGGGTCTCGCTCTTGCTCAGGCTGGTCTCGAACTCCTGAGCTCAAACGATCCGCCCACCTCGGCCTCCCAGAGTGCTAGGATTACAGGCGTGAGCCACCGCGCCCGGCCTCATTTACTTTTAAAAAGCTGAGTTTGGGCAATAAAGGAGTAAGGAAGGGATACATGTACAGCTGGTTTTGTTTCTTTCTAAAACTAAACCTCATGAACTCCAAAAAGTGGGTTAAGCCACAGGCCCTGGGATTTCGGCTCCCAGGCCCCTCCAGTGACCTAGTGGTCCGGAGAGGGTGCATGTGAGCCCCTGGCGGGGCTGTGCCCCAGAGAGCCACATGTTCTCAGAGTCCAACGGATTCCAGTCTACCCACAACTCTAGGTTCTCAGGGGACGTGATCTGCATCCTGTTAAGGGAGTCAAAGGGAAGGAAGAAACTGTCGATGCTACCAGAACCCAGAGGGCCAAATCTTGTGGACTGTAGCAGAATTGTTGCCAAGGCCCGTTTCTGTTTGGTTATTTGGGAGGGAGGGGAGCTGGCCCGTATAACAAAATTCTGACATTTGCCTCACTTGGTCAAAACTTGAATTTTCGAGATAGAGAAATGCAGAGATGTTGCCAAGATTTCTTTTAAAAAGGTCTCTGAAATGCAGTGTTGAAAACTGACATTTAGACTTGGAAAAATATGATGATGTCAACCTCCACTTAGTGCCTTTGTCCTTTGTGTGCCTACCTCTCACATTCTCTTCTGCGTTGGACATGCAACCCAAGAAGTCTGTTAGTTAGATATCTTTGGCCCATCTTAATAAGATTAATTATTTCACTAAAAAAAAATTACAACCTGTGGAGGCCCAGAAGCGTGCCAGGCATCAGACATCTGAAAATGTCTAAGAGAAGTGACCTATGGTTGTGGAATTTAGGGTTGCATGGTGTCTTTGGCGTCACGTGGCTGGAGCTGACAGGAGTGAGGGGCTGGAGCTGGCTGAAGGCACATCCGGCAAGGCCTCGATTGCCAGGATAAGGGCCCACAGACTAGCCCGAGATCAACATGGAGCCACCATAGGCTTTAAGCCAAGGAACAGCATTATCCCACCCGTGTTTTAGAAAGACAACTCCACTGGCCTCGTAGAGGACGAACTGGAGAAGAGAAACAGCGCCGGAGGGCAACAGGATCTCTTGCAAAAACCCGGGTGGAAGATAACACAGATCTGAGACAAGGCTGTGGCCATGGCCGTGAGAGGCAGGTTTGCAGTAGGATGAGGGGAGGGAGGGGGAGGGAGCTGTGGCAGCTGGCTGCGGCCTGCATGAGGCCCTTTAGGACAAGGGAGGAAGATGCCATCAGTTTTGGACACGTCCAAACACCACCCCAAAAACGGCCTGCGTCTCTGCTCTGCCTTCATTCTCTCTCCGAGTCTCAAATCGGAGAGCTGGGCAGAGGTCCCTGAGGACCAAACAGGGCAGACAGGGACGAAGGGGCTAGGAACACCGGGCTGCAGGGAAAGAATCGAAAGGGGATAAGATGCAACTGCAGGGGACGAACAAGGACTTCCGCATTTCAGACACTCTCACCGAATGCATGACACGTGAGCACTCTGCTTCCCTACGCCCATGTACACACACACACGTGTGCAAACACATACAAACACACGCACACACCCCACAGTGAAAACAGTCTGTCAATAGGTCGGCCACAGAGTATCTACCTGAGCTTCTCTGGGAATTTGGGGGGCAGAACCCTGCCAACCTCCGGCTGCACCTGCTTCTCAGGTAACTGGACGGATGGCAAGGTGACAATGCCGGCTGACATGTCCCCAGCTTGTCCTCATCTCCAAAGCACCCACTTCTCACTGGAGCCTCAGAACAGTCCTGTGAGGTGCCGTGATCTCTAAATAAGGAAACTGAGGACCAGCGAGGTTTAATGGCCGGAAATGAAGCCCCCGACTCCACGGAGGGCGGCCCCCACGGCAGCAGGAGGGGAGGAAACGAGTGGAGCAAACGCAGATGGAGACCAGGATCGCCCCAGCGCAGGGCACCCCATTTCGTACCTCGCAACCCCTCTAAACATCAGCCAGCCCACCGCCCTGCCCCCAATTTCCTGTTTCAATGCAGAGTGAGGCCGGCCAATCGGCCATGTCTCACCTAGGCCAGGGACTGCTGAGGAGGAGCCGCAGCCCAGGACAGAGGAGATGAAAAGGAGAGAGGTTTGTGTTTGCACTCAAAGAGACAAGGGCAGTGACATCCTTGTTCAGCAGCCACAAAGGGAGCTGCTGCAGCATCTAGGGAGGGGGGAGTTGGTCCAGCCCGCCACCCTCACCCCCTGCCCTCTGCCCGGCACTAGCCTGAGCTCTGGTGGCCAAGCAGACACCGACCTCCACCTGCCTCCGGCTGCTCAGCAGGCAGCCCTGCAGCACGGGCTCCCACCTCCTGAGCAGGGCGTCCCAGGGATGGGCGTCCCAGGGATGGGCATCCCCCGAGCCGCTGCCCTCGTCACCTCCGCAGCCAGCCAACAGGGGATCTGGGGACCAGGAGGAGCCAGCGTCCACGTCCAGGCAAGATGGCATCTCATACTCTGGCCCGGGGCCGCTCCCTGCAGCCCAGGCAGGGTCCGCCGAGCCCTGAGCAGGCGAGAGATCCAAGGGCCAGGAGAGGTATCGAGGGTCCTCGTGGGGCCTGTCCGAGCTGGCGGCTTTGGCACCCACCTCCCGGGGGCTCTGATGATGGCACTCGGCCTCTCTGGACGGCGGGCAGCCCTCCGCTTCCCCGCGCTCCCCGGCCGAGCCCAGTGAGAGCCGGATGAAGCTGAAGCTGGAGGTGAAGGCATCGTGGTTGCCGGGAGGGGCTGAGCGGGCTGAGGGGCCACTTCCCAGGCTGCAGCTGCTGCCACTCAACTCCGCTGGTGCCACAGGGCCTGCTGCCTGGGTGCCCCTTGCCCCTTCCCGGCAGGCTGCGTCCCAGCTAGCGCGCAGGGCCTGGGGACCGTCCATGGATGGAAACTCTTGCTGACACCCGGCGTTCCCAGGGCCACAGGGCCCGCTTGGCCTGTCGGGCAGTCTGGTGCCAGCTCTGGGCTGAGTCCCGAAGCGTGCTGAGGTTCCTCTCGCAGAGGCCAGAGCCAGGCCTAGGTGGCCCACAGAGGTCACAGCAGGGGCTGCTGTGCTCCTGACCGAGAGGCCTGGACGCTGGCCTCCTGGGTCGAGGCTGCACTGTCCGGCCCTGGACTCAGAGCGGTGGGACTCCTCGCCACACGCCCCTCCCGGGACCCGGGACAGCATGCCCACTGCTGGGGAGGGGAACCCGATCCCGGGCCCAGCCGAGCTTCTCATGTAGTCTGGCCTCTGTGCCAGCCGCCGCCTCCGAAAGGACACTGCAGGTGGCAAGCAATCCCGGCTGCCTGGGAAGAAAGAGAAAACAGAAAACGGCACCATAAACATGCGGATCTCACTGGCTCAGCTGGAGCTGCATTTGGAGGACATCCCTAGGTGGAAAGGTCATCTCTGTCTGCATCTGTCAAAGGTAGATGCTGGCTCCGTGGTGCCCAGGCCAACCCGGTATGAAAATCCCGACAGTCCTCGGGAAGCGCGTCTCTTGACCGTGCAGAAATCGACACGGCGTCTGGGCTCCGCTGTTCAGCAGAGCAGCTGGCGCCGCTGCACGAGCGTGAACCTCGGAGGCACAACCTTGGCGGCTCCCGCGCCCTCCAGCACCCCGCCTGCTGGTCTTTTGATGCGCATCAGCACTTTCGTCCCAGAGCAGGTCTGGTAAACAAATGATTTGAACCTGGGATGCAGCGCACTCCTCAAAATGCGATCCAGGTTATTTATTCCAGCTACTCATTGCCCAACATGTGATTTTCATCATCCGACCTCTCCACGTCCCTGCACACTAGCTCTGTCGCTGTGGACTGTGGGCAGCTGGCTGTCGCGCAGTGTAGGACCATCATTTCGTCTCACACGGCGGGTTAGGGGAGCCTGGCTGGATGTGTTCTCCAAACCAGGGGCTGTGCTCCCCTCCTCGCTGTGCTATAGGAATAGGAACAATAACAAATTCTGACACCTCGTTGCCCAGTTCAAACCCTGATGGTATCCCTTGCTGGCTGCGTGACCTCCCACGAGTTACTTAACCTCTCTGTTCCTCAGTTTCCTCATCAGTAAAATGGCAATATGATCAGTACCTCTCCCATAGGGTTGTCGTGACCATTAAGCTAAACGCATTACAACAGGTAGACAGAGCAGTGCCGGGCACACGTTGTAAGAGCAACACAAATGTTAGTTGTTATTTTTACGTTGCCGAGCACTTTGCTACTCATCAGGTGCTTTCATCTACATTCCTTTCACTTGCTGCCTTCCAAGTGACCAGGAATTACAGCTTTCCTTTGACTTCTGAGATTCAGAGCTGACTTTCCAGAAATCCCTGCAAGTGACTAGGCCAAACTCTCCCGACTCTACGGGCCCATGTAGTGGTCTCACCCCAGGGCCTGCCACACCATACGTCAGGCATAAGTAAAACCAGGCAGCACGAGGCACAGCTGCAGTTAGACCACAGCCCATGGCGAGAAGCAGAACAAAGCTTCACTCCAAGCCCACACACCCTGCTTTGCCTCCCGGCAGACACATGGTCCTGGGATCTTTGTCGTGGTGAGCAGAGATCGCTAGGCACTGAGGATCCCACTGAGCTATGATTATGGCACATGCCAGTCCCTGGGGAGGCGGGGTGGCATTGACAATCCCCAAGGAAATGAGCACAATGACCTACAGCCACCTGTGCCCTGACGCTGAGCATCTAAATACAATAGAGCCCAAGACACGCTCACCCGGTGACCTGTTCTTGCCAACTTCGGGGAGTGTCAGAAGGGCTAATGCCACCCAGCGTACACAGAATTCTGGAAGCTTGCAGTGGAGGGAGGAATGGAGGCAGGATCATGAAGGGGTGGTAGAGAAAATCAGAGTAAAGGCAGGGAGGGAGCCATGTAACACTATAACCCTAGGAGATCAGTACCATTCTCATTTTATAAATGACAAAATTAAAACTCAGAAAGCTTTAATTTGCCCCAGAACTCCTGGATCATAATTTACCAAAGCCCAGATCTGAACTGAGGCTTGTCTGATTCCAAAGCACATTCTCATTCTGTTCCCTTTGCCTCCAAGTACATATCAGGGCAATAGCTTAAAATGACAGGAAGGCAGAAGAAAGATTTATTTTTCTTCTTTCTCCAAGACAGAGGCCATGCAAAGTTAGAACCAGGAGAAAAGGGCATGATAGGAATGTACAGAAGGAAAAATTAATAGGACAGATCAGGTTGCCACGTGCTCTGGTTCAATGGGAACCCCAACCTTTCCCCGGGGTGCTTCATCACCCCAAGACACGCAGCTCCCTGCAGCGGCAGGGCCCGACCCAGGGGAGGGAGCAGTCAGGCAGGGTCGAGGCAGGCGGAGAAAGACTGACGCTCACACCCATTGAGAAACTGGCAAAATGTTCCCTAAAGAACAAGAAATCCCTCTGAAAGGAAGTTAGAGAGAACATCGAATTCTGGCTTCAAGTGCCAAAGGAAAACAATTCAACCATTTCCTATCTTGAGAATGAATCCAGTGAAATCTATACTCTTTTGGCTTAAAAAGACTTTTAACTATTTTTTTTTAATCCAAGTACCAGTCACCCCAATAACACTTCTGAAGTTAAAAGAACAAGGCTAAGTGGAAAATAATTTGTTTGAAATTTCATTTCTTTTAGAATGCCTGCGAGCACTTTTGGCCTGAGTAGCCCTTCCAACGCCACTCAACCAAGGGCTCTGCAGTCCCCAAGCCAGGTTCCCGCTGGGGCTCTGGTCAGCTGCAGGGGCCGCAGCCCTGTGTGGAACAAGCCCAGAAGACCAGACAGGAGAGAAGTGTTTGCCCAACGTGGGGGAGGGTATGGGGACCACCCAGCTCCTGCACCCCCCTGAGTGTCACATGCTCCATCTCCTGGCTGTGGCCCTTCCCAGAAGGGAGCCCAAGAGGTAGAGACTGTCACACACTGTTAATCCTAACCTCAGAGGGCAGAGGCCGGAACAGAGCCCGATCTGGAGGGCACGTCTAGAACGTGCTAGAAGGATTGGAGGAAACCCACATAGGGCAGACCTGAGATCTTTAGGAAGACCCCCAATTTCCCATAACCAAAGACTATTTTTTCCCACTCTTTCTTTTAATTTTTATTTTTTGAGGATGCTTAAGGCGACCTGTGACCAGAAACCAATTCCTACTTAAATTATCCTGCCTGAAACCCTATCTCTTAGATTTGTTCCAAATCCAAGCCTGCAGTTCAGGAAGGGTCGCGATGCATTCAGACCTTGGAGAGAAACACTTCTCCCTAGCACCTAAGTGCACTCAGCTCCCAACGACTGGAGGTTTGAGAGGGCAGGAGGGAAGGCGAGGGCCAGGCCGGCGTGCAGGCAGGCTGTGAGGGCTGGCTGCAAACCCGCGGTGTTCTCCATGCTCTGAGAAACCCGGAGGTGGCCTCATTCTGCCCATCTGGCCCCTCTGAGCAGGAGGTGCCAGCCTGGTGCTGCCTTCTCTGCTCCTTGTAGCCTCCTGCTTCAGGGCTGATCAATTCTAGGGAGGAGGGTGCCTATGCCTCACTTCCTCTCTATAGCACCAGCCTGCTGGCCCTGGTCATATACGACCCCCATCTCCACCCCCATCCAGCTCAGCGAGCTCTGACATTGAAGGGAAGTGAAAGACAGGATGCTGGACGTGGTAGCACACGCTTGTAGTACCAGCTACTCAGGAGGCTGGGGCAGGAGGATTGCTTGAGCCCAGGAGTTTGAGGCTGCAGTCAGCTATGATCATGCCACACTCCAACCAGGGCAACAGAGCCAGACACTGTCTGGAAAAAAAAAAAAAAATGAAGAAAAAGAAGGAGAGATCCTGGAAGAAGAAGAGGGAAAAAGCGACCAGAAACCACTCAAGGAAACCATACTGGGATTCCAGGAGCTATTGGCCGTAGGACGTCAGGCATGCTACATGCATTCCAGATGTGTCCAGTATTGTTCTTTTGAGTGTGTAGACACTTGTCACACGTGCCCTCAGCTTTTTGCTCTTCAGCTGAAACACTGAGACTTTGGAGACAGTTGTACCCAAACTTAACAGGGCATTAGGATCACCAGGGTATCTTTTTAAAAAGTCCAGGCCACCCCCAAGACTGATGGAATCACAGCATCGGAGGTGGGATTCCAGCACTGGTGTTTCTTGAAGATCCCCAGATGAGTCCAGAGGGCAGCCAAGACTAGAAATTTCCGTTTTAAGGGAAAGTCCTATTTAACATTCTAGTACACTTGGAATTCAAATGCATCACAGAGTTAATGTTCACAGTGCTGGAGAAGTTGTTTCTTTGCAGAATCTTCTCTTTTCCCCCATCTTTTTGTTTCTGGAAATGTGGCTTTAGCTACTAACTACCACATGTGGACAAAATGTGGTCTATATTTAAAATTTGTTTCCATACCTCTGTTCTAAATCTTCTGGCCTAGATAGAGTTTCTGCTTTCAATCAGACAAGGAGAGTTCTGGGCCCACAACAAGACCTCCCACGAGGAGGGTGCCAGAAGGCATCAGCTGCCTTACACCGTCTCACTTCCCTACTCAGTGGTGGGGAGAACTGGGCCCGCCAGCAGTTCAACAGGCAGCGCTCTTCACGGTTAATGGCCAAAAACCACGCATGCCACATGCAGACTGGGATCTTGCATTTGATCCTGGAACAGGAAAAGGGTACTGGTGAAATCCAAGTAAGATCTATAGTTTAGTTCATTGCACCAGGGTTAATTTTTGAGTCTTAATATATGTGCGATGATTATACAAGCTATTAGCTTTAGAAAAGCTGTACTATCTTTGCAGCTTTTCTAGAAATCATTCCAAAATAAAAAGCTCATCTAAAAAACACGTACACGTGCACACTGAGATGATTTGTGGACCTGTGTGTTGCAGTAGGAAAGGGTACGAGGCAGACTGCCTGAGTTTAACATTGATCTCTGCTGCTTCTGAGTGAGTCCGGTCAAGTGACGTATGTCTCTGTTGCTTCCATTATCTCATCTGTAAAATGGGACTGCACCTCATAGAATTGCTGGGAGGATAGGTAAGATTATGAATGTAACTGCTCTGTACTATGCTGGGCACAGAGTCACTGAAGGAAACCAAAATATGCCACCTAAAATAAGCTGTTTTGTTTGGTATATGGATTACTTTGAGCCGAAGGCACTTGAAAAACAGCAAATGCTGGGAGAGGCTCTCTCTGAACTCCCTTTAAGTGCCTAAAGATAGATGCCTCCAAAAGGAGTTCAATTGTCATGAATCCCCTCCCTGGGAGTTTCATCAGCCAGAGAGGATGGAGTCTGATCGCAGGAGAGGGGGATGCCACACCCCAACAAACTCTGCGGCAAACTCTATCCCCCATCTATTGTTCTCAGAGCCCGTTCCTAAAAATCCTTTACTCTCCCCTAAGTTGCCTACAACCCCCACCCATTCCCTATGAAGAGGGTATATAAGTTTTCAACTCTTACTACTTTTGGGGGGGGAGGTATTCAGTATTTTTTTCCTATGCTAGTATTAAAAATTAATAAATGCATATGCATGTTCTCCTGTTAATCTACCTGTCGTCAAAGTCAGAGACCCAGCTATGGAACCTAAGAGGGCAGAGAGGGGAGTTCTCCTACCCTACATCACCATTCCATAACTACTGTTACTTCCGATTCAGGAATAAAGACAAAAATATCCTCGAGAAGTAAGGGCAGCTGGACCCTACCACCGTGGAGGGAGAGTTCAAGGCAAAGGTAAACCCAGGCAGCCAGGGCTCTGACCACAAGCCTCTTTCCAGATTGACAAGGCTCCTGGGAACCAACATTGATCTGCGCACACACACACACACACACACACACACACACACACACAGAAAGCCCAGCGCAGAGTCACGTGGACATTCGACCTATGCTCTCCATTGACCAATATGTTCCCGACTCTCTGATCCAATTTTCTGGGATCTGTTTTCTCTCCTTTTTATGTCTGGACCTCCTTCTCCCAACTGGAGCAGGTGCTTGAGGAATTCGGTAGCAAGAGAGTCATAAACCACACGGAAGGGAATGCTCTGAAATACATTGAGCTGCCTCTTTCCATTGTGCTATTAATTTTCGTAAACGATTGTCTTTTTCTTTTCATGTACAGTGCAACTCAAAAATCTAATCACCATCTGAACCTCCCTCAAGAGCGCTGCTAGCTACAGATGGGTGTCTCTAATGAATTTTTTAACTGCTGCCCTAATAAAATATGGATGAACCAGAAGGAGCCCTCTATTAGCTATTATTTCAAAACAACCAAACAACTTAAGTTTCTACTCTTATTATTTGCTGCAAAGAGCTGCAAGCTCTCGTATCCACCCTAACAAAAGACAGCTTTTTCCATGCTAGTCCATCTGTAAAGTTCACAGTTACCTTTTTCATGCCATATTTTATGCGTGGGCTTATTTTCATGGCTTTCTAAATGCCCCACTTAGCATGCCAACTTTGAGATGTGTTTATTAAAAAATGATCCCAAACTGTCAGCATTTCACACGTAAGTAGTACCCTGGAGACTGAAGCATCTTTTGAGTAAGTCCCTACTTTGTACTACATTTCTATTACTAAGAAGTTAAGCCCACATCAAAGGTTTCTGCTGCTTTAAATGCCTGACCTTAAAAAAATAATACGATTATAGAATCATTGCAAATGTCCTGCTCTATGGTCCTCCTAGAAACCAATGGGAAATTCAGTATTTTTTTTTTCCACATTTCAGTATTGGAACTTGGTGCACTGGTGTGAGGGAATAAGAAAGAAATCGGCACAATATGCCTCCTATATTATAATGATCTGCTGCTGTACCTACGGGGGCAGGTGGCAAGCGCGACCTGTAACTTACCTGGGTCTGAGATGTAAAAGAAAATTTATAACAGAATGCAATTGTCTTTTACCTACGCTTGAGGATTCTTCTCTTATAAAACTTCTCTAGTCTCACTTCATAGTTTTTGAAAGAATAACAAAATTTTTAAAGAGTAAAATGTAAGTACAATTAAAAGCTTCCAAATGCAGCAAGTATAATTTTTAAGTAAAGTATCTCTGCTATATTTTTCTTATTACAAAAGCCATAAAGGTACATAATAAATGTAGCAATAAATATGTAGTATTCATGGATGATGTTTTTTCTATTTCTGTGGTATCAGTTGTAATGTCACCTTTTTAATTCTAATTGAGCTTATTGAGTCCTTCCTCTTCTGTTCTTAGCTAATCTAGCAAGTGGTCTGTCATTTTTGTTTACCTTTTCAAAGAACCAACTTTTTGTTTCATTAATCCTTATATTGTTTTTTTGTGTGTATTTTCCAATTCATTTAGTTCTGCTCTGACCCTTGTTATTTCTTTTCTTCTGCTGGCTTTGGGGTTGGTTTGTTATTCCTTTTCTAGTTCCTTGAGGTGTGACATTATGTTGTTAATTTGTGATCTTTCTGTCTTTTCGATGTAGGCATTTAAGGCTATGAATTTCCCCCTGAGCAATCCTTTTGCTGTGCCCCATAGATTTTGATAGCTTGTGTCACCTTTGCTGTTCAGTTCAAAGAATTTTTTGATTTCCATCTTAATTTCATTCTTGACCCAGTAATCATTCAGCAGTAGGTTGCTTAATTTCCATGTCCTTGTGATTGATTTCTAGTGTGACTCTGCTGTGGTCTGAGAAGACACGTGGTATGATTTCAATTTTTTTGAATTTTTTGAGAACTGTTTTGTGCCTAAGATATGATTAAAATGTCCAAAAACAATAGATTCCATCGTGGATGCAGAGAGAAAGGAATGCTTATATGCTATTGGTGGGACTGCAAATTATTAAATAGTACAACCTCTATGGAAAGCAGTATGGAGATTCCTTAAAGAACTAAAAGTAGACCTACTTTTTGATCCAGCAATCCCACTATTGGGTATTTACCCAAACGAAAAGAAGACTTTTCATCAAAGACACTGCCACTCAAATGTTTATTGCAGTACAATTCACAATTGCAAAGATGTGGAAACAACTCAAGTGCCCATCAATTTATGAGTGGATTAATAAAATGTGGTATAAGTATACCATGGAGTACTACTCAGCGATAAAAAAAGGATGAATACCTTTTGCACAGTCTGGACAGAACTGGAGACGAGTCTCTTAAGTAAAATATCCCAAGAATGGAAAAACAAACATCACATGTACTCACTATTAAATTGGAACTAACCAGTGAGCACACGTGCACAGAAGGAAGTAAAACTCAGTGGAAATCAACTGGGGGAAGTGGAAAAGAGGGGAGGAGCAAAAACCTACCTAATAAGTACAATGAACATTATTTGGGTGATGGGCACATCTATAGTTAGGATTCAAGCATTACAAAAGTGATTCACGTAACCTAAAACATTTATACTCCCCCTTAATATTTTGAAATTAAAAAAAGAGAGTTTGTTTAAACAGATTAATACCTTATGAGGGATGACAGTGGGGAATACTTAGGATGTTTAAGAGAATAAACGGTTTTCAAGTACTCATTTACATTCATACAGTAATTCTAAAGAATTCTTGTCTCTTCTTGCCTTTATAATGCCTCTTCACTATGGAATCGTCTTGAACAAAGCAATACATTCTACTGTTAAGAATAAGTCTCCGGGGATGCTTTGATGCTTAAATATCTGAAGCGTGCTTTGGTTATATCAACATGTATTTGCATTGTGGAAAGCAACTAAACATCTACACTGAACTCTTTTTGAAAGCTTTTGTACTCAAAGTGGCACATTTTATGATTTTTAAATTATTAAAATGAGATGCTAGTGTCTTTACCAGTCACTACGGTCAGATAGATAACACATAAACTGTCAGAGCAGGGCCATCTGCCAGAGGAGGCGAGGACCTGGAGGTGCTGGCTGTTGTCCTCAGGGCACGAATTCAGAATATGGTGATCTCTTGTTCTTAGGTATCTCGGCCAGGCACACACCAGTACGGAGCTAGGTCACCAGATGGGTCAGAAACCAACCATGGGACAATCACTCAGCAGTCCATGGCGGTGCTTACTGAGGAGGGTGTGTCCTCAGGCCATGGAAGTCAAAGGAGCTAAAGCGGGGAATCTCTCAACAGGGACACCCTGGACAGTGACATTGCCTGGCTCCATGGAATTCGAGTCACCCAGTGAGAACCGGTCTCCACAATCAACTCTCCATTAGAAGAGAAAACTGATGCTCAGCATTGCAGGGGTGACAAGACTTTTAGGAGACAGAGCAATGTAGTCAGGGGAGTTCTAAAGTCAGACTGGGTTTAAACCCACCTGAATCTATTATAGCTCTTGACTTGCTAAAAGTATAACTTTTTCCCCAGCTTCAGTTTTCTCATCTGGGGAAAGTTAGTTCTAATATCTTCCCTGCAAGGTGGTTTTAAAGATCTGAGATCACGAGCTCATGGTTCCCTAGAGAGCTTGTGGTCTGTGCCACTTGTCCACGCTGCCTCATCCCAACACATAGATGATCTGTGTCTGCTGTCCTCAACCATGACAGCGGGAGCAAACGTCTCCCCCACACGGAGCCACCTGCCTGCAGGAAAAGTTCCTGCTGCCTCTATGATCCCTGGGTTCTGGAAGGTTCTGTGTGAGCAACACATTCTGCCTCTTTAGCCTCCTGCTTACAGCTCCATACTGCCCATCCCTCTCTGCTAGAAGCTTTTGCTCAGGCAAGACCAAGATGATGCATTAGATGTCAGTTTTCTTATTTACAATCATGTTCCAATCCTGCCTTCCTGAGGTTACACCGCTGTCACCTTGGAGTGTAGGATGTTTACAGACAAGCCCTGAGTTACTTCTGTAGATGATTAGTCTCATCTGTTGTGTATAAGGTTTACCAGTTTAATATTCAGGAAAAGTCTTATAGCTAATGAATAGGTTAGATCTTAATTCTGTCAGTTCCCGTGTGTGTGATCCTGAACTTAGCCTGTCCGTGCCTCAGTTTGCTCATGTGTAAAATGGGGATAGTCCCCATATCTTGAAAGACTGTTGTGAAGATACAGCAAAATCAAGCATATGTATTTTTTTTTTTTTTTTTTTTTTTTTGAGACAGAGTCTCACTCTGTTGCCCAGGCTAAAGTGAGTGCCGTGGCGTCAGCCTAGCTCACAGCAACCTCAAACTCCTGAGCTCAAGCGATCCTCCTGTCTCAGCCTCCCGAGTAGTTGGGACTACAGGCATGCGCCACCATGCCCGGCTAATTTTTTCTATATATATTTTTAGCTGTCCATATAATTTCTTTCTATTTTTAGTAGAGATGGGGTCTCGCTCTTGCTCAGGCTGGTCTCGAACTCCTGAGCTCAAACGATCCGCCCACCTCGGCCTCCCAGAGTGCTAGGATTACAGGCGTGAGCCACCGAGCCCGGCCAAGCATATGTATTTTTAAAAAAATCAAAGCCTGCAGCAGGTGATGATAACACTTCACAAATCTTAGTTCCTTTCCCCAAGTTCTTGTGGGCACCTGAAGTCAACCTTGGATTCTCATAACACCTTAGAATTTTCCTGAACAGTCTTTTAAAAGAGGTAAGAGAGCTATTAATTTCCTCCCTTTTTTCCTCCTTTGTGGGGGGAAAATCTGTTCATCAGTTAAAGTAATGTTATTCAAGAGTCTGCGTTAGACTTAGTTTTTGGAGGAGGGGTTTGTTTTGTTTTGTTTTATCTTCCTAAGAAAGTAAAATGCAGTAAAGAGAACATAAATGGGTAAATAAAAAGACATATGAGTCAATGGAAATTCCCAAACTACCAGGAAAATATCAGATAACCTGTAAGTAATTTCTAAGAAATATAAGAAACTCATGAAAATTTTAATGGATCTATATTTTCCCCTAGAGTTACAGAAATCCTCTCCGAGTGCGTGCCCTGACCAGACACTACTTTAAAAATCTCCTCATTTCCCTTCAGGGAGAGGTTCAAATACTCTACGTGCTCAAAATCATGTCCCCCTTTATTTTCATTTACCTTTTCAGTCTTTGGGCTATTTTTCTCACCCTCGGGAAACATCCAAAGGCCTAATTTTTCTTTTTTAAAAAAGGTCTTTAATAGCTAAAGCAAACGAGATACGTCTGTTTTTCTCTAGAATGAGCTTTAACACTTGAGTTAGCGCTCGCTGAGGGACTGGAGCTTCCTTGGTACACAGCTTATTTTGAAATAGATGAGGCAATGCTGGGTAATAAATTGGCTTTAATTCACTTATTACACTGAAGGAATGTGAAAATGAGATCGGCAAATTGCTGCAGTGGTCTCTGAGGAATCTGGGAGGATAGGAGTCGTGTCAATAAGCTAGAAAGACACACGTATCTTCCCATGTTCTAAAAAGGGGAACAGGCCGTGGCTGTAAATTGAAGGCCAGTGGTTTGCAAACCAATGAGCGTGACACAGATACCAGACAGGATTTCTGCAAATTAATAAATAGGGTTATCTGTGAGCACTTACAGATGGAAAGAGCCTACAAGGGTTTATTGGAAATAAGACATGTCAAACGAACTTTGTTTTATTTAGACAGGAAATAAGAAAGGGGAAGAGACAATAGAGAGCTCTGCTGTGTGCCAGGCATGGTCAATCAGAGGGAAGATGGAGTCGTTACTGTCTGGACTTTACCAGAAGGATCTGAGATGGCCTCTCCCAAGTTCCCCGTGCACAAACGGAGGTTGGAGGCACCAACAAGTGGCAGAGGTAGGTGGATTCATAGCCGATGAATGACAGGCCAAAGGACTCTAAATCCTAAAAGGATACTGGGGAATGGGTGTGAGTGTAAAAGAAGAGCAAGAGGAGATCTTTGTCGTTATGGAATAATTCTGTTTCTTGATTGCATTAGTGGTTACCAAAACCTGAACACACGATCAAGCAACATAGAACTATGCACACACATTATTACCTTAGTGTCACATTCCTGGTTTCGATATTGTGCCCACTGGAGGAAACTATGCAAAGGGTCTGCAGAACCTCTATTATCTGCGACTTCCTATAAAACTGTAACTATTTCAAACTCAATAAAAATTTTTTTAATTAAAAAAAAAATGCAGGGAGGGTCCCAGCTCCCTGCCGCAGGACTCTTTCATTGCCCCATCCTCTTCAGGATGATGGGTGATGGCACCGAGGCCTAAAAATGTTCCAAAAGCGATGAGACTAATACCCAACTGTTGTATGTCGTGACAAAGTGGAAGCGACTCAAGTAACAAAGGGAAAGGAGAACAACACACCTGTAGACTACAGCTACCAGGACCAGGAAAATGTAGCTCATGGGGAATAGACCTCGCACATTGGGCAAGGGAGTAAGGAAGGAGCGTTAAAGATGAAAGGCAAGACAAGACGGAGAAAGCCCTCACCCAGGAGCCTTGAGGGATGGGGGCCAATGGTGCATGCCAGCCTCCGTGGTTCTCCTTTGCAGCAGCATCTATAAGGACGCAGGCCAATGACACACAGGGACCTTCTATAGTAGGATCTCTCAGCCACCTCGAGAGACCTACTACCCACTAGCTCAGGAAGTTTTGACAGTAAACATACACGTATGAAGCAAAAAATGTACAAATAGCCTATCTGTCTGATGGATAAACTATTTTCCTGGGGTGAAAAATCAACTTCCTACTGATTTCACATGCAGTCGTCCTTCTTGCCTAGATCTCTGTCCCTGAGGGTGACCATCAACAACCACAGGGGCACCAGAGCAGAGCCATGCTGAGAAGTGAGATACGGTTGGGCTGAGGAAGAGGCAGGGAGAGAAACTCCAGGGCCCAGCGACCATCCCATTATCCCAAAGGAAAACACATGTGTCGTTTTGGCAAGACCCACCCAGAGTGTGTCACATTTTGTGGGTGGGAGTGGCCTAAGGACCAATAAGCAGGCCACACATAGATGCGTAGGTATCTCTATAAAGCCCACACCAGCTGTGTGCAGAGCACCCAGGGTCTCAGCTTTTCATTATCAACAACATCTTTTAAAGAGAGATTTTCTCTCTACACACTTACAGTTGGAAGTCTCTAATCGGCTTTGTTTTAAATCCACCGATTCAGAGATTATGCTTGTGGGCACATTTTCAATTACACCACTAACCTTGGGAGAGGGCCAGACAGGACTGAAATCCTTCCCAGTCTCCAAAAGAGCCCCTGGTGACAGTAGAGAGTGAGTTTGGGTGGGGGTAGGGATGGCGTGGAAACAACGGGACATCAGGGACAGCACACAGGTCCTCACTCCATCCAGAGGGTGAGTTTCCAAGGTTACTGCTGGAATGTTTTCTGTCATCAGGCTCTGTCTTTATATTGGCTACAAATTCATTGAATTGTGTTCTTAGGCAGAACTACATGCACATGGCGAGGAAGGTACAAATCTGTTCTTCTTATAACCTCCTACGATGCTTAGCATAGGGCTGGGACTCTGTGAACCCACAAGCACTCCAATATACCGCAGGGAGCATCTCTGTGGGTGTCCAAGACACCGACTGGAGGCTGCACACCTGGGTCACACCTAGCCTGCTGATGAGACATGAAGAGGATCAGTTGCTTCTCTGCACATCAGTTTTTCCTTATGTCTAAATGAGATAGGCCATAGGAAAACACATTACAAACAGTAAAGTTGCATAGAAAGGAAAAGTTTCACTAATGCTACTTTCCACGATTGACGGCCCAGTCTGACCCCAATAGCTTGCGGCTCAAATATTCTGGCAGTAACAGCCTGGTTCATGCCTACGTTATTCAATTCCCATTACACCTTCCTCCCAAACTATTAATATAAGGCTGTATGATACACATAACAGATGTGATCTAGAAAAAACTCAGAATGGCAGGGACTTGAAAACAAACATCAAAAACTAGCCTGACAAATTCGACGTCATCTGATGTCCATGTGCTCATCAGACATTCACTAAATCCCTCCCTAAGCGCCAGGCACTTTCTAAACTCTTAGCAAGTTTTATGTCATTTAATCCTCACTAAAACCTAATGAGGCAAGGATCATGATCACCCTATTTTTAAAATAAGATCACTGAGCTTCGCAGGAGATAAGTAACACAACTGGCTAGTGCGAGAGCCAGGACCAGATCCCAGGGGGTCTGGCTGTACACTTGGCCTCAGTCCTACCCCATTCTGCACACAACGGGCGCCGGTTCTGTGCACGGGAGTCTGGGATGAGTGCACCTCTCTCCGAGTGTGGATCTGGACTTCCGTGGAGTCTATATGGGCAATTTTCACATTCGCCAATACACAGACATGATCCCAAAAGTATAATTGCTCAGTGATGTTTGCTGATTATCTATGAAACATTTCAACGTCTCATAGTAAACAGACTACTAAGAGCTCTAAGAAAAACACAACACAGCAGTGGTGTCCAAACATAACTACCCTATACGACGCACGAAGTTCTCTAGACAAAAGCTTTCCGATCTGAAAATGTGCTGTAGTCAACTTGGTTTCAAGCCGAGGCTGCTAGTGAAAGATCCTCCCTAGTGAACGGCATCAGACTTACTCTGACAGCCACACAGAATTTGCCTGTTCCATGGCAGGAAGGAAACCTCTAGAGGAAGGGACCGGGTCAGGTTGGAGTTAGAAATAGCCAAGGAGAAAGTAGGACATGATGGCATGCACCTAGAGTCCCAGCTACTCCAGGGGCTGAGGTGGGAGGATCACTTGAGCTTAGGAGTTGGAGGCTGCAAGGAGCTGTGGTCACACCTGTGAGCAACTATTGCACTCCAGCCTGGGCAATGTGGAGAGAGCCCAGTCTCCAATAAGAAGGAATGAGAGGGGAGGGGAGGGCAGAGGAGAGGAGGAGAGAGCGGGGAGAGGAGGAGAGAGCAGGGAGAGGAGGAGAGAGTGGGGAGAGGAGGAGAGAGCGGGGAGGGGAGGAGAGGGGAGAGGAGAGGAGAGGAGGGGAGGGGAGGGCAGAGGAGAGGAGGGGAAGGAAGGGGAGGGGAGGGGAAGAAAGAGAGGGGAGGGGAGGGGAGGAGAGGAGAGGGGAGGGCAGAGAGGAAGGGAGGGGAGGGGAGGGCAGAGAGGAAGGGAGGGGAGGGCAGAGAGGAAGGGAGGGGAGGGGAGGGGAGGAGAGGGGAGGAGAGGGGAGGAGAGGGGAGGAGAGGGAGGGAGGGGAGAGGAAGAGAGAGCGAGCCAACGAAGGGATGCTGGGTGAGTCACCACTCCAAGTGCTGGAGCGGGAGGCAGGCTGGGGTAGTAATAAAGCACTAAAACTGTGAGATATGTAATTTGTTGTAATTAGAACAGACTCGAGTTAATACTCACAGCACAGCAACATTACCTTCACTCAGTCCTGTTTAATTACCTTTCTTGAAGGAAAAAGGAAGGAGCAGAACTCAAGCTTGGCTGGACCCTGGGGTGAGCCCCAGGGAGTCCCCGTGCACCCACCAGAGGTCACCCCTCCACTCATCTTCATGTCTGGCTTGACGAGGGAAAGACGCCGGGAGCCTCCACTCCAGACTAGGCGGGCTGGAGTGTGGGCCTGGGGTCACTTGCATCAAATCACCCGGGAGACCTATGAACATGCAGATTTCTGAGCCTCTCCCCAGCTCTCCAAAGCCATAATCCCTAGTGCAGGAAGTCAAGGAACAGGTGTCTTGCACAAGTGTCCCGAGACATTAATTAATGCAATAACCCCAAGGCAGGCGAGGTGGGTAAGCCATCTACGGTGCTTCTGAGACCGGAAGGGAAGCTGTCTGACAGGTAGAAATGTTCAAAGGGCAGATCCGACGATGACCAGGAGGGAAGTGACCAGGAGTAAGTACAAAGGGGTCATGAAGCAATAAGAAAACTGTCAAGAAGACTAAAGGCCAGAATAAGCTCCACTTCCTATAAATATGCTAAGGACAGCACAGAGGTGTGTTTAAAACAAAGAAACAGACCAGGACAAGAAAAGTCAACCAGGCGAGGAAGGGCGCACCGCCTAGGGCGTGGTGGTTATAGAATTCTACAGCCTTCGTCTCTGTTAAAGGAAGTGATCTTCAGATTGAAAAGGATAGCGGTGGCATAATTTAGGAGGAACTGAGGCCCCAGAGAAGTAAAAAGATAGAACAAGATGACCTCACCATTTCAAATGAGTCCATGTCCCCAAATGAGGTCGAATCAGTCTTGACCTAGCACTAAAGACACACAGACACGATCACAGGAATGTGCTCAGTATGCTCTGAGAAACCATGGACTTGGCGAAGACCAGAGGGGGACAAGCGTGCGCTTCCTCTGTGTCACCCCATTAGACTCCTTTGGTCTCTGACTTCCCTTTCCCAACTGCTTTGAGGAACTGCCCCCTGCTATCAGCCCGGGGCTGCTTCTATCAGCATGGGGAACAGGGAGTTTGCCCAACAGAGAAACTGACAGATTCCAGTCCCCAGTGAAGTTTTTAAGAAAATTTTTATGGCATCACTACCATCAGTGAGATAAGACAATCATTCACCATGATTAGGAGATAACCTGACCAATAAGGACAAAGACATTTTGGGGGCCAAAGATTTTTGGGGCAGAAGCCTGCTTGGCTCTCTTTATTACCAAGGGAAATGAGTGTTAGAGAAGGTTCAAGATGCACTAGCGGAAAACTGAGACTTTGTCCTTGATAGAAGGAGAATGTGAGAATGGGAGTCAGTGAGAATGCGTGTCATGTCCTTGGGACTCTGAAAATAATCTCTGGGGCCACTGAGGGACACATTCCACACCTGAGCAGGAATAACTGCTTGGGGTAAAAAATTTGACCAAATGATCTACAAAGCCATTTTAACTTATATTCACAAGAGGTAAGATAGGAGTTCAATAGGAAAACGCATGTTATAATACGTAAAGTTTAATCTAGTAAAGAATGACGTACTATATAGCATAATGCCTGCAGCTAACAATACTGTATTATATACTTAAAATTTGCTAAGAGGGTAGATTTTGTTAAGTGCTCTTACGAAAAAATTAATAATAGTAGTAAAAAGGGGGCAGAAAGAAACTTCGGGAGTTGATGGGTGTGATTAAGGCCTTAATGGTAGTGGTGGTTTCACGGGGGTGTACTTGGGCCCAAACTCATCAAGATGTACGTGTTAAATACGCGTAGCTTTTTGTCTGTCAAGCATACCTCAATAAAGTAGTTTAAAAAAATAAGTAATGTTGGCAACAATAGAAAAAAACATCATTACAAAGGCTAATAATACTTAATTTTTTTTTAATGTCCTACAGTTTACAAGGCACTTTCATTTATATTGTTACACCTAATCTGTTTAAAGTAGTGACCATTCATGCTGTCCTTGGAAGAATTCAACAGAAGCATCGCCCAGGAGAGATGACAGCGAAGGCACCTTCCAACACCAACAGCCTCTGAATCTGGGCGGCTTTACCACCCTGCAATTTGAACTGCTAATTTTTAAAAGAAAGGGGACTTTAAATTAAAACTTTAACCAGTAAGAAGCCTAAATTGGATTTACCGAAGTAGGAAGCAATTTGATCTTAACTCAAGGAAGATGAAGCACGTCCAAGGGAAGTTAAAATGGCAATCACTCTGCGTGTGCGTGTTAATACGACAACGTATCCGATGAGCAAAATAACTTCCCTGCAGCTCATCACAGTTAAGTGGTCCGAAGAAGGGTCACTGAAGGTAAGAAAATATTTAAGCCTTGATTCTGCAATTTAAAAAAAGGTAAACTCCAAAAGAGTCAGACAGACTGTAAAGCTCAAGTGTGCAAATTAAAATTTTCTTCCTACATCTCTTAGCAACCTTTGACCTGCCCCATATTTATCCAAACCAAAGAGAATGAAACCTCTCCGGTCCTCGTGGGTGCCTTAAAGTTAATGGAAATAATCTCACTAGTTCCTCCTCCTTTTAGGGGGCACTAGATCCCAGTTGTCCTGTAAGGACATCCTTCAGGATATGGGCTCCCATGCTCCTGTGGCCAAGCTATGCAAGGCATTCATGGCAGGGAAGCCAGATGGTTTATCCACTTTGAAGGCATCTTAGCTACGTTGTTCGAATATTTGCTTGGGAATACATAATCATTTCAATACAAATTCCAGGAAGCCCTGACGGTTCAGAGCACAGCCATTTTGAACTTAACAGGAAAGAACTATTCCATCTGGGAGAATTCTCAACAACCGCAGCAACCCCCTTGTCTGGAGCTGGCCCTGACCTCTCCTCTCCAATTCTCCAGGTTTCCAGTTAGTTCTCCTTGGAGCCCATTATGACTGGGTGAGGCTGAATGCCTTTTCCTTTCCCTAACAGCCTTTCATTTTATCCTGCAAGCTGGCGAGGTCACACGTGGCACGGATTGAAATGGTTGGGAGATCCTACGCCATCTTGAGTATACAGGGAGGGGTGGGCAGAGAGGATGGGCGACCATCTACCCTGTCTGTCTTTGCTTCTCTTGGCTTCTTTTGCATCATACCACTATTTGTTAAAAGACAACATTTTTATGTAATAATAAATAAAATGAGATTAGATATTTGCTGAGGAGGGTTTCTTAGCTGGCACTAATTATCCTATTTTATTTATGCACCAGTGAAAAGTTCCCATGGCCATTTAATTAGATTAGCTCTAGAATTTGCCATATTTCTCTCATAATTCCATCTGTCTCTCTCTATTAGCCTGGTCTTTAAATCTTTCCCTGGAGAGATTAATTCTGTGCAGTACATTTTTTTTTTCCCTCTCTTTTAGACAAAAGCAACATGACACAAGATGGCAGGCATTCTACACGATACAAGAACAACTCATGATGGCTTTTGCTTTAATATGACATGAAAAGCTGAGGGGTTGTAGTTAATAAACTCAGCAGTAAGCAACGTATGTGATGCGGGCACCAAACATAGGCATTGTCTCGGCTTGCGCTGAAGAGAACCAGCATTCGGATGAAAAGAGGTAGAGACCTACCGCTCCCTGTCCTACTAAGACCACACGTGGACTATTCTTTTTCATTTCCCACACCACCTTTTAAGAGAAAACAGCCAGAAAGGCAGTTAGCCTGTCATGGCCTTAAATGGGAGCAAGAACTCTTCCGCACCCACAGAGGCTGATGATGCAGTGGATGAAGTAGAGCCCTGAAATGTGACCAGGGGTGGGGGCCCAGGGAGGGAGAGACGTGAAGGAGAAGAGGAAATCTTGGAAAACTACCTCAGAAATCATCAAGAGGGTAGGGAAAGCAGGAAAACTGTTACACAGTTGACCCTTGAACAACAAGAGAGTTTGGGGCACCAATCCCCTGCACCTACACAATTAAAAATCCACATGGAACTTCTGACTCCCCAAAAACTTTACTACTAGTAGCCTACTGTTGACTGGAAGCCTCACCTGGTAATATAAACAGCTGATTAACACAGTATGTTATACGAATTATGTGCTGTATTTTTGCAATAAAGTAATCTAGAGAATAGAAAACGTTATTATAAGGAAGGAAATATACATTTACAGTATTGTACTATATTTGTACTGTATTTGTTGGCACTGTAAGTTTACGTTGTCTGTTTACAAAATGAATCCTCTGAAACGGTGGTCAACCATAGCTGCAGACCTCAGTCAATTCCACTTTTTCTTGTAATGTCATGAGTTTTCTCTGCTTCTTGGGAGCACTTCCGGTATCACTAGTGGCACTTCGTAGGGGTTCCATGGTGTTACTACTAGAAGCGTACAGTATTGCGCTAAACACAATGAAAAATACAGAAGAATAGAAAGATATCACTTTTGCCTTCAATATGCAATTTACTGGAGAGAGGAAATTCTCACGTGGAGATGATTAGCATCACACAGGGTCTTAAGCAGATACTTGCAACACTTGAGCTCACAGCAAATAGCAACAGGAAGTGTCTATGAAATTGATGCAGTCGTACAGTATGTACTACAGTTAATTTTATGCAATTATGATTTAATACTGCATATCTATGTTTGTTTACATTTCTCTTGTCTGCAAATGGTGCCGTGTATGGTCTGTGTTTGTGTGTGGAAGTTTTGATAAATTTAACTTTTCTTTTTTTAGAAAAGGGTCTATCTACACTGTTGCCCAGGCTGGAATGCAGTGTGCGATCATTCCTCACTGCAGTCTTGAACTCCTGGGCTCACGTGATCCTCCTGCCTCAGCCTCTCAAGTAGCTGGGACTACAGACATGTGCGACCATGCCAGGCTAATTTTCAAATTTTTTTGTAGAGACAGAGTCTCGCTGTGTTGCCCAGGCTGGTCTCAAACTCCAGGCATCAAGTGATCCTTTCACCTCGACCTCCCGAAGTGCTAGGATTACAGGCATGAGCCACCACACGTGGCCAAATTTAACATTTTATAATAGATTTGTGTATATTTTATAGTAGTAAATAATAAAATAGACTAGTATCTACATACATTTTAAGCATCCATACCATATCTAACTTTTTCTTAATTTTTTGGATGTTTCTAGGCTATGTGGTTTGTGACTTTTTTCAAATTGTTGCAAATTTCCAAAAATTTTTTCAATATATTGAAAAACGTCTGCGTATCAGTGGACCTGTGCTATTCAAACCTGTGTTGTTCAAGGGTCAACTGCATTAGTTTCCAATTGCTGCCATAACACATTACCACAAACTTAGTGGCTTTAAGTAACACAAATATATTATTTTATAGTTCTGAAGGTCAGAAGACCAAAATGGGTCTCACTGGGCTAAAATCAAGGTGTCAGCAAAGGTACTTTCTCCCTGGAGGCTCCAGGGGAGAATCTGTTTCCTTGATTTTTCAGGTTTCTAGAAGCTGCCTAAATTCCTTGGCTTTGGCCCCTTCCTCCATCTTCAAAACCAGCAGATTAACATCTTCACAGCTCTCTCTGACTTTGACTCCTGCCTTCCGCTTGCCCTTATCAGCACCTGGTGAGTACACTGGGTCCTCATGGATAATCCTAAATAATCTTAATCACATCTGCACAGTCCCTTTTTGCCATGTAAGGTAACATATTCACAGGTTACAGGAACTGGGATGCAGACGTCTTTGGGGACCCATTATTCTGACCACCACAACTATCACTAGATACAAGGGTGGAAGATAATGAAAGGCTTGAACTTAGACCACAGACAAGATAAAGTTAAAGGATTGAAAGGTAAGTATTTGTAGGTCTTTAAAATAATAATAAGCAGTGGAGTCAGAGAGATCTAGGTTCAAAGCCCAGCTCCTCCATTTATGAGTTGGGTAACTTTGGCCACTTACTTAATGTGTCTGGGCCTCAGTTTCCTCATCTGAAAAATGGGGATAAGAATTTCCTCTCCCTAGGCTGTTGTGATGGTTAAGTGATAGAGATAGAGATATAGACATAGACATAGATAGATATATTAATAGATATAAATGGCATTAGCATATGAAACTGAGACCACTCCAGGTACATCAAACAGAGGAAATTTAATATAGGGAATTGGTTACAAAGCTATGGAAAGAACTGAAAGAGAAGGAGAGGGGAGGAGCCAAAAGAAAAAAGATGTGACAGCTAGACACTAGATGTTAATGCTCCTGAGCTACTTTCCTGAGACTGCTTAGTCTGCCGTACTGTTAAAGAGGTTGTGCCAGGTGGCTCTGAAGCCCCAAGGGCTACATCAACCAAGAGCCTCAAAAAGGGGCTACCTATCAGGGTTTCTGGAGTTCCAAATCACCCTTCCTTACTATCACTACAGCAACTGCTTGCAACGGCCCCACTATAAAACTCAGAATCAGGAAGCTTTTCTCTTCCCCCCACCACTGGTCTCCCTCCAGTACCTCCTACTGGCGGGATTTAACAGGAAGGGAGCTGGTGAGAGAGGCAGGGGTAGGCAGCCTTCAGACTCCCAGTCCTGGCAGTAAAGAGCCCAGCACAGAAGCGTGAGTGAGGGGCCACAAGACCACAGGCGAATAACCAGCACTCAGCCTACACCCTCCCCCATCATTTCCCAACCTGCGTTAACGAATGTCCGTTCTGAAGGACGTGTGCAGGGCAGTGGTGACAAAGGGAGGCAGTGGGGAGGATGGGGATTATAGTCCCCGGCCTCAAGGAAAATCCTGGAGAAAAGATAGAATTAGGGAAGCAGCAAAATTGCTCTTCTGACTCTGTGGTGATCATATGATTAAAATTAAACCGAAATGACCAAGTTGGAGCCAGATAAAGCATGCCATGCACCCTTTCCAGAAGATTCTGCCTGCTGCAGTGATAATAACACCTTTCTCTGGTTGACAGGGCTGGGCTGCTAGCGCATATGGCACTGCTGTGCAAGTATTTTAAAAGGTCCCCCTCTGGGGTGGTGAACCACAGAAAGGTGTCCCCTTGGGGAGGGTAAATTAGAAAACAGGTGGCATCTCCGAGCTGACGAGTTAGGAAAAGGCACCAGGGCCCCACTCCCCCTTGGCCGGTACCGTTGCAGGCTGCAGACCACCTGTAACACGCTACCGCGTTCTAAGCCCTTTGGTATACTGTCGCACGTGATCCTCACAACATCTCATGAAATAAGCATTATTGCTGCCCAGCTTACAGATGAAGAGAATGAAATGGCTTGTTCCCAGCCATATACCTCGTAAGGGACAGAAGAGCTGATAGAGATCTGAAATCTAATAATGGCTCCTTGATAATAACATCGAGAGCCTACAGTGAGGTGAGGCAGACACCGTATGTACTCGAACTTGACACATACGACCGCAGTCAGTTCTCCTAACAGCACGAGGCAGCGAGCATCGTCTTCATCTCACTGGCCAAGGTTGACGGTGAGGAGACACCAGGGTCCCGGGGAAGCCCCTGCCTGCACAGCACACGTGAGCTCAGCCCCCAACACCATGCATGGCATTCTTTCATTGATTTATTTTTCGTACTAGTTATTGCCTCACTCCAAGGAGGACTAAACTCAGTTAGATCTGAAGGGGCAAGGAGGCTGAATAGGAATATCTGAAGCTGGGGTTTCCTGTGGGTTTTTCCACTGGTGAAACAAAAAATTCCTTTCACTCCGGCTCCTTTGGGGTTCCAGGGAACAAGCTAGTATTATCTCTGCACTGAAGGGCCTTTGACTCCCACGCTCGCTGCGGACAATGCTGAAAGACACCCAGAGGATGGGCCAAGTGGTCTGCCCAGCCCACAGCGTCACAGGATCTCTCTCTCGGTGGAAACAGCTCACAAGTGACAGCTCCAAACATTTACAGGGAGCCCGTGAGCTTTGGTGGGAAGGCAGTAAGCCAAGTCCTCCGCCGTCCCAGTGTGTACTCGGGTTGGGTACATTTTCATAAGGCTTTTATTAAATACATTTGAACTGTGACTATCTCCTCCCTGGAGCCAAAACACCTGAAAAGCAAAGGGAAAAGGAAAAAAAGTCTGTGTTTAGAGAAAAAGGCAATGGCAGGCACGCTGCTGGGTGGAACTTCTTTTAAGGTTAGAATGCCCTCTTTGGGTACAAAAGTGTACCACCAACAGGAGTGGTGAGTTTTCCAAGACAGGAGGGACTTAGGGAAACCAAAATTCACACACTGTTCTAATGGAGAATTTTACAGAGCTTACATTTCATCTAGATGAAAATTTTATAAAGGTAAAACCAAAGTTAAATTGCACAGTGGAAAAAAAAAAAAAAAAGATTTACTGGTCTAGAACTATAATTCCCTTAGCAGAGCCAAGCTAGATGTTGTTGGGCAACCCTCACCACCTAGGACAAATTCAGTAGCCATCGTCCATGCTAATCTGTCTCACTACCAGCAGCGGTAGAGATACTCAGAACCCAAGACGCATCCTATGGGGCAAAAGAATGGCTCACCTTGACTGTCATGGCTGGTTGATGCTGAAACGGGCACCCTGATGGTTCAACCCTTTGTGCTCAGGCCTGTCAATGACAGTTGATCCAGTTCACCCTCCAAAAGCAGCAGGGTCTCTGGCGCACGGGGAGAGTACAGGGCAGGTTATTGTTTGTCCTCAGGCTGATAAATGTGGCACCAAAGGACTCATCCAAGAGGCAACGTCAAGAGAAGCATCACACTCAATGCAAAGGAGTCTACACAAGTGAGCCCTCGGAAAAGGCTGGGCAAAGCAGCAGAACCCAGGCGTCAGACCAAGGATCAAAAACCAGGGAGGCCTGGTGAGCACCCGGTTTTGGAAGCTGAGTCCCGGAGGCACCCGACCCAGAGCACGCTGCCGTGCTGCGGCGTGGAGGAGCCAGTCCACACTCTGCTCCGGCGGTGAGCGGAAGCTGGGGGTGAACAATATTTCCTCCGTGACGTCTTGTGCTCATCTTCCCCGACACACCCTCGTGTTCCTCTGCTCACCCTGGAGGCAGTGCTGAGCTTGGTGGCTCGATGATCAAAGGCAGGGTACCAGCGGCCTATCCCAAGAAGCAGAGACAGCACAGTAACAACTGAAGCTAAGAACTGCAAACAGAGGAGGAGGAAGAGGGAGGAGATGGAGCAAACCAGCAACAACGATGAAGTTCAAATCCAGGAGGCCTCATCTCTAATTCCAAAATCTAAAACTCTCTGAAAACCACAAGCTTTCTCTAATCCACCTGGCAGTAACCCGACCTGATTGAACGTGTATGGTGGCGGAACCTCAAATGCACACATGTGAAGCAGTTTACAGCCTTCGTTTATCCCACTTTCGTGGGAACAAGCATGTTTGGCTGCAGAAGCACTAACGTGGTTCAGATAAGGGGTCGTGGACCTGGCTTAGGACATGACGGAGCCACGGATCACTGGACAAGCTTTAGGGCAACCCGATGACAGGCAGGACGGATGTTGGGGACAATACTAGCAAGTTTCTAATAAAAGCAACTCTTTACACATACATGTTACAGATTGTGACCAACGCTGATATAAATCATCATATTAGACTTTTACAATTCTGTAAATCGAGGGCCATGATTATCCCTGTTTTTACAAAAGAGGTGCAGAGAGATTAGAGGACTTGCCCGGGGTCCTGACACCCCCTCCCCGCCCCCAGTGTCCTTCCCACCCAGCCATTCACTTATCCACAGCAACAGCAGATAAGGTGAAGTATTTTGATGACGATTTAAATGAAATTTGCCTTTGGAATATATCTCTGGGCTTCTATGAGAAGATGCCTTTGAATAATGTTGCACGAACGCACAGAACCTCAGAATAAATGAACTTCGTGAGAGAAAGAACATGGCAGATGCTGGTAGCACCAGCCACACATGAGTTGGCTTAGAGGGTGCTGCAGCCCCCACCCCATGCTCTATCAGGCCCCTAAATCCACTCCAGATTAAAATCACAATAACGTGCTACAATGTAGGCATTTTTCTCTTATAAAATGTGTGGATGGATGGAAACTCCTTTAGAGATTTTTGTCACTTTTGTTGATCTTGAACAGGTGAGCCAAGGTAACTTTAAGACCAGTGCCCTGTGCTCCCCTTTCTAGCCCAATTGCTGCCCAAGCCTCTCCATGTGACATTTCAGAAGCCACCACTGGCTGGGCAGCAATTCTACCTACTCCTGCATGCCATGGTGGCTATAGCACACATGTTATTTTAAACCAATTGCAATTCAATGTCTGTATTCCTACTATAAATCTAACACAAATGATAAGAAGATAAATGACAAAGTCTGCCCTGAAGAAGTTTTCCCAAGATTAATGCAGAGATATCCAAAACAGTGGGTTTCTCGCCACTAAATTCCTAGTTGATTCATCTCTTTCCTGGCTCTGCAATGATTAATAATTATTCATTTAATTGGGAAAGGTAGTCTCCTAATTTGGATATTGTTTTAAAAAATGGGGGTGATCCTTTACTCATTAAAAATCAGAATAACTGGATGCAGTGGCGCACAGCTACTGGGGAGACTGAGGCACAAGGCTCACTTGAGGCCAGGAGTTTGAGACCAGCCTGGGCAACACAGCAAGACCCAGTCTCTATAAAAAATTAAAACCTTGGCCAGGAGTGGTGGCACATGCTAGCAGCCCCACCTACCTGGGAGGCTGAGGTGGGCGATCTCTTGAGCCCAGGAGTTCAAGGCTGCAGGGAGCTATGATCACACTACTGCACTCCAGCCTAGGCAACCAAACAAAACCCTGTCTCTTAAAAAAAAAAGTTGGAATAATTTTTTTCTTTTTAGAGATGGGGTAGAATAAAATTTTAAAGGCAGTGTCGATATAAATTCATGCCAAGATGAGGTTAAAGTCACAATCACTCCCACGGACATCTCCTTTTATCTCCACTGAGCCTGTTCTGACTCGGTGAAATGAGAAAAACAGGGATCACAATAATATCTTTTATCACATATTACCTTATGCTTTTCAAAAAAGTTTCAGAAAACATTTATATACAATAAGTATTAGATTGAATATATTTACATCATCCCAAATCATAAGGGCAAGAAAATATATAACAGTTGAATTAAAGTGATAGAATTTGTCCATTTTTTCCATTCAAATTAGGATTTAAGTCAAGTAAGGAAAAACACACAAAAGCTCGTCCCACCATTCTCAACCCCAGCCAGCTGGGTGGGGGATGAGATCATGAGCATTGGGGTCAGTGAGTCATCCTCCTTGGCCATGGCATCCAGACAGCTGCAGCCTCCCCCACCCCAGGCGGGTGTCCTGCCCTACAGACAGTGTCAGGGAAAGTAAGCAAGTGAGCAAATGCAACACAACAGCCAGGAAGTTAACTCAGAGCGCTCTGCAGACGGAGAACTGTATCTCCCTTCCTAGACGAAGCGCAGTACATTTCATGCACAGTACGGAAATCAACACTGGAGTAAGCCGTCTTCAAAATTGTCACACCCAAGAGCAAACACTGCGATCAGTAAGTTATAAATTAAAGGATTCCTTCTTTCTTCTTCCACCTAACCATCCATCCATCCATCCTGCAAAACATACATTAGGCATCTACTAGGTCTAAATACTTCCTAATGATCTTGATATACCCCAGGGTACCTAATCCTTCTGATGAAATGACATCCAGAAACTTCATGAGAATTAATTCTCTTTTCACCACTGGTCTATATGCTTCTCAAGAGTATGGACAACACTGTACATTTAAATTTTTATATATACGTGTATATGTATGTATATAAACATATATACACACATATATACATAAACATATATATATAAATTTTTTATGTTCAAGAGCTACCACAGTATCCAGCTATGTGGTTTATGCATCTCAATAAACAACTGAACTAAACCAAACTTCTGGAACTCTTGATTGGTTTGGAAAGATTAATAGACTTGGTTAATCTACACACTGGAATACTCAATCTGAAATATATTCGTAATTAAGAGTGTACCTGTGAGAATAAAGTCAACCGGGAGTGTACTACATACATGAGGGGGTAAGGAGGTTAACAGGACAGCTCCCTGGAACTGAAGGAGTTTACGCTGGAGTCAGAGAAGCACATCGCACCCATGACAAACTCTCGTGGTCGAAGGGAAGAAAAGATGATCCCAGAGAGCCGGAGAAGGCTGGGAAGCGTTATTGGCTCGATCGTAAATGAAGGCTAACATTTTGATGTGTAGAGATTGGGAACAATCTCTACACATTTTGATGTGTAGAGATTGATTCCATAATATTCTTGGTGGGCAGAATACACACAATAAAAGGGCCAGAGTGTCAGTTTTACATATTTGGGGACCTGTTTATAGAAGGCCTGAAAAGCAATGCTAAGAATTTGCTCAGGGGGCAATAATGAGTCTTTGAAAGCCCTTTGCACAGAGGAACAATAACCCACTCATATCTGTGCTTTGTGGAAATTATCCCTGCAGCAGTGTGTTGGCATCACTGGGAGCATTTACTCAGCAGGGGCACACTGACACAATCAGGGTCAGGACTGGGAAGACACAAGGAAGGCCTGAAATCCCTTCTGAAGAGGCATCTTAGGAGTGGCTATTACGCTCTAGGGCTTGCCTTAAACTTCTTGGAAAGAACACTGAGCTTCCTTAGATCTTCCCTCTAGACTGGATGGTACTAGAGAACAATCTACCACATCTTTTTTTTTTTTTTTTAGAGATGGGGTCTTGCTATGTTGTCCAGGCTGGAGCTGCAGTGGCTATGCATGATCATACAGCACTGCAGCCTTGAACTCCTGGCCTCAAGCAATCATCCTGCCTCAGCCTCCCGAGTGGCTGAGACTACAGGCGTGCACCACCATGTCCAGCAACATTTTTAAATATCCTGCCATGTGCAACACAGTGCCACGTATACAGTAGGTGCTAAATAAATGTTCCTGAATGGGTGACTAAATAAATGGATAAGTTTATGTCTTTAGGAGAGAAGTCTACAACCAGACAAAGGAAAACAAACGGATTATAGAGTCAAGATAATTTAAGGCCCCCAAATCTCCCAAATCTACTGTTTAAGTTGAATGTGAATTGTGAAGAACAGATGTCTCACATTGCACTTTGCTTGGCCTGTGGCTGTAAGACAAAGCACCAGGGAAATATTAAGAATCATACCAAAATATGCAAATTTGTTTTCATCAGGGGATTTGTGATCACAAACTAGCTTTCACAATTCTAAGTTTCCAGTGTATTAGAAACATGAAAACCCCAATTTATCTCTGTGTTTACTTTTCCCCCCACTTATCCACTATAAAATAATCTTCCTTTTCCAGTCGGTATTTGAGTCAGATCAGGCATGCTTTCATTTATCAATGCAAAACACGTACATTCTCCTGTGTTAAAAATAAAGCCTAATAATTACACCAAATCGTTTTATCCATTCACTCACAAATCAAGAGACGACAGGTATGTAAAAGAAAATTTAGATTGGCGTGCATGTCACAAAATGCAATTTCAACTCAGGTTCCACATTCAGGACAAATTCACTCATTAAACTTTAGATATTTCACGTTTCCACCTGTGAAAGCAATTAGTATCCATGCCGGGCCACCTGTCAAATGCTCGTTTCTATTCCTGGTAGATTTGTTCACTTGGGCGAACATGATCATGTGAATGATTAGTATCAATTTCTAGACATGCGTAGCACTGGGGAGTTAAAGTACCTGCTGCATTCAGGCAGATGACTGCAGGGGGCTGTCTAGGCCTCCCCAAATGGAACCACCTGGGTAGGGGAGGAGGCAAAATGTGAAACCCCAATGAGCAGGGGATAGGAAGTAGACACAGTAGCTCACATCCTGCACAGTCCCAATCCTCTGGGACACTGATCACAGAATCTTAGAGCTGGAGGGGTTCTCACGTGACATCCCATGCAGCCTCCTCCCCATTGGAGACCCCCATCACACTCACCCCAGAGTCACGAGTGCTGACTTACATGCTTCTGAGGACAAAAAGCTCTCTGCCTTTCAAGGTACCCTATTCCATTGACACATAACTATTATTTTTAGCAAGTTTTCTTTTTTAACTTAGTCAAAAATGGATACCTTACTAATGTGCGGCTCTAATGCTCGTTCTAATTCCAGGCCAAGTAGATAATAAATATCGCATGAATGATTAATGAGTACACGAACAAATGGACTCTTAAGGATCAATGGATAACATGATAACAGTAACTGCTTGAAAATCTAAGTTTTTAAGAGCCATGATGGCTCAAAAAAAATAGGGATTCAGTTCAATTCATTTAATATCTTCAACAGGAATGAATTATACAGAACTATGGAATAAAGTACAACCCAAGGGAAACAGCTCTAAGAGAAGAGAACTCAGGTTCTAACAGTACCTGCCGCTGTTCCTCATTTCTCTCACCTGTAAAATAAGAAGGCCAGAGTCCACGATCTCTACTGTCACAACCTCCAACACTCTAAAATATGAGATTATCTTCAGAGATTGCTATCCCTCACCTTAAGGAGTTTGCTCTCTTGTTTGCATTTCTCTGCAAGTTTGAACCCACCTGCAAATGAAGTGTAAAGGTCCTGCCACGACAGGCCCATGTTGTGACTGAACAGGTAGAATTTTATCCACATCTTTTTTCAGGATGAGCACAAGACCACGTGTCTGGCAAATTAACCTGAAGTTGACATAACGCTTATTTCAATTACAGTCGTGTGTGGCTTACCAACAGGGATAGGCTCTGAGAAATGCAACGTTAGGCGATTTCGTTACTGTGTGAACACCAGAGAGTGTGCTCGCCCACACCTGGACAGCGCAGCTTAGTATACGCCGAGGCTATACGGCACAGCCTACTGCTCCTAGGCTAAAAACCCACACGGCACCGTGCTGGATACTGCAGCCAGTTGTAACGCAGTGGTAAGTATTTGTGCATGTGAACAAGCTAAACACAGAAAAGGTGCAGTAAAAATACTTTATAAAAGACGAAAAATGCTGCACCTAAATAGGGCACTTCCGTGAATGGGGCTTGCAGGACTGGACGTTGCTCTGGGCGAGTCAGGGAGTGGGTGGCGAGTGAATGTGGAGGCCCAGGACATTACTGCACACTACTGTGGACTTTATAGACACTGCACACTTGGGCTGCACTACGTTTATTTTTTTAAATTTTTCCAATAATAAATGAACCTCAGCTTACTATAACTCATTTACTTTACAAACTCCCAATTGTTCTAAATTTTTTGCTCTTTTGTAACAACACAGTTTAAATCACAAACACACTGGACAGCTGTACAAAATATTTTCTTTAAGTCCTCATTCTGCAAGCTTGTTCCTATTTTTAAACTTTATTTTATTTTTTACTTTTTTAGCTTCCTTATTAAAAACTAAGACACGGCCAGGCGCGGTGGCTCACGCCTGTAATCCTAGCACTTGGGAGGCTGAGGCGGGTGGATCGTTTGAGTTCAGGGGTTTGAGACCAGCCTGAGCAAGAGCGAGACCCCGTCTCTACGAAAAATAGAAAGAGATTATCTGGACAGCTAAAAATATATACAGAAAAAATTAGCCGGGCATGGTGGCGCATGCCTGTAGTACCAGCTACTCAGGAGGCTGAGGCAGGAGGATCGCTTAAGCCCAGGAGTTTGAGGTTGCTGTGAGCTAGGCTGACGCCACGGCACTCCAGCCCGGGCAATAGAGCGAGACTGTCTCAAAAAAAAAAAAACAAAAAAACAACAAAACAACACAACAAACACAACAACTGAGACACAAACACACACATTAGCCTAGGCCTACACAGGGTCAGGATCACTGTCTTCCACTCCCACGTCTTGTCCCACTGGAAGGTCTCCGGGAGCAATGACACGCAGGCAGCTGTCATCTCCGGTGGTGACCTCCTGAAGGACCCGCCTGAGGCTGTTTTACAGTTAGCTTTTTTTTTTTTCCAATAAGCGGAAGGAGTACATTCTAAAATAACAATAAAATGTATAGTAAATAGTAGGCGCCAGGAAATTTCCAGCTCTCTTACAATCTTACGGGACCCCCACCGTGTATGTGGCCGTCATTGACCAAAGTGAGTTTATGTGGCACGTGCTGCACTTATTTGGAGACCGGGTCTCAAATCTACGGTACTCAGAAGCTGCACTTACTAACCGTGGATGCCGACACCTCACCTGCCAACGCACCAGGGTCTTCACCAATTGATCTTTTGAAGTTTTATCCAGCAGTAAGTTCCGTGAGTGACCAGCAACCTTGTGGTTGGAGGGAGCCCCGCTATGTGTCCCACCCATTTCTGAGTCGTGACAAAAGGAAAGTGGCCAAAGGGGAAGGATGGCGGGGAAAGGAAGCAGGCACCAGACCAGGGGGGTTATACAAGAAGCTGTGCACACCATGTGGGCCCCTGACTGCCTTCCAAAGCCAAATATAAACATTTCATTCATTGGGCAGCCACAGTTCTTTCCCGCTTCTACGTGGTGTGAAAATTTGGAAGCTGAATGCAAAGTCTTCACTCAAAAGCAGCGGCTGGTAAACTCTGATTTCGAAAGAGAAAATGGAATCTGAACAGCTAAAGCATCTGGAATTTTTTTTAAAAAAGTTGCATGTGTGTTGCACAGAAGTCATTCGCTAGGGAATTTTTACCACGAAGTCATTAAAATCAGGAACTAATAACAGAAGACTCCCTAAGGCTAAAAGTCTTGCGTTACTACATGGTGCTCATGGGAAGATAGCTGCTGACCAGGGGTCCCGGCTGTTTCCAGGAGGGACCCTCCCACCTCCAGCGTGGCTGCTAAAGCCATCTCTGGAAGCAGTCGGCTTGCATGAAAATGCAGCATATAAACTGAATTATCACCATCAAAAGAATGAATGATTCCAATTCTGGTTTAATGACCCTAATCTAAAATACTACCTATTTTTATACTCAGAAACTTTGTTCTACACTGGTCTTTAGATCTTATTTAAAGATCACCACTGTACCCTCTCTTTGCTCTTGAGGTCTTGAATCAAACTTTAACCAAAACCACAATAAAATTCAAACATCAACAGTTTAATCTCTAATCCTCCTCTGATCGAAATTTTAAGATTGAAAAAAAGGAAAAGTTTTAATGAGCCTAGCAAATTGGCTTCTTTTTTTCTCTAAATTAATATCGTACCGTTTGAATAACTGGCAAAATATTATTTTTGTCATGCAAGAAAAATCATAACAGTTTGCATCCCACGTTTGAAATAGATATACATTTATACACACAGCACAGAAATGGATTACAAGAACAGAGACACCAAGCTACTTGTCTGCGTTGGTGAGATTATGGTGGTTTTGAATATTCTTTTCCTTGTTTGTAGTTTCCTGTGCTTTCTGTAATGAGCATGCGTTGTTTTTGAAAAAACAAGAACCAGTAAAAGAAACTTCATTTAGTAAAACAAGTGAACTAGGAACTGTATCTGTAGCACGGCGACCCCGCATTCATGCTCCTCTCTGAAGGCTCAGCTGCCCTCTGGGGGCATCTTGGGTGCGCAGTGAGGTCCGACAGAAATGTCCTGGGGCCAAGCCCTGCAAGGTGGCCATGGTTTCTAGTTTTATTATGCTCAGGCATGGCACCTGAAAAGCCTCCATCCCAATTTATACTTCATGCACCATCCTAAGGGTTCCAGCAAATTTAAGTATTAAAATAAAACATTAATCCAGATTCCCAGTGTCATCGTACCCATTTTACAAATGGGGAAACCGAGGCACAACTAAACCCAGCATTGAGATGCAGGCAGACTGTCTCCAAACCCCAGTTCTCATGGCCCTGGTGTTGTCCAACTCACATTCGTCCGATCCATGATACGTTTTGCAAAGTGCTTTCACACACAACAAACCTAAGTAGACAGGGAGGCCAGGTTATTACTGTCCTCTTTTACATTTGAGGAGACCGATGCTCTGAGGTGTCAAGCAAGGTGTCTAAAGCCACCCAGCCCTCTCCTGGCCCAGCAAGGACACAACGCAGCATTCCCCGACTGCGAATCTCATTCTCTTTGGAAAACTCAAACTCCCTTGCGTGTATTTTAAGAGCGAGATGGCGGAAGTCCTGTCATTGTTGAAAAGCAACCACAACTTAATAGCCTCGGTGTCGTCTCTGAGAGTTGACAGCGTGACCCGCGCTCTGGCGGTGGAAACCTGGCGGTCTCCGCTGGGGACACGGGCGTCACTGCGGCCGATGGGAAGTGGGCGGTGAAACCGACTGCAGCGCAGCCCCCTGGGGAGGCGCGGGCACCAGTTCCTCATCCCGCTCCCAACCGCGTCCCTCCGGGTCCCCGCGGGCCGGAACCGAGAGCCAGCAGGGGAGTGGGGCAAGGGCGGGCGAGACGTGCCCCGTCGCGCGGCTGCGTGGGCTGGGTGCCCCGCGACGGGAGACGCGGGCCCCGTGGGTGTCCCGGGATGGGTCCGAACCCCAGCACGCCTTTGCCGCCTTCCCGCCACGGGGTGGGTCCCGCGCGTGGCGTTTCTCAAACTGCCAGGTCCCGGGATCGCCGCGCAGCCCCAGGGCAGGGACCGGCCCGGCTCAGCGCTGGACTGGCAGCCCCCGAAACTCGCTCTTCTCTCGTCCCCGCGCCGCGCGCCCTGCCTCGGTTTCCCCCACCTCGAAAGGGGTGCACTGAGCCCAGATTGTTAGCAGAGCACGCCCAGACCTGCACGATTTCCTGGGGGGCGGAACGCGCCCTCCGCACCCGGACCCCTTCCCCGGACCCCTTCCCCGGGCCCGCTGGGCCACAGTGACAGAGCCCCTACCTGCGCGGTGGCCCCCGACGCCGCCGGCTGAGGCGCCCCGGGGCCCCGCGCCAGACATGCGCCCGCTGCTGGCTCCTCCCGCCGCCCGATCGCACCCCAGGCCGGGAGGCAGCGCGGGACGGGAAGTGGGGAGGGGGCCGGCGGAGGGGGAGGCGCCTTCCTTCTCTTCCGAGGGCCGGCGCTTTGGGTTTGGGTTTCCTTCCCGGCCCGGCCCCTCGCAGGGACACGGACACACACACACAAACACACATGCACACATGCACACACACGCACAGGCACACACAGACACAGACACACATCCCCCACGCGCGCGCACACACAGGCACACACACACCACACACGCACACACATGCACACACACGCACACATACACACAGACACAGACACACATCCCCCACGCACGCACACACACAGGCACACACACACACCCCCTCACCCCCACTCCTCCCACACACACAGACACACACGCACCCACACACACATGCACACACAGACACACACACAGGCACAGACACGCAGCTGGAGCAGGCGGGGCCAGTGAGCCCACACAGCCTGGGATTTCAGCACCCCGGAAAGTTTGCTTTTCACTCTGGCTGGTTTCTGGAGCAAACCAGAGGGGAAGTGCGGGGCCACAGGACGTGCAGGGCAGGAAAGGCTGGGAGGCCTTCAGGATGGAGTACACAAGGGCCTCCCAGACGTGTGGCTCGGGAAGTGAGCAAAGGCTCAATGGAGGACATGGAGGGGATGAGAAGGACCTTTGCTCCCTGACCAGTGGAGTAGAAGCAGGTGTAGTGACTTTCACCTGATCTTTCCTACCCAAACTGCCTCCACCTAGGGAAACAGCCAAAAACAATCCCACCTTCCAAGAGGAATTGAAGAGACTAATGCCATCATCAAGCACTTGAGGGATGCGAGGAATGGTGATTCCTACTGCACGTCTACTCAAGTCACCTTTTTGGCCTGTGCAGAAGACAGATGAATCTTGGTAAACGATAGCACATGATCATAAGCTTAACTGGGTGATAAGTCCAATTGCAGCTGCAATACCAGCTGTGGTTTCGTTGCTTTAGCAAACTAACACATCGGTACCCAGAATACAGCTCTTCTACCTAGTTGCATACTAAAAGCAAATGTTTCGTCTCCGTATCTTTCACAAAGACCTCCAGAAGCAGCTTGCTTTCAGTTGGCAAGGCCAGCAACAGACGTTTACTGTCCTATGTCAGAGGCATATCAACCGTCCAGCGCTAATTTAGTTCTCAGTGGTCTTGATCACCTTCTCCTTCCACAAGATACCACACTAGTCCATGACATTGAGGACAGTGTGCTGATTGGGCCTAGTGAATGAGAAGGAAAAACTAGCCTAGACTTATTGGTAAGGCATTTACGTGTCAGAGAGTGGCAAACAAACCCGACAAAAGTTCAGAGGACTTCCGTCTCTCAATTTCTAGGGGTCCAGTGCTGTGGCACTCATCATCAAATAGAAGTGGTGTTTATGAGATCAGGCCTGAGCAGGGACTGAAAGAACAAGCAAGCCACATGAGAAAGTGACCCAAATGCCCATGGCCACACCCTGGCTACATGGCCTTCTCTCTCCCAGCCTGTACCTACGGGCTCATAGGGAGTTTTCTGTGATCAGTTTACAGAGGAGACAATCAATATGGAACAATCAACACAAAGACGGAAAGAGAGATGAGGGCCGAAGCCTGGTCTTCTCCAACACTGCACATTCCCCAAACTGCTGCTTTCCCTGTATTAACTTTTTCCTAAGATGGGTTTACTCTCTTCTTGTCCCTCCAAGCTGGAAACCCAGGAGCCAATCCTACATGCCCCTTCCCCCTTGTCCTTGACATTCATCCAGCCGCTGGATCCTGTCCATTCTGCCCCGGGATTGTCTTTTGTGTCCAGCTCCTCCTGCCCATCCCCTGAATTAGACTGAGTCTCACTGTATTCCCAGCTGCCCCTGAACATCACCACGTTGTTGTCTAAGAAGCCATTCAAACCAACCAGCTTTACAACCGTTCTCACTGCTTGCCCTTCAGCTCTGTACTTCCAGCTGTGTTTTGGGCCTCATCCGCTGGCCCTACCACCATCTAATTAACCCTGCAGAAAGCATGGAAGGCATTACACCACGTGGTTAGGAGCATATGGTCTTCACTCAGAAAACTGCACACATATTCAAGCTCCACTACTTCTTAGCTTTAGATCTTGGGAAGTTATTTAAACTTGCTAAGCCTCAGCTGCAAAACAGAGTTAATAATAGTACCTTAGAAGGTTGTTGTGAGAGAATTTGATATATGGTCTGGGGTGGGGCCCAGGCATGGGATTTTTTTAAGTTCCCCAGGTGAGTCTAAAATGCAATCAGGGTTGAGAACTACTTCTTTAGTGGTAGTGTGGACGGATTTGTGGTCGACACAGAAATACCAGTTAGGAAAGAGGTAAGAGATCCAGGTAAGAGATCATGAGCATTTGTAATGAAGGTAGAGAAGATGAGGCCATGTTCAAGAGACACTTAGGAAGGAAAATTATATAAAACTTAATGACTGGACATTGAGGATAATTGAGATGAAAGCATCTAAGATAGCTCTGGTTTTTATTTTTTTAATTGTATTTATAGATTCATGAAGTACATGTGTACATTTGTTACTGGATAGAATGGTAGACTTATTTTTAGTTCAAGAAATTTGCATACTATTTTCCATAGAGGTGGTACTAATTTAGATTCTCACTAACAGTGTGTAAGCATTCCCTTTTCTCCGCATCCTCACCAACACCCATTGCTTTTTGACTTTTAATAATGACCACTGTTTAACTTGGTTAACTAGGTAAGATGGATATGGTTCCCAAATATGTTTGTCCATGATAATCACTTGGGGAAATTTCACGTATTTTTTCCTAGCTGTGCTGTATTATGTATTCCTAGCCTTATTCCTTATTCCACAATACTCTTAGTGGTTCTGCTTCTGCAACTGAGCCCTCACTGATAAGCCTCCCGACTCTGAATCTCTGGTGTGGGGACTACAGCAGTCTTCTGTTAGTTTTATCATTCCAACACAATGCTGTGTTAATTAGGACTCTGTTAATTGCAACTAACCAAAACCAATATACTCTAACTTAATTGAAAAGAATTTTGGTGAGGACACAGGGGATATTTCATGGACAACGAAGGCATAAAGAATCTGGTCTTCTGGAAAGTCTAGAGCCAGCTTCTGGAAAGCCAGCAGGACCCTGGAAGTCTGTCTCATCCCTGCCTTTTTTTTTTTTTTTTTTTTTTTTGAGACAGAGTCTCACTCTGTTGCCCGGGCTAGAGTGAGTGCCGTGGCTTCAGCCTAGCTCACAGCAACCTCAAACTCCTGGGCTCAAGCGATCCTCCTGCCTCAGCCTCCCGAGTAGCTGGGACTACAGGCATGCGCCACCATGCCCAGCTAATTTTTCTATATATATTTTTAGATGTCCATATAATTTCTTTCCATTTTTCGTAGAGATGGGGTCTCGCTCTTGCTGAACTTGGTCTCGAACTCCTGAGTTCAACCGAGCCACCCGCCTCCCAGAGTGCTAGGATTACAGGCGTGAGCCACCGCGCCCAGTCTCATCCCTGACTTTTTCTGTACATCTGCTTCCTATTGCATTCCTAAATTTGCACGTCTGTAATCCAGCCACATGGAGAACATTGTCCTCCTGGAGCCAATTCCAAATCCTTAGGAACAAGATCCTGGTGGGCTCAGAGTTGGTTAGGAGCCCATCTCTCATGCCATCAGGCATAGCCAAGAAAGTGGGGCCACATAAGAACACAGGACAAGTGCAGTCTCCAGAAACCACACCTGACAAGAGGGTGAAGGGCAAGCGGGGACCACCACTTTGGACAGGCTTCCCTGAATGTGTCTACTTTAAGTGCTGTGGTGAGGACCAGGCATCATGAATCCCACTGCTTGGGAGCAAACAAATGACACCTCTGGTTTCCCTCTGCTTTTGATGTAAGTTCCGGATGTTCAAATACATAAAAGGTGTCCACAGACCAGAAAACCGAGAGCAAATGATGAAGGGATAATTGTTCTATCAATATTTTTTAAGTTTAAATGACTGGGCAGCTCTTCTACCTGAATACCACCACAGTCTCTATGAGAGCAGAAAGGGAGTGATGTCACAGGCACCGATAAGATCTGAGGTCATAGCCTGGAATCTTCGCATCACTAGCAGAGTCAGCAGTAGCTCTGCTATGTTGAAATTATGCACAATCTACAGACCGTAATTACGCAGACAATGAACATGAAACCCTAGAGGTGTGGATTTGTGGCAAGAATCCAGGAGCTCAAACATTGCCAGGTCAATGAATTTTTTAAATTCTGTTTAGAAGACAAATATTGTATGATTCCACTTATCTGAAGTAACTAGTCACGTTCCTAGAAATGGAAAGTGGAATGATGGTAGGGGGAAGGGAAATGGGGAGTTGTACTTTGATGGATCCAGAGTGTCAAGTTTTGTAAGACAAAAGGTTCTAAAGATACATTGCACAGCACTGTGAATCTACTTACCACCACTGAACTTTACACGTAAAAATGGCAAAGAAGGTAAATATTATGTGTTTTTACCACAGTTAAAAATTAAAAAGAAATAAAATATTGCCAGTACCAAAATTTTTATTTAAGAATAAAGGAATCTGTTAGAAATTTACTAAAAATAACTCATATTTGCTGAGCACTTACAACATGCCAGGCACTGTTCTACACAATTTAAACTTAAGAAATTTATTTCACCTTTACAACAGTTTGATTTTATACCCATTTTTAGGCTAGGTAACTGAGGCATAGAAGGTTAGACCTTGCCCAAGACCTCAAGTGGCAGAGCAGGAATTTGAACCCGATCTGGCCGTAGAGTCCACATACCTACCCGCAATCATATACTGTCTCTCACTAGATAAAAATGGCATTTCCTACTGCCCGAGTACAAGCTGTCACTCTCCTTTCATGTAATGAGACTGACCGCTTAGGGAATAAGTCATTCATACTGCCTCATTGTCATGCATGATATTCCCTCCCCCTTCCCTTAGTTTCATTCCCAGAAGAGGATTAGATGAGAGAAGGTCGCTATGACAACCACGCTTTCTATATACTCAACGTACTTTCTCATCTCCCCTTCTGAACTGTAAGCTCTTTGAGGGCAAACATCATGCCTTATTCCTCCTCGCATCCTCTGACCAGAGGTTTGTTGGGATAAACGTTCTAACTTGGGATTCTGATTCTTGACAGGCGGGTTGATTTATTTCTCGAGTGTTCTGCAAAGTCTCCGAGTACGGCCACGATGGGCTGTTCAAGAGAATTCCCATCCCGTTACATAGCTTACATAGAGTTAAATAGGAAATATTCTCATTGAGAACAATAAAGGTGCTTAAACAATTCTGGGAAATTTAATTGTCTAAAGGAGATCTTTTCTTTACAAAAAACTTTTTTGCATGAATTGAAGAAAAGACATCAGTCTTAAACTCAGGAAATAACATTAGACAACATGAAGACTCTCATTTGTTAATGCCTGGAAATAGGAAGTTGGTTCAGTTTCAAATACCATCAGATAATGGCCATGCCAAAGGATGTTATCCTAGTTTTAGCCTAAATATATAATATAAATAACCTTCCTTTTGCGGTGTATATTGTCTTAAAGCCACAATAGTGAGATAATACATGGGAAACCGGCAGAGAGAGGCTGCAGACCCCCCCTCTAGACCTGTGATTCCCAAGACGCCAGTAACTTGTGGACATCTTTATCTCCCAGTGATTCGTCTCTGCTAGAGATTTGGCATTCGAAGTGGGTTTAGACGATCAAATGGCTGAAGCCGTTAAGGAAGGGTGCGTTAATTTTACTCTGGGTAAAGATCCACCACTCAGCGTTGTTTAACCCGTTTTGCCTGTTTACCACGTGCAGCGTAGGGCCGGCTAATCCCGCTAAGAATCTCTCTGGTCAGAGAGATGTTCTCACAGTGAAGTGGTTCATCCTGGTAGTGGCTCCTCTCCTTGCCTCGCTGTTTTGAATAAGTAGACTCTGTTCTCTATGAGAAGTTCAGTGTCTACACTCGCTCCAGCTTCCACCAAGAGAGAAACACTCGCCCCACCCACCACCACTATTTAGCCCCTCAGCCACGTCACCCATCACGCCCTGACACAGGTGTCAGCCCTCATCTCTCTTTCTTTCCGGTGTTGATTGTTTCATGTTGATTGTCTGGCAGTGGCCTTGACAGATAACACTTATCACTCTCACGGTTCTCTTACACAAGGGACAGCATTAATCACCATAATAATACATGGCAGCCTGTGGTTGTTAGAAAGCTCAGCAACCTCAAGCTTCCTTCTCTGATTTTCAATCTTTCGGCCAACCCTCTTCATTGGTTTCCTGACTCGATTCTCTCACAGCTGATTTGATTTCTGTATCGTCCGATCAGCATAAATTCCTGGCTCACCTTTTCTTCATGGGAGGAAAAGGACCTCTCTCCCCACTCCCTGTCCCCCAAAACTGATGCACACTGCAACCATCAGGAGCTTGTAAATTCCCCAATTTAATTAAGACACATTCATGGGGAACACAGGTTAGCAAATCTCGGGAGGCCATGCAGGCAGCTCCAAAGACAGAGTCTTTACGTCACGAGTCAGCTCGTTCATAAAGTGCCTGCAGGTGAGCTCCTCACACAGGTTTTCCTACCTACTCCTCATCCCCCGTGTGTTTCACAGTGAGTGAACCGAACATGTTCTTTAACCTTCTCTGGCCAATACCGTTAACGGTCAGGTCTCTGTAAGGCTATTCCAGGGGGAAAAAATATTTATGCCATTTCAGCCAATTTGAAATCTGAGTCCAAAAATCAAGTAAGGATTCTTTCTCCAATGAAAGGTGTGTGTTGGGAGGTAAATCGCTTTCTTTGACTTTTAGACAGTTGGATTTTGTGGCTGGTTGCTAAAAATCTAAGAAAAAATAAAAAGGTCAGATACGGAATGACATTAACATTTTATTTTGCAAAGTTTATTAAAAATAAAAACTTCCACCAACCACCACCATTTCATAAAGAAAAGCCTTTTTAAACTCAAAAAAAAAAAAAGAAGTCTGATATCAGATTAAAGGAGACTCCCTTAACTAAATTTTGCTTTTTCAAAAACTCATTACTTTGTTTGTTTTTTTTTTTCTTTTCTTTCTCATTTTGCCTTGGCCCAGTGCAACTGCCATGGTGGCAGGACTAGTGGACAAATGACTAAGGAGACAGCCTCTGAGCCCAGGAGCCCAGAAGCGTCTTTTTCCATGCGACGCACAGAGCTCACAACAGTAAACCCATGCATGTAATGAGGCTTTCTGTTAGGAAAATGTTTAACTCTTTTTAGGTCCAAACCTGTCTGTAAGGTTTTGAATTTGGGATTTGGGATTTCAGAGGGCAAAACTGGAACATGGTTAGGCATTAGAAGTAAACTACCAGTGGCCATAGTGGCATTCGCCAAATATTTCCGACAAGCTGCTGTCCGGGCACAGAGTGGGGAGGCCTTCCCGGCCCCCCTGAAGCTGGGGATGCCATGTGACTTGCTTTGCCAATGAAATGTGAGCAGAGGTGATACGTGTCACCTGTGGGTGGAAGCTTCAGAAGCCAGTGCTTACTTCATCACTCTGTTTGCCCCTGTGATAGTGGGAATGTGTCCTCAGATGGACCTCCTGTCAGCCTTGTCCCCCAAGTGGCTCTACGACTAGGATCCCCCTGTAAACGTCCATAGAACATGGAACATGAGCAAGGGAAAATAAAGAAGCTTACCTTGAATCCAGCCACTGAGATTTAGGTGTCATTTGTTGGCACAGGATGACCTATGTCATCCTGACCATTCTACCAAAGCTCTCCCAGTTGGGAAAGCAGTTACCTGAGTGGCAGCACCTGTCTCGGGTCGTAAGTTTTGGAAATGGGAGCTGCTTTGACCAACAACACTGTCCCCAGCAACACTCATTACATTCTCCAGTGGTGCTCATTCCCCCAAGTCCCGACAGATCTGGTTCTAATAGTAATTCAAAAAAATAGTTGCCTGCTCGAATAGACACAGTTGGTCCACATGAAACGGAGCATGTGATGAGGCCGTGGGTAAGCAGGTGTGCAGCAAACAGGTGCAATTGTTTCTTGCACGTCGTGCAATTCCTCGCATTTTAAACTCTAGGGCCATGAACATCACAGCAATAAGGATTGAATACAAGCAAGTCTATGAAACTGGCTGGAGAGCCGTCAAGCGCCATACACATCCGGGTAGTGTGATAAAGAAAGAAATCAGCACGTTATTTTTAATCTTAACTGGGGGAAGTGGAAGGGAGGAAATAAAGCGCAGGGATGGAGGCCCGGAGGAGAACGCGCCCGCCGGTTGGAGAAGGACCCTCGGCGACACCAGCCGTGTGGCCCCAGTGACAGATGGAGCGAGCAGAGACTAAGCATCTGTGTCCCGCGGACGGCCCTGACAGTGACAGCAGATGCACGAGGCACGCGCGTTCTCACGGGACCACACAGGAAAGAGAGTCACCCTGGATCACGCGTGTCTGCAAGCCCGGGCTTCACACCCTGGTCAGATGTGAGCCACCAAGCTGCGTTCTTGAGCGCGAGCCAGACGCCTGGACAGATGGCGAGTGTATCTGCTCCTCCGGGCACCCACTCGGAGCAGCAGGGAGAAGGCGCCGCTCCCTCTGCCCGGCTGCTAATCTTCTGGTGTCCCGGGGCTGAAGGAGGGGGAGCCCTTCGCAACCGTTCTTGCCCAGCAACGCTCAAAGCCGGGCAGTCTGGGTTTAGACGCGATTGCTCCTAGCAAGAAAGAGGGACCTGGACAGACAGATGAGTGAGGGATTTGAAACGATAATCGACAACAGCTGACGTTTGTATGGCCTCAGGGTTTCAACGCATCTTCTCATACTTTAGCTCTTTTGATTACTACAACCACCATTTGGGAAGGCAAGAAGGGATCACTCCGATTTTACAATAAACAGAAGAAACCGAGATGTAGAGAGTTGCCCCACCGTGGCTAGTACACGGCAGTGCAGCCAACGGTGCCGCGGCGCCCAGCGCGCTCTCTGCACCCGGATGAGCTGCAGGTCCCGCCTGCGGGGGTCCTCGCTCTTTGGGGAACGTACAGGGACAACATGAAAATGTGATTTAGAAAGTTCGGGGGAGCCAGAAAACCACCGTGGGCTCAGGGGGCTGGGGAAGTCTTCATGACATGAGCCAATATCTCTGGGTGTTAGTTCTTGCAGCGATTACTTCCCTTGGTGATGCTGTATTATATTGCTCTTGACATTTTTAAAGAAAATATGGATTGACAGACACAAATGTCCATGCATATATTAAAATCCATAAATAAATAAATAAATAAATAAACGGGAAAAGCGCCTCCCAGAAACGGCCACTAGGTGGCAGAAGTTGACCCAAAACTGCTATATCCGGTAAAGCCGTCTCAATTGCTCCCTGTAATTTTTTTCCTCTAGGGAGTTCATGGAAGAAAGCGTATTTCCAGGGTCCTCTCCGGATATAGCCAACATCTGCTCCTCCAGACCCCTTGCTCAGGCTGCCCTGCGGCCTTTGCGGACAATACGCAAACGGAGATGAGAGAACCAACGCCACTTTCCCTGAGAGCAGGACAAGACAAGGAAAGCAGATCTTCAAAACTGAAGGGTTAAGACAGACAAGCACACTCTGCTTCAGATACTGCGCCCACACACCCACACAATCCACCCCCCACCCCAACACACACACTCATGCTACCAGGGCAAGGGTAGCAGCGGGGAGACACGGCTAGGCCTTCCTTCAGAACAGCTGCGATTTGGGCCCACCTCTGGCCCGGGAAGGAGAAAACTGAACAACAGCCTCTGCACTAGGGCGGAGAGTGAATTAATTCATTCATGGAGTCAAAATTCCCAGAATCTCTTTTGCACTTTGATCTGTGTCATTACACGTAATAGATGCTCAATAAAGACCTGTTGACTCAACTTGATCTCAAAACCACTTTCCTAAAGCACTGAAGGAGTAAGTTTTCATTCATTAGATGTTCCTCGAGCTCACACAAGTGCCTAAACAACGGGGAAAAGGTCTTAAAGATAAATGAAATAGGAACATCCTCCGTACTTTTCTTTATGACCAAAATGTTTCACGAGTCCAAAAATCGAGAGCAAAAACAAGGAAGCAAGTAAAAGGAAAAAGTGTTTCAATGAGAAAAATAAATATCAACAGCCCTTTAACCTAAGAATTTTATTCCTACAAATTTATCCTAAGATAATATTTCAATAGAGGCAAAAAAAAAAAAAAAACTATGAAAGTGGAACTATAAACCGAAATATCCAGTGGTTGAGTATTAGTTAATCACAACATATTAATTTACTAGATCATTATCTATACTGAAAATCATTTTGAATACTATAAAAAATGAGAAAGTCGTGCATAAGTGTACAGTTTTTTTAGACATGAATATAAAAGCAAGCCAACTGAACAAAATAATGTTTCTCCGTAACAATGTGCTGATAGTAAGATTCGGAAATTGACTGAAGCACTTTGTTTTCATAACAATAACTAAGAATTCAATCTTCCAGCCCACATGTCACCTACAAATGTGATAGGGTGTCACGCCATGGTTATCCTTTATGTATTGTTTTTGTATTTTGTGGTTGCCATAGCAGGGAAATTTATTTTCAAGAGAACTATTACATGTCCCTTTGCTAACGAAAGCTTATTTTTATTTGTTTTGAAACCATAACAATGTCGATTTACTCCCAACTATGCTACCACAACGTTTACATTTTGCTTCGAATTTTAAGTCGATAATAAAATGTAGATGTTTATAACCTACATGAGGAGCTTGTTTACCATGGAAGGGTCCGGGTTCTGGTGGCAGTCATAGGACAGGCTAGGCCACCCCGGCGATACAATAAGCTATTTCTACCAATGTATATACGGCAGAATAAGCGACACTGTAATTCATACTTAACAACAACAAAAAAAGGAAAAGTGATCCCCTGCCAGTTGTTATTTGCATAGATTTTGGCAAGGAAACTGAGCTTCCTTGGGCCGGGTCCAGAACCTGCGGCCAGGACCTCCGCAAAGACCGAAGGGCAGCAGAGGCTGATTAAGCCCAGCAGAGAGACCTGTTTCCTGGCTAATGCACAGACACGACCTTCTCTGTCCCGCAAGGTCTCACAGTGTGCGGAGGAGGAGGAGGAGACGAGCTCTGCTGTTTGGAAGAAACCAGCCAACAACCTTCAGGGGGTTCTGCGTACCTTTCCCATCAGGCAGGAGGGCTGGCGAGGATCATCAGCAGGATCAGGAACTTTATAAACTGCTGCGTTCCCAAATCTTTAACTTGTCTGTCCACTGTCCCCTAGAAGCCTTTTGCTCTAAAATACAGAGAAAGGTATATAATGTGTGTGGCTCAGTGGCTCTTTCATGTATATACCACATATATATTATATATTTCTCATATATATTTATGTGTGTGTATATATGTTTTTATATATACATTTGTATCTATGTAAAAGCTATTTGATTGCCTTAAAAATGACATAGCCCATCAGAAGCTTTGTGGTTATAATAAAATGCAGTAGAATTAAATCAAAATTGAGTCTTCCAAAATAATGGGCCATCACTAATAATTTGCATAATTTTTCATTTCCACCCATGCCAAAATAACATATTCTTGAATATAATGAAAAGGGCAAGCATGTAGAAAAGTGTGTGTGTAGAATTCATAAATGGGGTGAGAAATTAGAGTTTTAAAAGAAAATTTATTAATTTGAAGGAAAATATAAACTAAAAAAAAATCCATATTATTATAACACATTCCTCTCTTTCAAAGCCTGGAAATTAGTTTAATAAAGGAAATATATATACACATATATAGTGCATTGAAAGAGATATTTAGTACAGTACTCTAAAACTTGTTTGCGGTGACAAATTCTTTGCAAATGGGAACCAGAAGCCAGGTACCTACTCCAGGAAAGAGAGTTCTATGCTGAAAAAAACAAGGGGTCTGTGTGCAAATAAATAATCACCCCCATTAAATTGAGGGGTCAAAGACCAGTCTGGCAGCTGGAACAAAGAAAAATTTGTCATCCAAACTTTTTGGCCCTTCTTTCCTAAAGTAAATTTGGAGCTAATTAGCTTTCAAGACTTTTCCGGGGTTTTTTCCACAGTGACGAGACAAAGGGACACTCTTAAGATAAAAACCAGATGTCGAAGTTTACTGGTCATTTGTTCATGTACATTATATTTACATGTCACTGTTAAAGCTGCGGTTTGGCCAGGTGTCAAACAGAGTAGGTGACAGGGACTTTGTGCACCTTACTCTGATTACGATTTGACATTCAATGTGCACGGTACCACGTTTTAGCACAGTTAATTCTTCCTGGCCTTTCATTTTCAAATGCGTTTCACTATGATGCTAAATGTTCCTTTCGCAGTTGTCTTTGGCTGCATGTAAAATACGTTATAAACAATTCTGTAAAGACTTCCAAAAATCACAGGGACCGTAGAAATTACATCAGCCCTTCTATGCTGGCATTGGACCTACTCATATTGATCACTTCTCCCTTTCCTGTCAAACCATGAATTTGGGTTACTCAATACTTGGCTTGGAGAATGCAAGAAGACGAAAACATTACTTTGTTTTCCCTGTATAGACACCAGTGAAAACCCAGCAAAAGGAGAAGTAAAAAGAGAAACAGCATACACCCAAGTTCTTTGAGGACCTCTGTCTGATTTCTTTAAGATCATGAACGCATGTTTATCTTCGGTTACTAAATAATAAAGTTTAAACTCAACAACAACAACAAGCAAATGCATTAGGACAAAAGGTCTCTATGCAACGAAGAGCCCTGGTCAGTAGTTGGTTCAAGATCCCAAAATATCATACTCAGGAGGTCCTTGAGGAGGTGTGGAGTAGAAGGAAAAGGTAGACAGAATATTTCTACACGAAATATATTTGAATAAATGAATTTTTATTTGAGTAAATATATTCATTACAGGTTCTAGAACTTTTCTTACTCAAAATTTTAAATGAGGTGTGACTATAGGCACTATTTTTTTTTTTCCTTCTCCTACTAAATCGTTTGTACCTCCAGGACTGTATACACATAATTTTTCCCTTAAAAAACTGTCTAGACTTCCCAGTGTCTCTCTCTGAGGATAAATATGGTACCCCATAGCATTTGACTTGCATTTCATGGAGTCGTATAGGACACAAAGTATTTTTAATTTTTATTTTTGTGTCCAGTTCTCTCTCTCCTCATAGGACTTTACTTAGAGTTCCAAATCTACCAAGTCTGCAAAAATTAAATTTGATCTAGTTAACTGGCATCCATTCTCCAAATAGTGTTCAGGGAGAAAGATTCTACAATCTCCTTCTGTAGTTTCACTAAATGCTACAGAGCACCCACGGACAGGACATTCTTGAGCATATACTATAACTCACCCACACACTGAATTTCTAGCTCATTTTTCTAAACTCAGAAGAGATAGAAGACAGTCTGTTATAATTTTTCAATTTTATTATTAGTTCTTGTTAATCTTTTCCTGTGCCTAATTTATAAATAAAACTTTATCATGGGTATTATGTATAGGAAAAAACAATACATACCGTGTTCAGTACTAATTGAGGTTGAGGTTTCAGGCATACACTGGGGGTCTTGAAACATATCCCCCCCACTGCTATAGCTGCAAGCAGACATTCTTTTTTTTGCATCAAGCCAATGCACAACAATACCCTTTCTCTGGGATCTGTTCCCACACACCCACCCGTGGGCTGAGGTCCTGGCAGCCCTGTCTATACTAACAGATCCACCTCCTTAACCCAGTTGTTCCTTTGGGCACCTGGAATTGTCATTCTCTGTGAGTGGCTGGAACTAAGGTGATACAATCTTGGAAGAAAAGAATGAAACAGAGGAGGCCTGAGAGTTCCTGATGGCCTCCAGCTCCCTGGGTCTTGGCCCTCGGGAATCCAGCTATCCTTCCCAGCATTCTTCTAATAATTCTCTTTTTCGAGTAAAATATGTCTAAATGGTTTCTGCTATTTGAGCATTAACTAAGAAAGACTACGTTTGTGCCAATATATTAAGTGGTTCATTTTGTCAGGACTATTTCTGTACAATGTAAAATTAAGAAAGGAGAGGAGGCTCAAACATTAGGAATGAAAGAGTATGTCACAATTTTTAAAAGTATGGACATAGCATTTATTCCTTCCATCCCCCCAAAAAACGCAGCCCTGTGCTGCGTATATCAATCTTTATAATAACCTTGCGACGTGGCAAGAGACATATCGCCATTCCTTTCTTCCCCTGTTAAGAAGACAGACCAGAACCCAAGATTTCTGACTCGTAGTCCAGATTCTTTTCCTCCACAAGTTAAAGCATGTGGACAACAATCATACCAGCCTTTACAGCGACACTGGAATTAATGTTCATAGGTAGAAAAAGATATGAAGATAAAAAAAAGGATGTGGAGTTTAGTTTCACATTTATGTTAATATTCGCTGTCCATTACATTAATGCCTCAGTTGAACTCAGACGAGAAGAACTCCACCTAACATCCTGTTAGGGTAAGACCCAAAGGCAACCTCAGGCTCTGTCCGAAATCCTCTAACTGTAAATTCTGTCCCAGGCAGTCTTACCTCTCCAGGGAGGTTTGCTTCTGGAGGGTCCTGACTCCATTTTCAAGTTAAGGTTTTCAGTGTGGATCAGTCCCAGTCGGCTCCTCAAAAGTGCAACCCAACGTTAACATGAAGTTACCACGTGACCCAGCAATTCCATTCCTGGCTGTCCACGCAGAAGAAATGAAAACGTACGTCCACACAAAACCTTGTAGGCACATGTTCATAACAGCATTACTTACTCGTGATAGCTGAAAAGCAGACGCAACCCAAATGTCCTTGACTATCAAGTGAATAGTCAAAATGGGGCCTGTCCATGCAGTGAAATGCTATTCAGCAACGAAAACAATGAAGCAAAGATACAAGCTACAGTGTAGACGAACCTCAAAACATTACACTAAGGCGTCATAAACGCCCACATGATAAGATTCCATCTGTGTAAAATGTCCAAAAAGGCAAAAGCATGGAGACAGCAAGTAGATTAGTGGTTGCCTAGGGCTAGAGGGAAGGAGAGGAAAGTGACTGCAAATGGACATAGGGCTTCTTTCTTGGGTGAAGGAAATAAATGTTCGAAAATTAGATTGTAGCGATGATTGCACAACTCTGTAATTTTACTAAAATTCATTGAATTATACTTAAAATGAGTGGATTTTACAGTATATAAATTATACCTCAATAAAGATGGGTTTTTTTGTTTGGGTTTGGTTTTGGTTTTTTGAGACAGGGTCTTGCTCTGTTGTCCAGGCTAGAGTGCAGTGGCACAATCATAGCTCACTGCAGCCTCAAACTCCTAGGCTCAAATGATCCTCCCACCTCAGCCTCCCAAGTAGCTGGGCCTATAGGCACATGTCACCACATCTGGACAGAAAGCTGTTTTTTCAAAAATAAATCAAATATTTAAAAAGTGCAATTCATGACATAATCAAACACAATTATTGCTTAGAGTTAAAGTCTGGAAGTTTCTATGGCAAAGTTCATGGTGACTATTTCTGGTAGTTGGACTATAGAATTTTTTCTTTCTGCTTAATTTTATTTTTTATTTTATTTTATTTATTTATTTATTATTTTTTTGAGATAGAGTCTTGCTCTGTCACCCTGGGTAGAATGCAGTAGCGTCATCACAGCTCACTGCAACCTCCAACACCTGGGCTCAAGCAATCCTCCTGCCTCAGCCTCCCGAGTAGCTGGGACTACAGGCATGCGCCACCATGTCTGGCTAATTTTTCTATTTTTTATAGAGACAGGTTCCCACTCTGTTGCCCAGGATGGTCTCAAACTCCTGACCTCAAGCGATCCTCCTGCCTTGGCCTCCCAAAGTGCTGGATTACAGGCTTGACCCACCACGCCTGGCCTGCTTAAATGTATTTTATAAACTTTCTTCACTGAATATACAACTTTCCTAACAACAAAAATGGTGTTTTGGGGTTTTTTTGAATAAAAATCATGGGTGAATTGATTTGTAATCTTGCAATAGAGAAAGCCTTTCAAAATAAGACAGGAAACCCACAAGCCTGAAGGCATTCTGCCAAATCTGCCATACAAAATGTTAAAATTTCTCTGTTGCAAAACCCAAACCAAACCAAAAACAATAACTAAAAACAAAGTTAGACCACAGAAGACAAACTGGGGAAAACAGCTGCAAAACGCAATGAGAGACAAAAAGCCTAATTTCCTTTATTTATAAAACCCAGCCAAATCAGTAAGAAAAAGTTGAACCCAATGGAAAAATGAACAAAAACTATGAAGAAGCAATTCACAGACAAGGAACTATTAACTGCCATTTAGCATTTTAAAAAGTGCTCAGCCTCATTCACGTTGTGGTGAGAATATAAACTTGCATGATATTTTTAAAGGGCAATTTGACAAAATCTACCAATACCTTTCCAAAGTGTAGTTCTATATTGTATGAATTGGCACTTCCACTTCCAAAAATTTACCCTGTAGATCACACCAGTAAAAGTAGTCCAGGATAAATATAAGCATGTGCTCACTGCAATGTTGTAATAGTGAAATAAATAGAAACCTAGATGTCCATGAGCAGGGAATAAGCTAAATACATCACAGCACCCTCCAAATGGAACCCTATGCCCTCTTAAGAAGTACTAGGGCCGGGCGCGGTGGCTCACACCTGTAATCCTAGCACTCTGGGAGGCCGAGGCAGGTGGATCGCTCAAGGTCAGGAGTTCGAGACCAGCCTAAGCAAGAGTGAGACCCCCGTCTCTACCAAAAATAGAAAGAAATTATCTGGCCAACTAAAATATATATAGAAAAAAAAAAATTAGCCGGGCATGGTGGCACATGCCTGTAGTCCCAGCTACTCGGGAGGCTGAGGCAGGAGGATCGCTTAAGCCCAGGAGTTTGAGGTTGCTATGAGCTAGGCTGACGCCATGGCACTCACTCTAGCCCGGGCAACAAAGCAAGACTCTGTCTCAAAAAAAAAAAAAAAAAAAAAAAAGATGTACTAGGTCAGATGTGCTGATGTGTAAATAAATATCCCTAAGAAATATGAAGTGAAAAAAGAGTAAGAGCAGAAGGAATATGGAAAAATTCCATATTGTATAAATTTTTAAAGGTAAGTGTACATGCATACACAAATATACATATTTTTCAGAGGCATAACAAAGGTTAGCTTTGAAAAAACGGACTGCCGGGAAGACAGGCTATTTACTTTTCATTTTGAACGTCTCTATGCTGCTTTGCACGTTTTAAGGCTGTGCCTGTAATTTTTCATAACATCCAGAGAGGTTATCTAGGAGGTGGGAATGATAAATGATTTTTGTTTTCGTATTTTTCACTTATCCATATTTAAAAATAACTTAATGGATTTGTTATTTCAACAGGTTATTCTTCTCGGCTTGACCTCGCGTCACGGAGATGCCAGATGAAGTCAAAGAGGATACCAGATGCAGACGGGGTGCTGCGGCCGCACGTACGTGGCCTGTGCAGCTGCCGTCCAGGGCAGGGCTGGGTCGCTGGAGCTGCCCCCACGCCCCGGGTCACCCCAGTCCAGTCCTTAGTGCTCAGATGCCCGGGCCATCGCAGGTCCGAGGCGAGTGACCCGTGCAAATGTGCGTGGTGGTGTCGCACACGTGCTCCCGACAGGGAGGGAAGGGAAACCCGAGCCCTTCAAGGGGCAGCCGTGTGGCGGGGAGACCTGGGGAAGAGACAGCGGGGGGCCAGGCGTGGTCCCCACCTGGACTGTCCTAGCAGCTCCCTTATCCTCGTCTCCCGGGATTTGCTTTCCCATCCTCGCCCACTCCTAGCCTAAGAGACGTAATCATCTGTGAGCAGAATTGTTTACTTTTCCTGTGCTTTCCAAAGTTTCTACAATAAGCATGCGTTATTTTTTTTATCACCATACAAATCTGTTTAAAAAAATATATAAATGACAGGTACTGGTCTGCCTATATGAAAGTGTGATCTCTCCTGGAGTCCAGAGAGAATTTCAGTCCCAGCTGCTTTGTTCCCAACACACCCCACGCTCCCCACTCGGGAGCAGGACAGGAGAAAGCAGAGGGAGACACAGGTCATGACCCGTGTCGGTGACGGTGACAGGCGGGCGTTGGAGGACTGGCCACATGCCTCCTGGGGCAGGGCTGAGGGGAAGGTACAGGGCAGGGGCAAGGGAAAGAGAAGGAAAGAACGCTGGCCTGTGTCTGCTTTGGGGTCCATTTAACCAGATTCTCCCAGTTTCTCCCATCAGTCTTTACAGGATTTGCTGTGTGTTTGCTACGTTAGCTCCATGTTGCTGATTTTTTATCACTTTCTCACGCTGAATCAACATTCATGAATTTAGGAAGGGAGCCAGCATAAGTTGGAGGGTGGGGGGCCTGCGACGCCACCTCTCTGGCCTGGCACTAGATGGCAGAAGCGCCCAGGAAATCTTCACAGTCAGCCCCTCACTTCTAAAAAAACGCCCACGGCCCCACCGCCTGGATGAACCTGAAGAATATTGTGCTCAGTGAAATAAGCCGAGCCCAGAAAGGCAAATACTGCATGATTTCATGCATGTGTGGAAACTAAAAAAAAAAACCAAAGTCGAACTGGTAACAACAGACAGCAGAACTGTGGCTACCAGGGACGGGGGCGGGAATGGGCAGATGCTGGTTAAGGGGTACAGAATTCCAGTTATGTCATAACATGAGTAAGTCCCGGAGACCTAGTGTACAGTATGGTGACTATGTTAACAATAATGTATGGTAGGCTGGGCATCGTGGCTCACGCCTGTAATCCTAGCACTTGGGGAGGCCAAGGCCAAGGTGGGAGGATCTCTTGAGGCCAGAAGTTCAAAATTAGCTTGAGCAAGAGCAAGACCCCGTCTCTACAAAAAGTAGAATTAGCTGGGCGTGGTGGCGCACGCCTGTAGTCCCAGCTACTCGGGAGGCTGAGGTAGGAGGATCGCTTGAGCCCAGGAGTTTGAGGTTGCAGTGAGCTAGGCTGAGGCCATGGCACTCACTCTAGCCCAGGTGACAAAGTGAGAGTCTGTCACAAAAAAAAAGTATTGTGTACTTGAAATTTGCTGAGACAGATCTTAAGCCTTCTTACTACCAAAAAAAGTTACAGATATGCTAATTAGCTTGATTGTGGTAATCATTTTACAATGTATACATATTTTAAGACATCATATTGTACAACTTAAATACACACAATTTTTGTCAGTCATACATCAATAAAGCTGGGGCAGAAAAGTGATTCATTAAAGATAGTCCCTGAATGCAAAAAAGTTTTAGCCATACCTTAACTGATTACATTTATTTATATTTTCTTTTTTATTTATGCACAAGAATGATATATAATGAAATATATCATTATATAGCTAGCTAATTCTAAAACAGCTTTTTCAATATGTGCACAACAAAAATTCTATGTGACAATAAAGCATTTAGTAATTTTTTTTAAAGTGCCAAAGGAGGGAGGCACTTACAGCCAGTTGCAGCCACTCCCCTATGACTTAAGTGTCTAAAACTGTATCACCAAGGTGCTGTTTTATCAAAGTTCTGCCTTGTAACAGTAAAAAAAAGTCCTTGTTAAATCCAGTGTTGGCCTCATTCGGCTACTATTGCACAGGCTATCTTGCATAGACTCGATTTCCGCAGTGTGACCTAGGGTGGCGCCTGCCCAGTGCCTGGCTATCCTTCGGCCGGGTCCTTGGGAGCAGCGTTTGTCCCTCTCCAGGACGAACGCGACCCAGGCCAGCGCTGAGAACCACAGTGTGTTCAGGAGGAGGGTGCATACAAAGCGGTGGGGGGAGCTGGGGCACAAAGAGAGGAAACTGGCCCCCATTCTTCAGCGTGCGCCCCGCTCCGGCCTCCTTCAACACAAAGGCAGGCGTTGCTGGCAGATGTAGCAGGGGCCGCACTGCGGTCTTCAGCTTCCTGGCTTCAGGTTGAACTCCACGTCGCCTTTGCCAGAATTCCCGAACAACCTGCCTTGCTCTTCTTTGCTGCGAGTGCCCATCTGCAGTGTCCCTACGATCGTGACACCTCCTGAGTCACCTTCCGGAGTCTCTCCTCGGGGCCCCACTGCTTGCCCACCATCGCTGTCCTTGAGATCCTTCAACGTTTTAATTACCACCCTCTCATGAGCCCCCTTAAAAAGAGTTTTGGTTTCAGTAATACCTCTGGGATGCAAGAGCTCAGACCAGAGTGCTCCCCTCCAGTGCCACTGCCAGATCCCCAGGTCATAGGGTCCCTGGAAGCCTCTGCCTTCCCACCACTTGTTAATCAATAACACCCAAGTTCCCGCACTGCTGGCTGGGGGATGCAAAACCAGCCTAAGGCCAGAGTCTGGCTTTCCAAAACACGAGCAACTTAGAACAACTAGAGAGTAATTCAGAATGAGATTTTTAGGATAATAATTTTTAAAGTTATTTTTAAAATAAAATAAATCATAATTAACCCCTTGCGTGGCTATTTTTGCCCCTTTGCCCCGTATCCTGGACACGGGTGCTTATTTTCTGTCTTCCTCCCTCCCTTCACCTCTTGCAGCATCTCTGTCCTTTGAACATTAGGGTTCAAAATGCTCCCATAATCCTTGTGTTCACTTCTTTCGTGGCATTTTTCTGATTCTCTGACATCATGCCCCCCTGGCTTTGTGTTGCCCACACTTGTCTCTCCCCCTCCCACCCCCCACACGCATTCCTCACTCCCGGCATGACTCCATGAAGTGGACCACCTAGCCCCGAGTTCTCAGGCTGGCTCTCAAACTCTAATCCTTTTGTCCTGACTCCAACAATGGTACACCAACTTTGGTGCAGGCAGGCAGGTACAAATAAAAAGTGTGTATTCACCTCCATTTTAATAAAACCCCGCCTCTTGATATTTAGAGGTACAGCCCAACAAGGGCTCCAGAGGCAGCCACAGTGAACGTGTGCATGGCCCCCAATAAACATCTACCCACCCTCTAGGCTTGGCACTGTGGGTTACACAGAGATGAACCAGACTTCAGAGATCTCACAGTCTAGAAGGAGAGGAAAGACAGATAACCATATAGAATGTGATATAGTCCATGAACAAAACACAAATGGAGTAATGAGAAAATTCAAAAGAGGCAGTGCTATGGGTTGAATTGTGTCCTCGTCTCACGATTTGTACACTGAAGTAGGAACGTCCAGTCCTGAGCCCCAGCACCTCAGAACGGGGCTTTATTTGGAAATAGGGTCATTGCAGATGCAATTCGTTACAATGAAGTCATGCTGAAGTAGGATGGGCCCTCATCCGATATGACTGGTGTCCTTACTAAAAGGGGAAATCTGGAGACAGACACACATGCAGAGAGAACATCATGCCCAGAAGAAGGCAGGGATCAAGGGTGATGCTCCTACTTGCCAAGGGATGACAAAGATTTCCAATCATCAGCAAACCACTAGAAGCTGGAGGAGAGGCATAGATTCTTCCACACAGCTGTCAGAAGGAACCAACCCTGCTGACACCTGGATCTCAGACTTTCAGACTCCAAGACTGTGAGACAGGCCAGGCGTGGTGGCTCACGTCTGTAATCCTAGCACTCTGGGAGGCCGAGGCGGGAGGATCCCTTGAGCTCAGGGGTTTAAGACCAGCCTGAGCAAAAGTGAGACCCCATCTGTACTAAAAATAGAAAACATTAGCCGGGCATGGTGGTACGTGCCTGTAGTCCCAGCTACTCAGGAGGCTGAGGCAGGAGGATCCTTTGAGCCAAGGAGTTTGAGGTTGCTGTGAGCTCTGATGACAACACAACACTCTAACCCGGGCAACAGAGTGAGATTCTGTCTCAGAAAAAAACAAAAACAAAAACAAAAAAAGAAAAAAAACACCTTTTATTAAATTATGAAAAATGTCAAGTGTTCACAAAATGAAAATAGTATTACACAATGACCTCTCATAAACCCCAACACAAATTTAACGAGTTCTGCCAGACTTGTTTCAACCATCCATCCATCCTTCTCTCCTCTCCCACCTCCACTGAATGTTAAAGCAAATCCGAGACTTCCTGTTGTTTCACCCTGTAGACTTCAATCTGCATATGTAACACTATGCCCATGTCCTTACAGAATCATAATGCCACTGTGAAACCTGATGAAAGTAATGACAATTGCTTGGAATCTTATTGTGTGTCTTGTCAACATTTTCAAACACGAATAATGGCAATATTTTACATAATCCACGATTTAACAAAAACAATACTTGAATAATAAACCGATTCCATTTTGGAGGCTTCTGACGTAGCCCTCTGGTATACAACAGCTTGAGTAAAGTGTGGCTGGACTGCCGTGGAGGTTGAGGTCGGAAGGCCTCAGGAATGTTTTCCCAGGAGATGAGCGCACAGAGACAGTGTTCCATGCATCAGCTGTAATAACCCCAGAACGATCCCATTACCTGACAGTATTCTAATGAAGATTAAAGAAATGACATCTGTTCATCGCATCAAGTTCACGGAGGCAGGGCGGGGCCGGGTGCTGTTAATGGAGCAGACAAATGTGGGGCATCTACACTTTATTCTTCACGTTGAAAAGTCATCACAGAGGAACAGTCTCCTCGGGCGCACGTAATGAAATACACTTCAGAGCACGTACGAACTGCGGTGGGGTGGAGCTGGGGAGGAAAGTCATGCCGCAGACTACCTCTTAGTAACCTGGGGAGAAAATTACAGGGCAATGCCTGCAGCTCTGGGAGGTGACGTGTATAAATGTATGTTTGTGCCATTTAGAGCTTACATAACTGAGCAAGAATTTAGAAAAGGGAGTCTGGTTGGTAACTGTCGCAGAAGAAATCAACTCAATTGTAAGTAAATAACAAACACATTTATATGACACAGCTATTCTACTTTCAGCAATTTATGCCAAGGAAATCAAGACAGATGCCGGCGAAGATGCAAGTACAAGGACATTTGGGTCAGTGTTGTTTATAAACACATTTTAAAAATAACTCTTAAATATTTAAAAACAGGTATGGTTGAGTAAATTACATTATAGCACCATGATGGGATACTTTGTAGCCATTAAAAATACATGGACTAACACGTAAATGTTTTAACATTATCTTTAGTAAAAAACCATATTATAAAATAGTATAAAAGTCAAATTCCTCTCTAGCTGTAATTATATATGTGCATATATACCTGCACACACACATACATATAAAGAAACAAGATTAGAAAGATATAAACATAATGCTGACAGTAGTTCTGTCTACAAGCAGAATTATGATTTCTTTTGCCTCTAGATTTTTCTACAAGGTACATATAAAACTTAAGTGAAAAAAAAAAAAATTTTTTTTTCCCCCAGGAATTTGACTACCAGATCTGGCAACATGGAAGACTGACCTAAAGTAGAATGCTACATACTATAAACACAAAGAAATAACAGATAAAAGGAAAACAGAAAGAAAAGCAAATCCCTCAGTCAGAAACTTGGAGGGATCTGAAGTACAAACTGTGGTGCACGTGAATTAACAACACAGTTGCTCACAGTTGAGGGCATGGCAGAGATGGGCCCAGTATTCTCTGATGACAAACCAGAGAAAGATATCATGCACACACTAAAAAAAGTACAGACTGATATCTATAAATACAGGCACAAAAATCCTCAAACACATACTAGCAAACCCAATTCAGCTCATAAAAGGATTATACATTATGACCAAGTGGGATTTATCCCAAGCATGTGAGGTTGGTTTAATATCTGAAAATCAGTTAACGTGCAAACCATATTGATAGAAGAGAAGACAAAATCACATGATTGCTGCAATAGACACAGAAAATCACATGATAAAATCCAATACTCTTTCAAGATAAAAATACTCAACAAACAGGAGTAGAAGGAAATTTCCTCAACCTGATAAAGGGCATCTATAAAAAACCCACAGATAACATCATACTTAATGCTATAAAACTAAGAGCTTTCACGCTAAGATCAGGAACTAACAAGGATGTTTGCTCTTTTTGTTTGTTTTTTTGAGACAGAGTCTTGCTCTGTTGCCCTAGGTAGACTGAAGTAGTATCACCCTAGCTCACAGCAACCTCAAACTCCTGGGCTCAAGAGATCCTCTTGCCTCAGCCTCCCAGGTAGCTGGAACTACAGGTGAGAGCCACAACACCTGGCTAATTTTTCTATTTTTAGTAGAGATGGGATCTTGCTCTTGCTCAGGCTGGTCTCAAACTCCTGAGCTCAAGCAATCCTCCCACCTTGGCCTCCCAGAGTGCTAGAATTACAGGCGTGAGCCACCGTGCTCAGCCAGAAGTCTGCTCTTATCCCTTGTATTCAACTTCGTGCTGAAGGTTCTAGCTAGGGCAATTAGACATGAGACAAAAATAAAAGACATCAAGATTGGAAAGGAAGTAAAACCATCTCTATTTGTAGATGACATGATTTTGTATGTAGTAAATCTTAAGGAATCCACCAAAAAAATTAGAATAAATAAACAAGGTCACCATACATGAATGTTCCTAGCATTAGAGCCAAAAAAGTGGAAACAACACAAATGTCCATCAACTGATGAATGGGGAAACATGGTACATCCACACAATAGACTACTACTCGGCAATAAAAAGAAATGACGTGCTCATGCAAGCTGCAACATGCACAAACCTTGAAACATGCTAATGCAAAGAACCCAGTCACAAAAGACCACATTTTGTATGATTCATTTACATGAAATATCCATAATAGGCAAATCTACAGATGCCAAAAGTAGATTAGTTATTGCCCAAACTCAGAAGGCCAGGGGTAACTGGGTGTGACAGTTAACAGATACGGGTTTTGAGGGGAGGTGATGAAAATATTCTAAAGGTGACCGTGGTGACGGTTGCACAACTCTGTGAACATACTAAAAACCATTTAGTTGTACACTGTAAGTAGATAAATAGAATGGCATGTAAATGATATTTCAATAAAGTTGTTAAAAGTAAACAATAAAGAATCACAATTTGCTCTGACAGGTAAAAGTACTGGGAAAAAAAGAAAACAATTATTATGACTTGCAGGTGTTGTGGTTATGTACGTAAAAAAAAAAATCTCAAGGAATATTAAAACCAATTATTAGAACTAATGAGTTCAGGGAGATTGTTGGATTCAAGAACAATATAGAAAAATATATATTGTTGTAACATGAAATATCAATGATAAAGTAAAATTTTGAAAAGGGTTCCATTCTCCCCAATAACAAAACTGTATGGGATACCAAGGAATAAAATCATCAAAGGATTAGCAAGATCTAAAAAGAAAATCATAAAGCTTCACTGATGAACACAAAATAAAATCTAAATGGAGAAATATACCATGTCCATGGATGTGAAAGCTCAATATCCTAAAGATGGCACTTCTCCAAATATTAATGTATAAATTTCAGTCTAATTAAAATAAAAATTCCAAAAAGGTTTTTAAGGAACTTAACAAGTTCACTGTAAAATTCACATGGAAGAGAAAAGGAGCCAAGAACATCAAGACAATTTTGAAGCAAAACAAGGTGGGAGCAGTTGCCTTCTCATTTACCAAAACTCATCATGAATTTATAGTAAGTCACAAGTGTGGTCTTGGTGCATGGACAGGCAAATAGACCAAAAGAGGAACCTAGAAAGAAACTCATGTTTCTTAGGAGAACTTAATATAACAGACATGGCTTTGAAAGTTGATGGGAAAAGGATAAACTTTACAATTTGAGTGAGAAAATAACATAACTTCTCTTCTCCATACTATGCACTATACACTGGAATTCCAAAATAAATTCCAGATCGATTCCAAACCTAAATGGGAAAAGGCAACACTGTAAAACTTCTAAAACACAAGAGGAAAATTTGTGATTCATAGTATGGATAAAGTTCTCAAATAAGACAATAAAAACACAAATCATATAAGACTAGTAAACTTGATGGCATCAAAATAAAACATTTCTCTGTAAAAAAAAGACAGATGCTCCCAACCACAGACCAGGAAAAAGTAGCTGTAAGGACAAACTACAAAACAGGGTGGGGGCAGGAGGGGTTTGGGGAAAGACAATCTAATAGAAAAATGTCAAGAATATAAGAACACTTATGTTTCAAACTTTTTGATATCTGAAACAATGCTGTAATGAGTATTTTTGAACATGTATTTCAAATGTCTTAATAAACTTAATATTGCCAAAATTCCTCCATAGAGTAGATCAATATCAATTTCCATTCTTCATGGCAGATGAGTGCCCATCTCCCCAATGTCAATAGTGTTCTTGAACTTCAAATCTTGTTCCATCTAATAAGTGAAAAATGGCAACTTATAGTTTAATTTGTATTTCTCTTATTATGAGAGAGAACAGCCATCTTTTGCTATGCTTAAGAACCATCTGCATTTCATATATGAAAACCGATGCTACGGGTCAGCAATGAGTCAGGACAACAGAAAGCACTCTTAGTATTACCCTCAGGAAAGGATTTAACCCAGGTGCTTCCAAAACACTGGAAGGGCTGGAGGGAAGGAAGGCCAGGGAAGGCTGCCAGTGAGTACAGGAAATCAAAAACGCACAGGAATTGCAGGAAACCATGGTTGATGATCTCAGCTGCCTGCAGCCCTGAAGCAGGTGATTAACAGAACGCAGAAGCTCCTGCAAAACGTCACGTATGCCATTGAACAAGCCTACACGCCTGCCCTCTGATTGCTAAGGAACAATAATGGCCTGTTTCCCTTTTGCCTTCCAAATAGTGCACGTGCCTCTCATTAGCAGAATGCAAATAAAACCCTCTTAAGCAAGAGAACCAAGGAAGTGTGGTTTCCAGGCTTCCAGCCCTCTACAATAGTTTAGAAGACAGGTCTAGAACTGAGTATCAACTGCGATGACCCACATAGTCCTCTCCTTTGGTTACTCACCATTCATGCACACCCTTCTGGCTAGGTTTAAACTTCGAAACAACACCGTGCTTCCACCTAATGCAATTATCCCTCATGCAATCAAGTCATGATCACCTTCCTCCTAAAAGGCAAGTGACAAAGCCCTGTTAGTCACTACCTCCATGTCTGATGTTCATTCTTTTCAGTGCAAAACAATTTGCCTTTGCCATCCTATAACTTGAAGACTAAATTAAAAGGTTAACTAACAATGATACACCCTATATAAAACAATAGTAGAAGGAGAGGGAAAAAAAGACGTAACTGGTCACTATATTAAATATGTACTTTACAAAGCAAGAAGAAAATATTCATTGTTGCTAAAGTCTTTGTTTCTGCAACTGCTCCTGAGGGGATAGCTAATATTTATTTTTTATTTGTATTCATGGGGTACAAGTGCAATTTTGCTACGGTGACATTTTGCATTGTGGTGAAGTCAGGGACTTCAGTGCATACATCACTGAAGCAACGCAGCCTTGTGGTATAATTTGAAGTCAGACTATGTGATGCCTCCAGCTTTTCTCTTGCTAATTTTAAAATTCTGCCTTTCACTTTGACTTCAGACATTCTGAATGTAATATGCTGTGGTGAAGTCCCTTTTGCAATACATTTGACTCGGGATTGCTGGGCCTCCTTTATCTACGTCTCTCTCTCTTGCTATGCATGGGAATTTCTCCTCAATTATTCCCTCCAATAGGTTTTCTAAACTTACTGATCTCTCTTCCCCCTCAAGAACACCAATAATTCGTAAGTTCAGTCACTTTATGTAGTCTCAGATGTCTAAAATGCTTTGTTCATTCTATTTTTTCCTTATTTTTGTCTAACTAAATTATTCAAAAGACCTGTCCTTCACGTTCTGAGATTCATTCTTCTGCTTAGTCTAGTCTATTATCAAAGGTTTTTAAATATATTTTACATTCCCTTAAATAAGCTTTTTAGTTCTGGAGTATGTTATTATTATTTTTTTAAGATATCTGCCTCCTTGGTAAATTTTTCATTCACATCCTGAATTTTCTGATCTCTTTGTATTGGTTTTCACATTTCTCTTGCATCTCAATGAGCTTCTTTAAAATCAATATTTTGAATTCTTTGGTGTATTGAGTTCTTTTTGTTTAGGATCTATTGCTGGACAATTGTTGTAGTCCTTTGGTTGTGTCATATTTCCTCGCTTTTCCATTTTTCCTGTGACCTTCTGTAGATATCTGTACATCTGGTATAGCAGTCACTTCTTCCAATTTCTTGAAATTGCTTTCATAGGGAGAATTTTTTCCTGAAGATGTATATATGCTGTTGAGTACAACACTTTGGCTTTGATTTTGGGTGCTTGTGTCAGTGTTATTTTTATGTGATTTCTTCAGCAATATACAGGGTCAGTGATATCTGTGATTTTCTCAGTGGTTTGGGTCAGTGGTCCCCAACCTTTTTGGCACCAGAGGCCATTTTCATGGAAGACAAGTTTTTCACAAACCAGGGTTGAGGGGACGGTTTCAGGATGATTCAAGCACATTACATTTATTATGTACTTTATTTCTATTATTATTACATTGTAATATATAATGAAATAATTACACAACTCACCATCATGCAGAATCAGTGGGAGCCCTGAACTTGTTTTCCTGCAACTAATGCCACTGCTGATCTGACAGGAGGTGGAAACAAAGGACATCCTTGATGACATCACTGACCTCCTCAGTTAACCAACCTGGAAAAAATGACACCCTCCCTCTCTCTGGACTTACTTTAAGAAATAATAAATCTCCATATTAAGCTAGTCTATATTAAAATTTCCTGTTTCGACCAAAAACTCTACAAGTTTTATTATTTCTCATTGTGATCAAACAATAAGCTTAACTACTATATTGTAATAATTTATTCAAAAGACTTCAGTTTTAAACATCTATAAAACATTCAGTAATCCATTATTTCTTTATTTTTAACATCATAAATTTAAGTGGTAGAAGGAACAAAAAATATGTAATGAGACTGACTGTATTTCAGCAGTGTATCTTAGAAGAGGGAAACCAAAAAACCCACCATCATCAAAACAAATAAACAAACTTTATTAGGCATGTCTATGTTTTATTTTCCTTCAGGTGATATTTCTTGGAAAATTACATTTTCAAGCAATCAGTCCTTACAAACAGAGCAACCTTTCCAAAAATAAAATACAGTATCTACATTCTCAAAACTCACAAAACCAACTGGAAATGTCTGGTTGTCAACCAATAGTGTCATGCTCAAGTCAGTTTCACATCAAAGTAATAATCTATAACTAATTTCAATAGTCAAATTCCAATTCTAAATATTACTAGAGACTACCATTGTTATTCTCAACTGTACTGACAATTGTCTTATTGCTGAATTGTACATTATAAATTGTCTTTGGCAACTTTTATTTATCAATTACCACCACGGGACACCTATAAAGATTTGTATTAATTTAGTATTTCAAAACTTTATTATTTAAATGTAATTTGTAATAGATGCTAGAATAGGAAAGCCTCTGAACATGCCTAATAACAAAAAAAAAAAATCACTAAATGATTACTAAAAGCGTTTCAGTTTTATGTACAAGTATATAATTCAACTCAACTTTACCAGTGAAAATATTACAGTGTTCCCTCCCATTCTCTGTAAGATCTTCTGTGGTAAAGGACAAAAAAAATAAATGGAGAAAGTAACATCTTGGGTATCTGTCAATTTTTCTGGAAGGTTGTTTCATATAAATTTAAAATGGCCTAAAATTGGCCAGAATATAATATTTATTTTCACTATAATACCTCATAAACTTTAAAGTATATTGACAGCTTATTAATTTTTAATTCTTGTTCCATGGAAAAAGCCTATTTTGGAGGCATGGCACAACAGTAACAAGAAATTTAAACTGGAAGCTCGAGTCCAGAAATTTAACTAAAAAATCTTTTCTATATACAATAAAATCATCAACTTAAATTATAAATGGCTTCCACTAAAAATTACCACTCAAAAATTCACAAAAAGTAAATTAAAATAGATATGGCAGAAAGTGCACTCTGAAATATGTACTATGTTCACATTACAAAGATAAATGATGAAGGTTAACCAGCAAAAATTCAAATAGGTATATAGGCAAACATTTGTATGCAAACTTCCATGAATAAGATATAAGAAACGATTCATTTGGATAATTTTATGTACAGCTTGTATACACTTTAAAACAAGTACAACTGAGAATGATTCTATGTAAAAGCCACAATAAAGTCAAATGAAATACGAAATAACAGTCTTACAAATTGGTCTCTCTTAGGAGTTCTCAGAAGAATAATAATTAGGACACATTATTCTAAGAAATGCCCTCTTCTTGATCAATCATTTCTGTTTTAACTGAAAACACATCTGCCAGCATATGTTTTGGAATTTCCGAACCTCTGACTTTCAAAGCATAACAAGCATTCTCCACTTTGGCCAGACTTTGTTTCAAGGTATACAGCTTCTTAGAAACCTCATATGGTCCAGTGTTGCCAATGAATGAAAATCCATCGTAAACCTGACGTAAAAACTGGCTCACTTCAAAGGGGGTGTCAATGTCCCCATTCCCCACACTGTTAATACACATCCGCATCAATTCTCCAGTTAAATCAGCCACTCCCAGAAGGTAATCAACAGGTGTGACTTTCAGCCTCCAAGTGCCAAACTCCTTATCTTGTGCATCAGAGGAGGGCTGGTAAAACAAAACAAAAAACACACACACAAAGAAAATACACTGTGAAAAAGAGTGAATATAGCATGCATTACATTATAAACTACAAAATCAATAGCAGATCACACTAATTATCTCTAATAACCTGTTTTGCTTAATAATCATTTGGGTGTTACAAGAGGAAATCTACGCCCTTGGTAAGGAGTTGAACCAGATGACTTCAAGATGCTTTTGAAATCTAATACTGTATCATCTTAAAACCAACTATTTCCAACTTCACTTGACATACAAGATGAAAACATTCTTAAACAAGGCTTAATGACTTTATTGTATGACAATGACTTATTTAAAGGACAGATCACAAGGCCCTCCAGATTTGTGAGCCTAAGTCACTTTGTCCCTTTCTGACCTCTTACCTTTTCCTACTCAGGACTGACCATCACAATTTATTACTCTCTCACTGCATCCTCGATTCCCTTAGACGCCTGTATTTCCTACTACACCTGCCCAACACAAACAGAATCCTGAATCAACACTAAAATCTACTCGTTAGTCCTTTATTCAGGTGGCTGAGAACCACTCAGTTAAAAAATAATCACAACTACATAGAGTTTGGACGAATTGCTCACCAATCCTTTTACTTATTCTTAGATGGTTCTCTCTCCAGTCTCTTCACACACTATTCCAAACCTTCACCACTCTCCTCAGTCCCCTGCTCAATCCCAAACCTCTTCACTTTCCATAGACAACCTTGCCTAATTTCACTGACCTGCTCTTTTGCCGGATCACCTAGCACAATCTCTCAATTACCTTTATACCTACCAAAAAAAAAAAAAAAAACAACAAAACCACAAAACTTATTTATATCCACCCACGTCCAGCTTTACCTTCTATCCTCCAGTCTCAGATGATGAGTTGTCCCTCCTCCTGTTTGAGGTTAACTCTTCCAAATGACCTTGACCCATCTCCTCCCACCTCTTCCAGGACCTTGCTTCATAAGGTGTATGCCCTTGGGCAAGTTATTTCATCTCTCTAAACCTCAGTTTCCTCATCTGTAAAATGGGATAACAGTACCTACCTCAGAGGTTTAGTTTAAGGATTAAATGAGATAACATTTACCAAGTTCTTGGCACAATGCCCAACACAAAGTAAATACTCAATAAATGTTAGCTGCTATCATCACCACCGTCATCATGTAAATCTCCTCTCTCCACATCAATTTCTCTCTATTGGATTCTTTCTGGTAGAGACAATGTCTAAATTGCTATTAAGAGATTGTATGTTTAAAACACTAGGTGAAGCTGCCATTACATCACAGGGGAACGGCAAAGGTGTGTAGTAAGAACTGTGTTATGTTTTTGAGGAACTAGTGAGGTACTGCTTTTGAGTAAAGTAAGAAGTAGTACAGGATGAGACTAGGGGGATAGTTTTACTAGGATCACTCTGGTTGCTATGTATCCAATATATGAATCCTGTTTGAAATCTTCAGAGACCATCTGGTCCAATGCCCTCATCATACAGCATATGAAATGAGGCCCAAGAATCACCATAGGTAATATAGCCAGTTACTGGCACTATATGTTTCTATTCTATTTTTCTGTATGTTTGAAATTTTCCACAATAAAAAAGTTTTTTTTAAAAATTAAATTTAATGGTTTTGACAATATTCTCAACAGGCAAGTCAGAACAAAATGCCTTTCCTTACCAAATAACCACAAGTTTTAGCATCAAGAATCTTTAGCACTAAAAAGAAAAATTACTTATGAATGTGGTCCTAATCTGAGAAGTGTATACAGATATCACGGCACCATAATCTTAGAATAATTTGGTACCTAAGCCCTAAAAACAGTACATTTACTCTCGGTTTTCTAGCCTCTTTCCCAATTTAGAGGAAACTATGGTAAGATATGGTAACCGCCCCAATGTTATTTAAGCAGGGTCAAATAGGCTTTACTTTTTTCTATAATTCAATCTATACTAGATGAATCAAAAACACGAAGAAATTTTACTTCTCAAAATGAATGCCTCCTTAATAAACTTCATATAATTTAAAAAGTTGAGAAAATACATGACTTCCTTAAAGTAAGTTACACTTGTCATGCCAAATTAGTCTTATTTTGTAATAGTAACATTTTAGTTGAAATTTAAGAAAATATTATTATTTCTACAGCTTCTTCCACCTCCTGCCTACATATCCTGAATCCTTGAGTGGTGTTTTAAAAAGCAATTTTAAAAAACAAAAAAAGACAAAAAAAAAGGAAAGAAATTACTTGATGTTATCTTTAAGTGTACTGGTATCAAATATTCAATATAGCCTGACTTACTGCCTAAATGTTTTATCTTGAAACTCAGAAGGAAAAAAATAGTATCTATTTAAAAGTCAAACTGCAAAAGTTTCTTTTTCTTAATTCATAAAAGCTACATACATTTCAGACACAAGCACTATGATCTGAGTAAGTGGTGAACAGAAGAGCTCTCACTGTGTAACAACTACTTTATAACAACGGACTACTGTGCACTTGTGTGTCAAGTGCTACACACTGCCTAATTAAAAATCTGTCATTCAAATCCTCTGAAACAACCCTTTGAGGTAGGTACCTGCTGCAAGGGGTTCCTGGGGCACACTTTGAGAAACACTGGCAAAGAGTGGGAAAGGGCACAGACCCAGATTTAGAACACCTGGTTTCAAACCTCACCTCTGCCAACTTTTTAGTTGTGTGGCTTCTGATAAGTTACTTAAACTCTCTAAAAGCCTGTTTCTTTCTCTATAAAACGGGGGTAATAATTCTTACCTTGTGAGGTTAATAAAAGGATTAAATGATTAAACAAGATAGTGCTTATAAAGGGCACATAAAAAATACATAGTAAAACCAAACAAGGACTATAATCAGTCAATAGTGCTTAAGGTAAAGAGCATTACTTTCCCTAATATGCCCATAGTTATTCTTGCTCTATCCACCAACTGAAATATGTAAAAAGACTATTTCCTTAGAATCTATGAAACCACACTTTAGAAAAACTATTCCCATCTCAATCTTCTTCGCATTACAAATCAGTAAATCTCCTACAAACATTATGCTGTTATATAATTATATAATAAATGTGAAATACAATTTTAAATTCTCACCGTCTTATTTTCTTTCCCATTGTCTTCAGTTGTAAATATCAATTGTTTATTAATTTCATCCATACTGATTAATGATCGTGTTTTGATAAAGTGTTGAAAAGAGACAGCTTCCACATATTCCTGCAGTCCTGAAAAATCAAGAAAATTACTAAGAATAAGCACGACTTATCAGTAAGAATGGCATAATAAAAAACTTCAAATTGATCATCACTTAAGCTCAACAAAAGTTTAATGGACGCCTACTGTGATGCCAGCACTAGGCTACTTAGAATAACCTGGGGACAGACGGTGGGGACTAGCACTGGACATGGCAAACATTTCTGTGACAGCTCAAATATATTGTTTCTTCTTTCTACTTCATGAGTCATTAGTCTTGAACATCTACTTTTTCCTACAGAGAAATATCAAAGATTTTTAAAAATTTTTTTTTAAGAATTTAAGAAAAGGCTACTCCATAGGCTTTAACAGAACTATATAGATTATTTTTTGCTTCCTTAAGCAGCAAAACGATGATTAAATCAACTAAGACATGAAATTGAAGATTATTTGGGTTTTTTTTTTTTTTTTTTGAGACAGGGTCCTCACTCTGTCGGCCAGACTAGAGTGCAGTGGTGTGATTATAGCTCACTGTAACCTTGAACTCCTGGGCTCAAACATGGATCTTTCTTAAAATTTTAGTAGCCAAAATCATTTTGAATAATGCAGATTAAAATGTCAAAATACAAAATACTGTTTGTCTCTTCATACCTCAGAATGGATCTAAGAAGAATTGATAACTTCTTTCTGCTTTAGCATTTCACATTTAAAAAAAAAAAAAAAGCTAAGCAATACAATTTTGTGCCAGGTGTAAATTCTAAAAAAAAAAAAAATAAATCACACTTGAATCAAAAGTAAATTTTGGTGAAGATGAAAATAGTACTATAAATATTTTTCAAGTATTTGTCAATTTACTGTCCCTTAGCTCCAGTATCTCAGATATTTTGGAAGTGGAACCTTAAAACACTTCTCCTATGACAGCTGGCAACATGTTAAGCTTTGTTGGTACAGGATGCTAGCTGATCAAGCAACAGTAAGGGAGCAAAGAGCTCTCTTCCTAGTTCTGGTGTGCCACTCGTAGCAGCCTTCTAAGTGTGGGGTAGCTAGCACCTCAGGGAGCCCGGCAGCATGTGGCTTCTCCCTTGGGACAGCTTCTTTTATACTTCAGAGAGTGGCTTCCCAGTGAGCCACCTCCTTGGGTGGAGATTTCCATAGCATGTCACTTCCCCATGGACAGCTTCCCAGACAGTTCCATCAACGCAACCCTTCGGTGAACACCTCTGCCACCCAATGGACCAGGCCTGTACCTCTCTAGGGAGGCCTGCATCTTACCTTGTAGGGGGTAATGGCTGTTCATTCTATCTGATATTTCTGTACTCTTTAAAGTTCTCTTTTCTTCTTATTAGGTACTCCCCTACATGGTTAATAATTCTTTACATTAATTTTCCCTGTTCAAATTTCTATGTAGTTGTTTCCTGTTTGGACTCTGATGAATACAGTAGGAAATTAAGAAAATACATAATGGTATTTCCCCTCTAGCCCTATCACCTAGAGAAGGTGCTCCATCTTCTGAGACTGGTCAGGATCAAGATCCAATCCCAGCAGGAAGCCTAACATGGATTCTGCCTTCAATGTATGGGGTGTTCCACCTTATGCTCTCTACTGGAAGCTTACTATTAATACGTCTCCCCCATACACTGATCCTATCTTTCTACTGCCCCATCTCCCTGTTCCCCTTCAGAGCTCAATTTCTTGTAGCTGGCTACATTTCCTCAACACCTTCATCTCACACTTCTCAGACTACTTCATTCAGTCTAGCTTGAGCCCATCTCTACACCAAAACTGCTCTCGTTAAGATTACCAAACTAAGTCAGTCTAGTGGATGTTTTTTCAGTCTTAATCTTAGCAGCATTCAGCATTTTTGACCACTTTCTCCTTCTTTAAACAAGTTTTCCTTTGATTCCTTTGACAGCATTATCTTCTGGTTTCTCATTTTTCTACTTCTCTAGCCATGTCTTCTTAGTCTCCACCTTTATTAGTCCTAGGTTCTCTCAAGTTCATCTGCATTTGATTTCAATTAACCCCACTGTCCCCAAACTTCACTTCTCTGGCTTAGAGTCACATATATTCAAATGTACACTTGATGTCCTGTCAGAGATACCTGACAGTCAACAAGTCCAACAGTGAACTTACAATCTGCCTTTCAAACCTGGTCCTCTTAGTTCTTCTCCCCATCCATTCTTCACCTCTTTTCATTCATCCTCATACTGCAGACTGTTTGCCTTTTTAATATATAACTATGACCACATCATTCCCCTGTTTAAAGCCCAAACAGATTCCTGTGGCTCTTAGAATACAGGACAAAATCATTAACATGACTTTTAAGACCCTGCTTAATTACACCCCCAGCGACAATATCAGCCTCAATTCATACTACAGTCAAGTCATAACTCACAAAGGGTTACATTTCCAAGACGGGTACATAAAGCCGTATCTGTATAATGTAAGACTTGCTCTTAAAATCCTTTAAATCAACAAAAGTACAAGGCTTCTATGCACCCTGTAATATGAATTTTTCCTACAGTTAAGTCCCTACTATTTCAATACAGGCATCTGTGTCTTAATGATGGGGACATGTTCTGAGAAATGTATCACTGGGCAATTTCATTGTGTGAACATCAGCGTGGACTGACCCAGACCCGGACGGTTTAGCCTTCTACACACCGAGGCTATATGATACTATTGCTCCTGGGCCACAAACCTGTACAGCATGTTACTCTACTGAATTCCGCAGGTGGCTGTAACACAATGGTAAGTATTTACGTATCTAAACGTATCTAAACATAGATATGTTATGCTCTAACATAGAGAAAGTTCAAGGACCTGGCCCAAAACGCTGAAAAGCATTTTTGGTCACATGTAGGTAAAAGGATGTTTAAACAAGTTATGTTTCAACTTGATAAAAAGGACATCCGCTATTTTCCGTGAATAATCCCCAAGGTGAAAATTTTCAACCTACTGCCACAGTCCATCGAACAATGCCTTCCCCTTCAGCCTTTGCCTTGGATGAAATCCAATTAGAATTATTTACACAATCAGCTGCCAGTAAGAGAGAAGTCTGTAGGATGCTTTTTATGTAATTTGTTATTTTCCTCCTGTTCTCCAATTAGAACATACACAGGGAAAACCCAATTTAAGGCTTCTGATTATTTTTACTTATTCTTATAATATTTAAGCAATATATATCCCGTCCACTTCTCCATCAAAAACCATATATAAAGTCAAACAGTTAAGACAAAGATTTCACTATAAATTCATATCTCACATGTCTCAACTTTGTTTCTGGGCTTTTAATGCTTTTTTAGAAAATTGTTTACCATATAACTCAGCAATTCTGCTCCTAGGTATACACCCAAGAGAATAAAAGCATATGTTCACACACAGACTTGTAGGCAAATGTTAATAGCAGTATTTTTCACAACAGCCAAAAAATGGAAACAACCCAAATGCCCATCAATTGATGAATGGATAAACAAACTGTGGTATATCCATAGAATAGACTGTGATTCAGTTATAAAAAGGAATCAAGTACTAAGACATGCTATGACCTAGACGGACCTTGAAAATAATATTAAGTGAAGTCAGACACAAAAGGCCACATATTATATGATTCTATTTATATGAGATGTCCAGAACAGATAAATCCACAGAGACAGAAAAGTCAAATAGTAGTTGCTAAGGGTTGGGGGTTTTGACTGCTAATGGGTAAGGTGTTTCTTTTTGGGGTGATGAAATGTTCTGGAAGTAGATGACAGACGTATAACCCTGTGAATATACTAAAAACCACTAAATTGTTCAATTTTAATGGGTTAATCTTATGGTATGTAAATAAACTATATTTCAATTTTTAAAAATTGCATACATGTAACTGTCTCTAGGAGTAGCACCTGAATTTTAAAACAAGTTAGCTTTACCCGATCACCAAAATGTTAAAACAAAATCAGATCCACGTTTGATTCATAGGCTACTCTGCTAAAAATCTATTTCTGAATACATTAATTGTACATTGAAAATAAATATATCTACAAACCTTAGCTTTGTAATGTACAAGAAAAGAACTTTTATCTGAGGAAGGCATGTTTTTTTTAAATTATCAGGCCCAGAGAGACATTAAAATGCGACAGCAATCACATCCTACTCTCCACTTTGAACTATGTATTCCTCATCTTTTGAATCTGCCTATTATTTCAAGTGGATATATGTTAACCTAATAATGCCACACCAGACACTATTACTCACACCCTATAATTTAACAATGTATAGCCAATCACTCATCAATCTTATTTCTGTAAACCAATGAGAATTCCTGACAAACAACTTTGTATCAAGCCCATTCTCTGTCCCCCTTTTTTGCCTTTTGCAAGAATGGAGCTCATATCCCAGGTTACTTGGGTCTGAGTCTTCCGGGCAGCTGTCCTCACTTTGGCTCAAGTAAATTCTTTAGATTATAATTTATGCATAATTATATAAAAATTGTATTTTCCCTTTTAGGTTGACAAGAATATGCATTATACTACCAACAGTAAAACCTAAATGCAATTCCATTAAATTGGATTTTTTCTGTCTGAGCAGGGCTTTTACTTTAGCATTGAATAATGTATGTTGAGTAAATCAGTGTGGCTGAGTTTTTATCCCAAATGAAAATAAATTTTAGAATTTAGCACAACGTTACAGATTAATTCTGCTAAATTCCAGAACGGATAAGTACAAATATTTGTTAATGGCTAAGTACCAAACAAAATAAGGAATGCTTTCCATAAACATAATTCATTTAATTTTCAAAACAATTCAGGAGGTAGCTACTATTGTTCTATGTTAAGGGTGAGAAAGTTGAAATTCAAACAGATTGTATACCTTGTTCCAAGGTTATAGAGCTAAGGAATATCACAGCCAACATGGAAGCCCAGATCTCCCTGATGGCAAAGTCTATCTCTTTTTACTTCACCTCCCTGAGTAAATATTATCTCTTAAAAGTGGACCTGAACAACTAGAAAAGTTAACACCAATCTGGAATCTTCTAAAATTGACTTTCCTAATACCAAAGGATCACATTCTCTTCCTATCTCCCTTAATCCTTATAGTAATCCCTTGAACAACTCTCGTCAGCTCTTTCAACTCCCTTGTCCCTTGGAGTGATGCTCAAAATATTTTAACAGGAATATAAATTATTCTATAACTAAATGTAAACCCAAAAATCTTTAAAATATCCTTTTATTTTCCTAATACATTACACTATATTTATTATAAAACTGCTTACCAAATGATATAGAAAATAACATATTATCCCCCAAATTGTTCCAATAATTCTCAAATCATTTCTTAAATTTTTAGATGCTGTTGGTGAGAGCTTTTGTATTTAGTCGCCTCTAGCTAAATGATTCCTTTGCTGGAGCCATGGTTTGACAGTGAGAACGTCATCAAACTCTCCCTGTGACCCCCTCCATTGAAAGGATCAGGGGACTGGGTATCCTGCCAATGTGGAGGACTCACAGGCCTGCCCCCACCTCAGCTTTCAGCTCTCCCCACCACTCCTCAAATCTCTACTCATCTCTCCCCCGACCACTGGGGGAGGAAGAGAGTAGAAAAGAAGAAAGGAAGTTTGTGCTGTCACTCACTGGGGGGGTGTGTGCTGTCCTTTGGTGGTAATCACTAAAATTCCCTTCCCCCAGACATCCTGCCTGTGTGCAGACTGCCACTCCCCTCTCCACCAGGGGGTATGCCTCAAATAACGCAATGCTCCCTGATCCCATCTGAGGGATTATTACTGCAGTCTAAGGAAATATGCTCTGCATGAAATGAAACACCTGTTTATATCCCTGGTCCCCAGTAGAACTCCCAGATCCTATCTGCTTCTCCCCTTAGAGCATCTTTTGGGGGGAGGGGTTACAAAAGAGTCCACAGCTGGGCTGTACAACATAAACCCCTCACCCCATCCCTGGACTTAACTCAAAAGCAACTGCTCAGTCTCTCTACCCAAAAAAATGACATTTGTAGCTTGTCCCCTAGCTGGAGTGCACAAACCAAAAAGTATCTGTTACAGACTGAACTGTGTCACCCAAAAAATTCATACGCTGAGGCCCCAACCTCTAGCACCTCAAAATGTGACTGTATTTAGAGACGCGATCAAGTTAAAATGAGGCCATTATAATGTGCCCTAATCCAATATGACTGGTGACATAAGAGATTAGGACACACAGAGGGACACCAGAGATGCGCATGCGCGCGCGCGCACACACACACACACACACACACACACACACACACTAAACACCATGTGAAGACACAGGGACAAGACAGCCTTCTGCAAGCCATGGAGAGAGACCTCAGGAGAAATCAAACCTGCCGATACCTTATTCTCTAACTTTAGGCCTCCAGAACTTTAAGAAAATAAGTTTCCGTTGTTTAAGCCAGTGGTCCCCAACCTTTTTGGCAACAGGGACAGGTTTCATGGAAGACAATTTTTCCATGGACAGCGGTGGGGGGGGGCGGGGCGTGGCAGTGGGGCGGGGAGCTCAGACGATGATGCTAAGATGATGCTAAGGATTGGGAGCAGAGAAGCTTTGCTCCTTCACCCACCGCTCACCTCCTGCTGTGCACACCACCCCCACTTCTCTGCGTCCTGGTCCCTAACAGGCTGCAGACCAGTATCAGCCAGCAGCAGGGAGTTGGGGATCACAGCTTTTTTTTTTTTTTTAATTTTTTTTTTTTTATGTAACGCTTCACGAATTTGCGTGTCATCCTTGCGCAGGGGCCATGCTAATCTTCTCTGTATCGTTCCAATTTTTTAGTATATGTGCTGCCGAAGCGAGCACGGGATCACAGCTTTAAGTCACCAGTCCGTGGTATTTTATTATGGCAGGCCTGCCAAACTAACATACTATTTTGGATCAGCGTATGTTTGGTGTCTAGGATAAACCACAGGTGCTGAAATTTGTATTATTAATTTTATTACTCATCCGTTAATAATATACTATTTATCAACAGACACAGATGTATTTTTATTTTAACAACCAAAATGGACATAATAGTATATCAAACTGAATATCTTGTCCTACTTTTTTCCATTGTCATCCTGCTTATGTTTATGAGGAAAATCTTAATATTTGGGGTAAGGAAGATAAAGCCTTTACTAGGTTAGGTTCCAAAGTCAACAGGCAAAATAAATCCATATGGGAAGAAACCAATGATACCACCTACTAGCTTATAACCTTGGGTATAACTTTTGTGAGCCTCAATTTCCCCATTTGTAAAGTGGTAAAAACATTATCTATGATTTAGGGGTACTGCAGAAATCTATGAGGTCATGAATATAAAGAAGAACAGTGGCTTAAGAAATATCTCTAACTGGCCCAAAACATCCACTTAACTCGCCATTCACATTCTCAGATAAAAGAATTAAAATATTATTTAGGGTATGAACTTAGTTTTGTGCACCAAAATGTCTCAAAAAAATGACAATTTGTATCATTATCAGTGATAAAAAAGCAATATTTTTTTAGATAAAAAGGCATTTCTCAACTGTTAATTTTTCAATAAGAGAAAAAAATAAGACACAAAAATTTTTTCAAGTGGATTATTTCAAGTAACTAATTATTCATTCGTTTCCTTAACCATTCCTTGGGATAATTTGTAATATACTCTGATAAGAAATGTGTAGAAAACAGACGTAACCTTTTGTTGTTGTTCAATCATTAGGATACTCAATGTTTGGGCTCACACAAGTATTCCTTAGGGAAATGCTCTGCGTGCCACTAGCACTATTCTTAATGAGGAAAAGCACAGAACTCCTTTAGTTCAATGCCAGAATTGTTTTATCTTCAAGTCAAAAGAACAACTATTTGGAATAACACCAAAACAAGCATTTAACAATTACAAGCAGCAAGCTATTCATAAGCATCATATTGTTAATGCTAATCTAATTATAAATAACCTTATTTTATCAAATAAAATATCTGTCAGCAAATTTTTAAGTCCCAGATACCTCTTTATTTGACATCATTCCCTAACTTTGAGAAAAAACATCTTTGTTACTTCAATTCAAATAACCTCATTTTAAAGATTTCTTACAGAAAACTGAGATATAGAGAATCCTTATTTTTTTTAATCCATGAGTAGGTAACCTTCAAAGAAAACCTATAAATCATAAAGACCTAAAAAAGACTATGACATTTATAATAATTCTCAATGATATGGTGAAGTGGGAAAATCTGAAGGAAGGGCACACCTATTTTGCTAATGCCCTGTCTTTCCAAGAGTGTAGAGCTTGCTTCCTGATTTAAGAAACACTCTACAGACTCAATGAGGTATCTTTTACCTTTTTTCCCTCCATTTCTGTTATGTTCTAAAGACCATTGTATAGCTTTCTAGGTGTCCTTTGCTATCATTTTACGGTCTTTGACTTTTTTAAAACTCTTTCCTTACACCTTACTCATTGATGAAAGAAGGACACACAAAATAGAGCTACTAGACCCAATACAACAAATTGAGGATGTCCCACTAGATATTTGGGGAACTCTAAGTTGTCAGAATTAGTAGAGCCTAACCATGAACCAGTAAGGAATTGAGGAGTTTAATCTAAACATGAAAAATATGACATCACTTTTCACACATGAAGCACTAACACTGTAAGAAAATAAACAAGTTTTTACAAAAATGTAAGTTTTAAGCACAGATTGAAGTCAAAAGTGAGAAATACTGTGGTCAGCTTTGACTATTAATTGCCATGAATTTTTGCAAGATAGGCTTATTGCATGATGTGATAGAAAAAAATGATAAAGATTATGGGTTATTCAGGCTCTTGCCATTAGTTATTCAAGTTAATATGATACTTAGGAGACGTCGTAGAATTGGACTTCTGTTTAATACAGTAAGACATTTAGAATGTACTGCTTCAGTTCAAGAACTTTCTAGAAATTGAGATATCTAACTTGCTCTCCCATCACCAACTCTACCACCATCAGCCTTCAAGATTATACATGCATACCTAATTTATATATATAGCAGAACCACTGTGTTTGAAATATTTTCCTGCGATAGATTTATCTCTACTATGGTCACAGCCACTGCTCTAGCTATAGGGGAGGGAGCAACAGCAGTAATTCACTGAGGTTCCTTATGACAATATTCATGCTCATGTATAAACCAACTGATAAATACCATTATTCCTGACCTGCATCCCGGAGAAAATCTACAACACACCTGCAGACTGGAGATGCCATCTCTGGATTCCAACCAACCCTGAGAACTGACAAAGTTCCAACTTACCTTCTCTCCGTGCACCTCCACTAGGAGAGGAATACAAACATTTTGAGAGAGCAAATAGGGTAAGGCAGAAGTGTTACTACTAACATTATCTGACCTGCCAATCAATGAGCAATGACAAGAGTACCCGAGAGAAACTTCACCAAATGGGTTTTGACAGTGAGTGTTATTCACATTCATGGCATGGCTCTTTTCACTAAACATGGCCCATATATGCAACACAGCACCAGCAGGAAGAGAATTACTATTGATGTCCTCTCCTGATACAAAGAACTGCTCTAGAAAAAGGAACTAGGAACTCATCAGTCAACACTAACTTTTCTTTGTTCAAAAAAATAGTTATAACTTACATACAGTAAAAAGTGCATAAATCTTAAGTGTGCAGCTCAATGAATTTTCATGTGTTCACCTAAGAACCCTAACCTAGATCAAAATACAAAACATCACTATCACCTCAAAAGGTTCCCTCATGCCTCTAGTTAGGAAGCCCTGCCCCTAACCTCCACTCCCAGGTAAATAGTACCCTCCCCTTTCATCTCTCTACATTAGTTTTGCATGTTCTTGAATTTCACATAAATGGAATTACACAATAGGCCCTCTTTTGTATTCCCCTGTTGATGGTCATTTTTTAGTTTAGGCTACCATGACTGTAGCTGTAAAACTTTCTGATTCCCAACATGACGCTCAAAGATCAAAGGAAATGCTCATGAGAACATTCTGGGTTTCGGAGTTTTGGACTAGAGATGTTCAAGAGGTGTAATGCAAATATTTCAAAATCTGAAATCTAAAACACTGCTGGTCCAAGCATTTCAGATAAAGGATACTCAATCTGTATCTGAATGATATAGTATCTCTCTTGTTAATGAGCTCATATTAAGAGAAAAGGACAAAGAAGAAAGAACCAAGCACTTTACAAGTTTATTCAACTAAAGTGAAAATGGTGGTAACCACCAAGAATCCAGTACACCATGAACCTTTCAAAATGAACACCTAAGGCCCACTATTACCCTAAAATTTCTAGATATGGTGTAACACCATGAGATGTTTGGGTTCATCTGGTTAAATTCTCTTTCGTGAACCTACTGAAACAGAAACTTAGAGCCACCAGTGAGATCTACCCGTAGCTGGAAATGAAAAGTGCCCTGTCCGAACATACTCTACACACCCAACAATAAAGTTCATTCTATTAAGTTGGTGTTCTCAATTAATTTACTAAAAATCAACCAATGACTATTACTGTACACTATTAGAAAAATAAAGCCAACTATATGTTTTTGGATTGCCTTTACATTACTACTCAAAAGTCTCAGTTTTTTAAAGCCGGTAATATTATTTCACCAGGTGTCAATTAAAATTTACACAATTCACACATAAATCATGTAAGCACACTATTTTTTTTTAAATGTTACCATGGAAGCAAACCAAGATTTACCTGTAGTGATGGCTCGATGAAATTGGTGCATGTCTTCTCCTGATACCTCCTGCGCTACCTGTAGTATCTTCTGTCGGACACCATCCAATTTTATTTCTGATTCATTCAGTATTTCTTCCATATCAGGAGCACTATAATCAAGACATTGGAAACTTTTAGAACATGAATCAGATGCTTTGATGGTGAAAAATAAAATAATCTAAATATCAACATATGATAAAATAAATACTACATATATTTGGATACTTCTAACACTAAACTACAATCATTTTATTAGTAAGATGTAAAAACACAGAAAATGCACACTTATCCAAGTTAAGCTTTACTGTAATGGATTCTAATGATCAAAAATTTAATATATTTGCACAAATAGCTATATCTTTTTTTTTTTTTTTTTTTTGAGACAGAGTCTCACTCTGTTGCCCAGGCTAGAGTGAGTGCCGTGGCGTCAGCCTAGCTCACAGCAACCTCAAACTCCTCAGCTCAAGCGATCCTCCTGTCTCAGCCTCCCGAGTAGCTGGGACTACAGGCATGCACCACCATGCCCGGCTAATTTTTTTTTCTATATATATTTTTAGCTGTCCATATAATTTCTTTCTATTTTTAGTAGAGATGGGGGTCTCGCTCTTGCTCAGGCTGGTCTCGAACTCCTGAGCTCAAATGATCCGCCCACCTCGGCCTCCCAGAGTGCTAGGATTACAGGCGTGAGCCACCGCGCCCGGCCTAAATAGTTATATCTTAATGAACATTCTGAGTAGAACACAAAATCCCTAGCTGTCCTGAAAATAAGAATTTTCCCCTATTTTTATTAAAATATTTATTCCTAAATTGTACCTGCTGCTAATGTCCTCCAATTCTAATTTTCACAAACCATAGAATATTCTAATAGTTAGTTACTATCCACAGAAGTATAAAGCATAAAAAATATATAAACTAACAAATTTGAAAGATGTTTACTCACCTTGTAATCCTATGGAGTAGAAAAATTGTCCTTTTACTTTCAACAGTTATATCCCGACTAAGTTTCACAAGTCTCTCATATTTGTCATGCCTTGCATCAAGTTCCTGCTGAAATGCTAAGAACACATTTTTTTTTACTATAAGCATATTTATTTTACACTCAAAGCCTATCAAACAATACAAAGAATGTGTGTCACAGTACGAATGCAGCCAATGGCTATAGTCACCTGCGTTCATTTAAGGAATAACACGGTAGAACAGGGTGGTGGTAATGACATTAATTCTGAGAACACAAAAAGCTGAACACTATAAATAATCTCTATCATTTACTGTCTACAGTGTTCTTAATTGTCAAACATCCTGGGTCTACATCACTAAAATTCTTGAAGTACTTAGAGAGGTACACTGAACAATATTGTTCAAATTTGTTTTATTATGTTCTCAGGTGTCTAAATCTTTAAAACTAAGTGTATAGTAATATTTTCTGTAAATGCCAACTATGCACTGAAACACATAAATTCCTGAATCCTTTACCATGTGTCACTGATTTATTCTTTCCCAACATTTATCCCTCACTAGCTAAAATTACTTTGTTTATTTGTAAATTTCCTTGTTTATTAACCATATTCCCCAATAGAATGTAGATTTCATGAAGGCAGGGGTTTTGTCTTCACCACTGTATCACAGCATAGAATAGTGCCTGGAAGTGGATGTTCAGAAAATACTTCTTAAATGAACTGCTTGCTGAAATCACAGGCAGTACAACACATGGCATGACAGCATTTGCTGTAGTTTGAGATAAACCTGATTTCCAACCAGCAGTGTGCAATTCCTTGGGAACTAAGAAGTTTTTGACAAGGAACTACAAATCAATGTGCCCAAGAAGCATGGCCTCTAACATGGAATGAATAATGCATCTTACTGATGAGCAGCTCAGCTATTAATTTTTCAAACGTACACTAATGCCGTTAGAATTATTAAAATATAAATTATTCATAAAAGGTAGTAATATAAATTAATTTTTTAAAGCACTGTTGAATCTGTCTTAACAGTTTCATACGGTCTTCCTAATCTAAGTTACCTTACAGATGCTTCACTGTATCTATACTACAGAAAAGCCTCTTGCCTGGTCTCTCTGTTTCCACCCACTCTTGCCTTTCTATAGCTACAGAGTGATATTTAAAAAAAAACCATACTTTAGTTTTTTAAGACTCTCTAATGACTCTGCATTACATTTAACAAACTCCAAACTCCTTATAAGACCTTACATAATTTGGTCCCTTGAAATACTCCCATGGAGAACACATCATCACTTACATAGCAATCCAGCCATGGATGTATAACCTGAATCTAATCATAAGGAAATATTCATCAAATCCAGTTGAGGAACATTCTGTAAAACAAGGCTCATATTCTTCAACAATATCATTGTCATGAAGGACAAAGAAAGGCTGAGAAGCTGTTCTGGCTTACAGAAAACTAAAGAGACGTGACAACTAAATGTGATGTGTGATCCTGTACTAGATTACTAAGGAGGAAAAAAATGCTAGAAAGACATTTTGGGGACAACTTTTAAAACATGCACTGTAGATTAAAGTATTGTATCAATGTTAAATTTCCTCGAGTTAGTAACAGCACCATAGTTACACAAGACAATAGGTGGGGTGTGGTGGCTCTCAACTGTAATCCCAGCATTATGGGAGGCCAAGCCAGAGGATCTCTTGAGGCCAGGAATTTGAAACCAGCCCTGAGCAACATAGCAAGACCCGGGACCCCATTTCTACAAAAATTTTTTTTAAATTCTTACTCTGAGCAGGGCAATAGAAAAAAAAAATATATTATTCTTACTCCTAGGAAATATATTCTGAAGTATTAAGGGGTAAAGAGGCATGATGAATGCAACTTAATTCTCAAATGGTTCAGAAAAAAATGCGTAAATATATAAATTTACATACATAGACAGAATGATAAAGCAAAAGTGGCAGAATGTAAAAAATTGGTCAAGGCTATCAGAAGTTCTCTGTATTATTTTTCCAAATGTACTATTCTTCCAATCATTTTTACAGGTTTAAGATTATTTCAAAATAAAGCTAAAAAGGATAAAGTATTTCTTTACTCAGATGAATCAACAATAACATTCATATGCTGACTCTTTTTAATGAAATTAACTCTGTATCTTTGATAACAGAGTAGTTACTAGGGCATTAAAGATACTGGGTTTAAGTTCAACAAACTATACCATCTTCATCAAATTTTCTCTCGAAGTTAGTATTTCTCATTAAAGACCTCCCCCATTAATCCTTTTCTCCTTTCTAAAATCTCCTCTGACAGACCAGTAAGCTTTTATTTATGTTAAACTTTTACAAAGACATTGGAAAATCTTACAAGAGAAAAATGAGAAGAAATGATGTTATTAATAATTTTCTTAGAATACAAATGACTAGAAGGCAAAAACAGTCAGCAACTAAAAATACTGTCATTATGTACCATAAAGCACCTATTATTTACTCTATAAAGAGGCCAAAAATCATCTTATTCCTAAAGTATTTAGAAATCAAAAGCTCTGCTAATAAACAAAATATCTTTCTTTAAATACAGGTATGCCTTAATTGGGTTTTACCACTCAGAGCCTCACAATGGGCACATTGTACATATTGTAAAAATCTTATCTTAGTAAACAGGAGATCATCACAAAATGATGACACATAACTACTTATAAAAATTACTTTTATTCACCTTCCTAAATTACATAAAGTTTTTAAAATTATCTTACCACACACAATACAAATATATCCAAAAAAGACACTTGAACTTCTTTTTAAATTTATAACTCCGCCCCCTCTACCCAGCATCCTTTATGTTTGTACTCCTGTCATTTTCCCCCTCCCCCAGCTTTACAGATATAAGATACACTCTGGGAGGCCAAGGTGGGAGGATCGATTGAGAACACAGTTCAAGACCAGCCTGAGCAAGAGTGAGACCCTGTCTCTACAAAAAATAGAAAAGTTAGCCAGGTGCAGTGGCGTGTGCCTATAGTACCAGCTGAGAAAGAAGCTAAGGCAGGACAATCGTTTGAGCCCCGGAGTTTGAGGCTACAGTGAGTTATGATGACCCCGCTGCACTGCTTTGTCTGGAGACAAAGCAAGGCAATCTCAAAAAACAAAACAAAAAATATACAAAGTGACGTTTTGATATATACATTGTGAAATGCTTATGACAATCAAGCTAATTAACATATCTATCAACTCACATAGTTACCATTTAAGATGTGTACTCACATAGTTACATTTAAGATGTGTACTCAGCAAATTTTAAGTATAAACTTTCCAAGTTTTGCAAGTCCTAGCCATTGGAATACCCTTAAACCACTTAATCTCCAAATAACTACTTTACTTCAGAAGACTTTCACTTCACAGGCCCAGCAAACTGCCTAGCCTGTAGGGAGCACCCAATAGATATATTATGCATAACTTTAAAAAAATAAGAACTTAAATAAACTATTAACTAAATTAGAAGCTGACAAGGATCATAACATATTTGGTCTTTTATCACTGAGATAATAATTAGCTAGGATTTTGCCTAATATTTTAAAATAATATGTATTATTTTTATGAATACATTAATGACCACTGTGAGTTGGATAATATGAACACAAAGTTAGATAAAATACAGTTCCTATCCTCGAGGTGCTCAGTCCAATATGAGGGACAGAGATATAAACAAATAAAACATAATCATGCGATTATGCAAAAATATATATGCAAAAGGTTTAGAAAAGAACCACATTTTTCTTGTTCACTACTGACACATGCTAGAACATAGCAGATGCCCAGTAACTATTTAGTGACTGGATAGTGAATAATGAATGAATGTAATGTGCGATACAGGCTGCTAGAGAGAAAAATCAGAAAGGCCTCAAAGGGAGGAAGCTACTTGAGCTACGTCTTGAAGAAAACCATAGTTCACCAGATGGGTAACGGGGCACCAAGTTAGGAACAATTCTAACTTCTGGGTCAACATGCTTTCTACTCAACTACAGCTAGTTGTCTTACATCTCTGAAGATCACTGTAGGTACTGTAGTGGTTTCAAAATATGTCCACAAATTACTTGAGGCTCCTCCCCTCCAAAGGTAGAACCTAATTTCCTTTCCCGTAAATATGAGGCAGAGTTTTTAAACTGCCTCGCTTCTAACAAATACAATGTGACTAAAGTAAAAGTTTGTGAAGTCTGAGATTGGGACACAAGGAGACTGTGGTTTCGTCTTTGCTCTCTCTCTCTCTCTGGAGGACACTCAAGCAGCACCTGAAGAGGTCCATGTGGAGAGGATCAGAGAGCCGGTTGCAGGCAGAGGACTAAATTGTCAATAGCTGTGGATCCCCCAGCCCCAACCAAGCCTCCAGATGATTCCAAGTCAGAACCAACCAGCTGAGCCTCTCCCAGATTCTTGAACCACAGATTCGTATGGTACAGGATAGGGGACAGAGAAAGGAGGATTTTGTTTGATGTTTTGTTTTGAAATGAAGAACAACTTGACCAAGTTAATGTGCTGAGAAAAAGGGGACTGTGAATATATATGTGCATGTGTAAGATCTACTAACAGATATGAGTTTCCATTCTGTGCAAAGTACTACAGTCAAAAAGAAACAGTTCCTGTCCTCCAAAGTGTAGTTGAGGAAACAATATTAATACACACTAAATATATGTTAGTATATAACAGATGCCAAACTATCAGGTACACAATGTTTAAGTATGTGGCATGTCCAATAGTAACTAACTAATGTTTAATGAACTAATGTTACCTGTGTTTATGTTTACTTGTTTGCTAACGTTAATGTTTACCTTAATGGGACGTAAAAGTCAAGGCCTTTGGAATTACAGACTTTCAGGGCAGATCTAGCACCATCATAAAACCTCCAGGAAAATTAAGTTTCACATCTGCACATCCTAAATTCTTAGGGGTTGTTTTCTTGTGCACAACATGGCTAATTAATTTTTGTTCCACCTTTTAATTCTCTCCCCTTCACCAACTTACGTTATAGAGAACTTACATTTGAAGGCCAGCATCACGGGTGAAGATGAATTAACATCCTTCCCTTCTCTTCTTTGGTTATGTGGAAAATTGTCATGCTTCCTTTTCCTGAACCCTCCTGATCCTTACGTAAAGAAAAAAAGTTGGACAGGGACCTTTCATCACCAACAGTTTCCAAAAGAGAACACAGGCAAACAAACACCTTCCCTTCTTTCCTTCAAAACCAAATACCCACAGGGCCCTTGCCTTAGCGGCTTCCTCCGCAGACTGACAGAAAAGCAGCCCTGCCTTTCCCCCCAAATCATCCAGGCTCCCACCAACTGGTTCCTTGATCTGGCACAAGGGAAGCAATTGCCGAACTAGAATAAAATCACAGCTCGAAGATTTCAGAAAATGAGACGCGTAAACATGGCCAACCTGGCCGGAGAAAGAACCAGAGCCGCCGCCCCCCGAGCCTGCAAGGAAAGCGGGCATCCTTCAAGGGTGAGAAGGGGAAAACCGCGTAAACAGGCAGGAGAACCTTCCCCCTCTAAATAAATAACGTCCTGTGCAATTGAGGACGCCACCTTCTTTGCTGCTCATGTCGTCAAGGCCTGCGGGAAGACGAGCGGAGACTGGCAGGCCTGTGCAGAGCCGAGCACGCCGAGTGCGGGCCGACTGCGGAGGCTCTCTACGCGGCCCGGCTGACGTCGACGCACTAGCCGGAAGCGCGCGCCCGCAGCCACCGGCGCCGCTCCCTGCCCCCTTCGCGTACTTCCGGCCTGCGACCCAGACCCGGCGCCGCTGGATCCGCCCCCAGCGTGGTCCGGGAACGCGGCGCCTGCGCGCCGTCGCGACTGCCCTCTGCTGTGCCTGAAGACAGAAACGCCTCTACACGCCTCATAGCAAGCTCTGTTAATAAAAAGAAAGTGCATCCTCCAGGAGCTGAGGTATGTGTGAAAGTAAACGAAAGCTGCAAAAAAAAGAAAAAAAAAATGTACGTAACTTTTTTCCCGAGGCACCTTTGGAACACCCCCTCCCGCCCGCAGCCCGGACCCAGCGTCGCGCGCAGTGCACGCTGGGGGTTGTAGTCCACCCGGGAGCGGGACCTGTGGTCCCCCCGCCAGGCGTGTGAGGAGTGAGTAAGCCCCGGAGCTCTCTGAGAATGTGGGAGAGTCTTTTCGGGATCCAGGCGCAACCCTACAGATAGGCGTTTTTAAACTTCCCGTTACTGGCAGTGATGCCAGGAGCTTTACGGGATGGAAGTATGCGAGTCAATCAGTGTGAATGGTGTTGCTACTGTTCTCTCTGAGGAAGGTAAAGCTTGCCCTTCGGTTCTCCTCCACCTGTCCCCCTGCCCGCGTCCCCCCTTGTCCCTCCTGCACTGCCCACTCTCGCGTCACTCCTTTTTTTCCTGGCTCTCGGAAGCCAGACTGCCTGCATTCAAATTTGCCTCCCCCACCGAGTGGTTGTGCGACTTAGAGGAAGTAATTAATCTCTGTGCCTCAGTGTCTTTATCTGTAAAGTAGGAATAGAATAGTACCCACCTCTTGGGATTATTTGAGTATTAAAGGATTTACTACTAAGACTGACTTTCACATAGTAAATGCTCAATTAACTAATATTAGGTTCCTCCACCATGGCTCTCCAAAAAGAGAGAGAAAAAGTTTTAGTAACAGGTGTGCACCACCAAATTGTGAGTCTTTTATTACGGGCAGGCACCGCCGTATCTTACTAGACTTTGTGCGCATCCTACCCCCCAATACTTCTTAGCGCTGAGCCCCTACCCCTTGTAAGCCTCCGTCAGTGTTCGAAGAATGATATTCGCATCATCAACATAGGTGAGTAGGTGGCAATTCAGCACCCTCTAGAGATAAACTCAGGCCAAGGCTGGGTAAGTGAGGTGCCCTAAGCCTAGCAGAGAAAACACAAGTACATTTTATGAAGCTGTCTCTAAATAATCTCCATGTTGTAGGCACGTATTTTACACACAGTCTTTCCTCGTTAATTTAGGAACAAAGAAACAGTGAATGAAATAACTTGGCTAGAATATGGTAATAACTTCAAGGCACAGGAGTGACATATAAAGGTTTTCTGCTCTGGATGATCTCTAAAGTGTCTTCAAGACAGTAAGTACCACCAAGATCCCAACTTTCCCAAACCTGAATATCTTTTCTTTCTCCAGCCACCACTCCCCTAGCCTGTTCAACTGCAGCTGTGTTTCCTGTGCTGCTTTTCACTGCTCCCCGTAAATGTAATGATTAGAACACTGAGTTTCATAACTTGTAATGAATTCTCAAAGCACTTAATGGAGGTGAATCCCAGGAGCATTTTCCCAGCACTTATTTGCATATGCATTTACCCCAGGCTTCCCCAGGTGTCCCAACTTGTAGCTACTCCTTGGTCAGGAAATAGCTTTCAACCTCTGTGGCAACCTGTATCCCTACCCTGTCTTTTTGTTTTATTGCTTGAGATGCAAACACATAGTTTTAGTACTTGGCAAAACAGTTTTTTGTTTGTTTTTAAAGGAAGACTACCACGCCAAGTCGGGGCAGGGTAGGTAAAGATTTTCAGTAAGACCTAACCTCTGGATGTTCTTAACCACTTCTATGGAATTCCGATTGCCCATGTTTTACTCAATAAAGCACTGAGCTTTTCAGTTGCACTGTTGTTATTCAGTTCATAAATCCTCACATTGGTTACCATTATAGGAGAATAATCACATATCAAGATCGGTTTTGTACATTGAAAGGAAATTATATAATCAAGTAAGAGAAGAAATATAGGCCCTCAAGAGGTTATCTGTTTCAGCATTTTCCTTATTTAGTTGTTTCATACATCCTGGGACAGGGAAATCATGAGGAATTGCAAGAATCTCGAGTGACAAGCAAAAGTAGAATCCCCCAACCCACATATCTGACAAGGCTGTCCTTGCTTTGCTTAAAGATCTTACATCTTGCCTTAGACAGTGAACCTTGTCGGAGGTGGCCAGATTGCCTCATGCCCCGTTTCTATCACTGCTCACCTGCCTCTGTGTCTACAATAAGGGTCACATCCCAGAAGGGACCTGAAGGTCAATTGCCACGTCAAGCTCTAAAGAAGAAGGTTCATACAACAAAAGAATTTTGTTTATTTATATGGCAAGAATCTGAAGAATGTCAATAATGCGTTCTGAGAGTGTTAGATGAGGAAAAGTGGACTAATTTAAGATAGATCCCAACTTACTGATAGGTGCTCAAACAGATGGGAGTGATTCTAAGTTTGTGTACTCAGTTATCTGAAAACTGGACTCAATGGTGGCCAACACTAAATGGAATGAAGTTGCACGAAATTTTTTTGTATTAAGTACAGCAAGGAATATAGGAATGTTAAAATGGATTTATCAAATCCATCTACTCGGTCATCCTTTAACTATGTTCGATAAGAGGACTCTGAATACATTCCCTTCATTACAGCATTGAGAAGTACAAGGATGAAGGGTATGTAAAGTGCTATAGTGACTGCTTTCAGTAGTCTAAGGGTGCAGGTAGGTGATCCTGCCATTAGAATGGGCTCCTTAATTTCAGTGGAGTTTATGGGATGAGCACTTAAAAAACAAGGTAGACATAGTTACTATAATAAACAGCAGGATAGGAGTAGTAATCAGAATGGTTCTAGATTACATAGACTCTAGGACCAAACTGTGTACTAAGTTCCTAGCAAATAGAGGCTTCACTTAACCCTCTGTGGTTGAATGTCTCTGCCCCTAACCTAATTCCCATCCTGGATAAATTTATGGACTTAGAGCTCCTTGAAGAAAAGGAAAGGTAAGATAGACTTGAGGAAGACACTAGCAATAACATGGCTAGTACTTCCTTTAAATTATCCTCCTAGGCTTCCCTTTAGGGACTTGTGTTCATATACCAGAGTAATTACGGCAGAGAGTAGCTGGGATCCAGAAGCTACTACGATCAACTGGTAAGTATGGGGGTTTATAGAGACAAGAGTTTTTGTCTGAGTATGCCTCATGGTGCACTTGATGGGACCATTAGCCCATTCCATAGTTGTTTCCTGAATAAATAAATGTATAGTTAAAATACAAGTACTCAACAACTAGCAGAATTTTCACATTGACCTTCTGATCTGTGAAATATATACTATAATTGTAGGAAGGGCCAAGTGGAAGTCTTTGAAGCTCTTCCTACCAAAAGACAAAGCCAAAGCAATACTACATTCCTAGAGAAATCTGAGACCAGTACTACCATCAAAGACTTGCAAGAAACAGGAATAACTATAATTAGCACATCCCTGTTTAACTTCCTTCTTTAGCCAGTGCAAAATGAGTCTCAGACAGTGAGACTGTTAATTAGGCGGTGATTCCAATTGCAGGTGGTGTTCCAGATATAGTCTCTTTTCTCAAGTAAATCAGCGCAGCTCCCAGCATCTGAAATTGTAGCCGTTGATCTGACTGGTTTATTTTTCTTTCCCCAAATACGGAAAGAGCACCAGAAGTAGTTTACTTTTCCCTCACAGGGACACCAGCGCATACTCACTTTCTCATCTCAAGGCTCTATCAGCTCAACACTTTTGTGCAAGAATTTGGTCTGCAGAGATCTTGCTCATCTTACTATCCCCTAAGACTTTGCTCTGGTCCATTTATTGAGAGAATTATTGTAACTTAAAGTGACATTTTAAAAGGTCTTCAGATGTTCAGCGCTCCATCATTTATATTAGTAAATTAAGAAATTGTCTAAATATCCAACAAGGCATGAACCAAATCATGATCTATCTATATAGTATAGTAGAGAAAGAAATTTACCAAAAGTTTGAAATTCATCAGCAAATTGTTTATATTACTATACTAAGTGAATAAATGATACAGCATAATCATACTTATGTTTTTAACTATGCACAGAAAATGATATTAGCATAAAATTAATGATAAAGGCCCAGCGATACACACACATATTGATGATGCAAATGCAAATTCTACAACCGTTTTGCAAAGTAGTTTGTCAATATATGTCAGGAGCCTTTAAAAAATGTTCACAGGACTTGTGCCAACCATTTCATTCCCAGGAATCGCCCATAAAATTATTCAGAGATGCAAATCAAGCTTTAAATACAGATATGTTTAATGCAGGATTACTTCTATTAACCAAACTTGGGAACAACTTAAAACTCTCAAATGTGGGAATCATTATATTAAATTATGATACCTGAATGAAATGGAATATTATATAAATATTACATTTAACTAAAATATTTTGATAACATTTGAAAAATTTATAATATGCTAACTAATAAAGTAAGACATGAGGCTGCATATACTATCATGTCAATCTATTAAATATGCAATTTTTAAGAAAGACTCATTCAAAAACATAGGTCGGCATAATATATGGCCAAAGATTTTTCACTGAAATTTGCAATAGTGAAAAACCTGAAGCATCTGTCCATCAATAGGATTGTTCATTAAATTATAGTGTATCCATTCAATAGAATAATATAGGGCTGTTGAAAAGAATAAGGCTAAAATTGTAAGTACTAATATGGAAATAATTTTAAAATACAGAGTTAAGTGGCATAAGAGCAAGATAGTATTTGCTGTAGGAAAAATAGAATGCAATTTTCATTAAAATAGTAACATATATTAAAATGCATATAAAGAAATGATGGAAAAAATCTCAAGCTTTTAACAGTGATTATCTCTGGGAGTCAGAATTACAGGAAATGTTTGCTTTATGCTGAATATATTTCTGCAGTGTAACCAGCATGTATTATGTTTATAATTAGAAAAAAATTTTAACTTTAAAATCTTTAATGAAAACATGAATACCACAAAAATGTAAAGATTGTTTATATCTACATATTTATTGTCAATTTCAATCTTTTGTAGACATTTGAATTGTTTCAAATTGTCTATGGTAACTTTCCTAATCTATTGAGGAAAATACTATTTAGGAAAAAAAACAGTGAATATCTTTGGTTAATGGGACATGTTCTCATCCTCCCCATTTTCTGGATGTTTTATGTTTCCAAAAGTGTGCTTGTATTGTAATGTATTATTATAACATGTTATTGTATTATTGAATTGTGTAATATGCTGTTTTGCCCTGCCCAATATTACTTCCTTCAGGCATTTGTTCTTCTCTATACCATTTAATCCTAAATCAATATATTCTCTCACACAGAATTTTATTTTGAAACAGACACACCCCGGGAGGAAAGTGATTCTAGCTGAGTCATTTGCTTGACTTCCCAAGGATAAAATCCCTGAAACTGCACTGGTTCCTATTTTCCACAAGGATTCATTGTTCATCTTTTATTTGGATGCTGGCTGCTCTCCAGAACCTCAAATAAATTCTTTCTTATTGCTTAAGTTAGAGTCTGTTTCTGTTGCTTGCCACATAGTAACTTTAACTGATTCAGAAATTATAACCACGGAGTAAATTGCAGGGAACTTCAGAGAACACAGTATTAGTTATGAGGATAAGACGAAGCAAGAGAATCCTATTTTGCATTCCAAGATGAGAAGGTAGCAGCCCATAATTCATAGTGGCAAAATGTTATTACCTGTGGCCACCTGGGCCCATGTGCCCTCTGTGAGTGAAGTTCTGTTGTTAATGGATCAAGCACTTTGTAGAACATTTTGACACTATCTATTGATGTTGAACCTATGCATACTTTATGACCCAGCAATTTCACTCTTGGTATATTCATACACCAAGAGCCTTATATAAGAATGTTCATATTAGCATTACTTGCAGTAGCCAAAAATTGGAAAGAACTCAAATTTCCATTAATTTAAAATACTTTCAATTTCCATTTGTGAAATAGTTGCAAAAATACTAAGCAAAACTGTAGCAAAGCAAATACAGCTTTGTGTAAAAGGATAATGAACCCTAATAAATTTGTGTTTATTTCTGTAGTGAAGGTTTATTTAACATTTGCTATACTAAATGCTCAAGACTTTATATATAGTTACAGTAATTTAAATAGTATAGTATATGGACACATAATTTATGACAAGTCTTGATTTTTAAATTTGTCTTTACAAGAGAGTGTGTCCTTAATTTTCCTTTTTTTTCTTTTTTTTGATGTCCTTATCAGGTTTTGGTATCAAGGTAATGCTGACCTCATAAAACAAGAAGTGGTTCTTATTTTCCTGTTTTATTTCTCTGGAAGAATTTATGTAAAATTGACAATGTTTATTCCTGAAACATTGGTGGAATTTATCACCAAAATAGTCCATAAATTGTGTGTGCATGTTTGTGTGTGTGAAAGTTAAATTATGGATTGGATTTTTAAAATAATCATAGGACTATTCATATTTTTACTTCATCTTGGGTCAGTTTTTATTGTATTTTGACAGGAATTTTCCCATTGATACAAAATTTCCAACTTTTAGCACAAAATTCTTTATAGTTATCTTTTAATGTCTGTAGGGCTTTAGTTATATCCCCTTTTCATTCTTGTTTCTTGATCTTTCTTCTAGGTATTTATTCATTTTATAAGTCAATCTCTAGCTTGATTTTCTTTTTTGTGTTTGTTTTATGTATCTTTTTTTTTTTGCCTTTTATTATCTCGTTCCTTCTGATTTTTTATGATTTGATTTTTTTTGTTTACCCTTTTTGAGATGGATTCTTAGCTTGGTTATTCAAAAGTGTATTTGTCAATTTCTAAACATATGAAGATTTTTTTCATTTATCTTTTTGTTTTGGATTTCTAGCTTAATACAACTGTGATGTGAAAACATACTCTGATTTTAGTCCATTCAAAACTGTTAAGACTTGTTATTTTGACCCAGCACATGATCATATTAACGTTCCTTGTGTTTTTTAAAAAAAAAATCTATGCTCTATAATTAAGTATAATTTTCTATACATATATAGTAGGTCAAGTTTGTTTACTGTGTTGTTCACATCTTTTATATTCTTATTGATTTTTTTTGTCCGCTTATTCTATCAGTTACTAACAAAAGTATATAGAAATCTCCTTCTAATATTGTGGATTTGTGTATTTCTCCTTCTAACTCTTGCAATTTTTGTGCATGCTCCCTCTCTCTCTGTCTGTATGTGTGCATATATACTCTGTGTGTATTGCAAAGGCAGTCTGGCAGTTTCTCAGCTCAGTCCCTGCTCAGCTGCATAAGAATGAGCCTTGGGCCTGGAACATATCCTTACTGGGAAATAAGGAGCCCTCACAAGACCGTTTTGGGCTTATTGCCTTGTGAGAAAATGTCTTTTTCCTATCCTGGGCTTGATGTCTTTGTTCTGCTTAAGTGCCTGTGTTAATGGCCCTCAGGCACAGCTCCCATGGGGGGACTTGGGGTTCTTCCATTGTAGCAGGAAGCAAGGTTCATGCAGTCACTTGGTCAGCTGCAGAACAGATCTGCTGGCCATGGAAGGGCCAAGGCACTGCAAGGGCCTGGATCTAGTACATAGATAATACTGATCGGGCCTTGTGTATGTTTGTTCTCAGCGACCTCAAATCATGCACTGTGATGATCTTCTCAGGGCAGTAGGGGAGAGAAGCAAGGTTAGCATTTAAAAACTTGTCCCTGGGTTTGTTCCTTTCCCTTCTGTCTGGCTGCCCTTGACCCCAGACCATGCTCCTCCACGGGCTGGGTCCCCCACTGACCACCCCCTCACTCACACAAGATAATGAATCCTTTCCTCTATACTGGGGTTTCTCACAATCTTTATGTTGGGTCCTCACATCCTTGCTTTGCTCTCATCTCCTATTTGGGAACATGGGGGCCAGCAGCCTATACTGGTTCCCTTCTTGTCAGGAGACAGAAATTTTCTAGGACTTTTTCTCTTCTCCAGTTTCAAAGATAAACTTGATTATCAAACTTTGTGAGCTTCTTGGATGAAAGGTACTTTGAAAGATGTCATTTGGAAGTTCAATCTGGCTTCACTCACTCTTAGAAAAGCAACATGGATTTATGGTCTTTGAAACAGGGCTTCATGGAAACACCAGACACCCACCAACCCTGCCCCATCCAGGAGATGCCTTTTTTCTTTTCTGTTCTTTTGTTTAAAGTACACTGCTTGCACTTAATAGGCACCTGATAAATATATGTTGACTTGATTTAGACCTATATTTAACTCTATCATAATATTTTTTTAAAGAAATTGATTAAACCATCTGTAATAGAAAGTATCTGCCCTTCTCTTCTTAATTTTAAGTTGATCAAAGAGTCTGAGTAAGTACAAGTTCTGATGAAGGGTGTGTACGAGTGTAGAACAAATTCCTTACATGATTAGTCAAGCTACCTGACTTCAAAAAAGTTTTATTTTTGTCTTTACTACTGGTAAACTGCATGGCCTATTTCTGCTGGGCTCAGATCAGGTTTGATCAACATGTTTAGCCAGGGTAGGTCAATAAATCCCTAAATAAATCAACTTGTTTGGGCAAAACAAATGACTCTATTATGATATGAGCCAAGCAGAAACTTCCCCTGCAACTTTTCCATGAATATGACACATTTAACGTCCAAAGGTTCCGCCCAGTATTGCAGGGAACAGAGCTGTTGTACCTGCCGCAGAGCACGTTGAAGTTTACACAAATGTAGGAGTCTGTGTCATACTGTTGCTTTGAGTCAGAACTGAATGATAGATTAATATAACCTAGAGAACATCCAGTCTTAATCTCAAATCTGCCTCTGGTTTTGGTGAGACTGTTGAGACCTCTGGGAAAGAAAACAGAAACGCTCTCTTATCTGGCATATGAGAGTTAAATGAAATGGGACAGGAGTACACAGTCGCAGGCACAAGAAGGCAGATGGTGAGACGTTCCTCTCCCATCGCGCCTCCTCCCGGAAGCCAGGCTGCCTGCACAGTCACATGCCTGGGCTGCTCTTGGGAATTTGGGAGCCGTGGGCAGTTTCAAATGCCTGCACTTGGACGTTCAGAAAAAGACAGATCAAAGCAGATGTGGGCAGCCCACTGGCTTCATCATCTGCAACTGGATTTATACCTTTTTTTTTGGCTTGTCTGTGCATTCATTTTTTAATGTAGTCTAATCAGAGGGAATTGATATTTACAATTTTAATTAATCCTAACCCCAGCATGTCTACAATTTCAAATATTCAGAATACCATGTTTAGTCATCGAATATAAACAGTTTCTGGAAATCCCCAAGATGTGAATTTACATTCATGACTCCGTTATGAAACCCCACCGGCACCTACTGAGGGCTCCTGGGGGAAGCAGATTTGGCAAAGCTCCCAGAACACTAACAAACTTTTGCAAAATGTCCTCATGTTTCTTTTGTTATTATAATTTTTCACTGTGGCAAAATATACAGAATACAAAATTTACCGTTTTAAATATTTTAAGTGTACGCTTCAGCAGCGTTAAGTATATTCACATTATTATGCAATCAATCTCCAGAACTTTTTCCTACCCTTTAAATAATTCCACGTTTTCCCCCTCTCCCCAGCCCCAGGCAGCCCCCACTCTACTTTCCTTCTCTGAATTTGACTACTCCATCTCCTGAAAGTGGAATTATGCATTATTTGTCCTTTTGTGACTGGCTTGTTTCACTTAGCGTATCCTTAAGGTTCATCCGTGTTGTAGCAAGTGACAGGATTTCCTTCCTTTTTAAGGCTAAATAGTGTTCTATTGCAGCGGTCCCCCACCTTTTGGGCACCAGGGACCAGTTTCACGGAAGACAATTTTTCCACAAATCGAGGATGTGGGGGGTGTTGTTTCAGGATGATTCAGGCACATTACATTTATCGTGCACTTTATTTCTATTATTATTACATTGTAACATATAATGAAATAATTTTACAAACCTCTCTGCTAATGATAATCTGTGTTTGCAGCTGCTCCCCAGCGCTAGCATCACCGCCTCAGCTCCACCTCAGATCATCAGTCATTGGATTCTCATAAGGAGCCGCAACCTAGATCCCTCGCACGCGCAGGGTTCACGCTCCTATGAGAATCTAATGCCGCGGCTGATCTGACAGGAGGGGGAGCTTATGCAGCGATGTGGGTGATGGGGAGCAGCTGTAAATACAGATGAAGCTTCACTCACTTGCCTGCTGCTCACCTCCTGCTGTGCAGCCGGGTTCCTAACCGGCCACAGACTGGTACCAGCCCAGGGGTTGGGGACCACAGTTTTATTGTATGTATATTCCACATTTTGTTTATCTGTTCATCCACTGATGGACACTTAGGTTGCTTCCGCCTTACGGCTGTTGTGAACAAAGGTGCTATGAACATGAATGTACAGATACCTGTTCAAGACCCAGCTGTCAATACTTTAAGGGTATATACTATCATTATAATTTTTATATAATTTTTGTTTATCATTTTAAAACTCATCCCATTATTATCCTCTGTATTATTTTGTATAATTTGAATGAAAGAGCTGTAAGGGAACTTATAGACGATCTGGCCCAACTCTCGTATTTTTCAGATGAAGAAACTGACGCCCAGCAGGCTTTAGTGGATATGATCTCATAATTAGCTTGTGGCAGGATTGAGACTAGAACCCGAGTCTCTAAACTCTTAGAGAGTTTGCTATCTTACAGGCTGTCATACCTGTGGCCTCCTGAGGGTGACATCCACCCCCTCTTCTGCTTGAACCTAAAAGGCAATCAACCTTATATTCTCCTAGCTACTGTCTTGATATTTTGAAAAACTGGACAAAGATTTACTGTCTGTGCCTAAATTAACAACTTTTATCTCTGTAAGAGAATTAGCTAGCCACTAGCAGTGTGTATGTGTGTCCTAAAACTAGCTTTAGCATCAAAATCGAGACTTCCAAAAGCAGATATGCTCTAACAAACAGCTTTGTGGCTGTGGTTATTTGTTATGTCAAATGCTCATGGAAGAAAAATTAATTCTAAACTGCTCACACTAGGTGCCAGGCAGAGGTGTGCTGCAGCTGGCTCATACGGGCTTGCAAGAGATGGTTGTGCACACCTCATCACAGTTCCAAGTTCAGTGACATCACATAGGTAGTTTTAAGTTAGCCCTGTTGGAAGAATTTACACCATGGGAACTAGCAAATGCTACAAATTCTATTCTCCACCCTTGCAGAGAGCCAGTTCTTGAGCATGAAAAAAAAAAATTAGCTGGGCATGGTGGTGCACACCTGTATTCCCAGCTGCTTGGGAGGCTGAAACAGGAGGATTGCTTGAGCCCAGGAGTTTGAGGTTGCTGTGAGCTAGGCTGATGCCATGGCACTCTAGCCTGGGCAATAGAGCAAGAGCAAGACTCTGTCTCAAAAAAAAAAAAAAAAAGGTTGTAATAGAGACTTTTGTCTACTTGAAAATGTCTATGATGTATTTTTGAGAGACGTTAACAAAGAGTTTCGCAGTCACACTCTTGGCTTTATCTCTAGACCATGTTTTCTTGAAAGTGTACTTGATTCGATCTCTGTCTAAAAGCCATTTCTTAATTTCAACATTGCTTTTCACTTGGAGGCTCTGCAAATAAGAAACAGTGTTGTATTTGGAACCCAGGAAGTTTTGGACCCTTGATCTATCTTTTATTGTGGGAGAAAAAACCCGTGTAATATTAAAATTCACCCTCCCAACAATATGTCAATGGGCATTTAAGTTGCTTCCACCTCTTGGCTGTTGGGAACAATGCCGCAATAAACATGGGTGTGCAAGTATCTCTTGTGGACATATACCCAGAAGTGAGATCGCTGGATTCTATAGTAGTTCTATTTTTAGTTTTGCTGATCCTTAACAGGTAACAATTCTTTCTTTTGCTTATCTCTATCTGTACCTTACGATAAGCAGCTTAAAGAAACTAGGTGACACTTTTGACATCTGTCTGGAAATCTCCTTAGCTGGACCCATCAGTTCATGAGACACATTATCTATTTTCCATGTTACCAGAGGTAACAACTCTGCTAAACTTTCCACCACTATATAACAAGAGTCTCCTTTCCTCCAACTTCCAAAAGCATTTTCCTCACTTTTCTTTAAGCCTAACAAACAGCCTCCTTGGGAGCCATCAGGCTTCAGCTAGCAGTGTCCTCAAGGCCCTTCTAACTTCCTCCCCCTGCTGCTCCCAAGGCCACTGCCATGGGTTTTATTGGGGCAGCGCCCAACTTCGGTTACCAAAATCTGTTCCAGTTCTGTATCCTGCATGATGAATCACCCCTATCTTAATGGGTCAAAACAACAATGATCAGGTTATTATTATTTCTCATGGTTTGGGAGCATTGAATGAGCTCAGGTGGTTCCTGCTTAGGATTTCTCATGCAATCAGACTGGGGCTAGAGTCACCCTGAAACCTTCCTTACTTACATGTCTATGGTTGATGCTGGCTGTCAGCTGGGATCTTACCTGGGCTGTTAACTATAACACTTACATGTGGCCTGGGTCTCTCATTCATGGCAATGAGTTTCAAGCCAGTATCCCCCCAAAAAGAGAGAGCGTGCTAGATAAGAGCTGTATTGCCTTGCATGACTTAATCTTGGAAGTCTTATTTTTGATGACATCACATAGAATCACCACATCCAAAGGTAAAAGATCTCCTCTTGACTAGGGGAGAGGAAAGTTTCTGGAAGAGCAGGTAAGACTGGGAATAGTGTTGCAGTCCTTTCTGGAAATGAAAAAAATCTGCCATAGACCCCATTTGATGAGGTGGTAGCTTGGGCAGTTTTCAGATTCCAGCTCATTAGTAGATGCTTCTCTTCAACTACAAATAGGCCAGATAGATCATATCTGGACCACAGATGGTCACAGTTATCTCCATGATGAACAGTAGATAGGATTCTCTAACACTCATGGGTGTGGACTGAAGGAGATGTTTTGATCACTGCTCCTAAATTAGGTAGCACCAAGGTCTAGCTCTGAAGCTAAATTTTTGTCAGATAAAATCAGGGCTCAGCAAACTATTGCTTGAGGGCTAAATCCAGCCCACTGTGTGATATATAAGTAAAGTTTTATTGGAACACAGCCATGCCCATTCATTTACCTATTGTCTGTTACTGCTTTCACACTATAATGGCAGAGTTGAACAGTTACCATAGGGACCATGTGGCCCACAAAGCCACCACTATTTCTATCTGGTCCTTGTAGAAAAAGTTTGATGACCCCTGAAATAAATCACATAAATTTCATCACAGGAACAGGTAGATGCACTTTCCCTGTCTCAGGATCTCAGGTTCAGAAGAGATTTCTCAGTCTTGTTCAGTCTCGTCTCGTTGATTAAGGTGCACTGGAGGAGGGGCTGGTAGAGTGCTCTACCACTCAGGTGGGAGGGCAGTGGACATCTTGGCCAAGTTCACAGGTGAAAGAGACCACGATCAGAGGTAGATATTTATACAGATATTTCTTAAAAGGATCTCAGTTTAGGTAGAGTCCTATCCACAGTCTCAAGTTCACTTTTGACACATCTATTTGATTAGGAGTAGATGAGAGAGTCAGTGAAACAATCCTTAATGGGTGAGGTAGGCTGACATAGTGAGTCAACAGAATCATCTCAGAAAATCCCTCTGTACAGGGATTTGATGATCAAGTCATCCTAATCACTGCTCTTTGAAGCATAGTTATTTTTTGTTTTTTTATCTTATACTGATCACTTTTTTCTTTTCTCTGGTAAGGTCTTTTTTAGTAGCATAAGCAAGGAGTCAATTGTCATGGTTTTTCTCTTAATAATAATAGCAAATCTCTATTCATGGAAACTGTTTCTGAAATCCATCCTCCATTTCTTGAATTCTCTGCCTATACATGTTGGTTTTCTCTACATCTGATCATTTTCTGTTCAGTCCTTACATTCTTACTGAATCAGTTTCTTTTGAAGAATGTTTATCTGCTCAGGGAGTTTTTTAGAAACCTCTATTTTCAGCTACAGGGCTTTGTATTTATTTTTCGGTTGTACTTTGGTTAATTGCAGTGATCAAAAGCCAAGTTTCAACTTTTTTTTATTCTCCCCATTCATGCCTAGCTCATACTCCAACCCTTACTTTGGATTCTAGACAGTCTCTAACATTTTCAACTAGTATTAGTATAGATTCTGCAAACAGGATATAAATCATCTCTCTTTTCTGATCTTTCGGCTCCTCATTCCAATGATCAACCTGTTATCCATGAACTAATTTACACCTTTCATTCTCTTTTTCATTATATTGTATTTACCCTCTGATTCAGAATAAAGAACTGACTGTTTCTGTTGCACGATGCAATGATTACAATTTGCAGTTTCATTTTCCTTGTAACAAGAGTTCTTCTATGTCTTTCTGAGACTGGAATTAATTAGGTTTGTCGCCTCGGTTAGTAAATTCCTAATTCCAAGCTGCTGCTTTTCCCTATGTGCTCTTCCCGTCTTTCTGTTTTTTCTTTGTCTTTTTAAATAAATTTTATTGTGTATATTTAAAGTTTACATCATGATGCTATAGGATACAAATAGGTAGCAAAATGGTTACTATAGTGAAGCAAATAATGTATCTATAATCTCACATAGTTATTTTTTTTGACAAGAGCAGCTAAAATTTACTTATTTAACAAAAATTCCTAATATGATATAATTTTATTAACTATAGTCTTCATTTTGTACACTAGATCTCTAGGTATGTTCATCCTATATATTTACTACTTTGTATCCTTCTATCTATTTCTCCCTACTCCCCTCCTCCTGCCCCTGGTAGCCACTGTTTTATTCTCTATCTCTGTATATCTGACCTCTTTTTTTAAGATTCTACATACAAGTGAGATCATGCAAGATTTTTCTTTCTTGTGTCTGGCTTATTCCACTGAGCATAATGTTTTCTAGGTCATAAAGTTGTGGCAAATGGCAGGATCTCATTCTCCTTTTAAATTTTTTTTTTTACATTTTTACACTTTTTTTCCTTGTATGATATTTATCATAGATTTCTTTAATTTTTTATTTTTTTTCTTAGAGAAAGGGGTCTTGCTATGTTGCCCAGGCAGGAGTACAGTGGCATGATCCTACTTGGCACCTTGAACTCCTGGGATCAAGGGATCTTCCCGCCTCAGCCTCCAGAGTAGCTGGGGCTACAGGCACATGCCACCATGCCCAGGATCTCATTCTTTTTTAAGGCTGAACAATATTCCATGTGTGTATATACCACATTTTCTTTATCCATTTGTCTGTTGAGGGACGTGTAGGTTGTTTCCATATCTTGACTATTGTAAATAATGCTTCAATGAACATGAAAGTGCAGATACCTGTATGAAGCGGTGATTTAATCTCTTTGGGTTATATACCTGGAAGAGAGATGGCTCAGTCATGTGGTAGTTCTATTTTTATAGGAAGCAGGAGTTTAAATTTTACCTTCTCTTTATTGCCTCTACCTTCATTAGGGATATTTTTATATTTTTGAAAAGTGTAGAATTCCTTATAATTACTTCTAACATCTACATCAATTTCTATCTTTTCAAAATCTTATCCCATTTCTTCACATAATGTTTTTATCTGATTACAGCATGACAAGCAGATATTTCAATGTGCTTTGGCAGACTTCCTCAAGCCCATGGATCGTATCTTTAACCTAGTCCTTTCATCAGAGATATTTGTATTTGTATTGGTTTCCTTAAATATTTATTGTTAATATTTCATGTGGTTTAAAATTTTTTTTTTTTGTCTTTAAGAATGTTAATTAAACCCCCAGATCTTGACTTACAAGTATTCTGGAGTCCAAAAGTTTCTTAAGACATTTCCAGGATGTGTGTCTTTAAGAACTGACATTCTTGTCAAGGGTTATTTCCCACATTACCGGCTAGACTTTCTGGACCAAATTTAACTTTGACTCCATGGCATGTAGCATGACTTTAATCAGGAGAAAGGTTGAGAACCAACGTACTTCTTGAACTGTCCTACAGTCCATTTATCAACATGAGATCTCTTTATCATAAGGACTGATTTCCTGGGTTTACCTCTTTTCCACCCCTGCAGAGGAAAAATAATCAGGTTATTGTACGGCTGGTGGCGGGCACCCCTCCCCTCCCTAATGGAAAAAGAAGAAGCCCTTGACCTGCCAAGGACAATGCCTGCAGGGCCCAGCTAAGTTAAAGGACGACCACACCTGGATGGTTACCCTGATAGGAGTCTCAGTTCCTGGAGTCACACATACCACTGGCCCCGCCTATTTCTCAATACCCGCCCTAAAACTGCAAGGGACAATTCCTTGCTCTCCCCACCATAAATCCTCCTGCCAAAGAAACCGCTACCCCCATCCCTAAAAACATATATAAACCCACTCAAAAGCACCACATGTACTCACCAGCAAACTGGTTTCCCTGAGTGCACATTTGAGAATAACACCAATTGGGTATCGGACAGAGGTCGGGGCTGGGTGGAAGGGATGGGTGTATACCTACTTGTTGACTGCCATGCGCACTGCCTGGGGAATGGACACGCTTGAAGTTCTGACTGGGGGGGATGGGGTGGGGGGAGGGAAGGGGTGCACACCTACATGATGGGTGTGATGTGCACTGTCTAGGGAATGGACACAACTGAAACTCAGACACGGGGGGATGGGGAGGCATGGGCAATGTATATAGCCTGATCTTTTGTACCCCCATAATGAGCTGAAAAACAAACAAAAAAAGTAAAAATAAAAATAAAAAAATAAACCCACTCAGACTTCTGGGTGATACAACTTTTCGGGTCTCTCTCTCTCTCTCCCGGGACCCAAGAATCTCGCCTGGGCCCCCCTCTCTTGGGACCCGTTACCCTCACCCAGGAGCGCCCCAATAAAGCCTCTTTACTTATCCCTTTCAACTCTGCTCGTCTTTCTTTCTCTGGCGCCGGCCTATCCAAAAAACCTTACAGTTATATTTAAGTTTCTTCAAGTTTATTAATTTTCTCTATGAATTTCTTCCACCCCTCTTAACATGTTTAGTAAGATTTTTGTTTTGTTTTCAATGGGGCCCTCATTTTTTGCTCTGTGGAAACTTTTTGATTTTATTAATCTCTCTCTCCCCCTGAGCAGAAAAAAAGTGAAGAGAAAGCAGACAAAAGAAAGAACGTAACCACAGACACGGGCACGAGAGAACTGCACTTGTCTGTGGAAGAATTGACATGGAGACAGTGGGGGAGGCGGCAGGAGCTGAGGCTGGAAGAGCAGAGTGGGGCTAGTGTGGGGGTGTCCAATATGGGACCCTGAGGAGTCTGACTTCATCCTGCGGTAGCGAAGGGGGAACCATCCACGTTTGTTAGTATCATGGAGCACAGGAGCAGTCCCTAATTTCTGTGCTGAGAAAGGTAATTCCGAAATGGTAGTTTTGGATGGTGAACTGAGAGTGGGAGGTAGATATTGGAAGCAGGGAGACCCAGCAGGAGATAGTTACAATAATCTAGAAAGAGATGGGGGAGGCCAGTTGTATCCCAGACCACTCAGCGTTTTTGAAACACTGAAGGGGAAGGCTCCTGGGATCCACATATGATTGGCCCCATCTCAAGAGAGAGGAGGAGGGGGACGGCATTAGAAAGAACTGTGAGGGTGGGTTGACTTCTTGGTAGCCTGACTAGTGCCTGGCTGTTCTTCAAGACTCTGTCCTGACTGGATTAGGTCTTTTGGACTTTCTTGACTGATCCAGAGCCCCCTTTGGTCACTTGTTACCAGCTTTTGCTACCACCCTGCACCATTGCAAAGTGGATTGGATATGCCTCTTTGCAAGCCCCTAGAACTATGTGCACGCTTCATTTTAGCACTCGTTATATGACGTGTACTGTGACCACCTGTCAGTCACACATGATCTGGCCCTTGTCTACTTCCTCAACTCCATTTTCTATGCCTTTCCCACATATTATGCATTTTCCAAGTTGCCACTCTAATAAGCCACCTAGATGTTTTATGTGGTGTGATGAGATCAAAGACTATTAGAGCTGGAAAGGAATTCTGGGTTTTCAACTATCTATATTACACATATAGCAATGGATAATACATAGCACCCATTATAGCTATATATATATAGGCATACCTTGTATTATTGTGTTTGCTTTATTACACCTTGCAAATATTGCTTTTTTTTTTTTTACACAAATTGAAGGTTTGTGACAACCCTGAGTCAAGCAGGTCTATTGGTGCCATATTTCCAACAGCATATGCTCACTTTGTGTCTCTGTGTCACATTTTGATAATTCTTGCAATAGTCCAAACTTTTTCATTATGATAATATTACATCTGTTATGGTGATCTGTGGTCAGGGATCTTTGAAGTTACCATTACAATTGTTTTGGGACACCATGAACCATGCTTAGAGAATATGGCAAAGTTAATATATAAATGTGTGTGTTCTGACTACTCCACCAACTCGCTGAAGGCTCAGATGATCATCAGCATTTTTAACAATAAAGTCTTTTAAAATTAAGATATGTACTTCTTTCAGACATAATGCTATTGCACACTGAATAGAATATAGTATGGTGTAAATATAACTTTTTGTTCCTTTTTTTTTCTTTTTTCTGTGTTCTGATTTGTGTGTAAATATAACTTGTATGTGCCCTAGAAAACCAAACAATCTGTGTGACTCACTTTATTACAATATTTGCTTTATTGCTGTGGCGTGGAGTCTCTCTGAGGTATGCCTATATAAATATACACACACTATATGTAAGTATTTATGTAAATATACACACGTTATATATACACACACACAGTATATACACACACATACGCATCACCTACTATAGTAATGTACAATAACCTCCACTGTAGATGAGATGCAAGCATCGCTGCTTTGTCTGATATATAGTTATAGAAGTAATGGTGGCACATTAAGCATTACATAGTGTGCTGAGGCTCTTTCACAAATAAATAGCCCGTGATTAATTGTGAGGGAAACCTCCATCTACAACCACAACCACAACCGCAGCTCCTTTGTAGCACAAACTGTGGCTACCCTCAAGAGATGACTTGCACTTTAATTCCCTTCCCCTGCCTTTACTGTCATCCTAACATTTCAAAGACGTTCACAGGTCATTACTAGATAATCTTTTTATAAGGATTCCCTATCAGCAGACAAACATGTTTTTTCTCCTGTCTTTTAAAAAATCCCTTGCTCGACTTCACTACCCCTTCAGTTACTGCTGTATTTCTGTCCTCATCAGAGTAAAAATCCTATACATATTGTCTTCAATTCCCTCCTCTCATTCTTTCTCTTTTTTGTAGGTTTTATTTTTAATTAACAATAATTGTATATATTTATGGGGTATAATGTGATATTTTGATAAATGTATTCATTGTGGAATGATCCAATCAGGCTAATCAGCATTTCCATCACCTCAAATATGCATCATTTCTTTGTGGTGAGAACATTTAAAAATCTCCTCTTTTAGCTATTTTTAAATGTACACTGCATTATTATTAACTATAATCACCACGCTGTGCAGCAGAACACAGGAACTTACTCCTCCTATCTAATTGAAACTTGTACCCATTAACCGATGTCTCCTGTATTCCTGTCCCTCACCCCCCACGGCCTCTGGTAACCCCTATTCTATTCTCTACTCCTATGAGTTGGATATTTTTTAGATTCCACATATAAGTGTGAATATGAAATATTTGTTTCTCTGTGCTTGTTTTATTTCACTTAACATAATGTCCTTTAGGTTCACCCATGTTGTTGCAAATGACAAAAGTTTCTGTTTTTTAAGACTGATTGGGAGCATGCACCACATTTTTACATACATTCATCCATTGATGGACACTTAGGTTGTTTCCATATCTTTGCACAACATGGGAGTGCAGGCATCTCCTTAACATACTGGTTTCAATTCCTCTGGGTATATACCCAGTAGTGAGATTGTCGTATGGTAATTCTATTTTTAGTTTTTTGAGGAACCTCCATACTGTTTTCCAAAATGTACTAATTTATAATACAATACCACTGACAGTGTATAAAGATTCCCTTTCTCCACATCCTCACCAAAAGTTATCTTTCATCTTATTGATAATAGCCAATCTCACTGGAGTTAAATGATATCTCATTGTGGATTTGATTTGCATATCCCTGATGATTAAAGATGTTGAGCATTTTTTCATATGTTTCTTGGCCATTAGTCTGTCTTCTTTTGAAAAGTTTCTGTTCATGTCTTTTGCCCACTTTTTAATGGTGTTGTTTGATTTTTTTCTTGTCGATTTTCCTAATTTCTATAAAAATTCTAGTGATCAGCCCTTTATCAGATGTGTAGCTTGCAAATATTGTCTTCCATTCTGTAGGTTGTCTATTCACTCTAATGATGGTTTCCTTGGCTGTGCAGATGCTTTTTAATTTGATCAGGTCCCATTTATTTATTTTTGTTGATGCTGTGATTGCTTTTGGGGTCTTCTTCATAAATTATTTGCCTAGGCTGACATCTATAAGAATTTTTCCAATGTTTTCATCTAGAATTCTTATGGTTTCATGCCTTAGGTTTAAGTCTGTTATCCATCATTAGTTGATTTTTATAAGAGGTGAGAGGTGTGGATCCTGTTTCAGTCTTCTACATGTGGCTATACAGTTTTCCCAGCATCATTTATTGGATTCTTTTCCCCAGTGTATATTTTTGTCTCCTTTGTCAAAGATCAGATGACAATATGAAGATGGTTTTATATCTGGGTTCTCAGTTCTGTTCCATTGGTCTATGTCTCTGTTCTTTTGTAAGTACCATGCTGTTTTGGTTACTATAGCCTTGTAGTATGGTTTGAAGTCTGGTAAGCTGAGACCTCCCAATTTGTTCTTTTTGCTTAAGATTGCTTTGGCTATACAGGGTCTTGCCTGGTTCCAAAAGAAACGTAGTATTATTTTTTCTAGATCTGTGAAAAATCATCTTGGTATTTTATAGGGATTGCATCAAATCTGTAGATCACTTTAGGTAATATAGACATTTTGACAATATTGATTTTGCTGATCCATGAGCATGGTAGAATTTTCCATCCATTTACATCCTCTGCAATTTCTTTTCTCAGTGTTTCATAGTTCTCCCTATATAGGCCTCTCACCTCTTTAGTTAAATATATTCCTGAATATTTAATTTTCTTTGATGTTATTGTGAAATATATGCATCTTTGATTTGATTCTTGGCTTGACTGTTACTGGTGTATATAAAAGCTATTGATTTGTGTGCATTACTTTTGTATCCTGAGACTTTGCTGAATTCATTTATCAATTACAGGAGTATCTTGGTTGAACCTTTGGGGTTTTCTAGATATAATATATTGTCATCCAAAAGTGATAATTTGATCTCTTCTGCCCCCATTTGGATACCCTTGATTCCCTTCTCTTGTCTGATTGCTCTGGCAAGGACTTCCAGCACTACGTTGAATAGAAGTGGAGATAATGGGCAACTTTGTCTGGTTCCTGTTCTAAGAGGGAATGCTTTCAATTTTTCCCCGTTCAGTATGATGTTGGCTGTGGGTTTGTCATATATGGCTTTAATAATTTTGGGGAATGACCTATCTATGCCTATTTTGTTAAGAATTCTCATAAAAGCGTGCTGAATTTTATCAAATACCTTTTCTGCATCTATTGAGAGGATCATATCATCTTTGTTCTTGCTTTTATTTATATGGTGAATTATATTTATAGATTTGCGTATGTTGAACCGTCCTTGCATCTCTGGGATGAAGCCCACCTGGTCATGATGAATTATTTTTTTGATGTGCAGTTGAATTTGGTTTGCTAAGATTTTATTAAAAATTTTTGCATCTATATTCATAAGGGATATTGGTCTGTAGTTTTCTTTTTTGTTATGTCTTTTCCTGGCTTTGGTATCAAGGTGATATTGGCTTCATAGAATGAGTTGGGAAGGATTCCATCCTTCTCAATGTTGTGGAATAATTTCTGTAGCATAGGTACCAGTTCTTCTTTGTAGGTTTGGTAAAATTCAGGTGTGATCCCATCTAGTCTGGGACTTTTTTTTATTGGAAGATTTTTTTATTGCTGCTCCAATTTCGGTGCTTGATATTGGTCTGTTCTTCCTCATTGAGCCTAGGGAGGTTGTGTGTTTCTGAGAATTTGTCCATTTCCTCAACGTTTTCAAGTTTTGGGGCATAAAGATTTTTATAGTATTCAAAGATGATGTTCTGTATTTCCATGATACCAGTTGTGACCTCTCCATTTTCATTTATAATTGAGCTTATTAAATCCTTTCCTTTCTGCTTCTGGTTAATCTAGCAAGAGGCCTATTGATTTTATCTTTTCAAAGAACCAACTTTTTGTTTTATTAATCTTCTGTACAGTTCTTTTATTCTCAATTTCATTTAGTTCTACTCTGATCTTGGTTATTTCTTTTCTTCTGCTGGATTTAGGATAGATTTGCTCCTCCTTTTCCAGTTCCTTGAGATGATTCATTAGTTTTTTGATTTGTGATCTTTCTGTCTTTTGGATATGGACCTTTAAAGCTATGAGTTTTCCTCTCAGGACTACTTTGATGTATCCCACAGATTTTGATAACTTGTGTCCCCATTATCCTTGAGTTCCAAGAATCTTTTGATTTCCATCTGAATCTCCTCCTTGACCCAACAATCATTCAGCAATAGATTAATTTCCATGACTTTGTGTAGAGATGAGTGTTTCTGTTGGAAATGATTTCTAATTTTGTTTCACTGTGTTCTGAGAAGATACATGGTATAATTTCTTTCTTTTTTTTTTTTTTTTTTTGATTTGTTGAGATCTGTTTTGTGGCCTGAGATGTGATCAATTTTAGAAACAGTTCCATGAGCTAACAAAAAAAAAAACAACAACCATATATTCAGTATTATTTGGGTACAATGTTCTGTAGATGTCTGTTAGGCCCATTTGTTCTAGAGTTCTGTTTAAGTCCATTGTTTCTTTGCTTATTTTCTGCTTGGAGGATCTGTCCAGTTCTGTCAGTGGGGTGTTGATGTCCCCAGCTATTGTGGCATTGCTGTTTATCATTTTGTTTAGATCAAGCAGGATTTGCTTTCTGTATCCGGGTGCTCCTGTGTTGGGTGCACAAATATTTAGGATTGTTAAGTCTTCTTATTGAATTTTTCCCTCCATCACTACATAGTGACCATCTTAGTCTTTCTTTACTTTTGTTGCTTTAAAGTTTATGTTATCTGATGTAAGAATGGCTACAACAGCTTTCTTTTGGTTTCTACTTGCTTAGAAAATTGTTTTCCATCCCTTCACCTTGAGTCTGAATGACTCTTGTGGGTAAGATGCATTTCCTGGAGACAGCAGATACTTGGCTTGTATTTTTTTGTCCATTCAGCCAGCCTATGCCTCTTCAGTGGGCAATTCAAGCCATTCACATTTATTGAGAGAATTGATATTTGGGGTGGATTTCTATTCATCCTGTTGGAAAGACTCTTACTGTTTTGTTTCACCTCCCAATCCATTGTGGAATCAGGGTTCTGGACTTTAGCTTTTGGGTGATTTTACACTGATGGGTATCTGTTGCTCTGATCAGTGTATATAATGCAGGTCTGAGTACTTCCTTCAGGGCAGGTCTGGTCTTCGCAAATTCCGTCAGTGATTGCTTGTCTGGGAAAGTCTTTATTTCTCCCTCATATAAGAAACTTAGTTTTGCAAGATAAAGAATTCTAGGTTGGCCATTATTCTGTTTTAAAAGACTGAGGACATATCCCCAGTCCTTTCTGGCTTGTAAGTTTTCAGTTGAGAAATCTGCAGTTAGTCTGATGGGTTTTCCTTTGTAGATTACCTGCTGTTTTAATATTAGTGCTTGAAGGAGTGCCTCTTTCATGTTTACTTTGGCTAGCCTAATAACTATGTGATGTGGTGATTATCTTTTCACGTTGAATCTCCCAGGAGTACTGTATGCTTCTTATACCTGGATATCAAGATTTCTGGCTAGGCCAGGGAAATTTTCCTCAATTATTCCTTTGAATAGATTTTCCAGCCCTTGTGTGTTTTCTTCTTTGCTCTCATGGATGCCTATGATTCTTATGTTTTGCCTCTTTATGTAATCCCACATTTCTTGTATGCTTTGCTCATGCCACTTGTTTCTGTATTCTTTCTCTTTGACTGATCTGTTTAGCTCACAGGTATTATCTTCAAGCTCTGAGATTCTTTCTTCTGCATGATCCAGTCTATTCTTTAGTCTTTCCACTGTGTTTTGTAATTCCTTGAATGTATCTTTCATTTCCAGAATTTCTGTTTGGTTTTTCCATAATACTTTGACTTCTTGAGAGAATTTTTTATTCATTTCCTGCATTGTTTTTGTGGCTTCTTTGTGTTGGTTTTTATTTTCTCTTGAATTTCACTGAGCTTTCTTACGATTGATATTAAAAATTCTTCATCTGTCATTTTAACCATTTCATTTAAGTTGGTATCTGTTGCTGAGGAGCTAATGATTTCTTATGGGGATGAGTTTTTGCTCTGATTTTTCATGTTTCCTGAGTTCTTTCACTGATCTTTCTCATCTGGCCTCCTGGTTGAGAGCTGGGAGTGCCAGGGCTTATTTATGGGCCAGTCTCCAAGACCCCAAGTATCGTTCCCTGACAGTGCCAGGGAGACAAGCGCTGGTCCTGAATTGCTTTAGGGGTGTTTTAAGAAGTTTGATGAACCTCCTGGGTTACCTTTGACCTCTTGTCTTCACCTATTCCCAACGCAGTGTAGGGAGTGTGGTCCCGCAGCTTAAGTTCCAAGCTGGTGGGTTGTACCTGTGGGTTCGAATCCACTGCTTCCTAATAGTTTGAGATGCAAGGTACTATATTTAGCTATGGGGTTGTTCCCTACGTTGTTGGTTGTAGTTTGTGTGGAGGAGCCGGTTACTGAGATAATCTATTGTACCTGTGGTAGGCTTTGGTCCCCCTGGTGGGGTATACAAATGCCCCAAGCTTTGGGAGGGGCCTTGTAGCTCCCTGGGGTTGCTTGGACCTTGCTCGCCCCTGAGGTGGGGAGAAGAGCAAGATTGATCATAGCTGGGGTGCGAGAGCTCAGGTGTGTGGGTTTCTATGGGGCTCAGAGGTTGCTTATCCAGCCGCTAGGGGGAGCCGCTGATACGGCGTTCAGTGCTCTCTCTCCGAGCTTAGAGGACTGCTCCCGAAGGGAGGGGCCTACTCGTGTGATTCCTGAGGCTTTTAGTCAGGTTTTTCAGTTACTGCCCACAAACCCGGGCACCTTCCCCTCCCATCGGTCCACTTGGGTTTCCTCTCCACTCACGATGGGCTTTCCAGCTTCCGCACAGTTTGTGCGTCTGGCCCACTGGCGTGCATCTCTGCATGTCGCCAGCAGATAGGGAGATCTCCAATTGTGCACCCTTTTCCACCGCTAGACCGCAAGGTGAGGCAGGTAGTCCTCTCTATCCCCAGAAGTCTCCACCAGGGGGACGCTTCCACTGGGGAATAGTGGCAGCTCGCGGAACTCCCTATTAAAGTGAGTGGCGGTGGGGGCAGCTGCTCCAATTCAGCCTGCAGTACCTGAGGCATTCAGTTGTCATGGGAACTAGTACTTACACAAATTGAGTCACAATCGCACAGCCAACTCCATTGTGGCATGGCAGTTCTCCAGGGGGAGCGGGGACGGGGCTCACCCACAGAACCCTGCTCTCTTGAACTCCTCCACACCCTCCCGAGGGGCACGGGCTCTCTCACTTGCTGATCGAGCCTGGAACCGGGATCTCTCCCCCACGCCTCCCTGCCCGCCACCTGTGCTGTCAGCAGGTGAATGCGCCAAACACCTGTGTGCAGGAAGATCACAATCTGAGGTTGCCCTGCCCGACGAGGGTGGAAATATGCCCCCGGCGCTGAAGGCAGGTCACTCAGCACAGAGAACTCTAGTGGCTGCTATGGTTTGGGGCAGGGCCTGCAGACTTCCTGCACTGCTCTTAAGTCGCCGGGGCACCCGTCCACCCTCTTCTCCAAGCCGTGGCGGCCGCAGCATGACCGCCTTCTTCTCCGAGCCATGGCGGTGGCAGCTATGCTGCCCGAGGCAGGCTCAGCTGGGAGTGCGCTCTTGTTGCAGGGAGCCAAGTCACTCAGTGAAAGATGCTTTGGTGGTTGCCATGGGGTGAGTGCGGCCACATGGCTATGACTGGCTTGAGCCAATATTACATCCTGGGATGCCAGGAGTGGAGGAGGTACAGCGGAGGAGGCATGCAGATGCAGGGATGCTGACTCTCAGGACTCTCGAGGCACTCCGCCTGTGTCCTATTGCTGGCCTGATGCACCTGGGTAGGGGAGGAGGAAAACCCCTTACCCTTTCCCTGGGCTCCAGAACTCCCTGGAATTAGTTCATGCCAATTACTCCCTTCTATCTTCCTCTCTCTCAGCTGTTCAGTTCTTCTTGGTGGTGTTCCCGGACTCCCTTGGTGTCTGTCCCTGGGGCCCACTTCCGAGCAGTAATCACACTCCCCTCTCCTCAATCTAATCCTCAACTCTTCTGCTGGGACAGTCCTACAAGCTTTGTCTCTAGGCGGCCATCTTGGCTTCTCCTCTTTCATTTCTGATTTTATTTATTTGAGTCAGTTCTCTTTTTCTCTTAATCTAGCTAAAGGCTTGTCAATTTATTCAAAAAACCAACTCTTAGTTTTGTTGATTTTTCTATCACTTTGCTGGTCTCTGTTTCATTTATTTCTACTCTGATCTTTGTTATTTCCTTCTTTCTGCTAATTCTGGGATTAGTTTATTCTTTTTTTTTCTGGTTCCTTAAGGTATAACATCAGGTTGTTTATTTGTCTTCTTTCTTCTTTTTTTTTTAGTTTTTTTTTTTTTTATTTTATCTTGTTATGGGGGATACAGAATTGCAGGTTACATACGTTGCTCCTGTACCGCCTTTCCCCCCAAGTCAGAGCTCCAGGCGTGTCTGTTGCCCAGGTCGTGCGCATTGCACCCATCATGAGGTATATATCCCTCCCTTCCCCACCCCCCCTTCCCAAGTCAGCACCTTCAAGTGTTACCACTCCCCAAACGGTGCGCAATGCACTCATTGTGTAGGCATACCCCCATCCCCTCCCCCACCCCCCACCTCAGTCTGATATCCAATTGGTGTTGTTCCCAGATTTGTATTTAGGTGATGATCAGGGAAACTTCTTTTTTGATATATGCATTTATTGCTGTAAATGTCCATCTTAGAACTGCTTTTGCTGCACTCCATAAGTTTTTGTATGTTTATTCCCATTTTCATTTATCTCATGATGTTTTTAAATTCCCCTTTCTTTGTCAAATTGCAAAAGCAACCAAGAAGTAAAACAGCATAACACAAAACTCTATACTGAATTATATATTCTCAAACTAGCATGTAAAAATAATTTTTAAAAACCACTTAGAATCATAAATTCAAAACTAAGAAGAACTATGGACCTTACCCCTAACCCCCAAACAGGGAGAAATGCAACATGAGTTGATAAACCTCAGTAGAGTCACTGAATAAAAAAGCATAAGCATCTAAAAAATGAAGCATAAACTACAAGGTACCCAAGGAAGAAGAAATTCAAATAAAAATCTAATAAGAAACATTGATAAAAGGCAGTAGAGTAAACCAACCAAGAGACTGAAACTGAGATAAAGACATTTAAAAGCATGTCAGACAGAATGTGACAGGAATGGACAACAAGGGAGAACAAGTACTCACACAGAATACAACACACATATAACTGGAGTTTCTGAAGGAGAGAAATGAAACAATGGAACAGAACTAGTGTTTAAATTAAAAAAAAAAAAGGCCGGGCGCGGTGGCTCACGCCTGTAATCCTAGCACTCTGGGAGGCCGAGGCGGGCGGATCGCTGGAGCTCAGGAGTTCGAGACCAGCCTGAGCAAGAACGAGACCCCGTCTCTACTAAAAATAGAAAGAAATTATCTGGCCAACTAAAAAAAAATATATATATAGAAAAAATTAGCCGGGCATGGTGGCGCATGCCTGTAGTCCGAGCTACTGGGGAGGCTGAGGCAGTAGGATTGCTTAAGCCCAGGAGTTTGAGGTTGCTGTGAGCTAGGCTGACGCCACGGCACTCACTCTAGCCCGGGCAACAGAGCGAGACTCTGTCTCAAAAAAAAAAAAAAAAAAAAACTTTCCAAAAATGAGAAAAAGTAATGAAAAATCCTCAGAGTCTTCAGGCATAAAGATCAAATTACTTATAATGTCAGGAAAATTAGGCTGGCACCAGCCTTCTCAGCAGGAGCAACATACAAAGTTTTTAAAAAGCTTAAAAAATATATATATAACCTCCTACTAGAATAAATCCAACCCTCTTTAAGGAAAGACAGAAAATCTAGTACTCAACAACAAAACATTCACAAAATTCAACATCTAAATAAAAATTACCAATCATGCCGAGAAGCAGAAAAATGTGATCCACAAGCAAACAACAAATGCTCTATTTGCAACAGACCCAGAAATGGTATGGAATTAGCAGACGAATCCTTTAAAATATTTTTTATAAATATGCTTAAGGATGTAAAAAAAATGTGGACAAAATTAGGTTAGAAATGAAAGATATAAAAAGAAAAAGCCAATGGAATTTCCAGAGCTGTAAAAGATGATATCTGAAATGAAAAAATCCACTGGATGGGATTATGAGCAGATTAGACACTGCAGAAGAAAAGATCATGAACCTGAAGATATAGCAATAGAAATGCTTTCCAAAGGAAGCAAAGAGGGAAAAAAAAAAAAGACTGAACAACAACAAAAAAACTGTACTTCAGTGACCTGTGGAATAATATGAAGTTGTCTAATATATGTATATTAGAGGTATATGTATGTATCATGATTTCCTACCACTGTCAGCTGAAAGGGCCTAGAAGTAATGACCCTCTAGTTGCAGTAAGCATACTTAACATCCAGATCTTGGTTTCCCAGATATATTTACCCACTAAAAGGCTCCGTGATGAAATGACTAATCCCAAGTTTGTGGCATGGAAGGTACAAGATGAGCCTAGAACATCTGTTGTGCCAGAGAGTAATAAAGTTCTCAAACAAAAAAAAAATATGGTTTACACACACACCCACATAGCATATATATATATGGACTATATATGGAGCATGAAAAAAAGACACAGAAGTCAGTTTGAAGTGGCTATCACCATCCAAGTCTGGGACAATTTGGGCATCAAAATAAATAAGGATGGTAATGACTAATAATCCATTGAATTCAATAGGATCCATGATGATTAAATAAATAAGAAAAGACCCTTTCTTATAGTAAAATTCTAATTGGTAAGTTTGGAATGAGTGTTGGAGGCAGATAAATACCATTCTGGTTTGGGCAAGTATTGTCAAGAAATGATAACATCTATTTTGATAAGGTCTTAAAGTGTTTTCCCACAGATAATTTATTAGTTGCAGAGTCGAAAATAGTAACTATACAGTGGAGAAACAAGGCAATATCTTGACCAGATCATCAAAATTAATATTACCAACCAAGGGTAGATGGACATCATGTGCCTCCAAATGTGATACCCTGGGAAGGACATGACATTACTTATGTAGTATTTTGGCCAGAGAATACATATCCTGAATTTGAATCTAATCATGAATAAATATTAGACAAACACAAACTGAAGAATATCCTATAAAATAACTGACATGTATTCTTCAAAAATTACAATGTCATGAAAGACAAAGAAAGGCTGAGGAATTGTTCCATATTAGGGAAGACAAAAGAGATAAGATATACTATCCAAAGCAATCTACAGATTCAATCGCATCCCTATCAAAATGCCAATGACATTCTTCAAAGAAATAGAAAAAACAACCCTAAAATTTATATGGAACCAAAAAAGAGACCAAATAGCCAAAGCAATCCTGAGCAAAAAGAACAAAGCTGGAGGAATCACACGACCTGACTTCACAATATACTACAAAGCTATAGTAACCAAAATGGCATCATCCTGACAGAAAAACAGACAAAGACTAATAGAACAGAATAGAGAACCCAGAAATAAATCCATATATGTGCAGCCAACTGATTCTTGACAAAGGTTCCAAGAACATTCATTGGGGAAAGGACAGTTTCTTCAATAAATGGGGCTGAGAAAACTGGATATCCATATGCAACAGAATGAAACTAGACCCTTGTCTCTCACCCTATACAAAAATCAATTCAAACTCGACTAAAAACTTAAATGTAAGACCTGAAACTATGAAACTACTAGAAGCAAACATAGGGAAAATGCTTCAGGACAGTGGTCTGGGTAAAGATTTTATGGCGAAGACCTCAAAAGCACAGGCAACAAAAGCAAAAATAGACAAACAGGATTATATCTAACTAAAAAGCTTCTGCACAGCAAACGAAAAAATCAGTAGAGTGAAGAGACAACCTTCTGAATGTGTAAAAAGTACTTGTAAACTATTCATCTGACAAAGGATTAATGTCTAGAACACACAAGGAATTCAACTCAATAGCAGAAAAACCAAACAAGTCTATTAAAAAATAAGCAAATTCTCTGAATGGACATCTTTCAAAAGAAGACAGAAAAATTGCCAACAAGGGTGTAAAAAGACATTCGACATCACTAATCATCAAGGAAATGCAAATCAAAACCAAACGCAAATCAAAATCATAACCATAATGATCTTATCCCAGTTAGAATGGCTATCATCAAAAAGAAAAAATGTTAGCAAGGAAGTGGAGAAAGGCGACTCTTATACACTGTTGATGGAATGTAAATTGGTACAGCCATTTTGGAAAACAAAAAACTAAAAAGAAAACTACCATATAATCCAGCAAAGCAAATAACAAATTTCCTGACTAATTTTAGATTGAACATGACTAACTCCATTTGAATGCTAAGAAGCCACATGTCATTTGGTACAATATGATTTTATATGGCTGTATACCATTCCCCTGTATGTCTCTACAAGTTGTTTCCAACTGTTTGCTCACTACAGGTGTTTAACAATAAAATGAAAATGGTTCATTTGAGGAAGTTTATGTGACCATTTCAAAATGCTCTTCTTTCATAAGTTCCTCTTTCTGGTCCCTGTTACTGGATGCAATTTTTCCTTTTGGATCCCCCATATTAATTTGCTTTTATCTTTCTCATGGAATTCACCATATTCTGCCATGGGATTATAAATCAGATCCCTCCATTTAAATCCACATGTGCCACTTGTGATACTGGAAACTATGGAAATTCTTTGTACCTCCATCTCCCGAAATGTAAACCAGAGGTAATACTCAGATTTGCTGTGAGGGGTTAAATTAGGTGATACATGTAAAGAATTTAGAACAATGCCTGGCTATATTCTACATACTGCAAAATTAAGACAATTATCCCAAAAAGGAAAAGGAAATCAAGCCCCTGAAAATTAAAAACAAACTTTGAACTAAACTAACTATATGTCAATTTGATGGCATAGCCACACAGAGAAAAGAATTAGATGACTTTAAAACACAGTATTTTGACTGTCCATCCCTAATGGGATATATTACATAGTCAAAAAGAATGCAATAAGATCTTAAATTGCATTTAGTAGTCTTATTGATAGCAGTAATATTGATATTGTTATTGTGAAACTATCATAGGTATTTTGTAGGACATAGCAAATAAGTAATTATGTAAATTTCATTGAGAAATAAGATTTTTAATACAGGTTGAGCACCCTTAATCCAAAAATCCAAAATCAGAAATCCTCCAAAATCCAAAACTTTTTGAGCCCACATGATGGCTCAAGTGGAAGATTCCACACCAGACCTCATGTGATGGGTTGCAGTGAAACACAGTCAAAACTTTGTTTCATGTATGAAATTATTAAAAAATATTGTATAAAATTATCTTCACATTTTGTGTATAAGGTATATATAAAACATAAGTGAATTTTGTGTTTAGACCTGCATCTCATGGCCAAGATATCTCATCATATATATGTAAATATTCCAAAATGTGGAAAAAAATCTGAAATCTGAAATACTTCTGGTCCCAAGCATTTCAGATAAGGGAGAAATGCTTGTATAGGAGAAAAGAAATACAAATATAAAATCAGAGAAATTAAGTTAAAACCCTGTAATCTTGAATTTGAACTGGAAATACCAGCAGAGATTCAAGATTTTTTTCTTTTGAAAAAATTATCTATTTCCTATTTCTATTAGAAAGACCTAGAAGTAATGACAACCCAGGGGCAATGAGTACTCCTGATTATGGTTTCTAACTACCATTTGCTACTAAAAGGAACCAGGGCTATTTGTAATAATGAATAATTGTATGTCAGGGGCAGGAAATGAACAGGATGAGTCTGGGCCATCTTGGTGCCAGAAAGCATGAAAACTATCAAAGATTAATGTGATTGTATCTATTAATAAAATACTTCATAGGAACCAACTTGAATATTTTCTCACTGGCCAAAAGTGGGACAATTTGAGCATCAGAAAGAATAATTAAAGCACTTCAAATATATGGAAAATCCATGCATTCACAATAACTTTATTTAAAAAAAAACCTCATTAGAAGTTGCTAGGGTACCAACTTCCTATTCTCAAAATTCATAAATAAAAAGAAGCAAACATTGACCCTATCTTCTATCTATAAATTGCATTTTAGGGTAAAAAAAGAGTTAATGAAACAAAAAGTTCTTTGTGGTATAATTCCAACTAATGAATTCAGAAGGAATGATAGAATCAGAAATTAATTATTTTGCAACGTCTAATGGAATATTGGATGGAGTCACAATCATCAATGAATGCTAAAACAATTAGGTGAAGGTGGATAGAAAATCTTTATAATGTAGGAATCAAGCTGATACCGCCTGAACCCCAAAGCAATATTTCATCATTAAAAATGGAACTGCCAGGACACAGTGGCAAGCCTATAGTCCCAGCTACTGCAGAGGCTGAGGAAGGAGGATCGCTTGAGCCTAAGAGTTCAAGGACACAGTGTCCTATGATCACGCCTGTAAACAGCCACTGCACTCCAGTCTGGGCAACATAGGGAGACCCCAACTCTAAAAAAAAAAATAAACAAAAATAAAAACGGATCTACCAGACATATGTGCCTCATGATGTGATGTAATAGGAAGAATATGGCAAGCACTATGAAGTATTCATACCTAAAATACAGAACCTGAATCTAACAAAAATTCTAGATTTAACCACCTGTCTACAGAAACAAGAGGAATATCATAAGGAAGTAATCAGCTAAATCCAGAGTATGCAATATTCTGTAGTACAAATAGCCTAGTTTCTCCAGTAAATCAATAGTATGAAAAAAGGGTGGAGTACTGGTAAAATACAGTAAAAGGGACTTCAGAAATATGACAACTAAGCGCAATGTATGGACCTTGTTTAAATCTGGAATTGAATAAAACAACTATAAACAGAATCTTTGAGACAATCAAGAAAATTTTAATATTTGCTGGATGATGGATTGTTATTGAGATTTTTCTTAATTTTGTGTGATAGTGGTATAGGGGATATGATTTTTTTAAAGTCCTTTTCAGACATACACACATGGAAATTGGGATATGCTTTCCAAATACTTTAGCTAATAAAAAAGGCAGAATTGTGGGAAGGGTGGGGAACAAGAATGTACAAATGTTGATTGTTGTTGAAGTTGATAATCATTGAACTTAGGGTTGAGGTTCATTGATTATACTATTATCTCTATTTTTATATATGTTTCAATTATTCCACAGGAAAAGTGTTCAACATTAAGGTAATGTTTGTTAAGAAAAAAAATTCATAGTATAACTACATTAACACATAACATACAGTATCCCATGTTTGGGAGCAATAAAAAAATTCACTATAACGAGTGATCATTGGAAATTTTTATGTTATTTCTGAGATGATTAATTTTTAAATGGATTGGTAATTTTAAAATTATAAACTAATGAATCTTGGTGACCGATAAATTTTGCCGAGTATATAGAAAGTCTATTTAATTATTTTATTTTCGTAAGGAAACAACCTTAATAGAAAGTACAGCTGGCTCCACGTACGTGGGGAAGCACACAGCTCACGTGTGCATCTGGCAGAACCCCCAGCACAGAGATGAGCAGGTGCTGTTTCCAGCGACACCGACTTGTGTGTGTCCCAATACTATAGTTAGAAAATGGCTCAGATTCTTAGTTGCTTTTCCCAGAACTCAAAGATTGTCTTCCTGTTTATCTTGGTGGAATGCCTATGTTATACTTGTGATTTTTCTGTTCTCTGTAACATATTAAAACAAGATTGTCACAGATGGGGAAACAAGAGGTCATTAGTTAACAATCAGATGTTTGATTTCCTGAGCAGAAAAGATACCCTGTTGTGAATTTTTAACATTTTTAAAGGAGAAACAGGGCCAGTCCCTGGAAGGTAGACTCTGTTCACTGGGCTTTCCACAAGAGTCAACACCGTCATTTCTAAATTCATTTCCTCATTCAACTCTTGTCCTTGCATTTAATGTCAGCTTTGCCTCTATCTTTTAGTTCTTAGTTCACAGTGGTCACTTCTTTATACTAATAGTTTAAGTAAACACTGCCAGAAGAGCAAAGGGAAGCTAAGTAGATGGCCTATTAGCTTTGGTCTAGGTTGGTATGATATGGAGATGATAGCACTCTTACTTTAATTCATTCTCCAGTTTCTACAACAGTTGCTCTTGATTAGGTTGGGGCAGAAAAAAAACTTGAAATAATTCCTGGCTTTGAGAGACACAAGCCTTTGTTCACCCCAGAGTATTAGGTAACCCAACTAGTGCTACTAATCATATAATCTTAAGCATTGGGAGGGACACTCAGTGTCTCACTCTGTATTTGTTTCTCCTTTTGTAAAATTGGCACAATAATAGTACTCACTTCATAGCATTGTACGAAGATTAAATTAGTTAATATTTGTAAAATGCTTAGAACAGAGATCAGCACATACATAAGCACCATATGTATTTATAAAATACATTCCTGCATGACATTGTGAATCTTCTCTATAACATTTGAATTAGTGGGAACAGCTATGATGCTCATGGAGTTCCAGAATCTTGGTGAACTTACCATCGGCTGTTGCACTGCCAGCAAATGGTATGGTGAAACCTCACTAATTTGGAATTAGTTCACAAATTATTAAGCCTGAATAAGTGAAAATTCTGAAATCATGGATCTTTGGAAATATTTTGAAATCAATATTTTAAATTTGACTGTTCTATTTATGAAAACTTTGCATTATATTTGACTAAGTATGTTCAAGATGTACATGTTCAATTTGTGATTTTGTATACTTAATTGGAACAAAAAGCTAATGAAGGTTTTGATATGGACATCTATTCTTTTAAGTAGGTTTCAATAGAGATATCTGAGTAGAGCATATAGATATGTAAATAATTTGTTTGCACACCAGAGACCTAAGTAGTAATTTTAAAAGAAATTGTTGGAAGAATCAAGTGTTTGTGGAATGAATGTTCCTAGTAAAGTTCCTGTTCTTATGAATAGTGAAGAATCATTTATAATTACCTCAGCAAAAGTAGAAATACTATACATAATTTATATTTATCAAAAACGTTTTTAAAGTTTGCCTTCATAAGTCATGATGAAAGCCAAGGCTTTCATAAGCCTTTATATTTTTAAGAATTCCTGAGTTAATTTGCTTGGAATTTTATTAGTGGAAAAGGCAGAGGTAGCAATTCCTTTTTCTGTGTTCCCATCCCATCCTCTTCATTCCTCTCCAAACTCTGGATTGTCATTATTTGTTTACATAGCTGCCTCTTGCACTGGACTGTGTGTCTCTGAGTGTAGTATGACTAATTCATTTGTCTGCCAACGATAGTCTGGCACGTAGTATGCTGTCAATACTTTTGTTGAACAGCCTAATTAGTAATGTCTACAACGACATTTTACTGTAGTTAATAAAGCTCTGAGAAGGTAGGAGACACATTTAAGGTAGATAAAGGTTTTAATTCTTTACAGAATGTGGATTGTTAGTTTGGTTCGGAATTTGAAGCTGCGAGTATAATACTTCTCAGTTTCCCAAAGGGCAAGGTAATTGGAGTTATGGTCCTCTTCCACCAGGTTGGATACCCAAAATGCCATTTATGCATGTGGCAGAATTTTATAACAGTTTTAAATTCTGTATAGTTGATGAAGAGCTTTTACGTTTTGGGATCAAACTTTTTTTTTTTCTTTTTGCCAGTCAAATTTAGTGGGATCAAACTTTTTTTTGAATTTTTTAAAATTTTCCCTTTCACTGACGTACTTACAATAATTTACATATTTATGGGGTAAGTGTAAGTGTCACATGTATAGAATATGTAATCATCAAGTCAGGGTATTTGAGGTACATATCACCAAACTGTTTTTTTTTAAAAATTATTCTACAAAGTGGTTTATAGTAATTACTTATATTCGTCTGCTTTTGACGCACATATTGCAGTTCTTGTAAGTCTTGTAAGGCTTAAGGATTGCTGAAGTTACTTGCAGTGTATTCAGATGATACACAGGTGTAGCACGGAATTTTATACACCAGGTGTTCGATAAAGAATGTGAAAATCTAAATCACAGGCCTTTTATTAAGACAAATGGCAGGTGGAGAGAAACACCCTCGGCTTATTTCTGGTAAGGTTTTTATGTTCTGTAAAACAAAGAATTGTATTCATCAGGGTAACAGATTTTAGTAATAAAAGATTTTTAAATGTTAAAATCGTAAATGTAGCAATGCTCATTTACCATCAAAATCCACTTCTCAGGAATAGTTCCATCTGTGTGAATTTAAGCGCCTGAATGTGGATTCATTACCTTATCCTGCTAGCCAAAAATTTCTTCATGGAGTTTCGAACTCAGCAGGATTTCACAGGGTTTAAAAATACGTGTTTTTTTTTTTTAATAGCCCTCAGATTTCAGTACCTTTAAATTAGGTTCAAACGGGAGCAGGGGCTTGGATTAACACCACAGCAATACTTTTTTTTGATTTTAACCATTTCAGGCCTTCTTGAAATAGAGGCTATGTGGCGTAATGGAAAAAACAGCCTTGGAATCTGACAAAATCTGATTCCTGGATTCAGTCCCAGTCCTGCGTGACCTTGGGTAAGTTACTTTACTTCTCTGAATTTCCGTTTCCTCCTTTGCAAAACGAGGGTCGCAACAGCCACCTTGCACCGGCGTCCGGAGCGCGCCGGGCACGCCCCGAGGAGACGAGCAGCAGCCATGATTACGGCCCCGCCACTCCGCCGCCCCCAGCAGGTGTAGGCGCTGTCCCCGCCGCCTCCGCCCCGCTGCCGCTCGCGGGCCTGCCCCTCCGTGTCCCCGCGCAGGCCGCGGCGGGGGGTGGCGGCGCACGGCCTCGCGGAGCCCCGGGCCCGCCCCGGGCGGAGCCGGCCGGAGGGCGCAGGGCGGGCGCGCGAGCGACCCAGCTCGAGGCTGAGGCCCAGCCCCGCCGAGCGCCGGCGAGCGGAGGCGGCCCCGGCGCCGCGCCCGCGCCCGAGCGTGTGCGCGGCCGCCGCCCCCTCGGCCCTCCCCTCAGCCCGCCCTCCGCCCCTCCACCCTCGCGCGCCGCCCGCCCGGGTCGCCGCGGGGCCGTGGTGTACGTGCAGAGCGCGCAGAGCGAGTGGCGCCCGCACGCCCTTCGCTTCTCCACAGCCTGGGCCCGGCCGCCCGGGACGCGGAGGCGGCCAAGGCGCCCGCTCTCGCGCGCCCGGGGCCCGCGCGCCCGAGCAGAGGTCGCGGTTCGCCGCTCAGGCCGCGCTCCCCCACCCCGCGCGGCGATGAGGCGCTGAGGCGGCCGCCCGCGCTACGCGGGACCCGAGGACGAGGAAGCGGCCGGGCCGAGGGCGCAGGGTGCCGGCCTCTCTGAGGCGAGGGGTGGCGGGTGCATGGCGCAGTAACGGCCCTTGCCGCTCCCCCCGCTCCCCGGCTCCGGGCGCGGCTGTCCGGCCGCCACCCCTCCTGCTCGGCCGTCGCCGCCGCCGCCATGGCCAATGACAGCGGCGGGCCCGGCGGGCCCAGCCCGAGCGAGCGAGACCGGCAGTACTGCGAGCTGTGCGGGAAGATGGAGAACCTGCTGCGCTGCAGCCGCTGCCGCAGCTCCTTCTACTGCTGCAAGGAGCACCAGCGGCAGGACTGGAAGAAGCACAAGCTCGTGTGCCAGGGCAGCGAGGGCGGCCACGGAGCGGGCCCGCACCAGCACTCCGGCCCCGCGCCGCCGGCCGCCGCGCCGCCGCCCAGGGCCGGGGCCCGCGAGGCCAGGAAGGCAGCGGCGCTCCGGGACGGCGCCGCCGCGCCAGCCGCCCGGGACGCGGCCAAGGCAAAGGCCAAGCCCGCGGCCGACCCCGCGGCGGCCGCGTCCCCGCCTCGCGCGGCCGGCGGCGGCCAGGGCCAGACGGTGGCGGCCGAGGCGGATCCCGGGAAGGAGGAGCCGCTGGGCCGCCCGTCGCTGTTTCAGGAGAAGGCGAACCTGTACCCCCCGAGCAACACGCCCGGCGAGGGGCTGAGCCACGGCGGCGGCCTGCGGCCCAACGGGCAGACGAAGCCGCTGCCGGCGCTGAAGCTGGCGCTCGAGTACATCGTGCCGTGCATGAACAAGCACGGCATCTGCGTGGTGGACGACTTCCTGGGCAAGGAGACCGGGCAGCAGATCGGCGACGAGGTGCGCGCGCTGCACGACACGGGCAAGTTCACGGACGGGCAGCTGGTCAGCCAGAAGAGCGACTCGTCCAAGGACATCCGAGGCGATAAGATCACCTGGATCGAGGGCAAGGAGCCCGGCTGCGAAACCATTGGGCTGCTCATGAGCAGCATGGACGACCTGATCCGTCACTGTAACGGGAAGCTGGGCAACTACAAAATCAATGGCCGGACGAAAGTAAGTGTGCTGGGGTTGCGCTGACATCCCCTTCTTGGCGGGCGGCCTCTTCCCGCGACTCAGCTGCTTAGGGTGAGGAGCACCATTCCTCTGTGTAAGAGTGATTGCCTCTTGTGTAACACCCATAAAAAAAACGGATAGAATCCGTAGGTAGGTGTTTGTCTAGTTAGCCCCATCCTCAGTGTCCACTGTTTTCCACTGACTGCCTGTTTCATAAACTCCGACTAACTGCATGGTTTTCCAGCTAAACTTAGGCACTATACTCTCCCTTTAACTTTACTATTTTCTTTCTTCCATTCCACTATTAGACACAATTCAAACCTTATTTTAGTTGTGGCCACCCAGTGGGGGACGTTAGAGCACCACCCAAACCTAGTCCTGGTTGTGCATCTGCCTTGTGTTTGCATAAGCTCTTAAATTACCTGTGGTGGTTGAACCACTCACCACATTCTGATTTACAGAGTCAAATGCTGTGTATTTAGTTAAGTATCTGCCAGCTGACGAAAAGGTAACCGTAAAATAAGACTTTAGTCCAAACACTCACCATATTCAGGAAGAGCTTGGCTACTCCCCCCGCCCCCGCCCCCAATAGCTCTTATCCCTCTCCCTGTTCCTACTGTTTTGAAACCCACTACAAAACGGGGTAAGAAGTATTTCCGTTTTCAGATCTCTCAGTGTAGGTAGGTTACATTTTTAGCATAGGTTTCCTTTATTTGCTTTGTTAATATGATCCTCGTGTTGTAAAAGAACTGGTTTGTAGCTTCCTGGGGTGAGGGCGAAAAAACCTCCACGAAATTGGAGCAGGAGGGTTCCTTTTAAAGTCTCAATTTGGTGAGATCTTTTTGTTTTCTCTTTACTGTTGCAATTTTTCCCCTAACAGATTGTTCAATTCCTACCTAGTCTGTTCTCTCTTTCCTCCCTCAGTATGGTAAACAATAGACTCTTTCCTCCTAAATGCTCTTGCAGTTGTTTTTCATTTTACTTCCCAGATCTTAATTTTTTCTTTGTATCTGGTTCCTCGGAGGCCACCCAGCTCCACCCTCCTCCGCTATTAATCTCTGCCTGATTTTGCGAGTTTTGAGAGATTGTCTTGAGAGATGATCACATGCACATGTTTGTACACACACACTGACTCTTCCCAGTAGTTCTTTTGTGTGGGTGTGTCAGATCATCTGTTTTCACAGTCATTATGTGTGATTCTCAGGCTGCTCAAAAGGCTGAGTATAGGCAATGAGGAAAGTTCTAATCATGAAAATTTTGTGGAGAGAAATAACAGTGTAGAGTCTAATTTACTATTGCCAGTTCATTGCTGGATGAAGGCACATGTTTTAATATCACGTAGTCTCAAAAATAAATGAACAGTTGCATAATAATAAACTGGAAGGAAAAAAGGGATCTGCCAAAAATCTCAGCCTTGGTCTTTCATAAGATTTGCATTTATATTTCTTTAAAAAACCCGTTTGTCATGAATCAAATCATCTGAACATAGTCGTGAACTCTAGAGCAGGAAGGAAATTAGTTTGAGGGAATCTATGAAGTATGACCAAAGCATAAACTTAAGTTGGAGTCTTCAAAAAGATGATGTCCAAAATCTTCCTTGATCTGCTTTCCTTAATTAATTTAGCTTTCCAAATTAAGCCGAAACCTCTTCTCTGTCTTCATGTTTTCACCTGTCCTTCTCAGGGAAGGGACAGCAGATAGCCTGACTTTTAGAGAAGTTGCTTCTCATGAGGATGCTGTTAGAAAATAGCTACCTCCTTCCTCAAGAGTCCTAGTGGCTGGAGGTAACAATATTTAAGGTTTTAATTCACATAACTGTACATATCGTGTAATAAGGGACTAGCTGAAGGAAGGATGGATTTTAAAACTCTTTGGATTTGATATCATGCTTAATTAACATTATAATCCAGGATCCGTGAATAATCCTAGGGAATTCCTTTCATTGTACTTTCTTGGCTGAAAGAGTTTTTTGGTAATCGTGTTTGAATATGTAATTTAAGTGTTCCTAATAAAAAAGCAAGGGTGCTTGCTTTAGGAGAATGAGAAGGCAATCAAAATTCCGCCCACCGTATATTGAGCAACCACAGTGTGCCAGGCCCCAGATTGGGCTCAATAAGGACATGATCACAATAATCTTAATCCTGTGGAGTGAGTAGTGTTATTCCTAATTTACATTTGAGGAAATTTCAGCTCAGACTTGGCCAAGGCCTACCGCTTATGATAACTGAGCCAGTATTCAAGCTTAGGTCATTCATTGAGGCATCAAGCGCATGCTTTTTCTCCTACACTATAGATGTAGGTAGGTAGGACATTAGATGAGAAGATGTAGATTACTTAGCATACTACTGGAACTAAAATTTTATATATATTTTGTTGATAGCGGGTGAATACCATTAGCTTTGTGTTTGAATAATCATACTCTGTGGTTGGAAATTTTTTTATTAGGTGACTGGATAATGACTGTACAATGTTTATTTATGATAGTAGTTTAAAAGCCACTTTGTATTTATCCACCTGAATCATGCTCACGTCCGTACAACTCCCAGAACATGGTTATTATAGTGATTGTAGAGGCAGTCTTCAATTAAGAATTTTGTTATCCTTCATAACATTATAGTGATTTTAAAAGGTGCCTCATCAAATGTGTAGTCTTTTTCTTATTTTTACTTTCACAGTAGTAGGTAGGCTGTGGTGTATAGATTACATATTTTATATGTATGTATAAAATATAATATTATAGATTAGAAAAGTACAACTCAGAAAAGTTAGTTAACTTGTTGCAAATTCTGCAGCGTACCAGGACGTAAGTGCAGGTTTTTGACCAAAAAGTCTGATATTCTTTTTCATTTACATTATCTGTATTGCATGTTCTTTGTGTATGTCAGGGCCTGATAATCACATGATATATGATTGGCTGTGGCTCATTCAGTGTAGGCTTTGGTTTCTCTGGAGTTTCTTCTTCAGACATGCTTATCTGGCCACTGTTTATCCAACTACTTTAAAAAAGGAACCACAAGGGAAGGATGAAGTAATACAGGAGAAAAACAGAAACATAATTGTAGCCGCTGATGTAACTGAGCTCTGGTTTCCACTTTCTCTGTTCTTCTTTTTTGGGATTTTCCCCTTTTTACCCTCAAACTGCCCTTTCTTCCTTTATCCTTTCTGTCACCCTTGTTTCCATCAAGAAGACTCACTGTGGTGCCCCGTAGAAAGGAACCCTGGTCTGCTGCTTTGTGAAGAGTAGCGTTGTGCCCTGACTTGGGGTCCCAGAGGAAGAAGAGGAAAGCATGGGGGAGAGAGGCTCATGGAAAATGTTGGAATTTCATGGCCAGTCTGAAGGAAAAAATTTGCCCATTAAAATAAAAATAATTAGGATCATATACAAAACATTTTTGGAATTTAATCCAGAACCTCGTCTGTTCAGTTAAAACATACATAAAGGAGAGCAGTAATAAAATATAATAGGTTGAGACCAATATGAAGCAGATTGTATGACTAAGGTTTTTCACTGTTAACTGTAGTTAATTAGTTGGCTCTGGCTGATTATGGCTTTTAGAACAAATAGAATGAGGAAGATTTTGTTGCTTTATTATCACTACCATAACGATGTGATGACAATCCTCTTAGATGTCAAAAACAAAACTGACCCAGGAAGAGAGTCCTCCCCAGAAGCTAACCATGCTGGCTTCCTGATCTCAGATTTCTAGCCTCCAGAACTATGAGAAATAAACTGTTGTGTAAGCCTAAATCAATCAATAAACAACCAAACCAAACTTTCTTCTCTGTCTACTTCTGCCATTCTCTTTATACTCCGAGCATCCAAGATGTACAAATTCAAGCAGCTTGTTTAATGGATTAGTATTTATATTAGAATTCAAGATCAAAATCAGTTATTCTGTATGCAGAAAGCCTGAAAATATTGTAAATGCAGTAATTCTGCCAGCTGTAAAGGAGATACATGTGGACTAAAAGGGTAGTTTTAGTAGGTTTTGACAGAACCAGATTCAACTTTGTGGGAGAACATTTTGTACAGTGAGTTAGTTTGTGTGTAGTTTACACGTAAACTAACTCCTTTAATTCTAAAGAAATTTTATTTTATTTTATTTTATTTTATTTTTTTTTGAGACAGAGTCTCACTCTGTTGCCCCGGCTAGAGTGAGTGCCGTGGCGTTAGCCTAGCTCACAGCAACCTCAAACTCCTGAGCTCAAGCGATCCTCCTGTCTCAGCCTCCCGAGTAGCTGGGACTACAGGCATGTGCCACCATGCCCGGCTAATTTTTTTCTATATATATTTTTAGCTGTCCATAGAAAGAAATTTTATTTTAAATTAACATGTTTTTGCATGTTTACAACTTATCTACTACCTAATAAGTCACAAAAATATCCTGCAAAACCTTAGGAGGAGGAGAAGGAGGAGGAGGAGAGGACATCTTAAAGGTAATGGATTTTGTGCTGCTTTTAAATCTGGGTTAGATCCTGGATCTGCTACCATTTATGTGTCCTTGGGCCAGTCCCTTAATCTCTCTGAGCTTCAGTTTCTCCATTTGTAAAATGGTGTTAAATGATACCTGTCTTTTCTGCCTCTTGTTGTGAGGAGTACTTATAAAGTGCTACATATAAAGCACTTTTTAGATGGTAAAGCACCATGCAGAACTGTTAACTGTTACTCTTCTCATTTTAAGAATTCACTGTTTCTGATCCTCTCTTTTAAGAGTTCTGTGCTTTCCCCACCTTTTATAAATTGGAGAAAAAGGTTTAGCGTGCTCACTCATTTTTGAGGTAACCACTTCCCCTCTATATATACACTTCTTTTTCTAAAAGAAGAAGAGAGGTCACGTGACTTGTTCAAGGTCATAGAGCTGGCCAGCGACAAAACCGACAGACATTTGATTCAGTTCACCCTATATCTGCAACTTTATGCTGTATCTCCTGTAAAAGTTGAGTATTCCTACTTAATTTTCGTATTTTTTACGCCATTTTTGAAGATATGCTTGAATATTTGTGACTTCCTTTTCCCTTTTACTTCTGTCATTCTACACTATGGCTTATCTGACAATCTAGTTTAAATTTTCCTCCTTTAGATATTCCCTCCCTAATTTCCTTCGATGTTCTTTATCTACTTCTGTCTTTCTTCTGATATTGTTTAAAGCCATTTTTCCCTGAGGCAGGCCTACTGTGTATTGTTTCCTTAGTAGGAACTGTCTTCCCACTTTGTGTTTATGGTTTGCTTGTTCATTCTGTTTTCCTTTCCCTTTTTTTCCCCACCAGACTTGAAATCTGTGTTTGTATTCTCTCATGTTTTCTGAAGCCTGTACCTTTTTGGTATGCCTTTGGATTGATGTTATCAGCTTAGTTGTTTTTATTTAATTTTTCACTTTAGGCCTTTAAAGCTACACCAACGATTTCAGTCTCCCTTTCATTCTAGTGCGTTCCTAGACAGTTTTCATAGATACATTGTAATACTACTGAGCTTGCATTCCACCTCCTTTTCCACTGTGGGCCTGTTTTTACACTTAGAACTTCATTGGTGTCTACATGATGGCGTTCGGATAATTTGTTGAGCCATAGCTTGTCTTTGACTCTTACTCCAGCTAAAACTCCTCTATTCTAAAAAACAAAACAAACAAAACACTGTTAGATAGTTAACTAACCTAAATCTGCCCTTACAATATTTTATTTCATGCTTATTTCCTAGTCCAAACTGTGAACTCTTCTCCTACCTTTATTGTAATGTTTTATGCTTCATAATCACGTGTTTGCATAACCAATTCACAGTTTTAGCCTCTTTGCTTGTTAAGATCACCATAACATTTTTATGACTTTGGAATTCTCATTTTTCTTATTCGTTGTCCCAGATCCCATTACTTTACCAAAGCAAAATACATGTGTTCTTGCTTTCTTCTTGTATTCTCTGAGTCCTGTTATGATAATATTTTTATTCATTTATGCATTCAAGAACTATTGAGTACCCTCCATGTATAGGTACTGTTCTAGGAGCTAAGGATTCCTGAACACCAATAACAAAGAAAAAGCCCCCACTCTCAAGGAGCTTAAATTCTACTTAGAGGAGGGGAAGGGTAGGGAGGGACAGTCAGTAACAAATGTATAAGTAATATGTGACATGTTCATGATATATATTAAGACAAAAAATAAAAAAGGTAAGGACAGAGTGGGGGTCGTCTTTTAGATAGGATTGATAAAATAAGATGATATTTAAGCAGAGACTTGAATAAAGTGAGGGAGTGCGTCATGTGTATATGTAGAAGAAGAGCATTCCAAGTACAGGTGTTTTTTGTTTTTTTTTTTGAGACAGAGTCTCAGGTGTTTTTTTTTTTTGAGACAGAGTCTCACTCTGTTGCCCAGGCTAGAGTGCTATGGCATCTCCCTAGCTCACAGCAACCTCAAACTCCTGGGCTCAAGGGATCCTCCTGCCTCAGCCTCCCGAGTAGCTGGGACTACAGGCATGTGCCACCATGCCCAGCTAAGTTTTTCTATATATTTTTAGTTGTCCAGCTAATTTCTTTCTATTTTTAGTAGAGACAGGTCTCGCTTTTACTCTGGCTGGTCTTGAACTCCTGACCTCAAGTGATCCTCCCGCCTTGGCCTCCCAGAGTGCTAGGATTATAGGCGTGAGCCACTGCGCGCAGCCTAATTTTTTATTTTTACTATGGAATATGTTGAGTGTTGATTTTTTTATTTACTTATTTTTTCTTTTTATTGAAAAATGCTTTTTAGTTAGCTTATTTGACATCCTACATTTTCCTCCTTTAGACAGTCCCTGATTTCCTTAGCTGTTCTATATCTACCTCTGTCTTTCCTCTGACATGATTTAAAGCCATTTTTTCCTGAAGCAGGCCTACCCTCTCTTGTTTCCTTAGTAGGAACTATCTTCCCACTTTGTGCTTGTGATTCACATGTTAATTCTCTTTTCCTTTCCTTTTTTCCCCCCTTTTAGGCTTGAAATCTGTCTTTGTTCTTCTCCCATGTTTTCATAACACCATAGCACTATTAACCACCCCACCTTTAAAATTTTGACTACTCATTTACTGGCCTGGCTCTTTGCCTTTCAATTATTTTCCTCTTTACATGTTTCATAGTGTTCTTTCTTTACTCAGATTCTAACTATAGTTTTTTTCCGTGAATCTCAGTCCTTAGCTTTCTGTTCATCACTGTCAAAACACCCATGCATGTAGGGAGAACTTAAAACATCTGTATTTCTTAATTTTTATTCTTAGCTTGTATTAGTTATCTATTGCTATGTAACAGATTGCCCCAGAACTAAGTGGCTTAACACAACACACATCTATCATGTCATAGTTTCTACAGATCAGGAATCTGGGCACAGCCCAAGTGCTCCTCTCCCTCACCGTTCCTCACGGCTGCAGTCAGGACAATGGCCAGGGTCTGTGTTCTCCTCCGAAGGCTTGAATAGGGAAGAGTCTGTTTCCAGGGTCACTCACTGGTTGTTGGCAGTGTTCAGTTTCGGGGTTGTTGGACTGAAGGCTTCACTTCCTTGCCATGTGGGCCTCTCTACCATGGCAGCTTGCTTCAACCAAGTATGCAAGCCAGAAAGGCTTAGTGGGTCTGCTAGCATGACTGAAGTCCCAGTCTTCTGTAACCTGATCATTGAAGTGACATCCTTCACTTGTGCTGCATTCTTTTGATTAGAAGCAAGTCAATAGGTTCATTCCACATTCAAGGGAAGGAATTATACAAGGGTGTGAATACCAGTTTTTTTTTTTTATTTGTTTGTTTTAAGAGACAAGGTCTTACTATGTTGCCCAGGCTTGATCTCAAACTCCTGGCCTCAAGGGATCCTCCTGCCTTGGTCTCCCAAAGTGCTGGGATTACAGGCCTGAATACCAGTTCTTAAGTTTGTTCTTCCTTTGTAGTGTATGTTACTGTCCTTTATGGTCTGTAGTTTGTCTTTTCTTTTTGCTGTAGTCTGCACTTTTTTTCTGAGTAATCTCATGCACTCATGGTAGCACAGGTTCTTAAGTTAGTTTGCCTGTGTTCAAACTCTTGTTCTGCTACTTAATTGCTCTCTGATCTTAGGCACATTTTCTAACAACTAACATGTTAACTTCCTCATCAGTATGATAGGAGTTAATAGTAGTGCCTAATTCAGCAATAGGTTTGTTTGAGGATAGATGAGATAATACATAAGAAGTATTCAGCAGATAATCTGTGTTCAGTTAGTATTAGCTGTAACTGTAATGAATAACAGTAGTAGCAATAATCATGACTTCAGCTATTAGGATTTGTTAAAGACCTCTTGATTTGTCTGTTACCCTGGCATCTATAGAGGACTGATGGACATCTCCACCTGAATTTTTTGATAGTATTGCAAACTCCGCATGATTATGACTGAAGTTTCCCGTTGTGGGAAGGGGTGAGGGTTGATAGGGCTATCTGGTGGGGAAATGGAGGAACAGGTTTAAAATTGATGTTGTTTGTGAACTCTATTCAACAGCTGTTTACAGAGTGCCTGATCTGAGTCACTGAAGAAGGTACCACAGTGCCGAGGTCAAAGTAATTCTCTCTGCCCTTCTGGAATCTTACTGTCTGAGGGAAAGACAACATTGAACTTGTAATCCCAGTGTGCTAAATGTTTATGAGGTAGATGTACAAGATCCAATGGGAGCATGCTAGAGGAGACCTAACTTTGTAGGCCAGGAAAGGTTTTCTTGACAAAGTAGTTATTTAGGCTGAGACCTAAAAGGGTGAGTTGGAGTTAAGTCTATTGAAAGTCTCCAGATCTGGAAAGAGCACAGTGTTTTAGAGGAACATACTTTCTTTATCAGTGTGAAAATTACACTTATTTAAAACATAATATTTCTTACCTGTCTCTCATTCCCTTTTATGCTTTCACAGTAAAACCTTTCTTCATCTCTGTCCTGGATTATTTTATTTATTTATACATATATATATTTTTTTCATATGAAGGGGGGGTGAGGAGGAGAGTTCAATTTCCTTTTTTGTTTTTTGAGAAAGAGGCTTACTCTGTTGCTGTGGACAGAGTGCAGTGGCATCATTGTAGCTCCCTGGAACCCCAAACTCCTGGCCTCAAGCAGTCCTCCCGCCTCTGCCTCCCAGAGTGCTAGGATAATAGGTGTGAGCCACTAAGCTGGGCCTGTCCTGGATTATTAATATTATAAAAGCCTGATTTTTTTTTTTTTTTTGTGTCTTTTCTTTCCGGTCCATTCTATCTATTGCTACTTTTTTAAAAGGACATTTCACTTCCTGCCATGTACTTTTTGTTCCAGCCACAGGAGCCTACTTGCAGGTCCCTGAATTTACCTTCATCTTCTACCTCTTGCATTTCCCCAGCTCTTTCCACGTGGAAAGCGATAGGAAGGTTCTCTAACTTGCTTCGTGCTCCCATGTGTCTAAGAAGAGTCAACTTTGTCCCGTCTGTAGCACACTCTTCACGGGGGTGTTTCTCCCCCTGCCTCTTCTGTTGTCAGCCACTTACTCACCCTGGTCTGCTCAGCACCTTGCATCGGGGGACCCAGTAAGTGTTACATTTGAATTTCTACTGCACTATCCTAATTGAGATTTTAGTCATTTTCTTTTTGGATTGTTACACAGTATTAGACACAATATTACTTTTTTCCCTAATTTGTTCTTTTCCATATACTGCTTATATCTATCTTATATAAAGTTACCAACACTTACAAAAATTTTATTCAAAATTCTTCAGAGATTTGTTTAAAGGATCCAGTTTGATTCTTACACATTTAATGCTCACCAGGTGCTGAGGCTCACGCCGTTTATCCACTGGGATTTGCCGGTGCTCTGAAGCACAACCAGTGTTTCAGCCAGACTCTTCCTGCTGCTCCCCTTCTCTTCCCCGCCCATCTGGGAATTCTTTGACTCCCCCACCCCTGCCCCAGCAATTCACGTCTTCTGTATGCTTTAGGATCTGGGCTGTCCCATTCTCAAATAACTTCCTGAACGCTGAATCTCCATTGATCTCTTTTCTCAAAAACCTTATATACCTTTTATTGCTTAAGTATCTTCTCCAGAAAGTTACGAGGGCAGGGGAACTGTTTTACACTACTCTGTCTTATGCAAAGCGCCTTTTGTTACTGTTATGTATGGAGTTATTCACATATGAACACGTGGTGAATTGCCCTTACTCTACCCTGTACCTCACCTCTGCTTCACCACCTTTCCGTCCAGTTTCTAAAACTGCAGTGAGACAGTTTAAAAGTTGTGAGAGTTTTTGTCCTATTGTGGTCAACTCTCCTTTCTGCGCCTGCTATGCTGTTTCTAGTCCCTAATTTTCCAGATAAAAATAGCCTGGGCCAGCATGGCCTAAACTATTTTTAACGCCAAGTACTGGGAGAAAGGTCTGCCTTGAAGGTGAAATGAAGTTTTATGCCATCATCTAGGCCAAAAGTCAGTTGAGCAGGTTACAAATTGTGATAGAACCCCGCACATCCATGGATCTCAAGGGCGTGGGGCCCCCATATCTTAACCTCCCTCATCCCCACCAGTGGCATGGGAATCCCTAGGAAACGGGTCACTTCAAAACAAAACAACGTAATGGACAAGATGTTGAAAGTGACCTCTTTTTGTTTATATATATATGTATGTATGTATGTATATTTATATATACCTTCTTCTACATGACCTAGAACAGCGTGTAGACAGAAGCAAGCAGACACAGAGTTCAATACCATGTGATTGATGTGTGCAAAGTAAAATTTTCAAAAGGAAAACTTCTACAATTATCGTGGCTTTGACTTGGTTTTAGAACTATAATTTATTCAAGATTTCAAATACATGAAAGGAGGGTGTAAGTTATATTTAACAAAAGAGGGCATGATTTAAACAAGATGAGAAATATTTCTTTTTATGACCTTTTGGTCTTAACCACATTTCTAGGTTCAAGGATTTAATCAGCGTGGGGGAAGCAGTTGATTTAACTATTAAAAGAGGGCAGTGGTGGGGTGCAGGTGATAGGATCTTAGCAGTGTAAAGGTCATTTGAATTTGGTCTTGGAATGCATTCAAATATTCTTATCCTTAAGTTTTACTTGATACTTAAAATGTGTTTTCATTCTCTGATTACAGAGTTGGTAAGGAAAGTAACCTGAGAGTTAATATTTACTATAGATAATTGATGTGCAAAGAATGGTTGTAGTTTTGGGTGGTTACAGCCCAGCGTATTTCAGAATGAAATTTCTTGAATAAGAAATAGGCTAAAAATCATGTGCGATGATGAAGTGGCATCCTTCTCGAATAGCTGACAAGTTTTATTCAAGGCAGTCATATAAGCTAGTGTTTCATAACTTTGTTTTGCTATGGACCCATTTAGGAATCTAATGGAAGCTATGGACTTTCTCACCCTAAAAATGAACATAGTACAAGCAAAGTTTTGCTTATAATGAAGCCCCTCCATAGACTCTATGTTAAAAACCACTGTCACAGGAGGGTTCCAACAAAACAAAACAAAACCAAACCAAAAAACATTTTTAAGTATTTCATATCAGGTTATGGTAGAATAAGGTTTCTATGTGTATTTGGTTCCTATTCTTGCCTTTAGAGCTATGTTTTGAATTTCCCCCACCCCCCATGATAGTACTCAATTTAAATTATAGAGACCCAGATAAAGGAATATGAATTATAACCAGAGGTATGTATGTACAGACTTCGGAAAGATGTTTGCCTTGTACAGTCTGGCCATAAAGTAAAACAAAGTTAACTGGTAGGTACCAGGATGGAAACCATGACTTAGTGATAATGTCTTACCTAAAGGGTATACCTCTCCAGACACATTTGCTAGGTTAATCCTTGCTTTAGAATTCTAGATATGCAGTTTTACTATAAAAGACTTGAGAGTCTTTATCACTAATGATTAACACTGGCTTGTGACTCTCTCTCTTTTCCCTCTTTCCCTTTATACTGTCCTGTCCCCTGCTCCCATTGTATATGTGCATGTGTGTTCTGCATTTGTTTTTGCTTTTACTCGTAACTGGCATTTCAGAAATATTAAGCTGAATTTTTTAAAAATAAAAGCCTTAGGAGTAATAGTGCTCCAGGACTGGGGGTGGGGATGGGGGAGTGCCTTCACTAATAAAAATGAAACTAGAATTCATATTGATTGGTTTGGTTTATTTCAGTTCCTATAATTGTCACATCCAAAGCCTCTCTTGATAGTTTTGGTAGAAAGTATCTTTAAAATGTGTAAGAAGGATTTGTTCATATTGCTAGTTTTCAAGAACTGAGCTTTGATGTCACATAGTAACTGTAAGGTTTTTCTTTAATGTGTGCCTACTCTAAAGATTCTTGCAGGTGTTTCTTCCTCTTGGAATTGTCTAGGGAAAGGGAGAACAGTGTGGGGGGGAAAGATGATTATTGACAGAAGCCAGTTGTGAGAATAGGAGCTACCAGTATTGCTGTGGATTCTTGTCATCTGGCTGTTTCAGCACTGAGCAAATCACTCAGCAACTCTCCCAGTCTCTTTATCTATGAGATGAGAATGATGCTGACCTGATTAACAGAAGAGATGTTGAATAAATGATTATTTGTAAGGAGCTTTTAAAAAAGAGTAATTATATTTTTAGCTCTCAGCAGTGCCTTTTCAGATTATTAGGACTTGGCCTGGGTTGCTCTTAACTCTAAACACTTACTCCTATTCATCATGTTGGTTAAATTAGCATCACAAGTTAAAATGCGGTTTTAGATTTAGAATTCTTGACTTGCTTTTACTGGGATATCAGAACCTTATATTTTTTTTTTTATTTTGGAGACAGAGTCTTGCTTTGTTGCCCGGGCTAGAGTGAGTGCTGTGGCGTCAGTCTAGCTCACAGCAACCTCAAACTCCTGGACTTAAGCGATCCTCCTGCCTCAGCCTCCCTAGTAGCTGGGACTACAGGCATGCGCCACCATGCCTGGCTAATTTTTTGTATATATATATATATATATATATATATATTTTAGTTGTCCATATAATTTCTTTCTATTTTTAGTAGAGACGGGGGTCTCACTCTTGCTCAGGCTGGTCTCGAACTCCTGCTCGAGCGATCCACCCGCCTCGGCCTCCCAGAGTGCTAGGATTACAGGCGTGAGCCACCGCATCTGGCCCAGAACCTTATTTTTAATTAAAACCAATCTATTGTTGGTTAGGTGGTTGGCACATAGCGTTGGCACTGTGAGAAAGGAAACTGGTCAGTTGATAAGGGCATCTCGAACTGAATTTCAGATAGTTGTGTTACCTCATCGGTACTGAAATAACTCAGGCTGAGGAACACCTTGATCAAAGGATCTTCCCCTCACCATGCCCTCTCCCTTAGCAGAATGAAGTCAAGTGGCAATAAATATTTTATTTATCATCATGAATTTAATTATTTAAGCTGTATTTAAAAAATTGAAACCCTTAGATGTTAATTAATTTTAGAAGTTAGTGATGCATACAGATAAGCTAGAATGATTGGATCAAGTCTCACAAATGAATGTATACTTATTTTGTAGGTCTTAACTGATGTAAGCATAGATTTGATTGTTTTACAATTTGTTGATATTCCTTAGTATTTCTTTTATTTACAATCTAGTCTATAACTTAATAGGAAGCTATAAAAACAAAATAAAGTTATTTCTTCCTTCCTAAAATAATGGGGGGTATTGTGGGATTTGCGTACTTTTTAGTCATGTTTTGTGGCTTCTTTACTCTTAATGATGTCTTCTAAGTAGCTGTTATCAAATTTGTGGAATTATTTTGATGTCTGCACTATTGAATTTGACTCGTGATAATTGCGTGCATAGTAAATACATTTTAAGAAATCTGTGTTGCCCTTGATTTAAGAAATTGCGTGTAGTTTTCACACTTTTTTCTAAAATTGATTATTCTTGACATTTTTAACAGTTGAAACATGAAACCATTAAGATGTGAACTACTCTACTGTGTATTATAGGAGTAGCTTTTTTTTAGTGTCGTTGGATAAAATTAGTCATTTACAAAGAAAATAAAGGTATTTGAAAATAAGGAATTGAAGGAGAAATGAAGTTAAACTACATGTGTCATATCTGTATTTTTCTTACATAATTTATATTATCTCGGTATATGAAAGAGTAATTTCTTTCAATTATATAATCCTTTGAATAATTAAGGGTGCTACCTTTTCAATTTGGGAATTGCATGTATATTTTAACCGTAAAAAATCTTCCATAGCGTGGAAGAGAGGTTGCTCCTTTGTGACTTCATATGTTTTCTGATTATAAATACAATACAGTGCTCCAAAATACATGAAACAAAAATTGACTGAAAAGAAAGGAGCAATCAACAAATTACGATTATAGCTGGAGATTTCAATACTTCTTTCTCAATGATTATCAGAACAAATAGAAAGTCAACAAGAGTATAGAAGATTCCAACACCATCAACCAACTTAACCTGATCGACATCTGTAGAACCCTGCGTGCATTAACAGTGTAAAACACATTCTTTGCAAGCACACACGGGACATTTACCAGAATAAACCATGTACTGGGCCATAAAATATGTCTCAATAAACTTAAAAGGATTGAAATCATCGAGAATATGTTCTCTAACCACAGTGGAATTAAATGAGAAATCAGTAATAGAAAGAAATCTTGAAGATTTCCATATATGTGGAAATTAAACAACACATTCCTAAATAATCTGTGCGTCTAAGAAGAAATAGATATGGGTTGATGAAACAGGATTAAGAGTTCAGAATAGACCTTCACTCACAAGATTAGTTGATTTTTTTTTTTTTTAAATAAATATACCAAGGTAATTCAATACTGGAGAGGTTTTTTGTTTATTTGTTTTTAATAGATGGTGTTGGAATACGTGGATGTCTATATGGGGGGGAAAAAAACGCTGATCATTACACTATACATAAAAACTAATTCAAAATGGATCATTGACCTAAATGTAAGACCTAAACTCTTTATAAAACTTTAAAAGAAAACAGAAGAGAAAAATCTTTGTGATTTCAAGATAGGCAAAGATTTCTTAGGACATAAAAAAACATGAACCATAAAAGAGAAAAAATTGGTAAATTGGACTTTGTCAACATTAAAGCCTTGTGCTTATCAAAAGACAGCATTAAGAAACTGAAAAGACAAACCCTTTTGGGAGAAAATATTTACAAAACATATGTATGACAAAAGACTTGTATAAATGTACAAAGGATTTTTTAACGTAAGAAACAACCCAAAAGAAAAATAGGCAAAAAATTTGAACAAATATTTTACAAATGAAGATAGACAGATGGCCAAGTGCATGAAAAGGTTCTCAACATCATTGGTAATTAGAAAAATGAAAATGAAAACCACAGTGAGATACCAATACACCTAGAATGGCTAAAATTAAAACTGTTGGCACTACCAAGTTTTGCAAGGATGTGGAGCAGCTGGAATCCTCTTACACTGATACATACATACATTTGTTGTGGGAATGCAAGATGGTATAGCCACTTTGGAAAACAGGTTGGCCATTTCTCTGAAAGTTAAATATGAATTTATCATATGTCCGAGCAGTTCTCCTAAGTATCTATCAAGGGAAATGAAAACATGTCCACACAAAGACTTCAGCTTTATTATTCATTGTCACCAAAAATAGGAAACAACCCAAATGTCCATCATCTGGTGAACAGATAAATAGAATGTACTACATCATGCCACGGGATACCATTCAGCAATAAAATTAAGTGAAGTATTAATAGGTTGTTTTTGTTGTTGTTTTTTTTTTTTTTTTTTTTTTTTTTGAGACAGAGTCTCACTCTGTTGCCCAGGCTAGAGTGAGTGCCGTGGCGTCAGCCTAGCTCACAGCAACCTCAAACTCCTGAGCTCAAGCGATCCTCCTGTCTCAGCCTCCCGAGTAGCTGGGACTACAGGCATGCGCCACCATGCCCGGCTAATTTTTTCTATATATATTTTTAGCTGTCCATATAATTTCTTTCTATTTTTAGTAGAGGTGGGGTCTCGCTCTTGCTCAGGCTGGTCTCGAACTCCTGAGCTCAAACGATCCGCCCACCTCGGCCTCCCAGAGTGCTAGGATTACAGGCGTGAGCCACCGCGCCCGGCCTTTGTTTTTGTTTTTTTTTTGAAACTGAGTCTCACTCTGTCACCCCGGCTAGAGTGCTATGGCGTCAGCCTAGCTCACAGCAACCTTGAACTCCTGGGCTCAAGCGATCCTCCTGCCTCGGCCTCTTGAGTACCTGGGACTACAGATGCGCCACCAACGTGCCCGGCTAATTTATTCTATTTTTAGTAGAGACAGGGTCTCACTCTTGCTCAGAGATCAAGCTGGTCTTGAACTCCTGAGCTCAAGCGATCCTCCTGCTTTGGCCTCCCAGAGTGCTAGCATTATAGGCATGAGCCACCGCACCAGCTGAAATGAAGTAGTCTTTTATGCAACGATGCGGATGAATCTCAGAAACGTCATGCTGAATGAAAGATTATACCATAAATTATTTAGCTTCTGGTGGTTGAAGTTTGGGTCATTTCCAGTTTTTTTGTGGTGACAATAACTGTGCATTAGATATTCTTGAAGATGTATCTTTGTGCATTTTCAAGGTTTTTGTAAGAAAAATTTCTAGAAGTAAAATTGCTGTGTTAGTGAACGTATTTATATTGCCAACATATATTGAATGCTTATTATGTACCCAGCACTATTAAGTACTCTCTCTACCTAGATTATATCGTTTCTCACAGCAACCTCATGAGATGTAGGCACTATTATTTCCCTCATTTTACAGTTGAGGAAACTGGGGCACAGAAAGATTAAAAAATTTTTCCAAATCACGAAGCTAGGAAGTTATACAGACCATGATAGTCTCATTCTAGAGCCTGACCTCCTAGCTCAGACATGTGAAGTATGTGTTTATGTATGGTTTCAGGGGTGTTGTATTTATTTTCAGGTCTTCCACTTGATCTTGCTCTATGTATTACAGAAATTTCTTAATTTTAAAAAGTTGAGATGAGCCAAATATTTATCAGATGAGTCTTTCTTTATTGAAATACTTTCAGAAATGCGCTATGGGGATGTTGTTTAATTTCAACATGGACAATCTCACGCTCAAGAAAATCATTAACCATTTACCTATCCTTCTGCCTCAGCCTCATGGGTAGCTGGGACTACAGGCATGCGCCACCATGCCCGGCTAATTTTTTCTATATATTTTTAGTTGTCTGGCTAATTTCCTTCTTTTTTTTTTTTTTTTTTTTTGGTAGAGACGGGGTCTCGCTCTTGCTCAGGCCGGTCTTGAACTCCTGAGCTCAAATGATCCTCCTGCCTCGGCCTCCCAGAGTGCTAGGATTACAGACATGAGCCACCGCACCCGGCCCAAACTCTTGATTCTTAACTCTGTTTCTCCAGTTGGATTTTCTTCTTGCACTGTTAAGGTGTACCTCATGAGGTGTTGAGTTTTCACATCTGATGTCAAACTAATCCTCGCCTAGTGTCTTCCTTCTGAAACCTCTTACTGCGTGCTCTGTGTTTTTATTCATGTTCTTGTTTCCTCCCAGCCATAGCACCTTAGCATTGAATTGACTCATTCATACTCTTGTTTCAGTCTGTCTCTGATGTCTGTCTGTATTCTCACGCCAACGCTCAAACACCCATCTTTGATTTCAGTTCTTACTACTAACTACTATAGTTTAGACCCTCATTGCCTTTTGTGTGTGTGTGTATGTGTGTGTGTGTGTGTGTGTTTCCCAGTAGCCATGAATCTCATCTCCCTGACTCCATTATTTCTTATTCTCCCTAGTCTGGCCTTTACATTTATCATTTTCTGTCACCATATTCACCTTCCTAAAGTAAGGATCTCCAGATTTCCTTTGCCAAAGGGCCAAATAGTAAATATTTTAGGTTTTGTGGGCCATGCAATCCTTGTTGCAGCTACTCAACTCTGTTGTAACAGGAAAGCAGCCATAGAAATATTTGACTGAATGAGTGTGGCTGTGTTCCAATAAAACTTTATTTACAAAATAAAGTGTCTGGGCGCGCCTGTAGTCCCAGTTACTTGGGAGGCTGAGGCAAGAGTATCACTTGAGCCCAGGAGTTTGAGTCCAGCCTGGGCAACATAGTGAGACTCTGTCTCTAAAAAAAAAAATAAAAATAATAAAAATGGGTGGTGGACCAGATTTGGCCCGCAGGCCATAGTTTGCTGACCCCTGTCCTAAAGGACAGGTCAGATTGTATCAGTGTTTGCATACATGACTTCAGCCTTTCTATAGCTTGAAAAATCATGTTTGAATTCCTTAGCATAACATTTGAGATCTGCTATTATGTGGCTCCAATTCAGCTTTATGTAGCTTTATTTCCCCTAATATTCATGATGCATTCTCTACTTTAGCAAGTGGAACTACTTTCTGTTCTTAGAATATGCCATGATTTGTTAAAGGATCTCATGGTTTTTTTTTCGGTAAGGTCTTAGGGGAAACACTCTGTATTTTTAAAAATTTATTTTCCTTCTTTCTTTCCTTTTAAATTACCACTCCATACAGTATTTCTTGAAATAATAATTCTTTTAGATTTGTGGGTTACATGGTCTCTGTTACAACTACTCAACTCTGCCATTGTTATTTGAAAGCAGCCATAGACAATACATAAATGATTGAGCTTTCTTGACTGTGTTCCAGTAAAATTTTATTTACAAAAGCCAATCGTGGACCATACTTGGCCTGCACGCTGTGGTTTGCCAACCCCTGGTCTGTTGGCATCGTGCCGAGGGATATTTGAAGCCCCAAGGTAACCAGTGTGTCTTCCTTGAGGGTTAGATTAGTTATTGTGTGGAAAAATTATAGTTTAGTTGGTAAGATAGTTAAAACATTCTTTTAATAACATAAGTGGCTATCCATGGCATAGAATATAAAATCAAAATGACTATTTTAGACGAAACAGTGTTGCAAGAAATGTCTTGTTTGTAGTGAACTTCTTAGATTTCTAACTACAAACTTGTCTGCCATTTTTTGGAAAAGGTTGAGGAGCACTGCTAGGCACTGGGAGTCATGGGAGGATTCAGAAGAAGGCAGTGACATCAGATTTTAATTGTAGAAATCTGATTTGATTGGAGTGTGGAGAACGGTCTGAAGCAAGGCACGGAAATCCTGGAGGCAGGGAGATGAGTTAGGAGACTCTTAGAAATCCAAGCAAAGGATAAGGACCTCTTTCACTAGGGAGGTATTATAATAGAGATGGAGAGATTCATGTATGAGACATAGCAAGGATATTTGATTTGATTGTGTAGGACAAGGGAAATGGAGAAGGATGAGTCCAGGATAGTTTCTAAGTTTCTCTAGGGAAATTGGTTGAACAAAGATGCCACTTAGTAAAGGAAAGAATATGTAAAGAAGAGCAACGTGAGGGCCAGGGAAGACAGGAAGGTAAGTTGTTTTGGAACAGTTCAGTTTGCTATGCTTGTGTACATCCAAGTGGAAATTGGTTTTGTAGGTCTGAGGCTCCAGAGAGCGACCTGGACAATGGTGGTCAGCAGGGGCTGGAATGCAGCCCCTGGGGGAAAGCTGTGCACAGCAGGACTAGTGCTCATTGCAGAAGCCAATGGGGACTAAAGCAAAAACCAAACCCACCTGCGTCATCGGTGGAGGAAGGGGAGAGGGGAGAAGTGCATCGAACAAAAAGAAGAAAACCAGAAGACACGGTGTTTTAGAGACCAAGGAAGAGTAGAGGTTCAAGAGGATGAATAGCACCAAACACCGCAGAGGGGGTTAATTAGGATTAGAACTGAATGACATTTATTGCTTTTATTTTTAAAAAAGGGAGGAGGGTCATTTGGGCTTTTGCCCAGGGTAATTTCACTGGAGTTGTGGGAGGGAAAGTCAGAAAGCAGTGAGTTGAGTATGAACGGTATGTGAGAAAATGTAGGCAGGGGTCATAGACCAGCACCTCTGGTCTATGTTAATGTGTCTGTGAGTCACTTGGAGATCTTACAGAGCGGAGATTCTGAATCAGTAGGTCTGGCTTGGATGCCCAGATTCTGCATTTCCAACAACTCTTCCCCAACCTAAGCAATGGCAACGGTGCTCTTCTGAGGACCACCTAGACCTAGTTTCCTAAATTGTTCCTCAAGGCACCTCAGAGCACCGCAGCTAACTCAAAAGGGTGCTGTGGAATATTTTAAATTTTCAAAGGAAATGCAGCGACATCGTTAAATGGCTACATTAGATCACTACATTCCTTTTGGTGATGTCATACCTTTGTGAAGCTGGATTTTCAGTGCTTGCTCTGATAAAAAGCAAGTACGGTCTGTGTGAAAATCAGCGTGGAACAGGAAATGAAGCTGTCAGTGTCCAGTCTGATTGCAAAGTTTGAAAGTTATGCAGTGCCCAGCAGGCATCAAGGTGTCAGGACTTAAATACTAAATGGTTTGGCCCTTACTACTTAAAGATAACTATAGTTATTAGATATTTCTTTTGGCCTAGGAGTACCATGAAAAAATGACTGAGACACTAAAGGTTCTGTGACCCAGGAAAGTTTGGGAACCATTAACTTATTCATAGAAACTTGCCTGTTGAGCCAAAGAAAGCTGAAATGATGGGGTGGTAGCTAAGAGAGGAACAAAAGAGCATTTATTTGAAAATAGAAGAGACAGGTTTGTTATATGGTGAGGGAGGGAGCAACTGATAAAGAAGCAACAGGTGTTGACTTAGAGTAAAAGGTCTCTGAGGAAGTGAGACAGGATGGAATCTAGACCCTGTTTTTCTAAATACTGTCCCCAGACCAACGTTGATTTGTTGGAAGAAATGCAGAACTTCTGCCCCATTTGAGACCTCCTGGATCAGAGTATGCATTTGTCACACGATCCCCAGGTGATTTGTGTGCATGTTAAACTTTCAGAGGCACTGTAGGAGAGAGATCGTCTCCTCCTCTTATTTATTCCATCACTGAATTGTGTACCTTCTACATTCCAGCCTTTCTGACTAAGGGAAACGAGATGATGAGGGTTATAGATTTAGAAATCTGGGAGCAAAGTTGAGGGAGTCTTTGCCTGGTTGCCTTAATTGTCTGAGGTGAAAATGGTGGCTGAGAGAGGTGGGTGATGGAGGCTTGAAATAACCATTTTCAGGAATGCCAGCGAATGTGATCAGAAATACAGAAATTGCCAAGCAGTTCCGAAGATCCAGGTGAGGACAGAGCCAAGTTTAGTAGCGTCGGTCTGCACGCTTGTAACTTTCCCAGTGGTGCTAAGTCTAAGTGGCTTGTGTGTAGGAGCTGCAAGGATTGGATTACTCTAAATTTGTTAGTCTGTGGCTTGAGGTTAAGGAAAAAATAAGCTAGCAAAAGTCTATCCGGGGTAAGGAAAAAAAGGAAGCCACAAGGAGGATGAGATGAGGAAAAGGGGGAGAAGCATCGGCGTTTCCCTTGCAAGCCAGTGAAAAGGTCACACATCCTGAATTTGGAAGAATCCTGCCCTTGTTTTTATCCACCACGGAGAGGAAGATTCTTTCCTGTCAGGCTGCAGATACTTAACAGGGCTTCGTGATTGATTAGGCAACAGGGAAGAAGTTTCAGTCTAAGGTGACTCTTAGGGTTCTGGTATTCGAGGCCGCTGGGAACACAGTTACTGCCGACGAGGAATCGACTTCCAGTAAACATTCTTTCCGAGGGGCAGGGGGTGTGATGGGGAAGTGCGGAGGCAGGATGAGACGAGAGTGGGAAATGTTGAATTTGAGGTTGGACGAGGGAATACGTAGCTGAAGATGGCTATTTAGACCACTGGAAATACGGACATGAAACTCGGCAGAGGTCAGGCATGCAGATGTATTTGGGAGTCAGTGATATAAAAATAGCTTCTACTAATTGAATGTTCATTGTTAGGCAGGAGACTGAACAGTTTATACACGTTGTCACATCCTCTCATCATCCCTTTGAGGCCCAAATCAAACCATTTGAAAGACAAGGAAGTAGGCATGGACAGATGCCCATGGTTGTGCTGTTGGTATTTGGCAGAGCCAAGATTAGGAACCAGATCTCTGATTGTAAATCCATGCCCTTCACTGTTAAGCTCTACTGTATTCGGGTCACCAGCTTCTGGGTGCTGGCTGGTACCTGATGTGTTAGACCTTCTCAGGTGCAAATGACCGAAATAAAACAAAAATCCCTCAAATGAGCTTAAGTAAATCAGAAAAGAAATTTTTTGGTCCCCATAACTTGTAGGTCTAGTGATCAGCCTGGCACAGTTGGAACTAAGGGGGCTCAATTTTAATCAAAACTTGACCTGTTAGCTCTTCTTTGCTGGATCTGCTAAACTCTCCTAATGTGGCAGGCAGATGGCCGGAATAGTTGCAGCATTCTATCCTGGAGATACTTGTAGAGAGAGAGCCCAAGGGCTTCAACAAAGATCCTGGAGTTCAGCCCACATCCTCTGATTGGCTTAGGCCAGGTGCCCATTTCCCAACCAGCCTCTGACCAGCATTGAGCCCCGCGCCCACCCTGGAGGGTGGAGAGTGAACCTCACCCTGGGGTGAGGACTGAGGTGCATCGGTCAAGCTTCCCCAGGGAGATGAGGCTCATGGGAAGAGAGTGAGGGAATGGACACTGGGCTGACAAAAGCTGCTTGTCAGCGCATGGGCAGGGATACAGCCCCCCTGTGACTGTGACTCGGTGGGTCCTGTGTGAGGATGGTGACAATGAGAATAGCTGGCATTTGTTAGATGCTTATAGGTACCAGGTGCTATGCTGGTCCTTCACATGTGTTCTATTTTTAATCCTCACAATGGCCCTTTGAAGTATATGTTGTCATTTTCTCCAAATATAGCCAGTAAGTGGTAGAGCTAAGATTTGAATCCGGGCTGGCCAGCTCCAAACCTTAATCCCTCTCTACCACCATAACATTGTTTTTTTGTTTTGTTTTGAGACAGAATCTCTGTTGCTTGGGCTAGAGTGCCGTGGCATCAGCCCAGCTCACAGCAACCTCCAACTCCTGGGCTCAGGGGATCCTCTTGCCTCAGCCTCCTGAGTAGCTGAGACTACAGGCACTCACCACCACGCCCAGCTAATTTTTTTGTTTCTATTTTTAGTTGCTCAGCTAATTTTTTTTTATTTTTAGTAGAGACGGGGTCTTCCTCTTGGTCAGGCTGGTCGCAAACTCCTGACCTCGAGCAGTCCTCCTGCCTCGGCCTCCCAGAGTGTTAGGATTACAGGCATGAGCTACTGTGTCCAACCAACAACCATAGCATTTTTTTTTTTTTTTTTTTTTTTTTGAGACAGAGTCTCTGTTGCCCAGGCTACAGTGAGTGCCGTGGCTTCAGCCTAGCTCACAGCAACCTCAAACTCCTGAACTCAAGCGATCCTCCTGTCTCAGCCTCCCGAGTAGCTGGGACTACAGGCATGCGCCACCATGCCCGGCTAATTTTTTTTTTCTATATATATTTTTAGCTGTCCATATAATTTCTTTCTATTTTTAGTAGAGATGGGGTCTTGCTCTTGCTCAGGCTGGTCTCGAACTCCTGAGCTCAAACGATCCGCCCACCTCGGCCTCCCAGAGTGCTAGGATTACAGGCGTGAGCCACCGCGCCCGGCCTTACCATAGCATTTTATTTGTAGTTTTCTCGTTCTAGTTTTCACATATTGTCTATTATAGTTGTGGAGTTAATAGTGGTTGACAGCATACTGAATCAGACAGAACCTGGGCCACCAGTTTTTCTACATAGTGTACATAATAAATAATTGTGACTATGACTTAACATTTACTTTAAGTATTATAGTGGAAATTGCTTATTTCTTAAATTCTTTCTTTTCCCTCTTAAAATGTTTTGTGCTTTATATTTTAATCTCATAAGTGGCATTTGACATTTAGCCACTCCAATCCTAGAGTGATTTATTTTTCAGAACTTCTCATGCCATCCTTGAATATGTAAAATTCTAGCTGGATTGTTTCGTTTTTAGTGTATCTCTAGAGATTATGAAAATATTTTTGTTAGTTTTTGTTTAGCCTTTGTTTGTAACAGTAGTTTCAAAATCTTATCCAGTATTTCTATAAATGCTTTTTGTTAAAAAAGCTAGTAGAATAATTTCAAGGCTTTTATTATCAGAATAATTTATTTTGAGGTTGTCCTTTTTACTTATTAGAATTGGTTATTCACAAAACAAGAAAATAATATCCTAATGTGTCCTTAAATTTTTAAGATGCTTATTTTAAGCAGTAAAACCTAGTGTTTTGTAGTGACTAATAAAGTTTGAGTTTTTAGAGTGGTGAAAGTTACCAAGTACCATTTTATTTTGGTTTCCATTGTTGTGGTCTGTGTGGTGCCAGTTATATTTCTGTAATCCTGTCTGTTTGAAATGTGTGATTTGTGTCATTATAAAGGAAGCAGTGAAGATGTGGAAATCGGGCCAGCCAGGGTTTTGTCCTGATTCTCATCTCAGACTAAAGAGTTTGGGCCAGACCTTTATGATCTCTTCTAGTCTTAAAATTCTAGACTTTTTATTTTACATCTTCCTAGATCAGAAGTGCTGCCTGATGGAAGGTATAGTCTTAGAGCTAGATTGGAAGATTGTGTAGTCCAGGTTCCTTGTTTTGAAAATAAAGAAACCTGGCCCAGATGGTATGGTCCAAGATGTCACCACCACTTAGTGAACAGAGCAAGGACAGAGGCATTTCTGCCTCTGCTACGTTTTACTCCTCTTTCCTCAAAACACTCGTGCCAGGTTGAAGACAGCCATTGTTCATTTATTTGACTAAAGAAGCTTTAATTGAATAGCGACAACATAGAAGATACTTTACGAGGCACGTGGTTAGTTGCAGAGATGAATAAATGAGGGATTATATGTGAAAGGCCATGTTGTACGGAGGCTCAAAGCTGGGCTGTAGCGTCCAGCAAACCTGGGTTCACGGTCTAACTGGTCACTGAGCTATGCAGTGTCAGGTAAGTTAGGTGTTCCAAGCCTAATTTCCTTGTCTGTGAAATGAGGATAATAGTAGTAGACATTTTATCTTGCTGTGAGGATTTAGTGAGATAATAAAGATCAGCCTGGTCCCTGGCACAGAGTAGTCTCTCTTAGGTATTCTAATGAAGATTTTTTATGAAAGAAGAAAGGAATTAAGATTTATGGAACACTTTCCCATGCTGTCTTGTTTGTTTCACATCCCTGTGAGGTCGATAGTGATAAGCTTAATTTTTCACATGCGGAAACAGCTCGAAAAGCTTGGGACTTCTCCAAGGTCCCAGAACTATTAGTTACAGCTAACTAGGTTTTTATTAATTTTATTTTCTAGAAACAGGGTCTTGCTCAGTCGCCCAGGCTGGAGTGCAGTGGTGCGGTCACAGCTCATTGCAACCTCAAATTCCTGGGCTCAGTGATCCCTTCTGCCTCAGCCTTCCAAGTAGCTGGGACTACAGGTGCATGCTGCCACTCCCGGCTAATTTTTTAATTTTTGTAGAGACACAGTCTCCCTATGTTGCCCAGGCTTGTCTCTTCCTGGCCTCAAGCCGTCCTTCCACCTCAGCCTCCCAAAGAGCTAGGACGACAGATTTGAGCCCCTGTGCCCAGTCTAAACCTATTCACTTTTTGCCACTGTTCCTTACTGGACATTGCCCTCACCGTTTTGGCCACTTTCTTTTTTTAAAAATACTTTCTCCAGTTTGTCAGCATCCTTCCTCTAATCCCCAGAAATGGATGCAGGCTTTAAATATGCCTTGATTACTACGGAATCTAGTAGAACTGTCTGATGTCCCTTAATGTTGCAGTAGGTTTTTAGCAACTCAGTGGCTGGTTTAAGTTTATGGTCAACCAAAGGTCTTTTTTTTTTGTTTGTTTTTTTAAGATGTCTATTCTGCCAAACTGTCTCTCCCCCCTTCCCCCCATTTTACAGTTTACTCTGCAAAATGAGAATAAAACCTGCCTCCCAGGGATTGTAAAAATTAAAGAATGAATGTAAAGTTCTAAACACAGTGGCAGGCACATAGTAATATCTCAATAAGTGATGGTGGTCATTACTTATGTATGAAATGGTTGGGTTTTGCCATTTTAAAAGTAGAATTTACTTTCAATTACATTAGAATTCATTATGTTGATTTCAGTTCAGATCACATTGAATATTCTTTCTTTTATTTGTGATATTGGCTACCTTTCCCAGCTTTGTATGAGCTGTATGTTTTCCTATTCAGAAAGGTTACAGTGATAATTCCTTTATTTGTGTGATTCAGAATCATTCATAAAAATGTAGATTATCTAGAAGCTAAAGGTAGAGTAGACTCTCCTTCCAGGCTGTGACAGAGAGGTCTGGGTGTGGGATTTATAGAGAAGCAAACTGTTAGTTTGTCCAGCTCACATTTCACCATCTTACCAACCAAATATGTGAGAATTTCTTTCAGGATTCTTTAAAATGTATCTAGTTGGTTCTTCCCTCATAACTACTTAGTTCTCTCAAATTAATTACAAGTGTGGATCCTCCATGCTCTACCCCTCAGACTTCTGGCAACATTCTCTTCAATTAGTCATATCCGTCTTCAATTTTTATCTTATGGCCCATCTATCTCACATTGGTTAGAGTCACTGGGTCCCAATACCCTCTAGAACCAAAATGAAACTTCTTCCTTTATCAACAGGACATTTAGACATAAAATTGAATAGCAATCTGTGAGGTTCTGCCTACACTAGATTTACAAGTAAGGATATTGATCAAATAAGCAGAGTAGATCAGTTAATGGGTTTCAGCAAACATTATGACATGAAGATTAAGCCTGGGCTTTCAGAAAACTGTGGATCAAGAAAGAGGTGGCTCTGAAGAATGGGGGAGAGGCAGCAGAGTGGCCCAGATGCTTGTTCTGGTGGCCGGTGGGAACAGTGGTTCAAGAAAAATACTGGATGTTGGTAGTTACTGTCAATATGCCTGAAAGTCACTGAGGGTTTAGAAAACTTGGCTTCTTAATATTTGTTAGGAAAATCTTATATTCAGTCTGTTTTTCTAAACCACTCACTTAGTGTATTTGAATATTCTTTTTTTTTTGAGACAGAGGCTTGCTCTGTTTCCTGGGCTAGAGTGCCATGGCGTCAGCCTAGCTCACAGCAACCTCAAACTCCTGGGACTACAGGCGTGCGCCACCATGCCCGGCTAATTTTTTCTATATAGATTTTTAGTTGTCCGGCTAATTTCTTTCCATTTTTAGTAGAGACAGGATCTTGCTCTTGCTCTTGCTCAGGCTGGTCTTGAACTCCTGACCTCGAGTGATCCGCCCGCCTCGGCCTCCCAGAGTGCTAGGATTATAGGCGTGAGCCACCGCGCCCAGCCTATATTTGAATATTCTTTAAAATAAGCTGCACCTAGGGCTAAAATAAAATCACATGGTACTGAATGAAAACCATCTGTGGCATAAGGAGTCTTTATTTAATATTTGTGTGTGTGTGTAGCATGTATGTGTTATTTTGCCATCCCATGCAAGTGGAAAGTTGTCGAACTTCAAATTTATTTTTCATAAGCTGATGATATTCTTGTCAGCCATAGCATAAGATGGTAAAACTCAACTTCTGTTTTAAAATTATATTAAAGATATTTATGTTAGTCTCGTTTATTATCTGTCATCTCTCTCTCTCTCTCTCTCTCTCAAGGTAAATCATTAGTTGATTTGTTTGACAGATATTTGAGTGCCTGTGTTTGGCACTAAGGACGTAAGGATGAATGAGACCTGGTTTGTGCTCAGTAGGAGCCCACAGTCTGGTTCGGGAAACCCAGAAAATAAATATTAGGTGTCACAGTATGGTGAGATAAATAATTCAGCAGCTTTTCTAAGAATGATGTGAAAAAGCAAAGAACATTAAACTCAATTCAAAGTGATAAAAATAAAATAGAGGTTAATGTTATTTGATCAGGGCCATCATTGTTTTCTAAGACCACATCTAGTCCTTACATTAGTGACACTCTTCTGCAGTGGTTTGGACGCACACATTAAACATTTCAGCTCTTAAGACAAAGCCTGGAGAGATTTATTTGTAAAATGGACATCGTCACTTTCCTGCATGCCTCATGGAGTTGTGTGATGAAAGTGAGACGCACCGTGTGTAAGTGTTGTCAATTAGAGCTCTGTACAAATAGAACTTGCACTCTTACGAATGTTGTGACTTGAATCTCTGTCCATTATGTCATGAAAACCTTTCAGAAGTATTTGGTTCTCTGCCTTCAAAGGGAGTTACACTATTACTGGAAAAAATCAGCTCCTCATTATTGGTGTTATCAATTTCTTAAGGGTCTGATTTACATGTTTTATGACCTGTCTCATCAACTCATTACTTTGTATCTGTCCTGCAGAAATGGTGCCACTCAGTCACCTGCTCAAGTGAATGTAAACTTCCAGATCTGAATGCATCACTTCCTTGCTTAAAACTCTATCTTGGCAGGGCACGGTGGCTCACGCCTGTAATCCTAGCACTCTGGGAGGCCGAGGCGGGAGGGTCGCTTGAGCTCAGGAGTTCGAGACCAGCCCGAGCAAGAGCAAGACCCCCATCTCTGCTAAAAATAGAAAAATTAGCTGGGTGGCACGCACAGTCCCAGCTATTTGGGAGGCTGAGACAAGAACATCACTTGATTGCAGGAGTTTGAGGTTGCAGTGAGCTGTGATGACGCTGCACTCTACCCAGGGTGACAGAGCGGGACTCTGTCCCAACAAAACAAAACAAAACCTCTTCAGCGGTTCCCTATAAACTTGGAATAAAGTCCAAGTTAATTATCAGGGCATACTGAGCTTCCCAGAAGTGGCTTTAGCTGTGTTCAGACTCACCTGTCTACACTTCCTGCCTCACACACTAGGCTCCTCCTTGCTTGCAGTCTACACACAGCACATGTCTGTACACACTGGGCCATGTCTTCCCTTCATCTGTGATCTTGTCTCTTCCTGAAACAGTCTCCCTCTCCTCCTTTCCCTGGCTAATTCATATTCGTCCTTCAAGACCCGTTTTTCAGGTAGCCTTCCCTGACCCCAACTTTCCCCTGGTGAAATAATCAGTGCATGGTCTGGTCATTGTAATTGCTGGCAGTGTTGAAATGGCCAGTTTTTGTTTGTGTTCTACTGGCACTTGCCAGCACTGTGTCTTACCTACCCCCTAACTGAACGTGTTCAAAACTGAACTCCTGATCTCCTCATTTCCCATGTTCAGGCTGCATCACGTCTTCATCTGTTTATGGTAATTACATTTTCCAGGGGCTGAAACCACAACCTTGGAGACATCTATCTCATAACCCCACCAGTCTTTCTGGGACTCCTGCTTATTCCGCCTTGAAAATAGAATGAGCATCCAACCACTTCCTCCACCTCCGCTGCTGCCGCTGGCCAGGCAATGCCCTTACTCGTCTGGCGCAGTGCAGAGCCTTCTGGCTAGGCTGCTGCCTTCCCCTCTGGCCAGCCTTCCCTCTTTCTCCCTGTCAAGGGCCAGACGGTAAAAATTGGAAGTTTTTGTGGACCACAGGGTCTCTGTAGTGCCTCGTTAACTGGGGTTGTAGCACAAAAGCAGCCATAGACAATAGGTAATTGAATGTGTGTGGCTGTATTCCAGGAGAACTTTACTTACAAAAACAGGCAGTGGCTGTATTTGCTGTCTCCTCTCCAGCCACGCTGACCCTTTTTTTCCAGCCACTTTGCCACCTGAGGGTCTTTGCACTGGAACATTCACTTTCAAATTGCTCAGGTCAACTTTTCAGTCATCAAGACTATCCAACCGCCTTATAAATCATTACATGCTAGCATTGTATTCCCCATTCTCTGTTTTTTTTTTTCTTCACAATACTTATCTTCTAACATATGATATAATATTTAATTTTTTTGGTCTTCCTCCCCCTGCTAGAATTTGCTGGAGGCAGTTATTTTTTTTTTTTTTACCTATTCTGTTCATTATTGTATCCCCAAGACCTAGAACAGTCCCTGACATACAATAGGTGGTGAGTAAATATTTGTTGAATGTTGAATAATGGCTATTTTTAAGGTTTAGTTTTTTTAAATGAGTTCTTCCTTCTCTTCACCACTGCCACATCCCTTCTCCTTCTCATTTTTTATGTCGCTTTAAGCCGTCCTGTCCTCTCCTCCCCCAACTCCCCTTTATTCTGGCTCTCGTCTCTCACCAGTAAGCCAGTAGCCTCTTACTCCTTGCCATCCAGTCGGTGCTCTACAAGTAGCCTGTAGATGTTCCTAACCTGGAAATGTGATTATTGTATTTTATTATTATTCAAAATCTTTTATTTTTTGCCTTTTGCCAATTAGAATCAAATGCTTGTTTAAAACTACAGGATCCCATACCTCATCGCATGCCTGCTAAATCATAATTTCAAGTGGACGTGATAGGAATCATATGTTAAGTAGCCACCAGGTGATTTGAACAGAATACGTGTGGCTAACACTGGCTTACAGGTGAAGTTCCTCAGCAAGTCAGTGAGAAGGTTTATGAGCTGTCACCTCGTGTCTCTCCCACCTCCTCCCCGTTCATCTTCCAACAAGTGCTTCCTATTTGCATTTCTCTGGGGGCCATAGTGAGTCTCAGTTTTTGCAAGTATGTTTGTCCCCCTACAGAACACAACCTTCCACTACCCTGGTAAACTATTTTTATCCTTCAAAATTCTCATTTGTCACTTTCTCCATAAAGTCTTTTCTGACACCCCGTTCCCATGACAGAATTAATTATGTCTTTGCTGTTTTGGTACCTTGTGTAAGAGTAGTTTTGTTGGCTGGGCACAGTGGCTGACGCCTGTAATCCTAGCACTCTGGGAGGCCAAGGTGGGAGGATCGTGTGAGGCCAGGAGTTCGAGACCAGCCTGAGCACGACCGCATTTCTACAACAGATAGAAAAGTTAGCTGGGCGCCATGGCATGTGCCTGTAGTCCCAGCTACTGGGAAGTTGAGGCAGGAGGATCACTGGAGCCCGGGAATTTGAGGTTGCAGGGAGTTATGATGGCGCCATGGCACTCTAGCCTGGGAGACAGAGCAAAACCGTGTCTCAGAAAAAAAAAAGAGTGGTGGAGTGGTGTTTCTTATACTGTACTCTGTGCCTTTGCATAACTGTCCCTGTTGTGACTTGACCTGAGCCAATAGTTGTTTGCAGCCTTTTACTGAGAGAGATCATCAGTGTTTGGAAGCTACAGATAAATGAGTGATTATAGTTCTCTTCCCCCAAAACCTAGCTTCTTACTTTGAAAGCAAAACTCAGACTGAGTTTTGCCACACGTACAAAAATTTATTAGCAAGCAAGCTCAAAAATAGTCTTATAAACTGTTTTATAAGTTGGATCAAGTCCCTATTCTATCCTTTTAGGGAATCTGACAAGCACCTTTATGAAAGGTTTATTCAAGGCAGAAGTGTTAGTTGCTTTTAGGATTCAGCCTAACCTAGTTGGGATCTGATGACAGAATTCCCTTATAGGGAACTAATGACAGAACCAACAGGAATGTATGAATAAATTCACTAAGTTTGTATTTATGTGTTCAGGTAACCACAGTAGACCCTATGCAGTGTGTGTAGCCAGACCACGTATCTTGAACACTTTTCTAAGACTAAGTTCTAACATCCACTATGCTAATTACCAAACTCTCTGGCTTTGAGAAGAGATAAGGATACTTGACTTGTCTCACTGGAGTTTTTTGATAAGCGTTCCACATTAACCAATGCTCGTATACATCCATCATGGTATTGCATGTTAACTAACTTCTCCAGGATGAATGTCAGGAACTCTACCTCATGTCCTCTAGTCCATGAAAACAAATAAATACTTATTGTGCTCTCTGTGCTGAAATAATTTAATGTAAATCATACCCCTCTTCTGTACTCTGGAATTGAAACAGATGTTTAATTTTAATCACGATCCCCGTGCCTGCTTCAGTGCCTGCTCAGCGGGCCTCAAAAAGTACCAGAGTGAATGTCTGTAATGTCAGGCAGCTAGGTGTTTTGTTTGTTCTGTTTTTATTTTAATGCTACATTTCAGACGCTGCCAACAAGTTTGCCGTAGCTGTCAAAGCGTGTGTCTTGTCAGTGGCATCTCCTTGCATGGGCTGGGAGGACTCCCTGGGTGGGGATCAAGCTGGGGCCTGCCCAGGATCCCCAGCCTCCTTGTGGAGGGAGGTGGGCCCTGTCCTCCTCCTGAAGTTTGCGGTTGGGGTGTTCCGCACGGCGTAAATACAGAGTCCTTCTTGGGAACCAGAGGAAGAGTTGTGTGGGGCTGGTATGATTGCAGCTGAGGTTTGCAAATTACAGGTCTCTGTTCTGACAGCAGAGCTGGACAGCTCAAAATATAATCTGCTTCACCAGATGGATTCTTCATTTGTAAATATAACTTTATCAGTTCCTTGCTAAAAGGGAATGAAAGCTTAGAGTGTACTCAGGCTTCATTAGATATCTCGATTATATTGTCTGTTGGGAGCATTATGCTTAAGCAAGTTGATTTTTAAATGTGTATTTAAGTTTTTTTCTCCTGAGCTAGAATTAGGGTCCATTAAGGAAAGTAATTTGTCTCGTGTTGGATTATTAAACAATCTGTCATTCTTGAGCCATTTGGAGAATGATTGGATCAATGCTATTTATTCTTTACTTTTTCCCCTGCATTTTCCACATTTCTGTAAATGTGGACAGAAGACACTCTTGGACTTGAAAAAACTTTATACTGATAATTAATATAGTTATGCTTTGCCTTCCTGCACAAATAATAAGTACCTTGTATTAAAATATTCTTTAGGAACATAGTAAAAAATGTTGAAACTGTTGTGTCATATGACAGAAATTAATAGCTAAAGAGCTCTTAAAAATCAGTAGGGAAAGGATGAACAACCCAATAGGAAAGTGCATAAAGGAGATAAGTAAGCAGTTAACAAAAGAAGAATTGAATAGCCAGTAAAAATATGAAAAATGTTTATTTTCACAAATATATAATTAAAACATTAATAAGATAATTAGCCGGGCATGGTGGCCCATGCCTGTAGTCCTAGCTACTTGGGAGGCTGAGGCAGGAGGATCGCTTAAGCCCAGGAGTTGAGGTTGCTGTGAGCTAGGCTGAGGCCACAGCACTCTACCCTGGGCAACAGGGTGAGACTCTTGTCTCAAAAAAAAAAAAAATTAAATTTTTACCTATCAAATTGAGCAATTTTTAAAAGATTAAAACTTACTTAATCAGGAGACCGATCATGGCAGCTCGAACTGGTCAGAGGGCTCTGAGAAGGGTGGCCTCAGGATTGTGTCCCAAGTCCGGTGCAGGAGCCTGCGCGGAAAGTCAGGTAATTAACAAAGGGTGCGCCCGGACCTGCTGAGTTGGGTGACAGGAAGGATTTGGGCTGAGGCGGATCCGGACTTGGTGCGTTTCCGCGTCTCTGGAGAAGGGTCTTATGCGTTCGACATTTGAAGGACTAAGATGCCTCGCGTATCACCCTGGGCCCGAGGCTGTGTTCGTGACTCGCTGACCTCGAGAAAGGCAGTGAATCATCGGCGAAGTGACTTTGGAAGCAACTCAGCCACCGGTGCCTCTGGGCTCTTCCGGTCTCCTCCCCTACGGCCTGTTGCTGCTGTTGGCATGTTTTCACTTTGCGCGGAAGGGTTGCCGGCTGCTGGGAGTATGGGAGTTTGTGGCCTGGCGGTGAGACCCCCTCTTCTGTCCCTCCTGCGTGCCGGAGGGTCCGATGTGCTTTCCCAATTTCTGATAGTTTTTTGCCCGCACCATTTGGTGCTTGCAAAACTGAATGTACCCAACGTAAGGGACCTGGATTTCTATCTTTTTTCTTTCTTTTCTCTCTCTTCTCTCTCTCCTTTTTCTTTTCTTTCTTTCTTTTTTTTAATACTTCATTGTAATTTAGAGGTCCTGTAACCTTGAACCAGTGTCTGCCTTCCATTTTCCTGATTGGCTTCTTTTTGGTATGTGGGGGTGGACATGGAGGTGGAAATATGAAAGTAACAACCCTGCCAACTCCAAATACTTTTAGACAAACGTTGGGTGAAACTGAAATAAAATCATGTATCATTTACTCACGCTCTAGGAAATAACCTCAAAAAGTAGTTTAAAGCAGAACATAACTTCATCTAACTTTACATCTGCTTGTATTAGTTTTATAAAATGTTAGCTTGCAAATAAAACTGTTACTTTTGAGAAAAATACACTTTGGTGATCAAATTAAGGCTTAAATTCCAAGAAAATAGCTACTGTTTATGATAATGAGGGAGGGAGTTTATGAGTTCATAGCATTATCATAGATTCTGGCCTTTATTTTAATTGAGTATTTGAGAGTGTAGTATTGAAAGATTAATGATAAAACAGCTCTCCTCCATGTGGTCCAGTATTTGTTTCATGGTTTAATGTTCATGTATATGAACGTTATGGCTCCTCATATTGCAGTTGAAGACAGTATTTTTTATTTTTTTGAGACAGAATCTCGCTCTGTCATCAGGACTTGAGTGCCGTGGTGTCAGTGTAGCTCACAGCAACCTTGAACTCCTGGGCTTAAGCGATCCTCCTGCCTCAGCCTCCTGAGTCTACCCAGGTGCGCACCACCATGCCCGGCTAATTTTTTTCTATTTTTAGTAGAGACAGATGGGGTCTCACTCTTACTTAGGCTAGTCTTGAACTTGTGACCTCAAGCAGTCCTCCCGCCTGGACCTCCCAGAGTGCTGGGATTACAGGTGTAAGCCACCGTGCTCCACGGAAGACAGTATTCTTGATAGTGTGTGAGCATGGATGTGCTGTCCAGGCTCTGTCACCATAGCATGCAAATTGATGAGGAAATCTATTAGTTTGCTTTAAACACAGACGTTTCCCTTAGGATTGTAGTAATCAAATTGTATAAGGCTACCTTTTAGGGATTGGGAAACAATATGTGAACCTAGTACAAAACCATATACAGGGAAAAGTCAACAGATACTGAATTCACCTCTTCAGAAGCAAGGGTCTTATCTTTTTTAAAATAAAGATTGACCTGCTATGTAACCTGCAATTCTGTATCCCCCATAACAATAAGATGAAATAAAAAAAACTGGTCTTGTAAAACTTACTTAATCATTACAGAATGGCACATGGTGGGAAGATGTGTGCACTCATTCAGAGCTGCTGGGAGTATAAGCTTAATGTAGCCATCCTGGAGAACATTTCAGCAAACAGAAAGTTTTAAAGCCTTATAATTTCACTTACAGCAATTCAGTTCTAGGAACTTATCAAGGATTTACAAAGACAGAACTCCAAAACTATTGTTGATTATAATATTATTTATAATAGCAATTTTTTTTTAATTTTTAAGGAAACAACTTATATGCTCTTGTAAGTCCTTTTTAAATAACATGTGTTTATTATTTACAATTAGTCAAATATGAATTAGTCAAAAAATTAGAAATAATTTACAATATGTCAGCTTTCTTTTTCTTTCTGTGGTTTGTGTTTGTGTGTGTGTGTGTGTGTGTGACCTTATTTGGAAATATTTGTCAGCCTTTGACCGCTTAGTTACTTAACCATTTCCCTGTAATCAGGAAAGCAACAAGGCTTAAAGGAACCCTTACTCTAAATGACTTTACTCCATAAGGATCTACTCTTTGTTCTCTTATTTTCTCCCTACACTCTCTTCCTTGGAGCTCTCTGGCAGCCGTACGGCTTCAACTGTCCCATGTGAAGATGGCTCATAAGTGTCCATCTCCAGCCATGACCTCTTTTTGGAGTTCCAGACTCTCATTTGCCCGTGTTTTGAACATCTCCACTTAGATGGCCCACCAGCATGGCAAACTCGGTATGTCCAGAAAAGTGGACTCATCTCAGCCAAACCTATGTTCCCTACTTCCTTTAAAGGTCTGTAAACAAAGAGGCCCTAGACACAAACCCTGTTAAGCCATCTTTGATTCAGCCCTGTCCTTTGCTCTGTCTGTGAAAACACTTGTCAAGACCTTTCCCTTTTCCCATGTTCCTTACAGCTCCCCGGTCCCCATCTCTGCTGCCTCTCTCCGCACCCTCCCCAAAGCCCTTCCTCCATAGCAGCCTTCGATTTCTTTTTTCCGTCCCTTGCAGCTGCTGTGCTCTGACTGGTCTTCCCAGTGTCATTCTTTTTCCTGCCCCCTTTCCCAAATCCATCATCTTACATTCTACTTGTCATGTTTCTGAAGCACAGGTCTGACCATGTCACTCCCCTGCCCCCAAAAAACCAATGGCTTCCCTCTGCCTGTAGAATAAAGGCCACACTCCTTAAGGCATTCCGGTGTGACCACAGCCTGCTCCCACACACCCTTTCAGTTTTGTTTTCTCTCCTCAAGAACTCTGTCCTTTAGCAAATACAAATATTCCCTGTCACCATATGTGTTCAATATCTTCTTGCCTTTAAAACTTTGTGTAATTCACTCGGTTTGAAATGGCCTTTTTCCCAACTTTATGTATTTCTTTGAGCTTTTTAGCTCACATACTACTTCTTCCATAAAGTTGGCCATGATCTGTCATAGCACTCTCTATTTCCTTTTATGTTCTTCTCTTTCTGCTTGGAATTAGTTGAGTAAGTTTTATCTAAGACTGATCTAAATTGTCTTTATTGCCCCCTGTGGACTCAAAGCATGTTTGTCAAGAGGTCCTGCACTTGTTCTTGTGCTGTATTCTTTTTTTTCAGTGTTAGTTTCATTTTCACCACTATTTAGATTTGAAAAATTTACCTCCCCAAATGTAAAGCCTGAGTTTGTTTATGGTGAGATATATTACTTACAGCATTAAAGCTTAGCAAATACGTAAAGGGATTTAAAATTCATATAGACTGCCCTTCCTTCTTAGCCCCATTTAATATGCTGACTAATGCAGTCAACTAAATATATAAATTTTATGAAATTTTTAATTGTGTATTTTAGGAAATGAGATTTACCTAAAGTAAGCAAGTTAATTAAAACCTGCAGTTTTAAAAATTAAGCTATTCTTATAGTAAATACCAACTTGCTCTTAGTACATGACCTGTTTTCCCCCCATTTGAACTAGATTTGTGGAGACCCCCAGTGTAGTGATAGTAATGGGTGTGTGTGTGCTTTGTGCGTAGATGGGGAAGAGACATAACTGTAGAGTTGGAAAATACCTTATGCAATGTGAGAGGTCCTTGAATAACATCATTTCATTCAAAGTCTTTTTGTTACAATGTTGATGAAGGGAAAGAAATTGATTCCCAGCCTGGGCCACAGTCGGTAGAGTTTGCACATTCTCCCCATGTCTGCGTGGGTTTTCTCCGGGTACCCCAGTCTCCTTCCACATCCCGAAGCTGTGCCCATTAGGTGAATGGTATGTCCGCATGGTGCCAGCCTGAGTGTGTGTGGGTGTGTGTGTGAGGTCGCCTTGCGATGAGATGGCGTCCTGGCTAGGGCTGGCTCCTGTCTTGCACCCTGAGCTTCTGGGATGAGCTCTCGACATCCTCCACGTTGAACTGGAATCATTGAGTAAATAATTATCTTATTTGTTTTTATTAATCTTTCTTAAATATATATATATATATAGCTTACATTTATTGAAATGCTTAATATTAGAAGTGTTTTGGTCTTCATACAGAAGTTTGGTGATGTTCTGTGACCAGAGGTACGCCCTGGGAACTTTACTCTCGTTTCTGTCAGTCAGCCCAGAGGGAAATTGCTTTCCTTATATTGTTGTTTCGCTTAAAGTCAAACCTGTGGAAGGTGTTAGGTGAGGACTTGCTTCACGTCTTTACCTGGGAGACTTGAGCATTGCGCACGAGAGCGGTATCACTGCAGCCGGTGGGAGCCACCGAGGAGGAAACGCAGATCACCAGTTTTATCTGAGCAGCCTACACAAGCCTTACTAGAGCAAAGCACGGAGGAAGAATGCAGAAGGAAGTTAGATTTCCCCTCTAGCCTGCCTCGGTTCATATCCTGCCTCTGCCACTTGCAGTCTCTGTGACCTTTGGCAAGTTTTTTCTTCTCACTATAGTTCAGTTTTGTAATCTCCGAAACAGGGAGAGTAATGGAACCTCCCTGAGGTTGGCTGTGGAGGCTACAGGAAGTAATCCGTGCCTGGCCTGTGTCAGTGATTGGGAAACGTTAGCCAAGATCCTCCACAAGGGGCAGAGTGCTGTGTGCCTGAGGCAATTATTTTAATAAGATAAATGTTCAGATAGTAAATCTCTTCCTCTCATTCAGGGTAAAAATAGTAGTTTGATAACCCATCAAATTTGAATTCTCTCTGCTTTGAATCTCTGTTTTAAAATAATTCAGTTCAAAAAGGGAAAAAAAAAAAAGTTTCCTGGTTCAACTTCATATTGAAGCTTTCCAATGCCAGAAATAAATTTGTCTTCAGATTCCAAAGAGGTATCGCAAACCTCTTCCTTCCTTTTACTGTGAAAAACAAATTTATGGTGTTTCCTAACTTAAGAACATCCTCAATCATGTATATTTTTCATATCAAAAAGGAAAAAATAGTATTTAACTTTTTATTCATGTTTAAATATGTTTTTCTCCAGAGGAAATTAAAATATTTAAAGTTGCCTTCTCTGTGAGAAGGCAGATTAGGAACATACCTCAGAATTGTACAGTTTCTTTTTTAGATGTTTTAGTTTGCTGGGTCACAGTGGTGTTTTCCGTGTTATCCTTTTTGCAGTTATAACCATGGTCTGCTGCCTTTCCCAGGGCTGGTATTGGCAAGTTAGTGGAGTTGGCACATTGAGTGCCCTGTGGAGCACTCATCCCCTCTCCTTCGTTCTTTCTACTCCTTTTTCAGTTTCCCTATCACCAGCGCAGAGCAAAAGAGCCAGAGGGAACGCCAGGTTACACTAAAGTGGCAATGGCCACTCTTAAATAATACATTTAGATAGAGGTAATTGAGCTATATCAGGGATTATAAGGCTTAATTAACACAATTCAATTAAATTTTTGTCCAACGCACTTAAAACTTTTCTTTTATTGTATCTTTTATTTTTTCAAAAAATCTCACTTGGAATTCAAATACTATGTAGGGAACAGCTAGGCACTGCCCCTAGTTGAAGGTTAGGGTAAAACCTGCTTATTTGGCCTCTTCTCATTTCAATTCATCCCCTACCAGCCCCCAGCCCTAGGAAGCTCCATGTAACCCTGCAGCCCTAAGGAAAACAGTTTGGAAGTGACTAATACCAACAGGTCCATGCTGGGCATAATCCTGGTGTCCTCAGTTTTGTTCTATTCCAGGTTATCTGTCTCATCTTGACGCTTGCTGAGAAACTCCTGCCAACGCATGTGATCAAGACCGCTCTTTCTCCTAGTATTTCCCTTTTAGTATGTAGTAACTCCATTCATTTACTGACGTAGGCTGAAAACCTCAGCATCAGCCTCCACTCTCTCGTTCTCCACTTCCAATCCATTAGCAAATCATGTTGGTTTTCTGCCTTCAGAATACGTCCCACTTTGACACTCTGGCCTCAGTCTCTCTTGTTTCTGTCCTGGCAAACTGCAGTAGCCAACTTAGTCTTCTCTTTTCACTCTTCCCTTCCTGCAGTCTAGTACGGTGGTTAATTACATGGGTTCTGGAACCAGGTTCCCTGCATCTACCTGCTGTATGACTTTGAGAACATTAATTAGCCTTTCTGGGAGTTAGTTTTCTTAACAGTTAAATTAAGGTAAGGATGATGAAACTATTAATATTTACTTTACATGGTTGTGTCAGATGAATAATTCATATTATGCATAAATTACTTAGAAATAGTACTTGGCAAATAGTCAATATCCAATAAATGTTAGGTGGTGATATTGAGAAATTTGCAGCTGCCATTTTTTATTCATACAGAATTGAAACTGATATTCTTAAAACATTACTCCAGTGCATTCTCCGTTGGCTTCCCGGCACTGGGCCCAGCAGCCCCATGTAGCTGGTCCCTCTGTGGTCACTGTTGGCCCCTGCTTGCGCTGTTCAGCCACGCTGGGCTGCTGCTTCCCACCCTGGTCAGCCCTTTCTGCCTTGGCACTCATCTGCCCTCTGCCACATGCACTGTTCCCTCAGAGCTGCCCAGCTCGCCACCCCTTCATGTGCCTCTTCACGCGAACGTCAGCCACTGTTCCAGAATATCAGCCATCGTTCTCTGTATTCTTTCCCCGCTTAAGGTTTTTCAAATCTTATAAAAAGATAACTTTTCACTACCTAACATTACATTACGTGTCTGTTTGCTGGCTATTTGCCTCACGAGACTGGATTCCATAATTCAGTATTTCCCTCTTGTCCGAGGGGAAACTTTCCAAGACCCTCGGTGGGTGCCTGAAACAGTGGATCATACCAAATCACATGCACAGTGTTTTTTCCTGTACATACATACCTGTGACGAAGTTTAATTTATAAACTGGGCACAGTAAGAAATTAACAATAAAATAGAACAATTATAACAATATTCCACCATCACTACTCTCGTACTTTGGGGGCGTTATAAAGTAAAATGAAGAGTACCTGCACACAAGCACTACAATGCTGAGATAGTTAATCTGACAACCGAGATGGCTACTAAGTGACTAATGGGAGGGTGGCATTTATAGTGCAGATGTGCTGGACTAAGGCGGGACAGAGTGGGACTCTATGATATTTCAACACTCTGCTGAAAATGGTGCACAATTTAATACTTATGAATTGTCATTTCTGGAATTTTCCGCTTAATATTTTCAGACCAAGGTTGACTGCAGGTAACTGAAACTGCTGAGAGCAAAACCGCTTGTAAGGAGTCGGGGGGACTACTATAAGTGAATGCAAGGAACTTTCGCCTCATTCTTTTCTGTGAATAACAACGTATCATGTAATTTGCCAGAATTATCTCAACCACAGATGGATTAATTGCATTGTTAAATTGGTCCCCTGTTGTAGTTACTATTCCAGATCTGCTACTTTCCTTGGCAGATAGTGACAAGGAGGTTATTTGGGTTCATCTTCTATTGAACATTCTTAAACCCAGCAAAGCCATGCTCTTCTCCTGGTTGTTATCTGTCTCCAGTGCTGAAAGAAGCGTAAGTCTGTCTGGAGTCAGGAAAAACAGGGACATACGTAAAGTTCACCAAAAATTCTGCTTCTGATAAAGAGCAGTTGGGCCAAGGTGTCTGGAAAAACAGGATTTTTTTTTCAATGATTTCGGTTTAGAATGCTTTCTAGTCTCTCAGAGGTGGAACCGTTGAATTACTTCTTCACTGTTCAGTTGAATATGAATTTTAAAATTAGCATTCGTTGTTTATCTTAAATACAATGGTAGAATAATTTAACTACTTTTTGATAACTGTATACTGACTCATTGATTATGAAAAATAAAGGATTTCATGAATAGCTCATCACTTTGAACATCTTTGTCTTTATTTGTTTCATAATTACTGAGAATTTTTTTTTTTAAATCACCCTTACCAATTTCAGTTGATTCTTAAAATGTACTTTGCTCCTAGAGAGTGTAAATTATCTTGTGCTTTTTATTTTGGGCCTCTCTTTCATCTTCATGCATAACACCCTACAGTCTTCTGAACCATATCTTGTTATAATCTGAGCAAAAAATGATTTCCTTTCCGATCGGAAGAGGGGTTAGTCACATGTGGAGAAGTTGTTTAGTCTTTCGTATAAAATCACTGGTGTTAGATGAGATAATGTGTGGCTTGACCTTCTAAACATGCCTGTCAAATTGGTACCATTCAGAGACAGCGTCAGAGGCGGTGTTTGGCTGGGACAGGTGGTGATGTCGGGGTTCTGAAGCGAGCTCAGGGAGGAGGGAAGTCTCCCAGGGAGCAGGATGTATGAGGATCATGAAAGGGGGGTCTTGAAATCCTTCTGACATTTGGGGATTTCAGCAGGAGCTCTGGCTTGTGACAGCCGAGGGTTCATGGTGCTGCCACCCTCTGATCCTTCCATACTGGCTCTTCCCATCCCTCCAAAGGAATCTCCCAGGCCTTGGCTTGGTCACCAACCTCCCCTGTGTTCTTTATAAATGTCGTCGTAGAATAGCTTTCCCTTTTCTACAAAATACAATTTTTATTAGAGAGAGGAATTTAAATGTAAGAGTAGCCAAGAGTCAGTGAGCTGATGTATAAGCTGTTCTCCCTTTTTATTTAAACATGGACTTTTAAAATCATCATTATTATTATTACAGGCTATGGTTGCTTGTTATCCAGGCAATGGAACGGGTTATGTACGTCATGTTGATAATCCAAATGGAGATGGAAGATGTGTGACATGTATATATTATCTTAATAAAGACTGGGATGCCAAGGTATGCAACTTTAATTGAGCATTTATTTTTTTTTCTCACAGCTATTTTTTTTTTTCACAAGTATTAAGATTCATACTCCTCATAGGTGAGACTGTCTTTAACACATAACAATTAAAAACTTTTCTGTTAAATTTATTTCAGTCTTAGGTATTAGGAGTGGATTTTTGTAAAATGAAACAAACACTAATATATCTGTTACAACATAATACCTATAGTTAACAGTATAGGGTTGTACACTTAAAATTTTAAGAAAGTAGATCTCATGTTCAGTGTTCTAACCACCCCCCCCCCCCCCCCCCCCCGCCACACACACACAGGCAAAGGGACACAGGAAACGTTGGAAAGTGATAGATATGTTTATTGCCTTGATTGGTGATTGGTGGTATTATAGGTGTATGCATATGTTCAGACTCATCAAATTGTAAACATTAGATGTGTGCATTTTTTGACATATCAATCACACATCAATAAAGCTGTTTAAAAAGTGCTAATATCTCTTAAAAAGTGGATACATCTATCTTCAGATACTGAAGCATTTATATAAAATCTAACTAACTTTTACAAAAATGACCTTTATTAAAGGTCCATTTAATAGTTTTTATAAAAACACTTCTGAGAACAGTTGTTTTATAATGGCTTTTAGGGGAGATTATCTATAAAGAACTGTTACGGATTGTTTGCTAGTCTATTCTTTGCATTGTTGTTGAATTGAATATTGGGGGCAGGATTCCATCTTTCCCTGATTAGGAAAAAAACTAGAATTCTATCAATATTGGCAAACGGTGTAAAGCCAGTTAGAATGTACAGTATAATCTCTCTTGTTTTAAATATATATTCCCTTAATCTTAGCCCGAGTTTTATTGTAAGGCTGTATGGACTGATTTTTTTGGTGAATTTTTTAAAAATCTTAAGTATAACATTCAAATAGCAAAGTGAACACAGTGTACAGCTCGGTAGATTTTCAGAAAGTGAACACACCTTTGTAGCCAGGGTGATTTTTTTTTTAAAAAAAATCATACAAGTTTTAAAACACCCCTCTTTTCTCCTCCCCACAAGCACACAAATGGAAACCACCCAAGTCTTAAATGTGCAAAAACTTAATCCTACCTTAAGAAGTGTTTTAAATGTAGAATATACTCACAGTGCTCCAGTAATCGTTCTATCCCTTGCTGATTTAAAGAGTTTCTTCTGTCCTAGTCCAAGTTCAAAATGAAGGTAAGTTTACTGCTAAGTAGATATTGAGGCATTATGTCAAGAAGCGTGGTTTTTCTGCCGACAGCTTTCAAAGGTTGAACTAGAGAAGTGAAGTTGGTAATTCACGTTGAGCCCAAGGCACAAAACAGATTGGTGTGACTTTAGTTAACACTTAAAAATTGACTCTTTGTCAGATTTTGTAAACAGCTAGTGAGCTAGAAGTATGATCAACTCCTAACGTCTAGATTTGCTTAGACTCTTTCTGGGCTTATGTTATTATACTTTTTACATGACCTAGCCAAGGTCACTAATATGTAGGTTTTAAATTAGGACATAAGCAGAGAAGAGTCCCTAGTGTTTTTGTATGTCGAACAGCAAACTTCCACTCTGAGGTTGCATTGAACACGCACAGTGCCCCAGACATGTGCTGGGTGTGGGGATACAGCAGAAATGGAGCTGGCCCTGGTAGAGCTTTGGATCTACTGGAGGACACAGGTCGGGAGATTGACAGTCACAGTTAGTTGTGCCAAGTGTCAGACCAGATTGCTGTGGAAGCGCATAGGAGGGCCACCTGATTAAGAGTCAGGGAAGGTTTCCCAGAGGAAGAGTGGAACTGTCAACTATTCATTTCTCTGTAAACATTTTCAGTAGATTACCTGTGATATTCCCAGGGACTCCAGTCAAAGGGAAGGGGGCAGGACAAAGAAAAGAAGACATGTTCTCAGTCACAGACTGGAGGTTATTTTTTATTTTGTGTATGTTCATGGGGTCCAAGTGCAGTTTTGCTGCCTTGATACATTGCATCGTGGTGGAGTCAGGGCCTTCAGTGCATCCACCACTGGAGCAATGCCCATTGTGCCCCCAAGCGGCCTCCCAATCTTTAGATGTGTGCATGATTGCCTGGGGAATCCCTCTGAACAACACTGGAGGAAGATGGGCAAGAGTGCCAAGTAGCTAGAATTTAACTTATCTGAGGATGAGCCTGATAAGCATTTTCTCTAACTGTAGATTCTGGGTATAGGCTCAAACTCCATGCTGTCCTGATCAGGTATTCAGGTTTCTATTTTAAGAGTCTACCTGCTTAGGAGTTTAGTTATTCAAGGGTAAAAGCTGCTTGGTTGGGTGGCTTTTGCCTAGCTTTTGTCTCCCGCAGATTGCAGATACCACAAGGACAAGGGTGTCTGCACTATTCCCTCCTCTGTACACAGGCCCATCCAGCTCCCTGTGCAATACATGCCTCGTCAATACTAGAATGAATAGATGAATCCATGTAATCCCAAACAGAGGATAATATATTTAGGTAAATAATAAAATAATCCTTTATGGATGGCATCAACTTTCATAGCAGGTAGTCACGTGTGTCAGGCCCAATCTGGAAGGGGAGAACGATGGGTATAATGAGTCTTTTCCTGCTCTGATGGTGACCACAGGCATGCCGATGGTGCTGATGACAATGATAATAAATGATGATACTTTCTGCTGGCATGTTGAATTCTTTAAATTAGAGGTATTAAACCTGTGACTGTCCTATTAAGCATCTGTTGGACTTTAAAATATGATAAACTCTTATATATTTGACATAATAAGCCATTTATCATTTAGTCAAGGCTTAAAATGTATCCATTTTAAGAGTAGGTTAAGGAAAATCATTAGCATACATAAATAAGAAATGTTTACTAGTTTTCAGAATTTTCAGGCATCATATTAGGACTTTTAAATTCGGACAGTATTCATCTATTTCATCAAGTATTTACAAAGATTCCTAAAACAAGAAATGAATGTTTCCTTACATCAATGCATATACGTGGAATCTCAGCTCACCTTCATACTTTAATGGAGATGTATTTTTGAATAATCCAATTAAGAATTTCAGTGTATTGTGGTAGTCTTTTTTTTCCTTCTAAATTGAATCTTACAGTATTCTTGGTTACTCCTACTTACATATTTGGCTCTTTTCCTAGGTAAGTGGAGGTATACTTCGAATTTTTCCAGAAGGCAAAGCCCAGTTTGCTGACATTGAACCCAAATTTGATAGACTGCTGTTTTTCTGGTCTGACCGTCGCAACCCTCATGAAGTACAACCAGCATATGCTACAAGGTAGTATTCCTTTTAAGACAAAATTGATGTAGAGTACGGCAGGACAGGGAGGGGATGGATAGGATAAACTTGAAAGCTTTCTAATGAGTATTTTTCCTGCTCTCCAAGTACTTGGCACAGGCATTTTAATTTGAATCATTGTATAAGATTTTATGTGGCAGTCATTTTAATTTGAATCATTGGATGAGATGTATGCACAGTTAGGACTGAATGTGTCTTTCTCTGCACAGGCACGCCTTGTCTAGGGGAAGAAAAGGGAGCAGAGGCCCTCCCATCTTTCTAGCCCTGTCTCCTTGTTTTCTGCATTTCTAAACTACTGTCCATTCTTCAGTTTTGTCAGAGTTATTTCACTCGGGAGGGAGAAAGATTAGGGAAGGAAAAGGGCAGCTTTTTAAAAGGTGGTGAGAGAGAAAAGAGAAGAGGTAACCAGAGAGCAGAAGTGAAGAGCAAAAAGTAGAGAGCAGGTGGCCATGTGTGGGAGTTCATGTTAGACAAAAGACCCTTTAGCTTTTATAATAATAAGTGTCTATTTCATGATACTCTTCTCTACAAGGTTTGGTCTTCTCAACCTATTATGTTAAGTGCATTCTTTTAAGTGCTTTTTTTTTTTTTTTTTAAACATTTCTCATGACTCAGTTAAAATGTTAAGACTGTTAAAACAAGATATTGCAGACATCGTAAAGGACAGGACCAAGCAAAACTCAAAATTTCATAAAAAGGAAGGTATTGCAGGCTGAGGTAGTAAATATTTGTACAAAAACAGTACAGTTTTTTAAATAGCTATTTTTCCTCATAGACAGGACCGTGAACATTCTGGTGGTGAGGTACTAGCACTCGGTGGCTGGGTCTGGTTTAGGAGCTGCCCCGAGGTGCGAGCTGGAGGCAGGAGGCGAGCCTGGGACGCCCTGGCAGGAGAGCGGGCCTGAGTAACGTGAGGCTCTGCACACCTGATCGTCAGCTCTCGCTCCTCTCCCTTCTTTCTGAGCTGCGCTGCCTTCACCCTGATTCACACAGTGAGTCGCAGGCTGAGCAGTTTGTGGCCAGAGAGCATGAAGTCCCGCGTGGAAACCAGGGAGGGCCGGTCCCGCAGCCCTCTTGAGCCCTCGGCTCTGTGCCACTTCCCGGCGTGATCTCCGCCCCCGCTGCCTCCGTAAACGTCTGCTGACCCAGAAGCCACCCCGTATGCCTTCCTTCTTCTGAAATCTTGAGTTTGGCTTGGTCGTGTCCTTCACAGATGAAGAACTGAGAGACGTTTGGGGAAGTCAGTACGTGCCAGCCGCCCCCAGGAGAGGGGCTGCAGGAGTTGGCAGGGGGACGGGCTGAACACTGGAGAGAGGGGCTGGGGCCGCGGAGGCGAGGAGAGCAGCAGTGTCCCCAAAGCTCCAGGGGGACAGGCCTGACTGTGCCAGTTTCAGTGCAGAGATTGGTGTGAGGAAAAGGATTCTTGAAACAGATCAACAGGAGATGAGGCTGGAAAGTGAGAATGACATTTGGTAGTTTACAGTTTTCGATAAGGACACGGGGCTACAGAGGGGAGTTGGTCCAGACAGTAGGATTCTGATTGCGATGTAACTAAAAGTTTGGGGCACGGGCAAAAGACGTACAAAATTACATATCCGAGCCCCTCGTCCCGTTACCAAGGCCACTCAAAAAAAGAGAAGAAGCTGCAGCAAGGTAGGAGCGGAGCTCTGGACAGAGCGGCGTCTGGAAGCCTGGAGGCCGCTCACCCGCCCACCCGCCGAGTGCCCTGTGCACCTCGGTCTCCCCGGCACCCAGACTCGGGCGCTGGCCTGCTCTGCACCTGAGTCTGCTTCACACTGTTACGCGATTTAGTTCTTCACCTTTACCGGCCCTTCATTCGATTAGTGTTCTTTGTCCCCACGTGACCACCGGCCAGAACCCACGAGCTATTTTAACTAATCACCGTATTCTGTTAAGGAATTGATTTGAAGTGTGCTTTCCTTCCTGTCGTGTCTGCACATTTTCCCCATTGTTCGTATCAGAGGTGTGGTGTATCCATGTGCCTTTTAGAACTAAATAAACCAGAGACGCCACATTTATTTTTGGAATGAGATATTCCAAATAAATGAAATTTTCAAAAAAATGAAGCTTAGCTAAACTTTAAACATCAAACACAGTGTAATTTGTTTTGATAAAAATACTAACAAATTCTTAGCATAATTTAATTCTGTCTTGATGACTCAAGGTTATAATTGTAAACATCCATCACTACTCTTTGCTGTAAGACGGTGATGTCCTCAAAGACTGTTGAGACTGTCGGCCTCCCAATCTATTTCTCTTCTCTTCTCTTAGTACTTTTGCTATTGATAATGTGCTTTTTCTACAAAAGCCATTTTTTCCACCCTTAATGTTATTGTCTCTTTCTAGTCTTCAGTGGGTTTGCAAAAAAGATAAGTAGGTGGAATAAGTGTTAAGAAAGTCATAAAAGCTCATCAACTTCATGACATCAATTTTAGCCTCTCCTGGTTCTCAGCTATATTCTTTAGCACTGAGGTTGCTGGAGAAGCGAGTTGTCACTGTCCTCATTTATCCTTTGATGTCATTCCAGTGAGGCATAATTTTGGCATTGTGAGTTGTCATATACCATTGCAACAGCATACCACTGTGCCCCCAAGTGTGATCATTCTTACCCTATTCTAAATTTTCTTTTAGGTACGCAATAACTGTTTGGTATTTTGATGCAGATGAGAGAGCACGAGCTAAAGTAAAATATCTAACAGGTAAACATCATTTGGGGCCAGGGTATACTGGAACAAAAATACCCTGGGATCAGGTGGTGCTTTCCAGAAACTCAAGCGTAGTCTTTGTTAACACCATGAGTACTTACTCCTTGTTTTTGTCACATTCTAATTAAAATTCCCTTATTTTACAAAGGACTTTTTTTTTTAAGGTCATCTTCATTTTTATCTTTAAGCAACAAAATTAACCAAAGATTTAGAGAAGTCTGAAGCAAAGAAGTCTGAGTAAATTATCCAAATACAAACTGAGTTTCCTGTGATTATCCTTTTTAATCACAGGCTATTTAACTCTGGGTAACAGCTGTCTGGCTTCCCCTCATGCTCTTCTTAGAAGGAAGTTGATACCCTTTCCTTTTCAAACGTTCATGCTCTAAACAGTACCCCAGGTCTTCCATGTTGAATGGGGACATGAAGAACATTAACAGAAAGGAGATGAATTGAAATGCCAAACTCAGTAAATCAGACAGGCATGTAGATTCTGTATCTGCTCATGGCGTCCATAGGTCAGCACTCTTGTACGAACCTGAAGATCCTTCGTTATGCCAGTTGCGCCTCGTCCTCCACCTACAGGTGGTCTCTCCTAGAACAGTGGGTCTTAGCTGCCCATCTGATGGACCACTCACCTGACTTTTCTGTAACCCTACCTTGTATCTCCAAAGTCGCTCAGTGTTCACATCACTGATTAGCTGTATTTTCCGGAGCCACTGACAGTCCCACTTCAACCTCTTATAAACATATAAAAATTCAATGTCCCTCCATTTTCTTTGTATTTTTAAAGCCAGTATTTGTGACAGAAGCCAAGTAGTGATGGTGAACATTCTACTGTTTTAAAGTAATCCAGATTGCTTTTTAATTAAAAAGGAGACAAAATCATTATCTCTGCCTAGAGAATGGTTACCCTTGAAGGTTTACTAGTTCAAAGTAATGCAGTCATCATAATAAAAAAAGGCTGAGGACAGTGTTTGGAAGTATAAATGTGATAGTTTTCAGATGATGTTTGCAAAGTTGAAATACTGTCCATACTGTTAGGAATTCAGTGGGAAGCAGTAGCAGAAGCTCTCTCATGCTTAATGAATGAATAAATAAAAACTTTTTTTTTTTTTTACATTGCAGGTGAAAAGGGTGTGAGGGTTGAACTCAATAAACCTTCCGATTCAATCAGTAAAGACGTCTTATAGAGCCTTTGATCCAGCAATACCCCACTTCATCTTCAATGATTGTTGATGCTGTTTGTTAAGTTGTGAATACAATAAATGGGATAAAGAAAAATAGACCACCAGTTGACATTTTAATAAGGAAACAAACAACTTTTTTGTGTTGCATCAAACAGAAGATTTTGACTGCTGTGACCTTTGTACTGCATGATTGACTCCAAATCTGTGACTGCTCATGGGAAGAAGATAAGCTACCAAATGAAAATGGTTTTTCCATCTGGACAGGAAATAAGTGCCCTATGTAGGATTTTTTTCATTCTTATATTTTACCAGATCTGTCATCTAGCTGAATTCATTTCACCTCTCCCTTTTTTTATATCAAGTTTGAATTTGGGATAATTTTTCTATGATTAGGTACAATTTATCAAAACTGAATTGAGAAAAAATTACAGTATTATTTCTCAAAATAACATCAATCTATTTTTGTAAACCTCTTCATACTATTAAATTTTGCCCTAAAAGACCTCTTAATGATGATTGTTGCCAGTGACCGATGATTAATTTTCTTTTTACTTAAGAAAAGGAGCACTTTAATTACGACTGAAAAATGAGATTGTTTTGTAGTCATATCTTACACTAATTTGAACTCTTAAAGATTGCTGCTGTCTTTTTTTCGCATTGTTAATAATGAAACTTAACAGTAAAATAGTCCCCATTTACTACCAATAACTTTTAGTTCATGTTTTACAGGGAAAAATACACAGTAAGAAGGGTTTCTCTTTTAAGTTAAATTTTTTAAAAAAACTAAAGTGACTGGCACTAAATGAACTTGAGCTTGTCCTTAACTTCAAGTTCCTAAGATAAAGGGCTTTTTCTTAAGCTTTCAGGTTTATCCTGTAGATGTAGACAATAATGTCCCCTTTCTAACCTTGGCTTCTCCTCAGATTGATTGTACTTCCAGATCTGCTATTGTGTTTTCTTCCTAATATTATGATCCATCTGATCCGCAGATCAGAACCTTGTTTCTGTTGACGAGTATCAAGGGGAGATCACGTGCGCATTGAGCCGGCGTGTGTTGCTGGAGACGTGTTCAGGGACTCAGACAGCTGTTGAGGCATTCCCCAGATGTGATGCCAGCCTTCTTACCAGTGCTGAAAGATGTGTAGCTTAGAAAAACAAAAAAAGCCCAAACCAGATAATTTTATTTTTATGTTTTTATGGGTTTTCTTTTTTACTTTTTAGACCAAGAGGAATATTACAAAATCACAACAAGGCCTCCCAGACTTCTGTTATGGAAAGAATGAATTGGGATGGATGTCTTAGACTTCAGTTTCCTAGGTTCTCTGTAGCAAAGCCCAAAGGGTGGTATCCATATTTTGCATGAATTATGGGTGTAAGTCCTTGCCCACTTAGGTTTTCTATCTCTGTCCTTGGTCTTCTTTGCCAAAATGTGAGTATACAGAAATTTTCTGTATATTTCAACTTTAAGACATTTTTAGCATCTGTATAGTTTGTATTCAATTAGAGACCTTTTCTATGGAAAGCTCAGTAATTTTTATTAAAAGATTGCTATTGTTCATGTAAAACATGAAAAAAAAAATTGCATAGTGAAAAACTGACCGTGTGAACTTAGGGTGGGATTAAATATTCAGTACTGTGATCTCACTTAGGAGAACTTGCAGGAGAATGTGATAGTTTACTGTTGTTTTTCCTCGCCCGTGTTCAGTTTTGTTCCACTTCCTCTCCTTCGCTGCAGATGACAAGAAAACATCTCTACAGTAAGTGCCTCTGTCAGCCCAGCCCAGGAACACAAGAGTTGTCTTTGCCATCTGGTCTACAGTACGGTGCAGTGTTAGGCCACAACTCAAAAGCACTGTCATTTTTAGGGTTAGTAGAAATTGTTCCATGTTGGTGGGAGGTTTGTTTGATTGTCAAGATGTACAGCAACAGCCTTTTAATTTGGGAGCCCCTGTTGTCATTCCAGTGTGTACCTCTACAGTTGTACAAAGTATCAGATTGGGTCGCGCTTGCCAGACAGGTCTTAACTTGTATATTTTTTTGGAAAAGTTTATATACTTCCTTGGAAATCATTGTGAAAAGATCAAGAAATCAGGATAGCCAGTTCTTTAATATCCATTTAAAATCTATTCATTTCCTGTTAGTGGGATCGTTAACTTGTCACCAAGCAGGACTCTAAAACAAAATTTAAGACTATTTGTGGCCTATATGTGTTTAATCCTGGTTAAAGATAAAGCTTCATAATGCTGTTTTTATTCAACACATTAACCAGCTGTAAAACACAGACCTTTATCAATAGCAGGCAGAGAATTTCAGGATTCATATACAGATAGACTATAAAGTCATGTCATTTGAAAAGCGGTGTTTTGTTATGAAAAGAGCTCTCAAGTTGCTTGTAAAGCTAATCTAATTAAAAAGATGTATAAATGTTCTTGAAAAAATTAATGGTGGTTATTTCCAGCTGTCTTTCTGGGTTTTTAATCTTTTATCATACTTTGGATTTCCAAACAGACCTTTTCATCAGATAACGGGCTTTTTCTATCACACATCTCTGGCTTGGTCCAGAACATTTGGTATTTTTATAAGTAATGAGGGGAAGAGAACAGAAAACATAGGAGTCCAACAATTTTAGAAACATCCTGGGGGATAATTGGACTGTCTGTGGGATCCATGAGCTGCGTTTGGATTCTTAACATTTGAATTCTCACCCTTTTACTAGGATTTCCAAAACTATTTTAACACTTATAGCTGTTGAGCATATTTGTGTCACCCCTCCGCTGCCCAAAGGAGGGGCCTTAGGCATTTATCCCTGATTGTCATAGGTATCTTATTGTGTACATGCAAGAAAGCTTAATTTGTGTGGTATAAGAGCTCTTATAACATGAGATCAATATACATGTTCATGTATCTCTTATTTGAACAATTTTCTAGTGTGGTGTTTTTGTTATTTCCCTGCCTATCGTAGGGCATTTGGGGAATTGCACTGAAATATAGCTGGGTGGATTGAAAGAGCACAGAGTTCAAGGTGAAGACTAATTAAATTAGGTGGTGTAATAAAAAGAACACAGAATTAACAAATCTCTATTTAGTTTTGGCTCAATCACTTAATTAAGTGACCTTCTGAGCCCTTTTTGTCTGAAAATAAGCACAGCATCTCCAAATGTAAAGGAGTTGTATGAGAAATAAATGAAATTTGGTATGCCAAGTACCTAACAGGGCTTTGGAACAAAGCAGGCCTTCAACAAGTGGTATTCCCTTCTCCTTTAACAATGTGATAACATAATTGCAGCGAGAGAAAATTGGGTTAATGAGTTTTGAATAGCTGACAGTTTTATCAGTTGTAAATGTTATTCATTTGGAAGCAAGAGTGTTAATCTTTTTTTTGTTTTTTTGAAATCAATGACAGGTCTTTAGTTTTATGGCTTGGATCTAAATTAAATCACTGGTGCAAGGCACCTTGTCAGATTATTTCCCAAAGTGCACATGGTCCAAGAAAGACAGCTGTATTTGAGGTATGGACTGCGATTATATATATCATATATCTAATAATACAATTGTTCACTGGATTTTTTTTTTTTCAATATATAAGCATTCAGAAGTAAATATCCAGTCTCCCTTGCTTCAAGGATAATTTTTTAGACTTCTGAGGTCGTGAATTCACCCCCCAGATTCTGTTTTTGGTTTTAATGCAGATTCTTTTCATGATCACCAGCAAGTAAATTTCGTCTGCAATACGGCAATGCTCAAGGATATACCACTGGGCCAGTGAGGTGTATGAAGGGCGTGGCCTCAGGAGCTGGGAATGGTTTCGTAAGTAGAACACACAAGAATATAAGCCACTTCGCAAGATAGGGAGCGCCTACACAGTGCAGGTAGCTAAAGCTCTTTATATGACTAATTATTCACTAATTATCAAAAATTATTGGTAAGTTTTGCTCTCAACAAGATGTTATCAGAGTCAAATAGTTAATTGGATAAGATTTTTCCTTCATTGAGATTAGGACTTTTTCTGCTAAAATTAGTATATTCCTATGGTGTTCTATAAAATACCTTTACGCTTTTTTCTCAGAACATTAGACAGTAAATTTTGTCTCCATTTAGAGTTAAAACAGGCTCAGAGAAGTGACCTGCACACAGTTACTCAGCTCACTCCTGGTGGAGGCCAGGGCTCGCCTGTGGGCTTTCCCTTACTGTTTAATTTTGTTCAAGGAGCTAAATCAGCTTGTTCTATGAGGGTTGTTAAGAAAAAGAGTACTCCCTCACATTCTTCCTCTGAGAAAGCAAGTTTCAACTCTTCTAAGTGATTCTCTGAATAACATAAGTGCATTGCTACATCTTGATTTTCCAGCCTTAGCCATTATCTACCAACCTCACCGCGTGGACGATGAGAACATAGGTCTCTCTGCAGCGTTTCCCCACCATCCTCTCCACACGTCTGCAAGCAGCTTCCACCTCCCCTCATCTTCCTCGTATGATTGTGCTGTAACTGAAATTAGCTTGACAGTGTTTCTCGTAGTGGTATGACTGTGCTGTTGAAAGCTGAGACATGCAGGAAACCATGGAGATGACTTACTTTCTTCCACAATATACTTTTCCCTTAATGTCCTGATTTTTTGTTGGTTCCCTGTGGCTTCTAGCCTGCGTGAGAAGGACTGGTTGCCCCTTGCACCTGGCACACGGCTGTCTTCCTGGGACCTGCCCTGACCTTTCCTCTGGAGACTCCCCTCACCACCCCCAGTGTGGGACCTCCTGTTCCCTGGACCACATCTTCCTCTTTCTTGGTTTACTTCCTCGTTTGGGTGGAACGTGCCCTCCAATACTTCCTGCAAAAGCGTGCGGGTGGTAAATTTGCCGAGACCAATGTCTTTGTTTTACCATTACACTTAATTGGTAACTAGCTGACTATAAAATTCTAGTTTGGAAATCATTTTCCGCAGAATTTTGAAAGCATTGCCTCACTGAGTCTAGGTTCCAGTGTGTGGATGCTGAGAAATCGGAAGCCATTCTTTCTTCTCATTCTTTATGTGTATGTGTAGTCTGATTTTTCTCTGTGGAAGTTCATAGACTATTCTCATCCCCACGGCTCAGTAGTTTCACAGTGTGCTGGAGTGTGTGCCTATTCTCAACTCCTGTGCTAGGCTTACAAACTGTAAAGTCATGCCCTACCATTTTGGGACATTTTTTTAAATCATTTCATTAATTATTTCTCCATACCTTCTCTGTTCTCTCTGGCCCTCTTGTCCAGACAGTGCATCTACTGATTTGAATTTATGATTTTTTTCTCTAGTTACTATGTATCTCTGTCTTTACTTTGGGGACATCTATCTTCTAGTTCCTCTTGTGATTTAAGTTTCAGGAGCTCTTTTTTTTTTCCCTAATTTTTAAAAAGGGTATAGTAACCTATCCTTTTTAACAGATACAGTATTTTTTCTGTTTAGTTTTTATCTTTCATGTTGGAAGCTTTTCTCACATGTCTGGTAGTTCTTGCTTGTGTGTTCACATTTAAGAGTGGGGCCTTGGGCTTCTGGCTTTCCAAGGAATATCGGCTGCTTCCTAAATCTGAATTTCTGATACTGTCTTCCAAAAACCATGCAAAGAGAGCAGTCACGTGACCCATCACTTGTGCCTGCAGCATAACTAGGAGACACAGAAAACTTCAGCGTACGTGAAAGCAGAGAAATAAGCATGTGAAACTAGAGCCAGCGTCAGAACCCACGTGAGGGCCAGAGTCCGGTGGAAACTACATGGCAAAGAGACAAAGGCCATGGGGGCCTAGTGGTGGCAGTACCAGGAAAAAAAAGCAGGGACCCTACTGTGAGTGATGCCAATACTGATAAACCTGACGCCAGTGCATCTGACACTGGCCACCGGGGTGTCAAGAGGGGATGAAGTTTGAAGGTTCATGAGATGGAAGGTGGCCATTTGGAGAAAGTACCATTTCTTGGAGAGAGGGAGATGTGTCTCAGAGACTTGATGGTGAAATGAAAGAGGGAAGCAAGAGTCCCACAGAAAAAAATAAAGAATTGCAGAATCCGAAGAGACTCCAACTCCTGCTGCCTCACTTCCCCAAAAAGTGTCATCTCTAAGAAATACTGCATTTCACCCACACAACAGAGAGAACACTCTTGAATGAAGGAACTAGTAAGCCACACAAACTCCTTGTCCCTGCCTATAGGGGGACCATTTTTGCAAGCCAAGGAAAACAAAGCCTTTCAAAATGAGAACAAGGAAGATAATATCCATAAACTACTACAAGAAAGAGTGAGAATCATGGATAGCTGATGAAAACCTCAACTGTAAAGCAGAAGAAAACTGTGATAATATCCAGTCTGAATTAAACAGGCCTCTACAGAAATAAAAATTAACATTTGAAATTAGAAATTCAAAATCTCAGGTCAAAAATGGATAAAAGGGGAAAAAACTCTCGGGAAGCTGAAAAACCAGACTCAGCAAAGAAATTGAAAAAGACAAAATTACCTCAAGATTAAGCTACAAGGAAGAATAGATTCAACTAAAAGCACAACGAAAGGCCTGGAAAAACAGGGAAGCATCCAGGAGAACAAAATAGGAAGGGTTAGAAAGTGCAATGGAGACATACATGTGCGTACACACACACACACACACACACACACACACACACTCTGGATACACTTAGACCGTGAAGTCCTGTACAGGAGTGAGACTGAACAGTTTACAAACAACAGGGGCGACTCATCGTGTTGAGAAGCCGGACTCCCTTCTATTTGTCGACCCCACAAAGGTGGCTGTTTCAATATTTGGTGTTAACAATGCAACTAAACAAATACGGGTCCATCTTTATAAATGAAGCTATTTATACACGTGTGAATGTGTATGTATACACACAAATTTATATTTGTTGAATTATTTTAAAGGTATGCAAATACGTAAAAGAATCCTATGAGGAATCTTTTGTTAGAAAAAAATACCCTCCCAGCTTCACATAAATCCGGATTTCCATATATTTAGTTTGTAAGCAATGCTTATCGTCTGGAAGTGATCTGTATCTTAAGGGTATTTCAGGCTTGAAAGTACATCTAAACTTTGATTCTTCAGTGCTCATTAAGCTGGTTTTTGCAAAGGCGTATGATCACAGAACATGAGAAATGCTTAGCCCTTTCATTCACTCAACACCAAGAATCTAAAAGGTAACTGTTGGCTCTATCGGACCTCTGAGGTCGGGGCAAAGGACATAATTTACATCCCAGGAAGCTTTCAGACCAATCTAGACAAGCTAGAGCAAAGCATTAGACTTAGCAAAGGAAGAGAACTGTAATTTAAGAAATAACACAAAAGTACAGGTCTTGCCTTGTCTGGAAGACTTCCTGTTGAGCATGGTCCTGTTTTTGCCTTCTCTGGGTACTAGTTTCTTGCAGAAGACAAGTGTTCAGAGTGAAAGGTGAGATGTTCGAAAACAAGCTTAGGGAGATTAAGGTGCCCTGTGAGATCAGTCCTTGTTTGTTTGGACAAGCGCACGTTCTTGGCCTGCTGTGTCCCCTCATGGCAGGTTGACATCACAACCTGTTCTTTCCTATCTAGGAATCAACTGGCAATTAGTGTTCACGTTGTCGGCAAGTTTCTTTCTCTCATCCATTTGGCTTGGCTTTGCCTCCAGTTTTTCGGGTACTTAGTTTCCCAGGAGCGCCACCTAGTGGTCAGTGAACGAGGCTGAATCTTTCGGTGGGATTCGTGAGCCAAAGCAAACAGCAACTTGTTTCTGAACTGCAGTGTACAATGCTGTCAACTTTAATAATGATGTGGTTCCATAGTTACTTAGGATCCTAAAGTCTTTTACTTTTCATTTCAAAAGATACGTTATGATGAAGTACGTAATCATATGACTCCTAACATTGTAATGGAATCCTAGGACAAATTAAAGCCAGAGCTAATCTCCACATTGTATCTTTTCCTGCTGATTTCAACTCCCTAGTCACTTTAATTTTTAATCGTCATATTTAAGTTTCACTTTACTTGGTGGATATGCTAATAGTCATAACAGCATGTGACTGCTATGTCATATGTCATAACTACAACAAATTGCTGAAAAGGCAACAGTAGCCTACTCAGAGACAAAAAAATTGAGACAAAGAATAAAAGGAAGCCGTTGGCTCAGGATTATTAAGTACCAAGTTTAACAAACCACAAAAAGAACTAAAATACTACGTGTGCCATAGGCACAGGGTCCCGGCTAGGTTTTTTAGGAATAAAAATCAACTGTTTGATTTTGACACTCTCTCTCTGTATATATATGTTTTCAAAGCTTAATTTATTTTAAAATCCTATAAGCTTTGAAAACATATATAATCTTGGAGCTTTGGTACAGTGGGACTGTATGAGTTTTTTTTTGTCAGTATTTTCCCATCTACCTTAGAATTTCCAGTTAGGATATGCATTTATAGTCCGCAGAAGCAAAACAGAATTTTCTAAAGTAAAAGTTTTCTAGGTAATGTGTAAGCCTGGCTTTAAAAAGCACTGAGTTTTTATAGAAATAGAAGCTATAGCTCATCTCTCCAGGATAAAGGACAATAGCATTTAAAGGCTGAACCAGAATTATTAGCTCTGTAAGAAGTTTGCTTTAAAAGAAAAAAATCTGAAAAAAGCAAAATGGAAAACAATTTCTTTGATATAATACAAATGACTCAGATTTGTGGGGAGCAGCAGAATTCTTGGGGTGCAGATTTTCTCAAAAGCTTTTAACACGGATGAAGTAAAAGACTTAATTTCAAATTAATTTCTATTTCCTTGCCAGTTAACAGATATTTTCATCATTCCCCCACCCCCAGAAACTTGACGCCAACCCCTGACTCCACCGCCTGTTTCTCAAACCCATCTTCTTGCTACTGCCCGTCCTCCCATCTAAGCTGCCCCAGGAAGAACCCATCAAAAACTCTTCTCAACATGTCCCTGACTGGCTTGAAAGCCTTTCCAAGCCCCACCTGAAACAATAGATGCTTGTGAGCAGATACGGGGTCCCTGCCCTCAAAATTCTGCAACGTGGGTTAGAGCTGTCCTATCTGCATCTTTCTCCTTCTGCCGTGATGCCCGTCTCATTCGATACACTGTGCATTTGGAACATTTTATAGTGCCCCGGTAGAACATGCTAGTCACGCTAGTCCATTTCCATGCCTTTGTGTTCCTTTTCCTTAACCAGGCTAACCTGACTCAGCCTAGACTCAACTTGGATGTTGTCTCCTCCAGAAACTCTCATCCTTCCTGGTTTTCCCACAGCACGCAGCAGAAGCCCTTGTCCTAGCAGTCGCCAGACTATCCTGCATTAACCTGCTTCTGTCGCGCTCCCCAGCTGGGCTTTAAAGCTCCTTGAGGACATGGACTATCTTATTTCATAGCTCCAGAACTTTGTGTGGTTTGGGCTCAAAAAGTATTTAATTACACACGATTTGTTAAATTAGAGAAAATGATCCTCTAGGAAAGCGTAGCTGCATATAGATTCCACACAATACACATTTTAATAGCCATTTATCTATAAATATTTATTAAATACAATTTTTTAACTTTATGCTTTAAGAAATATCAAAACTTGTGAACATCCAACCAGGCTAAAATGAAAAGACTGGTAACAGGGTTAGGGATGGTGAACAGCTGCAATACTCGTACACTGCTGGCAGGAGCGTAAACTGGCTGTGCTCACTAGTAACGCTAAACATGCCCCGTGACCCTGCAACTGCACTCCTGGTACCTGCCCAACAGAAACAAGTAGAATGTTCTGTCTTAGCAGCATTATTCTTAATAGCCCCAATCTGGAAATAATTCAAATGTCCGTGAATAATAGAATGGCTGAAAAAATTCTGGTATATATTTATGCAAATACTGCAGAGCAATGAAAATGAATTTCTGCTACACAGAGCAACAAAGATACTACTTTATAAAGTTCAAAAACAGGCTAAACTAATCTGTGGTGACAGAGGTGAGGATAATGGCGGCCGTTGGGGGTGGGGAGGGTGGGGGTTACTGGCCGGGAACAGGCACCCACAGAAGGCCTTCTGCGGCAATGCAAACGTTCTCTAACTTGATCTGGGCAGTACACAGGTGAACACTATGTAAAAGTTTGTCCAGCTGCATACGTGAAAATCTGTGTACCTATATGGCAACAAAGGAAAAAAACTTGTGAACAACTAAGGTCTTGGGACTATGTCCAACATACTGAAAGTACAGCCATGAAACAAAAAGTAACCTGATAAAAGTACCTTTGTCCTTTCCCTGTAACATGGAAGAGAACACTTTAAAAAAGAAATATGCTTTTTTAAATACAAAAAGGGTATCTCTTTTATTATAATGGTTTCAACTTTGGCTTAAGGTTCATAATACTGTTTCTAGATAATTTTCCAGTTATATAACTAGGCAACTTTGTTATGTTATAGATACCAGTTACTTAACACTGAGTTTTAACCACTCATTTTGCTAAATTTTGAGAAAACAGCTAAACTCTATAAAATCTGGCCTACGGAATTATAGTGGCTATTTGTTGCTAGTAATATTCCAAAAGAAATGTACTTATTTTACTGCCTTCCGTATCTAACCTAAAATCTGCTGTCACTGTTTAGTAAAGGTAAAACAGAGAAATAAAATTCTTTAAAATATAGAAAATGTATTTTCTGTTAAGATTTTGCAAAAAAACAAAAACAGAAAAACAGAAAGTTGGAGTACCCTAAAACAACTCATACTTTATACTCTAGTGTTTTTGGCCAGTATGTCTGACACTATGAAGATTCAGTTCAGGGAATGAGTTTTAATATTATTAATAAAGAAATATTTAATATTAAACTAGATACCTGACGGGATTCCTCATGAATATTTTTAGGAAAGTATACAAATAAATAGATTAACAGATTTAAAAATCTTAAAGAGCAAGAAAGAACAAAAGTACTTAAAAATTATACATATATATAGGCAGAACAAACTCTGGGCTGCAGTCTAGGTAAGGCAAGAGTGAATGTAGCGCCCTGAGACATAAAATATTAATTACAATCTTATATATGTATATATAAAATAAAACATTTTGTATTGGTTGTGTCAACTAGATTATAAGATACAAATCTTAGCATTAACCCAAAACTTCCTGAATGGCTGATATAGCCCATTAGTGAGGTAACACAGGTAGTATATGAGACTCATTTATTTTTCAAAGATGTTTTCAGCTTTTGACTTCGATGTTGTCACTTTCAAGGCACAAGTCCAGGTGCTCGTTAATTTGAGATTCCAAAACTTCATTCTGACAAACCGGGCAATTAACCATTTTGCTCTGACTGCATGAACTACTGGAATTCTGAGTTGTGGTTATAGGACGTGAACTACACTTTGGATCATTCCCATCACTTTGTATTTGCTCTTTCTTGATAAAAAAATTGTCAAAAACAGTCTTGTCTTCTAGCCTGGGTCGTTTATTTGGGAATTTATCTTCAGACCCACTCACTTCCTGGGACGCTGTCACAGATGTTGCTTCCACTGCTTTTAAAGAATTTCTCAGGGATATCTTAGAAGATGTGACCCTTCTTTGAGAACTGGAAGAAACTGAATTTTTACTGATGTCACCAACTGTTAAGCTTGTCGTTGGAGAAGATCCGTTCACACTTCTGAAAGCCTTTTGGTTGGCAGCTGATATTCTAGGAAAATAGTTGCTTAAAACATTTTGGTGACTGGTATTAAGAACAGGGGAGACTAGATGAGAGGTTTTTTTACTTGAACCATTCTGTTCAAATTTCACCTCAGTTTTAGAATTAGGTCTTAGAGCATTTGCTGAATGGTCTTGACTTAAAAGATCTTGGGTTTTATTAATGGCATTTGAGCTGATCAGTTTCCCAGGTGATGGTAAATTGCTTGTTTCTCCTAGAACGTATCCTTTCCCACTAAAAGGGATTAACAGCTGTGCCTCACCTCTCTTGGGTTTATCTGCAAAAGAAGCAAGTAAGTTTTTCCTTAACTCAAAATAAATACAGTAACAAATATCAAGTTAATGGATAATTTTTTCAAAATTAGGAAATAATATTTTATTCTAACTTAGATCCATGCAGTAATTACCTATTATTGGGAGAAGTGCAATCTTCACAAGTGAGAGCTCTGGTATTGCCAGAACATAAACAATAAAAAAATTCTCTTATTAAGATAAAGAATCTTGTCGTGCCAAAGACCAGTAACAAAGCAACATTTACCTTGAAAATTTCTTAGTTTCCTTTATACACAATTCCAGATGGGAAGAATCTGCTGCCTCATTTTTTATCATTCCTCCAACTCAACAAAAATGAGGATACAGTCTCTTCTACGTAAATTCTTCTGTGGCTCCTTGACTTACTGAACGTTTCAGATTTGGGAACTATATCCTATGTTCCTGGGTCCTACCACATCAATCAACAACTTTCCAAGGGAAGAAGCATCAGCTTCAGCAACCTGGCTACCACCTCAAGAGGTAGTAACTGAACTTCCTAGGAAAGGGATAAATCTTGAAGAAGAAACACTGGCAAATATATGTCCTACCCTTTTCCCATTCTTCTCCCGATGAAAGTACATTCGTCCATAGCAGAAGTCGCTTAGATAGAATCCCACTGATAGGAAGGGGTGTACTTAGGACTTATATTCTGGGCATTGTGACTTGAAATGGTGTTTTTATTTTGACAAACTTTTTGCCTTCTGTTTCCTAGTAACTCAGTGAGTCAAGATAGGGAAAAGCACTTTACCTCAAATACTACCAGTGGAAACTATTCCTATTTTTACTCACTTCTATATAGAGCAAAGTATGTTTCATGGACAATGGGATTTTTTTCCTCAAGTCTACAATTGAAAAGTTCTACGCTAGAAACAACCCTTAAGCTTATCTTAATACGAGTTCTCTAAAGGATAGTATTGTCTGGACGTTGTAGCTTCAGTCACGGAAAGGTTAGAATATACATGAAGGTACCTTTATTCTCCACTGCTGACACTGGGTGCTTTCCTGGTTTTGTCTTTCCTTTGCATTTTTTTGAGTAGTTCTCTGGTTCCTTGATTTTTATATAGGTGCCTCCACAGGTTTTCTTGTGCTCAGCCCACCAGTAGTCGTTAGCAGAGGGCGCCCTGTTGGTGGCGCGTTTGACGTAGCCGTAATACGGCTGTTTGTGCTGACACGGCCCATTGCAGCGCCACCAGTGTCGCCGGTACTCGTCCACCTCGTCATGGAAAGTGTGGTATACCTGGGTCGACAGAGAATGTTCAGCATCCAGTAAGCAAGTTAATTTTAAGTAGCCCTTAAAAAAAAATTCTTGAAACTTTCCCAGAGCTGTCTGAAAAGTTCTATTTTAAAAAAGACAGCAACTGTATTTAGGTTCTGTTCAAAAGTTCATTTTAATGGGAAATAGGAGTTAATACTTCCTAAACCAGGGGTCCCCAATCTAGGGTGAGTTGTATAATTATTGCATTATCTATCACAATGTAATAATAATAGAAATAAAGTGCACAATAAACGTATTGTGCTTGTATCATCCTGAAACCATCGCCCCCTCCCCGGTCTGTGGAAAAATTGTCTACCATGAAAACGGTCCCTGGTGCCAAAAAGGTTGGGGACCACTGTCCTAAATGTGTAAAGACAGAGGCATGTGAACTTAGAAGGCAAAAAAAATTTTAAAAACCAAAGCTAAAAAATCCTCTACGAATGCTACAAGTTTAAAAAACCAAATTTTAAAAAGATCAAAAATTGGGATGAAGATTTTACATAACACTGTAATCAGAATCATTCCCACTGCTAAATTAAAATTTCCCCTGTAAGTACCAATATCAGCGGGTTCTGAAGGATTAAACTGCAACACAAGCATCTCACCCAGTGAAACCTCTAAGCTCACTCTGCATTCTCGAAGCTCTTTGTTCTTGCTTCTGTAGTAAGCCTCATCGGCTAACATTTTATCTGTTTTTAAGTGTATTTTGCATACCAGATTGAAAAGTTCTCCAGAATTCAAATGTTTTCAATGTTTGTGTCCCTAGTGGCTAATATAGCGGCTTGGCACAGGGAAGGTGTTGAGTAAGTATTTGCAGATTGACTGGACGAAAAGCATCATTCACTGCACCAGATAAAATTCTCTGTGAATAGACTTTTCAATCCTTAAGCAAGATGTTTTTATTTTTTCCCCACGCTCTAGATAAACCTAAGAACCTAAGCAAAAAAATAGCTAAGGGGAAAGTTCTGACTGAAAAGATGGCTGGCTGTCCCCGCACCCTGGTGCCGAGGACTGCAGAGCGCCATTGAAAAGCTGCTACTTCGAAATGACCACGCTCACTTTCCTGTTGCCGTCCTGGTGGACATTCCCATTTGTATCAGAATAAGGCGCACCTGTACATCGGTATATGAGACTTTTTTTTTTGTTACCAAAGACATTTAACTTTCTAATAAATTCCCTTTGTGGGAAAGAATGCTAATGGTTTTATACTATCTCTCCATCATAAGCAACAAATTTCTATAACTTGGCAAGCATGCAAATAACACACATTATGATATTAGATACAGAAGGGACTGACAGACATAGGTTCTGGGGCAAAGAGGTATCTGAAACCTGTCCTCTCTATCATGTTCAGAACTCTTCACTTAATTCATCAGCATAGCTCACCTCCCTTTGAAAGAAACACCTGGTAACTGACCTGGACTGAAAAATAATAATTCGTTAGCGAGAAAGACAGGGAATTGGATCTGTTTGGTGCCTAATTCCCGTAATTCCTAAGCCTGGGAATGTGGCTTTTAACAACGTAGTCACTAAAATAAAATCGCTGTACAGTGTGAAAGCAGCTACCCTGTGGAGTTCGTTATAACAGGATGTAACCTATAAAAGCAAGGGGTGTTCACTCTATAAAACCTCTGCTAAATAAAAGCACACAGATTTCCAAGATAAAAGAATAGATCCTCTTCCAACTGAACAATGGGAACCATACCAGCATTCTGCTTAAAGTGTAAATTCTAGTGAAGGAACTAAATGCTAGCAACTCCATAATTCTCTTGCTTGTCTGGATTTTATGTCTGATTTTTAAAAAATGCTATACCAGGCACAGTGGCACAGGCCTGTAATCTCAGCTATTCAAGAGGCTGAAGTAGGAGGATCACTTGAGCCCAGGAGCTCGAGTCCAGCCTGGGCAACAAGTTGAGACCACATCTCTAAAAAAATAACAATAAAATAAAATGCTAGCCACTTTCCTGATGTTGAAGTAACTCCATATCTAATAATTAAATGACATCTTTAGAAAAGTAAAACTGATAGTTAGAAAAGAATAATAGGTGCAGGGTGAGCACTTTTCATTTTCCATCACACTGGCCTTTATGGACTTTTAAAGGAAGGAAATACTCAAACATACCAAAGAATTTAATCTATGTAGGAATTAATATTCTGTTCAGTTCAATTCAATCCGGTATTAAGACCAGGTAAGGACACTACATTATACATCTTACATAGATGTACGTAAGATGAGTAAGAGCCATCTTGTGTTCAAAAGTATGAAAGTAAATACAAAATTATAAAGGCTTAAGTATCTGCTGAGAGGATTCAAAGGAGGGAGAAGTCATATCCCCCTGGAGAGATGGAGCGCATTCTGATACAGAACAGGGGGTGGCACACCTTAGGGAAGGCAGGCAGGTAAAATGTTCAGTTAAAGAGAAATAGGACACAAGCAGGGGAATTGGAGGTAAGAAAAAAGGAACGGTAAGGTTACTTGATAAAATGAATACAAAAATGATAAAAACAACTAATAATTAGTGCTCAAACTGTGCTACAGTGGTTTGCATGTGCTTTCTCCTTTAATCCTTCCCCCTCACAAGGATCTGAGGATCTAACGACAGGCATCGTTATTATGCCCACCTGCCCTGGGAGTAAAATGAGGTGTGGAGAAGTTAAGTACATCACAAGGTTAATCAGTGGAGCCAGGATTTGAACCCAGGCAGTCTGCCACCTCCTGCTTATGAACCCCAGGCTTTGCCACCTCCTACAATACTATGCAGAGACATGCATCAAAGACAATTTCTGATGAGGGCATGACATCTGAAACGGTAGCAGGATGCAGGATGGAGAAGGAGCCTATAATAAGGAAACGAAGTTAAGAGATCACTGTAGGAGTCCAGAAGAGAGGCACAGCACGCCTGAATTAACTATGCACGAATGTTGACCTAGAAGAGGTCAGGGGCCTCGGGGACATCACTGGCTCTGCTGTCATTGGACTATGTGCTCCTAGACACGCCAGTTAACTTCGGTAGGCCTCTTGTTTGCTGCTGAAAGTCCTCAAAGATAATACTTGTTTCCACCTAGTTCTCTATTTTTAATTAAATCTCAGGAGTTACTTATTAAATAACTACTAAATATCACGAACGTGTGTGTCTTTATATACCGTAATATTGGCTCCAGTCAGGCGGTTGATGCGATGCATATGTTTACAAAACTCTGGACCATGCCCTTCCCGGTCTTTATCATTATTAGTGACAAACAAATAGGCATGTATCATTTCATGCAAGAGAGTCTGAAACAGAAAATATCCAAATTAATTTGTTATGGCATTTTTGAAAATAAAAATACATTCTGTTACTCTACTTGAGGTCTTTTTTGGATCATAAGCTTCTTTCAGAAACTGAGAAAAGTCATGAACTATTTTTCTAGAAAAATTATATAGGCACACATTCATAAAACTTTGCACACAGGTTGAGCATCCCAAATCTAGAAATCCAAATCCGAAACTTTCCAAACACCAAGGTGACACCCAAAGGAAATGCTCACTGGAGCATTTATGTTCCTGATTTTTGGTTCAATTTAATTAAACATTAAACACATCTTGAAAATGGTATGTGGCACCATACTGAACATTTCTATTTTTACATCTCCACCATTTTCCACATTTAGGCTCGATTCAAAGGATCTATACGGCATGGACCCAACACACCTGTTTCCCATTACTGTTCTAGCTGGTCAAAAAAAACTACTTCTAGTCCTGGATAGGCCACACAGTTTCTGACCTCACTTTTGTTCACATTATTCCCATTCCTTCTGCCAAGACTAGCCCAACTGTCTCTACTTGTCAAGAGTCCATTCTGTCCTTTAAGACTCACCTCTCTCCATTTTAATTATCAGTAGTAACAGTTACAAGGTAGTAGTGATGATGCTAAGGGGTCAGGAGCTTAGAGTCAGGAAAGTAGAGCCCAAAGCCCTAAGCCCAGGATCACACGCATGTGACCTGGGACAAGTTACAACTTGTTCCTCCTCCCTAAAACAGGATGTCCTAATTTGCATGGCTGTGGTAAAGCACAATTAATGTAGTCCAAAGTCTGGCACACAATAGGTGCTCAATAAAGAGTGAGCAGGCGTGGTGCTGGTAGCAGTAATAAAATCTGTATTTATAAAGCTTTCCTTGACCTTCTCAACCAGATAAAGTCTTTTCCTTTTCCTTATGGTTCAGTTAATTATACTCATGCATTGCTTAACAACAGGGATATGTTCTTAGAAATGCACTGTTAGGTGATTTCATCTTTAGCAAACATCAAGAGTGCACTTATACAAACCTAGATGGCATAATAGCCTGTCACACACCTAGGCTACATGGCCTGTTGCTCTTAGTCCCCAAACCTGTATGGGTTGTTACTGTACTGGACGCTGTAGGCAACTGTAACACAATGATAAGTATTTGTGCATCTAGACATATAGAAAAGGTACAGTAAAAAATACAGTATTATAATCTTATGGGGCCATTCTTGTATACGAGGTCCACTGTTGGCCAGAACATCATTCTGTGGTATGACTACTTTAAATACAGACCAGAGGAAATACTCACTTGATTCCATTACCACTCATTTCCCATTCTTCTCCCACCGACTTAAAAAAAAATTTGTTCATGTGTTTAATCATTTATGTAATACATATTCATTAAGCAACTACCATTCCAATTAGGGTTCCTTATAAGGCTCATTTGGTTAACCATGTTCAATTTTTTTTTATGTACACTATTTTTTTTCTGCTTATTCATCGAGTTTCTAAGAGGGTTCTGTTAACTTCTGCGACTATGAATGCAGATTATTTCTTTTTGCTTTTGCTCATTTATGCGTTAGAAAATTTAAAGCTATGTTATTACTTTGAGGGTCATTATGTGTTGTTGTTTAATAGATTTTATTGTTATAAAATGTCCTACTTCTCTTCTGATAAAACTTTTTTCCTTGAAGTCTTTAGACTGATACTAATACTGGTTGAGCATCTCTAATCTGAAAATCAAAAATCTGAAATGCTCCAAAATCCCAAACTTTTTTAACAGCCACATTACACTCAAAGATCATGCTCCAGGGAAATGCTCACTGAAGCATTTAAGATTTTGGATACTTGGATTAGGGATGCTCAACCACTAAGCATAATGCAAATATTCCAAAAACCAAAATAATCCAAAATCCAAAACACAGATCTAAGCACTTCGAATAATGGACACCCAACCTGTATAGCCACAACAGCTTTCGGTTGTTAAGTGTTTACATGATACACTTTTTTCCATCCTTTTAAATTTAAATCATGTGTGTCTCTACTGTAAGCATGTCTCTTTTAATCTAGTATGTCATTCCATGTCTTTAATGGAGTATTTAGACCATTTACATTTAATTACTGATATTGTATTTATACCTTTCTATGTCATCTGGCCTTTGTTCCTTCTTTTTCAATTATTATTTCTATTGTACCATTTTACATTTAGTAGTAATTTTTTTAAATTGTGGTAAAAAACACATTAACATAAAATGTACCACCTTAACCATTTTTCTGGGTATAGTTCAGTAGTATCGAGTATTAATGTATTCACATCGTTGCAAAACCCATTACCTTTTGTTAGCCTTAAAAACAGCATCCCTCATATTTTCAAGCATGTTTTAACATATTTCCCACCCCATGCAGAAAATCTCTACCAACCCATGCTCTTTTGTGCAGATTTTTCAAGTGATATAATTGGGGCAGGACAAGCCACACTGGTTGCATCTTGGGGAATTACAGGCATCTACTAAATCCAATTTAAGGTAAACTGGGAGTTCCCACTTCCATTTTGCCAGCAGGAATGACCACCAGCTTTAGATAATGAAGTACGCCCTCTGCTTTGTGCTGCCAGCTCAGCTCCGTGTCCTGGGAGGACAGCAGTGTGGCAGTAGAACAGAGGAAACTCTAAATTTGTGTCTCAACAGGAAGACTTGAATCCTAAGTTTTTCTCTGCTTCTGAATACATAACTTAAGCCAGTTACTTAAGCTCTCTGAACCTTAATTGCCTCGTTCATAAAAATGAAAATAGGCCGGTGCAGCAGCTCACGCCTGGAATCCTAGCACTTTGGGAGGCCGAGGTGGGAGCCTCGGTTGAGGCCAGGAGTTCAAGACCAGACTAAGCAACACAGCGAGACCCTGTCTCTACAAAAAGAGAAAATAGCTGGGCATGATGGCATGTGCCTGTAGTTCCAGCTACTAGGGAGGCTGAGGCAGGAGGATCTGGAGTGGGGAAACTGTGGCCTTTTAGGTCCTTAAGTGTGGCCTTTTGACTGAATTCAAACTTTACAGAACTAATCCTTTTATTGAAAGGGGTGCAGCAGAGAAAGATGACGCTTTTCTTGCCTCCTGTGGTGCTTAAAAAAGAACAATCTTGAAATCAGCAGGCTGCCGTTTCCCTGCCCCTGGCAAGTGTTTGCAATGAGCTACGATGCTGCCGCAACACTCCACCAGGTCTCAAAAAAATAAAAATTAAAAAAAAAAATGAAAATAAAGACACACATTGAACATAAACCCAGCTACTGTAAAGATCAAAAGAGATAATAGACCTGTAACTATGAAGCACCCAAAACACAGCGTCTTCATTATTATTTGCCCCGCAGTGCAAGTTTCCACTGAGGGCAAAGTGATTTTTATTTTTAAACATATAGGCTAATTCACAGCAGTCAAAACCAACGATAAGCATTAGTAAACTACTGCGCTAAGAAGCAGGTTTATGCGAAGAATACCTCTACAAGATCCTTTCTTGGTCTCAACTTTAAAAGGGGTTCACTGAGACGGATGGAACACATTCCACCTTGCCCTTCATAGCTGCATATGCCGGCACACCTGGAAAACAACCACCACAAAAATGTGTTACATTTACCAAATATATACAAACGGGAACATTCTCGCGCACTTTACACTAAGAGAGCTCCAGTGGCAGATTGCATTCAGAAACTTGTTACTTTCAAGTGAGGTGAGATTCAAAGAAAATCCTTTTTTCTCCTTAAACCCCTTACCAGTCCAACCGTAGCGGTGTGAGCCACACAGCTTTCTTAGCTGTTTGGGTGGGAAAGAAACAGGGTAAGGAAGTGAGAAATACACCAAGAGAGGAGCTGCCAGATCCAAAACCTGACCCTGTCATTTAACGGCTTCCGACCCCCCGGGAACCGTCGGGCGAGAAAGAAGAGAAATCAGGGAGCTGCGGAAGAGCTGCCAGTCCCGCCTCCTTCCCAGAGGCTCGGAACTCACAGGGTCATTCGCATGCTCCACTTCACCTCGACGGCCTCCAGCTGGCCCCAGAAGAACTGGTCGTTAAACTGCATAAACAGGGCCTGCAAATCCGGGGTGGGGTCCACCAACTCCCAGGACGCGTCCACCAGCGACAGGGGCTCCTGGGCCCCATCGCGCTCCGCGACCTGCAAGTTCCACTCCTCCTGAAGTCGTAGGGCCAAAACCAGGTCCTCATCCATCGCTGCCAGGGTCCCAGGCGGGGTCTGCCGGCGTTAGGCTGGCTCCGGATCAGGCCACGCAGCGAAGGCGCGGAGGACCGGGTCAAACTCCTAGGAGATACCGGCTTCCGAGCTGCTCTCGGGTCAGCCCGCCAATCTCGCGAGAGCTCAAGGAAAACTGGTTTGAGAATGAAAACGAGTACTGAGGTTACCCTAAACGCCAAAGCCAAGATTCTGGGACTTAAGAAAAGCAAGTGTTGGTGACACCTCCTGGCGGGCGGAAAACCAGAGTTCCCAAGATCGGGCCTAGGAAGCTACCGGGAAGCTAGTTACAGCCTGCACCCCTTGCCGGTAACTTCAAACCCCGGCTACACGCTCAGCCCATGCGCAGTACCCACACCTCTCTGGCTTGCCCGTCACTCACTTCCGCGGTGGCGCCTCCTGAGCACGCGCCGTAAGCCCCTGGTGTTCTTGCGCAGGCGCACTGTCGCGCTCGGCCCCCTTGCGCAGGCGCAGTGTCTGAAGTTCAGAACCGGGAGCAGGCGTACTAGTCTCGCTCCCATCCTACTTCCTCAGCCCGGAGCTCGGCGGGGCTTGGGTGGGTCTCCACAGCGGCGGTGAGTGACAGTGATTTTGTGAGACCCGGACGGAAATGGTGATGGCGATGTCAGACAGTGGGGCGAGCCGCCTGCGGCGGCAACTGGAGTCGGGCGGCTTTGAGGCGCGGCTGTACGTGAAGCAGCTCTCGCAGCAGTCGGACGGGGACCGGGACCTGCAGGAGCACCGGCAGCGCATCCAGGCGCTGGCGGAGGAGACGGCGCAGAACCTGAAGCGCAACGTCTACCAGAACTACCGGCAGTTCATAGAGACGGCCCGCGAGATCTCCTACCTGGAGAGCGAGATGTACCAGCTCAGCCATCTGCTGACGGAGCAGAAGAGCAGCCTGGAGAGCATCCCGCTTACCCTGCTGCCCGCCGCCGCCGCCGCCGCCGCCGGGGCCGCCGCCGCCTCTGGAGGGGAGGAGGGAGGTGGCGGTGCCGGGGGCCGAGACCACCTCCGAGGCCAGACTGGCTTTTTTCCCACCCCTGGGGGCGCCTCCCGCGACAGTTCCGGTCCGGGCGAAGAAGGCAAGCAGCGCACTCTCACCACCCTGCTTGAGAAGGTGGAAGGCTGCAGGCACCTGCTGGAGACGCCGGGACAATACCTGGTGTACAACGGGGACCTGGTGGAATACGAGGCGGACCACATGGCCCAACTGCAGCGGGTGCACGGCTTTCTCATGAACGACTGTTTGTTGGTGGCCACCTGGCTGCCGCAGAGGCGGGGGATGTATCGCTACAACGCTCTCTACCCCCTAGATGGTTTGGCCGTAGTCAATGTCAAGGACAACCCGCCCATGAAGGACATGTTCAAACTGCTCATGTTCCCCGAGAGCCGAATTTTTCAGGCAGAAAATGCCAAAATCAAACGAGAGTGGCTGGAAGTGCTAGAGGAGACCAAGAGAGCCCTCAGTGAAAAAAGACGAAGGGAGCAGGAGGAGGCAGCGGCCCCTCGAGGGCCACCCCAAGTGACCTCCAAGGCCAGTAACCCGTTTGAGGATGAGGAAGAAGAAGAACCAGCTGTTCCTGAGGTAGAGGAAGAAAAGGTGGACCTCTCGATGGAATGGATCCAAGAGTTACCTGAGGACCTGGACGTCTGTATTGCCCAGAGGGACTTTGAAGGGGCCGTTGACCTGCTGGATAAATTGAACCATTACCTGGAAGATAAGCCCAGTCCACCTCCTGTAAAAGAGCTAAGGGCCAAAGTGGATGAGCGTGTTCGACAGCTCACTGAGGTGCTAGTGTTCGAACTGTCCCCAGATCGTTCCCTGAGAGGTGGTCCCAAGGCTACTCGCAGGGCGGTTTCTCAGCTGATCCGGCTCGGCCAGTGCACGAAAGCCTGTGAGTTGTTTCTGAGAAACAGGGCAGCCGCTGTGCACACTGCAATACGTCAGCTTCGCATTGAAGGTGCCACTTTACTCTATATTCATAAACTCTGCCATGTCTTCTTTACCAGCCTTCTTGAAACTGCAAGAGAATTTGAGATAGATTTTGCAGGCACTGACAGCGGCTGCTACTCTGCCTTTGTGGTCTGGGCAAGATCAGCCATGGGCATGTTCGTGGATGCTTTTAGCAAGCAGGTGTTTGACAGTAAGGAGAGCCTTTCTACAGCAGCCGAGTGCGTGAAAGTGGCTAAGGAGCACTGCCAGCAACTGGGAGACATCGGACTAGACCTCACCTTCATCATCCATGCCCTTCTGGTGAAAGACATCCAAGGGGCCTTGCATAGTTACAAAGAAATCATCATTGAAGCTACTAAACATCGCAACTCCGAAGAGATGTGGAGGAGGATGAACTTGATGACTCCGGAAGCGCTAGGTAAGCTCAAAGAAGAGATGAAAAGCTGTGGGGTAAGTAACTTTGAGCAGTACACAGGGGATGACTGCTGGGTGAACCTAAGTTACACGGTGGTTGCGTTCACCAAACAGACCATGGGCTTCTTGGAAGAGGCACTGAAGCTGTATTTCCCAGAGCTGCACATGGTACTGTTGGAGAGCCTGGTGGAAATCATTTTGGTTGCTGTTCAGCACGTGGATTATAGTCTTCGGTGTGAGCAGGATCCGGAGAAGAAGGCTTTTATCAGACAGAATGCATCCTTTCTATATGAAACAGTCCTCCCTGTGGTGGAGAAAAGGTTCGAAGAAGGTGTGGGGAAACCTGCAAAGCAACTCCAAGACCTGAGGAATGCATCTAGACTTATCCGTGTGAATCCCGAAAGTACAACGTCAGTGGTCTGATTGTTTGTGTCTGTTTATATGTGTACATATATATTGCTTATATATTATTTATATTTATATTAAGTTGCATTAGCATATTCTTTATAGTCTCAAACACAGCTTAAAAAGTGCCCTCTTAGAAATGCAAAATCAAAAAGACAAAAAAATTTAAAATTAAGCCCAAATAACAAAAATATTGGTATTATTAAAACCTGTAGTATGCTATCCTTTTAAATTATGCTAATTCTCTACTGAATGTATGCTCACACTATAGTATTTCAGTTTTATCCTTTGAGTCAAAATACATTTTCTCACAGTATATATTATGTGACACAGAGTCATAATATTTATAAATACATAGTTGAGTATGTTGTGGAAAGTTTCCCAGTTCACTAAAATGTTAGGTTTCTTAAAGTGCCATGTAAAACACCCTGCTTCGTATACTTTCCCCCTCCTTAAAATGTAATTGGACAGTTTGGGGCAAAGAAAGGAGTTGGGAACATTGGTTTTAGGGTAAGTTTTTGTCAGAAGAATTCTTTCTTGAAACTAGCTAGTGTATGGACTCAGATACTTCGATCCTTATGGAATACAACAGGAAGCTTTCAGAAAAAATAATTCAGCAAATGTTTCCAACATAATTTGAATGGCTAATTTTTAGTTGCTAATTAGCATCTTCATAATATTTGATTTGGGAGCATTTACTTGCAAATCTTAAGGACTGTGACGAATTTTTTTTTTTCAACATATTCTAGAATTGTGGGAGTTTCCAGCTGGAATTTGTGTCGTCGTCACATTTTAAAAAATAAAGATAACAATAAAAAACAGAATCCAGTGAGGAACCTGGCTGCAGCTGCCGAGTTTTAGCTGCCCTCTCGTGGCCCCCCACCCCCTCCAGTGTAGGCTGTATAGTGGCTCAGGCTTCATCAAATGGAAAAAAGGTTTGCATTCAAGTAGTTATTTAGATTTCAGGGTCTGGGTGGATGGGAAATTAGAAAAAATCATATGTACCTAATGTTCTCAAGTAAGACAACTCTGAGGAGAGATTTGGTTTTTTTGTAACAGTGAAGAACAGAGGTGGGACAATGCCCCAGGCAGAGGGAAGACAGAACCTTCTCTGACTCCTAGAATGCTCTATGCCGCATTTTTCTTCGTTTAATTTTTAAAAGTGAATACTTATTCAGATTGTTTAGTAAAGCAAAAATAACTACAGAAATGTGAGCTTCCTAAGGTTCCTAAACTATTGCTTCTATTGTATATTTATTATATAACATTCCTCGTACTTTGAGAGAAATTGTGCTTGCTAAGATACATTTTTTTCCCCCTAGCTTCTAGTTGTGATTCTTGTTCATAAGTGCCATTGTTGATGCCAGTGATTTCAAAAGGTCATTTCTTTTACCTGAATAAAAATGGTGATAGTAAGACTAAAAATTATGTGAAACCTAAAATAAATTCCAAATAGTGGCTCAGGGTTGTAAAATTCTTTGAATTACTCGTGCGCCAGACCAGCCCTTTTGTTTTCTTTTTAGCCATGCATATTTAAAGGGTTGAAAATTATCAGTTACAGATTTCCTTTGACTAATTATTTTCACATAACTTTAGGATTTTCTAGATGACCGTAACTGGATATCTCAGCTGAGCGAAAGCAGTTATAATTTGTCTTTTTTAAGATCACTGGAAACTTGAATTTGATAAAAATTTTGTGATTATTATTTTGTGCCATTTACAGGTTCCAATATTGTGTTGTGCACAACACGTATTGTGTAAATATATGATGCTGGATCCATGAAATGATACTTCTGAAATCAAAATTTCTCTTAAGGCGTGAAGTTGTAAAAACTTAAATGTGTATACTCAGATATTTAAATGGTTGCTTCTTCATGGAACTGTCTGCTTGGTAAACTGGAAGTACAGAATTTTCTTTCGTTAAAATTTGTGTGTTCCTGCACAGTTGTAGCTGAAAGAAGTATGGTTTTGGTGAATCAATTAGTGTGGGAAGTTGGTTAAAGACCATCAGTGTTGTAATGTCTTTGTGCCTAGGCAAAACAGTTATGTTGCATTCCTCAAAGTGGAGTGAGAGCTCTTCTAATTTTTTGGTTTCTGTTAGACTCCAAAACAAGTTCTAAAAATTGAATGCAGTTAGAGATTGTCCAGAAAGATAGTACATACAGAAATGTACCACGTAAGCGTTGATTATCTTTCCTTGTTTGCTTCAAGGATAACACTGTCACTGGAGCTTGGAATTAGACTTGATTGAATTAATTACTGTTGGGGAAAAAGGTCACTCCGTGGAATTAAATCTCTTTTTGATTAAAGCCTTATTTCACTTAAGTGCTAAAAACTCACTTATTTTTGTTTAAATACTACCTATAGTTTAATTATTGGCACTTGCATTTTACAACTTGATATCTTACCTAGGATTGGGAATTTGGGACTTGACATGTAGTATAAAATCAGTATATGTACATTTTGTTTATTGATAATGCTGTGTTATGAGGGAATCTGAAATGTTTTGTAAAAATAAAGCATAAAAACTTACACTGGATAAAATTGATTGATATTACAATGTTTTACCTATTTCTCTTCTTTAATCAGTATTTATTCTTATATCTTTGTTACTGAAATATTCTTTGAAGAGCCTAGTTTGTTTTTATTCATGTTCTTGTTTCCTCCCAGCCAGAGCACCTTAGCATTGAATTGACTCCCATACGAGGTGGGAGGATCACTTGAGGTCAGGAGTTCGAGACCAGCCAGAGTAAAAGTCCTGCCTTGGCCTCCCAAAGTATTAGGATTACAGGCATGAGCCACTGTGTCCAGTCTGGATGCAGTTTTTAAAAAAGTATTTTTGATCCACATTTGGTTGAATTCGTGAATGCAGAACGCATGGAATTGTATTCTCACATGTTTATTATTCGACTTATATTTTGAATCATTTTATGACAGTCTCTTCTTATCCCCCCAGAGAGTTAGCATTTTGATTGAAATCATATTGAGTGTACAGATTAACTGGGGGAGAATAGACACCTTTATAATTTTGAATCCATTTGTGCAAGTGTTGTCTTACATTTCAGTAACATTTTCAAATTCTCTTCAGGTCTCTCACATTTTGTTTTTATTACAAACACACACCACAAAAATTTTTGTATTACATTACCATTCTTGCAGATAATCTGAATTTGTACTCATCAATTCATTATGCCCATCAACTTCATAATTATGGTGGTTTTATAGTCCCCAAGAAATATGGCAGGAGTTGAATTAGAGAGTCAGGTGCTAATGTTCAAAGAATCAGGACCTCTCCCCCTACAGATCTCTGCAGAGCTGCGGGCTCACCGTGTAAAGAAACAGATGAATTCTCCTTTTCATAATAGATCATCTTTTAGATCTATTTTCTCAGCTTTGTGTGGATATGTGTATGCAGACACAGAAATAAGAATATAGAAAAATATAAATACTGGTTTGGTTATCTTGGTGATAGAATTACACGTGGTTTTTATTTCTCTTTATGCTTTCTGAATTTCTGAAATTGTCTAAAATAAACCCTATGCAATTGTAAAAAAGTTAATTTGTATTTAGCCTACTACCTATATAATGTAGCACATTCTTATAGCAAATATTACAACAGCCTGTGAAAGACGAGTGTATTAATATCATTACAAACTACAAGATTTATTTTATCAGTCCTAGCTAACAATTCTAAAATAGGAAGATAATATTTATTTCTCTATTTAAAAATTAAGGGTTTATTATATTTAGTAAGCCAACATACTAAAAGTAAATACTTCTCTAGGTTTTTAATCTATCAAGTCCATTTGATAAATATCTTGCTTATTTTCTTTACAGCATTAATACTGGACATATATATATATAATACATTTAATAATAATAATAGCCATTCTCTCATACAGTAGAATCAAGAAAAGAATTAAATTTCACATCTAAGTTTCTGGCCTCTGAGAAGCCACTAACTCATGGAACTTCCCTAATTTCAGTTACTTAAACAAAAGAGAGAAAGCAAACTGCTACATAAAGTGACCTAAGTTCACTTAGCTTGCTATAGAAAGTGAGCTAAGTTCATTCATTCAATGAAATGTAACAATGACGAAATCCAGAAGCAAAGTGTATAGTAGTTTCCTCCTTTCATGGAGGTGCAAATTTTAAACCAAAATACTAAGAGAGCATCATGCATTAAAAGCTTAAATATTTATTTAACATGTCCTTCCCCAACCTTCCCAATCATTTCTTGTAAAGTTTTTTACAGCTTGTATCAATTGTCAGCTGCCTCTAGAATTTTTTTTAGAAAGAGTTTATGAAATAATTTCTATATTTAAAAATGTGTAAGTAATAAGATTAAAAGGGAAGTAAAACAGTCCCTCTAGTCAGGGCAAGAGAAACATAAGGGTACATCTTTGAAAAAAAAAAAATCTTTGTTTTCTCTAACAAGAATCATCCTCTTTGGTAAGATGAAGATTACTAAAAGAAAACAGGCAGTAGTTATTTCTTGTTTGGACTGTGAGACAGCATCCTAGGACTATTGGTGGTCACAAATACAAGGAATTACAGCATAAATGTTGGAATTATTTATTATGTCAATATCAGACATATTCCACGAATACAGCTCCGTGGCTAAGAACACTGGCCTCACAGGAAGGCTGTCTGAGTTCAGATCCTGCCTGGGTGCTTATTTAGGGGACCCTTTGCAAGCTGCATTGCTTACAAATTATTTAGCTTCACAAAACTTCAGTTCCGTGGTAGGACTGACAGAATGAACGCAATAACGTTGCACCACGCTGCTTGGAACATTGAAAAATCATCCCTCCAATGAAGGTGCACATATTCCTTGTGATAGGTTTATTATGGTTTTCATGACAAATATTCTGATTTTTACTGATTGAGCTACATCAAGAAAATTTTGTCTTCACCAAATTTACTTAGCAACACCAATTTGGAATAATTCTGTATATAAACAATGGTATGACTAAAGATGGAGTGAAAAGAACATGGTCTTTGAACTTGAACAGTCTCGTGGTCTTGAATCCTGGCTCTGCCACTTGGCAGTGAGATGCCTTAGCCAAGTAGCAATTCCTTTGAGTCTCTTTCCTTATCTTTAAAATAAGCATAACACCTATTTTCCAGGGTTAGTGTGAGGATTAAATGAGTTTATGTGTGTAAAGTGCATGGTGCAAGCTAAATACCTCATGAATGAGAATGGCCATTAGAGTAAAGTAATACAAGGCCGGGTGCGGTGGCTCATGCCTGTAATCCCAGTGCTTTGGCAGGCCAAGGTGAGAAAATTGCTTCAGGACAGGAGTTCGAGACCAGCCTGGACAACTAAAAAGTTGGAACTTAGGACAGTGGAACTTAGGACAGTGGCCACAATACAGCACATGAACTGGCTGCCTGCTGTGGAGCTGTGAATGAGCTGCTTAGAGAAACAGAAATATTATCTTTTCAAGGAATGCGTTTGGTGAAAATGGGGACCCAGTTGCCACTGGGGCTTAACATACATCTCAAAACCGACATCATCCACAGCATAGTGTGGGGGTGGCTTGGGATGGAGGGACACACTGTCAAAAGTGGCCGAGCAGTCCTCCTTCCTTCAGTCTGACACGAACGCTCAGGGGCCCACGATGACATGAGTTCCACCCTCAACTCAGGCAGGTCCAGCAGCTGAACTGCAGAGACCTGGGCCACAGGGCGTCTCCCAGGTGTCAGGCTCACCAGACTGGGGTGGGACTGGAAGCCAAGAACGTGAGGAGGTGGCTCAGGGGTCCCTCTCCCCTGCCTGCCTGTCCCTCTCAGCTCAGCCTCACCTGCTGTGTCCCTAAACCACACTGCACGTGGGCACCATGGAGCCTCATCACCCCAGAGTCATGACCTTGACCTTCCCATGTTCGGTTAGTGGAACACAACCACAGCTCAACGGTTTGGGGTCAACACACACAGATCTATGGAACAAGCTTCCCTAAAAGTGCTCTGGATCCCTGTCCTGTGCTGTATGTGAAGTAAATGACCAAAAATGTAAAACCTGCCATGAGGTTGACAAGTCTTTTCCATAGAGATGGTCACGTCGTGTATTCAAGGACCTGCACATGGACTAGTTGAATCACTGTGACCAATGGGAAAGGGAACACGAGGAGTAGAAAGAAATCCATTAGCAGCAAGTATGAAGTTTAATGTTCAGTGACAGGAAGTAACAACCCAAAGCTGCCCCCACACAGGGGAGGACGTAGGTGGTGGGAGGTCACATGTGACGCAGGTACAAGGAGAGACACAGCCCCCTGTGAGAGGACTGAAGCCAACGTAACCCTGGAATGCAGCAAGGACACTGAGACCGGACAGAAACCACATGGAAAAACTAAGCATTTGTTCACTTGGTGTTGTAAACGACATTTTGTTCTATACTTTCTAATGGATTTGGAGGGACGGGAGAAGATACAGAGAAGAAAGTCACGAGAGATTTGCATTTTTACATTGCAAAAGTTTGACATCATTTAATTTAGGAAAAGTCCTAAGATCTGTTTTCACGGTAAAGAAACGGTGGGGTGACCACTTCACAACCACGAAGGAAATAAAACTCGTGGGGAAACTGTTCCTGCCTAGATATTTCCATACAGACACAGGAATGGACAAGAGGACGTGCTGAGCTTTACTGAGAAATGAAGGGGTCTGTGGCGTGAGCACGTGTCTACACCACTCTGGAGCATGGCCGCTCAGGGGGTGTCCCCATGAGGGGTGTCCCCTTTAGGCCAGACCACCTGGCTTGCACATCGGCATGGCCCAGGCACCTGGGGGCTGGGGCTCCTAACATTCCGTGCATCCGCACACAATTCTGTTATGACGACCGAAGACCGTTACGTGGCTCGCTGAGCTCCACTGGCTCACTTTCGTCGGGCTCTGAGCTGTAGTCGGTGCCTTCAGCTCTGAGATCCGGCATCCTAAGCCTGATTCGCTCTCTGGAAAACGAAGGACTGTCGAGTGCTGTGGGCTGTGGATCACGTTTTTCCGACAGTAAGTGAAGAAGTCCAGTGCTGGTCTCCCTCAGTCCCGATGAAACCTATTGGATTTCATTTGTTCTTCACCCACCATGTGTTTGGGTTTCTTCCCCCCAGTCCCTGTCTGTGCCTCCTCTGCCGCAGCGGCCAGCATGGCAGAGTCCCTCTGCCCCCTGTCCAGGCAGAGAGTGAAGATGGACATCCGGGAACACAACAGGGAACTGCGCTCCCAGCTGGTGGAGGCTAAACAGCAGATTCTGGACCTCAGGGAGAAACTGAATATTTCCGAATCGACTGCTTTCTCCCTGGCCAACCAGTTACAGAAATACAATAAGTTCTGTAGGTTCCCCGTGCTCAGTGACGAACGACTGTGTGTGTTCTCTCTGAGAAAATAAAGTCTCTAGACTTGGTCCTTCTCTTCCCTTTATCAAAACAAATTCCATCCTGACTATACACCCAGGAAGGGAAAAGGGGATATTTTAACCCCATTTATCTGAGGATGGAGAAACTGAGGCACAAAGCGTTTGGCCACGATTCCAGGTGAGGAGTAGGGTGGGACGTGGGGTAAAATCTCAGTTATTTATTCCTGCAGCTGCCAAGGCAGTGCCTGTGATTCGGGGCACAGGCTACACCGGTTGGTGTTAGGAGCCTGTGTACTGTACCAAATACCGCAGTCACACAACGTCACTGGGGTTGTAACTTCTGGGACTGAGGAGCTTCCGTTCGATTCAACCTTGTGTTGAGGCCCGACAGGAAAGCACTGAGCTGCCCCCTGGGGAAGGTGGTGGGACAGAGCCTCCGCTTCAGAGGAGCTTCCAGAGCAGTGTGCTCCTAACGGCAGTTGTGACATTCCTTAGTGACCCGTCCAGGGGGCCGATCCTGGTGGGAGAGAAGTTCTGCTTCCCGGGACACCAGTTCTACTTTGAGTCCAAGAAAGTCATTTGAAACTTAGCCGGAAGGTAGATGGTGCTTCTGGTTCTGTCGGGGACGCTTTTCCACCCCTGTGTGTCCCCTGAGCTGGAGAACCTTCAGGAACACATGACGGCCAGCAGGTGCGGGTGGACCGTGACGGTCTGAGCTAGGAGACCTTGGCCCGTGTGTAAACAAGGGACGACGAGGAGGACAGCAGCAGCCCCTGTGACAAGCAAAGCAGTGTGTGGGATGGGCCTCCCCCCCCACCCCAGTGCGTCTGGCCACTGCCAGCCCTTGTCCTGCTCAGGAAGACAAGCCCAAGCTACTGAGGGGTCCTGGGACAAGGGCACGTGCCCAGCAGCAGGATTGGAAGGAATCTCGCAACTCTGAGGCTGAACTTGCATCCTTTTCCTCCAAATTATTTTCCAATAAATCAAAGACGATTTTTTTTTAAATCAAAAGGAATTATAGAGAAGAATAAAAATTGAAGCCTTTTGTGGAAGTGAAGAGATGAATTCTTGGAAAGGACAAACTGTGTTTTGTTAACACCTTTCCATGTAATCATAACATAAGCATATGAAATACTGTGACGAGGAAGAAGATGGAAGAAGGATGAAGACCTTGCGTAGAGCAGGGACCCTGGGAACGTCTCCGGGCACCAATGTAAGTTGTTTGTCTATGCTGTGCCTCAGTTTCCTCCTCTGTTTATGCGGCGCTATCGTAGCACCTATTAATTGGAGTTGCAATGATACATTCATTAATCCTTGTGTCGCTTTTACAGCAGAGCCTGACAAGAGGAGCCACTGTGAGCTCGCAGATCTCTCACTTCCGGTGTGACCCGAGCCTCATTAGCCTGTGGGAATTTTCTCTTCGGTCCTCGTGGTCTAACGCCTGATATTTCCCACAGGTGCATCCAGATGCGATTTCTACCTGTGAGAGGCTGGTGCGCTCTTTGCATTCCCAGCACGAGGGACCCACCAGTCCTGGGGTCCTCGGGGCCTTCCCGGCTGTGCAGGCGTCACTGTGTCATGCCCAGCACAGTGATTTGCATCACGGGCTGCACCTTGGCCACGTGGCCCTGATCAGAATCAGACCTTGGGGGATGTGAACTCTGACTCTACTAAATCTCAATTCGATTTTTGCCAAGTTACTTTATGTGCCTTTCAGCTTCTCTTTCCTCATCTTGCAATAGGGATTCTCAATGACATGGAGGCAGAAGAATGAGAATTAAAGGTGTAGAAATCCCCACATAGGACCTGGTGCTGGGGACACTTTGGTCCCTGGGACGGACCCTGCCACCTCCCCTGTGGGCAGTGGCCACAGCTTCCCACTGAGGCCAGTGTGTGTGTCTTTCTCAGAGTGTGGCGAGAGCAGGGACGTCCTGGAGTCTGTCCTGGGGATGAGGCTGGACTTCTGGGAGGAGGAGCGGGCAGAGACGCCGATCCTGGAGGACGAGCTCAGGTAAGGGCGCTATGTGCGGGGCAGGCAGGGGGACGTGGGAGTCTCTGACATGGGCAGCTCAGCTGGGACATCTAGGAGCTCACCTGGGCCAGGGGAATGGCAGGAATGGACGAGGCCAGCACATTTTTCACAGATATTAATAAAAAAGATGAAAACAAAACTAAGGATGTATTCTGGCCCACAGCCGTGACTCAGAGCCATGTTTTCTCCCTTCAAACAAAAAATTGTTACGGTGAAAGTCACGTAACATAAAGTGAACCAAAGGACAGTGACAACTCAGCAGCACTGAGTGTAGTCACACTGCGCATTCAGGTGCTGGAAACACTAAAAGCCCCGACTCCACACGGCGCGAAATAGCCCTGTGACAACACTGCACTTGGACCCCTTACATTTATACAATTAAAATTTTAAAAATGTTGTGCAGTCACCGTCCCAGTTACTCTGAATCACAGTCACCTCCTGACTGAATGTGGCTTCTGAGTCTTTTACCCAAAGAACGTTGTCCCTTGGCCTGGTCATCTTGTGGCTTTCATACTTTCAACTGGCCCCAGCTGGACCTGCCACGTTGCTTCCTGTGGCCGCGCGTCCAGTCGCTGCAGAACGTGCTGGGTGTGTCTTCACGTGGAACAGGCCTTGCCACAGTGAGGGACGGAGGGAGACCGTTGTGAAGCCGATTCCGGAAGACACCTGGCTCCTCTTACAGGAGAAACAGGAAGGGAGCGTCAAGGATCTCACAGGGGCAAGTTCTGACGCACGGGAGGCTTTCCCTGCACATTCTTCTCTCTCTTTGCCACGAGCAGGTCACCAAATACGTGCCAGAATTGCACTTGGAAGGCTTCCTGGGGACATCTTCACAGAACTGTCTGCCACGGCCCATATGATCTATTGTCAACTGTGCCTTTCCATATTTGCTTTTGTTCCCACCATAGGGAAGCCAACAGGGTCATTGAGCAGCAGGCCCGAGAGCGGACCCGATTGAGGCAGGTGTTGCGAGAGGGGAGAGACGGCTCGTTCCTCCTCAAGCAGCACTTGCAGGCCATCGTCCTCCAGGACAATCCTGACAGTTGCCAGGGTCAGGGGCTCTGTGAGCACCTGACGGAGGGGCGCAGGCTGGCAGAGGGCCTCGCCCGCATGCTCAGCCCAGGTGAGTGGCCACAGGCCCTCGGGACTCTGAGCTGCTCCCAGGTGCCAGCTCCTAAGACACTCCTCTGTATCCATAGCAACCACAGGAGCTAATGACTAAACACAGCATCTTGCAGCCACATGTCTAGAGCCGCTAGGCAAGCTCTCCCTGTTCACTGGGAAAATATGTTTCACTGTTTGACCAGCCTCAGGACAGAGGACAGTGTGACACTAATGGGCCAATTCAGGGACAGTGTGCCCAGGGATCAGAACAGGATGCCTAGGAACTGCTCAGAAGACACAGCCTGAGGCCTCCTGGAACATTCCCCATGGAATACTGTTCTCACACCAGCAGTACTTTCCTCCATGCATTACACAGGCCCCTGGGTTTGTGTTGACCATGAGGCCAGTACCTGTGGTGACTGGTCCTGTCTGACTGTATTCACAGCAACTCAAAGGGACGAGAACGAAGAGGAAGGACAAGAGCCGGTGGAGCCCGGGTGAGTGTGACAGTCACGGGCTGTGAGCGCCACGGCACCCCCTGGAGATCTCGCTCCAGGGAGCGGCAGAGGGTGCTGACCAGATCCGCCTCCCCCAGCCTGCCTGGCAAGAGTGCGTCTGTCGACCTGGTGGGTCTCACACTGGTTTCCACTTCCCACGAATTTCTCCAGTTTAATAAGCTGGAGTCCTGTGACCCGAGATGAGCTCACCAGTTCCAGGTGTCCCTGCACTCATGGTGACCACCTCCCTCTCCCATGGGAGGTGACTGGGAGGACAGGCACAGCTTCTCTCTGCAAGGGTGGCCTTAGGTTGTTGGCAGGGATTCCACAGCAGGTAGTATAGGGAGACAAGAAAGAAAGAGAGAAAAGTTTCACATCATTTCACAGTACTGAGAGAACAAGGCCTAGAAGGCCCGAGATCTCCTAAAGTCCACGCTGCCTCAGGTGCGTCTATTCCCTGCAGCTGGGCAGGGAGAGCGGGACTCAAACACACGGCAGCTGCAGCAAGTGCTGCGGGTCGCTGCGCTGCGTGTCCTGATTGCACCGTGCAGGGGAGGGCGGCGTCTGTCCCCGTCACTGTGCCCTGTGGCCGCTGCACTGAGCGCCTGCCACTTCCTCACACCCCAGGGCAGCCTCCCTGAGCCGCAGTCCTAGGGGGGCTGTTTTCCTCTTCCTGTGTCAGGGGTGGCCTCGCCGCCTCTGGGACCTCTGCCTGTGTCCCCTGATCAGGACCAGCCGGGGAAGCCGTGGTGCCCGATCTCTCTCAGCTGAACATTCTCTCCTGCGCACCCCCAGGCTCCGCGGGGAGGAGGAGAAGGTGAATCCCACCCTGCAGACCTCACTGGGTGAGCAGCGTGTCACTCTCTCCAGTGGCCAGGACTCCTCTGAGTCCCACCGCCCTTCCCGCAGCGCTGCCCTGCTGCCTGATGCGGGAGACGTCTGCGCCTGCCCGGGTACAGCTGGTGAGTGTGTCTGGTATAAAGCAGATGAGTCCAAGTGTCCTCCCAGGGAGCCTCCATATTCTCTGTGCCCTGCACCTGTCACCAGGTAGAGAGATGCCGGCAGGCCCCGGAAACACACTGATGTGGATGAGGGTGGCCGCCTGAGCGTTAGGCACAGACATGAGGGGTGTCAGGCAGCCAGGCGACTCCTGAATCCCAGGCCAAACAGTTACCCTGGGGACTCAACGACAAGGTCACGGTGGGCACCGCAGAGCTAGGCAGAGTGGGGGGATTGAAGAAACTGTAACCGTCTCTCAGCCACCGCTGATGCCTGTGCACGGCAGGGGTCTACGAGAGCCCGTTCTTTCATGCTGGGACTTGTGATCTGTCCTGCAGGGTCTGGTAATTGTTACAAATTATCTCTGCCCTGCTTCACCAACTCAGGGCAGAGGACAACGTGAGGACGATGGAGCAGGGGTGGGTGGCTCAGCAAAGCCCGCCCAGCCCCTTCCCTAGAAGGCACAGTCGGAAGCCACCAGCCTGGTTCCTTGCAGAATGTGCTGGGCTTTTTCCTCGGGAGAACATTGACGTCCCCGTGACTGCACAGGGCTTTGTGTGATGTGTGGAGCAGGAACTGGATAATGAGACGGGTTTGTCTAAATTTCTTTGCAGAGAGTCACAATGAGAACCCTCGCGAGGACGAGGATGGAACAGAGCCGATGCCCTCCAGGTAACTCGCAGTCACAGGCCATCAGTGCAGTGTGGACGTCTGTGGGGCCACACCCAGGACAGCCTGAGTGTGCTGAGTGCACCCGTGCCGTTCATTCAGCAAACTGTGACGGCTCCTTCCAGTGTCAGCTGTTTCCTTGGCGGTTCTGCCCTGGTTCCCACTTTCCGCTGATTTCTCAAGTCCAGTATCCTAGGGCCGGGCTGACTGGAGCTGAACTGGTCACAGATGTCCCTGAACTCAGGGAGAACAATGCGTCTTTCCCACATGGGGAAAACCAAGACGAGATGCGTTACCTTTTTTTTGCAAGGTTGGCCTTTGTGACTTGCCAGGGATTTTATAACAAGGAATGTAACTAGACTGAGCACATCACATGAGGTCCCAGTCCTCGGGGATCAAGGCCCACAGTGCTGACGATCTGTAGGAGTCGGCCGGGCCTCAGGAGCCCCTATCCCTGCCCCGCTGCAAGTGAAGTGGACCCACCTTGCGGCCGAGCCGCAGCAAGAGTGACAGTTCTCATGGTGGCACCCGGCAGTGGGAGAGGAGTGTCCTTCCTGGTCATCACGTCATGTCACCAGTGTCCTGGGCACCTGCCCTCCCCAGCCCCGCATCAGCCCCCATTCCGTCTCATTCAGAAGAGGGGGGTCTTCTGCCTTTCTCTCTGGAGGGACGTCCCCTCTACCTCCTGGGACCTCTCCCTTAGGCTTCCAATCAGGAACTGCTGAGATGCCGCGATGTCCGATCCTTCCTTGGCTAACTGGGTGCTCCCCTCCCCCCTCTGCCCTCAGCAGGGAGCTGCGGGAGGAGGACCCCACGGACGAACTGGGGCAGGATTCCGTGGACGCCTGCTACTGGTGGCCTTCCAGCGGCCAGGACTTCTTGGACACCCGCGAGGCTCCGGACAGTCCTGCTTTTGTGACTGATGACATCTGGGATGCTTGGGAGGCCGAGAGTGAGTCCTCCCATTACGGGGATAAGGAGGCTCCCCGTGGTCTCCCCAGTAGCCTCGATATCTTTGTGCACATCTGTCCATGTTCAGAGATGTCTCTCTGCAGCCACGCCCTGTAGGCCACCTCCACTGGGACCAAAGTCTAGGACACAAGTCCAAGCACAGACGTTAGGGGTGTCAGGGAGCTCTGCACTCTTCCTAGTCCTTAGAGCACAGGGGTGTCACTCGGGCACTCATTGGCAGAGGCAGGCTGTGGGCACCAAGACAGGCCAGGGTGGGGAGAGTGAGGGTGTCCCGGCCACTCTGCCACTTGTGCTGTGCGTGCACAGAGTCCTCGGACAGATGCGTCTTTGGATGAGACATCTCATCTGTCCTTCGGTCGTCTGGCTAACTGTCATTCCTCTCCAGTGCTTTCTGAGCACCTGTAGCTCATCAAGGAGGGTGACAGTCTTGCCTGCATGTTTGGCGATGGTGTTCCCAGGGCCCCTGGGCTCTGAGCTCCAGTCCCCGTCCTCCTGGTCAGCTTGTCCTGGGAAGCCTCATCTGAGCACAAGAACATACACCCCGCTGGCATTGCCTGTGTGTGGAACTTTCTCTGAAGGTGACGCTTGGCCCTGACGTCCCCACCTCCATGAATGGCCCAGGATCACTTGCTCTAAGGAGACCAGAGACTCTTCTTTGTGAGAGTCTGTGTGTTGCGTCGCTCAGTGCGATCTCAGGGTCACTGTCATGTCCATCAGCAGCACCCAGGGGGTCTGCCGGGCAGGCGGCAGCAGGACCCAGGCAACAGCGAGGCAGGTCCCGTGATCTCTGAAGAGAGCAACACGGGTAACTGTCTGCCCAGGTGTGAGCCGCGGACGTGTGTTGAAGGTCTGTCACAGCAGCCACTGTGCATTCGGTGGCTCAGGAAAGCAGGGCCAGTCCCTTCTCCCAGGACACGTCTAGGGCTCCCTGCAGGGTCCTTCTCAGAATGTCCTCAGTTCGCGCAGAGACTGTGTCCATCCCCGAGTCTGCACTGTGTTAGGCAGGAACTGTGGCATGTGACTGTGTCATCTGATTTCATTTGCAGGAAAGCTGCAGGATCCTAAGGATGAGGAGGAACAAGAGCCAGCGTCCCCCAGGTGACTGTGACAGTCAAGGCCTCCCCATGGGAACTAAGTGGTGTTTGGGGGTCTCACCTGGAGATCCAGGGACACAGATCTGCTGAGTGTCCCTATGTGATCTCATCGGCCACCAGGAAGGGTCTGTTTAAGGAACGGTGCTGTTGTCCTTGCTATTCCTGTGTCCATTGCCACTTCCTGTGAGTTTCTCACGTTGGGTAACGTAGAGTCGGCCAGGTGAAGTGTCACCGTTCATGGTTTCCACAGTCACAAGCACATAGGACCTGCTGTCCCCTGTGTGGTTAAAATCAGAGAGGGATGGCTGGGCTTGGAGGCTCACGCCTATAATCCCAGCAGTCTGGGAGGCCAAGGCGGGAGGATCGTTTGAGCTCAGGACTTGGAGACCAGCCTGAGCAAGAGCGAGACCCCATCTCTACTAAAATAGAAAAAAATTAGCTGGACAACTAAAAAATATATAGAAAAAACTAGCCAGGCATAGTGGCGCATGCCTGTAGTCCCAGCTACTCGGGAGGCTGAGACAGGAGGATCGCTTGAGCTCAGGAGTTTGAGGTTGCTGTGAGCTAGGCTGACGCCCCGGCACTCTAGCCCGGGCAACAGAGTGAGACTGTCCTGAAAAAAATAAAAAATAATAATCAGGGAAGGAGGCGGCCCTGCCTGCTTCATTGCGGGCCCGGCCTGCTGGCAGGTTCTCCACGGCAAGAAACGTAACTAGAGGAAAGGAAAGTTCATGTCAAGAAGGCACAGCAACTAGGCCCACGATGCCCTGGATATAAACCTGCCTTTGCAGACATTTCAGAAAAACCGCTGCACATTCAGCAAACGTGTTGCAGGATCTGTTGAAGAGCTGCCTGGGGCCATGGTCACAGCCACTTTCAAAGTCCTTCTCCCCTGTCCTTGCCCCCTTTCCACTCTGACGCTTCCCTTCCACCCACCTTAGGAAACATCTCGTCCTGCTTCAGGACCAGGCGCGAGAGCTGACCCGGCTTCGCCAGAAGCTTCGGGACGGGCGAGAGGCCTCCTCCTCCCTCAGTCAGCACCTCGAGGCCCTCCTCGCCCGGGAGGACGGTGACAACCACCAGGAGGAGCTGGCGGAGGGGCGCAGGCTGGCAGAGCATCTCACCCTTGCCATCAGCCCAGGTGAGGTGGCCGCAGGCCCTGGTCACACACAGTCCCAGGGTAGGGGAGACTGCAGACCTCCACCGGCAACATGGGGACCAGCTTGTCCTTTCACGTCACATCTGGGACCGTGACCAGCTCAGGACTGCCTGGCTGGGAAGGCAGGACAAAGGCCCTGCTGAGAGCCCAGGGTGGGAGGACAGGAGGCAGCTTGTCACAGTGAAACGCTCTGGACTTCATGAGAGTGTCCCAGGCTGTGTCCCAGTGCTGTCCTCACTGCACACGAGCAAGTGTTTGATTTCTCCTCCTGGGAATTTTCTTCTTCATCTGTAAAATGGTGACCGAGCCTTGCATGGCAGCCGCAGCGATGCAAAGTGGGAACATTTACAACTGCTCCTCCAGGAAGGGTAAAGGCCTTAGCGTGTGGGGTTGGATGAGGCCCGTGGGGCAGAGGAACTTGCTGCGGGACTGTCGGTTGACACTGAAATCCTTTCCGAACAGAGAATGTTCTGGCATAGAACAGCAGAAGCCGACTCGGCAGTCCCTGTGGGGTCCCCGGGTGCACAGAGGGACTTGGGACCGGGGTGTCTGTCTTCTCCGGAGAGAAAGGAGCTGGTTCTAGAACACAGCTGTGCTGGGACAGCTCTGTGGCAGGAGGCTGGGTACAGATGCAGAGGCCAGAGGAACCTGGACAAGCATCTGCTCACCTGGGGAACAGAAGAGGTTTTTAACCCTTCCCCCAACGTCAGACAGTACATGCCCCAAAGGTGACACATCGGATCAAAGACTTTGTGTGCTGGGTTATAAAACCCAGCCAGGCCATTTCTTCATAGAAAGACAAGACCTTTCAGTGTGTCCTAAAATCACACATAGACGTTTATGTCCCCATGCCCAGACAGGCCACTGTGTCTGTAATGAGTGACAAGTAACCACGGTCTGTCTCACTGGACATTTCTGAATTTGCAGAAAATCCTGAAGATGAGGAGGGTGAGGAAGGACAAGAACCACTGCCCAAAATTCACCACCAGGGCAGGTAAAATACGGAGAGGGTTCTAGAAAGAGCCAAGGGGACTGTAGCCACATACACGACGCCAGGGGAAATACAAACGCTGATTGTACCGACTCCATTCACCCAGCCGGCAGTGCCGCAGCCCCGAACACACGGCTGTGGCTTCTGGTTCTGGAGCTTTGAGTTTAGTCTGAGCCGAGGTGAACGAGCCAGGCAGGGCCTTCCTGTCCCCACAGACGCCACCTGGTCCCCGTGTGCGGCAGACAGGCAGGTGCGGGTCCCACTCGCTGTCCACTCAGTGCATCTTAGGTCACTGCAGGAAACTCACAGCGGGAAAGGTCAGGAGACAGCAGACATGTCCTGTCACTGTACTGAGACGAGAGGACGTAGAAAGTACCGAACCTGGGAGTCCACAGTTTCTCAGCAGCCGCAATGGCCTCCGTAGGTAACAGTTTAAAAAATTATGCGCAGTTGCCAAAAAAGTTCCAGAATTCTCTTTGGAAGTGTTTAAAGGCATATCAGCAATAAAATCACTACCAAATCTCTAATAACTTATCATTCACTGACTTCTCATTATACGTTTTCTTTTTGTCCCCCCTTAGTGACTTGGACTTCCTCCTGGAAGTGCAGGCGCGGGAGGTGACCCAGCTCCGCCGCCTGCTACGGAAAGGGAGAGCGGCTTCCTGCGTCCTCAGGGGGCATCTCCAGGCCCCCCTCACCCACCATCACCCTGAGGACGCCCAGGGGCAGGGCCACCGAGAGCACCTGGCGGAGGGGCGCGCAGGCTGGCAGAGGGCCTCGCCCGCTGGCTCAGCCCAGGTGAGTGGCCACAGCCCTTAGGACTTTGAGCTGCTTTCAGGCTCCGAGTCACCAGAGACCTCAACCTCCATTCATACATCTCCCTGCTATCCTGGTTTCCACGTCAAATCTGGGGCTGTGTCAGGGTCAGTAGGGCTTGGGTGGCAACAGAGAAGAGAAACTCACTGGGGGAGGTTGGTGCCTTCCAACTGCCACTGTGGTCCCTGCGGAATGTGACCTCGGGGGCAGGAGGCGGAGTGTTAGAGAGCAACGACCCTGCACTAGAGTGACAGTCCCTCGAGCTCTTGCCTGTGCACTGGCTGTCATAGCTGGAGGTGGGGGTAGATTTATCCTGCGGGGACGTCCCTTCCCTCATCTGTGATTGGTCACACAATGTGCCGCTTGGTAGCTGTGACTCTTGGATGAGCAGATGCCCGGGGACGCACTTGCAGAGGGGAGAAAAGCTCTCACTGCCTGGGGCTGATCTAGTCAGAGCCGGGTCCCTGTGAGAGTTGTGAGGGGACAGAGAGCCCCAGCCTGCTTGTAGAGAGACGGGGCACGTAGCTGGAGAAATCCGGAAGAAACTGTGCAAGTATCCACTGATCTTGAGACCGAAATATGTTTTAACTTTTCCCAGTAAGTTCAGAGCTCACCATGACAATGATCCGCCACGTTGGGGGCATTTTACAGGACAGATCAGCACGTGGTCCCTCCCCACTGTGTCACCATCCGCAGACGAGATGGGCACAGGTCTCTAAGGGTGTCCGAGGTTACCCGGGTCATCTGTCTCCAGGCCCAGATGGCCCCAGCGTGCGTCATGGTGGGAATGGCACTATTTAATGTCTGGACATTTCTGAATTTGTTTTCAGAGAACTATGAAGATGAGGAAGACGAAGAAGATCTAGAATCACTGGCCTCCAGGTGACAATGAATTATCAGGGCTAGAAGCAAGGGTACGGCATGGCAGGGCAGGGTGGTGTCTAAGGACAGAACGTGAGGCCAAAGTCACCGAGATTTCACACTCGAGGCAAACCCAGCCCACTGGTGGTACTGACGCATTCCCTGCCCCGGAGCTGGCAGGGCCCTGCAGCAAGGGCGTCACCTCCCCGTGGTCCGTCTCCTTCGTGGCACTAGTAGCGCGAGTCTGACCAAGGGAACTGACCAGTCTCAGGGGCGTCTTGCCCTTGGATAGATCCCGTGGTCTCCTGCGTGAGGCTGTGACCAGCAGGACGTGAGTGTCTGCTGTCCACACTGTGGCCTTGGGTCCTTGACGGGAATGTCCTCGCAAGCAACGTCACCAGACCTAACAGTCTCCCATGGCACAATGTGGAAACACAAGACCTAGAACGCACGAGATCTCGAGGAGTCTATGGTGCCGCAGGCCCCGTGTTCCCTGCACTGCTGCGTGTGAAATTCACCATCGTCTGTGCACAGGGGTGACCCAGGGTTATGGGGCCCTGGGTGCTGTGTGTCCTGCCTCCTTTGCGAAGGGAGGCCACACGCCATTGGACCCCACCCTTCTGCCTCCCGTCAGGCCCCGAGGGGGGCTCAGGGGTCTCATCCGTCCTGCCTTCGTCTTTGGTTCGTCCTCTCCCCAGTGTGCCCAGTGAGCTGCAGGAGGACGCAGGGACTGCATGAGGTCGCGCCGTCCCACTGCTGAGCCTGACCCCAGCCGCCCGGGTCAGGGTGTGCAGCGTGAATGGAGCAGGGGAAACACAGTGCTCAGGACTCTGACCCAAGGCCCTGAATGGAAACGTCCAGTGCTTTATGCTCGTTCATTTTTGTTTCATTATCTTCATGTGAGTTTTGTCATCTGCATGGTTGGCTTTTGAATTTTTTTAGCCTCAAAATGGCTTGTATTGGCATAACACGGGATTCTGGAATCCCCCTCCTTCTTGTGTCACCAGAGGCAGGTGGGCTCCTGTGCCCCTAGACACCTGCACAGGAGTCACCACAGCCACATTGTGCCTAAGGACCACAAACTGGGCACAGCCCAATGCACGCATGTCATTGTCCGAATTGGCCACTAGAGGGCAGTGCGAGACTGCTTATGAGGAAAGCATTCCTCCAAAAGGTTTACACATTTAATTAGGAAGCCAGTGAAAATCCCACACAATATATGAATATAAGGAAACCCACTAACGGGAAGATGCACCTTGCGATGCACACAGACTTGTAAAATAAGGGTGTCCAACCGCACCACCCTTCCTCCCACCTCCATCCGTCCATCTATAAACATCTGTCTGTGTAATATTACTCCTTCTTTGTGATAAGGATCTTTGGGTCGCAAGTGGTCTGCACATGAGAGAGAAAGTAACTGAAACAAGGGAGGAGATAATACAGGTGATTGGCAGGAGGTCTCAGTGCAAGTCTGTTAAAGTGGGCGGTCTCGTGATTAGCATAGCCAAGGTCAGGTGTAAGTTCTCTTGTATCTTGAAAGCACTGGGTGGATTTTTTCCTCTGGGGAATGTTGCTAAAATCCTCTATATCCTAAAAGAGCATCAAGGCAGAATGACGGGAAGTGGTTGTAATAGTACTGAGGGAAAGATTAGGTTATCCTTACAATTACGTAGTGGTCTGCTTACTACATAGTCTATTATCATCCTTAGTCCGCCACGTAAGACAGTCAGTGAGCCGAGAGCAGAGTCTGCCCTTGGTGGTGCCTGTATCAGAGGCCCCAGCCCAGCACCTGGCAAACCAGAGGTGCCAAATACTGCTCAGTGAAGGCACCTGGGATGCCAGAGCTGACAGGGTGTTGAGTACTATCTGAGGTTGGAACTCTCTTAGAACAGCCCAGATACGAGGTCACCATAAGCACGCTGCTTGTTAACCTGTGAGGCTCTCCATTTTTAAAGCATTTTAATCTTTTTATTTATTTTTTTAGAGACAGAGTCTTGCTTTGTCGCCCAGACTGCAGTGAAGTGGCAAGATCATAACTCACTGTAGACTGGAACTCCCGGGCTCATGTGATCCTCCTGCCTCAGCCTCCCCAGCAGTTAGGACTATAGGTGTGCACCACCACACCTGGCTAATTTTTCTTATTTTTTTTGTAGAGATGAGGTCTCAATATGGTGCCCAGGCTGGTTGTGAATTCCTGGCCTCAAGTGATTCTCTCACCTCAGCCTCCTGAGTTGCTGGGATTACAGGTGAGAGCCACCGCACCTGTTTCTCATCTCTTTCAACCTGATTGTCTTCCCATGGCGTCTCCCAGCCCAGGTGTACCTGGTTCCAGGTATTTCCCAGAATCCCCACTGTGCTTTAACTTCTCTTGCTTACTTTGCCTTCTCTGATCGTCCTCTTGTGTGTTTTTTCATGCTGAGTCTCGGGGGACACCTCTGAACCCCTTGGGTCCCCACTGGATCTCCCTGCTCTGGCCCACCTGCCTCCACCTGCTCCTGGTTCTGCCCTCGACCTGGACTGCAGCATCAGCCCAACTCCTGTTGGGAGACACCCCCAGCCTGCTACCTTGGGGCCCCACGCTAGCCAAGGTAAGCCCACTCCACCAGTGTCTTCCAGCATCCTCACCTGGGGATGGGGTGCTGATGTCTAAAAATGTGTAAGGAAGAAAAGTAATCTCATGCCGTTTTTGCTAGAAAATAATTTCCAATTTCTGAAAAATTACTAGGAAATTGTGTGATTTAATTGCCCTGCTTCTTCGAGTAAGAAAACTCGATGACAAAAAGCAAAGACTGCAATATTCTGATACCAATGGCAATAAGATATTTTAGTCATTGTGGCCATATATATGCCTTTCTTTTATGTTTATGACACTATCATTTAAAAATATATGGAACTTAAGGTAAAACCTATCCTACATTTTAAGGATGCCTAGATGAAGAAAATTCTGTAATTTATTTCCTTGTAAACATCCCTTTTAACACAAATGGAAGTTTAGAATTCAACTGCTCAGATCTTTGCTTTTCCCGGGTGGGGCAGCCAGAGCCCAGAGACAGCGTGTGGTTTGCCCAGCGTCACCAGCCCCTTCACCAACCGACCCTCAGAAACTAGACGAGCTCTTTTTCCACTTAGTGTCTTCAGATTCCCCCCGGCCAGTGCTTTTTAAATAGTAGGTTCTCTGTGAATCTAATCAGAACTGAACTGAAGTGATCAGAATGGAGCAATTCCGTAATGTTTTGAGAGTTCCTTTCTCCTAGCGGTAGGTTCAGCTTTGTTTCTGGTGAACCATGTCAAAATAAAATGTCTTGAGCCCAGTAATTTGAAACCAACAAGTTTCCTTTTCTGACACTGAGCAGAGAGGAATTACACTGACAGTTCTGATTAGCCTCCTGCTTCCTCTCTGAGAAGCAGAGCTCTACCACCACCTGGGCTGGGCTCAGAGCAGCCCACACTGTAATATTATTTACCAATTACTGAAAGCCGGAGGCCGCTGCCCTGCCCAGACACCAGCAGGGACTTCAGAGGACCTTCATCCCCCGCCAGAATGGCTGGACCCAGACAGTCTCTGAGGCTCACTTGCTCTTGGTCAATTGTGAGTATGAGATTTATGAATATTAATGAGCTTCACCGTTAGAAGGTAGGCCTTTCAGAATATTAGATTCTATAGAACTAAAGCTTAATGACAGGATTTTATTCATAAAGCAGTAATGGCATGGACAAATAACCCTTGATATAGCTCTAAATTAATAGTGGTGTTTTCATTGAACAATTAATTTTAAGGTGAGAGTGCCTAAAAAATAATGTTTTTCTGGGAAATGAGCATGCCAGGTGAATTTTACCCTTTCTCTGATGATGCTTGAGAGGTCTGCTCTTCTGGATGAAGACCAAAAATAAATTATGTCAATGTATCATGAAATATAGAATTGCATGATAATTCTGTTGTATCTTTCCGTTTATTTGTATGTTTAACTTTGTTGTTAATATTTTATAATATTCAGTGTACAGATATTTCACCTTCTTTGTAAAATTTATTCCTCAGTATTTTATTCTTTATGGTGCCACTGTAAATGAGATAGTTTTATTAATTCATTTTCAGATAGTTCATTGTTAGTGTATAGCAACTCAACTGATTTTTATATCTTGATTTTTGTATCCTGCAAATTTACTATTTTTTTTCAAGATGTCTAACCATTCTTTGGTGGATTCTTTAGGGTTTTCTTTTTTTTTTAATTTGCATTTTTTTTCTTTTTTAATCTAAATTCTTTTTTTCTTTTATATTTCAGCATATTATAGGGGTACAAATGTTTAGGTTAAGTATATTGCCCTTGCCCTACCTGAGTCAGAGCTTCAAGCATGTCCATCCCCCAGATGGTGCTCACTGCACCCATTAGGTGTGAATATACCCATCCTCTCCCCACCCCTCCCATTTGCCCGACACCTGATGAATGTTACTACTATATGTGCACTTAAGTGTTGATCAGTTAAAACCAACTTGATGGTGAGTACACGTGGTGCTTGTTTTTCCATTCTTGGGATACTTCACTTAGTAGCATGGGTTCCAACTCTATCCAGGATAATACAAGAGGTGCTATATCACCATTGTTTTTTGTGGCTGAGTAGAACTCCATGGTATATATATATATATATATATACCACATTTTATTAATCCACTTATGTATTGATGGGCACTTGGGTTGTTTCCACATGTTTGCAATTGTGAATTGTGCTGCTATAAACATTCTAGTGCAGATGTCTTTTTTTTTATAGAATGTCTTTTGTTCTTTTGGGGAGATGCCCAGTACTTGTATCTCTTTGAGGTATCTCCATATTGCTTTCCACAGAGGTTGTACTAGTTTATTTAAATAAGCCACGATTTTTGGATGTTAACGTCATTTCCAACTTGTCTATACCGTAATGATCTTTGATGGCTATCACTTCACATACATCTTTGAATAATTCTCGATTTTCTTGGGATAAACTCCTAGAAATGAATTTGTGTGACAAATTACTCCAAAAATTTAGGACTTAATACAATAGACATGTGTTATCTCACCGTTTCTGTGGGTCAGTGATCTGAATGAATCTTAGCCGGGTGCCGCTGGCTCAAGACCTCTTATGAGGTTGCAGTCACGCCCTCAGCCTGGGCTATGATCTCATCTAAAGGCTTGATGAAACAGCTACATTAAACTGGATAGAGAGGTGATATTGAACTGAGCATTATTTCTGAATCACAAATCAAAATTTGGCCTGTTAACTTTGCAAAGCTGTTACATTTACTGGGTCTTTGTTCCTTCATTCAAAAGATGACAGATTTCTGTCCCATCTTTGTTTATGATTCTAATAATCTGTCATTTATTTAAAGAACTTTTATTTCCCCAGTTCTTGTAATTAGCTGGCCTTTTCCCTAACATGTAATTTTCTTTGTGTAGCTACCTCTCTTTTGCTTCTTTAGACTACTTTTTTTTTCATATCTTTTATCTTTCATTTAAATACTGCTTTTTCATATCTTACACATCTAATTGTTTTCCTTTCATTTTTAGTTGGCACATAATAGGTGTACATATTTATAGGACAGAGAGTGATATTTTGATACATGCGTACAATCTGTAGTGATCAAATCAGGGAAATTGGGATAGCCATCCCCTCAAACACTTATCATTTCTTTGTGCTATGAACATTCTAAATCCTCTCCTCTAGTTTTTTGAAAATATGCACTAAATTATAATTAGCCGTGCTCACCCTACATTGCTGCGAACACTGGAGCTCATTCCTTCTAATTGGCTGTAATTTTGTATCTGTTAACCAACCTCTCCCTATCCTCCCCTCTCCCTACCCTTTGCAGCCTCTAATACCCACAATTCTATTCTCTACGTCCACAAGATCTTTTTTTTTTTTTAGCTCTTACATATAAATAAGAATGTGTGATATTTATCTTTCTGTGCCTGATTTATTTCACTTAACATAATGTCCTCCAATCTCATCCATGTTGCCATGAATGACAGGGTTTGTTTTTTTTTTTTTTTTTTTTTAAAGAAGGGGTTTTTGGTGTTTTTATTTATTTATTTATTATAGAGACAAGGTCTTGCTATGTTGCCCAGTCAAGTGTCTAACTCTTGGCCTCAAGCAATTCTCCCCCCTCTGCCTCCGAATACACCAGGATTACAGGCATGAGCCACAATGCCTGGCCTCATTCTTTTTTGTGGCTCAATAATAGTTCATTGTACATATACCAATTTTTTCTTTATTCATTCATCTTTTAATGTATATTTAGGTTCATTCCATACCTTAGCTATTGTGAATAGTGCTGCAATAAACATGAGGGTGTGGAGGTTTCACTTTGATATACTGATTTCCTTTTTTTTTTTTTGGATAAATATCCAAAAAAAGTAGTTCTATTTTTAATTTTTTGAGAAACTTTCACACTGTTTTCCATAATGGCTGTACAAATTTACATTCCCATTAACAGTGTATAAGAATTCCTTTTTCTCTGCATCCTCACCAGCATTTGTTATCTTTTGTCTTTTTGATAATAGTCATTTTAACTAGGGTGAGATGATATCTCATTGTGGTTTTGATTTGCATTTCCCTGATTATTAGTGACGTGGAGCATTTTTTCATGTATTTGTTGGCCATTTGAATGTCTTCTTTGGAAAAATGTCTATTCAGGTCCTTTGCTCTTTTTAACGGGATTATTTGGATTTTTTTTACTGTTAAGTTGTTTGAGTTCCTTGTATATTCTGGCTACCAGTCCCTTGTTGGATGAATTGTTTGCAAATATTTTTTTCCATTCTATAGGTTGACTTTCCATTCTGCTGATTATTTCCTTTGCTGTGCAGAACCTTTTTCTTTAATATAGTCCCATTTGTCTATTTTTATTTTTCTTGCTGTGCTTTGAAATCTTAGCCTAATTTTTTTTTTTGTTTTGAGACAGAGTCTCACTCTGTTGCCCAGGCTAGAGTGAGTGCCGTGGCGTCAGCCTAGCTCACAGCAACCTCAAACTCCTGAGCTCAAAGGATCCTCCTGTCTCAGCTTCCCGAGTAGCTGGGACTACAGACATGTGCCACCATGCCCGGCTAATTTTTTCTATATATATATCTTTTTTAGCTGTCCATATAATTTGTTTCTATTTTAAGTAGAGATATGGGGTCTCGCTCTTGCTCAGGCTGGTCTCGAACTCCTGAGCTCAAACGATCCGCCCACCTTGGCCTCCCAGAGTGCTAGGATTACAGGCGTGAGCCACCGCGCCCGGCCTTAGCCTAATTTTTTAATTTAAAAATTTTAATTTTTTTAGAAGTTTCTGAGAAAGATAAAATTAAGCAAAATATTCAAGGTTGCTCTTCATAGTCACTCTACACAAAATTCCTAATTTCTGAATGTTGTCAACTAATATAAAACCAAAGTTTTCAAAACTCCAACAGTCTATTGGCCAAATAACACATTTCTACAGGCTGGATTTGTGTGAGATCTGAAGGCTTCTAGGTTTTTACTTGGCACTAAACAATGCTGCGAAATAAATTGTATGTGTGTGTGTGTGTGTGTGTGTGTGTGAGATCCCATTTTTATGGTGTCATCACATTAAATTTTTAAACCAGATTTGAAAACTGAAAGTATTTAAAGGGTCAATTAATGGCAACGTGGCTCAGCAGACAGGCTGCCTGTAATGACTCTGTGGTTAGAAGTCCAGCCCTAGGACTGATTTATTCATTGACCTTGAATAAGGTCATTAACCATGAGTTTTGCTTCAGCATCTGAGTCTGTAACACAAAGATAGCAACTGCTAAGCTCCCGTGAGGAGAGCTAGCTGAAGGGACTTCAAACACTTAGCTCGCTCGCAAAAAATGCATGCAAGAATTCACATAATCTGTCTGTAATTTTAAAGTTTGTTTCATTTGAACAATTCTCACGAAATTTGCCAACGTTATCAACACACTCGAATGCCAGAAGATGACCCTTAAACTCTTATCAGCTGACTGTAAGCTTTCACCTCCGTTGTAAAGCAAACAAACAACTTCGGATGCTTTTTTATAAGTTGCAACATACATTTTCCAACAAAGAATACCTCTGCGGCCAGTCAATATTTGTTTTCAATCCCTAGGGTCTTAAACTAACTTTCTTATAAAGCAAGGTAGAAAAATGCAAACATATTAAATATTTTCAGTCTCATTCTGCATAAGCAAATAAATTGAGGGAAGAAGCTAATATTTACTTCTCTGCTTATCCACTCAGGTAGCTGGATTTGAGATTTTGAATATGAGTTATCTGCATATGATCCTTCAGTGAAGGCTATGAAGGATGCTCGATTGCGCTGCTATAATTTACAGGAGGACACATTCAGTTACCTCTAACGGGCTCTTTTTTGTTTTGATGTCAAAATATATTTAATATTCCTCTGCTATATTCGTTAAACCTAACTGTGTGCTGCACAGATATGCAAAATAATTATAATTGTAACAGTTTTGGTTTCATACATTTTATATACTCTAAAGTTACTACATAGCATGTGGTACTTTGTTTCTTCTATTCATCTGTCCAAAACTCTTTTTCTCTCTTGATGTTCTTTATTTTCAGTTGTTAGTAACTCCCTCCATCTCATCCAACCTATCAATGACATTAAAAGATAATCCTTGTGACTATCATTTGCAAACTTTGTGATTTTTCTTCCGCATGATAAATCAGTTGACTGCTCCTCTTGCACCCCTATAGCTGCTTTCTCTAAAGAATAGGCAGCGTTTATCTTACAAAAAGCAATGTGCACACTTCATTTGTCAAGTACTGTGACATAGTCCCCACTTCATTCTCACTGTTCACCTCTACCTCTTCCCCTTTAGCCAGAGATCACCTGCTCCAAAAAGTTCACCCGTTTTTGGGCTACATTTTTTTTTTTTTTTTTTTTAAGACAGAGTCTCACTCTGTTGCCCAGGCTAGAGTGAGTGCCGTGGCATCAGCCTAGCTCACAGCAACCTCAAACTCCTGGGCTTAAGCAATCCTACTGCCTCAGCCTCCCGAGTAGCTGGGAATACAGGCATGCGCCACCATGCCCGGCTAATTTTTTTGTATATATATATTTTAGTTGTCCATATAATTTCTTTCTATTTTTAGTAGAGACGGGGTCTCACTCTTGCTCAGGCTGGTCTCGAACTCCTGACCTCGAGCGATCCACCCGCCTCGGCCTCCCAGAGTGCTAGGATTACAGGCGTGAGCCACCGCGCCCGGCCTGGGCTACATTTTTATTTGCATTCTTTTCTTGGCATCCTGCTGCTTTCTATAGATCTGATTCAGTTGGCATCTGGGTACATTTCTGACCCTCCACCCTCCTACACACAGCTCTCTGGCTACCCCGCCCAAGCCCATCTTCTGACTGCACCCTTTGTCTCCCTCGCCCACTCCCAAACTCCATCCCTTGTTTTTTATTGACCTTTATGCTCGGAACTGCCTCCCACGAACATTCATGAACCTCCTTGCTGCGCTCCCTCGAATCATTTCCCCAGAAGAGCTTTCCAGTCTATCAGTGTTCCTGTTCTCTGCCTGCGTGTTACACTTGGGGCTGTTCCAGCCTGGGGATGGCAATTCACTTTTCTTCCCTGAAAGGTTTTATTGAGTGCTTTAATTTTTTCTGGGTACTTTTTTTTTTTAAATAGGAATAATCAGGAAATCTGCATCGATATATGTTAAATAAACATGCATAACTTTTTAGTAAATAAAGCAAACATATGAGCAGAAATGATACTATTGCCTGCTAGACATATGAAACTCTGATGATAGAATTAAAATTATTCTTCACATATGGGAAACTTACATCTTTGATATAGTATTTTTAATAACCACTGCTATCAGGAAATTTGAAATTTTTAATAAAAGTGCCAGGTTGACACACTAAAAGGTTTTTTAAAACTGTCTTTATTCTAGACATAAGAATATCTCATTCTTAGAATCCTTGAGCACTTTCACTCCATACAGGATATGACTTGAATGAAAGTGTAAGCTTTTAAACCACTTTGAAAGCAGACACTGTTATTAATATATATTTTTCAACTAGAGCAATTACCAAACCATCTTTTGGAGGCACTCTTTGTCATGCACTTGATGCAATAAGGCTTCTATGCAGTTTTGAAAATTTTAAATTCTGTATCTGTCTACATCCATTGTGATCAGATATAAACTAAATGCAAAAAATAGTAATCAATAGAAATTATAAACTGTGGACTCATTGCAAATGAAGGTCATGGGGCAGGCGGCCAACACCCTCTTTTCATGATGGCTCCACTCTGGGAAAAGATTGACACTAAATAAATCATTCACAGCCTTGCCTGAGGGCTAAAAAAAAAAAAAAAAGGCCTTTGTCCTGAACTGTAAAAATAGCGAAGAGGAAATGTGAAGATTCAAGGTCCTCTTCATTTGGTGTCCTCCAATCATTCCATCAAGTACCATGACCCGTCTCTCTAAACTTCTGTTGCACTTTTTTTTTAAGGGACAGAGTCTTGCTCTATCACCCAAGCTATCATAGCTCACTGCAGCCTTAAACTCCTGGGTTCAAGCGACCCTCCTACCTCAGCCTCCTGAGTAGCTAGGCCTACAGGAGCATGCCACCATGCCCAGCTAATTTTTGTTTTTATTTTTTATAGAGATGGAGTTGCACTATGTTGCTCAGGCTGGGCTCAAGCTCCTGGGCTCAAGCGATCCTCTCACCTTGGCCTCCCAAAGTGCTGGGATTACAGGTGTGAGCCACGGTGCCCAACCTAAACTTCTGTTGCACCTACGCTCTGTGCCACTTATTGTCACAGTTAACCATACTGTCTTTTCTTTCTCTCGTGTGTTTGTCTTCCTGCCACATTCTTATGTGGAATTGCTAGATCCGGGAACCATAGAGTATATTAACCTCTCTTGTCAACTCAGCATTAGTACAACGCAAATGGGAGGCGTGTTAATCCATTGAAGGCACACCTACTATGTGCCAGGCACTGAGTGGGGTCCTAAAGATACAATGGTAAATGAGACACTGTCTTGTCTTCAGAGGACTGAAATCTAGTGGGATAGAGACACGCAAGCAAATAGGCAAGTACCATAAAATATGTGTGGGGGCTAATGGAAAACTTCCCCTTCATCCTCTGAAGGTTTGCTAAAAATCAACTGATGAAAGGTAGATGAATAGGAGAAATGGCAGACATGTTTATTAGCATGCATGGGGGAAATTAGAGTGATTACTCCACCAAGCAACAGGGTACAGATAGTTATATCTTAGGGGAAAGGGAGATGGGAAGTGTCGATAATTTTAGGGGGGTAATAAATTATCTTTAGGAGAATTCAATGGGCTTGAAGAACATACAATGGCCTGAGACCCACAGGGCAAACAAAACTTTGTCCCGGTGGGTGTTGTCAGACTTCAGTCTTTCTTCCTGCAATATGAGTTCGGTTCATGAAAACTCAGGAAAGGGACCAGAGGTAATTATTTTCTTCTTTGGCGGGTCTGGACTTTCAGCAGAGAAGGGAACTTCAGAGAACAACTTCATCCTGTGCTTTGGGAGAGGAGGAGGATGGAGAGACTGAGAGACAGGGGATGCAGGTGGGTGGGTAGGGGGATGTGGGAGGCAGGTGTCAGAGAGACCTTGAGGCTTATTCTTCAGTTGAGCATGTCAAAGCACCATATTTTGGAGTATTGGTTTCTGGGCCCCAACATGGTTTCTGGTAGGTGCAATCATTGAAGCCAAAATTAGGGGTCCTGAGAACACACTTGGAGGAACTTGAGCTGGTCATTAAAAGTCTAGGATGAGCTCCTGGATGAAGTGACTTCTAATCTGCAAGCTGAAGAGGGAGGGAACTTAGCACAGTATGTAAGAGTGGGGGGGGGGAGCAGAAAAGTTTTCCAGACCATGCTGATGGCATCCCCAGAGGTGAGAAAGACTAGAGAGCACACTAAAAGGAAAATAAATATTCATAAGTCCCTCAGTATATTTGGAGTTTCTAACAGTGGTGGTGTGGTTCATGTATCTGTGGATGCATATTATATATTAATAAAATTAGACAAGTTTCAGCATCAACTCTATTCATTTTTTTTTTATTAAAGTACTTAAAAAAAAACCATCTTGTTCATATAATAAGTGGAGGGAATAAAGGGAGTTTTACTGAGGCAATTTTATTTAATTCTCTTAACTCCTTCCAGGATATATTCCAAAATAGCATAGACTGACCTATCATCAAAAATGTTTAGTGATCTAGATTCCTGCCTGCAATTCTGTGGAAAGCAAAGAAGTAAAAATAACCTGACTTGCAATGGGATTTGGTACTCAGTTTTTGAAGTTATCAGAAATTTTTATGAGAGATGTAATGTACAAGCAGGCAATGGCCAGACCATATATGACAATAGAACTCTGACCCACAGCTTCTACGGCAACTAGACCAGGACACCAACCAAACCACAACCTCTGCAGCAATTGCTCAATGGTCAGTGTCTACCAGCTTCCCTATCCCCTCCCCACGCCCCTCTGCTGGGTGCTACCGTCTACCTTCTCATAGCAGGCTCCTCCTTGTGTTCACATCTCACCTTAAATGTCATTTCTTCAGAAGAGCTTCTTTGACCACCCTCTCTTAAGTAGCTACCTAGTCCATTATATATTCTCAGCATGGCATGTTCCACTGTCTGATATTTCCCCTTCCTCTTCTTCCTTCCCTCCTTTCCTCATTATTTCTCTTTTGATCTCTTCCCAAATGAACGTCCGCTCCATGACCACTGGAACCATTTCATCTGAAAACTTAGAACAGTGCTTAGTCCATAGTTTGACACTGAATGCATATTTGCTGAATAAATAAATAGGGGGAAAAAAGAGAATGTCAAGAAGTTGAGGACATTCTTACCTGGTGGCCTGTGAATTTCTCTGTGAAGTAGGAGGCTAAGTTACCTATTGAGACTAAAAGTAGAGTTTTGCAAGGGGTGGGAATGGAAGAGAGTGATGAAAAAAGAACATAGATTAATTATGGAGAGCATTTAGGCCTCGGCATACTAAGGATATCGTCAATGAATGAATGAATGAGAGCATGTCATTCAGCTGTCGTTATTTTGAAATGGATTTCTGAGAAATTGAGCTAGTCACATGGTATCTTTGGTAGACTGAATAATAGCCCACAGAGATGTCCATAATCTAATCCCCAGAATCTGTGAACATGTTAACTATATATGACGAAGGACACTTTTGCAGAAATGAGTAAAGTTTAAGGATCTTGAGATGGGAAGATTGTCTTGGCTTATCTGGGTAGATTGAATGCAATCAAAAGTATTTACTAGTGAAAATGGAGGCAGGAAAGTCAGAGCTAAAGAAGGAGATCTGAAGACAAAAGCAGTGGTCAGAGTGAAGGAAGGGAGGAACCACAAACCAAGGAGTACAGGTGGCCTTTAGAATCCAGAAAAGGTAAGGACACGAATTCTTCCCTAGAGCCCCAAGAAAGAACACAGCCGTGGGACACCTTGATTTTTAGGACTTCTGATCCCTAGAACTATAAGATAATACCTTTGTGCATTTTAAGCCACTAAGTTTGTGTTGACTTATTTCAATGGCAATAAGAAATTAATACACCTTCAGTTCTATGTAGACTGTGCTTCTCAAACTGTAATGTTCGAATGCTCTGGGACCTTGTTAAAATGCAGCCCCTGATTCAGTAGTTTTGGGGTGGTGAGGACTGAGATTCTGCATATTTAACAATTTCCCAGGTGAGGCCAGTCCTGTTGGTCCACAGAGCACCCTTGAAATAGGAAAGATCTAGAAGGTACCGTCAAGACAAATGAGAGAAATAGTTGTCATGGGCATACAGCATGTATGTCTTTCATCTGTGTAGTTCTTGCAAGTTCATAAATTATTCTTGCATTTTATAAACACAGAAATGCTGTAAGGAAGATACTGATGTTTCCTTTCCCTGCCAAGGAAAAGGATATTCAGAAAGGGTAAGTGATCAGCTTAGGCTGCACAGATGGTGCGTTATATTAGGCTTATTGACAAAATCAGGCCTTAAGCTCAAGTTTTTGTTTCCAGATTCTTTTCACTTTACAAAGTTAATGTTTGAAATCAAGATCTAGCATCAATGAATTCAGAAGCATCAGTGTTACTCAAGGATGGGAAGTACAAAGTACCTGCCATTAAAGGACCAACAGAGACAACTTCCTATTTCTCCAGTGGACTTTGGCTCAGGGTTTGATGAAATCAAGAGCTTTCTCCCCTTAAAGGTGGCTGTTTCTCCTTGTTTCCTTGATGGGGAATCTTTCAAAAAGCCAGAAAGGTATCACAAAGTGGCTTACAAGTGCTGGAACACCTCATTCTCTTCTCCCTCCCCCCATCCCTAGAGTTCATGTACAATGTGACCCCTCTTGGATCCAGGCCAGGATGAAAGCGATTATATTTGACAAACCATATACATATCCTGGTGAAGGATGCCCTGTCACCAAGGAGCTAGAAGATTCATACGAAATTTTCTACAGCATTCCTCAACATGGCGTTGAAATAATTCTCCCAGGGTATATTCTGCCACATAAAACTAACATCAAGTAGTTTTATGAACCACCTGAAACAACCAAATCGAAATACCTGTGCTCTGTCTTTCCCCATCCAGGTGAGTAAGGCAGGAAAAATCCAAAGAAAAGAGCATTATATAAGATTTGATTTGGCACACAAAAGCAAGAAAACTTCAACAAGCCTAAACAAAAAAGAGGGTGAAAAGATTAATTCTGAAAGATGACTGAGGAAGCTGAAATAGGTCATTGGATCATTCACTTGTGCATCAGATGTTGTGACTTCTCTTCCACGAGAGAAGAAATCTGGTCCTACTTGTATACTCTGGAATTTGACATCAATTTCTGTAGCTGCTTAAGGATTATGCATCAGATGTGCTACTTAGTAGCTTTCAGGAACCAGGGACTAATTATACCATATTCTATTTTCTATTTTAGAAGATAACTAACTTTTAAATGAAATGGCCAAGAACCTTCTCATAATCCCTTTGTAGTAGGCACTCTCTTCATTTTAACTTTATATGAAGTAATGTTTATGAATAAAGCTTATTTTATCTTAAAAAAAAGGACCAATAGGAACTCCTGTGGAATTTAACTGACATAAGAATGGATGGGAAATAGAGATCAACTGTTATATGCTTTTTGCATTTTGAGACTTGACCCAAATGGAGGTCACATCAGATCTTGGACATGCACGTAAGACAATTTGCTTTGATCCAGCTAACTTAATAGTGAATAAGTATAAATTTGAGGCTGTTTGCCACTCTGCTATCTCTCTTTTCCCTGATACTTCGTATTGTGTTCAGTCAGCATTTATTGAGCATCTCCTGTGTGCCAAGACACTGATACTTTGTATTGTGTTCAGTCACCATTTATTGAGCACCTACTGTGTGCCAAGGCACCATGCCAGATACTACAGAATCAAATATAGATAAGATGTTGTCCCTGCAGTCTGGGATTTTACTAGATGGTAGAAAAGAGAGAGAAATACAAAAAGCCAAAAGTAAATTTTTATATATACAATTCTAGAAAAACTTTGAAAGACTGAAGGAAGGGTTGATTAATTCTAGAAAAAGAGGATGTTAAATAGGACAGGTTATGTTTTATATTGTATCGGGGGCAATGTTGTATATACCAAAAAGTCTATTGAGATTTTTTTAAAAATTAATGTTCAGTTTATTAAAGTCACGAATTCAAAGATCCTAATTCTTCCTAAAGTGTTAAAGTCCTTAATATGATACAGCATTCTTATTCTATTTTGAGAAATTGTTCACTGTCATTTCTAGGGAGCCTGTTATTAATGCTAAATCTGGCCTCATTTATAATCTTTGTCTTTAAACCTTAAACTGCATTTACAAATTTAATATCGTCCATTTCCTTCAAAAGTATTTTGACCTAATAAACAAAACCTCCCTGAATACTAGGTAATTCTTATACATGTAATAAATTGAACTTTAAGTGAAATTTATTCATGATATTTTTTTTTTTTTTTTTTTTTTTTGAGACAGAGTCTCACTCTGTTGCCCAGGCTAGAGTGAGTGCCGTGGCGTCAGCCTAGCTCACAGCAACCTCAAACTCCTGAGCTCAAGGGATCCTCCTGTCTCAGCCTCCCGAGTAGCTGGGACTACAGGCATGCACCACCATGCCCGGCTAATTTTTTCTATATATATTTTTTAGCTGTCCATATAATTTCTTTCTATTTTTAGTAGAGATGGGGTCTCGCTCTTGCTCAGGCTGGTCTCGAACTCCTGAGCTCAAACGATCCGCCCACCTCGGCCTCCCAGAGTGCTAGGATTACAGGCGTGAGCCACCGCGCCCGGCCTATTCATGAAATTTATTGTGAAATTTAAGTTCACATAAATGTTCCAACTCAGGAAGATTTCAACTTCAAATCACAAGTCTAAATCAATTACTCCATCTCTCATTTTAGAGTGACAAAGCTGAAGTTCTAGTAGACAACTTATTTTACACATAAGAAACAAATTCATGAATATTTTTTAACATAAAAGTATTAATTGTACAGTCTTGATTTTCCTAAACATTTGGCATCTTCCTGAAAACTGAGAAGATAGATACTTACTAAGAAAGACAGTTATGTCTAGGTAGAGTAGACCAAACTTGTAATAAAAGGTTGGGCGCTAACTTTAACAAAGCCTACATGTTATTTATTTTCTCAGTTAATTGTTTAGTAAACGAGATGTGGTTCTGATTCCTTAGTCTCCATCTATCCTGTTGTCATTCGAATGTCTCAGATGGATGAACCACTCTGTGTATGATGTTATATAGACGTCTGGTTAGCTATACTGCAAATTCACAATTGCAGTCAAGATTCTCATGCCCAGCACGAAAAACAAGATACCAGCACCTTTTCCCAATAGTCTCTCTTTTTTTTTTTTTTTTTTTGAGACAGAGTCTCACTCTGTCGCCCTGGCTAGAGTACAGTGGTGTCATCGTAGCTCACTTCAAACCCCGAACCCCTGGGTTTAAGTGAAACTCCTGCCTCAGCCTCCTAAGTAGCACCTCTGTTACTATACTCCATACCATTGCTTGCCTCATACCCTGGCTACATAAATAGTTGCTAGGATCAGATAGTTCTTAAAAGGTATTAAATAATATTCCATTCTGTTACATTGATAATAGGTGATAAATGGAAATATAAAATATTAAGAGACTTCCCAAGATCTTCGATGCTGTGAAAGTAGGGGAATAGATTCCGAGGCCTAGAACTACCTTACCATTTGCTCTTATCGATAAACTAGTTGGCTTCCTAACTTTGATTCCCACTTTTTCCTCTGCCCAGATATTTGTCACACATTTCGCTTGCTTGAATCCTTCTCACCTCTGTTTCTTAACATGAATATCGGGGTCTCCAAGAGGCTTCCTCTGACCACCCTCCTTAAAGTAGGTTATTCCTTTTCTTAGAGCAACCATTCTTAACCTCCAAATCCTTGGTTGCAATTCGTAATGATGTGTTTATTTATTGTCTTGTTCATTGTCTGTCTTGGCCGTGGCCAGTTATACTACACGTTCCCCCAGGACGGGGAGCAAGTGTGTTTTGATCACCACTATATAACCACTTGCTAGCGTAGTATTTAGTACTTAAATAATCTCAATGAATCGTGAACCAAATCAGCAGTAAAACAAAGAGGTCAGGCTTTAAGCAGGGCCTTCTAAGCCCCCTCTCAAGTTCTTCAAATACCGAAAGGAATTGCCACTTTGTGGAAGTTAAGATAACACATCTCATAGACCAGCAGGTTGTTGGGTACAAAGGGGTTGAGGTGTACCCTGCCCACTTCAATCCCCGCAGCTGAGAGTGATTGAGTTGGAAGCTCTCTAATCTCTCACTGCATGAAGCCCGTAAAGCTATTGCCTCTGTGGAGAGAAGTTAGGATATCCTGGGCCTCTCTCCCGAGGACCCCAGAGTCAGCAACTCTAAAAGGTCCCAAGAAGGAACATTTTAAACTGTAAAAGAAACAACCCAACTGTTTAACCACTCTTTTTGTTTTCTTTTTCCTTTTTATTTCAGAGTATTACGGGGGTACTAACGCTTTGGTGACATAAATTGCCCAAGCGTGCCCATCCCCCAAACAGCGCGCACTGCACCTGTTAGGTGTGAGTTTACCCATCCCCTGCACCCCCCCCAACCTGGCTGACACCCTATGAATGTTACTTCCATATGTTCACAAAAGTTTTGATCGAATAGTACCTATTTAATGGTGAGTACATGTTCAACCACTCTTTTTATTTTATTGTCATTTTTAAATCTTGTTATTTACATCTTCCTCAAATGAAGTTCGGGAGCTTTAGTGCGGCAGAAGAAGAAATGGCTAGAAAATATTTCCTTGGCTAGGAAGCATCTAGAAGACTAGATGAGCATTAAAGCACTAACGCGCTGCAGCAAATCTTAAATGCATTACCCTGAGCGAAGAAAGGCAGACTTCCAAATCAGTTTTCTTATCCTGCCCTCCTAATCTCCCAGAGAGGAAATGTTTTAAAGTGTTGTCATAGGTACTGATAAATTAATCCCAGTAAGTGAATAATGCAATCCCTTTTCCCTGAAACTCTGGAGACGGACGTTTCTATACTATTATGAGAAATACTAGTTGGGTTATGTACAGTAAAATCTGCCACTTCTCCAGCGATCACCTGGGATCATCTCTATACAGCTGAAGCTGCAATACAAGCAAGTGGAATCAAATATCCCACCAGCCTTTTCCTGCCCTTGGAGGAAAATGAAGTCGATGCAAACCTCCTGGCTACAGCTACCTCTTTCAGTTACAGAAAAACCCAGCAACAAGCCGTTGTCTAATGAAGTCTGAGTTACCTGGGGGCAATTTCCTGGAAAGCTCTGTAGTGAGTGATGTGAGTTTAAGACTTCCTTTGGATCCCTTTCTGATCAGAACAAGTCCCCCTTAATTTCTATGCGGAAGCACAAAGAATGAAGGCACGTGTTTAACGGTGACCAGGTAAGCCATTGCCCTCAAATTAAAACATTTATTTTCTGCGTCACCCGTTTCTGGTCTTTTTCCATATGGTGATAATTAGATTAGCTCTTATATTCTAAGACAAGGTGTTGATAGTTAGAATTCAAAGTAAAATCATTTTTTAAAAAAATATATAAATAGTGAAGATTTTAGGGAACTGTGTGATTTAAATCAATATTAAGACCATCTACATCATGCATTAGGAATATGGACAAACTCATATCTATTAGGCAAAACATATGTGCATGCAAGCTATATTGGTGTTATTCTCGGTTTAATGAAAATTCATGTGTTTGGCCTAATTTTTGCAGGTAGTACTTATTTTAGTAGTTAGGCAAAAAAAAAAAATATATATATATATATATGTATATATATTACCAAACTCAGAGTGTTTTCTGGAATATGCTTTCCCCTCTTCTGCCCCTACTTGTACTAGAATCAGCTTCCCTCCTTTCTCTCCCATGGTCCTTCCTGTTTCGTGAATTCTTTATGTCAGTAGTGGCAAAGCTCTGCCAAGAGCAAGGACTTGTCCCTATTAGATCTTTATTAAACTGAATGGCTAAAAAAAGGATTGTAATTTTTTTCCACAATGTATTATTAAATATGAAATGTTATGCCTGCATGTGAAAACATATAGAGCTCTATATACATATATATATATGATTCATTTTAAGTTCATCAAAATATATAATACTGTTTTCAAACTCATAACAGTTTGGATCAGGTTTTAAATGTTGCTCAACAAGCTCTGAAAAATCTAAGGCTAAGGGTGCAGGGTCCCAAACAGTCATTAGCTTCTATCAACAACTGAAATGTGGCCAGTCTGAATTGAAATGTTGCTGTTAGTGTAAAATACGCACCGATCTTAAAGACTTAGTATGGAAAAAAGCATGTGAATTATCTCATTAATAATTTGTGTTGATGTTTGCAAATTGAAATACTTTGCATATTTTGCGTTAAATACAATATACTATTAAAATTAATTTTGTGTTTCTTTTTTACCTTTTTAATGTGGCTACTAGAAAATTTTAAATTGTGTCTGAGGCTCACATGATACAGTATTTCCATTGCAGAGCACTGTTCTAAAGCCAAAGATTGCCTTCCTCAACCTTACTTTCTTATTGGCTCTGTCTTTAGAATGTTTTTGGCCACTTCTTGCCACCGAACAAGGTGCATTATGAGTTGAGTCACTTTCACTAGGCCTTCTATAGGAATTCTGAATGGTTTTGACAACTCACTTAGAACCCGAATGGTCCCTTTAAGATAGAAAGAGTATGTCTTTACTTACAAAGGGTATGTCTACACACTCGATACCAGAACCCTTTAGCTTTATAGGAATTTTTCTGTGATATAAGAACAAAATAGATGTTTTCATGTCTTCCTTTGTTTCTCAGTTCCAAATAATCCAAAAACTTTTTGGCTAACATGTGTTGAAAGCTAAAGCTTGCCTACAAACCAGGAGGGAAGTTTTCCCAGAAATCTAATGAGTTTTCCAGAGGTTAGGAGACAATGGCATTTATGTTCCATTTGCAGCAGAGAAGAGCTGAAGTGACCTAGAATTTTTCACCTTTAATTTAACTTTTCTAATACAGAAACAAATTTGTAGTGCATTCTATACCACTTGGGGAAAGTAATATTCTACTTTTTCTCTGTTTTGTAAACACTTTAAGTTCTGCATTGAGGATAAAATGAATAGTGGTGGTAAAAATTGAAAGTTATTTAACTGCTTGTTTGTGATGCACGTTATCATCCTTGTAAAACGAGCTCTGGGAATTCCATCCTGGTTACCAGAAAATTTCTGGTAAGAGCAAGGGCTTATTAGAGTGTTATCAAGTGGGGAATTGGCATATTTATATGGATTGCATAGTGTCATGGAACTTTGAATGTCTTAGAGAAGAGTTAACTCCCCATTTAAGATATTTGGTACTACAGATACAGTGTTTAAAAATCTTATTTGTTCTGTTAGGTTCTGCCTTCAAGTTTCTGATTTAGTGATTTGTTTAGTGCTGGATCTCAATTGATTAATTGAAAATATAATTTTGATTTCTTCTTTCACTCATTCGGTAGCCATTTATTAACTGTCAGCTGTGAGAGGCGTCATGATGAAGCAGGTGTCTCAACCACAGTATTAGCGACATTTTGGGCGGAATCATTCTTGCTTATGGAGAAGCTCTTTGTTTAGCAGCAACCCTGGTGCCAGTAACATCACCCCCATGCCCCATTGTGACAGCCCAAAATGTCTCCAGTGTCAAATGTTCCCTAAGCAGCAAAATCATCACCCTAGGTGAGAAGCATTGATGGTAATGGGAGAGAACAGATGGGAGATGGAGGTGAGGGTGGAAGGGAGGTGAGAGAAGTGGCAATTGGGATGGGAGACATGAATAGATTGGAGAGACATTAAGGAGGAATAATAGAGAAGTCTTCATGGCTGGTAAATTGTGGGGACTGAAGGAGAGGGAGGCATCAATAACAACTCTGGTTTGGGAAGTTGGAGTGATTGTGGTGCTCTTACTGAAAGAAAAAATAAAGGAGGAAGATATGCAAGAGAAAATGGGTTCAGTTTCAGACATGTTGGAATTGATGGGGGGACGCTGTTCTCTGGGAAGTGGGTTCAGGGGTCTTGGGTGTAGGAGTGAAGTCAGGACCGAGGTGGATTTGGGAGCCAATAACTTAGCAATTGACACCAGGGCAGAAAAGTCATCTTTTCAAAGGGAAAATCAATTACCTGCTGAAGAAAAGGATGAGTTGGATAATTAAAATGCCAACTAATTGTTCTGTCAGAAATTCTAAAAGATGCCACCAAGATTTAAGCAGAAAGAGACTTAATAAACAAAACAAAATAAAAAGCAAGTGTCAAAAACATTTCAGTGTATTTTATAGTCAATTAAGAGAGCAAGAGAGGAGGAAGAGAGCTGAAAGAAGAGAGACAAACAAATGACAGGGAATTTAGATGAACAGGTAACAGTGAAGGGGTGGAGGATTATTCATTTAGTGTTTGTTGAGTGCTATTCATTATTTCATAATTTTAATTTCAAAAAAACTATAAAATCCACATATTCTTATAACCCACTTCAATATTTAAGCATGAAAATTTTCAAACATAAAAAAGTTGAAAGAATTTCCTAGTGAACACCCATATATCTACCACATAAATTATATAATTAAAATTTTATTATATTTGCTTTATCACTTATCTGTCCATGCACCCATGAAATTATCTTATTTTTTTGATGCATTTTAGAGTAAGGTGCAGAGGTTAGTACATTTAAGCCAACTCTACCAGTACACATATTATCAACTAGAGTTCGATATTTATTTGTTCAGCTGAGTTTTCCCACCTACTTTTACTAATTTGATTTTGAAAATCCATACCCAATTTCCTCTGCTGGAAAATAGGTAGCATTGCCTTTTATTTTATTTACAATGGTTTTGGCCATTTGAGATACTAATACTGAAGACTTTTACCAAATTACACTAGGTTAGATCTTTGAATGTAGAGGCTGGTCACATTTGGCTATTTCTCTTGTGTATGATGAAAACTAGGAATGTGGCCAGGCACAAGGTAGGATCTCTAATTATCTCTTAAATGTATATTTGAAACCACAGATATGATATTCTTACTTGACCAAATGGAGTTGAACTGAGGCCATGTCCCAGGCATCTTTGGGACTACTAAATACCTACTAAATACCAAAGAATGCTTTGGCAAAGCTTTGAGGTTTGCCTCTGTGATATCCTTACCAGTCCCCAAAGAGTAAACTATGTGGGTGCTGTTTGTTATAAAGAATTTGGGATCTAAATTTGTAGGTTCAAGTATTGCCTCTGATGGTATGTGGCCTTGGACAAATCTCTTAGCCTCTCTGAGCCTGAGTTGGTGCATTAATTATTATTGAGTTGAGAGTACTTACCTACATTTGATACCCACACTTATGAGTTTCCAATGAGCCTTTGCATGCAATAAAGCTTTGCCAACTGTGACCTGCTGCACAACTGTCACCTATTGTTTCATATTCAAAGGATGTGAAAAAAAAATCAGCAGCTCTGTCCCTCCCTCCCCCTCTCCCTCCCTTCTTTTGTCTTCTGTGCTTCTAGAATTTATCACAGAAGAAAATAAGAAAGCCAACAGTTCAGAATCAAAGATGTTCTGTTAAAGAAAGACCAAAAATCAAAATTCAAAAAGTACCTTAGCACTCAAAGAAGCAGAAAATTCTAATAGCCACAGGCAAATTGTGCCCTCCAAGGAGCCTAGATTCTAGAAGAAAGAAGAGAGCAGTCTTGTGAAAGAGGAAACAAAGGCTTTTCAAGTATTCTGGAATCACTTGAAGACTGGGTATTACCCTGGCAAAGTTATTAAAGTTGATTTTCCATTTACTCTAAAGGGCCACCTGAGGACAGCTGGCTATTTGCCCTTAAGTGACATTTAATTTAAAAAGCGTAGTTTGAAAAACACTAGTAATCAAAGACTTACAGGACCAACTTTTTGTTTGTTTGTTTTGTTTTTGATAAAGATCATTGAGGGAGGTTTAAAATGTTGGCTCATGATGTGCAAAGGAATACCACAGGTTTGCTTGACATATTGAAATTACATCGTATAATATGCAGTACTTTCCCCTCCTCTGGGTTACTTAGAACTATTAACAAGTTGGATGGCTATCCATATTTTCAAAGTGGTTAACAATGAACTTCTAACTTAAATACCTGTAACATTTATAATATTCATGTCACTTTAATCTTGGTTTACTGCTCAGAGCTCCTTTAGATATCAATGATGTTTTAAAAACACTTTAAAAATATTTATTTAAATAAATAATTGAAATGGTTGGAAAATGTACAATGAGGAAAAGTGTTTATCCTAATATTGGGGCCAAAGTGTTAAGAAACTTTGTTACAGGACAAAGTGTGCCTGGAAGGGTTTGCTTGGGAAAGTGGTGGTTTATAGCATAACATCTGATTTTGTGTGTTTGTGCCAAGGGTGTTTCCTTTCTGTTTTTTTTACCCCTTTTTATAGGCGGCCACAATAGTGACATGTTTAATATTGATGAGTTTGACCTCCTGGGAGTTATAGTATATGCACCCCTTTTGAATACAAATGCTGTTTAATTTATATGGAAAACACATAGAATTTGGAGATTAGCATTTTAATCAACTCTAATCTCAGTATTTTCTGCTTCCCCCACCTCTCCTTTTTCTGTCAAACCACCCCCCCCAAAAAAACCCCCAAAAACAAAAAAACAAACTTCCATAAACCAACTTTGGAAATGACAGCTAACGTCCTCTCTTGGACAAGCGGGGTCTGTGTGCAACATAAAAGCAGCACTATGTGTAGTAACCTCTACTAAACCATATGTTCAAGCGCATTAAAGCGTTCAGGGGGATGATCAATTATTTAAGAAACAGAACGATCCATTCATTCTACAAATATTTACTGAAGAGCCATGCAGAGGCAGGCAGGGGGTTGTGGATGTGGTCGTGATATGATGGCCCCTGTCTAAACTGGAATTTGGCTTCAAGATTTTCCCCCCGTGTAAAATTTTCTTCTTTTTTCTTGAACTTTTCTCGTGGCAGGTGCAGGAGCTTTGAAGTTTGCAGTGCATCCTCCAGCTGCTGAGTTCTTCGGGGCGGGGACGATGCATTCGATTTGCACGGTGGAAGTCAAAGTCCCCAAGATCGAGGAAAGGTTTTTCGCGCCCAGGTTCCGCGAGGAGCCAAGCGGGGGCCGAGGGGGCGGTGGCAGCGGCGGCGGGCAGGGGGCCAGGCCCGGGCTGCGTCCCGAGCAGCCATTGGCGGGCGCCGCGCGCCGCACTGAGCATGTTCGCGCCCCGCCGGCCCCGAGCCGCAGCCGCAGCCGCAGCGACAGCAGCCGCCGCGCATTATGCAAAGCGGCGGCAGATGCGAGCCGGGCCGGCCGGACGCGCGTCGGCCTCTCCTCCCAGCACCTCGCCGCGCCGCCTGACTCGGCCCGGAGACTCCCGCGGCCCGGGCCCGGGGCCGAGGAGGGCCGGGATGGCCTGAGTGCCCGGGGCGCGGCGGCGCAGCGGCGGGATTGCAACATGGGGAACCAGGATGGAAAGCTGAAGAGGAGCGCAGGTGATGCCTTGCACGAAGGCGGCGGCGCCGAGGATGCTCTGGGGCCCAGGGATGTGGAAGCCACAAAGAAGGGGAGCGGGGGCAAGAAGGCGCTGGGCAAGCACGGCAAGGGGGGAGGGGGCGGCGGCGGGGAGCCCGGCAAGAAGAAGAGCAAGTCGGACTCCAGAGCCTCGGTGTTTTCCAACCTGCGGATCAGGAAGAACCTGTCCAAGGGGAAAGGCGCTGGGGGCTCCCGCGAGGATGTGCTGGACACCCAGGCCCTGCAGACCGGGGAGCTGGACAGCGCTCACTCCCTGCTCACCAAGACCCCGGACCTCAGCCTCTCGGCGGACGAGACGGGCCTGTCGGATACCGAGTGTGCAGACCCTTTTGAGGTGACCCGTGCAGGGGGTCCTGGGCCCGCTGAGGCTGGGGTCGGCGGCCGGGCGGTCGCTGGGGATTTGGAAACTGCAGTAGGGGCGCAGGATGGACAAAGGACCAGTTCGGGTTCGGACACGGACATCTATAGCTTTCACTCTGCCACGGAGCAGGAGGATTTGCTTTCAGACATCCAGCAGGCGATCCGCCTACAGCAGCAGCAGCAGCTGCTCCTCCAGGGCTCCGAGGAGCCTGCAGCGCCCCCCACCGCCACCTCCCCTCAGCCTGGGGCCTTCCTGGGCCTGGACCAGTTCCTGCGGGGCCCGAGCGGCGGGGCTGTGGAAGCCCCGGACAGTCGGGACACAGAGCAGGCGCCGTCCGCGCTCTCGGATCTGCCCGAGAGCCTGGTCGCTGAGCCCCCCGTGCCCGAGCGGCCGCGGTCCCCGGGCGGCCTCCTCCCCTCCGAGGCGCCCGGCCTCCCGGGGGCCCTGCTAGCGGCCGAAGACTCGCCCTCGTCCACGGCCTTCCCGTTTCCCGAGGCCGGGCCGGGGGAGAGCGCGGCCGGAGCTCCCGTGCGAAGGGCTGGGGACACGGATGAGGAGGGCGAGGAGGATGCTTTTGAGGATGCCCCCCGAGGCTCTCCGGGGGAGGAGTGGGGCCCGGAGGTGGGAGAGGAGGCCCCGCAGAGGCTGGAGGGGGAGCCGGAGGAGGGGGCGCGAGGGCCCGGCACCCCCACTGCCGCCTCCCTGCCCGGCAGCCCCGCGCCCAGCCCGCGCTGTTTCAAGCCCTACCCGCTCATCACCCCCTGCTACATCAAGACCACCACTCGGCAGCTCAGCTCGCCCAATCACTCCCCGTCCCAGTCCCCTAGCCAGAGCCCCAGGATCAAGAGGCGGCTGGAGTCCTCCCTGAGTCGGGGGCCCAGAACTGCGCTGGCCTCCGTAGCCGCCGCCCCGGCCAAAAAGCACCGGGTGGACGGCGGCCTCGCGGGCGGCCTGAGCCGCTCTGCGGACTGGACGGAGGAGCTGGGCGCTTCCTCGCCCCGGCCAGGAGGCTCTGCGCACCTGCTGGAGTGCCGAGTGGCCGCGGAAGGCAGCGGCGGTGGGGTGTCCCCGGCACCGGCCGCCACCAAGGCGCCCGGGGCGCCCGCGGCTGCAGATGGCTTCCAGAATGTGTTCACAGGTGAGCGCACCCTGCTGCTGGCCGCCAGGTCGCACGTCGCCTGCCAATCAGGGCCTTCCGCCACCCTCCATCCCTGGGCTCTGAAAGGCTGTGACCTGCTAGTGGCGGCAAGTCACACGTCTTCATAAGGAATCCTGGTCTTCCCACCTAACCCCTTCGGTGAAGTGCCTTGGACATGCTTGTTGGTTTTCTGGTTTCTTACAAGGTCTTGTAAGAAACAACTTAGTTGTGTCTGTCCTAAGTCATCTCAAGAAAAGGATGCTCTGTCCATTTAACCAAACATCTGCTGTTCTCCACGTTCAGGGTCACGCCAAATAGATAAACTTCTTTTTTTACCTTGTTAGTTAAACCATCATTCTTCTCTTTCCCTCCTCATCACCACAGCATCAAAAAGAATAAAATGGTTCATGGTCTTTTTGCGAGGGTCGGTGTTGGAGGCACAGATCATTTATTCCAGTACTATGCAAAGGCGATCTCTGACTGCTCTAATACGTGTGTGTGTGTGTGTGTATGTAAATGTGGAAATATACATGTAATATGTAGCTCCTATCTTGCAGCAATCAGGGTTCTATTAGCGAAATTAACTGGTCACTTCCGTTTGCCGATGCAAGCAAATCTGATGTATACTATTAGGAAATTAATACATACAAAGAATAGTAGGGATAATTTTCATTTGGTTTCATGATCCAGTCAGAACAGGCTGTAGTTTGGAGGTAGTGACGGCGATTGAGAAGGCCAAAAACACACCTGGCCCAACTGATACCTCTCTTGCTTAGCATTTGTTACAGACTCTCACACTCAGGGCAGCACGAAGCACAGCTAAAGGGTCAGTTTACTGTGGTCAGCGTCAAGTAGTAGAATGGGTTTATCCTTGCTAGGCTTATAGGTCCCAAGGCCTTACCCTAAGAGCCCACTGGTAAAGTTTCAATTTGTTTCCCCTTTACTTAACATCTACTTTTAATTACTAAATGAAATAGAGTGTTAGAGTTTAGTGAATAGGAAAGAAAAAGAAAACTTATGTGAGTGTTGGTAGGTTTGTGATAAATATTTGATTAAAAAATCCAAGTGCAGGCCGGGCGGCCATAGCTCACGCCTGTAATCCTAGCACTCTGGGAGGCCGAGGCGGGCGGATCCTTTGAGCTCAGGAGTTCGAGACCAGCCTGAGCAAAAGCGAGAGAGACCCCCGTCTCCACTAAAAATAGAAAGAAATTATACGGACAACTAAAAAAATATATATATATAAAGTTAGCCAGGCATGGTAGCACATGCCTGTAGTCCTAGCTACTCAGGAGGCTGAGGCAGGAGGATGGCTTGAGCCCAGGAGTTTGAGGTTGCTATGAGCTAGGCCAACACCATGGCAGTCTAGCCCGGGCAACAGAATGAGACTCTGTCTCAAAAAAATCCAAGTGCAATATGAAAATTTTAAAATCTATTATTTTAATAAATAGGTTATCTATCAAGCATTACCCTACATGAAATTTCTCAGTGAGGACAGCTACTTTTTAGCTGGCTAAATGCTATTAATGTGGTAAGCTACTTTTATAGACCACATTTTTATTTTCATCTATGGGCTTTTATTTTGCATTTGTGAAATCTTGTACTTAAAAGTAGATTTTTCTATTCAATTCACACGCTCTTTTTTCTTCTTTTCCTTCTTCTCTTTTTCTTCTTCTCTATTGGATAGATTCAGTTAAAAGGAATGTCTGTAGTTTTATAACCACTAGATAAATTATAAGAAACATGCAAAACAACAACAAAAAAAGACATTTTTGATGGACGAAGATTGGAAAGTTCTTGGGTTAATTTTTGTGAATTTAATGTTGATGAGAAGTCATGTATTTTCTCTTTAGGTAACATTCATTTATAAATTTTTCTAAAAATGAAAATAATTCACCATCATTGAGATTATCAGTCATTAATGATTGATAATTTTAATGTAGCATAAGTCTTTGAAAATGTATTCATTTAGCAAATATACACATATCTGTATATACATGCACGTGTAGATATATATGTGTGTATATATGTGTGTGTGAGATATATACATATATATTTTTATATATGCTGGGCAGCCACATTGTGCCAGGCAATATGGTGGATGGTAGGTAATACACAGACCATTAAATTATGGTTCTGCCTTTCCACCGCTCACTGCCTAAATGAAGAGGTGACATGAAATAAATGCAGTGCTTGGTGTGCAGGGAGGACCAAGGATGCAGTGGCTGGCTTCTCTCCTTGGCAGGGGGCGAGGAAAGAAGACTTGACAAAGGAGGATTGAGTAGAGTCCTGAAAGATCATAGGACTCTAAATAGGTTGAAGGTTTGTTTTCCATTTTTAAAAGAAGTGTCTTCTTGAAACTTGCATTTTATTGTAATTTGCTAAGCATTTCCAAATTTGAAATTTGGGACTCTTAAAGGAGTCCTCATCAGGAAGCATTTGGGTTTTGTTGACCTCTCCAGGCAGATTTTTTTTTTTTTAACTGGGTAGAGAAAAAGTGCACAGTTAGTCATTTTAATGTGGACATCACCTGCTTTGTGTTTGATCGTTGGATATAACTGGTCAGTGATTGGCAGATAAATTTTTTTGTGTAGCAGTTTCCATGTATTTATCACATTCACTTGGCAATGTTCAGGAAAAAAGAATCAGTAGGTTTAACCTACCCTTATAGCTGGTGGGGAAATGGAGGTAGAGAAGGAGGTGGAATCACTTTCTCAAGGTCATGCTGTGATTCATTCACAGGAAGAGCCAGAAATAGAAGCAAAATCTACTGATTCAAGTCTGAATGTCTTTGCTTATTACTCCTGTTTGAATGTTCAGAACTTTAAGACAATACATAGAGTAAAAGCTGTTTCTAAAAATGTTATAGGACTTAGGGCCTTAAGAGGTTTTCCAGTTTCTGTTTTTAATAAGGTGTTCTCGTTTAATGGGTGAACATCTGGCCTTCCTTGGGGGCTGGATGGAGGGTGGTTGTTGGCCAGAGTGAACCAGATTTTCCCCAGGCAGCTCTCATGGAAACTATTCTTACGGTGGTAGAATGAATCCAGATTGACACAGGCCTCTGTTTCTCAGCTGTTGACTCTTGTCTTGTCATCTGGCATTATGTTTTCTTCTTTACTATCCTCTGCGATTTTTTGTGGGTGTCTTGGAAATTACCAGAAGGTTGGGGAATACTAGGATTGTCCTTGGGGAATCTTTTTTTTGGTTTTAATTTTGCATATATTTGGATCAATGAATTGCCAGCTGCCTTCAAAGCAGGTGATCATCATATCTATGAGCTTCCATAAGGATCTTTTATTTTTAAACCATAGAATGAGAGTTGTCAGCTCTGCAGGAAGGAACAGATGTTTTTTGCTTTTTACTGCCTTCCAAATGTGGGGAGAAAATTCAAGTGAAAAGGGATCTCCATGGTGCACGTTTGTGTCTCTTTGGTAGACAGAAAAACATTTAGCTATGAGGAAGAATAAAACTTTATATTGTTTTAACTATTAAGAAACTGATGATGTCTTAGGCCATTGCATTTAAATATTTCACAATTAATTTGTTTGAAATAGATCTTTTTTAATGTTTAGTTAAAAAAAATTGCTTCTGAAATTTGAGAGATTCCTTGACACATGAAGTATAACAGAAGCTTGGTACTAGAGTTTTGCAGTTAAAGTTTAGATATCTAACAGGTTAGATTTGTGATGCTAAATCACTGTTGATAGGAATCTTTCCAAAGTCACTTAAGTGCTTATCTTTTTTTAAACACATAGAATAAAAGTTTAATCTGTTTTAAAGGGTGTAATGTCATCTTCAGGCACATCATTTTGACATCTATGAAAACATTAGTGATGTCCTCAATAGCTATTGAAGTGTGTAGGTTGGTGGCTTCAGTTTGCAGTTTCTCTGTTTTTGTGTTTGTATAGTTTCTTCACTCTTTCCTTGCCGTCCGCTATTTACTCTTAGAGCCATCTTTGTTCTTTACGCAACCCCCAATTCCTTGTAATTTGATTTTTTTTCTGATCAATTTGTTGTTGGCTTTGTAAATCCTGTGATTATGATATTAGCTGTATTTATTGCACTTCTACTAAATGCCAGGCTCTGTATTGGTTCATTACATAATTATCTCTAATCCTTTTAACAGTCTTGAAGTGTAGCTGTTTCTACTAATTTTTCCAATGAGCAAACCAAGGCTCAGACAAGTGCAATACCTTGCCTAAGGGCATTAAGCTAGTAAGTGGGCCATCTAGGATATGTCCATAGAAAACCAAATCTGTTGTTAACATGTGTAAGATAAAACCCAAGTGGATCGGTGAGTTTTTGGACAGCTAGCTAAATAATAAAGTGTGTGGCCAATTAATAAAGTGTGTGAGCTTTAGAATTTGGATTGTGTAACTCTCATTTTGGCCTTTCTAAAGGTTATTTTGATTTTTTGTATCAATAGAGAGAAGGATCCACTCTAGGAATACACATTTTCTCATATGGCTTGTTAAATTCTTATACTGAATTTTTTAAGGCCAGGAACAGTATGATTTCTAGTAGTAGCACCTGACAGAGTATAGATGTCCAGTTAATGTCTAATAAACGAATGAAGGTCAGAATTATCCCTGACATATATTATATCTTACTGTAAAATAAAGCAGGTTATAGGAATGCTATCCTTTTCCCTAAATACTGCCTTACTTGGTTCCATATATCAAAACAGAATTTGGCAGCATAAGCTAGGACAGGAAGCACTGCTCTTAAATCATTTTAGATTGGTCTGAAACATCCTTTCTCATGGTTTCCTTAGGACTATGGTTTGGATTGAAGTCAAGTACCTTGGTAGCTTCAGTGATGGGTTTTAATGACTGCTTTCTGAGTTGAGGACTGGCCTAGTTTTAAGTGCATTCAGGCATTTGGATATAAGCCATGAGTATTTGAAGTGGAACAGGTACTTTTAGTGCTTTTCCTTCTGATCCTATTTAAAAGATGCAGAAAATATACAGTTGGTTGCTGATTGCAGTGGTTATTCTAACTACTATTATTCTAGGTATATTCGAGCCCCAGCTTTGCTATTTAGCTAAGTGACTCTCAAGTAGTTTTTCCTTGTATCTATGAAGGTAGAGGAACAATTTCAAGTTGATAATGTTAAGATTAAATGAAATAGTATATTTAAAGCCCCTACAACTCTGCCTGGTACAGGAGGGGCACTCAGTTGGTGCTAATTGCTCTCCTGACCTGATTTATTATCTTCATAAACTTCATTGTTCCAAGTGGTTAGAGCCAAATTTGTTAAAACAAAACAACTCTGAAACTGTATACAAAAGACTTGGCAGGACGTGAATTGACCAGATACTGGTTGAAAATTAATATTTCTACTCACCAGGGCTTTTCTTTTTGAAAATTATTTTATGCATCGTGTTTTGTTTTTCTTTCTTTCTTTTTCATTTTTCTATGATTGTTAGCATTTTTGTCACTTTGTTAGAGTTTGGTTTTCTTAGGAGTTGGGATAAGGAAAGCATATGATGGGGTGTGGCTGTGAGATTAGGGGGGTGGTCGGGGAAGAGGAGGCAGCAGTTGACACCCTCAGTGTTTATGTTCTGCACAGCATCTGGCTACCAACGCCTGACTTTGCAGCTTCACCCTCCTACGAATTCCTTCGTGAACTCTCTACTGGAGACAAACTGATCTGCTTACTGTTCTATGAACTTGCATTTCATTTTCCCTGACTTTGTGCCTTTGTCTCAGTTTTACTCTCTTGGAACACATAATTTGTCTCTTTTGATTTAGCGTCTGAAAAGGGCTGATTGAATTTCCATTTCCTCTGTGTCTTTTCTAGGGAGACCTTACTGGTTGTCATCCTGTTGTACTTAATGTCTCTATCATATTATATGTGGTTCTTGGATTTAGGGATTCTTTTAGTCTTCTTTCTCGCTGCCTTCTGCCTTTCCTTCCTCCTTTCCTGCTCACCTGATTCCGTCCATTCATTCAATGTCTACTCTTCTATTAATCCATCCAACAAATACCTATTCTGCGCCTTGCTGTGTGCCAGTCAATGTGATAGGCAAGGAATATAGTGAGGTCTCGGTGAATATTTTTTCTTTATTTGCGGAGGTTCTGATATAGATGAGTTGGGGATCCAGGCTTCCTACTGGCAACAAAAACTAGTTGAACTTAAGCTGGAAAATCGCTAACCTTTTGGGGCAGTCAAAATGAATTGTTTCCACTGAGGAGTGATTGAATCAGTGGTGGAGGTAGAATGATACTTTGGTAAAATTTGTGTTGAGAGAAGAACGTCTATTTTTGTTTCTGCAGGTTAATTTTAAAATAGTAATGATATTACAGTAACACTGAGCTTCCAAATATAAATTTTACTGGTAATGAAATAAGAGGTAAAGTGAATAGAGAAAGTTCTATTCCTCTGTTTATTCCTGCTTTTGTATTATAACTAATAACCTGATGTTAATGAAATTTAGCATTAAGGGACCATTAGGAAGAATCAAATAAGTACTGCCTGTGACTTGATGGTTATTGGATATAATTTTAGTGACTGAAAACTTTCTAAGGCTCTTTAATACTGAAACTGTAAATATACATAAAATATGATTTCTATGCAATTTGCAATTTTAGTTAGTAAAGCCAGGTAGTTATAACAACAAAATTATAGGAACAAATAATAATGGTTTACTTTATGTTTTAAGGAGCTGTTAACTGTACTAGAGAAATATTATCCTTTTGGCATCTGCTCCACTATGAGTGAGAGAGAGGGAAAAATTTATGTCTTCCTCCTTTATAAAGACGTGCTTGAAAGTGACGATTGTGTAGGCAAATTGCCGCCACTCTTCTGTGATCTAGTCAAGGTCTAGCGTACCAGGGACCCATTAGAAGCTTTATTATTGTTATGCCAGAGCTCCGACAGGCTAAAAATAGTGCTCTTATTTTCAGGAGGAATGGAATAACTTCTTGAGAAAAGCAAGCCTGTATTGTGTTTTAAATTTATGCTTAAAATGCATAAACACTACTCAGGTTTCTTTTTGTACTTCATGCAGAAGGATTCTTTGTTATAGTGCTCGGAGGTAACAGTGGGCTTGTATGGCCAGTAATTCTGTTATCATTGAAATGGCTGCTTTAGGTACACAGGAGAGGAAAGAATGTTTATCAGCACTGTGGCAAGAGAGAATGTTGAGAAGTCTTTCAATCTACTGCCCTTTGCAGTTTTGCCATTGGTTTCCTGTAAGACACGGAGCAATAATTTCTTACTTATTTTTAATACCCTGGTTTCCCAGGTTGGGAAAGTGAATGCAACCTTGCTGGGAACTTCTTCCTTCAGGTCCCTTTCAATACTGTGATCCTGTAGAAATGATGGGTCCAGCAGGTACTTTTTCTGCCTAATAGTGATAATCTGCATATTTAGAGCTTTTCTTGATTGTTAGAGCTGAAGAAAATCCCTGTGTCGGAGGATCCATTTATACTATGGAGTAAGGATGCCTTGGGTATGTTATAGTTGATGGTGGGAGCAGTAATAGTTTGACGTTGATAGTTTTGACCCATTTTTGATTCATGCCAAAGGAGATTGAAATTGGTTTGACTGTGATTATCTGATGTGAATGTAGAACCTTGCATTTTCCAACCCTGATGCAGTGATTGTGTACAGTGGTTGATCCTGTTTTATGAAAATACATGAAAGGCAAAGCTGTGTTGTGCAATGTCTGACCCAAAGATTTAGTCTTTCTAATGTTGGCACAAAATATATACTGAGCAAGTCCTTTTAGATTCATTATCTGCAGTGTAAGTCATCTCCTATTCTTGGGTGGATTAAAGGCTTTGTATTTTTCCTTGGTGATTAAACTGCTCAATAAAAGCAGTACTATTAACTCTCTTACTTCAGTATACTTTAATATATTGGTTTTTGTTATGTTTTCAGTTTTTCCTGCTATTACATATGCTTAAATAATGTTTGTGAGTCTATGGTATTCCATTTAGAAATTTGCATTTACATTAAAAATTTCTTGCAAATTAGAAGGGTAAAAAGTTTTGAAAGCTCCTAGGTTTTTTACTTTTGTTAAAAAAAAAGTTTTATTGGACTTAAAGAAGTATAGCTTGTTTAAGCCCATTAAGAGGAAAATGGGCTAGAACAGAACTATTTCAGGTTCCCAAGTAAATGCATTAGAATACTCTCTGGAGAGTTTTATAAGCAACGAGTCTCTTCATTATTAAGATACAAGTCTTATCTTTCAAAAGTGTGATAAAAGAAATGGGATAACAATAGGGATAACCTTTTGCAACTCATTTTTAAACTTAAATACTGGTAGATAGTTGGTCCCTCTTTTCCCTGTAAACCAATCCTTGCTTGTCTGGAGAGGGCAGGTGATGTGAGCTCTCTGTGGGAAGTGCTACATTTTGCAGTTCACCGAGATGTTCTCTACAAGCCAATTATATCTTCCCGTTTTTGTCGAGCTATTTTGGTTAAATGGCTTCTAGGGTATAAAAGGCTTGGATGGTAGCCTTGCAGTTTCTTTCAGGATATAGGGTTTGATCTGCCTCTCCTCTATTTTTAGAAAAATCCAGAAGTGTGTTGATTCTGTTGGGCTCAATGTTTTGGGGATAGGCATAGAGGGTTGTATAAGAACTGCACTGTGTAGGTGGAGAGACGTTTGACTGGGCTGACAATGTGAGATAAGTGAAAAGGTGATTTTAGCAGCCTTTAATCTGGGACTTGGATTATTTCTCTAAGGAGACTCATTTAACTCTAAATTCATAGATCATTTTCATACCATCTACTTAGGGATCATAAAAGGTGGCCATGTGGCTTTAGGTTTAGCTTTAGGCTAAACCTCTAAAGTTGAGCCCCCAATTTCCTTTTGGAGGTACCTCTTGGCTTCATTCCCAACTTCAGTTAGCAATGGACTGCTAGATCTTTACCTCCAGTTCCTATCTCTCTTCTGGGCATCAGACACATCTCACTTAGACATCACAAGTCTAGTATATTCACTGTGTCTAAAACTACTTATTATTTTCCCCATCCTCTCTATACCCTCTTCCTGGGTCTCCCAGTCAAGGCATTGCTGTCCAGCCCTGCCATACTCCTTGATTCTTCCATCTTTCTCATGCTTCACACCCAATTAATCTTTCCATCTTCTCTATTCTTTTCCTAAATATCTCTTTCATATGTCTTTTAATTTCTGTTCCCAGTACCAGTACCCTTCCTAGTTCAGATCCCTGTCAATAGTGTCCTCATCACTCTCTTGCCCACAGCCTGGCTCTTCTCCACTCCATTCTGCACAAGGCACGAGAGTAAACTATTTAAAATAAAAATAAAATAAAAATTTGAGCAGACTAGTCCCAGTTTAGAAACATTTCATTGTTCCCCTCCCTATTACCTGGAGGCTAAAGTTTAAATTCTTTAATGCATATATATTAAATATGTTAATATAGACAATATGTTCTTTATCATATATAATTATTATATCTTATATATATATAGATTATGGGTAATAGACCATATATATTTTAATATATATTAACATCATCGAATGCTCTGCAATTTTGTCCCCTCATTTTTCAGTCTCTATTTTCCTCACTTCATCCTAGGTGCTTCGATCATTCTTCAGGTATCTCACGTTCTCCCTGATAGTTTCAGGTATTGTTGACACCCTCTCTCCCTGGTCCTCAGAGAAAAAAAGAATCCATTTAGTCATATTCCTCAGTTCATGACACTCTCCCATGATTAGTCTCTGCAAAACCCATTTTGTCCTTGTTGTAGTCCCTATATTTTCATTTCCCATTCTCACTCCCCTTGTAGACAGAGAGAACTGCTTTTATGTGTTTGGCATCCTTGAAATCGTAGGTATTTTTATAAAGTGTATGATATTTCTGTTTATGATGAGTTTATACAAATACTTGGAGTGGTAGACCTCATGCTATTGCTTCCCCACCCCCGCAAAACTCAGCTGCCTTTGGGGAAAAAAATGTACAAAGTTTTCTGGGTGCATTTCCATCTAGTCTATGGCTCCCTACTGCTCTATAGTATTCCCAAGGGTGGAAGTTCTGCCAGGTTGTGCAACACCAGGGGACGCTGTTCACCTTGTCTCTTGTGTGCCTAACGTTCCCCTAGAGTTGTACAATGTGGTGGCTCCGGGTGCAGTCTCTAGATTTTATTTGAACATTTTCACAATAATGAACATCTAGATTCCTGTACTTCTTGGTCACCATAGAAAACACTCTGATGAATGTTCCTGTACAGAGTGCTATGTGAGAATTTCTCTGGGATGTACATTCAGGAGAGGGATTGCTAGGTCATCAAATAAATGTTTAGTGAATTTATCTAGGTCATTAGTTTCCAGAATGTCTTCCTAGTTTCCACTCCATTACCACAGCAAATTAGCTTTGTCTAATTTCCGCTAATCCAAGAGGGAAAGTGGTATCTTGTTGTTTTTCTTTTTACTTTATATTTATCTGATGACTAATGCCTTTGAGAAAAATTTTAGCCATTTGGGTTTACCCTTCTGTGAATTGCCTGTTCCTATCCTTTTACATTTCTCTGTTAGAGTTCCTGATTTTCCTTGTTTATTCACAGGGGTTCTTTGCATATTCTAGATATTCTATTACCGATGTCAGGGATATGATGGAGTGCCACTCAGCCTCTATCTGGTCTTCTTTCCTTATATTGGAGACCAGAAATCTAAAAATGACATTTTTCAGAGTCTCTTGGAGGTTGTGTTTCAGATGTAATTTAGGTTTGACGAATTTGTGACAGATTAACCTCCTATCCTTGTTTCTACTTTGAAGCACAGCTGAGGAACTGTCTAATTCTTCTAGGGCAATGTTAAGCAGGGATCTAGAGTCCAGGCGCTAGCTTTATGTCGGCCAAGGGTGGGGTGTGGCTCATCCATGCAGCTGGTGTGGCTGGTAGCAGGCACAACACACTTCTGGAGATACGGAGGTCCCACCCAGTGATGAGGCTCCCTGATCCTAGCAGTGGAAGTGTGCTTTTAGAGCCCAGGGCTTTAGATCAGAGAAGCAGCAGCCAATTCTTTGGTGGCCTGGTCCTATCTATGGCTTTGTGAGTGGTTTCTAAAAAGATTCTAAAACCTTTTGTCTTCAGGCTTTCCAAGATTCTGTAAATAAAATACTACCCTGTAGTAAATCTCTTCCTATTTAAACCATTTGGAGTGGATTTAGGTTTATGTGATTGTTGAATCTTGAAAATTTAGGTATTGCAAATATCATCCCCTGATAATTATCTTGCTTTTAAATTTGTAATGTACTTGGTCAAACAGAAATACTGAATTATGATATAATCAAATCAATTTTTAACCTACGGTTTGTGCTCTTTTTGTCTCACTTAAGAAATTCTCTTTCTCCTAAGTTACAAAAATTCTGTCTTCTATAGTCTTCTGTTAAGTTTGTCATTTGACCCTTTACATTTAAGTCTTTGATCTAGAACCCTTCTGAGTGTATGGTATAATGTAGGGATGGATCTGTTTCTATTTTTCTCCATATGGCAAGCCAGTTTTTCCAACATCATCTACTAAATAGTCTTTTACTTGTTGATTTTTGATATCACCTTTATGTCATTCCCTTATATAGATAAGTCTGTTTCTGAGGTTTCCATTCTTTCCTTTTATGTATGTTTTTCTGTCTTTACCAAGTACCATATGGTACTTGTGACTTAGAAATGTGACTTTGCAATATGTCTGATTATCTCAAAGAGGAGTATTTTTAAATGTTGACTTAGTCCATGAACATGGATCTTGTCGTCTTCCATTTAAATTTAGAATAGGTTGTCAGAGTTTCTTCAAAAATCCTGATGGTGTTTGATTGGGACTTTATTAAATTGAGGATTATTGTCACTTTTATAATATCATCTTTTTCAAGAATGTGAAAGAGCTCTTTGTTTATTCAAATGATTTTTATGTCCTTTTATTAGAGTTTAAACTTTCTTCTACAGAAGGTTCGTGTTTTCTTTGTTGAGCTACTTTCTGGATGCTTTATATGTTTTTTTATTACTTTTTTTTTCTTATTTCAGCATATTGTGGGGGTACAAAAGTTTAGGTTACGTATATTGCCCTTGCTGCCCCCCCACCCCCGAGTCAGAGCTTCAAACGTGTCCATCCCCTAGACGGTGCACATCTCACTCATTATGTATGTATACACCCATCCCCTCCCCCCCCCACATCTGCCCGACACTCGATTAATGTTATTCCTAAATGTGCTCTTAAGTGATGATCAGTGAAACCAATTTGATGGTGAGTACATGTAATGCTTATTTTTCCATTCTTGGGATACTTCACTTAGTAGAATGGGTTCCAGCTGTATCCAGGAAAATACAAGAGGTGCTCTATCACCATTGTTTCTTATAGCTGAGTTGTAAAGCTTTTGGTGTTGAATAGAAGTGGCGAGAGTGGCATCCTTGTCTTTCTGATCTTAGCGGAAAAGCTTTTAACTTTTTGCCCCTGAGTATGATGTTAGCTGTGGGTTTGTTGTGTATAACCTTTATTGTGTTGAGTTACATTCCTTTTATACCCATTTCGGGGGAGTTTTTTAAAAATCATGAGTGGATGTTGAAAATGTCAAATGCTTTTGCTGTATCTGTTGAGATGATCATGGCTTTTGTCCTTCATTTTATTAATATGGTATGTCACATTTATTGATTTACATATGTTGAACCATCCTTGCATCCCTGTGATAAATCCCATTCGATCATGGTGAATGGTCTTTGAAAATATGCTGTTAAATTTGGTTTGTGAGTATTTTGTTTGTTGAGGATTTTTGTGTCTGTTCATCAGGGATATTGGCCTGTAGTTTTCTTTTTTTTTTTTTTGTAGTGACTTTGTCTGGTTTTGGTATCTATAACCTTCTATAACCGTAGACATAATTACTCAAATATCTGGGGCTTGATTTCTTTACAGGAGAAATTAGGGGTTTGAGCTAAATGTTCTATAAGATTTCTTCTGGCTCTGAAATACTGAAGATTAAAAGCAATGGATTATCACTGAGTAATCTGATTCTATTAATAATACTGACAAAAAAATTGTTAGTCTTTGGGATCAATAAAAGCAGAAAAGTTACATACATCATTAAGGCCTAGTGGGGAAAAAAAAACTCCTATTGTTTCCAAGGAGGTTTCTTTATTAGAAGTTTCTATTTCTATCTGGACACTTTATTGTCTCAGGCAAATGGGGAAAGAGCCAGGGACTCTCCCTGTTCTATGTTGTCACCGGTTAGAAGCCCGTACTTTGCATCTCTTCTACAAGGGTTTGCCACCGACATCGTCTTACTGTATTATTATTAGTTAAGGGGAGGGAGCATGTTTTCCTTATATCCTCTGATGGGCCTAGAACATTCTTTGGCATATGACGGACTCCTGAGTACTTGGTTATATCTTGTCTTTGCTCCTCCTCCCCGTCCACCCCACCCCATTCCACTAAGGATGTTTAATTAAGGCCGTGTGTTCTAAACAGACTGCTTTAGAAATGTCCCTTCTTGAGCTTTGGTCATTGTAACTAGGTTGTTAGCCCCTGCAGGGCGCAGACTTGCGTGGTCTGTTTCTTTTATAACTTAATGCAGAAAGTTGGTCAGAAGCTTTTCCCAGAGTTGCTGGCTGACTCAGAAGTAGAAGATCCCCAGAATAAAAATGAGGAGAGCAGCGTGTGCGTCCAGTTTTGGCATTGCCGCTCTCCGGTCTTATGACCTCGGGCAGATTCTAGAACCTTTTCATTCTTCAGTTAGTTTCTTTGAAATTGTGATGATAAATCCTTGCTCCGCATGCCTCCCAGAGCTGACAGATGTGGAAATGCCTTTTACACCGTATAGTTCCTCTGTCGAAATAAAAGATTTCCTACTTTTTACAGTGTCATTGGTCACAGGCCCAATAGAACTCTAGTGCTGGGACAAATGGTTTTACTACTTTTCATCGTGCAAGAGAGATTGCAGCATTTGTTGTGATGGTAAATAGTTCTCTGACTTTCCCCCTAACTGCTGTTTCTATGTTTATCTATCTTGTGATTTTTGCTTCTCAAGGTAAGAGGAGGATTTGTAGCTAGAGTGTGACTGCAAAGTTGATTTCACATGCTTTACTTTTTATTAACTATGGAGTGGAAGTATATTGGGTTGGGGGGAATAGTGCAGAATAATTGGAGAGCATTAATGATTAATAAGTTCCCTGTCCTTAAATGAATGATAGTTTTAGCATGAATTTAATAAATATAGTAAAACAGATAATGGAAACTTTTTTTTTTTTTTTGACTGAGGTTAGGAATTCTAGCAAGCAGGGTGTTAAATATTACCTTGTTGTTAAAGTCTAATGAATGTAAACAAAACAATAAAACAAAACAAACACGTGGTGGGTGAAGATATTTTAATTTGAGATTATCTTGCTTATTTTCATACTTTTTCAAATGCTTTTAGAACCAACTTATGATTTCCTTCTTTTAAGTTGAACCCAATTTTTATTTGTCTTTCAAACACAAGTACAGAGTGTTTGAAGTGTATCTTGATAAAAAATAATAGTAGGTAACATTTATTGGGCACTGTATTAAGTCTGTTACAAAAAGTATTTCATTTATTTCTCACAGCAATCGTAGGAGGTAATGAGGATGATTATTTCCAGCTTATAGATGGGGAAACAGGCTTAAGAGAGGGAGGTTGAGTACCTTGGTACATGGTTTTAATAGCCATCATGTGTATAAAGCTATCTTTTTCTTTTTAAACTGTATCTTTATTGTTGGACATTTTAGCTTCTTTTAAACTTTTTACTATGAATAATCCATTTATTACTGTACCAGGAACTGTGCTAAGGACTTGACATGAATTATCTCATTTAATCTTCACAATAATCCTGTGATACATCACTCTTTTAATCTGCCTCTGAACATTTACCTGGAATAGATTTTACAAAGTTGACTTTCTTGAGAAGAGGGGTGAGTTTTTAAAAGACCACGACACACATTGCCAAATTGCTCCTTAAAGCTTTCCTTGTCTGTGTTGATGCCTACTTCTGGGTTTGGGGACTGATTTAAGTCCAGGTTGAAGGATATTGAAGGAAAAAAATGGTCAACTCATTGCCAGTTTGGTAGTTCTTTGAATTCTCATCTTCTTCTACAGTTCTCCTGCTGTTACAACATGGTCTTCAGGGTCTTCATGGAGCCGACCTGTGTGTTCTGTCCAGGTCTGGAGTCCCTTCCGCCCATCCATAAAGCCTCACCCTGTTTCGAGGAAAGGGGTTTTAGAGACTGGGAAAGACTACAGCAGAGATTATAGAAAGAGTTGAGAGAATAGGAAAGGGATGAGCCAGGAAGCCCTCGTACGTTGGCATCATGGCGTCCCCAGTAATGGGGACATGGGAGAAAATGGCCAGTGAGTTAGAGAAAATAGGGGACAGGAGTATTATGAAGATTAGAGAAAAGTGCTTTCAGGAGTAGGAGTTGATCAACAATGAACATTTTCTAAAAGATGAAGAAATTTAGTAAGATGAAGACAAAAATGTTATCAGTAGCATGTTGGCCACGAGTTTCTGTTGCTCTACAGGGATGGAAATAAAATTAGAGCTGGCTGAGCTGAAGTGAGGGGGTAGGGGTAGAAAAGATAGGTAATTCCAGCTAGTAGTTTTGTTTTGTTTTTTGAGATAGGGTCTCCCTCTGTCACCCAGGCTGGAATGCAGTGGCATGGTTATAGCTCACTGGAACCTGGAACTTCTATGCTCAAGCAGTCCTTCTGCCTTAGCCTCCTGAGTCGCTGGGACTACAGGTGCATGCCACCATGCCTGGCTAATTTTTCTTATTTTTTGTAGAGATGGGTTCTTGCTATGTTGCCCAGGCTGGTCTTGAACTCCTGGCCTCAAGCAATCCTCCTGCCTCAGCCTCCTGAGTTGCTGGGATTACAGGTGTGAACCACTGTACCTGGCCCCAGCTGGTAATCTTGATGTGAAAGGAAGCCATGAAATAGGACAGTAGCTGGGAGTGATACAGGCTCAAGGAAGAGTTTGTTTTCTTAAAGCACGTTTGTGTTATCCTAGGAATGTCATTAAAGAGGGAGGTGTTCATATCTGGAGAGAAGGGATAGCTAAGGAACTGAGATCCTGAGCATGCAACAAAGAATTCAATCCAGGACACAAGGGAAAGAACTTGTTCTCATTTGTAACAGAGCCTTTCCACTGTGAGGAAGACGACAGAGAAGACAAGTACAGGCGTTTTTGCATATTTGCAGTTGGTCTCAGATTCTTCCATTTTCTCAGTAGATCATTTGAGAAGATCATGTCATCATTGGAAAGAGCAGGTCAGGTGGGAAGGAGATTGTATAAAAATTGTCTTGGAGAGTGGAAGCTCAGATGAGAATGCAGATCAGTGCTGGGCTTCACTGAGGTGGACAGCTGTGAGTGTCAAGTGAAAACAGGCAACACGTGTGTGTGTGTGTGTGTGTGTGTGTGTGTGTGTTTCTTTTGCAACGTGCAGCTGCTCAGGTGCAGGCCAAGAGAAAGTAGATGGCCAGATTGAAACAAGTTGTGGTTTTATCACACGAGCGTGTTGAGGGAGAGAGGGATTTAGGGAACTCAAGTGTTTGAAGTATCTAATTATGGTGATGGGACGTGGTACTTAAGCTGGTAAGGAGGGAAATGAGATAGGGCACAGGTGATGGATCACGCAACAGTGCTAAGGGTGACTGATTCAAGGTAGGTGTGGTGGATGGAGCTTTCGAAGGATTCCAGTAAGGGCTTAAAGGACAGAAGGCTGTAGTCAAGAATTAGGTGTTCCACCCAGGCATTTGTACATAGATTGATTCACTGGTGATCAAAAAATTAATTGATCATTCACCCCTCACCAGGCACTCCTGGAGGTCCTGGGTAACAGGTGGTAAACATCAGGGTCTGCAGAAATGGAGTTTACATTCCAGCAGTAGGATACAGACCACAGACTTGCATACATTCAAGGGCTAAGCTCTCTAAAGAGTGAGGCGGATAATGAGAGCGAGAGGGACCAGGTGTGCTATTTTAGAAAGGGCAGTCCAGGAAGTTCTCTCAGCGGAAGTGACAGTCGAGCAGGGACCTGAGTGAGATGAAGGAGTGAGGGAGTCATGGAGATATCTGGGGGAGAGTGTGCTGCTGCGAAAGGCTCCGAGGTGAGAGTGACTCAGTGTGTTTGGGGAGGAGGAGAAGTCCGGTGGGCAAGAGCAAGAGTCGAGCGAGGGAGGGTGGTGGGAGGGGAGAGGCCGGGGGCCCCTGTGTTGTGGTGAGGAGTTCCATTTTACTCCGAGGGTGATGGGAAGCCACTGGAGGGTTTGGAGTAAGCTTTGACATCGATCTTCTGGAGGTGGTACAGTTCCTGATGGTGACCGATTCGAGGATGTGACATGGGGCGGAGGAAATGCTGGCTGGAGGCAAGGACTCAGGGTCTGGGATGAGGCATCTACCTGAGTGTTGGTTCGCTCTCCACGTGGATGTCAAAGTCACTGAGAACCATGATAGGTGAAGAGGCAGACTATTTAGTGAATGGCGGGGTGAAGGAATGACTAGAGGTTAGTGGGTGGCAGAATAGAGGGGGATACGTAAGGGTCTAGCCGGTGGCAAGAGTTTTCAAAGGAGCCGATGGCTTTGCAGGAGAATAAATCATTTGGAAGTGTTTGTGGGGATCTAGGAAGTTACCCACTTCCTGTCCCTCCAATGTGTAAAATGCGTCCATCTGAGAGGATCACAGGTGGAGGAGATCGCAGGAGGAGGTGGAGATCGCAGGAGGAGGACTCCAGGGGCAGTCAGGTTACTGCTAATACAAGGAGGTGAAGTTCCCTTTAGAGAGGTTAGGACAGGGGTTCTCAACAGCCTGGGGTTATCTTGCGCCCCAGGGGATATTTGGCAATGTCTGGAGACATTTTCATCTGTTACAGCTGTTAAGTGGGATAGTTGTGCTACTGGCCTCTAGTGGCGGTGGCCGGGGATGCTGCTAAATGCACAGGATAACGCCCACCCCGCAAACACAGAAATACGTGCTTCAAGGTGTCAACAGCGCTGTGGTAGAGAAACCCTGGATTAGGGATTTAGGGGTATTTGCTCATGATAGAACTGGAGTTCCTGCAGCTTATACTTCTCTCTCTTGCACATTGCTCTGGAACCCCTTTGATGATTTTTGGCTTGATTTGCACTTAACACATTTATTCTATCACGCTCACTCACACACAAGCAAGATCCTGTTTCCCTTATTTTCAGTCCTACACAGTATCTGAGTGGTGGGAAAGGACTAATGAGTTTTAGGACTATTTCCAGTCATCCCATAAGATGAATACAATGGATATACTGTCATGATAATTACTCACTTGAGAATTGAGGGATACCGTTTGTTTCCTAGGTTCCAGTTAGGTGCCCGCAAACTGAATTTCTTTAGGGGAAAAATCCTCTATTTTCCACCAAATAATTCATGGGAGACCAAAGAATATCCTCTAATGACTTGAAAGAATGGAGAAAATAGAGAGGCTTTTTTTGTCCTGTTTTGTCACTCCAAATATCAAAGGCAGATTTTGAGATTAGTTTTATTTTACAGACAGAAACAGAAAGAAGCATATATTAATACCAATGATTAATGTCCTGATAGAAGTGAACATTTATACGTTTGAAATTTAGTGGTTGTAACTGAAGTACAGACCTGGCCTGGTTTTGCATAGCCCTGAGCTAAAAGGGTTTATACATTTTCAAAGTTGTTCAAAACCAAACCAAACCAGTAAAAAATATGCAATGGAGACCTTATGTGGCCCACAAAGCCTAAGATATTTACTATTTACTATTACTTTACAGAAATAGTTTGATGGTACAGACTGATATTTCATTTCCAGTTCTGACCATGTGATATGAGTAAATCTGTCACAGAATCATAGAATTGTATTCATGCAGAAATCCTAAAAACATTTCTGGATGCTTTTTACGTGCAAGTGGTCAGGTTTGCAAGATAGATGGCGGCCATCAGTGAGTTTATATTTTCGTGAGGGAAGGAGACATTAAGCAAATGATTGCACAAGTAATTAATTAATCAAATAATTAATTGCACAAAGCAGCTATGAAGGATTCCAAAAGAAGGTGGAAGGAGATCACTAAAGGCTTTTCTGGATGAGTGATGTCCATCTGGATTTGAAGAAGGAATCCACTAATTAGACGGAGGAGCAGTGACGGGGCAAGAACTGAGGAACGCTTGTGGCCCCAGAAGGAACCCTAGGGATTATCTGTTTCTTCTGCCATTGGTTATGAATATGGAAATAAGATCCATAAATTTCTGAAGATTAGAGACGAAGTAGTGTCAGAAATAGGTTAGGGACTGTACCCATGGCCGTCACCTCTGGCTAACAGTAGAACCAACTGGTGACCAATAAAACACTGATGCTGGGTCCTGCTGCCAGCATTTCTGTTCTCCCAGGTGACGCTTAGGCACAGCCAGGACTGAGAACGCTTGGACTAGGTAGACCCAGGTCCTCTCGGAGCCTCAGCCATTGTCTTTTCATTGTGCCTCTCTTTCAGGAAAATAATTAAAAACTTATGTTTGCATCTACCCTAGAGTTGTATTTCCAATGAGCCTCTGAGAAAAATTTGAGTTTCTCTATCACTTTTCTTTTCAGGGCGACTATTTGTGCTGGACAGCTCTGTTCACTTCTCACGGGTTGGTGCCTTCGCCAGTCTCCCTGTCTCCTCATCTTCTGTCCCCTCCCCATTTGCCATGCCGGAGACTGTGACTGTCAGTCACTGACATTTCTGAGCCTACATGGTGGCATGTTGGGTCACTAACTGCTTCTTTAGAGAATCATCTGTAATTAAATCCGAAAGGGTTTAACCTTTTGCACCCAAAGTTAAATCCAAAACCGAGGATTTACTAGTTAAATGCAAAAGGAAGCTGGGCACAGTGGCACAGGCCTCTAGTTCCAGCTGCTCTGGAGCCTGAGGCACGAGGATTGCATGAGCCCAGGAGTTCGAGGCCAGCCTGGGCAGCATAGTGAGACCTCCCACCATCTCAAACAAAACAAAACAAAACCAAAGGAAAAAAAAAAAACCAAAAAACCCCCCCCAAAACCAGAACTATTCAAAAAGGTTGGTGGCTTCTTAGATGGCAGCTGTACAGCCCATAACTTGGCCCATTTTCTTTCGAGGCAGGGCGTATTGGGGGATAGGACAGCAAACCAGATCGGTGCTTTTCCAATGTGGCATCCCCGGCCACAGACTGCAGAGTCTTCTCCAAGGTTGAGAGGCGCCTTGCTGCGCAGGCCGTTGCCTTGGAAACGGCGTTGCTCCCTGGCAAGTGTGTTTACCAGGCCTCCCTCCTCCGGGAGAGCTGGGAGCCAGGGGGATATGCCAGAACTCCCTCTAATGACTGTGTTTCATCCGCAGGGCGAACGCTGCTGGAGAAGCTGTTCAGCCAGCAGGAGAACGGGCCGCCGGAAGAGGCAGAGAAGTTTTGCTCGCGGATCATTGCCATGGGGCTGCTGCTGCCTTTTAGCGACTGCTTCAGGGAACCGTGTAATCAGAATGCCCAGTCCAGTTCAGCTCCGTTCGACGTAAGTAGGGGGAATTCTCCTCTCTCCTTGAGGCGCATTTGCCGTCCAAACAGCCACTGCAATCAGTCACCCTGCAATTTAAAAACAACACGTGATGCGAGGCCTTCCTCCTTCCTCCTCTCCGCCATTCAATAGCTCAGTGTGTCTGTTTCTACACTTTTTTTTTTGCACTGGAGTATTAAGTATAGTTGCCAAACCTCCTTTTCTTAACAGATGGCTACTCAATAGTTCTCTAGCCTGCTTCAATCATTGATGATTTTTATTTATTTATTTATTTTTTATTTCAGCATATTATGGGGGTACAAAAGTTTAGGCTACGTATATTGCCCTTGCTCCCCCCTGCCTCCCCCCAAGTCAGCGCTTCAAGCGTGTCCATCCCCCAGACGGTGCACATCGCACTCATTATGTATGTATACACTCATCTCCTCCCCTCCCCCCCCCCCCCCCCCCCATATCTGCCCGACACTCGGTTAGTGTTATTCTTAAATGTGCTCTTAGGTGATGATCAGTGAAACCAATTTGCTGGTGAGTACATGCGGTGCTTATGTTTCCATTCTTGGGATACTTCACTTAGTAGAATGGATTCCAGCTCTATCCAGGAAAATATAAGAGGTTCTATATCCCTATTATTTCTTATAGCTGAATAGTACTCCATGGTATACATATACCACATTTTATTAATCCACTCATGTATTGATGGGCACTTGGGTTGTTTCCACATCTTTGCGATTGTGAATTGTGCTGCTATAAACATTCGGGTGCAGATGTCTTTTTTATAGAATGTCTTTTGTTCTTTTGGGTAGATGCCCAATAATGGGATTGCTGGATCAAATGGTAGGTCTACTTGTATTTGTTTAAGGTATCTCCATATTGCTATCCACAGAGGTAGCACTAGAGTGCTCCTAGTCAGTATTTCTGACTTTGCTGGCGTAGATGTAGACATAGACATAGACATTCCTGCAGAAGCAGCTCTGCAGGGCAGAGTTACCCATCCCAGCGGGGCTACAGGTTTCCACGGGCCCTAGAAGGCTGCTTCAGTGTGTCCCTCACTCACTCACTCACTCACTCACGTGCTAGATACTGACGGGAAGCAGCATCGCCTGCCTGCCTCCGCCCCGCCAGCTCCCACTCGCCAAGAGAGTTAATGCGGTGGAGCAGTCGTTCAAAAGGCACGTTCATGTTTCAGAATGAATATCAGCACGGCTGGGTTGTCATTTTCAAGCCAGAGTGTTGCTAATCTTTCTCAGGTATGTGGTACCTGTGTGGCGTTGGTTGTGGTAAGCGTGCATCTGAAATCTAGATATGTAGGAATTCTCATATATGAAATTCTCTTGAGAATATTGAAGGTCTGGTGGGTTCACTTATACAGAGCTTAGGATTTATGAGTATTTGGAGGTGATGGGTTCTCCTCTGGATGGGTTAATTGCATTTGTTCCATTGCTGACAAAGGCACTCTCTTCTCTTATCACCCTTCTTCACTATTGTTCAAGGAGTGAGATAATGATGAGTTTTGAAAGACAATGAAAATGAACCCTGGCCGAGGTCAAGATGTGATAGTACATAATAAAGTATGTACATTTGCCTGTTTTTCTTCTTCCTGTTCTTTACATATTACAACCTGCAGCCTCTCTCAATTTCTTTTCAGTATCACATACAATATTCTGAGATCTTCTTGATACTTCCCATTTGAAAGAAAATTCCCCAGGTTGTGCTGTGACTTGTGAAGCTCCTTTTTTGAGAGTTAATTTTTTTTTTTTCTGAGATGTAATTTTCTTAATGACGTGGCAGCTAATCATGGCTAGGTAGACCTTTCTCTCCTATGGGAAGAATTGGATTATTTAAAGTTTTTCCTCCCGTCTCTGTGAGAGGTCTGTATTATTGAAGAGATAGAACCTGTGAACGATGGTAGTTTAAGCGCTGTAGAGCTGTGTTCTAGAAGATGTATCAGTCTGGCAAACTGGAATTATAATACCTATATATGGTACAGACAAAGCCAAACACTAGCCATGTCTAGCACTGGCTTTTTGACTAAAAGTTATTCCCAAATTAACTGCATTTTCCTCCCTTAAAACCTAGAAGTAAACAGTCTTGTCAGTCTATAAATGTGGAATTGGAATAAACTGAAAAGAATAGGGTAATCTCATTTCTCTCTTTCTCTCTTATTTTTTAAAAAAATCAACCAACCTGGTTGTTTTTTATACCTCTCTCCTTGCTCCGTCCTTGCATTAGAGACTAGTAACTCTTCCCAGCTGTGTTATTTTGGGCAGCTGGGTGTGGCACAGAGTGTGAAAAGCAAACAACAAAAAAAATAAAATTCCTTAATGTTGTGTGAAGGATTTCCTCAGAATGGGGAGTTTCTTTCCTTCAACTTGATGTGACTACGTTTTGTCCTCACTCTATTTGTTGGCTGTGTAGTTCTTCCCTACTCTCCCCCAACCATTCCCTGCCAAACTGAACAAAATAAAGAAGAAATTGAATGTACTCTCATGAGAAATGTCATTCCATATACTTAAATAGCAGTTCAGTAACAGAACTACGTGTTGAGTGGATGCATAGTCCAGAAGTTTCTTCAAAACCAGAGGTGGTAACAGTGTAACAATATAGGGGGTTATGAGGCCAGAGGGGTCACTGGGAGATGGGGAACCATATGCTTCTCCATGGGGAGGGAAATTTCTGATAATTAGCCTCTCTGCTGATTTCCAGAAAATAGCTGTTGGGAGCTTTTCTAACCAACAATTCCCTTGAGGTCAGTTGCCCTTCGAGACAGAACACCCTGTGGGAATAAGCTCATAGCTGGCACTCTTCCTAGCCTGGACTCTGTGACTCTGTTCCCTTCCCTAAGAGCACCCTCCCTTTCCCTCCTTCTCTCTCCATTTCTACGTGTAATTAGAGCAATGAAGAGTTTTGATCTGGGGCTCTTACCGAGATGCAGTTGAAGGATTAGCCTACTTCAGTCAGCCCTTCCGTTTTTACTTCCATGTTATTTTTATACATTTTTAGGGCCTAACATTTTGCCCTGTAGAGTGCTATAGAAAATATGAAAGGACTTCATGTTTGTCTCTTACATTTTAACTTGATTAAATTTTCAAGAACTTTCAAAGACTAAGATGGCTTTGAGTGATCATGTTCATTCATTTGCAAATGTTTACCATGTGCATTCTACAGGTCAGCTAATGTCTTAGGCTTGGAGAGATGTTAGTGAGCAAGAGAATGTGTTCTCTTGAAATGTATATCCTATTCAGGGTGGGGAGAGACAGATATAAAACAAATGTATAAGTTAATTAATTTCTATCAGATTCTAGTATGTGCTATGAAGGAAAAGCGGAATGATATGATAGAGTGAATGGGTTGGGGTAGGATGGATGCAGAGGGAGCCTGTCTAGGGACCCATGAGGCCAGGTCGGAGGGAAGGTTGTTCCAGGCAGCTCAAGGGGCAAGTACAGAGGACACAGGTGTGACCTGTGCAGGCACAGCCCAGGGGCCTGTGTAGCTGAAGCTTAGTGAGATGAAGACAGACCAGTCTCAGGAGCCAGAATGGGCAGGATCTTAAAAGCCATGGAAGGAATATGGATTTTTTTTTAAAGTGGGGGGTTTTATGCAGGGGAGGAACACATTTGCTTTATGTTTCATGTGGGTCACCTGGATTAGTCTTTGAATAATAGAGCGTAGGGCAGGAGTAGACACAGGAACGCCAGGTAGGCCATGGCAGTGGCTGCGTGGCAGACGGTGGTGAAGGAGATGGAGAAGCGTCCGTGGGTTGGGATGGATTTTGGAGGTAAGGCTGATGGGACTTCTGGTGGGTCAGACACGGGGACCAGGGAACAAGAGGAAATTATGGATGATGTCTTGGTTTCAAGAAGCTGGGTAGACAGTGGTGCCATTTACTGAGATGAAGAACACAGGTCCATTTTAGTAGGATAATGTCGTAAGGACAGAACTGGTGCTCATTCTATACTTTTCTTGAATAAAATTCAAATTACTTAGAAAACTAATAATTAGTTATTGCCTGACAAACATTAGCTTTTGCCTTTTGCAGAGCAGAATGATATTGACTTCACTAGCCAATCAAAATTAGGGTCATAATACTTGAAATTTTTTTCAGCCATCAAAAGGACTGGCTTCCATAAGGCAAGAGTAAAAACTGAGCTCCTTTAAGGGCCTAATGACATTGTTCCATCATCTCTTTCCATTTCCATGACTAATCTGGGGACACAGAAACTATTAGTGTACTTCTTTTTCTCTGATAATATCCTCATATTTGCTTTTTGCTTTTTGGGGGAGAGGGATGGGTTTATATCTCAAATAAAATTCTAAGCTAGACCTATTCCAAAGCTAGCAAGAGAAAACACAGGGATGATGCTACTGCTTCTGCCCGGGAGACTATATTGTTGAGTTGTAGATCATGGGTTTTTTGTGGTCTGAGGAAAGATGTCTATTTTCCTTCCAGAACCTATTCTAGTCATTTCTCTCATGCTTTTAACATGACGAGATCCCCTTTTCTGGGTCATGTTCATCAGCAGCTGTTTTCCAGCCAACCACACTTACCTTACATAATTGTTGATTACCCATTAACAAACTCTTTTAGGATTTCTTTAATCATAACTAGGGCAGATATTACATTATCCATTTATATCACCAGGAGTTAAGCAAGTTTACTTGGCCCAAGCATTTTTTTTTTTCCAGGGGTATGTGGTTATATCTTTAATCCTTCATGAATTTATCTTAAATGTCTGTCTAGTGGGATATTTTTGGATGCATGTTTTTGGCTGCTGGACTTGTTTGGGTTTGGCGGATTTTCTGGTTTTTAAAAAATATCTGGTGATCCCCATGCTTGCCAGATGGGTAAGAGCTCCTTGGTGTGTGTGTCAGTAGACATAGGTTTGGGTGAGCGTGTGAGTGAGGCTACAGTTAAAGACAAGGAAGACAGGGAACTTCAGGTTAAAAAGGAATAAAAGAAACAAGATCTTGAAACTGTTGAAAGATAAGTCATTAACCAAAACCAGCAGCAGCCACTCTCAGAAAACTAATGAAATGTACTCTACTCATTGTCACCATAGGCAGAAAGATGACTTAAGTGAACAAACAGAAATGATTATTTGTATTTGAGTTCATTTTTTTTTCAGAGCAGGAAGAATACTTAGATGCTATTTAGTCAAGCCCACACAAATCTTTTTCTGAGAAGCAGTAAAAGCCTTGATACATCTTTCAGCTCTAAGAGAATATGCATTCATATACATACATCTATGTAAAGTTTGCTGTATATTTATTTTTGAAATGTTTTTGTACAGTATCAACTCTCAAAAAATTGTTTTTCTTTTAAAAGTGGTAATAAAATGATAATTTTCAGACCAGCTTTTAGTTGACATTTCCTTGAAGACATCTTTGTAATCTCAACGTAGAAGTCATTAGTAAAATATAAGATTTTATTAATCAAAGTTCATATTAGTTGTGTTGACTTGCAGTGTTTTATGTTTGCTGATGCCTTTATTGACACTGCCCTTGCCTTCTGACCGTCACTCACAGGAGAGGATTTAGCTCAAACTCTCACATTGTCCTTCCCTATTCCTTCCAATATTGCTATTTCTAGTTTCAATTTAATGATAATCCTTTGAACTTTAAAAAATATGCCTATGGTTTTTTGCTGCTGTTCATCAACTTTAGGTGATATCTCTTGCTACCTTGCCCACCTTGTAAAATTAGACTATTAGTGCCTCCGCCTACTCTGAGCCCCATCTACCTCCCAGCTTCTACTAGATGCACTTGTATCTTTAGGGTGTACCTTTCAGGTTAAGGTTTTATCTATAGGTTCATTATAAAAGTTGGAAAACATCTAGACACTGTGTAAATATTGCACTGCAGAGGTATTTAGTGTGCTCTGACTTTGTTTCCTTCTCAATATTCCAATATCCCAATATCACAACCCCCAGGTGACTAAACAAGGATTTCCTTGGGTCAAGTTCAAATGGATTCTGTGTTTTTAATAAAAAAATCACATGCTCAAAAGTATCCCCTTACCTCTTATTATTCTTTTTTGGGGAGAAGAAACATGCCTTTTCCCCCCCTATATTCGGAATATCTTTGATTTTTCAATTCATTCTTGCCATTTCTTGGAATTCCTTCAACTCTTCTAGAAGAAGACTGACTTTGCCTTCTAATTTAGATTGGGTTATTGATATTTAACTATGACTTCTGTAGTTATAAATGGAACTTATAACTGTTTTAAGTTTTTTTTTTTTTTTTTTTTACCAGCTCCTCCCTTCTGCCCCCCACCCCCAACTTCCTAGGAACACAAAGATGAAAAGAAAGCCTCTATTCCCAATGGGATTACTGTCTGGTTTAAAGAAATAAGATGTGCAGATAAATTATTGGAGCTTAGTGGCTGAAGTGGGCTCTATAATCAAACTGTCCTGGATTTCCTATTTCCTATGAAAACTTAGGTAAATGGCTTAATTTCTCAAAGTTTGTTTCTTCTGTAAAATGGGAGATAAAGTAGTAGTTTCTGAGAGGAAAGTGTGAATACAAATTAAACATCTAAGCGTTCTGTGTATGTTAACTGTCACCACAGGTTGTAATCATGTTTGGGATCCCAGTGGAGACATGTACAGAAGGAGCAAAGGGGAAGGGTTAAGTGGTTCTCCTTGATAGTCCAGGAGATAATACATGGGGCAAGACTTGAGGGACGAGTAGGAGTTTGCTGCAGAGAGGAGCCATAAAAGGAGATGACCAGGCAGCATGTACAAAGGCAGGGAGGTGCATGTGAGCACCATTTGGGAGAATGAAGGATGGAAAGGAGGCCAGACATGGAAACAAAGACATATATGTCACCCTGGGGATGCTTTGAGTAATTTTGAGTACTTAAGCCATAAACAGATTGGCATTTATAAAATATCACTCTGGTGGCAGAGTGGAGAATGGATTGAATAAAATTAAAATTAGCTTCTGGGTGATAAAAAAATCTCTAAACTGAAACAGAGGTAGTGGGAATGGAAAAAGACAGAGGAGAATATTTAGGATTTAGAATCGATAAGACTTGCCATTTGATCAGATGTGGGGAAGTGGAGTAGATGATTTCTTTGGGTTTCTGATTTGCATTTCTGAGATATTCTGAGTCAGGATACTAAAAAGGGAACAGGTTTCAGGCAAGATAGTTCTGTTTTGGACATCTAGAATTTGTGATTCTTTGGGACATCATGGTGGCAATTCCTAGAGGGCAAGGGAGCTGATATTGCTGGCATAGACCATAGGTTATATGCTAAAAGATAAGCAAACAATTATAATAAATTAAGAGAACGTTGACGAACCAAAAGGTTGAAGTTCTTAAGGATGTTCGAGAATGAACAGGTGTAGTGAGAATACAGAGAGAAGGAATTCGTTGGAGATTGTGGCCACAGGAATAGAATATTGGTCTTTTAGATTTCAGAGGTGGGGGTGTTCTACTGATTCCAAAGTCCATCCCCTGGTGGAGGGGAATGCCCTTTGTTGGTAGTATTGAGAAGCTCAGGGTATTGGCCGGGATTTAATTCCCACAGGATTGTGGATGATTTGGTATTAGGAAGCAGACACAGGGCCACGTGATAAAGTCCTTGGCGAGTGAAGGCTGTACCCAGGAGGTCTGTAGATGTCCATCATGAGGAGGGATGAATCATGACGCCACTGGCTGCTACAAGCTTGAAAGGTACACAAGGTTTTGCACAGGGTGGACTTGGAATTTTCTCTAGATGATTATGGAGGTCTGGATTGTAAGGCCATATTGTATAACATGAGAGAGAATCAGGAAAATCACCTTTCAGGTTCGGTCATCACTTGCTTGGGTGATCACATTGGGCCTTTCTTCACCTTCTTGGGTTTGCCAGTTACTGGTCTCCAGTCCGATTTCCTCAATCTAGTCCAGTGGTTTTGACATCAGGGTCATATTGCCCTCTGGGGGACATTTGGCAATGACTGAAGACATATTTGGTTGCCACGGTGGGGGAGGGGTGCAGCTGGTATCTGGTGGGTAGAGGCCAAGGGCACTGCCAGGCATTCTACCATGCACAGGACATCTCCTGCCTTCCCCCAGCACTTATCCAGTACAAGATGTCAGTAGTGCCACGGCTGAGAAACCCAGTGATATATGTACATCTGATTATATCATTTTTCTACATAAAACCTTTAACGGTTTCTCTGTCAGAATAAAGCCCAAATTCTTTGGACCTCCATGATCTTCCTCCTACCTTTCAACACTTTCCTACTTCTGCAGCTCATGACTCACTCCCTTTCTGCTCCTCCAAATGCTTCCCATGCTGAAGTGTTAGCGACCGTGCTTTCTCTCACCTCCGGGGCTCTGTGGGCACCGCGGCTTCTGCTCCCAACTGTTACTTCCTGGTTAAGTTCTACTTTGTCATAGGATGCTGTTCAGAATTAGAAGCCATTGTCCCTTAGACACCTTCTTTATCTAAATCTGCATTTTCTCTCTCGAAGGACCTATGGCATGGATGTCCTTTGCGACATATCATGCCCGAATGCGAATTAAATTTTGTGTGAAGGTGACCCGTTGGGCAAATCCATTTGGGTGTAATGCTGTGTCCCTGTGTTCACCTGAGAGGTCTCCCAGAGTGGTTAGGAGTGGGTGGGCTCCGGTCCTAGACTGGATTCTAATCTCATCTCCTTCACCTACTTAAGAGGTTAGGACATTTACCCAAGTTCATGTTAAAATTTTCACGTGTAATATATAATGTCTACGTTTAGGTGTGTTTTGAAGATTAAGTGGGATTAATTTATAAAGCATTTAGCACAATGTCTGGCACATCGTGTCAGGTAATTATTAGTAATTACTGTTTTTAACGATTATCGTTCAAGTTCTTGTCACAGAACCTGACATAGCCATTCAATAAATATTAACACGCCTTGATTTTGTGAACAGAGAACTATAAGAAAAGCCCTAGTGGCAGAGGAGAGGAGCACCTGGAGAATATATTAAGTGAGTTGTTTTGAATGATCAGGGGTTACCTATGAGTAGCTGGGACTACAGGTGTGCACCACGACATCAGGCTTGTTTAAGCTACATGTATTTTTAAGCATACTTTGAGAGTGTCATGTTTAAGCATATTTTGAGATTATTTTATATTTCTGATCATATATATGCTTTAGTAAATTTCTAATATGTGTGTGTTTTATTTCAGAAGGCAAAACAGGTGATTTTTTTCCTCCCATTATGCTCAATTCAAGAGTATTGTTGCAAAAGTCGTAATGGTAATTATTCTTACTTGCCTTGCCATGAAGTTTTCTGGGCAGCTATGGCTATAAGTCCATACTTTTCTGGCTTTTAGAATGTTCACTAACCATAAAATTAATGGAAGCTTAGAAAGATGAATTTTTTTAAAAACACATTTGTGGCAGTCACACTTTTTAAGGCAATGACATACTTTCTTCTTGATGATTTGTTTTTCCTCACTTAAAAGGATTATGCCATCTTAGATACCCATTTTGGCTTTCACAACTGGTGATTTTTCGCCACCCGTTTGGCAAGCAGTGTTGGGTGACTCAGAACTCATTTTGAATTTGTGTGATGGACTTTTATTAAAACCGGTGACTCAGCCCAACTTGTCTGTCATGATTTTCTTTTCGTATACTGCTCTTGCATACGCACTGAATATTAATGAGTTCTGTTGATGTGACTTGTATTTCTTGTGACCTCTCCCTCATCTCAAGAGCCAGGAGAAGGATGGAATTGGGAATCTATGTCAAAGTGAAGGTACCTTCCAATGAGAAAACATCATCCCATTTAGGAGCTTAGAGAGCTTTTTTTTTTTTTTTTTTTTTTTTTTTCCCAATTTTTACTAGATTTTGGAAATCTGAACAAAAATTTATTCTCTTTTTGTTATCTGTATTGTCTAGATCAGGGGTTGGCAAGGTTTTCCTATAAAGGGCCAGACAGGAGATATTTTAGGCTTTAGTAAATATTTTATAGTGACTGTCGCAAACACTCAACTCTGCTGTTGTACAGCACAAGCAGCTGCGGACAGTGTGCAATGGATAAGCATGGCTGTGTTTCCCAAGAAAACTTACCTACAAAAGCAGGCAGCTGGCCAGTTGGGGCTTGCAGACTGCAGTTGACCCCTAGTCTATACTCAGGTAACATACAGAAGGTGAATTTATTCTGAGAGTTTGACTTCTCTTTCTGTCTCCAACGCTGCATAGTCACAAGCCTGTCCCACAATATTTGTGGAATTTTTCTATGAAAAATGTGGATCCTCTTTCTGTACTCATGTAGCTTATTGTCAAAGGTGGCTAATGGGTGAACTGACACGGTGGCACAGTATTTAATGGGAGGTGATAGAAGAGTTTTGGGTGGTCAGTGTGCCTGGAGGCTAGAGCCACAGTGGGAGGGACAGGGGCAGAAGTAATGCTTAAGAAATGATGCTGGATGGTACCCAGGGCCATTTGTGAAGCTTCTGGAAAAAAGGTTTAGGAATTGGACCTTAAACCTCAGAGCAGTAGGAAGCCACTGGAGGGTGTTAGGTGAAGGAGTATGATTGATCAGGTTCCTGTTTTTATTTAATAGAAAGAACATTCGGGGCTGGACACTGTGGCTCATGCCTGTAATCCTTGCATTCTGGGAGGCGGAGGCGGGAGGATCGCTTGAACCTCAGGAGTCGCCAGCCTGAGCAAAAGCAAGGACCCATCTCTACTAAAAATAGAAAAATCAGTTGGGCATCGTGGCATGTGTGCCTGTAGTCCCAGCTACTTGGGAAGCTTGAGGCAGGAGGTCACTTGAGCCCAGGAGTTTGAGGTTGCTGTGAACTATGGTGACGCCACTGCACTCTACTAGCCAAGTGTGACAGAGCATGACTCTGTCTCAAAATAAATAAATAAATAAATTAATTAAAAAAATAAAATAAAGTAAAAATAGAGCATTCTGGGTGTTGGTGAAGTATGGACTGAGGTGCTGTGGGTATGGTTTAGAGGCTGGAAGAGTCTGAGGAGGCTGTTGCAATAATCCAAGAGAGGGATATATTGCCCTCAGCTCTGAACGAGGTAGGTAGCAGAAGATCCTTTTATTTTTTAAAAATATTACATCTGGTTACACAATTTTTTTTTCCTTTTAAAAGACTTCAAAATATCCAGGGTCTTGCATGAGTACAAAAAATTCAGCTTTTCCTTTAACAAATTATACATCTTAACTGTCTTCCCATACTACCATAATAATTAATTAATAAAATTATTTGACTTGTATTTGGGAAAGAAACTTAGGATGAAAAAGGGCAGATTAGTATGGTTACTCATAGTAATCTCAAACTGTGAGAGTCAGAATCTCCTGAAGGACTTGTTAAAACATAAATTACTGGGCTCCACCCGCAGGGTTTTTGATTCAGGACATCTGGGATGGGGAGGGAGTATTTGCATTTCTAACAAGTTCTCAGGTGATGCTGATTCTGCTGGTCCCGGGGACCACGCTTTGAGAAGCGCTGCTTTAGAGGGTAGAAATGACAAGCCTAGGGGATTGGATTGATTGCATAAAGGTGAGGGAGAGGGCAGAGACAAGGAGGGTATGTCCAGGTTTCTGGCTTGAGCCATAGCGTAGAGGGCGATGCGATTTACTGTGTGTAAAATACAAGGCGAAGAACAGGTTGCAAAGACAGCGAGTTCAATTTAGATCCTACCGAATTTGAGGCTATCGGCTTACATATATGCAAAAGCAATTGGTTATTTGTATCCGGGGCTCAGGAGAGAAAGCCTCACACGTCAGGTGGGTTGCGTTGGGCCATTCAGCCCAGGAAAACTAGCTACTCAAAGCCAAACCTCAGTTGGAACCAGGTGATTCAGATTCCAATTTGCATTGTGCTCAATGTGAAAAGCCTGGCATCAGTGATTAATTAGGGAGCAGCGTCCTGAGAAGACGGCAGTTGTGATCAGAGGCTGAAGGGTGCGGATCAGAAGTGAGTTTCTTGGTAGCTCCTAAGTTGGGAGAGAGCCCGCATTTAAGCCTGTAGGTAGGAATACCGTGGCTTGGTTGTCAACGTTGTTTTCTGATACTGAGCTTCTCCAGGTACCAGGTAGGTTTTGGTGAATATTGATGGTATTTTGGTTGTGTTTACTGAAGAAGGATGGAGAAGAGCCACAGTCGCAGGATCACAGGATGGGGTGGAGAAAAGCATTTCCTTTTAATACTGTATTTAAAATGCACCCAGTATTTACTGGAATATGAAGTAATTTTCGGATTCAACATAGATGGCGGTGGAAGCCAAGCCGAGGGTGGAGGCAGAAATCGCGCGTTAGGAACGTCAGGACGCTGCAACACAACGCCCCGAAGACAGGGGGCGCTCTGGAGACAGTTTGAGACCCACGCACGCATTAGCTGGTCTTTGAGGGTCCCGCCCGCTGGTGCTTATTATAATCCCTCTCCTTCCCGGGTATACATTGTGCAGCTGATCCACAGCGGTCTACCTATGCTGCTTTGCAAAATGATCTAAAAAACAAAGGGTAAAATGAAGAGTGCTTGACTTGCTATTTGGTAAGAAAAAATTCACTTTCAGTATAGGCTGTTTGGACTTGATTTTTCAGAATTTGCGCCTGGATTAGTGGACACCAATCTGATATCGCTATTGTACCATTTCACTTCACAACTGCTACAGGTATGTCTTTTAAAATGTTATTTCGTTAGAGTGGGAATTTTAGACTTCGGAGATAGGCTATGAAGACCTAATGGTGGATACTGTTCGCTTCTGGGTGAGATGGAGTTAGATCCCATGGGGAATCTGACTCCATGCAGATTGGTGAGTCCAAGTGGGTCTATTTGGTTTCCCCCAGTTCAGGTGGCAGAAATAGAGGATAGAGCCAAAGAAAACTCGGACTTTTTGTTTCTTGTTTCTTTATGCCATGACTCAGTGCTTACTGAGGGCCAAGCCAGCACTTTGCCAAGTGTTTTAACATGATCGATTCAACTAATAAATTTTAATTTAAATAACGTATTGAATCTGACTTCCATTTTCTGATGTGAAAACTGAGACTTAGGGTGAGTAACTTGGCCAGGGTCACATTGTTTAGTGAGTGGCAGAGATGGAATTCTAACCCAAGAAACCCAACTCCACAGCTTGTGCCCTTTCTCCACCCTCCACAGCCAATCTGTTGGCCTTTCCTCCATTTCTATCGCCATCACCCTGGTCCAAGCCACTTTGTCTTGCACCTGGACTCAAGCAATAAGTAATCTCCTAATTAGTCTTTGTGACTCTGCTCATTCTCTCTTCCATTCCTTCTCCATGAAAGAGTGGTGTTTTAAAAACCAAGTCCGATCTTGTTATAGTTGATGGAGATGTTTTAACCTGAGGATAATACCATAACTTATTTATTTATTTAATTTTTTTTTTTTTTTTTTTTGAGACAGGGTCTTACTCTGTTGCCCAGGCTAGAGTGTGTTGTTGTCTCAGTTGCTCACTGCAGCCTTAAACTCTGGGGCTCAAATGATCCTCATACCTCAGCTTCCCGAGTAGCTGGGACTACAGGTGGGTGCCACACATCCAGTTCATTTTTCTGTTTTTGGTGGAGATTGGGCCTCTTTATTGCCCAGGCTGGTCTCAAAGTCCTGGGCTCAGGTGATCCCCCCAAATTGCTAGGATTGCTGGCATGAGCCACTGTGCCCGGCCTCTTCTTTATGGCCTACCTTGGCCTCCATTAGCTACTTCCTGGCTAGCTCAGCAGCTTCATCTTAGGCTACTCTTCCGCGGTTTTGTGCTACTTGGGGAGCTTTCTAAAATTTGGATTATTGGGGTCCAGCTTGTGGAAAGTCTGATTGACTAGATCTGAGGGGTGGGCTCTGGGAATACGAGTTTTGTTTTGTTTTGTTTTGTTTTGTTTTTTTGCAAAAAACAAAACATTTACAGTTTTATTTTTTTATAGGGGAATGAAATTGGAGTAGGAGGGAAATTTTTTTTTTATTTTTTTTTATTTTATCTTGTTATGGGGGATACAGAATTGCAGGTTACATACGTTGCTCCTGTACCGCCTTTCCCCCCAAGTCAGAGCTCCAGGCGTGTCTGTTCCCCAGGTCGTGCGCATTGCACCCATCATGAGGTATATATCCCTCCCTTCCCCACCCCCCCTTCCCGAGTCAGCACCTTCAAGTGTTACCACTCCCCAAACAGTGCGCAATGCACTCATTGTGTAGGCATACCCCCATCCCCTCCCCCACCCCCCACCTCAGTCTGATGTCCAATTGGTGTCATTCCCAGATTTGTATTTAGGTGATGATCAGGGAAACCAATTTTCTGGTGAGTACATGTGATGCTTGTTTTTCCATTCTTGGGATACTTCACTTAATATAATGGGTTCCAACTCTCTCCAGGAGAACCATAGAGATGTCGTATCTTCATCATTCCTTATAGCTGAGTAATATTCCATGGTATACATATACCACAGTTTACTAATCCAATCATGTATTGATGGGCATTTGGGTTGTTTCCACATCTTTGCTATTGTGAATTGTGCTGCTATAAACATTCGGGTACATGTGTCTTTGTTACAGAATGACCTTTTTTCCTTTGGGTATATGCCCAGTAATGGGATTGCTGGGTCAAATGGCAGGTCTACTTGAATCTGTTTAAGATACCTCCATAATGCTTTCCACAGGGGTTGCACTAGTTTGCAGTCCCACCAGCAGTGTATGAGTGTTCCTGTCTCTCCACACCCACGCCAACATGTGTTGTTTTGGGTTTTTTTGATAAAGGCCATTCTCACTGGGGTTAAGTGATATCTCATTGTGGTTTTGATTTGCATTTCCCTGATGATTAGAGATGTTGAACACTTTTTCATGTTTGTTAGCCATTTTTATATCTTCTTTTGAAAAATTTCTATTCATGTCCTTTGCCCACTTTTTGATAGGGTTGCTTGATTTTTTCTTGCTGATTTTCCTGAGTTCTAAATAGATTCTTGTTATCAGTCCTTTATCTGATGTGTAGTATGCAAAAATTTTTTCCCATTCTGTAGGTGGTCTGTTTATTCTCGTGACTGTTTCTTTGGCTGTGCAGAAGCTTTTTAATTTAATCATGTCCCATTCATTTATTTTTGTTGCTGCTGTGATTGCCTTGGGGGTCTTCTTCATAAATTCTTTGCCTAGGCCAATGTCTGTAAGAGTCTTTCCTACATTTTCTTCTAGAATTCTGATTGTATCACGCCTAAGGTTTAAGTCTGTTATCCACCGTGATTTGATTTTTGTGAGAGGTGAAAGCTGTGGGTCCTGTTTCAGTCTTCTACAAGTGGCTAACCAATTCTCCCAGCGGAATACGAGTTTTTAATCAGCCAAGTTTGGGGAAACCTGGCTCTAGAAAGTGTGTTCTGTAAATATCAGTTGCTACTTCGATGTGGAAGCTGCTCTTGGCTTTTTTTCTTTAACTCAAAGAAGGTCCTACCTTTGAATTCTCAAGAGTTACAGTTCAGCTGATGATAGTGCTGTGCTAAAACTAAGCTTAATGAAGGAACGTTTTCCCCGGACTGCTCGTTAAGGCTTTGGTTAACTTCTTGTGTTTAATTGAGAAACTGCTCAGCTGAGAGAGAGAGACTGAGTTGGTCTCCAGGTGGTTAACAGAATCTTCAGTGGAATTAACATGACTTCTTATTTCTTATACGGACTTTGTTTAACTGTTAAATTGTTCTTATTTGGAAAAAAATGTAAAATGCAGATGTTCAGGTCTAGAAATGCAGCTGAATAAAAATTATTATTATTATTATTTTTTTTTTTTGAGACAGAGTCTCACTCTGTTGCCCGGGCTAGAGTGAGTGCCGTGGCTTCAGCCTAGCTCACAGCAACCTCAAACTCCTAGGCTCAAGCGATCCTCCTGCCTCAGCCTCCCGAGTAGCTGGGACTACAGGCATGCACCACCATGCCCGGCTAATTTTTTGTATGTATATATTTTAGTTGTCCATATAATTTCTTTCTATTTTTAGTAGAGACGGGGGTCTCACTCTTGCTCAGGCTGGTCTCGAACTCCTGACCTCGAGCGATCCACCCGCCTCGGCCTCCCAGAGTGCTAGGATTACAGGCGTGAGCCACCGCGCCCGGCCAAAAATTATTATATTTACTCTCATTCAATGTATACTGTACCCATGGGCCTAATCCCCGGAATTATTCTTCGTTTTGCTTCTTCCTTTATATAATTATCAGTATGTTCTTTCTGAACTACAAGGGATTAGGAAACATTAAAGTTACCTAAAGTTTAGGAGACATTAAAGAATATTGAGACTGAGAATAAAATAAATTTTGTTTATCAAAGTTTCAAACAACCCTAGAAAAGTATGAAGAACTTTTGCAATAATCTTGTCTGTAGGATACATATTCTAGATTAAGAAGTTATTATGTAGCACACATACAGATATAAAATTACTTTTTGCAGTTTTTCTCTTTACCTTTATCATGTATACCAAGTATTTCTGATTTGATTTGTAAATTATTTAATTGTACCTCAGTTGTATGCATAAAATGAACAAGGTACTAGTAATGTTACATTATTCCATTTCTTCTGCTAATTCCAGCATTGCTACTGCATTAAATTATTTTATTGCTGGGCATGGTGGCTTGAGCCTGTAGTCCTAGTTACTCTGGAGGCTGAGGCAGGAGGATCGCTTTAGGCCAGGAGTTCAAGGCTGCAGTGAACTATGATTGTGTCACTGTACTCAAGCCTTGGTGATAGAGTGAGACTTTGAATCAAAAAAAAAAAAAAAAAAAATTGCAGTGTTGATTCTCTGCCCCCCCCCCCCCCCCAATTTTTGCTGAAGAGATTATTAGGTTGACATTTCTTCTTGGCATGTTTCTAAGCTCAGCAAATATAGCAACTGAGATGCTAAATTTCAGTCAAAAATAGAACTCTTCAGCCTCATTTTGGAAATTTCTTCTGATTCATGCACAGGGATTCCGGCGTCAGATCTTTAGCTCTGCCCCCTGCTGGTCATTGCAAATTATGCAAGGGGAATTCTCAGAATATTACTTCATTTCCATTTATAGAGTTGTTGGAAGACATTTTAAATTTCACACTGTAAAATATATTCACTGGAAAATTGTAATAGTTTTGATTTTAAAAGATCAATTTCTTAGGTAGATTTTTTTAAATTGGAGAGAAATGGGAGTTTATTGCTCAAGAAAATAGCAGTTATGGTTTTCTTCTCCCAAGCACAGATGAAAACAAATATGGATGTAGTTAAGGTTGCAATAACATTGGAGTAAATCTGCTATGTATAAATACTAATGTTGATAAAGTATTTTTTGTCCTCTTCTGAAATTTCACTTACTCCATTAAAGTCTCTTGATAGGTTAAAATAACATACCTCCTTCTTTAGATAAAACAGATTTTTAATTAAGTTGAATTTGCTAAAGGATTATTTCCTTTAGCTAAATGATTAATTCTTATTGAAATTTTTTTTTCCACCTTAAGGATTTGTATAAAACTTTATACAGGAACTTATATTAAGATATAAAGATCATGGATGTTTATAGATATGATGAATTGCAAATGAAAACCTGAGGTCCACTAGGAGGTCCAGCAGACATGGTCAAAAAATCGTGTGGATAGAAACTGGTTGGTCTCTTCTGTACCAGGTAAAATGATTATTAATGAAAAAAGACATCAGCCCATCTCATGTTCCCCTTTGCCATGAACAAGAAACAATGTAAGCATGAGGAAAGTTTTTTTACAAAGTAAAAGACACAAGAAAAGTCTTTTAATTTTTTAAATTTTTTATTTTTTTGAGACAAGGCCTCGCTCTTGCTCAGGCTGGTCTCGAACTCCTGAGCTCAAGTGATCCTCCCGCCTCAGCCTCCCAGAGTGCTAGGATTACAGGTGTGAGCCAGACACAAGAAAAGTCTACAAAAAAGATACCAGGAAGGCAAATTTTGCTTACAACCTTGTTGGATCAAGACTTTAATTAAGGTCACACTGATATTTAATAGTATCTTGAGACTAAAATCCAGCTACAGAGTACTGAGCTAGGTAATGAGAATTAGTTTTGTTTCTCAGCTGTGACTATGTGACCTCACTGGTAAAAGGCAAACTGATCTCTAAATGACCCTTTTAATAACAAAAATCAGCGTTTTTTGAGCTCTCACTTTGCTAAGGGTCTTACGTACTGCGTTTGATCGTTATACAACTGCGCTTTGGAGTTTTGTTATACTCGTTTTCAATGAGAAGGAAACTGGTCATGATAATTAGCAAAGATGTGATTCAAATCTAGGTCTGTTAGGCTCTGAAATGTCTGCTCTTAACCATTGTGCCTTGTATGCAGGAGTCTGTGAGTCTATTTTCAAATAATCGTTACAGGCTGTGAATACAAATGTGTTAGCATTTCACAAGTGTGTTCAAAGGCAGAGGGACAGGTTCTAACAGCCTTTCCTTTGTCCCTAGCTCCAGAAAATAAGTAATATGTAGTAGAAATAAGAGTATGTTAATAAACCGTCTTCCCAGTGGGACTGTACGTGGATAGCATGGATAAATTTGTTGGTTCCTAAATCCCAATTGTTGCATTAGTTTAAGTACATGGTCTTTAGAAATGACTCATTCAAATTCTCTACTTCTGTTTAATTATATTTGAGCTCAGTAGATCTAAGCACTGCGTGTGAAGGCAGATCTTATTTTTAAATGATGATGATAATAACGCCATCGTGGCAATATATTCTACAAGTGTTGAGTCAGTTCCCATTCTAAGCACCCACTAGGCACTCCAGTCTATAAGTAGCAGAGTTTATCACAGATCTTGATGTCAGTTCCAGCTTGCTTCCTGTGCTGGAAGTGGTTGGTGACAAATTTTAAGGCTAAGCCCTTATTTTAGCTTCTCTTTCGGTGAAAAGAGACCCAACAGGCAGCTTTAATGTATGTGCTACTCCTGCTTCGAGTGTGTTTTTCCTGAAGCAGGTTGTAAACCTCACCTTCAGCTAACAACACCTCTGAGAAAATGTATGCTCCAGTGTGGGTGAAGTCTGGATTCCGAGGGGAGGGGAGTCATGCCAAATTGCGAATGTGGTTTCTTATCTTGTTTTGCTTAAGAAAATCTTTGGTATAGGACTTGGATGTCCTCTCCGCATCCCCCAGCCTCAATTTGAGAGTTGTTGCCATCTAATTGGGTGGAGGGGGCAGGGCGAGTTTTATATACTTGATCCTCTGCGTCCATTTCCAAATTCATTCCAGCAGTAGCGTCATGTAGTAGATTCAAGCCATATCAGGCTTTCCTCTTCCTGGGCTGTTCCCATAATTGCTGGGGAACCTCAGCACGGTGGCCCTGTCACGTGTGCCTACTTCTTGTATGAGCTATGAAGCTTAAGCACAGACAGCATCCCTAGAATAGCAGTTCAGGAAATTCTATTTCTGGAACCCTTGCTGCTCTGCTCAGCAGATCCAGGCAGAGAGAAGCCCACTGTTATCTTAGCATTTCTCAGCTTTTTGACCTTTTAGAGTGTCTACTTGGCTATCCACCACCACCTCCTCCCTTACTCAGAGCTCTCGGTGATTATTGGAGAGCGTCACAAAAACGGTGGCAAAATCCACTGAACTTTCCAGAGGCTCTGAGCTGTCTGCTTACTGCTTTGGCGGACATTTCATTCCCCACCATCACTGGCTGCTGGTGGCTCTTCCTGTTTCAAATGCCTTCCACTCTTATCCTCAGCAACCATCCACCCCCATCTTCTCTGAGCTGGGAGCTTTTTCTAATTTTACTAGGAAGTGTGCAATTTTATGGGAGCATCCTCAACTTGCTCTTCTGTGGATTTCCTCTTCTTGCCAAATTCCTGGAGAATTGGCTTCTACTTTTCTACTTTACTCTTTGGCCCCTTGTTATCTAATTTCTAGTCCCATCATGGTATTTGAGATATTTTGGAAAAGTTATGATTTCCTTAGTTGTGAGAATTCATCTTCCGTTTCTTCTGGTGGGATTTGAGGCAACTAACCAATACTTCCTGAAAACTCCTCTTCACTTAGCTTGCTGAAAAATGCCATTTTTTCCCCCTCTTTTTCCTACTGCAAAAATAGAGATGTCCCAATGTAAAGTCCTTTTTTTTTTTTTTTTTTTTTTTGAGACAGAGTCTCACTCTGTTGCCCAGGCTAGAGTGAGTGCCGTGGCGTCAGCCTAGCTCACAGCAACCTCAAACTCCTGAGCTCAAGCGATCCTCCTGCCTCAGCCTCCCGAGTAGCTGGGACTACAGGCATGCGCCACTATGCCCGGCTAATTTTTCTATATATATTTTTAGTTGTCCATATAATTTCTTTCTATTTTTAGTAGAGACGGGGTCTCGCTCTTGCTCAGGCTGGTCTCGAACTCCTGACCTTGAGCAATCCACCCGCCTTGGCCTCCCAGAGTGCTAGGATTACAGGCGTGAGCCACCGCGCCCGGCACCAATGTAAAGTCCTTAGGTGTCTCCCCCGTCCCTCTCCTCCTTTTTGTCTGTATGCACATGTACCCGCGTGCACACTGACCTGCGTGCAGACTACCAACTCCAGTCACTTCTGCGAGCCCTAATTTTTCATCTCTATTTGCCTGCTGAAAACCTCCAGTGGCTTCTTAGATTCAACATATCTAAAACCAGACTCGTCTGCAAAATGTCATCAAGTGGTCCCCCTTTCTTGCAGTGGCATTACTATTCTTGTTCGCTGCCAGGTTCCAAACCTTGTCATCGGCCCCGATAACATTATAGCCTCTCACCTGTGTCCTTTCAGCTGCTCAGTTTCTAGCAAAAATGGAGCTAGGACTTAAACCCGGAAGTTGCCTGGTTTAAATTCCATGCACTTTTTGTTAGATCATGATAAGCTGATGTGTCGTAGGGGACTCAATATGTGTTAATATCCACGGCGCTTACCCGCTTAGGAGAACTTACGCTCTAGTTAGAAATGGGGAGCAGAGGGGCAAGGTTTGAGAGAGAAATCACAGTGGAAACTGGGTAAATGCTGGCGCAGACAGCAGCTAGTGCAAAGTGCTGTGGGAACACAGGACATGCAGCCATCAACTCCACCTGGGTAAGCGGGAGGAAGACCCTCACTCTAGAAAGATGGTAGTTGAACTAGCACTTGAAGGTTACGTAGGAGTTTGCAGTGTGGAAAAGGCAAGTTATTCTTGGGAGGAAAAACTGCTTTCTGCCTCAGAGGCATCAGGCTCTGAAAGATCCTGGCACGTTCAAGAAATAGTGAGCACTCCTGGTGGCAGAAACAAGGGTGGCTGTGAAGGATCAGAGGGGACAGGGATGGGCGCTGGCTGTCATTGAGGGCATCTTCCCGCGCACATCAGCTGTCCCAGTTCTATCTCAGAATCATTTCAGGCCTCAAAGATATTTAGTAGCAAGAAGGATCGTGCTCATCTTTGCTTTGGATGATGATGTTCTGCGTGGTGGACAGTGAGCTACCGGGATGTGGTGCCCGAGTTAGATGATTTTAAACTAGGTCTGAGAGCCCAGAGTGATCGGAATGAGTAAGAAACAAAGTCTAGAGACATCTGAGATGAAAATGATCACTTTTGGAGACTTTCTGAATTTAGGAGGTGCAGGGTTGTCAACGATCAAGGTTTCTTAGTTTGGGAGATTGGATGGGCAATGCTTTATTGAGAATTGATTTTTAATAATTGGTACTTCCAAAATTTTTGAACAATCTGGAATTTGTTAGTCCATAAAAGGACTCTTTACATCATTTAAAAAAAAAAACAAACCAAAAACTCTCCATCTGGAGACTGGCATATCCCACCCAATTAGATGCCTTTTTAAAAAAAATAGCGGCTAAAACTTGGGGGTTTTATAAATGTGTATCACTGAAAAGAGCCTCATGCAGAGGGAACTGTTTAGCTGACTTTGAAGCAGATCAAAAACCATTTGTTTAAATTCCAAACCATTCACTGCTCATGAACGTTTATTTTAGGATGCTTAAAATTTATCGATCACTTGCTTGTGAGATGTAAGTCTCTACAGAAGCGTTTCCTTCTAATTCATCGTGTTGCTCATGCTGCATTTGCAAAGGAAGTGCTAGGAGGGGGTAATGCTGAGTCAGGAATCTGGCTCCCGTAAATGGTGTGGAAAGCAGGTTTTAGTCTCTGAAGAAGAGACTGTGAACTTGCTTCAGAGGACAGATTTTTTTTTTTTTTTTTTTTGTATTTCCAAATGCTGAATTAGAGCAGGCTGAGATGGCAGGCTGGAGGGTCCTCATTTGGCCCCTTGGACGGTTAGAGAAAGAATCCACTTCTGTAGTGGGAAAGCCACATGCAAAGTAGGAAAGGTCTGGCAGGACCTGTCTCCAGAAAAGATAAAGCAAAATGTTTCCTCCGAGAAGATGGAATTTGAACATCTGCAGGTTAGTAGGAATCACTGAGCAAGTGAAATATGTTAGATGAATACACACAGTTTGTTAATTGCCTGAAGAAGAATGCACAGGAAGACAAGAAGAGAGAAGAAAAAAAAATAAGATCTAGAAACAAAGATTTACTTTGCTAATCGAGCAGGTTTTGAAAGCTTTACAAAGAGTGGCAGAACAATGGAATTATCCAGTTTCAAGTTCATTTCATTGTACTTGCTGAAATCTAGGAAACGAACGTCAAGAAAACTTTTTCTGGTGATAAAAGGTATTTTTTTGGTAATAAAAGGCATTTAACTATTGATCATATAAAACGATAGATCTACCTAACAGCTTACATTATTCAATGACAAATTGTTTACAATGTTATGCTAATAGCTAATACTTTGTATGACCATCTTCTGAAGCTGCCGGAATGTTTATAACTTTAACATTTAGCTTTAGCGTTTACCAGTTTATTTGACACAAAGTAATTGTTCACCATTAATGATTCCCAAGAACTGAAGGGTGTGTGTGTGATAGTAAGAAATCTGTGGGAGTGTGTGGCTTCTTCAAATGGTGCTTTTGTAGTCATTGTTAGTTTAGTTTAATGCTTTCCTTGAAATGGCAGTCACTTGAGAGAAATGATAGCTTTTGTTACGGTTCTGCACATCTTTACTGAATGATTTACTTTCACTTTTTTCAGAAGTATAATAGAAAAATCGCCTTCACGTCTGCATTATCTAAAGATGAAACTAGTGAATGATTATCACATTAATTTTTTTTAATATAGAAAAGGAAGGAAAGGGAAAAAGCAGAACGAAGGAAGGAAAGAAGCAATATTAACTAGTAATAACAAGTTGATACTACTTATTGAACACTTACTAGATATTGAAGCACCATGATTTGTAAAAACTATCTCATATTTTCATTTTACAGAAGGAAAATTGAAGTTTGGGGAGATTGATTAACTTGCTCAAGATTGAGTAGGGGCTAGGATTTAAAATTAATTTTTTCTTTTAACTTCAAAACTATTCCCTAATTGTTGCAAGAGCCTACCTCTCTCATTTGTTTCTTTTGGCTGGATCATGCTAGAAGGTGTGTAAAATATTTAAATTTAATTCAGCCAGAAGGCCATGTTAAGTTCAGCTTGGATTTTCTTTTAATAAAAGATGATTTTTCAAGGCCTCAGAATATAAGCTCTGTGTACTACAGGAAAGCTCATATGCTTAGCTGGATGTAGGAAAGCCTTGCTTTTTCTTTCCTGAATGTGCTATGACCTTGGGTAAGTCCACTGACCTCTCTGGGTGGTGGTCAGAGCATTATTGATGTTATATAATTTATTCTTATCAATGTCCCTAGGTTGGTTGGACATGTTTCTGCCCTAATGTAGGGTTAGGAAAGAAACATTTAGACCTCAGTGATTTTTTTTTTTTTTTTTCTTCGAAGGTCAACCAACAATTCAGATGTCTAACGGAATGGAAATGAACTTCTAAATATAGATCAAATACTTCTTTAAAATCACAGAACGGCATCTCCTTCCCCCATGCCGGAATCTAACGCACTTACTAATCGGCATTCCCAAGGTCCTACCCGGCCTCTCTTGACACGGTGCATTACTGACCGAGTGTACCCGCCCTGCATTCTGTGCCTAAGTGATTGATAATTAACTTTCTTCTAAACCCTAATACAGCCCCTGTTTTGTCCCCATTCTCATAAAGCCTCTAGCTGATGAAATGACAGGCTGAACATTGCTAATGGAAGTATTTCAGTTCAGATGTAATTTAAGAATAGAGCTAATTAATACCACGTTTGCATGTTTATTATTTGTTATTCATTCTTTAGTATCTTTAAATCTTCTACATAATATTTATACATACTCTTTTATCTGGAGCCAACAAAAAAAATTTGAGAAATGTCATCATAAAAACTGTTTCCCCTCCAGCCCGACTGCTTAGTTTTGTTTCCCGTAATTCCGAGATTTTGTTATTTGCGTTGTAGTTGATGATAGAATATTCTTGTGATACCATAAAGTCAGAGACTTACAAGAAATTTTAAGAAGTTGGCCTGGTTGTCCAACTATGGCAAAGTAATAAAGGCTGTCTTTTGATGTGGTTTTATAAATGTAGCCCATGAAACTTCTCTTTGTATTTGTCTTCCATCTGATACACTGGGGTATAAAGTGCGTTGCTATAACCTCATTAGAGATAAAAGTATTGTGTTAATGTCTTCCAGATGATCTCGAGTAATTTGGGAGATAGTCTCCGTTTTCTTTTTCTTTCTTTCTTTTTTTTTTTTTAATAGGCTCAACACTTTTTTCCCCTGTTCTTATTTCTAACTCTTTTGGTTTCTCTATGGGACAGTAATAGCCCCACTCCCAACAAATCTGAGCTGTCATGTCTTTCTTTATTGGGTATGGAGTTCAAAATGGTATTCCTCACCCAACCAAGAGTAAGGTACTACTTTGTTATGACTGTGTGAAAAGTGGGGGGGGGGGCTAATGAAATAAGCTGATAGGATCTTCAACTTGAAACAAGCTGGCAGCCACATCAGAAAGCCCATCCTCACCATTATTGCAGGCTCAGAACAGAGTGGGAGAGATCCCATTCCATTGGGGACAGCTCCAACTGCCATTTATTGCTTTTCATCTAATTACAAATGATATTAATATATACTTACTGAGGGGGTTTACAAATTTATAATATATACTGTATACTATATATAGTATAATATTTTTAGATTTATAAAAGCATAAATCATGGCAGTATGAATGTTTTTGTGTTCTCTTGAACTCTCATAAATTCTTCAAGGCCTCTTGAGGCATAAGAATTTGCTTTCTAATTTCACAATATTAAGGGGGCGCAAATGTTTTTGTTACATGAATACCTTTTATAATGCTTAAGTTGGGACTTTTAGTGTGCCTATTACCCAAGTAGTGTTCATTGTACCTGATAGGTAGGTTTTTACCCCTCCCCTCCTCCTTCCACCATCCCCCCTTCTTGATTTCTAATGATCTTTACATCTCTTTGTGCCCTTGTGTGCCTATCGATTAGCTCCCAATTATTAGAGAATATATGAAGTGTTTGTTTTTCCATTCCTGAGATACTTCATTTAGGATAATGGTCTCCAATTCCAGCCAAATTGCTAAAAAAGACATCATTTCATTCTTTTTTATGGCCAAGTAGTACTCCATGATACATGTATGTGTGTGTGTTATGTATGTGTGTATATATGTATTTATGAATTGATGGCACTTAGGTTGATTCCACATCTTTACGATTGTGAACTGTGCTGTGATAAACATTCAAGTGCAGATGTCCTTTTGATAGATGACTTCTTTACCTTTGGGTAGATACTCAATAGTGGGATTGCTGGGTCGATTGGTAAGTCTATATTTCTTTGAGGAACCTCCCTACTATTTTCCATAGAAGTTGTACTAATTTGCAGTCTCGCCAACCGTGTATGAGTGTTCCTATCTTTTTAATAATGGCCACTCTGACGAGGGTAAGGTGATATCTCATTGTGGTTTTACTTTGCATTTTCCTGATGATTAGGGATGTTGAACATTTCTTAAGTTTGTTGGCTGTTGTCTGTCTTTTGAAAAACTTCTGTTTGTGTCTTTTGCCCACTTGTTAATGGGGTTGTTTTTTCCTTGCTGATTGCTTGAGTTCTTTGTAGATTCTGGATACTAGCCCTTTATTGCTGTGGTCCCCAACCCCTGGGCCACAGACTGGTACCGGTCCATGGCCTGTTAGGGACCAGACCGGGCCACAGAGCTCCACCACTGTTCCCGCTCCCAATCCCATCCATGGAAAATTTGTCTTTCATGCAACTTAGGAACTGGGAGGCTGCACAGCAGGAGGTGAGCAGTGGGTGAGTGAAGCTTCATCTGTATTTACAGCCGCTCCAGTCCCTGGTGCCAAAAAGGTTGGGGACAACTGCTTATCAGATGTATAGTTGCTAACGTTTTCTCCCAATCTGTAGACTGTCTATTTACTCTGTTGATTATTTCCTTTGCTTTGCAGAAGCTGTTTAATCAAGCATTCATATATGTATATGCACACACACGTTGTCATTTAGTCTTCAGTTTGCCCCCCCCTTAAGATAGAATTTTTTGTCATCCATAAAACGAGATTATTAATAAAAACAAAACTCTGGGCTCAGATTCAATGGCGAATTCTACCAAACATTTAAAGAAGAAATAAAACTAGTCATATACAATATATGTACGCTCTTATAGAAAGTAGAGGAGAAAGGAACATTGCCCAAATCATTTTATGAGACCAGAATTTCCCTGTTACTAGAACCAGGTACTTCCACCTTTTGGCTGTTGTGAACAATGGTGCTATGAACATGAGTCTACAAATATCTTTTCAAGATCATGTTTTCAGTTCTGTTGGTTATATACCTAGAAGTGCAATTGCTGGATCATATGGTAATTCTATTATTAATTTTTTGAGAACTGCCATATATTTTCCATAGCAGCTGTGCTATTTTATGTTACCACTAGTAGTGCACAGAGGTTTCAGTTTCTTTTATATTCTTGCTAGTATGTATTTTCTGTCTTTTATTTTATGGTAGCCATCCTAATGGATGTGAGGTGATATCTCATAGTTTTGATTCACATTTCCCTAATCATTGGTGATATTGAACATCTCTTCATGTGCTTGTTGCTCATTTTTGTGTTTTCTTTGGAAATAAGTCTATTCAAGTCCTTTGCCCATTTTAAAATCGGGTTATTTTTTGTTGACTTGTACGAGTCCTTTATATGTGCTGGATAGTAAACCCTTAACAGATATGATATGCCAGTATTTCCTCACATGCTACAAGTTGCCTTTTCACTTTGTTGGTTGTGCGCTTTGCATAAAAGTTTTAAATTTTGATGTAGTCTAGTTTATTGATTTTTTACTTTTCTTGCTTGTGCCTTGTCATATTCAAGAGCTTATTGCCAAAACCAGTGTCGTAACGCTTTTTCCCTATGCTTTCTTCTAAAAGTTTCATAGTTGTAGGTCTTATGTTTAAGTCTTTGATCCACTGTGAATTTTTGTGTATGGTGTCAGGGTTTACTGGGTTTTAATGAAAGCAAATTTCACATGAAATTCTGCCCAAAACATAGACATTTATGAAACACACGTTAGCACGTGCAAGAGTCCATACAAGCCCTCCTGAGAGGTCAGAACGTGTCCAGCTTGCTACTTGGGTAGGTGCTTGACCAAATCTTGCATGAAAGTTTCATATGATACGAACAAGAAGAATGCAGGATTCTGTGTCTAGTTGTTTGCAGCAGTAAACTAGTAGTTGGATGTAGCACTGAGGGCTATTATGCCTTGACATCATCCTTTGAGTCTTAACCTTTTCAAACATGGGTATATTTTCTGATCTTGTAGCCCATCTACTTGCATTGAATTCCTTCAGGTTGTCCAATGAGAGAGCTCATGCCCAACATTTATTATGTTAATTAAATAAGCCGCTGATTTCACCAATGAAAAGCTCTTTCTGATATGCAGTATGCTAAATAACAAAGCCTTTGGTGTAGATTAAGATAGGAATAGCTGAAAGATATAGGAATAGCTGAAATGCTTAGTTGGGTCTGAGATGTGGCCCTTTGTAATATAATCCTAGTTCACCCTGGGAATCTGAATTCTCAGTTAGGGTAATGACTGTCCATCAATGTAAAGCTTAAACTAACTGATCTGTACATTATATCCTGTTGACGTTGAAGACTATTTTGTGGATTTATTAACTTATTCAGTAAATTACAGGAATAGCAACATCTGTTTGTTGGTTTAACTCGTTTACTTTCTAGTCTCAACTTGGTGATGACAGTGTATTTTTGTTTTTCATCTCTACCATACTGTTCTCTTTACTTTGTGTTGATCAAAGGTATAGGGAAATATATCTGAGTCAGGAAAATGCCACAAATATAGGGCATGCATCTATTGAGCCCATGCATCCTAAAACGGTTGACCTTGTCATTCTGAAATCCTAATGAGCAGATTTCCAAGGTGTTTATATGCCTCGAAGTGGCCTCGTTAGTGAGAATTATACTTTGTCCCCTGGCTCTAGGTATAGTTATAAGCCACTGCCTCGGTCTGTCCGGATTCTGTTGTTTTGCATCTGGCAAAGCCTCTCTTGCCCAGAAGATCCTTGTCTAGTTCTTTTATTCTTGGTTCATTTATTTTTTTTCATGGTTTCTCTCCCAAATAGTTTCCAACCTGGACCCCACATAAGTCGGTTTCCTGGGCCTTTTATTGTTGAAAGCACAGAAGCTATTGTTGTCCTTTGGTGCCCAAGTACAGCCTGTCCTTTGGCATTTTCACAGGTGCATAAACAATTCTTAAATTCATTTGAATATGATGTCCCTTTAAGATGCTAGTTCAGGGAGTTCTCTAATTGAATCATCTGACCTTATAATTCCCTGCAGACCTAGGGTAGCATCTCTCCCTCCAAAGAGACTTAGGTTTTACTATAGAAAAAAAGTGGAGACAGGTAGATTTATATAAAAAAAAAAAAAGTGAAAGAAATGTGTATCCTAGGAATCTACCTTGAATAATATAAAATGCTGTTTTAATGTCATATACATGTGATTTACATAGAAATGATCTTACAATAAGCTAGTCAAGGCTTATTTTTTCATAATTGAATTTTCAGCATTTAAGTTTTTTTTGTTTGTTTTTAAATACAGCAAGATCAACTTTACACCTGGGCCGCAGTTAGTCAACCCACACACTCGCTGGATTACTCGGAAGGGCAGTTTCCCAGGCGGGTTCCGTCTGCGTGGACGCCATCGAAACCTCCCGAAGAAGAATACAGACCTGTGGAAACGGGTAAGACAGCTGGACAGCGGACATTCTGAAACTGTGTGACGTGGTGTATGTTTGCACTGCTTGCTGGGTAGTGAGTCTAGGTTTCTCTTCTAAGTATTCTTTTTAGAGCATCATCTTCAGAGACCCCAATTAAAATCACAGCACTAAGAGGCTTGTTACATTGAAGATTCTTGTGCCCCATGTTCAAGGCTACTGAGTTAGAATTTTAGGGACAGAACACTGGTATTCTCCAATAATGGCTGTGTCCATTAAAGCTGGAGAGCTGCTGCCTCCAGGCATCCAGCTGAAGCCACCACTGTAGGCTGAGTGCTGTAGGCTGAGGCTCCACATTCTGTTTGGAGGAGAGGAGACATTTCTGTCTGTTGCCTTCAAAGGACTGACCTTACCGCTTCCCTCTGAATCTCTTCACATACTGTGTTTTTGTGTGTGTGCTTTTCTTAATCCTTTCTTTATCTTCAGAGAATAACTAGGAGAGGCAAGATAGAAAGACTTAAGTTTTATTAAATCTCAGTTTTAAGTGATCTTTTTCGTAATTGCAAAGCATTCAGATGTGATCTTTTTTAATTTTGATTTTTGGTTCTTTTCTGTTTTTGTTTCTTTCACTGTCTTAAAAGTATTCTATGTTACTGGTGGGGGAAGACAGCATGAGATTAGTATCAGCTTTATTTGGAGGAGTTCGGATGATCTCCACGCCCAATTCTAGGAAAACACTTTATATTTTTCATACAGAATTGAGAGTTGTGTTTATGTAATGCTTTGTGGGATTTGGTTGCTTTATCCCTTGTTTTTTCTTCATTTTGATGTGATAAATTCCCAGCTTCCTCTTGGTGGACTGATCAGGACTAAATATTGACTTTTCTGATGCATGAGAGAAGAGTAAATAAAAGGGCATCATTGCTATTCATGGATCTCTCTCCGCCAGATTTTCCTAAATGGTAGCATAAGTAGTAGGGTTAAGAATTTTGATGTTTTTTTTTTTTCCACATTGGGTCATAGAGAGGAAGATGGTCATTAGAAACTTAATTTGGACTTACAGTGAAAGTGCGTAATAACATGAGAGTATGGAGCTTGGGCTGTGCCACTTAGGAGCTTTGTGATCTTAGACAAATTTCCTAGCTACTGTACTCAGTTTCCCCATGTGTAAGATGGTGATGAGCCTAGCATCTACTGCTAGGGCTGGTTTGAGGATTACATGAATTTATGTAAAGCATTAGAATGCAGAATGCAGTCCCTGGCTCACTGTATTTTCTGCTGTTATTATGATTATTATCATTATTACATGTTACCGTTCTCATGAACTGCCTTCAAAACTAACAATGATCCATAGCGTAAAAGGTTTTATAGGCTACTGCCTGAAGTCCAGCAAAGGTAGCCTAGCCTCCTATTTTTATTCCAGTCTCTGGAGGGGGATGTATTTACGCCTTTCTTCCTTCTACCAATGCACTAAATGGGGTCTACACTTGACCTTGAATCTCCCTCCTTTAATGTCCAGTGCTTTTAAAACACGGCCGACTGTTCACTAGGTGGGCTGTACTCCCCGAAATGAACAACAAATGAGAGATAGGATCCAGGAAATGTTGTTCTTTGTGGGATTCTGAGTTTATCATCACACTCACAGAGCACAATTGATCAAAGACCAAGGCAGAGTTCCTTAAAGCAAAGATCCTCAGAGATGAGGGGCTTCATAGCACCTGAAAATAAAGCAAGTGAGTGAAAGTACTTCTTGTTTTAAAAGGAAAAGCACACAACTAAAAGTATTGATCCCATTATTATATGCACCGTTCTATTTATGTTAAAATTATTTATTGGTACGAAATACTCGGGTGTAGATATAGTAGAAGGAATCGATTCCATGGAGATCCCTTTTAACAGTTCATATCCTGGGTTTTGCATTGTAGAACAGGGGGATAATTTCATGTATCCTACTGTATCTTTTTCAACTTTTCTTTTTTTTTTTTTTTTTTTTTTTTGAGACAGAGTCTCACTCTGTTGCCCAGGCTAGAGTGAGTGCCGTGGCGTCAGCCTAGCTCACAGCAACCTCAAACTCCTGAGCTCAAGCGATCCTCCTGTCTCAGCCTCCCGAGTAGCTGGGACTACAGGCATGCACCACCATGCCCGGCTAATTTTTTCTATATATATTTTTAGCTGTCCATATAATTTCTTTCTATTTTTAGTAGAGATGGGGTCTTGCTCTTGCTCAGGCTGGTCTCGAACTCCTGAGCTGAAACGATCCGCCCACCTCGGCCTCCCAGAGTGCTAGGATTACAGGCGTGAGCCACCGCGCCCGGCCCTTTTTCAACTTTTCTAACTGAAACACTTATATTCTAAAATTTTAGGGTACTCTAAAAAATATTCTGAAACACTTTATGTTACTAGTTACAGGTACTGGAGGAACATTGATTAAAGGTTAATTGAAAGTGGTAATCTGAATTTTAGTTTGGTAAACCATGGTAGTTGGAATTGATGCCAGAAAATTTGTCACCTAGTTTTTTTCTTTATGACTTGATGTAGCTTGCCAAATGCTAGAGCAAGTAATTATTAATGTGTTAACTTGTCTCCTTTTAAAATATGCATTCTTGAAGAGGATGATGAAGGTAAGTAAAAAGTAATTTAACTTAGTAACTTCTTTTTTTCCTCCAGTTGACTGTTATAAACCCCAAAGCCATGGAGCATTCTTTTGTCTAAAGTGACTTAATGGTGTTTTCTAAATGTTTCCTGTTGTGACTCCATGACATTCCTTTGGAAAGACACCTCCATGGGGCAGTCTCATTCCTGGACGGCCATGCCACACTCTCTTCTAGTCGGCCAAGTGTAAGAGTGAGAATGTCAATATTACAGGGAAAACCTTGCCTAGAGTCTCATGTTTTTATATCAATTGCAAACTTTGATAATACAAAATTATTAATAGTAATAAACTATTTGCAGTGTTCTTAACTGGCTACACTGTATTATATAGTGATATCACGGTTAAAACCACTATATGCAACATGTGACCCCGTTCAATTTTACTTTAAAGTAAAACAGTTTGATGACTTTTCTTCTTTTTGAAGAAGAAAGACTTGCAGATTCAATTTAGAAAATTGAAATTTTTTTTATGACTTTTTTTTTTTTTTTGGTATCCAGCTCTTGTTATTAGTTCACGTGTCCAGCTAATTCAGATTAGTGGTACTCCCTCTTCTGCCTTTCTCCTGTGTCTCATTTTAATTTTTCCATGATCTCTTCTATGGAAGAGGTTTTTCACCATCTTCATATATTGATGAAGGAACCGACCCTTCGTCATGTGCATTGGAAGTGCCGAGGCCAAGGTGAAGTCCTGGTGTCTCTGTCACCAGTGAGCTGTGGAAGGGCTGGGAATCTTTTGTTGCTGTCTCCCTGAGCAGTTGGCATTGTCTCAGCAAAGGTGCCCAGGGTGTTAAAATTGACCTTTTGAAGTCTACAGAGTGCCTCCTGGAAGGATGAGCCTGGTTGGGGGGGGGGGGGGGGGGCGGAAAGGAAGTAATGTGCTGCAGAAGTTGGTGGCAGAAACTGATAAGAAAACCTTTCCCTTTATCTTGTTTTTTCTTTATCTTCCCTCTTCATTTCCTTTACTCAGTGCACCTACTCGCCCATCTCTAGTTGTTCTGTTTTCTGGAGTCCTGTGACATTCTATACATATCTCTGCCATTTGAATTATTTATATGTTGTACATTTATCTGTTTATATGTACGTATCTTTCTTATAGACTCTCAGCATTTCAAGACCTTTGGGTCTTATTGGAAAAGGTCTAAATAAATCAATCTACTTAGCAGAGGAATGTAGGATTTGAGGGAGAGTTTTATGTGTGTGCTAAAACAGTTCATGGACCATTTTAGGGGCTTTAATACTAAGTTTCAAAGATCTTTTCAATAGACTCACACAAAATCAAAGAGATAAGGAGCTTGAGTTTGCAAATTCACGGAGAACCAGAAGCAGAGTGTGTAGATGTGAATAGGGATTTGATCCTTGGTGGTTTCATCTATGGAGACTCAAGTTCCTTATCTATTTTGGAAAACGTGAATGGCCAAGAGAGCGAACAGGACTGAATTTAGAAAGGCAACTCGAGCACAGAAAATCCTAGAAGAAAACATATGGAGGAAGATCTGGTAGAAACACGGCAGGAACCTTTTATGTAAGAAATCCTTAAAAAAATGTGGTTATGTGCTAGCTGAATGGATATAACCCACCTTTGTTCCAGAAAAGATTTGAGCAGCTTATAAATATCTAAGGTGTACAAAAAAATCACAGAGGCATATAGATCAGACTGTGAAAGGATTTTAGGGTGGAATAAAATGAGGCTGGGATAAGCTAGAACACTGAAATGCATCTCAGAAGGATCTGAAAGTATTTAAAAATAACTGGAAATTCATCCTTGGGTTCAAAGCAGAAAGGGGACTGTGAACAATTCTGGATCATCCTCAGTGTCCAAGAGATTGAAGACAATATTATCATTCAGAGACACACACCTTGTCTGGCCTCTAATATCCAAAAGAAATGTTTCTAATGGCTCCTAAGAAAGGAGATTTTGTGTGATCTAATTACAAATGCAGTATTTACAAATACTCACTTCTATGTGTTGTGCAAATGCTTTATTTAACACATGTTCAGTTGAGGTAGCACAGAAATTATATAAGGGGCCAAGGGAGAGTTGATAGTGTTTTCTCTCTCTCCAAGCTTAATCAAGGGATAAAATGCACTAGAATAGGTCCACTGTGTCTCCTACAGATACATTCTCCATTTTCAGCATATATAGGCATATATGTGTGTGTCTGTGTGTGTGTGTGTGTGTGTGTGTGTTATTAAATTGGCCTGCATTTTCCCTTTAACCAAAGTCTGAGTGTGGACGTATTTTGTTGGAGATCAGGGACAGATCCACCATACTATTAAATAAATAAGAACTTAGGATTGGCCCCATTTAGGAAGACTTAAGTGTTTAACCCCACTTCATTTGTGAAGAACATGGTATATCAGAATTACAAACATCTACCATTTATTAGACAGCCAATTATAAGTCTTGCTATTTAAGTGAAGTTTAATGAATTCACTTTCAATTAAATTGGCTAGATTTGAATCAAATTGATGTATACCATTAAGGAAGCTGTCATTTAATAATTTTATATAACTGAATTTTCACTTAAAATTTAAAACTATTTAGAGGCCACTGAATTCATTTTTAGGAGACATAATATGTATATTTTTTAAAGGGGGTGATTTAATTTATTTTCCATTCTTGGAGAGGCATGTCCTTATTATCTTATTGTCATCTCTCTACACATATATAACTCATCCACTCATGCTTTCTTTTATGAGTGATCGACTTATTTTGTGATGATACAGAGATCGCTTCTGAAACATATTTGCAATCATACGGAGCCCAGAATTTTAGAGTATGCTCAGAATTTTATGAGGAAACTTTAAAAAAAATTGGGATATTTAAAGTTTTATCAGGAAGACTTTTTTTCTACCTTTTTGCTTCACAATGATTTTTTTTTTCTTTTAATTCTAGCTTCTTAATTTTAAGGATGAGTGAAGGAGGTGACGGTTCTAAGCGTACCCTTGAGAGTGCTCTCACTGGGCTACTCTCTAACCATCCTAGTTGATGAATATTTAATGGACACTGCTGGCCAGTCCCAGAGCTGGGTTTAGGGCAGTTCTGGAAACTTCCCCCAATCCTGGGAGGGAGGACAGTGTTGATAACGAGTGCATTGGAGTCTTTGTTTAGGGAGCTCTGTGAACTTTGGAATTAAGCTGATCTGTCACCTACACAGGCCCAGGGACTCGAGTCTTGAGCCATTACTCAGAGGCCAGTTTCCTTATTTGCTCCTGGCAGGCTGACATCCCGTCACTCCCTGCACGAAGCTCTGCCATTTCTCATGCTTCCCTTTGCTTTCTCCTTCTACACCTTCTTTTTTCTATTTTCTTGCTTGCTTTTAAAAAATTCTCTATTATTTTTTTCTCTTTAACCTGTATGTTTCTTTCTTCTTAATGGATCTCATGCATTTTCCCTTTATTTTGCATTAAAATTATTCTATGCATCTCTTTCCTCATAAAATCTTGGTCCTTAAGAACCCCTGTCTTCCAGCTTAGGGTCTTGAAGAGAGCATTGTGACATCTAAACTTCTCTTAGATGTTTTAACACACGAATTCAAGGAAATAAAAAATACAGTGATGAGGATGGGAAAATGAATTCAGTTCAGGTAGGCTTTGAGTTAGAAAGAGGGAAACTGAAAGTTTGGGTGTAGGTATTCAGAATGTTTCACTGACACATCGTTCTAATAAACATTGTTTTCTAAGTCCATTGTTCTGCCAAACTACACTTTGTCCTTATTTATTATCAGAGCCCAGAAGTTTGCTCTTTTGGACAGGTCACCATGTCAAGGACTATAGAAAAAGCTGAGAAGCATTTTGTACATTTTTAATGTAAAGAATTCTTGGTGTACTACCAGGAGATCCTTTGGACTCTTACAGCACTATCTAAACAGGAAGAAGAGGAAGAGAAATTTTTTCTCCATTGGTACAAAGCCAGGGTTTGTCTTGAGTTTATTGTGTTTGGGAGGATTTGGAAGTGACCAAAAAAAAAAAAAAAAAAAAAATTCCCTAAACGAGTTTGGATTTGCTTTAATATTAACTCTTGACTAGCTTTTGCTGTTAAAGATCTTTATTCAAATTTCACTAACCCTGGTGTTCAGTTCAGAGTAGAGATTTGCCAGTGTAAGAAAGTAGAACCCCTTTTTGATCAGCTCAATCAGATGCAGTATTGGGGAAAATGGTTGTGTTTTGAGGCCACTTTGTTTATATTCTCTTGCAACTCTGACATCTGTTGGTAAGTGACTGCATCATGCTCTTCTCAGTGATTTTTGTTTTGAAAAATACACCCTTAGCTGAGGTTTAGGAAGTAGCTAAAGGCAAGGCAGTACCTACATTGCCTCTTCTGAAATCATGACTCCCTCTTTCCCCACCCAGTTATCCCACTCTGCATGGGGGCACCCACTTTCACGGTCTGATCTTTGTCTTGATCTCTCATTTGTTCTTTCATTCACTCCTGTAATCACTCAACAAATATGTCAAGCACCTACTACGTGCCAGGTGCTATCTAGATGTTGAGGCTACAAGAGGGGAGAAAAATCAACACAAACCCTTGCCTCCACGAAGCTTATGTTTTAGTGGAGTAAGAGATACAAATAAATAGGCAAACAAGGGAATTATGGGCTGTGTGGTGTGATGGTCCATGTTAAGAAGGAAGGAAGGGCCAGGGTGTAGGGAGTGCTGAGGAGTGGATGGATGCCCAGCGAGGCTGGAGCAAAACCCCGTGAGAAGGGGCCCGGAAGGTGGGCAGGCAGATATCAGGAGGAAGGGTCATCACTCTGGGCAGAGGCAAGAGCCCCTGTGGCTTTGAGGCCTTGTGGAAGAAGTGTGACCAGTGTTCAGAGCACAGCAAGCCAGCCAGTGGAGCATCGTGAGTAGGTGGGGACAGGTGGGGTGGTTGGAGAGGTGAGAGATGACAGCAGATGAAACCAGACCAGTGGGCCTGGCAGGGCGGGGGTGCGGTGGAGAGGCTAAGACTCTCCTCTGAGTATTTTTGTGGCTTAACAATATGTTTTGCCGTTTAAATACTACATGTGTTATTTTTCTGTAGGATCATCACATGCATCAGCTACGATGCTGCTAAATTGGGAATGTTGAGATGATCGTGGAGAGTGACTGCTGTGTCTTGTGTCTGGGGTCTGTCTGGTCTGCAGGCCAGTGTCGGGGTGTGGGGATGTGACAGGAGACATATGTGCTCGTCTTCACCTTGCCACCAACTGCTTGCACTGTGGTGTCGGGTTTCTCATCTCTAAAATGTGGACGATGGACGAGATTAGTGGTTTCCAGACTCTATTCCATGGAGCACTTGGGATTCCCGAAGGGCTTTTCATTTTTATTTTTATTACGTTTTTAAGTTTGTATGCAAGCTTCGCTTAGAAAGTGCCCTCAAGCTTAAGGAACAAAATCCAGGACTTGGTTCCCCCTTAGGTTTTCCAGCGTGATGAGTTTGTCGTCTCGTAGAATCCCAGGTACGAAGACCAAAGGAGCAAAATTCCGTCTTGTTGAGTGCCTCTTGGTGACAGTGCTCATTGTCTGTCATTGAAATCCAAAGATAGAGTTAGATCCAGCTTTCGAGACCCATCCTTTAAGATCCATGGCACAGATCTTAGCTAACTGAATAGTAAGTGAAAGTCTTAGGGACCTTCCTGGCACAATATACAAAGTAGCGATTGAAACAAATAATTATGGTCAATGTGTACAGAAAGGCATAGGGCTATTCCAATATTTAAATATAATGACAGGAGTGTTCATCATTACATATGTTATAATATATTACATATATTACATATATATACTGAAAAGTAGTCATACCCTCATAATCCAATAATATAATTGGAAGAGAGATTTTTGGATGCTTTTGGTACTTATGGTTAAAGGAATATTTTAGTGAAAGTTTTATTTTCTGACTGAGGAAATAGGAAATTTTGTTGTTCAAGATCCTGACTGTCTGCTTCCTTTCCAATCCAGAATCTCAATCTGCTGTTTTGGAAACTCCAAAAAAAGGTTCAGATGCCGTCCAGCAGGTAAGAAGATCTTATTAGGGTGTTGACTCTCCATCTCTCTTACTTATCTTGAAATTGTGGCAGAGTCTGTGATTTATCCTCCCATGTGCCCAGCTGGCGAGGCCACCCTTGTGTCCCCGAGCCTGCAGGGGAATCCAGTCAAGCAGAAGGGGATGTTTGCTTCCATTTATGTTTTGCAAAGAAAATCGGTCTTGAAGTGGAACTGAGTCTAAGCTTTTCAGAAGCTGTGTCATTCCATATCTGGCCTACGAGTTGGGCCTGACAACAACTGGCTCCAGCAGGGAGCTGGCTACTCCAGGGAGAAGTCAGCCCAGTTGTGTCTGGGCAGATATTCCCATGGATATGATTTTTTTTTTTTTTTTGGTGGCAAGATCATAGCTCATAGCAACCTTGAATTGCTGGGCCCAAGTGATTCTCCTGCCTCAGCCTCCCGAGTATCTGTGACACTAGGCATGCCCCTCCCCGCCTGGCTAATTTTAAATATTTTTTGGTAGAAATGGGGTCTCATGATGTTGCCCAGGGTGGTCTTGAACTCCTGGTCTCAAGTGATCCTCCCACCTTGGCCTCGCAGAATGCTGGGATTATAAGTACCAGCCACTGTGCCTGGGCAGATATGATCTTTAAAAAATATCAGAGCTTTCTAAAATCAAATAAGATTCTTAACTTGCTTTGGTGGATGAAAGATTTGTTAATTAATTAGTTAACTTCCATGGGACATTTTTTTTTCTGATACTAAAGAAGCCAAATTTTGTCTTTTTTTTTTCTTGTACTAAAATGGACTTATTTAAAAAAAAAAAAAAACTGCAAGAAAGGAAACACTTGTATGGAAGAGTAATTGTGGCTAGCAGTTGCTATTTTGGATATCAATTGTTAAAATCACTTGTTAAATGTATTGATACTCCCAACTATGCTTTTGGCAATAACTTAGTGTTGGAAATCAGTAGTAAGCTGTGTTGAGTGTGGTCTAGCAGAAAATGAGACTCATACCTGGGTTCTACCCCTAAGTCTGTTTTCGGTTAGTGTGTGACAACATACTTATAATAGATTATCTAAGACATAGTGCTCTTCTCTGTAAAAGTAAAGAATTGGTGATCTTTGAGATCTCTTCAAAGCATAAAATAACTTCCCTTTTAAAAAGAAGTCCTACATCAAACATGCAAATTGTGCTCCCCCTGGCGGAGAAATATGGGTATAACATTGGTTGAGAATTTAATTTTATAGTCCATGGGTGCTTTTCAAGAATACAGGTAGATTGGCTATTGTAAGAGCTGCTCTTAACGATACTGTCATAAAAATAAAGTTTTCCAAGCCTATTTTTGTCAGAATACCTACATCAACCTGGGGGCACTTGGAGAGGGGCATGGTGGACTCAGCTGACAGTTGATTAACTGCAGCGATTAGCCAATAGTGAATGAGATGAAGAACCAGAGAGGTAAGAAAGGAACAGTAAAATCAGCAATAATTAAGAAAAATAGTGTCTTCAGATATCCTCTCATTATTTTCTTTGAGTTTTTTTGGAGGCATGGCTAAATTGTGATCTAAAAGAATATATTAGCTTTCTCTAAATTCTTGTATCAACGGCATATATGAATGAATTATTTGTTATACTTGATACGAAAAGAACCTGGAAAAAAGTATTGCACAATATCAACAATGGTAAACCATGTACAAAATCTCTCTATTAAGCTTTACAGCTATAATGTTTCAGGACACATGTTCGTTTGTGTGAATTATGGAGAGATTATCTGTTTTTTTCAAGGTATGAATTGTGGTTAAAATATATTGCAGTCTGCAGAAAACTTAATGGACTGGGTGATTTTAAAACACCTGATGTAGCAGCTTGGAGAGACGCAGGGGTGAAATAGATTGAATAAATGTCACACCTCCTTTCCTTGTTGACAGTGAAGCATCAGGAAATATAATAAATTGAGAGGTAACAATTTTTGGCAGCAATTCAGGTTAAGCACTGAACAATGAAATCACTTGCCTTTGGAATCATTGACTTTTTGTCATAATCTTATTTTATTTTTTTTTTCTTGTTTGCTTCACCTAGGGCTTATAATTTTATTGTCTCTTCAAGTTCTTAATAGAATGTTTTATGACATTGAATTTCTTTTTTAAAAATTTTATTTTTAATCTTGGGTACATAATAGTTATATCTTTAAAATGCCACATGTGATGTTTTGATACAGGGATACAGTGTGAATTAATCAAATCAGGGTAACTGGGGTATCCATCACCCCAGGCATTTAACATTTCTTTGTGTAAGGAACATTCCAATTCCACTCTTTTAGTTATTTTAAAGCATACCCTAACTTGTTGTTGATTATAGTCACTTTGGTGTGCTATCGTATATAGTTCATTCTGTGTAACTAACTATATATTCCCACTCATTAATCATCCCCACTTTATTTCCGCCCCCATACACTTCCCAGCCTCTGGTAAACATCATTCTACTGTCTGTCTACATGAGATCAGTTGTTTTTAATATTTACCTCCCATATATGAGTGAGAACATGTGAGATTTGTCTTTCTGTGCTTGGCTTATATCACTTAATGTAATGTTCCGCAGTTCCGGTCATGTTGTTTCTAATGGCAGGATTGCATTCTTTTTGTGGCAATATAATATTCCATTGTGTATACGTACCACAATTTCTTTATCCATTCATCTGTTGATGGACACTTAGGTTGATTCCATATATTCACTATTGTGAATAGTGCTACAATAAAGTGCCGATATCTTTTCAATATACTGGATTCCCATCCTTTGGATATACACCCAGCAGGGAGATTGGTGTGTCATATGGTAGTTCTATTTTCAGTTTCTTGAGGAACCTCCATACTGTTTTACATAGTGGTTGCACTAATTTACATTTTCACCAACAGTGTACGAGGGTTCCCCTTTCTCCGCATCCTCGGCAGCATTTGTTATTGCCTGTTTTTTTTGATAAAAAGCATTTTAACTGGGGCGAGATGATATCGCATTGTAGTTTTGATTTACATTTCTCTGACTAATGCTGTTGAACATTGTTTCATATACCTGTTGGCTATTTGTATGTCTTCTTTTGAGAAATGTCTATTCAGTTCCTTTGTCCATTTTTTTCATTGGATTATTTGATTTTTTTTTTTCCTATTGAGTTGTTGGAGTTCCTTATATCTTCTAGTTATTAATCCCTTGTCATGGGTAGTTTGCAAATATTTTCTCCCATTCTGTGGGTTGTCTCTTCCCTTTGTAGATTGTTTCCTTTGCTGTGCAGAAGCTTTTTATCTTGATGTGACTCCATTTGTCTAATTTTGCTTTGGTTGCCTGTGCTTTGGGGATATTACTCAGGAAGTCCTTGGAGCTCCTTTATACGTTACTTTTTTTCTTTTTTCTTGCTTCCCTTAGGACCTTTCCTTTATCTGTGGCCTTTGGGAGCTTGATTATTAAATGCCTTGTGGTAGCCTTGTTTAGTTTAAAACTGCTTGCTGTTGTATGACCTTCTTGTACCTGAATATTGGTATCTTTAGGTTTGGAAAGTTCTGTTATTTCTTCTTTGAATAAACTTTCTATCCCAATCCCTCTCTGCCTCCTCTTTAAGGCCAATAACTCTTAGATTTGCTATTTTGAGGCTATTTTCTAGATCTTGTAGGTGTACTTCATTCTTATTCCTTCTTTTTTCTCTTTTGACTGTGTATTTTCAAATAGCCTGTCTTCAAGCTCACTAATTGTTTCTTCTCCTTGGTCAGTTCTGCTGTCGAGAGACTCTGATGCATTTCTCAGTTTGTGAATTGAATTTTTAAGCTCTAGAATTTCTACCTGATTTTTTTATTATTTCAATCTCTTTGCTAAATATTTCTGATAGGCTTCTGAATTCCTCCTCTGTGCTATCTTGAAGTTCAGTGAGCTTTTTCAGGACAGCTATTTTGAGTTCTTTATCTTAAAAGATCGCCTCTCTCCATCCCTCTGGGATTGTCACTGGTACCTTGTTTAGTTTGGTGAGGTCATATCTTCCTGGATGTTCTTGATGCTTGTGGATCTTCGTTGATGTCCAGGCACGAAGAGTTAGGTATTCATTTTAATTGTCACAGTTTGGCTTTGTTTGAACCCATCCTTTTTGTTACAGCTTTCCAGATACTGAAACGGGATAGAGTGTCGTGTTCCAAGTCTCTGGTCACTACAGCTATATCAGCACCGGGGGTGCCCTAAACCCAGCAATGCTGTGACTCTTGTAGACTCCTGGTGATACCACCTTGGTATGACACATGAGAATTCCTTGGATTACCAGGCAGAGTCGCTCACTCTGCTCCCTCACTGTCTGTGCTGGGCTGGCTGCTGGAGTTGGGGAAGGAGTGATGTGGGCACTCCCTAGTGTGCCAGGTCACACCTGAAGCCAGCCTGGTCTCACACAAAGCCAGTGGTGACTGTTGCCTGGATACCTCTGATGTTTATTCAAAGCCCAAGGGCTCTTTAGCATGTGATGAATCCTGCCAGGACCACCCTTCAAGGCAGGATGTTTCCTTTCTGGCCCAGCGTGGGTCCAGAAATGCCACCAAGGCCCCGGACTCAGGGGTCTCAGGAGTCCACTTGGTACTTTATTTTACGGTGGCTGAGCTGGTACCCAAGTGGCCAAAGTCCTCTGAGAGCTCTTCCCTTTCTTTGCCCCAAGTGGAAGACACAGGTACCAGCTTGGCTGCAGCTGCTGGTGTCTCCCTGGGTCATGTGCACCCCAAGTCCACTGGTTCAGAGCCAGCACAGCCACAGGAATTGCCCAAGGACTGCAGCCCGCCTGGCCCCACTGCCTTACGAATTTAGTCCCGGCCCCAGACTGCTCTTCCTCTGCAGGTGGTGGGACCATTGGGGACTCGGGCTTCCAGGCGGAGAATTTCCCTCTGGCCGGGCTGGTCTAAATCCTCCCTCTGTGGGCACCAGCAGAATTCTACCCTGCACTCTGTTCCCCTGTGCCAGGGTGGCCCTGAGTTTCAATGCAACACCCTTACAATCACTGCACTCTCCCTCCCAGGGACACGCGGTTCTCTCTCCACTGGGTGTGACCCTGCCGGGGGATGGGGTGGTGGTGGGCAATGCAAGATTCTTTTCTGCCCTCTTCAGTGCCTCTTTCCTGGATGTGATGTTAACACCAGGTAGGAGGATCGCTCACCTGGTGTTTGATTCTACTGAAGGTGCTTGCTTGCGGGATGGTTGTTGAATTAGGTGTTCGTGGTGAGGGACGATCCTTAGAGCTTTCTATTTGGCCATCTTTCTCGGCCCTCTGTAGGTTTATTTTATAGGGTGGTTCTTCTCTTAGATGATGTGGGTGTGTTTTATAAGAGCCTAAAAGTAATTGGCCATAGAGGGATACCAAAAGCTAGAATTAATTGTCAACCTATTGCATACCTATTCTTTTACTGTATTACCTTATGCAATATTTATGATAATCCTTGAACTATTATCCACATTTAACTGTAAAGGAAATGTTTATGGGAGTTAAAAGTCACTTGTCTAAGATCACAAACTCGATAAGGGGTAAAGCCAAGATTTGAATGTAGGTCTGTTTGATTTTATACCTCTACTCTGATAAACACTTACAGTTTTACATTAGGAATCACCTGATGGCTATTTAGTACTGTCTCATGCCAAAATCATCATATGGATGAGATGAGAAGTTTATCTTGAAAATTATTCTATTACATTTAAACTGTACCATTTATGAGAGATGTCGAGTTACATTATAGAGGCACACAGGTATTAATATTTTAGTTTATCTATCCATTTTGAAGTTTTCCTAGAACTTTGTCCTACGTTGTGTTAATTTTACTAACTTTAGTGCTTTATTACTTTAAAAAGCTTACAGTCTTAATTTTTCATGTAAATTAGCTTGCCTTTTTCCTCTTAGCCACTAGATGGCAGTTCTGTATCTCTGGGAAGTACCGCTGCAGGAGGAAACCAGAAGTTTTAAGCCAGTTTGCTCTGTAGGAATGATGAACAAAAGCAGTTTTCTGGTCCACGCAGCGCGGCCTGCCTGATTCTGTGGTCGTAAGGCGAGATTCCCAGCACTGCTTAGTCAGAGGCAGGCAGCAGAGTTGGAAGGCATCCTCTAAGTTTTCCCTCAGATGTGTGTTCAGGCACCTGTTCTCTCGATCTGAGTGCACTGGAATTTATTGAATGAGTTTGACTTTTACTTTCTCCCTGTAGTTAATAATTCTAAGATCTCAATATCCCTAGAAAAAACACATGACTCATAAAGCCTTTTCTCAACTCAGAGGAGTCGAAGGCTGGTGTTGCCAGAGAGCCTGATGCTTAAAGCAAATACAGCTGGCACTCAAAGAAATGGACGATAGTTACTCCTTGAGTGCCTTTATTGATGGCCTTATGGAATTAGGAGGTTTGAAAACAAATCTACATTCGTTAGACTTGACTTACTGATTATTTTAATTTCAAGTAAAAATCTGCTGTGTCTAAAGAACTATGTCCTAAAACTGAAATGGGACTGTTTTGATTCTGTTTTTTATCTTTTGGTATTTGAAATACTATTTAAACTTATCCATCCTTTTATACTCTACAGTATATAAATAGCTCGATGCCAATTATTTGAATATGGTAATTTCAGTCAGTCATTATCTGTTTCGTCATTGAAGAAGATCTTGTTTTAGATCTGGAATGCCATTGGTTTGTTCCAAAACCTTAGAATGTTTTAGAATTTAGAGCATGACAAATAGAGAATTCATAAGCTTTTGTGAAGAGTAGAATTCCTGTTTTACAGATGTCTTAGAGGTATGCTAACTTGTTAGTAATGTCGCCTTAGAATTTAGCAGAACTCGAAAATCTGTGAATAGTAGAAAACGAAATTACATAATCGCGTATTGAAATTTACAAGTAAATTATGATAGTGTTAACTTCCTGAAGCAGTTTTTATATTCTAGGCTATGGAAGTATCCTGCTTACATAATAAAGTTCCAAAGATGAGCAAATTAACTTTTCAGCAAAAGCTTTACTTGAGTGTATCTTGGCTTCCTTTTTGACAGTTGTAACTTTAATGTTACAGTCTCATGTTTTCTTTTTCTGGGAATCAGATAATCTTGTATTTGGAAAAACATTTTTGGTGAACATTTCATTTTTTAATGGAAACTCGTATTCTATGATATGCAAATGTTCAAACAATTTATAAGAACTAACCATCACCACCCACATATAAGATTATACAGGAATGGAAGAATTTTGGCTGCCTTATTGTTTATAATTGTTGAGCCAACATAGATGGCAGCCTCCATCACTTATAATGATTTAGGAGGGTTTTGAAATAATATTTTAAATACACATAATCTCAAAATTGATATATAAAATTATTATTCGGTTGACTAAAAATGGATTTATCTTCCCTTCATTTATAAGGATACACCCATTATATAAGTTCTGTATAAAATTGGCAAGATCACTTTTTTCCTTTTCTCCTTTAAATAAGCATTTATTTAAATTTTTGACAGAGAAAAAAAAACCATTCGCATTGGGTAAACTGTTGCACAATTACTGGCAACGCTGAGAGTCGTCTTGAAAAGTGTAGAAGTCTAAAGATAATGAAAAGTGCATTTCTCCATTGTCAAGTCCTTTGAGAATGTGATAGGCCTCCCTCTAGCTGTACTCTGAAGAGATGGAAGATTAAGTTCCAGGCACTGGACACAGGGGAACAGACTCCTAACTTGAGGGCTTTCCACGGACAACAGAGCGCCTGGCAGTCTCGCAGAGATTAAATCTGGGCTTTGTCAGTGGGTGGGCCCTGAAGATCTTCACTTAGTCTGAGTCCTGAGAGTGGGATGTTTGCTTAAAAGGCTGGAGAACACACACGCTTTTTTCTTGATCATGACTAATATTTACCATGTAAATTTCTTTATAAATCCCTGAACAGAAAGAATATAACCCATATTAGGAATCAACTCTTAATTGCTGACGAGCAGTGCAGCTTTCTCTAGAAAGCTCTGCAGAAAATGTCTCGGCTGACTTTATGAATTGGTTCTCCCTGAGAGCCAGCCAGCCCTTGACTGATAGCCCTGGATAAGGAAGGCCAGATAAGATTCTTTGAAGACTCTTAGCTGAATTCAGAACCCCAAATCCTACATACATTTGGCTACTCTGTAATAGGGGATGGGCCGGCTTATTTTATAGGCCCATCAGTTAAGGTTGGAGATGAGCTTAATTGCTCTGCTTCCCTGGAGGGGGAAAAGGAAGATTGTAACATTGATTCAGGGCCAGGATTTTATGGTGCAGGTGAAGAGAGGTCATGGAGGTAGGGAAGATTCTAGCAATTGGCCTTTTTGTTCTCTCTATAGCGGGAGTGTAATGTAACAAGCAGATAGTCTCTCACCCCTTTTCTTCTATGTTCTCTCTAAAAATGATCTGTATATAGTTCTCTCTCTAAAACTTTCAGATTTTTGTCTTTGTAGTCTGTTTTATTATCATCTTCATGAATTCCTTGACTTTTGCCACTTTCCTGGCACTCAAGGCTTAGCACTGCTGTATTTATTAAAAATTCAGTTTTGGAGTTTTGTCCTCTTATCACCATTTTGTCTGCCCTTTCTTAGTTCCAGTTCTGATTGCACCTTACGTTAGAAAGCCTTTGAAACGTATGAAGTATGTCCGTTCCTTATTTTCTCAACTTTTTATTATCTAAATGCTCTCAATGATCACTTTGTCTAAAAAAATAAGGAAAATAGTGAGAATGACTTTTTATCAAAAAGTCCCAAAACAACAGATGCTGGTGTGAATGCAGAGAGACAAGTACACTTAATACACTCTTGGTGGGACCGCAAACTAGTTTAACCCCTATGGAAAGTAGTATGGAGATACCTCAAAGAACTAAAAGTTAGACCTACCATTTGATCCAGCAATCCCACCACTGGGTATTTTACTCAAAGGAAAAAAAAAAAAAAGGCATTTTATAAAAAAGACACTTGCACTCAAATGTTTATAGCGGCACAATTCACAATTGCAAAGATGTGGAAACAGATCTTAATTGCTAACAGAACAGTCAAGACACACAGGAACACGGTTATCACCTCATTCTCCTTACTAAATCTTGCACGTGACTGCAAGGATGGACCTAGCTACAAAAGGAGTCTGTAAATGTAGTTTTTCTTCCCACTTCTATAAATAGAAGGGTGGCGGTGGAGGTTGGGAGTGCCAGTCCAGTGTAAATGAAGAAAATTTCTTAAGTGGATTCCGCTTAAGAGGTCTTTTTTTCTGGTACCAATTATCATGTGTAATGGGATCCCCATTTACCTTTTTCTTCCCGGCTATGTAAATTAGAAAAGTTTTAAAAAAAGGCTCAGGGATCTTCTCAGTCACTGGTACTATGACTTCTGTTATCACTAACTTTGGGTGCTGTGTTGGACTAGCCAGCCTGTATGTATGGGGGCACAAATCCATGTAGAAAGGGGGGTAAACATTGCTACTGTGTAGGTCATATGACTTACAATCACTTTCTGAGTGTGTGTTTTTGAAAGTGTCTTTTAATTTTTATGCTGTTTTCATTATATTCAAATCTATAGTGAAAAAGAGCTGGCCTAGGTAATGACATTTATAAATTGAGTTTTGGAAAACTCCTCCAGAATCTACTTCTTACATGTCATTCATCAACTAATCTTTTTATGTGCTCATCATGAAGGGAAAAATGAGAACCCTAGTTAGGTACCAGGATAACTCCAGAAATAGTTATGATTCTAGGTCACTTTTAAGAGTATGCTGGGAAAATGAAAATAATCTATACATTTTATTAATCCTGGTATAACAAATATTGAATAGTTGTACTTTTATTAGGATAAATTTGGTTGCTAGTTTTTTGGCTTTTGATTTCTTTTTGTACTAGCATCATAATTGGAAAGTAGAATTAAGTGTAATGGCCAAATAGGATATTAAAATTGTTTATTACTGTTATTTCTTTTACCATGGACTACTTAGAAATAGATGGCATGATTTCCAAACTGTGCGTTACAATTCTCTAGTCTTTTGTGTAGACATTGGTGAAAAATAGTGACTTAAATGGGGGTGTGTGTGTGTGTGTGTGTGTGTATGAGATACCTATACTTATATAAAAAGTATATACAAAATTTTGCCTAACAATTTAAAGTGTATTACTTTCCTTTATTAATTGAAAAGTAAATTATTTTCTTTTTCAGTTTCCTTTCACAGTGGTGGCTACTTGGTACAGTTCTCCTTAGCTCTCAGCAAACATCATAATTGATCTTCAGCAAGTTAAATGTAGTAAAAGATAGAGTTTCCAGGGAAAAAAATCATAGGGGTTAGGATTAAGACCATTAGGTTTATACCACCTCTTCCTCCATGGGAGCGGAGGAGGGGGAACTAGCTTTGAAGATTTTTATCACATATATAGTACCAAAAAATACTTCATTTATAGTAAATAACAATTTCTTGTCCATCTGCATTTTTTCCACTGCAAATGGGCTGGATGTCTGTTTTGGATTTAATAAAGAGTAAAGCAAATGTTTGGTTTTTACTTGTGGAGGCTTTTCTTGGATCCAGAGTTTAACCTTAGTAAGCAGGGTAAGAGTTTGGTTTTATATTTGACATCATCTTTATATTTCCTCCTAACGATTCATCCACAGTATGTGAAAATCAGGTGTGGAATACGAGCTTCAGCCTCCCCCATGGGGAAGATGTGTGTGGACGTGGACCAATGGCTCTTGACTGTGGCCTCTGCTGGGGTCGTCTTTGCAAAGAAGCCCCAGAACACTGTGAAGAAACGATTCTCAGTATGAGAACTGTCTCACCCTCCCTCTCCCTTTCGTTCCAGCCTCGAGCCAGCAAATCCACATATGGATGAGCAGCTGTCTGACGCTGTAGTTTTCATACAGCTGTGGCTTGTCCTCCCTTCTCTTCTACTTCGTCTTCCTTTCTCTTAACCCCTTCCATCCTGTCTTTTTATCTTTTATTCATATTTAATTTGCCCATAGGGCTTCCCCCTTCTTTCTACCCAGACCTTTTTTTTTTCCCCCCTTGATGGATTCCTAGCCAACTGTGTGTCTTGGGAAAGGAAGATTCCACCTAGACAGGAGGGTGACCCATATGTGCATTGGCACAGTTGTTATCAGCTGTCTATAAATGGTAGACAACTGTCAGTTATCACTTTTTGATAAAAGCCTTGGGTAAGATATTAAAGTTCTAGTAAACACGATATCAGTGGTATGGAACATGCTCATAAGGTATATGACCAGGCCCATGCAGATGTCAAAAATATTTCACACGTTCTTGTTGGAGACTCGTTCAGTGTTAGCAACATCCTAAGAGCAAATGTCACCAGGCAGGAAAGAGAGAAGCCTGCCTTGGAAATACACTGGTTTATCACTCAGAACTTTCTTCCTTGTTCCCAGTGGCCTACTTGTCCTCAATGAAAGCATTGAAATCCAAAGGCGCAAAAGAGGGGGCACATAGAAACATTAACGGAATATTTCTGTGGAGGGATCTTTCTGGAAGTATTACAGCAAACAAATATGATCTTGTTTAATTTTTTTGATATTTGGATTTTTTCCTAGTTCATGTTTAACTGTGGTCTGTCCTCGTTGCCCCCCAGGAAGTTTCTGACATGAAGAATGAGGGACAGGCGACTGTAATTCAGCAGCTGGAGCAGACCATCGAGGACCTGAGGACCAAAATAGCTGAACTAGAGAAGCAGCATCCTGCCGTGGACATGGAGGTGGCCGGTGGCCAGCGAGGGGTTGAGAACGGAGTGGCACCTTCAGAAGATGTCTGTTTCGAAGCTCTCAGGTTAGGAGAAAATGATGTTCGGCATCAACGGATTTTGCAGGCAAAATCGATACAGACTTCCCCAACGGAAGAGGGCGGGATACTGAGGCTGCCGTTGGGGACCGCGCCGTGGGAGGCTGCCCCGTGCCCACCTGTGGCAGAAAGCGGAGCGTCGGCCGTCCCCTCCTCACCGTCTGGACCTCAGACGAAGTTCTGCTCAGAGATTTCTTTGATCGTGTCTCCAAGGAGAATATCAGTCCAGCTCGATGCCCAGCAGTCCGTACAGGGCATCTCTCAGCCTCCACCACCTCCATCCCTTCCGTCGTCTGATGGTCAAGGACAGCCTGGGGCACAGCTGTCCCATCCGCCTCTCTGTACTGAGTTTGAGACCAGCCATGAACACTCTGTTTTCTCCTCCTTGGAAAACAGCTATGACATCCCGTCCCCACCACCGCTGCCTTGCACAGAGTCCTCCAGCTCCATGCCCGGCCCGGGCGTGGTGACACCCTCGTCTGCCCCTCCCCCTGGCATGACAGTGCCTGCGCTACCCGGTGCAGCCATCCCCCCACCTCCCCCTCTGCCGGGTACAGACATGCTGCCACCCCCTCCCCCTCCTCTCCCTGGAGCGGGAATACCTCCTCCTCCTCCCCCTCTACCCGGAGTGGGAATACCCCCTGCCCCACCTCTTCCCGGTACGGGAATACCCCCTCCTCCCCCTCTTCCCGGTGCGGGGATACCCCCTCCTCCCCCTCTACCTGGAGTGGGAATACCTCCTGCTCCTCCTCTTCCTGGTACAGGAATACCCCCTCCTCCCCCTCTACCTGGAGTGGGAATACCCCCTCCTCCCCCTCTTCCTGGAGTGGGAATACCTCCTCCTCCCCCTCTACCAGGAATGGGAATACCACCTCCTCCTCCTCTACCTGGAGTGGGAATACCCCCTGCCCCACCTCTTCCTGGTACGGGAATACCCCCTCCTCCTCCTCTTCCCGGTGCGGGGATACCCCCTCCCCCTCCTCTACCTGGAGTGGGAATACCCCCTGCCCCTCCTCTACCTGGAGTGGGAATACCACCTCCTCCTCCTCTACCTGGAGTGGGAATACCACCTCCTCCTCCTCTACCTGGAGTGGGAATACCCCCTCCCCCTCCTCTACCTGGAGTAGGAATACCCCCTCCCCCTCCTCTACCTGGAGTGGGAATACCCCCTGCCCCTCCTCTACCTGGAGTGGGAATACCCCCTGCCCCTCCTCTTCCTGGTACGGGAATACCTCCTCCTCCTCCTCTCCCTGGTACGGGAATACCCCCTCCCCCTCCTCTACCCGGAGTGGGAATACCTCCTCCCCCTCCTCTGCCTGGAGTGGGAATACCTCCTCCCCCTCCTCTGCCTGGAGTGGGAATACCTCCTCCCCCTCCTCTGCCAGGTATGGGGATTCCACCTGCTCCAGGTCCCCCTCTCCCTCCACCTGGGGCAGGAATCCCCCCACCGCCGCCACCCCCCTCTGCTTCCGGGATCGGGTCCTCCACTCCCCCCGCAAGTTGGCAGTAGCACTTTATCAGCACCACAGGTGTGTGGATTTCTTCCTCCTCCGTTGCCGTCCGGATTGTTTGGACTAGGGATGAGTCAGGACAAAGGGAGTAGGAAGCAGCCAGTAGAGCCTTGTCGCCCAATGAAGCCTCTTTATTGGACAAGAATCCAACTGCACAGTAGAAGGTAACCCGACAGCGAGCTCGTCTTTGCACAGTTTGTCAATACGAGGGGAGAATTTTACCTTAAAACTCTTGGGAAAATGATAATTCACTGCACTTTTCAAGCATAGCTCTAAAACTTTCTGCAGATTTTTACATCTACAGATGTAAAATACATAGTGAAGCAATTTGCTGTTTAAGATTTTAGGCTTTTCTTCAGAAGTATCTAAGGGGTAGAACAAATGACATGTATCAATCCATAAGGTGTGTGCATATTCTCATCGATAAAGCTATTGACATATATCTTACAGAGGGATCGATTTTTCTTAGCATACATGCTCTGTTACCTAATTGCAAGACTCTACTCATGTCTGAATCTAATTGAAAGCGTGCTTACATGCTCTCTAGAAAACAGGACAGGGCAGAGAAGCAGAGGCAGTTTTAGCTAGATTATTTTCCATGTGAGAATCTACCCTTTGCTTTCACTACTTAAACTTCCATTTCTGACAAACAGCTTAAAAAGGTAAATCAAATTCAGAGGCAGAGTGACTCCTGAGGATGGCATCCTTTAAAAGTCACAGCCTTGCTTTGCTGTTGCATCTTGTCTTTCTTCAGAAACATGCTACACAAAATAAACACATCCACACCCCATGATTGAAATGATCTAGTTTTGAGAATTTCATGGCACCTCTGTAGATGATCGGGGACATAATGTGAAGTCATAAGATCATACCTGGGAAGGAACATTATAAAAGAACACTTTCCTGGGGGCAGTGGTACACGCCTGTAGTCCCAGCTTACTTGGGAGGCTGAGGTGAGAGGATCGCTTGAGCCTAGAAATTGGAAGTTGCAGGGAGCTATGATTGTGCCACTGCACTCCAGCCTGGGCAACAGAACAAGACCCCGTCTCAAAAAAAGAAAAAAAAAGTACTTTCCACCATTTACCCTATTGGCGTATTATTCATCCAAGCCCAGTCCATAATCTGTGCTTCCTGCCCTGAGACAGTGCTCTGGATTATGTTGGTGGAAGGGAAAAAATGCACTTTCAACCTCACTGGCCTTCGTTGTTTCATGATTCCTTGAATTTTCTTTATGTGATGTAGCATGCACTTCGAAACAAGGTATTTACCAGGCTCATTGTCATTTCTTATATTAATTTTATCTTCATGAAATCATATCGGGACAGGAATCTATATATCCTGACTATTTCTAACTTCGCAGTTCGTTCTCTGTGTAGTTGCCACGTCACTTGTATATGCCGAGGAATCATTTTTAAGCTGTGCCCTGAACTCATTTTCTCTGGATACATGATAGCTAGTTCTTTTGTTTTACTGTTGTTGTTTTGCTTTTTAAAAAAAATGCATTTACCCTTTGTAGGTGGTGGTACATGAAGCTGTAGTCACAGAGAAGCCAAATTACAATGTGGTGATGGGAGGTGGTGAGGGGAGGGAGGATGCTATTAATATCTTGGAAATATATATTTTTATCCCATGAATAATTTACAAGGTTAATAAGTAAAGTTGGGATTCTGAGAGATCAAGCGTTTCTTGCCTTCGTAGCCCATGAGGTAGGTTTTCCTTGGATGTTTTTATGCAGATACTTGCTAATTGAGAATTCCTGAAAATTATTTCTAGGCAAAGGTTCCATTCTATAAAGACGGTATTTTAATGTTCTCATTAAGTTGATTAAAAACAAATGCTGATCTTAAAGAAAAGATCCTCCTTTATCTTTCTCCCTTTCCCTCCCTCCCTCCTGTTTGCCTTTTTCCTGCCTTCATTCCCTTCCTTTCTGTTTGTTTGCCGCAGTGTAGTTCAGTTTGGCCCTTTCATTGTTCCTTTGCTTAATTTTAGAGACTCCAGTGCTTCACTTATTTGGGAAAAAATTGAAGAGCCATCCATAGATTGTCATGAATTTGAGGAATTATTTTCTAAAACTGCTGTAAAGGAGAGAAAGAAACCTATTTCTGATACTATCTCAAAAACGAAGGCTAAACAAGTGAGTATTCTTGTGCTTTCTGAATTTGGACGGTATTTCTGGCATAAGCGTGAACTTGCATTGGAGAAAAACTTTGGAATAGTTTCTGGGCTGTGTAAACCTCCACGGACCTGACACAGATAGCAAAGGTTAGAATATTAGAACATGGGGTTAAGTAACCCCAGTCCAAATAGAACAACAAATAATCATGTCCATCACGTGATAACGCCCTCTATTTGTAACTTCATAATACATATTTCCAAAATCTCAGCCATCGTTTCTTTCCAGAACTAGTTGTCTGAAAGTAAATTTTCACTTGATTTAAATCCATTTGAGTGCTAGTATGGGTGGGAAGAACGGAAAGAGTGGGCAAAGAAAAGTAAGCAAGAAGTTCCATCCTTAGTAACCGATAATGTGTTTGGTGTTTTGTTGCATTCGCGTGCTGTTAAAATCCAGCTAAATAGTCACGTTGTACTTGAAATATAGAAGAAAATCTCGTCTCCATTTCTCACTTCTCCATTCCATTGTTAGCTCCTTTGATCTAACCCGTGACACTTGAGTAAGAAAAAGTTAAGACTGGTGCATTTCCAGAAAAACATTTTCAAGCCACATTTTTCAACGGATGTATCCATTGGACTTGATCATAAAATGATGTTGTTTTAAATTTCTCTAGGCTGTCATTCAGGAAGCTGTAGTAAAACCCCCCCAGTAATGAGCTCCAGATAGAAGGAATGACTATTGGTGTCCATCTTTTACCCTGAAATGGGGAGTGGCTACATTTCCTAACTTTTACAAGGTGGTAGAAAAGAAGGCCGTGGGGACAAAGGAATGGCAGACGGCTCAGTCCTGGGAGCAGAGGAAGGGAAATGAGGCCAGTGTCTCCAGGGTTTCTCTGGCCCAGTCTGCCCAGATGAGTGCCAAGGAATGGGGTGATTCCTTGAATTTTTGCCTCTGACCCCAAAGTTGTAGCTGGACCCGAGTTGTTACCATTGATATTTATTTCAGAGCAGACAACTGCCATCAGATGGACACTGCCAAATACAGCCAGGAAGGGATGGATTTGAATGGGACAGCTAGACTCCTGGAACCCACAGTTGGCTGGGTGGGCAAGCTCACCCCGGGCATTTCATTAATCTCAGAATAACGCAAACCCAAATATTACGCAGTTGAATTTTTCAGAAGCATTGCCTGCATTGCAGCCAGTAGGTCCAGCAGTGATTAGAAATCAGAAAATCATTCTTGTAATAATAATCAGTAAGTCCAAGGTGACAGTATATGTTTGGTATATTTGCGTTACAGCACACTGAGGCTGAGTCATCATATCTCTTCTCACAGACCGTATCAGAGATGGAAAAGCTGTCCAGGCAAGGTATATGGGTGGAGAGTACAGACATCGAGGAGAGTCAGGCAGCCAGAATTGTCACTTGAAAAATGGGCAGATGTGGCACAGGGCATCTCTTGTCCAGGGACTAAGTATTCAGAAAATCAAACCGTGCCTTCCCCACCTCCCGACACCCCCAGCCTTTTTATTTGCTGAGGGACTACAGATGTCTTCCAGTTGCCTGAGACTATAGGATTTCATGCTCTGTTTGACGTAGTATGCAGCTTGTAGCTCACTGAAATGTAATTTGTGTCTAAATCATCAAAACTTCAAATTAAACAAGTTGGCGTGACATGGCCTCTTTGCGTATAAACAGTTGCATCTATGTGGAGCATCATCTCAACATAATCACCTCGCTCTGTCACCGAGACATTTCATAAACTGTGAGCTAGAGACTTTGCCAGTGTTGTCATTTGCACTTACTGATGGCGACGCCACCGATGACCTTCAGCTTCAAACAGGGTTCATGGAACAGTCTCCATTGTGACTTCTGATCAGCTTGTTCCGCAATTCCTTGGCCTGGGTCTTGGTGCTGAGCTCTGTACTTCAGGTCTGTTTTTGGAGGGATAAAAGTATTTTTTTCCCCGTCTGTTGGAGAAAAATCACTGCAAAGTGATATATTACTGAAGAAACTTAGTTTTATTTAGCTTCATTGTATTTGGAAGAAAAACCTATCTTTTTCCATTTACTTGAGACATTTAAAATTTTATTTAAGGAAAGTATATTTTTCAGGGTGCATGCGGATAGTTCCTCTCTTTATGGGAAATGTATACTGATTATGCAGACGTTTTGGTAGCTCATAATTCATTTCCAGTAAAATTAATAGCCTTTAATGCCGTGGCCTGTGTTTATGGAGGTATTTCAAGCAATTCTTCTTATATACAATGGAAGCTAGAAGTTCTGTTTGTCTTTAAATATTTAAAAATAGCCAAATAATTTTTCTGTGATCTGTCGTCTTGAAAGTAAGACTGTGGTTGAATGCACTGGTATTTAACGAGGTGCCTGGGCTGTTTTTACTGTCAGGGCAGAGACGTTTTCAGTGTGATAGTAGAAGATTCCTAAGCTGGGCACGCTGCCGTTTGGCATAGGAGGAAGAGGGTTATTTTCTCTGGACACTCAGGCTAATAGCCGTGTTGAAAATCTTATATTTCTAAATCGCTTTTTCTACAAAGGAACTTAGGACAAAGCATTTTATATTTTTTCTCATGGAACATGTATTTTATGTTTGTTCTGTGATGATTTCTTTATTTATCCTTCTTGGTTTTAAAGCATTACATGTAAGGAGATCAGCTGAGAAGGTACATGGAAGTTTATCAGATAGTAGTTTAACATAGTTCTGCATAACCAAATCAGGTTGACACTTCTACATCAGAATCGTTAATTAACACGCTAACGTAAAACAATGACAACACCGACTCTGTCTCTTAAGGAATAAAGAGGAAAAAAGAAAAAGCAATCTCATATGAAGCCCATGTTTAGGCATTGGACACACATACACACTTGCCTGCTTTTAAGGAAGGCTCTAGAGGTAGTAAACATTTGGTCCAATCTCTTCTATATTTCCAGGGTAATTCAGTGATTATTCATGTTGATAATGACCTCAAGTCACCTCAGGATCTTTGGTGCTCAAATAAAGATTGAATTAAGTTTAACTTGAGTTTATGAGCATGAAAGTGAGAGAATTTACTTTGGAATGATTTTGAGAATAAGGATTGCCTCAAAAAACTTTCCAGGCTGGGCACAGTGGCTCACGCCTATAATCCTAGCACTTTGGGAGGCTGAGGTGGGAGGATTGCTTGAGGCCAGGAGTTCGAGACCAGCCTGAGCAGAAGCAAGACTCTGTCTCTACAAAAAAAAAATAAAAAAAATTAGCTGTGAGTCTGTTCAGCTACTCTTCAGGAGGCTGGGGTAGGAGGATCGCTTGAGCCCTGGAGTTTGAGATTGCAGTGAACTATGATGTTGCCATTGCACTCTAGCCAGGGAGACAGAGTCTCAGAAACCCTGTCTCAAGGAAAAAAAAAAAAAAAAGTATCTGGTTAATCCTGTGTCAAATGAAAATCATAAGGAAGTATAATTTGGGCCAGGTGCAGTGGCTCACGCCTGTAATCCTAGCACTCTGGGAGGCCGAGGCAGGAGGATTGCTTGAGGTCAGGAGTTCAAGACCAGCCTGTGAGCAAGAGCGAGACCCCATCTTTACTAAAAATAGAAAAAAATTTGCCAGGCAACTGAAAATAGAAAAAATTAGCTGGGCATGGTGGCACATGCATGTAGTCCCAGATACTTGGGAGGCTGAGACAGGAGGATGGCTTGAGCCCAGGAATTTGAGGTTGCTGTGAGCTAGGCTGATGCCACAGCTCTCTAGCCCAGGCAAGAGAGAAAGACTCTGTCTCAAATAATAATAATAATTATAATTTGGTAAACATAGTAGTAGAAGTAGTAGTAATTATGACAACAATAATAACCATGGAAACCACACGTCATATAGTGCTAGTTATTTTGCATGTACCAGTCATTGTTTTTAAGCACTTTAATCCTCTTATTCCTATCAGACAGGCACCATGATCCTCAGTTCACAGTACAGAAGACTGAGGTATAGAGAAAATCAATAATGTTCCCAAACTGGTAAGGGGCTGAGCTCAGGATCAAACTCCAGCCATCTGGCTCCAGAGCCCCTGTTCTTCCTAATTAAGTAATAGTTACGGATGTGAAATATTTTATATGAGTGTAAGTGCAGTATTTTATTTGTATGGGGACCAGAATATATACTCTTAAAAAAGAATTAGAATTTGTATTGGTTTTCACATATGATCAATATTTAAATGACTGCAATTACACTTATAAAACTGTATGTGAAGACACTTTTAAAACCTTTTCTATCTTCTGACAGATTCTGACAAGGACATAAACTATGATGCCACCGACCGTGACATTTGCCCAGTTAAATAAAAGTTTTTCTGAGTGATGTGAGCTTTAGACATATAAGCTTCTGTAAGCAGTAAAAATTGGGGCCATTTGCTTGTGTGGCATATAAATAGTGGTTTGAGGCAGACAGCCACTGTGGTTAAACCTCACCAAATGTCAAGTGATGGTACTTTTTATTCACCCTGTGACACAAAAAGAACCATCTTTGTAAAATATGCCTTAAGTAAACAATGTCTAAGCGTGTTTAAAAGGTCTATAAAGGAACGTGCTACCCATGATGTAAATTTGCACACAGAGGTTAACAAGAGTTAAGAATCTGTTTTGTTTTTTTTTATTTCAAATTATTGTGGGGGTAAAAATGTTTTAGGTTACATGGGTCATCTTTACAATGCTTGAGTCCTGGCTATAGGTGTGCCTGTCACCCAAGTTGTGTTTTTTAGTACCTGTTATAATCTGTGTTATTTTTTAAAATACATAACGGACACTTGTCCAACCATGTAGCATAACACAAATGAATCTCTTAATGAGTTTCTTCTATTTACCAGATTAAAATGCTTTGCCCAAAGAATGGGAGAGAAACATTATTTATGATAGTTAAGTGTTTGTTAGGTTTCAGCCTCGGGAAATATGATTAGAAAAACAATCATTAACTCTGCTACTTCTTATATAAGGGGAGGTAATAAAAGGATTCATTGGAATTCACATTTATTACGGATGTAAACTTTAAGGAATTAGACATTTGGTATAGTGTCTTTCCATTGCGCTTGATGACTTAACATCTAAAAAAGCCATTTTTTATGTTGTAAAAATTGGTAATAACGATGGGGAGAAAAGCATCCATTATTCAGCTGCTCTTCTTTGGGAGTACGTAGTGTAATACCTCTAAACATTCATGCATGAGACAGTAATTACCATTAAAAGGCTGCTTCTTACTATGTTGGGGAATTCGGGGAATGTGTGTGCTACACTTCAGATATTGACTGGTGCTGGATTATTCACTGCTATGGAAAGGAGAAAGAGGTGATATATATCTGTAAATTTTCACTTCAGTTTTATTTATTACTGCAAGTGTTTACTTTTAGATTTTAAAAAATTTTATCATAATCAGTAGAAATTTCAGTGTTCCCAGGGGATAGGCTGGATGGTAATCTGAATAGTAGAAGTCTAGTTTTTTTTGTAAGAGTGTTAATTTTTCCTGTAGAGCCTGCAAAGGTGTTAATTGTTCCAGTGTAGCAAGGGTGTGTTTGGGTTGACTTTAACAGTTATATTTGTCTTTCAGACTGAAGACCTAAAATGTCTGAAACACCAAATATCTTATAATAAGACAATTTAGATTTGTTTCGGGGCTACACAATAAACATTTGGTACTTTGTATCTTTTAACATCTGCTTTTAATAGAATACATTCCTATTGCAAGCCTTAAAAATGTATTTACATAGAAAACCACATCAAAATACAAAGCTATAATTAGACAAACATAGGTTTTGTGGAATCTGGATTTGTTTTAGATGTTGAAAGATTTATTATTTTTTGAAGATGCTATTCCTATAACTATTTGTAGAGCATACACAATCAATGCAAAGAATGCAACAATACTAAACCTCGATTTTTAAGTTTTCTTTTAGCCAAAAAAAAATAATGTTTATACTTCTAAGTAAATGGCTAAACATAAAAAAAAAAAAACCCATAAATCCATCCCTGAGGGTTAATTATTTTGGACTTTATATTCATATACTATGATGGTATTAAGATTCTGTTGGACTAGATGTATAAGAAAAGGGTATGGATTTTTAATGGATGGGATGTTCTGTTTACTGTGGTCAATAGGAATTGAAGAAAGAGCATAGAAGAGAATACAAATTCTATCTAGAGTGCCAGGCATGGTGGTGCATGCCTGTAGTTCCGGCTACTTTTAGGAGGCTGAGGCTGGAGGATTGCTTGAGCCCAGGAGTTTGAGGTTGCAGTGCACTGTTACCCTGCCTGTGAATAGCCACTCTGACCCCATCTCTAAAACAATTTTTTTTTAATTCTATTTGGAGCAGATGATGGGAAAGTGTTTTCTCAATATTGCCAGTTTAGATTGGAGCTACTATTGCAGGAAGCCCTAGAACACCAAGAAGAGTGAGCCTACTTTAGTTCCACTGGAGAAACGAAACAGCGAAAGTACAACTTTCACTGTTGGACCCTTTTTTGATCTGATGGCAGCAGAGTTTATTCATTTCGGCAGGGAGTACAGCAGAGGAAATGAGCTAAATATACCAGAGAGGGCAAAGAGGTTGTCTAGAGGGCTAATTTATTATGGAACAACCCAAGAGAGACAGTATTGAGTAATTCCAAGGACTATACTTGAATAATCCTTTAGGTTCCACACTGTATACTAGAGACAGTAAGAACTGTGGGTGGTCGGGAGTCGAATGAAGTTTGTAGGCCGGAGTTGGGATAAAGCCTGTATAGAGGAGATGGGACTTGAAGTGGGCCTTGAAGAATTTATTTGGTTTAGATACATAGGGAGGATTAAGGGATGATTTTTGAGACTAGCACCATGAGCAAAGATTTCCTTGCAGCTTATTTAAAACCATAGTAAATCCATCACCATTGTAGGAGGCTTCCCCTGTGTGCTCCTGTCTGAGAGTTTCAGGAATGTAAATGTAGATCATTTATATTCGTTTCCTTAGCTGAATGTGTTTCCTTCTCATCCTCCTAGCAAGTCTTCAGGTTTGTCGTATTAGATATAAGTGTGAGAATTGAATTTAGATAAATTGGACTCAAAGCTTATTTTGCTTTCATGGCATGAAATAGCAGAATGTATGTTTCTTTACCATGGACAGCAACAGGACTTTGGATCACCCCAGAGCAAAGGAGGATTTTACCCCTTACTTGAATTCCATAGTCACGACAGCGCCTACCTTTGGTCTACAGGAAGGGATACTGGGGACGTTGTTCTGATTATTCACATCCTAACTCAGTGTGACCTATACTGAAAAAATGGTGATGATTATTTGAGACCACAAGCTTAAGACTTAAAAAAAAAAAAAATTAGTTATTTGTGCCTTTAGTGTTTTTTTAACTTCAGCTCTTTTGTGGTTGTTTAAAGTTCTATCTTTTTAAAACCTATTATCCTGCCTCTCCTAGGGTAAAACCATAGCCACAGACAGAGGTAGAAAGAGATGCTGTCTTGTTGGCGGCACATGTCGGGGGTACAGCAGAGTTGGGGGTGGCTGGTGATGGAGAACTATTTAAATAATTCCAATTATTTAAATTGGAATGTAAGCTGTTTCTTTTTAAAAAATACATTTGTCATGGAAGATTTCTGACCTTTCTCCTTAATTTTTTGTCAACTGTTAATAGATGAATCTTTAAAATTACTTGATTCATAACTTGGAACTCTACCTGGAACGAAACCCCCTTGATCATGGTGAATCATTATTTTGATGTGCTGTTGAATTTGGTTTGCTAGTATTTTTTAAGGATTTTTGCATCTATGTTCATAAGAGAATGGTGTTGAGTCTATAGTTTTCTTTTTTTGTTGTGTCCTTTCCTGGCTTTGGTATAAAGTGATTGATACTGGCATCATATAATGAGCTAGGGAGAGTTCCCGCCTCCTTGATGTTATGGAATAATTTCTCTAGGATAGGTACCAGTTTTTCTTTGTAAGTCTGGTGGAATTCAGCTGTGAATCCACCTGTTCTGGGGCTTTTTTTGTTGTTGTTGTTGTTGGGAGATTGTTTTTTTATTAGTGTTTCAGTCTTGCTGCCTCTTAGTGGTTTGTTCGGGATCTCTATTTCTTCCTGATTAAGTCTTAGGAGATTGTGTGTTTCTCGGAATTTATCCATTTCCTCTACATTTTCTAGCATATGCATATTGAGATTTTCATAGTATTCATGGGTAATATTTTCTATTTCTGTGGTATCAATTGTAATAACTCCTTTTGCTTTGCTGATTGAGCTTAGTTGAGTCATTTCTATTTCTGGTTAATCTAGCTAGAAGTCTGTGATTTTGTTTATCTTTTCAAAGAACCAACTTTTTGTTTCATTTATTCTTTGTATTTTTTTGTTGGTTTCTATTTTGTTCTTCTCTGAGCTTTGTCATTTCTTTGTTAGATTTAGGTATGTTTGCTCTTTCTTTTCTAGCTCCTTTGCATGTGACATTAGGTTGTTAATTTGTGATCTTTTTGTCTTTTTGATGGTAGGCACTTAAGTCTATGAATTTTTCCCTGAGAACTGCTTTTGCTGTGTCCCATAGATATTGACAGCTTGTGTCCTGTTTGCCATTCAGTTGGAGGAATCTTTTGATTTTTTCATCTTAATTGCGTCATTGATCCTGCAGCAGGTTGCTTAATTTCCATTACTTTGTGTAGATTTGAGTGTTTCTGTTGGAATTTATTTCTAGTTTTAGTCCACTGTGGCCTGAGAAGATGCATGGCATGATTTTGATTTTTTTTTTTTTTTAAATTTGATGAAACATTTGTGTCCAAAAAGATATGATAAGTCTTGGAGAATGTCCAATGTGCTGATGAGAAGAATGTATATTCAGTAGGTTTTTGGTAGAATATTCTGTAAATGTCTGTTAGATCCATTTATTCTAGAGTTCTTTTTGAGTCCAGTGTTTCATTATTGATTTTATGCTTTGATGATCTGTCCAGTTCTGTCAGTGAAGTAATCAAGATTTCAGACTATAATTTTCTGGCTAAGTAATTCTTTCTTCAAGCTCAAAAACTTTTTTTTCCCCTCAAAATATATGGTCAAAAGTATAAGCCATTTTAAACTTAAAAAACAATATAGTTTTATGGGCAAGAGTCCATTAAAGGAGAAATTTATATCTTTTTCTCTTTGCTCTTGATGAAGAGACTAAAGATCTATGGACTGTGTGATTTTTCTCTTTGGTGTAGTGTAGGGCTCTGGGAATATAATTAAAGTCCCTTTAGAAAACCTTACTGGCCTTGCAGTCTGTGCTTTGGGACACAGTCACCAGCATTCCCCAGAGGATAGATTTTCTGCGTTTATGAAGGTTACCTCTGCTGTTGGTTGAACATTTGACTACAAACTATTTTATTGCCTGTTTTGATGAAAGTTTGGAAGAATCTTTCTTCTGTCAAGTCCTCATGTAGGAAAGAGGATTGAAAGCAAAATCTTAGGATCTTTGTGTTTTTTTAACTTCCATATTGAACAGACATGCGTGGTAAAGGAGATTTGCGTTAATGAAGCTAAATTTAAATGCATACGTTAAAATTGGCCTGTCCTCTTTTGCTTTCTCCTTGTCTCTCTCTCTCCTTCCTCCTCTCCTTTCTCTCCTGCTCCCTCCCATGTGCAGTGGTATATGATGTTCCATGCTCTCTTGGTAACCAGCGCCCCCTGTCTTCCATGCACATATATAGCATGATCAAAAAATGTTTTCTTGGTGACACAGTTAATGCCTCTGTAGAAGACTTAGGAATTAATATTCTGCTAATTACAGTATCAATGTCCTGTGTATATATATGTTTAGCCTCAAAATGAAAAAAAAATCACTATGTTTGGTGATTCTATTCAATTATGTGTTGTACCAGGTTTAAAAGTGAATGAAATGCCTGTGCTATTACTCCATACTTGACAAATTTTAACTAGAGTATGAAAGTGTCTAAAAATAGCAAGTTTGAGAAAAAACATTTTAAGAAACTACCGTATAAATCTTGCTACCCAAAAGTTTATGGGGGGAAAAAAGTGAGAAGAGTATAAAGTTGAAATGAGAGCCGAAACAGCTGACATCACCCAAAGCTTTGCAGAATATTAAGGCATATTTTCTCTCTTTTTTTTTTTTTTCCAGCTTGCCATAAAAATCATTATGTTTTGAGATGTATATTAGCAGGAATGTAAACAAGGTTTCTCTTTAATGGATCTATACGACAATCTTTATTATTGTTTTGTGTATTTCTCCACATGGATTCTAATGTTATTAAAACTTCAGAAAACATAAATAGGTCACTCTATTTTGTTAACCCTTAGTACAAAATAACTTTTTTCTCTTTGTGCTTTTCTGTAAAATTTGTTGGTGTTTTTACTTGTGGGTTCTTTTACTAACATTTTGTGTACTTAAATCAGTTACCGTTATAAGTAAAGCTTTTCGTAATTAGGATGGAATTTCTCCTACTTTTTTCCACTGCCAAAACAAATGAAACTAGCATGTTCTTCAGGCACCACTAGAAGCTAGAATGTGAGTTGAGATCCACTTGAAGCTGAATGCTTTAAGTCATCAGCCTTTCTTTTATGGCCTCGATGGGCACAAGGGCTCCCTAAAAACTGGCTTCTAGCTAATCTTCATCCTTTGAGCTGGCAAGGAAAGACAGAGTAACTTATTTTATTTTGAAAGTTAGTTTGCAGTGTTCCCTTGGTGATGCCAGACGGACTTGGCTGGTTTTTTGTTAATAAAAACTTTCCTATTGCAGTAATGCCAGCTTCCTTTTGAATATTGCCACACATGAAGCAGGTAGGTAGAGAGCTATTCCAAAAAGAAGGAAATAAAACAAAAAAAACTCCTCAATTTGACTGTCTCTTCTCCTTCTATATTAAATCTTCCAAAAAAATAAAACTATGCAAAGCAACCAAATATAAGAGTAAAACAAAAGTTTTCCTTTAAAAACGATCAGAAAATTATTTCCCCATTTTTTTCTATCAAGTATGAACAATCTTGGTTATATTTTCAAAATCTGATCATTATAAAATGCGGATGAAGAAAATAACCAAATGGCAAGGTGGTTTCAGCTTCTTAATATTTTGGTGCCACCAAGTTAAACAGGAAGGAAACAGGTGTTAGTGTGAAACATACAGTTTAAAAGCAAATTATCCTACTGGCTACATTAAATAGTGTATTTAAGTAGGAAGAGAAACACAGTTTCTGAATAGAGATTTGAAGGCACAGAAGTTAGAGACCCTGACTTGTTGAATCTGGCTTGATATGTGGGGGACTTGGAATGGTTATAGTGATGACTTGAAATAATAATTAGGTTTTGAATTGATTCAGTGGTTTGCATTTTCAAACTTAAGATCCAGTTTACTGGAGAGATTTTCCACCTAAACGGAGTAAAGCCCTTCTGTAAGGCGATCCTCTTTGGTGTTATTTCAACAAAAGTCTTCAAGAGCTAGAAATCATGGTTAGGAATAAGTCCTCTTGTCACATTTTTCGGCTCTTTATTCTCCTGAGTGTCTACCTTTTAAATATTTCCCTGTTCTCCAGAGCATTTCTAGGGACTTCTTGAAATCATGTATCCTCCTTGCTTTGCTTCCTTCCTGGTAACACATTCCATATGTTTTCTTCACTTTTTCAGGAAACGGGATTACCTATAATCTGCATTTCCCTGAATATCTTAACATTTATACTGCTGAATCTCTTCCATTTGCTCACTCTGCTTCCTTATTTGAAATCATGCAATGCGATGGAGTTAAAAACCTACCAAAAAATATTTTTTCCCATATACTTACAAACTTTTTTTTTTTTATCCATGTCTGCTTCTAATGCTGTAAGAGGAAGGAGTACAGCTCTCATAACTATACTTACAACTTTAGATTGTTTGAGAATCTGTACTCTTCTCTACATCCTTCTTGAGATGCAATTAGCGTTTCGTGTATGGCAACTAGTGTTGCATGCAAAATTCTAGAAGGAACATATAACACATGACTCACACCGAACAGTAATTTGTTTTCAGTTCGCCGCCTTTTTTTCTTAATCCAACTTATTAAGTCATGTTTGCCATTCTTGAGGTTACTAATATGGTTTCACAGATTTTACTGCCCTAATTTTAATAACCATGTCATTCTTCCCTTGTAATAGTCTACTATACATTTTTCCCTCCACTGGGCCACCCAGGACTATGTCCTCACTGTCTTCCTCATTCTTCTTACTGCAGTCTTGCTGTTTTTCTCACTTGTTTATTTTATCTTTTTTGTGTGTTTACTCACATCAGTATTGTGTTTTTAAAACGTAAGCTGTTGTAAATTTCCAGTGGCTTATGTATTGCGCACACTTTTTTTTTTTTTAATTCACTCATTCTCTTTTGCAGGCACTTAATATATTCCAATTATTAGAAAACTATGTATGGGTCTATCTTCCTTTTAGGTTCCTTCTCAAAGCCTGTAAAACCATCTCTCTGGCCAAAATCATTTTATTGATTTTTTTTTTGATTTAACACCACGGAAGTCATTTAGAGGGAGTAACACATTATCGTTATGAAGACTCATACTAAGTTTTAGAGAAAAGTTGACATCTGAAAAGATGTTACTTTTTTTGGAAAAGCTTATTCTGGAATTTTTTTTTGCATTAACAGCCTCCTCAGAGGGGAATCCTTCCCCCTATCCTTGTCATGATTCTTAACCTTCTTCCAGTGACCCCTGGAAAGAGGAGAGAAAGGTGAGAAGGGTCAAAGAAGTTTTACACGCTGAGCAGAAGTTCTGTTGGAGATATCAAGGGTGTAGAGATCTTCCAGAAAAGGGAAAACTCATTGTAGAAGAAAAGGAAACAGCCCTTTTGGAAGGGGGGAGTGCACCCGAGCATTGCATGTGAGGATGCTGATTTGTGTCTCTTTAAGCCCAGATCCAGTCTGGGTCTGCATGTCTGTTTCTTTTCTACCACAAAGAGACGTATACCATGCTTGCCATGATCACAATGTTGGACAATAATCACACGACTTGTGCTTTACAAGAGGTATAAAAAACTTTCTGTCATCACCAGAAGAAGAAAAAAAAAAGATGTGTGTATCAACCTTCCCACAGATTAGCTATAATTAGAAAACCATGTTGAATCATGTTGACTCAGATGAGAATACGAAGAAACCAGGAGTTACTCTGTTCATCACAAGCTGGCTTCCCGACCTTATTTTGCCAATCATGTTTTAGAAAACTAGTTATAGAAACTGAAATTGTTCTCTTTCCTGTCTCTACATTAGAGTTTTTTGGCTTCCAAGTTCAAAAATGGGAAAGGGGGGAAAGGAGGGAAGCCTGGGATATTGCAATAAATCAAGAAGGATTCCTTTCAGTCCCGGGGCATCCTCATATGCACGTTGAAAAACGGTACCCGGATGTCATCTTTGCATGTGATTAAATAGAAGGAGTTCTAGGCCAAGATATCAGTTTTGGATGAAGTTAAAAATTGCCGTGATGCTCATTTGCTTTTCTTTTAAAATGGTCTTTTCATTTAGATCAGCTTTTGATTTGTTAATTGTGTAATCTTGCATCAGCGAAGGGCATACACCTCTAGCTTTTCCTGTCGCCTGGTGGTGGAAGTCAATCAATACTGGGATCCATCTCCAGTCTCCTTCCCCTCCCCCAGTATCAAAGTTGGCCTGGTAGGAAGAATCCCACCCAGGAAGTCCTGGTAACTTACTCATCAGTCACTCCTGATTATTCATATATTTTCTTTAAGTGTCTGTAGTTTTTTAATATCTTAGATTATTCATGTCTACTATGGGTGAGTTTATTTTCTTCCCCAGGAGACTGTTTTTGTGTATAATGACCTTGTGCTTGTAGTGGGGATAGACATAAAGGATGTGGGTTTATGATTCATGCTCAAGCAAATTTAATCCACAAGTGATCTGCTGTGAAAATTGAAGCATGAGATGCTGCTGAGAGTTACGGCTGTTTTGCACGCCTTCAGCTCTTGGCATTGACTCAGTTCTATGGTAGGAAGGTGATTTCCTTTCAGGTGATTGATTACCTGAAATGGATTTTTCTCTCCTCTCATTAGAACCATCCATTGTCCTTAGAATGGAAGCTTTTAGCTTCAGAGACTCTTGCCAGAGTCTTGCCTTTACCTGCATACTCTAGGCGCCTAACACAGTGGGATACCCCATGATATTGATCTACCACCGGCCTTAAAGATGTGTTTTTGAATAATTGAACTATTTGAAAAGCCCATATATAATAAATTAACTCTTCCAGGGGTTTCTTTCAGTGGTTTTATTTTCCTCTTGTGTGCTACTTTGGGTTTAACTTTTCCTGGAAATGCCTTTACAAAGTCGAGTGGCCCTTCCTTTCCATGTCTTCAGAAAAGGCAGTATTACATCCACTAATAGTAGCTAAGGACAGCAGGGATGTGATTTTTTTTTTTTCTCTTTTGCACATGAGAACAGTTATTGAAGAGGGCTAGGATTCTGATCTTGGGTTCTTGGGCCATATTTCTGCTTCTTGTCTCATAAAACAAAAACATGTTATGAAGACTGGGGTGACACTTCTCTGTTCCTAAGTTTATGTGATTGCTGACTGACTCTGTTGATGATTCTTGAGCAGATAATTAACAGGTATGGTCAGATGAGTTGCCACCAGCTTAGAAAATGTTCAGGGATTTTTATAAGAGCAACTCACTGTTGTTCAGGTCAGTCTTGGCTCAGCTGTGCATATCGGCTGCTGGTGCCCCTAGCCTGCACCTTTGCACAGACTGTGTGATTTTTTTTTTATGCATCTGGGCCTTATCTATTGTCAGTTTCCTACCATGTAGAATTGCAATTATATATTTCGTTTATCAATCTTTATTTTCAGTATCTTTTCCTTTTTTGGAGTCTTAGAAATAATTAAGTGCCCCAGCTGGCCTTTGTACCTTGGGATGGAATCACTTACGGAATAGGACACATGTCTTCCCCTCACAGTGAGTCATGGTGTAGTGACATAAGGGAATTTCATAGGATTAGCAAAATCACCAGAGATTCATGTGGCATTAATTCACTCCATGTCTATTTATTGAATACTAACTGTGCCAACCCCTGAGCTTAGTACTTTAGCGTGGGAGGGGAGGGAGATTGCTGAATGGGACTGGGCTTTGAGAGAGAGCAGAGTTGGGTGGTTATATATCTATAATTCCAGGGGATACTCGAGTTTCTTTGCCTTCTTGCCGCCGTAAACTCAAGAGGATGACACTGAGCTGGGAGAAACAAACTTTCATAATCCCAAATAGCATCTTATTCTAAAATTGCTTTTATTTGACTTCTGAATGAATCTTTAAACAGATGATTTGCTTTCTTAGGATTCTGATCTGGCTTCATTTGTCTTCTATGAACACATTGCCCACAGATTGTAGGCGTTAAGCAGAATGAACTGGCTGGAAAAATCCACCCCAGAAATATTCTCCTGTAATATTTTCTAGGGATGCTTGTATACTTACAGATAGTTCAAAATTACTTTTAATCAAATACTTTTATGCTTCTGACTATAGTGTTCTGGGGAAGATAATGATGTTCAAATGAAGGCGACAGTGATTGACAAGAAAGGACTGATTTTAGAAACTTATAGGAGTTAGAATGGCATGACTTAGTTATCTATTAGATAATTATTCAATAGTTGTATTTATAGACACTTGAAATATATTAAGCACTGTGTATCCCTATAGCCACTGCTTCTGAATACTCAGCAAATGATCTTGCATAAAGGAACGAAAACTTATTTGGTGAATTACCTACCTTAGTGTATCATATCCGTCATGTATATGTTTCTGTAGATGCAAGTGTTGGAAACCATTGACACTTGTAACAGCTTTTCAAAACATTTAACTGATTTATAGGCTCCTGGGTGACTTAATCTTGTGATTTTGTTCTGAGATATTTAATAATTTAATCGTAACTATGTTTGTAAGTCTTTAAGAAAATTATTGAAAAGTCTAAAGTTTTAGTTGTTCATTTCATTAGTTGTTCTACCAAAGTTCCAAACAACTACAACTGCTTTGGAGAACTACTTGGTAGTAAATACTAAAGTTTAGTACATATAACCCATGACCCAGTAGTCATAAGAGCAGTTTTGCTTCTATGTGTGTATCTCCAAAAGAAATGAGTTGATATGTACATAAAAATATGTATGTAAGAATACACATAGTAGCATTACTTGTAATGCCTCTAAACTGAAAACCTTCTAAAATATCAATATTAGAATGGGAGAATAAATTGTGGTACAACTACACAGTGGAATAGTATACAGCAATGAAAAGTAACAATCTACTGTTATAATCAACATTGATGGATTTCGTAGACAAAACCAGTGTGAACAGTATGTTTCCATTTATATGAGGTTCAAGAGCAAGTAAAAGTAATTGGTGGCAACAAACATTAGAATGAAACCTTTGGGAGGGGAATATTGATTGGAATTTCTGAAACAGTAGCCACTTTAGGAGAACTATTTATCAAATAGCACAATACCAATTTGAGACTTTGGGACAATAGAGTTGAAGATGCCTTCAGAGATGGGAATAATGAATGATTTGGCTATTGTTAGATGAGGATATGATAGAATTATTTAATGCAGTATGGTAAGTTTCTTTAAATGGGATGTTGAAGAAACGAAAAATGCTAAATATATGCTCCCTGAAAATGATGGCATCAGAAAGAAGACTGGTGGTTTCAGAAAGACTTAAAATCACACATTGAAACTTTCATTCTCTAAAAATGAGCACCATAAATTAGTTCACTGACATGTCAATGTTTATCTCACTTTTACTTCCAAACTCTAGGAGGTCTTTGGAATATAACCCAGTCGCTTAGTCAGTATATAACTTCCAAAAATAATTGTAGACTTGTAAGAAAGCTGGAAATGTCTTGCTCTATGGGGTAAGACCAAATGCAGTTTTCACCCTTGTATCTTCATAGTGCTAAAAGCCACCAGCATGCTCTGTAGATGGAGCCAGAAATCAAGTCTTGTCTCCATGGAAGGGCCAAAAAGAGACATCATGCTAATGGCCAGAGAGCACAGGGAGGAGCAGAATGCTGGAACAGTTCACAAACTGAATAGCCATTTGTTAAATCATTAAAAGTTTATTATGCTAGTCTATTCGATAATTGTGTATGCTACTTGGTCATTTGTTTCCTGAATAACTTCTTCCTTGTCAAACTTTTCATCTAAATTTATCACCGGCATTTTATTATTGTTGTAACCACAAAGGAAGGGAACTATTTTGATTTTTGTTTGTTTTTCATAATTTCCCTGAAATTAAGTACTACGTGAGGCAGAATATTCGATGGGTGTTATCCTCTAAAGTTTGCTTTTTTAGCTAACGACTTGAAAAATTATCTTCTTTGTATTTTAACTGTCTATATTAATTGTGTGTGATACCACAGGACATTAGGGACATAGTGGGGAAAATGAGACATAGTGTATGAAATTCCTTGGGAGGAGTGTGCTGTCCGTATTGAAGCTTTGGAGATGGTGCAGGATAGTGGTCAAGTGTGTAGACTTTGGAACCAGATGCCTGGGTTCACATCCTAGTGCTGCCACTTAATGGATGTGTGACCCTGAGCAAGTCACTTCTGCTGTAAAATGCAGACTGCAAAGGTACCTACTTCATTGGGTTTTTGCAATGATTCCAGGAAAGAATAATATAAAACCAGTGTCAGATAATATTCTCCATACATAGTCTCCTTAAGATAATACCAAATGTGCAAATGGTCTCAATAATAGTCTTTTTTTTTTCCTTTGTGGTTGTCACCTTATTATCTTATCAGCATCATGTTTTTGGTGATAACTAACATCTTCCATTGAGAGAATGCTGACAGATGAAGGGAGATGCTGATGTCTATATTTTGTAGACACATATTTGATATCCAAATATTTTTGGCAATATCGTGAAACATTTAGATGTTATACTCACATTTAATGACTTTCTGATACTTTGGTTTTAATGTTAGCCTGTAATGCTTCCCACTGAATTTTAAATGCTAAAAACATAATGTGAAAATTATAGGTAGGACAACACATATGTAAAACCAGATTTTTAGAGGGAATTCTGAAGGAAAAAAAAAAAAACAGTTCAGCAGACTTGCAGACTTGCATGCAATAAGATAGATGAAACATTCCGATTACCAAACTGTTTGAAATGGTGAAGGTCCAAATTATATCTTGCATAGATTCTGCGTGACGAAACTGGCTAGAGTGACAAAAGGCTATGTTCAAAGAATATAAAAGAGAAAATTGTATATTGCTTTAAATTCAAGGAGTTTAAACATCTCTGCATGATTTCCTTTTGCTTTGAAAAATAGAGAGGGATGGAGATTTATGATAGTTGGTTTAAATTAGAAAAGCATTTTATTTTAAGAGCCTAGTGGTATTTATTTAAACTTTTTATTGCATGTTCCTGAAGCTTTTTAAAACGAAATGTGAAATTTGGAAATGCAACCTACTAGAATACAAATTTTATTAACACATATGGCCTAATGCCATTTGTTTTTCTTTATCTGTTTGGTATCACTTTGGACTTTTTAAATTTTTTGTCAAGATCATCCTAAATGCTTCAGTTTTATCTAAGAAAGAAGTTGATGTAAGTAAGGAATTGAATTTCTAATTCCTTTAAAATTATTCCTTTAAAGAAAAATATCCAAAAACAGATGATGATCCCTTGGTTTTTTGTTAGTGGATTCTCGCACTGTATCTAGCGCTGTTATGTACTGTGTGTGTGTGTGTGTGTGTGTGCGCGCATGGCTAAAAGAGAAGCATGTGAGCTTTGGAGTCGCACTTAGCCAAGTGAAGGAAATCCCAGCCTGCCTGTCTTTGTCTTGGGTCTTTTGGCAATTCTCCACACTGAACATCACTTTCTTCTGAGAATCAATACATCATAGTAGTTATTTTGGTAGATGTGACTTGAATATTTTATATACATCAAACTGTTAGGAATTACTCCATTCAACTTTATTTAGAACAAGCCTGTCGCTCTGTGTCTTTTTTTTTTTTAACTGCTTGCATTCTAAGAAAAGAATTTCACCATTGATTGGATAAATGTGGCTAATCTTGTGGACTAGGTAGGTGTCATTCTCTTTATTTTAGTGCACCTTTCTTATAACCAAGTAGAACGCATGTCTTAGAGTTTACCAAGTCACTCTTTTGTAACATGCTGTTTTTTTTTTTTTTTAATGACATGTCTTTTGTCTGACTCGATTTCTGATTTAACAATGATTTATAATGGTATACTGAATGGCAAAAGATGTTAGTGGCAAGATATTGTTATCAAGAAACAGTGGAGAAGCCAGATGGATAGTAGTTTTTATTTGGCAAGAAGATGTCCTACAGACTTACTTGCACATACTTGCAGTGCTTAATTCCAGTTAGTTGGAAAAACCTGGGATATGGAACCAGTGAGACACCAGTATCAGGATCATGGACTAAATGAGAATAAAAACAGGAATCAAGAAGATGGTGTCAAGAGAGGTTGACACATCCTACTCAGTTGAGGATCAGCATGCAGATTATATTAAAACCAGGAGACACAGCTCTCTAGACTGAAATCTAAAATATACAACAAGAAACCAAGAGAAGAGAGATGGACAGGCGGGGAAAGTACAAAGAGGCTCTGATTGGTAACCTCTCCAAATTCCACAGCTGTTACTCTCCATCCTAGGCTGACTCAGACTTAAAAGCAAGACTGGCAAAGCATAGTATCTTTCCCCATGCCATAGCTCGATACCTGTGCCAAGAGACACATCCAGGGCCAAGTTAAGAAACAGACAAATCCTGCCTAAGTAGGCTTTGCTATATTTTCAGAGTTGATTTATATGTTCCTAATCATTGAGAGGTGTCAACTGGCATTTCACTGATTAGCAAACGGTGCCTGCTTTGTTTCTGAGATTGTGCCTAGGCTGCCCAGGTAGAGAGGATTGTCTGGTGCCAACCAGATAGTTTGGAGATATCGCTCTTGGGCATGGTCAGTGTCAATGCCTTCTGTGGTCTGCAGTGCCTTGGAATGCTGCTGGATGCCTGTGAGGTCGGCCACCCTGCCCTGGGGCTTAACATTAATCTGAGTAGGACAAGGTGGTCGTGTAAATAAGACTGCAGTCCTCCTGCATTGTGGGGGTGCACTAAGAAAAAAAGCCTGATAACCTTTTGCTCTGCAAAATCCCATACTAGCATTCTTCACTTTTGAGTGTAGACGAGTTAAGATTTAAGATGTCTGCTGTTTTCATGAAATACCATCAGGCAGTTTAGAGAAGTCCCTTGGTTCCTGATTCTCATTGGGTCAAAAATCTAGATGAATTTTATCTTTCCAAAGTAAGAAAATCAAATCTAAATCAAAGCTGTGGGATGACCAACAGTATGTCTAAAGAGTTCTTAAAGAAAGGACACTTTGTAAATTTCCCAAGGGGGTGGGAGTGAGCCAGTGTATGTGGTGTTTTCTCTCTTCATTTAAGATGTTTATCCTTATCACTAATAGAAAGTGATAAAGAATAAACACCTTGTAGTGTTCCTCTTGTTGGAATAAACTCACGTGCTTTTACAGTATCATAAAATATAACTGCTGGTTGTGGGATTATGAATTATAACACCAATACCTGGCATCTGCAAGATGTTTTATACTATGCAAATATTTTTCATTTTACCATATTTATTTCAAGTTATGGGACTATTGCAGATGGATTATTAACTGTATTCTAAAAATGGGGAAATTGAGATCTTCAGGCTAGGGGACTTGTCCAAAGTTATGTAGCAGCTAATTCAGTCAAAGACATGGCCCGAAATGTAGATCTCTTCCCTTCATGCAGATCAAATCATTGGAAATCTTGAGCCTGGGAATTGTTCTCACTTTGCCTTTCCTGCTATTCTTAAGTCTCTTGTTCAGTTTGGTTTTCGTATGTCCTATTTGCTCATGCTGTCCTGCTCATTGGCGTGTTCTTGCCTGCATTTTGCAACTGTGAGAGTACATCACATGCCTCTTGATATATTGCCTTGTCCTCTAAGGTCTTTGTGAAGAACAGCAGTTTTTAGATTTTACAATTCTGCTTTGGAATTTACCTTTACTTAATCTCCATAGTTGACTGCTCTTATCTTACCCCACTCAGAAAAGAATTTGCCTTACTGGATCTGGCCATTTACCCCTTTAATTTAATGTCCAGTTTCCAGCAAGGCCATGACATGCCGTTTCAAAAGAAAGCAGTGTGCTCCCCTAACAAGGAATTAGGAAGCAAAGCTCTTGTTTTGACTCTGCGTTTAGACTGCGAGCAATAGTGTGTGATTTCACTAGATTGTGAGAAGTTCCAAAAAACGTTGAGTTATCTGTGCCATTGGATATTTAATGCGGAGCCCTTTGATGGATCATCTTAATTAGCTATTAATAGTATTCCATGTAACACATATAAAATACATACTTTCTTTAAAGTTTTGAATTAACAAACACCATTGTTGACTGATTAATAATTTAAGTGTGTTTTGGGATGTTACATAATACAGTTCACATCAGCTTTCTGCTATGTCTCGGCATGATTGTGCGGCAAGTTTATACGTTACTATCATGTCGTTCCTGAGTTTGGTAGTAGAATCACAGCTCAACCATTATTTGAACATTTTCTTTTCAGTTATTCCTAACTCTGTATCCATGTCAGCTGTAGTGTTTTAATAAAATGCCTATTCCAGGGCTACTCCAGAGAATACTGCCTTTTCAGAATGGAGAGCAGGACCTTTAAGGAAGGTACCTAGGTTATTCTGATGTGTAGCCAAAGTTGGTTGTCTAACCACATTTCCAGGGTTATAAAGGGGCAGCTGACATGAGCATAGTGGTCTAAACAAGGTTCATTTATTAATTAGATGTTTATTGAATTCCTACAATGTATCAAAGAGGTGCATATATTTTATTGAAAATTGTCCCCACTATCATTTTATCGTGTATAATATTACAGTAGGAGAATATACAGTCTTATGAGAGGAAAGGAGAGGTTCCTAGGTCAGGCCCTCTGAGAGTCGTGCAGGAGGTAGGGGGAATGTTCAGGAAAAGCATCCCAGAGGAAGGAGACTTGAACATTCCTGTCCAGTGAGCAATCAGAGTTTATTCTTTTGGCAATGAAAAATACAGAAGCATAAGAAGCCACTGAGTGTCTGCTAGCGGGGAGTGACAGGAGGAAGGCAGGACAGAGGACAGAACGCTGGTCTGAGAGCAGGACTGGGATCCCGGAGGCAGAATGATAAGAGATCTCTGGGAGGAGGTGATAAGACCTGGCACCAGGGTGGTGGTTGTGAAAGAGAGGAAGGAAAGATAAGGAAGCCTCAGCGAACCTGATGTGTGGCTGGGATGGGAAATGAGGAGGAAGAATGAGTCAAAGGTTCCCCACACTGGGGATTATGCATCACTGAGATACAGGATTTTTGAAATAGAGCCGGTTGGGCAAATGATAAGCCGTTTCTTCATCCTCTCGGTCTTCTGTGCATTTACCCCAATGTCTAGCATAATACCTGATGCTTAGTAGGTGCATTAGTTAAAATATTGGTTCGGCTGCCTCTGTGGTGACAAATAAAAGACGAAAAGTTAATTTCTCTCTTTCATGGGCAAGTCTGGGTGGGCCAGTGTCCAGGGAGGAACGGTGGCCCTGGTCCATCGCATGGCCCAGAGATTTATTTCCCAGCTCTGTGTTGCTTCATCCTCGGGGTATAACGTGGTTGAGGATGGCTCGCTTCCATGATTCTGCCTTGGAGCCTGAGGGGAAAAGAGAAGAGGAAGTGGAAGAGCAAGAAGATTCCTTTTGGGGGCTGTACTTGTTAGCTTCCTGCATTCCATCGTCCATCACTTGGTCACGTGGCTATAGCTAGGTTTGAAGTAGGCTGCGGAAAACGTTGTATTAGCTGGCCAGCCATATATTCAGCTGACATTCAGAAGTTTTCTACTAAAAGGATAAAGAGGAATAGGTTCTTAAAAATAGTACCCACCATGGTACAATGGTCCTTAGTTTTTTTTCAACAAATGTGCTTAGAATTTGGTCCTGTTATGTTGGAGGAGGAGGGAAGGCCCCCAGGGAGAAGTGCCCAGGAGGTAGAGACACAGCATAGTAGCTCAGAATGCTGAGCGAGACAGGAGATAAAAATGGATGATGCCATTCTAAATGCTATGGATTTTCTTGTTAGACTGTAGAGAAAAAGCAATAAAAAAAGAGCAGGAGCAAGTCTTGGAGATAGTGCTTATAGGGTAGGTGGTAGGAAGTGGAAGAGAGGGAGTCCAAGGAAATAATTAGGGAAGTGACTATCTAAAGAAACTAAAAAAATATTGTTTACTGAGGCAGGAAGGGAAACAGATGAAATGATATTGTGGGAATGATAAAAAGTTAGAGGACAAAAATAAAAGGTACATTGGGGTAAAGAAGTATGAGGAGAGGGAAATGACTGTGGAACATGGAAAAAAATTAGCTCTGAGTTGTAGCATGCCAACATTAGGCTCCATTTAGAGCATCAGGTCAAATGGGCCAGTCTACAGAGGGAATGTGGTCTGTTACAGAAGGAAATTTTTTAGAAGAAATTTAGTAGAGGGTCTGTGAAAGGTATGGGCATAGGTCCATGGAACTGTTGGTAGTGGCTGTATCTAAGCGATGTTATTATATTGGGTTACTTTCTACAATTTCTGTGTTGGAATTGACATTGCAATGGTTGGGTATGATTTCTATAAACAGTCAAAGAAATTATTTATTTTCTATCCATAGTTTCATTCAGGTTAGTTTTAGAATCAGCAAGTGATAGGAACCACATTTAATTGATAGGAAAGCTGAAATCCAGTCTAAACGTCAAGAAATTTGGATATGTAGAGTTTTTATTCTCTGGATCATTGTGATGTGGTGGGAAAGAGAAGCTGCTTAAACCTGAGCAGGGATCTCATATTCTGGCATCTGAGTTACATTGTCCCGCTAAGTTATTTCTGACTTGTCATGCTTATTTTATCTAACAGGAACAAATTTGGCACATAGTTTTCTTACTGACCCAAAAGTGAGACATGCTCAACAACCAAAGAACCTTTGACACAGATGTCATCTTTAGCTTCCTTTATTTTTTGAACTTTAAGAGAAAAATAAAAAGGAAATCCAGGTCAATGCTAAATGGGTTTAGTAGTTTGTCTGAAGTTGTGTAAGATCTTGTTGATCAGTACTGCCCAACAGAAATACAATGCAAGCCGCCTACGCAATTTTAAATCTTTCTAGTAGCCACATTAAAGGAAATATGAAGAAGCAGGTGAAATTAATGTTAATATAGTACATGTAATTCAGAATATCCAAAATACTGTCATTTGAACGTGTCATCAATATAAAAAAATGAGAGATTTTTGCAGGGCCTATGTGGGTCAAGGGGCTTTCCCTTGGCTATAAGGGTGCAGGAGTCTGGGGTGGGGATGTGAACCACTGGGGGTCACTCACTCACCCTTGTCCCACAGTAGGGAAACTCTGAGGTCCCAGCTGATCCTGGCTGAGCAGGCTGCCTCACTTCCTTCTCCTTCCTGCCTTAGGTCTTTCCTTGCACTCTTTCAAATTCTTGTGTTCTCTCTTACTTAGGTGAGGTTTGACCTGTGATTATCTACTCACTATTTTGGAAGCGAGTACCGATGCCTGTAGTCAGCCATTTGAATCCTCCCCCGCCAACATTTTTCTTGCATTTTTAATGCATTCACAGGTGATGATGAGGCCTTCTTGGCCAAGGAAGACACTTTGTGAACCACTGGACTAGATTTGGGGAGACCAGTTAGAAATCTTTTGCACTGATGCATGCAGGATATAATATAGAACTCCATGTTGACAGTTGGGTTGAGGAGGAGAGTTGGCTTCCAAAGCTTAGGAGGGTCTGTGCTTGACAGAGCTTGATACCATAGCAGAGTGTGCAGGTGAATGGGAGGGAGGAGTGTGTGTAGATGGATTTCTAGATTTCTAACTGTGGTTAGTAGATGGGAAATTGAAGTATCATTATCTTAACATGTGGAATAAAGGAGGAGAAGCTGCCTGGAGATTTTGATCTGGAACTGATATGAGTTTGGTTTTAGACATGTCGAGTAGAGATCTATGTGGGCCATTTAAGTGGAGATAACTTTTAGGAAAGTGGGGAAATGCCAAGTTGAAGATGCAAGCGTGTATGTGTATACAGGAGATATGCTATAGGTCATCAAGTGAAGAGAATAAGGTACAGAGAACAGAACTCCAGGATATGCAGATATTTAAGGTGAAATCACAATGATTCACCTTCAAAAGGACCAAGAAGAACTGGCAGGAGCCCTGGGGTGTAGAGACTTTCTGTAAGGTGTGATCCACATGTCAACCCTATAGGAAGGTCCAATGATGTGTGGTTTCAAATGTGCCCATTGCATTGCAGAACCGGAAGATGATAGGAAACCTTAGCAAAAGCAGTTTCATCAAGCAGCATGGGCCCAGATTGCATTGATCTGGGGTTAGAAATGGTTTTCAGGACAGAGTACACACCTTCTGCTTCTCTTATATTAAATTTCTGCTTTTCAGCTCTGAAGAGGGCAGTGCTATTGACATAAATGCTTTGCTGTATTAGTGGATTCATATTCAAGTTTTAACCTAGTTCTTCTAGGTGAAATTTAATAAGATGCTGAAAGAGCAAATTTAGAATCAAAATGGTTATGTTGTTTTTCCTTTGAGAAAGCAGTGCTTCCTGCGAGGTATTGTCCCTTACCATGGGGGCTTTCAGAAATGATCAGGGAGGTTTTTGTGGTTGGTCCTTCTGAAAGTGTTTTGTTTTATTCTCCACCCTCATCCCTGCTGGGTGAACCAAGAATGCTGTTATTGCTATTAGGAATATTGCTTTACTCTGTGACTTTGTGTGACAGCTGGGTATGATTATTTTATTAGTTTCCTGATTGACCCAATTTAAACCAAAAAGGAAGACAAGGTCAACAAATGTGATAGCTGTTAAGGCAGCTGTCACTTCTGGTAATTTGACCATAACCGTTTTTCTTTCCTTTTCCTCCAGTGTTTTTCTAAGCAGATTTAAAACAAAACGCTGAGAGTAAATAAAAATTGCTGCCCCTCACATGATCAGGACCTGGGATAAGAGATTCATAAGCAGGATTTCTTGGTGGTGCGTTATTATCTGGAAAACATGGTTAAAACACGCTTGTTCTGTAACAGTCCGCCCACCTCTGTTTTAGGAAACCTTCCCATGGAGATTGTGTGCGCTGACTTTTCAAGACTCGCTGAGCATCCAGACTTGAGATTGAGCTGATACAGCCCTTTCAATTTGATGCTTGTATGCCTCTATTAACTAGTTGGAAAGTTCTCCACAAAATGTGGGTCAAATACAGAATGACAGGAACTGCCAGTAAAATAGGGAGCTTTCTAAATGACCCCAATACAAGCTTATTTTCTATTTTGTAGTATTAATACAACTGATTTAGCAGATTCTCTATGTGTGTACTTTCATTTTGCCCTTCAATTGTTGACCTGTGTTTTAAGGATTTAGAAGACTTCTCATATTGGAGGCTGCAAATGATCACATGTAATTGTTATTTTACAGAGACCAGACTTATTTCCTACACTATCAGAAATTTTGCTTGTTGATAGACCATGCTCTTAAAAGACTGGTAAAGAATGTGTCTTTGAGGCTGATGGTGAATACTGGGGGAAAATGATCAATTTTGGAGATTTATGATATTAAACCCAAAAGCCCTCTTCAAACGTTTAAAAAAAAAAAAAAAAGGTTTTGAATACTTTAATGACACCAGGTGTTTTCTTTTAATTTGTTCTTCCTTTAGGATTTTAAAAGCTATGTTCTTAAGCATATTGGTATTTAAATTAATGTTTTCTTTTTTTTTCTTTCTTCCTTGATTAGGTTGTCAAGTTATTAAGCAACAAAAGATCACAAGCAGTTGGAATATTAATGTCTAGTCTTCATTTAGACATGAAAGACATACAACATGGTAAGTGTAAAAAATAAAAATTGACCCGTTGAATATTAAAATTTAAGCTGAAGGATATGATGTTTGGTGGTAAAATTATTTCAAATTTAGAGTTTCTATGTGTATTGACGTTAGTATATTTCCTATAAGTGCTACCAAACCTTTCTCCCTTGATTGTTTCAGAAAGGGTTACTATTAACTTGGCTATTCTGTTATTTCTGTACCTTGCTAAGAGCCTAATTCTCATGTGACATTATCTTGGTTAAGGCTGCTATAACAAAGTACCCCAGACTTGGATGGCTTATCAATGACAGAAATTTATTTCTCATAGTCCTGGAGGCTGGATGTCTGAGATCAGGGTGCCAGCTTGTTTGGGTTGTGGCGGGGACCCTCTTCCAGGTTGTAGACTGCCATTTTCTCCTTGTATCCTCATGTGGCAGAACGAAGGGAGGAGAGCCCTCTCTTGGGCCTTTTTTATAAGGGCACTAATCGCATTCATGAGAATTCTGTCATCATGATCTAATAACCTCCCCAAGATCCTACCTCCTAATGCCATCATGCTGGGGGGTTAGGATTGTAACATATGAATTATGGGAAAGAGACAGATGTTCAGTCCAATGCAGATCCATTTAGTCTGTATTAATAAATATTTAATTTTTATATCTATAGGAAGTACTAGTCTCACTGTGCTCTGTAACTTAGACCATAACTGACGTATATACTTCTGGATGCCACGCGCAAGAGTTATTGATAAACACTAGTGTGAGCCCAGATAGTGAGGCGTTTCAGACATGGAAAATACCTGGAGAAGGTAGTCCTCAGGAGAACAAAATAGATTGAGCCTTGAGTCTCAAGTGTTTGATAAGCTAATACAAAGGAGAAGTAGTAAACCTAAAGTTCTCTATCAGATCAGCCTCAACCACCCTGAGAGTTACAGGAAAGTATGTTTCAGTTGTTTTAAGAATGTTCTTATGATGAGAGATGTCAAATAGCCATCTAGATTGCCATGTTTAGTGACGACATGAAAACAAAACTTTTCAAGAGGCTGAATAACTGTGTTTTTAACTTTGTAAGTATAGTTTTATTTTCTTTTAACACCACTTATTATATAAAATTTCAAACATATGAAATTAAAGAGTTTAATGAGCCCTCATGTACTCTTTGTCCAGTTTCAATAGTTATCAATGTTTTGCCAATGTTATTAACAGCTATCTTCTTTACTTTTTTTTTTTTGGTTTAAGTACTTTAAAACAAATCCCTGCTATCTTGTCATTTCAACCATAAATACTCTGTATTAGTTTTATTTCACTTCTAACATAGAGAAGGTGATTGAGGCTGAATTACTGTTTCTGATATCGTTAGAGCACTGAGTGGAACCTGGGATGTGCTCTTGGTCCTCCTGTTCTAAGATGCCAAAAGAGTCCCTAAAGCAGATTCATCATATGGAACCTTCTAGAGTGAAAAACTGGTCCCCCTTATTCCAGTTATTTGGGACAACTATAGTGTAAACCCTTGGGCTTTTCTACACATAGAAGGATTGAACTGTTTTTTCTAATCGCCACAAAAGAAAGATGATTCCAAATTATTCCTCCCCACTGGTGTTATTGACAATGTCATGACACAGGGAAACAATGATACCATGACCTCTGTGTTGTGGGTTTAACTTACATCTTATCCAGGCTTATAGAATATTTTTTATGTTTGGAATTAGGGTGATTTTTAACATTTTCTAAATGGGTTTCAAATCAGTATTTTAATACTTGAATTTTACCCTCCAGTTGACAGGCATTCTTATGCCATATCCTCCTCTCACATTTATGCCGAGAGATGTTGCCCAAAGGTGAAAAGAGAAATTAAATTTATATTCAGACTGTCCCTTAAGCTGCCCAGAACCTTAGCATAGATTTAAAGCAGATTGAATTATCCGGTGGAATGCCAGTTTTACCTATTAAAGAAATATGGTTTCAAGTATCACAGAGACCTTATAAATCATGGAAGCATTTAACTGGCTTTCTCGCTCACCGCTTTATGAATGTGGATTCTATTTGTTGGGCTTAAAATATCGTGTGGAATAATTCATAAATAGCACCAGCTTGGAATGCCCTGTGAATTGATGAGTAACTCTTAATCACAATGTAAGTTTTTATTAAATTGTTTTGATGGTGAGGAGACTTCCTCCAGCCGAAACATTTGGGGGTGGTAGTCATAGAAGAGACCGCCAAGGCTGGCGCCAAGGAGGACTTGGGTATTTCTGAAGCTGGCAGATGTAGCCCCGTTAAGTCATAGAGCGAAATCTGAAAATAATGACATGGTCCTTTCCTTCAGTCAAATATTCAACCCGGGTTGCGTTAATAATGAGAACCTTATGAACAAAGGAGTCCGCCTGACATCTGTGTCTGTGGTGAAGCCAGTGAGAGTTCATTGAAAATTTGCTCGCTTAACATGCGACGCTCACAGTAACATGGCATGAATGTCAGTAGTGGAAGGGTCACACAAAATTATGCATAAACTTTATCCTATTAGGACGTGAAGTGATTGCTTGAGTCTCCTTGAAACTCTGCACATGGTCTTCTAAAAAAAAAAAAAAAAAAAAAAGGCCGCCTTCCAAGTTAAAGAAGCAAGCGGTTGCCCCTTTCTGTGCATAAAATCCTGTGCTGCCTCTGTGTCGTCTGGAACCCTGATTTACATGTGTGAATCCCTTGCGGCCTCTAGAATAAACTTGACTTCTCTGGGGAATATGCCTCCGCTGAGAAATCCACAGAAGCATAAACATGATTGATTTGGGATAGAGAAGTGGCCACAGAATTTGCCCAGACCTCCAGTATCATTTTGTACGAGAGCAAACTGGGTGTACTCTTCGCGGTCCGGCTTCTTTCCCAGCATCACGCAAGCTCATTCGTGGATACACCCTGAACTTGCACCCGGGCCTCTTCACTCACCAGTCCTGATTGTTTTCATTTTCATTCAGATGTGCTGCTTCTCTGAGACTGTGCTTTCCCTACGACTGGCATTGGTTTCTCTAAAACAAAGTAGATGGAATATTCTTATAAACAGCCGGAATCGTCGTCTCTCCTTCTCATCTTTCCCCTAGAGTTGAATTTACTTTGTAATGTTTCTATTTTAAAGTGCCCTGTTAGAGTAATGAGTGCATGTAAGGCTTGGATTCTAGGTGTGAGAGGTCTAGCCGTGGTCCTACCACCGTTATGCACAGAGCACCAAACTGGGCTCAGCCTCTAGAGGGAATGTGGGCTGTTTCCCACCGTAGCAGATGCAGAGAGTCCTCAGCAACACGTAACAGTCAAAAGACAGGAGAGACGAGATCGGGCTCTTAATTGAGTTTATGAATGTGGCAGATATAAGTGAGGCACCCCCAAATAAACTCTGTGCGTGTGTGTGGAAGTTATAATGAAGGCCTGAGCTGCTGGCATGCTTTAGTGAATCTATCTGGTAATTTCTAAACTGACCAGCAGTTATGACATGACAGCTCTGAAAAACCCCACTCTGTGGTTTAGAATAATTGAAAGTCCATGACGAAGGTGCCGTCCAGAGAGGATTTGCCCCCCACCCCCCTTTTTTTTTGTGCCTAGGTATAGGGACACTATAGGATTACTTTAAGTCAAGCTCTGGGGGTCCTTTTAGGCAGTGCCAACTGCTCATCCACTGCAGAGATGGGTTTCCCTCAGTTAGTACAACCCTTCGAGTCCCAGTTCATTGGGGGGAAGGGTCTACAATCTGTATGTTGAATGAGCCTCTGGGCTTTGCCATTTGGCTCCTGGCTCCATGAAGCTGTCAATAGAAATTCAGATTTATTGGCATAGGCAAATACCCTCAAGGCAAAAGCAGTTTGTGAGCTGCTCAGTTCCCTGGGTTCTCTTTCCTTTTGTTTAGCGTGGTAATTCCTTACTATTTCTTCTGATCTTTGATGCCTTCATGGTATTTTTATAAATGTTTTTTATACAGAATTTTTCATTGTTAGTGGGAGGATTGAGTCAAATAATTTATTCTGTTATTCCCATAAATTGGTATTATGTGAGTATCCTACAGCTTTGTAGGAGTGGTTTAGTTTTGTGAAAATAGGTTGAAATTTTTTATACAACATTTGGTCCATATTTCAGGGGTCAATACGCTATTCACAGACCTTAGGTCCATTTTGGTAGATAATAGTAGCTGCAAAAGAATTTCAAATTCCATAAGGCTTGGTTTTATCTGCTCCCGCACGTCTCATTAACTGATTTCCATGTAATTTATTATCCTAACTGGATACTTTTGAGAGTGGGAGGTGACATTATGAGGCATCCAGTTCCTTTGACTCCTACTTCAGTGCTCTCTGTTCTGTGCAGGGTGTTAGCTTGTTACTCAGTGTGGGTATGTGTTACCTGATAAAATGAGACTATGCAACATATGTAAAAACAAAACCAGCAAAAAGGCATAACAATTTTGGCTGCCAGTTGTTTCATTTTTTTAGAATTATTGAAACACTGGAAAATATAAATTTAGCAAACTATTTCTTGCATTGTGCCTTTTTATACAAATTCCTCCGTTTGCTTCTTGACTCTGTTCTTCAGAGAATGAAGTTGTGAATTTTTTCACATCTGGGAATTAAGGAAAAAATACGTTCAAGGAAATTATTAATGGAGTTGTTTGTTCTTGATTTGAACCAAGCTAAGATAAATGAAATATGTCTCATAATGACATTGTGGTCAATGACAGACCACGCATATATGATGATGGTCCCATAAGATTATAATGGAAGTGAAAAATTCCTATCACCTCGTGACGTTGTAGTTCAACACATTACTTTTTCTATGTTTAGGTATGTTTCAATACACAATTTACAATACTGTTAAGATTGCCTGCTGTATTTGGTACAGTAACTTCCATATAGGTTTATAACCTAGAAGCTATACCATATAGCTATACCATGTAGCCTAGATGTGTAGTAGGCTATCCCATCCAGGTTTATATAAATATACTCTATGATGTTCGTACAACATGAAATGAAATCACAGGAAGAGAGCCCTCACCGGGAACTGAATCTCTGGCACCTTGATCTTAGACTTTCCCAGCTTTCAGAGCTCTGAGAAAATAAAGTTCTGTCCTCTAATCTACCCAGTCTATGGTATTTTGTTATGGCAGAGACAGATTTGAATCCCAGCTCTGCCACCGTCTCGCTTAGTACACCTGGGTAAACATTTGATACTTCATATCTCTATTCCTCAGTTTCCTCTTGAATAAAAAGGGCTGTTAAATGAGCTCTTGCCTGTAAACAAACACACCCACACCAATACTAAACACTCCACCAAAGTGAGTTGTCCTCTACTTCCTGTATTTCTTAGGAAATGAGCTGTATCTATAGGTTTTGGAGGTGTTTGAAACTTAGGGCAACCAGTAAGAGAGAGAACTTAAAGGTTTTATTCCTTCTTTCTTTACTCTGAACAGGTTCTACTATAAGTCTTTGTTTATAGTAGGAGCAAAGGAGAGAGTAGAATGCAGGAGTAGAATGTTACTTTCTGATCAAGTTGGGAGTGAGATGAGAGGGAAGAAATGGGAGTTAAGTTCACGGTGAACATATCTGAGGCAGATTTGATTGTTAGGTTGTCTGGGATTTTGGTCAGCCTTACTGAAATGCTTTTTATTAATACTGGACTGTTCGCATTTCTGTTTTCTGAATGGAGATAAATATGAGAATTATTTATATTAGCATCTCTTAGAAGTTGAGCATGGCTGTATCTTTGGACTCCATTTTATCTGCAAGGAGAGCAACTTGTTTTGGAAACTTTGAAAGGCTCCCATCCTTGTGCAGTTTCTCAAACATGGTCTCTGTGCAATGTGAGTCAGACACATTCCACGTTCGTTGCTGTTGGCTCTGGGTGGCCTGTGAAGGTGGCTGTGGGAAGCAATTTGGCTTTGTTGGGGAGATGAATCTTGGTGTGGGCCATGAGTAGGATCTAAGTAGACACACAGACAGATGCTTTTACTTCTTGCTTTGATATTTTATTGTTTCTGACAGTTATACTTTATACTCATAGCTAGAAACTAGTTTAAGAACACTCTCCTCTTTTTGATAATAGTCTCACAGATGTGAAGTGGTATCTCACTGTGGTTTTAATTTGCATTTCTCTTATGATTAGAGATATTGAGCATTTTTCATATATCTGTTGGCCATTTGTATTTTTTTTTTTTTTTTTTTTGAGAAATGTCTGTTCAGATCCTTTACCCATTTTTTTAATAGGGTTATTTGTTTTCTTGTTACTGAGTAGTTTGAGTTCCTTATCTATTTTGGAGATTAGCCCCTATCTGATGTGTGATTTGCAAATATTTTCTCCCAGTCTGTGGATCATCTCTTCACTCTGTTAATTGTTCCCATTCTTGTGCAGAAGCTTTTTAGTTTGATGCAATTCCATTTGTCTATTTTTGCTTTTGTTGCCTGTGCTTTTTGGGGTCATATCCAAGAAATCACTGCCCAGACCAATATTATGGAGTTTTCCCCTATGTTTTCGTCTAATAGTTTTACGGTTTCAGATTCACAAAAGCCAAAATATGGAAACAACCTAAATGTCCATCAACAAATGATTTGGATTAAAATATGTGGCGTATATACACAATGGAATACTATTCAGCCCCAACAAACCAGGAAATTGTGTCATTTTGCAATAATGGGGATGAATTTAGGGAACATTACATTAAGTGAAATAAGAAGACACAGAGACGAATACTGTGTGATCTCACTTATATGTGGAGTCTAAAAAAGTTAGAGTTATAAAATTAGAAAGCAAAGTGGTGGTTACCAGAGCCTGAGGGATGGGGGCAGGGAGAAGGAAAGGGATGGGAAAGGAGGGGATATGTTGGTCAATGGGTACAAAGTTTTAGGAGGAATAAGCTCTGGTGTTTTGTCACACAGCAAGGTGTGACTATAGTTAATAATAATGTATATTCTCAAATAGCTACACAAGAGAATTTTAAATGTTCTCACCACAAAGAAATGATAAATATTTGAGGTGATGGATATGATAAATAAGTAAAAATATAAGTTATAAGAACAGTTCTTTAAAAGTCTGGAAATACCCTTTCTGAATCCTGAGAACTTTGAAGGATCATTTTATGGTGACTCTCTTTGCGTGTATTTGGATAGTCTACACACTAGCAGTGCCTTTACCCCACTGTGCTGCCTCTGAATAATGTTTTTCTTATGAAATTGTCTACCAAACACATTGTAGATTACAAACTCCAGGTCCTTTTTGTAGAGTCTGGTTTCATTCTTGGAGACACAAGCTTTTTTTCACTTGCCTATTAATTACCATAAGAAAGTTTATCTATAATCAATTGTTTATTTTTGTAATATTCTCAAAAATTGGGCTCAACATGGGCCACGTTGCTTTTTTCCCCACTAGGTTTTTCAGTGTCTGGCTTCTTTGTGAAACTCAAGTTTATAAGGCTTGCTTAGAAATTGCTTCATGCCCTTTCTTTACCTTTATTTTAAGTGTTTTCGTCACATGGGATATAGAATTTTAAGACCTGTTTATTATATTTATTGAGACATTAAAAATGTAGTAAATGCTATTGGGAGGTTCAGTGAATGGTTTCCATTGAAATGTAAAGTCACTTAGAATTAGAAATTTGAGAAGAAAGTGAGCCTGTGTAACCTTTTCATCAATTGTAGCCTTGTAGTGGAGAAAAGTACATGTGAGATAGTACGCTTTCATTAAAACCTACTTTCAGAAATTTAATATCAGGATATGTTTTAATTTAAAATATAAGTTCGTTACCTAGAGTTTTTTTTTAATAGAAGAAAGACCTCATATATCATTTGAAGTCACACATAGATTATTAAATCAAGGTAAAATGAATTATAAGTCTTTCATTACAGGTTCAGCAAAAACCCTGAGTTGAACTAAGCTTATATTTTTATGAGATTGTTCCACAGCTGGACTTTTCAATTGTATTTTTGTGGGCAGAAGGAACATAATATTTGGGGTTGGACTGAAGCTGTGAGCTTTGGCTCTGTTTATTCTTTTCCTTCTTTGCGCTTACTGTCTGCATCATGTATCATGTGTTTGTTTGTATGCTTATTTTTGCCAGCCTCCTGACCCCCCACTAGAAGGATAGCTCTGTGAACCAGGAGACAGGCCGCTGTAGCTCAGGGCATGTCCCCCATAATGCTGCCTCTCTTCCCTACAGTCACTGGGCGACTATTGATGGGCTTGCACGTGACCACATGGGGCACTCGTGGAGGAAGAGCCCAAATTTGAATGCAGAGCACTTAGTGTGAGCCCATGATTAATCACATTGACTTTGACCCCTGAGCTACTTTGTGTGCTAAAGGTGTGGTGGTTGGGAAAAAAAAAAAATACTCCTTTTGCATAATCCTTAAGAGGGTTGGGATTTGGGCTGTTATTTTGGGGAGGAGGAGAAGTCCTTTGATAACTGGAGTCATGTTTGTATTTCCCAATTGGCTTCTGTACCATCCTGTGTGTATTGACAAGCGCTTCTCTGGCTTCCCAGTGTAGCCACATTCAGGATGCTCTCTGGCCTTCTTTATCTCACCAGATGAAGTGACGATCTGAGACTACTGGAGGTGGGGAGAGGATGCAATGATTGGCGCTGTCCACCTTTCCATTCTTGAGCCACATGTGTCCTTTTCCTATTGAGGTACATTCTAGAAGTACAGTCACAGCAATTCTCCTAAGCTCAGTGTGCTGAGATGTCAGATAAAATAGCTACAGCACTGCAGTCATGTGATGGCGTGCTATTTTTGGCACGGCTGCAGTCATATGTCACGCTGATCCCTGTCTTGCATCTTTGTTCATGCTCACATATGATACAAGACTTCTACTTCCTTGGTAGCACTTTGAGCCAACTATGTCTGAATCCATTTTAAAATTAAACATCTAAATCAAATTATCATGTACCTATGATTAGAAAATAACAGTACAGAAAGGCCTACAAAGAGAGAAAAAAGCACAATTTCCAATTCCCTGTATGAACTTCATCACTTCCATGATAGATTGTAAAGGAATGGATTTTTCCCTTGTTGGAGCCACTACAGACTCTAATGAGGAAATGGCGGAACTTCCGGAGGAAGGTTCTCTACCATTGTCCAAAATGGTATGAAGTCCTTATGAATTAAGTTGTACAGAGAATTTCTGAATTGAGTGAGATATTAATATAGATTATCTTCAAGATTCCTATTAATGCTATTTTTCTGTGATTCCAAATTTAAAGATAGACACAATGGCTAATAATAATAGCGAACACCACCAGTCGTTACATGGGCCTGCAACAGCTATATGAGGTAGGCGATGTTATTATCCGTATCTTTGGGATGAAAACACTGAGGAATGGAGTCCCAAGGGAACCTTAATCAGCAAGCAGTGGGACCATGGTTTGAACACAGGCCTGGATCCAGCTCTGTGCTCTGAACCTCTTCTACTGTCCTTCCTGAGAACTCTCAGTGGGAGTGATTACATCAGTGGCTTAAGCTGGAAAAATGGTGCATGATAGTTTTTTTTTCCTCCATGGTTCTTAACTATAAAACCAGTCTACTGGCTGGTGGCTGTAGTTGCTGTATGTAGCACTCTAGAGTTGTGTGCATGCAGTTAGAGTACGCATTCATCCTGGGTGTGCGCAGGGGGTGGAAGAGGAAGGTGGTAAGGGGAGAAGGCAGAGGACAGAGACACACAGAATAAGACTGCTGTGCAAGCTACAAAGAGATCATTTGGTGGATATCTTGGAGGATGCCTTTGGAATTCCTCTATGATCTCTACCTGTCGTTATTGTTGTCTGAGTTCTGTGATTCAGGTGATGCTCAAATGTGCTTTGCCAGAGAAAGCTGCAGAGTGGAGAGTCTCTCTCTGTGACCAACTTCTGTACCAGTTAGAGAGATAAGGAGAAAAATTCATTCAATCAAAGACTACAATCACTTTAGTAAAAGACTTTCTTATGGATGTATTAGAGTGTTAGGGTGTATTAGAGTGACTGATTCTGCCGTTGTACTCACCAGCTCCTGTTCTTCCCACAAAGAAAGATGTCAGCACTGACATTAACACCAAAGAGGTTGATTCATTCATTCCTACTGCCTTCTTTCCTTCCTTGATTTCTTCCAAGGTTGCATCATTCATTCACTCAAATATTAACTGTTTGCCAACTTTGCGCCAAGCTCCATTTCTGGCAGTGGGGTACAGAGTTGATGACAAACGGACAAAAATTGGCCAGGCACAGTGGCTCATGCCTGTAATCCTAGCACTTTGGGAGGTCGAGGCAGGAGGATTGCTTAAAGCCAGGAGTTCAAGTCCAGCCTGGGCAACATGCTGCCTGTCTCAAAAAAAAAAAAAAAAAAAAAAAATTAAAAATTAGCTGGGTGTGGTGACACAGTCGGTCCCAGCTACTAGGGAGACTGAAGTGGGAGAATCTCTTGAGCCCCAGGAGTCTGAGGCTGCAATGAGCTGTGATCTCAACAGCTGTACTCTAGCCTGGGAGACAAGACGCTGTTAAAAAAAAAAAAAAAAATTGTGACTGTGTAGAACTTACATTCCAGTAGAGGAAAAACAATTAAGAAATGTTTGGTATGTCAAATGCTGATAACTGCTGTGGGAGAAACAAAAGAAGGGAATGGAAACAGGGAGCACAGTAAGAGAGGTGAGGGAGAGGAGGAGTCAGGGAAAGCCTGAAGAAAGGGTGACATCTGAAGGGTGTGAGCAAAGTAACCCCATAAACATCTGTGGCAAGAGCATGCTGGGGAAAGGACTGGTCATGTGCAAAGGTCCTGAGGTGGTAATGTCCTGGCACATCAAAGGACCAGCAGTGGTGCTGAGTGTGCCTGGAAAGTACTCATGGAGGAGGGAAGTTGGAGATGTGTTTTGGATAAATAATTGGGGTGGGGCAGATTGTGCATGGACTTTGTGGCTTTTTAAGAACTTTTTTTTTTTTTTTTTTTTTTTTTTTTTTTTTACTCCAAGACAGTTGAAATACTAATAGAGGGGTTAGGCAGTGGAAGGATTGGTCTGATTTATGTTTTCCAAGGAATGCTGTGCTGCTGTGCACAGGTTAGAGGGCGAGGGAGGGAGGCAGAGCAAGCCATGAGGAGACGATCACAGCAACCCGGATGCCAGGTGCTGGTGGCCTGGGCCTGAGTGGTAGTGGTGGAGGTGGGTGACACAGTCAGATTCTTAACATGTCCTGGAGGTAGAGGCAACAGGATTTGTTGGCGTAGACTGCGGGGGAAAAAGGGGCTCCAGAATTATTGGCCTGAGTTAATGAAAGGTTGTAGTTGCATTTACTGAGATGAGGAAAACTGCAGAAAGAGGGTTTGGGAGGGTAGATCAGGAATTCCATTTGGGATATGTGAAGTGTGAGATACCTGTTAGACATCTGAGTAGAGGTGTCGGACAGTTGGAGACACAATTTCAAATTTAGTAGGAGATTCAGGCTGGTGATACACAATGGAATTCATCAGCATCTTGATGCTATTTAAGTCAAGGGAGTAAGTGTAGGTGGGGAAGAACAGAAATCTTAAGTGTTGAGCCCTGGAGTTCGGCACTGAGAGTTTGCAGAGAGAAGATGAACCAACAGAGACTGAGAGGAAGTTGTCGGTCAAGTAGGAGGCAAACCAAGAGAGTGTTTTGTCTTGAAACCAAGTGAAGAAACCTTTTCAAGGAAAAGGGAGTGATCAGCTTGCTCAGGTGTTTCCGATCAGTCAGGTTAGCTGGTGGTTATCAGGGACCTTGGCATGAGCAGTTTGGTGGGGTGGTGAAGACTAGACTTGGGAGAGAATGGCAAGAGAGTGATTTGGAGACTCAAGTATAGACTCTGCCGAGAGGGAGAAGCATGAACTTGGTGTGGCAACTGGGCAGGGAGGCACTGGGGTGAAGAAAGGGCATTCTTAAGCAGAGAGAAAGCATAGCATGTTTGTTAGCCACACATATGATCCCCTAGGAGTGGAAGAATCGAGTGTGTAAGAGAGAGGGGGCATTGTCACAGTGAGGTCCCTGAGTAGGGGGAGGCTGGCCTTAGATGGGGCACAGACCGTTCATCCACAGGAGCACAAGAAGGGCAAGAATGTGCACGACGGAGGCAGCGAGGTGGGCAGAAGTGGTGATAGGGGCTTCTGGGAGTTCTCTTTTAATTGTTTCTCTTTGATGAGTGCAGTAAGAAACATGGTCATCATCGGAGAATCAGGAGGTTGAGGGAAGGAAGAGTTGGAGATCGGAGGGGACAAGAAGCAGAGTTGTTCAGCAGAGAGGCAGAGTGACTGGCTAGGAAGGTATAGTATGATGGCTGGGAGGCCATGGGGTTTAAGGGTGGTTTGTATTTCTCTCGGGGATGCTCAGCTGTGTGGGACGCAGGCATAGAGTTAGGGGAAGAGGTGGTCTTAACAGGTGTTGGGGGTTTTGCCGTTTGAGTGTGATACTTTGTGAGTGGCATAGAGGAGTGCGAGGATGTATATGTATGACACGGAATAAATAAAGGGTGCACTGTGACGAATGTGTGTTAGGACGTAAGAAAAGGAGGGGAGGGACAATACAACGGGGAGGAGGCCAATGGATTGTGTGTCTTGGTGAAACTGACAAGAGAAAACTTTGACTCCACCTTGGGGATGGTGTAGAGGATAATTATGTGCTTAAGATGAGTCAGTTGTCTGAGATCCTCATGTGAATGCTTAGTTGCACCTAAGCAAAAGGCAAGTGCACAGTGAACATTGTTAGTAGAAGAAGCGATTGCTTACCTGGGGTATGTGTCCCTGTTTTCCTTTCTTTTCCAAATGAGACCACAGGTGCCATCATGGTGGTCATGGTGCAGGCTACATTGGGCTGCTCAATTTTCCACAAACATGTAAGTTTTTACAACATCCTTGAGATTATACCCTGTTTGAATCCACTATAGTGTTGACTATAGGGTGTTCTATGAATAGATGGGTGAGGAATTAAAACAAGTGGAAAGTGAAGGGCAGAGAGATGTATTCTACAATGAGTATATGATATATTTTTAGTAGCTCTGTCCGGAAAGGAGGCAGAATGTGCAAGATTTCCTCATTTGCTCATCCGATTTGGCACGAGTTCACCTGGGAAATTGAGTTTTGGTGTAGATAATTCGAAGTTGTTTTAAAATCAGGTTGTGCATTTGCATTGTTTTCATTGAACAGTTGGTTTTATTAAATGTTTCTTCTATTAAAAAGCATACACAGTGGTAGCTTTCTTGATTTGCTAACATTCACATAAAGATAAATTTGAAATATTTATGTTTATAGGTAAAGTACTAATAGTTAAATGTAAACAGAAAATTTGATTGCCATTGTGGTGGGCTGTTGCCTAACAACATTGATAATTTTTCATAATAGCCATTTGGAAGAGAACACTAATTGAGTTATCTATAGGATCTAAGTTGATATTAATTATTTCTTTTGGAAACAGATACATTTCTTTTAATTCTTAGACTTTTCCACTTTAAAATCTGGTATGATCAATCTGGTTTAGACCTGTTAGCTTCCATGTTTTCGGACTGCTATATTTGAATGCAGTTGTGCTATGCCTTTCTGCTTATTTTCTTAAAGGGAGAAAGATGTGTTTTTATCAAGCTTATGCCTCATCCAACTGTTAAGTACCTGGGTCTACTAACATTACCTTATTTACCTGAGTCAAGGCTATTGAAATATTTAGATGTTTGGTGAAGAATAAATTTAAGAATATCATGTTCATGTTAAATGAAACTCCAATGATCATTTAAATGCTAACAGGCTTTGCTACTTTTTGAAATGTTTAGAATAGCTCCAAAAATGCACAGTTTGCATTTTTGAGATGAATTATTTATTTCTAATTTACTCACGGGGGTCCGGTGAACCCTAATTCCTGTTACAGTACACGTATATTAATGTTTATTGTTAAGTGCCCGCTTTTAAAAGTTTAATTCATAGCTATGTGAACAGGTGTTTGGGGCTCCGGGTCTCCCTGCAGCAGAGCAGTTTGAATCAGCAGTGGAGGGTCAGTTGTTGTTATCTTGGCCGTGATCTTGAAGCGCCTTAGCCCTGTCATCTCCTGCACGTAGCACTAGGTCTGGGTGTCACGAAGACATTACATCACTCTCCTAGCATCTGTGATACTCTCGAGTAGTAATTTCAGAATGCTTAGTGAAAGGCTTAAAGTGTTGAAATAGAATGAAGTCTGGGGAGTTTTAACTTTTAGTGTCAATTTTAACTTGTTCATTCTGTGCCAAAAAGGCATTTTGGAAGATGGGGTGGGTTTGTGGTAGCCAAATATCCTTCCTCTCCTATGTCCTCCGCTAGAAGAAAGGGGAACGGAAGGAGATGTGATATTCTCTAAGAAATTTATTAATAGGAAATTGCTGCTTCTTGAACAATGATGGATCATAATTTCAACAGAGATTAAACTTTTTAAGTGCTTTGGCAAAGTATTTTAGCCACTAGCAACCATTTTTTTCCCCACACAGATATATTTAGATTGACTCTGTGTACCTTGAAACTAAGTAAACAAAAAATGCAAAAGAATCTTTACGTGTGGGAACTGTGAAATTTGAAGTCTGCGTTGCTTTTTAATGGTTTGATTTTCATGCGATTATGTAGGTACATTAACAGCCAAGGAAGAGACATTAACAGGTTTCTGTAATGGTAGAAAGAGGTTCCTGGTCCATGGAGCCCCAGGAGGTATGGAACTATGGAGAAAATTTCCTAAATTTTAGTTCATTTCCTTGGATGGAATCTTGAAGAAACATTTACTATTCCTGGAGCAACATGAGCTTGAACTGTAATTTTGATCTCGTTGTGCAGTCGGAGAGAAGAGATGCAGAAGTATAGTATCCAACAGAGCATGTCTGTACTTAAAGTTCATGGCATCTGACGTAGGTTAAACCTCTCCTCCAACCAATGCTTCCATCTGAAGCTTTTCTGAACAGTGAAGCCCATTCTGTATTGTTACTATTTGCACACATTGCCAGTGATCAAGGGATGTCTGGAAGCTCTGACAATAAAAATGGTTTTCTTCAATTGAAAAAAAATTTCTAGCACAATGAGAAGAGAACAGATGCATCTTGTTCAATTAAATCAACATGTGTGGAGTGTCACAGTTGCAGAAATGCTGAAAGTCGCTGGATATTTAAAGTAATGAAGGAGGGAAGGGGTTGGGAGAAGCAAAATTGATAAGATGCCTTTGTCGAGGCATCGCCCTAAGCAATGCATAGTAGTTACTGAACTCTGGAGAATGGAAAGGGGGCGGGGAAGTACAGTAGATAGAAGAAGGAAAATTTCTTCTCGTTAGTTTTCCATTCACCAGTCACCTATGGGAGTTGAATTAAAGTTCAAAAATGGGAGTGAAAGAATTTAACGGAGGCAGTTCCATCTTCTATTTCAAAAGTTTCTCTTATACCTGAAAGTAACTTTTTCTTTACTAAAAGCACATCAGAGAAATCCTAATATTTGAAACTTCTCCCTGTATTTAACTGATCCCTCATTCCTCTGAGACCTTAAATTAATTCTCACACACCGATATATACATCCAATGAGAAAAACGAAAAACCTTCATTAACTGAGCAAATAACAAAATATAGGACTCAACATACAGATAAACCAGTGAGTCAGATTTTTGCACGTATTAACTACATGTTGATGTACATTAACATGAAATTATTCCAAGGGGATCATGATAAATATCTTGCGGGTGTTAGATTTTTCATATTTTTCAATATTTTGGGAAAGTAGTCCTAAAGCACAAGTTAGTGAAGGTCATCTCTGTAGGACACTGAAAGACATTACCGTGACATGTCTAATCTTGGTACGTAAGCTCTAATCTTCTCAGTCATACGTCGTAAGTTTACAACTAAGTTTTATTTATTTTTGATAAATTTTTAAAATTTTAGTGACGAAACTTCTCAGTTCCTTCCCCTACCTCAACATGTCTGCCAATATATATACTAAAGAAGTTGACTATTGAAGTGGAACGTTTAGGTGAATTATTCTAAAAAATAATTTTTTTTTCTTTGCTTTAAAACCATGATTATAATCATTGTGTTTATAAATTCAAGCTTTTCTTTTTTGGGTTTCTTTCAAGGTGAGACATATTTGTGTAGAATTACATTGATAAAAGTAGTAGTATTGGTATGAAAGTTATTTTGGCATAAGACATTTTAGATTTCTGATAGATTCTATACTTACGGAACAATATATGTGCTTGCATTCAAAATAAAATTTATTACTGTTCTCCTTTTAGAGCATGGGTTAGAAAACAGTGGCAAAATGTGATTCCCAGAGTTAGGGTCCTATTTCCAGGGGAACTCACTAAGCTCTCTTTTACAAGAGCGTAAATGTTTACCTAAGCAAGAAGGTGAAGTCCGTTATGCCCAATAAAGGACATTTTGCAGTGCTGGTTTACAGAAAACATTCAACAGACAGTGGATGTTTTACACGAAGTACAGTGCGTTGTTTGAAACTTTTTGCTCATCTATACACTATGCTTAAAATAAACACTATCTGGGAATATGCCAGTCTTTTTTTCTACCTCCCTTATTCCACACCCTAGATTTTGTCACCTGCCAAAGTCAAATAAATCTTATCTAAACAGTTGAGATAAGCATTGAGTTGTACCCAGTATGGTCAAATCAACAAACCTCTCCAAAAACAGAAATGAAATACAATATCGCTAGATTAAACAGTCTACAATAGCAATCATGTTTGCATTTAAAGATTTTATTCCAAAAGGATTACAGTCTTGGTATCCATTTTTTTTTCTCCTGCCTAGACAAGACGGCGACATACTGACTCAAACAAAATGCATTTGTTCTCTAACAATTTAACTTGTACAGCTCTTATAAACAAGGCCCATAGGTGTATGAAGTCTACCGACTTAATCAGTAACTTATGTCGTTAACCTTGTATAAGCAAGCATGCTTGAGATGTACCAGTGTTGGACTGTGTGTTGGATTTATTTTTTTCCAACAGGAAAGCTTTTCTTTATGTAGCCGAAGTACAAAATCTATAGAATCCTGGCACTTCATTGCCTGTATTTCTTACAGTAAAGCTTCACCATGTTACACTGCCTGGAAATAGAAGATAATATAAATGAAAACGATTTCTAAATTATAGAACATTATAAAATGCGATTTTCTTCCTGTCTCGGGCAGACAGTATTTTAACTGTTTGCTGATAAGGTATAAACTCTACAAGGGCAGGTTTACAGTGTTATCTGTAGGGCTGGGAAGGGTACCTTGTTCAAAGTTAGAACTGTACGCATATTCACTTAGTGAATAAATGTTTTCAAGAAGATATTCTGACATCTTTGTGGATAAATACAAATGTTTTGTAATTATTTCATCAATTTCTTCCTTTCTTTCTTTCTTTTTTTAAGACAAGGTCTTGCTCTGTTGCCCAAGCTAGAGTACAGTGATGCCATCATAGCTCACAGCAACCTCAAACTCCTGGGCTCAAGCGATCCTCCTGCCTCAGCCTCCCAAGTAGCTGGGACTTACAGGTGTGAGCCCACAATGCCCACCTAATTTTTCTTTTCTTTTTTTAGTAGAAATGGTGTCTCACTGTGTTTCTCAGGATGGTCTATAACTCTTGGCCTCAAGCGATTATCCCACCTCCGCCTCCCAAAGTGCTAGGATTACAGGCATAAGCCACCGTACCTAATAGCATCAATTTCTGATATTTAAAAGCATGTTTCTGAAATGAGTACATATTTATCTTACAGTTAAATGCTTCCTTTCAATGTCCTATCATTTAATTAGTATTTTTTATATGTAATAAGGAAAGGACAAATGTCATTATTTCATTGTCATTTTTTGGAGCAATACTCCTAAGTTATTGTCAACATTTGTGCATTTCTTACTGTGCAGATATTTACACAGCCTGCTGATTTGAAAATGACCCATTTTTCTCACCATTCTTTAAGTGGATCTTCATGTTCAGCCTCAGTACAGCTGGGAATTAGTCCAACTGGATATAGATAGGTGATTCTAACATGCTACCCTTCTTTTATTTTTAAGGTCTAAATCTTATGAAAAATGCACTCTTGTTTCTAACTTATATTTTGCTTTATAAGAGCAAATATATCTACTCTTATGAAGGTGTATAAGACATTCAGATATTTAGAGAGAACTAAGAGCCTTTCATTTTTGAGTGCCTGCTATGACAAGTACTGTGTTTTCGATAGAGGAATTACCTTTAATATTTACAATATTCATTTGAGGGAGACAGTGACATTACTGGTAATATACCTATTTCCCATATGAATAAACTGAGGCTCAGAGAGCTTACCAAGTCTCTCTAAGAGACACACAGCTGGTTAGTCACAAATCCACATTTTTTGTTCAGTTCTGTCTGAACTCCAAGCACAAGGTTTGAATTTCAAGTAATTTGGGGAGAAAACTACAACTCTTGAGTTATTATTTTAGTAAATTAAAACTTCTCAGTAAACACATTGATGTTTAAACTGGGGACTTGAATGAGAAGGCCAATAATAAAATTTAAAAGTCACACAAATATAAGGAATGAATGCCACTATTTTATTTTGAAATTGGAAAAAGAATACAGTTGGTATATTTGCCATTTAACTTATTATGCCTTTTAGGTAATCCTAAAAATTACTGGAAATATTGTCCAGAAGCTTGTGTGTTTCACATGTATGTTAAAGCCTAGCCACACGTCTTCTGGCAAGATTCCCACCATGTGGGCGTGTTTGTGTGCATACCCAACAACTCCGGGCTTCCACATGCTCAGGAATGCTTGGTGGTGGGAAGTGGAAAGAATGCAAATATGGTGTTTCCTTTCATCTTATTAGCAAGTATAAAAGGATACATGAATATGGTAGCAAGTGTCTTCCTCTCTGTCCGAGAAATGGTAGTTTTCATAAATTGTTAGATATGTTCACTTTAAGCCAAGCAAAACTGAACAAGATTTTTAAAAATTGCTTGGCTGCATCTTTAGGAAATTTTTGGTATGTGATACATTGTGACAGTTTTTGAAGTCATTCCCCAGGTGTGCAGATTTTCAGTTGGGTATTAACACATCAGCATGTCCTTATAAAGAAATGCTGGGTACGATTCTCGACTCCATTGACATCAAATTGCACAGTGACATGTGCTTACTGAAGGTTTCTATGCTTTATTGAGTTTCAAGTAAAAATTTAGGGATAATAAGTTTAGGCATTTCTACCAACTTTTTTTTTTTCTTCTTTTTACATCTTTCCAGCCGAACAATTAAGGTAATACTAGCAACTCCAGAATGAGTAAAAAGTGACCATTTGCATAAACCATAGGTTGTAGATGAGGAGGAGGAAAAAGGAGGCTTCTCCTAGTAATGTCTGTTTCACTCTTGACTTTGCAGTTCCTCTCTTGATTATCGTGTAGCTGTTTAGACTTGTTCCGTTTGCAGCAGATACTTTTGCCCATGTGTGCATTTGGCGTTTGCTTTCTTGGGTGTTTCTGCCTCTGTGGATTTCTGGGGCCAATAAGGCAAATGTGTGACTTGTCTCTTTCTCTTAAGGTCAGCTGTTACGACTTCTTTCTGAAGGTCCAATGATGACTTTTGTCTTTCACCCCATATAATTCTTTAGTTGTCTGCTATATGCAAGGCACTCTGGCATGATCTCATGATATCTAACACAAGGTCCTTACTATCAGGCTTTAAAAAAATCATCTCGAAGGGGAAGAGCACATACTTCTGTACAAAAGAAGGGATGGAATATCTAAAGTGTATCACATGACTTTGATTAATATCAAAGGTGGGATGGAGAGGTTAGGGGAGGCCACTGTGAGCTGTGGTAGTTCGGGAGTGTTTCTGTTTCCGAGATTATTTAGACTAGAGCTTGAAATGGTTACATTGTTAAGAGATAATGTGCAGTTTTTCCACATTAAGAACTGCACTTTCCAGCTTCCCTTTCATTCCTGGTGACCAATAGGAAACTGATCTGGCAAATGAGACGTAAGTAGGAGTCTGCTAAAACTTCATGATTAATAGGCATTGCACGTTCGTTCTTGGTTCTTTCCCTTTTTCTCCTTCATTTTGCCTGTAACGGGAAAGCGATTGGATGGAGCCTTAGCAGACGTTTTTCCACATTAGGAAAAGGCATTTAAAGACACCTTAAAAATTTTTGGCCCTAACCTTGTATTTTTTTAGCCTGTGAAATCAACGTTGACTTACCTCAACTTTGTCACTATTTATCAGGTGTTATTTTACTTACAGCTTAAAACAATTTTAACTGATTCAAATGTATTTAACATTTTTGCCATATTGTCCAGTGGGTAATTGTCAAGAATTGATTCATATTTCATTTATCTTCATTGCTATATTCTAACTAGATGCCACTCCACTCCCTACCTAACACGAGCCGATCTCTGAAGCTGGAGCCAGGATTGAGTTATAAACAAACACGAATGGATGAACTTTTTCCCCTTGTTTAGACCCTGTGTTTTCCATTTTGCTTCCCAGTAAACTCAAAGGTACTGGCATTCAGCTCTTATTTCCCTTTAATTCCACCATAATGCAGATGATGTCCTTTGTGAAAATCCCCCTCCCTTCCCCCAGCTGTGGAAGCTCAGTTTGTGTTAATCACTTTTTCAATTCTTCGTCCACCTACGAAAGTTTTCCTCACCACTGTATTGTTTTTTAAAACCTGGAGCCAAGCACACACTTAGCTGGGCAAGAAGAGGAAAATATTCCTATTATTAGATAAAGGCTCACGTGAGAAGATAAGCCGAAAAAAGTTTGTAAGCTGTGGTCTGTCTTCTAGCGTCACAGTCTCTGAAAGTTTTTAATGACCTTTTTGTGGGGAGTAGGCAAGGTCCTCAGTGAATTCTGTGAGCAGGGCATCGACAAGGGCTAGGGCAGCTGACCGGGCTGGGGTGAACCAAATGCTTTATATCTGGCAGAAATCCTGTCAGAGAGTGTGTGCGATTCTGTAGTTTTTGTTTAATTCAGATCTCCTCCCATGAACTGGTCAATTTTTCCCCCCCCTAGAACTGTCATTTGGTTGTTGGCCTTCCTGAATTGGTCTACTTTTCTTAACTTTTTTTCTTCTTATCTACTTTTGGGAAATTCTCTCACATTTACTTTCCAAACCTTCTGTTTTTCTGTGTCTATTACCATGTTTTTGTGCTTGTAGAACCATTTTCTTCAACTAAGAGGGTCTTGCAGTGATCCAGGCAATAGTCAGGACAGGGTGTCATGGTGGGGGTGGTGAAGTAAGGTCATGGTCTGGATGGGTTTGGAATGTGGAAGCAACAGGATTCATGATGTGTTGGATGTGGAAGGTGAGGGAAAGAAAGGAGTTTAGGACGGCTCATCTGAGCACCTGGCAGATGGAGTGTGTATCCTATGAGACAGGGAAGAACGTGAGCAGAGTTGGCCTAACTGTTGGACATGCAGGTGGGAATGTTGAGAAGGTGATTGGTTCTATGAATTGGGTGTTCAGGAGGGGGTTGAAGGCTGGGGATGGAAGGGTGAGAGTATCCAAGACCACCAAGGCAGTGAGTGTAGAAGAGAGATGAGAAAAGGTGCCAGGGTTGAACCCTAGGACACTCCAAAAATAAGAGGCCAGAGAGAGAAGGATTTGGCAACAATGGAGACTAAGGAATGGGGAACATTACAAGTAGAAGGAAGAGAAAGAGAGAGGGGTGTCCTGGAAATCAAATTAAGTACATGTATCAGAAGGAAAGAATTTGTAACTGTGTCAAACGCTGCCAAAGACTGAGAAATGTACTTGGATTGCACAAGATGCAAATCACTGGTGATTTAGACTCAGTCATCTGAGCAAAGGCTTAATAGGTGGGATTAGGAAGTGACGGGCAGAGAGGAATGTGGAGACAGCAAGTATTGATCATACTTTGTAGGAGGTGGAAGAGTTTTATGCCTTTTTAACTTTTTTCTCTTGTTTTTTGGTCTCTAACATTCCCTCTAGAGGTTTCCTGTAGATGATTTGATCCTTGGCTGTCTGTTCTTGCTTAAAATCTCAAAGATAATGAGGAGTCGTGGGTCCTCACGTAGGGCTTTTTCACTTTGAGTTCAGTATAGCATTTTCTGTGTCTGTTATTTATGGGGCTTTTACCGATGACTCTGTTTTGCTTTTTCTTCTTGGGGTGATGAGATTCCTTGTAGACTTCCAATTTCTGGTGGTGTTCTGGACCCCAGGTCGGGGAAGAGGGCTGGCCGGAGAGGACGGGCTTCTGTGTTCAATATGCACATAGTCTCTGTGTTTTCAGCATAGTGCCCTGTCCTACAACTGTGCTTGCTGGGCTTTGTTTTTATTTCTCAAGAAAATCAAGCTGATGGAGTTGCGGAGGCTGTTTGGGGAACGGGGATGTAACGGACTGACTGGCTCCTTGTTTCCGGCAACTCCTCTCTCTACCCTCCGTTGGACAGGACCCTGCTGCCAGATCCTTCGCTGTCAGGGTTATTTCCCAGGTTTCTCGGTGACAGCGATGCATGTATCAATATCATCTTAAGGGCTACTAACTTGGTACAGCTAGCTTCCATATCTTATTGCTGTCATCTCCCCTTCTTTCTTCCAATCCTTATGGGTTTATCTTTTTAAAAATTCTCTCTCTATTGTAGTTTTCATAGAACTTCAGAAGAGACCAAAATTAGATGCATGTATTTCCTCTGACATCCAAAGCAAAGATACTTCCCATATACATATCACAGTCCAAATCAAATGAAGCTATCTGAATGGTAGGTGATGCTATTAAGATTTAGACCACCTGTTATTATTCATTTACTTTCAGAGACTCACCTTGATGATGTTTCCATCTGACAACTCCAACTTTTTTTTTTTTATTATTTTTTATTTCAGAATATTACGGGGGTAAAAAGGTTTTGGTTACATAATTTGCTTTTGTATAGTTTGAGTCAAAGTTATAACTGTGCCCTTAGCCCAGGTAATAACGCGAGTTTTACTTCTTTCTTTCCAAACTCCAATTCTTTGTCTCCCATTCCCACAAGCTCTACCTGGGACTTACATTGTAGTGTAACTATTTGTTGATATATCTTCCTACTTCGCTATAATGTGAGCTCTTCTAGATGGGGGAGTGTATGTATCTCCAGATCCCCAAAATGTTTTATAAGATATTTTCAAAAGAGATAACAAATATTGTCAGATAAATCAATAGCAATTACTTAGCCCCCAAATGTGAAAGTTTCTTTTTCACTGAAATATACAGGGAAATAGAAATTAACTGATTTTAAAGTCTAAGTGACAGGTTACTTGCAGTTCCTTAAGGAGAGCTCTTAGGACATTTTGGTTCCCCATGGCTAGGGTAAGATGACAAACCTGGGGCCATTTTATATGAGAGGATGCTTCTGATCTCTGTTATACTTAGGGTGAGTTCTTGCTCACACAAAGGTCTTTGCTTCTCAGCAATTTGCACAGCTAACTTTCTGTGGCTTCTGAATCCCAAATGGGGTAAAGATGGTTTTTCTAAGCCGTTATATGTACTCTTTCTAACTCTGTCAGTGACAAGAGGGCATGAACTGTAAATACAGGCTGATTTGTACTCATTTTGTGTTTAAGTTTCTGCTGACTCTGCCTCTCTTTTCATGTACCTTAACCAAAATCAGTGTCGATGGTTTCCCTTTGGGTCCTTGTTTAGTCTCCCATGTCACTATCAGTACAACTGACACTGTCATTTTTCTTTCTGCTGAGAATATTTCCAGCCTAGTTCGTCTAAAACTTCTCAATCAAGACACTGAGTTGGAGAAATATTAATAAAACATTTTCCATACAGGAATGTGAAAGGGGCCATGGTAACACAACCACCATTTGGAGTGTTTGTGTTGTGCGTGGCACTGCATTTTATTTTTATTATGTAATCTGTAAGAACCCACATAGGGTAGACACTCTTCTTATTCGGTCCATTTTGCAGATGAGGAAATTGAGATGCTTTTGCTTATGTAGACAGTAAGTTGTGGAGCCAGTTGGCTTCAAAGCCCACCGCGACCCACTGCTTTCCAAGGCTGTCAGATGACGGTGCTTCCTGACGTGTTATCTTTTGTGTTTTATGTTTTTGAGCTACGGTGTCCACTAGAGTGACGTCAGTTATTTACAAAAAGATAATCAGAATAATCTCAAAGAACGGTCAAGTTTGTCCAGTAAAATTGAAGTTAAGAGTTAAATTTTAGGAATTACTAACCTCGGCCTATTTCAGCCTTTTGACATTCATGGAAGGTATTTTCCCAAGCCTCTTATGTGTTGGGTTCTTCTAGATACAGTGAAAGATCCAACCGTGAATGAAGCTTGACCATGTAATTGTGGAGGGAGGAAGTCTATTCACATTATCGCCTATGTCTCTGTATATCTATATAGCATATCTCATATCCTCTGTATCTGTCAAAATTGGGACATTTGGCTGATATGATAGGTTGTGCCTGTGCAGGATGCCAGCCTTCCAGTCTAGTGCATTTCTTCTTTCCACTGTGTCATGGTGCTTTCCCGTGTCCTCTGTCAACTTAGAGCCTAATAGGAAAGTAAAAACATTCATATTAATAAAACTAATACAGGGTAGAGAACACTGGAATTCCAGTTACTCAGCTGAGGCAGGAGGATTGCTTGAGGCTGGGAGTCTGAGACCAGCCTGGGTAACATACCAAGACTCTTGTCTCTAAAAAAAAAAAAAATAAAATAAATAAATTAAAAAAAAATAAATAAATAAAAGCAAAACCAGTAAAAAAACATTCATACTAATACAGTGAATACAGGGTAGAGAGCAATAGAGAACCACAAGTTGGGAATTGAGCAAATAAGGCATTATTGAAGAAACAGATAGCCATTGATCAGCAACATGGTGTGGTGGGCAGCCTGTCAGATGGCCCCTAAAGATCGCCACCTCCTGGTAGTCATGGCCTTGTGGAACCCTGTCCCTTGTGTGGGTCTGGACCTCATGATTTACATGGCTAGAATGTAACAGAGGTGATGGGATGACACTTCCGAGATTAGGTTTCAAAGAGAAGGAGGCTCTGTCTTGTATGCCGTTTCTCTCTCTCTCTCTCCCCCTCCCTCTCTCGGAGGGGAAGCCAGCTACCTCCTTGTGAGCTGCCCTAAGGAGAATCCCATCTGGCAAGAAACTGATTCAGGCTTCCAGCCAACACACAGTGAGATGCTGAGAACCTCAGCCTGAGGAACTGAATCCTGCCAACAACCAGCGAGTGAGGTTGGAAGTGGATCCTCATACAGAGCCTTCAGATGAGACCATAGCCCTGGCCAACAGCGTAACTGCAGTGTTACGTACGACAGACCTCGGGGCAAAGGCACCCAGTGAAGCTGCTCCTGGATTCCTCATCCACAGAAAATGTGACATGATAAATGTGTGCTGTATCTTTTTAAATTTTTAATTATTATGGGTTACATAATAGTTGTTTATAGGGCACATGTGATGTTTTGATACAGACATACAATGTGAATTAATCAAATTGGGGTAGTTGGGGTATCTATCATCTCAGGCATTTAACATTTCTTTGTGTTAGGACCATTCCAGTTCTACTCTTTTTGTTATTTTGAAGTATACCCTAACTTATTATTGATTATAGTCACTTTGTTGTGCTATCAAATATTCATTATATCTAACTAATTATATTTTTGCACCTGTTGCCTATCCCACTTTATCTTCCCCTCCTCACTATCCTTCCCAGCCTCTGGTAACCATCATTCTACTCTCTGTCTCCATGAGATCAATTGTTTTCAATATTTAGCTCCCACATATGAGTGAGATAATGCAAAATTTGTCTTTCTGTACTTGGTTTATTTCACTTAACATAATGTTCTCCAGTCCCATCCATGTTGTTCCAAATGGCGGGGTTTCATTCTTTTTTGTGGCTATATAATATTCCATAGTGTATATGTACCACATTTTCTTTCTCTATTCATCTGTGGGTGGACACTTACGTTGATTCCAAATCTTGGCTATTGTGAAGAGTGCTGCAATAAACATGGGTGTGCAGATATCTTTTTGGTATACTGATTTCCCCTCCTTTGGATATATGCCCAGCAGTTGGATTGCTGGGTCATATGGTAGTTCTATTTTCAGTTTTTTGAGCAACCTCCATACTGTTCTCCATGGTGATTGTGCTAATTTACATTCCCATCAACACTGTGCAAAGATTCCCCTTTCTCCACACCCTCACCAGCATTCATTATTGTCTGTCTTTTGGATGAAAGCCATTTTAACTGGGGTGAGATGATATTTTATTGCAGTTTTGATTTGCATTTCTCTGATGACTAATGATGTTGAGCATTTTTTCTTACATCTGTTGGCCATTTGTATGTCTTCTTTTGAGAAATGTCTATTCAGATCCTTTGCTCGTTTTTTAATCAGATTATTTGATTTTTTTCCCTATCAAGTTGTTGGATCTCCTTATAATTCTAGTTATTAATCCCTTATCAGATGGGTAGTTTTCAGATAGTTTATCCTATCCTGTGGGTTGTCTCTTCCCTTTGTTGATTGTTCCCTTTGCTGTGCAGAAGCTGTTTAGCTTGATGTGATCCCGTTTGTTCAATTTTGTTTTGGTTGCCTGTGGTTTTAGCGTATTACTCAAGAAGTCCTTGCCCAGACCAATGTCCTGAAGCATTTCCCCAAAGTTTTCTTTTAGCAGTTTCATGTCTTAGATTTAAGTCTTTAATCCATTTTGATATGGTGAGAGATAAGGGTCTAGTTTCACTCTTCTGCATATGGATATCCACCATTTATTGAAGAGACTGTCCTTTCCTCACTGTTTTTGGCACCATTGTCGAAGATAAGTTGACTGTAGATGTGTGGATTTATTTCTGGGTTCTCTATGTTGTTCCATTGGTCTATGTGTCTGTTTTTATGCCAATGCCATGCTGTTTTCTGTTACTACAGCTCTATAGTATAATTTGAAGTCGGGTAGTATGATTCCTCCATTTTTGTTCTTTTTGCTCAGGATGCCTTTTGGGTTTTCTGGGTCTTTTGTGGTTCAACATAAATTTTAGGATGCGTTTTTCTGTTTCTGTGAAAAATGTCATTGGTATTTTGATGGAGATTGTGTTGAATCTGTAGATTGCTTTGGGTAGTATGGACATTTTAATAACGTTGATTCTTCCAATCCAGGAGCATGGAATATCTTTCCATTTTTTGGGTCATCTTCAACTTCTTTCATCAATGGTTTATAGTTTTCATTCTAGAGATCCGTAATGCAATATCTTAAAATCAAAAGGAAACAGATTTTTTTCTGTTTGAACATTTTATTTGGAGACACTTTTAATATCTTAGGTTAAATTGACTGAGTTCCAAAATAGGACATTTCATTCTTCATTTTGTAATATCATGGTTTAGAGAAAACGACATTGAATTTCAGCATGCTCATACCTGTGGTGTTCATAAGGAAAAGTGCTATTATGGCCTTAACTTTTATTTATTGAAAGCATGTGTTTAATCCTGAACCTAATTTTAATCTGACACATTCTTAGCTCTGACTCTAATTTCTAACCAATGTATTTACAGATAACATACATTTTTAAATCAATTACACACATTATTTCAATACTTCTTGAATTATCTTTCTCCTACATAATTGCTTATTTTCTCCACATGATAAACATACGCTACAGACAAAAGTTATTTTTATCCCACTTGTTAAAGTCTCAGAGAAGCTTGGTGTCTTGATCAAAGATGCAAAGCCAGTTGCTATGAAAGCCTGAAACAGTACTGTGTTCTTCTACTTCTCAATCTAGTCATGGGCATTTTATAAAATTGTACATGTAAAAATAACATTGCTGTCCATTTTGGACTGGAGTGATGATTATTAACAACACATGGTCATCTATAGGTTGTTTAAAGGGAGTGGTAAACATCTCCCCTTGTTTTAATTCTGGAAAGTTAACATACTTGACAAATAAATGAATAATCTTTTAATGTACAAGAAGGGCCAGTGTTTCCTCTCAACACCTCCTTTGTTCTTGCACCCTCCCACATAAAAACGAAACAGATGCTTCTTGGTTAAATTCAGAGTAACATTTACTTATGTATATTTTTGAAGAAAGTAATTAAAACTGAATTATAGAACTGCAGGGGGTGGGAATTGTGAAGTGTCCCAGACAATGATGGGTGGTTCTGAGGATAAAATCTTACACTAAGTTGACCATTAGCATTTCCTTTAGTTCCATGAATCTCACCATCTTGCCAAAGAAACATAGAAAATTACTGGATTATTTGCTAGTTGATGAATTCCAAAGTCAGAAACCTCTGGATTCGCTGTAAGATTTTCTTTAAGAGCTAGACTCTGCAAACCTAAAGGGAGTAATTCTGTACACAAATTTACTGTCTTTACCTGGGTTTTATGCATTTTGCTACATAGCACAAAAGTGAAAATTTAGTAGTTAATCTCTTTCAATTAATATTTGAAATATAGTAAAAGTTAGTTGGACTATGTTTTCACTACTTTAAAGCATTAAAACAGTTTTTGATATGTTTGCTTTGTATGCTTTAAGGAGTAAGAAGATTTGTCTGAGAATCTTAAACTCCTAGGTTTGTATTGAGAACTAATTTTTTTGGAAATTGAGATAGTGGATTATTATTAGGGTGGAAGTATCATATTCTACTTGGTATAATATTTGTTGGTGAATCTGGGCTCTGTTCCCAGCTCCAAATAGAAATGGTAAATTACTTTGGTTAGATTTCTCATCCATCCTACGCTTTCGTTTCCCACTTGTCTTTAACTTAATTCTTTCTTGGGATTTTGCCAGAGTCAACTAGAAAATGTCTCGTGTACTTTAAGCTTTGAGAGAAGAGACATTGTAAAATGCTTCAGTTATCAAAATAAATATATCTGATTTGTGTTTACCCACTTGGTGATTTTTCTCCTAGAAATCTTTAACACCACTGGTTACTTGCTGGAAATCTGATCAGGGCAAATTCACCTTGTTTCTAGCTAATATGTTTGTAGAACATACAGAATGATTTTGATTAACCTATACCTAAGCCAAGTAATAAGGCACACCTACTCCAAAATGCAGCGTAACATTTCTTAGACAAACAAATGCATAAAGAACACATTCCTGATTTTCGATTATCTATTCTGCTTCTTCCTTGTATAACATAAGTAGTTTGTATTTTAAGGATGAATTTTTAAGGTTTAATCTGTGCTCATCTCAATACCAATATCAATGAATTATCCTGTGATTATAACACTTTAGAGGAATTATAACAGGAAAAGCATCTATCACTTCTGCTAAGTCCATCAGTTTCATGGTTAGGTTTAACCTTTGTCAAATGTTTTAAATAAATTGGCAGATGTGAGCATTTGTTGGTATAAAAGTAGGATATAGCAGGAGTAATTTGCTTATTTTTCTAATACTAAGGAGATTTTCCAAATTCATTCAGTTGGGCTGTGAAAAACAGACCCACAGTTTCTCTCTGACCTTTTCCTGGGCCATATTCACGGGATTTAGTATTTGTGGAGCAAGTGAAAGCTTTCACACTTGACATTTGGCCCACTGAACTTTGTAGTGAGACAAGTGGAAACTTCGAGGTTGAATCCCCGACCCCCTCTGACTGCTGGGTCCCGAACACTATTGCCAGAGATGGCCACACGTCTTTCCACAGCTGGCTTGTGGCAATTTATATCCTTTCTTTTGTCTTTTTTTCACAGCTGTTGTGAACTTGGACAATTCAGTGGTTGACCTGGAGACCCTTCAAGCTCTCTATGAGAACGTGAGTAATAGAAGGCATTTCATGTGTGAGTGTATGATATATACGCGGTACACGTCTGTGCAGGCATGTAGGTGTGTTGCTTTAATGTCCTCTAAGTATATTTGATCTGGGTGCCATGAATTTATGTAAGTAGGGATTTGTTACCATACTTAGGGTTGTGTGGTCACTTTCTAATTTTGCCTATAGATACATTCACTTTTAAATGCCCTAGACTTTAATATGTTATTCCCTAGAAGTGGGAAAGAGAAAAATCAATGGTGAAAAAAAAGAGGGTTGTGGCCCTTTAAATTCCCTGGCAGTCACTTTTTAGTGAGAGACAGGCTACAGTGCAGGGAGGTGCAACAACAATGGCCTCCTTCCTCTTTGCACCTGTGCAATCAGGAGAGGTAATCTGGTATCAGAGTACAGATCCCTGATATTTGGAGGAATAGGGTCCTTTTTCCCACCTTGGCTCCTGCCCGCTCTGTGCAGATTCTGGGGACATGTGCACAGCTGCCTGCCACAGGGCTGGGGTGGGGGATGGGTGGCCACTAATGTGCTAAAAACTGAGAGTGACCAAAAGTTAAGGTCCAAGCCTTCCCCTGGAAGTTGCAAGCATTCAGTAGACCCCAGACAGATTCTGCTAGTACCATTTTTGTCTAGGTGGGGAAACAGATTCCTGCTACTTCCTACTCTCCTATCTTCCCCAAATCCTGGCCTGAGGTTCCTAATTTCTTCATTCATTCTTTATTTTTGTTTACATCATGGAGCACACAGTTATAATAGCTGTTTTAAAGCCCTTGTTTGATAATTTGAACATCTGGGTCATCTTAGGGTTGGCATCTGCTTATTGTATTTTCCTTTGAGATTTGGTCACATATTCCTGTGTTTTGGTACATTGGATAATTTTATATGGTATCTTGGGCAACATAGTACACTGTTCATGTATCTGTATTCAATCATTTATTTTCTATATCAAACTTGACATTTCAATGAATTTATTATTCTCTCTGATAATAGATACACAATCTGGGTTTTGTTGAAAAAAGAAATTTGTTCATTTTTAAAGCATATTTCCCCCAGTATTGCATTTTCCAAATTGGATTCAGTGAAGCACTCTTGTTTTTGTAGTCTGTGTTAAAAGTGTGTTGCTTAATCAAATAAGTTGGGGAAACCATTAACTTAAAATTAAAAATAAAACTGCTCAAAGCCATAGTCTATGCCTAATTAAATGGTAGTCTTCAAGTAGGTGGCATTTTAAAATAAATTATGCCTTCAATTAAATTAATCTAGTGAGTACAATAGTAGTATATGGTTTGCAAAATGCTACTATAGTGCAGTAGAAATAAATCCAGACTTACACAAATGTATTTATTATATAATGCCAAGGAATATGTCTATTATATAGTTATAATTTAACATAGTTACTGTTTTACTTATTACCAAATAATAGAATATATATGCTTTTTTTTTTAAATTTATTTCATCTTATTATGGGGGATACAGAATTTCAGGTTACATACGTTGCCCATGTACCGCCTGTCCCTCCAAGTCAAAGCTCCAGGCGTGATATATGCTTTTGATGTATTTTTTCACTTATACTTCTTACCATAAGAATTACTACATGAAAATGTCCTCTTAGTAGTATAGGATAATTTTAGTAATAGGATATGAACCAACATTATAAGAGGTCAGTATAATTGCTTTAAAGTCCTTAGATATAGGATTTTCTAGGATATACATTTATAGTTTTTAAAATATTCTGTGTTACAGAGAAAAAAAATCAATGTGAAGGGGAATAGAGATTGCCCAGTGTGGTGGGTACAATTTTAAATATTGTTGTTATTTAAAAGATGACATTTGGGCTAGGAATTGCAGGATGTGAAGAAGAGAAACCATATGGAAATCTAGGAGACAGTATTCTGCCTGAAGTGTAAGCATGAACACTTTTGATGTATTCAGGGAATGTCAGGAAGGTCCAAATAGTGTGAGGGGAGGGGGATTTAGTAGGAGGTAATTAGAGATTTACTTGGGGGGACCAACTCCTCTAGGGCCTTGTAGGCCTTTAAAAGATTTTGACTTTTACTCTGAGTAAAATGGGAAGTTAATACAGGTTTTGACTAAAGGATTTATGTTTTGGAAGGAAAGCTCTGACTACCGGAGAATAGACCATGGGAAGGCAAGGTAGAGGGTCAGAGACCTTTAAGAGTAAGAAGAGATAACAGTGGCTTGGACCTCAACAGAAGCAGTGAAGCTGGTGAGAAGGGGCTGGATTCTGGAACTATTTTAAAGAATAAACCAGTAGAATTTGCTAATAGGTTGGGTATGGACTATGAGAGAAAGAGAAATCAAGAGTGGTCCCAAAATTTTTGGCCCAAGCAAAGGAAGGGGGTTGCCATGAACTGGAAGTGGTTTGGAGGATGGGGAAATAAGAATTCTGGTTTGGTCATGTTAGATCTGAGTCGTCTCTTCATTCATACAAATGGATGTGTAGACATAGGGGTCTAGTAGTCTCAAGGCAGAAAGTGAATCGTGAGGCTCTGAGTGTTAAATGATCTATCAGTCTGGGTTCAATCAGGGGACCGTCACCATTAAGGTAATGTAAACAGGGAAGTTTATTAGAATGAATGATTCACCTATGATGGGAGAGTATGAGAATGTGACAATAACTCTAATGGCACCCTAGGGCTGAGTGAGCATACCAAGGAAGGATAAACGTGGAAGGGGACCCCCATCTGTAAAGTTGGGGTGCATATTTCACCAGGGAAGGTGTGGTTGCAGTCTACGGTTTGCTTGGGCCATAGCCTGTTGATAGTCTCTGGGCGAGCAGGAAACAAACTTCTGGGGGCAGGTGAGCTACAGCTGGTGGGCAGGCATGCAGGTGTCAGGATGCTACAGTGGACATGAAGCCCAGAGTGTGCTTGGGCTCCTTGTTGGGAGGGCCCAGGACGCAACCCTCAGGGCATAGGTGATCCATGGCTGGTGCAGGAGCCCAGGGCATTGTGTTTGCATTGGGAGAGAAGTAGTCACCGGGCCTAGATCAGGATTGTGAGGTTGCCAGAGGGCTCTGCACTCGGGGTGTGCTGCTGGGGCTGGGGCAGAGCACCGCCAGATGTCCTCACACACCTGCACCGCTGACCAGCTGTGCAGCAGGAAGGAGAAAAGGGAAACAATTGCCCTTCCTCCTGCCTTGCCCCTCCAGTGCCTCCTACTGGCGAAACTTAACATTGTAACATCTTTGAAGGAGGAAGTGCTAAGAGCCTGGTCCATTATGTAACAGTAGGTCCTGGGAGGTACATTGGGAGGTGAGAGGTAGTAACAGGCACTGGGAGGGAAGGTTGAGGTTGTGGGGGGGCGTGGTCTTTGTCTGGCATGTAAGTACGTGTACTTTGTGACTTCGTGTGGCGTGAGTCCTAACTCACAAGAAAGTGTCTCTAGAAACAAAAAGTGATGTGTGCACATGTGCTTGACTTGGCTTGAGTTCTCCTTGGAAACCTTTCAAACTTTATTAGGTTGGTATAACTGTAATTATTAATTTCAGCTCTGAAACAGGGTTTGGAAAGTATCTAACTAATCTTCATTTTGACTGAATAGTTTAATGATATTAGTAGTATTTGAGGGGACGTGTAAATTTTATCTAAGGGGAAAAAAACTAATGTTTAAACTCAATTTTTTTGTTGTTGTTAAATATATGAAGAATAAGCACACTTAGCGTTCCACTGCTTAACCTTGAGGACAAAAAAATATTGCTAACCTGAATCCTTTTCCATAAATACAACACGCTTGCTTTTTGCCAGATGCTTAAATGTCATTGGACTGTTTTAAAGTAGTTCTATTTGATCTCTGTGAAACAGATGGAAGTATTTGTTATACAAACCTTATTTAGAATGTAATCTTTTTTTCCTCCTCTGATTGCATATGGTTGGCAGTGAGCTTTCTCTTCTAGATGTGAATGAATTTTGGGCAGTCTCCAAATCTAAACACACCCTAATTTCAAAAACCACAGTCCTGAGGGCCCAATTCCTGTTTACTAAGGAATTAAAACCTAGTGAAACCACATAGTTACTAAATACAGTACATCCTAGTGAGTTTTCAAAAACAAAAATCTTTATAGTTTATTTAGGGTTATTGACTGTCATTAAGTTCAGAGAGTGAAGTCTTTTCATAAGCAGTGTGTAATATTTACAGTTGGTTACGTATATCAATTGCTTCCGATTCTTAAAATATACTCCTTATATGGGATAGTGAGTTTGTGGAGTGGGTAGGAAGTGGCAGATTGTGGTATTGAGAATCAGAGTAGTTAAGGTAGATTCCTTATTTATGTTGATATGACTAACATCAAGTCAAAAAGGGATGTGTTAAAATGTCTATGTATAACTATCAGTTGAATCTTTTTTTTTTTGATGAAAATGGTTCAATTTTGCTTTCTTTTCATACTCAAGAAGCAAACAAATATATATAATCTTAAATATTTAAACCAAACCCTGGAAGTGAATCCTATTAGAAGTTCCACTGAAGGGGGAAAAAAAAGTGAAAAAAGATAGGAAGGGGAAAAAAATTCCACACCCCTTTGTAATTAAACAGCTCTAATCCAATTAGAAGGAAGAAAAAAAAAAGCAGATAGGGTAGAAAGAATTAGAGGTCTAAATTTACACTTCTCAGGATTGAATTTCACAGGCGTGCTTTATAGTTTTAGTAATCTTTACTTAGAGTAGTAGTTGACATACCATAAACTTTAATCTGGAGGGAGGATATAGGGCATGTCACATGATACAGCGTCCTCAAAAGTGTATACCGTATTACATTAATGAAAATGAATTGGATTAACCATCTGTGTTCCTGTAACTTCCTAGAGGAATTTAATTGATTCACGTTTTATGCAACATTTAATCATCAGTTCCTTCAAACAAAAATGACAGGAGTATTGACTTTCTCTGCATAGCTGTTTTAAAACCATATTCTCATATTTCATTGTTTTATTGAGTTGGTTCATGAAAATCCCTGCAAGTGTACTCATTTTCAACCATAAATGTGCTTAAGGTGTATTTCAGAATTAGAAAAGAAAAGCTTTAGATCTTGAATCACTTACAGATTGACTCTACGGACTTAATACAAACCAGAAATTATAATTCTTTCTTGTTCATCTAGGATGTGATATTGCCTGCCAAATCATAAAATTATTGACTGATTTTTTGATAGTTATGCTTCTTTTGAATAAACTGCCTGTATTGCATAAATTCCTGGAAAATGAAGGTTAAAATGATTAAGATTGTTGCGTTGGAAATATGTAGAAATAAGTGACATGGGATTGTTCATAAATGTTTTGCTTCTTATTTTAATATGAGATTTTAATTTGATTGGTTGATATCCAAAAGGCTGACTTACTGTTGAGCAGTGAGCATTTTTATGTAGGTTTTTTTTTCCCCCCTTAGTAACGTACCTCCTTGGCACGTAGTAAGTACTAAAGAAATGTTCACCAAATGAATGCAAATAATTATTTATGGCAATTAGAACACTAGCCTTGACAAGTTCTCTGACATAGAATTTCTTTTAGAATATCAGGGTTTTGATCATGATTTTAATGATGGCATTGTTTTTTAGAAGAAAGTAATTTTGTAATCAATGTTCCACAAAGTTAATTTGATGATCAGTTTTTACTTTCATTAATAATGCATTTGAAAACTCTTGCTTTCTTTGTCATTGAGACAGAAAGCAGAGTCTCTAATGGTGTGTTATAGAATCAGTAACCCCAAGTAAGATGAATTTGTTGAACTGACTGGATTGATGCCCCACACAATTTACCACCAGCACTTTAACCCATTTGCACATCAAGATTAGTGTCTTTCTTATACCTCAATGAAGGAGAATTGCAGAGATTATAGCACTCTTCCTGTCCCTGACCTTTTCCTTCTCCCCACCCACACATCTTGTTCTAAACTAATAGGCTCAATGTAGAAATTAAACCCTTGAAATTTGCTGTGTCACTTCACATTGCGACATTTGCTTGTTAGGTTACCAATTACCACTTTACCCTTTCTTTTGAGGGGCAGTGAGCTGCCTAGAGGAAGATGAGTCATCCTGGATGGATATCCATCAGATTAGGCCATTGGTTCTCCATTCTCCCCACCCAAAGCTTCCTTTTTCTAACAAATAGGTATAATGTCTCCTTCACTATCCTGAAAAGAAATTTATGGATAACACAATCTATCTACATACATAACTTCAATCATCTAATGTCTGCATATAATATAAAGTAGAAATAACATTATAACATGTATAATATAATATGATGCATTTAATTACATGAATGTTTGGGTATGATTGAACTGGAAGATGTAATGAAGTAGGCAGATATTTGTCCCTGTATTTATAATCACCTTGAATACTGTATCTAAAAATAACTTTATCACCACTAACAAGATTTTCCAAAATGGCGAATCAGTTGATAAAGTTTTGAAGTATGGTTTTTCTTAGCTATCCCAGGATGGCTCCATTCCTGGAAAGCTCTGTGTATATTATAATATAGAATATTTAAGTAAATATTAAAGATAATATATATAAAATAATAGTATATATTAACACCCTGAAAAATACTATATGTATACATGCTTTCTTTTCCAACTTATTTTTATACGTAGTAAACTTCTCAGAAATATGCTGGGCACTTATTATCCTCCTCTGCAAGGAAAATGTCATTTTGTTGGGCAGCTGAAAATATAAAATTTTAATTATATAAGAATTCAAATGCTAACATTCTATGAATACTAGTTTCACACAAAAAATACTATAAGGCATTTTAAGTCTCGCCCCCTAAAAAAAAAGGGAAAGTTGGTCATAAATGGTGTGGTGTTTTGGGGAGGAGAAATACGGCATCCATCTGTATAGCGAGGAGCACAAATTGCTGGAATGGAAAGAACAAAAGAAGATTGCTTTATTATACCCACGCCAGATTCACGTTTCTACTAACCTTTGTAAATCACAGGCCTGTCTTCAGTATGTACTGACCTGGAATGAAGAGATAGTTGAGAGTTTCTACTATTTAAAAAGAGGGAGGGGAGAAGGAAAAAACACCGCTATTATTGTTGTCCTCAAATTCTTTACAAAGGTAGCTGGAAAATAAATCCTTAATAAATAAAAAGGATATTTTTGGAATACTTTTCTGTTGGTTTAATCCTAGCTTTGATTCCTGCTGCTATATTTTCTCATGTTTGGGTTCTAAATGTAAACCTTGTTCAATAATGGAAATACTTGTTTGCTTCCCCCTTTTATGACAACCTCTTGTAGTCCCTCAGGAGGTCTTCCCTCAGATGAACATGAATTGCACATCCTTGTGTGTGATGTTGAATTGTTTATAAATTCCCTGTCTGCCTCTACCAGCCATTGTTTTTACATAAAGTCTATTCTTCTGTGATCTGTGTCTTGTTTCTCTGTTTGAAAGCATTAACAAACCTCTTAGCTTGGTAGAGTACAGAAAGTATTTCTCGCACATTCGCTCTTTAATAACTATTCAGCTCTTCTGGGAGGACGGTCTCTTCTGACACACACATAGTAAACATTTCCCAGTAATTTTCCATGATGGCAGACAAGCATTAGGAAAACGGTCCACTTGGCTAGCAACCGCAGTAAATTTTGCCAACCCGATGCCATAAATGTTCACTAGACTGTCTTTAAATTCCTTTATTTTGCTGATGTTACAGGAATGTCCTTAGGACTAGGAAGATTGTAGTTTATGTGGAAGACTTTCAGGTTTAGCCTGCGTGGTCATATAAGGTAGAGGTTTTTTATTGGTGGCAAATGGGATTATCGTTGTGTTTGCTAAAAACCTTGGTTATTATAGAAGCTGGGTCCTAACTTGAAATTATGCATAAACAGTAGAAACGTTTGATGGTTTTGACGTATTACATTTGATAGGGTCATCAACCTTCCCTCCTTTTTGCCCATGATTGCAACAACTGAAATTTAACTGGGCAATAAATTTATTAAAGGAATAAATAATCAAGTCTCTTAATAAGGATGGAGAACTCCTATCATGTTTTCCTTCACTGAACTTATTTAGGACCTTGAGTGATTCCAGATGGTATCACATGTGTATTTGGCTCCGAATTTCTTGTTTTCTCACGTTTGCCAACATACAGCTAAGTGTTCAAGACTTTCGGATCCCTTCGAGCCATTTAGCCATTGGACATACAACTTCAGGTTGCTGAGGTATATGTGGCCACCATTTTGCAAATTCTCCTCAGCCCTTGGCATTTGAGGATATTAAATTTGTTTAATGTACCTGGAGAAGAAAGATCGGTGAGTAGTGAGAGTCTGTGGACCATAAAAAGTATATCTCTTAAAAAGCTAGATTTCAAATTTAGAGGAGGTCAACAAATAACATAGAGACCACCCATAAACTCTTGAATGTGTAATGTGTAAAAGTATATTTTAAGTGGTCCTTTAGTAATCCAGAAGTATTTTCCCATAAAAGTGCTGGGGAGTCCCCAGTCTAACACACAAAAGGCTATTTCATCCGTAATGTAATTAAGTATAGATTTTTTTTACATATTCAAATAAAAGGAGAGAACCTAACCATCAGATCTAACACGTTCTCCCCTCAAGAAATATTTAGAGTAAATCTACTATGTGCCAAGTACTAGTCTAGGTGCTGGTGTTACAAAAATGAGTGTTATAGTCCCCTCTTTGAAGAGCTTTGGATAAAATGTGGATGATGAATACAAAACCAGATAATTACAGCCTAATGTGATAAGAGCTAGGAATAGTGTTCTGTGGAAGGAGCAGGATAGTTACTGAGAGACAACAGTGACTTTTGTCCTGGGGGAGCTGGGCGGGTGTTCATGTTGAGGCAGTGTTTGGGGTTGTTCTTAAATGCTGGACAGTCATATGCCAGAGAGAAGAGATAAAGGGCGTTCCCAGGAGAAGAGCCAGGGTGATCAATGGCATAGATGTGGAAAACTAATGTGTGATGGGAGAGGAATTCTGCGTGGGTGGAAAGTAGCTCCCAGGGGATTTGGAGTTGGGGCCAGGGGCAGGGTTGACACCTGCAGGGATGGATGTGGCCGGATTGCTCTGGCCGCATATATATTATGCGTATATAGTACACCTTATATATTATGTAAGGTGTCTTTAAACATGAAACAACGTTATGTATTGATCAGTCCATGAAGATGTTGTGACTCCAGTGGCTCATGGGAACCTTGTATTTTCCCTGGGAGTAATGGTTCAGTATTTGCTAAATCAGTGTCCGGTCTATGAATAAGGAGAATTGACTGAGTGTGTATATACACATACGTGTGTTGGGGGTGTATGTGTGAGAGAGAGAGAGAGAGAGAGGGCCAGAGATGACCTGAGGTGGCCTTATCTAGGCTTCAGAGAGCAAAATAAAAAGAACAGAAGAGATAGCATCGTGCACACATCGTCGTGAGGAAGAAGAAAGGAGGTTTGGGGGCATAGGTAGGTAAAGTGATGGTTCTCTCTACTTGCCATAAAACACACTGTCAGCCTAGGGTGAAGCTTGCTTTCTGTATGAAATGAGCAGAAATGGTCCAGTAGAGTACAGAATATAAAGGGCCATGCAATTAGTAATTCATATGTGTTGAATAGTTTGGGAAATGACTCCATAGTGCTGCCAGAAAGTTGCTTTGTTCTGAAGACGTAGAGGAATGTTATTCTTCTCTTGTATCTCTAATTACTACTTTGATTTACCTTGGCCATCTTTTTTCTGTTATAGCCGCCTTTTGAATTTTTGTTGTTTGTTTTTTAAGATCCAAGGAGATTTACTGGACCCATGGAGTGGGTTTCCAGTCATTGCAACCCTCGGTTGAGTCCACTCAATAGCTAGGATGAGTCTATGTCAAAGTATTATAAGTTCAAAAAACAAAATTAAACCAACAAACATAATTACTAGATTGTAGAAAGCTAATTTTTTTTTGTTTTTTTTCCTGATGAGGTTTTGGGTACACAATGAGGTTGGGCTTGGAGATAGCAGACTAACCAACTACTCTGGTAGAAGCTCTCATTTCTCTTAAAGGAATAGAGAAATTAAAGGGATTAGAAACCTTTTTGTGTTATACTTTGGTGTGGACCTGTGTGTCTTAAAACAGCCCTTGCCTTATTGGTATTCGTAGCTTTAATATTCTTTTAGAATATTACCCTGGTCTCTCGTTTGCCAGATGGGTGGCTATTGCCCTTTTAAAAAGTTCACCATGTAATATGGCTTCAAAGTGGTCCTCTGATAGTATCTATGAGGCTGACTCTTCTAGGTAAGTGATAAGTAAATGAGGTGGTATTTTCTCCCTTAAAATTCTTGGGCAGGGCCCCAATAAATGGAGGGAAAAACATAAGTTTACTATGCAATTGAAATTCTAGAAGATGATTCTTAATTTTTGGAGTGGCTTGAGATATTTGCAATGAAATGCAATTCCTATACTTCTTTGTATCCTTTTGACACATCACATTCCAAAAGCAAAATTTATGAAACTGTCAGAGCACCAGTTTTCTCTTTGGCTGATCTCTGATCAGTTCTTCTTCCCGTGTTAAAAGAAGCTTCTTTGGAGGTAATAAGTTAGTTAATCCCATCAACTGAAAATCTGCATTTCAAAATAATCAGTAAATACAAAGCAGGATTTAACTCTTACATGATGTCTGTCAATTCCCTAGAAATCTATCAGGCTTTTCTACAGCAGTTCTTGGCTGGGCTGCTTTTCTGTTTAAACAAAAATAATATTAAAGGAATTTTAAGACTCAAAACTCATAATGGTCTATTCACACTCCTTAATGCATTTAGAAAATGTAGTATTTGGGCTCTTTTAAAGCATCTTTATGAGTTGTAAAATAAAGAAGGACTCAAAAATAATCATAATGCTCTATAAAAAGGCATAGATTTGTGCTTCTTGAAGTCTATAAAATATATGTTAAAAATGCAGAAGATTGTCTCTCATAAGGAAATAAATTTGGGATGACAAGTTTTTAGTTTGCACTTATAAAAGGTGAAAGAGTACGTTTAAGAAAATAAGCCTGGAGCCATTTTTATATGAAAAAGAAAATTCAACAAAAGGACCAAAACCTTCTATTTTTGTTCCATTCTTTAAAAATTCAAATGTACTTCTCTTTTCCCAAAATTTAAAAAGCAGTAACAATAATTGCAATCATTACATAAGTACATTTTTTCCATTAAAAATGTTATAATGTTAACTTTAGGATCAGATTACTTCCAAATTTAACATGATTGATTTCTGAATAAGGAATACCAATTTAAAATGAAATTCTTGCATTCTAGAGAGTATATTATAAACAGCCAAAAGAACAAGGGAAAACTTTATTGTTTTAACGCATGCTTGAATGAATAAACGTTTTGCAGATCGTTAATAGTCAATAACATGATTTGGAAGATTTGGAGATGATCTGGTTCGCATTAAACATATTTACACTTTAAAATGCCTCGTGAATTAAGTCAAGCTTTGCTACATGCGGATGCTAAGAAATACGAAAATATATAGGGTTTTACTATATTAAGATCATTAGATTTAGCAAGATAATTAGATCCTTATCTAAAGGGTTCAATTGACCAGATTTTGAAAAACTGCTTGGCTTTTGCTTTTCTAGAGAGCACAGTCAGATGAACTGGAAAAAATTGAAAAGCACGGCCGGTCTTCCAAAGACAAGAAAAATCCCAAGTCTCTGGACAAACCTGAACAGTAAGTATGTCTTAGAACTACATAGAAACAAACATCCCTGCTACGGGTGGATTCTTCCCGTTTGGGAGATGCCAATGCAGTGTCTTCAGTGCACACTTGTTATTGAATGAGATGAAGATACACGTCTGCTTATGTGAGTTATATTTTTCCTCTTCATTTGGCTTTATCTCCTTAGGTTCCTTTATGAGCTGTCGCTGATCCCCAACTTTTCAGAGCGCGTCTTTTGCATCCTGTTCCAATCCACGTTTTCTGAAAGCATTTGCTCCATTCGTCGCAAACTGGAATTACTACAGAAGTTGTGTGAGGTGGGTTCTGGTCCATAGAGAGCTACACTTGAGTTCTGATATTTAATTCCATTCAATTGTGTTCCTATTTCAAAAAAAAGTAGCATTTACTCTAAGTACTCATTAACTTTGAAGGATAGCAGCCCCAAGAAGGAAACATTTAATGATCGAGTTGCAATCAAAGCAAGATTGTCATGTTGGCACATGGGGCGACAGGACCACATTGCTAGAGTGTGGCCAGTGTGTGTTGGCCTCTGGGGAATTCTCTGCCCATTGCTTTTGCCAACAACATCTTCACTTTCCGTGGTCCTCTCAGACGTCAGACTTCCAACTGAATGCAATTTGAAGGCGTTTTATAATATTTACTTTCCTTCATTTTTTTTGGAAGGGATCTTCAACAAATTGTTAACAATTATTCCAATCAAATGATCTAGAAACAACCATATGACTCAGCAGAAGATAAATATTCTTCTGAAAACAAAAGAACAAATGCTTGGCAGAGATAACCAATCTTAACATTTGAAACGATTTGTCAAAAATCGATCATACCATTTGTTCTGATTGTGGTAAATCATTTTGCAATGGGGAAAGATGATATATTAAAAGTTTACATTTTTAGAAGAGGTGACATACAAGTTCAAGTGAAACACAGTGTTTTGGAAGAAGTGAGTGAATTGTTAGGGGGTAAATCTAAATTTGGAAACTAATCTTTATAACTGCTTTTTGGTGTTTCCTATAAGTGATGCCAAAAAAATTTGTATTGTTTCAGACACAGGCACAATTAAGAAGATGGCAGTGATATTATTTTGAAATAGTTCTCATATAACGGGCTTATTTGTTTTCCTTGCAATTACATCATGGAAATGGCCTAGATGGGCATCTTGCAGCTTACAAAAGCATACCTGAATGCTGGTTGGTGGCGCAACTTTTTGAAGTGAACTTTGGAAATGTCACTCTTAAAATATAGCTAATAATGAGGAATGAAAAAAGTTTGGTTATGACCCAAAACTATCAGTATAATTTAATATAAATACCTGGCACTGACTTAAGATGATTCAAACAAAACTTTGTATAAATGAAAAAATTTTTTGTTCTATTTTGCAGACATTAAAAAATGGCCCAGGGGTTATGCAGGTTCTGGGTTTGGTTCTAGCTTTTGGCAACTACATGAATAGTGGAAATAACACTCGGGGACAGGCAGATGGCTTTGGATTAGACATTCTTCCGAAGCTGAAAGATGTCAAAAGCAGTGTAAGTATTTTGTGTGAGTGGGAATAGGCACATTGAGGATTAGATGTTTTGGTGGACTGTAAACCAGTTATTATAAATATTTTTTTATGTTCTAAGGCCAAAAGTTTCTCTATGTTCTGAGCTAAATAAAAGTAATGGCCATCAGATATTTGTGATGCAGTGAATAATAATGTTTCCTAAAGTAAGTAATTTTGAATTCTATATCTAATGAAAAATTGCAATATTTTAAAATTAATCACGTACAAGTAAGAGCTTATTTGTGGGGGGTTTTTTGGTATTGGTTTATATATCTTATTTAATCCTCCATTAAGTTAAACTTCATTAATTTAATTAAGGGGTAATCTGAGGTAAAAATTAAGTACTGAATCAGGAAGTAAGATTTTAAAAAAAATTTCACTTGCACTCTCAGAAGAGCTATGCTAACTAAGACTTCCAGAATTGGTTCTTTTTCTACAAAACACATATAACTATAGTTACTTCTCAGTACTACTTGTAGACCTCCATGGACAGAGCTCTTATTTCCATCACTCAAAATTTTCTCCCACTATGCCTGTCAGCATCCCTTTAATGAATGTGTTAATTGATTGAGGTATTGCCAAAACCTTTCACTGATTTACAAGTTAGAGAGAGAGGAAGTCAAGTTGCTTAAATCCTGTCTAAAGAAGGAAGTCTCTAATAGATACATTACTATCTCATATCAAACTCCATTATGAAGGGGTTTTGCTCTTTTTGTAAATAGGGGGAAAATCATGGTCATGTCAAACATTCCAGAGAACATAGTCTAATTTGGAGCAATGCAAAAAAAGTTAATTAAAAATGAATGCCCTAATTCTGCCAGAAAGGAGGTGAAAATCTGTTCTTTGAAGCCTGTTAGATATAAAACAATTTTACATTTTTTTCTGTAGAACTGTGTATACATTATCTTTATTGCTTCCTGGATATTAATTCCTCAATCTCAATTGCCGATGTAACAAATTATAATATGCATTTGCATTTAAAAAGCTCCCACTTACTTGAAATGATACTTAGCTTTTTTATTTCCCTGTTCAATATGCTAATGAGCCTCAGTTAAACTGCCTGGTGGAGGCGTACCCGCTAGTCCTGCTGGATGTAAATGCCAGCAATATTTAATTATTTCATTTAAGATAGTAATTTTAAAACATAAAAATAATAAAAATTCATAATAAGCAGAAAATAATAAAACAAAAATTAATAAACTAAATTTCTGATTGAGGAGGGTAAAAACACGAAGTATCTACAGTTGAGACTCTGCCCTTAAACAGTTATGCTTAGATTGGAACACTAGAGAGGGGAAATCTATACCATTCAATTCCTTAGATACAATGACTAAGACAATTTAAAATGTAAAATTTCACATTGCATTCTAAATGTTCTCACGCATATATGTGAATTCACTGGGACTTATTTTCTTTAACGCTGTATATCATTTTTAAAAAAAGTTATTGACTTTGGTCTTTCTGCCTAGGACAATAGCAGAAGCCTTTTGTCATACATTGTTTCATATTATCTTCGAAATTTTGATGAGGTAAGACAGTTTTTACGTATAGTCCTATTCTGTTGTTATTTATTTGTTGGATGATTTGGCAGTGTTTTTTTTTTTTTTGTTGTTGTTGTTTTTGTTATTGCTGCTGTTATTCTTATATCAATGCTGGTTCATTTGAAAATTATGTATTTCTTGCTGATTAGGATGCTGGGAAAGAGCAGTGTGTCTTTCCACTGCCAGAACCGCAGGACCTTTTCCAGGCCTCACACATGAAGTTTGAAGATTTTCAAAAAGATCTCAGAAAACTGAAGAAAGACTTGAAAGGTAACTTATCATCTTGAACTCATGTTTGCTGTTTTTCTTTTTTTTTATGCTTTTTCAATGAGAGAAGGCAGACTTTTCAATGTTTTTAAAGAATGTAAATTAGTTCTTTGTAGCCTGTTAGCACAAAAATTTGTTTTTTGGCATGGCAAAAGAAAAATTTGCCAATATTCTTATTCTTTTGTTGTTTAAAAAGTTATATGTATCAAAAATTCAGTTATTGAATAATATCTTGGTTATTTTAATAACAATCTATTTCATCAGGAGCAAGTTTGCATTTTATTTTCATTTTATAGCCAAGAACACTCAGACATGCATCATGTCATGGTTAGACACGAATTATGTCATCGTTAAAAAATAGATAGTCCCTCCCACTCTCCCTTGGTATAGGTACCTAAGATTTTGTGGCTTGCGAACTTTCCTGGGAACAAATTATCTTCTTTTATGTATTGTGTCAAAAACATGTATGTGTATATTGTTTTATTGTGAATCAAGAAGCCTTAAATCATTTTGAAGAAAGTTTGAAATTCTTCCGATTCCTAAATTAAAAATAGCATTTACACAAAAACAGTTGACAAAATTTCTTATTTTATTGGTTTTAAGTAAAATCTCTTTTATCCTCTCTTCATGAGATTTATTATTGTTACAGAGTTGAGAACACTTCAACTATCTGTTAAATATTTAAGCCTCTTTTTAGCTCTATTAAATACAGATAAGGAGGGAGTAAATTTACGGGAGATTTTCATTTGATATTGTCTTACTGGATGAGAAGAAGATGCTTGAAACCAGAAACCAAAAAGAGACATAACTTCTTAAGAAACTCTATTCCAAATTTGAGATGTGTTTATCCAAAGATACTGATCTGTAGTCAGATTCGTGGAGTTGTTATATTCTGGTGATAGATGTTTTTATATGGATTTCAATGAACATAGCAACATCATGTAGTTTGCTTATAGTTCTTCGTATTCAACATTTTTTATGGGCCTGGTTCATGTCAGACGTGCGCTAGGTGCTGTGGATACACAAAAGTACAGTCATCACTGCTGAAAAGGGCCGAAATTAGGTTACTTTGATGTGTCCTATTGGAGCCTTACATGTTGGTGCTCGTGAACTGAGCCCAAGAAAAACTGCTTTGACTTGCCCTATTTTTATTGCGATAATAATCAATGAAATTATGTTGCATTTGTATGTTACTGTGGTACTGTGTATTAATGAATGAACTCTTAAAGCAATAGAAAAACATCCGTTCTGTAGTCTTGATCATGCTTCACGTTTATTCCAAGTATCTTGGTTTGCTTATGAAATTTTACACGCTGTGATATGGGGTGCTGGAGGCATTTCTAAGGGAGCAGGAACACACTTCACACTTCAATCAACAATCCTTGTAAAGTAGGATTTCATAGTTTACAGAGGATTGAGTGAATGAGAGAAATGGTAATCTTATTATCAGGGGATTTATGTTTGCTTCTGGTGTTGCATCACTTTGGAATGTTATCCCATTTTCTTATGTATAGACCTTTTTTATTATTGGTATTAAGTACACATATAGCCATGAAAATGGCAAGTCTTCACAAGACTTTGGAGGTACATTTAAAGAGCCAAGGAACACCAGATGATGGGTTTGAAAAGGACAAATAGCCAAATACTGTTTCCAGGTGTGCATTTGCCACCTTGAGCAATGTGGCAGCTACAGAAGATTAAATATTGAAGGAGCATCTTAGCAAATTTTGAGTGCCTCGCAAAGTTAAGGGCATGATTTTAACCGTGAGGGTTTACACATTATGTAGGGAAAAGATGAACTTACCTGAAAGTCCTATAGTTGACTGAATCCAAATGTTACAGAACAAATCCTTTTAATAAAGGAATTTGTTTTGTGAAGTTTGGATTTGGCCGAGGGGCCGCACTTGGGGATCTGGAGGGCCACAGGTGGCTTTGAGGCCGCAAGTTCCCCACCCCTGAATGCCCTCAACTAACAACTAGAACATTTGCCTGGCACAGTTTTTTCCCCAAGTTTGCCCGTAGCTTGTTACAATTTGGTAGAATTGAATAAATGGGGAGTTTCGTGATCCAGTGCATATAGAAACTGCTAGGTTAAGTTAAATTTAGAAGAAATTCACAGTATTGTCCGAAAGAAATAGTTTTCCAGTTTATTTGACCACAGAGTGCTTTTTCCCCGCCATAGTTTCTGGTGGGTTCTGTAGTTCGTGGGACACATTTTGAGAAATGCAAGGCTGGTTCTATGTCGGTAACAGAAGAATGACATTTGCTTCTCAGGAACCTACAGTGAAGGTGGGAAAGGAAAATACAGTTCATGAAATAACAGAATTATGTATTTTACTGTTCTTTGAAAATGAAATCAGCTTGAAGAGCTATTTACAAAGCTGTCAAACTCTAAGGATTAAAAACTGACCAAAAAAAAAAAAAAACAAAACCCTGATAATTTACCTCATTTTTTGCTTTTCCAGAATTTTGGGTTTTTCCATGGAAAATAAGTAGTATGGTGACACGATGAAGTTAATCTAATGGACAGAAATTAAATTCACTTTCTAGGAAGTAAAGATTTACCCTGAATGTAGCATTTCATAACAACGAGGCATAAAATAAAGCTGCTTCATGTCCTTTTTAGGAATGAGATGGATATAAATAGACAGATACGTCCATCCTACTAAATGGGAGTCAAACAGGAGTTTATTAGGTTATGCTGTTTTAGGCACAATTACTTTAAAACAATATCTGCTTTGATCTAAGTAGCCTGTTAAAAATGATTCCCTCTAAATGATCAAATGATGCAATTCATTTAAGAAGATTCAAACAGTCTGTCCACGTCTTTTTTTCCCCCAGAGACAAATTGTTTTAAAAAGGTTTAAAAAATAATGTATGGAAGGCATACCTTTCCTGCAGTATATATCTACTCTTGGCTATTCATAACAAGGTAAAAATAGAATAGTGTGATTAGTTTGATAAAGACATAAGCTATAACCGTGAAGTCACTCATTTGCTGGCTCTATCACTTCTGTTTCTGCGTGGAGACTTGATTTTTATCTATAAGGAGAAGCTGAGACATTTTAGTAAGACGACTGAATCTCATTTTTGTATTTATAAGAACAGGCACTGTGTTCGGTTTCTCTGCTTATTCCCAGGATTTCCATAGCTCCTCGGGGTGCTCGCGTGGCTTTCTGAGCTCTGTGACATGTAGTTTGTTAAGCAACCTGATCTGCTTTTGATCTCTCCTGGCTGTCAGCAGCTTTTCTTGATGGAGTCGTGCCAAATGATGACCTGTGTCCCAGTGCCTGTCTTGGGTAGGAATTACAGCATTTGCCACAAGACTCCATCAACTCAACATGCAACAGAGCATTGAGAAATTAAGTACTGGAAGTGGACAAGACTGTTCTCATTCAGCTTCTTCCCTGCATCTCCTCTCTCTCTCTCCCCCTTATTTCTCCTCCTACCCACTTTCTCATTTCAATACTTGACTTTGAAAATATGTCTAAAATTCATTAACTGTATCGTCAAATTGAAGCAATGTCCAGGTTCAGAGATTACATAGGAAAAGCTAGTCTATAAAACTTGTTGATAGGGAATCATTAGCTTACAACTGTTAGTTTGCAACTATTACATTTAAAATTGTTCATTCCCGATATTTCTTCTTTTTTCTTATGTTTGAGAAGAGGGAAAAAAAGAAGCATTTTTAAAAATAGCTTTCCACCATAGCTCCCCCCACCCTCTGTGGTTTTACTTCGCGTGGCTTCCGTTACCCGCCGTCAACTGCAGTCGGAAAATATTAAGTGGAAAATTTCAGAAATAAACAATTTATGAGTTTCAACTTGTGTGCCATTCTGAGTAGCGTGATGAAATCTCGCACGGACCCACTCCGTCCCTCTCAAATGTGAATCATCCCTTTGTCCCCTGTATCCACTGACCCACCCGTTAGTCACCTGGACAACTCGTCTTGGTCATCAGATGGACAGATCACAAGGGGTAAATACAGTACAATAAGGTGCTTTGAGAAAGAGAGACCACATTCACATAACTGTTGTTATAGTATGTTGTTATAACTATTCATTATTAGTTATTATTGTTAATCTTGTACTGTGCCTAATTTATAAATCAAACTTTAGCGTAGATATGTATGTATAGGAAAAAAGATAGTGTATATAGATACTATCTGCCCTTTCAGGCATCCACTAGGGGTCTTGAAAAGTATTCTCCAAGGATGAGGGGACACTACTGTGTTAGGTTTTAAAATTAATATCAGTTCCAAAAGGAACCTTAGACAACATTGAAAAATACAGAGAAGAAAATATGTCAGTATTCCTATAGTCCAATGATAAATAATATTTATATTTTGATACGTTTCTACCTAGCGTGGGAGCGTGTATTGAACATGCATAAATTATACAGTTGGGACCATGGTGGACATAATTTTTGTCCAATTTTATGTTCTCTGCTTCATAGTAGTATAATTTAATTTATTTACATTTATTATACATTCTGTTTTCTTTCTGATTATCTATTGTCTTGATCATTTTTTTAATATTCCATCCCTAACTCCTCCAGTGATATCTTGGAAGCTATACCTAGTCTTTCTATTAATTTATTGGGTGATCCTAAATGTTAATATATTTTCTTAACTATATAATTTTATAACATGCTATAAACTTATATAGTATATTTATCCTTCAAATAAGATTAGAGTTTTAGAACATTCTAATAATTAAACTCCTTTCACTTTCCTTTTAGTGTTTGTCTCAACTTTTAATGTTACCATTTTTCTTAAAATCATTACTACTGTTTTATAATCATTAAGTAATATTTATGAATATATTTAATCAATTACTGTGCTATCATTGTATCCCATTTCCCTCTTCTCATTTGGTGTCCTTTCAGGGTAAGCTGATGGGTATTAAACTGTTAGTCCAAAAAATAACTAAAAAAAATTGTTCCCCTCATCTTGAATAATTTTGCTGGAAATAGAGTTCTAGATTGACTTATTTTTCATCAGTGTTTTCGAAGTACTTTTGTTCTCTTCTGGCATCTCTTATCACTGATTGATCTGTTTTCAATAATTGTCATTCTTTTGTAGATAATCTATCTTATTTGTGATTACTTGTATAATTTTCTCATTATCCTTATTCATCTTTGGCTTTCCTTTGATATGTATAGTATGAATCTATTTTCATTTTTTTATCTTGCCCTATACTTAGAACTTTCAATTTAAAGACTGATGGTTTCTTTAATGTCTTAAAATTTCTCAAGTCATTATCTGCTCAAGTATTACTTCACCTTTCCCCTCTTTTCCTGAAACTCCTTTTAGATGTACATTGGCACCCCTTGATCTAAATTCTCCTAAATTCTCTTTCATATTTTTAAAATTTCCCCCTACCTTTTGCTATAATCTTCATGTATTTCTCAACATTGTCTTCAAGTTCATTGATTCTCTTTGACTGTGTTCAACCTAGTGTTTATATTAACAATGTAGTTACTTTTAACGCATGATCATTTTTGTTTCTGAGACTCCTAATATGTATTTTATCATATTCATTTTTGCCCCTAAAGTAATTTCTTGACCTTATTTTGGATATTATCTTTCCTTTATCTCATTGATATTTATGAAAATATATTAGAGTCCTTTTCAGTTTTTGATTCACCTGAAATGAATTCATCTTCCATTTGTTGAGTTTTATAAGTTGTCATTTGGCTCATTAGTTTTCTTTTTTTTTTTTTTTTTTTTTTGAGACAGAGTCTCACTCTGTTGCCCAGGCTAGAGTGAGTGCCGTGGCGTTAGCCTAGCTCACAGCAACCTCAAACTCCTGAGCTCAAGCGATCCTCCTGTCTCAGCCTCCCGAGTAGCTGGGACTACAGGCATGCACCACCATGCCCGGCTAATTTTTTCTATATATATATTTTTAGCTGTCCATATAATTTCTTTCTATTTTTAGTAGAGATGGGGTCTCGCTCTTGCTCAGGCTGGTCTCGAACTCCTGAGCTCAAACGATCCGCCCACCTCGGCCTCCCAGAGTGCTAGGATTACAGGCGTGAGCCACCGCGCCCGGCCAACATTAGTTTTCTTTATGGTATCAATGTTGATTTTTAAAAGGAATCAGAAAATTATGGTCTTGTAGACTAAGTCTGACCTCTTTTCGTAGATAAAGTTCAGTTGGAACACAACCACACCGAGTCATTTATGTACTGCCCGTGACTGCTTTTGTGTTACAACTTCAGAGTTGAAGCATTGTGACGAAGACCTTCTATCAGTCAATATGTCCCTCCCTCTCCCTCCCTTTGACCACCCTCCCACCCCCCACCACAAATCCTTCACTGTCTTTTGATTTGTTTCAACTGCTTTAACTTGGTCTGCCCTTCGTAGCCAAGCCAGAGCCAAAGCTGCTCTCAGCAGCGTGGAGCTCCTGCCCTGTGGGCATGTTAGGTTTATTGCAGATCCAGTTGCCAAGCTAGTGAATGACTTGGCTGAGGTCTGGGCTGAAAAACTGTGTCTACCTACTCTTGCTGCCCTGGACACACAGCTGCCTATATGGTTTGTAGCCCTGGGAAGCAACGGATTGTGTAGCCATTTTCACCCTCCTTCCATGAGCTGGAGAGACCAGTCAAAACTCTGGGATTCCAGTGGGGAGACTGGTTCTGTTCCCTGCTGTCTGTCCTCTCCCGCACCCCGTCCCCCGCATAAGCCAAGCTCCCTGCTGCCTTCTCCACATTCATCGTCTGGCGACTTCTCATTTCGGCTCTGTTTATTAAATTGGGCTTCTCTACTATTTCTGATCCAAGGACATATTTACATTTTTAGAAAGCATACTATGTCTGTTTAGTTTCCTCCTTTTATGTTATCTTTCACTGCTATGTGTTTTCAACAGAGAGAAGGCTCAGTCTATGAATTCATCATTCTGTTTGACTGGACATCTGTATTCATTTTTATGTCTTACATTTTTTTTCCTCACTGAAAATTGTAGCAGGAACATTTTCCCATGCTAATTAATACAGTTCAAAAACCATTTAGGATTTCATAATAATCTATCCTCTGATTGTGCCATATTTAGTGAGTAATTTGAATTTTGTAGGAAATTAGACTCTTCCCAGCTTAAGTATATCATGTTGAACATCCTTATTCATAGCCTTTTAAAAATTATACCTCTAGGTGTTTCTTTAATATGGATTCAGAGTTATAATTACTGGATCAGAGGCAATGAACATTTTTTTGGGTGCTTGATATTACCAAAATGCTTTCTGGAAAGGCAATTGATTAATTTTAATGGATGGATTGTTTCTTAAAATAGAACAGAATAACAAAATTTATAAGATTTAGATCAGTTAGGACTCTTAGGGACATTATCACTGAATTATCACTAAACAAGTGTTTGTTAAACATAGAAAATAAAAGCAAAAGCAAAAGACCCTTCTTTCATAGCTCCTAGACTAACCAGAAGACCAATGGTGATATAAATAACCACAATGCATTATTTTTTTTGTTATATAAACAAGATGCTACAGAAACATAAGAGGTAATGATATTGGAAAATTATATTTAAATTGGACTCTGAAAGATCTATAAAATTTTCTCAAGAGGAAAAAAAATAGAATTTCAAGCATGAGAAAAAGTGTGAGCAAAGTCACTCGTCTTTCAACTATTTGGGCTTTGATTGTCTATTGGTCTGTGGAGCCAGGGGGTTCTCAATTTATATCATGTATATATCTAAGGGATACAAAATATGCATACCCGAGATGTGGCTCATTGCAGCAAAATTGCAACCAGAGTGAGGATTGTGCATATTTTTGGTTTGAAAAATCCTCCATCCTGTAATCCTGATATTCCTTTCAAGGTAGCTTCCTGTTCCTACTCTGTCTCTGTGTTTTACATGTATTAACTTGTTTAGTCCCTATGATGTAGATATTATCATTAATCCCCTCTTTAGTGATTAACTGCAAGTTAGAGATAGTGAATGCCCTGCAAAAGGTCACATAGTATGAGCTGGGGCTGGATTTGGACCAGGAGAACTTGATCCAGAGCTCACCCTCTTAACTGCAGCACTCACACTACTTCCTTTTGGGGTTCACTCCATGGAACCCTCCAGGGAAGGTTGAGAAGCCAAACATACAAACACAATTGCAGAGCAGTATAGTAACAACGTTGATAGAATAGCAACAGGATGCAGAATGGAAGGTGAGTCTGATTCTACCTAACTGGTTAGAGAAGACTTGAGTTAGATATTGCCATTAGAATCGAGTCATGAGGTATAAATACTCCACCAGGTGAAAAAAATTTATGGAAGGAAATTTGAATAGTTAGTTGAATGACCAGGTTCAACGAGATGAGATTAGTGCATTCTTGGAATTTGAACTCAAATACTGGCTGAATGCAGGGAAGTAGAAAATTGATAAAGCCATAGAGATATGTAGTCACTAGATTATGAAATCCCACTCAGGCAGGAAGACTCTGGGTGGGCAAGGGGTGTGTGTGTGTGTGTGTGTGTGTGTCCATAGAGGTGGTTAGGAAGGAAAAGGAGGATAGGGCAGAGATGCATATGAGGCAGAGGAAATGTCCAAATACCCCAGCATTCTTGGAACACAGTGACCATGAGAATAATAGAAAACGTGTTCCCACTGTGGAAGCTCTACAAGTCTATGCCCTTTATTAGGAGTTTTCATTTTACCCTAAAATGCAATATCCAGTGACTGAAGGATTCTATTCAGGGAATTGAGATGATATGATTTATATCTTGAAAGTATCGCCCTGGCAAACATAGAATTTGTGAGACCAGTTAGGAAAGAGTTCAAATAGAAGATGGTACTTCTATTTTGACCAAAGAGGGAGACAGAGGGAGAAGGAAAGAACTAAACAAACCTTTCTATTTTAGGGGTAAGTAAGGGTGGTAGGGAGTAACTTTAGAATTTTTTGTATCCTAGGTAATATACAAGTGCTTCCTAATAAAATTGTATCATTTCATGATTTCCTTCAAGTTAACAGTATGTCGGTTACAATAATGTTTTGCTGTTTGAGATGTTTACATTGCTTTCCATAAACTTTGAAAGAAGTGGATTTGTTTCCATTTGTGATATTTTTGCAAAGTTGATGAGCTTTCAAGTGTTTCTTTCTCCTCACCCTCTCCTCCACACCAACATGCACATGTACTCAATTTAAATAAACATTTTTCAGGATTCTTTGACTTTTTGTACTGTTAATTTCTTGAATTGCCATTACTTTCAGTGGTAATTTTAGTAGTAGAAAGAAGAGTTAATTAATGAGAAGAAAATCAAGTCATTGGTCATTTAACTCTTGTGTTTGATGCCATTTATTCATATTAGAAAAAATTATAAAGTTTTACTTTCTTCTTTTTACTGTTCGCTTTTCTGACTCAGCTGCCTGGTGAAAACAACAGCTAATTAAAGATGATTAGTTCTCTGACATTCTGAGTTAAGATTTATTTTATAAATTATCCATGATTGTGTTACACTGTGTACTTGGCAAAAATGTTTGTCTTTTAAAGCAATAGCCAAGGTAAATTAATTCAAAGCCATAAGATTCTGCTTCCTTGAGGGACCCAGTATAAACAAATTATCACATGAAAGCTTGGTGTACGCATATGTGGTACACGTTTACCATAGGATTATGATCTTTTACAATGTGTCCGAGAATGTTTCATTCTCCGTGACCAAGTCATTTCTTTTTCTATTTGCAATTAGCAAAACTCCTACTCATCCTTCTAAATGATTCAGCTAAAATGAATCTCGGCTAAAATGAATCTGCTTCACTTAAAATGGTTCGTCTTCAGTGACGCTGTCTGATGAACTTGCCCTATAGGAGAACAATGATAAACGTGCGCTGGTAGCTACATAAACAGTGATTTGCAGAGGGGTCTGACAACATGTGGAATGTGAGAGTATAAATGTCAATAGCTTTTCAAATTTCACTGAAAATTTCATCTTGGGAAATACTACTGATTAATATTTTTCCCCAAAATGTTGTAAGTCAGAATGTGAAGTATTGGGGGAAAAAATGTGGATTGGTGAGAATTTTTACACCGATGATGGAATCGTAAATTGATTCACTCTTCCTGGAAAACCATCTGGCAATATCTCATTAAGTTGAAAATGCCCTTACTCTCTGACCCAGCCTTTGGCCCCTAGGTAAATACCCCAGTGCTCAGGTGACCAGGTGAAAATATATAATATAATGGCATTCGTATTTATAGCAGCAGCACCTAAACCCTTCACATGTTTCTCAAAAAAATAATAGCTGAGTAAATCATGGTATCTTCTTTCAAAGAACATCCATTGAACAGTGAAACTGATTGAACTATATTTACCTGCATTAAAAATGGATCAAATCTTGTTACTACAATCTTGAGAAAAAGCAAGTTGTGGAAAGAATGCAAACAGTATGATTTCAGTTTTTAAAGTTCAAATATATATATATATATATATATATGTATATATGCGTGTGTGTGTATATGTAACTAAACAATTACAGTAGTCCTCACTTATCCATGGAGCTACATTGCAAGATCACTAGTGGATTCTTGAAGCCAGGAATAGTACTGAACCCTGTATGTTAATATATAAAATACTATGTTTTTTCCTGTACATCTATACCTATGATAAAGTTTAATTTATAAACAAGGCACAGTAAGAGATTAACAACAATAACAAATAATAAATAGAACCATTATAACAGTATACTATAATAAAAGTTATGTGGATGTGGTTTTTCTCTTTCCCTTTCTCCCAAAATACTGTAATATTTTTGGACTGTGGTTGACCACAGGTAACTGAAACCATAGAAAGCAAAACTGTGCACAAGGGCGGGACTACTGTACTCGTTTAGGGACAGCAAGGGGATGGGAAACACAAAATTGAAGGTAATAGTTGCCCCTGGGCCTTCAGGAGGGACATGGGGAAGACATTGCACTCTTCCAAAGTATTGTTTATGTTCTGTTTCCTTAAGTTGGAGGTTGACTATAGGGGTATTCATTTAACTGTTCCTTACATGGTATGTACATGTTATATGCATTCCTTTACATGCAATATATCTTTAATAATTTTATTTAAGAAGGAAAAAGGCAACCACCCAGGAATATGTTTGAATTAGAGTGGAAATTTAGTCATTAGGGCTCCACTACTTTAAAATGTATGATTGATAAGCCTTTTCTGTTCTTTACGAAGAAATTATATAACTTAGCAAATTCAAATGTAAGCATCATCAAAAAACATAAGAAATTTAAAGAACAAGCTATGTTTAAGAAGATGTTTTATGTTTGCAGATCGATGGTGCTAATAATAAAAAACTTCTTGGGGGAAACGTCTGAAAAACTGGCATATTTTCTGCTTAACAATCCAAATAGATATTATTTATAAGCAATTAATAAACATTCACTACCAGTGCCAGAAGGATGTGGAATACTTAGAGAAACATGACCCATTAATTTTGGTTACTGCCTCTGCTAGTTCGGAGCAAAGTCAGGAAAACAGAAACCACACTTATGATTTTAGTAGAAGTAATTTAACATAGAGAATTCAGTTAACATATGCTGAAGTTAACATAGAAAGCAGCTCGCATCCGTAGGGCCAGGGAAATGAAGTGAAGAGGTTGGGTGAGCAGAGAACCTAGAACTTTAGAGAGAGCACCGTATGGGCTTGACCCAGCCCAATGAGGAGAGGGCATTGCTGCTGCCAAGAGTACCTGAGGTGTGCTGGCAGGGGTGGGGGGAGAAGGGGGTTTGCCCTGGAGAGCTGGGACTGAGGAGCCCAGAGGTGGGGGCTCCCACAGCTTGGATTGGAAGTTGGAGGAGGGGTTCTGCTTGGCTGTACTGGTGCTTTTTAAGGGTGCAGTGATGCTGGATTTGGGTGTGTGGAAACAAGCCAGGAACTGCAGCCACCAACTGACTTGTGGAGATGAGAGGTGTCTGGGAGGGTTGCTTAAGAGAGGAGCAAATTTCTTCAGCCTTTTTCTTCTTCTTCCTCACCCCTCCAACCCCTCCCTTGAGGAACCTGTTGGGAAGCCCAGTGGCAAAGGAGAAAGGTGGTTCTCTGAGTCCCCCAGGCTCTTAGTGCAAAAAAGTAGTCTTGAAGCTAAGAGACAATATCTTACTAAGTGACATACTGTTTATGTCTTTTATTCTTTAACTTCAAATCATGGACTTGTATTATTCTTAAGGTGGTTCAATCCATCTCTCGTATGGCTCTCAATGTTAAGAATAAATGGAAGAGATTTATAACTTTTGGAGATATGTAAGCCACACTGTACCCTTCTTTTCCCAGTGAACATTTCTTCACGTTATCTTCTTACTGTAGTTCTTACATCATTGCTTTCTAGACAGTGTCAAAGATGATTGTTTGTTTCCAAAAGTTGAGTAGAAAAAATCAGAACAGAGGAAGTATAGAAGAGTCTGACCAATGTCCAGTGCAGTAAAAAGGTGTTTTCCTGCTTAAGTAGCACATTTCAGACAATAAATCCCCCATGTCTTGTTTGGTTTTGACAATATTTGACTTATTATTACCTCTGTTGTTCCCATGACTCTGGGGTCATTCTTATTCAGGCCTTTGCCACCTTTCTATGCTGTGTGTGGTCTTTGTGTCACAAAGTGTACAACTTTGCACGTATAGCTGTTGGAATTCCTGGTTCCAGTAAGCCCTATAATTTATCAAGAACATCTGAACTCTTCTACTATGTTCTAAAAGTTGAGACTTCACAGAAGTTAGAGCCATTTTTAATTAATACAAGTAAAGAAAGAGTAACAGTTAACGTGTATTGAGACACTCCCAGAAGCACTGTGCACCCCACACACATTAACCCTTGTGCCAAACCTGCTGGGCACAACGGTCCTGTGTCCACATTGCAGATGAGAAAACTCAGGTTTAGTGAATGAGCAGTTCAAATAAAGTCCTACCACTTCCAAAGCCTGGTTTCCCGACTGTGATGGTATATTGCTTCACTGTTTGATTTTATAAAAGTAGCTTCAGTTTCTTCATCCAGGTTAATAGACAAATGATGTCTAAAGATACTAGTTACAAATCCCTAAGAGCCCTAAATGTGTTTTATCATTTTCCATATAACTTCCCTCTTACAACCATGTTGCTAAATTGCTTTGAATTCCTAAAATACTTTTAAACGTTTAAGTCAGTGGTAACTACTCTTTATTTTCCTTTTGAGATGTGTGACTTTGAAGCTTCCCCAAACTTAAAACCCATCAACTCCCTAATAAGTCCTCGGCTTCATTTCATTTCTTTCTAGCACTGTTTCTTTCACATGCGGGACAAGATAGTGCCCCCTTAAGCATGTCAGTAACTCACTCTGCATATCAAATACTTCATATTTTTCTCTTTCTTCATATTGGTTCTCCCCTCCTCCTACATGTATGTTTTTCTTCCTTCTTTTATGTTGTTCTTTTCATACCACCTCCTCCATTGTCCCGTGAATTTAGGAAACTCAAGCTGACCAGTGAGCCTCAACATGTTACTTGGCTTTAAACATATCTTTTGTTAGTTCTCTGTGCATAAACCCAAACTAGAAGATATTTCCATGTGGGAGTGGTCTGTCTTGAATTTTGATGCCTTAAGCACTGAACAAAATATTGTTTTATATCTTGAAAACCTGAGTAAGAGGTTAGCTCATTGGAGAAAATACGCTTTGTCATTATTTTTACATTCATAAACTACTTTTGTACCACAGTGAAACTCATTAGCAAGACAACATTCCTTAAAGCAAATGACAGCCACAGCTGCATCTGTTTCAGTTGGCAGATGTTAGTTATTGAAGCTTGATTGGGGTGTTTACTAAGCTTTTTTATGTAGATGAACATCTTCTCTGGCAGTTACTCATTCCAGTTGTTAGTATCATCGCCTATCAGACTTGGAAGATGATAGCAATCTGTAGTGATGGTACTCCGCTAGAAATACTCAAGGAGCCTCTAATATTTCCAGGCAATTACACTTCAAGTCAGAATTTAATAACATTTTGGGGGACGGTCAATATGAAGCCAGGCACCTGGCCAGTAATAACAAGATCCTGCATAGGCTTCAGTGACAGTCATTTACGTCCCTGGTAGACATTAATTATCACCTAGTACTATAGCAATGGTCTTGCTATCTCTTTGGAAAATATCAGAGGTGACCAGGTGCTCACACCTGTAATCCAAGTGCTTTGGAAAGCTGTGGTGGGAGGACCACTTGAAGAAGCTAGGAGTTCGATACTAGCCTGAGCAACATAGCAAGACCACGTCTTTAAAAAATAATAATAATAAAGAAATTAGCCGGGCATGGTGGCATACACTTAGCTACTTGGGAGGCTGCGGTGAGAGGATCCCTTGAACCCAGGAGTTTAATGCTGCAGTGTACTATGGTCACACCTGTGGGTAGTCACTGCACTCCTGCCTGGGTGACAGAGTGAGGGTCTGTCTCTTAAAAGAAATAACTAAGAGAGAGGGAGAGAAAGGGGGAAAGGGAAAGGAAAGAGCTTTTGCTTTGGATAAGTTCCTATATATATACATTCAGTATATTAGGATACATTGTACAATATGTTTTATGGACATTCCTTTTATAGTCTGGGTAAGGCACCATTTAATTGTAGAATGTAATCTTAAGGAATTTGTTTATACAAATACTAAACGTTATCTTTTTTGCTGTTTCTGTGTTTTTTTTTTCTCTTTTTTTTTTATTCATGATAAATTATTAAGTGAACAATGCAAGTTAAAAACAACAGTTTCATATTTTTTTTCCCCACCCCCCCTTCCCGAGTCAGCTGCGTTTTGTTTTGATTTTTGCTTTTAAGCAGTGACCTAGGGAGATTGGGTTTTCCCAAATCACCGTTCCAGTGCTCAATCACTGGCTCCGTGAGTACTGAGAGGCAGAGTGGAGACACACAGGGCAACAATTTGATGACGCAGGCTCAGCAGGTTTGAATCTGAAACCCAGCTGAGTCCGTGGTACCCACCATACAGTGTAGGTCCTGATTATGGCATAGATCGCAGCTCCTCTGTTGGGCCAGTCCTGTGGTTTTTGTTCTGGGAGTCATTCCTGGAAACCAAATGTAGAGCCCAATCTCTCTGCACTTGCAACTTTTCTGTAAGCATCTTGCTGCCTGCATTGATCTGCTTTAAGTAGCTACAATGGTTTCTGTTTCCTAAAACTAAACCCAGAATCATGTACAAACCAGGCTTCCATGGGAAACAATTGGGTTTTAGAAGAAGGCATTTTCTGATCTAATCATAGTCATTTCTTCTTCTTTATGTCTGTTATGTGGCTTCCTTCATACTTGCTGAGGCAGGTTTGTAGATGCCAATGAAACCTTCTGGAAGCTCACAGAAAAGCAGTGACTCTAAACTCTTATTAACATTCATTGAACTTGGAGACTTGTATAAATTATAGCTGATACATTCCAATTTTCCCCCTCCCCCCAAATAACCAGACTCCTAATGGTCATGGTTCATTCATTTCAGAGAGTGGCATGGGATGTCTCTGGTTTAGTTTGCCAGTGATAAGGTGGGTTTGCTCTGCCCATGAGATACCACCCTGCTGGATAGCATGGATGTATTGGAGCCCATTTTCCATCTGGAATATCAGAGAATTCTTGTCTTCCTTTCCTCTGGCTGGGTTTTCCTTTGTATTTGGAAGCCTAATGCATGCTTTCCAATGTTAGCCCTTTAACATGATATAAAATCTCTTTGGCTCAGGAAGGTCTTTAAATTAAACAAAAGTTGACATGATTGGAATTACTCAGTTATGCCAACAGTCTCCTAACAAAATGTTTTTTAATATTTGGATTTGACCGTAATGCAAGTTTTCCAGGAACTCTATCTTTGTTCTGTTTTTAATAATGTTTCTAAATGACCCTTCAAGTTTGTGTGATTATAGTGTTTGGTATTTAAAAAAAAAATTTACATAGTCACATACCAATTTGGAAGATGATAAGTCGTAGCCAAGATGATATGTTGTGCAACATGATGTACTACAGTTAAGAGAAGAATGGGGTCAGATCTTCTAAAGAAATTTCTTTATTCCTTATATGTTTTCTTATCACATTGAACATATTCAGTATCATATTGGATATTTAAGAATATATATGAGACTATATAAACTAATATATATGAGAATATAAAAATAGAATGTTACCAATAGAATGGTAACATTCTATTTTTATATTTATCCAACAGGCCCGCCCACCTACCTTCCTTCCTTTCCTTCCTTTCCTGTCTTCTTTTTTTTTTATATACATATATAAAAAGAGATGGGTACTCACTCTGTTGCACAGGCTGGAATGCAGTAGTGTGATCATAGCTCACTGCAGCCTCAAACTCCTGGGAGCAAGTGATGCTCCTGCCTCAGCCTTCCAGGTTATTGAGACCACAGGCATAAGCTATCAAGCTCAGCCCCTCCCTTCTCAATATAGTAAAGCAACAACCACCTACAAATAATTGTACAGGTTTTATATCGCAATAAAGAGATTTGGAAATTTGGATTGGAGTCTTGGTGCATTTTGCATAAGACTTACATGGTGTTAACATCGGCCACTACTGGAGACTTAATATCCAGACTAAGGAAAGCTCCGATCATGGGCATAGTGGAAAGCACTTTCTTTTATACAAGGTTTTAGTGCTTCCTTTGTATTTTAGACACAAGGCACGTGGAGGTGAATAGATTAGCCCTTGACTTCAAGAGATGCGAGCTATAATCAGAGACAAAGATAAACAAACAAATGCAGTGAGATGATGTCATTAACAGCTGCCAATTTTTTTTTTTTTTTTTTTTTTTTTTTTTTTTTTTGAGAGCTTCCTAATAGCCAGCTAGCTTCAAGTTCAACTTCTAGTTGGGGCTCAGATCGTTTAAGTAACTAGCCCAAGATTACATAGCTAGTGTTGAACTACACTTAGATCCAGATCTATTTCATCCAAAGCTTTGCATTTATCCTGTATCATTCACACATGTTCTGTAGAAAAAAGAGGTGCAAAGTTCAGGGGAAGATAAGTGGTAAAGGTATGTCAGGTGGGTGAACAGTATGGATAAAGCTTGGAGAAATTTGAGTAAGTATGACAATTTGCATATTAACAAGAAGTTTGCTATGATAGGAATATACAGTTACTTTATCCATTTGTTCCGCAGATAATTGTTGAATGCATGTTGCCTGCCAAGGATTATTCTAAGCACCCAGAATACAGTGGACTGAGTAAATGGAGATTGGTAGGAGGTGAGGGTAGAGGAGAAATCTGCCCTCCAAGATAGCAGACTTGTTCTGTGACTAATGATAAGACCTGAACTGTCAATGGTAGTCGTATTTTTTTTTATACTTTTTAATTGCACAAGTATTTCTGTGAACATATCTGGAGTATTTTAAAACAACCTCCAGCCATATCTTTCCATGCAGGGTACACTGTAAGAGATCTACTCAGTATGTAGTTGGGAACTCTAACAATCAGAGCAGCTTAGCAAGGAAAAAGCTGCCTGGCAGCCACATGAACGCACATCACCGAAACCACCAGACACTAGACAGACATCTTTCGTGGCTTCTGGAAGAAGGACTGCAGTTGAGATGCGGCAGAAGGTCTGGCAGAAATGACCTTACATTTTTTCTAGATCTGAAATTCTATTTGTTTCTCACTGTGTACAGAAAATTCTGTAGGCTAAGGGGAAAAGATAGAAGTAATAGAAAAAAAATTGTTTCGTATGCATTTATGTTAAGACTACAGTTCATTTAGTTGAACTACAGTTGGGCAAAGGACATTTGTAAAGTGAAGGGAAAATTAAACCACAAAAATCTTTAAAAAAAAAAAACTGAGGGAAAATTATTATAGCATGCATTTTCTTATCTATTTAACATTCTCAAAAGTTACTGAGTAAAAATGAAGACCCAGAGAAATTTCAGTACCATTTAGAAGACTGTCACGGTCAGCCTGTGGTAAAAGTCTGCTTTTCTAGCTACTGAAATCCTCCCTAAAGGCACCAGACCCATTAGATGATTCAGCAAGTTCCTAGGATTAGGGTGTTCATACAGCACCCTAGACTTCAGTACTCTGTAGATAAGCATCATGAAGAAAAGGATCACTATTACTTCCATTTTCTAATTTAATAAATGGGAAATAATTGTGATGAACAGTCAAGATGTTAATCTTGCCTGCCTCTGGCTTTTAAGCTCTGAAAATCGGACCAGGTGAGAGATTGGGTTTTATTTTTTTCCATGCTGGCCTGAGCTATTAGACATTAGGCTATTATTAGCATTTTTACTTTTCTCATTGGGATTGAGAAATAATTAAAGACTGTGTATTCTAGTAGAAGACAAGCTCACTGGGAACAGAGGTTTTGTCAGTTCTGTTCATGGCAGTAGCCAGAGCGCCTGAAGCAGTCTGTTGGATTAGTAGATAGTCGATCAATGTCTGTGTCATGTGTGAATAGATTGGTTAGCAGTTATAACAGAAACTGCTCAAAGACCTCTGGGAACATTTGTTCACCTGACTTTGCCAGAAATAATTCACTGCAATGGTAAGAGGGGCCCATAAATCTCGACCTCATTTCCTTTAAGTGATGCAACTTGTCCTTATTATGCATCTGGAGACATTTTAAAAAAACAATTTCTGGCTACACGGGGCTGCCATAAGGGATGTGGCCCATAGGAAGTTGCCTGCAGCTGTCTCGTCATCTGACCCATCCCTTCCATGTTTCTGATAAGGAGTCAGCTAGTTTCTGGCTACTTCCAGCAATGAAGTGCTCACCATCGCACAGGGCAGGTTACTTGACCGCAGGAGTTCCCTAGACATTAGCCATGCCCTTGACATAGAACCAGAATCTCGCTCTCACTGCTCGTTCAGCTTCCTCCTTCCTCGGGATCAACACACAGGATGTCAACACCCACTCATCCACGACTCCACACTTCAGCACACTGAAAACGGCTCCTGTATTGCCTCTGAGACTCCTCTAGGCTGAACTCCACCTGCTGGTCTTGTAGAAACAATAGCAGCAGTAGCTACTATTTTTGGTGGACCTACTTATATATCCCAAGTTGAGTTTCAGGCATTTTCCATACGTTTTGGCTCATCATCGCGCTAATGTTAGAGATTTTATTACACTCACTGCCGGATGATGCAACCGAGGTCCCAAGAGGTAATTAACCCTAACTCAAAAGGCATAATTCATTTGATGGGTGAACTAGAATTTAAACCCTGTCTGCTAGATTCCAAAATCTAGAATGTTATTTCCACTCGGGTAGTTATTTATCCAGCCGCTAACCCATCCAACTACAGCTGGTTGCCTGAGTCGAGCACTGTACCTACAAATGGAACTGAGATGCATTTCCTCTTAAGTAGCTCTGTCTACTGGGGCAGAAGAGACACAATCACAAATAACCTTAATACAGGGAAGTAGTTGATATCGAATCCCACCCCCTCATCTTATGAACTGTGTAAATGTGGGCGGTCTCTTTGTACTTCATTTTTTTCCCCCTGATATAAAGCAAGCGATTAATAACCTACTTCAAAGGGTTTTATGAGGATTGCATGGGACGACACATGTAAGGCGCTTTGTTACATAGAAAGTACTCAGTAAATAACAGCTTTAACTCTGTGTGCATGAGATATAGTGGGCTAAGTGTCCTGTTTTGGCTTGAGTGGTTTAGGTTAGGTGGTGGTGCCACCAACATAGGGAGAAAGGGAGTTAGCAGGTAGCATGTTTAGAGAAGGCTGTGATGAATTGTGTGTTGAAAACAATGAGTGTTTGATATTGGTGGACATTTAATGTGCGAGTCTGTAGCTTTGAGATACCTGGGCTCAGGGATAAGGACTGGACAGTCACCAGCCTGCAGCCTGTGAGAAGTAACCTAGGCAGAAATGGGGTTTGAGGGGTTGATGGGTGAAGAGAACCTACGTGTGCCTACACCGATCTTAGATTTCATTACTCCAAATTGTCATTTATGTCTGATGGGGAAAATGTATGCTAACAGCACAGCCTTCCTGTATTCCCCTGATTAGACAAGCTAATGACCTGGAAGGGGAAAAATAAGAGGAAAATACAGCTTTATAAGAGAAAGAAAATATATTAGAAGTGCAGTTACAGAGTCTCTTTGGAGAATCGGCAACCTTATCTTGAGAATTGTAGTGAGAATGTGTTTTCTTGCATCACACGTGTCTCTATCCAAAGTTTTGTCTTTCAATTATATACTTCTCAGTTTCAGATTACTTCCTGTCTGGCTTAGGTTTATTGCTGTCACCGTAATGGCAGGCATTTCTCCAGAAATATTCTTAGAGATACTTCTTAATTAACCCAAGAAGAATCCGTAGCAGGGAAGGAGTATAAACTTTGATGTTAGGTCAGAATTTCAATTATGAATTTGCTAATTATTATCTGTGAACCTTTGAGCAAATTAGGGTCTTATTTGAGCCTTGACTTCCTCAGCTGTAAACAGGGGTAATAATTTCTGCTGGCTTATTTTAAGGATTAAGTTAAATAATGGATAAAATGTATCTGATATCCAATAGATGTGCTGTAATTATTGGTTGCTATACTAACATTACCACCAGTGTTGTTACTTGTTATTTTTCAGGAATTTGGACTTCAATTAGGAATAAACTTATATTAGAAGTCAGTTGGTAATGACAATGATAGAAAATTGTTACATATTATATCGCTATGTGCCAGGTGCTATTCTAACACTTTACATCTATTAACAGATTTGATCCTTATATCTGTACTATGAAGTAAGCCTTAGTATCATGCCTGTTTTACAGATGAAGAGACTAAGGTTTAGACTTTAAGGACCTTGCTCAAACTATTGGTTTGGACTTAATCAGACTGAGATTATAGACTACACAGAATTTCTTTTTACAGTCTTTTAATAGGAAGCCTTGATCATAGGCCTGTCATGTCAGTATTTGGATGTTTCCAAAATATGTATACAACATATGCCAATTAGAGTGGTTCTGCCATTAGCTAATATGTTTTTAAGATTGAATGCTCCATTAACAGTGTGACACTCCAAACAATGTCTCTCTCTAATTTCAGCCTGTGAAGTTGAAGCAGAAAAAGTATACCAGGTCTCCTCAAAAGAGCACATGCAGCCTTTCAAAGAAAACATGGAACAATTTATTATTCAAGGTAAATTTTGTAGAGATGTGTTATGGTTTCCTCGCTTTTCAGCACCAAGGCAGAAGACAATTTTTAAAAATTACACGTTGGTTTAAAGGGGATTATTTTGACATTACAGAAAAACAGATTAAGTTTAATCATGAGTAACGGAATTGTGAGAGGCTAGCAATTAGCTAAACATGCTATTTTGTGGATAATACTCATTATTATTGGATTTTTGCCAGACAGTAAACACACAAGATATTAGTTAAACTTGCTCATATTTATAAAGACATTTTAAAAATTCTATGCTTTTTGTGGTAGAGAATTGGATATTCTTTTAAGTTTTAACGATGCTTCTGACCTCAGGTCAATCTGGTATTGATTTGGTTTGTCAAAACATTGTACCCAAAGAACAGAGTATATTGATTTTTTTTTTCAGGTCTTCAGAATATTATTTGCTATTTTTTAATAGGATACATTATTACCAATGGATATTTAACACCTCTCTTCCAAGGAGGTTAAAAACTTTATAAATATTATCTCATTGACTCTTCCTACATCCCTATGAGATAAGCAGAGTTGGCAAATTTTAGAAGATACTAAATAAACAAAATTTTTTTTTTTAAAGAAAAAATCTATTAAAAGTCTTGCTATTTGAAACTATCGAAACTTACAATTATATCAAAGCACTTAGTACTCAGAATATTTCAGTTTTGGAATGTTACACTGAAGATCAGATCTGTGTCATGCCCTACCCTGGGAAAGTTCTTACTGCTCAGGAATTCTGCTGGAGGCTGGCATGGCATGAGACCGAGGCCAAGTAGCCCTCTGAAGACTGGCTCCATCCTCTGTTTGTTAGGTTTTTATAGATTGTTCAAGTGTCATTAACAATGATTTACAATGAATGAGTCAGACTACAATTTGATCAAATGTTAATAAGCACAGCTTTTTTTTTTTTTTTTGATGGGAAAATACGATTTAATCATTTACGATAATCATGAAGATTGAAATAGAACTCTGGTCAGATTCATAAATCAAAGTGATTGTCATTTTCAAATCCTGAGGTCCTCATGATTTAGAGTGGAAAATCTACTCACTGATTCCTACAAAGTCCTTTGGCCAAAATCATTAGTCCTGTGGTTATATAGTAGAAGACCCTCTTAGTGGTGAATAAAACTGTTCTGCTTTTTCCATCCAGTGGGGTTTTAGGATCAGGAATATGTAACTTTTAAAAAATGTATCTGTAACTTTAGAAAATAATATAGGTAAAAGCGTGGAATGCTCATTTTGGGCTTGTGGGAAGAAAGGAGTTCTTAATCCTAGGACTTAAAAAAGTCAAGCAGTTTGCTGGGTTCCACATCCAAAATGTAAACAAGTGTCACTCATATTGTTTCCCACATTATATGTGATTTATTAGGTAATATTCTGAATCTGTATTTTGTAGACCAGACATTGAGATTGTTTTTTTATGACTAAATCTTTGTTATTTTTTTCCAATGAATAGCAAAATTATATTTTGCAACCCATTGCAATTTAAAAAATTGTGTTTTCAAACCACACATGGTCATTAATATATGATATCTTTGGTAATATTTATGATGATTCAAAGAGTGTGTAGAGTCCTTTAGAATTTGTCTAGTAGTTCACTCGTAGGGAAGACAGGATGGCCCAGTCACGCTAAATGGATGAGTATCTATTCAGATTTTAATGATCTTCCAGAAAGATCTTTTGACCTCCTTGCTATGCAATTGAAATTTAGCAATTTTTGTACTTTTTTAATTAAATGAAAACATCAGTGCTGTAAGGATACTAACCCATATGCTGTATTCTTATTTGTGGCTCTTCTTCCACTACTTTCAAGTGGCTTTTTGTTTCGTCTCTGGTCCTGTTGAAGTGTTCTGTGTTTATTTGTTCATTAATATTTTTTTATAAATTTTTTTGTATTTGCGTCCGTGGGGTACAAGTGAAATTTTGCTACACTGATATATTGCATCGTGGTGACGTCAGGACCTTCAGTGGGTCCATCATAGGAGCAACACACATTGTACCCACCAAGCCACCTCCTATCGTGCACCTACCTGCCACCTTCCTCCCACTCCAGTCCCCTTTGTTCATTATTCCACACTCTGCGCCCATGTGCACACATTATTTAGCTCCCACTTATACGTGAAAACATGCAGTATTTATCTTTCTGTTGCTGAGTTATTTTACCTGAGATAATGGCCTCCGGTCTGCCCCCCATTCTTTCCCCTTTTTATCTATTACAGAAAAATGCTCATATGAACATTTGTGTTCACAACTCCTGGTGTACATGCGTATTCTCTCCTTGGGGTACAAACCTAGGAGAGGATTTGCTGGGGCACAGCATATATGAATCTTCAGCCTCTGAGGTAAAGCCAAAGTGCTTTATTGATAGGAAAGTAATTAGTTCCAATCTACGTTCTACCGCCAGAATCCAATTGTGTTAAATCCTTGGCAGCACTTGGTTCTTAGATTTAATTCTTTTGACCCAATCTACTCTTTAAAATGGTATCCCATTGAGGTTTTAATTTGTATTTTCCTGATTATTTCTAAGAAGTGTATTTTCACGTTTATAGTTATTTCCTCTTCTATGAAATGCCTTTGTGAGTCCTTTGGCTGTTTTTCTAACAATTTGCCTGTCTTATACTTGTGCAGTTATTAGGGAATATATATTTAGAACATTAAAACATGGTCAGATAAATTGCTGCAAACACTTCTCCCATTCTACAGCTTGTCTTTTCATTTTTCTTCATTATTTCTGTGTAGTGATATTAACCTTTTCCTTGATGGTGCATAATTTTTGCTTTAAGAAATCCTTCCCTTCTACAAATTTATAAAGACAGTGTCCTTTATTTTCCTGTGCAGATATCATAGTTTTGCTTTCACATTTAATCCTTCAGTGTATTTGAAATTGATTTTTGCCTATGATCTTCAATAGGAGTCAAATTTAATTTTTTGTCATACAGATAATGCCGTTTTAGTTGTTTAGTACCATGTAATGAATAAGCCATCTTTTCTCTAATATGCAGTGCCTTCTGTCATGTAGACATCTTCCATATATGTATGTGTGGTTTTCTTGGGTTTTCTCTATGGTATTTTGTTAGCCTAGTTTTCTCTATAGTATTTTGTTTCCATTATTTGTCCTCATAACAAAACCTGCTACCGTCTTACTGTGGCCTTCTAATAAATCTTGAAATGTAGAAAGGCTAGACTCCTGCCTCTTTAGGAGAATTATGCCTCTTTGTAATTTATGCTGCTATATAATTTTAGAATTAAGTTGTCAAGTTCCACCAAAACAAATCTATTAAGATTTTGACACAGTTACCTACAGTCTGTAGATCAGACTGGGGAGAACTGACGTCTTTACGATATCCAGGCTTTCTATCTATGAACATGGTATAGACTGGCATTTAGTTGTATCTCCTTTAACATCTGTCTAAAAAATTTTAAATTTTATTGAGGTCTTCACATTTTTCGTAGATATATTCCTAAAGACCTTATTTTTTGCTTCTAATATATTTATGAATTACATTTACTGTTTTTGAAGATACATAAAATTCAAATAGCTATTATTTAAAGATATTCCATCTTATAAACTTGCTAAACTCTTCTTAATGTAATATGTGATTTTTTTAAAGGTTTTCTTTGGAGATATCACTGCAAATAATGACGGGTTTTTTTTGTTTGTTTGTTTTTGCTTTCTAGATTTTGTTTGTCCTTCCATTTGTTTTTTTCTGGCTGTGCTGCATTGGCTGGTACCTGCAGTGTAATATGGACAGAAAGAGTGGAAATGTCATTTTGCAAAGGGACATGATTAGAGCATTAGAAAGAATTATTTTGAGCATCTTTGTAAACAAATTACCACAAATTGATTGAAGAGTTTCTTCTTTATTTTTTCCCTCTGCTACTTTGCAAGTTATATTCTGTTTCTTTATCCTTTTAATGTATGCCTTTGTTATTTTGACACAGTTCTTTTTGTGTGTATTTTCAAGGTATGCACATAGTGTTTTGATACACATATACCTAGTAACATGATTACTATAGTCAAGCAAATGAACATATCTGTCATTTCACATAGTTACCTGTGCATGCGTGTGTGTGTGTGTGTGTGTGTATGGTAAAAGTACTTACAATTTATTCTCTCAGCAGACTTTCAGTATGCAAAACGATGTTATGAACTATAGTCCTTATGCTGTACAATAGATCTCTGGGCTCATTTATGCTACATAATTGCAATTTTATGCCCTTTGTTCTGCATCTCCGTGTTTCTCCCAACCTCCCACCCTGTCTAGTCTGTTTCTATGTATTCGAGTTGTTTGTTTGGTTTGGGGTTTGTTTATTTATTTATTTATTTATTTTTAGACTACCCATATAAGTGAGATAAGGCAGCATTTTTCTTTCTGTTAAAACAATTCTTTAACAAAGTTTAACATTGCTATTTTTAATTCCCTCTAAACAATACAAGTCCTTAGCATGTTTTAATACTAATCTCACCCCTTTATTTATATGCCATTCTTTTCCAGTGTTTTAGTTTCATTTTATGTTTTTTGAAGCTCCTAAAATATAGAATTATTATCGTCTGATACATTCATTTTTCAGTTTAAATTTAACCAAATGCCATTTTCTTTGCATACCATTCCTTCATATTATGCCTGCCTGCTAAGATTATTTTCCTTCTTCACACCCTTTACAAGTTACACTTTGTGTGGAAATGTCTATTGTGCTTGTTTTTTAGAGATATATTTGCTAATTATAAAATTCTGGGTTCAAAGTAAATTCCTTTCAGCCGTCTGGAGGCCTCTGATTCCTCTCTCTCCTTGCTGCATTGACAACTCGACTTGGGTCCAATTTTTGTTTCTTTGTTTTTAATCTAAATTTTCTCTCAGGCTCTTTTATGTTTTTCTATTTCTCCATATGTTTGTTTTGGCTACTCATCAGGAGGCACTACCAACCAAAACTATTTTAAAATAAATTCTTGCCTTGCATGTTAGGATCACACGTTGTGCATGGGGGCCCAATGGCCCATTTGGGGTAATGGTTTCTTATACGGGAGAGTTTCCCCTTCCACCCAGAGCCACTGGCAAGATGGACATATTTCCTCAATGTCTAATGTAGTGAGGTGATGCTTTTCCATTTCTTCTCTGAAGGTGTCTCTTTGGGTCCTTTGGAGGATTCCAGGGCCGTGCAAAATTTTCCTATGTGGCCTTTCAAACTCAAGTTCTAGGTTGCTGGGTTTAGTGATGCCCCAGGGGAATGCTGGCTTACACCTCTTTGGAATCCTGCTCCTGTTTGTTTTTATGGCCTCCGAGAATTTTCCTTATTTTCTATCCAACTCAGCCATGCATTCAGTTTTACTTCAATCCAGCTTTTCTTAATGCACTTTGTTGTAAAAGTTTTTTGATAACTAGTCCATAGTACTGTTGACAAGAGAAGTCTATCTTGGTTTTTTTTTTTTTTCTCAATTAAAATATCTTTGAAATAATTCTGTGTTTCCGTGCATTTGTTTAATAGCTTTAGAGTATTTCATTATAAAAAGTACCAAAACTTATTTGCTCATTTCTCTACTTCTCAACCTTTTCTCCAACAACATTGCTTTAAAAAAGAAAAGGATTCTAGTGAATAAATGTGTATACGTTTCACGATGCATGCTGGTGCAGTACACTCCTAAATGCTGAGCTGCTTGCTGGGTCAGAAGCAAATATGAGCCTTACTCCTGACGTCTCCCTTTCCCCCGTGTCCCTCCCAGCCTTCCCTCCCTCCCTCGTCTTTACTGAGTCCTAGGACTTTCCTTACTTAGGTGCACTGCCCTGGTTGCATTATCCCAGCCCCAAATCAGCTTGCTCTTTTTTTATGCTAACCTTCCTAACAGGTCTCCTTTTTCCTTGTCGCTGTCATTCTATTACAGGACAATCACCAATAACCCCTTAATAACCTGCAGTGTTCTGGAAAAGATCGAATTATGGCAGTATCATGATTATTAAAGTGCATGAATGCTCAAACCTAAACCTAGATATGTTTAAGATACAGAGCTTAACAGGTTTTGTACTACATCAGATATCTAAAATATATAGTTTAAAAATATCTCCTTATTTGCCTTCCATGTTAGATAATGCACTATTAACTGCATTTCTTATTTTTTTTTAATGGTTAAGTCTGAGCTTTTCTTCCTTAGGTCCTGGGCACTCAAATTCTGCCATGACGATGACTCATGACCTAATTGTTGTGTTCTTATAGCAGAACCCTTCATGGCTGATGTGAAACTTTCTAGTTTTTTGAAGAAAAGTCAGCTAGAAACCGAGTTCCTGACTAGGATTTTTAAAATTCTAAATCTTTTTTTGTTAAAGCAACTCTGGTGTAATGAAACCCAAGGGTCCACTTATTGGTTATTTAGGAAATACCAACAGGCTGATTCACAGGGAAATAGTCATAACTTAATACATTTAAAATGACAAAGTTTTCTGGACCCGTGTTCTCATTAGGTGTTACTTGGGCATTTGGACCACTGGGAACGTAAGAATGGAGGAAGTATGTTCATGTAGGATGTCGCTGGTTACGTGTCTCTCCTCTGAGAATAAGCAACACTTATGAGCCATAGATCCAAGGCATGGTGGAGTGCGTGGGTATAATTGCCCCTCTCTGCGTGAATGAAATCTTAGTGAGACGTCAATAAAGCATGCAAACTTACGAGAGATGTCATCTAACCCAGATGGCGAATGGTCTCATCTCATGTGCCCATTCTGATAAGTTGATAATGGCTTTTTAGAGCCCTGTTTTGAGGAATACTTCTCAGGTCTTACCTAGATTCTTGGGTTTGAAAGTAGTTAGTGATATCTGCCACAGGATAAATTTGGTTTGAAAATTTTGGACTTGAAGATCTTAAGACTTTTGTCTTTTCCTTAGCTCTCCACTGTGGCTATTTAGACTTCAAACCTCTCTTGAGCCTGTAAAAGCTTTGGGAATTGTTGAGCTTACATTTCCTAGGTGGTTCCTTGCTTGGATCTCTAAGTGTCATTTGCTTAACACTCCGCGAAACTTAGAGACCTCAGTGCAGAAAAGATCCTCCTTTCAGCCACTTCAGTCTCCCTAAACTCCTATCTGTATTTCCTCCAGTCTGCATGACAGCTTGGCTCATTTGGGCACTTCCTCCCAGGGCCTATGATCTGGAAATTGCCTTCATACAGAAATCCAGGAAGACTGAAGGGCGAAACAGAGATTAGAGTTTAGTGCTGCCTGTTGTCCAATACATGAAAACTACTGTTTCATATGTTTTATCCAGTTTTCTACTTAATTATAGCAGGAGGGTAAGTTTGGTTCTTGTCATTCAAGTGTAGGCGTGGAAGTCTGTTTCCACTAGTTTAAATTGAATACAGGACAGGCAATGGTAGTTCGTGCCTGTAGTCTCAGTACTTTGGGAGGTCCAGGTGGGAAGATCACTTGAGGCCGGGAGTTCAAGACCAGCCTGGACAACATAGCAAGACCCCATATCTACAAAAAATTTAAAATTTAGCCGAGTGTGGTGGTGCGTACATGTGGTCCTACCCACTCGGGAAGCTAAGCCGGAAGGATCGCTTGAGCCCAGGATTTGAAGGTTGTAGTGAGCTCAAGCCACTGCATTCCAGCCTGGGTGACAGAGTGAAACCCTGTCTTCCAAAATTAATTAAATACAGTTTACTCTCCTTTGCTTGTTATAATGTCACATCATAACAGGCTGGACCTGCCTCTGTGCAGAGCTGTTTTGCCAGCTATTTTCTGTTAAATTTCTGATCTTGTCTCCTTTACAGCTTTCTTCTTGACACCCTGGACTATAGCGTACTTTTGTTTCTGCACCTTTTTTCCCTACTTTTCCTTGTTGACCCTCTCTAGTCCCTGCTTCTTTTTCCACTTAACTAAGGCTTGTTCATCATTTTAGTCCCAACTCAAATATATTGCCTTTGTCTTTTCCTTAGTGACTTCTCTCTCGGTAGGCAAGTGGGTGTTTCACTTAACTGTACTCATAACTAACTTTTCACTATTATGGCTTTGGAGTCAGATTGCATGAGCTTGAATCCTGTCTCTTTCATTTAATATTTCTGGTATCTTGGGCAGGTTTTTTAACTGCGAATTTCCTGATAGTAAATGGGAATAATTATAGTGTCTTTTTGTAGGATTTTATTATTGTGGGTTATTATGTGAAAGAATTAGAACGGTAATATCAACATCATCTCTATTAATATTCCCACTGAAACACCTCCGTACCATCAATAGGCATGACTATGTATATCTCTCCCCATCTGTCATTTTCTTGAAGGGGAATGCTATATAATATTTGCCTACATGTGAGTCTCTAACAAAGCATCCAAAACATATTGGACGCTCAAATGTTTGTGGAAATACTGTGATGTTAAATTATGTGGCTTTTGTTTCTAGGATTGTAACATCCTAGCTTTTAAGTATTGTTTTGGCAAGTAAATTTAGGAAGAAAGGAAAACACATCAGGAGAATTTTTTTTTGATTTTTCAGATTTTTTATTTCAAGCAGTTTTGGGTTTTGATATTTTGAATCCACAAGTTGGAATTAGTAGGTATTGCTTTTAATATTGAAAGCTGTCTTAAAACATGGATTTGTATATCTTTAGATAAAGGCGCATGGAGATTTTTGGATCCTAATTAGGATCCTAATTTAAGTTCAGCTTAACATGAGGAAGTGAATATGTTCACTTTCTCTTCTTCAACAGGGTTTTTATTTCTTTGGAAAGGAATTGGTCCAAGGCATGCCTTTATTTTTATGCTACATTCATGAAAGTCCATGAAAGATTTGCTTAGCCTGTAGGTGGAGTCGTATATAGCTTTTAGGTATGATGTGGTATTAAAAAAAAAAAAAAAAAACCTAGGTGGAGTTAACAACTTTCTAATTGGAAAATTTTTCCAGTTCTTTTACCTTGTACTGTCTACAGTACATGAAACTCATGGATGTGTATCATGTTTTTCCGTGTCTTTTCCAATTTGGGTTTAAAATAAAGATTTAGAAAGGAATTTCACTGAGGACCACTTCGATAAGTACATCAGGCTGGGTGATAATAGCACATGGCCTTCCTGTAGTTTTTAGGTTTGGCCAGAAGCCACATAAATCAAATTTTTGAAATATGCATCATTTTCTATTGAGTGTATAGTTCTAGAGTTTTTAATAGTAAGCACCTCTATGTTATGTTTATATACATCTATATATTTTTTTCTTTTCTTTCATTTCAGAATATTGCAGGGGAGACACAAATGGGTATATATTTTCATGTCTAAAGTTGACATAACCCTCAGTATTAAATAAAAGGTAGCTGCGAATTATCGCAAAGGGCAAGTTGTAATCTTAGACCTCACAGATATTGTCTTTCTTCCTCATTAGGAGTATTTCACAGCATTTGTTTTATTGTCCTAAGAACATTTGCAGCCCAAAGGAGGGGAATGCACTGGGACTTAGCTATTTCTTTTGTTAGCTGAGGAAAGATACTCTGATAGTCATAGCCTGTCTGACATGTATAAACTACCTAAATTTATTTGACTTTTAGTTCATTGTCAAAAGGAGGAGTGTCTCAAAACCCTCAAAACTAAAGCAATATATCTGCAGTTAAATGACAACTTGAAATGACTCAGAAGAAAGGCACTGCGCCTGTCTAAAAAATAACCCATACTGGCTGCACTTAAAAGCAACTGAAAATGCACATTCATAGCTAATTATAAACAAAAACTAGTTAACACTTTAAATAAAAGGAAAAATAGCGAAAAGATTTAGAGCCTAGACAAGCAGATGAAAGGGTTCTGAATTGCTTTCCATCTGATATTACTCAAATGCAACTCTGTCTCCAATTACCTGGGAATATGTGGTATTCCCTCATGAAAGCCCAAGATCAGAAAGGGCGTCCGTTCCGTGCCTCTGCTTACTCACAGTCGTTTGGAACAAGTTCAGCAGAAATATTTCACATTGCAAAAGCGTCTGGAGCCAGACAGCGACTACAGACACTAATCACTGGGTCCAAATAGTAACTTAGTAGGACAGCAACCACCAGAAAATATTTGTCGAGGCAGAGATTTTTCGGGGAGGGAAGTATTAGCGCCCTGGGAGGAGACATCGCCGAATGCCAAAGCGCTGAAACGGAACCATGAAAAGGCTATTTTTATCCCGTTGCATGTTCAGTGGCATAAGACTGTCTGAGCCAATGGTCTCCGGTAGGATCAGACCTAAAAGGTAATCTTATGCCTTGATCCTAAAATAAAGAAAGAAATAGATGGAAAGAAAGGTAACCAAATAAATAAATGAAGGCTGCCTCCTAAAAAGTTCCATATTTCTTTGACAGTATCGTTCCAACCACAGGCTTTGTCTGCTTCAAATTGCAGATCTTTAGCAACTGAGGTTTGCGGGGGGGGGGGGGGGGGGGGGGGGGGGGCGGGGGGAGGCGGGAGGAGTGAGGAGCAAAAGAGAATATCACTAAAATAACAGTTGCAATGTTCTAATATCTAAGGCCCAGTTTGTTCCTGAGGTGCAGGAATTGCCCGACCAACTTCTCTAAGGAGCATTTGTCTCTCTGCAGTTCTAGGTCTATTCAAATAAGAGTTACTGATATTCTCTGAAGATTGTCAGTACCAACCACTTTTTAATGCCGCCTTTTTTCTCCTACCACATCATCCTGTTCCTTCCCGTTAGTGTCAGCAGATAATCGGTTGCTGTGTTTCGCTGTCTGGATTGTCACTCCATTCCATTCTAATTCTCCTTTCAGTACCTCGATCTCAGAAAGTTTTCTTGGCGGTGGATCTCAAACATCAAGATAGGAATGGGCACCCATAGTATTTTTGGACTAAAAAGGTCTGCTTTAAAGGAGCATTCATTTATTTGTTAAGAAAAGTCATTTTATGTTTTAGATTTCAGCAGGTTCTCACTAAATATACCAAAAGTTCTTCTCTTGTAGCAATTTCATTTGCTGCTATGTCTAAAAAAAAAGCTAAGAAGCTACACTATAATCGTGGAATTCTCCATTCTGTGCCTTTTAAAACAACTACACACATAGATTAATTAGAAAAAGAAAATCTATTAAATGTATTTTAGAGTTATCCCCTGATTTTAAAAAGGTCTTGGACCATCAAAGCATGTGTTTAATTCTGCATCTGGATTTTGTGTAGAAGAATTAACAGGAAGATATGTGGTCTTCCTACAATGCAGGACTTTTCACTTTTTGGAAGCAACACACCCCCACCCTTTTTCGTAGTAATGACGTACGTGGAAGTAAGACAGGAAGAGTATTATGCACTAGGTGATCTGTGCATCATATTGTTAAATCAAGAAACAACTCAATGAAAAAAAAATTATTGCCCTGTTTAATGGTGCATGAAATTTATTACATCAAAGTGATTAGCAGAGTAATTAAATCTACCACAACTTATTGGCTGAATTGGAATTCAACCCTAGGTTTGTCTGATTCTAAATATCACAATGTAGCCCCAGACACTGGTCCTAGCGGGATCTGAAAATGAGAGACAGAGAGGTCAGAGCACCTTGCAAGTGTAAAATTTTACCCCTCAAAAGTGTAGCTTTTATGGTCCAAGGTGTGGGAGAGGCGGTTCCTCCTAGAGATCCAGGAGGCTCTTGCGTTGTGGTTTGTGCAGGAGTCATGCAAATGCTTCTGTAGAAGCTGCTCTAGACTGGCTGGGAAACTATAGCCAGAGAGCCCAGGTGATTTGATGACAATGTGAAGAAGATCACTGCAAACTAAGCCTTGTGCCTATTTATCTATTTGAAATGCTTTTTTTTTTTTTTAAGCTTTTCTGTAGTTATCTTGATTATGAATGACTTAGAAGTCTGCCATCCTAATTTGATATGTCAAAAATGAAATAAGCTATATACTCTAACGAATGAGGAAATTAATCTTACTTGAAGTTATATATCTTTGCTTCCATAATTAATGTAATGTACTTAATTTTAATAAAGTTTATTGATAGCAGATTGTAAATATCTAGGAAACTGCTGCTAAAAGTTCTGCTGGCTTTCAAAAGCACTTTACCAAACTGCCACTAGAAATTAATAGAAAATATTTTTTATATTTCTGGAAAACATAGGTCAGGAAATAAAATAATTAACAATAAGATATTTATGTTGCATGTAGAAAATCGCTTTATTTTCTGTGTCACCATAAGCAAAGCTTTTGGAAGTCTGTGCATGTTAACAGTGGTGGCACACAGCCTATCAAAATTGTTACTCAGACCGAAAAACACAGCTGTTCTGAGATTTTGTTCATGGCATGTAATTAGTTTGCATGCTCCTTAAGTGAATGGCAGACTTATTTTATTCCAAACAATATCTTAATTTTCACTGATTAAATTACATTTTATTCCAGCGTGGTAGGTTCATCCTCACTACAGAACACAACCACATCCTGCATTTGTCAATAAATTAACATCTTGAGTGTATTTAAAAGAATTGTGACAACGCAATCGTTGATGGTGCTTTTATACAAGCAGCATTTTGGAAAATGGTATCTCAGTGTTCCCCAAACACTCAGTTGCACCCCAACTTTTCAGACAGTTTTTCCTAAAATTGCTATCCAAAGGGAAACTGTTCGGTTCATTGAATTGTTGACTCCATGTCAAGAGCTGAAATGTGTACTCTAATGTCCTTCCTTTGATCTCTCATTTGACTGTTTATCAAAGCTGATTACAGTGTGAATACACAAATCCCCTTAGCTTCAAAATCATGTAAAAATAATGGATAGTAGAGCATTATTAAGTGTTTTGTGTTATTCCAATTTGTCTTTATGATTGTAATATGGCTGTTAGGTTTGGTGAGAGGGCCTGTTTTTATGTTTTGTTCCTCTGGGGTAAGCTTCTGCCACATTGGATTAAAGTATTTTTTTCAGCCAAACTTACTCATGCAATGAAGCAAGAGCTTTTTTTGGTGCACATCAAAAGGAATCATTATGAACAAATGAAACTCACTTTATTCTACTCACCACAATTTGGGGGCTTCTGCTTCCAGAAAAGCTGTATGTGTTTTCTTATTGCATATGTTGGAATATAATAAAAATAGCAGTTGACCTGCTCATAATTATGTATATCACTTCACAAATGTTCAGCTCTTCGAGTCCAAAATTTTCAAAGGATATTTATCTATTAAGTCCCTACTAATTATTGGCGGTACTATGCTAACTATTTTTTACATGTTAACAGATTCATCTGTTTGCCAAAGGTCACACGTGGCTAACTTTAGTGGCAGAATCAGGAATAAAATACAGATCTCTGGCATCGCATTCTACCATAGTGTGTTTTTAAGTTTCATAAATCATTTACTTAAATCTCCTAAAATAGTCCAGAAATTCTTTCTTCCAGTCACAGTCTTAATCTGTGTATTTTACAAATAACAACAACAAAAAAGACACGGGAAAGGCATTGGAAAAATATCCTTCCTGAAAAAAGGGTGCATTGCGGTGCTTTGTTATTTTCTCTTAGACAAACTTTATGTGGCTCTAGAGTTGTTTCTGGAAGCAAGTCATTTTTTTATGTTAGGCAACTCAGCGCAGATTTTTTTGTAAGACAATGTGTTCATGTTGGAGCCTTTTCAAAGTAAAACTATAGAACATTTATTCTGTTTTTTAATGGTTAACAATTGACCTGTAAGTTTATGTAAACAGTCTGAAGTACAGAAAGGAAAAGGAAAGAAAGAAAGAAAAAAAATCTTTGCTGCCAGCTCAAATGATCCCTGTTAAATCCTGAAAATCCTGGCAAAAAGGGGCAGCGTAACACTCGGTTATGACTTTTCAGATACTGCACAGACCTTCGCAAAAACGCTGTCTTGAGGTTGTAAAACATTAACCAGCCCACACTGTACTATTGTGTTTTAAGTAGTAATAGAGACACTGACAATTCCCAAGTCACTGTGGCTTTTGTTTCATGCACAGTTCCAATTTTTTATAATCAATTTTCCCTGTTCCACTCTGCCTCCTAATTTCCTCAAATGGCCACAAGTGTGACCCAAAGGGGAATGATTATAAAAAGACGACTACTTTCACTAGTTCCAGGATCTTTTTAGTCTATTTTTTTTTCTTCTTGTCTTGTGATCTGCTCAGTGATTTTCAAACTGTGGGTCACAAACCGTTAGTGAGTCATGAAATCAATTTAGCAGATCACAACTGATGTATTAAAATCCAATAGAATGGACTGAAAATAGCAGAGAGCATTGCATGAAATAAAAGTATCTTTGAAACTTTCACGTCAAATATATATGGGTGGAGGTCAGTGGGAATGGGTGGGGTAGATTCCTAGAATGCTCGCTTGTCAACAAAACTTGAAGTCACGGCTATACTTATTCTACACGAAAGAGTGCCTATGGTGTTTTAAGGAATTTGAAGCATTGATTTAATCTTCTTTCCCAGTTTGATCTTTGGGTTTGTGTCAGACTGACCATTCTTTATTTTTAGACAAAAATGATAGCAAATAAATGGGTACATTATCACCTTCTCCTCTTTCAGAGCAGACCGTGATTTGTTCACCTGTGCTCAGGTGTGGAGGGCACTGTTGAAATGTGTTCCGAATTCTTACCATAACTGAGAACGTTATTTCATGCCGGTTCTGGTTAGTTTTTTCACCTACTGGTTGCACCGTTGCTTGAGGGAATTATTTTCAGCTAATTGTTGGTGTTTGAATACTGACACACGTGATGTAACTATGAAATTAGTGTTTTCTTTTTTCAGGTGAATATGAATGATTTAAAGAAATTATTTAGAATATGAAATTTTTGAGTGGTTATGTAACATATCCGTGTCAGTATAATAGAATCAATGTAATTAAATTTAATGTTTTTAATCCTATATCTGTGACATTTATAGATTTGAAATAAACTGGTTGGAGCACATTGTAATTAATAATTAAAATTGTGTATTATTTAGGTCATATCTTGCTTGAGATAGTATAGCTGTTTATCACTCATCTCATATACTTTTCTTGCATTTTCAGCTAAAATTGACCAAGAGGCAGAGGAGAATTCGTTGGCAGAGACACATAAATGGTGAGAAATTACTTTTGTTGAATATATTTCTTCTAGGAATAGGCTTGTAAAATGCTTAGTATATTTTATCTGAAGGAAGGAATTGTTCAATTTTTATTTTCAAGCATACAATGAAAAGAAATCTAATAAAATGGTGTACTTTAATGTCACAATGAATTTCTGAATTTTATTTTTGTGATGCTGGGTGATGTATAATTCTGCTAAATACCAAATTGTCGTGAATAGCTTAGCACCTTCTCTTTCAAATAGGGTTTAGGACTGTGGAAATACAAGAAAGAAGGAAAAGAGCAGGAACCTGTTTCAGAGTTTGGTTATGAAAAACTATTGAATTTCTACCTTCAAAAGTAAAGTCTAGGTAAGAAGCCACGAGCTTCCTTTGGTTGTACCTTCACTTCCAGAATGGGAGACATGGAATCATGGGTGAACATAGAAAACTATCTCAGCAGTCTCCCTGCTTCTCTGCCTAAATGATTTCTTCTTCTCCCTTCTCTCTTATTAGTCAGAATTCTCCAGAGAAACAGAATCAATTGGACATGTATATAAACACACGCAAAAATGCAGGCCTACCTCGTTTTACTGTGCTCACTTTATTGTGCTTTTGCAGATATTGCGTTTTTTCGCAAATTGAAGGTTTGTGGCAACATTTTCCCAACACTGTGTGCTCACTTCGTGTGTCTGTGTCACATTTTGGTAGTTTTTGCAATATTTCAAACTTTTCCATTATTAGTATATCTGTTCTGGTGATCTGGGATTAGTGATCTTTGATGTTACTGTTGTAATTGTTTTGGGGCACCATGAACTGCGTGAATGTAAGATGATAAACTTGATAAATGTGTGTGTTCCCGTTGCTCCACTGACTGGTCACTCCCCCATCTCTCCCCTCACCTGAGACCTCCCGATTCTCTGAGACCCAACAGGAAAGTTGGCCAATTAATAACCCTACAATGGCCTCTAAGTGTTCAAATGGAAGAAAGAGTTGCACATCTCTTACCTTCAGTCAAGAGCTAGACGTGATTAGGCCTTAGTGTTGAAAGCCAAGAGGGGCTGAAAGGTAGGACTCTTGCACCAAATGGTTAGCCAAGCTGTGAATGCAAAGGAAAAATTATTGAAGGAAATTAAAAGTGCTGTTTCAGTGAACACACGTATGATAAGAAAGCAAAAGAGCCTTATTGCTGATATGGAGAAAGTTTGAGTGGTCTGGATGGAAGATCAAACCAGCCACAATAGTCCCTTAAGCCAAAACCTAATCCAGAGCAAGGCCCTAACTCTCTTCGATTCTCTGAAGGCTGAGAGAGGTTGAGGAAGCTGCACAAGAAAAGTTTGAAGCTAGCAGAGGTCAGTTCATGAGGTTTAAGGAAAGAAGCCGACTCCCTTACAGAAAAGTGTCAGGTGAAGCCGCAAGTACTGATGGAGAATCTGCAGCAAGGACTCCAGAAGATCTAATTAAGATTATTGATGAAGGTGGCTACTAAACAACCGATTTTCAATGTAGATGAAACATCCTTCTTTTGGAAGAAGTTGCCATCTAGAACTTTCATAGCTAGAGGGGAAAAGTCAATGCCTGGCTTCAAAGCTTCAAAGGACAAACTGACTCTCTTGTTAGGGGCTAATGCAGCTGGTGACTTTAAGTTGAAGCCAGTGCTCATTGACCATCCTGAAAATCCTAGGGCCCTTAAGAATGATGCTAAATCCACTCTACCTGTGCTCTATAAATGGAAAAACAAAGCTTGGATGACAGCACATCTGTTTATAGTATGGTTTACTGAATATTTTAAGCCCACTCTTAAGACCTGCTGCTCATCGGAAGAAAAGATTTCTTTCAACATATTCAGGTGACCAGGTTCATTGACAATGCAAGAGCTCTGATGGAGATGTATAGGGAGATGAGTTTGTTTTCATGACTGCTAATATAACATCCATTCTGAAGCCCATGAATCAAGGAGTAATTTCATTTTTCAAGTCTTCCTATTTAAGAAATACATTTGGTAAGGCCATAGGTAGTGATTCCTCTGATGGATCTGGGCAAAGTTAATTGAAACCTCCTGGAAGGATCCACCATTCTAGATGCCAATAGGGACATTTGTGATTCATGGGAGAGGGTCAAAATGTCATTAAGAAGAGTTTGGAAGAAGCTGATTCTAACCCTCATGGATGACTGTGAGGGGTTCAAGACTTCAGTGGGGGAAGTAACTGCAGATGTGGTAGAAACAGCGACAGAACTAGAATTAAAAGTGGAGCCTGAAGATGTGACCGAATGGCTACAATCTCACGATGAAACTTAAATAGATGAGGAATTGCATCTTATGGATGAGCAAAGAAAGTGGTTTCTTGAAATGAATCTACTCGTGGTGAATATGCATTTGACATTTTCCCAAAGAAGTAAGTCTCTATACTATTTTCTCAGTTGTCCTGTGTAACCTGGGAAATAATCAGTGCTAATTCTATGCAGGAAGGCAGTGTCATTTCTGATCCCATAGTCTTTTGAGTCTGAATCCCCTCTGCACTGCCACCACCAATAAAAATTGAAATAAAACATATACGTGTGCATTGCATGAATACACAAAGCCTCACTCCATTTTCTCTCTAAATATTTTTGTTGTCTTAGCAAAGTCCCAGGGGAGAGAAGAGCCAGGAATATGTATTTAGGCATATTTTTTTCCAGTCTTCCATCTCTCCTTTTATTTTTATTATAGTTATTATGTTCTACATAGCATGTTATGGTAAGCCAGAGGAAATGCATTTTGGAGGTAAAGATGGTATATAAACAGATTGTTTCCACTTGGTCTGCAGGTTTAAGTACCACAAAGTGGGTCATCTTCATCTTTCCACCTTTCATTACCGTTAACTATGGGACACAGAATACACGGGGACGTTTGAATTGTATGAATATCTTCTAGTCAAAGGAATTTTCTGGTGAAGTTCTGTTTTTATCTCAGTGATGCTGTTATAGCTCAAGATGGTTTAGTTTTACTTTATACCCTGTGGCAAGAAACCCAGTGACAAATTGGTGACAAATTTATGTGCTTTGATTTTTTTAGAAATGGCTGAGCCATTTACAGATAATTGTGATAGCTGGGTTGGGCTGTCCGATGCCCTAAGGATCAAAGGAGGCTCAGATAGTGAGTGAAGAGCCTTTTCTGTACCAAAAGAGAAGTTTCCCAAAGCTTTGAGATAACTTAGCATTCCGCATGCTTACTGAGGTTATCGTGGAAGAAGGCAGGATCGTGTGGTGGACAGGACATTTCCTCTTAGCCCAGCTCTACCACTCCAGAACTGTAGTTGGATAAACCATATAAAGTGCCTGGGTTTCCACTTCATCATTTATAAAGGAATATAGCCTGGCTCTTCCATCCGCTAGGGCTGCGTAGGAATGGCATGCCCTGTTCTTTGCAAACTTCTCCATGTATCACTCGTAAAAGGCCTTCCCGAAAAACTTACTCACGTGAAAATGTTTTGTAAGCTGCACACACACACACACACACTCACACACACACACTATCAGCTTGCTTTGAAAGGAAGCACACTCGTTTGTCTTTATGTTCTGATACATTGTTTAAAAAGTCTTAGCCCTTCAGGTCCATTGAAATGGATAAGCTAAACTTGTATCAAGAATTAGGATAATTAGAATAATTTTCATCAATAAAAATACTCAAAAGAAACAAGGCTTAGTATATTTTTTAAAGCCAATCAGATCTCTTCGTATTTTATTTGTTGGCATAATAGTTTTTATGCACTAATTCCATCTGTTTATTCACACATTTTTGTTATTCATCTGAAAAATGGAACTTTGAGCTCTTATTTCACATGAACAAAAATATATAGCTTTTGAATAAATAGTTTGAATAAACTCTTCCGTTCTCCCAGAAAGTAAGGGAGCTGGACCAGATGAGTCCTGAATCACACCCAGAACCCAAAGGCAAATCGAATGAACATAGTCTCATCTTCAGATGGCTTCGCTGGCCAAGCCAAGCTATCATATTGTGTTACACGGTGGATTTCAGCAGAATGTGTTGGCTACATCTCCACTGTGCGTGTTTATTTCAGCCTCTGCTTTCATTTTATTTTTAATTAGCATACACGGCTTTCTTCAATTGTGGAAAAGTATCACCAAACCAAATACGATTGTTTTTATTTTCCCACAGAATTGCTTAGTGTCTCTGTCGCATCCTAGGCAGAGAATGCAGCAATTTTGAATTTGTTCAATAAGGGTCCGCTCCTTTACATTTAAAGGATAATGAGACTGAGACTTATGAAATAGACTTAACTCGGCCACACTCTGAAATCTTTACGACTTTATCCATCATGGCTAACTTTAACTTTTTTTTTCGAATGTCTCCTTCTGTGTCTTTAAATTCCACAAGTAAAAACCATATTTTAGGGTGAAACTGACATTTGAAATAGAAAAAGAACAGATTTTAGAAACACCTTGTTTTAGCTATCAGTTGCTTTGATTTCACTAAATTTAATTCTGACATCAATAAAGCTGATAGAAATGATTAAATGTAAAATTTTAATTATATTGCAGCTATTACATTAGATAACTTACCTTTGTCAGCCCATTGAAATGACATTCTGGACAGAGGAAATCAGGGTAAGAAAAGTATAACACTGAAACAGCCTCTATGAGTAAAAACAAAGGTGTGTGTACCACTCTGACCATTTAAAAGGGATTTTTTCTAGGTAGTTTGTGACTTTTCTTACAGATTAAAACATTTATTTTGAAGACGTTTGCATTTTTTGAGAGGTCATAGGTGCTACTGAAATTTTTATATAAAACTTTGTTTTTAAACACGTTTCAGAATAGAAGTCTTTTTTTTTTTTTTTTTCTCCTGCAGGAGCTAAAGATAACTAGAAAGATTAGATGTAACTAATCTTTTGATCATACCCTTAGATGATAGTCAGTTTGTTGAATGGGGAAGCAATGAGCACAGTTATAGAACTAATAAATAAATTCATGTTCTTTATTCTGACATTGTTTGGTAAAGATTTGACTTTATGGTTTTAAAATATGCTTAATGTACATATCATAGGATCTTTTCAAAAAATATTCTTAGAATACACTAGGTTTCCTCTCTTCCCTCATTTCACTTAAATAATAGCAAAGGCAACTGGAAACCACCAGTAACAGAAGTCAAGAAATAGTAACGGAGGAAAGAACATTTGTGAAAGAACTTTACATCGCATATTTTAAAAAATAAATACTATTTCTGCATGTAATATTGCTTGAGTGGTATTTTGCCAAAGCCAAGATTGCATAACAAATGAGTTGAAATGGAAAATTAATCTTTCATGCGAAATAGAGACACAAAAAAAAAAAAAGGAAAGAAAGAAAAAAAAGAATGTTGGTGCCAACGGTTTCATATAGTATGTAACTGTTCATTCGTCATGGGAGAGAAAATATTTAATCAGTCCTGAACTGATGCACACATACTTTATCATGTTTAGTGACTTTTAGAGTGTCAGTTTGTAAAGTGTTTATCCGAGGAATGGACTTCTGGCACATGGATAAAATGAAAAGTGAAATGTTTAGTTCATAATAGGCATATTTTCCAGAATCTTTCTGAGTAACTATCCCGAGATGAATAGAAAGACTACAGGTCTGTGTTTATCTGGCCTGTGCTGGCCGACCAGGCAGGCTCCAGCCTGGTATTAAAACTGAAGTGACATGGAATGTCCTTGCAAAAGCCCCAAACAATGACATCATTCCCTTAACAATATTGATAATGTAAAATCAACGTTGGAGTTTGTTATTTCCCAATTTGGGTTTCTTAGTTAACTACTTCTGATCCTGCCGGAAGATTTACGGTGGTAAGTTTTAGAGACAGCACTTTTCTTTGTACAAATGGGTTTTCTTCTGTGGCTGCATGATCTAAATTTTTAGGAAATCCAGTGACTTTTAACAGTGTGGGAATCCGTGACACTCTTTGCAGATTTTGTGGCCTTTGAAAGTTATAAAAAGAATATTCTGAGGTGGTGGGGTCTCCTGAAATGTTTTTGTTAGCTTTAGTGCATTTAGAACAGAAGGACTTTAGGACTTTCTGCTTCAGAGAGTTTTAATATGTTTTTGTGCAGATTGGGTTGATAAATAAAAGGGAAACATCAAAGAATGTTTGCCCTTTTAAAAAGTTTTGTTGTAAAAATGGAAGCTTTTTTGTTGTATAAAGTTGAGAAGATCTTTCCCACCCGAATATTTAAAAATACATTTTGGCCTAGAATAGAATAAACTGTCTCCAGAAGCTACGTTCTTCTCCCAGTTAATAGAGGTTAGAAGTCCTAAACTTTTGTCCCCTAAAAGCAAAAAGAGAAGAGTAATGAAATCACGACATGTTTACTGGGGATTCTCAATCACTGTGTTCTTGAAATGCATGTAGCGTAGGAAGAAGAAGAAGAAAATGCAAGAAAGGAGAGATACGCAATTTTGTCCACTGTTTTGTATTTATTTATTTATTTTTGAGACAGAGTCTCACTCTGTTGCCCGGGCGAGAGTGCTGTTGTGTCAGCCTAGCTCACAGCAACCTCAAACTGCTGGGCTCAAGCAATCCTCCTGCCTCAGCCTCCGGAGTAGCTGGGACTACAGGCATGCACCATCATGCCTGGCTAATTTTTCTATATACATTTTTAGCTGTCCATATAATTTCTTTCTATTTTTAGTAGAGACGGGATCTCGCTCTTGCTCAGGCTGGTCTCGAACTCCTGAGTTCAAACGATCCGCCTGCCTCGGCCTCCCAGAGTGCTAGGATTACAGTGTTTTATATTTTTTAAAAATGGTATTAATAGAAAGGGTAAGGGTTAATAATTGAGGCTATCAGGTGTATTTAACCATAGTAGCATGATTCAAATTCATTAGGATTGTACAACTTGAGAAAAATACGCTTCAAGCACAGTAGATATTCCAGAAAAACTAGTTAAATAAATATAGTCTAAGATCACTGTCAGAGGAGGGAAAAGTTTTTTTGTTTGTTTTGTTTTGTTTTGATTTGGAGAGAATGAAAACACGAGAAAGCGAAGCAGTTATAGGTGATTTTATCTACATACACATTTTATGAGGCAAATTAGAACTCAGCTTTAAAAGAGTGTCCTTAAAAGGTCTCATGTGGTTACAAAGAGCCACAGTAAATTAAGTTCTACTCCAAAAGGCATTTTTTGTTTTCTCAGAGCCTTCTAGAATGCAAGGCAAAGTTTCGCAGCCTCGGGAGGGAGGGGGTGGAATGAGGCAGATCCGAGCACAGGGTCTCTGTCACAGCAAAGTGTAAAGTGTATGATGCTATTATGGTCAGGACCCAGCTCTGAGAAGCGATCTGGAGTTCAAATTCTGGTTTTAGCCCCCACCTCCTGCTTTGACTTTGGGAAAGTTATTGAAACTCTCTGTACCTCCGTTTTCTCGTTTCTAAAATAAGGATAATAGAACAGGGCCGGGCACAGAGAGTAAGGACAGTGTAATTGCTTTGATATCATTTGTACTTGATGTTTACCCCAGTTTCCTGCCACTGATGACTCAAGTCTGGATCTTCTCTGTGAGTTTTATTGCAGATTCTCAAAGGGGTGAATCTAGTCGACTCCTAAGACAGGCAACGTGAGCTCATCAAAGACACCAGTTATCCCAGCCTGGGCTATGGGGGAGGCAAGTTTTCTAAAGTCAATGTAAGGGGGAAAAAAAATGGCACATTGACTTTTTTGGAAGAAGGAAAGGGCCAGTGGAACACTGTGGCTTGTGGGTAGCGCCATCTTGAAAAGAGATGTTTTTGTATATATCGAGTGACCTTTTGTAAGTTGAACCTTTTTTTCATTGTGAGGACTTTTACATCATGAAACTCTTTTATCGTTTCATTTTCTGTTGCTGAATATTACATATATCAGATGTGGGTCAACTTTAACAGTAGCATGAGGAATGTTTTTTGGCTGATTTGCTCACCCTCTGTCTTGAAAGGCAATGTTGTTATGGACTTGGAGTTTTAGAAATTACAGCTACACTTAACTGTCAAACTGGTAATCAGAGTTGGAGGAGGGAAATAACTGCTTCAGTCTAGCACCATGGAAGTCAGACATCTGTAGAGAGTGTTGAGGGAAGAGGAAGATAGCAGCTATGCCCAGGTCTGTCGCAGGGTAATTTTTCTACTCCAGTTTCCTTCATTTGTTGTGTGAATTCAATGTGATCATGTAAATATTTAACACAGTAACTCAACGTGCAATAAGTGTACAATAAATGCATATTTTTTCCCCTAAAGAATATGCATTTTTCTACTTTAATTCAAATAGTACTATGGTTCAAAAGTCCAAGGTTTTCCATAGTTCCTCTCTTGCCTCCTCCCCCAAACAACATCAGCCCATCTGGGTGAGACCAAGGTCACACCCCCACTCCTGGTCACAGTCCCTTAAGGAGAAACATTAGCATATTTGCAATGAAAATATGTTCTAATCCCTCTGGTAATACTATAGCATAGAAACTTGGATCTGTACTGATTTTTGAGAGAAAGGTTATTATTGGCACAGGAACTCCTAGATTAACATGAATAGATGTAGAATTTGCATGCTACTTCTAGAAAATCGCCAAACTCTATTGTATATCAGTTAACCCACTAAAACAGTTACCAAAGTGACTGGGGGTTATTTTAAATGTTACGAAAATATATTCTTACAAAAGAATTCATAAAGTCTTTTTTGTAGTTTTTGTTTGTCATCTAAACATTGTTATCAATAAATCATGAATTTTTTGGAAAAGTTCATGAATTGATCAAAATTACTTGATTTGAGAGCGTTGTAATTAAGCTAAAGAGACTGGGAATATTTGACATAGTTTTCAGAATTGGTCTAAGAAATGTATGAGAAACTAGGCCAAAGATTCTTGACTTACTTAGAGTCTAAGAATCTACCAGAAAGAGAACAGAGAATGAAAAAGGCAATAAGAGCAACGGAGATTAGATAATTTTAGTAAAAAGTAAAAAATGGGGAGGGAGGGAATTAGAGAACATGATAAAGACATTCCAGTAGCTACTCCCCCCCAATTCATTTTATTCTAGGGTGTTATAAGTGAATATCCAATAGACTGTCATATCCCAAGTTCTTCTTTTGTAACCTGGAACTTAGACTTTACTATTCTAAAGATGATTTTCATTTCAAGCATTCAATGATACTTGTAAACATGGTTGAATATTGGTAGGATAGGTACTTGGTAGTCATTTATTTATAGAACCTAAAATATAGATTCATTAAAAATAAGAACCATAAAATTATTGTCATAATATTCAAAGTATAGGTATAATTAAAAGAGGAAAAAAAAAATAAAATTCAGATTCTTGTGCTTCTCTTGAAGGCTCTTAGATTTTCCAATAATGTCTCAGGAAAAATGCAGTGCAGTATAGGGTTGGCACTCATATTTTTCAAATCTGTATTAAGGGCCTTTAATTTCTATCCTTATTTATGAATGTAAATTCTCATTTTTTTCAAAACTCATACAACTTATCTTTCCTTTTCCCCTTTATCCACATTACATATGTTTCTGATTAGATAAGGATAAATTAAGGTAATATTTCAAACCTCTCATTTTTACTTGAAATATGTGTTTTATAAACTCTGCTATTTAAGTGGCTAAGCCATGTTCTCAAATGTGAAGGTTCAGAAGAGTTGCATGAGAACTGGAAAGCTTCCTGGGCAGAATTATATTAATGGCTAGAGCCAATAGGTCGACCGGCCCATCAGGAAATGTAGCTCAGCTCCTGCAACTTGACCTCTGAGACATGTTAGCCTTGACTGGCTTAGGAATGCCTAATAGAGACCCTGGCTTGCGTTTATATCGGGACAAAGGCCTATTTCCTCTGGGCGAGAAAAAATAGGGGAACAGATAATCAAAGAAATAAATGGGTATCTTCAGGAGCAGCGGAATATAGGAGGGCTATCAAGGTTACCCAGTAGCTTATATGATATTACCTTATAGTGTTATCTTGTTTTGTTGTTCAGAAATCGTAAGAGAGAGAGGCCCTATGTATTTGGACTAGAAACGGAATAGTTTTACTTTGTTATAAACTACATTTGTGTCTTCAAAAATGTTAGGCTGCCAGAAAATCTAATTAGCTTGCAAATACTTACGTGGCACTGCTTGCTTTCCACCTCAACAACTGCCACGAGGCTCCTCGCTCACTCTTACGAGAAAGGTATTCCACTCACTCTGGCCATGCTATGCGGTTTTTAACATGCCAGGAATATCTAACACACATTGTTGGGCTCGTGAAGCAGAGGTTTATCCAAGCACTGAGAAAGGACATTTTTAAAATGCCAAATATTATTTGATGATGATTGTTTTCTTTTTCCAGCCTCCCATCTCTGAATTTATCTCAGGGTGACATTTAGGTTTTTGTCAAGTTGTTTTGAAGTTTGCAGTGCATAGCAGTAAATATTCATTGAGTGGTTAATATAGGCAAGGATGTGATAGCTGCTATAAAAGCTCCAAAGTTTAAGGTACGTCCTTGTGCTCAAAACACTACCAACTTCAATGTAGACACAACAATGTCAGATACATTCCCTCCTGGAAGATACCTTCCCCCCTAAATATTCTTGTTTCACGGCTGCTCCAACCATCTCCAACTTCGGTTCTTCCTCTTTGCATCTCTGACTCAACTTTTCCTGCTCACCTCCGGTTTCCCAGAGTAAATCCACCAGACTGGAGCGCCTTCTTCCTCTTTCTGAGTATTAGACGACTCCTGCATACACCTGTCTTCTCTTCTTCTACCAGTCTGGGGGAGTAACCCCGTTTCCAACCTCTCCCTTACAGCCATCAATACATTTGTTTTGTTATTGTTGTAGAATAACCACTTAAACAACAAAGCAGAGAAACAAAAAACAGTTTCTTGCCTGTTTGTTTTCCTTACTCTCTCTGTACTTATATCCCTTTTTGGTGCTACTGTTACTGACTTGTGTCCCCTTTTATGTTTTCATGGCTGGTCTTTTAGGAAGTTTGTCTATTTTATTAGTCTTTTGAAGGAACCAGATGTTTTGGCTTGTTGATTAACTCTCTGTTCTTCTGTTTTTTGGTTTATTTGTTGGCTTTCCATTTCACACATTTATATAGTTCTATATACTCTTTTTCTAACCTATTTACTCTTTCTGGCTTTGTCAGTTGTGTGAATAATTTTTTTTTTTAATTTTCCTTTTTAAAAAATCATGTGTACAGCTATAGTTTTGCATTTAAGGTCTACTTTAACTATATCCATGTAGTTTTAAATTGTGAACTATATTTTATTGCCATTTAGTTATAACTTGTTCAGTATCTCCTCTTTAAGCACTGAGTTATTTATGTGTGTGTTTGTTGTGTTTGTTTCAAATGCAGGGATTTCATTTGTTTGTTTTGTTTATAATTATGTCCCAATTGATTTCCAGTTAATTGCACTGCAGTCCAAAAACTTAATCTATATGATACCAACTCTTTAAAATTCATTGAGACTTCCTTTTTGATACTGTATGGAGTCTGTTTAATGAATATTCATATTTCCTTGAAAAGAATCAATTTGTTGTGTGCGTGATTCTATGAGTCATCAATTCTCAGATGCACATTTTCTCATGTTGTAACGTCTCGGAAACTGGCATTCGTCTGACAGTGGACGGCGCCTTATCATTGATGTGGCCTGATTTTAAGTCATTCAACTGAGGGCACTGTCGACCTGAGACCACTGTAATTAAATTCTCTGTTTTAGCTTAAGGGACTGTTTTGTTTTGTTCTTTATGAGGCCTGGTAGTGTGAATTCAAATGGAAAATCTGCATGATTTCCATGTGGTTTGTTTATTCCATCTGTCTGCCCAGTGTCAGAGTTGAGACAAATAGGTTTCCTTACTGTCCCTTTCAGCGTAGGCAATTCTTTGTCATTTGTTTTTACATGAGTCCTTTAGTATCTCAGCGTATGGTAAGGGTGTGTTTAGGGAGGAACTCCTCTATTAAGACTTTTCCTTAGTGGTATATAAAATAATGGGTTTTTTTTGTTGTTTTTTTGTTTATTATTTATTTATTTATTTATTTATTTTTTGAGACAGAGTCTCGCTTTGTTGCCCGGGCTAGCGTGAGTGCTGTGGCGTCAGCCTAGCCCACAGCAACCTCAAACTCCTGGGCTTAAGCGATCCTACCGCCTCAGCCTCCTGAGTACCTGGGACTACAGGCACGTGCCACCATGCCCGGCTAATTTTTTCTATATATATTTTAGTTGGCCAGATAATTTCTTTCTATTTTTAGTAGAGATGGGGTCTCAGTCTTGCTCAGGCTGGTCTCGAACTCCTGACCTTGAGCGATCCACTCGCCTCGGCCTCCCAGAGTGCTAGGATTACAGGCGTGAGCCACTGCGCCTGGCCTAAAATAATGTTATTTTTAAATCCATGGCATGTAAAATTAGTGAAATACAGCATATTTTAAAATAAAATTTATTAATCATAAATTTCAAATCTACATCATTACCAATTTGTAGAAGGCTGCATTATAACCTCCCACTATTAATAATTGTGGAATTTTCAGTTTTTGAATTTGAAGAATTGAAACTATATGCTTTAAAACTATATGTTTTTAATCTCTTGATGAAATGTTTTTTTATCATTATACAATGTCCCTCTTTATTGCTAGTGATGCTCTTTGCCTTGTAATTCTCTGTTTTATATTTTTTCACCAGCTTTTTAAAAAATGTTTCCGTAGTATATGTTTTCCATTTATTTATTTTTGTTTGGGCTATTTTGGTTTAGACATGTCTTTTGGTAAACAGCATTTATCTGAAATTTTTATTTTAATATCCATTCTGTTAGATTTTCCTTAATGGTTGTTTTAAATTCTTTTATATTTATTATGATTGTTGACATATTTTGATTTATTGCTACCAACTTAGTATATGCTCAAGTGTGCTTTTTTTTTAATCCTTTGCTTTTTTTATTTTTCTTTCCAGTCTCCTACTAGATGAGAAAGTTTTCTTTATTCTCCCCTTTTTGACCCTTTGCTAGACTAGACTTTATAGATTTTTATTTCCAGTTTGTTAGCAGTTACCCTTAAAAAAACATAAGTTTTCTAACAAAGACTAAAGTCACTTGTTATTGTATTTCTCCTCCCAGGCAATCTAAGGTATACTTTGTCCTAATTTCCTTGTTATCTCAAGTTTTAGTTGCTGTTACTGGCCTCCAAGTGGAGATTTGTCCAAGTTCTTTGTTATGGTCAGGAGAAAAGAATTTCAGGATGTACCACATAAGCCAAGCAAGCAACAGCTTTTTATTGAAAGTCAAAGTACATTGAGGGGAGGGCGGCGTGGGGGAGCGGACAGGCTGGAAAGACAGCAGCTGCAGGGAGGAAGTGGTTATGAGTCTTTTGAAGTCTTGCTAATTGAGAGGGGGATATTCAAGGCTAAGGGGTTGGCTTTGACTGTTAATAAGAATTTGGGTAATAATTCTTAGAATGGGATTCCCTCCCATTTTCGTACTTTACATGGTTGTTTCAGAGCTGTCATGGCGATTTCAAGGGCAGAGAAATTTTAAAACCACAATGTAGATGATATCATAATTAACCCAAGTTCATGTAAGGTAGTAGGGACAGCTGACAAGCCAATTGAAGCTGGTTCTTGCCTACAGTTATCAGCCCCTCTAGTTAGCTTCTGATTAAGGGTTTTCTTTAACACCTGTACCCACTCTGTAAGCCCCCTGCATCTGGTCTCGGCCCTAGATCCTAGTCTCCTACTCTGTCGCCAGTTTTTAGGCTCAAAAATCGATGACCATTTAAGAATTCAAGTTTTATTAAGTAACTATACTTAATGAATTTCTCTTTTTATCCCTCTTCCTAGACCCTTCTTCTGGATTAACTTTTCTTCTTGCTGATGAACATTCTGTAGTAGTTCTTTCACTGAGGATTTTCTGTTAGGACTTAATTTGGCCCAGGAATTATGTAGAAGTGGGTTTTTAAGTTTCCAAACTTAAAGGATTTTCAATAGTTGTCTCTTTTTTATTTCTTTCTTAATTATATAAAGATTACGTAAAAGAAGACTGTATGCATGAGAGTTAATTCTTTGCATTTTTTGAGACAAGAGGCTGGTGAGTAAACCTGTCCCAGAACTCCATCTCACTGCCTGTGTTTTCTGAGACTACTTGTGGTCCTTCTGTTAGTTCAGGTTCTCCAAGAAGCAAGTGCCAAGAATGGATTTATTGGGGAAAAACAGGAAAGGAGCCAGAGGAAGCTGGGACAGCTGTTAGACCTGATCCAGGTCCAACCTCCATGGAAGAGGGGAAAGGAAGGAAGGCTGGGTGAGAAAAGTCTTAGACTGCAGTGCAGTTATAAAAAAGTTTTGGCAAAGCCAATGGGAAGTCTTTGAGCCAGAGTCATTCTTCAAAAGGGTCTTGTGTCTCCTAGGATTTCACCTGCATCAGTATCTTTGCTGCTCACTCACTAGCCTGAAGCAAACCTGGGCCTCTGTGCAAACGAAGTGATGGGCTTCAGAGCACAGCAGCCAAGGCCCTTGGGGCAACTTCTTTTTTCTGCAGTTGGAAGCCTGGGAGATCTAAAATGTGCATACTCATGACTTCCATGGAAATGATACATTTTATTTAATAGTTACCTTTAAATTAACAATATTCATTTATTTAATATCTTTGCCCCTTTTCCAAATAATATAACACCTTCAAGTTATTTGCATTTTATTAACACTATTCCACAAGTTGCTGACCAGTATTTCAGGTCTTCCTTTTTTTTTTTTTTTTTTTTTTCCCATTTTTGTGAAAGATGAGAGCTATAATGTTGATATTTAGTTTCATATTTTTTTTAAGATGGACATCCCAATTTTCCCATGCCATTCATTGAAAAGACCTTTCTCCTTTGAGTTGTCTTTGATCCTTTGTCAAAAATCAAATACAGCTGACTGTATTTATGTAAATCTACTGGGTACTCTACTCTTTTTCGTTGATCTGTGTCTGTTCTTTTGCCAGTGCCATGTTGTCATGATTACTATAGCTTTATAGTAACTTTTGAAGTCAGGTGGTGTCAGTCCTCCAACATGGTTCTTCTTCAGTATGATGTTGGCTATTCTAGGTCTTTTCCTTTTCAATATAAACTTTAGAATCAATTGCCAGTATCTACAAAATAACTTGCTAGGAATTAGATTGGATTGCATTGAATCAATAGATTAAGTTGGAAATAACTGACACCTTGCCAGTGTTGAATTTTCCTATCCATGAACATTGAATATCTCTCCATTAGTTTGGTGGTTCTTTGATTTCTTTCATCAGAGTTTTATAGTTTTCTTTCTTTTTTTTTTTTTTTTTTTGAGACAGAGTCTCACTCTGTTGCCCGGGCTAGAGTGAGTGCCGTGGCGTCAGTGTAGCTCACAGCAACCTCAAACTCCTGGGCTTAAGCGATCCTACTGCCTCAGCCTCCCGAATAGCTGGGACTACAGGCATGTGCCACCATGCCCGGCTAATTTTTTGTATATATATATTTTACTTGTCCATATAATTTCTTTCTATTTTTAGTAGAGACGGGGTCTCACTCTTGCTCAGGCTGGTCTTGAACTCCTGACCTCGAGCGATCCACCCGCCTCGGCCTCTCAGAGTGCTAGGATTACAGGCGTGAGCCACCGCGCCTGGCCTATAGTTTTCTTTATATAGATCTTATACATATTGTGTTAGATTTATACCTGACTATTTTATTTTTGGTGCTATTGTAAATTATATATGTAGTTTTTAATTTCAAATTATAATCATTCATATCTGGTATATAGGAAAGCTGTTGAGTTTTGTATGTTGAATTGTATCCTGAAAACTTGGTATATTTGTGTATTAGTTTGGGGAGTTATTTCATAGATTCTTTGGCATTTTCTACATAGATAATATTAATCTGCAAATAAAGACAGTTTTATTTCTTCTTTTCCAATCTATATATCTTTTATTTCTGTTTTTGTCTTATTGCAATAGCTCTAAGACAAAAATATATGTTGACCATAGTTGTCTCATTTCTGGTTTTAGGAGCTTTTCTTAGTTGTTGATCTTTGAGATCAGCATGGGTCTCAACTTATATTGTCCCTCAGCACCAGTCAGTGCCTTAAAAATATTGTCACTTGCATTTTCAAGCTTCTCTTCCCTCTTTTGTCTGAGTTAATACTTAATTCTTGTGTTCAATTACCATTTTTTCTAAAATCATTTGGCTTCTTGAGATCGCAATTACCCTGAAGGTGTAAATACCACAGTTCTTCAGTTTAAGAGAAAAGAAATACCAGTTTATCCTCTTACCATTCTGAATTCCTCCGATTTTCCATTGCCTGGAGCACAATGGTTGGGATAAAAGTATTCTTTGTGCTTTTTAGAAGACATGGAAGACTTCTCAAAGGCCTTTTAACAAGTGAAAGGGGATTTTTTTCTTCCTTATTGGAGCAATAAAATTTGTTACACTTCATGTACGTTCCTATGGGGGGTGGAGAAAGGAGATGGAAATGAAGATGATGATTTAGGATTCCAAAAATTGCAGTTACTTGTGGAAGGCTTCAACTGAAAATAGATCTTCCTCTTGAGATTTTAGTTTGTTCTGAAGAATAATATTACAAAATCCAACATTGCACAATAAAAAAAAGCAAAAGCAAGGGAAGATTTATGATGATGATCCTTGGCAGTTCATTTAGACTGGTATGCTCTCTTGGCCTTGCATTTAATTCCAAGATGCTTTATGTTCTTGGTTCTGCCTATATGGACCGAATTGAGTCATACATTTGCAATTTTCATTGTGTGTATAAACCCTCATTTAGTACCTGGCTTTTTTGCACTACTCCCAAAGGACAAGAAAGTAAGAGGAAAAGTCACAGAAGAACCAAAGAGGAAGGCAGACTCCCAGGTCTACTTAGACTGGGCCAAGCCTGAATTGTTGACTTGCCAAAAGGCCAGTCCAATCATAGATGGGTGTATAAGAAACAACCTCATCAGATCATTCACGTCTACTCCCCAATACAAACATAACAGCTCCTCAAAATAGCCCGAAGTGCCACGTTGGCAATTGAGCCAGGGAGGGAGGACTTTGGTCCCCAGAGCTTGTTGGCATTAGCACTAGAGGGAGTGTAAATTAATAAATGACCTATTCCTGTCTGCACAGAGCTTGGGGACCCAGAAGAACATGAGAACAACAACTCCTGAATTGTGATATTAGCTTCACTGACAACTACAGCTTATATTCGTGGTAGGAGGAAGGGGAGGTTAAATTAAATGGATTTACTTCTTTCAGCAAGTCTCTTTGCTTAGCTGTTGGTTGTGATATGTCTGTTAACTAGGTACCAGGAAGCTCTGTATGTGTGTATGTACGTATGTGCATAAACTATATGTCATGAAAGACGAAATAAAGTCATGTGAAGTAAAGTCAAGCTAAAGGATATAATTTCTTATTGTACATCTTTTACATGATTCCAGGGGGAAAGCATATATATTTTTTCCTACACAAATGAAGTAAGACATCCTCTTGGCAGGAGCTACTGCAAACTTTCTTCTGAGCCAAGGGGGCTAAACTGTATAGATGAGTAGGTAAGGGTGGTTGCCCCACCCTGGCATTGGCTTGCTCTCCCCTGGGAGACTGGACATACTGATGTCAGTTTTAATATATATAAATGCCATGTGTATACTCATAATTATGTGGGGGTATGCGAATGAGAGAAAGGAATCCCTCTCCTTCTCTATGTGAAGAAATTGTTCTCAGTCTTATTTCGCTCTGAATACACTAGGAAATCTGATAAATACTTTTTCCTGCTGGCTGCTACAGTGATAACAGGACTGTCACTTGTAGATCTTACTGTGTCCCTGGCAATCCAATAAAGCCCGTTACATACTTGATCTCATTTAATCCTCACAAGGATCTAATTAGGTAGGAAATGCTGTCATTCTCCTTTTACAAATGAGGGAGCAAAACTCAAAGAAGTTATGTCAACAAAGATCCAATCTGGGTGGAGTGAGAACTAAATCTTGGTCTGATGAGGGTGGAGAACCTGGGCTTTGGGGACACATGTGTCCTTCTGGGTCCTTGAGTTGCAGCCTTTTGATTGAATCCAAATTTTACAGAGCAAATCCTTTTAATGAAGGGGGTGCAGCGGAGAAAGATGAAGCTTTTCTTGCCTCCTTTGGTGCTTAAAAAAGAACCACCTTGAAATGAGAAGGTCACAGGTTCCCCACCTCCTGGGCCACTTGTTCAGAAGAGGATCATTCTTTAAGGAAATATTTATCAAACAGCTCTGGGTGCCAGGTGGTGTGTAGGTCCTGAGGCTAAAGCAGTGAACATAAAAGGTAAAAATCCCTTATAGAGATTAAATTCTAGTGGAGAGAGACTGACAGTTAACAAGTATACAGGATATTTCTTATTTCTGATAGCAGTGAGTGCTGTGCAAAAAATATAAGGAATATTCAGGGAGTTGCAACTTTACTCTGGCTTTTCATAAGGATCTCGCCGAGCAAAGATCTGAACAAGGTGAGAGAGACAGCCACATGGGCCCTGGGGGAAGAGCATTCCAGGCAGATAAAGAACAGGAGTGGCATCATGTCATGCTCTGTGAATCCAGGTTGAGGAGAAGAAAGCAGTAGGTAAAAGATGTAATATCACTACTCTAGTTGGAGCGAGAAGTCTCTCTGGCATCAGCTAATAAAAAGTAAAGTAAAACCACGGATGATTCTGCAGATCAGCCCATCTTTAAATTACTCACCTCTGATTGCTTTTGTGGATGTTTTTTTTTTTTTTTTTTTTCTTCTTGTAATCAGAATCATTCCTGGAGCTGTACATCAAAAAGTCATTTTAGATATGCTTCAGATAGGTGAAGAATAAATATTGGGAGATGTCATTTTCTGAACATTATCACAAAAGGGTTTATCCTTCTTGAAGCAAATATTTGGTAGCAGAGAAAGCGTTGAGAGGGTGATCCAGATCTGAGAGCCCCAGTGAGCGTCTGCAGCTCGTGAACCTGAGGGAAACGGCAAATGATCTGTCCTGTACCTTGGCTCTTTGATTTGTTAACCCAGTAGAAATGTTTTTCAAGAAAGTCATTGAACAGAGATTGCATTTTGCTTTGTCTTTGCTCTGCCATGCGAGGTGCCTGGCAAATAGTGACTACCTGCTCCCTGACAAATTAAGGAAAATCAGTGGTGACCCCTTCCAAGACTGCGACAAAGTACCCCCAAATTGTTGGGGTTCAGTTCAAGGTTTTATGTTGTCCTCAAGCTGGAGTAAATCCTGTTCATACATGGGAAATAATTGATGGTAATAACTGACACTATATGCTATTTACATAGTATTTCATTTGCGGAGAACATGCTTCCCCATAGAGATCATTACTTGTGGCAAGAAAATACTATTTTAGGATAATGACTAGCACCCCCTTTGGTGGTAATAAAAAGCAAGTTTTGAGTCATTCTTGATATGCACAGTTCCCAGACACATTTGCCTTAAAAACAGATGAGAAGTTTGAAAGAATATAAAATAGTTCTCAGTTTGTGGTGGGGCCCCTTTTGAAACAAAGGAACCAAAGCTGCCTATTTTTACTATCTGTGGAACGTAACTCATAGACTAAAACAATATCCAGTAGAGGTCTTCAAAGCAATATCCTACCCTCTTAAAAATATTTCCAGAATGCCATTTTAAAAGACACATGTAGCCATTATTTCTTTGTACTAACATTGTGTGAATTTCTGATTATTAAAATTATTTTATTATGGAAAAGATAAAAGATGTGCAAAGGTAAACAGAACAGTATAACAATCTTCCACGCATTCATCTTCCAACTTCAACAATTTGATTTTATATCTATATCCCTACTGTTTGCTTCCTCCCATATTATTTTTGAAGCAAATCCCCAACAGACATAGTTTCATTCATATACATTTTAGTATGTTTCCCTAAAAGATACACTTAAAAAAAAAAAAAGCATAGGCACCATCAGTTACACTCCTAAAAACTAATAATAATGCCCTAATATTGACAAATACCCAGTCACTGTTCAAAGGTCCAATTAGTTTATATATAACTGATTTTATTTTGTTAGTTTGTTAGAATAGGATATAGAGAAATTCTGACCATTATAATTAGATTGGTATCTTTTAAGTTTCTATAATAGGTTTCCCTGCAACACTTTTTCCCCTTTGAAATTTAGTTGAAGAAACTAGATCATACATCCTGTAGAGTTTCTCCACAGTTTGGGTTTTCCTGATTCTGTCTTAGTGGTGTAGTTTATGATCCTCTGTCCTGTATTATTTGCTTATTGTCAGTTAGCTCTAGATACTTGATCAATTTCAAGTTTGAATATTTTGGCAAAATTACTTTACAGGTGGAATGGTGTGTTCTACCAAGATGAAGCATGACATCCTTAGTTGTCTGTTTTTGTGATGTTACCAGCCTTTGACAATCAGTGTCTAGATGCATTAATTCATTATGGTTTGTAAAATGGTGACACTTTTTTAAGAAAAAACTTTCCTCATTTTGCATAGAGTTATTCAATGGTATGTTTCCTATGCAGCAAATGCATGATTCTTTCTCTTAGTTTACCAGTTTTCAAAACGATGAGTTGTATCTCTAGCATCCTCCAACAGTGAACAAATCCTTTTTTGTTTTTCTCGAACATTGTAATGAGCTGATGGAATTAGACACATCTGATGCGTTTCTGTCCTTTACAGTTACTATTGTTACTGACATACTGACATGTTCTACCTTTAAGTTCACTTTGAGTTCTTTTGACGTGGCCTCCCCTGATATCTTCTTCAATAAGACACTCCAGGTTCATTTTGTATATTTTTTTCTCCATGCCTGAATTGAGCCATTTCTCCAAGCAGCTTGGGGTCTGTTATTTGAAATGGTCTTTGGAGATCACAGTCTAGATTCTCATATTGTTTTTGCAATTAATTAGTGTTGTGACTAGACTTTTCCGTGGACAGGGGTAGAATTAAAATACATCGTTACTTCATATTAGTACTTGCAGTTCAAATGCAGGGCAGCATTCTGTAAGATTCCACATTCTGTGTCCTTTTCTCATGCTGAGAATCCTGATTTGGCAGTCTTTCTGTCAGCATCTCATCTGCCGTTTTATTTATCTTTTTGAAGTTCATTCTCTAATAGATTTCTCGATAATGAGTCGGTCATAAGAACAATATTCCTTGAGTTCTTTCATACTGAAAACAGTTTTCCTGTGTCCTTTATATTCATGGACAATCAGTTTGGTTGGATATTAAACACTCGGCTCACACTTTCTGTCTTTAGTGTCTTAAATATGTCACTCTGCTGTCTTCTGACGTAGAGTATTCAGGTCTATATGGATGATGAGACCAGGTTGGTCTCAAACTCCTGGCCTTAAGCCATCCTCCTGCCTCAGTCTCCCAAGTAGCTGGGACTACAGGCATGAGCCACAACACTTGGCTTATAGTTTCTTGTTTTGGATGCCTACATGATTGATTTTATACCTTTCATTTTAATACAGGCATTTTAAAGCTCCAAATTTCTAAGTACTGCATTATCAGCATCCCACACATTTTGATATTTCATGTCTTCATTTTTACTCAGTTTGAAATATTTTCTTATTTCTTTTAGGATTTTTTTTTTTTGACCCATGGGTCATTTATCGTAGTGTTATTTAATTTCCAAATTGGAGATTTCCTAATTACTATTTTTGTTCTTTCATAATTTAATATCACTATGCTCCGGAAACATACTTGGGATAATTTCAGCCTTTTGAAATTCATTTGAGATTTGTTTTGTGACTCAGCATACGGTCTATGTTGATTTCATGTGCTCTTGTATATTCTTCCATTGATTGTAATGGTCTATAATGCTAATTAGGTCAATTTATTGATAATATTCAAATCTTCTATATATTTAGTGATAATTTTATCTAGTTCTCTCAATTACTGTGAAAGAGGTATTAAAATATCCAATTTGATTGTGTTTTTGTCTCTTTTCCTTTTAGTTCTGCATTTTTTGCTTCATGAATTTTCAAACTTCATTAGGTCCATATACATTTAGGATTATTATGTCTTCTTGATGATTTGGATTTTTTATCATGGTGAAATAACACTCTGGTAATGTTCTTTGTCTTGAAGTCTACGTTGATAATAAATAGAACCATGACAACTTTGCTACAAATAGTGTTTGAAAGGCATATTCTTTTTTCATGGCAATATTCTTCTCATTCTCATTTTCACATGGAATTAGTTTTACTGAACTTTTCAGAGGGATAGATGCATGAGGATAACTTTTCTAGCTTCACTGATCTAAAGCTTTCTTTTTTGCTGCTTTTGCACAATGGTAAATGTATTTTATCTACATTTTTTTATTTCCTTTGTTCTTCAGTTTATCCTGCACAATTTGAATTCTACTCTCAACATTTTTCTCAATGCAGAGCTTTGCCTTAAAAGGGAGTTTCTCTTGGAGGTAGTACTAAGAGGTCATATAGCCCAGACTACTCCCAGCCCTTTCAGAAGTTGCTAGCTCCCCCTTGCTTCTCTTCCACGTGTTAGAGTGTGTAAAACCCCTTCCAGTTTCAGCTACAGTTCTCAGATTGGCCCTGACACTTTTCAGAAATACCTGTTTGTAATTTGAAGGTGCCTCTGCTTTTAGGGGAGCTCTCCTGTTGCTTCTCTCTGCCTTGATCCCATTGCAGAGAAGTATATTTGTACCATCTGATGTTTGTAGCAGAGGAAGTGTAGTGCTAACCTTGTCTAGGAAGGGCCATTTGAGAATCCAGATCAGTGGGTTGTTGATTGTTCACTGACCTCTGGAGTTGTCTCTTACTGTGATTATTGCATTTTCTTATGATATAACTCCACTTCTTTTCACCACTTGCTTTTCATGGGCCAGGGTCATTTTGAATACAGCCTGTGTAGCGAGTAAGGTCCCAGGTAAGATGCCTGTCCTCTTTGGTGATCCTGTATTCAGTCCAGTGGATGGGACCCTCTTAGTTTCAGATTTAGATAAAGGAGACAATTCAGAAAGGATGGAACCTGTCCCTACCCCCCACCACCCAAACGGGTGTCTTTTGTATTATGTGAGTTTAAATTAGCTGAAGGCTACCTAATGCTGGGTAGGATTATAACACCAAAAATGCCTCTAACATACAAGGTACCTTGATAACCTATAGAAATTATTGCCCTATTATTTGCTTGGTTATTTTTTTGAAAGTGCTTTATTCTACAGAGTGGGGCGATTGAGTGCAGTTGAGACAGCACTCATGATCCTCAGATAATTCTTCTGCTACTGGGGAGGCTGAGGCGAGAAGATGGCTAGAGGCCAGGAGTGTGAGACCAACCTGGGCAACATAGACTTTGTCTCTAAAAAAAATAAATAAGTAAATAAATGTAAGACAAGGTAAAAAATAAAATTAAATAAATAAAATGAATTTGTGTAAAACATTCAACAAACACTTTGGAAATTCATTTTTCCCATTGGATTTCAAAACTGTTGTTTATGAGAATCTCTATTTTAAAGGTGAAGAGGCTGACGCATGATGATGTTAAATGGTTTGCTCATATAGCTCATCCCAGAGTTCGGGATTCGATGTCTTCTCATACTAAATCCTATATTCTTTCCTTTATACCATGGAGCCTCATGGTAAAATGTCAAAATGTTCTGATGAACCAGCCTATTACAGCTTATCTATGGCTACCCAGACAGACTGGCTTGCTCAATAACCATTTTATGAAGTACAAAGACCAGAGAAATGATGAAAAGAATAAATTGGTAGTCAAAGACTTGAGACCTAATTTTAGCCTAACAGGTCACAAATGCTCTTTAGACGTATAAGGAAAATAACCAGTTTTCCCAGGAGGGATCTATGTGTGTACTTTATCACTTTTAACAAAAAGTGACCCAGATACATTTTTGACCACTTGTGCTCTCTACCATCTACTCTCTGGGCAGTCCTAACACCATCCACACATTCTGACAAACGCATTCTAATGTCATTATCATAGCTCATGGCAGCCAAATTCTCACATACCATATCCACTTCACAGCCTGACTCTTTCTCAAGATTAATGGACTGTACTGTGTCGTTTCTCCAAGGAGGCTAACTAGGGAGAAAAATATAATTCCTGAAATCCACACATTTGATTAAATCAGCCTTATCATCTTTCCCTGGAACCTAAAAGCTGGTATCTTTGAGAATTTTGCTGTTCAGAGACAGGCGTAAAGGCAAGTTTCAAAACAAAGCGGGTTAGTCACACATTGGCAACCCGTAGTCAGGGGTAGCTGTGAATGTTTGTTTTTATGTGTGATGCTCAGTCTCCTTTAGTTTCTGAGCAGACTCACCATAAAGATTTCATTTTTTTAAACGTTCATCTTATTTTTCATGGTAGGGATTTGAAATCAGCTACTAGACAAGCTGAATCCACACAGATACCTGTATAAATATGTGTGTCAGTGTGTGTACATATATACAAATATTTTTAATCATTGGGCAAAATCAAGTTGTCTTAGAAATTTCTACTTGAGGATAAATCAAACTTGAGTTTTTGTGTAGCAGAAATAATGTTGGCCCTAGGCCAAAGTGAGAAAAAAGAAAGACAAGGGGTGTTTATTTGCATGCCACTCCTTTTTGCAGCATCTCTGACCTTACTCTAACTTGTAGCCTGGATTCCTTCACCATGGCATTATCTACTGTATTGGTTGGGGTTCTTTTCAGGGACTAGAAGACTTTTGTTAAGTAAGAAACTTACCGTTTACTAGTTGTATGTTCTTTGTCAAGTAATCCTTTTGAAACTCTTCTATGCTCCATGCAGCTGTGATACGAAGCAACCTCTGAGTGGCATCTTCTGGAGACTGTGAATGGTACTGTCACAGTGCTGGCTGCCATATTGGTCTCTCCTCAGTGATAGCACCAAGCTCTCTGATGGGAGACTGTCAGTGTCTCCTGGGACTCTTACTTTTGTCCTCCCAGCAATTTAGAAAGACTTATAGTATACAGTCTTTACTATATAGCAATATAATATAAATATAGAATACATATTAGTTTGGGGACATGTAACTGATATTTCATTTGTTTAGAGTTTAGAAAAAAGTTTAGGGCCTCCACTTCCAATGTGTCTCATCTTGTTGATAGGTTCATTTCTGAAATATGTCAGGCACATAGTGATTAATTTTGAAAATGGAATTGGACCACGTGTCATTATCTGTATGGAAGATTCTTGTCAGCTGCTACTGTCTGTATCCAAAACTCTAACATGAAACTATAAGAGAACTGTTACTGCCTGCAAAGTTTGAGTCCTCTTGGTCCCAATAATTGTGCATGAATGAAATCAGCATTTGGATGGAGAACGAATATCCCATATTGGAAAATAATCATAGCTTTTATGTTTTTTTTTTTGTGTGTGTGTGTATGTGTATGCGTGATTTGACAGCTTTTTGGAGACTGTAGCCTATTTCTTCATGAAACCAAAACTTGGAGAGAAGGAGGTGTCCCCAAATGTTTTCTTCAGTATCTGGCATGAATTCAGCTCTGATTTTAAAGACTTCTGGAAGAAAGAGAACAAACTAATTCTACAAGAGAGGTAGGTATTTTCATTTGCTCAATGACATTTCAAAGCTGGTATTTTATTAGGTGTGACACCACCAGGGTTGGCAACTTTTGTAGCCTGAATGAAAACTTAGATGGCCTTCAACCTGGAGTTAGCAAGTCAAAGAGGGTGCTGACATTTGGCGAAATTTGGTGTTTGAGCAAGAAGAGTCAGCATAGTGACGCTACAGGGAATAACTGAGTGTGACAGTTTGCCAGGACCACTGTCTGATAAAATAACTTCTGTGATGAAACCGCATAAAAGTTAGACCATGTTAAGAAGGCTTGAACAACCCTTCTGGGATGATAAACCCACTCGTCTCAAAAGATGGATAGCAAAGACAATAAAGGTAAGAGGAACGGTTCTTGGTTTTGCTCAATCCATGAGACATTGTCAATTTACTGTTCATATCAAAATTTCACCCAGATATCACCAAGAAACACAGATGATCCATATTTTTTAAAAGACCTTTGAAGATTCTTGTAGGATTGTATCACATTTCCTAAAATAAATCTTTTCAGGAATAAAGGGAAGTCTCTCCTCTTAAGAGTGTGAAACAAAGTCTCTGTGATTATGAAATTCCGTAGAGCTGTATTAAATATTAAGTCATGAAGAAAACTGGCCCTCTCATGGCAACAAGTAGCTGCGTCTAGTGAGGAAATGAACAAGAAACATAATCTGCACTAGAAAGTAAACCCTAATACCGAACCAGTTAGTATACTTCCTGACATCCCTACCGATGACTTTGCTGTAGATTTTTAGAAAACTTATGTCCTGGGGAACTTTGTTCATCACTGCCACAGAATTGCACTGTTTTCTGCTTATTGTCTTCCTTTTGGTCCACTTACAAAGCCATGATCATCCACCTAGTTTTTGGTTGTAAGTCAATTTTGATGCCTCCTCAAATCAGGTGAAATGAATTGCTAACATTCACTGAGCATGTAGACCACGCCAGACTTGTGCTGACTCCTCTAATTAATTACTTAGATTCCATAGGTCTGTCACAGAAGTAAATGATGCCTCAATGACTAGCAGGTAGAAAAAGAGAACAGTTTGAACAAAGCAGAAGGAAAAGCCTTTAAACATCCACTCTAAAAGATAATGAGCTAATTCTACCTCCAAATGCATCAGTAGGAGTTAACATAAAACAGGAGATTTTTAGTTAAGTGTCCATGCAGGTAAGGCACAAGAGATCGTTGCTTAAAAATAAGCCTATTTCAATTGTCGTTCTTTTCCTTTGGATTTAGCCATATATTGAGTGATTTTTTTTTTTTTAATCAGAAGTCTTTTTCAGTTTGGAAAATTGTAAAGAGGAAACATCTTTTTAACCTTAGCACATCACACAGAACTTCCTTTCATGCCCATCCCTGGGTCTCCACGTGCCTCCTTTCATCTCTAATCTAAACTTGTTCCCCTGGATAAAGGGTTAAAACTCATTTATACCAAGGTTCAAAACAGAAAAAGGAGGAGCTCACCTTGCACGGTTACTTGCATCGTATTGGGGATGAGAGTCCTCCATGAGAGTTGCCATGGTGCAGTTTAGGCATGAACAAGATGGGATGGATGACCTGTCATTTTGGAGTAGCTGCTCTGATGCAGCCGTGTAACAGGTGCATCGCAGGGGAAGAATGTCTTGGTCCTGTCTTGGTGCAGCCTGTGGAGGGCCCAGGGCAAGCACATGGGTGGATGCCCTCCTCGTAGCTCTCTTCTACTACCACACGCCAGAACATAAGCAGGTGGGAAGCCCTCTCAGAGAAAACGTTGAGACTAATTCTGATGCACAGTCCCTGAGCATCCTCATGGTCCCATCTAGCCTGTGACCCATGAGATACAGTTGCATTTCTAGGTAACATTATCAGCAGCCCGCTGTTTGATGGCATTGTGTGCATCTGACATGCCCAAAATGAGCTTTTCTTCACTCTCTATTTCCAAAAACCTGATTCTTTTCTGTAATACTTCATCCTGTGCTTGTCATGCCTTAGAAATAAGCTATGGGTTTTGGGACTCAGGCTGGTGACCTTACCTTCATTTTGGCAGTGCTGTGAATTAGCAGATTATGAGTGCTCTTCCCTGCAGACTTCTCATTTTTCTAAATCATTTGGCTTTTCTAAAGGGCTAAGGGGGAACCCGGGGCAGGTGAGAGAACACAGCTTTGCCTTTGACTTCTGAAATCTATTAGGCCTCTTGGTAAATGATTACCAGGCTGCTCTGAAAAGCGAGACCACTGGTCCAAATTCCTTGTAGAACAGTTTTGTCCCTTTCCTTAGTGCAGAACCAGCAGGTAATTTCTTGGAAACAGTGTAAAAATGAACATACGGGGTCCCTTGTACAAAATTAACAATTTCAAGATGACGAAGCATTAAACCAAGAGTCCTTTTGAGAGTGGCACCCTGTATAACTGCCCAAATGCATGTCCATGCAGCTGACCCTGCCTTAGTGTAAGCTTTGTATCGTATTTTCTGTAGTTAAATAGAGTATTTCAGCAAAAAGTCAGTTATCCTTCAAAAGTTATAGTTTCCTAACCTGCAAAATGGAAATGATAATACCTGTCTTGCAGTGCTATTGTGTAGACTAAATAAGAGAATGTATTAAATATTTAAAGTATATAGCACAGCGTCTACATTCCCAATGCTCAATGGCTACTTTTCCATCATTTAATTAAAAAAATGGCATCCTAGTCATGCCTCCCTACCAGGTGGATGTGTTGCTAAGACACGTTAAGCATCTTAAGAACCTAGTTTGTAAATACAAAGCATTATTGTGACTCAGTTACATTCTTCGTTAGGTAAAATGTCTTGGTTCAGAGTCCACAAAATGAACTTTTATTTGAGAATGTTACACTATGGATTCCTGTTTTGATGCTTAAGAAGCTGACCCATTGGTTTTGTCATGAGTCAGGAAAAGTGTTTTTCCATCTACTTGGAACTAGGTGTATACAGTTGTTGCTAAGAATCCTACTCTAAAAAAAAAAAAAAAAAAAAAAAATCTAGACTTGTCATCACTGAGCAACACAAAACACAGGAAAAATAATTTTTTTAAAAAAATTCTCAATTTGTGCTCACCAGAACATGGGGAGTGTAAACTAACACTTTACTCTGCCAAGCATCTCCCGGAAGATCCACAGAGTCACAGCTGTAATGTGTAAGGAAATAGGCGATCCTCATCTTTTATCTTCAGGGACACTAGCATTAGTATCACCTGGCCACTAATGAGGCCCTGTGGGGCTAGAACCAGAAGAGCTGTATTAATTAGAAGAAAGAGGTACAAATTGATTGAGAATGTGTATCCTTTTGACCCTGATTAAGGGGCTATGATATGGGTCCTGAAAGAAGAGGATGAGATTCCTAGAACAACTTCACTTTGCACTTTTGCTCTATTTTTTTTTTTTTTTTTTCTGAGACAAGAGTCTCATTCCATCACCCTAGGTGTAGAGTGCAGTGGTGTTATGATAGCTCACTGCAACCTCAAACTCCTGGTCAAATGATCTTCTTGCCTCACCCTCCCGAGTAGCTGGGACTACAGGCATGCACCACCACATCCTGCTAATTTTTTTTCTATTTTTGGTAGAGACAGAGTCTCACTCTTGCTTAGGACTTTTGCTCTGTTATAAGTTGAACTCAGTTTTTAGGCAGAGTGTGTGGCTGTATAACTATGTGAAGCTATTTAAGACTATTCACTCCTTCCATACTGAGTTTTGCTAGACACTGAGACATTCAAGTCCCTTAGATGAGGGTCTCATTGACTTTGAGCAGCATTATCACTGGTGTGTTGTAACATGCAGTGGGGAAAAACGAGGAGGGGGCATTCATTCTGCCCAGAGAAGTTGCAACGTGGAGCCTGGAGCAGGCGTAGGGTTTTCTCGGGCAGTCCGGGAGGTAAGGGCATCTTAGGCAACAGAATCTGGCTCTAGCAGCTGGGCCCCAAACCTCATAATGTGTAGTGTGGCCTTTCATGATTTCATTTTTGGTCAGCTTAAGACATTTTAATTTAATAAATCAGTTGTGACATTAGTAAGGGTTGTGTTTAAAGTGTTGTCTAACTTAATTTACTGGTTTATTTTACTTTGAGACAGGTAGTCTTTGATGAACCAAGAGAGAGGATAGAGCTACTCTAATTGCACAAGCATGTAGCAATCAAGCGTGCTTTCAGCCCAGCTGAAATCTGTAATTAGAGAGTGATTTGAATGTTTGTCCTTAGAAGGTTATGCATTACATCGGAGAGCACCTCATGCCATGGTAACATTGCCATTTCCATAATTTATATTCAAGAGAGCTGTATGTTCAGATTTATGTACGATATTATTGGAATAAGCTTAAGAAGGAAAAGACCACTTCCAAAGTGATTGATGATATATCTGAAGAATGGAGATAAGGAAAAGTTTATTCTTATGTAATAACATGGGATACTGAAGCAAAATTCCCTCTTGGACTGCTATTTAGCGCTGTTGGATTGCAGCAATAAATGAATTTGGCCAACCATTTACCCTTTCACTCAGGCATCAATTTCTAGAGAAATGACCCATACGGAAATCCTCTTCCCAGTGCCAGCTCTGTATAACTGAAGCTTTGGCAGGACAATTGATAAACTAGACAGTCAAAATAGTGGCTAATGGAGGCTGGGAACGTGTGGGAAATCGGGTCTACATTCATGGATAGGAGAATGAAGATGCATTAAGTCATAACGGGTGATTCATTCCACAATTATTTATGCCCTGCTGTGTGCCAGGCAGCATTCCTGCCCTTGTGGGTCTTACCCTCTCATGAGAGAAACAGACCGTGAAAAGTAAGCACGTGTCTAAATTGCAAGTTGAAATTAGTGCTATGAGGAAAATAAACATGGAGCCATTCTGCAGAATCCAAAGTAGAAGAGGTTCGTTTAGAAAAGGTGGTCAGAGGAGGCGTTTCTTAGGAGGCAGCATTTATGTGGACGACTGAAGCATTCTAGGAAGCAGCTAGGTGAAGGGGAATGGTGGGGAGGGAGTAATGTGGTGTGTGAGCATCAGGCAGAGTGGAGGGTGTTCGAGGCAACATGGCAGGAAAGACTGAGCGCTCCCCAAAACAGGTGGGAGCCATGAGATGACTTTGATGGAGCAGGGAGGGGCCTGATCATTCAGGCCCTTGTAGGTTGTGGTAAGAGATTGACGTTGATTGTGCATGCAATAGAAAGTCACCAAAGGTGTTTTGTTTGTTTGTTTGTTTGTTTGTTTGTTTTTTGTCGTCGTTGTTTTTTGTTTTTTAAGAAAGGGAATGACCTGATATGACTTATGTAATGAGAAGATGGTTGACCGCCAAGTGGGTAGTAGATTGAGGAGTGGTCCTGAGAAGCAAGTTAGGAAGGAAGGACAGTAGCAGCCCAGGTGAAAGAGGTGCCTCTCTAGACTGGGGTGAAAGCGTTAGAGACTGGAGGAAGTGAGTATATCTGAGATACATTTTGGAGGAATATCTGCAAAAACTTGCTTTTCACAGGTTCCTGGCTGGATCGGTTTTGGGAATCATAATAAATGTTTAAGTGTTAGCTCAGATATTGACAAGCAAATATTAACTAGGATGCTAGAGATCAAGAAAGCAAATCTTCTAAAATGCTTTGGAAAAAGCTGAGGTGAGGAAAAGATCCCCGGGCATTAGGAAATTCACTTGCAAAACTTAGTTCTCTTAGAAGGATGTAAACTGCTCAGGTGAAGATTAGCTGGGAAAGAGCTTTGCATTTGCTGCTTCATCTTGCCATGTTCCAAGAGATCGTTTTTAAACTTTGGGAAATCTTCTTTAAAATCCTCGTGTTCAAACAGAGAAGAAACACTCAGTAGTTCTAATCAGAGCACACCAGCAGAGAATTGGGACCAAGAGCCAAGAAAGTATCTTGTCCAAAGATCTTTTTACTTTAGTAAGGACGTAAACATTGTAGCATCTTTTAGTGAGCTTGTAGATGCTTGTTAAGGTATCTGAGCAATTCTGAATTTTCCTTCAGTGTGTGCTAAAAAGATTTTTTGATGTCTTAACAAAGTTTGTAGTAGAACTATCTTGCATCAAAATGTACTTCTAGAGTAAAGATATTTACCATTACTCCTTTAAAAATAACATGTAGCTTATATGGGCTGAAAGCAAGTTCCTATACAAGCTAGAAGATGTTATCGTTAAGGGGTATCCTAAATGCCTTTAGGATACTTTGAAATAATATCATGGTTACAATCTGCCAGAGAAGGAGGACCAGATCTGTTGGATTTGTATAACAGCAAATTAACAAATTCTTAGCTTCATGTAGGCTTCTGCTGGAGCCTGGATCTTTAAGATAATCACAGATGCAAGAAGCCAAAGGCTCTGGGCAGTTCATTCCCACCCTGACATTCTCCATGCTGACTCTGACCCCTTGGGGCCAAGGAATTTCACAGCAGTGAATCCCTCCTCCTGGGACTTTGCTCCCAGACATCATTCCTTGTCCCATTAGTGGGAATGAAGCTTTAGAGAGACGGTAAATGTTTCTTCTACACTTCAAAACTGGGAGCCATAGAGTAAGTCATGGGGAATCAGGGACTAGTCACGAGAGATAAGGAGGGAAGAGATCGTCTCTCCCGGGTTTTTTAGGTACTGGTCTCTACAGCAGGCTCGAAGCTGATGACAGATGTCAGGCCGAAGACATGTTAGCAGTTATTTTATTTTATTTGACAAACAGCAATTTGTTCACCTGGTTTTGCTGCTGGTTAAGGTTTAGGAGCAACTGTGATAAGACATCAAACTCAATTGTAAAAGGAATCATTAGCGAAGACATGTGCTAAGTGTGTACGTATCAGGGGAGGTAATGGAGAGAGGGGCGCACTAGGAGTGGACATCAGTATTGAGGAGACATTTTGAGAATGTATATTTCAATACAGAATACGGAAAGAAAATAGGGTCATACTCAGGCGCCTTTAGAGAGATTTTTAAAAACGGTCTTAAGAAAGTAGGTAGAATGGCCACTGAGCACATACAAAGATGCTCTACATCGTTCGCCATCAGGAAAGTGCAAATCCAACCCACAGTGAGATACACTTCGTACTCGCTGGGATGGCTGTAATAAAAAAGACAGACAATAACAAGTTTTGGGGGTGATGGGAACATATGGAACCCTCTGGCAGCGTTGGTGGGAATGGCCACTTGGGAGAACAGTCTGACAGTTCCTCAAAAAGTTAAACATAGTTACCACGTGACCCAGCAGTTTCCTTCTAGATATATACCTACAAGAAATGAAAACATTCGTCTACACCATAACCTGTACACTAATGTTCCTGTTAGCATGACTCATAATCTTCACAAAGTAGAAACAACCCAAATGTCCATAACTGAGGAATGGATAAATGTGGTATATCCATACAATGGAATAGTATTTAGCAATTAAAAAAATGAAGTACCGATACATGCTGTGAGATAGATGGACCTTGAAAATGTTAAGTGAAAGAAGCCGGTCACAAAAGACTATGTATTATACGATTCGATTTATGAGATTTCCAGTGTAGGCAAATATATGGGGGTCTGAACAAAGATTAGTCTTTGTCAGGGGTTGGGGAAATGAGGTGCAGGGGAGAAGAATGGAGAGTGATTGCTGATGTGAAGCATCTTTTGGGGAACAGGAAATATTCTAAAACTAGATGGTTGTAGATGGTCACACAACCCTGTTAGTGTAATGAAATGAAACAAAACTGAATTGTTCACTTTACATGGGTGAATTGTACGGTATGTGAATGATAGCTCAATATGGCTGTTTTGAAGAAAGGAAAAGTAAGTAACATTCTCATATTAGCGTTCTAAGCATAAAAGTGGACCACACTTGAGCATAGTGGCCTCTGTTTAGATGGTTCACAGTTGTGACATCCTCTGTGGGTCCCTCTTCCTGCCTGGCACACTCCTGCCATTTCCTCTGTGCCCAGGTAGTTCTTTATGTGCTCAAGGAAAGCAAATCTTTTAACTACTAACATGACCGTTAGCTAAATCAAAATTTGGGAAATCTGTTGGCAAAACTGTGAAGAAAAGAAAAAAAGAAATTGCACAGCTTATTCCAAAATAAAAAAGGTCATTGATTTAGGTAATTAGTAGTCAACAATAGCTTGACTGTACTGATGAGATAAGCCAGTGCTTTCCCTGTGTAAACCCATTGCAGGAAGTCTAAGTCACATTAAAAAAAATACATATAATAGATATGTATGCATATGTGTGTGTATCTTGAAATTATTCATCTGTTGCAAACTTTTTCAAATCTAATCTCCGTAGAAGGAATTATATTATGCAAACTTCCATAACACAGTAAACCTATAGTTCCAATGGAAAAGAGATAAATACTTAGGAAAAAAAGAAGTAGATATAAAAATGGTCTAGGCCTGGGCGCGGTGGCTCACGCCTGTAATCCTAGCACTCTGGGAGGCTGAGGTGGGAGGATCGCTCGAGGTCAAGAGTTTGAGACCAGCTTGAGCAAGAGTGAGACCCCATCTCTACTAAAAATAGAAAGAAATTAGCTGGACAACTAAAAATATATATAGAAAAAATTAGCCGGGCATGGTGGCGCATGCCTGTAGTCCCAGCTACCCGGGAGGCTGAGGCAGGAGGATCCCTTGAGCCCTGGAGTTTGAGGTTGCTGTGAGCTAGGCTGACGCCATGGCACTCTAGCCCGGGGCAACAGAATGAGACTCTGTCTCAAAAATAAATAAATAAATAAAATAAAAATAAAAATGGTCTAACTACATAAAAGAGAAAGGAATAGGTCTGTCTTTGCTATGGGCTAAAGACTTGCATCTTTTACTTCTGTTTAATGAACCCTTCATCCTGTCTTCAGAATCCCTGACCCACCTGGTGCCCCCTGCCCCTGCCTTTCTGGCTACTGACACAGGACCACACTCTACTGGCCTTCTGTTTGTTTTTGCTTTTGCTTTTGCTTGTCGTACAAAGTTGGACTTAGAAACATGAGATGTGGATAGCTGCCAGGTCAGAAGAAGAATTCTGAGCCTATGGAAAGGAGACTTTTGTTTAAGGCAGGCAGCAATAGAGACAGACCTTTTCTGTGGTGCTTACTAGCCAGTGGACACTCAGTGAGGATGAACCATGCTGATGCTGAAGAACTGACTGTAGAATTACAATATGGTCTTGACATTGACATTTCTAGTTCATTCAAGTGCATGTCAGTTGAACTACAGCCATCGTGGCAAATCAGTATCACGTAGCTTGGGTTCTTCGGCTTATTTGGAAAGCTGTTGTATATAGTTTGTTCCTTCTTAAAGACATAAGTCCATCATCATCATTATTTAAGTTATTACACATTTTTTTCAGCTTTATTGAGGCATAATTGACAAAAATTGTATGTGTTCAAGGTATACAGTGTGATGTTTTGATGTACATATATATTGTGAAGTGGTTATCACAATCAAGCTAATGTATCCATCAACATTTTTTATTTTTGTGAAAACACTTATCCTGTCTTTTAGCAAATTTCAAGTATACAGTAAATATTATTAATTATAGTCACTTATTATATGCACTATGCTGTGCATTAAGTCTTCAGACTTCCTCAACTTATAACTCAAAATTTTCTATTCTTTGTCCAATACCTTGTATATCTTATATACTTAGTATCATTTCACATTAAAATCAAATTCTAAAATTCTTGGTATTTTAGGACCTATGATTTTGCAGTTTTTAGAGAGTAATAATTTTGCAGAGCCAAATGAATGAACATAGCACTACACCTAATATAGTTCCTATAATGATGTAAAACTTTTTCAATTTAGTCTTTCTAATTATAATTTATTAATGCATAGGTACTCCAGAGGTCTGTCTGCTCAGTCTTTTTGAATATTGCCTTATAGGAAGCCTGTGAGCATTTTGCTTTTATTTCATTCTATTTTGATGTATTTGGCTTTTGTTTCCTGAGCATGATCTATAATGAAACACTTAGGGTCCGTGATACCTTGAATGTCTTTCTAAGTCTGAAAACTTGATTTCATCAACTGCATCTGTCGCTGTATCTTGTTGCTAATATTAAACATTCTCTAAATAATCCATCAGCGTTGTCTCCACTTCTCTCCCACACGGCCCGGCCGTGTCCCACTGCCAATTAGAGAGGTCGCTCCCTTCCTTTAGGACCAGCAGTGAGGCTGGCATCCGCGTGTCACGCTCTGTATCTAGATGAAAGAAAGTGCTCCTGGCCAGCGTGTCTCCACAGCTCATTGATCTCTTGCTGGAGAAAGGCTGGTATGTCTCCTTGCAGATTCCTTCTTTGAATGATTTAAAACTTGATGCTGAGCTGTATATGAAGTCCTGTTTGGCTAGTTGTGCCTTACAGAATGAGGTTCACCCCGAAAGCTGCCACTTCTGCCTTTACCAAAAGAGCATGCAGACCTCTCCTAGAGCAAGCTACCCTGCCGCTGCGTTGTGTACAAAGAGCTCATGGTTGTAACTGGCAACGTGAAAGCCAAGGTGAAGACGACCAGGAAGGTGTCCTTGTGCCAGTGCACTGGTAGGAAGCAGGGCTGTGCCCTATCCCTTGGAGCTTCCAGCTTTCTGGGTTTTTGGAAGGAAATACTAATTTTTAAAAAGCAGTCATTTCAATGAGGACAAAATTCCAGCTGTGTTGGCTGAGTCCATAGCTGTTTGAGTGTGGGCAGATTAGACCCAGTATCATTAGGTAAATACCATCACTTTTGGGTCTTCACAATGTTCTGCCCCTGGAGTGGTTCAGAGGATGAGCTTGGGAGATGAGCTGGAGTGTACCCTGGAGGAAAAGCCAGCATTGGAGAGGGCAGCCTGTCTGCTCCCTGGGAGGGTCTGATGCCCTGAGTTCCATTAACCCCAAAACGACCTTTGTCTCCACCAAATTAGGAGTCATGGGGTGCAGAACTAGTAGAGCAGCAGAAAAAAGGTACTTGATTTAGTACTCCAGCAGGGTAAAGCCTGATGGAGTAACAACACAAGTACCGACACTTCTTTAAGTGCAGTGTTGGGTTTTTTGAAAAATAGGGAATATCTGGCCTTATACTAATGACTTAGTATTTTGCTCTGTACATTTAAGCACTATTAATATTCCCCTATTGTTTTATAATATGGCCATCTGAGGTGGGCTGCATTAACTATCACTTAAAATTAAGGTATATGGCCATTCACACTTTTTCAAAAGAATATATTGAATGCTCATGCTATTTAGGCATTCATTTAGAATTTAAAGTAGCCAAAAGTGGAAGTTCTCAAGCAAGAATCTCCACTCCTCTAAGTTTTAATTTGTCAGAAAAAAGATGTGTCAGAGATACGTCTCTAAAATTTGTTGGGTGAGGCAAAAGGACAAATGTAAAAGTACTAACTCTTTAATCTTTAAAATATTCTAATTATCATTGCATATTTAGATAATACATATTTTGCAGACATAAAGCACATCAGAAATAAAAGCATATTCCTAGATCTTATTTTTACGAGATGGGATTAGTTTTAAAAACTAACCTCTGGGGTTCAAATTCCTATGCCCTAGGGGGTGAACATTTTTGGAAAGTTTGATAAAACTCCATTTGGCCACTTTAAAGTTCTGAGTGTATGGGGGAGGTAAATAAGATGAGGCATAGCTAGGGAAAAAAAGTATATTTCATCAGTTAAGGGAATTTCAGATGCTCCTAGATAACTCAGTAGCTTTCATTTTAAACGTCAGACTAGATGTGGGTATTAATGCATTCTTAGATGCATGTGCTGTTTTTAAGACAGAAGCACTCATAATTCTCTACTGACTTTGTATGTGAGTTTATTTCCCACAACCTCTGATTAATTTTCTTAACGTTTTCCTTTTACACAGTCCAAATAAGATGGGTAGTAAGAGCATGTGCTTGTAGTTGAAAAGACCAGGATTTTGACATATGTCCCTGACAGTACCTGTGTATCCTTGATAAGTTAATTAATCTCTCTGAGCCTAAGTTTCCCCGTCTTTAAAATGAAGGTATTCAAAGTACCCAGTTCCTTGAGTGAATTTAAAGAAGACCACCACATATAAAGCATTTAGCACCCTCTCTCTTTTTTTTTTTGACACAGAGTCTCACTCTGTTGCCCGGGCTAGAGTGCTGTGGTGTCAGCCTAGCTCACAGCAACCTCAAACTCCTGGGCTCAAGCAATCCTTCTGCCTCAGTCTCCCAAGTAGCTGGGACTACAGGCATGCACCACCATGCCCGGCTAATTTTTTCTATATATTTTTAGTTGTCCAGCTAATTTCTTTCTATTTTTAGTAGAGACGGCATCTTGCTCTTGCTCAGGCTGGTCTCGAACTCCTGACCTCGAGTGATCCTCCCGCCTCGGCCTACCAGAGTGCTAGGATTATAGGCGTGAGCCACCGTGCCCGGCCTAGCACACTCTCTTACATATAGAAACTTCAGTTAACATTAACTGCTGTCATTATCATTTATATATCAATGTTGTTCTAAAAACAGTGAACTTAGTGGCAGAAAGATTTAGCATTAAATAAATTCACAGAAGCCAAACACCACACAATTCTATTCTATCAACAACCCTTCCCTCAATTTGTATTCTGACAGTATGAATTGAAGCACTATCATTTATGGGCTCTTTGACTTTGGGCTATCATGTAATCTTAGTCAACTTCGGTTTTCTAATTTGTACAATTGAGATAATCATCTCTCAAGTACTTGATATTGAGGCTGTTAATGATATTAAATGCAGAAGTTCCAACATAGTGAATAGTTATTAACAGCAAGTTGCATAATGATGCTGGTCTCAGAAAAGCTAAGTATGAAATATTCACATCCAAATTTCTTAATATAAGTGACCATTTTTTATTTTCTACCTGATTGTTTAATGTATTCCCTAACAGGTATAATGGTGTTCTACAAGCTTTTGGGACAATTATCATAACAGATATAGTTTTATTCATAATTTTATAGTCTAGAGCTATAATCTATTGTCTACAATTTGGAGGCTCAAAAACCTCCGAAACCAAAAGTGTCTTCGCAGGTTTGTGGCAAACCTATGTCAGTAAAACTTAACTTACATGAGGCTAGTTATAGTCTTTCCTCAATCCACGTAGTATGAGTGTTCATATGTTTACTACAGAAATTTAATGTGTTTGATTATTCCGTGCTATGTCAGGCCCTTTTGATAGTGTTATATATCATATTCCTGTCTGAAATTGGAAAAGTTCTGAATTCTGTAATCCACCTGACCCCAGGGGTTTGGGGTAAAGGCTGACAGAATGAGTGGGTATCTGGCTGGCCAAACCATGTGCTGCTTGGATCTTCTGCTCTCTCTGCAACCACACAGATAAATCCAATCCCTTGTCCCACGTAATGAATCTTCTCATATTTAAGGGTTAGCTATGGAGATGCTACCAGGTTTTCTGTTGCCCTGATATAATATCTCCAGTTCTCTTCATTGTTTTGGAGTCTCTTTGGACTTTTCTGATTCACTTAGATTCCTGATCAGCCTGGTGATCATCTCACATTTCAGCTACGTCCTTGCTGGTACTATGATTCATACAACAGGTTACATTTCTCAACTTCTCACCGCCTCCCAGAGTCAGCAAGCCAAACCCTTCAGCCTTCTTGCTCAGGGAGAAATTTTCCAATTGGACTATTTCAAAATCAGTGATTACCAAGCTAAGGTAGATTCGCTAAGCAATGGATGTCGTGGGACAAATCCTGGGAAGCATTTGGGGAACAGGAAGATTTTCATTTTCCTCTATAATCGTTCCCCAGGTACCGCCTTCCACGTTCTTCAAACTCTGATTGCCACTTCTGCATTCTTCACTCAAAACAATGGCTTGTCCACATACTTTACTGAGGTCATTAACACGTATGTATATATTAACATCTCTGCTATACGCCAGGCATTGGAGTTGTGATCCAAAACAAATCCCTGCCCTGGTGGAGCTTGCATGGTAGCAGGGAGGACCGGATCATCAATAAATATATCCCGGGGCTCTGATGAAAATAGAGCAGGGCAAAGGGAAGACAGTTCTAGGAGGTGGTGTGTTTTATATAAGCCAACCAGTGTCTCTCTGAGGAGTGACGGATAAGCACGGACTTGAAGGAAATGAGCATAAACTAGTGACATCTGGAGGAAGATCATTGCAGACGGAGAGAACAGCATGTGCAAAGGCTGAGGGAGGTGTGTGTTTAGGAAGGAGGCTCAAGTGACTGGAACAGAGGGCGTGAGAGTAGAGAGGTAGAAGGTGAGTTCAGAGAGCAAGCCTTGGGCCAGATCATGGAGCCTGGCGGGCCAGGTGTAGGACGGCATCAGGGAGAACCATACGTAATTCTGCTAGTACCAGGGTGAGAAAGATGAGGATTTGGCATCTTGGGGGAATAGGTGACATGCACGAGAGTAGTCTCTGTTGAGTGGTTAAGGGCGAATGCTTGATTAAATGGGAGCAGAGGAAGTGGAGGCAGTGGCTATAGGCAACTCTCTTCAGGAGTTTGTATATATGGAGGGTCGCAGTAGTAAAGGATAGCTAGCTAGAGGGGGATGCATTAATGTTTTGTTTTTGTTTTTGATAATAGGATAAGCAGCATATTTGTAGCCAGACAGAAATAGTCCAGGAGAGGAAAAATTCTGACCCTTGTTCTCTCTTAATGTGTGTGTTTCCTTGTTCCATTCCTGCCTTGTATCTCCCACATCTTATTCCTTAATTAAGCCATTCTTCCTCTTGCATAATTCTAAACTGTTATGATATAAATAGCTTTGTTGTACTCTTTTATGAGTTTTACAGGGAGGAAATTGGATAAACTCTCTATAAACTAATTCCTGTGTCTTAGTAGCTCTTGAAGTTCTCCCCCAAAACCTACCACCAAAAATTCTTTCTAAAAAAATAGGATACAAATGATATATACATATCAACTATGCTATAGAAGTGTCAAAAACCACAGTGTAAGTACCAATAGAGCCCAACGTTGTATCTCACTAGCTATAATCAAAAACTTTTCTGAACTGTAGGGAAAGATGAAGAAAATATTTTAACACAGGTGGAAATAGTAAAAGGATGTTTGCATGAAAAATGTCAAATGTAGTAAACAGCACTCTTCTATAATAAAAGATGAACTTTGCTGTCAAATATGATCTTTTAGTAGTTTGGGCTGTCATGTACAACAGGAGTTTTTGGTTTTTGTTTTTTAATTTACTGTCATAAGTTTGTGGAACCAGTGATTGTCGTTTTACCATTTTATTAAGGAAATCTAAAACATCCTCGATACGTACAAAAAGAACATATCATTTCTACAGGACTTAAAAGGCACATCAACTGAGCTACTTTGGTGAATTTCATGGAAATTCAAATCTAACATGGAACTAAAATAGTCTCTGCTACAAGATACGTGAAAAAATTTTTTTTCTAAATCAGACATTTAAAAATATTAATGATGAACAATGTGATCAGAAGCTTAAAAATCCTAACACAAATGAACACCAATATTCTAATTTTAAGAAACTGTTCACCTTATCATTTGAGTATTGCACTAATTTCTAAATAGCGCCTTTCAGATTTCTCAGTTTTTTTTTTTTTCTGATGTTATATCAATTCTTTGTGGAAGAATAAGAAAGAAGGATACTCTTGGTTTTACAGAATAGAATTCAGGCTCTTTGTTTCCAAAATGGAGTGTGAACCTATTTACTCGTCCACTCTCTAAAGCACTTGTATTTTCCTTCTATAGCAGCACAGATCGTCACAGTTTCAGGACTTGTCCCAGACCCAAGCCACCTCTGACTGCTATTCAGTCGAGGCGGATGCGATTTGAGATGATGAAGTGCGCTGTCATTTATTCTGTTAAATAGATCTCTCAGTTTTAACCCTTCACCAGGTTAGATTACCAAAACACAGCATACTTGAAGTATTGGTTAGCTTCCCTATCCTGAGAAATGCCCTCACTGAGTTCAAGGTTCATCTCAGTTTACATTGAGGATTTGTGTGGGGGAAAAAAAAATTGGCCATTGAAAAACTTCTGTAATCCCCTATATTTTTAGATTTGTACTGACTACAGTTCATATCCCTTATTTAGAGAACCTTGTCAAAATTCTCTCTAGAAATTAGAATCAGGAAAACATGTGCACACATGGTAGCAGTTTTTTTTTTTTCTTTTTTTTGAGACAGAGTCTAGCTCTGTCACCCTGGCTAGAGTGCAGTAGCATCATTATAGCTCACTGCAACCTCAAATTCCTAGGCTCAAGAGATTCTTCTGTCTCAGCCTTCCAAGCAGCTGGGACTGTAGGTGCACAAGCCGTGACACCCAGGCAATGTTTTCTACTTTTTGTAGAGAGGGGGTCTTGCTTTTGCTCAGGCTGGTCTCGAACTCCTGGCCTCAAGCAATCCTCCTGCCTTGGCCTCCCAGAGTGCTAAGATTACAGGCGTGAGTCACTATGCCCAGCCATGGCAGTTTTATCTACTCCAGATAAATCTTACATGCTTTCCTTTTTCAAAAATAAATGCTATAGCCTGTTGTGTTTCCATTACTACTTTTGCTTGAAAAGAGATCAAAAATTGTCTAATAGTCCAATAGAACTTCTCCCCAGTATCTGATAAAGCACATATACCTGTTTTCTAGTTTCTCTTTTAAAATAAGTCATTCAAACTGACACATCTTATATTTTCAGAATTATAAAAGATTCAGTCTTTTAGAATCAAATGATTTTAAATATAAATATAAGTAATACATATAAGTGGATATGTAAGTAATGTGTGTATATGATACATAAGTGCACATATTGATATAAGTAAGAAAGTAAAGCAGAAGATGATATTGATGATTGCATATTCATTTAACAAAGTAAGTGTTGTTTTGTTTGTTTTTTTAAATTTTCCCAGACATCATGCTGTGCCTCAGGATAGGGGTTCTCAAAATGTGGCTCCTGGATCAGCATCCCATTCCCTGGGGACTTGTTAGGGTTACAGATTCTTGACTCCCACTCTAGACCTGCTGATCATGGGTGTGGAAACAAGCAGTCTATGTTTTAACAAGCCCTTCCGGTGATTCCTCTGCTCACTCAAGTTTAAGAACCATTGTTCTAGGTCTCAGGTAATAAAAAGGTGAATATAATTCACAGCACGAGCTACGCTTTTCTCTGCATCCCCACCTCCTGTTTGGCTTCCTGCCTTCTTGCATCCCTATGTTATCTTCTTTCATCTTTCCCTGTGTATATGCATCGTAAGAGGCAACATAGCCTGGTGGTTAAAGCTTAAGCTTTGGAGATAGACTGTGTTTGCCTGGATTTGAACTACAAGTCTGCCACAAATCTGTGTATGACCCTGAGCAGGTAATTTGACCATTTTAAGTTTCATTTTCCTCATCTGTAAAAGTTGAGTGTAGGATGGCATCAGGAAGAAACATATGTAATATTGCGAGTACTAGGGTAAGAAAGATGAGGATTTGGCGTCTTGGGGGAATGGGTGACATGCATGAGAGTAGTCTCTGTTGAGTGGTTAAGGGCATCACTGTACCCTATCTACCTTATGAGGTTATTATGAGATTTAAGGGAGCTAATATCTGCAAGCCCTCTTAGCTCAGCGCTGGGCACACACTGTAAGGTCTCAGTGAGTGTTGGCTGCTACTATGATGAGCCAGGCACTGTGCTGGGCATGGGACACATACAGAGGGAGAAGGTACTATCTGCCTTCAAGGAGCTTATATTATCTTGTCTTTAAGATGCTTATTCTATGGGCACTCTCTAAAAGGGGAAAGGATATTGAACTCAGGAAATAAATTGGAGGTCATCTATTCCAATCTACTTTCTATCATAAGAATATAATTTTTACAAGACTAATAGCCAGACGTTAAGCCCAGGCTTTGATTCCCTTTTTAGTGCTAGGGCAATACAGACTCTGAAGTCAACCAGATCTGGATTCTCTCCTTCATTCTTCTCTTATGTGACCTTGAGAACCTCTCTGAGCCCCAGGCTCCTCGTCTCTAAAATAGGATGATGACATCTCTCGTGTATGGTCACCAGGTGGCTAAATGAGATGATGCACATGAGATGCTCACTGTCTCTGGCACAGCCCTGGCCCACTGCAAATGTTCATTTTCTTTGAGTAGGAGAAAAAGCCAAGATATTTTTTTGGACATCTCCAATTACTAGGATAGTTTTCCCTCTTCTCATATTAAACCAGCATCTGTATAAATTTTATCAGTTGATCGTTTTTCAGCCTCCCTCAGTGTGATGCTTTAAGAAATATAACTGAATATAAAGACACCCTGTTATCTTCTTTGAACATATCTACGTATCTGCTCATGGTAAATTCATCTAAGCATCCTCTCATGTAGCCAGCATCTCTCTGTTTGGTTCACAGACATCCCTTCAGAAATTCTTTACATGCTTCATTGAAATGAAGATATATTACATCCCTGTCATTTATCTTTTTACACCAAGGAGTTAGTGAAGCTAGTTTGACACGATTTCATGTTGAAGGCTTCCAACCTCCTAATGATTGTATGTCGAACACAAAATTAGGTCCTCTGTAAGATGGAAGAAAGTAGAATACCCCTAAACTATTTCATAACTTTAAATTTTATATGCATTCATTGAAACTCAATTGTTATTTGCAGATGGAATTATAACAGTAAATCAGTAAACTCAAAGGTCAAGTCAAATAAAGTCCTGGGTAGTTTACTCAAAATGTGATTTGGACATCCAGACATGGCTGAAGAGTTTGCCGGAAGGAAGAGGCAAAAAAACAAGAGATTGAGATCTAAGCCCAAGTTATTTGCCAAAATGTATCCGTGTGTGTGTGTGTATTTTTTTTTTTTCCTAATTGGGTCACAATTTCCCTGTGCATCATCATTCATTCATTGAGTCAGCTATTTTTTAAACATCTAGTAAATAACCTTAAATGCCTGTGTGATTTTCAGTATTATGCCCTGGGAATATAAAGATGGCTATACATGATCCCTCAGCTCAAGGAATATACTACTCAGCAAGGCAAAAAGAGAGTTGTAAGTCCTCTTGAGAATAAAACTCTGAAGAAAATTATCTGAAAGCATACAGGATTATATAAATAAGCCTGCCTGGCAAGTCAGACACATTTCCTATAGGAAGCTAATTTTGAACTTCACTTGAAGGACCCTATGGTGGAGAGCTCAGGAAAAGCAAAGGAGAACGGGCAGTCCCAGGGGAATGGATTTAGCAAAGAGATCCCACAGGAGTGGGGATGGTTCTTTGTTGTTGGGGGCCTAGGGAGCATTGTGGAGAATCAGGGGAAATTAGGTTAGCTGGAGCCAGACTGTAAATGGCCTTGCATTCCTCACTGAGGAACTTAAATGGTTTTTTTTTTTCTTGGCAAGTGAATAAGTGGCTGAGATGATTTCCATTATATGCGAAGGATGGATGGGACTTTTACACGTGGAGGCCAGTCTGCAGGGTATGGCAGTGGTTCAGGTGACATGAGGGGGCTTGAAAAACAATCAGGGACAGTGGAATTCGAGAGGTTGGAACAGATTTTAAAACCATTACTTAGGGGGCTGGACGCGATGGCTCACACCTGTAATCCTAGCACTCTGGGAGGCCGAGGCGGATGGATCGCTCGAGGTCAGGAGTTCGAGACCAGCCTGAGCAAGAGCGAGACCCCGTCTCTACTAAAAATAGAAAGACAGTATCTGGCCAACTAAAATATATATAGAAAAAATTAGCCTGGCATGGCGGCGCATGCCTGTAGTCCCAGCTACTCGGGAGGCTGAGGCAGTCGGCTCGCTTAAGCCCAGGAGTTTGAGGTTGCTATGAGCTAGGCTGATGGCACAGCACTCATTCTAGCCAGGGCAACAAAGCAACACTCTGTCCCCACCCCCCCCCCCAAAAAAAAATTACTGAGGAATAATTAACAGAACTTGTTAACTCTTTGCAAATGCATGGAGGGCTGGTGAAAAGGGAGAGGAGGGATTCAGAGGTTGATCCAGGAACTGGATGAATGGTTTAAATGTTTATCCCCTTACCCAAGGCCCAGGTGGGTGAGAGGGAGCAGCAGTCCCCCTCCAATCCTCGAGGACTTGGAGCTTGAGGGCAAGGTCAAAGCTAGAAGTACGAATTTAAAGGTCTTTGGAGTAGAAATGATAGCTGCAATTTACAAAGTGGAGATTCCCACTGATACCATAGAATCAAGACTAGAGTTTTGGGGGAGGAAAAAAAAAAAAAACATTTGAGGGGAAGTTTAATAAATACACAGCAAAAGAGATGAAGGAAGCATGTCCAGAAAGATAGTTGGAAAACTCAGAATTTCCCTGAGGACGTAAGGGTCAGAGGTTTAAAGACTTAGGGATGAATTAACTGTTTCAGAGATATTAGCGTGGTGCAGAGGGAAGACTAGAAAACTGCTGGTGGATTTGCCCGTTAGGCAAGTGTTGACAGCTTTGTGATTAAACCCAGAGAGGAGCAGATGTGCATGATGATCTGTGGGTGTATGATTTATTTTATTTGTTTTGTTTGTTTTAAAACAAGGGAAAAACAGCACTCGCCCATACTCACTTTTACTTCTCTGTAGCCATTCTAAAATTATGGGGGGGAAAGATCACCATTTCCAAGGTAGCTCACCAAGAATTATAATGTTCTGCATCTTATAGACTCTTAGACAGCTCTGAAAGATATGGGGGCCACAGGAAATTAATTTGATTGGTTGAATATATTTTCTTATGAATAAATGATCCTCTCATTTCTTTTCCCCCCATGTACCCTCCCAGAAATTGTTTCATGAAACACTAATACATAGAATATCTGCATCTTAACTTAATGTTCATGGGAGGAATACCCTTGTGGTTTCTGGAACATAAGCATGGAACATGCCTATCTAATTATCACCAAATCCTAGATTTTGGACTATGAATATTCCTCAAAATTCAGCTCCTGTTGTTGATAGAAGTGGAAGACTTGCTTTGTATATTACCATAAAGCTAGAAGAATAATACGTGTGTGTGAGTGATCTGTGCTGGCCCCAGAGCCCCAGGGAGCTGGGCCCCCACCCCTCAACTGCTGGGCATAATGTTCTTCTGCATTTAATGTCCATGACTAAGCAACGCAAAGGATTTTTTAAAGCTTGGTTTTCTTTGTGTCGGGAGTTACCTTGTGCTTGTTGTGACTGCTGTCCATAACCACGTGGCATGCAAACACAGTGTTTTCTCTGAAAAAAGTCAGAGCTTCTCAGCGATGAGATTCAGAAATATGTGCCCGAGGAAAGTTCTTTTTCTTCGAGATAATGATAAGTGTCTTTGGGTTGATTTTGTTTCCAGCATGTCTCAGAGGTTTTGTGGTTTTGTATGTATGTATTTAAAAAGACATTGAGGTTATGAAGGACAGAAGACAGAGCCAGGAATAAACTTTCCCAAATCACCTTTAATCCCACAAGGTATCTAATACCTGCTTCTGTCTTTACCTGGAGAGAGAGAGACCCACAGCTCTTAAGCTGACATCCTAACCAGCCTTTGTCTGGAGTCTCTGTTGCCTCTGTCTCTCCCTCTCCCTCCCTGGACTGGGTGTGTGTCTCTCTCTCTCTCTTTTTTTTTTAATTTCTCTTCTGGGTTTAAAAAAAAAAAAATTGTTGGCAGACATGATGGCGTTATGTTTCAGCGCAGAACATTGTGAAATGGTAGTGATGATAATTATGTCTACTCTTAGTTTATTGTTAGAAGACCCATCTCTGCTCCATCAGGACCTCAGACCTGTGACATCCCAGTTTTTTGCTGCACAAATCTCTCATAGGCTGGTAGATTCCAGCGGTGAAATCAGGCTACTCCCAGCAAGCCAAGTTGGAGCCAGCAGGAAATGAATCATCTGCCAAAGAGACTTATTTAGACCAAATTATTAATGTTTAGTGGCAGAAGAGTGGCTCCGTTTCTCATTCGATTGAATGATGAGAGCGTATCTGTTTTCTTGATAAGATTGTGGCCAGCTTGGCGTTGGGTCCCAGAGGTAGATGAAGATTATTCTGGCTGCGGGGCAGCCTGTGGGGATGCCTGGTTTCTTTTCTCTGTAACTGTGCCAAGAGTGTATCTCCCTTATTCATCTCACGAACTGTTTTTAAACTTAATCACGCTGAACTTTTTGTATATGTTTGCCTGACAATAAATGGGTCTGGGGCTAGGGAGGGAGAGTGGAGAGGAAAAATACATCTTTATTAGGAGAGAAATGAGAAACCACTCTCGATGTTTAGAATAACCTTTAGTGTAAATGAGACCGGTTATAGTGAGGGCGATATTCGAGAAACTTTTCATTTGTTTTGAAAACTATCAAGATAAAAATGATAATGGGAATTTAAAACTAGTTTTAACAAGTCCTATGCTAAAAAGTATTTTCTATTCTCTCGTGTCTGTCTTCCTCTGATATTGTAAACCTGAAAAATAGTCTAATTCTTTTGGACTCAAATTTTCTTCGCTTAATAACTTACTTTTATGCTTAATACCCTAAAACCAAATGAAGCTGTTACCACTTAGAATATTTGCATATAAGGAATAAAAATCTATATAAATGCATTGAAATGTATTTAGCTTCTCATTAGGTACATTTATAACTTTATCTTTTAGAAGATAAATTTAGTATAAGAATTTTTTTTTAAAGTAAATTTGAACTTAAGCTTTAATCCTTGGAGATGTTTTGTTTTCATCTGGTCATTTTTGCCCAAAACCCAGAACGCAGTTTCAACTGGGGAATAAACTCATAGTCATATTCTTTGCCAAACGCTTCACTTCTCCTGTGTTTGGTTCTCTGTAGTATCACATACTCTGTCGTTACCAATTAATGATGTCACATTTCTTTACCTTGAGAAGCTTGAATTTCAGGTTTTACATTCATTCCAGAGTTACTTTCTATCTGTAAGGACAACCTGCTGGATAGGCAGGTTCTATGGTGCAGTATGACTAGGTATACAATATCTGAGAATCTTAGACTCTTTGAAATTTAGAGCTGTGATGTCCTGCCTATCGGTAAGTGGCTTCCCTACCCTCCCAAACACAGCTGTAACCGTCAAGCATGTGGGAGTTGGGATGGGGCGGGGTAAGCTCTGTGATAGCTAAAATTACTGGCTCCTAGTCCAGAAACTCTATTCCTTTAGCTAGAACTAAACATGGAATGTTACTGCTCTAATCTGAGGCACCAGTTAAATTAGCTTAGCTATCTGGTTTTCTCTTCTAAAGAAGATAGAAATTATTAAAAGGAGATAGAGTTTCTGCACAAGGCAAGCATGCTGGCTTTAGAGAGAAGCGGTCACCGAAAGAGAAAACGTAAAAAGTACACACAAAACCAACATAGCATTGGGTCAGCGTATGGGCAAGCTGTCTTAATATATCTTAAGAGGCCTTAGAAGGGTGGCCCTACATTGTAGCACATTGCAACAGAGATGTGTCCACTGATGAATGTGGGCCAGCGAGTAAAAATTAAATTGTTTCCTTTATCTAAGAAAGAGAAAAATTTAATGTGCTTCAGAAAAGGACTTTATTCAAAATTGCTTGTGCAAAGATCGGTCTGTAAAAGGGGCGAGTTTCCATTATTTAGGAATCACACATTCATTCATTCATCTCTTTCTGAGCACTGCTAGAAGGAAATTTTGCTTTTGAGTAAAATTTATTTTGCCCATATTGGTCACCTACTCTGTTTGCCAAGCTTGATTCCATATGTCTATGGGTTATTTCCCATAACTAAATTCTCCCTTGAATGATAAAGAATGCCTCATGTTCTGTGATTATCCTTAGTCCTCCATTGAAGAGATAAGTACATACCTTTGAAATTTATTCAGCATGGTTTTGTTTCTGAAGTTTCACAGACAATAAAAAACATTATGGCAAAATACTACCATAAACCTCAAATTTTATAGCTGTTATCTACCATTTAGTATCCATGTCTTCCATCTAAAAGATAATGCTACATTTCCTGTTTTCTAGTCTCCGCTTTCTGTGCGGTTGTTTGTTTTTCCCCCAAATCACTAAAAGTGATGAATGAAGCTTCTTTTCTCTGTCATCATGACTTGGTTTTGTTCATAGTTTCCTTCTGTTATCTAGATTGCTAATTAGAAGCTGCAACTGTTACAATCAGCCTATCCCAGATGTCATCCTAAAATTTTTACTCCCCTTTTTAGTTCTCTAATAGGGTAAAATCGCGATTAACAAATGGCCTTGCAAATCCCCCTTTGTGTGAATGTAACCACATTAGAGAAAAAAATGTATCTTCATGAATCACGCACGAGAGCTGTGTGTCTCTGCACAACATCCGTAGACCACCCCCAGGACTGGAGGTTAAACTCAAGGACAGGCCAAATTTAGAAGCCTAGGGACTATCTTCGGCCCAGCTCTGGTTTCCTCTCTCAATACGCTCTTCACTCTTCACAGTGATTGCTTTTTCTCTTTACAAATGAGGTGTTGCCCTTTTTAATTCCCTCCTCCATCCCAAACAGAACATATTGGTCGTTTTTATTTCTTTCAAACGTTATCTCCTCCATACCTTTGCACTTGGAAGTCTTTGATGCCTAGTCGTGAAACCAACATCTTTTTCTCTACTCAGTTTAAGACACGTTAGGCATCATGGAATGAGGAGTGAGGTAGGAGAGAAAGAAGATGGAACATGCACAAGCAGTTACTCAACAGACCCGAAATTGCAGCTGACGAAATCTGCCACGACAGCCCAAGTGGAGAGCCGAGTAGGATGGGCGCGAATATCACAGCTGGCTCAGACCCTCTCCGTACCGACTTCTGCCTCATTATTTTTCTGATTTCTGCCAACTCTGGCAATGTATCCGACCTCCAGGGACACATTCTTTTTTCCTGCCTAAAGTGTGGAAAAATTTTCTGTTGTCAGAGTTTTGTTGAAATAAAATTGGCATTTGGAAGAAGCAGCATTTGCTGGGAAGCTTAGATTGGGTGCAACTCACGAAGCGCTGACCGGAGCAAGTTGAGGTGGTTGGGTTTGTGATCTGGTGGAGCAGAGAGGCCTGAGGAAGCATTGTCGTCTCACGGGTCCGGCTGGGGGCTCAGCTGGGACTTCAGGGCGTGTTAATCCCTCAGTTCCAGGCACTGTTTCTCAAAGTGGCGTTCAAGGGCCACCTACGACAAATTCTGCTGGGTGACACTTGCCAGATGCATCCCAGAAGGACTAAACCAGAATATGTAAGAAGGGGCCTGGTGAGCTACATTGTGACGAATTCTCCATTAATCTTCTCCTGAAACTATTCAAGGTTCCAGCTCCCCAAAATCATTTCCGTGTGTGTAGCCGGAATGGGATGACGTGACCGACTCACCCTAGTTCTACACTTGAGCAATTTAGGAGTAATCCAGAAAGCCGGTTTGGACTTTTGCCCCTGGTAGCGTGGGGATCCTCTGGCAGCAGAAAGGAGAACTGTTCATGGTTCACGAAGCTCGGTGTGGTCGTCTTTGACTCTCGCTCAACCTTTACATGTATGCACTTCTTCATGTTGGAATTCTCTTCTTTCACCCTCAGTCCATCTGCCGTTTCCAAGGAAATTATGAACAATTAAGGTGCATCTGTTTAACAAGGCTCAGCTGTCTGCTTGTTCCAGAAAGATTTCAATAATCCCTGCCCACCAACCCCAGAAACCTGCTGTGGGACGCAGTTGTACCTTGTACAAACCTAGGTAGTTGCCCTTCACGCACCTTTGTTGTTTGCTTGTTTATATGTGCGTCTCTCTCCTATTAAACATTGAACTTAATTGTCCTTATAAAATTGAGCTGCACCCAGTGCCTGACCTGGAGTTACCGCTCCACAAATGATTGTCAAATGAAAGGATGAGTTCAAAGATCTCGTGAGGTCTGCTTGGTGCATGTTCTCGGTTTTGATCATCTCTGCCTCAAGGAATGACTGGCTGTGTTTTTCTGTAAAATTAAATATGTTTATATTACACTTTGGCTTCCTGTGATCCTTACAAAAATGTGTTTGGAGAGCAAAACAAATAGGATAGGGAGAAAATTAAGACGCTTTGAGGATCTAAATACTTGTGAAGTACATTTTTTAGAACGCCACGAAATGCTTTAAAGAGCTCCAAGTAAATTTAAGAGGAGATCTACTGGATTTTGGCTAAGTGCTGAAAAAAAAAATTTCCTTAATTCCCTATCCAAATACTTCAACTTAAATTTACTGGTAGCTATTTCAGAGGAAGATGGGAACTCTGCAATCCTCGGTTTGTTATAAAGAAAATGTTTTTGTCTTCAAATGTTTAGAGGAAGGATTAAAGGCAATTTATGGCTAGGGTAGAAAGTAATAAAAGTGGTAACAATGGAGTGTCTTCTAAATTGTCATCATTTTCTGGAATTACTAACAACATCAACCCAGCAGGCATTTTATGCCCAAAAGGAATTACTTTCATTCATCATGCCTTAATGTAAACTGTAACATCAATCTTGTAGCTGCGACGGTGGACTGTTTGCACATTCTATTGTTTAAAAAGAGAGGTTGATTCAGTTATATAGATGAATTCTATCATTAGCTATTTTGCCACAGGGCTCAAGAAAATATATTTGTAATTTCTTTCTTTCAGGAAATTAGATTGCAAGGTCTACGTAAAATGTGTTGTATCGAGATCAAGCCATAGCCTTTTTGGTTTCTCCAGAAAATTCCTAAGGAAAAAAGTCTATAATAATAAAAAATGAATTAACCTAATAGGTTATTTTACTTCTTATAGCTCCCCTTTTTATTAATAAAATCCCAGTTTACAGGCTTCCTACTATTTGTTTAATTAAAACAATCACGACTATGTATAGCATTTCTCAATTTATAAAGAACTTTTAAAATACAATTGTATTTGATCTTTGCAACAACTCTGCATAGTAATAATGGTAATAATTTAACATATAATTGAGCCTTTTCACTATTTGAGAGGATACTGAGCTTCAGGGGTATAAGGACATTACCAATGTCAAATAATAGGGCTGGAACTTAATACAGGACTTGTCTCCAAATACCATCTTCTTTTAACTGTACCTCTGGTAAATTCAATACTGTTTTCCTTGGCATGTATGTTTATAAAGAAATACAAGAAATTTCAAAATGTTATTACTGCTCACTCTTTCTTTTCTGTTATCAATTAAATAATTGGTTCCCATGCTTGACAAGCTCATTTTTTAGAAACTGCTCAAGTATTCATTGCAAATGACTTTCATGCATGGTTGTGTATGGTGTAGAAAGTGAATCTGAATTTTAAATAAGCATGTGAATTTTTATATGATATTCTGTATTTAATTCTTTTAATGCTTCTAATTTATGTTCTGGTGCCAATCTTATTTATGTAATAGAGTCAATCTCAGTACCCTAACCTGAAAATAAGAGGTATTTCTTTACTTTCTTGTATAGGAGATTCATTTTATATAAGATGAAATGTGTAATGCTCTGCATAGAAATTCTAGCACATTTGTATACTGTTCCATTTGATCATCCTTTGATTCCAAGTTGAGAATCCCTAGACAGGTTAGTCTGTATAGCTCCAACAGTCTAGGTTTTTAAATCAAATGTCAGATAACATTGCTGTGTGTCTGGTATTATTTTCCTCAGTAATTCAAATTCTTATTGAGTTGAGGCTTGCTCACTTATTATAATGTGGATTGTAGTGATCTATGTAGGTTTTTGTTTAAATACATGTGTCTTTTCCCCTCTCAGAGTAAAAGAAGCCGAAGAGGTGTGTAGGCAGAAAAAGGGGAAATCACTTTATAAGATAAAACCAAGACATGACTCTGGAATTGTAAGTGTTTAACTTTACTGGTTTTTAACTTGTGATCTTCTTTGACTTTTAAACCCTGTTTCCATACTATATACAAACTCATTTAATGATATTTTAATTATGTTTCTCAAGTTTGGGTAAATAACGAGCTTCTGACTTGAAGAATCTCCTTTTCCTTATGCCTTTAATAAGACCCAGAATATTCGATGTTCAGTATTCAAAACTTAAGATAAATCTGCTAAGAGTGTCCATTTATGTGGATACGTTCATGTTGGCAGGTGGTGGGCAGGAGGCCATCTTTCACTTTCTTTATTACGCACGAATCATGGCACAGGCTGCATTTGAACCCAGAGCGACCGTTATAATTGGATTAGCTTCACTGGGATCTAAAACATGATGGGAAATGCCAAGAGCAGCGCGATGCTTTGCACAGGGTGTGCGGACCCGGTTCACGTCCACAGATGGCTCTACGGAGCTGGCTGCTTGACAGCAGTCGGACCATGTCTCAGTTTAAGAAGCTCATCTAAGTTTCCTTCGTGCCCATTTCTTCCTTAAAATAAAATACCAACTTGTACACCCTGGAAGGGAAGGACTTGGTTAAAATGACAAGTTTTCCCTTTTGATGCTGAAGATGTTTTGTTGACTGTTTTGAGGGAGTATCACGTGGTACCACGGTGTAAGTAAATGGTGCTGTTTTAAATGAAAAGCCAAGCTTGGCATTAAAATAGGAGCATTTTAAATTGGATTAGTCTAACATAGTCTAAATGGAAAAGACACTAAAATAACCAAAGTTGGGATATGATTAAATAGCCTTATTTAGAAAATGTTAGGAATTACGTCTTCATTTGAAAGCTATTTTCCCTTTGGTTTCTCTGTATCAAAATGAATCGTATCTAGTGACAAGTAATATTTTCTGCTCTTTTCTGATAAAAGTTCAACTCTAAAACTGTATTGAATGAGGAGGAATAATTATTTATTAGTTAACCTCATTACCATGCTGTTATAAGGACAGAAGAGCATTAATCATGAAATGAAGCAGCCAATTCAGTTTTCATATTTATGTATTTGTAGGATTGAGGATGAGAAAGGGTGAGTTAGTACTCTTTCACGTAACTACTTGGTGATTTTTCTTGATGAAAATTCTAAAAGGTAAAGATCCCACCTACATTTTTTCCCTGTCTGGGTCAGTGGATCTTTAACCTTTTCTCAGAAAATTTGATCCAAATCAAAAGGTCTTCTTTGGGGTACTCTAAAGTTCTTCTCTCTAACTATAACTCTTATCTGGTATATTTCTTTTCAGAAAGCAAAGATAAGCATGAAAACCTGAACAATGAAAAACAGAGTGAAAATGAGTCATTGAAACGACTTTCACACAATTCAGCTGACCTGAGGGTGGGAAGAAAACTACAGCAATTCTGATCATTTTTCTTCTTGGCCTCTTGTATAATCTTTGTGTTTTCTAGACAGTTCACTAATTGTTGAATTTTACTGTATATTCGTATAAAAATACAAAAGCACTAGACCAGTGGAGAATTTGACACCTTTTCTTTTTGTAAAAGTTTATGGTATTATGGCGATAGACCAAAACAGCATGTATAAGAGGCAGTATCTGCACTAATTCTGAACATGCTAAACATTAACCTAGAATTTACTTTTGTGAGAATATTCCTTGTCATGATAAAGACACTTTCCTTTCTACTGACAACCAGTACTCCACGTCACTGCATTTAGATACATGGGTAAAATGTTACTTCTAGTGAATTGTTTCAATTTCACATTGACATATAAATTTTCTATTTCAATTTAAGTACCATTTATATATCATAATCAGTGCTTTCCCAACTCTTGGGTTGCTCTCCATAACTATATATTTGTGAAAGAAGATTATCATTTTCACAAGTCAGGTAATGAATAGAAAATACAGCAAAAGAAAAACTCTTTCCTATAAATTATTTAATATAGGCATAAATCAGAGTTTTAAGTGCAAAGAAACAGTAGTGGTTTTTCCCTGGTGTTGTTTTATAGTCTTCCTACCCTCTTCAGTGCTTCCAATGTGTATATTACCATTCTTCAATGAAATAATAGGGCATTTAACAAAGATCGCTATGTGCAATACTGTTTTTAGTGTTTCTATTTCAATTTTTTTAGGATGTTAATTTTTATGAAAATAAAATGAGTTAATAAAAAATAGTTAATAATAAAAAGTTCTGTGTATGTTATGTGAATATTGCAAAAGGATACTTGTAAAATATAGCCATCATGTTTAACATGGGGTCAGGGGCAAAGGAAGGAGGGAAGGAAAGTAAGTTAGTCTGCATATTCACATGCACAAAAAAACATGCATATGGTTTTGGGGATTCAAGAGCTTAAAAGCCCATCAGTGATACCTAAGTAAAAAAAAAAAAAACCTGATAAAAATACTTCTTTATGTCTTGAACTAGGATCTCTATCCTGAGCTCGAGAAGACCTTCTGGTCATTTCCAGTTGGATGTCTCACCATACCTTAAAATTCATCATGTGTAAGTTCAAACCCAGCTTGTCATCTTGCCCGTCCATGCCTGCTCATTCTTCTGTGTTATCTATCTCGGTAAACAAAGTCACTACCCATTCAGAAACCTGAGCTCCTTCTTGACATCTCACTCATCTCCCAGTGGATGGGATGCGTCCATTTTGGTCTGTCTCTTCCATGAAAGTCCTTGTTTAGAACCCTCGTGAATGACTTTAATAACCTACTAATTGCTTTCATCTTCCAAGATTTGCACTGCAGCAAATTTTTTTTTCTAAAATACAAACCTGCTCATCTGAATTTCCTACTTAAAACATTTTAGTGACCACAGACACCAAGGTATGCAGCTTCAAGATACTATCCAAAATCTCCAGTGTGGCTGACAGAGTCCTGAGTGATCTGGTGTCTACATCTTGAGTGTCATCTCTTGACTCAATCTGTCTTGAATTCCAGGCTTCCAGCCTGTCTGAAGTACTTTTGGGGCTTATTTTCTCTCAACTATGCACCTTTCCTCACGTTTTCCCTCAGCTTGATGCATTCCCAACCTTTTTATCTGGTGAACTAATAATTGCATCTGAGTTTAGAAGTCACTTGCGTCCAAGACATCTCTTGACACTGGTCTCCTCAGCTCCTCGCACATAATAGACACTTATACATATTTGTGGGGTAAGTCAAAATGGGAGTGTTGACTATGCCAAATGCTTCAGGACACAAGCAAGTTGAGGACTGAAAAAAGTCCCTTTGCTGAAAAAGAGTGGTGGTAAAGACTAAGGGAAATATTAAGGAAGGAAGTAGAAAAGGGAGGCTCCATTTAGATTACTTATAATTAATGAAGGCATTTTAGTAGCTCCAAGCTAGGAAGACTTTTCTGTTATTTGAGAAACCTTATGCTTTGAGTTTAAAATTGGAATTTTCCCTTTGTTTCCAAATGGAAAAATAAAATATATTTTCAAAAGTATAGATACAGCGTGGGGCAGGGGGTGGGGAAGGGAGTGAGAGTGCACGAGCAACAGAGATCTCTTTGCAAGGTAGGGAGAACTAATCATGCCCCATTTGTGGAGGGAAGCCAAGCCAGGCTCCCTACCAGAGATGTGGGGCTTGCTCACCTACCAGTGAGTGTCCATTGGAAACAGCTCCAATGGATACCAGATGATGTGGTCAACATAAACCAACACGTGTAATGTGGCAAGAGAAAGCAGACCAGTCTGGGCCAGCCGACTTCTTGGCCCACGTCTCTGTCTGCAATATCTCCAAAGTCACTGCCATGCAGGAGCCCAGGGCCACCAGAAAAGGCTGGTTCTGGACTAGGAATGGGTGGACGTGATAGAAAATGACTAGATAGAGAGGGAAGAGGAAAAAGAGCGTGAGCACCCTCTCAAGACAACTCTGCAAAACACACCTCCAAAGCACAGGAGGAAAAACATCAAGAGGAAAGAAGAAATCAACTCAATAAATGGCAAAATGAATTTACTTTCAAAAACTGCAAAGTATAGCACAAAATTCAAACAATTTAATAATTCTGTTTAGGATCTGCAAAGAAACTTGAAATATATAATTCATTGAGATAGAAAAAATTATAAGCTAAATGAATTCTAGATGGACACAAATTAAGAAACAATTAGTGATTAGGAAGATAGGACTAAAGGAATTTAAGAAGAGTGTGCAGCAGAGAGAAAAAATATTTTTAAATGTGTTAGAGAAATTAAAAGAGTTACAGGAAAGACCGAGAGACTCCAATTTAAGAGGCATCCCATTGGGAGAAACTAAAGGAAATTGTCGAGAAGCCAGATTACAATAGTTTGAAGAAACAATGTTGAGAATTTTCTAGAATTGAAAAAAGACATACCCTCTGCTTAAACATTCGTAACAAGTGCCAGGCCAGATGAGTATCAATAAATTCGCACCTACAAAGGTCAAAGTGTATCTCTAGTTAGGAAAACACAAAATGTCAAAACGTCCTGAAAGAAAGGACGCATCACCTACAATAAAATTACAGTTACCCTAAAGCAGGTTTTATTTCAGCAACAATATATGTTAGAAAATAGTAGTGTCCTCAAATTGTGGAAGGAAAAAAGTGAATCGAGACCATTATACCAAGTTGAAGTATCGTTTATATGGAAGGGGAGAGAGAGATTTTCAGATGTACGAAAACTAGACCAGTTTACTACCCCAAAACCTTACTGAACAGTCTGCTAAGGACACATGTCAGCAAGGAAAATAGATGCCAAGTGAAAGATGGTGATATAAGAAATCACAGACAGCAAAGAAGTTCATGAAATAAATCAACTCTAGATTGTAAACAATGGCAACTATGATTTTTGTGTTTACAGAGGGAACTAAAATTTTAGATAACAACATGGGTGAGAGAAATTCAGGGAATAATTCAAACATGCTAAGAGGCCTGCCCTATTCCCTTCGTTCATTCAATTCAACAAATGTTTATAGAGTGGTTCATGTGCTCCGGGAACTATTGTAGGCTTTGGGAGTGATGGGCAAACAGAAAATATCCTATTCTCGTGGAATTGGCATTCTAATGGGAGAGACGAATGGTGAACAAACAATGATGTAAAATAATGTCAGGAAATGTAATATTTAAGTAGGGTCAAACCAGAATTCCATTGAGAGTGGAAGTGGGTGCTACCATGCCTGGAAAACCTCCAAAAATTGATACAGTACCCAGACGAACTCTGGTTGCCTTCCGGATACATACTAGGTGAGCTTTTAAGTGTTAAGAAGAAAAGAAGACAGAAGATAGTGATAAAGAATATGTTTAAGCTCCATTACAAATAAATGAAAGTAAATATAAATTAAAATTTTAGGGCTATTCATTTAAAGAATAAAAATAACCTTATCAATCCCATTAAAGGCCAGAAAGTTAAGGAAAAACAAAGCAAAACAAAGTATGGTAAAAAGAGAAGTGATTGTGGTTGGTGGACGGAAGAATTTGGGGGGAAGAAAGGAATTGTTACTCACAAGCTCCGAAAATCCTGTGCAATCATTCCTCGAGTTATGCCAGCTTGTCATTATCATCGCCACTTCCCAGACAATTAGCGAACTCAGACTTTTCGAGGTTGCATTTTTTTTTTTTTTAATTTTTGGTTCCCATAAAACTCATCTTAGTTATATAATCAAAAGCAATAGAAAGAGGTTTAATGTTTTAAAATGGTGTGAGAAAGGGGGCATTTACCCCTTCTCCTCTCAGAAATCATTCCCAAGCAACAAGGAACAAAAATGCATCATCTTTGATTCATCTTTGATTAAAATGAGAGGTATCGAAAACCCAAACCACAAAATATATAGAAGATCTTCCAAATGTGTGGGTTGGGGGGAAGCAGAGAAAGGATACTTGGATTCTCATGGAGACACATCTCAGAAAAAGCCAGCACAGTCTCCTTCTCCAAGGTGAAGCCATACCCTTAGGTGACATCTCAAACTCCTATGTTTGCAATAATGGACCGTGGTACACCGATTGGTATTAGAAACGTCCCTGAATGTGGTTTGTTATTTTTTAAGGCAAAAAGGATTGCCTACATGAGAAATCAAACAGACAAGTCATATTTGCAGGAAGATGTCTATCCATAAGACTAGGGTAAGGGAAGAAATGCTGAATCAGAGTAGTCAAGGCCAGATGTGCTCACCACCCTGCTTCATGATGAAATATTTAATAGCTCCAAACACAGCCCTACTCTCTCTCCAACACACACAACTTCATATAGCTGGTGAGCATAACAGTGCTACCAAACCAACAAAGGTTATCCAAAAAAGAATACTATAGACCAACTTATTGATGAATAGCAATGTGAAAATACTAAGCACGATGTTAGCAAACATCAGAAAGATCATGAAGCAGAGGGCATTATCCTGGAAGACTAGGATGATCATATGTGTTTGGCCTTGAATATGATAACATACGTGTATTTGAAAATATACATGTGTAGGGAAAAATTATATGATTTCCTCTAAATGCTAAAAAATTATTTAAGTAACTTTTGAAGAAAAAGTCTGAATAATATGGATATGTCCTTAAATGATCAAATACCTCAAGATAAAGTTGACCTGGGGCATCATGGGGAAGCATTAGAAATGATCCCATTAAAAATCAGGACCAAGACCAGGATGTCTACTTTCACCATTGGTATTTATCACTGTTCTGGTGGTGAGAAAAAAAAAAAAAAAAAGGTATACAATTGAAAGGGAAGAGGTAAAGTAATTTTTATTTGCTATTTATTAGACTATCTACTCAGAAAATAGAAAATAATCAACCAAACAACTGTTGGAGACAATGATAGAAGTTGTAAGTTGACTAGGCCAAAAATTAATATACAGAAATCAAGAACTTTCATGTATAGAAACAATATCCAGTGGAAAAATTGGAAAAAGTACCCCCACTGAACACAGCAACCAAAAAAGATAAATAACACAGAATAAATTTTGTAAGAAATATAAAGATCTATACGAAAATAATTGAGATAGAAAAAAATAGAAAGGCACTGACAATGTCAGTACTCCCTAAACAAATGTATACATTTAATGCAATCCAAATAAAAATACCAACAGAATGCTTTTTTCTTTTTTCTTTTTTTTCTTTTGAGGGGAGTGAGAATTAAAGAAGCTGACTTCCAAGTTCCTACATAAAAACAAATAAGAACAGTCAGAAAGGTTGGGGGGAAAAAGACTAGTTGAAAAAGGGACTGGCCCAACCATGTATTAAACATATGAGAAAGTGACAATAAGTAGCAAAATATTGGAAATGTCTAAATAATGAGGTAATATTTAGGTTTTACAAGAGAAAGAGTAAGGGGCACCTTACTGATATAGAAGATGTACAACATTTTGTTAAGGGGAAAAAAAATCCATGAAAAAGCTTGTATCTTTGTCATTTTTGTATGGAAAAAAAAAATCAAGAAGCAAAACAGTAGATATAGTGAACTCCCATGTATATAAAAATGGGGGCAATGTGATTATCAAATTTCCAGAAATTAACAAATATAGACTATCTCTGGAGGTATTCACCGGTAACCGATATCAGTTGCTTCTGCAGAAGAGAAACTGGTAAAATTTGGGATGGGGAGAGAGAATTTTTCGCTATTATTTCCTTTGATTCTTTTGGATTTTGTACAATGTGAAACATAAGTCAATATAGAAATATGTTATAATTGACTTTGGGGAATTTATCTCATTTTAAATATCAAATATGACATCTATCTGGTCAACTCTGTTTAACCAAGAGGACAATAGGCTTAGGCACATTACTATAGCAACCCTATCAGATGTCCTCCCCAAGGAAGATCAAAACATTCTCACTCTGGACCACTATGGAGAGCTATTTAGGAAGGGTGGCAAGCCAACCTTGTTTCTCTGTTATAAGAATGAAAAAAAAGAAAAAAAAAATCAGGGTGGTCTGTAGGCCACTGGTCACATTTGCTCCTACGGTGGTCTGATTATTTTAGTAACATTCGGCTTTTTATTTCACAATAGGCCCATGTTGGTACTACTTATGCAAAACCTCCTTTCACCTCAATTTTGGAGTCACTCCACACCACCCTCATCAACTACATAAATCTTTCTGATTTGCAGCTATACTCCTATGATACATTCTAAGGTTTTCCAGAGATTAACATCACTTTCTAATCCATGCAATGGACCATAGGACCACTTTACGCTACAGGTTAATCAACAGCAAGAATTATTATCTGTTTGTCTTAGGCTTTTGGAGTCAGAACCCAGCAATATGCTTATACCATGTCCCAGCAAGTGATATGGTCATGGGCTCAATTAATCTGAATTGGGCCCCACAGCATTTATTTTATATCCATATATTGTGATTTATAAAAGATGTCTGTAATTTGTCAGCATATTCATAAATTAGCAAGCTCATATTTTTCAAGCAAAGAGTGAGAATCAAAAATTTGAATATTTAGCTTACAGAATTCCAGGATAGATCTAGAAATAGACTCCATCCAGAGTGCCTTCCAGCACATGGAAAATCAGACATGTGGTGCCTATGGTAACACAAATTGTATATTCTTTGGTTCCTCAAATAAAACAAAAATTAAAAAATACACACACACATACACACACACACACACACATCATGGCAAAAACAAAAACAGAAAGCAAGAAACTCCAGATGTAAATATTTGGATAGCTCTCAAACCATTTTTGCTAAAGTTTCAAACATAAAATGTAAAGTTTCCAGCCTTGATTAGACACCCCATTCATAATTTGGTATCCAGGACCTCCTTCCCATAAATGAGCAATTGCATCTTGTTAAATAGCTATGGTCTTGTTAGAGGAAGAATGTCCTGGCAGCAGAATGTGACAGATGAAGGTGGTAGTTCGGGACTTTATGTGTGCCTAGTTGATTAAACATGCTCTTTCCCTTCAGGAATGAGCTGATGGTGGGATTCAGGCAGCCAGTACTTCATCAGAAAGAAGTAGCATTGCCCAAAGAGCAGAGCAAGGAGTGTCGCCACTAGGGAGGTGAGGAGGAGCTGAAATTTTCGGTTACAGCAGATATGCCCAGGAGGAGGGGAGGCTCAGAAGCACCGTGTACAGCAAGAGAAAGACAGTGACATGAAGCATTGGAAGGTCCCACTTTTATGTCATGCAATGGGCAGACATGGCCTGAGGACTGCTATTCACATCTTCTGATGTTTCCTCTTCTTTCCATTATTTAATTTTTTTTTTTAAATTTGACACATAATAATTGTATATATTCATGGGGTACACAGATGTCACAGTACATCTAATGTATAGTGATCAGGATTAGGACAGGATAATTAACATCCATTATCTCAAACATTTAGCACTTCCTTGTGTTGGGAACATTCAATGGCCTCCTTCTAGCTATTTGAAACTATATAATATATTATTGTCAACCTTCTATTCTTTTAAAGGAGTACTTTTTAAGGTCACTTTGCCCTCTATTCCTCTATTCTCTCTCTCTGTTAAAATTCTCATAGATGTTCATGGATTTAGTTGCTATCTTTTTGCTTCTATACCAGTTTCTCTAGAACTAGCTTCTCACTCAAATTCCAGTTCCATGTCTTCAAATGAGGGAAAAGATTTGTTCATATCATTTCACTATCACTTGCAGACCCAACATCTATGAAAACCCACATCAGTATGATATCTCCTGATACCAGATCCTCATTTACATTGGGTTCCCCATGTCTTGCACTGACATACGTCTTTTTCATCACCACATTCTGCAAATATTTCACATATTTGTCTCCTCCTTTCAGACCCAATGCTAGTACCTGGTCTGGCCCTAATGTTCATCTTACATTCTTGCAAGAGAGCCCCTGAGCTGGCCTATCTAGATCCGACTCTGCTCCTTCCAATCACCTTGCATATTGGGGCTAGGGTAACCTTTGATCAAATCTGTCAATAGTTTTCTATTTCCTACATGATCAAGTGGAACTTCCTCAGCTTCTCTTTCAAGGCCCTCCATATTTGTTACTCTCTCTGTCTCCTCCTTCCTCCCATTTCCACACCCACCCCCGATCCCTAACACACACAGGAAGGTGGTTATTATCGTGCTCTGCCCAAATACCTTCTTTAGGCCTGATGCACCCATTGCATTGCACCCTAACCCCCACCAAACGTAAGGGCTGGATCCCTCACTGAGAGTTGTCCTTAGTGAAGGGGAATCCATGCCCCCTCCTGGGATGGCCTGTGGGCTGTGATTGACTGATATGGGTTAGGAAGGCCAGTCCCCCTTGCTTCAATCTGGGACAACTCTAAAATGCCATCCCAGCTCCAGAAATCCCCATAGGATGAGACAAGACCTCAATTGTGACCAAATTGCTTTTCCTGCTACACAGTTCTGTTTTCCTCACACCCTTACAGGTCTCTGTCCTGCAACATTCCCCCCATAAACCTGCTGACAACACTTTCTCAGAGTTTGGGAACCAGTGTAAGACAGGCAGCTCCGGGAGCGGCCCAAGGAAGGACACTCCAACCGGATGTGGAGATGGCTCACTCGCTGGCCAGCCCCTGGCAGGGTATAGCAGTATGTGTTACAACTTCACCCAGGAGCAAATTAGGATGGGATGGTGGTGGGGGGGACTCACTGGCTGTTTTAAAATTATGAGGGACAGAGTGACCGTAAGGACTTTGGGATTGGATACCTATTTCCAAGTGGCACTGGTTTGTTGAAGAGAAAATAAAAGACTCAGGGTGATTAATCAATCACCAATTCAGGTGGCATGAGAAAGCCACAGACAGGGTCTCTTTGGTAGCATTTAATTAGGCCCTAGTCTCCTGCAGTCAGAGGACTCAGTTATAAAAGGGGTGCTGTTTCAGAGAAATTTGGATTCTCATCTCCAGCAAGTCTCCCGTGTCAAGGTTAGAACCCCAATAGGGAAGAAGTAGAAGCCCTGAAATTGGGAGAGGAGTACCCAAGTAGTTGCAATTGAGACTCTCAAATTCCCACATTTCCTTGAACCCACTTAGGCCTGTTGTTAAGCTCCCTCCCTACTGTGGATGTGTAGGGTAGGCTAAGGAAGGAGAGTATGGTGAAGTTGCTGCAGGAGCCAGGAGAAGCAGCATGGGAATGTGTCCTGGGTCTGCAGGATCAAGGAAGGGGAGCTGGACATTAAGTTGGATAAGGGATACTTATCACCCCGGAGCGTTCTCTCGTGATTAACACTGTGGCAAATCCCCCAGGGATGGTGATAATAAGCTGCTAGGATGATTCTCAGAGGGCCACAAATGCTATGAACTACACTCAGTGAAACAGAAATGCAGAAACTTTCATGATGCACGGTAGATAAAAGGATCCAAAGGCTCTGAGAAGTGGGCATTCTAAAGTGCATTTGCTTTGTAAAGCTAAACAAAACAGAAACAACCCCCCCCCTCCACTAGCCAACTAGGTTCTGGTAAGGTCTCTGTTTCCCAAAGAAGTGATGCCTGCACTTGTGAGAAGGGCAGCAGCATTAGTGAGCAGCTTAGTAGAGCTGTCATCTGTTGGCCAGGGACAACTGTAGGAAGAGATGCTGTTATAAAACTTAGGCTCCCTGATGGACGTGAGAGTAGCAAGATCTCAAAATAATATAAGCCAGGTTGCAACGCTTAGCTTTCAGAAGTAATATGGGCACAGGTGTTGCAAAGCATAATAGGACTGTAGTGGCTTCCAGTGATAGGACTGTTGGAGATGTGAATAGAACATGGTGTTCCTGGAGGCAAGATAGATTGGGGGCAAACAAGGGTATTGCTTAATTTACACAGTCAAAAGAAATCAATAACGGATAATCAGAAGCAGAGGGCAGTAGCTCAATAAAAATCACAATCTCTTGCCTAGTTTCCAGATCGGACTTGGAATCCACTGGCTGAAGGAGTGGGTGATTCCTACAACCTTGCAATAACAGGGCAAATCTATTAATTTATTATTTTCCCACTCCTTAAGCAGAGAACTTAGGACCACTTATTCAGGTAAATGTGCTTTGGAGAAAAGAATACTCAAGACCTTTTGAGAATTACTGAACACCAGGTCTGAACTGACACTAATACCTGGTGCCCCAGTGAACCACCATGGTTCCTGCTAATGTGGGGACCCACAGGGCTGCTAGAGTCCTAGCTAAGGTCTGACTCTCAGTGGGCCCACTGGTCCATGGACCATCCTGGTGATTCTTCCCCTGATTTCCAAATACATGATTGGAAGGGACACTCTTGGCAGTTTGAAGAAGCCTCATATTGACTCTTTGACTTGTTAAGAGCTATTGCAGTAGCGAGGAACATGTGGAAGCTTCTGAAGCTGCTCCTCACCACAGCAAAATGAGTGCATCAAAAAAAGAATGCTGAATTACAGAAGGAATAGAGGAAATTAACAAAACTCTCAAAGACTTTAATATTGTAGTAGGCCCTGTCATATTTCTCCTACAAAAATAAATGGAAAATGGCAGGAGATGTCAGTAGCCTTAGTTGCAGCTACAGTATTCAATGTGTTTTGTTGTTGTTGTTGTTGTTGTTGTCAGAGCAGATTAAAACAACCTCCAGAACTTGATCTGGAAAATGTGGGGTTTTTCACCATACCTATAGGAAGGAGAACTAGATGCAATCTGCATTCCCATGAGATGAACAAGTTTATGTTTATGGTCTTGTCCCCAGCCTAGGTCATTTCTTACACCTGAGGGACCTGGATTTTATGGACATTCTGTAAAACAATACCCTGATTCACCATATGATTATCAGATGAGACCAGATGAGAGAATCGGGTATGTTGGAGGTCTTGGCAATTGCACACTATATACACCTTAGCAAGTGGCTGATAAAACTTATAACGATTCAGGGGTATTCTGAGTCTGGGCAAGATGGAGTAGACACATTTTCTCTATTCTTCCCACTAAAATCTCTAGACATTGTATAGATGTATATATAAAACAAACATAAGAAGATTCTAAAAGGTGGAGAAAAGGATGCAGACCAGGTAGGAAACTCAGGATTCAAGGAACAATATGGCAGTGGTTTTGTTTGCTTTGCCTGTACTCTAGACTGAATACTGGAGAAGCCAGAAACACAAATGAATACAAAAGACAACAATAAAAACTGCATGGTTTCCGGCATTTGGCTTTTGGTCAAGTGGATGGACTATCTGCCGTGCATGAGGAGTAGTGGCAGTGGAATTGGGCGGAGAGGGAGGCAAGGTTGGGGATTAAGTAGGATGCAGAAGGTAACATGATGATCAACAAGTTTTAATTGCATTATTTATGATTTGGTCTTACTGCTATCTCCCATGCAGATATTCATAATTAGTAGTGCTGGATTAATCATTAGATAAGCTTTCTAGGAATACATACATTCTATGTTGTTTGAGCAATAGCAAAAATTCATTTTCCTCGACTTTATAACTTAAAAATTGGCCAACTTCAAAAATAAGTGAATTGGAATCCCACAGTGGAATATTCTGTCCCATTTACTAATTGAGATGAATTATGTATTAGTAAGTTGAAGTTAATTCCTTTGAAGTCCACACAGTGAATCAACCATGTGCAATTTTCTTAAGGTTTTTATTTTTTATTGATAATTGATAGTTTCTTGAACGGCAGATAATTAGTAGAAAAATGGAGACATCGTGAAACTAACAAGTATTTAAATTAAGAAATGTTGAAACCCGTGAGAAGTCAATGTGGAAAGGAACAAAACTAAGAACACGTTCTGGCTTGTTGAAGAGACAGGTGTGGTGTGCACCGGCTGCTAAACGGAAGAGGAGCGTAACAGTGGAGACGTCTACTTGCAGGAATTTCTCAAGGCTTCCTTGTTCAGTGTTTCTTATTCAGAGAGCACAGCGAGAATATTCTGTCCTCAGTTGGCGGGAGATCTGGAAGAGCCTTGGAAGCTCCCAAAGACCAGGCTTGAGAGCCCCACCCACCACCTCTGCTCCTGGATGCCTGATTCTGAATCTCATTGAAGATGCCAGCACCCAAAGGAGATGGTGTGACAACTGGCTAGGGCTTGAACTCACCGTGTCAGACAAAAGTGCTCTGAATGCACGGGGCTCCTTCACTGTTCATTGCAACAAGTTCAGAATTCCACTTTTATGGCACGTAACACCGGGATCACATATAACCCTAGAGTATCTTTATTTGTTCTATAATTTAATAGTATACCTATAAAATAATTACATTATACTTATAGCTTTTCTTCATTTATAAACAGAACAAAAAAAAAACAATTAAATACAATTTGAGCCATTAGAAGGTAAACTTTGTACATACAACAGCCTCCAGAAGGAGCTTCACACTGCAGCATATCATTTTGCTTTCATTGCTACACCCACGGCTAGGTTTAGAAGAGAGTGTGCTCATGTTTGAATTCTGCAAATTCTCAGCTTCGTCTTCCCCCTGCCTGGGTGGGTTCTTTGTTGATAACATGATAGGGGCTGGCTTTGCAGTTGGGGCGGAGACTCCCCTCCACTCCCCTCCTACTGCACCCCCTTAGCCTCCATTCTGATCACGTGATCACATTCTCTCCTTCGCAGCGCTCCTGCTGCGCATTCTGCCACTGAGTCTGACTTGAGGTTTTCCGCTAAATGCAAAAATCAGTTCTGCCCTTGGACACCTTTTCTACTTTTTCTCTCCATCCCCATGTTCCAGCCCTTCAAGATTTCTTTTTATTTCTGCCTCCTGGTTTCCGGCTGTGTTTACCCATTTATGAAGCCGAGTGCTTTCCAACAGGACAGGCTGCTCGGGTCTCATGGTGTTACAGAAGGGACAGGAAAGAGCCTCCCAGTGCAGAGACCTGAAATAGATCCACCAACACACCCAAGCCCAATCGTGCTCTCTAGGTGAATGTCTCTACATCTACTGCCACTGCCTAGTGTCAGGAAGCTTCAGTCCCCAGAGACGCTTGGAGAAGGTCTCTCTCACATACTAGGGAACCGGCCCGTTGGCAGGAGCACTTGCTAGGGAGTCACCAGTGAAAAGTTTGCAAAGCATGCTGACTCCCACCAGGGGCATCTCGTTCACAGTAGTCAGATTCCATACACACTACTCACAGGGAAGCCTTCCTAGGACGTTTCAGCACAGGGACCCAAAGAAAGTATCATTTTGCTGGAAAATAAACTATCTCTGCTTCGTTATATCAAGAGTCCACAGCATGGAAACTTCAACAATTTCTTATAAAAGTGAAAGGTGGCCTTGGTACAGTCTATACTTTGAAAAGGAAGCGAGTTGTTTCCTGCAGGACAATTCAACTAGATTACTATTCTATATATTATAGTCTGTCCTTCCTATACCACAAAGTGGCTTAACTCCTTATATTGTTAAATATCTCTTTCTTTTAACAGGAAATATTTATTTATTTATTTATTTGCTTAGTGTCATGGCAGTGAAAATAGCATGCCTTCTCACCCGGCATGGGCAGGCTTTTGAGTTTGGGGTTAATAACTTCCCAAACCACTCCCCTCCGGACACCCATCCATCCCAACCCGATTTCTACATTGTGCTGCAATGCTTTAGTACCTTCTGTGACATGATATTCAAAGTCAAATCCGATTCCTGCCATCTCCCTGCCCAATCTAAAATAGGTGCATGACAGTGAACTGCTGAGCAGGCATTATTTCTGAGTTAAAAACACCTTCTGGGCAGATCATCACCTGCTGTCCTCCTTACTCAGAATTGTGCTGCAAAGCCAGAGGCAAAACATGTGAAACAATATATGGATAGGTCTATAATACTTTTTTTTTTTTTAAACAGCTCTTTACAATATAGGTCAATTATAAAACCAGCGTTAATACAGAGACCTTCGTGTGTGATAATATTCTAACTGCAGCGGTAATAGCATGCACACCAGAGTTCGTCTTCAGTCCACAAGGGGGTTAGGGGCGGACAGTGAGGAAGAAGGGGTGATGGTGGCTCAGGGTGAGGGAGGGTGTGGCCTGCTGTGAGCAAGGTCCCCAGGGAAGCCCACTTCGGGATCCAAGTGGCTCAAGTTGTCTTCTTGGTATCAGGTTTGCGAAGAGACCCCCTGTCCATGGACATCTTCATGTGACTTGTCCACAGCCGCGTGACAGTAGAGGCCGAGGGCAGCCTCGGGGTCACAGAGGGAGCGCGCCCAGCCAGAGGTCCAGGGACCCGCGGGAGAGGTTTGGGGACAGCTCAGCAGAGTGACGCATCCTTCGCCCTCCGCTGCACGCGGGAGGGGGGCGAGCCGGAGTGTAGGGGGAGGCCAGGGAAATACTCGCTTTTCCACACGGTGGAAACATCACTGCCGGATTGACAGCGCATCACCTGAAAGGTCCTCTCCGACGGCTGGGTGGCGGGTGGAGGTGGTTTTCCAGCCTTTTCCTTCGGGCCTGATCCACAACCCGGTTCGGGAGGCTCTGGTGGGGCCCGGGGTCGGTCAGGGACACATCAGCAAAGCTCCACTTGCGGTGGGTCCACGTGCTGGACAAGGACACCGTCAGCCCCAAGAGACGTGCTTGCCGCTGAGGGGGTGGGGGACACCAGGCAGCGTGTGAGTGGGCTCGGAGGACAGGGACGGGGGCGGCGGCGGCGGCGGTGGTGGCGGCGGCGCGACCCGGCGGCGGGGGCGCGTGCAGAGCGGCGCTGCGCCCTCCGGGGCGCTCACTGCTTGTCCGAGTCGCTCAGGTTCACGGACATGCACCTGCACTGCTTCACTTTCTGGATTTTTTTGAGTCGGAAGGGCGGGTCCAGGCCGGGGCACTCGAGCTCCACGAGGACGGAGGTGACGCGCTGGGGCTTGCAGAAGGCGCAGGACTGGAAGGACTCCTCCTCCTTCTTCACGTGCCGCGGGATGTAGAAGGAGTTGCACTGGCCGTAGCAGAAGCGGTTGAGGATGGTGCGGCTGCGGCAGCCCTCCTCGCTCACCGTCTGCCGCAGCGGCTGCGTCTTGCACCAGTCACTCTTGAGGTACTTGCGCTCCGTGACCACCAGGGCCTCCTGGCTGGAGGCCAGCACCTCCTTGATCTGGTGCTGCCATCTCTCCGAGTTGTTGCTGCTGCCGTCCTTGTAAGGCGAGGGGATGGCGCCCGCCGGCCGGTTCTTCCGGGCTTCCGCCACCCTCACCAGCACGGCCACCAGGAACAAGGACAGGGACAGCCTCCGGAACATCCTGCAACGAGAAGAAGAGTCAGAGGGGTTGGCTGGGAGGGACGCTGGAGGGCGCGATCCGCGGTTTTCCTTTTAATGCCGTAGAGTTGTTTTATTTCTAGAAGTGACAGGTGGGGCGTGGCTGACTACTGGCTGCCCAGCGGCAGGTGGAGGTGAGAAGTGACTAAATAGTACACTTGTGTACTGCTGTTGATGGTACCCCAGATAAGGCCCCAAGACAAGGAGAGGGACATAATGGTCAGCAAGTAATTTACAATACAGTTAGGAAACATACACGTGATGAGCAATCACAGGGTTGCAAAGCAAATGCTGTCAAGAGATAGCTCGAGCCAGTTTGCAGAAGTACCAGTCATAGTTAATAACCAACATTTACTGTGTTTTAGTATGTTCCAGGTGATAGATATTTCATTTGACCCTAAAAACAGCCTTAAGTGGGAGGTGGCATTATTATCCTTGCTTTACAGTGAAGGAAACTGAGGCCCACAGAGGTTATTTGCCCAAGGTCACATGACCACTGAGCAATGGCCCAGGATTTGAAGCCAGGCATCTACCTCCGGAGCCATCAAAATTAACCACTAGACGTGGATATGATTAGAAAAATTAATAAGTAAAAAGTAGAAGGAAGGTGGGTGTGGTTCGCAAGTTTCTTAAAGATGAGTATTCAAGTTAGAAATGGACATAGACTAGGAAAATTGTTGCCTCTCTGCTTAGCATGACTTATAAATAATATATAACATTTAGCATGGGCCATCTGCACACAGATATTCAAATCATTCATATGAGTCATAAATTAGATTCTCACGGTGAAAACCAATTCCTGGTAGTGAACAGAGACATTTTCCAGGTTGCATTGAAACTGTCTGATGCCAATGCAAAGCTTGCCTACAGGAATGTATTCTATTTTCAGTCTTTGTGTTAGGACACTATCACACAAGTTCAACGGGGATGGGAATCGCAGAGAAATGAGTCTTACTCTGTCTGAAATGTGTCTTGTAGGAGGCAAACCAAAGTCTGACTAAAGGGAAAGATGGACTTCAGAGTTTAATTCATACTTTCAATGTTTGTAGTTTCTTGAGTAGTCTCAAGGAACACTAATAATCACCCAGCAATAGAGACGACACCCTTCTCGTTTCACAGCTGTCACCCCCAACATAGCTGTTGTCATCAGCAGCATCTTCATGTTTATTCACTCCCTCTCTGCGTATTTTACCACTTACAGAACTGAATAAACTCCCATTCCTTTGACATGCACCCCCATAAAATGGACATGCAACAGTAGTCTCTATATCATTAACTATATAATATATATCATATAACTAATAGTGAATATTAGTTATAATATTATATTTATCAGCCCAGTATAGAGAATGACTAAAATTTAATATTAAGCATGTTAAATTCCTCAAATTGTTAATAACTGTCTTAAATTTATCCATGCTAATGTTAATAGCAAATATTTATTAGTTCTCAAAGCACATCAGACACTCTGATAGTTTGCCTTCATATATGAACGTATTTAATTATCAGAGTTCTATGAAGTAGGTACTATTATTTTCTGCATTTTATGGATGACGACTGGTTATGTGATCTTGGCAATCTCTCATTGCCAAGATCACATAACCAGTAGAATGTAAAATACTTAGATCCAGGCATCCTGGCTCTGAAATCTGAGCTGTGGGTGAGTACCGCTGCCTCTTGGTTAAAAATACTTATGTCAAAATATCTGTGCTAAAATTATTTTTCTGTGTCCCTGTTTTGGGTCTAGGTCTAAGCCACAAGGCCTTTGCATGTGCCCTCAGAGATGATCCCTTCATTTATAGAGTATTCATGGAGTATTAATTCTGGAGTAAGGCAGGCTTTGTGAATTCCAGTGTCTTGGTCAGAGACAAAGGCCATGTTCTTACAGGGTCAGACGAGCCCTTACAATATCCATTCCCCCACGGTTATCTCTCCAGCCTCCTACTTTCTCCCACTTGCTCACTCTGCCTCAGCCACACCAACCAACTTTCTGTTTCTAGACTGTGCTTGGCATCCTTCTGCTCTAGGGCCTTACACTTGCTTTTCCCCCAGATGTCTTCTTGCCCTTCTTTCTCTCAGTCTTCAAATCTTTGCTCAATTATCACCTCCTAAGTGAAGGCTTAGTGTGTACTTCCCTCACCAGCCTAGAATCCACTTTCTCCTTCTTTTCTGCTTGATATTTCTCCATGGTGCTTATCATCGAATCAAATAGTATTTAATGATCTTATTTATTTACTTTTTATTGTCTGACTTCCCTCCCTGGAATGTGAGGTCCAAGAGAGAAGGCCTACATGTTTTGTTCATTGCTATGCCCCTGTTCTCAGCAAAGTGCCTGGTACATAGTAGGTACTCAATAAATACGCGTCGAACGAAATATGAATACCATGAGTTTCATTGCCTTCAACAAGCTTGTAATTAGGAAGCTAGGGAGAGGCATGCAAATGACCACATGGGACAAAGGCATACAGGAGCAGTGGCCTAGGTTCGCCTGGTCGTGATCCTGCCAACAACATCTGAATCGCCTGCGGTGCTTTAGAATGCAGATTCCAGGGTCCACCGAAAAGCATTCTGAATCAGTATGGTTGGGGTGAGATTTGAGATCTATATTTTTAAGAATTGCCTCAGGTAACTTTGATGAGCACCAGTGACCCCAAATGATAGTGAGGGTGCAAAGGAAAAGCATCAATTCTGCCCAGAGAGGGAACAGGAAGAGCATAGAAAGTGACAACTAAACAGATCCCTTAAAATCCTAATGGGATTCCTTAGGGTGATGACACTGGCGAAAGCATGGGAGTTAGGTCACAGAGATGACAATGGGCAATTGAGAGCAGAGAGGGGGGACAAAAAGAAAGTTTTTTTTTTTTTTTGCTCTTTTTTTTTTGAAAACATTTTGTCCAACACAATTATTGCACTTTTAAGGCCTAGTTTTTAAAGGGCTCTTCTCATTCCTCCTTAGTTCCACACACGAAGTGTCATGAAAATGGCCACGCCTCCAGCTGGCTCGTGGCAAGTGTCAGGTATTGGACACGCTCAGCTTACACAGCTTATTATATTTGTGGAACGACTTGTGATCTCAGTAGCCTCTTAAAAAGAAAGTATTTTGGTTCCATTTTAATAATTTCTGAAATTATTAACATTCTGGGTAAACACAACCAAGAGTTTGCGAGTCCCGGCCAGGAAAGATTGACAGAGTCAGCCAGGTCCTCAAATCCTGGTTCCAGGAACAGCTTCACACGCGTGGTGGACAGGCTCAGAAATGCGTGCCGCCACTCAACAGGTCCACCTCGTCGTCATTGGAGAGAACGTGTTCAGACTCATTTAGGACCAAAGCTCTTAGAGTCAACAGTAGATGCGGCGGTTTAACAACATGCGTCCTTTGAACACTTTCAAACTTTTCAGAGCATCACCTTTAAAAGTTGTGTCTCCCAGGAACCTAAGAAGAAAAGCAAAGCTCCAATTTTCAGGAAAGGGAAGAGAGGCTGCTGAAATCTAGATGACTGGGACCACATCAGGCTCTTCCATCCTTTCCTGTATCTCCTTTCTTTCCTCCTTCACACCTAGCAACAGTAGCGTGGCATCTCTGTGTCCAAACGGGTAAATAGACAAGAGGCGTTTTGCCCTGGTGACTGTACTTCAGGGCATTAAAGCAATGAAGCCAACGGCTCCTCCTCTGCTGGCTCTTGGTGGCCCAGGGTTTCTGGGGAAGATAACAAACGTGCGTGCCTCTGTCCCCAGTTCACCAACCGTCCCTGTGTGCATATGTCACCGGGCCCCGCCAGGACCTGAATTTAGCACTTTAGCGTCCTGCTCTGTCCTGAATCACTTTGCTACTCAGAAAAATGGTTGGCGTACAATTAACCTCTCAGGAATGCTGTGACAACTGCCAGGAACGACAGCACGAGGATACTTCATTTTACTCTCACATCTTGTAGTTGGCTTCTAGCAGAAGAAACTCATAAATAAATCCTGTTGGTTTTATGAACCATCCTTCTGGCCTGGCGAAGTTGTCACTTGGCAAGGGGTGCCAGGACTGTAAATGCTGATGGCCTGAGCAGACTGGGTTGGCCAAAGCTGGTGGTGCAGAGAGAGAGGTGGTGGAAGTATTTTTCTCTTAAGTGAACGCCCTGGGGCCTGGCCATGGTAGATACCAGAACAGGGGCCGCAGAGGCCAAAGCAATCGAGTACCTAGGCAGCTAAAGCATCCCAGGGCCCTTCTATCAGCCCTTCTTAGAAGTGTCAAGACCTGAACAGGGTTCTGCCAATAGGAGCTTGAGCAATAAAGCTTCCTGATTTCTAGGAAAGGCCACAGCAGTGCTGAGTCATCCTTCCTGACAGGTGAATGCAAGTGACCGAAGGCCCAGGGTACAGCTAAGCTGATGAGCTCCCTCCCAGGTGACCTCATTGAGTTGTAGAAGTCAGGTCAAGGCAGTACAGGGCTGTGCAGGAGTGGGGATTGGGATGGGGCTGAGACATTTTCTGTGGCCTAAGAATTCCAGGGCATCCTTGGAAGGTGGAAGGGAGGCTCCCAGGGCTGAATATTGATAGACACGCCTGGCATAAACTTGCTGTCACCACCAAAGTGAAAAAAGACTCAACACAAAACAGAAACCTCCAAAGCAAAATCCCCGACAATGTTAAACTTCAGGGATTATTTTTATGAGTTCTAATACCACCACGGCCTTCACTACTAAAGGTACAACATTGATGATTTGGGTTCTTAGGCTGGGATGGTGATGGTCTAGCTGCCCAACTAATTCTCTAGAAAAAGATCCGGGTGTTTCCTGGCCCCAGCATCACCCTCAGAGCCTAAGATGGCTTGTCTGCCGAAACCACTTACCTCTAGAAACTGTAAACTGAGGCAAACTATGGCCCACGGGCCAAACCCAACCTGAGGTCTGTTTTTGTAAATAAAGCTGTATTAGAAAACAGCCACACCCCTTCATTTATGTTTTGTCTAAGGCTGGCTTGTCACAAAAGCAGAGTGAGTGAGTAGTGGAGACAGTGACCTAATGCCTGTAGTCTAAAATATGGACTTTCTGGCCTTTTACAGGAAAACATTGCCAAGTCCTGCTCCAGACTTTTTCTATTTGGTTCAGTTGTCACCTTCCCTTTACCGTTGGGCTCTTTTGCCAGAAAAGTAGCTTTCAATTTTAACATTTATAACTATGAAATATTTCAAACATAGAGCAAGACAGAGAATCTAACAAACCCTATGTACTCAACAGCAAGATGAAAACAGTGTCGATATTTCTCATTTTTATTTTGCAATCTTTCAATTATGAAAAAGATAATATAGATAATGTTAAAGTATCATTCTCTTCTCATCGCTTCTCATACCCTCCGTGACATGACCAGCATCCTAAAGTCAGTCTATATCATCCCTGTTGATGTTTTCACTGTGTATGTTTTGTGTATGAGGGTATGTTTGTATGTGTGTAATTCATCTTTACCTAAACAGTACCACACTCTTCTTTTGCAACTTTTTCACCCAAAAAGAATGTGTTTGAGATCATCTGCATGTGGATGTTTGTAGAAGGAGTCTCTACTCTCCACTGCTGATATGAAAGCACAGTCTGTCTCTCCATTCATCTTCCTGAGGAACAGTTGGGTTCCTTCTACTTTTTCACTATTGCTAATAGTCCTGCACTGAATATTTCTGTATGTGTTTATTTATGTCCATCTGTTAAGAATTTTTCTAGAGGAAACACTAGGAAGTGGAAATGCCAGGTCATGGGATCTGTATAACTTGAGCTTGACTAAGTTTTGCCAAGTTGCTTTCCGAGTGCTTGTACCAGCCTCCTCTGCCCTGGGTAACACATACTTCTAACACTCGGTGTTACCAGATTTATTACTCTTTGCTCACCTGAAAAATTTGAAATGGCATCTTATGATTATTTTAATTCGCGTCTCTCTGATTACATGGGGTTGTATATTAAGCTCAAATGCAGCCGTCTTATGACTGAAAAGGAATGATCACAACTTATTCCGAATGAGAGAAATTAAAATATTAGGAAAGGAAAAAGTAAGAAGTTCTAACTATAAATCTTCTGAACTGTCATGAAAAGAATAGGAAGTGGCTCGCAATTTCAAAGCAGAGAGATCAGGGGATCCCACATGACTCAGAAGTTTGAAATCCAAATGGATTCATTCACTTTTCCAAGTGGCATTTTCTGAATGGAACATTGACTATCATTTTGTTCCAGGAGAAGCTTAATTTCATCTGGAAAAATTATATTATTATTTTTGTTTTTAAGAAGGTTTTCCATCAAAGAAGAAATGATACTATCATTACTTACTTTGACTTCTGGATAGCCAGTGTATCATTAGGGAATTTATAATCAAAGTTCTAAATCTTTGAAGGAATGGTTGGGATAAGTTCAGGATAGGAAATATAACACTGTGGCAAGATTGTGGCAAAGCCTTAAATTAAATAAAGAAATGGATGGGAAAGCTGTGAGTTTACCCACATATGGGTTATTTCTCTCTAGGTCACGTCCACTGGGAAATTGGAGGGAGAACACGGTTTCTGGGCCCTGAGCTGCCCACGCTGTGACCCTATGTGACTCACTCCCAGGCTTCTCCGGGTTCCCCCATGTAAAATGGTGTTAATGGCACTTGCCACCCGCTGTCTTGTGTTGCTGTCATGAGGAATGTGGCACTGAAATCAAGTCATAATCCAAGAACTCTCTGAGCAAAAAGGACCACGAGTTTTATTTGAAAGAAAGGAAGAGATTATGAGCCACCCATTAAAGATTTTATAGCCACTGACATTGTTCTCTGCAGCCATTAGGCAGCACCTAATTTTTTTTTCAAATAAAGATTTTAGGCTGTTGCCCGAGTGACCAATGATACTGCAGTGATTCTACACTCCCCAGTCCCCTTCCTCCACCTTCCTAGGACAGCACTGTGTGCCCGTAATAAAGTCTGACAAAACTATGCACTGTAATCCCTTTGTTCTTCCTCTAGAATTCAAGAGAAAATATCTTTTTCCTCTTTCAACCTCAGTCTTTCAATCTCTTTTCTTGATTTTCCTTTCTCTGTTCTCCTCTTAAAGACGGGTCCTTCCTCAAGGATTTCTCATAACCCCGTCTTCTCATTGCTGGTATTTCTACCAAGAATTCTATTCATGCCTATGACTTCAACTACCAGCGCTCTGCTCATGACTCCCAGACCCTATACTCAACTGCCTAGCAAACATTCCCCAAATGTCCTGCAGGCACCCCAAATTCTGTATGTTCCGAATCTCACCATAATTTCCCACACATCTGCTCCTCCTCTGACAGATCCTGTCTCAATGTACAACATTTATCCTTTCACCTAAGCCAGAGAGCTGAGAGTTCAGGTAGACTCTGTTAATTTACTACCTGAGAGTCAATATCCCATTTTTCCTTTCTAACAGAACCACAATTTTGTCCAGGTATTGAATTTCAAGTTCTTCATAGACTTTTCTACACACCATGGAGTTGAAAGTCGGTTGGTCCAACCCAATTGATCATCCTACTCTTCTTGTAAGTGATTGATTCAGACATGGGCAATAATGCAACTATGATATAAGGTTCTTGAGTATGTTTTTAAGCCATTGAACTAAGCATTCCTGGAACTGCTTACCCCTGGATGTCATGTTTGTGAGTTAAACTCATTAGTATTTAAATCATTTTTGTTTTAAATGGAGAGTATCCTAGCTTATCTTTTTACATATTAAATCCATCAACAAGACCTCATTGTCTTCTCTGCCTCATTTTTTTTTTTTTTTTTTTTTTTTGAGACGGAGTCTTGCTCTGTTTCCTGTGTTAGAGTGGTGACATCATTATAGCTCACAGCAACCTCAAAATACTGGGCCCAAGCAATCCTCCTGCCTCAGCCTCCTGAGTAGCCGGGACTACGGGCGCACACCACCATACCTGGCTAATTTTTTTTCTTTTTCTTTTTTTTTAGTATAGACAGGGTCTCGCTCTTGCTCAGGCTGGTCTCAAACTCCTGACCTCGAGCAAGCCTCCTGCCTCAGCCTCCCAGAGTGCTAGGATTGCAGGCATGAGCCACCTCGCCCAGCCTAGTTTTGAACGTTTATTAAGGTATGAATGAATGAAAGACTGGATGATTGAATACATTTTACCTACACTGGTAGAGGTGTGATTTTTTTTTTTTATTTTTAAAAACTATCAATAAGAGCTTAAAACTGGGTTAACTTTTCAGTAGGTGTGATACTTTCAGTAGGTGTGAGCCTTTCATCATAATGATTGAATACAAATCTAGGCTCAAAATCCAAAGTAAACATAAGGATTAAAAATGGAATATTTGAAAAAAATCAAACGAACCATTGCCTATGATTCAGCAACAATAATTTTTGCAGGTCCTTAATCTCCCTCCTCTTTCCCCGGGTTGTCTACCCTTCTTTATTTCTTCAACCACCAACCCAATACTCTTTCCTATCTCTCATCTTAACTAGGCCAGCAATTCTCTGTGGTAAATGGTCTTCAAACTAGCATCCGTCTAACCCTGGGGGTTACAGACAGGCTTTCCAAGGGGTGTGTGTTCAAGCGTAGTATTAGAGGAATCAGTGTATAAACCCTCAACCTCTGTGTGTTCCTTCTCTTCCAAGAGATCTGCTTGGCAAGGTGCCCACCATAGGATAAACAGGTTCTCCTTTTCTGCCTCGTTTGGTGTTCTCTTCTTTCACTTGACAAAAGAGAGGGACAGCTCCCATCCCACCCACTCTTACGGGGGTGTACAGCCTGAGATATGACAAAGGCTTTAGGGTGCAAAGCAAAGGGACAATTCTAAGCATTGTTACCCTCACTAAAAAGTAAATGACTAATAAATAAATCTTTTTGCAAGTTAAGTCATTTCTAATAATTTGCTTTAAATCAAAATTGAAAAAGAATCTAATTACATTCACAGGTGATAGCTCATCAATGATCACTATGATTTTTCGTATGTAAGTTTGAAGGATTTTAAGAAATCAAGACACTGCTCTTAGGAAAACACATTTCTATGCTTAGAATCCCAGTGCTTTGGAAAGCCAAGGTGGGAGGATGGCTTGAGGCCAGGAGTTGAAGACCAGCCTGACAACATAGTGAGACCCCTGTCTCTACAGAAAATTAAAAAAAAAAAAAAAAAAAAAAAAAGGTGTGATGACACACACCTGTAGTCCTAAGTATTTGGGGGGCTGAGGCAGAAGGTTTGTTTCAGCCCAGGTGTTTGAGGTTACAGTGAGATATTATCACACCACTGCACTCCAGTGTGGGAGACAGAGTGAGACCCTGTCTCTAAAAAAAAAAGAAAGAAAGAAAGAAAAAAAGAACACACATTTCTATTACAATTTATTTAGGTGAATACATTTGCTTAGTATATATTACATATGTAATTATATATTAATGTATATAAAATATAATGTATTAATAAAATATGTATATTATATAATCATGTACACACACAGAGTAAAGAATTTCTGCAGAACCCTGCCTCTTTCTAGGAATAAATAGTATTCCTCTATGAAAGCATAAACAACAATAAAATATCTCCATGCATGGGGCATCTTTTTAAGAGAGGAAAATAATTGAAATTTACCTTTTTTGTGTTTAATAATTATTTATCAACTTTGTAACATAGACTTATGCTATTTTGATCAAATACCGTTGTTCACTCTAATGAGTAATCAATCCACAGGAAACACATAAAGCTGGCCACAGAATTCAAATTCAAATTTACATGCACAATTTTTGTCATAGTAAAGAATGATGAGAAATAAAAGACTTTCCAGCATAAAATCTACTAGAAAAAACTTCTGTGGTTGGAATTAGAGTGAAGCATGAATTTAAGGAGAAAAAGATACAATGTAAAATTTCCTTTAAAGCAGTATTTCTACTTTTTTTTTTAAATGTACAACAGTGGGCATAAAATAGCTATGGTATTTAGATTCCTCTGGAGACATTAAAAAAATGTTGTAACCATTTTATTTTAAAACATCCAGTTTGCAATATTTTTAAATAATATATCCACTGCAAATTTTAGATGTCAATTAAAAAGTTTGTGAGAGGTCATAGATTTAGAACTAAAAATGTTTGCAGAACAGTCCACTGAAGTATATTAGAGTACATTATTATATTATATGATTATTTGCAAGCATGAGAATTGCATTAATGACGCTGGGCAAGAAGAATAAGTCATTCTTGAATTCTCTGATACATAAAAATTTTATGTCCACATGTAAATGTTATGAAGAAAGACCTCAGGCTTCATTCCTCTCCTATTCACTCACTCACTTCTTGAATTCTGCAACCTCTCTTTCCTGACAGTTTTTCAAAACACTCTGTTGGCTAATGGGTCCATAGAGGACTGGAAAGTCCCATATTAAGTAATTTAATTGAAACAAGAAGTCTGCTTTGGTCGGTGTTAAATCCTACGCACCCTACTTTTTTCAAGTTAGCTCCTATTGACAACTGATGTAGAATTCAGACAAATTAGAGGGCAAATTCAAGGCTCTCGACCAAGGAAAACAAACATAATCAGAGAAAACCAGGAGACTTAAAACATGCCAGTGGATATGGAGTTATGGAAAAAGTGAAGAAAAAGTGTTGAAAACATATTAAAAACGAAAACCAATACCATTTATGAGCCTGTAACAGGCAGCAGTTTTATTAAAGTTGGGTGCATGAATCGACCTGTTCATTCATTCATTCTACATGTTCCGTGCATTTTCCTGGGGTTTGAGATACAAAGAGGAATAAGACGTTGATTTCATTCACAAATAAACAGAAAGGGACAATAACCCCGAATATAGGAAAATAGTTCATTGCCTCTTTGAGTAACCCATGAAACAAATGGTGTGGGCCTGAGCTAAGGGGTGATGGGAACAGAAATGGAGGCAACATTTTAGATATTTGGGCTTTAACGTGTTGAAATAATTGAATGGACGCAGGATGTGGAATGGGGAGAAATCTAGGTACCTGCTTCAAGCAGCTGGGTGACAGGTGTGGGGCTGGTTTTCACCAGCTTAGGGAGGATCAGAGGAAGAACTGGTTGTTGGGGACAGGCAGTTTCTATGGCACAAGGAAAGAAAGACGTCTCGGAGATAGCTGTGTGGGGTAGTAAGCTCACTCAGGGGTTGGGTAAGAAAAGTGTGTGAGTGAAACTCTGAGGACCACCAGCTTCTCAAGGGAGAAAGGAAAGGAAACTTACAAAGGCAGACAAGGAAAAGCAGGAACAGCAAAGGCTGGAAGAAGGCAGGTGGGGTCAAGACAGAAAAGTCTTTCCTGCGTGGATAGGAGTCACCTTGGGGGAAGAATCTCCCCTGGGTGGGGGTGAGTGGGAACCAGAAGACAGTGAGGGAGAAGTGAAGATAATGTGTACTAAATCCTGTTTGTTATGCTTTAACCCGTTGCTGATAAACTGTAATTCATCTGGCCTTCCAAATATTTAAGGATCTGCTCTGAGTGAAGTAAATGGAATCACATGGAGAGGATAAAAAGTGTTTTCTGAACTTCAACATCAGGAGCCTAAAATACCTTGAAAAGCTAAACGTAATGAGGCACGTACCAAGCTGGTGCCTGAGTCTGAGGTTCCCTCTACTTTTTCTGAGATTTCCCTTGTTTGTCAAATAATTAATCTTTTCCGAAAATACCTAGCTTACTACTCCTCTGCGATGGAAAACGCCATCAGGATAGAGACCAACTCTGTTTTGTTCACCATTTCCCTGGAACTCAGCATAGACCCCAGCATATAGTAGATGACCAATAAATAGTTATTGAATAAATGAAAGAATATCTAATGTTTCAGAGAAATGACAGAAGTTATATTTACTAATAATCAGCCGGAATAGAACTGGTATTTGAGAAGGGGAAAGCCTGGGAGGTTAGAGGAATCATTCTTTTGCCTTTTATTTGGGAAATAAAGCAAATTTAAGTGTACCATTCATCCAGCAAATATTTACTGAGTGCACATGTGCTCATAATGTTTGGTGTCCATTCTGCCTTTTATAACTCTGTTTAGATCTTTCCTTGGATCAGCCTAATTATAAATAATGTAAATAAAAAGGACTTCTACTGAACTTTTGAAGTATTGGTAGAGCATGTTTCTTGTTAACATCAAACAGAACCAGTTTTACCTTAAGCCAAGCTTATCAAATATTTTCTAATATATTGTTTCCAAGCACAGGATTGGCACATTTTCCCATAGAGCAAGTTCTAGTAATAATATCTATTATTTGTATGCAACACAAATTCAATAAAGAGCTTTCTTTTTCTTTTATTAATATAAGTGGACCTCAACCTTCGTTATAGACAAGACACACCTGGGAACTTGTTAAAAATGCAGAACCCAGGTCTACACACCGTGGAAATTCAGATACTCAAGATCTGAGCTGGAACATGAGAAATGACATGTTTAGCAAGCACCCCATACTCTGAAAAACAAAGCCTAAATTATTTGTCTAGAATATAATTATCTCGGCTCTGGTCCATTGCCCAGGGCACACTTCATTAATTACATCCTCATTAATAAGGACCAGGGACTAATGCAGTGACACGTAGCAATCAGCGTTAACATTAATTGAAATTTAGATCTGACGTCTCTCCTTTCTTTGAGCAGTTTTCCCATGTTTAGAGTAGAGGACTTCTTTAATGATTTGTGACAGGAAGATGTGAGGGAGATGATTTGCAAGTAACTGTGACGTGTGTTTCCACTTAGGATGCCTTTCTTCCCCAGCCTGCGCGCTGTGGCTTCTGAGCTCTATGGACGGCATTGTTGGGAGAGGGCCCCAGCTCGCTGCAACTCAGCCATAGCGAAGGTTGACATCCATGTCTGTGCAGCGAGAAGTCTGCCCAGGAACCAGCTCATTTGATTCTCATGATCTCCCTGCCCCCTCTCCTTTCAATTTTCCATGAAGTTTGGATCTCTTTCAGGCAATGCGCATTGAGCAGGAGGTTAAAAAGTTGAAGAGAATCCACAGGCAGTATCTATCATGGCGGAAGGGTCATAGAAGGAATTCTGTGTATTCGACATAAAGAAAATTATATGTATTTGGTGGAAGTCCTGGGGATGGGAAGGATGGAGTGTCAAGGGACCACGATTCCTCAGAGTTGCGGCCAAATATTTGAAGGGCTGTCATGTGGAAGCCACAGTTAAGCCCCACTGGGCTACTCCAGAGCCAAGCTAGGGCCAATGAACAGAAAGGGAGAAGTATTCTTACTCAATATGTGAATTTTTAAAAATAACAACTATAGCTCTTTAAAAAGCAAATGGTTAATTTTCCTGACTTTTATACAGATTCTAGTTATCAGCCCTTTATTGGATGCGTAGCATGGAAATATTTTCTCCCTTTATGTAGATTGTCTATTTGGTTTAATCATTGTTTCTTTCCTTGGCTGTGCAGAAGCTTTTAAATTTGATCAGGTCCCACTTAGGTATTTTTGTTGTTGCTAGAATTGCCTTTGTGGTCTTGTTCATAAATTCTTTGTGTAGGCCAATATATATATAAGAGTTTTTCCAATGTTTTCTTCTAAAATTCTTTATGGTTTCATGTCTTAGGTTTAAGCCTGCTACCCATCGTGAGTTGATTTTTGTGAGAGGTAAGAGGTGCGGATCCTGTTTCAGTCTTCTATATGTGGCTATCCAGTTTTCCCAGCGCCATTTATTGAATAGGGATTCTTTTCCCCAGTGTATGTTTTTGTCTGCTTTGTCAAAGGTCTATATGAGGATGTTTTTATATCTGGGATTAAAAAGTGGGCAAAGGACATGAACAGAAACTATTCAAAAGAAGATAGACTAACGGCCAACAAACATATGAAAAATTGCTCAACATCTCTAATCATCAGGGAAATGCAAATCAAAACCACAATGAGATATCACTTAACTCCAGTGAGAATGGCTTTTATCAAAAAGTCCCAAAACAACAAATGTTGGCCTGGATGCAGGGAGATAGGAACACTCATACACTGCTGGTGGGACTGCAAACTAGTACAACCTCTATGGAAAGTAATATGGAGATACCTCAAAAAACCAAAAGTAGAACTATTAATACTATTTAATCCAACAATCCCACTACTGAGTATTTACCCAAAAAAAGAAAAGACATTCTATAGTAAAGATATCTACACCTAAATGTTTATAGCAGCACAATTCACAATTGCAAAGATATGAAAACAACCCAAGTGCCCACCAATACATGAGTGGATTAATAAAATGTGATATATGTATACCACGGAGTACTATTCAGCCATGAAAAATGATGAACTACCTACTGTATTATCCTGGATGGAGCTGGAGCAGATTCTTCTAAGTGAGTTATCACAAGAATGGAAAAACAAGCACCACATGTACTCACCATTAAATTGCACTAATTGAGCAACACTTATTCTGTGCACATATGGAAGTAACATTCATCAGGTGTCAGGCAGGTGGGAGGGATGAGGAGGGGATGGGTAAATTCACAGTTAATGGGTGTGGTGCACGCTTTCTGGGGGATGGGCACGCTTGTAGCTCTGACTTGGGCAGTGCAAAGGCAATATACATAACCAAAGTGTGTATACCCCCATAATATTCTGAAACTTAAAAAAAAATTTAAAAATTTAAACATAAAATCAAATAAATTTAAAACACACACACACACACACACACACACACACACGGTGAATGTATCCAGAATACATAACTCCACAGAGACACTGCAGATTGGTAGTTGTCGGGGGCTGGGGGTGGAGGGAGGAAGGGGCAACAACTCATTTTAATGAGTACACGGTTGCTTTGGGGGGCAATGAAAATGTTTTGGAACTAGATAGAACTGGTGGTTGCAAAACTTTGTGAAGGTACTGAAGGCCACTGAATTGTGCCCTTAAAATGGTTAATTTTATGTTATGTGAATTTCATCTCAATTAAAAGAAATGAATTAGCAGAGGAATTATTTGAAATGGAGATTTAAAAAAAAATTCTACTTGTTTTAAAACTATTTGATGAATGAATTCAGTTTGTGGTTAAGTCTAAATCAATAAAAATCAGACATTATTCTCATAAACAAAATAAGTGCATGGATTGATTCACAGCCTATTGGCTCACTATCTCTGAGAAAATATGTCAATGAAGGTTTTGTGATTATTCTTCAAGGAGACAAAAAAGAGACATCTGCATTGGGTGGAAAGTGGCACTAGGTGTGATCCAGGTTAATTCGCTTTTCTTTTAAAAAAAACTTATTCTGTTTTCCTAACCAAAATAATTTCATTTTGGTTACAAAAATTCTGTTGCTATTTGTAGAACATTTGGAGAGAAATCAGAAAACATTAATGAGAAATACAAACAACTTTCAATGACTATATAATGTAACACATATGTGTGTTCAAAGTGCTTAACTATTCTTCTCCTTAGGTTGCTTCTAATTTTTCAATTTTATAAGGAATACTGTTATGAAACTTGTGTACATGTTCATTTAGGTTATTGCAATAAGATAGGTAACTAGAAGTAGAATTAGTTTGTCACAAAGAGACCTTTGAACTCTAATATTTGGTGAGTTTGAGTATAGTAGTCCCTTTATATCCATGGATTCTACGGCAGTGGATTCAACCAACTGGCTTATCAGAAATATGTGGGGAAAAATGCTAAACAATAAAAAATAATGCAACCATAAAAATAATGCAAAAAACACAATATAACTATTTATGTGGCATTTACATTGTATTAGGTATTATAAGTGATATAGAGATGACAGAGTATACAGGAGGATGTACGCAGGTTTTATGCGAATGTATGCCATTTTATATTAGAGACTTGAGCACTTGTGGATTTTGGTATCTGCAGGGGGTCCTGGAATCAACTGCCCTTGGATACTTAGGGGCGACTGTATCTGTTTGGGAAATCAAGTGTCTGTGGTCCGGGGAAAGACGGATGAGGAAGCTGCTGCAGCCCCTAATAAGAATGAGTGTGGAAACTGACACTTCAAAACTCCTGACCCGGTGGAGGAGCCACCAGAACAGACGGAAGGTGAGCAGAGGCAGAGAAAAGAGCATTGATCAGCTTTCCATCTTCTCGGGACACCCATCAAACCATTTCATGGTGATCTTTGCTCAGGCAAATGGTTTTTAAGGATAATAGATTTTTGGTGAAGACCCAGTTACTGTTTCAATACAGGGGAACAGTGAGAGGCAAAGGAAGATTGTATGAGGTTGGTTCTTCTCAACATAAATACGGAGAAGAATTTGCTGGTGTAGAATGAAGAACATATGTGAATAGAGCATTAGTATGAAAACATCTAACGGTGTGTGAAATAGATACCTATTAATTAGGGAAACATCTTAGCATCAAATAGGATAATATCCTTCAAAATTAATATAAAACATAAAATGTAAAGAAATGATTTGTTTGGATAACTTAGGAACAAGCTAGGAGAATAATTCTGGGAGGTAATAACTACACCTATTTTTCTACTACTAGGGCCCTTTTCCACTTTTCACAACTGTTCTTAATCTTGATCAGAGTTTCTTAAAGGGAGGTTCCCTGACTAATAGTATCAGCATCACCTGGGAAGAAATGCAAATGTTTGCACCCTCCCTCCTACCCCACTACCCAGACCTACTGAATTAGAAACTCTGAGGAGGAGATAGGGTGCTTTGGAGCCCAGCAATCTGTTTGTTAACAAGCCCTCTCGATAATTCTGAGTTTTTTGTACATGAGTTTTCTGTTACAGGACATATAGGCAGAGAACTTTAATGATAAGATTTTAACAATTCAATACAATTTACTCTGCTCTCTGTTAAATGCAATACCTTCTTACTTCCCTGAGACATTGATTTTAAAGAAAAATGATAAAAGCAATACAACATCTGAGATCCTACTTGTTTTAAGCACTATATATAAAAAAAGTCTTAAAAATCATTCCATATAAAATTTTCATGTAACATACATTCATAGTTCAGTTTGTTGGTAAGAATTTGTTACAAATTTCCCTTAAGTTATAATTTGAAAAGTTAATGCCCTTATGTTAGTAGACTTTTAATATTCTCTACAATCCCAATCACTGTTCCTGAGCTCTCCATTTTAAAGTACTCCACTTCAGCACTTCCAACTAGACATAAATTCATTCGTTCTCAACAAATACTTATTGTGAAACTACTATGTGCCAGGTATGTTGCAGGCACTAGGAATACAGCAGAGATGGTCCCACCTTTCCTAGAAGTTACATTCTAATAATGGTACACAGATAATAAAATAGTAAATGACATAAAGGTAAGATATTTTCAGGTAGCAGGAAGTACTATGAAGAACATAAAACAAGATAATGGGAGAGAGAAAAATCTGGGCTAGGATGTCATTAGATTGAGAGGTTGGGAGCACCTCTCTGAGAAGGAGGATACAACCTGGGTCCCCAATAGCAAGAAGGGATGATTTCTTGGAAGAGGGAACAGGTAGCATAGGGATGAACCAGGATGGGGACAAACTTGTCCAACCCCTGAAGACAAAGGCCAGTGTGGCTAGAGCCTAGTGGACTAGCAGGACAGTATCAAGAGATGAGAATGAGGCAGATGGAAACCAGATCATGAATGGCCCAATGAGCTATGATAAAGTGTTTGGATTCGATTGTATGTTTAGTGAGAAGCCATTACAGGGTTTAAAGTAGCAAATTGACATGATCTAATTTTATGTCTCAAAAACTTAGAACAGTTACCGCTTTACAGAGAAAGGAAGGTATATTGGTGAGAATGGAAGTGGAAGACCACTTAGGAGGCTATTAGAATAATCTATAAATGAGGAGTCATGGTGGATTGGGCTAGGATGATAGCAGTGGAGAAGAGAAGGAAATGGCTTTAGGACATGTTTCAGGGATGAAAGAATAGGATGTATATTCCATTAGATGTGAGAGTGAAGCAAAGTTTTTGAAGTAAGAAAGACTAGAGGAACAGGGGGTTTGGGGTAGAAATCAAGGATTTAATTTTGGCCACATTAAGTTTGAGATGTCTATCAGATATCCAAGTGGAAAACTCAGGTAAGTTGTTGAATATAAGTCTAAAGTTGAGGTGAGAGTGAGATGTAAACATTGGGTGAGCAACAGGGTTTAAAGTTAGGGATGCAGATGAACATATTTAGACAGAACTGGAGAAGAACGAGAGCTAAGAACACAGTTCTGGGGCCCTCCAACCTTAAAAAGTCACACAGAGAAGGAGGAACCAGAAGAGAAGAATGAGAAGAAACAGCCAGAAGTGAATAGGTTAAATGGGGAGAGAGTGGTATCACATAAGCCAAGAGAAGAAGGTGTTAGAGGAAAGACTGGTCAGCTGTTTAGAATGCGATTGAGATCAAGTAGGCGGAGAGACAAAAATGGCCGACGGATTTCGCAACATGGAGGTCAGTGTGGACTTATCAAGAGTGATTTCAGTGGAGATGTTCAAGAAGGAAGCCATTCTCAATGAGGATGAGGAGAGAACGAGAGGCAGAGAAGTAGGAACAGTAATTCAGTAAGTATAAGTAACACTTTTTGGAAATTTTGCTGTGGACTGAAATGGTAGCTGCAATGGGGAGGGGGAGCAGACGGTGAGGTTAGGGAAGGGGTGTGGATAATTTCAGTGCAAGTCGTGCAGTTGTGCTGTTAATCTTGTTCTTCAATGAAACAACAACAAATGATTCCAACAAATCCTATAAGTCCTCAAACATATCATACTCTCCCCAGTCTAATCAATTGGATAATAACTTCCTCTACTCACAGTCTTGAGTATTTTACTAAATGATTTTTATTAAATAGACCTGTTAGTCTAACTCCTTTTTGCCTCACTATCCCTGTCCATGGTCTAAAATATTAATCTCTGTTACTTTCTTCCCTTTTAATGAAGCCAAAATACATCAGAATTAGATAATATCTCAGAAGTGCTGTAAGTCTCTTGGAAGTACCCTATATTAGTGAGGCTTTTATTATTTTTTCCTCATTCACTCATTTCCTTTCTCGCTCTGGGAGGGCACTTTTGAGATTACATGAGGTTGGAATTTATGAGTTAAACAACACAAATACTTAACACAGTACTAGCACTTAAAGAAAAAGGGATAGGGGTCATTGCAAAATATTGTAAATTTTGGGACTAACAATTTGGTTTTGTGGGCTTTCTTCCTGAGGCTGTGTTCCAGGGAGGGCAATAAAGGGTAAAACTCATTAGTGCATCATTATCTTTTGTCTGAAGGAAACAATGTGTGGTTTCTGGGCAGCCCACTTGGTGTTTGCATTGGTCCTGGAAATATTTCAAACCAACTATATTGTTTGAACAATTCCCCTTCTCGAACATGAAAAGGACCACCACTAAACCACAGAGTTGATGCTAAATTACTAGGTGATGACTCCTCTGGCTCCCAAAGGTTTCTAGATCTCAGTCATTGAAATCATAGATCTTTCTAATGTGAAAGATCTAAGCCTTTATGCTAGACCTCCCATGCAGTCCCCCACCCCATGCCCCCTGTATGCTCCGTGGACTTCTGAGAAGTTTGGTTTGCAATCAAGGTCATTGAGCTCTCTCCAACCCTTTTTTTCCCCTAAGAGATGGGGTCTTGCTATGTTGCCCAGGTTGGCCTTGAACTCTTGGGCTTAAGTGTTCCTTCCCCCAGACCTCCTTGAGTAGCTGGGACTACAGGCATGTGCCACTGTGCCTGGCTTAACCCTGACTTTTAATAGCAATTCTGTAGGAACTGCAAATCTGCAAATTAGATTAGATCAAATCTGCAAATTCACAGTTATGAGTAACTATATAATTGATTAATAGATTTGATAATAAAAATCCAGTCTGATTTCTCTTTATCAAAATGAAGCATTAAATGTATATTGGCAATTTTATTTGTAATCTGTTATTCTCTAACCTTACATACCTTCCTTGGCTTCCTTGGTGATTTCATTAGACTCTTTTTTTTTTTTTTGATTGATGAAAATCAGAAGAGCATTTATGAGGAAACCATAAAAACACATTTGGGGCCATCTGGGAAGAAAACTCCTTTCATAAGGAATTCCAGTAAGTATAATGCCATATGTGGTATCTCTCCAAAAGAGTATTATTTGATTTGTTGCTTCTTGTAATCTCTCTAGATTTAAACAACAACAGAAATGATTACCTATCTCCTGGTTTGTATTATTGCCCAATTATGAGAAAGTTTTGGGGTTGTAATGTCAGATACCTAGAAAACGCTAAGTGCCAGAAGAGTCATTGTATAGTAACAGAGCCTTGATTCTGAGCCTGAATTGTGGGTTTTAATTTTTGTTATCATTATTATTATTCTACAATCCAATGATGCATTAATAACATATATTAGAAAATGGTAGTCAGGCAGGGTGATTATGAGTATGAGCCCTGAATCTAGTTGACCTGGGCTCTAGCCCCATTTTGGATACTTACTGTTATACTAATGAACACGTTAGCAAGTTTTTAAACCTCTTTGTGGTAGGATTTTCTCATCTATTAATTGGGGAAAAGAATACCGCCTGCTCATAATGTTATGGTGAGGATTAAATAATATAAAGCTTCCAGAATAAGTAGGTTTCTCAATAAATATTTGTCAAAAAAAAAAAAAAAACCCAAAACAAAATCCCATTTTCCAGATAACAAAACTGAGCTTCCACCACTATTAAGAGCTAGGATTCAAACTTATGACTTTCTGACTAGAAGTTTCTTGCTTTTTCCTAATATATTACAATGACTTCCCTTTACCTTTTTATAGTTTAGCAATTTCCTTTCCTATTGCATCATTTTAAGTATCTAAGGAAAACTGTAAACTAAATAATATTTAAAAATTGAGACAATCCATTGTTGGGTCATCTTGAAATTCTTAGTAAATTTTGTGCAAAGAGATCCACATTTTTGGTTTTCACTGCATCCTACAAATTATAGAGATGATCCTTCATGCAATTTTATTTATTTGGAAAGTTTACCTCACAAACACAAAATGATCCAGACTTCCTGGCCCTCTAGTAGTGCTGTGATAACCATAGCATGGATTCTTACTTCTTTTTGGGCTAAGAGACTACGTAGTCTAATATTTTAAGGAAATGAACAGTATGGACAATGAACAATGATAGATGGGAGACTTGGAAGGTGGGGGAGGAGGAGAGTGGATGATGAGAAAATATGACACTGTAAAGCAATCTACACATGTAATAAAATTGCACTTGTGCCTCATAAATTTATATAAATAAAAAAGAAAATAAGCACTAAAATTCTCTTAAATCCATTCATCAGACCATACTCACTTAAGACTTTACTATATGCTCAAAGAAGTGGTTCCCAAATTAATTGTGCACATCACGGCGCGCATGCACAAGCACAGAGATGCAAATACTCAAATCAAATAGCTCCTAGTGGTCTATATATGAGTACATTCAACCCTCAAGGCCAAGAATTCTGGGGCTTGGCTCCAGGCCTCTCCTGGCCATCCTTCATTTTTGAGGCACATTTATAATGTCTGACATGTGGATTAGCAAACCCTTCAATAAATTCAAGAGACAGTCCCTGATTTTTTAAAAAACAATTATGAATGTGTTGAAAATAACAAAAATTCTGAAATGTGACATTATAGCTAGGAACACCCATAGTGCCATCAAAAAATAGGCATCCTAATATGTAGACCCGCAACGTAATCCCTCAGCTTGCAAAAGCCCAAATCCTATGTGGCATCAATAAAAGGCATTTGGGAGATGCTGAGAAAGTGAAGACGCTACTTTACAAAGCACCAACTTTCACCAGCAATGTTATCTCTATTCAGTTTCACAGTAAGGACAAAATTTTGTAATACCTGCAAATCATGCCTGTTAAACTCCTTTCATATCAGCCAAAACTGTTGGTTTTCACATATCTAAAGATATCAATTTCTCCCAACTAAATCGGGGTATCATTGACTTACTTGTGCTCTGGGAAAGCACGCATATTCTTGGAAGGGCAAGGGAATAAAGAGATGCTGGTGTAGAAGCAAAAATCACAAAATCACAAATTTGGATAAAAATTTGCATGCATGGTTTGGCACTGCTAAACATTGCAAATTGGAAAACAAAAACTCTCAAAGTACATATCGTCTTTACAAATGACAGCTTGCTTGTATTTCTTGATGAATTTATTTCTTGACTGAAGGTCAGTTAATTCTAAAAACCAGTGTTCTTATGGGTTTTCAGGGTGCATTAAATTTTTGTTCTTGTTGAGGGTGTGCTGCTTTTTCCAAGTTTTCTGAATATTGGGAAGAAACAAAGCTGATTGTCAGCTTCAAGATAATCGTCTTAGTGGAAGCCAAATTTTAGGAATTGATTCATTTTATAGGTACTAGGCTGAAAGCTCATAACTATGTGAAGGAATCTTACAATGGTTCTTTTAAAAAGCTGATATTTTTGGAAGGTGAAGATTCACTCCCTAAGTTTTCTAACTGTACGATTCACATATTAGTTTAAGGAAAAACAAAGATTAGTGATACGTATGGGGCTACTTGCTCGCACAGTGAATGCTCGTAGATTGGGGGTAATTGGTATTTTTTCTCACCCTGTCCATGATAATACAGGTAGCTCCTTGCTGAGGTCACTGTTTGGAGACAGGTAGGGACAATAACTGAAATTTCAAAGAAAATCCTGAAATGAGGAGGAAAAGATTATTAGAGAAAGAGCCCATACTAAAATGAAAGAGGAAGTACAGAGCACAGATTCCTGAAATGACTCTGCCAGGCAAAGCCGTGAGGGACACTCTGGGCAAAGCCCCACCTTGATCACAATGACTTTGGCTTCTGGCACATTCCAGGACCCACTGAATGCTCTATCTTGGTAAAGCAGTTTTGGCACAGTAGTAACTAAGAAGGATAGTAGAGATTTAATGGTAAATACATTCTATAGCCTTTCTGTTAATATTAACATCTAGTGGGAATACAGAACAGGAACCTCTAATAATGAAAATTTACAGTAAATTTATGAAATGATTCCAGAGAAATCTTTAGAGGTCCTTAGAGAAAGTCACCATTGTCAGCAGTAAAAGGCACCTCTATGCTATCAGTTCCTTTTATAAGAATGTTTGTCCTTGGCCCTGAGAAAACATTGGCTTACACGTGTATGACTTCTAGTAATTTAGGTTACAATTCTCTCCGGTGTTTGCTAAGACCAAAGCCTGTTTGGTCAGATACAATACATCGAAATTCCACGCCCCTATTTTACTCTATTGTTTGGAGGACCTTTCCAGGAAAGAACACTTCATCCATGTTGAAACAACCCCTGTATTAATAGATGTCCTTGAGCTTTTCAAAAGAACAAGGAGCCATAGGGGAGAAACAAAACAAACAAGTCAAATCAAAGATTTTCCTTTACACCTCCTAAAAGACTTCTTTGTAAAGAGATTCAACAATGACAAAAAAAAGTGGATGATAGTGCTACTTATTTATTTTTGAATGAATAGTATATGTACATATAGGAACATAATTCAACAATTAGGAAATGGAATACAGTGAGAAGTTTCTAGCCCTCCCTAACACTTAGCCCAATGGGTATACGATACAATCAGTTTCTGATCATTGTTCTAAAGCAGAGTTTCTCAGCCTTAGCACTATGAACATTTTGGGCTGGACCATTCTATGCTGCAGGGAGCTGTCTTGTATATAATATTAATAGAATGTTTAGTAGCATCCTGGCTTCTACCCACTAGATACTAGTATCAGTCCCTCCCTCTCTCCCCAGATACCACACCAAAAATGTTCCCCAGACATTCCCAAATGTCCTTCAGGGAGACATTTAACAATGTATCTAAGGAAAACTCTGTAACAGTACATAAAGAGCATTCTCACTGTTTGGGGGAACTAAATAGTCATTCATTAAGTGAGTTGTGAAAATGTATTTAGCTGGTAACTTATTGATGATCCTTTATATATATTTTTGCATTATTTGCAGTTCCATGCAGGGTTGCAATAAAAAATTTTACACACAGGTCTTTTAAATATATATAATTTTCACTTTAATATAAATTCCTGGAAGAAAAACTGCTAGGTGAAAGGCTGTGTGTTTGTAATTTTGATAGGTATTTCCAAACAGTTTTCTTTAAAGAACATACAAATTTACTTTCTCAGCAACAATATATTCTTGCCAACAGAGTGTGATGTTAACATTTGGATTTTTGCCAATCTCATAGGTAAAAATTGGTAGCTCAGTGTTTTTTAAATTTTCATTCCTGCATTAAGAGGTTAAGTAATTTTTCATTTGTTTAAGATCTCTTTGTATATCTTTTTATGAAATATCTATTTGTATCTTTTACTCGTTTAGATTGATTTTTAGAAGCCATTTACCTATGAAGCTCTGTGTCTATAACATGCATTACGGTATTTTTTTATCCAGTTCATTGTCTTTTGATTTGATTTGCTTATGGAACAGGATAATGAGTTCATAAAAAACATAGATACATATGGGAACTTGGGATATGATTATGCAGCATTTTGAGTAAGTGAGGAATTATAGATTATATAATAAATGGTGTTGGAACAACTGATAAGTCATTTGTAAATTACAGACTTGAGTCAATGAATGACTCACATTACACCAGTATAAATTCCCCATGGGTATGAGATTCAACTGAAAAACAAAAGTATCAGAAGAAGCCACAGAAGAAGTATTTTTTTAACAATCTGGTGGTAGAGCAAGCCTTCCCAAGTATGACACAAAACAAGAAAGCCACACTAGATTGAAATGAGTTTATTTTTTGATGACCTTTCCTTTACACCCTTTTTTCCTACCATGATTTTCTGAACTAGCTCCAAGACAAAAATAGCCGTATCAGCGGGGCCTCAGCCCCCTTTTAGCATGAGCCCAAAGTGACCTCGTGATAATGATGCTGAAGCAAAGGGATGTAACAGCGAGGCTGGGAACAGCTCAGAGCTGTGGGGAAAAAAAAAACCCCATGGGCTTTGGGGTCAGGCAGGCCTGGTTCTCACCTCCTGTCCCAGCTACCAAGAGACACCATGACCTTGGGTGGGTCACACAACCACAGTCACTCTGCGTCCTGGTTTTTCCCACTTTCTCAGGAAGCTCAGCTAAATCGATGTGGTGCGACGTGCAAAGCACCTAGTGGGTGCAGGCTCTGAATGACTGGGACTCGCTCCCCTCCTCTCCCTTCTCCCTTAAACATTGGATTCTGTTCAAGCTTCTGCCTCTTTCTCAGTTACTCACTTCCTGGGCAGGAGATGTGGTCATGGTTTCTTGCCTCCTGATGGCATGGCCGGCCCCTGGTGCTCAGTCTCCACTTAGGGATGTGTTGCACGTGGGTCTGTGGTTCCTTGCTTGTCCCCTCTCTGGAGTCCCTCCTCGGGAGAGATGAGCAGCAGACCCCAAGGATGGTTCTTAAGTCTTTCCTGCCTTCAGCCCAATGCCACGAGAGGCTTTTCTAGAAAGCAGGGATATAGCAAGGGCTGTGCCTCAGAAACCTGTAATCTTCTGGTATTCATTTCCCATTGCTGCCGTGGCAAATGACCACACATTTAGTGGCTTCAAACAACATGAATGTATTATCTTACAGTTCTGCCAAGTCTGACATGGGCTTCACTGAACTCCAGTCAAGGTGTCACCAGGGCGGTGTTCCTTTCTGGAGGAGCCAGGGGAAACTCATTTCCTTGCTTTTTCCAGCTTCTAGAAGCTGTCCGCACGCATCAGCTCATGCTCTCTTTTGTTTAGCTTCAAAGCCAGCAACGCTGCATCTCTCGGACTATTCTTTTGTAGCCGCATCTCCCTCTGATCACAGCCAAGAAAAAGTTCTCCTCCTGGAAGGACTCGTGTGTTTATATTGGGCCCACCTGGATTTTCCAGGCTAATCTTTCCTTCACAAGGCCCTTAACTTAATCACAGCTATAAAGTCTCTTTTGCCAGGTAAGGTAACACGTGCACGGATTCCGGGGATTAGGATGTAGGCATCTTTGGAAAGGGGCGTTATTTTATCTACCACACCTCGTTAGTGTGATTCTGGGACCCAGGTGGTGGGCAATTCATCCTGAGACATAGGCTGTCATATTTTATTATAACATGCCATGACAATAAGTGCATTGGATGGGTGGCTTTGGGGGTGATTATTTTGTCAAAATTAAGGAGTTTTTCCAAACAGCCCATGAGTTTAATGTGCTGGTTTCTGCAGAAATCAAAGCAACTCAATCTCCACTCTGCCTCTACCACTAATCCAGTGAGCATTTAAAGCTGTGTTCTCCACGGCCTGCTTGGCCATCCAGTCAAGCGATCCAAAGAGCTTGTGTGCAGCTGCTCGCCTCGGTGCCATGGCCTGGATCGGGTTACTCCTGCCTTCTTCTCTGATTTGGCTCCGTCCCAAGAAGTACTTTGATTTAAATATTCTATTACTGATCTACCAGGCACTCTCTGACCCCAGTCTGTCTTTGAGGCAATTCCAAATCTCTATGTTTACGTGGATGTGCCTTCAAGAGAATATAATAGACAGTTGCACATTGTTCTTTCATTGTTCCAAAAAAAAAAAAGAAGTCCTTCGATATTTACACTCAGAAAAAAAAAAAAAAAAGTGGATTCGAATGTTGCCAGGTTAAAAACTGCACTTCTAAACGACTTTTCTGAGCATATGAAGAGATGGCCTAAGTGCACTGGCTGGAGAGAAACTTGAACCTTTAGGATGGGGTCAGTTATCTTGTTACCTCTTAACCCTATTAGCAGATGTTCCACTAGCTAAGCAATACTTATGAATAGCAATCCTCAGAATGCGATGGTTGAGAAGTAAAGGAAGAGAAACAGGAAGGAAGTCCACTTTGGGGAGAGGACACATCTTCAGTGTCGCTCCTTTGTATCCATGACATGTTGGTTAATCCTGTTCTAAATCTGTTGGCATTTTTTCTACTTATCTCAGCAGCCTAGAAATGAAACGCCCTTAATTTTTATCAAAGACGTGGAATTTGATCCTGATAGATTTAACAAGACGCACAGTTGTTTATCATCATATATCACTCTCTATTTGTAACTGGAAAACATTTATAGGTCTCACCAGCAGGCTTCAAAATAACACTGCATAAAGATAATTAGGGCAATTTTATGTCATTAAAATAGATAATATTAATTTTAGTGTCTTTGCTTTTGAATCAACTTCTTAGTGTGTACTCAGATTTCCCAAAAATATCTTGTTTAGTAGAACTAAAGAGACCAAGGGAGAAAATAGAAATATTTTATAATTCTGTTCCTCTGTGGACAAGTTGATACTAGAAAATGTTTTGAATGTGTGCATTGGTGTGTTTATAAGTGGTCTGAGGAAGGGGAGGGACCAGGGAGGCAGGTGTAGCTGAAAAGGAAGGGCGAGGAATTCAGCTCAAAAAAAATTGCCGTTTGTTCAATGTCTGTTACACGGGTAGAATAGAATGTTCATGATCTCTCACCTCTACCACAGCTCACCACTGTGGTCCTGTTATCCCTACTTCATAGATGAGCATACAAAGTCTTTAATCGCTTGTCTAAGATCGCACAACCACTAAGATGTGGATACAAAAGGCAAATCCAAAAGTGTCTTAATTCTAAGTCTTGCCTTGTTCCACCACGTGATCTGTAAAATTACAAAAATCACCATGGCCTCATTCTGGTTTCTTAGCATCAAAGGAATAGGAAATTATAGAAAGAAAATAAGAAAGATAAGGTAGAGGATCCTGAGCATCATTTTCAGAAAAATACAGAACATTTGAGTACAGAAAATGTACTTATAATACTGGATCCTTGAAGCTACGCACCTGGCACTGTGCTAACATCTGACTCATATCATCTCATTTAACCCTTGCAATGAAGTACAGTAAGCTTCTGATTCTTTTGTTGCATTTGAGGAGACAGAGGCTCATAGAAGTTTGTACTCTATTTAAATATCTATCTGAATATCAAATTTTGCTCAGAGGGATATGGTTGCTTTTTAAGTAATGAGATTTCTTATGAGATTTTGAGATTTCTGGGATTAGATTTTACTATGCCATTTTAGTGAAGTAGATGCTTAATAATATTTGTTAAATTAGAACATTCTAAATCCAAATTGGCCACGATTCTCACCAGCCAGTCACTCTTTATTCCCCTGTCTCCAATCCCTAATATTTTAGAAACACAATTGGCCACAAAAGAGAAAGTGGCACCTGGATTGAAAAGAAAGTATTTTAGGAATGGGATGTACTGTTTTCTGAGGATAGACCTCAGAGCCACAAAACGTCTACGTTAAGTTAATTAAATAAATTAATTAAGTCATTAGTACCACAACTCTGCACTTGGAAACAAACCTCCCTGGCCCCCTCAGTTCATGTCCAAGTGCTCCGGCTTCTCAGTTCCAGCCTGACCAGGGCCTTGCCAGGGAAATGATAAACAGCCTGCCTGCTGGGGTTTTATGGCCTTCTAGCCTTAGAACAGCTCTTTAGATCCAAGGAGAGCTTTGGATTTAGCGTCAAGCTTTGCCAAAGCCACATCAAGGAGAAGCGTTTAACCTGAATGGTTTTCCATCTCTCTCCTGCATCCCCATGAAAGGGCCCTTGGGGCTTTCTAGAAGGGAGCATTGGACAAATCCCTGTGTTCCACAGCCAGAGTTGCCCTAAGGTAAAACAGGATCAAAACTGTTTGGATTTAATGTGCTTTATGATCTGACCGTTTCTGAGAACAACATGCAACATCTCACCTTCGTTCAGTAGGTACATAAAGGTGTTGGGTAGGAATTTTTCTACGGGATGTTCTGGTAAGGCTGGGAAGCCACCTGGATGAGCTCTTAGGAAGTTTGGACCCAGCAACGTCATTGAAACCCATCTTGTGCCTTCTTGATTGACTCATTTGAACCACTGGATAGACTTTTCTTTTTTAAAACTGCCTATGATTATGGCTTTTTTGGAAAAAGTAAAGCTTGTTAAGCTGATGATTGTACATTTGCATCAAAGAATTTAGCAAACGACAACAAAGCGTGGAAAGTTGGAGCCAGAATGAGCACAGAAAGATAACAGCTCATTTAACAAAACGGCAGAGTCGTCCCACTTGCTGTTCACGTGGCTTTGGCTAAAGAACCAGCTCATCATGAAATGACTTCCCAGGAGAATATAACCCATGTGGCCTTCTACCCTCCAGCAAGCAGTATAAATATATACCTGACATTTCTATTTTACACTATGGCAAGTAAAGAGATATATTAGACAAACAAAAAACAAAACAAAAGAATAGAAACAATTTAAGTCTGCTCAAAACCCTGTTGATTATGAAATTCCAAGATTATCAGAAAGTCCTACAAATATAGCTTTAATGATTTAGAAAAATGGTAGTGGGGTGAGGAGATTAGTTGTCTAAATTGCCCTAAACTCTCTGAGAGTAGATGCTTTGGTACTGTGCTTCCCAAGTGATGTCTGTTTCCCCCAAACCCTCTTACATTGTCATTCCCAGATTTATTTCACATACTCTAGGACACTGATATTATCACTGCTGCTTGTATCAGGATGATTTATTTAGGAAGCAAACACAGAGACAGCCTTTACTTTCATTACGTGAGAACTTTGAAAAGGTATTCTTAGGACATAGGTTATCCTTAAATGCTGGTTCACATATCAGTTCTATGTGCAAGACATTGGATTTGAGTCAGAAAACTAAGGTTCTAGTTTTAGGTGCTCATTGGCCATTGACACCCTCACTGGGCCTCAGGTTGCTCAAGAAAAGGAAGTAGCGCAACATTTCCCAAAACACGAATCTCTGAATGCTAGTTTCATGGAATAAGAAAGAGTTCTAGGATCATATAAATTAAATCAACCAGGGTTAAACAGAGCTATGGAGGCTCCTTTTCTGAAAGACTTCAATGTGACTAACATGATATGTGAGTCTCTAAAATAGAGTTAGAGTGTGTAGGACTTCCTGAATTCTCAAGGAAAACTGTGGAGGAGTAATCTCACTGGACTGGTGTTATAAGCAAGGGACATACTTTGGGACCTCCCCAGACAAGATGATTTCTACGAGTCTTTATTGTTTTAAATTCTCTGATAATCTTTGGTTCACACAAAAAACCAAGCTATTCTCCAGATACTTTGTATATACCTACTTCTCAATATTCCTTTCTAAAATATATGAATTTTTTTTTCCACTGGTGTAAGGATCAAAAGGATCATGTGTGGCTTCTATGAAAAGAAAAGTATCTTAAAACTGTAGTGCCTAAAACATACAATTCAAAGGAAACATTACAAATAGTTTTAAATAATGGTTATCATCACTAACCACTCTGACATAAGACAATCTCAAATGAAATCACTCTTTTAGAAAATAAAAAGATCAAAGGTGCATCACACAGTGTAATGATAAACCACCAGCAAGCCCAGAGATTTACTCTTTCTACAGTAGCCACGTATAAGGGACCCCAAGCCAAATACTATTCTTTCTGTTGTGTTTTTCCTTGACTGTAAAGGACAAAACCAGGGCCTCACGGCTTGAGAGCCGCATTCACTTTGTCTAGCAGTCAAATGCTTGTAAACAATAGTAAAAAGTGAATGAACCAAATGGAAAAACACAATGCTTTCTAGGGCTAACGTTGCTGTTTCAAAGAAATTTCAGAGCAAAAATAGCCCATCCTATAAACTTTGAAATGATGGCAGACATCTAGGAACCTATGTTATTAAAGCCTTTATTTCATTCTGCTAAATCTTCAATCTGATTTGGTGACAAATAATTGGGGTGATTGAACTTATTACCAAGAAACTCATGGAATTAGGAAACTCTCTTAACCAAGGAAGACTCATTTAGAAGCTCCCGCTTGGATGCCCATAAGGGGAAGAAATATTCCCAGCCATATAGCATTTTTCCCCTCTTTCTGGCCTAAACTGATATGTTTATTTCACATTCTCGCCACCATCACCATCTCTATTTATATGGATTTTCTTTCTTTACCCTAACCCGCTGGAGCACCTCAAACAAATTGGTGATATAATTAAAAATTTGCTTTTTCTGGGAGATCACTTCCTAGGGGAAAAACAGCATACGTTTCGAGCTAGACAGAAATGTTGAAATTAAACATGATCAGAGCTGCACTGCAGCCCTGGGAAATGCGTCCGTCTCAGCCCGGGGTTTACAGTCACTGCAATTTTAATCAGATTTGTATGTAATAGCATTTCATAATTTTCCACTGAGTTCTTTTTCCTTTCTTTGGAAAAGAAAAACCTCCCAAACAAAGGAAATTAAGAAACAGGAGAGGGGAGCTGGTGTGTGGTTATGCAGCAAGACCCCTATAGTTTCAGCTATTTGGAAGGCTGCGGCAGGAGGATTGTTTGAACCCAGGACTCTGAGGTTGCAGTGAGCTACGATGATGCCACTGCACTCTACCTAGGGTGACAGAACAAGACTCTGTCTCCAAGAAAAATAAATAAAATTAAAGCCAAAAAATGACAGTCTTGGAAAATCAATGTTTCAAGGATGAATATGCAAAAGAAGCACTTGTACAGGAGGTTTTGGGATAAAAAGACAGAAATCAAAGCCTGTCACGGCTTCCATGGAAACCAAGAGAATGAAAATACCAAGAAGGAGGGAATGATCCATAGTGTCAGCTGTGGCCAAGCAGAGTAAGAGAAAGACTAAAGTGAGTCCTTTGAGTTTGAGAACATGCAGGATAAGAGTGATTTTTGTCAGAGCGATTTTACTCCAGCAAGCGTCACAATAGCCAAATTGCAAAGAGCTGAAGGCTAATAAGGATGTGAGGAACCAGGACCGGAGCACAAGCTATTCTTTTAAGGAAATCGATTAGGAAAATAAGGCAAAAGATCACACCTTACTTAGGATGGCTAAAAGGAAGGGAGTTCCAATGGAGATCACTTATTTACTGTATGGGGTTTATTTAAGTATATTTCTAAAGGTAAGGGGCAAAAACTAGCAGAAAGTGTGAGGTTTAAATCACATGAGTAAGAGAATGTAACAAATCCTGAAGCAAGGTTTGCAATGAAATGGGAAGGAAGCACCATGCAGCCACGTGCACAGGTGGATGTGTTGACCTTTAGTTGGCCAGTGGTTCATTTGTCTTTGACCCTAGAGAAAATTTGCAGGGATGGAAGAGCACACTGGTAAGTTGGTATGAAGAGGGATGAGCAGTTGATGCTCACGCCTGAGCAGGTAGATTTTCTCAATCCAGGAGGGGGTGTCATAATTGCTCCTAGGATGGGGGTGTATGACATGTTGAAAATATAGGTTTGGAGTTCAAGAGAAAATGTCAGCTGGGGCGGTAGATCTGGAAGCCATCTGTAGTTATGTGCATGAGGATAAGATCTCCCAGGCATAACATGAGGTTTAAAAGAGGCAAACGTTGAACCTTGGAGAAAACTGGTATTTGGGATGAACAGAGGGCAACAAACCTTCAAAAGAGGTGGAGAAGTCTGGAAACAAGAGCACCACTGAATCCAAGCAAAGCAAGAACACCAAAGAGTTGGGTGCTGACCAGAATGCAATGCCACAGCATGCTGAAGAAGACAGGATTGAAATGACCAGTCAATCCATAATAGTTAGTGAAAGCAGTTTTAGTTATGCTATTTTTTTTTTTCCAGAAGCCAGACAGACCTTAGAAATTGCAGCCTGCCTCCCTTCCTTCCTCCCTCCATCTTTTTAAATTTTAAATCTGAAATGGAAGTTATTTCAATATATTTAAACATTGAGAACAAAAAAATAAATGAATAAAAGCACAAAAAGGGAGCGTAAAAATAGAGGAAAGAAAGAAAATGCTGGACAAGATTAAATATCTCATTCTCTGAGATGGGAAGTAAGGAGAAAAATACAGTTAGTCATGAAGGGAGGGAAATGTAAAGGCTGAGGGAATTCATGGCTGTAGCCCCTCTGTTCTCTGACGCTGTCTACCCACACAAAACAGAGACTGGAAGCTTCCAAAGAGCTGCAGATGCAAGATGCAAGAAACAGCACCGGCAGGAAAGGGTTTGAAAAGGAGCTAATTAATGCCTAAAGAAACAACAAAAGGAGTTCAGTAACCCCTGCAAAAAGTGAGGGTGTATTACTTTATCATAAAAATAGAAAATATCAATAGTATAAATCCTGAAAAATCTCCAAGATTTATGCGACAACTATCATAATGTTCTATAGATCTTTGCTTCTGACATTGATACCTGAAATGATTGACAGGATCCCACCTACCATTTAAAAAACTGAGTTTGGCTTTATTGAAACTAAAGAAACATTGAACCTCAATCAATTTCATATGTTTGAAACTATGGGATTCAAAGCAATGAAAGTCAATAAATAGAGAGAGGAACAAGTTGAAGTAGGATTGTCCAGAATGTAAGATTTCTTGACCATGCTGACCTTAAATTTAGTTACTCTCATTACCTATAAATTAACCTAAAAAGTTTAGGGGTTGAGGTTGGATGCACCCCCCCCCCCCCAATGCTATGGTATGCGGCACTTTCTTGACTCCCAGAACTTTCACTCTCTTGAGAATACGTCTTAGCTCCTTCTTGATTGATTAATCCTCTAACAACACCAGCCCCTTTAAGAAGAACTGTTAATAACATAAAGCATCCTCCTTAGCTTCGGTAACCTGGGAAAAGGTATAAAAGAGCATTGAATCATCTAATGATTTCCCCCTGCCTGCATTTGTAGTAAAGACATGTAAAAGCCTTTTAGAACAGTGTTTGGTAAACTGTACATACTCAGCTATTTACAAAATACTACATTGAGTGAAATACTCTGTGTGTGTGTCTCTCCCAGAATAAATCCTAAACTTGGCACATTGGCTACAAACACTTTTGAAATGTCTCTCAAATGAACAATTTTTAGATATTGCATTTTAGAAATGAAATAACAGTATCAGATAATTGGCAGTCGAGCCATTTTCCCAAGCACGGATGCCAAGCACATGGCAGACATCCATTATGGGTTGATGTAGATCAAAAGGGGCTAAGACACCATCTCATGCTTATAGAATTTCAGAATTAGAGACATTCGAAAGGGGAAAGTTAGCATCATTGGCCATGTGAAAGCCAAGCCATGTGCACTTGAGCTTCCTTTCTTCACTGGCCAGGCCCCAGTCACTCCATTCTTATTTACCATACCCTGTGGATCTCTCATAATAGCCTGACGCTTGCAAATGGGTCAAAACCAAATGCCTCACTCCAGTTACAATGGCTCATTTAGAGTCTTCCTGTTGATGACAAGTCTCTTTTCTATTTGCTCGACCACCTGAGATCTTGTTCCTTCCTCCAGATCCATTCTCTGAGCCTCTATGGGTGGGTGAACCATCTAAAATTATTTAGAGAAAAGAGAAAAATATTTACCTATTACTTTGAGAGGAGAGAGGAACCACACACCTCTCTGCCTACCTGGACAAGCCTTTCCTAATGTCCTAAATTTTCTTCCATCATTAGATTGTACTACATCCTCTGATCATTCAAAACATCAGGCCCCTTCACAGAATGAATTTATGAATTGATACATAGTTTTAAAATATGCATAAGCACTTCCAGGACTTTGAAAGACTCTCTTGAAATAATGTATTCAGACTCTCTGGAACACATAATCCATATACGCACGGCGAAGAAACGACTTGGAAAGAAGGTAAGAGGGAGGAATTGACGGCTCATGTTAAACTCTGAGCAACACGGATGGAGAGGAGATTTTTAAACTGCAATGTTATTGTAAATTTTCCAGTAATCTAGATCTCTCAATTGCAAATCCTGGAAACCAATTCTGCCTTCCTGCTTCACACTGACAGCAACACTTTGCTTGCCCACATCTGAGGCCTTGTGGCTTTTGATTCATTTTGTTGTTGATGCCTCCTCTTTTGTTTTCTCCAAACATAAATATTTGTTCTGTCTGCATTCTAATTGCTAGTCTTGGTGTCCTATGGAGTATGAGGGCTGCGGTAAGTCCGACGCCTCAGGATCCCTTGCTATGTGCTGGGATTTCATGTCTTATGACATTAGCTTGGCATAGCTGACAGCCATCCTGTTCCTATGCCCCTGACTAAATTGCAGTTATGTCTCTAATTGAAACCCAGTATTATTTTATTCCTCTTTACACAGAGGAAACCCAGAACTATCATTCTGTACACACACACCAAACCACAGGAGCCTGGGTGAGGGTCCCTAATGACAGAGCCTCCTACACAGCACATTTGCAAGCTTTCTACTAATTACCTTAATTTTCTTTGTCTAGACTAACTAACTGATGGCATTGAAGATCTCCTTTTCTAAAAGGGGGGATACAGGAGTATCTTTGGTCCTTCAATTCCTGCCAAGTGAAGAGGGTAGAAAAACATGAATAGGACCAAAAAAACAAACAAAATGGAATCAGAGGATTTGTCCTTGAATGGGCTGTTTCCTAGAGCACATGTTGGGCTAAAATTGAGCTGGGAGGTTGTGTTCTGGTAAGACTGCAACCACTGCCATTAACAGCAAAGAACACAAGTGATACATAAGCCAAAAGGAAAAAGGGCACTTTTAAAAAAAACACTGTCCCTAAGGAGGGAAAGGCCACTCATCAGTTCATCGTCTCTTGGTGTCCTGGACGTTACCCACAAATGATGCTCCTCTGTGTTCTTCCGCTTTTGTGGCATCTTCCTAGTTTGGCTTTCCAGACTGGAAGAGTCTGTAATACCCTGTGGAATACCCTGGCTTCTCTTTGGCTCACACTTGTGGTGAACACTAACAGAAATTTAATATCTCAGCCATAAACTTTTTTGAAACTTTCCTTGGGTAAAAGGGTGGGATCAGCTCGAATTACACCAGGTTGTGTTCTCACCATTCCTAAAAGCCTCAGTTGAAAATGAGTGCGCTGATGGTAACGTTTCCAGATCACATGGCCTGTGGGACTAGGGGCAGGACCCCCAAGGGGCCCATGAATGACACAGTGGACTGAATGACCACAGGACAGGGCTGGCCCTTCTGGGGGTGGAGCTGCCCCTTTGGTTCAAGGATCTTGGCTCCTTGTTCTTACAAAACATCTGAGAATTTCTTCTTAAACTCCCTAAATCTTTCCCAGTTCATCAGATTTAATTTCTTACTCCACTATATTCCTTAGAACTTTGCATGTAATTTTCTTAAAGCTCCTATTATGCTCGAGTGTATATTGTATTATTTTTGTACAAGATTCAAAAACTTTAGGTTTGGGCTGATGGGAAAATGATATTTTCACTGATATATGCACACACATCTATACAAAGTAAAAATAGATTTTGGCAAAAAAAATATATAAACCCAGTATAAGACTGACAGTTTGAAGTAATTGCAGGACTTTTAGTAAAAGGTATCTAATTGCAGATAAAGATGAAGAGTGAGTTCAAAACTGAGGATTTGGGGAAAATGTCCTTTTAAGCCATGAGAATGGATGAGATTCCTGAGAGAGAGGGGGAAAAAAAAAGGCTGTGAGTAATAAATGTTCAGATTCAAGGAAGGAATGGGGGGACAAGGTAAAACTTTGTTTAGAAAGAAGACTTCAAAGGTAAAAAAAGAGCTAGCTCCATATAGAATATAGAGACTAAATAACGAAAAAGATTTTAGGAGAAGCTGCAGAATAGTCCAGAAAAATAATGACTGAACAAAAGCCCCTTGGATTCGGTATTTAAGAGATCACTGGTAACCACTGAAAAAAAAAAGGTCCAGTCAAGGTAGCAACCGAAGTCAGATCAGACCCTTAAGAAGAAAAGCAACAAGTGCATGGGTAGAAAATGGGCGACTGGGTGAAGATAGTATGTTAGTTACTTGGTTAAACTAAAAAGAGATCAATCACAGCAGGAATTTTTTTTTTTTTAAGATAGGAGGTTTGAATGCATTTACAAGGTAAAAACCCAGTATAGAACCAAAGAATGATGATACAACAAAAAAATAGCGTGCAACAGAAAGTGTAGAATTCAAGAGAAGATGGGGATTCATGGGATGGCTAGAAAGGCCTCTGTCTTAGGAAAGAGGAGGTGCAGAAGGATGCAAGATCCAGGAAGCTGTGGGTATGTGCCTGGAGACCATGACAAAGAGGTGGCTGAGTCACGCAGAGGTGGCAAGCAGGGAAGAGGAAGGCCCAGATTTCTATCCATGGAAAGCGGTGTGGCCATCAGAGGGGTGGAACCATGCAGAACAGACTCTGTAGGTGAGATAAGGAATGACTAAGGGGCGAATTAGAGCCATGAAGACCCAGTGAGTTTACAAATTAGTAATTTGTAACGAAACTCATGGCACAGTTTCTCCAGTAATGCTGCTTTTCTGCAGGAACACTCAGAAGACTGAGGAAATGTGGGTGTGACCCAGAACTGGGAACAGCATAACCGAAGGCCAAATGGTGAGATTTGGTATGTGGGTGGGGGATTTGGGGAGTCATGGAGAAACGGAATAGGACAAAACATAGTGTCAACTGGAAAGATGGAAAGGATTGCTCGGTGTTACAAATGATAGGTGAGCCGGGCATGGTGGTGCACGCCTGTAGTCCCAGAAACTTGGGAGGCTGGGGCAGGAAGATTCCCTGAGCCTAGGAGTTTGAGGCTGCAGTGAGCTATGATGATGCCACTGCACTCCAGCCTGGGTGACAGACCCTGTCTTGAAAAACAAACAAACAAAAATGAGAGGTGGAAATAGAACTCTACTAAATGTCTTTAACAGTTTATATTCTTTGATGTTTTCCCCTTTACAATGGCATTTCCCTTTCTGTATTTACATTGGGTTCTGATCTGTTGGGCCAGTCTGAAAAGATGTTAGTGATAATTTTGTTGGGAGTCGACAAATTCAAAATGTCTTTCAATGAACATTGCCATGTTGTGAATGAGCAAAGGCCAATATTCCACTGACATATGCGAAAAATGGACATTTTCAAACATCTCCAGCTTGTATTCCTTAAACTACATCTTTCATATATTTGGACATATTGCAATTACTATGGCAGGACCATGAAGAGCAATTAGAACGGAAACTTGGAATTAAAAGGAATAATAATAATTTTGAAAACATATCTTCCATGGCCAAAAGAACCCACTAAAAGTTTTCTATAATAGGCTAAATATTTCTGCATGTTCTTTAATTTGATTTATTCTATTGTATTCTGAAATGGGGCTGGTTTCTCATCTTCCCCATGCTTTCTATGGAGCTGATCCAAGCACAGAGTCTACTTTAGCATTGGAAGAGACACTACACTTGGAGCTCCTCCCTGAGGGTTCAAAGTAAGATGAAACATGGATTCGTGGGAATAAAATGACTGTGAATCTCAAATCCCTAACAACTGGAAAAAAAAAAAAAAAGGATTGAATTGTGCTGAAAACTGAGTTCAGTGAAAAATACATATTTTGAGTATTGGGGTCTAATTGTCATGAAACTTATTTTTTAAGTAAGCAATTGAATGAGGTGCACTTAAAGTGTAAGCACACATAAGAATGGAAAAAAAGATAGAATTTTTTTTCTTTCTTTTCCCTTCTTAAACGCTGAACCCAGCTTTAAGTGAGGATATTGAAGGCAAATATTTGTTGAATGAATGGAGACAGGAGGCGGAACATCACAAAGTCATAGTTTCTTAGAGAAAGAAGGGAGCCTAGAGATTCTGCCACCCTTCTTTACAGATTTTAGAGACAGAGAAAGTGTGAGTTCATACAAATAACAGGATATGTCTAAGATTGCATGCCTATTTAGTGAAGAATCCAGGATTACAAACCAGCACTCTCCATGGTACCACAGTGCCTCTTGTAAGTTTCTCTTGACCTACATAGTACATTAACTGGACGTCCTTCCATAGAGAACATAGATCTTTCTTGTAGCAATAGAATTAGGATTCTAGAGTGTAAGTAATGGTGAGATAAGACCTAATTTAGTCCTCTGCTTTCAGCAAACAGCTGAATTGAAGATGTTTAACTAAAAGAGTTTCTAATTGTTATCTTTGAAAGTAATTTCAGTTTTTAGGAGCTTTCATTCTTTAAAAAACATATTTCCCTATACAGCAAGGTGGTTTTTGGTGGAGCGTGAAGAACCTCAGGGAAGGTGTCAAAGAGACTTGGTCTTGTCCTAGACCTGCTGTCTAGAGATTGTGTGATGCAAGACCCAACCTTTCTGAACTTCTGATTCGTTGGTTGTAAATGCAAAATGGTAATGTCCTTCTTGTCTACTTTGATGTGGGGATGCATCTTATGACATGCTACATTGAAAGGTCTTAAAAAATGCATATGTAAGGGGATACGACATTAAAACATTCTTTCTAATTATTAAGCTCTTTTCTTGTATAGTGTTCAATGGATATTAAGAGTCGCTGGTGACCACATTTTATATATTTGAAGGTCCTGAAGCTCACTTTAAGCCTTTCTTTCCTATCTTTTACATTTCTTACCTTAAGTACAATGAAAATATCTTCTAAGAAAGGAATTCAGTAGTATTTCTGGTACAGACTCTGTATTGGAAATTGTATAGGGGAACCTGATCTCAGCATGCTTTGAGGCCAAGGAAAATCAGAAGCCTATTGAAAATGACAAAAAACTTTGAAAGTGACCCCTGAATTTAAAGTAAGACAACGCAGTCTTTTCAGACATCAGGTAAAGCTATACAAAATCACAATGGATCTTATTGGGTATAGCATAAGCAGAAGAAAAGTACTTTCCAACTTGACCCTGTTGCTTGAAAGGAGAAGCTAGCCTGAGTGTGGAAGGTTAAGCTTTTCTTCCATTCTCTCGCAAGGGGGCTGTATGCAGCTTTTAAGATCACAGGACAAACGATACATGCAATTTTTATTGCCATTTCCCCACTTCCTAGGAGTCAAGTGATGAATTTCTTTTGATATCCTCACTAGTGCCCCCTATACACCCATCAACCTGTCAGATGCACAGAAATCTCAACTCAATATAAAATGTGGATGTTGACAAAATCTCAAAGGCCTGCGCATTTAATTAGGCACCAGATCCCAATTAGCAATTGTAAACGAGCTCACACACTTTAAACAGTTAACACTTCAGGTTTAATGCAGTGTGAGGTCTCAGGCTCGCCTCTGTTTATTTATATAATGAACACTTTTGAGACCAATTGAAAGGAAATGTATAATGGAGACATATAAAGCAATCCTACACACGCGTGTATAAATAATCCAAAGCAGAATTCATATTCCTCCATGGTTAACATCTGAACTCTTTATCTTTACAGAGTTTGGTTTTCTTAATTCTCCTCGTAAAGTTCCATGGAAAATACCTGACAGATTTATAGAGAATGGGAATCTGGTTTTGAACGCACAGACCAAGGGGGGGAAAAAGTGAAAATGAAAAGCAAATCCCAAGGTATGCATGGGTGAAATCTCTTGCCAAGAGCGAACAATCCACCCTCACTGGTTGAAGGGCCTTCCCACGTTCCCTAAGCCCAGCAAAGCCCCTAGCTTCTGGGTAGTGTAGATCATCATCTCCTGGCTTGGATGCTACATGCGTTAGAGTCTTGCCTTCCTCTTTGGCTCATTTCATTTTTGTTGATTCTGGAAAGAAGCAGTGATCTACAATCTATTATCAAGACTGAGGACGTAGCTTCACAACAAAAATAAAATAAGACGTGTCAAAGTGAAATGTCAGAGATATCAACTGTCAAACACTCACTGCTTAAGGAAATCGAACATTTCATACTGAATAACCTAATACTTTCCAGGTTTTTCAGACCAGTCTCTAGAGTCAGCACCTCTTCCTCAAATACATACCACTTATGGTCCCAGAAGAAAGCAGATGTTCTTTGCAGCTAAGTAGGAATAGCTCCCAGAGTAGAGGACTATCGCTGCCTTATACATAAGGAACTACTTTGAACTTCGTGCCAATCTGTCTATAAATTCAGTAAAGTTGCATGATACAGCGAAAGGGAGTTGTGAGTTGGAAGTTTTAAAATTCATTTATTCTGATTCACATGAAAGGGAGAAAAGTGATTTCGCTTGATCTTCCTTTTGCAAATGGGAAAGATATTTTTTTTTCTTTTTTAATTTCCTCTGAGCTGAGTCTTCAAAGACATTTGATACATTAATTTAAATAGGAACAATCTAAACTAAAATTACACATAGGAAATCTGTCTTTTAGGTGTTTTCCTCTTTCTCTCTTTGATGTCCCTATATGGTCAACTCCTTTCCAAAACAGTAGTGCCTTACTGGCCATCCAGTGTTGCACTCTACAGTAATCCTTCCTGGAGCTTAAACCTTTGATAAACAAACAAACAAAAAAATAAACCAGCACCTAATTCCTCCATCTGCTATCACCTTCCCTTGTCCAAATAAAACTGAACCTTTCCATTTCACTGGATTATCTCCTTCTTCTCTGCTAAGGGTAGATAAGTGTGTGTCCCCTTCCAGGTGACACATTTTGATTTTTAAAAATAATGTCTGAGACAATAAAAAAAGAACGGGAATTTAATAGAGCAGTAAGAAAGGTACAAAAGATTGAATGACAACTGAATGAATAAATTGGTTAACTCAAAAAATATTTATCAGTTGCCTTGCATATTCAAAAATGGTGCAGGCACTAGAGCTACAAAAAGAAAGAAAGCATCCAGAAAATTGGTTCCCCTGATCATCACCTAAATACACATCTGGGAATGACACCAAGTGGATGTCAGACTGAGGTGGGGGGCGGGGGAGGGGATGGGGGTATGTCTACACAATGAGTGCATTGTGCACCATTTGGGGAGTGGTAACACTTGAAGGTGCTGACTCGGGAAGGGGGGGGTGGGGAAGGGAGGGATATATATCTACATGATGGGTGCAATGCGCACGACCTGGGGAACAGACACGTCTGGAGCTCTGGCTTGGGGGGAAAGGCGGAACAGGAGCAACGTATGTAACCTGAAATTCTGTATCCCCCATAACAAGATGAAATAAAAAAAAAAAAAAAAAAAAAGAAAGCATCTACGGTTTTTGGCTTCATGGAGCACACAGTCTATATGAGAACAAATAATGCCATGATAGGCAAACAATTTCTCTGCCTGGTTAATCCAAAGAAATGGGATGTGATTGCCTTCTCATAGTCACAGAAGCACTTTTCTTGCATCGTACATCTCATATGAAGTTGTTCATCTTATGTCTTTTTTTTATAACTATTGATAAATACACTTCAGCCCTTCACCACTTGATTTTCTTCCACTTTATTTTGGGTTCTTTTTAGAAAAGTAAGTGGATCTGATTTGTCTCTATCTCCTACAACAGCTATCAAAATATCCAACACATAGCTCAATAGGATATATATCTTTAAATTTGAATGTGTTTTTTTGTTTTCTGACTCAGAAGAGTGATCAAGAAGTAGAATTGCACAGAAGAGAAGGATATTTTTAATTTCAAAGCCTTCGGCAACTAAAATTAAAGTTCAGACTTTAAAAATCCCTAGTTGATTTCAAAAGAGAAGTGGGATTGCAGGTGAGTATTGAACAAGCTAAATAAGTAAAAGAGAAATGTTTTCATGTTCTATAATTTTCAGATTGTACACACTACCCAAGTTCTAACTTATTCGGTTCTCAGGGTCAAGTTGGTATATTGCTAAGAATGTTCAGAATTCAGCCCAGGAACCCTGGCCAAGTGAACAGGTAAACAGCCAAATGTTGGATTAATTTAGTGTCCTAAAATTTATTCCAGTGGCTCCTCCAGGGACATAGTTACAGTGAATATACATATATATATGTATGTGTGTGTGTGTATATATACATATATAAATTTGGTGGAATTTATATTATTTGGTTGTAGTAGTGGTGGCTTCCAAACCCAGTTGAACTTATCCAAGCAAGCAATAATTTTTCATGAGTAGGTGTTGACATGCACAAACACATTTGCATAGGCAGTGTACCAGCAATCATTAAATTGTTATTAAAAAACTGTAATTTTTTACATGGTTACAAAATAAACAACTGGGATTTAAATATCAGAATTTGCACAATGGTTTTCATGTATTCTTAAGAGTTTTTAATCTCATTCCAATAATTACAGCAGGTTTTCCTTCTCTGGGAATTTGAGTTGGCGTATCTTATCCCCTTTCCTCTATTTCTCCCCATTAGTTATGCTAATGGTAAAAACTGATTGTCATTTAAGGATTGTGTCCATATACTGAGAGGCTTTATTTTGTAATGTGGAAGAATGCAGGATTTAGGGACAGAGAGACCTGGGTTCAAGTCCTGGTTTTATCACTCACTAATTAAATGATCCAGAGCAAGTTGTTTTGCCTCCTTGTGGCTTGGTTTTTACATCTGTAATTCTGAATCGTTATTAGGGTTAGATATAGTTTATATACATAAAACATTCAGCAAAGGGCCTGGTGAAAAGTATAAGGCCAAAAAGCATTAGCTATGATTATTGGCAATGTGGAAATGAATGAGTCGATGTGGTTTCTAAAATTGGTGTAAATAATTTAAAGACGTGCAAAACACAAAAATGTTTTGGACCAAGTTAAATCAGAGCCGAGTCATATAAAACAAAATTCTAGCCGTGTTTGGTGTCCGCACTGCCTCCGAGGATAGAAATGAGTTGTACATTAACTAGAATTGAGTATGTACACCAGGGAACGTTAGTGTCATACATATTTTGGATGAAGACGATATAGTTAGGAGAAATTTATCAGGAGATCAAGAGATAAGTGAAAAATGGGCCTTCAATGATTTGAGAGTCTAAAAAATTTGTACTGGAAAGATATTTAAAGTATGTTATCCATTAGCCACTCACCCCAACTCTCCTTGGAGAATAGCATGATTGGAAACAGATGCAAAAACTGCAGTTAATTCATAATTTCCACAGAGTAGACAGATTTTAATTGCCAGGATATTTTAGTCACCTTTGATTTAATAGCCTTTGGCTCTTATTTTCCCTTTTGAATTTATTTTTCTAAGATATGACAAAAATGAGCTTCGTGACACCTCCTCGCAGTTTATGAGAGTTTCTGGTAGAGCATATACCAATAATGTGTACTCAATACCAAAAATGATGAGAGATGGATGTTAGCCATCATTTATCACCAAATTCCATTTTTCTCTGTCACTAGATTCCAATACCCTCAAGTAGCTTTACATAATATATTTGCTTAAGTTACGTTTGATGTCTGAAAACTAGAGTTACAGCTAGTTATAAATCAAATCAAATTTTAATAAAATCTTTTAAAATGTTCTTATTCTTTGCAAATTCTAGAATATGAAATCTCTGACAATTTTTGGAAATTTTGCCAAGCAAATAAACAATAAAAATCAAAGTGGGTCTTTATTTATAGACAGAAAATCAAAAGATGGAAACACTGCCAGTGCATTCCAAAAACCCACTTAAAAGACAGCGAAGATATTAAGAAAAGGAAGGAGGTGATTAAACAAAGACAGAAAGAGATCCAAGTGGACAAATAGTAAGAGAACAGACAATAGCAACATAATTTTAAAGGCTGCAAAGATGGCCTTTGGAAATTCTTTAAAGAGTATAAGCCAGCAGGGATGCAGTCAAAAAGAAACTGAGTGCACAAGATACCTTGCAAACGGGGATGAATTTGAGGCTACAAACAAAAAGGTTAATTGAAGATCTGTTTAGGAAGGAACCACACTCCCAGCACCCCTAACTCCAGGAGATTGTCCCACTCCAAAGGGTGATACTTACTTGCTGGATATATATACATATATTGTATACATGCACATATATGTATGTGCGTATACTTATATTTATTCTTTGGAGATGGTCAAAGTAGGTCTCTGGAACATAGGACAACCAGTTAAAAGTGAGGCCATGTGCTAAGGCAATTGAGCAAAAGTTTGAATACTGAAATCTCCAGGCTTCTTCCCCAACTCAGCTCCCAGAGAACTCTGCAGCCAGGTGTATACTCCCAAGACAGGATAGGATGAGCCTTCCCTAGGAAATATTTTAGCACCAGGAGGGGAAAAGAGGCCTAATGTTACTGGCTTTGCAGCCTTCCCAAATAAAGACTCAACTTCGATCACACTGCAGTACATCATTCTTCCACAATCAGTAAGTCTACTCATTAGTACTGCACTTCTATTAAGTTTTTTAAGGACAGGGTCTCACTCCATTGCCCAAGCTAGAGGGCAGTGGTGTCATCATAGCTTTGTAGCTCACAGCAACCTCAAATTCCTGGGCTCAAGTGATCCTCCTGCTTCAGCCTCCTGAGTAGCTGGGACAACAGGTGTGCACCACCACGCCCAGCTAATTTTTAATTTTTTGTAGAGACAGGGTCTTGCTATGTTGCTCAGGCTGGTCTCGAACTCCTGGCCTCAAGTGATACTCCAGTCTCGGCCTCCCAAAGAGCTAGGATTGCAGGTGTGAGCCATTGGGCCCAGCTGCAAGTAAGTTTTTTTACTGCTCTAATTTTAAATACAAGCCACATACTGCCAGGTATCAATCAGCAGACATCGAGAAAATCCTCTAACATTAGAAAAAAAGCCCCAAACGAGCTAACCAAAAGGCAAAAACAACTCACAGAAAAGAGAAATATTCAGGCAGAAAAAAATCTTCAAAATCCTAGTAAAGATAAGAGAATCCTATAAGAGATAAGGAAAACATTGTATCTATGTGGAAAAAGAAGCTACTAAGAAAGGATTATTCAGAACTGTAATCTTACTACTCTGGGAGGCCAAGGTGGGAGTATTGCTTGAGCTCAAGAGTTCGAGACCAGCCTGAGCAAGAGCAAGACCCCCATCTCTACTAAAAATAGAAAAATTAGCTGGGCATTGTGATGCTCATCTGTAGTCCTAGATACTGGGGAGGCAGAGGCAAGAGGATTGCTCCAGCCCAGGAGTTTGAGGTTGCTGTGAACTATGATGATTCCACTACACTCTACCTGGGACGACAGAGTGAGACTCTGTCTCATTAAAAAAAAAAGGGGGGGGGGGCAGAATAAGAAAGAACTATTAGGAATTAAAAATAAAATAGCAAAAAATAAAAATTGGAAGATGAAGAAATGTCTGCAAACTAAAAACAAAACGACAAAAGATGCAAAATAGAAGAGAGATGATAAAGAAATTTAAAGGATCACTATAGAAGGTCCAACATCTCAATAAAAGGAATTACAGAAGAGAGACCTCAGAAAGTGGAAAGGAAGAAATCATCAACAAAATCATTAAAGAAAATTTAATAGAATCCACCAATATCCAGCACAATAAATTAAAAATACATCCCCAAAGCACAATGTGAATAACTTTCCAAAGATTCAAGGAAAAGATTTTACATTCTTCCAGAAAGGAAAAACAAACAAACAAACAGGCAAACACCAAAATAGTTTTCACACAAAGAGCCAAATATGAAAACAGCACGGGGATTCTCAATGGCTATACTGACAGCAGAAAACAACGGAGCAAGGACTTCAAAATTCTGAGGCAAATTGATTTTCAAACTGAAATTCTCTTTCAAATGACTAAATCTAGTTGTTTATTAATTTACAATGTATTAATCCATACATTTTTAGACATGTACACTCTGGGAAATTTAATCTTCCATGTACCCTTCCCAGGGAAGCTACTAGAGTGTGCCTCACCAAACTAAGTAGAAAAACAAGAAACAGAAGGACAACGGATTAGCCCCAACGCGGGGTTAGGCGGGAAGGAATGGTTAAGAGATCCCAAGATGGCCGCCGCGCGGCTGCCTGGGGAGCCACCGCCAGACCGGGTAGGCCCGAGGGCACCCAGAGAGACCACCTCAGGCAGATGAAAATAAGAGAATAGCTAATGTGATTAAAATATCAACAGAAGATTATGCAGCCCATGGGAAGTTTGAGGCTGAAAAAAAGGTAAGCAGAAAAAAATTGAAAGATAGAATGATTAATCCAGGGAAAACAGAAAGTTGTTCAGGAAAGAAAAAATAATTGCACTCCATGGTTCCATTGTGAATCACGCGTACGTAGGTGTAATAAGGTGTAAGAAGTTAACATTTATCTAACCAAAATGTTTATTGGGAGGACAAGAGTATGAGGAGGGGTGTGTGTGTTTGGGTGGTAACAGGGACTGGCTTAGGGAGCTGAGGAGAAAGAGAGCCGGAGTCTCCTCTTCCACAGCTGGGAGTCAGTACCAAATGCCAGCTATTGGAAATTAAGATTTCATAATATAACTGTGTTATATATAGAGAGAAATACCCTAAGAATCAGCTGGAAACATTGAGAGTAATTGCCTTGTGGGAGTTGAAAGTTTGAGGTGGGTTGGCAGCTGAGAGAGATCTGATTTATTCATCAAGTGTAGAAAAATGTGCCTCTAAACGATGCAAAAACAACTTCAATGAAATATATATATATATAAAATCTTAGAAAAAATAGCCTGCAAAGCATATATGATATTCAAATTACATGAATAGAATATTAACTATGGAAAGGGAATATATGACCGATAAAAAACAACACATAGAGGAAGCTTAGTAAGTTCTCAGTCATAATTGCACTCCTGATAATTAGTGAGCTGTGCTGATTTCTATTAATTAAAGGTTAAAGGAGCACTTGAAAAAGGGGAAAAGCCGTCCCTAGACACCCCCTAATTGGCTAGACCAGTAGTTCTCAAACTTGTTAGTCTCAGAACCCATTTCACTCTTAAAAAATTAAGGACCTCAAAGAGCTTCTGTTTCTGTTGATTATCTATCTAGATAATATATCTATCATATTTATATTAGAAATTAAAACTGAAAACAATTTTAAATATTTATTACATCATTTAAAAATAATAATAAACTCGTTATATATTTTACAAAAAGAAACTACATTTCCCCAAACAAACAAAAAAAAATGAGAATGGCATTCTTTTACATTTTGGCAAATCTTGTTTAATATTTGGCTTAAAAGAAAACAGCTGCATTCTCATAGCTGCTTTTGCATTCAGTCTGTTGTGCTGTTGTTAGTTTGGTTGAAATATACAAAGAAAATCTGGCCTCACACATATATGTAATGATTTAGCCTTTCTAGATAATGATTGTGGATGTTCTTTGGTAATACACCCAAATTTGCGGTGAAATAGTTTATCTTTTAAGGGAGAGTTGAAATGTGGAATTTAAAGCTGTATCAGTGAACTTCTTGAACTCTGTTACATTGAAACCCATTGGTCTTCCATGCACTTGAATGGATTTTCTGTTTGAGCACGATCTTATAACCTCATGCATTGGCTTACTGAATTGTGCAGATCTTCAAAATGCTGACACGTTTATTATACAATATGAAACAAACCAGTCATTCATATCACCACCAATTTCACTGGAAAAGCCTTTTAAGTACTGACAAACTGTCAAGCTACTGGTGGCAAATAAAAGTTTCTAAAATTCTAATACTTTCCTGAAAGCTTGGATTTTTTTTTTTTTAATTATTGCAAATACTGCCAGTTGCTTTCCATGAAATGACAGGCTCATTTTGTTACATTTTGAGAAAATTTCTCCCAAATAGTCATGTTGGACTACCCATAAGTTTGGCAGTTTTTCTTTGAATAAGAATGTTCCATGAAACATGGTTCGATGGTGCTCAGTGTGTTCAACCCAAATAATGGCACAAGTGCTTTTGTCTTGAAACACTCACGGTGCTTCAGTGTGCAGCAGGAGTGCTTTAAGCAGTTAGTCACAGCGAAAATTAAAAAGACATCTGAGCCTGCAGTCCCAGCTACTAGGGAGGCTGAGATGGGAGTGTCGTTTGAGCCTAAGAGTTCAATCCAGACTGGGCAATATAGAGAGACTCTGCCTCATTTATTATTCAAAAAAAAGAAAAAGACACTTACTCAAGGGTTTACTAAAGTGAAGAATTTTTACCGCTGTATGGAGTACGTTCTTCAGTGAAACTGGCAACTTCTTTTTTCTGCGATTGCCCAGCAAAAAAGACAACCGGTACAGTCAGGTGACACTGCCACAATGGGTAGACAGGTGCCAGCAGTTTTACCCACCACTGCTTTTATGCCACCAAGGCCATCATGGAAAAAAAGACAAAGAACATCTTAGTATTATCATCACCTTGTGGACTACTACAAAGTGTCTCAGGACTACTTCTGGGCTAAATCGTAAGCTCCTTGACGGGGGAGACTGATTCTTATTCTTCTTTGTTTCTCTAGGGCTGTGTTAAGTGCATAATAGATGGTCAAAAGTATAATGAATTGGACTCAACTGGAGAGGAGAGGTAGTTAAATGAAATAGTTATTGATGTGGGAATACAGTGGGTAAATTAATGAAAGAACAAGACAAGAGGTTGACCCTCAAAAAACAAACTGAAATTTCTATATTATATTACTGACTTTACTACTTTCCTTAAATCCCATCTTCCCCAACAACCTCTTCTCCCCCAGCTGGCACCATACTGGCCTATAGCATGAAATAGCATAAAGCCCAGCCTTGCATTCAAGTCTTACCAATCTAGCTAAGACCAGTGTCTCCGTCCATACCTTCTTCTCCCTGCCCCCCCCCCAAATTAATCATCTGGCTCCTGTTAAATATCTACTGATCCAGTCCCCCTGCAGGTGACATCCTGTGACTATTTCACAGCCTCTCTAATTTTTTCTTTGCTTTTAACATCTACCTAAAATCCAAACATTTTCATGATGGATCTCGTGCTGTCCTGACCATTAGTGATATGTCATATCTCTGGCTATCTATTTAGGAACGTTGAGGCCACATAAATTAACACTTTATAAGTAGACAATCATCAATTGCTTGCTAATTGATCCATGTATGATAATATCTCTCTAGATTTTAAGTTCCTTGAGTGTGAAAATGACCTCTTTCAAGGTGAGATTAAGAAGGAGACAGGTTCTGTGTGTGGTTTGTGAACCAATAATTAGTACATCATCTGTCATCATTTATTTTCCTCGCAGACCCCATAGTGCTTCCTGTGGTGGTGCAGGCTCACTGTAGATCTTTAATAAATACTTGTGGATTAATTGAATGCAGAAAGGAAGGGTTGTTATTTGCGAGAAGGATTACCCACTAGAGGATTAAAAGACTTGAAGAATTGCATGTGAAGTTTGAACAGAGCAAAGCCAAGTAAAGTTTGCCGAATTCCAATTTTCCAGTTGATTTCCATTACATTTTATTTGCCCAACCTAATAGGCACAGGCAAAAGGTGGAAATTGAGAATGCAGTTAAAAAGAATAAGACTTTTTGGTTCCATAAATATACTACTTCCTATTACAAAGCCCATTTAATAATATTAAAATCAAATGTTCTCAGAGTCAATTATTTTAATGCCTTGATAAGAGACTTCCATGGAAAGAATTCTTTGAGACATTTGCTGAAACCTGAGAAAATTTTGTCATCAATCACACAATAATCCTGCACTTAAAAAAACCAAAAAACTGCCATAGGAGCTGTGAAATGGAAATATTTATTATATGCTTATTATTTGTCAGATATATGGATCATTAATCCTCCCAACAGATCTTCAAAATAGATATTATTATCTCCATTTAGGGAAAAAGTAACATACTTAGAATAAGAAGCATGTCCAAAATCACAGCATTTCAAAGTGGTAGGTTCAGCATTGGGAATCACTGTTATCTGAATCCAAAAGCCATGCTCTTTCCTCTCCACCTTGCAAAGTCACTTCTTTTTCTAATAAGTTGTCAAATAAATAGGCTGATGAAAACTTGACTCATTAAATGTTACAAGCTACTTTGTGAATATTAGATATAATACTATGCTGCTGCTTGTTAATGCAAAGATTCTTTACATAAAGAAAAAAATGAAACATTTTTTTGGATGAAGTGTGTGTCTGGGGTGATAGTGGTTATTTATCTGGCGGGCAGGTGATGCAATCGCCTGCCTGCTGCTGACTCAGAATTGTGGAGCAATCGTAAATATAAACAGATGGCCCCACAGCCCTGATCCTTTTGTGAACTACATGGCCCCAACCCAACGAACCTACAGTTGTGATAGTGGATGCCCTTTTACTACAATCCTGTTACCTTGTCAGCCGAATGAAATGACCGAAATTGAAAAATGACAGGGTTACTTGTAAACTTTAGTACAAGCAGTCCTGCCTCTGAGCCATTTTGTGCTCCCAAGGATTAGGATTCCTACGTTAACAGGTGGTGTCAGAAATCAAAACCTAATCCTCCAGGGGCTGCCTCGGTGTTCAGTTTCACCTTTCACTGTAGGTGTAATCCACGCCATTAGTTTAGTGTTTCTCTGTGGGAAAGACACCAAGAGACAGGATCCCAGAGAATGTCCTGGGATTTCCAATATCTCTAGAGGAAATTATTTATATCTGACATTGGCCTTTCTCTTTAGGATTTACTGTATTGATGTTTAGGGAATGTTATAGGGTTGTAGTGTGTGTACGTGTGTGCATGCACAGGAACATATTTGTTTTTAATTTGATGTCTCTTCACAAACCCATTGCCGTGTTCTAAAAAATACGAAGACTTGGGACTGGAGAATACAATGCTCCTCAGACTAAGTTCATGGGGGATGGACTTCTGTCTGCTTGTTACTGCATATTTAAAGGTAAGAAGTAAGTTAGCAAAAATTGCCATGTGAATACATTCTGTAACATAATGGCATAACAAATTGATTTAGACAAGAACAGAATAGCTGAGGATGGAAAAAATGCTCTGTGCCCAGCTATTAATCCAAGCATGGGATAGGGTTGCTACCTTTTGTGTGAGTTTCCCAGGATGTTTAGTCAAGGAGGCTCATATGAGTGTTAGGTGGTCTCCATAGCAACCACTTAGGTGGTTAGTGACTGAGTCAATGGATGGAGCTGGCATGACCAGGTTAACCTGGGATCCTGGGTTCATTTTGTCCTCTGTGTTAGCAGGATCTCATATCTCTCTGGCCTTTTCCAGCCCACTTCCCCATTTCTTACCCACATATTTCCTATAATCTTCCTTCCCTTTTATATTCCTTGTTAAATAAAACCAATAGGAAGACATGTACCCAATGGCCTTTGAACTTTCAGTGTTTAGAGATATATTAAAGGCAGGATCCCCATGAGTAACCAGTGTTGAGGTTTCTAAAGTTACTTGTTTGGAGAAAGGTGGAGATGTGACAGTTTAAGTCATATCAGTCTGTACTGTCACCATGCCCTCTCCCTTCTTCCATCAGAGGTGTGGATTTAGGATAAAGCTAATGGTCCCCTAGCACTATGGTCTCCAACCCCTGGGCCACGGACCAGTCCTGGTCTGTGGCCTGTTAGGAACTGGGCTGCACAGCAGGAGGTGAGCAGTGGGTGAGCCAGCGAGCAAAGCTTCATCTGTGTTTACAGCCACTCCCCATCGCTTGCATCACCGCCTGAGCTCTGCCTCCTGTCAGATCAGTGGCGGCATTGGTTGCAGGAAAACAAGCTCAGGGCTCCCACTGATTCTGCATTATGGTGAGCTGTATAATTATTTCATTATATGTTACGATATAATGATAATAGAAATGAAGTGCACAATAAATGCAATGCACTTGAATCATCCCAAAACCATCCCCCACCACCATCTATAGAAAAATTGTCTTCTATGAAAACTGGTCCCTGGTGCCAAAAAGATTGGAGACCATTGCCCTAGGGGGGTGAGCAATATATGAGCAAGGTCCTATGGTTTTGTAACATCTGCAAAGGCAAGATACATTAACTACAATTGATTAACACTGAATGTCTTTCCATTCCAATGTGCCCTCCTGCACATTTTCTCTTGCATCAGGTGTCGCTGATGTGCCCATGGGCAGATTTTGTACTTTTCATCTCTAGGGGACTTGGGTTGGAGATGCATTCACTTTGGGTTTGGTAGAATGTATTTATGTGGTTCACAGTCATTCCTGTCCATGGATGAGTTAGCCTTCTCGTACTGGAATGCCTTTCAGGAATACTGTGTTAACTTCCTTTTTGGTAAGAGTTTTATATTTGTAATTTTGGATTTTGTTCCTTACAAAGGATACTCACATTGTTTAAGGTCCCACCAAACTTAGATCTGTCCTGACTATTTTTATGTGGCTCTTGGTATTTACCTTATGCAAACATTTTAGTCTACATGGATACTGGGTACTTTGTTACTGAATGTATGATTGTGGGATTTGGGAATTAGCTTTATGGCACTTTCTATCATTATTACACATTTATTTTTTAGGTCAGGGCAAAGTTCTATTCAGGAATTATATGTCGTCTCTGTATATTATAATGCCATATTTTCATTTACTTGTGAAATGGTAACATCAATTTAGCAATAGAAATCATTAAAATTGAGAGCACTCTTGATTTGCCAAAATTTAACTGTAATATTTTTTCAATGCACTTTATAAATTCACGTGTGGAAGGCTTCAGATATAAATAATATTTTACAGATGATTTTGACAACTATAATTTGAACAACTGCAAAAAGTATCACAATTAAAGCAATAAGTATATAAAAAGTTATTATTATTTATTGTATCCTCCATAAACTTAATGTTATTAATTATTTTTTGGTTTATGGTAGAGTCATCCTTAACTAAGAGACCTCTGCATGATAATGTATGTTTTGTTTTGTTTTGTTTTGTTTTGCAATGGTTTGCGTTCAAGCCACAGATGGACATGTGGATAAATCTTAAAATAATCGCCTTAAGTTAAAGAAGCCAGATATACTGGATTTTTCCATTTGTACAGAATTCTAGACAATGCCCAGGGCTGTGGTGGGGGACTCCAAAGGTGCAAAAAGAAACTCCAGGGGGTGATGGATATGGTCATTACCTTGTTCATGGTGATACGTGCCAAAATTCTGCATCTTAATTAAGCATAGTTTATTGTATGTCAATTATATTTCACTAAAGCTTTTAAAAAGTGCTATTGAAACTTAGGTCAATTCTGTATTGGGCTGTGCTGTTGTTTGCCTCCTGCTGGGATTTTGGCAGTTACATTGATGTCTGATCCACTATTTTTCTACAATTCAGTTGGAAATCTCTTGTATTCTTTGGATGCTTCAAGTGGTATACATACAAACAGAGATACTTATTTGGTTTTCATAGGCATTAAAATGCTTTTAATGGAAAGTTTGGTGTTGTCAGGTCCATGTTCTTTTTAAAACAAAATTAATTAGGATATGGGGGATTTGTGAACAAGTTTCAGAAAGTTGAAGGAAACTCTAGGAATAAACTAACATGCCACCTTTTAATAAAAGCCCTGAGACACTTATTGTTCACATATAACAATGCTCTATTAATCAAATTATGTTCTATACAGGGGTCTTTAAAGTCTCTTCCTGGAGAAGAGATTTCATTTGGTACAGAGAATTTTGTTTTGTAGTTTCACATCTTTGTTTATTACCCCCAATAAAGTCACTCCAAAAATGGCAGTGTCAAGTGAATATGATCTAAATAATAGGGTATTTGTAGGCTGTGTCACAAGTCTTTTTATTTTTATTTATTTAGAGATAGGGGCTTGCTCTGTCACCTAGGCTGGAGTGCAGTGGCAGGATCACAGCTCATTGCAGCCTCAAACTGGGCTCCAGGGATCCTCCATCCTCAGCCTCCTGAGTAGTGGGGACTACAGGCACAAGCCACTGCACTAAGTTTTTTAGAATGAGTACATTAACTACCATCTGCATACAGTACAATATTAAATTCCTTTCTCTATTTTTTTTTTATTAATTATCACTATACTGAGCTGAGTGCTCCTTACCTTGTGGGCTGTAATGAACAGAGATCGATTCTGTGATTTAGGTAGGAAACTGCATACACGAGAGCACTGGCAAAACCAGGTTAAATACTTAATGTGTCACCAATTTCAATCATATAATATCTCAACATTTGGAACACTCTAAAATTGTTATATTTGATAAGGATGATTTTGATATCCAACCAGTGTGTCTATAACACAAACAACCAGACTCTTTTCATCTCAAATTCATGTGAATATTTTTTTCTACTTTGTGTGAAAAAACATTGCCCATTTTATTCCATGATATTCTAACTATATTCAACTTAACAAACAGCATTTCCTACAAGCAGGCAGGATCAAGTAGTAGAAAGAACTCTGGACTAGGAAGTCCATAAATCTGGGTTTATTCTAAGAGACTGGGTGATCTTGAGCAAGTTTCAACATCTGTAAAATGAGAGTTGTTTGAATTGGCTGATTTCTAAGATTCCTCCCAAAGTAAAAATGTCTGATCTGAACTACTCTATACAGATTCAGGTCGATGTCTTATCTGCCACGCAGGGTAATTCCTGCCCTACCATAAACTTTTTCGGGGTGCTAAGTGGGCCCTCAAATGGCACCACCGATTACTTCCCACCCAACTTTCAAATTGAGAATTTGCAATTATTGATTTTGTTTGAGCGCCAAGAAAGTAAAGGAGCCAAATGCCAGTGCTGGGCCCACCATCAATGCTCTCATTTCAGAGACGTTCTGGCTGCCAGGCCCAGCTACCTACGTCAGCACGGCCACTTGGAACTGGCTGATTCCAGAAGGGAGTCCGATTACACCCGCAGGGCCCCACGAGGATTTTGGCACCTTTTGATCCAAAATGTAATTGACGCTGAACTAATGATAAATAAGCATCTTCTTCCCTTTCTCTTCTCTAGTTTTAATTACAGCTGGAATATTTCTTCCCTATTTGCTGACAAATTATGTCACTATGTCAACAAAGGGAAAACATTGCCTGTATCTAGTCCATTTTGTCCCCTGGTGGACTTTACCTTTAACACATTGACTGCCACACTTAGAAAAAAAAAACAAAAACATTTTTTTTTCCTTGGGGCCATGTGTTTTATTATGAAAATAGAATAAAAACTTTGAAAACAAAATGATCCTTTCTACTTTAATGAAAAATTTGTTATTTTTCATTGTTTTCTGTGTGTGAGTTATATGCAACTTGCAAGATAGTTCTGGAAGCTCCCAAGGTGAAGAGACATGTGAGTTACATATGCTTCACAAGGACCCGGGCTCAAAATCAGCAGATTCTTAGCTTCCACCCCCAACTCAGGCTATGGAAGGTCTCTAACAGTTAATGTGTTAACTAATGATTATAGAGAGTTAAAACCAAACTATTTTCTTCCCGTGGTTAGGTACACATCTCCCATGATTCTTGTTCCTTATAGACAGGGCCCTGTTTTTCTTAGTGGATTGGTTGTATGGGAAATCACCAGTTCAAAAATGTTGATGGATTACTCTAAGTATTTTAGGCAAGTAGCAGACAAAAGTGGCTAGTTGGACAGGCATTGGATTAAGCCTTTGGTTTACCTGGTTGTCAGCAAGGTATATGTAGAAAAAGAAGAAAACACCAAATCAATGTGGAAAAAACATCCGTGATAACTAAAACATCACAATTTTAAATAAAGATAGAACCAGTATTACTTAACTGGATTTTTCTTTTGCTCAGCTTAGTATACATAGCTCCATGCAGCATTATTGCTGACACTGCCTTTATTTAAAATTTTGACATTTTTTCATCATTAATTTTGATTTTTTAAACTATTGCATTAGGATTTTATATATATTGATTACTTAGGTTTGACATCCTCTTAAGTGTTACACCGGAGGCATGCTAGTCTTGTCCTGACTTTCTACCATCTTGATGCCTAACGTGAGATACGAAATTCCAAGGTCACATAGCCAGTAAGTGGCAAAGTCTGGATTCAACACCTGGCTTCACCAGCCCTTCTTTTGAGGACTGTGCTTTTAATGTTTTCCAAGTGGCTCCGTGGACTCTAACAGCTCTGGAGGAAGTTGCTTTGCCCCTTTCCAGCCTGAGACCTTCCATAGCCTGAGTTGGGGGTGGAAGCTAAGAATCTGTAGCTGGGATCCAACTTTGACAGCGATCCAGAAATGGGTTAAGGGCTTCAACTAAGAGATAGGTTTACAATTTCTTTTCCTTTCTTGTTGAATAGTATTCAATTCCGAAGCGACAAAAAAAAAAAAAGAACAAAAAAAAAAAAACAAAACCTGGTAATGCAAAAAGTTATCATCTAAGGAGTAAGTTCTGGGAAAAGAACCTACTCTTGCACAGCCTAATAATACAACAGTAACTTCTCTCACAAAGCACATATGTTTTTCTTACATTGCCTCATGTATTTATTTATTTACTTTTAGAAATGGAGTCTTGCTTTGTTACCCAGGCTGGAGTGGTGCAGTGGCAGGATCATAGCTCACATAGTAACCCCAATCTCCTGAACTCAAGCAATCCTCCCATGCTAACAGCTAATAATTTTTTTAACTTTATTTTGTAGAGATGGGGGTCTTGCTGTGTGTTCCAGGCTGGTCTCAAACTCTTGGCCTCAAGTGACCCTCCCACTTTGGCCTCCTAAAGTGCTGTAATTACAGATATGAGCCACTGTCTGGCCCTCACCTGTTTATGTGAAACAATCAAGGGTTCTGAGACACAGGTGCAGGTCATGGAAGAGGGAGGGGTGCTTTTCCTCTAAGATGGGACAGAAGAAGGAGGCGATGGATAAAAGTAAGAAGTGTTTATTTGCAGAAAAGAAAAGAAATGCAGGCAGGTCTGGTAAAGTTGAATTATCTCATACCAGTTAGCCTAGAACTCAGTGAAGTAGGACCCTGGGACCCATCTCCAGTGAGGAGATGGTGGGTTTGCAAGGGTGTAGAAGGAGAGGACAATGATAACTGGATAGTTTTGGAATAGTCTTAGTCTTCGTGGTCAGTATGCCCCGTAGTCAGTAAGACAGGAGTTCTCTAAAATACAATAAGACCTATCAATAGATACAGAAGTCCAAAATTAAAGTAATATTTACTCAACAGAAACTTAGCTTTCAATAACTTACTGAGAATTTTTTAAAGGGTAACTCTTCTCTTACAATATAATGTGTTGTTGCATTCATATTATTGATTATTAATATGTTCATTCTAAAAACCCATCATAACAAGATTACTAATTTAATTTTTTCACATTGTTCAAATTTCCAAATATTAATTAAGGGGGTACAAGTGTTTTTGTCACAAGGGCATCTTGTATTATGCTTAAGTCGGGGCTTTAGGTGTGCCCATCACCAGAATAGTATTCGTTGTACCCAATAGGTAAGTTTTTACCCCACACACCTTCCCACCCTCCCCCTTCTTGGTTTCTCATGTCCTTTATGTGGCTTTGTGCCCATGTGTACCCATCTATTAGCTCCCACTTATTAGTGAGAACATATGGTGTTTGGTTTTCCATTCATGAGATACTTCACTTAGGATAATGGTCTCCAGTTCCTTCCATGTTGCTGCAAAAGACATTATTTCATTCCTTTTTATGGCTGAGTAGTACTCCATGGTGCGCGCGTGTGTGTGTGTGTGTGTGTGTGTATATGCATATATATATATCACATTTTCTTTATCCACTCATGAATTGAAGGACACTTAGGTTGATTCCACATCTTTGCAATTATGAATTGTGCTGTGATAAACATTCAAGTGCAGGTGTCTTTTTGACATAATGACTTCATTTCCTTTAGGTAGATAACCAGCATATTAATTTTTTTAAAAAAGCTTCCATAGAAGGAGAATCAAGAACAACATCAGAGCTTGGGTGCTATGTGCTATGCAGGGGGGAAAAAGAGGAAAGAACAAACCCTTATCTGTAAAATCACAGAATGCTATCAATAGTAAAACCCAAGAAAGAAAGCATATCTGCCCAAAATAAGAAGAAAGATTAATCAAATTGCTAGGTGTCCTATGGAAGTACCTTTTTAAACATTTATTTCTTCTAGCTTTCTCCTGTGGCAAACAATCATACACCTTGTAGGAAATGAATTCTCTGGAGAATACAGACACTAAAGAAAACCTATGCGAGCTTGACGATGTACACCAGCTCATTCATCAACGCAGCTCGAAAGCTTAACTAGACATTCAAATTCATAGGTTACTCGGTTTGGTTTACTAGGGCCAGCCACAGAATCGGCTGTGTGTTCTCTGCACCTTGTTTGCTGCGTCACCTCCTTCCTCTCAAAGGTAGCCGGAGCGGCCTTCCGTTTCTTGCCTGAGCTTCCTGGTTTCACTCGGGGAGTGTAATGAAGTTTTTGTGACAGCTGGTCACATTACTAGCATCACCAGTCCATATTTCCTGTTCAAATTTCAATCAAGCCACAAACCCTTGAGAATCATAGCTTTGGTTTGGTTTGGCTACAAAACGTTTTTTTTTTTTTTAAAGAAAACATGAAACCACACAACGAGTCTATGGTCCCGAAGGCTGCCAAGCAACCCTGGTTGACCTAGTTAGTGCTGTAGTGGAAAATGGGAGGGGAGCAGTCAAAGAACACATGCTAATTCAAATATCCAGAAGACTAAATTTTTTTTTTTTTTTTTTTTTTTTTGAGACAGGGTCTCGCTCTGTGGCCCATGCTACAGTACAGTGGCTGCAAACTCAAACTCCTGGGCTCAAGCAATTCTCCTGCCTCAGCCTCCGATGTAGCTGGGACTACAGGTGAGCTCCACCAGGACACCCGGCTCATTTTTCTATTTTTTTTGTAAAAACGGAGTTTCATTCTTGCTCAGGCTGGTCTCAAACTCCTGGCCTCAAGTGATCCTCCTGCTTTGGCCTCCTGGAGTGCTAGCATTACAAGCTCGAGCCACCATGCCTGGCCAGAAGACTTAAATATTTTAAACTTAACTCTTTAAAATAAAAACAACCAAATATTTGGGGCTGATAGAGAATACATCAGAAATTAAAGCCATTTCTTCTTTAAATTGCAGATTCTCCAATTAGCATGAAATTAAACTCAGTTTAAACTCTGAGTTTAATTTAAACTTGATGAGTTGACGTTTGTTCAGCTCTGCCAGTTCCTTTTATATTCCTTAGTTTACAATATTTTATTTTTAAAGCAATCACAAAATCAATACTGCAGGAAATAGTATGGGATAAGAATTTACTTGGAAAGATTTTTAAAATTTTGTTTCCAACGTATATTTCTCAGTAAAGCGCCACACTGTGCTCTTTGCCGAGTTCCATTCCTTATTTAAAAAGCAGATCAATGAGATTCATATTTGTAACATTTACGCAAAATTTCCAAATTATTCTTTGTCTCTATTTATAGTAGATGCCAAAATAAGTCTTTGGTTTCGAGTGAATCTTTATATTTTCCTTTACAGAGTCATGCAAAACCAGGATCTCTTCTTGAGCTAAGCTTTAAAAACATTTCTGGCAGTGTCAATACCAAAATAAATATCAGTTCCATTCCTGAAAACTAACATGGAATGGAGTTGACTATAAAAGTGATGTTGTCGCAACTTATTTCAACAAAGAGAAGTCCTAAAATTAAAAACATGTTTCTTTTGTCATGTGTCATACAAGAAAAAAATGGGGGAAAAAAAAGGAAATCTTAGTGTGTTCCTAATTTAGATTCCTCTTCTTTATTGTAAACTTAACTTTCTCCAACACTGACACACACAAATACGTTGTGCCACTCTTGAGGACTGAGGACATTTCTTTTTTCAGTTTTGGTTCCTACCACTTGAACATAAAAAAAAATGAAGCTTATATACACATATCATAAGAGTGATGATGGGAGGTGTCTATACACACGTTTCTTTTCTTTCCTTTTTATTTTTTGACACAGGATCTCACTCTGTTGCCGGGTATAGTGCAGTGGTGTCATCATAGCTCACAGCAACTTCCAACTCCTGGCCTCAAGTGATCCTCCTGCCTCAGCCTCCAGAGTAGCTGGGACTACAGGTGAGCTCCACCGCCCCCAGCTAATTTTCCTATTTTTTGTAGAGTTGGGGGTCTCAATATGTTGCTCAGGCTGGTACACACATGTTTCTTGAACACAGTTTTGGTCTTAACTTGCAAACCAGAGCATCATGAAACCTACTTTTTTTAATAAATTATTACGGTTTGGGATATTGGTTTTAGTGCCCATCAATTAAATGTTTAAGTAAATGTTCAAGTAAATGATCAAATAAATGTTTTGATCAGTTCACAAACTAGTAAATTGTGTAGTTAACAATATTAGTAATCATAACTTATGGTTACCTATATCTATTAACGTATTCTGTATAAAATGTTTTTGTAACTTTAGCCAGGAGGTTTATGGAAATTCACAATGAGGCACAGACTAAATCTATGTGAGCAAATCTACATTTCTAGAATAAGTAAATCACTTACTCATTAAAGACAAATGTATGTCTTCATCATATTTTTGAGAGCAATTCTTGAATCTTTGTAGACATGTGGCATTAAATCCAAAGTGCAGGAAGCTGACAGCGGGTGTGGTCAGAGGACTGTTGGGTGTCGGGGGGTGATTGGCTTACTCTTTTTATGGCTTCTTCACTCCATGATCTTTGCTAAGGCAATTCTTTCTTAGTTTGCTCATCTAAAAAATGGGTATAAAAGCACTTGCTACTCCACCGTTTAGACTCCCAGGGGCTTTCTGAACAATGCTTCTCATTAGTATGTCATCTTTCTCAGCCAATTATTTTGTTTTGATTTGTGTCCAAGTGGCCTCCACCCAGGCTCTGAGACCTCAATTTCACTGCTGGTAAAATAAATGAAATTGGAATCGTTAACAGATGCCATGCTATAAATTCTTATGGGCTCCAGCCAATTGCATAGCAAGCTTTAAGGCTGCTTATGAGGGTTAATAAGACAATCATCTATAAAAGGATCTTGAGGGTAAACAGCAGAGTTAGAGCCACCACACTGACCACAGGCCTACTCGTTGAGACATTTGTCTCTCAAATTGTGATCTGCTAATCACATTCATCAGAATCACCTGTAAGCTTATTTATTCATTGTAGTTTTTAATTAGAAATTGGCCATTAATTGTACAAATTTATGGGTACAAAGTGCTGTTATAATTTATGAATACAGTGAGCAATAATTAAGTCAAGCTAGTTAACATATCCATCACCTTCAATACTTAACATCTTCTGTGGTGAGTACCTTTGAAATTTACTCTCTAAATGTAGATTTCAAGACTTTTCAGTAGACCCTAACGAATGAGAAGCCCTAGGGCAGAGATTGGGAATCTGCATTTTTAAATGAGCTGGGTGGGGTGGTGGTGAATCTGATTGGAGAGTTTTATACTTGAGACTTTCTGTAAACCATAAAGCACGGGGAACAAGCTTGAGCGAAAGGTTCAGAGCGGGAATAGGTGGCTGTTCTCATCTACTCAGCTTCCTTCCAGCATTTGGACGGCTGGTTTACAGTTCTCAGCTGAGATACTCAATTATAATTATTTTTGTGGAGTGGTAGGCAATTCACTATTGGGGTGATGCTGTCCGGAATATAATAAATAACATGTATGTCGCTCTACGAGAGGGATTGGGATTGGAAAGAAGAAAACCTTCAGACTCAGGTAGGGATTCACGTGCTGTTCGATATTTCCTAGATTAGAGGTTCTTTCTCCTTCCCCTCGGACACTCATTGTCGGGGTGTCCCCCTTCCATCTCCAGGGAGGGGAGATAAGTTCCCCAGGCCACATCTGTAAGATTCTACATGGTTGTAGAATTGGAATTTACATTCCAATGGAATTTACATTCCATACCCATTGTCCCTGCCACCACCGTCTGTGGGGAACCTTGCAGATCTGTGGAGGTCTAGAAGGTTGTAGAGAAGTCATGGAAGGTTGTAACTTGGCAGTAGGATCCCTGACTATCCCCAGAATTGCTTAATTCAGTTTTTAAACTTGTCATTTTATTCAACAAACATTCGAGGACAGATATACATTGGGAGGAGCCCAGATTTGGAGTCCGAGTGACATCGTGTAAAACGTGTTCTCAATCTTACTCTCAGATTCTTCGTGTGTAACGACGGGATGATAATTACACCTACTTCACAGGCTAGATGTGAGGATAGAGTGAGATTTGAAGTGAAAGCGCTTCTTTGTAAACTGTAAGGATGGGGCAAGAATTCTTATTTTCATCTGCAAGATGCCATGATAAGGGTTCTAGGAATACAAAAATGTTTCAGACAGTTCCCCCAATGAATGTGCAGTCTTCTAGAGGTGTCAATATCTATATAAGTAACAATAATATGAATGTCACTGGAGTGGCTGAAATACTGAAGGAGTTCCAAAGGATTTTGTCTGGGGTCATCTGGAAAGGTTCATCACAGACCATGACGGCACATCATTTGGGCTTTGGAGTGTAGCTGGGATTTCAATTGACAAGTAAAGCTGAAACAAGAGGACATTTCTGGGGAAGAAAAGGACACGCAGAGCGACATAGAGCTTAAAGGACAGAAAATGTGCTTGGCAAAGGATACCTAAGTCACTTGGCCCCCAGTTCCATCTCTGCCCTGGGCCCACACCCTTGCGTGTGGCAGCGTGAGGGGGCAGATTTAAATGTACAGTGGCTGTTGTCAGTTACACGTATTCGTTTGTCCCCTGTGATACTCACTTAAATCTAAAGCCAGAGCACCTCTAGAAATGTAGAGTGCTCGTCCGGATGCTAAAACTGGAGCATGTCAGTGCTGAAATATTTCACAGCAATATGTACACAAGGATGAAACATGACGAACTAAGTGAGGATTTTGTTCTTAATAATTTTCCGTCCTCAGTGTGTTCAAAATAAAAATGGTTTGAGTTTTCGCAAGCTTCTGTCTTCATTCGATCAATTAATCCTGCGGTCCCCAAGCCCCGGGCCTGGGACTGGTACCGGTCTGTGGCCCGTTAGGAACTGGGCGGCACAGCAGTAGGGGACCGGTGAGCAAGCCCGAGAAACTTCCTCTGCATTTACAGCCACGCCCCATCGCCTGCGTCACCGCATAAGCTCCGCCTCCTGTCAGATCAGTGGTGGCATTAGATTCTGCATGGTGGTGAGTAGTATAATGATCTCATTGTCTATTACAATGTAATAATAATAGAAATAAAGCGCACAACAAATATAATGTACTTGAATCATCCCGAAACCATCCCCCCCCACCCCTGTCCATGGAAAAATTGACTTCTATGAAACCAGTCCCTGGTGCCAAAAAGTTTGGGGACCACTGAACTAAGGCTCTCATTTGCTGCCAGGCCTAATCAAGATATAAGTTCTTATTTAAATAATTGACTTTTTTTACAAAAAGTTTATGGAAGCACATAACTACTGAAAATACCACCTTCTGTGTAAAATTTAATTTTAACATATTTAAGAAATTGTCTATTGAATACAAACATTTGATTTAAAATATTGGAATAATGGAGGGTGTAGCCTGTTAAGAGCGTAAACTCTGGAGTCAGACTGACTAGGTTTGTAACCCATCTCTACTGTTCAGTAGCTGTGTGATCTTGAGCCAGTTACTTAACCTTTCTGTGCCTTTTACCACCTGCAAAACACAACCACTATTACCTATCTCATATGGTTGTTATGAAGGTTAGGAGGGCCTGGTATGTGGTAAACTCTCAATAGATTGTAGCTATTAAGTCCAAATATTTTAAGGTAAAATAACAGCTATTTAAGAGTTTAGATGGAGTTCAATAGCTTCATAACAATGTTATTAAACCCATATTTAAAACAAGTAGCCTTTGTAGTTAAATTAATTTATAAAAATCAATAAGCAATTTTCATTTAAAAAATTATTTTTCTGAATTTCATTGCTTTAGCATCCAGGAAGAATTTTTTAGAATGAAATGTTCTTTTATTTATGAATTGAACTTTCCGTGCACTTAGAATTAAGCTTGTCTATACCTATCAATTTATACATCTAAAAAGCTGTTTTCTCAATATGGGATCTAACATCAAATTTTTAACGTATTAATGATATTTCTGCTTTTTATATTCAAAGAGATGTTGATTACAGAACACACTGATAGGAACAGGGAATTTGATTTTGGTGGTGGGTCTCCCAAATAAAGTATTTATATTAATAATTTAGTAAGCTCTTTAATAGGTTTCTATTCAGAGCCTGCAGATCTTGTATTTTGTAATACAGTGGTTCTCAAATTTCAGAATCACCTGAAGCCTCTTTAAAGCACAGATTTCTGGGCTCCATCCTCAGATTGACTGATTAGGATGTCTGGGTGGGGGCTGAAAAGGTGCCTCTAACAAGTGCTCAGGTGATCCTGATGATGCTGCTCACGAAGTCACACTTTGAGAACAACCGCTATTAAGTCATTATGAGTTAAAAATATTGGATTCTTATTTTGTAATTAGAATAAAATTTTATTAAGAAATTCATGGCTGGACATAGTGGCTCATGCCTGTCATCCCAGCACTTTGGTCTTGAACTTCTGACCTCAAGCGATCCTCCTGCCTCGGCCTCCCAGAGTGCTTGTATTATAGGCATGAGCCACTGAGCCTGGCTATTATCCTAGCACTTTGGGAGGCTGAGATTTGAGGATCGTTTGAGGCCAGGAGTTCAAGACCACCCTGAGCAACATAGTGAGACACCCCCCCCCCAAAAAAAATAGAAAAATACTTAGCCAGGTGTGGTGGTGCATACCTGTAGCCCCAGCTATTCGAGAGGGTGAGGTGGGAGGAACACTTGAGCCCAGGAGTTTGTGGTTGCAGTGAGCTATGATGACACCACTGCACTCCAGCCCAGGCAACAGAGTGAGATGTTATGTCAAAAAAAAAAAAAAAATTGTTATATATTTTTCTCTTCTTTGATCCAGGGAGCAAATATTTTTTAAAAAGCATATAGCTTTTAGATGCCAAAGAACAAATAAAATCTAGGAAAATTTACTTCTCAGGAAACTATTTCTGGATTCCATTGCCAATTTTTTTTTTTTTTCATTTTAGGTTTGTGCTGCTAAAACCTCTTGTATTTTCTTTCTCCTCTTTACCATACCTTCTTATTTTGATAGTGGTGACAATCTTTCCTTATGAGATTTTAGGATTTTGTTTTGCCCGGGTGAGTCCTTAAAATATCATTTCCTGTATCCACCTGCACATTGCCTTGTAATCTATAATTACATTGAATCACCATTTAAAAGTACACTTTCTGGAATGTGGTACTTTGGAAATAATCTTTAATTGCAGAAAATGTTGCTTATCCAGCGCAGTAGGCATTAGTCTCATGGAAGAAAAAATGGGCAAAAAATAAAATAAAATAAAATAAGGAGAATATGCTCAGCCAGAGTAAACATCAAAATTATCTAACCACAATGAAAAGGTAAATATTATTTAGGAAAAATATAAAGATGAGACAAATGGCTAATGACAAATTGCCAATTTCCTTATATAAGCAAACCTTGCTACTAGGAGCTTTCCATTCATGTAATGGCACCAAATATACCTGATGCCAAAGCCTTTTTTGCAGGATTTGAATTGCCCTCTATGATTTTGCTCCGGTGACCAAATATGCTCTCTACATATGCATTTACATTGTATCGGGTATTATAAGTAATCTAGAGGTGATTTAAAGTAACGGGAGGATGTGTGTAGGTTATATGCAAATACTATGTATTTTATAGAAAGGCCTTGAGTATCCGTGGGTTTTGTCATCCGTCAGGGTCTAGGAAATAATTCCCCTTGGATGCCTCCTGAACGACGATTGTACTACCATCCTTTCTTTCCATCCCTTCTCATTTTTGTGGTTTCCCTTGCACAGTTTGGTAGAGAGAGGATGATCTTAAAATGAAGTTTGAGGTCTCAGTCCACCTGCGAGATCTTTCTCTGAAAATTCAGGTTCCGTATCCATAGAAGGGCAGGGGTCATTGTATTTGCCCAATTTCCTAAGTGTGTAGTGAGAATCAAGTTAGACAAGGTAGGTAAAAATGATTTGCAAGCATAGCTTCCATGTCAGGGCCAGGAGGGGGATGAAACGAGGGAGGAGCCCAGGGCACACAATTTCAGGAGGAACACACTCCCAGGATCTTGCCCGTGTAGGGCAGGGTGAGGGTTGCCTTTCATTTCTCTCCTGTGACTGTTGTCATTGTCACCTGCAACTCAGCTGTGCCCAAGGCTTAACATCTGGCATGAATCAGATTTAAATACCCTTATTTCTCCCAGGGGAGATGTCTTGAACAGAGACTACAGTTTGGGGATTACAAAAATAAAGTTGTTAGCTAGTAGAGGGCCCTGCAAAAGTTCACGATGGAAACGGGTAACCTAATCGACCCATGAATAAGGCCAGTCTGGGTTTGAAGAACTTTGAGCTAAGACGACTAGGTGTACAGCGGCTTGAACATTTAAAAAGAATTTGCATCTAATAAGCTCCTTCCCAGAACAACGTTTCCTCCTAGGGCCCCCAAAATAAAGAATTAAAAGAATCCTACTCTATTTAATTCAGAACCCGTATTTAAAAACGTAAAAAGCAAACAAAACCTGCACACAATCCGGGCAGAAAAGCCCTTTCTATGACTTACTCTCAAAACTGTTCTGCTTCCCAAGCAACTTTAAGGGAAATTTTTCTCTGCCTCAACATAACATTCAGACGAAGATTACTACATAGTGACAAAGCTAAATCATCTCCGGAGGATAGAGTTACTTGCTCACTAATGACTATCATCTGCCAAGACCTAGTATGCTATTAATACTTATAAAGCTCCCTAGACTCGAAGTCCATTACTAGCAAAAGTACAAGTCCATTTTTATTCCAGGTAATTAATCTAATTTGACTTTCTCCTGGTCGCTGCTTAGCAGAAATGGACGCTGACTCCTTTTCCTGCGAAGAACAAACAGATCTTTAGAGAGACTTCTCGCTGCCTGACCTTAAAGCGACAGTTCTGCCTCTGATTCATGCCTCTTTGGTGTTTAGAGAATTCTCCAAGTGCAGAAGCTGGTCCAGGGCTGAGGTTATTAGCAGAGAAGAGACCCTGTGCCCGATGCTGGCATGTGAGAAAGGAGTTAGGGGGAGAAGAGCTGACCAGAGACAGGAACCAGGCTCCCAACCCCAACAGAAAACGACAAATAACCAAACTTCGAGTGCACCTGGGATTGTACACAGAGAATACAGAACTGGGGGCAGTCGATTTCACCCTTGTGCCTTGGTTGCTTCCTTCAAAGAGAGCTGAGAAAGCGTTTATCTCACCCTAAGTGAGATGGCTCTTAAAGAATGAAGTTCAAAAGTGTTGGTTTCAGTTCTTTACACGATCTCCACCTAAGATGCCTCTGGCAAAGAAATGACATGTTTGAAGATGCCTTTCCGTGGTTCTAGTTAACTCTTCTACTGAAAGCTAATTAAACGGGAAAAATGAGAGTCTGTCGCAGAGTGAGGACAGGACTTAGTCTGTACTGGTCACCCAAGCAATCAGTGCAGAATTCTTGGGAATATATATGATATATGTTATGGATATTTCTGGATCAAATTGACTTTACACTCTCGTAGCCTTATTTGACTCATCCTACTCTGGAGTCTGATTATTTTTTCCTATTCTGAAGTTAAGTTGTTGTAAATCAGATCAAACAGAGAAAAATGGCAAACTATAGATCAGCAGGAAATTAAAATCACTGAGAAGCCTACTATCCAAAGATAACTCCAGTTAAAGCTTACACTGTCTATATAAACATTTCTTTCCAGACTTTTAGGCATATTGATACACACATGCTTTCTTTCGTAAAAAATTTATAACTTATGTTTTCACTTTCATGATAATCTTTCCATGTAAATAAGCTTTAATACATCATTCTTATTTGCTGCATTATGTAACACGGTATAGATATAATTTATGCATTTATTAGATTAGGTTGAAATATATTAATACTATAACGAAGGGCACCTTTATCAGTGCAGATAGATTACAAAATGCTTAATTTTCTTTCTTTATTGTGAAAGAATGCCCTACCTATTCTAGACATGTTCTTAATTTTGAAGCCCTCAGGTAGTATAATGTCTAATCTTCGGCCATAGATGTAGGCCTGTTGGAGCAGAAGTTGTCAGAGTTCTACCACATTCCTTCCAGCTCCTCACAATTTCTGTGCCCCCACTGGCTCTCAAGGGTCAACACCTTCTTCTTCGATGGAAAACTCCTGTTCCTCGTGGAACCCCACCATGCCTGCATGTACAGGGAGCTGGAAGTACCTGGGGGTTCATGTCTTACAGCGGCACTCCTTAACCAATGATTGATAGGGAATATAAACATCTCAGCTCTTTCACCTGCTGGCATGGAAGATTCTCTGGTGTGAGGTGTGTGTTTTGTACTGTTTTTCAGTGTTGTCCCACTGGATGAAGAGCCACTTGCCTATTATAACTGCTGGCTTACAATGTGCCCCTGATTGACTACCTTCCCTTCCCTGGTCATTTTTTCTCCAGCCACCCTTGTTCCCTGCACACGCCACTACATTGCTTATGCTTGAATCCTGGCCTCAGTGTCTGCTTCTGGGAATATACCCCAACTCAGACACCTGTTACGGTCACTACAACAGCAGAGATTCTGAGGCTGTGGCCTGTGTTTGTTGTTACAGAGATATTGTGGGGGATTCATCTCATCATCAAATGGTAACACTTTTCTTACTTCTCAAATCAGTGTCACGTTTGAGACATTCACAGGGAAGCAGAGCAGTTAAGGCCATCTTTAGTTTTCACATGGGCAAAGTATAGAGCCTTTGAGTCTAAGAAATTTTTTTTGTGCAAGGTCATGCAGCTAATTAGAAGTAGAGCCGGTCCAGCACCTATGTTTCTGATTAGATAATTGTAGCTCTACCAAATGTCGCCAATATTTTAAAACTGAGGTTGACTTGGGACAGATATGTTGCCTGAATTAATTTTAGGAAGCCTAAACCTTGAAACAGAGAGTCTTTGAAGCATTTTTGAAGCATAATTGTTTACTACCTATGCTTCATTCCTGATCCTACACTCCACCTTTCATCGCTTTATGTTCCTTTCCCAGCACCCCTTTCACTTTCTTTAGCACCTAAGGGTGAATTGTTTCTACGAGGCACTCTATGGCATCATAGACTGATAATCGCCATCTAGTTGAACTTTGGCAGGTGGTACTCATGGCGGACAGTGATGTGCATAAATAGGTGTAGTTCAAGGCAGAGTGCGGCAAGCAGTCTAAGGGAGGTGCAAAGTCCTTTGGGAGAGCAGAGGAAGGAAAGATAAATTCTGGCAGAAGGAGCAGGGAAGGCTTGCTGGAACAGGTGGCCTTTAAGCTGAGCCTGGAGGGATGGGCAGGATTTCCACAGGCGGATGTTGAAGCAGGGGAGGAGGAGAAAGGAGCAGCGTGAGCCTGGAAAAATGCAACACATGTTCAATGGAGTGGGGTGATTGGCTCACGGGATGCAGTGAGAGGGGGAAGAAACCTGTGTACACGACCCTCCCCTCGATGCCCAGGAGTTTTAATTTTCTATGAACAGTGATCTATGAGCAGGAAAGTGTCATAATGACATCTGCATTTTAAGAACATTTATCTTAAGATACAATTCTTTTGTTGTTAGATGTTATTCATTGTGTTTTACTCAGTCATTGTTTTAGTAGGGAATAATATTCACGTAGAATAACATCAGGGCTCTTTACCTTGGCCGTGGCCCCAGAGTATCTGGCCCTTGAGAGCGGAACCTCGAATTGCTCCTATGTCATTTTGCACACTGGCTTCTGAGCACATTTGTCTTCTAGAAGTTCCTAGAAAACACCTGGTCCCGCTCTTTCCTGGTCCAAGGATTTTGTGCTTGTTCTTTCTCCGGCCTCTTAGAACTGACTTCTTAACTGGCTTCTCCTTAACTGATATTTCCTCAAAGGGAATTTTCCTGTCCACCCAATCTAAAATAACACTCCAGGTATTTTCTACATAGCAACTAACAAGCTTATTTATTATTTCCTTATTTATTTTCCACTCTCTGCTACTATAATCAGCTCCATGAAGACATGAATCATACAGTTACGATCCTCTGGGGTATTTCCTGAACTTGGCAAAGTGACTAACACATATAAGAGACTCAATAAATGCTTGTTGAATGAATGAATTGAATGAAGTAGAATTAGCATTGTTAGAAAACTGGAACTATGTTACGTTGCTTAGAGATTCACCTAAATAAGTTATTCAGTATCTGATGATAGAAGTTGGTATCAAGGACGCTGGAACTTACCAGTCCATGTGTAGAATATCTTACATCTTTGCTATTCCTTACTCACGTTAGTTATTCAGGTGGAATTTCCTCTTGGTACATTTGTTCCTTCTTCCCCACCTCTCCCACCTCCAACATTTTCTGGCCATTATTTCCGACGAAGTGCTGGGCTTGGTCATTTTCCCCACGATCTGCAAACGGATTGCTCTTTCACAGATGGCCACGAATTGAGTTGCCCAAGACCTGGTCATAAGTCATGACTTGCTGAAAAGCAAGGGAGTTTTTCTGAAGTGAAAGGGGCCTTTGGAAGGCACCCAGCAACTTTTGAAACAGCTCCAGCAGCCGAGCTCGTAGGCCCAGTACCTTCCCTGGCAATCTGGTTTCCTGATTTACTACGAGGTAGGGAGCTGTTTATGATGCTTTTGATAGAAAATAAATGGCTCCTAATTCTGCCGTATGATGAAGTTCATATTTGAAATGTTTGAATAGGTTTTTCAGACCATGGTTCTACAATTGGCTATAAAATTTTACAGTCTTGTTCCAAGGATATAAAAGTCTGTGATGGGAGCCTCCACTCCAGGCTACAACTGGAGGAATTCTTCTAAAGGCCAAGGCTACAACTCAGAGACTCTCCATCTTGGCGTTGAAACCAAAAATACACTTAACCGAAGAATCAGTGGATAAAGGCAGATAAGTTTGATCTGAGACTACTTCTAAACTTAAATTTCACATGGAAGGTGAATGCAATATTACTAATGTACACATCCCATGACTTCTAAAATGAAATGCAATCATACCTGTATGACACAACTCATTTGGAAGCCCAGCTCATGTGAGAAGAGACTGTCATATAACTCTTTTTATTGTGCCAGTGGACACAATGAGATACCATCTTAGCAGTGGCCTTTTGGATATTCAGGGGAAATAAGTAATACTGTTTGAAAATATTTGCATCAAAAATATTTAAACTTAAAAATCTAGTAGTTAAAATGGTGCTTTTCTGTTATCTTCAAAATTGACTTAGGTGGAACTCCAACAGGTAAGCCTCTGTTATGAAATGGGATTTCTATTCACTTGCCTCTAGTCACGTAGACATACCCAAACTTACGCTCTGATAGAAAAACAAACATTTGGTTATCTCCTTGTGCATACTTGGGAAAGAGAAAAAAAAAGAAAAAAGCAAAAGATCTGACCTTTTGGTAGTCCCTTTCTCCGTCCTGCGTTCTGGCCAGTGCACAAGTAAATAAAGGCTGGAAACTACAGGCGTGCTCTGCCCTTCTTTCTCATGAACTCGGATTCAGCCAACGCCAGATACGAAACCAGAAACAGAGAGTCTTACTACTCTACTGCGGCGCCTTCCCTGCCTCAGATCCAATTTTTCCAAAGAACTACACCTGAATGTGACTGGTTTGGATTCCAAGAATCCTTTTTAATGACTGTGGTTACGATCCTTTAGGAAAAAGCCAGGAATGAGACCGCTGTCTCTGGTGTGCAGCAAAAGCCAGAAGCCAGAGCTTTCAGAGCGTGGAGTGCCACAGGAGACACCTGAGCCAGGAGCAGGCAAACCAGCAGGCTATTTTAGATGCCACAACTGTCGGTATTCACTTGTCGTTCAAGGACCTAGGGGGGAAAATGCATAGCACAACTGCTGTACTGTCACAATAGCAACAAAACTAAACTGCTCCAAAAGATGATGAGTGTGAGAAGCTGCCAACTGCCGGGAACAACAGGCACACCGTCTCTAGTACGATCTGTGCTTTGCAGTCCCTGCAGAGCAAAACCAGTGGTTCAAATGTCCATTTCCGCCCTGTTCCCACCGCACTTTGCTCAGAGGTCACTCTTCCTACTGTTATTTGTTAACAGGTTTGTTTCTTCTAGTGGCTTGCGAGCTGCTGGAAGGCAGGGACTAGACCTTATTATTTTTATATTCCCAATGCCTGGTACATTGTAGAAACTCAGTAAGTGTTTGTTGAATATACAACTCAGAACGCTGACAAAATAGGACCAAAGTTCTAAGCTGACGGCCAGTATGTTGGCATTATCTGTGACTTTGTCATATCTAAATAGAGATTCTTACTTTAAATCCACATGCTCTAAGTTACTCATTTTTTTTTCATGCACCCCCAAAACATTTTCTAGGCAACTACTCTGTGTCAGCTACCGAGGGGGTTACACAGATGGAAAAAAAAATCTTTTCCCTTCCTTCAGTGAGATTACTGAGTGTGTCAAGAACCACACTCTATATATTCAGAAGTCACTCTAATAAATATTTTTGGGTTTATTTGATAGTTCTGGCTGCCATTTGAAACAGAAAATCAGTTCAACACCTCTGCAGTTAATAGTGACTCATGGCTCCAAACCTCAATTGGCCAATGTTTTAATCATATGGAGACAATTTGAACTTTACCGCCCTCAAGAAACAACGGGAATATCTAATGCAAGAATTAGGAATGCGTATCAGTTTTCACAGTGCAGTGGTCATTAAGAAAGTACACTTTCTTGTTGTCATTAAAGGGACTTTTAGTAGCCAAACTATTATTCTGGGGTGTGGTGAGTCTAAAGACCCCAGTGGCCTCTCTGCCTTTGATCTTTAGAGTTTCTGAAGTTGTGGGATTTTGCATGCTACACTGCTAATCTGGGAAAATGTACAATCACTATAAAAGGAAATTTTTCTATTAGTCCAAGAATAATCGTTTATAGCAAAACCACCTGACAGAAACATGTGGGTGCGTATCACCCTTATGAAGACTGAAGATATTTTTACAACTGAGGATTATTTTCTTCCCTTTATACAAATCCATATGGTGCCTAGGCAGACATCAGTCATCAGCAATGCTGTCTCATTCGACCCCAAGAATAGCATTCAGAAGGTTTGCTCCAAATTCAGAGTTAGTTGGTTTATCTTCCGTAGCCTGATTACTCAAAGTCAGTATCATGTGAACTCAAGTGGAGTCGCATGGCAAGTATAAACATGGTGGCCATGGAATATGGCTTTTCTGCCTTGGACATACTCCGCTTGATCTATACCCCGCTTCCTGCGGTTTTCTCTTCTGGAGTCAAATGTTTCCTTGTCTCTCCAAGGGATAATACTTGCCCCGGTGAACAGTCCATCTGGCTGCTGAGTCTCATAGACCTCAGGGGACACCATGGGTAAGGACTACTGCACCTCATCCATCCATCCATCCATCCAATCATTCATCCAACAGAGAGCAAGTGAGGGATATGTCTACTGGTAATATCTATTGGAGAGTCAGTCTCAAGTAGATGTCTGGTTGTGTGCATGTATGATTCCCATTATAAAAGGGGAGTGGGTGAGCAGAAGCAGCACTATGCTAACGTGGTCTGGCTAAAGAAGATTCGGATGTCTTCTTCTGGGGAGTGACTTTCCTCTGACAAACAGAAGAAAAAAAGTTTCAGATAGACACAGACTCATTTCTGTCCCTGAATCCTGTCCAGAGGCTGCATTTGTTGGTTAAAGGAATTCTAAGCGTGACCAAATAAACCAGTCTAAATGAAGCATTTGGACTAGAGAAGACACTAGTTTGCAAAAGGGGGAAAACCTGAGCACATATATCACAGAGAAGATCCATCCCAACTCCATACCAATCCCTTGGCACAAACCGAAGGAAGGAAGAGTCATTGCTGTCACTTCAATAAGCCAAAATGCACCACAGCCCTTGAAATCCTGGGAAGGGTAGTCAAAGGCGATAGCTGGTACTTCATCCGTCACAGGAGCTGAAGGCATTGCTGGGCTGCTAGAAATGGTTGGGACAATTTATTTCAATGAACCTCAGCCTTGGGGAGTCCAAGCTCTGGGTTGATTTAGTATTGCAGTGAGCAGTAGGAAAAATGATACCAACTAAACAATTACAACCACAACAACAACAATGAACTTTGCTGCATTTATATGAAATCTTTCTATTGTCCCCAAAGCAAAATGATTTTGCCTCCCCTTTGGCACATAGCTTGCAGGCTGCACCTTGGACCTTTGCGAAATCTGTCTTGCGACACTTCACGTACTGTTGATTTAGGTTCAGCCTAATGATGGAGGCTTGAAAGGGAGCACGGTGCAGTAGCAAGATGGAGAGATAGGGAATTAGGAAACCCGAGTTCTAGTGCTATTTTGACAACCAACACGTGCAATCTTTAAGCACAGGCAACATTTTGGGCTGTCACTTCCTTATCTGTAAAATAAAGAGATTAAGCATATGACTTCTTTATACTTCTAAAACTCTATGAGATAGAAGGCATCAAACACGTAACGTGTGTCTTGGGGGAGAAGGAGCAAAGGAAGTCGTGGAAAGTGCCACACTGTGTGCTTTGCCCAGAACTTACAGGAGAACCCAGGAAGCTTTCCTTGAAAGTAACATTTTACTACTCTAGGACCCAGGGCATCCATCTGTCCACATCTTTACCAGCTCTAGGCAGTTTTTACCTTATTGTTGACATGCATGTCTTGCCTTTCCCATGAGCAATAAGCTCCTTGGAAAACGTGACCCATCCAATGGTCTGCCACTCCTAGCTCTGGCTCCATGAACACGTGTTGAATGAATCAACGGTCCCATGAAACGTGCTTGATTAGCTCTTCCCCCCAAATCATTATTATTTCCATTTCAAAGATAAAATTAAGACCCAAACATTTTAATTTATTTATCTCAGTTCACAAAATGGGATTTGAAGCCTCAGTTGCAAAGTATTCACGGTAATGAACTGTTCTTTTAGCAAACCTTCCCAAATATCATTCTGAAGACCTTTGCTTCCCAACCCTAATCTGCTGGTATCAAAAGCCTGCAAAATAATAACAACAGCAATAATAGTAATAATTGAGTTTTATGCCTGAACTAAAAGCATTATCTCATGTAATTCTTAAAACAGCCCTATACAATTTTAGATGAGGCTTGCTGATAGTTAAGTGATAGCTCCACACGGATAGAAACGGAGCCAGGTTTATCTGACTTCAAAATTCATGCTCCAAACCAGTAGTGCATTCAGACTAGTCTGAGTTTGACTACCCACCCGACACAACGTACCCGGCCTAAATTATCTCTGTGTTTCCAGTATAAAACCTAAGCCAATGTGAAGGGAGAAAACCAAAGCTATTCGGGGAAAAGGCAGTGCTTTGGAGTTTTGCAGCTAAAAGGCAATGAATGTTATTTGGAGTTTTTAAATCCTCAGTGTGAATGTTTATTTTTAGCCACTTAATGGCTGAGTGAAGTTAGGAAATTTACTGGACCTCAGAGAGCCTCAGTTCTTTGTCGGTAAAATGTGAACAATGGCACTTACCCCAAGAAGGTGTTGTGAAACTTAATGAGATGCTGTGTGTTAAAATACCCGGAGCGTATAGTAAGTGCTCAATAAATCCTCCGTTGCCCCCTTTCCCCAACTCTCTCTTTCAGCAAAAGAAATGCCTTCCCAAACAAGTTCCACAACCATAGGAGAAGGAAGGAGGCGTTTGCAGGAATACCTTGGCATCTTCTAATAAGGAGAAGTTCACTCCTGCTCAGCTTAGGTCCCAAATAAAACATTTTGCCTCCCTAGAAATTTTCAGAGCCTGCCAAGGCCCCAGCAATCCTAAAAGCTATTTGCTGTCAACACTTCCATTAAGTTGAACAGGAGAGAGGTTGCTTGTCTTACCATTAACAGGATTATTTTCTGAGGTTTTTATTTGGGTACTTGGTGGCCCAGAATTTAAAATTATGACCCCATCCCATGATGATACTTAAACTGAATAAAGTCAGAAGTATTCTTTCTCATATATTTTTCTTTCATCCTTTATTTATTTATTTATTTATTAAATGGGGCCAGTGGTTCTGTAACAATAGTGACCTCTATTGGGGCATTCATTCATTCACTGGCCAAACGCTAAGCATCATGATTCAGGTACCATGTAACACACCAGAGACATAAAGATGAAAATAATCATTCCTTAAAGAGCTCACAGCACAGCAGAGGAGAAAAGAGCCTGAAAGGAGAATTCCAGTGCAGCATGGCGCTGAATAGGAACCCCATGCCCACAGGCTCTGACTCTCCAGGGTACCAGCCATCCTACGGCCTTGAGCCATCCAATAAGTAATTACTGATGTTTGAGACCATCCAGTTCCAAATACAAAGGTATGTGGCATGAGGTATGCCCTCAGGGACACTTCCTTCTTGGCGGAAGTCATTTGGCTCAAACTAGAGCAAATGCAAAGAGAGGAAAGAGATGTATTTCTTCTCTTTGTCTTGAGCATACAGAGCCTCGGTGTTGGGTGGTACCACCCTGGTCCAGCTCCGTATCTGATACACAACTCCTCCTAATTGCATGCCACCCGTCCCCTCCTCCAGTACCAGCTTCACTCACATGCTGACCCATTCCATTAGGGACAACTTCTCGTGTTAGGAAAGTCTTCATTAAGCCCAATGTACTGCCCTATTGAGCAGAGACTTTTCCATTTTGTTCCCCATGGACCCCCATTAAGTCTGATGAAGACTAATGACTCCTTCTCAGAATAATGTTTTTTGTCTTTCTTTCTTTAATAGGGACGGATCTCACTATGTTGCCTAGGCTTGTCTCAAAATCCTAGGCTCAAGCAGTCCTCCTGCCCCGGCCTCCCAAAGTGCTAGGATTACAGGTGTGAGCCACTACACCCAGCCTATTTTTTGTTTGTTTGTTTGTTTTTTTTGTCTTTTTTTTTCAAGACAGGGTCTCTCTCTGTCACCCAGGCTGGAATGCAGTAGCATGATCATAGCTCACTACAGCCTCCAATTTCCAGGCCCAAGTGATCCTCCTGCCTCAGCCTCCTGAGTAGCTGGGACTACAGGTGCACACAATGATACTCGGTTAAATTTTTAATTTTTTGGAGAGATGGGGTCTTGCTATGTTGCCTAGGCTGGTCTCAAACTCCTGGTCTCAAGCAATTCTCCTGCCTCAGCTTCCCAAAGGGCTGGGATTACATGTGTGAGCCACTGTGCCTGGCCAGAATAGTATTTTTAAATCCAGAAGGTATATGATATTACAAAGGAAACTATTTATATATAAGCTATCTACATGTATATGTGGTGTCTATATATATGACAAAAGTATGATATACAATTTTATGGTCTTCTTTATAATGTACTAAATAATAAAATCTAGAAGCAGGTATCTAACTTCCATAATTTTGAAGTAGTGATAAATGTAAGTGATATCTTGAGACATCTATATCAACTGTAATGTGATGGGAAAATAGCTTTGACTTTCATTGGTGACAAAGCCACGGTTCTGCTAATACTACTGCGGTTTGTTACTCACATTCATAACTAAAGGAAATGTGACATTTCAGTTACAGGTTAGTGGAAATCAAGATCCAATTTATTCCCATGCAATTTCACAGATTCCCCTGAATTCTCAAAGACCCCCAAAGTAAAGAAGTCTTATTATAGAGAATTTTTAAAACCTGCCCTCTGAAAACCACATAGAGCAAATTAATTCTCTTAAACTCTCCTGTTTCTTCTAAATTAAATCTTCTAATCCAGAAATGACAGAATTTTCAGTAATCTTATCACTTTCCTTTGCATAAGCAAGAATTTGTTAATTTCCAAACTACAGCAATGATCCCAGAAAGTCAGCGTGCATTCCAAATTGTCACCACCATCTCGCATAATCCCGGGGGAAGTAAGGGTAAACACACAGGAACACCTTGGCATCCGCTCTAATAATGAGGAAGTTTTCTTTCACTTGAGGAAAAAAATTGTCAAAATGGTTGATCTAATATTATAAAGTCTAAGCAGTAAGTTTTTTCTTAAAGAGAATTAATTGATTTTTAATGACAGTTTGATTTTCTCACTGAAACAATCATTTTGAACATTTCGGGACCCGTAACACAAGGAAATATGAAGAAAAAAAAAACTCCCAGGACAAAAGGCCAGAGTTTATTATTTGTTTAGCCTGTGATAGATGTGTGTGTTTAAAGTTTCTGAACCTCTGAAACAAATTGATGTTTCTTGTCTGCTTCCTCCAAAGTTTATATTCTCTGAGTGTGTAGAAGTGAGATACCTTAAGTGAATTTTCCGGATTATTTGTCAGGTTGAAGTCTTGAATATGTATGTCTGAAACGACACATTTTTGTGTCATTCTAAAATGTTCAAAAGGAGCAATGAAGGGTGGTCTCTGTAGGCCAGAAGATGTGGCCACCCAGACATTGAGCAAGCCCTCAGCAGAGGGGTTAAAATTGACACAGGTCTATTTTGCTCTCCAGTGGTTAGGCTTGAGGGTGAATATTTTTCATCTGTTTCTAGTCTACCAGGTAGATTATAAACATCTGATCAAATACACTCCTATGGATAAGAACCCAAATCAATCAATATTCAGCCAGTCAAGACTGAAATCATATATATAATTTCAACCATTTAGTGATGGGCTGGCTAATGCTATAGAAAAATGTTTGTTATTGTTTTTGCATATATGAGTAAGTGGCTTATACAGGAATTAAATGCAAGAATGTATGTGCAAATATAATGTAAAGGACTATACTAGTAAAAACAACTATAATTTTTTTTGTTATTATTATTGTTACAATACAAAGAATAGGCTCAATAGATATGTGTGGAATTTGAATGCATGCCTGTATAATTGACTCAATGATGGGTTATATTCTTACCTATCAAATGTTACGGTTCTAACCAATTCTCGTAATCAATAAAACTTACTGAAGATAAACTCCCAGGGTTATGGTGAAGATTGAATTAGATAATATACAGGAATGTGTCTACTATAATCTGATACATGGCATGCATTCGACAAATGTTAGAGAATCTTAAATTTTAAAATGATTAATAAGGGAAAATTCAAGGTCGCTTAAAAATTTGATGAAATTTAGATTCCTAGCAAAGTCAATTGACAGGGAAATCTCATTACAGTGCAGCTGGACTTTTATTAACCATAAGTACAATGTCACACATCTATCCATTTTCCCAAAACGCGGCTACTATAATTAGAAAATATAATGCATTATCCAGGGTTCGTGTTATAACTGCATCAAAGCAGAGGGAGCCGGCTGGTTTTCCATAGGTGATAAGATTAGCTTCCTTCCAGCCTTTAAAGTCCCAGCTGTAGAGCCAGGTTGAATAATATTTTCAATGCAGACAATATTTGTACTAGACAGAGTCAACTTAGCATTTCATATGAGCTACTCAAGTGTTCCCCTGCTCAGTGTGCTCTCTTTCTCCTTCTCTCACTGTTTAAATAAATTATAGGAGAGGAGAATTTTAGCTTGGAACTGCTACTAATCCATAACATGAAAGTCGTGTTTGGGAATATTTGTGTTCTTGGCCTCACATCCTTTAAAAACTCTCCATCAAGAGAACTTTTTTATAAGTCTTGTATTTCCTTTGTTTTTAAATCCCTTGCATTCGTAACTCAGACATCGTTTCTTAATGAAACATACTCCCCAACATCTGTTGGAATACCATAATCTGACCCTATTTTACAGCTCAATCAGGTAAGTACCTTCAAAGAGATTTTCCCTTCAGTCATTAGACTTTTATTTTTAATTGGAAAGTAATCTAGAAAAGGAAGAGGGAACCTGGAGTTTCTCTATCTGAAAAGAGCTGGGAAGTGTTACATTAAAAACTGCAAAATAGGCCAGGCATGGTAGCTCACGCCTGTAATCCCAGCATTTTTGGAGGCCCAGGTGGGAGGATTGCTTGAGGTCAGGAGCTCAAGACCAGCCTGGGCAACATTGTGAGACCCTAGCTCTACAAAAAAATTAAAACTTTAGCCAGGTGTGGTGGTGTGTGCCTGTAGTCCTAGCTCCTAGGGAGGCTGAGGCAAGAGGATCACTTGAGCCCAGGAGTTTGAGGCTACAGTGAGCTATGATGACGATGCCACTGCACTCTAGCCTGGGTGACAGAGAGAGACTCTGTCTCTAAAAAAAACAACAAACAACAACAATGACAAAAAACCCTGCAAAATAGCAGTGGAGTCTCTTGGTCTTAGACTTTAGGACCTCTTTCTCTCATTTGTTAATATCCCACTACCATGACATTGTGTTTGGTTCCAATGGTGACCCTGGACGAATCTCTCACATTCATCCAAGCTTTCTCAGCATGGGAGCACGGCATAGTTCTAGACAGCAGATAGGAGTGCAGTAGAAGCTAATCTGGCTGAAAATGGAGGAGACACACAGTGACCTCCCTTTTTCTTTTCTTCCCAGACACCAAGGAATCCTAACTTTGTCCTTGAAAAAACCCTTTGCTTTGAGCACACCTCCCAGCCGAGTTCAGCGGCACCAGCGAGAAGTCGAGATCAGAGCTTTCAAGGTCTCATTCATGCACAGAAGCTGCTGAGCCCGTGGTGGGCAGCCTCCTGAGCCTCTTAAAATCTACCACTCCCTAAAACCTCAGAATCATTCTTTCTTAACACAAATATCTTGGTGTCCCTCACCTCAACGCATCCATCCCAGCCCAACATCCTTTCACCTTCTCCTCTCTTAGGAGGAACCACAGCCTATTAGCCATGAGTGTTAAGAAGGCTGGACTAGGGTTAGGATGGGCTAAGGTTAACCATCTCTGAGCTTCTGAGAGGCAGATGCCTAATTCTTATTTTTTTTTAGCACGTTTTAGACTCTGGATACCGCTAAGTAAAGCTATTCCAGCTCTTCTGTTTTGAAACCAAATTTGCTAGAATTCTGGAGGTACTATTGATTATCAGCGTACAAAATGGATCCTTGTGGCCCTGAACTTGCCTTTGAGACATGCTTAAAATACAGGCTGGATCTACTGACAAAGCAGTTCATAAATACTTCCCCTGGACAACCAACTCAAGGAACCTCATTCTCTCTTTGCTTCTTTTCCTTGTATTCTGTTTCCCTTTCTCTCACCTATATCCCAACAGAGTAAACATGTAGATTGTTTGAATAGGTTCAAAGAGTGAAGCTAATTAAAAGAAAGGGAAGTTGAGTTCACTGTTTAATATGCTGCTACTTTTCCAATTTTGCCAGGCAGCATCAACTCTGGAAGCAAAAACAGAAATAAATCCTTCTAGATGGAGTATCTTTAATTAAAACTCTAGACTCTGCTTTCCAAAGAGAGGAGGGTACGAAAGGTTGAAGGGACTTTTTTTTTTTTTCTTTTTTTGCCATTTGGAAGAGTCTTCCTCAGGGTCAAGAGAAGGCATCACATTTTAGAGTTTGCATGCTGCCCTCTCCTGGCCTGCGTGCACAGGAGTGTTACCGTACATCAAATCTATGTATTTGAATCCCACACCTGTGTGTGATATACCTATGAACACATGAGTGTTTGTTTAAAATATTCAGGACGTCTCATCAGAAGTTTACACTTGAAGTTAATTTGAGGACACAAATTCATTCCTTTGGCACCTGGATTTATATTTAAGGACGTCAATCTTTATACCATCTAATTTCATAGCCCTGTTGCGTCGACCCTCTCGCTCTCCAGCCTCTGAAATTCCATGTGGCACTAGGACCCTGTTTTGCAAATCAGTGCTCCACCACAGGCTGGGACCTGTCCACCTGCTCTCCATTCAAAGACATCCTCCCAACTAGAAGTGATGGCAACGTGAAATCTGCTGAAGTCATTGGTCAATGTTGGGTCTGAGGACCGTATTTTAGTCTTACGTGTGATCACAATGAATTCTACACATTATTAGGCCAGCATGTATAATTTACAGAAACAAAAGAACAATGTGGCAGGAAGAGAAGCTGCTAATCAAAGAAGTAGATGGCAACACAGGTGACATTTATAATTGCACACCTTCTCCTGCAAAACATTTGGTTTTGTTTGCTAGTCCCTCGTGTGACTTGTCTTAAACCCAAGGCTGGGCATGTTTTCCTTGGTTGAAATAATTCATTATTTTTCTCCTAAATACTTAAAGGACCCTGATAGTGAGAACGTGCCTACAAGGTGGTGCAATTGCTGTAGCAACACTAGAATAAAAGTGTGCCTGGCCTAATCTGTTGTGTGCTCCTGCCTCGACAGTGTGTCAATGTTTGTCCTTGACACAGGCAAGCCAGTCCTCTCCCTATCAATAAGAACTCAGAGGCCAATACCATTCCTTTGCATTAGAAGAAGAGGGCTAAGGAAGAGGTGTTTACTTTAAAGAGATTTAAAGGCATGTCTCTTGTTTAAACTTTACCAAACTTACAACTTGCGGGTATCTAAAGCTCTGGCTGGGTCTGCTAAGATGTGTAGAGAGTGAGCATTTGATTACCTCTCAGTGAAGAATGATAGCATAAAACAATGAATAATCAAAGCATTATTTATATGTATATTTGACAAGTCACCAGTGTCTCCTAGTCTAACAAAGTGAATAAATTTAGTCTTGTATACTCACTCACTTGCTACCAACACGTCCAACATTGCTTTAGAGTTTGAATGATGAGAGGGAAATGGGTCCCAATGTATTGCAGCTATTATATTTACAGAAGATTGACAAATGCTCATAATCATGCAAAACCACACTTTTAACCACTAATAGAATTTAATTGGATCGATTAATTTGTATTTATTTGAATAGGTAAATTCTTTAGGACCCGTTTCCTTTGTGATGTAAAAGGAGAAAAATATTCATCTATAAAATCAAAATGCTCTCTCCTAAATATAATATTCACTTGACATGTCTACCCTTAGACGCAATTTCAGAAATACCCTGTTAAATCATTCAGATCAATGGGCAAAATGTGTAGCTTTTGTGACTCCATGATAGAGCTAAGCATGCATTTCCCTTAATGACAGAAAGAGCATGTTCATCTGATGAAAAAAAACAGGTCAATATAAATTCTCCATTGTAATATACACAATAAATGTCTTTCTTATAACTTCCTTATCTTCCTTGGTCAGGCACATGTCTTGGGACAAGGACTACCCTGAAAACCAGGCACCACTGAATGGTGAGTTGATTGTGAATTATCAGTGGATGGTTTGGATATAATCTACTAAGAATCCACTGAGAAGAGTGCTATTTAGAGTTAAGGTGACATATTTGATTGTTCCTGCACCTGCTGCAGTGCCATTCTCCTGCTCAACTGCTGTCTCCCCAACGTGTATATGTGCTTTTTATAGGGGTTCAGAGCGCTTGAACCCCAATACTTGAGGATTGCCCAAATCAAGACCAATCTTTTAACTACGCCTTCCTGCAGTCCCCTCTGGCTTTTCTGGAGAAAGACTGAACTCAATTAAGCCATGTTAATGTAATCACAGGTAATCAACAGGGGGTAAAAGTTATATGACCATGTTCAAAATTCCAAATCAAACATGATAAAAATCCCAGGGAAATAGATATTTTTAAACGAAACCTGCACCTCCAAATAAAAGGAATAAAGAAAGGAAAAGAAAGATAGGCAGAAATCGACCCATTAAGGTCAAATAAAATCAAACCAAAACTTGCTATTTACTTGCGAGTATCGTATTTACTATATGGTTTCAATTTGTGACTTTTTAATGTAGTAATACGTGAGATCCTAGAACTCATCCTGCCTGCGGTGTACAATACAAATGCATTTTAAAACTCTTAAGACAATGGTAGAAATAAATCAGGTACGCAGGAAGGATCATGGGCAATCGCATTTTAAAATACCTATCTCCCTTCTCTCTTTTCTCCTTCAACCATAGCATAGCGGTCCGGTGATATTTCACTCACGAGGTTAATCCACTTTGGCCCTATGCTGTAAAAATCAAAACCATGCCCAAGACCACTGTGGTTCCTCTTCCTCTAAGGAAGGATATCAACCTAAGAGGCAGGTGGGGAATGTTCAGAGACTGCTTTCTAACCCTTAGATGATACTGGACTCGCCATAGGTCATAATTATAATGGAGATTACCAAGAGGTATTTATAGGTTGCATGACAACATGCAGGTATCGATGTTGAGAGAGAAAAAGAGAGAGAGCGAGAGAGATCACGGTCAAGTTTGAAGGTCCTCGTTTTACGCCCACGCATAATTCAATAGGTGAATAAACCTTGTGGCTGCAACACACGGGCTAACAGTTGTAATTATCGGAGGTGAATCAGGCAAGACGTTCCCCCAGGGCTTCCCACCCCGACCAACCGCGGAGCAAACAACGTCACCGCATTCTAAGTGCCGGTGAAGGTGGAAATCAGAAACCAAACCGTGTCCGTGCCGGGTGGGTCGTGACAAGCCGCGTACCTGCAATGACGCGATGGAAGTCGCCGCCGCCGCCTCCTCCTCCTCCTCGGGTCCCTTGTCGCTTTCTCTCTCCCTCTCGCTCGCTTTGCCCTGAGTCCTACAGTCCAGGGCACGGTCTAAGTTTGATCTCCCGCCGCCGCTGCCGGTTTGACCGCAGCCGGGGTCCCGCAGACGCCCATCCGAGAGCGCAGGGCCGGCGAGAGCGCGCCCCGCCGCGCGGTGCCCGCCCGGCTGGCTGCAGATGTGCACGGAGCCCCGCGTCTGAGCTCTGACTCCTCTCGGCGCTGCATGGGGATATTATCACCGTCTGGGATTTCTATTGGCTCCGGACACCAAACAAATCACACCAGCCACCGCCGCCCCCCTTCTCTGTTTCACTCAGCGCTTGTTTCTCATCTAACCCACAAACATCGCAGCCACACACACTTCAGTCGCTTGCGATGTTTCTCTTTTCCTCCTTCCAGTCTGTGGATTTACAACCTTGTGGTCAGCTCTTAACATTTTTTTTAGCAGACTTCCAATCCAAACCTTCTTGTTTATGTAGAGAAATTCTCCGTCCCCTCAACCCGCAAAAACCACTCATTCCCTTCAGATCTTCTTCCTCCTTTTGTTGATGGGGTTTGCAATGTGAAGAATGTAGAAAGCCTGTGTGTGATATGTCCAGACATTCACACACACACACACACACACACACACGCTCGCACGCACACACACATACACACGCACACACCCCAGGCTCCCTTTTGTTTTGAATCACTGAGACCAGTGAAATTAAAAGCAAGCTGAGCCTCATAACCTAAGTGAGAGCTTAACTAATAAAATCTTGAATGAATTCAGTGCAAAACGCTTATTGCTTCAGTTTGTTTTCGGTTCCAAATAGTGCTTTGGTCATTATTATCCTTATTTTTGTTTATTGAACGCAGAGGTATCTAATGCAAATCAGACTCTTCAGTACCCAGAGAGCATAAAACAATGACGCCAGACCAATTCTCGTGCTCAGTGGGCTTGGTGTGTTGTATCAGAAGCCTGTGATGACTGCATGCTGCTTCTTTTTATTATTTTTTTGGTCTTCAATCCACTAATCATCTCAGGGCTGAGACTCTCTTAGTGTGACTCAGTAGCCAAAGAAGACTGTTCAGACGCTGCAGAACCTTCCTGCGTGAAAATTTTTAATCTGTATGTGTCAAGGGAGATAAACCTTTGGCCTCTCCATGGGGAAAGCGCCCAAGAAAAATCTGAGATCTTACAAACTTGGCTGGGGAAATTCAGAATAAAATGAAATTTCACTGTGTTTCATAAAACAGACCCTCCCGTAGCTTTTTCCCCAAAATCAATTTCACTGGTGCTTATGGAAATTTTAATGACAGTTATTCTTGACAAGAAGCCATTGCTTCTGAAATCACTGAGCTCTGTTTTGATTTTTGACTTGAGATTTTTTTCCCCCCAATGTTATCCCTGTTGTGTACTATTTGGTATTTGAAATTCTGGTTCCAGCCCAACTCGTAGTACATGGTGTTGCAAAATCACAGGAAAGAATAATTAGTTCTCGAAATTTATTATAGCCAAAGAGACTACCTGCTTTCTTTTCTTACTTGGGCACATTCCAGGAATTCTGAAATGCACCTTATTTTCAGAATGGGCCAACCTGAAATCAGCTGAAACTGACAAAGGAAATACAAAACAAAACCACATTTGGCTGTTGTTTCCTGCTAACCACAGTCCAACCTCAAATGGCATATCCTCATTACTTTAACAACTCCAGTCCATTCCCTTTTTTTAGGTAGGCAGTTAAAAAAAATAATAATACTGTCATAAATCTTTGCACATGTAGGGTGCATTTCTTTGGTCTTACAAAGAAAGAAATTACAGGTAAGATTTTCCAGATTCTCTACATGGAGAAACAGAGTCAGAGAATGATGAAGTGCTTGCTGAAGGTAGGGGACAACAAAAGCTGGCAGACTGTCCTACTTGTTTCAAACAAACTATGCAACTCAAGGAAAGTGAAGGGTTAACACAGCACATTCTGATTCCTGCCTGCCTTTGCACAGAAGAGCTAACAATTCATGAAATCATCTGTCCAACTTGGTGAATAATCATTTTACACATTATTTAAGAACAGGTCATGGTATTTTCAGATAAGTTACCAATAATTTGCCTTAGAATGGTCTTTCTAGAAAAAAGAAAAACAGTGACTGATTAAAAACAAGCAGGTCATTATAATTTCTACTAGTTGTTTTCAGGGCTCATTATAGCCCTTCCTTATCACCGGAAAGACAGTGTAAGTCAAATCGTGGATAACGTAAAGTCCCAGATATATCTTCCACTTCATTTTAGGTAATAATTCAAGCCCTCTTTCCTTCAGTTAATGAAGAGCAAAACTGCATGATTTAAGGAACATCTCTTTTAGCCAATCAGTTGTATGGTTAGGGAAAAATAAATCATCGCTATTTATTCTTTTGATTATTTTGCCACTTTTAAAAAGAGTTTTTTCAAAGACATTTCTCAAATGCTGTAGTAGTTCAGTATGTCCTTTATAAACGACATAGACCTTGGTGATCATAAAAACTCTTGCATTTCAGCACGCACAGCGGTATAGTGTCACGCAGAGCCATGGCAGAACAATCCCATTTTATTTTCCACTCATTTAGTCACATCAGGACCATCTTGCTTAGTTCAGTGTGGCACTTTTTACAGGAGACATTCACAAATTGGCACATAGCCAGAGGAGTTGCTAAGACAGTAATTCTGGATATTACAATGTATTAAAGATGCTGGCATCTTGTCTTGGAGATGGGACTTGGGTGAAGATGATAAGATATTTTCAAATATTACATGTGAAAGAGGAAATATGTTTACCATCCATATCATGTTTCAGGATGTATTGTCATTTTCATAAATGTTTTCTTACTTGACTCTTTAAACAACCCTATGAGGAATATAAGGTAAATATTAGGCTCAATTTACAGATGAAGAAAGTTGGTTTAGTAAAGTCACCTAATTTAGTCATGGTTATGATGATAGAGGATAGGAAGGACTTGAAATGGATTCTAAGCCCAGTACTGTTTCGGGAAGAAGATAGAAGAGGTGGACAAAAATCAGGATAGAGGGACTATTTTTAGAATTAGAAGCGGGACTTCTAGCTATTAAAGCTTTCAGCATTTGAAAGAATTTCCTGGCAAATTGAGGATGTGGAGATTTTGATGTAAGTCACTGAAATGGTCAAGAAAAGAGCTCACAATCATCTAACTGAAAAGATTATTAAAGCATTGGTATAAAGGTCAGACTAAATGACCCAGGGTTTATTTCAGCTTGAAATCATCTTTGATTTTGCTATTGACCTTTAAAATATTCTATAAGAGTGTGTGATTTCACTGAATGATCTTCATGATATGTCACCCAATTTTTAAAAAGTGTATGATTATAATCTAAGTATATTTCTAGACTATAGATGATTATAGATGGTCTTTTACCCTTCTTTTGACATATCTATATGTTCTATGATGAATATGCATGATTTTCAATAAAAAAGTAAAACAAATTGAAAAGTAAAAGAGATTATAATTCTTCCTCTACTACACAAAGATATGAGATTTCCATGTGACTAGTTTGCTGAAGACAGACATTGGATCTCCAGTGTTGTAAGTAGTAGATCACATTCTTGATCTTGTCTGTACAATTATTCACTTTTTTTCTTTCTAACCTACGTTGGAAGCAATTCTAATGCTAATATTTTTACCCTGGTTATCTCTTTATTTACCTTAATAGCTTTGTTTGAACATATCCATTTATTGATAAATCCATAAATGCTTGTTTAGTTCTTTTATAACTATAATCATCTTCCTTAGGTTATCATAGCAGTTTAAATTTCAAATGATTAAAATGATTTTGACACACAAAGTTTTAAAATTCTTCCATTTGCTGGTTATCAAAATTTATTCTTCCATCAGATAAAAACCTTTATTTTATAGAAAGCCAAAAAAACTATGTTTATTCATGTTGTATATTTACATCAAAATCTCACAATGAAGTATGTATTTATGGTTCAGTGATACATATGACTCTATGCTCTCATGGTCTACAAATTTCAGCTGTTTACATGTATGCAACAGCATTTATCTTGCTTGGGTCACAATATTTCTGCCCCAAATGTACAAGAATGATTTACAAGAGTTTTATAGCAAAAAAATATAGCCCTTATTGTGTTGCAGAATATACTCCTTGTCCATGAGAGTGCCATCTGTCATGTTTGTGTCACCCCAGTGGAGCAGACAAGCACAATCCACAGACAAGCTCGAGAAATTACTAGGAAAGGGAATGACCATGTATTCAGCTCAAGCTCTGTATTTTCCCTGAAGACCCAGGGAGCAGGTGGCCGTGGGTTATTTGATTCATTAGCCCATGCTTATTAGATGTCAGCAAGGCTTCTGCACTATACCCTTAGTGCTGAGACACGGATGGGAAGAGGTGAAGAGGGCAAAATCAGAGTGAAGGCAAGACACAGCCACCTTTGACCTAGATGTGCTGATGAGCTAGTATAAGCAGTGAATGCAGGAGATGGTTACCATGAGATTCGGAATGACAAATGTAGCTGAAGGAATAGCTGGGACCGTCCCATTGCGGTGCCTGCTACTTTCACTGCTTCGTCTCAGACCTGACAGCCCAGCTGAGGGAGCAGACTAGCTGGTTGCATCTAGTAGATGGCTGTAGATGTATCATAATCACCTGCCCCTGTGGCTACAGACATCAGGCTAGGAGAGCACACTGAACTCCAAGTCAATCTGCCACCCATGCAGAGATAATGGCAGTTGGCGATCAATCAGGTTTCCTCTTGAGGAGCTGGAACTAGCGCCATCTATCAATTTACCTCTCTGTGTCTATCAACCATTGGCCATTGGTAGCAATAACCTAAGTGTAAAGAGTTCTAAAATCAGAGAAGAGAGAGTACATTTGTTATGGTCACGGTTCGACTAGGTGTCTGTGAAGATCTACTAAAAAGAAGCAAGCCAGGATGAGGTCCAGTTGTTTACTCTTTCTTAGCTCCCGTGGGCCCTACCTATATTTCCCTTGTTTCTGTGTGCACTCATGCACAAAATCTCCCAATGTTTGAGATAAGTTGTGGGCATTTCTCCTTCTTCAAAAGAAGATTACATGAAGAAAAGAGCCCAGCAGAAAACTGAAGCAGCTCCCATAATCTGAGAACTTGGAAGGTGGACCTCAGGCTGAGTTTTGGATGGTGGGCATTATTACTTTGTAGTTGGGTGCGTGAACTTCGATGTCAACACGGCGGTTGAATCCTGAGTCACTTACTGCTTGGGTAATCCCTCCTTTTTTTTGCTGGGGTTTTGGTTTTCACATATATAAAATAGGGTTAAAATACCTACAATGTAAAGTTCTAGGAGGATTAAATTAGATTTTGATTTAGAGGGACTACATACCACCTGGCACAGAGAAAATATAAGATTCAGGATCCAAGCTCAGCAGAGCAGACATTTCCCATGCTGTGGATAGCAGGAGCTGCTGACGTTCAGTAACCAGCCTTTGAATGTGGAGAGGAGAATCTATGGTATTCAAGATGGATTGGGGGTGTCCTCTCTAGGATTGCTTTCAGCACCCACAGGCCAGTATACTGATTTGGCTTTTAGAAATCAACACAAATCAGTCATAGCTATTCCTCCTAGGGAGAGTCTAAGCTCCCTATTTCCATTTTAGAACAGAATTAAAACAACGTTATCTATGAGGTATCTCTAAGCTCCCTACGGGCAGAAACTATATCTCATTTGACTTTCTATAACCAGTGCCTACCACTATGCTTGGTACCTAGCTGAAACTCCGTAAAGGTTAGTTGAAGAGCGATTTATAAATTAATATCTGAAAGAATTAACTGATAGATTAATTAGTTTATTAATGGAAAGATGACTTCCTTTTGTGGATCGGAAACTGGCATAGAATATAATTCTAAAGAAAGGGTCCCAATCTGTTTTGTCCAAACATTAATAGAAATATTGTTTGAATTAAATGTTTAATGGTGGATGACTGTATTATTGTTCAAAATATTCACTTCTCTGATTGAGTCTTGGCAATTTGGCTTACTCTGTTCATTAGAATATGGCCAAAAGTTATGTGTGTGCTTCACAAACAAAGCTTTAAGAGCCATCGCATGGTCCACATCTTCCCCTCTTTTTTTTCTTCCAGGAGACCAGCAAGGTCCTTGGGTCCCCCAGTGAGATGGCACGAAGCAGAGCCACATGACCTGTCAGGAGAGTGAGAGGGAAACCCTAGCTGTCATAAGCCACAGGGATTTGGGATCATTTCTTGACTGTAACATAATGTCATCTAAACTGACGGAAGTTATACATTTCTAAAGTCACTTTTTGGAGACCGGAACTCTTTTGCATAGACAAAATCAAGATATTTGTTAATAGATAAATGTCCACTTATCTTAGTTACACTGAATATTATACTACTATGCATGCTACATAATGAAATTTCCATCCAAAAAACAAACAAAAAATGTTTCAGGTTTGTCTCCTAATTCTCCCTTTCATGCCCAGTCTTTCGTCACCCCAGTGTCATGTTCTTTCTCTGTAAAGTTCATATGCACCCAGGGACCACTTGGTGACTGTTGCTGAAGCTCATTTCACAAGAGATGGCCACAGAGGACACACTGAGTTGATGAGCACGGAGGTGTGGGACCATGGTAAGAGCCCAGGCATGTCTTGTTTCACCCCTTTCCTTCTTCATTTGGTTTTTCCAAATGGACTTATGCCCCCTAAGAATTAGAATAACAAAGGGAAGCTCCCATTCTTGCCCTCCTTCATGGTCTACCAGCCTTCTTCCATAAAGTCAATTTCTACACCTGCAAGATGGGAATACTAATACGTCCCATCTAGCTTTGTTTAACAATTAGCCATATACGTAAGCAAAGTCTTGAGCAGCGGCACACACTGCTATATGTGTTTACGCCGCCATGTTTTTCCAAATACACTTCCTTCTTCCCAAAGTAGTTTTCCACCTTGAAAATTCATGTCATTCCTTCTAGACTCAGCCCAAGGATGCTTTTTCCTTCACCTTTCCCTGTTTTCAGTGGGTCAGGCATTTCCTCCGTTCTACCATGCTCATTACAGAAAGCCTCTCCTCCTCTCAGTATTCTTAGTGAACATGATCTAGTGCCCCAGTTGATTGGCAGCTCTCTCCGGAAAGCCAGGTTGGCATCACAATGGGAGACGGACTAGCTGTGCAATTAAGACAGGATTCCAGAGTCAGACAGCCCAGGTTCAAAGGCTAACTCCGGCAGTGTCTCCTCACCTCTCTCTCTCTCAAATTTCCTCCTTTGTAAAATAGGAATATTAATATCCCTTCTTTTTAAGAATCTTTGAACAGGGCATTTCTGAATGGTACCACTGTGGCATCTAGCATAGTTCTCAGTAGTAGATGTGCAAATAGTCTTTGTTAAATGAATAGAATGTTGGTGGTGCTGTTTTAGTAAGAAACACTACTCCTGTCTGTAATCTTATATATTGCATTTAACAGACGTGTTCCCTAATGCTACGGAACATCCGCCGATTGCATCTCAAAGCAGTTTCTGGAGAAGCAGTAAGAATGTAAATGCTATGGAGAAATGATTTTCACCATTTGTGCTTTTACATCAATAGGAAGGATTAATTTTTAATTCATTTCTGCTAACAAATGGCAATACACCAGGCCATTATTTCTTAAACTCTGGTCCAGGTTATTTACAAAGTAGGTCAGGTCACCCCTCTGCAACCCAGAGCCAGAGTTAAAATAAAACCATCCTCTCGCTGCAGCTTCTGTTCTCCCCCGCACACATTCCTGCTGTCTGCAAGGACCCAACGCAAACGTTCCTGATATATTTGGAAGGGAACAAAAGTTAGTACGGAACAGCGCTTGACCTCTGTCTTGTATTAATGTGAATCTTGGGCCTCCCTGCACGAACTTCCGAAAGCGACATGTCTCCCAGTGGGATCAGTGACAGGGGGACAGCTGGCCAGCCTCAGAGTGAGCTCGGCCCCATAAGGACTGCAGGGCCGTCCTGTTAGAAGAGCTACAGTGAGAGGCTCCTCCCCAGCTGGTGCCTTTGTAGGGACTTTCTCTCAAGAGTCCTTATATAGCCAGGGTCGCGGAGTCACAGATCTGTGGGGATTTGCTAACAATAGGGTTATGTCCTGCTACTCTCATGACTCCAGAAAGTCATGAATATTGAAGAAATGCACGCGGCTCACCCTAAGAAAATATCGATTAAACTTCTGTACCCAAGTGTCAGCGTATTAGGAGTTAATGAAGTGAACTAAATTGATAGGTAACATTGATCAGGCAGCAGAATTAGATCTTGGGTGGGTAAAGAAATCAAAGCCGGTGGAAGTGTCCTGTGTCCTTGCGTATAGCTCTGAAGTCAGTCTTTTTTTTTTGTTTGTTTCATTTTATCAAGAAGATTCTTTAATATTTATTCATTTATTTTTCTAGTTATTTATGTCTCTATACATGTGTCTGTGTATGCATTTATTGTTGGCAATCACTCTTCAAGGGTGCAAGACAGCGTTAAGCCTAGAGTGACACCCTAAGGCCTTCATTTACATCACATCATAAGCCTAAGCGCCCTGGTTCTCTGCAATCCAGAATAGTGTACCACTGCGCACCTCCTTTAACCGGAAGAAAACATTCTAGACATTTTCCAAGGCCCAGCTCATTTCCATGGGGATTTTCCTATAAATTCCAGGCCTTTATGATCTCTTTTCATTATGTCCTATCTTTTGGCGTTACCTCATTTTTAAATGGTTGCTAATATATAAGCCTAATAGGAGTGTCCACTCTGCCTGTCTTATTGGCCCAGTGTGCCATGATCTCACATGCCAGGAGGAGTCTCTAAGACACAAATTAAGAAGTTACTCCCCACGTAGTACAATCTATCAGCTGCTGACTTCCAGCAGCACAGAAACAGTTCCAGAGATGGGTTGCACACCACAGCTTTCTTTGGCCCATCTTACTTTTTTCCAGCGTATTAGTTTCCTAGCACTGCCACAAAAAAATATGTACCACAAACTGGGTGGCTTCAAACAACAGAAATTTATCCACTCACAGTTCCGGAGGCTAAGAAGTCTCCAAAATCCTCCCTCGCCTCTTCCTGGCGTCTGGTGGTAGCTGCCAGTCCTCGGTGTTCCTTGGTTTGCAGCTGCTGCACTTCAGTCTTCGTCTCTGTGGTCACATGGCCTTCTCCTCTCTGCGTGTTCCTGTCGTCTCCTCTTCTCATAAGGACAGCAGTCATTTTAGCTTAGGGTCCACTCTAATGACCTCGTCTTAACTTGGTTACATTTGCAAAGATCCTATTTCCAAATAAGTTCACATTCATAGAAACCACAGGTAGGAACCTCAACATGTCTTTTGAGGGGAACATAATTTAACATATAACCCCCAGTAACTTCTGTTCTGTCGCCATATCTCCCTGGCTTTCTCCAAAGCCTTTTCCAATGCGCTCCCATCACTCTTATCTGATCCCATACCTTCAGCTTTCTTTCTTTTTTTTTTTTTTCTTTAGAGACAGGGTCTTGCTATGTTGTCCAGGCTGCTCTCAAACTCCTGTACTCAAGTGATCCTCCCGCCTCAGCCTCCCAAAGTGCTGGGATTACAAATGTGAGCCACTGTGCCCAGCCCCATACCTTCATCTTTGAATCACACAGGAATTTCAAATCCATTAGCTGTTTCTGTATCTTGTTTGATTCTAATATGAGGCTTCTTAGACAATGTCTGGAAGGTTTGCCAACCCTGTATAAATTGTGTCTTTAACATCCTAAGAGTTTTATTTAGTTTGTAGTGCGTATCTCCACTTTCATCAGCATTCTAACCAAGAGCTGGAGGTGCCCCATGAGAGCATCTGACTTTGAAATTCAGTGGGCGTCTTCTTCATTGTGACAGTTCGTACATCGTATGCCCCACAGGATACTTTGTAAAAGAAATGCATTTCAAATCTTGAGTCCATCAGCTGAAAAAACAGAATCAAACTTTTTATTTTAGTCTCTATGTAATATATACCTGGACTCAATGTCTATTAAACCTTTGTTCTATGGGAAAGTTACTGACTAATAGCTCACTGCATCTTCGCTTGAACAGGGATAGGTTAAGAGAAAGAACTAACATCCCTTTAAGAGTCTGTTGAGTTCTATGCACTTTCAATAGGTTAGCTCGTTTAAGTCTCACAACAACATTTAAAGCATTTTAACTTAGATATGATTTTTCTCATTTTGCAGGGATGCTCAATCTGTGTGAACTTTTTAGTATTCCCTTTTCTGCCTGCTCATTTTTCCCTTTATGGAGATCATTCTATATACAGATTCTCCATATTGCTTTTTATTTAATATTATATCTGAACATCTTAATGAAATAGCATTATTTATAAATTATTTAGTGACAACATAGCTTTCTAGATTATGGATACATTTAACCAACCCTTCTTATTAGATATTCAAATTATTGTCAGAGATTTACTATTATAACCAAAGTTGTAAAAAATTTCCCTATGCAAAAATGTCTGTATATTCTGGACAATTTTAAAGATAAATTATGAGAGGTGGCCCTAGATTTTTGTACATGCAACTTTTCAGCTGAATCTATGCAGCAGCTCTTTCTATGGTAACATTAACCCTTTGCCACCTTTATCATATTTTCCCAGTATATTGCTTCTCTATAAATTTACCTATGCTGTCTTGGAAACACAGCATTCAGGTTTTAAAGTGTATCTTGTCAATATATCAATATTTTTCGTTTTTATTTCTTTCACTGTTTTACAATTTAGATTCCATTTCTCATCCAGGGATGAAGTCAATTTTGGCCTATATTTTCTTCCATTTATTGTTTTCATTGTGAAATTTAACATTTTAAAATTTAATAAAAGTAATTTATCTTCGTAAAGTAAATTTTAAGTAATATTAAGTAAACATGGAGTGATTTGAGTTTAATTTAGGTTGAAATGTATTTTGTTACATACTGTAAGGTGATGGTGTCGTATAGTGAATAATACTTCACTATTTATACTGGATTAGATTTTTGTATAGATGTTAGACTATCTGTAGATTATAATATATAGATTACTATATACATATATACATATAGTTGTATAGATTTGATTTCCTTACCTAATCAATCCTTTTCTATCAAAATACTGGTCCTGATCGTACTGGCTGTGAAGACTTTCTCAGTAACATTGACATTAGTAAGCAGTTTTGGTTGTTTTTCTCCTGAGTGAATGACTCATTACCACTAAATAGTGTTTCTTCCATTAAGTATAGAGTGAGCTCTCGGTTTCATATAAATAGATATTTGTGAATTATGATAGGGAAACGTTCTGTTCTTTGGGGGTCAGAGAATATTATGAAGATCAAGTCCGTGTGCTCTTTTTTCTTGCCCTCATTCCATAAAAGTCACCTATGCTTTAGGGGAGGGTTGCAAAAACAGGAAGAGGAGAGAAGGAATGTATTCAGTGCTCAGCTTTTGAGTTTCAAAATAGACTTTCATTTATTTTCCAAACCAGGACACTTTTGATGAAAAGTGGTGAAAGGAAGCACCACTAATACTTACGCTGGGACAACAGGCGTGAACTTGAACTGAGAGACAGTTGACCTAACCACAAATAACAGAGTTGGAATGATGCATGAACATGGAAGAGGACGTTTCTTTTTGCTAACCAAGAGAAAAAAATTATCGAGCTGGCGAGAGACAGGATAGTCAAGGAGAGCAATGAAGTTAAGAATTGTTCAGTATCCCTCCCTGGGCAGATACCCCAGTCGAACCTGTGATTACTCCTGGGTGGAATTAGGGAAGCAAGCAATGTCCTGGAGTTATTCTTACCCTGTTAATTTAAAACTGATGTGGGTGAGGGTAAGTGCAGTTGCGGGAAGCTTTGGAAGGTTTTCAAGGGCCATGCCCATCCCTGGCATGGTTCGCCAGGAGATCTGGTGAAGTCTCTTGGCCGGGTACCAGGAGGATGAGGTAGCAGATGCTGGTATGGACAGACACCCGGAAAGAGCAGGAATAACTCACTCCAGGCACTGACAGCAGAGAGAGAATAACACCCGAGGACCATGGATCGAGGGTGTGTGTAACAGGCTCACACTCTGTATTTGGGAGATCATTTTAACAACTTTGTAGACAGTGTATTAGGAAAGGGATATGTATGGCATCTACAACTACCCAGTCAGCCAAAGTGGAAATCTGTAAGTCATTCTTGCCCTGTCCCTCGCCCTCAGCCCAGCTTCCTCTCTAGCTGATGACCAAGTCCTATTGGGATGCTCTCAGGCCTTCTTCTGATCTCTAGCCCCACACCCATTGCTTTAGCTCAGATTTTTTTTTTAGAAATCTCATGCACTTTTAAAATGACTTTCTTTCTACCACTCCTATCCCCATTTCAGTAGTTCTTAATCTTTTGGTAGACTGGGGACCCCTTTGAGAGTCTTGTAAAATGTCTGTCCAATGTAGCCACCAGCCACATGTGGCTGTAGAACAGTTGAATTGTGGTGAATCCAAATTGAGATGTGCTGTAAGTGTAAGATGAACAGCTAATTTCAAAGACTTCATAAGTAAAAAAAAAAAAAAAAAGAATGTAAACTAAATCATTATTTTTAAACTATTGATTATATGTTGAAATGATATGAAATGATATTTTGGATATATTGGGTTAAATAAATTATTGAAATGTTAAGATTCATTTCATTTGTTTCCTTTTGTTTTTTAAGTGACTACTAGGGAGTTTAAAATTACTTGTGTGGCTCACATTATATTTTTATTGGACAGTGTCAGCATAGACCCTTCCTTTAGAAAGATGCATATAATCATGTATGCAACTGAAATCCACATTTAATTGTCAGTGTCCACGACCTTGTTCAGGATTGGTGGAATCTAACTAAAAACCATAGTTCTAGTCTGTCCTCCAGGAAGCTCTCTGACAGGTCTTCAAAAAACAAATATAAAAGTGTCATGGCTGAGGCTTAAAATATTGAATGAGTATCTCGTAGATGGGGTATAAATTTCTGTAATATTACACTCAAGGCTCTTCTCAATGTGACCCTAATTTACTCTGCCGGCCTTCTTTCCTGACACATCCTGACCACACACACACGCACATCTGTTCTCTGGCTCCTCCAGACAGTTTGACCTCCTCTCCGGCAGGTACACACATGGCTTCCGCCCCTTCCTCATCCTCTTCGCTCAGCCCGGGTTTGCCCTCCTTCCAATTTTTCACCTGTCTAAATCCTCCTCCTTCAACAAGGCCCCATTCAAATATCATTTCCTCTGTTAATCCCTTTCTGTCATCGAAGATTGAGTTGGTTCCTCCTCTACGGTCTGTCCCAGCGCGGTTTGCTCACATCACTATTATGTCAGTTTATTTCGTGTTGCAGTTAAGTATACACATAGATGTGGGGATTTCACCTAGACGCGTGCATCTGCCTTCCAGACTGCACTATGATCTCTTTTAGGCAATGAGCTTATATATCCCATTTTTGCTTCTCCAGCACCTTGCACGAAAGTTTGTCAATGAGTAAAAGAAGAAATCCTAGAGGAAAGATGATGGTACATTAGATTCCTGGTTAAGAAAGGGCTGGGCTGTGTCAACAGAATAGTGGAAATGGAAAAGGGAGGAAAGAAGGGAGATCCACCCCACAGTTTGCAGAGAGGAAGGAAGAGAAACAGGGGCCAAAGAGCGCTTTGATGCACGTGGTGGGAGTGGATGGTGGTCCTGGAAGTCGTGCGAACTGGGAAAGAGCGCAGTGATCAAGGTCAAGGTGCAGTGGGGAAAGGTGGGTGTGGAGTTCAGCTGGGTCTCAGGTGACAGCGGGGTACATAGGAGAAGGTCTCGGCAGATACAAAACATTGGACTTTGGAGCTTGGATGACACTCAAAAACTCTTTACTTAATAATTGTGCATGAAGCCATGGGAGATGAGTTCAAGGAAGGGAACACGTGGAAAAAAAGAAGAGAATCAAGGCCGGAGACTTGGATAATAATACTTAAGGGTTACAAGGAAAAAGTGAACTCAACAAACGAGATAAAGGCTAAGAAGTCAGAGACAGAGAATTCTCTAGATTGCACCTAGAACTCTAGTTGTAGTAAAGTCTGGGAATTGCAGTTTTTAGCCTTTCCCCCCTTGCAGTACTGAGTGGGGTGGGAGTGTAGAAGGAGAAAGGACCAAATACCAGATGGTACCAAAATACCAATTGACTTTATCCAATGTTTTTGGATAAGAGGTTACATTTGACCCTCGAGAGAGCAGTTTTAGTAAGGTGGTAGGATCAAAAAGCAGGTTGAATAGGTGAGAAACGAAGAGTAAGAAGGAAGAGCAGCAGAAGTAGACTGTCCTTTTGAGAAGGTGGCACTTTCTCAAATCTGTAGAACCTCCTAAGGATTAGGAGCTCAGCCTCTGGACTCCAATCCCGGCACTGTCACTTATTAGCTGTGTGATTCCAAGCGAGTCCCATAAGCTCTTTGATCCTCCGTTTTCTCATTTGTAAGGTGAGGGTAATACTGTTAATGGTATCTGTAGGATTTACTGAGAGGGTGAAATGATTTAATCTGTGCTGAGCGCTCAGCATAGCACAAGGCACACAGCAGCACGCAGAGGAATTGCTACTCTTAGTGTTACTTCAGCTCCATGCCTTTTTGATTAGGCCTCCTCTGGTTATGATGGCATCAGCTTCTCAATTCGTGTGACGTGTTGCATTAGTTCGCTAGGGCTGCCATAACACAGTGCCATAGACTGAGTGGCTTAAACAACAGAAATTTATTTTCTCATAATTTTAGAGGCTGGAAGTCTACGATGAAGGTGTCAGCAGGGTTGGTATTTTTCTGAGGCTCCCTCCCTGGCTTGAAGATGACACCTTCCCTGTGTCTTCACGTGGTCTTCCCTCTCTTCCTGTCTGTGTCCTAATCTCTTGTTCTTGTAAGGATACCAGTCATACTGCATTAGAATTCTAATGACCTCATTTTAACCTACTCACCTTTTTAAAGACCTAATCTCCCAAAACAGTCACACTCTAAGGTACTGGGGGTTAGGATTTCAACATATGAATTGTTAGAGACCCGATTCATCCCATAACATGTGTTTTTAACAACAACAACAACAACAACAAAAACCCAACCATGTTTACACTTTATTTTTTAGGGAGGCAAATTTTGAAGTGTTTGGAAGCATGTTAAAGGATGAAGAGAAAAGTTCCTATCAGAGGAAGAATTCAGAAACTCCGAGTTGTGAGCCGGTTTGCTTAGGTTCGCATAGACATGAGTGGTAAAGGATTTTGCCCAGTTCTAAGCCAATGTTCTTATGTTTGACCCACCCTCCCCATGGCTCAGCACCTCTTCTTTATGTCATTGCAAAACCGCATGACTCCTTCTATATAGGAATGATTCTTACAGCTTCTGGAATTTGGATGCTGGGTTAAATAGTGCGGTTATTTCTTTGGGGCCGAAAGGCAGAGAAGTAGGTGGTTTTAGAATAGAGATCGAAAATAAAGCAAAAACACAGTGGGGTGGGGCTGTCCCGAGAGGACTACTTGCTACTGTGTGCTCGCTTCAAATCCCCACCAACTCCTTGTAAAACCTGGGAATGGAACTTTCCAGTTCAGTCCCCACGGCTGCTATCGCAGCAGCCTGGACCACACGTGTGCCTGATGGATGTGGCTTATTGATAAACTCTCTCTGTCTTACAGATTGCCTTAAAGATGCCAGATTTCCCTAATTACTCTTGTCTGCTGGACTTTCATTAAAGGTACGAGCAGAATATTTCCAAAATTATTCTGTCACTTTGGTTATAGAAATAATGCAAGGCTTTGTGTGTGTTCCACAGTCTCCTATACAAGTAAATTTCAAAAGCACCTGCTCTGTTCTCCAGACCACATCTGCGCACGGCTGAGGACCAGGATTAGGATCAGGGAAACTGCAGCTCATACTCTGGTGTATGGGGCTTCGAGAATGTCACCCAGGTTTTCATGCAGAGGGAAGACGGACAGTCCAGAGGCCTACCTGTGCTGGCTAAAGGACTCACGCTACTCAGAGATGGTGTAGCCTGAGCCACACCTAGTAGACATCCACAAGGGCCACCCCAAGTGGCTCCTTCGAAGGAGAGTCACACCATTTACCCCACCCCGGCTTTCTCTGATTCTACAGGCACATTCTCTCTCGTTTCCATGATCCAGTTCAGTATCCAGAGAGTTAATAGCCCCCTCCCTTTTCTCTGTGCTTCCTTTGACATAGCAGTTAAAATCATAACCCTTAGAAGCAGATACACTTGAGTTCACATCCTGGATCTAGAATTAACTGTCTCTCTGACTTTCAGCAAGTTGCTTAACTTCTCCAAACCTCAGTTTCTACGTCTGTAAAACCAAAATAATAACCAAATTCATCGGGTCTTGTAAGAATGAAGATAAATGTGATTTAACACTCTGCCTGGCATGTGTTACATTTTTAATAATTGCTACCCACTGTCTTTATTGATGTTAGTATCACTTTGTTTTGTTGTTATCATCTGTTCACTGATATTTCTTTCCTATTGGGCTATGAGCAACTTTGGAGAGCAGGAGCCATATCTCATTTCTATGAATTTCCCTGAACATCTACCATGATGTCCGGCACATACTAGGTGCTCAATAAATTGGTTGCTGAATGAATAGATCGATGAATCAGCAATTGCTTTGGAGTGTCCCTGCTGGCAAATGTGTTTGGATGCTTTTTTTTTTTTTTTTTTTTTTTTTAGGGAAAAGTATGCAATGGATTTGGGATAAGGCCAGAGGTTTTTGGGGTTTTTTTTGTTTTTGTTTTTGTTTTTGTTTTTGTTTTTCCCCTTGCAGGTCTGGGACGACACATTGTCAGCATTCCCAAGAACCTGGAGAGAAGGAATTGGACGGCATCCCTTCCAGATATGTAAATGTATAGCAAGTGACAGAAAGCCAGCTATTCTCCCTTCTTATCCCTGTGTAGTTTTTTACTGACTGTGGGCAACCGTCCCGTCCAATGCCTTGCCTTCTCTCTGCCCACGGCCCGTTTCCCTTATTTTAGCCCCACCACCAAAACAAGAAAACTGCTCCCAAACTCATGACCGTGTGGCCATGCCAGCGTGTTGTTAGTTCACATTTTGCCTGAGGTGTTGGAGCCATGTGGATGCACTTGAACAACAGGAAAGCCAAAACGATTCCCAGAGGATTCCAGAAATTACTTTTGGAAGCACATTTTAAAAATTCCCCAACAAATGTGCCTGGCGTAAGAAAAGCCTGGAGCATGTATGTCCACCTTCAGAGTCACAATCTCTCCTATCCCAAGTGCATCCTGGCTTGCGGGTTTGTTGTTTCCAAGAGCTGGGTAATATTATCACACATTTCTAAATATTTAAATCCAATTTTGTATCTTAAAAAAAATCCACACTTTTCTATGGAAGTGCTCCTGTTTTCCTAAATTCCCATGTACTTTTTATAAGGCGAGCTTCCTACATCATTATCTTCAGAAAGGAAAGGTATGTGTGTGCGTGTGGACATGTGTGACATGGGAAGATGGCGCTTTTGGGTGAATTACCAAAAGATTTCACGTAGTTGCTGGCATCAGTTCACTAAGCTTCCTTTCACCTGGCACAAAATTCAAGCAAACTGGGGAATAATCGTGATGCCTTCCCTGCCCCTCTGTAAGTTTTGAAAAAGAGCACATCACTCATCCTATTGTTGAGAGGTTGGAAGCCTGTAAGTTTGAAGTGAGTTTTTATCTACTGTATCTAAGAATAGAGTCTTTGCTGCACAATCGTTTTATAGCTGAGACCAGTAGGGAGGTTCAAACTGCTGTGAATTTAAAGGTGATTAAACTGTAAATGGAAGTAAAAGGACCAAGTGAGGAAAACCTCCTGGTCTGCTCTCTCTAGAGCCACGAGCAACACTGGGTAATATCACAGCCAAAATCAGGGGATTTTGAGACCCAGTTCTGGGGCTTTGCAAGATACATATTTATTAAAATTTATTATTTTTTCTTTAAATTTCCTTTAGGTGCATGAGTTGTCATGTTAGGGACTGGAGGCAATCATTCAGGGGAGAGATTAGCCCATAGTCCTGTGAGAAGCTTAAAGTAAGAAAATCTGCCAGCCACATAATGACCTGGTGCTCTGACATAAAGGTCGTGCATATTTTCACTCACCGTTATGTTTTCGTGAAATGATACAATAGCACTTTGGTCAGTGAAGGTCTAATGTGTTGCATAAGATTACTGGGGCTTTTTTTCCAAACTCTAAAATTCAAACTCTGTATCAAGTTGTTTTAGGATCCAAAATATTATGTAGCAAGGAATGGAATTTGGAATTATGCAAATCATTTTTTAAAATGCCCGTAAATGTCCCGTGCAGTATACGGATGCAACAAACGTCAACAAATTAGCAATGACCTTGTAGCCAGAGCACCCATTTCCTATCCCCATGCCCGGAACAGGGCCAGTCCTGGGTGGCCTTTACCCAACATAAGCATGAACTGAAACTCACACCCTCAGAATGCCCACAGTCAAGAGTTCGGGGTTTTACTTGAGATGAGGCTAATATGGTCTAATCACAATGTTTCCTTGCAGATACATGCATTTCCTTTATGGATGGAGAAATTCTTCTATAGTCAAACCTCCTACAGCTCAAGGAAAGTGAATGATGTCTTTAAGGTGTTTTCCCTCAGTTTTTGTTCATATCATTAACATTATACAAGGTAGGGAAATGAAGGCTTTCTCCTGAGTTTTCTGCAAAAATGAAAAGTTTTTCTACCATTTGGAATAAAAAGCATTTTTCTCATTTAGGAAATTTTAGTGAAGGTCTCATTGAATATATTAACTGTGTCACTGGGCAAGTCACTTCACTGCTCTAGGCCACAGGTTCCTCTTATGCAAAATGAGCATTAGGCCAGGTGCAGTGGCATGAGCCTGTCGTCCCAGCTACTTGGGAGGCTGAGGTGAGAGGATCACTTGAGCCCAGGAGTTTAAGACCAGCCTGGGCAACATAGTAAGACCCTGTTTCAAAAAAAAAAAAAGAGTTTTATATTCAGATCCCAAGAGAGAATGATTTTTCCCTACAACCTGGGACCTCAGTGATCATGAGCCAGTTCTAATACTTTGCTTTTCCAAGAGTGATATTCAAAACTATTGTAGTGAAAACTGAGTGTGTACATCATTGCATTTCATTTGTGGCAGTGATAAATAACCATGATTTTTGCTATCAATATGCTTAACATTGGAGAATGACAAGAGTCCAGAGGGAACCTTTTATCACCTGCAGATTGGAGGCAGGAGTTGTAATTTTCAATTTAGGACTAATCTATTTCACTTACTAATTAATACGTTCCTTCAGCAAATACTTATAAACTATGCATCAGACATTATGTGGGAAACCCAGTATGGACTGGGAAACAGACAAATGCAGTAAGTGGCCAGCTGAGGATTACAATACAACATTATAATTGATGAAATAGAAATCTCAACAAAACAGTAAAAGAACACATATTTTGTGCAATGGTTCTTATTTCTGTCCTTCATATGCTTTTCCTGACTACATCATTTAAATTACTTCAACTCATTAAAATGCAGGGATATTGTTAACCCTCTTGTCATCCAGTTCTGCTTATTGCTTTATAAGCCAGAGGAGTTATGTTGAATGAAGATTGAATTTCTTGTTGGTGGCAATGGGTTGACATGCAATGTGGTTACACAAAAATGACATCACACGTGTATAAATCCCCTCTTGCTGGAAAGAATCTCAATCTCATCCCTATTTTTTTTCTCTCCTCTCATTTCTTTTATTTATTTTCCTTCTCTCTGCTTTCACACACACACTTAGTCACACATATGGTGCCTTTCTGGGACACATATCCGTCCCTGTTATTCACTGTCTCACATGCTCCCTGTCCTGTGCACATACTATCACTCATTCTGTTGGAGTCTCTTCCACACTGAATTTCCCACTCTGATGACCTCAAGTCTGTAATTTCCTACAGATGCTCTGTGCCCCAGGGGACACATTCTCTCTCCTTTGAGCACACAGCCTTTCTCCAACAGTCTTGCTCTCAAAGGCACACGCCCACATCTGCAGGCACTCACGCTTTTTGTCGCTTTTGTGGAGGAACCCTCCCATACCTCGGGCGTCTCACTGGTGATCTGGGCAGGGACAGGAGACAGGAAGGGCGGAGGAGATACCCGTAAGTCATCTGTCCTCCACCCACACTTTCTTTGTAATTTGTTTTCTTGAAATTTTTTCCCCCTCATGTTTAGTACCTGTGAACGTTTTCATGAATTTCTTTTTTTCCTTTCTGGTAAACGGAGAGAACTCGCTGAGTGGTGTGACATGGCTCTTTCCAAGTGTCACTGTTGTGCTAAGGATAAAGGAAGGAGAGAAGGCATTTTGGGGATCCTCGGAGCAATATCCTTGGAGAGGCAGGAAAACATCTCACTGTGCCCAAAGAGAAAGACCTGTCTCACTAAACAGGGACTCTTCTAAAAATTCCTGCCACTGGGGATGTTTTGTTACACTAAGGCACTATGTCTTTACAAAATAAAATGGAACTCTAGGAGAGAAAACATATTTTTGGGGCTCAGAAACTGATACCCCAAAATATGGCTCCTTGACATGCTGAACTGGAGAAGCCTCAAGGTCTCTCTGGTCTTCCCCCGCCCCACCACCCCCACTGTCTCTCCCAAAACACAGGATGAAGTTGAAGTTCATCTGCCTAAAATCCAGACCCACCAAGAAGAGCAATAGTTTTTTCTTCCCTTCCCTGTAAAACCGTAAGGTAACCACACCCGAACAGACCCTTTTCAAGGTGATGTCTGCCTCTCAGGCACAGTCAAATTCCAAAGAGAACTATTTAAAGGAATCTCTATGCCTGGATCCATTCATTTTCCCTAGCAAACCTGTATTGCCCCTCAACAGAATTCCTCTTCTCCCCGCTCCTGTAACCTGCTTTGCCTGGGTGGTATATAAGCTTCTGAACCCTAATGGAGGGTGGGTAGTCATTGCGTGGTTCTCCCTGTGTATGTGTTAATGAATTTCTATGCCTCTTCTCTTATTGATCTGCCTTTTGTGAGTTGATTTTTCAGTGAAATTTCAGAGGGAAAAAAGGAAGTTTTCCCTTGTCCCCTACAACATCAAAAGATTAGAAGTGATTATTGAATATTGATCTCTAGCAGGGGTTGGCAAACCTTTTCTATAAAGAGACAGATAGTAAATATTCTAGGCTTTGAGGGCAATATATATGGTTTATCTACTCAACGTGGCTATCAGGATGAATGTGGCGAGAAACTATACATAAGTGAACATGTGTGTCCCTGTGTCAACAAAACTTTATTAACAAGTAGTGGGCTAGACTTGGACCACAGTCCATAGTCTGCAAACTCCTGATGGATATAAATAACATCATATTTCATTCAATTTTTTTTCTTTCTTTTTGGTTACCATTTCACTTGAAAATGGTGAGATGAATTTTTCATCAGATTTAGATGATTTATTTGATGGTCAGACATAAAAAATCAGCTATATATTTTGAGAAAGAAATTATTCTTTTTTAGTGGTCCTAGAGCCATGCTAAAGAGATAAGGGATCATTTTCTAAAGTACATAGTGACTGTGTCACACAATAGGAATAGATAATTTATTCTGCTATGAGCCTCAGTTGTGTTTTCATTAGAATCAGGCTGCTACTTCTTATGTAGGTGACTCTGTGGGATACCCAACGTACCATGGGAATGAGCCCCAGGACAGAGGAGTTGGGAGGTTGGGAGTGGGTGGGCCCTGCTGGGACATGTGTCTGAGAGGGCACACCCCACGATGCTGGGAGTTGGGCAGCAGAGACAGCAGGAGGTACACAGGCTCTCTGGTGGGCGTGCAAAGAAGGAGAGGAACGAAAAGAAAGGTTGAAGAGCACCTAAGGGTCTAGTTATGACTGCAACAATTGATGGCTCAATTAAGGTTTTTCATTTTTTCTACTCCAGGAAAATTTTATCTGAAAGTGTCTGGTTCTTGAGCCAACTAGCTATAGGGTGCAGAGATGGACACTAGACAGCAAATGTACTAGAGATACTCAACATAGCTACTTGCAAATTTGCATGCTGTTGCACTCTTTATTAGCTTCCTTGAAATGCTATTTAAGTTTGGCAACCATTTCTGAATGACAGAATACAGTAAAGGCGTTACAAAGAATTTGGTAGACATGTGCATAATGAAATGGTTACACACTATATTGTCAAATGAAAAAGAAAACCAGATTGCAGAAAAGTCCTTATAGGAAAATATCACATTTGTGTGTGTGTGTGTGTGTGTGTGTATACATACATGGACACACATATACATTTGCCTAGAAAAAAGTTCATAGATATGTTAGGTAAATAGTGAGGGATTCTGGGTCTCCTAGGGACAAAAGTGGGTGCTGTTGCTTTGGTGCGATTGCCCTACCTGGGAAGAAGGCCCCCATCTTGGTCCTCCCCACCCTAATCTCCCCAGCAACTGCCATACCTGGGGAGGAGGGAACACCTTATGAATCGGCCAATCGTAACTTAGCAGGCCAGCTGCAAAAGAATGCAAAGGACTCTCTAGCCCACAGGCCAAGCAGCATAGGTACCATAGTGTCCGGAAATTGACCTAGAACAACCTGCATGCGTAGTGATGCAGATCTCAACTGTCCAATCAAAGGGGTTCCATGGTGACGTCTGAACCACGAGAGAGGTCCCAATCCAAACACTGTAAAACAAGATGCAGACCATAACCAGTCCCTTTTTTTTGGCCTCTTGTTTTTGTTCTCTTTTCCTGCTGTGACAATGAGTCCGGTCATCATCTGTGGCTTATGTATCATTCTCTGTAAACCTATATCTTGCTCTTGCGCCATAATCCTATCTTTCTTTCCTCAATAAAGCTCATTTTCGTGCTTGCCTGACTTTGGGGTGTCTGGTCATTCTTCGGCCATGGGCATGCCAAGAACCAACTTTTCACACTAAAACCTGACAGAAGTACATACAAATTTTGAACAGTGATCATTTCTGGGCAGCCTGAAACCACCAAGGTATTCTATTCTCTCTTTATCATTTTTCTTTCTCTCTCCCTCTCTCTGTTTCCCTTTCTCTCTCTCTCTCTCTTTTTCTTTCCCTACATGAGCAAATATCACAGTTATAATTCATAAAGGCAATGAGGATTTTTCCATGTGAAATATTTATTAAGAAGCTTAATAGTCATGACTTCAGTCCTAAAAGGAATTATCCGTACATAGAGACCAGGGAAGGGAAGGTCTTACTCTTCTTTATCCTACCATGTCTGCTTACCCTTTCCACATGGGTTACCTGGAGTGCAGCTCACCTCCAACGACAGTGCAAAAATGTGTCCTATCTAGCAAAGGGATAACTTTGCTCCTGCCATTAACATCGTCTATGGATGAACAGTTAACTCGTCACATTAAGGAGAAACACTAGATTTTTGAAAGTTGTGTCCTGTTCAGTTTTAGGTAAATTTCATTTCTGTAAGAGGATTAATAATACACACCTTCCCAAGTCTATGAGGATTAAAGGATAACAGCAGCCTGATATATGGTAAATGCTAAAAGAAAAAGAAAAAGTTAACTTCCTTCCCTTTCTCACTTTTTCTTTCTCCTCCAACAACAGCTTTCCCAAATGAGAAGACAAAGAACTGCGTCGTGCTGTTATGGTCACGTCCCCTTGCCTATCCTCCCCAGACCCCAAGCCGTTTGCTTTCTCTCCCTCTCATTCTCTGGACAGGCAAAGCCCAGACAGCTAGAACGTACTGGAGTAGGAAACAGATGGCGATCCGCTCTGTGCTTGGAATGGCCAATATCATTTTATTTTGAAACGAAATTCTAGAAATAACATTTGAAACAAGCCAATTACTCTTGATACTATCATGTTCGAAAAGGAAACCTGATTCAGGCAGGTTTTATTTTAAACCAGAAATGTGGCTTGCTGCGTGTAATAGCATTTCCACCTCGTTCCCCGTTTCCCACTGAATCGCCACCCCTTGCTCTGCCCTCCTCGGCCCAAAAGATGGCCAGAATTTATATAAAGTCCAGTTTCTATTCATGGAAGATTGCCATTCCAACGCGTGCGTATTTCCTGATTCTCCGTTCTCTGCACGTTACTGTCCTATGGTGGGCTTTGCTGTGTCACACCTCCCCGCCAGGGATGGTGAGACTTTCATTGTAGGCACAGGTATTGATGCTGATTATGTGATTTTTCATATCAAGGGGAAGCAGCTTCAACCTTCACATAGCTCAAGCTGAACTTAGGAACTTGCCCTATAATCCTGTCCTCCCTATATTTTCTCCTGTGTTGCTATCACATTGGGTCATATCACCTGGTTATGACACTGGACATCGTTCCCCCTTTGCTTTTCCCCGTATCCAAATAATCGTTTAGTCCTTTCCGTTCCTGCTGCCAAGGCCCTAACTCAGGACTTATCATCTCTTAGCTGACAATTATAAGATCAGCTTCCCAACTAGTATCTTTGCTCCTTCTAGACTTTTGGTCTTCAAAGCCATAATCCATCCATTCTGTCTGGACAATAACAGTCATTCAAACAGTGAAAAAGAATGAATCACACAGGGTCTGGGCAAAGGCTCTCTAACTTCTGGAAACTGTTAATTTTAAGAGAGAGAGAGAATAAATGTTTTTTGGTCGGGGGGGGATAAGAAGAGGGAGAGACACATGTCTATTGACGTTGATTCAGCAGCACTGGCTGAGTTGGTCCAACAAATAGATGTTTATTGTTATTGGTTCTAAAGGTTCACGCTCTTGATATTTATGCATTTTTCCAATTTATAGTTATCAAACATATAGTCCAAAAATATCCTGAATGAATGGAAAGGTAAGGGATGACACACTAGAATTGGGTTGATTGTTATAAGGCAGGAAACTGAAAAAGCAATGGAAATAAGAACAACAAAAACAGTCCGGCAGGGTTCCTAAATAAATGATGCTCAGCTCAGGCTGGAAAGGAGTCCCATCGAGAACACAGCCTGTGGATACAGCTGGCATCATGCTCTGTGGACAGCAGCTCGGCTAGCCAGGCTTCTTTGGCTTTTTTGTCTGTGTGCTTAAAATATGAAATGACCTCATTTGTATATATCCATAAGGTGAAGGTTTGAAATGGTTTCCTAAAGGAAGACGCCCTTGCGTGGGACAACAGCTTCTCCACTTCCCACGTTTCTCTTTATAGCCTAAGCCTCCTTCCTCGACTTTCACTTTCCCTCTAGTCTCACTTTCCCTTTCAGGTTTATCTTTATCTTTCCAATCCCTTCCTTAATAGCTCCTAATCTCATCACTCAACCAAGCTATATCGTAGCAAGATAATAAATGCCTTCAATTTGATACGGGTGAAACTTCCCACATTGGAAAGTTTTGCATAAATGTCTCAAAGTGCTTTTTTTTCTTCTTTTCTGAACAATCCTAGATTTTGGGGAGGGGAAAAAAAATCTCAGTTCAGGCTGTCAAGCAGTTTCCCCCTTAACTCAAAAACCTCTAGTTATTCTGGAGAAAACAGAATTCATTTATTCCTCTGATTAATTTACATATTCAGTGACCCGGAATTCTTTTACCAGTTTTATCTGATAACCATTAACTCAAGGGCATTTTGAAGAATATTTGATAATAGATAATTCTTTTCAATAGATATAAGTAGTTGCTTTATATGCGCCTTTTTGTCTCCCACCATAAAATTTATTTATAAACACTGTATCTACCGAGGCACTGTTTCCCATAGGATCGAGGAAAACAAATATGAATAAGGCATGATTTTTGTTTTTACTTATGGAATCTCTCTTTCTTTTTCTTTTTTTCTCCCCCCATGGCCCTTTTACATATACATTTCCCATCATTTGCTCATAAAAGCCACCCCCCCAAAAAAAACGTATCACAACAAATATTATTTAAAATTGTTAGTTTTTAAATCTAGTGTGTTTCTTATGTCTGCCTTGCCCCTCAAGTTAATTCCTGTGTATTTTCTAGGGGTCAGCTTAAAGGTTGCTTTCTCCCTGGCTGAATGCTTATTTCCTATGCTCACAATTCTTACAAGGGTTGGCACTCTCCTCTTCCAGAGGGGAGGGATATTTTCCATGCAATTGCTTTCTGTATTCCTTACTAACTTCCCTCCACAGGAGAAGCTCTGCTGGTTGGAAACCTTAGGGAAAGGATGACTGAGAGGGCAGCTCTCCATCTCCGGCTTTCTCTTGTGTTACTGACCACCCAGGGGCTACACCTGTTCTCAATTTCTACTTCCTTCCAGCAACAAGACCAGCACAGGGCACACTAACTGCTTAGCATCCCTGTTTTGGCTCGGTGAGTAAATGTAGTTTGTGATGAGCAGGAGTTGGAAGTCATTTTGCCTTTGGGTCTAAGCCACTTTCTCTGAATCGTTCAGCAATAAAGCTGATGTATTGAGACCTATTTGAATTTTGTGTCTCTTTCTCAATGGTTCCCAACACTCTAGAGAAGCCTAGATTCTGTTAGATTTCCTGGTTATACACTCTCATTACATCTCACATTTTCATGACTCTCCTTCCACTTACTCTATTTCTTCTCCCTCTGCTGTTCCCATTACACGTATGTTGCATCTTTTGTAATTATCCTGCAGTTGTTGGATATTCTGGTCCACCTTTTCCATTGTTTTTCCTCTTTGCAGTTGTTTGTGTTTCTGTTTCCGAAGTCTCTATTGACGTATTTTCAAGCTGGCTGATTCCTTCCTCAGCTGTGTCCAATCTTCTGACGAGCCCATGAAATGCATTCATCATTTCCATTACAATTTTTTGATTTGTGGCATTTCTTTTTGATTCTTAGAGTTTCCACCTTTCTGCTTACATTATACCTCTGTTCTTACATGTCATCCACTTTTTCCATTAGAGCCTTTAGCATATTAATCATAGCTAGTTTACATTCCCAATTTGTTAATTCCAAAATCTCTCCCATATCTGAATCTGGTCTGATGATTGCTTTGTCTTTTCAGATTGTTTCATGCCTTTTAGCATACCTTGTAATTTTTCACTGAAAGCTGGACATGATACACCTGGTAAAAGGAACAGAGGTAGTGTGAGGTTTTATGTTTTCCTGGTTAGGAGTTAGCCTGTGTGTATTGTTTCTATAGCTGTGGTATCAGAAGCTAAAATATCTTCTAGTGTCATTGTTTTTGTCTCCCCTGTTGGCTTTGGATTTTTCTAGAGACTCTTTCAATGGAGTTTGAGGCTTGCAGTTATTTTAGCTGTAATCTCTGGTGGTAAGTTGTGGAGGATGGAGAATATTCTGTTGTCCTATCATTAGGCCTCAGTCTTTTAGTGAGTCTGAGTTACCTATTTTCTTTCCCGCACATGGAAGTCTAGCAGGTACTGGGGTTGGATATTTCCCTTTCTATATGTTGGTTAGGCTTTGGTCAAAACCCCAGTCAGTTATGTTCTGGTTTTCTTTTGGCAGAAGCCTCTTTCCTATTGGGGGTGAGCAGCACCTTTTTAGGGAGAACAGAGGAGTCTGGTCATATTTCAAAATAGCTCCTCTTCCTCTCCCCTGCCAGCAGTGGGAGAGGATTTTTCTCAGATCTTCGCCATGAGAACCTGATGGAGCTCCTGGAGATGAAACTCACAGAAGTGTGGGGGCCTCTAGGAATGGGCTCCCTGGAGCTTTTCACCTTCAACCTAATCTACACCAAGCACCCAGCAATTCATTAACTACAGTTGTGAGTGCTCTTGCCTTACTAGCTCTAGCTGTGGGAATTTTGCTGAGAAGCTGTGATTCTATCTCCCTGTCTGTCTCTCTAGCTTTTAGGGAAACAGTTTACCCTGTTGCCTCAATTCTCTGGTGGATCTAACAAGAGTTGTTGGCTTTCAGTTTGCTCAGCTTTCTTTCTTGTTAGGAGGATGAGAGTGATGATTTCTAAGCTTCTTACATTTTGGAACAGAAACTGGAAATTCAAGTCACAGTGCTTAACGTTTTTGTGCTTCACTTTCTTCATCTTTGACATGAGGATAATCAGAACAGCTACCTCATAGAATTGATGTGAGGTTTAAATCAATTAGGTGATGCACAGTGATTGGAGCAGAGCCTGGCGTGCAGTAAATTCACAATAAGTATTATTATTAAGAGGCACCAGGGTGGGAACCAGGTCTGTCCTGTTCATCGCTGCTCCCCAGTGCATAGCACATAGTAGTCTATAAATATTTGTTGACCAAATGACCTTGAAGTCTGATTAAAACAGTAGTAGTATCTGCCATGTAACACATTTTCTCAATCTTCTAGAACCATAGTACTATGCTCATATCTGTGGTCCTCTTACTCTGTATCACAAACAAGTGCGAGTGATACCATGAGTGAGGAGAGAGGGTATTTGGCAAGTTTCTGTATCTATTCATTAGGGACGAGGGACTGACAAGTGACTACAGAGACTCACATTGTGATACCATTGTTTATTTTTCATGAACCCAATGGAATATATAATACGGGTCTGAATCACCTGTCAACCCATCGCGTAGGACGATGGCTTCCATCATCGACTCTGTCAACAATCCCTGTGGGATATTGGGATAGTCTTTTTAACTCGCTGGGTCCTTTCTATAACCTATAAAACAGAGAACATCATTTCCTTCTTATGTGAACGTCCTGTCGATATAGAAATTATGAAAATGACAGGGAACACATACAACATTCCTTATCTAAACGAATTTCAACATATCAGCGAGAGCATTTTATTATATAAGAAATGGGATATTCTCCTCGTTGCAATACCAACCATATAGTTTTTGGCTTTACTCCATCTAGTGGTTAAAATCAGAAGTATCTATTTATTTATTCAACTTGATTTTTTTTAAATTGATAATTCATAGATATACATCTTTTTGAGGTACACGTGATAGTTTAATACATTCATATAATTTGTAAAGATAAAATCAGTGTAATTGGGGTATCCATCACCTTAAATATTTGTCTTTTCTTTATGCTGGAAACATTCTCTGCTAGCTGTTTTGAAGCATACAGTAGATTATTGTAAACGATGGTCACCCAACTGATCTAACGAACAATAAGTCTCATTTCTTGTATTTAACTGTATGTTTGTAACCATTAAACAACCTCTCTAATCGGAAGTATTTAAATTGGGTGTTTCCCTCGTCTCTCCCTGGATCCTGGCTTTTGTTCTAGTTTCTTTTAAAATTTAGCTTCTCTTAGTTTTATGTTATCCGGTCTCCTCTACTCTCTGTTTATAATTTCTCAATCCTCAGGAGACCCCGCAGATAAGCCTCTCTTAATGAAGCTCAAACAGGTGATAGATCTATTCATTCTCCATTTTACCTTTACAAACATTTTCCCAACTTGTTTACCTATTTATTAACTGTCTTCCTCCTCTAGATAATGAATATCAAAAGGAAGCCTTTTGAGAACATTTCATTCAATCAATGAAGAACAGATTGCCGTTATATTGAAATAGTGAAATTGTTTGTTTTTATTAAACATCGCAGCTCTGTGCCTAGTTTGGTAGGACAAATAGAAGATGACTGATAAATAAAGACGACTGTTGAATTCAGTTGATGGTGTGACTTCTTCCGCTTTACGGTTTGTAAGACTTTTGAGGGTAGCAACGGTACTTTTCATGCCCTCGTATGTAAGACTATTTTGGCAAAATGTTATCCATTATGGTGCTTATTTTTATCAAATCCATAGATAGATCGTTAGATTATGAAAAATGCCTAGATTTTCTTTTGCCCAGGAAACTAGTAGACTCAATACACATAATTGAAATTATGATATTTTAGGATAAATTATCACCGTGAATTATTATACTATCTATATATAATGAAAGCAACAAATTATAGTGCATGTATAAACAATAGGGATGTTTATATAATACTGTACTTTTTTTGGCAATAAATTTAGTTTATAGTATCGTTGGGCCAATCATCCGCTTCTCCTAAAAGGATCATGTTGCCATTTCTACTCTCTCTTTTTCAGGATTCAATGAGCATTATTCTTATTGGCTATAAATATCATACTCACAAAGTATCTATGTAAAGAAGGTGTTAGTTTGTTGTTTTGGTTATCACAAGGTCCAAATTTGAACATCAGCATTGTTAGTAGATCCATAAAATGATGTCCTGGAAAAAGCTTTGCCTTGAGCATGTGACTGGAGCAGTTGTAAATTGTGGCTTCACAATAGGTGAGTTTTGACCCTAAGAAAATAACTTCTCTTTTTCCTACCACAGTTTCCTTCTCCCTCTCTCTTAGGCTTATACAGAGGACTATGCACATGAAAGGATACCATGTATGTTGCCTGGCATATAGTAAGTACTCAGTATTATTTTCCTATTAACAAACTATTAGGAAAACTTTAAAATAGGAAAATAAGTTATCATTTTCTAAAAGTATCTCCAATAATCAAAAACTAACCAATTTATAAGACTCAAAAACCAACTCAATCATTGATTGATTTCTTGATTGATTTCTTGCTTGTAGACATGGTTATTATCTGGTTTGGTCTTTTTCCTCAAAATTTGTTTCTGGCAATACGCATTAGCCTAACACCTTCACCTGAAAACAAATAATTAGAGCACGAGATAAAGAACGGTCAACACCTGTGTTCTCGTACCAAGTGGCATCTGTTCTGAGCCCATCAAATGCACATGGAGCAATGGTTTGATCTGGAAACTGAAAAATCCACTTGATTTTTAAAAATAGCTCTTCATGATGTGACCGGACGGCCTGCAGATGTCAGATGTGTGGTCCAAGCTCCAGTCAAATGAAGTGAGTAATTTTCAGTCACTTGTCCTGTGGTCGAGCCAAGGAGATAGTAAATATTTGTAGGTTTATCCGAGGATGCTGGCTAAGAGAGTGCCTGAACTTCCTTTTAGAACAAATAAACACTGATCTACAGTATCTAAACCTGTCCCGTGTTTCTCAGCCAGCTTCTCTCTTTCCTCTTCACAGTGATTATATACCACTCATTTCCAACCACATTTTGAGTGTCCTGCTGTTAACTTATAACAAGTATTCTAGAGAAGACAAGAGTTGTTTTCCTTTTCTTTCGACCACATGTTTAGATTATATGAGCCATTGTGTTTATACCATTTTTTGCTCTCTAATTTGCTTATTTTATCTCCATAGGCCACCACAATGTTTGCTTGTGTTCATTAAGCTTTTTGAATGTCATGCAAAACTTTACAACAGAAAAGAATTTAAACAGTAGAATATATAAACCAATCAATTAATTTCATCTGAAATCAAATGTCTAACTTTCAAAAGATGTGAGGTTGAGAGACAATGGTTTATATTGCAATTCTGAGAACTCACAAAGAGTTTAATTTCCTGTTTAAATACTTTATTATGTTAATAAAATCATATCTGTTGCAAGGATATTCTAACCAAATGTCTTATTTATTTTGTTTTTTTTTTTTAAGTTTATATGTGAGTCTTCAAGACTAGTCCTACAATATTACATCTGGGAGTGATCTTAGAATTCGTCCATCTAGTCCAAACTTCTTATTTTACAAATAAGGAATCAAAGGTTCTAGGAGGTTAGTAAGGGACATATCCTGGACCCAGAGATTGTTAGTGATCATGTGATATGCTTTTCCAAGATGAGCCTCCTAGCTTTCCTGATAACATTTAAATCTTTGTTTCATGAGAAATGGGTTCATCATTTCAAAATAATGGAGAATGGGGAGAAAATTTGCTATCAAAATATTTTAAGAAGTAAAAAAAAAAACCCTAAAGCATGATTTTTAACCTACTTTTGGTCATAAATCCTTTTGAGATTCTCTTGAAAACTCTAGACCTTCTTGATAAATCCCCCCCCCACACACACACACAGAAATTCACAACCAATTTTATGGAATCCATAGACTCCTAAAACCTTAATTCTAGATTCATTTAAGTGCTGATTAACAAATGTTTATCAGAACAATGGTTTTCTAATTATATTTCTATACTTGAATCAATTTAGATATTTAATGTCATTTGAGGTAACATGATGGTTATTCAATACATAATTGTTATATTATTATGAAGGATATTTCAATTATTACAAAGTAAAATAGCCAACTTAAGAGTAAAACCAATACTAATACATTCTGTCAAATATGGTTTTTGATTCCTATGTCCTCACTGCTGGAAATAATGCAACTATTTCCTATCAATTTCAATTCACACAACTAAACAGCTTTTGTTTGACATGATGAAATGCTTTATATAAAATACAGAATATAGCTTCTGGAGATTCCCTAACATACATTTAAGAGATAACAACAGCCAATGCTGTAATGGACAGTTAGATATAGGAGAGCAACTGTGTATCATCGCAATGTGTGTTATCTGATCTTCAATGGCTAATGAAACTGTTGCCAGGTTGTGAGGAGACACTTTTGGGGGCAGGAGGTTTGGTCTGAATCTTTCATTGTGAGGCTTCTATCAAGTTTGCATTGATCAGAGATTCATGCTTTGGATCTCAGCCGCAGTACTGTCAGGGCCACAGGGGAAAGGTTTTCATGAGGGAAGGTGTTCATACTTAAAGATAAGAAGGGAAGTGTTAGGTTAAGAGGACCTCAGTTAGCAGCCTCTAATCCAGCCTCTCCTGATGGGTGTCCCATCAAGACAGCAAAGAAGTGAGGAAAATCCGCATCTAAAAACACAAAAATCTGGATGGAATTTCTACCACCTTCAATTAATTGAAAAATGCCTAATCTAAAGAATGCAGATGCTAGAGTTACTCCACCAAAACAGAGCAAGACTGATTACCTGAAATTAGGTGGGAAAACATTTCATCTCTCTCTCTTTTTAAAAAAACTATTAATAATTAACTTTTTTTAAATTGACACATTGTAATTGCATGTATTTATGGGGTATACTTGGATGTTTTGATACATATGCTCATTGTATAATGATCAAACCAGGGTATTTAGTGTGTCCATCACCTTATGCATTTATCATTGCTTTGTGGTGAGAACATTTTATAATATACTATCTTCTCTTAGTACCCCTCTTCCTACACTCAACCAGACACTAAGTTTTGGAAGAGAAGCAGTCAGGAAGAGGAAGGCAGAGCAGGCATTTGTACATTGTTGTCTTAGAGGAGAAGGTCTCACAGGCAAAGGACAAGAAGAGGATGAAGGAAAAGGTGGATGGATGTTGCTTGTTGAGAATTATGGCTGTCAAGTACTTAGTCTTCTCTCAGGTCACCAGGCAGCGTCATAGAAGATCCAGGGGCATGCCAGCTGAGTGATACTAGGTTAAGGAAAGTTTTCCAGACTTTGCAATTGGTTGAGAAGTTTTCTTTCACATCTAAGCACCTTTCCTTGATAAATACAAAGAGTGGATTCAGCCAGGGACAACGTGAATAGAATGACCCAAGAGTAATCCAGACACGCCATTGATTTTGGAGTGGTGAGATCTTTTGTCATGCTAGGTAAGGTGAGGGGGAAAAAAGGGGTGATATGTGATAAAATCCTACAAGGCTAGGGACCAGAATGATCAGCATCTTACAGAATCTGAATAAGAGCAGACTTCTGAACATGCCTTACTCCAGATCCAGGCAAAGTTTTTGGAAAATGCTGCACAGTTTGGCAAGATGTAAGAAGATACAACCTGTATGTAACAGAAGCAGAAAGCCATAAGGAGAGAGGGATTTGAAGTGAACAGATGCAGGATAAGATTAAAAAGGAGAGGCAGAAGTGAGGGGAGACAAGAAACTAAAGATCCAATCGTGGATTAAAATTCATACTGCAGATGGAAAGGTAGAAATGAGACTCCAGGAAGACAAATCCTGTGATATGGAGAACAAGTTTTTCCCCTTTCAAGAGGCAGAGAAAAATATTACAAAAATGTCTGAAAATGAAGAGAGGGGAGATGTCGTGAGGCAGAGGACAGAGAACTTGGAATTTTGAGCAACCTTGAGAAAAATTGCCCTTAAATTATAAGCAACATTCAAAGATGTATTTGAGGATTGAAAATCTGTATAATGTAGACTGAAAGATTGACAACATTTCTAGGGAAAAAAATACATGATAAGAAAAACACACCACATATGGAAATAAAATTCATCGGAAATCAAGCAGGTGGGAGTGGGGAGGAGGGGATGGGTTAATTCACACCTAACGGGTACAATGCACAGTATCTGGGGGATGGCCATGGTAACAAAGCAATTTATGTAATCAAATTATTTGTACCCCTGCAATATTCTGAAATTAAATTTAAAAAAACCACACTAGATAAATTCAGGCAAATTGTTTGAAAATAATAAGATAGAGAAAAAAATTACAAATATGCAGAGAGACTGAAATGTTAACTTTGAAAAGTACTGTACACGTATCAGACTGACCTTAAACATTTCCATGCAATGGAAAAACTTGTAAATATTTAATTAAAAAATTATATGATTTATGATTTCATTACAAAACCAAATTGACTTTTATGTGAGAGGAAACCAGACATATTAATACATTCTCAAATGTAGTATCAGTATACACAAACAAACAAAAATCCAAGAATACTTGAAAAAAAAATGAAGACGTCAAAACATACAAAAATCATGGCTTGAAAGATTTTGAAGTGAGTGTTGAAAATGGTTGTCTAAATAATTATTGTATACTTAGTTACAAAAGTATATATTACACTTTTCAAAAATATGTCAAAAGCATATAAGTAAATATATCTAAGCACGTATAAATAGTACATATCATAAATATTTTTGAAAGATAAACTACTTTGTTAAAATAATTTTTAAAATAATTTGCTTTCAGTGTCTCCAAAATTGTTATGAATAGAATCCGTGAACAAGACAAATACAATAAAACAGTTTTTGTCACAAAAGACACACATGCAAAGGAAAGAGCAGAAAAACATAAAAAACAGAAAATGTTAAATTGCATATTAATGTGTTTATGATAGGCTATTAAGCATAAATATCAGGGCACAAATCTATACACACACTATGAATTTAATTGCATTTTAAAATTATATACAAACGTACATACATAAATATGTGCATCCATACTTAGATGATGAAATTGCAGGTTACTTTTAGTTTCATTATTGTATTCTATGTATTTTCAACAATAAACATGTATTGTTTTCATATCCAGAAAAAATCTTTTAAGAAAACTGATAAAGAAGAATATTAAGGAATTGATTGAAGTAAAGAAACTTGATCTTCAGGCTCACGTCAGCCCTTTGCAGCCCTTTGAGTCTAAAGATCAAGGTTATAAAGCTTTGTCTTATATTTGACATTTTATCCTGTATTGAAGGTTGTATTGACCACAGGGTGAATACACTGTACTTTGTTTCTTCTTAGTTCTTAGTAATAAATAGTTAAACATTCACTTTTTCAAAATGCTCTTCGTTATTTCATAGCAAAATATTTTTAAACAAATAGACAATTTATTAAGTGTGCTTTGTTGCCCTCCCACCCACCCCAGACAAACAAACAAATATCGAAACCACGTAGGCCTGTGTTTCATTGTTTGAAATTTTTTTTCATTAAGCCCACAGCCTTAGGATTCCTGTGGGCCTGTTTTGTGTTTGAAATCTCATGCTTTGGCAAAACCATTGGATTCCTTTGAGGAATATTGCCTGTTGTGAGCAATAATCTTCGTCAGGGATTCCATGATTGGCACACTTAGCCTTCAAATGGGAAATTGTTGTGGTATTTGTGGTACCATTCGGTCTTTCCAACTCAAGGAATCTACTAAAGTCCACTAATAATGTGACCTTTTTCCACATAAACATATCCACGCTCATGGGGCACCACGGTTTCATTCTCTTGTAAGGCAGTTCACTATTTTCACTTATTAGAAACAATTGGACGCTCCACGATAAGTCAGGCGAGACTCTCAGACACAATATAAACCAGGAAAATATGTTCAGCTTTTTGGTTTGCATTTTTCCACACCCGTGGGCTAAGGTTGGACTTGTGTTACCATAACTAGTCTTTATGCGTGCAGAATAACAATTTTTCTGCTAGTTTAGAACAATAACTCTCCTCATCTAAGAGTTAGCCACACTAAAGATTGTCTTGCTGTCTTTTTGTGCAACTCATTTATTTTTCAACTGTTATGTAGAACTGACAAATCTTGAACATTGAGTCCCTCTCTTTCCCTTTATTGAGTCCCTGTGTATCAGTTAGTATTTCTGTATTGCCCAAATAATGCTACATAGCACGTACTTCCAAAATCAATACCTTAAAACTATAATAATTCATTCTCCATGATATGCCGGTTGGCTATGGTGGCTCTGTTGTTTGAGCTCATTCATGAGTCTCTGGGGTGGCTTTGGTCTCTTGATCTAGCTGGGGCTACAACTGGGTAGTTCTACTTCAAGGTGAAAGTCTGTGGATTGGTCTGGAAGCTGTTCCACATGTTTCTGATCCTCCTTAGAATAGCAGGCCAACTGGAGAAGTTCTTCTGATGGCATGGTGAAAGACTGAGAAGGCCAATGCATCTACATGTCCTTCTTGCATCCCGTCTGCGAATATCCCCAAAGCCAAAGAAAGTCACAAGGCCAAACCCAAGGTCCAGAAGGAGAAGAAATATCTTTCTCCCATAGTAGTTAAGAAGGGAAGTAAAACTTTTTGAACAAGAATTGAATCTGTCACACTTTGGTAGGTTTAAATGCTGGTTGAAGAAATTTCTGCTTCTAGCCACGATGACATAGCTTCTATCAAAGTAACTCCCACACTGGGAGCTACTGTAAAAGTTGGGTAAAATACAAAAACAACTGCTTGAAGACATCAGAAAGCAACTAAGGCAGCTAGGACTTGAGAGGCTAAAAATATCTAACACACAGAAGACATTCGGAGCTAAAATGATGCCTTTACTATACTTTGGAATGAAACAAATTGGAAAAAGAAATCTCCATGCTGCAGGTGGTACACATGCTTGGAATTCAGATCAAATGTCTTGGCCATTTGTACCTCCTCTGATAAGCTGAATTTTTCACAACTTCGTATCTATTGTCTTCAGCTGAGAAGAGGGGAAAACACTGGGAAATACCTCAGTGAGCAGTCACAACAGGTATCTGACCTGGTTTGGAGGCCATGCTTTCTTTAATTTCCAGCCAAAGAAAAGATTTTTTTTTTTTTTTTTTGCAAGCCATATCAAATATCAGCTATCCAGATCTACCATGCTACCCTATAATTAGCCTTTATCTTTGGTGTTAACACCAGAAGTGTCAAGGAAACAGACACACCTCTTTTGGTCTTAGTTTTAACCTGAAATCTGTGCCCACAAAATCCTGTTCTCACTTAAATTTTGGTTATGTTAGCTGTTCTGATTCTAGTCACCAAGGTGCAAATGGTAAACACGCAGAGCTAGTCTTTTTTCTTGGGTCAAACAGCCTCATTCAGCCAGGGCAAGGAAAGGAGGTGGTAGGATTGTTCAGCCTCGTTTCGACTTGACCTTGATATATAGTTATTTAGGAAACAGACACATGGAGAATTAAACTGCTGATGTTAAATTGGTTAAGCAAATCAGTTTAGGGGATGTCTCTCTTATCTTCACTGAGGAACCCAATCTGTCAAGAGGAACTCTTATTAATTAAGGGAGACAGGGGTTCAAACTACTTGATATTTTCAAGGCTTTGACGACTGACGCCAACACAAGTGCATTGAGTAGTCCCTGATGCTTGCAGTTCAAGCCCACTAACTTTTTGTTCTGAGGTTTTGACTAATCTATAAATTCCGGCTCTCAAATAAGGGCACGTCATAGCAGAAAAACAGAAAAGTGATGCTGAGTATTAAGCCAGTTACAAACGAAGTGGTCCTTCAGGCTTTTGTTGCCTTGCCATGAAATTTGCATCCAGCTAAACTCGGATCTGTGCTCTAGGCACAACATGTGTTTCGTATTTGCCAAATAAAGTTTCAGTACCTTTGCCTCTTGTTCACCGATTTCCCATCTGCGATGTGCATCTCTTGCTTTTTTTCTGAACGACAGTAGTTAAGTCCCAGCACTCTTCCTGTTCCGATTACCATCTTAAAGTGACTGGAACTCATTGGCTTCAGAGGGCTCTTATTTTTTTTTTTTTTTTTTCCCTCCTGTCTCTGGAATGCAACCAGACGTAAAGCCCATTCCAACTGCAAAATATGATTGAGAAATAATATTTTAGAGTCTGGGAGATAGTGTTTCCTGCCATGCAAGGTAACTATCTTGTGTAAAATACACAATGATGTGATGCATTTCAAAGATATTAATGATTCAAACAAAGGCTACCAAGAAGCAGGGGTAGAAGAAAAATGTCTGTATGTTTACATGCCAGTTTATATAGACTTCACCACTTCTCGGTGATTGTCTTCTCTTAGATGTTTTATTTATCCACATTTTTTCTTTGGTGCTGGGTAGGAGGGAATGATCCCTCATTTATTAATAGGACGCAGTTCATCACCTTGCCTTGCTAATAACTTTGCCTCACCCTACCTTCTCAAGGGTTTGCAAAACTCATTACAAAAAAAAAAAAAAAAGATGAAAAACAAAGAAAACTCATAAACTCTATTCTATGCAGGAATTATTAATCTGTTGCACGTGGGAAATAATTACATTATTGGTGAAATTTCCTGAACAGAATGCAAAGTCATGCACAGGTGCATATGTTTATATTTTCGGGAAGAGGATGCATAGCTTTCTTCAAATTCTCAAAGCAAGCCAAAGGTCCCAAAAGGTTAAGAGCCACTGCAATTGCAATTGGTTTTTCCTCAAACACACCCAGTCTCTGTTTTTTATATAAAGTATTGACGTTTTAGGCCTCTCCTGTTTGCCTACACTACCATCATTTTTTTTTTTTAATTCTCCAAATTAGTCAAAGTAAAGGGATCATGTTGTTCTACATCTCATGGTTTTATTTTATTCTTTTCCATGACTGGGTGACTTTCAGAAAGCAGAAATCCATGTCTGGCCTCTCATCTAACTATTTTAGGGCTGGCAGAACAGTGTCTGCCCACCCTGTTGTTAACAGGATCTTTCTTTTTCTTAACTCCTATCTGTTTCTGGGAAGCTTTTAAAATATTCATTTTTCCTCTTCTCTTTCAAATAACCTCAGCTTACCTAGCTTGGGGGAATTCATGCAAATTGTGTGTTCCTTGGGGATTTCATGCTTGCAGATGCTAGAAAGTCCTTATCTGCTTTTATCCCCCCATTGTCATATACCATGATAGTTTCAGGCTTATGGAAGCATATTTTGCTTCTGTAATTGAACTAAATATTCTTTAATGTATAGAGAGCATTAAATGTATAGGGAATCTGCTGTCCAGTTCCAGAGAGGTTTTTAGGATGTCAGTGATTGGAATTGCTGTATTACATTTACTAAAGAAAGGTCTAGTCTCCTTAATCCATCCCCCCAACTTTGATTAGATCGAGACCATGAAGCCAGCCAGGTGGCCTACAGCCTGGCAACATTCACCAAGTTTAGCCAAAGATACCAGCCTAGGGCCACCCATGGCTTTCTCACCAGAGCCCCCGTGGAGATGACTGGTCAAAAATTGGGCAAGAGGGCAACATGGACGGGGATAAAATTCAAACTTTGAAAGTTAGATTTTTCAGCTAGGTGTGGTGGCTCAAACCTGTAATCCTAGCACTATGGGAGGCCGAGGCGGGAAGATTGCTTGAGGTCAGGAGTTCGAGACCAGCCTGGGCACAAGGGAGACCCCGTCTCTACTAAAAATTGAAAAAAAAAAATTAGCAGGGCAATTGAAAAAATAGAAAAAAATCAGCCAGTTGTGGTGGCACCTGCCTGTAGTCCCAGCTACTTGGGAGGCCGAGGCAGGAGGATTGCTTGAGCCCAGGAGTCTGAGGTTGCTGTGAGCTAGGCTAATGCTTAGCTCTTTTTGTTTCTGAGACTCTGTCTCAAAAAAAAAAAAAAAAGGAAGTTAGATTTTTCAAAGTGCTTTTGTAACATTTTGAAAGACAACTAGGGACTATCTTTCTCTCAGTGACTTGGAATTTTTCATTCTTTTTGCCAATAGGTTCACAGTTTTGAACTGGCAAAAATTGGTATGATGAGTATTATTTCATAATTTGTGTACTCAAGTAGAAGGAAGCCAATCATTTAGCTAAGACTACTCATCATCCTAATCAGTTAATGTTTGCCTGGGGGAAACCAAAAAGGCCAAATGGCTCAAGGCAGGAAAGTTGCTTGAGAGAACCCTCTCACTCACTCACAGCTTTCGCCAGAACTTCAAGTGACTGCAAACACCTCAGCTTTGCTTTGTTTGAAAGTATATTTGAGAGTGTTTTGCTCAAAACTACTTTTTCTTTATTTAGTGTTCTTCCCATGAACCCATATTTGGAAATATTGTGATTTCCAAATAATATGAGCCCATAGTATTTGGAAATCCATCGGCTTGGTTTTTGGTAAGATGATTGCCCTGTTTCTGAGAAGGGATAGTCAAAAATAGTCAAGGCTAATTGCGTGCAGAAGTCTGAACTTCATGTCAATGAACCAGCCGAGAACATGCAAAGCTTACAAAGGCCATTCAGTAATGAAATTATTTTGATAATCTTGAAGTCAGTAAGTTAAAGTATTAGGACCTGTAATCCTAATTTCATACAGGGCTGATTTTGTAAAATAAAAAAAAACTTAAGCTTGTATAACCCAGCTTTGTAATATCTGATCACAAAACTACAAAACTGAATGATCAGAGTAAGAACAACTTGCAAAATAAACTAGGCTATGAGTCTATTAAATTATGGAAAGCACAAACCAACAGATCCTTCTCCATCTTAGCACAAGGAAGAAAGAATACAAGTTACTTAATAACTTGAAAAGATAAGAGAAACTGTCTCGCCTCGCACCCTCTGTTCCTGTTACTCAGTGGAAATCCAAACTAAACCAAATCCCCAAATCCCAACATCACTGACAGAGCTTAAGGCTTACTGACTTCAACATAGATAAATGGCCCCATTAATGTCAGGGCAGTTATGTTTGTCCAAAGAATATATGTCTGTATTTTAAATTGCGTTATCCAGTTTATCCACGGGATAAGAGTTGTTTACCTTCACAGATTCCAGGCTTCTGAGCTGAACTAAACAGGACAAGTTTAAAGGCAGGAGCTCAGAGCGGTTCATAGCCTTTTGACAGCTCTGATGTGGTCTGCTGAGGCCGAATTAGTGAAATCCGGGCTTATCTCCCAGCTCCTGGGCTGAGTGCAGTTGGCCTTCAGGTCTTTCCTACGTCCTGCAGCCCCAGCGAAGCCCCTGCGGAGCTGGAGGCTGCAGAGTGCACGGGCTGATGCTGCAGGGTATTGTTTGGTGTTGGATCAGCATTCACAGATGTGGGGCCAGGGCATTGCTCAACAGCTCATGCGGGCCAGGGAAGCTCTGCCACGACATTGGTGCCACGCCTTACTAGGTCACTTCAGGCTCAGATCCAGTTGAGTCTGTCTGGCCCAGCTTGGCGTTTTCCTCATCCTTTTGTTTGTGGTTTGCTGTGTTTCTGTGAAATGAGGTGTTTCTTCATCCCTGGGAAGGGCGGAAAGGTAGAGACAGACTAATAAGAGACGGAGAACACAGGACTCTAATAAACCAGCACCCATCTCTGCCTCCATTCAGCCAGCCTTGTGCTGGTTTGGGAACAAGTTGCTGACCAAGGTTTGGGAAGTGCGGCAGCTGCTTGCTGCCATCTGCTGTACTCCCTGTTGCTAGCAAGCCTGGGACCAGGGCTCACCGCTAAGGAGACAGAATGGAAACCGGAGGAAGCACAGGGGCAGCCTCCTCACCACCCAGCAAGTCTCCATAACAATGTAGCTACAAATGCATGTCACAAAAGCAGCCACCTATTCCATCGTGAATGGGCCACAGTGATTTTTTTCCTTTACACTAACATGTGGTTATGGCTTCCATATTATAACGCTGGAGGCGGGTAATAAGGATGGATAGAAAGATAAAATCAAAATGGTGTTTACCTCCTTTTTGGAAACTTTTATTTACCACTGCTATTTCGCAATACAGTTTATTTTTTGTGTTCTCATTGTACTTTATATAGATTACTATTATTAGACGCTGGGTGTGGTGGCTCATGCCCGTAATCCCAGCACTTTGGGAGACCAAGGCAGGAGGATTGCTTGAGGCCAGGAGTTCGAGACCAGCCTGAGCAAGAACCAAGAGCGAGACCCTGTCACTATAAAAAATAGAAAAATTAGCCAGGCGTGGTGACAACAGAGCAAGACCCTGCCTCAAAAAAAAAAAAAAAAAAAGCAATTTTTACTGAATTGAATTAAATGAAATTTAAAATAATAAAATTATAGCTATGCCATTCATTGTCATTTATGAAGGCATAAAATAATAATTACAGCTTACCTTTGTTGAGGGCTTACATCTCACCACATGCTAGGTATTTTCTGAAGTGTTATACATATATTAATTTATTTAATACTCTTTTTTTTTTTTTTTTTTGAGACAGGGCCTCACTGTGTTGCCCCGGCTAGAGAGTGCAGTGATGTCATCATAGCTCACTACAACCTCAAACTCCTGGGCTCAAGCAATCCTCCTGCCTCCGCTACCCAAGTAGCTGGGACTACAGGTGCATGCTATCATGTCTGATTAATTTTTTAATTTTTTGTGGGCACAGAGTCTGGGTATTGTCCAATCTGGCCTCAAGTGAACTTCCCTCCTTGGCTTCCCAAAGCACCGGGATTGCAGGTGTGAGCCACCACACCTGGCCTTATTTAATCCTCTTAACAACCACTCAGATATATAAACATGAAGAAACTGAGGCACAGAGCATTTAGGTGGATTTAGATGGAACTGGAGACCATTATCCCAAGTGAAGTATCTAAAGAATGGAAAAACAAAAACCACATGTACTCATTATTAAATTGGAACTAACCGATGAGCACATGGGTGCACAGGGGGAAGTAACAGGTACAATGAACACTAGCTGGGTAATGGGCACACTTTTAACACCAACTTGATCATTACAGAAGTGATCTCTGTAACCAAAAATATTTGTACCCCTGCAATACTTGGAAATAAAAATAAAAGAAACAGAGATGTTTAAATCATTGTACAACAAACACTCGATACATCTACCACCTATACTCTACAGTGGACATTTTAATATATTTGCTTCAACACATTTGTATCTATCTGCTTCTCTCTCTATCCATTTGATGGGAATTTATTGCTAAATTAAAGTAAGTTACCCTCATTAAAATTATGAGATAAAAATAATAAGAACTAAAAATATGCTCTCCCTAGAACCAGAAAAAACAAATGGCAAGTTTTCAAAACTTAAAAAAGCCCCCATAAGACGCTAAATGTTTTATAAAATTAGTAAAGAAATGTTTTTACCTTTTTGACAACTACAATATTCATCATAACTATCTTTAACAATGAAGGATAGTTAGAATTGCAGAATTGAATTATATTGTAAAATTAGAGGGTTTAGCATTCACAGCAGAACACACATATGTGCCTTATGTTTCTAACTTGGGAATCAAGCTAATTAATTACATATTCTGTATGCTATAAAAGTTATCCTGAGAAAGTATTCTTGTATGAACTGAAAATATCATCTTCCAAATGACGTATTTTAACACTTATGTAATTCAAATATTGGGTGAAATGATCTTCTGGGAAAGCCTTGCTCTGCCAAGTTCAGGTCCAAAGGAGTCTTTTTCTTCAATTATCCTATTATGACCCTTCGAAATGAACACAGCTAATGAAAATTCCAATGGCCACTCTCTTTAGACAAACGGTAGACCAAGGCACTCTCAACATTTCAGTTGGTTACACACACACACACACACACACACACACACACACAAACTTTGCAGCACCCTGGTACTCTTTAGGACTCAAATATCCAAGGGTATTTTTCATTTTAGTTAAAACTGTCTTTGTGCACACATTGTTTCTACACAATATTTCTACACAAGCTTTGCCCATCTGCAAGTAAAATGATCTGGGACCTGAGCTCTTTCTCTAGCTAGTCTTAATTTCATGGACTCGCTTCCTCTCTTTCTCATCTTAGTGTCACTGGGACCATTCCTTGCTGCCGTGCTCTCTCAGAAGGCTCTGCCATAGCAAAAAGCAGCCTCTGTTTCTCCAGAAAATGTTCTTCCAGCATTTTCCCCCTCTTAAGATCGTCTTCAGTGGGGAGATACTCTGTTGTTGTAGAAATAACACAGGCTTTTGAGTCAGTTACTCAAAGATGTTCGCCATGCTGTTTGCAGAGTGCCAGACACCTATCCAGGGAGCTTGAGTTACAGGCGTGGGACACATCCTTTGCCCTTACGGAGCTTACTTTTAAGGAAGCTCAAGTTGGAAAGATAATATGTGTAAAAAACGGCCAAAATAATTTCTAGTGCTGATTAATACAATGAAGAAGATAAAATGATGTGATGAAGGCAGCTCTTTAGGATTGTAGGTAAGGCCTCTCTGAATAGGTAACATTTGAATTTTGAGGTGAACGATGAGAAAAATGCAATTGTGGAAACATCTGGGAAAAGCACTTTGCAAGTGGTTGAAGAGGGTACATAACGGCAGACAGACAAGACTTAGGAAGGTGCTGGGGGTTCCGGCACACAGAGCATAGCTGGCCTCGGACAGGAGCCGGGATGCTTAGTCCTCTGCAAAGGAGGAAAGACAGGTGTGGGTACTGACTCTGGTGGTTTAAGGGATGGGGTGGGGTAACAACCCAGGAGTCCCGGATGAAGCAGGAGGTGTGGTCAATATTTGCGAGTAAGGGGAGTCGAGATACTGGAGATTGGGGGGGGGACGGGGAAGAGACATGGCTAGGGCAGCAGGGAAGGATTGTCTGAAAGAAATGGAATAAAGCCAGTGAAAATGGGACTCATGGAGAAAAAAAAAACAACTACTGGAACAGAATAATTGGGTAAGAAAACTAATGAAAGTGTTCAGAACAAGGATCAGAGGGTAAAATAAAAAAAACCATTTTTTAAAATACTGTGTCATTAATATAATAAACTGGTATAGAAGTAGAAACTAAAATATAAAAAAACTTAGACTGTCAAATTTTTTTTAATTTAATTTTTTTTTTTTTTTTGAGAAGTGATCTAGAGTCTCATTGATGACGTCCCTGGACGAAAAGTTGGGCATAGTGTTGTCATCCATGAACGCTGTCGCTATTTGACATTTGACTCTCTTGAGGTCAGAGTTTCATGAATTTTGAAATTTCAGTTTGATAATTTGGATGTAATTAGAGTATTAGGAATTAGTTTAGACTAAGTTCGCATGTTCTTATTTAACAGAGTTGCCAAGGATTTCCAAAGTGCTTGACTGCCAAGATGAGATGCCGGCACATTTACCCGGCTTGGTCTTTCCTGAGTTTATTCCTCTTCGTAGACATCAGTCTGGGATGGAGCCAAGCGTGTCGGATAGTTGCATCTCTTTGCTCTCTCCATGAGATATTTAATCACCGGCTTAGTTAAACCACTGGATGAACTTACCGTGGCCAAGACGCAGAGATGGATTGCTTTGCAAAGAGCAGTGCTTTGAAACTGTTTTTTTACATGATGTCAGAAAGCACTTTGACTAATGGCAGATTCTTAGGAGGACATTCATTCCAGACTCTTTACAGCTCTTTACCTAATTCCCACTCATCTTTCAAGTCTTAGTTTAAATATCATTTTATCCAGGAAGGCTTTTCTGAACCCCCTCAGCTGAGTTAGGACCACCTGTTCTATGCTTCCTTAGCACCCTGCTTTCTTAGTAATATACATCATCCTTATAGTGACTTACTCCGAGTAGAACTTCCTGGCCCGATTATAAGCCCAACCGTCATCTGGGTAATAACAGATTCTGTGACTTGTTCAAGGCTGAAAACCCAGCACCCAACACATCTGCCTGTCAGAGGGTCGGCCCTTCATAAGTATTGGTTGAATGTATGAATCAGTAAATGAGTGAGTAAGTGAGTAGAATGTGAAGAAAGATTTGATAGTGTATGAATCACAGGGAAAATATTCCGTGTCCTTTTAATCACTTAATCTTCCTAGTAGCGCCGTGAGGCTGATGAGGTAGACAATATACGTCAATCTCACCCATAAACCACCTTATTTTTATGTGGATTAGAGACTCCTTAGCTTAGTGACGAGGAAAATGTTCCACAGAATTTATGTTAGTTCATTACAACATATTATGAAAGTAAAATTACACTTTCTTTTTTTTTTTTTTTTTTTTTTTTTTTAAGAAACACTCTCTCTCTCTCTCTGTCACCCAGTGGTACAGAGTGCAGTGGTACTATCATAGCTCACTGCAGCCTCAAACTCCTGGGCTCAAGTGATCCTCCTGCCTCAGTCTCACAGGTAGCTGGGACTACAGGCGTGCACCGCCATGCCTGGGCAGAGCTATACATATTTATTTAACTTCCAACATAAGAAAATCTCACACCAGCTCCTCATGACTGGTTTCTCACTTTCTAAGTTTAGGTTGATGTTAGGGCTGGTATGTTGCCTTTCAACCACCACACTGAAGAAGAGGCGGCTGAACTCTCATAGATCCTGAAGGATTCTGAGGACCTTTCAGACTGACACAAAGTACCACGGTTTAAGAGACTTGGATAAAGTCAGACTTTGTTCAATGAACCTTCTTTGAACATGAATGCAGAAGAAAATTGAAGGGATTGACAAGAGCCATTGTTATCACCCAAACCAGGCAGCCAATTATATTACCTATAAATCTTGGCAGATGCCAGAATTTTTGGTCACAAATCAATATATGACTATCTGGTGGAAACCATCACTGGCTCTCTCATTGCATATGGAACATAAATTTCAGCACAGTGTGCAAGATCTTTTCCAGTATCCCCAGAACTCACCTTTCCCTTCTCATAATCAGCCAATACCTTCCAAGCATCCTGCAATCTGATTACACCAGATCAATATGCCACGAACTTCTCTATTCTGGGTTTTGAAAGAGCTCTTCATTCTTCCTTGAAGTTTCTTCTTGCAACAACTTGCTCTCCAGAGAAACTCACAGTCATCTTTGAAGCTCCACACCGAATGGTTGGGTGCTGAGGACATGGTCATTCTAGGATTACGGGAGAGGCACGACTTTCATTTGGTTTATAAAGGATGTGACATATTGTCAGAGAGGACAAGACACTTCAGATGGGTAATCAATAAAGCAACGAGACGGGTATGAAGAAGTTCCACGAAGAAGGAGGAGAAAGACTGTAGCAGAGAGGATATAGTGAATGCTCAACTAAAGAGGAATTCTGGTTCAGTAGCCAGACTTCTTAACAAACAGATAAATTAAAAAAAAAAAAAACTAAACCCACTATGAAATGTCAGACCTTAAATGTAGATCTTTCTTGGCACTCTGAACATTAACTAGTAAAGTCTTGAGGAACTTAAAAGCGCTATAGCCAATGGACTTATAGTTAAAAAAAAAAAAAAAATCTTTCCTCTTGTTCCCTAGAAAGTCAAAATGGCAACTTTCCAGGATGGAGCTAATTATAATGATAACACTGAATCACCCAATACCTAGGAATTTCTGAATTTCAATCTCAAACCTCCAGATCACCCCTTAGAAATACATAGCAACAAGTCCGAGAACAGGTGTGCGATGCCGACCCACCTTCCCCTGCCCCCTGGCCTCTTGCACAAAAATCCTCTTTCATCTCCTTTGTGAATTCAGGAGTCTCATCCAAGGCCAGTCCTGTGGATCGAAGGTCTTTGGTGAAAGCCTGACTGAGAGAGTTTGACGTCTACACGACATTTCTGTACCAGTTGTCATCCGTGGAGAAACAGACTCCCCATCTCCAAGGCTAATGTGAATTGTGTTCACAAGATCAGAAAACCCACCGAGTGAACTGTTCAAGCAACTTCCAAGAGGAAGAAGTTATCTGGGAGAAGGCATTTATTCTTCTTTGGAAATTTTTCTATCCTCAGAACAGACGCACAAGAAATGCTCCATGTATCTTCACTTGATGGTGTCTTGATAAAACGAACAAGAGACAGAGATAATTTTTAAAACAGCAAAATTTCCATTCCATTCCTTTCCAGACAGGCTTTTACTAAAAACATTGATCACGAAGGCACCAGTCTTAGTTTTCTAAACTTCAGAATTTAAAATAAACAACTATCAGTCTCCTCTCTGTCTCCCTTTTTACCCTTCCTACTGAGGAAAGTTAAATAGCACATTCTTTCCCACTCAACCAGAAGCGACAGAACACAGAAATTCTACTCACAGTTTTAAAATAAATGACTGGATGCAAAAATAACAATAACAGTCCTTCAGCTCAGCCAACCAATCAAATGTTTTGCGGGATTAAAATGCGTGCGCTGCCAAATCTCAGATGTAAAAGAAATATTTAGATGCTATTAGAATTTCCATTTCGTAAAGTAAATCCAGTCTACTAGCTGTTAACTTCAGCCACTGGCGTTCTTCTCAACAGCCATGACCACGTATCTGTGCAGGGTCAGGCTCTCATCCTTTCATGCCTAAATTATGGCCTTTTCATTCCACTCTGGAGTCTTGTCTCCAGCCTTTCTTCACTTCCATTCTTTTTTTTTTTTTTTCAGCATATTACGGGGATACAAATGTTTAGGTTACGTATATTGCCCTTGCCCCACCCAAGTCGAGCTTCAAGCATGTCCATCCCCTAGACGTTGTGCCCCGCACGCATTAGGTGTGAACATACCCATCCCCTCCTCCGTCTACCATCTGCTTGACACCCGATGAATGTTACTACTATATGTGCACTTAAGTGTTGATCAGTTAATACCATTTTGATGGTGGGAACACGTGGTGCTTGTTTTTCCATTCCTGGGATACTTCACTTAGTAGAATGGCTTCCAGCTCTATCCAGGATATAATACAAGAGGTGCTAGGTCACCGTTGTTTTTTGTAGCTGAGTAGTACTCCATGGTATACATATACCACATTTTATTAATCCATTCATGTATCGATGGGCACTTTGGTTGTTTCTATATCTTTGCAGTTGTGAATTGTGCTACTATAAACATTTAAGTGCAGATGTCTTTTTTATAGAATGTCTTTTGTTCTTTCGGGTTCTTCGCTTCCATTCTTAATTGGATTAATCAACACAGAACAATGGCGAATGTTGAATGGTTGAAACCTACTTTGAATTGCATCAAGCCTGGAGGTCAAGGTTGTTCATTCTCTACTCCCTGTGCTGTTGAACATCTTCACTCCTTCCTGTCCCCACACCAGTGCCCTTCTACATACCTGGGACATGCCTGCCCACACGCTCTTGCTCCTGTCTTTCCCTGGACCACCGGTTCTGTACGGAACTAAGTACCAGGTACGGTGCCAGCTACTTTTATATACATGTGTGTGTGTTACCTTCCATTGAATGGGACTATGTTCGTTTTTATTTATATTGTACAATGTCCAGTAAATCACCATGGACAGAGGTATACTCAGACCTCTTTTGGGGGTAGAAAGAGGATGATACAGTCAGGAAGATGATATACTTTATTAAAGCAAAATTGCCAACAACCAGAACACAGCAATCAACCATGCCTCCCTGAAAGAAGAAAGTATCCTTCCAGAGTGGGAAAAATAAAAGACCTTTTAAGCAGCTAGGGCTGTGAATGTCTTCAGGGAGCATTGTTTTCTTGCAACACAGTAAGGCTGATGGGAGCCCTAAGGACTCACATGGTTTTGTACTCCTCACTGCCTTAGGCAAAAGACCCAGGGAGAAGGAACAGAGCAATAGGCCTCAGTTTCTCAGGGGCCAGGTGCCCTCCTGCCTCTGTGTGTCAAGGCTGACAGAGAAATAGTTCTTCCCAAAGCCTTTCTAAACAGAGTTATTTATGTCGTGTTCACCTTTCAGCATGTCTTTCTTTTCTCTTTTCCTCTGCCTCCTCCCCCACTATCCTATTCACTCCCCTCTCTGACATTGGCTATAAAAGACTTTGCATCTCGGTTTTGGGGCTGGAATCACATCAATTCCAAGCACAGCGGGCAGGCTCCAGGCCTATCTCCAAGTGGAGGCTGCCGGAAGCAAGGCTGTCTCCTGTAGGAGACCAGTGCACAGGAGAAGCCGCATATTTCAGCCCTGGAGGGGGAAGAGTGTTGGCTTCAAGGTGAGCGATGACTAGATTCCACAGCCTGCTAAACAACACGGAGCTGGGTGGAGCATGCGCCCTGCTGCTTGGACATGGCACTTTGCACATTTTGCCTAGACTTTGGCTCTCTCCTGCTGTAGACAGTGAAGCCAGTGATGAATGGTGGGATCCAGGGATTTGAAAGTTATGCAAGCGCTCAGTGGTCTCCAGGGAAACGGGTGCCGATTCTGTTAAATCCGTCACGTGATATTGAACCTCTATTAGGCACTTATAACGGCGCTAAGTATTTTGGGGAAGAGAAGACACAAAAGAAGAAAATGACATCATCTCTAACTTTCAGGGTTGCTGTACAGATTAGAGATGATACATTTAAATTCCGTGATACGTAGCAGACACTCAGTAAAAGGGAGTTTTGAGAATATATCAACTAGGCTTATTTATGGAGGGAAATATTGCCACGTGTCCTACAAAATGTGTAGGAAGTAAAAGGGATAAAGGGGTAAGAAATACATTTCCCTTCCAAAGCATGGGGGTGTGATTGTATATACCTTAAAAAAAAAATGTCATCCCAGATAACCCAATGTTATCAGGGATAACATCCCAGATAACAGACCGGTGGGGAGGAAGTGCTAGGATTACTTGCAGCCGGCTTCAGACTTAAATAGAATTGGCTTCCAGATTGTGTCCAAGTTACTTCACCTCTTCGAGCCTCAGTTTCTTTGTCTGTGAAAGACGAAATACCTGTACCTCCTAGTGTCACCGTGAGAATGAAAGGAAATAGAGGCTGCCAGGGTAGTACGCTGCCCACCACACTGATCACTGGGCAGTGACACAGCCCAGGGGTGAGCCACAGGGGAGAGGACGAGGCCAGTTTAAGATACAGGAAATGTAAAACTCTAGAGACCTGTGTTCAAGAGCTCACTTGGTCATCAGTTCTTTGGGTGGTGTTGGGCAATGCATGTCACCTCTCTGGGTATCAGTTTCTCCTTCTATAAAATATGGGATTAGAGCCCATGGTAGTTAGTGTCTTTTTCAACTCCAGTGCTCTGGGATTCTTCAAGTTTTTTTTGTTTGTTTGTTTTGTTTTCTGGGGTTTTTTTTTTTTTTTTTTTTGAGACAGAGTCTCGCTCTGTTGCCCGGGCTAGAGTGCTGTGGCCTCAGCCTAGCTCACAGCAACCTCAAACTCCTGGGCTCAAGCAATCCTCCTGCCTCAGCCTCCCGAGTAGCTGGGACTATAGGCACGTGCCACCATGCCTGGCTAATTTTTTTTCTATATATATATTTTTAGCTATCCAGATAATTTTCTTTCTATTTTTTTAATAGGGACGAGGTCTCGCTCTTGCTCAGGCTGGTCTCAAATTCCTGACCTCGAGTGATCCTCCCACCTCGGCCTCCCAGAGTGCTAGGATTACAGGCGTGAGCCACCATGCCCGGCCAGGATTCTTCAAGTTGATGTCACCTTCCCTGGAATTCTCCCCTCCAGCCAGGTGTAGATGGAGTTACTGGGGAAATCACTGGAAAGCTTCAGAAATTGCAAGACTTCAGTTCCCTCCCTGACTCTAACGAGAATTTAGTTTTGTTTTTCTGAGGAGAAGAAAACACTACGGTCTGTCCTGTCTCCTCACATTCTGCGGTGTGAACAGGCAAGTGTTATCATTATTCTTTGCTGTCTCTGCATGTTATTAAACAGATGCCAAATTCAACTTGGCATGTCCCAAAAAAGAGTTTCAGAAATGCAGGCTGCTTTGAGATGTCAGATTTTTATGCAAATATAAAACATTCATACATTTCAAAACTTAAATCACTTGGCTCTCCAGGAGACAAAGGAGCTTATTTTCAGATGCTCAATTCAGTGCTTACTTAATAAGCATTTAACGGCCGTGAGGCAGATTCTTTAACGCCTCCTTTCTGTGTAACAGTAGGAAGCTGGGTGCCAACTTGGAATCATCGGGTCCTCTCGAGATCATGGTGGTGCATGAGAATAGAATTAGCTTTTCTACCAGCTAGTTGTGAGGAACAGGTCTCCATGTAATGGCTCCAAGGTAAAACTAATCGATTACGGAGTTTGGAGGATGAGGCCTCTAAGATCTGTGGTCCTGTTACCATGGCAACTATATATAGCATCTTCTCGTGGTCTTCCATCAACTCTATGGAACAACTTTTTAATTTATATTGCCAAATTAACCTCCAGAAACACTGGAGCAATTTGCCTTCCCAAAGATAGGTAAACACAGAGTCTACAAACGTGAAGAAAACCAGTTATTTTTTCCTTGAGGTGGGTAGGAAGATGGAGCAAAAATTAAATTGAGAGAAAACAGGAAATTTCCTGCACCCTCTCTGACACCCCCTGAAAAGACTGAAGCTCATCACTAACTCATGCAGCCAGTGTGTGAGTGCAGAGGGGAGACGGAGGGAGGTTTGCAGAAATTCTGAAAATTGGGTTTGGGTTCAAATAAGTCCAAAATAAAAATATTTCTTGGAGTGACTTGTAATCACGAACTGGTGTTCTCATCTAACACAAAGAATTTATGTTTAGCACGTTAACTGCCACAGTAGAAAAAAAATTTTTTTTTCCTTGGGCCATGTTGTTTTATTACGAAAATATAATAAAAAGTTCAAAAACAAAACAATTCTTTCTAATTTAATGAAAAATGAAATTTATTGACTTCCATTCATTTAACCCACATTTTTAGAATCAGTTTGTGAATATTAATTGTAACAATGAGAATATCAACAAGTAAGATTTTCACCAACCAACTGCAGGCTTTTGCCCAGGCTTTGCTTAGCGAGGCTCCGGGCTCAAAACTAGTGTGAGTTAAATACAATTCACATGGCAGTTAATGTGTTAAATGACATTTATTAATATATGTAACTGCTTTAGAAAAGAATATATATTCATTATAGAATGTTTGTATAAAATGGAAAAGAAAAAGTGCATAATCCCAACACCTTGAAATAATATTTCATCGCTGGGCTTCTGATATAATAACTACATCTCTTTCAGAGTATAGCTAGATAGTTAAATATAATGTATATATTTAATATATATTTAAATTTACATTGTGCTTTTTTCTAGTTTGTATTTTACCCTAACACACTTAATAATAAATTTTAAACATGTACCCAGTTACCGAATATTGTACTGCAATATGGACAGCAATTTTTTCTGTAAAGGCACACACATAATAAATGTTTGTGGCTTTTTGGGTCACAAGGTCTATCACAACTACTTAACTCTGCTATTCTTTTGAGAAAACAACCAGAGATAATATGTAAATGAGTCAGATTGGCTGCATTCCAATACAACTTTCTTTACCAAAACAGGCAGTGGGCCAGATTTGATCTGTTTACTAGAACATCGTTATAAATGATGGCATAATATTTTATTGTGTGGATGTACTCCGATAAAAAGAAAACAAATAATCCCTATGGTTGAGCACGAGACTTTTTTAGCATAGTGGCAATGTGTGTTTCTGTAAATAAATCTTTTTGTGTGTTTTTAAGATTCTTTCCTTAGCAAGGGAAGTGAGATTTTGGGGGATCGTGGATATGCAAAAGGGGCTCTTCAGAAAGGCTTTAGTTTTTGTAAATAAAGTTTTATTGGAATGCAGCCAAGCTCTCTTCCTGTTAGCTGGAAGAACAGCTATGTGGACGCCCAGCCCAGGAGTGATAGAGGGTGGAGCGTTTGATGAAAGGAAAGAGGCTCAGTGTGACTTGATCCCAGAGTTCAAGGAGGGAAATGGCAATAAAACTCATTAGCTGCTGTGTCTGCTGCAAATATTTAGTTGTGATTTTGTTTTTCTATACAGGAAGCTTGAAAATTTTATTTAGTCAAATTCATCAGCCTTTTCCTTCATTTATTCATGTCAAAAAAGTTTTTCAGCCCTCAATATTAAAAAAAAATACTCTTGGCTGGGCGCGGTGGCTCACGCCTCTAATCCTAGCACTCTGGGAGGCCGAGGCAGGCGGATTGCTCCAGGTCAGGAGTTCGAGACCAGCCTGAACAAGAGCGAGACCCCGTCTCTACTAAAAATAGAAAGAAATTATCTGGCCAACTAAAAATATATATAGAAAAAATTAGCTGGGCATGGTGGTGCATGCCTGTAGTCCCAGCTACCCGGGAGGCTGAGGCAGGAGGATCGCTTGAGCCCAGGAGTTTGAGGTTGCTGTGAGCGAGGCTGAGGCCACAGCACTCTAGCACGGGCAACAGAGCAAGACTCTGTCTCAAAAAAAAAAAAAAAAAAAAAAACTCTATTACATTTTCCTAAAATGCTCTATAGTTTTCATTTTTATTTTAAAAATATGAACACATCTGCAATTTACTTGGCAGTTGATGTTAAAGTCCAACATTTTTCCTTCTTCCTGTTCTCTTTCCTTCCTTCTTTCCCTACTTCTCCATTTCCTCCTTTTCTCATCCTCTCTCTTTTCTTTCTTTCCTTCTTTCTGATAGCCAGTAATTACCCTACCAATTATCGAGTAATCCCTAATTTTTCTAAGCTAAGAAATGCCATCTGCTATGACGTGGATGTTTGTGTGCCTCCGAAATTCCTCTGCTGACATCCGAACCACCCAGGTGAATGGGATTAGCGCCTTTATAACAGGGCTCAAGGGATCATGTTTTCCCAGCCCAGCACGCGAGGAAACGTAGAGAGCACCGTCTATGCGGAACAGGCCATCACCAGACACTCAATCTCTCAGAGCCTTTATCTAGGACTTCCCAGCCTCCAGAATTGTGAGAAAATAAATTTCCATTGTTTACAAGTTACCCGGTGTAAGGTATTTTGTTATAAAATCCTGGAATAAACTAAGACTCCATCTTTATCATTTAACATGGCGGTAAATACACGTGGATCTGTTTCTGAGCTGTCCATGCTATTCCATTAATTTCTGCCTATATCTGTGTCTGTACAATATTGAATACTGTTTTGATATGTATTTATTTATGTCTTTTAATACAAGTCAATATTCCTTTTTGGAAGTTGCCTTCATTATCTTTGTAATTTATTCTTCTAGAGTTGTTGGGAAACTAAGTTAAACAAATATTCAGAATTTTATAGTAATCACTGTATTAATTTATAGATTTATTAGGGAAGACTCAACATCTTTCTAGTACTAATTCATCCTATCTAGTACATAGGAGGCCTCCTCATTTATTAATGTCAGCTTTTTGGAAATATATTTAATAAATGCATTTTATTTTAAATTGATATCTAACAAATACATTTATTTCTAAAAGTTGCCTATAATTTTCTTAAATTTATCCACAAGAATTTTGTAATTTTTGGTACTATCATGAATTGTAGCACCTTCTCTACCATATTCTATTTTTTTCATTATAGTGGCTATAAAGAAAAGAATCACTGAGATTTTGGCATTTATTTTTTGTAATTAGCAAGCTTACTGAACTCTCCCCATTGTTTAAATTGAATAAATACGTGACATCGTGTACTACTTCTGTAATAAAAAAACAATATATTTCCTTGAGAAGAATAAAATCAAATAAAATACTCATGACAGCTTCAGTTCTCAACATTCTGGCATTTTTTAATCAAAAAAATATACAAAACAAAATTTATTTTCCTTTAATCCAAACCTCTGAGATATATGGTATTACCACATTTTATGAGTCAAAAAACCAAGTTGTTCTCTGGGTCTCCATGTGTTGCTGGCTTTGCGTTCAGAGTTTTCCCATTGCAAATCCACTTTCTGCCATCCCACTCCACCTAGACCGTCCTGCTTGGTTTTTCTCCGCCATGTGTAAGCCAGATTTTGTTTTTATTAACTTTCTATGTAACCTTGGGTCTCTCTATTCTATCTGTCTCTGACGAAGTGGTCTAGTGGTTTTCAATCAAGCAATCACATCCAGCACTACGTTATGGATAAAGGACAGAGAATTAGTCATCTTTTGCCTTCAGAACGCATACACAAGAGAAGAATATCTATCCACATAACAATAATAAATTACAAAGGTTTTTTATGGTCCTCCTCTTTTAGCTATCCCTGTTTCCTGAGACGGGAGTGGTGACTCTAAAATATGAGGGATTCCCATCCTTTTCACCCCCCACCCCCTGCTCCCTCCCTCCCCTAGCCCACAACTCCCAAACCTTCCAGCGTGACCCTCATTAATTGCTCTGACCTCACAATATCCCTCATTTGTTCCCCCGAGTATTGCCTTAGATCTGTAGATCACTTTGATTACTTCCACATCTGGGATTCGTCACATGCTCGTGTTAACCATGACCATGTGCAGAATTACCCAGCAGGATTTAAGAGACACTCGGTCAGAAAAATCATCCCTACTAAGAACAACATCTGGAGAAAATTAAGAGAAGATACTTTCTATTGAGAGTCCTTTGGAAATACATTTATGATGTAGAAACAGATACTCGTGCACAGGCAGAAGCGGATGCCCTTTCTCTCCTGACGCTTGAGGGAGAGTGATAATTCTTCAGAAGATTCGAGAATTAATTATGCACCTAAACGCAAATGCCTGGCAAGTTCTCTAATAAACAAGGGATTTTCTCACGAAGTCTTGTTTAGAAGCAGACATCGTCTCCAATAGAAACGTCTCCATGAACTTTTCTGATACCATGTGTGTGATCAAATAAAGATTTTATAAAAGGGAGAGGGGAAGCCGGCCACGTTTTCCTCAGTTGGATCTTTGAACATCTCCAACTATTTTTCCAAAGCTTTGGGTTTTGGCAAAAGCCAAAATTAGCTTTGCCAAACATTTTTTTTCTCTTAATTTTTAAATCCATGTGCATTAAGGGAAATTTAATCCGTATGTTTCTGATTCATTTACACTTAACTCATCAAAATATTGTTTTGTTAGAGTCATTTGGCCCTCGACAAAACTTAAGAGCCCTCTTAGCAGCACACAAATACACACGTACACACACAAGGATTACACAAATACACGCACACATTCTCGGTTCCTTAGATTCAAGAGTCATTTCCCCTCTAACCTCACATCCAAATGGCTACGTCTTGGTAAATCATGGGCACTTAATTGCATTTAGCTGTGCAATTACACTTAGACTTTTTTAAAAAAATGCAGTACAGTTACAAAACATACACTTCTTCTGAGTGTATTTGGAACGAATTATTTCAGGATTCCCCACATTACGTGCATATCTTGGCTATGGATGAACAGCGCCTTTAAGGAGATGATGTCAGGCAACTTAGTTTTCTTCAGTGCAATATACAATAAAAATTGCATTAATTAATTAATTTATTTATTTTATTTATTTATTTTTTTTGAGACAGAGTCTCACTCTGTTGCCCAGGGTAGAGTGCTGTGGTGTCAGCCTAGCTCACAGAAACCTCAAACTCCTGGGCTCAAGTGATCCTCCTGCCTCAGCCTCCCAAGTAGCTGGGACTACAGGCATGTGCCACCATGCCCAGCTAGTTTTTTCTATATATTTTTAGTTGTCCAGCTAATTTCTTTCTATTTTTTTAGTAGAGACGGAGTCTCGCTCTTGCTCAGGCTGGTCTTGAACTCCTGACCTCGAGCAATCCTCCCGCCTCGGCCTCCCAGAGTGCTAGGATTACAGGCGTGAGCCACCGCACCTGGCCTGCATTAATTTCTAAAGTGTGGATTACCATCAGTTTGGAGGAGACCAGTGATGATGATAAAGATTTAGGAAAAGGTGGACATGAGCACCCCCATGGAGACTGGGATTAAGCTAATTAATATACACAAAGGTGCAGAATTTGCGGAGGTTGTGCTAAGGTTTTGTTTTTATCTTCCCAATGGCAGAGCATGAAGAAATTATTTACTTGCAGGCCCAGATCCTGGCAAACATTTCAGTAGTGTTCCTGAAATTAAAAGTTGAAAACTAATAGAATGTATTTTTTTTTTTTTTTTTGAGACAGAGTCTCACTCTGTTGCCCAGGCTAGAGTGAGTGCCGTGGCGTCAGCCTAGCTCACAGCAACCTCAAACTCCTGGGCTCAAGTGATCCTCCTGCCTCAGCCTCCTGAGTAGCTCGGACTACAGGTGTGCACCACCATGCCTGGCTAATTTTTTCTATTTTTAGTAGAGATGGGGTCTCACTCTTGCTCAGGCTGGTCTCAAGTGATCCTCCCGCCTCAGCCTCCCAGAGTGCTAGGATAACAGGCATGTGCCACCGTGCCTGGCCTAGAATGTATTCTTAAGAGGGTAGCAAAACATAGGGGGCCCTCTAAAGATATGTCTCAAAGTAGTAGGATAAATTCCAGGACATCTGAAGGCTTATGAAATTCTCATCTGATACATATGGGAATTTGGGCTTGTAGTTAAGGAGACAGAAAAGGGCTCAGCTGGTTTACCACATGGGAGAATGACCTCTATTTCTCTACCCAAGGCAACTGCTAGAGATTTGGTGAGCTCAATTGTCGTGTTTTGCAAATCTACGTTGGAAGAAAGTTTGTTTGCAAAAACATGTCTGTGATTGGTGACGGTGTCTTTTATAAAGGGTTATGCCTTTCCTTTGGTTAACATGATATCATTTGTTTTCCCTTCTTCACAACTAATGTTTTCTTTTCCCAAGGAAATGTCAATTGTTTTAATGGTATTTTTCTAATTGGACAGCAGGTAGTCCTTCCTCCTGAAGCTGCCATTTTATCATGGACAATTTTGTCAGATTCTAACAGATTTTACTTTTCTGAACATTTGTAAGTTTATCTAAGTATTTACTTCCAAATGAAATTAAGCTGGTTTAATTTTGCTTACGATTAAATACTATTTACATTTCTCTTCCAAAGCTTTGAAACAGAGTACCACATAATGGGCTTTATAAAGGGAATACATTTAATAGCCAATTAGATTAACTATCAAATCTGTTTCTGGAAAAATAAAGAATCTGGTAATGGTTTGATTTCACCCAAACTACTTTGTATATTTTGATTTTCTTAAAAAAAAAAAAAAGAAAAGAAAACCTATTTCCTGAAGCTTACGTTCTTCAAGACTTTTTTTCCTCCACTTAATTGAAACCACTATTTTCAAGGGAAATGGAATTGATGAAAGATGATATTTTCTCATTCAGTAGAAATCTGTATCGAGTGAATAGCACAGATTCTCCATTGATAGAATTTTACCCTTATTTTTAGCTTGTGTGATTTTTTTTTGAAAATTGTAGCAATCCCCAAATCCTGCTTTTTTTTTTTTTTTTTTTAAAGCAAAGATAATAAGAAATTCAAAACAGTCGAGCTTTGTTGATGATTTCTCACTTTCACTTTCCCCAGCTGGGACAGCCATTTTCCCTCTCACTGCACACCCGATGGCCTCGGGCTGGGCACTGGGACCTGCTACGTCTTCCCCTCCATTCCCGCCACCAAGGCTCCGCGTGGCCCACGTAGACAGGGTCAAAAGGTCCCACAGTCTTCTTTTCTCACCTGTCAGAACAATTGACTCATTCTTCCATCATAAACAACTATCACATCAGCTACCACTTACGGAGTGCTCAGCACGCACCAGCTGAAGTGGATAATATTTAATGTTCGCCCTCTAATGGGCAATCACAACATATTTGTTAAATAAATTTTAAATAGAGCTATCTGTGTCCGAATCTGTCTTCCCTAATAGATTGGGAACTCTCTGAAATCAAGGATGATATTGTATTCAGGATTTTATACCTTGTCCTGCTACATTCGCATGCTATTATAAATGCTTAGCAAATATTCATGGAGTTTAATCGTCTTTATAAAATTATAGCAACCAAGCATTGAGACAGTCTCCTTTCAAAGTGGGAAAATTCCATCATAAGGCCAAGACAGATTGAGTCAGCGTCACCATCTACAGGACGGTGATCACTGGGTCCCATCGTTGTTCCACTGAGGGAGGGATTCATGTGTTTTTGTGGCTCAATCATTGGTTCAGGAGACCTTAGTTGACCACCTACTAGGTGCCAGGAACGGTTTTAGGTGCTGGGAATACAGCGGGGAACAGAGCAGAAGAACTCTTTGGCCTCACGGATCTTAAATTCTATTGAGAGTCAGACTGATACACAATTGGACAGTAAGTGGGTCCTATAACACATGACAGATTCTGTAGAGGAAACAAAACAGGGGAAGAAGGAAAATAAATGCAAGGGGTGGGGGGCAGGGGCTTGCAGTAGAGTGGACCAGGAAGGTCGCACTCATAAGGGGCTATCTGATAGAAGCATGGAGAGAGTGGAGGCGTGGCCGTGCTGGGAGGGCAAAGGTTGCAGGCAGAGGGAGCTGCAGTGTGACAGTCCCCAGTGGGCGTTCACCTTCTGAGAAGGAGGCGGGAGGCAGAGGAAGGACAGAACAGCAGGAGCTGAGATCAGAGGGGTCAGGGCCAAATCCCATAGAGACTTGAAGGCCATGCGAGGGGAAGATGGAGGTTGTGAACAGGGCGAAGACAGCATGCTCTGACCCATTGTAAAAGGAGCATCCTGAGCCACTGCACTCGGCTTAGGGGATGCATTTTAAATGAAAACCAAGAAACTTCATAAGACACATCACCGAGGAATGAAATGAAGAAAAAGAAGTGAAGTTTCAGTTCAAGCTTATTCACTAATTTTCATGTATTCAATGATAAATTTATTTTCTTTACCAAAGGATATAAAACACCTAGATGAAGATTCAAGCTGCCTCGATTCTACATGCCTTAAGTATGAGATAGCAAAAGTAAAAATTGAAAAAAACTGAGGATATATAAAATTAAACATGAAGAAAGAAACACAAGGTTAAAAAAAAAAAAAAAAAAAAAAAGCAAGTGTTAAGGCCCTTCATAGAAAGGAGGAAAAATTGGGGAGAAGAGCCAAGAATAGTAGATAAACTGTCTGCAAAGATCCAGACCATCTCATTTATTCTGTCCTGCCATTGCAAAAGAGAAAAATTGATTACACCACACAGGAATTTTCCACTTTATCTTACTTTCTTCAAAGTATCTTTTTTCAGCATTTAGGCAGGACCAGGGTCAGAGGTGCATACCTCGAGAATAAAGCCATATTCCTGGGACTTTCAAAGAATGAAAACCATTTTTTAAAAAAACTCCAAGAAAGACAAACACATCTAGAGAAATATATTTTAAATTTCTACCCCGTCTCCTTATAAGTTATGAGAGTGAAAACCTTCTGGCCCTGGGGTTTTCATTCCTATTTCCCACCCAAGTTGGAAGTTAAATTGGTAATTAGAATTGACTTGTCGCTCTTCTGGACACAGAAAGTTCAGCGTAGTGGTATGGCAGAGTAAATAATGATCTTTAACCAACACCTTGTGGAATTCTAACTGTAATCCCGCTTCACACATTTTAGGCATAAAACAAAACTGCATCTATTTACATACATGTTTCCAAAGGGTCAATCCTAGATATTAACCCATTTCCTCATAGCAATGAATGTCACTGTTTACATGCTTGTGGCTGTTGCTGCCACGTGGTCTTGCTGTTGAAACCATCTTTGGCACCTGGAGGAGTCATTGTGCCCTGAGTTAGGCCACAGGTGACCTAACTACAATACCATTAAGACTTGGGGCCGGGTGCGGTGGCTCATACCTGTGATCCCAGCACTCTGGGAGGCCGAGGCGGGAGGATCGCTTGAGCTCAGGAGTTCGAAACCAGCCTGAGCAAGAGCGAGGCCCCGTCTCTACTAAAAATAGAAAGAAACTAGCCAAACAACTAAAAATAGAAAAAATTAGCCGGGCATGATGGCGCATGCCTGTAGTCCCAGCTACTCGGGAGGCTGAGGCAGGAGGATCGCTTAAGCCCAGGAGTTTGAGATTGCTGTGAGCTGGGCTGACGCCACGGCACTCTAGAGTGTGAGACTTTGTCTCAAAAAAAAAAAAAAAAGACATGGCCTTCCAGGGGTGCAGAGGTCCAACTGCAGCTGGAAAGTGGTGGGCGTGGTCCCCGTCCGCGCATGGGGGATTAAGAAGCCCTTCCCTATGAGCAGCAAGCTTGGCCAACATTGCTTCCTGCACACAGGCCCAGCTTCCAAACGTACAGCTCCTAGTTACACTGCAATTTGAGCATATGGGCTTCACAGTCAGGCTATAAGGCACAGTCTGTAAGAGTCAGGTGACTCTCCAGCGCCCAGAGTCCGCCTCTCACCTGGAGAGCCCCCCAGGCTCATCCATTTCCTGCTCTGAGATTTCTCTTAAAGCACCAGCTGCCCCTTGTTAAAGGACCAGTGGCTGCTGTAAGTGGCGAGGGGGCCACGGTTTAATGAGTTCCTGGTGCCCACCCCCAGGCCCCTGCTCATGTGCGTCAACACCTACGTCCCTGGTATCACAGATGTGAATGTTTTCTAGGTCACTTGCTCAGTGTTTGTTTTTTTTTTTTTGATCATGTTTCCCCTGGAAGCCTGATTCTTGCTCAGGCTTAGTAGGGGTGTCTGATTCAAACAAGGGATCTGGGAGGACCCTGTGGGTAGGCTCCTAGACGTCATGGATATGCAGAGGAGTTCTTCCAGAAATCATGAGCTACAAACTGAATAATGGATAGGTCACGTAGGGTGACACAAAACTTAGCCTGCAAAGCAGGTTAAGGCCCAGCCACGGTGATTGTCTGAGCCCCGCAATCTCTGCGTTTAAAATCATAGAGCAGGTCACTGAACTTCGGAGGGCTGGTCTTAGGTTGGAAACACACCTGTACCACTGTCCTGCTAGGTCAAAAGGCTGCTGCAAGAGTAAAGAATTGGCGATGCTTGAAATGACAAGCTGTCCGTGTCTGGTGGGAATTTGCTCTCTGACTAGAAAGTGAGGATAGGGAGGGAGTAAGAATTTCCTTGATTGCCCTTCCTGTTCTGATCCAGTCTCCAGCTTGGAGATGACACCATCCTAAAGAAAATAAAGGAAATGGGATCAAAGAGAGCCTAAGATGATTCACACTCGCACATGCCAGTTGAACAGCACGAACACTCAAGAACTCTGTATTAAAGCTTATTTAAAAGTTGTCTTCAACTTCTATGGATAGATGCCATAACAATTTGTTAATTCCAAGAGGAAAAATTGGTTTTACTCTCTCCCCTCTGCCTATTCAATAATAGAGACACTATAGCATCGTGGGCTATTATAGCCTAGTTAGAACATAAAAGACCCACGACAGCAATTTGGCTCTACCAACTTTTCGTTACAAGAATTTAACCAAAAGGCAACTCGGCAAGTCCCTTTACTTCTCAGTTTCATCATCTATGCAATGACTATTATAATACTTATTTTTCAAGGTTGTTGGGAAGGCAGCAAGGTTTGAAGCATTTGTTATAAAACTTATCATACAGTATCATGTAAATTGGTTATTATTGCCATTATTATTAAGAAACTTGCACTGACTTATGTGCATTCTTCTTTCTCTGTCCCCCTTTTCCTTGTGAAGTGACTGCCTGGAACTCATGTCTCTTGGTCCACCATCTACTAAGTTATCTGACCGTAGACAGGGACAACAAATATGTGAATGACTTTCATCGCTTCTAGTCTCCACTTTTTAACCCAGTCCCACTACTTGGGACAGTCAGAGGTACATTGACAACACCTGTACAAGACGTCATCACAATTAACTCCTGTCTCCTTTAGCTAATGTAGAAACACCAGTTGACCACTAGATGTCAGGCTTGTCAAATAGTTAGGAGTGTCCGACACGGCTCCCCACCCAATACTTGGGAACCACTCATTTTTTTCTTCATTTTAAAAAGATTTCCGTGACTTTGGCAATGTTTCATGAGGGTCGCATTCCCACTGGTTTAGAATGGACCGATATGTGGATGGATTTTATCAGAATTTTCGAGCCTGTGATTCATGCCAGGATAATTTGTCTAACACAAAGATAAGTTTGTTTTTTTATTTTTAAAAAATTGATACATAATAGACATACATATTTTGGGGGGTACATGTGATATTTTGATAGATTCATGTGATGCATACATATTAAGTCAGGTAATTGGAATATCTATCACTTTAAATATTCAAAGATAAATTTTTGTTTTTTTGAGACAGAGTCTTGCTCTGTTGCCCGGGCTAGAGTGCCGTGGCGTCATCCTGGCTCACAGCAACCTCAAACACCTGGGCTTAAGCGATCCTTCTGCCTCAGCCTCCTGAGTAGCTGGGACTACAGGCATGCGCCACTATGTCTGGCTAATTTTTCTATATATATTTTTAATTGGCCAGATAATTTCTTTCTATTTTTAGTAGAGATGGGGGGGGGGGTCTCACTCTTGCTCTGGCTGGTCTCGAACTCCTGACCTCGAGCGATCCACCCGCCTCGGCCTCCCAGAGTGCTAGGATTACAGGCGTGAGCTACCTCGCCTGGCCAAAGATAAAATTTTAAGGATAGGTTCTGCTGCCTTTGCACCCAGGTGATGGAACTGCTGGTGCACCTTCATCCATGGATCCAGGCTATATTGAGGAATAAAGACAACTGCAAAGCCCTAAGAAAATCAAGTGGTGACAAGAGAGACGAGGCTTAGAGAGTGTTCTGATGACAGTGACAATTAGAGGCTGCATTTAAAAGAAAACACTTATTATGATTAAAAAAAAATCACCAAACTTTGTGTCTTACACATCAGGGCTCTTGGAAGAAAAAGTCTCTTCTTTTCGTTTAACTGCATGCAGACCCTGAAGACAGGCAGTGGGCATGTCAGTTTAGAGTCATGAAGAGCTTGCAATAAACATTTGAAAAGAAGCTGGACCTCACTAATCATCAGGGAAATGCAAATTAAAACCACAATGAGATACCACGTTTCCCCAGTCAGAATGGCTTTTACTAAAAAGTTCAAAAACAATAGATGCTGCCGTGGATGCAGAGAGAAAGGAACACTTACACACTGTTAGTGGGACTGCAAATTAATACAACATCTATGGAAAACAGTACGGAGATTCTTTAAAAAACTAAACACCAATCTACCATTTGATCTAGCAATCCCACTACTGGGTATCTACCCAAAGGAAAAAAAGTCATTTGATCAAAAAAACACCTGCACGCAAATGTGTATTGCAGCACAATTCACTATTGCAAAGACGTGGAATCAACCCAAATGACCATCAATTCATGAGTGGATTGACAAAATGTGATATATGTATATCATGGAATATTACTCAGCCATGAGGAAGGATGACTTAATGCTTTCTGCAACAATTTGGGTGGAACTAGACACCATTATCCCAAGTGAAGCATCTAAAGAATGGAAAAACAAACACCACATGTATTCACCATTAAATTGGAACTAACTGATGAGCACACGTGTGCACAGAGGAAAGTAAATCTCAAAGGAAATCAAGCAGGGGGGCGGGGGGAGGAGGGGATGGGTGAAAACCTACCTAAGGGGTATAATAAACACTATCTGGGTGATGGGCACACTTTTAACCCTGACTCGAGCATTAGAAAAGTGATCCTTGTAACTAAAAACATTTGTACCCCATAATACTTTGGAAAAAAAAAAAAAAGAATCATGAAGGGGCTGGTTAAAGAACTTGCTCTCAGAGGATTGCCTACATAACTGTCTTTGGTTAGCAACTTTACTGCCTAGTTCAGAGAGTCATTTAAATGTTATGTGAAATGATGGAAATAAACCATAACAGGATCTGAGAAAGAATAAAAGAAAGCGAGTTAGGAAAATAGGAAAGCAACAGAAGAGAGGCCTCTGGAGCAAGACTAAACTTGCCAAGGCACACAAGAGGAAGAAAATTATATTTGATAAATCACGGAGGTTCCCAGGGTCTACAAGTGCATATACCAAGAAAGCAAATAAATTTGATGAGAAAATTATTCCTATGAGTTCATTTTTATTTCCTACATACACAAATTGTATTATATATATTAAAAATTAATTTACTTTTATTTTTGAACAGTCATACTCAAACTTACAATACAGTTCGATGCTGCTACAAACTTGTCCCTTGAATGGTAATATTATTCTGATGATTCTGTTTTTGCACACCACCTTAGTTCTCAAAACACTAGAAAGTAACCTGAGAAATTTCTGGTGGAGGAATCTAGAGATTGTCCATTCCAATTCCTATAATACATTTTAAAGACAAGGGAATGCATGCCTAGAGTTAATAAGTTAACTGGTCAAAATCCTACCTATAGTCAGTGCAATATATTTTAGGGGGATTCTTTTGTGTCTTACGAACAATTTAAGTAGTGATGCAAGGAAAACAATGTTTTGCAACACAAACCAGGAGAGGTAGGCTTCCCTGGTACGATACAGCACAGTGTATCATCTCAATGGTGGTGGCTGAGGGACCCCCGTACCATGAATCCTCAGAATTTTAAAACAATTGGCAGACTCAGCCCCCCAAGACCTTACTCAAAGGCTAATTTGTTTACTGGTGAAATGGAACTATCTTAATTTTTTAGCTGAATGATCTTTGCAAAGTGACCCAAGCAAAACTTTGTAGGTTAGTGGAACGAACACAGGCTGCACGGTAGATGGTGCTATGGTTTGAATGTATCCCTCTAAAAGTTCACGTGTTGTAAATTTAATCCCTCTGTCCTCATGAATGGATTAAGGAGAGCATCGCCCTCCTTCACATCACTGTCACAGGAGTAGATTTGCTATTGCGCCAGTGGCTTTCTTATAAAAGCAAGCTCTCTCTGGCTCTCTTGTTCTTGCTCCCTACCATGTTATGATGCGGCAAGAAGGCCCTCACCAGATGCCAGCACCACCCTCTTGGATTTATCAGCCTCCAGAACTGCAATGAATAAATTTCTCTTCTTTATAAATTACCCAGTCTATGAAATATTCTGTTAATAGCAACAGAAAACGAACTAAGAAAATTGGTACCCAGAAGTGGGGTTGTTGCTGTAACTAATACCTGGAAATGTGGAAGTGGCTTTAGAACTGGGTACTGGGCAGGGGTTGGAGGAATTTGGAGGAAGAGGCTGGAACGAGCCTGTATTGCCATGAACAGAGCATTGAGGGTGACTCTGGTGAGGACTCGAAGAAGAGGAGAGCTGTAGAGAAAGTCTGAGACTTCTTAGAGATTATTTAAGTGGTTGTGATCAGAGTGTTGCTAGAAATATAGACGGTGAAGGCCATTCCAATGAGGTCTCAGACAGAAATGAAGAGCAAACGCGACCCACTCTTGTTTCACAGTTGCAAGGAGCTTGGAAGATTTGAGTTCATGTCCTAGGACTTTATGGAATGCATAATTTAATAATGATGAACGAGGACACCTGGCAAAAGCACATAAACTACAATACGAGCTGCCATGAGGAATGTGTTAATATCTGTCTACCTAGTTGCCATTTTACCCACATAGCCAGTGCAAGCTCTGTGGCCCGCAGGTGACTACGGGTACATTCTCTATCTCACAAATTGAGTCTTCCCCAGCCCGTGTCCTGCAGCCTCACCTGTCAAATGCGCAGCTACCACTAGAGTGGGAGTGTCACCCAGCCTGGACTTGAGAGCTCCCCTGGCAAACACCCCAGTCACTGTGTCAGGGAATCAAGAGGCTATGGTGTCTCCAAGACCTCCTGCGCAATCATTCAGCCTTCCTACGGGGTTAGGAATATCCACTTCCCTGTGTAGCCCAAGAGACCTCTGGAAACTTAATATGGGAAGGGAAGGAGAAGTTTCTATATTCACAGGACAAAAATATTTTTAGGGCCAGACAAAAATACCGTCGGACACCTTGAACTGGGAAAGATGGGGCGATCTTACTCCTGCTATATTACCATGCTCTACCTTCTACTCTCTGCTTCACCACCAGCTCCTATGGGTCAGGTTTCTTTAAGATGTTCCATTTTACACACAGGTGAGTTGTTTTAGTCTATTTTCTGTTGCTAGAACTGAATACCTGAGACTGGGTAATTAAAAAAAAAATAAGTTTCTTTTTCACAGTTGTAGGCTCAGAAGTCTAAGGTCAAGGGGTTGCATCTGATGAGGGCTTTCTTTTTGGTGGGGACTCTCTGCGGGGTCCTGAAGCAGTACAGGGCATCCCCTGGAGAGAGAGCTGAGGGTGCCAAACTGGACTTTTTTTTTTTTTTGAGACAGAGTCTCACTCTGTTGCCCAGGCTAGAGTGCCGTGGCATCAGCCTAGCTCACAGCAACCTCAAACTCCTGGGCTCAAGTGATCCTCCTGCCTCAGCCTCCCAAGTAGCTGGGACTACAGGCATGCACCACCATGCCCGGCTAATTTTTTCTCTATATATTTTTTAGCTGTCCATATAATTTCTTTCTATTTTTAGTAGAGATGGGGTCTCGCTCTTGCTCAGGCTGGTCTCGAACTCCTGAGCTCAAACAATCCACCCGTCTCGGCTTCCCAGAGTGCTAGGATTACAGGCGTGAGCCACCGCGCCCGGCCCCAAACTGGCTTTTATAACAGACCTGCTCTCCTGATAACCTATTAACCCATTAATCCATGAATGGATTGATCCATTCATGAGGGAAGAGGAAATATAACCCAATCGCCTTTTACATACCCCACCTCTGAATGCTGTTACATGGGGGATTCGCTTTCACTATGTGTTTCGGAGGAGACACACATTCAAACAAACCATAGCATGAAGCTACAGATACCTTCAAAACAGCCCTTGCTTCTATCTTCCGGAGCTACAGTTTCCAGAATCCACTTGTTCAGATCACTGTCTTCTTGACTTAGCCCAGGATCACCTTTTGTCACCTCTTTGGTCCTGATGCTTTATCTAGTCTATCTGATTGGTCCCCATCCCACCATCTCACCCGACTGCACTCCTGGGGTCCCCATGGCCTCTGGGGTCCTGACTCACCGTTCAGTTTGGGCTTCCTGAACTTCATCCCTGACTCCACCCCAGCCAGGAGCAGGCGTTTGAATATTTCTATTATCTTTCTACAAAGATGATCTTTTGGAGAAAAAGAAGGGGGAAAGGGTAAGATAGAGATTATTTCTTTACCAATTATGTGGTAAAGAAATCAAGCACTGTGCTTGATGACATCATCATCATTATAGCATACATTATCTTAATTCCTTCAACCAATACTGGAGCTAGATGTTATTAACCTTTCCAAAGCTATCAAATGTGCTTCAATTTATTTGATTTCCCAACAAGTATGAAAGGATTAAGGTTCTATAATCTAATAGAAGCATCAAGATTTATTAATCAATTTATTAATCAAGAGGTATTCGTGTCTACTCAGCTTCTAATGACCTTTTTGAAAATGAAGTTACAAACACGTTACATTTCACCTCCAGGGAAGCTCCCTCAAATATCTAAGAGCATAGGCAAGTTTTTATTTCAATCTGACTTTTAAATTAAAAACATTTTATGTCTTATACATCATTTGTTGTCTTTAAAAAGTGAGTTCTGGGGTACAACATTCTCAACAAAAAGATACATATGCATGGTTGTACAACAAAATGCATGGGATGCCTCTGTGTGTTTGTATGTGTGAGATACATGAATTTAGTTCCCTCTCCTTTTTCATTCCTTAAATTCTTCACTGTCATTCACTATTTTTTAAAATGGCTTAGAGGATGGATTGGTACCTTTGGTTGTTTCCTGTTGCTGTTTAGAGGGCTGGTAGAATGTGCAAGGAGGTTGTCACTAGCAACAGTAAAACCATTGGATATTCAATGTACTCTTTCAAATATGTATTTAAGGACACAGTATCCTATGTGCGGAGATAATCAATAAATGTAGCTCAGCTAAATTCATGCTAGCAGCCAAGACTTACCTCTCCTAAGAGACCAAAATTGTTCATAAGGGATCATATAAGAAGTGATCAGTCAGCCAGGAGAACTGAGGACACAGCTATGACTCCTTAGTAGCCAGATCAAGTCACACACTGCTCATAACAAAGAGAAAGGGCTGCTGCCCTCATTTGTTTTCCTGGCATCTGCTGGGACACAGCTGAGATAAGGTTGCTGGCCACATTTCCGTTATTCTGATTCAAGCAGAAAATCCTTTGCAGATCCACAGACAACGTTACTGTAACATCGCCAAGGGGAGAATTGGGTCAGTGCAATTTAAAGGATGAAAATAGTTTCGAGATGTGAGTGTAGAAACTCTGGGTTATTGGAGAATTACTTTTCAGATAATCTTAAAGCAAAAACAGACTTCTTAAAAACCATTGTATTCAAGAGAAACTTGAGAGATTTTTATTCTATACCTTATAGATCAAATGGTTTTGGGGTGGGGTGGGAGGGGGTTGCCAAGGGTTTATTGGAGTTAACAGCAACGACTTCCACAACTTTTCTATGTGCTTCTCCTGAAATAGCACTGTTTTGTATCCAAGTCTTGTCTAGACTATATTCAATGGAATCATTAGGCCATTTTTAAAGCTTTCATGTACTTGAACCCAAAACTTGAGTAACTTTTTTTATTAGGAGTTCCCGATTTGGGAATACTTGCCTGAGGGTATCTCTTCTTTGCTGTCTTCTGCCATGATCGGAATTGCCAGGAAGGAGGAATTTTTCCATGGTTTGGAATTGCCAGGAAGGATGGACTTCTAAGGAATGAGGATTTGTGAAAGATAGCCACCGAAATAACTGATGCAAGGCGCATTGTTTATATACCCTATTCTTCTAACAGGGTTATTGATTTCTTTTAAATGTTTTTACTAACTAGGATTTTAATTTAACTTCAATGCCAGCTGTCCAATATTGTTCTGAATTAAGTGTTTTTAAGGAAGAAAGTCAATCTACTAATTTTATTTGCATTTTATGTATTTTTTTTAAAAAAACCACATGAGCATGTAATTAAATCTCTCAAACTATTTACAGTTTTTAGATTATAGCCTCTATACAAATTTCTCCTATCAAGTCTCTTCCATTTTGTGACAGAAGTTTTATTAGCTAGCCAACAGGCTGCACTACTCATTTCTCACCAATGTTGGTAAACTTTTACGAAATTTAAATTCACCTGTAGTAATCAATAGGCATTAAAAACTCCATCTATTTTTTTTTTTTTTTCTAACCAGAGTCTTCAATGCCTTGGTGTATGCAAAGCAGATAGACCCATCTCCCAGCTGGGAAAGCTTTTTTGTGGCTGATATAACCACACTTAATGTGAGTCAGGTTTTTTACTTGGTGTGCGTGGATGAGCTACAGAGGTTACTTTGTGAATGTCCTAAAATTGGTACATGTGCTTCTTACCTGAGAGTGTATGTGAATCTTCACATAACGTTACCAAGAGCAGTTTGTGGAGTAATGGATAGGTGTGGTCTAGTGGGCCCTGCCGTCAGACTGCCTGGATTTGTATACTGACGACATTACCCCAAAATATGGCCCCTTGGCATGTTGGATATTCTAAGCTGAAGGGATCTGAGATACAGCAGGTGCAGGAAGGACTCCGTGACCTTCTGGAATCAGTTCATAACCTTCATGAGAGAGGCGTCCTCCGGAAACCCAGAGGAAAGGAACATCCTTCTCTCTGACGATGGACTGACGCCAAGAGGAGTCTGGACGGCCAGGCCTCGCCAAGTGTCCCCCAGGTCACTTCTCTTGGCCCCCACCCCTCTGCCCTTTCACCTTTTCCCATGACCTTCAACTCTTCATCAAACCTAGTATTAAAACAAGCCACTCAGGTTTAACCACCGTTTTCAGGTCTTCACCTCCTTATGAAGGCTCCCGTGTCAAGTAAAAACGTCTATTAAATAAATCTGTGTGCTCTCTCTTGTTAATCTGCTTCTGTTGCAGAGCCCCAGCTGAGAAGCCAGGGGGGTGGAAGGAAAAGATTTTTTTTTCTTTCCTTATAATCCCAACCCTCCACTTGGTGGGTGACCTCAAACAAGTTACTTAATCTCTCTGCTTCAGTGTTCTAAAAATTACAGAAATGATTTTATAGGATGACTGTGAATATTTTATGGGCAGGCACCCAGGAAGCACTTGCTGAAAGTTAAGTGGTTACGTCACACGCCAGCCCTCCGTAGCCATGGGTTTGGCATCTGCTGATTCAGCCAACCTCAGATAGGAAATATTTGAAAAAACCAACAATAAAAAATAATACAAATTTTTAAATACACTATAACAACTACTCATATGGCATTTACATTGTACCAGGTATTATAAATAACCCAGAGATGACTTAAAATACATAAGAGGATATACATATGTTATATATGCAAATACTATGCCATTTTATATAAGAGACTTGAGCATCCTTAAATTTTTGTATCCTTGGGGGTCTAGGAACCAAGCCCCCATGGATACCGAGGGGCAACTGTATTCTCAATGGAATCTATAACTACCAAAAAGTTAAGAGACACTGACCTAAGGTATTTTTAGAACGGTGTTTTAAAGAAAAAATAAGTACCTGAGTTGGGAAATCATGCTCAAATCTAATTTTAACAAAAATATTCATTATCAAAACACAGAAATGCATTCATAATGAAGCAGAAAGACCTTGCTAAGTAGCTTTGAAAGTCTGGAAGGTCAATTTGTGGTGTTCTTGCACGGGAGAAAAAGAATCTACCTGGTCTCAGGGTGGCCTCCAGGTGAAATACCTCCAGTCTGCTTCTAGATGCTGTCTCAGGCAAGCTTGTCTTGAAACCCAGTTTCAGGGTGACAGCCTACACTGGAACTCTTTGGTTGTGGACGCTTTCTCAGCATTTTCTTTTTCAGTTCGTGCAAAAGTCAAAAGTTACCAAAACAACGAGAGTCTGCATCTTTTAATGAAAGATAAAACAACGATATAAACATACACAAATTTACAGAGAAGGGATCAACTTTAATACATTTGGAGTAAAAGGTGTTTCTTCTTTAAATATGGTATAAAAATAAATGCAAGAAACATTAACCGAGAGTGTACAGACAACAAAGACATGAGCTTGTTTCTGACTGTGAATACATCGGTGAAATGAAACCTTCTGTGCTAATTTATTGTTTAATAAATGTGAAGCCATATGTATACTTATTGATATATGGTTTTTTTTTTTCTTTTACAATTCTTCCAGTTTGTGACTGACTGAATTTTCAGTGAACTGTGTGTCTAGCGGTAGCTTTAAGAGAAAGAGAGAGAGAGAGGGGAAAAAAAAAAACAGGTTTTACTTCACTTGAACTTGTTAAAAAGGAAAAGACATTGATCCAGCTTGGTAGAAGGAGAAAGAAAGCAGACAACGGTTTGAAATGGAGGCATTGAGATGGTAAAGAGTCCCTTGGAGATGGAATGTACACACAAAATAACAATTCAGGTCCTTTGCTCATGCAACATCTTGGTCTAATGTCCTCTGCGCCAGGTAACAACAAGGAGCTACAATGTGTGTGCAATGATTCCACTCTGCTTCCGTGCTACAAGATGATCCTTTTAGTAAGACTGAACAAGGCTTGTTAACCGCTTTGACGTGAGCGATTTCCCCTGAGGAAAAAAATACAAAACAAGAAAAAAGAAAGAAAGAAAATCAAGTAGGATCACTGAAAACCTGCTTACCAGTAGTATCCTCTCTTTATTGCAGCTGATTTTTGTGCAAGGGTCAAAACTGAACCCTTTAAGTACATCTTAGTTCAAACTTCACGACCAACCTTCCTTCCCCCACTCCTGCCCTCTGCTGACACATCAAACAAAACTCCCTCCCTCCACCCTCCTTCCCTTCTCACCCTCTTCCTCCCCACTGCAAACAGACTGATGGTTTCACAGCACAGATTAGCAAATCATAAAACATATCCATAAACGTTCCATCAAGGCTTAGCAATGAGGCAACACCTAGGATACCAGCTGGTGATAAACATGTTACAACAAATATTAGGAAGCTGCTCTGAAAGGTAACAATGTGAATGCATTCTTGTTCAAAGGCTGAAATTAGTGCTGCATTTGTAAATTTCTAGAAATGTAAAGGATATGATTTAATTGAATAAAATCCATCTTCGAGGGTTTGATTGGTGGAAACTCAAGATTGAGTCTGTCCACCATCCTATATAGTAATGGAGAAAAAGGTGCCAATGGCACATCTAAAGATAAAAGTCTATTTGTTCCCTGTTTCAAACTGTTGAAGTCTTCCTGTCCTTTCCTCACTGACTTCCTCCAACCCCAAGCCCAGAAAAATCTGATATATTCTGATTCCACATATTGTGCTAATACATAGAGTACATATTCGTTTTTTGGAAATCTTGAAAGTCATCACTGTTCTTGTAAATTACAAGTACTCTAGAGAGAGAGGAAATTGAAATGTCTGATCAGAATGTTGATTGGTGGGTTTTGTTTCATATCTCATTTTATATGTTCTAGTGTAAACATAGGTAGTCCACTTATTTAATAGATTTTTTTTTTTTACTTCTTAGAGGATAAGTTAATAAGGGAAAATCAAAAGTTATTTTGTAAAATATAATATTTTTGTAATAAACTGTAGTCATAGCAATAGTCTTGATTTGCCACCTAATGTGGCTTAGAGTTTGATAGAGGGGTGGGTAGTGTTGGGAAAGAAATCATCGCTCCTGGCCTCTGTCTTAGTCCACGTGGACTACTATAGCAAAAAAACCAAAACAAAATAAAAACACCCAAAGACTGGATGGTTGACAAACAACAGGAATTTATTTAATTTTTTTCACAGTTTCCAGAGTTGGAAGGTCTTATACCTAGACGCCCGCAGATTCAGTGTCTAGTGAGGGCCCTCTTCATGGCTCATAAATGATGGGCTCTCCTTGTGTTCTCACAAAGTGGAAGGAACAAGTGAATTCCCTGGGGCCCATTTTATCAGGGCACTAATCCCATTCGTGAGTGCCCCACCCTCATGATCTAATCACCACCCAGCACCCCACCCATATCCTAATACCATCACCTTGGAGGTTAGGATTTCACATGACTTTTACAGGGACACAAACACTCAGATCATAGCAATCACATTTTGAGAAAAGGGCAATATGTTTAAGAAATGATTATTAATTCCATAATCAAGCTTCCTTTATGCACCATGTAATCCCTGATAAGGGCCCTTTTGCTGACATGAACAGGAGCAATGAAAACCAAACACCATTTCTCTTGGTTTTGTCTTAGTTGGGCAAAAGGGTCCACAACTTAGCTTTCAGCAACTGAGAGTAGAGGACACCAAAATATATTGAAGGTATTTCCCACTAGGTTATGCTTTAGTCACTTTGTGGTAGGAAAAATAATAAAATAAATAGCAGTTTGTTAACAAGTGACTCTACTTCATATAAAATATGCACTCCCCGCCTGCTCCGGTCTGAATGTTTGTGTCCCCCTGAAGTTCATATGTTGAAAACCTAATCACCAGTGTGATGGTATTTGGAGATCGGGCCTTTGGGTGACCAGGTCAAGAGGGTGAAGCCCTTATGAGTGGGATTAGTGCCTTTATAAAAGAGACCCAAGGGAGGTGGGTCTGCTATATTTCACTATTGCAGACTATAATGGACTAGGACGCTGTCCCCACTTCTGTGACTGTTTCCTCACCCATAAAATGAGGAAAATACTAGTACCTACTTTAATAGCTTGTTCTGAAGACCGATACAAGTAAAGTGGTTAAAACTATTCTTGGAACATTCTGTGTACTTAGTTTATGTTGACTGTTACCTTATATTATTATTATTCTTAATGCCAACATTATATGTTCTCATCATTAGGATGCCCAACCCCAAAGTCACTATTCTAATTCTGAGAAGGGTGGAAAATTGCTAATGAATTGAAAGCATTTCTACCCCAAAGCTGGACAATCAGCTAATTGAGTAATGTTGGAATAAAAGAAATACATTTAAATACTTAAAGATTATACTTTTCCCTATATTTACTACTGTGGTCTCTGTGCTATTAACATAAATGCATACCTGTGTGCATATATATTTATCCTGAAGCTGAATACCTTATCTTTAAGAAGTGCTCACTCTTTCTAATGCCATGTGTGGGATGAAGGGAAGTACATGTGGGTTGAGGTACAAGAGTGAATTCTCATCTAGTAGAAGACGACGGGCCAGATATTAATATAAAACTGTTTTCAGAAACTACAGAGTAATGTGATTTGGTTCAAAATTCTGGGAAGAAGAATGAAATAGTTACATTGAAATCGGAAGGCATTTGAATCTTAGATACAGTCATTTTTTAATCCGGACTATGGAAACTACTGTGATCTTTAGACATTTAGTAAAAAGAAATATGGCTATTTTTTTGTGTTTGTTTTTCATTTCTTCAAACATCCTTAAATCCTCAAAGGTACTAGTACTTGGCCTGATATGGACTTCACTCAAAATGGGATGCAGTACAAGTTTAGCTTGACAAGCGCTTGTCCCAGGAAATAGTTAAAAAGCATTATTTCATAGAAGCCCATAGAGAAATACACACCTACAGTAAACCTGGGGGTTTGTGATAATAGAATGACAATGAACCAAATGAGAAAATATATGTAGCATCTCAATATAGTAAAACAATAAAACTGTGTGATACAGATTTACCCAATATTGCGATAAGGATATTTGTTTTGTGTATTGAGACAATAAAAAAGCCAACTTGGGAACAACTAACAGCAAAAAGAACTTGAGTGCCCCACGGAAGTCAAAGCAAATGGCATGGCTGTCCAATGGGCCATCGAGATTTGAAGATTTAGATCACTTGCGTCTATTTGCAAACCATGTGCAAATCCTGCCTCGTTCACATACGGGAAAGGAAAATGCACAGGCCCTACTCTAGTGCAAAAAGAAACTATTGTGAGTACACTATCAGTTGCTTGATCTATTTTAGAAAGTACTAACTTGAAAATAATATGGATCCCTTCTTCCAGGGAAGTACTTATTGGCACAATATTTGCATGTCAGTCATTTTGTAATGTTCATTTTCAGCGCAGTTCTTTGGAAGCTGTACGAAACCAGCTCCTGCCAATGATCTTTTCATATTTTTTCCAAGTTGAAGAATCTGAGAAATTTTTATAGCTACTTCTAAAGCTTTAATTCTAGAAAATAAAAGGGATAACAAACCCTTACCAATAGCACTTTTTTTAACCAAATTGCTTAAAATAACTCGATAATTCTGTGTTTAACCACATAATTACATATGTGTTGTGTGATTTAAATCCTTCCTGTCAGATTCTAAAGGCAACAGATTATAGTGGAAACACAAATCTATAGAGAAAGACAAAAGAAGAAAACAAAAACTCAAGATCCTATGAGATTTTGTAATATCTAGTTAATGGAGAATATGCTAGAGAAAGAAGCACATGATCAGTTTCAGGACAGTATAAACCTGAGACTTCAGCTGGCACCCAAGTGAATACAGAGCATCATCCTAACCTATAATACAATAATCATATAAACAGAGAGAGTTTTCTAGATCTCATAATAAAACTTTATCTCCAGCAAACCGATTCCTTCCTATCCCAAATTCTTTGTGGAGATTTTGTTATCATTAGTGGGAAAAAAAATCCCCTAACCAAAAATAACAACCTATGTGTTTGTTGTTAACTCTTCCAAATGAACTATCAAAGTTATGAAATTTACCTGATTAAAAGAAAATCATTCTTGGTCTTAAAGTAGTAACAGAAAGTTGACAATAAGGAGCCCTGAATCAGGAGGAATCCACGTGAAGACAAAGCTCTTAACTACAGCCTGAAAGCCCTGGGCATCAGGGAGACGGACGCAACTTTCCACATTCCTCTCCTGTGGACCGTTCTCCACAAAGGAAGCAGAGAGAAGCTACGTTTGCTTGGGGTGACTAAGCCCACTTATTTTATTACTGTCATAAAAACACACAGTAGTCTTTCTCAGTCTAGAAGACATTGAACTGACTGAAGAGAAATGACGGGGTAGATTTTTAGAAGATGGCCATGAAAGAGCTTATTACATTTAGAGGAGTGGAGGGTTATTCTTTTAGGGTTTTTTTTTTTTTTTTTAATTTAACCTCTTAACTCTTGCTATTCCCTTACAATGCCTGCTTGTCTCCTGCCATTGCCTCCAAATCTCTCCCATATGTTGCTGTAGACTCAGAAGTACATTCTAGAATGCCTCGTAGGCTGCAGAGACCATGGGGAGGGACTGGAAATGAGAAACGGAAAATCTTGTTATTGCCTTTCCCCTGGTTTATATGATCCAATCGTCTGACCAGATGCCCAGCCCCACGGCTAGGTAATAAAAAGAGCTGACCACTCGGTCATGAGATGCTATTAGAACAGAGATAGGGAGTGCTTTCATGAGAGTCCGAACTAAAGGATGTTGTCTGTTTGTTCTTTTATTCTCATGTTGAAAAATGCTCTTGTTTCACTTACAGATATAAGTGTCTTTGCCTGCATTTCAAAATCCTTCCTTACCTGGCTTCTGGGGCCTTTCAAACATCTACTGTTATTCTACGAAGTGGTTGTTTGGCAACCTTTGCATCTGGTGCTCGCTCAGCTAGACTCACCTGTCTGTGCCTATACTTGTTCAAATCCTACCCACTCCTCAATGACGAACTTCGTATCCTTGTCCTCACTGCAGCCTCCTAAATGCCCCATAAACTCTGCCATTTCCCTCTCTGAATTCTTCCTGCCCGTGGAACCTGCACTAGCGCATTTACATGCCATCTTGTATGTATTACCTTGGAAGTCAGCTGGCTTGGTGAAGAAGTTGACAGCTGTTAAACAGCATTAATATTGTGGATGTCCCCAGATACGTACTTGATTATTTGCATGAGTTGAACTCATTGGCTGGAAATCTCACTTTAGGAATGAACTTCTAGAAATCAGAATCAAATGTCTTGGCATAAGTAACTTAGGGGAGGAGAGACGTGGCAGGGTGAGGGAGGAGGGACACTGTGGACATCCGAAATGTTAACCCATTGATTAACTTGGTCTGGGTCTTTTCCACTGGGAAGGTGATAAGAAGGAATTGAAACGAGGCTAGGGGCATGGAAACTCTTCTCTGATTTAAATGAAACCAATTCTTGTAGGTAAACTTCCAAGTGTGTTTACTGAAACAAGTGAATAATTTTTGCAAAACTGTGGAGAGTGTATGAGTTTCCAGAACGTCAAAGATAAGCTCAAATTCTTGAGGTTTATGAAGGAAAGGAAAAAAGGAAGAGGATTCTGTAGCTGGTTTTGGAGCTGTTGTATTTTTGTGGAACACTGAAAAGAATTCTAGTACTATGTACTAAGAAGAGAAAGTTTATGAACACCCATACATTTAAATACTGATCACTAACTAGCTTCCTGTGAGAATTGAGAAGGAACAAGTAAGGCCAATTACTTTCATTTCCTTAGTTAAAAATATTTTCCCATAATATAAAGTAGAATATTTTCTCTAAAGAAATTGAGGAAAACGTATAAAAAGATAAAGAAGAAATATTACTTAAAATATAATTATTTAGGCCGGGCGCGGTGGCTCACGCCTGTAATCCTAGCACTCTGGGAGGCCGAGGTGGGCGGATCGTTTGAGCTCAGGAGTTCGAGACCAGCCTGAGCAAGAGCGAGACCCCATCTCTACTAAAAATAGAAAGAAATTATATGGACAGCTAAAAATATATATAGAAAAAATTAGCCGGGCATGGTGGCGCATGCCTGTAGTCCCAGCTACTTGGGAGGCTGAGACAGGAGGATCGCTTGAGTTCAGGAGTTTGAGGTTGCTGTGAGCTAGGCTGACGCCACGGCACTCACTCTAGCCTGGGCAACAGAGTGAGACTCTGTCTCAAAAAAAAAAAAAATAATTATTTACATACTAATATGCTTTTTTATACAAAAATACATATTAAACTTTTTTTACAAAACTAAAGTTATACTGTTCATAGTATTATGGCTTGAGTAATACACATTAAAATGATTATATTTTGATCAACTACCCATGTTGCATAGGTTTCTTCTAAAATAATATTGTTTTCCAAATTCAACGCATTAGTTGGTAGGGGAATCAATTTAGAGAGATGCAACCAAAAAAAATTCAGAAAAGAATTAAGCATTATAGAACAGATCAGAAAATATCAGAGTGCAATGCACATAATAAGGGAATATATTGTTTGTGAAATGGTATTTCAGTTCTATACACACATAAACATACATGAGTAGAGTTTATGCAGTAACTTGATATGTACACACATACACGAACACATACAAAAAACGTATGTACAATATGTTGGTTCAATGTGGGTAGCATCTTAAAAGAAAGATGAAAGTTACTACTCTAAAATCTGCTTTTTAATATCCGCATAATATTCTACCAGTAGATACGCCTTGATGTATTTAAGAAATTCACAATTACTGTATTTTCGGAGTATACTCTACATTTAGCAATTATATGATGCAATGAATATTCTTGTATGCATGCAAACGTGTGGGTTTTCTTAGGATTAAAGTACCAGAAGTTGAATTACTGATTCAAAGTGATAGATTTTTGAGGATCTTGGCACATTTTGTCAAGTTCTATTCCGGAAAAGTGATAGCAATCCCTACTCTTACCAACAGTGCATGAGAGCACCTATTTTCTTTACCCCTTTCTAACACTAAATATTATTTTTAAGAACTAATCTTTTTTTTTTTTTTTTTTTTTGAGACAGAGTCTCACTCTGTTGCCCAGGCTAGAGTGAGTGCCGTGGCGTCAGCCTAGCTCACAGCAACCTCAGACTCCTGAGCTCAGGCGATCCTCCTGTCTCAGCCTCCCGAGTAGCTGGGACTACAGGCATGCGCCACCATGCCCGGCTAATTTTTTTCTATATATATATTTTAGCTGTCCATATAATTTCTTTCTATTTTTAGTAGAGATGGGGTCTCGCTCTTGCTCAGGCTGGTCTCGAACTCCTGAGCTCAAACGATCCGCCCACCTCGGCCTCCCAGAGTGCTAGGATTACAGGCGTGAGCCACCGCGCCCGGCCTGTATTCTGTTAAAACTGCCCAAGTCCTTTGCTCATTCTTCTAATGGGGTGTTGCCCTTCTGATTATTTGTTTGCAAAGAACTTGCATAAACTATATCAGATCTTTATCTGTCATGGATATGCTCATCGACTCATTTTTTAAAAGAGTTTACCTATTTGAGGACAGGAGCTTGGCATTTCTGTATGAGGTAGAGAGAGAGGCCGTTCATAACTAAACAAACGACTATCTTCAAGGTGTATTAACTGTTAGAGTAGTGGAATTCTGTTGTCCTCCCTGTTCTTTATGGCATTTTAATCAGTAATTTGAATGAGTACACTGATGGAATTCTGATCAAATGCATGCATGATGAAAATTTAATAATCTTGTTTAAAAGACTGGGTAACAAAGAGATACTCCAAAAACTTATGTAAAGTTACAAAGAGGAGCTATAACTCACAAGATAAAATTGAGTGGACAGGAAGGTAGAGACCCAATGTGTACTAAAATGAGTAAGGAAGTAATAAACAAAAAAACTAAGCAGCAAAAGACAAAACTGGGGAGACGTAATCTCAGCACCTGAGAAAAGAAATTCTAGGGTTTTTTGGAAAAAAATTTATTTTAAGCTTCCAATGACTCTACTTTTTGCTATGGTTGGGGGCTGGTGTAGGAAAACTGATGCAATTTTCAGGCTAGATTGTAAAAATTATAGGATACAAGACAGGGACGTGATATTCCCACTCTGTGCTGATTGGGCCGCATCTCAAACATCATGTTCAGTTATTATTTAGGTGGGAGGACTATTGGCAAACTGGAGCAAATGTAGACATGAGCAACTGAGATGGTGAAAGAAAAGGAAATTATTAAATGAGAAAGCATTAGAAGCCCACTTTCCCAATATAAGCTTCACTCAGATTCAGTCTGATAGCGAGTGATTTTTAAGGCATCTTTATCAAGTTTTTTTTTTTAAAGTGTTCAGCTTAGTTTTCATAGAACTATCTTTTTCTTCTCATACATTTCAGCAGCTTATATAATATTTTAATAAGTTATGTAAGTGCAAAATGCAATGAATTCAATGACAGACAGCTATGGGAACAAACACAATGGACTCTCACAATTTAACTGCTGGTTGTAGACGTGTGGGGACTTAACTGGAGACTGGCGTCTCCGCTGTGACATTCGGTGTGCCTTTGACAGTCACCAGTGCAGAGAGTAGGGAGCATTGGTTTGTCGAAGGCAGTGGTTTTCAAAGTGTGGGCTTAGAACAAGCAGCACCAGCATCAATAAGAATTGGTTAAAAATGAAATTGTTTTGATTGGATTCCATCAGAAAATGACTTAATTAGACTTTCTGGAAGGTGGGGACCATCAGTCTGTGCTATAACGAGTGAGCCCAGTGATTCTAATGCAGCTCAAGTGAGAACCACCGATGTTTGGTAAGGAGAGGTCAGGTGGGACTGCTTGTCCTTAGATCACGATCTTTAAACTGCATCGTTCTGAGATGCTCATAACCAATCCTGAGCAGAGAGAGAGAGAAATTCTAACACAGTTTATCTGGGGTGAGGTAACAGAATTTGCATTTTCCAGGCTCCTGGTCATTTTGAGGTATGGGTGGTTGGAGCACACTTAGAAAAATAGTGAAGTAGAGAGATTTTAACTAAGGGAAACTAAAAGAAAACTTAGGCGGAGTTGATGTAAATCACACCTTCAAGTAATTCACCAGGACTCTGGGAAATGCTATTGAAACGTCTGCCTCTGGCATATATAGCAGGGGAACATCGCCCACTGGGGGCTGTCTGTCTACTCAGCAGTCTGCAGCATTGCTTAGGAACCCCCAGCTTGCATTGGCTATTCCATGACCAAAACCCACTATACAATTCGTAGCTTATAGAATTTGAGTGGCAGCTTAAGAACTAATGATGCTACCAGGGAAAATGAAGATACGTTGTCCCAACTAAATTAGGCTACATGGTCTAAGACACTTCACACCAATCGATTTACATCATGCTGCAGGGGAACGAAAATTGTCTTCTCAGGCAAGTTATCATCACAACCAGTTTCAATAAACTAAGATGGATAGCCATGTTGTCCGCCAACGGCAAAATAATAAATGAAATGGGTTTCAGGTCTATAGCAGAAGAGGAGAGAAAATAGCTCGTCCTTGACCAGACTCACTTTATGTGTTTGCTGGTAGTATCTATGGGAGGGGGGGAAGGTCAATGACCAGTTTATAAATTATTTTCACTTAAGGTGCTGTAGGAATTTTTACAGCATAGTTTATCTATATCAGTATATCTGCAGTCCCAAGCAATGAAATCCATAGCATTCAACCAGAAAATAATGTACACAAAGTTTACCTTTAAGGTAAGTTCACAGGGGCAGAGATATAAAATCAAAACTTTCCCTCTCATAGGTTCTCAATCTGTTTGTATACTATGATGGATAGTTGCATGAAACAGACAATCTGCTTCATTTATGATGGATGTTTATGTAAATCGAGGCTCTGACTAGCTCCATGGAGGTCCTCCTGCACTACAATTTCTTTAGTATAAATATAATACAGAAAATGACCTTTATGAATACTCTTAAGGTTTGTCTCAGCTTCACTGTTTCTCTTTAAGGTGTGTGTGGCAGACAGATGTGGTGGTATTTTAACAGTTGGAGAAACGGTGTCAGATTGGATGATTAAAAGGACGAAATCAATTTTTACAATTAAGAAAGCATAAGAACGTTGTCGAAAGAGACAACTTAGTAAGAATAACATTGAAAGCTCTGAGAGGACATAGTAACCCTTGAGAGACCGACCTTAAGAGACTTCTCTGACAGCAAGAAAAATAAAGAAATCAAGGAGTAAATAACAGGAAATGAGATTTCTTGAGACAACGAGCCAAGGTGAAGGCATTACACTAGTGTGAGTTATTTTTATTCCACCCATTTGGGGCGTAATAGAAAGAAGAAGAGTAATCTATAAAGATGGATTTAAAGGAGAAAAAGAAAATTGCTTCTAGTCCTGGCTCTACCATGTAACAAGCGATAAATTGATGAAGCGACTGCACCTTAGTGTTCCTCTGTTTGTTCCTGTGTGGAAAAGAGGCAAAACCTTCCTGACTACCTCCCAGCATTGTTATGTGTGTAAACAACAACAATGACAAAACAAACAAACACACAAAAAGGAGAGGATGCCCTTGGAAGATTAAAAATGCATTGCAACCCTTATCCATTTATTATAATTATTCTCCAAAGTGCTGGCGAGAGTTTATCAGTCTGGGTCACTAACGAAGATCCAATTGGGTTGGGAAAAGCAGTGATGCCATTTTTATAACCCAAGTTACAAAAACGCTAGGCTGGAACATGTAAATAAACTTCCTAAAATAGGCACAAACTGGAAATGGACTCAGACTGGAGAGGAGCGTATCATCAGGTGGCAAGACTTATGTATCTTCTATCAGTTGGGAGAATATCAAGGAGCAGGGGGGATCAGTGGAAATAGAATTGGGAAACAAAATAAATTTGGGACCAGCGCCAGCTCCTTCACTAACCATGTGACTCCGGGCAAATAACATTCCTCCTGTGAGCCTTCACGTTTCTTAACCAAAAAATGGGTAAAATAATGGGTATAATACCTTCCTTGCAAAGTCAGTAAATGGATTACATTAAATGAGATAATACTATAAAGTGCCCAGTGCAGAGCCTGGTACATAGCTGGTACTCAATAAATGTGAGTTGTTATTACCTCATTTTCCCCAGTTCCTTTCATAGCCTACATACTCGTTTATCTGTTTTCCCTATTCCATTTCTTTCTTGGGTACTGTCCATCTTGTAGCCTGTATCTATCAGAGCCACCTAAGACTCTTTTAAAATATTTACGTAAATTCCAACTCCATTAAGTCTATCCTATTATAATAAAATCACTCATTCTTTATTTTATGTTAAAATTATTTTATTGATCCTATAAAGGTGGCCTATAAAATTTAGTACGCAAATGCTTACGTTGCCTGACACAACTGCTGACTCTTAAACTCATTATAATATGGAGGAATACTGAACAAAGGAGACATTCAGAGAAACTTTCTAATTTCCTTACCCCATTTCTTCAGAATAACACCAAAACAAAGTATTCAGTGAAAAATATTACATTTTATTTTCCTGGATGGAAAAGGATTAACACTAAACAATTGTGTCTGATAGTTATTACTACGTTATATATGTATATGTGTATGTGTGTGTGAATGTTACTCAACTTCTCTTTTAAAAGAAGGAAAAGCCTTTTTTTCCCTTCTGCTAAAGAGGGTGGTTGCCCTTCCTGACCTAGAGAAATCCTATTTATCCACTTAAATGTGACCTTTTCTGGAAATTCTCAGATTACATATGGCACTCCCTCCCCACCCTCATACCAAGTAGAAATAGTTTATCTTTCCCATGTTCATCATAACATTATATTTATACCATTGGGCACCTTTGCAATCTAAGTCTATACCTTCTCCATGTTCCCGAGACATAGCACAATATTTGGAATATGGCAGACACTTGTATGGATTTTGATAGAAGGTGTGGATGATCAATCCTCAATTCCCCTTATTTCCTATTTGTTCTTTCTTAAAAAGTTTGCAGTGTGTTAACAGTGTGGTGCTATTTTAGGAGTTGGAGAATTGGGTCAGATTTGGGGATGGTGTTGGAGGAAAGACAGCCACTTGGTTTCCCCTTTCCATCTTCCTCAAGCTGCATTACTATTTTAATTATATCACGGAAATTTCCACTCCAATCTCAAGAACAACGTTCTGTCACCATTATGTTAGAAAAGGATTAATTTGAAACAATTCTTAAACATTACACTGTCTTACAGCCATTTTCTCCAGGAAAATCTTGGGGGACATCTTTGACATTGTCTTTATCTCCCCATGGTGACTTATGAGGCATGTTTAAGAAAATTTTATATTAAAGGACAGAGATTCCAATAGAGGCAGCCAAACTTTTGTAAAGTTTATAGTGTGATTAATTCCTGGAGTTCCTCATTCTTCATCCCTTTAATTCATGCAATCACATTGAATGTTCAAAGTATATATTGCTGTTTAAAGTCTTTCAAATACGCTGTAGACAGTCACATGGTAACTCAAAAGTAGAACTGATTAACATTCCCCGCCACAAGGATCCTTGAAGGAAACTGAAAACAAAAACTGTATCTTTGTTGAATCCAGTTTGCTTACATTTCAACACACATAACTCCACTTGACTGGCCATCACAGCAAAAGCCACAACACACACACACACACAGCAGCATGGAGCTAACCACACAACTCAACAGACAATGCAGACAAACTTGAGTATAAACCAAGAGTTTTCTACCTCTTTTCATAACAGGTTAGTGCTGGCCCTCAGTGTTGGTGTACAGTTTTTATGGCATGGGAAAATAGGGAGGTTTCTGCCCTATAAAAATAAATGTGTTGAAGGCTTTAGTTTGAGCTTACACAATGTCAGAAAGTTCCAAAGGCACTGGCACAATACAAAAAAAAAAAAAAAAAAAAAAAAGAACCCCACAAACAAATATATATCATCAAAACACATGGCAAGATACTAAGAAAACACTGGCAGGAAAACTACTGGTTTCCCAGATGGTTTATGCAACAGTTTTCAATACCTTCCTGAAAGATAAAAAAAATAAGAGAAGCATGCTAGAGGGTCTTTGGTGGGGCATATCTTGTCACCAACCACCATTTATAGCAAGTCTTTGGCATTAAGCTGCTCAATAGATCATTTTCTCCTTGCAGAGGTAGAAAGCACAGAACCCTCATTGTTCTTAATCTTTTAAGCCCAAGGAAGAGCTAAGGGAAAGAGCGTAGAAATGCATGCACTATCTTTAATAAAGAAAGGGACACATGGAATAAATATAAAAATATAAAGAATAATTATTGTTCCTTCATCTCATATATCATGATATACACGTCTTTCCAAACTTTAGCTGGATACATGGAGTTGTTCATGTATGGCATCTTTTTCTACTCTAGAAAGGGATGAGACAGAAAGATAAGTAGGAAGCATGAAGTTCCGAATTTGAATAAAGGCAATACGTTTGCTATTACATCAAAGAATACAAGGTGGACAGTGGGCTAGAAATAGGGAAATTGAAAAAATTTCACTGGACTTAATGATTTGTAATTCCTCAAAAAATAAAACTTACCACATTCTGTGCAAATTTCTCAAGAGATGTTCTGCGATCCATTGAGTTTCCAGACTTACGTGTGTGGGGTGGGGAAGGGTGAAGGGAAATAAGGGAACATTAAAAATAAAAAAAGAAGAAGAAGAAAGCAAGGAAAACAGAGCAGAAAAAGACAGGATGATGAAATGATGCAATGCCAAATCCAGGTTCTAAATCCCAGGGCCCAAGGAGGTAGGAGAACCACCAAGGAAGGCCTAGGACGTGGGCTCTGTTTCCATCAGTGCCAACACCAAAAAGTCTTCTGGTACAAACAAAATGGTGTGATTTCAAGCAAAATCAAAGTAAGCTGAAATGAATATATATGTGAATTTTTTATACTGATATTTGCAAAGCCTACATGTTTGAAAATCTAGTGGCTTATCTTCAGAAATCCCTCATAATTTTCCATCAGGGCTAAATTTTGGTTGATGACATCATTAATTCTATAAAGCATTGCTGTCTAACACAACTTTCTGAAAAGGTGGAAATTTCATTCTTTGCTGTCCAGTACAGAAGCCTCTTGCTGTGGTTTACTGAGCACTTGAAATCTGGCTAGAGTTTTATGTAATTTTAATTAATTAAAATTTAAGTGTAAACGGTCCCATGTGGCTAGTGACTGCTGTTTCGCCACTGCAAATACAGAGTAGCTATTTCCAGGTGCAAAGGCAATGGACTTTCAAAAATCTCATTAGCCTAAATGATCAGGATGAATTATACAAAATCATAATTTAATCTTGGAATTTCAGGAAGCTATGGATTATTTTAACATTAAAAAATAATGAATGCTGTTGATGTCTGTGTCCAGATTTTCCATCCCCTGTTATGTTGGCGACACAAGGAGTTATGAACAGTGAGACTTTGATTGCAAACATTAATTGAATAATGAGGTCTACTACAATGCTTTCAGAATGTGCTTGGCTACCATCTTAGGTGTGTAGAATTCATTGTAAGGATACTAAGTGATGTGGGATAAATGCCAAATGAAAATATGCAAATGCGAACATTACTACTTTGGCAGCTATCATTGAAAAAAATCGGTCTATGTTTATCTATGAGGTCTGTGTCTCAAAACATACATTTTAACTTACTAGACAGAAAAAAAAAAGAAAAAAAACCCTCTTCAACTTTTTGACCTAATGACATTGTTCCTTTCTTTTCCTTATTGTAATTTTTGATTTTCTTAAACTAAGCATACAGAAGACTAACATGAAACATGAAAATAGCTTCTAATAAACTTGTAAAGCATGAACATCAGCAGAAACAAACAAAAAATAATACAGTAAGCCATAAACAAACAAAAACAAAAACAACTTAAATGGCCCTTATAAAATGCAAAGGTTTGAGGGAGGGTCTTGGAATATGTTCACTTACCATTCGTCCAATACCCTGGGCTCAGCAGAGGTAATTACTCCAAATAATTACAACTTGAGAACTAGGTCAAAAAAAGGTCACAAAGAACCAATACCTTTTTCTTTGCCTGTAGAAGTTCCTGATAGGCACTGGATCTTATAAAACGTGGGTAGGAATCACTTTTCATCAGTTTGTAAATGTGCTCCTAAAAAGAAATAACGATTGAGGTGCTTCTGTATTATTTCTCGGGAAAAATAAAACACTATGATAAGAATATCACATGGGGTTAAAGAACAAATCTGGTAGCCACTAAAAATGGCAATGATAATGCTGATGGGAATACCTTATGTTTACAGGACACTTAGATCTTCAAATTCATTGTCTCATTCAGGTATCAGTATTTAAATTTGTTTAGAAGTTACCGAGAAGGTAAATCACATCCAGTCATTTAAAAGAAATGGAATTTGGTTAAAAGAATGTCATCAAATAACTTCAGATCAAGTTACTGATTTATACAGATCAGCTGAGAATATAAATAAATCTGTTATCTCTTAAAATTATGCCGGGCCACAAGCAGATGATGTGAAGTTCAAGACTGAGTCATCATCCTGGATACCTTTGGCCTCAAAATTTACTGGGAGGGAGCAGACTGCCCGGAGGAATGATCGCTTAGGTAAAAATTCTATGGAAAATTGTCATCCACGTTCACTTTGGGTCAGAGCACAAGTCCAAAAATAAATTTTGTGATATTTAATTGCTAAATCTCCAAATTTGTGTATTTTTATGTATTCAGCGACAGATTAGGTAAATATTTGTTTAATCATTCACCTCTAAGAAGTCCGCAATGTTCTATTTTGATGATGAATGTTGGTAAACAAAGAAGTCAAAGGAAAAATATGTATTTATCCAATTCAGTCTTGGCCCAATTTAGAGAGATTGTGCTCTGGTCTACTCCAGTTCAGGGGAGCTTAAATGCTCCTTGAGCTTCCTACTCTGGTGAAATAGCAGTTAAATATAGAGTTTTGAACCATTGGAGAGTATCCTGGATGTCCCAATTTCTTTTTTGTTTGAAGAAAATACGTATTTTAAGAAATGACTTCACTTCTCTGGTTTTAAACACACCAGCAATAATTTGAAGTTACTGTAATCCACTTAGAGACATTCAGAATGAAGCCTCAAGATAGCTCAAGGTCGATCTTTAAGAGTATGTTAAGTTTGGAACTGTATCAGAGTTTCTCTGGAAAGTGGAACAAGGTCTGGTTTTGGAGTTAAGCATTTTGGGATTCAGATCCTAACTTGCTAAAGATTTACCACTTACAGTGTAAATTTAGACCAATGTATTCATCTCTTTGATCCTCAATTTTGTAATCTACAAAATACTGTTGTTGTGAGGAGTAAAGAAATAATAAATCAGAGTATGGGGTGTGCATAGTAAGTACCCAAATATACTTCAGTACGTACCATGTACCCTTTTAAGTGTTTGCCTGTATTGGTTAATTTAATCCTGACAAAACCCTGATGAAGTTGGTAACCATTAACATGTCCATTTTACATAGGAAGAAACTGAGGCATGGAGAAGGGAAGTAGTTGCAGAGGTCTCAGAGCAGAGCTCAAATCAGAACCTGGGCCATTCAGCTCCAGGATTTTCTTTCTTACGACATTGCATCTCAAACAATGGGAGAAATTTCTATTATTAATCTTTGAAGATAGGATTTTTTAAAAACCACACACAAAAGAACTGGAGTTAACTATCTGAGCTTAATTGAAAAAGAAACCTAGAGTCAGGTGGTAATGTTTTCTACAGAAAATATTTTCTTTTTACCTTTTGAGGACCCTATTACGCATGAATATTTTGAAAGGACACAGATAACAAAGAAATGTTTTTTTTAGGCCTCTGGAAGGGCATTCCAAACATTTGACACATTGTTGGCTCTAGAAAAATGCTTGGCATTTTACCTTGAATTGAAAGAAAGGAAAATCAGCAGAGAGTGATCAGCAGAATTTCTACCCTACTCTCTGTCAGGTGTCTCTGGAGAACGCAATTATTTCTACATAGGAGACCATGGCTGGGCCATAGGGGACGGGTGTCTGGTTAGCTTTTAAATCCTGTATTGGGGCCGGGGGCGGTGGCTCACGCCTGTAATCCTAGCACTCTGGGAGGCCGAGGTGGGCGGATCGTTTGAGCTCAGGAGTTCGAGACCAGCCTGAGCAAGAGTGAGACCCCATCTCTACTAAAAATAGAAAGAAATTATATGGACAGCTAAAAATATAGATAGAAAAAATTAGCCGGGCGTGGTGGCGCATGCCTGTAGTCCCAGCTACTCGGGAGGCTGAGACAGGAGGATACTTTGAGCCCAGGAGTTTGAGGTTGCCGTGAGCTAGGCTGACGCCACGGCACTCACTGTAGCCTGGGCAACAGAGTGAGACTCTGTCTCAAAAAAAAAAAAAAAAAAAAAAAAAAAAAAATCGTGTGTTAGTTTTCTACGTAGTCACTAATTTAAACCAAAGCCAAGGAGAAATATATTTTCTACAGAGAGTGGAAATAAGGAAGGACATACGCATATCTCACTCTTCAGCTTCTATATTTTATTTTAGGAGTGTTAATATTAAAAAACAAGATAATTTTTAGAGTTGATATTCTCCTCCAATGGAAGTTTAAGAAATTACGAAGTATGCATGTTTTGAATTTTTTTTCTTTCCATAGACTAAAAAATTAACTTGAACAATAAATAAAATACCTCAATCTACTATTTCTTTTTTTCATCAGAGACAAAACTGGTTTGAGTTTGACATAACTTTAAGCTAATTCAGTTCTGACAATTTGTAATAATGAATAATTTAGGAATGTCAGAAGTTTTGAATTTCCATATTGAAGACAGCTTAAAGACTTTAAACATGTGTTCCCGGGTTGGGGTCTTTATTACACAGTGTCTGCTCACATACTGGGGGACAAAGAGTAGAAAATGAAGTAAAAGTTTTCAAATATTTCAAATATGCCCCCTTAGGAAAATCTCATCTAAAAATCCTCAAATTCAGAAAACATTCCCAGGCTGTAAAAAACTATTCACTTTAAAGTGTCTTTGTTGTTTTCTAGATCAGTTAGAGTATTTTACAGTTACCTAAATTGAAAATGTTAGAAATAGCTGCCAGTTATAATAAAAATAAAACTAAAATATCTCAATGGTCAACTTCTCAGGAGCACATCTGCAAGATTAGGGTCCCCCACGTACCAACCTGAGCATCTTCGAATGTGTATCTTCCAGGTTCCTTCACATTCTGCGTGGTTTTGTCGTAACTCTTGGAATCCAAGTTAATGGCACTGGGAGCTCCCGGAGCCAGAAATTCTTGCCATATTTCCTGGACTCGTGAGGGCACTTCTTTAATCGGCCTTTTCTTGAGGTCCTCCACCGCCAGCCAGAACCTGGGCGACACATGACACCCAGGAGTTTACTCTGAGGGCTCATACTCTGGACATACTTATGATACTTACTGATCATACAGCTCCCCATGAGGTCTAACAGCAAACTCACTTTCTCTGACGGCTTCCAATATCAGACCTACACTGATTTTTTTCCCCAGTGAATTGTATTCAAAGGTATAAAATTCTTCACAAGCAATTATTAAAACTAACATCTTTTAAGTGTTGGTTGTTAAAAGTAGGTCTGCCAGGGCCCTGTATAAGTTTAATCTTACAGAAGAAAAGTATCACTGCTAATCATTTATTAGAAGGGAGGAAGAGTTTGACGGGAATTAAAGGTATGGGATGTATAGTATCCAATAGGGAGGATAAACCAGTGTATTATGTGGTGTTCTTTGGATCTTTCATCTGTCTGAACAATGAGGGCTAGTATGGAGGAGAAACTTTTCTGCTCTACCTGGCAAGGGAATTACTAAGAAGATTTACTGAAGTTAAAAGAGGCCTGGACACAAGATCAGAAAATGTCCTGGCTGGAAAAATCAGGACAATTAACTCATTTTAAGCTATTTAATTGAGAGAGTTGTGGACTGATAGAAGCAGTATGCTCTCACATGCAATTCTTTGAAAGACTTACATTCACAGAGGTGTCGCAGCAATTTAGAAGTTATGGAGAAATATATACTGACTTACTTCTAAATATATACTTGTATGTATAATATATTTACTGAAAGAATATGAGAACCATGTTTTGGTTGATAATAGCTAACAGCAAAGTCCAGTGATAAGGTACCACATTGTATTAATAGGTTGCATTTCTTTAAATTTTGCTCTAGGTTATATCTTTTTGGTTAGATCTAGAAATAATGTTGAAAAGATAAATGTGTATATCATAAATTGTTAATAGAAAAAAATCATACATGGAAAAGGAAATGCTAGGCCTGCATTATCCTCCATAGGCACCGTCATTGCTCTAATATTACCTGCAATGAAGAAATGGAGAAGACGACCACAGAGACACAGGAAACTTCAGGCCAAGAGTCTTAAAAAAGTCACAAGTGATAAGCAGTATCTTTGTAACTACTAAGTTTTAACCTGGGCATTAATAAAAGGCCAGAAATCGGTAATGAAGTACTTGAGCTAGAATTAGACTATCACATACTACTCAGTCTAGTGATTTTTGAGTTTTCATTTCCAGATTTTGTTTTCCTACAGAATATATGGAACAGATAATCCAATTTGGACAGTGCTTTACATGTGAAACTACTATTACGACATCTAGAAAGGAAGGCTCAAGACCATTCCCCCTTAAAACATGGATTTGAACACTGCACTCTAATGGGACTACCATGTGCAGTCTGAGGGAGCGTGTGTGCTACACTGTAATACATGCTCATTCAAGTTCATTCCAGCACTCTCTGAACACATTAATCAAAAGAAAGTCCCTGTCCTCAAAGAACGAGTAGACAAAAAAGATACGCCCTTCAAACGGCCATAATACCAGGAAGCACATGAGACGCTCTCTAGGAAGAGAACAAGCTGGGTGGTCTGGGAGTGCCCAGCAGGACAGAGCCCTTCTGCTGGGGCAAGTGCTGGCTTGGAAAAGGGGGGTCTAGAAAAGCTGTTATAAATGCAGTGACATCTGAAATGGACCTGGAACTAAGGATAAAATATCAAAAGGCTGAGAAGTTAATAACGACAATACCTACACGGACACGTAGGTGCAGACACTGCTCCAAGTAATTTACCTATATTAACTCATTTAATTCCCATAACAACTCTACAGAGTAAGTTCTGTTATTTTTCCCATTTTAGAGAAGAGGAAACTGAGCATATGAAGATTAAGTGGCTTCTTTAAGGTTGCTCATTATTAGTGTCATAGCTGGGGTTTGCCCCTGGATAGTCCGCAGCAGATGACACATTCGTACCACTCCTCACACTGTCTCCTAACAGCACCACTGTCTTTCTCATCCTCATCATTATGGTCATCACTGCAATAACTTAATAGAATGTCAATGGCATTGGTTAAAATTGCACCCCCTTTATTTCATAGTAGCTGGAATCTAAGTGTTTTATTTGCTTTTTAATTTTTAAATTTTATTTATTTATTAATTATTTTATACAAATGCTACTATTCTAGGTTTATTTTTATTTTTTATAATTTAAAATAAATTTTGTAGATTTTTTCATATCAACATATGTAGATCTGGCTCTATGAGATGCATTGTTTTTCATTGTAGAAAGCTGCCTTCACAAATTATCATTCCTCCTCTAATTATTTTGACATTTTTGTTACCACCAGAATCAAAGAGATAAACATTGTACATATGTTTATAAACATAAAAGGAACTATGCACAAAGACTAAGTTACTAGCAGCGAAATTGCCAAATTATTTTATAACATGTTTAATTTTTAATTTTTTTTAAATTTCAGAATATTATGGGGGTACAAACATTTTGGTTACATAAATTACTTTTGTGCCATTTGAGTCAAAGTTATAAGTGTGTCCATCCCCCAGATAGTGTTCATTATACCCATTAAGTGTGAATTTACCCATCCCTTTCTGCCTACTCTTTCTGGTTTGATTTTCGATGAATGTTATTTTCATATGTGCATGTAAGTGTTGATCCATTAGCTCCAATTACTGGTGAGTACACATGGTGTTTGTTTTTCCATTCTTGTGATAGTTCACTTAGAAGAATGGGCTCCAGCTCCAGCCAGGATAATACAAGAGATGTTAGTTCAGCATTTTTTTGGAAGGGCTGAGTAGTACTCCATGGTATACATGTACCACATTTTATTAATCCACTTATATATTGATGGGCACTTGGGTTGTTTCCACATCTTTGCAATTGCAAATTGTGCTGCTATAAACATCCTAGTGCAGATGTCTTTATTATAGAATGTCTTTTTTTCCTTTGAGTAAATACCCAGTAGTGGCATTGCTGGATCAAATGGTAGTTGTACTTTTAGTTCTTTGAGATATCTCCATATTACTTTCCATAGAGGTACTAGTTTGCAGTCCTACCAGCAGTGTATGAGTATTTTGATGTCTCTGAGTCTTGATTTCCGTAATAGTAAAATGGAATGGTAATGCCTATTTCACTGGGTTTCCATTGGATGAAATGACATAAATAATGTAGACATAAATAACTGCAGAGTGTCTGGCATATTTTTAGGCACTTAATGATAAAAAAGTAAATGTATTACTGCATTTACTTCGCACTTGCTCTATGCTAGGTGCTTTGCCTGAAAAAAGAATGAGCAAAAACACACCAGTGGAGAGCAGAGTCATATGTGAGGCACAAGTAGTTATAGATAAGCAGTGTTTCTTCACTTTTTTTCCTGTCTTAATATTTGAAGAAAACGCTCATATGAGTGACACGCTGCCATCAGGAGCAAGGTCCTTAGAGAGCTGCTGCTTCGGTAAGATGCACTGAGAGGTATTTATGTGTATGAGTTATTTATGGTCAACAGCCCTGTTGACCAACTGAACCATTTTGTCTCCCTCAGTGTATGACAAGCATACATAGGTAGAAGCAAAGTGTGACTCAGATTTAGGGGATAGTGGACAGTAGCTTAGGACTGGTTTACAGAAAACCGAGAATGCCATTTACACACAATCTGACCTTGCACAAGGTGCTTAACCTTCCTCAGACATATTTTGTTTATCTATAAATTGAGGCAATAATAGTTATCTTTCATGTTTGTTGTGATGGTTCCATGTGTGCTAATCAGAAATAATGAATACAAAATATAGCATAGCATATTTATAAAAGTAGTGGATATAAAATATATTGTGTGTATAGTAAGTGTTGAAGAATTATATCCACATTTATATCTTTCTATGACTCATCTATTTATCTATCTAAATAAGGAAACACGATAGACATATAGTAAATACTTAAGAAATATACATATGTGTGTGTATACATACATAAGAAATATCGGATGTTTCTTGTACATAATTATTTAGCAAGGAGACTAGTGAGGTATGGAATTATTAAGACAAGAAATGGTTTGAATCAAGGAATCAGCAATGATTCAACGTGTGCATGACACAGAGTAGGCACATGCTCTCCTCTTTGACCCAAATCTTCTCTCTTCCTCTTTCACCTGGTCATCTCCTCCTCATCACCCAGTTCTCAGCCTAGAAGTTACTTCCCCTGGTGTGCCTTTGCTGATCCCACTCTGGGTTAGGCAATCCTTTGTGTCTCTCCTATCTAAACATCCACGATTTTGTGTTGTGCTTTGTTTTCTTGTCTGTATCCACCACCAGACTGTAATTTTAATGAGAGCAGGAGTTGCTTTCATTTGGTTAAGTGATTCTGGCTTGTTACTTGTTTGTTTCCTTATCATGACACCCACGCTATCAGCATCTTTTCCAAAACTTAGAGACCGAGAGGTAAATCCACCTCTGTGTCCACTAAAATGTCTAAGTATCCTTTACCTCTGCTTTGTTTTTTATTTTTTGGCATCCTGGCACTCAATCACTGATGATGTGAGCTCAATATAGAAAATGTCATTTAGTAGGCCCGACAGAGATCTTTAGCAGCTGTAGACCTTGCAGAAGGTCCGTCAGGATCGGTGCCCATAAACTTGAAAGAGAATGGGAAGCTGCACCCCACAAGCCACGACAGGCACACATAGAGAATTAAACTGCCCCAGGTTCTGTCCGTGGTCACCTGCTTCATCCATGAGACATCTGTCAATGTCCCACATAGTTCTGAATGGTTTGGGCATTGGCATCTGTTAAATCTCCTGAAAAGAATGTGACAATGCCTGGCGCTGCTTCTCTCCAATGAAAATAAACGAATGCTGAGACCTCTCCATAAATGAATTTTACAGGACTGCATAAGTCAGGAAAATAGTAAAAATAGGATATCAGGTTTCAAAAGAATAATGAATGAAAGAGGTCCTGGAAAACAGTTTTATGTAGCGGAAAGTTATTACTCACTTTAATGATCATAAATAGAGCTATTAAAATCCACTCTAATGTCTCATATTTAAAAATGCAATTTCCAGGTGCCCCTTAAGTTAGCAAATTTCAAAAACATATAAGACTGATGTTTACAACAGACAGATGGGCAGAACAGGAGCCCCGTCCCATGGACAGCTCCATACGGTGCCACACTCAACTGCCCTATGGCTGTATTTAAATGTGTCAAGTAAATGAGCTGCCCCAAGAGTTTTGTCTCGAATTATTTGATGTAGGTGCCCAGTCTCTTCTTCTCCATTGCACTTGAGAAGCAATATGCAAAGCAGGCTAATGTTGACAAATAGGTGATATTTTAAATTAACTGCATAGATATCATTGGCCATTCTCCGCTTTGCCGAACATTAGTCTAACTAAGTACTGCCCTTCTTGATGGAGTCCGTTTCAAAAGCACTAAATTTATAGAGTTAAAAGATCCAATGACAGTGTAAAAATAAGTTACTATAAGGAATTGACATATTGGATAGGATTTGCCTTGGTTATTTTTTTTCCTTTCATTGGGTGGCAGAAATTCAATGAGTTCACATCATCATGATGCTGGTGGGAGAATAATTAATTGGTCTATTAAGTCCAAAATAACCAGATACATCAAAGATAATGTCTCTGTGGATTACAGCATAAGATACAAGTAACATTGTCTTACCTTAAATTTTCCGAGCTGAATTCTGACTCTAGAAATTTAAGGAACTGCTCTCTCCCAACTGGGTCTTTCAATGCCTCGTCCATGCCAAAACCCCATCGTTTTACCCTCTGCTGGCTTGGTTCTTTGCTATGGGAGATAAAACAAAGCCAAATACATTCCTTTCATTAGAATTCCTAGCTTGTGTTATTACAGTCCCCCTCAAAAATCATGTGTCCCTGGAAGTTTCCATCTTTAACTTATGTTTCAGAAAAAAAAAAAAAATTATCTTTGACTAATGGCTCTGCATGAAATCATAGTGAGGTATGTTAGATATTAATAATACAATCTAACATTTATTGAGTTTTAGGTGCTAAGTAATAAGGGGCAAAGATCCAGACATTCTGACTCCAATTCTACATTTCTCAACCACTACACAATGCAGTCTGATGGACGTATGTTGTACCAGGGGAAATGCATTGGTAACCAAAAGGCCTCAGTACTAGTTATGACTCTGGTGTCAAATAAATACGTAACCTAGTCCTGACTGAGTCAAGACACTTTGGGATTCTGGCTTCCTCGTGTATAAAGTCTTTAACTTGTACATGAAGAATTCTGGACATGTCCAATGTTTAAGGACCATGGCTGGATGTAAAAGAGACAGTCCATAAATGCAATCTAGAGAAGTGCTACGGTGTACTGATCTTCTCTTTGTAAAGTGATATGCAATGATCTATATTGATCATGTAATTCTTCCCCTATATATAGCTCATGAAAGAAGCTAGGGAGTCCTAAATTGTGCTTTGATTTTCTTAAGAATTCAGTTTCTCTTAAAATGTTTATAGTAAGTTCATTTTGTTTTAAAATTGAATTTATAAAGGCATAGCATTGGGCTTAAGTATGTAAGGATTTAGCTTTCACTTTACTTGAGTACATGGGACTTCGTGGCTATGTGGATTTTCAGGGAAGCTAACAGCAATGAACTAAATTTCAGGAACCAAAGGTCCCGACTCTGACTAATCCATTTTGAAACTCTTTGAAGGTACCAACTCTGACTAATCCATTTTGGGCCACTGAATGCAAATCTTAACGCAAATGCAAATGTCTAAGGTTCACAAACCATTATCTAAAACAAGAGTGTTATATCATGGGCCTGTGTAGACAGAGTAAAACTACACTTACAGTTAACCAGCTATAGTATTCTTCCTACTTTACTCAGACCCTGAAATAAAGTGATATATTTGAGAGGAAGATAAAATGCCACCTACCTTGCTTCAAGTTCCCAGAAAGTAGTATCATCAGATAGCCACGGGTTAGAAGGATCAGGTGGCACAAGGAATGGGTCGTATTCTAAATACTGTTCTGTATAACCGAGTAGACTAGGGAGAAAATAGAAAAAACATTTCCAATTTCCTTAGTTTTCTGACTAGGGTTACACCCTGTCCAAAGTAAGGGACAAAAATTGACCAAGGAATCCTTGCCCACTTATAGAATGATATCCAATGGCAACTTTTACATTTCAATAACTTGCATGCAGCAACTTGTGCTTCTTGGCAGACATATGGCCAAGGATTCCATATTCCCCCTGTGCCCAAGCCATGCAAGTCAGTATCTCTGTCAGAATGAAGCAACATGGAAGAGGTCAGTGTGTGAAGAGAAGCACTAAGGGTCAGTTCCAATCCTTGGTTAACCAAGTCCACACAGAGCAGAACTGATTTTAGCCGATTTGGAGAAGGGATTAAAAGGGAAGTTTTGTCAAAAATCTTTATAGGAATCAGATAAAAGGGGAACCACTGACAAAAAAATTTTTTTAAAGTCTGCATTTAAATTTAAAAAAGGGGCCGGGCGCGGTGGCTCACGCCTGTAATCCTAGCACTCTGGGAGGCCGAGGTGGGCGGATCGTTTGAGCTCAGGAGTTCGAGACCAGCCTGAGCAAGAGCGAGACCCCATCTCTACTAAAAATAGAAAGAAATTATATGGACAGCTAAAAATATATATAGAAAAAATTAGCCGGGCATGGTGGTGCATGCCTGTAGTCCCAGCTACTCGGGAGGCTGAGGCAGGAGGATCCCTTGAGCTCAGGAGTTTGAGGTTGCTGTGAGCTAGGCTGACGCCACGGCACTCACTCTAGCCTGGGTAACAGAGTGAGACTCTGTCTCAAAAAAAAAAAAAAAAAAAAAAAGGGAGAAGGAATAGAAGTTGGAGAGGTAAGATTTGGCAATGTCCAAAAGTGAAGAATATGAATGCCATTAAGAACAGACTCAAATGAAGAAAAGGAAAATATCTAAAATCTGAGTTTCACTGAAATTCTGAAGTCACGCAGTAACAGTTGATTGTGAATGTTAAAACAAGTTTGCAGAGAGGCTCCACGTTGCCAAAGGGTAACCAGTACATTGAAGGTTTCATTTCTTCCAGCAGGAGTGAAAAGATTCAACTCTGTGGAATTATCCTCTACATCTGATTCTTGGTTGGACAAGGATTGGACTGCTAGGCATTTAAGACAATAATGATCGTTCTGTTATTTAAACTACAACAAAACACTTCTTTGAAAGTTTCTATGCGCAAAAGGAAAAACAAAATCACATTTTTTACAGGTTTCCAATTATTTATCTCAGCTCCTCTCCTAACAGTTCTCTTACGATATTTTAACATGATTGTTGTATGAAAATTTTCAGTTTATTATGGGCATCTTGAAATACTCACCTATCAGCAACTTTTGACATTTTTAACCGATGTCTATCTAACTGTATTTGCCAATATTTTATCTGCAAAGAGGGTTAGAGAAGTAGTTACATAAATAATGATATTCTCACAATTTTCAACTTTAAATTGTGATAGACTGGGCAATTTTGAACAAGAGTATATTTTAAGTTCGTAAAATTTCAAAGTTGGTAAAAAAATAAATAAAAGCAAGGGACTTAAAGAGTTAAAAAAAGTTTCAATGTAAACATAATTGATATTGCTTTAGAATAGCAATGAGTTTGAACATTCTGCCTACTTTAACAAAATGTAACTCTATTTTAAAAGTGTTATGGAGATTTTAAATATTTATTCATGGTGAAAACCTAAATCCAGAATCACATGTATTTATTATTTGTTACTATGATTTCAAAATAAATCCTGCCTCTAATACTAAAAAAGCATCAATGATATGTGTTTTGAGAATAATTATGTCAGCAATTCATGAAAAATGCTCACATGGACATAATTACACACAGGAAAGTTTAAGTAAAAACTCTCTGAATTAGTTTCCCTGCATGGTGATTATAAACATACTAGAAAAGTATATATTACACTCTTGATTAACTATATTAAAATAAAATATTTGGAGGAAAGAGTCAAAACAGGAAAAAAAACCCATTACTAAATCAACCAAGAGATTTAACTATTATTTGATATAAAGGAAACTGGAGTTGGCTTTGAAATATTACTTGGAGCCAAAACTATGGATCAATTGCTGAAACAAAAAGCAGTATACATCATGACCGTACACCAGTGTTGATAAAGAAAAATTTCAACAGGTATAGAGAAATCAGAACTGCAGAAAACAAGAATAAGCACTCTTTTGTGAGGATAACGTCACATCATTGGATACGGGAAATGTATGACCCAATGCTCCCAACCTCTTGTCCCCTCATGTTTAAGACAGAATTCTGGAGTACAAAATAATTACTGATGCTGGAGGCACATATAAATCAATGTATGTGATTTTTAAAAATTGGTTAAAGGAAAAGGGATTGAGGTACATAAAGAGTGGAGAGTTTTAAAAATCACTGCTATATATTGATACATTTTCAAGTAACCATGTCTTAAAATTAGATAATTTCATTATCTTTTAACTGCAAATCTTCTATATGAAACAGTTTACTATACAACCTTTTAAAATATCCAGTATTACCATTCACCATCTGGGTCTCCATAGCTATCACTCTGCAAACCTTCAACAGGTCATCTTACAGGTTGACTCACCTGTTGGTGTAACTCATCTTCTGTTGGAGGTTTAGTTTCTGGTGTGGGCGTGTGGGTAGGACTGTGACTCCTAATATCATTTTGTAAACCATAGACAGACTATATTAAAATAAAAAAATAAACATTTTAGGACAAAATACTATTTATAGTCACAGACTTCCTAAAAAATAATTTTATATTATAAATTCAGTAAGGTAACTCAAAGCTTATCTGATTAACGTTCTTATCAAAATTCAAAAGATATTACTATCATAAATATCAGATGCATGTAAAATAGAAACACAACTCTTTCAAAAAATATGTGGTTAGATTATTAACTTTCACATAATAATTGATTATATGTAGACAACATGGTGAGTGTGATAAAATTTGGGAGTAGACCGAGAATACTAAGATGGAGAATGTCAACACTAAATAACATATAATAAGGATTAATTTAAGAAAAAATAGAAGTGGATATAGAATATAATAAAAATTTAATGAACCCAAAGATTATTAAAAAGTAATCTAATTTTTACATAGGAGCGAAATGGAGTACTGCAGAGAGTGATAAGATTAAGAATTCTATTGCTGATTTTGTTTCCGATGGTGTAATCAAAGACACCCCAGAGTGCTCCCACCTTTCCATAGCAGTATTGGGTTATTTACTTCATAATACTGGCCTTGCCATTGGGTGCCATTTGCAAACATCAGTGACCCCAAAGGCTGCACATATCTTTGGAATTCTTGATACCCCTGTACTTCTTTATTAATTTGTGAAAAGGTCAAACCTACTAGATTTTGGAAGACTCTTTTTAGAGAAAGACCTATTGCTTAGTAAGTATAAATAAATATCTGGTGACTAAAAGGATTAGAAAAAACTACCCTCAACTGAGAGTGAGACATCCCACATGTCAACTCAAGGGAGATGCCAAATTACTTTTTCTTTAATATCACAGTATTATTCCTTTAAATAAAGGAATAATTCCTTTAAATTATTCCTTTAAATAAAGTATTATTCCTTTAAATAAAGAATTCCACATGTGCTATTGAGCACTTTTTCTTTGGACACGAGGATGAAGGATGAGGGCATAATAAAACTGCCTGAGACCCGCAAAATTAAAGTTATGAGATATGGCTTGCAAAGAAACTATTAGGTTATTAAGTATGAAATGTCCAATTTCCTTAAGCACTAAGTTTGACAGTTGATATCTCTGACATTTCACTTTGACATTTCTTGTTTTGTATTTATTGTGAAGGTACCATCCTCAGTCTTTCAAATGCACATTTTGGCTTGTGATTATCTTTCAATTTTTTTTTAGAGCAATTTTTGTGAAACCATGGATAAGTCAAAAATTCGTGTTATTTTCAAATACGAGTTCCATCGTGCAAACAATGCAGCACAGACAGCTCAAAATATCAATGAAGTGTTTGGGAAGGACGTGGCTAATGAACGCACAGTATGTCGATGGTTTGAGAAGTTCCATTTTGATGATTTTAATCTTGAAAATGAGCCACGTGGGCAACCTTAGACCAAGGTGAATAATGACGAGCTGAAAGCTGTAGTGGAAACAAATCCATCTCAACCTACACGTGAATTAGCAGCAAGGTTTGACGTTACTATTCCAACAATATTGGACCATTTGAAACAAATTGGCAAGATAAAGAAGCTGGATACATATGTTCTGCATGAATTAAATGAGCATCGGAAGAGAAATCGTCTGGGAGCTTGCCTTTCTTTGCTGTCACGACATAAAGGCGAACCACTTCTACACCGTGTTGTTATGTGTGATGAAAAATGGATTCTTTTTGACAATTGAAAGCATTCAGCACAATGGTTGGATAAAGATGAAGTGTTGAAAGACAGTCCAAAACCAAATATTCATCAAAAATAGCTAATGGTGTCTATTTGGTGGTCCAGTACTGGTATTATCCACTACAGCTTCATGAAACCTGGTCAGTCAATTACAGCAAATGTCTACTGCAACCAGCTGGATGAACTGATGAGGAAGCTTATGATTAGACAGCCAAATTGGTCAATAGAGACAGGCCAGTCCTCTTGCAAGACAACGCTCGACCACAGCTTACACAAACAACGCTGCTCAAACTACTGAAGGTGGACTTGGAAACACTCTGTCATCCACCGTATTCACTAGACCTCACACCAACTGACTACCACTTCTTCCAGGCTTTGGACCACTTCTTGCAAGGAAAAATACTCAAGTCTCAATCAGCCGTGGAAAATGCCTTTCACAATTTCATCACCACTTGCTCTCCAGGTGTCTTCGCAGCTGGCATAAACAAGCTACCGTTAAGATGGCAAAACTGTGTGGATAGTGTAGGTGCATACTTTGATTAATTGCACTGCTTCTTGTTTGTGATATAATAAGCTACACTTTTGATTCAAAACTGGACATTTCATATTTAATGACCTTAATATTAAAATTAGACGAGAGTAGATCTAGATGCTTAAAGGAGTCCATTTTCAGGCCTATTATCAAAACTTGTCAGTATCTCTAAATTCAAATATATTTTGTTCCTGATCTGCTTTCACTTGGGCCCAACATCCTCCTAACATTGCCTCTTAGCTTTATATCTGGACCCTTTGAACTTGGTTTTTCCCTTTTGTTTCCCTATTATCTTGCACTTAGACTCTCTTTAACAGATTTTGACAGTTTAACCATCGAGATTATCCAATTCCACACTATCTTCGGTGGGGCCCTTCAAGCCCCGTCTTGTCCTAACGCCAACTCCTTGGAACCCAATTCCCACCGCTGGCCATCCATTGCAACACGAGCACTAGCCCATGTGCTTTGAATTCACTATTAGCAGGACTAAGCTGAATGGCTTGGACCTGCTCTTTTCTTTTCATTCCTTAATTCTCTCATTCATTCATTCTACATTTACTGAGCACATACCATATACTGGATATAGAGCTAAGCAGTATGGAAATAGCAGTAAACAAAATAGATGTGCTTCCTCCTCCATTGGAACTTACAACCCAGTGTCGAGGAAAGAAGTCAGTTATAAAGTAATTACACAGATGAATATATGATTAAAATTGTGATAAGTCTTATGAAGAAAAAAAGAATAACAAGCATGGGGCCTGGAGTACAAATAGATTTAGTTTATATTGAAGAAACAGAAACGGCCTAAATGAACTGATGCTAGCCATGTTTCAACAGGATTAAACAAAACAACCTTGTGAACTCTGAAATAACAGTTGAGGTTTATTTATTAAAAATTATGTGCTATATATACACAATGGAATACCTCTCCAGCCTTTAAAATACAGGAAAATTCTGTCACTTTCAACAACAGGGATATACCTACAGGACATTATGTTAAGTTAAACAAGGCAGAGAAAGACAAATACTATAGGGCCTCACTTATATGTGGAATATAAAAAAGTCAAAATCACAGAAGCAGAAAGTAGAGTGGTGGTCACCAGAGGCTGAGGGGTGGGTAATGGAGAAAAGAAAGACCTTGGTCAATGGGCACAAAGTTACAGTTACATAAGAGAAATAAGCCCTAGTGTTCTATTGCACAGCAAGGTGACTATAGTTAATAATAATGTGTTGCATATTTCAATGTAGCTAAAAGAGAAGAGTGGAAATATCCTTTCCACAAAGAAATGATAAATATTAGAGGTGACGAATATGCTGATTACTCTGATTTGTTTCATTCCATGGTGTATATGTGTATTGAATATATGCAATTATTATTTGTCGATCAAAAATAAAGTAAAACTAAAAAAATAAGGCAGTGAAAGATCACCAGTTACATAATAGTTGCACTTTCCAGTATTTTCTATTTTCTTCAGGTGTATCACATTCACTTTTGAAAAGGAAAATCATAAGACTATGAGACTTGAACCTTCCATTCTTTTTTACCTTGGTTTAATTACTCAAATTTTTAAAATAATAACCTGCAGGTCATGTTCACAGTGCTTTTAATAAAAAGACAGCTGACAATTTTAACAGTAAGTTTCTGGGCTAAGATTAAAAATAAGTAAAAAAGAAAGCTAGAAAAACACAGCAGTTGTGGTATCATAAATGCAAAATGATCCATAAATTATCTTCTATTGCCACATTTCTGTAACTATTTTATCATTTGTGCATTTCACGTAAGCATCATAGAGGTCCCATATGAGACCATAACCCAAACCATTGGCAGATATTGCTTAACGTCGTCTTCTAGGACCCTGGCTTCTGGTTCTGAGGTTACTGTACAGTTTCCATTTTTTTTGTCTTACATAAAAGTCACCATCAGGAGCTCCCACTTTCATCAATCTGAGAGCTGTTCATTTCCTGGGGACCAGTGATAACTTTTAAACTTGATTCTTGACTATAATGAAAACAGCCATGAAGAACATAATTTTATATGTAGGGTTTATTTTATGGACAAAGGAGATAAAGAGATTGATGCTATTGTGGCAGGCAAGTGGTGAAGATTATTTGCAATGTGAAAGGGTTTGCATGTTTTAGCCCAAGGCATTGTATTAAAATAGTGGGGCAGGACAGAGTGGCATCAAACTAGCAACAGGTAGGGCTAGAGAGGAAGAGAAGTGAAATCTTCTTAGTGTCTTTAATATTTGCAGCTGGGGGGGAAATCAAATTAATTAAGTGGGATCCATTTTCAGTTTTAATAGCAAAATCAATTACTCGATCTAGATGCTCTGACTTGATTAACATGTCCTTTTATTCTCCACGGTGTCTACATGAGCACTTTTCATCTACGGTGCCATCCAAATGAATACTGAGTAGGCTATTCATTACGTGAAACAGATTTGACTTTCTGCATAACTCTGTTCATTCGTGTTTTCCCTTCACGTTTTAGAAGGAAACGAAGAAAAATTCTCCCCTACTTTCTGGGGGGGGGGGGCTGTGAAGAGCTGAATGTTTGTGTCCCCCTAAAATTCATATGTTGAAAACCTCACCCCCCAAAATGTGATGGTATTAGGAGGTGAGACTATGGGGAAGTAATTAGGTCATGAGGGTGGAGCCCTGGTGAGTGGGATTAGTGCCCTTAATAAAAGAGGCCAGAGGGAGTTTGTTTGCCCCTTCCATGTGAGCACGTGGTAAGAAAATGCTATCTTTGAAGCAGAGAACAAGCCCTCACCAGATACTGAATCTACTGGCACCTTGGTCTTGGACTTCCCAGACTCCACAACTGTGAGCAATAGATTTTTGTTGGTTATAAATTACCTAGTCTAAGGTATGTTGTCATAGCAACCAAAAAAGACTAAGACAGAGATTTTAAAATAGAAACTACAAAGTGCAAGAAACTTTTCTGCCTTTTTATGTGGACTGCAATCTCTGGGATTTTTCTAACTAGAACTGGTGTGGAAATATTTCTCTTTTTTTTTTCTGGGTTGCTCATCTCAACTAGAGAATAGTTTGTGTCTATAGCCGACACCACGTGGAGAGAGCCGGCACAGAGAGAGACGCAGAGAGGAGAGGCAACCCAAAATGTGGGTTCAGTCACGCACGTGGCTTAGAGTCCAATAACCTTCTATGCAAAGTAACACTGTCAACTGTGGAGATTCTAGCAAATTCAACACTTCCAACTACGAGAAGCAATATTGATCAGAAGGTGAGAAAACCAGTTTTCTCCAACAGTGGAAAACAAAGGTATGCCCGCTACACGCGGTGGGATTTTTTTCAGAACTTTTGTTTTTCCCTGGTAAATTTTAGTGCTCTACAGCTCTGCAGCGAGGCCCTGCTGATCTACCGTTATTGATTCCCAGGAAATGAGACCACATCTTAGACAAGAAGGCTTGATCTCAATGATTCCATTTCTCCACAGCATTTCCCCTTGCCATGGGCCTCAAGGGTTTCCCATCATCAAACGAGGGCTGATGGTATGCGAAGAACAACATTGTCAACGAGTGCTTTTCAAATTTTCAAAAAGAAGGCTGCCATGGGACGCACCGAGAGATTATCAATACTGAACACGGTGCCAAAAAGAGACTATAAATGACCCCTTTAATATGGTTGAGTGCCATCTTGTCAATCCACATGCTTTCTCTTCTGAATCAGAGCACGTCTGAGTCAGTGTCTGTTGGGGGACATATGACACCCCGTAAAGTATTTCGAACAGTGACTCTTGACTATTCACAAAGTGGGGAGAGGGGGCTTTATGCACTGTTTGGATTTCTGATAGCATTTTCGAATCTTGTTCTGCAAAGCTGAGTGCATCCGGTGCACCTCAGGCTGTGCTGTGAGCAGAGGATGAAAGCGACCGGGCAGGGTGGGCCGCGAGGGAGAAACAGCGGAGGGGCTTGCTTTGGTCTGGCTTTGCCTCCTTCCCTCAGAGTTCTCAGGGGCAAAGGCATTTGAGCTCCACATCTGAATTGGTTTGACGGTGCTTTGCCGTGGCTGCTTCATCCTAACATCAAGGTAAACCGACTTAAAAGAAAGAAAAAGTACATGGACCACACTGGGCCTTTGAACATGAGGCTGTGTTTCTAGGGATGGAAGAAAAAGACAACAGGAGATAGGGCTAGAAAAAAATGTTTAGTGCCTACTGCATGCAGGGCCACGAAACTCTGGAAAACACTGTGGCTACTTAAGGAAAAAGAAGGCCTTGAACTTTGTGGAACGTCATTGGTCCCAGCCTGTGGGCTGTGTCCTCAGGGTGACTGCTACGGGCCGGATGCTCTGAGGTGCAGCAAGAATTTTTTTTAATGGAATGAATAACAGTGTCATCTACATGTACATGTTACTTTAAAAAAATATGTGGATATCATTTCTGTGCATTTTCAAAGGGTTGCTTTAAAATGTCGTTGAGTTTAGGATAGCTTTTTTTTTTTCCACTTCAGGTATTCTCTCGCATAATAGACACTAAACATAGAACTACTCTCTTATGGCTGTGTCACAAAATTCTGGAGTTAAAGGGGGTCTTTGTACTATTCCTTCTGTAATTAAACATCTTTTAGATGTGCCCTTTTCCTCAGACTTTTCCCTAAAAATGCCCTTTTCTCCTCAGTATCTCTTTTTCTCAGGTAATCTCCATCTTTTTTTCCCACATCTCCCGGGCTCTGGAGGTGACACCCTTCCCTGTGAGGGGCCCTCAGCTTCCCTGTTCCTCTCCTGTGAAAGCCAGTCAGTGCCACCCCTCGGCCCTGGCCCTGGCCTGCTCAAGAATCAGCAGGAGGCTATTCCTGAGGAGAGACGGAGGACAGAAGACAAGGAAGAGCAGGGAAGATTCTCCAGCAATGGGAGGAAAGCGTTTTTATGGCTGACGTCCCCTAAACAGTGCAACCCATCACCAAGATCAGCACGAACGTCGGTTTTACCTTCCGCGTTTTGTGTGGGTTTCTCATTCTGGATGACTTCTTAATGTCCACTTCCGTAGTATTTACACATCCAGGCTGGAAATGGAAAAACAGAGAGACAGAGGAATCTTTGGGTGTGCAGTTCTGACCAGGACATTCATGAATGACTCTTGCTCCCCAGAGCCTGGGCAAATGCCACAGTGACACACATCAATGTTTTCTAGGCGGCCACAGCCACTTCCAGCAGCAGCAGCCAGTAATAAAACACATCAGCCCCTATACTCACGTTGATAAAGCCTTCAGACACCATTCACAGATAACTCCCAGAGAAACTGGAAAACGAACTGAGCTTTGCATGTGACAGTGAGTGGCAGTATTTATAGCTGCTAACCTGGCAGAGAGCGCAAGAGTGTCCACAGACAAATGGGACCACACCCCTGCTGATATCTGCACACAGCCTCCCACAGAGTGTGCCCTCTTTATAAAACGCGACACTGTTATTAGGTGGCTGATTGCTTTTCCCACGTTGGAAAACTAAAATGGCATTTAGTTGAGCCCATTCAGATCCCAGAGTGAATTTTCTTACATTGACTGTGAAGTCCAGGGACTGGGAATATTTGTTTTCCATAGACGGAATGTGCCATGGAGTTCACGGTTAAAACGATGGATACGAAGAAAGAAAATGGTAATCAGTAGGCCACGCTTCGCCTCATAAATTCCCAACTTTCCTTTTCATGTCCCTAAGGCAGGTGAACCCTTTTAAAATGGGGAGTGGGAGGAAAAGTATGAGCTTTCTGACAACATCAGGAGTCTCATCTTGCCAGGATTATTTTTCCGCTGCACAGAAACAGCTGCAAACTCCTTTTATATTTGTAGGAGGAGAGGAGGGAGAGAAAAAGAGAAGAGCGAGAGAGAAAAGGAAAGGAGTCGGGAGAGAGAATATGAATCGGAAACAGAGAAGACAGGAGGTCCAAAGATACGTGCTTTTGTAAATCTAGAAAGGGCCTTAGATAGCACTTATCTTTTAGAAGTGATTAGAAGTTAATGGTTATGTGGACTGTGTTTCCTTTTGGTACAGGATTTAGGAATCTCTGGTATTATTAATAGTAAAAAACATTGAGTGGTACATCTCTGCTCAATTTCTCTTTCTTCCCACAGATTGCAAGAAAATTAAAGCATCAGATGTCCTTGGAAGTGAGTCCAGAGAAACTATGAATGTGGAAAAGTCTTTTGTGGAGTTGGGATGGGTTGGCGGGAAGGACAAAAGGCAACGATGATGAGATTAGAAGACTAAGATGCTTTCTGCAACCACTGGCAAGCAAAGTGGCTCAGCTTTTTGTACGATGAGGACACAGGACATTTTCCTGATAGCATAGCTGTTCAGGCAAAACTCCACCCTAATACTGTGATAAATAAGGAAGTAAATGAAGAAAGCATTTTTTTCTTTATTTTTTCCACAAAGATTCCAAGTGAAATATATTTAATATATACATACAAACAAACATTGCACTATAAACGTTAAATAAGTTGTAAGTTTGGTTTGTATATCTGCTTAGGAATAAAAATAGCTAAAGCACAGTGGTCACCCTGGCAGTGCAGGAGGAAGAGCACCCAGCCGAGTGGGACTAATTTACTAAGTGACACTCAGCAGTGCACTTAAACTCTCCCAGCATCCGGTTGCTCAATATCTGCTATTCTGATTTAATTTCCTGTGATTGATCTGGGCATTCTTTTTTTTTTTTTAAGACCCCCCAGTGATTTTAATATGCAGCTAGAGTTCACAACCATTGATCCAGATAAAGATCAATGCCACAAAGATAACGCTTTGAACATACTAAAGCATCATGTTTTGATTTCTATTCCATTTCTAGTTCTTTGCAACCTTCCCTCCCTAAGCCTCAGCCATTAGGGAAGGGGAGGCATGGAAATCCTTTAACCTCCTTTAGATATATCAAGAGCTAAGCGTGGTAAGAGAGAAGTCATGGAGATTTTCTTCTAAAGGTTAAGGGGTGGGAATAATTAGGATTTGATATCCAGGAAAGGGAAGACATGTTTCTTCCTGACCTGGAGGAAAGAGAGATAAGCAGGTGTCTCGTTTTCCTCCTCTGGGGAAGAAACCCTAAGAAGGAAGAGTGGGAGGGAGGGACAGAAACTCCCAGACAAGTATGAGGGAGCCTGTGGGGTAGCTAGTCCCAGGCCCGTACAGAAGCCCACACGCGATCATACCTAACATGAATCTTTAATATCGGATGGGCATTAACAAGAAAGATGTGCTTAAGCCAATGCTTCCTAAGGCTCACACGCAGCAGGGAAGAATTTGTCACATGTCCCAGTAGTAAAGGGCACAGTGGTTCTGAGAAGAAGGGTAGGTGGATGGGATCATGAGGTTGGGACAAAGGCCACCGTGTGCAGGGATTTCATGCTGGGAGCAGCTCTCTGGAACACGAACTCCAGCAGTGGGTGCCAGATGAAGAGATGGTACCCGTTGTAGCAGTCCTGAGAGCAGACCACGCATGCCAGCCTGTCTAAAGCAGAAATGGACAAGGATCTAGAGGATGCCCTGGGCATGCTTGGCCTTCATTCCTCACTGCACAAGATCATATAGAGAAAACCTCTGATGGTTAGTGACGTTGAGCATCTTTTCATATGTTTGTTGGCTAGGAACAAAAACCCATATGTTGCATATTCTCATTTATAAGTGGGAGCTAAGCTTATGGACAAGTACACATGGTCATACAAAGTGACACAATGGACACTGGAGACTCAAAAGAGGGCAGGGTGGAAGGAGGTGAGGAGTGAAAAATTACCTATGGGGTCCAACGTACACTGTTCGCGTGATGGGTACACCTAAAGCCCAGACTTAGCCATTATACAATATATCCATGTAACAAAACTTCACTTATATCCCCTAAATCTACTGAAATTTTTATAAACCTCTCTATACCCCAAACTCCTATCCAAAACCAATCTTGAACAGCAGCAGAGAAAGCCCAAGGAGAACTGAAAGTATAATCATTTATCCACAGGCAACTGAGTTATCTAAACCAACTCTTTAAACAATGGCAGCACACAGCGCACGCACATTGAAATCTATCCTTCCAAGAGGTTTCTGAGGAAAATAGACCAATCATGGAAAATACAGGAACTGTATTTTCTTTATACACCTGAGGAGTCTCAATTAATTGAACTTGAAAACTCCTTCCTTAATCAGCTAGGATCCTAATCAACTTTACTTCATACCAGGTGGGATAATTAACAAATGGCCCCAGTTAATAGTGTCAACCATTGAAGGAGCAAGGTGGAAAGGTCTTCCTTCCCATAGGAATGTACCTGACTGGCAGTCCCAAAGAGAATTAAATTTTCAACCTCAAATTTCCAAGATGGTGACCTTTTAAATTTGATTAATGAACCATTAGCAGACATCTAAAATTCCCACTTGAGCTGATTATTAACAACACCACTAATCAGCAAATTAATAAGAAAGAATTGAGTCTAAAAGCCAAGGTTATTAGAGACTGAACCATAAGAGAAGTTTTATAACCCGGCTCCCATCCCAGGAAAATAAAATCTGCCAGTTCAAAATTTGTTGCTAATGGCTACACAGTTAAAAAATATAATAATAAACTGCATCTGGGATGCTTGTCTCTGTGGCCCTCCAGCTTCTAATTTCTAATGAGCCTCTTGGGAGCTAATGGTTGAATAGATCTATGATATCTAAGTTAACTAGAAAATTCTTGACAATTAAAAAAGCTTTGAAGCCCAAAGTTGTCCAGTATACTTTAGAATAATTAAGGTAATGACTTAGTGCTGAGAAGCCCAGAACAACTGTTTTTGGAAGTCACAGACTGTGGCCAATATGGCAATCATTTTTTTGAATTCTTTTATTTCTTCAAGAAATACTTCTATCTGCATCTAAGTGTCAGATCTTGTGATACATGGTGAGATACAGAAATGAAGGCATAATCCATACCTCAGTAACCTCTTAATTCAATAAAGACAAAAGACACAGGAATAATCACACTATAGGAATGTAATGAGTAGGAAGAAGTTGACATGGGGCATGATACAACAACGGAACATTTCGGATACCCACTCTTATGTACATTCTGTTGTTTCTCCCCAACATGGCCAATAAATACTTTTTAAAATGTTGTTTTAAAGCAATTTTTTAGTCTTCAAAAGATCATGTCGTCCTTGATTATTAAAAAAAAAAAAGGCACTTATCTTTTTGAAGCATATATAATAGATAACCACTAGCTGGCACCAGATCCTCATGAAATGTTATGCGTAATTTGTTCTTGGCAGAACTAAACATGTCTTCTCAATAAGATATAAATAACATTACCATTACCAAGTAGGCACTCCATAAAAATGTTCAAATATGTATTATTTGCTGCATATAGTATTAAGTACATAGTATTGTTGGATTTAAAGAATAACAAACTGCTATTTACATTGGCCTAGAAGAGAAACATGTTATTTCTAGTGACTCAAAGGTGAATTTATTTTCAACCGAACTAAGCTGGGTTGTAACATTATTACAATATTATGTATTAGAAAGTAGAACTGAATATTGTGGAACTCATTCCTGATGGAGGAAAAAGAACATGTCATTGAGAAATATTACTGCCACAGTATTCACGTGAGTGTCTTCAGGAGGTGCAAAAGAGCAGCTGGAATTCTTGATTTCATTGTTGATATTTAAGAGAATCTAAATACCATTTAGTTCCTTTCAAGGCACAATACACTGTTGTTAGCTGTCGCAGAAGGCATACTTGTGTTCAGGACCCCTCGGGAAAACACGGTGAAGACCAACAGTGAGAGGTAGGAGTAGAGAACAGCTCTCTTTGTTCAATCACTGTAGCTGGTGCATAACCGGGCATACAAACAATGGAATATTATTGAGCATTACAAAAGAAATGAGCTCTTAAGCCACAAAAAGACATGGAGGAAACTTAAATGCACATTAGTAAGTGACAGAAGCCAATCTGAAGAAGCTACATATTGCATGATTCCAACCCTATGACATTCTGGAGAAGGCAAAACTATGGAGACAGTAAAAAGATTAGTGGTTGCCAGGGGTGAGGGGGAGGGAGGGATAAATAGGATCGGCACAGAGGGTTTTCAGGGCAGTGAAACTATTCCATATGATACTACAATAGTGGATACATGTCATTATAAATTTGTCCAAACACACAGAATGTACAACACCAATAGTGAACCCTAATATACGCTATGAACTTTGAGTGACAATGATGTGTCAATGTAGGCTCATCATGTTAACAAATGTGCCACCCTGGTGGGGGATGTTGACAATAGGGGAGGCTGTGCGTGTGGCGGGGGGGGGGGGGGGGGGGGGAAGGAGAACTCTTCATACTTTCTGCTCAATTTTGCTGTGAACCTAAAACTGCTCAAAAAAAATAAAGTTGATTAAGAAATACCCAACTCACTCAGGAGTACCGAGTACTTCGGGAGTGGATTATCAGGGTGGACGCAGAGCCTAGGGGACGAGTTAGAAGGTTATTGCAATTACCGAGGCAGATTATGGTGATGTGGATTTGCACGTCAGCATTAGAGATGATGCAGCGTGGCTGCACCTGGGATGTATTTTGAACTTACAATCCACAAAACTTGCTGATGGGTTGTGTCAGTGAACGTGCCGAGGGAAAGGGGACTCTTAGTTTTTCCCAGCTGGGTGAGGTGATGCCATCGACAGAGGTGGGGAAGACTGTGAGATAAACAAATGTAAAAGAGGAGAGAAATCCACGATGACTCCTGAGTTGTATTTACATACAGTGGTCATATTTACTGGAGTCTCCAAATGGGATGTAGCTCTTTACACAGTCGCTATCGAGACTCAGGACTCAGAGCATTTCCAACACAGATACCTGTATAATAATTTATCCTTGGTTCGTCCTTGTGTGCCATTGCTCTTTTGCACCATCAGGGGTGATACGAACATATCACTGAACACGCAACGTTAACATATGAGGATCAACCACCGAGACTTTGGCAGAGCTGCCTCCCATTACTCAGGGTCTCTGCTACACTTCCCCAAATTCTTCTTCAGTGGGCCTACCACATTCTCTTCGTCTGCTCTAGTTGAAATCAGAACACGTCAGCCCAAAATCTATCTGTGCATATTTCAACGACGTTCCCTTTTAATAGACTAGGAATTGTCACGCAGGCACAGCTACCAACAGACTGTCACAGTTCTCAAGGAGCTACCAAGAGGACTTTAACAAGTACGTTTGCTTGTCACTTCTTTACAATCACTGGGATTACCCACGTTTCATGTTCAGCTTGAAAATACTTAAAATGTTCCCAGCTAGAATTGCTTTGAAATAAAAAAAAAATCACTGGGTAGAAGCTAAGTTGTCATAATTACCCTTAAAATAAGGACTCCTCCAGGAAGAAACAAAAGCCCTGAGGCAAGTGTGCATGGATACTTCTTTTTCTATCACACCTGGCCTGCTGTGCACATGAGTGATTGAGCTCCTGCCTTTACTATAATTTTTTTTTCCCTATGAAAAGCTGGCTGCAGTGTGAAGACACGCACAGATTTTCAACTGGAGGAGAAAATAATGTCCCTCTTAGATTTGAGACATAACATCTATGTTCCAACTCTCCCCATGTCCTGGGTTGGCCTATCAGGCACTTGCATAGCCATCACTGAAGTGGCATTTTGATCACATTATGTTGTTCCTCTTGTATCTCATTTGTGGGAAGGTGAGTAGCAACACAGAATTTTGGGATTCCTTGTCCATGGGCTTAATGCCATCAAACACCTTAAATGTCTTGACTTTAACCCTTAACGTGGTTGTTGAACGTTGCAATTAAGAAATGAAACCCAGAATACCTCTCTGATGACAACAAAAATTTCCTCGGTGTAAAAATGAAACGCCAAAGAGTAGGAAAAATGGACTACTAGTTACTGAATTGGTAAAAATAAATTTTTACTTTGTAGATATTGCTGTCGTTAGTACTGATGATTTAAATAATATGCTTTAAAGGCTAAACAGAACCAAATAAAATTCTTCATAGTATAAATAAATCATAGGAAGTTCAAAAGGCTTATAATAATGATTACTATAATGGATAGTAATGGGACAATAAGTAAGTTTGTGGAAATCATCATATGTCGGAATTCACCTTGAATTACAATAACAGCCTTGAAGTCAATAGCCTTGAATTATGAAGGATATGGAGGCTCCTAAATCACGTGTCCCCCAAAAGCAAAAAAGTGTACCCTCCTGTCTTAGTCTGTTCAAGCTGCTGTAACAAAAACCATTAACTGGGTGGCTTATAAACAACAGAAATTTATTTCTCATAGTTCTGAATGCTGGGAAGTCCAAGATCAAGACACCAGCAGATTTGATGTCTGATGAGGGCTCACTTTCTGGTTCATAGAGGGTAACTTCTCACTGTGTCCTCATGTGGTGGAAGGGGTGAGGGGTCTCTCTTGGGCCTCTTTTATAAGGGCACTAATCCCATTCGTGAGGATGGAGTCCTTATGACATAATCAGCTCCCAAAGGCCTCACCTCCCAATACCATCACCTTGGGGGGTAGGATTTCAGCACATGAACTGGGCAGGGGTTGGGGGGACACGATCATCTAAACTAGAGCACTCCCTTTACAGAGCAGACACACAGAGAAAGACTGTAACAGACATCTCAGTTTAGCAACTGAGACGCTTTCAGATTGAAATATTAATTTCAAAGATACACTCTGTTGCATTCAGCCTGATTTCCAAAAGGAGAAAAAGATTTAGTGGTGTTAGAAAACAGGGCTTCACATAAATTTCTTTTCTAGGTTACATATTTATTGCTAAGAGCCAAAACTTTATTTCATTTTCACCGTTAAGGGAAAAATCTTCTAAAATAATTCCCATGCATCCCAGCATACTTATGCAATCATATTCAAAACAACACAATCTTTTCTTGATGATTCAAGGTCACTATGGGGACAACACTTATTCTGCTATCCTTAAGACAGCAAGGCCTTTGAGGCTACATGGTTCTAACCCCTAATGCTTTTTGAGCTTTTATGTATTTTATGCCATTTTTAGTGCCTCTGCCTTCTCCGAGTCAGTTGTCACTTTTTGCTGCTCTCAGCATCCTTGCCTGAAGCAAGATCCCATCCTCCTCTCATTTGCTACTTGGGTTCCCATGCGGATCTGGAAACCACAGAAATGCTACTTTGGCACAGGGTCTCACATTTTAGCAAATGAACCCATCAAAGAGCACGGGTTAGAGTGTGAGAGTTTTAACCACTACTTTGGTCAAAACTTCTTGAGTTTAGTTCTTGGCTGAGTTTTGGATAGAATTAGATTTGGGGATGTGTAAGAGAAAGTATAAAAGCTATAACAAATAAAATGTGGATAATTTCTCACGATATCTTTAGGAAAATGTACCAGGACATAAATATTATATAAACTATTTAAGGGGATCAGAAGTAGATGGCATCATTTATCTGGAATTCTAGGACAGAGGATGGCACGATTTGGGGAGCTGGAAATTCATTCTGTGCGCTGAGGGGTGGGAAGAAAAGCTAACTGAAGTGACAGGGCAGCGTTCTAGGCTTGCGTCTCCCCAGATCCTGAGTGAATAATGATGTACTCTGTTCTCTACCCGGCCTCTGTGGAAGGAGCCTTCCAGACTCAGTGCTAATTTTGGTTCAGTTTCCCAAAAAGGGTAAACAATGTTCAAACCAGAGCTCATAATTAATTCGTCTTACGTCCAACCTGTTCTTTTCTCTGTTTCCTCCCTTTCAGTGAATACCTGCAACCATTCATCAAGTCACTCATGCCGTTGCCAAGGAGTCATCACCTCCTCCTGTCTTTTCCTTACTTCCTACACTGGATTCATCAGCAAGTCTTGCAAATTTTACCTCCAAACACACCCTGAATCTGTTTGCTTCTCGCCACACTCATTGCTGCCACCCTGCTTCAAGCTGCCACTGTCCCCCAGCTGGACTGTCACAGCAGCCTTCTCATTTGTCATCATTCCTTTCTTGCTTTCTCCACCCTTTTCCCAAGTTATTCTCAAAACAGCACCCAGAGCAACCTTTTGAAACTACAGCAACATCGTGTCACTCTCCTCTTCAAACCTCCGTACACTTCTGACCACACTGAGGGTAAAATGCAAACACCTTGCCTGGTTCTACAAGGTGGGACGTAAGCAGGCCCGTGTCTACCTTTCCAACTGCACTCGGTAGTTGGGTCCATTCCTACTGGCTGCTCAATAGCATATCGGGGCTAGGGGCTGCCCTTCCCTCCCGACACCTGCCCACACCTCGGAACTAGACAAGATATCGTCAGTATTGAGGTCAATACTCTCCTCTTCTCCACCTCCCTGAGAGTTAGCTGCTGGCCCTCAGGACTGTCCTCTTGGGATCACTCCCACCACTCTCCACATCCTCACCATTTCAGCAAAATCAGGACAGAAATCATGTTGAAAAGTTGCCAATCCACAGATGATAGAAGCACTGACTTAATAATAGGGAAAGCGGTTTTTATTCTCCTTCTACCCATGGCTCACATGAATAGCATCAGATATTACATAATAATAGGGACACTGTGTCTACAAATCTATTCAGGGATAGAAAGAGCAGAGAGATGCTAAAAGACGTAGCCAGGGAGCAAAAAAGAACAGTTTCACTCGTAGAGGCTCATGATAGCCACATTGTCAAAATATTTTTAAATCCAAAGGAACAGATGGGAATAATAGACAGAAATGCTGTTCCTTTTTCATAACACAAAAGAAAGATTTAAATTGGGATGAACACATTCTGGATTTCCTAAAACAGTTAAAGGTATTGGTACTGAGATCACATACTACTGTTGGAGAAGACAGCACCGTGAGTGTGGGCTGATCTGACCACTAAGGACAGAAAACTGCATCCTTCCTATGGACTTCAACCTAATCTATCCCTCCTGAACACCACAAAACTGATAATGCCAAAAATTAAAATAGGTCTAGTATTGGTATGTTCCAAGGGAAATGTTACAGAAGATATTAAAGTTCTGGTACAGTTTAAACTCCAAATGAGCACATGAAATTATGCACGTAAATTACACCTAAGGTAGCAGATTGAAAAAGCAGCCTCCCTACCATGTACAGAATATTATACCTGCTGGTTCGAGCCCAGAGGCAGACACAGAGCTTTTCAGGGAATATTTATACCTGTCACATTTACATAGGACTCTTCCATGCTGTGACTCTTCCAGCAGCCTAGCATGGCTGGTAATATGTAGTGGCCTCTCACAGATGCCGTGACAATGGACATATACTGCCTGCCACCTGCCTCAGAGATCCAGCAGACATGCAAGGTACATTTAACAAATGAAAAGCCCAATTAATCATTTTACTACAACTTCACTAATAGAAAATAAAAACCAGTTGATGGGCACAAAGCCAGCCCTGGTGCGGACATAATATCTTGGTGTGCATTATGAATTGACAAAGAAAGACTGTATATGCTGCTCAATAGAGCTTGCCTGGGGTTTTGAAAAAAAAAAAAAAAAAAAAACAAAACGCTAGGCTTTTAGTCATAATTAAGGATTTGACTCTTAGCCATATCATAGCCAACAACACTCAATTTCCTCAGAGTCTTGCTTTCTCTTGTTTGTAAATTAAGGACAACAGTTACCTATCACACGAAGTCTCTGTAGGTGGCATAATGAATGCAAAAAGCTTTTGTAACGAGAAACCATGATCTAGGTTCTAATCAATGTTATTATTGTCGTCGATAGCAATCCACATGTATTGCTGTTCTCTTACATTTCGTAGCGAGGAAATCCAGGTGGCACGTGCTTTTACACGAGTTTCAGAGCTAGGCGATCTGAACAGAGGAATAGCCTAAACAGCTAAGTGACTATGCCAGAAATTGACAAGCTTTTCCAAAGCTGACAAAGTTCTGTTGCCTCAAATCTGGTCACTGATGTCTTGGTTGATTCAAATATCAGAGCCCTGTGATAGAAAAACCTGTGTGCTTTACAAACTAATTCAGTGTGTTTTTAGCATCATCCAAAAGTATATATGCAGGTCCGAGGGAGATCAAGAATTATTAATTCACTCATCAGTTCAAAATATATCCATTGAGTGTCCACTCATTATGTGTCTGGCACTTGACTGAGGGCTGAAATAGAGTTAGAAACCAGTGAAGTCTAGTCTCTGTCTTCTTATAGGGGACAGCTGCTACTTCATGCCTGTCATTGCATTCTTAATACTAAAAATCATTTATAGAAGATGCTTTCATGTTCATCTTGAAAGTTTTGTTGTTCTCAAAATTATGAAAGAGATTAGTAGCTCTGCTTAAAGACTGTGGAAATTAAAGCTGAGAAAGCTTAAGCCATTTACCTGAAAGTAAATGGGGGTAGTGAGAGGCATTCCGTAGTTTAGGAACCACTCCGTATTCTTCCTCTGGGGATTTGGCAGGGAAATCGCCTGGCACAGCTGTGACAAGTATACAGGGCCCTGCCCTTCTCCTCTGCCTGATCCAGGGCTCTGCTTCTCCACCTCCTGCTTAGAGGTTGCTGCAAGGTGGTCCCATCAGCATTTGCATGGGTCACCCTTTGCAGTGGCAGGGATTTCATGTGTGCTAGGGCCTGACCTAGTTTTACCTTTTTCCACCAAATTTCCAAATTCTTTCCCATTTCCCAAATTCAACTGTTGAAAGTACCCTCTTTAAGAGTTCCTAGTGACCTCCTCCTCTGGGTATCCATACTCTGTAGTGCCCTCCCACCCTGTACTGGGGTTGGCCTGTGTAACCAACAGACGGTGGCAGAAGGGATGGCATGCCACTTCTGAGATTAGACTACAAAACACTAAAGTTTCAGACGTGGGGCTCCCTTTCTATTAATATAATGGGAAGATATGGTGGAAGCTCTGTCTTGGACACCCTGAAGAAGAGGTCTAGGTGACCAGGAACTGAAGCCTCCTGCCCACCACTGTGTGAATGAAGTGGACCGTCATCAGTCCCTACAGATAACTACATCCCAGCCAATAGCTTGACTGATGGCCTCGTGAGAGACCCTGAGCCAGAACCACCCAGGAAAGCTATTCATGGATTCCTGACTCTCAGAAGCTGTTTAAAGCAATGGGTGCTTGTTGCTTTATGCTGCTAAGTTTGGGGGTAATTTGTTATGCAGCAATAGATAATGAATATACTTACTCAAGCTTCAGACTGTAACACCAACTCTTCCGATTCTCAAGTCTTCCCTGATTATATAACATCATAGCTATCTGCTAACTTTTTTATACTTCCCTAGCCCCTGCCTTCTTTTCTCCTTTCAAAAGCATGATTGCTAAAATAATGTCAGCTACCAATTACTGAACAATGACTATGTGCCAGGTACTGTCCTAAGCAACCTGTATATATTATTTCCATGTGTTCTCAATGGTCCTTTGGGGGTAAGTATTATTCCGATTTCAAATGTGGAGTTTGGGAATTGGAGACATTTAATAACATCTCACCCAAGAAAGAAATTGGTATTTGAGCCAAATCTTATTAGCTGCAGTTGTAGCTCTTGAACACTGCACCACATAAAGCTGTCATAGCTGTGCTAGTTCTCTCCAAGTCAAAAGTATTTGAGACATGGAAGATATAAATGGAGAGAAGCTGCCACGTGCAGAGTTTATGCACAGTGGGAGGAGTGGGAATAGAAGTGAGAATCTTTATGTAATCCATCATTTGGACATTTAGCTCATGATACAATGTTGCCCTCCCAATTTTTTTCTCATCAGACATCTCTAGATCAGATGAATAACAAATTCTGCATGAGGTTTTTCCAAATCATGGAAGAGTATGCCAAAAATCAATAAATTATCATTCTTTATAGTAAAAATTTTGTTACAGAAATCAGTAAGAAATCTAATACAAGCCAACTTCACTTTTGAATGTGCATGACAAAATTCTAAATAAACAAAGAAAACAAAATTCAATATCACATTAAGAAAATAATACATCATGACCAAGTGGGCTTTTTTAAATTATGGAATTTCAAGGATAATTCAACAGTAGGAAATCCATTCATAGAATTCACATATTATTAATATATGTAAGGACATATGCATCAAAAGCTTTAGAAAATAATTTATCAATCAATTCTACTTGTAAAGACAAACACACACATACTACAATAGTAATTCTCTTTCAGGGGTTCTCCAAGATCAAAACTATTCCATAAAAATATTAAGATATCACTGTCATTCTCTCAAGCATGTCCAGTTAATTTTTCCAGGGGTTTCAATGACATGTGATATATAGTAAGGGATTGAATGGAGAAGGAATACAGGTGAATGCAGCTGCCTTCTAGAAAGCTCAAGATTAAAGCAACTTGTAAAACATAAAACAGTGTCACTTTCCCCACTAATTTTCCTTTGGAAAATATGTCAATTTGTAATGAAAATTATGCTGATTATGTTATTTAGTGATTGGCTTCTTATTGTTATCTTATATGAATAAATATTTTAAAATTTTATTTTAATTTTTAATATTATAAATACCAATAGAAAAAAACAAAAACAAAAACATAAATAACAAAAATAAATAACAAATATAAATAAAATAAATACAAATAAAATACAAATACAAATACAAAAAATAAAATACAAATACAAATACAAATAAATAACAAAAATAACATAAAAAAACATAAAAAAACAAAAATAAAACTCTGGATACCCAATAATTTTTAGGAGTAAAAGGAATAATAAATAAGACCAAAATGCTTGAAAACTGCAATTATATAAGATAAAAATTAATGAATTATTGTCCACTTTCTTCATTATATGCATACTTTAAAAAATATATATCCAGTAGAAAAGAAAACCCCATTTACAAGAAAGAGATGTTTTTTAAAAAGAAACTTAACAAGAAATGCATAAAACCTTCCTGAGGAAAATTAAGATACTCCTGAACACCGCAAAAGTAGGTATATAAACAAATAGATAGGATGATTCAACTTCATAAAAAAACTCAATCTTCCCAAGTTTTCTATAAATTTAACACATTCAAATGCCAAAAAAAAAAAAAAATGTGTTCTTTTCTGGTGCTAGACAATTGGTTGCAAAGTTCACACAGAAAAATAACTAAGAAAAATCTAAAATGAAGAGCAATGAGTGAGAGCTGGGTGGATTGGGAGGGTCTAGAGCAACAGACATAAAACGTACTGAAGTCAAAACGGTGACGTGCAGAAGGTGAGATCTCCAACCGAGATGCTGCCTTTGGCCCATTTTGTTATCTGTGTTAGGAACTCATCATTCCTTTCCCAGCACAGGTCCCTCTAGTATATTCCAATGACGATACACCAGGCTTTCGCTTCTTTCTTTCACCCTAAATTTTCCTGGCATAATTCTACCATGTGGTGTGAGATTTCTAAATGGCCGTATCTCTTAGAAAGACCTATTTGACTTTGCGTTTAATTAAGTTTGTTTTCTCCAACAAGTTATACCCTTCCTTTTCCGTGATTTATTGTTAAGTCCTAACTCACTCATCCCAAGTGCTTCCCTTCGTGACCTCTGGTGTTAACCTCAGGCGTGGGCTTGGAGCAGCAGCACCCCGAGTTAGTAGAAGAAACATCGAGCTGCCACTCAGAACACTTGTGTTCATTCCCAGCTCTTCCTAAAGGAAAACGAGTCCTAGGGGAAAACAAAACTCAATCTCTGTAAACTTCAGTTTCCTTATTTGTGAAACGGGGATAAAATGAATGCCAACCTAACAGTAATGTGAGGATTCAAAAGAAAATTTGTAAGTGATCCCACTTCATGCCAATACTGGCTTTACCAAAAGGCAGGAAGTTGTCATGATTGTGGGCCCTGGGGCCATCACACCTGCTTTCAATACCAGCTGCCTCACTTAGTACTCATGGGGCCTTGTGCAACTCAAATGTCCTGTGTCTGAGATTCCTTGGCTGTAAACAGAAGATCACAATCCTTCCTGTGGTGGTTGTGATGATTGCTCAAGCTAATTCATATAAAGTGTTAAGAACAGTGCTCGGCACCTGGGGAATGTTCCCCAGGCACTAACAAACTAATCGTTATTACCTACCACCCATATTCTTGCCCAACACGGTGAAGACAGAGGTGTTGGTTCTCCCAATGTTGCCTCTGTTCTCCGGGGAGGGAGCAAGCAGGGACACAAGAGTATATAGGACCTCACCCTCCTCCCTCACAAGCAAAGGTCACTAAGAACCAAGCAAGGTAAACAGGAAGTCATCACTATAAACAACACATCTTCCTGTCTCTCAGACACATGAGCAGTAATTCAGGCTGAGGACTTCCTGGAGTTTTATGTTGCTTTGAGTGATACTTGATGAAGAAAAAGACCAATTTTAGGTCATCTGGATTATAACTAATATTCTCTGTGACTACCTTTGTCACGGTCTGTTAAGAACTGGTGGTGAAACGTCAAGCATTAATAAAAGTTGCTGAGGGTAACCACATGATCACGTAAGTCTCTTCTAGTGCATTTTTTGAGTCTTTTCAAATGAAAAGATAAAAGGTAGGACATCATATGAATAAACAAGATAAAATAACTACATGCATGTTTTAAGAGGTTTCTAGGCCTGATTTTCTCAGGAAAAAAAAAAATTACTAAATATACTCTTTCCTGAAGAAAATAATTGTCTTCCTTGGAGAATGTACTCAGGTTGCAATTGCCTCCCTTAACGTAGTAAATAAAGAACAGGCTTATCAGAAATTACTATGGGGGATTAGGGAAATTTTTAAAGGAATTGCTTGTTCAAGATAACCAAGCATGTTATCAACATGAAATAATTATAGCAAAAATTATTATATATATATATTATTTTTATATATATTAATAACACTTTCTCAAACATAATATGAGATACAACTTCTTAGTCCTGATTAATACAAAAGCTACATTCCCAATATTTGAGATAACGAAGCCGCCAATGATGGGAATCATTTGAAAATTTAACTACAGCCAGAAAAACAGACGGTGCTACCTGCCAAAATTGGTTCAATTTTTGAACTTATAAGAAAAAGACAGCAGTCACCCAATGTACTACCAAATTTCAAAGCATGTTATTCATTTTAGAAATGGTAAATACGTGAAAATCCATGCTGATTATGGAATACACTAAAAACATGCAGGCATGTTCTCCTGGGAACACATCTGGAACCTCCTTTCTGGAGCTATTTCAGAGAAATGTCATATGTATGTTTTTGAGGCTGAACAAAATAGAGACAATTTAGATGACTGCTTTCATATGTGTGAAAATCACACCCCGGTCTTAGGTCTTAACTAAATACCATATCACTGGCTGACAGAGAATCAGATATTAATTTCACATGCAGAATAATAGACTTTGGTTATGGGAAAAAATGCTCAGTCAAGGCTCAACCTTCTACTCTTGATAATATAACAACTAGAATTTAAATCTCAAACTCTTTTTCCTCCCTCTTTATTCTCTGTTCCCAGTTTGCTTAATATCATATAAAACCTGTAATATATTGAATTTAAAATTTGAGTTTAGGATAAAGAATTGAAGGCAGATGCTCTGCTCTTCAGAAGACCATGGTCTGATAAATGTTAAAACAAGTGCTCTAAAATCAATGGAACCACTAGAAAATGCTAATATACATGATTTTTTAAAAGGACTAGATGTACAAGGTATATGTAAATCAGCTATTTTCACTACTTTGTGATTAAGATTTGCTTAACTTGAAGTCAGGAAGAACTCAATGATTATTATTTCTATTTCGAATATTCTGATGAAGTACATTTCCATTTCTCTACTTAAGTATTTTTATTCATGACATCTTTGTTGAATGGTTGGCATGCATTCAACCCTCAACTAACAGACTGAGGAAGCAAATAAGGTGATCTAATTCTTGTTGTTTCCATGCTAGCAGGAACTGTAAAAATTACTAATCTCACCTTCTATTTGATGATTGCCTTTGCTCTACTCTATTTCTGGCTTATGACTCCTAATCTATACTTGAATCTATCATTTCCATCATTTGAAGACGGAAGTGATATTTAGATAGTTTTGAGTATTGGAAGTTTTTTATATTGAGATTTTATTTTCCAGTCATTTTCATAGTGGTCATGCAGAACCCAACATATGGTAAAAGAATAAGCCTCATTCCAACTCTATCTAATAACATTTTCAAAACATGAAGACACTTTCCCTGAGTCTTCTCATATCCAGGGTCATGAATCTCTTTAATAATTTCACAGTTTTTTTGTTCTTGCTAATTTATTTTGTCCCTTCAGCATTCATCCATTCACCTGACTCCAGTCCAGCCGCCATCTTTGTAAAATATGGTATCCAGAACTGGACACAAGATTCCTAAATTGAGTCCTTTCAGCACTTTGACAAGTAGAATTTTTACTTTGATTTAGCTAGATGCTAAAATTCTATTAATACAGACTACTAAAGCATTAGCCTTTGGAGGGGTTCATAAAAGTACTGAAACATTAAATACACAGGTCAACCCACATACTACATTATCTTTGACATACTATAATTTAGTGTATTTCTCCCACTATATTCTTGAGTAGTTTCTGGCAATTTTTCTCTGGAGTTCTTTGTAAGTGAAGAGTCCTTTAGAGTGTCATGACCTTCATTTTTGCTCTGGAGTAAACATTGGTATGCTTAGAGAAGCTAACATTATTACATAGAGGTATTAAATACTAGAATGATTATTCTGTGTCAAGCTGAGCTAAAAGTGACCTCAGGGTTTTTTAGAAAGTAAAATCATGTTGCATATATTTTCTACATCTCTAGGTCTAAATTCATGGAATATAGTCTTAAATTTTACATGAAATTGACTTTCAGTATATTTTAAAGATGCTGAGCTGCTGTTTCAGATTTCCCTTTCCCTAGATTTTCTGGCTAATGGCTTCCAACCTATTTTTAAGTAAATAAATACCAGTGTCAAACTGAATCAAGGCAAACAAAATGCAAGGTAGGAGATTACCTTTCCTTGAATTAATAAAACCTTTACAAGAATCAACTGCTATCTGTTATATTTTTTATTGAAATGTACAATGATAAGGATTGTGAAGGAGGAAACAAAATTTTAAAACAATCAACAAAAAGTGCTGTTAGGATACCTTCATTTCTGGCTTTTAAATATAAAGATACTTTATATATTTATCAAGGCAAATCAATCCAGGAAAATATAATTACATAACTTAAAAGTCTTTCAGTTACATTATATCATAATTTCATAAAATTTGAGTGTAGAGTTTTTTATTCTAATGAGAATATCAATCTCTAGACTTTTAAAATTGATAGCGATTATTTCACATTTTTTTCCGATTAACCTTTTAAAAATCCATAACAAAAATGAGAGCCCCCCGTTTGTTATCTCTTTCAGGTACTAATAGTTTCTGTAAACTGGATATATTTTATATATTCACAAAAATTTTAGATCCTTCTTGAGAAAATAAAGTATACAGGTTGCGACACAAGATCACTATATCTAAGTATTGGAGATGGGACTCACTGCACTGGCTCTGCAGGGTGTGTGTTGCACAACCGTGCCCGACAGGAGTATTCTGTACACAGTAGCTGGGTTCCCCTGGGTCAGGGTGTGTGGCCTATACCGCCTGAAAGATGCCCTGAACTCTGGAATTTTGAAAACAGCAAAAGGTATGCAAAAAGGCTATTTGAAAACCATGAGTAAAATATAACAAGACACCTATGAACATATATCATCTATAAGAATATTGCTGTTTTTCCTTATACCACCTTTTTTGGAGGTATGATTATTTCAGAAATTTCGTTTTGTCATTGCTTAGCTAATACTACAGCCAGAGAATAGAGATACAGCTTATGTAGTTGGCTGAAGAAACAGCCATTAAAAGCTCTCTTTGGAGGACCTTGCTGCTAACATCCCTGCCATCATCATCTTTGTTAATGAACCCTCGGGAAGGACCCAGAAGACTAAATCCAAGATAAAAGGCACCACCTTTGTGGCAAACAGGGCCCTTGGACAAACATTAGCATTTCAAAAGTATCTGAGACCATCTCAAAATGTTACAATTAAAAAAATGCCAAGAGGTGTTACCTCTAAAGTAATGAAAGAAGTTGAGAGGTAAGGAAAAGAATGTTTTAGGTGAATACCATTCTCAGAGGCACACAGACAACCTGGAGCTCCATTTATTTTCCTCTAGAATAGGAGCAACAATGAGGTGTTGCATATCATCTTCACTGGAGGTAGCACAAAGCCCCTCATAAGCATCTTCGAATTGAGTAAAGGAGATGAAGCCAATGGCTTCAGAGTGGTTTCTGACTCCACATCCTCCTTGGGATGACTTTCTAATTGGCAGCCTAGTGAGGATGAGGTGGGGGCCAGTTGGGAAACACTCATGTGTGCTCCTTTGCCGGGGGGAGACACAGAGAGCTGGAGCCTGACTCCCACTGGATAGAGAGAAGACAGTTGTCAGATTGTGCCTCCCACAGGGCACACAAAGGACAGGGGGCCAGCAGAGCAATTCTTAGGCAATGGATCAGGGGAGTATCATTTGATCAGTTGACGTGCTCAAGAGCATGAGAGTTGCAGAGTATGGAACAGATGTGGGTGGTGCAGGGGAGCCGCCATGGCTGAGTCCCCTTAGAGGACCAGCATGGAAGCCGAACAAGGCTGGATATGGGCCACCAGATGTCCAGGAAGACAAACTGGATAAACATGGGAACATAATGTATTGACTGGTTTGTAGAGGTTGCTTAAAACAAATAAAAAAAAAAAAATCCTACTTCATGTCTTTGCAATAGCTGTGTGTGTGACCTCATAATCCTTTTTCTCCATGAGCAATAAAACCCAAACTGAATTTTGAGTAGCAAAGCCAGGTCACTCTCACTTTTAATCTTTCGAGAATTCAAAAGAGCAAATTCAATATAGCATCTAACAATTGCATTGCTATCTGAAATGGAAATACATACGTACATCAACAAACCTTTGGAGTCTTTCTATTTTGGTCTGACTCTGAAGGTGGTTGAGAGGAAAATTTTAAGGTGTCCTTATCAATCTTGATTTGTCTCTCGTGCTGTGAACCTGCTATTTATTCTAATAATACTTATGTAAATATCATTCTCTAGTGCCTTGTCCGTATTTAAAGAAATTTACAGAAGAAAAAGATATAGCATCAAAATACAAAGAAATAGAAGAGGTTAGACATGCTCTCTTATGGATGCTTGTAACCATTCTTTAATTTCTTCCACAATTTTCTGGTATTACGGACATTTATTATTGGTTACTCTGAGGCACATAGTTTAACATTATTAAGGAAGAAAACCAGTTAAGTTATTGTATGCAGATCCAATGCTACACCCTTGAAAATATGAGCTGATCTGAATTTGAACCATGTAAAAATGTTAGTCCGTGAGAGTCGACAATCAAAGCAGGTTACTGATGGGTTTGAAAAGAGGAAAATTAGGGAGGCATAACATTTTGACTTATACTTTTACCACAAAGCCAGAGAGAAATATAAACAGTAAACCACGAGGAACTGTTTTGTTGCAGTGTTTTTTTCTTTCAAGTGTATACAGAAGCATCAAGCACCTCCAATGCCGTGAGCAAGTAAACAAATGATGTCATGGCGGAACAATGCGTAGTTTTATAAATAAAATATTGCACTGTTGAAATCTGGGTCATGCTACATAAAAGTGGCAATCTTTCCTTAGCCAGTTCACCAGGATACTGCGGGATGTGCAACGGGGTTACCGCAGTCTTTCCTTGCCTTTCCCAGGGCACCGCTCGCTTCCCAAAGACTGAGTATAGGATCAGAGGTGACAATGGTGTGTTTGCTTACCACAGGCCTGTGTACATCCCAGAATGCTCTCTCTTGGCTATCAAGAATCTTCCTTTCGATTTTGTCTCTCTTCTTGTCCACTCTGTCAACACCGTAACAATGAACGATAAGCAGTGTTAATTGTAGTGCCTCTCTGGACAAAAGGCCACAACTTGAACAAATCTTCCAAAAGACTCACAAGGACTCACTTTGCTTGTGCCTCTGCTTGCATAAAAATGAACTCCCACTTCCGGGCAAATGCTCTCTGTAGCCTGGCCAGGCTCTCCTGCAAAATATATCCCAGGTGAAGACGTGCTGGTGTGCATCTTCACTACGCCCTTCTGGTTTATTTACCATATGCATTCGTCAATAAAACAAGTACAAAATTTCTAAAGTACTGAGCATGCACTGGTTCTGAATGATAAGTCATGCTCACTGAATTCTACTAATCTTCGTATTAATAGTCTCAGAGGAAGCAGAAAGACCTGTTACAAGTATTAATTTTTGTGAACAACTGACTCTAGAGAACACAACTAAAAATCCACTAGGTATCTGCAAAATACTAAAATATCCTTGTTATGAAAAAAGCACTCCAAGTGAATCCATTTGACTTTTCTGTGCCTACTTTATGTAGAAACAGGAAAGCAATACATTCCTACCACTGATTTAATCAGTCTATCCAGTTTCTGACCATAAATGTCCTTGGCAATCCACAGCCCATTTCCACACACCACTTTGAATTCAGTAAATCGCAACATAGCAACCATATGAACAAATGACATCAGATTAATTTTATGTGCCGGTGGTGACCAACCTGAAGGTTTTGCAAAAACTATTTTCCCAGTCAATGGTCTTTAATTCTCAGAGTTTGGATAGCTTCACTACAGTACATATCTGAAGTTTTCACAGTTAAATTGATTTTTAGAAAATAAGATACCCTTCTTATTTGGGTTTGTGTATTTAGAATTTGAGTTTGTGAATTTAGAATTTCACCATACTCAATGTGAATGAGGAGAAGGAGCAAATAGGGATTTTTAAAGCTGTTGGTCTGTCTGATCCCTAGAAATCTGATCTTTATGATCCGTGAATGTAGAAGGTTAACAGAGTACCCAGAAAAAACAAAAACAAACAAACAAAAAAACCCATAGGACTTGGTACTTACAGCTTCATAGTCTGCGAGCTCCAGTCTTGCCTTGTTTTGCATTGTTCTCTTGCAGAGGTAAACAGCTGAAAGGGGGAAAAAATGAATCATTTTTTGCCTGCCTATTAATACCAAGGTAGTATAAATAAAAATATAGCCTTATAAATCAAGACATTTGTCACTTTTTTCCCAAGTTGTAATTTTTGATATTGATTTTTATTTAGACAAAATAAAATAAATAATGATGTAATATTATTACTGGAATTCAAACACAGCGGCATTTATGGTATCCTAAGAAGATAAACATGTTAAGAAACTTGGTAACCATTTTTTCTATTTTTATTCAATGGTGGTCACAATTTTAATGTCCTAAGTAAACAAGGGAAAAAATAAAGCAAAATGGATGCCAAATGGACATCAAATGGATGCAAAAATCTAGATACACAAAGGAATTGTATGAATAGGGAATCATTATTGGCACATTTAACGATTTCTAGGTTTTACTATCAACTGAAAGAATCTGTTAATGGGAACTGAAGTCTTCCTGGCATCTTCTTTGCTTCATTTCACAAGGGCCAACCATTAATCATGTTGTCACTAGAAGAGTATAACATCTTACCGATGTAAAATACACTAGCTTTTATAATATTTCCATTCTTTTGAGGACTCAGTCCCCTCGGCTGCTGTGTCCAGTCCATCTGGGAAGCAGATTTACAGAACGGGGAACAGAGGGAGAAGAGGATGGTGACACAGTGTTGTGATTGAGCAACTTTCTTCAGTTATTTCAGGGAATCCCGGTGACTCTCATGATAATATCAAGACATGCAGAGCCCTCTGGTAGAATCTCAATATTTTTGGTCATTTTTTGCATGATATTTGAGTCTTGTGCAAGTCTAGATAAATTATATCTATTCTAGATGCGTAATAAATCCTTTGGATGAGAAGCATCAAATACTACTTTCTGCAAGGCTAGCTCTGTGGGGATGCCTTAGAAATACCATCACCTTTGCACTAAGCTGTATCCCCCTTAGTTTTGGATAACGAAGTCCAACTGGTATCACGGAGGAAAAACAATACACAGAAAATTTGAGACCACTGCAAATGTGGATAACTATTTAGTCCATTTCTGTAGGCTTTCCTGTATGAAGAAGAGGCACGGGAGAGAGCCAACCACGGAATGATGCTAACATTACTACAAACACTAAGTAGGAACCCAGTATATGGTTTTAGAACACATCTTTCTACAATCTACCATGGTAATTTTATTTTTCTATTAATATTAGTAATTTTTGAAAGTCACAGTTCAAAAACAAAAGTGACTTCCTAATTGGTCATAGTTGACGCTCACTCCTGCAGGATCTCTTCACCGTAGAGACCACCGTGACTTGCACGAAATATCGAAAATGTTCTAAGTGGTTGGTAAAAGAAATTGTATCGTATGTGAAATACCTCTGAGGGCGTCTCTTCATGAGACAAAGATTGAATCTTCTTAAATATGTAATTAAATAATTTCAGCTTTCCTGTGGAATTACCTTTAATCAAATTTCAAGCCCCAGCTAAGTTCTCCATCAGCCGGGCCCCCTATGTCTCCTCCCACATCAGCGTCCACTTGCTTTATTAGTTCTGGTTACCTAAGCTTTGTTCTTTGCAAAATCAGTCCCCTTTTGGGAAACATGTTTCTAACCTCATTAGATAAACTAACAAAGTAAAACAGGAGTAGAATGATTTTTGTTTTTGATGACTGCTCACAAAGATGTTATCCATCCTTTAATACAGGTGTTCTAAGACGTGATTTTTCTTTAATTCTCTATGGAACAAAATGAAGGTGTGGACAAACAGTGCCAGGCACAGAGTAATTGTTTCACATCTATTTGTTGCATGAGAGAATGCACAAATGAATGAATAGGATATTTTCAGAAGGAGATATTTCGAAGTCCAATCAACTTAAGTGATAAATTCTCCCCAAATGTCTACTTGATTCTTTGGTATGAAGAAAGAGGGGAAAAGATTGAAGTCTGGGTTGGCAGAATAAAGCATAATCTGGATACTGTTGAAGGTAGATATGTTCATGGGTATGTTTGTGAATGGAAAGGTCTGAACCCCACCAATTCAGTCTAGATATAATTGCAGTATGTGGACAGGTGCAGAGGATACTTTTTATTCTTTCTCAGCAGAGAGTGTCAGCACTGGCAAATTGTGCATGAGGAAGGAGGAGGTCCAAGTAGTTGAGAAAGGGTTCCAATTCCAGGCAATTTTCCAATTCATCAAAGATAGAAAAAAATGAGAGTACTTATGCATAGTCAAAACTACAGCTCAGGCCAAGTGTTTTTGTGCTAATCCCTAAATTATTTAGGCACTGAAAGTGCTGTAGATGGTGCTTTGTATGGACCTAGGTCCAGACACAAAGAATGAATCTTTTAAAACACAACCTTTGAATATTTCCTGCTCTGCCAAAATACTGAAAATATCAACTAAAGATGCTATTTCTGGGGTTCTATTTAAAATGTTGTTTTCTATTATTGAGGGTTTGATTTAAATGCCAAATTTAAATATACCTTTTTGCAGTAGTTTTCTGGAAGACCATAATAAGATAATTTTGAGGACTTGAGAGTCAAACGAATACATAATTTAACAGGAGGCTATGTCACTAAGTGGGAGAAAGTTTGGGAAGGGCTGAAGTGCTACTCTGGCTAAAATAGCTGCATAGTAAAGGCACAGAAATTGGTCCATATGCAACTTAGAATTTAGATGGAAATGTCAAACTTTCTGGATCACATCTCTGAGCAGAAATGATAGAAAGTGCATTTGGTCTTTCCCTTTCACGTCATAAATCTCTGTAAGGTGGAGAGCAGTCTCTTAAGCAAACACTGTTGTTCATGACAAAAGTATTGAGTTGTATCATACAGATCAGCGAGAAAATCACTAAGACTCCAAAATCAAAATATGGAAAAGACATGCATATGTAATTCACAAAAACTACAAATACAAAAGCTGAGTAAATATTTGAAAATTACTCAACTTACAACCCAAGTAATGCAAATGTAACTTACATTGTCATAAAGCAACTTGCTATATATACATTTTTTATCTTTTATTGTTTATTTTGTGTGCTAATTCTTCCCCTGTTCCTGATTTTAAAAAAGCAGTTTGTACAATCTTGCTTCTCATGCTTGGGTAATTCAAAGAGTCTTAAATTATTAATAAGAACGTCCATCCCAAATAATAATCAAATAATCACCCCGCTTGTGGGTGAAACAAGAGTGTGTGACTTCTTTCTCCTCCCTCGGGGTCCCAGTGGTGGGGTTCCTGGATCTGAGGATAGTTCTGTTTTTAATTATTTTAGGAAATGCCATGCTGTTTTCCATAGTGTCTGTACCAATTTATATTCCCACCAACAGCATACCTTGGTTCCCTTTTCTCCACATCCTCACCAACACTTATCTTTCATCTTTTAGATAAAAACCATTCTTACAGGTGTGAGGTGATATCTCATCATGGCTTTAACTTGCATTTCCCTGCTAGTTAGTGATATTGAGCACCTTTTCATATACCTGTTGGCTATTTGTATTTCTTCTTTTGAGAAATGTCTGTTCAGGTCATTTGCCAGTTACTTAATTGGCTATTTGTTTTCTTGCTTGACTGATGCCACTGGGGTGATCTCGCTTGCCTCTTTCTGGACTTGACAGATGTTTGAAGCTCCTTATGTTTTTCACGGTACTTCTGTGGATTCTTCGGAGAACCTCTCCCTCCGCATCACTGGGGGTCTCTCACTGCAGTGCCCTGTGGGGACTGACCAATGCCACAGTCCTTGGGTTGTACCTCTAGCTATTTACCCCTCTAGGCTGCTGTGCAGGACAGACTGTCTTACAGAGGACTTGGATCATGTCTAAGAGAAACGTTCACACTTTCTCTGCTCTGAAAGAAGGCTGTAGAACGTAGCCACTTGTCTTTCAACTCTTCCATCTGTGGCTAGACAGCCTGCTTCTTGCCCTTTATAATTTTGTGCCCTAGAAGTCTATTGTGTTCCCAGGGGTATGTGACACCTGTCAGGCACTCTCAGCAGTCCCTGGAGGTCTCTCACTGGGAGTGGGGTGAAAGACAGGCACCCCCGGACCACCCACACAGGGCTGGTGGGGGCAATGACATCTTAAGAGCTCCAAAGTCAGTCTTCAAACTATTAAATAATATCTTGCTCTTAACATTCTCAAGGTGAGCTGAAAGCAACTACTGTGATCATTCCTTTGTCAGTGAAGTACAGCCCTTTTTTTACAACTGGTCTTGATCCAGATACAACTGGATCACTTTGGCTGGGTTTCCATGTTAGCATCCTGTTACAAAAATCGTTTACCACTCAGCAAAATGCAAAGGCGCTTAAGAGTGGGAATAATATATTCTGGTAATAGAAGAGTGAAATAGCACTGCTGGTAGGCATGTAAACAGGAAGTATCTCCTTGGAAAGGGTGTGACAGTGAGTAATGAAGCCTTAAAATATTCATGGCCATAGTTTCAGTACTTGTTTTTCTGGGAATATAACCCAATTATGAAGAATGTTCAACAAGATACTTAGATCATCATTCAAAACGATGTATACAAATTGTTGTGCCTAAAAAGTTGAAATAATTTAATTTTTAAGACCCTAATGATCCCTCATTGTAAAAGTTCAGATGATACAGAAAAAATATATAAAGTAAAAAATCATTATAATATTACTTCTGTCATTATTTTGGTATATATTCTAGATTTTTCCCTTTATATAGACATCCATGGATATGCATATGAATATCTATATTTATATAAAATCTATTTGCATATATTTATTTATTTATTTTTTAAATGTACTCAAACTGTACCACTGTTTTACAGTATTACTTTTCTGTTTAATAGTATATTGTGGCTAACTTTTCATACCAATAAGTGCTGGGCTGTAATATTTTAAAAAATTATTTCATGGTAATCTAGTGTTGAGATATACCATAATTTATTTAAATGAGCCCTTACTATTAGATATTTGGGTTGCATCTATCATTTTGCTATTGTATATACTAATATTTCTGTACACCTGTATGTACATATGTATATGTGTATGTATATATGCATCTTTATTTTTTAGAAATTGTTAATCTCCTAAAAGTGTTATTGCTGAGTGAAAGGGTATACATCTTTCAAGCTTTGTGATTCTTATAACCAAATTCCAGAAAGTTTAGATATGAGCATCTGTCATACCCTCTCCAACTCTGGAGACTCTATTCTCAACAAAGCAGAGTTATTCTGCTAAAATGTAAATCAGACAGTCGCTGCATTCAAAACCCTCCATTTTATCAACTGTTTCCCATTTCCTCTCTCTCCAGGAAAAGCCGAAGACCTCGCTTCCTCATAAGTGACCCTCAGCCTCACTTCCCATTGCTCTCCTGCTCAGCCTGAGCCACACTCCAGACATCCCCCCAGACCTCTGCTTCTTTCCCCCTCCCTGGAGAACTCTACCCCCAGAGCTGGACTGAATTCTCTGCAAGGCATCTCCCACCCGCCCCACCTAGCTTCCTTCTCATGTTTTCTCCACACAACTTTTTAGCTACTATTGTATAACTTACGTATTCATTTATGTAGAGGCTACATCCCTACCCACTGCTAGAATGTCGTCTCCATGAGGACAGAGAGTTTTGCGTGTTTGTTCATTGATGGATTCCCTTTTCCTAGAGCAGTACTTGGCACATAATAGATGCTCAAAACATAATCGTTGAGTGAAAACAGTAATGTTTATTGGCCATTGGAGATTTTTGGTTTGCTTTTTTTTTCTTTTTTTTTGTGTGTGAATTAACTATTTATGACTTTGCTAATTTTTCTATTATGAGATTTGGCTTTTTCTTATTAGACTTAGGCGCATTTGTATATTAGAGAGAAACACTAATGTTAGATATACAGGTAGGAAATATGTTTTTCCCAGGCTTCTGTGGGAAAGTTTAATAAAAAAAATACAGATAATATGCAATATACCTAAGTAAACATTGATTTGGTATATATATCTCTACATATTTATATATAAATATACATTTATATATCTATGTATACATACACACACATCCGTACATATGCTGCATCAATAGTACATATTCTGCAGTATTTTTTCACTCAATATAACATTACTGAGATTTACCCAGGCTGCTTTCAATAGATATAGCTTGTTTCCCTTAGCTGACATAGTCTATCCAACGAATGTAGCACATACTGTTTAGTCATATCCCTATTGTTAAATACTTAAACTCTTTTTTCTTTCTTTCTTTCTTTTATCCATTATAATGATCCAGTGAAGGTTTCTCTAAACATATATTCCCAGAAATGATATTGGGGTTGTGGTGACAGGCACAGTTTGAATTTTATGACACTGCCAAATGTCTACCCATAATACCCTCCCAGTAAGGTACAAATATCCCCCACCCCTTAATTCCAGACTTGAATTTTTGCCAATCTGCCTTGAAAGAGGCGTGTAAAGTCCAATATTTTCATTATATTTCTGTATTGCTTTTTTTCTTATTTCCAATAGTTTTCATATCATAGATTTTTATGTAAAAGATTTACATGAAATGTCCCCTTCACTAATTTGGCTCCATTTAATACTTTTAACTTCGGATTATTTTTCATTTGATTAGTAGTGCAACTTCTAATTTCAGTTTCTCCTGGTATGTGCCTCGTATATTTTTGCCTCACCATGCATTTTAACTGAATCCATTTGTTTTACTTCTCTTTCTGTAGACATTCTTGGATCTTATTTCCGACCTAACCTAAAGATACTTGTTTTTTAATAGATGAATTTAAATATTTTCATTGATTCTTGTAATAGTTATGTTTGGTTTTCCTTTTCTCGTGTCTTCATCTCTCCCACTCTCTGATGGTATTTTCTTTGTTTTATATCTTTTGTTATATGGAATGAATTTTCTTTAATTCCTACATTAACAATTTAGAAGTAATAAAACTGGTTACCATCTTTATATCTTTAAATAGATGCTAAAATATATATTTTTGAATTTTAACCTCAGAAATTAAACACTGCCTAATGCTTCCCTCCATAAATGATGAAGAAATTAGCACATCTTCACTCCCTCCAGTCTTCCTATGTTTTTTTAATGATTAGAATTTATCGTATACTCTGTCACAGTATTCACGTTCCATTCAGAAAATATTTTTATCACAATTATTTAGATACTGGAGGGCATGCAGAGAAAGCTGGTGTCTTGGAAAATTAAAGCCAGAAAACTTTTGCAAAGTCATTTTTTTTTAAAGTCTAAATTTGTTGAAACTATTCTATCAGGGTCCTAATCCTTCTAAAATGAGAGCTATTACCTATTTTGGATTTCAGTCTTATTTCTTGTGATCTTTGGCATCGGCTCATTTGTTTGGGAATGGAGTTGTTACATCAGTGAAGTCAAACTAGAGAAATATGCTGTTAATCCTGGGTTTTCTGTTACAGCTGTTGATAGAGCTGTGCCAATCCTTCAAGGGCATTGCAATGCTCTTCTCCCAGGTTCTCCTTTCTGCTCTTCAGCTTGCTCCCAAATGTCTGAGAGAAATTGTACTCTCTACCAATTGAGGTCAGGGACCAATGCTTTTTCTTCCGGTGCCATGTTTCAAGACTAAGAAACCTCAATCCAAGATGGGGAAAGCCTTCCTCTGCTCTCCCAAAACTTACTCAGATTTCCAGCCCTCATGTATTGATATTGGGAACCGTTAATGGAATTGGTCAGAATCTCATCCAATTCTATAAAGCTTCCCTAATTGTTTACGAGAAGAAATTATAAGTTTGATACCATCAAGTCCTTTTCATTTGGGTAAATTTTATTGATTCTAGAAAAATGTTAATCTTTCAGATGAGCAGTCCACTGTGTTCTGATGATTCCTTCTATTCTAGTTTTGTTTTCTTTTCATTTCTTTTGTTCTTTGCAAGGGAGAGGAGCAATTTTGGTGAATTTCTGGAAAGTATAGTGTGCTAATCAGTTGTTACTTCTCACATCTACCCCAAGACTCAAATATATTTTCAGTCTATTGAAGTTGAATAGATATATATTTAAAACGACAATGACTTTTGGATTTTTAAAAATATATATATTGAAATTATCCTTATCTTCACACTAAAGAAAAGAGATAATTATCTTTTTTGTATGCAGAATTTCTAAAGTAATTCCTCAAATGAAGGTATTTTAAATTTTAATAGAAGACTCTAAAATCTAACATTAATTTAAAGATTTAGAGAGTAGCCATGCATTAGTAGGAATGAAAAGTTAAAAAAAGAAAGTAATTCAGAGAATTTTAATTTTTATAAAGTTATGACTCAATAGTAACTTAGACATTAATTAATTACAAGGGAAATTGAAGCTTAACAAAAAACAACTAGAGAAAATATACGAATGATTTTTAATTATTTGATTTTCTGATATATGTTAGTAATGAAGACTGTGTTACCATAAAGTAAGAGTAGGAATTAACTATTACATGGGATCCTACACCTTGACAAGAGAAGGCTTATCAAGATAAGAAAGCTCTACTGTGAAAATTGAACACTTGGACTGTGAAAATCTTTACATACCCTGCTGGGGGGTCTAGTCCTTAAGGAAAAAGAATTCCTTTAGGCCACCTCTGGATTACTAGCCATTAACTATTGATATGAAAAGAATTAGAGATATTGATTTCTATTTCTCTTTAAGGAAAAGGAAATGTCATTTAATGATTCTACCATGAGGCTTTTTATGATTCTGCTCTATCATAGGTAGTTACATGTATTAACTTATCTAGACCTTTAACTCAACTATCCCAGAAAGAAGGACTGTTATCTTTATTTAATTGATGGTAACAGTGAAACTCAGAGAGCCTGATTCCCCTCCTGAGGCCATACAAATAGTGCACAGGTGAGTCAAGGCTTCTTGGGTCTCTGTGATCACAAACCAGCTGCTTATGACACATAAAACGTGAAGGCAGTGGCAGCGAAGGGGAAGGTCCCACACAGGATGTCAGTGCTGAAAAGGGAGGAGGAAACTTCTGCTCTTTGAGTGTTGCTTCCTACATGGGATCCATTTTCTTTCATTTCTGAGAATGTTGTTCATCCCGGTAAGAGCTATTATTGTCATTGTGAATTTTTACTTATTTTAATTCAGCTCTCTGTGCATTCATCCATAAATTACATTACAGATTGTATGTCTGGTACCTTTACTCCCACCATTGAAATTGCTAAAAGAAACAAAATAGAGCCATTTAAGTGATCCTTTTTTTTTTTTTGGTAAATATATCAACAGCTCATAAAAGGTTTGGTTGCTTTTCTTTCTTTTTTTTTTCCCCCCAAGAGACAAGGTCTCTCTCTATCACCCAGGCTAAAGCACAGTGGCACGATCATAGCTCACTGCAGCCTAGAGCTCCCGGGCTCAAGCAAGCCCACCTCATCCTCCCAAGTAGTAAGCGAATAACTACAATTGCTTTACATGCCAATTTAGTCTGCAAGTCACTTTCAATTCCTTTGAACCTCACAGTAATGGTGTGAGTTAAAAACCATACATTTATTTTATTATTTTTGTTATTAGATTTGAAATATGAGGCTCCGAATGGAAAAGAGTTCAGCTAAAGGTCTGAGCTAGAAGGTAGAAGAGCCAGGGCTCAAATAGAGGTTTTAGGGCAAGAAGTTCCATGAAGGCCCCAGAGAGTCTGAGAGGTTGGGAGGATCTAATCACTGAGCAAGATATTGTTCCTGGGATGGTAGTTTGTGGTTTTTATTACTCACACTGCTTCTTTATTTAGTGTTTATATAAGATAATTAAATCACATTATATATAATGAATCATATAATCATATGGCAATGGTTCCCTTAGTATATTTTATGTTTCTCTTATACGCTTGGTTTCTATTCTCTTTTGAGGCTCCTAACAGTCATGTGTTCTTTTAGAATATGAAATTAAAGCCAAGTATTCTAAATTGCTTTCATCATCTGACAAATTTTGATATATTTTTGACATTTTGCAATTATGTCCCTTAAAATTTCTCTAGAGGTTCTAGAACAAGGGCTATCTTTGTACATTCACTTGACTGTTACTTCAAGCCATAAGTGATCAATATTATTCTCTAAAGTCAAGAGCCCATAGGACAAGCATATAGCTCCTCACTGAAATTCAGAAATTGTCATCTAAAATGTTCCTTTTCACAACCCTACATTCTTTTCTAATTATCAATTTGGGTATAGACAGTAAGTATAGATAGTAGATGTCTTTGTTTCAGACATCTAGTTATAGATTTTCTCTGGTATACTTAGCTATATATTGTTATATTTTAGCCACCGTTTCTTTGTGTTTGAAGAGAGAGGGCATTTGTTTTAGCTCTGACAACCACTTCCATTAAGAACCAATATAACCATTCAGATGTTTTTCTCTCCAGCATTTACTTACCAGAAAGGCCGTGCTTTCCCTCACGGGGTTGTCCCACAAAAGGGTTTCCATTAATTCAAGCAATTGGTAAGACAGAAGGTCTGAGTTGAAAACTATTTCAAATGCAAACTGTATTAAAACCATCAGGGAGGTGAAATCTAATATTTCTTGCCAATTATGTAGAAAAATACCACATTATAAAGAATCAGTTGAATTTAAACTACAAAAATATTTAACAAACAGAGAGCATTACTTTTTCTTAGGTTTTATCCCTACTTATTATAGAACTTCTGCTGTGAGGAGCTAATCTCCTACTAATATCGTACTAAAGATGCTGAAATACAATGTTAATTTAAAATAAAAAATATAATCTATTTCATGACTATTGTTATATCTTATTTTTTTCTGGAATATACTATTATTGTATTCCTTTGCATCTTTAACTGACAGGAAAGTTTGTGGGAGCCCCTAGATCACATTTTAAACCACAAAAACAGGAAGACAAGATGTTTTCAATGTTTGACCTTGTCCTTTCTATTCAATTCTCATGTATGTTCATATATTTTTTTTTTTTTTTTTTTTTGAGACAGAGTCTCACTCTGTTGCCCAGGCTAGTGTGAGTGCCGTGGCGTCAACCTAGCTCACAGCAACCTCAAACTCCTGAGCTCAAGCGATCCTCCTGTCTCAGCCTCCCGAGTAGCTGGGTCTACAGGCATGCACCACCATGCCCGGCTAATTTTTTCTATATATATTTTTAGCTGTCCATATAATTTCTTTCTATTTTTAGTAGAGGTGGGGTCTCGCTCTTGCTCAGGCTGGTCTCGAACTCCTGAGCTCAAACAATCTGCCCACCTCGGCCTCCCAGAGTGCTAGGATTACAGGCGTGAGCCACCGCGCCCGGCCTGTTCATATATTTTTAAAATAAATGTTTATTTCTTTAATAATTAGAGAAAAGCAAATTCAATTAAAAAATTCACACCCCTGGGTTCGGCAATTTTACCTCAAGAATTTTAGTTTTGAAAAAAATCAGAAAAATGCAATTACTTGGGTCCAAGATTATCCATTACAGGTTTGTTTAGAACAGGGAAAAACTGGAAAACAAAACTGAATATCCAAACAGACTATGTGACATCTACATGATAGAATAATATGAATATTAAAAGAATGTTTTTGAAGAGAATTAAGTGATATTAGTAAATGATCATAATGTAATGTCAAAGCAAAAAAATAGGATGTACAATTATATTTTGAAAAAATATGTATATGTATTAAAAATAGCAAAATGACACAAACTATAATGTTAGAAGTGTGATCATCCCTGGGGGGTGGGGAGTCAGGTTGTCTTGTATTATCCTGTATTTACCCTCCACACTTTGCCACTTTTCTATAAGGAATAAAAATTACTTTTATAATAAAAATGCAGGAAAAAATAATGATGTTATGACAGCAAACTTTAAATAATCACAAATGCAAAGTGAAAACTTCAAGCCCATGCTGCACAGATTTGGTGAGTGATAGGAACAACACGGGTTATGCAAAAAAGAATCAGAGGGTCTGAAAGAGGAGAAAACAAATAGAACAAATTGGGCCTGAAAATTTGCTTGCAGTGCTACCTGATAGAACTTTCCGTGGTAATGGAAATTCAGTGCCTGTGCTGTCCAATGTGGTAGCCGTGAGCCACATGTGGCTATAGAGCACTTGAAATGTGACTAGGAGACTAAGGAATTGAATTTCTAATTTAATTTAATTTTAATTAATTAACATTTAAATTTAAATAGTCATATGAAACGTATGGCTTCCCTATGGCTCAGCACAGATCTACTTGGTCACTTAAGAGTTATCACTTATTCTTTAGTGGAAAAAGAAAAGATATTTATATCAATGATATATGAATTATTTATTAAAATAAATAAATTTGCATTTATTATGCATATTTGCATACCAATAAATAATGGTAGTGGGTAGAACTAGTCTCGTTATTTATCCCTCAACAATGTTGATTTTCCCAGCATGAGTCTAAGACCATGCAACATTTACCTTTTGCTATGGTTTGACTATTTGATCCCTGATGTTGAAATTTGATGTCCAGTGTGGGAGGCAGGGGCCTGTGAGAGGTGTTTTGGTCACGGGAATGGATCCCTCATGAATGGCTTAGTGATGTCCTCACGGTAATGAGTGAGTTCTCACTCTGTCAGTTCCCATGATAGCTGGTTGTTGAAAAGAGCCTGGCACCTCCCTCTCTTTTGCTTCCTCCCTCACCAAGTGATCTCTGCACAAGCCGCCACCCCTTTGCTTTCTGCCATGAGTGGAAGCAGTTTGAAGCCCTCACCATAAGCAGATGCTGGTACCGTGTTTCTTATACAGCCTGAAGAACTGTGAGCCAAATAAGCCCTTTTTCTTTATAAATTACCCAGCCTCAGGTATTCCTTTATAGTGACACTAAACAGACTAAGACAGCTTTTAATTACAAAGATGACATCTGTTACTACTCTGCGTCTTCATCTTCATTCCAAGTGTTTTAGCTTCTCTTAATTCCAAGATACACATCATTCCCTCTTTTGGGGAGGAAAGAGTCAGGTTGAAGAAAAGAATAAAATTAATTGAATTTTAAAAATTAAAATAACATATGAGCTATTAATAAAAGTAAGCAATATGATACCTTCTCCCAGAAGAGATCAAGCCTGGGAGTGGTACAAAGCTTTGAAATTTCTTAAAGCATGCTTTCCTGCATTGTGTATATGATCCATACGTATCTCTTCAACACACATACAGTTATTTCCAACTGTGAGGATGAAATAAACTTATTTTCTTATGTAATTTTGGAGTAAGTGTAGAGTCACACATCGGGTATTTTTTTTTAAATATATGCTTGTCACCTGCAGTTTTATATAAGAATAGCATTTATCCTCTCTCTCTTCCTATCTCTGTCTCTCTCAAATTGCCCAGAAGGATTAAGCAATAGAAATTTAAATTTTAGAAAACCTACTTTAAAAGAGTACTTTTCTTCTATTTTGGGTTTATTGGATAAATGAAATTGTTCTTGCACTGGAGTTGGGCAAAGAAGGTATGGAAAAGTTTATATGCATGGCATAACAGAATATTGATCATTGGCCAACCAAGCTGGATGATGTGGGACTTTGGCCTTAGTCTGTAGAAGAAGAATATAGGCATGTGGATATAAACATATTTTTTAAAAGATTGAATAAAAGGCAATTCCAATTCTTTCCAATTTCAGTTCACAATACATGGTACTTAAAATGTTGCACACATTACTAAATACACAAACATCATAAATGATTCTAAAACATTGCAGGGTGCCTACTATTAAAAATTACCAGTAGCTAACACATTTGTCAGTTCACAGTGCAAAAGAATTAAAGTCCATGAGGTGCTAAAATGATCCATATCACTATGGTTATGAACCTTGAAACTTAGAATGCACACCTTAAAATCAATTTAAAGTTTCCAAGGAAACCAGTGAAGGTATTTCAAGACAAGAATTATATGAGCTACAAATCAAAATCCACTTAAGACTGCTGCAACAGCACTGTGTTAACTGGTACTTGCCGTAGTTTTTTAGGAAGCCAGAAAAAAATCTTATGTTCCATCAATCTAGCAATAACTGAGACAGCCACCCTCATTTTCTTATCTGTCTGCTCTATTAACATGATATATGTCAAACATAATGAAGAGCACCATAAAAGAACCCTTGTTACAGCAAAGACTTTGCAATATCTTAAATAAAGAGAATAGGAGAGTCAGAAAGAGCCAGCAATCTATCACAGAAAAAGGAAGGGAGGAAACTATTGATCGAATGTGATTGATGCTCTGCTGGTGGTACAATGGGATCTGATTTTGAGATCCCATTTTACAGATGAGGAAACTGAAGCTCAAAAAATGAAGTCATGGACACAAAGTCACAACTATTAAATGCTGAGCCAGCATACGAAGCACAGTTTGTCTGATTCATACTCATACCCTTCCTGGTGCATTGTACAGAAGGAGAAAATGCAATGCGCTCAGGACGCTCACTGGAAGTGTTGGGGTGGAGTTCAAGTCCAGAGCTGATGTATGTCCTGGACAAAGAGTTAGAGGTCAGGGAAAGATCATGCTGGAGATATGATGAAGTGTACATTTGTTTGTGGACTCAGCCTGTTCCTTCTCCTTGACTATAAGATGACGTGGACCAGGTGGCCTGTCTCTCTCACCTCTATTTTTGCCATTGCATGAGCACAATGTTTTGCACACCTCTAGGTGCTCAGTAAGTCTTTATAAATGTGCATTGGCAGAATTGGTCAGGTTAGGTATGATGTAAAATTAATCAGTGAAAATGCCAACTGGGGCTTTGAATCTGGAGCTACTGATTTCCCAGTCTCCATCTGACACCGTCCACCTGCATGGAACTACCTATATTGCCACACAGGTTTTAGCAGGGTGATCCTCTGAGCGTACATTCACTACAGTGGACTAATGCATATAAATACTGGCTGGAGACTAGCTCTCTAAGCAAATATTTATAAACTTCACTCCAAGGCTGTGTTGATCACTCTGGAAAGAGGCTATGAAACAATTCACTTTGATAATCCCTCATGTGTCTGTGTATCTGTGCTTCGGACAGCCTGCACAGGTGTATCTTTAAATGCCCTCTCAGGGTACTGCGCCAGCCTTTGGACAGGATTTAATCTCCTTTTGCAATTGCAAAATACTGTGCTGGTGATTCCATACCCAGAAGTCTCTCTTGGCCCATTTTAACTCTAGCGCATTTCACCTGGTGATTTGAAGTGAGAATTGTAATGGTCAGTCACCTGGGCAGAGGAATTCTAAGTCCTCCCTATTACCTAAGCAGAGACATTGTTCTTCCTTAGCTAACAAAATATGTCTAAAACAGAAATAGTTCGAAGAAGTCTTTGCAAGCCTTGCCATTTCCTCCTCCGTCCAGGGAATCCAGCCCGAGGTATAGCACTAGAACTTGGCAAATAACACAGTGATCTGGGAGGACAATATGTTATCACTGTTACTTTTATTATACCCGCTGGGAGCTGACCAAAGCTTTACAAAGAAACCAGAAAGCAACTGCAGGGTGCTGGCCTGGCTTAGAAAAATATTTCTTGGCTTAGACAGAAACTTCTTTAACAAGAATGTGACAGCTCAAACTTAGCAAGAAAGGTCAGTCACATAAAGTGCAGCTTGACAGAATTTGTTGCACAACAATGCTAGAAATACAAGGGCACCATGCATTTGGTATACGTCACAGCCTGAGAAAAGGTGCAACCATTTAAGAGTAAGTTACAGAAAATCTTTATTGAATTTTCTACCAAGTAGGGATTCAGGCATCTTCCTACTCATCTAACTTTTTAGTATGTTCTAAATTTGGCCAATTAGGAGTGTGACCTTGACTTGGTGAATCCTGTAGCTCTCATTAGCCACTGCACCTTGACCTCGGTCAGTTGAATTGGTTCCGTCCAGCTTTGACACTACGTGACTGGAGGAAGTCAGGCTTTAGCACTGACATTGACATCCTGGGGCAAGGGAGAGCTTTAGTGTGAAATAAAATGGTACAAATCTCCCTTCTGTTAAAACAATGTAGAAACAAAATACTAAAGTTTCCCCACTCCTTCTTTGCTCAAGGAAAAGATGAGCTGAGAAAGGTGTTACCCTTTAAGCAGGCTTTAATTAAATTGTTTTTGCAGATCACTTGAGCTTAAAAACTAGTGTTGTTTCAGTTTTATGTAGCTTCAGTTCTAGGGCAAAAAAAAAAGCTTGTTTTCAAGCAAGGGATGCATCAAATGTAGAATATTTACCACCCAGGGTGTTCATGAAAGTCCCTATCTCTACCTTACCAGGTTGAGAAAACATCAATGTGTGACCCAAAACTAAATCCTGTCCCATAATAAGTGAACAATGGTCTGTTTCCCCACTGCCCCTCAATATTTAAGCAATGAAAAGATGAGGCCTCTCTTGTTAACACATTTATCTACTAAGACCATCTTGTCGGCCTTAATTGCTAGACTTGAGAAAATTGAATCTCATGAAATAAGACTGCTAATTCATATAATACATGCTATGAATGTTTATTTAGATTATAAATAATCTCGGCAATGGTCTTTTTGTATTTTTAAATTTTCCCTTCCATTCTTTGATCTTCAGAAAGTCTCCCTAAGAAATTAGAACAGCTTTTGCTTCTGTCCTGCCCACCATGGTTAGTTATATTCTTTAGGAACACTTTAAATGAAATAAACGTGCTTTCTATAGTTCTTAAGTCTACCTTAACACATGAAAGTTTTGCTTGTACCCTGACACTGTTAACTGCCCCCTCACTTCCCTTCTACTCCGTCTCCACCAGGTTAAAGCTCCACCTAAGCCAGAACGTTTGCAACCCCGTCCAGGACCCAAGGTAGCTCTCCTCTCACCTGTGAATTTCCAGAATTACTGTTCTCTAAGTGCTTCTATCATATTGTCATTTGAAAAAGACACTTGGGTATCTGATTCAATTAATTCACCAGAAAACTAGGAGGAGCACTTGGTTTACCCAAGGAATTGGGACTGGGAAAGTTTGTTAATCCAAACAACCCCCTAAATCCATGATTCTCCAAGCCAAGCCTGCAGTTCACTGCTCTGAGGGCTATAAAACCACCCCATGCTACAAGTGTCTCCTTCCATTTGCGTGGGGAAATGACAAACAAAAAGGTTACCCTAAAATTGGGAATTCATGAACTAAAACCAGCTTGTGAATAGAATTTCCCGAGGCCTCTAATTCACTTTCCTATGAAGTCTGACTGTCACGTGACACTCAGAAATGCTGCAAAGTTGTAAAGGCACAGGTCTGTGGATAACTGGGATTCCAGGAATTTTCCAGGAGGATGTTTTTGAAAATTAATCTTTATTTTTGGTCATCCTCATCAATTTAGTTTGTTATGAAACTGGCCAATGCCAGAGAGCATAAGGAAGCATGTTTGTGTCAACAGCATTCCCAGGCGATAAGCTTCCAATAATTTCACCAGTAAACAACATGTATACATTACAGTCCAAATGTGAGTTATCCATCTTCCCTTTTCTGAAGCAGGTATATCTGTTTTCCTTATATACTTCCAACCTTATTCCACAATTTTGCCTATATAATGCCACTTTATTGTTATCATTAAGTTATTTCTTTTTCTACCTAAAACTTACTTAGAGGAAGATAACAGAACCACGGAATTCTTTATCTTATCTAAATGTGTCATAATCAGAAGGCTTTGAAACTCAGCTCTAAATTATAGCATGGATGGGAATCTATTGTCCAAGCAGCTTTCCCTTTTTATTATAAGAGCTGTATGGGAGTCCATCATTTTCACATATTAGGAGATTATACTACGACAGTCTGGCTGAATCAGTGTAGATTTTTAATGTTTTTTTATTTTGTGCTTTCAAATTTCAATTTTCCCAGAGCATCTGTAATTTCGAATGATGATGAGATATTCCTGGTAAGATGCAATGTTTTATTTTTCTTCCTGGGTCTACCTCTGATCTTGTTCCAGAACACACTGATTTAGAAACACCCATTGATCATGATAGCTTTGGGGAAAACTGTTGCAACATTAATGTGCTAATTCTCTTCTTTACAGGTTGATGGTAGAACATATATGAAGTTTAAAAACATGCAAGTCTTATTAGGATTTTGCTTGGTTAAACACACTCTTATTTTATTTCTTGTGCTTTTATCACACCTGACAATTGAGAGTGCCAGATTTCTCTCCATTTCTGATCCATGGCAGCTCCAAAGCTACAGGGAAACCATGGGGAATATAACAACCTCAAAAGAGACCTTTTCCATGACACTAATGGTTGGATTTCAGACACTTTCCAAAGCTTAGTGAGAAGGGAAAACACATGGAGAAGAAACCACCAACTTTAAGTATGCTATGACTCTCAGACGTTGACTCAGAAACTATTCTATGATGAAATACTTAAGGAAAAAAAAAAAAAAGCAGAAGCAAAACAAATAAAAACAACATGCTTAGTCATTCTTTGCTTATCCTTCTTTCCCTTGTAAAAATCTGTTGTCTGGTGTCTTCTCTGGCATGTAAGGGGCTTGGAAGTCATCACTCCCATCCATCCTCACAAGTAGAAAAGCTGAGCAATGTAAAATCCAACAATTCTTAGATCCCTCGGAAGATTGAGGTCAGAGGGCAAATCATTGAACCCAAGATTGGAAAGACAGACAAGGCTAAGATTTGGGTGTGATGAGTGAGGTGAGTCACACAAGTACAGGGGAAGCTTCTGTCTTTACTGGACATTTCAATTTCTTGAGATTAAAATCCTATTTGGATATTGAAGAGTCAACTCTCAAAAGGAGCCAGTGTAAAGACTTTGGTCAATGTATACTCATTTCTAGGGTCTCCAGTGTGCAATACTGGAGTATTGCACTATTGCACTATTGCAATACTAGGTCTCCAGTGTGCCCCGAGACACCAGTAAAAAGCCTGTCCCTGGCTTCTGTTTCAGTTTGCTACATCTCCCCAAAGTTCTCTTGAGCTCCCATGTGTGTTGGCCTCCAGCCTCCATGCAAACCATTAGTGCTGGATCACTTTTAATGATGCAGACACACCTGGGAAGACTATGCCTGACTCTATTTTAACTGGCCTAATGCTTTTTGTACTTGCATGACAAATATCAGAAATCTCATCCCACCTGACTTTCAAAGAACGAAGTTCATAAAGATGTAGACCTTGGAGTCCATATTGGCTTGTCTTAGTCATTGGACAGAATCAACACATTCCATTTTCCTACATGTCCAAGGTAACCGCGGAACAGTGTTTTTCCATATCAACTGATTTATAGAGGTTTATGTTCTGCAGAACCTACCTGATAAGTTCAAACTGGTGATGGCCACAGAAGTCAGGATGCTAAGAGAGTGAGAGAAACTGTTCTTTAAACCTGCTTAAACCTGCAATAAACTCCCTCTGCCCTCAAGATGTCTTAGAAAACACAGCCTAAGTAGACACCAGGCTTTGGGCCTCACACTCTAACTACATCACACCATTAATATCCTCTTTAAAAGCAAGAGGCTGGGTTCTATAACAATATGCTTTAAACAAAAGGCAGCAGGAAATTCAAAGTTAGAGGATTCATATGGCTGCTATAATTTATTTGCACCTAAACAGAAAAATTACAGAAGATGAAGCATCATTGCCTGCAGGAGTGGTACCATGTCTGAGATCATTGTCGATTCCCTTCCTCTCATTTTTTTTCCTATAACCTCTTATTGAATAATTATTTTTTTCTTCACTTGTATATGACTCAAGCAAGCTAGACAAACAAGAATATGTTTCCTCAGTAGAAAAAACAAACAAACATAATAATTAAAGAATAAGTCTACAGTTAGGTAACAAATAGGTATTCCAAGTTTGGGGAGAAAGTTTAGAAGATTGCTCCCTCTGAAGTAGACACCAATGGGAGATAACATTAAACTGAGTAACAGTCATCATTTTGGGATGACTCACTTTGAAGGATGTTTTGTAAGTGATTTGGTGTGTAGGCCATGACATTTCCTCAGGCTCACCATTGAAACATCAATCTACTATAAAATGATAAAACATGACTTTTAATTATGAACACTCTACCACATTTCTGAAAGACACACAAGATGTATAGACAGTAACACTGAGACTGGGAATTCACTCTTCACCAAGAAGTGGCAGTGTATCTGTCAGGCAATAATGATGGTGAGCACAAAACAATGATTTCAATGTATCAAGCATGTGAGAGGAGCAATACTAGTTCCCTTAGGCATATTCATTTGAATTATTTCAACAACTTTAGAAAGCCAATTATTATTATTTCTGTTTGAAAAGTGAGCAAAGCAAGACTCAGCGATGTTACATGCCTCACCTAAAGGCACAACAGTTGGTATGTGGTTGCGACAGTATTTGGGGTCAATTCTGCTTCCCTCCAACACCTAGGTCTTCTCTAAGTGTTCTCTCTCAGCTGTTGAAGTGGATCCTCCACTAGAATGGTATAATCCTTAGTGAGACAGTCCTCAGTCATCATCCTGGCTGGACAAAATGCACCATAAAGTTCCCTAACTCAGGTCTATAAATCAGCAACTGTTTTTTAAATAATTTCTTTGTCTAAGGACCCCAGTTTTGAGGAATGTGTGCCTTTGGTATGAAAAAAAATTGCCATTCTCACTCCTGGAAGGAAGTAATTTAGTCTCTAATTTTTCCATATCCTGGATTTTGGATTTTTTTTCATGAGTTGTGTTAGTTTGAATATTTTAAAAATTATATCAGAATATTATGGGGCTACAAATGCTTTGGTCACATAAATTGCCTTTGCACCTCCCGTGTCAAAGCTACAAGCATGCCCATCCCCCAGAGAGTGTGCACTGCACCCATTAGGTATGAATTTACCCATCCCCTTCCCCCTCCAACCTGCCTGATCCCCAGTGAATGTTACTTTCATATGTGCACATGAGTGTTGGTCGATTAGTACCAATTTAATGGTGAGTACATGTGGTGTTTGTTTTTCCGGTCTTGTGATACTTCACTTAGAAGAATGGTCTCCAGTTCCATCCAGGATAATACAAGAGGTATTAGTTCACCATTTTTTATGGTTGAGTAGTACTCCATGGTATATTAATACATATACCACATTTTATTAACCAACTCATGTATTTATGGGCACTCAAGTTGTTTCCACATCTTTGCAATTGTGAATTGTGCTGCTATAAATATTCGAGTGCAGATGTCTTTTTTATAAAATGTCTTTTTTTCCTTTGGGTAAATACCCAGTAGTGGGATTGCTGGATCAAATGGTAGGTCTACTTGTAGCTCTTTGAAGTATCTCCATATTACTTTCCACAAACATACTAGTTTGCAGTCCCTCCAGCAGTGTATGAATGTTCCTATTTCTCTGCATCCACACCAACATTTGTTGTTTTGGGGGCTTTTTGATAAAGGCCATTCTCACTGGAGTTAAGTGATATCTCATTGTGGTTTTGATTTGCATTTCCCTGATGATTAGAGATATTGAGCATTTTTTCATATGTTTCTTGGCCCTTAGTCTATCTTCTTTTGAAAAGTTTCTGTTCATGTCCTTTGCCCACTTTTTAATGGGGGTTGTTTGATTTTTTTCTTACCGATTTGCCTGAGTTCTTTATAGATTCCAGTTATCAGCCCTTTATTGGATGTATAGCATACAAATATTTTCTCCCATTCTGTAGGCTGCCTATTCACTCTAATGATTATTTCCTTAGCTGTGCAGAAGCTTTTTAATTTGAAGTGCCCACTAAAGAGACATAGGCTGGCTAAATGGATTAAAAAAAATACAAGCCAAGTTATCTGCCGTCTCCAGGAAACACATCTAACCCACAAGAACTTATTCAGGCTCAAGGTGAAGGGGTTGAAAACAATATTCCATGCAAATGGAAACCAAAGAAAGCTAGTGTAGTTTGAATATTTTGAATAGCACTTGACCACTCTTGGATGAACTACTAAACTCAAGTTCTTGAAATGACAAATGTGAAGTGTAGCTCCACTGGTTTTCTATCAATTTTCATATATATATATATATATATATATATATATATATATATATTTTACAAAGAGGTCTCTCCAGGGGCAATACCAAAGAAAGACAAGTTGCTGTGAGCTTCTCACTGCCTTTGTCTATTATGCTAGCTCTTCTACCTCAAATGCTTGCCATGCCTTCTCACCTGAATCCCTTCCTCCTTTAAAATTCAGCTCAAATGCTACCAGTTCTTTTGTGAAATCATTCTGGAACCTCCCTTCCCCCAGTAAAGTCAATCTCTCATTCTTTTAAACTTCCATAAAATTTTGCATGCACTGCTCTTACATTCACTACTCTACAGTGACCCCTTCTGTGTAATTCTGCTTTCCTACACAGCCTATGTGCTACCCAACAGTGTAAATGAAGACAGTCACCTTTGTTACCACAGCATCTACTACAGCCTCTGCATAGGAAAAAATTCTCAATAAATATTTGTAGAAATGACATTTAAAAATCATGCAACCTTGTCTTTGCAAACTGTAGCCTTCAGGAAGATGTGAGAAGATGAGTACTTACTAGGGGCTGATTTTCTCCTTGAGCTTAACTGAAATCATGGCTGTTGAACAGAGTTTCTTCTAAGTTCACAGAACTTGATTGATTAGTACTAAAGTTCCTCTCGTACCTTTTATTTTGCTTGCAATTGGCCTCTCTATTTTAACATAATTCTCTGCTTATAAAAATCACAGGATGCTGCATAGGACAGTGAGAAAGGTGGAACCTTGGGAAGTCAAGGGACTTACAAAAATCACACAGCTAAGTGGGAGAGTTGAACTAGAACTCTGATTCTCTGGGCCCCTTTGCTATTCTTTCTAGTAGACCAGAGTGCTATGAAAAAACTAGTAACCCCTTTAAGCTTGTTTGTAGCTCTATATCCTACTCAGAAGTTTTTCTTTAATAGTTGCAGATGACACTATACCACAGAGAAAGTTGCCACCAGGTTTGGTGACTTTCCAGACAGGCCATTTATAAATTCGATGTTAGAAATGTTGGTCCCATACTGAGAACTATGGTTTCCTTTTTCTCAATGATAAAAACAGTAAAATGCAAGTACACATTCATCCAAACATACTGGTTGTCAATAATAAAATGGTGAGAAACAACACTAACCATAATCTGTGTTTTCCGGCTCCCAACAGTTTGATGGCCAAAAATAGGGTGTCTGTGGAATGAAAAGAAGTGGAACCCAGGTTAGACAAATTGAAAAATTAGAGGAGTTTTTGGGGTGTGAGCTGTGTTTATCTTCAGCAAGTATCTAGAACAGTTTGCCAATGATATAGGTTTTGGAATCCAGAACAAGTTCTCAGAGAGACACTGTACATTTACCATGCTGATCAATCACTCAGCCTCCCATAGGTGAAGCACCAGCAAGCAGGTGTCTAAAATTTCATACATTTGCTGCAATTTTACACCAGCTGACATGAAAGTTTTGCATTATTCAAACAAAAAGGAAAGTTCATCCACAGAGATGACTGAAAGAGTATTATATTCAGCAAGACTCAATATACCTAAATAGAACAAATTGTTTTCTATGCATTATGTATCTCAACACTGCCTTTGGTAGATCCAAAAACCTCAACCAACATCTTTCTCTGAGATCTGTCAATCACTTGTCTGGCTACATTAATTATATAATGCAGTTCTCAACATTATCCAAGTAGGTTAAAACAACTTGTTACCCTCATGTTTAAAAATATGTCTTCCTAAAGATACTAACTGCTCTAACATTTTAAACTACACAAACGAGAGATCATTTTTTGAAACTAATAATATCTCAATTGATAGATGTGATCAACAATAGGCCAAATTCTGAATCTGTCAAATTCTAGAAACTGATGGACTAAACTACAAAGAAAATGTCTGAGCAAGAAAAAAAAAAATCCTGTTATTATCATCAACATTTTATATTTTCTAAAAAGATTTCTCTAGTTCTGCTAGGTGGACGTGCTCAACTCCTGGTCTTGCAGAAATGCAATGGCCACCTCTCTACTTGGCAACCACTATTCCCTGGAATGACGCTGCCTCCAAGATTCGGTGGAACAGCGGCTGCAGATATCGGTGCCTCAGTGTCGTGGGCTTAACTATATTTATTAATTAATTATATTAACTAGCCATGGGCAGCAAGCGTTTTTGGGATAATCTCTGATTATCTGATGTTTTTACCTTCTAGGAGAGTGGCTCTCAAGAAGGGAAAATGGGTAGTCGAGGAGAACTGTTTGAATCTTTGCGGGAGAATCTTTCTAAACTGTCTGAGACCCCTGGGGGGATGTTGACGCACCCTCCACTCTCTGTTGGGAATTACAACAGTATAACAAAGAAGACTGCTAGTAGTGGTTTTGTGCACATGTGAATAAAATCATAGCAGGAAAGGAAGAAGAAGAAGAAGAAGAAGGAGGAGGAGGAGGAGGAGGAGGGAGAGGGGGAGGGGGAGAGGGAGGGAAGATTGAACCACTAGATAAAGGGGGACATCAAGACTTTATGAGTCACCCTCATTACCCCAATTACCCATTACCCTCATTACCTCATCACTTGACTTCATAGGAGATGAAGCTATGAGGACTTGATTTCTTGGAAATAAAATTGGATCCAGATTCTCAGGGTACCATATGAATACAAAATAGTTAAGACCTTGCTTTCATGTGGGGTGCTAGTTTTTCAGATGCTTTTCATAGAGGACACTACTCCCTTTGAGGTGCTTCTTTATTTTGGGGGTGTGTGTGTATGTGTGTGCGTTTGTGCACATCTATTTACTTGATTTTAAAATATCTAGTCAGACTCGTCAGACATACACTTTTTTTCCTCAAAACCATAAGAAATGTTCTCAGCCGAATTCTGATAATTTTTCTTGATTCTCTATCATTTACTTTAGTGAGAATGTCATGACTCTAAAAATAAAGAATGAAGCCATTTTACCCCGTGCAAATATGCGGAAATGCCATAAAACCAACATTCCTCACTAATATTGTAAGTTTTGTTTTCCTAGGAAAAATGTTTTGATTTATAGTAAAAGATAATATGAGAATAACAAACCCTTAGAGTTCATTGGCATTTAAATACCTGTTTTTATAGTGCTACTAGACTTTAGGACATTTTAATGCACGAGTTTCTCTGTTTTTCCGGGTTGGTTTCCTTAGCTAGGATGAAACCCACCCGAAGTCCAGCCGCTGCTCAGTAACCTCTGGCACACATGCTAATGTGTCAAAAGTCACAAAAGAGACCCTATAGAATGATGTCACACCTCAATTTCAATTAGCTAAGAGGGGAGGATTAGGCAATTGTGAGTTTATGGTAAATACAAAAAATAACATGATTGAAACATGTACCAAAAATTTGAGACAAATGTACACACTGTGTCATGCCAGTGAAATTAAGTTAAGAGCTCTGTCGGTCTCAAATTCGTGCTCTGAAGCTTCCTTAGATTCCTAATGATGGTTAGACTCTCAGCCATTCCCTGGAGGAATTATACACCTGGCATCCCAACTTTTCTATTTTATTTATTTATGGTTTTTAAAATCTTTCAATGAGTTGAATTTCAGTTCAATGTAATAAAGAACTTCCTGCCACTTGGAACTAACATAAAAATGGAAGGGAACACCTTGAACGATAATGTGTTTTCTATTAATAAAGCTGTTCAAATAGAGACTGATTAATGCCTTGGTAGACATTATGGTAGGAATTCAGTGAAGCCTGACTTTTCTGTTATTTCTTTTTTAATCTTGATTTTAGGATTCTATGATTATTAGATTTATAAATGTTATATTTATATACTATTTCAAATATGGAAGGGTTGTTAAAATACATAACATTTAATATTTGACATTAATTAATGTAATTTTAGTGTGATATGTATACATAATGTTTGTTTTATATCTATCTATTTTAGCACATTGAACTTGACAATACTTAGAGTTTTGCCTATAGAACTCTGCCTATACTTAGAGTTATGCAATTCATACATCATTTGTACCCATTCCCTTGCTTTTTAAAGTTCTTTAAAAAACAGTTTCTCCTTTTCTCCTGAATGTACGGTGGTCCCTTCCTTCATACCATTTTTGACCCATGAGCAGATGAAGACATTTAAACCTTTTCGGCCTACTCATTTCAGTCTGAGTCTCCTTTAAAAATCAAGACATGTTAGTTGCATATAAACAATTTATTTGCTAATCACCAATAATTCCTATTTTTTTAAAACTTTACCATTGGGATCACAAGTTACTCCAACTTAATGATGAGCTGTTTTAATCTACCATTACTTTAAGTGTAGCTGTATAAAGAATAAAGCTCCATTATTTTTCAAACCTTTTTAAATTAAGTAATTTAACTAAATGGCTTGAATACTTAGGTCAGTATCACAGTTTCAGGAGATAGCTTTATTTCTAGCTATGCAGTGCAAAAATGTCCTATGATTATTTGCTCTGGGAGAAGTGGTCCCTAGGATGGGGCAGGAAAACTGATTGAGGAAGATAATGATCTCTGAAATGATTTTTTTAAAGCAAAGGATTAAAATGATTTTTTAAGGTATATTTCCTCTTTGTTCTCAGTTGTTCCAAATAAATTTTAGGCACCCAAATTACTACTACATCATTTATTTATACATAAAGCATTTAATAATACTCAGAACAAATGAGAAGAATGCTCCAATGTCTGAAAGTTGGACTAATGGGGAGAACCCTCCAGAAAATACCTACAGGAAATTAGCTAGAATCTGAAACCTGGCATTATATTCACAGGCTAGAATCTACCATGCAGTTATTAATGAGCCACAATGTCTAATGAAATGTAGAATACACTTCAAGTAAATCATTGTGAACTCAAGTGTCAACTCTATGCACAGTGAATGAAATTAGAGTCCACAATCATTGCTTGAAAGAGGAATAGTGTCTGTGTCATTTGAAAATGACCTACAATGACTCATCAGTTTGCAAGTTATCTAAGGTATCCTCTCTAAGATGACTGTACACACACAACATGCCATCATGCCAGTCTTCACAGACCTGTGGAAGGGCCTCAGATACTGACATGTAGATGGTTGGTATAATTAGCTACATTCTACCTTGCAGCTTTAAGCATGCTCACAAGAGTTTACCTGGACTGAAGATGGTTTTGGATCACAGGCAAGGGCCAGAGTATAATAAATTTAATTATATCTCTCAACTTCCTTCCTAGCAGCTAAATGCAACTTACAGATAATGACGACTTTCCAATCTTCCTAAGTTCCATGAAGTCACTTTCTCAATTCCCCTTAAGCTCTTTATATAAAACAGAACTTCAATCATCACACAGGTCAGCTTTCAAAGATAGGCTTAACTGAGCACATTCCATCTCAGTCAGTGTTTATTGCTTTTTATGACTTAAGTTTAACATTAATTAGTTTCTAACTAGTCTAAGTCAAAGTAAAATGAGTTTTAGTTTTCAAAAGTTCTGTCAAATGAAAAAACTAACAACCAAACACAATGCTTCTAGTTTACTGTTAAAGAACATTTCCATGAAACTTACTTGAAACCGGTAAAAGGTGCCGTCATCCTTGAGTGTGAGGACGTGATCTGAGATGGGAAAGAAGTAGCCATGGGCCGCCATCAACGTTCCCAAATGGAGCGCCTCCACTGCGTCATGGAAACAAAGAACATATGAAAACGTTTTCTGTTTATTGATTTATAGAACATTTTGTGTGCTTCCTTTGGAGGGCACATTCTCCGCATTCTGAAAACCTGGCTTTGTATTTATTCTCCTTTTTTCAGCTCTTTCAAAAAAGGTACTAATACGGGTCTGGTTCCTGGTAGTGACTGCAGTGATCAGACTGATCCCAGGACAACCTGCCCATGGGAAGATAAAGTTATGGAACATTGAAACTGGAAGGCTTTTCTGAATCTTCAGGATCTGGGGCACTCATCTCATAGATGGGATATGTGTTCACTCTGTGTTAATATTCTCCCACAAACTCCACTTGGCATGCATATAGCACTTTAAATTTTCAAAAATCTTCACTTACACCCCTTTCTCCATGTCATGGACATCTAGTGCTATCAGCAATTTTTCTAATGATATGGTCCATGATTATGTGATGCTAACACGGAATCTTAAGGCATCAAGGACCATTCGTGCTGCGCCATTGAGTCTACAGTCTTGTGATCATCTGGACTGTTCTAGCTTTGACTGTTCATTACGGAGTCTTAGATATGGACTAGGAAAAGGTTTATTTGATAATCAAAATATTACAGTCAGAATATTAGGCTGTAATACTCATACTCCTTCTATAGCAGCCAACACTTTCTTCCAACAGAGGGTTAATAAAATTTGGTCAAGAGGGTTATTACAGCATTTGTGCAGGGATGACATAAAGTTTTCTAACTTGAAGTCTAGAAAGTATGGAACTATGCAAAATAGTTTTCTAGTCCAACATAAAATTATATGTATGGTCATCTCTCGGTGTCCCCGGGGGGATCGGTTCCAGGACCTCCTTGGATACCAAAATCTGCAGATGGTTAAGTCCCCTAGTCCACCTGGCATATCCTTGGATTTTCAATCCATGGTTGGTTGGATCTGTGGACATGGAACCTACAGACAGGGAGGGCCAACTGTATATAGAAAATGTAAAAAAAAGTTTAGATTTATTTATCTGTTTGTGTATCTTTATATACATTTCTTTTATAGATTTATTTCTATATAGCTAAAATAGCTCTTTTAGATTCTGATAGCAATTCCAGGACTATGTGGATCTATCTGTATCTCCAGCCATCAGTCACGGGGAATTTTTACACCTCAGCGAGAACTGAGTCGCTAAGCAGCTGGCTAGGCACAGCTGAGTGTAAGACTCCCCTCCCTCCCAGCCCCCCACACCCACATAAATCATAAATTTGCTGCTAAATTTTTATCATGTGGTATTATGTTGCCCCTTGGAATTGTTATCTAGCATCTCGCAAGCATTTTAATTGGTAACTTCTACTTCTGTAATAAAGAACGACCGCTAATCCTCCTCTGCCACGTCCCTGCAAGACTGTTATTATTAAAACTCTGGAGTTGGGGCGTAATTGTGAGAAGAACGAGAAGTTTGGAGACATCCACCGTCTTTTGTTACTTATGTTCTCAGTGCCTCCCCCAACTGTTGATAAAGGCAATAAACTCACTGTGCAGGGTTGGTGTGAAAATGACATAAGAATAAACTGGAAATGAAGTTGGAGCAGTGCCTCCTGCCTGGTATATGCTCAGGATATGGTAGCTACTGCGCTTCATTATTTACACACTGAGTGATTTTTACTTTTCTCCAACGTACTTTCAGAGAATCCACTTCCACAAATTTGCCTTCCAGTAGGCTGAGTGAATGTTCCCAAGACAAAGAGATGATAAACGGTTAAAGTGATAGATATGCTAATCCCTGATTTGATCATTACTTACTGTGTACATGTATCAAAATATTACTCTGTACCCTATAAATATGTACAAAAAAACTAGGCTGAGAGAGGGAAGTTGACAGTCCTAAATATACACTTCTATCCTTTTTTTTTTTGGATTGTCTGTAAAATTGAGATGATAAAGGGATCTGTAAGGATAGCTGGTCCATAGTAATGAGCAGGTGTTTACACCTTGGTCAAATCCTGAATCCCTGGGCAGTCCACCCCAGCCAGGGAGCATCAGGCAGAGAAACACACAACATTAGTTGCAGGATTTCAAAGTCAGGTGAACCACCTCTCTTCTTATAGCCATCTTTATTTATTTTAGTGTCAGCAGTCATTGGCCTGGCAAAATAGCATTAGCACACTTTCCAAGAAGAGAAATTAAGTTATAGTATATGGGGAAGTTTTCAAAGTATAGAAACAAGAAGGGGAATCTGAGATGCCCAGAAATAGATAGTAAATAGCTTCTGAGCTCTAATCGTAGGAAAGAGTATGATTCAAATCAAACCAAGAAACAACCAAAAGCAGATGGGCACTAAAGTGTTGATGAGGATTAGAAAAGTGTAGTGAAAGTAAATATAGAGAGACAGCAAAAAAGACAATCAGAAGGGAATGAGAACAAGAATGCCCTTTGTTCCCTCCCTGCATCTTGTTAGCTACTAACTCTCTTACAGCTTATACACCTCTGGAGGGCATGGTGCATGTTTGCAGGTTCTTCTTTCTGTAGCACCACCATAATTAGGCCTTTTAAATGCATACTGATGAGAATGACAGAGAGTGAATTAGCTAGTATCCTCCACCTCTCTTTTTCTAAGGTACAAAACTCTATTTTTGTTTGATTTGACGATATGCATTCTCATGTTACACCTCCTCCAAGTGATACTCATGTTCTATCCTTTTATGATTAAGGACAATTCATTTTGATGAGTTTGCATCATGCCATGAATTCAGTAGAGATATATTGATGGGGATATAGATAAAACCTCATAGGTTGAGGTCTAATAAAATCTTTTGACTTACTATTTAAGAGGACTGACTGCTCATGAAATGATTTCAAGGACTTTTTTCAAATAGTAACCTAGAGAGACTGAAATTATAGTTGACATTAGGTGCTCATTATGGGACCTCCTGAAAACATGGCTCAAGGGCAGAATAAATGCTTAGATGAAAAATCAGAAAGTTGGAGTGAATTTGCTGCTTCATTTAAGACTATAAGCTTGGCCCTTCGCTTGTCAATAGCAAAAATAGCTATTGAACCAATATTTGATGAACAAGTAAATTTATGAATAAATGACATGAAGAACATGAAAAACAGCACTGCATGGAAAAGTACCAAACTAATTATTGTGATGATGAATAGCTTGTTCAGCTCTTCCAAGATAATATAGATGTTCATATTCTCTTTTCCAAATATTTTTATAAGCTTTTGAGATGGGGTTATTGCGGCTATTGTGTTGTGAGAAAAGATAATAGTGATACTAACATTATAAATGCCAGTAAGAGATCTTAGAGTGGGCTTGGGGTAGTGTTCTCAAAGTTGACTTGTTAATTGTTAGTGATAAACATGGAGCAACCCTTCCCTGTGGTCCCAACTGCTCCTAAATCAGCATCACCTTAATCTAATAGAGTCTGGAAGATCACTGACAGTCTTGGAACAAAGTGTTGAAAGAGTTTAATGAGTAATCCATCAAGGTCCCCCTCCCAATAATGGCGTACCAGATGGCTCAGTTATGTTGCACTTCTCGACAAAATAATCGCTACTTAATCTTCTTGTACATGTGTTATTTGCTTCACCCACACAGCCAAAGTTCAACAATAAACCTACCAAGAAATTCTGGTTTATATTTTGTTTGGATATTCAAACCATGAGCACATGGAAAAATAAAAATCCATCTCCAAACAACTGTTAATCTGTGAACAGCCTAGTGCAGCTCTGTTAAGTCTGACGCATTCAGAGAATGATTTCACCCCAAACTTTGAAGCAACAGAATTACTATCACTCTCTAAAAGCAAAAGGAATGCTACACAGCATAATTTCCTTTTGACCACAACTACTTCAAAAAGTTAACAGGACAAAAAGCATATCATAAAAGAGGTTTGAGTTTTTCAGTGGAAAGCGCGCTATATTTACAACATAATTTCAAAACTCAAAGTCATTATTTCCCTCATCCAGGGCCTCAACTTCTAGTAGCCTCATCTCCTTCTGAATACAGCCGATAATTTATAAGTGATAAAAAATGTCTCTGAGTTCAAAAATAATAATCAAAAACCATCTCACTAAATCTTATATTTTTATTCTTGTCATATGGTACTTACTTTTACATGCATGTATTAAAAATGTGGTTGTTTCATTATCAATGCACAACATAAATATGATTAGAGTATGGGGAGAAATATTTTAGAAGTCTAAATAGAAAAGAAAATGACTGCTGATGATATGGTTATCAAGGAAATAGAAATGTTAAAAAGTAAACAAAGTAAAGTTACTTAGTAGTAAAATAACAGGCATTCTTCATGAGGATTCTGAGTCACAAAGGAAGAATTTTGTTGGACTTGTTTAAGAAGACACAGGAGTGGTCATTTTAGAAATCCTCCAAAATATTATACTTATTTTTAGAACTGACATTTGAAAAGGTAAAATTAGTCATGTAGAAAATCACATACGCAGAACATTTTATTCTCCAACAAAACCAAGTAAAAATGCACTATTATAATATGTAGAAGTTTTTGAAGTAAGCTTATTTTTTCTCAAAGGTAGGAGTTAGTATAGATACACTAAAAAAGATATACAGATGACAAATATGTGACTCATTAAGAAAATAAAAATTAAAAAAGTAACTAGATACCACTGCACACCTCCTAGAATGATCAAATTCCAAAAAAAAAAAATCGATGATACGTATAGATGGGAAGGTTGCAAAGCGGTACATATTGATGAGTAGGTTGCAAAGTGTTAGGAACTTTCATTCTTTTCTGGTGGGAATGAAAAATAGTGCAGCCACTTTAAAAAACAGTTTTCTATTTCCTCATAAAGGTAAAAACAGCCACCATCTGATCCTAAGTATTTACCCAAATGATAGGAAAACTTAAGTCCACACCACAAAAAAAAAATGCCTATGAATGTCTATAGTATTTTTTATTTATAGTGCCCAAAACTAGAAGTGACCAAGATTTCCTTTAATAGGTGGGCAAATTATACTTCCATATAATGAAATATTATTTAACAATAAAAAGTTGTGAAGTATCAAGTCACCCAAAGACATGGGCAGATTATGAATGCATTTTGCTAACTGAAAGAAACCAGTCTGAAAAGGTTATATACTCTATGATTCCATTTATATGACAGTTTCCAGAAAAGGAAAAACCATAGAGATGGAAAAGATCAGTGGTTGTCAGGGATCTGTTGGGGAGAGAGTTAAAAAGGTGAATCACAGGAAAGTTTCGGGGTAGTGAAACTATTCTGTATGAATGTAAAGGTAGATAAATGACACTATGTATTTGTCAAAACCCACAGAGTATTACATCACATAAAGTAAACCTTAATGTGTGCAATTTTAAAAAATCATGTAGGGAGTTGAGGAGTCCACAAATGGAGTTCTGACTATGACAGAATAATCTAACTACGTTACACATGTGTGAAACAACCTCATGGAAGAGGGTAGGGTAAAAAGTTGCTGGCCTATATCACTTTGGAAGTGAGTAAGGTTTTAAGACCAAAGGCAGAAAGAACTATTTATAAGCACTGTACTCTAGTTGATAATGTTGTTCCTTGCAGGTGTGGGCTAATGACTCTGAAAACCATTGCATCAGTATAGTGGCATTGCACAATCAAGTAAATGGATGGCAAATGGTGTGAGTCACAGTTCTTACCATTGGAGTGGGAGGTTACAGATAAGCAAGAGGAATAGGCTAAAAAGACACATGTGATAATGGATGCAATTTGAAGACATCGGTATTAACTCATGTTCACCTTTACATAGATAACAGATGCTTACATGCAGAAATTTTTATATTATAGATGTGTACATACACAGGATAGTACATGCACATATATTTCCTTGCCCTGTCAGCAGAGAGGAATTTGAGGAAACTCTACCTAACAGCAATGAGCACACCTAGACTCTAATTTCTGATAGCATTCTCCAAAGAAAGGAACTACAGCTTCTTCAAGAAACATCTGAATCTAGGACTGGGGTAAGAAATATATAAAATAAGCCCGGAGCATCTTGTAGTGCCAGAAAGTAAGGAAAGGCTGAAAACAAACACCTAAAACTTAAACAGAAAACTCCCACAATGATGGGGTATGTCAAAGAGATGCAAGAGCCAACTCAAACAGTCCCCAATGGCCAAAGATGGAATAAATTTAGCAAAAATTAAATTTTTTTTTTTTTTTTTTTTTTTTTGTTGAGACAGCGTCTCATTTTGTTGCCAAGGCTAGAGTGAGTGCCGTGGCATCAGCTTAGCTCACAGCAACCTCAGACTCCTCGGCTTAAGCGATCCTACTGCCTCAGCCTCCCGAGTAGCTGGGACTACAGGCATGCGCCACTATGCCCGGCTAATTTTTTCTATATAGATTTTTAGTTGTCCATATAATGTCTTTCTATTTTTAGTAGAGACGGGGTCTCGCTCAGGCTGGTTTCGAACTCCTGACCTTGAGCAATCCACCCGCCTCGGCCTCCCAGAGTGCTAGGATTACAGGCGTGAGCCACCACGCCCGGCCGCAAAAATTAAATTAAATTAGTATTGGATTATATAGTATAAGATATCTATCGGTTCATGTTGATGAAAATAAATATCTGAATAAATAAACAAATGGGGGAGAACAGACAAATCTCCCCTGCTGGAAAATTCCAAATAATTTATGTAGACACTTCACCCTGAATGAGGTGGAGCATAACTCCTCACTCCTTACATTTGGGCTACACTTAGTAACTTCTTTCCAAAAAGAAGGAAAAAGGGGAAAAACCGAGTCCCTTTACAATGAATTTTACATCAACAGTGATGTCATGTTTATAGTATATACACCTAAATGCATATTTACAAACTGAAAGAAGCCAGTCTGAGAAGGCTATAGCGTATTTGACTCCACTTTATATGACATTCAGGTAAAGGTAAAACAATAGAGATGATAAAAGCCATCAATGATTTCCTGATGTGATGAAAATGGCACTTTCCATCCGTGGTTTTCCACCGCAAAACTCGTAACGCCTGTCCAATCATGAGAAAAAACATTAAACAAATCCCAATTCGGGGACATTGTACAAAATGCCCAACCAGTACTCCCCAACACTGTCAAGGTCATCAAAAACAAGAAAAGTGGGAGAAACTGTCACAGTCTAGAGGAGCCTAAGGAGCCATAACAACTAAATGTAACGTGGTATCTTGGATGGAATCCCGGAACAGAAAAAGGACACTGGGTGAAAAGAGAGGAATTCTGAAAAAGCATGGATTTCAGTTAATATTAATTAATGTTAAATTCTTTAATATTAACTAATCCAGTTAACAGTAATATTAATCAGTATCAATATTAGTTCATTAGTGGTGAGAAATATATCCTACTAATGTAAGGTATCAATAACAGAGGAAACTGGGGATGGGAATAGAGGAACTCTTTGGGTTATTTTGTGATTTTTCTGTAAATCTAAATCTATTCTGAAATAATGTACTTTTAAAGAACAAATTACAATTCAAAAATCTACTGTGTAACCTGTATGGAAAGGTCTATGCAGGACATCAAACAAACAAGTAGGGGGAAGAAGTCAGAGAATGTTGTACAGAGATGGTGACCTTTCCTTGAGCGGTGGCTTGAAGAATAAGTAGAAGTCTAATGAGAGAGAGAGAATTGAAAGGCAGAATAGTTCAAGCAAAGGCCTGAGGCATGTGGTGGCTGGGTACACTTGAGGAACTGCAGTCAATTTGGCATAACTACAAAAGGGGAAAGCATCAGGCTGGAGGAGGAGGCAGGGCTGTGTGCTGAAAGTCCTTATGGGTACTTATTCCTCTAAGAAGGCAGAACCTTTGAAGAGGTTTGACTTGGAAAGTGACAAAACAATGCGAGCTAGCTAGCTATATTTATTTGTTTCCACTGTGTTCCAGATACTGTGTTAGATACTTTTGCTTCACTATGTTTTATCTTTGCAACAAACACAAGATTAGAGTTTGCTCTTTAAAAAAAAAAATCATTCTCCAAAACTGGAGAACGGATTGAAAGGTAATAAGGCTGGAGGGTCTTTGGGGAGGTAACTGACACACCCTTTTATCTCTTCTTGTCTATTGGCTTTATTCTGTGTGCTTGGAAACAATTTCAACTTTTCCCCCGTTATTGAATGGGACATGCTTTGATTGTGGTCTTCACTTTCTTCCCCTTACTCAACTCACTCCTTAATGGTGCTCTGCAGGTCAGCTTTTATTCTTCCTCTATAAAGTTGAGTGATTTTTCAATAGCAATATGCACAGTTTCAGATAGAGATAGGAACATCGTGAGATTGATCCAGGATCAGACACTCTCTTGGTGGATGCACTGGAAGGATGAGATTAGAGGAAATTGAGAGCAGCTGTTAGTTGAAACATCTGGTTGTTTTGCTGCTGGTGTAATGATTGTTCCAAAGCTGTCCTTATCTGTAAGCGAGGCAGCGACGGGTATATTGATCACCACTGTGCCTCCAATGCAAGCACAGACACATTTTGTATACGCATTAATAATTTATTAAATGGATAACTGGTCCTTTCTGCAAACCTGATTTCTCTATTTTACCACTGTGTCATTATCACAGGGGGAGTATCTAGATTGTTTACCTTATGACCTACCAAAAGGGGCATTTTACTCTAACTTGAGACAGAAAGATGAAGAGATCAGAGATGAAGAGATATCATATCTGTTTTTGAAGAGTTTCTAAAAAGAATATTCCCTTGCCTTTCCTGACATCCCACCTATTTTAAATAATTTTTCCCTTTCAGACACTTGTTCTGTTCTCTTGGGTAAGTGTCCCATGTGTGGTCTAAACCCTGGTCTCTGTCCTCTGCGTGGACAGAGGTCTGATGGTGACTAACTAGATGTGTCAACTTCAGACATCTTCAAACAAGTTGATGTTTCAGTTTCAAGGTGAAAAAGATTATTACACTAAGTTATGCTCTTTATCTTTGCATCACCTAAGAAAATGTTTTTAGCCCTATTTTATTATTCTCATGTGTTTACTTCTTAACTCTTTAATGACTTCAGCGCTACTCAATCCACTCTCTCTCAGGCCTCTACTGTTCTCATCATTCACAAAATGTAACATCCCGCAGAGGTCCCGTGTAAGACGCTGGGAGAATTTTCACAGCATTTGTATAACATAATCTAAGCAATAGCTATATTTCTCTTCCATTCTTTATTTTGAAACTTCACCTCACTGCTAATTTCCTTGCATCTTTTTCTCTGACTTCATGCGCCTTAAATAGATCGTTTGGTAAAATGCCTCACTTTCCAGTTACACAGGTGGCCCCAACCACACACAGCATTATTTGACTTTTAGTGGCAGCCCCTCAAACCACGTCCCCAGGATTTCCATAGAGTGAGTGACCATTTGACAAAGTCGGCAGGATGTGCAGGTGCAGTGAACAGGGCTCAGAATGGCTGCCACCAGCCCCTCCTTCCCAGCAGCAAGGCGGGAGGGCCCGCCAGCTGCCAGGCTTGTCAAACTTCATTGTTTGTTCCCATTTCTCTTACAAAGGGCTCCGTGGAACAGCAGGGGCGTGACGCCAGGATATCCAGTTAAGGAAATTTTAGTTCCTATTGGCTCTAGGATTGACACACAAGTTAGGGCATTGGATAAAAGTTTTTACATTTTCAATAATTTGTTTCTGTTTATGGTACCACACCAGTGACCAGAAATTTATTAGGCTGCCATTGTACATCTGTTAGTAAATCTGGCTTATTTGTCAAATCTGAGGGCCCAGTTGGGAGCTGGAAAGCATTAATACGCTTAGAGTGAATGTTCGTAAGAAGGCAAGGCAGTGGAAATTTCCTTATTGTAGAGGGACAAGGTGCTGTCCTTCCTTAATGGCTGTTCATTGCACACCAGACTGAGCAAAAATATCTCAGTGGAGCAATTTTGAGCTTTGTGTGGTGCAACCACTCAACATCTTCATCTTATCAACTGCTATTCACTGGCATGAACCTGTCATTCCAGAAATGCTGACCTACCTACTCATTCTCCCTAAACTATAGGAAAAGAAATATCTACTTAGAAATGCTACTTTTCTAAGCCGGAACTGATCTGACCTTGAATCATTTTTTTTTTTTTAAAGACAGATTTTCTACAGGGTGTCAAGATATTTTCTGATCATGTTAAATTTTTTGAAAAACACTGAGGGGGAAAAATATGAAACCATAACCTAAGCAGTTGTTTCACTTAATATGATATTATTTTAGGCTTAGGGATACATTTCCAACTGAAAAATTTGTCTTTTATGATTTTTATGAAATTCTCATTATGACCTTGCTATGCCTTTGCTTGAGTTTTTGAGAACGCTCCAGTATTGCAACCACTAAATTATGTTTTGCTTCTAACAGGAGCTACTATTTGCTCATAAAACTCACTTTCCACAGAATAAAAGCAAGTTCCTTAGGCTGTTTCAGAACACTTAGAGCATTTTCCTGAAGTTAGGTAACATCTCCCCTTGTTTTTATTCAGAAAAAAAAAAAGATAGATTATTTGAAATCTATGGATAAAAATCCTGAGAAGTTTCATTTTCTGTTTACAACTAAACACTTTCTGTGTTGTGGAGGATCGTGAGAATACGGGGTTTTTCACTTTGAAGTAACCTCCACTTAGACCTTAAATTATGAATGTGGAAATGTCTCTTATATATTTTAAAGTGATATATGTAAGATAAAACAAGTCATTTTTAACACTAATATTCTCTTTGTTAATTATATTCAATTCAATAATATTTACTGAGCACCCAATGTGTGCCAGGCACTCCGTGGGGGTCAGAGACAGAGCAAAGACTTTCTACTTATAAAGCTCATACTCTAGTGACTTTGTGGAAAGTCCCGACTTTGGGAAATGTCCTGAAGTCAGATCATTATGTGTCAATAAGGGGGGACGGTCCATGCCCGTATCAACAGGGGTGGTGTTTGTCATGTCAAGATATACTTGGAAGAGGTCAATCTTAAGAAGTCCTTGGAAGAGGTCAATCCAAGAGTCAGATATGAGAATTCAGAACATGTGACTGAGAGAGTAGGATGAAGGAAAACTTTTCTCTTGACTAGCAGTCAATTTAGCCCAAATTAGACTCTGGGCCTAAAAATGCCTAGAAGATTTTCGGTGTTGATGTTGACCAGTGACCCTAGATATTAGGAGAGCCACAGGGAAGTAGCTTCTAAAGGACTCAAGGATAGATCTGGGCTGTGAAAGGACCATAGTTACTCTGTGTGTTGTATTTTCCTTCTACAGTCCCCAGAGCTCAAGTAAATCTTATGAAACGTAGAGTCCAAGAGACCACAGGGGAAGTCTGTGAAGTGGTACAGGCTTCATAATATCCCAGGCAGGAGCCGTGCCCTTAGGATCAGAGTGATTGTGCCAAGAAGCAGGGATCTCAAAAGGAGGCTGTGGAAAGGGTGTGGGCAACACCAGTAGATGGGAGCAAAGAGACATGAGTTACTGGCTCACGAGTGGCCCAGGAAAACTAACAGATATGGAGAGCGGGGAAGACATTGAGTGGGGCTAGCTCCAATAACAAAGCCAGTGTTGGCTCAGGCCTTCAAAGAAGACTAATGGACGTGCTGGAATTTGAGCTATGGCTATCTGGAGGGGCTTTTTATGAGTGCCATTTAGTCTCTTCTTTTCATTTTTTCATATTTCCCAAGTTATCTATGGTAGACTTACATTGCTTTTTTAGAATTCAACATGTTCTAAGAAAAATGTGTGCATCATAAGTTACTACCTGTGACAGCTGACTTCCCTCCCTAAGTCAGGACTGCAGAACCATCTGCCAAGCAGTTGGTTGAGGAAATACCCAAGGAAGACCCGGCAGATCACTTACTGAGGGCCAACTATTCACTGGCAAAGCTTCCAGAATAGCATAAAAGAGTGATGTGCTCATTGTTTCTCACACAGAAGTCCACGGCTACCCAGACCACACACGTTTTCACAGATGAACTCCAGCAGGGGAAGAATCAAACGTCAGCTGTGCTGAAACAAACGAGTAACCTTGGACAGTCTGAGAACTGACACTCCCTCTTCCTATGGGCATTGAGTCACATCACAGTGGAAGGCACACCTGGCAGATCTCCTTCAAAAAATGTGGTTTAAATCCAAAGAGCAATTCTTGATGGAAAATGACACAAATCCCAATCTGAGCATGTGCCCCATGTGAAATGGAGATAATCAGAATTCTACACGGTGTACATAATGTACTCTCACGGGTCTCCAAGCCTAGGTATTAGTGAGCACGGCAGGAAGCAGCAGGACTTCTGGATAATTCAAGAGGGCCCAATCAGTTGAATTTAATATAACTACAAAATTAACAAAAGCATTTTGTCTTATTAGACTTGATGATTCCCTCGCCTAAAGGGGAATTTTCAAAATTTAAAAATCATATTACATGTTACAATTGAGGTCCTTAGACTCATCATTTTAAAATGGGTGATATTTTTACAGCACATAAGTAACCTGATTTGTGGTTTGCAACACACGGTGGTGAAAAGAGGGGTACATTCATGCCAAGGTAGGATCATACTGAGATTACAAAGCTTCTATCAGCACCCTTATCATGCTTTTTGTACTGCTGTAGCTAGCATTTCCTACCATTCTTAGTTGTAATAAAAGAAAAAGCTTCATGAAACATGACATATAAATAGAATGAGTAGCGTTGTTCCCAAGTATTGAGGGGAAAAAACTGAACTCATTCCTCAGCTGGGAAATAAGCAATACTGTGTTATCTTTAATAAAAGATAATGGGACCTGACTTTTCAGACATCTCTTACACGATTGTCTATGGCCCCTTCTGGCTAACAGATGTAATCATACATTTCCCTGTCATTTTCTGAGCGGCCACCCTGATGAGTAGGTATATCTCTAGATGATACCCTGTGCTCTAGGCCTCCATAGCTTTTTCAAATCCTTTTTATTTTTCTTTCCTTCTTCCTATTTTTCTTTTCTTCTTCCTTCCTTCCTTTCCTCCCTTTTTCCTTTTTAGCAAAAGGTTGTTTATGTCCTATTTCTTTCTCAAACAAAACAATCAAGTTGGCTTATAACAGGAACATGCATATCCAGAAGGTTAATACAATAAAAAGTGAAGACCTACCAAAAAAAGAAAAAAGCAAATAGGAAAACCAGCTACTGGAAGAATCAGACAATGCCACAGCAAAATTGTGCTTTTCCATATAGTCTGTGGAGTAATCTTCGTGTTTTTTTTTTTTTTTTCTGGTGGATGATATAGAAATATCAAGCTCTGCTGCAATAGGACATGTTCCTAAGTGTAGTTAAACAAATATTTAAAAGTCCATTGAACCCTGGCCTCATTATGTTTGCTCAAGTTCTATAAAATAAAAGACAGAAATTCTAATTAGATTCCCAGGTACTTTTAGTATTTTTCTTAATAGTTGACTACTCTAATAAGCAATACGTGAAAAATAAGCCAATCAGATAAACACACGAGAGGTCACAAAACTTTGGGACTGGCGTTTATAGATGCATGTGCTGGCCAGCACAAGCCAAAAGAGGAAACTGGGACAGCCCAACTACCTGCTGGATCTCTAACAGACACACTGTCTGGCATTACGTCTGACACACCGGGTATGAATCAAGCTCTGGTCCGTAGCTCAGCTTGGAGTCTCAGGGACCTCACCTGTTCACACATCTCTGCATCCACACCCGGCATAGTCCTTTTCTACACTGACTTATCCACAGGATTTGCTTTAGCAAATAGGATAATAGTGAATGTGACAAAAACAGAAACTCATGTTGTGCTTGAAACCCTGAGAACACCAGGGTAAGAAGCCAGCGGTAGCAGGCTGAAGGATGAGAGGATGAGAAACGTTTAGCAGACAGCCTACCAAGTGCCAGATATGCCAAAAATGTGAGGTCATCCACTCACAATCTGGCTATAGTGCACCAGCGAGCAAAGCAGAAAAGAGCCAACAGACCCAGGCCAGAAGTGGGGACCAGCTGACCCCCGGGATTATGAGCTAAATACAATGGCTGTTATTTTTTTTCTAAGCTACGGAGTTTTGGGGTGGTTTATCATACACTAAAAACTAAATGATATGATAGAATAATATTTCAGGCAATAAGGAAAACTAGCAAAAATTATTACAGCGAAGAAGAGAGAGTCCATGTTCTTTGCTTCCTGCGTAGAGACCTGGAGGACCCAGATTGATCTCGCTGCAGGAAGGACGGAGTCGAAGGCCCAGGCAGAAAGAGCCTTGCACAGCTTCAGAGAGTCCCATGCCTCCGAATGACAAGAGGGCAGAAAAATCTCCTTCATGCAGCTGGGAGTAACATAGAAAAACAGCACAGGGCTTTAGGAAACACAACCCACTTTCCTAGTTTAAGGACAAATGGCTTGCCGTGCCCTCACAGTGACCTTGGCCAAAGCAAAGAGTGGTAGTGGATAGCACGCTTCCCCGTGGATGCTGTAATGATTAATCTTATTAATATATGTCAAATTGGCTAGGCCACTGTACCCAACATTTGGTCAGACACCCGGTGTAGATGTTGCTGTGAAGGTATTTTTAGAGGAGATTAATATTTAAATCAGCAGACTTTGATACAGCAGATTATCCTCCATAGCATGGGTGGGCTTCATCCCATCAGCTGCAGGCCTTAAGAGAAAAAAGACCGACTTACTCCAAGGAGGAAGGAATTCTGCCTCCAGACTGCCTTCAACATCAATCTTGCCTAGGTCTCCAGCCTGCCAGCGTGCTCTGTGAATTTCAGACTTGTCAGTCCCCACAATGGTGCAAGCCAATGTCTTAAAATCTCTCTCTCTAGTCACACGTGTGCGCGCGCACATACACTCTGCTTGGTTCTGTTTCTCTGCAGAACCCTGACTAGTACGGATTTCAGTAATGTGGATATATGTTCACTAAGGACTAAATCCTTTCTTTTCATCTCCATCCCCTAACCAGCAAGTGCTGCACATCAATTTTCCTCTGTATGAAATCAAAGTAGCCATTTGTTTAATCTATCAACTACAGTCCAACTGTAAGACCAATGCAATTTATTCTGTGCTTAGCATTTTCATATGTGAATTATATATTTAAAACACACACACTATACATACACGTATATATATATATACACACACACACATACACACACACACTCTCTAGATTCTTAGTGATATGGTTGAAAGGTATTAATAAAAATATTAACTTCTGGCAAGATGGCAACATAAAGTTTATAACTATCAATGCTATGAAAAAAAATTACACAAATAAAAACCTGCACTGGAACTAAAACTAGGGAAGGATGCCAAAGCACATGCTCCCAAAGTTTAACAAATAGTCCATGTGTGAGACCAGACTGCAACACCCTCCTGAGAGAGCAGCACAGTACTGAATAGAGAAGACTAAAGGAGATTACTAATAAAAGCGCCAACACCAAGTGGGGAGAGCAGCAAACAGGAGAGAAGGCAGCACACCACTTTGGCTCCTGTTCATTGCAGATCAACCGCTCCCAAAGCAGCTGGAGTCGGGCTGCACCAACAATAAAACTGCAAGTGTGGACAGCTTCTCTCTCCCACGGTGGAGACCAAACACCACAGAAGAAATCAGACACGGCCATACCTTGAAGGCGTTTGGGCAATTGACAAAGTTGAATATAGGACAGAAATGTGTCCCATGAAATGGGGTTCATCACGCTCAGAGACAACATAATATCACAGTGAAACCCTGAGGCTAGGATTGCTGTGTGTACAATCTGTTATATATTCAGAACAATCATCTTCTTCTCTTCCTACTCTTCTAAAAACCTAGTACAGAGCCTTATACTCTGTACAGGGTAAATTAGTTCCTTCAAAGAAACAAGCCAACAGAATAAAAACTAAATTTTAAACCTGTAATTAATATGGCCAGTGACCATATATGTTCCTTCCTGGATATGATTAGCTTTATCTCTTCATATACCTTCTAATGAAGCATCACAATTTCCTTAAAGTATTGAGCAAGTAAATAAGATCAGTTTTTCATACATGTTATAGATAGACTGAGATCTCACATGTAAATTATAAACATAATTATTTTTTACTAACTTATAATCTGTAAATATTTTTCCTGTTTCTCCAATTGTTACTGAAGTACACCTTCAGTCTTTTAACTTAAAGAAGAAATACTCTTTCAAATCCACTTCACCCTGTGATCTATCATACTCTTTGCAAATCAGTAGTTACCTGGTCATCTGTGACTATGCCAATCTGTGTTGTAGCACTGGGATTATTTGTCTGGTGCTACAGTTTATAAATATCAGGCATGCTACTGAGGCGAGGCTGAAATATGAACTTGGTAAGACTGTAGTGTTTCCTTTCCTAATAATTATCTCTTTTCACTTAGTGATAATATGATGATTGTGTTCACTTAGGCAGCACATATACTAAAAAAAAGTAATAATATGATACTGGCAAGAGCTGCTTAATCATTTTTATGCCATTTAACCTGCAATGGTAAGATTATAAAGCTCATGTACCAAATGAACAGGTGGTGTCCACAGGCCTTTTTGTACAGAATTTGAGCTGCATTTTCCAATGGAATGGCTTTATAAAGTTAGCTCAAAATGAGGAAAAAATAAAAACCTTGCATCTCCATGCACTGTTTATTCTAAACCATCCTAAGGTGGTAATCACAGAGGCAGGAGCCAAACCATGGCAAATTCCTCTCTGTGGATGGATGGTGTGCCGCATAGGGTTAGCATATCACCGACCTTTCCTACCGTAGCATTTGTAGTCCCTTTAACTCCAGTTTTTCATAAGCTTTATTTTTTTTTTTTACTTTTGAAATATACTTTACATATTAATACAATAAAATGCACTCATTTTAAATGTATGGTTCAATGAGTTTTGATGAACATATATACAACCATGTAATTATGGCCCCAATTAAGATAATAAAACATTCCCATCATTTCATATAAAGTCCCCTTTATGGTCCACTGCTGTCAGTTCACCCCCACCTCCAGTCTCAGGCAAACACTGATCTTTCTATCACTATTGATTACCTTTTCCTGTTATGTGTATGTTATATAGGTGGAATCATGCAGTATGTGGTCTTTTGCATGTGACTTTTACTCAGAAGAATATTGTTCAGATTCATCCATGTTGTTAAGTGTATCGGCTGTTTGTACCTTTTAAATGCCAGGTAACATCCCATTGTATGAATATATCGCAACTGTTTATACATTTTTGGATCATTTACAGTAGGAATAACATAAATATAACCTTTTAATAGAAATTTGCATCCAGATTTCTTGTAGATACACGCTTTCCTTTATGGGGCTAAATATCTGGAAGTGAAATTGCTGGGTTGTATGTTAAGTATGTATTTACCTTTGTAAGAAACAGTCAAGTATTTTCCAAACTAGATGTACCATTTACACTTCCATGAGAAATTCCAATTGTTCCACATCCTCACCAACACTTGGTATTATAGTTTTTGAAAATTTTTTTTTACTTTTAATTATTAATATTGTGGGTACATAATAATTGTGAATATTTATAGGGTACCTGTGACGTTTTGATACAGGCATGCAATGTGAATTAATCAAATCAGGGTAATCGGGGTGTCTATCACCTCAGTCATTTATCATTTCTTTGTGTTAGAAACATTCTAATTTCACTTTTTTAAAGTATACCCTAACTTATTGTTGATTATGGTCACTTTGTTGTGCTATCAAATATTGTTCATGCTCTCTATCTAACTATATTTGCATAAGCTATTATTTTTGGTTTTCTCAGAATCTTTTCTAAACAATATGCATTTTATTTTTATTTCAGTAATGTGAATTGCTGGCAACATGTGAAAGCTTTTACATGATATTTTAAAACAGTCATTAAATGCTTCATATATGTAGGAATTTGTTCCAGGCAATACAAAATATGAGCTGGTAGGAACCGTTCCCTTACTCCGAAAGTTAGTTTTCTGCTGCAGAATAGACCCAACGTCCACCACAAGGAATGGGTTTATGCCTTAAATAGAGCATTTAATACACATACACATGCATTGTTTAAAAAATCAGAATTATAAATAACATTGTTTTTGAACATCATTCTAAAATGAAGTTAAAGCAAAATTATAAACTAATGAGATTTACTTTTATGTATCTTATAAAGGGAAATTTTATTACTTCATAATTACTTGCTATAAATTATATGTACAATTATTTATGGATGTTTAGACAGCTCTCCATTCTAACAATCACCAATCACTTGAATCAAATAACATATAATGGAGCATTAAATCTGTAAAATATTATAAAAATATGCTAAATTTTAGTTAAATATATGTTGACTGCCATAAAATTTGTATAAATGCTAAAAGCACAGTTCAAATTTAATCATAATTTTTCAGAAGGTTTGCTTGCTTGCCCTACTAAATAGCCCTGAGAAATCATATTTTTTAAAACCACACACACACACACACACACACACACAAAATCTAGCAATGGAAAAATGATTTGTTTACCTGGGTCTTCTATAGTTAAGTTCTTTATTAACCACTGAACAATGTCTGACCCTAGAAAAAGAAAAAAGAAAAAACACAAATAGATGTAAACATTTTGTTTACACACGTTAATTTAAAGAATACTCCACTTTTGGTACTCACATTAATAGCAAGTTTTTTAATTGTTACAATCACAAGTTAAGGATCTACCACAGATGAAGTACTAAAAACACAAAATGTGAATACACAGTAGTCCTTCAATGAACCCAGGCACAAACTGGTAAATCATTAAGTACAAAATATTTAAATATAAATACTTACTATACTAATAGCAGAGGGCATGATTCATTTATTGAGTAAGTGTTTATTGAGCGCCTACTATCTTTTTGGCACAATTCTTAGAAGGTAAAACCACTACTTTGTGAGATGGCTTCTGTTTCATTTCTGGTTGAGATCATCCTTGGATCTGCTCTCAAGCCAAGGCAAATTTTTATTTGGTTTTTGAACACTCCGGTGTATTTCAAGCCTCTGTGTCTTTATGGTACTATTCTCTCTGACTGAAATGTCTTCCCATTATTTTCAAGACCTAAGATTCATTGACACAACAGAACTTTCCTTGGCCTTCACATTTGTCCATTGAGTTTGCAACATCCTTCATGGAACCTCCCTGGAATTGGTACATAGTCTTTTATTGCAGTGTTGATCACACCATGTCACGGCTGTTTATTTGACTAAAGCCCCAGAGTAAGTACCTTTAATCAGGAAGTCGCATTCATCTTGGATTATTTGCGGCATAGCAAGTGATCACAATGTGTGATGACTACAAAACCTGAGCGTATGTGTTTTCACTTCGTATGGAAGAAATGAGAGAGGGTCTGCAGAAAACGTAAGGTTTGAGCTAGATTTTGATTTTGATGTATGAATAACGGAGAAACGCAGTTGCTGGAGAGGCCTATGTAAAAGTTAAAAGGGGGAATACAGTCAATAGAAACTATTTACTGCACACTTTGTATATCTAAGTGCTTGGAATAATATTTATAGTAACTTGATGGTAATAAAAGAGTTCACAGTACATTTAGCAGGTCCTGAATTCAGACCAAAGGATTTGGATTTTGTTTTTCTATAAGGAAAACAGAGAAAGAGACATGCAATGTTTTTGAGTAGAAGAATGACATTATCAAAGCAACTTTAAGGAATCTGACAGGAAATTTATGTGGACTATCTTAGGCTAGTCAAAAAGAAAACAGGGTAGGCAACATTTCCACTGGTTGTGATCCAGGATGGGAGGGATAATAAGGTCCCGAACAAGTTCAGTAAAGAAATGAATTTTTAGAAATTAGACTTGTTTCAGGACCTTGTGACTCATTAGATATGAGGCTGACCCATAGGAGAGATTAAAAGAGAAGTAATGGTTTCCAGCCCAGGAGATGGATGAATGGAAAGAAAGCACAGAAACGGGAGAATCAGCAGCTGTTTTGCTTGAGATGTTCATTCACATTTAAATGTGGTTTACAGCATCATTCATTTCTACATAAAATAGGAAAAATATGTGTGTGAATTGTTTGCATACACAGTAAGCTGTGTCATGGCGGCATGAATGAAATTCCAATGTGAACAGAGACTCCATTTCAACCTGTCCTGGAGCCCAGCTGCAGCTGCTCCTCCACCCACCTCAGAGGTTTGGCAAATGAAGTATATTAATGTTGCCAAAAATAATTCTAGCTGCTTGAAATTAAAATAGTTCAAAACAAATTTGATTATCAAACTTGACCATAATATCCTAAAAGTTATGGGGACACTCATATCCAACATCAATTTCAATAAGCATGCCCTTCTAAAATAACTTCCTAGTGTTGAATCCAACTTGTATTCTTTTATAGCTGTTCTTTTTACAGCTGCCATTGATTTAAATGCATTTGAGAAGACAGATTCATCCGTATTCTAAAGGAAGTTTCGGCTCTGAGGGTATAAACGAAAGGAGACCACTCTCAAGAAGTCAGGTATGACAGTGTCAACAGTGTCATCTTCATCTGTATAGTCTAAGTTATCTTGAGACATGAGCTTCCCTTTGAGAAAGAAAAGGGCGGCTGAGTTTTTCAAATATATATGTAGTGATTCTTGACCAGTGTAGAATCCCAGACACCCAAATCTTCCACACAATCTCCAGGCACCCTGCTCATTTTTTCACAGTTAAGCATCTATCTGGGGAACATATGTGAGCAGCCATTGGAAACTTTCCATTCTTTTGAAGAGAGCCAAACGTTGGTTCCAGGACTATAAGAACATTTTATTGTAGAAAATGTCTTTAACAATGCTGTTAGTTAAAAAAATTTTCTTTCCTTTTCTTTTCTTCTTTTTCTTTTTTACAGAAAAAAAAAAGAAAGAAATACAAAGAGGCCTAATTTGAAACTATGTTTAATTCAGGGTACAGGAAACTTTCTTTCTGGCCTAGTTTTGGGTATTTCTGTCACAAGTCTATTCTCGGTTCAGCTCTGCAAGAGTCAATCTCATTGGACTTGACCAAACTGTCAGTGTCACTTAGCAGATGCTGTAGTAGTTTTATTGTTGTGTGATCACCCCAATATATTTATCATTTTAAGTTGAAACCTTATGAATTTTTTATTGCAAAATGCACACCCCCTCACCATATTCACCCTATTTTGTATCTATGAGAGTGTAAGACCTTGATTCCTTGAGGAGATAGGTAGAGACAGAGAAAGAGGGGAAAAAAATCATAATCTTAATAAAACCAGAAGATGGAAACAGAAATGTGCTATGATAGAGTCATCTTGAGAAGTGTGATTCAAATTTAAAATGGAGCGTGATAGTCAGGAGAGGTGTAGGAAGGAATGCCATCTTTCCAGCAATTTTCTAACTTTATGTTTAATGAATAAATGGATGGATCTGCTAAAATTTTTCATGTACAAATGTATATGTCCAGAATATTGTACAGTTTTATTTATATGTATTCGGGAGACCTCAAAGTAACACGCAGGGTTGTTGCTTTTCGTTTTTTTGTTTTTAACCCCTCTTTGATTACAGCCTATGGAGAGTTTAGCCCTGTCAGTGCACATACTCTTGTTTTGAGCTCTTAGAGGCATATATCACTTTTAGAATTACCAAGTTATGTGTTCTACCTACTTAGCAGAAGCAGTAGACGTTTCATTATTGTGTAATCCCAGGAATATATGTTTTGCAATGAAAATACGCAAAAACCAACAAGCAAAATTCTTCCTCACCACACTGCACATAGTTTCTCCACATGCTATATTGTTTCTTCCTTCTATGATGCTGCTAATGCTATTCCATTTTCATCTTTTTTTTCCCCCCCTGTGGTGAATCCCAGTGGATTCCATGAAGTTCAGTTCAGATATTACCTACTCTGGGAAGCCTATTCAGCCTACGCCCACCCCAGTTTCCCATTTATGTTTTATTAATATCCTATCATTTATTTCACTTATCAATGGTTTTATCATCCTCTTTTTACTTGTATCTATCTTTCCCTTAGTACCATGAATTCTTTGAAAGAAGGGAGTATGCATCATTAATCTTTAGATCCCAAACACCCAAACCAGTTTCTGACTTGCAAAAAGTGATCAGTCAATGTCCAAAGAATAGATGAATGAACAGCAGGACTCCTCCCCCCCCCCATGTCCCACTCTACGAGAGTTTACAAAAGGATGGTATCTCTCACAAAGACTGTTCTAGGGCATGTAATTTTTAGCTACCATAATCACCTTTTGCAGTGATGATTTTCCTTTTCTAAGGCTATAATTTTATAGCTTCTACTGATAATTAAAGTAAATAAATAAAAGACATAAAAACACCAATATTATTTCCTTGTCCATGCTGTGGATCTGAATGGTAGAGGAACTTCCTCAACTCTGTCCCACTGCAGAGTGATAAGTCCTGGACCAGGTTCTGTCCTGAACCTGTATTGTTTTGAGTTCAGTCCACATCCCCTCCCTAGATCAGAGTACCAGCTCAGCTACGAGTACCAGCTCAGCTACAGGTACCAAATATAGCTATCCACTCCACAGATCAGAGTACCAGCTCAGCTATGAGTACCAGCTCAGCTATGAGTACCAGCTCAGCTACAAGTACCAAATATAGCTATCCACTCCACAGATCAGAGTACCAGCTCAGCTATGAGTACCAGCTCAGCTACGAGTACCAGCTCAGCTACAAGTACCAAATATAGCTATCCACTCCACAGATCAGAGTACCAGCTCAGCTATGAGTACCAGCTCAGCTACGAGTACCAACTACAGCTATCCACATGCCGAACTTGAACGAGAGGTTCATAAAAAATATTAGGCATTCATTTACAGAAAAAAAATTGCAAAACTTTTGTAAAAATAAGGACTTTGTAAGCAAGCTTAATGGTACAAATATGATCTGTATTCTTTACAAAAATAAACTCTTTTCATGATCTCAACTAAAGCACTTCATGAAAACTTTAGCTCTTAATCACAATAGAAGGGGCCTAAACTATTCTTGGGACAAAGACATTGACCTTTTCAATGTTTCTCTTTCAGAAAAATAAATAGGCTTTTGCTCTGCCCAGATAACTTTTCCGAAGCCTCAGCACCTCATAGGCACAGTGCCGGCAATGCAAATTTTTTTTTTTTTTAATTTAATGAGCACCATAAATAATCCATGCTTTGATAACTATTCTTAAAATCTCTTGCTAAATAGAAGACATTCTATATATCTGAAAGATGTTTTTCCAACATTATTCTTAGTTTCTTGAAATAAGCATCATAAACACTCATCGTAACATCTAATGAACACTGAGTTTCTGTAGAAGTCTAGCTGTGGACCTGGAGTTACAGGGATGAGAAAAAAGTTGTGGAGAGAAGCAGCTTCACTCACCTGTGAGTCCCTGGCGAGAAGAAACAATGTCTTACTCATGACATTTCCACTATTCTCTCCAAAGTGCCTCAACAGAGATTGTCGTTAAATATTTATTGAAGGTATGACTCAATGTTTACAGACATATACTCTATGCACAAAGGACCCAAATGCTGGAAAAAATCCGCTGTAACAGCGACTCCCATCTAGCCTTTTATGACACCCCGGTGTATCTCTCATGGTCATGATTTTTAAAATTCTTCATGCAAAAACAAGTTAAACTCAGTTTAATTTTAAAAACTGCAGAATTTCTGTAAGGTGTGAGAAATGAAGCGATTTTTTAAAGCTAGGGTATTCCACTTTTGGAAAAATAAGTGCTTCACAACCTATCTCTTGTTCTATTATAGCCCACTTTCTCATTTCGCAACTTACCATGATATAGGCTAATAGTTGTGATATAAGTTAGGGATAGGTTTTTAAAAATAATTACATAATATACTTTCTAAAATAGTGCTTATATTTCAGTGAGAAATATTTTCATAGACATAATTTTGTTTGTCTTACAGATTGTTTAAAAACAATTAGAATTTTTAGGTTGCCGATAGATTGTCATTGATTTCTGTTCTGCTTCATTTTCTTAACAAAAATCACATTACGAAGCAAGCCAGTCGAAAGGGAAGTGATATCTAATTGGCAGATGATTCTTTGTCTACTCTTCCTATTTCAATTTGTCACTGATATACCCTTTATCAATTTTGCCATGTCATATTTTCTACGATCCATCTAATAGGTTTATCCTTGATTCATTCCTTTAGAAGGTCCTCCTTCATCTTTCTTAGTATGTGTTCTATCCCTTCTCTTGCTGTTTAAAGTTTAGCCACATATTATTTAAATGCTAAGTTACTTAATTTGCATATGAATTTCCTAAGGTTCAATGGTTTATTTATCTATTAGAATAACACTAATTATCTCTCTCAGAGGCTTAGCAAGATTTGAAGAGAAAATGCATTTTAAGCATCTTACAGAATTCCCAGCCACGATGCCCACTCCAGAAAATGAGAGTTTCTGGAAGAGTGCGGTGCCTCTAGTGGGCCAGTCCATATCTGGGAACTGGGAAGATAACAGTGAACAAAATCACTGGTTCTTACACTGTGATGGAAGTAGACAGACAATAAGCAAATAAACATGGAAGTAGGTAATACGTCAGGTGGAGATAATTGCTGTGGGAAAAAAAATAAGCAGAGTAATGAGGCAGGGAGCCTGGAGTTGGGGGTGGGTGGTGTGTTACTATTTTTTATAGTGTGTTAGGTAAAGACATTCCTGGTAAAGTAAGATTTGAGCAGTGATATGAAGGAATCACTGGGATAAACTAAGTGGGTGCCCAGGGCAGAATGTTCCCAGCTGAGAAAACAAGTTCCAAAGCCCAAAGGCAGAATCCTGATGGGTGTGCTGAAGAAACAAACAGCAAGGAAGTAAATGCAGGTGTAACGGCATGACTGCAGTTGAAAGTGACAAGAGATGAAGACAAAGGAGTGATGGGATCAGGCCCCATGGTGCGTTTAGGACCATTTAAGGGCCTGGGATTTTACTCTGAGTGAGCTGAGCAGAGGCGGTGTTTGCCTGCTCAATCTGACTGCTGTATCAAAGATAGGTTTTGGGAGGGAAGGGTGACAGACAATGTGAAAATAACGTGATGATGATGATAGAGAAGTTTTAAAAAGGGATTTGGAATTTCTAGCTCTTTAGATGTCTCTATCCCACTGCCTCCTGCTTTTTGTCCCCACAACGACTCTCCCCTCTAGATGATCACAGACTTTCCTACTAAGCCCATTGGGTTTGCAGAAGGAAACAAATCATGGAGAAATGCTAAGAATGCAAACTAACCTTTGGTGTGAATTCATTGTGCTTAAAATCATTAGGAGAAGGGGTGAAGGAGGTGGGGTCCTTAGGGGAGGAATAAAAAGGGCAAATCTCTGTCTTCCGGCAAATCTCTGTCTTCCCTAGAGAATGGGCCTTTTCCTTTTCACACAGTTTCACGTGTGTGAACCAAGCCTAGGGTGGGAACCCAGGACCAGGCATCCTCCAGGTGAAGGGCATGCTCTCTTCCTCTTTGAGAGGGCCAAGCGGGACTAGGACGTGGCCTGGGAAAATATTATGCAAATAGTCATATAAAGCAAAAGGTTCTGTGAAGGAAAACTAAAGGGAACAACGAAAGACTAAAACAGAATCCCCGTTTAGTTGGGAAACTCAGGAGGCTTATCTCAACACTTGGATAGAAAATGTTGAACCTACGGATGAGAACAAATTATAGATAAGGAAAATGTTACAAGAGAGATGATGGAATTAGCATCAAAGTGCAACTGATCCTTCAGCAACACAGGTTTGACGCATGGGTCCACACGTAAGTGGATTTTCTTCCACCTCTGCCACCCCTGAGACAGCAAGACGTACCCTTCCTCTTCCTCCTCCTCCTCAGCCTACTCAACATGAAGACAACAGGGATGAAGACCGTTATGATGATCCACTTCCACTTAGTGAATAGTAAATACATTTTCTCTTTCTTATGATTTTCTTAATAACATTTTCCATTCTCTAGCTTACTTTATTGTAACAATACAGTACAGAGGACATATAACATACAAAATATGTATTAATCTGATGCTTATGTTATTGGTAAGGCTTCCGGTTAACAGTAGGCTATTAGTACTTAAGTTTGGGGGCAGTCAAAAGTTATGCACTGATTTTCAATGACACAGGGAGTCAGTGCCCCTAACCCCCATGTTGTTCAAGGGTCGACTGTATAAGGGATTTGATTTAAGTGGAAATAGAGTCAAAACTCTTTTTCTGAGATGGGAAGTAAGAAAGGTTGGGACTAGAGAGTGAAGGCAGTTTAAACGTATGGAATTAGTATGTCTGTGCCTTAATTTTTCCTATGACCCCAGAGGCATTACGATCTTTTGGGGCAGCTTCAGGTGGCACTTGGAACTTGAAGAAAGAGGTGATGGATTGGAAGTGCTACTATAAGAAATGGGAGAGGCTGCTGACAAAGGATTAGTAAAAGGTTTTGCTGAGAGCCCCTGAGGGCCCAGGTGAGGCTGGGAAGCACCTGCGATTAGGGCTGTGAAAATTCCACCTGCGACACCCAAGGTCTAAGCCCACAGAGAAAGCAGGTGGATTTAAAGTGTGACTGCCAAAGGCCCCGGAGACCATTCAGTAGTCTGGGGTGGCGGGGAGGGTGAGAAAAATTGTTGAAAGTAACAACCTACAGGTCACATTTGGCAGGCTTCCAAATTAACCGCCTGGAGAAGGTCTTATGATTCATTGTGTACATCCTGTTCTTGAATAAAGAATCTTTTCGTGAGTTCCTCACGACTGATGTACTGATTAATACTTAACCTACTGACATTAAAAAGAACACTGATTTGTTTCTGAATCATGAAGTTTTTCTGATTATCTTGCACGTAAAACATTTCGGCCTATATACACCATAATCTGTAGCCAATGAACTGTATCCTCTGCATTGCACCTTTCAATGACAAAGAACAACTCTGATATGAAGAGTCCCCTCCCTTCTCCTAAACTTTCTTATGAAAACTTTCCAGCTTGTAACAGACTTTGGAACACGCCCAACTTTGTTGGTGTGTCTTCCTGGGTAGATCCTCACATTTGGCTTACAACAAACTTTTATCAAATTATTTCTGCCTCAGTGGCCTTAATTTCAGTCTGCAAAAGAATAAGAGGGAATTCAAACGTCTTAAAGTGGTAATCAAGTTAGGAAAACTCTGCCTTTTTCTGCTCCTGCACTTCAAGCACACAAATACGTGATATGTAGGCAAATGTTCAGCCCCTGCTTTGTATGGCAGTAAAAAAAGAAGTGTCCTTCAGGAAAGACCAAGTTGCTGTTAAGGCAAAAGAATTTTCTATAAAGAGACTGAGCCTGTAAAAAAAGTTTCTATATATAGCAAGATTTAGCAACTGAGATAAAACTCTATTTTTTCTCTCCTTGAAAGATGAAGATGCCAGCATGTTACCTAGACCACTGCTTCTCAAAATTTAATGTGCACATAAATCACATTGTTAAAATCTTGTTCAGATACAGATTCTGACTCAGTAAACTGGGCTTGGGGGCCCAAGATTCTGCATTTTATACAGCTCTCAGGCGATATTGTGGCTGCTGGCCCTTGAGTTGCAAGCGCCTAGAGCACCTGAGGAGTATAAATCAACTCTGAGTGACCTTCTCTGTTTGAGAATCTACGTAGAGAAGCTGGAAGATCTCAGAGAAAGAGCAAAAGAAAGACAGAAAGTCTTTTGAGTCTCTATAATAAAGGGATCTACACTGATCTGAATTGTAACACTGCTCCATAGCCTTGGAGGTTATAGTTCCAACAGAAGGTGCCATTCACAAATTTCCCCAGTCACTATTGAGTTCAAAACTGGTATCATCAGCCAGCACCCTTTGGACACTGACACATGACTGTAAACCCCCAAAAGGGAAGCAGACACTTTTGTCACTGTCATACATGAATAGGCACGCCAGAAAGCATACTGTAACTGGCTGGGAGGACAGTCAACAATGGGGGATGAATTAGGAAGTGGAAGGAATGGGTCAGATGAAAGCTCAACCACAAAGCGTTAAGCTGATGAGATGGCATTTGGGCAGCACCAAGGACAGGTGTTAAGAGACATGCTATGACTCTCTGGTAAGAGACATTCTGTGACTCTCTGGGCTTGAGTATCTGTAGGAGCCTTCTCTGAAGTGGTTACCCTGCTGGTGCTGAAAATGAATACCTGATCGTGGCACCAGTCCACAGTCTGGGTACACATCGTAGAGCCAAAGAATTGGGATCCTCCTGTGGATTAACATTTCCAACAAAATACACATGGATTTAGATACATATGGCAGAAATATTTAGCAACATATGCCTTGGTGTTCCTAACCCAAACACATGAGAAGAAAGTCCCACATAGATTAAGAACCCTGATTTGGGATGATCTCTCCCTGACAAGTTCAACACCCAGAAAGGAACAAGCGCTGGTCATTTGTAAAATGCCAGGAATGAAACTGAAATTTTAAGATGCTTTATGCTGCTCTCCTCCCTAAAGGCCAAGACTCAGAAATGAAATTAAAATCCATAGATCAAAAGCTTAACTTCTCAACTAGAAACCCATCTGCGTATTAGTTAACGTTCATAAGACCGGCCCCTTCGTGGTTTTGTGACTTTTGAGTTAATGTCTTCTTGGCCAATGCACCAATTTTCTGCTAATCCTATCAGTGTCTCCTTTGGGAATCTTGGCATCTGCAATGTCGTAACAGGGAGAATGTGCACATGCCTCTGGTAGAAGAGGTGATGAGCCCCATCAGAGGCTTGATCTTGTCACCAGCAAGGCCGTCACCACCTTCCCTCCTGCATGGGTTTTCCCTCTGTCAATGTGGCCCTAAGCCTAGTAAATCTGCGTAATGAGACAGTTTTCATAAATCAGGTACAATCAGCACACAGATTATTTGGGCCTCTAACAGAGACTGTGTGTGTGTGTTTTATTTGAGCTAAAATGAATATATAACTCTGGTGAAATAAAAAGGGAAGTTGGTTTTGTTTAAAGCAGAGAAGAGCCTTTGAAAGAGCTCAGGGAGTGTTCTTCCACAGAGAGCTAATCCATCTGGGACAGCCTAAGAAACAAAAAGATTTTGGTTTTTTTAATTAAAAAAAATTCTTATATTACAATATTCCGTAGAAAGTACCAGTTGACTGCCACAGAAGGACAGTGCCCATTCTTCCAGAATAATCCATTTAGGCCTGGGGATCCAAGGCACAAGGACATATGTGTCACTTCCCTCCTGGCACCAGGGAGCAGCCAGCCTTGTGGAACAGCAGACAGCGAAGTGGAGCAGGCTCGGTAAAGAGGCAATGGAAGCCGACCACACTGGCTGCAGGAGGACCTAGGAGTGGTGGAAGAGGTTCACAAGGTTCCTGAGTCCCCTTGGATTTTAGAAATGAAAGCCAGGTGAAAATTAAGAATTAAGTTGTCTACTGGGGGCTCTACAGTGTGGATGGAAAGACCTTTAAATGATGGTGGCCAGTTATAAACAACAGTGGAAAGCGGGGAAGGGGACATTATATTGACCATACCCAGAGAACAGACCATAAGCTACACTAATGCTGGGAAGTTGGACAGTGGATGCAGCTAGGGCAGAGATCAAGACCCAAAGACACAGCAGGACATGACATCTCAGTGAAGGTCAATGAGGGCAGAAGACCAAAGACCAGAAGCCAGTGAAAAGTCCAGTGTCCCTCCTGCAAAGGCTTGAGGACGTGTAACCTACCCCGCCTTGTACCAGAATGCCATTCGAGAAAAGAAAAAGCAAAGGGAAGTAGACTTGGGAAGAAACTTTACCCAATAAGTCACCCACCAGGAAATGACAGAATAACTAAAAAGTGTTCATAAAAGGCAAGCTCCAGCCACATTTTCAAAATCTCTCACTATCCCCCTTCCTGACCCGTCATCTGTAAATGAAATAGGGCTTATGAGGATGACCAGGTCACTTATACAGTGAAGGAAACCAAAACTACGCCACCCCGAAATACACTTCTTTGGCATATTTCGAGATGGCTATTCAGAGGGGCTGCGGATAGGAATAGCCCTGCAAATCTGCCTTTTGTGGGGGAGAGTCACATCTGTAGAGAAATCTCATTAGTGAAAAAAGCAGCCAGGATTAATCTAGGAAAGATGAACACACAGGAAAAGGAGACTAAAAGTCTGAGACTTTTAAATGTCTGACAGAGAAACTTTTATCACTGGCTACCGTCTATTCTTTCTGAGGGCTGCTCCCCGTGAGGGTTTCCTCTGGGTAACGAGGCAGCCTTTGCTTGCCAAGCCTTCTCCTCCTCATCCTCCCTTAACCTGTGATGTCACCTCCTTTCAGAAGCCCTGAGCCCCTATTCTTTCTGTAACCTCAGGGTGGTATAAAAACTTCAGTCATCCGGCTCTTCCTTTGAGTCTCATTCTCCGTGTATGGCTCCTGTGTCCATATGCACATTAATACACTTGTATGCCTTTTTTTCCTGTTAATCTGTCTTTTGTTACAGAGGTACCTGTTATCTGACAGACCAAAACAGACACTCTTTTATCAACTAAGGCAAACCCTAAGGTTAAGGAAGCAAAAAGTTCCCTACGGGTGGAGGGTTCAGGGCCTGAATGATATAGCCAATTTCTAAATTCTTATCACTATAAGAAAAACCTCACTCTCCCTATACTTGCTGGCAATGGAGCTATTTGGCAAATTATCCTAACTCTGATTCATAGCCCAGACCAACTCTGATGGGATAGAAGACTGGCCTTTACAAACATTCTTTTCTGATACACAGACCTCAAACCAGTTTAGCCAACTTATAGAGACTGCACACGAACTGTTTTTGTGTCCTATAGGTCCCCTTTTGATGTAAGGAGTCAAATGGTAGCTCATTTTAATGATAAAACCCCAATCTAAAGTGCACATGAGATGTATGCTACATGTATGTTTACCCATTGTCCATGTTTTCAGTTCCCCTCATAATTATGTCAAGCTTTTTCCCCAAATCTGCTAAATACGTACGACTCTACTATGTAATACAAGTCCTATGAGGCATAAAACCCAATTTGTCCTTCCCCTCTTTGAAGAGACAGCACCTTTGGCCCACACCGGAGACTGTCTGTTCCTGGTTTGCAAACTAATATGACCAATAAAGTTCCCCTTTTTACTATTTAGCCTTTTAGATGACATGTCCCAGCTAAGAACTTAAGAGGGCTGAGAAAATAAATTATATTTTTTTCTCCCCTTCCACAGAAATAAAGAGATGTACATACTCTGCCCATTGTTATTATGTTGTGGGGGTCTACTTTAAACAAGCTACACCAGGGATCTGGAAGGGACACTCCTCTATTTCGTAGCTCAGAAGGCTTGACAAGTGCCTCTTCTCTGCTAGTGAGAAAATCCAACTCAACAAATATGTCTCTTCCCACTCGGGCAGCACAAAAGGAAATGACCCTTGTCAAGAGATTTAAAAAGTTGTTACCTAAAAGTGGGACAATAGGGACATTGCCTATATTCATTTCCTCGGTGTCACACTACCTAATTAAAATGACTCTACCATATCACGTTAGTAGAAGACATAATGACAGGAGGGGACAAAGCTAAGTAACATCACTCCTGAGAGTCAGCATATTAATGGAACCTTTTAGCTTGATAATGTAATTAACCTTGTTAAATCCTACTCTCAGTAAAATTCCAAAGAATGGAAGCTACAAGGATAATGTCCTTCTCAAGTAACCTCACTGGCATCAGGGTGTTCATGTGAGAAATGGTGGTGATGGTCTCCTCCAGATAAAAGACTTTAAAACATTGTTTCTAAAAAGGTCTGAGCTGTCAAATATCAGATTCACATCACCAAGCCTATGTTTTCACCTCACTTCTTCTCTTCGTAAAAATAATTTCTTTTTTCTTTCACAATCTTTCATTTTCTACATGTTTTGAGTGTTAAGTCTCATAAGACAAGACAGTCCAACAGTCAATTCTATAAAATCAAAACCATCTCCATCAGTGGATGCTCTACAGTTACATCCAGTCTACAATATATAAAACATGAGTCTGTCCAACAATCAGGTAACATTGTTTGGATAGCATCTATATATATTTATTACATTAGCCTTTCAGGCAATGTTATCTAAAGGTGAAATTTTAAACATTAATGGTTCAGACAGCACTTCATCAATTTTAAATCCACTGGACTGACGCACTCTATGTTACTTGTCTATGAGTATCCACAGAATTAAACTTTTGCAAGCTTTCTCCAGTCATTTTGGCTGTGGCCCAATGATATCACAAGACTGTTAAGATAGCAGAAATTACTGAACCAGCCATGTAACTGTACAGTCATTTTCTAAACATGGAAACTGCACAACTCATTCATTCATTCATATTCTTTGAATATTTATTCTGTTCCAGAAAGCACCATGATACCTATAATCACATGAGGGAAGTAAAACATTTCCATAAACAACTACAGTTAAAAGTTTCTATATGAGCGGTAGAAATAACTATGAAGGAATCTTGAGAAGAAATAAATCATTCTTGGCTTTGGTGATCAGAAAAGGCATTTCAACTGGCCTTGAAGAATGGGTAGCTGGCCAGATTGAGAGATGAGACCCCACACAGAGAAAAGCAGTCTCTGTGACTTGCATGAAAAGAAAGATTTTTAATGGGAATAACAAGTAGTCCAGTTCAGCTTGGATATAGGGAAACGGTTTGAGATCAGACTAAAAAAGCTGCCAGATTTAAAAAGACTCCCTTAGTCTCTCATGTGTTTATGAGCATTCAGTAACAAATTTAAAATTCTCCACGTGTTCATAACTCATGATTAAGATATCTCTAAATCTGAAGTTTCATAGTTTCCAAAAGCTTTGTATTTTTTATCTTTGGGCTCTCAAAGAAAGCTCAAGATCAACAACGTTGAGAGCCCGCTAACTAGATTAACCAGAAAAAGAAGAGAGAGGATTCAAATAAGCTCAATCAGAAATGAAAAGGGAGACATTACACCAGGTACCACAGAAATATAAAAGATCTTCCAAGACTACTATGAACATCTTTATGCACAAAACCTAGAAAATATAGAGGAAATTGTTACATTTTTGGAAACAAACAACCTCCCAACCTTGAATCAGGAAGAAATAGAAATTCTGAACAAATCAATAACAAGTAGTGAGATTAAATAAAAAAAACTCACCAAAAAAAAAAAAAAAAAAAAAAACAACACCTAGGACCAGATGGACTCATAGCTGAATTCTACCAGACCTACAAAGAAGAACTGGTACCTATCCTTCTAAAACTTTTCCATAACATTAAAAAGGAGGAAATTCTTCTAACTCATTTTATGAAGTCAGTATCATTCTGATACCAAAGCCAAGAAAGGACACAAGGAAAAAAGAAAACTGCAGACCAATATCCCTCATGAACGTACATGCAAAAATCCTCAACAAAATACTAGCAAATCAAATCCAAGAGCATATGAAAAAAAAAAAATTACTCGGATCAAGTGGGTTTCATCCTTACCTTCATTTATTCATTTTCTGATGCTCACTGTTTCTTTGTGTGCATGTAATTTTCTGATCTACATCATTTTACTTCTGCCTAAAGAACTTCCTTTGATGTTTCTTTCAGGGTAGTTCTGCAGGCAGTGAATTCTCTCACTTTTTACTTGTCTGAAAAAAATCTTTATTTCTCTGACACCTTTGAAATATAAGTTAATTAGACAGAATTCTAGGTTGGTAGATTTTTCTTTCAATACTTCCAAGATTTCACTCTTTTTTCTTCTTGATTGCATAGTTTTTAATGAAAAGTCTGCTGTAATTCCTACACATGGTCTTCTATAGATTAAGCAGTTTTTATCCCCCTTCGACTTCCTACAAGATTTTCTCTTTGTCTTGATTTATGGCAGTTTGAATATGATAAGTCTAGATTTTTGTTTTTGTTTTTTTGTTGTTTTTAATCCTACTTACTCTTCTGTTCTTTCCTATTGTCTACTTTTTTTTCCATTAGAGCCTTTAAAATGTTAGTCATCATTATTTTAAATTCCCTGTTTGATAATTCTGACATCTGTTTCATATGTTACTTGGGTTCTGATGATTGCTTTGTCTCTTTACGGCATTTTTTTTTCCTCATGTCTTCATATGCCTTGTAATTTTTTGTTGAAAGCCAAATACATCGTATCTGGTAATAGGGACTGAGATAAATAGACCTTTAGTATTAGGATCTTTATTAATCTGGCTAAGAGTTGGGCTATGTTGACTGTTGCAGCTATAGGTACCAGAGTCTTCAAATTCCTCTAGTGTTCGTTTTTTTATTTTTTTGTCTTTTCTCTTGATTTGGGGGCTACTCTTGGTAGCACTCCCCAAGAAGGTCTGTGTCTTGCAGGTTTTTCAGTTGCAATACACTGTTCCTATACTGGAGGTTTATTGGTGTGGTTGTAGGTTGTAGCAGAAGGAAGCATTCTATAATATTCTGAGTAAGTCTCATTCAGTGGGACTGTTTCTTGGGGCTGTGGCCTTCACAGGTGTTTCTGTCCCTCCCTCCTCAAGGGGTACGTGTTCCCCCCTACACTGTCCCTACTTCCTTCCCTGGTTTCAGTGTTCCCAATCTACTTCCTCAACCTCCTGTCCCCTAATGACTGTAGTTTTTTCTTTTGTTTCCTTAGGAGTGGAGCAGAATTCCCACATGCAGCTGAGATGAGGTTTCAGAATCGCCCTCCTTCCCTCTGGAGATGAGACTTTTGTTAGAGAAAGAGTCTGGGACATTTTCTCTTCCTTTCCCCCTGCCAAGGCCATGAGGGGATCTTTCTTAGAGCCTAACCATGATAATCTGGTCTGTTCCTGAAGCAAAAGCATGACCAGGCCCCCCAGACTCTAATGCTAGTCTGCCCTCAGCCTCCAGCAATTCATCAGCGTTATTATTTAAATGTTCCAACCAGTTTATGGTGTACAGCATCACCTGCTCCAGGTGAGCAATTCTTTCTGCACTCTCTCTCTCTGGATGAGCCTGTCTCTACTGATTTTAGGGAGACATGTTGACCTGTGACCTCAGTTCTCTGCTAGGTACAAGAAAAGTCATTGATTTTCAACTTGAACCATTTTCCTTGTTCTCAGAATGGGAGTGATGACTTCCAAGCTCTTCACCTATTGGAGATGAAAGTGAAAGTCTCATCTCTTCCTATCTATGAGAATCTTTCAGTTACTAAATCTCTATTTGCATTAGTTTTTTTTATCTGGAAAAAAATGGGTATAAAATGACTTACCTTATAAATCTGCTGTGAGGGGATAACCTCTAAAACCTGGCATGAAGTAGAGTCTTAATCAATGCTTTCCCCTTTCGCTATAATGCCAAGTTATTGTGTCACTGAATTAAAAGAAACGAATTATTGGTTCAGCAGCTTGATTTAGAATAATATAAATATGGCATATTTTATAGTTAAATAGATTTTATTCTATAATAATATATCAACTAGCTGCTTCACATGCTGTATCTAAAAACAGAATGATCCAATGAATTGCTCAATCCAGTGCTGTGGTCTGTCCAGTCAATAAAATATGCATGTATCAGTTTCCTATGGCTGCCATAAAAATGACCACAAACTTGGTGTCTTAAAGAAACAGGAATCTATCCTCTCACAGTTCTGGAGGTCAGAAGTCCAAAATCAAGGTATTGGCAGGGCCATACTCCCTCCAAAGAATTTTTCAGGAAAATTCTCCCTTGCCTCATCCAGCTTCCAGTGGCGATCGGCATTCCTTGTGGTTGCATAACTCCCATCTCTGCCTCAGTCTTCACAGGGCTTTCTCTGTGTCTTCTCAGTTCTTATCTCATATAAGGACAATTGTCCTTATGTAACTTATGGCCCAGATAAGCCAGGATGATCTCATCTTGAGATCTTTAACTTAATTCCATCTGCAAAGATGGAATTTTCCAAATAAGGTCACATTCATACGTTCTGGGGATTAGAGCATGGACATACTTTTGGGGGGGACAGTGAGACCATTCACCCTTCTAACATTTATTAGCTAAGTTAGCTTTTGGACTGAACCAACCTATCAGTTTTGTCAAAGGATTAATTTTAGAGTTCTTTGTAAAGTTCTAGATTGCCCTAGAAGAACAGAAAGGAGTGTGTTTATTTCTTTGTCCAATATAATAGATTCATCAGGGCCAGATACTCAAGGAAACATGATCAACTGTATCAACTTACTGTTTTTCCCCTCAAGTAGATCACAATATTTTATCCACAGAGGCAATTTGGGATCATTCCTTTGAATAGAGAGGAAGCAAATAATATGGTTCTTATGTTGTAAATGGGAAATTAAGACAGAAGAGCAAAGCAGTTAATGTTTACGGTTTAATTAGAAATGCTGACAAGGAGACTTGCAGAGCTGGTAGAGCTCCTTATCAGTGCTGTCAACAGAGCTGTACTGCCTCATCTTCTTATTTTCTTTCTGGAATTTCAGTCTCCAGAAGCAACGAAATTCTATTTGCATGCATTACTGACAATGCGCAATTTGCGCTTAGCTATCCTCCTCTGTCACACGACAGCAGCTGTTTGCGAGTCCTCATTCTACTGCGATAAGCAGAGTTGCTGTTTTCTTCCTCACTGGCTCAGTGCACATGCCTGCCGGGGTGGGGTGGAGGGCTGGGGAAAGAGGAGAGCAAGGAGACAGACAAAAAAGGTTGTTTCAAAGGCCAGCCTACTGGTTTTATTTCCCAGGTCTGTAATTCATTTTCAAAATGTTTGGAAAGTCTCTTGGACAGAATTCCTTGGCTTCGCTTCTGAGTGTATGCATAGCATCTAGGCAGCAAGGGTACCTCTGACTGGTGCCCGCCTATGGCATGTTGCACAGCTGACTGGAATTGGATTCACAGGAATACTTACCCAGTTTTAGAATAAGAACCAGGTATTCGCTGACAGTGATACGTGGACAGTTTTAGATTCCCTATTCATAACTTTTAAACCTATTGTGGGGGAAAAAAGGAGGTGGGAGGGTAGATTATTAACTGGGATCTAATGTCTTTTTCTTTACTGCTAAAGATCTATATGAAAATATTCCAGGCCAGGCACGGTGGCTAATGCCTATAATCCTAGCACTCTGCGAGGCCAAGGCAGGAGGATCACTTCAGGTCAGGAGTTCAAGACCAGCCTGAGCAAGAGTGAGACCCTGTCTCTACTAAATATAGAAAAAAATTAGCCAAGCATGATGGTGTGGACCTGTAGTCCCAGCTACTTGGGAGGCTGAGGCAGGAGGAGCACTTGAGCCCAGGAGTTTGAGGTTGCAGTGAGCTAGGCTGGTGCCACAGCCCTCTAGCCTGGGCAACAGAGGGAGACTCTGTCTAGGAAAACAAAACAAAACAAAACAAAATCCAAAGGGTATCGTAACATTCCAATTTTGTATTTATGAAACCCTATTTAACTAGTTTCCATTACCAGATAAGTTCCTAAAATCTCTACCACCCTTCGTTTCAGCGGGGTTGAGTCCTGAATGTATTCTGGTTTCTCTGCCCCATTGCATTAGCCTATAAAGTCTTCCTTTCTTCTTTACATTGTTTAGTGGAATTTCTGCTTTGGTTGGGATTTTATGGGACCATTTTAAAGATAGAACACTGAAGCACAAAGACATGAATTAATTTACCCAAGATCACACAACCAGTAGAGCCAGGACTAGAACCCATGCAGTCTAGTTTTAGAGGTCATGTCTGAATCATTATACTCCAAAGGGAACTAATACATTCCCAAGGTTATGAGGAGGCATGTGAAGGCCAGCACCTTCATATAACAGGTCGTCAAAAGCTGAACGCTGTGAATATGGAGAGGAAGGAGGAAAACATGACTCATGGCAAGCAGATCTGGTCTGGATCCAGGCAGTACCTCTTAGTAATCCTGTAACCTTGGGAGATCACGATTCACTGCACCTAAGGTTGGTGCTTACTCTGATTCACTGTGGCTGGATTGAGGCATAAGTGCTGTCATTGCCTACACAGGTTTTGTACCCACTCTTGGCTGTCCAACAGGAAGCACAAACATCTTTGAAGGATGATGAATTAGGAATGTTATTCAAGTAACATTCTTGAATAATATCTCATTATATTACTATTAAAGGCAAGAAAAAGATGTGAATCCACCATTTTAAAGACAACCAAACCAAATCTCAATGTCATTAAATGGGTTTAAGGATGCCAAATAAAGGACTAAATTATGGAGCAGAAAGTCAAGGTTAGTCACAGAAACTAACATATGCATACAGAGCACAAAGGAAATTGTGGAGAGAGATGCGTATTGATGCTCAAAAAGATCTTGCAGCTCATTGATTTGAAACGCTTATGTATTAATTTTAACTGGGGATAATTTAGGCCTGTTTTATATTGTGCCCATATCAGAAAAGCAAATGTGACACTCTCACCCCTTTATCAACAACTAGAGTAAATCAAAGAGACTGCTGATTGCAAATTAAAATGTTAATTTCTATCCATTTTAATTTTTGATAAATTCTTATTGAGAGCTACTAATTTTAGAAACTTTCAAGTGCTGCAATAGCTTTCATTCTATTGAGTCCCTGGGAATTAGCCTCTAGGGCCAACTGGTTTCAGCTTGTATTATGAGGAAATCTAAAATGCTATCAGGAAGAGCGAATGCCACCCTTGGTAGAGAAGACAATTTCAGTTTATAAAGGGCAAAGTATTTTAGGTCATGTAATATACTCTCAAATGCAAAGAAAGAGTTAGAGATACCAACTTTCAAAGAAAGGACAAATTGCAAAGAATGCACTCGGTATTGAAGAGGATAGACCAGTGGTTAGAGGTAGTAGCAACAGTAGTAATTAGATCGTGCCACCCTAAGCATTAGTGAATGCTATGTGCTTATGACTGATCCAAGGGCCTTACATGAATTAGACATTTTAATCCTCACAACAATCCTTCAGATGCTATCATTATCCCTCATCTATAGCCAAGGAAAATAAAATAAAGAAGAATTCAGTTGCTTGTCCAAGGTCTCAGAGCTGGGAAGCTGAGATTTGAAACCAAAGTCTGACTCCAGGTCCGTGCACTAACCAATTAGAAAGCCCAGTGCCCAGGGGCTGTGCAGGGAGCAGTTCACGCCCCAGGTTGCTGAAAATCAATACAACCAAATTTGGAGTAGAGAGGATTATCTGTTTCCTTTATCTATGTCTCAAGCACCAGAAAGATGAAGCACGTACAAAAATGGGACATTCTAGAAGCTTTTTCTGTAATGGAGAATACTACAGTTCATACTAAGAACATAACTGTCACAGGGATCACTGTCAATGAATTCAGTTACCCAGTAGAGGGACTGGAGGGGACTAGAATCCAAATGCTCAGATGTCTACCAGATAATTCACAAAATATGATTGATAGTGCACTAAGTTTCTGGAAGAGAGGGTGGGCTGGTGCTAAAACTGAATCACAATGAAAAGACATATCCCTCAGGGGAAATACAGTCTAAATTCTTTATGCTGTCTGTGAAGCACAGAGTATGAATAGCACAGGGGAATGTAGACAGACATTCTAAACGCAGCAATATAAGCTGTCTATTGGCAAATTATCTCTTTAATATAATATAGGAGTTAATGTCTCCATAGCACTCAACACATTATGTAAATAATTGAGCATTTATTTAGTGCCTGCTTCTACCATTTGAATGAAAGCTCTGGATGAGCAGTAACTATATGTCTCTCTTATTATATTTTGTCTCCCCCATGTCCAGTGGAGTACCTCATACACAGAGGTAACTCAGTGAGTAATATGTGTTGAATGAAAAAATGTAAGGCATTTTTCTACATACTTCAGACTTATTAATAAGTTCTACTAATTTTTACTGAGTGCCATCTATCTGTCAGGCACGACTTTGTTTGTGCCCTAGAAAGCTAACAGTGAAGCCAGACGGGCAAGGTCATGGTCTGGTGGTACTTACATTATAGTGAGAAAGACAGACAATTGTGACCTATGCATAAATAAAATTATTGCAGACATTGGTAAGTACTGTGAAGAAAATCATGAAGTTCCCATGAGTGAGAGAGACTACTGGATGAGGGGGATGGGGGCATCCAATATTAAGTTGAGTGGTCTTAGAAGCTCTGTCTTTGAGCAATCATAGGAAGACATGCATGAGAGGATCAAAGGAAAGGGATCTGTAGGCATAAGAAATGGTAAGTGCCAAGGTCCTGGGGCAAGAATGAGCATGGTGTGTTTGAAGGAAAAGGAAGGTCCACGGAAGTACAGTAGGTTGGAGGAGAAACTTGAGAAGTGAGTGGGGATCCTATAATGCGCCATAATAAGGAATTTGTTTTTATTCAAACTATGGCAGGAAGTTGGTGGGTGACCATAAGTAGGGGAATAACATGATCCAATTTGCATTTTTGAAGATTACTTTGGCAGCTATGTGGAAAATAGCTTGAGGAGGAAGAGTGGAAGCCAGGAGACCCCTGCTCCCAGACTACCTGATACAGAGACGACAGTGGCTCAGACCAGGGTGGTGATGGATGGATGGAAATGGTCAGGTTTGGAGATTCTTTCAGTGACAGAGCCAATAGGACTTATTGATGGGGCAGCGAGAAAAAGAGAGGTAGATCAAGTCCACTCTAGGTTTGTTATCTGTAACAACTGAATGAGAATAGAGCCATCTATTGAGATGGAGAAGTATGGAGGAGAAATGTTAATAGGAAGAGGGGATAGGAATCAAGAATTGGGCTTTGTCAAATGTAAATTTGAGACATGTTAGCTATCCAAGTAGAATGTTAGGTATATAGAAGAATACAGACATTATTTTGAAGTAATCAACATACAGATGGCACTCACTTGTAACAGGAGATATGTGATTTATTAATTAAGTGCAAATCTGTGCTAGTTGGCTCATTTCCAGCTAATGCAAGAAGAAATGGGTTTACTTTGTGGGACCACCACAGACAGGAACATGTGTCACCTCTGAGCATGGCTACTGGGCATTGGCCTTGATGAGTGCTGGACACCACAAAGTGAAGATGGGGGCAGCACAGGACCAAGGAGACGGGGATGCTTAAGAAGTAGGCACCAGCCTTCCCTCCATTTCAGTGCCTGGATGTTACGGTTACAAACATTTCTGGCCAAACAGACTCAACTACGGAGTTCTGAACAGGATACTGATGGGCAGAGTTTTGATTTGGACTGGGAATATGTTGATCGCTTTGACCAAGAAATCACCTTGTTTAATTGAATTCATCTGAAAGTGTCAACATTAACTTGTCTGCTGGAACAGAGTTTGGAACTCATATTCAGTTTGTAGAAATTAAATACAATTAGAGTTTGTATGTATGCAAAGCTTTACATTGCAATGTTATACCTATTATGCAACTAGCAAGGATGTACAGTTAGAGGACAGAAGAGGAGCACGGTACACAGCTGTCACTGGATTTGCTTTGCTATTAGGTTTTCTTGAAGAGAGAGACTGAGATGCCAGTGAGACAGGGAGGAAGGGAGCCAGGACAGCAGGCGATCACATAAACCCACCAACAAAGGTGTTTTAGTCAAGAGATGCTGCTGAAGAGATAGGTAGGATGGAGGCAGAGAAGTGGCGATCAGTGAGGACCCAGAGGCACAGTTGGTGGAGTTGAGGGCACAGATACCCTTTGGACAGGTTGAAAAGCAAATGACGAGTCAAGAGACACAAAATAGTCAACAATAATATTCTCATCTATGAGGGGCTCACAATCTGGGCAGCCAGGGAGGGCTTCAAAAGCTACCATTTCTGTATTTTAAAGAAGGTGAGAATAAGATGAGTGGAGAGAGGGAGAAATATGTTCCAAGTGAGGGATCTGACCAAGGTGGGCAGGTGGGAGAAATCAGTTGATCTGTTGGGATGAAACAGCAGGTATGTCTTGGGGGATAATCAAAATAGTTGAAGAGGGAATAAAGAAATTTCTAGAGGTCGGTCCAGTAGAGTTGTAGGTTGTTGGAAGAAAAACAAAACCACAAACTAGGGGAAGTCATTCTACAAAGCGGTACAAATCCAACTACTTCCTGACACAACATTACCATGGGGGAAAAAGTAGCAATCCCGCAGCATAAATTGCACCCAACCCAATTTCTTTTAGCTTCAGGCACAGGCATCAATACTTATTTTCATTGCCCTTTTATGAAATTTCAAAGACCCACGTAATTATATTCATTCATTTTAAACATAACCAAAATATAGCTTTCTAATTAAAAAAAAAAAAATCTGACATGGGGCTTGGAATTGTGGTCAAAGATGACTTTGGTGGCAAGCCAAACACTTTGGAAATGAGTTTCCACACATATCTGCTAAGGAACCTGTTGTTGCCATTTGAGCAGAATATTCAGAGTGCAATGACATGTGCAAAATAAGAAATTTAAGATTTTAAACCTTCAAGATGAATGTTACAATGTCTGAACAAGAATAAATGTAATGATTATTCAATTACCTTGAAACCCAGGGTCTTATTTACCATCAGTTTTCCCAGCATGCTTATCTATTTACTGCTAAATTGAATAATTCCCCCTAAAGGGGATGACATACTCTCACTGACAGCTTGTCCCTAAACATCCAAATTTCACAGCATCGATACGCAAATATGCTATACAGAAGTGATTGCTTACGAGCATCAGGTCTGATACAAACAACAGCTGCCAAAAAGACTGCATCAGCCTGATCTTATTTCATTTCTCTTCTTATTTCATCTATTTATGGTGCTATTTACCTCTTAAAATAGAATCGGTTATGGCAGTATGTGAAGCAGAAGAGGCACAAATAACGTATACCTCCATCATATCCACGGTGGTTCTACAGTTTTCTCCTGAAGGCTTTCTTGAATGACGTGCAACACAACGTCATAGCTTCTGTGTTTGTCCAAGATGATTTGATTAAACTATTACACCGAGAGTAAAGATCACTCTTCCTAGGTTGCCACGTTCTCACTGATGTTTAGCAATTTATTTAAAGTGATGAGCTGGGTGTAGGGTTTTGCCCCTAGTCTATCAAGGCAATGGCAAACTTTGATCGGCTGAAAGGCTTCAGGCAGTTTCTTTTTCCTTCTACATCAGCTGTGGTCTGTTGAGACACAACAAGTGCAGCCAATACTAAATGATAGATGTGGGTTTCTACTCTCCCACAGAGATTGGAATAAAATTATTTTATGTTGATCTGGTTTTGCCACAAGTTATGTCTCATATATATGTAATGTATAAATACACAAATGTAATATAAGTACACACATACACCCATACACACACACACACACACACACACACACACACATATATATGTATATAGACAGGTATACATACAACCTCCTTAGATGGCTTCACCTCCCATCCAATTGCAATTGCTCAAACCCAAACCTAAAGTGTCCTTGGTCTACCCCTCTTTTCCTTACTGCCCCTATTACCAGTAAGTCCTGTTGGCTCTGTTGCTAAAAGAATCTTAACACTTGACTCATTCTCATTTCCTCTATGGCCACCCTCGTCTAAGCTGCCATCCTCTCTCCCCTGGACTATACCATGGCATCTGGAAGCCAGTGTGTCTCCTGGATTCTCCTCTTCCTCCTAAAGCCATTTTCCACACAGCAGCCAAAGTAATCATGAAAAAATGCCTCTCTTTAAAGAATCCTCCCTACATCATAGTGAAGATGGAAGCTAACAGCCCAAGGTTGTGATCAGGTGACGGTGGGCTTGATGGGGTCAGTACAAGTGACACCCCAGCCCACCTCAGTCCCAGGCCGAGGAGCACAGGGAGCATGAGCATCCCTGCCCCATAACATCCCCAAACAAACCACACTAAGTGAATTCTAATAAAAAGTGGGTGTTCTGCTATATCAAAAGGGGAAGGCGTGTTCCACAGGCAAAAACAATGGATATGTATCATATGTTCATGATGAAATTCTCATTGGTCCGAAATGAGATGAGAAAAATAAAAATTACATATTAAAATTTTTATAAAGCTAAATATGCTTAATTTTTAATGTTTCTTTATTCTTTACTATGTTTTCTATTTTTTTTTTTTTTTGGTGATAAAATGCCGGTCCTTTTAATAGATTATGGTGATAACAGATTACAGTTTACTTTATATGTCTGTACTTGGCAAAATAAGGCTTATGGCAGATCCTGAATATATTGTTTAATTTTATTTGTTCATAATATCCAAACCTTTGGGAATCCTTAATCTAGAGCATACAGTTCCAAAGTGTATCCTAAATGGTAATTGGGGTTGCCTGTAAAAAAAAAAAAAAAAAAGAAAAGAAAAGAAAAAAAAGACAAGGGAAGTTTATTGTCAAATATGCTCAGAAGTACTGGGTTAAGAAACATAAATAAAAAAAAGTATCCTTATCACAGAACCTTTCACAACCTTAAAAATGCTAATGCACGTTGTGAATCTCCAAAAAAAAGATACAATATCCAACATAACCCACAATTATTTGACCATGGAACTCTTTCATGAAGACTCATCTTAGAGACTTGTCCTGGGAAGTTCACTACACATTGGAAGTTTGCTAGCAAATATGAATGCATAAATATAAATGCATCGTTACATTTTTTATAGAAAGAGGAAGCCAAGAGACACAAAAGAAATTAAGGTGTAAATTCAGACGTTTGTGTCATGTCACCCTGGACTACAACCTTCGTATTTTCAATATATTCCTTTCTTAGCTTGGTCTATACATTTGTGAAAAATAATCTCCATTCATATGCTTATATTTTCCCAAATGACTTTGAAATGTCAAGCCATTGTATGAATTTGAAACAGCATCTTTAGACCTTTACTGAAGTTATATTACTGTTGCCAGAGTAACTATTGAGCGTAACGGAGCAGTGGAAGACAAAAAAATATCTGCTCAGGTATCAAGCACTGAACAAAGTAAGAGGCTTAGAAATGTGTGGTGGAACAGGATGTCACAAAGCTATTGTTCCTGTGCTTCTAAGTTAGAGGTAACCAGGTCCATTTCATGACAAAGAGTCATGAGATGGTTGCAAAGTGCCTCTTCAAAAGGAAACAATAAATACTGAACATTACGCTTCTTGCTGTAAAAGTATGCTAGTTATATAACAGAGCACAAGAAGTTTTATAATTAGCACTTGTTTAGAGATGTCTTATACCATGCCATGCATGAAGGGGCAAAAGAGGTTCTGATTTTACTCATTCAGATAGAATTTATTGAGGCCATATGGAAAAGTGAGAGAGCCAATATACCAGTGTTAAATAGACTGAATAATGACAAAATAATTAAAACCAGCACAAGGATGGATCAGTTTATGAACATCATATTGTTGACAGAAAACGATTTTGAGAGCAAGGAGCGACATTTAGTTAGGAAGTTAGAGGCATCTGTCTGGTCCTCGTCTTCTAACCCTCTGGTTCCTCTTCTGCTTAATATTAATAGATATTTAGGAAAGAATGGACCCTCTTTTAAGAGAGAAATCACTGAACAGGAGGAATTGTGGAGATTTTTAATGCTGTTGACCAAAGATGTGAGAGGGGCTATAGATCTCAGGATACAATAAAGAAAGGCATGATCCCTTTTGGGGGGGGCAGTGTTTGCTAGCAGGGAGCTACAATAGTGAGCTTAGGGCACAGAATACAAGGACTAGGTAGTCATTTGCTCTAAAATCAAGTGAAGTGATATAAAGGGAATGTCTAAGTGCACTCCTGGAATTTCCAGGTTAGATAGCTCATTAAAATGTAGAAGAAAGCATGGTTGCAAGATTCCTCCATGTACACAAACAGGATAAGGAATTTTTTAAAAAAAAAGCACTCTGAGATCATTTCAAGGAGGAATCCATAGGGATTCAGTGAAGGGAAAATCATTTCTGGTTGGGATTATTATGAGAAATGTCAGAACTGGGATATAGCACAAAATACACTCAAAATAATTATGTAATCTGCTTTCTCAATATCTCTCAGAGTGACTGAGAATTCTAAGCGTGTTCAATTTTTTCACTAAACTTTATGGCCAAATCAACGTACACAATCACCAATACCACCACTACCACCAACCCCACCACTGCCAGCACCACCATCAACACCACCATCAACACCACCATCAACACCTGCAAGCTCACTACCATCATCACCACCACAACCACCACCGCCATCACCATCACCATCACCACGCCCACCACCAACATTACTACCCACACCACCACCATCATCATCATTATCATTATAGCCAACATTTATTAAATGCCTGCTGTATGCTTATTATTCTAAACCTTTCCACAAATTAACTATTTAAATGTAACCTTGCTTCAAAATTTCAGTTGCAATGCCATATTCCCTGGATATAGTCCTGATTATCTTCCCTTCCATGAAATTTTCTCTTCCTTGGTAAAGTTTTGTAATGGCATAATCACTTTCTACATTATAGTATAGATGTAAGTTACTTATTTAAATTTTCTAAGGACAGTTTTCCTTGCAGTTAGTGTGGCCATCTGACTGAGTAGTAGCCAATATGAGGTAAACAGAAATTTCTAGTCCTTGTCCAGAAAAACCTCCCCTGTGTGATCCTCCAGGCATTGTTCTATTGCACTCCACTAACAAGTATGGTGATTGCGGGAGACACATACTGAATTGAAAAAACCCACAAGATGGAAGAAGCCTGAATCCCTGAGTCACAACCTGGGAGACAACTGACTAGGGACACATGTTTGGGACTTGCTATGGGTAACAAATAAACTTCTATTATAATAAATCACTAGGACTTGAGGGTATATCTAGAAAAGCATCTGCAGTATCTTAACTAACACAGAAATTGGTATCTGAAAGGGGAATGTTATTCTAAGAGAAGCCTTAAGTTGGCTTAGTTGTCATGAGGTACCTGGCTAGGATATACGCATTGGAGGCTGGAAAGAGGGAGATCTGTGTTACTTGGAGACAAAACATTTGGGGAGATTGCCATCTGCAATACTTGGAAGACCAACTAAATGTAACTCTGGGGAAATTAGATGAGGACAGTTAGAACCTTAGTGTGTATTTGCTACAGTTGGCTGCCATTGGCAAGTTACCACACTAAAAATAAATAATAAAATAAAGGTGTTCTTAGGCAAGAATTGGCTCATTTTCCAGTAGAAGTAGCCAGTGGAGTGAATCTACCAGTTCTCCAGGAGAGTTCAAAGTGATTAATGATCAAATGCCTTGCAGTGGAAAATCCAGACTGCTCGTGTATTCCCAATAGCAAAAGGTAAGCCTGAAAACTATCTTTGAGTAAAAAGATATTTCAGTTCAAAAAAATGATTCAGCCCTGCAGCAAAGAGCAGTTGAAAGATGTTACCTTCCCACTCAAGCTTGTACTTGCACAAGGTCACAGCATCTCCACAATCAAGTTGAGAAGGAGAGGCACTGGGCCAAGGAAGTGAAGAAAGCAGATTTGACAACTATATTTAGTAAGAAGTTGGAGTACGATTGCTGGCATATGGAACTGATTGGAAGAACTAACATCAGAGACTCCTAAGTTCTTGAGGGAATTATGTTGCCACTGCCAGAAAAACCTTGAGCCTCAATTTTATTTTATTGATTTTAATTTTTTTTTTTTTTGACACAGAGTCTTGCTCTGTTGCCCAGGCTAGAGTGCCATGGCATCAGCCTAGCTCACTGCAACCTCCAACTCCTGGGCTCAAATGCTCATGCTGCCTCAGCCTCCAGAGTAGCTGGGACTACAGGTGCCCACCACTGCGCCCAGCTAATTTTTTCTATTTTTGGTAAAGACAGGATCTTGCTCTTGCTTAGGTTGGTCTTGAACTCCTGAGCTCAAACGATCCTCCCACCTCGGCCTCCCAAAGTGCTAGGATTACAGGTGTGAGCCACCGTGCCTTGCCGAGCCTAAATTTTAAAAACATTTGGCTGCTCAAAGATCTCAAATGCATGAAGTGTTGCTAAGACCACACTTAGGTACCCAAATTTGTACCAGTAAGAAGTGGGCGATGAAAGTCAGGCAGCCCCTGAAGGAGCGAATGTACCACACTGTGCACTTGTGATGTGACCACAGAGAATGACAGACAAATGAGTATACCTGTATATTAGGATCTAATCAACAAACCTCCCTTCCTTCTAAGGTTGGGGCATTCAGGATATCTGCCCAGCAAGAATCTATAGTTCCTTTGTCTGGGGAATGTCTCTGCCTTCCATTATTCACTTTCTCTAATAGAATTTGAGAATTTATTAGTGTGCTTAATCTTTCTCCACTGTGGGATTGGGGGTGAGGTGTGGGTTGTGAGAAGAGGATAACTGACTGGTCTTTCTGTTCATAGACAGACAACAAGTAGCCATTTCTAGTCCTGCCAGATGGCCGCATTTCACTGGAGAGATCCTACTCCTTCGAATCAGACACAGAAGCAGAATGGGATTGGGGGTTATCTTTGGCACGTGGGTGGGTTATAAATGTGTTCTACATGTGAGATGAAAAATGAAACAGATATATGGAAACCAGAAAGTAGACTGTGCAAAAGACTAGTCAGTTGATCACTGAACTCATTTCTGCTTTTCCTTAGCGTGCAGCGGACACGAGATTTCTCATGATCCTTCTCAGTCGTGGTGTATAACTGAGTTCCAACCCTCGAGAATGGGTGAAGTGGTATGTGCTGCTTTCTAGGCCTGGGCAGTAAAAATCTTTTGCGTGTGATCCTCCAGGTTCTTTCCCCTTTTAGCCTGATGCAAAGACAAGCCAGATACCTTGAAGGTTACCTGGAGACAATGGCAAACCCATAACGTGGAAGGACGTTTGATTCCTGAATCACCACTGGGAGGAAAGCTGACCACTGGTTAGAAATACTCGCTTTGGAATTCACTTTTACAATTGTGTTAAGACACGAAGATTCAGAGTCTTTGCTGTTACAGCTAATGGCATTACCCTATCAACACACTCGCCCCTGTGATCACAGGAGATGGGACATAAAACGATTTCAGTGTCCAGCTGCTGCATCTCTTAATACGCTACCCTCCATCTCCTTATGAAGATACACTAGGAAGGAGAGTGATTAGTCTTATGACTCCTTAAGACCCTTCCCTGCAGGAAAACTGTGATGAACAACCCAAGATGGCCCCATCTCCTTTAGATAGCTCTGGGCCTTTTAGTGTTTACTGCAAATAAAGTCCGTTCCTGAGAAAGCGTCTGACGAGACCTTGATGAGATAGAGCCATGGGAAAAGTAAAGAGAAATCATTTATGCCCTAACCACTGACGTTCTTTTCCAAAGAGTTTTATTGATTTTGGCAAATGTGCCTCTAAATACATTTGACATGCATAGGCACAGGGTACTTAATGAACAGCTTTTTCTACTGAATGTCACTTTTTCTAAGGTTCTCTTACAAGCAGCTTGACATGTGTAGATGATTGTGGAAAAATATGCAGACTCACATTTTTTACTTTACTTCTTTTAAACAACAAAAAAACATTTCCCCTTCTCAGAAGTCTTCTTGCCCTGGCTGTTATAAATCTTCCCTGTTCTGTTTAACCAACAGAATATGATGTTCCTCTTTCACAGTGACATGTACCTACAGCTCTCTTTTAAGTAAAGTTACCATATTATCCAAGAAGAGAGTGTCTGTGTGTGCAGAATGCAATTAAATATGTAGTTCAGAGGCAAAAGTAGATATAAGATTGTGCTAGGATTCATGAATTCAAAGTTTAAATTATGAGACTCAGAAAATATAACATGCTTTTAAAGGTATATGAGTATATTGATATTTATTCTGGTTATTTCACTTTGAAAGTGAACTGAAAGAAAAAATACTTAGGAAGTATAAATACTTTTGAGATATTACAAAAGGCTTATAATATTTTTATTGTTTTAGCATTTTAGTTTTATGAATTCCTCTGAACTGCAAAATATTACTGGGCAGTAAGTTTTACTGAAAAGATCTTTCACTAAAGTCAAATTAATTCGGATAATTTCAAAATTCAGAGTTTGGTGTTACATCTTTTTTTCCCTTCTCATCAGCTCATTTCTTATTTAATACACTATTTCTTTGATAAGCTGAGGCTTGAAAACAACACTTCCAAAAGCTCATCTGAATTAATGGCCCTGAGCAGGTGTGCACACAATCTCTCTTGTATATGACATAGCCATGTCCCTAGAAGTGTTGTAGCCCTGCCTTCTACCTTGATGTTGAGCCTCAAATGCTGGCATTTTCTGAAGCCAGAGTTCTCCCTGTCTAATGAAAAAGGTACAGCTGTTCCTCTGACCCCAAAATTCCCACCTTCCCCAATCCTCCCATGCACATGTCATCTGCAGAAATGAAGCCACCAGGCATCAGACCGCAAACTACACTTAGGTCACATTTGGAAATTTTCTAACACAAGAAGGGAAAAGAGAGACTTAAGGCTCAAGTTATATATTACAGTTAGGACTCGGGGCTCTTAGCACCCAGGCCCAGAGTTCTAACTCCGGACTCTGGCCATGAACTAAGTTATAGCATTATCTTTGGTGAAGGAAAGAGGATACCCCTTTGTGAACTGACTGTCCTGCTAGACTTTGAACTTCTTGTGGATTGGTAGCATATCTTATTTGTTTTTGTGTTCCTAAAACCTATCAAGTGCTAGAGTAGAGCGGGCTTTCTGTAAATGCCTGTGGGATGACTTAGTAAATGAGAAAAAAGACAGGACATCCTTGACCATCCATAGAGACGAAGATACTGCAATGGAACACCTGCTATTCCTAAGTCAACTAGGTAGATCTGAATTTCCCATACTATGTAGAGACAGAAAACTCTTAGGAAAATAAAGGACAGTGGCTGCAGTTTCTTCCAAATAAATCCTATTTGTGTGGGGCCTATAAGTACATATCTCTTAACTGCAATCCATGTATGTAGCTTGTTTACAAAGATATTTCATGTTTGCTGTACAACATTCAGGTCATATAAAAAGGGATTATAATGAAGTCAAAATCCCCTAAAAGTCCACCATGCAGAAAAAAGCTTCCACTGACATTTAGGTGAGCATCATCCCAGATAAATCTTTTTAGGTATGTCTGTGTCTATGCTTCCTATATTTTATTTTGATTTCTGTTTTTGTTATATGGTTTGTACTCCTTTCCTTTTTATAAGAGGAAGGGAATTTGTCTCTTTGCTCTTCTGTAACTTTAAATAGCATATTTTAACAAAGTTATTAATATATTAAGTTTAGACATAAAACAACACGTATTAAAACAACACATATAAAAGACCAGGAGTATTTTACTTCCTCCCACCTCCATATTACTGTAGCATGCTCCAAAGTTATATCCGCTGTATCTTGGTGAAGTTATTGTTACTTTATATTATGTAGCATAACATTTGCTTTATTTTGTGTATCCAATATTTTCAATAGATACATGAGCAATTATATGCTCAAATGACTTAAATGCTCCTGAGTAGCACTAATGAGCATTCATTCATTAATTTGACAAATGAGTTTTTAAAAATTATCATCAATTTTCAGTTCATTAAGTTATACCTTCTAATATATTCCCCGAGTCTTTGAAATGTTCTTAATCTTTGAATATTTATTGGTATATTTTTATTTTCTTTTTATGTAGGTAACAATTTAACTAGTTGTATAATACTTCAGTTACACTATTTTGCTTCAAACTTTGTAGATGTTGCTTCATTGTCTTTTGGGGACATGGTGCTGCTGAGGGAAAAGTCTGAATTCAGGCTAGTGTTTTCTTTCATAATGCATGGGTTTCAACCAACTGCTGATCAAAAATACTTTTAAAAAACAAAACAAAAAAAACCCCACAAAATAACAATACAACAAAAAATGCAAGTTAAAAAGGCCTAATGAAGTATAATAACCACGTAGCATTTACATTGTATTAGGTATTATAAGTAATCTAGAGATGATTTAAAGTAAATGGGAGGGTGTGTGTAGGTTACATAAAAATATGCCATTTTACAGAAAGGACTTGAGCGTCTGTGGGTCTTGATATCCACAGGGGTCGTGGAGTCAATGTCCCAAGACACTAGGGATGACTGTATATTCTTTTGCACATATTCTTGTAGAAATATTTATGGATCCTTGCATTTCAATAACCTACTGCAATTGTCTTAGCGTTAGTTTCTTTGCAATACACATGCCTGGAACATCTTGACTCATGTTGATCCACAGATTCGGGTCTGAATTCATGTCTAGAAAATGATTTTTTTGTTGCTGTTGTTCTGATATTATCTTTAGGTATAAACATGATCCCTAAGCTGGATGCTCATTTCTTGCCTCTGTATTTATAGTCTTCTCTCTTATTAAATGTTGACAAAAGTAAAGAATTTGGAGCTTCTACTTGCACAGAATAAATGCTCAAAACAGTAATTATGATATGAATTAATTGCTTTAACCTCTCCTTTTTTTGTTCCCTAAACTCTGGCTGGTTTTCTCAGGCCCCCTCTCCCTATCACTGGCGTAGCTCTGTAGTGGTGATTCTTCGAGTTTCTAAAGGGTTTTTAATTTCTGTGATGGCAATTACTTTCTCTTCAGCTTCTGTCTTCACACCTGCCATAAACATCCTGTACACAGCAGGCACGACCACAGCCAGTTCAAATAAGCTGGACATTTCCCAAGAGTCTGACATATATCAAACCCTGTATTAGATGCTAGGGATACAAATATGAATAACACAACGTCCCTGCCCTTGAGAATCTTGCAGTTTCATAGGAAAATGGAAATATAAAGAGGGAATGCAGGATGTGAAGTACTAAGACAGAGGCGCATTGCAGACGCCCGACAGGAGCGTACGCAACCGACCTTGTGCAGAAGAAGAAGAGACACAGGGTGGGAGGGTTAATGTTCCCAGGTGAAGGGACACTTGAAGTGAATCCTAACAGGTGAGTAGAAATGAGCAAGAGGACAAAGGCAAGAAGGAAGTTTCCAGTCAGGGATAACAGCAACATCAAGGCCCAGCGGTATGGCACGGGATGGTACTCGACTCTGAACACTTTGCCACACACACTCTGGAATGTTCCATGTCTTAGCTTGACCTTCTCTTTTTAGATAAATAGTGAAATCACTCCCCCCTCTGATGCTCCACGTCAAGGTTGGAAAATGATCTACTTTATTTCAAAATTTGCTGAGTTGATTTAGCCTTAAAGATCCCCTAATGAGCTTGATCTAATTCTTAACAATTCCCCCCCCCCAAAAGTATTAAACTAATAGCTATTCCCTGATGCAAAGCAATTTTCTCAGGAAAAATGATCCTACGGTTTGAATTTTTCTGCACAGTGTGGATGCTTTCTTTCTTTTTCTTTTTTTGACAGAGCACTGATTTCTGAAAATGAGTAGAAAGCAGCTGTATAGCTGAGCTTAAACATAGCCTAATTGTGTCATCTGTCTGCCAGAACAAGATAATTTCTTCACCCTAATTCTCACCATCCTCTGCTTGATGTGAACGTCACCTCCATATATTTGATTAAATTCCAGGTGCTTCAGAAATGTATACGGTTTTTTTCCAAAAGGAATGTGAATTTGGAAGAGGAATCCCTTATCCTAAGGCAATCACGCCAAAAATACCTCCTGACACAGATTTAGACTTTCAGGAACAAAATGAAGATTGATGTCACCGTAAAGCAGTTCACCAGAACTCAGTAAAACTTGGCACCAAGTAAACCGTCCACTCAATAAAAGCCCATCCAGCCCTTCTTGTTCTCAGACATTCCTCCTCATTTCTTGGCCACACAAAACAAACTCTCAAATGTTTTCTCAAATATCTGTAGTGAGGTTATTCTGGACACCCTATGGGACAAGCAGGCCCTCGTGTGATATGTGCCGCTGTGGCCTTGTGGGTCTATGAACAGCCATATGGAAGAAAGACATAGGGCAAGACGTCAAAGAAGGAGCATGGAGTTTCTATGCCCTCCCCTGGCATGCTACCCTTCAGGAACCCCCACGTCTTCAGCTATCTGAAGTTCTCCAAACCCAGTCCCTTTGGGTTTTCATGGAGGCTTCATTACATAGGCATGATTGATTACGTCATTGGCCGCTGGTGAATGACTCAACCTTCAGCCCCTCTCCTCTCCCTGGAGGCTGGGGGTGGAGCTGAAAGTTCTAACTCTCTAATCTTGGTGGTTGGTTTCCTTGGCAACCAGCCCCCATCCTGAGGCTACCCAGAGGCCCCCAGCCAAAAAGATACTTATCACTTTGGAGATTCCAAGGGTTTTAGAAGCTCTGTGCCAGGAAACAAGACAAAAAAAAAAAAAAAAATATATATATATATATATATATACACACACACACACACACACACACACACATCTTATTATAAATCACAATGTCAAATTAAGCTATGTGTGTATTTCTTTGCAACACAAAACATATTTTTCAATATGAGTCATGTTCAAAAACATGTTTGCAAGCCCCAAACTACATGATCTGGCTCATGACCACTTCTCTAATCTTTTCTTATACAACCCTATACCTTGTATACTGTGCTACGGCCTCACTAACCTTCATTGTAGCCCTAGCCCTCAATCAACCAAGCTTACTCGTGCCTCAGGACCTTTGCACATACTATTCCTTTTTCTTGGAATAATTTATTCTTAGATTTTTCACATGGATGGTTCTTTCTTACTATTCCTTTCTCAATTCAAATATCACCTCCAATTATGCAGCCTATATCTTAAGTAGCACCTTCTTTCCTGTGCCTCTCACCATGGCTACCCCATCACCCTGTGTAACTTCCTCTTTGCATTGTACCCATCTCATCTCATTCATTTACTGATTGTTTGTGTCTTTGTTTTCTACTTCTCTCTATTAGAATGCAAATCTCCCCGAGTCCAGGGGCCACATCTGTCTTGTTTACTACTGTATCCTCAGTACAAAGAATAGTGTTTGTCATACAGTAGGTTCCCAATAAGTATTTGTTGAATGAATAAAGAAAATTGAAGACATAATTCTCCTTTGTGGAGGCATAACTGGGGAAATCTGCGGTGTCTCCTGGGCTTTGAGAAAAACTGGAAGCAGAATTAGTATTCAAAACTCCTCCCTTTGGCTTTGTGTTCAGTCCAAGAGGCCATTCATTTCAGCACATTAAACTGTTAATTATGGGGTCTGGCTTCTCCTTTCTTTATGTGGAAAGAATAAATAGTTATTATTAAATAGTCATTTAATAGGCAGTGGTTTCTTTCAGGGCAACCATGATTAAAACTGCACAAACACGTACATAAATAAAAACACATTTAAAATTAGGACAGACCGACTTACCAGACTTCGTTTCCCCTTTACTTACTACCATGCATACTACCTGTTCAGAATACAGAGACCATTTTTTTCTTTCCTCTCATTTGATTTCCTAGCTCATGCCAACATGCATACCATTGCTATGGTTAATATAACTCTTTAATCTCTTTATAGTAATTTATTTCCAAGACAGTGAATTTTTTCTGACATTACTGACTTAGTTAACATGATTTTAAACACAAACTAATTTTTTTTTTAGCAGTGGAGAATTAGCCAAATCGATAATTTTGTATTACATGTACTGTATGAGTATGACTTTCTCTGAATTTTCATCGAAAATAGATAGAACATGGTTTGTCGAAAATAGGAACACAGGACTAGAAGTCATTTATTTAATGTCCTGGTCCTACCTCTCACCTCAACTAGCTGAAATATTTGGATAAATCATTTAAATTCCTTGAGCCTCGGGCTTCTCATTTATACAATAAGAGGGCCAGTTTAGGTAAAATAAGAATTTCTACTCTCTATCGGGACTTATTACACTCCATGCACTATTTTAAATTAATCCTCAATCTTTGCAAAAAACTTATGAAGTAGGTAGTATTATTTCTCCCATTTTACTTATGAGGAGAATGAGGCAGAGAGAATAAATAAGACATAATAAGTGGTGAAGATGGTTTGAATCTAGGTAGTCTAACTCCAGAATTCACACTCTTATTCACCTCTTACTATAGGATCTATGTTCCTCCTCATCTTTCTAAGAGTTAGATGTACAAGTTGTAAATCCTTGGATCTTACATTAGCTTATCTGTATACTCATTTCATTCTTCCAGCAGATTACAAACTACTTAAGTGTAAAGACTATGCCCAAATTTAAATAATCTGGGACAATTAGCTCAGTGCCTTGCATGCGGTAGGTATTCAATATTTACTTTAAAAATGGCCAGGAGTTGAGATGGATTTATGCAACAGTTTTAAGATAAACTAGATGAAATCTGAGACCCTTTCTGAGCGCCTGTGATTCAGGCATTGACTACTCTTCTTGAAGGTGTTGGCTGTGTCTGCATGGATTCACCTTTGATTTTCTCCTCAACTTGCTACCACCTGGTTTTCACCCCACTTCCTGTCTTCCCTACCTCCACTCCCAAGTTTCTTCTTAAGGACTGGAGTATGCCCCAAACCTAGAGACTGAGGTGTTTCCCTAAAGCCGATTGATTTATATCCTGAACCTACTGCAACTGATTTCTTGATGTTCTACCAAGGTTGAGTTAACCCTGCATACTATACTATAAGAGACATATCATGGCCATAAGATTAATGACAGTCAAAAGGCCCACTTAGACATCTTGCAGGTCCTACAACCTGTGTCACTTAGCAGTATGGTGCATCCTGGCCCAGGAGGTAAGACCACCTCAGCCCAGATGCAATTCTCATAAACCTTAAAGCAAAGCATACCCTTAAAAGAATAGCTTAAACTCCCTTTATGAAAGAAACACCTGGTTACTGACCCGGAGTGAATACAGGTGTAAGAAAGGGGAAAGAATCCCCCAAACTCAAAGAATGGCCTCTCGATGGAGACCCTCCTGCTCAATAGGTCATCGAACCCCCTGACTGTATCTGGTTCATGCTACATCCTGCTCCTGCTGTCTGTCTCGTAAGAGCACTGCCAGAATAAACTGTTAGAGCATCACACGGTGTCTAAGACTCATCTTTGACCAGAATTCAACCAAAGGACAGAAGTCGCCCCCTACGGAATCTGGGCAACCAGGACCACCTGAGACCCCTGAACATGACAGTCCAGTTCAACAAATATTTGTTGGCAAACTCCTGGAATACAATGAGGAATGAGTCACACTCTCTTTTTCTTCAAGAGCTCACTGCATATTGGTGGAAATAAACACTCAAATGAGTCATTTAAGTCAATAAATGTTGAAGCTGTGTTATCTCAGAGGGGCAGACTAAACTCATGTTTAGGACGTCAGCATAGCATGGCACAAAGGACGTCAATAAAAAACTTAGAAAAATGTGATAGAGTTGATAGGAGAAAGGAACAAAACCATCACTATTCGACAAGTCCAGAGCTTTATGGACCTCCTTAACCTTATGTTATAATTTAATGTTATTTTTATTTTTATTATATGTGGGGTTACACATAGTTTTGTCTCCCGAATAAAAGAGGTCTCTAAAAGTCTTGATTCATCCCTAACAAGTGCCAAGATAAAGACATAAATGGGATACTATGGGAGTATACAGGAAGACAATTAAATCAGCTGAGGCAGGGGAGGGTAGGAGATGGGAGAGAAGGTGGCATTTCAAAGGGGTGATGTCTGAGCTGGGTCTTGAGGGACAAATTAATCAGGTGAAGGTTTGGGAACCTGGGAGAGGTATGCTATCCTTTTGGTGGGATCCATGCATCACTTTAGTTAGATCTCCCAATACTTCCTGCTAGCCTAGACCATCATCTGTTAGCTCCCTGTTATCTATTAAATCTGCTGCACTGAACTTTCACTCTCCGCCCACTTGTGCATCTGTACCACCTACGAGGTAGTTCTAGTTCCGAGCTCCATGCTTGGTCATAACCCACCATTCAAGAATTGCAGTCCATTTGTTCCATTCCAGTACAGCTAATTTGCTCACAGTTTCTCATTTTGTGTTTCCTTCGATGATCCCCTGCACTTCTGTTAGTCATTAAACAAATGGCAGCTTGCATCATCACTATCTTCCAAAACTTTACTCAGAAGTGATCTTTTATAGGAAATCTTTCCCAGTGGATAGAAGCTCGTAGGTAAAAGGCTTCCTTCTCATGAAAAGTGGCCCAGTGCATATTGTTTAGAATCGTGTATTCATAAATACATATCCAATGCAAATAGCTGTCTCTATGGTACATCATAACTATGGTCATTTAACTGAGACTGTATGGAAACTTCTCAGCTAACAGCAGCCCTTCCTCTTTGCATCTCACTGTCCTGTTACCATCTCAAATGCCATCAAATCCTCGCTTAGTTTTTATTTAGCCTTGTTCCTCACAACTTCTTACCAACATCAGATTACTGGTGAAAATCTGATCAGAGCGAGCAAGGTAGGAGAGAGACGCAAATTACTTCTATCTCCTAATGGAATTTAATTGTTTTGAAGAATTAGAGCATTTCATAGGGGAGTGATATCAAAATAGATGACCTAAAACCAAAGTTGTTTTCCCCAGAATCTGCAGTTATTGCAGAATTGTCTCCTGAGGCTGCTAATATTTCCCAGCTCTTCCTGAAGAGAAAAATAAAAGAAATACAGTCCACTTTTTCCTCAAAGTTTTTCGCTCCCCTATAAATATACTAAGGTGATATTTTACAAAGTGTGTTCCTGAACCCACTGTTCCTGTGAGATGCTCTAAAAAAAAAAAAAAAAGCGTCTTTTGTGAAATAACGTTGGGAAACACTGTATAGGATAGCCCTTGTTTGAAGACTCACATTGAACACTAACATGTTAAAGACTGCAGTATTTCAGTAAACAGCCTAGTTTTACTTTGTTGAATTCCTCATTTCACAAGTGTATTTGAGAACAGAACAGGTTTCCCCCTCACAATATTATTATCAACACCACTCCACACATCATGGATTGGGAAAGACTGTGTTTGCCCTCCAATGAGTTCAGGCAGACACAGATGTGAGTGGTGTATAGTCTAAGGCATTTATTTCAACCTTATGTTGTAATTTAAAGTGGCAAACATCTTTTTGATGTTTTTTGTTGTTGTTGTTTGGTTGCAGTAAATAAGCACAGCATAGATGGTTCTTCAACACTAGTCCTTTACTTGTACAAACCTAATATGGATCATCCCAACTTCTATCATTGCGGCAGTTACTACCAGGATGCAAAAGAAGCAAAAATAAAAATAGAAATCCTAAGGAACAAGAACATTAGCATTGCACTGCAATGCTGCAGTCTAAGCAGACATTCCATTACCGGGTTGATGGTGAATACAAAGTGGAGGTTTGATTACCCCACACTTACTTGATATTCTCCTCTCAAAAAGGCAGTAAATGGCTTGTTTGGGGCTTGGATTAGGGCCTGACCAACTGTCAGGAGAACTGCAGGCTTCCATACAGAGATTCAGAGCAGAATTACAGCTTCTCAGCATGTGACTCCCAGGAGACAGGTGATTTAGTCAATAGGCCCCAAAGCAGCTATTTTAAACAGAGGGCATATTCTCTTTAAAGGTACAGGATTTATTTATTGGAGAATCATTTAAAACTTCCTTTCACCCACCTTCCTTTTTCTTTCCACCCCATCTTCTATTTCTAGAAGCTGCTTTGAAGTAACAAATGAGTAAAGAATCAGTAGGATTTCAGCATTAGTGTGTTACTGAGTAGAAAGCTGTTTGAGCAATCTCATTGTAAATTATTGTAAATATGTAAAAATATTTTAAAACCACTAACCATAAATCGTAGGCATAAAAACTAAAATGCCCCAAGTAATTCTCCCACCTCAGCTTCCCAAGTAGCTGGGATTACAGGTGTGAGCAACCTGTAAACTCCAGCTAAAACTCAAATGTTGATCCGTGACACTCTTTAGTTATTACAACAGTCTTAGCACCCCAACTCAATTTAACATTCTTTCACACTGGACTGGCGTATTTTGTTTCATCTTATTTTCCGACATGGAGAGATTTCTTGCAATTATAATATTCATCCATCCATTCCCCCATCCATCCAAATGGATGTCAATCGTATGGACAACCTATTGTGTGCCAGGCACTGCTCTGTTTTTTAATTGCGTTTACAATTGATGGTGATGATATAATAAATGAAATCAGCATGTGCTTTTGCAATCTAAGTAAAATGTACCTATATCGAAGAATCTAGAAAATCTTGTGAAAAAAACCGAGGCTACTTGAAAATCAAGGAAGGTACAGGCTGTGACTTTTGTAGCGTTTTTGACAAAGTGCCTATATCAGAATCACTTGAACTGCTTATTTAAAATGCAGATTCACAGGCCCTGGGTCCGGACCCAGAAATTGGCATTTTAACTATTACTCTGAGAATTCCTTGAGCATCTATAGTGCCATAGGAATCCCAAGAATGAGGAAGGAGAAAAAGAGGCATATACTCCCTTCAATAGAAACAACTCCACTTTCAATTCTTTCATTTATTCAGCTTCCTGTGTGGTGTCCTCAGGGGGAAAAAAAAACGAGTGTCAGTGGTAAAGCTTCTTTGAAAAAAAAAACACTTCTTTTAAGTGTAGTGACTTTCCCCTAGAAAGTGACATCTACGAGACTCTTTAGCTGCCCTGTCATTATATATACATATATATACATACATATATATATATATATACACACATATACATACATATATATATATATATATATATACACACATATATATATATATATTTTAACATGGCATAGCAGAGAAAGTATGGATTTTAAAATCAGGAAGATATACCTCTACCACTACTAATTGTATAAACTAGACAAGCTAATTCATCTCTGTGGGTCTTGGTATTCTCATTTATAAAATGGGGACAATAGCAGCAAATATTAATAATGACAAGATGGTTGTTCAGATTAAAAGATTTACAGACACCTGGCAAAGGAGCTGGCTTACACTGGGCACTCCCCAAATTCGACCCCTCTCTCTCCCCAGTATTGTCAGATTTTATAGAGTAGCCATATAAAAACTATTTTTGTGTATGTTTTCTGAAATGCTGTTCTTGAAAGCACTGGCCTTTATGTTGTCTGAAACACCAAAATGTTAAATTTCCTTTAGAAATCAGTGCCAACTTCAAGTTCATTACTTTGGTTAAAACATTATATTTCCATTTTATATCAATGGGAGTTATTTAAACCACCATATTTCCTTTTAATGTAAGTTACCAGAAAGCTTGGATGAAAAATCAATGTTTAGTCATAGAAAATATTTCTCATTCTCTCTAGATTACTTATAGTTATTTTAAAAAGCAAATCAGTTATACCTATTCATCAAATCTATTTTGGCCACCCAATAAATTTACTGAGAAGGTATACTGTCAAGTAGAAGAGGCAAGTCTGACTGCCTGGATATAAATAAACTTCATTTGTTAGCTGAGTGCTTTCGGAAGAACTATTTCTTAGGCTCAAACTCCTCATGGATTAAATTAGGTTGATAACAGTATCTCATAGGATGGCTGTGGGGATTAACTAAGGTAAATCACACATAACATTTAGAACAATACCTGGCATTTGACATGCACTCTAACAATGCTATTTAATATTGTTTACCAGACAGAGAGTAGTTAATGAAGATACATGGTTAAAAAAAGTATCTCAAAAATGTAAAAAGGGTATATAAACTACCTAAGTAAGAGTACAGTATAAAGTATATCTTATAAACAAATAATGGAGTAAATGAAATTCTCATTTATCTCATCTTATGTAAGAAAACTCAACTACCACCTTTATGTAATTTTGATTTCGTTACCACTTCTAACTTTATTTCTATTTCCCTTGAAGGCATTCCTCTTGGTGGGACTGTCTATATGAGTGAACGATGAACAACCAGAAACACATATGCACTGATCCATGCTGGATGTGGACCTCCGAAGCATCTCGTCCATTTGAAGATGGTCCCCACTCAAAGGGATCGTGTGGAAGAAGGGATACATTTCCAGCTCAGGTTTGCTCTACTCTCCCTAGTATAAGCAAGGCAAATAAAGAAACTATATTGGTAGGACCTCTTGCTAAGTGGTTAGTTGAAGAGTTCATTTCTGTTTCCTTCTCCCTACCCATATTCCAGGTTCATTACTATTAAAAATAAAACAATGCATAATCTTGATTTAATACTTACAATTAGCAACGCTGTGTTCTCAACATACTGTTCTTACAGCCTTCTTTCTTTTTTCCTAAGGACCCTCATCTCTTTAGATGAGCCCAACTGTGCAGTCTCTCTTCTCTTGCTCCTCAAATCGCAATCACCATCACATCTAAAATCCACTTAAAGACACTCATTGGAGCTTTTAAATTAAGGCACTTAATTGACTTAGGAACAGAAACAACAGAACTGTAATCTGTTTAGATGTGCTGTGCAGAACATTCTTGCAAGACTTCCAGATATTAAGGTGAGACTGAAGTGCTTGGATGCTTAGCTTGTTGTGTGAGGAGATAAGATAGACTCTTCAGACAAACCTGGTTGTCAAGGAGCCTCTAGGACCAGCAAAACAAATAATTCATTTGTGGTGGAAAGGAAAGAAATGAAATGTTTCCCTCCTGCGCTGAAATACAGTCTGTCCTACTTTGCATGGTTTAGCATCAGGAGGTTTGAATTTTCCAGAGGGCTTAACTGCTAATTAGCTGTGTGAAGATGCCTGTTGTGTGTCCTTAGGCTTAAATGTTCCCATTTGTGTAAAATGCTGCAATAGTTAGATGAAGCCAAAGGAAGGATCCCTACTGTGTTTGATCCCTACTGTGTGGCTTGATTTAGTTGTACTCTCCTTTCTATTTCTTTTGTAAGGCTTATGACACTATATTATGAAGACCGACTCTCTCTCCACACAATGGAAATTCTGTAAGTATATCATGCCTGATTTAACTCTGTATTCCCCAATCCTAGCTTGAGACTTAGTAGGCACTCAATTAACGTTCGTCAAATAAGTGAGGTAGCACAAAGATCCATGAGAACTATCTGTCTTTCCAAGGCTTTGAACGCCTGTGTACTCAGTGAGTGAACATTCATGGAAAACCCAGAAACCTACCGAACAAGGAAAATTTTTTTCTAAGAATAAGATCTGCAAAGAAGTTAATAATTTCAGAGATAATTATAATCATAACAAATAAAAATTTCTGTTTTCTGACGAGTTCCTGGCCTAATGGTTTAGATGCATAGGCAATTGCTCCCACTGAAATGTAGACAGAGTAGAATTGATGTGCTGAGTCGAAGAAGATGGATTTGTAAGACCAAAGCCCTATATTTAGATTTTTAAAAAGCCACAGTATAGAATGGAGCTGCTGGGTAGCAACTGATGAGTTTTGCTCTTGGCCACAAAGCTCCGCAGCAGCCAGATGTGGGATGAGGCCAACAGAGAACCGAACACAGTGTTCAGCTGCATTGATTCCGTGGGTCGGTATTTTTATCAGAGAAAGTAAAGTTTACCTTGTTTTTAGAGTCTACTGATAAATAATATATATTAATTAAATACTACTTATAAGTCCAATAATCATTTTTAAAAGACATTTATTGTACTAAATAACCAAAGCTAAGGAAATCTGGACATCGTGGGTTTCCTTTAGCTTTTTCTCCTTGTTCTGCTCTATGATAGCTATTATAATAACCATAGCTAAAACGTCCTGAGCATTCTTTATCCGCAGCCACGCACTATAATACTGATGAGAACATTGGGTTTCAGATACACTAAGGACTTTGCCTAATGTCATGCACAAGTCAGGCAGGTTTCAAAGAGGTGACAAAGAGATGACAAAGCCTCTGCTCACAATAATACAGACTCATCCAATCCCTCCTCACAGGGAGATTGTCCACCCCATCTGCTCTGATGCCAGGCAGGCGGGACAGAGGTGGGGAGGGACTGTAACATTTGAAAACATGAGTAGGAGAAGAAAGTTCACCAGGAGCAGCTGAGCTGGTCACTCTCATGAAAGATACCCTGCTGAGTTACTTGCTAAAAGCTTGCAATGCTATTGCAGAAAGCCCAGTAATCCAAATAAACCTGTGGAATTCTCCACAGCTGGGGAGAAATGTAAATGAGATATCAGCCAAGAAGTTATTAGAATACTCCAAACAAAATCAATTCACTTATGACTTGTCACTTTTATAAGCTGTAGAATGAGAGGTTTTCTAATGGTTGCCAAGCAATTGTTTTCTGGCCTCATTGAGCAACTGTTTTTTAAGTTCATCTCATCCTAAAGATGACCTGCAAAATGTTTTGTGAGGTTTGGAAATATTGTTTTCCATATAGTGCCATAAAAATGTGCCTCTTGAGGCTTTGATTAGGGCTGGACAGAGCTGAGCTTGCAAGAGAGGATAGTGTCACTGCAGGTCCAGCTGCCCTGCTTGTGGGCACAAGAGCAAAGCCAGAGAACATGCAGGGAGGGGTGGAGTGTGCCATGCTTATATTAGGCATGGGATTCAGCAAGTTGCTACATGAAAATATCATGACAGCCCAACAGAAGGCCACGTTTGGGTAGAGCTAGCCATCAAGTGCAATGTGGGAGGCTCCTCGTTTGGAAGAGAAAATGAGAGAGAATCCACCATAAGCACATAAGTCAAAGGGTTGAAAGAGGATGATAAAAAATGCTCATTGCTTCTCAGAAAGTTTGCCAAGAGGACTGGGTTTCTAATATAAGAAAATATTCTGAAATGGAATAAAAAGAGCTTGGTTGTTCTCCTTTTTCTGGTATTTGCTAAACGTGTTCTTTAGCTATCTTGGTAACAGGTGGCATTTTTTTTACAAAACCTAGCATTCTTTACTATTTTTAATTTTTAAAAATATCTCTACAGGAATTTTACTTTATAGGTGGGGAACATACTCTTCATTTAAGTCTTCCATCTCCCTTGCTGGGTAGGTGGTTTCGAACTGGACTGACTATATCTTAAGTAATAGGATATTTCTCACAGTAATATTGCCACGTATTTGAGACTCATCACAAAAATAAAAAGAAACTCATTCATCTTTCATAGCATTAATTTAGTAGACATTCTATGGGCTCTGATAGGAATTGATCCTAAACAGAAGGCTGGATTAGCCTAAAAAAACGTAGAACATGGTTTAATTACTGAATTCCTCAGCTTCTGTTTTGTGCATTAGAGAACAAGATTAAAGGTGATTACAAATAAGTAAAAACATGCCAGATCTATGTTCAAGTTTTGCACCCCGATACTTATTGGCAGTGAGATTTTTGTCAAGAAATTTTTGTTCTTTGATCTTTATTCACTTTGCTTTAAAATGAGGATAAAATCAGCTCTGCTTACCTCACAAGGCTTTTGAAAGGCTGACAGAAAACACTATGTAAAATATTTGTTAATTCTTAGATGCTAAATTAATTTTAAGGTATCATTTTACTAAGAATATTATACTTTAAGTATATATATCATATCATGATGTTACTTAAATTTTTATGTGCTCCTTAATTTCCTTATTTGCTGAAACTCACCAGAAAGAAGCAAAGAGAAATTAATAATCAAAAGTTCAATCAAGAAATATACAATAAAGCCCAGACCTCACCACTATACAATATATATTATGCATTTAAGAAAACTGCACTTGTACCCCCTAAATATATTGAAATTAAAAAGAAATATATAGGATGAATGTTTGAATCTGAATCCCGACTCTCACCCTCTAATGTTTATTAAATCACATTACCAAACATTTCCCTTCATAGATGAACATGAGATCACACCACTTGTCTCACTGAAGGCAGAGAGAGAGGAGAGAAAGAAAAAGGAAGAAAGAGAGCAAGAAGAAAGGAAGGAATGAAGAAAGAAAGATTTTCCCTTTGAAAATGATGTACTATGTGATATTTCTTCTTAAATACTATTTTCTTTTAACTTACTGAAGAATTTATTATCATTTTCAAATTTACTAAAGTTGTGGTTATCAGTTTAAGAAATGGATAGAATTAGGATACTTACGATATTTTCCATTCATTATAGACCCACAATTTAGTCATGTAATTGGTAAATATATTTTCAAAGACATCTAATAAACATATAGCACATCTGATAAGTTAGGCGAAGGTAAAAGCTAAAACTTTCGTTGAAGTATCACAGTGCTAGAAATTTCAGGAAGACCTCGAGAAGTGATCCATTGATGGGCTGGCTCAGCCAAAGTGCCTTGTGGTCTTGAATGCTCCACAAAGGCCATGCAGGCGAGGCTCACCTGTAGTCTGAACCGTGTCTGAGAGGAATGTGTTCCTTTCTGGAATGTGGCAAGGTGAGCAAACTGCCCATGGGCTGTTGCAGGCCATTTCTCATCCACCACCCTATCCTGCAGGAAGTTCTGTGTCCTGCAGAAGGTTGTCACATGGCTCTTTCCCATCCACCCACCTGGTTCCAGTGAGGCTTGGAATTTTCCACCTCACGCTATTTTGGGTACAGCTGCGGACTATAATACTACGTAGTTGCAACGTGGAATTGACTTCTCAATTACTGAGTGACACATTCCTTGTGTTGTGTGTCATCTGGTCCTTGGGTTGGATGGTGTCCTGCAGGAACAGGGACGTAGGGAGCTGATACCATGCTGATCTTGCTTTTGCTATTTGTGCAAGTGAAATCATCTAAATGAATTGATATTTACATTTGGGCTTTGTGGTCACTTTACTGGTCAAATTTGTGGACCTGGGGCAAGTCAAGATAGGAGCTAACATTACCCTCCTTCTTAGGGGCTGCTTGACCACTTGACAATAGATATACAAAAAAAAAAAAGACAACCACTCATGTATCGTCTCTGTGTGAGTGGATCTAGAAGGGGATGAGACCTAGTCCTGATCTCAAGGGGAGCTTGCAGACCAAAAGGAATGAAACAGGGATTCCCATTTTCATTGGAGTGAGGAAAAAAAAAAAAAAAAGATAAAATAGAAGAAGATGATCATAAATGTAAGCAGCTAAGAGTGATTTTGAAAAATATTAAGAAAAATTAAATGCATAATAAATTGTTTAAAGGCAGAAAAAGATACATGCATCATGTTACCTTTAAATTACCTAAAACCAGAACCTTTATTTTTTTTTTCAGTTAAAACTACTACTATATGTAAACTAAAAGCCCAGAAGAACAAAGTTTAAAATTACTTGGGATATATAGGTAAACAGAGTTTAAGTTCTATCATTTACTCTCTAAATTCAGAAAGAGAGTATAGCTTCCTCTCTGGCCAGTGTGGGGAACCCTCTTAACTGCGGGGTACCTTCAATTCCACAGGGTCTGGGCTATTGTCGACCCTGAAGACATATGTGCTGAATTACTGAAGCTGAATCAATGCTTTTTTCCAGGTGTGTGTATGTATGCACTTGTCTTTTCTAGAGGGGAATCTGCTAAGCTCCCAGCTAGGTAATGTGCACATGGTAGCCCCCTGGAGGCAGGCTGGGGAAAGGCAGCCAAAGTCTCCAAGTTCAGTAATACAGACATGTGCTTATATGCCTTCTCCACCCCAGGTCTTGCCACTGTGCCTGATGTTCTCAAGTCAGGAGCTTCCTGGTATTTTCAAAAAATAAAATTCTGCAGCCTTGCCAGGCAGCTACATAGAGTCGGGAAGGGCCCTGGGGATCCAGTTGCTTTAGATCCATTCTTTCAATAAACCCATCTGTTTCTAGCCCTCTTCTTCAACTGAGTCTCTCCCGGTGCCGAGTTCCATGAGGTGTACTGGCTCATTTCTTACTGGCATCTCCCAGTTGGGAGTTGGGTTATAGCTCTGTTTACTCTGCTGAGGCAATTCCATCACTTCCCTTATTCCAAAAAAAAAAAAAAAAAATCACATTTCATATTCATTGTTTTCTTCTCTCCCATTCTCCTTATCTTTGTGGATTACCACCTTTTAAATCTGTAGACATGAGGCAAGTCAAATAGGAAGGAATGTTTTATTGCATTCCTTTATAGCCACATCTGTGGGTTTGGGGGAAGAACAGCAGATGAACTCTCTTGACAAGTCATCTGTCGGTATTGAGGAATCCCCAGAGCAGCTGAGTGGAATATGCTTCCCCGTCTTCATGTCCTCAGGGTGTTTCACAGAACCGGACTGTAGATGGTGCTTAAAAAGAAACTGTCATTGAAGAGGTGGCTACATATGACAAATGTACACTTTGCCTACAAAGTTAGATAAACTAGTTTGGTTCAGCAAATATTTTCACAGCATGTGTTCTATACCAGGACCATTGATGCTGGATGTAAAGATAGATAAAACACAGTTCTTACTCCTTATGGTCAAGAATGTGGTGAAGCTCCCTTGAAAAGTGGTGAATCTGCAAAACTGGAGAGGGAACAAGAGTGTGCAATATCCAGCTATGTCCTAGTCTTTCTAAGTCCTGGGAGGAAGAAAAAGTCACAGAAACCATCTTACAATCATACAATTAAAAGTTAATGAATAATACTCTGTGGAATTAATTCACCCTTCAACATCATTTACAAACGAATCCTTCCTTCTATGAATCCCTGCAATTGTGGCAACTCAAGTTTATGCGATAGATCTCACTGATAAAAGTAGAGATGACTAACTGTCTTAGCCTCTTAGCTTGTTTTAATTTTAAGAGGAGAAATGATGCTTTGGTTTTGATTTTGCCATCCAAAGAAACAAACATATGCAACTTTAAAAGAAAATTTTCAGCCAAAGGTAAAAGCAAAACAAACAAACAAATCAAAATAACCAAATTGGTGTCAGATATAAAGAATCCCTTGGAAATAAATGAAGATTAAGGAAGAGAGGGTACTGCAGAGGGCTGTAGTACTGGAAGCCCAGTTACTGGAAGCCCAGATTAAGACAATGGGAATAAAATGAGAATTTATCGTCTCAGTAGCTGAAAAGATTCAGGCACAGTTGGAGCCAGGTGCTCAAAAGCTATTGATACGACCAAATTTCACTCTGTGGTTCTGCACTGGCTTCGCTTTTAGACAAATTTCACCCTCAGGTTCACACCTACCAGTTTAGCAACCCATGCAGAGAGATTCTCTTTCCCCAGTGGTTCTAGCAAAAGTATTGGCCATGAGTCTCTGATTTGCCAAGCCTGAGTCACTCCTTAAGGCAGAGCATTGGGTTCCCCCCACCCCCAAAACCATATGAACTGAGGGTGGGAGAAGGTTGTTACCCAAAGGAAATCTCAGGAAATGGTGCCAGAAAAAGCAGGGAGGGCTTTTAAGCCAACACATCTGATAGCTACCACTGATATAAGATGATATTGGCCTTGCAGTTTTGGCTACATCACTGTTTTAAAAAAAAATCTTTTGAGTTCTGAGACAAGCCAAATTACCTAGCACTGAGGGCTGGTTTTGAGTGTACTAAATTTTTAAATTATTTACTGATCTTCCCATAGCATTTGCCCCCCGGCAACTATTAGCATCCGTCTCTTGCCAAAAGGCCACCTGATCAGAAAGGTTAAGAGAAATATCCAATAGCCTCTACCAAAAGGGTAGAATACTTATTTTTAGCTTCCTGGTATTTGATCTTAAATGCTTTCAGCCTGGAATGACTTCAGTGAGATTTGTACATTTGAAGGCTGCCAAAAAAAGAAGGGGGAAAAAGTCAAATATTAAAGAAAACCTTTCTCTCATCCAAAAGAGGAAGATTCTTTAAATTTCTAAAGAAAATGTTAGTTCTATTTTTAACTCCCTTTTGGGTTCTCTAAGGCTTAGGCTAAGATAAGGAGAAACAGGTCAGGTAACAAAAAACCTTTAAAGCCAAAAGATTTTATACTTGGGAATCATTAACCCTTTATTAACAAATTTTTTATAAGGAGGAGAAGAGAGAGAAAGCAGGCCTACTATGTGCAATCCAGGTCTCAGGAATTCAAGAATTTTCCACATACAGGCCCTGGAAGATTTCTAAAATGGAATTTGTTCTGAAGGAGAATGGTCAGTCAAAACACAGTCTCATGAAGACGTTTGGGTCATGAAAACTGTCCTTCTAGAAAGAGCTACCAAAGTAGCTTGTCACCTTAAGATACTGCTATTGGCCAGGCGTGGTGGCTCACCCACCACTAACGTAATCCTAGCACTTTGGGAGGCCGAGGCAGGAGGATAGCTTAAGCTCAGGAGTTCGAGACCAGCCTGAGCAACAGTGAGACCTCATCTCTACTAAAAATAGAAAAATTAGCCAGGCCTCGTGGCATGCACCTGTAGTCCCAGCTACTCGGGAGGCTGAGGCAGGAGGATTCCCTGAGCCCAGAAGTTTGAGGCTGCCGTGAGCTATGACGACACCACTGCATTCTAGCCTGAGCGACAGAGTGAGGCTCTGTCTCAAAAAAACAAAAACAAAAAAGATATTGCTATCTGTGGAGTGAAAGTGACTGGGTGGCCCGTGATTCTTTACATCAAGTTTTACATCAAGCTTTGCTTTCCAAACATTTTAAATGATCAGTGAGACTCCTTTTGAATGTGCCTTCTAGGTTGACTCTTATGATGATACATCCATCACCAAACTGCTCCAAAATCATTTGAAGTTGCCAATTTTCAGCTTTCAACTTAAAATGGTTTCACAGTCAAGGCCACCCTAAGGTTGTGCTGAACAAGGGGCAGCCCACCTGGAGGACCCCACAGAGAGGTCATGAAGTATGAGAGTGAGCTGCACCTGCCACGATGTATGCAACATAGATTATTCTATTGGATTCAGGTTTTATGTTTCCCAGATTGAGCCTTTTTTAGGATGCTCTTCATTTTCCTCTGCATCTGTCTCTCTCCTTCTTGATGAGACCTTCCCTGACTACACCAGCCCTCCTGATGGTGCCCTCCACTTGGAACTCCCACAGACAGGAACACCTTGGCATCTAACAAGATATTGTCTTACATTCCTCCCTAATTAGTTCAAACTCTCACATTTGGAATTTTAATATGGCTAAGATAAATACTTGGTTTGATACTTCACTCTGAGCAACCTCTGAACAGACAATCTGAAGCTAGATATAGAAGCGTTCTCACCATAGTGTTGGGTTTGAATGGCATCAAAGTTTAGATTCCCAGTGATATTAATGGAGGTGAGAATTTATTGCTCACACCCATAAGAATGGGACCCAAAATCACATTGAAGTGATCCTTGGACTTAATTTAGTGTCCATCCATTTGGATACGTCTGAGTATACATATACATGAGTATATAATTTCTGTTTAACGGAAGAGCATTTTGTCCTTGGCCTCTGCTGCACCCAATGTTCGATGGATTTCTGTTTACAGCCTGATAATTCTTTGCATATTAGGTTCTTTCACATGGGAATCAACCATTCTGCTATTAAGCAATGGGAAAAATTTTGCTCAGTGCGAAACTCCAGTGCCTCAAAACAAAAGGCATAGCTTTCAGAATTGTCATTTTTCTTCACCTGGTAAAATCTGACTTTATGTCAATAATTCCCCAAATCTCCAGCTAAGGAAAGAAGTCATGCTCCAAGTTCATTCCACATGACAGGCTAGAGATAAAACTGTAAGTCCAACCTTATAACTTCCCTTTTTTGCCTCTCCTTGGTTCAAACAAACCCTCTTGTATCAACTATTCTTCTTTCTCAATTGAGTCCTATGTACACAGTAAAAATAGGATTAACTCAGAATAAAAATTTTGCATATGAGTTCTATAAAAAAAGTTTCAAGAGAATACATTTAAAAATAAACTACCCAAATATTCCTGCATAACAAAATGTGACAAAAGGAAGTTAGAACAAAGCCTTAATTTATACAGAAGGTACAACTGTTTCCCCAAAAACAAGCGGGGCAGTCATGCAAATGGATATGGGTTCACAGAAACCCGACCCAAAGAATAGAGAATAAATAAAGCAGACAAAAATGTCTGACATATGAATACATTCTCGGGTGATCAATAACAAGAACCCCCCAGATTGTGGAATTTGGAGAGAAGTGATGGACATACTGGACGTGTCATGATCTGCCCCAGGTTCTGGGACCATTCAGTCTTTTCTTTTCTGTCTCTTTTGCTTTGTTGCTATTTCCGTAGTCTGTGCTTCTGGTTTGTGCATATATATGTGTGTGTGTATATACAGTGCATGTATATACACACACACACACATATATATGACATAATCTGATACCATAAAAGCACAGGTCACCAAAATACTATATATATAAAATATACATATGTCACTGAAATATTATATATAATATATGATCTGTTTTCTACATATGTATGCTACATATATACATATACATACACAAAAACATATATAAATATACATATACACACACATATATGTATCCTAATTTGGTACTATAAAATAATCTGTATTCTTTGTTCCTTCTTGTTCCACATATATTAGATTAACTTAGATTCGAATGTCAGCTCCATTACTTACTAACAGTAACAGCTGGGACAGATTATCTAACTTCTCTTTATTTTCTTTATAAGGCCACAATATAGCAAATAATACATTTAAAGAGAATACTTACTGAATGCTGAGTACAGTGTAAGCACTTAATAAATGCTAGTAGTTGCAATGACAGCTGTGATGATCAAAACACATTCATGATCATATACGCATCAGTACCAGAGCTGCCATTTAAAGTATAATGTTCTTGTTTGCAGCGTGAGAAACAGGACTCAAATCCAGGTGTCTTTACCAACAGTGTGTACTCTTTCCAGCATTCCAGACAGGCTTTGAGGAATATTTACATTTGAATATGAGAATATCCAATCTTCTAAAAATTAACTGTAAGTAAAATAATAAAATTTCAATTGAGAGTGTTTGGGGGCTCTGGAGGAATTAGAAAATTGTGTTTAATTTCCCAATTCTCCATCCTGAAACCCATCTAAGCTAGTAATAGACAGCACAGCAGAGTTGCCATCTTTCTAGTGTTCCCTGCTGAGATAAAAGCATCATGCAGCACTGGATGCCAATAGAGCAAATAATTAGGCTGAGTGCTCTTTCCGGAGCCAATGAAATGGAAAGTGAAATTTGTGGTGGACGCACCTGAGTGCTGGGGACATCAGCTGTCCTATGAAAAGTCATTAACATTTGCTGAGTGTCTACTATGTGCCAGGCAATAAGGACTACAGAGGATGTACATTGACATGAGACATAATTCTCATACTCCAGGTGCTTAACGCCTCTAGTAAGAACCATATCACATGCCCATGGAGAAGGAAATGTCAAGTAAAATAAATTCCATGAAGAAGAAGAAAGGAATGATTAACGAAAGCTGGCCTGGGGATGGGGATATGATGGGAAGAAGGCTAAAGACCGGGACAGTTCTCACTCCTAGAATTATCAAGAGGTGAAAATTTGGAGCCCTTCTACCTGTGTACAAAGAAAGAGAGACGGACATGAAGAGAAAACCGATGATGTCATCAGGATAAATAAACAGTGCAAAACAGTAGTTTACACATGCACCTTGAATGAGTTGTGCACTGATTCATTATTGCACAAAAACATATTGAGACTAGCAATCCAGTCATCAAGATTTATTTCTTCTTGAGGATAATGAAGGCTTTAGTGTTATCCTAACTAAATGTCTATCTCTAGGATTTTCATCTCCTCTCAAAAGAAAGCAAACTTAATGTGTTAATTCAAAGACGTAAAGCCAGCCTCCCCTTCACTCCATGGGCTTTTCCAAGCAACCTATGATTTCTAGGATTTTAAAAAACAACTCACCAATGAACAGAATTAAGTTTCTCAGGTCTGTGGCTTTAAAAAAACTGTCAATATTTGTGAGAAACAATTTGCAGAGTTGATTACTATAAAATGAAAAGGGAGTATGTCTGCATCAGTTAAAATGTGCAATATTGCCTCTGACTTTCACAATTTTATTCTTTCATTAATAGCCCAGATGGCACAATCCACTGAGTATTGACATCATCGTAACAAAGAAATTAGTTTAACAAGTCAAAATGGCATTTATTTAAGGGGAAAAAAATCAATATCAGCATGTAATGATCTTACGTTCAAATGATAAGGTATGAAAAGAACAATTAAGACTTTTACGGCCCTAGGAGATTCTAATTTGATATGTATAGTTATCTGTTGTGAAGAATAAAAGATAAGACACATTAAAGAGTGTTAAAAGCTATGAGGCACTTTGAGAATGTGGGGGATGATTATCATTTAATGAAAATAGCAACTAAAAATTCAACAAATACCTTTTGAGTATCTCATTAGAAACTCTTGTGCCATATACTACAGAGCACATCTAACATAAACTAATTCCTTGGGCTTGCAACAGATTAACTACGTAGGAGGTAACAAAATGCCCAAACCTGGGCCTACTCCAAGCCTCTGGAGATGGCAATAAAGTCACTGATAATAATGGTAATAACTATATAATGTTTCCATTTATTTCTCATCTTCTATGTGCTACACACACTGGTTAGAAATAGTGAATTGTCCAGTGACATCACCATCAAGACGTAAAGATAAAGCCCAAATATCCCATTTTTTTCTTATTCATCTTTTGTGCATGTATTATCCATAATTACTTAACACTGTTTGAACTATTTGTATTTTTAACACATGACTGGTAACAAGTCCTACCTTTTAATTACTTGGGCTATGTAAATTATTAATATCTCTTTATACCCAAAAGCTTCATTTTCAAGGGATGCCCTTTTACTGAACCTTCTCAACCTCTGTAAAGTCAGCCTTGAAGTTGGATAAAAAATGGCACAAAATAGCCCTAATTTAATATACAGGCCGAAGAGCCCTTGTTTGTATGCTTTTGAATACGAGCAGGATACTTTTTTTTGTTTCTGTTCCAATATCCTCTCATGCCATACTTAATACCTTACTCAAGACCTTGAGTGGTCTTATTGCTCAAAAGAACACATTGGAACAATGGAACAGTGAATTTAGGGTCTATTGGTGACCCTCTGGTCCCTTTCATGGGCCTTAACTATTAGTGCAAAACCTGTCCTCCCAGAATTTGACTTTGCATTATTTTTTATAAATGTATCACTTTCTATGTGGTTACACTGGATCTCTTTTGATAACTTTCTGGACCTTCATATATCTCAGTGTTCTTCTCATCTTTGAATTTTTTTCCTTCTCGGCTTGGATTTTCACTTTTTAGTACAACTTGACATCATCTGTAGTTCTGAAGATTCCAGATGCCTATAAAGATAACATTTCAATGCTAACTAAGATGAAATTCAACACCAGCTGGGATTCACCAGATTTATAGAAAGTTGTTTGTTTATGCCTGCACTGTGTTTTCTGTCTTTTATGTTGCTCCGTAGCCATGCCAAAATAGTCCCAAACACTGCCATGTATAGTCTTTTTTTTTTTTTTTTTTGTAGAAATGCATAAATGTTTTTTGGAAGTACTAAGTAAAGTAGACCAATTTCCCCTTTTCCCAAAGTCTAAAAAAGAAGTTACAATCTTAGTGAGGCTTCATATTTCTTCACAGAATCTTGGCTCTGTGCTTGCACATTGCATAGATCCTGTTGGATTTCCACATAGGGATGAGAGAACAAGTGGTTCATCTATACGATTCTTGGAGTCTTTTTCAGAGAGCTCCTTAAGGATGGAAATGCAGTATTCTGTAGGTTTGGTGATACTGGTTGCAGAAAATTTTTCATTTTGGCCTATTGTTAATGATTTACTCTTGAGTTCTGTTTACGATCTTAAGTAGAACAATCCCTCTCCAGAGATTTATTTGCAGCTTTTGGTCACACCGCAATAAAACGATTCAGCTGTGTGAGGAAGAGTCTTTCCTTTACTGAGTCCGTTACTGGGGAGAAGGCATGATGTTCGAAGCAAGGGATAGTGTACTAGAATCATTCCAGAAAATCAACACAGTGGTGAGAGAAAAGTCTTCTTTGTAAACTCTAATAGACATATTTATGTACTTGGATAAAATTTTCCTCTCTGGAATGGAGTTATTTGGAGGAAAAAGAGTCCAGCTGAGTTTGGGAATATGTGTGTTTGCCTGAGTTGCTTGCACAGGAAGGACTCAAGGGCATTATTGTGATTCACACAATAATTCAATGGAGACCTCAGAAGTCTAATGTTTTACATTCCCATTCCAAAATCACTTCCAGTCCCAATAATATTCACTTAAAATATAAAACAGTAAATTCAGATGTTCAGAAAGCACTACATGGAAATGGCACCACTATCTACAGTTATCCAGAAAGAGAAAACAGCTCCTGGGCCTAGAACATATGGCTATAAAGAAAGCTAAAGTTAAAATCAAAGCATTTAGATATTCCTGAATTTGTACTGTTCCTTCAAACATTCTGGTGAAAATAAGAAAAGTCAGAGCTTTCTTTTCATCTTGGTCATTGCAAATTTTTCCAGCCACATTTCGAAATAAATCATTTCTCTAAGTAGAACGGTGGTTACGGGAGGCTGGAAGGGGCTGGGGGCAGGGAAAGATGAAGATAAGTTGGTTAATGGATAAAAAACTATGGTTAGTTAATGGATAAAAAAATACAATTAGATAGAAAAAGTAACTTCTAGTCTTTGATAGTACAATAGGGAAATGATAGTTAATAATGATTTATTATATATTTCACAATAGCCAGAAGAGAATTGTAATGTTTCCAATACAAAGAAAAGGCAAATATTTGAAGTGATGGATATCCCAATTACCCCTGCTCATGACACATTGTATACACATATCAAAATATCACATGTACCCCCAAAAGATGTACAACTATGATATATCAGTAAAAATAAAATAAAATAAATCATTTTTCTACAAATACAGCAAGAACCCAATAAATAGCTAATTTTGTCATTTCCCAGGAGGAGTTAGCTATTACAAAGAGAATTATCTAGAACATATGCCAGAGAATCCAAGTGGCTGAGATTAAAATTTTTTACTATTTCTAACCATTTCATGGTGCTATTTTACAATAAGAAAAGAGTAGCAACCAAAAGGGGGTATAGAATCTTTCATAGCAAAGATAATTTAAGGATCTATTTGATTACCTGACATCTCAGCTTCTCCTCCTATTCCTCAGCTCAATTGGCTATTTAGTTACTAAGAGCAAGTTGTTTTATCACCCAGCTCTGCCGGAGAGAATGTGTCAAGAAGACGACAACGAAAGGAATAGCTTGTTGCAAATGTTCATGTCTTTTGCAGATCTAGTTAATGTTTCTTATTTTCTCCTAGAATTAATTTTTTTTCAGAATTGAACTTTAAGAACTGCCAATCTTTTTAGTATACTTTTTTTTTCTTTCTCATGTCTCAAAAATTTTCTGTTCATATTCTTGAATTTTCTTTGGGATATTATAAAAGAAAAAGTATTACAAACATAATTTTTGACACAATATTTTAGAATTTTTTCCAAAAGCAATCTAATTCTCTCTGAATTTCTGTAGAACCCCAGGTAGTCATTCCTATGATGGATGAGGAAAAAAAAAAAAAAACTCTTACAATAAGTTGTCAGTTTCAGGAGGAAACTTCTAAGACTCTAAGGAGTATTCTTAAAGTCTTGGAAGCCTCTTAGAACTATCTAGGTAGTCTTACAAGCTCCACAGAAATATTTCCACATTACTTATTCTTATCATATTCAAATTGACTGCAATATAATCAGGGTTGACTCAGATAAGGTATCTTGAAAGTCATTCTCAAAAACATTTAGGTACAGAATATGTCCCCAGTAAACTTGCTCAGTCCATTTTATCAAGCTTGCACCTTTTACTTCTTACCTGTATAGCTGCCCATATGACGAGTTTAAGTCTATATTAATCATCTTTCCATGACACTGGTAAATATTTATACAACCCGTGGAGAAATAAGGGATTAAGAGGAAGGCCATACTCAAATCATTACATTTAAAGCCAACTTGATTTTTAAGCTCATATACTGCCTAGTTTTCATATACAATGGCTAAACACAAGAAGCCATCACAGAGAACTGTGCACATCATTAGAGGAGCAAAATAATAAAATATGAATACTTATTTCATATCCAGTAATATGAGCTATAACAGTTCCTATTTTTATACAATTAAGGTCAATCAACATGTCACTAATTAGGGCTTCCTTTGTTAGAAAACTTGCTGAGAAGAAGAATAGAACACTCAGAAAAAATGGTTAGAATGGGGTCTAGACAATTAAAAATATTTTTCTGAACCCCAAGATGTAAGGCCAGCCACACTTATATGACATAAAGACTATTAGACAATTCTTTGACCACAAATTTTGCTCTTGCCAACTAGTGGTAAGCCATTTGTAAGACAGCATGTTAAAAGTGACAAATTCAGATAAGAAATGGAAGTTAAGTTGCCATAAAAGAGTGGCAGACACGCCACTCCTTAATTATCAGCATGTCTATGATGAAGAACCTTCTCAAGTTAATAAAAGATAAAAGCAAAAATATATAGAACACAGCAATGGCTGAATAGAACTCCCTTTTAATTTTTGACCACTTTCTGCCCTATTTATAGTGCTTGGTGATCTGGAGCAGGTACCTGCCTTTTGGCTCCTGAGATTTAGTTCAGTAAGTTCCATCTTCAAATGCATTCAATGATCTGGTTTAACAGGAGACTTTTTATTTGATTGCTGCCAACAGGTGGTCCTACAGTCTTTCATGATGTCAGTGGGCTGCTTCACAAGCAGGTCAAATGTAAGTTTAATGAAAACCTGCACCATTTATAAGGAACTAAGAAGAGAATTTTGGTTTATTTTCTTCTGTGGCTTACATTGGAAACACAGTAATTTCCTAGCCAAGGAGAAAAATGGAATTCATCCAAGAGGGGAAGCCTTATCTTCTCCATGCTAGAATAACAAAATTATTGAATGTCAAGAACATGAGGACATCGTGGAGCATCATGCCAGTAAATGTGTGTCATTTTCAGCTAGGTTAATTTGGAGGGGTTGGGGCAGCAGTGGTGGGTATCTCTAGACAGTTTACCTGTGGTTTGGCCAAGTTTATATTAGTTCTAAGCTTATGCTTCACAAACACAGTGATAGTTTCTCCGTCATACTTTTTACAGTGTACAGATGATGGCCCATTTTGAAAAAAGCAGACCAGTGTAAAGTTTGCACTTCAGGTGCTAACTTACTCTCTTTGTTAAGATTCAAATACAACAACTAGAGCCCCATCCACTGAGTGCTGGATCTCAAGACACAGCATAGCCGTGAGTGACCCACTGCCATTTCTTCACCTCCAAAATTTGGAGATTAGACCTGATGATCTCCAAGTTTCCTTTCCACAAAAATTCTATAATTCAGAGATCCCAGTGAAGGATTAATAGAAGAGAACGACTGAGAAGAAAACTTCACAGCACTTGTGGATGGAATAGAGATGAGAAGAGGGGGCTGCAGAAATAGGGAGTCAAGGTGGCTCCAGCATGTCTGGCACACGCAGTCTTTACTGAGACAGAGAGCAGGGACAGGGCTCCTCAGAGGTAAAACTGAGACCAAAGCTCAGGTCTCTTTGATGAGTACTCCAAAGGGTTTCCATCTGGAGTGGGCACATGTTAGGAGGTGAACGTTAGAGTCCCTAGTGCCCAGAATCCTACAGGTTCTGATGTGTGTGTGTTTGTCATGATGAAACAGCACAGGCACATCATGCAAAGACAATACACGTATGGGCAGCCCATGGCGGTGCTGAGAAAGGGAATTGGACCCATTGTGGTTTTAATATTAGTAAACTGCCCATATGGAGCCGAAAGCTTGAAATCTCGGATCCTTTATTTCCTTCTCTATGAAATGGAGATAAACAATAATTACCTTGCAGTGCTATAAGGAATAAAACTACCATATTGAGAGAAACTAACTACATAGTAGGTTCCCAAATTACTAGCTAATGTTTTCCTCCAAAGTAATGAAGTAAAAATAGATGCTATCAAAATTTAAAAAAAAAAATTAAGTATTAAAAAAAATTAAAGGGCTCATTCAAACTATTTTGAAGCATTATATATTGTTTAAAATATTGAAAAGGCAGTTATTCCTCTCATCAGGATATAAAGCCTATTTATTATATGTTGTATTACATTTAAACTCTAAAAAGCATCTATGATTAGGAATCAAAGTTCTATATCCAAATCATAGTCAATATTAATATAATGTAATATATTTTCTAGAAATAAAGCACAAAATAAACCCCTATCACTAATTTCTATATCTTGTTAAGCAACTGAAAACTTATGTTGTAAGTTTTAGTTCATTCCAATACGCATATAGCCAAGTGGTATAGTTGTAAAATACAATAAAGAATGGACCAAATATCCTTTAAAATGTAAAATTATTTTCTCTTTTATTCATAAACTTTTGTACTACATCTAGATTTAGATCTCTATTCTGCTAAAATTTAGAGTTTAAATACAAAGGATTTTGAGCCAATATGTGTGTCATAGTTGGCTTTACCAAAGATTTTAAGATGAGAGAATGAATAAACATTGTAAGCCACAGGATATGAATTCTGGGGAAATAGCTATCATGCAAGAATAGGACTTATGGGATTCATTTAAAAAAAATCTTCAGTAAAATCTTCAAATATATTTTTAGTTTTATGGTTATTTTTCCCAATTTGAAGATACAATTGTATAAAAATTGCATGGGAGTTTTATGAATCTCCCAAGCAGTAATATTTGAACATAATCTTTTATTTTATATTGTGATGGAGAGCTTCAGTTCAAAGCCAACATGTAGCCTTACTTGAATGGAGGATTCTGGGCAAAACCACTCCTGAACACACGGTAGAAAATTCTCAGATACTTCTTTAGGACTTACTCCATATCTACCTCCAAAATATGACTTTAAGCAATTTTACAATATTAATGTCCACCACACTAAATTAAAGCAACAACAACAACAATAATAAAAGATAGACCAAAAAACCATTAGAAGATGAAGGAAGGTAAATATGTCAGTTATGAATCAGGTGAGAAGAAAACGAATGAAACATTAAACTTATCAATGAATTTCCTGGCAACTAGAGAAAAAAGGCAAAGGAAAGGGAAAATACAGGTTATACATTTCTTTTGATTTTAAAAAAGGAAAAAAGTTTATCTTCAAAGACACAATTTTCTTAGCATTTTATTATAGAATAAATTTATTTCATTGATCTCATTAGAAACTTAGAAAACATATAGTAAATATCTTTGACTACAATTTTGCAAGTTTACATAATAATATGCAAATAATTGTTTATCAGCCTACTGTAAAGGTTTTGATTCCATTATATCCAAACCTCATAAAAGTATTTCTTTCGGTAGTTAATGGCATACAATTCTGGTTCTTTGTTGAAGATCACATTACAAAATGGTAGCATTTAAACAGTTCTGTTCCCATAACTGACTTTTTTAACTTCTGCTAACAGAACTCACCTTCGTCCATCCTATCAGTTGAACACTTAGTGTCAACGTACATGTAATCTATTTCCCCAGTAAAATTAAAATATTAGCGTTCAAAATCCAGCACAGTAACTGGAATATAGTGAGTATTTGATCAATGTTCATTGAAATTGAATAAAAAACATAAAGGAAAATATATATTAGCATCTAAGATTAGCAGATGCCAATCCCATTATTTTAAAAATCAGTGTAAAAATGCATATTCCCTGGTCCATCCTAGTCTTGATGAATTAGAATATCCACAGTTCAAGTTTGGAAATCTGCATTCCTAAAAACCTCCCCAATGAAACACTGCAGCCATGTTCCAGGGCAATATTTGACACAGCCCAAAATGTCAATTCCACTTTTATGCCTTTTTTATGTACATTCATTTTTTAATGAATATTCATTTTTTTGTTTTTGAAACTATAAGGACTTTGTGTCTAATACATGTGCTTTTGAGGTCGGCTCCTGGATAAAATTTGAAGAAATATTGATATGGGAAAAGTTTTAACTAGCAAAGGGAAGTAGAGAACATAGCAAAACAAAAGGTAGGTGTTTTATGGTGGAAGCCTGGAGGAGATGAGGAAACCGGAAGGAAGTTTGTCTAGACTGCAGGACTGTGCCCCTGATACTGAATTATTTTATTTTATTTTATTTTAGTTGACAAATAATAATTGAACTAATTCATGGGGTACACAGTGATGTTTGGATACATATAATGTATAGTGATCAGATCAGGGGAATGAGCATATCATCTCAAACTTTTATCATTTCTTTGTGCTGGGAACATTTAACAGCCTCCTTGTAGCTATTTGAAACTCTTTAATACATTATTGTTAACTACAGTCATCCTACAGTGGCATCGAACATTAGAACTTATTCCCCATCTGGCTGTAATGTTGTATCCTTTCACATCTCTCTTCCTGTAAACTTCCAGGTGACATCGATAGTATTGGTCCATAGAAGTATCAAGGTTTTGGGGAGCATGAATGCGTGACCTGAGAAAGTTAGGGTAACAATATCTGGGATCCTTTCTTCCCTGCGGAACAGTCCATAGCATCACACTACTGTCTTCTCATTCACACAGGTCTTCATCACAGTTGGTTTCTGATTCTACTACGGGTGACGAAGTGAGCGGATCCCTTGTTTCATTGGTATTAACAGCTCTGCAGCAGAACATGACGCAGGCTCGGGGAGGGGAGAAAGAAGCAGAAAGAGCCAGGAAAGCGAGGGGCAGGCAGCAAGCTGGGCCACAGAAAGACAGAGGGATTAACAATCCCCAAGAAATATCTGGGGAGGAAAATTACTGGAAAAAGCTGAAAACTTCTAGTAAAGTGGATGGGGCCCAAGAACATTATAATTTGGGGATTTCAATATAAAGAGGCTGATAAATACCAGATATAATAGCAAAACATAGCAATTAAATCTCTGGCAAAGCATCTAATTGAACCTGTGAGGCAGGGAGCTCTTGAAAAGTTTCTAGGGAACGTAAAATGATAATTTGAACCTAATCACAGTCATATGAAAAATGTCACTGATATTCTCTTTATGTAACAGCTACTGCTGTTGTTTTAGATCAGTGAACACTAAAACAATTATCAGAGATTTCAAGGTTCTTTCTCAAACTATATGTCCAATTTTATTTTTAAATTAAAATGTTAATGTTGTCAACCAAGAGTTCTTCCCACAGGTTGTTGTGGAGGTATTGCTCTCTGAAGAACTCGATCAAAAACTTTAGAGTCCAACAGAGTAGATAACTCAACCCTGCAGCACAGCTTAATCTGATGGGCAAACATTTTTGTTTAGCCTGTGTATTTTCACAAACATTCCTGAATTGGAATCCTTCAGATAGGCCATGCATGGCTGAATTGATCACTGTTTCCAATGCAGCCGGGCAACTTAGTGCGTTTATCTATTTATATTTTGAAAGAGAAAAGTTCATCCCCTTTACTGGCTCATGAAAATATTAGCTGCATTTTCATATTTATTTTTACATGCACAGTTAACTCGCTGAGTTCTTGAACAAAGGGAGCTTATGGTTTACCTGGGGATATAGGACATAGACAAAAATAACTTTAAGACAAAGTGGAGCATAATAACTGCTATAAGAGAGGCAAAAACCAAGGTCTTTGAGAGCACAGAGATAAGAAGTTCAGGATGGTTTTCCCCAAAAAGCTCTCTGAGCTGACAGTTGAAGACTGGGTGGGATTTAACAGTCAGGATGGCCTGGAGGTGGGAAGGTGAGGAGAGAAGACACGCAATAAAGCCACAGATGTGGAAAGTATAGAGTGTCACCAAGGAAGAGCAAGAAACCGGAACAAAGTGGGCGTGAGAGGGAGTAACAGGGAAAAAGGAGAACACATTCTGTTAGAGTAAAATGTCATTCGTTCTACGGTAGCTCTCACCTGCTCCAAGCTCCCTCTCTCCTCTCTGAGAGCAGTGCAGCTCTTGAACTCCAGCACCAGGGCTGGCTGCCCTGTTATTCCGATCCTGGTCCTTACCCACTTCCCGAAGTTGGTAGCCTCCCGATCGTGGGTCTCGCCTTGATCCCATCACACAAGCCTTGTGCAGGATGCCCGTCCGGCACCCTCCTCCCCTCAGCTCAGCAGTGGCTTCCTCATTCTTATTACTCGCAGTTGAGGCTTTGGGCCACCTCATCTCACCTGGCCATGCCACGTGGAGTCAGGGCACAGATTTTTAACCCTTTACTCTTCATTTTGCCTTGGGTTTCTCTAGTCACTTCCAGTCGAACCTGTGGGCTTTCCTTATTTCTGATAATGATTTCTTTATCCCTCATTAAAACAAACCAACAAAAAATAAGATCCATGGGGTTGTGTCCTCTTTTATTCTGCATGCCCAGTTACTCACCAAATCCTCATGCTCTGTCCTCTCTATGCCTTCAGCTTTGGATAGCAGAACCGCAGCACCCAAACTATTCCTGCGAGAGCCTCACCCCACCAGAGTGGCCGCAGCCCTTACTGAACGCCGATTTACCCCAAGCACTTTCATCACCACGTCCCCTGCCCAAAATTTTAAATGTCTCTATATTTCCCTGTAGATCAGAATTAGACTCAAAGACCCTCAAACTGACCCAACCCTGTTTGTCCCTGTAGGAACCCTTTCCTGACTCCTCATCAGTCAGGAAAAAAAAAAATCACCGATTTTCTTCACCTTCCTAACATCCATAGATAACCTACCTAACATTGCCTTATACTTCTTTATGTATTTTAATATCATTTTCTGTTATTTCACATTTGTTCATTCTACCTTTACAAACTAACTTGGAGAAGGGTCATGATTTTTGGTGTTTGGGCTTTTTTGTTTGTTTGTTTTACTATCATTTCAAGTGCCTCACATGAAGATGAACACACCCTGGGCATTTTGTAAGTAGTTATTGAATAATGGGTTAGAAAGAAAGTTTCAATAGTGAACAGCTGGAATTGGTTTCAAATAGTTGTGTGAAAGGTGTTGGAGAGAATAGATCTATGCTCCATGCAGACTTACCAGAGAAGACGCTAGGTATCTTGGAAAGAAAACTTTTGACAGTACGAATAGGAATTCCATTCTTTTCATCTTGCATGCGTGCTATGACGTCTTCCATCTAAATAATAAAAAAATAATGAAAACTTTTACAAAGTTGAACTTTTTGATAAAAATCAGCTATCATAACAATTTTGTAATCTAGTTTTGCCCAACTAAGAATAACGCCATATTCTTGCCTTTCTAGACTTTGCCACATTAATTATTTAAATTGTGTTAACAGGATATGGAGGAAACAGCAAGAAAAATGGCCTTTTTAGGATCCATTAAGCTACTAACAGGAATTCTGTGCTTTGAATGTTGCCTTTCTCCTGGCTTCACATACTTTGGCTATAAATGCTGAGTTGAAAAGTGTTTATTTTTAAAGTTGTGAGAAACCATTGTCAGAGAAAATTCATGCTTCATTAATGCTATCTCTACTGAACTCAGTGCATAAGAAAGTAGAAGCCTTAAAAGATCTGCTTCAACTTTCTCTTTAAGCAAGAGTTTCTATGATTTAGTTTAAACATTAAAGTTCTAAATCCTATCCCTTGCCCAGGCCCTTTCTGAAATGTGATATAGATCACACACACACACAAAATGAATGTGACACCATAGCCTTCTACCCATTTAGCAGATTCCACTCTTTCTTTCAATCCTATTAGTATACTTTCTTTTTCTTTTGCAAATTGTTCAATTCTAAAGGGCTGTGCTTTATAAAGTCTAATGTGGAATTTCATTATGAATAATGTTCATTCAAATAGTGGCCTCAGACTTTCTCTAAACCTACGAGATGCACATTACACACAAGGATACATAAGCTGTAGTGTGGAGCTCAAAATCCATTTATCCACTTATTCATTCCACAGTCTCTGGTCACCGACTCTAGACCAGACTTACCACTGGTCACCGTGGATGTAAAAATGAATATAGATCAGCTCCTGCTCTCAAAAAATTCACAGTCAATAGTGAAAACCAAAGTGAAATTTGAGTAAAGTTTGTAGTTCAAACTGTTGCACCAATTCAATTTCTTATTTTGATAACTATGCCACCGTTAGGTAAGATGTTTACATTTCGGGAGCTGAGTAAAGGGCAGATGGGAATTCTCCATCATTTCCACATCATTTCTCTAAGTCCCAAATTATTTCAAAATAAAAAGTTAAAAGAAATCACAGTCTAAACTTCATATCCATGAATTATCAAATTCCCATCAATACAGCTTCAGAATGGTTTTCAACTAAGACAGCTAATTTGCTTAGATAAGTATCATCGGATTTATTAATATGACAAATAACTGGAGATATGGGAACAACAGGTTTTAAAGTGAGACAGGTCTGTATTTGACTCTCAGCTCCTCTAATTATTGTTCATATTGTCTGAGCAAGTTAAATAACCTCTCTAAGGCGCAGTTCCTGATCTATAAAATGGTGATAATGATACTTATAATTCCCTCACCAAGTTCTTCATGGGATCGTGTTGATGCTGGGTGAGGCGAAGTATTTTAGTGTTGAATGATACAACATATATAAAGCCTGGTCCATAGATAGGCAATAAATATTGCACTAAAAATATGCACACACACCGCTGATACTTGGGGATGCTTATGTTCTATCTTCATGTTTCTATTCATTCATGTGGAAGGAGCACCACTACCCTAATCCTCCTGCCTCTTTCTGCCCCCTAACTCACTCCAGGGAAGCAGGGCTGACTTATTATCAGATAGAAGAGTTAGGAAGGAGAAACTGGCCTACAGGGTCCATTCCTCTTCTCTTGGCTGGAAGCCCACGTCCAACTCTGCTGATACAGACAGGTCTGCTCTAGAGGGCCAGCAGGTCTGTCCAGGATGGGGTTTCAGGATTAAAGCTTACTTGTGCACAAACACTCTTCAAGAATAGTTTTATTAGCAATCAAGGTGGTTTTGTGACCCCTGTGTGTCCTTCGCTTTGGTTGTGGTTCTCAGCTGGTTCAGAATTCAAGCATGAAAGGAAGGTGTTTTTTTTATCAGGCCTCCAAAAGACCCCAACAATAACCAGATACCCTACTTCTTCTCAGGTAATGAAGCCATCTCATCACAAAATAGAAACATGAAAATAGACACACTCTCGTGACTTTTTAATTTCATTGGTATTTGCTCCTGACTGACCTGACATGGTGTTCAGAAATGCAGAATAAGCTGCTTTGCTTTACCTAGTGGCAGCCTCTAAGCCTTTGTATTATCTGCTTAATGGTTTAAACCAGGCCGGATTAGACGGACATGGAAACCTCTCAGACTCCCCGCTTTAATGTCTCAGCACCTAGGGTTGTGGGAACAGTCACCTCTGGTTAGGAGCTGAATGAAAGTTCATAGCTATGAGGAGGGGCATTTTCTCTGTAAAGTCACATCCAATCTCAGTGCATTGGGAATTGAAAGTGACTTCTGTGCTTGTATTTCAAAATCTTCCATTTTTATGAGCCATAATTTAAAATTTTTCTATTGTTCAAAAGGAAAAAAAAAAATCTAAACTCCAAGTAAAAATGGGATTTATGTTCTAGACTGAAAATGTGATCATGGAAATGTATTCAGCTGTTTTTATCTTTATCCAGATATAATTTATCCATGAACTTTGTCATGGCCTAGAATGAAAAAAACAAAACAACAGAAGCAAAGGCAAAGGCAAAAAAAACAAAAAAAACAAAAAAACAAAAACAAAAACAAAACCTGGTTTCTAAAAACTAAAATTAGTCACAAAGGCCACATATAAAAAAACAAATCCATCTTATCTACTGAAGGTCCCTCAGGCATTCACCCAGAGTCTATCAATTTTTATAGTAAGCACAGCTTGAACATGCTTGATTATCTGCGTTCCTCTATTAGCAATAACAATTGAATAAGGAGAATGCTAAAAGCAGGCAAAATAATAGAACTTACTAGACAGCAAGAGGTATGAGAGACTATAAGCAGTATTAGTATAAGCAGTGATACTAAAAAATATTAAAACTCCTCAGGACAAAAGACTCCGGTACCTCAAGTATTGAGACAGAGCAGGGACCCCTCCTCGTAGCCTGCTGGGTAACCCACTCGCTCAACCTCCAAGCATGAAATTAAAGAAAAAATTTTGAGTCCCTTCAAGGGAAATTCCAGATACCTAGCTAAGCCTGCAACCAGCCCTTAGAGAAGTAAATGAATATGAGCTGCTAAGCAAGAAGATAATAGCAGCTTAAACAATGGTCACCCAAATAAGTTAGAGTCACAAGATGCTTGGTTCCCTACAGAAACTAAAGATAACATCTCGACATGCGTCCTTGAGTTGTTTTTCAGAAACCAAGACCGCCAGCAGATGGAAAATGCCAACTGCTGTCACATAGACCTCTGGACAATTGGAAACAGAAAATGGGTGAGAAAGTTCCAGAATCCCCCAGCCCTTAATCCACTTTGGAAATCCTTTCAGCCCTCCCTTTATGAACCCTTAGCTGCCCATTCTCCTTGATTGGTGCCCTGCAACAAACACTGTTTTTTCTCTTGATGCAAATCCTGCTGTCAGTATTTGTCTTTGCTATGACAACGAGAAGTTAGAAGCACTGATCTGTATGATTTCTTCTAGCTACAAAATTGTTGAAGTCTGGAAATAATCATCAATGTTCAGAAGTGGGTAAGTTTCCTCACTAAGTCAAAGAGCCAATTCCCTGTCAGAGACAAATTGATGAGGCTATTAAATTGAACAGGGCCTTTTACAAGTACATTTGCTTCCAACTGTCAGCACATTTTAATTTTAATGCAAATCTTAGAGTTATTAAGAGCATGCATTTAGGCCAGTCAGATCTGAGTTTGAATCCTGGCTGAGCTACTTATAAGCTATATGAACAGGTAAGTTAGTTTATCACTCTAAGACTCAGTTTTCTCATCTGTAAAACTGAGATATTAATAATAGTATACATCTTTATCAAGCGTGAGAATTATTACAGTGAAACAATACTGATTAGATGTTTACCATAATGCCACCATCACCACCATCACCACCACAACCTCCACCACCACCACCATCATCATCATCGTAAACATGATTTCTTCTCTCATCACTGTGCTAGGAAGTCACAGACCCTTTTCCTCTTGCAATTCAGCTGGCAAAGACAGCTGTATTCAAGTGCCAAATATTTATTAGAAGCAATAAATTGTTAAGCACTAAGTAGACAAAGATACCCATGGATAAGCTCTATCTTCTTTTACTTGTAGAAGATTGGAATTATGGTGGGCCCCTGAAAGACAGGGGATTTGATTAGAGGAAACATCGGGGAAAATATTTGTGCATATAAGCAAAGGCTATAAGCTATGAAAAAATCATATTTAGAAGAAAGGGGGAAATGAGATTGCATCCTGTTTTGACAAAATGAAAATGTCTCTGCCCTAATATTTTCTTGATGAATTTGCCTCTTGAAATCCTTTGGAAGAACAAAGAATTGAATTGAATTGAGTACTCTTGGCAGCACTTAATCTTTTTTTCTATGCAAAGTGATTCACTATGTGTGATAAAAGTAAAATAATCGTCTTTTGCAAAGTACTTTTGAGACTATCTATGGCACAACTCATTCAAAACTATTTTATACCTGTATTACAGAATACTTCACATTTGTTAACTGGTGTAACTATTCGTTTTCCCTTGGAAGTGAACTTCTTGAAGAAAGAACTCTTACCCTACTCATTTTTGTAGTGCTAATATATAAAATGCCTGGTCCATGATGGAGACTCAGTAAATAATGGGGGCGGAGGGGGCTGCTGAATTTTTAAGGCACATGTTTGCCTTTTCTGAGAGACCCAAAACAAACATGAAAGTTGAATTAAAGATTTGGTTTTAAGATGTTTAAAATGCTTCTTTTCTTTTTATCTAAGTTTTGGCCAAAAAATATGGTATCAGAGTCAGAAACAGTGAAACTGAATAGCCCAAGGTACTGAAGATTAAAATAACTCCTTCTTTCTGCTCTATTTAATGCAAGGATTCTTCAGCTTACTTACCAGAGGTATATCTTCCTTCAGTGCATAAGAGTAACTCAGTGGCTGTTTATGAGGCTGTTCTCTTGCTTGTAGATGTAACACTTAAGTTCATTGTCATGTGTAAGCTCTCAACATGAAAGGCACTACTGAACTTCAACATCCTGCTCTTTTTTCCAGGAATTCATAATTAGTCTTTCTGTTGGAATAGTTTAGATGTCACTTCAGGGCTTGTGATGTATTTCAAACCCTGCTTAGGTTAAACAGTCCCTGCCTGCACACTTGGCAAAATGAAAGAGGAAGCACGTTCTGCAGGTACATCTTCTTTGAAGAGGGTTACTAATTATTCATGAGGGGCTGCCAGACAGGGCTCCCACATACTGATGAAAACAAAATCACTGCCTTGAAACCTTTCCAGTTCTTTAATGTTCTAAACAACAATGGGAGTTTAATTAAATTTACTTGTAGCTGTATTTGCCAGAACTTCACCACAATATCATTATTATTGATTTCATTAAGCCAATAGCTTTACAGAGACACCTTGACTGTAGGCGAAACATTTGTAGGAAGTAAAGCAAAAACATTTTGTACCCTGTAGTTCTGAAAGAGAAATGAATCAATCAAAATTTCAAAGCAAGTTTTCCTTCTTCATGTTGTACCCCACCATTAAGCACAGGCATTTGCAGATATAAATGAGAGACTAAATGGGCATATTGAATGGGTTTTTTCCTATGTGCACATACTTTCAAATTATTGAGTGTACCATCATTTTATAAGTGCTAGCTAAGAAAATGAGAGAAATGATCACTAAAGTGCTTCTTGGATTTCTTGGGCAATTACATGGTGGCAGATATTTCATAATTTAAATCTGCCTATAATTCTTTTCCCTTCAGGAAGCCTTTCTAAGGAATAAAATGATTGGCACTTCTGAATTCAGCAGTGAAAGCAGAGAAAGTAGAGATGCTCTCTAATGAAAGTTAAATAAGAATAATGAGATTAAAATTTGCACCACAAACTGTTTTCTGCTGCAATAATTCAATTAAAGCTGCTTCTAATTGATATGATTTTCTTCCACATTACAGTCGATGGCAGTCAGTATCTTAACTCAGAATTAATAACTCTTTTCATATAAAAAATTCTGCCATTTTCATGAATAATTATGACTAAAAACAGAAACTAGTAAAATCTAGTCACATATAAACCTGTCCTAGTTCATCCTGAATATAGATTTATTTATTTAGAGAGCTTAGAGATTTTATATTTTTGTGATTTTACAGAAATAAAATAGAGGTAAATATTATTTTCTGATTTACGGATGTTGTTTCTTTCTTTCTTTTTTTTTTTTTTTCAAATAAAGCATTTCTCTTATCCATCTCAAGGAATATAACCTTTACTCAAAATAAACAGATAAAGAAAAAACTATGCTCATTGTATCTGTTGGGATTACTTGGGTTGCAAGTGACAGAAGCCCAACTTAAATTGCCACAAATGAGGAAATGTGTTGTAAGTATTGTGGGATGGTTTCTGTAACTCAAAGATGGGAACATAAGTGGGTCTCAGACATAGCCTGCCTTCAGGACGTTACTATTGCCTCCTCTGGCTCCTCTCCTTGTGGTAACCTCACTTTTCTTCTTAGCCCACGATCTTCTCTTAGTTCTCCAATGCACAGAACAGCAAACACAGCTGCCCATACTGTCTGAGCTTTATAGTTTACAGTCCAGGATGTAGGAAGAGATTGCTTCCCTCTCTTATTTCCATACGTGAATTTTGGGATAAAAACTCTGATTTTTTGCCCCCCAAAACTGAAGGGAAGTGGAGTTGGAAGGGGTGCTGGGCAAACAAAACAATCGTGTTCATTATTACTTTATTCAACATGAAAACCTATCGAAAGACACAGGGATAGAGTTATATAGGAGAAAAATTGTAATAAAAGTAGCCTGAGCACCTAACATAGGTACACCCAGATTCATAAAGCAAATACTACTTGATCTAAACAAAATAATAAACAGCAGCATTGTAATAGGTGGGGGACTTTAACACCCCTCTGACAGAACAGGACAGATTCTCCAAACAGAAATAAACAAAGAAACAATGGACTTAAATAGAACTGGAACAAATAGGCCTAACAGACATTTATAGAATATTCTACCCCAAAACCACTGAATTTACATTCTTCTCATCAACTCATGGAACATTCTCTAAGACTGATCACATCCTAGGCCACAAAACATGTCTCAACAAATTAAAAAAAAAAAAAATTAGATCATGCATCTTCTCAGACCATAGTGGAATAAAATGAGAAATCAACTCCAACAGAAACACATTTCTACACAACGTCATGAAAACTAAAACCTACTGCTGAATGATAGGTGGGTCAATGAGGAAATGAAGATGGAAATCAAAAGATTCTTTGAACTAAATGATAAAGGGAGCACAAGTTATCAAAATCTGTGGGATGCAACATAAAGCAGTCCAGAGAGGAAAATTCATATCCATAGATGCAGAAAGACAGATCTTCTGTACAAAAGACAGAAAGATCACAAATCAACAATCTAATGAATCATTTCAAGGAACTGGAAAAGGATGAGCAAACCAATCTCAAACACAGCAGAAGAAAACAAATAACCAAGATCAAAGCAGAACCAAATGAAATTGATAACAAACAAACTATACAAAAGATTAATGAAACAAAAAGTTGGTTCTCTGAAAAGATAAACAAAATTAACAGGCCACTTACTAGATTGACCAAAAGCAGAAAAGAAGAGACTCCAATAAGCTCAATCAGGAATGAAAAAGGAGAAATTACAACTGATACCATGAAAATACAAAATATCATCTCCGAATACTGTAAAAATGTCTATGTATATAAACTTGAAAATGTGGAGAAATAGACAACTTATTAGAAACACACAGCTTCCCTAGGTTCAATCAGGAAGAAACAGAGTTCCTGAACAGGCCAGTATCAAATAATGAAATTGAAGCAGCAATAAATAATCTTCCAACAACAAAAAAAGTCCCAGACCAGATGGTTTCACACTTGAATTTTACCATATCTACAAACAAGAACTGGTACCTATCTGCAGATATTATTCCATAACATCAAGAAGGAAAGAATCCACCCCAACACATTATACAAAGCCAACATCACCCTGAAACCAAAGCCAGGAAAGGACAAAACAAAAAAAGAAAACCACAGACCAACATCCCTCATGAATATAGATGCAAAAATTCTCAATAAAATCCTAGCAAACCAAACTCAGCTGCTCATCAAAAAAATAATCCATCACAACCAAGTGGGCTTCATCCCAGAGATGCAAGAATGGTTCAACATATGCAAATATATTAATGCAATTCACCACATAAACAGAGGTAAAAACAAAGACCATATGATCCTCTCAATAGACACAGAAAAAGCATTTGACAAAATTTAGCACCCTTTTATAATAACAACACATAAAATAGGCATAGACGGGACTTACTTCAAAATTATAAAAGCCGTGTATGACAAACCCACAGCCAACATCATACTGAATGGGGAAAAATTGAAGGCATTCCCGCTTAGAACTGGAACCAGACAAGGTTGCTCACTATCACCACTTCTCTTCAACATAGCTGGAAGTCCTAGCCAGAACAGTCAGACAAGAGAATGAAATCAAGGGCATCCAAATCGGGACAGAAGAGGTCAAACTATCTCTCTTTGCTGACAATATGATCTTATATCCAGAAAACCCCAAAGATTCTGTCAAGACACTACTGGAGTTGATAAATAAATTCAGCAAGGTCTCAGGTTACAAAATCAATGTACGAAAACCAGTAGCATTCATATACTCCAACAACAGTCAAGCTGAGAACCAAATCAAAGACTCAACACCTTTCACAATAGCAACAAAGAAAACAAAATACCTAGGAATATATTTAAGTAAGGAGGTGAAAGATCTCTAAAGGAAGAACTATGAAACACTGAGGAAGGAAATATCAGAGGATGTAAACAGATGGACAAACATACCATGCTCATAGATCAGCAGAATCAACACTGTTAAAGTGTCTATATTACCCAAAGTGATCTACAGAGTCAATGCAATCCCTATTAAAATACCAACATCATTTTTCACAGATACAGAAAAAATAATTCTACGCTTCATGTGGAACCAGAGAAGACCCCATAAAGCCAAAGCAACCTTAAGCAAAAAGAACAAATGGAGGCATCAATTTACCAGACTTTAAGCTATACTACAAGGTTATAGTAACCAAAACAGCATGGTAGTAGCACAAGAAAGGGACATAGACCAATGGATCAGAACAGAGAACCCAGATATAAAACCATCTTCATATTGCTATCTGATTTTTGACAAAGCAGAAAAAAATATACACTGGGGAAAAGAATCCCTATTCAATAAATGGTGCTGGACAAATTGGATAGCCACATGTAGAAGATGGAAACCAGATCTGCACCTTTCACCACTCACAAAAATTAACTCATAATGAATAACAGAATTAAACCCAAGGCATGAAACTATAAGAATTCTAGAAGAAAATGTTGGAAAAACTCTTATAGACATCAGCTTGGCAAAGAATTTATGAAGAGGAGCCCAAAAGCAATCAAAGCAACAACAAAAATAAATAAATAGGACCTGATCAAATCAAAAAGCTTCTATACAGCCAAAGAAACAATCATTAGAGCAAACAGACAACCTACAGAATGGGAGAAAATATTTGCATGCCATACATCCAATAATTGGCTGATAACTAGAATCTATAAAGAACTCAAGCAAATCAGCAAGTAAAAAAATCAAACAACCCCATTAAAAAGTGGGCAAAGAACATGAGCAGAAACTTTTCAAAAGAAGATAGACTAATTGCCAAAAAGCACATAAAAAATGCTCAACATCTCTAATCAGCAGGGAAATGCAAATCAAAACCACAATGAGCTATCACGTAACTCCAGTGAGCATGGCTTTTAGCAAAACATCCCAAAACAACAGATGCTGGTGTGGATGTAGAGAGATACGGACACTCATATGCTGTTGGTGGGACTGCAAACTACTACAACCTCTATGGAAAGTAGTATGGAGATACTTCAAAGAACTAAAAATAGAACTACCATTTGATCCAGCAATCCCACTACTGGGTATTTACCCAAAGGATAAAAAGACATTCTATAAAAAAGACATCTGCACTCGAATGTTTACAGCAGCACAATTTACAATTGCAAAGATGTGGGAATGACCCAAGTGCCCATCAATACATGAGTGGCTTTATAAAATGTGGTATATGTATACCATGGAGTACTACTCAGCCATAAATAAAAATGGTGAACTAACACCTCTTATATTAACCTTGATGGAAGTGGAGATTATTCTTCTAAGTGCAGTATCACAAGAATTGAAAAATAAACATTACATGTACTTCCCATTATATTGGAACTAATCATTACATGTACTTACCATTACATTGGAACTTAGGTGCAGATATGGAAATAACATTCATTAGAAATCAAGAAGATGGGATGGGGAAGGAGGGGATAGTAAATTCACACCTAATGTATACAATGCACACTATCTGGGTGATGGGCACACTTGTAACTTTGACTCAAATGGTACAAAAACAATTTATGTCACCAAAACGTTTGTATCCCCATAATATTCTGAAATAAAAGAGAAAAGAAAAGCAGTCTAGAAAAAAATGAGAGAGAGAGAGAGAGAGAGGAGGCTGCTGAATAATGGAGAGCCAAAGAAAGACAAACACTGATGCAGAAAAAAAACTTTGAGAAGACAAGCAAAACAATTGAATGAGTTTTCCCAGCTATAAAAGACAGAAAGAAGGAAATAACATGACCAAATGCACTACCTGGTTAATACATGTAATCTTTGCTCATGGTAGTATTTGCTCCTGTGTAGAAACTGCCAAACTGTTAAATATATGTGACAGACTAACTTAGGTTTTCAGAATTTTTTTGTTCCTATGAGGTGTCACTTCTTTAACTTTCAAAAGGAGCATGATGGCTAATCTCTATTGCGGTGCGAGTTCAAGCAGGAGAATTGTCAATGACCCCTGAAATACTGGGGAAAGGCTTCATGGGAAAGGTCAGATTAAGCTGATCTGAGAAGGTAGTCAGGATAAAGAGATGGATAGGGAAGGAGGAGGCAGAGCATGTGAATACCCGAATCAATTGCTTTGTCCTTAGCTTCAAGATGGGGATGAGTAAGACTCTTCAGTAGAGTGGTAAGTTGTGTTGGTATCCTTCTTCTGCCCCTCCATCCTAACAATTTTAATCTCTCTGAAAGATGCCTCTGTCGTGATTCTCAAACTCACTTCTACATTGCCATCAATCCAGTTCACATACTGCCTGCTTGAAATTCTCTCTTAAATAAACTCTTTAGCTTTTGCTTGAGCCCACATCAGTCCTTTCAGCTGGCAAATTCCAGAATTAACTTGGGAACAAGTCTGAATATTTCACCTCTTGTTTAAACTTTTCATTGACCTGAAAACCCCATGAGTTCTCTGTAAATTAAAATTGGTTACTCAAATTTCTCCACAGTGGGACCCCAAACTGTCATTCTAGCCTTATAATGTGCTCCTCTTAACTGTACCTCATGCTCCCAACATGCTCAGCAATCGCTTCTTGCCTCAACTTCTCACATACCATTCATCCCCCCAGGAGCACCCTTTCCTTTCCCATCGGTGCCTGTGAAAATCCAATTATACTTCTAGGATCATTTCAAATTTTATTTTCTTGCTGAAGTCTTTCCTTATCCCTTACCCCTCTCTCATCCCAACTGCACATAATCATACCCCTTTGAATATGAGATCTTTATTTGTAGTTTTAAAAACATTTACCCCCATCTTACCTTATATGACTCATGTACATTATTTATATACATATATATCATTCCCTTTAGATTATAAATGCTTTGATGATTTGCACCAGTTTTGCTATCTTGTGCATGGGCTATGAGGAATTATGAAGGACCCCCACTTTTCACCTCATATACTTCTGTGTTGTGTTTGTATACTGTTGTTGTTATTTTGCCACAAGTATGTGTTAATATTAATATTTTTTCTATTTGGATTATTTAAGAATTCTCACTTTAATAGGATTAAAATCTTGAACTTTAAGTACTTTATTCAAACATCTATTGTTACACATTTGGGGGTCAAATATCCTTCAAATGCCCATTATAATATACTGTCTGTGGCCAGGCACAGTGGCTCATGCCTCTAATCCTAGCACTTTGGGAGGCCAACGTGGGATGATCGCTTCAGGCCAGGAATTTAAGACCAGCCTGACCAAGAGCAAAAGCCCCTTTCTACAAAAATTGAAAAATTAGCCAGTCATGGTGGCACATGCCTGTAGACCCAGTTACTTGGGAGGCTGAGGCCACAGGGTCGCTTGAGCTCAGGAGTTGGAGGTTGCTGTGAGCTATGATGATGCCACTGCACTCTAGCCTGGGCAACAGAGTAAGACTCCGTCTCAAAATATATATATACATATATATGTATTTTTTTATATGTCTATATATAAAAATATATGTCTGTAAACATTCTGTGTAATTGCCACTGACCTTTAGTAACTAAACTGGTCTACCCAGAAATTACCTTTTTTTGTCTTTTAAATGCAGAACTAATGGACTCAATTGTTTACCTTCTTTTTTCGTTAGTCACATCTCTTATACCCCTAGAAGTCGGAATCAGAAGTCTCATCAACCCTCTCTGAGAAGGAGTGACCAGAATTCCTGATACATGAAAGGCCTCTCCAGTGGCCATTTTACTGAAGCAGGTGCTTGATTTCAGATAAGCTTCTCTACTATTTTAGGTTCTGGAATCAATTTGAAATTCAACAACCTCTATGTCTAACAATGACAGACCAATCATTCCTTTAAAATAACACCATCAATGAATATTTAGAAAACAGAATATCTAAAGATAGGCATTGATTTGGATGAAAGAAAAAGGCTGAGAATGCAGAACATGCCCTGGATTTAGTTCATCTCTGAGATTTTGGCAGGAAGGATTAATAAAAGATGTCAAGGGGCTCTTGGCTGAACTTGACATTTTAAAATATTCTCACCAAAGGAAAGGGACCTCAGAATACCTCCACAGGGCACAATAGATTTACAATAGCTTTGGCATATAAGAATTACTGTAATGTTTCAGTTCTTTGATTTAAATCCCAGCCTCTCTTTCTAGCTATTTATTTCTTTGTTGTTTATAAATTCATATAAATCTTTTGGAAGCCATTTAAGTTTCCATGGTCTTTGGATAATAAATTCTGTATGTAAATTAACTGCTACCTGAATTCATACGTAGTTCTTATTTTTAACACCAGCCTCACTGAACCATAAAAAAACCCCACCATTTTAGGGTTTCAGAGTTTAGTGACTAACATTTTGTTTATCATACTCATGGTATTCATAAATCCATGAATTCTCACCCAGACTGTCTCATCGTCCTTTCCATGGTCAGCAGGTCCCGCCTTTCTCATAGTTTTGTATGGGGCATATCCTTCTACAACTGTCTGCCCCGCCTTGGATTTGTGAAGAAAATAGCCACTGTGCACCACAGACTCATTTACAGATGCCTGTGAAATAGATGCTCTCCCTCCTTCCAGCACCTTCACACTCTCCAGGACTGACACAGGAAGGACAGTCATATGCCTCTTATATCCATCTTACTCCTACACTGAAAACCACAGAATAAGAGTGAACGTGTGCTAAAGACCCAAAGCTTCTCTGCTATTCCCATACACTGATTGAGAACAACAAATTTAGCCCTTGGCAAGAAGAAAGCCCTGCCACACGGTGTGTTTCACAATTCAGAGGATGCCATATTTGCTGAAGACCTAGAACCCTTCTGCATATTATGGAAGTGATTATTTTCTCAAGTCTTTCAAGGTTGGTCCAGGACTAGCCACATTCCAAATGCACAGGAGAGAAGTTTATTTATTATGTACAGTTGGTGCCCTTAGGTCATTCGGGCTTATTATTCTCAGGGAACCTGGGTTGAGCATGCTGTGCTGGGCAGAACCTAACAGCCAGGGCCCTGAGTGTTCTTTTGGAAAATGCAGGCTAGAGTTGTGCTCTGCTTCCCCTGAGATGAAGCATGAGGGCCATGGATTAAGTGTAGGCCTAAAAATATATATTTTAATGATGTGACTTCAAGAAATATTATATTACACAAGCAATTTACTTTTATGATAATTTATTTGTAATGTGAGGTCCAGAGATGTCTTTGGGATGATTTTAGTATAGTTTTACCCAGGGTGATTAAAAGGGTGACCTTACCATCATTGCCACCTTATATATGAGCAGTGCTCAGCCTGGGTCCACCCAGCTGGCTTAAAGAATCAATACCATGTCTGTGACTCTCATTATCAAAAGAAAATAAAAAAGAGATTATAATCTGAAGGTAAGGCAAAAGCACTTAAAAAGGACAAAAGCATCATCATGCCAATGAGGAAGATTTATTTCAGATGTACACACTAAAAAATTTAAAAAAAAAAGTGCATATGTGACTTGTGACTTGATTATTTGCCTTATGTGTTTCACACATTTCAAAGTTTTAAATTGGTTTCTGCTGCTGCTGAGCCTGACCTTTTTCTCCATGTGACGTTCCTGGTTTACTTATTTCATATATCGATTTTTAAATTTCTAATTCCTAGGATTCTTTTGAGATCAATGAGTAAACTGCAGAAAAGCAAAAGGAACTGGATTTCCACCTTAATTGTACCCTTGCTAGCACTGCCAGTTCAAGACACTACAAAGTTAAAATGGATTTTATGTTTCAGAAGTGTTTGAACAGCAATATTGATCTTTCCAACCCACTGAAAAGTTAGCTTTAAAGAAGGGAAAATTCCATGCGACTTTTTGGATTCAACCTTTATAGCTGGGAGGCTGGTGATGGGCATTTGGCCAAATCATGTTCTTCTTACTGATCCATCTATGAAAGAGAGCTCTCTGCAAAGGACTATTCATTCATTCCACTCTACTCTCAAGAGAGAAATTAGAATGAATGGTGGACTAATTCACATAAAATCCCAAAGCAAAGTTGGTCCAAGCCTAGACACACAAACATAGAACTTCTAGTTCGATAACTGGCTCTTTTATATCCCCCACAATTTTATTTTCCTTATGAATGCCAAGAAAATCAGAACGCCTGGCTGCTTTCTTTCTGACAACAATTCTCAATAAATTCCATGAGAAAATGAATACAAAATAAGGAATGTGCCTTAATCATTCCTAGTTATCTGTGACTACTATCTTATGGTTAGAACATAGACACCAGAAGGTCATGGCAGTGATACTGAATCACTTAAAACCATTTCCCTTTTGATAAGTGGTAAGTCTCACACAGAGACTTCCAGATAATTTGAAAGGTCCTCCACTGAGAGTCAACAATTCTAAATGTCTCCACCAGCCAAGAGGGCCTCGGGGAGCTTTACTTTCTATAGCTGGAAGAATGAAAAACAATAGCTTTGTTTTTTATGGTCTTAAAGAAAAATGAAAATACTGAATATATCTTTAAAACTACACCTGCTCCCTTAACATCCTGATACCTGCAAGGATACGCATCGTTGTGAACTTGGAGTGCAAAGAATGTGACCTTTGTTGCTCAGTAGAGCCATGTACAAATCTCAGGCCTGTCATTTGATGAATGATTAAGGGAAAGTAATTTAACCTCTCTGGGTCTTGGCACTCCTTCCTTATGAAATGAGAACGTTACTTCCTTGATGGAACATATGCCTGACAGCGTTTGTTCCCCTTCTTCCTTTCTGTGCAGGCTCTGAAATGACACTGTTTCCAGGGTGCACCACTCTGAACTGAGAGTGTCCTGTTTTCTCAGCGGCTATTATGATTGTCTTTATTCCCTTACTATGCTGTACTTTGTACTACATTGTAGTTGTCTGTGTATATATCTTTTTTGTTGTTGTTGTTCTCTTTTACTGGAAGTTTCTTTAGGATAAATACTGGTCTAATCACATCTGTATCTGCACAGTACCTTTGGAGAGACTGAATATACAAAGGGACAATGGCCAGACTACATAGCAATACAGAACTATGGCACACGGTCTCTCTAACCTGCCTGGGAAGCCAAACCACAAGCTCAACAGCAATGAGTCCAGAGCGGCCAGGACTTGGGCAGTGATGACCAGCTTCCCTAATTTTTCCCCAGCTTCCAACTCTGAACCAGTCAGAGAAAGCTAAAGATGTTCCCCAAATCAGTCACATAAGATACCCACCTCCAGCTTCCCCATGCAACACCTCCAATCAGGGCACACCTGAAGTCTTCTCTCCTTCTCTCTCTCTCTCTCTTTTCTTACTATAAAGCTTTCCCACTCCTCTGCCTGCTTTTGAGTCTCTGCTAAACAAAGTGATGGTGGGTGATTCCCTTGTTAGAGCAAGCTCTGAATACGTATCCTTTCTTTGTTTTCATTTGGGTGGCTTTCATTAATTTACACATTTGGAAAAATTATTTATTCATGTATATCTCACTGAATTCCAAAAAAGAATTTGGAGTAAATCCTTTTCTAAAATGTTGTCTTCTGTAGAAGCAAAGTCCTCTTCCAGTTCTAACATTCTATGACTAATAGATGCTGAGGTCAAATCAAACACTGATTTGGTAACTAGCTGAACAATTGATCAGAAATACGTTACTCCTGTGTCTAAGAATGGTTGGCACTGAACCTCTGGATAAGTTGTTGGTTTAAATTTTAATACCTTAGAAGCTCTAAAAACCCAAACTAAATGCCCACTAGTTCATACCCAGCAATATTATACTGCTCAGTTAAGAGCCATGGGCATAAAGTTACATGACTTCTTCGGGGAGACATTTATCCTGCTACTAAATATCAATTCACTTTTTCAAAAGTCCCCTTAACTACCATTATGGGTGAAAATCTAAGAATTCTTAATGGGGGAAGAAATTATTGTCTCCATTCACTGTATTTGTATTGGTACGCAACATAATGGGTAGGGTATGTCTCTCCTCCTCTTCTTGCCACCCCTTGTCACCTGTTTTAGATCACTTCCCTTGCAGAGTATAAACATTCTTTACCTTGTTTCCTAAAGAACCATTCTTGTGTCTTGCCAGTTGGTATTAGGTATGGATTGATATGGAAAACAATGATTATGTCCTATCTAGGAAATCTGTGAACTTAGAAAGTGGAGTCATATTAAATCAAATCTTACATGACCTATACTTAGACTGAGGTAAAATCTGCATTATACATGTAATTTTTAAAACTTTTATTGTGGGAAATTTTAAATAGGCACAAAAATCAACAGACTACATTGAGCCTCCATATACTCATCCCCCGGCTATAAAAATCATCGATTTAATATGCCAACATATCTTTTAAAATAAATACAAGCTCCCTCTATAAAAAATATTATTTAAGGAAATATACCATATACTGATTTTTCCATTGGTGTGAATTTCCCATGTATAAAGCAGCTGGCCCACCTAGCAGGCTTTGGCTGCTAGCCTTCTGGCCTCTCCTGATGCTGTGCATACTTTTGGCACCAAATCTGGCTTTATTTAATGCCTTTCTAACTTCTTTATCTCCCGTGAGACTCCAGACTTATGGGAGAAAAAAAAAAAAAAAACAGAGTGAGCAAGACATAATAGCGGCCGGGCACGGTGGCTCACGCCTGTAATCCTAGCACTCTGGGAGGCCGAGGCGGGTGGATTGTTTGAACTCAGGAGTTCGAGACCAGCCTGAGCAAGAGCAAGACCCCGTCTCTACTAAAAATAGAAAGAAATTATCTGGCCAACTAAAATATATATAGAAAAAAATTAGTCGGGCATGGTGGCGCATGCCTGTAGTCCCAGCTACTCAGGAGGCTGAGGCAGTAGGATCGCTTGAGCCCAGGAGTTTGAGGTTGCTGTGAGCTAGGCTGACGCCATGGCACTCACTCTAGCCCGGGCAACAAAGCGAGACTCTGTCTCAAAAAAAAAAAAAAAAAGACATAATAGCTCATATAATAATAAACTAAAATTTGCACTCTACTTTTATACACATTCTTTAATTTATTCCTAACAACCATGGAATACAGATAATGTAAATATTGTTAACTTCTTGTTAGAGGTTGACAGTATCTGGGTTCTTAAAATTAAAGCGATAGATTCAAGGTTACACAGTTGCTAAGAAGGGGGACCTTCTAGTGGGGCAGTATACAGGCATGCACTTGCAGAACAAGGCAATGATATTCCAAAAAAATATACACTGCAAAAAAAGAATGTCAATTTTCCCTTCAAATAAAATATAAACGTCCTTGAACACAGTCTCCTCTCAGGGGAAATTTGGGGGAAAAATATCTCGTACTGAAAATGCTCCATTTGATGGATTGCAGACAATGATAATAATCCTTTGCATTTCAATCAAGACTTTGAAATGCTCTCACTTCAAGTTATTCTTGTCTTCATTCATTCCCTGGGACTTGCTGCTTGGATTTACTGAATTTTTGAAACTATACAGAACCTATGTTATCCGATCTGTATGGCCATTGTTGAAGAAAATGTTTTATAATTCTAAATGCCTCACCGAAATGGCTAGTATTTTTGTGAATCTACCATGTAGATGTGATCTGAGAAACAAAAATAGACACCCCTTGATTAACTAAGATGAACCCTAAAGTTAAGAAAACAAAAGTTATCTCCAAGTGGAGGGTTCAGGGCCCAGCGGGCATGGCAAATTTCTGAATTCCCAAGGCTACAAGAAAAACCACACTTTTCCAAAACTCTCTAATAATAGGAGCCATCAGGCAAGTTAACAGACCCCTCCTACCTCTGCTGTGCAACTCAGACCACCATAACTCTGATTAGACGGAGAACCAGGCTCACAAACATTCTTTTCTTGTAAGCAACTCCAGACCTCAAGCCAGTTTCAGGAAGCTTATAGAGGCTGTGCACAAACTGTCCTTGTGTCCTGTACTTCACCTTTTGACATAAAGAGCCAAATTCCACCTCATTTTAATGCTAAAACCCTGCTCCAAAGTGAACATGGAATGTATGCTACATATACGTTTCCTGTTCATTGCATACTCACTTATTCCCCTTATAAATGTATGGCTTTCTCTCTAAACCTGCTGAATATGTATGACTCCATTGTGCAATTCAGACCCTGCGAGGAATAAAACCCAAGCTGTCCTTTACTTCTTTGAAGAGACAGTACTTTCGGGCCACTCCAGAGACTATCTCTTCCTTGTTTGCAAACTGATACTGCCAATAAAGCTCTCCTTTCTTCTATTTCGCCATCTTGGTGGTCTTTTGGATGACACAGAAATGTTAAATGCCTATTGAGGTCCATGGCTGGTGACAGGAAAGGAGGTGAGAAATGACTTTCCAGAGGAGAGATCTTTGAGTTGTGCTTTGAACGCTGAGTGAAAATCAGATAAACCGAGTGGAGGGACTTAAGCAAAACTGCAGCAGTGAGGAAGCTTCTGATTAATTGGACCAGAACAGATTGTTTTTGGAGTGATATCTGTGGGTTAAAGTGGAAGAGTGTTACCTACAGGCTTGAGTGGAAATGGAACATTGGTAACAAACAAGAAACAACCATAGGAAAAAGAAAAGCTGCAATATATTAATAATTCAAATCCGATTAATTTAAGGTCAATGTGGAGAAGCCAACAAAGACAAAAAGGACAAAAAGGAAATCAGGGAATGGCACTGGGGATAATAGCCAGTGCCTCAGCGAATCCAGACAGCATGAAGTCAGAATCCAGGCAGAGGCTGGGCTAACACAACCTTCTCCTGCAAAAGCTTTCAAACTTTTGATAGCCACCTACAGAAAAAGAAACATTTTTCATCCTGACCGAGCACATACGTATTCCTACATACATAGATTGAATTGAAACAAAAGTTTTACAAAAGAACAGATACCCTTCCTATGAGTAATGAAGTCTAACATTTTCCACTACATGAAGGTAAAAATACTAGTTACAATCCCCTCAAATGTTATCACGACCCACTAATGGAATACAATCCAAATGGTGGTTTGTATAAGACTGCTCTGTTGGATACATTCCATAAGGAAATAAACATATGCAAGAAGTTTCCACCCTGAAGATCCACCCAAAAAACAATTAAAACAAACAAACAAACAAACAAAAAAACCTTCCAGTCCTCCTCTGGCAACCACTTTATCCCATTTCATGTAAAGCCAAAACCTCTTGTATTTCAGAAAGAGTTGTCTATCTTAGTAGCTATCACATTTTTGATCTCAGGACCCCTTTACACTTTTAAACATTACTGAGAATTCCACAGAGTTTTTTTTATCAACTGGGTTATATCTATTGATATTTATCACTTTTGAAATTAAAACTAAGCAATCAAAGTATACAATTATTAATTTAATTGTTTCATTAAAATTATAATAATAAATCCATTAGATGGTAACATAAAGATTTGTCACAAATAACTATATTTTTCAATATAGTATTAAGTGAGAAGAGTGACATTATTTTACATTTTCACAAATCTCTTCAGCGTTTGGCCTTAGAAGACAGCTGGATTTTCATTTCTATTTCTGCATTCAATGGTTTGCAATATGTTGTTTTGGTTGAAAAGAATTCCGGCCTTGCACAGAAAATACTTTGAAATGAAAGGGCTATTTTCACAGCCTTTTCAGACATTTGAGGACACTTTTCTTTGCTACAACACTAAAACTCCACAAGTAGTAGTTAATGGTTAGCTGAGATGTAGAATCTGAAATCTCTATCAATGAACTTTTCATATTCCACTGCATTAAAATCCACTGCTCTATTCTGGACTTTGCATGGATCTTTTACCCAGGAATAGCATGCACTAGTAATTTGGAAAATATTGATTCACTGAGTTGGGCAGATCTCTCCAATGCTGACATATTTCATTATACAATATCAAAAATGACATTTGTTAACATCACCACCAATCTCATGAGAAAAGTCTTCAACTACTGGGAAGCTGCCAGGCTCACCATGACAGTTACAAGTTTTCTGAATATCTAACTTTCTCTTAAAAGTTTGAACTTTGTTATTGGCAACTAATACTGCCAGTTGTTTTCCTTGAAGTGACAAGCTCATTTTTTTCATTAAAAAAGAAAAAACAAAACAGTCTGCCAAATACCCATGTCTGGAACACAGAGCTTGTTTTCCAGTTATTCTTTTAAGCCGGGTTCTCTTGCAAGATTCTGCTCCAGCTCAGTGGCTTTGAGGAGCCTTCTCGCACACACCTCACTCTCTACCTGCCTTTTATCATAGAGCTACTTAGCACCTAACGTTGTATTTGCTTATTTATCTGTCTCTTTTCACTAAGCTGTGAATTTCTTATAGGTGGAAATTTTGTCTTATACAGGGATATTTTTGCCTAGCACATACATACATCCAAAATATACTATTTTGTTGAATTAAGGCGTGAGTGGGCTAGATATTCTCTCAGGTTCTTTGTGCTTCCTGTTCACTGGCAGAACTGGTCTCAGGCCTAGAAAAGCCAAGGCCTGTGGAGACAGGACAATAGGGACAGCTGACTGCCAAGAAAAGTGCCACTCCTGATAGTACAACAGCAGGCTACCGGGTTTGGTTGGTGTTCCATAGTTTACGACATGCAACATGGAGAATTTAGAGTGAAGATCTATGAGTTAGGCATATTTTAAATAGATTAAGGAAGCCTGCTTCACACCATAGTCTGGACTCCGGAGAAACATTAGAGGCAAGGATTCCATCCATACAGACCCCACTAGAAGGTTTTGATCCAGATGAAATACATTAATGAACTCGCCATGAATATTTCTCTCTAGACTATGATCTCACTGGAGGTAGCATTCTTTACTCCATTAAACACCCTCTCCTGGGCTTCTTGTGTTTCTCCTGACTCTGAAGGATACTTAGACAGGAACTTTAGAGAGTTAATAGATGACATAAAGAAAAGGGATTCGGTGGCCAAATTTTGAAATATTGGGTGAAAAAAAAAAGTTTTGAACAGATGTCAAAAGGCTTCTAGAGGTTTTAATTTTCTGACTTGTACCAAGTATCTCTAAAAGGGAATTATGGTTTGCAATGCTTCCAAAACAATTTAGCTAAAGGACCTTATTTTGTAGGAGAATTTCAAGGGCTGAGGCTCAGTGGAACACACTTGGAGAGCCCCTGAGGTATGTATGGGTTTAGGTTAGGGTGATGAAAAAAACAACAAAAGAAAAAGGAAAAAAAACAAGTCCCTAAAAAGCAGTAACAATAAAACCGTCATTTGAAAATTTGTTTGAAAATGTACCCTATAATTGGTGCACCCATACATCAAATGTGACAAGCTATGGTTTTCCAGTACAATACATCTGGGGGATGGGGGTGATGACAGGGGGGTTGTTTGGAAGCTTATAGGAGACCACATTACTCTACATGTCTTGTCATCATCAACTTGCAACTTTGAGGCTTGGAGAAGAAAGATTTTATATATATGCCAGTTCCCCTGTGTTGCAATTGTTAATTCTTTTTCCAAAGGTAATTATTAAGTTCTGTTCCAGGACTGCTTTATTACTTTTTAAAAATCGCTTGTACATTTCCTTTGGCAAATCCTTTGTTATACAAATATGGTTGCCACCTTCACTGAAATTGTTCCGTGGGTTCACACTAAAGTGATCCAACCACTTGGCACTTCATTCATCTTGTTGGCAAATTGAAGGAGTAAAGAGTGAAAAATTGAAAGAATATGTGATCTTTAGTTAGTACTTGTACCTTGTATTTAGCATTCTCCCTACTCTCTGCTGTCTAAATGGCTAATGTGTAGCACATATGCTCCTTAATTTACCATGTGGTATTTCCTGGTAAACCTATCCAAAGTTGAAAGTATTGTAAGCCAAAACTGCACTTAATACACCCAATTTACCAAACGTCATAGCTAAGGCCAGCCTACCTTAAACATGCTCAGAATACCTACTTAGCCTAGAGTTGGGCAAAATCATCTAACCAAAGCCTACTGTATAATAAAGCATTGACTATCTCATGTAATTTATTGAAGACAGTACAGAAAGTGAAAAACAAAATGGTTGTAGGGGCACTTGAAGTACGATTTCTACTGAATGCATATTTCTTTTGCACCCATGGTAAAGTTGAAAAATCCTATGTCGAACCATTGTAAGTTGGGAATCATCTGTATACATTAGGTGCTTGATAAATGATTGCCAAATAAATAAATGAAGAAAATTTCCTGCTTTTGTGCAATCACAGAGGCTTCTGGAACTCAGTGTAGCTCCTCTCACAAGTGCCCATGAACCCTGGAGGACATAAAAAAGGTTGGGCTCTCTGATGACTTGCCCACAGCCCAGCCTGCCGCAGCCCCCAGGTCCATAGCCCCAGCAAGACCCTTGGCTCTGGGACCTTAAGTCTGGCTGGATCAATAGCTCCCTCTTCCTCGTAACTCCTCCATTATCTAACCAGCCTCCAAATTCTCTCTACTCTACCTCGTCAACGCCTGTCAAAACCAGCTGCTCTTTTCTGTCTCTAAAACAACTGCCTTAGTTGATACAGCTATGGCTGGGCTGAGCACAAAACAATGCCACCCTTCCTTCCACCCCAATGCTGCCCCACACCCTGGCAAATGTATTCTCCCTAAAGAACAATCAATCAAAGGCCTAGGGGCCAGATAAAAGAACATGGCTTTAGGTTTTGGCATCAAACAGGCTCTTGGCATTGTAAATTGTTTGGCATACTCATGCCTTTTGCTTTGTGAACTGTAACTTAGATGTTAGCTGGGGACTCCGTGTCCTTGTGGTCTATGTAGGATTCCACATAGGATTGCTTTGACCCTCCCCTTGGAGAGTCAGAAGAAGTCTTAAGTGACCTGGACATTTCTGCTAATTCTTTGCATGGCTGAGTCCTATCCATGCACATGATGTCGGTTCTGCACCTGCACCGTATTGCACCCAAACTCAGTCCTTCCACCAGTCACTGCAAGAATGCTACTCACTCCAAGCATTTTATTACCTGTCTAGAATTCAGGTAATATTTGGAGAGGAGAGGGCTGTCTCCCACTGCACAATGTTCTTATTTTTCTAGGTCTCTGCCCACTTCCTCCAGTTGTCCAGAGGCGCAAATACATGCACACACACACACTTACCCCATCCTCCCCTTCATCCACAAAAAACAAAGGGTCCCTCCTCTGCTCTTTTGCAGAACTTCATCCCTCACACTCAGCTTTCAGCTTCTATACCAGGTATACTCAGCAAGACATTTTCCCAACACAGGCAGTTCTCTATTTAGGACAAATTCTCATGCCAATTGTTAAAAGAATAAAACTCTCCCTCTATTTTTCTAAACTAAGATAATTTAGACACACAGTAGGTGATTAGGAAATAATAGGTGTGTAAATATTTATAGCCCTAAGTAGGGTCCTCTTCACTGTGACCTGCCCCCAAGCAGCCAGGGACTGCCAGTTTATCCTCCTGGTCTAATTTATAAGGATCAGGGCAGGCGTACATTAAATCCCTTTTACTACCTAGATCTTATTTCCTCTTAGGAACTTAAAGGGCTTTCAGACATTATTTCACTAATCCTCACAGCTTGTCTCTAAAGTAGGAAAAAAAGTCCTTATCTCCAACGTTCAGATGGAGCCTGAGAGATCTAAGTAAGTTAAATGACTCCCCAGGATGCCGGTAGGGAGCATCAGGGCAGAACAGGAGCTGGGACCTGGAGTCTTGGTGACCCCATTCTAGGGTCAGAAGACTATATTGCATCACAAAGAGTTTTCAAATTTGCCTCCTTTTGCTCTTCAAAATGCTAATAATTCAGGTTTCCCCATTTGTACGTATTGGGAGGTAGTAGAGCTTGGGAGTTCAAGGACTGGGCTCCAGAGCGAGCCTGCTTGGGTGAAACTTGAAGCTCTGCAGCTCTCTAGTTTCTGACCTTGGAAAAGTTATTCAGTGTGCTGTTGCCTCAATCTCAGCATCTGAAAAATAGATATGATAAATAATAGTATCCACCTTACAGAGCTATTATGAGAATGAGAAGTGTTTACACTCTCCTACCCCTAGGCCCCCATACACCCACTAGAGAGCTTAGGAAAGTGCCTGGCACAGAGAAACACCACAGAAGTGTTAACTATAATTATTTCTTCTTTTCAAATTGTGCATTCTTTATTTAGCAACCCTAAGTTGGTTTTTTTTTTTTTTTTTTTTTTTGGTCTAGGTGACAGCATTGCCTAACTATAGAAACCGACCTTGCAGAGTCCTAAGCATATAATTAAATCCAACATATTGTTCATTTCCCTCCCTCCCTTCCTCCCGCCCTTCTTTCCTCTCTTTCTTCCTCCCTTCCTTCCTTCTTTTCTTCCTTCCCTCCTTCCTTCTTTCCTTCCGTCCTTCCTTCCTTCCTTCCAGAAATACTTTCCAAATGCCTACTATGCGCAAGATATAGTATTAGATTAAGTACAACAGTAAAGATAATTAAGAAGATAATTTTTACCTTAGGATCTCATGGTCTAAGGAGAATATGCACACAAATATTTAAATTTCAATTCAATGTCAAGATTATATTATAGAAGCAACCCAGAAGAAGGAACATCTAATTCTGCCTAAAACTATCAGGAAAGTCTTCCCTGGGAAGGTGACATTATAACTGAGTCTTGACGGATAAACAGGAGTTTGCCAAATAAAAATATTAATACTTGCAATATTTGGGCAATTTTTTTCAGAATACGCATTTTTTTAAGCTCATGTACAGCAATTATATATAAAAAAAAAACATATACTGGCCATAAAGCGTGTCTCAACACATTTTATGGATTGAAATCATACAAAAACCACAGTTCTATTAAGCTACAAATAAATGACTAAAACAGTCAATAATCCACACTAGATAACCATTTAAACATAATAAATTTCCATTTTATTTTATCAATTAAAATTAATAGATAGAAGTAAATAGTGTTGACTATAAATAGTAGTATATAGGTCAGCAGTCCTCAACCTTTTTGGCACCGGGGACCAGTCTCATGGACAATTTTTTCACAAACCTGGGAGGCGAGGGGAGGGGGCAGGCAGGGAGGCAGAGCTCAGGTGGTGATGCGAGCTACGGGGAGTGGCTGTAAATACAAACAAAGTTTGGTTGCCACTCACCTCCTGCTATGTAGCCCAGTTCCTAACTGGCCATGGACCAGTACTGGTCCTAGGCCCAGGGGTTGGGGGACTGCAGATATAGGTGTATATATATTTACACACAGAAACATAGTTTTAGAGATTGTTCTCAGTAAATGATTTAACATATTTCATAAATATATGAGGGTAATACATTTCAACTGAAAATGATGCTGAGCTTTTAAAAGTATACTTGAATAGATTTGAAGAGGAATTATGGTGGGATATGTTATAAAAAAATTTCAGAAAATATTTCAGAACATCAAAAAATATGAACTATGGAATATACATAACTATATATGAATAACATATCTCTATGAAATATTTCAAAATTATTTTATAAAGCAATTTCTCAAAAACTGTTTAGTTAAATGCTATTTGAACATGCAGAATTATAAGCAAAGAAAAGCAAATCTTTGAGGAGTAGGTAGAGAATTTCATATAAAGAGATGGTAACTCCTAAGATAGTTTAGCTTTGGATTAATTCATATATTCCCCCCGCCATATCTCTCATGGGATCACAAAGAAAGTAAATTAAATACCAGTTGAACAACTAAATAATTATGTTGATGTTCCTACCCAGAAATATTAACGAAAGGACAGCTACTATTTACATGCCAAACAGCACCGAGGAGAGGGATAATTAAACATAATTTATAACTTAAAAATTTCTCAAAATTATACTTTTCTAACACTTTGAGAGTTTGAAAAACAGAATTATAGAAAAAGAGGTGAATTTTTTTACCCTCAGTCCCCACACTCAGTAACACCCAAATTCACTAAAAGATTTACTTGCAAATACCATAATTGACCTCGTGTGTTGAAAGGTACCACTTAGGGGACATTGGCCACTAAAAACAAAACAAAAGTGAACCAAAAATGCTTTAAGCAGTAAAAGGTTGTTTGTTTGTTTTTAAATTCCACCAAATTAAAAAAAAAAAAAAAAGGCCTGAAGTAGCATGATTTCAGATTTGATTTAACCAGATTCTTCCCATACTTCTACTTGACATCATTAGCATGTGACCTTCATGGTCACATGGCCAAAGCACCCCTGACATCACATTTTCACATACCAATATCAAAGGCAAAAATAGGGTCTATCTCTTACTTTTCCTTTCTTTAAATGCTAAACAGCTTTCCCAGCACCGTCAGCAAAAAATATCCGTTCAGGTCCCATCAGCCAGAATTGGGTTAAGCACACTTCATAAGCCAATCACTGGCAAAGAGAATGAAATATATGTAATCAACCCCCCAAAGGGCAGTAGTTCCCAAACCTGACTGTGCACCAGAGTTATCTGGAGAGTTTACTCAACACGTTTCTGGGCTTCACACAGGAATCAGTAGGTATAGGGTGGGGCCCGTGAGTTTGCATTTCCAAAAAACTTCCAGGTGTTGGTGAAGCTGCTGATCCTTCCCAGCACACTTGGCACTGCCCTAAAGCATGTGGGAGCATGAACGCCTGGAGGTATGTTAGCAAAGGGGGGGAGATGACTCACAGGTAATCAATCAAAGTTCATCTTAGATCTCTTAATATGATTTTAAAATTGCTTTTTAAGAATTCCTATTACATCAAATCAAAGATGTAAGTGAGCTGCTTCTGAGTATTTTAGAATTGCAAGTTTTGTGTATTGTATCATCACTCTGATCTCCCTCTCTGAAGCTACTATTAGGGCAAGGATATAGTGAGAAAGTTTCCATCACTGCTCAGCAACTGCATCCTTGAGATTGTCAGTCTGCCATCGTACATGGAGCTATTACACTTCTCTGTAGCATGAACACTGTTGGCTGACTTTAAAAAGCAGGGAAAATGGAGGTGGAGGTTAAAATTTTTCTAGGCCAGCAAGAACCCAGTTGGTAACCACTTTTACATAAAAGTCCAAAAATATTATACTGCACCAGATGTTCCTTTAATTTTCCAGGAATTTAATTTGAGAGTTAATTATCTATTTTAAATGATTAACAACAACAATTAAAAACAAATAATAGGCTCTGAGTCACTGCTTTTAGTTGTATTATGGACCATTGCTCATTTCCACTTTTAAGAATTAGAATGATTTTGACATGTAAAAAAAGTCCTGGAATGAATTTGCTATTCTGCTTGGCAACATTTGAGCAAGTAATTACTGCTTCAAATCCTGCAGGTAGCTCTCAATTTTTCATGTCTGTTGGTAAGAGGAGAGACAAAAGGAAAAATGCTAAAATAAAATTCAGTAATGACTTTATGCCAAAAATTAGATTTCTGAGTCAGTAGCTCTAAAACATTTTTTTTTTCTAAGTAGGTGCAAAAATTGCTAACAGCAAACAGTGGAAAACATACTGAACTAAAACACAAAAGATCTGATTTTTGCAAGTCACTTAAATTACATGAGCCTTGGTTTCCTTACCTGAACGATTAGGGGTTTGGATTGGGTGGTTTGGGTCCATTTTTTTAAATGTCCCTTCCAGATACAACCTAAAAGTGACAATTCCTTTTTTGTCCCATCCATCTTTGAGGATAGGCATTAATAGCAGTTAAAGACAAAATAATGGGGAAAAAAAGGTTTAATTACAAAATGAAAGAAAACAAGAAGCCAGCTCATTCTGCTCTGAAAGAACGGGCTGTAATATGATGGTGACGGCAGCAATTTTAAAGCAACATTAACTTTGTTACAGACATTTATTTAATGCCAGTATGAAAAATGACATCTTTATACCAGTGGCATGATTCACTTTAAAAAAATAAGTAAAATATGTTTTTCTCCTTTAGACTTTACTCTCTGTAAAAAATAAAAATACCTTTCCAGAGTCATCCATGAGTCATACTGCTTCTCCAATTTAAATATTCCTAGCACATAGGGGAAAAAGCCAAATGATTATTTGGAAATGTAAGAGATTTTGAATCTCTGCTCATTCACTTGAATCTAATCACTAAAATGAGCATGTTATTTCTCTCTTTCTAGAACAATAGCTCTCAAACTGGAGACTGCCTCAGAATCATTTGCAGGGCTAGTTAAAACACACATTGCTGGACTCCACTTCCAGAGTTGCCAAGTCAGTAGGTCTATGGTAGGGTCTGAAAATTTGCATTTTTAACAATTTTCCAGGCTACACTGGCTGATGTTGCTGGTCTGCAAAGCACACTGTGAGAACTACTGTTCTAGAAGATTGGTAAAAGTTGGTCGGTGTGAGGAAAAGACTGATTTTTTGTTGTTTTTGTTTTTCGTTTTTAGATATATGTCTAGGAGTTGGAGGCAAAGTAGAAAAGTATTTAAAAAGCAAAAATAAAAGACACCTAAACTGCTAAGAATTTACCAGAATTTTTCCTTACAACATCATGACCCTCATTTTTCTCTTTTTTTTTTTTTTTCACTCTTTCAAATCAAGGCATTACAAATCCACAAGCTGGTGCTGATCATGCATAGTATCTAATGTTACTTCATTGAATAAAAAAAGAAAAAAAGAAAAAATCCACTTTGGCTCCCTTTGCTAGCTGCCCTGAAATAAAATGCAGGGGAAATATTTATTAGCCAAGCAGAGAATGACAGATGTTTTGTTAATGGTCTACTTCATTACATCAGCTTGGGTCACGTTACATATCCTGTTAAGAAGAGATGATGTTTAAAAATATAGCAAACCCAATGTGGCATTATCATCCATCCTAACTGGAAAATGTGACGGATTGGACTTAACAAAAAGAAAGAAGGACGGAGTCTACCGTGGTATGTCTCACAAAGGACGGCTAGGATTCATGAGCCAGGGATTCTGATCACTTTGTCTTTAATAAGAAGCTCCCATGAGCACAATTAAACCCTCTCTGAAAGCCTGAGGACAATTTTATACTTGCTCTCATGTGTCATTCACAGAGATAATTAAAATGTAGAAGAATGGGGTTGGGGGAAGGTCCAAGATTTTTTTAGGTGGAAATGTAAAAGAATGTTGTTAAAATGTCATGTGGACTTGATTGAATGATTTCCCCATTTCCACATGGAGAGTGGAGCCCAGAGAACTATTATCTATTCACGTATCTGCTCAATAATTATTTATGGGGCACCTACACGGGGACAGGTGTGCTACAAATGGGAGTAAAAGGATGGGTGTGAAAGACAAGACCTTTGTCCTCAAGGAGTTTAAAGTCTACCAGCTTTTTAACAAAAACCACAACACCTGGCAAAGAGCAAAGTTTTCACCAATGTTTGTTCAATCAAAGGAAAAACTAGTCACACAATGAAATAATTAAATATAATTGTCAGGCCGGGCACAGTGGCTCACGCCTGTAATTCTAGCACTTGGGAGGCCGAGGCGGGTGGATTGTTTGAGCTCAGGGGTTCGAGACCAGCCTGAGCAAGAGCAAGACTCCATCTCTACTAAAAAAAAAAAAGAAATAAATTAGCTGGACGACTAAAAATATATCGAAAAAATTAGCCAGGCATGGGGGCGCATGCCTGTAGTCCCAGCTACTCGGGAGGCTGAGGCAGGAGGATCGCTTGAGCCCAGGAGTTTGAGGTTGCTGTGAGCTAGGCTGACGCCACGCCACTCTAGCCTGAGCAACAGAACGAGACTTTGTCTCAAAAAATAAATAAATAAATATAATTGTCACAGGTGCAGGACACCATGAGAGCACATGGCACATATTTGGGAGAAGAGGTACTTCCATTTTTGGAGGCGGTTACGTTAGCACACAATTTCACAGAATACAAGCAAACAATCTCAAAAAAAAAAAAAAAATGGGTTTTATTGTTAAAGTCAACTCAACTTACTAGAATGCATTTTCTATAAAAAAAGTTCTGAAAAATAGTGAAATGCTATAATTGTAATATAAAAGATAATACAGTGTAAAAACTATGATACAACTGAAACAAGGCTTATTTACATTGATAAAGAATAGAAACTATAGTTATGACAGCAATATATAAAAAAGAAAAAGAAAAACATTTTTACATAGAATTAAATATAAACAGAAATATATGAAATTGATTATACATCAAATTGATATATAAACACAGGAAAAAAAGTATTTCCCAAATAACTTTTGAACATGGTTCCTTTGCCAGTTTTGGTGGGACATATAAACCTAAGGGCAAAAAAAGTCTGAAAACACATCTTAAATTTTATTAATGGGTTTATTGTTAGTAGTAATATTGGTATTCTAATTTTGAGACTAGTACATGTAATACAGTAGAGAACTAGGGAGATACATGTATGATATTAACCACCATGGTGTTTGCTCTAAGGAAAAGGAGATATAAACATTAAAAAAATAAAAAGAAATCAAGAAAAGAACACACATCATATTATTTTTCTCTTGTTCATTTTTTGTGATATTAAATTTGAACTGGAAAAATATCATGTGAACTAGAGAATATATACATAATTCCTCCCTCCCCCATGGTCCTCTCTACTGGAAAGGCTTAGAAACATTGACACAGTGACAACAAGTAAACCAGATCCTGGATTCTAAATACCGTTTCCCACCAGGAAGAGAACCAGTTGATTCCAAGTCTAGGACTGGACAAGGGGATCTTGTGATACTTTGTTGTACCAAAGACTCATTTAGACCAAACTAGAACCAAGGACTTAAACTAGCTTAAATGAGTGTTCAGGCATCATTTCTTTAGAAAGTTTTTCCTTATCCTAGTCCCTTGTTCTTCCCCCCAAATCTGGGATCTATGTTTCCTAATGTTCCACCATCAAAGATCGTATTTTATTGGCATTTCTTATTACTTTTTTTTTCTTTCCTACTGTGGGCTCCTTGAGGGAAGTAGTTATGTTTCTTGGTGTTTGCATTTTAGGGCTTCAGCCAGAGAGTGACACAAAGTCTACATTAAATAAATAACTTTAATGCATTATAACTGAATTAAAAATACTAAGCCTGTTACTGCTAATTTAAGGTATGTAGAATGTTATTGATGTCTTTATTTATTGTGTTACCTTTATTATTGTTTTAGAGTTTATATGGTGTCTTTTACGACTTTGAGCTCCCACATTTTATATTTATTCATAGATCCTAAAAATTCAACTGCCATAACTTCCATCGTGGGCCAACTCAGATTGTCCCCAAGCTGGCTGCTGGACATCAGATCAGGCTGAATTCTAGATGCAATGTGTGCTCAAGCTGGCACACACCTGCTCACAAGAGCTGATGGTTAAATGTCCAGGAATTGTCTGAGCAGCTGTTAAACGATTGATAGTTTGAATCTGGCAATGGCAGGCGTATTCATACCACAGCAATTTGGCAAACACTGCAAATCAGATCACTGTTTCTAATGGGTCACAAGGAAGTGTGCTTATATGCTACCCAAAAGAAACTTGAATGCCATCCTTTGAAAAGATCATATGGCTAAACGCAAAGAAATTAGAGAATAATCAAGCTCTAAATTTAACATATTTAAGAATCAAAAGTTATGACACAGATAATAAGTGATACAGATGTCAGAAATGAGACTCCAGGGTCAAACGAAATTACGGAGGGAAGCATCAGAGAGGAGGTGGAGAGTGAGCAGGAGACAGAGAAGGAGAGGGGAGATTGAAGGATCCGGGACTGGCTGAACACAGGTGGATGAGTGGTGCCAAACACCCAGCAGGAGCATAGGAGAGAGGAAATTTCCAACGGCAACACACAGGACGCAGCATGGCAGGAGAGTCCAACTCAAATACACCCGGTGTCTGCGGAATTTGGTTACTGAACGTATCATATCTATTGCCTTGATCTAGCTGTAGCAGACTCGTGGATACTGACAGTTAGTTAAAATAATTGCATAGGCTGTGTCTCCTCTTTATTTCATCTGTCTTGCTTATTTTCTATATTCTCCATTTTAAAAAGTCATCTCCAGTCTTTCCACTTACTGTTTGAAGTTCTCTTCAAAAATATTTCTTTAAAAGCATTGGGGCCTATTTCCATTTCTCTTAAACTGCTTTGCAGGTTTTTTCACCCCATAATATGCTTTTTTTAAAAAATTCACAAATCTCCATAATCCAGATTAGAGCTAAACAAACGCACTGGACATTAAGCAAAGTACCAACTCCAGGCTTTTTTCTGTAACACATGATGTAAAAACCATCAGTAACACTCAACTCCAGGACCAAAGAGAAGGGAAATATCACCAAAAATTACAAACACTTCAAAAGTCTGTCTATCGATTGGCATTTTCTGGATATGTCATATAATAAAATCATACGTTATGTGTCTGGCTTGCTTTGCTTAGCAGAAGGCTTTTTAGGTTCATCCATGTTGTAACTTGTATCACTAGACTGTTCCCTTCTGCCCATAGCCCCATATTTCTTTGTTCCTTTCTTCTTCGGAACCTCCCTCCCTTCTTTCTTTCTCTCTTTCTCTCTCCTTCCTTCCTTTTTCCTTCCTTCCTTCCTCCTCCTTCTCTTCCTCTCTCTCTCTCCCCCCTACCACTCTGGTGTTCCCAGATAGCATTCCATTGTATGCATGTATCACAGTTTATTTATCCATTTACCAGTTGTGACAGATATTTGATTTTTTTTCCACTTTGGGTCCACTCTAGACTCACTGAACTGGAATCTCTGGGGGCAGGACTAGAAATCTGCATTTTTGTAGCCTTTTAGGGAGGTGATGATGCCCTGTAAAGGTAAGCCTACACAGGTAGCTCGGAATGGAATCCTTAAGGCAAGCAAGGGAAGGATGCATCTTTCATAGAATTAAACTACTTATTTATGTGAAATACTGTAATTGCTATGGTCTGAACGTTGTGTCTCTGCAAAAATTCATAGGTTGAAACTTAATCCCCAAAGTATTAAGAGGCGGGGGCTTTGGGAACTGATTAGATCATGAGGGCAAAGCATTTATAAATGAGATTAGTGCCCTTATAAAAGAGGTCTGAGGGAACTTTTTGTCCCTTTGGCCCTGTGAAGGACACAACAAGAAGGCACCATCTATGAACCAGGAAATGAACCTTCGTTGGTCAATCTGTCAGGGCCTTGGTCTTGGACTTTGCAGCCTCCAGAACTGTAAGAAATAAATTTCTGTTGTTCACAAGCCACTCAGTCTATGGTATTTTGTTACAGCCATCTCAATGGACTAAGAATAATATACAGATTTTGATAGCTTTCCAAGTTTGTTCTTATGACAAATAGAAAAATAAAACCATTTTTTAAACAGATTACTTCTGGAAGCTGGACTGCAGTGCTTACTGTTAAAAAAAAAATAATCAAATTCTCATCCAGATTGACATGCATGTGCTTGCTGGTGCATATGCTGTTTATTTCACTAGTCTCTATACCAAACCTTTCCTATACACACTTGCACATGTGTGTGCGTGCACACACACACACACACATATGGTAGGGAGGACCCACTACTATCAGTCTCACAGTCTGACAGCAAAGTCTGGCAAAAAGCCTGATCGGTAAGAATCTGTAGACTATTACGACTTACTCAAGGGTTTAATTACTGAGGCAGCTTTACGAACCTATGTAAAAACCCTACCTTCTTTGGGAAGCCATAAATGCAATGTTTTACTGGGCACCACCGAGGTAGGGTGTTAACCTGCTGGGCCATCGCTTTCAGAGAGCCAGCACTCCTCAGCAGACGCCTAATCATCTCTGCCAACGTGCTGTGCTGGACCCGCCTTGATAAGTGCTGTTTATCTGGCTGTATTTGCGAGATACCCGCGGAGGATGCTAAACTTGGGATTTGAAATCTGCTGTCCCTCATGGCGGCAAGAAGCCTGCAGCGCAGAGCTGACAGCCAGCCAGTCCCACAGGCACGTGTTGGGCAAGGAGCCCTCCGACTCCATGAGGTTGTAGGAGCACAGCAAGGATCATGTCTCCTCTTCACCCACTATCCCCTTTTCTTCCTTAAAATCTTAACCTCTCAAAGGGCTGGCCAAAGTGAGTCAGGAGGTGTTGGAAGGGCAGGATGGTTTGTGTGTGTGAGAGAGAGAGAGAGAGAGAGAGAGAGAGTTCCTTCTTCCTTCCCCTCTGTTCCTGCTTTCCCACCTCTGGCTTGGGTGTCAGTCATAAATGGCAGAATTTGAAGGTAGAGACTTAGACCAGTAAGAGTTCCATAAAAAGCCACGGAGGTGACATGAGAGAAAGTGTCCTGACCACCACTGGAAGTATTCAAGCTTTCGACAAGAGATTTCCAGTTTTAGATCAAGTTTGGATCAGAGAGCCTTCAAGGTCTTCTGCCATGTATAAATTCTATGATGCCATGATCTTACGTCCAATGTAATGAACAGCGCTGATGGTGATTGTATAATGAAGCTCATGTTTTCCTGGGGTATTTTGCTATCTTGCATATTTCCTGATATCCCTTCTCCATTTTGAGGGAGATACGAGTGACAAGATCTTTCTCACTTAAGTTTTTCTTTCAGGGGAAAAGCAGTAGAACTTGAATCTCACAGTTTGGAAAGGATAAACCATTTTGATCTGTTGGCTGAAGCCGAAGTGAAGAGGTGACCACAACTTGGCTCTGGGGAGGGTTGGGATGGCAGCTGAGGAAGGTGGTGGAAGGAAAAGCAAATACAGTTAGTCCTCCTTCCATATCCACAGGTTATGCATGTTGGATTCAACTAACCAAGAATCCAAGAATCCAAATAACAACACAATGATTTAAACAAATACAAATTAAAAAAAAATAGAGTATAACCATTATTTACATAGGATTTATATTGCATTAGGTATTATAAGTAGTCTAGAGATGATTTGAGGTATGCTGGAGGATGTGTGCATGTTATTATATATGCAAATATTCCACCATTTTATATAAGGGACTTGAGCACCGTTGAGTTTTGGTATCCGAGGGGCATTCTGGAACCAATCCCCTGCAGATATCGAAGGATGACTCTGTGCTCTAGGGTGAAGCACTTCCAGGGTGAAGCCACTAATGCAGGAAAATAGCCACACAATTGCTTCCTTATCCTTGCTCAATAAAATGTCAGCATCAAAAGAGACATCTGGAAAACCTGATCCTATTATAAGAGCTGACCTCTGATCATAAATGATTTCGGGACACAATTCCCAACCTACACTATATGGCAAAGTAAGAAAATAAGAAATTCTCTTCTTTTGCCCTAGGTCACTCATTGGCTTTCCATAAAAAAATCATTTTTGTCTTAGTCCATTAAGGCTGCTATAACAAAATGTCATAGCCTGGGTAGCTAATAAACAACTGAAATGTATTGCTTATATTTCTGAGGGCTGGGTAGTCCAAGGTCAAGGTGCCAGCAGATATGGTGTCTAATGCGGACCCACCTCCTGGCTCATGGGCAGTGCCTTCTTCTTGTGTGGGCCCTAATCCCTTTCATGAGGGTTCCACCTTCATGACCTAATCACCCCCCAAAGGCCCTGCCTACTAACACCCCTCTCAATAGGGGTGAGGATTTCAACATATGACTTTTAACACTCAGACCATATAGCAATTCTCTTTTTCCTTTGCCTTATCGATAGTTAGATTTTGCCACTCTGATTGCAATTTTTTTTCATATTTGAAGCATCCCTGGTGTTTATAATAACCACCTCCAGCCTGTCGCATGGAACTAATAACACATCCACACACAAGATTCCATTTTTCATCAAGGGGACCCTCCAGAAAGAAATTACCCTCTGACTAGTCAGAAAAAGGTCCAGAGATGATTATAAAAATCGGGGAAGGCAATGAATAATGTGAAGAAATTCAATGTTCCCAGTTATTTTCCTCCCACACTCATTTGTGGCCAATGTGATTATTCATTTTCCACCCAAACTGCATAATATAAATTAATTTCAGTGTGTTGTAAGGTTTGACCATCAGGACAGTTTGCTGTGATTATCAAACCTTAACCTAAAGTGTTCACCTATAAGTAAGATTATTTTTTTCAGTTTTGGATGAATGTACTTGCTATATTAACTCGGGTAGCTCACATTGCCTTTCTTTCTTTGTCTTTGTCTTCTACTGTCTATAAAATATAGCACATTTTTTCTTCTCTGTGTTTTATCACTAAGGAAAAATAGAAAGGGGTTGGATAATAACAGACACAAATGAGTCAAGTAATCACACCAATTCTTCCCGTAAATCACAGTTTCAACAAGTAATTTCTAATGCAGGCTACCAGGAAAGCACATTTTAAATCATTTTCTAAAGCGATTCACAGGGTAACAGGACTTTTACTCTCTACCCGCCCCCCACCTTTTTGGGGGGCAGATTAAAAATCCCATACAAATTAAGCTATATATGTAAGAATCAACACAATACCATAGTAGGACTCAAAAATGTTATTTTCTTACTTGACATTCCTTCTTTGCATCCTTCTCATTATCAATTTTTGTTCATTCAACAAATATTTATTGAGTGATGACTATTTTCCTAGGAAGTATGTTAAGCATCACAGGTTCTCACTGTTATCTATGTTCCTGATGACAGGATGGCTTTACATGGACTGGTGGTTGTTTCACATTTCCTATTGACTTCACGTCTATTTAGCCAGATAGTCATGATTGATTGTACCAATAATTATGGCCAATGTAAGTTAGAAAGCCTTTTGCCTCCCTATGTTGGTCTTTCTTAATTTCTGATGGGTCAGGTCTTAATACCTTGTTTCCAACACTTAGCTCAGTGCCGCAGTGCTTGACACAAAATAGGCTCAAATAAGAAATAGGTAAAATATAAATAACAATCATATTGCTAACTGACAAATGGCCCTTCCATCATGGTATGACCTAGGGAAAGTCACTTCACCTGATGTTTTCTTCATTCATAAAATGATAGAGAGAGACAAGGCTGGTAGTTCCCAACCAGTTAAGTCAAGACTGGAGTTACTGCAAAGATATGAAAGTCCATATACATTCTAAGTTTGTGTAAAGACTGGAACACATTGTCACAGATATGTGTATATGCACAACACACATAAAATGAACATGATAACAGTTTCATGTATATCTATGTTTTTATGCCTAAGAAAACCAGAGTCATTTAAAAGCATTGTTAAATTTATAATAGTTTTTCGTCACTGTGTATTTACTGAATGAGCACATACAAAAAGTACAATTACAACTATTTTGACATTCTAAAAGATCTTCGCACTGCTACAGGGGATTACTGGATTGGATGATCTTCAATGTTCCATCTAGCACAAATATCTGTGCTTCTAACAGAGCTCAAAGCAGAAAATATTCCTCAAGTGTTACATATACACACAACAATCAACCAAATGGAGAGTGGAAATATAGCCAATTAACTTCATAAGTAGAAAATGTGAGTATTTTCTTTTTTCCTAAAGCTACTCCATGACTTGCTGTTTTGTTGTGGCATTCCCCCCAACCCCCGCCCACCATGTTATGCAGACATGACCCTGTTTTCTAGAGCAAGTTGTAAGTTCTACACACAAATGATCCCTTTCCCTTTGTGCAGTAAATGGCTGGACCATATCCTATAAACCAGGGGTAGCTGTTAGTTAACACCTGGTTAACCACACTCCATACCCATAGTGCAATGCCAATAAATGTTTTGAGGGGATGAATAAAGAGGCTGGTGGGGACATCTGCTACATGCTCCATGGAGACCAACAGTGAAGGAGAGAAAGACAGGCATTTCTTCTGAACCACTCTACCCCTGCCCCCTGCAGACGAGGCACACACAGACCAAGGGTACAATGCTCATGAGTTAAAGAGAGGATACCCTTTCTTGTTCTTGAATTCCATATCAGTATATATGACCAAAGAAAAAATAATTTGAACCATACAATGAAGAGAGATAACGAAATGATTGCAACTTGTTTAAGAATATAAATAACTACAGTGACCAACAAAATTACATCGGGTGCAATATTTAATCCACTTATAGAGATGTATGTTTTCACTCTATGTTAACTTGCAGAGACATTTGAGAAGAAATGTCTATATGGTAAAGATATGAAAATGGAATTATTTCAGTTTCAGTTTTGCCTGAAGACCCAAATCCTTACCGACCAGGATTTGAATACAAGATGGCGAGTAAAAAACAATTTATGACTCAGGCTGGGTGCAATTCTGCTCAATCTACATGAAAATTAATAATAATCACTGAGTGTTTACTATAAGCATCACATTATAATGTATATAAAGAGGTATTGAACAATTTAGCAAAAAAAGAGTTACTGCAAGTTATACCTATGAGCTCAGATGATTTGAAAACAAAAGTGGTCAGATTTAGGAAGGGCAGAAAAGGAAGATGCATTCAGGGGAATATTCTGCACTGCTCCTCTGGGGAGATCTTCCCCAACAGAGCCGAGGAGCTTTGCACCAGTCGGGAGCTGCCTGTGTCTGGATGGGTAAATCTATCTGCTTTAGGTGTTCAGCACATTTGCCCACAAATCTAAACCACATCCTTCAGGGTAGCCTTTGTCAGTAATAATGGTTGTAACGTGATCTCCTTGGCCTTAATACTTAGTTCTATTTCTTAATTTGTCCAGAATCTGGGCAGGGCAGCAGGTGCTGTTCATTGATCTCCTCAAATACAGTCATGGAAAGTTCTCATGGAGAAGCCCAGCCTTAAGCTGAGGTTGGAAGGAAGGAAGAAGCAGGGTTTGGAAGTGGAGAGGGTGGCAAGTATTCCAGGGCACAGTGCTATGGCACAAAATAAAGGACTAATATTCTTATCTGTATGTATTTTAAGTTCTGTAAAGTGCTTTCATGTGCATGATATAAATGTGTAATTACACAGATAGGGTAAACCCTACGCTCTCTCTGTGCCCAGTCACAGGCAGCCCTGTAAGGAAACAGACACAGGTCCTGCTTTTGTGCTGACATTCTAGTGCGGAAGAAGTCAGATAAGAAACAAGCATTAGTAATATGCATAGGAAGCATTTTCAGATACTGATCAGTGCCATGAATAAAAATAAAGGAGAGGAAGGAAGCAGAGGGTAGTGGGGGCTGGCTCTTTTGGGCAGGTGGTTAGAGAAGTCTGGGCTGTGACATGGTCTTTGAGCAGAGTCCTAAGTGCCAGGAGACAGAAAGCCCCAAGGAGAAACAGGGAGAGAAGAATCTCAGGCAGAGACAAAAGCAACTGTACAGACCTCCAGGGAAAACTCGTTTGGCTTCCTAGGAGGCTGGTGTGGCCCCAGGGGATGAGGAGGGGTGATCCCAGGAGAACAAAGTGCTAACAGGCTAGCAGCAGCTGGAGGAGGACCTTAAAGTCCAATGTCAGGGGGCTTTGAAATGAAAGAAAAGGCCAGTGAGAGCCAGGACAGCACTCAGAGAAGACGAAGTGATTAGAACATTCTTGAAAATGAATTTGCTTCTGAGTGTGGGGTGTCTCCCTGAATGTCAGGAAAACTGGCCAGAGGCCATTCTAATATTTCAGGTGCGAGATAATTAGAACCTAGCCTTGGGCAGTTATTGCAGGTGCTAAAATCTGAAAACTCACACTGAGGTAAGTTGGCAGAGCTGGGAGACATATTGGATGACAAGGGCAAAAGAGGAGAGAAATGACAGACAATTCGAGGTCACCGGCTGGCTTCCACTGTCAGTGACAGCAGAGATAGGACAGGAGGCCATCTGATGAATGATCAAGCCCAGGGAAGATGTAGTCAACAATGACAGGAACTCACAACAAAAAGTATATGTATCATCCAGACAGCCATGTTTTTTTAACAGAAAAAAGTATAGCTCAGACACAAAAAAGAAAATCAGAATAAAAGCCATAAAAATATCTATCACAAACCCACTATTCTCAAGATAAACTGCAAAAAGGTAAATTTAATGTTTAGTAATGAGAATAAAATAAATACTTTCAGTGAGGTGATATTGCAATACAACCATTTTGAGTATCTGTCTTCAAAAAATAAAAATGGAGATGTGCATAGATTAATTTGGTAGCAGGAGAAAAGAAATAGGGTATTTTTTTTTTGTCTTTATTAGAGACTAATGAAAAGTCAAGAGATTTGAGAACTGTAAGAAAGCTCTGAGAAGCACATTGTCCAAAATTTATGCTGGGTTGAAGAAAAACTGCAAATGACCTGGGCTGCCTAGTTAACTAGGAAAGCTAACCCCAAACAAGCACCATTAAAATGAGGTTGTCAAAAATAAGTATAAAGTAAAATTATTTCTCCAGTCTCAAAATGAGATTTCCAGTAGACTTTTGTTTTGTTTTTTTTTTTAAGTGGGGGAAAAAAATACATGAATAAACTGAATTTTACACCTGAGCATCAGGTTTTAAGTGGAGGGATTCTTCAAATCTAATATTTAGATACCGTCTAGTTTATAGAAAAGGCCAAATGGATCATAGGCTGAGCATCAGACAACCTTCTTTTGGGCTCTCTCTTCTTCTCTGTAAGCCTCAATTACTTCTTAGTCCTTTCTATAAGACTAAATAAAATCACAGCAGCCTCCACAGGGATTATGATCCTTAGACATCAATCATAACAAGTCCTGCAATCATTTCCAGTGCTAGACATTGTGCTAGGGTCTGGACTGTTAGAGTTTCTAAATTTACACACAGACATACTTGAGATAGATATAAAGATAGAGAGATGACAGAAAAGAACAGAAAAAAGAAAGAAAGAACAAACAAACACGCAGGAAGTCAAGAAGGCAAGAAAAGGAAGGGAGGAAGGAAGGGAGGGAGGGAGGGAGGAAGGAAGGAAGAAAACAGATTCTTTTGCTGAAGGACAGTCTGAGGCAGCAGGCAGGAGACAGACTTTGGCTGTCACCCATGTCCCAGATCGACTCAACTGCAGAGCACGGCCTCATCAAAGGTCACACCCCCTCCTGGGTGGCTCACAACCTACTGACACAGTCAACGTGAAGGCATAAAAACCTGCCTGTCTTGGCCCAACTCGGCCCAGCTCTGAAGGAGCATGTGATTCTGGAGTTTCCCGTGGGGTCTCTGTTGCGGGGCCTGCATTGCAGCTCAGTCTCCCCCGTCCTCATTCCTGTTTCCTTCTCCTCTCTTCCAGAGCTCGGTACCAAGGATTTCTTAAGTAGCATCCTATATCCCAAACTCTGACTACTGTCCGCTTCCTATACATGCATACACATGTGTGAGCATACATATATATTTTAAAAATCCAAGCGTAAGCATGTTAAGACTTCCACTTTCATTGTCACTGGCAGCTCTTGGAAGAGAAGGAAAAGAAAGACAGCCAGAAAGGGACCCGGAGACAAGTGCCACTCTGCTCCTGCCAAATGCCTTCTTCCATGGCTTCCACCTCCCTCCAGGAGTGCTGGCTGGTACCAGCTCCTGAAAAGGCTGATGCTCTGACCTGTGTCAGTGAGGAGGGAGAGGAGTTGGGGCTGGAGAACCTTTGGAAGTAGGCGAGGGGACCTCCTGCACGGCTTTCCCTCCAGGACTCACTGCACGTTCCTTGTTTTGCCTCATGTGATCAACCATCTGCTGTAAAAGGTAGTTAGTTCATCACTGGTGCTGGAATCATTGTCATCTACACTTAAGTGAAAACTGGCTTCTAAGGAACGAATGCTTCTCGTCCGTGAAGCTTGAAAGTAGATCCATTAGGCAAATTCAGACAGCTATTCTAAATACAGAGATGGTCGTCCTTGTCAGAGGTTAACAAATATTGGCCCATGGGCCAAATCTGGCCTGCCACCTGTTTCTGTATGGTCCACAAGCTAAGAACGTTTTCAGGTTTTTCTGCAGTTGATAAAAATAAAAAATGGTGATACTTCACAATACATGAAAATTACATGAAGTCTAATTTTTCAGTGTCCAAATCAACTTTTATTAGATCACAGCCATGCTCATTCATTTACATATAGTCTTTGGCCACTTTTGCACTACAATGGCAGAGCTGAGAAGTTGTGACACATGCCAGATGGCCTGCAAAGCCGAACATGTTTATTATCTGGCCCTTTGCAGAAAAACTTGGCCAGCCTCGGAGCTATGAGATTTAGGGTTTCATGGCACAATATCACACATCTGCTGATTGGTAAATACCCAATTTAGATACTCACATAGACAGACTTGCTACCTGCACACATATCTGTAAGTACTCAGCCCCTCCCAAAACAAACACCTTCCAAAAAGTGCACAATGATTTACAGACCCCAATTTATGCTCAAACCTAAGGGCTGTCTTTCTTCACATCTTTTTAGTTCAAAATATCTGCATTAAGTGTGGAACTGGAAAAGTAATATTTGTCAAATAAATGGAGTCATTTTAAGGTTAAATCGATGAATGGCTGGAGGCATCTTTTAACATGCAAGCAATATGGAAAATGGGCCAGCAATGAAGATACCTGTTTTAGCGTGAAGGGTATTTGAAATCTGCGCCCGCCTCCCTTTCCCCAACTAAGGTAGAAAATGTTTCCCTGACCTTTTCCCTACAAACTCCAGGATTTTAATTTGTCCCTGAGAATCAGTGGCTTTGACACAATGGCACTTACTATTCAGATGCCTAAAAATTATATGGCCAAAGATATCAGAAGATTAGAAATGTGATTTTCAATCCCAAAGGCTACACTGAAGGTCAGTTAAACAAAAATGGCTGGGGTTTTCATAAGCACTGAAAATCATAAAAAACAATTTTATTACGAATCCCCCCATGAAGCCATCTCTCTGTCTCTCCATCCATCAATTTATTTCTGCAATATGTCTCCAAATAGCACCCAGGAGATTACGCTTGTTCTTATTTTTCAAGACATATCAAGGATTGTAGAGTTCACAAACTCCATAAATTGCACAAACTCCATATGGCATTCACAAAGAAATGACAAACGTTTCTTATCTTTTATATTGTTTATGAACACATAATTCATTTTTATTCTATCAGTTGCTTGCCTAAGAAGTTACAATGCTTCCTTTTCTGCTTATCCTGGCTTTAAAAGCCTTTCATAATTTAATCTTACCTGATCTGTCCAACAGGATAATCTATATTACACACCTGATTTCACTCTATCTCACCCACCGTTTCACTAAACACCAAAGAATTTACTCTTTCTCCATTTGCAATGTGTTTTCTTCAGCTCCTTTGAACATGCTCTTCTTTCTACACAGAAACCCCTTCTTTCTCATCTTACTGAAAAATGACTACTCGTCCTTCTAGAATAACCCAAACTTTCCAAATACCCCAGGCAAAAATAGCTATTTATTCCATCCGTCCATCCACTCATCCATGCACTCAGTGATTCCTTATTGATATTGAACGTCTATTATATACTCAAAAATGCATAACAAATAAGCTATCCCTGGTTGGTTGAGAAGAGCATTGCCATATAAGCAAAGTGTTATGGGACCAAAGAACCTAGAAAAGACACACCTAAGTGAGACAGGAGGTTGGCCAGTTTTGAAAGCATTTCTAGGAGGAGGTGATGCTGAGTTAGGTTCATGCAAGACAGGCAGAATGCAGCCAGGTAGATGGGATAGGAAGTGGGGGAAGGAGAGAAGGTGTTCTGGTCCACAAGCACAGCAGGGGAGAAACTGGGGCACCTCTGAGAAAGGTTAAATCAACAGGGAAAGAAGCAAATCTGCTCCTTCGGCCATTTTGTCATACTTTTGATAGAGCACTTAAAACTTCTTATTATCATCAAGCAATATGAGCTAGAGTTTCCTATTGTAGCTATTATGATGTAGGATTTCAACCTTGAAACATGTGGGGCTAAGTGTTGTCAAGAAAGGGCTTTGGAAAAGAAATATTCCATCCTTTCTTTATCATTTTGTGATACAGACCATGACTCAGCCCACGGATCAACCAAACACCTTTACTATGAACAGTCCAAAGAGCTCTGGGTAAGATCTCACCCTCTTTATAAATTCATGTCAGATTTGAATGATAGACATTACTCAGTTCCTCTTCCAGGTGAGGAAAAGTGATGTATTAGCTGAATGACGTGTGGAAAAAAGTAGAACGAGTAGCAGCCAAGAACTGAGATGCAGAATGTAAGTCTGAATGTAAAATAGTGTTGTAACTTTCATGCTCACAAATTTCATTGTCAGTTTTACGTATTGGTTCTTTACATATATTCTCATTCGTACCTTTAACATAAGAACTATTGCATAATGGTAGCTAATCAATTCAGAATTAAAATGGTGATTAGTCAATTTGATATCTAAATTGTCCTGGAGCTGTGGAGAAATTGCATAGTTTACAGCACAGTGCCCACGTATTAAATCTTTTCATTGAAATATGATTCATCTTTTCCTGACCTCATCAAACCATTCAGCCCTTACCATCTACAGCAGGACTTTTCAAAGTAGACTCATGTTGTTTGCCTACTTTTGCTCATTTGAAATCACAAGGAACATAGTGGGCGGTGCATTTTGAATCCAGTTAGCCATGAATCAATCACACCCAAAACAATCTGTAGAAATGATTAAGAAATCTCCATCAAATCAAATGCCCTCTTTCATGAGGAGCTTCAAAACAGAAATTATATCATTCCAAGGTCATGTATGTATGTGCAGCTATATAAGAACAACTTATACATAATTTTCGATGGAACTTAGCCATAAAAATAGATCATAGTATCAATGTATCCGTAAGTAGCGGTCAGAGGATCCTGTAATTTCTTCCACTGACACAGGAAAACTGTTGCACCTGACAGATTTTGCACCTACAAAAATCTCCATTCAGATGTGGTTAGCACTCTTCACCTAACTGGAGCTTTTAAGATATGATTAAAAGTGTTTACACAATGGCACAGCCTATAATACTGTTAATCATAATAACTAACACTAAATTTAATGCTCATTTCCATAAATGCCAGGAAATTTTCTTAACATTGTCTATATTTCATCTTATTTAATCATAACTGTTCTATTTAGTAGACATTACCGCTATTATCCCCATTTTATGAATGGGAAAACTGAGTCTTAAAGCTATACGTTTCTTTCTCAAGTTTACACAGCGAATAGATAGAAGAGCAGAATTTGAACTAAGGCAGTCTGACTGTGGTTGTAAACCACAGTTTACAGTCCATCGATAATTGTTGCCTCCACTAAAGCCTGTCTCATATTTAGAATGCAGACCTAGAGCTGGCAAATTGGAAATGACAATGTCACTTTTAAAAATGCATAAAATGTGGGAGTTAGAAGGTCTTGGAATTTATCACTACAAAAACTGCATGATTGCAGCAAATATGTGCAAAGTTGGATTAAAAAGAAACTGGCTCTGTGGCCAGGAAGGCATAACCACTTAACACAACTCAGAAAGGGGGTTAATCAGAGACAGCCAGGAAAACAAGCGGTCTGAAGCGAGTCTGGGTAATGACCTTCCAATCCTGTCAGTGAAAAGAGGGTGGCTTAGCTCAGCCTGTTCAGTCTTAGGGATAAGTGCAGCTTTTTGTGGAGATGACGGCCTAGTGCTCCTCTTTTCAAATACAGGGTCACCAGCTTGCTTTTTTTGTATGTGTTTTGTCTGTAGACATAGTTTGGATTGACCAGAAGAGACACAAGTTTCTGACACCCTTGCCAATTATATTTTTGCAGCAAATTAATTTGCTGCAAATAAATCCTGCTCTGCCTTAGGTAGCAGTATTATGAGCTGGGGTGATATGTATTTGCATGCTGCGGGACAGGCTGACTCTCCACGTGCGAACTAAATCAGATGTCTGAGTCTGCAAGGCTAGGCCAGTCCCTAGAGCACCATAGGTTGACCTCATGGAAGCCACACTCATGGACTTCTAGGGAAGCAGACAAAGGCAGTCCCTGGCAGCCCCGGGCATTCTCTGCATACCTTCCATTCAAAACTCCTAAAGCCAAATCAAATCAAATTGGAATTTTTACTCCAAAAAGCCAGAATAGTTATTGTAAAGGTCAATGATTTCACCAATGACTTTCCTATTATCTTTGCAGAGCTCGCCGGAAACTTACCACTCTTTAAATAAAATGCCATTTTGGTCAGGTACAAGTAACATGTGGTTTGCACAGAAGAAAAATCAAAGAATGCTGGCTCCTTTGGAAATTTAAACACAATGGTCGATTCTAGTCATAACAACCCTTCCAGTGTGCTGATCCTGGAAGCCAGGACCAGGGGAAGGTAAAAGAGAAAAGCACAGCAGGACTTTTAACAACACACTCAGTGGGATCTCCTTACCAGATTGACAGACTCCAAGCTCTCAGTGCAGCCAGATGCACCAGACTTCACTAACTCTTAAAGAAATATTTCACACCAAGCGAATTCACACTGCTCTGAACATGATAAGCACAAAATAATGTTTGCTACCCTCCATTTTTCAGGAGCTTGGTTTTCCAGAAATATTTGCCATACTTATATGGAGCTTTAAAGATGATTTCTATTTGACTGCAACAACCTGAAAACAACATACATATTTACTTACTTACTGGGCTTCATCAGATTAATTCTTATCACTGTCTTCTTACATAAGAGAAAAATACTATTTTTTTTATTTCAGAATATTACGGGAATACTAACATTTTGGTTACATAAATTGCTTTTGTACCATTGGAGTCAAAGTTATTGAACCTGTTAGATGTGAATTTACCCCTCCCTTCCTCCTCCCTCCCACCTGCTTGATTTCCAATGAATGTTATTTCCATATGTGCACATAAGTGTTGATCGATTAGTTCCAATTTGATGGTGAGTACATGTGGTGTTTGTTTTTCCATTCTTGGGATACCTCACTTAGAAGAATGGGCTCTAGCTCCATCCAGGATAATACAGGAACTATTAGTTCACCATTTTTTATGGCGGAGTAGTATACTCCACGGCATACATATACCACATTTTATTAATCCACTCATGTATTGATGGGCATTTGGGTTGTTTCCACATCTTTGCAACTGTAAATTGTGCTGCTATAAACATTCGAGTGCAGATGTCTTTTTTATAGAATGTGTTTTGCTTTCAATTAATTTCCAAAGATTTGAAATAATGAATGAACTTAATTTTCATTTATATGCTTTTCTCTCCTGCCTCCCTCCTTTTATTTGTCAAATGGGTAATAACGTTTTCAAATTAAAAAAAAAAAAAAACATGCTTTACAAGTGAAACCTGCACTAATCAATCCTGAATTTTGTAATGGGATGCAATCATTAGTTAATATGGTTTGATTTTAGACAACTCTGCAATTATCCTGAACAGATACACATTAGCCCTATTTGGACACAGAGCAGAGAGAAGCTCAAATCTCTCGTGCATTTATTTTTAAAAGCATTTATTATAAATGTACTATGTATGTGAGGCACTGTGATAGACTGTATGTATAGTTTATGATTTCTGCCCGTCATGGAAGAGGTAGGCTGGTAGAGTGATTATGCAATTATAAATACGGACTAATACGCAAAAGGTTGATGAAGATGTTGAGGAGTGGAGAAAGTGACTTGCCGTGCAATAGGGAAGACTTCACTCTACTTTTGTAGCATAGACAGTGAATCACTCCTGTTCCAGGGGTAAAAATTATTTACTTTGCATTTTAGGTAAACTGATACTATTACTCTTAACAGGCTTAGATTTCTATTTTCTCCTCTAAACTCCATTTCATCCAAGCCCACAGAGGACTCAATGTCAGAAACAATAATGTCATCTTTTTAGGATAGTGAGAAGTGACTGGTGATCGGAATAGTCTAATTAGAGAAGCAAAGCACTGTGGAGCCATGTTATGATTTAGTGTAGGAGCCATCAGTCCTACAAACCTTAACCATCAAGCAAAAATTATTGCTTTGCCGCACACTTTATAATGATAACCATGAGTCATTAAAGTAAGGTTAAATTATGTTCATTATGGTCTAGTTAATAAAGGAAAAAAACACATGCCATATTTTAGAAATGTTTCTGTCAAATGAGTTATTTTTAAATACTACCTAAACAGGTGAATGCTTTGAAATTTCATTCATCAACTCTGTCATTTTCTCATAATGCTGGAAAAACCAAATGCTACCATACTAAAAAAAAAAACATATCACATTACATTTAAATCAGTTATTAGTGGTCTCCAAAGTTTTTTCTCATTTCTCCCCATAATCCCATAAGGCAGACATTGTTCCCATTGTGCCAACAAAGCAACTGAGGCATAGCCACTTCATCTTAGTCATGTAAACAACCCACTTCTTTTAACTCCTATAAATGTTCTTCAATTTATTCATCTATTTATTCAATCAACTCATTTATTGAGCACTAATATGACCTATGGTTTCACGAAGTAGAATGTCAGAAAGTTTAAGTATGAATGTAAATCTATAATTATAACATGATTCAAAACTTTTATGGAGTTGGTTTTTAAGGTGGTAATTGAGTCCTAGGGGATTTTAAATCACTTTATAATGAAATATTACCTGCCATTGAACTGTGCGTGGGAATACTTGGAGTATTTTGAGAAATGAATTAATTTTGTTCTCTATCCATGAGCAACATAAGTCCATGAAATGGAAAGAATTTTAGCTTTCTCTATACATTCCTCAGATAGTTACTTTAAACAACTTTGTAATGTTTTATTAATCACTCAGTTCAACAGGTTAAAAAAAAAAATTAAAACAAATCAAATCAGTTAAAGCTAACGTATCCTGAAGACAAATAAGTGGACTAACCGTGTTTCAATGGGCTACTTTGATATTGTCTAGATCTAGTGTCTGGGCTCTTCTCAAAATATCCCACTTAACAACCCAGAAAGAAGAGCATAATTTCACAATTTAATAAATGGAAAATTGTGAGATAGAAAGGTTAAGTGCGACGATTATGCTCAGATAAGTCCTTAGCAACACAGGGTTTCTCCACCAGAAATTATCATGTACCAGAAGCTGCTTTTTCATTATTCCTATTGTTTAAACAATCACTTTTGTGCTGTCAAGGTACTTGTTTTTGTCTTCTGTTTTTCGATTCTACCAAGTTTAGGAAAATAAATAAATAAATAAAGCACAGCCATCTAAATTCCAGAGTTTTTCCTGGCATCGATTGTGCTTTTGGATGAATGACCACACTGACTTGGATGAGGAAAATGCAAAATAAAAAAATATTAAGATGGTAAAATAAAAAGAGAGGTATTTTGTTCAAAATTTGAAATAATTACAGTCACTCAGGAAAAAAAAGATCTTAAAATCCAATACCTAATAGGAATAAGGGGGAAAAGAACAGTAGATGGCCATGGGACTTTGGACCATTTTAAGCTTGCTCACTGAAATTAAGGTACCACCCACAGTTTAACACTACGTAGACAGCAAATTGGACTCCCGTTAGAAAGAATCATCCAAGTTTGGAACTGACAACCCAAGGACAAAGCAAACCTGATTGTGTGTCTAAATGCAGCCTTGACTTTGAGAAGTCAGTTAATTTGCTGGTAACTTTGAAAACTTTAAATCATTGCCATCTTCAGACCTGGAGACATGAGTCATCTATTTCTGTCAAGTGGAAAAGGACAAGAGCAGCAAGGAAGGAAATTTTATTTTCAAAGTTCAGAGAAAATGCACCGGTAACTGCGCTATTGTTTTTCTCAGAATTGCTATAGCCTCTGAAAGAACACAAAGGCAAACGATTTTAAGGATACATTGCAGCAATCAGGACTTCTTTCTCGCATATTTTTGCAATAAAAGGGAGCCAAGGAATTTTCCTGGCCTACCTGTTTGGTCCTAGAAAGGAAACATAGATCAGCTATTGCAAATTTTTTCCTTAGACGTTATTAGACCATTTGGTATATTAAATAGAGTTTCCACATAATTTTCCCTGTAATAAATCATACATGATGAATATTCTTATCCTAGTTTTTCAGATGCATAAACTGAGGCCCAGAGGTTTTAAATCACTTGCCAAAGTCACTCTTTCCTAAGGTGAAGTTCTAGGACTTGAGCCACAATCTGTGAATTCCATCCTCTGGCCCCTACTCTGGCTCACTTTTTCCAGTGAATCTTGATACTTTGACTGCCTGCATCTTCCTTTCCTTTCCTGTGCAAATAAAGACACTTGCCTTATTCAGGTCACAGTGTTGTTATGAATATCAAATATCATAATGTATATAAACATGCTTTAGGAATTGAATACCCAAAAGTTTTTATTTCAAAGCCCATAGAAAGCATGGTTAATGAGTCTGAGAGAAAAGTGGTTATTTGGGTTTAGATTAACTACTTTTAGGTGTGATCCAAAAATCCTTTGCTTTTTGCACCGCACCCCCAACCACTGCCCTCTCATAGTCAAGACAAAAAAAATCCAGAAAATTGGTAGCAAAACATACAGCTGGGAGGCCCATGTTGTGGTCCTCCCGGGATACACTCAGCCACAACATCTACTCATATAATAACTTAACCTGGAGGAAGGATGGGTGAGAAAACACTACTCATGCTTCTGAGTCAGTTTTAACCTAACACCTAGAATATACAGAGAGTTTGACCAGTCAAGGATGCAGATTATTCCCAAGTCCATCGGCTTTGTATATTCAGTGGGAGTTACAGGACTTGCTAGCCACCTTGATTGAGGTCTGCTGGAGGGAAACCCAAAGAAAAATACGAGCTACAACTGTTCTTCATAAATGGGTTGAGGACTTTCCCAACATTTCTTAACAGTCCTAAGACAAAACCTAATTTTCAGCTTGGGGCCTTGCTTGAGGTGCCATGTTGAGAAAGTTGAAAGTTAAACATGGAAACACTGTACTGCCTTGATTGCAATCCACAAAAGCAGTTTCTATGTGCTACAACCAGAGTCAGAAAGCAAGAAACTTTAGGAAAGGAAATCTTCACTTTGCCCAGAGCATGATTCTGTCAGAGGCTGATGTTCTGTTCAGATCTACAGAATCAGAAAACATCCCAGGACTTTCCCAGATGGTTATGTTAGGTAGATAGTGAGGGATTCCAGGTCTCCTAGGGATGAAAGTGGTTGCTGATGTCCCCGTCTTGGTCCTGCCCAGCCCTAATTCTTCATACCCAGGGAAGGAATAACCCTATGAATCCGCCAATCAGAACTTGGTACGCCAGCTGCAAAAGAATGTAGAAGACTCTTTAACCCACAGGCCAAGCCGCATGGGTACCATAAAGTCCCGAAATTGACCTGGAACCCACCTCCGTAGTTAAGACTCAGGTCATGTGACTCCCAACTGTCTAATCAAAGTGGTTCCATGGTGACCTTTGAACCACAGGGAGGTCCCTATCCAGACACTATAAAATAGGATGCAGACCATAGCCAAGCTCTCTCTTCTTGGCCTTTCCTTTTGCCTGCCCTGCTGCGACAATGGGTCCAGTCGTCACCCATGGCATATGCATCATGCTCTGTAAACCTATATCTTGCACTTGCCCTATAAACTCTCTTCAGTAAACCTCATTTTTGTGCTTGCCTAACTTTGGCGTGCCTGGTCATTCTTCAACCATGGGCGTGCCAAGAACCGATGGTTTCAGACTGAAACCTAACAGTTAGACCAAAGTTTAAAAGAAACTTTAGAAAGAATGAGCCTGAAATGATAGGAAGAACTTAGATATGTGTGGAGGGGAAGAAATGGAACCATATATGGCGAAATATTCTTAGAAACAGCACAAAAAAAGGGAGATCAAGAATCTCAGTGAACACACAAGGAGGAGAATAAATGGTCGCATTGAAAAGGATTTCAGAGGAAGAGAAAGTTAGAAAAGAAAAGGCCAAATTGTTGTTGTGTTTGCCCATCAAGCTCTGGAGGTTATTTTATGCTATAGGTCATAGGAGTGTGTTGGGCATTCTTAAAATATATATTCCATATCACAAATTTTAGATAGGTATTGTACAATTTTCACAGTAAATGAAGAGGAAATTCATTTAGCAAAAAAAAAAAAAATTAAAATTAAGGTAACTATAGCATTCTTTTTCCTTTCTCTCTGAAAAGATAATAATTTTGATGTCTGCCAATTTGGAACAGAAATATTTAAAAACAAAAGAATCCAATTTAGAGAGTTATGTGTAAAAGTCAGCTAGATTTATCAACAAAAGTGAAGAGAGAATTGTCTCAAGTGCCTTTTTGTTGTTTTTGTCTTCTTCCTATCCTCTAGGAAAAAGAATGAGCACATGAAAAGAAATGCTAATGATGGCAAACTCTGGATTTTTCACTAATGCTTTAAATAAGCTTTTTATAGAGCAGCAATTATATCAGCTATAAAATAGATGATACAGTCAAACAGTATCAATAATGAAATACTCCATTTGAGAACTTTAAAATACCTTGTACTCAAAATTCATGCTTGAACATCTTGCTATCAGAACTGTTGAGTTTAAAATAATACACACACACATACACACACACACACACACTCTGTTGGGGTTTTCTTTGTTTTGTTTTTTGAAGGAGCTCAGAAATTTCACCCCAAAATATAACTCTTTGTTATAAAGAACATTTTGAATTAAAGGCCCTTGGAGATCAACAGGCTTTAGAAGGGTCTTTCCCTCCATCTGCATAAACCAGATGGACCCATCAAAAAGAACAATGGGCTTCCCTTCCCTGTTATCTCACCATAGTGCAGGAAAGAAGATTAAGTATACAACCAGACCCGGCCCAAATCATTTCAAATATAATACCTGTCTCTCAGGTTAATATAATTTGCAAAGACAATCATTTACAAGTGAATCTCTTTCCCCCATCCAGCCATACTGCCTAGCAACCATTTATTGCCCCTAAACAGAATTACCTATATTCCTCATCTGCATCCCCTCTAAAAAGAGGGTATGAAAATTTCTGGACCCCATTGGGATATCGGGTAATCACTTTGTGATTCTCCCATGTGCATAGTAAATAAAACTCTTTCTCTTATTAATGTGAGGTGATCTTTTATTGTGATTATTTTATTGTGAGGTGATCTTTCAGCAAACTTTTTTGGGGGAAAGGGGAAGTTTCCCTTATTCCCATACTCTAACTAAAAATAGGAGTAATTCTTGCATGGGGAATATGACATAATCCTTCTGCTTTGGCCTTTGCCCCACACCATGCACCCCATGCCCATGTGTAAGCCAAGCACTGACCACAAGGACAGTGACTATGCCCAGCTTCATGATGCACAGGGAACAGGAGGCATTTAGGAACCACACCAAGATTCTGCTGGCGAGGAAAATGAGAAAATGGCAGCAATTCTGTCTGCTCTGCTTTGTATCTGTGTTCCACCTGGCTGACTGTATTTCTTCCCAACACCAACCTCCGATTTGTTGTCCCAGTGATAATTAGCACCTCAATGAGCCGATGGAATTTCAACCCTCAGCCCTTCCCAGTTGGCCCAGTCCCTGTGTAGTTACCTTCTTCACCGTGACAAACAGGAACATCCCAGGTGTAATGGTAAATTATAGTTTCCCTGTTTTACCTGTCTCTGCCTCCCTAGCCCCGTGCCAGAATCAGAAACAAGATCCCAAACATCCTCAGTGATACCGTAGAAGCTTTTCAAACAAGCAGTCCTCCTGTTCTTTCTAATTTGCCTAAGAGGTCTGGCAAAAAGAAGAAAGCGTGAGAGATTAAAAAGCACAATTGATAGAGAGAGAGTCAGGTGAAGTAAGAGAACTCTTGATGGTTTTAATTACTTACCAGGTACTGAAAGTGCTTGCCTAAGAGACCACAGAGTGACAGAAATTTCTGAGCACTCACGCAGAACAGGAGCTCCTTTGAAGGCAGGGACATCAACACTGCAACCCTGGATACAGAATCTGCTCACTGAATATAGGCTGAATGGTAATAAATCCTGGGAGCTTTTTAGTGGTGGAGCGTCTATCCCCAAAGAACACTAATTATTAAATCAGTGTCAACGGAGAGCTATCTCTAGTAGTCTGCTGCAGGGCATCGTCTGAGGCACTGTCCACTCTGACACTTTTAACGGTGACTGGACAGCCTGGGGCACACAGATGACACACTTATCCATGTGCAATAACACACGGCCTGGAGGAACACAGACTATATTGGATAAGAGGGTCTCAAGCCAGATAAGGTGGCATAATGGAAATGTAACAAGATCGTATTTAATAAACCCCAAACTTACCTTAAAAATTAAAAACAGGCCGGGCGCGGTGGCTCACGCCTGTAATCCTAGCACTCTGGGAGGCCGAGGTGGGCGGATCGTTTGAGCTCAGGAGTTGGAGACCAGCCTGAGCAAGAGCGAGACCCCATCTCTACTAAAAATAGAAAGAAATTATATGGACAGCTAAAAATATATATAGAAAAAATTAGCCGGGCATGGTGGCGCATGCCTGTAGTCCCAGCTACTCGGGAGGCTGAGACAGGAGGATCGCTTAAGCCCAGGAGTTTGAGGTTGCTGTGAGCTAGGCTGACGCCACGGCACTCACTCTAGCCCGGGCAACAGAGTGAGACTCTGTCTCAAAAAAAAAAAAAAAAAAAAAAAATTAAAAACAAAAAATCCCATAAGAGTGGATAGGGATAATGTAAGTGGACATCATTACAATTAAGATTTAGGAGTTTTAATTGACCATTGATAATAGCAATAATAATAATGATAACAACAGCTAGCATTTATTGAGAGTTTACCGTGTACCAGGCACCGCTCTAATTACCTACTCACTAAATCTCTACAAAATCCTTGAAGCACATTATTGGCATTCCAATTCTACAGGTGGAGAAATCAGGGCACAAAGATGCCTTAGAATGAATCAATCATGTGATGTGATTGTCAAAAATATTAATGTGATCTTAAGTGTTGCTAGAGAAAAGTGTTTAGAACAAGAGAATTCATAACACTTCTTTAGTTTGTTCGTATCAGACTACATTTACATTATTGTGTTCTGTTCTGGGCAAAATGGAGCCTCAAGGAAAAGGTTGCAAGGACAAGGAATGCAACCATTTTAAAAGAGGAACCATCAACGGGAAAGTCTGGTGAATTTATGCCTAAATAAAAGAGAGAGGGAAGGAATAGCAGAGTTTGAGCCAGGTCTTCAAAGCTTTGGGAATGTCCAGTTTAAGTCGGCTGAGACTTGTGTCCCGCTGCTTCAGGGCGTAACCCTGTGATGCTAACTCACTCTACCGGCAAAACTGCCCCTCCATTAAAACCCAAATGATTTCAAAAACCCTTAATAGGATCAGCGAGGGATTCCACCAAGACTGAAAATCCACCATGCCAACAAAAGCCTTTTAAATGCACTTTTTAAGCTTTCCTTTTACCTTTCAAGTGGCTCACTGGCAAAAATAAAAGTTCCAATTAAAGCTAAGGGGCTACTCAATCACATGATTGGCACCAATTATTCATTTAACTATGTACATGTTAAGCGTAAGCTAATTACATTTCCCTCAGACTAGAGCCAGGTCACACCAGGCCATTGAAGATTATTTCAACTTGGCCCAAGAGGATAACACTGAAAATGACAATAAAGAATTCTCTACTGCAGGATTAGCTTTCGGGCCATTTTCAACCAATTTTGCAAGTTCCAAAACTCAAAGGAGCAAAGATAATTATTTAGTTGATGTATTCCTTTCTAGATTTTGAGGCATTAATAAAAAAGAAAGACTCATGAGAATCAAACACCTGGTGAAATTATATATAAATATATATAAAAATATATATGTTTACATGTGTGCATGTGTGTGTATGTGCGTGTATATTCACATGATGTTCTTCTTCACCCTCAAATTCCAACAGACTCTAAGAAGAAAGACTCTAAGATATGTTTCTTGTAAAAGAGCCTCAAATGTATTTTTTCACCCTCCCTTCCCCCCCGCCTCCCCCCTTGTCCAGAGGAAAACCTTTGCTTTAAAGGAAATGGAATTTAATATGTCAAATTTACTGTCACTGAGTTTCACCAAAATAGGAACCTTCTATTTTGTCTCATATTATGAGCCATAAAATACTCGCCAAACTGAGCCCCAAGTAAATGCTAAAACCACTTCTACCTATTGGGAAGATGAGTGCATTCCCCTCACACACCTTAGAGTACAGTTAACACACAATGCTCAACACAGAAGATCATTTTTGTAGATTCAACTCAACACTCAGACTCATATACCTGCCACAGGCCACACCTGACTCAGGCTCCTTTGGAGCAATGGCTGTCAAAACTGGAGCCTGTGTCAGAATCACCTGGGGGGATTGTTAAAACAGAATACTACTTTCATCCCTCCCCACTCCACCTGGATTTCTGATGTCTTAGGCCTGAGAGTGTGGGGGGTGGGGACAGAATTTGAATTTTTAATAAGTTTCCTGGGGATGCTGCTGCTGCTGGACTGGGGAACCCCACTTTGCGAACTAGGGGCTAAGACGCTACAGGACGAGAGATGCAGCTTGCCAGCTGGAAATCCTCAAGTGCTCATATTCCTGTGGAAGTCCTTGCAGTAGTTCACCCAGCTGTTATAAGACACCCTATTCAATAAATGGTGCTGGGAAAATTGATAGCCACATGCAGAAGAATGAAACAGGATCCCTATGTCTCACTATATACAAAAATTAATTCAAGATGGGTTAAAGACTTAAATGTAAGGCATGAAATGATAAAAACTCTAACACAAAACAGGAAAATCTCTTCTAGACATCAGCCCAAGCAAAGATTTATGACTAGGACCCCACAGGCAAATACAGCAGCAACAAAAATAAATAAATGTGACTTAATTAAATTAAAAAGCTTCTGCACAGCAAAGGAAATAATCAGCAGAGTAAAAAGACAACCTATAGAATGGGAGAAAATATTTGCAAACTGTGTGTCTGACAAAGGACTAACACCCAGAATCTACAAAGAAGTCAGACATATCTTTATTCGCATTATGTGCCTATTTTAAAACTTTAATAAACATAAAAATTGAATTATGTCAAAACATCCTCATTTTTCATTCTTGGTTTAGCTGAATCTCAAAGGCTCCAGTTGGAATGATCATGCCAATCAAGGAAGATGATGGCTCGCTTTGGCCTTCTTCATAAAAATCATCTAGATCCTAAATTGCTATTCATATGAAAATCCATATCGCCTTTATCTTTCGTACAGAAAACCACAGGAAACCTTTAGATTCCTCCAAGAATATTCACTGATCTCTAACCTGATTTGTCAATAAGAAGTCAATTCCTACTTCAGAGCTTCCATCGTTGATTTTTTTTTCACCTGACTGCTACATGGTCTGCTTCATTTTGTGATGTTGCTAACTTGAAAAGACCATGGAGACAATGTATTTGGTATTTAAATAAATATGCAAATTTGCAACTACAGATTATAACCCTGTTAATAAAAGGAATTTTTAAAAGAAACAATTCCTGATCTCAAGAAGCAATTCTGACTCTCATCATATTCATCTAAAGACATTAAAGAAGTCATTCTTATCCCTGGTTGCATTCACCTAAAGATCTTTGTAAAAATACCAATGCCTGAGCCATACTGTAGACCAATTAAGTCAAAATATCTGGGGATCAGGTACAGGAATAGAGTGTTCTTCTGGCTCCACAGGTGATTCTAACGTGATTCTAAGAACTTTTGAAAGCAGAATCTATCTCTGAGAGAAAATTGCTTTTCTCTCCTCTCATTCCCCTCCCTGTTCCTTTTTTTTTTTTTTTCCCTAAGTAGGAAAGGAAATAATGAGAAAGAAAGCCCCTATTCTAACTATATGGGTTGGTTATGGTTTTCTTTAATGAACCCTACTGAGTTATCAGAACGACTAGTTTAACCTTGGGGCAGGTGGACACTTCCCATAATGGCAGTGTAATTGTTGATATTATTAAAACTCTTTATCATCATACTAAGAATTGAGGTTCTATTGTAATAAAAAGGAAAAATGAATCAAAGTTACCAAAAATAGTCATTAAGGCCCATTCCAATCCCTAGATTCTATCCTGACATATCTTGGGTTCCCCAAAAAAGATGTGTTGTGAGATGTCTTGTCTAATAACTGATGAACAAAGCACACACCATCTAGTTATGTAATATGTGGTTCCTAAACCCATTGAACAGGCTATGCAGTCTCTTTCTTCTCACCACTAAAATTAGACAAAATCCACAACAATAGTTTTGGTTACTTGTGGTTTGCTGAAGACTAAATAGGAGACTAACTCTAAAATAGTCACCTTATTTGAATATGAATATCACAAAATGCATACAGTAGAGAGAACACGTGCTGAGGTAGAATGGAAGCCCATGTCTCTCCTCTTCAGTCCCACCATGTTCAATCATGCCATTTATTTTCTTCAATCTGCATCATCTCGTCTTTTTGAGACATGGAAGCTCTTCCAAACAGGCCCACTACAGCTCCAGATCTCCTCCACAGTCTAACACAGTGATTGCAACACAACAGGTGTCCAACAAAAGTTTGATTTAGAAATGACCTAGACCAAATGATAGTTGTTTGTGGCCCTGTACTCAAAGCACGGCACAGAACTGAGGAATATGTGCAATTCAGGGAAAATATTTTTCAGATAGATCTCTGTAACTAAGGGAAAAGTCAAAGAAAGAATTGGGCTTAAATTACCTAAATAATTCATGCAGTTCTCCAAAAACACACATGTGGTGAATATAGCAACTGTCTTAAGGTAAAATATACCTCACTTTATTGCTGATATCCTAAGAACTTTAAACGAATCTTTAAATTCCATGCTCAGTTCTTCTTTCATAGAACGGGGCAAGACATACAAGAGCAGGGAGGAGGTCCCCCATGTTCACTGCTCTATCCCTGGCACCTGGCATGTACTGTCCGCTCTGCAAACATTGACTGGATGAATGAGTGAGTGAATGAATGAACGGATGGGAAGGCTTTGGATGTTAAATGTTTGATACGCCTTTTAGGGAGCTATTACAGGCCTTTGAGTGACTACGACATTTCCACCAAGCTTGTCTTTGAGCATATGACTTAGTTAGTATCTTAAAGTTCATGTTGACAGAGAGGGTGAAAGTATGAATACTTTCTTGAGCTTGGTTATTTCTGACTTGTTAGGTACAGTTATCAACAGTGATAACAGTCCAGCCTGAGCCAGATATAAACAGGAACTGTATGCCAACTTTCAAATTGCAGTTTCCGTGTTAAGTTGGCTCTGTTTTGCTCACGCCGAATGAAGAGTGCCATTTAACAGTGGGGAGAGTAAGAAAAAGTTGATCCATTGGTATGAAACATATGAGACGTCCTCAAGGGAACTGACATTTGCAACATCACTCAAAACTTGGGCTGGGAGCCAGTAGAAAGTTTGCACACAATCAAGAGGACACTGCTTTACCCACAAAAGAAGACAGGCCAGTGGCTAGATATCAAACTAAGAGTGATGGTTGTGAGGGCACCCCAAGCCCTTTAAAATTCCCTGGTATCCTCATTGGTAAAAGAAAAGAGTAATGTTTGCCAAATAAAGATGTTCCCTTAGAAAAATGAAGCGAAAACGAGGAAATACATCATATTCTCCGGGTGAAAAATACAAACAAAATGTTTTGTGGGAATATTAAATGCTTTTCCAAAACTTGCAAAACAATAAGCGTCCTACTGTCATCGTATGCAAGCCCTGGGAGGAGTTTGGAGGGAAGTGAGCACTTGTCTATGAGCACTTGCTTCTCCCGTGCTTGAGAGAAAGCAAGTCTCAAAGGGTCTGGTGGCTAGGATTACTGGGTAGAAAGACAGCTCTATCTCAATATAATGCATTGGGAGTGCTACACATTCTTCATTCGTACAGCCAACCCTTTCTGAGCACCTATTAGCAGCCAGGAAGTGTACTAGGCGTGAGGCTAGAGGATGTAATCAGTTAGCCAGACCACCCCTGCACTCATGCAGCTTGCACAAAAGCAGAGGGGAAAAGATATTCAACAATGAACTGATTCAATTACAATTATGATGTGTGAGGAGAAGAAATGGTACTGGGAATTTATACAATAGGGAAATCTGACCTAGTTAATTCTCTGAGGAGCTGACACTGAACTGAACGCTAAGAGATAGGCAGGAATTGACGGAAGGAAGCCATTATCGCCCTTGATAGGAATAGGAAATAACCGCTTTCAAAACTCTTCACATTAACAATTCATTCTGCACGTAGGTGTTCTCGGTTTTGCGTTTCTTAATTCTGAGGTTTGAAAGAGATACGGAATCAACTTAAGTGTCCATTAGCGATGATTGGATAAAGAAACTGATAAAAAACGCACACACACACACACACACACACCCCTACTACTCAGCCGTAAAAAAGAATGAAATCATGTCTTCTGCAGCAACATGGATGGAACTGAAGCCCATCATCTTACACGACATAACTCAGAAACGGAAAATAAAACACTGCATGTTCTCACTTATAAGTGGGAGCTAAATAATGAGTACACATGGACATAGACAGTGCAATAATAGATATTTGGACACTTGGAAGGGCAGGAGGGTGGGGGCAGTGGGATGAGAAATTGCCTAATGAGTACTATGTATGCTAATTACGTGAGAGTTCACAGAAAGCCTAGATTTCACCACTGTGCAATATATCCATGTGACAAATCTGCACGTGTACCCCATACATCTATAAAAATAATTTAAAAAATGAAGAGTTTTAGAAACCACACTGTAATTGAAAATGGGTTTTCTTTGCCCAGATGACTTCGTTAAAAATTGTCATGATCTTTTTATATTACGTATGTGGATCTTCAAATGCATAAGAGCATGTGTGGCTTTTGCTTTCAGGAGGTGAACTTGGGATCTGAGAGCAGCAGGGATTATGAATTGACAATATACATGTTGCTTGGCTCTCACGAGGAGTTCCAAGGATCTTAAAATTTACTTACATAAGGTGAGGAACAGGAGGAATCTACCATAGCAAAATATTAACAAAATCCATGTATAGGAATATATCCACGTGCATACATGCAATGAGAGAGTATGAGAGAGCTGTAGGGGACAGTAGGATCCATTTACCCCCAAATCAAATTTTTCATACCTAAAATTGAGAGGCTTATAGAAATCACTCAGGTTGCCCAACCAGGAAGTGACAAAGGCTGAGGGCACTGCATATTGGAACGTGATGGAATCCCTCTTCGGGTAAAATAAAGCTTGTGGAAAAAACCAGAGGTAGAAGGTAAGGAGTGTTGGGTAGCAGGTAATTGGTATGGAGCCTGAAAGCCCAGGACACAGTTTTATTTGCCTTCAAGAGCGTCAACAAGCAATAGTGATTCGATTAACTGAGTACCTTGAAGGAATATTGTCTTTGGCTGGGGACTCTTAATTTTCATTATTTTATTTAATGTTGTGGCAGATTATGTTTCCTAAAGACATTACCCCACAATATCTCTTACTCTGCATACTCTTCTCCAGTGTGACCTTGCCATTCCCACATCAAGAAGTGAAGTCTCATTTGTCTCCCCTTGAATCTGGGCTATGTCATGAGCTGCTGGTGTCTAACAGAATGTGGAGGAAGTGGCCCTGAGTGTCTTTTCAGGCTGTGTCAGAAAGGCCGTGGAGCTTCTGCTTGGATCTCTTGGGATACTAGCTCTGGGGAAGCCACCCACCATGGAAGCAGCCTGACACTGCCACACTGGAATGGCCACATGTTGACACTCTAGTGCAGTGGTCCCCAACCTTTTTAGCACCAGGGACTGGTTTCATGGAAGACAATTTTTCTACAAGTTAGGGTGGGGCAGAGAGGCAGAGCTCAGGTGGTGATGGGAGCCATGGGGAGCGGCTGTAAATACAGATGAAGCTTCGCCTGCTAGCCTGTTGCTCACCTGCCACTCACCGCCTGCTGTGCAGCCGGGTTCCTAAGTTTCATGGAAGACAACTTTTCCATGGATGGAGGCTGGGGGGAGGTGGAGCTCAGCCAGGGGTGCAGCCTAGTATTTAACAGGCCATAGACTGGTATCAGTCTGGCCCCGGAGTTAGGGACTGCAGCTCTGGTGGACAGTCCTAGCTGAGCCCAGCGTTTTCGTCCACCCCTGCCAAGATGCCAAAAAAATGTGAATGGGGAAACCATTTTAGAAATGACCCCTTCCCAGCCATCTGAGTCTTTCTACCTGAGCCCCCAGAAATCATGGAGCAGAAATCAGCCACCTCACTATGCCCTTTCTAAATTCCTGACTCACAGAAACTGTGAGCACAAACACAATAACATTATATAAATATCAATCAAATCCACTAGGTTGAGAAATTTGTTACACAGAAATAAATCACTGAAACAAATGCTATATTTTTTTTTACAAAGGTTATCATGGGCCATGAGCCCTTTGAACAGATGAGAAACCTACGGCACGGATAGATAAAGCCAAGTAGATGGCAGAATCGTAAATAGGATCTTCTGATCATATCAATAAATTGATAAAAGTACATTTAAGGACACTGAGTCAGAGAAAACTTGGATCCAGAGACACAGTTAATAAAAGCAAATTCACGGAAATAATTAGATTTCCTGAAGAGTCAGTTGTAGAATCTAAAGCTCTTTTCAGAATATTACAAGGGTGATGTATTAAAAAAAAAAAAAATCACATGCTTTGGCACCAAACCTGGGCTGGTTACATCCTTAGGTAAGTTTACTTTGTGTCTGGATGCTCTTATCTTTACAAAGGAAGAATACAGAGAAAGAAAAAATAGTGGAAAAACCAGTGAAATTGGCAAAAGGTCTATAGTTTAACAGAATCATATTAATGTTAATTCTCTGGTTTTGATCATTTAACTATGATCATATAAGATGTTAACAGTAAGGCAAGCTGGGTGAGGGGTAAAGGGGACTCTGTGTACTCTTTTTCCAACTTTTTGTAAGTCTAAGGTGAAATCAAAATAAAAAGTTAAAAGGAAAACCACTCCTATCTTGTAGGGTTTTTAAGACAGTGTTTGGAAAATGCAATGCCTGCTACTTTAGAAAGCTTTCAGATGCAGTTTTCCTTTGCACCCTCATTTCAGCTCACCGATAAGGCTGGCACAGATGGCCCACGGACTTCTTGTTCAGGCCTTGCCTGAGGAAGAACCCTCATACACCATCGCTATAGACTAGCACATTGCAGGCAGAACACTTCTGAGAAAATGAATTTAGGAAGCAAACAATGGGAAACTTCCCAGGGTAGTGAATCTCTAAACCTCTTCTCCGACCTTTGAGTTTCTGGCAGCCACAAGCTGTGTTCTTGCCAAGAGTCCCCATGCATGCAGCTTCCACGTCTACTCGCCCTCGCTTAGAGGGTAGACGTCCCCTGCACTCCAGGCATTCGATGCCATCTGTCTGTGGCCACGAGCTAGCGGAGAGCTCTCGGAAACTGCTTTCCAAAGCTAATCGAGCTGCTCTAAATATTTGAAGAGACAGAAATGGGTTTGCACCAGAGATGGTTTAATAAAATATTGAAAGAGTTGTTGTTGTTTTTTTTTCCTAACGGTGAAGTAGGCCACTTCCTTCTTTCCTCGTCAGGGAAATATGCACCTTATCAGTTTATCATCCGAATGGAACTTGACTGGTCTGGGAACCCTGCCATACCATCACAGGGAGAGTGAAGGAGAAATTTCCGGGAAACGATCAGAACCATTTTAAAATAATTTTGCCAGTGCAAATCTTGAAATTCTGGGAACGTTCATAAATCTTATCTAGGAAGATAAAGACACTGAACATACAGAATAGTGATGGGCTTGGCCTCCTACCTCAAAACCATAGAGATTTGTTATGTTAAAAATATATTGTTGAGGGTCTATCCCAGGAAACAGATAACCTCTATAGTTCAGTGTAAAGGATTCCTGCACCATAGTCAGATTTTGGCCACAAGATGATCAGTCTATCAGTTCACAAAATCAATAACCTCTTTCAATTTATATTCAAGGTTCTTTTTTATTGTACTGTGCTACCCCTCTACTATTAGGCTGGCTTTCTACTTTCAGTCCTTGCCTTAGCATTCTTGCAAATTCCTATTTAATGCAAGTCCATATACTCAGAAAACACAATTAAACTGGGGGCATACAAACTAATTTTTCTAGAAAAAATTGTCAGTATAACCCTTACGGTTCTGTACTCTGAGTGAGCAATGACATCGACCTCAGGCCTGTACAATGCCTGAGCATTTACGGAATCATTAAGTCCAATTAACTTATGTTTAGTAAAGCCAGAGGGCCGAATATGGTTTGTTTTATTCTGATTCTTTGAAAATTAGTTATCCTTGGTTTTGCATGGAAATCTCTCTATTAGAATCATATATAATTAGGACCCCTATTCTCCAATCACACTAGGTAAAATAATGTAATTAGTTATATGAACATCGTCTGTTCTTAGTCATTTTCACTTCTTTATATTCTGGGAGAAATTATTTCTCTCTTTTCTCTCTTTCTTTAATCATTCTATTTTTTATAAAAGCAGATCACATCTTATTGTCTCCCTAAGTTGTCAAATAACTCTAAGAAGCTATATTCTTCGTCTTTACTATAAACAGCTGATCAGGCTACTCTGTTCTTGTTTTCAACTATCTCCCAGGGTTAGTAGGAAGCAAAATGAAATTTACCACTGGAGTTCTGGAAAATCATTAAGAGGAAGACATTTCACATTTATAAAGATATTATCATAATAAATGAATTTTTTATTAGAACTAAAGGGGGTACTATTAATTTTGATTAAACAGCCTGTTATGTTTTATGTCCTCAAAAGAGATAAATAAATAGATGTTCTTTCATTTTGTAAAATGCAAAAGTACTGGCAGAGTCCTCCCTGGCTGGCCTGAAGGGGAGTTCTTGTCACCACCCTCTTGCCCAGTCATACAGCATATTTTACAAAAAAAACTAATAAACTAGAAGCCATTTCAGATCTAGTTTCATCAAAGGCAATTTGAGAAAGTGCTTACCTACGGAAAAAGACAAAAAGGTGGAGGATATAAGAAGGAATGATTTCTAGACTAGTCGATGAGGGAAATAGGAGAGAGTACTGACCAACAATAAATGAAAGTATCATGAGCAGAGGTAAAGCTTGAAAAGATGAGGAAATAAGAATTTATACGGCATTAAGTTGCTTCTCTGTGTCTACTACTATGTCCCTCTTGGTAAACAAATTTGCATTCTTCTTCCTAGAGCACCAGCCCCAAACAGGGCCTGTTTCCATCCTGAGATTCCTGCTCCTCCCTAATCACAAGCACACCTAAGGCTGCCTCTGCCCTAGTGTTCCTAGTCCAGAACACTAGGGTGAGGGGCCCTAGACCCAGCCTTCTTCCTGTCCTCTTCTCTCCTGTATTGTCTTGGTTCCTTGTTCCTTCTCTCTTACAGAGTCAACACTATCGCTTTCATCTAATCATCCAAATCTATATCTCTGATCCCCAGGCTTCTCCCAAATGCCATTGTTGAGCATCTTTTCATGTACTCACTTGCCATCTGTATATTTTCTTTGGTTAGGTGTCTGTTCAGGTCTTTTCCTGGGTTTTTTTTTAATGAATTTTCTTATTATTGGGTTGTAAGATTTCCCCATGTCTTCTGAATACATGTTTTTTATTAGATAAATGATTTGCAAATATTTTCTCTCAAGATATGGCTTGCCTGTTTTCTTTTCTTTTTTTTTTTTTTTTTTTGAGACAGAGTTTCACTTTGTTGCCTGGGCTAGAGTGAGTGCCGTGGCATCAGCCTAGCTCACAGCAATCTCAAACTCCTGGGCTTAAGCTATCCTCCTGCCTCAGCCTCCCGAGTAGCTGGGACTATAGGCATGCGCCACCATGCCCGGTTAATTTTTTCTATATGTATTTTTAGTTGGCCAGATAATTTGTTTCTACTTTTTAGTAGAGACGGGGTCTCGCTCTTGCTCAGGCTGGTCTCGAACTCCTGATCTCGAGCGATCCACCCCCCTCGGCCTCCCAGAGCACTAGGATTACAGGCGTGAGCCACCCCGCCCAGCCTTGCCTGTTTTCTTAATGGTATCTTTTGAAGAGCAAAGGGTTTTAATTTTGACAAAGTACAATTTATCAATTTTTCTTTTATGTAATTGTGGTTTTCGTGTCGTACCTATGAACTCATTACCTAGCCCAAGATCATAAAAATTTTCTACCATGTTTTCTTTTAGAAGTTTTATAATTTTTGCTCTTATATTCAAGCTTATGATTCACTTTGAGGTAATTTTACATATAGTGTAAGCTAATGATCTACATTCACTGCTATACATTTGGATGTCTAATTGTCCCAGTACTATTTGTTGGGGGGGGAGGGAATAACTCCTTACCCCCTTTGAATTGCCTTGACACCTTTGTTAAAAATCAATTGACCATAAATATGAGGGTTTATTTTTTGATCTCTTAATTCTGTACCATTATCTATATGTCTATTCTTAAGCCAAAACCATGCTGCTTGATGAATGTAGGCTTATCATAAGTTTTGAATTAAATAGTGTAATTCCTCCAACTCTCTTCTTCTTTTTTTTTAAAATTGCTTGGCTATTCTGGGTCCTTTACATATCCATATATATATTGTAGCATCAGCTTGTCAATTCCTGGGGGAAAAAAAGCTCGTGGGGATTTAAATACGAATTGTGTTGAATCTATAGATCAATTGCAGAATGACCATCTTAACTACATTGAGTCTTCCAATCCATGAATGTGTGATGTTTCTCCATTTATTTATATTTTTAATTTCCCACATCCATGTTTGTAGTTTTCAGTGTATATTTCTCACACTTGTTTTGTTACATTTATTCCTAAGTGCTTTGTAATTTTGATGCTGCTTTTATTATTACATTGTCCAGGATTATAATTACTGTAGTTTTGTATACTGGTTTACATAAAATAAAATCTTATAATCTTTTTATAGGATTCATATGATGGTATGAAAAAAGCTCCATGACATAATGTCTGCCTGCTACTCCAACATCACGCCCCAGCATCCATAACTCAGAACGTATGTTTCCTTAGCACTGAATTTTTTTGATACATATTAGATGTACATATTTTAAGGGTCCATGTGATAATTTTGTATATTCATATAATCAAATCAGAATAATTGGTATAGTCACCACCTTTTCTTTTCTTTGTGCTAACAACATTCAAATTATTCTCTTCTAGCTATTTTGAAATATATAATCTATTAACGTTAACTATAGTCACCCTACTGGCCTGTTGAACACCAGGTCTTATTTTTTCTATCAAACTGTATATTTGTACCCATTAATCAACCTCTCTTCATCCTCTCCTCCTCCCTGCCCTTCTCAGCCTCTGTTAACCACCAGTCTACTTTCTATCTTCATGATATCCACATTTTATAGCTCCCACATATGAATGAGAACATGGGATATTTGTCTACCTGTGCCTGACTTTTTCCACTGTTACTGACCTCCAGTTCCATCCATGTGACTGAAAAATGACAGGATTGCATTCTTTTACATGACTGAATAATATTCCATTATATACATATATATATATATATTTTTTTTCTTTATTCCTTTGTTGATGGACGTGTAGACTGATTCCATATCTTGGCTCTCGTGAATAGTGCTGCAATAAACATGTGAGTGCAGATGTCTCTTTAATATTCTGATTTCCTTTCTTTCAGCTATATACCCAGTAGGGCAATTACTGGGTCATAGGGTAGTTCCATTTTTCTCTGTTTTGGGGGGAACCTCCACGCTGTTCTCCATAGTGGCTGTGCTAACCATGGAGAACACGTTCCCACCAACAGTGTACGAAGGTTCTCCTTTCTCCACATCTCCACCACCATCTGTTATTCTCTGTCTTTTTGATAAAAGCCATTTTAACTGGATGAGATGACATCGCATTGGGGTTTTGATTTGCATTTCTCTGATGATTAGCACTGAATTTTTGATAATACCCTGCAAGCCTATGATGTTTTTTTGCTTGAATTTAACTTATATCTCAAGTCTCACTTTAGGAATCACCTCCTCCTTGAAGCCTTTCCAGATTTCTCTCTACCTGCCCTACCATTCACTTTCTACTTTGAAATGCACGTGTGTGTGCATGTACATTGTTATTTCTATACTGCATTTTAACTAAGTTCTTACACGTACATCTCAAGAAAACTGAGTCACCATGTATAGCAAAGCCTACTAGTTATTTATCAATACCCATCTTCTTCTTCCAAAATAATAGAACCCTTAATTTTTTGCTAGGCAAATAGCTAAATAAATAAATAAGTACCATATTTCCCAGGCTCTCCTATGGTTCAATGTAGCAGTAAGACTGTCTTGTGGCCAGTGAGAAGGAGTTAATGAGGCAGCTTCCAGAGACCTTCCCTAAAAAATAGCCAGTGTGCACTTTTTCTCTTTTCCCCCATTAACACTTTCTTCTCTTGCTGGCTACAAACAGGTGAGATAGATAAAGCTGGACTGGCCATCCTGACTGTGAGGTGACCTGGGGCATAGAGACCCACCTGGGACAAAGCAACAATACAAGGAGAGCCTGAGTCTCCATGTAGGACCCTGGACTGCCTACTTCTGGGCTATCCATGAGAAACAATTCTTCCTACCTTAAACTATTGTTTCCTTTGTTCTCTGTTACCTGTTGCCAAACTTAATCCAAAGAGATATACACCCCATGTGGTCACATCCTGAGTATCTGATGTTGTGTCTAACACACAGTAAGTACTAAATAGATATTTGCTAATTTACTGCAAAAGGATAGCAAAAGCAAACAAAAAATGCTTCATGAAATATTTGCTGCTTCATATGGTCACCAAATCTATTTCCAGGGTACTAAAATCATAATATTTCAGGTAAACAATTTGGCCTTTAGAGGCCTCTCAGATTTTATAAATCTAATTTCTATTCTAATTTATTCATCATAATGTTAATAAGCTGTTTGCTTTTTGATGTAGAAGAAAAAAGCAAATTTATTCAATGATTCCATGGATATTCAAGAACAGAAGGCCTGTAATTGACTATAATAATAGATCTCACAAAATCATAGAACTGATAATGACAATAGGTTTCAAGCAATGAGACAACTTGATTCCACAGATGAAAAAGCTGAGGTTGAGAGAAGTGACATGACTAATTCCAGGTCACACAAACACTGAATAGCAGACCTGATGTCAAAACCCAGATAATCTGACTTCCAATTTGGTACTCTTGGACTCAGTTAGGTGCCTTTGGTTGTAAAGAGCAAACTGACTAACACATAAGCAAAAATCCTTTTAAAATCTGGGAATTTACAGGATCCAAAGCTTGGAACAGACAAGAACCAGGCAGCTCTATTCCTGCCTGGTTTCTATGGCAATATCAGCTACAGGGCAACAGAATGAATGAATAAACTCCAACAATGCTTATTGTTCTTTTTTTTTTTTTTTTTCATTCTGATTGTGGAATGCTGTTTTTATTTTTATTTTTTATTTTTTTTGCACTTGGTGGCAATTCCTCTCCCCTATTCTTCCTGGTTTACTGAATCTGCTTCCCAGGATACTGGCTGAGAATGCCAGGCAGCTATTTTCCCCTTTTCCCTTAACCTAGTGGAGGGAAGTGAGGCACGAGAGGAAATCTCTAGAAGACGCTCTGGGAAGTGTTTGAGAGAGACAGAGAGCAGAGTGAGAGTGAGTCCTCTGGCTTTCCTGGCTGCCCCTGGCATACAAAAAGCCCCTTTTTGTATGCTTTTTTATTTGTTTATATGTTTTTAAAGTCTGCAGTTAGGGACCATGAGATAACAAACTAGAGAACTGGAAGCCAACTCTTTGAGAACAGTTGAAGGAAAAGTTACAAAGTGCCTGAGACCTCTGATATTAGGAGTCAATGACCCCCCCATCCCATATTTTAGAAGCAAATAAATAACTGCATGCATGACTACCATTAAAGCAAATCGGCTAGTACATGAGTATATACATGCAAGCACTCAGAAAGAAACCAGTCACCTTGTATTTTCACCTGGAAACTATTAATAAAAAGTGAAATCCATCCAGGAAGTTTATATTATATAACATGCAATTTCACAATTCAAGGTTTTCTTTTTCTTGGTGTGTAGAGTTAGCCAGGAAGCAAATTTAGATATCGAATGACCTAGTTAAGCTTTCTATGGATGCTAATCCCTTTTGTTAACACCTCATAGTTTGACCCTAACTAAGAACTTCTGCACACCCATCACATGTATCATGTGGTGTTTATTTCTTGATTTTATATATCTGATCTATAAAAATAGTGGTTATGGACAAGGAAGGCCTCCTATCTTATTAAATGAGGCACATTATCTGCCACCAAACCACAAGCTAAATCACACTTGCACCGAGCATGGTTTTATATGACAGAATACAAAGATTCTAGGACAAAGCAAACCCAAGCAGAAGCTTCCAGCTTTATCATCACACCCAAGTTACATCACTGAAGAAGTAATATGAGCTGGGTCTGAATTTGCAGCTGGTACAGGTTAAAACTTGAATATAGGGTTGAGCAGAAAACCTACGGAAAGAAAACCTCCATAGATCAAGGGCTCAACATAATTCTAAGATCTAAAAAAAGTCTATCTGATCTTCAACGCATATAAATTCTAGGAGTAAAACCCATGCCTTGTTAATATGACAAAGAAAAGCTACCCTCTTCCTTCCCAACAGCTCTGCTCTGCCCATTTTAGTTCATTATGTAGCATTTCCCCTGGAGAGCAGGACAAGAGACGTGCACAGCAGGCACTTGTTAATGGTCTTTGGAGAATGTGATTTAAGTACACAGACAAGTGCTGGGTCAAAGGTGATTGAGGAAACCAAGCATGAAAGAAAAGAAAATATTTTTTTAAAAAAGCTTGCCAATAATCCAATTATAAGGACAACAAAAATAGAAGTTTAGTGATTTTTGCCATATTCCTAAAATAGTCAAGAAATAGGCACTCCTTTTGGACCACAGAATTCTTAATCCCAGATCAGAATGTTTAATTTAAAACTAATTTATTTTCAGGGATTATAATTTAGAGGAAAAACAAACTTTAGGGTCTCAGCTCACATTCACCCTTGCTCAGATTAATGATAATGAAAATGGCACGAGGCAGGCCACAGCTACCAAGTTTTGCCTGGCTGAGGCTTTGTGCACATGACCCTGTACCAGTAGTTTCAAACTCCACCCACAGGGCTGGCAACTCCTTAAGAGTCCCCATCAGAGTCTCTAGAGGTGCAAGCATATCTAAGAAGCATATTTTTTTTTTCCTAATACTAACCACAGAAACTGAGATTCCACCAAACTTCCTTGGTAGGAAGGAATATGCAGAAGATAAATTTTAAAAGTCTTCTTGGGGACTTAATTTTTAATATTAAATCATTTAATTAAAAAATGTGACCAAAAAAAAGTTAAGGAAAACTCTCTTCAGTACTGGGGGGAGGTTCCACCAAGAGAAGGAAGGGAGGTGTGGCAGGCAACCAAAATGGCTCTAATTGTACGTGGATTATGTAGTGCACTTCTGAATGTTGTCTTTGAGCAAAGGTTAATATAGGATAAAGCCCCCAGACATCACTGTTCAAGTATAATTTGAGCCAGGAAAGATATCAATACAGTTTTTTTACTGTGTTCTAGAATCCTCTGGGAAGGAAAGTTGTTCTTGGGCTCTTCTGAGAATTCCAGCCAGTTTAGGCAAGACTAGATTTACCAAGGGTTTTGCAGATATCCTGAAACAAACAGTCTCTCTGCAAGAGCTTTAAACTCCATCCGCCCAGACAGTCCCTGGGACTAAGTCCGGAAGCTGAGGGATAATTTGCTCCCTCTGTTCCTCTCTCCTGATAGTTCCTTCTGTTGAGAGCTTCACAGGCCAGAGGGCAAGGCAAACACACAGAGAACAACAACAGCGTGCAAAGTGCTAAGAGGGAAATGCGATTCAGCGGGGTGCCTGAGCCTACCATGCCCATGCATGTGGAAATCTGGGGAGGAGAAGACAGAAAGGAAAGCAATGGTGGCTGCAATGCCTGCCTACAGATATTATGATCCTGTGCAGGTAACGTTTTGTGACTATCATGTGGCCTCGATTGCAACCTACCATTTTGGTCCCATTAATTGAGGACCAACTACTTTGGGACCAGCTACACTGTGCCAACAAAACAGACTTCAACAACAGTTTTATTATATACACAGTTGCCCCAAGAATTTTAATAAATACTATTTTTCTTTACTTACCCTCTCTTCGATCTACTAAATATACTGAATGGTCCAGGAAGACACGATATAAAAAAAAGAAAATTAAGAATTTCACAAAATGAGTATAGGCATAATGCCTAGAAATATTAAAGGTGGAAAGATAAAGTGGTAATGAGACACTAAAGAGCCTGATGAAATTTTTTTTTATTTGTTATGAAACATTTTTAAACTTTTCTTCCGTATTTAATTGACCACTAAGTCTCCAAAGAGCTATTGATTCTAACTCTTAATTCTCATTGCCACTATGCTGGTTCCATGCCATTAACCTCTCCTGTTCTAATCTAGTTGACTGTGTCTGCTGGTTGACCGCCTTGCTTCCAGTTTGGGTCCTATCCAGAATGTTCTCCACCCTGCAGGCAGAGTAATCTTTGTAAATTACAAGTCTCACCATGTACCTCTTCCACTAAAATCCATCAATACCTTCTCCCAACAGCCCTTCAGGATAAAGTCCAAACTGTTTAGTCTCCTTTGTCCAGTCCTCTATAATCTGACTCTTTTCTTTTTACTTGCTCACTTTGCTCGTGGATGTATGCTTTAAACAAATCAACCATGTAATACCCCTGACGTGCCATGGTCTTGTGTGTCTCCATCTCTGTCAGGTTGCCACTCTCCTTGCCAGAGATAAACTGTTCCTTGTTCCTAGGCTGGATGGGTGGTTCTCAAGAGGTATCAGCAATACCAGCAAAGGGGATTTGTTAGAAATGCAAATTATCAGGCTTCCCCTCAGACCTACTGAGTCAGAAATTCTGGGGATGGGGCCAGCCATCTGTAAAATAAGGTCTGAATATCTTACGCTTGCATTTGTTTTGCTTGCATCACAGAGAAGCTAGACAGTGTTCAAAGAACTAACACATCATTGATGACTACATTGTTGGCAGTTCAACAAATATGGCAGAAGTGAAGACCATCGGGTGACTTGTTCAAGCTCAAATAGAAGTGGTTCAAAGAGAGTAAATGGATTATGAGCAGGGATCCCTGTAGCTTGAGGAATCAGACAAACATCACAGAAACAGAAACTCTAAGTGTCTCAAGGGTCCAGGAGGTTGAATAGTCCCATCTCATCATTTTGTAAAGGATAAATATGAGGCTTGGAAAGGGGAAATGGCTTACTCAGTGTCAGGCACATGGTCAGGGGAAAACTAAACTGAGGTGTTAAAAGAGGCTACATGGCAAAAACAGTTGAGTCAGCTAATGGTCACTGACACAGGCAAGTGCCTGGGGGGGCACCTGGGCAGAGTGACAAGTATGACATGTGCTGTTCTTAATAACACAGCGAACTGATCCTGCAGTTTGGGCACCCTGCCAGGTAGAAGTGATGCTTCAGGTAGGCCTGCATGGTTCTGACCAGTACTGGACGTAAGTAATAGATGAGTCTGATGGAGCTAGAGAGTTTGTCCTTTAAACACGGTGGCAAATATTATACATATAAGTGTATGTGGATGTATAAACATTACTAGTAAGAAAACAAAACCTATTATAAGATCAAACTAGGTTGCCACTTCTAAGGTAGTAACCATGCAGAAGAGTAGATCTCACAGAAATGTGAGTCTGCTAAGTGTATGTGTACGTGTGTATGCGTGTGTGTATTCTGTCATATATAGAGTTGGAATTTCATATATATATAAATTAGCAACATAATTATAACTATATTATAACAGTGAAATTATAGCATAATGTTAATTATAACAAAACATTAAATTATAGTATTTTATAACATTATAATTTTAAATTATAACATTAAAAACATACGTAAAATACTATTATTTGCGAGCAAATATTAAACAACTCACTGTCCCACTCCTTGAGTCCTTTCTGCTCATATTAAGTACTCTTCTGAGGACTACTAAGTACTCTTCTGGGGATTTGGGAGAATCTGACACCAAAATGCCTTTGGGTTCCTTCCAACAGCTGCTGTCAGTTCTTCATCTCCATCACAGGTCGTCCATTTTCCCTCGAGAGGACTCTTTATCCTCTAGAAGGTGATTTAACCAGAAGCCTTTACTTAGCACTTGAACCAAAGAAGCTAAAGAGTTGATGAGTGTCCCCCGAACTACCTTGGACACTCCTTGGCACATTTCATGTTGGACATTTCGTCTTGACACCTCCTCTCCCTCCATAGCTGATCAGTCAACAAATTCAAGGATCTTTCCTTCATCACATAGGATTTTGTAGGTCATGGAAAGGAGTCTGGGTATTCTAAGAGTGTTATAAACCATTGCTTGGGGTTTTTAGCAGAAAAGTGACATGATTTGAATTTCACATTTAAAAAAAAAAAATCACTCAGGCTTCTAGGGAATACAAAAATAGGAGCAGAGAGACCAGTTAGAGGATTACTACAATAATCATAGGATCATGTGATTGGGGGGAAAGAAATGGATGGATTTGGGATATGTTTTATATGGAGCTAGGAAGACAATAGTTAATGGCTTGGAAAGAGGGGGAAAGAGGCACAGTGAGGAAAAGCAATGGATCAAAGAAGATACCTAGTTTCCTATTTGAGCAACCAAATCCTTGGGGTTGCCTTTTAATGAGATGGGGTACACAAGAATAGGGGAAATTTGGAGAGGGAAGGAAATCAAGAGTTCTGTTTTGGCCACATTATGTTTCAGATGCCTACTAAACACACCAATAGAAATGAACAAAGACAGCCACCTCTTTTTAATGGGAAGACAAGAACTTGAAAACCCTGTCATCTTGGAGCATCTAGCAGAGAAATTTTCTATTGCAAGATGGAAACATTTGCTTTTGCCTTGGAGGCAAACCATCTCATTATTCAGAGAACATTTTATCAGAAGGACCATAAGATATGTAAATGTACAGCAGAGATTTTTCTGGGTGCAGAGGTGTTAGAAGCTAAAATGATGTAAAAGAGATATTTTATGGTGGGCAGAGTGGAATGCCTACAGATTCTTTCCTTTAGAGCAAGATTCTCTTTCCAAGTATAAATTTAAGCTGACCCATACAGGTATATATTATTACTTTCTTAGAAAATGCGTCTGTCTGTGGTGATGGGGTACAGATGAAGATTGAGTGAACTATCTCAAAGGAAAATCAGGAATTGATATTCCCCCTAAAAATCTAAAAATAGTAGGAAGGATACGTAGGCCACAGAGTCTGCTAGAAAGGCAGACATGATGGTAGAAGGAAAAGGAACCTGGCTTCATAAAGTCTACCTGACTTTTTCCACTTGTCATATATTTCTAGAGAATAACTCAAGACTTAGAGAAATATGCTTCACTGCTGAGGTCCAGCATGACTGTGTGACTGAAATCCTAGAACCAGACCATGTCCCTTGTGGGTAGAAGGTACATTTTTTTCTGAAGAAAGTAGATATTTTCACTGTCCATATTCCAATGGAGAGATCCACTCTGGTACAGATGCAAGGTTTGGGAAGGCATGTCTTAAACTAGAAAGAATGAAGATGGGAAGAACAAATCTTCCTCTTCCTCAGAAACTTGGAGGAGACATGGCTCTGGATTTTGAACGGGTAATATCTACATGTGAGCAGTCCTTTGGGGGTAGGTTAACTGACTTCTCCAACAGGACAACAGGCTAGCAGCTGAGTCTCTGGGTATGTTTGCTCTCATAGGAGCCATATCTAGTAGCCACTATCAATTGTTTTTTTTTTTTCCATGTGTTATTGAACATATTGTAAATCTTATAGAATTAGGGGCCCATGGTTGGATGAAGCATCACAGGGGAAAACAGCAGCAGTGTAAAGAAAGCCACTGCAGAAGTGGGGGCATAGAGGAATGCTGGCAGTGGTCTTTGGGCAGAACTGAGAAGCATGTCTGCTGAAGAATATAGCGGCAACAGGAAGTTCATTTAAAGGCAGCCATCCCCTAGGAACTCCCAGAAATACATGGGAAGAGAACTTTCCAAAAGACTGAAATTACTATACTCAAGCAGGAGAGAGGCTGGAACCATTCTCTTTAAAAGAGAATATGTTCTCATTTTATCTACAAAATGAGACACACCTTGCACATTTGCCTGTCTCCTTTTCTAGGCTATAATCTCTTTTAAAACAAGGACCTACCCTGTCAGAAAGGCTTAATAATTATTTCCAAGTAAAAGGAGAGGGATATCCTTGAATCAAACCTTTTAATTTGAACAGTTCAATTAATTTTAAAGCAGTTCCAAGTTACACTTCCTCATATTCCAATGCTATCAATGTTGGGAAGAAACTGCTTCCCTTTCCATTCACTTCAAAGGGTTTCCACAGAAAAAAAGGTTTTAATTTTCATGAAGTCTAACTTGTTGACTCTTTTTGTTTTTTGTGTTGCATATGAGAAATCTTTGTCAAACCTAAGGACAACAAGATGTTCTTCTAAAAGTTTTATAGCTTTAGGTTTTGATTTTTATCATACGATTCATTTTGAGTCAATTTTTATGTATGGTCCATGGTAAGGGTCAGGCTGTTTTATTGTTTTTGTTACATATGAGTACCTAATTGCTATAACACAACTTTTTGAAAAGACTATCTTTTCCCCATTGAATTCTCCTGGCATTTTGTCAAAAATCATTGACCACATATGTGTGATTTATTTCTAGGTTCCTATTCTGTTCCATTCATCTAATGGTCTATTTTTATGCCAATACCTCACTATTTTACTTACTTTATAATAAGTCATGAAATGGGTCATATAAATAAATTATTTAACCTTGACCTTCATTTCCAAAGTTGTTTTGGCAATTCTAGGCCTTTTGCATTTCCATGTAAATTTTAGAATCAGTTTGTCAGGTTCTACTCACAAAGCCTGCTGGGATTTCAATTGAGATTGCAATGAATCTACAGATGATTTGGGGGAGAACTGACTTACTAGTAATATTGTGTCTTTCACACATGTGCATACATTGTGACCCAGCAATCCCTTCCTAGGTACATGTCTTAGAAACTCTCAGACAAGTGCACCTCACATGCAAGTGCTAAGGAATGATAAATACAAAATTCAGGATCAGTAACTTTTTAGTCGGGGGACGTGATAAACTTGGGAGGGCCTCAAAGTTGTACCTCTTAATGTTGGTGGCAAGCACACAGATGTTTACTGAAGTGTTATTCTATATGGCATACATATATTTTACACTATCCTTTTCTATTTAATGTTTAGTAAAAATCATTTTTTAAAATGAAAGAGCACGGAATTTTATTGAGGGAGAGGAATAAGAGTAAATTAAAGCTTACACTAGTGAAACAGTGCAAAAGCACCTAGGATTCTTTTTCTTCTATGATTGTGTAATTGTTTCCTTCTTTATGCCATTCTACTTTCAGCCTATGAACTGCAAAACAATGTCCTAAATAATACCAGGAGTCACCAATGCAAAACTGTTAATATTGCATTTTTTTTGATACCCACCTTCTGCAAAGTAACCAAAGCACTTTAATATGTGGGAGTAAATGATGTTTGGAGAAAAACATCACAGAAAATAGTGCAGACCAAAGCTTCCTCTTCTACTCCTTTCTTCGTATTCCCAGACCCTTCTCTTGTATGCACTGAGCCTTTATGGCATATAAAGGCCCCTTGACAAATGGCTGTTTGAGGAATGTTTGCACACCTGTCAAATGGTGCCTGTCATCTGTCGAGTAACAAATATAAAATCTAATAACACAAGAGGAAAAAAATAACCTGTACAAACCAAGAAGTATTGGTGGCATCAGGAATTCAGCAAATGATGAGGCTGAGCTCTGTGTTTGTCTGGAAGCCCCCTGAACAGGGAGTGGTTCTGCTGTGTTTGTTATTTACGTGTCTGTCTCCTCTGCTCACCTGAAAGGCACAGACTATGCCTCGCTCATCCTTGAATCTCTAACTCGTAGTGTTGGTGCTCAATAAGTGTCCTTGACTGATATTCTGACATCTGTCTATCAATGCAAAATAATAACATGTTAAAGCTATCTTTCATGGTGTATTTCCAAACCTTCTGCTTTTGCGCCAAATCATGAACTTTTTGAATGTGTCTGTGCACTTTTACAATATTTTGAGGCATTATTCAAACAACGATTTGACACTGAGAAGCTACTACCAGTGGCGTAGATACAAATTAGTTCCCAGCTGCTTTTAATTAATTTTTATGTTTGGTACTAATGAAAAGGTACCTGAAGGCTTCAACTTGGAAGCCTAAAGACACTATTGATTACTCAGATGTCTCACTTTATCATTGCAGTTTAGCAAGACAAGACTCTCTGCCAAAATGTTTTATTGTTATGTACTCACTGCAGAGAAAATACAATTCTGAAGAAGAAGGTAAAGGAAGGAAATCATCTGAAGGATAAGCACACAAAGTTTGCCTGAAGTGAAGAAGGTTCTCCCAGCTAAGGGGTGCTGATATTTTTCAAGAATGTTTACTCAAGGTCTAAACATTTAGATCATCTGTAGGAAATCCTTTTGCTTCCTGGAGAGGTGAATGATTTGGGGGATCTTTGAAGAGCAAAAAATCCCCCAGTATCCACATCTGGATTTCCATGGTAGGGATGCAGGGCCTAGCAGGGCAAGCATGACTTGTCCACCACAAGCACAGGGCTACAGAAGGCTGGCTCTTGGCCTTCTTTCTTGATGACTCTGAAAGCAACTGAAACAGATGATGAAAGAAGAGCTTACTACTGAGGCAGAGGCCCTAGTTCCCCATAAGTCACCATTCCCCTAAGCTGACACCCCCTGAGTAATACATGGTGATTTTTCTTTCTTCGAGAAACATCCCTGTGATGTTTCAATATTTGGGCAACATGTCACACACAGCCTAGTGTCTTCTCAGTTCACTTACATGTTTTGCAAGTAAGCTGTAGAAAAAGTCTATGATGTGATGCCCGTTTTCCAGGAGGTACACAGAATTCAGAGGGAGAGGAGGCCTTGGGACCATACTTAGGCGTCTCTTGCCTGGACTTTGCCAAGTCTCAGGACAGCTTCCACCCACGTGCATCCAACATTAGCTTTTGGAATAAATAATTTGTAAGTATTTTGAGGGTAGGAGTTATGGCATTTCCACCTCCTCTAGGTAGGCTTCATAAAGCAGGAGAGTTTATTTTGCTTGGGCCTGGGGACCAAAGACTAAATTAGCTGAACCACCCCAAGGCACACTGCCCCTTTCAAACTCAGATGTACTTCTAGGGTTTGCTGTCGTGCTGAGAAATTAACAGCACTCGTTCTCTGAAGATTCTCAACTTTCCAGACACTTGGGGAGAGCCTATGTAATATGTAGTGTCTTGGGTCAGAAATAACCTTGAGATAGAATTCCATTACTTATTTTCTTTCTAGTCTGAGCAGCAGCTTATCAACTGTATCTGTCAGGTAGGTTTCTACCTATTTTTGCCTCTGCTTATGCAGTTTAGCTCTAGAATTTATAAAGATGAACAACATTGTTGATAATTACTCAGATGAAAATAATTATCATTTACTTGTCATATCTACATGTAGCACACTATTAGTAGGAGACAAACAGAAGATTCTGGTGTCTGTCTCTGTAAGTGTTTTCTCAGTGAGAGAGGTGAGAAATAAAAGCCAATGGGCCTACATGATGGGTGCAATGCGCACGACCTGGGGAACAGACACGCCTGGAGCTCTGACTTGGGGGGAAAGGCGGTACAGAAGCAACGTATGTAGCCTGCAATTCTGTATCCCCCATAACAAGATGAAATAAAAAAAAAAAGAAAAAAAAAAAAGCCAATGGGGCTGGGAGACTGGTCTTTACCACCCGAAAAATGATAGAAACCAACCTTTTTGAGATTTCCCAAGAAATATTCAATTTATTCCTGAAGCTAATGCTAAAACTCACCAACTCTACACTCAAACACCCAAACTTAGCATCATAGAATTTCAGAACTGGGAGATTATCCCATCCCATCCAACCATCTCCTTTTACAGGCAAAGAAACATAGAACATCTCACGGGGACGGAAGATGACTGTTGCAGTCATCTCTCTAACCCTGTAGATACATAATCTTAAAAGCCAGCTTGCTAAAGTTCTTACCATTCTTTTAAATAAATGAACAGCACCTTCTTCTGATCCTGATTATATAATTATTAGTCAGCAACTATTGTTTTTCAGTTCATCTGGGTGATAAATGTGAAACAGTACAAGCACAGTATCACCAGTTCTGAATCGGCTGTGTTCAATTTTACGAGGTGTAAATAAATACACTCTGAGCTTCTCCTGGGAATAAGAACCTATCTATAATGTTTCACTCCTGAAATTGGGTTTTGTAGAAGAAAGACTGGCATTAATCATCACCTAAAAACCTTCCATTGTATCACTGACAGGTATATTTAGTAACACCCGTGTCTTGTACACAGTGTGGTTCAACCTAGACCAAACAGAATTCTAGGAACTAACTGTCCATGACAAGAAACATTAACTAAACAAAAGGCATTCTAAGGCTAGACGTAAATATGAACAGGCCCTGAACTTGAGGGAACAACAAAAATTACAATTACTATGTTTAAACCGAGTAAGGGAGGTGAAGAGAAACTGTAAACATTTAGGAAGCCCATAGTCCAAACTTAAGCAGACAGGGCTTGAGCCCTGAGAGATTTGCCATTTGAAAGTATTATAAAAAGAGGAGTGGTGGAGAGTAATAATATTTATACAACTGAACATGGATTAAAGTTTCAAAATCTTTGAAGACATCAGTTCACCAGTTGGGAACCCCTGTTCTATAATCCTATAGCCCCCCAAAATAAAACAAATTCATTGCAGCGAGTCTGAATTATCTATTTTCTATTTATGTAAGATTATATAAGAAATTAGGGTGTCAGTATTTTAAAATTTATGCATAATTTAAAATGATACATCTCCAGAGCATCTCTGGGTGTTTGTAAAAATTTATATTCTCTCTCCAAAGATATAGAAATCATTAAAAAGACTTTCATTCTCTGAACAAAATGTTTGTCCAACGCTGGGTATGATTTCAAAGAGCTTCCATGCAGAAAAGTATCATACAACTGGTATCCACTGGAACACTTCGGTCATTCATTGAGGAAGAAGATGCATTGTAACTGGGAGGTATTCCCACTGGTCACTTATTTATAATTTGCATGATTCCTTCAAGGAACTGTCTTAGTCAGCTTAGGTTTCTATAACAAGAATACCATAGGCTGGATGGCTTCAAAATAGAAATTTATTTCTCACAGTTTTGAAGGTTAAAACTCTAAGATCAAGGTGCTGCCAGATCTGGTGTGTGGTGAGGGTCCCCTTCCTGGCTTGCAGATGGCCACCTTCTTACTGTGTCCCTCACATGTGGAGAACAGAGAGAGTGAGAACTAGCTCTTGTGTCTCTTGTAGGAGCACTAAGCCCAATCACGAGGCTCCACGCTCACAATCTGTTAATCTCCCAAAGACTCCACCTCCTACTACCATTACAACTCAACATATGAATTTTAGGATTCCAACATATGAATTCTGGGGAAAGATGAACATTCAGACTGTAGCTAGGACATTGTCAAACTTCTCTAATGGGCAAGACCCCAATTATTTTTAAACTGCTACTAGGAAAATATATGTGATATATATGTGAAATATATCTTCTAGGCCTATTCTCTTAGTCCATTTGGGCTGCTATAACAAAATACCTTAAACTGGGTAATTGTAAACAATAGAAATTCATTTCTCACAACTATGGAGGCTGGGAAATCCAAAATCAAGGTGCCAGCAGATTTGGTGTCTGGTGAAGCCTGGATCTCTGCTTCATGGATGGCACCTTTTTCTGCATCTTCACATGGCAGAAGCACAAAAAATGGACTACCAGACTCCCTCAAGCCATTTTATAGAACACTAATCCCATGTATGACAGCATAACCCTCATGACCTACTCAACTCTTAAAGGCCCCACTTCTTAATATTAATGCATTGGGGATTAAGATTCAATATAACTTTTGGAGGGACACAAACATTCAAACCATAGTAATTACTGTTTTCTGATTTACACTTTGGAAAACTTTCTAAAAAAGTTAAAACAACCAAGTGAGATTATGCCAACATGAACCAGTAAATTTGCTATTTTTGAGGCTGTTCCCTGAATACTCTCAGATAATGTGGGGAAGATTCAGTCCCTGCCTTCAAAATGCTTATAATCTAATTTAAGGTAAAACAATATATTTTCCTCTGGAGGCTTAAATTTTGTCCAAACTCTAAGTAAAGCATCAATTGTTTAATCCTGAAGGATTCTTTCCCCACCTTTTCTCTCTCTACCCCTGATATTCCTACCCTCCTTGCAGAACACAGACACACACACACACACACAAGGAGAAAATCTATTCTGCGCTGTCTCATAGATAAGGAACCAGAGGTACAAAGAATTGAATTGCCTTGCCAGATTTCATGTAGAAAGTGCTTGCTAGAATTAGAATTAGCTTTTACTCCACTAGATCAAATATTAAATAAGTAGGAAGAACACTGTTTAATGTCACTGAAAATTAACAATCTATCATACAATGTAGGTAGGATGATGTAAATAGTGTATAGACATCTATATAGTATAAAGACATTGTAGTATAGTATAAAGACATTGTAAATTCCAACTTCCTAAGAATTCAGATCTCTTGAAAGCCTCAGATACAGTTAAGGAAAAGTCAATTGACTATCTAATGAGACTATATTTGATAATTCACATATATAGTGTACTGGGTTGGCAAGAGGTTTATTTTTATTTTTATTTTTTTTTCATTTCATCCCATTCATTCAGATTTACGGAAGCTGGAAAGATTTCCCTTCTCCTACAGAAGTAGAATTAATTGCAGCACTTCAATAATCTCAGTGAATCCCATTTCCCCTGGGGAAATGAGGAAAAAGACCTAGACATATGTAGATAAAACAAATTGACAGGGTACGTGGGTGGGAGAGAAATGAGAAAACCATTCTAGACTAAAGGTCTTATATGTTTCAGACTCAAGAAGTAATAGAGGGATTTTAATGGCAGAATTTTGTTTCATTGAATCTCATAATTTATAATCTTTAAAGCTATTGGTGACCTTTTCCAAGGCAATTAATTTACTTACATAGTTAGCGAGAGCTACATCAAGCTCGCATACCAATGTCTTTCAAGGAACAGAATTAAACAGATAAAAGGAGGAAATCATAAAATGTAACCCCTTTCCCAGGTAGCCACAGCTTGTTCTTAATCCATCCTTCCATTAGCAAAGACCAAGGTCACATAGGTCAGAACACTTACAGCCCTAACAAGCAACAGACACCCTCGGTAGGTTCTAATTATACTGATATGGGCTAGAAACTCTATGAACATCACTGAAGACTGAATTTTAACAAGCAAAAATTCAGGAGGAAAAAAACTACTCAAATGATCCTCTGTGGGAGGTAAGATACAAGGAAAATTTTCTACACCTATGAACTTTGCCTAGCAACATGGTAATTCTCATTTCTAGACTGTTATCCTACAGGACCCCAAAGAAAACAGTCTAAAATCTATACTTTCATTTTTTAAAAAATATTTCTACATCTAACTAGGAATAGTGATGCTCCAAGACTGTAGGCAGTATCAGTTGCCACAGGGGAGCATATTACAGAGCATGAAAATTATAGAGAAATTGAGGTATGAGCCCCTGTTCCTTTTCCCCCCATATAACCAAGGCCACTTTCCCCTTCTTTGACCACTGCCCCTCCTCCCAGTTAGTAGCATCAATTTTAAGGACTACTGCAATTTTCTCATGTTCCAAAAAGGTGACAAGCACATTAGATATTTTGCTTAATTCTCTCTGGCAAATATTTTTTTGAGCAGCAAATATGTGGCATGCATGATACTAGGCACAGTATTAATATTAATTGTGTACTACCCTGTCTTCAACAAGTTCACCAGTTAATGGACTTTCAGGGGTGACGTGTAAAGGTATAAATATAAGGACCAAAAAGATACCACAAAGAATAAAATGGGGAACAAATTATAAACCACTAAAATACTAATCTAACAGCAACAACATTTTTTGATGGCCAAGAATGAAAGTGTCCAGGAAAAAGCACGTAGGACACTGGGTCCCTTTGCCACCTGCATCTGTCCCTGAATCCTTGGTTCTCATGACATGTAGCCCAGCCTCAACGGACACCATTCTAATTAATTGGTACAGTTTAAAATTGTAAAATATTAGCACTGGAAAGGACCTTAGTGATCATATAGTCTTATCTCCTCATTTTAGGGCCTAGCCTATGGATTAAAATATTTTTTCACAATCCCATAATTAATTTGTTGAATTGTGAAGACCAGAATGAATGCAAGTCCTATGCTCGTTGAGCTATACCATGCTGTCTACAGTTCATATGGGATTTGTCCTATACCCACCCAAATTCTCACTGCTTGGTCCACCCAAAGCCCCACCTTCACCGTGGAGCTCTTCTCTGTGAGTCTCACCTTTCTTTGAGCTGCTACAACACTCACAGGCTAAGCCACAACTGTCCTATTAATTACTCTACTGTTTCTTGTTGGAAACTCACAATATGCTGTAGGTCACTCGAGGCTAGGGACTGATTGCTCAGTACTGCTCCTTTGATCCTGGCTTCTGTTGGGCACAGACAAACCAGCTTTAAATACTTACTCAGTAATTGAATCATTTAATGTAACCTCACTGTTTCTGTTCATTTCTATTGGATATACCAAATATCTGCTATTACCTGAAAAAGCTATATCTGTCTTCAAAGTGGCACACCTACTTTACACAGGGCAGCCAAGTCAAGCACTTGTGCTTCAGAATTTAAAAGGAATGCAGGTCAGGTGCAAATAGGGAAAAAAGTAAAGTGTGGCATAGTTGGGTTTTGGGGTGTTTCTTGTTTTTTGCTCCATATGTACATAGACCTGGGATAAAGCACTTAATCTCTCTGACTTTTGAACTCTTCATCTTCTCTATGGCGATGATAATGTTACCTACTTTATAGGTGCATGATATTGTGAAGGTTACTGATAATTGTGAACATCAAGAGCAAACCACCTTAATGCCCATTTTCTCCATCCTACTGATCTTTGCCCATCCTTTGTCTCATCCTGTAATTCCAGGGAAGGTGCCATCAGACATCTAAAACAGTCTGAAAGTGGAACTGCTCCATAAACATTTGTGTTGTAACAGAAGGATTGCTGTTCTCACGGATTGGAAAGTACAAGCAGCTGGGACTAGAAGACCTGTGCTCTAGGTTTAGTTCCTCTTGAGTTGAAAGTTGCTCCTCTCAAAAATGAGCGCAATGATTTAAATGGTCACCCAAATCCTTTCCAGCTCTATCATTCTATTCTATTCTTTCATACCTGGAAGACAGGTGCTAAATAAGGATCAATGGCCATGATATTAACCAAAAAAAAAAAAAAGAAGAAGAAGAAAGAAAGAAAGAGAGAGAGAGAGAAAAGAAAGAAAAGAAAAAGAAGAAAACTATCCATTTAATGATACTAGGTCTATAGAAAACCCACGATGGTTAGTAAAGCAAGAAATCAAAAATGCTATTTTCTTTGACTCTTTATGGTCTATTTGAAGATGGAAAAAATGAGGGAAATTTTTCTTATTAAAATTAAAATAGTAAATATGTTTTGCATGTATACTATGTGAGTTGGCCACATAGTTTTTTTTTTTTTTTAAAGGACAGGTGGAAAAGGGATTTTTCAAGTGAAATGAAATTGTAATTAACAGGAAGACATATTTTATATATCCTCAAAGTCTGAATCTCAGACCCTCACATGCAAGGTTGAAACTCTTCCACTCTACCCCATTCCTCATTCCCCCTTGCAAGATTTTGGTATTTTGTTACTTCACAGTGTCTCTGAAAAGGAAGAGGGAAAGAGGCCACTCTGGACAGTTCCCAAATACTACAGAGGCTACAGGAGATATCCATGTGTCTATGGCTAGTAGCCCATTATTACAGTTCTTAAAATATTTAGTGTCCCATTTCAGCTGGTGGGGACCCAGGCATTCTATGTCTCTTGGATGGGATTGCAAAGTATCTCAGTGTCAATCAAATAAATTAATATTTTATCTTCATGGCATCATATCCAGGGCAGCAATAGCTTTCAGCCAAACGGCTGCCAGAAGTTCATGGACACTATCAATAATCTCAATAAGCCTCATGAGAGAGGTTGTTTTACCTGTCCTTAATGCACAGGTCTGTGGGAATAGAGATTTGTTTGTGAGCTTTGAAGCAAAACAGAAAATTAGCTTAACCTCTGAATCAATAGTTCAGAATGGTGGCCCCATCTTACATTCTTACTATTGTTAGTAGCAACATATTTATAAAATCACAGAGTTTAAAATTTATGGGTCAGTTGTTCCCAAAGGGAGACCTCCCTTTTTAATCCCTAATTTCTAAACAGAGCTACTGCACTTCTTCAAGAGAGTCATGGCTACAGGCAGTCTCTGCTTCTAGTTTCTATTTGCATTTTCACTAAGAAAACCAATGTATCATAATATTTCCCTCATTTATTTAAAATATCATCAACAGCTTATAATGGGCACACTTCCTACAACTCTACCAACCTGCTTCTGGCCAACAACCCCGTCTCTGGGAAACATGTAATGACCAATTAGGAATTTCTATTTTTCACTGGAATGGCTCTAGAGGTATAGGTATAGCATGGTGAGTAAAAGGAATGGGGCCAGTCCCTGGCACTTCTCTGACTTATTTTGTGAGAGCCCAAAGTTGAGCATCTCTGTCTATCTGTCAATATCTGTCAAGTACACAGAAAACAGAAGAGATCATACTGATTGTAATGAGGTGGGCTCAATACTCTTTAGCCCAGGAGGTAACTTCTGGCAGCAGGTGGATCTACTTAATGCATTCAGGATTCAGCAGGCATTTACAAGATGCCTGGTATGTGTCAAGGGACTAAGGATGCAGCAGAGAATAAATGATAAATGTATGAGGTGATAAACATGCTAAATACTCTGATTTGGTCGTTACACAACATATATATGTATCAAAACATCAAATTATACCCCACAAATATGTACAATTACAATGTGTCAACAAATAATGAATTTCAAAAAAAAAGAGTATGAAATGCCAGTTCCATGGAGCTCACATTTCCCAAATGATTGCATGTCCTGGCATTGCAAACTCTGGGGGTGAGAAAGAGGGACACAGGCCTGGATGCTCTTATATCCATAGAAAATGTAGGAGGAACAAGTCAGATGTCACAGAACTTCATGTCAGGGATTATTCATATAAATGGTGGCTTTGTGGTTTTAAATAGGAGGTAGGAAAATTATTGTTCTTTCCAAATTATAAGAAATAATAAATAATCACAAAGTTGTCTATGTTGTTTATTAGTAGCCACTGTGCACCACCCTGAATTTGAGGAGGTCTTAAAAGCTTATCCAATATATAGCATTAGTTACTTAGCTATTAATATTTTAACTTGTATTGGAGTATTTTTAAAATTTCCATAAATTATGAACAAATAGTTTCTCACAGGAACATGTCTTCTTTTCAACATATGATAGTAATTCTATGTATTGATGAAAAAACTTTAAAATGTTACAGTCATGCTTTCAAGATGCTCTTTCTGGTCACAACTAGGTATGTGACTGTGGTCAGGGCATTCCACAGCCTCAGCTTCCTCAGCTATGAAATGAAGTTATTCAGGTGGACAATCTTGAGGTTTCCATCAAGCCGTGTTATCTTATAATGCTAAGTAGATCGACGCTGTGGGTTGACTTTGTCCCATGATGTGGTAAGAGATGAAAGAGTAAATGCTATGGTTGGGGCAGGGGAGGATGAGGTAGACATACACACACAAACAGGGCAGGAGACAGAGGAAGGACAATGTGGTATGAACGCCTAAAATTAAGGCTCAATATTGCATGTGCCTTGACATCTGGGGAAAACCAGGAGGTCCTCAGGCGGCCTCACTGCAAGCTCCCCTCCCCACTGTGCTCCCACAGTAAGATCTTCTAGCCAAAGAACCCCCCTTATCAAGGAGTGCAGGCTCAGTTCCCGCTTACCCCTGAGTAGCGGGCTTCAGTTCCCTTCTAGTAGATGTAATTATTCAAACAAGCCAATCACATCCTTCCACGGGAACCAGAGGTAACCCCAACCTCTTGTTACAATGAAGGCTGCCTCCAACATTCCCTGCTTGTTCACGCTGTTCCCAAGAGCAGCCTCTAGGAGGCTCTGTGTGGTGCAGTGTTCTCCCCCTGCTGTGAATGTACGTGATTAATAAACTGCTGTCCATATCACGTGTCCAGTGTCAGGTACCATGTGATTATGGCATCCCTCTGTCACCAATGGGGTGAAGAGTAGGCAATCAAACAGACTCGTTCATGGGCCAAGTTACAGTACAGGGTTGATTCTGAGCACACCGAAAGCAGAGGGGTAAATGGCATCGGGTGAGCAAAAGACAGCAGAGAGGCCAAAAAGATGCAGCAAGGCTTTCTGCAGGCAGGTGGAAACAGCCACAGGAGGCATAGCCAGAGGGAGTCTGGTGAGATCAACATTGAAACACAGGACGCAGAGTCCAGGCAAGATGGTTGGAGGTGGGGACAGGGCTCCAAGATTTTCATAGGTCAGACAAGCAAAACAAAGAAAGGATTAGACCAGTTATCAAGACAAGGACTGAGCCATAGGGGAGCAGATATAAATAAATTGGTGAATGCTCAGTCTCAGGAAAAACACAGAAATTTGATTACTCAGATTGACTCATGGGATATAATATTAGCAGCCAGGTCACCTTAATCCCCAAGTTATTAATATCTGAGTGGTAGACTGGCAATTTCTATTCACTTGCCTCTTCTTCTCTGCCTTTTAATACACAAGACAGACTTGCTTCCAGAGGCTGGAATAGAGCTGATCTATAGGGGGAGTTTGGGAAGACCGCCAGGGTAATTGTGAATGAGGAAAATTCAGAATCCCAGCCCCTTACCATTCTTCTACCCTATCTCATTTTGATCACGTTTCTGTTCTGAGGATTAACACCAAATTTTCAAGACTATTATTCACCTATTTTAAAAACTACAGCGTCTATCCGTAGTTCTGGCACCATGCCAGGTCTTTGTGATTTTTTTTTTTTTTTTCAAAATAATTGGGTGCCTCATTAAATCTGTTAGCTAAACCCCTAGGATTGGAGAGTTGGTTATTGTCAAGATCACATACTTATTCCATTCTCTAATTTTTGAAAGTGACTTTTATCAGGATTATCTTGGCTCCATAATTGGCTAAATCTCTCCATTCCTTTTCCTTTCATTTAAAAACTCTATCCCGTTCTTAGTCACCGTTGAACACCCATTCATTTCCTGGGCTTTCTCATTTGAAGGCAGAGCTACTTCACTTGCATTATCTTTCCTCAATATATTTACTAAAGGCTTCGGTGAGGGCTCTTGTATTCTCCCACGCGTTGTAGGACTACGAACCATATGTGAAGTATTCATTCATTCATTCGACTAGTATTTATTCATGGCACACCTGATATTTACTAAGCATTGCGTAGAAACTTTAGGAACTTAGTGAAGAATACAGTTTTATTTTAAGAAGTGTTAGGTACTCCTTTTTGACATAAAATGTCACAATGAAACCACGATTCTTTTTCTCCCATTCCCTAAAAACTCTTCAGATTCTGGATCGAGGCTTGTACTTGTGAGATTGGTCCTATACTCCTATCCTGCCGACCTTTGCCCTCTGAATATGCAAGTAAGGATGCAAGTAAAACCTAAGTCAGCCTGAGTTAAATGGAACCTGTGTTCCACTAGTCCAACAAATCAGGAAACCATCCAGTTTCATTTCTCTTTCCCTGGAGATCTCTGCCTTGGAGCCTGTGCCTTTGTCTCCAGGTTAGAATTGGTACTCTTCTGGCCACCTGTACAGCTGTTAGGGTAGGAGACTAGGAGACAGGGCTGAGACTTGGATGCCGGGGCTTGCAGAGTGGGTGCAGGAGTTAAAGTCTAACTAAAAGGGGTTGATAACCACAGACAAGGATCCGCTTCAACCGGCTTGTCAGCTAGCTAGGTCACCTTACATGAACTTTCAATAATTACAATATCGTTTACATTGTGGTTCTAAAATTTCTCCGCCCATGAAATCACCATGACAGTTCCAAGAAAATCATATAAAGTACAAACATGGGAGGGAACCCAATTCTAGGAATTACCACCCAAATTCTTAGTAAAAGCCAACTCCTTAGCCTTGAATATTCTTCCCCCTCAATTAGTAAGACTTCAAAAGACCAGAAACCACTGCTCTTTTTGAGCCTGCCCCTCTCTCTAAGAGAAAGAGAGAGAGAGGGAAAGAGAACTCTCCCTTTCAATCTTTCAATAAAAAAAAAAAAAAAAAAAAAAAAAGCTGCTTGCTTTGGCTTATGTGGTATGTCTTGAAATTCTTTCCTCCCAGTGATCACCAAGAACCTGGAAACGCCTCCACTTGGAGGCGCTAACACAGCTATTCTGCATCTGTCCTCAGACGAGCCCTGAGGCTGGGTGCCTGACTTCCAGGATCCCAGCTCCATCTCTCTGTTTCTCCCCTTGTCCAGCATTTTCCAACAACAAAAAAAAAAATGCATAAAAGGTAGATTTAGGCACTCCTGGCTGTCTGAAATATCTTTATTCCTTCCTCACCTTTTATGGCGGGACTGCCTGGGTCTAGCATCCTAGTTTGGAGGACGATGGCCATGACCGGCCATGGTTGTTCAGCATTCCGAAAGGACTGTGCATTGATTTCTAGTGTTTCCGGGTGCTGCTGAATCTACTCCTATTCCCAATCCTTTGTTTGGTCCTATTTTTTCTCTTTGGTGTTCTAAAAATTCACTGTGACTTGCCTGGATTTTTCTCTTGCAGTTTTTGCTGCTGTCTACTTGGCAGTCCTTTCCCTCTGGAGATGCACAGTCTTTGGTTTGGGGAATTATTCTCACATCGTTTCTATTGACTTCTTTTTGTTTATTTATTTATTCAGGATATTATATGGGTACAAATATTTTGGTGACATGTAATGCATTTGCCCCACCCAAGCCAGGGCTACAAGCGTGTCCCTCCCCCATATAGTGCGTTCGGCTTCCATTAGTTATGGGTTTACTCCCTTCTTGATGTCTTTGACCTTAGTATCTCTGTCTCTCTACAGAACTTCCAGTAATCACATGCTAGGAGCCCCCCTCCTATTGTCAATTTCTTTGCCTCTTATTGTACTCTCTGGGAGATTTCTTCAACTTTATTGTTTAAGACTCCTATTTATTTTTTCAGCACACATATTTTTTTTTATTTCAAATAACTCTTTCCTCTTCTCTGATTTCTCTCTTTAGCATAGAATACGTTGCATCTTCTATTATGACTCTGAGAGATTAACTATGAGGTTTTTTTTTTTAAGTGTTCTTTTTTTCTATACATGTTAAACTTCCTCTGTTTATACTTTGGGGATTTTAACTTCAGTTTGTTTATTTTACTATAGTATGTGTCTTTCCTTTTAGAGGTTGTTCTAAAATGTCTGACTCTAAAACGTTTCTAACATTATTCCCTGTCCTTTACATTTGAAACGAAGATGTTAAAAAGCTGACTGTACCATTGTGCACACTGGTGGTCTTGCCAGCAGGTGGGCCTTGATGTTGCACGATTGAGCAGGGAGAGCTTTTTTAGTGGGACACCCCAAAGTCACTGGCTAGAGGCCTTTTCTGCTCTCTTGGGGAGAGAAAGAATCACCCAAGCTGCCGCCTGCCACTGAGTTAGGGCTTTGTCTTTCTGCTAAATCAGTCTCCACAGCTCCCACCTCTTTAAATATACCAAAAACGTGCGAACACCTCTAGCCAGCTCCTGACTCCTTTCTTCTCACAGTTAACCTCATCTTTTATACCTTTTACTGGCATTTTGGAACATGCACGTGTTTAACTAGAAACCTGTACTATTACTTTACAAATCTGATTCCTTGTTTAATTTGTTTATACAAATATAATATATAAGGAATTTCTTCACTCGTTATTCTAGAGATTCTTACTAATTACACAGAATAATACTGATCACCCAGACCATTTTTTCTTTTCCTAACTCGTGTTCCCAAGATATTAGTTTTTATTTATTTGTTTGTTTGTTTATTTATTTTTACTGGGCTAAGTGGCTTTTTATTAGAAAAAGCCAGGATTACAAAGGACTTAAGTATTAGCACTGGGGACCTGCTTTTTGCCAAAGGTAGGTACAACACTGACAGAGTGCCGATTGTACTGTATGTCCTCTTTGGCCACCTTAGGAGTCTGACCTCTCACTTTCCCAGCACAGGGCCAGGGCACCATGGACTTTGCCTCCAAGCGTGCAGCCGGCTACTTCCAGAGTTGTCAGCGCCTCCATCCGACACTGGCCCAGGGTGGCCTCATCTTCCAGGGTCATGCCTGCCAGGAGCATGGCTGGATCTTCCCAGGCAATGCCCTGCAGTGAGGCTATATGAGACTTGATTTGGGTGACCATCTCTTGGATGGTCACCTCGAGGGTGGGTAGCTCCTGAACCTCAACCCCACAGCCGCTACCACGGGGGTGGGATCTAAAAAGACGAAGGAGGGAGGGCGCGCATACCCTCACCGACGGCTGCCTGCCCCATCACTGCTGGAGATTAGTTTTAATTGTTAAGGAAAGTGGAACAGTCTCTTTTGAGAGAATCTCTTTTGTAACCAGCCTAGAAGCCTTGGCTGAACATGAGAGGAGGACTGTGGAGGTGGCACATGCTGTAGTCCAAGGCTACATTTTGTGGAAACGTGGGTAGACTCCTCCTGGTGGACCCACACAGCAATGCCTGGAGGACGCCGGCAAGTAAAAATAAACCTGAAAGAGGGCTGGGTTCCACCCCACGTTCCCTCCCAGGGGCCTCTCTGGCAGGGCCTCCTGCCGAATTGCATATTTTTGTCATGCTAGATTCCACTAGGCGGTGAGAGTAGTAATACAATTATCACATAATTTGCCAAAGCATATTCCAAGAATAATTGCCAGAAGGTGTGTGTTCGGCTTGTGCATCCATATGCTCCTGGTAAGATTTAGAAAGCAAGAAAAAGGGAAGGAAGAGAAAAGATTAAGTCCAGGAAAAATGAAAAAAAAAAAGAAAGAAAGAAAGAAAGAAAGAAAGAAAGAAAGATTGATTGAAAAGGAAAGAAACTGAAAAAGAGAGATGATTCCAATGATGAGTGAGAGAGCTGCTACTCTTTGAGCCGTACATACATTTCCTCTATCTAAATGCATCATAAGTAACCTCAATTAGACCTATTGGGTTTTTTTGTAACAACTTAATGTATGGATTTTCAAGTGGAATTTTACACGGCTGTCTGAATAATACAAGAGTGAATCCTGCAGCATTGTATATCATCCTAGCCATTTAGGACTGTCGACTCGGAACTGGTTCGCAAACAGAACATTATGAAGCTGTTAACTATAGCTCATTCTTCCTGAACCTCATTATTTTTCACAGTGCATCTACTGGTAAGCAAAATGAGTTGGATAGCACACAAGACCAGATATATGTTTTTTCAAAATAAACTCAGGGACCTTGAGTATTACAAAATCTTAGTTAATTTACCTCATTTCCTTCAGAACTATGCTTAAACCTCACCCCCTCTGAGAGGCCTTGTGTGCCAGCCCTGCCGCCACCACTGGCTCCATTTATGAATGCCTTGCCCTGACTCCCTGATCCTCCCACTAATCCTAGGTTTAGCGTGCCCCTTCCTCTCCCATGGGGCCAATTCCTATTGAACTGCTCCAGTTCAGCCGAGCCAGGTAGAATGGGACTGTTGGTCTATGACAAAAGCAAGCTCACGCCCTTTGTCTGACGAGTACCGTATTTTAAATTGGACACAAGGAACAACAGAAATGCATTCCTTCCGTCCAGCTTGGAATGCAGAAATACTCTCTGAATAATCTGTGGTCATTTTGTTCTTCACATTGCAAATCCTACAAGGGTAAAACTTTACCCTAAATCTACTTAAACTTTTTTTTTTTTTTTTTTAACAAACAAAATTTAAGCCAACCTACCATGGCTTACATGAAAACGGAAGCAGTTTTCTCCAAGCTGATATGCTTGGAGAGTATACTTGCAACTCAGAGATCAAGGATCTGTCTTAGTTGAAAAAAAAACAAGCACCAATGGGAGTTCTAGTAGGTCGTCTTTTCCTTCTTCAGGGGAAGTTGTTGCTCTATGTCATGAGAAATGCAGAGGACCTGACATTCAGAATAACTATGAAGCAATGTGTGTAGAAATAAAACTCCCCGCTCAGACATAGCACATCCCTTTTCACTTCTGTATGGCTCCTATTTTAAACAGCACTGCAGTGGCTGAAGCATTCACATTTCATTTCAAACCTGTGTGGAAAGTGAACCTATATATTTTCTGTTGGTGGGAACTTACGTTGGTGGGCTAAAATGGCTCCTTTATGATGTGGACTAAAAAGTCCAAAATTATAAACAGATCTTAAAACCTTTAAAAAAACGTTATGATCCTCACCCAAAGAAGACCTCCAAGCTTCCTAATGTACTTGACTAGGACAGACTGGTGTCACACGAGGACTAATAAAAAAATCTGTACTGAACTGAAATATTTATGTCTCAAATGGTGACAAAAAAGAGAAACCAAATGTGAAAATTCGCCTGGGTGTTCCCCTGGTTCAAACAATTCCCATTAAATGAATCAAGATGCTCCAGTGCCTTCTCATAGCAGGACTTGCCCAACACTTCTGTGATGGTTAATTTTATGTGTCAACGTGACTACGTCACAGGAGTCTCCATATATTTAGTTAAACATTATTTTGCTGTGTGTCTTTGAGGGGGTGTCTGCAAAAGATTAGCATTTGAATTGGTGGACTGAGTAGAGCAGATGGTCCTCCCCAATGTGGGTGAGGCTCATCCAATCCACTGAGAATCCAATCCACTTTGAGAATTTTCCAAACTATTTTCCATAGAGCGTAAACTAATTTACATTCCCACCAATAGTATATAAGAATTCTCTTTTTTCTGCATCCTCAACCAACATTTGTTATTTTTTGTCTTTTTAATAATAGCCATTCTGACTGAGATAAGATGATATCTCATTGTGGTTTTGATTTGTACTTGTCTGATGAGTAATAAAGTTGAGTATTTTTGCATATACTCAATAGCCATTTGTATGTCTTCTTTTGAAACATGTCTATTCATGTCCTTTGCCCACTTTTAAAAGGGATCATTGGTTGTTTTGTTGAGTTGTTTGACTTTCTTGTATATTGTAGATATTAGTCCCCTGTTGGATGAATAGTTTGCATATATTTTCCCCCACTCTACAGGTTATTACTTTACTATGTTGTTTATTTATTTTTCTGTGCAGAAACTTTTTAGTTTAATTAAGTCCCACTTGTCCATTTTTGTTTTCGTTGCCTGTGCTTTTGAGGTCTTAATCATAAATTCTTTGCCTAGACCAATATCCAGAAAAGTTTTCCCTAGGTTTTCTTCTAGTATTTTCATAGTTTCAGGTCCTATGTTTAAGTTTTTAATCCATCTTGAGTTGATTTTTGTATATAGTGAGAATTAGGGGTCCAGTTTCACTCTTCTGCATATAGCTGTCCAATTTTCCCAGGACCATTTAATGAAAAGAGTGTCCTTTCCCTAAGGTATGTTCTTTTCAGCTTTGTCAAAGATCTGTTGGCTATAAATACATGGCTTTATTTCTGGGTTCTCTATTGGTCTATGTCTTTACATGTATACCAGGACCATGCTATTTCAAGACTATAGCCTTGAAATATAATTTGAAGTCAGGTAATATGATGCCTCCAGCTTTGTTCTTTCTACTTTTTTGCCCAGAAATTACTTTGGCTATTTGGGCTCTTTTTGGGTTCCATGTGAATTTTTGGATTGTTTTTTTCTAATTCTGTGAAAAATGATGTTGGTATTTTGATAGGAATTGCACTGAATCTGTAGATTCTTTTGCATACTATAGTCATTTTAATAATATTAATTCTTCTGATCCTTGAGCAGGGGATATTTTCCCATTTGTTTGTGTCATCTACAATTTTATTAGTGTTTTGTAGTTTTTCTGTACAGATCTTTCACCTCCTTGGTCTTTTATATCCCTAGGTATTTTTTTTTTTGTAGCCATTGTAAATGGAATTGCATTCTTTATCTCTTCCTCAGCAAAATTTTTATTGGTGTATAGAAATGCTGGTTTTCGTACATTGATTTTGTATCCTGGAGCATTTCTCGTAGGGTCAATCTAGTAGTGATGAATTCCCTCAGCATTTGCTTCTCCAGGAAAGACTATTTCTACTTCATTTATCAAGGTAAATCTGGCTGCAAATAGAAATTTTGGCTGGTAATTTCTTCCTATCAGCACTTTGAATAGATCATCCAATTTTCTTCTGGCCTGTAAGATTTCTGCTGAGAGGTCCACTGTTAGCCTGATGGAGTTTCCTTTATAGGTGACTAGATGCTTTTCTCTTGCTGTTTTTAGAATTCCCTTTCTCACTTGCTCTTAAGACAGTCTCATTATAATGTGCTGTGGCAAAGTCATCTTGTGCATTGTATTACCCTGGGGATCACTGAACCTCCTGATCTGGATATCTAAATCTCTTGCTAGACTTGGGAAGTTTTCATCTTTTATTTATAGTTTTTTTTTTTACAATTTTTTATCTCTCTCCATCCTTGGAGATATCGATAATTTATAAATTTTTTTGTTTTATGCTGTCCCAAATGTCTTGAAGGCTTTGTTCATTCTTTTTTATTCTGTTTCTTTTATTTTTGTCTGACTGGATTGTTTCCACAGGCCTGGCTTCAAGTTTTAAAATTCTTTCTTCTGCTTGGTCTAGTCTATTTTTTTTAAGCTTTTAAACCTATTTGTATTCCTTCAATAAATTTTTTCTGTTTCAGAATTTCTGTTTGAGTTTTTTTCCCTAAGATATCTATCTTTTTGGTAAATATCTCATTCATATCCTGAATTGTTTTTTTTTTTTTTTTTTTTTTTTTTTTTTTGAGACAGTGTCTCACTTTGTTGCCCGGGCTAGAGTGAGTGCCGTGGCGTCAGCCTAGCTCACAGCAACCTCAAACTCCTGGGCTTAAGCGATCCTACCGCCTCAGCCTCCCGAGTAGCTGGGACTACAGGCATGCGCCACCATGCCCGGCTAATTTTTTTTTTTCTATATATATTTTAGTTGGCCAGATAATTTCTTTCTATTTTTTTAGTAGAGACGGGGTCTCACTCTTGCTCAGGCTCGTCTCGAACTCCTGACCTCAAGTGATCCACCCGCCTCGGCCTCCCAGAGTGCTAGGATTACAGGCGTGAGCCACCGCGCCCGGCCCATATCCTGAATTGTTTATCTGCATTCTTTCTATTGGTTTTTATATTTCTCTTACATCTCATTGAACTCCTTTAAAATCAATATTTTAATTTTTTATCTCGGATTTCAGGACATTCTTTTTGGTTAAGATCTCCAGCATTGGTAAATGCTGGAGAATTATTGTGCTCCATTGGGGGTATCATATTACCTTCTTTTTTCATGTTTCCTGATTCTTTACATTGATTTCTGCACATCTGGCATAACAATCACTTCCTCCTATTTTTAATTTACTTTCATTCAAGAGGGGTACTTTTTCCTGAAGATGTGTCTATGATGTTGGTGGATAGGGCCCTTTGGCTTTGCTTCCGGATGTGCGCAGTAGTGAAGTGTCTCTATGATTTCACTGGCTATAAATTGTTAATAGTATCTGTGGTTTCCTTGGTGAGTTAGGGTGCGGTTATTGTTGGATCCTATGGTGAAATTGTGCTGGGGACTGGAATGCCAGATGGGCCCATCTTTAGGTTTCAGTAGTAGCAGTGGTGGGCTATCTATCCTTGTGTGTGTCTGTCCTTGTGCCCCAGGGTGGTGTACACTGGCACTTGTGTTGGCAGTTCCAGATCTCTAGGTGGCTTTCTCAGATGTGGTTGCAGTAGCGGTGTACCAGGTGGGTGAATGGCTCATAAGCACCTGGGCAGCTGGTGTCGTGAGGGCAATGGTGGCACCACTAGTGAGATGGGCTTCTAGGTCCCAAGCACTGTGTGCTTGTGTTGGCAGTGGTTGTAATGGACTGTGCAAGCCAGTCTCTAGGGGAGCAGGTGGCACTTTGTAGGTAGAAGCTAGCTGAGGTGGTAGTGGTAGGGTATTTATGCCCAACTTCAGTCCCCCAGGAGGAGAGCTTGGGTGTCCCAGATGGTGAGTTGTGCAACCCTCAGGATGCTATATACTGCACTCTGTCTTGGTATGTGTGTGGGGGTAGGGGAGTGTGAAACAGGTGAGGCCAGACCAATCAAGCTTCTGCTTAGGTACCACAGTGGTGAGTGCATGTACTAGCCATGACAGGCTGCAGCAGAGTGATCCTCAGGCCTTTGGTGGAATGCTTGGGTGAAGGGTGGCTGCTGCTATACTGAGGTCCTGTCACGGGGAGGGTGCAGCTGGCCACAGCAGCCACAGCCTTGGCCAGTAAGTGGGGGATTTGCATCCCTCTCATGCCCCAGTGCCAATCTCAGCAGGGCTTGCTCCCCAGTCCTGGCTGTTGCAGCTGACCCACTGTTCCATGAGACCTGGTAGTTTGTACTTAATCCACAACTCAGCCCCAGGCTGTAGGAGCCCCCACCCAGCTCTAGACCAAGGCTCTGTGGCAACTCTCTCCTTCCACTCAAGTCCCGGGGGCGGTGCCCGCTTTGAATGCCGTCAGCTGCAACCTACACAACACTTACTTCTCACTCCTGGTTGTGGGAGTCCACCCCCTACTCATGTCCCAGTTCTGCAAGCAGCAGTCCAAGTTTCTCTAATGCCTAGGACTGGCACTGCTGTTTCCCAGGACCACATACAGTCTTTTAATAGCTAGGATTGAGAATGCCTTCAAGCTTTAGCTGCTTAGGTTTCAGAAACAGCTTGGGATCCAGGGTGACTTCCCTCTCTGTAGCAGTTCCTTCCCATAGTCTCCTCATCACTCCCTAAGTTAGATTCAGGACTCCGGAGGGTCAAGATGTTCTCCCAGGGCCTGGATTATGTAATTCCCCAGTGGGAAAGTGGACTGCAGAAAGACTCTCACTTACTCTCTGCCGGCCAAACAGGCTGCCAGTTTTCTTTCACCTTCCCAGTTTTTGGGGTTCTCTGTCACTTTTCTGTCACACTCTTGTATTCCCTCTTGGACAATGTATTCAGAGTGCGATTGTGTCTACACACTATTTTGGTTCTTCTAAGTGGATAAGGTGTGTTTGAAATGCTTCTAGTTAGGCATCTTTAAAATGCCCTTTCTAGCTCTTTTTCTAATAATTGAGGTCTTTAAATTCTTAGCCACTATCTCTTCAAATATTTCTTTCTTTCTCATCTTTGCTCCTTTTCTCTAGACTCTAATTAGACCATTTGAAATTGTCCTCAAGGTCTAGCCTGTTTCATTTTTTTCATTTTCTTCTCTTTATTTTGCAATTTGCATAAATTCTATTCACTTGTTCAAGTTTATTGATCCCTTCCTCTTCCATGTCTTATATGCTATTAGGCTTATTGAATAAAGTTTTTACTTCTGATATTATACTTTTTATTTGTAGCACAGCCATTTGATTCTTTTTATAGTTTCTGTCTCTCTGCTGAGATTTCCTCTACTTTTTATGGTCCATTTTCCACTAATCCTTTAACATATATAGATAGATATAAATAATAATCTGTCTGATAATTCCACCTTCTGACTCACTCCTTGGTCCACTTCTATTGACTATTCCTCCCTTGATCTCAAGTCGTATTTCTTGTTTCTTCATATAATTCATCAATTTTTACTGTGGTTCAAACATTGTAGGTAAAATAATATTAGAGACTAAAGTAAATAATAGTAAACCTCCAAAAAGAATACACTCCTACCAGAGTGGAGTCAGGCTAATCTGTATTTGAGATGGGTCTGAGCTTAGTTTTGCTTTAGTTAGATTCAGTTAATCACTGGTTTTACAAGGTTGAAGACACGATTAGGACTTTCTCTTTAGCAAGATTGAGTATCTGAGCACTGGCAAGCCTTACCTTTCTTTATCTATGGTAGATTTTTCTTCTACTGGTCCACCAAGAATGAAAGCAACTGTGGGTCTCTTCTCTCATGGAAATAGCTTTTTACTTTCTGGAATTTAGTTAACTGTCTTTCTTTGGATACTTAGCTCTGATGGGTTTGAAAAGCTAGACTGCTGTGGAGTATCTGGCTTGAGGTCAAGATTAGAACAAGAGTGACAGTCTCTTATAACTTCCTACATCTATCTGGATGTGGAAGTTCCACCATGTTTTTTTTCATTTTTATATTTTCAGCATCTGGACTGGTACTGGTACTTGGTAGTCACTCATTAAAATTTTTGTTGAATACATAAAAAAAGAATGGTATTAATAAGACACCTAATTACTTGTATTAATCAGACATCATATGGGGAAAAGATAAAAATAAATTTGCCCAGAATTTTTTGAAGAGGAAAAGATTACATAAATAACAGAACTATTTAAGTCATTTTTAGTAATGCTGCCATTCTAAGGCAACTTTGTACTTGGAACCACTATTATTTATCATGATCTTGAAACACTGAAGTCTGTATAGATTTTGTAGATGAAGAAAAATCATTGTAATTTGTGCAGATATAATTATGACATTAACTGAGAAGGGAAAAGTAAACTCTAATGTATTTAGTGGAAAATATACAAATTTAGAATTTTTTTTTAAATGGAAGAGTTGAACTGGTTCATTAGTCATGACTTTTCCAGGTTTAAAATGAATACAATTATATTACTAGTAAAACCTCATTACCGTCCATGGAAATGTCCTGTGGCTACACTCAGCATTTCTTCTCAATCTCATGATTGACTATGGAAAATTGTTAAGCCTATGTTTCCCCTTGGTTCATATTAGGCTGAGAAATTAGACTGAATTGTCTGTATCATTCCCCTTCTAACTATGTGCTTCCAGATAATATCATAACCAGAGCACTGAGAAGACATTTCCTTATCCAGGAGAGATTGATTATTCAAATTAACTTTGGCAGAGTGAACTTGCTTCTATATTATCTAAATAGCTACTTGGTTTTACTGACAGGCACGTGAAACAAGGGTCAAAACAGTCACTGTACGATGAGTGTACTTGTGGCAGCAAATACCACAGGCAAGCCAGGGCTGGCTCAGCGAAACAATTTTTCAGATCTCCGTCTCCATAAAGACTGAATGTAGCTGCCCCCCATTCAGTTCGGGTTGGGGGACAGAGCAGATTATTAAGAAAACACTTCAAATGTGGCCACAGCCACACATTAGTAGCCACAGTGCAGCAATAATGTGTTGACTTGGTACTGAAAAAACGTTGCTCAGTACCTACTAATTTGGATTATGAGCTAAGAAAGCTGTCTATTTTCTCACTCCAAGGAAAGGTAATATTTAGTAGGAACAGTTTGTGCAATGAGTCATTTGCATCCGTAAAAATACATGTTATAACACACCCCTAACAGGATATTTGTTTAGATGTTCTTAGACTCGGTTGCCTTGGGAGTATGCTGGCCTCCTATTTGCATCCCATGATAGTTTAAGATGGTGACTTGATTCTTTAAAACCCTCCATGATAGGAAACTTGGATGATCCTTGAGAGCATCTTTCACTCTCTTGCAGCAATTAGGATCAGCTGGTAGATCTTTACTAATGGCCCCCAGATGGGAAAACAGGCGTTAAGAGGAGGCAGGATATTTATCCATATAAGTCTGTCAGGAAACTCTTTTATCCAATGAGTCCACGGAGGCTTATTTTGACAACTGGAAAAGAATCAAACATGCACTTTTAACCAGACAGGGTGCAAGCATTGCCATTCCAGAAGGTATTTTAGCTGCAACTTACCACTCAGCTCTATCACTTGTATGTATACTACTCGAAGAGTTACAGCAACAAACAAATTCAAACTAGTAAAACAAAGATGTATTTGTTTAGTAGAGGTTTAGCAACCAAGGGAAAACCTACCAATAATTCAGATGGAGACTTAGTCATTGGAAGTTTTTAATGACTCTAAGGAGGTACATTATACAGGCTTGTGTGGGTTAAATCACAGCTGAAAGATGCCGTGCTAATGGATGAGAAAGTATGTGGTTGTATCTGAGATACTGAGGACATCCAATTATATTTATTACCTGCCTCCTATTAAAGCTTTTTTCTGTTTTTAACTCTTGTGTTGGTAGTGGGAATATGGAGGTTACAGTAGGATTTGTCCTAAGAATTTGGAAATGATTGAAGTACAAGTCAGACTTTAAGAGATCAGCTCAGAATGAATCAGAGCACAAAAGAACCCTGGGACCTCATTTGTGCAATGCCCTATAAAGAGCAATGATCAAAATAATCTATAATGGTTTAGCCTAACACAATTAACATGAGACAACTCTTGCCATTAGTACATTAGCCGTTCATAAAGCCTGAGAGGTTAATATTGATTCTATGCAACCATTCACAGGCAGAGATATATATCTTTCTGGCCAAAAAGGAAAAATACAGTTCTTAAAGCGGAGTAGGAAATGCCTTGGAAGTGAACATTTTATTTCCAATTCTCAATTCCCTGTTTCATTTTGCTAAATGGGTTTAAGGAGCAATGATGACAATCTGCTAAGATTTGCATACTCAAGCAACAGTATGAATCATCATAAGAATCATCTTTTGTTGCTACATTTTAGCTTAGTCAATGTCCAGACAATCAGTGTGTATTGAGTATCTTCTTTGATAAAAGTATTTTGAAGAAAAACAAAAGATGATCCTTCTCTCCCAAGGGACTTTCAATTTTCTACCTGGCACATGAATATTTGCATCTTAAAATGGAAGGCAATGAATAAAAATGAAAAGCAAATTTAATGGTGAATTTTCAGGCTCTAGTAGAGATGATATTTTGAATGAACAAGTCTATTTATTTATGGTTCTTTTTTATTTTAATAGTACATGGAACAGTAAAAGCGGGGGGAGGGGAGAGAGATTGAGGTATCCCTTGTATCCCTCCCCAGAGACAATCTCTATCATCAGTTTTTAAAATATATCCTAAGACATATATATATATAAAATAGCATCTGTTTTTCATTTAAAATATATCTTGGAAATCATTCCATATCATTACTGTTAGAGTTGCTACATTCTTTTAATAGCTATATGCTCTCAACATATGCATTGCTCCAATGTCTTCTATTTCTGCTCTACATAATTCTGTTGAAAGATCTAAGGCTGGGCTCATCTCTGTAATCCTGGTATGCCTAAGGAATTATTTTTTCCATTTTGAAGTCTAGTTAATTTACTAGAATATTTTGATCATTATGTTAAAAGTTTTTGGCACTTAAATATTCAGTTCAGGCTTCTTTTGGGTATGAAAAGTTTTCTTAAATTGCATGATTAGATTTTGTTTTCCATTTCATTCTCAGATTCTTTTCTTCAGAATAGCAAATATTTGTTGATTCACTTGTCTTCCATATTTATCATTTTCGAAAATTATTTTAACCCTTTGCTCATATCTTCTTCATTCACTTGCTGTTTTCAATGCTGCCACACCCATATTTCTTCCCATATTTTCAATAATCTCTAATTTCCCTTGTGTTGCTTCCAAACAGGACTTCATATTTAATGATTTTTATTTTCTTTCTTCCATTTATTTCCTAAGCTTGACCAGCTCATGTTTCACCTTCTTCCATGGCTTCTCCACATCTTTCATGACCTCTTACATGCATGGTTTAAGTTTCTATTTTATGGAACCTATTGCTTTCTTTAAGAAAAAAAGTAACATAGGCCAGTATTTTAAACACAAATATCATTTTCTTTTGGGAAGATTTTTTTAGGTGCATGCTCTCCATCTGCCATTTGTATTTGTTTTTTCTAATTCTGTCTACATTACTTCTGTACTGAATCTGTTCTTGGTTTTTCTCCTCACTCCAACCCACCCCTCACTTTATCACTTGTCTTTGGATAAGGTGAGTTCTTTGTGAGGCAGGTATTTACAGGTTGTTAGGGAGGGTCTTTGTGGTGCAGGGTTGGGTGAGGGTCCTTCCAGCAGCTGCAGGAGGCTCCCAGTGCATATCCTCTCCCATCACCCACCTCACAACTATGGCATGACGGTGTTCATTTCCCATTCACCCACAACCGCTACTTATCCTTCCCCCACGAGCAGCTCACCACCGTTCTCAACAAAGGATGGTCGTTTTGCCCCTGAGGTTGTGCCACCTGTGCTGAAGATCTGTGTTCTGTTGGCTTTGTCTATGAACTGCCATTGCAAGCACCCTGACTCAGTGTCTCCACTCACCTCTCCTTGACATTGTTCAATGTACTCATCCACCCTTGCTCACATACTGGGGCTTGGGGTGGCAGATGTCTTCTAGTTCCACTGAAAATGGATCTTATCTATCCTATTTCCAATCTCATTTCCTGAGGAAAAAATGGAAGTAGCACTCTCTTTACTCCACCGTAAAAGGAACACATTCCCACAGCTGTTCATCTGGGCATCTCCACCAACACACACACCTTCCCCATAGGAGGACATAACTTGTGCTCACTCTAGGTTGCTCCTTCCCCAGTGAAGACCGTAGGTGGCAATGTGAAATGCAGCAGAATCTCCTAACTTCTCCATAATATTACCAAGCACAGTAATACACTGGGAAACAAAAGATTAGGAAAAAGATTTTACTTCATTCAGTACCCAAGAGAGCTCAGACAGCTCCATTTGGAACTCAGAAAAAGGGCAGAGCTCAGTTACAGTGAAGAATGGGTGTTGGTTCCCATTGATTTTCTTATTCTATGTTTCTTCTTTGAGGGAAGGTAAACAACGAATGCATTCTATGTAAACACACTCATAGTGTTGAAGTTGTAGGGTAAAAATGGTCTTTTATCAAAGATAATAATGTTTACTGAGCACTTAGCTATGTACCATGTGCCTATGTTCTAGGAATTTTCTGTGTTAAAACTTTATGTTGAGGCCGGGCGCGGTGGCTCACGCCTGTAATCCTAGCCCTCTGGGAGGCCGAGGCGGGTGGATCGCTCGAGGTCAGGAGTTCCAGACCAGCCTGAGCAAGAGCGAGACCCCGTCTCTACTAAAAAAATAGAAAGAAATTATCTGGCCAACTAAAATATATATAGAAAAATTAGCCGGGCAAGGTGACACATGCCTGTAGTCCCAGCTACTCGGGAGGCTGAGGCAGTAGGATCACTTAAGCCCAGGAGTTTGAGGTTGCTGTGAGCTAGGCTGACGCCATGGCACTCACTCTAGCCCGGGCAACAAAGCAAGACTCTGTCTCAAAAAAAAAAAAAAAAAAAAAAACAAACAAAAAAAACTTTATGTCAATATAACTATAGATTGGTGTGCATTTATAATAATTAATACAGAGAGATCCCTTGAACTCTAGCTAGTCTCTCACAATGGTAATGTCTTGCAAAAGTGTAATATAATATCACTACCAGGATACTGACATTAGTACAGTGAGGACAGACTATTTCTATTACTCCAGTGATCCCTCTTATTGCCATTTTGTAGCCAAACCCACTTTCCTCTACTTCACCTTCTACGTCACTCCTGGAAAACACTAATCTGTTCTTCATTTCTATAATTTTGTCATTTCAAGAATGTTATATAAATGGAATTATACAGTATGTAAGCTTTTGGGATTGGCTTTTCTTCACCCAGTCTAATTTTGTAGAGATTCATCCAGGTTGTTGCGTGTATCAATAGTTTGTCCCTTTTTATTGCTGAGTAGTATTCTAAGGTGTGGATGTATCAGTTTGTTTAACCAATAACCTGTTGAAGAACATCTAGATTATTTCCAGTTTGGGGTTTGCTGTGGGATAAATTGTGTGCCAAAAATTTATGTTGAAGTCCTGAGCCTTAGTAACTCAGAATGTGACCTTATTTGGAAGTAAGATTGTTGCATGTATCATTAGTTAAGATGACACATATTGTAGTAGGATGGGCCCCTAATCCAACGTGACTGGTGTCTATATAAAAAGGGGAAATTCGGACACAGATAGCTATGCAGGGAGGATGCCGCATGAACATGAAGGCAGAGATCATGGTGATGCACCTACAAGCCAAGGAATGCCAGTCATTGCCAAAAACCCACCAGAAACCAAAAAAGAGGCATGGAACACATTCCTCCTCCCAGCTTCAGAAAGAACCAGCCCTGCTGCTACCTCGATCTCAGACTTCTAGTCTTCAAAACTATGAGACAGTAAATTTCTGTTGTTTAAGCTATCTAGTCTGTAATACTTTGTTACAGCAGTTCTAGCTAATGAATACAGAACTACTGCCAAGAAAGTTGCTGCAACACTCGTGTACAAGTTTTTGTGTGGACACAGTCTTCAATTCTCTGCCTAGGAGTGCAAATGCTAGGAAGATAAAATGGTAGTTGCAAGTTTACTTTTCTAAGAAACTGCCAAACTACTGTTTATCCTTGAAGCACACAGGTTTGAAGTGCATGGGTCAACTTGTATGCAAATTTTTTAAATAAATATATTGGAAATATTTTTAGACATTTGTGACAATGTGAAAACTTGTAGAAAAACAGTGTAGCCTAGAAATATCAAAAACATTAAGAGAAAGGTATATGAAGAATGCATAAAATATATGTAAATACTAGTCGATTTTATCATTTACTACCATAACAATATACACAACTCCATTGTAAAAAGTTAAAATTTATCAAAACTCAAATATACAAACACAGATGGTACATGGCACCATTCGCAGTCAAGAGAAATATAAACAAACATAAAGATGCAGTATTAAGTTATAACTGCATAAAATTAACTGTAGCATATACTGTATTATGATAATTTTGCAGCCACCTCCTGTTGCTATTGTGATGAGCTCAATTATCCTCTTAAAATGCCATGTGACCCTAATCATCTCCACGTGAGCAGTTCATCTCTCCAGTAAACTACATATTGCAGCAAAAAAAAAAAATGATCTCTTGAGGTTCTCGCATGTTTTTCATCATGTTTAGTGCAATGCCACAAACCTTGAATAACACCTTAGGGACCCTTACAAAGTGCCACTACTGACACTGAAAGTGATCCCAATTAGCAGAGAAAAGTCATGACATTACAAGAAAAATTGAATTGCTTGGAATGTACCTTAGATAGAGGTCTGCAGCTGTGGTTCCTGCCCTTGCAGACAGATGATGTAAACTTACGGCATTGATAAATACAGTATGGTACTTACGTGACTATTGTATAAGAGATTCATGTGGGACTTATCAGAAGTTTTGGTTCATTTTTGCCCATGGATGTCCAATTGCTCCAGAATAATTTGTTGAAAATGCTATCATTTGTCCATTGAATTTATTGTGCACCTTTGTCAAATATTAGTTGATAATATTCGTATGAGTCTATGTCTGGTTTCTCTATTCTGTTCCATTGATCTATATCTCTGCCAATACCACACAGTTAATAAGTATTGAAATTGAGAAAATGGATTCTTTCAACTTCACTTTTTGTTTTCTGAAAATTGTTTAGCTATTCTAGTTCCTCTGTCTTTCATTATAAATTTTAGAATACTTTTGTCTATATATACAAAAAATCTTATTGGGATTTTGATGGAATTGTGTTAAACCTATATATCAGTTTGGAAAGAATTGACATTACTATCTTGAATCTTCCAATCCATGGATATGGTACGTCTCTCAGTTTATTTAGATTTTCTTTGACTTCTTTGATCACCACTGTATAATTTTCCGTATACAAGTCTTATATATGTTTTGTTAGATTTACACCTAACATTTCATTTTAATTTTTAGCAATTGTAAATGGTATCATATTTTTTATTTCGGTGTCTACATATGCATTACTATAACACAGAAATACAATTAATTTTTGGATGTATATCTTTTATTCTGTGACCTTGCTGGACTCACTCATTAATTCTAGGAGTTTTTATGTAGATCTCTTGTGATTTTCTACATAGACAATCATGTTGTTTCTCCACTGTTGTCAGAGAATACATTTTGTATGGCTCAATTCTTTTAAATTTATTGAGGTATGTTTTGTGTCCCACAATGTGGTTTATCTTGGTATATTTTCTGTGAGCACTTAAAAGTACATGTACACTGCTGTTGTTTTGTGGAGTGTTCTTTAAATATCAATTACATCCTTTTGGTTGATGGTGATGTTGCATTCTTCTCTATCCCTTCTGGTTTTCTGTCTAGTTGTTCTACCCATTTTTGAGAGAGGAGTGTTAGGAATTCCAGTTATAATTGTGAATTTGTCTATTTCTCCTTTCAAGTCCATCAGTTTTGTTGCAAATATTTAGCAACTGGTTTTTCTGGTGCATACACATTTAGAATTGCTGTCTTTCTTTTTGGTCGACTGACATTTTTATCATTATATAATGTCACTTTCTGTCTCTAATAATTTTCTTTGCCCTGAAGCCTAATTTATCTGATATTACTATATCCTTGTTTCCTTTAATTAATATTTGTATAAAATAAATTTGTTTTATGTAGTATCCAGGGTTTTTAATTGTACTTAGAGGATTTGATAGGGAAAACTATGTCTACCCCATCTTCCTGGAAACAAGAGTCTGTCTTAGGTATTTTACATTTACTCATTTAATTCTCACAATAACCTTCTGAAGTGGAATTACTAACCTCTCCATTTTACATTTGGGGAAACTGAGTCACAGAGAGGTTAAGTAGCTTGTCTAAGGTCACAAGCTAATAGTGGCAAAACTAGGTTTCAAACTCAATAACTTAGGCTCCAGAGTCAGTACAGTACCTTAGAACTCCTTTCAAGTAATAAATCTTCATGAGCAAGCTCCTGATTTGTCTTAGTTGGTCTGTCCCTGCAGGGCTGGACTCCTGATTATTTTAGAATAGTTGGGAGTGCCCTCCATGGAACAGAGCCCACAGGTTATATGTCCCACCCTTTCCCCACCCCTTATCCACAAAAGTACACCAAATTTAAAAGACACAGGACTATAAGCATAAAAATGATCAATCACATCCCTTATTTTTGAAACTCCATCATGAGAGCTAACAATAACCTCAAAATGAGAGTTACAAATGTAATCATAATTAACCCTTGTGCATATCAATCACATTTGTTTGAGTTCAACGCTTTTTATTTTCTTCCAAATTCTTGCTGCATTATCTTCAAGGCTCTTTAAGTCACTTTCATCCTCTCAGCCTTTATCTCAAGTCATCTCCAACCCTTTTAATAAAATTTAAACAATGCTGTTACCTTCTTCCACACTGCAAGTTACAAAAACATTAAGATGGGAAGAACTTCAGGGATCTTTTTACAGGTGACAAGATAACTAAGTGAACTAAGCAATGTTACACTGCTTCACAGAGGTAAAACCATGACTAGAACGCGGTACTACATATCATATGCTACACACTGACTGCCGTCTCCAGCTCTGACAAAGGCGTAGGAGATGATTTCTTATTATTTCTCATACAAGTCCCTTCAATTCCTTTCATTTAAACATAATGCAGAAACACCATTAAGAAGAATTCCCACTGCAAAAACTGGGGGAAGGCAATGGAGGAGGACACACAGTGGTCACCCCGTCAATAAAGCTGAATGTACAGACTCTCTGTTTGTTCCATCACACAGATGATAGCAAACCTGCCTCACCAGCAAATCAGTCTGATTCAATCTCAGCGCTCCTGCTCCTCCTCTCCATCTGGCCCAAACTGGAATCTTTCTCTCAGGTCTTTTCAGCTTCCTGAACAAGTGCCAGCCCCCTGTGGCTTGCTGCTGCCAGCCTGAATACAGTAATTTTCCAGAAGTCTCTGGTTATGCCACATTCCTCAAGGAAGAGAAATATCATTAAAGTGACTTCACAGTCCTATGAACATGCCACTTGCAGCCCTCTTGTTCTGTTTGGTGACCTACACCACCCACTACAATCAACAAGGGGCATCCAGATTCCAGTCCCAAATCCCTGCAGACCCATGTGAACACACTGTTGTGAGAGCATGCACAATACAGATTTCTGTGTGTCATAATGAAATAACCTGTTCTTAAAGCTCAAAGTACAACTGACTGCAGTACTCTTTAAAAGAAAAAAAGCCACTGGACACTGACAAATGTAGACGTCATAAAATTATTTTAAGTCTATCAATGCTGAGAAAAGCCATGATGTATCCAGGAGTCTCAGCGCCAAAGAAGCAGTCTCTGCCCATTAACATAATGAATTTCAGTAAAGGTAGAAACCTTTTCTGAGGGCACAAAGGACAAGTAGCAGTGAGGTCATCAGTAAAGCACATGACATTTAAATCCCTGCCTCTAGTTTTCCCAGTTTTATTTTTCTATAACTCACAAGCAGTCCTGCCTCATATAATATCTTAAGCAAAGGAGAACTCCTCCGGTTATCCTTAATTTTGTAGAGACCTACTATGCGCGTGCATGTGCGCGCACACACACACACCACACACACACACACACACATCCCAGATGGACTTCTCCTGAGTAAATATCACATTGCCAAGAATCAGGCTCTAAAACAAATGACTCTGAGGCTTGGGCATATGTTTTAGACATATTTTCTGATCAACAAATCAAGACATATGACACTGGACAAATTAGTTAAAAGTGGGACCCTCCTAGAAAACTGGCGACACCCACTTGCAAACCAATTAACATTTTATTTGATGGAGAAACTTATGTAAAATAGTAAAAATTTTCACAACACAAAAATTGTGAAGTTTTGGCACTGCAGAAGAAATGAGCACTGACAGCATATATTTTATGTGGCCAAGCACTTGCTATTTCATTACCCATGGTAGGTAATGTCCCCATTTTACACACGTGAAAACGGAGTTAAGACAGATAAAAAGAGTTGCCCAAGATCACATGGCTAGTGATGAGATGATTCAGGATTTGACTGCAGGTTTGTGCCACCCTAAAGCTTCCGTTCATCCTTATGTATCTAGTTCGGGCTCCTTCATCTCTGAGTGGGCAGGGAGACCAGCATGCCTGCTATTTCTCCTCAGGGAAAGCTTTCTGGAGGAAGTGAGCAGTCGGAAGAGTTCAGCAGATCCTCCTTCAAACTCCATCTAAATCTGTTGTGACATGCTGGAGTACGTGGCAGTAACGTAAGGGAAAGGAACCCTCTCTCTGATCTGCAGACACGTCAGATGGGAAGCTGCTTTGCTGCAGAGCCCAGGTTCATCGGTCAGCGAGCAAAAGTGAGAGAAGATACAAGGGCTACCTATATTGTCAAACTGGTAGCTCCTGACAATTGCAAAATCTGGTAATTGAATGAGTTTGTTTCTGGAAAGTTGAAAATTCTCTTTATTGTGCCCTGTCCAAAGCCTCTGTGGTCAAGAAATTAAGGCTTTGCAGGATGGGACTCCTCTCCAACCTCTGGAATTTGTGTTCCACGTTTCATTAGACATTCTGGCCACAGAAGGGTCCCCTCACCTCTCCCCTCCAGCTGTTCATCAGTAACTAAGCCTTTCTGGAGAATAATTATCACAGGGATGCCTCCCAGTGACCACATTCTTCTGACACCAGACCCAGCCAAAACCCAAACTACCTGCCTGTTTAATGATTGTACAAAACCATTCAGCCTCTGCAAATGCCCAGGCTACTTATTGTTGCTGCTTTAGTGGTACAAGGCTTAATATGCAAAATAAATCAACATGCCAATTCTTGCCTTCATTAAGGGTGCTGTTCTCAGAGCAGCCCCCATACCGGGGACAATGCAAGTGAGCCTTCCCACAAGATGCCTAGCATACAAGCCTCTGTGACCCAGCTCCTGTCTCTCCATCAAGCCCCGGCATCTGACTCTCTCCTCTCCCTTCTCCAGTCAATTCAAATTATTTGTAAACACATCATCCTTTTCCCTACCTCTGTACCTTTCTTAGTACAAATTGTTCCTTCTTTCAGCCCTGCAGACCTTCTCCATCTAGAAAATGCCCCCTTATCCTTCAAAATTTAGTCCAATTGTTCTGTCATCTGAGAAACACTCCTTGCTGCACAAGCTTGATTTAGTGGTCCTTCCTCTGTGCTCGCTTGACAGCCTGGCCATTCTTCTATCACAGTACTCACCAAATTGCATAGTGACAGCTACTGCCTTCGTCTGTGCTCCCCCAACCAACGATTAGATTCTATGTAACTTGAGAAAGTTTTCTCGTTTACTTTTGTATTTCCAGATTCTATCACATAGCAGTTGCTAAAGAAGTGCTTAATGAAAGGGTGCACCTGATTCACTCATTGATTGAACAAATATTTATGGAGGGACTGTGAAGTGTATGTAGAAAGCACATGAGTTCCTGAGCCCTGATTCTAAGTTAAAGAAGCCTTTCTCACCTCAGTCTCTTGGGTGCATGACAGATCCCCTGACGGACTCTCAAATAATCAGTGCCTGGGGGGAGGTAGGGAAAAGCAAGGAGAAGACTGGAGTAAGGGAATGACTGTACCTGCTGTTACCTAAGTGAGAGGAGGAAAGATAGGGACAAGATTGAGCACAAGCAGACTCCCCATGGCATTGTCTAGCGCGCCCACGTGGGAAGAGGCAGGTCTTAGCACCATCACTTATTCCAGCTCAGGGTGCACCTTCTGTTGTGAACATTCTTATCTTGCCAAGAGGCCTAGCATTAGAACTGATGCAAAAGCTAAAGCAACATTACCTTTTCTCATCTCAGTCTTCTTATATTCTGGTTAGTTTCGTACATGCATGCAAATCTCCCTTTAAATTCAAATGGCACATTAGAAAACAGAGTTTATGTCTACAGGTATTTGTAAATGAGAAGTTTGTAATTTAGGGAGTGCATATGTAATAATGTCTTGCCCAGAACTGCTATAGGCAAATGATCAGGAGGAAAAACAGCAGCAGCTGATGCCAAAATGTGTGATTCACGGGATTTGAAAAGTAACTGCCATTCCAAGGAATGTCTGCACATTTCTCCCAGACATGGTCTACTAGCTAACAGATTGAATTTTTAAGATATATGAATAATTTCTCTGACAAAAGCTTACCAAAATAGAGCAATGACATAAAATTAGCATGGTTATATGAGATCCATATATCTCTCTCTCATCATCCCACTAACTCAGAGTACAAAATAAAATTTATTTGTTTCATTTTTATTTATGCTAAGCAGGAGGGAAATTTTGTCCTGTTTTTATTTCAAGTTAGGTTGCTTGCTTGATTAAATAAGAGAATGACCTCTCTCAGAATAATAAACAATTGACTCAATTGCACATTCATTGAACACTTGGAGCATAAATGTACAAAGGAAGGGGGATCAGCTAAGAGTGTTGCCAAGGGGCCTTGGAATTGGTTTGACCTGGATTTTGTCATGTTTTGTCACTTTGTAGCCTTGTGAATCTGGATAAATTACATAAAGTCTCTAAACCTCGATTTTCTCAACTGTCCGCAGAGATGACAGTAGACATCTCATGGATGGCCAGATGGATTACAAACTTGTCATTTACAAACACTTGTGTATATGAACTCTACTTTTTAATGTGACATTGGAACTTAAAGGAGATTTGCATGCATGTGTGTAATTAATCAGACTATAAGGGGCAGCATAAAATGGCACCAGTAAAATGTCCTGCACACAGCCCAGTGCAGAGTGGGCACTCACATTTTGTTTCCACTTGCTCTATCTCTTTACCAGATTTAAAGAGTTTCTGTTGGGTTGGGCAAATGATAAGAGAAACAAGGCACTTCGCTGTCCTTCAGGAACTTAGGCCAGTGAAGGGGATAAAACGTACATAGATTAGGCCAAGGAAGATACACACTTTGAGAGCAAATAAATCCAAGTGATATGAGAACACAAGGGAGAAAAACCATGTGCCAAGGTCCCTTGGGACATCAGGATCAACTTCATGAAGGGACTGTTTTAGACGGATCTTATAGAATTGGTAGGGATCTTCTTGATGAGTGGTTTATAGTTCTTAATTAAGTCTTTCAGTTGAAATATATATGTAAACACAGGAAAAGATAGAAATTGAGGCAGATCAGACTCTAATAAAGAAGCTTGGAGGGATTTCCACTGGTCACCAACTTTTGGAGCTAAACTAAAGCTCACACTGGGACAGAAAATAGTTTATTGCCTAAAATGGGCCAATGATGCCAACCTAAACGAAGGCAGACGCCAGCTTTATCCTTCCCACTCTGGCTTAGAGAATTCCTGCCATTCCAAGTAAAGCACCAGGAGCCTCCATCTGTAGTACAACCCCTGAGAGAGGGGGCCAGCAACTGTGTCTTGGCTTCTCCTTTAATCCATGCTATTCTTTCTACAGCTCTCTACAGAGACTACTTACAAAAAATTAAAAAGGGAGGATCCAAAGAGGTGAAGTTAGAAAATAAACTTCTCCCTGGAAAGGGACATGATTTTGACAAGCAATAGGGCAGTGTGTAGTGGGCTTTGGAGAAGAGTCCTGGTAGCAGTGGTGACTGGGGGATTTTCATGCACTTTGTCATTTAGTCAACCAGAGAGACAAATTGTGGGGATGGAAGAGGATCCCATTAATCCAACAGGACAGTGCAGGACACAGGGCTAAAGCTGTTCAATGCACCACCACCTGAGAAGAGGCTAGAGTGGGTGGATCCCTGGACAAACCATCTACTTTGCTATGGCCAAATGCCTCATCTGTCTTGAGCATTCTTCACTCCAAGAAAAATAAAGAGAAAATGGAGAGAAAGGAAGGAGGGAAGGAGGAAAGAGACCTGAGTGTTGAAAAGATAGCACAGAAACAATGATTCCAAAAATTTGGAGGTAAAGTATAGCTTTTTAAAATTATTTACTACACAAAGCAGACTATTTTAAATAAATTACAGTGCATCTATATGATACAATTTTGCAGATGTTCGCACTCACATTCTCAGATAAAATTAAAGCCACCAGAAAATTCTTACAATGTAATATTAAGTGAAAAGAGCTGAATGCAGAACCTGTATATATAGTGTGTGTCAATTTTACAAAATTTTGCATGTATCGTAGATAGAAAATCATTCACCGCATAACAATGTTTTAGTCAACGAGAGAGCCCCATATATGATGGGGCTCCCATAAGACTATAACGGAGCTCAAAAATTCCTATAGCCTAGTAACTTCATTGCCATCATAATGTCATAGTGCAATGCAGTACCCACATGATGCTGGTATAAACAGGGCTAGTGAACTGCCAGTCATATAAAAAGATAGCACATATAACTAAATACAGTACAAAATGCTTGATAATGGTAATAAATGACTATGTTACTGCTTTATGTATTTACTATACTTTTAATTATTTGAGAATATATTCCTTCTACTTATAAAAAAATAAGTTAACTATAAAACAGCCTAAGGCAGGTCCTTCCAGAAGAAGGCATTGTTATCAGAGGAGATGACAGCTTCATGCATTTTACCGCCCCTGAAGACCTTCCAGTGGGACAAGATGTACACGTGGAAGACAAAGATATTGATGATCCTGACACTGTGTAGGCCTAGGATAATGGATGTATTTCTTCCTTAGTTTCTAACACAAAAAGTTGAATATTAAAAAAAAAAAAATTAAATAGAAAAAGGCTTACAGAATAAGGATATAAAGAAAGAAAATATTTTTGTACAGAAGAGTAAAAAAGTTAAAAAAATTAAAAGTTTATAAAGTAAAAAAGTTACAGTAAACTAAGGTTAATTTATTACTGAAGAAAGAAAAAAATTTTTTATAAATTTAGTGTAGCCTAAATGTACAGTGTTTATCAAGTCTACAGTAGGGTACAGTAAGGTCGTAGCCTAGGTCTTGACATTCATTCACCACTCAACTCACTCACTCACTCAGAGCCACTTCCAGTCCTGAAAGCTCCATTGGTGGTCAGTGCTCTATATAGGTGTACCATTTTTTATCTTTCACACCATATTTTTACTGTACATTTTCTATATTTAGATACACAAATACTTTCCACTGTGTTACAATTGTCTACAGCATTCAGTACAGTAACATGCTGCACAGGTTTGTAGCCTGGAGCAACAGGCCTAGGTGGGTAGTGGCTATACCATTCTAGGTGTGTAGTGGCTATACCATCTAGGTGTGCAATGGCTATGCCATCTAGGTTTGTGTAAGTACACTCTATGATGTTTGCACAATGACGAGGTCACCTAAGGACGCACTTCTCAGAACATATTCCTGTCATTATGCAATGTATGACTGTATAATCAAAATAAACTTAAATGATTTAATAGTTCCTGCATCTGAGTGATGAGATTATGCAAGAATTTTAGTTCCTTGCTACTATTCTATTTTCTTCCAAAATTTCTGTGAGGTGATTTTCATCATTTAAAACTTGTCATGTTTTAAGAAAAATAGATAAATTTACAAATATACAGACATGGAGGCTGAGGGAAAGAGCTTTCAAAGCAAAAGGGAAATAGCAGCAAAGACAAGTCAGTAAGAAAACACAAGCCATGGAGGGAAAGTGTCTGTAGAACTGGGATGTGTGAGAACAGAGTCCAGTGAGGCAGGAAATAGAGACTGCAGTCACAAAAGGGTCGAATGCCATATTTAGGGACAGTCAATTTCTTATGTCCACAGTGAAGATTCTGAATATCATAAAAGGCTGTGTTGGAGCTGCATTTTTATCCTAGCAAGTAGTGTCTTAATTTCAACGGATTAGAGGTGAGAGGCTACTGTGACCATCCAAGTGTCAGGCAGGATCAGCCTGTCCAAGTGGTCTCAGTGACGTGGTTGATATGAGTGTCGGGTACAAGACTCAGCCAATGGTTGGGTATGAACACCTGGGAGAGGACAGGACTGAAGAAGGCTTCAAAGACTCCATTCTGGAGGACTAGTCAGAGATCTACATTATCTACAAAAGCTGGAGGAGGGATACGTGAAGTTCAGTTTGAACATGTTGAGCTTAAAGTGTCCATGGAGTATCTTGAGGAAATTCCAACTGGGATTTGGAAATGTGAATTTGCAACTTGAGAGAGAAGCCTGGGCCAGTGATATGGATCTGGAATCATCTGTACAGACATGAGAGGTGGTCAGAGACTAAAGGAAAGGGGGAGACAGGGAGAGAAAGAACAGGAGAGGAAGGAAGAGGGAGGAGGAGGAAGACGAGATGCAGAAAAGCCAGAAAAAGAAGATAGAAGAGATCAAAGGACCACACTGCAGAAGAGAAGTAGCCACTGACAGAGCCAGAATATGCAAACAGAAGGAAGATGAGCACATATCTCAGCACCACCGAGGAGGAGCCCACAGAGCACATATCTCAGCACCGCCCACAAGAGAGTCACTCCCAGTGCAATATGTTGTGCAAACCTCAAAGAGGCAGAGCACTGAGAAATGGCTACTGGAAACTGTGCTTGGGAGGTCAAGTGACATAAAAATTTTTAAAGTCAAAAATAAGAAATCAAATCAACATGTCTGATGAGATTGGAATGGACATGTTTCTGTGGGAACTGCCAATTTAAAAACACATCTCGAGTCCGAGACCCTAAGCATCCAGTCATTTTTCCTTCATCCAGATGGACTGGAGATGTTCATCTCTTGAGTACTAACAGTTTGAGGCCATCGCCACAGCAACCAACGGAACATCGGCTGTATTTTAACTCTGCCCATCACTAACTACATCTCAGACTGCGGTCTGCATGGGAATGAAGTTGCTCTTTCAGACGCTGCTGTGTGGGACTCAGCCTGGTTGCAGGTGTCTGTGAGCACTGTCTGATTTGGAGTATTTTCTATAATTACTGGGATGATGAAATCTGTCATGCGGTAAGGTAGCAGGCAGGAGAGACAAATTAATTCCTTGCTTCCTGATCTAAAAATAAATATTTATCAAGTCCAATTGAATTTGTTTTAATTAGTTGGGTTTTCTTTAAAGTCACAGTTCTAGCAACTCCTTTATCACATTGACTCTTTCCCTTAATATTAAAGAGGAAACTTTTCACACCGAAAATATCCCTGCAAAGATGAACCTGGTGGGTCTTACTCATGCCTCACCTTGCCCCTGAGTATATTGTATTTATTTGTCTTACTCATTGTCTCACTTTTTAGGATGTGAAATCCATAAAGAAAGTGATTTTTGTGTATTCAGTCGACTGCTGTATCCCTAGAATTTAAATCAGTGTCTGGCCAATGGAATGAGCTCAATGGTTGCCTGTGGAATTGACTGATGAAAGAAGAGGTGGGAAGAACAGATAGGTTATGAAAATAAATCCTCAGAAAAACAGCAGCACTCTTACAAAACCAGGTCAAGGTGAGTGGGTTGAATACAAAGAGGATGTGACAAGAATGCTCCACTTATGTGGGGAGAAGATATGAATTGGAGAAGATATGATATGGGAATATAGACTCAATTAGCCTTCTCTATTTCCAACTTGGAGGTAGCTTTGATTCTTCAGAACTACTCGGGGACCAGAGCTATGGAATCCACAAAAATCTCTGTCATGCTATACATTCCATTTCAGAAATTTAAGAATGTATTAAGCAAATAAGAGTGACCATGTCACCAGGTGATCAGCACCAGATAAAAACCCAACAGTATAATTGGCCAATGGTAGGAAGGACTGCATAACAAAGCTCGAGCTGCTATGAGTGCTACATGAAAACAATTTCAGGGCTGAACGTGAAATTGTTAGCTTTTGACATTATAAACCCTCAAGTCTCCCATTAATCTAGTCTTCAATAACTAATTGATTTAAGGAGGTATAGCATTTAAAAAACATGCTAATCCTGAGAGGTAAGTGGATAATCCTTTTCTAATGAAAGGTGCCAAAGAAAGTAAAATCAAGCAGTTTGCCTCAAAATGGCAACATGTCCAAGCACCTACTTCAGTCTGAAGGCATCCAGTGAAATAGTGAAGGAACACCTCTGATATGTTGCAAAGTTTAATTACTACTAGGTATCAACCAAACATTGAAACACAGGTGTGCTATCATAATAAATAGCAAATCAATATAGTAATCAATATACTTTTTAGAAAAGGCCAATCAGAAAAGCATCAAAATCATTTATTGAATTTTAAGCAGCACAGGAAGATCTCCAAGCCAAGTCTCATGCATTTCTCGAATGGATCTACTATCAGCACCTTAAATTGCTCCCTTCAAAGGAAAAGTTGGATAGGCACCAGTTCTTCTTTGTAGGTCTGGTAAAATTCGGGTGTGAAACCATCTGGTCTGGGACTTTTCTTTTTAGGAAGGATTTTTATTGCTGTTTCAATTTCAGTATGTGATATTGGTCTGTTCAGGAATTCTATTTCTTCCTGGTTGAGCCTAGGGAGGCTGTGTGTTTCTAAAAATTTGTCCATTTCCTCCACATTTTCCAGTTTATGTGCATAAAGGTTTTTGTAGTATTCATAGATGATATTTTGTATTTCCATGGCAACAGTTGTAATTTCTTCTTTTTCATTCCTGATGGAGCTTATTAGGGTTCTTTCTTTTCTGCTTTTCGTTAGTCTAGCCAAAGGCATGTCAATTTTGTTTATTTTTTCAAAGAACCAATTTTTTATTTTATTAATCTTCCAGAAGACTGATGTTAAATACATAATCACAAACAGAAGTAATTGCAAACTACGAGGAGACCAGCGTTCCCAGCCAAAGTAATAGTAGTTTGTGTGAAGACTTTGATGATGGAGCTTATACTATGTTTGAAAAATTGAAATAAGGTCAGTTAATCTTAGTCAGGGTTTTCCTGATTGACACCGACTAGTTCTTCAGGTCTCAGCTTACATGTCCTCAATTCAAGGAGACCTTCCCTACCTCATCCCTCCAACTAAATCAGGTCTTCTGATACATACCCTCATTGCACCTTCTCCTGTTGCTTCTTAGCATGCAACATGATTGTCTGTATCCTCGTGTATTATTATAGAGATACTTAGTTTAAGTGGAAGTCGTGATACAACTTTAGAGAAAATTCTAGAACCAACAGAGAGTAGACCAGAGAAGCATCTCACAAAGAATCTTCCCCAAATAAATCTTACTCCTTTTTGCATATGTCAAACGTGAAGCAAACATCTGAGTAGTATCAGCCACAGGGAAACCATACTGGCTGCTAATTGGCAGTAGCAATATCACGAAAGGTCAAGCCTCTTCCAAAGTCTCCAGGACTCCATCATCTAATCTTCTAAGGAGATTCCAGTGATGACGGAGAGAAAATATAGTGTGCATTGTTTTTACTGCTTTCACAATATTCTGACTACTTTAAGATAAGCTTCTAGAGAAAAAAATACAAAATCAAATGTCCTAAGATCAACTGAGCTGCCCCTGTTACATCTCGGGACACCTTTGCCATCACATAACTCAGCACCTGAAGAGCAAGAGGCTGAAAAACTGCATCTCCAGGGAAGACCAGAGATGGCATAGTAATCTCTGCAGACATTAACAACACTTCTCACTCACTTCCATTTTAACTCTTTTGTGTACAAGCTTAGACATAGGACCAGTCCCAAAGAAGTGATAATATGTTTAAAGAGACAGAGGACTAACTAACCTGAGCCAAAACAGATCTGAAAACTCTTGAGCTTCCCTTTCTAGCCTCTGACACTTCTAGTCTTGTTAATAATCCCCATACTGTCCAGGAAAGTCAGCTTCTTCACTGTTCTATTCTGCCCTGTTAACACACACTGACCATATCACGTGTGTCACTTATAGGATATGTACATAGTTTTAGCTCCAAGAATAAATGTAGTTGTTGCTAGAATAATGTAAAGAACTTATAAGTAAAGAAATGTTTTGAAGGTGAGTTATGAAAAGGCCAACTATCTTGAACAATCCCAAAGACCTTCTTGGCAAGTCTCATTTCTGAGAGGCCTGTATATAAATTCCATCATCAGCTTCAGCTGCCATGGTAACTGGAACGTTTTGGAAGTGATTTGAAACGAGCACCGCTACACATACAGCATCTTTTGCAGAAAACAGAAAATACTATGAGATTTATCCACTCTAAATGTCAAAATACAGTGTCAATCGTCATTCCTGAAATCGATCTATGCTCCTATTTGCAAATTAATAGGTAACAACCTGGTACATTCCATATGGGCACAAGGGAAAAGCCTTTCATTTTTTTCCTTAACTAGTCCCATTAAAGCATCACGTAGGTCACTTAGGTACTCTCTTCCCAGTTTTATTAGACCACTTTTTTAAAAAGACTATATTTAGAGCAGTTTAAGGTAAACAGAAAAATCGAGTGGAAAGTACACAGTTTCCATATACTCCCCGCCCCCCCCCCACCAAATTTCCTCCACTACCAACACCCCGCATCGAAGTGGTACATTTACTACAATCAATGAACCTACACTGACACATCATCGTCACCCAAAATCCATAGTTTACATTAGGGTTCACTCTTGGTGTTGTGCATTCTATGAGTTTAGACAAACATATATTGACATGTATCTATCATTATATTAATAGTACCATATAGAGTAGTTTCGCTGCCCTAAAAACCCTTTCCGTTCTGCCTATTTGTTGCTTCCAAGTTTTAACAATTATGAATAAAGCGGTTATAAACATTTGTGCACAAGTTTTTTGGTGGACATAAGTATCCAATTCATTTAGGTTATACGAAGGAGTGCGATGGCTGGATCATATGGAAAGAGTATGTTTAGTTTTGTTAGAAACTGCCAAACTGTCTTTCAAACTGGCTGTGCCATTTTGCATTCCCACCAGCAATGCATGAGAGTTCCTGTTACTTTACATCCTTGCCAATATTTGTGTTGCCAGCATTTTGAATTTTATCCATTTTCATAGGTGTATAATGGTACCTCATTGTTACTTGAATTTGTGATTCCCCAATGACACATATGTTGAACAGCTTCTCATATGCTTATTTTCCAGGCCTTTCCTTTTAGTCATTTCTCTACCAAGGCCTGAGTTTCCCACCAAATCCCCTGTGCAACAGAATAAAAACAAGCCCTTCAGTGATCGGTTGGCCGTGATTCAATCAAAGAATAAGCCAAGCTTCTCACATTCTGCACTACTGAGCTACTATTCCTGGGTCACTGAAATAACTCATTTTGTTTGCTGGAGCAAAGAAAGCTGTGTGGAAATAGAAAGTTATTCAAAAACCGGACAATGTAATACAGCATTTAGGCCCATGCACCTTAACTGCATATATGAAAACGCATCAAACAAGTTCTCAAACTCTTTGCTTAGGCCATGACATTGGGGAATTCATTTCGAATCATCAGTGTTTGCTTGAAAGTCCACAAAGTAAAGAGATCTGTTCTTCCTTGAAGTTCTTACAGGGCATTCCCTTGAATATTTGGGATAATGGTTAGCAGATATGGAGGTTAAGCAATCCAGATGAACTGATGGAAGAAGCAGCATGTTAAGTTGCCTGCGTGTGTGTGGAAGGACTATGGGGGATTAGGGAGAGAGGCTTTCTACAAGTGCACTAGGATCCAAAAGAACCAGCATCTTCACTAAAAATTGTAACTTTATTAAAATAAAGGGAAATCCATTTTGGAAGTAAACCGATGAAGCTGTCAGTCATTTTCCTCTTGAAGCTTGATTTTATTTTTAAGATACTTATGATAGTAAAAGGTTCCTACCTCAACATTTTAGTGCAGAAACAAGGTTGTACTGACCTTTTGAATATAATATAAAGCAATGTGCACCATCTTTATCAATTTCAAAAGGTATTTCCAGCAGCTCAATCTTCCAAAAGTATACTTTAAATGGATAGTCAGGGCAGGTAATATATCAGAAGTGTCAATCAAAGGAGGAGAAAAATTCTGCAACATTCACAGATGTCACCTCTATCTATTCATTCAATAAAAAAAAACTATTTTGAATAACCACTATCTTCCAGGCACTGTCCTAAGTGTTTAAATGTGGAGAGTGCATGTTGATTTAAATATGTAAATTAAAGGCATAAATTACATATGTAAATGTTATAAGATCATAAGTTCTGGGCCAGAGCTGTGGGCACAATGGAGCATTAAATGAGGTGCTTATTAGGATGGTATCATGTATTTCATGAATTAAATCACAATTACTAATTGTAGTAATTATAAACTGTTGAAACTCTCTTGATCTGGCAAAAAAAAAAAAGTTGTTCTTTTACTTAACAATCAAATTTGACAATAAATCTTACCTGGCATATTATGTAAAGGTTTTATATTTTTCAAACAATCTGTTTTTAAATGGTGTAATTGCCTGATGTCATTGAAGATATTTTATATTTTTCTCAGGTAGAGGCTTTTAGGAGTTTTTAACTGCTTTCACTGGCTAATTTCCTTGTCCAAGTTTTCATGAAATAATTTACACATGAATATATTTTTTTCAGCACTTATAACCCCACTGACTAGTTTTCTCTAACTTATTAATAGAAAACACATAACTGGAGAAACAGCCATTCATTAAAAAAAAAACAAAAAACTGATTCTGACCTTCACATCATATTCGATCTCAGGTTTCTAGATCAAGTTTTACCTCATCGATCATTCAAGCTCACACAGGCTCAGGCATGGCCACTGTTGCTAACAAGCATGTCAGGTTCTTAGGCATGGAGGCAGAGAATCAGAGTAGATGTTTTCCTCCAAGTTACTTATTAGAAGAATAAAATAATCTTACAGCTGGATGGGCTGTGAAGGTTTTCTGACAGAACTACACTCTTCTTACCTTCTTTCTTATAAAAGGAAAAAGCTGTCGAGTGGTCAAGTGACTTCCTCTAAGGTTATTGTAACTAACCCATGGAAATGAATTTGGAAATGGTTTATGGGTTGGGAAGCATGGAATTCACATCAGAATAAACAGAAAGGAAATTAATGTATTTTCTGAGTAACTATAAGTAAGTATATTCTCTCTCTCTCTTTCTCTTTCTCTCTCTCTTTTTTACACATACACATACACACACACCCCTAGAGACCTACTTTGGAACAGAAGAGATTAATTGGCAAAACAGATGTTATGTGACTGGTTGTCCCAGCATTTTTTTTTTTTTTCATAGCACAGTAACAACAAGGTAATGAGATGGTTTGTAAGGCAGAAAGGCTGTAAAAATAAAATAAAAGTCCTTGGCAGGCACATCAGTATTTGTTCACCTGTTGAGTGTGTTTTGTTTGAGTAGATTTTTATTGAAAGATTCTATTGTGTTTCCTGTGGTTTAAATATTATTCCTCCAGCTTTGCTGTAAATGTGACCATAGAAAATGCTCTTGTTCCCATCCAGTCTCGACCTGCAATTTAATGAATGAGTCATTTACAGAGAGGATCATGAAAACATCCGAAATACTATGCGTGATCCCTCAAAGTGCACTCTCTGCACTCCCTCCTAATGAATTTAGAAGTGGTTAAAGGAAAACTTACTAAATTTATGTGCCTATTAATAATGCCACAGTGAAGAAGAATCTAATGAAAATTCGATGTAACCAACTGTCATGGGGAATAAATACCAAATGCTTACTATGTAAAAATAAACATGAGATTGTGTTGAGTGTATCAATTATCTTGGTACTTCCCACTTAGTAAAGACGGTGGGTAGGGCCTTTCACTATATTTCAATTAACTCATGGATAGATCTCAACAAACTATTGAAAGAGCTTTAGGTATTCATTCAAACCAACTAAAAGACATAGGTATATCTTAGAAAATTAAAATCTAGATAAGGAGAAGATAAGAAGAGGTTACCAATCATTGATCACCCATACTATGGCTGGCCTTTTGCTAGGCCCTATTTATGACTTAGATCAAGAAATGAATGTCTGTACCATGGAATAAAAATTCTACAAGAGTAAGAGCCATAGTTGTTTGTTTGTTTCTCTGCCATATCTCCCAGCACCCCTGGTGTCTGACACAACAACAGATGATGATCAGTCAATACTTTTGCATGAATGACTAAATGAACAGGATATCTTCAGCTCCACAGCGTTGAGTGGGTGTCCTCTGCAAAAGTTACATCACTCTTAGACTCAGGGTACAGAAATCAGAGGCAATAAAGAAATGTGTGCAATGAGGATTTCACTTATATGTCGATACTTGGCTTTTCACCTCATTCCAACAATCGATTTAATTCTTATGATCTTATACTTAAAATGTTTGTGCATATGGAAGCAAACATCCTTACCTAAGGAAAATTAGGAATAACTTTGGGGACAATGATCTTTATTCTTTTTCAAGGGCCTGTTTCAGGCAATGATGCCAATTAGAAACCGTGCCATTGTGGTTGCCAGGGAGATGAGGAGAATGTGGGGAAGGGCAAGGGGGACACTGAGCGCTTTCTTTAGCCTGCAGTGCAGGGCACAGACACCAGAAGGGAAAAACAGAGCCAACCTGGCCTCCAAATCAGATCCCTTACAGTCCATTGAGGAGAGAAGTAGCTATGACCTTTTCAGTGTTTAGCCTAGAATCACCCAAATATCAGCCTAAAACAGCTATATTCTAAAAATTTCAGTTTTACTTAACATGTCCATTGCTGAAAACCACGGGGAAACATTGTGTTTTCACACTGATGTGGGTTAAGCACCTGGGTGAGGCATATGCTCCGCAAGACGACAGCAACAAGCCAGACAGAGGACCAGAGCAAACTGTCTTTTTCCAGCTGGTCTATTACCTAAGAGATGCAGAGAGGAGGGTGCTCAGCTGTGTGAGTACTTCGAAGGGCTTGGGCTAGACAGTTGCTAATTCTCTGAGGTTTCCATCATGGCCTGGATACAAGTGCCCTCACTCTAGTAGATCTGATCATGACTCTTGGCTGCTTTTTCCAGCATGTTCTCCAGGCTTGTTCATTGATTCACCAAGTACTTACACTCTACTGTGTGTGGGTCCTCTTAGCTTAATGCACACAGAAAAGACAGTCAATTCAGCAAGGAAAAGAAAGGAGAATTCATTAATGGAAAGCTAGCTAATGCAGAAATTTTTTTCCAAAAATGCTGGATTTTCAAAAATTGCACAGAGCAGATCTTACAAGGTCAGGTCTCCATCATCCCATCTAAACAGAGGACAGCCATCAGCTACATGAGAGGGACATGAATAAGTGAATACATGGACAAAAGAGGAATGCAAAAGCTGTTCGTTTTATTTCATTTGTTTATCTCCCAATGACTTCTGTAACATTCAAGGTATGCAGGTACTCGATAGAAAATGGCAAAACCAAACCACCTAAGGAGTCCACAAGAAACAGAAATCACCCAATCACCCTGGTCATGTTGCAGGCTGCTGTGAAGAAAGTTGATGGTCAAAAGAAATTTTTAAAATGCTGTGGCATCTGGTTTTAAAATTATAGGCATCTGACATTTGCCTCTGGATAGGGAAGATATAGATAATAAGCTCATCCCTTAAAGCATTACTAGAATGCTACGTGTGGCAAAGTCGGTAGCATGTGAAGATCTGAGGAACATTGTGTTATAACGTTATACTTTACAGTGCCTTTTCCTATACAGGAGTCCTGGTTTACTGAAAATTTAGGAAAGAGATGCAGATTGTGACATTTGGTTCTCTGGCATTGGAGGCAAGGCAAAATGCAAATGTTAGAATTAATCTCATATTACGACGTTGCACTTAACATGTGCATTGAAGTAGCACAGATTCCTGAATACTCATGACTGTCGCAGTTTAACAGCTCACCACCCAGTGCCCAGATTCTTTTTTATTTAATTTAAAAGAACCAGTTTCTGTCGCACTGGCATAAGTATCATTAAGAACGCAAAAGAGTGGTGTTATAACACCATGGTAGATGCTAGTCATAAGATAGCATCCCAGAGCAAGGTAAGAGATGTGTCAGCCCAAAAACGACATGCATGCTGCCCTGTGAGAATTTCCGTTACGAGTTAACATGGCATGTTTCCAAGGCAGGCAATATGTTTGCTACTTCTTGATATCTAAAAGGTAGATTTTTTTTTTCCCCAAAGAACTAACTTTCATTACAAAAGGACAAGAAACCAATACTTACAGTCATAACCATCTTTATGAAAGAAGTCAAGAACTTGAGAAACTGATTCCTCATAGCCAACCATCTTCTAATATATCCAAGACAACCACTTTCTCTTAAGTATATTTATCTTAGGAAACAGTATCAATTAAGAACTAGATGAAGAAAGGGAGGGTGTGTGTGTGTGTTTGTATATCAATGATGTGAGCAACTTCTTTGTTGAATCAGATAATAGTTTAATAGTTTTCAAATACAGGATGAACATTTTTTACTATTCATAATGTAATAGCAACAGACATGAGGCACTTTTAAGTTTATATCTGCATTGTTAACATTTTCTCCATCACTTTCTGAAGTCTAGACAGTTGATAAAATAATCAAGCACCGATTTGAAGTGTTTGCTGATTCCTGTGATATGAATACTACCCACAGGACTGATTTCAAGCTTCCGATGTTTAATATGGAATGCAGAGATGAGAAGAGATGACCAATTTGTTTACAAGATGCAAACAACCTCAAAAGCACAGATAATAGCAAGTGGGGTAAAATAACTAGGAAGTTATGAGTTTGGAGTATTACCTCCTTTTAATATAATTTAATGAACTATAAGTTTATATAATCTATTAATACCAGCTATGTTAAATACAGCTAACACATGAAGTTACTGAGAACTTAACAATTGGCTCTTGTGAAAAAGCACAAGTCAGCTCCAACACAACCACTGCACTTGGTCTACAGTAAACAACTTGTTAGGATAATCTGGAGCCAAATGTGGGGAGAAGACCTGCCAGTTACTTTCTGCATTGCTCTTTTCTTGGGTCTCCCAATGTTCACAATGAAAGCTACTCTCAATCTTTCATCTGAATCAAACCCTGAACCCTGAGTCAGGCTTCTTAAGATCTCACACAGGAATCCATGACAATGACGACTACAATGCCCAGCCACCCAGGATTGCAGTAATGGGTTTGGGGAGAAAAGTGGCTATAAAGCGTGCACCCTTTATAAAATGTATTGGAATAAGCACCTCTACTGTTCACATTATTAGATGTATCTCCTTGGATTATCAATGTTTCAGACTTCTGCTTCTTGGCCACTCATCAGTTGCTTCTGTTGGATATATTTTTAGGTTCTGAATATATCTTACAAGGACAATAATATCATCATCTCCTTTGCCAAAGCAGAAGATAACATTTGGCAGTAAACACTGAATCATATGCCATCCCAGTTCTTCAGAGATTTCCTTTCAAGGCCTTGGCTTCCCTACATAAACTAAATCCTTTCTCTGTGTATCCCACATGAAACCATCTCCCGCCACCCGGTGCCCCTGACTCACTTCACCTCCCCAACTGAGAGTTTGAGCATAATAATTACTGTTGTATAATATATTTGTCTAAGTATTATAGACATATCCCCTGTCACCCAGGAGTTCATAACCGAAGAGTAAGCATTCTGATAGAAATAGGTGAGTAAAGACATATACATAAACACACACACGTGCGCACACGGAATAAAGGTTAAAATTATTAAGTCAATATTGGAATTCAAATACCAAACACTAAAGTATATCAGTTTTAATAATAAAATAATGGTAAAACTATAGACATCTATACTATTTTACATTAAGGATAAAAAAAGACTTGGTTGGAATTTATCAAGTGGAGGATATTAAAGAGCTCCCCACTTTAAAAAGTCAGTTTTTATATTTGGTAGCATTTTAAAATATTCCGTGTGCATGTATGCACTTGCCAAGATTTAAAGCATTTCTATCCTGAAACCTTTCCATGTAGGACTGTTGTTTTACAAGCAGAAATGATCGACATTTGTATTATTTTTTAATCATTATAAAGCAATAAGGATTTGATTGTTCAAGTCTCTGCTTTATTTACAAAAGGCTGAATAGGCTTAATTAACTCTTTAAAAAATGCATGGCACCTGACTTTTTATAACACAAAAGTAGAATGAGATGATCAAATGAGGGGCACTGTTCCATAAATTACCACTCAAGCAAGATATTTGGATCATCTGTGATTTTTCAAATGATCCATCAGATTGTTAAAACAATTAAGTGAGCAACCTGAGCTGCAACATGATATCTCTGTAGGCATTATAGCACCCACAGGAACTTGTTATCCTTCGAGATTGCAGTCCGGATGCTTGTGACAACTTTGACTTGATTGACTGATAATATTTAATATGAAACACCCAGTAGGTTGTCAATAAATGTTAACTTTCTTCTCCCTTTCTAATATAAAAGCTATTTAATGATGATTTCTTACAAAAATATGACTTGACTTTGATTTTTCCATGTTCTATATCCATGAAATACAAACATGAAAGTTATATAAAAGAAAAAATATAAGAATGTATCAAAATATTACTTTTAGTGGTATCTGTTAAATATTGGCATAAAAAGAACTATAATACACCAAAATGTTAATGGTGGTAGTCTCTCTGAATGGAGGGATTATAGGTAGTGTTTCATTTTATTTTGTGTTTTCTATGCTAGCCAAGGTTCTACACTGACTATGCATTACTCTTGAGATAGAGAAATAAAATTTCATTTTTAATAAAGATAAATGGATTAATTTTTTGAGTGGTGAGAGGTGCAGATCCTGTTTGAGTCTTCTACATGTGGTTATGCAATTCTCCCAGCACCATTTATTGAATAGGGACTCTTTTCCCTAGTATATCTTTCTGTCTGCTTTGTCAAAGATCAGATGGCAATAGGAGGATGGTTTTATATCTGGGTTCTCTGTTCTGATCCATCGATCTATGTCTCTGTTTTTGTGCCAGTACCATGCTCTTCTTGCACTCAAATGTTTATAGCAGCACAATTCACAATCACAAAGATGTGGAAACAACCCAAATGCCCATGAGTACATGAGTGGATTAATAAAATGTGGTATATGTATACCATGTAATACAATTCAGCCATTAAAAAAAAAATGGTGAACTAACACCCTTTGTAACAAGCTGGATAGAACAGGAGACCATTCTTCTAAGCGCAGTATTGCAAGAATAGACAAACAAACACCACGTGTATTCACTATTAAATTGGAACTAATTGATCAACACTCACGTGCACATAGGATAGTAAAACTCAGCGGAAACCAAGCAGGTGGGAAAAAGAGGAGGGGATAGGAAAATTCAAACATAAAGGGTACGATGCGTGCTATCTTGGTGATGGACACACTTATAACTTTGACTCAAATGGCACAAAAGCAATTCATGTAACCAAAAGTTTTGTACCCCTATAATACTCTGAAATTCAAAAAAAAGATAAATGAAAAGAGAGATAACATAACCATATCTCATTTTACTTATTAAATATCTTCTAGAAAATATTTCATAATTTAATTTCTGTTTTAAAAATGTTTGAAAATATCCAAAAGAAACTAACTACACTCCCAGCATTTTCCCCCACCAGGCTGCACTACCTGTAATTCCCTGAAGCATTACACTGACTCCAACTCTGTGCCCTTAAAGGTGCTGTTCCTGATATCTTACAGTCCCTTCTCTATGTTCCTGAAGTAACTAACTCCTAGTTTTCCTTCAAAACCTTCTCCAGGGATCCTTTCTGAGCTCTCCAGTACAATATAAATGCTCATCCTTTGGAGATAGACCTCTATGCATTCATCAACAGCAAGCACTATCACACTGTAACAACTGTGGAAAGTGTTATTCCCAAGCGATTTAGCACAGTGCCTACTGAATAAAGAGATGAATGAATGGATAAGCGACTTTGACATTCCCATAATATAAATAAATGGTTGACTTTTCTGTTTTCTCTCACTAAAGGGACTGACTGTTTGACTAGAGTGGTAAAACCAGCTAGGTGTTTGGACACCTTAAAAGGGGTTACAGTGATTTAGGTAAATTCAATCTATCAATTTAATGAAACAGTATTCACTCAATAAACATTAACTGACAGCATAGTAAGTGCCAGGTTCTGTGTTAGGTACTGGAACACAGACAGGAGTGACAATGCTTCTTTCCTCAACAAACTGGGAGTGGTAGAGAAGGGCAGGTAAATCTACACTTAGAGTGCTGTAGTTGCTGAATTGAGGCACTTTCTGCAGCAGTAACAAAAAGGGGTAGTGTGGGGTGTGGAGACAAGCCTTCTCGGTTCCAACAATGTATAAAGCTAAAATGTACCCGTGTTTACAATGTTTACAACGCAAAGCACAATAGAGACTGGACTGCCTGACTTATATCATCAATGTAAATACTTGATGTTATGTAATTTGAATGGACAGAAAACAGAAGAACCCACGATTGTGAACACTGGCTCACATTGGGAGATGGGAAAACATGCTGTCACTAACTACAGAAAAGTAGATTCAGAAAAGAGAATTTGAGGAAGATTTCATAAATATTTAAATCTAGTATCAATTTATTGTTTCCCAAATTCAGTTTGTAGGTCCAAAGTTGGAGTGGGGGAGGATGGTATATGATTTCTCCTTAAATTGCACCACCATAGAGAGGGGTTCTTTTGGATTTCATTGTTGTGGAATAACAAAGTCACTTTTTGCTATCTCAACTTTGGACATTATTGCCCTTCCTATCCCCCAAAGAAATGAACTAAAGGAATAAAATTGTATCTCTATTTTTAAACAAGTGAATGAACATGAATCGTTTTTCATCCCCACAGCTTTGTTTCCAAGCAATTCGGAGTCTCCAGCTAGATTCAAACCCAACCTCCCTTTCACCTCACTCTGGCTCCAAGCAGCTCCACAGATATAACACTGGGTGACCACATCAGATGCACTTTCCAAAGGCATAATGAAAAATCTTCATCAAGATCACAAGTTAGACTTTTCTAACTATTTCAACTTCCATCTCTTTCAAACTCTTCTCACATCACTACTTCAAGCCATAGAACATTGTCATTTGTGCAAAACAACATGAAGATGGGAGGTTGTGGCTGCTCCAATTATGTGGGAGAATTAAGACACATAGCATATATTTACTACCAACCTTCAAGAATAAACTGTCCCTAGAACTATTAGTAATAGCCATAATTCTAAATAACCCTCTGTAATCTATTCCACACATACTAGCCAGATAAATTTCTTAAAACATAGCTCAAAAATATTTTGACAGTGCATAATTCTTGTTCATTACTTATGGAATAAAATCCAATCCACTGGCCTGGAATTCAAACTCATCATAATCTGGCTCCAATCTGCCTCCTTTGCTGATTAGCCACATGTCCTGTGCAAAATCTATATGCTGCCCCCCAAAGACTTCATCCCACCTCCATGTCTCTGCTCCCTCATGTTTTTTTCCATTAGACTAACCTTCCTCCCATTTCAACTATTCAAACTCAACTCATCAAAAGCCCTCTTCCATGAAGCCTGTCCAGATTATCCCATCAGAGTGTAATGTCTCTGTCCTTTACACTCTGACTCTATTGGCTTATATTTCTCTTGCCACTTCTACCATATCTTGCTCACCATTATAGCCCTCACATCAGCAGTTAGCACACAATAGGTACGCAGTAACAGAACTATAAGTGAGTGGCTTAATCTTTTAAAATAATAACTCAGAAGGCATTTTAGGATTACTTCCTCTCTTCACATAATCATGCATATCCACTACCATTATTCAATAGATTCAGATGTTGCAAGATATTGGTTCACTCTGTGTTCACCCTACAACTGACATTACAAGTTGTTTTAGCAAATCAATCTCTGATAGCAGCTTATCTCCTGCTTGTTTGTTTCTCATATAAAAAGAGAATATGAAAAATTCCAATGTTTGAATATCCCACTTATATAAATTCAAGTTAAAGAGAAGTTTAGCATATCTGTCATCCTGAATTCTATCATCTGCTGCATGTGTTGCCCTCCATGGGTGAACTGAGCCTTGATGCTAGGTGACCCCTTAAAGATTCTGTAAGTTTCAACCTCAGAAGATTTTAAGGCCCTTATGGCATAGAATGATAAATACCAACATAGCTACTACTGAAGATGTTAGTTTGGAAATCCTTTTAGATCATGCAGTAGTTATTAATAAGTATCAGTGCTATACAGTTATATGGCCGACTGATAACCTTACCTTTCCTAGCAAAATAATCTATAAAGTATAAAATAAAGGTATTATAATTCATTAATTCTCACATGAGGGACAAATAAAAATAGAATCACAAATGTTGCTCAGACCTTGAATTTTTATGCTGCAGTGTAAGACAGCACTGAAGGACAGAAATCAATTTGGTATGGCTAGGAAAAAAAATAACTCCAAAATTCTACTGACAGTAAAAAACAGAAATATAAATCTTATCAAGGTAGAAAACAAACAAAAAAACCCAAGGGATTTTAATTATTTTGTTTAATCATTTAAATATTTTATTTATTCTGGTACACTGCAAACCCCCAAAACTGCTTTGATATTTTCACTTGAAAATAAGAAGAGAAAATGTGAAAGCATTTGATTTTGTGACAGTATAATGTTTCTTGATAATATGTTTCTTTGGTGATAAGTGTCAACGCATATACCAAATTTTGGATAATAGGCAATGTCTTAAATACCAATAGATGTTGTAACAAGTTTTTACACTTAAATAGGGACACATTTGCTACCTCCTCTACAGCACAGAGGTGCCTGTCAGAACCTTTGCCACCAATTGCCCATGCTAAAAGGTCAGGTGGGGATAAGGCTTAGTACTACAGTCTTCTTCTTTCCCCTAGGCCCAGTTATACAAATAAGAAGTGAGTCCTCACTTAGAGACAGCCAATGTGCAGACCAGCCAGTGGCAAACCTATGCCAAAGTATTAAAAAATAAACCAGGAAATCAGGTTTGAATCTCACAGATTTAGATTAGAAGATCAGGAGAATGAGCTAGCGTAGCTCAGTGTTAGGACAGAGTACAAAAGAAGGCTGGCAAATGAAGATGGCCGCAGAGATCAGATCCGAGAGCTGTCCGAGGTGCTGACGCCCTGAGACTCTGACTCCAGTGAACCTGCAGGCTCACAACTATCCCGAAATATAACCCAACCTCAATTCCACAGAGCCATAATGCACTCAAATGATTGGACATATTCAGAAGTTCATAATAATATAACTTAACCTACTTATAGACCCCTTGTGACAAAGAAGCATAGGAAAGCAGCAATTTTTAAATGCCCAGGCTGCCTGAGCCCAAAGCCCAGCTCTGTCATTTGTTACTCGTGTGGCCGTAGGTGAGTTATTTCATCGCTCTTAGTCTCATATTTCCCATGTGTGAAATGGATATAATAGCTGTGTCTCAAAGGGTTATTATGAGCAATAAGTGAGATGATGGATGCATAGTGGTTAGCACAGATAGCCTTCAATGTTGTTAGATGATGATCATGATCATGAGGATGACAACAACAATAACGATGATTTTGTTTTGCACACTGGCATAATGGCTCAACAGAGGAATAAATGAGCTTTAAATTTAACCTAACTCTAGTTACTTATTACCAGCTGTCCACTTTAAAAAATAGGTAGACTATTATAGTTAATATTTTAAACATAGCATGGCATTGCCTTGGAGACAATTTGAGATGGAATAAAAATAGATATGAAAGCAGAAACCCAAGGCAACTTTTTACTCAAAACTTAAGATTTCTCACTTTTCTTCCTACCACCACCACTGATTCTAAATCTCATATATAATCCATTTTCTCTGCAAAGAGTATAACCCATGCACTCATCACCTCTCATGGAGATTTACAAAGGCCTCATCATCAAACCTCTTGCTTTCTCATATATGCACCCTTTTTGCAATGCATCACAAAAAAACCTCCCAATTCATAGTCACCTCTAATTAAAAATTCTTCTATAGCACATCACTGCTGAACAAAGTCTAGATTCCCCTATAATGACCATTATGACCCTTCACCATCTGCTCTCAGTTCCTTGCTTCATCCCCTACTGTTGTCCACCAGCTTCCCACGCCCCTTTCTTTTATCTGTTCATTTTCTCTGGCCTTTTTTCCTTGCCTGAAATCCTCTTCTGACTTATAGGTCTGGGTGAGAACATAAGGTTTTGACCTACGTCTTAAGGCTCCATTCAAATGTTCTTTCTTGATAAAATCTCTCTTATCCGTATATTCTGAACTAATAATTTTCTTTTCTGTGGTCACAGAATATTCTGTATTTCTATTATAAAACACCACATTCTTTTATAAAGCTATGGCTATGTCTTTCAAAATAAGCAGTAGCTACATTTTAAATGAAGAATGAAAAAATGATCATGACATCCATAAACAAAGGGAATCTTGATGGGGAAAAATATTGGCAAACATATTTGAAACTATTCTATAGGATACATTTTAATATCCTCATGTCCTGATTCTGAGGAAATAAAAGATATTCCAGTTACTAAGGAAAAAACCCAGTGATGTAAACAACAAAGATTTTCTCTATTTCAATGTGACAACCTTTCCTAATAAGCTGGTGCTCTTGAGCACAAGGTGAAACTAGGTATGAGGGAGCAATGCGGCCCTTTTCAGTTAATTCTTACTAAGTGATCACCATGATCCAAACTAGCCAGGGATTTGTGTATCTGCTAGTTACATAGAAGTCATACAGTAGACATTATTTTGATGATTAAATCCACAGTATGGCTCTCCACATTTACTCACACAAAGCCGTAAATGCAAAATGCAAAATGACCACAGGACAGTGAAAGAGGTATTTATATTGTTAATATAAGAGTTGGAAGTAGGAGAAAATGAAAGGATCTGAACAGCTTCAAGCCATCTTTCATGTATGCGTAGCACACTGCCAGACTCAGGAGCACACGCTTGAACCTGCTTTCAAATAAACCTTTACTGACTTTCCCTTCATTCCTGTAGGAAGGGAGCAACATGTGCCTGCTGGCAAGAAGTTCTCACTCCATTTGGGTCACTGGAAACCTTCATATAAAGACCATTTGGCAAACTCCATGGCATCATGCATGGATTTCAAATCTGATATTTGTTGTGTATATATCGCTTATGTTTTAGGGCAGCATTCTCATCATAAGCTATTCTTTTTAATTCAATCTTCATCAAATATTGAGACAGAGAGAAAGAGAGAGAAGAAGGAGGAAGAGGAGGGGGGAAGGGGGAGGAGGAGGAGGAGGAGGAACCAGAATAGAATATCTGTAAGTCGGCTACAGGCAAATGTAGTTTTCCTCACTTCTCCAGGCAAACAGGGTGACTTGGAACAGCCATTACACTTTTCTTCTTTTTTTCACTATGCTCCAGTACCCTCTACTCAAGAGGCTGCACTGTTAAACTAAAATGCAGGGTAAAAGGATCTTCTGATAAAACAAAGTAATCCCTTTGCTGTTTCCCCCAGCAAAGGTCAGCTTCCCCAGTGGTTACCAGCTTCCTCAGAAAAGTCATAAAACTCTTCAAAGCATTCAGTTCCCCCCTGGGATTTGTACCCAAACAGCAGTATCTCCAGGAGCCTCATCTCTGATTTTACCACTAATTGGAAAAGACTGAGGGAAGGAAGAAATCCCTCAGCATCCTCCTCTGGGGACCCTGGTTGTGTAAGCACATCAACTCCGGAGTGCGGAGCAAAGGAACACCATTCTTAGCCTGGCTTCCTCTCAGGACCTTCCTGTAAGAATTGGATAAACCATAATTTGTCTTCTGGGCATAAGTAACCTCTTCCTCATTTGCACATCAGCTTATTAAATGTACAGAATCCTCCAGTTATCATTTCCTTTGTTTTTTCTATGTCTCGGTAGATCTGTCCACAACAGCTCCACCAAATTTTGCATATATTTATTACTTGGACTTCATCTTGTTCTGTAAAAAATGTATTTGATATTTATCTAATTATTATTTGTACTATATTTTATCTTTAAAAACATTAAAGGCCAATTGAAAAGATACATTACATTTCAAAAATAAGCAAATCCCAAGGAAGCAAAAAGAAGAGGAGAAAAAGTAAGATCAAGCCATAGGTACAGACAGATAATCAGAATACCTGTCATGTAGTCCCTTACACTCTTGTTACAGGCAGGCCACAGGTATGACATCTGACCATCCCAGTGCTTGAGGAAAAAGGCAATTGATTATAGGAAATACAGGATCTGAGATAAACTTCCTAAGACTTGATCTGTTTAGGATGGATATATACATATTGCAGAGATGATGGAGATGAACTGAAAAGCCTAAAGAGTAAAAACAGGTTGGTAGGAGATTCCTTTGTAAATAATACACATAACAGGCAAGAAGAAAACCTACAGCATAAGTTTTCATGATCCAACCATGAATATGAATGCCAGTGGTTCCTGGAGTTCCATTATGTGAGTCATCAGTGTAATGACAGACCTAGCAGCAACAAGCAGTATATCCCCAAAACACATCTGTCCAAGAGGCTGTGCCATTCATTGGCAAATGTGGTAAGAATGTGAAAGAATGCAATGCCCATGATAGTTCTGGAGGTGGAAAGAAAAGAAAAGCCATTACTCTAGAGCAAAAGTTAGAAACGATCAAGAATAAATTCACTTAGGGATATTTAGGTTTTATGAATATGTCTGTAGATATTTTAAAAGCTCTTATTATTGAAATTCCTACAGGAAAAAATAACTATAATTAAAAATACAAAACTCCTTACTATCATTGTTCCCAATGAAATAATTATGGGCATAACTCAATTTTTGATAGAAAGAGGTCTCTCAGAGTACAACTGTCACAGTATAGTATGGACTGTAGGGCAAAGTGACTGTATTTTTCAAAGCAGAAATAAGAACATATGGCTTGAAAAATGATATTTGATTTTGGAAGTTTATTTTTATAAAAGGCTACAATTTGTGAACATCTTAAATTACATTTGATTTTGCATTTAATGGCTTTTTGGAAATTTTCTATAAAGTCAGGATTGTCACAGAAAAATCTGGAATGTATATTTTGCTAGAGTTGAATCCTCTTAAGGACTGTTAAAAAAATAGCTCACATGAGTTTTTCATAGTAACTTATTCCTGTTAACATTATTTGATGCACGGTGGGTGACTGTGATCAGAGTTTTGGCTTTGCCACTAGCTAGCAACCTCGGACAAGTCATTTAGCTTCTAGAAAGTTTTATCTCCTCATATATAAAGTAAAGCACTATCTGGTCCAGTATATGCCCTACATTTTGTGACCCTGTGGGCTTTTGAGAAAACCACTACTCACCAAATTTAAGCCAGGGTGCAGTTGCTTAGCTATCAGAAACTACAAGCCCAAGTCTAGTATATTTCCTGGTGGACTATAAACAAAGTCTTTGTGCCAATGCAAACTCATAGCCACACTCGGATGGCCAGCACTTTGCCCAGATTAATTTAATCTTTCTGAATTTCAACCTTCCACCTGATCTCATCTCTAATCTTTATCTACTCCATAACTAACCCATATCATGGCTACCTGTTCTGATCTCTGACAGCTAGCCACTCCAGCATGCCTGTTCATCTCCTAGGCTTGGGTATGGTCTGGGGTGCTTTCTTTAATATATTATACTGCCTTCTTGTAACACAATTTATTAAATCTTGGGTCTTTATAGGAACACTTTAGAAAAGGCTATCTTAACCTTTGTTACCTACCCCAAAATAAATTTATAGTGGGATAATTTCTTTTATGAAAACACTCTAGAAAGTTGATGCTCAGGCAACAGGTCCACCAGGGATGGCAGAATATTTTTTGTTTGTTTGTTTGTTTGTTTGTTTTTTATTCTCTAGAATACCTATGTATAGACTCATATCTAAAAATCAACAATAAATATGAAATGAAGTGATCACCACTTACCTTTATAAACAATGCTTTCTTTCTTTTCCCTTATGGGCAACATAAAGGGATGAAGATAACCATTGTTTTTATACACTTGGTATGTTTCCATCTTTAAACAGTCTTTTTAACTGTAAAATTCTACTAGCAGCCAGTCTATCCTTCCTGACGGGCCAACTCTGAGGGTTTCTTTTATCCCCTGGTGTTTTCAGGGGGTTGGCTAGACCTTGTAGCCACACCAAAACCTTCCATATCCAAGGTACACTAGAGAGTTAAAAATGTAATCTATAGATATCAAGGGAATTATAGAATCTAGTCCAAATTTACCTTGACAAGACAAAAGGGATACAATCATTAGAAAAGTGAAAAAGCCTATTTGAGAGGGAAGAAAAGCATTCTGTCAATGAAAAACAGAAAGTGTGGAAGGTGCAGTTGGTTGCTTAAAGAGTTTAAAATTTCTAAATGCTTGAGAACCCGGTTACACCTGCTTGGTGGCCTTCATAGATGGGGTGCCCATCGCTAATAGTAAAAATTATGACTCCTTCCAGCATTATCCTTCACAAAATCTTTCACAGGACACTTAATGATTGTGATAATACAACAAAGAACTCACCTTTCACACAGGGCTCGGTGATATCCACATACCATATGTTCCCTTTAATGTTATTCTATAATCAACATGAGGTAGGCACCTCTTAACAATAACCATTTAAGAAACACATTCTCATGGATCCTTAATTGCTGGATAACGTGGTGCTGTCCTTGGTACTACATAATAAGAAGGTGTTCTTTAGCTCCAGGAACTTGGGTGAAATCCTGGGGGACATCTGACAAAGTTTTTTGAGTGATGCTGGTAGATGAGATGTAGATGCAAAACATACAGGATGGTTTATGACTATGCTTTACAGCTATATACAGGAAAGTGCTAATAAATAAGTCAATAGAAACTTGATGGCAAGTTCTAACTCAAGTGAGGCCTCATGGCTCTCTCACCTGATGTGATCTGCTTTAAGTGGCAGATGTCATACACCTGAGGGTGATAGGGGATATAACATATGATTTATCAGATTAAAAACCCAACATGATGGAAAGAGAAATTGAATTTAATAAGATTTAATTAAAGAGATTTATTTATAAAGCCAGTGTGTAGGTTGGATTAATCAATCACCAAAGTAGAACTTTAAGAGAGTCCAGTTATGTAGAAGCTTATCTGAAAAAAATCTGGAGTCTTCCTTTAATTGCAAGCTCAGTATGATCTAAAAGTGTAAAGGGGATGATAAAACAAAAAAATCTCTTGAAAATACTCATGCATTAACGGAATTATAGAGTACAGAAAACAGGTGGTAAGAGTTTCACCATACACTCTATTAGTCAAGTCATCCATGTAGTTTAATTTGCTTATAGGGACTCTATTTTACCCTAGAATCTAATGGCATATTCTTCCACAGCACACAGAAAAACAAAGCCCTGTTGCTATTTGCATGCAACAAACTTTCACTGGTGTATCGGTCCATCTCTATTTAGTTTGGCTTTTCCATGATTCCTACATTAAATGCGTTCTTCAGTAGATCTTTCCTTCTATTTCTTTAAACTGCTTCAGCAAATGTCAAATACCAACTAAAGAGGCACTTCAAATATGCTACCAACTTCAGATCCTTTCTATTAAAAACAAGAGAAAGAGTCTAAATTAAGAAGGGGGGTATATCCATTCACTCACTCATTGCCCTGTTATTTACTGAACTAAAAGTCATCTCTCAGATTGTAAGACCTCTGAGCTCTATTTTGAGAAAGGAAAAATGCTAACAAAAATGTATTGAGAATCTATCTAATTTAAACCATTACAATATTATATAATTGTTGAGAGAGCAGGCTTTAAAAAAATCTGGGTTTGAAACCTGGCTCTACCACATGTAGTTTAGCCTTGGAATGTTTCTTACCTTCTCCAAATCTGTGAGTGGTTTAAGGATTAAATTATATAGCATATGTAAAGTGCTTAGCACAATAACCAACATAAGGTCAAGGAATAGTACATTTGCACTATTATGCTGTTGCTGTTGATATTATTGTTACTACTTACTCACTTTTGTGTATTGTGAGGCAAAGTTTTAGACTTGAGATTTAGCAATTGTGTTTGCTATTTTATTCCTGTATTTTCTTACTAATTTCACCCAATACACAGTCTCTCTCTAATAGGAAAGATGTAAAGAAGCAAATATTCAGGGGTAGAGTTTGGGCAATTTTATTGCTAGCTAGAAGTTTGACCAGCCATGTTTTACAGAGAAGCAAAATGAGTGATACAGCTTACATTCAGATATCCAAAGTTGGAAAGTCATAAGGTGATTATTCATTCATTCACAGCACAAAGATTTATGGTAACGCAGAGATGAAAAATGATCAGTGTCATGAGAGAAACATCAATAAAATGCTAAGGGAGTTCAGCAGATGCAGGAGGAATTGTGTTGGCCCAGGAATGTTTAAATTGTAATGGACTATGAGAATAATCTAGTTTCTAAATTATTATTGGGTTACTTTGATCGCTCAATCGCCATTCCACCCACCGCACCCTCAGCTTCTGTTGCAGTCTTTACATTTTTATGAGGTTGACTCTTAAAATTTATTCCAAACAGTATCGTGTAGATTTTAAAAGTAATCACAGGAGGAGCAGTGATGGAAATTTTAAGCACAGGACTGGAATTAAGAGAGGCATCAGCCAGTTAGAGTCTGTCCAGAAGAGGCCGACAAGAAGGATAATGGGTCTGCAAACCACATCATGTGAGACTTGATTAAATGAAATAGAAATACTAATCCTGGGAAAGAGGAGGCTTAGGCAAGCCATGATTGATATTTTGGTATAGGTGAAGTGATCTGTGCGAAAGAAGATTAGATATCTTATGTAAATCCAGAAATGCAAATTAGAACGGTAGTGAAAGAATGCCAGAAAAATACATTTTATATTAACATAAGGGACTAATCGATAATGGTTTAAGGTGTCCAACCATGATTTCCTCCTTAGAATGTGGACTCCTTTCTCCTAAGGGAAGTCACACAGAGGGAGAAAACTGAGGCACAGTGAGAAGGGAGGGGTGAAATAGAGCAGGGGTCCCCAACCTGTGGCGAGTTGTATAATCATTTCATTATACATTACAGTGTAACAATAATGGAAATAAAGTGCACAATAAATGTAATGTGCTTGAATTATCCCAAAACCACCCCCTGCCCAGTCTGTGAAAAAATTGTCTTCCATGAAAATGGTCCCTGGTGCCAAAAAGGTTGGGGACCACTGGTTGGCTCCCTCACAATCTAAGAGTCTATGAAATATCTAACACAAGCAAACACTTCCCTTTTAGAGAAAACCTAATAAGTTGTGGGAAGCTGTTTTGAAAACTTGATTGTGTTTTATATCTTCCATTTGCTTATCTGCAAGCCAAACAAATGCAGAAACTTATTGGCAGCTTTGCTTTTCTTGGAGGGCTTAGTATAGCCAGTAAAATAAAAACTCTCAATTCTGCACACAAATGAACACGAACAGGAGCAAGAAAAAAAAATTAAAATTGCAACTTCTGAATTAGCTAGGAGGGTGTCTGATATTCTAGGAATGCAGAGAACCGGCCCATTTCCCCACCAGCCCTTGTTGTATCCCAGCCACCTGCAAGGGAGAGCAAGTTTTATCCCAAAATGATGAACAGTGACGGCGGTCTGTGCCCTCCACTCCGTCTCCATTCACTCCCCACCTGGGGGAGAGAAAGGATAACAAATACAAGGCTCTATTTTGTTTTGAAAGGTCTTTCACAGGGAGGAAATTCAGTAGTTGTAGTTCAGCAAGAATCTCCAAAGCAGATCAACAGATACAGACCCAGGCGCTCCTTGAAGGCACCGTCGGCTACAGTACTGTCATTTGTCTCCCGTGGCTTTTCGGCCACTTTCCTCTCAAGGGCTGCTAGACTACTGGTTTTGATAGAAAACCACGCAGTTGGTGAGATGGGGTGGTTGGAGTGAGAGAGGCTTCACGTGTGGAAATTTGCCATGGGTGATCTAGTGGTAGCCGGGCGTGTCTCGGCTGGGTCATTCCAATTTTTCCTTTGAGTCCATTATAATGGATAGGTTCAAACTGACATCCAGATAAGGCTGGGGGACAAGAAGAGACCTGAGCTGGGAGAACAAGATCTACTTTGTGAGTTAGAAAACTTGGGTTCATGTCCCCATACCTATGATCTTGGTGAAATCTGTGACTGAGGTTTTCCATTTACCGTGCATAAAGAGAATTACTACAAAGACTAAAAAGAAATAATACCTCTGAAAGCACTCTGTATAGTCCAAAATATTGTTTAAGTCTTATGATATGACAGTCTTTTACTATGCCTAACAGTCGTGGTTTGACTTAAATCTCAATAATTTAACAGTGATTTAAGGAAATTCACAATATTTTCTTATTTTAGTAAGGATATTAAAACTATTTGTATCATATTTTGTATAGATAATATGATCTATTTGCAAGATTATTAAAAGCCTGTTTGAGGCCGGGCGCGGTGGCTCACGCCTGTAATCCTAGCTCTCTGGGAGGCCGAGGTGGGCGGATCGTTTGAGCTCAGGAGTTCGAGACCAGCCTGAGCAAGAGCGAGACCCCATCTCTACTAAAAATAGAAAGAAATTATATGGACAACTAAAATATATATATACAAAAAATTAGCCGGGCATGGTGGCACATGCCTGTAGTCCCAGCTACTCGGGAGGCTGAGGCAGGAGGATCGCTTGAGCCCAGGAGTTTGAGGTTGCTGTGAGCTGGGCTGACGCCACGGCACTCACTCTAGCCTGGGCAACAGAGTGAGACTCTGTCTCAAAAAAAAAAAAAAAAAAAAAAAAGCCTGTTTGAGTTTTAGATTTCTTCTTAGTACAAAAAATTTTCTCTTTGTCTTGCATCTTAGCTCTCTCATCTTTTTAATTAAAAACTACTCCTTCGTATTTCTGTTTTAATAAGTGTCTATGAGAGTTAGATGACTTCTACATAAACAACAATAAATATAATTAAAATAGCAATTGTAACATTATAGTTTCATGAACATTGTTTGATTCTACAATATTTAAACAAATCAAAAGCCACAACCACAAATGAACTTGCTCAGGAATATAATACTTGTGGAATAAGTCAGTGAAATGTGTATTGTATATACAAATTGTATATTGTATATACAATATGTGTATTACTCCCCCATCACCCCCCCAGAAAAAAGATAAACCAGAGATCAAATCTCTACCTAGAATAAGCAGAAAATGGATGAGAAGAGTAAAAGCTTTTAAGAATTCTCAGCTTCTGGACTGAAGTTATGAAGATGGCAGTTAATTGAGAAGTTAAAAATCTTTTTTCCATTAAGGAGTCATCAATCTTCCAAATGATTACCAGGCCAATGGTGGAAATGGCAAGGTTCATCCTCAGGTTTGCACTTCCTTTTTGCTGAAGAGCAATGGAGATGAAGAGTCCCAGTACTGGACTCCAACTAGGGTTGGCTGGATCATAAATATCATTCTAGACCATGGGATTCTTTAATAATTTCAGTGAGACTCCCCCTACCCCACAAGTGGTCAGTCCCTCTAGCTGGTGCACCTCTTGGGAGAGGAAATCTTACTGGAGCAACTCATTCTACTGCTCAATGGCTGTCACGGTGAGAGAGCTCTTTTTATATTGCAGAGCAATATAGTGAGAAGGGACTATATAGCAAATTGAGCATTCTCCACAAAACAGTAGCACCCACTCAATTCATGAAGTTCTCTTTCCATACTGTAGTTTTTTTTTTTTAAGTAGCACAAAATATGCATGGATTTTTCAGTTTCCCTTGAATGCTATGACCATTCTGTGTCTTTACTTAAAAAAGAAATTGCAGTTTGAAAAGGGCACCTCTTGGCAGAAAGCCCTATCAGTATTCTAGTTATAGAATCACTTCAAGAATCATTAGTTGAGTTACGCAAAGACTTTTTAATATACGCAAATATGAAATAAAGCAAACATTTACTTCTACAAGCATTATTAAATTATGACATATTAGGAGTCATTAGCAATCAGCAGGCAGGGGCGCTGGGTTCTGCCAGTTTAATGTTCTGAGCAGTCAAAAATAATATTCATGGGGCAATTAATTTCCTGAACATTGATTATTTCAATCTCCAAACTAATAAGTAGGGCTAAATCAAATAAAATTAAAACAGCACAGCAAGAAACTAAAGACCAGTCCCACTCATAAGGGGGAATCTGTAACCTTGAGAGATGAATCATGTCTCTCAGGTTTCCGGGGGGACGCAGGAAGTTATTCCTGCACCTGAAATCGCATCTTGAAAACTTAGCATTGCGTGGAAATCATCTTTACATGGCCTGTAGTCCTTCCACACATGCGCACACACAGACACATGCACATGTCACAAATTTAGGAATTAAGACCCAATAGATTGTCCAAATCAACCCCCTAGTAATATCAAGCAAAGTCAGGACCAGGGTCTTTGGATTAGTCCTATGCACATTCCACTCTGTGGGGACTTAAAATGGATATTTAATACTCCTGGAACTGGAGCAAATGCAATCTCTATGAATTCAACAAGTTACAAGGAAAACTCTGAAACTGCCATTTTTGTCTGGGTTTGTGGAACTGCTTATTAATAAAATATTAGTCAGAAAATGTATTGAATCTTTTGCTAAAATTTTACCCACAATTCTAAGCCCTCCTTCCTTCATACATTCTTTAACTTGTCAGGCATTTATTAAAAATCCACTAAATTTGCCAGGCAATGTGTTAGGTTCTATAGGGACACACAAAGAAATCACAATGAGATCCTGTTCTTAAAGAGCTCAAAAGGTTAAAAAGTAAACACACACACACACACACACACACAGAGTGATGTGCTGGTGGATCCACTGGGTAAACATCCCATGGTGTAAATACTCCTACTGTGGCTGATTTCAATCTTCCAATATCAGTGAACATGGACTTGTGGGTATGGGGAGAGGTATAGAAGTCTGCCTAAGCTGGCTCTAGTGCATCATGACTGATACACATGCACACACACATACACATGCACACATATACATTACAGATACACACACACACACACACACACACACACTAATATGTATGTAAATTTTATATATATGTATATATACAGGAACGAATCAATCTTTTACAGTCGTTTTCTTAGAATAGTGGGATTATGGTTGATTTTTCTTCTTTACATTTCTTCTTAGCATCCAACCTGTTTCACAGAGAACATTTTCTAGATCAGTACTAGTAGAACGATTTTTATCCCAGACCACTTTTTCTAGATAGCTCTGGCATTACCAGAATTACCTGAGTAGAGAGGCTAAAATATTTTGATAGCACCTCAGATTTTAGAGCCATTTGTCCTGATAGAACTAAGAAAGGAAATGCTATATGGAGTGTCCAATTTCTCCAAGGCATCATAAGATTTCATTTAGCACTCAGCCTTCCTGAGCCCCACCTCTATAACCAGATGACTACGTAGATCCTACAAAATACATGTGCAGAGCATGCCACCCCCGCATGATTCTTAATCATTTCAAATATTCAATCATAGAATGTCTGTATGTGGAAGAAGGGGAAAGAAGTGGGAACTAGGAGAAGGATAATTCCTAAAATATAGGAATCCAGGCAAGAATATTTTTGCTTCTGCAGAAACCCCCAGACAGGATTCAATGACATGCCACCTGTTTGGTTTTGTGGTTAAATTTCAATAGCGTCTGCAGCTGTAAACAGTTGGTCCCTCCTTCAGCTATCTTCACATGCAGATGCATTTTGCTTTGGAACCAAACATCTTTGCCTCCTTCCAGAAACCCTCCTCTTTTTCTTTTCTCTCTTGTGACTATATAAACTATTAACTCTGTAATCTTAAAAATTATTTATAATCATTCTTAATGTAAAGAGCTGGAGGTTTTGTGGAGGGAAAATAAAACGCCTTATTGCTTGCATAACATTTTAACATTTACAAAGCACTTCCATGTGAGTTACCACACAGTTGTCACAATAATTCTCTGAAGTAGAATATTCCTAGTACCTTCATATGTGACGATAAAGAGGCTCAGAGAGTTTGAAAGACTCACTCAAGTTCACAAAGCTACGGAGTGGTGGCTCACTACCTTGAGCATGTGGGCTTCACGTTGCATATTCCAACCCAGTAGGGAGGCAGCCTGGTATAGTTTAGAAAAAACAGGATGTGGAGTTAGGCAGACTGGATTTTAAATTCTGACACCACTGTTTTCTATCTCTGTGATCTTGGGCAAAAGTCCTTACTTTCTCTGGGCCTCATTTTACTCCTTTATAGAAAGGGAGAATGACACTTACCTCATTGGATTGTTACAAAAATAAAACAAAATAAAATTTGGCATAGGGTTGGTTCTCAAAACAGTCACCTCCATTTTTCTACCTTTCTCTACGCCATTGTTCATGCCTCTTTCCTTTGTACCATCCTATTTTATTTCAAACACACTCATTTTGTTTCTTGCCCTGACTTGGCAGGCCTCCCCAATTCAATAGTGAGAAGTTTAACAGTCATTTGACAGGCAGTATATTTCATACAGAGTATGTCGCTATACAAGAATCCGCCCACACACAACTGGGAAATCAGGGAATGATGGCCGTCCAACATGGAAGCCCCATTGGTTCTTGCACAGTTTTTCTTAGCATATTGTATGTTGTGTCACCAAGGTCCACACACTCAAGTGGATGAGCAAGCCACGGAGGAATACAGCACTGCACCCACTGCCCATTTGGACCACGTTCTTCCTCTTGGCTCAACCTGCCGACATGCTTGGTTTCAAAAGCATTTATTGCACATTTCTCTCGGATATTTGCACAAAACAAACAACCAAACACTAGAGGAGGAGCCAGAACCATCTCATGCTAAGCCTGTCACTGCTTCTCCACTCCACCTGCAAATTCTGGTACGAATGTCCCTCTGACTTTGTTTCCATAACTCAGCCAACTCAATATTTCCCTATGGACTTTTCCATCAAGCTACTTTCTCCTTTACTTTTTAAAGATAATGTCTGATATTTACTGTGTTATTTCTTTATTTGTTGGGAAGTCCATGTGTTTTTACAGTTGTACTAGTATTTTTAATAAGACTGCTATTGTTTTGGTTAGTATTTAATTAGAATGTAAAATGTTTTGAGTGGTTAAAATGTTTTGAGTGATCTGCTCCAATTCTATTTTCCTCCAAATGCCAGTTATTTTTAGTGTGTGATTTTTCAGAATGTGGAATTTTTTTAAAGGAACACATGTATTGTGCTATAGTAGAAATGCCCGTATTTTCCTTTGTTGTGTGGGTATTTTTTTATATACTGAGGCACCACAAATTGATGGCCTTATTTGACTCTGTTAAAATCAAACTCAGCACCTTAACTCCATGGTTAAGAATGGTGGAACAATTTCCACCAAAGATATTACCAAGGAGGCAAATCATACTACTTTTCATAAATATGTTTACTATAATGCTTCTAAACATAAAATAGTTTATCAAATACAGCATTGAAATAAATCTATGCAGTACTGGCCTATCTCTACAACTTCAAGCAGCTTTCATTTTATTATGTAAAATGATTCCATTTTTAAATCAGCTAAACTTCCAAGTAAGCAAATATATTGCAAGAAGAGCTTCTTTAGCTACACAACCTGTCACATGAGTAACCAATTTTCTGGCTTAAGAAATATGTTTAAATATTCTAAAATTTTCTTCCTCTTACCCCTGGCATAATGAGTTGATGATAAAATGAATCAGAAGATTCTTATTTGCATTTATTCTTTGATATGGGCAAATGACAATCTTTCCAGGCTTCAGTTTCCTTATAGGAAAACAGAAATTCTAAGAAATTGAATAACTACTCCATCAATTTTATGACGTTGTTATAAATGTATATACATTTCTATGTATATATATACTCTCGGTATATGTGTGTGTATCATGTTTGTATGTATATGTGTATGTGTGTGTATACATGTATATATGTATGTATGTGTGTATATATATGTGTATATATATATATGTGCATGTGTATACACATATACACACATACACTGGAAAGTACTTGAATCAGTAGGTTCTCCAACCTTGGAATTGTACATTGCTCTGATAAAGAACATATTATCATCACTGAATCTTTACCCCAGCCACTTTTAGCAAATTGTCTTGCACATAATAATTATTCAATAAATGTTTGCTAAATTAAACTGAACCATATGCATAATTAATCAAAGTCAGAGTCTCTCAAGTTGTTTAAAAGAAACTAGATTTATTCCTGAAGAGCAAATAGATTGTTCTTAAAATAAAAGAAGCAGCTTATATTCCAAATAAAACTTGAGTCTTATTACTATCTTACAGATTAAAAATAAAAGCCATTGTTTAATAGGTTAGATTTCCATTTAGTTGCAAGGGAACATAGAACCCAAATTACAATAGCTTAAAGAAGATAAACGTTATTTTTTTCTCTACCTTAACAGTTTATGTAGGCAGGTCAGGCCAGTATGGTAACTCTGTAATCATCAAGGACCCAGGTTCATTCTTTTTTATTGTTCTACCATCATCACCTCTCAGCTTCCACCTCCTGGCCAAGATGATTGTTTTCCAGCCAGCAGGAATAATAAAAGAAAAAAAAGTACACCCCCATTGTTTAAAGGCACTTTGCGGATATTACATCCCAGCTGTTCACACCTCATTGTCCAAAATATATCATATGGCCATGCCTAGCTCCTTGAGAAGCTGGGAAATATAATCTTTGTTCTAGTGGCCATGTGCCCGGAAGAATGGGGAGTGCTATTACCACAGAGGAAGAGGAAAAGAAATATTAAGGATAGAGAGATTTACTACAGTTTTATAAGGTGACAACGAGCTTTGAGTCAAACAAATCAATACGGAGCAACCAAATTAATTAGTATCTAACAAACTTTCAGAGTAAGACTATCACATGAGTGTTAAGGTCAATGCTAGTTAATGAGGAGAGTTAGAACCCATTTCCAACAGATAAACTGCTTTTGATTGAAGCTATTTGAATTCCCATCCCAAATCATCTATACGCAGACTTAATACTAAGCTACATCAAGTCAATTAAATAGTTTGACAAAAATAAATTACCGCATAAGACCAGGATTTAAGATGAAAGGAGAGAGCCATTTGAAATGATCTTTCTACACTAATTTAAATGAATAGTCATTTTGCTGGTTGTAATCAAATATGTTTCTCTTTTTACCTTCAGAATAGAGGGAATGCTCTATAATCATTAATACTGTCCAAATTTAAATGCATCAGGAATAAAAGGATAGGGAGACCAAACAAAGCTAACAAAAGACAAGAATAACAAAATAATTGTGAGAGAGTCTGTGATATTCCTTACAGCATTTACAAGATTCTTTAAGAGACGTGGGCTGCCTGTTCCATCCCAACACCCCCAAAAGCAGTTATTTTATGGATGCAAAACAAATAAAATGGAATTTGTTTTTCACTGTGCCATTATGACCTTACTGTTTGTATTAATTAAACTTCATCACTACCATTACCCCAAAAGGTCAATTATTGAGATTTCATTCTGACATCCTAAAAGCTAAGGACAGAAAGGTAAGAATAAGGAAAAGACAAGAGAAAAATAAAAATGGGAGAGAGATGAAGGTACAGAAATTAGAAGCGAAATGAAACACTAGATAGCGAAGCAGAGGATGAATTTAAAGGAAAATGGGAGAAGCAAGAGAGTAAAGGGAGAGAAAGATGAAAACAGTAATGAGAACATCAACGCCTGGCGCCATATAGAGAGAAAGAAGGGAAAGGGAAAGAGGAGGCTTTGGCAGGGAGCTAGAGAGAAACCCTCTTCACAGCAATGGGACTGGCCTGAGGGTCTCTGCATGCAGTGCTCCATCTAGGTGACCTTATTTAGTAGGAAAAACTTGATTTGAATGTAGCCACCATTTGGTGGACACCAAGTATGTGGCAGCCCTATCTTTATATGACCCAGATTTTACATATTAAAACACAAAACCTCATGGAGACATTCCACCCACGTCACACAGTCATTAAATGGTAGCTCCAGAGTTGATTCCTTAGAGCATCAGATTTGATCCTTACAACATCACTGGCTAAAACTGATGAGAAGTAGGAACTATTACCCCACTTCTCACTGAGGCTCAGAGAGAGAAAGTGACTTGTCCATGATTATCTGGAACCAATCTGAGTCCCACGTCTTCAATTCACTAGATTCACTAGACGTGTTATGGACAAGTCACTTAACCTCCACGAAAGCTGTCTGTAAAATAAAAATAATTAATAACAAGTCCACAAGTTCTCATACATAAATGAGAGTATATATCTAAAAATACCTTATAAACTGAAAAACGTAATTTGTCAGATACTTACTAAAACTAAAATGTTCAGTGTAAAAAATTACACGGAGTTTTATATGCTGCTGCTTCTTTAAACTATTAGGATGGAAAATGGTGAAAAAGAAAGAGGAGGAAGTGGAGGGGAGCAGGAGGAGGAGGAAGAAGAGAGAAGGAAGGGAGGGAGGGACGGAGAGAGGGGGAGGGGAAGAAGGAGACATAGACACACCCCATAACAATGGCTAGCATTGTGTTACTGTATGCCAGGCACTGTGCTAAGTCTTTGCTCATTTAATCACCATAACAACTCTATGTGTCAGGTGCTGTTATTGCCCCAATGTTCAGATAAAGAAAGTGAACCTTGGAGAGGTTTAGTAACCTGACCAAGTCATACAGTTAGTTAGTGGCAGGGCCTGGATTCAAATCCACACAGTCTGGTGCAGTTTAACTCTTGGACTGCCTTGATATCAGTCAGCTAGAAATAACAGTCCTGTGGGAAATAGTGAACACCGTAACAATCTCATCATAGAGGGAGGAATAAGAAAATATCAGGCCCATCAGCACACCAGCAGGTACAATCGTTATCCTCATCAAGAAATTCGACAAATGTTATTTCAATGGCCAGTGGCAATAAACGAGATCTCAGGAAATGAGAGTAACATTAGTTACTCTGATAAGGTCAATTAGGGTGTTGCAAGAAAGGGGGAAACACCCATAAAATTATTTCAATTGCTAACAAAATCACAAATTAACCTATGGAGCTGAGAGTTCACAGTTCCCCACTGGATACCGAGCTAATCAGTAAATGTAAAGCAATTTAAAAATTTACAAAGTCTTTAAAGACCTCCCCATTATTAAAAAGCTAGCTCCTAAATACAAACAAAAATAACAGAATTTTGGTTAGACAGAAATCTAAGTGGGCGTATTGTCCATAAGCCCAAACCCTTCCTAACTAAGGACAATCCAACCTCTGCCTTTAAAACCTCATTGACTCTCCAAAAATAAAAACATATTAAAATTGCCAATAAAAATTTGAAAAGATGTTCAATCATTAAGGAAATGCAAATCAAGACCACAATGAGATACCACTTCACACTCATTGGGACAACTATCACCAAAGAAACAAAATAACAAGTGTCGGTGAGGAAGTGGAGAAATCGGAACCCTTGTGCTCTGCTGGTAGAAATGTAAAGTAGTGCAGCCACTACAGAAAATGGTATGGCAGTTCCTCAAAAAATGAAAAATACAGTTACTATATGATCCAGCAATTCCACAGTTTTGAGTATACACCAAAAGAATTGAAAGCAGAGATCCAAACAGATATTTATATGCCCATGTTCATTGCAGCATCATTTATAATAGCTATAAGGTAGAAGTAATCCAAGTGCCCACAGATAAATGAATGGATAAACAAAATGTAGTATATATGTACAAAAGAACATTATTCAGCCTTTAAAAAGAAGGAAATTCTGGTACATGTTACAACATGGATGAACCGTGAGGACGTTATACTCGTGAAATAAGCCAGTCACAAAAGGACAAATACTGTATGTTTCCACTTACATGAGGTACCTAGAGTAGTTTAATTCAGAGACACAGAAAGTGGAATGGTGGTTGCCAGGGGCTGGGGGCAGGGAGAATGAGGAGTTATTGTTTAATGGGTACAGAGTTTCAGTTTGGGAAGATGAGAAAAGTTCTGGAGATGGATGGTGGTGATGATCGCACAGCAATGTGAACGCACCCGGTGCCACCGAACTATACACTTAAAAATGATTAAAATGGTAAATTTTATGTCATGTATATTTCACCACAATAAGAAGAGAAAAAATAAAGAATAGATGCATTTGTATAAATGTGAAAAAATTATAAAAGCTCATAGAGTAAGATATGTCATTATTCTAAGCATCCAAGACAAATACTAATTACCATTTTATTTACCTTTATCTTTTTAAAAAATACTTCACATCTCATATATGTACTAAAGAATGTATACCCTAAATGATATATTTTCTGGGATTTGCTCCAAAACCATCAACAGAGGGATAGCCGAAGTGGACAGGTATAAATGAAACAAGGTTTACCTGGGGTTAATAATTGTTGACACCATGTGATGGGGACATGAAGGTCCTTTATACTATTTTCTCTACTCTTGTATTTGTTTGAACTGTGCAATAATGACAAATTTTAAATATTTCTTATTGTACACATACCATACAAAACAGTTTTAAACAAAATATCAAGAGCCAATGAAGAGCAGCAAATTCTAAAATATGATTAAGAAAATTTTTAAAGGAAAATGCTTCTTGGATGCTTCCATTTGTAGGGAAATCCAGGTCCTTTTTTTCTGGACACTTATAATTAATAGTTAATATATACGGAAAGATTCCTACATATACAAACTTTATATGCACTCTTTATGTAATCCAAATAGTAACCTATTACTCACACCCCCATTTTACAGATGAGGAAACTGAGACTCAAAAAGGTAAAGTAATTTGACTCATATTAAGTGCATTTTAACCCAGGCAGTCTGAGTGCAAATCCTGAAGCTTAACAAATACATTATATTACAACTACATTACTAATTACAAAAGTTTTTTTTTTTTATCCTTTCTTGCTAGCTAATTTAGCCACTTTCATCAGTCCTCAGTTGCCAGAATTAGGGAAGCTTGATTGGCAGCCTATGGAAAGAGATCTTTGGTTTTCTAAGACACATGATCAACACCTTTGCCTCATCTGTTTCAGGAAAGCCCTGAGGATTTTCAACATTAGCTTAGCTCAATTTAGTTCATTTACTAAGCACTTACTAAGTGCCAGAGGCTGTTAGACCTTGGGCACTGTGCTAGGCATTCAAAATCATAATCAGAAGATAGCAATCAACATAATATTTATTTTAGAAACTAGATGACCAAAATAAATTACTTTTCATATCATGCAGTTCTTCCTCTCTCATGGCATTAATCACTCTATGATGAGATGCTTGACATCTGTCTTGCCACTGTAAAATGAGCTCCAGGATGGCTCAGACTGTGTCTAATTGCCCATAAATCCATCCTCAGTGCCTACCACATGCATAGCCTCTCGATATACAGCCAAGGCTGGGTGCAGGTGTAATGAACGGAATCACATTCTGAGTGTCCTGTCCATTAATTGATCTAGACAGCAACACGGTGAAGAAGTAGGAGTAGAGTCTCTGGGCCAGGCATTCATTCATTTTATTATTCATCCATTCATTTATACATTTATGCAACCAATATCCAAGGACACCTATTTTGTACCATTGTTCTCGGGCCTGGGACACATTATTTTAAGGAAAATAGGTCATATATGTAAAAGACCTTGCACATGGTAAGTAAGCACTCAATACTTAACAATAAACCAAAAATCTAAAAACAAAATACTCAGTGTAAAATTTAGAACAAGTGACAAAGGACACTGATTTCCAGAGGAAGTATTCCCAGACAAGTTCCAAGAGTGAAATATTAGTACTAATACGAATTATGTGTTAATAGTAATATTGGTACTAATGTGTTCTGTCTATACGGTACTCTTATTTTTTTTAAATCCTTTGAAATACATCATCTTAACTATTAAGGGTGAAAAATTTCCAAAGATTTCTATACTAGAGAAAACATTTCTACTGAACCAGTTTGGCTGTCCTTGAGAGCTCTGTGGGGCCAATGAAGCTCATGTAGATTTGTATTGCTCTTGACATCTTCCAGCAGTGAGCAAAACAGGGGAAATCATGTCAATTGGGCTTCTAAATGACCCACAGCCACGGGGACGCCCAGCAAGCAGGAGAAGACTTGTCAGGAAGCCCTCTGCAAAGTTTGTTCTTGCAAGGACGCTAAGAGAAGTTAAGAAACTTGCCCAAGCTCGCACAGCTAGTCAGGGGTGACGCTGGAGTTCACATCCAGCCCTACTGACGTGTAGTTTTTTAACTCTCCACCACCACTATCTCTGCATGGGCTGTTGTCTTTGTTTAAAAGTTCCGAGACATAAAGAAGAGAATGGTGCTTATAAGAAAAACAAAATAGATTCTATTATACCCCAATTTTAAATTCTCAAAAAAGATTCTGACTACTTTAAATCGCTTTTACCCAGAACCTTCTGGTTTCCCCTCACTCTTGTCGGAAATTGGAAGGGCTCTGATACATCTCAGAGATGATACAAGATAAGGATTAGCTGAAATACTTTCCACATCAGCAAATCACCTGAGGCCCTATAAGCTCCCTGCATGGCATATTCATGCTATACACAGGCTTTGTCTTGCTGAAAGATAACCTCTGTCATCTGACCTTAGGAGGGCTACCCACTCAGACCACCGAAAGTTTCAAAAAAAAAAAAAAAAAAAGCATAAAGTGAGTAAATAATTGACGTCATTTATCATGATATCTACCATTCTGTTATCAGGTCATGGTCTTCCTTTAAAACTTCTGTTGTATTCTTTTTAAAAAATCATCTGCGGAGCCCTACTTTGTTTTAAGCACTGTATGCAAATGTTGAGCTAAGTATAGCATATTCTTTTATCTCTTCTCTTGGATTTGATGCTATTTTTCCAAAGTCCTTTATTCCATATCACTGTGCTGTCCAATCTAATACAGCTAGCCACATGGACTATTTAAATTTAAATTTGAATTAATTAAAATTAAATACAATTTGGCTGGGCATAGTGGCTCATGTCTATAATCCCAGCACTTTGGGAGGCCGAGGTGGGAAGATCGCTTGGGGCCAGGAGTTCCAGACTGCAGTGAGCTATGATCCTGCCAGTGCACTCCAGCCTGGGCAACAAAGCAAGACCCTACCTCTAAATAAATAAATATAAAATTAAATACAATTTAAAATTGAGGTCCTCACTAACAGTCTCCACATTTCAAGTGTTCAATTACATCATGTGGCCAGTGGCTACTGTATTGGACAGTGCAGACAGAGAACATTTCCATCACGATAGAAAGTCCTATTAGACAGCACTTCCATAGAGCATCAGATCCTGGGTCTTTATCAGCCCAAAGCTTCCAACCGGGATTGAAGAAGAACAAAACCAGTACCAGCAGACTAAGATCCCAGTCTTATCATTCCTGGGATTTCCTACAGGTCAAAGGAAAAAGGCAGTTGATCTATTTGTAATGGGTAATCAGACATCCTGGTGTAAGCCACGGATGTCCGTGGAACAGCCAGCATGCCGATTACCCACTGACACTGAATTATAAACACAAAGACTTATTGCATTTAAAGAGAGAGAGAGAGAGAGAGAGATCATAGAAAGACAAAGAAATAAAGACTCAAGTTCAAGCTGTGTACCTTTAGACAAATTATGTTACTTCTCTGATCGATCCTAAAGTTTACAATCTGCAAAATAAAAAAGTAAATTCTGAGTTCTCTTTCACCTCGGAAATTCCTGCATTCTAAGGCTTCATGTAGTTTACATAATATCCAAGGAACTGTGCACACTTCAGAGATATACATGACAAGACTTCGAAGAGCTTATTAACAAGAAGAAACAGCTAGCTACATGGGGCTAAACAATAAAAGACAGGACATCGTGTCACAAAAATGGCATGACCGAAGTATCCTGCAGAATCCGCCTCTTTACACGACCAGAAAAATAGGACTGGAGATGGTAAAAATGTTCACTTTTTTTCCTTTATCAAAACATATGACAACATATTGTACCCCACCTGGTACATACAAGGTGTTTAATTATTGTTATTAAATAGTAATAAGATAATAATATTAATTATAACAGCAGGCATTTATCAAGGACCTAATACATATTAGGTTCTATGCGAGACACTTTCCCGAGGCTATCTCATTTTATCATTGAACAGCCCTAATGAAGAAAACATTTTTTTTCATCGTTTTATAAACAAAGAAACTGACGTGAAAGCAGTTACGTCATTAACCCACAGGCACTCAACTAAACAGTATCAGAGCCGAAATGTAAATCCAAGGCTACCCAATTCTAGTGCACACGCTTCTCCCATTTCAGCCCATTGTCTCCCTAAGAAAGCTTTTACTTGCTAATTACCAGAAAGGACCAAAAATAAGAAGGCTCCTAGACTTCTTCTAAAGAACCCAGCTGACCTCACAAAGCTGCCGTTTTCTTGTGTATTTTTCCAGAAGACAGAATAACAACTTATCTTTCTAGATAGACTCCCCTCAGCCAAAACATTTTCTAGTGCAGACCAGGTGGCAATTTCAATGAAGCTAAAATCGAGGTCATGGTTGTCTATTAGAGTTCCGATGTCCTGAGACCTTTGTTGATTGAGTTAGACACAAGACAAAGGGAATTAAAAAAAAAAAAAGGCAAGTTAAGTCTTTATATTGCTGTGGGCAAGTGGAAGAGAGAAGCAGGGCCTTTGTGTCCTAAGGAACTGGGCACCCACTCTATCATTTACAATTATTTTATAATGAGGTTGATATTTTGTAGAATAGAAGCCTCTGTAACCCCGACATTCAAATGCCTCCTCATGACTGCTGTGAAGTGGGGAGCAAGGGTCAATTGTTTGTGTCGCTTATTTTCCACAATCCTGTTTTCAAGGAGACTTAACATTTACTAAGTCACTAAATTGTCCAAATGCAAAATATTTCTGTAGTTTCTGCAGTGATCACATTCTGTCACCCACACGGCCTAAAAATACCCTGTTTTCCATCCCTCAACAGAACCACAAAGGCTATTAGAAGGTAATGAAATCCCTAGAGAGCTTCTCTTTTGTACCTCTGCAGTTTCCTCTGATCAATTAGATTCAGAGAGATTGGAGGTGGGAAATGAAAGAAATAAAATTCAGGCCACAAATCCTTATCTTAATCCCACAAATAGCACTGACAAGCAATGACTGGTGAGGAAAGAACTCAACTCTGGAAGGCTTTCCTGCTCAGAACTCAAGTTAATTATGATGCAAAATTCATCATTAAATTATTACTCATATAATGCTTCTACCTACTTCTTATCGAGAAATATCATCACGGAAATGTCATCGATGATGGCTCTATCCTATCTCAGGGAACATGTCAGTATTTGTGTCACTGAGAGAAAAACAGGTCTGAACATATTTATAGTAGACAACATCCCTTGGTGCAGAAAGGTTCTTTCAAATAATCTGATTTAGAGAAGACACTCCATTTTAGAATTTTTCAGACATGGTAAGACATTTCTCTTGGTGCCTATCTGCCATCTGAGCCCCTAATTTAAAAATCTGAGGACTTAAAAGGCCCATGCCTTTTGCGATGATCTATTTACACACATTCTTTCCTTTTCTAAGGGGCCTTTGTCTTGTTGTCACCTGTCGAAATTCTCTACTAACACATAGTAAACCCAGACAGACTAAGGTAACTAAGGTTCAAAAATGTCAAAGATAACCTGGGCACGGTGGTGCGCACCTGTAGTCCCAGCTACTTGGGAGGCTGAGGTGGATCACTTGAGCCCAGGAGTTCAAGAACAGCCTGAGCAATGTAGCAAGACCTTGTCTCGAAAAAGAAAAAAAAATTAGTTTTTACTATGGGGGTTGGCACCCTCAGGGGTGACCAGACTGACAATTCTGCGAAGCCAAATGCCCTGAGTTAATGTAGAAAATGTCAGCTACCTCACCACTAAGACACTAGTAACGTCTGTGGCTCAATCTCTTCTGAAGAACGAATCAAGCCACTCCCCTTTCTTGCAGGGATGTTTCCTCAAACAGAACAGACTGACTTCAGAAGTGGTGTTCAACGACAACATCTAGGTTAAGCCAATGAGCACAGGTGACCTTCCTAGTGGGGTGTCAGCTCCCATTCTGCCTTCATGGAAGAAAGGCCAGTGCCCCCATGTTGCTGTTCCAGAATGAAGCAGTGTTAAGCCATTAATACTGACCTTGTATCACTACCACAATACGATACCATGTCTAAAAGACTTATCCAAGCGCCTGTGCTTCACAGGTACTCAAACAAGGCTGGTTTCTATTCTCTTCTCCCAAAGACATTGTTTTCTTTTGCAACTAAAATGAACAGCATCTTAGTGAAAATTTTATCTTTTCTGGTTTGAAAAGGAAAAAAATAAAAAGAAACAAATGGAAGGCAAGAAACTAGAAAATTAAAAGAGAGGAGAGGAGGGCAGAGAGTAGAATGAAGACAAGAATGGGAGAAAGGCAAAGTGGTGAGAAAAAGGTGAGGCCAGAGGCATAGTGAACTTGGTAAGTTTGCTATTTCCAAAAACCTGTGCATTCTAGTAAGACACCAAGTGAGGAAAACATTTTCATTTTCTTTTCTGACAGCTGGAGAATAAATGGCTGCTGCAATGATACCGGAAATTATTGGACATGTTTTTAGCATTCTTGCTAGTGAGAAGCCAGCATTCCAGCCAGTTTGAAACCCTGGCCCCAAAGTGCCCTAGAAATTTTGTTTTCCAAATGCATGAATGTCAGCCTCTGGAAAAAAAGTGATGTATACTGTCTGGTGGGCAGTGTGCTGGCCAGACACCAGATTTGGAGTGTGTCTCCTTGTGCTCTGGGTTCTGGCTTGGTAGTCCTTTTCAGCCAGAGGTGCACAGAAATGGGTTTCATCCAAAACAGACCAAAACTGAAAGCAGTTTTTAAGATCCATCTACCCAAAACAATACTGAGTTCTGACTCGTCACTGCTACAGATTCTTCAAGAAGCTGGTCTTAATGCAAGGCTTGTTGGAGCTAATCGGGTCTTTTCTCAAGGAGGTTGATGACTTCTAGTTCCAATCTAGTTAGGGGCTGTCTGAAGGGAGCCAAACAAGCCCCAGGAATAAAAGTGGTCAAACTTCATAATTTTATGTGTTTGGAAATAAGATACATCAAACAACATAACCACTCTAGTTTAATCACCTGCTTCTGAAAAGGCAGCATTATAAATTGAAGAATTAGTAAGGCAAATACTTTGTCCATACATATTTTTAAAACATATTTATGACATCAAATAGAGGCTTCTCATATTAAGCCAAAAAGCTACTGCCAACCGTATAAGACTGACTTCCAGGCACCAACCCTACCTATGAGGCAACATTACTGTCACCTGTGGCCTTCACTTGGGTGGCATCCACTCTGCCTGAAGAATCAGAGTTTTATCCACAGTGCATTTTTTCCATAAAATCACTATGGACTTCTCCATGAAAAAAAGATCCCTGGAATTTTTCCATGATTTGGAGGAACTTACATAATTTGTGTGAGGATAATCATGACGGAGAGAGGCATCAAACACAAGAAATTCACACACCCCAGCTTTTCTATGTATTTCACTTTGGTTACCACTCACTGTTTCCTACCCCTCACAGGAATGTTCCTAAGTGTCATTCATAGCCTATGAACATAAAATGGAAACGGCACATACACATCTTGAGTGTGTGTAAATTATCAGAATCTTGAGCAATAAAGAAACAAGAGGTGTCGTGGGTAGGAGAGTGGGGGAAACAGTGATGGCACTGTGAATGTTGCTAATTTAGAAGGCTTCAATGGTGAAGTAGAGGTGGAAAATTGATGTAAGTCAAGATAATGGTAATTCCTCTACCATTTCCCTCCACGCTTATTGAGCAATGTACTATTGGAACTGAACTTCTTTCCTAAGCCTTCAATCGAATTCCCGATTAACAAGCATTATAATACAGTGCTTATTCTTTTATGAAGGTGGAGCAGTTGAAATATGTGAACACATGTATTCAAGTTATACCCCTCTCCAATTACTTTGCTCTTCTTCACATTAAAATTAGACCTGTACTGAGAAGATATTAAGTGGAAAACCCATGTAAGATAACAAGACATAGACATACAAAGGTCATATTAAATCCATGATGTCATACAGCATGCCTGCAGAAAGACATGGACCATTTGACTCTATAACCAGCAAATGATAAGCAAGGACACTGTTTCTTTATAAGTTATCTAGCATTGATTTACACATTATTATTTATATCAAAAGGAAAGTAAAAAAAATTGTATGTTCAAAGAATAAAAGGAAAGACAAGCAATCCATAGTCAAGCATTATGAGTAAAATTTACTGAAAGGAGTTACATTTTTCCAATAATGATTGATCAGGGAAATCTTTTTCTGAAAAATAAATTATATATGTCATTAACCCTAAACACAAAGAGCCAAAAAAAGGATGGCAAAATGAGTAGCACAGAAGTTCCAAGCTTAACCAACAAAATAATGCTTAAAAAAATGAAGTATTACATTCTCTTCCTGAAATCATCATAGTCTGTTAACATAAAAGTAGAATTAATAGCAATTTGTTGCTATACAACAATATATAGAGTAAATTCAAAATTAGCAACATGAGGCTCAGATTTAATAAATACTCAAATAACTATTTGTAAAACTACTGTTTTCTGATTTTATTTGTTTTCAAGATAATTAACTAAATGAGACACACTGGTTGCTGTCATATTATGTTCATTTCTAATCAAGATAACAGTTAGGTGTCTGATATATTCAGCCCTTAATCTTTTCCAGGGAAACAGAGAAATAATCCAGTTGTTTGCCCTAACAAAAAATACTATTATAATTTTCCATCTAAAAATCCAACTCTCCACATTACACACACCCATAAAACAGAATCAGAATTCTCACATCTTGTATATTACACAATTCAGTCATACCAAACAATAGAAAATATGGTGACTCATTGAAAATCACCTAGCTGCCCCCCAAAATGTTTTTTCTCAAAACCAACCCTAAATAGAATAGGCAAATATGCAGTTATTTCAATCAGTGTAGGCATGCAATAGTAATAATCTAAGCTCAAGTGGATTATTTTTCCGATTTATGCAGTGAGAATGCTCTAAGACTAAAATAGACAACTAATCCCCAGTTTTTCTTTTTCATCACACTGTGTTATCCTAGATACATATAACTACAGTCACAGGTATACACTATAGTACTGTCTGCAAGGCTAGAGACTCAACAGCTAGCATTGTGCCAGGATCTTCTCATTAAAGTAATAACAATATTCCCTCAAACACATATTCATCACTACCTTTTAATGATTCTGGGCAACATAGATGAAAAGTTTTGATTTACTGAGGTCTAGGTAGCACATAGCCTTTCATCTTTATTGATAATCAGCTCTTCTCCTCTTACTGAAAAAAAAAAAAAAAAAAAAAACACAAATGCAAACTCATCCTGGACTCTTCAATGGGCTCCCTCTAATCTAAATCTTTCACAACTTTTTTAGTTTCAATGTATGATTTCTTTTTTACCATTGTTAGCATTTTACTCAAGAAATCTTGCCCAATAAGCACTCCTGATAATATGCTAAAAAAAAATCATCCATAAAATGCAGTAGAAACAATTGGTGCAGAAGTTAAATAAAGAATACTACATCCTTAATTTAAGTAAGATTGTTGATTATAGCCAGAGTGAAGTTACCTAAGCAACCACTTTAAAGCACATGCAATATTCAAATACATCTTTATTATGGTGGCTCAATGTCTCCAAGTTTGTTGTTGATAGCACTTCTATTAGATGCATAAAGCTATCAGATCTGTTTATGGACAAAAAAAATCTACTGGAATATAGAGATTTATTTAATGAGCATGACACTAGAACATAAATAGCAACAAGTAAAATAAAAATAACACCAAGTAAAAAAAATAATTTAGACTAAGACAAAAAACTACCATTGTTTAGTTAGGAGTAAAATCATGAAACCACATACATTCACACAGACACATTCACTCTTGTCACAGAACTGCAAAGTGGTCTATTTTTATTTCCAAAATGTGATACACTTATGTAATTATTATAACCTAAATGTTTAGAGGAAGTATAAGAAAAAAGCTTCTAAAATTATTATGGATGCTATTAAATCATATGTTTAACAAACAAAATATCTGAAATGCCCAAACTTGGTGTGATTGCTCATGACAGATTAATCTATGTAAAACCAGCAGGGAAAGTGTGAGGCCTCATTTACTTCATTGTGTTTCTACACATGTGTCATTTGAGAATGTCAGATCATCTTCACGTATAGCACGCAATCACCAGTAATTTGGGGAATTCTGAAGGCCACAAAATTGATATATACTCTGATTTGGGGGGGGGGGGGAATCGAGAAAGCCAGAAGTTTCCCTTTTCTACCAAGAAAGTGAAGAAATTCTTACCTTTCTGTACACCAGCATGTTGGGTGATTCATCTGCCACCCCGTTGCTGGTCTGCCCATAATTATTCCCCTGGGCCATGTCACCCAAAAGTTGGTCCACTCTCAGATACAGGAATTATCAGTCTGCCCTGCAAAGGTTTAGAGAGACTCCAGTGAGACCTAGTGGTAGTGCTTAAAGGGGCTAACTGCCCTGATTCATCCTCCTCACCTGCAGCATCCACCCCACACACGGAGTGTGCCCACAAGCTGGGACTGGCTAGAGGAAGTGACCCAGGACATGGATTTGAAAAAATGAATTTACACCTACAATGTTCCCAGAGAATTTTAAGAAATCACAATCTTCCAGGTAGATATAGCCATTTGGCTATGATTTTAATTGACTTCATATTCTGGGTACTCCTGTTAAGAAGTGCTTGATGCTCACCTTAAGAACTCGTGGTTACCATTCTCATAGTACAGAGAGTTCTCTTTTTCCCCCAATACTTGCATCTCCACTTGATGATGTTTTCCCAAAAGGGCGGAAAGGCGACACCCGGAGGGGGGTGGGCAGCACACTTTCTCCCGGGTATCTGTCAGGTTTCCCACAGGCAGGCGCATCCGAGAGGCCCATTCCCAGCGTCATTCTCCAGCACATGTGTTTGCTCTTCGTTCCCCTGGGTCTCCCACACAGAGCCAGAGTATATGTTCGCCTACTTTCACCTGCCTGCGCTGTCAGGCTCCTCTCCTGTCACCCCACTCCGCTTCGGAAGTCAGGAGGTAACCCTGCCCAACCTTGCAAGAAGGCACCAGAATATGTCCCGGCAACAAGAACGGTTGGGAGGTCGCACCTCCAGGCAATTACCTAGGTCACCAGGGGTGAAAACCTAACCGCAGAAGCCTCAAAGCCACCAGCCAAAGAGGCAAAACCAGGCGAGCCCCAGTGCTCCTCGCCTGGCGCTCGCGGCGGCAGCAAATGGCAGGCGAGCCTGTGCCCCGCCGCGGCGGCCGCCGCCGGCTCCGGGCAGCAGTTTCGGCGCCGGGGACCGCGCCGAGCGCTCAGAACCCGCAGCCCAGCCCCGGCGCGGGGTCCCGGGGGCGGCTGCCCTGCGCCCGCGGACGCTCCCGCTGCGCACAGCGAGGGCTGGGCGCGGGCTGGGGGGCCGGGAGAGCTCCGGGTGGCGCTGCCTCCTCCCCGCCCGCCTCCCCTATTTACCTCCTCCGCCAAGGTCACGGCCCCGCGGCGTCTCCCCTCCCGGACGGGCTGCGTACAGGCGCTGTCAGCTGGCGGCAAGCGGAGCAGCGAGGCAGGGCAGCTTCATCACACTCGCGGCGGATGCGGATTCCGCGCCGCCCCGGCTCTCGCCGCTCAGGCGATCGCCACCCTCGCCGCCGCCCGTGCACAGGCGGCTCCGGCAGCCGCCGCTCGCGCCCGCTCCCCTGGGCCGCCTCGCCGGCTCGTCCCTCCTCCTCCGCTTCTCCTCCCGGGGACCAGGACCAGCCGAGCGCGCGCGGGAGGCGAGACGCCCGGCCCGTGCGCGCGACTGGGAGGCGGGAGGAGGGGACAGTCACGTGGGACAGGGGCGTCCGAAGGTGCCGGCTCGGATGGGCTCGGCTCGGCTGCCGCCACACCGCGCGGGCCGCCCGGGCCTCCCCGCCCTTTCGCCCCCGGGGAGGCTGCAGCCCTGCCCCGCGCGGCCCGCACGCGCTCCCGCACACCGCCCGGGTGTACGCGCCGCTCGGGCCTGGACAGACCGGAGCTTAACGCCCAGTGTGAGCCGGAAAGGGAGGAGGGCTTCGGCGCTGGGTGGGGGGTGGACGGACGGGGACACGGACGGAGGGAGCCCATGCATCCAGCAGGTTCCATCAAGTGCCTGAAGACTGCGCCGACAGCACCAGCGAAGCAGGTGACTGGTTATTATCATGCTTAAAGAACAGAGTAGAGAGACGCTGAGACATCGTAGGACTGAAAGGAATGGCCAGGACCGAATGATTCATTCAGCCTCGTTCGCCTGCGGCTTTCACAGCTTCCTCCTAAGTTGGAGAAATGGGAAACGATTTGGATGCTGCCAACCCGGGGTGAAAAGCTTGCCACTTGTGAAACTGAAGGAACGTCCCCAATGCCGGGCTCCGCCAGAAGGTGCCCCGAGGAACTCTGCTCTTGCTCACTACCTCATCCTCTAGCAGTTGTCACAGAGCATCCCCTGTGCCCATCCCTCGGGTCATTCTTCAGGTTGGTGCCACAAAGTCTTCTGTGAGAATTAGAACCACGTGAAGGAGAAAAATCACCTTTGCCTCTATTATAGTGAAGAAAACCACATGTGTCTCTGGCTTTCAGGGGCAGTGTTGGGAAGCTGTAAATATCTGAGATGGTTTTCCATCCTCTCCTGGGCAAGATGTGGAGGAGAGGGAGGGAGGTAGACGACAATGACACCAAGCCCCTCTCTAACCCCTGAGCCAAAGCAGAGCACACCTAATCCGGCATCAGGCTGCTACTCAAGGAGGGGGCCCTGTGGACCAGCGCATTTCCCGCCACCCACGCAGGCTCTGTCTGATTTCTCTCAAGGAACAAATATGTATCTAACCAAGCCCCTGTGCCAAATACTACAGGACAAAGATCAAACCCAAACTACTTCCCACACGCCCTGGTCGGACCCATCTCCCACTCTTCCCCAATTCCCCAGCTCTTTGCATTGCGCCCTCTTCTTTAGCAAAATTCCCTTCGCTTCCGATTTCTCTGAATGTTTCCTTAACATTCTTGCTGTAGCTGAAACCGACTTCTTCTCCTTGAACCTCCCTCTCCCCCTTTGCTCAGTCTACTCCTGGAAAGGTGACATGACTTGGATTAATGGATTTGGAAATAGAACTGAGCATGCTCACTCAGTTGTACCATTTTCGTCTTAAGAGGGAACTGCCTGAATGAAGCAGGACTCTCCCTTGTATCTCTCTGTAAAGGGTCTATCCTGATAGGGAGCCCTACCCAAGCACAGCACTGATGGGTCATTCACATCAGTAAACTAACAGGACACACACACGCACACAAATATATATGTATATATATAAAATCTCCCTTGACACACTTTCCACTTATTACCACCCTATTTTTCTGCTTCCCTTTACGCCAAAAACTTCCTTTCTTCCCATTCTGTCTTATGCCCATTGCACTCTAGCAATGACCTCTGGGTTGCTAAACCAATGGTCAATTATCATGTGAACTGACTTTTCGGCAGAAGTTAAAGTTGATCCCTTTCACTTTCTCAGAAACTTTTGACGTCTACCTACCTGGACACCACTGTCTATTATTTCTCTTTCTACATCACTGGTGTTTTTTCTCAGCCTCATTGCTTGTTCTTCTTTATCTTACTGACCCCCAGATTCTGCCTCAGATCTCAAACTTTGAGCCTCATCTTCTTTCCGTTTACATGCACTCCCTAAGCGAGCTAATTCAGGTTCGTACCTTTCAGTGCTACCTAAATACTAATCACTCCCAAATGTATACTTTTAACCTGGACTTATCCCCTGAAATTCAGTTTGTTAACTGCTTATTTTACATCTCCACTTGAATATCTAATATATATCTGATTCATAATCTTTGTGATAACAGGGATATTGTCTATGTAGTTCACTGCTATGGGTCCGAGGCATAGGATAGTTGCTGGCCCACAGTAGATGCACAGTAAACATACATTAACTAAATGAATGGACATATCCAATAACAGCAATCTTATCAGTTATTTTATATTTTGTAATGGATTTTTTATATTATTATCTCATTTAATCCCTACTAACAACCATACATAGTTAGTTATAATTGTTATAATAGTTATAATCTCTTTTACATCAATACACCAACAGGGAAGGAAAGGATCAGAAAGGTTAAGTAAATTTCCTGATACCAGCATAGCCAATAATGGTTGTGGCGGTCTGTGCTGCGTCAACTTGATTAGCTGCAATGGCATTCCTTTGTCTGTATACATGTGAGTACACTTGGCCAAGAGAGGTACTCCTGCAAGCTTTGGGAAACACAGTGAAATAGCACCTATTCTTCTCTGAAGGTCTTTGTAGTTTTACGTGGTAACCCATGAAGAGTCCCGGAGTGTTCTAGCATGTCCTGGCAGTCCCCTGCTTCCCTACTTCACACCCAGATCTTCCAAATTTCCAGCCCAGCTGACCAACAGTAGCCGCACCCCCATCCCAAGGGCCTTACCATGGAGTTAAAGAGGCAATAGCCAGGCACAGGCAACAGTTTTCCATTGAATTTCCTTCCAGCTCACCTTCAAGGCCCCACTCTCACACCTGGAAGTGCCTGGCTTCCCAGATTTCCCTGTAAACTCTGACTTGCCCCCACACACAAGGACCTCAGGGGGTCTAGCAGTGACTCTTCTCAGATCTGTCAATCCCCTCTCGTGGAAAATCACCTTTACAGCTTTCTCCACAATAGTGTAAGTTTTTATTCTAATAATACCTCCTTGATCCCCTTATACTTACTGTGGTGTTCTTCCATGACAGATCTAAGTCTTCCAGATTCTTTTCAGTATTCCACAGGAAATCCAACTTAAGGAGATAAGACCTTAAAACAAATAGCTACATGTCGGTGCAAAATTGAATGATAGACGGTATGTGAGCTGACTGAAGGAAAGAGGTTAACGTTCAAACTGGGCTCTTCAAGGACTGACAGGGTATCTACCTGTGGATATGATGGGCGAAAGGGTTTCTATGAAAGCACAAAAGCAAGAAATGCTGAAACCCATTGAGAAAATTACTAGTAATAAAACTAACATGTATCAAATTCGTGCTATCCATAAACACATTAAAAATAGTCTCACAATAGCTGACAAAATTTACCCTATAAAGTATGCAAAGAAACCAATGTCCAAGTTAGGAAACTTGGCTATGGTCATATACCTTCTAAATATCAGAGCTTGGATTCAAATATGCCTCTGTGTGACTCTAAACCCCTGTGAAAAAATTATACACAAACGCCTCCTAGCAACACTATGAGTTTAAAAATCTACAGTTCTTCCACCAAGATGCCTCTCATTCTATTCTCTCTCTCATCTGTCCTCTCTCCACACACCTAATTCTCACATGCTCTCTGGGCAGTTATGACTCGAGATTGTTCACGGCTAATTACTGTTGCCAGGCACATATATATCAAGGAGGAAGATTCGAGCAAGAACATATTTCACCATTTTTCTTTACTGCTATTGTTAAGCGTCATTAGACAACTCTGGAAACAACATTATGCCTATCATCTTAATGTTTCTGGGACTCACATTTTTCAAATATAAACTGAGGGAATTAGACTATATCATTTCCAAAAACACATAAGATTTAATATGTTCTCTTGTGTGATTCCTTCACATGTAATTGGGACAATATTTTGCAAACAAGAAAAAAAAACATGGATATTGTGAGTTTTTTTTTTCCCTGTTCCTTTCAAAATCATGTAAATATGAGATTTCCAACCACCATCATCCAAAATCTATTTTACTATATCTTATATTTCGTGATATTTTTGTCAAACAAATTAAATTGTAAACTATAATAATATATCCATTTTGCATCCCAGATAGAACTTCTGAATAGCAGAGAAAAGGCCTGTTACCTTGCCAAGATAATGTAATTCCAGCCCAAAGAAAAACATTTAAAGGTTTTTGGTTTTGTTTTTAGTTTTAGCAGTCTTACTTTGAAAAAAAAAAAGTCAATTTTTTTTGTGTGTTTTTGAAATACAAGAAATAGTGCCTACTCTTGCAAATGTCTAGGGGTACAGGAACCCCAAATTGTGAACTACTGATGTGGACTTGCTTTTTTCCTCCTTTCTTTTTATTCAGCAAGTACTTATTCATTTCTTTATTGTGCATGAAGCATTCTTCCATTTCTATAAAGAACATAAAGAAATATAATAGGTGTCTTTTGTCCTCAAGAAGTTCCCAGTCTAGTTCAGGAGATAAGAGTCCTCTATTTTTCTCACAGCTCACATCAATGCAATCAGCAAATTCTATTGGCTCTACCTAAAATATGTACCCCTAATCTGTTCTCTTCTCAGTACCTTCTCTAATCCCACCTGCTTTGAGCCACCATGGACTCTCTCCTGGATGGAGGCAATGGCCTCCTAACTGGCTCTCTGCTTGCATCCTTTCTCATCCATGTCTCTTCTCAACACGTCAGCCTGCGCGATCAAGTTCTTCCTCTACTTAAAACCCTCCAAGATACCCCATGTCTCTCAATGTGAAAGACATCTTTAAAATGCCAACGTGGCCTTACATAAACACTCTGCTGCCACATCTGGCCTCAATTTGTGCTCTTCTTCCTCTTATTCTGTTGCAGCCACACTGCCCCTCCTGGATTCTTTAAACATTCCAGGCATGCGGCCGCCTCAGGACATTTGCACTGGCTATTCCCTCTGCCTTGAATACTCTTCCCTCTGGTGTTGCTCCCTCTCTTTCTCCAAGTCGTTACTCAGATGGCACCCTCTCACTGAGGTCTACTCTAACTACCTCGTGTAAATCTATGCACCTCTCCCCTGCACTCCCATTCCTTCTTGCTCTGAGCATTTATCTCCTTCTAACCTACCGTATAATTTACCTGTCAACTATGTTTGATGTCTGTCTGCCCCTAAAAAATTTTAAGTTCCGCGAGGTTAGGCATTTTTTTCCTTTCCTGTTCACTGCTATATTCCCAGTGTCTAGAACAGGATCTGACAAAGAGTGGACACCAAGTAATCATGTGCTGATTATTAAGTGAATAAGTCAATGAGCTTGGTTTTGTTTGAAACACTGGGTAGACTGGAAGAACCCAGTCAACAACCTTGAACTGAACTGAATCAGCACCAAGTTCCACTGTGGATGGACATGATCTGCCCTTGCAACCTGTTTCCTATGTGTCATAAAGGGAAAGAATAATTCCGTTTCCCACCACACACCCACTTTACAGAGGAAAGCTTTGAGAATTAATTAAATGGCAATGTGGAGAAAGCATTTTGATTTTCTAAGAGAAGCACTTTATTAATTTGAGGCTTTTATTGGGTGAAAGAATTGTAAGCAACACGGGGCAAGCACAAAGATGAGAACAATGTTAAAGGGATTGTGCTGTTTCCAATGCTACATGGGCATTTTATGGAATAATTGATTGAAGACTAGTATAAGCAGGATGAAAAAAGAAAAGTGGTTTCAGAAATCTTACCCCCAAATGACAGGTTTTTAAGAGATACTTTCTTCTTGGTAGTGAACTCCCAATTATTTACAGCACAATACCCTCATTAATGAATTATTCTTTACTTTTACCATTGTTTTGTCTACTTTGTGGCCATTTTCCTGCTAATTGGAACTTCTATACCAATGTCAGAGGGCTGGCAAAGGAAAAAAAGAAGTAAAAACTAAGATTTGTCTTTATCATGAGTTTAATCTTCTCCTCCTATTGAAATGTTTAAATTCTGGTCTAGAGTAACTTCCAAAATCACTCAATTTTAAAATGTCATTAATTGAGCACATATTATGAATGAGATGTGGTGTAATGTTTGAGAAGGAAGGCAGAAAGTGTTGAGACTTTGTTCTGTCCTTTCTATGTGATGGAACACCACTAAAGGAGCGAGCAAAACATCTGAGCTTTAACCCTGACTCCACGGCTTAAAATCTAGGTAACACTGGGCAAGTGACTTGACCATTCTAAGCCTCAGTTTCCTTAACTGTAAAACAAAGTTTGTATTATCTGCCTTGTCTTGCTCTGCTGTGAAAATCATTTTATTCCAAGGCAAATGAAGCATTTGGACACACATTCCAGTAGCAGGCATGCTGGCCATATCGATAGAAGCAGTGGCCTAGAAATTAACCACCATTTCTGCCAGGCAGACATTAGAGCAGCTGTAGCTACAATAATTGAAACCATTCATCCAACAAGTAGTGTGTGCTGTCCAAAGTGTGGTGACAAGCCTGGTGACTGGATCAGAATGACAGAGTGAGAGATGAGAGGCAGTGTCCCCACAGGAGGGCTGAGCATAGCAGTAACAGGCCATCCCTGGGGCAGCTTTATGGGAGCACAGCTCTAGCAGCTGGACAGTGGGATCCATGGGGTCACAACCCCTGAAGGTGGGAAAACACAGAGCAACTCCTCTCCTATTTGGTTTCCAAAAGGAGGACAGTCTTCATATTAGAAATGATAGAAGTCATAATTAGAATAATAAAATAATAAAAAATGGAAGAGAGAACATTCAACTTGCAAATGAGGAAACTGGGCTTTGGAGAAGTGCATTTACTTTCTCAAGGTCACACACCTAGCTGGAGTTAGAGCCAGGACTTATCCCCCAGGTCTTCAAATTCCAAATCTGGTGCCTCTTACATTCACTCTCCAAGAGACAACTGAAACCCAGGCTAAGGGGATAAATAGTAAAAGAGCACTCAACGGTGGTTATCACCAGTCAGAGCAGTTCCAGCCATTGCCACTGAGACGATTGGGAAATGAAATCCTCATGGTAGAGGAAAAAAAGAGCAAAAGATCAAAATAGAGCCACTTTGCCTAAAATGAGGGAGAATATTTATGCACGAACTGAATTTGCACCAAGAGCCCGTCCATAGGAAAATTCTGCAATGCAATTCGACAAACGTTTATCAAGCTCCTACACCATGCCAGGCGTATGGTAGTCTCTAACAATGACGCCTTCCCCATGGCAGACGTTGGTAGGAAAGACACATGTAAATCACTGCAATGCAACATGTGAAGTGCATGTGCCTACAAAGCATTAGGAAAGCACAGAGATGAGAGTCAAGCATACTTTCCACAAAAAGGGGACATTTTAACAGGGTCTTTAGAAATTGATCAGGAATCTTCCAGATGGATGAAGAGGAGGAAGAACACAACAGCATTTCAGGTGGGTGAAATAACTAACACGTGCTGAATTACAGAAGCGTGAATAATGGCGAAAGTTTCCTGTACTGCAAAAATTTAGTGTGGCTGGTTTCCGAGTGAGGGAGTGACATCGATGGAACTGAAGCTGGTCGGTAACTTGTTGACAGATTGTGAAGAACCTACAGCCCATGCTGGAAAGTTTGGGCTTTAACCAACTGGCAAGTGGATGAGCTTTGAACACTTAAAAGTGGTGAGCACTGGGCCAATCAGCGTTCACCAACCGCACATCGTGCCAGACTAGCCTCATTTCCTCTTTAAGTATGGTCTCTAACCTGTCCAATGAGGGCTATATTAAAGCAATATATATTTTTCAGCAAGGCGTTTGACAGGTTCTTTAGCATTGGCTTTGAAAATATCGTGGTAAAACAGGAGCTTGAATAACGGTTCACTGGACTCAGAACATGCTGAACAAGGCTAGCAAAAAAAAGTAGTGATTAATTGACCAGGACACACCTGAAAAGAAGGCTTCATGGGGAAGATTCAGAGTTCTGCCCTCAGAGTGTCCTTGTTTTATTTGCACCTGGGCACAGTGACTCAAGCAAGAGAATAAATAGCCCACCTATCAAATTTATAAATAGCACAAAGCTATGAGGAATAGCTAATGCACTGAATAATGGCATGGGGACCCAAGGAGATCTGGGAAGGCTGAAAAGATGGGCTGAGCCAAAAAAGATGAAATTCAGCAAGGGTACATGATAAGCCTTATACTTGGGTGGGAGCAATGGTCTTAAATGTTTGTGTCCCCCCAGAATTCATATGTTGAAATCCTAACTCCCAACGTGATGGTATTAATATAAAGAGGTGAGACCTTTGGGAGGTGATTAGGTCGTAAGGGTGGAGCCCTCATGAATGGGGTTACTGCTCTTACAAAAGAATCCCCAGAGAGGTCCCTTGCAACCCTTCCATCACAAGAGATCACAGCAAAAAGATGGCCATCTGTGAACCAGGAAGTGGGCCACTGGACACTGGCTGATCCTGGACTTTCCAGCCTCCAGAACTGTGAGAAATAAATGTTTGTTGTTTATAAGCCACCCACTCTATGGTATTTTATTACAGCAGCTGGAACAGAATAAGACAATAGGAGAGGGTTGAATTAGCGTTAAGTACAAGATGGACAAGATATGAGTGAGCACCAGTTCAAATGAAACTTTTTTTGGCAGGGTTTTTACTTGTAGTTGAAAGCAAACTCAGTATTGTTCAAAAAGAACCCACATCTACCCCCAATAGATAATGCAATCACAAGCTGCTTTGCTAGAAATGTATTGGTGGAGAAGTGTAGACCAAATGAATGGAGGTGTTAGGAAGTGGGTCTATCACAGAATTGCTCTGTGCAGATGTGTCTAAAACATTCTGGATGCCACGTGCCAAGGACATAAATCATTCATTTATGCTCTGACTCTACCTCTGTGATGCAAGATCCATGAACGTAGAGATTTTTGTCCTATGTTCACTACTTAGTGCACCCTTATTGTATAGCCGGTGGCTAGACCAGTGCCAGGCACACAGCAGGGTACAGTAGGTATTCACTGTGGGAGTGACTCGGTGAAACTGGAGAAGAACAGTGAGAATGGTTAAGTGCTCAAAGTCACTCTGACGACTGGAAGAGACAGAAGACAAAATGATGTATGTATGAGAGTACTCATTGCAGCAATGTTTTTAATAGTAGAGTGCTAGAAATAATTAAAATTTCCACCAATAAAAAACTGATTAATTACATAACGGATGCCCATAAAATGGAATGCTGTATAGTTATAAAATTTTTTTTAAAAAAGGTGTTGATATACTGACATACAAATATCTCCAAGGTACAGTAAGTAAAAATACAGTGTATATAGTTTATAAGCTCATACTAATAAGCAGCATCATTAGCCATCAAATATTCATTCCCCTGACCACCCTGTGGGAGGAATATGCTTCTCCACCCCATTGACTCTTGATTGGGCCATGTGACTTGCTTTGACCAATGGTATGTGAGTAGAAATGAGAGGGTGCCAATCACAAGGAAAGGATTTAGAGCAGCATATGTTTTTGCTAGTCCCTCTGGAGCTCCAACCATCTGTCCTAAGAAGAGCATGGCCAGGTAGCTGCTGCTCCCTCAGCTTGGATCCCAGAAAGAGAGACACATAAAGCAGACTTGACTTGAACCCAGCCTAGTTTAGCTGATCCCCACTGGACCCAGCTGAGCCACAGTTGCCCCACAGACCCATGAGCAAAAATTCCTTGGCATTTGCCATTGACATTTGGACTTGTTTATTATCATCACAGTAAAAGCTGTTACTGAAAAAGGGCATTGAAAGAACATACAGGGTTTATTTTCTTGCACATTGATTAAATACATTTGCAAAGCTGCACAAGAATGTAATACACACAAGTAGCCTGTGGGGAGGTGAATTTGGTGGCTGAGTGACAGTGTAGCATGTAGTATTTTCACAGTATAGTGCTTTCTACATGTTTTTATGGTTAGCTATGACAGTCAATTATTTATTCAAAAAATCATATAAGAAAGCATCATTCTCAGGAAATCTTCTGAACAAAATAGGTGTTATCAATTTGAGTCACCCACAGCATACAGCAAAATTAGTCCAAGAAGCTGACATAAAATAAGGAAAAAACAAGCAGCTGGTAGACGAGGTGGAGACACAAGTAGCCACTTGAAAGCCAGTGTCACAGGCCAGATGACCAGTGAGAGGGTAGAAAACTTCAAGGACAGCTTTGTCTTTGGTCCCCAGCCTCTCAACCAATCACAAACAGCTGTGTATCTTTTGGGACGCTGTTTAACTGCTTTGGGCCTAATATCTCATTTATTAAATAAATGGGAGTTTTAGATGACTTCTAAGAAAGTAATCATCTCAATGTTTTTAAAAAAAATTTTATTGATAACTAAATGATTGGAAATAAATTATCACAAAATACATTTTAAATAAGGTACATAGAGCTTACGTTAACCTGCAAAATTTTTAAAATATTTTTCCTGTGGTCTAGTTGTAGGAAGGCAATTTCACTGAGCTGCTTTCACAGGATGAGAATGTCGAGGTGTTTTTCTTGGAGTAGAAATGAGTTTGTCTCACATTATTTTTCTTTAAGTTTCCCAGAAACTACCACAAAATCATCAGCAAATCCAATAGAAATCAATGGATCCAATGGAAACTGGTGGAAATTATGCGTTTGATACATTATGTAACAGCTGATAATGAATTCCATATATTGACATTGCTTCAAAGTAACTTTTAGCCTTAGACATTCAGCAACAAGAAAAAATGTTAAAATCCACAACAGCATTCAATCATGCTGAGTTTTTTTTCATATCTCCAATACCTCTCTTGTGTACTCATAAACTTCAATAACTTAAAGCTAGAATTTTTTTTTTTCTCAAGGCAATAGCATTGCAGTCAGACATTAACCTGACACCAAGAGCTATTTCGGTCACTCAGGACTACACTTTTTCCTGGTGAAAGAAACCAGAAAAGAATTTTTCCATTGGCAAAAGGAGAGAATGGAAGAGAAGCAAAGGACAATAAATTCACTTCTTTCCACCCAGAGAAAGTGAGATTGGGTGTCACGGATGGCGTCAAATCAGACCCATTCCATACACACGTGTAATCAAAAACACAGATGTTCATGACCAATGAACAGAACTAGCTTTACATATCCTTAGAGAAATCTGAACGGCTACAGAGTACTAAAACTTCCACCATTACGGAGGTTCTCTTTTGCACTGCTCACCATAAAATGTCTTTATAAGATAAAACACTCCCAAAGGAATCACCTATGAAGAAACAGGAAACCTTAACGAGCTCTCTAACAGAGGCTTCCCCCATTGGATTCATGTCCCTTCTCTGAAGTAACATTATACTGCCAACCCCAAGTCCCAAAGGACCCAATAAGATCAGGTCATTAACATTTACAGCCTGATCCTTTAACATTATCTTGTCCGAACCACTCCTAGATCTAGTCCAAAGCTGTTCTACATAGTCAAATAGCAATTATTACTATTTATTTTTCAAGGGTATTTCATTAATACAAAGAAAAAGAATGAGGGCATTATAGGTTCCATAGTCTCATGTCATTCCTTTGGTGTTATGTAAATTAAAAATATTTCAATATCTAGTCCATGCTTTACCTAATTCTTTCTCTTTTCACTCAAAACAATTTTCCTAGAACTTGGAATCTGAGATCACTTTCCTTTCTTGTTACTTAAACTACTTCAACATTTGTGCTCAAACTAAAATATCTCTGTGCTTTCTAGATCCTTAGAAAAAGTGAAAGTCTTCTTGAAAACATCCTAGACTGATATCTTTCACTTCAAAGAAGGGTAATTTGGATTTCTACTGCCAGGTAGAATAGAGTAGCTTGCAACACACCTATAGTCCCTATTGAGAATGACTACAAAAATGTAAGTTTTAAAAACATTTGTTTAACAGTTTCAGACAGTTACCAAAGCAGCAAGGATTAAAGGAACCACAAGGATTTTAAAGTAACTATGAGGTAGACAGAGCCTTTCAGAAAATAAAACATAGCCTTGACTCAGCACAGCTTCTAGAGGAAAATCACAAGCCCCTCTCTTCATGCCCATCAGAGAAAAGGAGAAGCCTCTGTGTAGAAATATTAACTGGACCCTCTACAATTTTTATATATAATGTCCACCTTTAAAATAAAAAAAATTACTAAGCATGCCAAGAGACAAGAACATATGATTGCAAGCCAAGAGAGGTGAAAAGGACAATGAACAGACTCAGAGGCAATCAAGACAGTAGATTAGCAGACAAGGATGTTAAAATAACTATGATTATCATATGCGAGAATATAGGCAAAAATGCCAAAAACGGATTAGAGATGGAGATCTTCACCAGAAAATTTAAGTTTAATGCAATCTAATACAAATTTAAATTCTGTAACAGATAAATATAATACCTAAAGTTAAAAATCTAAACAGGTGAGTTAACAGCAGTTTTGACATAGCAGAAGACAGGGTTATTGAACTGGAAGACATATTAACAGAAAATAATCACATAGAAATACTTAGAATAAAAATGAAAAGGAAATATAGTAATGAGTGGAAGATATTTGTGGAGTACAATGAAAAAGGGATGGACAAAGCCATATCACACTAACACTAATCAAAACAAAGCTAGACTACCTATGTTAATTTCAAAGTATATTTCAGAGCAAGAAAAACCATGAGGGACAAAAAGGGACATTACATAATAATAAAGGAGTCAATTCTCCAGGAAGACATACAGTACTTATTATGCACCCAGCAAGAAAGTGTCAAACTACATGAAACAAAAACTTATAGAATTATAAGGAGAAGTAGAAAAATATATTACCATAGTTTGCAACCTCGAAACCTCTCTATTGGTAATTATTTAATAACAGTTCTAGCAGGCAAAAAATCAGTAAGGATATAATTGAACCAAACACAATCAATTGGATCTAATCGATGTTTATGGAACGCTTCATCCAACAATAGCAGAACATACATTCTTTTCAAGTTCATATGGAACACTCACCAAGGTAGACCACATCCTGGGCATAAAACACATCTTACCAAGTTTAAAGGAATAGAAATCATAAAAAGTATACTTTCAGACCACAATGAAAATCAGTAACAGAAAAAGAGCTAGTAAATCTCAAAATATCTGGAGATTAAACAACACATACATAAAAATAACACATGAGGCAAAGAAAAATTCTCAGGAGAAATTAAAAAGTATTTTGAACTTAGTGAAAATGAAAATGTGACTCATCAAAATTTGTGGAATGCAGCAAAAGCAGGGGTTAGAGGAAAATTTATAGCCTTGAATGCATATATTGGAAAAGAAGATCTAAATATAATTAACTAAGCTTTTATAAGTAGTAAATGAGAAAAAGAAGAACAAATCAAATCCAAAGTAAGCAGAAGAAAAAAAATAATAAAAATCACAGTAGAAATCAAGAAGTTGAAAACAGGAAATTAATAGAGAAAAGCAACAAAAACCAAAAGCTGCTTCTTTGAAAAATTAATACAATTGAAGCCAGGGTAACAACAACAATAAAAGAGACAGAGAGAGAGAAGACACAAATTACTAAGAACAGGAATGAAAGATGGGCCATAACTACTGATGCCATGAACATTAAAAGAATAACAAAGGGACTGGGGAAATGGCGGATTAGTGGCGACCTCCTGGCTCTCTGCTCCCAGAGTGGGAGGTGATCGCTTTTTCCACAGGAACAGCATCGTGAATCTGCAAAGAAACAGTCCAGGACAAGCAGCTCTGGGGGAAAAAAAGGTGAATTGGAGAATCGATCACTACGTTTGCACAGTGCGAGACACACACTAGGGAACAGAGCGTGGGGCGGCCGCACCCGCTGGCGGGCTGGGGCCGTGTGGTCTGACCCACAGGAGGACGACTCTTCCTCCACCGACCTCCACATCCACTCAGGCAGGGAGGTGTCTGAAGTCAGTGCACAGCTGAGGCACAGGCTGACGGGCTGTGTGGAGAAGAGACAAAGTCAGGGGACATTTTGAACTCTCCAGTGCGCGGTGCTAGGTCTGCACTGGGGGAGGAAGGGTCTCAGGTCTGAGGACACTTCCTGGATCCGCGGGAGGGAGTCTGGACACGGGCTTCTCGCCTCTGGCTCTCGCCGGGTCCAGACGGAGGGAGGTGAACGCCGCGGGAGAGGCTCTGCCCCTGGAAACCACCGAAGATTCGATTCGGCCGACGCACGGTGGGGTAGAGTTTGCAGGACTCTCCACTGGACGGGTGCAAGTCAGTGCGTCAGGGACGCGGAGAGGACGGCCGGGGACTGGTTGGGACAGCCTGCCGGGTCCAGTGCCCGCTGCCCCCCAACAGTCGCCTCCAGTGCTGGCTCTCCAGGGATTGCTGGGCGGCCGCCATCTTGGGGGTCCATGGCCTAGAAACGCTGTGGCGCGCCCAACTGGGCACCGCCCCTTCTCCAGCCCAGCAGGGCAGGCCCAGGCAGCGGACTCAGGTGGCGCCACTGCCGCTGCTGCCTGGCAGAGCAAGCCCCGCCCTCGGAGGAGGGGCGTAAGGAGAGAAGCCATTTTCTGACCTTCCCGCCCCCAGCCGCTTGCCTTTTGGAGTGGGCTGGTCAAACCCAGCCCTGGAAGGGGCGGAGTAACAAAAGAAGCCACTTTCCCTGCTGAGCTACTCCAGGGGTTGGAGGAGCTTGTCCCCCAACCCCGCTGCTTCTACCCCGAGCCCACCAAACTCCGTGCCTGGAGGGGCGGAGTAACGAGAGAGGCCGCTTTCCGGGCTGAGTGGGCCCATGGCGGCAGCCTCGCTGACCAGGCTCTTCCGTTGCAGGGAAGGAGTCACCAGAAAAATCGATTTCCAGGTGAGTTGCCCCGCGGCTTTGGAGGGGCTGCGCCCCCCACCCACCCGCTTGTACCTCAGGAGAGCTCGTCCCCCTCCCCCACCACCATTTCTACCAACAAGAGAGACCCGCGGCCTCCAAGGCGTTTCTCCCGCCGCCCGGCCACTTCCACCCCACACCTACCGAGCTCTGCCCTTGCAGGGGGAGAGGGGCGAGAGCGGCCGCCATCTTGGCTGCGACTTCCGACTTCCGGGGGCAGCGCTTCCGGCATGGCTGCTTTCACTTCACGCCGACCTGACTGGCCCCGCCCCTAGAGGGGCGGAGTAAAGCGAGAACCTTCTTTCCACCGGGGGCCTCTGGGGGCGCCTCGTCCCAGTTCTGCGGCTCGAGTTGCCGGCCTTCCCTTACCGCAGGGAGACGCGAGAGGAGAGGTTTTCTGGACTGGAAAGAGAAGTGGTCTCAGGCAACACCCCTTCCCCGGCCCGGCAGGGCAGGCTACGGCCTTGAAGGTAGGGAGAAAGGAGAAGAATCGCTTTCTCTGTGCGACTGGGGCAAATCCGTGGGACCTTGGAACTGAGGAAAAGGGGACAGGCTGTTTAATCGGACGGGTGGGTCAGTCTCGATCATCTGGTAAGAACATGACGCTAGGGCTCGCGCTTGGCGCCCAGGCCGCTGCCAGCTCTGGGGCTTGTGATCTGGGAAGGAAAATCCTGGCCAGAGTCGTCGCAATTGCACCAATTGACACACACCCCCCCCCCCCCCACCTGGGGCTGCCTCGCAAGTGTGACGAAAGAGCCCGGAATGACATTAGCAGCTCTCCCCTAGCAGCAGGTCACGCAACCACAGAAGTCTACGCTCTCAGGCTTGCAGGCACCTGTTGCTCTTCTTACCCTGCCTAAAGTGGCAACAGGGCTCAAGTAACCCTTGGGAGCGACAAGTCATTTCCCAAAGATTGGGGTGCTGATATACCCCATTTGGGGGTTTAGAGCCCAACACAAAGGTATGGGAGTACCTTGATAATCAACTCCTGCTCACAAACTACAAGCAACAAAAGAGAGGGTAACCCCATAGCCCAACACAGTGCCTGCCTTCTCAAACTAGCAGAAGACTGCAGAGTCACGCACACAAGAGTGATTTACCACCTGGGAGACTAAGCAAAGGGGTCCAAACTTACTAATCTCCTTTGGCAAGAGGTGAAGACAACAGGTCAGAGACAACCCCACAGGCCAAAACACCTCTAAGGCAATACAGGCCCAGAGCACACCTCCCCAGCACCGTCAAGGACCGTCCCTTCGGGGTTCTGAAGTTAAAGCCATAACCCAGCCCCAGCACCCCCAGTTCTTGACAAAGTAGCCTGATGAGAAAGAATCAGTGAAAGAACACTGGAAATACGAAGGATCATAGAGAAAAGTCTCCTCCAAAAGAAAATACTCCATCTCCATCAATAGATAACAACTTAACATGATACGATTAAATTGACAGAGGAAGAATTGCAAATATGAATTGTAAAACAACTCAATGGAATTGAAGAGAAAATAGAAACTCAAAGAAACCACACCTCGAGAACATTCTTCGAACTTAATGATAACAGGGACACAAGTTATCAAATCTGTGTGTGGGACTCAGCCAAAGCATTCCTGAGAGGAAAACTAATAGCATTAAATGCTCACATCCAAAAAGCAGAAACCTCAAATATCAACAATCTAACAAACAGTCTCAAAGAATTGGAAAAGGAAGAGCAAATCAACTCCAAACCTAGCAGAAGAAAAGAAATAACTAAAATCAAAGCAGAACTAAATGAAATTGAGAATAAAAGAACTATAGGGAAGATCAACAAAACCAAAAGCTATTTTTTCAAAAAGATAAACAAAATTGACAGGCCTCTTGCCAGATTGATAAGAACTAGAAGGGAAAGGACTCTAATAAACTCAATTAGAAATGAAAAAGGAGAGGTCACAACAGACACCACAGAAATACAAAATATTATCTTTGAATACTATAAAAACTTATATGCCCCAAAACTACATAATGTGGAGGAAAGGGACAAATTCCTGGAAACATACAACCTAAGTTCACCCAGGAGGAAGTAGAATTCCTGAACAGACCAATATCAAGCACAGAAATTGGAGCAATAATTAAAATTCAACAATTAATAACGTTCCAAAACAGAAAGAACCAGCCCTACATGGTTTCACTAGTAAATTCTACCAAATATTTAAAGAAGAAATGATACTAATTTTCTATAATATCTTCCAAAAATTAGAAGCAGAAGAACACTTCCTAACTCATTCTATACCCTAGTACCAAAACAAAAGATATTATAATAAAGGAAAATTAAAATAAATATATAAATCCTCAAGCAAATTAGGGGATTTTAACACATCTTTCTCAATAACTGCTAGAACTAAGCCATAAAATGATAATAACAATAAAAAATGTGAACGTTACATACTTCACAAATATTAATAGATAACACCATGCCCAAGAATGACAGAATACACATGAGCATTTACCAAAACTCTCCACATGCTGCATCAGAAAGTAAGCCTGGATACATTTCAAAGATTTGAAATAATAAAGAATATGTTGTTTGATTGTTGTGCAATTAAGCTAGAAGTCATCAACAAAAAGACAACCAGAAATTTCTAAATGTGAAAAATATTAATCAACAAGCTTCTGAATCACACATAATTCAAAAAAATTTAAATATTAGAAAATATTTTGAATTTCAATGAAAATACAACATGTCAAAACTTGTGGAATAAAGCAGAAACAGTACTTAGAAAAAGGAAATGTATAGATCTAAATACATGTATTACCAAAGAAGAAAGGCAGAAAATAGTCTAAAAATTTGTCACAATAAATAGAAAAAACAAATCAAATGAAATAGATAGTAAATATAAAATCAAAATCAATGAAATGAGATTAAATATACAACAGAAATACAATAACAATTCAAAAACAGGGTCTACAAAATGATTAATGAAACTAAAGAGCTTCTAGCCAGACCAGTCAAGGAAAAAAGAAAGAGAAAACATAAATTACCAGTATCAGGAATAAAAAAGATAACATTACTGCAAACCCCATAGACAATAAAAAATAATTAATAATATATTATTAACAACTTAATAGATTTAACAATGAGTTGGAAATAGTCCTTGGAAAAACAACTTAGGCATAGCCCTAAAACCATTACTGAAACTAAACTCTATTAAAACTTTTCTCATGAAGAAATATCCAGACCTAGATGATCTTATTGATTAATTGTTTCAGACATTTAAGTTGGAAATAATGTGAATCTCACACAAACTCTTTTAGAGCTTAGAAAAAAAAGAAAACACATCCTGATTTTTTTGAGGTAAGCATTAACTCAATGCCAAAATCTGACAAAAACATTACTAAAAGAGTAGAACTAGGATCAATATTGCTCATGGATAGATACATTATAAAATCTTAAACTAAATAGGCAAATAAAATCCAATGATACAAAACAAAAATGTGTCACAAAAATATTGAGTTTATTACAGGAATGTAAGGGTGTTTTAACATTCAAACAGCAATCAAGGTAATTCACCACATTAACAGAAAAAAGAAAAATTAAATGATAATTTTTATAAATTTAGAAAAATTTAAAAATCAACATCCAGTAGTAATGATAACAGCAATAATAAGAAGAAAAACTCTTAGCAAACTAGAAAGAGAAGGGACCTTCTTTAACCTGAAAAAATATATCTACAAAAAATCGACAGCAAATATCATGTTTAATTATGAAATATGGACATATTTTCTCCTGAGATCAGGAATGAGACAAAAATGTTAGCATTGTAGGAAACGTCCAAGCCTAATCAATAAGGAATAAAAGGAAAAAAGAAAATTATAAGGACCAGAAAGGAATGAATATGACTCTCAATTTGTACAGACAACATGGTTACATAAGTAAAAAACATGAAGGAATCTGCAAACCATTAGAATTATTAAATGCATTTAGCAATATATAACTAATACATATGTTCACTTTGCTTCTAAGAGTTAAATGCTACACCTGGCCTCTGACTTTCCAGACTCCCATCACACCCCTTGTTATAAGGGAAACCATTTCCATGGCAGCATTTCCCACTCTCAACCCTGGCCTGCAATAGAGCATCACCAAGGTTTTCAGAGATTCTGGTCCCTCCCCTCCTCCACCAATGCATTCCTGTTGCCTTGGTGAAATGAGCCGCCTCTGACACTCCCTGAGAAACATTGCCAAGTGGTGGGTTTGGGACTCTACATACATATCCATCCTAATATTCCATATCCCTGAGCTGTCTGACCCCTTCCTCAGTCTTAGGCCAATCTTCGTCTTGTTTATTCTAGCCCATTGTCATGTCTCAGCTTCAAGGAGTTATCCCAACAAAATATAAGAACCAGCTTCAGGCAGGAGTCTCAGCTTAATTTCACTAAGATGCCAGACCCATGAACCTTCACCAGATTTATGTCGCACACCTTGCACACGTGTCTTTCCAGGGCAAAATATTAAATCCCAAGTCATATTGTCATAGATGACAATAAACTCATCTCTATTCACCATGCTCCAGTTTGCTCACCACCCAAGTCTAATACCATAAATATTCCCTTTCCCACATATTCTCCCATTTCCGACTGGCTCATATTAGTCATGCCCTGCAGTTCTTTTTACATGTTTTGGTCATTTTTTTTTTTCCCCGAAGCGGAGGCACTTCCCTGTTCAGTCTGTGCTAAGGTCTGACCCTGCTCATTGACTTGAAGTCAGTGAGAAGTCAAAAGGGTGGAACTTGGGACCTAACATTGTATTGCAAGTGACCTCATTCAGATGAGGTCTTGGACAGTTTTCAGGCAAGGAAAATCTATTCTTCTCTGGCAAAAGCAAGAAGCTTGCTTTGCCTGCCAGAAGGACTTGGGAGGAATGTATAGGTATAAGATTTAGGTTAATCCTCCCAAATGTCTCCATGTCAGGTCTCAAGGCCTGCTAGTTTCCTATCAGTGCCCTGACTTTGACCTAGGAAACTTTTCAAAGCTATGCATTCAGCCTTCTTTGTAACTCAGTCACAATTATAATCAAATGCTAAAACTGAAATTTCAGCAGAGTGCATCCTCAGACTTCATATGACAATAATTTCCTTTAAAGCTGCCACAAAAGATTCTAATTTTATAGTATTCCTTAAGTTGGCAAATAACTCTGGACCTACTGTTTTCATATTTTTGCAAGATCTTCATTACTGTTAAAAATACTTACCACAGCTCTTGTATTTATACCAATCTAATACAGCACCCACTTAATCTCTCATCTCCTTCCCTTCTAACTGTGCCTTGCCCAATTAAACGTATATGAAAACTTTGGTATTTTCCATGTTCTATATGCCAGGGGGGTTTTGCCTTCGCACTTATACTCCAGGTTCTTCTTGCCTTTAGACAGGTGGGAAAACCATTGTCAAAATCCCATGCTGACTATCTGTTTCCTAGAGCCACTCCTTATGCCAATTGTCATAACCCAAGCCCCCTGGAAAACAAGAGTCAAAGGCAAAGTTTGCAAGCTAATGCTTTCTTTATTTAGGTAGGAGGTACAATCCAGGAATCAAGAATGAGAGACATAGAAGTAAATTAGCTGGAGAACTAAAAATAAGTAGAAAATAATTAGCCGGGCATGGTGGCGCATGCCTGTAGTCCCAGCTACTCGAGAGGCTGAGGCAGGAGGATTGCTTGAGCCCAGGAGTTTGAGGTTTCTCTGAGCCAGGCTGATGCCACGGCACTCCAGCCCTGGCAACAGAGCAAGACTCAAAAAAAAGAATAAGAAGAAAAGAAAAATAGGGAGAACAAACATAATAAAAAGTTGCACGTGGCCAAGTTGACTACAGCTTCCAAGAAATACAGCTTTTTTGCTCTTTCATGTGGGGTATCTCCAGAGAGGATGTTGGAATCATTGTGCTGTGGAATGGTCAGTAGCGAGGAAGAGAGGAGAATAGTAGATCTGCTGGCTCTCTCCATCTTTTGCCACTTAGTCAAATTGTGCCACACGGAATGTTTACTTCCCTGTACTTCCTGTTATGGGAAACTGTGGGGATATCCAGCCTCCCAGGTAGCACTTCATCTGAGTCCAGAAGTGGTGGGAGAAGCCAGAGTTACTGGATCCACTCAGGCCAGGTTTGAAGGTCAGAACTGCAGTGGTTCCCTTTGTGGTGAGGACAAGAGAAGCTGCCAGAGTCTGGTCCTCTGTAGGAGTGGCTGAGACTGCAAGTAGTGTGGACTGTCTAGGTGGCAGCCATTGGGGCTATCCATTAAGCAAGTGGCCAAGTGCTTGAAGGCAAAAGCAGCCAAGCAAATCTAGAGAGATGCAAAAAGTGGGATTAATGTACCCACCATTTAGACAACTGTCTACTAAACACCTCCATGGGAATAGACATACAATTGGCATGTCCAAAACTGAACCCGCCATCTGTCCTCCAGCATATCCCTCCTGTACTCCCTACCTAAGTGACTATCACCACCAAACACTCATTTACCAAGGCACAATGCAGGTGTCCTCTATCTCAGCCCTCTGTCTCCTGCATCTTTCACGTCAAATTAATTCCCATATCTAACTGCTGCCTCCTCAGTATTGCAACTCACTTCTTCTACAGTGCTGCCTTAATCAAGTGTGGTTTTTTGCCTTTTATAGTTACTACCAACAATTACGATTGTATCTTAACTGGTTTCATTTTCTCTATTCTTGCTTCCATCTAATCCATTCTGCGCATGGAGACTCAGTGGAGGTAGGGTGGGGATGAGTAGCACATGCTCTGCAGTCAGGCTGCATTAAGTTTGAATCTAGCACCTTTACTTATTGACTGGGTGACTTTGAGCAAGTTAATAAACCTCTCTTGGCTTCAGTTTTCTGTTGCCTTTAGTATTCAGCCATGGGCATCAAAAAAGGATCTCTAAAGGGAAGGGAGTATGATCCATGACTAGATCCAGTTGTGGGCTCATGGAGCAGCAAAGTGTTTTAGGGGTTGAAATCAACTTTTATATCATTTTAGTTTGCTTCCATGAAGAGGAGGTGTTTGTCACAGTCTTGTTTCATCAAAGTTAAAGAAGTCCAGTCACACGGGCATTGTCTCTGCTGTAAAAAGTGCTGCATTTCATAGCCTTCAGCCTTGTTCAGGCTATTAATATGATTGTCTATTTCTGAAAGTCAGGTTCTCTCCAGGGCCTAGACATTACTGACACAGCCCATTGAAAAAATGACAAATTCAGGCAAATCTAAATGCTTGCATTAACCTTTGATGCTGTCATTCGTGCTATAAGTGCCTGGCTCAGGAGGCGAAGAAATGGCAAGAACAAATGAAGGGTATTTTCAAAATTGAAGTCATTTTAGGTTGCATTTTATTTAGGAGTTTTGCAGGGGAAAAGCCATTTAAAAAGGAATATCAAAGGAGCCAAATGACTGCAGCTGGGTGCCAGTCCTAACAAATGTGACAAATAGAATGGCTGGTACCAAGAATGTGCTGGAGATGGCAAGATTTAGAATCACACACTGACAGACGAAGGGTCATTTAGACCAAACTCTTGATTTTATAGAAGAGATTGGCCCAGAGAACAAGGCCAATGCTTCCCAGTTTAGCTGTTTTAGTCACACCACGTACTAGTTTCCTAGGCCTGCTGTAATAAATTAGCACAGATTTGGTGGTTTAAGACCACGGAAATGTATTCTTGCAAAGTTCTGGAGCACAGACATCTGAAATCAAAAAGTAAGCCAGGTCGTGCTTTTTCTGAAGTCTTCAGGGAAGAATTCTTTCTTGCCTCTTCCCACTTCTGCTGGTCCTAGGCATCCCTTGCTCGTGGCCATGTCACCCCAATCTCTGCCTCTGTCTTCACATGGCCTTTCCTTTTGTGTATTTCTCTGTGTCCTCTACTCATCTTGTAAGAATACCAGTCACTGGATTTGGGACTTATACCCTAAATCCTGGATGATTTCATCCTAAGATTCTTAACTAGTCATATCTGCAGAGACCTTATTTCCAAATGAGGTCACGTTCTGATGTTTCGGGTAGACATAAATTTAGGGGGATGCTATTCAACCCACAGTATACCATGTGGCTCCTCCTTAACAGAAAAGGGTCATTTGTGGATCTAAGGGAGCAGGTAAAAATCCTGCCCCTCTCCCGATGCCTTAGGCCATAATTCATGCATAGATGTTAAGAGTCAGACTGCCTGGATTCAAAGTACACTGACCCTTGACAAGCAAATAATTTCTAAGCCTCAGTTTTTCTCAGTTACAAAGTGGGGAAAATAATACTCCTCTCCTCATGGGAACTTTATCAAGTAGCAGTGAGGACAGGATGAGATAATCCACATGGAGCATTTAGCCCAGCACGTGACCCATGACTAGGGCTGAATAAATACTAGCCGCTATCAATCAAAGTCAGCACTGCTGTGGAAGTGTTTGCATATCATACAGAATAAAACACAGTCGTCCAGGGGGGCGATATGGGAAGCACCATATAACAGCTGGCTATTGCCAGCCAGGTCACTCGTTTTTCCTGGCGAAAGCCCTGACCTCCCTCCATACCCATACTTTCAATGGGGCTTGTTTTGTAGGCTTCTGCCTGACCTGCATAGCAGTTGGCAGTTTTTTGTACTGTCCCACTTGAGCCAGATTCACATTTGGAGATTAAGCTCCAGTATCTGGACTAAGCAAAAATCAACAGTGATGCACAAAGACATCCAAGGTAAATAGCTCTAGAACCTGGGTTTGAAAAGCTGGTGGCTTTCAGGAAGCTCTAAAAGTCTCTGAATCAAGTGGCTGGGTCTTGCCTGGAAAGCTAGAGCAGGGACGGTAACTGGGACTGTGACTAGGAAGACAGGCAAAGGCTAGGGTGGACCCCAATAGTGGCACCTTGCAGTCCAGTTATACTATCGTAAGGGAAAATGCAAGGAGACTCTGGGAAGGAGGGTCAAGGTGAGGAGGTATGTACTGAATCATGGGGTTGGGGTAATAGCTGCTCTAGTGGACACTGTGGGCCATTGCCCAGGTCCCCCTTCACAACTGAGGCACTCATTCCCCGCCCCACCTCAGTCCTTGGGGAATCATCTCTCAGGGAATCTGCTTAGGCTAAAGAGAGCCACCTAGCCCAAGGTCACATGGCCTCCCTGGAAGCAGCTCACATCCAATGTCTGGTCTATGGGAGAAAAGCGTACAGGCCTAGCCCCTTGCCATAGGCAGGATAACTCTGAATTCAGGGTTAGGCCCTGCAGAGCTCTTGCAGGATCAGATGAGGTTTCTGTTGCACCTGCATTAAACAGGTCTTGCTTTCTTCTCTGCCTTACAGGTGTCAATCCTGAGAACAGCTCAATAAAACTCTGACATGCAAATTGCCATCTCATCATGTTCGCCAGGAAACCAGTCCCAGGCACCTCCTTTCACAAAATCGCTGAAAGACACTGTTTTATCCATCTCATTTTACGGAGGAGAAAATTGAGCCTCACAGATCAAGCAATGTCCCCAAAGAGATATAGCTGGTAAGTGGCAAAGTCTGATATTAAACCCAAGTATGTGCCGCCTCAAATCCCGTGGTCCTTTCCCTCTAATCTCTGCCTTCTGTGAGTTAGTCGCTAGTAATAAAACAGAGATTAAATGTTCTCAGGATGAGAAAAGAGGTAGCTAACTGCACTGTTACATGAGTGAGATTCCCTTTATGCTCGCCCTGGCTTGCTCAAAGCCCTGTCATTATGGATGTGGTTATTTTTTCTTGTTATCTCATTCAACACTGGTTACTAAATGTTTGTTTTCTTTTATTAGCCCACTGTATGCTTAGGGGCAGGTTCCAGTTTCCTAGTTGTGTTTGCCTAGTTCCTTATAAACTGGAGCCATCTGTTCCTCTAGAGGCAGATGACATTTTTTCCCCCAGAGATTTCCCAACTTTGTATCTTATAAAGGAAGCCAGCCTAGGTGATTTATTGTCATCGTTCTCATCTTCATTCTCCTCCTCCTCCTCTTCATCATCAATCTGAAAGCACAGATAAACAGCCTTAAGGAAAAACACAGTGGCCATGTCCATACGCTTGAAATTATGTCATGCAGTATGAGCAGCAAATATATAATGTTTGGATTGAGAGCTATGATCAAAGTGAAGCAGTGGAAATTTGCAGTTAATCAAGCAGGATTTTTGAACCAAAAAATACAAATGTATTTCAGAGCATATGACCTCCATGATCTTGGCTACATGATCTTAAGCTAAACTTCTATGTGTAACCTTTCTCATCTATAAAATGGGGCTAATAATAGAATGATTATTTTGTGTGAGGATTTGCTGATATACACATAAAAGGCTTAGCAAAGTATTGTAAATATAGCAAATACACACTGAAAGTTATCTATTGTTGTGTGAAAATGAGAGATGAGTGCATTTTGGCTCTTCATTTAAAAAATACTGTATGATACTTAGAGCAAAGTATCAAAGAAGGGGTAAGCTGAGTTCTGGGGGCAGATAGCACTAAGAAAGCTTCTAGGGTGAACATTGCAGAGAGACAAAATAATCGCTAGCATGCATTCCTTCCAAATATCAATATTATATTCTCTCCAAGGGTATGGACATAGTTGGATTCTTGAGACCTTGAGAAGAGAGACAAATACTTTGTTAATCATGTGATAGATCAAGATCAACTTAAAAACAGCACGTGTAGTTTTATGGTATCCCAAACTCTGAACCAGAACAGATCATTTGTCAGGAAAGTCTTGGGAGAGTTCTTTTGATTTTGGAGTTTAAGGATAAATTGTTGAGTTGATCTCTCATATGAGCAACTGGTTGCTCAATTTCATGGAATGAGCTGAGTAAACATATAACATGCTTTCAGGATGTTTGTCCAGAGTGAGATAAAAAGGGAAAACATTTATCCATCAATTCTTATTCCCCAGTGCTCAAAAGTTCACTCTAAAGCTCCCTACACTTCCAGGTTGCATATGTATGGACACATTGCGGCATCAAGAGTGAAGTCCCGGGTTTGATGCATATACAAAATGTATCGAGAAATTTTACAATGAATAAGCAAACATCAAACAACCTTATAGAAAATACTAAATACTTGAATAGGCACTTTACAAAAGGGAATATTTAAATGGCCAGTAACCATATGAAAAAGTATTCATAATTGCTAGTCATCATTTAATTTAATTTAATTTTTTTTTTGGTGGGGGGAAGCACAGACTTCAGCATAAGTGAAAGTGTGCTCTGCCCTAGTCATCATTAAAATGGAAATTAAAAGCACAAAGAGATACGACTACACAACCCCCAGAATGGTCACAGCTCAAAAGACTGAGAAATCTATTGTTGATGTGGATGCAGAGCAGTTGGAACTCTCCTATATTGGTGGTGGGAATGTAAATTGGTACACTTTGGAAAGCTGTTTGATCATGTATTTTAAAGCTGAATATGTGCCTATTCTGTTACCCAGAAATTATAGTTCTAAGTATTTACCTAAGAGAAATGCATACATAATTTACTAAAAGACACGTACAGTAGTGTTTGTAATCAGATTACAGCAATAGTCCTAAAGTAGAGTTTCCTGACCTCAGCACTATTGACACGTTGGATTGGATAATTTTTTGTTGTGGTGGGGGGCTTTGTAGGACGATTAGCAGAACCCCTGACCTCTACTCACTAGATTTCCAGTAGCCTCCCCCAGTCTTAACAACAAAAATGTTCCAGACGTTGCCAAGTGTCCCCTGGGGACAGCAAAATCATCCTCAGTTGAAAACCACTGTCCTAAATTGAAAGCAATCCAAAAACCTGTCAATGGTGGTGTGAGATAATTAGTACCTTCTTAGGTTGGCAGTCACTGCACTAAAATAACCGATAAATTATATCTCCCTCAATTTCACTTGATATCCTGGGACCTGACTTTATATAAATATGTTTACCTAAGACATAATCCCCATATATTGTCCCATCTATATGCAGTTAGTTACAAGCTATGTGACTTTAGTTCCACTGAAAGCCTTGTCTTCTCAAAAACCACCCTGGGTGAAGTCTCACTACCCTGAGGACACTGGACTGGAGAGGAAGCAGTTCTGCTGTCAGTCCCAGCTGAGCCCCCATCCATCCTACAGCCAGCGTCAACTCCAGGCACATGAGAGAGCCATCTTAAACAGCCAGTCTTGTCCAGCCAACATCTGACGACAACTACATGAGAGACACGAAGCAAGCATAGCATCACCTCACTCTTCCAGAATTATGGACTCACAAAATCATAAGGCAAATAGAATGGTTGTTCTATGCTCCTGCTTTGGAGGGTAATTTCTTATGCAATGATTGCAATCAGAACGGGAACAATGACGAGTTCCTTCTAAAAACACCAGTTCAGTCCAGCTGGACTCAACAAGCATGTATTGAATTCCTACCACGTGTCATGAACTATAGATTCCAAGACAGAGATTCCAAGGTGAGAGTCACGGTCTCTGCCTGGTAGGGGAGTCAGCTGTGCTGTGAACCACAGCAAAGTGCAATAATAGATACAGTGAGAGCAGTAGGTACAGGAACAGAGATGTGCAAATGAGGCATGAGTGGGCAGTGGCTTTGAAGTTGTTCAGCCCAGGTTCAAATTCCAGCGTTAATACTACTTAATGCCACGATCTTGCACACATTGCTTAACCTCTCTGAGCCTTATGTTTCCTTCCTCTTGGAAGGGGTGTCCTTGGTGTAACAGTCTCCTTCCCAAAATAAGAGAAGTTCCTGCATCTAATTGGTGAGTTTGGGGCATAAAGCAGGCATGTGTGCCACTCCCTTTCTCTTTTCACAATTGATTCAACATTTGGACAGGGGAAAAAATACTGTGTTCAATATCCATTATGTTGGGGTCGAAATCTGAGAACCAAACTGAAACAACACGAGCTGAGTCTTTAGTTTAGGCCAGGGCACAGGAATTTGGACTTCAGTAAGCACATAGCTTTGACCTGAACAACCTTGAGAGACTTCCCTGAGCCATGTGGCTTTTTCTTACAACTGTGCATTTATTGGGCTTTTAGCTGTCCTTACCAAGGAATGCTGCTTTACGCCTTAGGCACAGCCATATGGGATTTTTCACCATGGTGGTTCAGATCAGCTTCCTGCAACTTTGTCCACAGTGAGCTGCTGTTTCTATAGAGACAAAGCTGCAAGCACTGGGGTTTGGAGAACAGTACAAATGCCTCAGGAGAGATACCATGTGCTGTGGGGTCCTGGTCACCACAGCTTGACCTTAAACTAGAAGGCACAATTTTTCTTAAACTATTGTAGCTCAAGTGAGGACTCCACCTTAGGACAAAGAGAACCTTTCCATACACAGGCCTTTTATGCATTGGTCGGCAGAAGAAATAATCATTGCTTTTGAATTTCAAGGCAGCTTTATTCCAGGTATGCTAAAGACACTAGTGAGAATTTATCTTTATATTATTAATACCAAGCCTAGGTGGAAAGTGGTAGATCTGCTGCCCAAATTTTGTTCTGTTTTGGGGGCCAAGGAGCACATGGTGAATGGATAGCTTTGAATATATGTAGCTTGTCCAAAGGCTGAGGGTTTTTAAATACTTAAAGGGTAGCTGGATGAATTTCAAGGTGGTATAGTCATCTCAGGGGCACCCAGGTGCTCCCTGTGCTAAGAGGGGCCTTTGAGTTTTAAAGAAAGAAAGGGACTGATCAAAGTAGTAAGGTAAGTATTACAAACACAGTGGATAGGTTGCAAAAGGAGAAGACAGCAGAGCTGGGTCTCACTCCTGCAAGAAAAGACATAACAGTAGGAAGTGCTACTTAGAGTCTGGAATATTGGAGCAAGACAGCAGAGAATTTGGTCCTTGCTAAGCTCCGGAGCTTTGAAATCATCCACAGCAGCTGCTGAGCGATGGATTCTGGAGGGAGATGAGGAAAAACTGTTGCGTAGTGGATGGGATTCACAGGTTTAAAGAACTCCATTGAGAGAAGAGTGGCAGCATCCATGTGACATGTGACAGGAGACACCCTAAAGGGACATCAGAGGCCAGGCCACTGGGCAGAGCCCACCCCTATATCAGCACTTGTCCAGAACCTTGGATTTCCAAAAGGACATGCAAGGGGAGACGTGGGAAGTAGCTGAATGGTAATAAAAGCACCTCAGATACGACCTGGTCATTTGGGGATCGCCCTGGCAAATTGCTCAACTTTGCATAGATATAGCAATGCCTCAACTGCCACTCTCCCTGAGAGAGAAAAATGGGTGTCCGGGAGGGCTACTTGTCCCAATCCCAGTCATGGTATTTGTGTTGTTTGCAAATTAACCACTTGGTGGGTAATTTCTTCCAACTTAATTTAAGTGTACAAGTTTGGACTCTGAACTACTGTTATCTATGAAAAAGGCTAAATCCAAAACTGTTTCCTCCACTCACCTTCTTTTCTTTAGAAATGATTGAATTTTTTTTTCCCTGGTCTTTGATATCACTGACAATGGGGTTGCCCAAAAATAATTTTACCTGGATTAACTATTCTCGAAATTGGGAATTAGCTTGTTTCTAAATTTGAAGGTGTGAGACAGAATGATGGACTTCTGAGCTGCCTGCACTTGTGTCTTCCCTAACCTAGTTCAGTCACGGCGGGCAAGTTTCTTAATTGCCATGCCTCAATTTTTTTTTAATCTAAAAGTGAGAATAACACCACTATATAGTTAATATAGTCAGAGTCACAGAGTTAAATAGCACAATACTTAGAAAATGTCTAGAACAGAGTTAGCCATTAGGTATTACTATTATTATTAGCTTTTCATCCTCTTTAATAAGTAGGCGCATCAAAGAATTGATATCTAACTAATAGAGTTTCTGAGGCTTTGAACAATGACCCCAGTGAGAGGCAACTCAGCTTACAGCCGCCGAGGCCATTGCCAGCCTTGCCTGAAGCCCCTCCAGCGGGGTCAGAGTAGAATAAAAGGTCAGGCAGAATGGATTTTTGGCTTTTATTTTCTTTGGTTTTTTTCGCTTATCAGGGCAAAGAGAATTAATCTGTCAGCTTTAATTGTGCCCTGCAAATGTGATAATGAGAAGGAAGTTATATCCATATGTAAGACATCTCTCTGTTGACATTTTGTCATTAAAGTGCGGTAATGTTGTCATCCAGTCTCACTGCGGAACTTCAAAAGTCTATTTGGGGACATGGCTCGACGTGGTTGGGGACAGCAAATAGAACAGGGAATAGAATACAGAATGGGGAACGGGTTTTCTGCCTTAGAGTGTGGGTTTAGAGTCAATTTGATTAATGGTTTGTTCTGGTTCATGTCAAGCTCCTTTGAGGGTAAAATATAAACTGTCCACCCATGATTCTAGCAGAATACACAAAGGGACAGTGCTGAGAACAAGACTCCTGAAAAAACATAGATTTTCATCTTGGGATTGGTCATCCATACGCTGACTAAGTACTATGGGTTTAGAAAATTAAAAGCTTAAAAGCTAAGGCAGGTTGGTGAGTGAATGCTTCTTCTCTGCTCTTGGCATCTCCCTCCCTGTGGTGGGAGCTCCCCAGTGTGTCACCTCTGCCCTCAGAGTCACCATACTAGGGTCATGAGCATGGGCTAAGAAACTGGGAACGTGTAGTCTAGAAGCATCCTTTTCTATTTCTCTCTGGGACAGGGCCTTCGCAGGAGCCGTTCCTGCCTTATGTTCTTCCAGGAAGTGAGAGGGCCCGTTCTGGAGACTCACCCTGCCTGGGAGTGAGCAACAAAGGCTGCCTGGGCCCCAGCCATGATGCCACACTACAGGCAGGACTTAGGGGACAGGGATGGGGAATAAAAATGGAAAGACAAGGAAGCCACGTTCCAGCCAGCCCCTGGGGAGGTTTCCTGAGAACCACACCCAGCAACTCCTATGCCACGACACTGACAACTTCTAGCTACCAGGGAAGCTGGAAAACATGGTCTTTCAGCTGAGCACAGTGACGCCCCAAACAAACTTAGGTTCTTGCTGGAGAATGAAAGGTGTATAAGCAGCCGTCAGTCTCTGCCGCTGCGGGAGATTTCAGGAGAGCTTTTGCTTTCCTCATAAATAGAGCAGTTGCAGCCTGAAGAGCCCCATGCCCCTTGCTCTCTCCTAGCCTTGAATGTGGCTTGATGCCAAGAGGTGGAATGGCCACCTTGCAACATACAGTAATGACCGTGGGGTGGAAGGATAAAGGACAAATACATCACAAGATTTCTGGCCTTGTCATTGTGGAGTCATTGAGTCAACACTAGCAGCTACTTGCTTTCAGTGATCTTGTGTGAAAAACTCCTAGGTGTTCAATCACCGGAGTCACAATGTTTTGCTGCCTACAGGCAAAGATATTCATAACTGATATGAATTCTAAATATTGGTCTATTGGTTTTGCTTTTAGCTTCCTTTCTGCAGGTTTGTGTGTGCATGTGTGTATATGTGTATCAGTGGAATGTTGTTGGAAGAATTAGAAATCTATTTTTTCTCCTACAGAAATGACAGGAAGTTTATGAGATCATATCAGTGTACAAGTTTACCAAGAATTGCAAAGATCCCTAGAATTCATTTAAACCGTTTCTGTGTCTATAATGTCTATGTTTTCTAAAGAAAATATCCTTTTTAGACATGTTTCTCATCACATCAAAACCCATATACATGACCAGAGAGTATGTATTTTTCTTAGTATCTGATTAGCATCTTGCTGAATTACAAGTCATTTCCCCTTTGTCTTGGTCTAAGTGAATAGGGTGAACAGATGTTCCACCTCCCTCTAACAAAATCCGATCACTCCTCAATGACCGTAATTAAATGCCTCCACAGCCTTCTCTTCTGGACAAATTAATTCAATTCCTTGAAACCTGGACCCTGGAGGACTCTTTCGACCTTTTTGGTCATTCACTGTTGCACTGCTCTGGACCCATTTCAAGGCCACCGTATCTTACTTCCGTAACTTGTCAGATTCCAAACAAAAATATAAAAATAAAGGCCTGACAAGTGCCCAGCACTAGGGAGGATCATCTCAAGCTCCTTTCATGATATTCTAGCCTTGGAAATATTCCTTACTCTTCAACACTTCTGATAAGGTTGGATGTGTCTTATTTGTTTTAGGGAGTTCTGGCTGTATGTTGATGTCATCTGAAGAACTTTTAGAAATACCCATGCCTAGGCCCCACTACAAAGATTCTGATTTGACTGTTCTAGAACAGGGTCTCAGCATTGGTATTTCATGAACGTTCTTCACATGCATCTAATGCACAGCTAGGCCTGAGAACCAGTGAGCTATTTCCTCTGGCTGTGCTTTAAATTTCATCATCTTCCATCTCCATTGTGTTCCTACTCCATGAATCCCCTCATTAGCCCATTAGGAACTTGCTCTCCATCGCTTTACCCTGTCTGCATATAAACATATTCACTTCTTCCCCACCTGTAATAAAATCAACAACAACAAAACAAATGACCAAAAAAAGCCTTCTGTCCTGAGAACTCCTCTTGCCATCCCATACCTTTTTTTCCTTAGTAACCAAGTGCTATGGCTTGAATGTCCCCTCGAAAACTCTTGTTGAAATTTAATTGCCATTGTAACAGAATTAAGAGGTGGGACCTTTAAGAGGTGATTAGGCCATGAAGGCTCTGCTCTTGTGGGTGGAATTAATGCCTTTATAAAAGGTCAAGTTCGGCCCTTTTTTCTCCCCTTGTCTTTTCACCGCCAGCCCTGCCTGTGGAGATGAGGCGTTCCTCCTCTCTTCCAGAGGATGCAGTGTTCAGGGTGCCGTTTGGAGTCAGAGTTGCCACACCTGCTGCTGCCTTGGTCTTGGACTTCCCATCCTCCAGAGCTGTGAGCCAGCACGTTTTTGTTCATTACCCAGTCTGTGGTATTCTGTTAGAGCAGCACAAAATGGAAAAAGACACCAAGCTTCTGGAAAAATCGACCTATACCCACTCTTTCTTCATCTCCCATTCATTCCTCAATGCACCTGGCTTACTGAATGTATCCCCTCATTCATGCCCAAAACTGTTATAGTCATCAAGATGCCAAATCTAAAAACTATTTCTCGTTTTTATTTTATTTCACTTCTCTGCCACTGTTGGCACTATTCCCTGCGCTCCCCTTTCTGAAACCCATCTTTCCGTTGTCTTTAAAACATCACACTCTTTTTACCTGCAAGTCTCTCCCATTGGTTTGCTTTGCCCAACTACATTTAAAATGTTGCTGTACCCCAGGCACCATCCCAGCCTCCCTCTAAAATTTTAAACATTCTCCCTCTCAACTTCCTCCTTGATTCATTTCCCTTGTTGATGTGTTATAAATCTATAAATATCAGCTCCAGTGTTCTGAGTTTCAGACCCATGCATCCACCTGCTTTCAGGAAAGCATTATAATGCAGGCAAGTACTGCAAACTTGATATCTATAAAATGGACTTGTTTTCTCCTCCTCACCCCACCCACCTACTCCTGTGTCCCCTTATCTTTAATTATTAAATAATTCCCTTGTCTTTATTAATGGCACCATTCTTATTACCCAGAAACCCAAAGAATCATCTTCAGCCTTCATTTATGGACTCCTCCCATATTTAGGACACGAAATCTCATTCATTCTGCTTCTAGAAGATCTCTTGAAATTTCCCACCACTGCTCGTCTTAGTCCAAACCCTTAACTCAAAAGTTAACATATAAAATGATCTCTAATAGATCTCCTTTCTCCTATCTCAGATGTCTGTAATCCATTTTCACACCGATGCTAGAATTATCTCCATAGATAGAAATTTGATTATATTATGACTTATATTAAAATACTTCAAATGCTCTTCATCTCTTATAATGTACCATTCATTCATTCATGGCTTTCTGTGATTTGGTTTTTCCTATCTTTTTATGTTCACCTTCTGTCCCTCTCCCAGGAACACTGAAATTCTTGGAGTTTTCTAAACAGGTGATGTCTTACTATCTTAGCACATTATTATTCCATTGCTAGGAATGTCACTAAACCACCTTCCCTCTGACAAACTCCTCCTCATCTTTTATGGATGGTAAGCTGCATGAGGGCTTTCTTGTCTCCATTGTACCCCCCAGCCCTCTGCATAGGTATGGAACATAGTAGGTGCTCAGTGAGTATTTACTGTGTGAAACTTTCCTGCCCATCCTACCCACACCCACTTTAGGCAGAATTAAATCTAATAGCCATGGTCTCATAGCACCACACACATACAGCTGTAATAGTATTCAGCCCATTAGATTGTAATTATTTGTTTATTTGTCTGAATCCCCTACTGAACTCTGCTCTCTTTGAAGAAAGAGAATGTGTTGTGTTTGCTTTTGTATTCCTACCACTCAGCAGTGCATGATATATTGCAGATACTGCTGATTTTTTGGTGTGTTCATTAATTTATTCATAGAAGTGGTGAAATGGATAAACTGAATTGAGAACTTAAAAACAAAAGAACGTGCAACTTTAAAAAGAGAAGAGACACTCAAAACATTAAACTATATTTGTAATGTATATGCCATAGGGCTTTAGTATATACATAGTAGAAAGAAAATTATTTACAAGAAGAAAATTACAAGATAAATTTTCATCTGCATACAATGGATCTGAAATATATTTCTGACATATACCATCAAATCCTTTTTATCTCTTGTTCAGGAACAGACATAAATAGTTTTATATGTCAATTTTTTCATATCTCTACAGAGTAAGGTTAGTAGATAGTTTCTGGAGTCAGAATTGCAGAGTTTGAATCCCAGCTATACTACTTTATAGCCTGTTGGACCTTAGGAAAAATCATTTAATCTGAGCTTTGGTTTTCTCCTTGGTAAATTTAGAGTTATTATAAAGGTTAAATAAGATTATACACATAAAAAATTTAAAACAGGGCTGGATAGAATTAGAACTTAGATCTCTGATTCATGACAGTACCAGCCTACTTCTATGAATTGTCAATTGCCTTGGCTGTGACATGAAAGGCATGCAACGTATTGTTAGCATTAAGAAATAGCCTCAGTTTTCAGGATCAAATTTATTTTCTGGTAGAGTTTACACAGATTCCATAAGAAATGCACACGCAGTCTAGCTTCCTTAAATTCATAAGCAGAGTAGCTCATCCAAGTATAACTATTCTTCTGGGACCCTGTATTTGTCCGTCATCACTGATATATGTGTGTTTACTAGAGATTCGAATTTACTGTTCTGTCTCCTGATTGCCCATTGACTGATAGAATAGAAAAGCAGTCATTTCAATATGTCCCGTGGATCACTGAATCTGGTTTACTTTTATCATAAATGAATGAAATAAAAGCAATCCTAGAACATTAGGATCTTAGAACACTAGAGGTCACCTTAGAGACACGTCCTGTAATAGTTCATTCTACAGATGAGAAAATTGAGAATTTGAGAGGTTAAGTAATTTGACCAAGATCACAAAACTGGGAGGGCAGAGTCAGAATGAGTCTCTGGTTAAACTAAAAGGAATTTACATAAACAGACGAATTAACCAGCTCAAGTGAGACGTAATTTGTCACTGTTGCTGATGAGAAGGGGGTGCTTCTTAAAGCTTTGCGGGGAGCCCCTCAGTTGGCTTCCTGGAAAAGCAGGTATTCCATGAGTATCAGCAATGGAAGGTAGTATATATCAGGAAAACATAGGAAATTTGTCATGAGAACATTTTGGAAAGATAGAAGTTTGGGGTGATTAATAAGAAATACTAGATAAAGTGAGTTGAAAAGAAGGAATCAATACATAGGTGATCCCAGATCTGCTGTGGGAAGGAAGTGGTTTGATTCACCTCCGCAAGATGTGAGCCTTCTGCTCTGCCTCATGGGCAGATGTTAGATGTATAAATATGGTGGGAGCAAACAGATTCCAAGACTGCAGGGAGATAGGTCCTTTTAAGTGCACCTTCTTCTCTACTTTGTTATCTTATTACTTTGTTCACCAAGGGACATCATGATAGTTATTTTGTTTTCCAAGAAAAACTTTCATTCTTTGAATAGGATGCTCTGATGAACTGACATAGTATTTGTTTTTCTTTCTCAGTTATACATCTGTGATAGAGTCATACATTATTGTGGTGGATGCTATGGTATGCTACCAAGATCTACCCCCCACCCCACCCTGCCCAAGACTGAAGCAGTCAGTCCCCCAGCTGCTGGGAGAGTTAACCACTGACGGCTCCCAGCTGAGTCACTCTTTGGGATTTGCTTTCCTCTGAAGAGAGTCACCCTGCCCCAAATCATCCCCCTTTTCTGGAGCAACTTACACCCGAGGAGATAACACAAAGTCTTGGCCCTCATACATAAAGGACCATCCTGCTCTGGAGTTCCCCGTCACATCAGCTGAAGCCCTTTTATGGTGTCTTCATCACATTCAAACTTTTCTTCTTCCCACTTCTCTTTCTTCACTCCTCCACAAACATGCTCAGAGAACTCTTCAGTAAACTTCCTGCACACATCTCCAGCTCAGAATCTGATTCTTAGGAGGCCTGAGGCGATTAAACAAATCAGTTTCCAATAGGTTTGCATCCATTTAGGACCCATGACCTCACATCTCTGCAAGTGCTGTTGCTAAACCTATCAAAGATCAGACCCTGAACAAGTAGTGACCCCATCAAGTTGTAGTAGACATTTATTGTGTGAGACCCCCAAACATTTATCGTTTGAAACTCCTTCCTCCGTTTTACCTTTTCTACATGAGTGGTACTCCAACTTTTGTTTTGAGATCCACTCGATGTCAGTGGGTGGGCCGACTACCTCTCAAGTTCCAGGATCAGATATATGAAGTAGAACTGAGACAATCATTTTATTCTGTTTTTGCAAAACGATCAGCTTAGGGATGAATGTCTTACCCAGTTTGGACCAATGGTATTTGGACCAAAAATTTTCCTTCACCCCCTTGGGAGAAGTCTTCCTTTCCTCTGTTTTTAAGCATATGAGGATGTCAATGCTGAAAGCCACGCCACTTCCATGCAGTGCTTGAGATTGAAACCAACATAACAAAGTGCAGACGAGAAAATGGAAAAGACTATACCCAGACATAGCTCTATTTATATGCCTGGATAAAAATGTACAGACAGACCTTATCCTGGGCTTTTCATTTATGCGAGCCAATAAATTTTTTTTTTGTTTAAGCCCGCTTGGGTGAGATTATTCTGTCACTGGTACTAAAGAGTCCCACTGATAGGCAAGTTATAGGCATTCAGTGGGGTTTAACTAGAAAGAGATAAGGACTCTCCTTTACTGTCTTTTAAAGCTAACATAAATCAGCTGAGCCACTTAGAGACTAATCAATCAATTGAAATATGATATATGATGCTTCAAGGTTTTCATTTTATTTTCCCAAAAGTAAGATAGACCAAACTTTAATGTATAGTGCTTTAGTTAAATGATGATAAATGCTTTCATTTTGAACTGTGAAACAGTTTTGAAAATTGAACCTTTGCATTAATTGGAAATGCTAATGCCAGGCCATTGCAAATCTCTCGTTAGCTAATCATCTAAATCAGAGGTTGAAAATGCATACATATACAAAGGCCAGGAAGATAACAGAAAAAAACAAAGTGTTCTTGATATCAAATAAAAAGAAGTAGGTGGGGAGTAGAGCAAACTGGAGTTGAGATAGCCAATAAGTGTCATCTGGAAATAAAAGCCCAACATTGCCCAATTATTTCAAATTTCTTCAAGAGAAGACAAACCTAGATTTTAGGCAAAAATATCCTGATTTTCAATGTTGGCAATGAGAAAGTGAAAAATTGCCATGTTTACAACCAGACCACAATGTTCCCTTAAGATCACAAATAATGCTCAAACCAAGACGTAAATAAGATCTCTCCATACCCATGTTTAACAAAGACATAGATAAGTCCAAACTGTACCACCAAAATGACTAAACATCCCCTTCTTCTGACTAACATCACCTGTCTCTGAGTGGATACTTCTTCTGTAACAATTATACCTCTAGACCCACTTTAATGCTTCCACCTTCTAGAAAAAAATCATTAAGATACCCAGTCTCTGCATTGACCTAACTTCTTAGCAGTCTGAAATCCAGAACTGGTCTCTGCTTCCCAATCCCTCCTCAAAATCATCTAACACAAGCCCAAACCCTAAAAGAAGCCCCCCTCAACCACTCCTTACTAAGGTGCTCCTGGGGTTTCCCCAGAGAAAGACCACCCTTGCGGCGAGAATTTAAAGAAACCTAATCTTGTTTTCACTACAAATATGTTCCCAGTAGTCCTGCTCTATTGGATTAACAGTAATTAATTAGAAAACCTTCTAAAACACTGGCCTCTGAGCCAGATCTAGGCTATAGACATGTACTTTTTAACCTCAGTTAAGTTGTGTTGGTTAATTTCATGTATCAATTTGACTGGGCCATGGGGTGGGATGGATATTTGGATTGAACATTATTCTGGGTGTCTGCGGGGATGTTTTGAGGTGAGATTAACATTTAAGTCAGTGACTGAGTAAAGCAGATTGCCCTCCCTGATGTCAGTCAGTTGAAGACCTGAAGAGAACAAAAAAGTTGAGTATAGAGAAACTCCTTTTGCCTGTCTATCTTCAAGCTGGGAAATTGATTTTATCCTGCCTTGAGACTTTAACTGAAACATTGGTCCTTCCTGGGTTTCAAGGCTGTTGGGTTTTACAATAATACTATATACCATCAGCACTCCTGGGCCTCCAGCTTAATTGTGTGAGCCAATTCCTTATAATAAATCTCTCTCTCTCTCTCTTTCCCTCTCTCTCCCCTCTCGCTATCTATCTATGTAAATATATGAGATGTATTATCTATGCTATGTAAATTATATGTAATTTATGTATGTATACATTTATTTTATGATCTATAAGACATATGTATTTATATCTCTCTATACCTATCTCTCTCTTTCCATATTTCTGCATCCTAACCTAGTCCTAACCCTGGCTGATACAGAAGCAAAAGGGTGATATAACAGGAATGGGCAGATTTTCCCATTTTCTTACACCACTTTATGTTTTCTTTCTCAGAATCACAAAATTCAGTCCATGCCACTTAAAGTAAAGGTTATGATCATTTTTATTCATGCCATTTTTATTCTGCTTGATTTGAGCAAATCCATTATCAGAGCTTTCAATTTCAGGCATTCCAAATTTAGGTCTACTTGGGGCTTGGACGACTGTTATGTCTGAGAGGGCTTCTTCCTTTGTAATTTCTTAAAATGCAAGAACAGAAATCAGGAAACATTACAGAGACCAAGGAAATGGTTCAGATATTTATATAGGTAACTAAGATGTTGCTTTTCTTGACTAGAATTCAGTTATACCTTCATTAGACAAAGAGACTCTGTTCCTAATAGTGCATCTCATTGTCCGAAATGCAATTAGCAAATTAAAAAAATATATGAAAGGCAAACAAATGCCTTCCCAAGCCAAGGGGGGGGCAAGCGGGTTGAACTGCGGGTAATTCTGGAGGCCTGGGTGGTGGCTGCTCTACTCACTCAGCCCAGCCTCCCTCTAATTTACAGAAGTGAGAAACTGATGCCTACTCAGACAGCCCCTCTGGACAGCAGGCATCCAAGCTTAAACCAGACTGTTCAGCCCTCCAAATGACTGTTCTCCTGCCTGTCCTGTAAAAAGACGGAAGAACAGGAGACCCATGATATGACTAGCTGCACATCAGCTCAGTCAGGCCTCTACACAGGATGTCAAGAAGATGGGGAAATTTTCCTGTTGAATCTTCTACCACCAAGCTCCAACCTGCACTGAGTGACATTTGCTAGACTGTACCTGAGCCATGGTAGACTGTACCTTGCTGGACACGGGTCCTCATCTGCCCCAAGGGTATTTTACCTAAGAGAGCACTGCTGCCCTCTCGTTGGCCATATCTGTCCTTCTGACCATTGTTCCTGTCTCTCAACTGCTATTTTGTCCCCAGGCACAGTCATGTTCTTCTGCCTCCTCAACTTGCCTGGGCACCACCCCCTCCACCACCTAAACCTCACACCTGCCCCCTGCACTACCCCACTGCCATGTCCATCCATTCAGCTACGGCCCCAAACTGAGAACATTTGACCTTCCTCTCTTTTCCATGACCTCTGATTTCTCTTGGCAACCAAGCCATGGTTTATTAAAATTTGGCCATAAACAGGCATTTACACAAAAACTAAGCTCCAGGAAACTAAATGAGTAAAACTTTTTTTTTTTTTAATGTGACAACAAATCTAGAAGTTGGCAGTCAGTCTGGAGCTGGTGTAACTACTCAAAGAAGTCATCCAGAACCAGATTCTCTCTAGCCAGCTTGGTGCTCCTCCATCCTTAGCATGTGGCTTTTGTTTTAATGATCTCCAGATGACTACTCCACCTGCAGGCACTGATGCTTAATTCCAGCAAGAAAGAAGAAGAAGAAGAAAAAGAGGGAGAAGAAAGAAGAAGAAGGAGAAGGAGAAGAAGAAAGAAGAAGAGGAGGAGGAGGAGGGAGGAGGAGGAAGGACAGATAGCAAATGCTACCTGCTGCACTTACTAATAATGCACTTATTCTGCTCCTTTTTAACTATTATTTCATATCTAATTAGAAGCAACATTAACTCATATTCAGAAAAGAGAACAATGGAAGGCACACAACAGAGACAGTGCCAGAGTAAATACCAAATGTTGCCAGGCAGGAAAATTCAGGATCCCTGTGTTCTATCAATAGGTGCTGTCGTTGGTCACCCATTCCAGCATCTTCCGGTCCTGCTCCCGGGGAGATTCTTCCTTGACTGTTGTCATCCATGACCACATATGAAGCAGGTATTGTACAAGATCACTTTCTTTGGGACCACAGATACTGACGGCCCCCTTCCTATTGGTCTGAATTTGGGTTAAAGAATGTCCTTAGGGGCTTAACAATTCACAGGCTCTTATTTGCCTTTGACAATACAGTTCCCTCAAAAGTTTATAAAATTTCCAATCTTGGAATAATTTCTCTTGGTCAATTAATTCCGTGTGTAAATAACCACAGGCAAAGATCTTATCTAGACGTGATATTAATATTTAGCCCAAAGATTCCTTTCCCTTACCTGTCAATCCCTGGGCTTTGCCCAGTCCTCTATTTCATAGCTTAGTGACCAAGGCCTGGGGATCATTCAAAATGACTACGGGGAGATACCAAGTGTAATGCCAACTTGCATTTGTCTGAAGAACTCATAAGAGACTGATGGGAAAGTCATAAGGTCCCAATCTGCTTAGGCCACAGACTTGCTGTCACTGTCCTTGCCTGTTCAGTTTGATAAGAATAAATTTCTTTTTAAGACTCTGCATCACCCAAAATGTAGAATTCCCAGTCAGTTTAGAGTACAGGTAAAGAATACATCTCCCATTTCTGCTTGTAGACCGGCTAACTCCAGTCTGAGCACAGACCTCTCCTTCAAAGAGAAAAAAAAAAAAAAAATCTATAACCATATGCCAGGGTTCTGAATTTTTCCTACTACTTATCCTAACAACAAAGCTGCCATGGCACATGGTCTGTATCCCAAGGAACAGCAGGTGACAATCTGACCAAATGTTTGGCCACCTCATAATAAAGGTCATCAGATTTGCAGCCTAAAATATCTGAGATCTCACTGTCCAAAGCCCCATTTCCTCCACTCGGCCAATTCCACATTTTAGAATCTTACTTGCAGCATCCCCTGTCAGGTAGAAAATTCCATGTCAAGTGGAATACAGCTGCAGCTACTAAGTAAATCAGCAGGAATCCAGCTGTCTATAACCCAGCTCACAGAAAGGAGCTCTGGCCACAGATTTGCCGGTGGTAATACTAGCATTTCTTACACTCTAGTCATGCCAACCTCCATGAAGGCTTAGGTACATGATCTAATTTATTCCTCGCAATAATCCTGTGTGGTGGGTGGCATGCTATTATTCCCATTTTACCAATGAATAAGCCAAGGCTCAGAGCCTATGTGCCTGGCCCGGTTTCTCCCATTTACTAAGTTGTGGAACCGAGATTTGAACCCAATCTGAACGATGCAAGAGTTGGCACTTTTTATATGTCATCACTTTAATCATTTAATCTATAATTGGGGTAAAACTGCACCACCGAGGACCAAAAGGAGAATGACAGTGCAAGTCACGGTGCCTGTGGTCACGCAGCAGCCGTGACATAGTGGTTACATTGTGGAAACCAGGTAAGTTCTTCCATCCACAGAATGGAGCCAGCGCTCCAGCACCGTGAGTCACAGTCCCATGCAGATGCCATCACGGAACGCATGGTATTTTAGATCCGAGTAGATGGCTTAAGATGTAAACATTATCAGAAAATAATGAGTCAGGCTCTCTCAAGCCGTATGGTTCAGCCCTGAGCCAAGACTGTGTAATCACTGCCAAACGTTCCTGCAAGCCACTAAATCACCACAGTAAGGGTGTGGCTTCAGGACCTTAAACAGTGCCTGGGGACCTGAAAGAGATGACTGACGGAGGTGGTTGCTGGGATCCTCACAGGTAAGCTCTACGGGTTTTTTCACTTACATCCACTTTGGGGGCCCCATTCGGCGGTGCCCCCTGTGGAGGATGAGGGACCAGGTCCTCTAACACTGTGACACCTGCTCATGCTCTCTCTTGGTTTAATTTTTTGTCACCGTTTTTCTCTTACAATTCCCTTTGATCAAAAGGGGATGTATGGCATACGTTGGATAAATTAAATTGACATGCTCTGGGCATTTTGTGGCCTCCCACAACCTCAGGAATCCCAGCAGTAGGGTTGCAGGTGTGTAGGGAAGGACTCTGGTGGTGTCCCGTGGTGAACCGTGTTGGTCTCGGATGTCCTGGACACCTGAGGGGTACTGGCTCCCCCCAGATGACTCAGTCTGCCTGCAGATCTTGCAGAGGAGGGGCGGAAGGCAGGGTTGTGTCCTTCAAAATGAGGTTAAAAACATGAAAAAGAAAGGAAAGTGTCTACTTGTTGACACTAGTGATTAAGTTGGTGTGGGGGTCTTTGCTGCACAGTTTTTATGTAAAGGATACACCAAGACGTCTAGGTGCACCCTTTTCTGCACACCTGCTGTGCCCTGTGTCCTCCGTTTCCTGCAGGCAGGAGCCGATGTATCTGAATCCAGCCCTGTCAAGCGATTGGCTCATATATTTAGTTTGTGTCTTATCAGTAGATGATAAACTCCAAGAAGACAATGGGTGTGTGCACGCGTGCCTGTGTGCTCGCGTGCCTGCGTGCGCGTGCCTGTGTGCCCGTGACCATGGTGTGGTTATTTTCTGTAGTCTCTGATACGGCAACAGTGGCTTTGCCATATGATGTGTTGAAGTGCCTTGAAATATAATATACGGAAAAATGAAAAAGACCCATAATAATCTTTCACTTTTGAAGTGATTTATGGATTACAACACTAGATTCCAGAACTGGCTAGAATTAGAAATGGAGAGATTTTTGTGTAAAACATTTATCTTGAACAGAGTTTTTATGCTATATGTATACACAAAGGTATAGATAGATGAGAGAGAGAGAATATAAATAGATACGGTTATGTATTAGATAGCAATATTTACCACAAATATATTTATCTCTTTCTCCCTATATATAGAGGGATCTATCTATATAGGTATAGATACATAAATAACATTCACACACAAAAATGAACAGAATCACAGAAAATAGGAAGGGCATTTTAAAAATACAGTATCTTGTAAAGGCTGTCCCTTTTGTTGGAGGAAGTGGAAAAGTACAGCTCCTTTTTCTTCTCCTCAGTGTGCCCTTGAGGAATGACAATGAATTTCTCCTTCCCTCTCTCTCTTTGATACAACGAACTGCCTTCAGTGTCTCTGATACAGATTTTATCTTCATGGAACCCCTGGTTCCAACGCTGTTATCTTTTCAATTTGGAGAGCTACTAGGAGTTAATACTACATCTCAGGTATAACTATACCTCTCTTTCTCTACTATTTGTATCCCTAAAGAGGAATATGTCAATTATGAATACTTATTGGATTTGATCCTATTTTTAAATGCTTAAGTAGATCTTGCCTCAAAGTATTTGGTTATAAATCTTTTAGTAAAATGAATGATCAGTTGACTTATTTAAATATGGATTTGTATATATTGGCTTTATTCAAAAATCTTTCAAATATGTAAGACACTCCTGCAAGTCTGAATCCCAATAGTGATCTTACAAGATGAGAATGAGCTAAGAAGGTCACCTAGAGTGAAAGGTGACCCCAAGCTATACAGTGTCTCGAGATGTGAAGGTTCCTAAAGTCTTATCTGACCTATTCCTTAATATCAGTACAGTAAGGAGAGGTAGCCAACGCCCCAGTCATGCTCAGTTAATTCTGCATGGCTGTGCTATAGGTTAAAATATTAGAGAGTGACTTTAACTACAGTCCTGTAACAAAGTTCCCACTGGAGTGAGCTCAGAGGATGTGCCTGCCCATCTACATTTCAATCGCCAGCACTGTGCTTTAAATTTAATGGGTGCTCAGTATCTGTATTTTTAATTTATAGTCAAAAATATGAATAAGAGAAGGAAGATGGCGGAGTGGCGGTGACTGCTTGGATCTGCGCTCCGGCGACGAACCGTGGATCCGGACCTGCCACAACGCTAGAGGACCGCTCCCACACAGGAACAGCGGTGTGAATCCACGGAGAATCAGCGTGGGACAAACAGAGCAAGTGAGGTCTGAGGTGAACAGAAATTAAGATCGCGGAACTCTGCGGAAGGCGCGGAACAGACAGTAGCCAGCGGAGCGCAGGCGGCTGCGCCCGCCCCCAGGTGGGGCGGGGGCAGTCTTTAGGAAAAGCGGCTTGCGCTCCTCACTGACCTCCACCCCCAATTGCTTGGAGACCCCCTCGCAAGCCAGAGCAGAATCTCCGAGCGAGACGTAGGGCATTGCAGACAGGAGGCTTTTTCGGGAGAATAGCTTGGAACCTGGGAAGTCTCGGCTGAGACAGTCCTTGGCGAGAAGGGACGGACCTGTGCCAGGGGGGAGGGGCACGATCAATCCCCGATCAGCGAATTGCGCTGTACCTCTGCGCTACTTTTGTCGGTGGTTCTTCAGCCGGTGGCCCCCGGCGGCTTTGCCCGCCAAACCCCCCCGGCAGCGGCGGTCCCTGGTCTCTGCCTGCCGGGGAGCCGGTCCCCCTCCGACCCCGGAGCGCTGCGGGCGCCATCTTGAAAGCAAAGTCGGAACCGCTCGGGAGCCATAAGGTGCCCAGCAGCTCTCTCTCCCCGGCGCCCCCCGCTGGTCTCTGGGCCCGCGCCATCTCCGCCGGCGGCACTCGGCGTGAAGGGGCGGAGCTGCGCTAAGACTTAAAATAAACACTGAGTTGCCGCTCCGGAACCAACGGAGCGGGCGTGAAGGGGCGGAGCTGCGCTAAGACGTAAAATAAACACTGAGTTGCCGCTCCGGAACCAACGGAGCCGGCGTGAAGGGGCGGAGCTGCGCTAAGGCGCAAAAACACGATCATTGAGCTGCTGAACTGTATACTTCACAATTGTGTATCCCTTCGTTTAGCGATGCGCTGTAGTGATGTGTAGCTCTGTTTTTGTTCTTTTGTGTTTGTGTTTTCGCTGTTTCTGGGTTAGGTCTCTTTGTGTTATTTGTTAGTTTAGTTTTTGTTTTTGTCTTTGTTTTTTTTTTTATTTTTTATTTTATTTTTTTTTTTATTTTTATTTTTTTTTTATTATTTTTTTTTTTTTCTTTCTTTTTTTCCTCTTCTCTTCTCCTTTTCTTTTCTCTTTCCTTTTCTTCTCCTTCTGTTCTTTCTTTTCACTTTTTTTTTTTTCTTTTCTTTTCTTTTCTTTTTTCTTTTTCCTTATTTCTTCTCTCTTTTTGCCTTCTAACTGGGAACCCACGCTGAGCTTGGGAACGGGCCAGGCCCCTGGCTCTGGTACATACCGGAACCTGAGTAGTCACTCCCAACGCCGGCGATCTACGGGCGCGCAATAGCCATCTTGGGGCCCACAGCCAAGTCACTGCGGAGCAATAGGGTGCCAAGAGGCTCCCTGGACGGCCCCCTCCCCAGGTCCACAGACCTTATATAGGGTCCCCACCCACGTCTAAACATTGACTACTTCTCCAGAAGCCAGAGTGTGGAGCCTGGTCCCTGGGGACATTGGGCCAAGGCAGACTTTTGCCTGTGGGAGTTGCGGCAAATGGGGCGCTGAGCGAGCGAGGGCACCATCCACTCCCCACAACTAGTATTTTTCCTGCAGATAGAGACAGAAACCACCCCTATAGAGGAAGAACCAAAGGGAAACAAACAAACAAAGAGAATTTTGGCCCACTACTAGTGTGGACCCTGCCTGCCCTCTGAAAGACTACAACACAGTGTCCTAACTCACCAAAGCAGTCTTGGATCACTCCAATCCTCTAGGATTGGACCCATCAGAAGCAGTCCCCCAACTGAAATAGAAAAATTTCTAAACAATTCACAACAGTCTTCCCCTCTTGCCAAAGGAAGCAATATACCTAGACTACTCCACAGCCTAAGAATAGAGCACAGAGAGTGCTGTTAACCAGACTAAATCTATAAGTAAAGATCCAACGATTAAGCTAGATGGGAAGGGCCCAGCGAAAAAACACAGGAAGCACAAAGAATCAAACAGAAAGCTCACCCCCAAAGAGAAATACCGGCTCTCAACCATTTGACACAAACCAGACTCAAAACACCAACATGTCACAGGAAGAATTCCAATTATGGATCATAAACAAGCTAAATAATATACAAGAATCAATGGACAGACAACACAAGGAAAATGCAAAAAAAATTCAGGATTTGGAGGAAAAATTCACTAAAGAAATTGAAATATTGAAGAAAAACCAAACTGAACTCCTAGAAATGAAGAATTCACTCAGAGAGCTACAAAACACTGTGGAAAGTCTCAAAAGCAGGGTAGATCAAACAGAGGAAAGAATTTCAGAAATTGAAGATAACTCCTTTCAACTAAATAAGTCAGTCACAGAGATAGATCAAAAAAGTAAGAGAAATGATCTGAGTCTTCAAGAAATGTGGGATTATGTGAAGAAACCTAACTTGAGAGTTATTGGCATCCCTGAGGGTGAAGAAGACAATAAGCAAGGGTTGGACAAGCTATTTGAAGACATAATCGAGGAAAATTTTCCAGGCCTTGCCAATACTCTAGACATACAGATTCAAGAAGCTCAAAGGACCCCTGGGAGATTCATAGCAAATAGGAAAACACCACGCCACGTAGTCATCAGGCTGACCAAAATATCCACTAAAGAGTCCCTTCTCCGAGCTGTAAGGAGAAAGAAACAGGTAACTTACAAAGGAAAACCCATCAGAATTACGCCAGATTTCTCAGCTGAAACCTTACAAGCAAGAAGAGCTTGGGGCCCCATTTTCACGCTTCTGAAACAGAATAATGCCCAGCCTAGAATCTTGTACCCAGCTAAGCTAAGTTTTCTATACGAAGGAGAAATCAAGACATTCTCAGATAAACAAAGGTTGAGGGAATTCACCAAGACAAGACCAGCCCTGCAAGAAGTACTCAAAAGAGAGTTACACACGGACCAGCACAAGAAAGATCCACGAATGTAAAACTACTCAAGAGCTAAAGATCAAATTCCAGATACCACAATGGCTCAGGAGAGAAAACATTGCAATGAAGTTCTACCCAACAAGCTGAACAAAAAACCGTCTCACTTATCAGTTTTCTCAATAAATGTGAATGGCTTGAATTCCCCGCTCAAGAGACATAGACTGTCCCAATGGATAAAAAAGCACAAGCCAAGTATCTGCTGTCTCCAAGAAACCCACCTAACGAGCAAAGATGCATTTAGACTGAAAGTAAAAGGATGGAAATCGGTATTTCAAGCAAACGGTAACGAAAAGAAAGCTGGTGTGGCAATCTTAATTTCCAATAACTTAGCTTTCAAACCAACAAAAATAATAAAAGACAAAAATGGCTACTACATACTGGTCAAGGGCACAATTCAACAAGAAGCCATGACTATACTCAATATATATGCACCCAACCTAGGTGCACCTAGATTCATAAAGCAAACCCTACTAGATCTGAACCAGATGATAGATAATAATACTGTAATAGCTGGAGACTTTAACACCCCACTGACAGTACAGGACAGATCCTCTAAACAGAAAATAAACAAAGACATAATGGACCTAAATAGAATGCTAGAACAAATGGGCATGGCTGACATCTATAGGACATTCTACCCAAAGTCCACAGAATATACATTCTTCTCATCAGCTCACAGGACATTCTCTAAGATTGACCATGTCCTAGGACATAAATCATGTCTTCAAAAATTCAAAAAAATAGAAATTATACCATGCATCTTCTCAGATCACAGCGGAATAAAAGTAACAATGATCACAAACAGAAACCCTCACTCTTACTCAAAGTCATGGAAGCTAAATAACCTTCTCCTGAATAATTATTCTATAAAAGAAGAAATCAAGATGGAAATCAAAAATTTCTTTGAATTAAATGACAATGGAGATACAACTTATCAAAATCTATGGGATGCAGCTAAAGCAGTCCTGAGAGGAAAATTCATATCCATAAATGCCTATATCAAAAAGACAGAAAACATGCAAATAGACAACCTAACGAATAGACTCAAAGAGCTGGAGAAAGAAGAACAGAACGATCCCAAACCCAGCAGAAGGCGAGAAATTACTAAGATCAAATCAGAACTAAATGAAAAGGACAACAAAGAAACTATAAGGGAAATTAATAAAACAAAAAGTTGGTTCTTTGAAAAGATAAACAAAATAGACACACCTCTGGCTAGACTAACCAAGAACACAAAAGTAAAATCTCTAATAACCTCCATTAGGAACATGAAAGGAGAAATCACAACCGATGCTACAGAGATACAAGATATCATCTATGAATTCTACAAAAATCTTTATGCACACAAACTGGAGAACGTGGAGGAAATGGACAAATTTTTAGAGACACATAGTCTTCCCAGGCTCAACCAGGAAGAAATAGAGTACCTGAACAGACCAATATCAAGAACTGAAATCGAAACAGCAATAAAAAACCTTCCCAAAAAGAAAAGCCCTGGTCCAGATGGGTTCACACCTGAATTTTACCATACATACAAAGAAGAACTGGTGCCCATCCTACATAAACTATTCTCCAATATTGAGAAGGATGGAGTTCTCCCCAACACGTTCTACCAAGCCAATATAACATTAATACCAAAGCCTGGAAAGGACTCAACAAAAATAGAGAACTACAGACCAATTTCCCTCATGAATATAGATGCAAAAATTTTCAATAAAATACTAGCAAATCGAATCCAAGTACTTATCAAAAAAGTAATTCACCACGACCAAGTGGGCTTCATCCCCGAGATGCAGGGGTGGTTCAACATACGTAAATCTATAAATGTAATTCACCACATAAATAGAAGCAAAAACAAAAATCATATGATACTCTCATTAGATGCAGAAAAAGCATTTGACAAAATTCAACACCCTTTTATGATAAAAACGCTTAACAAAATAGGCATTGATGGAACCTACCTAAAAATGATACAAGCCATATATGACAAACCCACAGCCAACATCATACTGAATGGGGAAAAACTGAAAGCACTCCCACTTAGAACTGGAACCAGACAGGGCTGCCCATTGTCTCCATTACTTTTCAACATAGTATTGGAAGTCCTTGCGAGAGCTATCAGGCAAGAGAGCAAAATCAAGGGAGTCCAAATAGGGAAGGAAGAGATCAAACTCTCACTTTTTGCTGATGATATGATGTTATATCTGGAAAACCCCCAGGATTCAACCAAGAGACTCCTGGAATTGATTAACGAATACAGCAAAGTCTCAGGCTACAAAATTAATATACACAAATCAGAGGCATTTATATATGCCAATAACAGTCAATCGGAAAACCAAATTAAAGACTCAATACCCTTCAAAATAGCAACAAAGAAAATAAAATATCTAGGTATATATCTAACTAAAGAGGTAAAGGACCTCTATAAGGAAAACTATGAAACACTGAGAAAAGAAATAGCAGAACTTGCAAATAGATGGAAAAATATACCATGCTCGTGGATCGGAAGAATCAACATTGTTAAAATGTCTATACTACCCAAAGTGATCTACAAATTCAATGCAATCCCTATTAAATTACCAACATCATTCTTTACAGACATAGAGAAAATAATTATACAATTTGTATGGAATCAAAGAAGACCCCGTATAGCAAAAGCAATTTTAAGCAATAAAAACAAAATGGGAGGTATTAATTTGCCAGACCTCAAACTATACTACAAGGCCGTGGTTCTTAAAACAGCCTGGTATTGGCACAAGTGCAGGGACACAGACCAGTGGAACACAACAGAAAATCCAAATATAGAACCATCCTCATATAGTCACCTAATTTTTGACAAAGCGGGAAAAAATATACTCCGGGGACAAGAATCCCTATTCAACAAATGGTGCTGGGAGAATTGGTTAGCCACCTGTAGAAGACTGAAACAGGACCCACAGCTTTCACCTCTCACAAAAATCAAATCACGGTGGATAACAGACTTAAACCTTAGGCGTGATACAATCAGAATTCTAGAAGAAAATGTAGGAAAGACTCTTACAGACATTGGCCTAGGCAGAGAATTTATGAAGAAGACCCCCAAGGCAATCACAGCAGCAACAAAAATAAATGAATGGGACATGATTAAACTAAAAAGCTTCTGCACAGCCAAAGAAACAGTCCAGAGAATAAACAGATCACCTACAGAATGGGAAAAAATTTTTGCATATTACACATCAGATAAAGGACTGATAACAAGAATCTATTTAGAACTCAGGAAAATCAGCAAGAAAAAATCAAGCAACCATATCAAAAAGTGGGCAAAGGACATGAATAGAAATTTTTCAAAAGAAGATATAAAAATGGCTAACAAACATATGAAAAAGTGTTCAACATCTCTAATCATCAGGGAAATGCAAATCAAAACCACAATGAGATATCACTTAACCCCAGTGAGAATGGCCTTTATCAAAAAAACCCAAAACAACACATGTTGGCGTGGGTGTGGAGAGACAGGAACACTAATACACTGCTGGTGGGACTGCAAACTAGTGCAACCCCTGTGGAAAGCATTATGGAGGTATCTTAAACAGATTCAAGTAGACCTGCCATTTGACCCAGCAATCCCATTACTGGGCATATACCCAAAGGAAAAAAGGTCATTCTATAACAAAGGCACGTGTACCCAAATGTTTATAGCAGCACAATTCACAATAGCAAAGATGTGGAAACAACCCAAATGCCCATCAATACATGATTGGATTAGTAAGCTGTGGTATATGTATACCATGGAATATTACTCAGCTATAAGGAATGATGAAGATACGACATCTCTATGGTTCTCCTGGAGAGAGTTGGAACCCATTATATTAAGTGAAGTATCCCAAGAATGGAAAAACAAGCATCACATGTACTCACCAGAAAATTGGTTTCCCTGATCATCACCTAAATACAAATCTGGGAATGACACCAATTGGACATCAGACTGAGGTGGGGGGTGGGGGAGGGGATGGGGGTATGCCTACACAACGAGTGCATTGCACACCGTTTGGGGAGTGGTAACACTTGAAGGTGCTGACTCGGGAAAGGGGGGGTGGGGAAAAAAATATGAAACTATTGTTTTTAACTTGCACTGTTCACTTAATAATTTATCATGAATATTTCCCATATTATTTCATATCATTGTACAAGAAATAATGTATACATTATGAGGACATACTGTATCTAACAAGATATACTGTTAGACTCTTTGATTCTGTAAAACTAAATTGAAAAAAAATATATATATAAAAAAAAAAATAAAAAAAAAAAAAAAAAAAAATATGAATAAAACCCATCGTTTAGATAAGAGAGAAAAGAGTATCAAAGCAATACATATGGCTATTTGAGAGTAGGAACATCTCTTCTTTCTAAATTCTAAGTTGAGAAAAGAGAACTGGTACCATCAAAAGAGGACAAGAGAGATTCTCACATTTATTTGAAAAGTTATTCTACTCGTCTTGGATTCTTTCAGTGAAACTAGATAGGCAGAAAGAGAAGGAAAACAGTGAAGGCAAGAGAATCAATCAACAGATATTAAAACACTTTCATGTAACTAATGGCATATGCTCAAAAAATACAAATTAGATCTAAAGTGGGCTTTTTTACCTTGCAAGTTAAAATATTATGTGTAACTAAAGATGGAATCTTTTAGAGAAAATGCTGTGTCTTAAACTGAAATCTTTCTACAAGATGGAGAAAAGAAAGATGTGCATCCAAGAAAACAAACTTGAGAGTAAGGCTGAGATTATGAAGCCACATTTTCCTTTCTAATTAACTACCACTCTGTTCCTTGAGTCCTACATCCATCACTATGTTAATTCTAGGTTTAACTTACAGCCAGCTCTTCTCAGTGGCCCATCTTGGCATAATGAACCTTTGTCATGATTTTGGTCTTATTAAATCCTATCTAACCTTAACCTAATGAGATATGGTGAATGCACAACCATAAATTAGATGTTCAAACTATCTTGGTCTATTCTCAGCACAGCAATCCTTTAACTTAAATCAATTACTCTTCTGCTCAAACATCCTCAATGGCTCCCTATTTCAGTTAAGTGAAAGAAAAGGCCCTTCCAATGGCCTTCGTGGGTCTGTGTCTCCATGTTACTCCCCTTCCTGCCCCCTAGCCCACATAGTTCACGCCCCTCCAACCACACCAGTGTCCTTGGAAAGTCTTCCACCAGCCACCTGCACTCTTGCCTCCTTCAAGTCTTTGTTCAAATGTTATCTTCTCAATTACCTCTCTACTTTAACATGTAACCACTTGCCATTCTACACCCAATGCAAATCCACCTTCTCTGTTCTTTTTCCTTTCTCTAACTCATTTATCACTTTTCAGTATACTGTACAATTTACTTTATTAGTATTATATTTATTGCTTATTTTCTATCCCTCACCCACTAGAATGTGAGCTTTACAGCAGCAGGAATTTCTACCATTTTTTTTTTCATTGATATATTCCAAATGCTTAGTACAGTGTCTGACTTATGGTTAGTAGTTACTCAATAGATGTTTGTTGAATGAATAAATGAAGAAAGGAAAGATTGTGCTCAATATTTGTTATGATTTATTAAGTAGTACCAGAAAAATCATGTGAAACACAATTTAATTATATCTGATTCTCTAGACTTAGGGCCATGTGCCTATATATTTGAATTAAATGTTCAAATGATTGTTTTTTTCTAATTCTATGAAAAATAACGTTGGTATTTTGATGGGAATTACATGAATCTGTAAGTTACTTTGGGAACTTACTTTTAACAGTAGTGATTCTTCCAATCCATGAGCATGGGGTGTTTTTACATTTGTTTGTGTCCTCTATTATTTCTTTCTTCAGTGTTCTGTAGTCCTACCTACAGAGATCTCTCATCTCCTTTTGTTAGGTATATCCGTAGGTATTTTTTTTGAAGCTATTATAAATGTTATTGAGTTGTTTGTTTATTTGTTTGTTTTTGAAACAGGGTCTCACTCTGTTGCCCAGGCTAGAGTGAAGTGGCATCACCACAGCTCACTGCAGCCTACTTCCTCGGGATGTTAATAATTTTCCCTGGGGGGTGGAGGGAAATATTCCTGACTAGAAGGATAAATAATATTAAGCATACTTTTTTACTTAGGATTTCTCATTCTTTCAAACCTAATATTCTATCTGAATCACAAAGAGAATCTCAAACAGTATGAATCATCTCCAAAAATTACTTGGCCATAAAACCCTCTTTACACTGAGCACCTGTTTAAAACAGTTAATAGACTTTATATTTGTGTGTGTGCAGTTTTAGATTTACAGAAAAACTGAATAAAAAGTACAGAGTTTCCATGAACCTTCTTAGCCTTCCAACCCATTCTCCTTCTGTTTCACCCCATTATTAACATTTTGCATTAGTGTAGTACATTTGTTATAATTGAGGAGCTGATATTGATACATTATTAATAACAAAAATTCCATAGTTTACATTAGGGTTCACTCTTTGCGTTGTACATTCTATGGGTTTGACAGATACATAATGATATGTATCCAGTGTTACAGTGTCAGACAAAATCGTTTCACTGCCCTACAAATCTCCTGTGCTACTCCTATTCATGCCTCCCTCCTTCTCCCAGAGCCCCTGATAATCACTGATCTTTTTAATTTCTGCGTAGTTTTGCCTTTTCCAGAATGTCATATAGTTGGAATCATATAATATGTAACCTTTTCAAACTGGCTTCTTTTGCTTAGTAATACGTATTCATGTCTTTTCATGGCTTGATAGCTCATTTTGTTTTATCTCTGAATATCATTCCAATTGTCTGGATGTACCACGGTTTGTTTATCATTCACCTATTAAAGACCATCTTGGTTGCTTCCAGGTTTGGGCAATTACAAATTAAAACTGCTATGAATATGTGTGAATTTTTATATGGACATAAGTTTTCAGTTCATTTGGGTAAATACTTAGAAGAGCAATTCTTGTATCATATGGTAAGAATATTTTTAGTTTTTCAAGAAACTGCCAAACTGTCTTCTAAAATGTCTGTACTATTTTGCATTCTCACCAGCAATGAAGGAGAGTTCCTGTTGTTGCGCATACTCACCATCATTTGGTGTTGCCAATGTTTTAGATTTTCACCACTCTAATAGGTGTTTAGTGGTGTTGATGGTTATGTTAATTTGCCTGATAACATATGATGTCGAGCATCTTTTCATAAACCTATCTTCCATCTGTATATCTTATTTGATAAGGTGTCTGCTCAGATCTTTTGTTGATTTTTAAATCGGTTTGTTTATTTTCTTATTGTTGAGTTTTAAAAGTTATTTTTATGTTTGCATACTAATTGTTTATCAGATATGTATTTTGCAAATGTTTTTCCCAGTATGTTGCGTGTTTCATTCTCTGAACAGTTAATAAACTCTAACTCATCAATTTTTTCTTTCATGGAGCATGTTTTTGGTATTTTTTCTAAAAAGTCATTGCCAAACCCAAGGTCACCTCAATTTTCTCCTATGTTATCTTCTACTAGTATTACTGTTTTGTGTTTTACATTTAGGTTTGTGATCCAATTTAGTTAATTTTGGTGCAAGATGTAAGGTATGTGTCTAGATTTATTTTTTTGCATGTGGATGTCCAATCGGTCTGGCAGATTGAGCACTTTGCTAAAACTTTCATTCTGTGAGAGGCCGGCAGTCAGGGGAGGGATGCTCACCTAATCTCATGCTGTAATTGTACAAGTGAAGAAATTGATTTTCTTCACAGAGAAGTGAATTGATTTTCTCAAGGTCACACAGCTAATGCTAGCTAAATTGAGACTAAACAGTGATCGACACAGCATAATTTCAATTTTAATTTCCAATGGAAGCTATCTTCTTGATGACCAATGTATTCATATCCGTTGCCTTCCAGTTTGGAATGTTTTTCCACACAGATTAAATAATCAGATGGTGGTTTGGTAAAACAGAGCAAAGAGGTTAAGAGAGTGTTGTAAAACATTTCATCTAGGTCGTGTTGTAACCTGGATATTTTTTTCCTACTTTACTCTGTAGTCTGCTTTCCTAGTAACAGACATTCTAGTATCTCTTAGAGAGGATGTCTTTTTTCCTTAGTCACTGTATACACACACACACACACACACACACACTCTCTCTCTCTCTCTCTCTTTAATTTTCTTTGTCCTTGACTTAACATATCATAACACTTAATATATTGTTTTTACCTGAGACATAACGTCATTAATAGGCTTATAGTTTATCTTACATTAGTCACTGTGAATGCTGGTAAGTTCAACATTTAGTCTGATGCATTTTTACTAAGCTCCTGCTCTTTGACAGGCATTATAGGAAAGGTGGGGATTTCAGAAACACCTGAGTTTTTTGATAAATGTTTCAGAGATTCTCCTCTGGCTACGATGAACTTTAGGAAGCTTTCATAATCTTATATTTTATATGTGGTTATAGAGAGTTAATATGTTTAATTTATGTTGACTTTCCTGACATTTATACCTAAATTCTAGAAGTTAGTACTGTTTGGGGCTGGATAATCCCTAGGGACTATCAAGAGAAAGAAGTCAGTCTTGCTTTGGTTCTAACCACTTCCTCCCAATAAATATCTCTATGAGGGCTGTGCATGTAAAATTTCTCAAATGTCCTACTATTGTTGATTCTATTTTCATGGGAAGCAGGTAATGCAAAATATTCTAAAACTGGTCTTTACTCTTTCTATTCCTTTTGAGATTTTCAAATAGGCGAGAAGCTAGAATTATGACTACACTACTTCAGTGAGTACATTGCCCTGTGATGGGTGAAATTCAGCCATGTCATCCCTAAGTAAAGTAAATCAGCTTTACATAGTGAGACCTTGTTGCCACTCCGAGCATAGCATGGAATTACTGCCTCTGCTGGACGTCACCTGAAGGGGCTAATTACTTTTCCCAAAACCCAATTATCTTACCACATTGCAAAGTATTTTACTGTAGCCATTAGATGTTTTGAATTATGGGGGTAAAAACTCCATTATTTATAAAGAAACTTCTATTATTTATAGACAAAACATAAGAAGGATAGGTAATCTAGAGAGAGATATAGAACAGAATATTTCTAAATTTATACCATTGGCAGCAATATGATAAAAGTTCAGAGAAAAAAATACAAAATCACCAAATTTAAAAATAATGACATGAATATCCGCTTCAACCAAGTAGAAACTGAAGAAACAAAAATATGGAATCATCAAGACAAAACTCTGCACATAGTTGATGTTCAATCAGTATTTGGGAAGTTGAATTGACTTTGTTAATTCATGGTTGACTTATCTCATGAGACATTTGAGGACTGATACTAAATCAGAATTTTCTTACTTGGCAGCTTTCCCAGGGGTGGCCATTACCATTTCATCAGGCAATGCAGGGTCAAACCCCTAAGACAGAGGTGGAAAGGCCTCTGTCACTGGAGGCCACTGGGAGTAGGGAGGCCTTTTCTACTGGGGGTGGAGAGACCTCTTTCTCTGGCAAAGAAAACTCGTCAGAATTTAGGGACTCAATGTCCCCAGCTTCATCAGTGTCTTCCCAGATGTCTCCATCCCAACTTACAAGATCCCATTCTTTCCCACTCAGTGCCTGCATTTTAACAGTTGACAACCTGGAAGTCTAGGAGCTCAACTCACACTGTAATGTAGCCAATCACAGGATGAGGTTCTACAATTGATTTTCAGCAATTTCAGCCCTTCATCTGTAGGAGATAAGGCTCTTTTTCAGGGCCCATCTAGAAGCTCTTGGGTCATTTATGTTTCTTCATCTGAGAATTCAACTCATTGAGTTCATTCTTTTCTTTCACCACTTTGTCCAGCAACATTACGAGAAACCAAACAGCATCATATCCCTTAGTTTTTCAAAAATGTTCAAAAGCATCATATAGAGAGACACTTAGCTCACAACCACCATTCCTCTGATGAGCAGTCTAGCACCATGTGTAGAACAGAAGATCCTGCTTCACCTCTGGCCTCACAGATTGGACCAGGAGAGGGCACTTCATCCACTGCCAGATTGTTCATAGGTTGACAGCCGTACTCAAAAGGGAGAGCTGTCCAATGAGAGTGTTTCCCCAAGAAATTTAAATGAAGAAAAGGAAAATAGTCAGGAAGCTATAGAAAATAAAAGTAATAGGTGTTGGAAAAATATAATTGAAAAAAAAATTTTCTCCCAACCCAGAAATCCTCTCCACAAAGGTAAAGAAAACAGTTTCATTATTGAATAAGCATGGTTTTAAAAACAGAATTTCAACAAATTTAAAGAATGGATTGCCTTTTATTAGCAATTCATGAATCAGGCAGCATCCTGTCTAAAAATAGAGGGAGCTTTGTTGGGCATGGCAGAACAGTTGGGTTTTTTGTAAAGCAGTTTGTGCAGGAATAAGGAAACAGAATAATACAGAATAAGTAGATTGGTTAGCATCAGGTTACTTTAGGTGACTTTCCTCCTTCCTTATAATGCCGACTCAGGTTGACTGGGTTCTTTCTGATTGATTGCTGTGAATCTCTTGTTTTCAGAACAAACTGGTTGTTTGGGGATCTTCCTACTTCCGTAAAGTTTCAGTTTGATTATGTGGTACTTAGCATCAATGACTCCCTTTTGGTTTGGTCTGTTGGGGCCTAGTGCAGGAGCTCAGTCCAAACAACGGCCACCCATAAATTTTATTTTATAGCACTAAACCGGAATGCAATGTGCACCCCAGGAAATCCACTAAGAGATTGCAAAGATGGAAAGAAGTCTCACCCTTTTATGTAGCCAAACAGCTACAACCCATTACATACATATTCTCAAGATAAGCAATAACTAGTCCTCAAGTAAAAGGACTTGGTAGCACCATTTATCGCACATAGTTTATCCTAACATTACCTGGTAATGGGGATGACCACCTGCATTAGCTACTTGGCTTTATCTAAAAAAGATAAAAATAAAAAATAAACAAGCTTCTCATATCTTATGACAGGAAGTAGTTTTGCAATTTGGAGCAAGGTACCCACTGAAGTTAGGCTTCTACCCTGCCACAGAAACTGGGAGATAAGCATGCTGGCTCCCTTGATATTTACATTTCAAAGAGATGGCTGCCAGTCCTTGGGAAAGACATTCTAGGATCTAAATCTGAGGAAAGGCCTATCTAGTCTTCAAAAGGATTTATATACATTTCAAAGAGAGGAGAAAATGCTTACAATTAGAAATTTCCTAAAGTAAATGCTCAAAGAAAAAGGAAGGAAGGAAAATCTCTTTCCTTACTTTCAGCAGAAAAAAATTAAGCTTCTTATTGTTAATTTGTATGCAGTAAGTACTCATTTAACATCATCAATAGGTTCTTGGAAACTCTGACTTTAAGCAAAAGGACACATAAAGAAACCAATATTACCACAGACTAATTGATATAAACAAGAGTTAATTTCCTACGATATATTTCTGGTCACAAAAACATTACCAAACTTCTCAAATTATTTATTGTTTATTTTGCAGAAGTCAGTGTTTGTGAAACATCATCAAACTTCTAAATAAAGACCAAAACACTTCTAATATTAAACATTAAAATAAATGTGAGCTGTATCTGTAGCTTAAATGCACTTGCATTTAAGAAAGATTAATAAAAAACAAGATAATTATTTATCCAATTTTTGGTGAATCAGTGAGTTATGGAGGCCACAGTGGTGGTGGATTAAATCAAGGATAAATGTTTGCAAAGTGAAAATTGTCAGGAGCACCTCCTACTACTACGCAGTTCAAATACAAACAATAGCTGGGCACAGTGGTGTGTGCCTGCAATCCCAGATACCCAGAAGGCTGAGGCAGGAGGATCACTTGAGCCCAGGAATTCTAGGCTGCAGTGAGCTGTGATAGCACCACTGCACTGCATCCTGAGAAACAGAGTGAAACTCTGTCTCTAAATAAAATAAAAAGGAAAGAAAGAAAGAGAAGAAAAAGAAAGAAAAAAACAAGAACACATAGACAGGCTCACTGGGTGCTTTCTTACTGCAATGTTTATTGTCATGCATTTGTATGATTATCGTATACTTGATGAAATTTTATTATACAATAATTTGTATTCACTCATTCTCTTTCCAACCCTCTTATTCCAGCTCAGGGTCAGGGGTGGCCAGAGCCTATCCCAGCAGCTCAGGGCACAAGGCTGACATCCACCCTGGACAGGACACCATCCCATTGCAGGGCACACTAACACCTATATCTATACTCATTCACACTGTGATCATGTAGACACACCAATTCACCTCACGTGCATGGCTTTGGAAGGAAACAGGAGGACCCAGAGAAAACCCACACAGATGTGGGGAGGATGTGCAAACTCCACACAGACAGTGGTCCTGGCCAGAAATCAATTTTCTTTTTCTCTTCAATTGTTATAGCCAAGTTTGACATTGAACAAAACAACATTGAATGAAACAACATTATTCAAGAACCTGCTGTATATCCTTACAGAAGTTCTGATGGAGAGAGAGGCTGGAGGGGTCACGATGAACCTGTGCAAGCTGCAGTTAGGTAGTAACAGAAAAAAGGAATAAGCAGAAACTGTAAGGTAGACAGAAGACATCTATCTTAATATTCCTATTTACACAGAATTCTATAACAGAGAGAGTGTCTGGAGAGATAAGAGTATAAAAACCAGGCATGTGGCATGTAGCTGAGACTATCTGAACAAATCCACCCTTTCTGCTGTTGCAGTTGCCTTTGATACAGAACCACCACTTTCCCAAGGCCTGGATGTCCAGATTTCCCTGGGTTCCCTTGTGTATATATTATTACGATAATCACCACTCCTCTCCTCCATAGACACACCATTACTTGGAGTAGCATTAGGGAGTCCTCGTTTCATGGCTAAAAAAGTGCTTGCTTAAAACGCGATGGAAAGACTTTTCTGAAGGGCTCTCTAGGAAACCTGGGACCCTAGTGTGCTGAATACACTGTCAAACAGATAAAATTTACTCCCCCTGGGGAGCCTTGACATCTGGAACGTATGAAGGTCATTCTGTGAATTCAAAGTCACTCAAACAACTCTAGCAAAGGGCCCGTATGTATTAAGAACCTGCAAATAATGCCTTCAAGTGAATGAAGGATCACAAATATAGGAGGTCTGGTTTGTGAAAGGCAATCTTTGAGTTTCTTAAGCAGCACCTACTTGGTAAGAATTTAATAGAATTGGCCTTTTTGCAAGACATTCACAGAGCAAGATATTCAACTGTTTGTCTGTTTCTTTGCTCATTCATTCAACCAGCCAACAATTATTGGGCCCAGCGGGGTTCTATGAACTGGAAACACAACAGCTGACAAGCTAGACGAAGGCCCTGCTGTTGAGGCACTTACATCCTACTGGGAAGCACAGACCACAGCACAAGCATAACGAGATACACTATATCAGCTGCAAAGTTTAAGGAAATAAAGCAAGGGAAGGTGGATGCTGTTTTAGACAGAGTGTTCCAGGAGATCACCTATATCTTGTGTTTATTGTGACTCTGGCGTGGGTTAGACCTGCAGGAAGAGCTGAAATATGGCAAATAACATTTTCCCAAGTGTCAGCGAGAAGAAATTACTGTTCATGACTGGAGTTAGATGCTCTAAAGGAATAAACATGAAAATTCTCTTTCTGGGGCAAAGAGGTGGGTCAGCTCATAAGGGCCTTTTCTCCAGCTCCCCTCAGAGAAGAGTTTAAAGAAGTCAGGAGGTGGACCTAGTCATTCTCATTGTTACTGGATTAAAGGTCCCAGCACTGAAGAATCCCGGACACACCTTTCAAGAGTGATCCAATCACGATGCCCTACAGGAAGGCAGTATGGCCAAATGTGGAGGGCATCGGTCTAGTTACCCAAAGGCCCCAGTCCTATTCCAGATTGATCCTAGGTATTTATTTTGTCCTTGTGTGAAGTGTCTAGCCCACCTGAAGTCTCAGTATTATCGAAGTGGATGAGATAAAGGGAGTTAAACTAGTGCCGTGTTTTGTATGAACTTCTATACAGTTAACACCCAAACCAATTCCAGGACCCATCACCCAGTAAATTGTAATGCAGCTGACTGTGTGCATGCCTTCTCTCCTTTCCCAGACCACAAGTTTTTGAAGGACAGGGACCTTGTCTTGTTCATTGTTTTATCCTCCAGCACACATCATCATACCTGACATATGGCAGGAACTTCATACATGTCTTTTGAATAAGGGAGATCAAATCAAATAAAATGATTTGCAACAGTACCGACTTTCTTGTCTTTGACAGGCGACTCTTTGAAGCAAACAAAACGTAACAAAGGGTGGTACAAGTTCTTTTATTACTTGCCTGTTGTTATATTTGGTGAAAGTGAATTGTTTTTAAAAAATAAATGGCTAAAGCCAGGGAGTTTTGAATTGACTGTTAAAGGTAAAGGTTTGAGTCCCTGGAATAAAAATCTCAATAAAGCAATTGCTCCCCTTGGTAGCTTTCCAGAGTCCTGCCTTCCGGATTGACTTTCCCTGTCCCGTGTTTGCACAGTAGTCCCTGGTGGACTCTTGCTAAGGACACTCAGTGATGTGACATTGCTTGTTCAAGCTCATACTCACCTCTGGGGAAGAAACCACACCAGGCTTCCAACCCCACCTCATCCCACATGCAGAGGCTTCACCACTCTGGCAATCTTGCTTTGCCACCTTTGACCACAAAATAGGTAAGCACTCAGGGTCAGACATGATTAATTCTGTATGCTGAGGACATCTATGATGTTTGGCACAATTTCATTGTTTGAATTTGTAATGCTTACAGCAACAGTTTATATTGCTCATATTAAAGTGAACTCATAGAATCGTTAGATGTTAACAAGAATGACTCAAGTAAAGTGATAACCACTAAATTTGGGAGTATCCAGCTCCCAAATGAGAGTACAGTCAAATACAAACTCTAGCAAAAAAAAATAAAATAAGTATATGTTGAACTGTGCTTTACAGGCAGCCCTCCATGACATCAAGGGAGGGGAGAAGTGAGCAATTATCCAATGAAAGCAGGAGATGTTCTCTATCAAGAAAATTTGAGATTTAAGAGGATTTGGACCTGATTTATTCAAACAATTATAATAGCTGAAATACAATTTCTCTTACTCTGTCTTAGTCCATTGTCTGCTGCTATAACAGAATACCATAGATTTGGTAATTTATAAAGAAAAGAGATATATTTGGCTCACAGTTCTGGAGGCTGGGAAGTCCAAGAGCATGGTACTGGCATCTGGCAAGGGTCATCCCATGGCATAAGGGCAGAAAGTGGAAGCAAGCTCATAAGGCAGAGAGAGGAAATCGGGCTGAATTCATCCTTGTATCAGGAAGCCACTTCCATGATAACTAACACACTCCCATGACAATGGCATTAATCCATTTGTGAGGGCAGAGCCCTCATGGCCTAATCAACTCTTAAAGGCCCCACTTCTCAACACCATCACAATGGCAACCAAATTCCAATGAGTTTTGGAGGGAACATTCAAACCATAGCACTCTTTACAGAGACTAAGGATGGTACTACTGCTCAGAGGGGTAGGTACTTGTGCCCAGGCTGGGGATTGTAGGCTTTTAGCCAAGAGCATGATACAGAATGCCATGGTCAGAGGCTGGCCACGAGGCAACGGAGTGGGATGGGAAAGGACCTAGAGTTAGAAAAGGGCGGTTGGAGGTCTCACTGAATCCTTTACTATGTGATTATGGGCAAGTTACCAAGACACAATGGACCTTGGTGTCTTCATCTGTGCAAGTCCATAGAGGGTAATCATCTAGACAAGTCATCATCTAGATTAAGTTCATGGGTTGTACAAGATATCCTATTGGAGTGTGGAGAGAAATAATTTAAATTTCTATTTGCATTTTTTATCTATTCTGTTTTTAATTTCTATTTTTGTATATATTTGAATGCACATAGTAACACAGCAGCACATAGAGCATTTAAATATCACGTGACCAAAATAGTGTGGAAACCACTGGTTTACAGCACTATGAGTTAGAAGACCCTGTGTTCAAATCTCCACTCTGCCACTTGCTAGTTGCCTGACCCTAGGCAAATTCCTTCATTTTTCTGAGCCTCACTTTCAATGTATGTATTACAAGGACAATAATAGCACATACGTCACAAGAGTGTTGCAGGGATCGAATGAGTGCTTAGCATGGTGCCTGGCAAGAAGGGAGTGTGAAGTAGATAATAGCTTTCATTACTCATCAGTAAAATGGAGATTATCATTTCTTTCTTGCCAAATTGTTGTGAAATTTAATGACATGGTATATTTAAAAGTACTTTGTAAAGTATAAATTTCAGACAAATGTAAGGCACTATTTATTACTGCTTGTTGAAAAAAATGTACTTATTTTCAAGTGCTATATTATGAGATCACTTAAATTTAACTCTTCCTTGATGGGAACACTTTACTTTTCTTCATACCTTAGATTGATAGGAAGGCCTGGGAAGTGATGCTCCTAGAGCTGGTACCCTGAGATTTTCTCCGCTACAAACAGAGAACCAAAACTTTACCTAGGTGGCTGAGTATGGGCACTCTGAGGCTATTCTGCTACATCCAAGCATCAAATGTTAGCATTTTCTAGCTAAAACCAATATATTCCTAGTATTCCCCAAAGTTCTTGTCCTTTAAAACTAGAGTAAGCACTTGAGGTGGTTTGTTGATATAAAGCAGTGTGTTAGAATACACAAGATTTATGTATTTAATAAGATCTACAGAATACTGGAATTCAGTGCCAAACTAGGTCTAGAAAACAGGGCTAGCTCCCAGAGCAAGCTATTTAAATGGAAGAAAATGTAACCAACTTAATTTCAACTTTCTTTGGGGATAGTAAATGATTTATAACTGAAATCATCCCTGTTTTACCACAAGTAATATCATATCATATGGCTGCCAGAGCAATGAATAAAATAAGAACCATATATTCTGACTCCCCTTATTGAACCACCTTTAATCTCTCTTTCAACGACCCAGAGGAAAGGGGACAAAGTGAGATTCAGGAATCCATGAGCTGGACAGCAGATGGAGACACGTTGGGACTTAACACCGACAGTGAAGTGACATGTGAATGAGTTGAAAATTGTATGTGTGTATCTTGATGCAAGTCATGGGTTCAGGACAGAGATCTTTACAGATTTTTGGATGTTGATATCTCTGAAAGGTATCTTTCTAATTATTTAAACAATTAAGACAATGAGCTAAGTCAAATCATTATTTAATTAATTATTGGCTATAGGTAAGACAAATACACTTATTTCTTACAGCTTCGTCTCCGTGATCGACTTATCTTGCCTGATATGCTAATTATGCGTTTATCTCAGGCACTTTGCTCCCTCTGTCTACAGGATTACTGAAAGTGCAACAGGGTAAAAAGCAAGAGCCAGAGTGCAAACGAACACTCCACTTCCTTCATGGAGAAAGTCTCACGATAAAAGAGAAAAATGTTGCCTGTGGCGAGCAGCATCCTTACTGGCGCAGTTGGTTTGCATTCTGGGGGCAACCTTCTTACCTTAGCACTAACTGGAGACAAACGTGTCATGGGCTGTACTTTGAGAAGAAATGTTCTAGATTGCTGAAGCATCCCCAAGTAGCACAACTCTCCTTCATTCCATTCAGGTCCCTCAACAAATGTCACGTCCTCCCTTCTAAAATGGCTGCATCAGTCATTCTCTTCTTTAGTTTCCTTTGCAGCATGTGTCATTATTTGACTTTATGTTATGTAATCAGTTGTTTAATATGTTTCCCCCATTGCGAAGCAAGCGCAATTAGAGTTGGAACTTTCTCTGTTTCATTCAGTCGTATTCCCAATGCCTAGAAAATTGCCTGGCACCCAGGAGGTACATCATGATGGAAATGAATGAATAGGAATAGAAAGAATGACAACTGGTTTATTAATGGCAATGCCTCTGTTTTCCTTTATTTTGTGCTCATCTAATATATCTTTGCCGTTCGTTATTTTTAACAGTTCATTTTTCTTATTTTGGGTATATTCTTTACAAACAGTATCGTATGGATTTGGGGTTGTGTGGTTTTGTTTTTAATCAATCTGAGAATTTTTCACTTTAATCGGGGAATGTCATCCATTTACATTGCCAAAATGATATGTTTAACTAATGCCAATTATCATACTTTTTGCTTGCTTTCTTTTTAAGATGTCTATACTCTCGTTTTTTTCACATACTGCAATGTGGACTGTGTTTTGGAAACCATTTCCCTCTCAGGTGTTCTGTGGTTTTCTCTATTTCTCACATCGAGGATGAAAGATTAACTTGATGTCTCCCTCTATTATTTGTAATTAATAAATTAGTAACTTACTTTGCATATGTCTTCACCTCAGCATCTTTTAGATTTTAATATTTATGTTTTTCGTCCCCACGCAATCCTTCTTATCCTAAAATTGTCTCCACTTCACCAATACCAATCATAAAAATCATACAAAGAATCAAAGGATTCTTCATTTTGTTAGGCATTAGAATTTCCTTTCTTAATGAGGCAGAAAATCTATTTTAAAAGAGGGCAGTAGATCTAGTTATTTTCCAGTGATCCATTTTATACGAACTACAGTATATTTTCATAGATCCAACAATATTTCAGTTTAACTCATCTCACGGGGAAATCTTGAGTCAAACGGGAATTAGGATGAATCCTTCTGGTCCCAGTCTAGGACAGCCTACAGATACAAACCATTTTTGTGATCTAACAGCCTGAGGACTGGAGAGGGAAGATAAGTGATAGATTCTCACTTAGTAAACATACAGCTATACCATCAATATTGTCGGGTCACTAGAAAGGCGGCCCTGCTATTTCTCTCCTCATAATCTCTTGAGTATGGGGAGCAAACCTGAGCTGTATCTGCTCTCTACTTTCTAGGCCCCACAAAACAGGAGTGAACACGGAACCTGTGATTTACTAGCAGAGCCCAAATCTTGATGATGGGAAAAGCTAAGGGGGACTTTAAAGCCCCAGAACCCATTTTTGCCTCCAGTTCTTGAACTTCACGACTGGTCAGAGGAACTCTTCACGGCGTTCTTCTCATTCACTTCCTCAACACTCTGATTTCTCAGAAATGACAGTCGTGCTAGCCTTCCTTCAGATCAAAATTTATAGTGTATAGATGATGTTTATTTCTAGTTTTAAGCTGTAGTAAAAATATAGTGGTATATTTTACTGGTCATTTAAGTAGAAATTTGGGCGGAGGAACAAAAATGTGTTTTCCTTCATGTCACCCTCCCGCTCACAAGTAATTTCTTTGTATTTTACTCCGTAGGGAGCATGCTAGAAAAAATCTGAGAAACAATTCTAGTAGCCAGCTTACTAGTTAGTGCTCAACATATTTATCAAATGATGTTACCAAATCAATTTCAGTTGTTGTGAATGCACAAATATCATGACATGTTTATCAAAATCTCTATAATTATCTGAATCTAAGGGAGTAATTTTGAATATGGACCAGATGATGGGGAAGAAAGAAGGAAAATTAGAGAAAAGTGAGTGATCATTTTTTATTCATCTTAAACTGTCAAAGACTAGGAGTGTGGGAGATCTAAAAGTAGAAATAATGGCTTTCCTCAATATCTATTGTCCTCCAAAAACCAAGGTCGCAATAATCATGAGATTTATAAAAATAATAAGCAATAAGCTGAAGAAGAAGGTGTACTTGTGTTCTATTTTCCAGTTCTGAGAAGAAAGCAAACGGTGGGCTTTCTTTCCTGTCTCCAGTATTTAAAATCGTGTATTAATTTTTGTATCACGCCATACGTGTGGGCAATTCAGCAAAGCAGAAATGATTTAATTTAAATTGCCCTGAATTTCCCCTTATGATGCTTATTCATTATGTTACTCATCTTCATTTCTGGCCAGAACTGTGGGGAGACAGCTTCTCACCAAAGTAAACAACAGTTCTGTGTCATATAGACAGCTGTTAGGTTTCAGTGGTGAGTGAAGTGATTGATTTATAGAGATACCTCTGGCCATTTAATTAACAGATTCAGGCAAGAGTAGAGGCCAGATTAATGCCCTTGTGGAGTTAATCTGAAAGAACAATAGTTCATTGCCCTAACAAAATACATGATTATCATTAACAAATAATATAATGACGTTACTAACAACATGCTCATAGGAGCAAGTAGCAAAGATTAGCAGCCTTTCTGGGTTTGGTAATTTGCTCACAAATCACAACTATTGGAAGCATAAAAGCCAGGCTTTCGAAATCGGCCCTAAAGGAGGTTCAGCGGCTTGTGACATTATCTACAATGTTGTGCTTGGAGTGGGATTCGCAAGCTTGCTGGGAGTGTTTAGAAGGATGGCGTCCACACTCTAAAATGGCTTTGGGTCGTGAAGGTAGTTTGTAGTGTATAGACCAGTACCAGAGACTAGAGGCTTGGGGAGATGCCTGTGAGAACAAAATCCGGTGGGCACTGGCAGTGGAATAGGAGCACAGAAGGTGTTGGGGTGGCATGGGGGTGAGCAGGCAGATGGAGGGTTGGAGGGTGTCTTGGAGATTGAGCTAATTTTCCCCTTTTCCTAAGTATAATTCAGAGGCGAATCAAATCTGAAACATTTTATTTTTGAGAACTAAAAAGTCTTTCATTTCTATTCCCATGAAAGTCTGAGGTGGTGCCAAATATATAAAATGTGCGATTGCATACCCCAAGTCCTGCCATTCTGCTGCTATTTCCTCACGGAGCTTGGCTAGGACGTTTCTTGCTCACAACAATTACTAAGGCTGCATGTTTTTTCTTTGTGAAGCAAAACCTGGGCAAAACCCTGCAGTTGGTTCATGAAAATCTTACTTGTTGAGGTTCTTATTGTTACAATTAATATTGTAAAATGAATTCTGAAAATGTGGATTAAATGAATGAAGTCAATAAATTTCATTAAACTGGAAAGGATCATTTTGTTTGCAAAGTTTTTATTCTATTTTTGTAATAAAACACTGTGGCCCCAAGGAAAAGTTTTTTTTCCTAGTGTGGCAGTCAATGTGTTAAGACTGTCTTATTTGACTTTTAATCTTTAGGCCTAGTGAAGAGCCAGAGACAGTACAGGTTAAATACTCACTGTTGAAAGAATGTTTGTTAGATAGCGTTAGATTCTTCACTAGTTTCTTTGAGTTTTAATGTATTAATAAAGGAGACAAGTTCACAGTGTTCGTTATTCATGTCATCTTCCTTGCCCATTTTGAAATCTTTGACCACCCAGTTCCGAACAGTAGTGAAAAACAAAGTCAGTTCTACTCGTCGTTCCACTTGTAACTCATTTTCACACTGAAAAATGAAAGTCACAATATTGTGTTATATTTTGATGTGTTGTAAAATAACTAGGAAAGCTGCCTGCTTTGATTCTTACAGAAGAGCTATTTGATCTATTTATTGTGTTTGAAAACAGCTCTTCTATTCAGATTTTTCAACAGTATGCAGTGCGTTACTAATGCAAATGCTTTACTAACCCATCAATATTTGGTGTCTGTTTCCTCCACATGAAGGTGAAAAATAAGGGCATTATTATTATGAGTTTTATATTTCAGCTGAGCACTGAACCAGATAGCCTTTAGATGTGCTCTAGCATTATGCTTCTGGGGTATAACAGAACACAGCTGGGCTTACATTCCATGACTGTACTTAGTCTTCCTGCAGAATAATACTCCTAATCCTCATTCATCATGTTTGTGAAAAGAAAATTGAATTATAAAGCTACAGCATCCAAATTGCATATCTCTGCAGCCCTGAGACTTCATTCATCTGAGATTAGCCTTATAACAGGGCAGCTGAGTACTGGGAAATTTGAAAACGTACTTTAAAATAAATTTGCTTTAAAAATGTGGGTGATAACTCCAACCTTAACATTAAACCAAGTTCTTTCTCATTGTGTAGATTTCTTCCCATATCCTGCCCCCCCCAGTTGCCACAGTAATGATTTTGTGACTAAGACTGGTGTCACCATAATGTTCTTGGGACAGAATGACAGTCCAATGACTCATCAGACACTAGAAAGGGAAAATATTCAAGAAATTTAACATCACTGGTATTTGAAATATTTCAATACTGTGAATCTCTTCCTAAAAATAAGGACAACCAAATAACTTTATTCACTAATAAAAAGCCACAAATCAAAACAACTGTGACAGAGTGTAGAACAAATTATAATTACTTAAAGAATCATCATGATTACTCATAAAAACCTTAACATTTGCCAACCAATTTTTCTTGTCAAAATACATTGTTTCTTCTGGGGTTTATACCCTTAATTTGCCCAATTACTCTCCATAAGTGTTCTTTTCGGTGGCTGAGGCACACAATAGTATTTAGATTCTAAAGATGTCTATCTGTAGGAACAACATTTGAGAAGCAGATGAGTACCTTTCAAAAGGCAATTGTAGTTGAGATTTGTGGATGAGAAAGATAGGAAAAAAAGTTATCTCAGGACTTTAGCCTACGTCAGGAAGTCGCTGAGTAGAGCAGGAGCTCTGATACCTATGACAGCAACTCTCAGCCGTACTGGCATCTGATTTTTCTTTTTCTCTCCCTTATTTTCCCTGCATTTTCCCTCCTTCACTCAATCCCTGTTTCTGTCACTTGTCTTTCCCCACTCCCTCTCCTCTATCTTCCTTTTCCTGTCTTCCTCCTGTGCATAGTAGTCATCTGAAGTCTACCTTTGGGAAATAATTGGGTCGTGGAGCTTGCAAAAATACTATTGCTCTTCTAGTAAAAACAAGCCATGCTCAAGATACAATTCACTCCATCCTGTCTTCTCCTCAGTAGGATAGAGAATTATACACATTAAAAATTGTGTAGGCACAGAACTCATTTCCGGGAAGTTGCTCATGTTTGTTTTAAGTGACCATTTTCATGAGACCTCTCCTAGTTTTGTGGGTTTTCCTTCCAATGCATTTATCCTCTTCTCACTCCCTACTGATTGCTAAGCAACCACCTGCCCCAACACTATGGCCACGTTTTCCTTACTCAGCAATAACTCATGCTCTAGACCTCCTTCCATCAAAACTATGCCCCATTCCTTTAGGGTACTGCTAAGTGACTAAAGCTAATTTGATTGATTACAATAAGCCAAGACATTAATGATTTAATAGATATTTGCATTTATCAAGGATTGTTGCTTTTTTATTTTTATTTTTTTATTATTATGGTGCAAGTACTTAACATGAGATCTACCCTCTTAAATTTTTAAGAGCACAATGCAGTATGACTAACTATAGGCACAATGTTGTACAGAAGATTTCTAGAACTTATTCATTTCCCATACGTGCATTCCATTGAGGTTTTCTCAAAGAAGTGGTTCAAGTAATAACTTTATGTAGTATCTACTGGATCAGGTACTGTGTAAGGTGTCGGATATTCAGAGGTAGGGAAAATGCACAGGTCCCTATCTTCATGGGGCATTATAATGTAGCGGGTCTTCAAGTCAACATTTTAGAATGGTTGTTTCCATACCCTTCAAATCATGTCAGGTAGGGAGATCATCAACACTGTGACCACATGAACTACAGACAGTCTTTAGAATGTCATCCTTGGGAGCATTTACATTCTGGGACTCATTTCAGCACAAACAACCACCATGTTAGATAGGCACTTCTATTCCCATTTTGCAGAGGAAACTGGCTTTACAAAGCTAAAGTCCTCTACTTGTGGCCACAAGACAAATAAGTAGCACTCTTGGGATCTGAAGACTACTTTGAACTCTAAGTCCAGCCTTGTCCATTTCACTACAGGTGCCACCTCAGATTCCCCCCAAGGTCCCCTTGGAGATGTATGAGTAGATTATCAGGATTTGCATGTCATCTTCAGCTCCTCATTGGATGCACACATGGTGGAAGAATAGAGTTGCAATGCAGGTTTTAAAATATTACTATTGCAATAGTCCCAAGCTAATAACATATCATTTTTGCTGCATAAAATGAAACAGCTGATTGACAGCTCTCCAGCTGCTCAGCTCTCCAGCTCACCCTCAATAATCATTCATTATATTCATGAAACTGAAAGTCAATGTAGCATGAAAATGTATGGTGCTACTTTATGAGTGTTATGTAAATGAAGCAATGATGGCTCTGTGTATTAGACCCCGAGGTTGTTTATTTCTTTGCTGTAGGCAGAGACTCATTAGCTCAAAAGCCTGCCAGCACCAAACTCAGACTTTTACACATCTGATTGTTAAATCAGTCCAAATAAGCAGGTAGTCCAAACAAGCAGATTTTTAGCCATTTAGAGTCTACTTTGTGACCCCTATAAAACTGTACCCAACGTCTGCTAGCAACAGATGAGATAAACTCTGGGCCACAATGACCCCAATTTACTGCTGCCCTTTGGAGCATTCTGACTCAGACTCCTGCTGTGCTGCTGAATGACATCATCTAAACACATAAGCCCTCTCTCCAATTCCCTTCTCCCATGGAAGTTCCCTTGCCCTCGTCCCCTTCTGAGTGGTGGCCTCCTGCACCGTAGACTCTGGAAGGTCACATGCTGCGAGGGACTTCTTCTCCGTGCAAACCTGTCAAAGGGGAGTAAAGCTTGTATGTGCTAGTCCCACCTTGTGGACATGTCTTTGTTCTTAATCAGCCCCAAACTCCTCGAACCCCTACAATGATCTAAAGTATTCCTGGGTTCATGTGAAGACACACATAACATACATGCAATTCCCCCAAACAAAGGCATGAATGCAGTTTATTGTTTTTCATTTGTGGGTGATATTTGGTCCATAGTCAGTCACTCACTAGTATTATGTAACAGTGGTATCACTGAGGCACGATTGTATAGCTTGTGACATAGAAGCGAACTAATTCGTGAAGTAGATAACTGCCAGTCACATAAATTCATCAGCTTTCCACTTCAAAGTTTATAGGATCAGTCCTATCTCAGTACAGAAATGTTTGAAGATCCTAGGCATACAAAATGAACATTTTGTGGTCCCAGAAAAGTAAGGAAACACTCAACAAAAAAAAAAAAAAAAAAAAAAATTAAGGCTCATCAAAGCACAAAGCCTCACCTGAATGGCCAAAGTTAGAGCAAATGGAGTCACAAAGAAAATAATGATAGTACCGGACTCAGAATCAAATAAAGATCCATAGTTCCATACTGTTATAAATAATATAATAAACAAATACATGGGAGAAGAAACATCTCTTTGTTATAGTACAATTTCAACAAATAAATGCAGAAGAAAAGAAAAAAAAAAAAACCAGAATCACCATTAGGCAACCACCACAATAATAACTGTCACAGACAAGATTCACCCATGGATACAAAAATTTGTGAGTGGAAGTTTGAGAAGAAACAGGACTTGCATAGTTTCAACATGTTTCCCTGAGATACTTATTAACTACAAAGGGAGAAATAACAAATTTACAGTACAGAAACATGGCAAACACCCACTTAACCAAGCAATCAAGGTAAGTCATACGATAAAGAGATCATGAACCCCATAACATGAGTTACCACGGCCCCCACAACACCATTTCTGTGGTATTCTTGCTAAAAGTGCATCACTTCATTCTAATCAGGAGAAAATATCAAAAGAATACAAATTGAGGGACATTCTATGAAACAGCTGATCAAGTTGGGTGTGGCGATACCTTCCTGTAGTCCCAGCTACTGGGGAGGCTGAGGTGCAAGGATTGCTTGAGCCCAGGAGTTCGAGGCTGCAGTGAGCTATGATTACACCTATGTATAGCCACTGCACTCCAGCCTGGGCAACATAATGAGATGTCTGTAACACAAAACAAAACAAAACAAAACACCAATTGATCAGTACTCTTTATGAGCGTCAAGTGATACAAGATTATAAGAAGCTGTTACAGACTGGAAGAGACTAAGGAGAGGGAACAACTAAATGTAATGTGGGATAGGACCCTTGAACAGAGAAAGGATGATAATGGGAAAATTGGTAGAATTTGAGAAAAATTCTGTAGTTTAGTTAATAATGTTGTACCGACATTAATTTCCTGTTCTTGACCATTGCACTATGGTTATGTAAGATGTTAATATTAAGGTAAGCTGCATGAGAAATATAAAGGAACTTTTCATACTATTTTTCCAACTTCCCTGTAAGTCTAAAATAGGTCAAAATACAAAGTTTCATAAAATAAAGTCAAATAAAAATAGCAGGTAGTCAGTGAGACAAACACTAGGACGCTAGTCACACAGCTGGGTAAATGAACTGAGGTTAGATGACAGGAAGTCTTTGATCCAGTTTTTTAGCTCAAAAAAAAATTGAGAAATAAAAAACTTCCATGACTCAGCCAAAGCAATCTAGACACAAACACCCTGGTTTCCAGCTCAGGTTTGACTGCCTAGACAGCTTAGAATTATGTTAAAGTAATAGGGAGTAAATTGCCAAGGATACATATTGAATGAGAAAATACTATGTGATGTATTTACTGTGTTTTGGTTATTTTTACCTATAAAGTTAGGATAATTTTCTGGAATGCCTGCTCATTTTTGATTTATGTTGAAAAGCATAGCGAGAAATAATAAAATTACATCTAATAATTATGAAAGTATAATATAAAATCAAACACTGCTTAAGTTAAAGTCAGATTATCAGTAGAGAATACTTGCTAACTGTATGAGTGTTGGCAAGAGGGCTTTTTCTTTTGGGAAAAATAACACAAAATCCCAGGAAACTATGATCTTATTAATCTCACCAAAACATTGTTAATAATACAAAAAATATCACTTTTTTTTTTCTAGACAGGGTTTTGCTCTGTTGCCCAGACTGGAGTGCAGTGGCGCGATCATAGCTCAGTGCAACCTCAAACTCCTGGGCTCAAGCGATCCTCCTGCCTCAGCCTCCCGAGTAGCTGGGACTACAGGCGTATACCACCACATCTGGCTAATTTTTTTTATTTTTTGTAGAGTCAGAGTCTCACTATGTTGCTCAGGCTGGGCTCAAACTCCTTGCCTCAAGCCTCCCAAAGTGCTAGGATTACAGGTGTGAGCCATTGCACCCAGCCAAAAAATTGCTTTTGAAAAAATATTTGATTATTAGGATAAAATGGAAATGAAATTTTTCTTCCTTATTAATTACAGTCCTGTATTGGAATAGAATCAGTTGAGAAGTCCTAAAATTTTGCAGCATCTAAATATGGCAAATGAATTAGAAATAGAAACACCTTATTTGATAAATTTTGTTTAAAAAATATTTATCAAATTAAGTTAGTCTGAATGTGGGCAAAAAGACAGAGAAATTAGGTTAAAATATTTGCACATTTCAATAAAAAATATAGTATTGAAAGTACTCTTCATTTATTAGAATTTGCTCTGAGCTTTTTAGGTACATTAGCAACTGTAGAGAGACTAGTTATTCAATTAAAAATATTGCAATCTATAGAGAAGAGCTCATTGAAAATGTCAATATTTTACATTTATTCATAATGATTGGAATTTTAAAGAAGATTGTACACAATTTTATAGAAAAAGTGAAAATAATAAGACTCTATTTGAAAAAATATTCTTTAGAAAAATGCCAGTGACATTTATTGAAGACAGATAATAAAAAAACTGATCAAATTATGTGAATATGTACCAAGAGAAATTATTCTGCTTCTGTTATTTTTAATGTTCAGATAATCAATAGAAGTTTTTTAAAGTTTTGCCTTTGAATGTATACACACATACTCATACATATGTTTTTATTATTTTGTAGGAAATTCTATTTTTGAAATTAACTTTTGAGTAGCACTATTTATAGCTCCACCAATATGATAAAAACCAATTCTTTGGTGAATAAAAATTTCAAAAATTACACAATTTAAATTTTGACACTTCCTTCTTTCATTCTTCAAAATATTTGAGTTTGGATGATAAATTATATAGTTCAACACTCTTCTTGAAGAAAAAAATGGCCTACTCCAATTTTACATCAGTCTTACCCTCTTAAAATCTATTCGGCATTTGGTAATTTTGCCCATTCTTTTCAGGAAATTAGAAAGCTAACTGAGGCAGACATTGTGCTGAGTGGTTTATATATGCAAATGGGCTTAGGCATGTAAATATGAAATACGTATCCATAGCTCCATTGTAAGGATAAGGAAATGGGTTTATAGACATAAAGTGGTGCTCAGAAATGTTAACTAGTAGGCAGCAGAGGTGGAATTTAACCCCACTGGATCTGCCAGCTTTTTCTCTTTCTTCCCTTACTGTTGAGAATATGAGCCACTCCAATTTAACCTCCAGGACCACATCTTTCTCCTTCAGTGGTTATCTCTCATCTTCCTTGGCCATTCTCTTTTCAGCTTCAAATCTCACCTGTTTAAATCATGCTATGTATAACTCTCATCAAGAACTCTGCTTCCTGAAGTCTTTCCTCACCTGATTAAGGCCAAATTAAGCATGCTGGACCCCAAGTTCTTAAAAAGAAGGTTCATCCTTGATAGTGCAATGTTTGATATAGGAAACGTATCTCATTTTCTTCTATCTCTTAATCCTAAGGACACAGGACTTTTCATTCTCGGGTCCCGTAGGTTTACAAGTAGATATTTAATGCTAACACAGCAGGTGGGATGGAACAAGCTCTTGTGGTACCCATCTTAATACCCTGGTCTATGGCTGGGTACCCATTGCCAGTTTTCTGGGGAAAGCTCTGAAGAGCAGGGTGAAATCTCAGCAGGTAGCTTCAAGATGATCAGAAGATACTAATACAATGGCCTCATCTACCTGGCTTGACACAGGTGTTTTATGATCTCAATGCTCTGCTTCTTAACATCACAAATGGCAGACAATAACCAGCAGCTTCTTTCTTTCTCCTCATCCAGATTGCACGTAGAAGCTCTAGCTCAACTGTTCCAAAGTCTGTGGCTGAACGGCCAATTCAATGAATTTACTCCCTGCCCTCTGCCCCCCAAAAATCACTTGTTTACTAGCTTTAATCTTATCTTTATAATACCCCTTAAAATTATATGTATTTATATATGTACACACGTGTAGACCAAAAGGACAGCTGAAGAGGAAGAAGAGAAAGAAACATAATATAGTCATACGTAAGAGCATAATCTTTAAACTGTTCGCACATGAAATATTCTCAAAAAAATTTTGTGGGCCGGGCGTGGTGGCTCACGCCTGTAATCCTAGCACTCTGGGAGGCCGAGGTGGGCAGATCGTTTGAGCTCAGGAGTTCGAGACCAGCCTGAGCAAGAGCGAGACCCCATCTCTACTAAAAATAGAAAGAAATTATATGGACAGCTAAAAATATATATAGAAAAAATTAGCCGGGCATGGTGGTGCATGCCTGTAGTCCCAGCTACTCGGGAGGCTGAGACAGAAGGATTGCTTGAGCTCAGTAGTTTGAGGTTGCTGTGAGCTAGGCTGACGCCACGGCACTCACTCTAGCCTGGGCAACAGAGTGAGACTCTGTCTCAAAAAAAAAAAAAAAAAAAAAAAATTTGTGCATATTTTTCCTGTGCACCAAACAGTAAAAATTGCGTAAATTTGACCAGTGGTTTGTGTATTGAGTGAGGGGTGGTTCCACACGGACCAGTTCATGACTCCCATGACTTTCCTCCTCTGAAATTTGTTTGTTCATTTTGTTTGTTCCCTGTTCTTCTTCATGTTTGCTCAGACAGATCAATGGATTGCTTCTGTCGCCATCTTAAACATATCTACCTGACATTTTTGCAAGGCTGTGACCCTCGGTGTGTTTACCCAACACAAATCTTTGGACACCTTGCTGGGAATAGGTCATTCCAAGGCATGAGCAGCATGATCAGTTAATGTTTCATGAACACTTTCTTGTCCGTGCTCACATATGACACCTCAGGGTTTCAATGAATAAAGTCACAGCAACGCCAGGACATACACACACACACACACACAGTGAAGGAAGCCTAATTGAATGGTAAGCATTTCCAGAGATAATACTATTTGGTTTTAAGTTTCTCAATCTTGGCATATTAACTTCTTGAGCTGGGAAATTCTTTGTTGTGGGGGGCTCTCCTGTGCATAATAGTTTGCAACATCTCTGGCCTCTACCCATTAGATGCCATTAGCTGCTACCCCCTTCCCCAGTTGTGAAAACCAACAAATGTCTCCAGAGATTGCCAAATGTCCCTTGGGAGACAAAACTGCCCTCAGTGAAAAAACACTGAAGTTGACTTTCAGTACAACCCTCCAACAGGGAATTCTAAAAGCCTTATTTAGACTACATCCTAAAGCACAATTTTACTTCACTAACATCACACAAGGATGACTGTCAACTCTAAGGACTCCATGATGGCTTATAATATGCTGAGATGTAGCAGACAGCTGTGCAAAGACTGTTTGAAGCTAGGAACTTGATCAGCTGTAATCTTTATAAGTCATTATGTTTCTAGTGACCCTCAAATGACAGCCTATTTAGATTGAAAATGCCTGCTAAGGCAAAACATTCAACATCACTGTAGCTAAACTGTTTCACAAATACAGATCAGTTGCCAGTTTGGTTGTTGAGTTCCAGGCACTGCTACACAATCTGATTGATTTTATTATTTCCAATAAAAATCATTTTTTAAACCAAATGGACTAGGGAAAACATTCTGTGTTTTAAAGCAAGCTGCACTAGCATCATATCATCACCATCTGAAAAACACTGGCAAAAACAGTATTGCATGGGCTAAAAAGTAGATCCTATAGACTCTATAGTACTATTTAAAAAGTTTAAAACCCTTTTTATTAATACAATAAGAACCCATTCAGGCTTAAGAAATTAGTTAGAATATAAATTTCATCTTTCATCACAATGTTTCTAGAACTTTGTTTTATACTTTTAAATTCTATATAAAGCAACTACTTTCAAACTTCCACAGGGGAACTGGTATTAATGTGACTAATTTTCCAGGAATGATATTAGGGATACGTATCCCATTTTTAAAAATGTGCCAGATAGAATACTACTTATAGATAGAAATTTAGCTCAGGAATTTCTTCATGATCCTGTTATTATGTATATGGAAGAAGCAAAAAATGTCTATTCCAATGTCTGTTCCAACTCCCTACATAACAGAAGCTGCTTCTATTTTAAATAAGTTCTTTAACTTTGGGTATAGGTCAACCTATTTTGGATCTCCCTAGAACTACTAATTCAAACTCCGCTGAGGCTGTTTCAAATGGATTCCTGCTGAAAAATCTTGGCACTGGTGCACAAAGGGATGATGGGCAAGATTCACTTTCACGACATTCTTCCTTCCTTCCTTTCCAATCTTCATGCCTGCTCCCTTTACCTAACCTTTGTCCTGTAATTTTGACCCAGTCTTTCTATGAAAATACAAATAAGATCAGAAGGTATGTGTGTGTATTTGTGTGCGTGATTAGCACATAGGACATATATATATCCCAATTTTCTTAACCTATCCTATTTCCTAACATATATACATATGTGTGCATGTGTACATATACACACATACACACATATCCCCACTCAAAAGGGCTTGGTCAGCTTATGCTCCCAAATCACAGGAAAATAAAAGATGGCTAAGAACATGATTTTGGAATGAGATAACAAGATACCATAGGGAATTTTTTTAAACTACCACCAACCAAAAAAATTAAAAGCCTTTAAAAATTCATACAGCTCTTTTAGAAAATTTATGAAGTCATGAGCACATGCACAAAAATCAGAGATTCAACTATAAGTCAATTAATATAAAAGGAAAATTAGTCTGGTTTCTTTTATACAATGTATTTTATTTTATACTTATTTAATTCACCTTGGATCTAGAACATCCTGGGGTTTTATACACTGATCAAATTGCTCTGCTACAGACACTTCAGTTCAATAGCAATTTCCTTTCAAATTTATCCATTTTTTAAAAATAGAAGGAGTCTGTTTTTTCATTTTACACAACATGTTTATTTCCATTATAAATGTATTTACATCACTTTGGACCCAGCATGTCCTTAGGTTTTACCCACTCATCAAACTGCTCTGCTGTGAGAAAGCCAAGTTCAATAGCAGTTTCCTTTAAGGTTGATCCATTTTTGTGTGCTGTCTTAGCAATCTTTGCTGCTTTATCATACCCTGAAGAAAAAAATAAAAAGATGACCTAGGAGTTAGTAGTGAAATTTGGCTTTCTAAAGCAAAAGGTAATCATCATTGTTTACTTGATATCGATACTATTTTATTTTAGCCTCTTAAGTGACATTTTCTATTTTTAAAAATATTTAACTGGTTATCTCAATAACTGTCATTTCTTTTGTTAAAAAAAAAATAACCTTTCTTTACTTTTTTTAAGAAATATAGACTTAAACACACCTACTTACTGCAACAGGTTCGTTCCTAAGTTGAAACTGCCTACTAACTCAGATTATTTTCATGGGGAGGAAAAAGAGAAATTATAGCACCAAGACATAAAAATATTTATCTGGGTATATTTTTCAAACAACATGTTTAACCAGAAATAATTACTTTATAAGGAAGCATTAACAAGGTAAATGTTCCAGTCCTGCAGAAAATATAGCATTGCATGACTGGCAAGTGTGGTGGCTGGCTCTGCAAGGTGGGAAGAGGAGTCCTCTCACAGTGGGGGGGGGGGGGGGTGCAGGCAGGGCTTTGAGGACAGGCACCTCCAGAGCTGCTTGCAGCGACTCTTGTCTACATAGCTCTCGGCTGCAATGGCTTCCATTCCCTGGCCTCTCCCCTGACATCACAAGGCGGAGTTTCGACAGAAATAGAGACTTGTACAAAAGATCACAGGTATACTGTTCACTTCAGAGTGATTTGCTTTTTAAATGAATGAAGGTAGGGGCAGGGTAGTTCAGCAAGTTGTCTCAACATAATTTAAAGAAAAAGTCAGAAGTCGAAAGCAAGAATGGAAATGAAACCAATGAGGGAGAGAAAAACAAAAACCAAGAAAACGAGATCAGAGGAAGATGACCAAAGGAAGAGGCCTGCTGAGGCACTATGATCATCAAGCAGACGTGATGTTACGTGTCAGTATGTAATTATTAACCATTTATAAAACAAATTATAGGCATACTTAATTTTATTACTTAACTGAATTTATGAATGCTAAACATGTTGAAAAGGGCATTTACTGATGCCATTTATTGAAAAGAGCATCTTTCTCAAAGCAGAGTAGCTCTGAGAAAGAATATATTAAACTCTTGGGGTCAATATAATATCCTGCACTTTTATGTTCATGATGACTTTAAAGTTTAAGTATTAATGCTCACCACTTTCTGTTCTCAAGTCCCACATTATTGGCCATCAGCCTGTTACATAATGAGGGGACATAGAGAACCCACGATTTGGAGGGTTGTAAGGCTCGTGCTCAGTCGCCTAGTAAGGTGGTGTTTGCCCACGTTATCCTTGAGTGACCTCTGACAAGCCTTTTTACCTCACATTACACTGATTTCAAGAACGATTTACCAATCATCCAAGCTTCAGGAGATATCTCTATTTTAAAAGTTTTGGCAACATGTTCTGGAGTAAGAACCTGATGAAATGTTTCTCATAGCAGCCTTTGGGTTCCCCTTTGCATCTTTCCAGTTGAATGCTAACGTATGATAAAATTTTAAATGGATCAAAATATCATTACCAATCTCACGACTACACACACACACTGATATTGGGCTTAGAGCAACCTGAAGGAGTCAAATGAGCTCTAACTTTAAAAAAGTAAAATTACAGCTTGATGTAAAACCAGGAATATAAAGTCTGCCTTGAAAGTTCAGGATTAAAGAAGAATGTTTTAAAGCGATAACCATATCATGCCAAATGACTGTATCATAACCTGTTCTAAAATAGATAATCAAAGAATATGTGAACCTCAACTGAGCACAAAGGAGAAAGGAGAAAATGGCTTTTAACATATGAAAACACAATGCAATGAATGCCTCAAAACCTACAAAAGTCAAAACAGTCTACTCAGTGGGATCACTGTGGTCACTCTACAACCCAGAGCTGTATGTTTGATTCTACATAATGAAATATTTATAATTCTGAAAAAAGGCTTGCAATGCAAAATCATGGTTTTAGATAAAATATTTCCACTTTCCTCCTATTCCCTATAAGCAATGAATACATAACCTTTTCTCTTTCATTTTAATTATAACTTTCCATTCTTGAAATGAATAAAAACAACAAAATCAAAGCATTGTAGAGCATCCAGAGAAGGTAGAAAAATGAATTCATTCCATGCTACTGATGAGCCAGTGCCACCTAGTGACAGTACCAGCTGAGGGTCTCATAGTTAACCTTCCCTCAGTGTCTGCATGGAATATTTAGCACCTGAATTCCATTAGGATTAAAATAAGTTTGAACTTCTACTTCTGAATACAACACATTTTGAATAAAATAAAGCATAATGGATCAAGTTTTTGAAAGAACTATAAATGTTATATATAGCATCTTTTAACAATTTTAAATATTTTAAGAGATTTTACTGAAACAGTGTCCAAAAGGAATTTGCTATCCTCAAATACAAATTCAGTATTCTCAAAGATTTTTCAGCTTTTCTATTTTGTATTCAAAATGACATTATTATTGCCTAAACCCTTACCTATGTGAGGATTGAGAGCTGTCACCAACATTAGAGACTCATTCATTAGCTTGTTGATCCTTTCTGTGTTGGCCTGGATGCCCACCACGCAGTTTTCTGTGAAGGAAACTGAAACATCCCCTAGCAGCCTGGCTGACTGTAACACATTCTTAATCTTTGAGAGAGACAGAGAAAGAGAGAAATTACTAAGCCTAACATTTTTTTGTCCAATAACATATTATTTGCTGGTTCACAGTAAATATATAATTCAATAAACATATAGCACTCCTACCAATTGTAAGGCTAGTGCTTTACACCCAAGAAAACAAATGTGAAAGAAAGAAATTATAAACATCTGAAGGCACAGAAGTCTAAAAAAGGTGAAAAAGATACAAATAACTAAAATACAAGATAACCTATGGTATTTAAAACAGAGGTATGGAGTGCTAGAGATCACAGAGAAAGAGAAATTAATTGCAGTTGTAGGAACCATGAAGTCCTATTTGATGGAGAGGACTTAGATAGCCAGAGATGGAAGAAGAATCTTCCATGCAGAAGGAAGGGGAGCAACGGTGCAAAGGTGAGAAAGTTCAGCATGTGTTTGAGGCAATCAGTAAAGTCAGGGCTTCCTAGTTCTCAATGATCACCAGGTTTTTTATGCTTAACAAAACAAATATTCCACAACCACTTTAAAATAACTTTTCATACAGTGTTTAAAGACAGTATAAAATCAATTAGTTTGTTTTAGCATTTTTTTTCTTTTGGTTACATTTCTGATATGTATTAAGATATATCCACATCCTAAACCCCAGGATCTGAAAACTATACTTCCCACAATGAATTCTAATAGAAGACAAGGAAATTTAAGGTTTAATTTGAGACTAATGACTTCATTATAAGGCAAATGTTGACTACCTTAATTTATTTTATATTAAACACAAAAAGTAGATTAAAATGGCATTTATTGTTAGCACCTAAATATGCCAGGCAGCTGGTGTTAACTGTCAGAATCTGGCCTGGAAGCAAAATTTTGTAGGTCTGAATTCTGCTTTGACTTGTCCTTTTTTTTTTTCTACTATCATATACATTCCATGAGGGGGAAAAAAAATCTGTCTTGTTCATTGCTCTGTTGCTAGCACCCAGTGCAATGCCTGATAGAATAGTGCTCAATAAACATTTGGTGAATCCACTGAATGAATACACTTAAAATTTGACGTTTGCATATTCTTATCAAATTAAAACTAGACTTTACGTCAGACACCAAGAGGAAATAAGCCTCTAATATGTCTCAGCAATAACATTTTATGCAAATGAAGGGCTCTAAATGGTGAGGACAGCTCCACTGTCTGAAGCTGGGGAACTGGATGAAAGACGATTCCATCTTTGTAAAGATGAAAGAAAAAGAACAGTTTTGGTGGACACGATAATGTTTTCAAAGTATGTAGAGGAGGTAAAAGCAATCATTGAAAGAAAGCTTGAGAGGGAACAGGAAGAGAACTGGGAAATAAATGTTGAGGAAATCAAGGATGAAGAATGTTTCAAGACGGGACAGTCAACATCAGATGTTGGTAAGAACAACTGTGGGTGTCTACTGGAGTGAGGAGGCCACTAATGAATGGGAGAGCAATTTAAGCACAAGTGGAGGAGGCTGAGCTGGACTGCAGTGATTATAGTGTAAATGAAAGTGAATATGGGTTATTCTTTCAAGACTGAATTTGAAGAAAGAAGAAAGCAGCAGCATGAGAAAGGAGACAGGGTTGTGGGGGAAACTTTTTTTTTAAACTGGGGCTATTAAAAAAAAAAAAAGCAAACCATCAAATCACTTAAGCTTAAAAGTCACCTAATTCCTAATATCTAGGTTTATTCCTCTAACATTAATAAATGCTTGATTTGCAGTTGCTACTTATGTCATCCAACTTTCTAATATGGAATCTCTACAAATCTTTATGAAAGACAAAAACCAAGACAATTAGCCTTTGGTCAAAAAACATTAAAAATCAAATTTAAAGCTTACCATCATTGGCTTGAAAACATTCAACTCGAAATGTCCATTGCTGCCTCCGACAGTCACAGCGACGTGATTCCCCATGACTTGGGCTGCAACCATGGTCATTGCTTCACACTGAGTGGGGTTCACCTTGCCTTCCAGGAAACCACCAGTGACAGAGTCCACATCAAATACACTCATGGTTTCAAGTATCAGTTAAGATGAGAATTTAATCCAAATAATCAGGAAAGGAAGGAAACCTAATTTCTTTACATAAAGTAATACATTACAATAAAGCAAGGCCCAAACCAGCAGTGTCGATCTGATGAAACAAACCAAGGAAGGGGGGATGGGTGGCCACAACTGAATCATCCAATTGCTAATGAGTAGCCACAACTATACATTAAACATAGTTCTCCACCTCCATGGCTTTTGTTCATTCTATAAATATTTATGGAACTTGATTTTTTTTTTAATTTTTATTCATTTTATTTTTTATAGAGATAGGTTCTTGCTATGTTGCCCAGGCTGCTCTTGAACTCCTGAGCTCAAGTGATCCTCCAACCTCAGCCTCCCAAATAGCTGGGATTACAGGCACATGCCACTGTACCCTCTATAAATATTTATGAAGCCTGGCACTGAATATACAGTGGTGAATAAGAAAGATGTAGGCTCTGCTCTCACAGAACTTGGAGGCTTGGGAGAGAGAACTGGCAATTACAATAGATAAAGGGGTAAATCAGAGAAGTGTATGCTGCTATAGGAACACTTATAAGAGAGACCCATCACCAACACATGGGAGGCTTCTCAGAGGCAGCTGATGTTAAGCTGAAATTATCCTGTTCCTTACACGAATTTCCGGAACACCACCATCCTGGCAGTACTCCTCAGAGAAGCTCATGTTTGAACCAAATATCCCCAATTCCTCTAACTAGCACAAAGTAATGCACCGGGAGGATTATTTCCTTTTTCTGTAACTCCCCACTTCTCCTTTTTAGGCAATCACCTTGGATTTGCAATCAACTAAACTCTTAACATGAAATACTTTAAAACTAGATCTCTTCTGCATTCTACACATGTATAGATTTAAAAGAATTTACAGTTAAGCCTTTCTCATCATTTAAAAGTTACCTTGTCAGTTTCAGCCCAACCTGCAGAGGCCTTTATGTATCTCAATTCTGTCACCTGACACATTGCTAGCTCAACTTTGTTATCTGCTAATATGATCAGCAGGTATTCTCTGCCTTCACCCTCAGTCACCAGTAAACTGGTAAAGGGGCAGAGCCCTTCGACTTGTTACCAAAATATTCCTCCAGACTGAAGTCAACTCATTGGCACTCCTTAAATGTCACTATTCACCCAGCTACACTCATCTACCAGCACTGCCCACGCTGCTCCACTGGAATCAATGAATATCATGCTCGTCTATCAAATGAGTTGCTCAAATCCAGACTTCCAGTGTCTGTTCACTCCCCTTATCTAACAGGCCCACAACACAATGCAAAAAATCAAATAAGATGAGTTTGGTATGACTTATTTTTACTCAACCCATGCTGATCACTTTAACAGCCTGTTGTAGCATTCTCTTGGCTTTGGCCTGTGAAAGACAGAATTACTATGCATTTGCTAAGGTGAGAATCAAAATACAAGCTGCTAACTCAGATTCTTTTTTCCTGTCTCGTGAGGTGATGTTCTCAGAAATCCTGATCAAGAATGGCCCATAGACATTCTGAAACAAGTGTGCCCCAATGTATCCCCACCCAGCTTTGGGATCATATTAAACAAAAAGAGACATACTGTAGCTGAGAACAGCCAAGTTCTAACAACAACATTTGTTAGCTATGTGATTACCTGGCATGATGCTGCTTCCTGGTTCATTTTCGGGCAAGATCAGTTCACCCAGACCCGACCGAGGACCGGAACCCAGAAAACGAATATCATTTGCGATCTTCATCAGACTGCAAGCGGTGGTGTTCATGGCTCCACTGAGCTCAACCAGAGCATCATGAGCAGCCAGAGCTTCAAATTTATTTGGAGCAGTGACAAAAGGCAAGCCTGAAGAAAAGAAAAAAAAAAAAAATAACCTATATAAGTGAACAGGTAAAGATCAAACATTTTTCTACTATCAGCAAGTTAAACAGAAAGTTCCAATATACAAAAAACAAAAACAGAATAAAAGTTTTACATCAGAAAAAAATGTTTAAAACTCAAGCTTTCTTTTTTTCCCAGTAGATTTAGGGGTACAGATGCAATTTTGTTATGTGGGTACGTTGTATAGTGGTGAAGTCTGGGCTTTTAGTGTACCCATCACCTCAATACTGTACATTGTACCCATAGGTAATTTTTCATCCCTCACCTCCTCACCCTTCCACCTTTGGAATCTCCAGTGACTATTATTCCACTCTGTATGACCATGCATACCTATAGCTTAGCACCCACTTATAAGAATATGCGGTATTCGGTTTTTCTGTTCCTGAGTTACTTCATTTAGGATAATGACCTCCAGTTTCATCTAAATTGCTGCAAAAGATATTATTATTTCATTCTTTTTTATGACTGAGTAGTATGTCATGGCATATGTATACCACAATGTCTTTATCCACTCTTCAGTTGATGGACACTTAGGTTTATTCCATACCTGTGCAATTGTGAATTGTGCTGCTATGAACATACAAGCACAGGTATCTTTTTGATATAATGACTTCTTTTCCTTTGGGTAGATCCTCAGTAGTGGGATCGCTGAATCAAATGGTAGATCTACTTTTGAGGTTTTCTTTGAGAAATCTCCATACTGTTTTCCACAGAGGTTATATTAATTTAGTTTTCCACAGTATATAAGCAATCCCTTTTCACCACATCCACGCCAACATCTATTGTTTTCTGACTTTTTAACAATGGCCATTCTAACTGGAGTAAAATGGGATAGCAATGTGGTTTTAATTTGCATTTGTGTTGACTTGTGATGTTGAAAATTTTGTCATATGTGTATTGGCCATTGTATATCTTCTCTTGAAAAATGTCTGTTCACATTGTTTGCCCACTTTTCAATGGGGTTATTTGTCTTTTTCTTGCTAAGTTGTTTGAATTCCGTATAGATTCTGGGTATGTACTTTGTTGGATGCATAGTTTACAAATATTTTCTCCCATTCTGCAGGTTGTCTATTTATTCTGTTGATTATTTCTTTAGCTGTGCAGAGCTTTTTAGTTTAATTAAGTCCCCTTTATTTATTTTTGTTGGATTTGCTTTTGAGGTTTTGGTCCTAAATTCTTTGTCTAGACTAATGTCCAGAAGAGTTTTTCCTGGGTTTTCTTCTAAAATTTTTATAGTTTCAGGTCTTACATTTAAGTCTTTAATCCATATGGAGTTAATTTTTATATATGATAAGAGATAGGGATCCAGGTTCATTCTTCTGCATATGGCTATTCAATTTTCCAAACACCATGTGTTGAATAGGGTGTCCTTTCCTCGGTGTATGTTTTTGTCTGCTTTGTGAGACTCAAGCTTTGTCTACATTTTTCAAAGTAGTCCTGAAGGAATACAAAGAATCTGACACTACACTTAAAGGATGAAATATTAAGCACAATATGTATTGAAAGAAAAAACACCATCCTACTGCAAACACACGTGTGTGATGCCTGACTACTCTTGAGTAAAGATGAAAAGTAGGTAGAATTCACTCTGCTTTATTACACACTCTTTTCTTAATACAATTTAAAAAAAATTTCTTTGTCCAGTTTACTCTGCCCCATTCTCTCCATTAGCCAAGGGGCCATAAGATCCCCTGAGAGAATAGGGACCTATAATGAGTTATAAGTTCTCAGTTGATCTTTCCCATGTTAAAAATTTTAAAGATATACACATTCTAAACCCTAAGAATACATTTCTTTTCTAGTAACATTTGATTAAAAAACAAATCAACTAGTAAGTTATAATATGTAATGTATAATTATCTCTACCCTAACGCTCTGGTAACATCTGCATCTTAATAGGAGTTTTCTGGAGATGACAACTTGGCCTAATAATAGTTATCATTATCTAGAGCATAGTATTTCTTCTACTGAAGGAAAGACAGGATTCAAAAAGGCCAGTAATTCACAGCATGATACAGGAAAAAAAGAAATTATGCCTGTCTACAGTATATTTACCATTCAAATAATGTTTTCAACAATCAGTTGTTTCTGCCTATTTTGAAAACTGCTATTCAAAAGCACTTTAAAGGAAAAATAATTGACTATCACCAGATAGTAAACAAAGTTAACACTGGTAGATTTTCACTGCATGACGTATAAACTCCTATATGGAAAACTTTTAAAAAGCAAAAGAATTAACATTACAACTTTGGAAATAGATAGGAAACACAAGTTTGATGAGAAAATATTAATTCTAACTTTAAATTCAGAAAAATTCAAGACAGAAACACCTAGACTAGCATAATGAAAATAAAAATAATTCATGTGGTCACTAACCTGTGAGTGTAGACACTTTTGCAGCAACCTTTTCTGCAAAGCCAATTCTAGTATTTAAACCGGTACCGACAGCGGTGCCTCCAGCTGCGAGCTCATAGATTCTTGGCATGGCAGCTTTTATTCTCGCCATCGCATATGACACTTGTTGAACATAACCACCAAATTCCTGAAAAGAGAAGAAAATTAAGATGAGAATAAATAATTCCTAATGTCTTGTAAGTTACTCTAACTGCATTAAAGAGAAGGTTTAAAATATATTTCAGAATACTAAATCATAAGCTACCCCAGAGGTATTTATACTAGTTTAATTCATATAATAAGCAAAGTATAGGGAAGGATGATGGTTTATAAATCTATAAGGTAGGGCAATGCCACTGATAACATGCAGCAGGCTATTTATAATCTAGTTTTTTATTACTAGAAAGCAAAGAAAAACAATACAGGAAATAAAATTTTAAAAAGAACAACTTTACTACATTAAATTATTAGTTTATTCACAATCTACTAAATAAACTGAAGTGATTTTCTTATTTTTTAGTGTGCCCCAGACAACTTTGAGAAAGAAAAAAATACTAAATCCTCTTAAGAAAAAAAATGAAAACATAGAAATATTCTCTATATAATTTTAGTTTAAAGACTTGATAAGGAACATGATGACATTTATAGAGACTTGAGAAGCTAAATGACTCACTGAACAGCACAAAATACTAGAGTCAGACTATAGCTTCAATAAGCATTTAAATTCTGCTGTCAATGTCACACTGGTTCCCAAACTATGACACACTTTAATTAAAGCAACCATAGAATTTATCATGCTTTGAACATAGTAGGGCCCTATTAATAATTATGCAGGGACAAAACTAGGACTTAACTGAGCAAGCCAAAATACACGGTCACATTAAATCTATCTTTTTTTCTTGCCTGAAAACCATGAATAATTTTGATAAGTATTAGGATTTCATACTGTTCTAAAGAAAACGTTTCAAAAGATATAATTCCCTTTAGGTAGACCTAATCCATCTGACAGAACATTACTCATGTACCCCACCTAACAATGTTTCAGTCAAGGACACACAGCACATATAACTGCTACCATAAGTCTATAATACCGTATGTTTACTATATCTTTTCTATGTTTAGATACACAAATACTTACCATTATGTTACAGTTGCCTATGGTATTCAGTACAGTAACTTACCATACAGGTTTGTAGCCTAGAAGCAACAGGCTATACCAGGGGTGGGGAACCTTTTCACGTTGGAAGGCCACATTAATTTAGCTGTAATCAAATAAGGCCTCATTCAAGAAACTTCAATTAGAAATACTTAAAAATGTACATTATTTTATAAAAATCTAACTACTATGTACTTAATAATTTCAAAAAATGTAAACTATTTGTTAATTGTAAAAGTTAACTTTTAATGACTTTGTTGTGTCCGCTTTTTGTTGGAAAGCATTTGAATATTTGGTTGCAGCATGGAGGTCTGCAGTTTCAGCTGATCCTCTAGATGGGTATCAGTCATTTGTGACCTTAAGGGTATCTTGATTTGGTTTAAGTAAAAGAATGTAGATTCACAGCAATAGGTAGCTGAAAAGCCAGAAAGCATTTTTCAGACATGTTGCCTAAGGCATGGGTATTTCTATTGCATTTTTCCTTATTTCAACTGGATCTTTCTAAGCATCAATGACTTTAAAATGTCACTGAGAGCTCAATCAATTCCATCTGTAGTTCTTTAGGTGCCTTGGTGATATCAACTAGGTGACACTAAAAAGCTAATTTGAGTGTGATGTCATGATTCTCAAAGTCAGTGAAGCTTTCATTGTATTCTCCAATTAATAGTTCTATAACAGGTGCGTATTCTTCAAATGATCCACACATACCCTGCTCATCAATGACCTTTGCTAACTGGGCAAAATGTTCATCTGAAATTTCCTTTTGAAGAAGTGTTTTAAAAAAGATAGCTTGATTTTTTGCCACACATCATACATAGACTTAGTTTTACCTTGCAAAGTTGTTTTGATATATCACACATAAATGCTGCATTTCTGTAGAAATCTTCTTACAATAATTCATATTGCTGATTCTGTTCTTCATAAAATTTAACTATCTGTTCTTGCAGAAATAAAATTTTGGCCAACACCTGTCCCTATGATAGCCAATGCACTTTCGGATGATAGAGCAAATCCACACTGAATACCTCATCCCCTTCAACTTCAGCATGTGATGAAACTGACAATGCTGTGTTGCATTTGCACAAATATAGTTAACAATACTTATAACTTGTTGCAAAGTGTCACTTAAAATACTAGCTTTAGCACAGAGATTTTGCTGATGCAAGAGACAATGAAAAGAAATGAGAATATCTGTATCTGTTAATACTTTTTTTATCTGTGCAATAAACCCTTTGTGTTTTCCTGTCATGGAAGGTGCGCTGTCTCTACATACACACACTCAATCTACCAAATCCGGTCTAACTTCACATTTGTCTTGAAAGTTGTTGAAAATATCTATTCCCTGTGTTCTTTTCCCAAGAGTGCCCAAAGCAAGTAACTCTTTGTAACAAAGAAAATCTTTTGTTATGACCCAAATGAAGTATAAAACCTGCACCAACTCAGCAGTATCAGTTGATTCAGAAGTTGTTCTAGTAAGTTAAAGGCTAATTCATGCTGCCAATCAGTTATGGTTCTCCATGAAAGAGGCAGTTGTTTGTACTTGGAAACATTATCGGGGTCTAAGTATCTTACAACTTCAATGATGCATTCTTTTACAATTTCTACATCACTGAACAGCTTCCCTTTTTTCTGAATATATAAAGTACTTTATAAGTGTTTCAGTGGCATTATTTCCAGCTCTCATTGCTGCTTGAAAGAACTGTCTTTGCTTTTGCTTTTCATCTTTTAATTTCTGCAATACAACCTTTTGTGCCTCTCCCTCTAATTTTAAAATACTTGCAGTCCTTATGAGTGTTATAACGCTGATGAGCATTTAATTTCTTTAATGTTGATACTGCAGTATCACTAAGCAAGCAAATAATGTTATCTTTAGCAGAAACAAGATAATAGTGCAATTACCAATCCTTAAAAAATCTGTTTTCTTGGTTCAGCATTCTCTTGGTCTTCTTTGACATGATAGGCTGTTAAGCAGACAGAATTAAAAACTACTGTCGAGCTGTGCAACTATGCACGAATTCCACTTCAAACAGAAACAGAGCGCACTACTGTCAAAGCTGTTAACAGACTGGCATACTTTAACCCCCTACATTCTCTCCAACCCGCCTCCTGCGGTAGTGGCACCAGTCAGGCAGGGAAAGTTAGAACTAAATCAGGAGTGTAGCAGCCGTCAATTTAGCCCGTATAGCTTACTAATGTTCTAATTGTGCTGGTCAATCTGGTTATTTCATTGAAACTTATTTTATTCTTTGGTATTTTAAATACATTCATTTTAAAAATAAAATAAAAATTATAAAAGACAAGCAAAAATGTATTCATAAAAATAAAAAGATTTGTTCTGTGAAATTTGGATTCAGTCAAAAGGCCACGCTTAAGAACCTAGAAGGCCATATGTGGCCTTAAGGCCGCAAGTTCCCCACCCCTGGGCTATCCCATATAGCCTAGGTGTGTAGTAGGCTTTACCATCTAGGTTTGTATAAGTTCACTCTATGACATTCACACAATGACAAAATTGCCTAACGACACATTTCTTAGGCTATATCCCTGTCATTAAGCAACTGTGTTCATATATATATATATAGATAGATAGATAGGTATACACACACATACACACACATATACCCCTATACGAGCTGGACTCACTTATGAAATACATTTTGATTGGGGAAAAATGCAAAAACTCAAAAGACAATTCCAATAAAAGCAAGTATAAATACTTCTGATAAAAGTCAAACAGAAAAACATCATTTTCTGTCATAACAGGTAGAATGATGATTTTATGTAGAAGGCTGAGTCATGGTCCAAATGGACTTTAGCATAGTAATTTTCAACATGTGACACGTCCAAAGGAGGGGAAAAAATTAGAAACCTGAGGGATACTCAAGTCTCAAACACATATGCTATTTCTCCTTAGAAATTATACATGGTACTAAGAACCAATGATGCAAAGAGAAATGAGACATAGCCTTTAAGGGGCAACCTAACCTAGTGAGTTCAATTTAGTCCCATCATTTGTTTTTCAATTAATCATTCTGAGTTTTCCTCATTCATTCCATAATTAAATTAAGCTAAGTGATCAACCTTTTTTTTAAATTTCAGAATATTACGGGGCTACAAATGTTTTGGTTACATAAATTGCTTTTGTACTGTTTGCATCAAAGTTATAAGTGTGCCCTTCACCCAGATAGTGTGCACTGTACCCGTTAGGTGTGACTTTACCATCGTCTAAACAAAACCACAAATTAGAAACTATCCAAGTAACCGGCAGCCAAACTCTCACCTTCACCTCAATTTCTATGGAACTATTATTTGATACTTAGCATTTATAATCACCTCGAGATATCAATTGTACAATGATAAAGAAACATGAAAATACTTCCTCGTATCTTGGAGAAGGGAATAATACCTCCTTCACATATGGTCAAAACAATTTTAAAGAGTAAGACCTACCTTCCTTAATCACTTTAAAATTAAATCTTAAATAACCAATTAACTTAGAATAAGATAAAGAAATCATGATAATGATATTGACGAAGATGATGATGATGACAGCTAACGCTAATGGGTACTTTACTATGTGCAAAGCATGGTTCTAAGCACTCTACATGAATCAGCTTATTAGAACTTCACAGCTATCCTATGAAAGAAAAATTATTTTCCTCATTTTACAGCTCAGAAAACTGAGACAGAAAGGTTAAATAATTTTCCTGTGTCCCACACCTTACACACAGCAAAGCTAAGATTTGAAACCAGGCAGGCTGACCCAAGTCTAGCTTATAGCCAGTACGCTCTGCTCTTCTTCTAAGTGGATGTCAACAGAAACTACTGATTGGTTGATGCAGAACAATCTCTGTCACTAAACTTAACTGTTATAAATTTGGCCTTCTAAATCAGTAAGATTTTAAGGGTGATACATTGGCCATTTGTACCAAGCCCTGAATTGAACAAAATTAGTCAAACTCTACCTGCCCAAGAGTAAGTGGTACAGCATCCTGAGTATGAGTACGCCCAATTTTGATGATGTGTGCAAACTCTTTGGATTTTGCATTGAGAGCATCATGTAGCTTCTGTAGTCCTGGTAACAGTACTTCATGAACTTCTATTGCGGCAGCAATGTGCATTGCTGTGGGGAAAGTATCATTTGAGCTCTGTTGGAAATTTTACAAAAGAAATATAAAATGTTAAATCAGAGGCAACAATAAACAAACTTAAATGTTTCAGTTAAAAAACTCACTAATATTCAAAACTCTGTAAAGAGTACTCAACATGTATGTGTGGCAAGTTACATAGGTCACTTCGGATCAAATAAGAAGCAACTTGGTTTCCTATATATAACATGCTCAGAACTGTATTATATATACCAAATATACTGAATGTATTATGTGTGTGTATATATATATTATATAAGATACACATTAAATCTGCCTACCAAAACTTGATAGCAAAACATTGGGAAGTATAGTTCACAACTACATTTGAGGATAACAATAACATCTTATAATTATACAGTGCATAGTCTTTTATGAACATTTATTTATTAAGTTTAGCAAAATTCTGTGAGGTAGGTCAATACTTTCAAAGTAGGAAAGCCCAGCTCTCAAAGAGATTATGTGACTTGCCAAAATATTTAGGACCTGGCAAAACTCAGTCCCTTGGGGACTGCCACTTCTACAATAATCTTCCCCAAAATTCATAGTCTCAGTCTAATCATGTGAAAACATCAGACACACAAAAATTGAGGGGCCTTCTACAAAATACCATGGTCTAACTGTGGGTATCCCCCCAAAATTCATATGTTGAAATCCCAACCTCTAAGGTGATGGCATTAGGAGGTGGGGCCTTTGAGGGGTGATTAGGTCACGGGGGCAGAGCTCTCATCAATGAAATTAGTGTCTTTATAAAAGAGATCTCAGAGAGCTACTTCATCCCATCGACCACATAAGGACACGGAGAAAAGACAGCCATCTATGAGCCAGCCTCACCATACAATGTATCTGCTGGTGGCTGATCTTAGATTTTCAGCCTTCAGAAGTGCAAGAAATTAATTTCTGTCATTGATAAGCTACCCAGTCTACTGTATTTTGTTAGAGCAGCCCCAATGGACTGAGACAATCACAAAAGACCAAGAAAATGTCACAGATTGTAGAACCTAAGAAGACCTGTGACTAAATGTAATGTGTAGCCTGGTCTGGATCCTGAAAGAGAAAAAGGACTTAGGTGGAAAAACTAGGGAAATCCTATAAAAGTCTGTTTAGCTGAGAGTATTGTATCAACGTTAATTTCTTAGTTTTGACAAATATACCATGGCTATGTAAGATGTTAACATTAAAGGAAGCTGAGTGAAGGGAATACAGAAACTCTTCAAAATATTCTTGTAATTCTTTAATATAAAGTTGTTTCAAAATAAAGCGTTTTAAAATTAAACCAAACAATAAAAATATACATATATACTAACTTTAGGTATCCTAAAAATGACTTTCATAAAGTTTGAGACATTAAAGCCAAGATTCCTAAAAGAAATAAGACACATAAGAAGTCTTCTTTGTTAAAGAATATAAGCTGAATGAACTCCCCTTGCCAAAAGCCAGTGCTTATTTTATAAGAAAATCTCAGGTATGCTTTTCAATTTATAACAAAAAAAAGAGATCATATACTGACCTGGCTTTTATTAACATGATCATTGGGATGCACAGGTTTCTTGCTACCAAGTTCACCTCCTAACATTTCAATTGCTCTATTGCTAATGACTTCATTTACATTCATATTTGTCTGGGTTCCTGATCCAGTCTGCCACACCACGAGAGGAAAATGATCATTTAATTTACCTTCAGCTACCTGCAGGAAAAATGTTAAAAATGAATTTTTTAAAATAAGAAATAATATTCTTTTAGCTATTTTAGTTGACCATGACTAAGTTCCATTTATAAAACTATTTTAAAGATGTTCATTGTTTCATATGCTAAATGACTCACTGATGGTGCCAAAGAGTTTGAATACAGTTGTTCCACAAATCTAAGCTTCTGCAGCCATCACTTGCTCCAGCCACTGATACTTTAGAAAGTAAAATATTATCTATTCTGAAAGGCATGACAGACAATTCACTGGTTACAAATGAAAACTGAACCAAAGCCATCTTTCTTATATTCCTCCAACTGCCTCCTCTAATAGCAGGCCACCTGTTAAGGCTGGCAAGTCCGTCAAGTCTTTCGATACATTTATTGTTGGTGCTCAGCAGGAATATCCAAGTTACCGCCAGAGTCAGCATGATAATGAGCTAGTGACTTGAAAATGTGAGTTCACTAATAGCTACTTCATTGCACAGATGTCCAATGAGCAGCAATCGCCAAATGTAGAAACAAACACTGCCCAGATTTGCCCCTATTTTTGTCGTATTTTTGTACTTTCAGCTCATGTTAGTTTTTGGATTGCATGCTTTCTAAAAGAGTGCATGTATAACTTCTGGAATGATTTTAGCTTAAAAAATCAGAATGCACAATTGATCCACTTTAAAATAAAACTTTTTTCCTAGTTATATAATAGGTAATCAGTGTAGAAAATTTTGAGAACTGAGAAAAATACAATAGTCACTATGGTTCTACTCCTCAGAAATTATGACTATTAGCACGTTGGCATCTCCTTCCAGTCTCTATCCCATGCAATGGGTGGATGTGTGTGTATGTGAACACATTTTCTGTTTATTTTTTTCTAAACAAAATTAGGATTATAAAATACATACACATTTTTGCAAACTTTCCTATTTCTCACAGGCTAGGCTTTGTTCTATGCCAATATTCAAAAATCTAATTTTCTATAATTCACAATGTAACTACAACTCACATAAGCATTTGTTACAGTTAGATACTGTCTAATTTGTTATTATTATAAATAGTACTGTAATGAACAACACTACATACTATTTATATAGTTTTTAAACTGTTATTTCTGCTTGCTTCCTTAAGGCAATGTTATTAGTGCATTAGTGAAATTACATCCTTGATATGTATTATCAAATAATTAACTAGTCTTAAAAGGAACCATTTATACATAAGAAATAAAGTTCCAACAGTGTCTTTCCAAAAAATTTTCTTCAAACTATGTAAATTAACAAGGAAGTCAAGAGACTTAAACACAAAAAGTATAATATCATCCAGAAATTTTGTCATAATATTTTAAGTACCATATTAATATTCTCACTAAACAATGATGCTAACACTCGACCTCAAAATTTATTAACTCAAGAATTCACAATTCCCCTTTCCTCCTGCCAGAGTGTATCATCATTTAGTGGATGGCATGGGTCTGATGCTATTAAGTAAACACACTTATCACCTCCTACCTCATCTGCTGCCTTCATTATTGCATTAGCAATCTTTGGATCAAGACCATAATCCTGGTTTACTTCAGCAGCTGCTCGCTTCAAGATGCCAAAAGCTTTAATAACTGGAATCTAAAATTAATCAGAAAAATATCTCAAATTTATAATTTAGTTCATCATGAAAGTTTATTATTTAAGGCAGATGTAAAACCTGAGCATAAAATAACTTAATAATATAAAATTAAAATATTTAGGATATAAAGATTATGGACAGATAAATAATGAACCAAGAATCACCATTATCATATATCCATTGGTTTAGGGAAGCAAACAAAGGCAAATACATTAACTCTTCATATATGTGTGTGTGTGTGCCTGTCACATACACATACATACACACATATTCAAACATACACAATGCACTATTCATCCTATTTATATACACACACACACTATAAAGCACATGTGCTTATTTCATACACTATATATGAAAACAAATGGTACTCAATCATTTCATCAGCAAGAGCCATTATTTTCCCTTACTGGGCCCCATGTTGCATTATAATTTTTTTCCTCTCTTAAAAAAGAAAAAAAAAAATCAATGATGCCAATCAGTATGAGATTACCAGTTAGTGAGTGGGTTATCATTTCACCCTAAAGCCAAAAAGCAATGTATTCTAGTTAAGTTAGTGAAGCCTTGACACTTCCGGTGATAAATCACTGGAAATTTCTCTCAGAAGAATTTTTTTTTTAAAGCCAGGGTTCTCCAGACTTAAAGTTGATAGCTTCTGATATATGTAACCATATTTTCAGACCCTGTTAGTCTGCAGATCTTTTCATTGTCTATCTCAAATCACCTCACCAATCTTTAAAAAGATAAATGGAATAACTTTTGGTGAGATTTCACGAAATGATAACCTAGTTTTTGTAAGACAAGTGAGTTATGAGTTCTTGTTAAAATTAATAATACAGACTGTGGTATAGATCCCATACCAGGTTTGAATGGGGACAGAGCAGAAGGGAGAAAGGGAGGTGAGGAAGAGTGATGAATTTATAAAAGAGAAGCTGTAGTCCTCAGAGGGGAATCAAAGTAGAAAAAGCAAAGTAGAGTAATGAATAAGACACACTAAACACATAAACCTCGACCAGAGTAAGTATTAGCTGAGGGGCAAACAGAAAAGAAAGAAAATGAAAATTTTCATTTTGAATTTTAAGAAATTAGAATTAAAACATTATAAATGTTTTATTCAAATGAAATAGAGACAAATGGAACACAGGATTAGAAACTTCAAAGCTTTAAACATGAAAATAAATGGGGATTTAAATTTCAATAGGAACAAACACTGCATAGTAGGCTGAACCACTACCAAAATTGTAACTGAGTATCAATCAACACTGGCTCTCTGAATGGAGTGACTGACCCCAATATTTATGGACCCATAAAAATGAAAAAGGTCATAGCAGAAAGAGTTTTAGTGAACACCATTAAAATAAAATGGCAAAATGTACCACTGGGGAGAAAAGACAGGTTACTTAATGTACTCACATTAGAAGTTCATAATCTGTTTTGGTTTTGTTTTCCTTTGGACCTCAGGTAAAAAGGGTTGAGTTTAATCATGCTACTCAGTTCAGAGTACATGTAGTCTGTTTTATATTTAATAAAATTCAGGAAATTAATCCGGATGAAGTCAGACGTGACAAAATTGAGAGTCCCAGTGTCTACCTTTCACAGACATACAATCCAAATGGCTGCCCTGTCTCTGGAGCAGGAGCAGCAAACCACACACCCCTAGAACCACACAACCTGCTGGGTAGAGCAGGACAATCAAAACATGAGCTGTACTCAATCCCACCAATATTGGCTAGAGCTGACCTCCTTAATCCCAGGAGCTGAATTATATAAGAGCATTTTAGGATTGGTCACTACCCTTTGTCACCCAACCATCGAGCAGACCCTGTTTACCTTGCTACCAAGCAGGCTGTAAGGTACACTGACAAAGAGATTTTCCTCAAAGATTCAGCTGCCTGTTGTGAAGTTCTATAAACCTATAAAGAGTCAGTCTTGAAGGTTTAAGAATGAGTTAAAATATGGCAGTTAAACTATACAAAATCCAAGTACATTTAGAAGATAACTGTTAAAGAATATCTCACCGGATGAAGCCTTACTAAAGCCTATCCTGCACTCCTGCATTGACTATTTCTCATACTCCAGTTGGGCTCCATAGAATATATTACGTAGTTCATCAATTCTTTTCACATTTTAACATCTCAGAAATCAAGATGCACCTTACAATCAATGACAGGTCACAACCTTAATTGGTAGTCTTTTGCTTTCTCAGTGGTGCGTATCAGCGCATCTTCTAATTGATGGCACCTTAAATTTAATAAAATGTGGTAAAAAGTTTTCTAACCATTAAATCATTCATGTGACATTGAACAAATACTTATTATATGTTATCTATTATATGCTATTATATGTCAAACATGAAGAGTAATATTTTGATGTATTTGTGTACTATACACTTTTCTGGAAACTGAAGCCAAGATAGTATAATATCCAAAAAAAAAAAAATCTGAGTTTTAAATCAATGGGAAAGAAAAGAATTTGAGTATTGAAATAAAAATGTTAAAATCCTAGTAAAAATGTGTAAATACCCAGCAAGAATAAAAGGATAAGCATTTAGTTCTACCAAATAAAAATCCAAAATATTTAAAAGCATAGCTCAAAATAATAGCATGCTAAGACTTCAAAAAGTTCTTTGACATTTTAATGAAAGAGAACATCTTATTACTCATAAGGCTAGTTCTCTAATAACTTTACATTGTAACTCCTTGAAATATTTATTTGTAAAGTAAAGTGACTTATGTGAATACAACCTCGTTCATCCAAAATAAGCTAACATTTCCACAAAAGCCACTTACTGGCATGCGTTCTGTCACGCCTCCAATCTTAAAGTTCATTGTAGATCTCACAGTCTGGGCACCATAATACTTATCATTTGGGACCTTGAGTTCACCAAATGTATCATATTCTGTCCGGAAAGAATTCTGACTTGCCTAAAAACACGGATAAGACAGCGTTATAGCTTGAAAAAAAACCAAGTATCAGCATTTTATCAGTTGTAAAGGGAAAGAAATCGTATGAAGTATCACAAAGACAAAAAATTCCATTTTGATTCTCATTCAACTCCCTGCCTTCAGTTCTTTCCTTGAGAAATTTTTGTTTTGATTTGGTGGTCACCCTCTATTTTAGAACCAGACAAGGTTTTTCAGGAAGAAACTGAAAACCCAAAGCACAATGAAATCAAATGTTGAATTTTTATCTCTTGTGACAGTCTTTTTGCATAAAAAATGATTCTGATTTTCTTGAACACTGAAATACTCTTAAGCCACTTTAGACTGAGAATCTGAAAAGCATTTTATTTTTTCTTTAGGAAATGCCATGGTTTAGTTTAATGGCAATCTTTTTTTTGCAAAAAGACTATCACAAGAGATAAAAATTCAACATGTGATTTCATTGTGTTTTGGGTTTTCAGTTTCTTCCTGAAAAAGCCTGTCTGGTTCTAAAATAGAGGTGACTACCAAGTCTCAAAATAGGCAAATACATAATAATAGTTTATTGATTTTTACATTGCAATATAGAATAAAATATTATCCATCTTTCCAGACTTTGTGGCCTGGAATTACAGGATCACATTGTAATTTTTCAAATGTGATTTCTTTGCTTATTTAACTGTTTTGCTTATTTAATCTATCCCAGTAGTCTCTAAACTCTAGCCCATAGGGACTGTGTCTTATTTACAGGGCTCGGTACACAGAAGGCATTCAATAAATATTTTTTCTAGTGAATGACCTTTTATGTATTCTTTCAAATGAAAGGTAACTTAAGGCATCTAGGGTTTTGTAAATTTCTTAACACTAAAAACAGGAAGAACTTAACAAAATCAATAGAGATTTTAGAGCTGAAAGAGGTTAGAGTGTGACACATGTGTTTAGAACTACGAAAAAAAAATCTACCCTCATCTTATTTTAGCTAATATTACAACCTTAAGAGGAAAGCAGTGCTATTTTTTGACATTTGCCCTGACAAGATATGATAGACTCAGAAGTTCTCCTGTTCCCCCTCACAAAACAGTACACAAATAAAAAATAAGTAATAAAAAATTTTAAAGGTTCTAAAATGTACTAAAATTATTAGGGCAGGGGGTTCCAGGAATGTAAAGCACTCTGGATTCTGTAGTTTCAGGTATAGTGATTTAATCGAATTATCTTAGTCTACAGTCCAGAAAATGTACTGGCCCTTTGAAATACTCTAGATGGAGCATTTATTTAATGACCACTCAATACATGGTATTTTCACATGTGCAGTCTTGCTAAGTAGCTATAATTATTTCAATTTTACATGTGGAAACTAAGGCACAAAGACAATTTGCCCAAAGTCTCAACTGAAGCAAAGTAGGATTTGAGATATCTCTTAGACTGCAAACCTCACGCTAAACCACAGTGAAGAGTGCAGAATTATAACTCTCCCTAAACTGTCATTAATTTCTCAAACTTTTTCTAACAGTATACATATATACTTAATGCTTTTTAAACCCTATTTACCGAAGGTGACACTCTTCAGGGCTTAAGTAAGCATGTCATAACTTGAACTTGGATCTTTTAAGTTCCTTAGCTGTCTTTCTGAATAAAAAGTACTGATTCAGCTTTTAGTTAGGTCCAATCCAATCTGCTCAAACATGCTTCAGAATACTATGCCTATGCTTACTAATTTCAGGGTTTTACAAAAGTTGCGGGGGAAACCATATTCAGCCTAACAAATTGAAGAGGCAATTTCATGAGAAGTAAAATCTTTTAAGAACCTTCTATCCCACCTGGAAGGCTGAAAGCAATGCACTGCACCTTGGTTAACCAAGAAGCCACGGTTCAGAGGCGACTAGATGAACACGCGGCAAGTGTCCGGCCAGCAAGGCCCAGCTAAGGGGCAGGGGCGGGAGCTGCCCCTCTCTCAACGTCCTCCTCCCACCTGGCCCAGCGTCCCAGGGCTGGTGGCCTCCCTATGGGCAGGAGCGCAGCAGTGAGCACGGCTGAAGCGGGTTACCGCAAAATGCCGGAGCTTCGGCCCAGCTGTGAGAGCTCCGGGGAGCAGCCAGGAGCGGGCCCAGCAGGACCCTCACAAGCTGCGGCCGCCCCTCCCCAAGCGCCGCTGGTGCAGAGGACCCATCCCCGCAATGGAGGAGGCGCCCGGAGCTGGGAGGCCCGCCACGCCGGAGCGGGCGCGGAGCCCAGCGCCGGGCTCGGCAGGTACTCCCGGGAAATCCCTCCCGCCAGCCCGCGGGCGCCCAGGCCGGCAAGCAGGAGGGCTGAAGGTCACCGCAGGGAGGCCAGGGGCAGACGGCCTGCGCTCACCATTCGAGCCGCGTTCGGGGGCCAGGATGGGGGGACGGCTGCGCCACTCAAGCCCGGAGCTGAGGCTGAGGGTGGAGCCCGCAAGAGGCGACGCGAGCGCGCGAGGAGCCGGAGTGTTCGGTACATGGTGCTCAGGAAGCCTGGGTAGATTTCTGGGCGGTTGTGGCCACGCCTCCGCGCCGACTGTAAGAGCCAGCCCTGCCCACCGGGCCTACGCTCTTATCCAATCAACAGCCTGAAACCTAGAGAGGGGGCAGAACCAATCGTGAATGGCCAATAAAGAGTGAGGGGACGGGTTAATTTCCTAATTGTAGTAGTGTGGTGTTTAGAGCCCACAGATTCTTGGGAAACTAGAACGAAGGGGATTATGGGAAACGAAGTTCAGGCTTTTCTTAGAGCCAGTTTGTGTGTATCCGTTAGAAGGCGAAGAGTGTTAGCTAATGAATCAGTTAGTGTTTGGTTGGTGAAATATGTTAGAAAGCAATATTTATTTTTGTATTTATCGTGTAATCACTCATTACATATTCTATTTTGAAATCCTTTTTCATTTCTTCCAGATATCTTAAGTGTAGAAATTTTGGAAAGTGCAGCAAAATATGGAGAATTACTCATAATCTCACTGCTCAAAAATAAAATAATTACTCATTTCTTTTAACTTGTCATTTTCAGGTCTCCACAATTTCCTTTCTCTTCTTAGCCTGTACTCTCAGAATTCTCGTTTTTAAATGTAATGTGAAAGATGTCCATAAATAAGTGATCTTAGAATTTGTATTATTTGTATACAGGCTTTTCCATAGCTAATATGTGCATTTCCAAATTAAGAAAGGTAGATAGCTGTAATATGATAGGTGATGACAGAAAAGCAGGAACTGATGTAAAATGGCATCTGAACCACAATTTTATCTCCTCTTCTCCTTTCTATTGCTTGGAACCAGATGGCAATTAATAAAGAGAAATACTGGATGATGTCCAGAAGTCAAAAGTCCAGAACCTGCAAAGGCAAGCTTACAAGTGTCAGTGGCTCCGTTAAACCTCTTGGAAACATGGTTTATGTTGTTTTATGACTTATGAATTTGACTCGTATTTAAAATAAAAAAATTTAAATGAGAGATCGTAATAGCTGAACTACAATCAAAACGCTCCAGAAAACCCACGCATATTTTTTATAGCTCAGTATCTCCTCCCTCTGTCAACTAATGATTTGGAAATTACTGAAATACTTGATGAAAAAATGAAACCAAGGATTATTATTTAGAACGTAGAACTTCAAAATAAAAGAAAAAAATCAGAATCAAAAGATAAAACAATGGTTTTAGAAAACAATGAGCCACCTATTTCATATGTTTACTCTCTCCAGCATCAAAAGGTAAACAACACTTTTAATGTTTAATGTGAAGATAATATTGTTATTATTATTGTAATATTGTTATTTTTGTCATTGGTTTAACAGAAAACTACAATAATAAACATTTACTAACAGGTACTATCATTTTCTAGAAAGTACTATCATTTTGATATTTTTGCTTCATATCCCTCAAAAAATAAAATGCTATTTATAATGGAGTAGCATTTTTTTTCCCTGTATTCCCAGCAGCTATTATGCATTGGGAGCATATAAATCCTAGAGATACTCATACATATGTGTACTACATTGTATATATAAGAATTTGTGTGACAGCAACATCATTCATGATATTAAGAAAAATTGAAAACACCCAAATGTCCATCAACAATAGAATGGATTAAATGATATATGACAATAACGAATGAATGAAATGAATGAATCAGAGCCACATGCAGCAACACAGATGGACTTAAGAAATAGTATTTAGAAAAAGAAGCAAGTAGTATAAAGAAAAAAACCAATATGAGTTCATGTATAGCAGAAAAGGAAAAACTAAACTAGTTTAGGAATGTATGTATGGTGGCACCATCATAAATAAAAGCAAGGAAGTAATAAAGCCAGTATGGTGGTTACCTCTGTAAAGGAGAGGTGATTAGCAAGGGACACACAGACTTCTGGGAGTCTGGAGATGTTCTGTCTCTGGACCTGAATGGTAGTTACATGGGTGCTTGCTTTACAGTGAGTTAATATACTGTACATTTGTGTTACAGTACACAATTTTTCAAAGCTTTCAAAAAATGATACAATTCTCTATATATTGATATTGAAGAATTCTTGAGCTATATGTTGTAAAGTGAAAAAATAGAGTATGAGCAAGGGTGTGAGGAAGGGTGTAAAATGTACTTCCATTTATGTTTAAAAAGAAAGGAGGGAAGGGAAGCAGGAAGAGAGAGATAATGAGAGAGGAAGGGACAGAGAGAGAGAGAGAGAGAGAGAGACATGGAAAGAAAGAACGAACAAGACATAATAAGCCTGTAGAAGAATAGGGTAATCCACACACTATAACAGTTGTCCCCGGGCAGGAGAAATAGATGGCCAAGGGTCAGGGGTGGGAAAAGAATTTCTATTCACTCACTGTGTACCCCTTTGTGTCTTTTGAATTTGATATCATGTGATATCACCTATTCAAAATAAATAAATAAAATGCTTAACCATACTTATCCACAAGGGGTCACTATTGAATGACGTTTAACTAATTCCCAACCAGGGAAAAACTGTTCTGAATTCTTCGTACTCTCGCTGGAAATGAAGAAGCATCTTCATTTATGTTCTTATTTTATGTTCCAGAAAAAAATGGCAATTCAAACATAATGCACACAAACCCAAATGGGGTAAAAAAAGAAAAAAGTAAATAGGTAATATGGAGCTAGGAGTGAGTTTGCAGAAGCATAGTATTAACCACATCCCTTCACTGTAATATACAAAGTAGATTTTAAATTTTCTGGTATCCAGGCTGCAAACAAGATAAAACAGGAAGTATGGTCAGTTACGCAATTCAAAATCTTGCTAAAGAGAGTATTAAAAGACCTTGCAAAAAAATTTCCCTGGTAGAGTCTGTTAAAGACAATCTACAAGGACCCTTTAGATGAAATTCCTAGTTAGTCTTAATAACAAGAATAATCCACAGGTGAATTATGAGTCATGTCATCTTACTCCCTAAGATTGTAAGAAGATGCTTCAGATGGGGGAGGTTTCATTCATGGTTAATCATGAATGAAAACGAAACTAAGAATACATGTTGTAGAAAAAGAAGAAGAAAAGCTGTAAGACTGCTTAAAAAATTCCTGTCTTACACATAAAATAGTGAATGTCCTCAATTGGTTGTATTTTTCAAAATTTGGTTATTGTAATGAATTCCCTTTTTTTTTTTTCTTAAAGCCCAGCTGATTGTACTTTGGGCTACTAATGGGTTAACTGCTATCAAGGGAAATTAGCCCTGACCAAACATTCCTGCTGGCTCTCAAATACAGTGGGCTTTGGGCAGTATAAAAACTGAGAGAAATCAGTGTGTAGGAGAGATAGTTCTCTCTGTAGCAGAAGCAACAGTTGTGAAAAATACTTCGGCAGTTATGGACTCATCTGACATTCAAAGGAAGAAAGTAGCTGTCATTGGTGGTGGCTTGGTAAGAATCTTTTTGAATGTATTATTACTGTTGGTGGCATTATATTAATTATTATTCTTAATTATTGTTCATCACTTGTACAGATTGTTAATTTTCTTGTGAAATTGTTTCTGATATTTAAATGCACCTATTTTTAAATATGTATTAGCTTTAATTGGTTCTTTTCCAGGAAAGGTATTTTATATCCATTAAATATAGCAGTATCTGTTTTTCCTCATTATTTTGGTTTAGCGTTTCTTGAAAGCCAAAAATAAAGCAACTTGAACTTGATTTTATCCCCAAATTGACTATACTTTTAAGAACAGATATTAGGCTTAATATTCATTTTAATAAAAACATTTGCCTCACTTTAAGAACTCAGTGAATGCTGTCTAATGAGAATAAAAGGGTCAAGGAATATGAAGAGTCAAGATTATATCGTTGAATGTTGCTAGTTATATGAGTAATTGGGAGTAATATTTATTTGATCACCTGACTTATTTAGCTGTTCCAACAGAGCGCTTAAGGCAGTAGAGTGAGGCGTTCACCTCTCACTGGCCAGGTAAGACAAAGGTGGTGGGACTCGCCCCACACCTGGCAAGATGTAAGGAGGGGCCGCTCCCCTGCTTCCATAGTTACGGTGCCGAAGCTAGTTCTGTTCAATGTGAGTCTGCCTCAAGTAAACTGCATTCTCCCCCTTTCGGCATAATTCCTGTTTTAGACTGAAAGTATCCCGATTAGTTAAAGTTCAGTTGTTTTACTTTCACCTTTGGTCAAATCACGTGCAAGCTTTTAAGGCACAGGTATTCATTCATTCAGTTACTCAACAAAAATTTATTGAGGGGCTAACACTGTTCTAGGCTGCACATAGATTGGTATATTTTATGCCACACATGTATTTATGTAGTATATGCTAACTTTGTCTTTTGTTCTGCCTTCCTCATTGTCTTTCCCCCAAAGTGCTAAGACAGTTCCTTTAACATTTCTGCTTCTAAGTTTCAAAGTGCTAAGGAATGCCATCACATGCTACATTGGTCACTGAATAAGATATATGTTGTCATTGCTGCATACTGGGCTTGCATCGAATTCTTTCCTATCAAAATGTTGCACAAAATGAAAATTCCTGTATTTCATAAAATTTTATTGAGTACTTGCTAGGCGCCAATATTGTTTTAGGTAGTCGGGATACAAGGGTGAACATTCCAGGGAAGAGAAAGACAATGAAGAAGAAAACAAATAAGATAATGTCAGTTAGGGATAAGGACTATGAAAGACATTCCAGTAGAGTAATGCTGGAGAGTGTCTTGGGGGATACCTGTTTAGTGTGTGGGCAAGGAAAGCCTCTCTGAGGAGGGGATATATGACCAGACGCCTGAATGATGACATGGGACCATCTCATCTCAGGAAAGGGCATTTCAGGCAGAGGGAACAGCAAGAAGAGAAACCCTGGGGCAATAATGAGCTGCACATGTTCAAGGAGCAAAAAGAAAGGCAGGAATGAAGCGAGGCCAAAGAAGAGTAGCTGATGAGGCTGGAGAGGCTGGCATAGCCAGATCTTGTAGGATCTTAGAGAGCCAGGCAAGAACATTGAATTTTATTTGAAGTACAATGAAAAGCTATTGCAGGATTTTAGGCAGCAAAGTAAGCTGTAATTTTAAGTGGTCCCTCGGACTATTACATGGAGAATGACTAGGAAAATTGTAAGAAGACTAGCTAGACGAGTTAGCAGGCTGTTAGTCCAAGACTTGGACTAGGGTGGCAGCAGTGATGTCTCTTATGTCTCTGAGAATTCCAAGAGGGAGATGACAAATATGTGATTGGATGTATCATTTTTGGAAGGCATAAAGATGTGGGTGTTATCCATGGATTTCTCCCTAAATAACACTTAAACTCTTCATCATGTAATTGCTTCATACATGTACTGGAAAATAGAACACATCAATTACTACACATGTATCAGAAAGCACCTAAAATTCCTCTGCAAAAGAATTCTAACCATCCTAGTGCTCAGTCCCATGCCTAGGCATCATATTTGATTTCTTTTTTAAATTTTATTCCATTTTATTTTTTTTCCTCTTTCCCTCCATCAGTAAGCTGTATATCCAAAATTTTATGGCCATTGCTATCATCCTAGTCCAAGTGATCATCGCTCATCTGTACTCCTACAACAGCCTCCTGAATAGTTTCCCAGCTTCAACTCCTATCCACTTGCAATCTGTTTTCCACACAGCAGCTGGAATAGTCCTTTTAAAACATGAATCTGATCATTATCATTCCCTGCTTAACACCTTTCCTTTCAATGATGTCCTGTTACAAGTAATATAAAATCCAAACTCTTTACCAAAATCCCCGTATTGAACTAAGCCTATCCTCCTTTCTGGCCTTACCCCTTCCCCATTTTATGTTTTTTATATTCCCTATCAGTATGTCAAATTATACACTTTGTAGGGGGGTTTTTTGTTTGTTTGTTTGCTTTGTTTTTTAGCTGTTTATCTGCTCCAACCCAAATATAAATTCTTATTTACTGATGTATTCCAGTGGCTGGAATTATGCTTGACATTATAATGTATTTGACAGATGAATGAATGAGAGGAATGAGAAAACTTAAGGATATGAAAGTGAAGGAAATTTCATAACTCATGCAAGTTTGAATATTCAGGAAATTATTTTTTAAAAAGTTTTGATTCAAGAGAGCAATTCAGGAAGGTTAGATTCATTATGTAGAGGATGCATTTTTTTCTTCTTCCTTGTGTCTTTTTTGACATTTCCCATCTCCTCCTCCCCACCGGCTGTACCCTGTACTTTGTATTGTCTAACACGTTAAAGCTCTCCCCTGGCCTCTAGGGGACAAATTAAGAGTTGAGAACCTTTCCTAGAAGTCCAAAGACTTCCGTCAATTTTAATCAGTAGTAGCTTACCATGACTAGCACCCTTGCCTAGTGAGAAGTCACCCTAAGAATTTGTCCTTGCTCTGCTCTAGTGATCACTTGATCCTGGGCTAAATCAGACTGATTTCCTTTCTTTGAAGACATGTCAAGTCAAAGAGGTCAGCAGGAATTAACAGATCAGTAAAGGGAGCTCTTACTAAGAAACTAAAGTTGCATGAAACTAAACCATGATCATAAACTGGGGAGAGTTTAAATATTGAAGAAAAGAGTAGGAAAAGATGTTAAAAATGGTATGTCAAGAACATTGATCTGAGTATTCAGAAAACCCACTGTATTGACTTAGACATTTTCCCCCTTGTGTAAATCACAGCTCTCCCACCCCTTCCTCTGCCAATTCCAGAAAATAATTCCAGGATCAACCTGTAAAGATCTTTTCCCTTTTCAAATGCCCACAGGGCTTTGCTTTATCACGTGCCGCATTCTGCTAAAGTTTTGTTGTGCATAGTTTACTCCTCATAGAAATATTTTCACTTCACAGATCTGAAGATTGTCTGATCTTGGGGTCTTGCTTCTGTCCCTTTTATAAAGGTTATCCTGGTGGCTTATACTGTCAAACACACTAAAATATTTTCTGTGCATGAGTTTGATTTCAGAACAAAGTGAAGAATCACTCTTTGAGAAGTTACGAGAAATTTGACAATGTTTTTCATCAGAGGGGTGTCATAAGAAATGTAGTCCTTTCAAGGACTAACTTGCAAAAGGGTTTGGAAAACAATCTCTACTTTTCAGGCTGGAAGGAGTTCTATAGGTATAGGTTGCCAATTCTAACCAGACGGCTCAGTAAAAACCTGCCCTACAAAAAAACTGAGACACAAACGACCTTACTTCATGTTAGAGTGATATGTTTCTTTTTCTTCACAAAGCAAGAGATATAAACAACAAAAAAAAGGTCATCTAACCTATACAGTGTCCTTAAACAAAGTCCGAATTCAGGGCCCTCGGGATTCAGAAATACTGCTTCTGATGGCTATTTGCAGTGTTTATGGGTACGATGCAAATGACTGATGCCACGAAGCACCATTTCAGTAACAGCTACAGCTACGGGAGCCATCGTTGTATGGCTGAGGCCAAGAGCCTTGGCTAAAAGGACTGTTTAGCATTCCAGGCTTAGCTGTCTTCTGCTGTTGCAGTGTGTCCACTGTTTTAGCACATATTCTGCAAATGTATTTTAGGGTACTATTGAAGTATTTCTTCTTTCCCTCCTACTGAAAAGCAACCCCACCACAGAGTGTGTTGGGGTCATCCATTCTCCCTGTTTGACCCAGCAAAATTCTCCGTAGTTATGATTTATTGTTGACAATTGTGTCCTGCCCCCTGGGTATTCATGTCAAGTTAGTCGCCTCTGTTGATGAAATTGCCTTTGAAGCAACCTGACCCTGACTCCATGAGAGTTTGCGTCCCACAGATATAGATACTAGATTCTGTCATGGATTCGTAGGCTCAAAATGGTCTGGGTGCCAAATTGGGCCCAAATGGTTGTTCCTGCCCTGTCTCCTACGGGTCATTCCACCTCATCACTTACCCTTCACTCCGTGTGGTGGCTAGAAACACCACGATTCAGTAAGGAAACTGGGCACAGAGGAGTCTGCAACCAGCTGGAATCTCAGGAAACCTTCCTCTATTGGTCTGTTTCTTCCTCTTGGGCTACAACTAGGGCTAAGTCTTTTAACTCTAAAATTCTACTCTTTCTTTTTCGCACGAAACTCACAGATCTTTAGCTTTGTTCTCAACCTACTCCTTTCTAAAAGCAGAAGTCAGATGCCACCCAGAATTTTCATTTTCCCCAAAGTAAACATCCTGAGCACATGGAAACCATCAAATGTCTTATACTTTTGGGTTCAGGTCTATATATAACTTAGTTCAAGTGTGTCCTTTTTTAATTTTTGCAAATCTCAATGAGATATATAACATGAAAAAGACTTAATCACTATGAAATTATTATTCTCATGTTATCAATATTAAAGTACACAAAACTCTATAGACTCTACTCTTGTTTTCTACTCCATAGGCTCTGAGCCTTCTGAAATATGCAAAACCCTCATTATTGCCCCGTATCTAGAGGCCTTCTAAAAACAGAGGTGGAATGAATTGCTTTGTGGCTGTAGAAGTCATTCTGAATTTGCTCCCTGTCGAGGGACGTGTTCCATTCCTCTTCCTCAATGCTTCAGTTCCTCTCATCGAACGAGTTGTCTTTCAGCTGCCTTGTGGAGGAGCCAGGGGAAAACTTCCCTTTTGCCCTCTGAAGGTTTGCTGAGAAATCAACTCACAAAGGGCAAACTAATGGGATAAAAGGCATACAAATTCTATTAACCTGTACACGGGGAGCATCGCAGAATGATTACCCAACCCCTAATGAGGTACAGAAGCTTATAAACTAACTTGAGGTTACAAAAAGAATGGGGGCTTGAATCATGACAAAACAGGCTATGGGAGGGAAAGAAGAGGAGGTCTGGCTAGCAAAGGTGGTTTTGTTATGTAAATGAACTCCCACAGGTAGCCGCCCTCAGAGAGAATAGATGGTAAATGTTTCTTTCAGACCTTTAAAGGTGTCAGACTCTCAGTTCGTCTTTCCTAGGTCAGGGCTGGGGAAGACTGGGCTACATCAGTGCAGGTTCTCCCCATGTGCAAATTTCCCCCACAAAAGACAGCTTTGCAGGGCTACTTCTGTATTTTGGGGTAAAATATTTTGATTTTTCTTCACTTGCTATGTATCTGTATTTCCCTAACAGCCCTGACCAATAATTTTGACGTAATTTTTTGCCACCCTGATGAGCTCTTAAAGTGCCTCATAAATCCCACTGTCACCTCCATGCAGAGAACTCATACAACTTTGTTCACTGTCTGCAAACAGTGTGTTTTTCCTTCGGTCCATCCTCCCACAAAATACTCTCAGATTATTTGTCCATCTGTTCACATTCGTCCATTCGTCCATTCATCCATCTATTCCTCTATCTGTCCACTCAGAGAAAAAAGGGCAGTCTCATACACTGTTGATAGTAACCTAAATTGGTGGGTTTTTTCCCTCTGGAAGACAATTTGAAAATATATACGTCTGTAGTCTTAAAAATATGGAGAAAGGAGCAGCAGCTACCTCTCCCTTAAAGTCAACATCAGCATAGCATTATATTCAGAGAAATAATTGTCCTTTCACCAAAGAGAAGTAAAAAGCAGTTAAACACTAAATCTGGAGTATATTCAAAACTCACAGCAAAATCTTCTAAAAATGATCTTGCCCCGTGCACTTTGAATCTCTTTCATGCTTTGCGGCTATTCTAAAAATAAAGGAAGACTGAGCAGACATCCCCCCCCACACACTCTATGCTGTTAAAATTCTTTCCCCAACTCTCTTCAGACTTTCTTCTCTCTCCTTTCTGTCTGCTTTCTCATTCCCCTGTTATCTTTACTCCATCCTTCCCTGGGAATAAGGCCCAAGCGCCAGTGGGGCATGTTCAGGAACTATGCAGTTAATTTGGTGTGCCTGTTACAGATAGTGCATGAGAATAGCAAAAAAATGAGTGGCAGAGAGAGATTGGGATCACATGTAAGAATCTATTATGTTGTATTGAAAATTTGGAGCTCTATCCTGAAGACGTGAAGAGCCAATAAATGACATTAAGATGAAAATAAATCATTCAATTTCTGATTTAGAAGATAACTAGCTCTAGTGCAGAGTATGGCTTGAATAAAGACTGGGGAAAGAGGGTTATTAGAAACTTTTGCAGAAGTCCAGGTGAAAGGTAATGAGGGCCCTATGTAGGGACGGTAGGGGCGTGGGTAGAAGGAGATCTATTGATTCAAGAGGAAAAATTCATAGAACTGGTTGCCTATTCATAGGTAGAGAGAGATGTTAAATATTAACTAAGCTATCCTGGTTGGGAGAATTAGTGAGTGGAGTTGCTATTCTCCAGATATGGAATACAGAATGCAGGAGAAGGAAAAGATTGAGGGACGGGAATAAATTGAATTTTAGGTGTGTTGAGATGAAGATGCCCATAAGGCACAGTTAGACAGGTTCAGTAATCAGAGATGAAGTTCAAGAGAAGGATTTAGGCTAGAGAAAAAATCATAAGTTTTCCTAAGAGCCCCTATGGAATGTAGGACATTGACCTTATCATCATCACAGGAGGGAAAAGCAAGAACACTGCTTGGCTGTAGAGACCAATTCCAGATGACACAGATAAGAGAGTTCAGGGTAAAAATTAAATAATAGAGCAATATTTGGCATAACATATGCAATTCTAACAAACATAATAGCTACTGACAAAGTGTGAAGACATGTTTACGTGCTTATTACATTGTAAGTAGAATTAATGATCTGATTCTTCTTATAACATTGGTACGTCCAAAGACAAATTCCTGAGAGACTAAACTATAGTTCCACGACTAAGTACAGATTTCAAGAAATATAAACAACCTTTCAAAAAGCCTACTAGACAACAAACTCAGCAATATCTATGATTCCGAGGAAGAGTTTTATATGCTTCATTAAATAAAAAATAGTTGACACAAGTTTAACGTTACATTATCAGCTTGATTTCAAACATACTACATAAAGAGGCATAAAATGAGTGAAACTTTTGTAATCCTGATCCCCCTTCCTAATGGGGTCAGCATTTATGGTTTTCTCACAGTCATTGGACACTTGCACAATCACTGCTGGAGGGGTCACCTGGGAGCCAACAGAAACCCACAACAGCTGAACACATGAGAAGCATATCTCAACATTTATATAAAAGACATTTTCAAATAATGTTTTTTAAATGGTAAGTCAACCAGAATGTGGTCAAACCATGTGACCTGTAAAGAGGGAAGTATGAAGAGACAGAAATAGGAAGTGGAGAACTGGGAGAATGATAAATTGGGTAATAAGTCCATAATTATGTAATCAAGGAATCTTCTCAGAGCTCTTCTAAAAACAAATAGCCTAGATAATTTGTTAATAAAACTTTTAATTTGCAAGTTGTTTTGTGACCAAAGCAGCTTACTATTGTGGACTTCTGGTGTATCAAAACACCAGAAGTCCATGAAACTTTTCATAAATGTCTGTGTCCTTAATGGGAACGGTCCCATCTCTTTCAAGGCTTAATCCCAAGAACTGGCATCATGAAGTCTGTTCTTTATTTCTCCCAGGTGTCTAACCCTGCTTAATTTCTGTTCTTCTCTTCCCGGTTCCTCTCTGTCTGTGCTCAGGAACCCAGCTGTGCCTTATCAGAGAGTTTGTGGTGGGCTTAGATGAATGGCTCACATACCATATTTTCCGTTCTACTCATATCTTTATGTCTTAGTCTTTTGTGGCAGCGTAACAACTAAAGATGGCAATGGCAGTTATCCCCACTTAAACACTTTTACAGAAAGTGAGAGGGGAAATTAAAGTTAGAGTCTAAAATCTATGTTATTAGCCACTTACTAACCCTTTCAGCTGAACTTACATAACCAATATTTTTTTTCTTTTAGATTTATTTAAGCCTCAGTTACACAGAATTGGAATTATCATAATCTTTGTTTCATAACACACTATTGTGACTGGTCTTGAGGAAGACACTTTTATTTACACTTTTGCTTTGTTGTGTTAGTAACAATAGTGAGCAACTTTGGGAGGCCAAGGCAGGAGGATCACTTGAGGTCGGGAGATTGTGACCAACCTGGGCAATATAGCAAGACCCCATCTCTGCAAAAAATAGAAAAATTAGCCTGAGTACGTAGTGGCAGGTGCCTATAATTCCACCTACTTGAAAGGCTAAGGTGGGAGAATCGCTTGAGCCCAGGAGTTTGAGGTTGCAGTGAGCTATGATGATGCCACTGCACTCTGGCCCAGGGAATAGAGTGAGAGCCTGTCTCAAAAAAATAAAAATTAAAAAAATTAAAAAAATAATAATAACAGTGAGCAACCGTGAACCAACCACTTGAGAGTTAATACATTGCCAGTGATTTCCATCAACCTGTGTGGTTCTCCCCCACCCACTGGAAGCATTTCCTAAATCTTGTTTATCATTCCCTTGCCTTTTTATATGTAGTTTTATCATATATATTATTTATATATCTATTATGTATGCACATAAATCATGAATATGTATTTCAAAAATTGTGTACATATATCCGTGGTTTTGTTTTGGTTGTTTTTATAAGAGTATCATGCAATATGAAATCATCTGGGGTTTAGTTTTTTCCTTTATAGTATTGCTAATATATTCATATTATTGTATTTCATTATGTGAATATACCATAATTTATTTGTCTATTCCTCTGTGATGGCTATGTAGGCTGTGCCTAGTGTTTTTGTTTGTCTATTTTAGTTATGAAAAGTGCTTCTCTGAACATTCTGGCACATGCCACCAGGTATACATACAGTGAAAGTTTATTTTAGGTCTATACCATGAAGAGGCATTGCTGGTTTGTCAGATATGTGAATGTTTGACTTAACAAGATAATTACAAGCCATGCATGAGATCCCATTAGCCCTCATCCTCTCTAACACTTCCTATGTTACTGAACTGAGGATTAGATTTAATCCTGTTATTTCCACACCGTCTGAGTTTCCTTCTGGGACCTCCTCTATCCTGTCTGGCTTGGTCATTATGGTCCATCAATTAAGTGAATATTGTCAACTCTTTCATTGCTTTGTCCTTCCACCCACCCACATGCCTGTGTTTGCTTCTGTTGGGTGGCTGTGGTTACCAGCAGTCTGATGAACGTAATCCAATCTGGACTAGAGATGATTCTCAGACAGGCTTTGGTCCCTTGGACCATTGGTTTCTTTTTCCAGTTTGTCATACTTCTAAGGTATACCTGTTTAGAATTCTGACCCAAAGCCTGGGGGTTTATCAGAACCTGTCCTCCTGAGCAGGGGGTAAGGGCAGGTCTCCAAAATTCCAAAGTTTGTCCTTGTAGAGCCATGAGTCTATCAGAAGTTCTGAAGTCCTCAGCCTCTCCTGCCTTCAGTAGATGCCCCTAGGAGTGACTCTAAATGCCACATTCATCTCTGTGTTTTCTTTTCCTCTGAGCAGAGGTGTTAGTTCAAATGACCTGTGACATCATTATCCCAAGTGGGTGCTCGTGGAGCATAAATTAGCAAGAGGCCAGGTTAATACTAGTGGAAGAGACAGAAAACTTGACATTAGCCAAGCATAATAATTCTGATAACTAGGAGCAAAATGGCGGAAATGAGATGGGTAGGTGGAAAAACATTATACGGCAGAATTGGCAGAACTGTGACTAGATACGAGTGGAGTATGAGGGCGAGAGAGGGGCCAGGGTGACTACCAGGTTCCTAGTTTGAGCAGCTGATGGATGACACTTCATGCACTGCCACAGGCCATACGTGGAGAGAACTGATGAGATGGCGGCAAGGATCTCGAGTTTCAATTCAATCTGTTGATTTTGAGGTGCTTTGAGACACACAAGAAGCTACATCGATTAAATATTTGCATTCCTGAGCTCAAAACAGAGATCTGGATAGGAGATATAAATTTTTGCATTGTCATGGATGTAGAAGACAGACTAGGATGACAGACTAGACTAGTTTGAAAAACTCCAACATTTGGTTGTCTATCTTTGCAAAAGTGAAAGGGAGAAAGAAGGAATGACCAATGACCAGTGAAGAAAACCAGAAAATGAGAGAAGGTTAGTGTTTCAAGAAGGTCTAGTTAACAGTATTGACTGCTGTTGAAAATTCAAGTGTGATAATTGAATATAGACGACCTTACCAAATTCAAGTTGCTAGTGATAAGGCAGTAAGTAAACTCCTGTAGCCTATATAGAGCTACCAAAAGCTTTGAGACAGAAGACATAAAAAAAATTCTTCATGATCGCAAAATAGGGGAAAATTTCTTAAACATTTGTAATTGTATTAAAAGTAGAATATCAATTGTAATTGCATTTACAATAAAATAAAAGATTGATAAATATGGCTATACTAAAATAAAGAGCTCCTCATCCTCAAAATATAGTATTTAAAAAGCAAGGGATAGAATCAAAGGAGATATTTGTAGCATTTAAAAATGACAAGGACTCTGTACTTAGAATCTATGAGTAACTCAAAAAGTCAATAGGAAAAAGGCAGACCATCCAATAGAAAACAAATCTTACTATTTTTGCAGCTGGTACTTTCCGGTAGTAACTGAGAAAATCAACATGATAAACATGGCTAGTAAATAATAGCTGCACATGGTGTTTCATTTCATCACTAAAAATTCCCTATACTTGTGGAGTCAGATAAAGACATGACAAAAAAATTGTTTTGATTCCTAGGTTGGATCACTAAATGCATGCTTCCTTGCAAAGAGGAATTTCGAAGTTGATGTATATGAAGCCAGGGAAGGTAAGCCAAGAGTGAAAATTGTGAAATATGGTTCTGATTCTTTGACATTTTCCTCTTTAGATTTTCTGAATTTAAACAAATTTTTTAATAAGAGAATTTGTTTATAACCTGAACTTTTGTACCCCCATAATGAGCTGAAAAAAAAATAAAATAAAAAAATAAAAATAATTGTTAAATTGTTTTAAAAATCTCAACTATCTAAATTTAATTTATTACTAATACAAATTTGCTATTAGTGTTTTCTTTAGAGGAGTTAAGAAGGTCTTTCAATTTGGTTCTGAATGCAGGTGCAATAATATACTCACCTTATACTAGGATTTAAGGTGTGTGTAACACGGAGTCTGCTCCCATGTCCTAGATATTCGAGTGGCTAAATTTACACGTGGAAGAAGCATTAACTTGGCCCTTTCGCACAGAGGACGGCAAGCCTTGAAAGCTGTTGGCCTGGAAGATCAGGTATCTTATTAATGCATTTTCCTTCCAGAAGATAATGCCTGATGGTTTTCAACAAGTGCGTGCACTTGATTTCATCTTGGTTCAAAGTGCCTTTTAATGCCAAGAACCTCTGCATGTAAACTCATTCTGCAAAGGTTTTCAAAATTGTAAATTTGGCAAGAGGGAGAACATTTGACACTTGAGACACCTGATAGGGGGACACTGCACTGTAACCCACCTGATAATTGCTTCTGACGCTGGGCTCTCAACAGGGTGGCAGATCGCCACCTATAGTAGATTTTCTTCATGTTGACTTAACATTGTAGAACTTCTCACTGTGTATCATGAAGCTTGGAAATGTAAACTGAAGTGATATATGTATTCTTCTTGATACTACTTTCAGGGTCAATGTGTCCTTGAGCTGATAATATAAGTAAATATAAGTGCCATTTGCATTCCCACAATTTTCTTCCAAACAGCAGCAGCCATGTGTGGGAAAACAATTTGCACTGGTTTTAGGAGATCTGAGTTTCACTCTTTGTGATGTCCCTTTTGTCATCATGAGAAAAATCACCTAATCTCTCCAATAATGGATCACTTTCCTCAATCTGTGATACTTGATTTAGATCCTTTAACTTTCAGTCAATGCTAAGATCTAAGGTAAAAAAAAAAAAAAAGTTTCAGGCCGGGCGCGGTGGCTCACGCCTGTAATCCTAGCACTCTGGGAGGCCGAGGTGGGCGGATCGTTTGAGCTCAGGAGTTCGAGACCAGCCTGAGCAAGAGCGAGACCCCATCTCTACTAAAAATAGAAAGAAATTATATGGACAGCTAAAAATATATATAGAAAAAAATTAGCCGGGCATGGTGGTGCATGCCTGTAGTCCCAGCTACTCGGGAGGCTGAGACAGGAGGATCCCTTGAGCTCAGGAGTTTGAGGTTGCTGTGAGCTAGGCTGACGCCATGGCACTCACTCTAGCCTGGGCAACAGAGAGAGACTCTGTCTCAAAAAAAAAAAAAAAAAAAGTTTCAGAAACATCATTTTCATTGAATAAGTTTCTACCAAGCTGGGCTTCTGTGGGTTTTTTTATTATTATTATTTTTAAATTTTGGGGGGAAAATCACATTTTAAAATCAATATCTATCTTATCTGCACAATGTCATGGTATAGTCATTGAAATCAATATTTCTGGTTTCATTTCAGATTGTGTCCCAGGGTATTCCCATGAAAGCCAGAATGATTCACTCTCTTTCAGGAAAAATGTCTTCCATTCCCTATGGGACAAGGTCTCAGGTAGGCTTAGCCCAGAGATCATTGGTCATGCAGGGGTATCTATCAAGAGCTCAAGTCAATAAAGTCTCAAAAGACCAAGGAGTAAGATATAGTTAAATTTCAGAAAAGTGAAATGAGGAGAGTGACTTGGATCTGAGACCAAAATTGGGTTCTTCACCCCCATCACTCTGTGCGTGTGTGTGTGTGTGTGTGTGTGTGTAAGAAAGGAGGGGGGTAGGTAAAGCATTGTTGGGAGTTCCCATCTGGGGACCTATGATAAATTTCAAGAGGGAGGAAATGGTCCCTCCCCCATCATTCTTGGTATTTCTCAACTCTTAAGAACTGAGTTAATGCTAAATTTACAGTGGCCCCTCAAACTTAAGTTTTTCCATCATTACTTTTATATCTCAGTTGAACATGGAGCCTCCTTGCCCTTTAAGAATTACATAAAATTGCTTAGAACTGCTCAATTCCACAGCCTGTGGAGGCACAAAGCTGTCCCCATATCCCCAGGATCTCAGCAAATCCCCGAGTAGCCCACCTTCGCTTGGCCTCCTCTTCCTCTCAGTACTCCACTCCCTCTCACCTGGTATTGGCTGTGGACTACAACAGTCCAGATATGAAATTCATCCTCTTCACCAATTTCTAGAAACAACACTCGCTCAAAAGACACAGGAGTCTGCTGAAGACCTACAGGTCATGGAGAGACCACATTGCACATGGGCTTGCAAATAATTCAGAAATCCCTGACCTGCAAAATTTGACCTCCAAAATCCTTCCTGACCACCTTTTCTGGTCTCTCTCCTTCAGATATTTGTTCTGGATTTGGTGTCCAGACTCTTCCTATCTTGCTGGATCCTCCTGTCTCCCTCCTAAATTGCCCTGGGAACTGTTAAAATATTCTCTACTGTACAGAACATATCAGAGTTTCCCAGTTCTTAATCCTAACCTTCTATGCTCAAAATAAAGGGCACATCCTTACTAGGAAATATTCTCATTTGAAGGTATTGGAGACAGAGAAAGTAAACCTTTGTCCTAAAGTATTTGAAATAGCACTTACAACTGTCATCTTATAAACCTCCACAGGAGATTTTCTAACCTCTTTCAGGTTTTGCTATTATTATCTTTTTGGTTGTAGGAGCCACTTTTAGCTCTTGTTTATTCTTCTTATTTATTCTTCATATGATCAACCTTTTATAATAAATTATTAGGGAAGTTTTACTTGTGGGAATGACTCAAACTTTTGGTTATGATAAGACACTGTCCAAAGGTATGGCATAGACCAGACAGGGACATCCTTGTGTTCCCATAGGACTGACTGACGTGTCGGTGAGTTCATGGATGATGTAAGCATGAACCAAGCCTGATAACTGATATGGAAAGAATATTTTCCCCACGTAAATGAGTCTTCATAATTTGAATGTTTCCTAACACGCTTTGAATAACAAGTTTGGTTTCTGTTGAAATGCAGTCTATTAATGACATAGAACACAAGAAAACAGGTCTATGAGGCAGAGAATGAAGAGGTCATGGCCCATCTTAATTTACACAAAGACAGGAAGTTCCTCCACAGTCATTGCCACCATGGTATGACCAAGTTATTTTTACACCAAGTATAGATTTAGCTTGTCAACAGAAAAGAACCAAAACTATGTACAATAATTTAAAGAGGTTTATTGTGAGCAAAATATGCATGATCACAGCCTGGAGAGCCACTCTCAAGAAGCCTTGAGCAAGTGGTCCCGCCGTGGTAGGGTTACAGTTTGGTTTTATACATTTTAGGGAGACAGAAATTGCATGTAAAATCATAAATCAATATGTGGAACGTGTATATCAGTTTGGCTCAGCAAGGCTGGACATCTTGAGGCAGGGGCTTATAGGTTACAGATGGGTTTAAAGATTCTTTGATTTGCAATTGGTTAAAGAAATGAAGTTTTGGCTGAGCGTGGTGGCTCATGCCTGTAATCCTAGCACTCTGGGAGGCTGAGGCAGGAGGATCGCTTGAGCCCAGGAGTTTGAGGTTGCAGTGAGCTGTGATAATGCCACTTCACTCTACCCAGGTTGACAGAGTGAGACTCTGTCCAAAAAAAGAAAACAAAAATGAACCTTTGTCTAAAGGTTTGGAATACTAAGTTAAATAAGGAAGTCTTTTAATCAGAGACAAGCCACTGGACATATACCAAGACTCTGTGATCTGTTAAATAAATTGATGTCTTGCAGGTATGGTTTAACCTTTGCCTTACAGGTGTGTCTGACCTCCCTTCTCCTCATGGCCGGCACCTCAACTTTAAGGTTTTTCTGGGATCCCATTGGCCAAGAGGGGGTCCATTCAGTCAGCTGTGGGACTTAAGATTTTATTTTAGTTCATTTTATTTTAGTTTAGTTTAATTTGAGGTTGCAGTGAGCTATGATGACACCACTGCACTCCACCCTGGGCAACAGCGGGAGACAGTGTCTCAAAAAAAAAAAAACATTGCTGATGTCCCATAATTTGGAAAATTATATGCTTTACATTTAAAAAAAAAATAGATTCACTTGAATTGAGAGCCTGTATTATGACTTTTGTGGGCCCTAGGTAGACACTTTTGCCTCTGTGGACTTCTTTTCCTATAAAATAATAAATATCAAAAATTAGATTTTATGAATACATTGGTATAAGGATGATTATAATCCAGGCTGGATTTATTATTATATATTCATTATTATTATACTTACTTTTTTCCTTCTGATTTTAAAATAAATTAAAATTAAAACATTTTCATGGACTCCTAATAATATTGTAAGCCCTAAGCACTGTGTCTGCCTTGCCTCATGGGACGGTCAGCTTTGCGGAATTGTCCTATAAAGCCAGCAACAACCAACACGCGTCCTAGTGAGGGATGGTCCTACTATTACCAACCCCCAGCTCCCTCTACAACCAACTAACACACACAAGCACACACGCCTTGTAATTGAAACGAAGGCCTTCAAAGTAGTCACTTTGGGAAATAGTACTTTTATTATAGAGATTCTATCATTACTGAAGTTTTTCTAACAGCTAAATTTAGAGACTAAAGATGAAAATAAGACATTTAGGATTTTTTTCTTAAAAATGAAAATATTTTCACTACAAGAGAAAGATTTGGTTTTTAAATGATCAATCTTTGAAAAAACCTAAATGTACACTTGGACATTGTATTACATATATTTGGTTAAAGTACTTATTTTAACACATTGACTGCCACCCTAGAAAAAAATTTTTTTTTCCTTGGGGCCACAGTGTTTTATTATAAAAATAGAATGAAAACTTTGAAAACAAAATGATCCTTTCTAATTTGTTATTTTTTATTGTTTTCTGTGTGTGAGTTATATGCAACTTGAAAAATAGTTCATACAGCTCCCAAGGTAAAAAAATGTATGAGTCGCATATGCTTCATGAGGCCCCAGGCTCAAAACTAGCAAGAGTTAAATACAACTCACAGGGCAGTTAATTTGTTTAAAAAGGCCACCTTAGCTAGATGGTTATAAAACTAAGCTTGCAACTCTCTGCTAAATAATAAATATTTCTACTGCTGAGTGAATAACTTAGAATTATATTCATCCATTCTCCAGAAACAAACAGTGTCTATTCTATTTTTCTTGCAGTATATTCTTTCTATAAGCAGAGAAAATCTAAACAAGGTTCTGTTGACTGGTAAGTCCAAAGCTTTTATTCACCAGTTGCCATTTTGAGTAAAGAGTATGAGACTGATATTGTCACATGATTTATTGGGATTTGTTCACTATTCCCTTTTATGGGTTAATGAAGAACAAGACTGTGTGCCTTACAAAGTCCTTCTTAAAAAGTAGTAGTAATACAGCCTCCAGTGTATCTGTTTCATCTTATCAGTTATCTAAATTAAAATCATTAATTTAACATGTACTGAATTCCTGTTGTCTCCTAGGCACTGGAATGAGTGAATGCTTACTCTCTAATGAAGAACTCACAGTCTAGTGGAACAACAGATAAACTCAAACAATTTGCAAAGTGACATGATAAAATTTGCCTTTCAGAAGGATGAAAAGCAGTAGTGTGAAGACTGATAAGGGGATATAATCTTCAGAGCATGGATATAATCCTGGGCAGAAAAATGAGGCCTTAGAATAAAGCTATAGCAATGTGGTTAGAGGGGAGGGAATAGATTCATGAAATCTGCAGGAGACCAAATAGGAGGTATACGAAGTTGAGAGAGAGGAAAATTTAAAATATAACCCTGAATTTTCTAATTTGAGTACCTAAAAAAGCCTGCCCACTAATGGAAAAGTCACTGGGTTGCAAATTAGATTTGTAGATTGGTGATCAATCAATGGATCCCTTCCTAAATTTAAGCCTAGTCTGTAGTACCTTTTCCTCTTCAGCATGTATACTAAACATATTCATTCCTAGCAAAACATGCCACCTAAATATTTCTGCTATGTTTTACATCAGACCCTCTTGATGTGGTTCAGCAGCCTCTGATCTTTGGAGAACAGAGTTTCCACATGATTTATCTTTGAACGGGGAAAAATTGAAAGCATTTCTGCTTAGAAATGGAACCAGACAAGGTTGCCCTCTATCACCCCTTCTATTCAACATAGTGCTGGAAGTCCTAGCCAGAGCAATCAGACAAGAGAAGGAAATCAAGGGCATCTAAATGGGAGCAGAAGAGGTCAAACTATCATTCTTTGCTGACAGTATGATCTTGTTATCTAGAAAACCCCAAAGATTCTGACAGGAGACTTCCAGAATTGATAAATAAGTTCAGCAAAGTCTCAGGTTACAAAATCAATGTACGCAAATCAGTAGCATTTCTATACGCCAACAACAGTCAAACTGAGAACCAAATCAAAGACTCAATCAATACCTTTCACAATAGCAACAAAGAAAATAAAATACCTAGGAATATATTTAACTAAGGAGGTGAAAGACCTCTACAGGGAGAACTATGAAACACTAAGGAAGGAAATAGCAGAGGATATAAACAGATGGAAAACCATACCATGCTCGTGAGTTGGCAGAATCAACATTGTTAAAATGTCTATACTACGCAAAGTGATCTACAGATTCAATGCAATCCCTATTAAAATACCAACATAATTTTTCACAGATCTAGAAAAAATAATTCTATGCTTTGTATGGTACACGAGAAGAAAAGAATTTATGAGGAAGACCCCAAAAGCAATCACAGCATCAACAAAAATAAATAAATGGGACCTGATCAACTTAAAAAGCTTCTGCACAGCCAAGGAAACTATCATTATAGTGAATAGACAACCTACAGAAAGGGAGAAAATATTTGCATGCTACACATCTGATAAAGGGCTGATAACTGGAATCTATACAGAACTCAGGAAAATCAGCAAGAAAAAAAATCAAACAACGCCATTGAAAAGTGGGCAAAGGACATGAACAGAAACTTTTCAAAAGAAGATAGACTAATGGCCAAAAAAAATTGAAAAAATGCTCAACATCTTTAATCATCAGGGAAATGCAAATAAAAAGCACAATGAGATATCACTTAACTCCAGTGAGAATTGCTTCTATCAAAAAGTCCCAAAACAACAAATATTGGTGTGGGTGCGGAGAGATAGGAACACTCCTACACTGCTGGTGAGACTGCAAACTAATATAACTCTATGGAAAGTAAATATGGAGGTATCTCAAAGAACTAAAAGTAAAACTACCATTTAATCCAGCAATCCCACTACTGGACATTTACCCAAAGGAAAAAAAGACATTCTATAATAAAGACATCTTCACCCGAATGTTTATAGCAGCACAATTCACAATTGCAAAGATATACGAACAACCCAAGTGCCCATCAATATATGAGCGGATTAATAAAACGCGGTATATGTATACCATGGAGTACTACTCAGCCACAAAAAACAATGGTGAAATAACACTTCTTGCATTGTCCTGGATGGAGCTGGAGCCCATTCTCCTAAGTAAATTATCATAAGAATGGAAAAGCAAGCACCACATATACTCACCATCAAATTGGAACTAATTGATCAACACTTATGTGCACATATGGAAGTAACATTCATCGGGTGTTGGGCAGGTGGGAAGGGGGAGGAGGGGATGGTTATATTCACACCTACTGGGTGTGGCACGCACCGTCTGGGTGATGGGCATGCTTATAGCTCTAACTTGGGTGGTACAAAGGCAATATATGTATAACATAAACGTTTGTATCCCTGTAATATTCTGAAATTAAAAAAAAATCTTTGTTTATCTACAGTCTTCTCACAGAGTGAGTTTGCAATGTGTCTGTTGAGTGGAATGGAAAGGAATAGAATTGAACTGAGGAGGAGTGCAATGGGGAAGTTCAAGAATTCAGTATTCTTAATCCATTTCTTGGGTTATATTTATAAGACTGTCTTTTGGATGGTTAGATGGGTAAAGTTGGAGTGGTTTGCTAGATATATTCATGCTAATCTTTTTAAAAAAATTTTTAAATTTTTTTTGTAGAGTTGAGGGTCTTGCTATGTTGCTCAGGCTGATCTCAAACTCCTAGCCTTGAGCCATCCTCCTGCCTTGGCCTCCCAAAGTGCTGGGATTACAGGCATGAACCATAATACCTGGGCCCAATTAAAGAATTGATCTTTAAGATCAATTCATGTTGATCCTAAAGAAAGCAAATGAATGACCAAATAGCTTTTTAAAAACATGGTACAGCAGACCTAAGACAACCTTCTTTTAGCGTCCTCTAAATTTATGAAGATAAAAGTAATAGCAAACATTCATTGAGAGGCCAGGCACTGTTAAGTGTTTTATATGCATTGATTTACATAACCCTCCCAATGACTGTGTGAGGTGGGAATTATTTTTATCTCAGTTTTACAGATGGTGAAATGGAGGCTTAGAGAGCTTGGGTCACAATAAGTAGTGTAGAATCTGGGTTTGAATTTGAGTCTATTTATTCCAAAGTGCATATTTTTATTTTTTTATTTTATTTTATTTTTTATGTATTTATGAGCCGAGTCCCGGGTGCAAGTCCCACAGCTCAGGGAAGCACACAGCGTGTGGGGACCAAAGTGCATACTTTTAACTATTACAGTTTCTGCCTCCAATATTGTATATAAAACATCTACTGATACTAAGGAGCTAAAACGTGGGAAAGGTACAATCTTGGCACACACATCGGAAGTTCCCCTGATTGTTTTTCATTAAAAATGTGCTGCACAGCATGCGATTTCATAAATGCCATCAGCACGTCAATAAAATGAATGCTGAGCCTCCTGACTGCTAAAATTTGTTTGGCACATAAGGTTCTTTATTTCTTTACAAGGCATCCAATGTGTCAGCTACTCATTCCACGTATCCAACCAGTTATAAGTGCTCATTCTTCCCTAATAAAACAATCTCTCCTTTGAAAACATCACCACTGAATCATTTCCCTGTATCAGCATTTCATGTAGGATTGTTTCATGGTTCAATCACTATTCTGTGAGATGTTAATAATTATGTTAAGTAAAATAATAAAACAGACAAAAGTATACGTGGCCAAATAAGTTTGCCAAATCCTGCATCAAGAAGTTCGAAGTCTTTTTTTTTTTTCCTTGCAGTACTTCTCAGGGCTTTTATTATACTGGTGTGTGTTGCAGACCTTCCAAAGCAGCACTGTCCCAACATGTGTCCACAAATGCCAGACATGTGTATAATTTTCAACTTGATAGTAACTATGTTTAAAAAAACTAAAAAGATACAAGTGAAATTAATTTTAATAAGGTATTGTCACCTAATAGATCCAAAATATCTTTTCAATGTGTAATCAATATAAGAAAGTTATTCATGAGACATTGTCATTCTTTTTATATATGTATTTTTGTCCTAATTAGCCAAGATCCAGTGCATACAACACATCTCAGTTCAGACTGGCCACTTTCCAAGCACTCAACAGCCACATGTGGCTGGATACCAGGACAGCCCAGCCCAGGACATGGTATTCAGCATTTCTCTACTATCTTTGACCACGAAACAGTTTTTTTTAGGGAGTATTCACCAGGACTAATAATATTCTGTGGAAAATTCTTTGGGATGTAATACTATATGTTATGTAAAAAATAAAAATAATTTCTAAAAATAGTTTATTTCACAAACACATTTTGTGTTTCTAAAAGATAACCTTAGCATACCAGCCAAAACTTTGATTTCTCGAAAGTTATTTGCCAAAATATTTCTTATACATAGATACGTTTCTTCGGCTTAAGGTCTCTCAGATTTTAATATTCTAAAATTTCCAATCTTACATTCAAGAAGGTTAAAATCTTCAAACCCGAAATCAAACTCAAACAGAACAGAGTAAGACGAAACCGGAAATGAAGAGGGGAGATAAGTACGGACAGGAATATTGAAGTAGAACTTGGAACCCCTGGCTTATTTTCCTTAATGTTTTTTTCAAAGTCAAAATTCTTTTTTATTTATGTTTTTGACATACAAAAAGTTGTACATAGTTAACGCATACCATTTGCTGAGTTTAGTTTTTAATTTTTTACTTTGTGTGATCTCAGTCATCTCACATCCTCTCCTTCCAGGACCTTGGTTATTCTGCCTTTTAAGATGAGGGTTTTCAACTACATCATCTCTGAGCTCTATTCCGGCTCTAACACCTGGATCCTGACTTGTCCCTTAAGAACCATAAATAGGCTGTAGCTATAGATCTATTCATAAGCACCAATAGAGACAAAATCATATTTTGCTACTGTAACAACATGATTAATAATTCAGAAAATAAAAGTCACTCAATTCCATAGATGGTTAGCAGGCAAAGTAGAAAATCCCTAAAATAATTTGGTTCTATTTGTTGAGAAGTTTCAAAGCTTCTTACTCACTTTTGCCCCCGAACTATTCCAGTGTTTAATTTCAAAGAGACTTGGCATCAATAATCTATATTTGTGACAAATTTGATCAGAAGTCCAGAAGACTTGCTAAAAAGACATACCGAAACATGCAACACATGAAAAAGAAGTTTAGTTAATATTTCCAGTCACAAATAAATCCTTAAATTAGTGGCAATTTTTGAAATATGTGGTGCTTGTTTCCTTCCCAGGGTACTAAAAATTGCAGTGATGTGAGAGTTTGTATTAATCCAACGGAATCAGTTTGTTTTGTTTTGTTTTGTTTTTGAGATGAGGACAGCTGATTTTTATTCATCCTATTTTAGTAACAAATTATACTGGAACATTGGCCAAATGGTTTTCAAATCACCATTGAAACGAATTTATTTTTACATAGTTAAGTATAAACATCTCAATCATACCTTTCCCAGAAAGTGATTACTATTTCAATTTGATTAAGTGAAATGAAAATTGAAATTTCATTTCTATTTGCCTTCTTTCTTTCTTTCCGCAGCTGTTGAGAAATGCCCCAACGTGAAGGTGCACTTTGGCCACAAGCTGTTAAAATGTAACCCTGAGGAAGGAATGATCACGGTGCTTGGGTAATCACGGGTCAGGTTTTTGGCTTTAGGGGTAAAGACTTGGTGGAGAATTGTGTCTGTAAAGTTTGTTCTTTGTGGCTCTTTTGAAAGAGTCAAATGATTACTGAAAAGATAATTCACATGGTCTTTAGATTCAAGGAATTTTGTGTTGAAAACAGGCCCTGCATGTCTTCTGAATACCGACACCAGTGATTCTTCTATATTCTCGTGCTCACTCGCCTTTCTACAGTGCTGGGTTTGAAACTGGTGACTGTACTCTGCTTCGGACTCTCTCCTCCCTTGAAATGAGTGACCCTCCCAGACCCCGCTCCTCCTGTTCTCTTTCCAGGTGCTGTTTCTCTGCCTCTCCTCAGCTGATTCTGTCATATTTCCTCTAAATTAGTTCCAAGCCTCATATCCCACTCTTAAGATGTTATGGGTTCACGGTCATGGGTTCGACAATCACCTGTAAATTCACATCTCTAAAATAAACATCTCTGGTCTGGTTTTCTTTCTTCATGCTCAATCCTGATCAAAGTCTTAATCAGTTAATGTTGATTTCCCATCAAACGTCTTTGCAGGAACATCTCGCCATTATTTCAAATGCAACTAAAACCTTGATGGTCTTTCTCCCAAAATATGTCCCATTCCTGTCTTCTCTAGTACTATACCCTAGTACTATTGCCCAGGTAATTAGAATAATTTCTGGTGTGTCCTTTTTTCCTGTTCTCTCCCATTAAATCTATAAACACTCTCCAGTCTTTCTTACTCCTGGCTTCAGAGTCTGTCTTCCTCCTGCGGCAGGACGGGGCTTAGGGCTCTTGTCCCTGCATGTGTAGGCTGTTGTTATCACCTCATCCCTGTTTTCCCCTCCCCTCTGCATTCTACCTCCTCTTCAAACTGCCAAGTAAAGTTTTTTAAATTACCGCTCTTCATACATCATCCTCCTAATGGAAAAATTCATTTTCTCCCTTTTGCCAGAATAATGTATTTAAACCTTTTGTCTTAAAATTCAAAATTCTCCTGTTCTCCTCCTGCCTTTCCCTCCCCACATTGTATCGTTTTCTTAAGCTCATCTTCTGATGCCTTCTTCTCAAGCCAAATGTTTTGCTCCTAGAAAATGGGGGTGACATCCCTGTGACTGTTCACACTAAGTCATTTATACACTTGGCACGTATGAATACATTGTTCATTCATACACTAGGAATACGTTGCCCCCTTTTCAAGATTCTCTTCCTTCACGCAGAATTCAACTCTGTGTCACACTTCTGTGGCCCAGCACATCTTTGGTAATCAGTACGGTTGTGTGCAATTCTCATAAGCAAACTCATGACTGGGAAACATGTTTTTATCTTAATTTTATATCTATTGACTCTAAGTCAGATATGTAAAAGTGAGTTTTTCTAAGTTATTCATTGAGCCACCACTTTTCATAGCCAGGTAGGGGGACATTATTATTATTTTCACCATGGGATATTTTGTTTAGGATGGTCCATTCTATTTTTCAGATCTGACAAAGTTCCCAAAGACGTCACTTGTGACCTCATTGTAGGATGTGATGGAGCCTATTCCACGGTCAGAACTTACCTCATGAAGAAACCTCGCTTTGATTACAGTCAGCAGTACATTCCTCATGGGTACATGGAGTTGTCCATTCCACCCAAGAATGGAGACGTAAGTCTTTCCCCTCTTCTGTCTTCTTTCCACAGCCCTCCCCCCGCACAAGTGGAGAGCACATCCCAGTGCAGTGGTTCCCGGCAGCACATCTTGATCACTCCTGAGGTCTGTCACAACCACCTTGTAATTAATAACACTCTGGGATGCACAGGTATCTCTTTCATAATATCATTCTCACTCCCTCCCTTTTTGATATGCTCTCTTGAGTGAAAAAGAAAGGAGAGAGGAGTCACAACCACCCTATGGGAAACACACAGGGGGTTTGCATTATGTAATAATGTTATCTAAATTGTTTTTAACCAGCATTTCTAACCTTTAATATTGCAGCAGATGATAAGCAAAATTGGTTTGATCTGTCATTTCTCTTCCCTCCCTTACCTTTGGAGACATAAAAGAATGTAGAAGTGGTCAAAACACAGCAAGAAAGAAAAGTAAGGATATTTCCTCATCCAGTGGTTTCCTCACTACCCACCTAAAACACCGGCTCATCTATGGCTTTTCCATTTTGCTCAGCAAGTTCACCCAACCCGAAGCCACTGTCCTTCACATCTTACCTCATCTATACTTTCCTCTTCCTTATGAATCCTTTGTTTTAACCACTCCAGACCCACACGTTTTTGCCTGCCAAGCTTTTGTTTCCTATACTTCTAATGTGACACCAAAGCGCTCATTGTCTGTCTACCACTTGTATCACTTTTAAAAATAAGTTATTTGGCTTTTCATATGTGTCCATCTTGCCTATTCAACTGCACAAGAAGACCTCTGAAGTCAAGGAGATATGCACTTATTTATTTCTATCTGTGTGTTGGGCTTTCTTTGAGGCTGAAAAAGCAAGAAAAGCATGATCGCTTCTCCTGAGACACAAATAACTATAATACAGTGGGAAAATGTTAGGTAGAAGACTATGCTGTTGTTTCAGTGTTCTTCTTACCATGTCAGATACACATGGAAGGTGCTCTCTAAGTATTTGTAGAAAGTAATACAAATTGGAAATACTTGGAATAATGATTGCACATTTTTATGTATATCATTAATACCCTTGGGAGCTTTCAAGAGTTTGAGTCAATTGGGTCTTTGGGTCCATTGGTCTACCCAAGCAATCAATACTTAGGCTGTTATTGTAGGCATTGAAAGGGAGTCACTAAGGAGACAAGACTCCTCTGTACTATTTGTGTTTTAGAAAACAAATGATCAGAATGTCTTATCGTTGTAGGATTTTTTCTTTCAAAGTTTTTTGTAAAAATTATTTTTAAAATTTTGATTTTGGCTCATGAGATTTAATCTTAAGACTTTTCTGTCCAGTATAGATAAGTGCAAAATAAGGCAAAAAATAAAGTAAAAGACTATTACATATATACCTATCCACATTTATATTTTTTATATATACATATATTTTTATGCATATATGTGTGTGTGTATATATACATACAGAGAGAGAGAGAGAGAGAAGTGAGAGCATATTATACTGTGTTCTCAAATCTTGAATTATATTAATACCTGGTATCAAAACCCCCCCTAAGGTTGAGTTTATAAGAACAGAACACAACATATTTTTCAAGGCAACTACTACTTTATGTAGCAATAGATGTGCATGTCACCATGCATATGTTACTGGTTTAAATTACTATGGAAACAATTATAAAGCAGAGTTAGTTTTATAGATGTGCTATATTAAGCACTAATCAAACTTACATCCTTTTTTTCCTGCAGTTTGCCATGGAACCCAACTATCTGCATATTTGGCCTAGAAATGCCTTTATGATGATTGCACTTCCTAATACGGTAGTATAAACTCCCTTATCAACTAATTTTGCATCTATAATTAATTTTTTGCTGCTTTTGTACTTAGCATGTGTATACGTAATTGATCTTTTCATTGTTTAATCTATATAGTGATCATATGTTTTAAACTTTGGAGTTAGTGAGGAAAAACCCACAGGGCTTCTAATCATTAGTATCTACTTTGGCAAGAAGAGTTAACTAACATCAATGAATGACAGGAGTTTATGTGTAGTGGTGCCTGTCATCTCCACCAAGATAGGGCAGGAGGAACTTGTACTCCATGAAACCAAAGAGATGTTCTTCCAGCCTTCAAGGTCTGTAGGACGCTGCAATACATATTGTCAAAAAAGAGCATGGTTTTTCTTTCATTAAACCCTAAGGGCTTTTTTCTACTCATTTCCCTGGTTAGTTGCTATCTGTCCTAGGGTCAGTGCCTATGGTGTTTGCCTGGTGAAAATGGAGAGTTTACAGTGTAGAAATTCTCCTGATAACCGAGGCGGCCAGAGAGCACCCCTGGAACTTGGCAGAGTTTTTCTCTGGGAGGGAACAACGTGATGGCTCCCTGCCTGTCTGCTTGGACAGTCTTTCCAAGAGTTGGTCACAGCAAGAAGCCCTTTGATTTAGGGATCAGCTTGCAGCGTCAGATCACCCAGCCCCCGTTCCCTCTCACTCTGTTCCTCTTCTCACAGAACAAATTGTTTATGTGCACTTTGTTCGTGCCCGTTTGCCCCCATTCCCTCTCACTGTGTTCTTCTTCTCACAGAACAAATCATTCACGTGTACTTTGTTCATGCCCTTTGAAGAGTTTGAAAAACTTCTAACCAGTAGTGACGTGCTGGATTTCTTCCAGAAATACTTTCCAGATGCCATCTCTCTCATTGGAGAGTAAGTTTCAAGACGTGCAATTGTGCCTTTAGCTCCACTGACTTGAGTTATTCTAAATGCAAAACAAACAAAAAAAAAGTTATACATCTTATTGCAGTTTTGGTTAAACCTGATGGATCCATGCAGTGACCTGGACAGAAACATACATTAGAGCAAAAGTCTTAAGTGGATGTTGTGCTGTGAGCAGGAATTCTAAAAAAACCCATGCTATGGCCAGTTTCTCCGGGAAAGATCAGCCACCAATGTCCCTAAGCTTTTGTGCATCTTGTGCAGCCTCTTTAGGCCTGTTGAGGCTTGGCATGCCACAGAGACAGGCTGTGCTTTTTCCTACTGTAGATACACAAATATTTAGCATAGCAGATATATCTGGCAGCCTCAAGTCTCAGATCCACCACTTACTAGCCACATAAGCTTTCCTATGTTTCAGACCCTTCATGATAAATGGTTGATAATAATACCTATGTCAAAGGGTTGAGAACTAAATGAGATCATGCCTGTAAATCACTCAGCGCAGGGCCTGGCACGTATTAAGCTCCCCACAGTTGACAACCAATTGTCTGGTTTATGACTTGCTGCTCCTCTGGCCCATGACAACATCACCCTCCACATGGACTTTGTCACGTGTTCTCATTCAATGCCTCTGCTCCCACTGTCCTCCCTCCTGGAATCCAGCTCACTTGCTATAGCCAAGGGTGTCCCATGGAGGCAGCACAGTATTGCAGAAAGAGTAGGCCTTAGTCAGTTCAGGCTGCCGTGACAAAACTACCCTAGACTGAGTGGCTTGTAAATGACAGCAATTTATTGCTCACAGTTCTGGAGGCTGTGAAGTCCAAGATCAAGTCACCAACAGATTCGGTGTCTGGTGAGGTCCCACCCACTTCTTGGTTCATAGGTGGTAGTCTTTTCACTGTGTCCTCACAGGGTGGAAGGGACATGAGATCTTTCTGGGGGTCCCTTTTATAAGAGCACTGATCCCACTCATGAGAGGTTCCACTCTCAAGACCTAATCACCACCCAAAGGCCCCACCTCCCAATGTCATCGCATTGGGGTTTAGGAGTTCAACACAGGAATTTTAGATGGACATAAACATTTAGTCTATAGCAGAGTGAGATTTTAATACTGCTTCTACCCCTTACTGCCTTGAGTCTCACCTTTAAAATGGGTATCAGAATACTTACCTTAACACAGTTGTGAAAATTAAATGAGCTAATTATGTAAAAGAGATAGCCCACTGGCTCATAATAGGTCTTGTAAAAAATTGCCAGTTCACATTTTTTCCTGCAGACTAATTCAGTCTATATTGATCCCTTTTTCCCCAACCATGAAGAGAAATCTTTGCACACCAAAATTAGCCCTTATATATATTTAAAACTGGTTCCATGGCTATTTTTTTACCTCTCTAGCCAGATTTAAGATTCTATGTACTGTTTCTCCACTATAGCTTCCACAAAACTCTATAGATGCTTTATAAAATTAGGGTTTTTTTTTTCCTTTTTCACTATAAGCATTATGTGTTACAATAGATCTCTTGAACTTATTCCTCCTAACTGAAATTTTGTACTCTTTGATCAACATATTCCAATCCCCCAAATACTAGTTTGATTGCTTTTGTACATTTCCAAATACATAAAGGTTCATATTAATTTTAATTTTGGTTTAATTTTATTGTTGTTTAACCAAATACACAATAGCATTTGTTTGACTTCTTTCTACTGAAGCTTAAAATATACCCATGTATTTGAAAATTTCATGGTCCATGTGTATGATAGTGAAGTTTTCATAACATATGACACAGAAATATTCAAATTATTCAAATGCAGCCAAACTTGCTCTTTTTGGATGTGATTAACATTGTTGCAGACCAAAAAGGTAAGAACAATGGAATTTTAAGACTGGAAGAAACTTTATTTTTTCCCTTTCCTTTTTTCTTCCCAGCATTCTTGTATATTTTTCAACAAAATTCGCTGGTAAGAAATTCAGTAAATCTAAAAGAATTTAGCAATATTTAATACCTAATTTAATGTCTTTACATTCTGATTATCTCCCTCTGAAGGAGAGAGCTGGTCCAAGACTTCTTTCTGTTGCCTGCCCAGCCCATGATATCTGTAAAGTGCTCTTCATTTCACTACGAATCGCACTGTGTATTGATGGGAGATGCAGCTCATGCCATGGTGCCATTTTTTGGGCAAGGAATGAACGCGGTGAGTTCTTTTTTCCTAGTTAAGTCCCTGAAATATCTCCATGTCAGTCTCAACTAAACAGTCTTAAATTAAAAAAAAAAAAAAAAAAACATGTCTAAGAATATCCCCACATAATCTCCGAGAACACAATCAATTCAACAATCATACCAGTTGTTTAACTAGACTGATCACCAACCCACTCAGGATCTAGATTACTTGATCTAGTAATCCATAGTAGAAAAAAGCAGAAAGTATATTATAGTTATTTCTTGGTATTTCTGGGGAATTGGTTCCAGTACACCTGTGGACAGCAAAATCTGCTCAAGTTCCTGTTATAAAATGACATAGTATTTGCACATAATCTATTTGGCATCCTGACATATCCATTTTTCTTTTTAAAAAAAATTATTTTTAATTACATGGGTAAATAATAGTTGCATATATTTATGGGGTACATGTGATGTTTTGATACAGGCATACAATAGGTAATGGTCAAACAGAGTAATTGAAGTATCCATCTCCTTAAGCATTTATCATTTCTTTTTATTAGGAACATTCCAATTCTACTCTTTTAGTTATTTTAAAATATACATTAAATTATTATTATCATGCTACCAAATACTAGATCTTATTCTAACTATATTATTGTACCCATTAACCATCTCTCTCCCCACTACCCTTTTAAGCCTCTGGTAACCATCATTCTACAATCTAACTCCATGAGTTCAATTGTTGTTTATTTATTTATTTTTAGCTCCCACATATGAATGAGAACATGCGATATTTGTCTTTCTGTGCCTGACTTATTTCACTTAACATAATGTCTTCCAGTTCCATCCTTGTTGTTTCAAATAACAAGATTTTATTCTTTTGTATGGCTGAATAATATTCCATTGTGTATATGTACCATATTTTGGATGATTGGATATTTTCTTTATCCAATCATCCATTTATGGTCATTTAGGTTGATTCCATGCATATGGTGCTGTAATAAACATGGGAGTGCAGATATATCTTTGACATAGTGATTTCCTTTCTTTTGGGTATACACCTGGTGGTGGGATTGTTGGATCACATGGTAGTTCTACTTTTAGTTTTTAGGAACCTCCACACTGTTTTCCATAGTGGCTGTACTAATGTACATTCCCCCTCACAGTATAGGAGGGTTCCCCTTTTTCTACATCCTTGCCAGCATCCACTGTTGCCTGTCATTTGGATGAAAGCCATTTTAACAAAAGTGAGATGATATTTCATGGTAGGTTTGATTTGTATTTCTCTGATGAGTAGTGATGTTGAGCATTTTTTCATATACCTGTTCGCCATTTGTATGTCTTCTTTTGAGAAATATCCAATCAGATCTTTTTCCTGTTTCCTAATCAGATTATTTGGTTTTTTCCTATTGAGTTGTTTGAGCTCTTTATATTCTGATTCTTAATCCCTTGTCAGATGGGTAGTTTACACATATTTTTTCCTGTTCTTTGGGTTGTCTCTTCACTTTGTTAATTGTTTCTTTGCTGCATAGATGCTTTTTAGCTTGATGTAATCCCATTTGTCCATTTTTGCTTTGGTTGCCTGTGCTTTTGAGGTCTTACTCAAAATATCTTTGCCAAGACCAAGGTCTTAGGGTGTCTTCCCAATGTTTTCTACTAGTAGTTTCATGTTTCAGATCTTAGATTTATGTCTTTAATCCATTTTGAGTTGATATTTGTATATGGTGAGAGATAAGGGTCTAGTTTTATTCTTCTGCATATGAATATCCAGTTTTCTCAGCACCCTTCATTGAAGAGACTGTCATTTCCCCAGTGTATATTTTTGGGGAAATGAATTCACTATAAATGTGTGGATTTACTTCTGGGTTCTCTGTTCTGTTCCATTGGTCAGACTGTTCCATTGTCTGTTTTTATGCCAGTACCATGCTGTTTTGTTTACTATAGCTTTGTAGTACAATTTGAAATGAGATAATGTGTTTCTTCCAGTTTTGTTTGTTTTGTTCAGGGTGGCTTTGGCTATTCTGGGTCATTTGTGGCTCCATATCAATTTCAGGACTATTTTTTCTACTTCTGTGAAGAATGTCCTTGCAGTTTTGATAGAAATTTCATTGAACATGTGGATTGCTTTGCTTCTAGGTTTTGCAATTTATCAGCATATAGTTGCTCTTAATAATCTCTAATGATCCTTTGAATTTCTGTGGTATAAGTTGTAATGTTTTCTTTTTCATCTCTGATTTGATTTATTTAGGTCTTCTTTCTTTTTACTTTCTTTATTACTTGAAATTTCTGACTTAGTACTGCTTTTTCTGTATCCCACAGGTTTTGGTATGTTGTGTTTTCCTTTTTGTCTTTTTCAAGAAGTTTTAAGATTTCCTTCTTAATTTCTTCATTGACTTGGTGTTCATTGAGGAGCATATTTTTTAATTTCTGTGTGCTTGTACAGTTCCAAAGTTACTCTTGTAATTGATTTCTACTTTAATTCCATTGTGATCAGAAAAGATAGTTGATATGCTTTTAGTTTTTAAAACTTTTTGACACTTGTTTTGAAGCCTAATTTGCTTTAATTTTTTTTTTTTTTTTTTTGGAGACAGAGTCTCGCTCTGTTGCCCAGGCTAGAGTGCGGTGGCGTCCTCCTAGCTCACAGCAACCTCAAACTCCTGGGCTCAAGCAATCCTACTGCCTCGGCCTCCCGAGTAGCTGGGACTACAGACATGCACCACCATGCCCAGCTAATTTTTTATATATATTTTTAGTTGGCTAGATAATTTCTTTCTATTTTTAGTAGAGACGGGGTCTCGCTCTTGCTCAGGCTGGTCTTGAACTCCTGAGCTCAAACAATCCACCCGCCTCGGCCTCCCAAAGGCTAGGATTACAGGCATGAGCCACCGCGCCTGGCCTTTAATTTGCTTTAATCTTAAATTATAGGAGCTAAATTAATATGTGAGTAGTTTTATCCTATCATTAAATTGCTATAAATGTGAACCTCAAAAACCTGAATAGTTTAAATATAATTCTAAAACTCATGGTAGAGCAATATAATTATTTGTTCTTCTCAAAGAAGCAATGGAATCCATCAGAATTACAATAATTTAAAATCTTGGTCAAATTCTAAATTATTATTTTTTATATATATATATATATATATACACACACACACACACAAAGAGAGAGAGACAGAGAGAGAGAGAGAGGGAGATAGATATATGAGTTGGACAAAAACAACACCATCAAGCATGCAATTGATGGTTTTTTATAATCATAATTCAATACCAGGTAACAATTCAACTACTTTGTACTGGTTGAGGATATACAGGCTATGAATTATACTCGCCAATGGAAAGTCTGTTCAAAATTGCTATGAATTTTTTTTCTCATTTTTTTTCTTGTTTCAGGGCTTTGAAGACTGCTTAGTATTTGATGAGTTAATGGATAAATTCAACAATAATCTTAGTAAGTAAAATTTCTCAATTGGACATGGACTGCCTCTGCTGATTAATTGTTTACTCATTTCTGATCCTCAGTGATCACAAACACATGATGTATACTCCCTGTTCAAGATTATACATTTTTCTATTAACAGAATTTGCCACTGTTGTTGCCCGTTTCAGACAATGAACACCCAGAGAGGGAAACCTAGTTTCTTTTACGTTTGTACGGGAAGGTCTGTGCTATGATCCATAAAAAGATAAAAGTTCAGAATACCAAAGCTTGGCCATGGTACGGTTTCTCTCCCTTTTCAACCTAGGTACCTGCATCTCATACAGCAGGTCCTCAGAAACACTCCCAGAAGCTCCAGTGCTTTCTTGCTTTTTGCCCTACCAAAGTTTGCATCTGATACGTCCATTTGCTTTTTCATTAAAATTGATGCAGCCAATATATTATTTTACAACTATTGAAGTTTTAGGGTTTTATGTACTTCTGGAATTAAATTAAATTGTGTACAATTATATATATAAATTTTATATGTATGTATGTGTATATATAACTTTTATATACATATATAAGAAAGTGCAAACAATAGCCTAACAACTGAATAACCTTTTTCTGCTTCCCAGCATAACATGTTCTCAATGGCTACTTCTGAATTTAAACCCTTTTCAGTAAAGGATAGACTAGAGAACTGGCCTTAAACTTACACCAGATTCAAGTCTGACTCACCAAGTTATTAGCTGTGTGATCTTGAACAAGTCATTTAACCCTCCTAAACCCTCAGTTCTTTTTCATGTATATAAATAATACCAACTTCAAAGAGTTGTAAAGGTTAAATAAAATAATGTCTATAAAGCTTTAAAAAGAAAAAGTCTGGCATAAAATAAGTTCACAGTAAATGTTTGTCATGGTATCATAGCAAGTCTGGACACTGGTGCCTGGGTCTGAAGAGATTATAGGTTTTCGGGGAAAATTTCTTCTGTTTTGTTTTTCCTTCCTTTCCCAGTCATCTCACTCAAACACTTGGGATCCAGAAGCATTTTGTTTGCTGCCTTCTTAACCCTCATGTGATTAGTTTCCATGATGGAGGTAGATGGAGGATTCATGTATCTGAGCAGGCTGTGGTTTGGGGAACTAGAGAACAAAGACAAAACAATAATTGTGAAAAATAATCATAACATCACTCAGCATTTAATATGTGTTGGGTATTGTCTTAGTCCACTTTCCATTGCTATAAAGGAATAGTTGAGACTGGGCAATTTATAAAGAAGAGAGGTTTGTTTGGCTCACGGTTCTGCAGGCTGTACAAGAAGCATGGCACCGGCATCTGCTTCCGGTGAGGGCTTCTCACTGCTTCCACTCACGGTGGAAGGGGGAGGGGAGCAGGCATGTCACGTGGTGAGAGAGGGAGCAGGAGAGAGACAGGGAGGTGTCACACTCTTTTTAACAATCAGATCTCATGAGAACTAATAGAGTGTGAACTCACTCATTGCTGTGGGGAGAGCACCAAGCCATTCATGAGGGATCTGCCCTCATGACCCAAACACCTCCCATTAGACCCTACCTCCCACATTGGGGATCAAATTTCAACATGAAGCCAGGCATGGTGGCTCATGCCTGTAATCCCAGCATTTGGGGAGGCCGAGGCAGGAGGATTCCTTGAGGCCAGGGCTTTGAGACCAACCTGGGCAACATTGCAAGACCCCATCTCTATAAAAAAATTTAAAATTCAGCCAGGCTTGGTGGCACGTGCATGTAGTCCTAGCTTATAGGGAGGCTGAAGCTGGAGGATTGCTTGAGCCCAGGAGTTACAGTGAGCTATGATGACACCACTGCACTCAAGCCTGGACAACAGAGTGAGACCCTGTCTCTAAAAAAGAAGAAAAAGAATTTCAGCATGAGATTTGGAGGAGATAGATATCTAAACTATATTAAGTATCTTGCTATTTTTTAAATGCATTATCTTATTTGGTCCTCACAAGAAGCATGGGATACAGGTACTATTCTTGTTCCCATTTTACAACTGAGGAATTAAAGCTTAGAGATGGTTAAGCAACTTGCCCAAAATCATGTAGCTAGGAAGTGGTAAAGCTGGGACTTGAACTTAGGTTTTCTGACATTAGAAATGATAATCTCTAATAACTAGAGTTGTTAGGCTGTGTAGAGGTAACACCAGTTAGTCATTCATTGTCAAATATTTATTTAATATTGACTATACACAGGTTAAGATTTCAAACATGAAATCCAGGAGCTGCCTTCTAGAAGTTCACAGGATAATCGGGGAGCTGATGTTTAAGCTGATAAAGTGTCTTAGGTACAATGAAACAAGTGTGTACAAGGTACCAAAGGAACACAAGAAAGAGGAGCAAATTCTAATAACTGGAGAGGGGGGTCATTTACAGTCATATTTATTATGAACTGTTTTCCATTTGTGAAATAAGAAAAATAATGATCTTACTAATCAACAAGTATAATATATATTAACTTCATTGTAACTTTTATTTAATCACAACAGGAAATTCTCTATGGGTTTTTTTTTTTTTTTTTTTTTTTTGGTTATGGAGTGGTAGTAAAAAGCAAAAAAAGCAAAAAAAGTCAATAGAAGAAAGAAGAGGATGAAAAAGATAACAGCAAAGGATGACAGACATAATAAAATCCCTAAGTGGGAGAATGATATTCAGATGATGGAGGAATTAGCACTCAACAGAAGAGAAACTTCTGAACGTTGAGGATGGGTCGTGAAAGAATGAACACTTTCAATGGGGGAACAGGAAGCTCATTCAACAATCACTTATAAAAAGCATACCATGGGTCAGGCACTGCTAGAAACTAGGGTAAGACAATAGTATGTATAGCTTAGAGTCTAGCAATCTAGGCACTGAATAATGTGTTAAAACTGTGGGGTGACAGGGACACTTAATCTGGTATAGGAGATCATGAAAGACCTTCTGGAACAAATTATACTTAAACTGATATCTTAAGGATAGAGAGTTCATCAAACAGAAAACAGCTTGTGCAAAGCTGCTCAGGTAGGAAAGAGGATGGCACTTTGGAAAACAATCCTAGAGATAATGGAGAAGTGGATCATCCAGATTATACCATATTAGAGAATTTTATGTTCTTTAAAAGAATGAAAAGCCATTTAAAAAAAAAAAAAAAAGACTTCAACCAGAGGAAATTGTGGACAATATATCAAAACAGTGGTCAGCAAACTTTTTCTCTATAGGACCAGACAGTAATAGTCCAGACTCTAAAGGCCACATACAGTCTCTGCTGCATCATCATCTTTATGTTTTGTTGTGTTTTCTTTTTACAACTCTTTGACCCCTGGAAGACAGTAGAAGCCAATAAGGGCAGGTAGTGGGAACATTCAGCAGAGGATATCAAAGTAGTCTGCTAGGGAGGAGCTGACTGATGGTAGCTTGGGAGAGAATGGTCATAGTGAGAGAAAGGAGACTAGATGTAAGATTTTAGACTTTGAATTGACAAGGCTTGCTTTTTTGTATGTTACTGTTTTTTGTTTGGTTTTGGGTTTTTTGGTGTTTTTTCTTTTTCTTTTTTTGAGACAGAGTCTTGCTCTGTTGCCCGGGCTAGAGTGCCGTGGCATCAGCTTAGCTCACAGCAACTTCAAACCCCTGGGCTTAAGCGATCCTTCTGCCTCAGCCTCCCAAGTAGCTGGGACTACAGGCATGTGCCACCATGCCCGGCTAATTTTTTCTATATAATTTTAGTTGTCTGGCTAATTTCTTTCTATTTTTAGTAGAGATGGGGTCTCGCTCTTGTTCAGGCTGGTCTCTCTATGGGTTTTGTTCAATAGTCATAGATTGTTTGTCTTATAGAATGGCTATTCATAGTTTTAAAAGAATAGAGAGGACATTGGTAGTAAATATACCATTTAATTTGACCTGTGTAGAGCCCAGCACATTTTTATAGATTGTTTTGGAATGATGTCTTATTTCACTTGGTTTCTAGGTTTGTGTCTTCCTGCGTTCTCGAGATTTCGGACTCCAGATGACCATGCGATTTCAGATCTGTCCATGTACAACTACATAGAGGTGAGTGAGAAGGTCTGGCTTGATTCCATGAGATGGTTCACTGATAGTCTAACAAACGTTCTTTTCTTGGTCTTTTCTCCAGCCCTCATCTCATGCGTGCTGCACAAAAGTAGGTACAGACAAGAACACACACACAGCGTTGCTTAGGCTTGGGTGGATGGTGACTATGTGGCCAGTCACAATGACACACACATCATTTCTACCTACACTTCAGGGACATTTAGGAGGTAATAGAGATGACAAACCCTCTGATAATTCACACGCTTATATCTTAGACATTTAATAGAGCTAGTAATATGCCATTTTAATGAAAATATAACTTTCAGGTGTGTTAACATATTTAGAAAATCTAAGAAGTGTTAAATGACCTTTTTGCTCTTAACATTATAATGTGCATATTTAAAGTAGCATTGAATATCCTCTGGAGGCTTACCATACCAAAGAAACTCATGGTCAGAAAGATTAGTACTTTGAAGAAAAACACATTACTTCTATTTTGAGCGAGTTCTATGAAAAACTCATAACTGTTTGTGATAATAGTCTTAAAAGTAATCGAATGAAAGAATTTATAAGACAAATTTAAAGAGGTGAGTACCTCGCTGTTTTCCATCTCTCCTGAAGACAGAAAGAAAGAAAACGACTTCAACTTGAGGAGAATTCCATCATGTGTGGTGAAGGAAGCTCTGTAAGATGCTGGAAGGCTTTATTGATGTATCCTGCCTGAGTCTCTAATAACAGGACAGCTACCACACGACGTTTGTCCTGAACAAGGAGTAGGTCAAGCCAAACACAGCTTTAAACCATCTCTTGTTACCATAAACAATATTTCAAACCAACTAGGAAGCAACAGAAAATTAGTCAAATCTTTGAGCTCACAGATTACCCACATAGCTGGTCGAACAAACCCTGTACTGCAATAGAATTCTTATTTTCCATTGAGGAAAATAGATTTCCCTAACAGATTTTGTGTAATTGCTATATATTTTCAAGGTAACATCCTATATTACAGACATTTACTAAAAGGGATGAGGAATGAGTATTACAAAAATACAAAATTTGACTACTCTGTGTCTGGAATTGTGACGAGTAAGAATGATGTGTAATGATACGTTGGGATAAGGAAAGACATATACTTTGTTCGAAAGTATTCTTTAAGACTCTCATATTATTGCAGATGCGAGCACATGTCAACTCCAGGTGGTTCATTTTTCAAAAGAGCATAGAGAGGTTTCTTCATGCTCTGATGCCGTCTACCTTTATCCCTCTCTATACCATGGTAAGGTCTGGACTTAAGACTGTGTCTCATTCTAATCCTCTGTTTAGCCATTAAAGAATACACAAAAACACTTTTTGAACCTCCCTACAGGTCGTCTTTTCCAGGATAAGGTACCACGAGGCAGTACTGCACTGGCGTTGGCAAAAAAAGGTTGGAACTGATTACACTCTGTTTTTTAAAAAAATCTAGTGTGTTGAAATGTCACAGTGTTGTGTTATGGTTATGTTTGTATCAGGCTAATACAGAAATGATGGGACAGACACCACATGTTTGCCTTCCAGGCATAAAAATGTCCTGAGACACAAAGGACAGAGAGCTTACTGAACAGCCTTACAAAGAAGAGGCAAAGAGAGAGAGCTTTTGAAGGGAAGAAATTCGAGAAAGAAATTGATGCCAGTATTTCTCAACTTTTTACTTTATTTTAGCAATGTGAACTATTCTTGACTTTCACTTCCTGCAATAGTCTTATGGATTGAATTTGTAATACTGGAAAAAACTGAATCACGTGTAAAACACTGATTCCACTGTAATGCTATGATACATTCATGTTGGGCAGTTGACCCAGGAATACCATTAAATGGAATTCAAATTCTTGATCTTCTTTGGGAACTTTACAACAAATAGTTTTGTTTAGTGCAGAGACATTGGGTGGCCGTGGTGATGAGCAAGACACCGTCCCTACCCTTCCACGGCTCAGAGGCTAGTGGGGGAGACAGTGGGGAGGGGTGACCGGCAGAGGATCCGACAGGGGAGGCCGGAAAGACATGAACAACGTGCCAAGTAGGAAAGGCCAGGACTCCAGTAGAGCCGGAAGGCAGCACACTTGGGTAACAATGGCCAGCGGGGAAGCTGGCAGGTAAGCAGAGCCTTAAACATCTGGATACTCTCTTGAGAGAAAACAGAGAGACCGGGTGGGGGCGGGGGGGGGGGGGCTCATAGATTCAGGTCTGGATTTTAGAAAGATGACTCTGCTGAGTGGAGAATGGATTGAAAGGAATCAAGATTTATCCACACAAAGGCGGATAAAATAGCATCCCTGGAGCTAAAAGGAGCTCAAAGTCTAAAAGGGTCAAAGAGACAGGATGTTAGAATGCAGGACAGCAAGTACGGTGAGGATGACCCTGGCGTGCACCTGACCGGGGTTAGAATGAGCCTCAGGCGGTCGATTTACTGCTGGTGGCGACGGTGTGGTGTTTAGAAGTCTTTCGGGCGAGTTTGTCTTCTCAGTCACAGGGGCCACCACTCTTCTTGGAGACTTTGGGAAGTGACTGGATTGTTTGTGTCCTCAGCACAGTGCTCGGCTAAGACAGAATTCGCAGCTTTCTCTATGCTGCAGGGGGTGGTTTATGGCTGCGCAAAGGTTGACTGCTAAGAATTCCTCATACGGAGCACCAGGAATCATGGGTTTCTTGGGAGAGAGAGAGGAGGGAAGCTTGCAATTCTTGACTTTACCTTGACCGTATCAATTTTTTGTCTGGTGATCATGCAGTTAGATTGCTGTTTCCAGGTTAAAGAACAAAAAGGAAACTGAATACTCTTTTGTCCTTTAAGATGAAGTCTATTTCAAGATTTCATCTCTGGACAAATGAAATGAGAGTTCTTGCTATCTTTACAGGTGATAAAGAAAGGACTCTTTTTCTTTGGATCAGTAATAGCCATGGGTAGCGCCTACCTACTTAGGCACTACATGTCACCAAGACTTCTGGACTACTTGAGAAGGCCGTGGAACTGGATCACCTACTTCCAAAATACAGGACATTGAAAGGTGACCTTGCTAATAAACTAAAGGAAAAAGCGAAGAGAAAGATCACTGCCTTGTGTTTGATTAACAGCATGGACCTTAACTGGCTGTCTTTAAGATTAACCACCTGCGGAGATTATTTTTCCAGCATTTGGAAGGAGCTGAGCTTGTGAAGTTCCCTGGTGCAAGAACACTCTGGACCCTGAAAAGAGGTGACCAGATAGAAAAGGAATGTAAGTCCTCAGCCAGACCAGACTGGCCAGACCACATTCCGGAGGAGACTGATAAGACAGCTTCAAGGAGGAAAAGAAAAGGAAAAAATGAATACCCTAACATCTCACAGCTGTCTCCTGCTAATCAGTCTACAGCAATAAACTTTTTTTCCCCCATAAAAGTCCCGAGCCCCTTAGCCCTCGGGGTCAGCGCTTCTCCTTTCTTTCTCTCGTGCTGTGCCCTTCCCACCTTTGGGAAGTAAAATAAACTAACTTTCTTTAAAACTCTTTTGATGTTTGTGCCTAGAATTCTTTCTCAACCCGAGCCGTGAGCTCCCACCCTAACACACATGTTTCCCTGCAAACTCCATGGAGGCACTAAAATAAATTCCCAGTCTCAGGAGCAGGTGATAGAAAGGTTCTGAGACAGCAAATGCCTGATTTCTCTGTGGCCAAAACTAAGGATCAAAAACATGTTTCCATCCCCATGTTTAATTTACTAAAGGAAGATAGTTGTCTGCTCATAATGAAACTCAATGTAAAATCTCTGTGTGTTTGTTAGGTAGATAGGATCTCTGGCTCTTCTCGGGACAAGGGTTCCCTATTTTGGTGCTGTTTCAAGCAATCGCTCCTCCTAGGAAGAAGGATAAGGGTGAACACTCCATTTTGGTGCTGCTCCACCCTTAATTTTATCTTGAGCAGCTGCTACCCCTGGGGAAGGAAGGAATGCTTTATCAATCTGGGCATTCCCCAGCCCATGTATGATAGGGTTTAGAAAGTGACCTAGAGTAACCTAAGGGTAATTAATGTGCCATTAGCTTGAATCTGCACTGCGGTTCACCCCCCCAGCTAGGCTTTCTTAGAGGGAGCTTGTATACGCAGATGGAATTTTGAGGACACTTGTTGATCATCTGATAACACCCTATGCTTCCCAAGAGCCCTCCCCCAGACTGGGATAACAAAAGGAAACAATCCAAGAAGTGGGGAAGTGAGTGGACGGACAGTGACTGAGTGAGTTGGTCTGTCTCCCTCCACCAGCGGAGACAGATCTGTTTTATTCTACAATAAAGAGCTGCCTTTGTGAAACTGTTCCCTGCCCGGATTTACTCTGTCGTGTTGGACTCGCTGGAGATTTTTCCAAGAAAAGAGTCAGAGGATCGAGAAAATAGTCTGGACTTGACACTTTGCTGTGTCTGGTCATTCTGCGATCAAAAGCACAACAAGAACCAAGGGCAGACTCCCACCCTGGCATCTTTGGTGCCAAAACCTGGGATTCTGACATGTTCGTTGCAATTATGGGAAAAACACTACCTTTTTTTTTAAAGTTGCAACACGCAGCTTCCCCACCACGTTATGCACGCTCAGGTCATTCTAGCTGTAAAAGTGCAGTGACTACAATCTCTTTCACTTCTCAAAAAGGCTCATTTTTTTTCTTTAGAAGACATAATAGGATTCACAACAGGATTGTCTCAACACCCGCAACTAAAAACATCACAACTTGCCTAACATGTGAACTGTACTTTTCATTGTCTGAATGGAACCTGTCTAACCACAGGGCTCAGATTCAATACTTGGTAAAACCAGAAATGTTAATGAAGAATTCAGGGGAGTTCCAGAGAGTTACAAAATGAATCCATTTCATTTTCCAGTCTTCAAACGCCAGTATTGCCTTCTAAATAAAAGAAAAATGGTACTAATGCCATAGTAAGTAAAGGATAGTAAAAGGGTTTATTTATAAGTTAAATGTCTACGTATGAAAGAGAGTAGAAAGGAAACCAGGGGAGATAACTCTTAGAGAAATACAAAGCCACTATTTTATTCCATTTCAGACCCTCAGAAGCAATCTAGTAACTTATTCATTCTTCAACTACATACTGCAGCAGAACCAGCAATAAACTTGATTTTTAAAAGTACATTTAGTGAAAATGTTTTCTTTGGTTCTTCCCTCTTCAATAGGCTGATGGAAGTCCTTCAAACCTGATTATGAAGATGCAACACTAGAAGGAGACATCTAAGAAATAAAAATTAGGCAATAAAATAAAATGATTGTTTCCTTTCTGTATTGTCAAAAAAAAAAAAAAACCCCTTGAGTTATAATAATCTATGTTTAGTTTGTAGGGGAGGAAAAAATAATTTTTCCTTCTAGGTTCATTGGCTGGGGCCCCTATAACAAAAGACAGATTAACAAGAGAAAAACAAACAGAAGTTTATTAGCATGTATATTTTATATACACACGGGAGATACCAGGGAATAAGTGAATCTCAAAGAGCTGGCTTAGAACTCCCCGGCTTACACATCTTCAACAAAGAACAGTAAAATTTTAGACAAGTGACAAGACAAAGGAAAAGAATTTGGGTCTGCAGGGGCAGTAAGTTTTGGGAGGCAAATATATGGGAGTTTGTTATGTAGATTCTTCCGGTGCTGGTTTCCAGACTGATAATGATCTAAGGTTGTCTCTGGTGATCAACCTTATCCTTCCTGGTGGAGAGCAGGGGAGAGGATGTCATTGTAAACTTATGTCCTGCTTTTAGGCAAATGGGATAGGCAGAGATTGTCTTGTATCTGCTTCTTCTCAGTTGTCTTCAGCTGAAAATAATCCTTATGCCAAAGAGGCATATTTTGGGGTAGCACAACCTGGTGTCTTTCTTACAAGACTAAAGAAGAACCCATGAAAAATGGCCTCTTCACTAACACTGACCATCAGTTATGTAGTGGACTGACTGATGAGCAACACAGTTTGACACTTACTTTCATCTCCCTCCAAATTTGTCTGTTGTTTTACTTGGAACTCTTTTTCTAAATCCAGAACTCTTGGCAACATTGTGTGTAACTATGAAAAGAAGAGGATAATCCTGCCATGTTCATGTTTGAAATGAAGTAGATGGAGATACCATCCTGCCATCAATACCATCTTCACCACATACATCTTCTACTGTTGTATAATTATACATCATGATTACCTTAAAATTCATCATTCTCTTCTCTTTGCTATGACGCTTCTCAGCAGTATCTTCTAGAGCTTGCTCAGGAGCACGTTAACGGAAGCTCTTCTTTGTCATACTATGCATACAAGTCTTCTGCTTCTGATAAAGTAAGAGGATTGACATTCTTTTTTCGTTGTAGAATTATCTCCTTGATAAATTTGAGTTGGTCGAACTAGACATAGGACATGACAATGAACAGAGCACAACAAGACAGAAAATTCAATATCTTCTAGCTATTTCATACATATATATGAGACAAAGTTATTTTTACAGTGAAGTATTTTTGAGAAAAAAAATGTATTATGTGCCTTGGAAAATATAGTCATTTAAAAAATATATTTGAAATGAAAATCTCCAGCATGTTAGAAGATGATGGTGCCAGATGCCCATCTTGTGCCACAAGTGGTTTTTCATTTTGTAAAGCACCCGTTGAGTTAAAATAATTTGTTCTTATTCTATCGCTTCCTGAGGCCAGAGAACATATGGGCGATTCAGATTTCCGGCTGGGCCGCGAATGTTCTGTTGATATTACATAGATAGAATGGGGATTCCAGAACACTCCTTATAATAGAAGTCTACAATTGGCATCCAGTTTAAGGCCCCATCTGTCATTACCTATAAAGGACGGACTTGGATGACATCAACTTTGGACCCACTGGTCTTGTCACTGTTGTCAACTGAGAGTGACTCATCACTGGTGATGATAAAAATGATGGAGGAAGAGTTGAAAGTCACTTTTTTCTTTGGCCTGTCCCCATCTTTCTGTGACATCACAATAGGTCTGATCTGCATTTCACTCTCAGCTGCTGGTAGGTCTTTAGCAGGCCGCTGGCATCTCAGCAGTCGGAAACAGAGCAGCTGCAAGAGGGATCTCCGAAACTGGGCAGAGAAAAAAACAAAGTTGAATATTAAGTAAAGGTTTAGCCCTCACTCTGGATCAACATTCATGGAAATTAGTTGCATTTAATTTGGTTATTTTTTTGTTTGTTTGTTAATTGATGTGGATGTAGGGTAATAGGGTAATGCTCAGATCTACCGCAGTCACCCTGGAGTTTTATGTCTTTTATTTTTATTTTTTTATGATTCTTATTAACCAGACCACATAGTACTATTTCAATACCTTATTATCTCCATAGCTTCAATTTGCATGCACTTTCTTTGAGGGCAGCTAGATCTATTTCTTTAAGGGATTCTGAATATTAATTCAGTCTACAAATTTCAGCGAGCACCTACTAGGTGACAGCCACAGTGTTATATTCTAAAGGTATTATAAGCAGCCAAAATAGACAAGGCCCTTCCTGGCAGAGCTTACAGCCTGGTGGACTCACTAATGTTCCTTTAAGAGAAGAATTTTCTTCTTTTCTTTCAAGATTACTAATAAGTTGGGGGGAAAAAATACCACAGCAAGGAGTACTAATGTCACCAATACACATAATTATTCTCTGTGTCCTGGGGGCAACATTGAAACCGTATGTCTCAGCCCCTTTCCAGGGGCTCCTCTCTGCTCTTCTCCTTCTGCAAGAACCTTGGAGGCCAAGGTCTGAAGATAAGACCATCACAAAATGGAAGGGACCTAGATTTCTAAATGACTGCATGGAACAGACCCCACCTCCTCCACCAAACATGTTAGACCACAGACTCGGACTTGAATGAGCACTAAACTCTGTCTGTGTTAATCCATGGAAATGCTGGGGTTGTCTGTTACTGTAGTCAGTCTATCATGACCAATAAAATATATAAAGTTAATTTAATTGCTATCCCCTTTGTTTAAAGTAAAATAAATGTTTAATACATAGACTTGCCCAAATGAGGAACTATCAATACAAAAATATAATAAATAGCTACATTGATGTCTATCTTCTTTGATCCTCAATTATCACTTAGTTGACACATTTTAAAACATTTATTTGTCTGAGTCTTTATTCATCAAACCATTGTTTGGCATAGTTAAGTGCTAAAGATATATTATTATAAGGGTTAAATAGATTATGTATGCCAAAAAAAAGTTTTTTCAGTAGTAAGTTTCTTGAGGACAAAGATCACCATCTTATTTATTTGTTTTTCCTTGCTTATTGTATCTTTTAGACTTCCTGTTTAAACTGTGCCCCTGGGAGCCAGAAACATCAGGACTATGGGGGAGCTTGTTAGAAATGCAGAATGTTGGGTACCCAGACATACTGAATCAGAACATGCATTTTTATAAGATTGCCAGGGATGGTGTATGCACACTAAAATTTTGGAAGCACTGATTATATATATGGCCCATTGGCTGACAGAAAGGGTGCAACAAATAATCATTAGTGAATGGGTTTAAAATTTGCCTGTTGAGGTGGTCCTTAAAATATCTTACACTCCTATAGAAAATTAATTAAAATTATAATCCATATCACTAGAAAACTTCACATGTGCACATACTCAAAACTTTTATAAACAATCTATGCAGTTTCACTGGCTGTCCTGAGGCCAGTTCAAGGAATTCTTAGATTCTAGGGACCAAGTTTAAAATCTCTGGGTTAAAGGAAATAGGCAGATAGAAAGCAGCAAGAAAGGGGGAGAAAGATCATCAGCAAAAGGAGATGAAGCCGTGTGAGAATGAGCTGACGAAGAAGGTAAGGCAACAACATTCAAAGGAAAGTAAAGGCCTATATGAAAAGAGAGGGAGAATTAGCACAGAACATAATAAAGTTATTACCAAAAAGTGCCCTCTTCTTCCAAAATCTTGGGCATTAGAAGTCAGAGTAATTATTATTGCCTGTTACTAATATTTTGACTTGTTATCTTTAAAATTTCAGTGGACTAATTAACCATTATTCTTATTTTTTAAGTTTTATGGATCTTTAAACTTTGAAACTTGGAGTCCCGGCTTTATATTAATCATATCGTGGGCTCCCACGGGCAGGACTGACGGCCACGGAGTCGAAACCTGTCTGCTACAGAAATAGGTAATGAGCTTTCCAACAGACCGCAAGGAAGTTTCTTGAACCAAATTAATTTTGCCTAGACATTGGCTATGGCATGTGAATAACAACTCAGACCGATTGCTGAAAGTATCTATTACCCCAAGTGAGGAGCTAAAAGCACTGGATTTGGGGATTCAAGCAAACCAGGTTCAAACCCTGGCACCGACACTTCCCAGATCAGGCAAGTTATTTACCTTCTCTGAACTTACTCATAACCCAGAAATAAAACAAGAAATGGTATTTATGGAGCTTTGTAAAGATAGTGGGTGTAACCTGCATAGTACAGGAAGAATTTTAAATGTATCATTAACTTTGTAGCCGTTATTATTATTACTAGGTATTAAATAATTTCTAATGAATTAAATATTAATTTAAATAGAATTTTACCTAACACGTATGAATCTCTATAGGTAGATCTTAGAATTCTTATTTTCTTTGGTGATATTCTACATTTATTTCTTCCTGAACCCTTTACATTCTTATGAAATTCTTGATTTGGATTTTTATCATTGAGGTTGCTCTGAATTATCTCTGTAAAATATTATATACCATCGTTTCCAACCCCACGCCCAGGGGAAAACCAATCAGTTAATTACAAAGCTTACCTTTCTGATCATGAAGATATAAATAACTGGATTGTATACAGTGTTCGATTTAGCAAAGAGATACGATACAATAGACACTGTCGGGGTGACCAGATGTCTCTGACCATTAACCACCAAGAAACAGATCACGATATAAGGCATCCAGCAAACCAGGAAGGTAAATATCATTAGAAAGCACATTTTGGCCAATTTCTTTTCATATTTTAAAATCTTGATTACTTGAATTGTCTGAAGATCTTCAACACAACGAAGCTGCAGAAGAGAGAAAGAAAGAAGGGGGTGTTAAAACAATGAAAGAATCATTTTCTTTTGTTGTTTTGACAACAGATATTCAGACACCACCTTGGCCCCACCTTAAGGGAAGGAAAACTGAATAGGACCTCAGGATCCTTCTGATCCCAGACCTGCAGCTGGGTCCAGCCTTCTTTTTTTTTTTGAGACAGAGTCTTGCTCTGTTGCCTGGGCTAGAGTGCCGTGGCATCAGCCTAGCTCACAGCAACCTCAAACTCCTGGGCTCAAGCGATCCTTCTGCCTCAGGCTCCCGAGTAGCTGGGACTACAAGCATGTGCCACCATGCCCGGCTAATTTTTTTCTGCATATATTTTTAGCTGTCCAAATCATTTCTTTCTATTTTTAGTAGAGATGGGGGGGGGGGTCTCACTCTTGCTCGGGCTGGTCTCGAACTCCTGACCTCAAGCGATCCTCCTGCCTTGGCCTCCCACAGTGCTAGGATTACAGGCGTGAGCCACCGCGCCTGGCCTTGGGCCCAGCCTTAATCTCGCTGGGCCAGAGTCTCCTCACCTGTAACATGTTATGGTTGAACTATATAGACTCTTAGATCCTCCAGTGGATTTTAATGCTTTCCTAATTTACTTAATAAGAACAAAATGAATTATTTTGCCTAGATCTTCAAGCTGCTCAAAGCCTGAGGCATGATAAAATGAAAACAATTTCCCCATGATCCTGGAAACTCTTTTATCCGGAGCATTAGTTCTCAAGTTCTCAAAACAGGCAGCAAAGCCATATCAGGTGAGGAGTTCTGTGTGGTCAAGCCTACAGCTGATCCAGATGAGAATTTAATTCCCAGATGAATTCTTGCTTGAAACCGCTGTGTGTTTCAATTCACTGCTAATGACTGTAAAGTAAAATTTGGTGAGGAATTTGTAATTGGTTTCATCAGGGGCTCATTGGCCAAGGAAAGCACTTGCTAAAACTTAGGGAGTTCCACTGCTCTAAAATCAGCATATCTGCTCCCACTTTGACCCATTAAAGGTATTGAGGAGTAATGACGAACAGTCTGGAGGTTCTTTGAGTTTCCTGGATATAAGTTTCTTTTAGCTGTTTCTCTTATTGTTATTATAAAGGCATTATTAAGGTGAGGGAAAGAATATTCCAGCACACCAAAAATATGTTCGTAAATAAAAGTAGTTATTTCTGAACATTCAGTCTGCAACAGTAAGAAACTGGTACATTTTTGATGCTTAGTAAATACTGGTTAAGTGAATGCTTATTGAGTGATGATGTGGCACCAAAAGCCACCAATGGGTCTTAGGGTTAGCAGTGATGAGAAGGAGAGAAATAAAGTGACAGTTGAGGGAGCTGAGAGTAGATTTTCTTAAAAAAGAAAGAAAAAGAAATAGCATGGTAACATGCTAAAGGGAGAGAGGGAAGATACAAACAAAAGACAAAATAAACTTGGGAGAGGTCCCTGGGGCAGAGAAGGAGTGGGGGGACAAGTGGAATACAGAATCAGCGTTGTCCCTGGTTGTCACACCCTGAAACTGAAGACAGAGCTCTAAGAATCACTGGGCTGTATACAGAGGCAGGGAGTTGAGGAAGTCCTTGATAATGGCTTTATTTTGCCCAATAAATAAGAAGCATGATTATTTGATATGAATGAGAGAGGATAGCAGGGCAAGAGATTAAAATGGAGAATGAGGATTTGTAGTATAACAGCCTGGATGTGGAGGAAGTGGACCATACAAGGGTACAAAGATTGCTAGACAGGGCTGAGACGACGTCTGAGAATGGACGCGTGTGGTTTTTCTTCCAGCTCCTCTTTGTCGTTTGACTATGGGCAGGGAGGAAACAGATAGTTAGATTGATCCAGGGATTTTTTTTTTTTTTTCTTTTAGCAAAATGAGTGTCTGTAAAGAAAATAGGAACGTAGAAGTTGAGGGCGATGAATCATGATTTAAAGGAATGCACGTGGCTAAATCAGATGATTTAGAACAACGGGTGAAAGTCAGAACGGTCTGCCCTGGGGCCCGGGAGACTGGAGTGCTGACCAAAGTAGAGAACAGAAAGAGCCGGAAGAAGCAGTGAGCAAGGAAGACATCAGTGGCTGAAGTGGGAGGCTGGCATGTGGAGGGTGCCCCGCACTTGGTTGGTTGGTTAGTTCAAACATCCTTCTCAGCAGCACCAAACATGCACCTGTTTGTGGTCAGTTCTTGTCCTTTATGACGCTGGTGTTATTTCCAGACAAAACATCTGCACCATTCTCTAGTAGTGGGCTCATGTGACCTTTGAATAAAATTACAGGAAGTGTGCAATTCCTTTTTTTAGAGTTCTTAAATTTTAAGAGTGCTGGATAATGTAGGGGTTTTTTGTTGTTCACTTTGTGTGTCCAGAAACCTTTTCTTTCCTTCCCTTGGTTTAGAGAGTGATGCAGGGAGAGTAAATGCCATTCTTCATTGGTCTTTTCAGAGAGTGTCTCATAGTACAAAACTCGACCCACTGGGAAGTCCCCTAGTGTGGCTCCAGTTCAGTAACTACTGACCATGTGGGAAGAGTTTGATTCTTCTCCACACAAAATTTTCAACCCTGGCTGTGGTTTGGGGGAAGGGCATTTGTAAGGTCTTCCACTCACCATTCGAACGGAATACAGAATATGGCCATAGCAATGGGCTACCACGCCCACAGGCACCACCAGGCAGCCAAGAAATAAGAAAAGCACAAAGGAGGAATCGTTGGCATCCTTGGATTTCCAGTCCACGGTGCAGCCTAGTCCGTGCACGTCCAGGATGTACCTGTTCCAGCCCAGGAGAGGTGCTCCTGCCCACGCCAGTGAGTAGAGCCAGATGTAGGTAATGGCCCTCCAGGCCCAGGAGAAATTGATCACTCGGGCGTGGACCACGCGAATGTACCGTTCGTAGGCCAGCACAGTGAGGGTGGCAATGGAAACAATGCCTGCAAGAAGAGAAAGTGGAAAAGTATAGCACGGTGCAGGGGAGAACCAGACGTAAGAGAGGTGATACATTCTCCACTGGAAATACGCAGCGGTCCCCAAGCTTTTTGGCACCAGGGACTGGTTTCATGGAAGACAATTTTCACACGGACGGCGGGTGGGGTGGGGGGTGGGGAGGCGGAGCTTATGCGGTGGTGCCAGGTGCGAGGGACTGGGAGTGGCTGTAAATACAGATGAAGCTGTGCTTGGCTGGCTGGCCTGCGGCTCACCTCCTGCTGTGCGGCCTGGTTCCTAAGTTTCAGAAGACAGTTTTCCACGGGGAGGGGGAGTGTGGTGTGTGTGTGTCTGGGGCGGGCACTGGCAGGCAGTCCTGTGTGGCCCAGTTCCTAACAAGCCTGCTGTGGCCTGGGGGTTGGGGATCGCAGCCAGAGTATCTGAGGCCGAGAGAGTGCTCGAAAATCTAAAAGATCTAAGAGTAATAGTGCTCCATAGTCCCCAGAAAATTTGATTGATTGAAAACATATCTATCCATAAAAGAGAACATAGAAAATGGCATGCAGATTGAGGAAAGACAAGAATAAAAACCCTCAAATTGGCCCCACCCCAGTGATGCAGCGATTGTATTCAATTTTCTCCTAAAGAGAAACTCTGGAGTGAGTCAGAGAGAGTTACTGGAACAAGTGTCTCTTTCAGTTTTGCCCTCTCCCGGCTCTATCTGGTTCCCAAAGCTCAGACCGAGCCAGGTCATGGTAAAAGGACGCAGAGGGCTGCTGTACCCTGCCTGCTAGCAGATGTCAGCGTAGGGACTGTTCACATGCAAGAATGGCTAAGAAGAGTCGGGGTCATCGGCTGTTTCCATGGTCTTCATTTATACCTGTATTTTGCAACCAATCCACACAAAATAAAATTAATAATATTATTCATGTATTTCTCTGTAGCTCCCAGAGAGTGATTTATTCACTCAGCAAGCACCTACTGAGCACCTACTATGTGTCAGGCACCGTGCCGCCACTGAACATCCAATGCTAAGAGGAAGAACTCTAGATGTTTGAAGGGACCGTAGACGTATAAACTTTAATCGACACAATGTGTTGGAGTCACAGGAAAAGGAAGCCTTTGTGCATAAGGCAGGAGAAGCACATTCCAGAAGAATGAAGATTTATGTACCGAGCATAGAGGTATAAAACGACACAGAACGGTCTATAAATGGGGAGAGGATTCTGAGATGCCAGGGCCCAGAGGAGATGGAGAGAGATTTAGAGAAGAGCAGATGAAGCCACATGGAGACAGACCTTTAAAATTTCTAGCTAAGGAGTTTTGTGAGTTTGCTTTTTTTTTTTTTTAACCTTTTCCTGTATGAAACAGTAAATTATGAATCTGTTACTGTCTCATCCTTTTTAAGCATGAAAGCATGAAAGCGACACAGTTAAATGCCCCTCTTGCTCCCCCTTCTTTTTCTTCTGAAAGGACACTCATTCTAGCAGTAGTATAGAACTTAAAACATGGTCCAGGCCCGTGGAAACCAGCTTGAAGGTTACTGCAATAGTTCAGGCAAAGTCCGATGGGGTCCCAGCTCGGGTGACGTTAGAGGCTTGAACAGCGAAGTCTCCGATGCAGAGACATTTAGCAACTAGTAGCAGCAGAATCCGTCTGCTTGTTGAACGTGGGGAGTGAGGGGAGAGAGGCGTTAACAATAACTTGGGGACTTCTAACCTGCCTAACGAGTGGAGGGTGCTTACCTTAACTGAAATAAAAGCCACAAGGTGAATGAGAAGATATGGGGAGGGCAACATATTTGTCAAGTGAGTGGACAGAGAAAGGCTGGAGAAAAAGTGGCTCAAAAGGAGAATGAAAATGAGACTGGGGTCCTGAGAGGTAGGGTGAGGGTGTGGGGGGTAGGCTGTTAGGAGGCCTGGGGGCGAGTCCCAGCTCCTCCCTAAGCAGTGCTGCTGGCCACGTTCATCTTGCCCTTGGCTTGTCCTAGTGTTGAGGGAAACGCACCGGTTATGCATCAGGCCCCGTGATTATCACTCTACACGTGCTGTGCCTCCTTTTGGAAAAAAGAGGTCTGTGGCTCAGAGGGTTAAGGAACCAATCAATCCGCGGTGGACGCAATTTTGAGAACCCACGACTGACTCTCAGACCCATGATTTTGCCTTTACACCACCTGCTGCCACTAGAGGGCGACTTCTATTTCCCCACAAATTGGGCTAGGGGTAGAGTGATGTCCGTGCTCTCCCTGCAAAGCAGCAGATTGATCAGGTGTGTGTGAATTACCTGCTTATCAGTGTGCTCGGTAGGTCTTGTAGGAGAAACCAGAGACTCGGGGTCCTTACCCTTGAGGAGACTACAATACTGTATTCTTATAAAACTAAGACTAACTCATACCCAACATTAGAGAGCAATGTGGCCAGGCGTGGTGGCTCACGCCTGTAATCCTAGCACTCTGGGAGGCCGAGGCAGCCGGATCATTTGAGCTCAAGAGTTCAAGACCAGCCTGAGCAAGAGCGAGACCCCATCTCTACTAAAAATAGAAAGAAATTATATGGACAGCTAAAAATATATATAGAAAAATTAGCCAGGCATGGTGGCGCATGCCTGTAGTCCCAGCTACTTGGGAGGCTGAGGCAGGAGGATTGCTTGAGCCCAGGAGTTTGAGGTTGCTGTCAGCTAGGCTGACGCCACGGCACTCTAGCCTGGGCAACAGAGTGAGACTCTGTCTCAAAAATAAAATAAAATAAAATAAAATAAAAGAGAGCAATGTAAGATGATAAATACGTAATCATATGTGAAGGTTACGGTGCAAAAACAAACCATAAAAAGTAAAATTCCAGCAGACTGTGTTGTGGGAATGGCTTCAATAAGAGGTAAAACTTGGCTGGGTGCAGTGGCTCTTGCCTGTAATCCTAGCATTTTGGGGGCTGAGGCAGGAGGATCGCTTGAGGCCAGAAGTTCGTGACCAGCCTGAGCAACATAGCAAGACTCCGTCTCTACAAAAAAACAGACAAATTAGCCCAGTGTCTTGGCAGGCACCTGTACTCCCAGCTACTCGGGAGGCTGAGGCAGGAGGATGGCTTGAGCCCAGGACTTTAAGGTTGCAGTGAGCTATCATGATGCCACTGCACTCTGGTCTGGGCCACAGAGCAACACCCTATCTCAAAAATAAATAAATAAATAAACAAATAAATAAAAGAGATAAAAACTTAAGCTGGTTCATAAAAGACGGGATAGGTATTAAGGAACAGAAAGGATCAGAACAGGCATTTCTGGCTGGAAGAGCAATTTCTACAAAGGCAAAATGAGCCTCCTTGAATTCTTGCAAGAGTGCCTTGGACTCCAGGCTTGGAGCCAGGACTGAGTGGGAAGATCAGTCACTACTGAGGATGGTGCAAGGCTGATCACACCTTCCATGGCTGTCCATGGTCCACAGCAAGGATCTTCAGGTTTTTTTTTTTCCTAGTGTTTCTCCCAATAGAATTTTGAAAAACTATGTACACATTCATATTTAAAGGATGACATTAAAAAATGGTCTTATGTACTGAGTTACTAAAATGTATAATATAGGATACAATTGATCAAAATATTTTCTTAAATATTAAAAGTAAAAAAACTTAATTAGAAATGTACCTCTTAAAGAGATCATTGTGGCTTTCTATCATCACAAAATTGTATCTATCCATGATTACTAATACTATTACCTAGAATGATGCAAGATCAATTCTAGCCCTATTTTTTTCTGTTTATAAAGTTGGAGAAAGATTTCTGGGTCACATGTATATTCAGATGGCAATGAAGGGATATTTTTTATTTTCAATTTTTATTAATTATACATGCATTCTCTCTGTGTTCAATTACTGTAACTCTTCAGAATTTATGTGCCAAAAGTCACATAGTGTTTATTGTCAAAAATCATTTTTAATGATCTACTAGCTAAAAACTCAATTTTATTAAGAGAAAATCATGGGAAACCACCTGAGTGAGCATTCACTTCCTTAGTGTCTTCATCAATATTTTCAATTATCGTTTTGTTTGCTATCCTGGAATCTAGCCCCCCACCATTGGCAATATTCCACAGTAAGATTACACAATTACATAATTACCATGTGACTCTGGGAAAATTAATTAACAGTCTGAATCTCAATCTGCTCACCAGTAAGATAGGGATGATAGTACCAAAATATTGCCTCATTGTGTGTTTGTGTGTATATATTAAATGTAAATGAGAATATGAATGGATTTAGTAACATGGTAATACATAAGGTATTATTATTATTGAATAGCTGAATATATGTGAGCAAAATTGCTAAGTGGTAGAAAGTAGGCAAAAGGCACAAAAGTGGGTACATACATGATGAGTCAATTATGTACAAATACCAAAACATAAAGTGATTGTCCTACTTTGGCCACTAGATGGCAACATTGAATAGCTTATTTATAGTTCGACTGCCTAGCTCTGGGTAAGCAAGTTCACGCTAAACAGAGTATGTGATTACAACAGGTATTGCCTGGGCCACGAGCCAGATGTGTTAATCCCTATCTGTTAGATAAAAGAGTTAACATGACATAGTTCTTGCCTTCGAGGAGCACAACTCATTCCAGAGAAGGGGGTGGAAGGAGAAACTTTGCCTGATAGCGGGAGGAAGAATATCCCACTCAGATTTTCTGTGGGAAGCAGACACACCTGAGTGAGTCTTAAAGATTAAGACTTTCGCCAGGCAAAAGCAGGGCAAGGGGGAAGGGGCTGCCAATCCTGCCCCAGGAAGGAAGAACCGCTTACGTCAACAAATGGAGACCTGAGAGAGCTGGCACCATTTGGGTGCCTGCAAGTAATTCAAAATAGTAGAAGCAGAGAGTTCTAGAAAGAGAGATTCGAAAGCCCAAGGACTCTCCCAGGAAGACCCTCAAATGCCATGGGAGGAGTTTGGAACGTATCCCCAGGGCTCCGAGGAGCCATTAAACCATTTTTGTACACTTCTGTGCTCGTACAATTCTAGAGAATTTTGTTTTGTTTTCTTTTGATTTTACTTTTGTAGATTTGCCTTATGGAAAGTTCCCTTTGGCTGCAATGAGGAAAAAGGATGGTGAAGAGGGACAAGGCTGGTCATAGAGAAACCTGGTGGCACTGGGGGAGGAGAGACGAGGAAGGTCCCACAGAGTGAAGAGCATCTTCGTTGGCTGTGGGAATGAACGAAGAAGAATCAAAGCGGGTCTTGGGTTCCTGGCTTGGGTAAGTGAGTGCATGGTATTGCGTTGACTTGGAAAGGCAATGCGAGAGAACTAGATTCAGGAGGGAAGGTGTGATTAGGCGATAACTCGCTTCATCATGGATTCTCTGGAGCATTTTGAACGAATGACTCCAGGTGTTTCAAATTCTCCACCTATAAAACGGGGCACCTGTAAAAACCTGCCTTGTCGTTTTGAGAGTTGGCAGGTGGGTGATCACACAGGAAAATCTTCCCCCAAAAGTGGGTGCACATTTTCTCAAACTAATGAAAAATTCCAATTTTGTTCATTCAAAAACGTATATTGATTTGCAGAAGTTTTTAAAGAGGCAGTGTGATTACGTTGGGCCACAGATAGTTAATGGATGCAAAACGATGTGAAGGTTGCTTAATAAAGATGTTACTTTATTAATTCGTGGCCTTTACTCGTATTTGAACATTAAACAAAAACAGTACTTTTGATATGCCTGAAAAAGTTTGTTCTCTTGAGGTAACAATTCTTTGAAATCTTGTTGATGTGGCTTCTTTATAAGTTGAGAAAGTTTCCCTACTCCTTTTTATTTAATTAACAATGGTCATTTCAGCTGACTAACACAGAGAGTGCAAACTATGTGTTTAATATTCTTCATGTTTAGTATACAAAGACTCAGTTCCAAAGGAAACCTAGGGTAGCATAAAAGTGAAAACCCTTTCAATGGGTTAAAACATTATAATTTCAGGTAAGCAGCTTAAACAGGTATTTATTTTTGCCTGTGGAAACATAGCCACCCAAACAGTGCATTAGAAACCGGGAGTCCCCCAGTGAAGGGGCAGAAGAGAGTGAGTGAACACAGCAGGGCGCAGGACATGGCCCGGGGGCTGGCTGCTCTTCACGCTGCCCTTCACTGGTATCTCACATGCACTGAACAGCAAGTGCATTTTTTCCCATTAAATCTAGTGACTTATTTTTTATAGGGGAGGCCCAGCTGGTAAAACATACAGACTTTGCCTGCTCTGGGCAACCTTGGGTAACTGTACAGAAGCTTGGAAATCATTCCAGGCTCGTCTCCCCTCTGTTATCTTTGATTCTTTTAATATCCACTCCCCCTGGTCTCCGACTACTCTGGCTTTACACTTGGCTTCTTCTCTGCCTATAACCCCATTTGCACAGCTATCTCTGCTTTAGGCTGTTTGACTTGCCTCTGCTTTGACACCTTTAGGCTTTTCTTTCCTCCCCTAATAATTGCTTAATTCCATGCACCAGGGAAAGGAGCACCCTATCTTGGACTAGGGCCTCATCAGAATTTACTCTGTACTTTATATCTCAGCTTGTCAGAAAAGGATATTGAACAAGATGGTTAACAATGGGGAAAAAATGAGTAATTGTTACACTAAGAGACCCAGGAAGCATCCATTGTGACTAGAATCTGAAGGTCAAGTGGGAAAGAACAGTTTGAACATAAAGCAACTTCTCTGTGGTATTACTGACGGTTTGGAAGAGCCACAGATGTAAGTACAATGGGCACAAAGGCTGGAAACCAGTCAGGTGGAAACACTTGTCAAGAGATAAGGTTGCTAAATTCTAATCCTAATTCGACTGCACTCATGGAGTAAGTGTAGGCAAAATGGAAAGCAGACCCTTTCCTTGTTTTCAACACTTCATCAAAATTATTTCTTGAACGCAGCAATCTAGACTTTGTGATAATCCACCACAGTGTGCTCAAGATTTGGGGAGTGATGCTTTGGAAGCACCAGTGATACTCAACGTGTCACCTGCTCTACTACCTGGGCCTGGGGTAGAGGGGATGGCAGCGAAAAGACAGCTGAGAGAGGTGGGAAATCAAGATCCTTGTGGGGAGCCAGGGTTAAGTTAAAGTAAGGACGTGGAGAAAATGTTCAGAGATGTTGAAGATACAGGGGAGTTTACTGCTCAGAAAGGGAGAGTCCAGAGGGGAGACCATGGGAGCTCAGAATTGGACCAGATCAAGAAATATACTGGGTCAGGAAGAGAAGTGAGTCCACTTATGGCCAACTGGAGAACTGGCCAACTGTTTCCCTCTGGCAACAACTAACATTAGCAGGGATGTGAGCTATGATGGGATTAATTCTGATCATCTGTTGGGGAGCGGCAAGGGTAAAGAATGTTTCCAGAGTCGCATCCTGAACGATATGCTTGGTGGTATGTTGATTTCTGGAGCGTGTGATTTTGTGATAATCCACCACTGTGTGGATTATCAAATTTCACACTGTGGACTTTTAAATTCCTTTCCGTTGGTCAGTCTTCTAACCCTGCTGTGAGGAGAGACAGTAATATAACAGAGCGAGCAAGTACACTGGCTTCAGGTTCCATATCCACCTTTTTTTGTGTGACCTTGAACAAATTGATCTCTTTGTGCTTTAATTTTCTAAACTGTAAAATGGGCTAATGATATCTAACTACCTCACGAAGTTGGGATGAAGATTAAGAGTTAATGAATCTGCATAAAGCTCTTATCACAGTACCTGGTGTATGGTATACACTTAATAAATGTTAGCTATGACATTATAACCAATGTAGCTGTATATTTACTGACATCCATGATTATCTCCTTCAGAGAAATTCTTGGCAATATAATTGTCAGGTGAGAAGATGTACAAAATTTTAATGTTTTCAATACGATCTGCCAAATTACCCACCAGAAGAACAATCAGATCCCTACGACCATCTCATGTCATCAGATACTTGTTCGATTCCCTTATTTATACCACAAGGCCTGACAGTCCACCATCCACCCAGCAATCGATTAAAATTGCCCTCTGTGTACCCACTGGCCCGGAATACAGGAGTGCTGCCGGAGACCTGCATTTTAAGTCCCATTTGATTCATATGCACTCTCGATTTAAAACTATTGCTCTAGAATTTCATCAATTGATAAATTAATTGCCAAAACATCGGTTTACCCAACCTCTTTGCAGTATCAACACTTTGGACCATGCTGTTGTTGAAATCCTCTTGGCTTCTATAACACGTCTCTCTCCTGAATCACCTACTTTTATGTCATATTTTTTTTCTTCTAAGGAAAATGTAAGTGGATAAACTTATGTAACTGGGAAATCCAGAGAGGCATGGGCTTCAGGCACGATGCCCAGTAGAAATATAACGTGAGCCACATAATCTGGGGGCCTGAAGTAATGCCATCAGGGCTTTGTCTCTTTCCTCCTGTGATTAGCTTGGTTCCTCCCTATTGGGCCTAAGTCTCAGACAGGCTGTTTGGTAATCAAGGTACTAGCAGTCTCTGACTCAAATCCTTGAGACTTAAGTCCAAGGACTTAACCTCCCCCCCCCCCCCAAAAGGGAGTATATACCTAGAAATCTTAGAAAAGGAGTGTTTCTAGCCTAAGACTAATCCAGGGGAAGGAGTTACTATGTCAAATCAGGCAGGGCATCATGTTTGCATTCCCACCAGGTTCATATCTGCCAGCTCTTTCTCAGTTTCCTCCTGATTTCTCTTCCCTTCTTGCAGCACTCACATCCAATCAATCACTGAGTCATTCTAATTGAATCTCCTCAATAGTTCTCAAACCTGTCCTTAGCTATTCTCATTACTATTGCCCTAATTCAGACCCTCGCCAACCATCTCTTGCCAAACTGTCTTAACAGCCTTCTGTCTGGTCTCCCTTCTCCATTCTCGCCTCTCTTGAATTCATCCTGCATACACCAGGTATATGTATACGTACACACACACACACACACACACACACAAATATATCCAAACACAATCTAATCTATTTCCTTATATATAATAATAACATTAAAGGCTTCTCCACTAGGATAAAATCAAAACTCCTTGGCATGGCATACAAAGCCCTCCAAGACCTTTCATAACCATAATCTCACGATCACCTTGTATGACCAAAACCAAATGCATTTGCTTTTCCTTGAAATCTGTTCCCAGTCTCAGTTAAATGTATTATTAAATACATGCATTCAGAAACCAAAGCTGAAATTTTTAGTCATTTTCAGTTCCTTTCCCTCTCTACCTTAATTGTGACACAGATATTCTCCAGGCCCTCTATCTCCAAATTGTTCTCTGCCTCTTTCACTCCCATTACCCTTTCCTATCCGGACTTTATCACACCCTTCCTCCTTAGCAGTTACCGCATCCAGTCTCTGCACCTTCTTCCCAGCCTCCTCCACACTGCCACCACGCTAACCTTTAAACATTAAGTCTTATCTAGAAAAACCTTCCACAGTGCCTCATTATCCACAGAATAGAAGTCCCAGGAGTAGCAGGCTACTCAGGGCCACTGTCACTTTGGGTTCTGTCCACAAGCCCCTCTCACCAGGTCAGGCACTCCACACTCAAGCCATGCAGACCGCATCTTCCATGCCGCCATGGCTTTGTGCTAATGGATGTCATTACTCCTATCAGCCTGTGGAAATCCTTCTCAACCTTCAGGGCCCAGCACAAACACCTTTTCTTTTGTGCAGCACTCCCAGACTTCCCTAATCAGATTTAAAATCTCTGTGCATCCATTAAGGTTCATCTATATCACAGAAGTTATCACAGCCTGATTAATGCAGCGGCTAATTGTGCATCAGTGTCAGCCCTGATAGACTGAGAGTTCCACTACTTTTCAATTCTGTGACTTTGAGGGAGTTCCTGAGCCTTATTTCTTATCTATACATGGAAATGTTAATACCTACCTCACAGGATTCTTTTAAAAATTGAGATAAGATACGTGAAGAAGTCAGAACGGTTCCTGGCACGTAAGTAGTTACTTGTGTTCCTGGACTTCATCTGACACCGCGCTGAAGACACATCACATTTCAGTCAAAGCCTGTGAGTGATGGAGCCAAACTGCCTGGGTTTGAGGCCCACTTCTACCACTTACCAACGGTGTGGTCTTGGTCAAGTTCTTTGTCTTCACAGTGTCTGTTTCCCCATCTGCAAAGTGGGGATAATAAAAGTACCTACCCAATTGGGTTGTTACAAGGATTGAATAAAACAAACGTAGCAAGCACATAGACTAGTACTTGGTGCTCATTAAGTACTCAGTGTTAGTTACAATTATCATCTCTGTTGTCCCAGAGTCTAGCACAGAAACTGGGACACAGTCCATGCTCAGTAAATGCTGAATTGTATTGAATCCTATGCTCCACTTTGCAGTGTAATCTAGTTAAGGTTCTTATCTGCATTAACACTGACTCATTCCATTACAATTAGGTTAACTATTTTCTACGGTTAACATCCGTCTACAGAATGCCAAGCTGCTGCACTATCTCACCGCTTGGTGAACCACCAGTGAGTGCAAATGTGAGTATGATTCAATTATGGATGGCTTATTTAGTCTTGTATTGGCTCCTCTGAAACTCCTAGGATATTGTTATATAACATGTAATTTGATTAATTTGCCAATAGTCTGGCAAGTGAATAGCACCTCTTCAAACACAAGTAGGCTAAAATATTTTTACATTGATTTTGAGGTGGTTGTTTACAGTGTCTAGAAAGATGTCCTCTCATATCGATGCTTGCTTTGCAGAGGAATTACATTTCTGGATGAAATGAATGCATTAAAAAAAAATTCACAAAAATTTTAATCTATACCTGACAGTTGAGGCTGGATGACAAATATTCTCCAATTCTCCGACTTTTTGTTTTGGAGTTTAAGTTGCCACGCACCTCCAGAAGGAAGCCACAGTGATTGGTGAGGGAAGGGAGACGGGAGTGGGGGATAAATGTGTGAACAGCAAAGACAGTAGTTCCTATCCACAATGACGCTGCTGAGGAAGCACTTACAGAGTCAGAAATCTTGAGGGAAAAAAGGTAGGAGTGCGGAGCATAAAAGGAAAATAAATTCCTTATGAATATTCAAACTGTTACTTACTCTAAAGCAAAGTTTCTCAACCTTGGCACTATGGACATTTGGGGCTGGAGAGTTCTTTGTTATGAGGGGCTGTCTGTGCACTGTAGGACGTTGAGCAGCACCCCTGCCCTGTGCCCACTATAGATGCCAGTGGCACGCCCTTTCCAGCTGTGACAACCGAAACGTCTCCAGGCGTTGCTAAGTGTCTCCTGAAGGGCAAAACACCCTGGTTTCAGAACCACTGCTCTGATGGGAGAAAATCAGTAAAATTATTGGATGGAACATCTTATAGGTTAATTAGGTTAAATATGCACTCTTTTTAAGTCGCCTTATTGATTCACATAGGCTTATCCTAAAACAAATTCCCTGTATTTGTATTACAAGAAGCCAGGACTGTGATTGTGATACGATTTCTCAGAGATGGGCCCCAGTGGTTCTCCTTACTCATGTTGGAATCTCGAAGGGGGGGAGGAAGGTAACGGGATGATATGGGAGAAAAGAGCCACTGGAAACTGCTAGTTGGTCTTTCAATTAGCAACTCTTTTTTTTGCATGTCTGTGACATGCAAAAAACTGTAGGGAATGCAGAAGTACAGGACACAGTCTTTGTGTACTTAAAGGAGATTACAATCTCATGACAAATTATTTCCAGTGCAGTACTCATCGTTTGCTTTTTCCTTTTAATAAGCATTTATGTTTCAATAGCAGGGGGCATTATAAATCATGCTCTGCAGTCATAAATAAGACCAGAGGACATACAGCTCATTTTTCTGTAATACTTCACTTAAATCATTTTAGGAAGTTAAAAATTGTATTATCAGTCGCCTAAAAACAAGATTCCTGGCTTCCTCAGACAGTCCGTTTCCCCAAAATTTCATTATTAATGGGTGATAAAAATACTGAAACTGTTACAAAATCTTTATATACTTACAAATATAATAAAATTAACATATAATGATGCATAAAATGCTTTCCCCATACTGGATTAGTAATATTCCTGTTCTTATTTTTAAACATAAGAGATGAATAAAGGAACAAATAAAAGCCTCAGACAAACAAAATGAAGGGCTTTAATAATATGATGTGTAATAAAAAGAACTGGCATAAAACCCACTGCACCAGCGTCCCCAAGGATTTTTATCTCTTTAAAACTATAAGATGCTCAAAGATGTTATCTCCTCCTGACTGAACTATAAATAGGTATTCATGTGCCTGCTACACTGTCAACCCTGCACCTCTGAATCCAAAGTCATTCTCATGTGTATGCCTTTATTAATATTAAACAGTTGTTCACAGGGTGTATCAGGGTTAAATGCATATTTAGCAACAAGCAAATGTCAAAATCATAGGACAACAGCAAGAACTAATAAAGATATTACACATAAAGAAATAAAGCTCCTGTCATAAATATCAGGATAGTTTGTTTTGATTTTTAGGAGTGAGCTTAATCAACTCCCTTCTCCTTTTTCAAACCCACCTTAATTACTCCAGTTTCAATTTATAGGATTATTTTGTTATTTGCTGAAAAGTAAAGGTACTCTAAAATTTTAGAAGCCACCACTTTTTGAATAGTGATTTATGTGTTATATACTCCCACACGCAATAAATTGCTCTCTCGAAAGGGAGGCAAAGCAGAAGAGTAGCATTGCAATTCTTATTAATGGATCTAAATACTTACTAGGAGTGAATTCAGACAAGTCGCTTAATTCCTCCAGGCCTTATCTACAAAATGGGTACAAACACCTGCCCTCTCTTACCTGACATAGTTATCCTGAGGATCACACAGGAAAATGTAGCTGTCAGGAGAAAAATACTCCTACAAATGCTGTAGCAGAACTGCTGTCATAATATTCAAGTTATAGTCAAATTCTTTCAGTTGAATCATTCAGCTTCTATGCTGTTGTTCGTACCTTACAGAAAGCTGGAGGTGCTGAACCCCTGCTGTTGACAATGTGAATACATTTGGTTGTTGGTTTAAAAAAAAAAAAAAGAACTATACTGGAAACAATTCCACTTTATAATGAAGGTAGAAATTGAAAATACTTGTATAGTGGTAAAGTCTAGGCAAAAAAAAAAAAAAAACAAATTGAAAATACTAAAATTTTTAAAATCTTCAAAGAGGAAGCAGCTACCTAATGCAATAGGAGCATGACTTCCACGTGATCCACCAAGATGAAGGAAAATAAAATTAATCCTAATCAGAATTTCTTGGTCTTGAAATTCATCATCTGCTTCTCTCACTTTGATTTCTTTACACTTCCTCCTTTTTAAACCCTCAGTGCCTTGGGCTTCTGGACCTCCTCTCGGATCCTTCCCCAGGCGAGAGAGAAAGCTTCCGATTAATGTGAGAAACTTAACTGAAACTTAGGTTAAGTAGATGTCAGAAAGTGTTAAATTATCCAGCTTTTAACCTGTAAGCCACTTGCTTTCAATTGTGTAATAAAAAGTTTGGGCACCCTTTAAAAAGGAATGTCATGCACCACAAGGCAGAGATTTATCTTTTCTTTTTCTTTTGCGGGGAGAGGGGTTCTGGTAGTTAGCTGTGGGGAGTGTGATGGGTAGAAAATGTCTTAAGTGCTCATTAAGGTAAAAAGGTACCTTACCTTAAGGTAAATGTTCCAGCAGAATATTTTTCAGGTAGAGAACTTGTCTTATTCATTGTTATATTTCTAATCGCCAGAATGATGCCAATTCATAACCTGCAGTAGGTGTTTACCTGTTGTTTGCTAATTAGATCACTTTGTTTGGATCTCTCAGGCTAACTGGAAGGAAGTGTTGGTCAACCTCAGCTCCCTGAGACCTGTGTCCTTAGCACAGGTTTCTCTGCAAACCCATCTCTGGCCGAGGCTTGGTTACATCTATGAATCCAACTTTCATCTCCCTGGCCTCTGAGGCTCCCAAATGTCACATGTGTTCTTGGATTTAGGGCCACACTTTAATTAGTATGTAATGTCTTCATGCTGATGTCCTGGACGCATTGCTACTATTTCTATTATTGTTCCTTGATGCTGGGCAAACAATAAAAGATACAAAAGATGCAAAGTCCATCTTGACCAAGAATTCCTTCCCACCAAGATTTGTAAAACTTTCTGCCACACATTTTCGGAGATTATCTTTTTTGACTTTAACATCTAGAAATGTATGATTTTAATTTCAGAAGGAATTTTAGAAGTTTCTAAGAAATCAGTAATTTTATCACCAATTCAGTAAGCCACTTTACAGTTATTTTATTTTTTATTGCACACATTAATATTTCACAGAAAAAAATAACCCCTAATGTTAAACTGCAATCAATTACATATATGTTGTCTTCTGACTCTTTTCAATGTAGAGACCTAAATTTTTACACAAATATAATCAGCTAACATAATAATTTATGTTCTAATTAACATTTCTGAGTCTCAATCATTTTTACATACAATTTTACATATATCAATATTATTTAATGGCTATATAACAGTCTATGATAGCAATAACAACACACCAAAATTTACTTATCCATTTCCCAATTGTTGGGCTTTTTTTTTCTTAAACTCATATGAAATTGCTAGAAACATCTTTGTACAAATAGCTTTTTTTTTCTTTTAAATATTTTCCTAAGGATATGCTACTCAAAGTAAGTTAGCATGTCAAAAGGTAGACAGGTTATAGAGCTCTTTTTATAGTCTTCTAAATAGTTCTTTTAAAAGAATACTAATATACAATGCTATGAGGATGAGGACATAGACAATTTAAAGAATTTTGCTAATATAATAGCATGAACTAAGTCAAAATTGTTTCAATTTGTATTTTTAGTATTAGGAAATTTGAAAATGATTCTAAGAATTGATTTTTATTTGTATCTTCTCCTTTGTACACTATCCCTTTATAAACCTGCCTAGGAAAGAGTAGAAAGCTTTATAGACACGTATCCACTTTTTAAAAAGTATTAAGCACTTTACCCATGTATAATGCAAATAGCTTTTTAAAAATTCCATCATCTTGTTTTGTCTTTTTCCTATTTAGCACACATTTTTCATTTTTCTCTTAGTTGTTCCACCTTGTCAATAGCCATGAAGTTCCTTTGTATCACTATTGGCATCATTATTTTATACTTAACATTTTAATTGATCTGGAATAAACTGCAATATCATAGTAAAGTGGACTTAACATCTTTTTCCATACTGACATCTAGCTATGTTATTAAATAACATTATCTGCTGCTTTCCACCAACAGTTATTAAATATTTTTCTTTCCAATTGGTTTATTGCTTTTAATTAAACTTTCTACTCAGTACCACAGAATATTTAGAAAAGTTGCCTAACAGCATGTTCTAAGGAATTGAAGGGCAAGGCTCCATTTTTTCCTCTAAGTTGAGAAAAACATACCTCTATCTTTGTTTGCTTACTTTCCCAAATAATTTATCACAATTATCTCAAATTACATAAAGCATCCAGAAGGAATGTTAAATGGAATTGTAGTAAATCTGTTAATACATACTAATGTCACATATTGGTGTTCCTTTGGATGTGATTTCATACACGTTATATAAGTTCATCCTCAAAATTATTCTGTGAAGTATTATTTCTATTTCATAGATGGTGAAATGGAAGCCGGGAGTGATTTTCCCAAGACTATACCACTGGGAAGTAGTGAAGCGAGGACTGTAATTCTGGTTTTCAGAAGACTCCCCATTTACTATTCTTCCATTACACTAGGATGTCTCTCCTAGCAGTTTGCTCATTTTTAAAATTTAGTTCCTTAAACCTACTTCTATTTAGGCATTTTTCTTAATTTATCCCAATACAGTTGTGTAACTTTATTAATACCCAAACACTTTAAATTGCAGTTGGTCACTGTTACAATTTAGAAACGACATTTTTAAAAAATGTATCCTTGCAACTTCCTGAATTAGTCTTTTATTGTTATATGATACTATAGGTCTAGTCATAAAGCCATGTTAATGGAAAACGTTTATGTTCCTTTATCTTCCTCATTTTGTGAATGCTCGTTTTTTATTGCAATGACAAGTTTCTTCAACATAAATAAAAATGATGCCAACATTGTTTAGTTTTGCTTAAGAAATGTTTCCTATGTTTTCCCAATAGGAATAATATTACTTTTAAGTTAATTATTCATCAGACTGCAAGAAACCTATGGAATCATTACCAGAGGTAATTAAATCAAAGATGATGAATTTTTAAAACGTTACCTGTGATTAATGTTTTGGATTTTTACTTTTGTTTTGTCGATGTTTATTTAATGGTTGTTCTGTTGAATATCAGCCTCATAATCTTGAGTGACAGTGATCATTTTTATTTGTTGCTGTACTGTTTGCCAATATTTTATTTTGCATTTTGCTCTGTTGAGACCCTTTTTAAAATGTTTGGTTTTTAGTACTGAGGCGATTATTTGCCTCAAAATGCAATTAGAAGCATTCTGTCTTTCATGATACATAGATATTACTTATTCTTTAAACATTTGAAAAAGTTCACCAATAAGCTCATAAGGGTCAAATTCCAACTTGTAAAAAAATTATACAAGGTTACAATATCCCTAAATTTTTAAGCACTTTTTATTGGTTGTAATCTTCTCATTTCCCACTTATTTTGCATTTATTTAAGAAAGTAATATTTTCATTTTGTTGGTTTTTAAACCAACACTTATTTTGGACTAGTCTGTCACTTTGTTTTCCTATTTCCACTACATTAAGCTAAACCACCTTTTGTTTCTTTCCTCAATTACTTATAAATAATCAGTGATACCGGAAAGCTTTTCAGTAGATCTGGATTACCATCAACTCTATTTTATTTATCATCTTTATTTCTTTTCATATTAATTAATATGTTATAGGTCTATTTCAGGCATTTCAGTTGTTTTGACAGATTTAAACTAGGGTCCTTCCACTTTATTAAAAAAAAAGTCAGTATTAATACCAATACACAACTTTTCTACTTTAAGCAAGCTGTCAATTACTTAAATCTGTGTTATTTTCCTCACTTTTAGAAGAGCAACGAAGACTACATTCAGAACATAGTTTGGCCTAGAAACATTTATTTTTTATAACTCAATCTTCAGATCCAAAGATATTATTGAAGAGCATTATTTTGTTAAAATTTAGCCAAATTCTGCTTCAGTGAGATCCATGCTCTAAAATGTATTTTTAATTAATTTTAATATTCACATTTCTCCGATTCAGTATCAGGCTGCAAGACCACTGTCTGCTTTTCTTCCCCAGCAATGCCAGACTGATTTCCATGGGCAACTTTCCCTTCTCCTACCGTGCCTGTACTCTTTTAACAGTGAACATAAGGGGAAATATCAAGGGTTTCAGAATCACAAAAGCCTGGGTTCTAATGTTGGCCCCTCCACACACCAGACTCTGAGCAAATTCTTAATAATTCTCTATTTCCTCTTTGAAAGTGTATGCTATGATATCTGCCTCACAAGATTGTTGAGAAACTGTAAAAAGAAAGCACAATATTAAGTGCACATAATAAATGCTGTGCTCCCGGCAAAAGCCGTCATGAAGGGCTTCATCACTCTCTGTCTGAAAATGGAAACAGAACTAAAGGAAGAGGAAGTTCAGCTCTTCTGACAGTTCTGCAGGTTTTCCCCACTGGAATACAACCGGTTTTATGACTTCCCACCTGTGGTTCTGGGAGAAAAATGTTTCTACCCTCCAGATTAAGCAGCCAACAGGTAGAAGTGATTATGAAGGTTGTTACTTCAGTATTTGTGGGCTGGGACACAACCAAAGGGACACAGTAAATCCCACTTTGATTCACTCCTATCACTTGTGGTTAATGTCACTAACTAAAGTGGTAGAGCCAACATATGTTTCACCCTCACTGAGAGACCTGGGTAATCTATTTACAAAGGGTTTTAAAACCATCTGTAATCCTGGGTTAAAAATTCCTCACTCAGTTTCTCCTTAGGAATTTCACAACAATCATTCTGAAGTATCTTTTCCTGGGGCACTTTAGTTTTCCTTTTGGCCTGAGTTACTTGTTGGAAGTTCTTTCCTTTTAGATGAAGTATTAATACAGAATTAATCTTATCCCTTGGACTTTCTTTGGCACAAAACTCCCCAAATGAGCTTTTTAACTACTATTTGAACTCCAACTCTTGTAAAGTGCAAGACTGTGGTGGTATCATTGCCTCACCAGTTACAAGGGGCAAGTAGGTGAATTAAACTGCAAAATGTGTTATAAACATCAAACTTTCACAAAGAATAAAGGATCATGCAAGGCTAAACTTTTAACAATCTTTTAATCTATAAATGTATTTTATCATATTGGCACTTGTATTAGTTGCTATTCCTACCACCAAGTCTACATGTTTATATTATATACAGAAGACACACTAACTTACTATTTGTGTGTGTTTCACTATTCAGTGGTGGTAGCAACTGTAGTAGCTGAAAAAGTAATTAAGATTCCTTAGATATTAATTATTCTGTAGACAATAAAATCTGAAGATCATTAGCAGATACAATATTATCTTCCTTTAAGCAAAATTGCTAATAAGGAACCCTCACATATATACCCAATACTAAAATAAAGCTAATTCTGTTTTAAGATTCTAGATCAAGGAGCCCATTCTGAAACAAAGTGTCCAATAACCAATGAATCAGTTACTGACAGGTTAACAAAGACATTCAATGCTGAATGTCTCAAAGAGAGTTAAAGACAACATCTGCATAGAATTCATCATACAACCACTTCTAATTACTCATATGGGATACTGTCCTTTAGATGAGAATATTCGGATGCCAGGATGAAGGCCCAAAGTAGCATTTCCAGTTTGTTTTTTTCTAATTTTGAAGGTGCTTCTCTGGGCTTTCGGGGTTTTTGCTTTCCTCAGAGGATTCTGGCTTGGCCATTATTATATTATTGGTTCCAGGAGTGTCTGATTGCTTATCATCACCATCATAGATAATGTCCTCTGGATTTGGAGGTGGGGGGCAGAATTCTTCACTCGGAAAGATCTCCCGGAAAAATGTTTCAGCTTGCTTAACCGCGTGCTCGTTTCCCAGTCCGCCATCAGGCCCAGAGCAGACATACACGTTGGAAGGTAAGCCGTTATATGAGCTTCGGTTGATTCCTGAGGAATCTCTCATATTAAAATAAAGAGCCCACAAGACTCTTGGCTTTGTAAGTTCTTCCTTGTCTATTTCTGCTTCAGCATACGGGGTAAATAGTTTCTTCACCACTGATTCTAAGTCTTCTCTTGCTGTTTTAGAAGATGAACATGTCAGATGTACCAGATAGGTGTCTTTCATGCACGTCATGGTTGAAGAACATAATTCTGTGACCCGAACGGCACAAGCTCCTGGTTCTGCTGGAGGCACTATCAAAATGGAAATCTGCTGATCTGAATCTGTCTTTAGCACAGACTGATCTGTAATGAGCACTGCCCTAGAGATCTGCTTATACTGCACATTTGAACAGGTGTCCTCAGAAAGGTAACTATCCTCTACAATAAAATATTTAGCATTTATTCTTTGACCAAAGTGATCTATGATTGCTTTACATCTTCCAGATTCTTTGTCAACTACAAAGCATTGTACTTTATGGCGAAGACAATAAATTCCACCAAAAACTGCACACATCCTGCAGAAACACTGGGGAATTTCTCCTTGGCCATACAAGGGAAATAAAAAGGGAGTGTTCCCAAACCGTCCAAGACACTGAAGGAAGTTTTTTGTTGCTTTAAGGCCATCGATTGTAGTGCAAGATGATTCTGATGTCATTGCAATTGAGTGCAGTACAAAATGTTGGAGGTTGGGAGTTAATTTTTTAGTTTTTAAGTACTCTGAAAATGAACATTGCTTGAAAGCTTCATATTCATCAGGATGGTGTTCATAGTCTAAACAAAATGTGAGAAATTTCATTAGCATCCTCTTTTCCACCATAGTGAGTTCTTTGCTATTAAAGACATCAGCTCTGGAACAAGGCACCTGCTCTACCTTTCCTTCCCGAAATGCAAGAATCCTAGTGACATTTTTAAATTCTGCATAACGACTAACACTTGATTTGATTAAAAGATCAATTAGCAATCCTTGAGAATACAGCAGCTTTGATACCAAATCAATATTAAACCTCCTGCCTTCTTTAACTATTTGAGAATAAGTAATCCTATTTTTCTTTGGCTGATCAGTGTTGTCTTCTACCGTAGGTTTGTTTTCATCTTTATCTCCCTCTGAAACAGCATGTATACAAGTTTTAGCTTCACCGTCCTTTCCTTCCTCCAGCGATTCCTCTACATCAGTTACTTCTGGTGCAATCTCTCTATCACTTTTCTGAGGGTGTTTGGCAGGCATTTCGTAGCCAGTAAAATCTGATGAGTGCTTTGCTTCAGGCAAGGATGCAGAATCCAGAAATTCAGTGAGGGTACTAGACGCCACTGAGGAAGGATTTTTCTGCAGAGCACCAATCTCCTCAACATTGTCCTCCACATCCTGACTGGCATAACAGAAAACTTCTGTGTGTTGAATGGTTTCATCCTTCTTGCGAAGAGCGATGGCTTCTTCTGTTTCATGGATCAGTTCTTGCCAGGCAGCGGTACTTTCTTCCCCAACATCACTGTTTTGCTGATACTCCTTCAACCAGGAGAGCAATCCTGAAAAGCTGAAACTAGCCCAGTTTCCTCCATAGTAACTTCTTGAATCAATATGCAGAACCCTCTGACCACTTCTTGAACACGCAGCTGCCAGGATGGATTCAGGCAAACCTGTCCCGATTATAACCACATCAAACTCTGTGGGTAGACTGTCCGCCATCCTACGAAGTAAAGCGTCTGTTGACAACTGCCGGTGAAGGAAATGCGTATGAATCTAAGCTGGGGACTCAGCTGAGGTATGATTATGGTGTAATAAAATTTCTCCTTGTGATCTTCCAGTTCTTCCCAGAAGCACTGAGGTTGTAGGTCCTAGCTGCTTAACTGTTACCCTTTTAAAATATTGTTTTCTTATAAGTCAGTGGCATAAAAACATGAGAAAGTACATCTAATCACATCTGAGAATACTAAAATGGATGTGTGGTTTCATTTCTGCATTTCATCTTAGCAGTAAATGTCAAAATGCATCATTTGTGCATTTGTGACTGGAACTCTTCTGTGAAAGAAGAAAATTCAAGAAAGAATACAACTGTAAACAATGTAAAAGTAATTTCATTCAACAGCAATTACAATCCATTGGATCCCAATTTGTTATTTGGATATAAACCTCTACTAAAACAAATCATTAAATGCTTTCTCACATATTTTCTCATTTCTTGAAAATGAACAACAGAGATATAACCCTCCCCCAAAATCAGGCAATACAGTAATAAAGGACTGACATAATGATGTCCCACAAAAATAAACAAAAATTAACATAATATAATTCTTTACCTTTTTAAGTAAATTGGTATTTGAATAAAACTAACATCTGTGAGCACAGACTAAAAGAAATGTGTTGCTCCACTGTGTTTATGGAAACAGACTATACACTATGTGCATACTGCCACCATTAGAAAAATCCCCGTGGCCAATACAGTCTTCAGATGATTCCAGAACAGCCAAATAGAACTTTCCATGCCCCAACCACTCTTAAGACCTCATGGTAGCAACATGAGACTATTTCTACTGAGTTAACAGGTCAGATTATTACAAAAGGATTAGTTCAAGCAAAACAACTGGCATTTAAAAATATTTAGGTACATAAAAGAAGGCAACAGGCCCATTGAGGAGAAAAAATCTAATTATAAAAAATCTTTATATGAATGTGCATATAAAGTACATTGTGTACTTTATCATATGTACAGTGTGTTTTATAAGAGTAAGTTAAAAAGGAAAATTCTTGGTTTCATGTTAAGATATCTTAACATAAAAAAAAATCTACTTCTAACATTTGAATAGGATGATGTTTGCATTTTGCCAGACTGTATCTGCAACCTTGAATCTCTGTATCCCAAGAAAAAGGTCTGTTTAAACACCCTCTGCCAAAACTAACATGTTGTTTGTTGTTCTTATTTTTGAAGGCGTAGTGAAGAAAAGCTCTCCTATTAACTTCCGGCACAATGCTAGTTATATTCCATGTGCAGAACATCTGTGTGACACCAGGTGTGGCTAGAGGTGGGACAGCCAAGGGGCTAAAGGGCATACTCACCTGGAAGTCTTTAGGCCAAAGCACTACACATACCACACAGCTAAACTTTCTACCTTTCATCATTGCACAGTAAAAGAGAGTTCTTTCAGTTCTGATTTTCACTACTGCCAAGTCTACTGAAATCTAATCAGTACAAACTGGACCCGTCTAGGCCAAGATGACTGATTATCTTGGATACTGGTAAAACAGGCCATTCAGTTGGAACTTAGATTAAATTGTGCAGGTCACTGACCTGACTGCCATTCATAAACTGAAATGGCAGTCCTAATAGTCCTGTCTAGTCCAAGCCTCTGCCTCAAGAATATCAGGGATTCCACTCATTTTCAGCATTCCCCGAGAAGCCAGGAACTGAAGACAGAATGAATCAGTTGCCTGGCCTACACATGTATAAATTTAAGTATGTCTGAATTACTTATTCTGCATTCTTCCAGCAGGGTGTGAAGAGGGAGACAGATCCTATGATGGTATTTGGAGAGGTAGAACCATAGTGCATGCTTATTCTTGGCTTAGAGGGGGATAGAGCGGAGGGTGGGAATAAGAGCCGAGGACGCAGGCCCTAAGTGCTAAGACTAGGCACATTCTCACCTACAGATATCAAAGGGGTCATCAGAAGACAAAGCAAGTGGCATAACCTTAAAGAACATTAAGCTCAACTACTCAATAGTAGAGATGAGAAAATTGATGGGTGGAAAGATTACACAACTTAGGGAAGCCACACGGTGCATTAGCCACAAGATCAAGAGCAGGACCTACTCTCGTGCCATCAGGCCAATGGTCTTTCCACTAGATAGGGCAGCCTCTCCAAAAACCTCGAGAACAAGCAGCTACTTCCAGCATTTCTTAATTTCCTCCCCCTTTAATGCTCCACAATTGGTTATTGGTCTGCTCATTGCTCCAGAAAACTGGGATAACAACAAGGAAGCACCCTCCCTTTTTAACCCTAATCTAGAAGCACAAACCCTGGAATTTACTCTAGGCAAAGCAATTCTTTATCTTTGCTAAGAACTATTTAAGCTCCATAATAACCTCACTATTGACTTGTCCTCAAGGCTTGTTAAACAAGTCTCTGAACCTCTTAGCCTGCAGTTTCAACCTCTAATTTAAAAACAGGGAGAAAGTCATGGTTGAAAGCACTAACTAAATGCCCTGAGATAAAATACTGTGTGAATTTTGAAAATCACTTCTGATAGGGATGGGACCCCAGGAGAGATGGTGAAGGGCAGAAAAATGAAGGAAGAAACTAGGAGACCCAAGAGGGTGGGGTCAGCAGAGGAAGAGGTGAGGAACAGGATGGATGCTAGTACTTATAAAGAACTCAACATATTCTTGTTTTCAAACTCCCAGGCACAGAAATAGAATTTTCCAGCACAGAAAAGGCACTTCATGAAAATAAGAACTTTGATGTCCATGAACAAACACTTGTTGCCCACCCTAGGGGGCATTAGGCTTGGGCTTGAATCAACTTTAAAGCTTACCCTGCCCAAGAAATTCCTTGCTAAGTATTTTTAATCAATATAGAGTATAATCCCGTATCCATCTATATCACAACCTACATACACTTACAGTCCCCTCCCCAAGTTTCAAATCTTTGTACAAATGAAATTTTCAGATCAATGCTTATTGGAGGGTGGGGGAGAATATTATAATCATTGAGGCAATCAAATAAATGAAATGATTTCTATGACATTTTCTTATTTCCTCCAAAATATCAAAAAGTGAATCATTACAAATATCGTAACATTTGGGTCTGTTATAGCCTATTGCTGAATAAGAAAATATTTTTGATAATGCTACAAATATTTGTTCTCTAAAACCTACTGGAATAAAAGCAATAATAAAGTACCAATGGATTTTAGCATTGAAAAAAGGAATTTTAAGACCTATGAAATGCACATTTCTATTTCAAGTCATGGTACAAATGAAATTCCCGGAGCGCACAAAAACATTTCCCAGGCTGAGAAAAAAAATCACATCTTCAATGATATGCTGGGCTGTTGATCATCCTTCAAAATGTCAAATCTCATTATGGACTTAAATCTTCCATAATGATTAGGAGTAATGCACAAATAAATCTTCAATGAATATGCAAGTTCTACTTTAATGAAATCTACCGGCTGCTCAGCTAATTATGGTATTTGTTCACCTGAGATAGGATTCTGAGCCATTTGTAATCTCACCTTAGATTTTGGTGTGATGGAATCTATCTATAAGGACAAAATATAATAAAAATAGCTTATAGGGAACAGACCAATTTGCACCCCGAGGACCTGAATGAAACTATCTCACTCCCTAGAAAGCGTTCAAAGGTTTACAACTGCTAATGAGGAAAAAAAAAAAAAATTTACACCTTGCTATTTCAGGTCTCCACCTCTCATTTTAGGAAACAAATAATAGTACATAAGTCAAATCTCATCCTCCCCCCAACTTTCACGAGTTAATCACTTTTGTTCTTTAATTTCCTTCCTCAAGGTGTAAGAGCCAGTGTGTCGTGCCCTGCTGAAATGCATCAGGAGGTGAAAACAGAGAAACGGGACAGAAGGAGAGGCGCCTGCCAGGGGCTGCGGAGCTCCGGAGGGACTGGCGTCTAAGGCGAGCTGGGGCTAAAGACGGGCTGGGGACGGGGTCAGCGTGGGGAGGGATGATGGAGCACAGGACCCGAGCCGCGGCCAGCGCGGGGTGAGGGAAATGAAGGAGGGAAGACGGCAGGCCATGCAGCTCGGGGTCGAGGAGCGTGAGGGGGCCGAGGGGAGAGCGGAGGCCGAGCGGAAGGCGGCCGGGCGGCAGGCAGGGAGTGGGAAGTTTGCAGAGGAGGGGAGGATGCTTCCGCCTCCCAGCCCAACTCACCGAAAAGGCTGCTGCTAAACCCGTCCCACACGCAGCCCACGGTGTCCCACACCCAGCCGTTCCTCAGGCAGGACACGAAGGTAAAGGTGACCCCGAAGACGGACACCAGCAGGTCGCTGAGGCTGATGTTGACCAGGAAGAGGTGGGTGGGAGTGCGGAGCCGCGGGAACTTGTAGTAGAGGACGAGCACCAGCAGGTTGTTGCCGACGCCCAGCAGCCCGATGGAGCCGAGCAGCAGCGCCAGGCGCTCGTAGGTGCCCGGGCTGAAGAGCGGCGCCGGGCTCAGCGTCCCCGCCGGCGCCGGCCCCTCAGCGCCCGCGGCCCCGCCGCCGCCCTCCCAGAACCCCTGGCCGCCGCTGCGGTTCCCCGAGTACATGGCCCGGCGCCGGCGCGCTCGGCGGGCGGAGGCGCTCAGCGTGCGACGGGGCTCGCGGCGCGCTTCGCACTGGGTGGGGCTCCGGCCCCGCGGCCGGCTCTGGCCATTGTGCACGCCGAGGCCCGCGCCGCCGCGCGCCCGCCCGCCGGCTCCGCCCCTTCCGCCTCGCGCGCCGCGCAGCCCGCCCTCCGCGTGGGCGTGTCTCCGCCGCAGCCCCGCCCCCAGCGCGCCCGTAGCCCCGCCCTTCACCGCGGGCACGTTCTCGTGCCTTCGCTCCTTGGTCCGTGCTCGCCGGACCCCTGTGCCGGCCACTGTGGGCGCGCGCGAGAGGCAAGTCAACAGCAATGGCTCCTCACACCGCGTCTACCCTCACCCAGCTTGAAAGCAATGAGCCTTCACCCATCCACTCACTACTCATGCACTGATAAATATTTCCACACGCCTGCGCCTGCCCCATGCTGACGAGAGATTTGGGTGGAGGAAGGACTCCACCCTAGGCTGCGCCCCTTTCCAGGAAGCTATAACAACCCACCACCAGCCTACAAAGCCTTCCCTGCCTCCTGTATTTAATGTAAACAAAAGAAAACAGAACACTGAAAAGCTCGGGGTAGTCTTGGGGTAGTCTTACAAACAGGAAAACGGAGGAGGAAAAATGCTAAACTGATAGACAGGTGCCTACCTACCTACCTGAGAGCTGGAGGGCACGTCCAAGGGCTTATAAAAGAGTCTGCCACCAGACAGCGTGGGAAAAGGAAGGAAATGGCATTCGAGTGGGACTGAGGCTAAGCCCCCCCCAGGTTGGACCCCAAGGCCTGCCAATATCATCCTTCCTGTCCTGCTCTACAGTATTGGTGGATCTGTTCTCTTAACCGAGGCCTGCTGAAGTCCTTCACTGGCCGTGATTGCTTAGGCTGTGCCCCCAAAGCTTCAACCTAAATCTAGCAGGTATAGAAAGGTAAGTGCTATATTTAGAACAGTACACATTTTCCACTGGGCTTTTTCCCCAGTAGCGAAGAAAATATAGTACAAGTCAAATATAGGTTGTGGACGTCATCACACTCTGCGAGGACTGCTTCTGCCTCTGTCACGGCACAGTCCCTAGCAAGGCCCCACCGGAGGATAGCAGTCCTGAGCCACACCTGCAGGCTGTCCTGGGCACGGGTGACTAGCACAGGGTTTGTGGAAGCTGAAGTAATTGCTCTCCATGAGGGTGCGTACCCCTCCCACCTCTGTTCAAAAGATCAGTACAGAATGACTAGCTGCAATCAATCTCCATTCCAAATTCTCTGGAGATAAACTCTAATCAGCTGGGCCCCCCTGCTGCATTGAGCAGTAGCTGAGAGGCAGTGTGTTTTGCCTTATAAACCTTGATTTTCCTTTAAGGCTTCTGATCTGGACTTGCTATCTATGAGACTACCTGGTCCATCCACCCCTTTAAAAAAATTTAATTTTTTATTTTAGACTTATACAACCATTTAACAAGTTCTATGTGTTGTTTAATGTTTACTGTATTTTCAGCATAGTGACTAGTCTATACTAAGTTCTTAATCAGTATTAGTTGAATGAATAAAGAAGGACCCACTATATATTTTTCTAAAGTATTTTTTCATTCTTTGGTGCTGAGTCCCTGTCCTCATAAAGCTTACATTCTGGTGGTGTTGGGAGAAAAGACGAAAGCAAAATAAGTACATATCTAGGGTGTCGGCTGCTGACAAGTACCATAAAAAAATGTAAGGAAGGAAGGGGTTGTTTTAGACAAGGTGGTTATGGACAGTAGGACTGTGGCATGTTGGAGGAACAAGAAAGTGAGCATGAGAGTTAAGAAATAAGGACAGAGAGGTGGGTGAGTGATGACTGGCCAGATCATACAGGGCCCTGGCCATTTTAGTAAAAGGACTTTGGCTTCCACTCTATCAGTCACAATAAAATCCAGGGCAATGCCTATGCACGAGGAATAATAGTGGTGAATGTAAAGGAGGAGTAAGAGGCTTTTGACAAATGTTTAAGAATGTTGTTTCTTTCATTATTATTATTTATTTTTTTTAAGAGAGACAGGGTCTCACTCTGTTGCCCAAGCTGGAGTATAGTGGTGCCATCATAGCTCACTGAAGCCTTGCGCTCCAGGGCTCAAATGTTTAAGAACTTTGATACAATTATTTTACTATACTAGGAACTGTTATGGATATTTATTGAATTTGATAGAAACAAGTATTAATACCACATGTATAATTTCCTTTGTCAATAATGATATATATTTCTTTTCAATTTCAGAATTATGTAATGATAGGATAATGGCAAAACACTACAATATAAAAAGCAAGTACAGTGCTATGATAAGGACAAACATTTAGACCAATGGAATAGAATGGAGAGCCAGAATATAAACTCTTACATATATGGTCAATTGATTTTCAACAAAGATGTCAAGAACATTCAGTAGAGAAAGGACAGTCTTTTCAACAAATGCTGCTGGGAAAACTGTACATCCACTGGCAAAAGAATGAAGTTGGAGTCTTACATTAAATCATATGTAAAAATTAATTCAAAATGAATCAAAGATGTAAATGTAAAAGCTAAAATTATAAGCCTCATAGAAGAAAACTTCTTGGGTGTGACACCAAAAGCACAGGCAACAGAAAAAAATAAGATAAATTGGACTTCATCAAAATTTAAAGCTGTTGTGTATCAAAGGGCACTATCAAAAGAGTGAAAATACAGCCCGCAGGATGGGAGAAATATTTGAAAATCCTATATCTGATAAAGGATTAATATCCAGACTATATAAAGAACACCTACAACTCAACAACAACAAAAACTCCACACAACCCAATTCAAAAATGGCCAAAGGACCTGAATAGACATTTCTTCAAAGATATACAAATGGATAATAAGCACATGAAAAGAAGCTCAACGCCATTTGTCATTAGGAAAATGCAAATCAAAACCACAATGAAGTAGTTGGATGGATGAATGTGTACATTAGAATTGTAGAAAAGATGGTCCTTCAGATGTCATTGCACAGTGCTTTGAAAGCTTTAAAGGAAAAAGGAGGAGGAATAAATGAAGTTGGGAGATTGTTTTCTGTGTAAAATCTTACTATGCTCTCTGAATCAATAGTAGTCAGAGGTGGACACTAAGAAGACAGTACTGGAATTAGAGGTGTCCTGAAATGCCATCTGCTTCACATCTGAATGCAAAGTCTTGCAGGATGCTTTAAAAGATGGACTACCAAAGGGTAGGAACTTCAACTAACTCACCTAAACCATACAAAGTTATCTAATTATTGATAAAACATTAGACAACCTCTCCTTCCTATAAAAAAGTTGAAAATTGGAAAATGAGTCAATAGCAATTGGACTGCGTGGGATTGAGGATTGCAATTAAAGGAGATATGCAGGTAGGCTTCTTCTCATTCAGTGGCACCTTGAATGAAGTTTTCAGTGGAAAAACTTACCTCACAGTCAGGAACTACTCCTTCCTCAGCCTTGGCTCACATTGTTGTTTTAATTGAAGGGACAATACATAAAAGGAGGAAGAGGCATTTTTATTCCCTATAACCTCTAATCATGTCTTCATTTGTGGTAGAAATGGCAGGTGCTGAAATACATTTTCATCATTACAAGTTCATCAGAAGTTCAAGTTTCCATATACAGCACAGCTGCAAGAATGAATGTGAACTTTCCTTTCCACAACATTGAGGAAGGCAAAAGGTTTGAGGTGAGAAGAGATACAGGAGAGAGGGAAGTAGGATATTACAGGGATATTATGATGCAATGAGGGCCGAAGGGAGGACGCTGGTAACATTATGAGGTCAGGGTTTTTACTGCAATGTTTGCCTCCATGAAATGCATCAGACCTAAGACAGCTTTCCTCCCTGCTAGTATCCTGGTGGCAACTCTTCTTCCTACCCACAATATGGGATTTTAAGATCAAAGGAATGAGACCTAGAGCAAAAACTGAGACAGCCGGGAAGCATTGTAACAACTGAAAGGTTTTCCAAATTGGCAAGTTTGCAGCATTATCTCTGTACAGAAGTAAAAGATTACCTATTTCCCCATGGATAACACGGAGGAAATGCGTCTCAATGTTGCACTTCAGGTTAACAATTTCCAAATGGCTTTGAAAGGGTTTGAAAAATTGATTGAACAAACAGCAGCCCAGAGAAGAGATGAAAGAGCAGGCTTATTTATCCCCAAAGAAGGTAAGATCAGTGATTTCAGGGCAGTTCAGTTGGGTGTGTTGATTAAAACTGGGAAATGTTTTAAGCCAGCAGAAAAAAGTAACAGAGCTTAGTAGCAAAGACACTGAATTGGGGGGCCCTTAAATAGCTAAGTGGACTCAAGGAAGCTTTTTTCCCACTCCTCTGAACCTAAGTTGTCTCAATTGTTAAATTAGGGGATTGGACTAAATGACATCTAAGGGTTCTCTTGTAGGCTCTGTCATTTAATGGCTCACTGGTTGACCTGGAACTCTCAGTGGTACGTAGTGACCATTAGTAAGCCATGTGTGCCACGCTGCCATCTCTGTACCTGAGGGTATCACGAGACCATAGGACTTTCATAAGCAGTGCAGTTGCCTGTTTCACCATAATTCCCCACTGTCTTGGGCATTCCCCATCTCTCTAGGCAGGAATGATTTTGAGGATGTCAAGGGCAGGGGAATGTACTACACAGTGGTCTGCCAGGAATGTTAGCAACAGAGACTCCAGTGCAAAACATAAGAGTAAACCACCATGGCCAGAGTTCAAGGGAAGTGAAGTGTGCAGCTTCAAGGCATTGACAGCAGCAATGAAGAGTAGGCAAAATGGCAGAGCAAAAGGCTGACAGAACGAACCCAGCTGCTGCAAAAAATGGAGCAGGGCCCATATAACTGTTAAAGGGACGGCACGGCCAGCCTCTCCATGTGCCGGGCTGCATGGTCAGATGTAAGTGAAAATCCTGACTTTGGGTGTTCAAACCCAAACCAGCATTATTTGAATGGTATTCAATAATGTATAAGTCATTTTAATAAATATAATTATGTTCATTTTATTTGGGAAAAGGGGAGGTGCCGATAAATCGTTTACCTGAGTCACTGGACTTCTAAGTGTTAAAGCTAAGACTCGAACCTTTTAGATATGCTCTTCAGATGATTGTGAACTTGGCTGGGCTTTCTAAACTACTCGACAAAACCTTCATTTTCCCCTAATCAGTTGATTTTATCTCTCTCTGTAATTGGTTTTCCAAACCCTTGCCACTGTTTCTGAATTCTCTACGGGATCTCTGCTCCTCTTGGGTAAGCTTTCTGCATCATAAGAAAAAGCAAGGTCGGAAGACAAGAATTTTCTGAAGCTCCCTTTTCTCCGCTTCCAAATCACCTAACGCAGCATGGCTCCTTCTTGCTGTCCCCCCACCCCTTCGAGGCTATTACTTTGCTGCAGCTTCAGAATCTCCTTTTCCACTGTTTTTTTTTTTTTTCTCTCAATCTAAAAATACGCTCAAACCCCATGACCCTGGCTTTCTCTTTCCTTTAAGCTACCACTGTGTGGCTCTCCTTTGCTTCGCCACTAAATTTCTCCACAGCATGACTGCTTAATTTTCAGTCTACTCGTTTGGCTTCGCTTGTCACTTTGCTGAAAACGCTCTGACCAAGGTATTTGATAACCTGATATGGTTGCCAAATTCAATAAATTGTTTTCATTTTCCAACCCGCTTGGCCCATTTCACTGCATTAGCACTGCTAGCCGCCTCTGTTTCAAGAAACTTCCTTCTCCTCTGCTTCATAGTTTTCTTATTTTTCCCCTTTCTCATTCTTTCTTTGCCCCCTTTTCTCCTTGCCTGCTGTGTTCTCTCATAGCATAACTGCCATCTACCTAGTCTCCTAAGCTGGATGTCTTGCTACAGGTTGGGCATCCCTATTCTGAAAATTTGAAATGCAAAACGCTCCAAAATCCAAAACTTTTCGAGCATCACATGAGATAGTGACACCTTTGCTTTCTGATGGTCTCATGCACACAAACTTTGTTTCATGCACAAAATTATTAGAAATATTGCATAAAATTACATTTAAGTATATATAAGGCATATATAAAACATAAATAAATAAATTTCTTGTGTAGACTTGGGTCCCATCCCCAACATATCTCCTTATGTACAGTATATGCAAATATTCCAAAATCCAAAAAAATTGGATATACGAAACACTTCTTGTCCCAAGAATTTCGGATAAGGGATACTGATCCTGTGTAAGCTTTGACTATGTGACGCTCTCTCTCAGGTTAATACAACAGCCTCTTACTATAGTAGCCTTCTTGCCAAGAGTTATTTCTTTCTCTATACTTCTGCCAAGAGTTTTTCCTTTTAAAAAAATTTTTGATCTGCCATATTGCTGATTTATTAGCACACCTCTGAAATCCATATATGTTAACTTGGCATGTACGGCCATTCACAGTTTGCCTCAACCTACCTCCCCGGCCTCAGCTCCTGGAATTTCCCTTCATGCACCTTCTGCCCTGCCATGAACTTTTCAGCATTTCCAACCATGTCATCCTCTTACTGACTCTGATTTTACACACGTCAATCCCCCAGTGTAGCGTGCCTTTCCTCCTTTTTGTGTGCCTGTAAACTTCTGCTCATGTTTCAAGAACCAAATCAAATACTACCTCTTCCAAACTTTCCCCAAACAAAGCCAATCTCAGTAGTGTTAATGCTACTGGGGTTTTTTGTTTGTTTTGTTTTGTTTTGTTTTGTTTGAGAGTCTCACTCTGTCACCTGGGCTAGAGTGCAGAGGCATCATCATAGCTCACTGAAACCTCGAACTCCTCAGCTCAAGCAATCCTCCTGAGTAGCTGGTACTACAGGTGCATGCCACCACGCCTGGCTAATTTTTCTATTTTTCGTAAAGATGGAGTCTCACTCTTGCTCAGGCTGGTCTCAAACTCCTGACCTCAAGTAATCCTCCTGCCTCGGGCTCCCGAAGTGCTAGGATTACAGGCAGGAGCCACTGCGCCCAGCCAGTTAATGCTATTGTTAATGCACTTTATTGCCATCTCAGGGAATTTACTTGCTGCATTTAACCTGCTGGAATTGATATATATGTCCTGCCCCTTCCCTCTGCCACAGACCTGTGAGTCGTTTGAAGGCTTTGTAAAGCTAGGCCTGGCACAGGGGCTTGTGTCTAGGAGGTACTCCTTAAATGTGTGCTAAATGTGCAGATTAACCTTGTTCTCATTAAGCTTGCAGTCACAAAGCTACACTGAAAATTTCCTTCCCCAATAGTTTTTAAGATTTGATAAAAATCTAAGTACTACTAGACTAATTATGTTCTATGACAGATAGAGTGGTCTGAAGGATTGAGGAGAAGAGAGATATGATGTTAACTTTTACTAGGCTGCTAATACTGTCTGGCATAAATATGTTTCTTAATAAATATTGGAAAATACCTCTCATTAGAGGCAAGGAACTAAGAGCTAGAGAGAATATTTTTAACAGAACAAGGTCTACCTTAAAAATTATATCAAGTAGACTGCAGGAATTTGCCCAAGCAATACTGCTCTTAAATCTCATCAATGACCTGGTAGAATTAAAATCATCCCAGGAGAAAAAAGTCTCATTATCCTAATCTAGTGACATTTATGAACCACATTATCTTGTATTAGTTGGTATGAATTTAAAACTATTTCGATGTCTTATAGGAATTTCAAACTTAATATGACCAAAATGGAATGCTTTATTTTCCCTAAGAATCATAGTTCTTTTTCAGTTGCTCTTGTTTGGATAAATACAGTAGTCTCCCCTTCTCCAAGGGGGATAATGCCAAGACCCTCAGTGGATACCGGAAACCACGGATAGTACTGAACCCGATTGCCATCAATTGGAACACATTTCTGCTCATGTTACCCACAAATTTAATGGCTTTTCCATCTTAACTAATGACTTATCATACACTGTGGCCGTAACTTTTGCAATTTGAGATGCAACAGCAAAACTAGCATGAATTTCTTTTTGCTTTTTCACAATTTCACAGGTAGAAGATTTGTTCTTACCACAGATCTTAGCAACCTCAGCATTGGATTTTTTTTTTTCTTCCTTATTAAGTTGAGAACTTTCATCTTTTCATTCAAAAGAAGCACCTCACTGGTACTCTTTGGCATATCTAAATTGCCAACATCACTACTCTTGTGTTTTGGGTCTTAATAAAGTAAAATAAGAGTTTCTTGAACACAAGCGCTACAATGCTGCGACAGTTGATCTGACAACTGAAACAGCTACTAAGTGACTAACAGGCGGGCAGCGTGTGCAGTGTGGATATGGACGAAGGGAGCATTTACATCCCGGGCAGGATGGAGTGTGATCGTGTGTGATTTAATCACGCTGTTCAGAACAGGGTGCTATTTAAAACTTAAGATTTGTTTATTTCTGAAATTTTCCATTTAATGTTTTCTGACCAGAGTTGACCATGGGTACCCAAAACATTGGTAAGTGAAATCACAGATAAAGGGAAACTACTGTAGTATCAAGATTTTCTGGGTTTTGAAACCAGAATTCTAGAACGGGGTTTCTTAACCTTGGCATGATTGAATTTTAGGCTGAATAGTTCTTTGTTCTGTATATAAATTGGAGGGGATGAGATGTAGTGGGGGCTGTCCTGTGCATTATAGGATGTTCAGCAGCATCCCTGGCCTCTACCCATTAGATGCCAGTAGCACACCCAACCCTAGTTGGAACAATGACAGATGTGTCCAGTTGCCAGGCCTGGTGGCACACTGGGGGCAGCACCAGCACTTTGAGGGGCTGAGGTGGGATAATGGCTTGAGACTGGGAGTTCGAGACCCAGCCAGGGCAACATAGCAAGACCCTGTCTCTATTAAAAAAAAAAAAAAAAATTGCTTTTTGGGCACTTCTACCTTCCACTCAAAATGAAATCTAGTAGATACTCCAGTTGGTGAAATTTTTTACAATAGGTAAAAAAAGTAATTTGTTTTCTTATCTTTGTATTTCTGGGGAAAAAAAAACTCTTAAAATAGCTTAAACACAAGCTATGGAGAAGGTACAAAACACCAGAGTAAAATATTTTCTTCTGATTTAGTAATATTTTAGCCAAAGGCCTGGTTATGTTTCCAAAGACAAGATCTTTCAAATGCAAATAAATCTGTTTTTTGTACGTTGAAATAAGAATGTTGAAGGTTAGGAAACAAAAAAAGGCAGTTGCAATACAAAAGATAGTCCTTGAAGTTTGATGAAAATATACTTGTACTTTTTCCAATGCAGATGCAATCGATTATGACAAGTTTTATGCATCAGTACAGGAACTCTTTGGTCCAGAAGTGAAGAATCAAGATGTGAAATGCTTTTACAGGAAACTGTGCAACAACCCCCACGCATCCATGGACTGGTGTGAGGTAGTCTTTTTCATGTTTATGGTGGGAAGTCCAGGTATCATGTCTCAGTTCAGAATAAATAATTAAAACGAAGTATTACTCCCACAGGAGTTAAATCCACAATATGACTGTGGCATGTTTCAATGCCTACACCCATTAAGACGTAGCTACTGCCCACATTTGAAAGTGGGTAAACCAGTAACTGTTTAACTGCATTATTAATGAATAACTCTTAAATACTTTTAGATCAAGCTGACAATTGGAAGAACTACTGGTGCTATTAACAACCACCAAGATTTTAATGGCTTCATTGCATTCTAAGTGAGATATTTCTTTTCAATAGGGTCAATGTATACAAATCTTCACTGCATCTAAATGCTTCATATAACAGAAGGAAGGTGCAAGAATTGACCATCTCTTACATTCCCTGAGTTGTTTTCTGATCAGCACAGTGTTTATTCTTTTAAAAAATGACACATATGTATATAGAGTAATTAAATGATTTCAAAAATTATCTAGTTCTTTTTCAAAATTCACTAGATACAGTAGACAAAAGAGAAAGTAAGGATTTAAAGGATTTGAGTATCACACTTTATAAACTGATAGATATATATAAAAGTCAAACTTTGAACCCAAGACATAGGAAAAATACACCTCTCTCAAATACTTACAGAGCCATCACAAAATTGATCACGTGTTAGGTTAAAAAGAATATGTCAATAAATTTCAACATAATAAAATTAGAAACCTATGATAAAAGATAGCCAAAGTCCCCAAAACCAACCAAAGAAAAAATAAATTAATTTGGGAAAAAAATTGCAAACAAAAAAAGCTCCTACTAAGTTTTTAAGGAATACATAATTCCCATGCTGTATAATTTTTTTTACAATTTAGGAAAAGCTGAAAATCTTTCCAATTCATTTTATGAAGCTAAAATAACATTGAATTTAAAAAGGAAATCTCAGGGAACTATAAGCCAATATTACTTATGAATATAAATGCTAAATTCCTAAATAAAATTTTAACAAGTTGAATCCAGCAGTATATTAAAAAATCATTTCCAAGTAGAATTTACCCCAGAAAATTAAGGATGGTTCAATATTAGAAAAGCCAGAAATACATTTCATTTAATAAGTTAGGGGAGAAAAAGTAATATGATAATCTTAATCAGAGATCAGCAAGCTAAGGCCCATAGGCCCAATCTGGACAGCCACCTGATTTTGTAAATAGTTTACTGCAACACAGCAATGCACATTCATTTACATGTTGGCTGTGGTTGTTTCTGCACTATAATAGCAGAACTGAGTACTTCTGACAGAGACAGAAGGGCCTGCGAACCTGAAATATTTACTACCTAACACTTTTCAAAAAAAGTTTGCTGACTTCTAACCTTAAAATAAAGTAAAATTAAAAATCAAAAAGATATCTGATAAAAATTTAATAGCCATTCTGACTTCAAAAGGAAAAGAGATCTTAGCAGAGTAGGAATAATAGAAAATTACCTTACCGTGATAAAGGGCACTGACTGTAATAGTTTGCCGTTGCTACTGTAAGAAATTACCACAACTTACACAAATAACTTAAAGAAACATACATTATCTGAAGGTTTCCTTGGATCAGCCTGTCTGTAAACAGCTTAACTAGGTCATCTGGTCAGTGTTTCACAAGGCTAAAATCTAGGCTGTGTTCTCATCTGGAGGCCCCACTAGGGAAGAATTAGTTTCCAAGCTCATTCAGGTTGTTGGCAGAATTCACTTCTTTGCTGTTGTAGGACTGAGGGCCTCAGCTTCTTGTTGACTGGAGGCTGGAGTCTGACCTCTCATCCTAGAGGCTGTCTGCAGTTCCCTGCCATGTGGCCCTCTTTATAGGACTGGCTTCATCAAGGCCAGCAGGAGAACCTTCCCCTCCATGGTCTGCTAAGATGGAGGCTCATCCAATGTAACATAATCATGGGAGAAACAGCCCATTGCACTTCCCATACTCTCTTGGTGAGAAGCAAATCACAGGTTCTACCACACTCAAGGAATAGAGATTATGTAAAAGTGTGACTTATGTGTTTGGGAGGGAAGAGAGTGTCACTTTAGAATGTGTCCACCATAGAGACTTACCAGAAACATATTTAAGTAAGGTTTAGATTTAATGGTGAACTACTAGACACATTCCCATTAAAGTAACGAATGAGAAAAGAATGCCTCTTACCACCACTGCTACCCTTCAATATTTTATTGGAGGTTGTAAGCAATCTAGAGAGAGAAAAACAGAATTGATATGGAATTAATTATTAAAAAATACAAAATTGTCATCATTGGTATTCTAAGAACATACAAAAGAATCATATGGCAAACTATGAAAACAAAGAAGAGAGTTCAAAGAAGGTAAACATGCAAGATTCAGTAACTGCTACAAACATCAGCTATAACCACCTCTCTCTCCCACCAAAACTCACAGGGAAAAAAAAAGTAGATTCCATTCGTAAGAGCCCCAGCTGGGAGAAGATATCAAGGTATAATCTATTAATGAATGTATAAGACCATGAAACTTTAATGAAAGAGTAAAATAAGATCAGGAAAATAATTGAGAGACTCAATTTGTAAAGATAGTTTACAAGTCATGTACAAGTCTAATAGAAAAACTCACGACCAGCCTCTGGCACAGTGTATGTATACGAAGAGTCACTTGAGGTTTGAGAAAATGGGACAGGAAGGTTTTTCTCTTATTGTCCTGTCATTATTCTCACCAACTATTTGTGCCAATGCTCCAAAGAGGCATTTCTATTTTAAGCAATGTGACCTAACCTTTCTGGACTTCAGATCCATCATCTGTAAAATGGAAATTCAATGCTGGAAGACTAACTTCATTTCAGTATAGATTACTTGTTTTTTGTTTTATCAGCCAATATCAATCTTCTCAGGTAATAAGAACTACATTTATTCTTTTAGACTCAGACAGTCATACAAATCTGATTCCAAATATAAATCTCTCGGTTGTAGTGTTGCCACAAAAGGTTGCACTTTCTAAATTTTTAGATGCAAAGGCACTTGGAGAATTTGAGACTCATAGGATGATGAAATCTTAGAACTCAACTAAAACATCATGGAAGCCTGCCCCTTCAATTTATAATGAGAAAAATTAGATGTAAAGAGATCCAAAGAACTATGATTGCCTTAAGTTTATAAAGTTAATTAGTGGAAGAATCCGATGCAGACGCTATCTACTTTTCCTACCATGCCATGTTGATCTGTGCTTCCATTGGAAAACTCATAAACACATTGTTTTTTAGGAGCACACTACAAATTAATTCAAAGAAGAGGCATACCACACCATATGGATGCCTATAATTATATTCCCCCTCACAAGTGAATTTAAAGTGAATTATTATAAATCTAAAATTATATCTGCTAACTTCTAAAATGTGAAAAGAACGTTCCAGGGTGGGTTAAAAAATAAGTTGCATACAGGTTTTTATTTTCTGCTATCTGCTTTTTTATTTTCTCTATATGTTCTACAATGAACATATGTTCCTTATGTAATCAGGGGGAAAATGTAGTTAAAAATGAATCACTTAAAGCATGGAGAAAGCCTTTTAAATAGCATAGTTAAAATAATATGAATACTCTAATAGTCACAAAATACTCAAATCTTGTCAAAAATACAATTACTGGACTGAAATTTAAAATGTTGAAAGAGAAATTTGAGATCCTTGTGGCTACAGCCTGTCACGGGAAAAATGGGTATTTTCTGCTCTTTAATACCATTACTTGTTTGAAACATTTCTTTTCCAAATGTAAAACTTTTGCTGTTTCTTCTGAAGGAGTTTATCTGGTATACCTTAAGTTTTTCCTCAATAAATTTTACTTAAAGTCCTCTAAATGGCCTATAAAAAATTTTAGTAATTTGACGTTTTCAGTATCCTTTGGAAGTTATTTTTTGTAAGCTTTATAATATTGTGTTCTTCCAAGTGAAAGTAGCAAAATTTATCATATGCATAAGAGCAGATGTCCATACAATGCTGTCTATCTACACGTAGATGCGACTATAAAATGTATGTATGATAAACTACATGGCTGATGTGTTGTCTGGCCCAGTAGCAAAGGCGCTTACTGAATGGTTTTAAGCTAGCAAGGAGGACACGTGAATTCTGTTTCCTGTATCGTCTCTGGAAAAATTAGGAATTAAAACTACTGAAATGTTGACATTGATTGAGCTCCTACCTGGCACTTGGTGCAATATAAGTACTTTCCAGTCTTCCTAATTACTAAGGGATCTAATTACACACTTCCTCATTTACTCCTTACAACAGGCCATAAGGTGGTGTTATTACTGATCATCCTTACTTTATGATACAAATGGGGAAAACTCAAACACAGAGAAAGTAAGGAACTTGCTTGAGATCATGTGACTAGCAGACAGGAGAACCAGGATTTGGACCCACGTCCAAGTCCTAAAGCACTTACTGCTATCTCTCATAGGACATTGCTCCTGGGTTTCTTCGCATATCATGTATGTTCTTAGACACTTAGACACGTTATCATTATGCCCACAAAAATTACACAGAGATTAAAAATCAAGTTAAATGACTATCTGTAAACTGTTCTTTGAGTATGGATATCATAGACATATAAGACATAATTTCAAATTAGATCACAGCACATAGGGTGTTGAGTTCTCCCACCCCTGAGAAACATTGGAATTCATTAATATAGAAACAATCATCATTACCATTGTCATTTCACATTATTATTTCACACTATTATCTTAGGTTAAATTGGCTGCTAACATTGATCATCCATTTTTCATTTATTTTGCACAAGTAGTTTAAATTGTACTGAGTCATGTTTATAAAATGAGGGTGTGATAGGCAGAATTCTAAAGGTGTTCCCCCCACGATTCCCATCCCCTGGTTATTCAGTCAAACAGTAATCTAGGGACTGCTGTGAAGGGGCTTTGCAGGTGGAATTAAGGTACTCATCAGTTGACCTTAGTATGGGGAAATGATGCTGGATTATCTGGGAAGGTCCAAAGTAATCACACCAGTCTTTAAAAACAGAAGAGGCAGGTAGAAGAGAGCCTGAGGAGAACCTGAAGCTCCATTGTTGTTGCGGAGATGTTGGGACCCACATACTATTAATAAAACTGAATAAGGTCGAAGATACTGGGGAAAGAAAAAGGAGACAAACTGAAGAAATGAAAGGGACTAGGATGCCAGGGACAGATGGAAGGATAAGCATTGGAAAGGAGAAATGTATCTTCCTTTAAAAGGGAGTGAAAAAAGAAAAGATGAATCCAAAACCAGGTTGGTATGTAGGGAGGGTGGCAAGAAGCTGAGGATGCTCTTGTTTGGTGGCTTCTACTATCATCTGAAGGAGGAGGTGAGGTCAGCTGCTAACACTGACCAGGCAGTGGTGTCAAATGTTGGATGAGCTTGGACACTTGGCATTGTTTCCGTGGACAATGGAAGAGATGACCTAAGGAGGCACGGCTGATGGCTGGGTGGCACTGAAGCCCCAGGAGGTTGGAGCTCAAGAATGGTTAGTGGCCCCATCCACGGGGCTGGGAGATTGTTTCTGTGCTGATCAGCCACAGTAGCCTGGGTGCAAGGAATGCAGCAGTTGGATTCACCCAGCGGTGGAGTTTCTTGCTTGGCCGATGCAGTGGTGTGACGGGATAGAGGACTGTGGAAATGCATGACTGAGGTGACAGACCACTGATTCTAAACTGGGTAAGGAAGGAAGCAGGAGCTGTAGGGAAGTTGATGGGTTAGAGGGACAGGAGACTGAATTTCGTTTTTAGTTCTGATAGGCTGTGGAAGTCATAACAACTTTCCTCGCAAAAAGTTTCTTACACCATCAATTATCACAGGGCTCCCTTGAGTAGCCTTTCTTATCAGAAAAACCAGTTCCATCCTCAAGTGGCCTGACGGTTTTAAAGTGCTATCCTAAAGAGAGTCTAATTTTCTCATTTAGTGGCTGTGGTCTGGATATAATTTATAAAATATTTCCCTCCCTCCCACGAGGCCTTCTCAATCTAAGCTTTCTAATGATAACAATAGCTAATGTTTTTTAAAATTACTATGTGCCAGGCACAGTGCAAAATGCTTTACATGCATCGTGTCGTTTAAACCTCATTAAAACAAAACAAACAAAACAAAACTCAGAAGTTTGTCCTTTTATTCTACTGTTGAGGTGGTTGAGTATGTAAAGGAAGAAGTGGTGACATTTGTGAAGCGACTGATGAAAGGACATGTGAAAATATAATGCTAAGCCACCACCTAGCATCAAAATAACTAAATGCTAAAAAGACAAATTGACAAAGGAAGTCAAATTTTCTCATTTTGTGGCCGTGGTCTGGATATAATTTATAATTTATTTTCCTCCCTCCCATGAGACTGATTTATTTATTTATTTTTACTTGGGTTCGTCAACAGTTCCTTTAAACTCAAAGTATGGTCTCTCATGGGAAGCTTGTTAGAAATGCAGATTCTCAGACCCCCGCCCAGACCTAAAGTGTAGCAGCAGGATCTGAGCTTTAACGGGATTCCTGGGCGGTTCGTATGCACACTGATGTTTCAAAAGCTGAACTCTGCAGTTCATTTTGTTCATTCAACTTCATGAGAAATACCAATATATTAACAACTATGCAAGGATTTAATTCTAAGAATTTTATTAATTAAAAAGAAATTTGTAAATGGTTCATTCTTTTTTTAATTCTCTCATTAATTTATAAGAGTTTTATGTCTGTTTATTAACAAGACAATTGAAGAACAGCTAGCTTATTTGCCGAATTTCTCAGAGTTACCTAATTTGACAATATCTTCACAAATAAAGAGTTCTTTTCTTCTTTGGGATAGTCTCTCATGGTAATTTATTCTCATGCAATGCCTAGAGAGTAGGATTTGGAACAGTTAAATAAAGAAACTGTATAGTCTCTTAAATTCGGAAACTCTCCCTAATAGGGATGAATAATCTCGCCCTGAAAGATTCATGGAAGATGGATAAGATAGTCATTTGTGAGTGGCCAAATTCAGTGTCAAGGTTCTTAGCTGGGGCCCAGTATGATGAAGACTGATTTGATTTCCAAATCAATGCCAGCTCCTAAGAGATCAGTCTAAGCAAGGACACCAGACTGGCATATCACGTTTTCTATTGGAAAGAAAAATCAGTGCTCAAAAATCATGCACCGTCAGTATACAGTTTGTTGAATACATTAAACTGCCTGATATTTATAAAGCAAGATGTTGGCTGTTAATCCAAATTAAACTTCAAATTCAGCCGACACAAAAGCTGTTACTTTACAGCCAATTCTGAAATATTGTTTACCTTTATATGTGTTGCTTGGGACTTTAGATCTTTGGATACTTCGCCTCTGAAGAAGATTACCTTGCTTCCCAGATGGATGAAGAAAATTTGATTTTCCTTGTGTCTAGAAAACAGCGAGTTGTAATTTCAGGTGACATTTTTAATTTCCCTTCCAAATTAGTACAGGTTTTAATATTTTTCTCAAGAATAAATATTGGGAATATAATTTTCCATAGAATCACTTTTTATTTTATTTACTTGATCAATATTTTATTTTTAATTTTTATTTTTTTATTTCAGAATATTACAGGGGTACAAACACTTTGGTTACATATATTGACTTTGCACCACCTGAATCAGAGCTACAAGTGTGCCCATCCCACAGAAAGTGTGCACTGTACCCATTAGGTGTGAATATACCCATCCCCTCCTCCCCCTTCCTACTTGCCTGACACCTGATGAATGTTACTTCCCATATGTGCACATAAGTGTTGATCAATTAGTTCCAATTTGATGGTGAGTCCATGTGGTGCTTGTTTTTCCATTCTTGTGATACTTCACTTTGCAGAATGGGCTCCAGCTCCACCCAGGATAATACAGGAGGTGCTAGTTCACCATTTTTTTTTATGGCTGAGTAGTACTCCATGGTATACATATACCACATTTTATTAATCCACTCATGTATTGATGGGCACTTGGGTTGTTTCCACATCTTTGCAATTGTGAATTGTGCTGCTATAAACATTCTAGTGCAGATATTCTTTATTATAGAATCTTTTTTTCCTTTGGGTAAATACCCAGTAGTGGGATTGCTGGAAGTCCTTGCCAGAGCCATCAGACAGAGAAGGAAATCAAGGGTATCCAAATGGGGGCAGAAGAGGTCAAACTATCACTCCTAGCTCAATATTTTATAACTGGAAGCGGGGGAAGTGCCAGTTTCATATGCAGTATCAGAAGAAACTCTACTACAATTGAAATTGAAATATTATCATTGCTCTGAAGGACACTAAATAGGGAATGTGAACAGAAAAAAATCACATTTTCCTGAAAAGGCTCAGACCTCCAGTTAAACCTTTCTACAATGGTATCTCAATAATGCATGTTCCAGTACCAACTGGAATCATGCTTCTTTTAAAATATTCTTAAAATTGAGTTTTCAAGTTTTCCCTACATAGGACTCCTCCCCATACTTATCCACCCTTGACTGTCTTCATGAAGTCTAACCCTCCATCTCTAAAACTGTGAGTTTGGGCCATTCGTGGAGGAGTGTTGCCTCAGTTTAGGAAGTCTTCAGTTTATGTGTGTTATTTTTCACATTTGAGCCTGGGACCCGGGAACTCCCATCCCTCCCCACTGGTGGCACTTTAGGATTTTCTTCCCTTTCTTCCCTCCTCGGTGTGAGAAGTTCAGGAAGAAAAAAGGCAAACCCTCAAACCTACTCTTGTCCTCCTGCATTTCATTCCATATTCTGACATGAAATGTGTAGCGTAGGTCGAATCTAGTGTCCTTGAAGAAAGCACCTGGACTTCAGTGCTTTGTGAACCAAGCTCACCATCATCCTTGACTCTTCCTTGGCCCAAACATAGGCCTCAGCAGAGCCTAGCCTCTGGCCTTGGGAACAGATGAATAAATGTTCTTATTCATCAAAGAACAGGCACAAAAGGGCTGTTCCTGCTGCCGCCATGCTGAGCTGAGGAAGGGCCAGTGAGCAGGAGAGAAGTGAACTTTGAAAGCATCTTTCTAGCTGGCCGTTGGCTTCTATAGTTCATTTATCACTCAACAAATAGATGGAGGCCCGATACCTTTCTAAGTGCTGCAGACACAGCCGTGAACAAACAGGCACAGATCCCTGACATCATGGAGTTTACATTCCAATGGGGAGAGACAGACAACATAAAAAAATTGAACAAGTAAAACAGACAGTATGTCAGATAGTAATACGAGCTACAGAAAAACTAAAATAAAATAAGCAGATTGTGGAGAAAAATAAAGCAGGAACGTGGGAAGGAGCAGTTGGTTTGGAGATGGGAACCTAGTGTTAAATAGGATGGTCTCCGGGAAAGTCCCTCTGAGAACTGAAAATGACCTGAAGGAAGCGAGAGAGAGCAAACCTGCCTTTCCAGCAGGGGGAGGGAGAGCTAGAAGATGAGCTTGAGAGGTAATAGCAGGAGCGGCCACACGGGTATAGGGCCTTGTGGGCCATGCTGAAGGTTTCTGAGTGAGACAGAAAGCTACGAGAGGCCTCCTAGAAACATGATCTGAGCTATACTTTAAATTTGCATTCCGGCTTCTACATTCGAAACAGTCTATAGTGGAAAGAGCGGAAACAGAGAGAATGATGGTGACTTGAAATAGGACAGTATTTCTCAATTATTTTTTTCATTAGCAACCCCTAATAAGACTTTTTAGACATTTTTTTTCCTATTCACCTCCCCCCATCTTACCCTGCTCCATGACATTTTAAGACCTCAGATATTAATTATTAAGTGTATCTGATTATGTATTATGTGTATTCCTGTGCTTTATACGCAAAAAGAATAAGACTTATTCATGTCCCACCCAAGAACTAATTCGCAACCCCTTGGGAACAATGTCTTCCCTGTTGAGATGTATGGATGACAGTGGTCACACGGGAGTATGAGATCTGTTCACTTGCCTTTCCTCTCTAGGAGTTTACAATTATAAAAATTAATGCCCTGGGCAGACACCCAGTACATATGGCTTTATCATTCAGTATATGGGCATAGAAACATGAAAGTGTCTAGTGTTTTGTTTTGCTTTTTTTCAAAATGCACAAAGTTAAAAAAAAAAGCCTTAATAACAACATTAAACTAGTTTCATTCTTTTTACTGGAAATCCTGAGATAGTATTAGATGTTTATTATGTGTAAACGACGATGGTAACAGTTCAAAGACAGGATTTCTAAGAGATGTGAAAAAATCTCAAAATAGAGAAGATTCCAAAAAATGTTTAGGAAACTCATTCTCTGTGAAATGTGCACATGTACTTGTACGTGTGCTAGGATGGGTGGGTGTATATGTTACATTTTCTCTGGGAATCCATGCACCACATTTAGTTAGAAAATATTCAAATTAATACCTCTAGGGATAATTAAAAGCAATGGTGGTTGGTTTTTATGGTTTTAGTCTACTTTAATTTTTAAGTAACTTGGGGCTTTCTAGCAAAAAGTTGGTTATTTTCTTTATTCTTTTTTTTTTTAAAAACAACCCCAGCAAATGAGTTTTAGGGTCTTTACTGCTGGAAGTTGAAATGAATATTATGCCGTTGACAGGTAGTAGAAGACGGGATGTAATTAAGTGCATTGTCAAGATTCCTCAATTGGATTTACTATTAACAGCTACTCAGAGAGGATCAATAACAGTCTTTAATAGCCAGGTAATATGAAAGCTTGGGTTTCTCCCTCCGTCCCCTCCCCTCTCCCTCCCTTCCTTCCTTCCTTTCTCTCTCTTGTTTTGTCTATGTATTATGTATATGTGTCACGTACAGCAGAAACCACAAACCATATTTCAGAGTTATTCCAAAAAATAAAGCCACATATTTAGCAATGAGGAGGTTGATGGGACTTGGGGCAATTTTTGAGATTGGTGACTGCATTTGGCATTGTTCCTCACGGTGTTATACCGAACCATGTGACACTGACACAATTAAAGGATGATCCTAGATAATTTCTCAGATAAAACCAGAAACACTCACAAGCCAAGTGATTTTATCATCACCCTATCAAGTAATAAAAGGTCCCATCAAAAACCTTGGACTTAGAGTAAAAATAAAAGGCTCAAATTCTAGCTCCTCTATTTAGCTATGGCATTAAATAGGGAGCTTAATGAGCCATTTATACCTTTTCACCTCTCTTTTTTCACATCTGTAAAATGAGGACAATAGAACCAGTCCTCTGTCCCTCAGAGGATTGTAGTGAATGAAGGTCAAATGAGACAATGAATGTAGGAACACTTTATGAACAATAAATGCCATATAAATGTAAGGCATTGCTATTATCAATGTCATTTCTTTCTAAATTTATAAGTTTTGGACTTCCATTTTCAAAATACAAGAGATTTCAACAAAATATATGATGATATACCCTACGTAATATTTCACCTTGAAAATAAAAGGTGAATGTTTGGTGTTAAATATAAAAATAATCTAATTATTAGTTCCATTTCCAACTGGAGACGAGCTTTACACAAGTAAAATGTATTTGAAATAATTACCATGTGATTAACATTTCCATAATACTGTTTAGCTCTTCAGTAATCTCCAGCTCAGGGAATCTTTCAGAAATTGAAGTTACCAGAAGCTAGATTCTGTCAGAGGAGACGGCTCTGGGCCCCCTAGGTGGTGCAGTGAGGACTTCAGAGTGTGGGTGTGGAGTCTGGATTTGGCCAAGCGCTCACACTTACAGCCGTGCATGTTCCATAATGTCTCCATGCCCTGGCTCCTCATCCAGAATCGTAGAAGGTAGTTGTGCTATTTAAATGAGTTAATGGGCCGGGCGCGGTGGCTCACGCCTGTAATCCTAGCACTCTGGGAGGCCGAGGCGGGTGGATTGCTCAAGGTCAGGAGTTCGAGACCAGCCTGAGCGAGACCCCGTCTCTACTAAAAATAGAAAGACATTATATGGACACCTAAAAATCTATTTAGAAAAAATTAGCCGGGCATAGTGGCGCATGCCTGTAGTCCCAGCTACTCGGGAGGCTGAGGCAGTAGGATCGCTTAAGCCCAGGAGTTTGAGGTTGCTGTGAGCTAAGCTGACGCCACGGCACTCACTCTAGCCTGGGCAACAAAGTGAGACTCTGTCTCAACAAAAAAAAAAATAAATAAAAATAAATAAATGAGTTAATGCTCACAAAGTGCTTACATCATGGGAAGCTCTCACACACGTGATGCAAAAACAAATATGAATTTGCCTCATTTAAATATAAAAACCTTCTCGATCTTTTTTTTCTCACTGTGCATTTTTTCCCTTCTCAGTGTTTTACTTTTATTTCCTCAAAAACAGAACAAAGATGGTATCTAAAAAATAATGTGGAGGAAAATATTGATGCGCAGGATACAGTAGTTTAGGATTATGTGAAATAGGTGAGGTTGCATTTTCATATTTGCAGAGATGCTTCACACACGTGCACATACACGTGCACAAACCCATGCATGCGCGCACACACAACAGCATATATACTCACAAACACGCACACATTCATATCTGTTTCTAATAAGATAATGCAATTGGAGAGAAAATATTGTTAAATATTAATTATTTTAAGATTTGATACATCAGGAATAAATAGCATTTTATTGTTGCATGCCTTACAAATAAGATGACACATTATGTGGGAAAAGTAGGTTGGAGGAAGTGTAGGTCACAGGAGTAATTTACTAAAAGGTAGCCATTAATAACACAAAATATAATAGATTAATCCATAACTTAGGCTCTATCTGAAGTAGAATAAATACAGTTAAGGATTTTCTTGGTGATATAAACTGTGGATGTTATTAATAAAAATTCCTGCAAAAGCTAGATATTAAAAATTCAGAATATGTCTAAGGACTATGAAACTTTTAAAGAAGGTAGGAGGAGTTTAAACAGGTGACTTCCGCTAAAGATGAATGTAGAAAAATAGAAGAGGAAACCACAGGTCTTGTGTTCTGTTGCTTAATAATTTTCTTACAGTGCTTTATTTTTCCCATCTAGAAATAAGTTTCTGGTGAGAAAAATCTTTTTGAACTTTTCAGATGAAAGACAATCTGCAGGTAGCCATGACTAATGGTGTTCTTTCTGATCTACTTTTTAGAATTTCACATAATCTGTTTCTTCTGGGCAGCTCTTTCCTAGATATTCTCCAAGGCCATCTGAGCATGCAAGAGAAACAAGGCCGTTGAAATGCTTCAACTACTTGCCTTCACCTTGGGAGCAATTATCATGCCTCAAGGGTATCAAAGGCTGCTCATATATATACTGGTTCTCTGCCTGGGATAAATCTATGAGTTTCAACTAGCACAGTACCTAGAGCATGATATTCATTCAATAGATAACTTATTGAATGAAAGAGGAGGCCCACTGGATAGAATGTTCTTTACATGTCTCAATGACTTGGAGAGAACTTTCTAATGAAACAATGCTATTTTTTCTACATCACTCTATATTCATATTGTTCTATTTAGTATTTGTTTAAGTGGTCTTGCCATCGCTGTTAGTATTGTTTTGCATTCCCAACTTTTGGTATCAAATGTTCCTCTGAATAACTAAAGAATGTGAGGTAGTTTTCACATAGAAGGAATAAAATAGTAAGTGTAAGACTCTTAAGAGCAGAGTCACCAGGCTTAACGATGGGCCCTAGAGAGCCAAGCCTTGCCCAGAGCAGTGTGCATTATTCCACAGACCTAGATGTTTCAGGGGAAGGAGCCGCATGGAGGGTAGAACGACAAGAGAGATCAAACCAAGGAGACACCGTGTTGTTTTAGTGGCAACATTCTCATCTCTAATTGTAGTGCCAACTAGCTTTCATTATTCTCTTCCTTTGTTCATAGATGAAAGTTCAGACCAGCACCAATATTACAGTAAGTACATGTTAAAAATTCTTAATTAGATCAAAGTTGGGGCTATGATGATGTTTCCTCCCAAATTCATCAAAATCTCAATGAAGCGCCTGAATAGGCTCTGAGCATGTTTCATAGATTGTAAATTCATGTGTGTTGATGAGGATCAAAACCAAGCCTTGAGCAACAGCAAAGAGGATCCAGGTCTTGCTTTCTGGAGTTAAACTGGCTGCAGAGAATTGCTTGGAAACTGATTATTCCTTGGAAGCTTCAATTTAAAAGCTTCTCCTAAGGTTTTTCCAAGCATTCACTATCGGGGAATGTAAAAAAAATGGGCACAACTTAAGTTGTGGGAACAACAAGGATGTAGCCAACAGGAATGATTTGAAAACATTTTATTTTAAACTTGAAAGCAGCAGTAAAAATGCTAATGCCATTCTGTCATTCACCTAACTTATATTGCTAATGGGACGAGTAACCTTGCAGCAGATGCTGCAAAGCTACGGTGACTTGCCTGCAGAGTCCCACCGTGGATTTAGGAGACGGGGAAATGCTTGCCTTTTGCACCCTGCTGGCATGCACCGAGCGCACTGAACTGCAAAGCGGGGTGCCATGCTGCCTGGCCAAGGAGTTTGGGTTCTCTTTAAACTTCAGAGCCTCCATTTCTTAAACTGAAAAAAAAACCTATTAGAATTTCTAATAGGTTTTACAGAAGATTCAAGGACGAGCCTGAAATGCATATAGCACTCATAAATGGGAGATCCTAGCCAAGCTAGCTTGGTGTCTATAGGCAAGACACAAGACAAATTCATTGACTTCAACTTATCATTGACCGGGTACTCACTAAGATTTTTTTCTAGCTAAAACTTTTAGCACGGGGACAGGGCCAGAGAGCTTGCTCAGTCAGTGACCAAAATCTAGTCTCCCTGTGCCCCTGCGAAGAGCAGTGTCACAGCAGTGAAGAGTGCACAGAGATGCCCGGCCAGCTGCCATGCACTTCCAGGGGGCAGTTTCAGCTCTAGCTGAATCACTGTCCAGATGATGGTCCTGAGCAACTCAGGTAAGGGCGAAAGCGGAAAACTGGGAGCCTCCCACTAAACACCCTCAAACGGGATGTGCTGTGAGGCTCCTCTGTAAATAAGGCAGCAAAACGGGGCTTTTCATGTAATTAACCTACTCATTAGTAACCATCACCATGCCATAGAAGGAAACGCACCATAGGTCCTCCAACGCTGTGCTTTTCTATTAGGACTCCTCCTGGATTACAGGATGTGACTACCTGTCACAGCTGAAACGAATCGTTGCCACTACAGAGAGGACCATTATTGTCTGGGATTATAAAGCTCAAGGGAGCAGCCAGGTACCGTGCCGAGAGAAATACTCAGAGAAATAAGATTGTCTTTTTAGGACTGGTAGTATATGAGCGATCCACTTTCTCTATTGAATGCCAGTTTCTTCGTATGTGAAAGGAGAGGGTTTAAGTAAATAATCCCTTAGATCAAATTCAGCATTAATATTCCACAATTAAAAGTAAATGTTCTTTCCATTTATTTATTTTTCTTTTCTTTTTTTTTTTTCATTTAGTGTATATTTAATTTGGGGCTTTTTGTTTTGTTTTGTTTTGTTTTCGAGAGCGAGAGAGAGGCTAATTCCTTTCTTCTTTTATCCCCTTCTCTGAATCCAAGGATTATATTTCTGGTTATACTCATGTTAATAAGTTCAAATCCTTTCTCTCAAGTCCAGCTTCATTAGGTAAGAAAATTACTAAAATCAAATGCCTAATTCTGGCAAAAAAAAAATCTAATGAGGCAGTTCTTAAGTGGCTGAGATGTTACCACTTAACCAATCTATAGTATTTATTGAGCATTTGCAGCCATTTAGAAGGAATGAACATGTTCTCTGCACTCAAACAAAGCTCAGTCTTGAAGCACCTCATGAATAAACATAATACATAATACAATTGGTCCAGAAAATTATACAGTAAAAAGGAACAAGTGCATAGGGGTTCAGGGAGAGGTGAGATCGCTGAACATAGGAGTTATAAAGAAAAGTCTTCAGGAAGCAGGCTGACTTTCAAGGACATGAGGCTTAAGAAATAATTTAACCTTCCTCCATACCTTGCTTGTTCCTCGCCTTGTGAAAAACTAAACTTTTTGTGCTATTTGTCCACAATGTTGTAAACTAGTGACGCCAGAATAATTGTGAAGAAGGCAGCTTGTTGCTTAGTGTACTTTATTATGTGGTGTGTTGCTGTATCATACGGTTATAGACCAGGTGATACTAATTTCCAAAACCCTAAACTCCAATGTCCATAGCCTCTTCCCTCTCTATCTTTGGACATTACTCTCTCCTTCTAGGCTCCTTCCTCTCAACCTCCTCTTAATCTACCTCTCAATCATTTAAGGTCTCTAGATCAAATGTCACTTTCCCTGACCACAGGACCTAAAGTGGGCTCTTCAATCACTCTGTATCATAGCACTATATTTCCTTAAGTGCACTTCTGTTATCTGAAACGATCTATTTTCACTCATCTGTCTTCCCTCCACTAGAATGGTAGCTCCACAAAGTCAAAAACTTTGTCTTAATCATCATTCATTGTACAGTCATGCCTGGAATAGTTCTTGGCACATAGTAGGTGCTCAATGAATATTTGTTGACGGATTGAATAAATTTGTAGAGACTGAATTCCAGAAGGACAATAGCTATATAGCTTAATGAACCCATTCAATAGTACAAAGTTGGCTTCACAAATGCTTGCTAAATATTTCTGGATAAAGTTGGATGTTAGGATGTTTTTTTCTCCTGATGACTCCCTGTAACATAATTGAGACTTTGATATTTCATTTTCCTGTTTGCCACCCAGTTTTATGGCAATGATCTGGCAACACCTGAACCTTTTTATGCTTACTTTAATATTATCTTACAAATATAAGAGAGGGCCATTTACAGTAATAGATCAGAAAATCTCATTCCTTATTGAGCCAAAGATAGATACTCTACCCCCTTTCCCCACAAAACAACCAAAAGCATAATGCTGGGCTCACAGTGAGTGTTCATTAACTTTTACTTAGTTAACTGTTCTTTTCAAGTTTTTTTAATCACTGTAGGGGTATCTAAAATGAGAAACATCAGAAAGTAAAACTTTTATCAAATAACAGGAGCAACATTTGTTAAATAGATCAAGGTAATAATTCATTGAAAGCATTCTTCTGTTTCTAGGAAAACTACTTTGTCATAAAGCCCATGGATCACTGCCTCCTGTGTGTGTGTGTGGTGTCTCTGCCCGACCACCTTTGCCGAGACGACATCCTCTTGGGGGATGATGGTGGTTTTGTGAACAGATTCACAATAAATAGTGATGATTTTGGACTAAAGCAGGCAAAATCCAAAAGGAAATCACAAACTCAGGTCTTAGACTCGAAGACCTTTAAAAGGTAAGAGTATTATATGGGTAGTCAATTGTTTTAATAATTATAGTCATTGTTCAAGCATATATATGCGTGTATGTGTGTATATATGTGTGTATATATATGCGTGTATACACACACGCACACACGCATATATATACACACATATATACACACACACATACACACACACACACACACACACACACATATGGGAAACAAGGTGAAAGACTCCCATGGTAGATATTTGAGATACGAAGCTGAAGAAAAGTGCTTCTTGCCTCAAGGAACTTCCAGTATAATAGGGAAGATAGGAAAATTAGTAACTGAAATTCTTATTTTAAGTGCTATTGACAACTAAAACGTACAGGTACTTAAAGAGTTAAATGAAAAACTTAAACTGTAAAAAAAGTATAAAAATATATGTGACTATTTACTGGCACTTGGATGGGGAAAAGATTCTAAACATAAAAGCAATGGATACAAGATTCAAAGAAAAAGTTTGATGGATTTGACTGTGTACAAAATAAAACCTTCTGGACATCAAAAGACAACATTTAAAAAGTAAATAACAAATTAGAATAAATATTTGTAACCACTATGACAGACAATGGGTTGATAGTCTTTAATAGGTGTTAGAATTCAATTAAAAAATAATAATCCCCCAAGAGAAAAATGAACAAAGGTGGAACACATGGTTCACACACATGCACACTCAGTACAAATGGTCAACATACATTTCAAAATGATCGTCAGACAAAAATGCTAACAGTTATCTCCAATGCATGATTATTATCTCCCTTATAATTGTAATATCTTTGAAGTTTTTAGAGCAAGGTATATATTACTTTTATTATCAGAAAAACACAAATTTTGTATTATATACATCTTCCTTAAAATCAAAGGAGTACAACTTAAAATATGATACAATTTTCGATTTATAAAATTGGAAAAGATTAAAAATGAGGAAGATTCTGTGAGATGGGTATTCTGAGGTGGTGGTGGTGGTGGAAGTGCGAATTGCATCAACCTTTCCAGAAAGCAATTTGGGAAGATTAATCAAATGTCTTCATAAACATTTATACATTGAGACCTGGGATCCCCATCTTCAAAAATATAAGTATGGTTATCACAGCATTATTTCTAATGGTAAATTATCTAGTGTCTAATAGTAGGGAAATGACTAATTTAAATAACTTGTCATTTACATACATAATTCAGATATATAAATATACAATATAAACATAATGTACTGTAAATGTTTGTGATATAAGTGAAATTTATGTAATACACTGATATATAAAACAATTTTGAGGCAGAGGTTTGGCCTCTCACTCCAATGCTTTGTGAACTGATGGGCAACCCTCTGACAAGGAAAATGGGGACATCCCAGCCTCAGCCTTGCCAGTGACCTGCGGTTATAAATTTCCCAGTTGTTCTGTTTTGACAGCATTAATGGAAAATATGAATCAATATTTTTCAAATGAATTGACTCACGTAAGATATAAAATAATATGAAACATAATGCTCCACATGGATGATCAGAATTTTTTTTAGTAAAATAAGGATAATAGTGCCAATATTGGACTGGGATTCTCTGAGATTATTCTTTTAATTCTGGATATATAGTTTAAAATTTGATGATAGTCTTCTAAAGTTATTTTTTCATTTTAAATATGCTTGATTATGAACATTTAGTTAAACAGTTAAAAGTGGTATAATGCATAGGACTGTATTATACATGCAGGTTTAGCACAATTCAGAGCTACAATTCAGTTAAAGTCAAGGTAAAATGCTGAGAACAAACTCAACATCATATGTTTACATGTCTAACATAAATCCCTTCCCCACTTTTTCCAATTCCCAGTGTTAAAAGGAAGCTACATAACGACTGGGTTATGAAAGTTAGATATATTCCAGTCCTAAATTGCTTTGGATCCTGCTCCTTAGACAGTGTTCATTCATTGGTTTTGGAATCCTTGAAGAGACTCGAGGATAATTTGTAAGTACAGCAATTTATATCCATGAACATTCTGTGACTCTCAGACTTTTTACAATGATAAGCCCATGGCAGCTTTGGAACTTTCAAACTCATTTTAAGAAAAATCAGATGTTAACTGTTCCATTTGTTTGACAAGGTTAATTAGATTTTTTTTTTTCAGGAGGAAATTGAATTCACTCATGCAAATCTGAACATGACATAGCCTCCTAACGATTTTGCTCATTTGTTGTTTATTGCTTTAATCTACTGAAATAAATCCATGCAGGTGTATCCGTAACTATATTTTCAATATATAGTTATGTTGGTAAAACTTTGCACTTTTAAAATCATTCTTACAAACCAGTTGGCTAGCCAGTTACCTGTGAGTATGATCCGCAGAACAATCATCATGTTTGATGTGTAATACACAAGATGGCATTCATAGAGAAAGGTGAATTTGAATAGTGTTCAGTATTATTTTCAATGTGATTAAATATTAATAAGTAGAAAACAGCTATTGCGTTTCAATTTTTGGTATTAAAAGTTCATTGAGGTATATACCACAACATGGATAAATGTCAAAAACACGTTATGCTAAGTGACAGAAGCCAGACATAAAAAGACTGCATATTAGATGATTCCATTTCTGTGAAATGTCCAAACAAGGCAAATTTATAGAGACAGAAAGTACATCAGTGGTTGCCTAGAACTGGTAGTAGGAGCAGGTATTCCAAATGGGCACTTTCTATACCACTATATACATATTAGAATTGCCCAAATCCAGAACACAAACACCACTGAATGCTGGTGGGGATGTGGAGCAACAGGAACTCACATTCATCGCTGGTGGGAATGCAAAATGGTGTAGCCACTTTAGAAAACAGCTTGACAGTTTCTTACGAAACTAAACATACTCTTAGCACATGATCCAGCAATCACACTACTTGGTATTTATCCAAAAGGAGTTGAAAACATATGTCCACACAAAAATCTGTACATGGATGTTTATAGCAGCTTTATTCATTATTCCCAAAACTTGGAAGCACCCAAGATGTCCTTCAGTAGGTGAACTGATAAACTGTGGTAATCCAGGTGATAGAATATTAGTCAGCACTAAAAAGAAATGAGCTATCAAGCCATAAAAAGACATGAAGAATTCTTAAATGCATATTACTAAATGAAAGAAGGCAAACTGAAAAGGCTACACACTGTATGATTCCAACTATATGACATTCTGGGAAAGGCAAAACTATGGGTTCAGTAAAGAGATTAGTGGTTTCCAGGGGTTTAGGGGGATGGAGGAATAAACAGGTGGAGCCTAGAGGATTTTTAGGACATTGAAACTACTTTGTATGGTATTATAATAGTGGATAATGTCATTGTACATTTATCCAAACCCACAGAATGTACAACACCAAGTGTGAGCCCCAATGTAAACTATGGACTTTCGGTGATAATGATGTGTCAATGTAGGTTCGTCAGTTATAACGAAGATACCACCATAGTGTAGGATTTGGATAGTGGGAGAGGCTGTGCATATGTAGGGGTAGGGAGTATATGGGAAATCTCTGCACCTTCTACTCAATTCTGCTGTGAACCTAAAACTGTTCTAGAAAATAAAGTCTATTAAAAATACACTGAGCCACTAGCAAGAACAATTTGTTGCAACAAGAAGCAACAACAGTCATATTGTTCAAACTTTGTTTTAAGAATGAGCATAAACCTATCTAAAATATTATTGCCTTAAAACATATAATTGCAAAACCCTTGCCTGGTGATTTAATTCCATTCTTAAAACTTATTTTCTAAATCCTAATCAATTTTTCTGAATTTCAGCTTTATCATCTAAAAAGGGGTGAATTGAAATGAGATTGAATTTTAATGAGAGAACTTGGCTCTCCCCCACCCGTTTGAATTTAGGATACAACTAAAAGAAGTACTAGGAAAAGTGACAAATAGTCTGTCTAAAAAAACACTAGTGGTACCTTTTATGTACTCTTGAGCTGTTTAATGGAATGCACAGAAAAAAATGGAAAACAAAAGATAGCCTCTGCTCATAAAGAGCTAGAATTTCTCTAAATTCTAAAGTTTTTAATTTAAGCAATGAAATAACACAATTAGAAATTTCATGGAAGAACAGAATATCACATCTCTAAGATGACTATGTTACTTTCTTTTTTAAATTGTAGACTTCATGAGAGACATATTTTTCACTCATTTAGAAAAAGATAAAAATGTTTATGTTGGTGCATAACATATTGCACTGAGAGATGAATTAAAAACTTTTCACAGCATGTTAAAAACAATTTCATTTCTTGACACCAGATTGGGTTCCACAAATATCATTTATATGGCATAATTAATTGCAGAGTTTCGTTTAGTTTCTGTAACAAAATTAACTGCTGGTGATTATAGTCTGGCATTTTAAAAGAGCGCATTTCTGAAACATTTAATTAAGAAATGGATGCAACTTTATATCCAATTTGATTTTATATTATACTGGCAACTCCTCATATATTCATAACCATACAGAAACATTGTGAAAACATATGCAGATATAATATGCCCTTGTGGTCCTATAGAAGACATATATTCTACTTCAATATCCAGAAAAAGTATTTTCATTTCCAAGACACACAAATCTATAGCTGTGATTTTACCAGGCAAATATTTCCAATACCCTTCCCAGGGTAATTATAACAGCTAGCGTGGCAACCAGAAACCTATATAAGTCATATACAGCCTTTAATCCATAAGTGTATTAATTATCCAACAAATATTTAGCAAGTCATTATAGGTTAAGCACTGTGAACAATAAAAATAGATTTAAGTCATGATCCTGGCCTCTACATGCTTGAAATTTAAGTGGTAAGACACAGATATAAAATCAGTGGTAGCTGTGCTGGAGCCAGCTTGTATCAGCTTATGAGAGTTGATTGCTAAGACTTCATGAATTTGGTAAGCCTGTTGTTAAACACCGTCATCATTAAAATTTAAATACATAAGCTCACAATTCTATTATATTAAAAACACAGACAATAAACATTCAAAACTCCTCAGTTCCTATGTATTTCTTACAATTTACTATTATCTATGTCCTTAAGGTTTTTTATGATCTCAAGAAATACCATACAGTATAATAATGCACAGACTAATCTCTTGATTTCTATTTTATAATTTTAGCATTGGAAATAGCCAACTAAATGCACCCGTGTAAAAATACTCTTTAAGAAGGAAGAAATAAGCCACTTCATCCACCTAAATGCAGACGTGGAGTGTTTATATTTTTCCCAACTCCATGTTTTCATATTGGTAGTTTGAAATCGGCCATGGTAGAAATATTTATACCTTGGAAAGCAGCAAACCTTACAAATCAATGACCACCTCCTCATTCCTGGGCCCCAGCTGAATATTACACATTTACCAGCACACCATTGCACAGGATGATAAGTAACAGTGCAAAACAGGGAATGTCAGAGGCTAGTTGAATGGTTTAGGATTATAGGTATAGTAGAAGTTCAGAAAAGAGAGTAACAAATGATAGTCTTTTAGCAAGCCCAGAAAGATAAGAACAGGAAATCTTATATAGAGGACTGAAAGAATAAATTTGGCAGTGATTTCATTAACAAGAAAAGTTACAGCAGCTACAATAAACATGCCAAGTCTACATTTAGGTGGATGAAGTGGCTTTTTTTTTTTCCCCTTCTTAAAGAGTATTTTTACACTGGTGCATTTAGTTGCCCATTGCCAATGCTAAAATTATAAAACAGATATCAAAAGATTAGTCTGAATAACATTGACAGGCCCTAACTTACAGCACCTAGAACTTTTTTCTTCAGAAACTTCAATGTCCCTTTCTCTGACCTCCTATCTTACCTCACCAGCTCTTGAATACTCTAATTCCCACTGCGCTTACTCAGTGACCTCCCTGAGGTCTCTGATACCTTGATCTCTCCATTATCTTAAATATTGTCAGTCTGCTCCTTGACTTTCTTCCCTCTCTACCCACCTGGAGCCCAGGTTAATCATCTGAGCTCCTATCTCACCAGCATTCTTCTTTGCAGTACATCCCTGTCTGCCCACTGCATCAATCAGCAAAATCCCAACCCTTCTGCTCAGCAGAGTCCATAGCCTGGAGTCCCAATCTTTCTACATGCCTTTGTTCTACTTCCTCTCCCATTCCCCTCAGGGACTACTGCATAATTTGCAAGAATTGATGACCTACTGGGTTAGAGGAATAAAGAGCAGAGTTGAGTTAGTCACACTCTCACATTCTCTCTTTCTTATGTTATTCCTTTTTATCCTTGTCCTCCACTCTATTCACACTCAAACACACACACACACACACACACACACACACACAGGTAACCATTCTATTGGGTTTAATGCATCTTTTTGTTTATATGTTTTTCTCAAAATATATGTTTATAGGTATTTTTAAGTTATATAATGGTATTGTAGGAGATTTAAATTCCTACTCTCCATAGTGTTTCGTACATTTGGTACTTAGTAGTTGTAAACACTTAAATTATCTAGAAGATTTTATTTTTCAAACTAACTGGTGCATTTTAGTCTTTTGCTCCGAAAAGCATCTACTTTGCAATAGTCAGGAGTTTGTCCCTAAGCCTGGTTCTGGGCTTCCTTCTATTTCCCCGGTCTCCTGGAATTCAGCTGGTAACATATTCAGCTGAGAAAGAGTCAGGAAACTGTGAGATAAAAATACCCAGACAACCTCAGCAAACAGTGATCATTGATCTGTTCCGTCACATTCTGCCTGAGCTTTTCAACTACTTCCTCACTTGGGCCGCTTTCCTTCTAAATCTAGAAGCTGAAGAGGTTCTCAAGTGATACGTAATCATGTTTTCCTGAACTGCCACTGCTCATGGAGAGTCATCTCAACAGAACGAGAGCCGGGTCCTCTCCATCGCTAGATTCTACATATTCCTGTTTCTGCAATTGCCTACAATGGGCCTTAAGTTGAGCCAGATTCAACTGCATTTAGACAAACACATAATTGGCCAGCTGTTAAAATGGGAGCCAATACAGCTCCCAAAAAGGCAGGAAAAAAAATCTCTCAAAACATTTTCCATTTCAGAAGTGATTATCATTCTGGTTATGATTTTGCATGGTAATTTCACAAATGGAGTTTTGTACTAGCAAGAAAATAAACACATCTGCAATTAATTACACCATGTACAGCATGCTGTCTGTTGCAAGACATAAGCTGACCCTTTAACCCTTTGATAGCCGGGCAATTTCCAAGAGATAAGCAATCTACTACTCGGCATTACTTTTTACTAGTTCACTCAACTCAAAGGCAGATTATTCTATTGGAAAGAATATAGTTCCCCTCAGTAGGGTTGCTGTGGAGCCAGACAGAACTGGTTCTGTGCTAGCACTTATGAGCTCTGTGGCCGTGGAACACATTACCATTAGCTCTCCTTATCCTCAGTTTTCCAATCTTGAAATGGCAATGAATATACCTACCTTATGTCTTATAAAAATTACTTAAGTTAACGCATGTAAAGTACCTGGTTTAATGCCTGGAACATAGTGCTCAATAAATATTAGTTCTTTCTCTTATTCGCCTAAGATAGATGATAGATGCTGAGCTTTTTTTTTTTTTTTTTTTTTTTTTTTTTTAAGAGACGAGGTCTCACTTTGTTTTCCAGGCTTGATTTGAACTCCTGGGCTCTAGCGATCCTCCTGCCTCAGCCTCCCAAGTAGCTGGGGCTACAGACACGTGCCACTGCATCTCTGAGCTTTTTTAAGCACAGCACAATACTACTCACAGATATTAACACTCAGAACATACATATTAAAATTCTATGGTTGATGCTGTATGCTTTAAGTAAAATTAACGCAGTACTAGGAGAGAAAATAACTCAAAAACAGTTTAGTTGGTGGGAGTGGGAAGGTGGTGTCTGAGAAAGGCCTTTCTAAGAAAGTCACATTTAAGCTGACACTCAAAGGAGGACAGTCGTTAGTGTGGCTGGGGTCTGGGGGAAGAACATCTTTGGCCTGTGCAAAACCTCTGGAGTGTAGAAAGAGCTCAGCGTGTCCAGAAAGGAGGCTGATGAGAGTAGTGTGGGTGGGTCGTAGTGCCACTACGTATTAGTACGTAGTGCCGTGGGGAAGAGGAGGGCATGGGGTGAACCTGGAAGGGAGACACGGATCACTCAGGGCCGGTGGTCCAGGGCAGGGAAAGGAACTTGGCTCTTCTGCTTAGAGTATGGGGAAGCCACTGGAGAGAAGTGGTATGATCTGCTTCATATTTTACAAAGATCCCTCTGGCTGCAGCATGACAACAGGGTTTGGGGTGGGAATGGGGGAAGAAGAGTGGGCAGCAATGGAAGCTGAGGAAGCAGCGGTTGATTGTGATAGTTCCGGGGAGAGAGGTTGGAGAGTTGAACCAAGATATCGCAGTGCGGACAGGACAGAGTGGTCAGATTTCAGGTATATTTTAGAGGTTAAAAAACAACGGAACTTGACAGCAGGTTGGATGTGGGTGGGAAGACAGAGAGCAGTGTCCAAGTGGGTTCCTGGCGTTATGTACTACCAAACAGACCCGCTTAGGAACCCGATATAGTTTCTGGATTAAGACTTGCTATAGCTCTGCCCGTCCTCACCACCAGCAAAACCACAAACCCAGGGTGGAGGGCTGGATTTCTTTTCAAACAGGAACAACACGAAGTGCTTTGCAAATATCACCACATGATGGAGTAAGCAGATTCTGTGGGTTAGTGAGGACTTTATTATTACTAATACTTATGATCTTGTCTGTGGGTAAATGGATTTACAACCAATTTAGAAATGAGCCTATTAAACATCATCTATTAATATTTATAAGTTGGAATTTTCTTTATACAGAAAAATATATATTTTTTGCCTCTAATTTATGTTTCCCAGGCCTGTCAGAGAGTTTTCCATGCCAAGAGGAGCAAACACATTCTGCTACTGTCTTAAAGCAAATGTGATTGTCACTGGAGGTAAGGGGACAGTTTATGATACACAGAGATTTCTCTGCTTTGCAAACAGTCCTCTCCCTAAATTTTACAGCTGGAAAAAACCTATTAGGGAATGTAAAAATTTGTATAAAGTCAAATCTGTCTGTCTCTTTCTGGCCCCTAGATTTGATGGTACACTTAGAAAAGCCTTCCTTGGCCCAAGAATGTGTGAAACAAATTTTCCTGTATTTTGGGCTGGGTGTGGCGGCTCACGCCTGTAATCCTAACACTTTGGGCCTGAGGTGGGAGGATGGCTTGAGGCCAGGAGTTCGAGACCAGCCTGAGCAAAAGTGAGACTCCCGTCGCTATAAAAAATAGAAATGTTAGCTGGGGATGGTGGCACACGCCTGTTGTCCCAGCCACTTATGGGGCTGAGGCAGGAGGAATGCTTGAGCCAAGGAGTTTGAGGCTGCAATAAGCTATGATAATGCAACTGCCCTCCAGCCAGGGCAACAGAGCAAGACCCTGTCTCAAAAAAAAAAACAAAAAAAAAAAAACCTGTATTTTACTATAATTCATTTTTATTTTGTTTTATATTTTACCTTTAGAGCTTTAATCCATCTAGAGCTTATTTTTGTGCCTGGGTTCCCAGGCTTTAAAGGAGTCCTTGAGCCACCTAAAGCAGAATGACACTGTGTGTCTATGTGCCTTTTTCTGGAGAGAAAGTCCAAAATTTTATCAAATCTTCAAAAGGAGACCATGACTAACAAGGTCAACAGCAATGGTTTACAGCTAACAGAGACGACGAGGGCCAGGGATAAGACCTTGAAAAATACTCACATTTAAGGGATAAGTAAGGTAGAAGCTAGGAAACAAGGTTATCTTCTAGGGGGAAATAAGAGTCTCTGGGGAAAGGTGAAGGACTGAAATTTCCTTGGAGACTCAGACTCCTCTTTTATAATACTGGGATTATAATGTAGTGAGATGGCTCTGAGCCTGGGCTCTGGAGTCAGGCCGTTTAGGTCCAACCCTGGCTCTCTCACTTGCAGGCTGTGTGGTGGGCAGGCTGTTTGCCCCTCTGAGCTTCAATCTCATCTCTAAGTGGAGCTGATAATAGTACTGACCTATAAGGTTATTATAAGAATTAAACTAATTCAAGTAAAGTACTTAGCACAATGCCTTGCACATAGTAAATGCTCAATACATGTTTGCTAATGCTAATATCAACAATAAGAAAAGGACACCTACCTCATATGGTGGTGTTCAAGATTAACTGAGGTAACGTATGCTTGGTACGGCACCTTTTTCCCAAGATGTGGAGGTTTTGTTGGAATAAAATGGAACCTGAGATTCCAGTTAAAATGCTGTCACAGAAGACATGAGTGAGATGGAGAGGGTCTGAATTATCATAGGTGCTGTGGAAAAAGAAAAGAGCGAGCCAGTCTCAAGACATGGGAAATGAATTATTCATGAGACCTGGAGACAGCATGATATAGGGGATTAGTAAGAGAGATTAACCAGCTCTGAGTTTTTAAGGTGAGAGAAATGGAAGAACAGTAATTGTGTAGACAGAAATCAGGAAGGAGGAGCTTACATGGGGAAGGACAGCAAATGAAGGCTGCATTTTGAAATTAAATGTCAAGTGTTTAGTAGGCATCCGAGAGGGGATTCCTTGTCGTGATGGGAAAAGCTCTGGTTGGAGACAAGGGATGTTAGGGCTCCCAGGCTGCCTGTGTGGGGAAGAAGATGAGCTCCCAGAAGCTCCCCAAGGAGACCGGGATCGCCACACAGCAGACAGCAGGCACGTAGACGTGCAGCATATAAATGGGCAAAACAGAAACACAAACAAACAAACATCAAGAAGGTGGCTTATATTGGAAACCTGAACTTTTAAAAGGGAAAGGACAAAAAAGATTTTAAAAGAGAAGAAATCCTTGTCATCAGAAAAGTCAGTAAACGTACCATTGGCAAAAGAGCTTGGAGCAAAAATACCCATTAAAGGAGCCAAGATGTTTAATGAGTAAGTGCTATTGGCTCCTTCTGTGTAAGATTTCTTCAAGTTCCTTACCCATAAATACACACAGCAGGTGATGTCTGGTTTCCTACCTACAGTATCCTGCCTCCCCACTTAAGTTCCTATATTGCTAAGAATAAAGACAACCAAGCTTCTACTTCATGGCTAGGTAATCTCCCCTGAGGGCATAAAGTTAATTGTTTTCCAAGTACACCCCACATTCAAATTCATATTTAAATCTGTGCTCAGCTTTGGACCTTCTACAACACTTACTTGACATTATAATAGCTTGTGGTTTAAATGTTATTACAAAGATAATATGGAAGTCTATTGGAAAGCACAACAAATGAAAATAAGAGGCACTAGAAGTTAGAAGAGCTGTGTATAGTCATAGCCTAGCCACGAATTAACTGTATGTTCTTCATCAATCATTTGATCTCTCCCTGTTGCTCATTTTCCTTGTCTGATAAAATGCGGAAGCTGGACTACGTGCATTCCAAGATCCCTCTGAGACTAAGATACTGTGATTTCATTCTTTAAAGAACCGCATGTTCCTAGGGAGATGAACAAAAAATGTCCTTTGGAAAATTTGGAACCTGGTTTGCCAATTACACGCTACTCAATTTATAGTTACAGCTTTGTACACTCAGAGCAAGAAAGCATTAATTGGCCACAAATTTCTAAAATTTAACTGAGGACATCAAGAAAAGAAAGGAGGGGCCGGGCGCGGTGGCTCATGCCTGTAATCCTAGCACTCTGGGAGGCCGAGGCGGGTGGATCGCTCGAGGTCAGGAGTTCGAGACCAGCCTGAGCAAGAGTGAGACCCCGTCTCTACTAAAAAATAGAAAGAAATTATATGGACAACTAAAATATATATATACAAAAAAAATTAGCCGGGCATGGTGGCTCATGCCTGTAGTCCCAGCTACTCGGGAGGCTGAGGCAGTAGGATCGCTTAAGCCCAGGAGTTTGAGGTTGCTGTGAGCTAGGCTGACGCCACGGCACTCACTCTAGCCCAGGCAACAGAGTGAGACTCTGTCTCAAAAAAAAAAAAAAAAAAGAAAAGAAAGGAGGGCATATGGTAAGAAGTCTGTAAAGAAGTTTGCGGGAGTCATGGCTTCGACGGGGAGCAAATTTCCTGATACTTGGTGGTGATGATTCTGAGAACAAATTGAGTCTCTCACCTGTAGTAATTACGGTTATCATTTAAAGAGCTCTACACTGAGGTCTAGAACACGCAAGAGAACAAAGGCTAGAATTAGGTCTTTTCAGAAAAAGAAGGAGGATACTTGTGTCCCAATTGCTCGATCCTATTGCCTCTTCCTGAGTTGATGACTGCCTTGACTTACCACTTCGGATGGAAATGAGCACGTTTCCAGGCTGGACCACGGGTCAGAAGGAGACTCGAGGAGATGCAGGAAAGAGAGCCTGGTGGTGGTGAGAGAGTCTCAGCAAAAACACCTGAGACTCAAACTTGCAACCCATGCTGCCCCCACCACTGCATGTCTTCAGTTAGGTAAAAATATTAGCCTTCTCTCCTCCTTCAATGCAAACCCCACACATGAAAAAATCTTTTAAAAAGCAGTGCTTAAATATATGGCTAATACGAGATTTAGTTTCTAAAATCTGATTGTCACATTATTCTTAGCCAACTCCTGTGGACAGCCCTTTGTTTTCACACAAAAGAATGCGAAACATTAAGAAATGGCCAGTTTTCATATACGTTGTACTCTTAGTATTTTAATCACTTCTGGGGAAAAATGTGTTAGGTAAAAGTTCTAGGAGTAAACTAGTTCAGCGTTTCTAGATGATGGCGTTTGACTCTCATGGACCTCAGTGTTCATTATAAGACTCATCTACAGCTTTGAAAATGTATTAATTATAGGTTTTCTAGCTCTCTTACGGAAGAAAACATTTAGCAGTATGACCGACAAGCAATTAATACTTTTCACCATGAATAATTTATTGAATTGTCACAGTTACGGAGCCTCTATTAGAAAATGCAAATCTTCAATAACTGAAAACACATTTTTCTCAGGAGAATACTCTTGTTGATTAGTGACTCAGCCGAGCATATTGCTAAATGTACAGTATGTACCAGCTGACGGCTCAAAATACACAATGAAAGCAGCTTCGCTAGGCATAGTTAAGTGTGTTAAATGTGCAGGGACATTTGATGAGCTTGAAAAAACACAAGCTCTTGCAGGGGGAAAAAAAAAAAAAAGCCAAATCAGGACAGGGTATTTACAAAAAAAAAAAAAAAAACCTTGCAAATTTCCTGAGGATTATTTTGGTGACCATCAAGAATTTTTCTACTCAATAGTGTCCCTACTAACCATTTTAAGAATTTAGCCCCTAACATGGAAGTTTCAGCATATAAACACAATTATCTCCCATCCAAGATATCTTGGAGACTTTGCATGTATTTATTCATGTTTTATTAAACAAAATTATGGACTAGGCACTATAAACCTTATAAACCTTATAAAGATCAGGTTGTATTCCTAACCTTCAAGAATTCAAAATCTAATAGTATAAATAAGACAAGTCTATGAAGAACTATACTACAAAATAGAGCATGAGTCAACAGATGATAATGATGATAGTTGTAACCATAATACAGATGAAATACTATAGGCATTGAGAGCTTAGTATCATGTCCCTTTCTGCTCATTCAGGCTCCAGAAAACACACAAACTACATAAGGATTCCATTCCTATCAACAAAAACAAGCAGAGCTGGAAGACTTCTGGTAGCGGCAATAGGGAACCTGTAGAAGACTGGGTTTCCTTCACAGTGCATGCTGAACAATTCCCAGGTGGCAGTCCTCTATTTCATCCTTCTTCATGTGATACACAAGTTAATAGATTTTCTTCTGAGGATAGCCTGGCCTCATCCTCCAGGAATGATAACACACATTTCAGGGGATGCCCCACCAACATTATGTGGGACTATCTGTGGGCATGAGGCTTAGGCTCTGAATATATCTGAGTAAAGTGATAACTTCTTGGTCATTGACAGTGAAAAGCAAATGCAGGCAAGATGCTGCATTATTGGAATTATTCAGTTTGAATTATGCAACTGAAACTCCTGGGGAGTTTCTCATTACCTATAAAAATTCCAGACTGTCGTCTCCTGTCACGGTAGTAATCTCTCCCTCCAGAGCATGCAATTATAAAACTCTAGAGCTGGAAGGAATCTTGAAGGTCATAATTTTACACGAGGAAATAGAGGCCACAGAAAAGAAAACAATTTGCCATGAGTCACACGACTAGTTAGCTGGCAGAGTTGAGACTGAGTCACTTCTCTTTGGTCCCACCCAGCCCTGTGATTCTTCCTGGACCACAGCAGTCTGGTTCACTAGAGGCTCTTTCACTCTCTTTCTTTCTCTCCCTCTCTCTGTCTTGCTTTTCTCTGTGAACTGAGCCAGCTCATCAAGAGTGATGCACTTAGATCAAGTGACTCACCAACTGAGATAAGAGCTTGCGAAAGGAAAGAAAATCCTATCTTTGATGTGTAGCTTTATCTAAATCCTGGCTTTGCAAAAAAAAAGAAAGAAAGAGAAATAAATAGAAAATAACAAAGAAACAGGGAATGAACTCCTTATGAGCCATAATATATTATTTATAGTATAAAGTCCTATCTTCAGATATGAAATGCTCTCTATGAATATTTGTTTTCCCTCTATATCTGCTTGCCTATTGCTACTACTAGATTATAAACTTTCAAAAGCAGGGACCATGTTTCCTATATCTATGTGTCAGTTCTTCTCTCCCAAACATTCTCTAACTGAATTATAAATGTCAGGCTTAGAATAATAATGGTAGTAGTATTTATTGTCAGTTCATGGTTCAGGAACTGTTCAGTTATATATGTACGATTCCATTTAGTACTCACAATAAAACTATGACTTCAATTCCATTTATTCCCATTTTTAAATAAGAAAACTCAGATGCAGAGAGGTGAAGCAACTTACTCAATGTCATAGAGCTACTTAATAGTTAAGTAACAGAGCCAGGATTCAAATCAAAGTAGATTTGTTTAAAATGTGTATTCTCAACCACTTTATGAGTGACACTACTGGGCAACGCATTTACTTAGAAAACATGTATTAAGCACTTACTACTTGCCAAACACTGCTATGAATGAGAAATATAGAGGCTCACTAGATAATGGATCCATATAGAGACATACAGATATGTAAACAGACAACTGTAATTGAATAGGATTAGTGCTATAAAAGAAATCCGAAGAAAATACCCTAAGAACACAGAAGAAGGACTCTTAACTCCATCTGAGGCTGAGGAAGGTGATTAGGAAAGGCAGAGGCGAAAACAATGTTGGAACTAAGTCTAAAAGGGTCTTATGAAAAAGTAGACTTTGGGCAGGAATGATATCTAGAATTTCTTTGTATAAGGAGACAAAGCAAACATCCAGCAAAATACTAAGTGTACAGTAATTTCTAAAGAAATGTTTGTACTTGTTAATAAAGGTAGCATGGAAATTTAAATTTTAAGAAAATATTCCACTTGCTCATCGATCATAGTCCCTAAAATATCTTAGCTGATGTCTTAGCTCGAGCTGCCATAATGAAACACCATAGACTGGGTGGCTTAAACAACAGAAAATTGTTTTCTTACATTTCTGGAAGCTACAAGTCCAAGCTCAAGGTGCTAGCATGGTCAGTGTCTGGTGAGAGCTCTCTTCCTGACTTGTAGACAGCTGCCTTCCTGCTGAATTAAATTAAATCATTTAAGTAAAATTATTTAATCTTTGGTAGTTAGTTTCTTTATTTTGTGATATAAGTATATTGGATCATACAACATGTAAGGTTCCAACTTTAAATTTCTTGATATTCTTATGACCCAACTTCCAGGATGATATTTACTGAGTTATTCGTGAAATAGAAAAATCCAATATTTTAAACACATTCTGTACTTTGTAGACTATCATGCACAGTTTAGATTACTCTTTTTAAAAATACAATTAGATTATAATTATACATTAGTTCAGGTAGTGCTGGCTGTTGTAGCAAATAAACCCCAAAATGTAAATGATTCAGACACAATGAAAATGTATTTATTTTCAGTGATGTACAATCTAAAATCAACTCTCACAATTCACTGGCTGAAGGTCAGTGACCTGATCACACCTCGCTGCAAGGAAGCCTGGGAAATGTAATCTAGCTGTGTACTCAGGAAGAGAGGATATGGGTTTAGTGAATACCTAGCCAGTCTTTGTCATAAAACTGGATGCGGGTGTGTGTGTGTGTGCATGCTCACATACACACCATATGATAATAAATTTCTGATGCAATTTTTATTTTTCATATTATCAGAATTCCTATAGATCATGTCTAAAAGATATAGTCCAACAATTGACAGAAGCAGATACATATCGGAGAAAATACTCAACAGCATTACTTATCATGAAATTTAATTAAAACAAAAATAAAGTATCATTTTAGACCTACTAAAATAGCACATATTTTAAATAATGATCACATCCATGTGTATGTGTAAATACAATTATTACAAAACAGCCTTGACAAGAGCAGATCTAAAACAAGTCAATCTCAGGATGTATCCTGGAAGAAACAGACTGTGATTTGATATTAGAAGAAAGATAAGAGTATGATTGGGTGAGAGATACATTTGAAACTTTGACTACCTGAGAAAATAAATAATCTTTCCCTGTCCTCCTTTTCAGGAGATGATAAAGTCCTCCGACTGTGGCACCCCAATATCAGCACCAAGCCAGTGGGGAAACTTGTGGGGCACATGTTCAGTATCACCGAGATAGTAACCAATGAAAAAGATCAACATGTCATCAGCCTTTCCTCTGCAAAGGTAACAAAAAGAAAAGAACAAAAACAAAATACACTATTTTTTCTTTAAAATTAACTTTTGGAAGGCATAGGGTATATATAATTTTTTACTGAAATAGCTGACGGTCGCCAAGAAAAATATTGTCAATATGGAAAAGGAAATGGTAAGCCACTGTTCTCTGTTTCTATTGATTATAGCATAAGAAAAGAACATGTTTAAAGACAAGTGTAAAATAAATACAATATTGGGAAGAGAGCTAATATTATCCTCTACAGTAAAACATGAGAGGCCTTACTATAGATAAAAATAGCATCATTAAAGACAGAAAAATAAGGATTTCTGTTATTGTTGCTATTATTGAACATTGTGTGAAAAATCTTACCAATGTAATAAAATGAAAAAATGACTTATAAATATTATAAATGAGGAGACTGAATTATATTTGCAAATAATGTGACTGCTTGATTTATTAAATCACTTTAAAATTTTTAGAATAGATAAGTTTGATAAGGTGGTTGGTTACAGTAGCAATTAATAAAAAATAAATTTCTATATAAAAACAACAGTGAGGAAAAAAATGGTCAAAGAAGTAGCATTCACAACAGCCAAAAATATGAAATACCTAGGAATAAACTTAATAAGCAATATTCACTATTAACATTAAGATAACCATGAAATTTTACTGGGATATTTTTATTTAAGAACATGAATAGACAGACATACTATGTTCCTATATGGGAATATTATGCTGTAAAAGATACTCAGATTAATCTATATATTTATTGCTATTCAGGATTATTTAAGTATCAGTTTACCAAGTTTGAAGTTAATGTAAAAATATTCTATACAAGAATATCCTAGAAACTTTGGAAGATACAATTATGAGATGGAACTTTCCATGTCAGATATTAAAACATTATAAAACTGAAACAAATAAAACAGAGCAGTGGTCAATGCAGGAATAGGCACATATAGGAAACAAAAGAAAAAAATGTAGGAATTAGTTCATGGGTGGGTGAATTTTGTATATGATAGAAGTAACAGTTCAAATATATAAGCAAAGATGGTTTGTTCATTAAATTTTGGGAAAATTGATTAGCCATAAAGGAAAAAATATGTAATCAGATCATCACTTCATTAATATACAGCACAATGCATTCCATATGGATTAAAGATTTTAAATGTAAAATATAAAACCATAGAAGTTCTAGAATTCTCCAGAAGAAAACACAAGTGAATATTCATATAGCTTTAGAGTAACATGTAAGCATAGCACCTATGGCTAAAGGGAAAATAGATATGACTATTACAAACATTCAAATTTTCTGTAACTTACAATAATAGCTATCATTTGTTAAATGCTTAATGCCAGGCTCTGTGCTCATTATTTTACAAAAACACAACTCATTAGTGCTAATAACAACCCAATAAAGTAATTATCCCAGCCTTAGACATGTAAAGGAAACCAAGATCCAAGTTACATGCACAAAGTCCCAGAGCTATCTAGAGGCAGATACGGGATTGGCTACATGTAACCTGTAGATAGCTCTGTGACTTTGTGCACCTCCCTATACTCATAAACAAAGTTAAAGGAAGACAGCAGATGGGCCAGAAATGCAATACAAAGAACAGAAATTGGAATTATATCACTGTACAAGTAAACAAAAATCTTTAGCAAATCAGTAGGGGAAAAAAGAGAAGTGAAGGGGAAAAGTTTTAAGAACAAAGGAGTATTTACACACTGCCGGATAGAGGTAAAACTGGTGAAAACTTCCTGGGCATTTATTCTAATAAAATAAAATGTAAAAGAATGTTCATTGCATTATTGCTTATATTTATTTAAGAAAGAAAAAAAGAAAAAAAGGAAGGAAGAAAAGAAGAAAGGGAAAAAAAGAAAGAAACAGAGGGAAGGAAAGGAACAGGAAAAAAATGAGAAATTTAGTCTCTAAACATGAGGCTTTAAAAAAAAAAAAAAGCATGGCTGAAAACTTTCCAAATATAGTGAAAGACATAAACCTACAGATTCAAGAAGCTGAGTGAACCTCAAATAGAATAAACCCAAACACCATAATTAAACTTTTGAAAACTAAAGATAAATTCTTGCAAGCAGCCAAAGAAAAATGACACATTATTTATAGAAAACACTGATATGAATGACAGATTTCTCATCTGAAAACTCAGAGGCCAGAGAGAAGTGAAGCAACATTTTTGGAATAGTAAAAGAAAAGAATTGTCAACCATGAATTCTATAGCTGGCAAAAATATCCTTCAGAAATAAAGGGGGAATGTAAAGACTTTCTTAGACAAAACAAAACTAAGAGCATTTGTTACTAGTATAACTACCCTTATCGAATGGCTACAGTAAGTTCTCTAAATAGAAAGAAAATGGCAGAAGGTAGCATGGAATTTCTGAGAGGAAAGAAGAATATTGGAAAGGGCAAAAGAAGGAGTATAAATAATATTCTAGCATACCTCTCGTGAGTTTCTTAAATAATATTTGATTTTTTTTTTTTTTTTGAGATAGAGTATCGCTTTGTTTCCTGGGCTAGAGTGAGTGCCGTGGTGTCAGCCTCGCTCACAGCAACCTCAAACTTCTGGGCTTAAGCGATCCTACTGCCTCAGCCTCCCGAGTAGCTGGGACTACAGGCGTGTGCCACCATGCCCGGCTAATTTTTTCCATATATATTTTTAGTTGGCCAGATAATTTCTTTCTATTTTTAGTAGAGATGGGGTCTTGCTCTTGCTCAGGCTGATCTCGAACTCCTGAACTCGAGTGATCCACCCGCCTCGGCCTCCCAGAGTGCTAGGATTACAGGCGTGAGCCACTGCGCCCAGCCAATATTTGATTTTTAAAACAAAAATTATTATATCATATGACACGTTGTTCAATATACGTAGAAGAAATACTTAGAAAATTATCTTTCAACAGTGGAGAGAGTAAAGAGGCCCAAATAGAAGCAAGGTTTCTATACTTTATTCATAGCACTAGAAACACATTCTCATTTAACCTGTGCATGGCTGTGATAGTGAGGGGTGGGTGATCTCTTGCTCCAGAAGAATGCTCACCAGGAGAAGGGTGGATGCCCTCTCTTCTAGTTTTGCAGTCTTTCCACCAGGATATTATTTTCTTACCCAACTGCTAAAATTATATGTCTAGTCATAGAGCCCAAGTGTTGAACAGCTATGTCAGAGCTACTGTTCTGAACAGGAATTGGCAAAGGTTGAAAAATTCAGAGACAAATATAAACTTCGCTTACATTCATTTCATGACCAAAACCAATGGGAACAAATGGTTGGCAACCCTCTCAAGCACAACTCTAGTTACCAAAAGGCTGATTATTTTCTTCTTTTCTATGAAGATGAGAAATATACATGCTTTGATTATTTATAACAGATTGCAAATGGGTGTAAAAGTTGCTATTTTTCTTAAATTTTCACTTTGGAAGTGATATGCAGAAACCTGAGAAAAGGCAAAGTTTGACTAGATTGTGAGTGTGCTTTAGAGCAAAAAGTAATGGCCTTAAATCAGGTGCCAGGTGACTAATGTCACCAACTTGGCCTATAGGTCAGCTGGGCTTCATCTCATCAGTGACTACATCTAAGATATTCTCACATCTAAGATATTAAAATGAAGATTTTAATACTGTCTCACTTCCAGGCAGCATAGCTAAGAGAATGGACTGTAGAATCAGATAAACCTAAATTGAATTCCTGGCTCTGACAATTACTAGAACTGACCTTGGGTGAGTCAAATAAGATCACTGAGGAGGATAACTGAGTACTTTCCTCATAGGGTTGATGTGAAGATTAAATGAGATAATGCAAGTCAAGAACATAACACAGTACCTGGTATGTAACCAGTCCTCAATAAATGCCAGCAATTAGCATAAAGGCATGTGATCTCTTTTCTCCAGTAGTGGTGATGGGACTTATGTTGATCTGTCCATACTTGTCCTGGACCTCCTTTGTGACCACACAGGTAGAGATCATGGGTGTGGTCCATGCTGTAGAATAGGGTGAGCCTTTCTTTAAAAAAAAAAAAAAATGCTTTGGATGCTATGCAGCACGATACTCATATCTTGTTGATGGTTAACAAATCTTCTCTATGCTCACTGAGCCCTTACTACTCTCACTCTCCACAAGCGACCTCATCTTCTCCTGATCATTTTTTTATTTCAGCATATTACAGGGGTACAAATGTTTAGGTTACATATATTGCCTTTGGACTACCCGAATCACAGCTTCAAGCATGTCCATCCCCCAGAAGGTGCGCACTGCACCCATTAGGTGTGAATATACCCATTCCCTCCTCCCCCCTCCCACCTGCCTGACACCCGATGAATGTTATTACTCTATGTGCACATAAGTGTTGATCAGTTAATATCAGTTTAATGGTGAGTATATGTGGTGCTTATTTTTCCATTCTTGGGATACTTCACTTAGTAGAATGGACTCCAGCTGTATCCAGGATAATACAAGAGGTGCTAGATCACCATTGTTTTTGTGGCTGAGTAGAACTCCATGGTATACGTATACCACATTTTATTAATCTCTATGTGTTGATGGGCACTGGGTTATTTCCACATCTTTGCAGTTGTGAATTGTGCTGCTGTAAACATTCTCATGCAGATGTCTTTTTTATAGAATTTCTTTTTTTCCTTTGGGTAGATGCCCAGTAACGGGATTGCTGAATCAAATGCTAGTTCTACTTGTAGTTGTTTGAGGTGTCTCCATATTACTTTCCATAGAGGTTATATTAGTTTGCAGTCCCACCAGCAGTGTAGGAGTGTTCCTATCTCTCCGCATCCACGCCCACATTTATTGTTTGGGTACTTTTTGATAAAAGCCGTTCTCACCAGAGTTAAGTGATATCTCACTGTGGTTTTGATTTGCATTTCCCTGATGGTTAGAGATGTTGAACATTTTTTCTTATGTTTGTTGGTCATTAGTCTATCTTCTTTTGAAAAGTTTCTGTTCATGTCCTTTGCCCACTTTTTAATGGGGTTGTTTGATTTTTTTCTTTCTGATTTTCCTGAGTTCTATATAGATTCTAGTTAGCCCTTTATCAGATGTGTAGTATACGAATATTTTCTCCCGTTCAGTAGGTTGTCTGTTTGCTCTTGTGATAGTTTCCTTGGCTGTCCAGAAGCTTTTTAATTTGATCAGATCCCATTTATTTATTTTTGTTGTTGCTGTGATTGCCTTTGGAGTCTTCTTCATAAATTCTTTCCCTAGGCCAATGTCTATAAGTCAAGAGGAAATGTTAGGGTAGGAAGGGGGAGTTTGGTTTTTGTATAGCCTAAATTTGTTTACTAGGTATATGTAATAATTTGGTAGTTAAAAAGTTAATTTTTAAAGACATACTGGATGTCTTCATTTTCTGTTTGCCAGTTATCACACAGGAAAAATGTGAAAACAAGATGATAAAATTAACAGGTTTAGTTCCATACACATAGCTAAAAATATAATTTTTCTCACTAAGTTATTTGTAAGAACTTAATACATGCTTTGCACTGAATTCTCTACACAGGTAGTGTGAAATACCTACCATTTGTACTGCACTGTTACATATACCTTGATTTTCAAATATACCATTTTTCTATGTACTACATTAATTCTCAAAAGAGTTTTACAATCTCATATATATTCAGGCTCTTCCATGCAAAGTCACCTAATCAATGAAGTGGCCCTAATTTGATATATCTGGGAACTAAAAATCTTATTAACTTCTTGTGGCCACTGAGTAAAAGTAGGAAGGCAGTTCCTCCACCCACGCTGGTCCCCCGTCTTTCAAAAAGCTGTATCTCCCGATAAGAACAGAGCACAGCCAATTGCTTCCCAGTCTCCCTGTTTGGAACTGGGAGACCTGCTGCAGCCTCTGCCATGGGTCCAGGTGTGGAATGTTTCGGGTCCTCGTGGGTCCAGGTGTGGAAGCTCCTGGTCCTGTCCGTCGCGCAGAGGCTGCCCCGCTGCAGCTGCCTGCTCCAGACCCAGTGCCAGCTCTCTGGTTTCAGCCCATCATTGCTTTGTGCTTCTCTCCCATTGAGATCTAGAGAGAGATATATCTGGCTTTGGAGCCTTGCTGTTCCTTTTTGCTTTCTCTCTTTTATATTTTCTCTATGTTTAGAGAAGAAATGGCACATCAAGGCATAAACTTCTAGCACCTTTCTGACCCGGACCCTAACTCTTTAGTCCTCTTTATGGAAGAGTTTAAAAAATGAGTGGAGGTTAGCTAGATGGGGGAGGCTGTTGAGAGGAAATTACAGATGAGAGGAAGAGTTTGTGTGAATGCACAGAGACTGGGGTAAGAAAGGGGCTTTTTGGGAATGAGAAGCACTTTGGCATGACAGTAACAAAGGGGGCATATAGGGAGAGGGACAGCAGAAAAACCTAGAGGATAGGGGCAGTATAAAGAGGAAGGTCTTTGCCTCCCATAGTCTGGCAATTGCCACTTCCCTAAAATACATATAAAAGACCCAAGGAGCTGAAAACTGAAGAAGAAGAGAGAAGAAAGAGAGAAAACAGTATTACTCTGTAGAGAACATCACAGATTTCAAAATGTATTCACATCACTTCAAAGAGGGAGGAGCTGCCAGCGTCAACATGTCCATTCTAGAAAGAAGAAAATTGAGACTCAGGGAGTTTAAATGATGGCCTAGAACTGGATCCCTCGTCATCTTTTGCCTAGTCCCTTGTTCTTCCCACCAACTGCAATTCAGCGTGTACACCCATACAGCAAGAAGAAGCCATGAATATATCTCAGCCAAAGCAATAAAATCAGAAACTATTTGCAGAGAGATAAATTTCTTTGCTGCACTCTTTGATTTCACTTTTGTGTCTCTTCCTCTATTCGTCTCTCATCTAGGCTCTGAACCTAAATTCATAAACAGTCCATTATATTTGTTTATGATACAAAAGACTGAAAAGGTTCAATGTTCTATCTACTCCCCCCAAATTTGCATTTTCACTAGAACAAAGGAAATAAATTTCAACCGTACAAGTCTGAGAAATACTAGCCTACAGAGGGTGCACATCTGAGCAAAGCCTCCTTGCCAGTGTTCCCTAAATCATATGACTTAGACATCTTAGTGTTCTTACATGTAAGACCAACCTGCCTTAGAAATAGTGAAGATATGAACTCAGTTAACATATAATTAACTCAATTATAAGTGCCTCAAATTAGAAGTTAGTATCTCTGTTAACTAAACTACTTACTAGAGTTTTATATGTAGTTCTGTAAATGGTTACCCATTTATTCAACAAATACTCTGATTTAATAGGTTAATAAAAACTATATGAAAATATTGCTTAAGGCTGATGCATGGCTAGAAAAAATGTTATTCTTGATCAAATCACATTTATTTATGAAATTCAATCACACTGTAACTTGCTAAAAAAAAAAAAAACCAGAATAATGAAGACTACAACCAGTTATTTTGGGGGAAAACTTGACCTAGTTTTGCTGAATTTGTATTTCATTGTTCTTTCTATTCTCTAATAGCAACTCAAGTTCTACTTGAGTAACTACATAGTTCTCTTTCTTCCCTCAAAGGAGAGCTCTAATAACCTATTTCCCCATACTCTTACTATATCTAGACCATCCTTAAAAAACTGCTATTAATATAATTCATATATAATTCATACATCTCTGGGCACAAGGAGGGGGAAGTTCTTAGAAACCTCAGTAAGTAAGATGTCCCCCTCTTTATAAGTCAGGAAAGAACAATTTGAAACCTTCCACTTAAATATAAGTCTTTTTATTTTCCTCATCCATAGTGGAAAGAGAAATGTGGCTTTAACTGTACATAATGATCAGTCTTTTATTATTCCTTCAAATTGTAAAGAGTAATAAATATTAAATACTATGTTCCTCTCCTTCTATAATAGAAAAATCTAGTTCCTAAAGGTACACATTTAAGCAAAGTATAAATCACTGCTGCTATTTTCCTCTGATATTGATGAACAATAATCGAACCAACAACCTAAATTGGAGCTTAGCAAATGTGTGCTCATTGTACGAATAATACTTTGCTGCAAGTTTATAAGAGCACATTTCAGACTTTTAAATGCTTCCTTCACCTAAAAATATTGCGTGGGAAAGGTAAAGTATAAACGGTGGTGAACTGTGTTTTTTGTTCTCCCAGGTTTTCAGGGTGTGGGATATACAGACCCTGTCACTATTACAAGTCTTCCACGACAGCCAGGGAGGCCCGGGAGACATGCAGATTTATTCTATGGTATTTGATGCCAATCACGGCATGCTTGTTACAGGTAAGTGTACCAAATTAATGCCAGATGAACTCATACCTTGATTTTTAACCTTTTTAAAACTAGCACTTGAGCACTAACTAGAAGAAAAACAAAACTAAAAAAGCAATTTATAAGCCATGATTCACTGCAGTAGATATTTAATTCAATTCTACTCTTTCCTATCTTTCTGTGGCTGGGTATATGAAATGTACTCACGCTTCTCTAAAAATACCGAGTTAGTGCTCTAAGTCCTTGAACCTAGGAAGACATGGGTTGGGTTAAACAGAGAAGTAGGATGTAACTTCTTGCTACGTATAGGGCAAATCTAGCTTCCACACTCAGCTCTGTTTTGATTCTTGGGAGTAGGAATATGATCCTATTTTAGAGCGGCTGCACTACATGCTAAGTCAACGCCCCTTTTCTGCAGCGAGGCACTTTGGCCCCATGCATTCTGGTATCGAGGCAATTAATCAGTAAGGAGGGTGCCTGTCCCTCTCACCTGCCTTTGCTTCTAGACAATAATGGAGAGTGAGAATAGAGTCCCAGTGCCAATGCCAACAGACTTGTTGCCAATTTTTCTTGTGGCTTCTTAGAAAGACATGCTTACTAAAGAGACAAGGGGCCCTGCTAGACATTTAGGTTGAACACTGTTCATATGCATACCCTTAGGCTTTAGAAGAAAATGAACAATATTAATAGTAGTTTGGATACAGGGAACTGGAATTGGCAGGCACTGCTTTAGGCACTGCTTAATTATGCAGGTATTTGCCTAACTGAGTCAGGAAGTCTCCAAACCTTGCTTTGAGCTACCCTGATCAAAACAACGTGGAGGCAGGACAAGTTCCAACTGGTTAGAACCAAGATGGTGGAGAAATTGATGGCTTCTTGACCTTGCAACTCATTACCATAAAGCTTTCTAAAAAAACCTCCTACTCCTATCATACACTTGAGGCCATGACACTTCCTGTTTGATCATATTTAGTCAAATGGAGGGCATCACCCTAAGTCCAGGAAAACACCACCCCTTTCCAAGAAATAACAATGAATATTCCTCCCCTTGTTTAGCCTATAATTAAGCTGTTGCTTAAATAGAAGAGCTAAAGGAACTATGGGGCAGGTTCTCCACAGAGAGAGCTATCCTTTACTCTGTGGGGTAGATTTTCTGTACTTTTTGAATAAAACTCACTTTCACTTTATACTGTTGGCTCATTCCTGAATTCTTTATTCCTGAATCTCTTTTACAAAGCCAAGGACCCACTTGGACTTAAGTGATTCCAGCATTGGGAGTCACTTCCCCGTGTCAGTTTCTCCTTCTGGGTTAATCCTGTGGGATTAATTAAGGCAGGGAGGGGGCTGGTGCTATCTCTGCTGGTACAGAATATAATTATTTTTAACTTTTTGTGTTTTTACCCCTGGATTAGGAGTAAACTAGTACTTCATGATTGATAAATAATTTTCTACCTCATAAAACAGAAGTTAGTTCCAGTTGTAAGCACCTCTCCTCTATATAACCTCCTCTCTATTCATGACTATAAGCAAATTTTTTCTTAGTGCTTCAACTCACATATTTGACTGCTGGATTCAGCATTTCCATCCCATTTATCATCAGAGTAACTAAGGACTCAAGTAGCAAGATAAAGATGAAGACAAAGAAGAAGAAGAGGAGGAGGCAGAAGAAGGAAAGGAGGAAGACATTAAAAAAATCAATATTTCTTCCCAATGATAGAGCTCTGTGTATTGCTTCATCACTACACTTGCAGACAGGGACAGCAAACATCAACTTGACGTCAGAATTGCATGAAATTTATCTCTCAGATTTTAATTCCTGCTTTGATTCAAATGAAGCAACCATGGTCATCTTCTAAACCCCGATGACAGCAGCTCCATGTTCTGGAAATGTTTTGTAGAATACGCTGTTGTTATCATTATTACTCTTACTAGGATAACTACCATTTGTATAGTTCCTTTACAAAATGCTGTCATATACTTTTTCATGTGATCTGGACAACCACTACATGAGGTAGTAATTATTATTTTTCCTATTTTATAAATGACAAAGCAGAATCTCAAACAGCCAAACTGACTAGTAGAAGGACAAAAGGTTAAAACACAGAGCTGGCATTTGATCTCAAAATTTCTGACTCCTGAATCCACATTCTTTCTCTGCACTGCATTGTTTCCGAAGCAGTAGTGTAGCTAGCCAAAAAAGAAGAAAATGGCCACTTGTCCATAAACATAGCAAGCTTTGTTGATGCCATTCTGAATAAAGTTAGTTACTGTCAGTATAACATAAAAGGATCTACCAAGAAGCTCCAAGTGTGGTTTGATAATCTGGCTACCATACTTTCTTCACATTTCTATATTGAGGTCTCTGAATTGAGAAATACTACCAGATGAGCCATCTTAGTCCCTCTTTACACATGAACAGATTTTATCTTAAAATTTAAACACTTAGGCAAGTGTTTAGTAACTCCCGCTGAAACTTCTCCTAAAGTTGAGAATTCTTTGGAGAGACTTGAGAAACTCAGTGCAAAGTCTGCCTTTGGGAACTTAATCTCTGCATCAATAAAATAGGAAAGAAGTTTCATTTTTGTTTGAGCCACAGAATGCTTTGAGAGTCTTATTTATATTTCTAGACATTACACTAAAACAGAACACACACAATTAGTTGATTTTGAGATTTAAATCATACTTGCAGTTTATGGTATTACTATAACCAAACCAAGCACCCTTGGAAAAATGCAAGTGAGGAATACTTGCTCCCCATCTACTTCGCAGTGGTGATTTGGAAATTAATCTTATTTAATATTGATGTTGCAAGCCCCCGGTTTGCAATCATTCTCATTCATTACATTTAATAAGAACATGTTTACAGAATGCTTTATCAATTTGTTGGTTGAAAAGGGCTCTGTAACAATAAATTTCAATCACTAAGTGGAAGCTTACCTTCAGCAAAAAGCTGTGCATTATTGCTGTGCACCAGATGGAGAGGCATGCTGTAGGCACAACAAAGAAAGGAAAAAGTGGACTATAAAAAACAGGAAAATGAGGGTCACTGGAAGGATACCAATGAAGTCCAAATGACCTGCATGTGAAAAACCATGAAGTCAAAAATGAACACTTTTCTCTGGCTGAATCACATTTATTTTTTCAAAAATGTTTTAGAATAAGCGAATGTATTTGTAGGCATTGATATTTCTAATCTCACCAATTGGCTGTTTCCAAACCCAACTGCATGGGCAAAATCCTTTATGATGCAAAACTGCTAATATTGGCTATTTATAAGGTGTTTACTTCTATTCCAGGGTCCAGTGTGATGGACATGTATCCGTTAACTAAAATGATACAAGATACAAAACAGATTCCTCACACGCACGAACGAGAAATCAATGTCATGCTTTACAACAAATATTTTCACCAAGTACTCACTATCTGCTCTGAATCCATAATCAAGGTAAGTACATATCAGCTCTTCAGGAAGAAAAAGGCAATGCAGGTAGACTTTTCTTAAAGGTAAAGTGTCGAGTGATTAAGCAAATGTCGTGGCACATATGAGACTGTACGTCAGAGAGACTTTTAAGCTTTCATGAGTACGTGAAAACTAAGCGCTTTAAGCCAGCTCAGACTGCTTGCTGTCAAGCCACATGCTCAACTGAATAAACAAAGCTAGTTCTTACAATCAAAACTGGAATTTTAAAGGAAATATATCAAAGAAAGAGAACTACTCTGTACTTTGATTTTTTTTTTAAACCTAGCTATGGGAAGAGAGTATATATAAATTTATAGGTATTTACTATTAACATAACGTCTATAGGTTCAGGATATGTGCCAAGAGCCTTAAGTGTAGGATCTCATTTAATCTCCCAGCAGTTCTCTGTGCATAGATAAAGAGTTTCATTTTAAAGATGAGGAAACGAGGGCTCAGACAGATGAAGCAACATCCCCCTGAGCATGAGCTGGAGGCCTGGGATATAAACCCAAGTTTGTCTGACATGAGGAATGTGCTCTTTCCACTGCATTCCTCTAGCCCTGCCGTTACTGGGTCCCTAGAAGCCACTGTGCTTGGCTATGCTGTGTCTATCATTAGGACGACTGAAGTCATCTGGTAGTGATGGCTGGAGGTGTTTGCTGCAGATGTTTATCCTTTTATTTCATGCATGCTCTCCAAAAGGAGACGTTATGGACCAGTCGAGAGCATTCCTCTGGAGACCCTTCAAATTCCCTCTCAGACTTTGACCTTCTGTGCTCATCTGCTACAGATTTTCTCAGGCCCAAATCTGAGTTTAGTTGATGATCACTTATTTCTGGTAATGCCTAAAGAGAGAGTAAGTAGAGGGAAACTAAAACTAAAACCTGTCCTGCTTTCATGCAATACTGACCTCTTAAGGGGAAAATGCGGTCCCTGTGTGGGAGAGAAGAGGGGAAAGGAATTCATCTAGGTGAGTTTTCATACCTGACTGGTTGGAGAGGGATGGTACTTCAGGCCAGGAGGTGGGTGACCTCCTGAGAACCATTCACTCAGTGACCCACATTCCTCCTTCTCCCTGAAGGACTCCATCTATAACCAGGGACACGCAGAGGTTAAGAGCATGGGCTCTAGCTCTAGATTGACTTCATCCAAATTCCAGCTCTAGCACTTCCCAGCCAGTGGCCTTCATCATCTGGCCCCCTGACTATTTCATCAGCTACATGTCCTTCCTGCTCCCTCTCTCGCTCAGCTGCAGCAGCTCTCTTTCAGTTCCCTGGAGGAAAGATGCACTTTCCCATCTCTAGGACTTTGCGTGTGCTGTCCCCACCCCCCCACCCCTTCTAGAGGGCAACCATTCTGTGTTGCCAGTTCAGTTCTCTTACTCACCGGCAGTCTAATTCACATCAGAACTTGGCAGATCCACAAAGAGGGAGAGATTCAGACCACAAGTCTGCAGGTGTAAAGCCTCTGCAGTATTGCCAAAGAGAGAGAATAGGTCTCGACATGTTTCTGGATTTTCTAATGGCACCCAGCCTAATTACACAGCTGCCTCCGCTGAAGTCTCAGTCTCTCTCTCTGTGTGTGTCTCTCTCTCTCTCTCCACCCAGGCCCATGTCCCTAGTCAGAACATTCCTTGGAAAGGTCAGCAAGCTCCTTCCTCAGGGTTCTTTTAGTACCATGCTGTTAATCACAGAGCCTGTTCTGTGACCCCTGGCTACTTTAGATGAGTGTCGACAGAAAATAAATCCAGTTTGGTTTTTTTGTCTGCCGTACTTGTAATTGTTCCGTGTCTATCTTGCAGCTAGCCTGGCTTCAGACTTACAGCAGCCACTGAACACTTCCTCCACAGCCAGGGGCTGCCTGGAATAGAGTCGCTGCCTGATTCAGCCACCTACCTTTGCAGCAGACACGGTCCAGCATAGCACAGCAACTAGGAGACAGCACTTGACCTTTTAGACCTTTCTTTGACCAAACTAACATTCAGGGTAGAGTGTTGGGAAAAGTCTTAGATGTGCTGAGTACCAGTTTTGAGGCTGTTTTCAATATGGTAAAATTTTGATAAGAATTGAAGGGCATATGGATTATTTGATATTTTTGTCCCCTCCTATAGGTATGGGAACTTGAGACTGGCCTCCAAATCTACCAGATTTTAGACCCTCATGGCTTGAACGTTGAACTGACTTCTGCAGCTATCGATGAAAGTGGATTTCTTTTTGCCACAGGAGCATATAATGGTCAGACTAATAGCCAGAATATGCCTCCCTGCTTTAGTGTCCTGAGAATTTGTGCTAGGGACTCATTAGTTCTCTGGGGTAGAGGGGGAGCATGAATCAGGCTGGAATATGTAGGCCTGCCATAAAATTCCTGTGCCTGAGTGAACGCTGCTAGACTTTCTTATCTAATGAGCATCAATGTCTGGATGTTGATATTAAAAATATTCAGTAGCTTACATTGCATTTATATAGTTGCTTTAATGGTTTGCAAAAGTCTTTCCTATGTACCATCTCATTTAATCTTCGGTGGGGCTCATCTGTGTTGCACTAACTCATTCTATCCTTCTACTCTTGGCTACCACCAGCTAAGAGATAGATATCAGATTCGGTGCTTGCTAGCAATGGTTTTACTGACAGCAGATTTTTGGACTAGATAAAATACCCTGCCAGCTTTGTTTTATAACCCCTAGAATTCTATACTGGACTTGTTTACGTGTCCGGGCTCCTGGAGGGCATGTGCCATGTCTAGCTGGAGAGGATGTCAGGCCCAGGTTGTGTCATGTCATTTGATGTTCCTCGTGTTGTCGAGCACTGCATGGAACTTCCGGGAAGGAGATGCCCTGCCTTTCACCTCCCTTTGTTCTGAAGCCCCATAAAAGAATTGCTTTATCTAGACAATATGACCAACTGCACACACTACTGAGAAGAGAAGAAGCTCAGATAGGAGAGTCTGAGGGTAGATTTCAAGACATTGCCCCTGTTTATTTATTTATATTTTTGTTTGTTTCTTTGGGGTTTTTTGAAAGGGTCTTCTTTGTTGCCCCAGCTAGAGTGCAGGAGCATCTTCAGAGCTCGCTGCAGCCTCCAATTCCTGGGCTCAAGTGATTCTCCTGCCTCAGGCTCCCTAGTAGCTGGGACTATAGGCCTGTGCCACCACACCCAACTAATTTTTTAAAATTTTTGTAGAGATGGGGTCTCGCTATTGCCCAGGCTGGTCTGAAACTCTAGGCCTCAAGTGGTCCTCCTGCCTGGGCCTCCCAAAATGCTGGGATTACAGGTGTGAGCCACCACACCCGGCCCCTATTTATTTTTTATAGGCCTGTGACAAATCAAGGCATCCAGAAATATATTTCATGCGCAGCAAGCCTGGGAAGACTCACCCATCAGTCTTAGTAGGAAATAAATATAGGGTAAATTCTTGGCAGAAAGCTTTCAATTGGATGAATTTTCCCTGAGCTAAAAGCCAAGCTTTCTATAAATCATTTTTACCCACGTAGTCTCTTCTCTGTGTGCTCAGGAACAGTCAAAATCTGGGACTTTGGCAGTGGGCAGGAGATGAAAGTGCTGCCAGAAGGAAAAGACTGGAAGGAGGAAGAGCACTGGCTGCATCGTCTGATCTTCCTCAAATCCCAGGAGAAGCACCAGTACCTGGTCCTCGCCTTGGAGCGCAATGGAACCATCAAAATGATCCAGGTTTACGATCCCATCTTTATATTTGTACTGAAGGTGCCCTCCTCCAGCAAATCAAATGAGTCAGTGAATAATCCCCGTTTAACTCCTCTCTTGCCAGCCAGCTAGAGCTAGTATTTATCCTCAGTCCTCCTGTGATGCTCCTAAGTAACTTTGCCCAGTTTCAGGCAAAGGAGAGAAAAGAATAGCTGCCCAGCCACAGCATCCTGCCAATCAGGCTTTTGCTGAAGGATTAGTCAGGGTCCTCTACAGCTGGGATCAGAAATATCCAATTCCCTCGCAGCTGCCACCTCTGACATTGTTTATACCCTTGTTTGGGAGCAATTCACTGGCAGAACCACTCCCCAGCAGGCTCTGTCCCTTATAAATCATAATGCATTCGGGGACGCTCAAGTCACTTTTTCCGTTTGTCACTAAAATTGCTTTGTTTATTTTAAGGTTAATGATGCAATCTGCTCAGGGCTGTTTTGGGAGGATTGAGGCAGGCTAATTTATTTTTCCTGTGAATCTGTTACCACCTAGGAATGCTAATGCCTTCTTCAAATTTAAAACGAAGGTTAGACTAGATCATTTATTCTGGCTGTTGAGTGGCTCTCACCCTGTCACCTAGAACTCAAGGACCCTCTGCCTTCCTTATTCCCCTTCTGACAGCTAAGAACAGAAAAACGTCTTGACTAGTATGGCAATCATGAAGTACTAGCTTGATTAAGATAACTGACGACCTTAAGGATGGAAAAAAGGAGTGAAAAACTTCCCTCATGTGATAGACTCTTCCCTTGCTGTCTGAGCAACCCAAAATGGCACTCTAGAAAGGCATTTCCTACCAATACACTCGAAAACACAGCAATATGTTGATTTTCCTTCTTTAAGTTGGTGCAATTTGTCTTCAGGAAGCCCTGTTGTCACAAACACTCCTTTTTTATAGGCTCCAAAAAGTGGCATGGAACTATTAACATGTCAAAATTTTGAGGGGTTCTACCGTAGCATTTTTCACTTTGATTATTCTGATTCTCCATTGAGAATCTGTAGATTGAGCTTGGTAAGGGCTGAGAACCTCTGTTATTCATATTTGTGTTCTTGTCCTGCCCAGAGTAGGTGCTCATTAAGGATGGAAAGAATGAGGAAATATAAGAAACCTCTTGTAAAATAGACAATAGTAAATGTATGGGGAGGGGTATTTGGAAAGTTTTACTAATGTTGGAGGGGGCAGCTTCACAATATGGATAATGTTGAAAGCACAGTTGTTTATTTATTATTAATGTATTATTATTATTTACCTATTCAAAAATATGGTTTGATTTACATACTTATTTTCCATAATATTGAGTGAAATACACAAGTTGAAGAAAAGTCCATACAGTTTGATAATATCATAAAATGGTTTAAAGTCTGAAAGTAATATCATATATATGTAGAAGATATGTGTGCATATGTAGAGATAGTAAAATTTTCATGACTCATGTCATATTCAGGTTACTGGTTACTCGGGGAAGAAAGATAAATTGTATTAGCAAGGGATAGACGGGGCTTAAGATTTGATAAAACTGGTTTATGGATATATCAGAGCATGTGCTATTTTTCTCTATCTCTTTAAAACAACTCAAAATAATTAATTGAATTTTTCATATACCCCGTGGATTTCTATTAAAGGGTAGGGAAGATGATATTTACCTCATGGTGATTTGGAAGCTGCCTGATGCTATACCTTTCCTGCAAGATGGGAATCGCATTGTGCATCTGAGGACGTCTCGTAGAGATAAGAACGTGTCTCTTCCTTTCCCAGATGTCGAGTTAATAGTTGAGAGAAGCTTTTCTCCACACACTAATGTAAGTTTCATTTCTTATTGGTTTTTTTTTTTTTAATTTTTACTTTTTGGTATGAAAAAGTTACAAATATATATAAAAATACAGAAAATAATACAGAGAACTTCCAGGTACCATTGCTCAGCTTCAAAAATTTTCTGTGCCTGGCCACATATTCTCTTTTCTCACCACTTCCCCCTGACCACCCCCAATGGATGTGGAATAAATCCCAGACATTATGCCATTGCATCTCTGTACATCTCAGGCCATATCTCTGAACAATAATGACTCTCAAAAATGATAATGATACCATTATTTTCTAAAATATTTTTAATTTAATCTACAAGAAGTCCTTAATATCATCACATATTCACTCAGTGTTCAAATTTCCCAGATTTCCTCATAATTTGTTTTTATAGTTTGCTTCGATCAAGACCCGCACGAAGACCATTTGTGGCACTTCGTTGATAAATCTATTAAATATCTTTTCATCTCTGAATATCTTTCCATCTCTCTTTCCTTACAATTTACGTATTAAAGAAACTGGACAGCTGGTGCCATAGTTACTCAATTTCTGGATTTTGCTGATTGCACCCTCGTGATGTTGTTTAAGACATTCCTCTGCACTTCCTGCACTCTGGTAGTTAAAGCTGGAGGCTTAATTGGCTGCAACTCTTTTTTTTTCCTTATCAAGACCCCTTTGTAGATGGTGTCGTGTACTTCCATCGTGATTCACATGATGACTGGTTGTCTTTTTTGGTACGTCAGCAGCCACTGGTGATCACGCCCTGTGTCTATCATTTCATTCAGAGTTGCCGTTTTGCTGTTCCGCTTCATTTATTACTAGAATGTGTCTTTAGAGAAAACCTCTCCTTCATCAAATATCTGGTTACACTGAGGTACAGTTTATACAGAAAAGCAAAATAATTGATGACTTGTTCCCTTTTATCAGTTTTCAAAATAAGGGATAGGTTCTCCAGCATCTTCCAAAGGTGGCCAGTGAATTTTGTTTATTTAATAACATTATCAACTCACAAAGTTAAATATTCTTGATGTGCTCCAGTCAATTGCATTTGTTATTATTATGAATGCTCCAATCATCCCATGTCAAGCTGGTTATAGCCTCTTCAGGCTCCTGAGTTCTTTGGACAAGACCCCAGTCGTTCTGGATAGCTCTGGATATGACAAGTTGTTCCAGGCTCATGTTGCACATTTTTCTATCTAAGCTGTTGTTCTTTTTCTTCTAATGTTTTAAAATATTTTGGCATATTAGGAAGATATATGTATGTATCAATAATTAGGTAGATACTATGGATATCAGTCCTTTGTGATATAAGTTCCAAATATTTTTTCCAATTTCTTATTAGTGTTTACATGTTTGCCATGGCAATGCTAACTTCTGAAAAGCTGAATGGAGATGAGGCTTCTGGTTTTCAGGAGCTACGTCTTAGAAACAATCACAGGCTTCTTCAGGCTTCATTTGGGGATCTAAAAATAGCTCATCTATCTATCTAAAAATAACTCATCTCTCCGAAAACACCTAGGTCTTTTAAATTCTTTTAGATTTTACTAAGAAGGTTAAGTTTGGGACCACATCAGAAGGTCATAAAATGGTTGTCAAATTTTTCTGGCCAATTAATTTTTATCATTTTAATATCATATAATTTTAACTAGAGAGGAATGGTGGAGCAGTCAGAACACACATATTTCTCCATTAAGTTTGCCATCTTATCAGTGCAGTTTGCAGCACTCCAAAACAATTGCAATGATAACATTGAAGATCGCTGACCAGAGATCACCATAACAGATATAATAATAATAAAAAAGTTTGAAATATTGCAAAAATTGCCAAAATGTGATACAGAGACACAAAGTAAATACATGCTGTTAAAAAAAAATCACACCAATAGACCTGCTCAACACAAGGTTGCCACAAACCTTCATTTCACAAAATACACAATATCTCCAAAGCACAATAAAGTAATGCACGATGAAACGAGGTGTGCGTGCACTAACTGGAGTTTGGATGCCTTTCAAAATATTTCAGAAGTAGCCATATATATTGAGTTAGACAACTTAATTTAAAATCTCTTCGAAAAGCTATTTTTGTGAGATGCTGATACTTCCTCAACAAAGCAGGCTAATGTGTGCCCATGTGAGGGATGAAGTGTTTGGGACATATGTTTGATGCTGAAGAACAGAGAAATGAGAAAGCTGTCCCCTTTTTGTTCCTATAAAAATATAAACCAATTGGTTTTTTTTCAATGAGAAGCTTCATCAACTTTGTTTGCTCTAATATTAGCTCAAACCACTGATATCTTTCAGCTTTTACAGAGATAAGTGGTCAGACACTGAAGAATGCAAGAAAACTGCAGTCGTAGAGGGAGCAATTAAAGTCTTTTTTCTTCCCTGCCTTTAGTGTAACAACCATAATATAATTTAAGAGAGAATAATACAGCTTGTGTTATAGAATTTGGAAACTATCATTTTATCTTAGGACAGAGAGATATTGTATTATTTTTCCTCATATTGAAACAAATGTCACTTTAGCACTGCAATTTGAATTTTACTATTGCTAGTTTAAATGATAAGTAAGTTTTATTGTTAGCTAAAAGGACTTTGAAATCAATATATACAGTGACTTTGTCATAATAACATCACCATGTAATGTGCACAAATATAGAACAAAATGCACCTCTTCGTAGAGTAATTCTAGCCTACTTCTCTTCCCAAGTCTACACATCATTGGAAACTCTGGGTTCAGTTATATATATTTGATATATGAAACCTTATTTATAGCCAATGAAAACAGAAAGAAGATGAATGTGTAGTGAGTCAGAAACGAGGCAGCTGGCAAATAATTGCATGGGTAATATAAAATGATTGTTTCCAAAAAAAGACTAAAACTATGGCAATAAGTTAAGGACAATAAAATTGTCCTTTAGGATTTTAATGCAAATGTAAATTATCTCTGATTTTAAACCCTTATTTTTTGTATTTGTCATAATTAGTATGATAGCACTTCCTTTTTGCAACATATTTTAAAATTACAATATAGGTAGAAAATCTGCAAAAGTCACTTAGGAAAAGAAATTGGATTGTGCATGGAAATTCTTTCCCTAAAACTCTTTTATTAGTATTTATGAAGTACTTTTTATTAAATACCTACTATGTATCATGCATTGTTTTTAGCACTTGAATGCCAAGATTAATGTGGTATGGTACCTATGTACTATAGAAGTACAGCAGAGATCTTAGAAGGCTGGGGAGAGGGGGATATTCCTGGAGAAAATAATTGCTGAGTTAAATCTAAGGAATTATCAGGAGTTACCTTGGTCCAGGTAGGGAATTTCTAGAGGAGGTTAAAAGGCAAAGTGGATCCCAAGTGGAGGACACATGAACGAAGTTATGGAGGCAAGACGTTACATTGTTTGTGATAGATAACTACAAGTATCTCCGGATGGCTAGAGTAAGACTGGGAGTGATGGAAGATGGACAAATCCATAGGGACTGGACCATGCTAAGGAGCCTGGGTATCCTTACCATTGAAGAAATGGAAAACCACCAAAAGGCTTAAATGAGAAATGACACTATCAGATTTGTGTTGTGGGTAGCTCATCTCGGATGCTGCTTGGATGATAGATTTGAATGGGATAAGACTAATGGCAGAAGATTCTGGGCGTAGGCTACTGTTTTAGTTGAAAGGCCATATCGCAGAGATGGTGAGGGAAAAAATGGCTTCAAAAAATATATAGGCGGTAAAAGTAGCAGAACTTGCAGTTGATTTATTAGTGATTGATGCCATGCAGTTGAGAAAGGAGGATACTGAGAGTAAGGAAGGAATCAAGGATGACTCCAGGATTTCTAACTTGAATGATGGAGATCATTCAAGAGATAAAGAATAAGGTGAAGGAACATGCTTAAAGGAGGTGATGTCAGACATATTAGCTTTGAGATACCTATAAAAATGTCTAAGTAATTACACATACAAGCCTGAAGCTTGCGGGAGGTGACTGGACTAGATTATTAGGTCATTAACACTGAGATGATTATTAAAACATAAGGGGATGAGTTTGCTCAGCAAGCGTTGGAAAAAAGAAAAAAGTAAATGAACCGGAGGTAAGCCCTAAGGATACTAATATTTTAAATGTTCGCAGAGTAAGAGGGAACCAAGTAGGAAACAGGAAAGGAAGGATCATAGAGACAGAAGCAAAACCAGAAAAACTTGGTGTTGAGCATGTCAAAAGAGTAAGGAGTTTCAGGAAGGAATGAGCAATTGAGAGTGCCAATTGGGAGTGGTAACAGACCTCTAATCTTCTTTAGATGTCATTCTTCCTTGTTTCCATCAAATCTTGTGCATGCCTGATACAGCACTTTCAAATTTCCCAGAAATCAGCACTTTATCTGAATACTTTAAATCATTACAAGTTTCTCCAGGTCACAGACATCCTGTTTGACTTTATATTCTAAAAACTTAACATGGTAGGTGCCCAACAAATGCTTGAGGCAGGGCAATTGAAAAGTATCAAATAGAACTGGCAATAGGAAGTCCTTAGTGATAAACAGAAAAAGCCCCCTCAGAATGGCATGGAGCAGAAGCCAGACAATGAGAGCTGTCAGTTGAAAGGACGGTGAGTAAGTGGGCAAAGTGAATGTTGGATGTCCTTTCAAAAAGCTTAAAGGGAAGAGAAAGATGAGAAGGTAATCTAATGATTGATAAGGAAGAATAAATCAAGGCTGAGAGAAAAGAGCCAGTAAAGAGGGAGAATTTATTTTGTTGTTTTAATGAATTCTGCAAGTTAAAAATGTTTAATGCCAGAACGAATAGATTTTACTAAATTTTATGCTCAAGGATTTAAAAAGTTATAATAATTAAATAATTGTCTTAAGTCCCTGACAATTACAAAGTGTGCACATAGCATTTGTACTGTGATTAGATATTACGACAGTTGGTGAGTCCGTTTCCTTCTCGCCTCAGAATCCTGCCATCGGTGTTGCAGTGAACTGCATCGATATATTACAAGTAGAAGGATATAATTTGATAGCCGCTGGAACCTTACATGGTGTGATCATCTTATGGAATTTTGTAACGTCTACTGTCAAAGAAGTGTAAGTTGTGTCTTTTCCATGCGTGGTGTAAAAACTGTACTGTGGATGAGCCAAAGGAACATGCAGTGCTCAAAAAAAGAAAAGAGCAATAAATAAAAGTGGTGACGACTCTCAGGAGAAACTTTCCTGGGGGTTTATAGTCATGAAGAGACTATAACTGTCTAAATCCTAGAACGATGTGACTAGGGTGAACCTTAAGCATCTGTAACACGTATCCAATTGCCTTCTGGCAATTTCCATCAGGATTACTACCAAGACCCTTAAAGCCCCACATGCCTAAAACTTGTTCCCAATCTATCACCCCCACAAACTTCTCCTCTTCTGCATTCCCAGTGCCACCACCATCCACTCAGCCACCAAAGTCAAATGGTGAGAGGCAGCCTGGATAGATTTCCTTCTCACTGACCAGCCCAACACATCCAATGTATTACAGGATGGCGCAAACAAGGGCCAATGTGGCAGATGCAATTCTACATCTCAACCAATTAGATTTGCCCTGTACCATCGCCAAAATATTTACCCTCCCCTGCTGTCCATTTCTAAACGTTCTTGCCATTGGCTGTAAAAGAACTAATGTAACATTGAATTATTTGTGTGGATGGATTGTAAATAAGAAGCTTTCCCCAGTTGTGTAATTGGTATGTATGCAAGGGCCAGGTGTGGACACCCGATGTCAAGGGAGTTTGTAAAATCTTACTTTGAGGTACCAGATGGCCAAGAACCTTAACAAGAAAGAAAATAAAATCAAGTTTATCTAAGTATTTTGGAGAATAGAAGAGGTACAAAAGAGGAGAGAATAGAGAGTTGGAAAAAAGACAAAAGAAGAGCTCTGCCTATTTACAGTCCCTTACATGCCACTGGTCCACCTGGACCCCATGCCCCTTTCCCATCCAGGTCTGAGTCATTACTTTTAGCCAGCTTTTGAGAGGAAATAATCTCTTCTTGTTTGGACTCTGAATTTATTCTCATTGAAGCTTTAGTTGAAACAGCTTTTTCTACATTCCCCTCTCTCTGCACTTCAACCCATGTGCCCCTGGCCCTGCTCCTAGAATTCCTATCATCCTCCTTTTCCCTCTCTTCAGCCCTTGCCCTTTGGCCTTTCTCACAGACTGTTTACTGTCATTTTATACCTGCACCTCTGCACACCGCACACTTCCTCACCCTCTTGGTAGTGTTCTCACACTGTAAGTGTCAGCTTATGTATGACTCACTACTAAAAAGGGAACACAGACAGACTAAAGAGACCAGAGCCTTGATGCCACAGCCTAAAGAGGGGGGCAATTCCCTGAGAATAATCCAAATTAATCCAAATAATCCAATAATTCAAAGGTGCAGATCCTCTTTGTTGAAGTGCCAGGCATTTTGCCAAGGGATGATGCAAACTCAATGCCCAATCAGAGAAAAACTTTTACATACGGATGATTATATAAAAACAATTGATTTGGAATCACTGCAGTATTTCTCAAAACATATAATTTAGCACAGAATTGTGGAAGGTAATTTAGGCCCAGCATTAACAGTTCTAAAATTGAAAACGGTCTCCATATTCAAGGTGGAGGCCATCTCTATGTCTACATCAAACTTTGCCTAAGACCATTTCACCAATCGGGTGAAATAACCCTGCTCTAAGCTCCAAACTCAATATTGTTCTTGCTAATGAATAATCTGCATCATTCAGCTCATCTGCAGAGCAGAAATAGCTAAAAAAAAAAAAAAAAAAATTGAGCTCAACAAGTCATCCAGCCCATAGACTTCTGAGTTTGGTTCACTTTCTGTGATGCTCCTTCATCACTCATCTTATCAAATTAGAAGTAATTTCCATTAAAGAAAAAGGGAAATTTTGCTATAAAGTCTATTTGTAACAAGGAATGCCTTAAGTGCCAGGCCTGAAGTGCAGGTGTTCAGGGACTGTTGCTCTGTTCCCAGGAAACTGCCCAGGAAGGTGCAGGTTCCTTGGACTCTGGGCCGACAGCAGTGGAATCACAGAATGACCTGCCCTTCTCCACTCAGTTATAAGCTCCTTGGGGGTAATAACCACATTTTATTCAAATTTGTCACTCAACTTATTCAAGGAGTAGAATTCTATTCTTTAAACTGTGTGAAACTTCCAAGAGATTCCTCCATAGGACTACATAAGCCCCACTGTCTGACCTATAGGCAGGAAGACTAGACCGATTAATTGAACGAAAAGAGTTTTAAACCACTAACGATCATGTTGTTATACAGAATATTATTAAAGATATGTTCAGACTCTACTCCCCTGGGTTTTCTTTTCATGTTCGATGATATCCATATCGGAGGAATCCATTAGTTCTGCAGAGGATCTATGAAAGTTGTGTAAGTTACCTAATTTGTGAATTTTTATTATGTAAATGTATACTTATTTCCAGGTACCGACCTGAGGATTGCTTCACTGTGGATCCTGACTTGGATCCCAAGCGCTTTAGAATTAATGACATAATGTTCCTCTTCCGCACCCCTGAATGCGCAAGGTAACTCAGTACTTAGTGATCAAGGGATAATGTCTGGGACTTATGTGGGTGATATAAAAAGAGTTCTCTTCATCCCAGCATTAAGGAAGGTACAACTGAAGGAAGACATAAGTTGGGTTGACTACTTGGCTTCAACTTTCTTCCCAGCAACTGTCTTTTTGTAGGTGGGTCGTCCTCAGGGATCTAATATGCTATGTAGTCCCCTTACCATGTCAGTCTTACAGTAGCAGAAATGGAAGAATGCTCGCTTGGCCACACTTTTAGCCAAAATCTAATGCTACAAGCACTGATGTGAAGAAGGAGGGACGGACTTGCAGAGCAAGTGTGGAATAGCATATGGCAAGAGGTGTCACAGACCAGCCACTATGATAGAGCAATCGCCATCCATTTCTGAGGGAGCAGGGGGTTGTTTTTTAAGTATTTAAGAAAAACTGTTTTTTCCTATTCATATTTACTTGAGAGCTCTGGTTTACAGGCAATAGACAATATCAAATACATCTTTGGAGAAAAATCAAAAAAGTTTCTGTGCTAGTTTTGGGTCACCCAGCAGTGAGCCAGAACATGACATCCTACCCACCCCTTGGCTTGAAATTTCATCAAAACTGTTCTGAGAATATTTTGAGAGCTTGTTCTGTATATATCTGCACCAGCACCCTAGCTACTTTACAGCCCATTTTCAGCAGAATCCGGCAGAGACAGGATCAGGCTGGAGCTGGACCCTGTAGAGTGGGGAGTTAGACAGACTTGGGGGGCCAGACCTCTCCCCACCATTTCAGTGTAAGAGCCTCTGGGACTAAATCTAACCTAAGCCAGACTATTATGTTCCAGATCCGGGCAGCAATGAACCTTATTTTCTGAGGCTCCCTAATAGTCTCTGCCAACACCATACTGATGACCATTTGTTACACAAAATATAAGGGGTGATTTGTTTCATAAGTGAGTGGCCCAGTATCCACAGATGATGAACAAAGCAATCAACTGACATTAAAGCAGAGAAGAGCACCCTCTGAGTATGATAGAATATTTTAACTTTTCATCCTTGGGCTTCCTCCTTTCCCTTGTAGGAGATCAAGTCAGGATTCTGTTTGTTCTTCGTCCCATTGTGATTCCAGCAAGGGTCCCCAGAGTAGCAAGGTAAGGAAGAAATGGAGAGAGTTCTGTCCTCCTGTTACGCTAAACATTGGTTTAAAAATAGTGATATTGAGCATTGGAGCCCCTCCTTTGACAGAAGGTAAAGGTGGAGAAATTCTGTGTGTATGTAAATTGTTTTGTTCCCCCCCCCCCCCCCCCGGAAAATCATGTCTAAACTTTTTACTTCAATTTTTTCTATTGTTTTCAAAGCTTTCACATCATATGTAAATAATCAATACATGATCATGAAAAAAATAAATTGTGCATGTTATTTTATATTTGTCAGATAATAAAGTAATTTTAGACTTTCTCTTTTACTAAAAAGTATTACACATATTTCACAGGGAGAAGAGACAGCAGGTGATGTAATTACTTTACAACGCATGATGTAATGCAGTGGTTTTCAAACTGTGTTCTCAGTTCCAATTTTACATATTTTTACACATTGCATTTCTAGTTAGGATTTTGTTTGAAGGAGAGTTTTCACTGCAAAAATCATTTTAAAACCACCACCAAGCACGGTGGAAAGAATAAACTTAAATAGACATAAAAGACAGACTTGTACTTGAACCCAAGTCCTCCACTTATTATCTGATTAGCTTTAGAGATATCACTTAATCTGAGTTTCTGTTTCCTCATCAGTAATAAAGGGAATAATAAAGATTAAGTTGTATAGTTATTAATAGAATTACAGATAATATACATTAAGAACTGAGCATACTTCAGGCATTTCATTATTCTCATTATTATGCTATACCTGAGCCACTAGAAAAATGTTGTTGAGTTATGGATTCTTTATTTCTGGACATGAAAATCTCTGCAATATATTTTTTTCAAAAAACAAACAAAAAATAATTCTGAGAAAGGCAAACTCAACTATCTAGAGAACTTACTAATTCAGTATATCTCATTTCCTTATAACATCAAAGAAATATTTTCTTCTTCTCTCCTAATTCAGGGAAGCAAGCAAAGCATACATGACAGTGAGGTTAAAGGTCGGTATGAAATTACCTCTCTCCTGTATAATAAAGCAACTCCTTTGCAACAGGAAGTTTAGGTGATAGAATACTCTTAATGAATGTATGTTCTTTTTATAACCAAATGTTGAGGTGCTCTAGGATTCACCAGTCCAAGAGGCAAAATTTCCATTATGATGATGCCTTTTTAGATCCTAATTCTAGGTTTCAAGAATCTAAAATATTACTAAGCCTCTTGGTCTTTGGCCTATTTTCTTAAAACTTATACTAGATTTATAAGCCATTCTGAATGTGTAAGATCTATACTGGATGAATATTTAGTTTTAGTTTTAGCTATTATGTACGGTATAGATACCTTTGCAATAGGACCAAAAATAAGCTTTTTGGATTTTTCCAGGGATCCAGATTCCATTTTTTTTTTAATTCTTTGTTGTTCTCTGCCCTGATTGATGTTCTCTGGGGTTAAAAAAAAATTCTAGGGAAAAGAATATGTTATTTTTGCTATTTTCTTGCTTGCCTTCTCTTTTATGTTCCATAAAATTTGGAATTCCAAGTATTGCAAATTCCACAGTGGCTCATTAGTTTCTTCAACAGGTGAGCAAACAGATGTCGTGGTGGGAGAGCAACAGCCAGTGGACAGAAAACATCCAGTAGGTGTCAATTTGCCAGAAGCTCAGCCACCTATCCTTGTCACTGCTCATGAGGACGGACACCTCCGCTTGTGGAATATGGAGGTGATGGAGCCCAGTAAATCTAGGAATGGGAAAAATATGGGAAAGATAAAAAAGATACTTAAAGACGATACTTAAAAAAGATACTTAAATGAATCTTAGCCTTCTTCCATATGGCATCCACTTCTAGCCAAATTGCAGCCTGCACACTGATAATGCTACTCAAGCTTTACAAGAGGCCAGCGTAATAACTCAAGCAATCAACTCATCAAAATTGCTAATTTAGCTATTTTAAATCTTTTAGGTTGAGCTATGAATATGTGTGGCTAAGTATTTTATTGGGTATTTAAATAATATTAAGGGGCATTAGTGATGTATTATAGTAAAAGAGTATAAGAACTCTGAAATGTTGAGTATAAATGATTTGGGGCAGGGTTTGAATTAGGAGGATAGCAGATGATGAAAAGAAAGATCTGGACTAACCTGGGGATGAGGACAATGAAATCCTTGGAGAGGCAAGAGAGGTGGCCTCACTTGCAGTAAGGCTCCTGCCTACGGGGAAACCCAAAAAACAGCCACAGTTTTGTATGGCCGACATGGGATTCCACAGCACAGAACAGCATGGCGTGGCTGTCTGCCAGGATGAAGCTCCAAGCCTATCAGTAGATTCTAGCTCATTAGTGGGAAACCCCTGGTTTGAAAATACAAAATATTCTAACGGTAACTTTCCCTGAGATGATTTTGGTGTTAGAGCAATGCCTTTTTATTTTTCTGACAAAGAAATAAAAGAGTGAGAGAAATTGGAGAAGTAAAATAAAGTCTCAGGAAACGAGTAGCAGACTGAAACTCTTTCTTTTCAAGCTCGGATGTTTATTCCCTAAGCAAGATAATACGTGGGAGATCCCTTCCCAGTGCTGGCTTACACTAAGCGCTGAAAAACAATCTGTCTGAATTTGAATCTCTTATAATCCCTTACCTTGCACCAGTATTCAGAAAAAAATACTTCTGAAAAGGCAAATGTTTCTGTTTAAAACAATTTCGATACACGTAAACCTGAAAAGAATGTTTGTTTAAAAAGAGAATCATAAATAAAGTCTGAGGAATTTCATGAAAAGGGTCATGGGATATGCAAAAACAACCCCAAAGTAGAGGACAATCTATAATAATCAGAGTCTAGATGCTTATAATTAACAGTTGTTTATACCTTGAGAATATTTAATTTCAAGGAAATAAGTCCCTATGCATGGCTTCAAATTATTTTTTTTATTACCAGAAGAGAATCATGTTTCAGCAGTGAAGATAATTTTTAAGATGTGTTATTTATAGAGAAAATCAACTTCAATATTAAGATTTTATAGAATTTATTATCAGAGAAAAAGCCTTATTTGCATTATGCTTTACTTAGGGAAGACTACTGAAAGACATGCTACCTTTCACAAAACATTCTGCCATTTCTCTGACGTCGCTGTATACGGATTCATGTACCAGGATACTACTGGCTGGAAATGTGGGTAAGTCATTCCTTTCACATATTCGGCTACAGGCATCTTACCAACCTGCACGATATAAAAATGGCTACAGGAAACATACACAGCATTTATTGAAACAGAAGAAAGACTAAGGGATGCTCAAGCATGAGAGAGTGTTAGGAACAGCCTGCTGAATAAATCGAAGAATAAATGGATGTCAGGAGAACCTGAATTACTGTCATTCATTTCAAGTATTCATAAACTATAAACATCAAATACATTGTTGCTATTATTATTTTGTACAAACTTTTATCTATCTGATCAATTAAGAAACATAAAAAATTTTAATTTATCTTCACTTATTCCTTGTCTAATGTTCTTACTTTCTTTAAGTAGATCTGAGTTTTTGACGTATACCATTTTTCTTCTCTCTGAAGAACTTCTTTTAACATTTCTTGCAAGGCAGATCTACTGGTGACAAAGTCCCTTGATTTTTGTTTGTCTGAGAAAGTCTTTATTTCTCCTTCACTTTTGAAGGATAATATTGCAGGGTACACCGTTCTAGGTATTTTTTCTCTCAACATTTTAAATATTTCACTCCATTCTCTTCTTGCTTATGTTGTTTCTGATGGAAAGTTTGATGTAATTCTTATCTTCATGGTTTTTTTTTCCCATTTGGCTTATTTCAAGACTTTTTTCTTTACCTTTGTTTCCATAGAGTTTAAATATGATATGTCTAGGTGTAGTCATTGTTGCTTTTTGATATCTAGTTTTTGTAACTATCATTTTGATTGTAGGGTGAATATCTCTGTAATAGTTTGGATGCTGGTAGCCACATATTCATTTCTATTATTGTCCACCCTGCTCTCTAGCAGAACTTTGTCTCTGGATGGATAAAGCAACCTCATCATGACTCACTAAGCCTGAAGCAAAATAATTGCTACATATAAAAATTTATGTGAAATTTCTGCTTTTGTTTCTGGTTTCTCAAATTCTATTTTTTACCATTATAAATGCCTGAATCAAAATAACTTGGCAGTCTGGGTAATATTTATTTAGACAACATGATAGCTAATTAAAGATTCCAATGTTTAAATTTTATGCAGAAGGACACGTTATCCTTTGCAGTATTAGTTCTTTCCTGGATCCACCTCATGATGACAAGGTAAGAACTTTAATGTTCCACTTTTTAATTAATGAATCATCACATATTTATTGAGCATTTCTTTGTGCTAGATGCCACAAAAGATAGAAATATAAGACTCTCTACTTTCAATGCACATATACTATTGAAATTTAAGCCACATGGCAAGTAACAACAGTCTGCTTATGGAAAGAGGGGATGAATAAGTGAGTGAGGGGGAGAGAGAGGGGTTGAGTAAGCCAGACCACTGGTCACTTTGCATCTTCGTCATGTTTTGACTTATTTGTGAAAATTTATATAGTATTGCAGAGGTTAAAGAGTTCATAGGTCATCTAGTCTAAATGAATGGGGACTTACATGAAACTACAGGCTGCCAGGTCGTCAGTCACACAATGCTCCGAGGTAGATGATCCAGTAAAAAGTACTGTGTTAGTCTAGGTTTATCAATGACAAAGAGGAAATAACTCAATACAAGGTACAACTGCAGCGCAAGCTCCCCGGCTGACAGCTCTAGTTCATGTAATTTTGGAATGTCTTCTGAGGTCCATTAGGGTCTCTAAACTTGAGGAAAAACCACATCCTAAAGAAACATAACCAATCAGGCCTCATGATGTTTTTCAAAGAGAATGAGCTGGGATGATCCTCTTTTTGAATTCCTTGTAGCATATACCTCCCACCCCACACCCATAAGAAAGAACAAAATAGCCAGCGCTACCTCTAGATAAATTTGAAAATAGGAAAAGTGTTTTTTGCCAATCTCACCTTTGGCTTTCACCTTCCAGCCCTGTTTCCTTCTATTCTTGTTTATGTTCACTCTCAGTCCCCCTGCAACCTTCTCCTAAGGCATCTCTTTCATCGAACCATCTATTAATCTCCAACTAAATGAAATGTTATTTCTCAATTATGCGATAAAGTGCTACAGACATAAGATACTGCCTCTCTCAGGAATATGTGCAGATTAATAAATTTCTAAAAATGGGACCTTGGGTACCCCAACAAGCAAGAGAAGAGCTAATTGGGGGTAGGGACTTAACCATCTAGCACAGACGTCTACACCATTCACTCATAAACTTAATGAGAAATGATTTTGTTCAAGATTATATTTTGACCAGCATATACTTATTCCAAGGGATATGCTTTCTTGTTACTATCTAGAAATTCAAGCAGCTGCTTTCCTGGCGTGCTCATTCTTTGCAAATTATTCAAGTGCTCTATGTGGAAGAAAAGCAAGTGGTACTTACTGCCTCCGTCGATGGCTCAGTGAGGTAAGCCAGGAGGGCCTCAGACTGTGAATTCGGGGTTTTGAGAGAGAGGTAAAGGATTTTAAGCTAAAGCTGAAGTATATAGTTCAAATGCAATCTTGGTAAACTGATTAAAATCAATAAATAGATAATAAATTAATAGGTAGCACAAAAGGGCTTTAAGAAGGTGGCCACTGATTTGGAATCCTCTTCCATGCCCAAGGAAATGAGACGCCATATTCACTTGTGTTAACAAGTATAATAAATACTTTCAATAAAAGTGGGTTTTTGTAGAATTATTTCAAAGAGTCAAGCAAGATAGATAGCTCAGAGAGTTAGATCCAAGCCCAGAGAGAGTCACAGAAGGAGGCTCAGGCTCAGAAGTTGTAGAAAAGTAACAGAAGGGAGCAACTGATGCTGAGTAAAGTGAGTGGGCTATTTCATTGATTTTGCAAAGCTTAGTAGTTTTTAATTACCTAAGTAATGCTAAGTACCTATATGCAAAATGCTAAAAACACATACGTATATAAAGAGAAAGAAAGGAAATGTGGTGATATTTCTAGAAACAAATTGCTGCATATTGAAAGGTCTTACAATCATAGGAATGAATTATCTTCTTCTAAGATTAAGAGAGGTAGAGAGACTTCAAAGTATCTTAAAGAGTTTAAAAATCATAAAAACAGAAATGAACTGAAATTCAGCAGATCCTACCTAACCATGTGAGCTTGAGGCTAGAGGGTTAGGCGGGGACAAGGCTTGCCGAGTCTAGTAGACACTGATAAGGATTTGGATCTTTCCTCTTAAAGAAATAGCCACTGAAGGATTTGAAGCAGGGGAGTAATATGATCTGATTTACATTTTAGAAAGATGATGTGTGGGGAATGGGTTGCAGGGCAGCGAAAGTGGGAGCAAGGAGACCAGTTTGAAGTCCACGGTAAACACAGTGGCTTGGATTAGGGGAGTGGCAACAGAGCTGGAAATAAAGTGCTTTAGATTTGAGCTATCTGGGAGGTAACACCAAGAAGACGTGAACTTGAACTGAAAGGGGAGGTAAGTGACAAATGTCAAGAATGACACCTGGCATGTACAACTGATGAATGTTGGTGCCATTCATCAAGATGGGAGGCACTAAAAGAGGAACATATTTAGAGTGTTGAAAGGGTGAAGGAAAACCTATAGAAATGTTGAATTCAAGGTGAATCTGGGCGGGTGGGTAAGGTCCTATTTGGAGGCAAACAGTTAGAGCTACTTCCTCTGTCAGAAAGGACATCTGCTGTTTTATTTGTAGGAAAAGATTAAGAACATGACATTTCATTATTAGAGATGTTTTTAACAACTCAGTGCCTTGGTCTCTGCTCCAGCTTATTTTCAGCCGCAGAAGTGTTAATTGGAGATTGAAACACACACACAAACACACCCAACCACACGTGCACATGCCTCTGTCGTTGCAAGTATTCCCTGCTTATCTCAGTCTGTTTGGGCTGCTATAACAAAACACCTTAGACTGGCTAACTTATAAGCAACAGAAATTTTTTGCTTGTAGTCCTGGAGGCTGGAATGTCCAAGATCAAGGCACCAGCAGATTCATGTCTGCTTAGGGTGTGCTCTCTGCTTCATAAATGATGCCTTCTAGCTGTGCTGTTACATGGTGGAAGAGGCAAATCAGCTCCCTCAGGCCCCTTTTATAAGAAATTCCATTCAAGAGGGCTCTTCCCTCATGACCTAAACACCTCCCAAAGGCTCCACCTCAGTACCACTGCATTGGGGATAAGGTTTCAACATACGAACTTTGGGGAAACACAAACATTCAGACCATCACACTGCTCAAACCAGTTATTCTTGGCATGGAGAAATTACTTTTATGATTCCTTCAGGTGAAAAATCTCCCTACATACTCAGTTCAAAGAGCCTAGCTCTATTAATAGCTATCTCCAGAATACAGCTCTTTTCCTAACTAAACCATGTCCTTTTGCAAACACTAGCTGCCATTTTCTGAAGAGGTAGGCAGTTTTAACATTCTAACTCTTGTTTGTCAAAACGATTATGATTTTTAATAGGAAACAAAAATAATGGAGGCTTAACTTTGGAACACAGGACAGGTAATCAGTCTGAAGACGAAAGTTCAGGGAGGAAAAATGAGGCTCAGGATAGCTAAGGATCCATACCTGAGGCCCAGGAAATGATGCTGAGAGGCAGGATCAGTTACTTGGGGGAGTTCCACATGTAGCAGGAAATACCTTGAAACAAGGAGACCAAAAATCACTTCAGTCCTGGCCTAAAGCAGAATAAATTTAGAGTTGTTCTGAAGTTACTCCCTCACTCTTCTAGCTTTTACATTTAAAAGGAGGGTCTATTTCCCTTTGGTAAAGGCTCTGGCAGGGCCATGACATTTCTGTAGTGCTGGAAAATTGATATATGTGAGGGATATAAGATGCTCACATTAAGTCCTCAGGACAGTCAAGTGTGAGGAGTCCCAGTTGGACACCTCTGTTTCTGCCTCCTCCTCAGGGTCTACCTCTTTGAGGTGCAACACTACTAGGACTTTGTGGAATCTACTCTTAGTTCCGTTAGCCTGTCCTCCTCCTTTTGGGTCATTGCAGCAGAACACATGATGATTGTTTCCATCATTTGCTACTCTGCGGTTGAAACCAAGAAATAAAAGGAAGATCTTCCAAATACTGTTTTATCTTTCCACATGACATAGGGCGCACATGCCTGCTAATGGCATTCTGTATCACTGTAAACCACATGGGCTATTTAGAGGGCGCTCTTGGAGTACACTGATGGTGAAATAATGCATAAGGATAAAGAGCCACTTCGTTTGCCATCTGATTTCAGAACTCAGTTGTAAAAATGAGTGTGAGATTTCCACAATAGTAGCAATTGTGGATGTAGGTTAAGAAGTTGATAATAATGAAAGCATTGCTAGGTCTCTATTCCTACAAGTTCTGTTGATGTTGCTTCCAAAAGTAGACAGCTGAGATATAGCCCATTCTATGGCCTGGTTCAACTAATAGATTGTCAATCAATGTGGGTTCTGATTAGCTTTAGGGGGCTGTGTTATTTTGGGAAAAATCTGTCTCTTGTTTTTTGGCTTTGATAAATGGATATCATAAGTACAGATTCAAATTAATATTTCCCCAAAAGGTTGTGGATTAGAGTCTAACTGATAAACATGTTTACATTATGATTAGCTCCACAGTATTTAATAGGAAGCCTTGGACTCAAGTTGAGAATCCTTGATGGGCCAGAGCAAATCTTATACAAATGATCTAATGAACAGAATAACTTTCAATGAATTCTCCAGTTACTTTCTCCTCCCTTCCCTATCTTCCTTCAGGCTCTGGCATGCTCTCAATGGTCATTATTGTGGATATTTGGGGCAGCGAAGGCTCTTTGAATTATCACAGACAACTGACTTCATTTTGCCTTGTGATGTTAGTGAATACCCCATAGAAATAAAAGAAGAAAGCAAGTTCACAGAGAAGCAGCAAAAATATGAATATCCTCTGATATTTGACCGGGAAAGGTAAGACCATTGGATTTTCTTTAGATGAAGATATAAGAGTTAAACTATCATGGTACTGTGACACTGAGCTGGACATGGAGAATTCAAAGGTGAAAGACCCAGAACTTTTCACTGATTTTACAATCCAGTGGAAGGGAGAAATGTGTAAACAAAAAGCTATAATTCAGTATATATAATAGTACTTCAGAGAATATTTAATTCTTAAAATAATAACAGAAAGGTAAATAGGATTTAACCAAAGAAGACCAAAGAAGCAATTGCTCGTTTGGGGGAGCAGGGGACAGTTGAGCATGCTTAAAGGCTTAGAGGAGGGAGGATAGAGAAGAGAACACTAGTGAGAGGCTGTTTTGTACTTTTGCAAATTTCAGTACTGGTTTTGGCTAGGGTTGGGCCTTGGTCATAATGGAAGAGATAGATATTCATCTGACCTTTCACCATCAGCAAAGATTAACCCTACATGGTGAATGTCTAAGTGTCTGGCCCTAGGGGATCAGATCCACCTACACTGGTGACATCCAGTAGACTGGAACCAAGGGAGCTGAAAAGGATGAATCCAGATGGGAAGAATCAGGAGCTGACAAAGATAAAGTCCTTTAGGTAAATCCTAAGTGAGTCAAAGCTAAGGAGACCCAATGTTATTATCTAATATAAAGGATGGTAAAAGGACTGTCAATAGGAATCAAAGCTGAGAAAGAAGCCACACAAATATGGATCAAAATAGGAGTGATTTGAGAACAATCAAGAAGGTTTCCAAAACCCCATCAGTGTTCAAGCCTTGCTTTGGCTGGCCAGTAAGGAGCACTGGAGAGGAGGGCTGGCTAAAATGTAAGAAGTGGTGTGGCAGAGCCAAGCCTCATCAAGAGATGGTAAAGCTCACCAAGCAAAGTTGATCAGTCCTACCTTTTGGGCGACTGCTTTGCCTTGAACATCCATATGTCTTAGTACTTAAGACAATGGATTCTAACTTATTAATATGTGTCTTCTTCACTATACTGTGAGTTCTTTGAGGACTGACACTCTGTTTTATGTATCTTTGTATCCCCAGTTCTTAGCTCAGTGCCTAGCACACAGTAGGTGCTCAAAAGATATTTGTGGAACTAATAAAGAATGACTAATTGAGAACATCACAAGCAGTGGGAACTGTTATAAATGGTAGATATAGAAGTATGGAACGGTATGGTCTATTTGGTATAGCTTAAATGTAGGGTACATGCCCACATTATGTTGTTATTCCTAAATAATTGTGGCTTATCTGTAGTAAAATAGGCCTTCTTCTGTAGAATGACTTCATCTCAGGACATATTTGTTGTCTTTTGAAAATGTTTTTAATGTTTAGTTATGGCTTTCTAAATACATACATAATTAAGTTTTGACTATAGGGGAAGCTTCCCTGAGTCACTCAAAAGTCAAGTTTTGTAAAAGAGGTTTCTCCATCCCTACTATACGGTTTTTTTTCCAATGGCTATTAATGAATTTACATACATGGAATGTCCCGGCTAAGTAGAAATGGCTATGGTTTCTATAGAAAGAAACCAGGAAATCAAAGTGGAATAAAAGTTAGATGCAGAGACTATGTCATTGGGACTGATGCCATGGGATCCAGGAAATTTGGGCACCAGAGAAGGACATAATGGATATTTGTTTAAGTGGCAGAGAATAAAAGGTGTGGATATGTACTTAACGTTTTTTTCTTGTATCTTTATGTGCAGATGGAAAAATATGAGCTCTATGTCTTTACTTTTCAAACGTACACCTCCCAAAGCCTTTGAAGTGGAACAAGATTTCAAGTTTTTCAAGTCTCTTTCTTCTCCCAAGGTAGCTTTAAAAAAAAAAAAACAAAAAAACCTTTGTTTTTATTTTCATGAATTCAAATATGTCCAGTAATGTAGTATATTAGTTTTCTATTTCTGCTGTTATAAATTACCACAAACTTGGTGGCTTAAACAATACAAATTGATTATCTTACAATTCTGTAGGTCAGCAGTTCAACATGGGTCTCACTGGGCTAAAATTGAGCTGTAGACAGAGCTGAGTTTCTTTCTGGAGGCTCTGGAAGAAAATCCCATATTCTTTAGTTTGTGGACCCCTTCCTTCATCTTCAAAGCCAGAAATGTTTCATCTCTCTGACCATGTGGTCACATGTCCCTCTGACCCGGGAGAAAAGATTCTCTGCTTTTAAAGATTCATATGATTAGATTAGGCCTACCTAGATAATTCAGTATAATCTACCCATCCCAAGGATCTTAACATAAACCACATCTGCAAAGTCTCCTTTGCCAAGTAAACCAGTACCTGCACAGGTTGGGAATGGGAAGAATAGGATCTGGACATCTTTGGTAACCATTACTGTACCTTTCGCAGACACATTTTTCTTCAGGGCAGATAAAAGTGTGCTGCTGTTCATTCTATTTCTATTTTTAACAAGTCTAGAGAATGGATATAGCATAAGTCTTTAGACTAAGGTCTGGCATTGATTAATTAAAATTGTTTTCCTCAAGATAGTCCACAAAATAAACTAAACATACCTTTCTAAATGTATCTCCCATTACTGACCTATGGTTACCCTGCTCTCTACAAATCAGACTAATTGTTGTTTCCAGAACTGAGAATTCCTCTGTCTTCTGCCCCTGTGATTTTGTTCACCTGAGATGTGTTTGCCATACCTATAACCTCTCTCCATCTGTCCAAAGTGGACAGGGTGGCCCATCTTTGTAAAACATACAACTGACAAAAGATTAGCACATAGAATGTATAAAAGTCAATGATAAAAAAAAACAGTCCAATTAAAAATGGTTAAAAACAAGGGGGAAGATTTGCTTGAGTTCTTCGTAGATTCTGGTTATTAGCCCTTTGTCAGGTGTATAGCATGCAAATATTTTCTCCCATTCTGTAGGTTGTCTATTTGCTCTATTGATTGTGTCCTTGGCTGTGCAGAAGCTTTTTAATTTGATCAGGTCCCATTTATTTATTTTTGTTGTTGCTGTGATTGCTTTTGGGGTCTTTTTCATAAATTATTTGCCTAAGCAGATATCTATAAGAGTTTTTCCAACATTGTCTTCTAGTGTTCTTATAGTTTCACGCCTTAGGTTTAAGTCTGTTATCCATCATGAATTAATTTTTGTGAGTGGTGCGAGATGCAGATCCTGTTTCAGTCTTCTACATGTGGCTATTCAATTTTCCCAGCGCCATTTATTGAATAGGGATTCTTTTCTCCAGTGTATGTTTTTGTCTGCTCTGTCAACAATCACGTGGCAATAGGAGGATGGTTTCTTATCTGGGTTCTCTGTTCTGATCCAATCAATGTTAGTTCCACTTTCTTGAAAGGCCCCAATCTCTCCCTGCTTTGTGTCTCATAACATGTTGTCTTAGCATGTTCTACATTAAATTAAAATTTTTTTATTTGCATACTTACCTTTACTTCCTACCCCCACCACTAAATCATAAACTCTTTATGAGCAAAGATATGTACATAGCATGTAACAGATACTCAATTTTGTTAATAGGATTAAAATAGTATAAGCTAGAAATAAAGATTGGTATTCACTTTTAATATTCTCTTTTAACTTAGAGGTAAGAAATCATGTTTTTAAGAAGTAACTTAAATGAAGCATTAAATAAATTTGGGGAAGTCTTTAGAAAGGTTTTTAGAGCCCTTGAAATAATTGAATGCTCAAATATTTCAAGCTTTGCCCTCTTCTTACCTCCATTGGTTGGTAAAATAACAAACGTTCAATGCTGAAGTTGAATTAAAATGCCTTTCACTGAGGATTATCTGATTTCCACCAGTAATCTTAGTTATGCCCATTCCTTATCATTCTCGATTATGTAATGTTTATCTTTTCACTTATTTTCTGTTAATTTCTTTTTTTAACAACTCATGACATGTGATAAATTTCTTTTTTATATATTGCTACCAGTGATAATAATATGATGATACCAAATCTTATATTTGAATAACACTTGAGTTATATATATATATACACACATATAAATATATATATATATATATATATGATTCTTAGAACTAGTGGATAGGCCAGGACCTTGCCTAAGACCATGCAGCTAATAAGTGACAGAGTCAGGATTTGAACCCAGGTATTTTGCCACTGATGGAATGTGCCCTTTTCATTAAACATTCATTCCTCTGTTTTGCAGATTCGAAGACATGCTTTGGAAGGTTTTATGACTGAAAACAGAGAGGCAGGGATTGTTTTCGGTTCTCTGCCTATATACAGGGTGAGTTGGAGGTTTCTGGGACTAACTAGATGGTAACAGAGCAATGGGGAATCTGCCATCTCATTTCTGACCCCAGGCTACCAAGCAAGTTTGGAGAAAATCACAAAACCAAGTTGACCAAAGCTTCCAGAAATGTATTGTGTCCAATCCCACAGAATTCTTGGGTTCTGTGTGTCAGTGGCCTGGATCACTTGTCTCTTTTTTATCTTGGTGGCTCTTCATCACCTACAGGATAAAATCCAAATGCCTTAGCCTGGCCTGCTAGCCTTTCACGATCTGGCCTCATTTTCCACCACATTCTCCCCATACTTTCCCCATACTCCAACCACACCAAATTACTTGCCATGCCTTAAGCATCACTGATCTCTGAGTTACCTCTGTGACCGTGTGTGTGTGGCCCCTGCACGCAGGACCGATCCATCTCTTGTTTCCCTCCAAATCCCTATGTACCCTTCAAGTCTCCAGTCCAGGTAACCTCTGTTAAAGAACTTATTAATTAACCCAGGAAATGATAAACCAAAGACCAAATATTTCAACTTAATCTTAACTTTTATATTAAATGTTACTTATCTTTGCCAAGAACATATTCACCATAACAGGTATCAGACACTTAGGATAACAGATGATGCTAAGGGTGAACTCTCAAGAATTAATAGTGGGCAACTGGGGGGTGTCATTTGAAGAAGGTGGGCCTTCTCACCCCTCACCCCCTGAATTCGTATTATAGAAGTAATCACTTAAAGTCTGTCTGACTAACTTATTTATGACTTGCAGGTGTCAAGCCCCACTAGTCTACGATTCCTTCCACTCATTGGTACAGAAGCGCAAAAGGACTCTTCAGACGGCGTTACAGGAAAGAAGAAGGGAGGTCACGTTCAACATGAAAGAGTAAGTTAGCACCAATGCTGCCATTGATACTATGTACTTGATATCACACTCTTTCACTTAATCTTTGCAACACTTTGAGGTAGTTACAGTGATCATCCCCATCTTATAAATGAGAAAACTGAAGCACAGAGGCCAAGTAATTTATCTGTGCTCCCAAAAGAAGCAAGGACTAGAGCTGGGATTTAAACCTGGCAGTTTAACTGCAGAGCCTACCTACTTAAATACAATGCAAGGCAATTCAGACTCACATGAGCTGCTGGGTCTCTGCTGGTCAGAATAACCTTATGAGAGTTTACAAATAATAAACACTGAAAAAGCACTCCCTTCCCGTCATGTTCTATCCCTTCACCTGGCTTTACTTCTCTTCATAGCTCTGATCATGACCTGATGTTGCATCATATAAGAATTCATTTTCTTTCCTAAGAGCATGTTCCGTGGCATCTTTTTTTCCCTTAAAAAAATTATTTATTGTTTCTGTGCCACTAGAATGTAAGACTTGTGAAGGCAGAAACTTTGTCTTGCTTATTCTCTGCTGTAACTCCAGTGTCTAGAACATAAAGGGAAACTCAAAGAACATTCGCCAAAACAAATAAGGAATGAATCTTAAAAAGAAGTAGAAGAAGAAAAATAGAACATAAAAGAAAGAAAGATCCATGCAGCTTGGGAAGTTCCCATAGCTGGGGGTCAGCAGGTTGATCTAGGGAACTAAGCCTCCTGCCTTGTCTCAGGAAGAAAGAGTTGTCATGTGACCTGCTGGTATCCAAGCCTGAAGGATCTTTAGGGTTTGAATCTTGACCTTCAGGGCTCACTCATTGTCTTTTCTGTTTCCTTGGACTGTACATCTCCTCTTTCCTTTTTCTTCTTTCTCTCCTCTTCCCCATAATAGACCATGAAACAAATTGATACGTATCATAAATGTTGGTGGAACATCATTGGCAACATTAGACACTTCTTGATCTGCATTTTTAAACCAATTGGGCTTAAATTTTTATATGTATTTCTTCACAAAATATACAATTCAAAACAAACTTCCATTTCGCACTTATGTGATCATCGCTTGATTTTATCTTCTTATGCGTCAGTGGACTCTGATATTATTAATATGCAGTTTTATTTATTAATGAACTAATTCTTCTTCTGTTTTGCTTTGAACAAACCCTTTGCAGATTATACAGTTGAGTCCCAGAACAGAGAACTAACTGTCCAGTTAAATAGTTTACAGCTTCTGCTCTTGCACCGCAGCCTTCAGGAGCCCCATCTCCTATTTTTAAGATACTTTTACCCTGGAGGCACACAGGATTGTTAAGTAAATAACTGTAATTTTTTTCTAGGAGGATTAACATCTCTATATAAATTAGTGATGCAATTTGCCTCTGGAAAATTGTGTTTGTCGTATATGCCAGTAACTGACATGCTCTCTATTTCACAGCCATCACAGAAGAAGAGTCTAAAAAAAAATTTGGTCCCGCAAATAAATCTGGCTTCTTCCTTCTTCCCACCCATACCCGAATAAAGAGAAAAATCACAAGTGGTTGCTGCACACAAAATGGCAAAGTCTGGATGATACCCTGGTCTGGGTGAGAGGGAGAGTCCACCAGACACTGTCAGCCATCTCCGTATCCCCAGGCTGCTGATGGAGAAGCTTCGGAAGCTCTGGGGACCTTGACTCTGAACACCAAATGACACCATAAGGAAACAAATGAAATCAATAGCATAAGTAGATCTAAAATAATACGGTTATCGGTGTTTAGCTTTCCACCTCCTCCCATTGTTCACCTTAATCCATAACCAGAATTGTTATCAGAACATATGCGGTAAGTGGCAAAATCACTTATGTGCTATGTAGTATACAAAGAGAATTATTGTTAAAAAGAAAAATGCACCAGGCAGGCCTCTAGCTATTTTTCTTCTTCATTTAGAGAAATGTCATTGGGAAGGAAATGTCTAGCATTTCTTAGATAAAGGCAGAAATTATTTATATTTAGTCTAAAAATAGCTCCAGGTAAATAAAATTTGAATTATCTGATCTTTCTGAGGTTCATCTTTTATTAATTCTTCTATTAATTGATTTGGTATTTTGACCAAATGCTCAATTTCATTTTTCATTTCACATGTAAAAAATGAAAGCATCTAAATATGATCATTAATAAATGAGATTTTTAATAAGTCAAGGCATGAGGAAAGTATCAGAATTGAAGCCTGAAGATTGGATGATCTGGGCCTCTTTGAGACATGATTCTGAGCTCTTGAGTAATAAAATAAAAGTATTCCCATGTCAAGGGTTGGTCTATTTTCCCCAAAGTACTACAGGGACACTTGGTAAGAAAAAATTGTGGTCCCTTAATTTTTGATTCTGCTTTTCCATTCTGTGTAGGGTTTTATAATTCTTAAAATTGCACCATCTTTGGAAGCCAAGAAAATTTTTTGTTCATGTAAACTCCATATTTACTTTTCTTTTTATGTTCATTTCTAGGCATGTATAGTACTATTAATAATTATTGTTGCTAACAGGAATATGATCATTTCTCCTGCTGCTTTTATTTTTCTCTTAACTTTTTTCTTTATGCATTTTAGTTACACAAGAAAATAAAGTTCCAAGAGAAAATATTGAGCTTAAAATAAGTTCTATTTTATTGGGTTTAAAAAATATGTTTAATGATGTCTATAATTTACTCACATGAAGAAATGACTCTAGGAAAACTGTACAGTTACAGAACATAAACCATTTGTCAACACCTAAGTAAGCCAGAAGATTATTTTTTAAAAAGTAGAAAAGAAAACTTTCAAGGAGTTTATGAAAATTATTTGATTTCGCATCTTTCAATCTCAGTTGTAAAAAGGCCATTTCATCTATGCATAGATTTCCTAAAAACAATGTTGACCACTCTGCCAAGTATCAGTTCCTTTAATTTGGCATTCAAGACCCTAAATTAGCATCCCCTACCCTTTTTGCCAGAGGAGTTGATTCTCAAATATCTTTGAACAGAAATATACAATTGCTTGACCCTCTTAGGATTTAAAGATAATTTAGCATCTTTGCACATTATGTAAGTGCTTTTATTTTAGTCGGTATACTGTAAAGAATGACATTATACATAATTATGTAGTTATAATTTTTAATGATACACAAAATATGTAAAAAAAGCTTTATCTTTTCCCTCAACTGTGAAATGGTAGACTGATTACATTAGCCATTTAAAAAAAATATGATTTGTTGACAAGTAACTAAAAATATTTTATTACATTATGTGTGGTGTGGGGCTGGAATGTTCACTGAAATATAAGGCAATGATTTCTGTTTCAGGTAATGGTAGACTAAGTAATTTGGACCAATCATTCCCTCTAAGGAAAACTAGAATCAGAAAACATCTCTTTGAAGGCATCTTGGAGCAAATGAGATAGATAGCAAAGCACGAAGATGCCAGATTCCGGAGGAAGACTGAGGCTCAGGTAGGTCAGCCTAACTTTTGAAGCCAGCTTTCTCCTACAGGCATGTGCTGGTTCCAGAGGAAAGATTAGGAGGCTAAGAAACTGAAGTGGTAATTGTAGCTAAGTCTTTCTCAAGGGGTGAGCCCCTCTCACTTGGTCGGGGCTCCAAAGAACTGCATCCTAGACATACGTGTGACACAAAGGTAGACAGATCTTCATTGGAAACTACAGTTCACCTTCCAGTCATTTCGAACCCTGAAAATGGACTAAAGTCATCTTGAATTGCTAGATCCCCAGGAGCCTGCAGAAGTGGAGTAAATACTATGAAGAAAGATAGTATCCTAGACCTTAAATTATGTCTTTCCTGTTTCAAATATATGTCTGACACACTATAAAACATGACCAGGTACATAAGGAGACAAAACAAAATGAGAACTGATGGAAAGCAACAGGTAATGGAAAAAACAGGGGCTCCAGATATTGGACTTACCAGATAAAGACTTTAAAATAATTATGCTCACCATACTGGAGAAGATAAAACACAAGATTTAGAATTTCAACTGATAGTTAGAAATTATTGATGAGAGCCAAATGGAAATTCTAGAGCAAAAAAAAAAAATACAATAATCAAAATTAAAAACTCAAAGGATACAACAATAGAGTAGTCCAACTAAAGAGAAAATTAGTGAGCTGAAAATAGATTAGAAGGAAATATTCCTAATGAAGCATTGAGAGATGAAAAATAGTGAAGAGAGGGGAAAAAACCAGAGTTGAGATAGTAAGAATAATAGGAGTCCCAGAAGGAGAGGAAAGAATAGGGTAGCAGCAAATACACCAATTATTTTTCAAAACCTCATAAAAGCCACTAAACCCACAGATTCCAGAAGGACCATTAGCCAGAGGTAGGATAAATAAGTATTAGTAAAAATAAATGCAAATCTGTGTACTTCATAGTAAAATTGCTGAAAATTGAACAGAAAGAAAAAAATATGGAAGCAACAAGAGGGAGAGAAAGGACAAATTATTTTCATGAGTAACACAATTAGCCTGACTTCAGCCGGCTTCACCACAAAATAAAAAGGGGATGATGGCCAAAAACCAGAATGGTAACCTCAAAGTCCTGAAACAGAATAAATGCCAACCCAGCATTCCCATTCAAGAGAGAATATTCTTCAGGAAGGACAGTCAAATGGCAATAAGATTTTTACAGAAATTGAGAGAATTAATCACAGTAGACATACATTAATGAAAGCACTAAAAAATATTCTTTAAGCAGAAGGAAAATGCATAGGCATTCAGAGGTAGAGAAAAGACGAAGAGTAATGACATGGTAAATATGTGGATAGCCTAAATGAATATTAACAGGATAAAGCAATAGCAACATCATGGAGTTTAAAAATGCAAATAATAAAGTAGATAAAATACAAAAGAGATATGAAAGTGAGGAGGAGAATAAATATGGTCAAAGTGTTCTGAGGCTCTTAAATTGTCTGGAAGAAGGTAAAAGTAACAATGTTCACTCCACTTTGATAAGGCAGGGATGTGTCATAATCTCCATGGTAACCACTGAAAGAATAGTAACAGCATACCGGATACGGCTGAGGACAGATACAGGAAGAAAAGGAAAATAATAAATGTTATTTGATCTAAAAGAAGGCAAAGAAAGGAAGAAAAAAGGGTTATAAAAGGACAAGAAAAATAGAAAAAAAACATAGTAACATGGTGGATTTAATGTTAAATATACCAATAATTATGCAACTTTTAATACATTAAGTATTCAAATTAAAGACAAAGATTGTCAGAATGAATAAAATAAAATAAAATCCAACTGTATATTGTTTACAGCAAACACATCTAATATATGAGAACACCAAACTGTTGAAGATAAAAGAATGGGAAAAGATGTATAATGCAAAAACTAACCAAAAGAAAGCTGGTATAGCTATATTAATATCAAAATACACTTCAAGAAAATAAAGTAAGCAAGAATCTTCATAACAGTTCTATTCATAGTAACTCAAAACTGGAAAAAGCCTAGCTTCCATCAACAGAATGACTAAAAAATGGTAGTATAGTAGTACAATGAAATATTCTCCATGATTAAAAAGTATAAAACATGAATGTGTGCATTAAAGACATCTCAAGAACATGTGAAGTCAAAGAAAACCTACAGAAAGAATACGTATTGTGCGGTTCAATTTTTATAAAATTCTACAGCAGGCAAAACTAATCTTTAGTTAAAAAAATTTAAAACAATGGTGGCCTCTGGGGGAGAGGGCAGTTGTCACAAGTTGATTGTGAAAGGGTATGAAAGAACTTTCTGGGGCGATGGTGATGTCCTTATCTTGATAAGGCTCAGGTTATACAGCTAGGTGTACATATCAAAATTTATGGAATGATATGTCTGCATTACATTGCATGTGAATCTTCTCAAAAAAAACTAAGAACTGTAAACCAATACTGTAGTTAATAATATGCATGCTAATATGATTACCAATGTCTTCAACTTACTTTGAAATGCATCCAAAACATAAGATGGATTAAGGCATAGCAGAATGAACTGCTGGATGGATGTGTGGTAGAGCGAATCTAATAACATGTTAATTGTAGAATCGAGGTGATAGAAATTTAGTTATTCATTACAGATTTTTTTCAAATTCTCTGAGTGTTATAATTTTTTCCATAATAAAAGGGAGACAGAAGTCTAATGAATAAATCAATATAACATTTTAGAGAAAAAAATTAAAGGAGCCCTATATAAATACAAAGGTATATCTATGTTCATGGCTTTGAAGACTCAACATTGTGAGGATGTGAGTTTTTTCTGTATCAGTCATCTATTGCTATATAACAAACAAACAAAAAAATCAAGAGGCTTAAAACAATCATTTTGTTAGAGGCTTCCTGGGTGCTGGGAACATTCTACTTCTTGATCTGATGGTAGTTAACAATGGGTGTTCACTTTGTGATGATAAGTTTTACATCTACGTTTTGTTCAATTTTCTATAGGTGTGTTGTATTTCACAGTAAAAGTTTAAAAACTTAAAACTACATGTTATGGCATCAAAAACAGACCCAAACTTCTATTCGTGAACTGATGTTTAGAATTATTGCATGTTGTACCTTAAAAAAATAGTTTCTTTTAGTAATTTCTGTGTTTTATTTCTAAATAATGAGCTATGAGAGAAGGGTCCAGGTGGCTTAAGAGTTACTTGGTGATGTCCTAAACTAGACTGTATTGGGGTCAGGCAAAAAATGCCATGTGACATTTCACCCATCTTGGCATGTGAGTGGTACCTAGTTCAGAGGGTTGTTCTGAGAATTAAATGAGTTAACATATGAAAAATGCTCAGTGCCACTCATAGGAAGCACTAGTTAAGTGTTTGCTATTATCACTATTCTTAATGTTGTTGTTCTTATTACTATTATTTCCTCTTGCATCAATAGATAAGAAAAATATAAAAATGGTATAGATTCTACATGTCAATTAAGGCAATGGTTGTCACATAGCTGTACACTGGGATCACCGGGAGAAACTTTCACAAAACAACACTGTGGTGGGAGGGATATACAAATAATTTCCCCAGAGTATGTCCACAGCCTCATCTCCGGAATCTGTGAATCTGTTACCCTCCATGGCAAAAGGGACTTTGCAGCTGTGATTACATTAAAGGGTTTGAGATGGGGGGATCATCCTGGATTATCGAGGTTGGCCCAGTGTAATCACAGAAGCCCTTATAAGAGGGCAGCAAGGGGGTAAAAGGCAATAAAAAGAGATTTGACGACAGAAGCAGATGTTGGAGTGATGTGCTTTGAAGATGAAAGAAGGAACCATGAAGGAACACGGGCCGCCGCTGAAGCTGGAAAACCAGATTCTCCCCGGAGCCTGCAGAGGGAAGTCAGCCCTGCCAACACCTTGACTTTGGCCCTGTAAGACTCATTTCAGACCTTGGCCTAGAGAACACTGAGATACATAAATCTGTGTTGTTTTCAGCCATTTACATTTTTTATAGCAGCAGAAAAAACTAATGGGAGGGGGTTTACAGTTACATTTCAATCACGGGGATGAGCATCATTTTTGTTGCTATTGTTCTAATCTTCCCAAGTGATCTCTCCTCCTTTGCAGCGAGAGTTAAGAAGTACTGAACTAGGTGGGGTGAAGAGAGAGGGTTAAAATGTTTTGAGACCAAAGGAGCTGCATGTTATAATAGAGAAATTTAAGATCACAGAATAAGGGATGTATTAATAACATTTTGACACTGGGACAAACTAAAAAAGAAATATTAATAAGACCCTGGTTGTTTGAACCGTGTCCAAGAATTTCCAATGAAGTCAACCTCAGCTATATGCCACGTGTTATTATTTAATTCATTTACATGTCATGTGTTTTGTTTGTTTTGTTCTTTGGTTTTAGGCAAACTAAATTATAAACTTTTTGAGAAGTAGGGAAATTTTACTTTTAAAACTCTCATTGTAGCAATTAAGTATGCCTAGGGTAAAAAAAAAAATCTGATTGAAGTGAATTATTGGATTAAAGCTAGAGGATACAATGTTGCCATAAAACTCTCTCTATCTTTATTCTATAATATCCTAAAACCCCATCTGTTATTTAATTCAGCCCGGTTTTGAGGCCAAGCCCACCCACCCTTCTGTGTATGGCCAGGATATTTTGTGCCATATCTTATCATATTTTAGGATAACATAATTAGATTTATTCTAGTCTAGCAGATTTTACTCCCACCCAGCTGAGAACGGCTCATAATAATTACCAGTGTAATAATAGTTACCAACGGTAATCTTTAAATGAGACAAAAAAGAAAGTCTGAAATATATAGGGCAAAGCACATCCTTTCAATATGAGAAAAATATTCAAAAAGAGGGTTATATACTTTGGCCATCACATCTAGCGTAAAACAAGAACATTTTCCCCCAAGGCACTTCCCCATTTCCTTCAGATCTTTACTCAAATGTCACCTTATGAGACAGTCCTTATCTGATCATTCCCATTTGAAATAGCACCTTCCCTTGCTGCCTTTCACATTTGCCCCTAAGCTCTCTACCTTCCTTACCTAGTCTTTGTAGGATTTAGCACCGACTGATAATATTCATTTGTTTTTGTTGCTGTTGTTGTTACCTGTTCCTTCTCCTTAGAAGGTAAGCTCTCTGAGAATAGGAACTCTGGTTACATCACTTGCTGAGTCCCCAAGGTCTACAACAGTGCCTGGTACCGAGTAGAGTAGACGTCTACAAGTATTTGCTGAATAGCAGTTTTATACACGTGATGTAGTGGGAAAATCATGAGGCTTAGAATTAGGAGATCATTATTCAATTAAGATTAATTGTCCAGCCTGTGCCAACTCGTGAGCTGTATGACGTCAGGTAAGTTACTTAATCGCCTTGATCCTCATTTTCCTATCTGGAAAATAGGAGCGTTACCTGTCCTGTTTTACCTCAATGTCTTAAAAGCTACAGGGTGATGTGCTGATACCATGCGTTGTTTTTATTGGGCATGGCATGGTGCGGCTGCTCAGTTAGAGCTGACCTGTTCCATGACTTTTGTCCTTTAACCATTGCATTCCAATTGAGGAAAGTGAAAAGGATATCATTTGTCTCTTACAAGTTGGCCTATTTAAAGTGTCTTTTGATAGTGAGTAAAGGCTTTGGAAAGGGAAGAATAGAGAGACAACAGGAGTTACTAATGACAATCCAACAACAAAACCACCACCAGTATCAAGGTCTCCGGACCTCCTACCCTCTTCTGTTTCTCTGCCTGCTTCTTGCTTAGGCTAAGCAGAAACTGACTAGGCCTACCAGTCACCCTGTCAAAAAGCCATATCATTAGCAGTCAAATAAATTATCAAGTGTTAATAGCACCTAGAAAATGTGTAAAATATTGGGTCTGTAGAGTTTGATGCCTGTGGTTAGCTCCCTAGTATAGAGAACAAACATCCTTACAAATTGTCTCCTCAATGGCTTTTGCTTTCTTTTCGGAAAGTATAAATTATCCCAGTGCCAGAGGGACTAAAGCAAAGCTATCATTTTGTACAGCATAAAGGAAGTTATTCCTTTTATTAAGTTCTTCTTCTGTATGGCTTTCTTTTATAACTTACATTTTCTTATTTCCTTCCCTCATAGAACAATTCCACACATGAGAAAGGCAATTCAGTATATGGTTCGTCTCTTGAATCATTTCTTTCTGCCTGAAAGCTGCATATTTGGACTACCTTATTCTGGTAACTCACTGAATTGTTTTTACTATATTGTACTTCAGCTTTGTTGAGCCTAATTGAAGGACATTATAATAAACAGCAAAGCGGAACCTGCTGTTGTACTTATTACGGATACAATGATGATAGCACCATCCCCAGGTCACTCAGAGTCTTTCACAAAGACTCAAGAGAGATTCAGGTCTCAGGGTTAGGAAAGGCTGTGCTTTGATCCAGAGCACTGATCTGCTTTGATCTTGTGGACACCATAATTTTTATAATTGGATATTGTTTCCTTTTTCTCTGATGGCTTAGAGGGTTTAGAATCAAATTCATATCTTTCCCCCAGCAGCTGTTTTAGAACATGATGATTATGTTTTGTATTCTTGTACAGATATTCCTCTGGCTCAGATTGCCCAAGTAATTTAATTTATCCTTTTGTATTGTATGTATTTTTATACATTAATGTAGTCCTTTCTGGGATAAGGTCTAGTATGGGTGGATGCTTACACACACACACACACACACACACACACATACATTTTAATGGACTTCATTTTTAAGAATAGTTTTAGATTCACAGCAAAATTGAGCAGACTAAGTTCAGAGATTTTCCATATTCCCCCTGCCCCTACGTGTGCATAACCTTCCCTATTATAAATATCCCCCACCAGAGTGGTACATTTGTAACAACTGATAAACTTCCACTGACACATCATTATCACCCAGTATTCATAGTTTACATTAGGGTTCACTCTTGGTGTTGTACATTCTATGGGTTTGGACAAATGTATAAATAATGACATGTATCCACCATTATGGTATCATACAGAGTATGTTCACTACCCTAAAACTCCTCTATACACATATTTTGTAGATCAGGACTTAAAGAATTAAAAAGCACAAAATTTATATTCAAATTTTTTTCTGAATTCCCAGTTCCCTTTCATGAATGATCTTATCTGTTTCTATGATGTCTCTCTGGCGAGTAATAAATTTCTTCCCTCAAAGCTGACCCATTTTTCATAAAGCACAACCAAAATAAAGCAAAGTTTCCTTGCAAATCCAAATTTCAGTAGCAAGTGTTTGCACAAATGAGTGCCTCATCACAAAATGAGACTCATAAAACCTCAAGAATTCTAAACAATAAACTGAAGACTTTTCAACATAAATAGGCATCCAGGGTAAAAAGAAAAAGAGTAATAATTCAAAACCTTTTCTTTTTTTCATTACTAAAATCATGATAAACCAAAAAAAAAAAAAATCAAAACCCAACAAACACAGAACTTGGGGAATGAATAACATTTGTCACAACTGATGATGAATTATTTTTCATTAATACAATCCCCCTTAGTTGTTTTGAAAGATATGCAATAGATAAAGGAAACTATGTTGCTACTGAGTCATTTAGAATGTTTATAAGAAATATGCAACCCTTAGAAAATACCCTTAAATAATTATTTTCATTATGTTCATAGGTGTAAGTTTCCTTTATCTTTGTTCTCATATAAGAAATTTCAGTATAGCAACAAGCTGAGTGGGAAACAAAAACAAAAAAAAAAAAAAAAGAAATTTCAGGAGTTTGGGATGCTATATTAAAAACCTAACCATACAACTCATTTATTCTTTAGAAATGTACCAAGGGTTATGAAACTTCTGAATTTTTCTCAGTAGAAATGTCAACTGTCTTTTGATTGGTACCAAAGAGGGAGAAAGTTAAATCTGCTTTCAAACACTTATATTTAATACCAGATATTGATCTGGCGTCTTTTCAGTTCCTTCCCCCTTCAGCTACTTCAAGGAGTGCCATATTTTTCTAGACTGAGGAACATCAGTATAACATGCTGTGGTGAATTCTAATCATTTTCTTCTACCTTCCTTTAAAGACACTTCTTCCATTTCCCCCCCACACCATGACTTATACCAAATCAACCTCATTTATTACTCTTCTTTCTCTTCCTCTCCCCCACAACTCATTCCTTGCCAAAGGAGTAATTTATTTTTGCTTCTGGGTCCATTGTCATGAATCAGGATACTCTCCTTCAATTCTTTCCTATTTTACTTCCCTATTCTTTAGCTGCCCTAAAAATTAGTAAATTGACTTTCCTGGGTACTTAGGGTTCTCTAGAGAATCAGAACAAATAGCATGTATATTAGATACATAGAAAGAGATTACGAGAGATTGGCTCATGTGATTATGGAAGCCGAAAAGATGAAATGTGCCAACTGCAAGCTGGAGGCCCATGAAAGCCACTGACGTCGTTCCAGTCCAAGCCCGAAGGCCTGAGACCAGGGGGCCAATGGTAAGTCCCAATCTGAATCTGAAGGCTTAAGAACTAGGAGTGCTGATGTCAGAGGACAGGAGACGATGGGTGTCCCAGCTCAAGCAAAGAGAGCGAATTCTCCCTTCTTCTGCCTTTGTGTTCTATTCTGGCCTTCAATGGATTGGATGATGCCAGTTCACATTGGTGTGGGTGATCCTCACTCGTTCTGCAGATTCAAATGCTACTCTCTTCTGGAAACGCCCTTACGGACACACCCAGAAATAATGTTTTTCTATTCCTTAGTCCCATAAAGTTGGCACGCAGAATTAACCATCACACCAAATACTGAAAACTAATAAATACCCTGATGAATGTGTGCAACACTACAAGATCTTTGACATCCACTTTGATGAATATTAAAGACATAAAATTAATAACACCAACATCAGTGGCATTAACTGTACACTACAGCTTTAATTCCATTGTCTTTGAATCAGAGGGATTATGATAAGCCCCCTGATATTACACTACTATTTATAAATCATTGTTACTATTCTCCCATAGTCTGACTTTTTTTTTTTTTTTTTTTGAGACAGAGTCTCACTCTGTTGCCCAGGCTAGAGTGAGTGCCGTGGCGTCAGCCTAGCTCACAGCAACCTCAAACTCCCGGGCTTAAGCGATCCTCCTGCCTCTGCCTCCCAAGTAGCTGGGACTACAGGCATGCACCACCATGCCCGGCTAATTTTTTCTATATATATTTTTAGCTGTCCATATAATTTCTTTCTATTTTTAGTAGAGATGGGGTCTCGCTCTTGCTCAGGCTGGTCTCGAACTCCTGAGCTCAAACGATCCGCCCACCTCGGCCTCCCAGAGTGCTAGGATTACAGGCGTGAGCCACCGCGCCCGGCCTAGTCTGACTTTTTTAAATAGCTTATTTCCTCAATTTTTTTAATGCAAGGATCCAATCAGACGTTTAACTGGCAGAAATATTTTTAATTTTATTAATAATTTTAGAGATATTAAGATACAAATTTGTGTTACATCATTTCTTGCTTGGATCTTTGCTCTTATTTCCTTAATTTTAAAAGTATTTTTGGTAATTTGTATACTGTGCCTCATACGTAGTAGACACTCAATAATATTTGTTGTTTGAACTTAATTCTGTGATTGCCATAACTAATTCTATTCCAATATGCCAGATGCTCTTCCTATTAGCACTCATTAGCAAAACTGAATCATGAACCATTTCAGCATAAAAAGCAAATTGTATATAAATCACATAAGAAAAAAATGTAAACATTTCATTTGGGATAAAACAAATGCACTTACACTTTTCTCTGAGCTTTCAACTTCACAAAATTTAAACTATAAATTTGCCTGAAATTCTAAAAATTGTGTCTCTAAAAATGTAGAGATAAGTTAACATGGTTCTTTTGGTTCTGCCATATCCAGATATCTCAACTTGGTTTTACTTAGGTGAAATCCGAACCAGTGATCCCCAAAAGCTATCCCACTGGCTGCATTAGAATCAGCTGAGAAGTGGGTTTTTAGAAATACAATACAGATTCCCAGACCCAATCTTCTAAAAATGCTGATTCAGTGGCATCTGGTATGGGGCCAATGCATCTTTATTATTTTAAAGATACCAAGGTGATTATAATATGCAGTTTTAAGTTGTTAGGACTGGCTAAGGTTATTACAAAACATGTGATCAATTTCTAAATGAATCAGCACACAGACATCTTTAAAAACAATGACCACATTTTTCCTTCATTTGATTACCCACTGTGTTTAATACAATGCCTTGCTCACTCCAAGAGCATAATCAATGCTTATTGACTGATTTACTATAGTTAGAAATACCTGCTTAATTATATTTGATCCAATTCAGTTTTATTCGGTGTAAGACTAAGAAAAATATCTTTAAAATGGTCCTAGTTTTGTTTGAAAAATTAGGTTGTAAAGAAATATGACTCTTCAGAGCTACCCATAAGGCCTTAAGAGCTTTCTAACTTACCAGAGTGATGCCACACAAGCTGAGTCAAATCTGTGGGAATAACTATAAGCATGAATTCAGGGTTGAAAGGAGAAAAGGAAGGTGTCATGATGGCAAAGCTGGAGTAGATGCTTCCGCCATGTAGCCTTATGGTGGAAGTACTTGAGTACTGGGACTGAACTGGCGGATCTGAGTTAGAACGCTCTACCATGTTCTGATGGGCTTTGGTATGGAGTCATCGTGGTCAAAGCTATATTATATAACTCTTTACATCAGGATGAGAGATTGAGACCAGCTCCTGCCAACAACTGGGTAGTGTTCTTCAGTGACATACTTAGAACGTTGTGAGGAGGATGCTCTGTGGCTAGCAAGTGCTCCAGCGCAGGCTTCAGAAATTGGAAGAAAAGGTGAGTGGCAGCAGGCAGGTAAGACATGCTCTTTATTGTCTGGGGGATACAGCAGTGGCAAAAACCATGGCCAAGAACATGGCGAGGGCTTATAGATGGCTCTGAACAATAGTGGCGACGTGCCATGGGAAAGCTTGATCACGTGGGTTCACATAGGAGATAACACCTTGATTATATCAGTATGCTGGCTCATGCCTCCCCGGAAGGACAGCTAGCCCAGGGGCTGGGCTGGAAAAAACACTGCAGCAGTCATCTTAGTTTGGCCTAAGAAACCTATTGCCCATACAAATGCCATTTCCCATACAAATATTCAACAAAAGTAGCCCATATTTTTATCTCAGGAATTGAGTTCATCTGTACGGATCACAGAATTGAGCTGCAAAGATAGGTTTTATTATTGTGCTTCCAGATTTGTTGCGGAATGATTCAACTGAGTTTGTAAAGACATATCTGCAGGATTAGTCATTTATTCAATAAACATTTTCTGAGCTCCTACTTTAGGCCAGATGCTATGCTAAAATAGAAAAAAAAAATCTGTTATAAACATTGAAGATAAGCTCTTTCATAGCTAATCAACCACAGAAGGCACAGATGCATAAATAATAATTCTAATACATCAAGTGATAAGGGGGGAATCTAAAGGTATTACAATATCACCACATACCAAGTAATCAACTGTTTGGGGGCTGGGGTGGGGGGTGCTGAGCAAGGCAATGGGAAGAGGCTTGCGAAGCTAGGGAGTTGAAATTGCTGTGTCTTGAGACACCCATTGGGAGGTACTTTCAAGTGAAGGTCTGGAACTGGAGACACGCTTAGGGAGTTGAGACTGTCAGGGAAAATAAATTGAATGGAAAGAGAAAAAGAGAAGTGGGGAAAGTGAAAGGGGAGAGAACTCTATGGAATCCCCAACATGCAAGGAGCAGGTGAAACAAGAAGAGGCAGTCAGTGAAGGAGCCTGGGGATGAGGGCGGACAAGACAGGGTGTCAGGCAGAAGAAAACCAGGAGAGACAAGAACTCACAGGGAAAAGGAAGGAGAGGGTTTCAAGAAGGAAGGACTGGTTAACACCGTGAATTTTCAAAGGTCAAATATTTAAGAGCAGAAAGGTGTCCTGTAAGTTCTGAGAACTCAGAGAAATTTAGGGATTTTAACAAGCAGAGCAGTGTGGGCAGAAGCAAACCGCAGGGACTGAGGAGCAGCGAGTGGGAGGTGAGGAAGCAGAGGAAAGGGAGGAAGGGCAACTCCTTCAAGCTGCTTTACCAGAAAGAGAAAGAGAGAAAGGAGACTGCAAGAGCCATGGGCAGACAAGGTGCAGAGAGTGGGCTCTTTTGTTCTTGCTTTTGTTTTGGAATAGTGGGTCGAGGTGCAGCTGTTATTTATCTCATTGAAAGAACTGTTGCACAGAGATTCCCAGAAAGTCTGGGCACAGTGGGGATGCCGAATACCCATAAGGCATTGGGAGTGGACACGCCAGATAGTAGAGAGAGCACAGGGTCGGAAAGACCTTGTTTCAAATCCTGACTAGCTACTTTACCAGCTGTGTGACAAAGCAAATGACTCAAGACTTGGTTTACTGGTTTATATCCTCAGAACAGAATCTCCCTCACGGTTTGGGGGAAGAGTAGATAAACTAAGGTACATAGAGTGCTTACCACAGTCCCAGCCAGTTACAGATGTTTCCCTTCTTTTTCTTTTGTGCTAAGCAAAAGAAAGAAATATTTGTTTTAAGCTGAATGAAAGCTATTCTCCAATTTTTATAGGAAACACATATCACATTAAAAGCAGGAAGATGAAAATAGTGCATATAGGGGTCAGCAAGATTTAGAAATACAGATGGGTAGAGATGAAAGGAACCAGCTGAAAGGATTCATGTTTATATAACCAGTCCCAATTTTTCTATTATTAAATAATAGATGATTGCATGTTGTATCTGAGTCAAAATAAACTTTAATTTACAGCTATACCATCTGTACTACTTACTATTTCTATTATAGCAACTTCTTTGAAGAAGGCATTTGATTTTAAAAGGAATGTCATATCTACTTTTAGAAATTTTTTTCCTACAAAAAAAAGGCCATAGATTGGAAGAAAGCACAGAGGCACAGGTGGCTAAGTAAAATTTTTCAATGAATAGCAATGAGCTAAAAGTTTCTAACATTTCCTTAAAATGTCTTATGATGTCAGAACAAATTGAACGAACGAGTTTATATGTTGCTCATGCAGACACATAATTTATTTGTGGTATAATGACTCAGATGCAGTGTTTGGCTAGTAAATTCCACTTTTGCATTTCTGTTCACTGCCTAGAAATATTATTTTTTCTGCCATACTGACTTAATAATTCATGGATTAAAAAGACATCCAGCACATTTGGAGGAAGACAAAAATAAGAGATTTCTGCTACATGAAATAAAAGATCTTTTTATCAGAACCACCTTATAGACAGCTAGCCATGTATGGAGAAAATTATATGCCAAAGCAATAATTAAAATAAAGGGGTTCATCAACTTTAGTACTTTACACCCTTCTGAAGATAATGGCAGAATGGTAAGGAATACTGCCAGCAGTTATTTGCAAAACTAGATCAGAAGTCAGATCAATAGAAAAAATGTATGCTTCAAATTCTCCTGTGACATATCATAATTTTATGGTGTCCACAAAATAGTCCAATTAATAGAATCCTCCTCCTCTTCAAATGGCCGGGCCAATTCAGTTCAAACCCAGAATTTATTTTAGATCTGGGGTTCCAGAATTGTCTCTGGTTCTTCCATGAGTTCTTGCAGAGGGGACTGACCAACTGAAACTACTCTAATCTGAAGATCATACTGACCACCCACACCTTCCTTGAGTGGCATCGAATCCTCAGGGAAACTCCCTAAACTCTCACTCTTCACAATTCGCAAAGCTAAATCAGATTTATCTTTGTGGTAAAGAAGACAGGCTCTGAAATTAGCCTCCCTAGATTCAAATCCTGGCTCCATACATACATGGTTTGAGAAAGTTATTTAAGTTCTCTGTGCACAAGTTAACTCATCTATAATATGAAAATTATAATATAACAGTACCTACATCATTGGGTTTTTACTGACGATTAAATAGTGCATATAGAATACTTAGCAAAATGTATATTGCACATTATTTAATGTATATTTGTGTGTCTATAAATATAAATATATATGCATTTGAATATAGATATGCATTTGTATTTTTTCAGCTTCATTTCACCTAGGCATTTACCCCACTTTGTTCTTATCTTGCAAATGTTATAGAAAAAACATTTTCTGACATTTGCCCCATCGTTGTTCTCCATTCTGTGCTGTCCTTTGCCAAATGAACACAACTAACCTAACCAGAAAGAGAGAAAAAAACCAAACCTTACGTCCTAGCAACTTTCAAGTTTTCACCCATAGCAGTTCTTCTGACATTTCTCCCATTGCTTACAATAACAGAAAAATAAAATAAAAATTGCTTGGGAAACTGATAATGTGCTTTCTCTGTCATCAATTATTATTCTTTCTTAAGATACATAAAAGTAAAATTTATTTTATCCTTTAGAAGGACAGGGGAGAGAGGGAGAGAAAAGGGGGGCTGTAGAGAGCAGGGAGATGGCATGGTATCCCAAAGAAAGAGAAGGGAAATGCCAGCTACCACTTAATATTCTGAGACTCTGTCTAGGTCATATGGGAGGAGCAGCTTCAGATGTGTTTTCAGAAAACAGAAATAAACCTACATAGCACTCTGCCTGGAGAGAAAATCCTTTCTCCCATGAATACTGATTCAGTTCAAAGGCAAGCCTAACTCTAATCCAAAATAGAATAGGATGAAAAGTTCCTTAGAAGAGAATCTAAACAAGAGATTGGGAGGGGGAGAGGGAATAGTGACACACCAAAAGTTTATTCTTGCATGTGTCTTAACACTTTCCTAGGAAATAACTTTGGTAACAGACTTGAAGAAATGAACAAGCACTAAGCTGAATGGGAAAGTTAGACATGGAGCTGAACCTGAGGCCACCTAATTTTGCATTCAGTTCACCCAATCTCCACTGTAGCTACTTCCTATGTCATCAAAGAGCACAGTAGGGCTGAAGATCCTTAGTAGGGTAGGACCTGCAATGTGATATTTTAAGTAGGGGTAGGCCTGCTGGCCATTTTGTTTGCTTATAGGCCTAGCTTCAAGAATGAGACAAGGACTGGATGTCTTAGGGCTAATTTCTGATTCCAAAGCTAAAAGAGTCCCTCCAGGGCAGTTGGGAAATAAGAGCCTTCCCCCACCCCCCACCCCATCAAGCCACCCAGATAGAAGAGCATCTAGGGCATTCCAGGAACAAAGAGGCTGGGGAGTCTGTGGGGAACTTCCTTTTTTTTTTTTTTTTTTTTTTGAGACAGAGTCTCACTCTGTTGCCCAGGCTAGAGTGAGTGCCGTGGCGTTAGCCTAGCTCACAGCAACCTCAAACTCCTGAGCTCAAGCGATTCTCCTGTCTCAGCCTCCCGAGTAGCTGGGACTACAGGCATGCACCACCATGCCCGGCTAATTTTTTCTATATATATTTTTAGCTGTCCATATAATTTCTTTCTATTTTTTAGTAGAGATGGGGTCTCGCTCTTGCTCAGGCTGGTCTCGAACTCCTGAGCTCAAACGATCCGCCCACCTCGGCCTCCCAGAGTGCTAGGATTACAGGCGTGAGCCACCGCGCCCGGCCTGGGAACTTTCTTAAACACTGCACATCCAGTGTTACTCAAATTGTCTCCCAGCCTAGCCCCAGCGAGAACATGATTCCTTGGTTCCTCCTTAGGGTTGCTGGGTAAAGAATCCATTTGCATGGATTCCAAAAGGCAAGTCTAGAGAAAGCTGCCGATCACCTACAAGTGCTATAGAAAACAGGGATCATGAGGCTAAAGAAAATGATGGCAGAGTTTAGCACAGATGGGGAAAAGAATACTTCCCATCTTCTTCCCAGCACTTATTATGACTTCAACATGAAAATTTGGACTGGCTGATTCTACCTGCAAGCGTGCCATCAGGGTATACTTCAAGGAACCACTGAAAGAGAAGCAATGGCACTCCATGGGAAAAGCAGTCTTATAGTCACGTTTTTTTCACCTTCTTACTGGGGCTGGTGGTGAACCAGTGGTGCCAGGAGTTGGGATTTGAGGGGACGGAACTAAGATGTGACCTGCCTGAAGAAGCGAAAGTCAGGAAAGCACATAAGGGCAAGTCCAAGCCATTATCCCTTGGAAAGAGAGAGTATCCAGCTTAGAGGAGACAAACACCATCAGGAGGCCAGAAGCACCGCTGGAGCCAGAGTTCAAAGATGGAGTAAGAGAGCAAGGCAAGGGAGGATCAAATGAGAATGGGGCAGGGGGATTCCTAGGAAGTAGCCAAGCTCCCTTTCCAATCAAACAAGCTATCCAAGGCTTCCATGCCCAACAAAACTATAGAACTAGGAGAGGGGACATATGGGGGGGCATATGGGAGAGGTGTAGGGTCTATGCTTAGCCACAAGCTAGAAAGTCAGTAGACACCCAGGAGTCAAACACAATTTGAATTGAACATTAAATTCAAAGGGTGCATTGAGATGAGGCCTGAGGTTTGCTTCAAAATAATGAAGGAGGATCCACAGTGTATAGATGAAACAAAACCAGCCCTCGAACTTCTAAGAGTTCAGTATAAATAGCTATTTTTTTGATTCAGAACACTTCATTCTGAATGGAGATGACAGTGGCTAGAAATTGAAAACGACTTTCATGAAGAGTACCAGCTAATACTGTTAGTGAAGAAGGAAATGTCTCATCCTGTAACTCAAAATTTCCTTTCTATTTACATCTAAATAGGAATAGGAGAACATTCAAGAAAGAGGGATGTGTGAATGTCCCTTATGCAGCGTTTGAGAGCAAAATTAAATGATGTTTCTTTCCCAATGTTAACATTTTCAAATAAAGGACAATTCTACCCTTAGAAACTAAGGTCTCATTTTTACAGCTTTTGTTATTAATATTTTATTTATATTATCTTGTATTATCTAGAGAGGCAGAGCAGTACTACTTACTATGCTTATTGTATTATTGATGAAGAAAGTAAGACCAGGTGAGAGGGAAGAACTTGTCCAAACCCAACACCCTTAGTTAATGAAAGAAAGAGTCAGGACTTTGAGCCTAGGTCTTCTGACTGCAAACTCAAACCCTTTTCACTATGTTGGGCTACTCAGCCCCATTTCCTGTGTGTCCTCTAGTTGCCAGTGTGGTATCCCAGCCTGGTAATTTGCCAATCAGTCTTTCTGGCCTTGACTTAAAAAAAAATGAAATATAATTTTGCAGTACTTTGGTATTCCAGAATATTATGCTATTTTTAAAGAACCAAGTATTTTCTGATATTTTTCTTGGTATAATATCATTATTTCATTATTCCAAAAATCTACACTCTGAATTATGTGCATTGTGAGATATACTCAGAGAGTTATGTACTGCATTTAAATTTCACATCAAATAAAGCTGCTCTTCACTAGAAGGCATTCTGACTATGTCACTTCCCTTTTAAAATTTGTTTAAAATGTATCTGGTATTAATTCCAATTTCCTAAATCATTAGTAAGGCCAAACATTCTTTTTCTTACAGCATTTTTATTTCCCCCAGAGTCAATTTGAGCCCAGTTAATTTCCAGAAGTCCTTAATGGAATTTGAATGAGGTGGAGATAGTGGATTAGGAAGGGAACCCTAAGGAAAATGAAGTAGAATAGATGTATTAGGAAGAAGAAGGGAAGAAAAAAATGAAGAAGTTTCTAGATTAGTACTTCTTCTTTCTTTATTTCCTGAGAGGACCAAATTCATTTTTTTAGAAATAGACTGTTCTCCCATAGGATAATCTATTTTAACTTCTTCCCCAAATTATCCCTGTTAGAGATATTTAGGCTAGAAGAGCAGAAGCACAACAGTCCTCGGCCTGGCTTTCTCTTAGGAAAAACTGGAGAAGATGATGGCATCATGATCAAGGTAACTTTTTATAAAATACTGCTAGTAATATCAGCATTAGTGCCAGGACTTCAGGATTATGAAAATAAATAGAACCATTTTCGTCATTTTGTTCCAACGTTACAGTTACTAAATCTGACTATTTGAAGTTAAAAACCAACTACTGTGGCTTCTCTCCAGGCCTCCTCTTGTGTCAGCCCACTCACCAATGCCATCAAAGCCATACTTTGATGGCCCTCATCACAGCTCCCAATCCAAATGCCACAGGGTGCATCCTGCTCTACTACGAACTTTTCTAGCTCTGGGTAAGACACAGATTCTGGCGTTACTATCCTCATTCTGAATTCTGGCTACCTACCATAAGTTAAAGGGCGTTAAATATAATTCAATGAATTCCTTCCTTTCCAATTTGGATGGCTTTTATTTCTTTCTCTTGCCTAACTTCGCTGGCTAGGACTTCTAAAGTACTTTGTGGCTTTTATTTCTTTCTCTCGCCTAACTGCCCTAGCTAGGACTTCCAGTACTTTGTTGAATACACCTATAGAATGGGAGAAAATATTTGCAAACTATGCACCCAACAAGTGGTTAGTATCCAGAATATATAAAAAACTCAAACAGCCCAATAGTAAAAAAAAAAAAACCAAATAATCAGATTTAAAAATGGACAAAAGACCTGAATAAACCTTTCTCAAAAGAATATATACGATTGGCTAACAGGTATATGAAAAAATACTCAACATCATTAATCATTAGGGAAATGCAAATCAAAACCACAATGTGACATTACCTCGCCCCAATTAGCATGGCTATAATAAAAAAGACAAAATATAATAAATGTTGGTGCAGATGTGGAGAAAGGCGAATAAACTCTTCCACACTGTTGGTGAAAATGTAAATTAGTACAGCCATTATGAAAAACAGTACAGCGTTTCCCCAAAAAATTAAAAACAGAACTATCACACGATTCAGCAATCCCACTACTGGGTATATAGCCAAAGAAAATGAAATCGGTATGTTGAAGAGATATCTATATTCCCACGTTTACTGCAGTGCTATCCACAATAGTGAAGATAAGGAATCAACCTAAGTGTCCAACAACAGATGATGGGATAAAGAAAATGTAGTATATATACATAATAGAATACTATTTAGCCAAAAAAAATGAAATCCTTCCTTTTGTGGCAATATGAATGAACCTAGAGGACATTACGGTAAGTGAAATAAGGTAGGCACAGAAAGACAACTACCACATTATCTCACTCATGTGCAGAAACTAAAGACGTTGATCTCATAGAAACAGAAGAGCAAAACAGAGGCTACCAGAGGCTGGGGAAGGTAGGAGGAAGGTGGGGGGATGGAGAGAGATTATCCAAAGTGTACAAAGTTACAACTAGATAGGAGGAATAAGTTCCGATGTTCTATTGCTCAGTAGGATGACTATGATTAGCAATATTGTATTATTACTGTGTATCTCAAAATATCTGGAAGAGAGGATTTCAAATGTTTCTACCACAAGGAAATGATAAATGTATGAGGTGATGGATATGCTAAATACTGATTTTATTTTTATACAATGTATATATGTATTGAAACATCGTACTGCATCCCATAAATATGTACAATTATGTGTAAATTAAAAACAAAATAAAAATAAAATAACTTCAACAAAGGGACAAGTCTGAACAATATTTCTTGTATGAGCCCATTTATGTAACTAAAATTCCATAAAACTGGTATCTGTCTGTCTTCTAATTGGTTGTCTCTATGTCTATATGAAAATGAATAAAAAGAGGTCTGGAGAATTTATTGGACTGACTAACAGAAAAGCTTACATGCTCATAAAGTATAGTTAGCACTCAAATAGACATATTTAGCATCCAATTTTTTTAAGTGTAAAAATAAATTTGGAAGCAAAATGTGAATGGAATGCAAAATACTTTTGCAGGGAAAGAGGTGAGCAGGCTGCCTGCCAATGCGATAATACCAATCTAAAGCAAGCCAAAGCTAGGGGGGCCTCTAAAAGAGTGAGGCAAACTGCCCAGCCCATTAGAAGGTGATGCTTCCCAACAGTGATGAGACGCTCACCCTGACAATAGCAAAGCGGTTGTCATCTTCTGCTAACAGTCAGTCCATTACTGAGTCATATTCAATTGAATTCAGTAGTGCTCTCATACCTTTTTTCCCCTTCCTTTTATTAAGAGTCAGTGAGAATTCTTTTATCTCTGGCTGCAGAGAAATAAGCAGCAGGCCAGAGTGATCACTGTTCATTAGCAGCAGCTTTGCTGGCAGAAAAGGGGACAGAGGTCCTCTCTTTTCATTAGCTGCTGCTGTAGCAGGCTTAACAGAAGTGACCACATAACTTGACTATTGTCAGTTGCAATTTTAAGGAGATTTAGCCTGAAAGTTCATTGGGGATACCATAATATAAAAGATTTAACAGATGCTAATGTCCATAATGTTCATGTTAACTCTATGAATTTGATTATTAACTAGGTTTTCTAATTTTATTTTATTTTATTTATTTTTTTTTTTTTTTTTGAGACAGAGTTTCGCTTTGTTCTCCGGACTAGAGTGAGTGCCGTGGCATCAGCCCAGCTCACAGCAACCTCAAACTCCTGGGCTTAAGCGATCCTACTGCCTCAGCCTCCCCAGTAGCTGGGACTACAGGCATGTGCCACCATGCCCAGCTAATTTTTTCTATATATATTTTTTAGTTGGCCAGATAATTTCTTTCTATTTTTAGTAGAGACGGCGGGGCGGGGGGGGGGGGGGGGTGTCTCACTCTTGCTCAGGCTGGTCTTGAACTCCTGACCTCGAGCAATCCACCCGCCTTGGCCTCCCAGAGTGCTAGGATTATAGGCGTGAGCCACCATGCCTGGCAGTTTTCTAATTTTCTTAATGACCGCCAAGAGTTCACCATTTTTTCTGGTAAATTCTCTCTCTCTCTCTCCCTCTCTCACTCCTCTTGTTATTTTAAAATATATCCAACCGATCTTTACTCTATATTCCAGATGTTTATTTTGTAAACAACAGTTCTATGTCCAAAAATGATAAGTTGTGCAATTTTTTTTTTTTAGTATATTCTTACTTCTTAAAAATGAAGGCAGAAAGTTTCAAATGGTGTTATTTTCACATGATGTGATTGTGTACCTGGAAATCCCAAGAGAATTAACTCAAAAGCCATTATAAACAAGAAGAAAATTGTTCAGGAAATTGGCTAGGTACAAAATTAATGTAAAGTAAAATCAATAGTTTTGCAATAGACAAATAATAAATATAATGTAAGAAAAGATATATACAACAGTATTTAAAATATTCTTAGGAATATATTTAACAATAAACATGTAAGATTTGTGTTAAACAATTTTAGTGCTGCATTAAAAAATTTTAAATCTGTATTAAAGATTTTTTTAATTTAAAACTTTAAACTGAGAGATATGTAAGACTTCAGTAAAACTTAATTTAGTTTTGGCTCAGAAGTTTCAGAATTACAATGACAAAAATGCTCCTTAAACTACTATAAAATTTTAAATGATCAATAAAAATAACAAACTTTTTTTCTGAGTAAGCTGTTTTAAATTTCATAGGGGAAAAATAAAGATATTTATATGATTCAGAAAAAAATTCTAAAAAAAGAGGACTAGCCCTTTATTAAATATATTATATAATATAATATATTCACTATATTATATTATATATTATAAAATATAATATATTAAAACATATTATAATGCAGTAGTAATCAAAATAGTCTGGTACTTGCACATAAAGAGATGTAGAGATCAATGAACAGAAGAGTCTAGAGACAGACTACATGCATATGGGAAGGCAGGTTATGAGAAATGGCCCTTTCAAATTAATGGCCAAAGATGACATTTCAAACATAAATTGGAGACTGTTAAGGAGCCATCTGGGGAAAAAATAATACTAGATATCAATCTCATTTTTTTTTTTTTGATAGGGTCTCACTCTGTCACCCAGGCTGAAGTGCAGTGACACAATCATAACTCACTAAAGCCCAGAACTCCTGGACTCAAGCCATCATCTTGCCTCAGCCTTCCAAGTAGCTAGGACTACACAGCTTCCATCTGTAGTCCCAGCTACTCAGGAGGTTGAGGCAGAAGGATTGCTTGAGTCCAGCAGTCCGAGACCAGACTCAGCAATCTTGGCAATATAGTAAAACCTCATCTCTAAAGAAAAAAATAAATAAATAAAAAATTAACTGACCTGAAATGAAGAGCAAATCATGTTACGTTAAGTGGTTATTGTTGTCGGTGGTGGTGTTTTGAAAAGCAAGATGTGGAACAATTTGCATGGCATACTACCATTTCCGTTAAAAAAAATGCATGCATATCTATGGTAAGACACTGGCAATAATAGCTACCTCTGGATGGTGAGACCGGGAGACCAGGGGATGGGGATGGAGAGGGGAGAGCAGCACGCTTTTCCAAGAAAACCCCTTTGTTATATTGCATTTTCTACCTTGTGCACATATTACCTATATATAAATGTAAATTTAATTGATTAAAAGTTAAATAACTAACCTTTGTGAACTACTTTATGGTATTTCTTAGTGTGCATTTGTAAATGTGTTCTTTCTGATGTACATACTCAAGTTTTTGTAGGTACTAAGGTAAAATCCAGCAGAAAACATACTAATTTGAAAGTTCTTTATAATGGTTTGGAATGTTTAAGGTGGGCTTTAGTTGTTTTTTAAAAACTTTACCTTTTCGTTTATACAAACGTAAACCTTTCATGCATTTGTTTCCATTGACGTCAAAATAATTTCTTTTTATAACATGGGCTTTTATGTTTGATATGATGTAGCTGCCCTACTTAGGAAAGGGCACCCAAAAGTCAAGTTCCAAGCTGGTATTTGCACCTTTTTAACAATAATAGTATCTTGCTTTTCACAGTGTTTTGCCTGTGGGCTGTCATTTGATCTTGATCAGTTTTTTTCCAGGTCTAAATATAAGCAGCCATCTATATGTAAAGAACTGTTTTTAGTTGTCCTTTTGTGTTTTCAAAGATAAGAGAATTGTAGTCTTGCTGGTTGGTCCCGCCCTCCCTTCTTCTCTTCTTTCTTCCTTCTTCCTTCTCTTGCACCCTCCCTCCCTTTGTGGATTCCTCTGCATTTGAGTGATAAACATGATTTTAAGAATGTTACCATGACTCAGGGAGGGATAACCTTTCAATAACTGTTTGGGGGCCAGCATGGTCCTTTCCTACAGATTGCCTCATTCGAATTAAAACAACTGATTTTTTCAGTTTGCGAACTGTTTTCCACTCAATTACCTGCAGGAACTCTACAGAATACGGGAGGCAGGTTAGCCCCACCTCCTGGCCTTTTAGAGCAAAGAAGAGGAAAACAGAGAAAAAGCCACGGTTGCTGTTTCTTGTTATGTACTTCTTATTTAATGATGCTTTATGTGGATTTGAGTAGAAGCTATTCATTTTTTATTTCTATTTCAGTTTTCTCTTTCTTCTAAGTTAAATTTAAAAAAAAATTTAAACTGTTTTATTTGTATTTGCTGCTTACATTGTTTCCACTAAGAAACAACTTTGAATCCTCTTTATGTAACTTATTGCCTTTAATAGTAGCCTTTTCTTTTTGTCTGGACTCTTCTGTATCATTGCCAGTCATCTAATTTAAATGAAAATTACTTATTTTCGGTAAGGCTTCCTTCAGCCAGTTTCTTCTCTTCCACAGAGGAAAAGATAGGCATTTTAGAAAGATACATCAGTTTCTTTCAAGCAAGTGTTGGCCCCTAGTGGATCCAAAGTGACAACACACTTTCTGTCAACTTTGGAGGACATTCTGGGTAGAAATCTTTATTTTGGGAAAAATAAAGCAAATTACTAGTGCAGAAGAAAAGAAAGGAAAACACCATTCATTTTGCCAAATAGCACACATGCATTGGATGAAATCACAAAATAATATTAACAGAATTGACTACATGATAACTTTAAAACTTAGAAATGAAAGAAAATCTCTTTTATTATTGGGGGGATACTTAAAGGGGCACTAATAAAGAGCTGCTAGTTTAAATTGGGAATCCTTTTCCTAAGGGCAATGCGGCAGTATATATCAAGATAAAGATGATCAAACCCTTTAACTCTGCGATTCCTCTTCAAGGAATTTATCCTAAGTAGGTCATTGGATAAGAGGATAAAGACGTAAGTATGTCCACCATTTACAATCAAAGATAAATACTAAACATCCAACAATTGAAGAGTTAAATCATCATGATACATCCATAATGAAGGAATAAATAATACAACATGTTCAAAGAATATTTACTGCACAGGAAAACACTCATGAAATAATGCTATATGAGAAAATATACAAAATTTTGTTTATATATACTATAAAGCCAAGTTTATTTTAAAAATTCATACCCACCCACGCACTAAAAATACATATCAATATTATGTTAATAGCAGTCATCTCTCAATAGTACTATTGCAGTAATATTTCTGGGAATTTTTGTTTCTTCTTTATACATTTCTGTATTTTCCCACAGTCATTACAAAAAGTATATATTTCTAATATGATTAGTAAATACATATTGATTGAGGAGGCACGGGGGCATCTTGACTTGTGAGGAATGGGTAATTTGAGAAAGAAGGACGTGACATTTGGTCTCAGCAGAAATATTACCTAAGGATGACAAAGTAATTGCTAGGAGCATTAGGAGCCAGACCTTCACCAAATACACAGGAGACAAGAAAGGTGGGCAAGACCCGGGGTTTATCAGACTCCCACTGCTACAGCCTGATCCTGTAGAGCTGCATCATGGGAGCAAAGCAGAAGCCATAGATGGTCTGCGTTCTGCTCACGTTCAATCTCAAAAGGTCACCTCAACCCGAGGAATTTTTGACGAATAGAGCCAGTGCCCTTTTCAAGCATAAAGGAGCTTTTTATAACTACAGTTTCCACCCAAGAAAGGGATTTCTGGGTAGTTCTGATAATTTCTAGGGCGCTATATAGCAGCATTTCACCAGTTTCAGTTATCCATACACTTGAAGGTCCAAAGTTTCAGAAAAAGTCAATATACCATTTGAAGAGTTGTTGAAGATAGGCTTATAAAGGTAAAATGGCATGGAGACGAAGGGACTTGTATCTGGGTTATGCAAGCCCAGAAATGCTTTTGCCAAAGAGGATTTACAGACCTCCACATGGCCTTATAGGAATTTTGATGTGGAAAATCTAAGTTCACGCCTGATGGAGACAGACACACAGTGGAACATGGTGGGTTCACTGTGACTGAGACACTTCTGGGCCCAACCCTCTGTCGCTGAGGATCTAGTCTCCAGTGAGCAGAAATATCTCAGCCTAGAGAGACCAGCTATAGATGGTATGTATGGAAAAGAAATACAACTCCTAAATAACTCTGATAGCTCATGAACTCAAATTTTAATTTTGGAAAAGTAACTGGGTTTGTGAGCATGGTGGTGAGCAAGGGTCTTACCAACAGGGATGCTGGACATCACAGAGGTACAACTGAGTGGGGGGCATCTCTTAGGTGGAAAAGAGAGAGTGCAGGAAGCAAGGAACCCCCGAGGGTACTGGTGTGAAAACAAGTCAGCCACCCTCACTTGTCTTGTGTTAAACGTGATCATCAAAAATCAGTATTAATAGAATAGAAATGAAAAATACACATCCCCTTATTATATAGACTGAGACCCAAAGATTTCTGGAAACCTACATATTTTATAAAATCATCACTTTTTTATTTCTGAAAACTAATCAGAGCTCTATCATGACCTGGTAAGATTTTTTTGAAAGCTAAATGAAACAAATGTTTAGAAAACAAATTTCTGTTAATATAGGGAGATGATTCAAAATGAAACAGCTAAAAAGACCAGAAGAATGTTGTTCAAAGTTCAGAGGAAAAGACAGTGCAAACTTCAGAGCTATGAGTCCCCCTGTTTGTAAATCTGACGAAAGCAAGTGAAGTGGAATCTTGGATGTATTGACTGACCCTGGAAATGAACACAGAGCTGGAGGCCCAGGACCTGTAAAGCAAGACCACGTCCCAATGACATTTAGCCTCTTCAAACAAGACCCACTTTCACTCTTTTAATCACTCACTCCATAGCTATTTAATAAATACTTTCCATGTTCCAGGCTCTTTGCAAGGCTTAATAATATCGCTATTGCCCAGGACTCTGATGTTCTAATTTGACACAAATGTAAGAAAGGCTTCTGTAAAGATTGTGAAAAAACCTTTCCCAAACCCTCTTTTGATAATGGGTCCCCCTTCTTGGCAAAGCAGATTTAAATATTTTCGTGGTCTTATATTCCTATTTCATAGTAAGCTGTTTGGTGCTTTGGGTCTGTCTCCCCACTGGTCTCTGAGCTCCCTGGGCACAAAACAACATTCATCCTTGTATTTGTAGCCCTAGGGGCATGTTGCATGCTGTAAGCACTCTGTAAGTACTTGGTAACATTCAGCACTGCCAAGAGGTCTGTGTCTCTTTGAGCCTCAGTTTCCCGATTAGTGAAATGTGTATGGCGGTACCTCCTGCTTCCCGAGAGAGTCGTAATGAGAAGCAAGCAAGACCATGTGACAGTGCTCGGCACAGGCCTTCCAAGCATTCAGTCTTTCATCTCCTGGAGATAGAACTTCATTTCCTTTTGGGAAATCACCTTTTTACTACCCTTAAACGATGTGAGTTCAGTGGTGCTCAATTTGCTTGCCCCTTCTCCCAACCCTACTTTCTAGGGTCGGATCCTCCCAAAGCCAGATCAGTTACAGCCAGTGAACAATTGCTTGAGGCCTTTTGCTGAAACAACTGTGAAAAGGATCCAGGGTCACTAAGTGATTTACATATCAAGCTTTGAGCTTCAAGGATTGCCCATGTAAATAGCCTGCCTGCCTGCAAACATTCTTAAGTTTCCTGAAATGCCATTAATTGTAAGACAAATAATTATTTTATGCACGACTAAGAATAAAGAAATGTAAGAAGAAATTGTAGACTGCATCTTGCTTTAGACATGTAAAGAAGAGAGGGAAAACATGAGTTTTAGAATTGATGAGATATGGTAAAACCAGCACAGAAGAGAAAGAGACGAAGAGACATGTCTTAATGATGTCATTTGATCCCTTAGATCCACCTATGCCTAAATCCTTGAGCTACTCCTGAACTTTTCAGGTACAAGAGGATGTATTTGTTTGTTATGACTGCTGTAACGAAGTGTCACCAACTGGCTTCAACAATAGAAATGTATCGTCTCACAGTTCCAGGGCTAGGAGTCCCAGATCAAGGTGTGGGCAGGGTTGGTTGCCTCTGAGGGCTGTGAGGGAAGGACTCATTCCAGGCCCCTTTCTCTGGCTTGTACATGGTCACCTTCTCCGTGTGTCTCTTCACATCATCTTCTCTCTATGTGGGTCTGTGTCCAAATGACCCCTTCATATCAGGACACTAGTCATATTGGATTAGGTCCCCCCTACTGATGACCTAATTTTAACTCAATTACCTCTATAAAGATCCTGTCTCCAAAGGGTCACATTCTGAGGTTCTGGGGTTTGGGACTCCCTGATATTTTTAGAGGGGGTGGGAGATGAACACAATTCAACCTGTAACAGGGAGAATGAATTCTCTTTTTACAAAAGCCAATTTGAGTTGGGTTTCTGTCCTTTACAACCAAGACTTCTGCTTAGTAAAATTTAATTTCCTTTCCTTAGGTAACTAAAATGTATTTTAAATCCCAGCGATCAATGATAACATGCATGGGCACAAATTTAATTTACTCAATCCAGTTCCTTCTGAGTCATTTCTGAGGGACAAGACAAGGGCTCTAATTTTGATTCTTCCATTATGAATGAAGTTGGCCAAATCAATTACAGAAAAAGCAATTTCATTTTAAAGGAAAGTAGCATGATATTGTGAAAAGGAGACTATGTTAAACTAAGGATGAAAATAGCTATTTATATAAAAGATTCTGACTCTACCACTTGCTCTGTGATACTGAGTGAGCCACTGAATGGTGCTGGAGGTCTCATCTTTCCCATTTGTAACAAACTGGCCTGGCTCATTAGGTCTTTGTGAAGACCAAATGAAAAATGTGTGGGAAAGCTCTTGGCAAACCGTAAATCACTAAACTCAACTAAGTACTGTGGGCTTTTAGTCACTCAACTGATATTGAGTGTCACAATCCAAACACTGTATTACACATTTTACATACATTATCTAATTTAATCTTCACAATCCTGTGAAGCAGCTCTGTTAGGTCTATTATTCATCCCAGTTTTCAGGTTAAAAAGTGAAAAATAAAGAGATAAAGTTTTTCTAAGGTCAGCAAATGAACAGACAGGTAATAAATTACATAGCCAAGATTTGAATCCAAGTAATGTATCTCCAGAGCATAAGATCTTCACCAAGTGAGGTAGTATATAAGGGAAAATAGAAGATATCTATGGAGACATAGATATAGATATGCAAATAGATGTACAAAAAAATAGTGGAAAAACTGGCCACAGGCTTTTGGTAAAAATATTTATCAGATTTTAAATGGTGGGATTAAAGCATGTGTTTATCCTCTGCTTCTGAAAATAGAACTGCTGGCTGAGTAAGGTCCCCTGGAGGCCAAAAGACCAATAAGTGGACAGAAATTCATTACTCTTTGATTCTGACAGCAGCTGCTTCATGCAGAATCTGGCACTTATACACAAGGACCACTCTTTGGCTTATAATCAATGAGACTCCTTTGTTTAGCTAAGCCTCTTCATCTTGTATTTCTGCTCAGTAAGCATTCGGTTGCTGGTTGTTTTTCTAACTCTGTTGATGTATGAACGTCTGTTTCATTGTTCCAGGTTATATTTCACTGAGTTTTCAATAGAAATGTCCCTTCTAGCTATCTGTTGAGTGAATGTCCTTCATCAGGCTTCCCACCTTGGAACTATTATTCTGATATCCTATTGCAAGTCACGCTTTCCCAATACAGTCAAAAGAAATATATCTTTTTTATGCCTAGGACTAAGTCCCAAGAAAGTAGGTAGCATTCTCTGAACTTTTTGTATTTGCAATTTTTCAAAACACCAAACTAAAAAATTGAAGCACTGGTATGAATGAATTTCCTTGGGCCATGAAAAAGTCATGGTCAGACCGAAAATTGTGAGAAATGCAAATGCCACTTCAACAGTAGAAAGAGGAATTTCTTCAGTCTGAACCACTGGGCCCAGGATGTATGGTTTATTAATATAAAAGATCTCATACAAGGAGGAAGCATGGGGCTGGCTATGTCTGCAAAGGCTCTCTCCCACTCATTTACCTTGAACTCACCTGAGGGTGAGCTGTGAAGGCCAGGGTCAGAAAAAGGTATCTGTGGACCCAGGATTCCTCAGTTGGGATTGTGTCTACTGTTCTCCTGATTCCACAACCCCTTTACAGCCTGCTACCAGCTGGAACTTTGTATTTATTCCTCCTCCTCTCTGGCTCTTCACTATTCACTGGGTAGCACCTGTTCTTCGTCATAGTGAAGAATATAGGCTTTTGGAGCCAGGTCTAGTTTGAATCACGTTTGAGTCACATCACATAGTAGTATTAGGACTATGAGAGCATTACCTATGTCTCTCTGCTGCTTCAGTTTTTTTTTTTTTTCCTTCTGTAAATGAGGTAACAATAGTTACCTTCCAGAGCTATTTGAGAGTGTATAAATGTTATTCCTGGCCAGGTACAGTGGCTCATGCCTGTAATCCTAGCACTTTGGGATGCCAAGGCAAGAGGATCATTTGAGGCTGGGAATTCAAGACCATCCTGAACAAGAGTGAGACCCCATCTCTACAAAAAAATAGAAAAAATTAGCCAGACATGATGGTGCGCACCTGTAGTGCCAGCTACTCAAGAGGCTGAGGCAGGAGGATCTCTTGAGCCCAGAAACTTGAGGTTGCAGTGAGCTATGATGATGCCATTGCACTCTTGCCCAGGCAACAGAGTGTGAGACCCTGTCTCAAAAAAAAAAAAAAGTTGCTCCTTTCTTGTCTTTTTCCTAAATCATCTAAAGGGGATCAGTATATTGATAACTTCAGAAATGTTAATATGATATAGATAAATACATATAATGGCCATCCAAAAGTAGTGGTTAAAAGCATAGATTCTAGAGCCAAATTACATTCGGTTCAGATCCCTTTTTATTCAGTTGTCTCATTTGTAAAATGGGGATAATAAACGTACCAACCTCATACTATTGTTATGAGTGTTAAGTGCTTCTTAACTGTTATAATTCAGGACTCCTATAGTAAATTTTATTATTTAGATACATAGATCGATAATGTTGATGGTAATGTTTCAATCACCTGGAAGAGACCTTTTCCAAATACCTATGCCAGTTTCTCTAAGATGTATATTTTGGGGCCAGCTGTATTATTTTTTAATAGTGTCATGCTACATAAATGCATTACATAGATTTTTTTGCAAAGGAGAAATAGAGAGGCTATTGAAAATCATTTTTCCTCCAGAGTAAGAAATGAGAACCAACATTTGTTCTTCCTACATTCTATGTCCTAGATTATTTAAACAATACTCACAGTGATAACTTCTGAATTGTTTAATTTCACTGTAAGACAGCTTTGCAAATAGCTACATTACCCAAATGTCTAAGCTTTAAAAATGTTAGTCACTATTTCAGATGCAGGCTATTGGCTAATTTCAATATTCATTCGTTCATTCATTAAACCAGTGTTTACTGGAGTCTACTGTGAGCCAGGCAATGTTATAGAAGATAAGCAAAAATCTCTGTCCTTATAGAGCTTTCATTATAGCGGGGTGGGATATGGTCAATAAACAATAGATAACTAAAATAAACAACATGCCCGATTATGGTAAGTATCATGAAGAAAAATAAACCAGGGAAAGGAAAATAGGGTGTTGCAAAGTAGGGATAGGTATTGCAATTTAAAATACCGTGCTTAGAGAATGCCTCATTGAGAGAAAAAGGACAAAGCCATGTAAATATCCAGTGGAAAAGCATCCTGGGAAGAAGGAACAGCATAAACAAAGTCCTGGAAGTGGAAAGGTACCTGGCATGTTCCAGGAATGGCAAGGAGGTGAATGTGGCTAAAGTAGAATGGGCAAGCATAGAAGTTGAAGTCACATGCACGTGAAGTCATGAAAATGTTCACAGAAACATTACTACTAATGGACAAAATATGGAAAAAATGCAGATATTTATCAATAGTAGAATGAATAACTTATAATACACTTACATAATGGAATTCTACATTGAAATGAAAATGAAAAAACCAACTATAGGTTCTCTCAGTCATATGGATGAATCTCACAAACACAATGTTGAGTAAAAGAGGCCAAATGCTAAAGAATGAAAACTGCATGATTCCACTTGTAGAAATTCTATAAACAAAGCAAAACTAATATATGCAGCAATGAGACAGGGTAGTAGTTATCTTTGGGAGGAAAGAGATCTGTGAGATCGGAAAAAAGAGACAAACGGTCTTCTGGGAGGACTGAGTAGAGGTAATACAGCATGTTCACTTTGTGATTACTCACTTAGGATTTGTGCACTTTTCTGTATGTACATTTTATTTCAATTTTAAAAAAAGAAAAATTATACAATAGTAAATGGAAGAATTTGAGATAGCAAGCACAAATAAGTCTTTTAAAAACTTTTACTATAAGGAGCACAGAGAAATTGGGTGATAGCTGAAGCATTATTTTAAAGAAGGGAGAAATGACTGTTTTGGAAACTTTACTTACTCATATTTACCATTAGTGCAAAACACTTCTCCTGTTATTTACTAATAGGTTTTCTTTAAATCAACTCATTTTCAACTTAAATTTATTTAAAAAGCAAATTTCATGTTAGCACTGTAAGTATCACTTTTCGTACCAGCACTGTAAAACTACAATGAAAACAAAGTCATTCAATTAAAATATTTTAAAATGTAAAAACAATTGAATGCAAATAAAAATCAATCTAATTGAGCTATAAAGTGCGTGTCTAAAAATAAGTTCCTCAATCAGAAAACGGGAGCTGTCAATGATCAGTCAGGAAAGAGGGGTATTCTGGTCCATGTTTATATAACATCACCAGCACCGCTCACATTTCCCTCATCATCTTCACGTTTACACTTGAAACATCCTATTTTGAACACTCGTTCATACTGTGTTCAACAGAGTAATAAAATGAAAACACAGCATGTACCTTGATGACAACAGGATGCTGACTTGTCCAGCGCTTGAGGTTGTCCCCAGTTCCATGTCTCTGGTTTGGAGGGAACCTGGGCTTGGGAAAAAGCTGCTGACTGAGAAGAACCCTACTCCCGGGTCTCTTCTCAGAAAGTACTGGTGTGTGCATTAGTGTGCACGTGGAAGGAGGTGCTCGCTGCTCAACTGTGGTTCCAGCAAACCTGCCTGGAACCAGGCAAAGGTAGGAGGCCATCCAGAGGGGCCCCTAACTGTCACTAGGGCCCCAAATTATCTGCTCTGGGGTCCACACATTAGAAAACATTGCTCTTATAACAATAAAGGCAGTATTTTCCAAATTCAAAATGAAGGCATCTGATCTTTCAACAAGATGGAATACTTAAAGGTAAGGGCTGCCCAGTAAACCAAGTATCCATGGTGCCATACCTAAGACATTTGTTTATTAGTCCACAGATTTAGATTTTTTTAAATCAACATTAGTGCTAAACACCTGGGATATGATAATTCATAGACATAACCACTATCCTTAAGGTATGTGTGCCAGATAAAATTACATAATGCACAGTTAAATTTGAATTTCAGATATCCATGGATTTTTTTTTTGTCTATGTCCCAAATATTCAATATTAGATATACTAAAAATATAACTGTTGTTCATTTGAAATTCAAATTTCTGGGTGTCCTATGTCATTATTTGCTAAATCTGGCAACCCAACCTGAAAGGGTTTTCAGACTACTGGAGGACAAAGTCAGTTAAAATACAGTGAGAGTATGAGAAGTATCAGGGCAAAAGAGTGATCCCAGGATGCTTGTGTATGTTGAAAAAATATCCAGCTCAGGAAAGACATCTGGGAACTGATAACACTGGAACTGCTTCTTAAGCTAAGAAAGTATGGGCTATACCATTAACTTCAGAATTCAGTTAATACACCATCATTATGATTTAACTTTTTGATGAACCTGTGTTTTGTCTGCAGAACTAAATCCTAAGTTCTTTGAAAATAGAGGCCAACTCTTTGTGCCCCCACAACACTTAGCACTGACAGGCATACCTAAGGCATGTAGTAAATTACTGCACAAATTGATTCAAATAGTTTTATCCTCCCAAAGAGTAAAAATATTCTGTTCAGTGAAAAAAAAAAAAAAATTTTTTTTTTTTTTTTTGAGACAGGGTCTCGCTCTGTCACCCAGGCTAGAGTGCAGTGGGACAATCATAGCTCACTTACAGCCTTGAACTCCTGGGATCAAGCAGTCCTCCTGCCCCAGCCTCCAAAGTAGCTAGAAATAGAAGTGTGCACCACCACACTCAGCTCATTTTGTAACAGATTTTTTTTTTTTTTTTTTTTTTTTTTTGCAGAACAGCAGCCCCGTGAGAGCAAAAACTCTCAACTTCTGGCATCTGGCTATATTGCCCAGGCTGGTCTCAAACACCTAGGCTTAAGCAATCTTCCTCCCTCCATGGCCTCCCAAAGTGCTGGGTTTACAAGTGTAAGCCACCATGCCCAGCCAATTTTTTTTAAACTAACGTTTTCTTTTTTAATTTCTGTCTTGGAAAGCTGCAGCCAAGAACCCAGTCTGGAACCTTGAGAGTCAAATTAGTAGTTAACACTGGGGTGTTTGTAGTGCAGCAACTTCTTATATTAGTTTTATGATGGATTCAGTGTGGCTTAAATGGGCACCTTTTTGATTTGGGAGTTCCTTTCTAAGACCTCCATGGGTGGCATATTCTTGGTTGGATCCAAGGCATTGAAGAAGTTATTACACCTGAGTGGTCCCGTGACTATAAGACTTCCCTGCAAGCACAAGCCGACCACATTTAAGTGCTTTAATCTGCTCTAGTTTGAAACCGACCCCCTACTCTCCCTTAAGTCTGCTCCAGCTGGTTCAGGGTGAGACCGACAGACCATGGCAGCTGGAATAGAAAGAGAACATAACTTTACTCTCTGCTAGTCTCAGCTCTGCAGAACAGAACTGGGGAGGAGGCGATCCTGCTTACCTAAACACATTCCCCCAAAGTGGCACCTTTTCAACAATTTTTAAGGTAACGTATTGGCGTGATGGATGTTAGACTGATTACGAAAAGACTTCAAAAGAAGCATGAAAGAAACACGTAGAGAAGATAATCAAACGGGGAACATTTTCAACCAAGTGCTCACTTCTTCCCCTTCACCTCCTTGAATTGAGTCTGAATTATTATGTCATTCCTGCTGATCTCTGGGTCCAGAACATACTTTGTGGTCTGGCCTAAGGTTCTTTCCATATTTTTTTCACCACAATATTCCTATGAGAAGAGAATGACAACAGGTCTAGGTATTATGAGGACTAGAAACTCGGCCCCAAGTGGCCACCAAAGTCCACTCTAAGGCCCATTTCCTCAAGATTGTTTTGTTATATAGGTAACGTTTTCCCTGCCTTATGTCAAAAATCAAACGAAGCCAGTTCCTAGGCAAAGTGGTAGGGACGTATTTTGACCAATAATGCTATTGCAATAGGAAAAAGAGCCCAGCGTGAACTGAACTCCATTTCAAGTTGTACAGAGATGACTGGTCTTAGTTTTTTAGAAAGAATGAGGGAATTGGGGTGGAGCTGAGGGTGCAGAGTGGGACTAAGGAACTAATTCCAGCAGGGCTCCTTTGCCAGGCTTTAAAAACCTCAGCACAAACACCTGGCGGCGCTCGCTCAACTTCAGCCTCCGGGAACGGAAGCCGCAGTCCGAAGAGAACTACAACTCCCGGCAGCCCCGGCGAGGGCAACATCTACCAACTTCCGAGGCGTCACTGCCCGTCGACCTGCAGCACCGGCTCTGCCCGCGCCTTCAAGAGGCCGCACAGAGCTCGTGCTGGCAGCTGCGACCGGAGTCGCAGCGCAGCGGGCCGCTGTCACGTCAGCGAGGCGGAGGGCTCAAGGGCCCCGAGCTGACGAGCTGGAGGCCGCGGGGCGAGGGGGAGGAGCCAGCGACGCCGGGGCGCAGACGTCACGTCCGGGGGGCGGGACCACGGGTGATCCCGCGTAAATTGAAGGCTCGGGCCTTTAGAGGGTGCAGCTGGGTTGCTGGTGTTCCGTGGCGTCGGCCTCGGTTGCTCTGGCCAAAGTGAGTGAGGGGCGTCGGGGGCGGATTTCTGAACCCCCGTCTTGCTCCCCTCGAGCGGACTGGGAGAGCCCTTCTCGGAAAGTGGGAGAGCGGGCTGTGCGGAGGCCAATGGGTGGGTTCCCCCTGGTTCCCGCGGGGAGCGGTCTGCGGTCACCTCCGTCCCTCCTGTCGGGATTCAAGGTCTTCCAGGAAGGGGAGGAGAGGGTCCGACTTGGTTACTCCGAGTGGAGTGTGTGTCGTTTGGTTCCGAGGGAACGTGTGGCCAGGCTGGAGCTGCAATTCCGAGAACGGAGGGGGAGCCCGCGCTCATTAAAGAGCAGGCGGTTCCCTGCTGCACCTGGCGCCAGCGTTGTGGGACTTCTCCCGTGTTTCCGCAGAAGCTGGCAGTCCGCTTTTTACATGCAGTCTCCCCACTTTTGAATGTTGACAAGTAAATTTTCCCCTTAATGTTGTGCAGGCCAAAGGAAACGTGTCGTCTGGAATGGGCTTACGGGTTACGCCGGCACGTCTCCGCGAGAAAGGAATAAAGTGATGAAGTTGCTGCTGTTCCTGTTACTTCTGGTGCCACATGTGCTCTTGAGATCTGTGCCATAAGGCACTCAGTCATTCTTACTATGCTAAAGAGGAAATACTTACTCGAGGATGTATACTAATACCTGGCCTAGAAGAAACTTGTTTATGTAAGTTTCACGAACTGTTTATTATGTCCGTTTTCCTCAGAGTGAAAGAAAACACTTGTTAGACATTATCTGCAAAGTAAGAGAGTGATTGCTTTCTCAAACTGTGGCCTGGGGACCACCTGCATCCGAATTAAATTTAAAATTGACTCCCTAGCCTCACCCCAGAGCTAGTGAATCACAAGTCACTGGGAGCGGAGTTGAGAATCTGCCAACTTCTGAAATTGGAGAACTGCTGGACTACATACAGCATTAGAGCTCCGGTAAGGAGTCAACAGGGTAAGGCTGACTTCTGATCCTGTACTTTCTTTCTTGCCTTTCTTCCAAGCTTGATGTTTGGTAGGAGAGGTTCGTGTTGTTATGAAATGCTAAGCAACTGCTCAGTGCCCACTGCTGACTTTTTATCATAGAGAGTGGGGGGAAGTAGTTTCTTCAGAAAGGGCTTTAGGTGGCTGCAACTTGAATGGAAGGGAGTGGGAAGTTAAAGCACTTGTCTTGAAGCTGTATTTGCAAAGTGGGCAGTTTCACATTTCTTTAGGGGTAGCTTTGGAGAGTCTGATGGAATTGCCCCTAGACACCACCACTACTTATGACCATAATGTTTATTGCTTGGAATAATGCATTCTGATGGCAGCGAATTTCAGTCCTAAAGCAGTACAGGTTCATTTCTGTAATACTGTTTGATTATGTCATTTGTTTTATTTTTTTAATTGAGATGCCTTCCTTCCTACAAAGTGTTTTGAGTTTCTGCTATGCGAATTTGCACATTGGCTGGCCCTTGTAATGGCTTTTGTAGAGGCAGTGTGATGCCGTAGCATGCACAGTTTTGTAGGTTTAAACAATGCCTTTTTGAAGAGAGGAGAGACTTTTTTGAGCACCTTCTGTGTGCCTGGCACTGTATTAAGAGTTTGGAGCACATGTGATGATTCTAAATGTGAAAGCACTTTGGAAAGAATAGCCATTAAGCAACTGTTAAGTGGCATTAGAGGTAGTGTTAGTGATTAACATAAATTCTAGACTATGGAAATTGTTTGACATGGAGGAGCCCAGTTAAAATATTGAAGAGCAATGGTTATCAAATATCTAAACATTAGCAGTTTCTATATCGAATTCTAAGTTTTTTCCTTTTATTTTTCTCCAACTTTCTGATAAATATATTTTGCTTTAAATATCGCTGTTTTCCCTTTCTCCTTTTATATCATGTAGTTAATTTGGCACTATGGGGATACAAGGATTGCTACAATTTATCAAAGAAGCTTCTGAACCCATCCACGTGAGGAAGTATAAAGGGCAGGTAGTGGCTGTGGATACATATTGCTGGCTTCACAAAGGAGCTATTGCTTGTGCTGAAAAACTAGCCAAAGGTGAACCTACTGATAGGTAAGTTTGGACCTTATATATTCTTTGATAATTACGAATGAGACTTACAGTGTTATTTTTCCAGAAACAAATCGTTTTCGCTCAATGCAAGAATTTATCAAGAAGTGAGAGTTTGTGTCTTATTGCGAAATCAGAGATGACTTCCACCTGTGATATAGGCCTACTTTTCATCCGTTGTAATAAGCAGATGGACAAAGACCAAAGGTTGTTTCGTTTGTTCTTTACATAAGATAAATTTTTTTAACAATATTTTGAAAATCCATGATGATTTCAGACATCCATTTTTGGGTACAGAAGACACACTGCTAATCCCTGTTAGCAAAGAAAAAAAGTAAATGTCCTTTAAAATTTCATTATAATTGCATATTTGCTTTCCCCTAAATTGTGCTTGATAATCAGCAGGTCCCAATCACTGTTCTACGCCGGTGCAGGTTCATTGTCACTGATCTACAGCAAATAGAAAAATAAAGATAACATAGTGAGTCATTAAGAAGAGCATATTTGATTTAAAAAGGTTATCTTTTAAGATTATGTTTTTCCGTTTCTTTTTTTTTTTGAGCCCATGTATATTTTTTCTTTTTTTTTTTTTTATTATTTCAGCATATTATGGGGTTACATAAGTTTAGGTTATGTATATTGCCCTTTCCTCCCCCCCCCCGTTTCTATTTTTGAACTTAAATATCCTTTATTAAATGATGGGTGTTATAAATGCAGCTGTTTTTGTTAATTGACTTGTCAGATTAAAAAAAAAAACAGAATACAACATGTGATCCTTGATTAGATCCTGGATTTGGGAAAAATAGTAGCAGTGGCATGCTGGAGCCAGCTCGTGTGAGCTCACTATACACCATCTCTTCTCAACTTGGCTTTCATTGACTCCTTGTTGGTCACTTATCACCATTGTGGAATATTCATGTCAGGAAAATCGGGCATCCCTTCCCCCAGAACTACTTGTTAGACGTTTACCAGGATACTATTGGACATAAGAAACATTACTGGGGCAACTGGGCAAATTTTAACACAGACTGTGTATTATATAGTATTGTGTCACTGTTAAATTTCCTAGGTGTGATATGGTACTGTTGGAGGAATCAGGTGTTTATTGTACTATTCTTTCAACTTTTCAATACATTTGAAATTTTTTAAAATTAAAAAATGGGGGAAGAAGACCGGATTTGGCACCAAAAATGACAGAATTAGAAGAGATATCAAAGCTCTTTAATCTGCAGATAAGGAAACCATGGCTTGGAGGGTCAAGTAAAGTAACCTACCGGACATTACATGGCTCATAATAATATCCAAGGCAGGACTTGAACCCAAGTCTAATAAATTAGAATTTCCATTTCCTTTGAAAACATTTACTTAGAAAACAAAAACCTCATTCAGAATTGCCTTATCTAGTTTAAAATAGAGCAAAAGTTATTACCTTAAGAAAGACAAAACATTTAAATGTGTTTTTCTTTTTTTTTTTCCTATAGGTATGTAGGATTTTGTATGAAATTTTTAAATATGTTACTGTCTCACGGGATCAAGCCTATTCTCGTATTTGATGGCTGCACTTTACCTTCTAAAAAGGAAGTAGAAAAGTCCAGAAGAGAGTAAGTTAATTCTCTACTTAATCTCTACTTAATCTTAACTTAATTGCACTAAGGTCAGATGTTGTAGTCTGTAGGTTACCAATCTTTAAAAATTTTAAGCTGGTCATAGTGGTACATGCCTTTAGTCCAAGGTACTCAGGAGGCTGAGTCAGGAGGATCGTTTGAGGATTCAAGGCTGTAATGTACTATGATCGCACCTGTAAATACCCATTGCACATTGCATCCCAGCCTGGGTGACATAGCGAGACCCTGTCTCTAAAAATAAATAAATAAAATTTTAATTTGTGGAGGCTTATTTTATAGCCTAGTACATGAACAAATTTCCTTAAATGTTCTGTGCGTACTAGATTATTTTCACTAGTTTAAAAAATGTCTTAGTTACTGCATTTTCTTTTGACATAAAGCATTGCTGTGGAAAAATCTATCTTGTGTGTGTGTGCATGTGTGTATCATAAATCACTTGTTATTTTTGCCTAGAAGCCCAAAGCCTCTAGATTAATATTCTCAAGGATCTGGTGTGCACTTTCAAATGAGCCAGACATTTTTTTAATTCTAGGAAAATTTCTTGAATTATGGTTTTATTATAGTTTCTTGAGTCAGCCTCTTAATTGTTTTTTTATATTTAAAAAATGTGCTTGCCTTACAGAAGGCGACAGGCCAATCTTCTTAAGGGAAAGCAGCTTCTTCGTGAGGGGAAAGTCGCCGAAGCCCGAGAATGTTTTACCCGATCTATCAATGTCACACATGCGATGGCCCACAAAGTAATTAAAGTAAGTGAATAAGAAATGAAGCCAAAGGAACAAATGGCTTAGTTTCGTAAGTTGTTTATTAATAGAGTAAGAAAATCAGAGGAGGAAAATTGTTCTAGACCTAACCTCAAGTAAAGGGCAGGTGTCCAAGGAAGAAGAAAACAGTACCGTTAGATAGTGGAGTCCAGCAATTTCCAACGCATAAATCCTAAGGAGTAAGTGAGGCTCTTCCTTTTGAGAAAAGTGACTTGAATAGATAAACTCTGTCCGCATGTACCATAGAGATGAAAGGGACAAACTCCTGGAGGTTTCAGCCTCACCCCACTCATGTAGTCTGCAACACTTACTGTAACCTTCACCCTCAAATGAGGGTCAGAGATCTGTCGAACCATCCTCGTGGCCTCAGGAACCCTACTGCTGCATAGAAGCTTCTTTCTGTATATGTCAACATGCCCACAGTCCCAGCCTTCACTTTCCCCTTTTTAGGGCCTGTGTTCAAACTACTTCGTAAAGGCCGGGCGCGGTGGCTCACGCCTGTAATCCTAGCACTCTGGGAGGCCGAGGCGGGTGGATCGCTCGAGGTCAGGAGTTGGAGACCAGCCTGAGCAAGAGCGAGACCCCGTCTCTACTACAAATAGAAAGAAATGATCTGGCCAACTAAAAAAAATATATATAGAAAAAATTAGCCAAGCATGGTGGCACATGCCTGTCATCCCAGCTACTCAGGAGGCTGAGGCAGTAGGATCCCTTGAGCCCAGGAGTTTGAGGTTGCTGTGAGCTAGGCTGACGCCATGGCCACTCACTCTAGCCTGGGCAATAAAGCGAGACTTTGTCTCAAAAAAAAAAAAGAAACAAACTACTTCGTAAAGACATGATGATAAAGGCTTTTTTTTTTTTTTTTTTTAGCTTACAGTTCTTCCATTTGGTTCCTGAGTTAAGCACTAAAATTCGTATTTAGGCCCTTTTTCATGTGGCTATTTCTTTGCTCTTTCTGTATGGTCAAGGTTGAAGGAAAGGATGGGGTGCTGGAGAAGGTGTGAAGTGTGAGGGGAAACGTGTGCTCTGTTTAGCCGCAGGAAGAGAGGCTGCACTGTGTGCGGAAGGAGAGAAGAAACCCCAGTGGTACACAAATAGTGGTGTAAAAGGGCGAGAGTAGGACACTCGCTGGGCAAACAAAAACCGAGAAAAACAACAGATTGCAAGTTGTCACCAGTATTGATGGTAGCAGGATCTTGATACCTCTTTGCCCATATTTCACTTCCCAGAGCCTCTCCTCAAGGCCTTGGGAACTGTTCCCCATGATTTGGGACAAGGAAATTCCAGTTCCAACTGCCTGGATTTTGAGACAGAGGCTATGATATGGACTGTTTTTCTTGGCAAGGTTATTTTAAAAGTATTTGCCCACAGTGCATTGCTTTAAGCATAGTGATTAGGGTCTATAATTTTATGGATACAGTCTCAGATAGACTGACAGGACAACCTGTTATTTTTATGGGGAAACTACATTCAAAGCTCCAAACAAATATCTTGTATACTTTTGGAACGTAATCATTCTTAAGATGGAAGCTTTCTGTAATTTGAAATAATTCATTTTGTAGCTCGTCGGGTTTTTTTTTTCTCTGTGTAGCAATATTTCTTTTCACCAAATTTATGAATTATTTTTTAATTTAATGGCTATATGATCAGTTCAACATGTACTAGAACTAAAGGTAGAAAAACTCTACTTCAAAGGCAATGATTTTTCGAAAATAATATTAGCATGTGTATGTTGAGGTTAGTAATGAAGTGGTTTTGAAACAGGAAGCTGTTTAGTGCTTTCCAGATGCTGAGCGGGAGATTGACTGTGATCCTCTCTGACAGGCGGCTCGGTCTCAGGGAGTAGACTGCCTCGTGGCTCCATATGAAGCTGATGCGCAGTTGGCCTATCTCAACAAAGCTGGCATTGTGCAAGCTATAATTACAGAGGACTCTGATCTCCTTGCTTTCGGCTGTAAAAAGGTACTTACCTGTAACCACTACATATTACTTTTCTACGTAGATAGAAGTAGTATACATAAATCAAGGAACTGAAGTTTTTCCTCTCCAGAAATAATTATTGAATATGTATAATTACCATCTATTTTTATAATGTTAATTATTTTGTTTAAAATGAAAAGAAGAGTTTTTCTGCTTGACTTTTATATAATCTGGACATTTTTTCAGAGTAACCCCCTAAGGTTGGAGGGTTTTGGTGGCTCACACCAGTAATCCCAGCACTTTGAGAGGCTGACATTGGAGGATTGCTTGAGGCCAGGAATTCAAGATCAGCTTGGGCAACATAACAAGACCTCGTCTCTGCAAAAAATAAAAAATTAGCCAGGTGTTGTAGCAGGTGCCTGTAGTCCCAGCTACTCAGGAGGCTGAGGCAGGAGGATCACTTGAACCCAGCAGTTTGAGGTTACAGTGAGCTATGATCACGCCACTGTACTCCAGTCTGGGTGACAGAGCGAGACCCTATCTCTAAAAAAAATAAAAAATAATGATAACATATGCTGTACATTTTCTAATTAAGTTAGATGAATTAATTTAATCTACTAATGGGAAGTTATGCAGTTATTTAGAATTATGTATGAAACTATTTAATGGAAAACTTTGTCATGAGATAGTAAGGGGAGAAATGAAGATACAAAACTATAGGATGATCTCATTTTTGTTAATGCCTATATTATTTATTTTCGTAGATGACCAGAAGGATCTATATGAAAAGATTAATGCTGGGTAATAGTGATAAATGATGGAATATGGGCAACTTCTGTTTTCTTCCTGGATTTCTGTATTTTCCAGATTTTCTGTTAATGCAATAAACATATATAACTTATTGTTAATAATAAGAAAAGCGTAACTTTAAAGTGTAAAAGTGAGAAGGAAGGAGAAAATGTTTTTTGTATGCATTACCATTTGATCATCATGACAACCCTGTGAAATAAACAGGTACAAAAAGAGCTTTCTTTATATCAGACTCGGGACAATCGAGTCCTGGCTGTATCGCCTTGTCCTAGTCATATTCTATGCTTTAGTTTAATTTATGTGCACATTTAGTAATCATTAACATGCCAAGCTATAACTCCTATCTCTCAGTGTTAACAGTGAAAAACAAGAAAGGTTTCTTAGAATTACTGTCATGGATTAATGACAAATAAAAGTGGCCCTTCCAGGTGTTAACAATTTCCCTTCCTTTTGAAGGTGATTTTAAAAATGGACCAGTTTGGAAATGGACTAGAAATTGATCAGGCTCGGCTAGGAATGTGCAAACAGCTCGGGGATGTGTTCACAGAAGAGAAGTTCCGTTACATGTGCATTCTTTCAGGCTGTGACTATCTGCCATCCCTGCGTGGAATCGGATTAGCAAAGGCATGCAAAGTACTAAGACTGGCCAATAATCCCGATATTGTAAAGGTAAGGGTGATCTTTAATAATAGGATGAACCACTCAGAATATGGATTTTAAATATTCTGTTACGTCAATAGCCTATATTATGTCATTAAAAGGAGCAAATGACTAAAACACCAGAACTTTGCTCCTAGCAACTAACAAACATTGGAAGAACCATGTATTCAGCAATCGACAGAAAAGTAGTAGTGATTTCTGAAATGAAGATGAAGATAAAGAGACATAAGGGCAAAATATTCTGGGGTCGAATTAATGTTAAACTCAGTCTTTTGATTGATTCTCAAACTTTTTGGTGTCAGGATTTACCTTTACACTCCTAAAAGCTCTTTGTGGTAATAATTTTTGTTTATGTGGGTTATAACTATTGATATGTACCAAATTAAAAGTTAAAAATTTAAATGATTATCAATTCACTTAAACTTTATAATAAACTCATTGTGTATTAACATAAATAGCAGGTTTTTATGAAAAATAACTATATTTTTCAAAACAAAAATAGAGGAATTGTACATTTATGCAAATCTCTTTAATATGGCTTAATGGAAGACAGCTGGAGCCTCATACAGGTTGAGCATCCCTAATCTGAAAATCTGAAATGCTCCAAAATCTGAAACTTTTTGAGCCACCAGCATGACAAGTGGAAAATGTCATACCTGATCTCGTGTGAGGGGTGTACAAAATGATTAAAAATATTGTATAAAATTATTTTCAGACTATGTATAAGATATATATGAAACAAATGGATTTTGCATTTAGACTTGGGTCCCATCCCCAAGATACCTTATTATGCACATGCAAATATTTCAAAATTCAAAAAAAAATCCAAAATCTGAAATACTTCTGGTCCCAAGCATTTCGATTAACGTATACTCAATATGTATCTACTTCCTCATTTGGTCTCATTTGATATCTTATGTCATATATCCTCTGAAAAATTCTGACACTCCATGTATCACTACTGTGTAGTTTTTCTTAAAAAATAAGCATAAAGAAGCTCATCTTTCCCCTGGGTAGGTCTCTAAAGCCCTCAGAGTTTGCAGAGCAGAAATTCCATTTTCTATTTCTTTTTTTTTTTTTTTTTCTCTGTTGCCCAGGCTAGAGTGAGTGCCGTGGCGTCAGCCTAGCTCACAGCAACCTCAAACTCCTGAGCTCAAGCGATCCTCCTGTCTCAGCCTCCCGAGTAGCTGGGACTACAGGCATGCACCACCATGCCCGGCTAATTTTTTCTATATATATTTTTAGCTGTCCATATAATTTCTTTCTATTTTTAGTAGAGATGGGGTCTCGCTCTTGCTCAGGCTGGTCTCGAACTCCTGAGCTCAAACGATCCGCCCACCTCGGCCTCCCAGAATGCTAGGATTACAGGCGTGAGCCACCGCGCCCGGCCCCATTTTCTATTTCTAAAAGTAGAAAGCATAAGTCCTCAGGGCTAAGGGTGATATAATATAATGGAAAGATCTCTAGGTTGGGAGATGGTATCTCAGTTGGGAATAGCGCCACATGCCCTAACTAGCCTGTGACTCCAGAATTACTTTAGTTCTCTGGGTCTTCCCTTCATGCATGAGTTTGATATATAATATTTAAGATCCCTGCTAGCTTTAAGCATCTGTGACTCATAGGAGTCAGAATGTCAACTTGGTTTAAAAATACGATCTAAAAATTTTGGGGTTTTTTTAATTCTCGGGTTTTGTATGTTTATTTTTTGCTTTCTAGGTGAAAGGGACTTTGAGGATGAAGAATATGTGTTACAGTTATACCTAGGAAAATAAACTTGACATATAACTGAATTTTTGGTCCTTTGGATTAATAGTAGAAAAACCAAAGAAAATACTAGTTATGAGACTTAGGATTTTAAGTGACATGACATGATTGTGTTTGCTGGCAGAGTTTTTTAACATAGATGAAAGCAATTGATTTTTCAGTCCCCCCTCATTGCTCCTTTAATGTAAAACTGATCAGACTTGAGGATAACATGTTCCCTATTCTTTAGTTGCAGATAAAATATTTTTGTATCCATTGTTAGATTATCAAGAAAATTGGACATTATCTCAAGATGAATATAACAGTACCAGAAGATTACATCCAAGGATTTATTCGAGCCAACAATACCTTCCTTTATCAGCTCGTTTTTGATCCCATCACAAGGAAACTAATCCCTCTGAATGCCTACGAAGATGACATTGATCCTGAAACACTAAGCTATGCTGGGCGGTATCCTTTCTGAACCAGAATGGTAGAATTTTGTGCTTCTTCAGTATTTTAATGGTGATATTTTTCATGAGACGTTCAGGAAAAAGCTTGCAAATTGTTTTTTGCTATCTTTTTTATAGTGAAATGTGTATTTTGTTCATTTTAATCACCATGTTAGTGAAAATTTAGAATAGCTTTTTGTTTATAAATCTGAGGCTCCTCTTCTATAGCATGCTAATTACTTAGATTGCCTGAGAGGAGCATGCACAGGATCTGTCACTTATGGTACACATTCCCAAGGTAGCATTTCAGAGAACCCCTTGTGGCTAACAAGCTCGGTTTGTCAGGAAGAGCATTCTGGGTATTTGAATGTACTGGGAGAGGATGTCCTTTCTATAGCTGCTGGCCATGTGCACTCAGGCAGATGCAGAGCCCTGAGTCACTTAGATGGTGGCTGGGACTTTCCCCTCCACCTCCCTTGAAAGAGAGGGACTTAGTGATGACTTGGGGCTTTGCTTCGCAAGATGTTCAACTCCTCCAGAGACAAATAGACACTAGCAAACTATGCCTGTGGTTTCCAGTAATGTTGATGTGGAAAGTAAATAGGATCCATTTAAGTCCTAAACCTGAAGATTTTCTGTGACAATAGAAAACGTTTTTCTTTTTTTGTTTTTCTTTTTTTTTTTTTTTTCTAAGACAGAGTCTCACTCTGTTGCCCAGTCTAGAGTGAGTGCCGTGGCATCAGCCTAGCTCACAGCAACCTCAAACTCCTGAGCTCAAAGGATCCTCCTGTCTCAGCCTCCTGAGTAGCTGGGACTACAGGCATGCACCACCATGCCCAGCTAATTTTTTTCTATATATATATTTTTTTAGCTGTCCATATAATTTCTTTGTATTTTTAGTAGAGTTGGGGTCGGTCTCGCTCTTGCTCAGGCTGGTCTCAAACTCCTGAGCTCAAACGATCCGCCCACCTCGGCCTCCCAGAGTGCTAGGATTACAGGCGTGAGCCACCACGCCCGGCCAGAAAACGTTTTTCTATCTTAGTACAGTATCATTTGGTTAGTTGTTAAAGGCATTTTTCCTTAATCTTACCAACCTAGGTATGTTGATGATTCTATAGCTCTTCAAATAGCACTTGGAAATAAAGATATAAATACTTTTGAACAGATCGATGACTACAGTCCGGACACTGCCACGGTAACATTTTCATGACTGCTGTGTAAAAATCACACGTTAGTTATGTCTCGGGAACTGCGATTAAAGGCAAATCTTGATTTACCAAACATCTTTTAAGCATTTCTATATCCAGGCACTGTGCAGAGTGTACACTGAAAACAACTTGATCCTAGAGAAATTACATCTCTTAGAACATAGGTACACTGGTAAATTTTTTTAAATTAATAAGTAACCACATTATGTATTATCAGACTTTTATACTTAAACATTTCATTTGAATGTACTAAGCATTTGATGCCTTTTTTCCTCATCTCACCCCATTCAGCCTCTGTGGCATTTGGCATTGTTGAAGGAATATTACCCTTGGGAGTAAAAGCTGTTTTTTACTCATTCACAATTTAGCAAATATTCTGTTTTGGTCTTTTCTCTCTCATGGTGGAGACTGTCTTCTGTCCATTTATTTGTCCATATTTGGAGAGATACTGAAAAGTTCACTGAAAGCTTTGTGTGAAGGAGAGGGGCTTATCTAAGTCTTGGACTTCACTCTTGGGTGATCTAGTTGGTGAGAAGCTGGCTTTGCTTTGTGAATTCTCTGATATCCAGATTGTTTCTCTGTACTTACATTTTTCCAAGAAGGGATCATCTGATTTCTGCTTAGGGTATTAAACTTGGCTGTCTGCATTTTGAGAACAGGATATGGGAAGTGAGTTGGGGTAGGCCAGGAAGGGGCAGCGTGGCCCCTCACCATTTAATATTAGCCTTTCATTTAATCAGTGTTTTTAGACAAATGATCTCTCCGCCTTCTGAAATGCCTGCTGTTTCTACGTTACTGTTTCTGGATTTCAAAAGTTTAGTTGCTCTCGTTCTGAAGGTGGGTGGGTGTTAGCTGACTGTATGATCAGGTTGGAGATGGAGACACAGGGCCATATAACCCCCCTCTTTTCAGCCCTCCCCCTACCAGTGGCCTCCGTGGTATCTGGTGCCTTAAATTCCTGAGCCTTTCTCTAGTTTCTATGGGTGGAATTGACTTCCCTTTGGTATTTTCTTCTGTGGGCACTTAATCTGACTTCTTTTCTGCTAAGTCTTTTAAATTCTTCCATCTATATCTTCACTATGGTTTGGAAGTTACAGATATCTCCTAATTGTATTACAGATGGAGTTTGTGTTTCTTGTTCTTATTTTGGTGAGTGATTATGGAAAGAAGGAGACCAAAAAGTATTTGCTCTGCTATCTTTACACATTGGATTTATTGATACTATTATGATTTCATTCCATTTTTAAAGGAAAATTCTTAAGCTTTTCCTTTGTCTCAGAAACTAAGAAAATAAAAATAGTTGGTTGTATTGAATATGTCCAGTTACTAATGGGCAGGTTATAGATTGCTAAGGTGGCCATCCTTCCCAAGCCCAGCTCTCTGTTAGATCTTTCCCTTTCTCATAGAGAAATTTCTATAGGAACCATAATTATACACCAAACTAATTCACCCAGCTGGTTTTCTAATTGCCTATTTGTTTTTTCCATTAAACCATCAGTGGGGTCTAATGCCATGAGCCATACTGCTAGAACTGTTGATCATTGTCTTCCAAAATATGTTGTGATTGTGAGTAACTTATATTAGCATTAAAAGTGCTTATTTTCCAAAACTAACTGACATTAAGCCCTTTCTCAGAGCAAGTTTTTTGCAAGACTCAGTGTAGACCAAAGTAGATTTCTGTTTCTCTGTGTTGTCCAGGAAAGATGATACCAGGTATCAGTCTTAATAGAAACTAGTATTTTGTAACTTAAGATTATTTTGCTTTGAATTCAACCAATTTCTAGACGTAGGATAGTTGATTACTTTAAATACATAATTTTACGGTTTTAACTCAGGTGCATCTTAAAGCATTTATAAATGATTATTTAGAGGCATACTGACAGATAATTAAGCTAATTAATATTGTGTATGAAAAAAATACTCAAATTTTAAAGGCACTTTATTCCTAGCCACATTTCATCAATTGCAGTCTCCTTTCTTGCACTGTTCATCTTAGGAAGATTTATTTTTTATTTCTTAGAAATAAGCTGACAAGGCTCTTGACTCTCATTAGACGAGAAACAGGCCTAAGAATACAAGACACATTTAATGAAAAGTATAGGACCGACCAGCAAAGTAAGAAATGTTATCAGAGGACAGATATTCTACCAAATGCTTTTCTTTTTAAGAGTAACTTAATATGTTTATTTATAACTTAGGTTGCTACACAGGGAAATAGATTGATTATTTTCCTATTTAAAGTGACCTTTTTCTTTTTCTTTTTTTAGCCTGCCCAATTAAGAAGTCATAGTTGGAATGACAAAACATGTCAAACGTCATCTAATGTTAATAGCATTTGGCATAGGAATTATTGTCCTCGACTAGAGTTGGATATTGTTTCAGATGCTACACAATTAAAGAAAAATTCAAGTACTGTGGGAATTGAACAAGTGATTAGTACTAAAGGGTTAAATCTTCCAAGGAAGCCATCCATTGTGAAAAGACCAAGAAGTGGTATGTATTTCATGTTTGCAAAATGCTACTTAGTATTGGCGATATTTAGGAAATCTTTGCCAAACCCAAGGTCACTAAGATTTTTCTCCTGTTTTCTTCTAGAAATTTTGTAGTGTTAGCTCTTATATTTAGGCCTGTGGTCCATTTTGAGTTAATTTTTATAATATAATGTGAAGTATGGATCAAGCAAAGTTCCTTACCTTGCATGTGGCAATTCAATTGTTCAGTACCATTTGCTAAGAAGTTTTCCTTTCCCTATTTAATTGCCTTGGGACATGTGGTGAAAATCAGTTGACCACGTGTACATGGGTCTTTTTCTGAACTCTGGTATTCTGTACCATTGCTCTCTTTATCAGTCTTTACGTCAGGCACGTTCTTGACTACTGCAGCTTTATAGTAAATCTTGAACTCCGGTAGTATAAATCCCCTAAGTTTAAAAAGCTGTTTTGGATATTCTGTGTTCTTCACGTTTCCACATAAGATAACGTATAAAAGTACCTGGCATATAACAAGTACAATGTATGTGTTAGTTCCTTTTCTTCTGCTACCATGAAGAAAGACATGCTGTTCCTCTTATGTAGAGAGCTCATTATCAGTAAGTTCTTTATGTCAGACTAAGTCTACTTTTTTATAACTACCACTTATCAATGGATTTTGTCCATGGGCACACAAGAACAAAAACAAAACCAAAAAAGCTAGATTAAATTTAATCCCTATTTCATATAACAGTCCTTCAGATGTTTAGAGACAGTCATTGTGACTCTCCTAAATTTCTCTTCCAGGCCATAGTTCCTCATCTCTTTAGGTTGGGCTTTGTTTTTTAATAATGTGTAATTGATCCAGTGAGTATGATTGTTGAAATACGGTCTACTTAGCACAGAATGGAGTAAATATTTAGAACTGTGGCACTATTTCAGGCCTTCATCCAGAGACCGTGCTTTTATTTTTACAAACTAAGACTGCATTAGCTTTTATTAGCATTCGTGCCATTTTGCTGGCATTTGCTGAGTTGATAATTGAAATCTGCCAAGTTTATAATCGAAATTTGCCAGTTGCTGTTAAGTCAGGTACAGTTTATATTTTAAATTTAAATGTGGGTTAATTTATCCCTATCGTGGTAATCTTAATTCATTTTAGTTCATTGTTCTGCCTGTTAATTTTTTTTTTTGTTTTGAATCTTTGTAATGTCTTCTAATAAGTGGGTATTATCTATGTCTTCTGGAAATGAAATTAGTATGGCTTCCTACGTCTTAAAGTTTTGGTTAAAATGTTTTTGCTTATATAATATTTACCTGAATCAGAGCAAGTACAGAAATCTAGAGCACATGAGACAGACTTTCTTTCAGACTAACACTCACCAGTAGTCTTTTAGGGCTGTACAACCTGCTGCAAATCCACATAACTAATATATAATAGATACTGCTCTACATGATCCACTAGTATAATATGAGAGACACTGAAGCATCTTACTGAATTCAAGATAGGCTCAATGTGTGAATTCCCCTGAATGGCCATGCTAACCACCTTATCATTAAAAGAAAATGAGGTTAATCTGGTGTGGCTTCTTGGAGAAGGCTTGCTGGGGATCCTAGAATACTTGTTTTTTCTTCTGTAAGGGTTCGCAATTTTCCGCATAATAAAACAAATTTAGTTTTTGCCAGGAATCAAAATCTAGTTTACTGATAGAGCTTTGTAAAAATCTGTGCCTTTTCAAAATGGAGACTTCAGCTTGTCTCCAGTATTCTGATACCTCCCACCTATCCCACCAACTCAAAGATTACAATTGTGTGCGCTTGTGCCTCTGTAGGTCTTACCAACCTAAAGATTACAATTGTGTGCGCTTGTGCCTCTGTAGGTCTTACCAACCTAAAGATTACAATTGTGTGCGCTTGTGCCTCCGTGCAGTGGAAGCTGTTCAGACTCAGAATTAGTTGAACTAATTTAAAGCACCTTAGTGTTCTTGCCTATCTCAAGCTTTAACCTTTTGTATTATTAATATTTAGTTTTATGGTTTATTCTAATGCCATGGAATACATTTGACACAAAGCAATCTTCTTGGGTCTAATAGTGAAGTAATGATCAGAGCTAGAGCACACAAATACTTTTGACTACATGACAGTTACATATCAAAAACCATAACACATGGATAGTGTGTATAAATAGTTGCTGGGTTTATTGGAACATTTAAAAATCAATCATTAATCATATATTTACATATAAATTTCCCTAAAATTTTTTTACATTTGAAATTAGGCCTTTATTTTAATGAATATATAGCTATACAGAATGACTAGGCCCTGAAATTTTGATTTGGGTAATTTCACATAAAATTGCATAAATAATTGATATTAAATCTTAACTAATTTGTGAAATTATAAAGCTAAGGGAAGTGGTTTTTTTTTTTTTTTTTTTTTTCAGTCATCCCTGTGTTTCCTTTTATGAGGCATGGTTGAAAAAAGTAAGACTTTATCTTTAGGACAGTATGATATAGACTATGAGGTTAAGACCAAATCTAACTACAAATGAAACAAAGATTTACAGATAATTTTGTTTTTATTTAGAAGAGCTGTCAGAAGATGATCTGTTGAGTCAGTATTCTTTTTCATTTACAAAGAAGACCAAGAAGAATAGCTGTGAAGGTAATAAATCATTAAGCTTTTCTGAAATGTTCGTGCCAGACCTGGTTGAAGGAACTACCAACAAGAAAAGCTTAAGCACGCCACTGAGGACAAGAAATAAATTTGCAACATTTTTGCAGAGAAAAAATGAAGAAAGTGGTGCAGTTGTAGTTCCAGGAACCAGAAGCAGGTATAGTTATATCTGTAGAATGTTGATTATCTACTGTATTATGTACTGTTTTGATGTTTATTTTTGTCTTGAATAAATATTGAATCTAAAGGGAGGTAGGTATAGGACCTTTAATCTGATTACAGTTCTATCATGCATTGCTTTAGTTCTGACCTAAATGTATCACTGTTCCTTTACCTTCTATTACTTTTGTAATCTCTCCATACAGAATCAAAATAAAACAGGGTTGCAGCCCCTATTGTTACATTTTGCATTATAGAAATTCTGTTATTTTGGGAGTTTCTTCCCTCTGCCTTTTTTATTTCTGCTCTTTAGTTTCTCTGAGGCCTTACACAATTTTGCAAAGTATTTTCAGAAATATATTCAAATATAGATGACTATAGAGCTGTAATATTAATTGAGAACCTCAAAGCATGCTAGGTGCTGTGGTTACAAAAAAGAGAAAGATCTAGTTTTGTTTTTGAGAAGCTTATAGTTAGAAAAATAAGTACATAAACAAAGTCTTTCCATACAGTATGTTAAATACAGTGAGAAAGGCAGGCGTATGGTGTTTTGAGGGCAATTGAGGGGCATCTACTGCTGGGGCGATGGTTGGAAAGGGTGAGAGGGAAGGAACGAGTGTTGGGTGTCTCCCCCTAGTCTGTAAATACATGTGTATATGGATGATGACTTTTAGAAAGTCCTGTCTAAAAATTCATTGTGTAAATTATACATTTATGAGACTTTTTAAAAAGAAACCGGACCATTCTATTTTGAATCTTGACACCCTTTTGAGAAAACTCTAAAATACTTACCTATTCCTTCTGTTGTTTCCTTCTATTAGGTTTTTTTGCAGTTCTCTGGATTCTGCTGACTGTGTATTAGAAAAAGTGAGCAGCCAGCCTCTAGACGAAACTGCTATCAAGGATAAAGAGACCAGTCTGAATGAATCAGATCATCTAGACCTCGAAGGCAAGAAGCTGGTTGACACAAATGTAGCACATGATGCAAGTGATCAGATTCCAGATAACGGAACAGTGTTGGCAGACGAAGACTCTCAGTCTTTTAAGACCAGCAACTTCACAAGGACCATTTCACCACCCACTTTAGGGACACTACGAAGTTGTTTTAGTTGGTCTGGAGGTCTTGGAGAGTTTTCAAGAACTCCGAGCCCCTCTGCAAGCGCAGCATTGCAGCAGTTCCGAAGAAAAAGTGATTCCCCCACCTCCCTTCCTGAGAGTAGCATGTCTGATCTCTCTCAGCTGAAGAGTGATGAGTCAGGGGATGAATCTTACCCCTTCCATGAAGCGGGGTCTTCACAGTCCCAGGGAAGTGTAGAATTATCACTGCACAGCTTAAATGCATCGAAACTTTCTCAGTCTTCCAGTAAGGATTCCGATTCAGAGGTAAGTCAAGTTATGAAGACTTTGCTTTTAAATTCATGTATAAAAGAAAACAGGGTGTTAAACAGGTAATTGAGGAAATCTTGCCTACATTATGGAAATGACTAGCTGTCTTAATTTTTCATTCTAAGTCCTGTGTAGAAAAGTTCACGTTGTATGCATTTGAATGACTTCTCTCTTTCATATTTTAAATTCCTGTACATTTACTCTATACTTCCTGAATCACTGCATTCCATTAATATGTGTCTCAAATTATGGCACAGTTAAGACCTAAGCAGAATGATAATCTATGAAATGAAAAATTATTATAAATTTACTTTTTAAATCCTTAATATACTTTTGAATTCAAATAACATTTGAAACCTTTTAAGGAAATGGCTGTTAATGTGATGGGATCTGTCTTAAGTTTTAGAACTTCAGAAATACATTTTCATTCACTCTTCTTATTCCTGCTAAACTACAAAACAAAGTAGTAATACAAGCGATTTTATGTTATTCTGTTTTAAATTAATATAAGCATCCTAACCACTTTTTCCCCCACATAAAATATCTTTTATTCTGACATAAAATCAAAACCCCAAATAAGTACAGTCATGCACCACTTAAAAACAGGGATACAATCTGGGAAATGTGTCATTAGGTGATTCCGTCATCGTGGGGACATCACAGAGTGTACTGGCACAAACCTAGATGGTGTGGCTTACTAAACACCCAGGCTGTATGGTTGGCCTATTGCTCCTAGGCTACAAACCTGTATAGCATATTACTGTGCTGAATACTGTAGGCAAGTGTAACACAATGGCAAGCATTCGTGTATCTAAGCATAGAAAGGTACAGTAAAAATATGATGTTACAATCTTGCAGGACTACTGCTAAATATGCGGTCCATTTTTAACCAAAATGTTGTTATGCAGCACATAACTGTACTGCTCATAAGATTCAGTAACATATTTAAAAATGACATGATAGCATAATAGCTTTCTTTAAATATTAGTCATCTCAAATATACCAACATGACATACTTTACCAACCATAATTACCAAGTTGTAAGAACGATTATAACCACAGTAATATTTGACAGAACTTTGATGTCTGGTAATCCCAAATATTGAACAGCATCTAGTAAATCAGTATAGCTTGTATTTATCAAAAAGAAAGTTCCCAAAGGAAACTTGAGTTGTATTGGACTCAAATTGAAGAAAAAAGCCAAGTTAAAATGTGGAAGTAAGTTGTTTTTACTTGGAGAAAGCTGAAATCATTTTATATATTTGAACTCAAAATCTGTCCCATGTGGCATTTTTTATGTTTTTAGGAGTATGCCAGGCCAAACCCTTAGCTACCTTTGAGACTTTCGCTTTTCTTTTCTCTTTCTCTTGCTTTGCCTTCAGTTCATCCATACTGAGTACTATTCGTATTGGTCTAGAACATTGTATTTCTTTCACTATGAAGCTTTATTTTAGTGTTATCTTTTTTATTTTTCACCTCATACTGCATTTTTTCTTAGTGCCATTTGGGTACCACCACAGTTGCTATCTCTTGAACATCTTTCATAAGAACATCTCTGTCTATTGGTGAGGATATAAAGTCTTCTGAGTTCCTCTGGGGCATTCTGGATCCTTGAGTGCGGCCCCTCGACTGAATCCAAACTTCACAGAACAAATCCCCAATAGGATTTATTCTGTAAAATGTGGATTCAGTCAAAAGGCCGCACTCCAAGGATCCAGAAGGCCACATGTGGCCCCAGGGCTTCTGGTTCCCCACTCCTAACTGGGTAGAATCCCAAGATAAATATTTAAAAAAGAAAGAAAACTCCTGGAAAAAAATGCAGAAGTATAAAGTTTTCTGAATTTCCATTCATTGTCCTTTTTTATTTGACTGTCATGGGAATACAGATTATAAGAGAACTCTCCATCTATAGAAAAATCTTACCTGATGGAATTAGAGGCAGAGAGGGTAGCTCTTAAAGTCATTCTAAAGGTAAAAGGGTACTGTGCAGTTATCAGGGGGTAAAAGAAAAATAAAATAAAATAAAAAAAGTAAAAGAGCATTTGATACAGTACTACTCCATTTCTTGAAAGTAGATGGCATTTTTCTCTTTAAAGTTGAACATGTTAGACAATTTAAAGAAGGGATGCGGAGCCGCACTGGCTCAACAATTTACTTCTCCGGCTGAAACGTCTCGCCGGCTTCTTCAGTGAAACTGGCAAATGTTATCCTTTCTATATTGGATTCCTTTTCTTTTATTAATTCTATCCCATGTTTTTACTTATTTTCCATTGTGTTGAATACTGTTTTGTTGTAAAAATTCGATAGTAAAAATCTAATTTTATTTTATTTTTTTTTTGATTTGGGGGATCTAGGAATCTGATTGCAATATTACGTCACCTGATAATCAAGGTAATCAGGCCTCCAAGCTACATTTATCTCATTTTTCAAGAAAAGATTCAATTCTAAGGAACAAGGTAAAACACTTTAACTTTTTTTTATTTCAGAAGCAATGCATATTTATTATTAGAAAATGAGAAATAAAAGCAAAATTAAAAATTAAAATGCCTATATTTTCATTTATGCAAAAATAATCTATTTTCAAACTTCAGTTGTTTTAACAGAATGGTCTTAAAACAAGCATTTATTCTTCAGGTTCCTGGGCTATATAAATCTAGTTCTATGGATTCTCTTTCTACAACCAAGATCAAACCTCTAGTACCTGCCAGAGTCAGCGGGCTGAGCAAGAAGCCAGCAGGCATCCAGAAGAGAAAGCAGCACCATAATGCTGAGAACAAGCCAGGATTGCAGATAAAGATCAATGAGCTCTGGAAAAATTTTGGATTTAAAAAGTGAGTTGCCTTTTCCTTATTCTGAAATAAGATTATTCTTTTCCATAATTTCACTCTCTTTCTCCTAGCTCTTTCTAGTTTTGTATGAATCAATTTGTTTCTCTCACCAAAAGAGAATTATTTTTCTGTATTCCCTTTAGCCAACTCTTTATAAGTATATTTAATTTCAGTTTCTATACCTTGTTTTCATAAAAAGATGGGAAACTGAAAAACCAGTTTTCAGTCTGGCTTTGGGGGTCTCCCTGTTGTTAAGCAAATTACTTTTCCAGGCTGGAAGACTCTTGGCTTTCTTTTCTTCTTAAATTTCAGGGCTGTAATGAAGATAAAGTTTTAAACAAGGGGCAGGAGCATAGTGCTATATCATATTCCCCTAAATTACCACATTTAAAATGGGGATGTATAATTATGGTAAAGATTTAAAAAAAGGTAAAATGGGGAGAATCATTGAGTTTATATGATGAATTTATCAGACTTCTAATGTGGCAACTATTAATACTATTTTAAAAGAGTTAATCCTCTGTATAGCTACATTTTTTAAGCATAATACTTCCTTCTGTTAGACTGCAAAATTAGCCACAGAGTAGCATTGGTTTATAGTTAATTTTCTTGTTCTATTCAATAAAGCAAATGTGCTGAGTTTAATGAACATGTTTTTTCTTTAAGTTACGTGGGGTGATAGGAAACCTTACCTAATAGAAATATTGTCCCAGTTTGATGAGATGGTATGAGTGGAAACACTTTGTAAATAAGTAAGTGCTGGACAATTGTTTCTTAGTTTACATTATGTAAAGTCCATAATTAAAGCATGTAGCAGCAGTTCTCAATCTTACTGTTTTTGGGAACCCTTTACACTCTTAATTATTGAGGGCCCAGACCACTTTGGTTTATATGAATTATACTTGTTAAGACTTAACCATCATAGAAATTAAAATAGGCAATTGAAACACTTACTTATTTTAAAATAACAATAAGCCCATAACATATGAATGTAAGTAGTGTATTTTTAAGAAAAAATAGCTATATTTTCCAAAACCAAAAAAGAAAAGGTAAGAAAAAGTGGCATTGTTTTTACATTTTGCAAATCTTTACTGTCTGGTGTAATAGAACTCAGCTGGATTCTTATATCTGCTGCTACATTTGATCTCTTATGATTTAGTGTTTTGGTTGATGAAGGAAATGACCGAAATTTGGCTCTACACATATTTGTAGTTAGAAAGTATATATATTAATAACCTTTTTAGATAATTGTAAATTTTATTCTTTGCTATTATACCAAAATTCAACAAGTAGTAGTTTCTTAAGGTTAGTTGCAACACAGAATATGAAAACATATCAACTGACCTTTCATACTCTGTGTTATGTTATAATCCACTGATGGACTTTTAATGCATCTTTTACTTATGCGTGATATTGTAACATCACGAATTGGTAATTTGGAAAATATTGGTTCATTGAGTTGTACTTCTCTTTCCAATGTTGACATATTTTATTATAGAATATAAAGAAAAAAATCACAATCAGCAAAGCCTTAAACATTAGAAAACTGTTGAGTAGCAGATGCAGGTTTTTCAAAATTCTAATTTTCACTTGAAAGCTTGAATTTTATCATTGGCAACAAGTCTCAAAATACTGTTAGTATTTTAAAGTAACAGACACTCTATTGATTTTTTGAGAGGTCCTTTGCCAAATACCTAAATTTGAACACCTGTAGTGTCACATGTGCTTTTCCTTGAGATGACTTTGAGATGAAATACAAGTGCTTTACGTGTACTTCCCATTTGGTCACAGACTATTAAGAAGTGTACCAAAGGGTTGAGATTTAATAAAATTAATGATTTACTGCTTCATCAAAAACATTCTTGAGACTTTTCTTTAACTGTAAGTGCATGGAGGTGGAAAAATACCAGTGCTACTAGTTATTAGTTATGAAGTTTGATGCCACTGCCGGGTTCATGCTGACTCTCGCCAGCAGTTCTACTCAGTTCTGCTTTGCTGTCATCAGTACAAATGTCAGCACAGCAGAAAAGGCAAATAAAGTCCAAATATTGTACGAATAGTTTGTATCTTGGAAACTCCATGAAAGGGTCTTGGGACTCTCCAGAGGTCTGTGGAACAAACTTTGAGAACTGTTGATAAAAAGAAATTAAGGCTGCAACAGCACTCTTAAATGCCTTTTGGAAAATAGGACTTGTGTTTAATTTTTTTTGACAGGAGATATAATTACCTGTGGTATTTTCATAATAGGATTAAATTTTTTAGAATGTCCTTCCAGCAAAAAAGGGGCGGGGGGGGGTGAGGGAAAAAGGGAATAAAAGACAGGGCTTAGTCATTTGTTTGTGCTTCACTTACATTGGTTCTTAGCCACCTGCACTGAAAGGTGATTTTGAAAGCAGCAAGGAGCACTAAAATGCAAGACTCAAAATCTCCTGGGAGTACCCGGAGGAGACCCTGAATGTGTTATATAATGAACTGAAGCAGATTAGAATGTAAAGGGTCTAACCCTCTTCATATACCTCTATTTTGTCCAGATAGATTATTTCTTCTATAATATCCAGTACTGTAAAAACATCAATTTTATTTTTATTATATTTTGCAGAGACTCTGAAAAGCTTCCATCTTGTAAGAAGCCCCTGTCTCCAGTCAAAGATAACATCCAACTCACTCCAGAAGCAGAAGAGGATATATTTAACAAACCTGAATGTGTGCGCATTCAGAGAGCAATATTCCAATAAACACAGACTGCTGAGAGGCCACTGCCCATGAGAGAATCTTATCAATTTGAAGTCCATATTTGGGAGTGAGGCAATTACCAGCCTGAAAGATTTGTTCTTAGATCTATACCATTTTTAAAATAGCACACATTTTGTATATTAACTATCTAATTGTTTCTTTTGCTCAGCTTTTTAAATAGAAGAATAATTTTATCTTTGACAGTTTTTTGGAAGTTTTAATGTTAATTGGGCAAATCCCCTGACATTTATAAAAATCTACTCTAAAGATTTCTATAATGTTGTCAAATAGAAAGGTAGTAAGTGGAAAACCACAGTCCTAGGGGAAATCATTGTATTTCTCCAGGCTTTGAATTTTCCATCTGCCTTTCCTCTCCATCCTTTAGGGTTGAATTGAAAATAAAGTTGCTGGGGTGGGAGGGATAGTTGGAAGGGTTAAAGATCATTACACAAATGGGACAGTGCTCTGTTATTCCTGAAGTTTGGTTGGATTACAGGCTTACACTGAAGGAAAACTGTTTTCAGCCGCATATGAAAGGAACTACTTCTTGTATCATTAATATTCTTAAACTTCAAAATAGCCTCAGTTTTAATATATCTTTTTTGAAATGTGGGCTAAAAATTCCTTGAAATAGATTTAAAACTAGTGCCCTAAACACTACGTAAGATACTAAAGCTGCAGGGTCTGTGATATGTACAGTCAGCAAGGAAACAGGGAGATATCTGGAAAGAGAACTAGCTACACAAGTGAAGTTCTGAAGTGACAGGAAGTAGAGGAATTATAAAAGTATTTGTGAATATAGGGGATGAAGGAAAGGGAGCCAGAGTATTTTAATTTTTAAGTGAGACTTAGTGGTGGACCCTAGGAAAATGAGATTAGAATGGAACAAAAACATAATCAAAACTGTAAAAAACAAACCATAAAAACTGAAAACCAAAAAGGCCCAATCTGGAAAAGACCTAATCCAGTGAACAAAGCAGATGTGAATTCCCAATGAATGTTTCCTGTTATGAAACAAATTAGGAAGGTGAATCAAATATTATCTACAAATACTTATCTCCTCAGCCACTAAAAATGCCACTTAAATGGTGGGAAATGAATAAAACATATATCCCCAAGGGATAACAGAATGGAAGAGGAGACATCAGGCAAGGAAACTGATCCCTGAGTGGTAAGTGATTTAGCAAAGAAATGTTAATATTTCTAGTGGCAGAGAAGCCAACAAGAGGTGAAAGTCTAGATGGAAACATCGTGCTGGTTCCTCTGAAGCCAGAGGTGCAGAGTAAGGCTGAAACGGGATCGGTTTTGAAAACCTTTAAAAACAGGGTGGGAAAAGGGGAAGGTGGTAGAATTGCCATAGCGTTCAATCTTCTAATCCCCACATGACAGCAACTGGACAGCAAAGTCAAAAACCTGTAACAATGTTTACAACAAATTTGGGTGCTTTTGTATCTTTAAATCCCAAAATATAAGTGGGTGAAGACAAGTCACCGACAGCTGCCAGAACACAAGATGGTGTTGGCATCTAGAAGAGAGGAAACAGGGCGTCTAACGACCTGAGAACAGAACTTCAGAATAACCTTCGAAACACAGCAGGCCAGGTTGCAAACAGCATTTGACGCTGGGAGAGGCTTTGCCCACTTCAGCGGTGGATGCGCAAGCCATGCACTGCTGTCTGAAGGACTGAAGCACTAGCCCCTAGAAGTATTGACCCTTCACCAGGTTCATCCGGGCTCCCGTCCAGAACCGTGTCCCACACAAGAGAAACTGCTGGGATGAAGCCAAATTGAGCAAGAGAGATGAGAAGAAGGTTGAAATACAAGTAGCAGAAGGAACAGTCAACAAAATCCTCAACAGAATACCTTTTTTTGAACACTTAAAAAAAAAAGAAAAACCTCCAAGAAGCTTCTATGAATCATGTTTCCTTTTCACAGTCGAGGAAAACTAGTTTTCCTTAAAAAGAAACCACAGAACAGTTTTTAGATCAATCTTATACAAATTTAATTTAAAAAATCAAGAGCAGAAGTAACATCTTTACAATGAAAAGCTATCAGAAAGAGGCCCACAGAGCAGATCAAAACTAGTTCATTTGAAAATGTCCTAAAAGATATTAAGAAAGTGATATAAAAATATGAAGGAAATTTAGAATTGGAAAAATTCAGAAATAAGATAAACTCGGGAAAGCACTGGAAATAAAAACATTTCAGAAATGACTAGAAAGAATGCAAATGAAGACCACAGATAATGCCTTAAACAAGAGGTAAAAATACAGAAATGGGAAAATTTTTTTAAAATTAGGAATTGGCAAATAGGGAAAGAAGGCTCAACATGTAGATAATGGAAGTCTGAAACAACTATAGTTCCAGAAAACATTAAGGTTAAAAAATAAATGAAACAATATTTTTAAAGTGCACACTTGTACCTAAGATTATTGTACTTGTACCCACAACAGCCAACACAAAGACATAAATAAATACTATTAAGGAAGCAAAGACAAATGATACATGTAACAGACTTAAACCTTAGGTGTGAAAACGATTAGAATTCTAGAAGAAAATGTAGGAAAGACTCTTACAGACATTGGCCTAGGCAAAGAATTTATAAAGAAGACCCCTAAGGCAATCACAGCAACAACAAAAATAAATGAATGGGACCTGATTAAATTAAAAAGCTTCTGCACAGCCAAAGAAACAGTCACGAGAATAAACAGACCACCTACAGAATGGGAAAAAATTTTCACATACTACACATCAGATAAAGGACTGATAACAAGAATCTATTTAGAACTCAGGAAAATCAGCAAGAAAAAATCAAACAACCCTATCAAAAAGTGGGCAAACGACATGAATAGAAATTTTTCAAAAGAAGATATAAGAATGGCTAACAAACATATGAAAAAATGCTCAACATCCCTAATCATCAGAGAAATGCAAATCAAAACCACAATGAGATATCACTTAATTCCAGTGAGAATGGCCATTATCAAAAAGTCCCAAAACAACACATGTTGGCGTGGATGCGGAGAGACAGGAACACTCACACTGCTGGTGGGACTGCAAACTAGTGCAACCCCTGTGGAAAGCATTATGGAGATACCTGAAACAGATTCAAATAGACCTACCATTCAATCCAGCAATCCCATTATTGGGCATCTACCCAAAGGAACAAAGGTCATTCTATGACAAAGACACCTGTACCTGAATGTTTATAGCAGCACAATTCACAATCGCAAAGATGTGGAAACAACCCAAACGCCCATCAATTCATGAATGGATTAGTAAATTGTGGTATATGTATACCATGGAGTATTACTCAGCTATAAGAAATAACAGAGACACGACATCTCTATGGTTCTCCTGGAGAGAGTTGGAACCCATTATATGAAGTGAAGTATCCCAAGAATGGAAAAACAAGCATCACATGTACTCACCAGAAAATTGGTTTCCCTGATCATCACCTAAATGCACATTTGGGAATAATACCAATTGGATATCAGACTGAGGTGGGGGGTGGGGGGAGGGGATGGGTGTATGCCTACCTGATGAGTGCAGTGCGCACTGTCTGGGGAAAGGGCATGCTTGGAGCTCTGACTCGGGGGATGGGCGGTACATGAGCAACGTATGTAATCTGAACTTTTGTACCCCCATAATAAGCTGAAATTAAAAAAAAATTAGACAATCATCAGGCTTCCACAGTTATGCTTTATGCCTGAAGAAAATGAAGTAACATTTCTAAGATAAGGAAAAATGTGAGCTGAGGTTTTTATATCCAACAAAATTAACTTTCGAGTATAAAGGGCACAAGCTTACCCAACAAACAAAAATTGAGGAAATACTGTTCCCTTTAGCTCTTCCCCAGGAATATACCAGAAAATGAGCTGCAAGTCACCAAAATAGCTAGAAAAATAGTGACTTAAAGACTGGTGGTGAGCATTAAGCATGTTACTTATACAATTAAAAAGAGTATTGTATGCAAAAACACTTGGTTTAGCTGATGGCAGTCTGATATATTTATGGGATACTTTAATTCATCTTTTTTTTTTTTTTTTTTGAGAACCAACATTCTTAGTGTGGGAAAAAGGAGATACAGCTATAAAACAGAACATGTAAATTTTTTTTTAAATACCCTGGTAGTAATGAATTTGAATTGGACATGCTGGTATAAGTTCATGAATGTATATTAAATACACGTGTATATATTTGTATACATGTTCATAAGTTTGTACCATTCATAACAGGATTGTTAGCACATCTGTTTGGTTTTTAAATGCCATTTTATTTTTTCCACTAAAAGAAACCAGGGCTTCTTGAGAAAATAATCTGTGGCGGGAAACATAAAAGGTAAGCCTAGGTAGGACATCTTACCAGAACAAGGAGACATTGTCAAAAGCTACTAGGTAATTTCAAAAAGATTCAAGAGCCAACTTAAAGGGGCTCCCACTGTCCAAACATTTGATCTTCAAAAAAGATAATTACAATTTATTAAAACCCATCATAAACATATTAAAAATGATTGGTCACCACTGAAGGATGATGGAGTATTCATTATTTTGAAAAAGGGGAAAAAAGTATTTTTTTTTCTCTTTCCTCTATTAACTGTCCAACTCTTTGAACTGTACAACTGGGTAACCAAATGGTAGATGAAAGGGGGGAAATGTCTCTTTTTAGCGTTTTAATAATAAATGAGATGATATTGCCATTTTGCAACCCCCAATGGATCCATGGATTTAGACTTTGAGCATCAACTGCTATTAACATCACAAAAAGAGAGACAACCAGACATTTTATGGCTCCTAATGAAAGCACTTTACATCACCTCTGGTTTTGCCGAAGGGCTTAGAGATGAGTCTGATCATGCTCCTGGGTCCAGCTGTCTGCCAGATCGCAGGAGATACAGGGGACATGTTGAACTGAAGCGTTAGTATGCAATTAGCAAAATCCAAACTATGGGAAACTACAGGTTACATGTGGCAAAATTCAGACTCGGAAACTGTAGGTTAAGTGCTCTGTGATTTTCAACAGATAAACTGTACGGAAAGGGATAGGAAGGAAGTTCCACATTATAAAATAGGCAAAACTAAACTAGATTATTTAGGGATGCACAGTCTGGTGATAATAAAGATATACAAGGAAGTGATAACTATAAAAGTCAGAATAGCAGAATAGTGGTTTATTCTGGGGGAGGAGGAGTGGGAGAGCATTGATACTGGTTAGGACAAGGCACTTGGAGGGGATTCTGGAGGTAGCTAGCAACGTTTTATTTTATGATCCCGGTGGTGTTTATGGGATATTTGCCTTATGATAACATAATAGCTTATTAAGCTATTGTATTATCACCATATTATAAGACAGGTGTTGGCTTATCATGACTTCTTAAGCCATGTAGCTACTGTGTATAGTTTTCTGTATTGCCTGTTTTACAATATATTTTTTAAAGTACTAGTATTTTGGTACTTTATAAGGCAACTTACAATCAATGACATCTTCAATTTAATGTAATTGATTGTAAGTTGCATTATCATTTTAGGTACCATTGAAAGAAAAATCCATTTAATGACACTCCATCGACTTTAGCACATATTCTATTTTCAGAAATCGGAAAATGTTTACCTTAGAACAAATGAAATGCAGTAATTAGACACCACAGATCCTGTTCCTTATGCACAAAATCAGACAACTCTCCTCACCCCCCATAAACTGTAGTTTACTCTCTGAACAACTGGCACCAAACAGCTGCTGACCTTAAAAGACATGAAGCACCGTGGAGGGAAGGGTAAGGCACCATGCCGAAAAGAAGGGATAAAATGAAAATATACTAAACAGTGAGATTCCCAGTCCCATTTCCCTGTTTAACTCCTATTCTCTCTTTCTGAGATTCCAATTATACATATGTCAGACTGTTCAAAATTGTCCCACAGCTTTTAGATACTGTTACACTTACTTTCTACTCTTTGTTTTTCAGTTTGGGTGATTTCTGTTGACTTATCTTCAAGTTTACTGATTCCTTCTCTCCGTTGCATCTAGTGATGAGATCATCAAAGGCATTTTTCACCTCTGTTGTGTTTTGTTTTTAATTTTTAACTACACATACTGAGTTATACGCAGTTCAGGGTACATGTGATATTTTGACGCATGCATATAATACGTAATGATCAAATCAGGGTAACTGGGATATATGAAAAAATGCTCAACATCACTAATCATCTCTTATGTATTTTCTTTCTAGCATTTGTTTGACTGTCTCTTATAATTTCTGTCTCTCTACTAACATTCCCCCATCTGTTCATGCATATTGTCTGCCTTTTCCACTAGACTTTTAACATATTAACTATAGTTGTTTGAAATTCCTCATCTAACAGTCCCAGTCCCAGTCCCAGTATCTGAGTCTGGTTCTGGTTTTTTGTTTGTTTGTTTGTTTGTTTTATTCTTCTTTTTTTTTTTTTTTTTTTTTTTTTTAAGACAGGGTGTTGCTCTGTTGTTCAGACTGGAGTGCAGTGGCACAATCACAGCTCACTGCAAGCTCCAACTCTCAGGCTCAAGTGATCTTCTTGGCTCAGCCTCCCAAGTACCTGGGACCACAAGTGCACACCACCACATCTGGCTAAATTTTTTAAATTTTTTGTAGAGACAGGGTCTCACTGTGTTGTCCAGGCTGGTCTCAAATTCCTGGACTCAAGTGATCCTCCCACCTCTGCCTCCCAAAGTGCTGGGATTATAGGCATGAACCATTGTGCCTGGCTGTGTCATGTAGTTTTTGATTGAGTGCCATACGTTGACGTAGAACAGTAGTGATTGAGATAAATGATATTTCTGCCTAGAAGTGGACTCTTCTACTACTAGGTATTAATAGAGCAGGTAAGTCTAGTTAGGAGTTTAATTGGATTTAGGTTTTGTTGTTGCCATGATCTTCACAACTCTGTTGTCTCCACTCGGTGTCATTCTTAGACATGCCCTGTGTCCCTGGCTTCCCAATTGCTCTGTTCCTTCTCTCATGGTAGACTTCTAATGGTGTAGGCCTGTAACAGTTTCCTGCTCCTTTCCCACAGATAGGTTTGTTCGTTTATTTATTTTACTTTCCCTTTTTCCAGCTGCAAAGGGTTTTCATTATGTCCTGAAAAAAACGAGGTTTGCCGTTCTTGCCCCAGCAGTTTCAGGCTTTTGTTTTGCAGGGCAAGTAGTCCACCATGCCTGCACCCCCAGCAAGGTTTTTCTGTTCTTCTGCCCTGCCCACAGTTTTTATTTTAAGTACCCGCTGAAGCTCCATGGAGGAGTCTGCAAGCGGGTGCAAATTCCCCTTGTGCTATCCTTTGGCAATTCATAAGAAACCTCAGTAGAATTTTTACTTTGTTGTGTGGAGGCCCCATCTCCCTTCCATGCTCTGTGCCAGGTAAGCCAGTGTTGGCACCTGCCCTGCCTGCAGTCTCCCGTCGATCCTCGGAGTTCAGGATGCTTTTGCCCTGCAGTCTTAGCCCTCTGATGATTTAAAGAAAAGTAGATTATGCAGTTTCTCTTGTTATTAATGCAAAAGTGAATCTTTTTCCAGCTTCCCCCATCCTAGGCAGAAATGGAGCCCCAAATCTTTATTTTTTAACTGGTCATAGAGAACCTATTTCCTCCTCCCATTCATTCCCTGATCATCTCAGCCTAGACATGTCTAGAGACAGCCGTATCATGACCAGAAAAATTAACTGGGCCATTGCATAATTATATATTTAAAACAGCTGAGTCACTTATGGCCAGAAGCAGATCGTAGTCACTCCCTGTTCCACCCCAATACTCAATCTATTACATTAAGATACTGCTTTGTGACTAGATGCAGCTTTGAGGGTAATGCTCTTATTAAATGTGTCAATTAGATTAAATGTTATAATCCACTGCACCATAAAAGCATAATCCATCTTTGTTTCTCAAACTCCCAGCAAGATCCTGGTGATATAGTCAGCCTTTCACATTCTTATTTTTGTTTTGTTTTGTTTTGTTTTGTTTGAGACAGAGTCTCGCTCTGTTGCCTGGGCTAGAGTGCCCTGGCGTGAAGCTCACAGCAACCTCAAAATCCTGGGCTGAACCAATCCTTCTGCCTCAGCTTCCCGAGTAGCTGGGACTACAGGCATGTGCCACCATGCCCAGCTAATTTTTCTATATATTTATTTTATCTGTCCAGATCATTTCTTCTTTTTTTTTTTTTTTTAGTAGAGATGGGGTCTCGCTCTTGCTCAGGCTGGTCTCGAACTCCTGACCTCGAGCGATCCTCCCACCTTGGCCTCCCAGAGTGCCAGGATTACAGGCATGAGCCACCGTGCCTGGCCTCACATTCTTATTATTTAGTGACTTCTAAATGCCAGGTACTGTATATTGTATAGCACCTGAAGTCTTTCTAAACACATTCCAATGTTAACTTAGTGCTTCTTGGCTTTCAGTTTAGGACAGGCAGAAGAATAGTTGGAAGTGGCTAAAACTCTAAGTTATCTTGGAGAAGCCACTGAAAAAAATTGGTTGTCTTCTTTTTTCTCACAGGACAAACATGAGAGATTGACCTCTAACTCTGAAATTGCCACTCCACAGTTTGGTGAATGAAACAGTCAACCTTTGATTTATAAGTAACCATTTAAAGACTATTCCAAAAGCTCCACAAGAGGGCAGCTCCTCCACACTGTAATGGCTGAAGAGACGTTCCAAGCACCTTTGAGATTATCATGAAACCACCTTTTCATACGCTATTTTATTTTTATTTCTTTTAATTATATAAGACACAAATATATTCCCACTTATAAAAAAATTCCAACACTACAGATCAATTTCAAGTTTCTTTTGATTAGTACCCCTAATCCTAGTCCCCTCCCCTATTATCAGATTGGGGAGTATTTTCTTTTTTCTTTTTCTTTCTTTTTTTTAAAGACAGGGTCTCACTCTGTTGCCCACTTCAGAGTGCAGTGGCATCATCATAGCTCACTGCAGCCTCAAACTCCTGGGCTCAAGTGACCCTCCCACCTCAGCCTCCTGAGTAGCTGGGATTACAGGGAGGACTTGAACTCCTGGCCTCAGGGGATCCCCCAACTTTGGGCACCAAAAGTGCTAGGATTATGGGTGTGAGCTACTGCACCCGGCCTATATTGTTTTTGTTATGAAGTTTTGTTTTCTGTGACTTTTTAAAAACACCATTTTTGGCCGGGTGCAGTGCCTCAGGCCTGCAATCCTAGCACTCTGGGAGGCCAAGGTGGGAGGATCACTTGAGGTCAGGAGTTCGAGACCCCCCTGAGCAAGAGCAAGACCCCGTCTCTATTTAAATAAATAAATAAATAAAACATGAGTTCTGTAACTTTTTTATCCACATGTAATTTGAACATCTTTTTCTGTTAATGCACATAGATTATACTCTTTAAAATGCATGTGTCATAATCTACTTGTTTCTTAATGACACTGAGATTATTTTCTATTTTTTTTCAGAATTCAAACATTGCTGCGTTGAATATTTCAGTACTTCATTTTGAAAAAAACCAAAGATCCTCATAAGATTTCATGGTAATTGAGATTTTAAAGCTAATTTACTAATCCAAAGGTGGAGAATAATTTATGTAGGAGGGACACCAGTTCTTCTTTGTAGGTGTGATAAAAAATTCGGGTGTGAACCCATCTGGTCCAGGGCTTTTCTTTTTGGGAAGGTTTTTTATTGCTGTTCCTATTTCAGTTCTTGATATTGGTCTAGTCAGGAATTCTATTTCTTCCTGGTTGAGCGTAGGAGGCTCTGACTCGGGAGGGGAGGGGATGTGGGGGGCATGGGCAATACACATAACCTAAATTTTTGTACCCCCCATAATAAGCTGAAATAAAAAAAAAATACAGCTTGAAATTCCCCTCGATTCTTTATGTGCACCGTAAAGCCAGTGCCCTTGTCTTTGTGAGCGTCGCCTTCCCATCCAGGTGTGAGCCACAGCTGGCCTGGAGGGTCCCGGCCTCTGGGCAGCGGCTGTCCTTCCTCACACACTCACATCTCTCACACCCGGCTCTGACGCCGGTCAAGGTCTTCAGAGGTTTATAAAAGAAACGGGACCTTCTGAGCTCCATAAGCCAGTGCAGCCTTGAGGCTTTTTAAAATTAGGGTATGATATGTATAACGTGAAATTTACCATTTTACCCTTGTTTTTGAGACAGAGTCTTGCTCTGTCACCTGGGCTAGAGTGAGTGCCGTGGTGTCAGCCTAGCTCACAGCAACCTCAAACTCCTGGGCTCAAGCGATCCTCCTGCCTCAGCCTCCCGAGTAGCTGGGACTACAGGCATGCACCACCATGCCCGGCTAATTTTTTCTATTTTTAGTAGAGATGGGGTCTCGCTCTTGCTCAGGCTGGTCTCGAACTCCTGAGCTCAAGCAATCCTCCTGCCTTGGCCTCCCAGAGTGCTAGGATTACAGGTGTGAGCCACTGCGCCTGACCTATTTTACCTTTTTTAAGAGTACAGTTCAGTGGCATTAAGTATGTTCACAGTGTTGTGCAACTATACCACCATCCAGCCCCAGAACTTTTCATCTTCCCAAATTAAAACTCTGTACTATTAAACACTAATTCTTCCTCACCCCAGCCCCTAGAAACTTCTATTCTACTTTCTGTCTCTGTGAATTTGACTAGGTACCTCATATAAGAGGAATCATACAGTATTTGTCATGTTGTGACTGATTTATTTCTCTAATAATGTCTGTTGGATTTTTTTTTAAGAGGGTCTCACTCTGTTGCCCAGTCTGGAGTGCAGTGGTGCAATCATAGTTCACTTCAACCTCCAGCTCCTGGGCTCAAGGGATCCTCCTGCCTCAGCCTCCCTAGTAGCCAGAGCTACAGGCATGCACCACCACACCTGACTAACTTTTCTTTCTTTTTTTTTTTTTTTTTTTGTTGAGACAGAGTCTCACTTTGTTGCCCAGGCTAGAGTGAGTGCCGTGGCGTCAGCTTAGCTCACAGCAACCTCAGACTCCTCGGCTTAAGCGATCCTCCTGCCTCAGCCTCCCGAGTAGCTGGGACGACAGGCATGCGCCACTATGCCCGGCTAATTTTTTCTATATAGATTTTTTTAGTTGTCCATATAATGTCTTTCTATTTTTAGTAGAGACGGGGTCTCGCTCAGGCTGGTCTTGAACTCCTGACCTTGAGCAATCCACCCGCCTCGGCCTCCCAGAGTGCTAGGATTACAGGCGTGAGCCACCGCGCCCGGCCTTTTCTTTCTTTTTAAAATTTTTTTTTTTTTTTTTTTTTTTTTTGAGATGCTATCTCACTATCTTGCCCAGGCTAGCCTAGACTCCTGGCCTCAAACAATCCTCCCACCTTGGCCTCCCAAAGTGCTGGGATTATAGGCGTGAGCCACCACGCCCAGCCTGTCTTCCAGATTTATCCACAATGTACCTTCCTGTGACTGAATAAATCCCATGGTATGTATATACTACATCTTGTTTATCCATTTATCTGTTGATGACTATTTGGGTTGCTTTTACATTTGAGAGATAGTTGAATAATGCTACTATCAGCATGGGTGTACACAGCCTTGAATTTTTAAAAGAAGCTTTTATTCACACTTTTCAGGCTTCAGAAAAAGTCAGTTGTCCATAACAAAGGTAGATTTTTGTTATTGTTTATTTTTTTATTTATTTTTTTTTTTGAGACAGAGTCTCACTCTGTTGCCCAGGCTAGAGTGAGTGCCGTGGCGTCAGCTTAGCTCACAGCAACCTCAGACTCCTGAGCTCAAGCGATCCTCCTGTCTCAGCCTCCCGAGTAGCTGGGACTACAGGCATGCACCACCATGCCCGGCTAATTTTTTCTATATATATTTTTAGCTGTCCATATAATTTCTTTCTATTTTTAGTAGAGATGGGGTCTCGCTCTTGCTCAGGCTGGTCTCGAACTCCTGAGCTGAAACGATCCGCCCACCTCGGCCTCCCAGAGTGCTAGGATTACAGGCGTGAGCCACCACGCCCGGCCTATTGTTTAAATGTAAAGTCTCTTGGCCAGCTAAGGAAGAAGCGCCCACGGGGTAGACATGGGAAGGTCAGGACTTTGGGAGAAGCAGAGCAGCAACCCTGGACTCTGAATAAAGATTCCTTTTTCTCTTCTTTTAATGAGAGGATGACAGTCATTTCAAATGTTGAGGAATGAAAAGCCAATTAAGAAGCAAACTGGGCCGGGCGCGGTGGCTCACGCCTGTAATCCTAGCACTCTGGGAGGCCGAGGCGGATGGATCGCTCGAGGTCAGGAGTTCGAGACCAGCCTGAGCAAGAGCAAGACCCCCGTCTCTACTAAAAATAGAAAGAAATTATATGGACAACTAAATATATATATATATATATATATATATATATATATATATTTTAGCCGAGCATAGTGGCACATGCCTGTAGTCCCAGGTACTTGGGAGGCTGAGGCAGGAGGATTGCCTGAGCCCAGGAGTGTGAGGTTGCTGTGAGCTAGGCTGACGCCACGGCACTCTAGCCCAGGCAACAGAGCGAGACTCTGTCTCAAAAAAAAAAAAGAAGCAGACTGAGGAGATGTGTGGGCAGGTGCTGTTTGAGATTTCACTGCTGACTTTGACAAGAGCCACTTTAGTCCATTCATTGTGGGCACAGACACCCGACTGCAAAGGTTTAAGGAGCGTGTGATGAGGATTTGGAGACAGTGAGTACAGGTTCTTTCGAGAGCTCTCAAGGAGCCCGAGGAGAAGGAGCCAGCCCGGTGGCAGCCATGCAGGGGACAGGCAGGGTGAGGACACTGTTCTGTCTTCTCTAGATCGTCTTGCTGAATCCCTAAGGCTATTTTTTAAACTTGGCTTCTGTCTCATTCATTCCCAAGTGAAGAATCTGAGCATCAAAGGATTAAGTCGCTTGCTAATTAAGCAAGATTAGAACCCAAGACTGTCTGACTCCAAAACGCTGTATCACACACCTGGAAGAGCCAAAGGCAGGCTGTTTGTCTTAGGATGGGGGAGAGGAAAGATGATGGGCTGACGGGAGCAAGCCCCCCACTGTCTTCCTGTCACGCGTCCCCCCTGACCACCTTCTGCAGTTACTCATCGGGCATCCTGACACCCTCGCTCCAACAATCCTTCCATCCCACAGGAACCAAAGTACATTGACCTGACCCTACTACCTTTTCCCTGTCTCCCCCACCCCGTCCTTTCTGCTCGGCAAGCATTGCAGGCAACTCCCTGGCCACCACCCCTGCACCACGTCCTCCCTCGTCCCCCTGGTTCGGTCTTGCTTGGCAACACCTATGCGGCTGACTGAGGCTGCACACCCAGTCCTGGCAGCGAGTGGCAGGGGGACCTTTCCACCTGACCAGCAGTCGTCCCACTTGTCTGGTCTCTCCCCTCTCCTGGGTGACTGTCACAGGCAGTCTCTTCTTACCCACCCTAAGCATATTATAGCAACACAGATAGTATTCGCGACCTTGATAATAGGAGGGGTTTCTAGGGAGTGGTGAGAATAGGATTAGGGTGGGTTTAAGAGCCGAGCGTGCAGAGGGATTGGGGACAGTGAGTGGAGACAACCCTTTCCCAGTGTTCGTGGCAAAGGAGCCCAAGGAGATGAGCAAGTTTGGAAAGAGAATTGAGGGTCAGGATAATCGTCTAGACGCTGGAGCTACCGCGGTCCACAGAGCCCTGGGCCACACACTGCACCCCGCAGAGCGCCCGCTCTCCGCCCCTCCCCTGCCCCCCACGGCAGTGAGATCTGGGAATGGGAGGGAACAGCTCCAGGCACAAGAAGGGATTTCCTTTCTGTGTGAGAGCCACACTCCAGCTCCACCTATTCCTCCCCGAAGAGGGGCTGCACCCCTGGACTGCAGAGCAGCCTAGAGGCATCTGCAGTTGGAAAACCCAGGTCTGAAATAATTCCCACTCCCCTTCACCCCTGTGCTCCCTTGGCCTGTCTGACACACGGTCCCCACGGGCTGCCTCAAACACACAGCCAGGCGCGGCGTGGATTTTGTCTGGTTTTCCTGAAGAGGTCATTAGAGTAAGGCACAGCCATTAGCCGGGAATTTACTTTGCCAGTGTACCCCTGCCCCAAGAGATGAATCAGGAATCAGAAGTGACTGTGACACTTAAAGCAGTTCCAACCTCATTGTCCTGCTCCGCCTACTCATATGGAAGATGGGTAGAAAAGATAGATGTGAGGCCAGGCAGCTCACGCCTGTAATCCTAGCACTCTGGGAGGCCAAGGCAGGCTGATAGTTTGAGCTCAGGAGTTCGAGACCAGCCTAAGCAAGAGCGAGACCCCGTCTCTACTAAAAATAGAAAGAAATGATCTTGACAGCTAAAATTATACATATAGAAAAAAATTAGTCAGGCATGGTGGCGCATGCCTGTAGTCCCAGCTACTTGGGAGGCTGAGGCAGGAGGATCGCTTGAGCTTAGGAGTTTGAGGTTGCTGTGAGCTAGGCTGACACCACAGAACCCTAGCCCAGGCAACAGAGCAAGGCTCTGTCTCAAAAAAAAAGGAATACTACAGGAGTACAAATGCATTACTTTTGTACAGTTTGAGTCAAAGTTATAAGTGTGTCCATCCCCCAGATAGTGTGCGTTGTACCCATTATATGCGAATTTACCCGTCCCTTCCTCCCCCCTCCTCCCTGCTTGATTTCTGTTGACTTTTACTATCATAGGTGCACATGAGTATTGATCATTTAGTTCCAATTTAAAAGACAGTACACGTGGTATTTGTTTTTCCATTCTTGCAATATTTCACTTAGGAGGAGGATGGGTCTCCAGTTCCATCCAGATTGTTACAAAAATTATTAGTTCACTGTTTTTTATGGCTGCGTAGTACTCCACGGCATACACATACCACATTTTATGAATCCACTCATGTATCAATGGGCACTTGGGTTGTTTCTACATCTTTGTGATTGTGAATTGTGCTGCTATGAACATTTGAGTGCAAGTGTCTTTTTTAGAAAATGTCTTTTTTTTCGGGGCGGTGGTGGTAAATACCCAGTAGTGGGATTGCTGGATCAAATGGTAAGTCTCCTTTTAGTTCTTTAAGGTACATCCATGCTACTTTCCCTAGAGCTTGTACTAGTCTGCAGTCCCACCAACAGTATGTAAGTGCTATACATCCAATAAAAGGCTAAAAACCATAATCTACAAAGAACTCAAGCAAATCAGCAAGAGGACGTCAAACAACCCCACATCAAAAAAGTGGGCAAAAGACATGAACAGAAGTTTTTCAAAAGAACACAGACTAATGACCAATCAACATATGAAAAAAATGTTTAACATCTCTAACCACCAGGGAAATGCAAATCAAAACTACAGTAAGACATCACCTAACTCCATTGAGAATGGCTTTTATCCAAAAGTTCCAAAACAACAGATGCTGGCATGGATTCCGGGAGACAGGAACGCCTCCCAGTGGCTTTTGAGGTTCAGATAGGATACTGGTAAGAGCTCACACACCATGAGGGTGACATGGGTTAAATGGGTGTTGAAGGCTGCAGTGAAGGGTGACCAGCGGAAAATGTGTTTACTCAATAGAGCCACGTTCCTCAGCATGTGGTCCAGAGTAACACAACAGCCTGATATCCTTAAACTTGTGAGTGCAGGGCTATTCCCCACTGAGTCTGAGGAATGGCCTCCTGCCTTCCCCCAGCCAGGGCAGTGGGTGCTATTGGCACGCTGCGTCCTGCTGGATTCTGGGGGAAACGGGCTCTGTGACTTTTCACCCCTTATCATGGCCTCCTGGTTAGGATGAGGAGCTGGGTCCTCCCGTGTGAGTTTACTTTACACTCTACCCAGCAGGCCAACACTTGCAGGTTAGAAGCTCATAGGTCTCTGCTTTAGAGCAAGTATCTCTGGCCAACATAGTTGCTTAATAGGGTAGTTGACCGATGGACATCAACGTATCTGTCAAGTTTTTTCTTCGCTTTGTTTTGATTGGTATATTAATCTCATTAATTATGAAGCGGCATATCTCAGCCTCTGGCTGAGCTGATGGTAACATATATTGCTCCAAACTATTTTATTTTGATTCATTAATTAAACAAATATCTTTTCCATGTGTGCCCATGATGTTACTGTGTGATAAAGGGTATTAAGTGTGTCACGAGAGCAGAGAGCCTAAATTTGGAGGTCAGGGAAGGATTCCTGGAGGAAAAGATCTCTCCAGGCCGGGCGCGGTGGCTCACGCCTGTAATCCTAGCACTCTGGGAGGCCGAGGTGGGCGGATCATTTGAGCTCAGGAGTTCGAGACCAGCCTGAGCAAGAGCGAGACCCCATCTCTACTACAAATAGAAAGAAATTATATAGACAGCTAAAAATATATATAGAAAAAATTAGCCGGGCATGGTGGCGCATGCCTGTAGTCCCAGCTACTCGGGAGGCTGAGGCAGGAGGATCCCTTGAGCTCAGGAGTTTGAGGTTGCTGTGAGCTAGGCTGACGCTACGGCACTCACCTAGCCTGGGCAACAGAGTGAGACTCTGTCTCAAAAAAAAAAAAAAAAAGATCTCTCCAAAACGTCCCTGAGTCAGTAACAGGAGCATCCTCCAGTTGATTGCAGTGCCCACACGCCTTCCCAGGTCACTCAATATTCCCCAGAACCCACCGAGCAGGCCAAATGAGAGAGGCGACCCCGCAGTTGATAAGGAGACAGATCGATTGTTCAAAAAGCATAAAACAATAACCCTGTTTGCTACAAAGTTAGCAATAAGCCCAGCCCTAAAGGATGAGTAGCAGTTGGCCAGGTAAGGGGGGAAGGAGACTGTTCCAGTTAGAGGAAACACTGAAGAGCTGAAACGCAGTTTTCCTGCAGGAACTCAGAGGGGCCCCGGGGGCGGGAAATGGAGAGAGAAGCCGGAAAGAGGCCCCCGGGGCCTCGTTGCAGGGTTAAGATGATGGGACTTTATCTTAAGGTAAGACAAGGGTGTTACACATTTTAAAGGAGGGAAGGGCCACAATCAGATTTTAGTTTTAGAAAGATTGCTCTTGAGGTGTGCCTTGGAAATGCCGGAGGAGGAAGGTGAGATGATGAGATTTTCCTTTCCGTAAGAACCTAAGTCCACCAGGAGCTAAAGGAGGTCTACGGGCAACAAAGGAGGGTCCCACTGCAGGGTTTTAAGTGGGAGAGTGACAAAATGGGATCTGCATTTTAAAAGAACCACCCTTCTAGCAAGAGCTTAAAAGGTATAAAATGGCAAGCATCTGGGGAGACGGAGGAAACGTAGATTCAAGGCAGGAGTTGAGGTCTCCACCATGTCTTCCCTCCGCTTCCTTTGCCAGCGCTGCAGCCAGCCCCTGAAACCCAGACCCTCGGCGGAGACGGAGGACGCCCCAGCGCCCGGGGAGCCGGGGGACCCCCAGGAGGCCAGTGCCATCTCCTGGGAGGGGACAGAGAGTGAAAAGCTACAGGACAGCGCCTCTAGCGCATCCCTTCTTGCAGATGACGAGACGCCCAAGGACAACGCCGACCATTTCACCCTGCTTGGGAAAATTGACCCCATGCGAACTCTCGGTACCATCCAGAAGGCCGCGGCGGACATTTTCGACATTCTCTCTGGCGACAGAGCTGCGGACCACCCCCTGTGCGAGGAGTGCACCGACAGGCTTCTAGAGCAGCTGGACAGCTCGCTCTGTCTCACTGACCTTGACTGTGAGAAGTACCGGCGGTGTCTGCAGAGCGGGGAGCTGGCGGGCGAGGACGAGGACCAGAGGGACGCGCTGCGGGCGTCGTTGCGGGACCTGGAGCAGGAGGCGGCCAGGCTGGCCCGGGAGCTGGAGGACGTGGACGAGGACCGAGCTCGGGTGGCGGCGGGTCTCGAGGCAGCCCAGGCCGAGACCGCGGAGCTGGAGGAGCAGGAGCGGCAGCACCGCAGGGACTACGGTGCGCTCAAGGGCCAACAGCTGGAGCTGCTTGACGAGCTGGGCAGCGTGGAGAACCGGCTGCGGCGCGCCCGGGCCCAGCTGCACCGGCTGCAGGAAATCGACGTCTTCAGCACCACGTTCGAGATCCAGGCCGAGGGCCCCCTGGGCGTCATCAACAACTTCAGGCTGGGCTGCCTCCCCAGCGTCCCCGTGGGCTGGAGTGAGATCAGCGCTGCCTGGGGACAGGTGGCTCTGCTGCTCCTGGCCCTGGCCAACACCACTGGGCTGGCCTTTCGGAGGTACCACCTCGTCCCCTGCGGAAACCGCTCCTATCTCAAATCTTTAGCCGGTGACGACGCGGAGCTGCCATTGTATTACCAGGCCGGCCAGAAAGCTTTCTGCGATGACAAATTTGACAGCGCGATGGTGGCCTTCCTGGACTGCATGCAGCAGTTCGCGCAAGAAGCTGGGAAGGGCGCGCGGGGCCTCTGCCTGCCCTACCGGGTCCACGCGGAGAGAGGCGTGTTGGAGGACGCCGCGGGCGGCCGGGAATGCTTTTCCATCAGGACTCGCTCGAACACCGAGGAGCGGTGGACCAAGGCCCTCAAGTTCATGCTTGTGAATTTCACGTGGAGTCTCGCCTGGGCCTCGTTAAGATATCGTCGAAAGTAACTTTTTGGGCGGGTGCGGTGGCCGGTGCCTGTAATCCCAGCACTTTAGGAGGCCCAGGCAGGGGGATCGCTTGAGGCCAGGAGTTTGAGACCAGCCAGGGCAACACCCTGATCCCCTCTCTACAAAAACTTTGACAATTATTGGGCGTACTGGTGCCGGCCTGTAGTCCCAGCTACTGGGGAGCCTGAGGTGGGGGGGAATCCCTTGAGGCCAGGAGTTGCAGGTTGCAGTGAGCTCTGATCCAGCCTGGGCAACACAGCAAGACCCTGCGATGTAGAGTGTAAACCCCTCCTTCATCCCTGAGAAACTTTCAATAAACTTCTACACATTCTTTAATGCTCTAAAGTGAGAAGTATGTTTTATTGGACTGTTTATTGAGGTTAACTTTGAGGTGAGCCAGGCAGAATGGCTCACCTATAACCCTAGCACTTTGGGAGGCCTAGGAGGGAGGATCGCTTGAGCCCAGGAGCTAGAGGCTGCAGTGAGCTATGATGGCACCACTGCACTCCAGCCTGGGCAACAGCGAGACCCTACTTAAAAAAAAAAAAAAATCGCTGGGGAAAATTATGATTGTTCCATGACCTTTTTGAATATCTGCTGGTACCGTAGAAATAGCGTTGAGATGAGGGGTTGGTCAATCCCACGTCCCTACCCCAGCTGTCAGCCCTAGGTGATCTGTCCCTACCTGCCTCTCCACGTTCCCATTAGATCTCTCCCAGCTCCTTTCCGTTCTAAAACATGCCAAGCCCACCCCTCCTCTGCCCTTTGGCCATGTTCTTCCCTGTGTGTCAATGTCTTCTAACCATAAACTTCCTGAGGGCTAGTTTAGCTTTTATCATCCACTTAGGACCTCGAATAGCCCCTAGTACTAAGCATTCTATAATATATTAAGTAAAAAGGTTAATTTGAAAACTCAGAAAAATATTGAGAGAAAATATTTCCAAGAATATGCGTTCTGAATATACAAAGATTATTTCTGTGAAAATTTTATATTTAAAAAAATAAAACTTTCCACCAAAGATTAGGAAAGAGGATACTGGCTGTCAGCATTTCCATTTAGCATATGCTGTTGGTCCTAGCTAGGACAATAAATATAAAGTGAAAGGTATAAGAATTAGAAGGGAAAAAATAAGATTGCTATTTGCATATGGCATGACATGAAAAAATCAACAGATAAATGATTAGAATTAATAAGTGAATAAAGAAACTCATTGCAAAGTCAAAGATCAAATGTGTTTCTCTATATAAGCAACAATTAGAAGAAATTAAAAGCAGCTTAAATTACTAAATAAGAACAATCTGACAAAAAGCCCTTTGCACAGAAAATTACGTTATCAATTGCCCCTAGATGAGTGGTTAGCAAACTTTTTCTATAAAAGGCCAAATGGTAGATATTAACTTTTGAATAATGCAAATGTTTTATATATTCAAAACATTTTAAAATACATAAAAAGTAAAAGCAAAGCATAAAACAAAATAATGGAAACAAACCAAATGTATCAAAATTTAACATAATGGCATTTTTAAATGGATTATTTTACGTACTCTTAAAAAATAGTAATCTTAGAATATATTCTAGGGTAAAAAGTACTACAATAAAATATTAAACATTGGCTAGTAGTTCTATCAGTAGGAGTAACACGTATTTGTAATTTTTAATTATTTTATGCATATTATAGGTTAAAGCTATCAGCATTTGAGTTGGAAATATTGGTATGAATTTTTACATGCAATATGTGCATTTATTTGTTTTCTAGCTTTGTTTACTGAAAGGGCCTAGGAGCAATGACACCCCAGTAACCATAAGCACCCCCAATAATCAGATCTTAGTTTCTAAATACCACTCCCCATTTATAGAAGCTTCTTAGAGAAGTGGCTAATTCCAGATGTGGGTGGTGGGGTCCGGTGGGTGAAGTATAAGTGAGCTGATGTAATGTTTTGCCATAAATTAAGGAATCTATTAAAGATTAATGTGGCATTTCAGGAGAAAACAACCATCAATTTGAAATAGCTCCCACTGGTCAAATTTGGGGGACAATCTGAGTATCAAAAAGAAGGATAATTATAACTGCTTATAAAGCATGGAACAAACAAAAAAATCCATGAATCCACAGTGATCCTAAGAATGGAGGATGCAAAACATTCATTTGTCATGATCAAGGTGACTCATATGGCTAACTCTTAACTTAAAATTCAGCATTGAAAGGGGAAATTATGATGCCTGCCTTGCTTTTTTAGGAGAAACCGCAGCTGATCCCCAGATGACAAGGAAAAATTCTCCTTTATAGAAAAATGCCACCTAATAAATATAGAAGGAACAATAGAAAGTAACCCTTTTGCAACCCCTGATGAAATGACTGATTTGGGTAAAGACCATCAAAAGCAGCTGAAAGAGGACCTTAGGGAAGAGGATATTTATTTGCACAGTATCAAAACATCCCACAGATGAATGGCTGGCCCACTGACATTGCTTTATAATGAAGAGGTTTGCTGTCAACGCTTTAACCAGGTTATCAAATTTAACATTACTGATAGTGAGACAATCTAACATTATATGCCTCCTGATATGATGTATTAATCTCATTAATCTCATGGCATCACTTATAAAGTATTGCCAAGAAAAGTTTAATTTAAATCTTACCAAGCCCTTAGACCTATTTTCCAGTTTACTAGATGAAGTTAAATACCATCACACACACAAAAAAAAATCAGATTAATCTAGAATATGAAATTTTCCATAAGACAACTGAACTATAATAGTTTTCAAACAGTCATTTTTTTTTTTAAGTAAGAGAAATGTATTAAGCAGACAAACAAGACATAACAACCAAATAGAATATGAACTTTGAGAAAGAAAAAAAGCAGCCCCTGACTTCTGTAGCTGAGCTGGCCTGGCTCAAAGAGCAGGGTGATGGAGTTCTACTCAACAAAAATCACGTCACAGAGCACTAGAATACAAGGTCACTCTGTGGCCTTTATGGAGCAAGACAAAAACAAGACCACTCTGTCATCCTGTCTAAGAACAGACAAAAACAAGGACATTGTCCAAACCACAAAAAAGGCCAAACATTCCTCTTTCCTGCCTTGTTCCTTGTGCTTCTAGATAAAAATTAAGATAATCATAGAATTCTTGCTTTTTGACAGCAAGCAAGCCAGAGCAAAACCACTGCTTCCTTGCCTCTTCCTCCAAATCAACTAACACAAACCAAAGTCCTATGACAAAGCCCCTGACCTTAACAAGATGCCTCCTTCACCCCATCCCCTAGGGTGTGTTCCTTCCCTCATTGCAAAGAGCCAACAAATCTCCCTTTGTTCAAAGGATGCTTCTTCAGAGTCTTTGGCTGGAGGGCATTAGCAACTTTAATTAAACCCTGATTTGAAAAAAGTAAAAGACAACCGTAAGAGACATTTTGGGGAGAATTATGGAAATTTAAATATAGTCTGGGATTGGGTGATATTAGGGAATTTTGAATTTTCTTATGTGTGAATGGAGCCTCTGAAATACAGGGAGGCCCCTCTTGCCCGTGTTTAAGGTTTGTACTGGGTTTATCTATTTATATTCTTTTTAAATTTTTTTTCTTTTTTTTTAAGCATCAGTTTGGTGCAAAATCAATTTAATATTCTTATTAAAAGTGCCTGTTCCATCACATCATACTTAACACTGGATAGTAGCAACATTTAAACATATTTCCTAATTGACGACGTGAAAAAAAATCTCAGTGTTGTTTCAACCTGAATTTCTATAAATACTGTTCAACATTTTTGCTCAACAGCTCTGAGGGCTCCACTTCCACCAACTACAATGAGAATAGAAACCTCTGGAATTGTGCAGCATGGCACCCCTAGATACGACATAGTTTTAGGGAGAAAGTAGCTAGGAAAATTAAGAATATTAACCAAAGGGCATCTGAATGGTTGGTCAGCTCAGAATGCTTAACCGCTGAGATGAGGAATGCAAAAAAAAAGAATCTTCATAAAGGACAACACAACCTCCAAACCCCTCGTACTGCCATGGCAACAGGAGCTCGTGAATGATGTCATTGTAAAGGCAGCTGGAGACGCTCACATATGACTGTTGGGAGCTTGGGCTGGGGGCGGAGTGGGGAGTGAGGGCAAGATCCCACCACGAGGGAAATGGAAACCAGGCAAGGGAAAAATGTATGCTAATCCTGGTAACAAAAATAAAACCAGTCACAGCTGTTAGCTGTAAGAGAAAGGAAAAGGGAGTGAGCATATTTTACTTGTGCATGATGTCTTTCCTCAGATATTATTAAAACACACTTCACTATCATGAATTCATTTCCCCAGCACCACGCTGAGGGCGCAGTTACCCCATTTTATAGGCAATATGGTCAGCTCAGTGACTCATGGTTAGGAGGAAAAGGAATGGTAGGATAAAATGTTCCACAGCCCCCGGCCACAGTACTAAACATTGCAAACTCATCTCGACTCCCGGTTCTTCTTGACCAAAATTTCTCTACCCTTGCTCGTTAAAGTTTAACATTAAAAGAAAAATTTGCTCTCAGAACGGGGCAAACTGAAATCAATTAGTGAATCTTGGTAAAGGTCATGGAGAAGTTCCTTGGACTAATCTTGCAATTTATCTCCTTAGAAATTCCATCAAAATGCAAAATTACAACAAAATAATTAGAATCTATGTGCCAGGTGCTCTACGAGAGAGGGCTTTCTGGTTGTTGTGTTTGTTCGCTAGGGTCAGTGCCAAGCTCAGGGCACTGCTCACAATGGGTGCTCAATCAGTGCTTGTTGCGTGACAGCGGCACTCCGTGAATGGTGGCAGCTATCAGCCACGCTGGCTGGTCAATGCCATCTCAGTTAAGTACCAGCTAAGCAACTCCAACAAGTCCTGTGTTGTGGGACATTCTCCAATGACTTCCTTGGTCAGTAATATTCTTTCATTCGTTCTGCATGTATTTTCCAAGTGCATTTAGGTGCTGGGGGCTGCACCAGACGCTGGCTGTCCGGAGCTGTGGAATATCCAGCAAACACACTTGTTGACTTTAGTCTGGTGGAAGAAACAGATGCCAAATAAACCACTCACAAGTGGGGATTAAACTTACTATGGTGATAAGGACCGTGAGAAAGCCTGGGGCAGGGAAAAAGAAGAGAATAGGAAGAGTGAGCCCCAGGTAACAAGCAACGCAGACAGGGGTATAGGGAACCCAGAGAAGTGGGTGGGGATAGGCCATGCCAGGCCCTATAGCTGGAGTTTTAGATTTGAGCTTCTTTTTTTATTGCGTATATTTAAAGTATCCAACATGATGTCTTTATATACATATACATAGTTTAAATGATAGCTAGAGTCAAGTCAATTAATGTATCCATCATTTCACACAGTTACCTTTATTGTGTGTGTGGTTAAAAGCCACTCAAATCTACCCTCTTATCCAGTTTCCAGTATACAGTAGAGTATTATTAACTAGTCTTCTATGTACTTTAGATCTCTAGACTTATTCATCCTCCATAACTGCAACTTTGTACCCTCTGACCTACATCTCCCCATTCTTCCCCCTACACCAACATCACCCCCACCTCTGGGAACCACCATTCTACTCTTTTTCGACATATTCAACTTTTTTTTAGATGTCACACATAAGACAAATCAGCCAGTATTTTTATTTCTGTGTCTGGCTTATTTCACTTAGCATGACGTCCTCTGGGTTCATTCATGTTGTTAGAAATGGCAGGATCTCCTTTTCGAAGGCTGAATAATATTCCACTTTCCTTAGTTGTCTGTTGATGGGCACTTGAGCTGGTTTTGTATCTTGGCTACTGTGAGTAAGGCTGCCATAAACATGGGTGTGCAGATATCTCTTTGAGAAACTGAATTCATTCCCTCTGAGTACATGAAGTTTAATGTCAGAGCAGTGGAAACCACAATGGACCCCAGCCTGAGGAACAGACTGATTGGATTCACATCTCTCAGGCTATTGTCAGGGTCCCAAGTTTTTGTCCACATGCCGGACTCTTTGAAGGAACAATGGTAGAATTTTAAAAACCTAACATCAAATAGGCTGGATGCAGGGTGGCTCACACCTGTAATCTGAGCACTTTGGGAGGCCAGTGTGGGAAGATCTCTTGAGGCCAGGAGTTTGAGACCAGACTGGGCAATACAGCAAGACCCCATCTCTATTTTTTTTTTTAAATTAGCCAGGCATAGTGGCATGCACCTATAGTCCTAGGTACTCGGGAGGTTGAGGCAGGAGGATCACTTAAGCCCAGGAATTTGAGGCTGCAGTGAGCTATAATTGCACCAGCACTCCCACTCCAGCCTGGGGAAGACAGCCAGATCTTGCCTCTGGGAAAAAAAAAAAACAAAAAAAAAAAAACAAAACACTAATAGCAAATAAAAATAGCCTCCATTTATAACAGCAGCATGAGTCAGTCCAATCATACATATGGAAGCACTGCACATGCTAGGCACCTAACAACGGTGGCTAATGCTTATTTAGTGTTTAATCTGGGTCAGGCATTATTTTAAGCTTATTACACATCTTAACTCATTAAATCTCCAGTAAGTCTACAAGATAGGTGCTGTTTTTACCTCTATTTTTATAGATGGGGGTTGACAGATACAGAATTTTAAGTAACTTTACCAAAGTCTCAGAGCAAGTGTAGGAAACACAATCACGTCCCGGCAGGCTGGTCCCCAAACCAGTGACAGGAACTAGGATGTCACACCAAAATATGCCAGATTGGCATAAAGATTATTTTGAGTTGAAGCACTTGAGAATCAACAGATGCAGGAAGAGCTCTTATGTGCCTACTAGCAGGGCATAAATTTCTCATTGTGAAGGTTCCCGCCCCAGCCCTGGAGCTACTCTGACCACTGCAGCTGCAGAATCAACACCGAGATGAGTTTGCATAAACGGACCTTAGAGAACAGCCTTTATCTTTCACTAGTCTCCCTGTTTATTTCCTAGTCTCTTTCCACAATTTATTATCCTTCAAGCCCCAAATTCCTTTCTTTTGTTAAAATGATGTATAAACCCCCAAGTCTAATTGCTTCAAGTTTCATTTCTTTTCTGTGACCTCCCATGCATGTAAATATGAATAAAAATGGTATGCTTTTCCTCTCATTGTCTTTTGTTTTATATGCAGGCCCCCAGGCACCGAACTTCAGAAAACAGAGGAAAAGTTTTTCCTCTCCGATAGTAGTAACAGGGAGTCTAGATCACAGAGGTATTGATCAGGCCACGAGTCCACGTGGCTGCCCTGAGATTCAGACACATGGCACCCTGGATCCCAAACCACTATGAAAGCACTTTGGTGACAGCAAATGACCACCAAGTAAAGCAGACCTCAAACACAATTTAAAAACAATCCCCTTCAAAACCTACTTGCATTCTGTTCTCACAACTCTAGTTTTTTCTTTTTTTTTTTTTTTTCTTTTTTATTTGAGATAGAGGCTCATCTGTTGCCCTGGGTAGAATGCAGTGGTGTCATCATAGCTCACTGCAACCTCAAACTCCTGGGCTCAAGTTATCCTCCTGCCTCAGCCTTCCAAGCAGCTGGGTCTATTGGTGGGCGCCACAACACCCGGCTAATCTTTCTATTTTTTGTAGAAACGAGGTCTTGCTCTTGCTCAGGCTGGTCTGGCTGGAACTCCTGAGGCCAAGCGATCCTCCCACTACTGCACCCAGCCAACTCTAGTTTTTCTTGTCACTGGTGAAGAAAGGTCCTGCAGAGATCAAGGAGAGCTTGTTCCTGGTCCCACACACACCCGGGATCCCTGCCCTTCCAGGGCATGCTCCATGACCCTCCAGCATGTTGAGCTGGGGCAGCCTTGAATCCAGACCCCAGGACCTAACTCCAGGCCAGCGTTAGTCCCTTAACTGGCACTCCTAGGAGTCCCAGCCTCCCCCAGAATCTGCTTCTTATTCTCTTTATGGACCTGCTGCTTGGCTTGATATGAACACTTCTTTTTATCTTGCCTGCTTTTTGTCCCGAGGTACCTCTGATGGAGCCCTGACTTTCTGTACCACAGTCACAGCTGATACAGGATGAAGATAACACCTGTAAGCCATTATACCACAGAGATTATCAACAGGGCTGAAACCTCAAGCTCTTGAATGAAACAATATGGCAGCCTTTGTAGAGTTCTAGGCCAGCAGTTCTCCAAGTGTGGCCAGGCCTGCAACGACAGGTCACCGGGGAACTCATTAGCAATGTTCAGGCCCCAGCCTAGATTTCCTGACTCAGAGACCTTCAGGGTGACCTCCTAAGTGATGCTGAAGAGTGCTGATGTTTCAGCCACTGATCCAGCCAAGCTCTGCGAACGGTGGCCTAGGGGCCAAATCCAGCCTAGCACTTGTTTTTGTACAGCACGCAAGCTAAGAATACTTTTTATATTTTCAAATCACTGGGGAAAATCAAAAGAAGAATAACATTTTGGGACATATGAAAATTTTTTAAATTCAAACTTTGGTACCCATAAATAAAGTTTTATCCCACACCCATTTATTTACATATTGTCTCTGGCCGCTTTTGAACTACAATGTCAGAATTGGTGAGTTGTGGCAGACACCTTAGGGCCTAATATATTTACCATTTAGCCCTGTCGAGAAAGAGGAGACCGGACGAGAAAGACGAGACCAGACAGGACAAGGATAGAGGACGAGACCAGACTGGATGAGGATAAGGAGACGAGACCGGATGAGGAAGAGGAGACCAAACCAGAAGAGGAGGAGACTAGATGGGACAAGGACAAGGAGACCAGACCAGAAAAGGAGGAGGAGACGAGACCAGAAGAGGACGAGGAGACCAGATGGGACGAGGGTGGGGAGACCTGACCGGAAGAGGAGGAGGAGATGAGACCAGACTAGGAGATGAGATCAGACGAGGAAGAGACAGTACAGAAAAAATTAGACCAAATAATATTCATCTGTGAATGAAGAGGTATTTATGTTAGTGAAACATACCAGTAAATTTCTAGCTCCGCCATGAATCAGTTTACAGAAATTTGATGGTTCTTGAATTTCTTCCAGCGGCATCCATGCTGTCCTCGTGATTTGTTTCATGAGAGTTCCAGGAGTTATACTTTTTTTTGTTGTTGTTGTTTTGGTTTTTTTTTTTACTTCCCATGTGAACCTGGGTGATTTATTAATCTGTGAATATAAAGTTCTTCATATACAAATCAAAGATAACTCCCAGAGATAACTCATGGGAGTTCAGTGATATCTCATTGTGGTTTTTATTTACCGTTTGTGTTGGATTTACTGCTAAAGAAAAAGACGTACGGTCAAGCCAGGAACATAAGTCCTCTGTTGGTCTCGCCAACAGACATGGTAATACGTGCTTCGATCCCCACTTGACTTTACCAGCCACCAGCGGTGGCATATTCTATCATTGAGGCAATTTAAACTCCCTACTTAGTTAACTCTTTCTTTTTTTGAGACAGAGTCTCACTCTGTTGCCCGGGCTGGAGTGCTGTGGCGTCCTCCTAGCTCACAGCAACCTCAAACTCCTGGGCTCAAGCGACCCTCCTGCCTCAGCCTCCTGAGTGGCTGGGACTACAGGCATGCGCCACCATGCCCGGCTAATTTTTTCTATATATTTTTAGTTGGCCAGATAATTTCTTTCTATTTTTAGTAGAGATGGGTCTCGCTCTTGCTCAGGCTGGTCTTGAACTCCTGAGCTCAAATGATCCGCCCGCCTCGGCCTCCCAAGAGCTAGGATTACAGGCGTGAGCCACCGCGCCCGGCTGAGCTATGATTCTGGTTTCCACTTAAACTCAATCTGCTTTGTTAACCATGGCCAGTATCACGGAGTAAGGAATAAAATTCTGCATCTTTCCAGTCTTTGTCCTTAAGGACTGCAGACTCCGTGTTAAAAATATCCCAGATAGGCTGAGCAAGAGTGAGACCCCGTCTCTATAAAAACATGGAAAAATTAGCCGGGTGTGATGACGTGCACCTGTAGTCCCAGCTACATGGGAGGCTGAGGCAGGAGGATCGCTTGAGCCCAGGAGTTTGAGATTGCAGTGAGCTATGATGATGCCACTGCACTCTAGCCTGGCAGACAGAGTGAGAACCTGTCTCAAAAAAAAAAAAAAAATAATAATAATAATAATATACACAGACACTTGCCTAAAGGCCCTTTCCCTGGAAGAAAGCATCCCCCACCCAAGCCCGGGGGCAGTTTCTGGCTGACTCCTGGAGGTTTCGCTGAGATCCTCAGTTTTCCCCAAAACTGCCTCTCTGTGTTACCATGGAGACCGGTGCCTGGCCGGAGATTCACTCACTCCCCTGCCCCTACCACTTAGTCCATTTATCCAAGCTGAGTTCAGTGCAGGCTGCATCAGAGCCTCTGAATGACCAGCCCATCCAGGCTAAAGTCCCCTAGTTCTTACAATAAAGGCATCTGGTATGGTCTAGGGACTGAACGTTTCTGGGCAATTTTTAGCTCCAGGTCAAACACCCACTGGTTACAAAAAGAAGGGTCCCAAACTGGCTGAAACAAAGTTACACTAAATCCATTTGTCTGAGTCAAGTAAAATGACAGGCAATACTTAAAATGGTCCTGAGACCTGGGAAATGCTTCCAAATGGTGTCCCAGATCACCCAGTCCCTTCTCTCTCTCTCGACTGAAACAAAATGACCCACTCAAGACTTTCACCACCGCTGGGGGCCTGGGTCTGGCCAGCCGGGGCATCTCTGTGGCCCTGGAGGTTGGCGCTGGCAGAGAGATGACAGTGACTAAGCCGAGTGGCAGGAAGCATCCAGGTTGGGAGGTGTTCTCAGCTAATTTGGGGGAGCGGTAGTTTTCCTGAGGTTGAGGGTAAAGCGATAGATTTTAACCGCCGGGCCATTTAAGGAATGACAGGCCCATCTGGAACCCAGACTGCAAAGGGCCCCTGAGACTCGCAGCTTCCCTTTTTCTGGTGTTTTCGTTCTGTTCAAAATTTCAGCAGTGCTTTCTCATGGGCTAGAGTTCACGTCGAGAGGACACATTTAATGTTCTGTCTACTTTCCCCTGACATTTACATCTGATCTTCCCTTTGGGTGGGGCTGGTCTTTTCAGAAGTTCCATTATGTGAACTAAAATAAATTTTTATTTTTATTTTTTTTTTTTTTGAGACAGAGTCTCACTCTGTTGCCCAGGCTAGAGTGAGTGCCGTGGCGTCAGCCTAGCTCACAGCAACCTCAAACTCCTGAGCTCAAGGGATCCTCCTGTCTCAGCCTCCCGAGTAGCTGGGACTACAGGTATGCGCCACCATGCCCGGCTAATTTTTTCTATATATATTTTTAGCTGTCCATATAATTTCTTTCTATTTTTAGTAGAGATGGGGTCTCGCTCTTGCTCAAGCTGGTCTTGAACTCCTGAGCTCAAACGATCCGCCCACCTCGGCCTCCCAGAGTGCTAGGATTACAGGCGTGAGCCACCGCGCCCAGCCTAAAACAAAATTTTAAGGCTCACACCCCACCCCACCCCCACCGGCTGACTAAATGGACCCCCTTGTGGCCAAAGGAATATCCTAAAACTAAGTTGCCTGCCCAGGGAGGGAGTCAAGACATGCCTCATCATGCCCCCCTCCCTTCTTGGGGACATCCTTTGTAACCCATTAATAGGCCTAAGGGTATGCAAGACAAACCTACAGGTACTCAATTTACACAACAAATCTAGGTCCCCTGGCTTATCTCTGATAAACAGCAACCATGTTAAAACATTTCAAGCCTTTAGACAAAGCTTCATGTCTTTAACCAATTACAAGCCAAAGAATCTTTAAACCCACCTATAACCTGTAAGCACCCCCTCCTTCGAGACGGCCCACCTTTTTGAGCCAAACAAATGTATGTCTCCCACGCATTGATTTATGACTTTACCTGTAGCCCCTGTCTCCCTGAAATGTATAAAACCAAACTGTAACCCAGCCACAGAGAGTCCACTTGCTCAAGGCCTCTTGGGCGTGGCTCCGGATCAGGGTCCTCAAATTTGGCTCAGAACAAACCTCTTTAAAATTATTTTACAGAGTTTGGCTTTTCTCCATTGACAATTAGGAACTTTAAAATTTGGGGAGTTTATGTTTACTGGCAACAAAGTGCTTGGCTGTTCCTAAACCCACAGAAGCTACATTGTTGCCACCTGTTGGTATTCGTCTGCTCTGACTTAGATCACCTGAAAGCACTTGGGAACCAGTGGGTAGTTTCCCAGCCTGACCCAATCACTGAAAACAGCCACTCTTACCAAAATCCAATACTTTATTTTCTGCCTCTGAAGTTGACATTCATTGCGGGTTCTCTAATTTATCACCAAGTATTAACTACCTAAGATATACTTAGCATTGCTGGGAGCCAGGAGGATTTTTTTTTTTTTTTTTAAGTCACAATCCATGTTCTTAAGGAGTTTTCTTGGTGTTACGATGGTGTAAAGACATAGATAGACACACAATCACAGAAAATTCAAACATCCGTGGAGAGATTATTCAGTAAATGCACGCGTGACAATAGGTTAGGCATTTGGAAAAAATATGGAAACTGGGTCGCTTATTCTGTTACCAAAATAAATTCCAGTTGGTTCAAATACTTAAGTTGCAAACATAATGTAAGCATGGTGTGAGAAGTATATACAGGATGAGCATATACTTTTTATAACCTTAGAGTTGAAAGAGTCTATTCAAAAACATGAACCTCAGAAACCACAAAGGAAACCACATAAAAATACAAAGCATCTATTAATACATGAGAAAATCTGCCTTAAACAAGATCAAAAGGAACTGGGTGATTATTGTTAATACACATGGCATGCAATGAGTTAACTACTCAACAGTAATCCATAAAAAATTATGAATAAACTAAAAGAGTAGTCATAATTCACAGAAGTTCAAATCACCAATTAATTTTAAGTACCTAAGTAGATGTAAAAAAAAAAAAAAAAAAAAAAGGCAAAAACCCAGACTAAAAAATGCCTGAAGGCCAGGTCAGTGGCTCATGCCTATAATTCTAGCATTTTGGGAGGCTGATGTAGGAGGACGCTTTAGGCCAGGAGTTTGAAACCAGCTTGATCAAGAGCAAGATCCTGTCTCTACAAAATATTTAAAAATTAGCCGGGCATGGTGGTGCACACACCTGTAGTCAGTCCAGCTACTGGGCAGGCTGAGGCAGGAGGATCACTTGAGCCCAGGAGTTTGAGGCTGCAGTGAGCTATGATGATGCCACTGCACTCTAGCTTAGGAGACAGAGTGAGAACCTGCCTCAAAAAAAAAAAAAAAAAAAAAAAAGATTGAACTCTATCACCAATTGACACTTCAGCTTCTGTCCTGGTTTCTTGAGTCACGTGTTCTCCAACGGCTCCTTCCAAGGACGCTGCCCCTGGAACCCAGCCGTCACTCTGAGAAGCCATTTGGAGTCACGCCAGTCTTCCGTCCCAGCTGGGCCCAGGCTTGAGTCATCCCATCCCAGGTGCAGGACATGGGAATGAAGAAGCCTCCAGATGATCCCAGCCATTCCAGTCACTCCCAGCCTTTCAGTCTCCCCAGCTGAGTCCCCAGACACCGCGGAGCAGAGACAGACCGTTGCCACTGTGTGTTTTCTGAAATCCCCTCACCCACAGACTCCATGAGCATAAAAAAGTGGTTGTTTTAGGCACTGAGTTTTGGCTGGTTAAGGAACCAGGCCCACCCTAAACAAGGCAGCCGAAGAAGCCACTGTTAACCGCTCTGGTTAATATACGAGGTGAAGCTGAATCGGGCAGGATCTTGGAGACCAACAGAGCACGAGCTCACCCAGCTACACACCCAGGGGAGGACCCTGTTCTTGCAGTACGGTGACAGCCTTAGCTACGGTGAGCCAAGAAAGACCAAGCAAGTGGGGACGGCAGAGAGCAGGAGGAACAGTGCCGGAGCATCCGCGGCCAAAGACTCTCGTTAAGTTCAAAGTCAATCCTAGGAAGCAGATTTGTTTGAGAAGAATATTCATTGATCAAGGCGAAGCAACGAGGCTATATCTGGAGAACGAGTCTGGGAGACAAAGTTTTTGCTCGGTAGGTGGCAATGATGACTCGAAGGATGACAGTTAGAGGAAGCAACTGGAGGTGGCAAGTCAGGAAGGGGAAAGACAGCCGCAGGCAGGAGAGGGGGCAGGCTGGACCCAGGGAGCCGGGAACATCTGGCCCCAGGAGACCTGCCAGTCCCAGCACTGCTGAGGGACCTGAGGGAGATCACACCTTCTCTGAGCCTCACCTTCAACAAATGCTCTCTCCCCAACTAGAATGCTGCCTCTTTCCCATCCTCTCCCTCCACTGGCTGTAGCCCCCCTGCAATCCTGTTTGTAAAATTCTTACACCTTGGGAGCTTCTGCTCGGTCCCCTTTCCCTCTGCCTGGCATGTTCAACCTCCCCCACTGACCTCTTGTCATCATTCTGGTCCAAGCAAAAATAACTCCCTCTCTGACCACCCTGGAGAGTGGATTCTATCTGCCAACCACTCTGGATTTTTTTTCCTCTTCTTTTTTAATTGTACTTATAAGTATCTGAATATTGTCTTTCTTCTTTTGCTAGCGTTAAAGTGGGCTCCATAAGGGTTGGGACTTTGCCTATCTCATTCAATGTTGTATTTTCAGGACCCCAAAGTATATAGTAAGTGCCCAATTAATGTTTGCTGAATATGAATAGATAAAACTCCTTCCTGGACAAACTCTTATCCATACTTCAAAACTCAGCTCACGTTCAACTCCCTGTAAAATCTTTTGTGACCAACGCCCTCCAAGCATGGCTGGAGTTCTTGCTCTTGTACTGCTGCTGAAACACCCCGCTGTTAATGCATTCATGAGGTCCACTGCACCCCTAGTTTACGCCTGTCCCCCTCAACACTGCAGCTCAGGGACCCAGTAGGTAGTCATTGAGCAGAGTTCCCCCTAGTTAGGGAACCTGGCAGGGCTTCTAAATCCAAAGTCCCCGACCTCGGGTCCTGGTAGCCCATGTTGTGTGAATCTGGAAAATGTCCTTGGCCTTTCTGGGCCTCAGTTTCCTTATCTGCCACATGGTAATAGAAGTTAACCACAGAGAGCTGTGATGAGGAGCCAATACATGTAGGTTGCTTAGAACAAAGCTTGGCACATAGTAAACGCTCCAGTGGTTTCAATGACTTTATGCTGAGAAGTCACAACTTTGGCACAAATGTGTGTGACATCGACAGATGAAAAGGGGATAAGAGGAAATAAGCAGGTAGAGGGAATGCTGGAGAACTGGGATAGTCTCTCTAAATGACACAGGTAAGGGCCCTCCCAGGTGAGCTGACCGTGTGGTTCCACAGGGATCAGCCTACAGGCCAGAGGTTCTGTGGGACCGAGCCATGGATGGGACTCCTGCCCACGTGCAGAGGGGTGACACCAGCTCCTCAGGGTCCCGCCCACCCGCACCACAAAGGACACTTACCGTAGTATCTCCAGCTCATCACGCAAAACCATCACACAAGCTAGCCATCTCTCATTCAGAAGAAAGTCACGATGTACAAAACTTCCAAGAGCATTTTTCTTAGAGAACACAAGAGCATGGGAACAAAGCAAGTAAAGCAGGACGAACCCCAGCTTTGCTGTCCCTGGTTGGATCTGATCACCCCACACACCTCCAGTGTCCGCAGGAGAAAACCAGCCCCTTCTGCCAGTGTCTGATGCATCGGTCCGAGGACAAGTTCTTCCTGACAAGGGCTAGAGATGATTGCGAGGTCTGTCCCCGAGGAGGCCCCCAGCCTGGGGGGCTGCCGACCCCATGCAGCCAAACATCTCCTGGGAGGCGTAGGTCATGTACACGAAGCCGTCCTCGTCCTTGTAGTCCCTGTAGATCTCCGCCATGGTCACGCTCGTGCTGACCAGGCTCTTGTTGTTCACCAGTAGGTAAAAGGCCTCGGTGGCCCTCAGCACCATGCGGCTCCTGGGACGGGGAGGGGGGTGGTGAGGGGCCGGCCTGGGAGGCAGCCCAGGAATCTGCAGGGCCGTGGTGCTTGAGGAGCCTGGACTGCTCCCTCCTCCTTCCCTGGACACTTAGGAACCTCAGGGCCTCCGAGTTAACTAGGAGACCCCGTTGTTAACTAGCAGTTGTACCAACACAAAAACGCTAAGCAAATAAGCCCCGGAGGAGAGGACATCAGAATACTCTTAACTCATTAAAACAAAATAAAAAGATGAACATGCATTCCTAGAGAATTTGCAGAGAAAACAGTCTGTAGCAGCTACACAACTTCCAACAGGACTTTCCAACCCTGTGAAGACATACCCACCGGGTATGCTTTACAACTAAATTATTTTTTATTGAATCCATACATCAGGTGACTCCCCTTAACCCTCTTAAGCTTTCAAATTGCTGCCTTTCCTTGGCGGTGTCTGTGCCCGAACCCAAGGAAGGAGCGTGTTTGGGAGATGGCTTCCTTGTCTCTCCTCTCAGTGTTCTCAGCAGGGAGCTTTTGCTTTTCTGAAGAGGTCCCCACCCCCGGGGTGCGCACACACTCGGAAAAGGTGCTGGTCCCTCTGCTGGGGACGGACAGACGAGGTTTCAGGCAGGATCTTCTGCACTAGTTTTAGAGCTAAGACTACTTTCAGAAATTCTTAGAAATGTTGGCAGCTTTTGCTCTCTTTTGATTTGCTGTCTGAGGGGTTCTCCTCACTGGTTTAAAATAGAATACTGCTAACAGTGGGTGCTACAGAATCTAAAAGATGAGTCACACAAAAAAGTTCTCTTCCCTTTCTTCCCCTGGAATGCTCCCCATTCCCTCCCCTCAAAAAAAACAAACAAACAAACAAAGAAAAACCACCAAAGAAAATAGAAGCCCAGGTACACACAGCACACCTTCCTCCCCCACCTGCTCGTGTCACCTACCGGATGATGCTCAGGAACTGGGTCATGGTCAGCTCCTGCGGGACCAGGAACTTGGTTTTGTCCAGCAGAGGCAGGAACTTCTCCCGGGGGTAGCGCTCCACTATCACCTGTCAAGAGTTCCGACCCTTAATAATGGGACCCAGAGTTCTGTCTTAGGAACTTGGAATAGAGAGAGGCAGGTTATTGGCTGGGTTTTTTTTTTTTTTTTCTTTTTGTCCCCCATACAACAGGATCCCAGGCACCCCCTAAGGAAGTATAGTGGAGTCTTACCGGGATCTTGTTTGGGAACTTTGCCCGGATTCCAGCAACTTCCTCCTGTCTGGTTGCTGCGAATATTGCAAGCCCAAAAGAACAAACAGACAATAAGACAAGGCTCTAGCCTCTCCTCTCTCTCAAGCCACCCAGAAAGCTACCCCAAGGACTTTACCTAAGCTCTTCCTCTGCTTGAAAGTTCTGAGACTTGGGATTTTCTGTGGAGGCGGCATTTTACTCAACAGCTGTGTCTGTGTCTGTCTTAAAAATGCAAAAAAAAAAAAAAAAAAAAAAAAAAATCCCACAACCAGGACCTAACTCATTCCACCAGCTGCTTCAAACTGCCTGCAGGAGCCTAAAGGAGGCCCTTATGTAGGGCTGAGTGACATCAGGCCTCTCCCAACCCTCCCTTCTCCCCCCACCCCCTCCCTGGGCAGCGGGAGGTCAGTGTGAGGATGGAAATGGAATAGCCACCTGCTCGTTGGTCAGAGAGAGTCACTCTGCTCATGAACAGTTCAAGATTGTTTTTGCTAAAGAAACCAGGGTTCGTAATGAAATCATTGGCTATGTAACAGAGGGAAGGGCCTGAGGAAAAAATCATAAAGATTTTCTGTCTCTTTAAAACTTAACCCCACTCTTATTGGGACCTGTAGCCTGCCCTTAAGCCCTTTGTTAAAAGAGATGACTCCCAGGTGATGCCAGCCCCCCAGGTGGGCGGCTGGCAGAGTTCACGGGGCTTAGTCTTTGGCAGAGATAAGATGATTAGAGTAATTAACCACAATAGCCCAGAACTGAGGGTCCGTCCCTTTGAAAGTTCTGTATTTTTACCTGTGTGCAGGGAATTTGGATTTTGAGATGAGAAGTTCTGCCATTTTTTCCTCCTTTGCCGGCAAAGTGATAAAAAAAAAGTCTGTTTCCTCATCCCCAGAACACTCGTTCTCATTCTTCTGATGTGGCCTCCAGGACAAGGGCCGAGTTTTTGGTAACAGCTATGCACTCCAACAGCCTAGATCCGGGCCAAGGATTTTGGAGACGTAAAAACTGCCTGTGCTAAGGACGTTGTTTTACTTCTGCAACAAACCATCGAGAGGGAAGCCCAAGATGGATCCACTTCACCCTGGAATGTGCCGTATAATTCTCACAACAGGCCTTGCCATTTTTCACAGCAAGAAACCTATACTCAGAAAGGTTAAGTGATTTCGCCCAGGGTCACACAGCTAGTAAAAGAGACAGGTGGGATTAAAACCCAGAGGTGTTGCAAGGTAGTGCAGGCACTACACTCCAGTATGTGCTAGAAACAGGCAAGACAGCCCTACTAGTTCCCAGGGTCCACGAGTGGCTTCCAAGTGCTTCTGCCCACCCAGGTCGCCCTCCAGACTCTGAGTAAACAGAAGGTTTAAGTTTCTGCATTGTTAACAGTACATACCATGGTTTCCCAGCAGTCGTTTAACGGTGAAGAGTCTTGGAATGAATAAAGAATGATATGGAAGAAGGAGATAGTGTGTTCTCCCCATTTTCTGGCTGAATTGAAGGGTTTGGATCTCAAAGCTTTAGGTCGATGATCAGAGATGGACAGCAGGTGATTAAACGATGGTTCACTGAAGAGAGAAGTGGCCACATCCTCTCTGTGAAACAAGTGGGCGTGCCCTCAGGTGTGATGGATGGTAAGGAGCAGGTGTGCCGTGCTCTGTGGTCCGGAGCCTTTCCAATCTGCAATCTCATTTAAATCTACCCAGTTGCCTTGTGGGTGGGAAGGGAAGGTGAGAAGGGCAGGTGGGATGTTTACTTTGCAGAGATCAAGGACACTCAGCCAGAATGCACTGAGTGGGGACTCAACCCAGACTGTCCCAGTCCCAGGGGTAGGGCCAGACTCCAAGACCAAGCAAACCGGGTTCCAGGCCTGACCCTCCTACTTATTCACTTTAATTTCTGATCTTGGATAAATGACTTCACTTTACTAAGTATGAGGCTTTTATTTTTTTTTTAGAGGGCTTCTTGAAGGAAACTAAGTATGGTTTTTAATGATTCTGCTAATCCATAACTCAGAGTGGTTCCGTGCGACTTAAATGAACTGGTTTATGTAAAGCAGGTAGCATACTGCTTGCCACCAGATCCGGTCCTCATATACTCATTTCCCCCACGTCCCCCAAGCCATGCCTCTGCGAAGTCCCCACAATCCCGGGAAACATTACTTGCATTCAGGTGTGGAGACTGAAGGCAGAGGCAGAAGGAAATAGCACTCAGCTGGGGCCAGGAGAAAATAAATTCCAGCTTCAGCTTAGGTCAATCATTTCAAGGGCTTTGAGATGTTTCCCACCTGCCTTGCGTTTGACTTTCTGAGCTGGGGTGTGGGGATTACTAGACCAGGCCGGCTACCGCTCAGGATATAATGGAGATGAGGGGTTACAGAATAAAGCACTTGAAGAGAAATGAAATGTAGCAATACTCACAGAATGCATCATCATTCAGGCACAGGAACGAGCAGACTGTTTTTTCTTTTGTTGAAAGGTGTTTCTTGAGGGGAACAGGGTGTCTGGGGTGCTGTGTGACTCCATCACGCTCCTGGCGGTGGGGACCTTTTGGCTAGGAGGTGACCAAAGCCACACAATACTGATGCCATATGGATCGTGAGGAGGAGAGTAGGAACAGCTCTGTGCAAAATGGCTGGAATAAGAGTGCCCTCGCTTAACCCAGAGCCCCAGCTACTGACATTGTAACAAACAAAAAAGTGACTCTGCTCACGATGTAGATCAAACACGCAGAGTAAGAAATATCACGCTTCGCAGAGCTTTCCCTGTCCTGCAGACAAAGCATGTCAAGTGAGAGCTGGCTGAGGTCATTTGATTTCCATTGACCCACACTCTCACTGCCCCCGGTCCCACCTCTGTCTTCTCAGACCCAAGCAAGTCCAAGAACCAGAAAGAGCAAGCTGCAAAGATCAGAAACGGCAGAGAGGGGAACGCTTGAGACAGGGATTAGGGAGGAGGTATTTATTCCTTTCTGCTACCAACATGCTCAAACCTCCCTTTTCTTAAAATAACAACTAGTTAACCCTCCCTTGACTGTACTAGGCGTTTAACTGTCATGGAAAGAACTTTGGAAACAGACTTGGGTTCTAACTCTTGCTTGCCATGAACTTCTTTGAAACTCATTATTCACTAGCAGGATGGATATGGTTTTACGCATCTCACGGAGTCGTGAGAGGATTAAACGTGGACATCTATGTGATGCGCACACACACAGATGGGATGACTCGGCTGGGAGCTCTCACACCACTCACGCCCGCGTAGCTCGGAGCCCAGCCCACTCCGCTCACACCTCCTGGAACCTCTGAAAAGGGTTGTCCCAGCTCACTCTTTCCGCTTAGCTCCCCGCCTCTCCATGCCTTCAACTCCTGCAACCTGGAGTCTGTCCCAGCACTCCTGCGATGCTCCCGGGAGGTCGGCAGTAATACACACAAGCACCTCTTTTTAGTCCTTATCTTATATGATCTTTGATCCTTCAACATTTGTGATTGACCATCTTCTGCAAACTTTCTTTTGGATTCCAGGACGCCGCATTCTTCAGCTTCTTCCCACTTCCCCTGACCTTCCTTCTTAACCCGAGTGCCTCTTGCTCGTTCACAGAGCCACTGCTCTTAGGGCCCCCAAGACAACCCAGTTTCAAAATTGACATCCGACACGTGCAATGAAGACATGTCCTCACTCTTCTGAAATGTGCGCAGAAACCTTCACAAAGCTCCTCTGCATTTTTCTCCCCAGCGTGCAATCTTGCATAAAAGCTGCAGACTTGATATGCAAACGGAGTTGGAGATGAGGATCTTAAAGGATCATCATTTCTTCCAGCCCGATCGCTGCCCCAGCCCTTGCTAGGTCCAGATTTCAGCGCTGCGAGCGCCTCTCCTCCTGCCTCTTGATGGTGGCACCGTCCCGGTTTCACCCCGATCCTCCTCTTGCTCTCTGTGCTCTCCTCCATTCCCGGGGAGTTGCCTCAGGTGACTCGGTTTTTGCAATGGGATTAAAAATAGGCCTGCCTCTTGGCGAGTGTGGGTGTTTGGGGCTGAGAGAGTGACTCACATAGATCAGTTTTGCTCCCCGTGGCTGCTGTCATTCATTCTTCCTGGCTACAAGCTCTGATTTCAGTGGGGAACAAGTCTGGAAAGTTCTAACGATGTGGAAGTGAAGTGTGTGCATCTAAAATAAGAGCAGCTGCCGCTGAGGGCTGAGCAGAAGGAAGACTTCTTCAATGTGTCCGTTCCATGGAGGAAAGGGGATCTCAAGGCCACCGCGGGACGTTGCCTGACCATTAAACCTTCCCTGGTCCTTGTGGCTTCTCAGAGTGGGGGAGATGTGAGACGCAGAGGGGGATCCTGCTATTACAGAGAGGCCCGGACACCTCCCGGCCTAGATGAGACTCTCAGGGTGGGAAGCATAATGCTCACAAATTCAAGGTCGAAAGCTGAAACTCTGGCTGGGTGTGGTGGCTCACGCCTGTAATCCTAGCGCTTTGTGAGGCTGAGGTGGGAGGATCATTTGAGCCCAGGAGTTCGAGGCCAGCCTGGGCAACACAGCACATGATAGCTATTAAGTGACTGCAGGTGAGACCTTTGCTGTCTGTGCATCCCCACTCGCTAGCACAGAGCCTGCAACATAGTACGTGATCTGTAAAAGTTAAATAGATTTATCTGCATGCAAATTACTGAGGACGAAAATTACCCAGCTACAGAGTAGTACTGGCTGAAGCCCTGCAGCCAAGAAAGGCAAATTCAGATCCAGGATACATGTTGTTTACACTCAAAATGAATTGCAGCCCCTTCCCGGGGCGAAATGAGGCCAGCGTTGCCTACTTGCCACTGTACTTGCCACTGAGTGGTCTCCTTGAGGACTGTGTTCTATCAGGGCCTCAGCATCCATCTCTGTTGCGGAGCGATTGGACATCTGGCAACAGTGCGGTGCCAGCCAGATCAGAGCTGGTGACCCAGGGTCCACACTGCTGAACCCACCCATAACCTCCATCCCCGCCGCCGTGCATACGCGTTCATGTACTCATTGTTCCAGTCTTGGGAGAAGTAGGCGATCAGCTAGCCAGATCATTCTTTTGGGTTCTTTAGTGTCTCCTCTGTGTGAATGTTCTCTGGGGACATTAACACGGGATACACAGATCTTCACACTTCATGTCTACACTCGTAGATCTCCACTCATGTCCCTTTCCCGGACTCTTTGGTCCCCTAGTTTCAAGATTCTCTTCTTTCAGCCCAGGACCACTCAGCCAAGACATTTGCGACTGCCCATGAGTCTGTGTTTACCCAAGCGAGTGACTGTGTGTGCCGTCCAGAACTCTGCCCCGTGGGAGGACTTCCCTCGCCACTGTCTTTCAGGGCCACCTCGAGTGGGGCCACCATGCGGCCACAGCCCATTCTTGGCTGGCACCACATCCTAAGCTTGCCCCTTTGTGGATTAAGTTCAGCCCTTTTCTTTCTCTGTCGGCTGATCACAAGGGACCCTTCCCTGCAGTAGCCGTCAGTGAACAAAGGAAGAGACACGGGTGCGACAGTGGTGGGTGACATGGGTGTCTGGGCCACCTGATCATGCAGTCTGCCCTTGGCTTTGCACGTGTCCGATCCTACAAGTACCACTTGCATTTTGTGATGTTCTGCCGCTGCTAATGACTTCATGGGTCTGACAAAATCTGGCTCACGATGGCCAGTTCTGGCCACATTGCCGCTTCATGGCCCACGGTCAGCTAATTTCTGAAAGATGAATCATTCTCTGCTGCAAATGTCATGCGTTTGCTTCTGAATCCTAGGCATCTACGTTGTGATTCTTTGATTGAGGTTTGCCATAAACCCAACATGGCATCTTTTTCCATCACAGATACTTCTTCTTTTTTTTTTTTTTGTTGAGACAGAGTCTCACTTTGTTGCCCAGGCTAGAGTGAGTGCCGTGGCGTCAGCTTAGCTCACAGCAACCTCAGACTCCTCGGCTTAAGCAATCCTACTTCCTCAGCCTCCCGAGTAGCTGGGACTACAGGCATGCGCCACCATGCCCGGCTAATTTTTTCTATATAGATTTTTAGTTGTCCATATAATGTCTTTCTATTTTTAGTAGAGACAGGGTCTCGCTCAGGCTGGTCTTGAACTCCTGACCTTGAGCGATCCACCCGCCTCGGCCTCCCAGAGTGCTAGGATTACAGGCGTGAGCCATCGCGCCCGGCCCACAGATACTTCTTTATTTTATTTTTATTTTATTTATTTATTTTTGAGACAGAGTCTCACTCTGTTGCCCAGGCTAGAGTGCCGTGGCGTCAGCCTAGCTCACAGCAACCTCAAACTCCTGGGCTCAAGGGATCCTCCTGCCTCAGCCTCCTGGGTAGCTGGGACTACAGGCATGCGCCACCATGCCTGGCTAATTTTTTCTATTTTTAGTTGTTTGGCTAATTTCTTTCTATTTTTAGTAGAGGCGGGGTCTCGCTCTTGCTCAGGCTGGTCTCGAACTCCTGACCTCAAGCAATCCTCCCGCCTCGGCCTCCCAGAGGGCTAGGATTACAGGCGTGAGCCACCGCGCCCGGCCTTCATCACAGATACTTCTATACCATAGGGTCTGCCTAGTAATAGGGCCCAGGTGGCAGGGCTGCTTGTGACAGAACTCTTCCTTATTGTGGGCCTAACTTAAAGCTGGCAACTTTTTGTGTCTTCCAGAATATGGGTTGAAGCAGTCATCTCAAATGTGGCTGTCTTTAGCACCCAAAGAAGCCAATTAGGCATTGCATTTTCCTTCTTTGTGGTGGGAGGTGTGATATGCAATATATATATATTTTTTACTTTGAAGAGGATGTCCTTGCATGTTCAGGCCACTGAACCCCTAAAGCTTCACTGAGTTTGCAGGCCCCTGAGTCATTGCAAGATTTCTGTCCCCTCTCTACGGTGCATGTGTCTTAGTAAGCTTTCCAATGGGCTTGTCACTTTTTGCTCATTTGATTGGCTCAACGTGACATCATTAGTAGAGTGCACTGATGCCACGCTATTTGGGATGTTCAGACAATCTATTTCTCTTTGGACTATAATGCGACAGAGGATGGGAGAATTAACATAGCCTTGGAGCAAGTCCATTAATTTATATAATTATCTGTCCAGAATAAATGCAAACTGTTTTTAGAGCTTTTTGAAAGGGACGAAAAAGAATACATTTGCAAGATAAAGGGCCAGATGTCATGCATCTGAGGCTGTGTTACTATCTCCAGCAGATCCTACATCTGGCAGAAGCAGCTGCAACTGGGACTACAACTTGGTCGAGCTTCCAAGAGCCACCCTGGCATCATATTAGCAGCAGCGTCTTCTAAATTCCTTGCCAGGATACAAAATCCATCTACTGGGAAAATGCTCTTATATCAAAAACTTCTCCCTTATCTAACTTTATGTTCCAGGCCTTCTCACTGTACCCATGCCTCCCATCTAGCACATTCAGAATCCGGATCCATATGTTCTCTCTTGGGGCCTGAGGGTGCATGTTGGCCCCCTTCTGTAGCTCCTCTGAGAGGAGGACAGGCCCCCTCTCTTCTACTGGCCATTATGCTAATGACCAGATTTAGATCACAATTCACCCAGCTGGGATATGTCATAACCTAAACCCAATGATTAGCAGAATGGCCAGCAGGAGAAGCGAGGCATGTCCTGAGCAGGGACACATGTTATCTTGTAAGGCAAACACGTTTGCATGAACTTCAGTCAAGGTGGAAGTGCCAACTTTTACCTGGGAAGAACAGATCAGATCTTTCAAGGGGCTCAAGATTTTCAAGTGCATTGATCCAAATGTATCCATCCCAAATTGTAGGTTCCAATACTTCCCAACCAGGGCCCTGACCTTGACATAGCAAACATGCCTAGATTGAGAGCCCAACCTTCTCTGGAGTTCTATTACTCCTAGAATTACAATCTGGCCCCAATCCTTAGCTTTTTCTGTCCTAGAACCACAGGAGATGAGAGTCTCTGCCAAGGAGGCCCTCTGGGTTTCATACTCAGCTTTTAATTGGTGATTAATCATTTTCAGGCTTTCATGGACTTTCTGGAAAGCATCAGTAGCCCCAAGCAATAGCTGTGCAATTCTATAATCCCTATAATTACCCTTTCCTCTATATTTCTCAAGCCGCTAGTGACTTCCTTCCAGCACTTACCACTCAGTTCACCAATACCCCACAGCTGGGGGGATCAGCGCTTCAGTCCTGGACAAGGCATCTGGGCGCCCCATTGGAACCATGATGGGTTTGTTGCCCAATTAGTGCCGCAACTCAATACGCTCAATACCAGTTGCAGCAGAGGAAGGTTTAATCCTAAGGCCCCCGAACAAGGAGATGGAAGGAAACCTCAAATCCACCTCTGCGAGGAGTTTGGGGCTAAGGATTTTAAGGGGTCTGGCGTGGGCTGAAGTGTGGAGGTCGTTGACGGGGTGCAGGGGGAAGTCACGGAACGGAGATGGAGAAAGTGCCTTCTCATGCTGACTCGTTTGCTCTGTGGGGTCTTCCAGCTGTTTGGCGTCAGCCGGAATTAGGATCTGAAAAACATCTTGAGCAATTCTTAAAAGCCTCATGATTCTAACATCAGAACTCCTATCTATAGGAAAATGGGAACGCATATCATCAGGATCTAGTGCTCTGTGCCTTTCTTTTTCTTGAGACAGAGTCTCACTCTGTTGCCTGGGCTAGAGTGCCATGGTGTCAGCCTAGATCACAGCAACCTCCAACTCCGGGGCTCAAGCGATCCTCCTGCCTCAGCCTCCCGAGTAGCTGGGACTACAGGCATGCACCACCACGCCCGGCTAAATTTTTCTGTATATATTTTTAGTTTTTCCATATAATTTCTTTCTATTTTTAGTAGAGATGGGGGTCTCGCTCTTGCGCAGGCTGGTCTCGAACTCCTGACCTCGAGCGATCCTCCCGCCTCGGCCTCCCAGAGCGCTAGGATTACAGGCGTGAGCCACCGTGCCCGGCCTACATGCCTTTCAGTTACAAGGAAGTGGGCCAAAGTGCAGCCTGATAAATGCTTAATTATAACTACATTTCTGTCTAGAGGCTGCCATGTAATTCTTGTTAACCCTGTGAGGACGGTTTCACTAACTCAGCATCCACCAGTCTTCATCGTCATTGTCTTCATTCGTTAAATTATGTCGCGTACAAGGCATTGCCTGGGGGTGGGAGCTAACACTGATGAAGCCCATAGACATGTTAGGTACTGGGAAAATTAAGCCACTTTCTTATTTAATCCTTGGGGGGGGGGGGGGGGTGGCAGAAATAAAAGACGCCTGAAGCTCAGTGAGTTGATGTAATTTGCTCAGGATCCTTCAGGTGGTGCTATTTGAGCCTATGACTATGGGCCACCAAAAGCCATTGTGATACAGTGCTTTCCATTCTAGAGTTTTAGAAGCCAGTTTATAATCCTAGCACTCTGGGAGGCCGAGGTGGGAGGATTGTTTGAGCTCAGGAGTTCAAGACCAGCCTGAGCAAGAGAGAGACCCCCGTCTCTACTAAAAATAGAAAGAAATTATATGGACAGCTAAAATATATATATAGAAAAAATTAGCCGGGCGTGGTGGCGCATGCCTGTAGTCCCAGCTACTCAGGAGGCTGAGGCAGGAGGATCGCTTGAGCCCAGGAGTTTGAGGTTGCTGTGAGCTAGGCTGACACCACGGCACTGTAGCCTGGGCAACAGAGTGAGACTGTCTCAAAAAAAAAAAAAAAAAAAAAAAAAAGCTAACTTAAAATAGAACCATCGTTGTCATAGGGAAAACACTTCCTGAAACATTGCCGTAGCAGCTTGAGGGTTAGGGCTGTGCATGCACAGAACTTCTGTCCCTTATGCTGCAGGGATCCCCAAGCTCTGATCAAAACGGACTGTGCATCTGAGATTGCCCCCAGAATGCAAGGAGTCCAGCTCCTGACGAACCACCGTTCTCATAGGTGCAGCCACCGGAAATAAAGGCGGAGCGGCCCCGGCTGTGGCTGGGCAGGCTGTTTCCAGACCCTCTGCTGCCAGGAGGAATGAGCCGGGGCCTGCTGCAGAGCTCCCACAGTCCCCTGCCAGAAAGCCTGGCCCCTCCCTCTGCGTGACTCAACCTTGCAGGTGTTTGCCTCCCCCCTACGCCACAACGCCACCCGGGATGAAAAACGATGCGCTGGCATCTGGAGACGGTCCATGGCTTACTAATCCCTTAGACACAGGAGAGTAGAAAGAGGGGGGAAAAAGATCTAATATGAAGGGGGAGGGAATCTGGAAAGTGTCTGGGGAAGGCCCGCAGGCCTTCCTGGAGGCAGTCAAAAAAGGCGTTGTCAAGCTCCTTTTTCCACGAGCCAGAGGCATTTCTTGTTTTCAGCATCTGTTGCGCTCGGGGTCTGCCTGGCCCCGAAGGAAACTGGGCACTGGTCCTGTTGTCTACTGGGAAAGCCACTTTCAGCATCTGGAGAGGTCGGAGGAGGATGCAACAGGGGCTTCCCACAAAGGTCTGCTGCTCGAGAGCCCTGGGGGTGCACCGGGTGTGACCCCAGCCTCAGGACAAGATGAGCCAGCTGCATCCCAGTGCCCTGATTCTGGAAGGTTACTTCTTGTCACCAAGCTTTAGTTTTCTGTCTTTTTTTTTTTTTTTTTTTGGAGACAGAGTCTTACTCTGTTGCCCAGGCTAGAGTGCCGTGGCGTCAGCCTAGCTCACAGCAACCTCAAACTCCTGGGCTCGAGTGATCCTCCTGCCTCAGCCTCCTGAGTAGCTGGGACTACAGGCATGCGCCACCACGCCAGGCTAATTTTTTCTATATATTTTTAGTTGTCTGGCTAATTTCTTTCTATTTTTTTTTTAGTAGAGACAGGGTCTGGCTCTTGCTCAGGCTGGTCTCGAACTCCTGACCTCGAGCAATCCTTTCGCCTCGGCCTCCCAGAGTGCTAGGATTACAGGTGTGAGCCACCTCGCCCGGCCTAGTTTTCTATCTTTAAAAATGGAGATGACTATTTTGGCTTCTTCACACCATCATTCATTCATTCTTTCACTCCCCAAATTTCCACTGGATATCTACCGTGTGCTAGGTGCAAGCAGGTCCCGGGGATAAACAAAAGGAGAAACAAACAGCATCTCTTATATCAGGCAGGGAGCCCACAGCTTAGGGGGGATGTAGGTGATAACCAAAGACATGCAACCGTGGCACGTGTGATAAACCAGGGGTCTGTGGTGCGGGGAGAGAATGTGTTCGGGGATCTGACTTGGTAGATGGAGAGGGAGGTCGGGGAAGGTTTCCCGAGGAAGAGATGTTTGAGTTCGTATTTGAAGAGCGAGTAGGCGTTAACCAGGCAAAGCAAGCCAATGGCAGGGGAGGGAGCAGCGGGTTGGGAAATGTTCAGGCAGAGGGAACAGCTGTAGAAAAAGGGGATATGATGTGTTTTAAGAAAGTGCCATTGTAGCTGGGAGCACCGACTGCTGGGAGGAAAGCCCTGCAGAATGGGCTGAAGGGCAAGGCTGAGACCCAGGGGCCCTGCAGGGAGATTTGTACTGTGAAGTCAATGCAAACCACTGAAGCCACCTCAGCAGAGTATGATGCATTAAACTTGCAGTTTGAAAAGATAGTCCAGGCAGGACTGTGGAAAGCAGACTGGAGGCAGAGCTATCATTGTGGTTTAGGGAAGAAAAGAAGGAAGTGTGGCTTTAGAAGGTCATGGTACAGATGGAAAAAAATCAGACACTCTTGGGAAGTTATTTAGGAAGGAACATGGAGGAAATGTAGTAACTGATTATACACTGGGAGTAGGTGGAAAGTGAGGTCTCAATGATGACTCTAATTTTATGGCTTAAGCAACTGGAGGAGCAGTGTTGTCATTGATCAAAATAGAAAACCAGGGTTAAATCAAGTTGATCTGAGGCTTTGAACATGTTTTTCTTTGTTTGTTTGTTTGTTTTTTGAGACAAAGTCTCACTGTGTTACCCAGGCTAGAGTACTGTGGTGTGATCATAGCTCACAGCAACCTCAAACTCCTGGGCTCAAGCCATCCTCCTGCCTCAGCCTCCTGAGTAGCTGGGACCATAGACACGTGCCACCACACCTGGTTTACTGTTTTATTTTTTGTGGAGATGGGATCTCATTATATTGCCCAGGTTGGTCTCGAACTCCTGGCCTCAAGTGATCCTCCTGCCTCGGCCTCCCAAAGAGCTGGGATTACAGGCATGAGCCACTGCACCCAGCATGGGCACTTTAGATAGAATATTCTTACCCCAGTTGACAAGGACTCAAGGACCCTCATGCCCCGATCTCCGTCTAACTCTCTTCTGTTCCTGTGTGCCCTTCCTGACATAACAAGGAGGTTCTCAACCTGACGCACTAGAACAGTAAAATGAGGGATAGCGGAGGGAGAAGAAACCTAATGAAAAATAAATAAATAAACCAACCTCTAACTATGACTCCTTCCACCTAGAGTCAAGTGAAAACCCCAGGCAGGACCCTTCAGGGTCTGATCCCAATTCCTCCAACTCTCAGCCTCGCCAAGAAGCCCTCCAGCCCGGTTCGTTCCTGCCCACGAGCACCCATTCCAATGTCCTTCTCCAGGCTTTGCATGTTTATCCCCATGCAAAGCATTTATCTTAAACGCTCTTGGCATATTTCCTTTCAATCTTGCACTGACCTTGCTTGAGGGAGTATCTTTTCTCCTAAAATATCTCCTGTAATTACAGTGTTGCCAGGTGCATTTATATTTAACTTCGAATGTGCTCATGGGCTCAATAAATATGAATGGACTTGGCTTAGTCCCAACCAACAGTTAGTGAGATTCTGGGAGATACAAAGATGCGCTTGATAACAGCGCTTCCCCGCATTGGGAAGGTGAGAGTGGATCCCTTCTTCTCTGTTTGTGTCCTCGATTGTCCTTGTTTCCAAGCCTCAAGAGCTCTGTTTAAGCCATGAACACAACTGGGAATGTTCCCCTCCTGGGTGGAGAGCATCACAGAATGATTCAGATCATGGGATAGGGGGAACTTAAAACTGTCCAAGGGCTGCCAGTCCACCTTTAATTTATCTTTTTAAAACCTTAGCTTTGGGCTGGGCATGGTGGCTCACGCCTGTAATCCTAGCACTCTGGGAGGCTGAGGCAGGTGAATGGTTTGAGCTCAGGAGTTCGAGACCAGCCTGAGTAAGAGTGAGACCACGTCTCTACTAAAAATAGAAATAAATTATATGGACAGCTAAAAAAAATATATATAGAAACATTAGCCAGGCATGGTGGCGCATGCCTGTAGTCCCAGCTACTCGGGAGGCTGAGGCAGGAGGATCGCTTGAGCCCAGGAGTTTGAGGTTGCTTGTGAGCTAGACTGATGCCACGGCACTCTAGCCTGGGCAACAGAGTGAGACTCTGTCTCAAAAAAATAAAAAATAAAAAAATAAAACCTTAGCTTTGGTTTATATATTTTTAGCAAGTAAAATTACTAACACATCTACTTTGGACTGATACCTGAGATTAGAAATTTGAATACCTTGAAATTTGATGGGGCCATTCACTTACAAAAAAAAAAAAAAAGTACTGAATTTTTAATATATTAATACTAAACTGCCCCTTTGTGCACAACCAGTAAGTAAAACCTGGCTATGCTGAGGCCATTGACTCTTTGTCGCCCTCTGCTGGTCCTCATGCTGCCTACATCCAGTTACACGAATCAGTTTGAGCGCAAACTGAAAATTTACTAAATGACAAATCACCACATTTATTAGTTAGTATTCCATGACTGTGGTTTTAACAGCATTGACATAAATGTTCAATTTTCAGTTACTGAAGATACAGTTCTGAACATTAAAGTTAATACATCTAAAAATTGCCACCCAAATTGGTAAAAGTTCTAAGAAGAAATGTGTTATGAAATGAAACATTTTCATTACATTTTCCAACCTAAAATTTGGCATTGCGTATGATAGTATTAATTCCAAATATCTATTATTTCTTTTAGAATTTTTAATTTATTTTTCTGTTTTTTTTTCAGAATACACACATTTTTTAATATTATTTTGTCAACTTCTCAAATGTTAGGTTAGGCTTATATTTTTTAAAATTTTCCTGCAAAACCAAGTTTAAAATAAAATAATTTTAAATTAATAATATACTCAAACTAAAATTTAAAATATATTCAAATTAAAATTTTGAATATATTTTAATTATTTTAAATTAGATTTAATTTAGGTAAATCAAACTTTAATTTTTTTATTTAAAAGCACCCTAAAGAAATCAGAATTTTAAATTAAATTAAATTTCAATTTTAATTTTAATTAAGCTAAAATTAAATTCAAAATTATTGAGGAAAAAATCAGAATTTGCTAAAACTATCTCATTACTTATAAAGTGGTGAAATTTGGTTTCAAGCAAGAAGCACATCAAATAGTACAAACTGGCCATTTTTGCACAAAGATTTTAACGAATCAGTAAAAGTATTTAAAGAAGCATGAAGGAAAAGATTATAATAAACTCAAAAAGTGGTAACTCGAATTTGAAAAACAATAGCTATAAACTTACCATTGCGAGAAGAACCCAAAAATGAAATGATTAGGATCCAAAACACACAGAAAACTTGCCCAAATATCAGAAATTAACATAATGATGAATTTTAAAAAATAAACTGAAAATTGTACATTTGAAATGCTGAACTTACAAAAAGGTATTAAAAATTCAGCAAGAAATGTTTATAATTACCTGCAACCAAAACTGACAAGAGTTAAAGCCATTTTTGGTAAGCTGACATATTTGACCAGGAGGGTCTTCCTGTGCAGCCTCATAGCTAGCCTCAGTTCTGAGTTATGATTTGAGGAGTTTAAGCATTTTCTTTGTACACTATGCCTCATGGCTGCCCACTTAATACAGACTTGTTATATGAGTATAGTAGTTGATGGCTTAAAAAATCTCTTTCTCACACATTATCTCAGTTAATCTGCACAGAATTTCTGAAAGGTGGTGTTTTTATCCTTAAACCAATTGGGCAAGCATCTCAAAGAAGATAAACGATTTTCTCAAAGGCACTCAATTTAGAATGTTAGAAATACCCAACGCTTATATTTCAGCCATAATAAAATGAATAATTGCACTCTACTTGCACCATTGGTTAGCTCTCGGTACTTATAAAATGAGTACTTGTTAGCATCTTTCATTTAACTCTTCGTCAATTTGTCACACCCAAGAATTTCTGTCCAGTAGTACTTGAGATTCTCCTGGGGTTCCTCCATTTGCTGTCACAGCATTTGACACTTTTGATTGAATGTTTTTGAATATTAGTGAATATTTATTGAGCAATTACTCTGTACCAATAACAGTGCTGTGTTCGTGTGCATTGTCCACACTCAAGTCTCTTTTTTCTTTTTTTATTCTTTCTTTCTTTTTTTTTTTTTTTGAGACAGAGTCTCACTCTGTTGCCCAGGCTAGAGTGCCGTGGCATCAGCCTAGCTCACAACAACCTCAAACTCCTGGGCTCAAGCCATCCTCCTGCCTCAGCCTCCTGAGTAGCTGGGACTACAGGCATGAGCCACCATGCCCGGCTAATTTTTTCTGTATATATTTTTAGTTGTGCATATAATTTCTTTCTATTTTTAGTAGAGATGGGGTCTCGCTCTTGCTCAGGCTGGTCTCGAACTCCTGAGCTCAAACGATCCAGCCGCCTCGGCCTCCCAGAGTGCTAGGATTACAGGCGTGAGCCACCGCGCTGGGCCCCACACTCAAGTCTCAACAGTAACCTGCTCACTGCTGAATCCCAGATCTACGTCTCCAGCCCAGGCCTCCCTCATTTCCATCTGGTTGCCAAACACCCACTAGAAGGTGGAGATAGTCATAGCAAGCCCTACGACCATCTGCCCAGTATGAGAATATCTAAGCACTTGTTTTTCTTTCCATCCTCTACCGAGTCTGCAAGTCTGCTCCAAAAGGAACAGAGGCAGCACATTTTTCATCTTTGAATCCTCCTTCAGTCCTTTGCTTAGCATTTTACACACAATAGTTGCTCAATGTTTATTGGCTTCAAGGTAACATTGTGTCTCTAGTTCGTCTAAATCAAGCCAAGCAGGAAGACATGAAATTGGCAACTCTGGCCACTAGATGTCACACCACGCTTGAGGATCAACAGAAAAGTCCTGGCCTGTTACTCCAGAGTTCACTTAGATTTTAGGATGAAAGCAAATCTTATTGCTGTAGTCACTCATCTCAACCATTTGAAACAAAGTATCAACTAAGCTCTTCTTGGTATTGGTGTCAACTATTAATTACTGATTTATATGGGAAGAGAGAACGTCTGGGGACAATATGCAAATAATTTGTAGCCGATTTTAGAATTTATCATGTGATATCTTCCCAGTCTGTTTGCCTTTTTTGTTGTCTCTGGGTAATATTAATTTGCATTTCTTAGTATTGTGTGAGATAAATTAGGGTGGAGTGAGGTAGGGAATTAATCTGAAATGAATAATTGTATTTTAGGCAAAATTTTATTGATGCCATCCTCAGACTTAAGCTCTTAAGTGGATTCCCCTTGCTTTTATTTTATTTTTATTTTTTTGAGACAGAGTCTTGCTCTGTTGCCCGGGCTAGAGTGCCGTGGCATCAGCCTAGCTCAGGGCAACAGAGACTCTGTCTCAAAAAAAAAAAAAAAATTGCTGACAGCCACTAAAAGCTGGGAGAGGGGTATGGAAAGGATTCACCCTCCAGAAGGAATTTAACCTGCCAACACCTTGATTTTGGACTTGGGGCCTCCAGAACTGTGAGAGAGTAAATTTCTGTAGTTTAAGCCACCCAGGTTGTGGTACTTAGGAAACTGATACACCTGCAGTCTATTTGCCTGACCGAGCAGGAAGGGATTTAATCAAGAGTGTTTCATGATCAGATTTGGAAATGTTAATTCAGCAAACACAGACTGCACAACTGTTACAAGGCAGACTATGACCCTGGTAATGGAATCCAAGAGGGAATAAAATGCATTTGATGGGAAGAGAAGGGGGTAGGGTGGGAAGAGCCAGGAGGTGTTGCAAAGGCCGGATCTTGCATGGCCTTTGGAGCCATGTGAATGTCTACGATTTATCCCTAGGGTAGTTTATGGGGCCACTGAAGGTTTTAAGCAGGGGAGTAACATAATTAGAGTTACGTTTTGGAAAGATCATTTTGGCCGTGGTACGGAGAACAAATCTGAAAGTCTAAGACGAGGGCAGGGACCAGCTTAGAAGTTGCTGGAATCGTCTGAGTGTTGGATGATGGTGGGATTACACTATGGTTGTAGAAGTAGGAAAGAAGAGAAGTGAGATTAGAGAGAAATTGAGGAAGTGGAATCCATAGGTCCTAGCGACTGCAAGTTTGAGGGAGGGAAGAGAAGGGATGAGGAGTGAAGAAGATACGCACATTTCTAGCCTCAATAATTAAGCAGAGATGATGATGAAGTCTAGAAGAAAGAGCTGATGACGAGGGGAGGGGGATTCACTTCTGGAGATCTGAGGTGCAGATGAACATCCAAGTGAAAATACTCAAAAGGCAGTGGAATACGAAGGCCTGGAAATATCGTTGAAGCCAGGAGAGTGTATAACATTGCCCAGAGAGAACGAGTAAAGTGAGGAGAGCTGGGAAGAGAAGAGCAAGCTGGGGGAAGAACCCTGAGAAGCATCAGTATCTTAAGGAGAGAGTAGGTTCGTCTTGTAAAGGAGCCTCAGGTGGAGCGGCCACCATGTTAGGAACATCCAGGGACTTGCAGTGTGGTGGAGACCAAGAGAACAGAGTGTTTCCAAGAAGAGAGTAGTGGATTTTGTCAATGCCATCAATAATTTGAGTAAGATAACACCTTAAAAAAAAAAAAGGGAGATGCTCTGAGAAACTGGCGGCAGCAGTTTTGGTGGAGTGGCCAAGATTGGAAAGCAGGGACACCATGGGTGGAGAGTGACTGGCGGGGACGACATGTGTCCTTAGACATTTGGCTGGGAAGTGAAGGGAAGAGCTAGGGCGATCGGTAGAGAGAAGATGGAGTTGAGGCATGGGGTGAACCTGTGTGTGTCTAAATGCCAAAGGCGGAGCCAGTGCAGAGGAAGAGAATGAAGAGAGAGGAGAGAGGGCAAATATTTAAGGCCCACCAGGAGGATGGGCAGAATTCGGTGCACTGATGGAGGCTCGGCCTCAGCTAGAGTGAGACGAAGAGGTGGGATTAGAGTTTTGGGAGGGTAGAGGAGGTTTGAAGTGGTCTCTGTGGAGAACAGGAGTAAGATAACTACTAGGACCATTGAGGATGCAGCCAGCACCACTCCTGACCCAACCTGTGACCTATGTAGCTGCCTTGTACTAAACCTCCTTTGGGGTCCACTTCTTTCCTAGCTGTGTCTCCATCAGTTTGTGCTGCTATAACAGATACCAGACACTAGGTGGCTTAAACAGCAGACGTTTCTTTCTCATAGTTCTAGAGGCTGGAAGTCCAAGGTCAGGGTGCCAATATGGCGGGGCTCTGGTGAGAGCCCTCTTCCTGGTTACGGCCTTACGTGGTCTTCGTGGTACAAACACACACAGAGTGTCAGCTCTAGTCTCTTTCTCTTGTTGTGAGAATCCCATCAAGAGGGGTCTACTCTCGTGACCTCATCTGACCCTAATCACCTCCCAGACGCCTCCTAACACCATCCCATTGAGGGTTACGGTTTCAACATATGAATTTTTGGGGGACGCAAACATGAAGTCTGTAACACTCTAATTACACTTTCCTCATTTCGTTCAGTGCATTTCGGAGTCTTCCTGAGGGAGCAGAGGGTTAACTTGAGCTGGAGAGAGGAGTCAGCTGGGGTCCCCTGGCAAAGGGCTCTCCAAGACTCCAGTGGCTTCCCGGGGGCTCATATTCTCAAGGTCACCTCTGGCTTTAGGCTTCTGCTTTCCCTGACTTAGACTGTCTCAGCACACTCATTTATGAGTGTGGATGATTTACTGAAAACCGACGGCCACAGAGAGATTTATATCACAGCAACACAAACAACTGAAAATGCACCGTTAGCTATTTCTCTCTGGAAATCCTTCAGCCGTATCTGAAATAGTAACCCTTGCCAATTTCTGTGCAGTCCAGCCCTCCTCTCTCAGATCTCCCTGTCACTCGCAAATTCCCACTTGTATCCCATACGCAGAGGTTTGGCGCTCTCTTTTGTTGCCTTGACTTCTGCCGAATGGTGTCATCAGGGTCCCACCTACCTCCTTGCTGCTCATTAAGGAATATTTTCCTAAACAAAAATGTTTCTCCCCACAGGAGAAATTCTGGCTCCTGCTGCTAATATAATACATTTTTTTATCCTGATGCAAAATTTTGAAAAAGACTAAATCCTCTGGACCCTTCCCCCTCCTGTGTCAGCATCAACCCATGTCCTCTCCACACCCACCTGAAGGCGTGATCAAGAGCGAAGACCACATCCACCGTCTGTCTGGAGAAGGGGACTCTTCTACCCTCCTGGCCCTGTGCGAACACGAGTGCCTTTTTTAAGTTTAATGGTGAATAACGTTTGCTTAGGATTTTCAAATGCATCCTCTCGTTTGATTTTCACAAGAACTCCATGCCAGACAACACAGGAATTAGTCCCTCTGTGCAAATGACGTAACTGGGGCTCAGAAAGAACTGACCTGCCATTTCTCACCCAGCTGGAAAAGCTGGATCTTGCCCGGCGCGGCCTCTCCCCTTTCTGCTGTAGCAGGATGCCTGTTTGGTTTTCAGAGCTTTTATTTCCCAAGTCCAAGTCTTTTTCAATACTGTGGCTTAATTTTGACGATTTCGTGGGCTCCTGCCCTCTGTAACCACATTGTGATGCTTGACTTCCTACCTGCAGTGGAACAATGCTTGCTCTCATGAGCTGTTTGGGTTGACTTTTTGGGTTTTCTAGATCTCCTACCTAAAATTCACAAACACCACGAAATAGCCACTGCTCTCCAGCTTGGGCAACATAATGAGATGCTATCTCTAAAAGAAAACAAACAAACAAAAACAAACCATGAAAAATAAATAAATAAATCAAATTCACAGACAGTTCACCCATCTTGCAGGCTCTGCTTTAAGGGTTATTTTCTGGAGGGGGTGGCCTTAAATGGTAGGAGGGTCTTCCCTTCAGTTCTCATTTCTGCAGTAATGGATTTTCCAGGGCAGCATTGATCAATACTGGCCGAGTTCAGAAACTGTATTCCACCCAGCACAGATTTCCTTTGCTGACTCACTCTCAGAATGTATCACACAGACCCTAAGCATCGTTTGCCATTTACAGAGTGGAGACTCCAAGGAGAGAAGCCAAGAGCATTTAAACATTTGTCTGCCAGCCCTAATGTACTGGCCTTTGTCTCATCCATCTTTGTTAGGGATCGGGCAAGACATCATAAATTGTTTCTGCTCTAATATTTTTTTCTTTAAATAACATAACATAATGAATATTGATGCAGCCAAAGAGTTCAGTGAGTAGGTGGGATGGATGGTTATTAGGAGAAAAAAATAAATCAATGCAGTGTAACCTCAAGACTCGCTTTGAATTCCACTTTGGGAACCTGTTTTGTGGTTTGGAAAGAAATGAATTCAACACCAGCTGTTTGTGACTTGACAAGAGAAAGAGATCTGACAGTTCTGTTCAAAGGGTGAAATTTCAGACAATGGAAGGTGGAAATAGTTCAATCTCACTGAAGCCTGGATGGGGATGTGATAGCATTTGAGACAGATGGTTCCTCCTGCAATGCCAGATCCTTCTAGCAATAAGAGAATTCACGGTGAGAAGCCGTGTTTTAGGGGGCAAAGCATGGGCTTGGAAGTTAAAGCAGGATTTGAATCCAGCATTGTTGAACCGCTCTGAACCTTACTTTCTTTATCTCAAAAGTAAGGGTAATAATGTCTACCTTGTAGCTAAATATTAGCAATACTGCCTGTGCAGTGTCTGACATATGCATGTGCTTAATAGCAGCAATTATTCTTATACTTCATACCATGGGATTGTTTTGCAGTTAAATAAGTTGTTACATCATTTTTTGTTTGTTTCACACCTGAATATTTTTGAGGGCGATTTACTCCCAAGTGAATAGTGTTATAAAAAAAAGTCCCCACATTCTTCCTCTTAATTAAATTCCCTGAGATCCCTGGTCTTAATCTACAAAACAGTAAGGCTGATGCTAATAGTAACATCTGCCTTTAAATATATACCGTAGATTGCTAGGAGAACAATTGAGATAATATACGTAAAAATACTTTGCAAGATGTAAAATGTGTTGCAGTAGTATTTTTAGGCTTCTTTTCCCCAGTGTTGGATATTATTAGTGTGCTTGGGAGACTCAACCTTCTGGAGCATGCAGCAAAGCAGATAAGCCTTTTCCTACACATGTCCTGTGGATCAAACCCCAAACCAGTATAGGTGATGGACAGGCAAAGTCATTTCTTGTAGGAATTTGTCATATCTGACAAGCAGTCTTTCTTCCCTCATTTGTCTTCTAGTCATTCTAAGTACACAGCTGTTGCACACCATTAAGCAGTGGAAATACAAACCTTCCAGGAGAATAGCTAATAATAATTTGGGTGGCTGGTGATGGAGAAATGTCAAGCCAAAAGTCACAGGAGCAGAGTGGGTACTTCCTTTTCCCTAGTCAGCATCCTACAGATTTGGAGCTTTTGTTTTTAAGTGGTTATGGTGGTGGTGGGTATGAGTATCATATACATGTGTTGTAAGAAGCCAAATAATACAAACGTGCCTAAGAAAAATAAATGTTCTTTCCTTCTCCGTCTTTTGTATTCCTAGCTCTCAGAGGTACACAAAGTTGACAGTTTGATGTGGGTTCTTCAAGATATGAATGCATTTTCCAGCAATGAACAATGGGAGAAGCCATCAGTGGAAAGACTTTGAAAGTCAAATCAATATCTGTATCCTTGAGAAATAGAACCTCCTGCTATCTGGCTTTCCAGACAATCACAAGCAGGTTATCTTGAAGATAAATAAAGTCTTAGAAACTGTTTAAGAGAATGCAAATAATTCTTTTGCCAGTGACATAGTCCCACTGATACACACGAATGGAAAATATTATAATTTAGAACCCGATCATGGCACATTCCTTTGCCAGAAAAATGAGTTGAAGGGATTCCCTACCCTAATGCCTAAAAAAGTCTTTACTCCTTAGCATTGAATTCAAGATTCTTCTGCTTTAATCCAGGTCTCCTTTTCCAGTTTCATTTCCCCCCATACACAACATTCTAGGTTTGGAAACTTCAAAAATCATCCATCCACAGCAATGCTTCTCAAACTGTAACATTCGTTATCCCTGGGGACTTTGTTTGTTTGTTTATTTGTTTGTTTATTGACACAGGGTCTCACTCTGTTGCCTGGGCTACAGTGCAGTGGTATGATCATAGCCCACCCCAGCCTCAAACTACTGGGCTCAAGTGATCCTCATGCTTCAGCCTCCTGAGTAGTTGGGACTACAGGCATGCGCCACCACTCCTGGCTAATTTTTAAAAAATTATTTTGTAGAGATGGGGTCCTGCCATGTTGCCCGGGCTGGTCTTGAACTCCTGGCCTCAAATAATCCTCCTGCCTTGGCCTCCCAAAGTGCTAGGATTACAGGCATGAGCCACTGAGTCTGGCCTAGGCATGTTGCTTGAGTGCAGATTTTGATTTCGTAGCTGGGATGGAATCTGAGTTTCTTCATTTCTAGCAAGTTCCCAGGTCTACACTCCACATACTGAGTCATAAGGATCTCCTTATGACGTTGTCTCTATCAGCCCCCTGCCACATTTGTGTTCAGCCTGTATCTGAAACTCTCTTAGGACAGGGCCTTTTACTTTTCATAATAGACTTAATTTTTTTAGAGCGATTTTAGGTTCACGGCAATATTCAGCAGAAGGTACAGAGATTTCCCTTATAGTCCCTGCCTGGACACATGTGTAGTGTCCCCCATTATCAAGATGACCCACTAGAGTGGTACATTTGTTACAGTTGATGAGCCTATATTGACATATCATTATTACCCAAAGTCCATAGTTTACATTAAGGTTCACTCTTGATGTTGAACATTCAGTCAATTGTCAATTGTTTTGACAAATTGCAGTATCACGCAGAGTAATTTCAATGCCCTAAAAATCCTGCATGTTCTGTCTATTCATCTCTCCCTCCCCGCAACCCCTGGCAACTACTGATCTTTTTACTGTCTCCATGGTTTTGATCTTTCCAGAATGTCATATAGTTGGAATCACGCAGTATGCAGCCTTTTCAGATTGGCTTCTTTCATTTTGTAATATGCATTTAAGATTCCTCCGTGTCTTTTCGTGGCTTCATAGCTCATTTCTTTTTAGCACTGAATGTAGCACAATTTATCCGTTCACCTACTGCAAAACATCTTGGTTGTTTCCAAGGTTTGGCAATTATAAGTAAAGCTGCTATAAATATCCGTGTGCAGGTTTTCGGGGGACGTAAGTTTTCAACTACTCTGGGTGAATACTAAGGAGTACAGTTGTTGGATCATATGGGAAGAATATGTTTAGTTTTCTCAGAAACTGCTAAACTGTCTTTCAAAGTAGATGAACCATTTTTCATTCCCACCAACAATGAATGACAGTTCTTGCTACTGTACAACATTGTCAGCATTTGGTGTCATCAGTGTTACAGATTGGGGCCAACTGAATAGGTGAGCAGCTGTAGTTCATTGTTGTTTTAATTTGTATTTCCTTGATGACATGTGATGTAGAGCATCTGTGTATCTTCTTTGGTGAGGTGTTAGTTAAGGTCTTTGGCCCATTTTTCAGATGAGTTGCTTGTTTCCTCATGGTTGACTTTTAAGAGTTCTTTGTATATTTTGGATAATATTCTTTATCAGATGCGTCTTTTGCAAATATTTCCTCTAGTCTGTGACTTGACTTTTCATTCTCTCTCTCTTTTTTTTTTTTTTTTTTTTGAGACGGGGTCTCACTCTGTCACCCAGGTTAGAGTGCAGTGGCATCAGCATAGCTCACTGCAACCTCAAACCTCTGTGTTGTAGTGATTCTCCTGCCTCAGCCTCCCAAGTACCTGGGACTATAGGCACATGCCAACATGCCTGGCTAATTTTTCTATTTTCTATAGAGACAGGGTCTTGTTCTTGCTCAGGCTGGTCTTGAATTCCTGGCCTTAAGTAATCCTCCCGCCTTGGCCTCCTAAAGTGTGAGGATTAGAGCTGTGAGCCACCGCGCCCAGCCTTCTTTTCATTCTCTTGACAAAGTCCTTCACAAAGCAGAAATTTTTTTCTTAATGAAGTATAGCTTACCAGTTCTTTCTTTCATGGATTGTGACTTCAGTGTTGTATTTAAAAAGTCATTACCAAACCCAAGGTCATCAAGATTTTCTCCTATATCATCTTCTTGGACCTTTATAGTTTTGCGTTTTACATTTAGGTCTATGATCTAGTTTGAGTTAATTTTTGTGAAGAATGTAAGGTCTGTGTCTAGATTCTTTTTTATTTTTATTTTCTCGCGTGTGGATGTTCAGTTGTTCTAACACCATTTGTTGAAAAAAACTACCTTTTCTCCAGTGTGCCTTTGTTCCTTTGTCAAAGATCATTTGACTATCTTCACCTGGGTCTATTTCTGAGCTCTCTGTTCTGTTCCATTGCTTGATTTGTCTGCTTCTTCATAAATATCACAGTGTCTTGATTACTGTAGCTTTATAGTGAGTCTTGATGTCAGACATTGTCAGTCTTCCAACTTTGTTTCTCTCCTTCAATATTGTATTGGCTATTGTGAATCTTTTGCCTCTTGTTATAAACCTTAGAATCAGTTTGTCAATATCCACAAAATAACTTGCTGGGATTTTGATTGACCAGCACCATCTGCTCTGTTGGTTTGGGTCCCTGAGTGTCCACGATGAGCAGAGCACTCCTGCTACCCGGGAGCAAAGTGTAGTATGAGCAAAAAATAACCCTTCGTGGTCTTAAGCCACTAAGATTTTATGAGTGCTCATTACTGTCTATATCGGAATCCCACCATAGAAATAGAACCAGTGTACTCATCCACACACACACACACACACACACACGCAGAGAAAAGCTGATTTAGTGAAAGAAATTGGCTTATATGATTGTAGGGGCTGGTAGGCAAGTCCAAAATCCACAGGCCAGCCCATCAGGAAGGGTAGGTTAGAACTCTCAGGGCAGGAGCTGATACTACAGTCTACAGGTGGAGTTTCTTTTTTATTTTAATTTTTCATATTATAATGAGTTTATATAATATAGGTCTGCATTTTTTTTTCATCGAGGACAGCACAGCTATCTTTCTATGGTTATACACACCTTACAGTTACTTTCTCAACAGCTGCATAAAGAATTTCTTCTTCGGGGAAGCCTCAGTTCTGCTCTGAAAGCCTTTCTGTTGATTGACACAGGCCCACGCAGATTATCGAGGATGATCTTCCATACTTTAAAAAAAAAAATTGACGATAGACTTTAATCATCCACAAAATGCATTCACAGCAGCACCTGGGTTAGTGTGTTATTGAATAACTGGAGACAGTAACCTGGACAAATTGACACATGCAACTCACCGTCACACTGTGGCATAAAATAATTAGGCTACCCGAACGGTGTGAACATGTAACAATTCAGCAATGTATCACTGCAAGCAGAGCTTAGCCAACACATAAGTCAATTTCCTTCACTAAATCAGCTTCTCTCTCCCTCTGTGTGTGCATGTGTGGCTGAGTACACTGGTTCTATTTCTACGGTGGGATTCTGATAGACAGTAATGAACACTCATAAAATCTTAGTGGCTTAAGTCGACGAAGGGTTATTTTTTGCTCATACTACACATTGCTCCTGGGCTAGCAGGGGTGCTCTGCTCATTGTGGACACTCAGGGACCCAAACCGACAGAGCAAATGTTGCTGGTCACCATCTCGAAGGGAAAAAAGATTGCTGGAGGATCTTACATCAAATAATTAAATCCAATAATTAAATTCTCTGACCAAGAAGTAACACATGTCGCTTCTGCTTGCAATAAATGTCCTAGCTCAGGCATCCTTTTATATAAATAACTACAAACTAACTGGCTAAATGACAAACTCCAAAATACAGAATTTTTTTATTTTATTTTATTTTTTTTTTATTTTTTTATTTTTTTTTTTTTTGAGACAGAGTCTCACTCTGTTGCCCAGGCTAGAGTGAGTGCCGTGGCGTCAGCCTAGCTCACAGCAACCTCAAACTCCTGGGCTCAAGCGATCCTCCTGTCTCAGCCTCCCAAGTAGCTGGGACTACAGGCATGCGCCACCATGCCCGGCTAATTTTTTCTATATATATTTTTAGCTGTCCATATAAATTCTTTTCTATTTTTAGTAGAGATGGGGTCTCGCTCTTGCTCAGGCTGGTCTCGAACTCCTGAGCTCAAACGATCCGCCCACCTCGGCCTCCCAGAGTGCTAGGATTACAGGCGTGAGCCACCGCGCCCGGCCTATTTTTTTTTTTTTATTTTTTATTTACTTATTTTTGAGACACACTCTGTCACCCCGGCTAGGGTACAGTGGCATCAATATAACTCTCTGCAAACTCAAATTTCTGGGCTTAAGCCACCCTGCTGCCTCAGCCTCCAGAGTAGCTGGGACTACAGGCATGTGCAACCATGTCCGGCTATTTTTTTTTTTTTTTTTTTTTTTTTTTTTTAGTAGAGACAGGGGTCTGGCTCTTGCTCAGGCTGGTCTCAAACTCCTGAGCTCAAGCGATCGTCCCACCTCAGCTTCCAGAGTGCTAGGATTACAGGCCTGAGCCACTGCCCCCGGCCAGAATTTTGTTTTAAACTCATAAAATAAATGGTAGTTTATGACATTCGTTTTACTTTTGAATGAGTGCCCACAGTAGGATGCACATGAAACAGAATATATAACCACAGATCTTCTTCTGATATTACTAATGGCTACCCGTGAGTCGAGAGCCACGCCAGGCTAACACTTACAGAGTGGATCCAACTGCTTTGCCATGGAGATGTCCAACGCGAGTCCACGTCTAATGTGAACAGGGTCTGCCACAGTGTTTCTTTTCCTTCCTCTTTTCCTTCCAAGCTACTTAGAAACTGGGATAGCTTTCGCTTTCTTAAGCGTGTTAGGTAGGCCCCTCCAGATTGCAAAGAACAGATACACAGGTTATCTCAGTTAGGGTGAGTTTATTTGTGTCAATACATAAGAAAGTTAGGAAGAAAAGAAAGCAACCCAGTAACCACAACGTCCAGACTCATTGTTCAGGAACCAGTCATTTCTCCAGTAACCCGAGAGCAGAAATGAATCAACAAGACTCTAGTTGTCCCGACGGCAGAATAATTGCCACGACTGCTCTGTGTGGCGCCGCATGGCGATTGTGTCTATTCTGGCTGCTTCCACGGCTACTCATCTACTGTCTATGTCTTATATTAGGACTCCCTAAAGGAGGGTTCCAGCTGGTTGGACCGGGTACCATCAAACAGCAACACCCCTGCTGGGTACACCGTCTTCCCTAAGGCCACCTCCTGGCCTGTAAATGAGTTTCTTTGGGTCAGGTACTAAACCTGGGTAGAATCAGCTGTGTCCGGTATAGAGAAGTCACATGACAGAAAACATGGTTTTTTTTGTTTTTTTTTTTTTTTGTTCCTGCTGGAGCTCTGGGTGTGATCTCTCCGGAACACCAGGAAAGCTATAGATCCACCTGAAATATGGATAATAACATATACTTTTATCGGTGGAGATAAGACAGCTTTGTTTTCTCAATGACACTTTTCCATGGAGGGTTTCAGAGTGCTCTATCAGTATCGTAACTTTCATGAAACTACAGTGCTGCCTTCTTGTTACCTTTTTTGGGAAGTTGCCTTTCATAACATGCTCTGTCTAAAGAAGCAGCCAATCTCCCTCCACTTTTAAGTAAAAATAAGTGAAATTGTGGATTCAGCTCTGATTCACCTGAATGTTGTTGGAGGATATTTTCTGAGTTGTCTTTAAAGATCCTCATCACCCATTTATATTGAAAAGTCACACATAATGTCAACACTTTTAATCCTGGAAATTGAGGTCCTATTTCCAAGACTGGCTGTGCACTTATGCGGGAACACTCTAAATTAGAAATCAGGTTTGTCTTTGTTTGTGTCTTCCAAGGAGCTCAAAATGTCTGAACTCTTTTTCAGAATTTTCCACGTGTGGGAAACAGTAGAGTCTATAAAGAGAATTAATAACTTTTCGACATGTCTGAGGCCATGAGGAATGGGTTTGAGAACTGGATATTCATTTTGCAGAAGGAGAACTTGTCCCCTTACTAATTTTTCTCTCACATGAGATAAAAATAAATCACAAATAATCTTCACCCTTGCTATGATTTAATTGGATTCCTTGCACATGATTGCATCTCATCAAACTCCTCAGCCCAATTAAAAAACAAATAAACATAAAATTGTGGGATTCAGAAACTGCTGATAAAATTAAATTATTATTGCCTATTGCAGATTCAAAAAGTCAGCTTTATTAAGCCTTTGCTAAACTCTCCAATGACAGTTTTAAAAAGAATATGCCTCTTCAAAGATTTCTTCTTTATAAAAAGGTGCCCACCTTACGCACATACTTGCATATGCTTTGAGAGGTAAGACTTTGCCTTAAATCCAAATTACTTTAGTGAATCAACAAAATTTTATCCTGTGTGCGTATTGTAAAAGGCACTGTACTAAACACTCCAAATTGTTTAGCTTGAGTTGGTTGTCCACTTCTGAGTGGCCACACAGGAAAGAAATTTGTGCATTTGGAAGAGCTGGGGTAGATGGCTGTTGAAGGTATGCTCCACACCTGAGATTCAACGTGGGTTTGTTGAGAAGAGACCACCTGTATTTGATTAGGGATTCAGGCATAAAACGTATTAAGCATGGTGGGTAAGTACTAGAGGCAGCTGACCTGGTATTCACAAACACTTTTTCTGTTACCAGGCCAAGGTGTAGAGTGGAGTCTCTACAGTTATTTCTTGCTTCACTAAACAACGATCACTTACTCAAAATCAAGACATACTGGAAACAAATGTCTTTAACAGAGAGCTAGGAATCTTCAAAGATGCCTCCTTGTGTGAATATGCAAAACAGTGAGTCTGTAGTCCACTGGGCCAGTGATTTACCTTCTCTGTCACTTATCATAGTACAGCTTGGTTACTGATGAGAGACTGGTTTGTTTCTGAAATCCAGTTGAGGAGAAAAAGAAATGCCTCATCTCACAGTGTGAAAAAGTCAGGTAATATTTACTGCTGAAAAAATTGAGCATCTGGTTCATTTGAAAAGTTGGAGAATTTTAATGATTTCTCCAAATTCAGCCCTTGATCACACCAATTTATTTAGGGATCTTAAGGTTAGTAATATAGATAATGTCCAGGTACAAGTGTATCCTATTTACATAAAGGAATATTAAAAATTCAAGATACCCTTTGTAACAGAATTAGAAGTTGAGTAGTTGAACATAGCAAAAGAAAATGCATAATCGCCCATTAAATCGCACATTTCTTTTTGTCAGATTCCCAAAAGAAACATAAATGATCAGTGAACTCTTAGAACTGCTAATGGGTCAAAAATAAGACAATTCCATGTTTACAATTTCAAAAAACTTCTGAAGAATACTTATCACCATAAAAAGCAATATCTTCATAATTCAGCCAAATATGGGAATTCTCTCAAATGGGAAAGAGAGGCTGTGAACTGGGGTTGACTTAAGGGCTACTAAACTTCCACCAGTTTAAGGCAATAAAGTAAAAATGGTAAGCGGTTATTTTGTTAACAACATATAGAAGGAAAAGGAAAGATGCTAATTCATATCAAATGAGAAAATGTTGACTATGGATTAATTTATCCAATTTACCTTGGGCCAAACGGAAGTTTTATTGATCTTTCCATTAAAGGATTTATAATAAAGTGCACCAGTTTATTGGGAATAAGTATTGGGGGGAAAAAAAGAATGAAACATTCATTCACAATATCTGGGACTGTTTAGAAGGGACTGAATTTGAATAACCAATAGCAAAGTGTCTTTCATGACAGGAGATGACTGTTCTTTTGCAAATAATGGCAGCTTTTTACAGTCCTTAAACATTGAAAATCATGGAATGAATTTTGGACAGAGAAATACACACCAATGTTCATACAGATGGAAAAAAAGGGGCAGATTTAGGATAGAATTCCTGAGACAGATGGACCCTGGATCTGATCTTATCAAGAAATTCTTACAGTGTTTCCCCCCTCCACCCCCCGACTCCCCGGAATTTAGGTCACTAAAAGTTTCTAAAAATAAACAAAAAACTCAGAATGAATTGAAGTCACTTCAGAATAGCCATAAGCTGATGGGAAATGAGGTTCTGTCAGTCCCAGGTTCATCGAGGCACTTTTAACAAACCAGTAACTGCGTTAACAAAACATTTTTCAAAGGGCGTGACCAACCGAAAATGTGATCAGACCCATCTCGCTAAAAGCAGAATCAAATATGAGACTAACAACAGACACAGCCCTAATGGGGAAAGTGAGGCCCAGAGTTAGAGAGATGCAAAGTCTTTTCACGGGTATTTTGTTTCTTTAACCGAGTCTGCTTTGACTTTTCAAAGATACTAGTTTTCATTCTATGTTCCACAGGCCCATGGAAGTCTGTGAAGCATCTCTTTACAAGGTTCTTTAAAGCCAATGGGGACATTTTCAATGTGCCTTGCTTCTACCATTTTCAGGTACCCAAAGCATGACGTTTACAGAGCGTTGATATGATCTCAGAATGTTCCACTTCCTTTCCAAAGGTTTTATAAGCTGTGATTCTATTATCTGATACACCGGTGGCCAGTGACAATGCAGTGGAGGCCAATAGTATTGATATTTGACAGTGCTTTGATTTGGGGGTGATAAAAGCGACATGTCTGGGGAAGAGAGCAGGCTGTATACAAACTGCTGATGCTCGTATGCAAGTTTTCAACTGGGTAGGCCCATCAGAAGGTCATACTGGACTCCACAGGAAGCAGAAGTGTTCTCATAGAGTGAATCGCTATTTAAAATCAACATTTGACATTAAAGAAGGCACTAGGGGTTAGTGTTAGCAGCACAGAAATACAAAAGATAGTCTCAAATTGTGTGTGTTTTCCTTTTTTGCCTCTTGGGAAATAATTCCTGGAATGTTCATGGAAAAATAAATGGAGGCTAGTAGTCATCCCCCTCCTCATAATTTCTAGCATGGATATTCATCAATTTAGAGTGTTTTTATTTTTTGTTCTTTTCCTCCTAAAAAATAATTTCTGGGATATTTTGGGCTGGGAGGAATGCAAGTTGGTAGTCTGTTTAGCGTAGACACAAAGTCTAAAAGAGAAGAAGACCATCTTTAGAGAGGTACCTAAAACGTCCAAATGAAAGAGAAAGCTCTGTAGAATGAAATGTTCTCTTAGGAGATGGACTCGTTTATGACACTCTGCACGGGGGTCATTTTCCTGGCTGCCACAGAAGGACAGTGTTTCCTCAAGGGGTCAACACTGCTGCCCAGGCTGCCCTGACGAGGTGACTTGCTGTGTCCAGCACAGCTCTGCTGCTGCTGGTGCTTGGCAGAAAACCCTGGGACCCAGCTCCTGGTGCTACCATTTTGATGGGGCTCAGAAGGAAGTGGCAACGATGGCCATTCCATAAAGGATGACATTCTCTTTTCCTACCATGTGCAAAAGACAGTGACAGGGAAGAGACCCTTTTACACCAAGCCTACGCTCATCCCATGGCTGTGGACAAATACTTCTGGAGACAACTTGAGAACTAACAAGGACACAAACATTTTTTCTCCCTTTAGATGTTCTTTGCAAATCCAACCCATGTTGCTTTTATTTGTCCAAGGGTGACCTTAGTAGGTTTGTTGGTCTCCATCCCTATTCTTTCTTTCTTTTTCTTTTTTTTTTTTATTATTTACTGAAATAAGTGGCAGGATAAGTTCCAGCTCAAACAAGGATTGGTTATACGGTGAACATTTAGTCTTATAGGTTGGCCATTACTGATAAAGAATTTCACTGGGAATTCCCCAATCCATCATAATAGCACACTACCCTTAAAAACACAGCTCCCTTCCCGCTTTTTGGACGGAATGGTGAACTATCCAGTGAAGCAATACTTGGAAACAACAAGAAAGGAAGTTACGTGATCGCTTGCTGATCAACCACAGCCATTCCACATTCAGTAAATCCATTGAGTAGGATTCATAGGTCCCTCCATCACTCTTTCTGGCATATTAGAAATCACGTCTCTAGAAATGAAAAAGAAGAATTGAGATTGTCTTTAAAAACACATGTATATTCTGGTCCTGAAGAATGAGCCCCAGCACAATGTCTAGCTTTGTGTTGATGTTATTTATGCCAAAGTGACCCAACAAAATGCTCCGCTGCAATGCTGACAATCCATCTCTCCACCAGGCTTTCGGTGCTGGCTTCTTCTCATCCGTGTCTGCGACCCGAAGCTGTGCATTTGTTTGCTCTTCTGGGTTCTCAGGGGGGATCTGGTGCCGATTCTATCAGGATACCGCAAAGATTATTTCAAGAAAAAGATTATACATTATAATGCTTAGCATTTATATAGGTTCTTTTGATTTCAAAACAAGTTATAAATATTTCCTACCGTGACAACATTCTTGCTGCGAGGTAGGTAAGTATTACTGTCTACATTACCAAGAGAAACCCGAGGGCAAGGAGCAAAGAACTCTGTTCTCAGCCACAGAGTCAGGAAGAGCATTGGAACCAGGCATCCTGGCCCCCTGCTCTGGGCTCTGAAGAGCTCATACCTCTCTCTAGTGTAGCGACAGTCTCCACTAGTATAGGATTATATATCGTATAGATATAAAAACAACACACAATGACGTTATAGAACAATAATTCAATATTTCTGTTTCTTAGTAAAATATGTTAAGCACAGTATTTAAATTGCATTTCTCTGAAAAGCATTTGGTATATTAAATAGCAGAAGGTATATTAAACAGCTCTATAAACGTTTGCTGGCCTACTCTTAACAGCTCAATGATTCTAAAGAAATTAAAATCCACTGACACAGAGAGATCTTTGTAATACCATAAACTAAACAAAAAATGTGAAAAACTACTTTATTCTCAAAATGCAGACTTCATAGCTTGCTGGATATTAGCAGGTGGCTACATAATTTCTCTGAGTTTGAGAGAAAGGATACATATTGCTGACTGATTTAAAAATATCAACCCGGCAGGGGAAAAGATGCAGTTGAAAGGTGAAAATTAAAGACTGCTATTTCCATTTTGTAGCCATTCTGAGAAATTCATACCTTTTCAAAAGATGTTACCATACTTAGAGCTAATGTCGAGGTGACTAGAGGCACACTATATAATAGGAACATTTTGTGAGACAAGAAAATGATACTAAATAAAATCTATGGTATTAGAAGAAAATGAACAAGATGACAGAAAAGGATATTTTTCAAGAGTATTAAAAGCTGGCATGAGATGTAAGCTGTTCATGCTTCGATGACTGTATAGGGCTTGGAGATAGTTTACAAGGATAAATACTTGGTTTATCAGTCTCTTCTCCAAGGCAAAACCCCCAAAACTTCCCTCTAAATCAGTTTTCAGAATGGTGTTGAAGAGCCCACCTCATGCTAAGCTTCCTAGGAACTGACCGGCTGGGGTCAGCAGAAAAAGTTCTAAAACTAGAAAAGAACAGGAATCGTCTTAAAATTTGTATGCAAACGTAAAAACTAACTTCTCAGCCAGAATGACATTCTCCGTCAGAAGTTAACAGATACAAAAGTCTTAACTTTTCAGTGTACAGGACGCTAAGATAGTGTTGGATAGATATTATGTGTCGTTCGGAGAATATTTTTAGAAGTGTGCTTTTTCCCTAAAAAAAAAAGACATATTAAATTGGTTTTCTCTCCTCAAGTCCTTTATATATAAATATGAAATACAGAGCTGTCCCTGTCAGTTTGTTTGATCCTTCCCATTTGCGTTGGAGGTGGCAGTTTTGTTGGCGAGGGGTCTGGGTTTGAACAGGCTGGAGCAGTTTGGCTGTTTGGTTGGCTGTAAGGTTTTGGCATAAGGTGAATACCAGTCCCTTTCAAACACATCTTTCAGTTGCTTAATGATGCTCCTGTTGTTCCTCACATCTGCCTGGTTGATAACAAGGCCAGTGCCCGCGTTGTGGGTAAACTCATTCCCCACCCAATCAAAATTTCCTGTAGACAAAGAAATAAAAAGGTGAGGCATTAGGATCCACTGGGAATAGTCCCAATAAAATGAAATACAGAGAAGATTTTATTAAAAAATCATAAGCACCCAGGAATAACAACAGAGAGGCTGAATTGTGTTGACAGCTCCAAAAAAAAAAAAAAAAAAGAAACAGAAAAAGAAAAAAAAAATCCTTCCAAGAAACCTTGCATATGGCATATTAATATTTGCATATTATTTTGGCATTTTCTTCAGCTTTGCTCCAGTTGAAACTCAAAACAAGGAATCTGCTGTTCTTTTTTGTAAATGTTATTTCTTATTGACATTCACAAGGCACACTAAATACAGCAACATTTAAAACATATAGGAAGACACTTAAAAATTCTGTGAACAATTACTACCTTCTCTAAGAGACAACATCTAATCCATATGTACAAACGAAGGATTCTAATTTTAATGATGTGAAGTTTTTGTATCAAAGAAAAAGCAGAAGCCAGAGGAGGAGAACCAGTTCCTAAATGAGTACCTAAACTCTCCTCGACTGGACTGTAAACCGTTTCCCAGTCCCAGGGCCAGGCTCCTGGGCCCGGGAATCAGGGCGGTTGCTGTGAGGACAGGCTCTCAAATATGGCTGCTTGGTGGTGGGTGGTATATTCGTTTTCTAGAGCTGCTATAACAAAGTGCCACAGACTCGGTGGCTGAAATGACAGAATTTTATTGTCTCACAGTTCTGGAGACAAAATCAACGTGTCAGGAGGATTTGTTCCTTCTGAGGACTGTGAGGGGAGGCTCTGTTCTGGGCCTCCCTCCTTGGTTTGTAGGCGGCCATTTTCTCCCTGTGTCTCTTCACGTTGTCTTCCCTCGATGCATGTCTGTGTCCAAATTTCCCCTTTTTATAAGGACATCGGTCATATTCGGTTAGGGCCCACCCTAATCAACCCTTTTTAACTTGATTATCTCTGTAAAGACGCTAATCTCCAAAGAAGGTCACATTCTGAGGTACTGGGGTTAGGACTTCAACGTAGGAATTTTGGAGGGACACAGTGCAGTCATGTCAAGTAGTAAGGCTGGGAATGGCCCTAGAAGAGGCCAATAATGTCTACACCACTCTGGTGTAGTCCTTCATCAAGGTGAGGGTAGTTAAAAGGGCTGGACTACCCAAAAGTCCCACATGAATCTCTTATCTTTGGTATCCAACAGGGAGAAGGTTCCAGCAGGAGAACAAAGGTTTCTCCTCAGGAGGATACAGTACCATTTATGTGTTTGTTCTTTTTCACTCTTCGTTTGATGCATATGTATTGAGTGCCTAATGTTTACCAGGTATTACATTAGGGGTATGAATATAACCCTGAAAATGAAAGTCCCTGCCTTCAAGGGGTCCAGGAGGGAAACGCAATAATTATAATGCAAAGTGTATGAGCTTCTACAAGAGATGTGGGTGTACAATGCCACGAAGGCCGGAGAGAAGGAATTTCTAATTCTGGCTAGATGTATCAGAAAAGGAGCATTTCATTGAGTAATAGAGACGTATGGAAGCTTAATTAAGAAAAGGGAGAGCCACACCCCAAACGGAGGCTGGCATCCTGGGGACAAAAGATATAGTTAGAATATTGAAACACGAAGGGGGAGGAGCTACGGGTAAGGTCTAAATATAAGGGCCTTTGGGGATACAGAAATTATCATTTATTAAGTGTCCACTATTAACAAAGCATGATACTTGGTACTTAGATACATTATTTCATATGGTAAAATTTACCTCCACTTTATAGATGAGGAGTGGGAAGCTTAAAGAGGAACAAATTTGCCCAATGTCACATGGCTAATCAATGGTGCAGCCAGTTCCACCAGACAATCACAAATCAAGAATTATTCTCGCCAAAAAATATTTAGCCACATCAAGACCAACAATATTATTTTGCAGATTACTACCAGCTCAGGTATGATCTAGGCTCCCAGTTCTGTTCTCCTCTTAGGTTTGAGCTGGTTCCAGCCCTGGAACTGAGGGCTTTTTAAGTGTAGATCTCGACTTTCTATTCCCTCATCAGCAAGACAGGTACCACTGCAGAAATATTTGCTGAATGGGATGCTGAGACCATCTGTCCTTGGGCATCCTTGACCCAAAGCCCTGTAGCCATCTGTGGGAGAAGCTGCTGGAAGAAGGCACATCCGCGGAGAAAGCCTATATCAGTTCCTTTACAGCTTTCATCCCTTTGTCCCTGCTCTGCTCTCCGGAGCTCCCAAACTTATCAACCCCCTTTCCCACATTGCACCCCCTGGAATATTGGACGACAGTTGCTTTGTCTCTCATTTTACTCCTTAAGTTTATTCCTCACAGTTTAAGGATACCAAGTCCCTAAATCAAATATTATAAGCACAGAGAAGGATCTTCTCTCTTTCTCTCTCTCTCTCCTCTAAGACTTTTATATATCTTAATCTCTGCGTGAGAAATCTTTCTCCACCGCGCCCTGAGCACCAACCAGGCTTTCCTCCCTAACACGAACCAGGAAGGGGGTAATCCAGCGGAGATTTTTCAGTGACTTTGGCAAACTCAGCACCCACTTTTCAGCCCTCCATTGATTCAAACCATCTTCTAGACAAGTTTGTGGAGCTCAGGAGATTTTAAAATTACAGAGATGACACGGTTTGGGGATTCCTCTGTAGGTCTTGTGAAAACGTAATGGAGCTATAATTCCATGCAAGGTCTAGTGTGGATTTTTCTTAATTCTGCATTCTCAGTGAGTGTCTGAGTGATGACTTAGGAGATTCCAGAACATGCTGCTAATTATTTAAATTATTAATGAATTTTCTCTCTTGTTGTTTTTTTTTTTTTTTTTTTAGACAGCCACAGGAGCTGTGATCCCTTGATGTTCTTTGAATATTTTTACACTAGAACTATGTTTCAGTTTAGGGAGTTAATGTTTTGTTAAAATGTTATGTTTAAAATGAACTCATTTAAAATGTACCACATAGGGAAGAGGAAGGGAGAGAGCAAGGAATCCATACTTATTAAGGATACAGATAGATCAGAGACAGCGTTAGGAGCTTTTCATATATTATCTTGTTTAATCCTCATACTACCATTACAGGGCTGGTGCTACTATCCTCATTTTACAGATAAGAAAACAGAGGGTTACAGAAATTATATGATGTTCTACCACTTCCCAGGTTGTAAGTGCTAGAATAGGTTTGTCTGACTCCAAAACACTTACTCATTTCATCCAAAGAACATTTGGATAGATATACAAGTCACTGCTGGGTGTGCACACAACACCTTACTTTAAGTAAACCCTCCGTGTAAAATATTCAGAGTTGAGTCCCTAAATCCTGCTGCGCCTGAAACCTGATCCATCCCTGGGTTTCCCAATAATTGAGCCAAAATTTCCCTTTTTTTTTCTTTCTTTTTCCAAGAAAAGGTTGCTTTCTACTTTTTTTGTTTGTTTTTGTTCCCATTTTTTTATTAAACGATTTTACGGCATTTCTTTTTTTATTTCTTTGTCACTTTAGAAAAAAGTTGATTTCATTCCACTCTCTATAGGTTGATGAACATGAGAAAATCCAAATAATCATATCTTGGGTCACAGAGAGGGACAAAAGGAATAAAATATTCTCATATTCCGGAACAGCCAGGATTAAATACATTTTAAAATACCCCAATATTTTATCCTAATCATGTGACAGTATAAACTATTAAAAGTGGAAAAAGGCACAAGGCCTTCACACCGAGCCAGGAGTTGCTGACCATCCACGTGGCCAGTGGCAGCGTCTGCAGCCGAGGGCTGAGGGGGATGGGATATACATTCCACATTCCTGCATTCCACAAACATGTGAAGGAGCTTAGGAAATTTCTCCCCAAAATATGACTCCTTGGGATGAAGAGTATTTTGAATTCAAGGCCCTCAGAGATCAACAGAGGCCATGGAAGGGGCTTCCCCTCTATCTGCATAAACCAGGCGGACCCCTCAATAAGAACAATTCACTTCCCTTCCCCTCCCTGTTATCTCAATATATTGCAGGAAGAAAGGTCAGCAATGCAACCAGACCTGGCCCATCATTTTAACCGTAATACCTGTCTCTCAGGTTACTTTACGAGTCAATCTGCTTCCCCCCATCCATTCATTCTGCCAAATATCTACTCATCCTCCCTAGCAACCATTTATTGCCCCAAACAGAATTACCCATATTCCTCATCTCCCCATCCTTCTAGAGGGAGGGTTTAAAAATATCCGGATCCCACTGAGATAGTGGCTAATCACTCTGTGATTCTCCCAGTGCGAGCAGAGTAAAATAAATATACCTCTTCCTCTTATTAATCTGTCTTAATTGTGAGTTGATCTTTCAGTTAACTTTTGGGGGGAAAGGGAAGCTTTCCTTCACCCCCACACGTGTTTTTCTTTTCTGCCTTGAGAATGCCGCCTCATCTGCACAATGTAACAGCCACACTACTGTTTTTGGATTTGTCTTCTTTTTATAGGTAATTTCAACTCTGTCCGTGACGGTACCATTTAAAAGGTTACCCTGGACTCACAGACATCGTGAAAAATTAGAATAGATTTGATACACTAGTGAATAATTCCACCAGTATATAGTGATTTCAGCATCTGGAGCTCTATTGCCTTCATAATAACAGCTCACATTAATTCGGTATTATCTATGTGCCAGGTGGTTTGCATATACTATTCCATGTAAATTCACCCAATAAAGTAGAAACTGTTATTAGCTCTATTTTACAGATGAGAAAACTGAGGTTTAGAGAGCCCAAGGGGATTGTCCAAAGTTGGACATTTGGGAAATGGCAGGGAAGGGACAATTGACCGGGCAGTGTGAGTTTTGGCACTGAACGACTCCAATGTCTGCCTCGCCATCATCAACGTCGGGTTGGCTTGAGTTGCAGTGGGCAGGGGAATGAGTACTGTGTTCCTTCCAGTGACAGGACACACCTTCGATGAGCCATTTACCTCCTTCCCTAGACAATGAGGCAAATGGACCAGAGAAGTTCTGCAAAACATTTATGAAAAGACTTCTTACGTGGTCGCCTAGTATATGAAGCGGGTCATAGAGGAGATGTTTGGTTGAAGAGCCCTCTGCCCTCACTGTCCTGTTTCCTGACCTCCAGGTCCCCCCATTATCCAGCAGTGGCTCCCGAGGCCCTGCTTCCTCACCCGGCGGGGGGGGGGGGACCGTGGAGCACAGCTGAGCCACCTGCGTGACCCCCTAGGGAGCCTTACAGCCCTGACACCTACCGATATAAGCTGCTCCATCTGTCACCATGTACTTGTTGCGATTTAACTTAGGAAAAGTATGATTCTTTTGTTCTTTTGTGGCACAAGCATTCTCTCTTTCCAGATCAAAAAATTTCTGTAAGACAAAAAAAAAAAAAAAGGAAACAAACAAAAAAGCAGGTGAATGGAGAACGTTTTGGGTCTTGTTTGAGAGCACAAAAGAGTGTATTATCCAAATATCCACAATAGACCTCATATTGAGTTATTAAAACCACAATCTTGTTGTTTCGTATAGATGAAGCTATTTTTGCTCTCAAATCTATATAGGCAACAAGAGAGAAAATTAGTGTGCTCAACTAGGTCTATAATTAACACTTTTAAGCTTCAACATGAACACAAAATTCATTCTTGCGACAGGGTGAGGGCCAGAAGGTTGTTTAATTTCATTGTCTTATTCACCAGGGTGCACTGGCATTTGAAGCATGCCTCAGGGTGCTTTCTGTCAAGCATGCCAATGAACTAAATGAATATTCTTAAATGTTGCATACATTATGTCAATGACTAGCTGATTAAACTGGGGATTTGCAAAGGTCAAAACAGATTTTGCCACAGGAACAAATAATTTCCATCTAAACACCTAAGTCTACAAGCACTTCTAAAAGGCAACTAAAAAAAAAAAAAAAATCACAACGTTGAACCACGAATCCTGAATTTCAACCTTCATGTGCCCAAAAAGCAGCATTCCAGTTCACCCAACGGCAGGGATGGGGGGCTGGCCACAGGGGTGGCGGGCCTGTGTCTCAGGGGTCTGCTGAATTGGCTAAGTTCTTAGGTGAGGCTTAAGCTGTGGCTGAGCTCATAGGATTCCATGACCGAGTTCCCAGGAAGACGTCAGTCAAGGGTGAAGGTCTCAGGTCTCCTCCGCATTAGAAAATGCCGAACATTTTCAGAACTGCGTGGACTCTTTCTAGAATGTCTTACAGCTGTGAAATCATGTGTGTTTAAAGGAAAGAAGAGGCAGAGAGGAAAATGGGATGATACCTAGAAAAGGAAGCATCGTTTAGAGTTCTAAAACTGTAAGTGTTCAAATTTGGTTGGGGGGAAATAATGAGAGTTGGTCTTCCCCTCGCCCCCAGGGTAGGTGGGGGGTGATGAACAAGGTGATCACTACGCTGTGAGCCCTGCCAGCCCCAAGAATTCTATGCTGATTTTTTTTTTTTTTTTTTTTTGTAAAATTCTTGAGATCCATGGTACAGAGACCAAAACATACTACTCAAGAACTACCTATTCCACAATACAAAGGAACATTCTCCCAGGGCCATATCACCAAAATTATAGGCGATGCTACCTGGTTGATATTTCCTTACTTCCTGTCTTCTGCATCAGTTGGTGGACTCTTCAAACTGACTTAATCCCCTGTGAATGCTCTTAAGTCATAGTTACATATTCATGAGGTCGAGTGAGTGCTAAGGGTGTCGTCACTCGTCACTCGGTTACAGCCAGCAGTCAGCTCTCATGGACATTCTATCACAGCACACGTCCCCCCATTTGACTATTTCCTTTTCAGAAAGATACTATCGTAGAATCAAGATGGATTTAAAAAAAGATAAAATATACATCCTTAGTTAAGTCAAAGATGGAGTCACAGCTTGAGGCTTTAGTAAGAACCCATTTGCTCTAGAAAATCAAAGATGTCCCTAAGGAAGAGGGGAACAGCTTTCTCTGGGAGGCTAAAATGACAGCAGAAATCAGATTTTATTCAGTGGCATTACTAGACACCTGATATGCTATAGGTGACAGCAAAGACATTTTAAAAGTGATCTGTTCATTTATTAAAAATAATAAAAACTCAGCCAACTGGGACAATCTCGTGAGTTGCAGGCTCTTCCCATGAGCCGTTCCTGGCCATGACCCCCATCAGGGTTGGAGGGGAGGGTGCCCACGCCTCTGAGGACAGAGTTTCCCCGCCTCGTTCCCAGGCCATCTGCTTTATTGGTGCTCTGAGGCCTCTGAACACACGCTGTGTGCAAGTTTCAAACGCCCACTTTCCTTGGAAGAGCTTGTGCACGGCCGCTATTTTATAAAATGGCCAGCAGTAAGCTATTCGTGTTTGGTGTATTTAAGAAAGGTGACCATCTGTGTTCAAAAAGAGGAAGCTGATTAAGTACTGTAAAGGTTAAAATGATGGATTCTACTTTCCTTGGAATTTTCTTGCAAGTCTCAAATGAGCATTTAACATTTCACACCCTGGAGATTTCAACTGTGGGTGTCTTAGTAGGAGGTGGGCTGTCAGGTTAGGAAGCTGTGGGTGGGCAGGGACCCCAGATTGGGCTGAGGGGCAGTTGAGAGAGGAGATAGGAACAAACCCACCACACCATGTGTCAAAGGCCCCAGACTCTCCTCTCTGCTCCTGCTAGACACTGCAAACCCTCAGGGTCCTACTCTCCCTTTCTGTGTGTGATTGTTTTGAAAAATGACTTACCCTACCTTTTGAAGTATTTTTTCACTTCACAGATTGTTATCCTGGCTCTCGTTGCAAGTTTACGCGCATGAGTATGCTTACAGCTTTCACGGACATGCAGAGGGAATACATTTTTTATTTAATAACACAGTAAATATAATACTTACAACTTTCAAACTGCAGTTGGCTATTTCAGTGCAAATAGCTTTAAGAGATGAAATAAAGTTAAACGTGAGGGGATCAGTTTCCTTCCAGAAGCTTATAAGGAGTCGAACTTTGACGCTTCGTAAAACTAAGGCTTCTCTTATTTTCCCGTCCAAATCTGGCCAGTAAGTCCTGCAGAAATTATATCCATATAGATCGAAATAAAGAAACCGAGTTAGTTATGGAAAAGAAATTTAGACGACAGAGAACATTTATAGTACTCTGATCATTATGCTGTAATCTATAAATAACCCTGTAGGACAAGCTGAAAAAAATGGAAACCTTTTGGGTTAGGCACCAAGAGATGATGCTTTACTGGGACATGCCCCTGCCTAGAAGGAGATTTCCTGCCATCAGGAACTCCAGCTGCGTGGCTTAGGGAGTGGACAGACTGATCACCGCCATGGGACATCCTCACTACACCTCTGTTCTCCCTGGGCCTCGGTCGATTTGTGCACCAAGAATCAACTTTCCAATAGAACTTCAGTAGGAGCCCTGAGCACCTGCTCTGAACCCAAATGCCACTCAAACGTCTCTTCTTTGGTAACTGCCCCCCAAATGAACTTCTGCTCTGGTCCTCTGAGCTTCCCCACACTCTCATTCCCAGACTGTCCTTAGCGTCCTCTCTCCTAACCAAGCTCCCCAAGACTCCCCTGCCTCCCACCTTTTTTGCCGGGCAGTTGGAATCCCCCATACTTTTTTTTTTTTGAGACAGGGTCTTGCTCTGTCGCCCAGGCTGGAGTGCCTCCCAAGTAGCTAGGACTACAGGCACATGCTACCACGCCTGGCTAATTTTTAAAAATTTTTTTGTAGTGACAAAGTCTCACTATGTTGTCCAGGCTGGTCTCAAACTCCTGGCCTCAAGTGGCCCTCCTGCCTCCACCTCCCAAAGTGGAGGTGGGATTATAGGCGTGAGCCTCCACCCCCGGCTACTGGGCAAGATCTAAATCCTGGATCAGTGCTGTAATTCTCCTCGTCTACTTCTGTACACACAAAGCTGAGGACTACAGGTAAAAATCATTTCAGCCTTGTGCTCCACGTTGGTTTCTCTGTCCCCAGCCAAGTACATCCTCCATGACTCCCCAAAGTCACAAGGCTCCCTAGTGGTCAGACCCTCCAGTTCCTGGTCCTTATCCTTCTCCAGTTGGGTCTCTCACCACCTTAACTTGGGCTTCATGGTTCAGCACTGAACCTGCTAGGCTATTTTTTTCTCCGTCTGAAATTTTGCTCATGCTGTCTCTTCTAACTGGAAAATTCCCTTTCTCATTCTTTTCTAATTCCTGAATATTTGGAAATGTAATTCAGGTAACATCTTCCCCAATAAGCTTCCTCTAGCCCTGAAACTGTGCCATTGGTGTTCTCTCACCAAGCTTCTATAATATTCTGTACATACATCTATTGTTCCATTGATGTCACTGTGTTCTAATAATCCCCTCTGTGCCCATTTGCCATTGTTTGATGGAGTTCCTGGGACTGTATGCTGTTCATACTTTAATGACTGGCACACAGTGCTCAATAAATATTTGTTGAATGAATACATGAATGAAAAATATTAACACCTCAAAGACTAATCAGGCTACATTTTTATTAGTTCTCCATACATCTACTGATTTCCTTCTGAAATATATATTTTGTGAGAATGAAGAAATAAGTAATGAACAACTCCAAACTGAAACCTCAATAATTCAGTGACTTGATTAAAGAAAGAGAGCTTGATTGCAAAATCAGGAAGAAGTGAAATAGGGCTTGTGACTTTTTATTGCAGGATTTATTAAGTCGCACATCCATTGTTTCATTCCCTTCCTACTACCTTGAAAGGTAGAGGTTACCTCCAACACTGTTACTAAATGATGGATTATATTTTTTTACCTGCTGCCAACCATTTCTATAATAATTTGGGAGTACATGAATTTCTTCTTTTCATTTGGAAGTTTGACAATGTGTAGACTAAAAAGTTAAGTCTGTCAGATATTAATTCGTGCCATTAACACATTGAAATTTGATAGTACTTACTTGTTTGTTAAAGCTGATTTCATTCCTGAAACTCCTTTCTAAGACGAAGTAAAGATAAGTAACCAGTCTGACTTTTTAAAAATAATTCATTCATGTGACTGAGAAGAACTTAATTATAACTGGTATGTTTGGACTACTTCTTAGGTCTCTTTGATGACTTTTCATTTAGAAAGCTACGGGCATTTCTAGGCTTGAAATTTTTAAAATACCATAAAAGAAGTGCTTTTTAAATTACAGCTGAAATGGTAGATTAACAACCAAAATGCAAAATTTCAGGTGAAGCTAAAGTTCTTTAACATTCTTTAAGTCTTCTCTAATTTTGATTTCTGATACATTTTAGATTCCCCCAAGCTAATTATTTTCCCCTTGACCATGAAGTACTTCAATATCGTTCATGGGACTTCATGGGACAAAGGTTGTGTCAATCCTGAGAAATCATCATCCCATCCTAACATATAACTCCACAAACTTGACATTATTTTCCTCCTCAATAACAGGAAAACCAGGCAAAACTTACTATGTTTTCAAATCTTTTCAAAGTGAAGCTGAAGTATAAAACTAGATCTAAAACCAAATATACAACAAATGGGAGAAACATAAAAAGGAGAGATAGAAAAGATGTGAAAGTGTGTGGAAAAATCTATGAATGTTCAAAGGATGCACAATATTTGAAAGTAAACATATTTTAATCATGTTCACCTTGCAGCTAACAATGCTTTTCCACTGCCTGTCATTGGGAGCAATCATTTTCTGGGAAAAAGACTCTTTTGCAATCCTATAGTCATTTGCATAAAGAAGTTGCATATTATGCATACATGGGGCTGGCAACATGAAAAATATTCAAGCAATATAGGACACACTTAATCATTTAATGTCAGTAAATGCTTACTCTGAAATTGTAATTTACCAAATTAAAAAGGTCTTGGGTTGCATTCCCAGAAATATGCACTTTGAAAATATTATTTCCTGGGTTAAAATAATTATTCAACCACCTAAATCTCTGAATTCCCAGGAAGAAAACAAAAGTGGAACTACCTGAGCATGGCCATGCATTTATGCATGCAATGATTTTCCAAAGAGTTTGTCATAAATTCCACCCCTAAATTTATTCCAAGGATTTGCATGCTTAAATAATGATGAATTATTGAAAAGGCACTCCATTTTTAAGATGTTCTCTTTCTCGTACAGAGGGATGGATCAACTGAGAATGTATATATTTTAAGTTTCTTTCTCCTTTACGTTGGGAAGATATTATGAGAATTTAGCATTTAATGAAGATTGTTGGGCTGGGCATGGTGGCTCACGTCTGTAATCCTAGCACTCTGGGAGGCCGAGGTGGGCGGATCGTTTGAGCTCAGGAGTTCGAGACCAGCCTGAGCAAGAGCAAGACCCCGTCTCTACTAAAAATAGAAAGAAATTAGCTGGACAACTAAAAATATATATACAGAAAAAATTAGCCAGGCATGGTGGCACATGCTTGTAGTCCCAGCTACTCGGGAGGCTGAGGCAGGAGGATTGCTTGAGCCCAGGAGTTTGAGGTTGCTGTGAGCTAGGCTGACGCCATGGCACTCTAGCCAGGGCAACAGAGCCAGACTCTGCCTAAAAAAAAAAAAAAAAAAGAAAAAGAAATAAAATAAAGAGTTTCTTTTCTCATGGGCTAGTGCCATGGTATTGGCTTCTATGAGCATGGGGCAGCAAGCCCGTTGATTGCATGGTAACATGCATCATGGGTAAATTGCAAGTGCACACCAAGCAGAATTGAGAGTTGTGTTCTTCCCAATGTAACCTGATAGCATCTCAGTGTCCAAGCTGGTTTTTCCTGTGGTCCCCAGCTTAGTGTCTGGCCTCGGAGACTGGGTTCTATCTAGAGGTTGGGCACTCACTGACCTTTTAGTGCTTGTGCTGGAGATGGGCAGGTAGTCCGTGACAGCGATGTACACATACTGCTTGGCGTCATCGATCACACTGTAGATGGCGTCTATGTCAAAGCTTCTGTTTTTAGGGCAAAAGAGTTTGGGAGAATTCTGTGAAGATACAAAAGCCAAACTTTTAGAGTATTAATTTTTTGGCATCTGGGGATTTCTTTGTTGTCTTTATTTGTTTTCGTGGGTCTAGGCTTATAACTAAACTTTTGCAAACCTACTTTCTGGTTCTTGGTCAAAGTAGACAAGGATATTATCAGTCTTACCAAAGTCGAGTAGAGATCGAGGTGTGGTGGGATGGATCTCAAGTCTGTTTCTAGAGTCTGTTTTAGGCTAGAATCCTTGCTTTCAGTACAGACACCTCTGCTTTTCGGAGGACACCCAGCTCCAACCTTACGTGATTCTGTTATACATCCCTGTCACTCATAGCTGTTAATTTTCTCAGGTATTAACCACATATATATACACAAGCATAGCAAGCCATTTACCCCAGAACTCATTTCATTTGAAAGCTGATGTGGCCGTGAAAATGTTCAAGACACAAAATCTAAAAATCTTGGAGTTCTTTTCCCCCAAATCTCTCTTTGAATCAGGAAGACGAGTGTTGATTGTTGAGAAAGGGCCATCAATAATTCTACAGTAAAAACTGGGTGAGTTATTAACATGCCTGAATTCATTAAGAGAGTCAGAGAAGAAGGATGTTCTGAAAGACTTACGCAAAATGAAAAAGGAGGCAAATTCTGCTTGAGGTGGTTTTCATCTTATAAAAAATGATGTTTTTAGATGCAGTTGCTAAAAGGGAAAGAGGTGTTTGCTTTTCTTATTTTTCCACTGGACAGGCCTGGAAACAGTGTTTCTCATAGTTCCTGTCTTACTTGGACAAGTGATATACTATGGGAAGTCTAGGAGCACAAATAATGCAAAGCTTGCTTAATACGAAAAGGCTGAATAAACAGTTTCTGGAACCGTCTGGAATGAATGGCACTGTTGGGTGGTCAGAGTCCCTCCGTACCAAGTCATGTTCTGGAATAACTTAGAGGGTAGTGAAATGAAGCTCTTGGATTGGATGCCCACCCTAGAAAACACATGAGGTTAAGGAAGGAGCATGTTGAAAGAAACACACCCTCCAGGTGTCCCTGCCCAGAAAGTCCTCTAGGCAGGATAAGTTTTTGATCGTTTAAGTTATTTTCCCTTTGGAATTAGGATGAGCTTCATTGCCTTATCTCCAGGATGTTTGAAAAACAAAGACATGTCACTCCCAGGATGAACTGAATCCTGGTCTCTCGGAATCCAGTCCGAACGCATTATATCCCTGGTCCCCTGTCTCTGCCTCTCTTATTTCCCGACTACCATGCTGTCTTTGTCCTGAAACTGAAATAATCACCGGTCCACGGCTGTGCCCTCATCTTGTCTGCCTCTGGGTTTGCGTATATGCTGGCCCCGGTGGCTGATATGTTCCCTTCCTTTTGCCTATCAACGTCCTATTCGTTCTGTCCTCTCAATTCCAGCTCAAACATTATCTCCTCCGTGAAACTTTAAAAATATCTCCAACCAGAGGTCTCATCTCTGTATTCCCGTACTATTTATTTCTTTTTCTTTTTTTCCTAACAAGTTTTAAGTGTGCAGTTCAATGGCATTAAATACATTCCTATCGTTGTGCAACCATCACCACCATCCACCTCCAGGACTTGTTTATTTATTTTTAGCATTTCCAAATTTATTTTAATTACTTGCATAGGCCTCATCTCCTCAGTTAGACTGTTATCAGCTTGACTACAGGGGTCGTATTCTATTCATTTTCCGATACCATTAAAAAATTAAATATTCAAATTATTTAGTTATCTCAGTCTGTTGAGTCTGCTCTAAACGTGCCTTGGGTTAATGCAGAGAAGATGAGGATCTTTGCTCTGGATGGTCTCTAGGGAGCCCAACTCTGAAATGTGTCCAATCGCTCACCTTTCGGTTTCACTTAGGAACTTCCTGAATCTCACTGCATGTTCCCAAACTGGATTTTGTTTTGGGGGAGGTACAAATTAAGGCAAAGACTTTTTGGTGGCCTCTTTACATTTGCTACTGTCTTACCTGTTTGGATACCAGGTCAGTAATCTAGAGAAAAGAGCTGGGGCTTTAGAGACACAGGTCAGATTCCAGTTCTTGGAACCTGAGACGTCTAGGCGGGCCCCTTACACTTTTGGAACCTCTGTTTCCTAATGGGGTTGATAACAATAACACACCTTTCATATTGGTTTGCTTTGAGGCTCAAATAAGAGAATGGCTTGCTCCCTGGCTGGGTTCTGTGTCCCTCTTCTGTGCTTGCTTTCATTTAATCAGCAAATATTCCTAAGTGCCTGCCGTGTCCAAGGCTCTGGTCTAGGCACGTGGCACACATAAGTGATCAAGGCCAGATCCCTGCTTTGTGGAGCTTCGTTCTAGCACATGTTACATGTCACAAATGTGGCATCACATTCATTTGTCCATGGTGTTTATCCACTGGATTGTGAGTTGCTTGGTGGTGTAGCTCTTGCATCTTATGCCATAAACACATTACATGCTTAATAAATATTTGCGGAATGAATGTGAAAAGTATGTCATAAATTCATAAGTGCTGGAGATTTCTTTGACCCTCGACCTCCACTTCTAGTTGGAGTTGCTTCAATCTAGGCATAGCCAAACATGTGTGAACAGATCTTTATTGGCACTTACCTGCCTTATTGTTACCTATGTTCCCATTGCCTAACCCAGTGCCTTGACCATGGCAGCGAGCGCTCTGTGTTTACCAAGGAAATGCATGATTATCTGTAATAGTCCCCTTCTAGCTGGGGGCTTGGTGACACTTCACTGTGTGTTCCAGAGTCCTCTACCTTTAAAAAACAGTGCCTAGACATACTAATGGCTTAAAAATGTTAGCTCAAAGTATAAATGAATGAACAATAACACGAAAGAATAATCTGGCAGAGGAAGTTAACTAGTTCCAACTATTTAATTAGAGAGAAGCTGGTAAGCTTCCCTCTTAGCACTCCTGAATTAATTTTCTAAGCCTTGCACTGTATACTTCTTTATTCCATAGTAAAGTAGGAGAGAGAAAATGTAGCTCCTTTTCTATATTCCAACTGTGTGATAATCTTTTACCAGTCAAGAGCTCTTGAGGCACCTGGCTTCTAGGTTAATCTAGGTTTGTCTCTTCGATCTATAAGTAACTTATATATGTGTACAATTTACTTTGCATACTCATTATATAGTTGCCTTGTAAAGACCTTAGCAGGTTTCTCATTCATTTCATAACAGTTTCCTGGTTTTTAAAAAGTTTAAGTCTATACCCAATTTTTAGAATATACATGTTAAAATGGAATTAGCTATGAAAAGACAACCCATGGAATGGGAGAAAGAAAATATTTGCAAATCATATATTTATACTGGGTGCTGTGGGCATGCCTATAGTCCTAGATACTCAGGAGGCTGTAGCTAGATCACCAGAGCCCAGGAGTTCAAGTTCAGCCTGGGCAATATAGCAAGACCCCATCTCTAAACAAAACAAAACAAAACAAAACAAAAAACCAAAACAAAAAAGTCACATATATCTGATTAAGGGACTTGCATACAGAATGTATAAAGACCTCCTACAACTCAATTAAAAGAAACCCTAATTTAAAAATAGATAAAAGATTTGATAGATATTTCTCCAAAGAAGATACACAAATGGCCAATAAGCACATTAAAAAGATGCAAATCAAAACAACGATGAGATTCCATTTCCCACACACGAGGAGGGCTAAAATAAGACAGAAAATAACAAACGTTGCCAAGGATGTGGAGAAATTGAAACTCATATATTGCTGGTGGGATCGTAAAATTGTGTAGCCAATTTGGAAAATGGTTCAATAGTTTCACAAAATGTTCAACTTAGAGTTCCTACATTACCCAGAAATTCCAATCCTAAGTATAAACCTAAAAGAATTTAAAAATAGATATTCAAATAAAAACCTGTACATGAATATTCATAGCAACACGATTTACAATAGCCAAAAAGCAGAAACACTCAAATGTCCATCGACTGATACATAAGCAAAATAGGGCGTAGCCATACGATGGAATATTATTATATTTGGCTATAAAAAGGAATGAAGGAAATAGTGATCCGTGATACAAACACAGATGAATCTTGACAACATTATGCTGGGTGGGAGAAGCCAGTCACAAAAGACTACATATTATATGATTCCATTTATATGAAATATCCAGAAAAAGGCAAATCCATAAAGAAAAAATAGATGAGCGGTTGCCAGGGACCGAAGGAAGGGGAAAATAGACAGTGACTGCTAATGAGTATGGGGTTTTTCTCTGTGGCCCAAAAAATGTTCTAAAATTATACAGTGGAGATGGTTGCAAAACTGTGATTATACTCAGCCGCACTGAAGGGCGAATTTTATGGTATGTAAATTGTATCTCAATAAAGCTGCTAAAAATATAATTAACAATATAGGCTGGATATTCTAATGAGGAACTCAACGTGGTATTTTTTCCATAGCAGCACCAAGTTCTGTCCAATGTCTGCCCTCACTCACTAAATATATCAGTAAACATGACTGATGCGTGAATGGACTGAACAATGGACAAGAAGAAAGGAAATCTGACACCCAGATCAATAAAAACAGACCTTGAACTAACCAATCTTTATCTTGGAAACCAAATGCATAATCTTAAGGGCTCTTAAAAAGAAATCTACATGACAGAAATTCAGACAACTGTTGTTCCCATCTTCTGATTTCAGTGGGAAATGTAAGAAAATTAGAATTATCTGGCCCCAAGTTATTAGAAATCAGATACTTAAGTCTAACCAAGTGTCTGTTTGTGTTCCATGAGAAAATTAGAAATAATCTCTATTTATGTCATACATTAAAATTCATATTTAACTATGGTAAGTTATTAATTATCTATGATACAATCTAATTTGGGGGAATGGTTATTCTTCAAATATTCTTTTTGTGTGTGCTCAGTTTAGTCTTGGGACTGTCAGCTTATAAAAATATAATATACTATTTTAAGATTTTTTACAACCAAACATTGCATTTAAATAAATTGGTCTTGGCATTTGTTTGGCATATATTACTGAAAAAACTGTATGCATTCTGGAACTTTCTGTTAATATTACCGCTAATAAAACCAATCCAACATTTATTGCTGCTTTTAGAGAGCACTGGGTGAGGTGCTGGGAATATCAATGATAAAGAGAATATATTAATAGTATATGATCTCCAGAATCTAATAAAATAGTGGGAAAGATGATTATAAACAAATAGGTATAAAAATGTGATAAATGTTATAATAGAGGTGAGCTCAAGGAGCTCTTTCTTTCTTTTTCTTTCTTTTTTTTTTTTTTTTTTGAGACAGAGTCTCCTCTGTTGCCCAGGCTAGAGTGCCGTGGCATCAGCCTAGCTCACAGCAACTTCAAACTCCTGGGCTCGAGCAATCCTCCTGCCTCAGCCTCCCGAGTAGCTGGGACTACAAGCATGTGCCACCATGACCGGCTAATTTTTTCTATATATTTTTAGTTGTCCGGTTAATTTCTTTCTATTTGTTAGTAGAGATGGGGTCTCGCTCTTGCTCAGGTTGGTCTCGAACTCCTGACCTCGAGTGATCCTCCCGCCTCGGCCTCCCAGAGTGCTAGGATTACAGGTGTGAGCCATCACGCCCAGCCAAGGAGCTCTTTCTGAATGATACCAATTCCAATAGCAGGGCTTTCTCCTTTTTTCTACTTACAAGATTTTATACCTCTTCAAAAATGGTGTTCAATCAATATCTGCTGGATTGAAATTCAGAAGTAGGCTTGATATAATAAGTTAAAATAAATAAATAGCAAATGGCATTATGTAGTAAAAGGGACTCCTCTTTTTGGCCAGAGGGTCCCCATAAATACCCTAAAGCTGAGTTGCTGGCTGTGAGAAGGGAGTATCACATGCCTTGTCATGCCCCCTCCCTTCTTGGAGACACCCTTTGTAGCTTGTTAACAGGCTTAAAGCTATAAAACACAAAGCTTAAACCACACCTGCAGGCCAGCAATTTACTCAACAGATGACTTGTCATGTGGCTTATCTCTAATTAACAAGACATCCTTATCTTAAGTGAAAACATTCCAAGCCTTTAGGCAAAGCTTCATTTCTTTAACCAATTACAAATCAAAGCATCTTTAGACACACCGATAACCTGTAATGCCTTGCCTCCAGACGTCCTGCCTTTTCAGACCAAACCAATTTGTATGATGTAAGCCCTCCATATATTGACTTAGGGTCTTAACGTGTAATTCCTGTCTCCATGAATGTGTAACACCAAAGTTAGCTGACGGGCACATTTTCTCAGGACCTCTTGAGGCCATGTGCTCCGGGCTGGTCACACACATTTGGCTCAGAATAAATCTCTTTAAATTATTTTACAGAGTTTGGTGTTTTGTTTTTTTTTTTCCCATTAACATTTGTCTATTTCTTGCTGCTTCCAATTTATTCTACTGGACCTGCCTGAGCAAGTGTCCCTTGCTTGGGGTGTCATGTTGCCCTGTTACCAGCTGGATTAAATGTTCTTTGGCAAATTTTCTATTGCTGCTCATCTACCAGTTGGGAGTACTAGCTGATCTTCTGGTCTTACAGGGTCATTTCAAAATGAAATGAAAATGTACATATGAAATAATTTTCTTAGGAAAAAGCCCTATGCAATATGCTACTTGCTACTTCATTCTGCAAAAACCAAAGTTATTTTAGCTCTGCTTGATGAAAATCCTTCATAGTCTATTTTCTGTAATTCACGTTTATGTGATTTTATTAAGACAAACAACTTCCTCTTTTCCTTCTATTATGACATTTCTAAATTTTCAGATTGTACTTTCCTTTAAATAGGCAAAAGTGATACAACTCACTGTTTAATAAATGCTCTTTAGGGATGTAAAAGTTATTGGTATAAAAGCGCTGATACCAATCAAGGGAGAAATAGTGATTTTAAATTGGAAGCCTGGTTTAGAGAAGTTTGACCATCAGGTTCAATTCAGAAGCTTGATTCAAATGAAAAATCTAAGGTCTCCCCCCAGATGCAGTGGATCAGATCCTGGGTGGGGCATGGGAGGACTTAAATCTGCATTTTAAACAGGCTTCCTGCCTGACTCCTAAGTACTCTACAGTTTGAGGACTAGCATTGTGGGTCCACATATTTACGTTGTCCATTACCAGTAACTGCAGGATAGCTGTGCTGTGTGGGCAGCTAGGAGGTTAACTGGGGAGGTGAGGGTGGGTGTGGGGTGTGGCCGGTGGTTTTCAGAAGAGTCAGAGGAGACCCTGCAAGGAGCCTTGTCCTGTTGGGTGGGCCTCTTGCCCTTCAGCCCTGGTCAGGTACAGCAGCTCTGCTTTTGTCTGTTCTATACCCTGGGATTCGCTCAGGGTTGTCTCATCCACGAGTTCTACTTTTAAAAACAAGTCTGTGCAGCACAGTTCACAATTGCAAAGACGTGGAATCAACCTAAGTGCCCTTCGATTCATGAGTAAATAAAGAAAATGTGGTATGTATCTACCATGGAGTTCTACTCAGCCATAAAAAGGAATGAAACAATGTCATGTGGATGGAAATGGAAACCGTTATCCTAAGTGATGTATCTCAGGAATGGAAAACCAAACCGTATGTTCTCACCAACAAGTGGGAGCTAACAGATGGGCACACAGGGACACAAAGTGATATAAAGGACGTGAGAAACCAAGAAGGAGGGAGGATGGAGGGAAGGTACGGGATAAAAATTCACGTATTGGGTACAATGAACACCATTCTTATGATGGGCACACCAAAATCCCTGACCAAAGCATTATCTAAGATATTCATGCAATAAAAACACTTGTACCCCCTTAATTAATATTTTGAAATAACAAAAAAAAAAAGCTGAAATCATCGAGGTAGGGCCTCCATAATAGGCTGGTGTCCTATTTTCTGGTGTCAGAAGACCTGGGTACTGGTGCTCTCTCTGCACATCCCATCTGATGGACTTTGTGCTAGTGGGTGAGCTTCAATACCGCCATCTGTGACAGGGTCACAGTCCCATGCCTGCCTCACAGGGTGACTGGGGGAATCAAATCAGGTAACCCAAAGTATCTGACAAGAGGAATGATTATTAAGACTTATTATTGTTATTACTGGGAACAATATATGATTGAACATAAGAGTGGATACATTTTCACTCTTCAAGGCATGAGATAGAACCAATCTAGTTCATCTTTCCCCAATACAAGATCATACTCAAACATTCCAACTTAATAAAGGGCCTTTGGAGGAGGAAGGAGAGGAAGAGGAGGAGAAAGAGGGCAAACAACTCACCGACACAAATGCTTGGGATTTGGTTTCATTCAGCTGAAGTTGCAATTTCTTTTCATTGTCATAGACTCCGTAGAGTCTCTTGGACCAGGTTTGAGGTACTCTACTCTTGAATTTTAATGAGCTATATAAAGCAAATATCCTCTGCAAATCTAGGACCAGGCAGCTGCAGTTGTAGAAGATGACACCAAGTTCTTTCATCTGTGAAATTAAAATTGAAACCATCAATACCATGTGCCTCTGATGGTGTGATTTGCAGAGAGAGAGAGAGAGAAAAAGAATGCATAAGAATGCAGTAGTTACAACATCTTTTTTCTTGCATTTGTCGTTACACAGAAATATGTAGAAAATAGTCACATCATGGAATGACAGCTCTTCCCTGTACAGGAGGCACAGGAAGGAGAGGGAAAAACATGACCTAATTAGGACACAGCAATTCTCCTCCCGTCTCCCGGAACAGGCTCTGGAGACAGATGAACTTCACCTCTTCACTTCTCCACGTGAACGTGGGCCTGCATCACGGGACTGCTATGAAGAACAGATGAAAAGGGGCAGGCGCCATTAGCTCAGTGCCCGGCCCAAACCGCGTTAGCTAATGGAAAAACTGGAAGCATGACATCAAAATGCTTACTTAATGGCACCATAATTCTGAGTGATTTTTGTCCCTTTGGGTAGGCTCAGATGGAGGGAGGCATATTTATGGACATTCTCAGCATGTATCATCTCCGAGGCTCTCCAGGGGACCGTTTGTCACCGTCAAGACGCGAGTGGGCACCGTCTGTGCGCACTCTGTCTGGATTTTCTCCAGCTCTTTCTAATTTCTAATAACTCTATTCTAAACAGAGATTTAGTGTTCCTTTCCCCCTCTTGTGTAAACTAAGCTGCTGACAACGAGCTTTTATTTACAATCCCTGACATCATTGGAGTCTGTGGCTGGTTGCAGCTTTAGTATCTGAAGGCAGAGGAAGAAGCCAACCCCTGCTCTCTAGAGACAGAGAGAGAATTAAACTTCCTCTGAGTAGCATCCTCTCTACCCTAGAATGACTCAAGTCCGTTTCTAGTTATACACTATTGGTTCAGCCTGCTGTTGGAGACGGAAAACAAACAACTGGATTTTGTTTTGCAGATTTTTCACCCAGAGCAAAAGATTCAGGGCAGTTTATGACAAATCTTCCTAAAATGCTGGCAGTGAGAAAAATGACAGAGATTTGGGGTTCTGATGAGCTTCCATGTCCAGATTATCAAAGGAAAAAAAAAAAACTAAAGGTCCGATGGATTAGCTAAGGTGTCCTTCAAGTTGCCTTAGCTGTAAGACAAGGCTAGCTGCCAGAGATCGCCCCTGCCTGGACGTGGGCTGCTCAGCCCTGCCCACCTGCAAGGGCAGGCCACAGGCCACTCGCCACCCTGCTGGGCCACCATGACTTTCTAGTTCAAACACACAGTTGATCTGTACAATTGAAAATAAGTTAAATTGACTGACTGAATTGTCCAACTGTTTGAATAAAATCATCTTGCAAAAGCTGGAGATTTATCAGCTAATTATTCTTTAGAAAAGATTGATTATTTTTTCCACAAAGTGGGCATGGTGTTAGCAACGACCCATGGAACTAAGAGAGGCGTAAGACCTCAAACAACTGGAGTAATCTGCCAAGGAGCCGTGATCAGGATCATTATTTTATTTAAAACTCAAGTTATGTCCATGGTTCCATTTTGTGCCTTGCATGAGGACATTATGAAGTGTGGGAGACTTTGCTAGGAGTGTTTGGGTTTCATACAATCCAGGAGATGCTATCAACCTGCCTGGTAGGGAGAGAGAACAACAACAGCAATGCTAATTTATCAGAGTGCCCACTGTGCCCCAGGTACTGTTCTAAATGCTATATATGTCTGCGTGCATTTAAACATCACGACAACCCACTTCACAGGGAAGGAAACTGAGACACAAACAGGTACATTTGTACTAGCTGGGTATAAATGCCCAGCTAGGAAGCAGGAAAGCCGGGATTAGGATACTCAAAGACCAGTTTAGTATTTTGTCATCAGGGAGAGTTAATTGCAAAGTGAAGTTCTTATAAGAATAGAAGCTTCCTTTGGGCGAGGACCAAGTCCTGCTGGTTATGTGTATGTTCTGTTTTTTTCTGCATTAGTTGTTTTGGGTTTCAAAGCAAATTAACAATTAGGGGAAACATGTAATTACACCAGAAAAATATTTTTATTTATTATTTTCTTAAAATTAGTGGAAGCTGGTTATAGATGGGAATGAAGTGAGTGGGAAAAAATAAAGAATTTTTTTTTTTTTTTTTTTTTTTTTAGCTAGGTCATGAGAGGCAGCAAGCAGGGAGACAGGCTTGGTTTAGTGGGTTTCTTTGGTGATGCAGAAGCCAGAGTGGGTGTCTGATGAATGCTCTTGTCATCAGAACAGGGAGATGAGAGACATTAACATCGTTCTTTGCTGTAATTCTCAGAATAATTAATACCAGTTAGCCTAACCACAGCTCAATTTATCATTTACAGATGTCCGGTTTGTTGTTTTCATGATTTTATAGAAATGTGAACAAGTAATTCTTTAATTTTCTTGACAAAGACAAAGGAACCTGCAACTCTGGGCAACCGACACGCGTCCAGTTAGCTGCTGATTTATATTCTGAGTTACTGCGGGCAATTTAATTACCGGGAGCTCTAACTTGATTTTGTTTCTGCCCTCAAGGTGAAATTTTTGTTACTGGGGATAGAGAATAAAGAATTGAATCTCGGGAGCTCAAAGACAGCCTCCTGCTCAGAAATGTGCTTACTCTCCCGCACCTCCGTTCCCACAGTGGGTGGCTTATACCACTTAACTTCCTGATGTCTTATTTTTCTGTGTCTGCCAAGTGGGAAGAATAATGCTTGCCAGAAGGAACATGGTTAATTGAAGAGACGGGAGAGAATGGAAGAATCTTAGAGAACAGCTCTTGCAACCTTATTTCAAAATTAAGGACACTGAGACCCCAACAGGGGACATGACTTATAAGATCACAGAATAATGTCTTGTGATTTTGGGTCCTAGTCTCCTTCGCCCAGTAAGGCTTTGCAAATACCATATAGTGTTCGGTTGTAGGACGAATGAGGAATGTTGCTTTTCTCTCTCTCTCTCCTTCCTTCCTTCCTTCCTTCCTTCCTTCCTTCCTTCCTTCCTTCCTTCCCTCTTTCCCTCCCTCCCTCCCTCCTTTCCTTCCTTCTTTCTTCCCTCCCTTTGTTCCTTCCTTCTTTCCTTCCTTTCTTCATTCCTTTTCCACTAATCAATGCTTCATCTTTTTATATGGATCTGAAAACTTTCCAAAGTCCCCTTATTTCCTTTCACAGCTTTGACTTCGGGCTCTAGGGAATTCTCACAACAGTTTCTTGGTTTTACTGGGGCAAAGGGAAATCGATAAGTAAAACCTTGACTAGAGTGACTGGAGAATATTAACGGGAGAGATCTTAAAGGAATGGGGCCTTTAAGAGACTGGAATGGGATGAAACAAATTGGAAACACATTTCAGGAATTTTTTTTTTTTTGGAGTCCTGTAACTTCATCTTCCTTTGTCAGGGGAGTTGAAAATGATTGCAAAATGCCACCATGGCTCCTCCTACATGTGCACGATCTGCTTGGGACCATGTCCACCACATAGAATAAGTGTTTGTTATTATCGTCATCAGCAGCAGAAGCATTATCATTACAACCAACCAGACATCAGAAGGAGTTACGCTGAGACACAGCAGTCAGAACACACGCTGCTGCCCCCTGACACTCTTCAGGAAAAGGCTCAGAACATGCCGTGACCTGCCGCACCTTGCACAGGAAAATCACAAATACACTTGTGCTCTGCTGCTGCCTGGCTCAAACAGATTTCCCCTCCCTCCCTTCCTAATTTCAAGCAGGAAACCTGCCCATCTACATAATGTCCCTTTCTCAGTTTATCAGTACTGCATGCTAGCAAAACAAGAACCCTGGAGAGGTGTCATAGGATTACTGAGAGAAAGATGCTGGAGGTATAAAGTTATCTTTACTTGCATTGGGATGGGCCATTGACATGAAATAGCTAATAAGGCTGTTCAAAATATAAACCAGAGTCACTACTGAATCTCAGTCCATGAGCTCCATGTGGTGAGCTGGTGTCCCCTGTCGCCATCATGACCTTGGGGTCCATCCTCTCCCTCTCTCGGGCTTCCACCCTTTTTGGAAGTATTGAAAAGTACAACTTGTACTTTCTTTCTACCCTTATTCACTCACTCCTCCCACAGCGGAAAGACTGACCTCCCCTTAGCGAGACTAGAAAGGTGACTTCAGCATGCACCCTGCTGGCTCTTCCTCTCAGTCAGAGCAGCCTGATGTGCAGATGTTTGCTCCTGCCCTCCACGGGGAACGCCCAGCCTGCACATTTGCAGCTGCAATGCCTTTTAACTCGCACAAGTTCAATTGTGGGGCCCAGTTTTGACCACATATCTAAACTGCATTTTCCATTCTGGCTTCGCTTTTTTTTTTTTTTTTTTTTTGAGACAGAGTCTCACTCTGTTGCCCAGGCTAGAGTGAGTGCCGTGGCGTCAGCCTAGCTCACAGCAACCTCAAACTCCTGAGCTCAAGGGATCCTCCTGTCTCAGCCTCCCGAGTAGCTGGGACTACAGGCATGCGCCACCATGCCCGGCTAATTTTTTCTGTGTATATTTTTAGCTGTCCATATAATTTCTTTCTATTTTTAGTAGAGATGGGGTCTCGCTCTTGCTCAGGCTGGTCTCGAACTCCTGAGCTCAAACGATCCGCCCACCTCGGCCTCCCAGAGTGCTAGGATTACAGGCGTGAGGCACCGCGCCCGGCCTTGGCTTCGCCATTAATTAACTGATAGTTTGTTCACTATCTATCCAATCCCCAGAGGTATTTTTAAAAATGCTTAATCACAAGCATCCTCATCTTTGGCTGAAGTAGACATCCGCTGTAATTGATTGACCGGGTTTCATGAAGGTAAGCTCATGAGGGTCACAAAAGAATGTTATTTACTGACTTCCTCAAAGTCCAAGAGTGAAATCCCACATCGAACATTCTCAACCTCATTGTCCTATGGCCGTCGCTATGGATCTGAATCAGGTATGAGCACTCTAAGCATTAGCCACCTGGCTTTCCATAAGCAAAACATTCAGGTAGAATTTTTAAAAGGTGCCACTCATCCTTGTGCTGTGCCACGATGTACCCTTGACTTACCCCTTAGATCTGGTGTATTTTTCATCTTAGTATTCACCATACCCTCCCCACCATTGTGCTTTAAATGCAACCGCTGCTCAAGGTGTTCCAACGTTGCTTAAAAAGATGATATCCTAGTCTCAAAGCATGGGCTGGAGTACGAGGTGAACCAACTCCTTGTCTGATGCTTTAGTTAGTCCTAGAGCTTAACTCCCACAAAATACTAGAAGTGCTCCTCTGTTGAGGCTGGGGTGTCATGTGTGTGTCCCTGTGGTGCATCTGACTCCTTTTAATACAAGCTTGAGATGGGAATGCTAGAGAAAGTGTCAATATCCAAAACTGGGTAACATTTGAAATCTGGGAACCTTATCATGTAACAATTTCACACTGATGGCATCAACGTTATTTGCAAAGTGTTTGTCTGAAATCAATTTTTCAGCTCATGGAAGGACGTCGTCTTTTTAAGGAACTAGGGTAGGGAATCTCTCCCTGAGGGGATGGGAGATGGTCCAATAGCTGCTTGGTACATAGTTGGCCAAAAGCTGTAAAATAGGGAACATTTCACTGGGCTTGAACAAGGATAGGTGTGTGGGACTAGAAACACTGCAAATCATTTAATATTGTTTCCCCATGAATATAACCAACATCGTATTTGAAAAAAACAGCCACAATAAAAACAGGTTTTAGAGGTATCTTAAATGGAACCAGACTGGCAGTCTTATGGAGTGCAAATACTTCCAAAAATCTTATGGGAGGAAACGTCTTGAGGCCTGTCCATGAGCCAGCCCAGTGTGGTGTGATCATGCAGGACTCTTCAGTGCTGAGAACCATCATGCAAAGAACAGCCAAGTCTAGCAGGAGCTGTACAGCAACCAGATCCCATCAACCACTGGGCTCGGGCTGAGAGCATCTTCAAAAATGCATCAGAACCACAGAGACCACAAATACCAAGGGCAGAGAAAGCTGGTCACAAACACCACCCGACTGAAGAAATTAAAGTAAGGCCACTGACCAGGATTGGGGCGGGGGGAAGGCCAGATGCTTTGTTTGCCAATTTCAAAATTCTCATTTGGACCTAAAATGAAAGTTTGAATTATTCAATTCTTTCCCCATGTTTCTGGGTTATTAAGACATGGCTGTCATCAATAATTCAAGTGAACTAGACGTCTGAGGGCAGTTATAGCACAGAAAAGTTTAGCAACCAAACACTACTAGAAAAATGTGTTTGTCCCATGTATAATTATAAGATTAATTCCCCTAATCTTATAAGCAATGCAATTTTTGTAAAAAGGTGACCACTGCATAGTGAGCTCATAGACTAGTATCTATAATTTATAAATAATTCAATTCAATCTGATGATTAAATACTGAGCACCTCTTACATACAGGCTCTGTATTAAGAAGCAGGATACACTGTGAGCAAGCCCTGGCCCCTGATGGGTACAGATGTGCACAGGGCGGCTGGGGGAGGCAAGAGTGGTGGCAGTTGGGAGAGGAGGAAAAACAAGCATAAAATGAGCTCTGAAACAAAGCAGGATCTGATAAGCAGCTTAAGGAAAATAGCACCAACACTTCATAGGATTCAAGTAAAGGAAATATTGCATCAGATTGGAATCGTTTATTTTTATTTTTTGAGTCACACTCTTTATTAGTAATAGAAGTACCCTCCAAGAACGTTGGAAAAAAATATATCATACAAAACAGGTTTTCAGGTAGAATACCATTCATCATCAACTACAGCGATTGCAAGAGATTTTGCAAAGGTCTGACACAGAAACAAGGCATGTGTTTTTCTGTAAATGTATCAAAGAATGCCAACAAATATGATTCAGCATTCAAATGATAAAATGAAACCTCTCCCAACTATAGTCCAGAAAAAGGCCAATCTGCTCACCTGGGGGCCAGATCCCATGTACTCCAAGAATTAGCCCATTTGTGGAAATGCCAACATCCATTCCTCAGGGATGATGCTCTGGGGAAAGATTCTTCACACACACCAAGGGACCACACACCTGTGCCTGTTCTACCTGCCAAAAATGCCTGCCAGTATCAAATCTCTCAGAACCACTCAGGCCTGTGCAAAATGTAAACGATTTGATATTATGAGCAAAGTTTGGTTTCCCCATCTCGAATATCATACTTTTCTATTTTCCATGCTCATCAGTTTAGACTTGCCAGTTTTAGCATCTCATGTCAAATCTGACTCAAACAAACACCATTTTTTTGCAGACCTAAATATTGCAGCGGGATAGTGCAACTCTCAGTCTTTAATAATTCACGCGACAGGACTGTGGAGGTTTCCTGATTTGCATACCTACTATGGATATGTTCAGTACCTGACGGTAACTCCGGCTCAGCCTGCAAATCCTTCTCTGTTATATCCCAAAGTAGATTTTTTAATGTGAAAATAGGGTCTGAAATTTGGCTTTTGTTTTCAGTTTGTTCTTTCCCGCCCTGCCCCCCCCAACATCCTTCTCTTCAATTAGTAGCCTGGCATAAATTGCAACTTGTTCTTTTCTGAACAAATGCTTCCAATTCAGAGAATAAGTCTCTCCTCCACTCTTCTACCTTCCCAGTCACTTCAAAAGAGTTTGAAACGAGCATTTTGCACTCCATTTCAGCAACTCCGCCTTGCTTTTTCAAGGGCTCAGTGTAGCTTTTGGGCTTCCTCCTGTGACTAGTTGCAGCTTGCTCAGCGGGCATCAGGCGGTCATCCTGTGGTTGGAGGAGACCCCCCACATTGGGGACGTAACAGCTCTAGGTCCTTCCCACAGAACAGGGCCAGCACCTGCTGTGCTCCTCACACAGTGGCTCCTCTTCCTGCCCTGTCCTCTCGCTCTTGCGGTGGCAAGCCGCTCACAGTATCAGTCATGCGGCATAACTGGGTGTTCCTCTTGAGGCTCTTGTCGTGGCAGTGGTGGAGGCGGACAGGACAGGGGAAGATGGCCTATTAGAAATATATCTGGAACCCTGGATGATTTCTCAGCCAAGACAAAGGTCACCGAGGTGCCCCCACACAGGAAGTTGGAGCTGCCACAGCAAAGGAGAAGGACAGATTCCCACTCCGGTTTATGCCATCGGTCCTCCCAAGCTGGACATCTCAGCTGCTCGACCTTGGCAGTGGAGGGAACATTGTCATCTTCTGCACGTTTCAAAGGCCAGTTGTTGCCTACTTGGCAGGCAAGAAATAAATATTTGGCATAATTAAAAAATATGTATATAATGAAATGAATCAAGTCAAGAAGATGAGGGTATTTATTCAATTAATAAGTTGCGATTGGAAGCTAAATTCTCCTTTAAATATTATGCAAAATTAAATTTCCAAAGATTGACATCACAGAATGAAAGAACCAGGAACATGGGAAGTGTGAATCTTTGTTTTTTATTCAATAGGAAGGAACATTTCTTTCTCCTCCAGAGAAACTGGATGCTCTTTGCTGAGCATTGTTACTACTAAAGTGCTTTTCCATTGTTATCCTCCATCAGTTGTTTTCCTTGGCAGAGTACTACTAATTTATCATTTGAAAAAGCCACTAGACAATGACTACAACCATTACCTAGGAAGCAGGTCAATATGATTATTGTCACTCGGTAACCGAGAAAACTAAAATGCAAAGAAAATTGTCTAGCCCCAAATCCTCAGGAAGCCAGTGTCTGCATTTATTTCCTAGACTTAGCTATTTCCTTTTCTTGGTCCTGTAGACACCTTTAATGGATGAGACCCTAGAGATCAGTTATATAGGATGTTACTGCATGTTGGTTTGAATGTTTCTAACAAACATTTAGTTGTAGCTTCTCTTTTGGGATCCAGCCTGCAGTGCTAAAACTCTCCAAGGAGCTTTTCTCTGGCTCACTTAGAGTAAAAAAACCTTGAAAAGTAAGTTCTGCTACATTAGAAAGAATAGACAACTTAAGTAGTACCGGAATCATAAAGCATGTGCATTATTCTTAGGTTAGAAATATTTGCAGGGAGGTAGATGGTAGGTAGCATGGCAGAAAAATCCTCTCTAACCTGGCAAGATGAACAAAAGACATCAGTGTCCCTCATTTTTGTTCTGAATACAAAAGAATCGAGTCTAATAAATGCAAATAAGCATTGCGTTATCATTTACCAATACCATCCTTCCCCCAAATCGTAGTCAGAGACCTTGCAGCTTTCTGACCCAATCCATCCTCATCCTTGTACCCACTGATGTTTATCAGATGTGTTTTGGTCTGAATGCCATAAACATCTTAGGACTATGCAAAGAATTCAGGAATCCATGGAAATATAAGCAAAGAAAAGGAAAGAGGAAAATACTTTACTCAAGTCTTAATCGTTGTCATTGAGAAGACAGAATCTTATGTGGATTTTATTTTAACTGAATTTGAATTCAAAGAATAAGAAAAGAAAGAAAAAGAAAGAAAGGAAAGAAAGAAAGAAAGAGAGAAAGAGAAAAAGAAAAAAGAGAAAGAAAGAGGTAGTAAGGATACTCAATCAACATGTCAGAAAAGTAAGGAAATTCTCATAAATTTGAACTTGGACAATGACATCACTTACTCTTAGTATGTAAATAATAAGAAACTTGTAGTTCATTCATTCTTTCTCCCAGCATTTTTCCCATTTTTTTTTTTTGTGTGTGTGTGTGTATGTGTGTTTGTGTCTTAAGAACTTGGGCTGGGTTGAAATTGCATTCTCTATAACTCAGCAAAGGAAGGAGAGTAAGAAAAAGGTGAAAAAAGATGAAAAAAAAAAAGATAAAGAGGAAGGAAGCAGAAGAGAAAATGACCAAAGAGTGGAAGGAACAGGGAGAGGGGGACAAAAAGGGTCAGCTCTCTTCATTTAAGAAAATAAATAATATCTTTATTTCTTTTGGAAGCTTCTAAAAATACTATATATATATATACACACACACATACATATATAGTATTACATATTTATAGTATTATATATATGAAGTATATATATAAATTCCAGCAAATGTGAATAAGCCTCCAGCTGTCTGTGGGTAATTTCATCTTTCAATTCCTCAATGCTGGCAAAGCTTGCGGCTTTTCAGGGAGCCAACTGAGAAGACCACACATATGCTGAGGTTAAGAGATTGTCTGTAAGAGCCATTATTACTATTATTAATTTTAAACAGGCATTTGGGTAAAGGAAGTAAAACCCTCAATACCCACACATTGGTCATGCATCTGAAAGCAGGAAAAAAAAAAAAAAAGAAATTCACGCAGTTATGGGCGATTATGGAAAGTATAGAAAAAAACCATCTGTTCTTGGAAACAAAATCTCCCTCAACCCCACTGGATGTCAAAAACCTAAGTGAATGTGGGGGAAGTGAGTGCTAAGACTAATTTTGTACGTGAAAAGTGTCTATACTTTATGCAAATGAATCTATACACCCCTGGAAGGTTCTATTGAAGGTTTCCAGTGAGTTGCCAAATGTTTTAGAAATTAAAAACACTCTCCAGGATTGCCCTTGAGGCATGCCCACTCTCCAGATCCATGATGTCTTGCAAACACTGAGCCATGTCCATCATCAGTACACGGGCGTTGCATTTGCAGACGGAATTCAAGGCAAGAGAAAGACACTAGAAGCCCAAAAGGGGAGATTTAGAAATGGCTTCTTGAGAACCCAAATACAAATTCATTTCTCTGTTTTCAAATGTAGAAGCAAATCAAGCAACCAATGAGCTAATAAATCTATTTGACAGATACAGTGGATTTATGATGGGTGTGGCCAGAAAGGTTCTTCCCACCTCTATATTACTCCAGGAGGCCTTTCATTTCCAAAACCTTCAGTATACTACTTTTGGGAAGCCTTGTATGTGATCTCACTTGAGTCTCCAATTCTATCTACAACTTAGTATGCAGCTGCTTAGCACTTGTATGCTTGATTTATACATGATTAATTTCCAGGTGTTTCTATGTTACCTGTAAATCCTGGACAGCGCTTTTCTTTTATGCATGTCCTGTTGTTCTACCTACAAGGCCAATTCTGTTTATAGCCTTCCAGAGATCACATGTCTGGCTGTTTTACCACCTGCCAGCATCAACCTAGCTTTAATAGAAAATTTGTTTTCCTACAAAGGGCTCTTCCATAAGGAGGAATAAAAACTCCATAGGGGAGCATATACTAGGGGTGAGAGGTCTTTCCCAGTTGAAATAGCTTTCCACCTCTCCACATTCTCGCCTTCTCTTATATTCCTTTCACGGAAGCAAAATACTCTTTTTTTGAGAGGGAACAAGAACAGGGCTTGATACTTTACTTAAATAAGAAAAAAAACAAGTGATGTCTGTCTGAACTGTGTCTGTCATTATGCCGCAATATTTCTAGGACAAGCTGCTTTCCCTATTCTGAGGCTCCAATGACCGTTTGCAAGAGGGTGTCCCCAGTGCAAGCTGTAATTTTGATTTCTGGAAAATTAAGAAAAGTCTGTTCACGTCCTTGGTCTGATAAATAGGTTATGTGTAGCCTTAAAGAAAGCAAGTGTCTGCCAGCAACCAGCTGGATGTGAAAAATAGGCTGTGTGAAAAACCATTCTCCGATCTTCCCATCGGCAAACACTTGGGAACCAACAAGCGACCCTTAGATTCTTACCTGGCGTGTGATTAAGGAAAAGATTAAAGTGAATGCTATTTTAAAATATACTTGTAGTGAATTCTGATAATTTGATGTTGCCTTGGCATCCATTTTGAATGCAAGTTTAACTTTCTCATACCAGAAAAAGTCATCCTGGGTACAGTCTCCAGTTCCACGCCACACCCAAGTGGCTGCCACCAGTGGCCAGAGGTAAGAACTTAGAGGTATCTCCCCTGCTTGCAGACTGGGCTCCCTGCTTTCCCAGAGCTTCCTTTAAATGGACCATTCGGGCATTTGCCTGTGAACTCAAGTGACCGACACGCTATTCCCTTACATACATTGCTAGTTGCCACGAGTTCTCTCTCTCTCCCATGACTCTTCATTCCTTCCTCGAATGACCCAGGGACAGAGGACCACTCTCCTGAACCATCATGCTCTCTTTGCCTAAGATCTGTAGTTGTATATCTTTGACCCTGTTATGGTGGTGTATTGAATTTGAAGAACCAGGACCTACGCTAGGCCAGATCTTCCCCAAGAAGCAGGCAGAACACAAGGTCAGGCTGCTGGTGCCAGAGCAGTGGCCAGACAAGAGCCACGAGGGCGTCTGCCAGAATAAACAAGTTCTCTGTGTGAGGGACTCTCTGGTCGCAGGTTGGACCATGGGGCATTCGCCGCCCACCCCAGGAACGGCTATGGGATAGGTAAAAGAACTACCCCATAACGGGCACATGGTAAGCACCCACCTTCCCATGAGGGCAGCGTTGCTAGTTGCTCTGTTACTGGAACCCCAATTTAGCTGGAGGCTCTCAAAACAACTCTTGCCTCTATTCACCCGTGCTCTGTACATGTGTGCACATGCTCGCACATACATGTGTGCACACGCTCGCACATACGGGCCTGGATGGGCGCTGAATACCACCAGGCTTTTCTCTTTGGTGCAGACGCAGCATTAACTCTCCAACCCCTGACTCTCCCAAATCCCAAGATTATTAAAAGTGAACATGTCAGGGAAGACTCTGACTTTATTCAGCAAGTGATTTTCCAGGTCTTTAGTTACTAAAGGATTGTTGAAACTCTTCCCCAGTTTCTTTTCAAATGGAGAGAGAAAATTCAGAAGGTTTCCTTGAGGAATACATTTCCCTTGAAGTTACTGACTAAGTAGGTGTTGATTGATAACGTGGCTACTCAGGAAGGAAGCTAACGTGGGGAACAAATGGAAGAATTCATCCTTCTTTAAAATTCGCAGCCCAGCGGTGTATTTTATGAGCTACCGTGGCCAGTGGTCTGATGTGCTTGCATGTCCCCTGAATTGTTAGTTGTACGTATGACTTGTTGCTGATAAAATGAAAGTGCCAAAGAATGAAATGTAATGTGGCTTTATAAATTAGAGTGGATTTACGATTATAAAGTCACGGTCACTCACTTGATGTCTGGTAGCCTTTTGAGAGTGAGAGGCAAGCAAAGGTGGCTGTACAATTAGTTGGCGAGAGCAGGGTCCTGGGTAGGTGCAGTGACACTCACGGTGACAATGGTAATAACTAACATTTGTGGAATCTTTAATAGTTGCCGGACAAAGTTCTTAGCAATTCACACACATGACTTCATTGAATCCTCTTAACACTGTGAGGTAGGTGGTGGTTTTTCATCCCCATTTTACAGATGAGACAATCAAGGGACAGAAAGGTGCAGAAACTTACCCGAAGTCACACATTCAGTAAATATATTCCTAGGTGTGGATTGCCGAGGTGAAAGCAATCTGTGAAGTGTATCATGACAGAGATAAAAACAAAATATACTTTGTGTTTGTGCTTTTGGGGGAAAAAAGAAAAAAAAAAAAGAAAAAGACAAAACCAAAATAATATGTCGTATATTAGACACCCGTTTGTGTAAATATTTAGGTGGGTAGTTTGCTCACATTTTTTTGCTGATCGGCAGTTTGACTTTGCAACATTCTAGTAATTGTTTACCCGACCCCTACTGAGGATAAGGAGGTAAAGTTTACATGTGTTTATGTTGCTACATGTAAAATGTTGAATGTGTGCTTGAGGAGGAGGTGGTTCTTCACCAGGGTGCACAACAAAATACACTGATCAAGCATTTTCAAAATTCACATGCTAGGGCACAAACCCAAATAGATGGGCCCAGAATCTCCGGCATTTGCAAAAACAAAATAGCCACCCAGTGATAAACGATGCCATCCTTAATTAAGAACAGCTGGTCTATTAATAATCTTTTAGATACTTGTTTATACATATTACCATGGATAATTGAACGATAGCCTTTTAAAAAAGCATTTGATTGAGCACAAAAAATATATTAGTTAGGCCAAAAAGTCAAGTAATATCAGTGTGATGTGAACATGTCACTGATGAAAAGAAATTTCAATTTTTTTTGTTTTTCACTTGATGAACAATTTTTTTTGCTGAGAATATAGTTTGGTGTCTATGAACATATCAAAGAAGATCAGAAAAGAAGCACTTTGAAGCTACAACTCCACTGCAGCTGACATAGGTAGAGATGAGATGACAAAAATACTTCGCCAAAATATAATAGTTTTGAGAATGAGAGCTTTTCAAGTTCACGTTTATAATCAGTAGAACATATGCAATAATTCCTTATTAATTTTAAACAACACAGATTTAAGACAGTAAATTGACTGGAATTGCAGTCTACTTTTTGCACTACTTATGAAGTGAGAGGATTTTAAAGGTTTTGGGGAGTGAATCTTTAACCTAGTTCAATGTACCGATGTATTCTGAGTACCACTGATGAGGTGCAAACCACGCTGGTTAAGAATGAGTTATTGGCTCATTAAAGCAACAATCTCCTGCTAAACATCTGCTTGACAATTACATCTGTTGCTGGCTTGATGTGGCACAACATAAGCCATTAAAAATAATAAAATAGCACTTCTATAAATGTGTTCTATAACATTAGACTTTACTCATTCACATACAGTCCTGAATTAATGAAGTTTTATAGAATAAACTTCTAGCCCTCTGCTACTTATAAAGCCACAGAGAGAAGGGAAGAGGCCCTAATGAATTTAGGCCCACACGGTAAGTAATAAAGAATTTCAAACCACTCCATATGGCTGGAAGTGCTTTAAGTCCTTCATAAAAATGTCTATTAATACTGGAGCAACTTTCCTAATAGACACCAAGGCTTTCTTTCTTGACCAACCATTAGTAGCTCTAAAACCAAAAAATAATTCCAACTAAATGTTTTTAAACTAGAGCAGGTCAATCTAATCAGTTTCCTCTTTTCTGACTGGTGACTCTTGAGAATCTCATAATTTTCTAGGAATTCTGTGAATAAATATTCCTCTTTCAAGAATAGTCCAGACCCCCTCTACAGGAATCGAGAATCGAGTAGCTCATGAAGCCTCAGGACAGGCGATTTCCACTGATCCTTTGTTATTACTTAGCCCAAAAGAGCTTGGGCAGAGATTTATCACACAACCCTCCATGAAGCCTACAGATCTGTCTAGAGGACATGACAGGAATCAATGAGGGACAGCCTGGTGCAAACAAAGATTTAAGCTCTGACACTGGGGACCCACACAGGACCCGAATAGCTAGCTTTTTACCACCAAACTGATGCCCATGTCTTGAAATTGATACTAATCAATTGTATCTAGGTAAAATGAGTTGAGGACAAATGTAGGTATTCTCTGAGCTTTCCCTAGTGCTGACCAATGCTTTGAACCAGGATTTCAGGTTAAAGTTTATCCAGCATCTAGACTTATCTTCCCCCAGTCTCTATGTACTGAAATGCTATTGTGGTTGCCCATGTCATAGACTTGCCGTATACATTCATTATAAACCCCAAGTCTTCCACTTTGTGTGAGTATTGATATTATTGGTGCCCTAGCCTATCTGGTGTTCCAACTTCCAATGTTCAGCGGGAGGCAGAGCAGAACCCTCCCCACTTACCACAATTCTGTAAGTCCTAGCGTGACGCACCTGCACTGCTCTTATCTCTGGGGCCCATCACTGTGTCTTGGAGAGAAATGAAGCTTGTAAAATGGGAATTTTTCTTCACTGACTCATCCTAGGGCCATCTTTTTCTTCCTAGATACTTACTTTCGGATTACTATAATACTATAGTCCTGAATTTCCCAGTCTATTTTTAACTCAGGTTTTCGGGAAAACAAAACGGTGCTGTTTCAATGATGCTCTCTGTTTAGAGAGTAGGATGTTCGTATTCTGCCGCCAGCTATGAATACATTAATTAACACTCAAATCACGACAGAATTACAAGCTGCTCCCATGTTGGAGAATCCTTCTGTTATTATAGAATGAACTAAAAATGACTGACTTTAGAAAATAAGTATTAAGTCTGACTCTTACCAAGAAGCCACTGATCTGTCCATATGTGTAAAAAGGATACAAACATGTTATAATTCAGAAAAAAATAGCTTGCTTTGAGTCTTTACATTCTACTCCGGTGCAAAGATATTTTGCTGTAGGACTGAAAAAAATTTGAGAGGATTTGTCAGAGTTCTCTTCAACACTACAGTACATCCAGAAACTACCCAGGGAACATGCAGACTGCTGCCAAGGTCGAGCCAGATATTCAGTGGACCCTGCCTTTGGCGTCAGATTGACCTGGGCTGGATCATGGCTCTGTCACTGACCAGATGCAGAGCCTTGGGACCCTCACTGTGAGATGTGGATATTCCCACCTACCTGGCAGAGGGGTGGGAAGGGGGTCAGAGGGAATATGTGTAAAATATCCTGTTTTTTAACTCCATCTCTCTAAAATACTTCTTTGATTGAGTCAAGGTCAAAAATCTTCAATGACCTTCCACTGCTTAAAGAATAAAACTGAAACTTTAAAATTTTAGCATTCCAGGCCATCCATAGTCTATCTTCTTTTCCAGTCTTCTTTTCCAACTTATGTATAATTGCTTCCCTAAAGACAAAGCTCAAAAAATAATTGCTGTTTGATTAATGATGATTTTAATCAATATTGAAACAAGTGGATTTCTAAATTGGCCTTGCCTAACATCTGCCTCTCCTCTTAAGCAGTGGCTCATCTGCCTCTCTTCTCTTGCAGTTGCTCTTGTAGGTCAGAAAGCCCTAGAATTCTGGGAGCTAATGAATCCTCCTCCAGAGGCATGAAACTCATAGCTACTCTTTCATGCAGGTTAAACTCAGCAAGCTCAACTTTTGACACTGGGCCATGGGTGTCCCTAAGACTCCGAAGAAATTTACTGAAGTTCCCTAAGGGAATTCTCCAAATGTGTGTAAGTTTTAAGTATTTTTGAAAGTTGTTGACTTTTTAAATACGCTGAGATATCTATATCTATATCATCTCCAGAGCTTATTCCTATCTTTCCTTCCACCCTTTGATTACACATCATCTTTACTTTGTGGATGGTCTTTGTTCCCAAATTCTCAAACACAATCAAGGGCTAAGAGAAAGCAAACCACAGTACCATCTAAGAGGGAGGTATAGTGAAGATATTATTTTATTTTACCTTAACTTGGATAAGAAAAAATAGTAAAAGGAAAGTTGAATATTAATATAATGCCCATTAGCTACATCTCTAACTCAAGTATTCATTTTTAAACATAATTTGTAATCTTCCCCTCTTAAGTACAGCTGGTGATAAATCATAGTAGGTTTTGCTTTACTAGAGCTTGAGTATTTTATTAAGACATCATTCATTGTTAAATATTTTTAATGTTATCAAATGACTGTCTAGACTGGTTGGACTAGTTGAACTCCAAGGAAGAGGTTCCCAAACTTTCTTGGATCATAGTACCCTTAAGTGTCTCAATAATCATTTCATGGAACCCCTAAGCCAAAACAAACACCTAAGAGTTTGATTTATTAAATACTTAGGTCCAAATGACTTTATATTTGCTTATATCCTAACAATTTAGTAGCTGTTTGAAAAAATTACACATAAAAATTAAAAGAAAAAATTTCTTTTTCATTCCTGAAGAACCACAATTACTTACCAATGGGAGGTGTATACCTGTTTGCCATTGTACAACCTCTCAAACTTTGTGATCAGATTGGATACTGCCTCATTTCCTATCCCACAAAGATTTTGCCCAACATCTGCTTTTTATTATAGCAACCGCCAAAAACCTAGTTTCACCAAGAACACTGAAAGTATGAGCTACTTCAAGACAGTAGCTTCTGTGATAACCAGAGCAACAGATTTTGATGTCTTTGCTTGGAAAATTTAAAATATCCTACAGCACTTCTAAGAATTTGCTGCAGTCTCCCAGGGTGCCTCAGTGCACAGTTTGGGAACCACAGCTCTAAGTTATCTTCTGACCCTGAGAAGTTAAGATTTAAGGGATTTTTGAACTTGAAGCTTGAAACTCCTTACTCTTTACTATTGGGACTCAAGACTCATCACGCTGTCAGAGAAAAGCAAGGGTGTCAGAAAAGAGTGTATAAAAGGGCAGGGAGCATTGAAGTGCTTAGCTATTCTTCCTGTGGGACAGGAGAAGTGGATTCCTGAGATGAAGGGCAATCAACAGATGCAATCCGAGAATCAGAACCCTGGGATGGACCACCAGAGTTTTCCTCCCCCAATTCCTACTTTTCTTTCTCCACCTTGTTGCAGGCTTCATAAGCAAGGTAGCTTGACTGACTTCCTCAGCATCACATTGCATGCAACAATGATTGAAGACTTGGGCAATGGTGGCTTACTAAGACAACTGGCTGTCTATGTGTAAGTCATTTGGAATCCCCTTGGGAACACATTTGTCACAGTGAGTTCCTGAAATGAATGAGGCTAGATCCCAACTGGCCCCATATAATCAAAGCAGCTCAGCACCACATGGCTACCATAATGAATAACTCTTCATTTGCCAAATGCAATGGGAACCTACAATGCTCCAGGGAGTTTGCAAAAAAAAAAAAAAAAAAAAAAAAGAACTAAAGAAAGAAAGGGAGAAAGAGACTGAGTAAAAGCAATTATCAATATATCGGACTGGAAACTTCTAAAACGGAATAACCAGATGCATGTATTATTTGAGAGAATTATGACCAGGAATATTAATAAAACTGTGAATAATGCAGATCCTTTTCATAATTTTGATTTGGGGAGAGGAGAGCAAAAAAAATAACTGTAGCTATGTTCTAGATATGGCTATAAACAAGATTCTGTTTTATTTTCAGATAAGACAAGAACAGTGATAGGACAGCCCGCAAGGCTTGCCCAGGGCATGGAGACATTACAGAAGGGAGACTGTTTATTTGTCAGGGAATCGTACTCATGATTTCCTTCAGGACCTCTTAACTCCCCTAATTGGAGCTTTAATGGGTCTCTCTCTTCATTTTCCAGCATAAGTTACACTGGCTATATCATAGAAATGCAGTAAAAAGAATAAGCCTCTATGCTAATTTTTTTTTAAGGTTGGCATTTTAAATTTAACTTGAGAGTCTTTTACTTTTTTTTTTTTTTCTTGAAAAGAATGAAAAAGCTTCACAGCTTGTGGTGCTGACAGTATTGCAGAAGACCCAAGACCCCTGTGGCTTCTTGATGGCTATTGTGGAACCAGCATCTGTCAGCAAGACTCAGAGTGATTACCCACAAATAGGGGCTTGGCCACCATCCCAATTCATTACCCACGTGATAACCCGGAGCGTGGAGGAAAAAATGATATGTATCAGTTTCTTGGCAATTATTTTGGGAGGGATAATTCAAGTATTTCTTAGTCAAATTTCAATTCAATTTTAATATATTGGTTAGTCATAGACTATGGGCTAGGCACCATTCTGTAAGGAATTAAAAAAAAAAATAAGGTATAGTCACTGGCCTTTATAAGGACAAGCTGAGAAATGAAAAACTACATAAACAGCTAAAATAAATGGCAAAATACAGGTAACAAGAGAAAGATACAGTATTTCAAGAATTTGCAGAAGGAGAAAGAGAAGTAGTTGTTCACAAGTGACCAAGTCCTTTCTATATTTTCTCATTCAATTTCACATAATCTTCACAAAAGCCCCATAAGATACTATAATCACCATTTTGTAGATCCAGAAACTGAGGTTTTCAAGGATTATGCAATTTAGTCAGGAGCACACGAAGAATTTGATCTCATGGTTTTCCAACTCTAAAATCTATCCTCTTTCTACATACTACTTGAGGTAAACCAACAAACATAGGATCCACTTATTAACATGAAGGCTTTAAAGAGGAGATAACATTTGTGATGAGATAGGTAGTTTCTTAAATTTTTCAGTTTTTCACTGATATAAAAGTAACACATGTATATCATTCTAGTATCAAAGGAGATGAAAATCAATCCTTAAATTAATTTCCCAGGCATATCCACTATGGCAAACAACATCGGTTGGTTGACCAGCATCCAACTGCAACCTCTTCTTCCCAGCTAGGGATGGCCAGGTGGCAATGAGATGGAAGAGAAGTGCCCGGGAGTATGTCCTTTCTCCCAAATAAAGAGTCAAGCCCTGGCCGGGCGCGGTGGCTCGTGCCTGTAATCCTAGCACTCTGGGAGGCCGAGGTGGGCGAATTGTTTGAGCTCAGGAGTTCGAGACCAGCCTGAGCAAGAGCGAGACCCCATCTCTACTAAAAATAGAAAGAAATTATATGGACAGCTAAAAATATATATAGAAAAAATTAGCCGGGCATGGTGGTGCATGCCTGTAGTCCCAGCTACTCGGGAGGCTGAGACAGGAGGATCGCTTGAGCTCAGGAGTTTGAGGTTGCTGTGAGCTAGGCTGACGTCACGGCACTCACTCTAGCCTGGGCAACAGAGTGAGACTCTGTCTCAAAAAAAAAAAAAAAAAAAAAAAAAGAGTCAAGCCCTAAGCAGGAGAGATTGCTTTGCCCTCTGCCTTTTGTACCGTCATCCTTCCTACTCCTGCTGTTTGGAACACAGATGTGAGAACCATGGGTTTTCAGCCACCTTTTCATCATGCTGCAACAATCTTGAGGATAAAGGTAGAAAGACAGAAAGACCCAGGGTCCTTGGTGGTATCACTGTGCCACCATATCAGCCCTGAACATGGACGTTTTGTTGTGCAAAACAACCAAACTGATCTATTTAAGCCAGTGTGAATTTTTGTTGTTATTTGCAGAGAAGCATATTCACAACTGAAATATACATTATTAATATGTATATATTAAACCACAAATAGAATTGTGCATATAGAGTTTTGCAACTTGCTTTTTTCATTAAATATTTCTTGGAGACATAATATTTAATGCCTGTGTCACAATTCATTAAATGCATGTAGCATAATTTTACCATTCTATTGTTATATTTGTGAACTAAACTAAAATCCTAAGCAACTCCCACCCCAATGACTGCAAAGACCCCCTCTTGGCTAAGGGGATCCCAAAGAAAACTTAAAACTGAGTTCCCAGCCATGATGGGATGGGTGGTCAGACATGCTTCATTATACCCCCTCCCTTGCTAACAGCCATCAGGCTTTTTTCCTTAACGGCTAAATAGAAACCAATCCTGTGATCTACCCCTCCCTATTTGCAGTTTTGGCACCACAACTAACCAGAATTCTTTCCTGATAAGAGACCACCAACCACGGAGTGGCTTTACCCAGTCTATATAGTGTGCACAGAGAGGGTTTTCACGTCCTCGGCTTCGCTTTTTGACATCAGAGGGACACCATATTCTGAACAGGGACCCTATAAAGGGATATAAAGCTCCATTGTGCATGCATATGTTTTCTCCTTTCATAAATATGCATGACTCCTCCTATAGTTTGATAAATATGCATTTCCATTGTCCCTCCCTCGAAGCATGTGTTTCTGGCTTCTGGCTCTGCTTCCCAGCCTGTTGGAATGGACACCCACAGGCTGCCACCCTTTATGAGAAATAAAGCTCTCCTTTCCAAATTTATAAGCCTTATCATTTCTTCAGTGAACAGATTCATAGGTTGTTCCCCTTTCTTTCCTTTTCAGCCATTATAAACAAATCTTTCTCTGTTTTTCACTGTTTGCATCTCTGAGCATGTAATGGGTGGAAATGCCACCAGGTGGTATGAGAGAGGAAAGCATTCCGTGTAAAGAGAAGAGTATGTGCCTCCTCTGAGGCATCATGCGTGGTGGCCGACGCCGCCCTTTCCCCGGCCCAGGCACGCAGTGTCAGCGGGTCCTTCCGATGCTGCCCCGAGGCAGGCTGTCAGCCCATTCTCTGTCCCCACATCCGCTGTCACCACACTGGCGAGGTTCTCCTCACTGGTCACACCTCCTTCCCACTCTCGCCCCCTTCCCCATGCGGAGGCCAGAGCAATCTTTTCACATGTGATTCTGACACTTCTTGACTCTGACTCAAATCCTTCTTTGCGCTTCCAATAAAAGCTCTAAGAAGGATGGCTTGGGGGCCGGGGGAAATGAAGCTAATAAACCCCTACTGTGTCTGATCCCAGTATGTTTGGGAAAAAATTCCTCCAAGAAGCAGGAAAAGGTTCCTAAGGAGCTAGGCAAGTGAGAAAGGAGGGTGGCTTTAACTCTAGACCCCATACCGCAGACAGGGACAGTGAGTGGAACAGAAAAGGCGATCAGTTGGGTTGCCTAAAGCACTGATGACGCTGAAGTCCTTGAGCAGGAAGGACGGGATGGGATGAAAGCCGCAGAATCACAAGGAGGTAAAAGAATTCAGAAGAGGGAATGCCTGAGGTCTCTCCCTGCCTCTCCAGCCTATTTTATTGGTCTTAGGCACCTGGGTCTTTGTAAATCAGTTCTGGGATAAGTCAAGCTGGGACATTTCTCTAGGCCTTCTGCAAGCCATTTATTGATTCTTCCTGTTATCATTTATCACAACACCCTGTTTATTCTTCTCTCAGCATCTACCATTGGACTTATTTCTTTTCTCTATTTGTTCTGTAATCTGACTCTCCCTTCAAACTGTAAACTCACTGAGGGCAGGAGCTTTATTTTCTTATTGGCATATTTTTATCTCCACGGTCTGGCACAGTCTGGATAAAATGAGTCAATAAATCAATGAAGAGAATGTAGAGAAAAGTAGACATAATTTTTCATGACTTCTCCCTTCTAGAAATTCTCCTAAAATATCACATTGTTTTGGGAGAGTTTGAGAATTCAACCAGGCTTTTCTATTGGCTGGGCCCCTAGGATGGTGAGAGAGAAGTTGAAGGTTTCAAGTACCTGCTAGAGAGAGCGAGACAAAAATCCCACGGAGGAGGGTGGCGCGGCCGGAGCATCTCTCCACCGATGGCCTCACCTTGCCAGCAGTGCAGGGCTGGGGGCTGCTGCTACGCAGACTGCTTTGGGGCTTGGGACCAAAGGAGGTAATCGCCTCACTGTTCATTCCTTGTAGACCATGTTTGGTCATCGCAGCAGTAAATAATTATTCTAAGGGCCATTCATTGGGTGTCACCGGTATGAGGAGCACAAGGTTCATTCTCCATAGAGGAGACCAGAGCAGTTGCCTTGGTTTAGTCACTTCCTAGCACCAGGTCCCTGGGCTGGCCATTCAGTGTTGCTGGATCTAAGTCCCACATCTGTGGCCCAAGGAGCACTAAAGGTCCCTGTCTCCTTCACAGGATAGAGGAGGATCAGATAAATTAATGCAAAGAAAGTATATTATAAACCAAGCGTAGACCATTGACTGGGATCATTATCCTTCCACAGTCTTCACCGTCAGGATAGTTGCTGTAAAAGTATTTCACCTCCATAAATGCGAGAGCTAACAAGCTGTGGAACTACTTAGAAAAACAAAATAAATCTCTTGAATATTTAACCAAAAATAGCTCCTCAGTGCATCATGCAGGGAATTCTGGTCTTAGGGATAGAAGGCCGCACTCTGGACGTGGCAGGAGCAGGGAGGAGAGCAAGCTCCCCATCCTGCCTGGTGTCCCCGACCTAGGGGGTCACCCTGGGAAAGCCTGGCCCCAAGGCTCAGGGTTCCCACATTTCTGTTTTCTGATGGAGTGGGCACTCGATACACGTTTCTAAGTGTACGCTGACACCATTTTGCCAGGGCCCGTGAGCATGTGTGTTCCAGACCTTGGATCAATGCATGGAAGGTTTGGGAGGCAGATTTGGGATCAACGCTGATGAAGACTTTTCTAATGAAATAGAAATTTAGGAACAAACTGCTTAGGCAGAAGCGAGCCTCCCATCACTTAAATGTGCCAGCAAACACTTGTCACTGGAGAGGGACGCTGTCCAGGACAGCTCTGCATCCGGAGTTCTTTTATTATTCATTCATTCATTCATTTCCTTTCCCACCTCTGAGAGATCTGTGCAGGGTTTCTGGTCCAAGGAGGCAAAGAGAGGAGAGCTCGCCAAAATGCATTTCGTTCCCTCAGAAAATGTTCCAAGGCCTTGCCCACCTGTCCTTTAGTCTCTTCGACTTTGCTGCTTATACGATAATTGGTGAAATACGTCTCGTCTTCAGCAATCGCTCCCACTTTTTCCTTAATGCTGCATGTAAACGTCAAGTGACACCGAGAAACTGACAATACCAACTAAAAATAACTTGAAAATAAAAACATGTACGGCTGCCTTAATCATGGCATTTCCCATCTGTTGTAGAAGCAATCTCCGAGACTGTCTGGCAGGCAGTCTCAGAGTTCGAGAAGGATCCAGGGCCAGCTTCCCAGCTCCCCCAACACCTGTGTCTCTGCATTTTCAGGAAGATTCCATCTGGGGACCTCGACCCAGCAGGGAGATCACAGGGACTCGTCTCTCCCACCAAGAAAAACGCCTCTGAGAAGATGACGGGAGGTGAAATAAAGGGAAGAAGAGTAATCATCTTGTTACAAGTCCTACCGTTTACTCAAGGATTTTAGTTTAGAAATGGATAAATAAGGATTCAAAGGCAAGAGTTAACCCGTGTCACCCAAAGATGGGTTGAAACCCAAGTGACCAAGTCAAGGGGCCTAGAGAGAGGAGGGGCAATGGAAATTTGTCTTTTGTGAGGGGGATGGATGGAAATAAATAAGAACCACATAAATAAGAAATAATAAGAACCAAATAAATAAGCTTGATGGTAGAGAATAGCATTCAGTAGATCGTGAAATGGTCTGAGCTGTTGCTGTTGCTATTTACTTGGTTTGGAGTGAGGGTTGGCAAAAGGCAAAAATGTTACCTGGACAGAAGGAAGTGAATGAAAGTGAATCTCATCCCCACATTTAAAAAACGATAGCTAGAAGGCAAGTAAAACTTTTTAATTTTTATTGAGGAACAAATCTGAATATTTTGTGTCCGTGTTTATGTACACTGAAAGCATGGCAAGAATTCCCATGGAATCTTGTCCTCGTGCACTGTCAGTGAGTTACAGAGGGTGGGGAGTGGTGCTATTTACAACTGACACCCTGTAGGTTCAGACCTGGCCAGAATTACTGGCACTTGTTATTTAGGGGCTCAAGAGATTAGAAAGATCTTTGATGATGAGCCCTAAAAACTTCTCATTGGCAAGTATAGTTTTGTCGTGGTCTCTCTCTGTCATACACACACACACACATACATACACATGCGTATATGAGCATAAGTATACATACACACACATATAAACATGTATATACACAAACTATATATACATGTACTATACACGCATATACTACTTATTATGCTCTATATAATTAATATACTGAATTAAGCTAAATTTCAAATATAACTGCATTTAAATATCTATGTTTACTGTATGCTTACAAAGGAATGCATTCAAGCAATGTGCTGTCTCCAGAGTACAAAGTGGAAGCCCTTCTTCACCCTATCTCTGCTCCCTGCTCCAGAGGTGATGCCTGTGAACCGTCTGCTGTGGATCCTCCCAGACTCTCTTCTGTGCACAGCTGTGTACATGCACATGTGTGTGCGTGTGCGCCTGCATATTTAGGGGATATCTTTGTTTACAGAAATGGGATGGGGTTATACCCCTACAACTGGAGGCATGTGGGCTACACTGATTTCCTCGCTCGGAGTCTTGGGCTCCTTTCAAAGGATATGGGACAATGAGGAACTTGAAGATGAGACCAGGCTATGGCACGGCCAGCCCGGGGAGACTGTCCCTCCTGCCCTTCGTTACTGCCACTGACTTAGCTCAGGAACTCACCCCCACCCCACCCCATTTCTGCAACTGTTTCCCAAGTGGTTCCCTTATTCCAGTCTCTGCCTGTTCCAATCCATTTCCCTACAGCTGTCTCTTTTCTGCCTAAATCCTTTCAAACGCTTTCCAAGAACTTCAGGCTAAGTCCATGCTTCTCTGCATGACACTGAAGGCCCAAGACCTCGCTGTCTTCTCTCTCCACTCACAGCTGGCATTGGATGTGCCAGCCACACACGCAACTGACTGCCTTTCCTCTGAACCAGCCATGCCTTCTCCCACCTCGGTGCAAAGGAAAACATTTCTCCCCTTTCTTCGCCCGCCTTCTTTCTATGAATCCTTCAAGCTTCAGCTCAGGTATCACATCCTCTAAGAAACCATCCCTGATCACCCCCTGATCTGAGTTAGTTATGTACTCATCAAGTTGTATTATAAATATTTGTTTACTTGCTTATCTTCTTGGTATATGGTGAGCTCCTTAAGGAAAAAAGCCCAGCCTCTGCTTCAAGGTACACCTATTTTTTTCAGTAGAGCCTGGAACAAAGTAGATGCTACACAAATCCTTGCTGAATGAATGAATGAACTAATGCAAATAACAGGGAAATGACACTTGTACTTTGCAGCAGGCCAAGTTTGTTTTAGAGATGTTCCCTGCTGAAATTTCTTGGCAGATACAGATGATAAGTATTTGATTTCTGAGAACGACATCAAAATCATTTTATAAGGAGGTAGAGTCTAGTCCATAAGTTTGGAAGTAAAAATAAGCAATTTACATCAGTGCCCTTTCTTGAATGGCACGAAATGCTTTTGTAGCTTTTAAAATCCTGAAACTCTTTCAGAATCACAGACGCCTGACTTCTGCAGGGCAAGTAACTCTCCGCTGACCAGTCCTTCCTGCTATAAAACTTGCTTTTCAGAGTAAAAACCTTAACTCTTCGGGTCTGTGTGCTAAATTAGAAAAAAATATATATATATATATTCTACTTCCTCCTGAGAGAGAGTAAGAGAGAGAGAGAGAGAGAGAGAGAGACGGAGAGAGGAAGAGAGACAGATGGATCCTAGACCTGTGCCAACAAGACTGCCACTGGTCACAGGTGGCTACTGAGCCTTTGAAATGTGGCCAGTCTGAACTGAGCAGTGTTGAGGTACAGTACCCATTGGATGCTGAAAACTTGTTACCAAGAAAAAAAAAAGTAGAATATCTCATCGTTAGGTGTTTATATCAAAGATGTGTTCAAATGATGATATTTGGGACATACTAGATTACATAAAGTATTATTAAAATGAATTTCACCTGTTGTGTTTTGCATTTTCATGTGGCTATTGGAAATTTTCAGATTACATATATTTCATATATGTAATATATGTAATGAAACAAAATATAGTTCACATATTTCCATTGAACACATATTTCTACTGCCCTTGCATAGAGACAGGATCTTGCTCTGTTACCTAGGCTGGAGTGCAGTGGCACGATCACATCTCACTGCAGCCTTGAACTCCTGGGCTCGAGGGATCCTCCTGCCTCAGCCTCCCAAGTAGCTGGAAGTATAGGTGTGTGTCACCGTGCCTGATAAATTTTTTTTTATATTTTGTAGATATGGGGGTTTCACTATGTTCCTCAGGGTGCTTTCAAACTCTTGGGCTCAAGTGATCCTTCCACCTTGGCCTCCCAAAGTGCTAGGGTTACAGGTGTGAGCCACCACACCTAGCCAATGTGTTTGGTTTACCTTAATCTTGCTTTATATTAATAATAAGGTATGATTTTCCCCACAGGTTTCTGAGGATGGATTCAGAACCACCATTTCTAGAAAAAACATATCTAGCACCTCAGGCAGTTCAGAAGTAAAAGAATATTTTTAGGCAGTTCTTGAGGTCCAAATATGGTACTTTCAACTTTGACTAAAACAACATAGAGATAATTTAGCGGGTTGTGGGTGGGGGTTAAGAAGGCCATGTTAAAACGGAGCAAGGCAATGAAGCTAATTTTCTACACACAATTTGCTGAGGGAATTAAAGCTTCAGAAAAGGTTTTAAAAAAAATATGACAGAACTGGTGTTGGTGAAATTCAACAATAAAGGACTGAAGTGACAGCTAATTATAATAATAGATGCTTGAGCTGTAACAGATGATGAATTCAGAGTGATTTATGGATATAGGAGTAATATTCCTGCAAGTCATTGTATCAAAGATGATAGATTCCAATTTTTTCCAATTAAACTATGAAAGCCATGAAGTAAGAAAAATAGGGCAATAAAAATTCACCTAAGTGCATCTTTGTTAATATCACTGTTAAAATAAGCGCATTTTCTGGTCTGACTGAGCCCTCAAAGAAATGCAGTTAAACGTTTTTAATAAACTTTTATTGAAGGAAACAAAATCTGTAGGTATGTATTTAACAAGCTTTGCCAATTACAATTTTAGTTCCACAGCATTAAAAAATTCCATGATATAAAGTGGTATTTTTTTGCATTATTTTCATAATGGACGGCATGTTCTCAACCATCCTGAGGGCCATGTCAGAAATGTTACTAAATTGGTGTGGACCCACTTTTAGGGGAGGTCACTGCTCTGTCACCAAGCCCAGTGTATAAAGAGTGAACGTGTGTGGCCAGGTTCTTCAGTGGACATACATCGACACTGTGGTCTCTAAGTCAAGGTGGAGAAGCAGAGGTGTCCCGATTTCTCCCTGACACATGCTAGCAGGTTGTGCATAATAGTGATGATGATGATGATGATGATGATGTTAGCTCACATTGATTGAACTTAACAATGTGAAGCTTCAATGAAGAAACCGCTGCTACTTTAACTCTTGCATTTTTTCCTACCCTCAAACATACAGCCCAGTAATGTTGAACCATTTTCAATGCAAGAACAGTCCCTTCACGGAATCCCAGGGAGGTGGCAATCCAGACCATGCCTGCGACAAGGAATTAACTCTCTCACAAGGCTGACCTGTCCATCGCTGGATGGCTTTAGGTCGGCAAATTCTTGCTTACATTGATGCAAACCTTTTCTCCTGTAATTTCCAATCTTTAATTCCAGTTCTCATATCATATGGCTTTAAGACTTACAAAATTACTGAACACACTCTAGTTTAATTCATGCATTCATTTAATACAAAAAATTTTGAAAATATCTAATATGCGCTAAGCACTGAAGCAAGCACTTCGATTTCATGTCATTAACCCAGAGTCAGGTGGCACCCCATCCTGGTTCTTAATATGGGCTCCCAGACACCCAGCTGGGATTCCAAACCCAGGCTGTGGAAAAGCAGGTGGGGAGAGTGGGGGAGGTTTAAGAGGAGGGCTTTGTTTACCCCTGAAAGGCTGAATACACAAATGGAAAACAGCCAGACCACATATGAAAACAGAACTCTGACCCACAACCTACAGCAACCAGCCCCGAAAGCCAACTACTATCTGCAGCAGTCATTCCAGGGAGCCAAACAAGAACCCTTGCAGCAAACTGCCCCAAATGGCCAGGACTTGACTGATAACTTCCAGTGTGCCCCATGTTTGTCCCTGCTTCTGCTCAGCCCACCTACGGCCTGTCCATCCGACAGCCTCCAATCAGGCCGCACCTGAAGCCTTCCCTTTTTTCCGCTGTGAAGCTTTCCCACTCCCTTGCCTACCTCTGAGTCTCTGCCAAACTCACGCGACAGTGGCTGACTCATTTGCTATAGCAAGCTCTAAATAAACAGCCTTTGCTTGTTCTCACGTGAGTGGTCTTCATTTACTTTCACTCCCTTACAATTTCCTCTTGTTAGCATTGATCTGATTAACCCACCGAAATCTCTTTAAGTCTTGCTCCTAAAAACCAAAGTATTAGTTCTCTCTCCCAGATTTATGTCACTTATAAATTTGGTCAATTGCCGTCAAGGTATTACCATTGATAACAGCAAGGTTTAGATCCAGAACTTAGTCTACCTCTACAGGACACAGAAGAAAGCTCTATGGCAAGACATTACAGACCTCCCTCCAGAGGGATATGGCCACTAGTCCATGCCCCTTGGGTGTCACTGTCCACCTTGCTATACTGTCAACCGTGCCACGTGTTTGTGGGAAAACTAGGGAGACGCATGCAATTTTTGTCAAGGACAATAAATAAACATTCCCCTCATCCGTTGACCTAGACAACTTATTAAGGCAGGAGAAAGTTTCCTTATCATCAACTTGAATGGCTACAATTTATCGAGCAGTAACTGTGCAGCAGGTATAATGCTAGGTGCAATTTTAGTATCTCATTTGCTCTCCTAAGAATTGCACGAGGTTGGTGTTATTGGCCCAGTTGTAGAGATGAACAAATGGAACTCAGGGAGGTGACATAACGTGCCCATGGTCATAGAACTATAAGGTGTAGAAAAAAAAATCGATTTCAGTTCTGACTCCAACCACTATGCTAGATTGCCAGATAAAGAGCTTGGTAACAGCCAAAAATAATAATAAAAATAACAAGACTGGAAAAATAGCAAATCTAGATTTAGCCTCTGTTTTCAGAAGTATACTTGTTCATATGACTTTTGAAGTATCATATTTGAATTTTGGGCATCATATTTTAAGAGAGACTTTGACCAAGTGGACTACTAATACATCTAGAAAAATAAGTGACCAAGGTAGAGATCTTGAGACATGTCACGTAAACATGTTTCAGACCATTATGCCATTTAGAACATATTCAGGAAGCACGGATTGGAGGGACAAATATGGGAAAATTCTGGAAATAAGTTGCACTTGGGAATGACCTACTGACTAAATCTCACCTTTCAAAAGGTGAGCAGGAGAGGTTAAACGATGCTCTTATTTCTTCAGGGAATTGTGTAAATTTAGACTACCACAGACAATAATCTGGCTTTGTAAGGATGTCTTCCATGGGAGACCAGGAAAGAGAATTTCTTATTTATGCCTATTTTTAGCAATAGTATTTGCCAAATTGTCACTTTAAAAACTGTAGAAAATATGCATGACTTTGCTATTGAAAATGTAGCCTGCTAATACATATGTTTTGTAAAAAATAGAGACTTTCACCCCCTCATTTATTTTAAGATGCATATGCAAACAAAAATGTCCTTTCTGAACAGCCCAGTTTAATCTTCTAAATCAATACAGGGAGGATTAATCATTTGTTTTCCCTCCTTGCATGATTCCTAAGGAATATTAATTATCCTCTGTTGTATTTACAGTCGAATTGCCTTTTGCTTTGCTTCATTTTCATTTTGGTTCTGATATCTAGTTACCTGTGTTGTCAGTGAACCACTTCCCTGGGAGATAAAACATGTCTTCTGAAACTCATAAATTCTGAGAAAATGTCAGTTCAGTACTCGGAGTGCACAGGGATGATGGACAGGCCATGCAACGGTGACCTCCTCCTGCCCGCTGACACCCACCGGGTCTTCAAAACTCTACTTTAGTCCTTTGTTCTTTTAATTGAAAGAAAAGGGGACAAGAAGAGGAAATCAAACACACAGGAAGCCTCAATGCCCTTTCTCGTTGTTAATGTCGGGCTGTGACCTCAACCCACAGGGAGACCTGAAAGAAGGAACAGGGCTTGGGGAGGCAAAGAGAGTGTGACACCTGTTATTGTCCCACCAAATGGTTATTGTCAGAAATAGCAGCTACGAGGAAAGAAGTAGCTTCAGGTTCAGTAAAGAACTATCACTACGCAATGCTTGAGCTATTAGATAAAAAGCATCCACAATAATTTATCTCTTTGCTGTTTCTCCAGCTGTGCACCGGACATCAGAACTGCCCCTTCCTCCTTATATTCTCTGTTTCTGTTGACAGGGTGGTCCTCCTGCCCCTTGCTCCGGCTTCAGATGCTGCAAACAATGTCAACTGCTCCCTCTGGCTTGGTCCTCAGAGCCATCAGTCACTGTCAGGCAGCTCTGCCAGGTCGCTTCCCTCCTGTCTTCCCTCCGGTTCTCACAGATCATCTGTGTTAGTCAGGGGTCTTCAGAGGAACAGAGCCAAAGGGACACATATACACACATAAAGCCGACCCTCGAACAATGCAGGAGCTAAGTGTGTGGACACTTCGCACAGTCAGAATTCCACGTGTAACTTCTGATTCCCCCAAAACATACCTACTCACAGCCCACTGTTGACTGGAAGGCTTACTGATGACATAAACAGTCAGTTAACATATGTTTTTTCTGTTATATGTGTAACATATTGTATTTTGACAATAAAGTAAGAGAGAGAAAAGAAAATGTTATTAAGAAAATAATTGAAGAGAAGACATATTTACTATTCGTTAAGTGGAAGTGAATCTGAATCATCGTAACGATCTTCCTCCCTGTCTTCACATTGGGGTAGGCTGAGGAGGAGGAGGAAGAGGAAGGGTTGGTCTTGCTGTGTCAGGGGTGGCCGAGGCAGAAGAGGTGGAGGAGGGGGAAGGGGAGGTAGGTGCAGGAGAGGTAGGCTCGCTCAGTGGGTGTCACTTGTTTTGAAAAAAATCCATGTATAAGTGGACTTGCGCAGTTCAAACCTGTGTTGTTCAAGGATCAGCTGTATATATAAATATATATGTAAAGAGAGATTTGTTTTAAGAAATTGGCTCACACGATTGTGGGACCTGGGAAGTCCAGAATCTGCAGGGCGGGGCAGGCAGACTGGAAACTGAGGCAGAGTTTCTATGTTGAGTCTTGAGAGAATTCCTTCTTCTTTGGGAAACCCCACGCTTTGCTCTTAAGATCTTCAACTGATGGGAGGAAGCACACTCCCATTAGGGAGGAGAATCTGCCTTACTCAAACTCTCCTGATTTAAATGTGAATCGCATCTAGAAAACACCTCCATAGAAACATCTAGACCCATGTTTGACCAAGTAACTGGGCACCAGAGCCTAGCCAAGTTGATGCCTAAAATTAACCTGCACACCAACATAGTTCATCCCCGTCACTTCCCTCCGTCGTCATGGCCACAAGCTCTCTGTCTCCCCTCTTTCCTCCTCCTCACCTATGTGCTTTCTCTAGATTCGTTCTGGTGTTTCAATTCCCATCTCTGGTTACAGATGGTCAGTGGTACCCGTGGCCTACAGGAAAGAGTGAGTCCACATCCTGCCCCGGACACTCGCATCCTTCCCACGCTGATGCTTGCCTTTCCAAGGTTTATGTTCCGAGGTCCTCCAACTGGGACATTTTGCTTCTGCAAGAAGTTGCTCACCGATCTTCCGACAAACCACTCGAGTTCCCAAATATGTGTCTTTGCTTGCTCTGTTCTTTCCATTTAAAACACCTTTCTTTCTTCAGCTCATCGGGTGAACTCGCCCAGCTCACTCATCATTTTAGACTCAGTTCAAATTCCATCTTCTCACTGTGACTCCCACTCTTTAGTCTGTGGGGATTTTCCTCTTCCCAAGTCCCAAAGCACTTATTGCCGACACCACATTTAGCACCAGCACCGGCTTCATGACACGTGACCTGTGTGGTGGCCCAGGACCCCGCACTCAGAAAGACGCCATCCATGCCTTTATGCTCTGCTACCACCATCTTGAAATTCTTGGATTTTTTTTTTAACAAGAGGCCCCCGCCTTTTCATTTTGCATTGGGTCCTCCAAATCTTGTTACCAGTTCTACTGGGTACCTATCTTGGATGGTCATGTTCACTTTAAAGAGAGCTTGAAGATTTTGTTTTTCAAACTGGACTGTAAATTTTCCTGGGCTTTTGTCATTTTTTTTCAGACCCTCTGCCATCATTAGTGCAGTCCTCTGAATATAGTCAATATGCAATAAATATCTTTTGATTATCTTTGTCACATGAGACCAAGCCCTGGCCTGCCAATTGTCCAGTTGTTTTGTTGCTAAGGAGACAGAATCCTGTAATTACCAGCTTTGCAATCACATGCATGTTGTGAAAAGAGCATCAAGCCGAGAGTTCTGAAACCTGACGGTCCTGACGCTGACGTACAGGGATGATGATGGGACGTGACCCAGCGCCCCCCACCCCACACCCCCACTTCTGCCACAATGTTTGCCTCTGCGAACAGGGAGGGACTGGCTCAGATCAGCATTTGTGGGAAAAAGTAGGCTTCAAGGAGCACTTGACCTGTAAAATTAACCATGCAAAGTATTTCATGGTTAACCAGGTTTGATGAATGCTGCGCCCATTCTCCACCTTCTTAGGGATTCACAAAGCACATTAGCATATTAAAGGCTCTGAGAAGTCCTGAGGTGAAAAAGCCCATTTAAATTAAACCGATAGTGTCCCAATCTTAGGCAATGTAAGAGTCCCTTTCTCAGGGAATGGCCGTGATGATCTCACTGAAATAGCATTTCATAAAACACACCTTGGAAAATACTACACTGCACTTGGTCATTCTCTGATGGAATTTCCAGTTCAAAATTAAATGCATCAGTCATTCTAGATAACAAGCCGACCCGGGGTTGGCTGGTCAGTTTGTTCTCCCCACCTGGGTTGCAAGAGAATGTCTGGGCAGGTTGCTATTCAGAAGCCACTGTGTTGCCCCAGCTGGGGTGGCCACACGATTTGATCATCAGCATCGTGTCACCATCGGGCTCATGCACCCCCAGAGCTGGCCTGTTTGCATGACCTTTCAGTCCTTGTCACAGTAAAGGCAGACTAAGATTAAAATACACATCAGCAGAGTTTAGATAGGCCTATTCCTCTTTGTTCTAACTATATTAAAATACACATTTAAAAAATCTCCGCTCTCCAGAGTTGCCACATTCTTGTGACCAATGAACCGATTGAATCCCATCTTCCACTCCAGGCTAATTGCTCATTGTTCATTTAAGAGGATCTGTTCAGAGAATTATTAGTGTAACTTTGTCTAAAACATGATTTTCACGGTTTCCTTCCAGCGTCATGCCTCCTATTCCAGCGTCACGCCTCCAGAGCCCTGTGGTTTGAAGACCGCTGTGCGCCTTTCTCTTAGCTTCACACATGGGCTCGTTTCTGTCTGCTTTGTTAGAGCTGCATTTTTCGTCCCCTCCGTGGTGTTTTTAGGAGCTCTCGAGACTGACAGATCCAGACCCCCGTGTGGAGAGCCTGTGGGGGTTTCTCTTTCTTCCCACAGGACTCCCTGCAGCCAGGAATTCTGGAGGAGCACCTGATCCATTTTAGTGTGCTTTGCTTTACAGATGTTGCAATTTTTACATATTGAAGGTTCGTGGCAACCGGCGTCAAGCAAGTCTATTGGCACCATTTTTCTAACTGCATGTGCTCACCTTGTGTCTCTGCGACACATTTTGGTAATCCTCACAGTATTTCAAACATTTTCATTATTATTGTTTGTTACGGTGTCTGTGATCAGCGATCTGTGTGATGTTACTACTGTAATTGAGATTTGAGATGCTACAAACTGCGTTCGTATGAGACGGCAAACTTAGCGGATAAATGTTGCGTGTTCTGACTGCTCCATCAAATGCCTGCTTCCCCACAACCCACTGGGTCTCCTTATTACCTGTGATGTACAATATTAAAATCAGGCCAAATAATAACCCTAGAATGGCCTCTAAGTGTTCAAGTGAAAGGAAGAGTTGCATATTTCTCGCTTTAAATCGAAAGCTAGAAATGAGAAAATTTAGTGAGGAAGGCATGTTGAATGCCAAAACAGGCCAAAAGCCAGGCCTCTTGCACCAAAGAGTTAGGTAGATGTGAATACAAAGGAAAAGTTCTTTAAGGAAATTAAAAGCGCTACTCCCGTGAACACATGAATGATAAGAGAGCGAAGCAGCCCATGACTGATATGGAGAAAGTTTTAGTGGTCTGGATAGAAGATCAAACCAGTCACATACTCCCCTGTAAGCCAAAGCCTAATCCAGAGCAAGGCCTTACCTCGCTTCAATTCTATGAAGGCTGAGACAGGTGAGGAAGTTGCAGGAGAAAAGTTGGAAGCTACCAGACATTGGTTCATGAGGTTTAAGGAAAGAAGCCATCTCCATAACATTAAGTGCAAGGTGAAGCAGCAAGTGCTGATGGGGAAGCTGCAGCAAGTTGTCCAGAGAATCTAGCACAGTGTCTGGTACACAAATAATAGCCTATTGGTAAACATTTCTTCCCTCTACTTTGTCCCAATTCCCTGACCCCCAGAAATTTTAACTTACTATTAAATTTACAACCAACAGAGGAATGCAGATTTCTACAAAAACAGACCATATGGGAAGTCCCATATGGCTTGAAATCACTGATGATTTAAATGTTTCCCACCAATGTATGTGTTTTATTCAAGCCTTCTGCCTTTTCTCCACCAACCCCAGGTTACCCTCCCCCAAAGACAGTTTTCATTGATTAGCTGGTGAATATGACTCTTCACTTGTCTTCTCTTTAAGAGAATGTTTGGAGTGGTTAGTGCTTTTTCATGGTTTCCCTATTCATGAATTTACCATGAATCATAAAATAAGTTTATTTTTAAATTCCTCTATTACACATACTCCATACTTAAGGAGTAGTAGGTTTTTAAAAGTAAAACTTTGTTGATATATTCGAGCATAAGGGGAGAGACCTAAAAAAATCCACTCTGTTTATTATTCTCGTGTGTGGCTTGGCTAGACAGATCTACAGGGACCAACTCCATGCTATGGCACAATCAAGAGGTTTCAATTCTCCAATTTCTACTGAGAATGAGGTTCAATGACTCATAACGAGCTGACTGGCTCTTAGGAAAGAAGCTTAACTGGTTGGGAAGCAGAGAAATGGGTCCTGGTGTTCCCCACTTCTTCCTCTGACTTGTGGACAACTCTCGTCTTCCCTATAGTAGTGGGGAAACCAGCTAACATTTGGGCAGGTACAAGCAAAGACAGCAGAAGAGGGCTTCGATTCGTCATTTGAATAACAGGAAATAACTTGCAGCTTATGCTTACTCCGAATTTACCATGTTTATAGTGGGGGAAGTGTCACATTTCACAGCAAGGATCCATTAAAAAAATAACATCCAAATGACTAAGTGAAGAATGAACATTTAAAAGATCAACCTATTTTTCTACAAATCAAACAACAACAAAAAGCAAACAGAAAGGAATAGTTTTCAAGCAGAGAAACCAACACTTGAATACATGTAGCGTGTCTGTCTAAGGAAAGGATTAGCAAGAAATGAAGGAAATAAGTACAACTTGCTCCTAAATTTGGAGAAAAATGTCACAAAACCTCAATCATTCAAACCTCATTTAGATGGAATTCACAAAACTTTAGACCCTATCAATTAATATCAGTTAGTAATAACATAAATAAAATTTGGTGGTGGGGAAGTGCATTTTCTTAAAAAGAAAGCAAATTATTGCTCAAGTGAACAAAACACTTAGCAGAATTTACATATAATCAATATTGCTATAGAACCAATTTTACATGTTTACTATGAGATCCAGCTGAAAACTACTGGGTAGAAGATATCTACTGATGAACTCTTTACGAGTGCAAAAAGAGCAAAGAATGAACTGAGATATTTCCATAAGTTAGACTAGTTTCTCCTAAATACTTACATGAGGTTTTATCCTATTATTGCCACACTTCTTGTTTCTGAAGTCAGTCAAAGTTGTTGTAATAAATATTTTTTGTATGTGTATTTGAAAAGCCATCAGACATGAGACATACAGAGTCAAAATTTGTATTTTTCATATCAAAATTAATATTAGAAGGTGCAAGCTTTAAAGAGTCAACATTGAAACTCAACTCTGGGCTCAAGTCTACTTATCCATCAAATGGAGATAATAATAGTATTTGCCTCATGGGACCACTGTGAGGTCTGAAATAAATAATTTAAATGGCTTAGAATAGCACCTGGCATTTAATGTATGCTAGTTATTGCTACTATTACTGTTGTTATTTTGTTCATGATCATTTTTCAATCTATAGATAGCACTTTCTACGTTCCGGAGCAAATATAGAATAAAAAAGGTTTTCTCGATCATTGATGGTATCCTTATCCCCAAAGAATCATGGGATTTTCTTTTACTGGTTCCCCCTCTTTGCTGGGGAGAGAGACTGTCTTATTAGCAACAACAAGCATTTGACCCTTGAGACTGGATTTGACTACCCTTTAAATACCAAATGAGAAAAAAACCACCTTGGGTTAAGTTTTACTTTTGCTCTACACCATCTATTCAGTGGAGAGGGAAACAATTGGATGTTTAGAATTTTAGTTTCCCCTGTGTATTTCTTGTGTATTTCTTTTACCCTGAGCACTTTGACCTGCCTCACCATAAAAGAGGAAAAAATAGATGAAGTAAGTGTGCCTGGAAGGTAGCAGTTAAAGAAGAAAAAAAAAAAAAGTGGAAATTGGGAGGTAAATGGTTAAATGCATGACGTTAACATTATGAATACGATGCTACCGTCTTTCAGATTTCATCTAACACAGTGTTGTCCTTCTCTACAAGTTACAGTGGGAGATGTTGCTGCACATCAATGCCTTCTTTCCCATAAGAGATAAATGGAAGCGCAGCGTAACTCACTCGGTGAGCTCAGTGACCTTAATGTCAAGAGCTCAGTTAGAACGGAGTGCTGATGAGCCCTGGAGCATGCACAACCGATTGGCCAGGCTGCCGGAGCACCCAGGGACCAGAAATTTCCCGCCACTGGTTGACCAATGGCAAGATGGAGATTTTGTAATCCTCTGCAGATTGCTTTTGGCACAAACAAATATATGAAAGTTAAAAGATTGTCTTCATGTATTTTCAAGATACATGAAGTTAATCATTTGCAAACAGAAAGATGATAACATCTTCATCTTAAGATTTACTAAAGAAATAACTCAAATGATGACTATCCTAAAACACGCTATCCTATACTGAAATTCTTTGTTTTCCTCTGTCTCATAAATTATGTGATATCATCCTGAAAATTTAGGTCTGGGTAACATAAATTATAGACCAACCTGCTTTAAAGAATCTGGAGGCAGCAGATGAATTACAAAAGCATTGAAGATTTTGTTGCAGCTTTTTCTTTTCTTTTTTTTTGTTTTTTTTTTGGTAAGATGATTCTGACCATGAAAGGTTTATCACTCCACAAGAAATGAAGGTAAACTTCTTAAAACCACACAATTAAAAATAATAAATCCTGTAAGTTTTAGTTCCCTCATCCACAGTAGAGGTGGCTGAGCGCTTTATGAAGGCGGTCGTTTGGATGCTGACAGAACTCTGAGTTTAGATAATGTGGAAAGGTTACCTGTCCCAGGGACTGCCAGTCCAAGCCGGCACTGCCGATATAGACGTGCTGTTTGTCCACAATCCAGAAGGAGGACTGCAGCCGGCCCTTGTTGTAGGCGGTCATGTTCATGTACGTCACCTCAGCTCCTAGGAGTTCAAGGAGATCCCGGTCAGCCTCTGCCTCAAGGCCCTGCACTGGCTATCAGTCACCTACCAGCAGTGGGACAAAGGGTTTGCCATTTGTCACAACTGACGTTCAGGGAAGCCAAATATTTACATTAGTTTGGTGCAGAAAAGGTACCCACAGTGCTACTCTGTCCACCTCCACACCCCATAAAAAAAAAAGACTACAAGAAAAAGAAAATGAAAAAGAAAGACTTTTCCTATGGACATGCAGGGAAGACTCTGTTCACAGTGACAAGACTGTGGCGTCTCAAATCACAGATCTGTAGCAAAACCCTGGCTCTCTCACTGACCATCTGAATGGTGAGATAGGGACACCATACTCCTTTCTTTTTCTTTCGGAATAATTTTAATACAATTTTGCAATTAATAAAAGGATCAGTCTTGTGTAGTCTTACAGCTCTCCTCAACAAGCAATTGGCCTTCTTATGCTTTCTATACATTATTTCATCCTTTTACCCTTTCGTTTGTCTTTATTGCTTCATTTTCCACCTTTATTATTATGTTTGGATTTCGTCTCTTCTTCGCCTTTTCTGGTAGTCTGAATCTTAGCAAATTTTTAGCAATGATTATTCAAGCTTTACTGAAATGCAACCTTGAATGGTTAACTGGGTCACACGGACTATGGTCAATACCAAAAACACATCCGAAGAGCTGCATTTGACCTATGGTTTTAAGCTTCGTGTGGTGGGATCCCCTGTCAAGCCTTTGTGTATTGCTGCCTCAAATGTAATCACAGCCTCTCAAAAGTAGCAGACAATTCATTCAATGCAAGCCCATTTAAATAAATTTCTGCTAAAGGTCCATTCTCTTTAAAAGAACATAACTATATTTAATAAACTAAGCTATTCTGTCTTCAGAAACTCATTATTAATGGAGATAATATATTCCAGTGGTATCTTCACTGTCAGATTCTTCATTATCAGAGGAATACACCACATTGTGTACAGAAGGATACATTTTAGGGTATTAGAACGGAGGGGGAGTGATTAACACCATGCACTTAACCCCTATTTCCTGGGATTACGATGCGAACCATGAATCTGGGCTCCTGGTGGAGGAGGATGGAAAGAGAGGCTGTGGGGTTTACAGAGGCTCTGGGGGGAAGTGAGCACCCGGGAAGATCTTCTCTGAGGGTGGAGAGTTTCTTTATGCTAGAAGTTAGGGCCACGTGTTGATCCCAGAGGAGGAATCGCTGGGTATCGCAGAATCTGAATGTCCAAAGAGGGTAGTTACCATGGCAATTATGGAGAGACCCGAATCTGCATGGAGGTGTGGTGAGTCCCAGAGGGGCAGCTGCTGGTGCTCCCAAGTGGATGAACAGCCGCATTTGGCATTAGAGACTGTATTTATTAGTTCTCTAGGGCTGCCATGACAAAGGCCCACAAACAGGGTGACTTAGAAGAAACTTAAAACTCTCTCAGTTCTGGAGGTTAGAAGTCCAAAATCAAGGTGTCGACAGGGTCACACTTCCTCTGAAACCCATAGCGGAGAATCTTTCCTTGCCTCCTCCGGTGCTGGCCGTCAATGTCTCGTGTTCCCTGTCTTGTAGCCCTCCAACCTCTGCCTCCGTTGTCACGTGGTGTCTTTTCCTCACGTCTCTGTTTTCTCTTCTTACCAGGATGCTACTCATGTTGGATTAAGGGACCACCTGCTACAGAATGACCTCATCTTAACTAATTACATCTGCCACGGCCCTATTTCCAAATAAGATCACGTTCTGCAGTACTGGGGGTTAAGTCTTCAACATATCGTTTTTGTTATTTTATTTTATTTTATTTTATTTTATTTTTTGAGACAGAGTCTCACTCTGTTGCCTGGACTAGAGTGCTGTGGCATCAGCCTAGCTCACAGCAACCTCAAACTCCTGGGCTCAAGCAATCCTCCTGCCTCAGCCTCCCGAATAGCTGGGACTACAGGCATGTGCCACCATGCCCGGCTAATTTTTTTCTATATATATTTTTAGCTGTCCAAATCATTTCTTTCTATTTTTAGTAGAGACGAGGTCTCGCTCTTGCTCAGGCTGGTCTCGAACTCCTGACCTGGAGTGATCCTCCTGCCTTGGCCTCCCAGAGTGCTAGGATTACAGGGTGTGAGCCACCATGCCCAGTCAAGAACAATTTTTTCTATGTTGGAGGTACGGTTAAATTAAACTTTAAAGATGATTCTGTTCCAAGCCAAATTCATAACAAAAGGAAAAATCACACAGTTAGACAGGACTTACTAACATGACTTAAACAAAACTCCCAAATGTTAACACACTTGTTCTTTCCTCTGAGAACCAATAATTTTAACATTTATTCAACATTTATTCTTCCTTTTCCGGAAAAAAAAATGTTGCAATGTTGTCTTCCATTCCAAATGAGATAGGAATTCGTTTCTTGATTTATCAAGTTATCGCAGAACTCAGAGGAGGGGAAGAAGGATGGTTTCTTTTCAATGTCCATTATAGCCAAGCTTGTATTCAATGACTCTAGGACTCCTGAGCTCTTGCCAGCACTTCTTCAGTCTTAGGGTCCAACATGTTTCCAACACAACCAATGGCCATCAGATCTCATCACTCCTGCCAAGCCCTTGCTGCAGGGCAAGGACAATGACATTGAACTTCTTTAATGGGTAAAAGTTAGACCACACATGAGACAAGGACAAGGTAAAGAGGTAGGTACAGGTGTCACCAGGAATCACGGAGCTGAGTGGGACACGGGAGCCAAGTCCAGTCACTGGGGAGGCAGATGACAGAGCAGGAAGTGGGAATACAGGGAGAGGACTTGGTGGCCTGACCTAGCACCTGGAGATGCCATCTGCTGGGGACTCACGGGTCCACTCAGGTTTTCCTGATTCTTGGTGGCACAGAGAGGCATGTGCTCACCTTCCTAGACATGCCAGCACCAGACAGTCCCTGATGCCTTCTCTGGTTTGGTCCTTTCTCAGCCCCCATTTCCACTGATAAACCCAACTGGGGATGGAAAGGGAGAGACAGAATGCAAGGAGGAAGAGGAAGGTTGAGAGGAAGGCTCCAAAAGAAAAATTCTATGGCAGGCAACTTTAATTAGTCTCTGGTGTAAACTTAAGGGTTTGAAGTCAGACTTCCTGGTTTAAATTCTGCATCTGCCACTTCGTAGCTGAGTGTCCTTGAGCAAGTCATTTAGCTTCCTGTGCCACGGTTTTCTCCTTGATGACATGGGAATGAAATAAGAGAGGACCTAGGTTGCAAAGCTGCCGTGAGCTCTGAAGAAGTTAATAGATTGAGGCACCTGCATGAGCAAAGTGCTCATGAATGTGAATCTCTGTGCAGTTCCCTTTTGTAACCACTCATCTCACAGTCGTTTCTTATTTAGCATTTGTCTTCCCTGCTGGGTTATAAGCCTCATGAGAGCAACAACAGTGTTCTCACTTGGCCACACCGAGAGACATTCAATAAATACCTGTTGAATGCATGAACCACCTTCAGACATGGTTTTCCTTCTTAAGTTACCAAGAAATAAAACAACTCACTTAATAAGTGCATAGCAAATCAATCAGGTAATAGAACCAGAAGAAAGTCTTCAGTTTTTTAAAATTAAATTCTTCTTGATTAATGCTGGTGCTCTGTACCCAGCAGGAAACAAACGTGCGTAACCTAATAAGGTCCCTAAGTCTTCATTCAGCCTGAGAAACTCAGACATTCGGAATGGGAACTGCTCCCAGGCCGTGGAAAGGAAGAGAATGGCAGGAAGAAGGTGAGAGCATCAGGACTGAGGGGAGCGGGAGAGAAAGCACGTGTGAGTATGTCATGAAGGAAAATGGAGACACCTTAAGAGAAGCAGGTTCTCTAACACGAGGAAAAGCTTCATGCCAGGATCACGTAGGAAGCTAGATAGGAACCTGCCATGCTGTTGGTGTTCCTATTAATACTTTCTCTCAAGGAAGGGCTATGCTTGCCCAGAGATCCTTGTCACACCTGTTGCAGATAGGCATGTTGTCAACAATACGCTTTACCTGGGATAAAATTTTAGTCCAATTTCCCTTGTGGTTACCAGTGCAGAGAGTGGGAGCAAATTCTTCACAAAACCCCTCCTGCCTCCCTGTTAACTGATTTGCATGGAAGAAGTATTTAAACTGAGCTTCCATGTTGCAAAATCCTGACTTTCAGCTCACATATGCATAGGATCCCATGGTCTGAACGCTGGCGTTCACGAGAGGTACAGAGCACTCACGAATGGGATCAGTGTCCACATAGAAAACCCCTGAGAGAGAGACCCCTAATCCCTTCCCCCACATGAGGACACAGAGAGAAGACAGCTGTCTATGAACCAGAAAGTGGGTCTTCACCAGACATAGAATCTGCCAGCACCTTGATCTTGGACTTCCCAGCCTCCAGAACTGTAAGGAAGAAATGTCGGTTGTTTATAAGCTACGTCATCTTTGTTATTTTGTTACAGCAGCCTGCACAGACTAGGCAGCAGGTTCAAAGAAATGCTTTTGAGGGCTTCCAGTCTAATCCAAGAGCTGCCAGAAACTACTATGACCTACCCTGAAAAACAGACTGAATTCTATATCTATTTTCACAAGTTTCTCATTTGGCCGAAAGTTTTATGTAACTGTCTTTTATATCAAAGTCTGTCTAGTTAGTCAAGAATATAAGTGGTTTCTCCCCAGTGTCCAGCAGGAATTAATTTTGCTTTTGAAAAAAAGAAAAACTTACAAGGCTTATAGAAGCTGGTAAAATGTAAATACTATCAAGAGATTCAAAGAGAGGTTATGTACCATGGGAAATCTTTTGTTCTACAACAAAATAGTTTTCTAATAGTTTTCATAAACTGTTCTATCATGAAGATACAATACCCCGCAGGGGGGAAAAATCACCTGCTTCTAAAAATATGGGTTCACCATCGGTAGCGAGAGGGAAAGGCTTGGCTAAGCTAACCCGTACCTATGTTCTGGGGGCCATTCCTTTTTCAACTTCAGAATTCTTCCATTTCTAACCTTTTTGTTAGAAAACTGTAATCACAACTTAAATCGTCCTCTGGGTTGAAACCTGCCAAGAAAGAATTTACCTCACAACTGCCTGAACTTTCAAGTTGACAGCTCTAATGTCCCAATTAAAAATAAAAAAGAACCCAGAATACTGAAAAGCTGTTGTTCTTGTTCCTTTCACAGAGACAGGCAGTGGGTAAACAACCCTCGCCTTGGGTACGCCCTTACCCCTAGGGTAACATGCAGACTTTTCTTAGAGTCACTTTTAAATCAGAGATAAGTAGTTCTTTATATTAAATTTCCCTTAGTTTAAGTTGCCACGTGGTTTCTACCTCCCGACTGGACACAGACTGGCACATTTCACATTCAGGAGAAAAGCTCTCTGCCAGGTCCTTTGTTAGTGAAGAAATACTAGGCATGTCCAGGTATGATCACAAAAGAAATGTCTGATTGTGACAACACAGAATCCTGAAAATAATAAAGCATCTAATGCCAGCAACTCTTCAAATTCAAGGGCTCAGGATTTGTAGCAAGAAATACTTGCTACACTCCCTTCCTGCACTTCACAAATACTCCACCTCCATTGTGCCTTCGGCCCAGCTTTCCTGATCGTTGGCTGCAGTGGCATCTTGCAGTTGGACAAAGGGCTGAGAATATGCCCCTTGTTAGAAGGGGGGCTGGCGGTCCTCTTTGGATAGTGACAAATCCACCTACACGGTACTATGGAGAGGTGTTCAAGACATGCTACTATCCCATTGGGGAGTTTCTGTGATCTAACTACAAGAATGGGAAGTTTGGGAAAAAAGAGATGAACTTCGGAGAGAAAATTAGTAGTTGGAAGCATTTTGTGTAGGAAACCAACATCTGAGGGATTGAATTCTCTGGGGAAATAAAACTTTTGAAGTCACAGAATCCTGATATTTTAAAACATCAATCCCTGAAACATGAGCAAGCATAAAAGTTGAATGATAAGGCTATTTGAGCCTTATATATATTGAAGATATGTTTTATTGTTTTGGTGAATATTTTGATAAGTAAAAGAACTTTTGGTAAATCATTTTATTACCCCTAGTTCGAAAATTTTATAGCAAGTTGATAGTTGAATACATATCCCATCTATTGACATCTGTAGGCAGGTTTTCACGACCAGAGAGTCTGTGTCTCACCTCTCTCTTTAGTCCCTTAAAAGCTCCTTCCCCACTTCTTTGCCACAGCAAGGAATGAACATAAATGTAACAAAAATGGCTTCTCAGGCAATTTTATCTGAAGAACTAAACAGAGTCCTCAAACGGTAAAAAACGAGGAAAGGCGGCATCTGGGGCTGCCAAACAGACAGCTTGCTGTGCCACAAATGGTGGACTGGCACACACTTCACACATATGCCGGGGCCTGCTGTGACTTAGGAGTGTAAAGGCTGAGCTGAGGAGGCGGGGAGGGGGAGGTTTGGGAAGTGGTCAGAGAAGAAAGGGCCTAGAGGGTGTACAACTCCTTCCTGGAATCCAGAGACACACATGCCATTCTCAGTTTCTCCTTAAAGGAAAATAAAATGAAGCGGGTTTAACTGCAGCTATGGAGATAGAGGGCACACGGTGGGAAGAGCTTAGAAATGCACCAGAGGGCAAGAAATACCTATGCATAATTCAGGAGATGTGCATTACCAGAGGAGCCCACTCGCAGCTTAGGAGCGATAAAAATCCAGTCTCGTCTGGAAACTCAAGTCAGTAAATATGTATTGAGCACTGGTAGCTCTATGTACATAGCAGAGAATTCAATTCAATTCAACCAAGAGATGATGGAAGAGGGACATGGAGCTTGGGGAGCTCTTTTTGAGCTAGTTTATGTCTATCTTGGGTCTTTGACACATAGAGATCTCTCTGCTGCCCATGAAGTCAGGGTGCCCATGTCAGAGCTCTTGGGACTGCTTGCTTTGCCTGAGACATCTCTGGCTAGAAGGACTCAGTATCAGCACATCCTAATACTATTCTGTTAAACATTCCATGGAGCTTTTGCTTTTTTATCAGAAACATTGTAATACCAGGGCTATTCACCTCCCATGTACTTCTTGGATTGGAAAACTAATATATCAGTCCCTTAAACTATGACTGTTTTGAATAGCAGCAGATATTTCCATTTCCCAGTCATCATATGATTTAGAAGGCATAGCAACAGCTCTTCTCTCTTCCTTAAGGCTTCCAAAGTTCCTGGACCTTTCTCAAGTCTCACAATAAATTCAGAATAAATGTGATTTCCATTTAACGAAATATATGCATATATTACCTGCTATGGTGGGTCAGCCTATGGTTGGGCAGGGAATATCTTGGGGTAAAGAAAATGTCCACGTGAGTCACCCTTTGTGGCAGCAGGGGAAGTGAGAGGATACTTTTCATTTGCCTCTGCCTAAGCTGCGGTTTAATGCGACGATGTGTTCCTGCGGAAGAGCCTCAGCACCAGGCACTTAAGCTGCTCCAGAGTACTCACGCTATGGCAAAGGTGATCCAGCAAGACTTAGCTCCTGCTCATGGGGACAGGTGACACACACGGGGGCAAGTGGGAGACAAAACAAAGCAGTGTCTAATTAAGTTGTAGAATACATGATGCAGATTAGATACTGATAGAAATTTATTATTTAAAAATTCACTGACTACTTGAGCTAGGGCGAACAGATGGACCCAGCCAAGTGCTGGCTTTAAACGAGTGCGAATACATAGAAGTCTCCTGCAGAGGCATGAGTTTAGAGAGGATGGAGAGGGCAGGTATAGCCAGGGTGTGATTTCCACCTGCTATTAGGAAATAAGGCATGGGGAGAGAGTGGTACTTCTTTTTGAAGAATGCACTACCGAAAATTCAGCATAGCTCGCCATTGTTCTGAGATTTCAGGGGTCATGACTTCAATTTCTCATGATGCCTCAGTAGGTGGTCAATGATTATCTGTTGAGTGTATATAAACTTCTGAGTCATGAGCAGTCCTAGACAAAGACACCTTTTCCCAAGTGTGGTCTCAGTAATAACCAATCAGAAAGTAAAGTCCCAGCTGAATTTCCAAGTTAGAATAAGATGAATACCAAACTCACAAATTCAAATGGAACTCAGAACCTTAATCAGCTCCATATTACCTCTAAAATGCTATTGAGTTATTTTACAATCTTAAACTAAATCATGTAAAACTCCACTCAGCTTAGGAACAAGTTTTGTCAATACTGATTATTCTAGGAGCCTCAGAAATTGTTCCAAGTCAATTACCATGCTGTTGTTTCTCCAATAATATATAAGACACTCCCGGTTTTCAAACTTGAACCACTACAATATTGACTTATGTGAGTTAGAAAAAAGAAACAAAAAAAAAAAAGAAGGCTTTTAGAGAATGTTAAAAGATAAGCATAATTTGCATTTAAGGAAACATAAAATCAGAGTAAAGGTGCTACTCTTTCACTGACACCTTCCGCAAACTGAGGCATGAACAATCTTTACTCAGGCATAATTATAGGAAATTTGCTTAAGGGAACACAGCAGCATAGACTACAGTTTCAAAGCCTGGCATTTGCCTTCTCATCAGCTTTGCTTTGTCAATAATTAGATTCATTCATCAGCCTCTTTGTTGACTGTCACAGCCTGAAATCAAGAGCCTGCCTGTTCTGCACAGCGTGTGGGGATTTCAGTGGCGCAGGCTCCCTGGGGAAAGCAGAAGTTTGGCTTCATGGGGAAGCACAGACCCATTCTCAAGCCTGTCGGGATGGGTTGGACCCTGTCTCTGCACACCTCCTCCTCAGAACCACATGAAAGATTGAGTCTCCATTGGCAGTTTTAACTCATTCTCATGCAATATTTATAAGTGTTGGCATTTTCAGCTGAGAAGCCCTTTAGGATGGAAGTGAGGGGGATTTCCTTGGGAGAATAGAAGGTAGGGATGGGAATTTGTTCTTTAGGCCACATGCCCCAAGTACAGACTTGCTAAACCAGGGAATCTGTTTTGGTCCTAGTGGTGCCTGGCACCGTGGCCCCTCACCATGTAGAGTCTACTGCCAGGGCATACCTTAAGGCAGCATTTATGGAATGAACTAAATATTCCACTGCTTCCTTCCTCCCTCTTTCCTTCCTTTCTTCACAGCATTTCCTCCTTTAAAAAACATGCTCAAGTATTTTTGCAAAACGTTTTAAAGAACCTGTTATGTGCCAGGTACTGTGTTAAATACTTTCTATGGGCCGGGCGCGGTGGCTCACGCCTGTAATCCTAGCACTCTGGGAGGCCGAGGCGGGTGGATCGCTCGAGGTCAGGAGTTCGAGACCAGCCTGAGCAAGAGTGAGACCCCGTCTCTACTAAAAATAGAAAGAAATTATATGGACAACTAAAATATATATATACAAAAAATTAGCCGGGCATGGTGGCGCATGCCTGTAGTCCCAGCTACTCGGGAGGCTGAGGCAGTAGGATCGCTTAAGCCCAGGAGTTTGAGGTTGCTGTGAGCTAAGGCTGACGCCACGGCACTCACTCTAGCCCGGGCAACAGAGTGAGACTCTGTCTCCAAAAAAAAAAAAAACAAAAAAAAAAAAACAAAAAAAAAAAAATAAATACTTTCTATGGATTAGCTCATTAATCTTCAGAATGACCCTATGCAGTAGCTACTACTATAGAAATAATATAGCCTATTATAGAAATCAGGAGACTGAGGTTTCCAGAAGTTAAATAACTCACAGAGGTCACACAAGTGTCAAAGCCAGGGCCATATTCCCAACTGCATAATTTGAGCTTTTCATCTACATCCTACACTTGCATGGAAAAGATACTACAAATGCATATAAACACACACACACACACACACACAGAGAACAAAGCAAAATCAATGTAATCTCATCACTTTAGGATAACCCCTATTAATACTTTAAAGTAGATCTTTTCATGTACATAAAATTAGATTATATTTGCACAAAAATGAAACAGCACAGCAGCTTCTATTTTGTAGATTACTGCTTTTCACTTAGCAATATCATCTGAACATTTTTTTCCCCACGTTGGTGGCTGTTCCCGCTCAACATGATTTTTGGAGGACAATTGGTATTCCCTCATGTAGATGTTCCTTTGTTTACACTTTTTAATTCTAGGAACTGTGCTGCAGTGTACAACTTTGTACATAATCATGGTGAACCTAACTCTGAATAGCTGCTGTGGCAACCTGAGGGTTATGGACCTGGAGAATAAGGGGTTGGTGGCTGCAGCAGGATCCCATCCCAGCTGAGTCCTGCCCCCACAAATCCCATCCCAATTGAGTCCCATCTCCAGAAAATCCCATCCCGGCTGAGTCTCGCCTCCATGAAATCCCATCTCAGCTGAGTCCCACCTCCACAAAATCCCATTCCAACTGAGTCCTGCCTCTACTAAATCCATCCCAGCTGAGTCCTGTCTCCACCAAAGTTATGACCATCCACTGGCACAAAGCCCACCATGACTCACAGCACCTCTGGTCTTGCTGCTTTTTATCAAGTTGGTATAACTATTGTTAAACCACACATTGAACTATTGTCTTTGGTTTCATACCATTATATACTTATCAATATTATGCAGTTATTTTATACTTATTATTTTACATTTTGTTTAGAGTTACTTTGCATGTGCCCTTTGCTCAAGAGGAACCATAATTTATCATTTTCTTTAATAATTCTACAAAATCATGTATCTCTACAATTCCTCTGCTATGGTTTGAATATGTCCCCTCCAAAATTCAGGTGTTAAAACTAAATGACCAACATGATAGTATTAATAGGTGGGGCCCTGAAGAGGTGATTAGACCACGGGGCTCCTCCATTGTGAATGGGATTAGGTATATTCTGTTAACTGAAGAAAATGACGAGGTCATAAAGTTGGAAAGGAGAGCTTTATTTCTCATAAAGAGCTGCAGCCTGTGGGTGGCCATGCCAACAGGCTGGGAAGCAAGAGATTTGGCCAGAAGCCAGGAACACGTGCTTTGAGGCCGGGACAACAGGATGAAGAATTTATGCTGAGCAGTATGGTCAAATATACATATTTAACAAGCTATAGGAGTTGTGAATATTTATGAAAGGAGAAACATGTGCCTGCACAATCGAGCTTTATGCCCTTTTATGGGGTCTGTGTTCAGAAATGGCGGTCCTCTTATGTCAAAAGGTGAAGCAAGGACATGAAAACCCTCTTTGCACGTGCTTTGTAGACTGGTTAAAACTACTGCACGGTTGGTGGTTTGTAACAAATGTTGGTTAGTTGTAGTCCCGAAACTGCAAATAGGGAGGAATAGATCGTAAGATTGGTTTATGTTTAGCCCTTAAAGAAAAAAGCCTGATGGCTGTTAGCAAGGGAGGGGGTATAATGAGGCGTGTCTGACATCCCATCCCATCACGGCTGGGAACTCAGTTTTAAGGTTTCTCTGGGGTCCCATTGGCCAAGAGGGGGTCCGTTCAGTCAGTGGAGGGCTTAGGATTTTATTTTAGCTCACACTTTATAAAGGGCTTGATGGAGGGAGTTGGTTCTTTCTTTTGCCCTTCTGCCTTCTGCCATGGAATGAAGCGACAAGAAGGCTCTCACCAAACGCCGGCGCCTTGATCTTGGAATTCCCAGCCCCCAGAACTGTGAGAAATAAATTTCTGTTCTTTATAAATTATCCAGTCCCAGATATTCTGCTATTGCAGCACAAAGCAGACTAAGACACCATCAAACTCTCTTTCAAAGAGAGCTGAAAAAGAGTCAGCAAAAAAAGACCAGAGGGATAGTCAAACATTAATAGTCTTAACTTTCTGTCGAGAAGTAAATCACTTACTGCCTCTGCCTAAGTTTGGGTTAATTAGCCATATGGATGAATGAAGAACTTAGAACACCTCAGCAAAGCACACATGCTCTTCTAAGTACCACTCCCGACCCCATCCTCCAACTGGGCAAATGACCATGTATAAAAGAATATTCAAAATAACATTCCTACCTCTGATCGCCACAGGAGCTTATTAAAGGAACAGAAACACAAACCAACATACTTTGAATTATATCAACCCTTCATTGCCATTTTCAGTGCCATTTTCAAATGCTATTTTCTATTAGGAAAAAGGCATTATGTAAATTTCCATGAAAATTAGCATTTCTATGGCATTCCATACTTTCAAAATGCTTGCACCAGCATTTACTAATTAACATAACATTTGAGAACCATCAGAAGTTTTAAATACAGGGAAATTCCTTTTTAGCACAGCTCTCTTAGTGCAAAGAAAGTTATCCCTTCACCACCCTTGTCTTAACCAAGTCAGACAAAATTGTCCAGCTCTTCTAAATCTCCTGATTTTATATTTAGCAACTTGCCACATTGCCTAGTCTCTTCCACAGAAAAATAGAATAATGTTATAAAAACCGAGACTCTATCTGAAATCCGGAAAATTTGGAACGTGCTCTATGTAATGCTTCAAATCCCAGAGCTCCTGCTGTTTAGTCAACAAACATTTATTTATTGACTACAGGTGCCAGGCATCAAGTCTCCAACTTGCCCTCACTGAGGTTAAAGTTTAGAAGTAGAAGTGTGCATTACAGCGTGGTCAATGCTCAGAGAGAAGGAAGCCCTGGGGGCTGAGGGAGCTCAGAGGAGGGGAACAGGGCTTTGTCTATAAATCTGTTAATATCTATTCCCTATTTAGGGAGCCAAATATTTATCAGTTCCTAAGAAAGCCTGGTACCCTAATATCCCCCAGTTTTGACTTTTGGTTGAGTTTACAAGATTTGCACGGGCTACGGCAAGGAAGAGATTCGTGTATGTGTAGCCAAGAAGGAAGAACTCTCAGGCTCCCTCACTCCTTTCCTAACTCAACTGCTTTTTATCCTTCCAGGATAATCAAACCCAAAGGAGATGCTGATAGACTCCATGAGAAAAATCACCTGCAAATATGGGCACCCTCAGTCAACCAAAAGTCATCCATTCCTAAAAAAGGTGTTGGCCAACAAATTCTCCGATAGTGGGAATCTAGTTTCACGTTTTTTTTTTTTTTTTAAAATAGAAAAGGTAATAATACATTTCTAACCCATGATGTATCTGTCAATTTATTGAACAGATAACATCGAGTTTGTCAAAAATATTATGCTGTGCTGTAGTATACTGCAGTTTTTTAGACATACCAATATCTTGTAAATTTTCTTTATTTTCCTATGCATAGAAAAAAAATATGCATGATGATAGGTACATGTGCATGGCCAAACTCATGTCTTCTATATGTTTACAACTTTCAATATACTTTATCACGTCCAACTTTTCTCCTTTAGGAGGAAAGGCTATGTGGGCTCATTTATTTGTTTTGTAGTCTGTTCCATTTTTGGAAGGTATATTGTCACTTTAAAATATGGGGAAGAAGACAAGCAAAAACTCACAGTATGTTTAAACAGCACAAATGTGAGATACAATGATGGCTTCAGGTGAAACACAAGACCCACTGAGGCCAATGCCCCTTCCTCTCCCCAGGACATGTGGCAGCTCCAACATTTCACCAACTCAAGTGTGCAAATTCTTTTAAGGGGCTTAGAGTTTGGACAGTAAATTCCAGGTAACAATTTTTACAAGTCAGTAAAAACTATATGGAGGTGAGAGTTCATTTCAGTTAAAGAAGACTACAACATAATAAAGTTATTTGAGAATTATTTTCAGCCTTAATGAGATTGTGAGACAAATTGCAAATGGCTATAGAAATGGTGATCTCCTGTGGAACTAGACTTCTAGACCTGACTATATTATTTTTTTTTTTTTGAGACAAAGTCTCGCTTTGTTGCCCGGGCTAGAGTGAGTGCCATGGCGTCAGCCTAGCTCACAGCAACCTCAAACTCCTGGGCTTAAGTGATCCTACTGCCTCAGCCTCCCGAGTAGCTGGGACGACAGGCATGCACCACCATGCCTGGCTAATTTTTTCTATATATATTTTAGTTGGCCAGATAATTTCTTTCTATTTTTAGTAGAGACGGGGTCTCGCTCTTGCTCAGGCTGGTCTTGAACTCCTGACCTCGAGCGATCCACCCGCCTCGGCCTCCCAGAATGTTAGGATTACAGGCGTGAGCCACCGCGCCCGGCCTCTGACTATATTATTTTAAAAAATATACAGCATGAAGAGGATTTTCATTTGGTGGGCAAGAGAAAAGCAGAGATCCAGTGTTTATTCAGATGAGAAGTGGCTCTTTAATCACATCATTGAAGTGTTCAGAGAGGAAAAGATTCTTCTTTCTAGTTAATTATTATTTACTAGCCAGTCGATTATTTTGCATAAATCTATATGCAATAACACTATTAAAAAAATCCCAGTGGTATTGACTAATTAGTTTTCTCATTTAAAAGCTTTAATCAGGCTATTTTTCAAAGGAGAAATAAGAAGTGTACTAAGCAAAATGTATTGATTATAAAGAAATTATATGTTAAGTGAAATTAAAAGTATCTTAACAGAATACCCAGTGGTAGAGTAGCATATCAACCTTGGCCTTACCCTTTAATTTCAAGGCTTCTAATACCTTTGAATCAGCTGTTACATCACTCACTAGCTTGATTTCAATATCTTGCGAAGTCAGTTGGAGCAACTTTTCAAAAAGACGTTGACCCTGGAAGAAAGATTCAGAGATAAGGAAATCAGAAAACCTACACGTTGGCTATTTTAAATAGGTATAAATGAGCTCATTAAAAATTAAAACTATTCATTCAAATTTTAAAAGGCAAGCACTTCAACAATTGGTATTCATGGAAGATTAATGAAATTCTTTCAAAAGAGTTTATATAAATAGGGTAGTAGCACAAACACAGATTCCATTGTGTCTTTTTCAGTACTGTGCAATTAAACAATTGTTGCAGTAATAATTTCATTGCAATCTACCCTTCGTTCACTTTTTACATCTGCAGTTATCTAAACACAAAAGAGGCAACAGCAAAGGTTAAACAGTTGGTAGTTGTAGCCCAGAGAGACCTGGAGTTCAGCCGGCTTTCCAGTTTACAAACTATGTTTCTTAACCTCACTAATCTCCAGTTTCTGTCTCTGCAAAAGGTAGATAATATTAATATTTACTTCCAAAGGTTTTTGTGAGATTGGAGGCGTTAATACTCAGTAAGTATCCTTTAAGTATCAGCTATTCCGAAGAAAATCACAGCTACCGATCAGTGACTTGTATGCATTCATCCTATTGTTTAAATTTATTGTACTGAATTCAATTAATGTTCTGCCTAAAAATAACTGAAAGAAGAACAAAATCAAAAATAAAGGCTTTCCTCGTAAGATTTTCAAAAGCCTATAATTTTTACAATAAGTTTTAATCTCAGGGAGACTGAATAATGGTGGGTCTTTAGTCATTGCATTATCTCAGGTAATTGGATTACAGCATTGCCCTGTTTATTTTCCCTTGTGTGTTTTGATAGACTCCCTCTCCTTATCATAAAAGGGAAATAGTCTTTTACTGATTTTTCAGTTTTTTTGCTATTGGGCCACAAACTTAAATGCCTTCATTGGCCAGACAGACAATAAGACGTTGGCCCTGATGGCCCCCAAGTGGCAAAGTCTCATCCTGCTTTGATAAGAATGGACTGTGGATAATGATTATATGGAAAGGGTTTGGTGAAAAGGAAGAGAGAATGGTACAAATAAATGTGGATGCTGAGCAGTGATTCCTGCAATTGAGCCTGAGAAAAGAGTGAAATGGAAGATCAAGACCTGAAAGTTTTGGAGCGTTAGGTCCGGGGAGCCAGTGTCCCCATGCGTGGGTGACAGCTGACAGCAGGAAGGAATGTCTGGCACAATCCAGCAGGGCTCTAGCCTGGAGCTGGTCAGCACAGCCAGCGTCCCATAACCCCTGGGTGCTGGAGGGTGGAGTAGAGGCTACACCCCATGTCATGCAGGGAGGCTCCTTTTCATTTAACTGTGGAGGAATAGAGGTGGCCCGAAGTGGAGCTCATCGAAAATAACCAAATTTCTCTGCACCCCCCAAGCTGGAGGCAGCCTCCCCACAAACCAGGTATTCTGTGCAGCAGGTTGAGTGAGTGCATTGGACAGGTATAAACTGCTTCTTTAAAAAAGAGGAAGGAGGAGAAAGGGTGGGAGAGAGAAAGAGAGAGACATACAGAAAGACAGAGATAAGGACAGGAAAGAAAAAAACGGGTGCTGATTTATTGATTTCGGTGTCTCTATCACAGCATCTATCTCAATTTTAAAGTTACTATGAAGAGATGAAGGCTTGGATGGTGAGAGGCTGAGGGCTTTGAGGTTCTTCCCCAGAGTTAACACCAACACGACCTTCCTTGCCAGCTGTGGTACTCCTCCAGGAAGTCCACTGTACCCTTGTCATACTCTGCCGAAGGTCTCGTGATGTCTGCACAGCCCAGATCTCTAGAGTCAAGACTGGTGGTCATCACATATTCATTCGCTGTTTATATTTTTCCCTTTTAGACAGAGAAATACTTTGTGTGTTTCGGGAGACCCCCCACCCCCAGTTAGTGGGCCAGCATTTTTAAACAAATGCATTTATTTTTCGTCTTAGTTAACAGAATATATTTAGCCCAAATGAAATATAAGAGAACATCTTAACCTATCTGTGTTTCTGGCTTTGTGCCTTAAATTGATTCCCGCTGTATTATTTTTGTGAGCTTTAAGACAAAGAAGACCAGAACTCTCAAAACATGAATGAAAATAGAAACTCTGAAATCTATAGATACTGGCAGATTGTCATTAAATAAAGCTTATTTTTACTTTTAGTATGTGTCCATTGCCTACGCCAAGGAATCCTAAAATTTTTAATCATAGTGCTCGCTGTAATGAACGTAGGCTCAGGTAGAATTTCCGTACCCGGGCTTGAGGTGGAATTTCTATGAAATCTCTCATGTTCAGCGTGTTATCTCCCCATCCAGTCATTTTCATTAAGAGAGTCAAAATGTAGTAATTTCCAAAGACATTAAACACCTATTTTATGCCAAGTCCTGCAGTAAGGTCTAGTGCTTTCTGGGTTAAATTCTCTCATTATTTTTTAAATGAAGAAATAGCAAAAAGCCCCCCCCCCCCCCCCCCCCCCGGCTTTTAAACATCAGCAATTTAAAACCTTGCCCTTTCTGGTGCAAAACATTAGCCAATATTTCAAACTTAAATAAGTCATCTCAAAGATAGTGTCTCAGGAATGCTGACCTACTTTAAGCCAATTTTTAATGAAGTCTGCGAAAACCTTATGATGGACAGTACAGTCCTGTGCAGGAAGCTGTACCCCAGGATAGGGACTCAGCTCAGTTCCGTTGCGACTTTGAAGAGGCCGTTGAATGCATGAAGCCCTTTTGATTTTGCAGGAAAGGAAATAAACCTGTTTCTCTAACCTGCTAGGTTCATTGGCTGGGGGCCCATAAATCAAACTGATAAAAAACTAACAGGAGAAAAACCAAAGTTTTAATTACACGCAAACAAGGGAGCTCTACAAAGAAATGAGACTCAGGGAGGTGGCCGGATGATTGAGGTTTATATCAGATCTCAGGGTAAACAGAGGAAAATGGGTTTGGAGCTTCTGGGTGAGGAAGGTAAAGGGAGAAACTGTATGGAAATTAAGGGCTGTCTTATCATGTAGCTAAGAGTCTTTCAAGTGGGAAAAGTTGCCTCCAGGAGTTGCTCTTTTCCTAGTATAAAGATGCCTTTTACTAATAGAAATTTCCTTTATAAATAGAAATTTCCTTTACAAAAGGGGAAATTTATGCTCCATTTTTAGGCAATGAGAGAGCGGTAAAGAACTTTTCCTGCATCTGCTGGTTCTCAAGTGCCTTTCGCTCAAAATAATCCATATGCCAAAGAGGCATATTTTGGGGTGTTATATTCATATTCTGGTACTGGGGATTATAAATACTGCTTGCTTCTGTTGACTCAAAACAACAGGCAGAGAGGATGAAATGCCCACATATCATATGAAGGAAATAAGCAAAAATACTAAAGAGAAACCAAAAGAAAAATCATGCTGGATGAACTTAATTCTGGGCATTATGTAGGATGTGGCGGTGGTTTTCAAACTCATTTTAGTAGTTGAACTCTTTGTTCACATGAAAACTTAAGCTAAACATCTCCTCCAGTTCCTTCCTTCCCTCCTGTACAGAATCTGCCCCCACGCTCCCAGGGCTCCACAGAACACACTGGAAAACCACTGAATTTTACTCCTCATCATAACAGGTACCTTCAGGATATTGAGATTTCCTACAGACTGAGAAGGTCATAGCTGGAAGATACCTTAGAGATCAATAATGCACCAATCTCCTCATTTTATAAATGAGGACACTGAGGCACAAGAAGATCGAGTGACGTGCTGGTGGCCACACAGCTTGCTAGTGGCAAAGTCAGGCCTGGAACACACATCTCTCTTCTTGATCCAGCACAGGTCTCTCCCCATGACTATTTTGTTACGTGGAATTGGAAAAGGAAGGGGTATCCTGGAAAGAAAGTTACTCCCAAGTCTCTCCCACTCCTTCCATCCTCAGCCAGGGTCTATGCAACTCTAACAAGCCAAGCAGTGCTGGGCTGAAGTGCAGCAGAGTCAGGTGCTGGGGAGTCCAGGTCCCCGCAGGACAATGCTTGGCCCCCCGAGAGTGTCCCAGAGCTGCCCGTTCTTTAAAAGGTGAGGCAGGAACCACGGCTACTCCCGTGAACCTGGCGCTGGGAGTGTGAGGTATTGAGGGGGGAGAAATTCTTTGGTTGCCTCAAAGGGGAACTGGTAAACCATCTAATGCTGCACCTCTAGTCTTTGCCTTCCTTCTCGTGAAAGGAATAAACCACCTATAGTCCGACAAAGTCAAATATCAACACATTCAAGGGGACCCAACCAAAGAGAGAAGATGCTTGAACACCATGGGCACCTGCTGATACAGGCTTCTGGAGAAGACAGGAACTGGGGCTAAAACACAGCATGAGCACTCAAGGATGGTCACGTGTGGCTGCTGCTAATATTCTATGATTTTACAACTAACTTACAGGAGTAATTAAAGAACAGTATGGCCATTGTTGAGGCCTGAATTAGTGGCCTGAAGACAAAATGGAAGAAATATCTCAAAGCACACAATACACATACACATACATGCACACACACACACGCACACACAGAGAATGCATAAAGGGAATTAGGGGAAAGGTTGATAGATAAATTGAGGAGCTATAACATGTGGCTGATAGAAGTACTGGAAGAAGAAAAGAAGCAAAAGAGAGTAAGTTTGAAAATAATAGAAAAAAATCATCCATGTTGAGGAAAGACCTAAATCTACAAGTTGAAAAGATATCCGGAAGATGGAGGCAAATTTCATGTTGAAAGACACATCTAGGCACATTCTATAAAATTATTGAACATCAGGGAAAAAGACAAAGTTTGGCCAAAAAATGAAAAAAGTAACCCATCAAGAAAAACGGAGCAGACAGACTGGTATGGAACTAACCGTCTGCAAGGACATGGTGGCTACGGACTATAGGAGACAAAGACTGAAGTCAAAGAATCCTTTACCCACTCAAGGATGCTATCTGCCAGGGTGAAAGAAATATTTGCTGATACATACAGATTTAGAGACCATATTGCCTACATCACCCATATGAGGAAGATGTTCAAGAAAGGACTTTAACTGAATAGTACATAACACTGAACACCATAAAAAAAAAAAAAAAATGAAGGGGAAAAGAAAATAGTGAGGAACAATACAAGATGTGTATGTGTTTAATATGCTTGTCAAATATGGATTTTTGAAACAGAAAAGACACATTGTAAAAGGTCTACCAAGAATCTATTACATGCATTCTCAATGGGGGTGACATTGCCAAGGGGCTGAGAATGGTTCTTGGTGGGGGAGCTCAAATAATGTTATACTTTTTATGACTAATACACATACACATACAGCACATATATAGTATATCTGTTATAGTATATTAAAATTTCATGGGAGGGGCAGGATTAAGAAAAAAAAAATCTAAAAAGGATCCTAAGTAAGATGATGATAAAAAACAAGATGAGAAATGCTGACCTACAACCAACCAGATAAACAATCTCAGTAAAAATTAAACTAAAAATGGGGGAGGGCTTAAACGTACTAGATGGGAAAAAGTAAGCCATGCCGTTATTATGTAATGGCACAATTTGTGGAGCTATGACAGCTATAATCCGAGATACACCAAACAGCATAGCAGCTAAATACATAAAGCAAAAATGAACAGAAATGTAATTAATACACTATCACAATCTAATACTTCAAAATACATTTTTCAAATTTGGGCAGATCTAATAGAAAGCAAATGAGGATATATGAAAATTAAATATTATCAATCAACTTGATTATATTATGCATTTTTATATATTTCTCATTTTATATTAGCAAATCCCCTTAAAACAATTTTTGTTTGTAAACATCTATGAAAATATGTCCTGTAGCTGCTATTAAAAAAGCCTGAACAAAAGTTATAATGGAATATTCTATAGGCTTCATTCTCTGATCATAACCTGATAAAATGAGTAACAGATCACTGAGGTGTAATTCATGAAACAAAGCCTTATCTGCTTAGAAATTTAAAAACTCCCTCTTAGATTATCCTTACACCAAAGGAGAAAAGAATAGTAAATTTAAGCTTTCTCTAGAAAGCTATGAATAGATGAGTGCCTTACAGCAAAACCACAAAGTGAAGCAATATCTGGTGTCAGAGAGAAATTTATAGCCGTAAGTGCCTTCAGTATTATTAAAAAATACTATAAAGTCATAGTCATCATATTAATATGGTAGAGGCATCAGAATGGACAAATAGATAAGGGAATTTAGTAGATAATCCAGAAATGGTAGGCACAAGATTTTTTTTATCAATAACAAAGATGATATTTCGATTCAGTTTGCAAATGTTAAAAAGGTTTACTCTGGCACAAGTGGAAGGACCCTTATATGATATCACGCATAAAACATTGTTCTCAGAATTAGTACATACTAATACTTTCAAGAAAATCCAGGTCCCTACATGTAACGTGTTGGAGTGGGGGAAACTTTAACCAAGCTGTAGTAGGAAAGTAACAGCCCTAAAGCTATCAGGGCTTAATCTCTGGAACCTGTCAATGTACCTTATTTGGAAATAGGATCTTTGCAAATATGATTAAATTAAAGATCTTACGGTGGGGAGATTATCCTGGATTTTCTGAGGATAATCCTAAATGCAATCACAAGTGGACTTAAAACAGGAGACAGGCAGAGGGGATTAGACAGAACTAGAGGAATAGGCAATGCGGAGAGGGAGCAGGGAGAGATGTGCATTTGAAGCAAGACGTGTGCCTTGATTTTTTTGTTTTTAAATTTATGACTTAAGAGACAAGACCACAGATACATATGAATCCCCTCTGAACTCAATTCCTTAGTTTATTTAGTTAACCAATTAGTTTCAATTTGCTATACGGCTGACATCTCACCTATTTATATTTTGCTGAATTTTCCAGTTTGTATGATACGCAAAGTTTGCCAGGGATATAAGTATTAATACGTTATTGACTTATGTATTTGTCAGTGTCAATTTTTATTCTCAAATACCCCCAGGACCATGTGAAGTGTCTTTTAAGCAAGGGACTTACGTGTCAGGGACCTTGGTAAGTGCTGGAGATGGTGAGCTAAACAGGCAGATGGCAAATAAGCGAATGCGACTCAATGTGTCAAGTCCAGGTCTAGGGGAAACACAGCAGGGCACGAGTAACCCAGGGCTTAAGGCACTCAGGGAAAGCTCCCCAAAGGGAGGGAGGGAAGAAAGAACGTTCCAGGTGGAGACCTCTAGTGGAGAGTCCAGGAAGCAGGCAGGAGACAAGGCTGGGGAGATGGGTAGGGACACATCATGAAGGGTCTTGTATGACAGGTAGGAGGGTTTGGATCTCATCCGGGAAGCAGTGTGGACCCTCTGAAGCATTTTCCGCAGGAAAGGATGCAATCAAATTTTCGTTCTAAAAGAGAACTCTGCAAACCGGAGAACGACCGGTACAGGGTAAGATTGGAGGCTGAAGGAGCAATTAGAAGGCGTGGTTTGGGGGGAGATAACACAGCCTGGGGTAGGGACGTGTCAGTGGCCACCTTAGTCGAGAATGCCCCCTTTTTGGCAACAAGCGACAAGGAACACGGCTTGACAGCAGCACAGTTAGGCGCTGCGGAGGCGCGCGGGCTGCCCACCCATTCATTAGAATTGCAACAGGCACCGTCTCGTTACGGGATTTAATTATTCTGAACAGTTAATCATCAAGACTTTGCCTAATGATGGTTATCTCGATTATGCACCCGGTGGGCATGAACATAGCCGTCCCTGTCAGGGGCAGATGAAGAGAGATGACTACGCTCATCGTGCCAATAATGGGCCAGGAAACCGCAAGGGACTAATGCAGGGAGCAGCGAGTTGGTCACCGAGCCCTGGGCAGACGGGAGCCTGCAGTAGCTGAACGTAGCTGCCTGGTTGCTCAAGCGTCCGCTCCAGCTGCAACGGGCAGGCGGACAACGCTACCCTGGCACCGCCATTTAGCAGGGCCCGGGAGACCACAGCATCCACAGCCCTGCCCCATCCCTTGGCTCCAGAGGAAGGAGGTGAGATTGGGGCAAGAGAGGACCACCAGGACATGCCAAACCCCCAACGCTCCCACAACCCCTCATCCTGAGTGGGCAGAGAGTCCCACACAGAACAAAGGCAGAATTCCTTCAAAATCTCACTCTTTAGAGACTTCAGCAAAGCCAGGGAGTAACCATGAGAATGTTCCACGTGCTCCCTGAAGATCCCGCAGTCTTAAGAAAGCAACTCAGACTCCTTAGCCCTCTTATTCTATGTTTGAGAACTGACCTTGAGAAAATGAAAAAAAAAAAAAAAAACGATTTTGCACAAAGCTATTTACTGTAGCAGCATTTATTCAGAAAAAGGGGAAAAAAGAGAAATAGCTTAAATGTCCAACCAATAGAGAGAAATGGATACATAAATTTAATCTGGTGGATCCATTATATTGTATATTTTGCAGCCAATTAAAAAATGTTTGCTAGCATTTCTAATATAATGGAAAAGTGCTTATGTTGTAATGTTAAATTCAAAATGAAGATATAAATTTCTTTATATAATATGAGCCTATGTATGTAAATTATGCACAAAATATCAAACTGTCAAAACTTTTTTTTTTGTTGATGGCCATGTGGATGATTTGGTTTCTCTTCCATTTCTTTGTAGTTTCTAATTTTTTTTATGGTAAGAGGCTACTACTATTATACTGAGAAAAAAAAATCCAATCTATTCTATTTAAATGAAAGTACCAAAACAACAGATGACCACAGGGAAATAGGAAGGCTAGAGATGAAAGTACAGAGAAAACAAACAAGCATACCAGCAAACAAAACTCAGATAAAACAATCTTGAAGAAAGTAATTATATAATCCAAATAATTGGAAAGAATATCTTGGGATCATGATTTATTCATGTCTAGATGACTGGATTGAAAAGGAATCACAGAGGTCAAACTCTTGCTAATGATAGTGCTTATGAGTTTACATCAGAATAATGATTTCCCTCGAAACTATATTGGAGAGCAAGCAAGAGCGTGCGCAGGATTACTCAACAGATGGGGAAATGGAAGCAGGAAGAAGCAGCGGGAACTTATGAAGAAAGAAGAGGACTCAGGGGGGAACAGAATCCACCAGAGCCTGAAGCTCCGAGCTCTGCTGCACAGCCAGGAGCAGAGGTAAACTCTACACCAGCCTGTCCGCTGACAACTCCTTTCACTGCGGTTCTGCTACTCCGTATTCTGCTAAATGGTTGGTCTGTCTCTCTCACTATGCTTTGAGCTCTATGGGGGTGGGGACCATTGCTTATTTGATTTTGTATCTCCAGCAAATAGCACATCACCTCGATAAATGTCTGTTCAATAAAGGCATCTTCGAAATCATTTTGTTGCCACATTTTGAATGAGAGAATGCTAATTTATAAATAAGCATTTTATGAGTGTTGATTTTGTAGAGCAGGGAAAAGATGCTATTTTGAAACAGGTTTGAAACCTTCCATAAGGTTATGCTATTTTTATGCTGACACTGCACCCGGAGTTCTAACCGAAATCCTATTTAGCCTGGAGACAAGAAGAGTAATCTACTGTTTCAAATCAACAGCCGATCGCTGAGCTCCCTTCTCTTCCTGGTCACACTGGGCAATAAAGTCACTAGAATAATACAACCGGGGTCTAGAGTCCAGGACTATAGGAAATATTCAAATACAAGCTGTTGCTCATTTATAGCACCACTGTGGGAAAAAACTGCAATAATAGGATTAAACTGAAACAGCCAAAATTAGGTTAACAAACCAGGTAGGGAAGGTGGGGGCAGGGGCCAACCTGGCCCTGTTTTGAAATCTATGAAAATTGCACAGTGTTTATTAAACCGGGATGGTTTATAGCAGTAATTCTCAATCCTGGCTGCTCCATGGAATCCCATAGTCATTTTTAAGAAGTATCAAAGCCTGGGCCCCTTTCCAAGAATTCTAACTCAACCGGTGGTCTGGGGTGGGCACGGGCATCAGCATATTTTAAAAGCTCCTCAGGTGGTTCAACTGTCAGGCACGGTTGAAAACCATCACATTGGCTTGGATCTCCGGGCCGTGGTCTCAAATATTTGGTTCAGCATAAACCTCTGTAAATTCTTTTACAGGGTTTGCATTCTTTTCCATTGACACTTTTCTTGCACCAGAAAGTCTGAACACCTAGGAGAGTTTACTGAGTTCACAGAGCAAAGGGTTAGAATTGTATAGTTCAATACTTTTCAGACTTTTTAAAGCAAGCCGTAAAGATTCCTCTGGGAGGGGCCCCTCCCCATACCAAGCCCTTATCACCATGGACCGGAAGTTGGGGGCTGCAAGGGACCTGCATAAATATACTTAACAAAGTAACTCTTACCTTCCACTAGCTTTAACCCCCTACCCCTATAACTCCTAGTGATCCCCCTAGAAATTCACTGCCCCTAGCCAGATCCCCTTTGTTCTGTCATTTCTTCTCAAATTTATCGTTCTTTGTCTAAAAAGTATAACAGCACTTTACTTTTTACCTTGGTGACTTCTTTGGACTTCACCCTCTTGTGAAGATCTCCATGTAAAACCAATAAAATTTGCATGCTTTCCTCTTGTTAATCTGCCTGGTGTGAATTTGGTTTCTAGATCCAGCCAAATAACCCACTAAGAGCTAAATAGGATTGGAGCTTATCTCAGGCTTCCCTGCAGAGCCTCTGATGTAACAGGATTCAAGTTTTAAGGAACAAGGTGAATGTGTTTGGCACATAGAAGAGATATGAATTACTATGGCCAGAGAGTGGCTTGTGCTATGTCATTTAGAAAGATGACTGTCAACAGTTCTTCTCATTCCTGTACATGGATGCTACTCCTCCCACCCTGGACGTGTGACTTGCTTCGAACAGTGGAATAGGCTGGAAGGTAAACATTCTGGGATTCCAGAGCCCAGGTCTTAACAGGCCTCATAGCTTCTGCTTCTGCCCTCTTAGGATCCAACCACTATGCAAAGAGCTCAGGATACCTTACTGAGAGATGAAAGAACCCGCAGAGAGATCCAACCACCTCCAGATGGCCCAGCCACCCCAGTGGAGATACCAGATATGTGAGGAAAGTCATCTTGGGTCCAAACCACCCCAGCCAACATTACGTCAATCAGAGATGAGTCCACCTGCCAAACCCTGCCCAGAATCATCCATAAATAAACGATTGTTAGTTTTTAAACCTCTAGTTACAGGATGATACATTATGCAGCAACAAATCCTGAAACACCTTCTTAAACAGTAGAGACGGCAAAGTGCCAAACACAATTAGAAAATTCATTCAATTCTTCTTTAGTATGACTTTTGTGTTTTTTGGTTGGTTGTATTGTACCGATTTTCCAGTAACTTGACTTTAAAATACTATAAATGAATAGAGTCAATTACATGTTGAATAGATTCAACAGATTTCAGAGTACCAATGAGATAATCATTATGGGTTTAATGCCAACATATTTTGTACAAAGAGACAAAACTGATTGTACCCATGACCCATACAGGACATACAAACACAGGCCAGTGGTCACATGCTTGCACAGGACAGCTCAATGTAAACTATCATGGTTGTACCAATATCAAGAAAAACACACTAAAGATGACCAGGATCATTTTCCTACAGCCAGAGCATTTCATTCAGAAATCATTTAGATCATTTAGTCAGTTTTTTAAAAGCTGTTCTCTGTAATAAGCACATTGCTTTTGCCCACTCACCCAAATAGGATAGAGTCAAGAATAAATAATTAACCTGGGATGTTTGACTGCACTATTACAAAAATTGGGCTCTGGGGTCTAAAGGTGAATTGTAACACAAATTAACCAAATAAATGCCTTATCAAGCAGTTATGGGATCACAACTATGAACATGCAGGTTGTGCAAAGCAGAATTCTGGGCCACACCATTGACAGAGGTAGCATGTGAATGGCACCCCCCGAAGTTGTTCAACACAGCAATGCTGTACAAAGAGCCTACTGCAGGCAAAGATGAAGAATGATTTTGCCCTTGAAAACTTGGCATTCTAGTAGGAGCTGAGCGACATATGATTAACAACGGCAAATATACATAAACGTGATGATGTACATGTACTCTGGGTGAGGGTAGACTAAGAAAAATGAGCTTGAGCTTGAGAAGCAGAGGACTAGAATGCTAAGGAGTATAAAATGCACTTAAGTAAAATTGTCACACACATAGAGGATGCAGCTTACCTGACATGCTGATGGATGAGTGTGGTTGAGATCCCAATGGGAAGACACTATGTCAACAGACTTTTTGGCCATGTTGAGTAAATTCATCCAGCCTTGGAAAAGTGATAAGTGAAATGGTGCATTTTCTGAATAGTTAAGGCCTTCAGGGATGTTTTCCACCAGGGCAATTCTTAGAAAAGATTTTGAAAAACAAACAAACAAAATCTAGTCAAATTTGAAGCCACAGATCTTTTTTAGACATGCATATAGAAACATCTGAAAAATATTCTGAAGGTATACCCCCCTCATAATTTACATTTTTCCACCAAACACCTTTTACATCTCCCCTTTGCTAATCTATTGTGTTCTGAGAATTTATGCTCTGTTTTTCCATAGTTAGCATCTGTGTTTCAGAAAATCATGGTAAACATCCCTAATGCCCAGTTTCAAACTAGCCTTGAAAAAAGTTCAGAGCTTCCTACACAATCATCTTCTTCTAGTAATACATTCCTTTATTTTTTCTCTGCAGCAATGCAATTCTTTTATAAGATACTACTCTGCAAGTTACTTGAGACCATAAATTAAGTTTTGCACATCTCCAGTTTCTAATACAATGTTGGGCATATATTGGAACTCAATAAATGTGATTATTATTGCTTAACATCTCTATAATACTTTCCAGTCTAGGGTGGAAAGTATTTCTGGGAAGAAAGTTATAAAACCCGCCTGTGTAGGGCTTTATTAAAGTCAGAGGCAAGGAATTAAAATGACAGTAACAATCAAGCCCTAAATAAACTTCAATCAGAATTATCCTAATAAGTTTGTTTTTATACTTTTTAAAAAATAGTGACAATGTATCCATTGTGACTGGCTTTCCTTGGCATTTCAGTGATGGCTGCACTTTTTCACTTTTGAGGTAGGTGACACATAACTTCCTAACAAAGGAATGAACAGTTTTTTCCCCAGTCTAAGAAATGCATATCCTCCTGAAATTCTTGATGGAAAGACCCCAAACCCTTAAGAAAATACTTGTTAAATGCTTCCCAAACAAAAATCTGTTTTGTTCATAGTTGAATGCCAGGAGCCATAATTAGAGCTCAATAAATGCTGATAGAATGAATTTCAGCTTTCAACGAAGAATTCAGTACTTCTCAATAATATTGTTAACTGTTACTCTTAGCTATGCTTGTTTCATTTAGCTTGCTTTAGGGAAAAAAAAAAAAACTATACTGCTGATAAAGTGTTCTTGTGTATTTGAGGGACCTATACTATTATAGCCAGAATGGAGTTTGGGTGTGTGGCCCAGAGACATTCACAATTTGGGGGTCCAATCATACCATCACCACCAGCCCTTATAAGCACAGAACAAGCAAATTACTATGACTATGACAAATCTCCCTAGTCCTCAGAAGCTTATAACCTAGTGGAAAACCCTTTCTCATACATAATGATTCAAAAAGGAAATAGAATCTAATAAATGGTGAAATGAGTAAGAATAATTAGATAGATAATTTATCACCTAAGAATCATTGGAACGTGGCAAGAAAAGAAAGCTTAATTGTGATTGGGGATATCTGTAATTGAAAAAAGCTGGACTTGAAATTAGTCTTCAAAGATAGAATTTTTTTTATGAGTGAGCTGGAAGAGAAAGATACTCTAGTTAAAAGGGAGGAGTTTGTAAAACATGATGTGTGCAGATGTTTGTGAGTAGGTAAGCCAAGGGGAGCGCGAGGCAGGAGGTTGTGATGATGGGGAAACAGGCAGCATCTCTAGGGACCACACTGTGGAGGTCGTGAACCAGGGGAAGAGGAGGGCTTCATTCCAATGCATTTGGGAGCAACCAAGTGTGTTTTAGGGGGATAACTTTGACAGCACACCTGTATGCTACTGGGGTAGAGAAAAGGGAGATCAAAGATGACAAGTCAAGAGAGAGTGGTGGCTGTTGCAATAGTCCAGGAAAGAAAAACAAAAAGTTTGAATTAGGTCAACGAGAATAAAAACAGGCATGCAATGGACATTTTAGAAACCAAATTTTAACCATTTAGTGCTTGATGGGTATGAAGAGCAGGAAAAGGAAGCAATGAGGAAGCTCAGATTTCCTTGCGGACCCACCATACTGTCTCTTAACTGGGCTCTATAACAACTTCCAACGGTCTCCTTGCATGGATTCTTGACCTTCTCCAAAACATTTTTCCATGCTACAGCTGGATTATTCTTTTAAAAATGTAAATCCTAACACTCTGCGTGCTGCCTAACTGAACCTCGCATGAACTTCCCCACTGTCCTTAGGAAGACACGCCCTCACCCTGCCCCAGCGTGGTTGACGAGCATTTACCCATCTGTCCTGCCTGTCTGCAGCTTCACTGGCTCCACATGTCCTCTTTGGATTTTATACCACAGCCACACTTGACATCTTTTCCTCCTTCCCTGCTATTCTCTCTAGACTTTGGCATTTCATGTGCATTTTCCCAGTCCCAATTCCTACACTGGTCATTGAGCTATCTCCCAACTAACTTTCAAAGTTCCAATGAAAACATCACTTCCCCTGAGAGGCTTCCCTGTGCCCCTAAACTGGGCTAGATCCAATTATTATCAATTCTCACAGTGACCTGCTCCTCCCTTTTCAACCAACTCATCACTCTTGAAATTCCTTGCTCAAGGTTGACTTTCCTTGATGAATTGCGGGTGTGTGAAGGCAGGAACTTGCTCCATTGGCCCAAGATTTTATCCTCAGTGCCTAACATACCAACAGGAAGTACCCAAAGAATTTCTGCTGAGTTTCATTGAGATCAGAGCTGGGAAGATGGGGACTAAGGCCCATTAAAATTGACAAGAAACATGGGAAAGAATGTAAATTGGGAATTGGGAGAGATTATTAAGGCAGAAAAGATGACGACAAAACCCACCCAAAGCCTAATGTAGGGGAAATGCTTACATTTTTCAGGTTAATAGGGTGTGAAACAGATCAGAAGATTCAAAAAGGACCATTGGAGAAGGAGGAAGACAGGAGAGGTTTAGGAGAAAGCAGTGTTCAGGATGCCAAAGTCAGAGAGGGTTAAAAGATAGAAAGGGGGGATTATTTTATCTCCTTCAAAACCTTCGAAGGGGCCGGGCGCAGTGGCTCACGCCTGTAATCCTAGCACTCTGGGAGGCCGAGGTGGGTGGATCGCTGGAGGTCAGGAGTTCGAGATCAGCCTGAGCAAGAGCGAGACCCCGTCTCTACTAAAAATAGAAAGAAATTATATGGACAACTAAAAATCTATATAGAAAAAATTAGCTGGGCATAGTGGCGCATGCCTGTAGTCCCAGCTACTCGGGAGGCTGAGGCAGTAGGATTGCTTGAGCCCAGGAGTTTGAGGTTGCTGTGAGCTAAGCTGATGCCACGGCACTCACTCTAGCCTGGGCAACAAAGTGAGACTCTGTCTCAACAAAAAAAAAAAAAAAAAAAAAAAAAAAACCTTCGAAGGCAATAGACAGAGGCTGACATTGGATATTTTAATTCTATCCACATTTAGAGCCTAATTATCTATGTTGATAGAAGGTAGATATAGCACAAATCAATGACCCCAGATAATTAGCAGTTTCTTCCTCCCCTACAACCAATGAATATATTTAAAAACAATCCGACAAACAAACAAACAAAAATTCTCCCCGACAAAACAAAACCAAACACAACAGCTGCCAAGAAATAGAAGAACTGACTTGTTTTAATTTTACTTTGATATAAAAGACATACTAAGAAAGACAAGAGGAGATTCAAGAAGCCCAGATAAACTAAACGTATGAATCAAGGGACGTAGAGCAACTGTACAATTATATGAACAGGTGGCTCTGTGCCAACCCTTTCTTCACGCTGTCCCACATGGCTTCTGCTAGGCACACAAATAAGCCAGGAGTCCCAGCCTCTTTTGGAAATCTTTAGGCCAGATGTTCTTAACTTTGAATCTATGGGTAGAATTCAGGGGGATCTATGAGCTTGACTTTTACATCTTTATCTTCCCTAATGTCTCACTAACATGTAACATTCCCTTCAGTTATGAACATAGATAACAAACCACAGGAATATTAGCAGAACTCGATATTTTGTCTCCATTAAGAATTTTTTTCTTAAAAAAAAAGAAAAAGAAAACATAAATAAATCTTGTACTGTGGTACGGTTATAGCCAACATTTCCAAGTCTTCACCACTGTTTTGACATTGTTATTTTATGACTATGCTGGGCAAGATATATATGACCACATCATGAATTTGATTTTCAAAAAATATTTTGATAACTTTAACATTTTTGGTTTGTTTGCAATCTTTCCTGTTTTATGACAACTTATGGATTTAAAAACATTATTCAGGGAATGATGCACAGGCTTCCTCAGACTGTCAAAGGGGTCCACGGTAAGCAGCTTTCATCAGATGTATATTGCAACATCTGTTCCTTTTTCTTCCATTTCACACATACTCATATGCATTTTAAAATAACTTTTTTATTTTTAATTATTATGGGTAATTGTATATATTTACACGGTACGTGTGTTTTGATACAGGCATACAATGTGTAACCATCAAATCAGGGTGACTGGGGTGTCCATCACCTCAAGCATTTATCATTTCTTTGTGTTAGGAACATTCCAATTCTACTTTCTTAGCTATTTAAAAATACACAATAATTCATCGTTGACTATAGTCACCCTGTTGTGCTATCAAATACTAGATCTTACTCATTCTATCTAACTATATTTTTGCATCCATTAACAATCCCCACTTCATTCCCTGCTCCCCACTATCCTTCCCAGCCTCTGGTAACCAGCATCCTACTTTATCTCCATGAAATCAGTTGTTTTAATTTTTAGTTCTTATGTATGAGTGAGAACACATGAAATGAGTCTTTCTGTGGTTGGCATTTTTCACTTAACATAATGTTCTCCAGTTGCATCCATGCTGTTGCAAATGACAGAATTTCATTCTTTTTATTGCTGAATAATATTCCATTGTACATATGCATTTTCTTTATCCACTCATCTGTTAACGGACACTTAAGTTGATTCCAAATCTTGGCTATTGTGAATAGTGCTGTGATAAACACTGGAGTGAAGATATCTTTTCAATATACTGGTTTCCTTTCTTTTGGATATATACATAGCAGTGGGATTGCTGGATCATATGGTAGTTCTATTCTTAGTTTTTTGAGGAAACTCCATACTGTTCTCCATAGTGACGGTGCTAATTTACATTCCCACCAACAGTGTGTGGGGGGGGGGGTCCCTTTTCTTCACATCCTCACCAGCATTCTTTATTGCCTGTCTTTTGGATAAGAGCCATTTTGACTGGGGCAAAACTATATCTCATTATAGTTTTGATTTGCATTTCTCTGATGACCAATGATGTTGAGCATTTTTTCACATACCTGTTGGCCATTAATATGTTTTCTTTTGAGATGTGTCTGTTCAGATCTTTTGCCCATTTTTTAAATCAGATTATTTGATTGTTTTCCTATTGTTTGAGATTCTTACATATTCTAGTTATTAAGCACATGTCATATGAATAGTTTGCAAATATTTTCTCCCATTCTATAGGTTGTCTCTTCACTTTGTTGATTGTTTCCTTTGCTGTGTAGAAGCTTTTTAGCTTGATATGATACCATCTGTCTGTGTTCGCTTTGGTTGTCTATGCTTTTGAGGTATTACTCGAGAAATCTTTGCTGAAACCAATGTCCTAGAGTGCTTCTCCAATGCTTTCTTTCAGTAGTTTCATAGTTTCAAGTCTTTTAATCCATTTTGATTTGATTTTTGTATACGCAAGAGATGGGGGTCTAATTTCATTCTTCTGTATATGGAGATCCAGTTTTCCCAGCACCATTTGTTGAAGAGACTATCCTTTTCCCAGTGTTTGTTCTTGGCACCTTTATGGAAAACGAATTCACTATAAATGTGAAGAATTTTTCTCCTTAGCGATTGAAGCCTTAGAAGTGGGTAAGATTATCAAGAAACCTTTCCAAAAAATGAAAATTGGGTCAAAGTCAAAGATGGGAAATACCTAATCACTTCTGGTTGGCAGAGAAAGTGGAGCAAGCAAAGAAGACAGAGAAAAAAGTAGTAGAGAAATTGGAAGAGAAGGAGAGTGAAATTCCCTGGAAGCCAAGGAAGACCAAATTTATTTCAGTAGTCCCCCCTTCGCCTAGGTTTCCCTTTCCATGCCACGGTTTCAGTTACCCGTGGTCAACTGAGGTTTGAAAATATTACATTCAATAATGTATTTTGAGAGAGAGAGGGGGAGAGGGAGAGAGACCACATTCATATAACTTTTATTACAGTATTTGTTATAATCATTCTATTTTATTATTGTTTTTGTTATATCTCTTACTATGCCTGTTTTATTAATTAAACTTTACCATAGGTATGTATGTATAGGAAAAAATGTAGTATATTTAGGGTTCAGTACTATCTGTGGGTTCAGGCATCCACTAGGGGTCTTAGAATGTATCCCCTGAAGATAAGAGGGGACTATTACATTGCTATTAATTGGTTCTTACTAAATATCAAAATAAACTATGAATTTATAGTATAAATAAAAATACAAACAGCACTCATTGTCTGGAGATCACACTTTTACTTGGGTAATGAATTCCGGGGAAAGAGCCCCAGAATAATGTCCCTGCTTACCTGTTCACTCTTCTCCTCTCTTTCTTTTTTTTTTTTTTTTTTTTTGAGACAGAGTCTCACTCTGTTGCCCAGGCTAGAGTGAGTGCCGTGGCGTCTGCCTAGCTCACAGCAACCTCAAACTCCTGAGCTCAAGGGATCCTCCTGTCTCAGCCTCCCGAGTCGTTGGGACTACAGGCATGTACCACCATGCCCGGCTAATTTTTTCTATATATATATTTTTAGCTGTCCATATAATTTCTTCCTATTTTTAGTAGAGATGGGGTCTCGCTCTTGCTCAGGCTGGTCTCGAACTCCTGAGCTCAAACGATCCGCCCACCTCGGCCTCCCAGAGTGCTGGGATTACAGGCGTGAGCCACCGCGCCCGGCCTCCTCTCTTTCTTTACCTGGAGATCTTAATTGCTCCTTCTGTGACACAGGGCTATTTCCTATGCTAGAAAAGGTCTCTAGGAATCAGCTTGGAAATGACTTATTTCCATGACCTATCCTTTTATTTCCTTTAACAACCAACAGCTGGCTACTCTACTGGGACCCGATCTAATTAGCATAGGAGCAGAACTCATTTACATGCCATCGCAGCCCTGGGTCTACTCTTACTCCCCAAGCTAGGAGAGAAAGTAGTCGGCAGATCTCATTAAAATTCACCTTTGGGCAAATCCCTGGAATGGCTACTTCCCATCTGTAAGAGAACTCTACCCAGAGGCTGTAGCACTATTTCTGACACCTAATAACCAGGGGAAAAGCTGAGTATACAGGGACACAATACAGCAAAAATCTTTTTATTCTTCTTTTCATGGTACTTTCAGATAAATTACAAATGATCTGAACTGAGTCCAGGGAGCTTACAGAGAATAAATACAAGAAAAAGCTTTTTACATTGTTAATAGATTTTAAAATAGAATTCCAACTGTTTGTATTAATAGTATGTATTTATTCTTCAAACTTAATGTGATCATTAAGATTTCTCTTTCAATCCAGGAAAAATATTGCACCTCTGAAAGAAATATTTGTAATATTCCTTTAATAAGCTACTGAACAATGAAGTCCATGCATTTGCGAGCTTTAAAAAGTGCTGTGTGTGTGTTCGCGTTTTGGTAAATACAAGAACCTTTATAAAATATTATATTTTCACCCTTGATGTTGGTATTATTGTAGAGAAATGTTTAAAAGGAAAGAAATCGAAATAATGGAGACAAAACCCAGCTCTGCCAGTTAAGAGCTGTGTGACCTTTAACAAATTACTAATCTCTTGAAACCTGTTCTCACTTCTGAAAAGAGAAGAGGTTTTTACAAAGATTAGAGGAGAGAATCTCTGTGACGTGCTTTGTTCAATGCCTGTTTCGTGGTAAGCGCTACATACATTATTTTTAAAAGCAACTTGCAGTCTGAAAACTTATAATTTAAAAGAATTTTCTCCAGGTTTTCAAATTGATACAGCACAGTTACTAAGAAGGTTCTACAAATATTGGCTAAATGGAGTCATAAACTGGAATCTACATGTAAGTTTGCTTTCATAGCCTAATGCAATGGATTGATCTGACAGAGGTGGCTGGCAGTCAATTCATTGACATTCATTCTTTAGATCTTGGTTCTCTGTTGGCATTAATCAACAAAGCTGAACGGATGATCTCAGCTCATCAAAATAATTAGATTTTCATTTAAAGTAAAGTGATCGGTTTTGTATTTGTACCCTCATTGGGGCCACATGGCTAGAATTGAAGCCCAGGATTGACAAGACAAAGGTTAACCTTGCAGAAAGGATACTGGAATCTTGGACCCTGAAGTAGGAGATGACTTGCTACTCCTGTGGCAGATTCACTAACCACCTCCGGACATGGAAATAGTTGACACAGATCTAATGACCTTGTTTTCATTCAACTGAGATATGTGTTACATTTTTTTTCCAAGAATTTGGGTCAGGTTGAGCTTACTTGTGAAAGATAGCAGAAAGCGTATCAGCAAGGCCTGGCTGGCTAATAGTAGCCTGATAATTCTTAATCTGGCATAGGGAGGAACATTGTTTTATATTAAAGTAATTACGGATTTGCTTTAACCATTTTTTTTTTGTAATAGAGACAGGGTCTTGTTCTGTCACCCAGGCTGGAGTACAGTGGCACAATTATAGCTCACTTCAGCCTCGGACTCCTGGGCTCTAGTGATCCTCCCGCCTCGGCCTCCCAAGTAGCTGAGACTACAGGTATGTGCCATCATGCCTGGCTAAGTTTTGTAAGTTTTTTATTTTTGGTAGAGACAGGGTCTTGCTATGTTGCCCAGGGTGGTCTCAAACTCCTGGCCACAAGCAATCCTCCCGCCTAGGCAACCCAAAGTTGTAGGATTATAGGCGTGAGCTACTCCACTGGGTCTTGTTTTTTTAATTCAAAGTGTTATAATCTACTATTATCATTATTCATTATTCAAATTGTTCCATGTATTGCTGGTAGGAGCCCCTGTAAATTGTATCTTGTGTTCTTTTGATATATTTCTTTCAATTTTTAATACATTCTTACTTTTCTGTCACCAGATGTTTCTTTTTTATTAACTTTTAAATTCACTTTCATAGATAGCAGCCACGGAGAACAGGATGGTGAGTTGGAGTTGGCAATAGCAGATCTCTGTTTCTGTCCCCATGCGTGATTTAGGCAGACGAAGGCCTCATTCATTCCGGGTCTACAATTGTATTAAGTGAAGAACAGCTGTGGTTTTCTTTTTGGAGAGAGGCAATATGGCAGCAGAGGAAGTATTATAACTGTCACTATGATTCTTCGTTTGCATGTTACAGTTTAAGAGTGAGTTTGCAGCTATTGTTACATAGCAGCCCTGTGAGACAGGGTTGATCTCAGCGTGGGAGACCAAGAGGGCAAGGCTCCCAGGGCCAGGTGTCACCCAGCTAGAGAGAACGCTACAGAGCTGGGATTTTCGCTCAGGTTTCTCTGAGCTCATGTGCATTTGACAACAATAGATTCAGTCCAAGCCTTATCTTACAGGGTTTGCCGCAAGCACACACTGGGTCCACGGAGGGACTAAGTAGAGACATCAGACAGCAGAAACTGTTGCCCTGGAGGGGAAGGTCAGCTTGGACTGAGATTCCAATCATATCAGGACAAGAGGACAAGGTACAAGTGGCAGCTCCCCCATCCTCCTCCTCCACACTGACCAGGAAATCTATGGGGACAGGAAGGCACATTTTTTTCTTGGCTTAATATTTCCAAATCCTGGCCCGGAAAGGAAGGAATAATCAGAGGAGAAAGAAGTCCGAAGAGGATGAAGAAAAGAGAAGACGAAAAAAGTGAAACTCAATGCTCCTACTTTGTGATAGTTTACTAATATAAGACATGAACAGAGAAACTGGGAACTGATTGATAAAAAGATTCTGACACTGTCCTCAAACAGCAAAAACACATGGTAGGAGGGCAGGTGATTAGAAAACAAATGGTTAAACTTTACAAGGTTTAGTGGACAAACAGATTTGCATTCAAGGTAGTTATCACCCTTTGACATCTGGCAAAATAGTAATTATTCTATTACTACTTTTTATGAGCATTTATTGAGAGCTTATTTTTACGTCAGGCACTATGTTAAGCATATTTACTGATTATATTAATTAATGTTTACAATAATTCTCAGAAGTAATTACTGTAGTTATTCCCATTTTATGGATGAGGAAACTGAGACGTAAGGAGCTTACATAGCTTGCCCAAGGGCACACAGCTAGGGAGTGACAGAGCCCAGATTCAGGCCTAACAGTGTGACCGCAGAGTGTAACCTCTTAATCATCACACTCCACTGCTTCGTGCAATTTTCAAAGCAAAATATCCAGGCAGAGGTACAAAATTCTGTTTCCCCCCCACCCCCCAAGTCCTCTATATCTTCAATGAATAAGGTCCATGAACACCCTGGGTATTATGTCCATGACTATGAATTCTGGATGCACTAGCAGCAGAGTCACTTTCTGTTCAGATGTATTCTCTCACTATCAGGTTTTTTTTAAAAAAAAAAACAAAAAACAAAAAACAAACACACAATTGCTACTTCACGACACTTTTCCCGAGCCTGACCATGACCTTACAGTCTCTCTCAGCCTAGTGCTCCAGGCAGCTACTAACAACCGAGGTTACCCATGGGAGGAAATCAAAGTTACAACTTTGAGGCAAACGAAGAAATTAAGCTAAGTGCATTTTCTAATTAACCTAGACCTACCCAGAAAAAAAATTTCCATTTCGACTCTTGTTGAAAATATTTCTAAAATATATAAATGCTATTTTCTAAAATTAGAATTATGATTTCAAAGTTTGCGTTAGGCCCTCCAAACTCTACTTGGTAGAAGACACAGGAGGTTGGGTCTATCTGTAGATTCAGGATTTATTCTGGGACTTATTTATTTATTTATTTAAAAATAAATTCTTGACTCAAACATTTTTTGGGGGGGTTCAAGTTGTCTCTTTGAATGAAGTGAAAGCATAGTGAAATTTTTGGTAATTGAGGACTTACCACCAATTATTGCTAGTATTTATTTTCAAAGTAAGGGCCAAGAAAAAGATAGGAGAGCCGACTCAAGTTTTTAACAGCAGATCTTACCCAGTAACTGCAAAGCAATTGAGCTTTGCCCTGGCATTGGTCAGGGTTAGGGGTGTTTTTCCATGACTGGGAGATTACATGTGATTTTTCTTTCCTTCTCTTCCTGACTTGAATCTCAGCAATTCTCAGAATTTGAGGCTGCACTAACTAAAAAATCCCATTGTTTGGCAAATTCTGTGCTGCCCACCATGGGCTGTGTACGTCAGACTGACTTGTACCCCACTGACACCAGCAAGATGAGCAGCTGACTGTGGCCACTGACAAGAGCCCAGAACTTTGTTTGGGGTCACTTCTCTAAGCCTCAATAGAACTCCTCAAAACCTTGAAAGAAACCAGATCCTGGAAGGACTCCTCGGAGGAACATAGCAGCTTCGTGTTTAGGAAAGATGTATACAGCTGACACTACCTCCAGAACCAAAGAATGATTTTTCAAAAGCAGGAAAAGTGTCACCTAAGTGGCCCAGCTGGAGCGCAGTGACCGTAAATCACAAGGTGTCTCAGGAGCCCTCTACAGTGGACTCTCCTCGCCCCAGACTGTGGCCACTCGGCACAGAGGACAGTTTCTGCTGCTATATTTCAAGTCCACCAAGGCTGATCAGCATCATCTGGTAAAACATGTGCGGTTTCCAGAGGTTTAAAATAGTTTTTCTAAATGTGTCTTTTCACAGTCCGAATATGGCTTAAGTTTCTCCCGAGCTGACACCATGGAGGGGATGAGCCGATTCTGTAATGAGTAAATCTTGCTGGATAATCAAATAAATTCTGCATGTTGATTCACCTGCAGACCAAGAATACCACATAAGCCTGCATGGGAGTATCTCCCTTAATGCAATAAATTCGTTTCTACAGGAAACATTCTACGCATATGGAATTTTAAATCTAAATTTGAACATACTGTCAAAGTTTTAAAATCCAGCATTATTTCATTTTATTAGTTTCCTAATAAAAAATATGAGGCAAAACTTCAAATGCTCTTGGTGGAACAAATTTCCAACAAACTCCTGGTCGCTGTGCGTTCCAGTTCTCTGCTCCAGAGAGGACATCTGGTACCAGTTGCTATTTTCTGCAACCGAGGGGTGTCTAGGACACACATGCATTAGCTAATCTATTTTCTGCTTAAATACTTCCTGCACTCATTCATTAACTTGCCCACTTTCCGCGTTTGGATCTTTCTAAAGCTTGCTGGATAATGTATTAAGATATGCATTTCCTTCATTTCTTCATCTCAAGGAAGACAGGACCTCAGGAGAGGTTTCGTTCAGCCAAAAGCAGAGACTGCCCACAAGTGCCTTCCATTTCTATATAATATTTTGTTTTCCAAAATCCTGAGCTACTCATGAGATGACATGGGGTGTCTGGAGTGGAAGAAGAGACAGGAGTACCTTTAGGAAGCACCAAGGTAGACAAGAAAGAGTCCCCATGACTGGAGAGGGGGAGAAGTCTGTGGGTCTTGTGGGCAGCAAAGGCTCTGCCTGGGAAATGACAGACTCTCAGAGGTCAGAGGTTGTGTGTTGCACCCAGGGGCCTTCAGCTTTGCCAGTCTCAAGAAGTGAAGGGACATGAGGCTGTGATGATGGATCTACAGGTAACTAGCTCGGACAAACACACATAACCAGCGGGGCGTCTTGTACAACCTTGGGCATCCGGTGCTAAGACTGAATTCCTGCCAGCCATCATCTGGGCAAGTAAGGATGCAGAGTCTGATTTAAGCTGATTTAAAGGCAATGAATGGAATTTCTCTTAAATATGAGTTTCTGGGCTGAGATTTATTACCCGCCACACAAATGTGGTGCTTGGTCTTCTAAGGATGGGGCAGGTGAATACTCTGATCCTGAACCTCTGCTCCAGCCCAGTGAGAGTACGGCCGAGGAATTCCCTGTCATGCATATGGAACAGCCTCTGGCTGCAAGTGGCTCATTCTGGCAGAGACCAGAGACCAAGGTGCAAAACTGTTCCAGAAGCAGAAAGTGGTAGTCTCTAGCCAGTGTTATTTTTGAATATAACCTATGCCCGTCTGCCTGTACAAAGAAGCATTTGCTCCATTCTAAGACAAAGGAAAGAACATACAAAATCCAAATTCATAGTTTTTCCAATAAACCAACTCACCCACCATGCAACAAACAGAAAACTCCACTCATATCACCAGGGAGGGCCATGCTGAGAAAGGGAATATGAATTTGTTAAAACACACACACACTTACACAAACATTTTTGAGGTATAGGCTAAAAATGGGAACTCCATGTAAAGTGTAACCCATCCCATGAAACACACATGACATCACACACTCACTCCCATGCCAGGAAATGGCATTTTCCATGAATTTTTGATAGAGAAATTACACTAAGCTTTCCAGAGCAGGAATCAGAGTTAAGAGATGTGTGTCAGGCTATGCTCTGGTTTGCTCATCTCATTTTATCAGTTTGTAGGGCAAAGTTCATGCAATGGCTTAGTCCTTGCTGGTGAGAGATTTAAAATGTCCCTGGAAAGGAAATCTCTGGGTGTTAATGATGCTTGTGGTCTGCACACAGAATATTAAGTTGGATTCTCCTATGTTAGCAGCATGCAGCACCGTGTGAAGCTGAACACGCTTCCAGATTATATAACTGATCTGTACCTGTCAAAGGACACTGTTGCTTAACTTAGAAGAGGGTGAAATCAGGAAATGGCAAAATCATGAACATCAGAAACTATTCCTGAAAAACTGCACATAAATACGCCTGCAGCCATATACTTCAAAGTAGCAAAATGATGATAATTATCATAGTAATGGCTGCCATTTATTGAGATGGCCATGTGCCAAGTACTTTGCAGATATGATCACGCTACTCTGTGACACATTCCAATTTTCAAGATGAAGACAATGAGGTCTGGGGCAATAGTGTAATGTAATAGACTCAAAGGCACAAGTTAGTAGCAGAACCAGTTTCCAAATCTTGTTCTGTCTGGCACCAAAATCTGCCCCACTCTATACATCCCCCTTGGAAACGTCTCTCACTGTGTGTGTGTGTGTGTGTATAAACACGTTAGGACGACAGTACAAAACCAGCCATAGTGTGGACCGGGTAAGGATAACAGTGTGAGGACTAACACTAATAAACATTTGCAAGCCAGGTTTCTCCTTTGTTCTCCTTTTGCTATATAATAAAACTTGTTTATTGCCTCCACCAATAATTATCTGCAGTCCATTAATATCTGGGTGGATTTTTAATCAGGAAAGGACCACGTTAATTAGCCAAATCTAGCTTCGTTTTTCTCCAGCAGCTGTTATCAATCCTTCAAAAGAGCGTTCACAGCTCCAAGGGGTATAATTTCTCTACTCGATGTCTTGATGGATTTTGATATATTTTAAAACTCAGGAACTCTATTATACAATATAATAGAGTTATTAGGCATTTTACACAAGAAAAATTAACATCCAAATGCTTTCCATAAAGTTTCTTATAAATATGTAAATATTTTAAATAATGAGCAATAAACTTTTCATTCATATTCACATTATAATTAACTTTTTAATTTAAGTAGCATCCTAGGAGCTATAAATTTGGGCTGCTGATTCACTTCCAATCACCTTCTAATTTATATTTGCTCCCATTACAACTAGTCTATGAAAAACTTCAATCTTGTAATTCTCTAATCTTGGAAGTTTAAAAATTCATAAGATATAATTAGAATCTGCGTAGGAGACATTAGGGTTTAGTCAAAGGAAGGCTGAACTAGGAGTCACAGGAACTTGATTCCAGGCTAGAGTCTGTCTCCTACTGAAATTAAATAATTTCAAAGAAATCTTTGAAAACCATTTTACTCACCTATAAAATGATGAGGGTATAAGAGACCCTTTTCAAGGTGCCTTCTAAAGTTAAGATAATAAATTATACATTTTTAAACTCGTAAAATTATTCAAACTCATTAAAATGATTACAAATCAAGCTATATATATAGAGAGAGAGAGAGATGTATGGGCACATGCACTTATGTCTGTATAGCTATTATATATATTAATATCAGAAATAATTTGTACATATAATGAAACCACAGTTAAATGTGAGTGATATGCTTTCAGTTTAAAATATATTAAATGAGAAAGAAGAACATTAAATTCTACACATCTTAATGTTTTCACACTATTACTACCAGGAGTCACATAATTAGTCTTTCTTAAGTACATAAAACTTTTTAACATACTGTTTAATCTTTATCCTAGGGGGAAACAGTAATAGTGTAATCACTCCAATTTGGGGAGAATAAAAGAGTCATTCTCATTCTCTCTTGCTTACCTCTGACCACCACTCTTAAGCTTGGACATCCTCTGCTGTATTTGTTATTTTGGGATGCAGGGGGGAGGAGGAGGAGGGAAGGGGAGAGAAGAGATAAAAATGCAGCCTGAGGAATCGAGGGAATACTGGGACTCCCATGAGAGGGGAGGACAACATTTAGCGAATGGAATCTTGAACCAAGGGAAAGGATTAATTAAGGAACAAGCGTCTACAGAGAGCATCGTAGACTGTTTTCTACAATTCAAACTTTACTACAGGAGATACTTCCCCTTCCTCCAATTTTTCTCCCCTACATGATTCCCTAATTGGAATTCAATCAGACATTTCTGGTCAAGATTAACGATGAAAATGGAAATTTCCAAGGCTTTTTAAATTGCTCAACATGGACATTTTGAGCAAGTTACTGTCTGAATGGAATAAATAATTTATTGGGTTTTTTTTTCATTATTCTTATACCATGGAAAAATATTTTACCTGGAGGAGGTCAGAAAGAACACCGTGTCATAATAAAAGGCAAAAGGTGGCACGCAAAGTTTGAATCAGGATAACAACTCACTCAACAGCGGGCTCTTTCAGTCTTCACACTTAAATGCCAAAGTTTACCTGGTGATAGGATCAATTTTTTCTTTTTTTCCAGCAAAAAGTCACCCTCCGCAGGGGCTCTACACCAAAATTATTCTTGCGTGGCTGGGGCATAAGTCAGCAGCAGCGATTGTATAGCAAGATGCTGTCAAGATTTAAAGACTTCAACCCAGGCAGGGTTTCAGCCCAGCTTCATGTTCCCTAAACACACACGCTATGAGCAGACAGTCTATAGCGTTGGCTCCTGTTTCACTCCCTTTCTTCCACAGGCTGCGGACAGACAGACGTGACTCCTGTCTCTTGGACATCTTCCCAGAAAGACCAGTGGGATTCTTTTATTTCTCTTCCAGAATACTTAATGGAATCAAATCTTCCTGAACTTAGCGGGTAGTAAAAAAAATTGTCACACCTGTTCCTTAAGCTCCTCCATAACACAAATAATAATGATTGAGTCTTATGGGGGGAAAGTTCCTTTTTTCAATTTGTATGAATAAATGAGGTCAGAACACTCAGATTCTTTGCACCGAGACAAGGAGAGGCAGGTGGACAGCATCTTGTATAAAGTGAAGAGTAATTTGCAGATGAAATCATAGGATTAAGGAAAGTCATTAAGGCAAAGAGAGAGCTCATTGCTTTATGTGGTAGACTTGGGTCTGGTTTGAACTCCGACTTTCAGAATCGCAGCCCCGTGATCTTTATTGACTGAACTGATGCACAACCCTTTATGTGAAACTTTTAGGGCCATGCGTGTTTATACTGCATATACTATAAACAAAAAACCCTCAGCAGACTCTATAATTAAACACACTCATATCTTTACTGTGAAACATATGAATATTCACACTACGCAGGATGAATAAAGACCCTGAGTAGCCAATTGTTAGTTTAGTAAGATTTTGCCACCACAAATGATTTATTTTATTTATTTTTTTTCGGTGTTCATGGCGTTTTGGATCTTCAGACTTGGAGATGATTGGTTGTGGTTTTACAGCTATGCTTCTCTTATAAGGAGGAGGAAAAATCCTCAAGCATTTTAAACCCGTATATCCACTGCAGTATAATGGCTAAGAGGAGCTCAAACATCTAGAATCCTTAATCAAAGAAAGGTTGCTGCACCCTCCCCAGTGCCTGATTCAGGAGGTCTGGGGTGGGGCCTGACAATTTTTATTTCCAACCAGTTCCCAGGTGACACTGATACTGTTCGTCCAGACAAAAAATGTACTTCTTTTCAGGCTTATTCAATTATCTAGTCTGGGGAGAGCCCTCAACACCCTGGAAGCTCTAGGATTCAGTGTTTCTATTATTGAATAATAATATGGTTCCATTGGGCATCGGGATTCTTGTGTTCTCCATTGCAGCTGCCTTGACAATTTATCGCAGGATCATTAAACCTTCTGATGTTCTCTGCTGCTTTCAGGTTGAGTTACTGCGGCACAAAGTGCAGGCTTTGGAGCCAGAGGTATCTGCTCTAAGACTTCACCTACCTTGGGGATATTACTGAGGTAAGAGAGCCTCAGTGCTTCTTTGGGTGCAGGGATTCAGCACATACCGAATAGGGCTGAACTGAAAACTACAACCAATGGCTAAGAGCCTGGGCCCTGAAGTCACATGGGCCTAGGCTTGAATCCTGTTTCAGTCATTTTCCATCAGGGTAAGTAATTTAACTCCTCTAGGCCTGTTTCTTGCGTGTAAAAAGGGGAAAGAATCGTATTCCACAGAGTTTATGTAAGAAGTGAACGCCGTAATGGGTGCAAAGTGTTTAGCACAGTGCCTAGCACATAGCAATCATGTAATATACACCAGCTACCATTAGTATTTGAGCACTAAATGATTTATTGCATTTTAAGCACATAGCACACTTAAAATCAGTGCCTTCTTTTTTTAGTAGCAAATTCTAAAGATGCCATTTTGTCTTTCATATACTTTATAACAGAGGCGTCCAACAGTGGAGCTGGGTGCGTCAGGAAACCATGTGCTTTGTCACTGGAGGGACATTCATGACTTTCAGCCAAGCCTGGGGTTACACCCAGGTCTCCTGCACTGGGAGGAAGGTTACACAGACGTCTTTGAAACTCCTCTTCAACATTAGTTTTTCTTGTTTTATGCTTTGCATTCATCTCTGGTTAGAAATGCTACTGTTAATTAACATTGAGGCAACTTTAACACATTAACTGCCATGTGAGTTGTATTTAACTCATAGTTTTAGCCCAGGGCCTTGTGAAGCATATGTAACTCATGCGTCTCTTTACCTTGGGAGCCACATGAACTATTTTTTAAGTTGCATATAACTCACGCATGGAAAACAATAAAAAAAAAAAATTTTTCATTAAATTAGAAAGGATCATTTTGTTTTCAAAGTTTTTATTCTGTTTTCTTAATAAAAGCACCGTGGCCCCAAGGAAAAAAAATTTTTTTTTCTAGTGTGGCAGGCAATGTGTTAAATTATTAATTATTTAACATAAAAACGTTAAATTATTTTTACAAAAGAATCTATAATTAGGAAATATTCAAGAACTTGTCAAATACTTTTTCTCCAGAAAAATACAAGTCCATCCTCCTTCCTACTTCTCTGATTGTAGCAATTACGAAGAGAAGTTCCAATCAAAGCCAATCTGTCTCGTCTCAGAATGGACTGTTATTTTCTTTTAAAGCCTTTATATCCTACTACTTTTTCAATCTCTTGAAGCAAGAAGCATGCTCTGTGTTAGTTCTGCTTCTGGTGATAATATTATGAACTAGGTCAGAAAGTAGTTAGGAAATGAAATAGGTCCATAGCTAAGAATCTCATTTCAAAAAAAAAAAAAAAAATCTTGACTCTGTTCCAGGTTCATGTTCAAAATAAACTCTACTCTCTATTCCAGGAAAATCATGCGATTTCTGAGAAAAATGCCAAAGGAACGTTCCGTGGAGAGAAAGAAGGGTTAAGAGCCTGACAACCTGACCACGGTGTCCTCCCCTTCCATGGGGGTCAGTGGCAGGTCCCTTTCCTCTTGTCTCTCAATACTCTGAATACTGTTGCTCGTGGAAACACAGTCCTGGGCACCTGGTCGGGAAGGCACAAAAAGGCTTTGCTTATACTGGTGCATTTATCTGCAGCCTGAAAGGGGAGGTGGCTTTGGAATGGGGACTTTGGAATAGTCTTGAAAAGTGGCTTGCCTCCAAAGAAAAACAAGAAAGGGAGCAATAGTGTCACTATGTAGGACAAAACAATGTGCCCTGGGGCTGCGAAGGAGAGTGTGAGTGAAGAGGAAAGGGTCAAGGTAGCTCAGACAGGCTGGGTTTAAAACCCTCATTTGCCCAGGTGACAAAGAGGACCAGGGCGGGGCTCTGCAGAGAGCACGTTCTTCTACGAGGCTGCTCCCCGGAGTCCCCTAGTCCGTGTTCCTCCTGGAGGAGGGAAGGTCAGCTTTGCTGGTTTTCAGACTCCTCTGCTGTCATACCTGCCAAATGCTGCCAGCAGGCACTGCCAGGTCCCGGACGTTCCTGGGCCAGTTCCCAAACAAGTGTGCCAAGGGGCAGAGAGACAGAGCTCCGCCATCAGCCGCCCTATTCTGTGTCAGGCAAAGCGGTTTATTACTTTGCAGTCTGGCTTACACGGAACTATTCTGTACATCATGAACCCCAAGAGGGGCTGCAGGATTTGCGGGATCCCTGCCACAGGGAAAGGAAAAAGAAGTTTGCAATTTTTTTAAATTGTGGGAATGTTGGTTTTAATTAGAACAGGAGGAATTGGGCGCCAAGAAAAGGGAGGAAAAGGATAAAGAAAAGTAATGTTTTTTAGCATAGAGGTAGGAGAGATTAAATACGAAATCACACGTAGAGTCGGGATGTCCTGGGGAAGGGGTGGAGGTAACCGACTCTGTCTTGCTGAGTTCAGTCACCTGTTGTCCCTGAGGGGCTCAGACTACGAACTGAGGTGGGCCAGGGGGCTCCAGAGAAACCCTCCTGCAACATGGGAGTTTCCAGCCCTAACTTGGAGTCCCCACAGTTGTTTTCCTTATTGTTGTTGCTGTTTTTATACTTCATGGACCAGTAAAATTATAAAAAAAAAAATACCTTGGGATAACATTGAATTGCCCACTTTTTATTTTGCCAAGGGGAAAAATCTCACAATTTCAATTATAACGTCATCAATATACCATCATTTTAAAATCCCTCACCCCTCCAAAAGAACATAATCCCAGGATAAAAATAGTCTTTCTGAAGGCAGTTCAGCTGATCTTCAGACTGATTATTTGTAATGATTATGTAGAATCACTACAAATATACACTGATACATATAAATACATATACATAAGTATATATGTAACGATTGTGTGTATACACACACTGATATGTATAGATATGTTTGTTAAAAGGTAAATACAAAAAATTTAGCATTCCATTTATTTATGGCATTCCATTGTAGGTTGTTTTTTTTTTTTTTTTTTTAGTGGGTCAATTAGGGGTAAACTTGTAGACATTTTAAATACACACTTGTACACAGGCCTTCTGGTGAAACGGGAAGCGTTAGGGTTAACTAATGTGAAGACAGCGGTGAGGGCAGCTGGGCAGAGCTGGCCAGGACGTCAGGAAAGAGGTGTCACTGCCTTGAAGAGTTACATGCAACCCTAATATTTATCAGGAATTATTATGATAAAAAAGAGAACACAACAGATCGCTCTGGTCCCCTTTGTTGACAGAGCCTACAGCCTTTCTCAAATTCCTTAGGTGTGCTAGAACTGCTGTCCCCATTCAGAATTCTGCACGCAAGCCTGTAATCTCCAAAATCCTTACTTGGCAGGAAGCGCATTTAAACATTTTATTTTTGCTCCCAGTGTAACAGCAGAAAAAAAAATTTACATTTTTACAAGATTTCCCCTCCTTTTGCACTTAAATGTTTCAATGGACTCTGCACATAAGATCAGAGGTTTCCCGGAGGGTCAGAAGAAGTTGATTATGGTAGGCAAAGCGGGGGCAGAAAAGCCACAGATGACTTGATGAAACAAGAAGTAAAGTTGACAAATGTAGTTTGCTGAAGGCAGGACACTGTGAAATCATTATATTTTCTACAAAGGGAGTAAGCACATCCCTGCAGAGTCAGATCTTTGCAGTCAAGCATTAAAATCTTTATCTTCACCAGATGCATAAAATGGAAAATAAAAATTTTTGACAGAGAGAGAGGGAAACACGATCAACTTCGGTTTCACCCCGGACTTTACAACAAAGCAATTTAAAGAGGCAGCTGGTACCTCTACCTTTAGGCAAATGAGCATCAGTGAAGAGCTCTCAGTCCAAATCCAAGCTATGGGAAATAAATCTGGATAATGTCAAATCAAGTGAGTAAAAAGCAAGATGCTTTCATTAGAATGATCAAAGGCAGTATTGAATTTCTATTAAGAAACGAATTTGCATGCTGAGCAAAAGCAATTCGAATTACTTTTTGCTAAAAACAAAGTAAATGAATTTGTGGAGAACATGCTCAGTGCTGATGAAATGTTTATTGAGCATAAAGCTACACCTCTAGGAAGTGCTCTTAAGTCATCCATAAAAATAAGCACAAACTCCAATTTATTATTTTCCAACCTTCTCTATGTATAACGGAGGTAAAGATCTGAAAAAGGGCAACGCACTATTTCACGAATTATCTCTTTAAAGCCCCTCTCTTTCTAGGAATTAAAATCTGCATTCCTTCCCCAGGCCAGTGCAAAGAAACAGAAAAATGTTCTTTGCTGTTTGTTTCCTATTACCTTAAACTACAGGAGATGGCTCAACAGAATTGTCCAGACAAGGGTCACAAGATTATTGACACTGCAGATAAGGTCTCAATAATCCAAGTCTATAACCACTCATTATAGGTAAGCACCAATAGCCCGAAGCTGTGACATTTGACACTGGTCACATGGTCACATAGACCAGAGCCCACCTGCTGAAAACCCCACCCTGTTTTTCTGCTTAAAGGCAGGATGGTGGTCTTTGAGATGCTAGTCTACCACCCTCTTCATTTGCTGGCAAATTAATAAACTTCTTTTTCCTTTTTCCTCAAACCAGTTGTCCTCATTCTTCATTTTCATTGATTCGACCTCAGGGACAAGTACTGAGCTTTTGGTAACATATGTTCAGAATTAACTCTCTTTACACACCAACTGTAAAGCAGGGGATGGCCTGTCAGATGACTCCACAGATGAAAAATGTTAGGTCTGCATGGTATTTTAAAAAAATAAATAAATAAATAAAAAAACTCTGAATTTGAATCCTTTCATACTAGTAAGCACAGGCTCTGGTCCTCTATAAATTCCAGCCCTTGCTAGAGCTGATACATTTCCTCAAGCCCGGACTCTGAGGCTTTTGTGACCTGGAGTCACCACAGTGACACAGAGATCAATGGGCGGAACACACCCCCACAGGCCTGCAGCTCCCTGCCTCCCTGCAGCTCTCAGAACTTACGAGCAGCTCTTCTGAAATTACTAATCAAAGTGTGGAAAGAGATTGTTTACTGAAAGTTCCTGACATGCGCTTGAAGGAAATTAGAAATATTTCACCTCAGCGTATGGCATTTCGACATACTTGATGGAGTGAAGAAACCTCAGGGTCTCTCCTACCTCCCCCAAACCCCATCATCGACTCTCCCAAAATCAAGGAAGTTTCTGTATCTGCCTGAGGTCCAGACCCATCTGGAAGAATATCTGTTCTTTTCTTTCACTCCCTGTAAGACCAGGAGGAGTGTGACCACACCTGGACAGACTCTTTAAGAAGATCATGTCCAGTATCTCAGATTCATTTAAATTCCAAAGAGAACTATTTACCAGTTAACCTTTGTCCCCCTCATTCATCCTCCCTACTAATCTTTCACTGCTCCTCAACAGAATTCCTCGTTTCTTCCCTGCCATAACCCATTTTAGCAGAAAGGCATATGAGCTTCTAAATCCAGTTGGGGAGTTGAATCTTCATCCTGAGGGTTGCTGTGTATACACATTAAATACATTTGTGTCTTTTTCCTCCTGTTAATCAATTTGCCTCATGTCAGTGATTTTTCAGTGAATTTTAGGTGGGCAAGAGACTCGCAACCTACACACTCATGTTAGATAAATGTTAGATCCTAACCCATCCCTTCTTCTGGCTTGAGGGGGAAAAAAAAAAACTAACTAAAATATACATCCTATTCTCTGCTTGAAACTTTTGCACTATTGAAAAAAGAATCTTGACATTTGCTTCTATTCTCTTTTGTTGAGAAGCTTTTAAAAAGAGAAGACTGTGTCTAGCTCATTTGATATAAGTATTTTTTGAGTAAATAAGTGAGTAAATAGGATAATCTTTTGATAATATAAGCTAGAGTTCTTTGGTATCTATCATTCTAAACCTGAAATATGGGGGGCTGTAATTCCTTGTATCAGCCCTAGAACAGAGCAACGTGCTAAACAGTCTCTCGGTATTCAACAGCTTAAATGGAGCTAATTTGGAATAATAAAACTCAAGACAGGAAATCGCAAACATGCTGACTCCTTGAAAGTGTTACAACAAAGCTACACGTTTCAAATCTACTAGGAGGCAAAAAAGATCATCCTCAAAATACAAAGTGCTGAGTTTTAGCAAGCTGTGTAATTGTCATAGCCTCTGCATGAAGTTCGGAGCACTTGAATTTTAACTTTCACAATGCGAATTCCTTCATCCCCAAATGCTCTTACTCCAGAGAATAATACCTTTCTTCACATTAAAAACTCTATCAAAGGATAAAGATGTAGCTGGGTGGTCAATCATTAACAGCTAACTGGAAAGGAAACCATTAGGAGCAGGTGGTGGTTTCTGTACTAAAAACTGTATGACTCTCCCAAGCACACAACCTTTTCTAGATTATCAGTGATGTCAACTCTCGATAAAAATAGTTCTTTAAAACAAGTGCTACTTGGAAGTATTTGCTACTCAAAGAGTAGTAAACAACCACTTTCTTCCTCTGAAGCTTTATTGGGCATCTCAGGTGAGAATATAAAGCCAAACACAGCAACGTTTCTCCAGAATCAATCTACCATCCAACCACCTACCATGGCCACAGCACCCACCATGGGTAAGACAGCATTTCTCCTTTAAAGCAAGTCCAGTCTTAGCTGATTTTACTGTGGCATTTGACAGTCTCTTTTTTAGTGTATTTCCCAAGTAAAACCCTCTCCTGGTTCTCTTCCTACTCCTATGTCTTTTCAATTTCCTTTGCTGGATTTTTTTTTTTTCCTGAAAAACTTTAAAATCTGATGTCAACATGGAGGTGAGTCATGGGGCCTCTTTTTATCCTCCCTCTCCTGCCTCGGAGAGTATGCCCTTTTCAGCTACCACTGTGACAGCTCCCTCTTTGTCACCACATCAGGCTTTATTCTAAGCCCTTGTCCATGTTCAGCACTGGCTTCTAGACATCTGCTCTCAGATGATCCACGGACACCACCATGTTCAACACAGAATGCTTCCTCCAGCTACAGTTTGATACAACCAGCCATCTGAATTAAAGCCTTAAAAATCACTTAGGCAATTGAATATTCTCTCTTTTAGAAATCTCTTAAATTTATCCTCTTTTTTTTATACCTTCACTGCCACTGTCTTAGGAGAAGGGGAGCTAACCTTTTGTGTAATTCCTACTGGTTTGGTTCCAAATCATCTGCGGAGTCTCTCAAGTCCTCTACACCCTATCCTAGAATCTTGGGGAGTACATAGTTTAAATAAGTTCTCCAGGTAATTCCATTGTGCCCCTAAATCTGGTAATACAATATTAGGTGCTTTATATATATTATCTTAATTAATCCTCACTGCAATCTATGGGGCAGGTACTTTTAAACCCATTTATAGACAGGAAAACTCAGCCTCAGAGACGCTGAGTAACTTGGCTACGATGAAACAGCTGCTAAGGAACAGCACTGAGATTCAACGTTTACCTGACTTCAAAAATCTGTGTTCTCCAGAGTTTCCTGCCATTAACTCTCCACTCACTTGCCCAGTTCCCACACTTTCAGCTGCATAAGTTGTAAAAGAGGTTTGGTGTTTTTTTTTTTTTTTTTTTTACGGAGATTTCTGAGCCAAACCCACAGAATTTCTGATTCTACTGAATTAGATTGGAACCCAGGCATGGGCATTTTAACAAGCACCTTGGGGGATTCTCAAACAGGCATCTAGGAATAAGCTTTGAGAAAAAATGCATCAGCTACATTATTATTAATATTTTTTTCCCTGAAATGCAAATAGAATCAGGTCCATATTCTTGTGAACTATTAATATTTAATGGCTCCCAGTTAGTCTCAAAATAAAGTCCAAATTGTTAAGCCTGATGTGAACAACCTTCACATGATGGTCACAGTCTTATTTGTGTCATCTCTTGTCTCTCCCTCCTTTGCATTCTGTGACAAAGTCGAGCCTTTTCATATTGTCAAGTCTTTGTACATACTGTCGCCCTTACTTGGAGAGCCTGGAATTATTTAAATCCGGTTACCTGCTCTGTCATCCCCCCACAGTGAGGCAGTGGGTCCGTCCTGTGACTCTCTAACACTAAGACATCCCTCATTTCAGCGTTTCTATTGCACAGCAGTTGTTTGTTAACACACCGATCTCACATATTTTTAGTGGTCAACACTCATGGTCATTCCTCTTTGCATCTCTAGCTTTAGCACAGCCTTTATGCAAAGTAGACCCTTAGTAAATATTGGCAGATTGAAAAAATATGCATCAATCCATTGAACTTTGACAGATAATCCTAAAAGCTTAAACATTCTGTGGATATATCTGACCATTTTTCATACATGTTAATGAAATATCATCACCTATTCACCCATCTCAATCTTTTGGCATTTCGTGGACTTAATACAACTTTTAGAGGAAGAAGGGATTTTGGAGGTCATCTTAGATAATCTCCTCATTTTGTAGATGGGAAATATAAACAGGGAGGAATTAAGTGACTTTCCCAAGTTTACTCAGCGGGTTAAGTGGAGATTTGAAAGCTTTTCTTTCCCTGGTCTAGTTCTCTTTTCTCTACCCCATACCACTTCGTTTTTCTTTTTCTTCCTTTATCCTAGAATAACATTTATTTGGGTTCCCGCTTTGGCTGAGGCACTACTGGGCCAGATACGTCACCTCTGGGTTGCATTTCTTCATTCCTACTGTCATCAGCACTTGAGCAGGTGACATGCACTGGCACTGTGCCAGCTGCCAGAAACGCAAATGTTAGTAAGACAGAGTTCCCAGCCCCAACAAGCTTACAGCTCAGAAGGGAAGATAGTTTGGCAGGCAGCAATTAAGATGTGGTGTCTCAAGTGTTTGCATTACTGGTCTAACCAAGCATACACCCCAAGACATCAGCAAAAGATCTTGCCCTCCACGGCATCTGGGGATTAAACACAGAATGACAAGTTGATAATAATGCATACAAAGGACAAATGTCACTGCTCCCTTCTTTACCAACGTTGTCATAGGGAAGAAAGGGTCACTTAGGAAAAGGATAATAAAGCACACACTTGAGAAGGCTTGTCCTAACTCAGTCATGGAAATACCAAAAAAAAAAAAAAAAAAAAAAAGTACCCACTGCAAAGGATCTTTACTATTCCCTGACTCCTAAGAGAGAATAAAAATTGAGGCCTCTGACAGCATAATTATTAATGCCTGAACCTGGAAAGAGACACAGCAGATACAAGGCAACATAATCAACCTTTAACATCACATTCCCAGGATAGACTGAGTCACACATAAATAGTGTGTGTCTTAGATTGTTTAAAATACCCTTTGATTCAACCTTCATTAATCTCAGACCAAAGTCCAAACTCAATACTTATTCATCTATGAATATTTTGAGAGAGATATGACATTTGATGTTAATGCTTTTGGAGCTCTAGAATGCTCTGTGCATAATATTCCTAATATGTTAAAACTAGAGGGGGGCAAAGTCCCTCTCTTAGCCACGCCTCCCTTTTTTTTGTAATAACAATATGCAAAGAAAGACAACCAAACTCACAAGACTCACTCACATAAAGTAGCTCAGCTCAATATTACGGACCGAGTTAAAGTCTAAAGTGTTTATAGTCCACATGTCTAATGGAAATTTTCAACAACTTCAAGATAACTAATTTTGTGAAATAAGCTTCCTGTGGAGACTGGTTAAATTCCTGGAAGAATACTTGGTTTTCACCAGTAGATAACAAGCATTGGAACAGAGGTCAGCTCTGGGCAGCGTGGTAGCACCCAGGACAGTGACCTCACAGGGGCCAAGGTGAGCAGAGCGGGGCTCCTGCAGGGCCGCTTCAGGTAAAACCCAAGAGACGGAGACCAGAGGGAAGGTTGTGCCCCACAGAGAAAGCCAGTGACATGAAGGCTCAGCCCTGGGGGAAGCTGGCACTTCTGGGGCCTAGGAAGACATGTGGACTCACTACAGCATAGGATGGAAGTTGCTAACGGAAGGGACATCAGGAGACGGAGCTGTCCAGGCAGGCAGGGGACCCGAATCTCACATGCAGCGGAACTCTGTGCATAACTACACAAGGGCTCCCTCAGGGTCTCTACGAAAGCCGACCTCTACTTCATGTAGAAAAACAATCATCTGATTCAAGCTTCAGATGAATTTGGGATAAAAATAAATGCAATCCAAGGATGTATATCTTAAAGGGTTGCAAAGTTCAGAAACAGAATTTGTTTTTCTTTTGTTTGAGTTGCGAAATCAATGGAAAAGTGTCAACAGTCAGTGATGCATTCACTGAAAAGGTCTCTGTCCTCTGGGTGACGCCTGTGGCTGGCGGGTCCTGGGGGAAGAGGGAAGCACGCTGAGACCTCAGAGCCCTGGTCTCCTTGGAGGATGGGGCCAGGAGCGGACCAGGGGCTGCTAAGGGGAGAGTTTCAAGGTGGGGAAATCCAGAGGGAAGTCCAGCTATGGACCGGGACACAGTATCATGCGGGCAAAATCTGCGAGGGGTTGTAGGGATTTGGAATCCACATGTCTTTCTGAGACGTGAGATACTTAGTCTAAATGAGAAAACCTTAATCTAAGCCTACTGTACACTTCCTTCCCACCCAGCAGGCTCGGGAAACGAAGATGGATGTGCGCCAACAGCTGAAGGACAGTGACGGAAGACGCTCATGTGCTGGCAAAAGCAGAGGCAGAGCATCGAGGCAGACACAGGTTGCAAGGTGCACACTACAGGAAACACAGTGATACAGGCTCACGCAGACTGCAGAGGGGACAACGTAAAAAATGTCATGGCATTACTCCTTCCCCTTTGGTGGGCAGCCCTGACTTGGCCCTCCCAGCATAAAAATAAGGAGAGTCAGCCACACCTGGATTTGAACTGAAGGGAATCAGAATGTGCCACCCAAATACGCCATTTTGGCACATAGACTATTTTGAGCTGACAGCCATTGAGAATCCACAGATGCAGAAAGAAACCTTCTTGGAACTTCCCTTATCTGCCCGTGAGCAGAAACTTCTGAGAGATGAAAACTGACACGAATCCCTCTCCCTGGGGAATTTTATGGCCATGAACAATAAGGAAAGTTGGTGCTGAGATGGGCCTATAGAAATAAACTTTACTAAATAATATTTATCTTTTATCAGTTTCCCCCATATATTAACCTCCCCACAATTTACTGCCCCTAGAAGTTCTAACCTCTTTTTCTTTGTCTTGTCACTTCTCCAAAAATTTATTGTCCTTTTTTAAAATTGATATTTAAGGCTCTGGTCTGATACCTCTCTAGGGTTTTCGTTCAATTCTGTGAGCCCCATCCATGTGCAAATGACAAAAACCCTTTTTCTCCTGTTCATCTGTCTTCTGTCAGTTCAATTTTTGAGGCTTCAGCCACTGAAACTAAGAGGGTAGAGGAAAAAGTTTTTTCTTCCCCAGTGAAACCCAGCTTGATCTCTTACTAAGTGGGTAGATTATTTAATAATTTTCCATCTATCATTTTATCTGTAAAATAAGGTTAATAACATCTGCCTTATTGTAAGAACCAATGAGATAATGTTAGGTCCCAATATGGTAGCTGGCATAGTATGGATACACAATAAATGACAGCTGCAATAACACCAAGTAATAGCCCAAACTGGTCATTTGTCATGGGCCACAGTCCACCCCACCTGGAGATCTAGTTCTAGATCCTTCTGGTAGTAAGAACTGACTACCAGGATATACATGGAGACCAAGTAATGTTATAATCAAATTAAAACACAACAGCCAACTCTAACTGCAGTTACTAGACATAGCTTCACTGAGAATTGCATGGTAAAGACAAGAAAGCATTTATTTGCATAATAGCTAGAAAGACAAATATCCCAGCCTGCAGTATTTCCAAAAGAGTGCTCAGAATTAAGTACTTCATTTATAATAAAGGACAGGGCCAACTTATATGGTGAATGTCCCAATTATTGAAGCAAAGAAATCAGAGTGAAAGTTCATCTTATAGATGCACAAATGATCAATTTTCAATGTTCTCTGGAAGTAAACACATTAATAATTACCTACGAATATCTCCTACAATTGGATATTTCTAATATGATGGAAAAGAAAGGCTCCCAAATCTCATTATACCTCTCTGATAAATTAGATTTGCTCTGTGTGATGTCATTTATTTTGTTGCTATTAATATTACAATTATTATTGTGATCGCTGAATCAGTCTCAGATACTTTGCTGTGTTTGGCTGGATCCCCTGTCAAGCCATACTTGTCCTATGCTATGAAGATGCCAGTCACAGACAAAGAGAAAGACATGGCTCTTTAAAACATATGCAAAGGCTTTCAGCATCACTCATAATTAAAAAATAAAATAATAAACTACCACTGTCTTTCTTTTATCAGATTAGCAAAGACAAATAATTTGATAATACTCAATGTTGGCAATAGTGGGGAAAGCAAATAATCTTCCATCTTAATGACACAGGCTCTTTGTAATACAATTTGTACTATCTATACAAACTTAAAATGCATCTTCCCTTTGGCCTAGAAATTCGATTTTTAGGAATTTAAAGATGTTCTACTACTTACAGCTAAATGTGTTTATATAAGGATGTCCGTTGGCAGCGTTGCTTGTTACGATAACAATAAAACAGCGTCAAGAAAAACCCCAAGGTACCTAAATGTCCTACAGATCAGTAAAGGACTAGTTAAATTAATTATATTACATTCATACAATGAGTGCTATGCAGTCACCATGGATCTATATGTCTTAATATGTAAAGATGACTGGAAAAAATTGTTCATGGTACAAAATCATGTCTATATGCTACCATTTGTAAGAAAAAACAGACAGATATGTAGATACACAGAATACAAATATCCATACTCATATGTACATATATAAGGTCATAGTTCCAAAGGATATACAAGAATGTGTCAACAGTATTTGCCTCTGGGCTAGGGGACCCAGGGTCTGCAATGGGAAAGGGGTCATGTTCCATTGTAAGACTGCATTGTTTATATTACTGTCATCCACATATATTAGTTTTGCAATCGCATAGACACTTACTTGTTTTAAAAGGCAAGGATCTAATGGAGTAACTTGGAAATGCAAGCGTGATAAAATAAGCAAAGTTAAATGAGGTAAATCTAAGATGAAAGATTAATCTTGAGGGAAGAGATCCCTGACCTGTATGATTTTCCCTTTTAGTCAAGCAAGTTACACATTTTAATTCATTTACTTTTTTTTTTTTTTTTTGAGACAGAGTCTCACTCTGTTGCCCAGGCTAGAGTGCCGTGGCGTCAGCCTAGCTCACAGCAACCTCAAACTCCTGGGCTTAAGCGATCCTACTGCCTCAGCCTCCCGAGTAGCTGGGACTACAGGCATGCGCCACCATGCCCGGCTAATTTTTTTGTGTATGTATATTTTAGTTGTCCATATAATTTCTATTTTTAGTAGAGACGGGGTCTCGCTCTTGCTCAGGCTGGTCTCGAACTCCTGACCTCGAGCGATCCACCCGCCTCGGCCTCCCAGAGTGCTAGGATTACAGGCGTGAGCCACCGCGCCCGGCCTTCATTTACTTTTTATAAAACGCTATAGAATATGTACTAGTATGGTCACCATCCTTCTACACATGAACCCAGGCAGGTCAAAGAGCCAAGTTCACACAGCAGGCGGCCGAGCTGAGATGCACACTCAGTTCTCTCGGGCATTTCTCACACACTGCACCTTGACCTCTGCTGCCCAGCGAGGGCCGGGGCTCCAAAACCTCTCCATGGCTTGTGATGGCTCTGGCAAACTGCAATGTCTGTTTTTGCAAAAACGTAAGCCTTACGAGGCTGTGGTTTATATTTTAAAAAGTGACATTTCTGGCACTGGACGATAGCGGTCTTTGGTGAGTGTGGTTCAAAAATTAAGTGAATCATATAATACCTCCCTTTGTAAAGAACTTTGCAATAGTCTACCAATGCATTATCTTATTTTCTTCTCACAACAGCATGGAAAGAAGATTGCCATCAATTTATAAATGCAAATACTGAGGCTGCGTTTAGATGACTTCCTTCAGCTGTCCCTGTGAAGGCAGACAGGCAACCGACCCTAGGTCTTCTGAAACTAAGTGATGTTCCAGACACACCCCTGTGCCAAGTGCGAGTGACATCTGAAAACTAGCTCCAGATTGGCAGCTGTGGTTTGTCTGCAGAAACCTGTATTGCTCGCAGCCAAGCCTTTTAGACTCACAGTCTCAAGTTTCTCCTCGGAAACATGACCCCATTCTCAAGCGCTGCATTCCGAATCTGCAAGCTGTTCTAAATTTCCAAGTTCTACAGTTTTGGAAGCTGAGCTCCCATGAATTCTTTAACAAATTTTTCTTTTAAAAACTTTGTTTTTTTTTCTTGCTTATTTTCCTGAGTTCTATATAGATTCTAGTTATCAACGCTTGATCGGATGTGTAGCATGTCGGGCAGGTGGGAGGCGGAGGAGGGGATGGGTATATACACACCTAATGCGTGCAGTGGGCACCGTCTAGGGGATGGACATGCTTGAAGCTCTGACTCAGATGGGGCAAAGGCAATATATATAACCTAAACATTTGTGCCCCTGTAATATACTGAAATGAAAAAAAAAAAAAAAACTTTGTTTTTCTCAATATAGTCTTTGTGATCATGGCAATTATTTTAATTGAAAGTTCTAATTAGAAAGAGTTTCTAATTAGATGTCTAGAAACAAAATACAACATCTGGGGGCACTTCCACCTAGGGTTTCTTTCTATTTTTCTCCCCTTGGTCACTGTTCCTACTGCGTCAGGTTAAGGGGCGGGCTGTCCTCTGTTACAAGGAGAATGATCATCACAGGACCCTTCCCGACAAGGTGGAAGAAACAGACTGTCTGTACCTTCTGTCCCCAACACAATCCCTGATTATCAGATATAGCTGTGCCTGTAAGGGCTTGATGAACTTTTTGAAAAATATATATCACATTCAAATGATCTTTTGGAGGATAAACCTGGCAACAGGAAATGTCAACATCATTAATCGTATATTAAGTTTCATTAAAATCAAAACTTTGAAATAATTAGCGTCTGCTGCTTCCCAAAATAGCAATTATGGACCATCAGGAAGTGTTACCTTCTCCCAGATTTCCTCCTACGAACACTGAATTCTAAAGATAAAACATTATTTTTAAAATAACCTTTGAGATTTTTTAGTGGTGGGACTATAAACAATACTTTGTGGATAACTCTTTCATAATTCAGGAAATTTGAATTTTGCTGAACTCAATGGTGAAATGAAAATGTCAGTAAGTCCCTGCTGTTTCACACGAGTAGACCCAGAAGCATAAAAATATCTGTATTTCAACATGTTTGGGGACGTCTCTTTTTCTTCATTTAAAATCAAGCTATCTTCCATTCCTAATTATTATTAAAGTTATTTATTCGATGCTAGTGATAAAAAATATAGTATGAAATTATTCTACTTTAAGCAATTCCTCTGCAAATTTCTTTTTCTAACTTATCTCCATGTGATAGTCTTGAGATAAATAATCTATAAACTTTTGTATCTTTTCTCATAATCTTTGGTTATTGCCCCAAAGCAAATTATACCATGAAGAAATAATAAAGTGATCTAGTAATAAAGTGATCTAGTAATATGTAATATCTCAACGAACAGTATTATTCCTGCAATTTATACTTGTGTTTACATGAAAATGACTGCCCACTAAAAACAGTAGCTACTCAGTCCGGACGTGTGAGATACTGTGTAAGACACAAAGAGAAAAAGATGATGAATGAAATAATTCACCTAACATCTTGCTCAAGCTTACAGAGTTAATAAGTGACAGAATGTAGATTTGAATTCGGATCTTTCTGATTTCAAAGTTCATGGTTATTCACTGCATTAGGCTGGTTTGGAAATGGAGTAGTTTGCTGGCAGGTAGGTGCCAAGGTGAAGTGGGCATTAAATTTATTGATTTGAAATGGCTACAAAACGGCAAGGCTAGAGTGTTGCAAAATAAACTTTCAAGTTACTAAGGATGTTGGCAAGGGATAGAACTTAGGGTTAGGAGGTCTGTTAGCCAGGCACAAAAGAAGGTGGGAAAGAGTCCTGTAAGTGAGAAGACAATGTTGCCTATGATGATAAGAGGGGGGAGTGGAAGGTGTAAGAAAATTCCTTCAAATTAAAATAAGAACGACCCAGAAAAGATGGTGGAACAACGGTCTGGAAACTGGATTGGGGCACAAGGCATCGATCATGTGACTCTACCTCCTTGTCCTGCGCATTGGAGAGAATAGGAAAGCAGAAGCCTCTTGGGGATGAGGTTAGGTGGAAGCGAGACACCAGTTCCAGGACAGACACATAAGATGTGCTTGGCTGAGAGAGCAGGAGAACAGAAACACGGACACAGGGGAGGAGGCTGCAGAAGAAAGGAAGATCCAGAGGGGACCTGTGTTCTGGAAAAGATGGCTGCATATAGCGGTGGTGTTTGTAACCACGTAGTGATTCCAAATACCCGGGGAAAGGAGCCAGGAGAATGGGTGGTAGTTAGAACAGTATTTTCTAGATGGCGGGAGAAGCAGTATTATCAGAACGTACTTACTGAGTGAGACAGAAAATATAACAAGACCCAAATTCCAGTTGCATGAGTTAAAAACAAAAGTTAAAGTAAATTATAGCTTCCCCAAAGTGAAAAGAAGTGTAATTTGAAGGCTTTCTGTTTTTTATTGAAAACTACTGATATGTGGCTATGTGTGTTGAAAAGTCCTGGGTATTTTGTCTTAAGGAAGTTGCTATGGTTTGACCTCTGTCAGACTGCTTTCTAGGTGTTTGGGTTTGCATTTAAAGCACGCAGCAGTCTTCGTTACAGGTGAGGTGAGGGATAGAGGCAGGGTGTTTCCGCTCAGAAGACACCAGTCATTGGCCTCTTGTCCATGGAACGCTTACGTTTGACATGTAAGAGCATTAGCAGAAGATGACAGCAATTTGCTGTTGGTTCTATTGCTTTCCTTAAAATAATCCCTAAACAATTTTTCTCCCAAATCTAGTCCGAGAAGTAAATATATTTATGGAACACCTTTCGAAGATGAAGGAAGAAAATCTAAAATGTAAATATTGATTTCTTTCTTGTATGCTTTGCTTGGTGCATACTACTTGTTGCCTGGTAACTAGACTATCATGCATCGTGGGTTAAAAAAAAGAAAAGTGAATTGTCTTTTCGGGACATTTCCTGTGCCAGAACGTTGAATTTCAAAGCAAAATATCCAGAGGGAAGGCTCATAGACACATGATCAGGTTGCTGATTTTAAGCTGGAAAAGAGGGGCTCTTAGCCTAATGCTTTCCACAGGAGAAAAATTACAATTTAAATTCATTATAAGCTCTAATTCATAATTATAGCTGTAATTTTGTAGCCCTACATTGCTGCTGCAAATTTGCAGCAATGCACATACAAAAATAGATGTCTTATCTACCTGCTTCCTCTTGGTATTTTTCTACATTCTCCTCCTATCCTCCCCGCCCTCAAAAAGTAGCAGCTCAGGGAAGAATCTGATAAGGAGATTTACGGGGTTGACACCATGCTGTGATGGCTCTGCCAGTCAGGAATGGCCCCAGGGAAATGTCATTCAATGGAACTGAAGCAACATAATTCATAAATATAATGGTAAAGCTGTCAGCATTTCTAGATTAAAAACTGTGTGCTAAATTGAGACAGAATGAGGAGGCCCGTGTCTTCTCACAGACTTGCCTACTTCTTTAATCCCTAACTTAGTTGGAATTTTTCCTGAGATGTGTTTCTTTCAGCTTCCATTTGATACAACAACAAACACGGTGTTCTTTGTCCCCTGGGGCACTCATTTTTGCCAGGCTTATCCTGGAGCAAACTCAAACCTCATGTACAGTGGCCTCCAGACGCACAGATTGCTACAAAGTTTCATTTTATTGACCACCCCTCTGTATAAAATATGACCGAGCTGTACAGGGAATTCAAACATGACTCATTTGTGTCACTTGGGCTAAGAGGAAGCACATCTGGGGACAAAGAGTCACGCCTCAGCTTAAGCCCAGGGGCAGCTGGATGACGACATGTGGTTATGACGGTTTTTTCTCCACCGTCCAGAGCGCTCTTTGGATCTCTTGCCCACCCCCTAAAAGAGAATTTTTGTTTGTTACCTCTTACCGACATTTATTTTGGCAATTTTTTTCTGAGAGTCCATCCTCATCCTCTCCCATGATGTCCACGGCAGAAAATATCAACGCAACTAGAATGGCAAAGCAGCACACCAGGGCGAAGATCACGATGCACTTCTGCTGGGACTGAAAGAGGGAAAGAAAACAAGGGGAAGTAAATGCAGCCACTTTCGCTTAGGAAATGCAAGATCTGACAGCTTTTCCAAATTCCAGGAAAAAATTTGGGAGATATAATGACTTTGATCACTGCCAGAGAGGGAAGAGCTGCTCTCTGGATGGAAAAGCCCAAGAACTTTATGCTTCTTTCTCAACACAGCCTCAGAGTACAGATTACAGAGAAAGATATAGTCAAGCTCCCACTAAACATGGTAGAACCTATTAGATAATTCAAATGCAGCATCCAGAATTCTGAATGAGTTCATGCTTCTTCTTTCTACTCAAAAGCAGTCCAGAAAAGATCAACGTGAGATCTATCATTTCAAATTAAAAATGAAACACCGATGCTAGCTTCATGGGTTATTTAACTGACATTATTCATCTCAAAATGCTGAACACAAACATAACCAATCTTCATACTCTTGATATGATGTTCACTTAAAAACACAAGCTGAAGGTCCAGGGAATCAGAGTCACTCAAGTGTCTATCTTTAGGCCCAAGTATTGTCATCTGAGACATCCCTGTCTCTGGGGCCTCGTAGGAGGAGTTGGCAGAAGACAGCGCCATGATAACCGGGCAGAAGCCACGACCACCGAGACAATCTTATGCTTGTCTTCTCTCTGCTATGATCTGAATATTTGTGTCCCCAGAAGACTAATTCATTTTCAAATCCTTAACAGATCATTTTAGAAATCAATTGGAACCTCGCTTTTTCTGTTTTTATTGAGTTGAATCAGGGGCAGAAAAGTTTTAAGGAGAACCTATAAACATGATTGCAATTTAAATTTTACTGATGAGTTCAACTTATTTAGAGAAAAGGAAATTTGAAATGCTATTTTATATCTAGCATCAGCAAATCTGTACTTTTCACTGAACCCCCCTCTCACCTGCCCGACACCTTATGAATGTTATTTCTTATTACACTGGCTGTGTGATCTTGAGCCTTGTCATTTGACTCTAAAATCTATTGTCCTCATCCGTAAAATGGGGAGAATAATACCTGCCCCTATGATTACAATAAGAAGAAAATATGCAGAAGCCCTTTGCAAACTTCCAGCATTGCGCAAATGCTAGTTATTAAAACATAAGACGTTAGAAATCTTCCAATTTTCTGTAGACGTGGCACATAACAGAAAGGTTCCAGATAGAAGCCACAGAGATCTCTATATAACACCAGAACATAATTTTAACACATTAACAGCCATGTGAGTTGTATTTAACTCACTGTAGTTTTGACTCCAGGGCCGCGTGAAGCATATATAAAATCCTACTTGTTGATGTTCATATTGTTACCATTAATATTGACAACTGCATTCTAAAAACGTGGAAGAAATGAATAGAAGTCAATAAATTTTGCTTTTCTATTTATGTTTACCTTTAAATTACACTTGAAGTTTTTATTCTATTTTTGCAATAAAACACTGTCGTTTCTGATTTTCTTGTGTGGCCATCAATGTGTTAAGGATCTAAGTTGTCCAAAATTCTAACAGAGGACCGAGGGAGGTGGTGAGCCCTCTCACCGACAGGGATAGAGCCGGGGAAGATGTCACATTGGTGGAAGCTATAGAGAAGGCCACGTGGGTGGAGAAAGAGGTGAAGTGATTGCATCCAGAGCTTCCTTCCCATTCTAAGTTTCTGTGAGCATTTTCCTTTCTCACGGAGCTAACCCTTCTCTCAATAATTAATTCACAAGCAGTAGGACTGTGTGCGTGATACTTATTTGCATTCCTCACATGCTCAGCGCTGGGTTCTACACATAGTAGGGGCTCAATAAATATTGGTGAACTGATTGAGAAAAGCTATAATAAGTGTCACTTGTATGGAGGTTTTCTCAGCATGAGTAGAGAAAATTCACAGGAAAACAAATAACTAAATTACATACATTCAACATAAACATGATCAAATCCAATTTGTGCTTGAAAAAGACGTTGGCACTCACTTTTTACATGTCTTGGGAATGCTTCCAAATTAAATGCGTTCTGGACAAAAGCACATGACACAATGAAGAAAATGCTGGATATGTAAAATTAACCGGGCCTATTCAATCTTTCCTAGAAGTAGCAACAGTGCTTCTAAGAATAAAGCCATATTTCATCTCAAAAACATTTTTGGCCATCACGAAATAGGAAGGATTCTTCTCGATTATTTTTAACAGTTTCCTCTGGACCTTGGCAGGGAAAGCAACAGAGGCTAAATATAGAAAGAAAGAAAGAAAGGAAGGAAGGAAGAAAGAAAGGAAGGAAGGAAGGAAGGAAGGAAGGAAAAGGAAAGAAAAGAAAAGAAAAGAAAAGAAAAGAAAAGAAAAGAAAAGAAGGAAAAAACCCACTAGCTAATTCTATAGCTTGTCCAATGCACACCTAATGCCCAACTATTCAGGCTTAACGAAGGACAGAATGAAGAAACTCATGGCACCTGCCTCTGATGAAAAACAAGCTTTTCAAAAGGACTCAATTGTGGAAAGAGTAAATGCAGTCCCTGAGATCAGGGACCTACACTCCAGATAAAGTTAGAAATTCAGTTTTAAATACATTTATTGAGCACTTATGATATACCGAGTCTATGTATGCATTTATACACAAAAGTTTCATATCACCCCATGAGTTGAATACTATCATCACTACTATATTCTAAAACCTCCTATATTAAAATAATGTAAGGCTGTAAGGCTATAAGGCAAGAACTGTGGCAAAAGTCTAATTTCTATGGACGTACAGACATATCTAAAAGTTAACCAGCCATTATTTCCTAACTTGCCTTCCTGTAACTGCTCGCTGCTATAACTGCTTACTGCGTAAGTGTCACGCGTCCTTGACAAGTGCAAGATTTGTGACTTCCCCAATTGCTTCTGCAGATAACAGCACTACTGTAAAACCTAAGACTAGTCTTGGAGATACTTCCAGACTCTGCATTGCGGGGGACCAACTGACATCAACTGTACCAGTGGTCACATGTCGAAACTGACCCAACAGGTCCTGGGACCCTCTACCCAGGAACTGTCTCAGGCAAGAAGACAATTTCTGTTTCTGTAACCCTATGAGCTCCTCCCCAGATAGTCAGCAGATCCAATTTCCTAGCCATTTGTTCGCTGAACTACCTTTACAAACTTTAGCCCCCAAATTCTCAAGGAGATGGATCTGAGAAATTTCTCCCACTTCCTTGTTTGGTATCTTGCGATATTAAACTCTTTCTCTGCCACAACTCCTGCTGTCTCAGTGTACTGGCCTCCTCCTGGGCAAAGGACCTAGTTGGGCAATAACATTTCCAGAGAAGAAACTTGATGCTGGGGCAGGAGTGACCCGGCATGGACCTAAAGCCAAGATTCTTCTATTCCAAACTCCAGGATCTTTCCCCTACACCAGGCTGCTCTTCCTGCCCCTTGAGAACCTCCTGACAATTCCGTTTCCATGTGCAAAAGCCTTTTCTGCCCGTTATTGGGAAGAAAGATCGACTCAGCCCAAGCATGAGCCTTGAGGGAACCCACATTCATGGAGCAGAAGGAAATCCAGGCATTAGCAGAAGCCGCAGAGTATGAGTACAGTGAAGTCTTGCATCTACATGCCAATGATACCTAAATATTTATTGCTGGCCCTGCCTCCTCCCCTGAGCTCCAGACTGCTCTCTTTAACTGCTCACCCAACATCGCCACTCCGATGTCCAATGAGCATCTCAAGTACGTGGGCAAAGTACAATTCTTGATACTTCCCCAAAGTCTGCTCCACCCCTCCAAGTTCCCCTCCCTGTTAATGGGGTCCCAGGCCTGGGTGTGATCTTTGATCCTTCTCTGTCTCTTCTACTCACATCAACTCCATCATTGATCCCCATCAGCAACACCTCCAAAGTGCATTCCAAAAGTGGTCATCATCTCTCCATTCCCCCCGCGCAAGCTCAGCCAAGCCACCCTCGCTTGTGGCCCAGACAGCTGCAACGGCCTTCTGCACCCACTCTTGCTGCCCACCTGGCAGCCAGAGTGGTCTTCTGTGACCACAAAATAGTCATGTTGACCCTCCTCCTCCTCCTCGGCGGACTTCCCGTCACACTGGGGATTAAACACAGGTTCCTTCCCATGGCCTGTGAGGACCACCATGACCCGGCCTCTGCTGCCTCTGCAACCCCACGTCCTATCCCATTTCCCCCTCTCAGCGTTCTCCAGCCACACGGAGGGCGTGGCTCCACCTTGGGCCCTCCATGCATCGTGCTCCCTCTGTCTGGAACTCTCTCTTTTCAGACTCTTGCACTTTATCATTTGCATCCCTGCTCAAATGCTATCCTCAGAGAACCCCCCCTTGACAGTTCTAGCCAAAAAGATGTCCCTGCACTCTCTGTGCCTGATCCACTTTATTTCCTCCTTGGTTATTATTGATTTGAATGCTGGGATTGTCCTACCCACCCCTGCTCATAGATGCCGTGAGGACAGCGACCCTGCCTGTCCTGTTCACCTGTGCTTTCCCAATGCCTACAGCAGTTCCTGGCACGGAGGGGTGTTCAGTAAACATCTGTTGAATGAATGAATGAATCAGGTTGGATTCATGTTCTAAGGTCAAGGGAAAAGGACATATTTGTTTTCCATGTAGAACAGTCTCCAGCCTGGGCTTCCGTCTGTGTGATACTTCTGTTCTCTCAAGGCCTTAGAACTCTCCCTACCGTCAACGTTACCGAGAAAATGACTAAGAGATTGCAAGACCATCCATGCTGAGAGAATGGTGCGGAATACATTTCAGGCTCAAGGTTAGTCAATTGCATTTGTGATGGGATAACTGTAAGACATAATTTATATAAACTGGAGAGTAAATGGAACGAATAAGATTATTCATAGTTTCATTGCTCCCACTATAAAAACAGAACAATACAAAATTAGACACATTTTTTTCACAAATCCTCACCACCCTGACCTTCACTGCATTAATGAAAAGTTTTCCAAAGAGGTATTTTTTATCTAAAATGTCTTGTGCATTGTTAAAAGATGGAAAAATAGAGTTATAAGGAGAATGGTGATAGATGTCAAGGTAGTTCTATCTATATAACACAAAAAGAGATCATTTAAAATGTGAATAATCAAACAAATTACATGGTTGCCTACTTGATATAACATTTACTAATTTATTGGAAGCTTCATAGTATTAATTTATTACTTAGCTGGCTACAGAGAATTGTATACATATATATTGTGGGTACTATCCTATAAAATGTGGATTTAATGTCTAAGAAAGATCTATTTTTATTTACTATAATTCTTCATAAACCAGTACATTTTTGTTTTTTAATGTCCAAATTAATTTTTTTCTTATAGGAAAGTGTTCAAAAGGAAGTTTCCCTTAAAAGTGAAAAATAGCACCATCACCATTCAGAGTAAGCAAAGAATGTGGGGAAGACTGGAAAATGTGTGCGTGATTAGCAAGTGGAGGTTGAGTCCTTTAAAATCCAAACACAATGCTAGGAGCTATGAGCAATTTCCTACAGTAATACAACACTGATTGTGATAAATAAAAACAACAGGAGAAAAACTGAAAGGCTCCATTTCCCCACCATTTCTGTAGCAGTGTCTTTTGGAAACCTCCTCTCCTCTTACCCAGTCAATGCTTTTAGCACCAGCCTAAGAAACAGAAAACACATGGAGATAGATAATCACCCCCATCTAGGGAAAGTAAGGCAGTGCCTTTGGCACAGTTCAGCACCTGACAGTTCCCTGGCCAGATGACCATTTCGCAGAGGTATAGAACACTCTAAGGCCCTGTCTCACTTGCTCCCTGTCCCTGGTTTTGGCTGTGGCCACTGAGGCCAGGGCTGCATGGACTTTGACTCTCTTCCCACGGACGGCACCTACCATCAAGCACACCAAGTATCTTTTCCTTTCTTCCCAGACAGCCTGCCCTGCGAGCACCAAGGCACAAGCCAGAACTGAGGGCACATTAATGTCCCCAGGGACAGTTCTCTGCCCAAGGAGACAAGAGGTGGCGGGTTCAGGCTTCTCCCCGTCAGTTCTTGGCTAGGCAGTTTAGAGAGGCATCCTACGTGTCTGGAAGCTGCTGGGTGGGAAGGAGCCCCATTTGCCCACAGAGGACCTGAATACTCTTGATAGCTCTTCCTCCTTTTCTCCCAGTCCTCGGTCCCTCACTCAGTGGTAGATTAAGTGAAATAGCAACGGAGAATTGTATGGCCTCTCCTGCACACGATTTCTTCACACAATTCATTGCCAAATTGAGCATGTGATGCTCTTTAAACACCACCTACTTCCCTGTATTCCACTCCTTCCAGAAACAGTTCTGCGGTATCTGAAGCTATAGCCACATGCTCTTGACTGAGGGTCCAAAGAGGAGAACACATAGTCATGTGTTGCTTAATGAGGCATATATTCTGAGAAATATGTCGCTAGGCAATTTTGTCCTTATCTGAACATCATGGAGCGACTTATGCAAAACTAGATGGAATAGCCTACTACACACCTAGGCTGTATGGTATAGCCCATTGCCCCTAGGCTACACACCTGTACGGCATGTTACTGTACCGAGTACCGCAGGCAACTGTAACAAAATGGTAAGTATTCATGTATCTAAACACATCAAAACATAAAAAACATACAGTAAAAATACAATATAAAAGATAACAAACAATACATCTGTACAGGGCACTGACCCTGAATGGAGCTTGCAGGACTGGGGTTTGCTCTGGGCGAGTGGTGAGTGAATGGGAAGGCCTAGGACATCCCTGTACACTACTGTGGACTTTATAAACATTGCACACTTAGGCTACACTAAATTTATAAAAAAAATCTTCCTTCAACAATAAAATAACCTTAGCTAACAGCAACTATTTTTTACTTTATAAACTTTCTAATTGTTTAACTTTTTGGCTCTTTCGTAATAACACTCAGCTTAAAACACATATTGTGCAGCTACACAAAAATATTCTCTTTCTTTATATCCTTATGTCACAAGCTTATTTCTATTTTTAATTTTTTTTATTTTTAAATGTTTTACTTTTTAAGCTTTTTTTTTGTTTGTTTTGTTAAAAACTAAGACACAAACATGCACATTAGCCTAGTCCTGCACAGGGTCAGGACCATCAATATCACTGCCTTGCACCTCCATATCTTGTCCCACTGCAAGATCTTCAGGGGCAATAACACACATGGAGTTGCTATCTGCTATGATAACAATGCCTTCTTCTGGAATGCCTCCTGAAGGACCTGCCTGAGGCTGTTTGACAGTTAACTTTTACATATATATATATACAAGTAGAAATACACTCTAAAATAATGCTAAAAAGTATAGTAAATATATCAGTAATAGAGTCATTTATTGTCATTATCAGGTTTTAGGTACTACACGTAATTGTGTGTGCTAGACTTTCATATGACTGGCAGAATAGCAGGTTGTTTACACCAGCATCACCACAAACACGTCAGCAATGCGTTGCATTTGCTCTGTGCCATTACGATGGCTGTGACTTTACTTGGCGATAGGAATTTTTCAGCTCCACTATAATCTAGTAGGACCATCGTCATATAGGCAGTCCCTCACTGACCAAAACATCACTGTGCAGTGTATATCTTTAACTATGTATGTGAAGCAAATCTCTTCAATTTAAAATTTAGGAAATGCAATAAAAGCAATAACAACAAAAAAGTACACTTTAATAGCTTACATAAATCTGTTCTTACATTACTGGGATGGAGACTGACTAGCTGTTAACCAAACCCATTTCCTCTTCTTGGGAACACAGGCTGCATTTCCCAGCCTTCCTGGTAGTTAGGTGTGGCCATATGCCTGAGTATCAGCCAGTGGAATGTGAGCAGGAGTGATGCACACCAGGCCTCGTCAGTAAGAACTTCTCATGCACGACCAGCCATGCTTTTTACCCTTCCACAGCTTGGCTCGTTAAAGATAAGCACCTTGGAAGGCACACATTGAAGGAGACAGAGCAACAAGATGGAAAGAGCCCGGGTTCTTGAATCACCACTTAGAGAAAAGCCACTTGCCAATCAAGAACATTCATTCTTAACTTTAATTGAGTAAGAAATAAACTTTTACTCTCCAAACTCACTAATATTTTGAGTTTTATGTGCTACAACAGCTAGAGTTACCCTAACACATAATTAGGAATTAGAATTGTCATCATCCAGTACATTGTCATTTATTTTGCGAATCAAAAGGATACTATAGAAAGTTTCTAGAACTCAACTCCAGAGGATATCATTTACATTAATAATATTGTTACTAATAACTAAATAATTAATATCACTAATACTGTCACTTTTGTGCCTTTCTTTATACTTTCATCAGATGGGAGAAATGTCTGCTAAACTATCCCAACAAGCATAGAAATCTTGTCTGGGTTAATCCTACACTGATTAAATAATTACTCTCATATCATGTTAACTTTAGGAAAAGTAAAAAGCACAATGATGGCAGATGGGATCATAAAAGGCTTTCTAGTTCATCTTAATACTTTTGAATCAGCAGGTCCTAAACTCTTGGAAATTTTACAAAGAAGAAACTCCATCATCCCATATGGAAAGCTAATTGCTTTCCTTTTTAACATATTTATTCTTAGACCAGTCTGCGCATCATTTTGAGTAGATTGATGATTAGCTGACAAAACTGTTTTATCTTGCCTACTGGCACTAATAGACAGCAGAGACCCTTTTAAAGATGCCTTTAATGACCACTGCACACCACAAACAGATGTGTGTTTGTAAAGACAGTTGTCTTTTTCCCCATTTTAATGGGCAGATCCGATTAACAGACTTTCTTCAATGTTCTTGATAAATAGTGTTTCTCTAGTGTAAACAGCAAAAATACGAGATGTTTAGATGGGAGGAGCAGGGAGTGAAAAAAATTGTAATCAGACTGAAACAGAGCTGAATCCCATATTAACTTATTGAGAGTTAAAATGGTAGAAGTTTCATCCTAGAAAATTTCCAGAAACTTCCAAATCCACGTCAATAACATTTTTCCATCAGTGTATTGTCTCCATTTTAAGCAGACACACTGAATTCTAACAGACTGTTAGGGAAGAGTAGGTACCACTAAAACCTCCTCCAAGAAACAACTATTTTAGACTCTTTGATACAGTGAGCACTTAGAATAAATGAAAATGCACTCCACTGAAATCTGGTGGATGACAGAAACGAAAGCCAAAATCACTTCCTATTCTGCTTTCAACTGCCTTGGCTTATAATCCAATTGTAGAGTCTCACAGTTTTGTTCTATATGAGGAAATATTTATTCTCTGGCTAGAAAAATAGCTCAGCTGCTCTTCCAGTATTTACTCTAAAACAAAAATTGTTTTACTAGGTACAGAGTTACCAGTGAACAGTGGTTGGAAAAAAAGGGATGAGAGCTGTAGCTAACCAGGCAAGCCTCCTCTCTTTGCCAAATGACAGGTTACCTTTATTTATTTTTTATTTCAAAATATTACGGGGGTACAAATGTTTTTGGTTACATGTATCAATTTTGTTATGCTTGAGTCAGGGTTATAAGTGTGCCCATCGCCCAGATAGTATTCACTGTACCCATTAGGTAGGTTTTCTCCCAAACCTCCCTCCCCCTCCCCCTACTCCCCTGCTTTATTTCCATCAAGTTTTACTTCCCTCTGTGCACGTGTGTGCTCATTGGTTAGTTCCAATTTAGTAGCAAGTACATGTGGTGTTCGTTTTCCATTCCATTCTTTAGATACTTCACTACAAAGAGAACTATGAAATACTAAGGAAAGAAATTGCAGATGGCACAAACAAATGGAAAAACATACCATGCTCGTGGATCAGTAGAATTAACATTGTTAAAATGTGCATACTACCCAAAGTGATTTACAGATTCAATGAAATCCTCATCAAAATACCAACACCATATTTCACAGATCTAGAAAAAGATAATTATACACTTCCTTTAGAGCCAGAAAAGAGCCCGAATAGCCAAAGCAATCTTAAGTAAAAAGAACAAATCTGGAGGCATCACATTATCAGACTTCAAACTAAACTACAAGGCAATGGTAACCAAAACAGCATGGTATTGGCACAAAAATAGAGACATAGACCAATAGAACAGAACAGAGAACCCAGATATACAACCATCCACATTTAGTCAACTAATCTTTGACAAAGCAGACAACAATATACATTGGGGAAAGTATCCCTATTCAATAAATGGTGCAGGGAGAATTGCATAGCCACAAGCAGAAGAATGAAACAGAATCCATGCCTCTCACCGCTTATAAAAATTAATTCAAGATAGATAAAAGACCTATATGTAAGGCATGAAACCATTAGAATGCTAAAAGAAAGTGTTGGAAAAACTCTTCTAGATATTGGCCCAGGCAAATAATTTATGAAGAAGATTCCAATGGCAATTACAGCAATAATAAAAATAAATAAATGGGACTTGATTAAATTAAAAAGCTTCTGGACAGCTAAGGAAATAATCAACAGAGCAAATAGACAATGTACAGAATGGGAGAAAATATTCATTAAGTTATACATCCAATAAAGAGCTAATAACCAGAATCTACAAAGAACTCAAGCAAATCAGCAAGGAAAAACAAACAACCCCATTAAAAAGTGGGCAAAAGACATGAACAGCAGCTTTTCAAAATATGATAGACAAATGGCCGATAAACAAGTGAAAAAATGCTCAACGTCACTAATTATCAGGGAAATGCAAATAAAACCACAATGAGATATCATCTTACCCTGTTAGAATGGCTTTTATTAAAAAGTCCAAAAACAATAGATACTGGCGTGGATGCAGAGAGAAAAGAATGCTTATACACTGTTGGTGGGACTGCAAATTAGTACAACCTCTATTGAAAACAGGATTGAGATTCCTCAGAGAACTAAAAGTTTACCTACCATTTGATCCAGCAATCCCTCTACTGGGTATTTACCCAAAGGAAAAGAAGTCATTTTATCAAAAAGACACCTGCACTTCAATGTTTGTTGCAGCAATTCACAACTGCACAGATGTACAATTCACAACTGCAAAGATGTGGAATTAACCCCAGTGCCCATCAATTCATGACGGGGCTAACAAACTGTGGCATGTGTACAATATGGAATACTACTCCATGCCATGAAGAAGGATGACTAAATGCCTTTTGCAATAATTTGGATAGAACTGGAGACCATTATCCTAGGTTACCTTTAAAATTCAGAAACACGATCTCGATTAGTTCAGCTCTCTGCTATAGGTTACCTATTCATCAAATGTCACATTTAATCTAAGAAGCTGTTTCCGTAATCCAATGCTCTCTATGCTATATTCTCCCAGTAAAAACTTACTCTGGTAAAACAGGTGGAAAAATGTTTAAGGTATGACAAAGAAATGACAAAATTGTCCATTTAGTTAGGGTCAGCAGTCAAATACTCCACAGTGATGAATATCAAGGCTTCCAGGCAAGGGTTCTCGGCTCTGACTCAGGCATAGACAGCCACACTCCTCTGAAGATGGACATGGTCCTGCCAGGCTAGATGACATTTCATGGTCCCTTCAAGCTTCATGATGTCATGGTTCTGTGAACAGCAAGCTATGGTTCAAAGGTGAATGACCACAAAAAAGTCATCTGATAAGAAATCAGATGTCACAAATAAAATGAACAGGAAAACTTGATCTTGAAAAAGTTCACATAACCCTCAAAGCCAAACACAATTTCCTTGGATGCTGATCCAACTTTGAAGTCTGCCAAAAGCAGTTGAACTTCACTTTGGCAGAAAACTTTTGTATCTAACTCAGGGGCGAGAACACAAGCTTACCAGAAATAATTTAATCCACAGAAAAACAAATCAGCAGCCTAAGATTAACTGCAAAGACTGTAAACAACAATGGAAATATTCTTCATCCATTTATTATCATGGCTCCAGACATCTATAACAACCCAGGAAAATGGTATGAAATATATTAATTGTTTTTCTTACTGATTACTATTTTTACTTCTTATTATGAGTACATTCCCAATGGCATCTAAATCATTGTTTCCTTTCTGTATTTAAGATTACTCACTTCTTCTGCATGTTTAAATCACCATGATGAAGCCAAAGGAGAAATCTGAATTCACCGATTATAATGCTCATTGACTCCACTCCTCCTCCAATCAGATAAAATTCATAGATGCAATGATGAGTGAAAATATTTATGATATGCATGTGATTTTTTTTTCCCTAGGGCAAATTCAGAATTCATTTTTAGATAGTTCTTTTTTAGCCAACTTATCCATCTATGACTACTTTTCCAACCCGCACCCCACAACACACACACACAAAATTGCCATTCTCTATATGCTAGCTTGGCCACAGAAAGCATTAGCTGTGCCTCAGGCCAAGCTGCTTAGGCTTATTTTAGTGGCCTCTTTGTCACTTTAGGCTCCATGAGTCTCTAAGGGGCCAGGAATCCAGGAACAACACTGGAATCCCACGTGGTTTCCCCAGACCCCTCCACAGATGTCAGACCTAGCACATGGCATCCCCAGTGTCTCAGATGCTTGGGCTGTCGTATCAAAATTCCATAGCCCAGGTGGCTGAAACAACAGAAATTTATTTATTTCTCACAGTTCTGGAGGCTGAGATGTTTAAGATCAAGGTGCTGTCTGGTTCAGTTCCTCAGTGAGGCCCTCTTCCTGGCTTGCAAAGGGCCACTTTCTCCACGTGTCCTCACATGGGAGAGAGAAGAGCTCTGGTCTCTCTTCCTCCTCATGGAAGGGCACTAATTTCATCATGGGGGCCCCACCCTCATGACTTCATCTAAACCTAATTAACCTCTCAAGTATCTCACCTCCTTAACCTCACTCTGGGATTAAGGTTTCAATACATAAATTTTGGGGGAATACAAAAATGACTACAGATCACACATGGACTTGCCATACGTCCCCAACTCCTACTCCTAGTGGCTGGCTGGTTTCTCTGTGTAGGCCATCTGTCCCTTCCAACAATAAAGTCCCTGTCCTCAAGAGCCCAGGACCCAAAGCCCAGCTTTCTACCTGCTGTCCTTCTCCTCTGACTGCAGCCTGATCCTCAGTTGCTGGTGGCAGTCACTCACAGGCACGTGTCTAACTTGCCGGCTCAGAGTTCTGAGTTGGGTGCTGGGTTCCCCATGATTGGGTTCAAATCAGTCACTGGGTCTCAGTGAGCTCAGAAAATGGCTGGAGCCAGGAGCACCACGCCCCCTTGCCTGTCCCACAGCACCTCCAGAGTAAGACCCTGGAGTTGGGTCTCTGCTCATTTCTCATCACCTGGTCTGCCTAAACCTATAACCTCTTCTGCTCCTGCCTTCCCTGTGTTCCCTTAAGGTGACCACAAGCCTCATGTCCAAAAGCTGAGTAATTCTACATGTCTCTAAAGAAACACTTTTTTATTGTGGTGAAATACACATAACATAAAATATCCCATCTTAACCATTTCTAGGTGCACAGTTTTGTAGCGTTAAGTACATTAACATTGTTGTGCAACCATCACCATCATCCAGAATTCTTTTGTCTTGCAAAATGGTAACTCTGCACGTTTTAAACAATAATTCATTTCCCCTTCCCCCCAAAGAAACACAATTTTGATTTAAAAGTTGCTGCATAAAACAAGCCTGGATCAACCCAGAGACTTTGAAAGCACAGACATTTGGTAATGGGTTTATGTAAATATGGTATCTTTTAGAGGAGAAAAGAGACCCCCTTGGATAATCTTTTCTAGGGAATGAAGATAAGAGGTGATTCAGTTCCATATAGTAATTAAATCTATCATTCACATCACCCCACCTAAGCCCTTCCTATTTCACTCTTACTTGGATCTCAAACGAGGAAATGTGTGGTGTGAGTCACCTGCTCTTAGCACACCACGATCCTGCTGTATTTCTCATCCAGGGCTTATTTACACATCTTTTGTTTTAGCTACTTTGAGAGGAAACAAACACAACAGGAAGAGCAATAACATTCATCAACTCTGTCTGTCACCTGCCTAACAGACAGATTTAACTTTGTCACCAGGGTAATGGAAATTTAAGTCACATAGATCCAAATAGCCAAGCATCTGGTTATTTTGGAGGTAACCTTTATCACTTCATCCGTGTTAACTCTGGTTCCAAATGACTCTAAAAACCCAGATGTCTTAAGTATTCTTTTTTCACTCTGTGCCACTGAAAGTTAGACCACTGAGTTGTAACTGTGTGAGAAGATGATAAAGTTAGGGGAGTTGCAAGCCAGGAGGCTCAGGGAAGCTCTCTGCACCACTCGATGCGTAGGTTCACTTAGATAGCCTAATCCCACTCTCGGAGGTAAGTCAATGACAGTCCTACAAGCGAATCTGAGAAGCCACCATTCTGCTCACCCATAAGCTAAAGTGACGTGATCCAACCTCACCAGCAACGTGAAAGGGGACATAATGGAAGTGGGGGGGGGTGGAGTGAAGAAAATGATGAGGCTACATATTCCGATTAGTTCTGCATCGTGATGGGCAAACATTTGTGAGGCACCCACCCTGTGTGTGAACGATGGGGAACCAGGTGGTTACTTTACATCATAATATTTTTGTTTTGTTTTACTCTTTTCACCAAGATCCCAGGGACTCCTGGGCAGGACAGGAGGAAGGAAATGGAACAACAGAAATGGGAAATTCTGACATTACCAAGGACAAAATATTAGAGGATGGCTATTCATTTGCATTGGAAATCAAAAGAGAAAATTAGCTTGGACAAGGCCACAATGGGAGCTGCCAATTTAGGGGACTCTCATGAAGTCTAAGGGACTATATAGGAGGGACCTTTACCCAACACCTCTGTGGCCTGTGTCTCTGCTCAGTGCTCATAAATGGAGGGTGTGTCTTTAGAAATCTGCCCTCTAAAGCTGGGGCTAAAGGCCACTGAGAGATTTCTGAGACCTTTATCCACAAGATATGCAGGTTTCAGTACAACCACAAAAGAGCAAAAATTCTCCTCTTACCCAAGACAAGCCTGGGAAGACTCGCCTGGCAGAAAGCCCAGCAGGCTGTTGAGTGTTTGAGGTCACATGGGCGCGCACCATAGCAAAAGAGAGAATGGGGCACCGACAAAAACCATCCTCCTGGGCATTTCTGTCCATTTTTCCCAATTAGATTTGTGATGCAGGAAGCCCAAATGGAGAACCATAGAGGGAGAGCCACAGCAAAGAAAAAACAAATAAAAAAGCTAAATAGACAAAAGGCAGACTTTCACAGGAAACTGTGGTCATTTAAAATGGACTGAGCTACAGAGATGGGATTTTTCAGATTGAAAATCACACTCTGAACGTTGCCAACTTGACATGGTGCCTCGCGCTCATTCCCATGTCAAGGTTTTTGTGGCAGATGGCAAGGAGCAAAATGACCCAAAAATGTCAACTCTTTTTTCTTATAATAAAGAGAAGCTATCAAAAATACACAAAAACATTGGAGAAAAAAAAAAAAAAGCAAAAAGAAACTGTATAAGAGCTCTTATTCTGCAGGAAGGCAGCAAAACACACTGGTTCCCTGAAGTTCTGATTCTTCCACAAAATACAGCTAATGCTCAATAGAGGGTTTTCAACTAAAACGTTCTGTAACTTGTTCAGTTGTTGTTTTGGGGGAAGATGTTACTCACACATTGCAAAAAACACACAAGCATATACTGAGACAGTTCCCCTTCTCAGAACAATCATTCTTACTGGGTTTTTGTGTGCCCTGGGAATTCATATTTAATCCTAGGATAGAGATATGTACATGGTTGTGCTGTCTCCCTTTTTAGGCAAATACAGCCATCTTATTTTTTCTGCTTAATGTATTGAAGCTATTGTTGTATATCTATTCTTTCATTTATTCATTCATTCATTCAACAAATATTTATTGAACACCCACTATTAGCAAGGCACTAATCCAGGCATTTGCTACAGCAATGAACAAACTAATATCCTTGCTCTGATGGAGCAAATACTTAGTAGAGGGAATCATAGAACAAATCAGTGTCCAATAGATACATACTATGTCAGATGGTAAGAATTATTTAAAAAATTAAAACAGGGTATGAGCAGTGAGTAATAATGGCTGTGATAGGGGAGAGGGTTTGTTTGTTTGTTTGTCTATGAGACAGGGTCTCGCCTTGTCGCCTGAGCTAGAACACAGTGGTGTCATCATAGTTCATACTGGGCTCAAGCCATCCTCTTGCCTCAGTTTCCCTAGTAGCTGGGACTACAGGCATGTGCCACCACGCCCAGCTAAATTTTATATTTTTTGTAGAGACACGGTCTTTCTATATTGCCAATACTGGTCTTAAACTCCTAGCCTCAAGGGACCCTCCTGCCTTGTCATCCCAGAGTGCTAGGATTATAGGCATGAGCCACTGTGCTGGCCTTGAAAAAAATATTTCTTATAGTTTGGACCATCAAGAAGTTATGCCACATTTTGCCCATCACCACATGGTCAAATATTTTTATTATGTTTAATTATTTTAAGAAATTTTCTAAAAATTAGTCTAGAAATTTAAAAGAACAAAGAGAAGCCTCTTTGGATTATGAAGTTAAACCACTAGAAAACATATGGTTGGACAACGCAAGAGAGAATGAGGTATCAGGGTACCAAACTAGGAGTCCTGAAAATTGAGCCACTGTGCTGGAAAGTTATATGTGACCTCAGAGTAGTCACTTGACCTTCTGGGATCTAAGTGTCCTCATGAAGGACAGGTACCAGATGAGCTCTAAGATCTCTACTGTTTGAAAATGCTGTGCTTAAAGACAGCACGGTGAGTTGGGGCTGGAGGAAGATCAGTGATGGCACAAATCACACACATGGTCAAATCTACATTCATTGGGGTGGACATGGCATTATAATTGCATGTCCCACACATGCCTCTCCTGAGGGTCTACCAACTGACCTGTAGGACATCAAATGTCACACCCAAGTCTGCAGACAAACTCTTGGCTTGCTTCAAACAATGCGTTGTTTCATTTTTCCAACAATTCAAATACATCATTCCAACACTAATTCTCCAGTGCTACCTGGGTGTCCTACGATTCAGCTCAATTCTGACACTCATGACCCAGAGTGAGGGCAGACCCCACAGGTCAAGGAGGCAGCCCCACAAGACCACGTTGATGCCTGCTTTAAATGGGGTCCCCAGACTACCGGCATGTCTGCTCAGCCAACTCTCAAGCAGGGGTTCCACGATTCCCCCACCCCTCAAGTCTCAATAATTTTCTACAATGACTCACAGAACTCAAGAAAGCACTATACTTAGAATCACAGTAATCCTCTACATAAAGGATACAACTTAGGGATAGCCTAATGAAAGAGACGCATAGGGCAAGGTGGAAGGAGGGGGTTATGCACAGCCCCCACCCCCTCTCCAGGCAGGCCACCTTCCCAGCACACCCACGTGTACACTGACCTGGAAGCTCCCTTAGCCTTGTTTCGGAGTTGTTTTTAATCAAAGCTCCATTACACAGACATAAATGATTCCATGACTGGCCACTGGTAGCTGAACTCAGTCTCCAGCCTCGTCTGCTTTCCAGAGGTGGTGGAAGTGAGACGGGGAGGTCTGAACCCTGTATGTCATCTAATGCTTACTCGTTCTGGGATCAGCCCTCAGCCTAAGGTATCTAGGGATGCTGCTTTGAGTCACCTCAGAACCACAAATGTTTTACCTGCACAGGAATCTGAGACACCACCTTGCCAGACTCATCCACATGCTTCTGTTCCTCAACTTCCCAGCCTTCCTCTCAACTCACAGACTAACACAATCCGCACACCACACATAGAACACTGTGTTCTTTCTGAAAACACGATTTCATTTCTCCCTCTCCCTCTCTGCCTGCTTCCACTGCTGTGTCCATTACTCCACATAGTCCTTTCAAAGTTAGGTCATTTACGCCCTTGATGTCGTATGAATAAAATACCAAAAGAACTAGATCAGGCAATTGTTTAAACTTGTATATACAGCGATGCTCATTCAGCATTGTGATAAATAATGATTTTGAAGGAAAATTGGAAAAACATCCATGTCTATTAAAATGATGATGTAGCGCTGTATTTATTGGTATGGAATGATAGCTAAAATAAATTATATAGAAAATCACGACTAAACAGTATGTATTCATTTTTTGTTGTTTCAACAAATATTTAACATACCATGCACTGTTCTAGCCATTAAGATTATGATAGGAAACATGGTTCTTACCCATGGGAGTTGAGTCTGTGGGGGATGCAGACATTAATGAAATAATAATACAAATAGACACATAATTTAAAACAGTGATGAGTACTATGAAGCAAAATGCTTCATATAACTGAAGAAAGACAACCTACTGCAATTAGTAAAAATGGTGTGTGGTGTGTGTGTATATGTGTGTGTGTGTGTGTGTGTGTATATGAAAAAGGCTAAAATTATGTATATTAAAAAAACCAGCAGTTATTGGCCCCCAATGATCTCACTTTTTTCTTCTCTTTTCAGCATGTTATGAATCTTCTGCAATTACCATGTGTTTCTTCGGTAACAAGAAGAAAACAAGCTGCATTTTAAAAAATTAATTTGGTTTACTAAGCTTGTCTTATTAAGTTTTCTCAGTTGTATGTCAGGCTACCTTTAGATTTAGAGTTATCGGCTCATTTCCATCTTCCCTTAAGATAAAATAAGAATTTATACTCCTGACTTCAGAGTGCATAAGGGTATATCACTCTGACACATTTGAAAGGAATAGTAACAGAAAGCCTTGAGAAAAAATGAGCCAGGTAGACAGCCTCTTCCCAGGGCACATGATTGGCCACCCAAGGCAGGGGATCCCACCTTCTGCCGGGGCCCAGGGGAGCTCACAGCTGGACTTGGCAACTCTTTATAACCGATTCTCTGCCAAAGTTGAAGCATCAGTTATATCTCAATACCAAAATTCTAGAAAGGCCATTAAATTATTTCTGATTAAACTTATTCCTCAAAAAGATATTAACTTGTGAGATACTTTTAATCTTTGCAATTATAATTTATCTGTATTTATAACCGTTTCCTGTTCCTTCAGTAGCTCAACCTTAAGCTTAAGTATAAAGCAAGAGTAAAGCACTCTGCCTGCCACCTCCTGCTGACAATTTGTAGAGCCTCTGGTGGGACCACAGAACTCTTCTCCACTAGGGGCACAAAGCATCTAAAGGCATAGACTCAGTCTCCAGATCATTTAAAAGATGCCCTGGCAAATACCCATCATAAAACATTCCAAAGGCTCACTCTAAAGCATCACAATTCCTTAAAAAAATTGCCTATGTTTTTTGTAAATGACATATACTGATTATCCAAAAGAACATTGTTTAAATAAGGAAAAAACAAACCAAGAAGAAAGTTCTAAAACATCTCCCATACTCCACTGGTACCAGTGTGCTGAGCACACACCTCCATATCTGTACCCATGTGTAATGAGCCACTGATGTAATTTTACATAAATAGGATTACTTGCTTCTTTTTAAAAACAGAAATGAAGAAGGGCATTCATAGCTTAAAAATAAGTAGATCTCAATTTAGGGGTTATAAATCAGGATCATAAAATACCACATGATGGCTTCGAGGAGCCAGCGATTTCTATTCTTTGAGCTGGGTGCTAATTACAAGATTGTGTGTTCATTTTGCAAAAATGTGAGTTGCACATTTATGATTTGTGCTCTTTTTCAGTTTTTATGTTATCTTTGAAAGTTCTTAACTTAAAAACCTCTGATTATGTAAATCAACACTCCAGACAAATAAAGAAGAGGGGCAGAGAGAGGAAACATATATAATCCTAGAACCGGTAAAGTCCATTTTTATACGGTAGTTAATTTTCAGTGTCTTGAAAATATTCGTCCATTTGTTAATGCACTTTCACATGAATTTAATAGGCAATTCTGCTAAGTCCTAGATTGGATAAATGGGTATTTGCTTTTCTACAATAGTATTAAAGCTAAGTTATAAACACAGTTTTAACTATCCATGCCAAAAGTTGGGGAAGTCACAGGTGTAGCGACATACTGCAATATAGTCAGCCTTTGATATGATGAAACAGCTAAGCTGATGAGCCCTGCTTTCTATGAACTGATTAATCAGCCACAGCATCTGTCAGAAACTTTAAAACCAAATGGATAAAGCAGAAATTATTAATACTCAAAGAGTGAGATTTAAAGCTCGGTGTGGTGGCTCACACCTGTAATCCTAGCACTGTGGGAGGCCAAGGCCGGAGGATCGCTTTGAGCTCAGGAGTTTGAGACCAGCCTGAGCAAAAGTGAGACCCCATCTCTACAAAAAATAGAAAAATTAGCCAGACGTGGTGGCATGTGCCTGTAGTTTCCGCTACTTGGGAGGCTGAGGCAGAAGGATTGCTTGAGCCCAGGAGTTTGAGGTTGCTGTGAGCTATCACAATACCACTGCACTCTAGCCTGGTGACAGAGTGAGACCCTGCTTCAAGAAAAAAAAAAAAAAAGGATATTTAAGTATATATGGGTGCAATTTCTCCCCTTTTATCCTATCAAAGATTCTTTTCCATCTCTTAAAACTCTTTTGTACATGTTTTATTATATTTTGAATTCATTATTGAAACCAAAATAAGCACAGTAATGAAATAAATGAGGAAATTAACCCAGTACTTTTGCAACACAAGCTATGATCCCAACCTAGTGAATTTCAGAATCCAAATATCAAAATTCTCCAAATAGATTTGCTCTCCCTTCCAAGGTGGGGCCACATCAAGGTACATGACTCCGGGTGGTGGGTTTCAGGGAGTCTGGGCACTTCGAGAGCCAAGAAGCAGATACTGTGAGCTGAGTCTTTGGGGTCTGCGATGTGAATTGCGAAGATTATCTGCCTACTGGGTTGATAAGTCCAAAGAATAAGACAGGAAGTCAGATGAGATACAAAGACAGACACTAATAGGAGCCTGCAAGTGCTGATGAATAAGAGTCAGAGCAAGAGAATGCAAGGGAAGAGTGAACTTGGACTGCATCATAGCTCGGTCTACAGTACGTAAGGAAGTTTTGAAGTTGTTCCTGTGTCCACAGTGACAGGAAGGCATTTAAAGTTACAGTCAAGGCCAGCAACATGACCTGTACCATTTCTCTTGCAATTCTTTGAGCATCTCTCCAGAGACTTTCTCAGTCTTGAACCTATTTAATTTCTAGGCCATCCAGCTAATTAGTTTCTTTCTTCTAGGTCTTCCATCTATCACATTGATTTTACGACCAACATTAGGCTTAGTCAGCAACAATTTCAATGGTATTTTTCCAACACCCCATGTATAGTTGTTCTTGTGTCTTCTCTCCTAATGGGATCTGGGCAGCATCCGTCATAAATCATCAATATCCATGAGGCAGACCAACAGGATGAAAATTTGAACAGAACTCATATTTGTTTGTTTTTAGCTATGTATCTTCTTTAGCCCTGCGGTCCCCAAGCCCTGGGCTACAGACCAGTACCTGTCCATGGCCTGTTAGGAACCGGCCCAAACAGCAGGAGGTGAGCAGTGGGAAGCTAGCGAAGCTTCATCTGTATTTACAGCCACTCCCCATCGCTCACATCACTGCTTGAGCTCCGCCTCCTGTCAGATCAGTGGTGGCATCAGATTCTCATAGGAGCACGAACTCTACTGCAAAACTGCATACGTGAGGGATCTAGGTTGCGGCTCCTTATGAGAATCTAATGCCTGATGATCTGAGGTGGAGCTGAGGCAGTGATGCTAGCACTGGGGAGCAGCTGCAAATACACCCTGGGAGACCAAGGCAAGAGGATGGCTTGAGGTCAGGAGTTCAAGATCAGCTTGAGCAAGAGATCCCATGTATAGAAAAAATTAGCTGGGCTTGGTGGTGGTGCCCATAGTCTCCAGGAGGCTGAGGCAGGAGGATTGCTTGAGCCCCGGAGTCTGAGGTTACAGTGAGCTACGATGATGTCACTGCACTCTACCCAGGACAACAGAGTGAGACTGTGTCTCTTAATTAATTAATTAATTAATAAAAAATCACACCCAGGGGTGGAGATTTAAAATGCTAATACTATATACAATGCATGCGGAAGCATGTAAAGCTACTGTGCAGTTGCTAGAAACTTCCCCCTCCCACAATACATGCTTGGACATAATAACTCTTCACTTTAGAAAAGCCAATTAATAAAACCAATTCCCACACTATCCTCAGGGAGCAGCCCAAACTTTTCCTTTCTCGGTGCTGACTCCCTTGTGCACAAGCTAAATAAACCTTTCTTCTTTATTGCAATGTCAGATGGTCTCTCTTGATTTCTATCGCGGGAGATTACAAGAACTGAGGGGCATTGGTAACATAATGAGGGGATTTTTATTTACCTTTCTTGAGCTACTTTCTTCAAATGCCAGGGTCTTTGCTTTTTTCTTTCACATTTCACCTCCACTAATCGGTGGTCAGTGCAGGTGAATTTTCCTTCACATCATCTCCTGTTTTGACTTCTTGCTCATTGGCTCTCTACCACCCTAATTTAAATCCATACCATCTTATACCTAGATAATTTCAAAAGCTTCCTTCTAATTTGTCTCCCTGCCATGGTCTCCCGCCTCATTAAACATCCTATTTTACACAAACGTAGGAATGTAATCCTCACCAGGACCCAGTGGAGGCTAGAATCATTATTCCCATTTTTCAGAGAAGAAAGCTAAGAATTAAAGATTTAAAACAAAAATACTGTCCAAAATCACACAACTAATAAGAGGTAACATAGAAATTTAACTGCCTGTCTGAGCAAATTTAAATCCTCTTTCCATAACACTAGACCGCCTGCCAGTTAGACAGCTCTTTAAGGAAGATTGACCAGAGTGGAAGCAAAAGGCATGAATGACGGTGGCCTCCAAATGACAGGAGACTGAAACAGGTGGCATCGGGAAGAACAGAGGAAAAGGGAAATGTCAAAGATTAGTTGAGGTTTTAAGACTGAGTCATCGAAGGTCTGTGTAAGTTACTACCAGGTGCTCACCTAGGCCTGGCTCCCTTCCTCCCTAGCTTGACAGGCCATGTGGTGACATGGTGAGGACTGAGGGCCCTGCGGCCAGTCTGCACTTGCTCCTACCCTGGCACCACCCCTTACTTACTGCCCTTCGGAGTGCACTTAACGTCCGTGTGCCTTACTGCAATACAACAGGAATATTAATTTTAAAATATCTACTTAAGAGGAAGAATGCGGATGACTAAAGGGTTTTAAACACTTAGCATGCAGCACATTATATTCTCAATATTTATAAAATATTATTTGAGAACCTCCATGCATTTTCCTTGCTTTGAAATAACTTAAAATTGTTTGCAATTGCATAGTATGGATTTAATTGTATGCATCCCCTTTACATTTTTGTAAATAAACAAAAAGAAGTCATCAGAGCCCAGAGCCCAAGTGGGGCTGGCCTATTTGATAGAACTTCCAGCAAGCCCTGACACGCTCCTGATCTAATGAGGTCAAGGAGAGTGTTTTAAACACAGTGAGTGTCTTTTTTCTTGGATAACTAAGACAACTGATCACATTTGCATGATGAGAACCATAATTGGTTTCCCTTTTCATCATGGAAAGGACTTAATGAAAATCTAATCTATAGATTCACTCCCCTTCCAATCAATGCTCTCTTACACAGTTCACACTAAAATGAAAGGTGAAATACGGTTCCCTTGGCAAAAGCTAGCTGGTTAGGCTATCTTTCCTATAAAACTGCTACCATTTTCGTGTCTGCCATTAAGAAGAGCTCATTTAGACCGAATCTTTTATTTTAATGTATAATTGGGTAATATTTTCCAACCCTCTAAATAGCGATTAACCACATATCTAGAGGATGGCCTGGATGCAAACAGCTTATAGTCACTCTTGGTTCCCACTGAGCCCTCCCCCAACTCCAAAGGAAAGTTCACTCTCTTTGCAGCCTTCCATCAGGTTGTACTACGATTGCATTTAAATAATCTCAGCCCCTGACCTGCTCTTATTTTCTCCCTGAATGCTGTATGAGACTGTCACTGTGGTTATTTCATACCCACGCTCAGAGTGTGCTGTCAGGTGACTCTATCTGCATTTCAGCCTGGCCCTTTTTAATCCTGAAAGGAATGTTCTCAGGCTAATGAAGAGAAGAAAAGCATGATTATAGCTCAAGAATTCAGGCAAAACATGCCAAAGCACTAAGAGTCCCATTTACCTCTCACACCGGATATGCTGTTTGTTTCACCCATCTTGCTGGTTAAGGAGAAATATTACATGGGTGAGTCTTTAAAATTGTGACTTCTCGACAGGTAAGAAGAGCTGCTAAAATGGACGAGATGATAAACGGTACCAGATGGCAGCTACGGAGGGAAGAAGCTGACCCTTGTCTTTGCAGCTTCACTTTTATGGTCTGTTTGCTTATGAGTGATTTAGGGATGGAGGGTGAAGGCAGGGAATGAAATGAAATCTCCTAAGTCTGGTTTCCAACTGTCCCCTTTCTGAGTTGTTAGAAAGGTAGATTCATTCCCCAAAATTCCCAACCTGCCTCCATCACCGGTGTCTTCATCCCTCTGGATAATAAACAGAAAAATCATTTCCCACACATCAGCTGTGCAGTCAGATAGGTACATTTCAGGTGTCTTCTCTATACAGTAATTGGTTTTATTTTCTTCTCAATGGTATATACTCTTATTATTACCAAATGTCCTTCACCCCTTAATTCTTTCAAGGAAACAGTTAGTGTCTTTATAGCTTCCTCCCCTGTATCCTGGGTGATTGAGAGGAGGCTTTTGAAGAGGTGCCCAGAGAGCAGAGACCAGGGTTATGATAAGCACGTTGCCATTTCCACGGTGAATCCTAAAGACCTCGTGTTTACAGTAAGGCTCACCTCACCCTGCCAATGCTTGCTTTGCTGGAGTGAATCAAACAAACTTCCTCCAAAGTCACATAATATTTTCTTTTAAAATATGGGTTCCTGTTATCACTGCCTGCGTACAATAGTTTTAAAAGAAAAAAAAAAATCACTTAGAAGTTTGCTCTGATAATGCTCAATGCCCCCAGCAAACAGCGAAGCTCGCAGAACTGTGACAATTCATTAGTCAGAAAAGAACGCTGCTTTAGTATGAATGGGTCTGTACCCCAACATGAAAATATCGAGAAAACAGGCAGTTATTGCTTTGAAGAAGCCTCGTGGAAATGACAATTACTTTCAGAGGAAAGAGCGCACTTCAGAGACTGCATTAATCAGAGTTTTATGTTGGAGGTCACCGTGGGACTGTTCTTGCCCTGGCAGAGCCCAGCAAATGGTCCTTATTAATTACGAGGCACCATTCATTACCCCTGAAAGGAAAGGAATCATTTTTCAAAAATCAGTGCTCTGGTGGCAAGGGTGCTCTTGCCCTTCTAGTTAAACACTGACAGAGCCCCAGAGCTCAGTCTCAAGCTACCAACAGCCATATTTTCACCAGCAGATGCTAAGTATCCTTTCCCAGGTAACAAACTAGGTCTGTAGAAAACTCCAGAGTTTCTTACCATTGCGGCCAGTCTTCCTTCCCTCCCTGCGGAGTCCAGCAGCCAGGAGCTGTTGCTGATGAGCTGCCTCCCTCAGCCACTGGCGCCTTTGGAAGCAGAGACTGTTTCATGTGGCACAAACGTATCACCACCGATTACATTTCAGTCCCTCAACTGCTGGCCTCGGTGCTTTGGAAATCAGCCAAACCGAGCACGAAGAGAAAGGGCTGCAGCTTGCAATTTCAGAATTTCCCCTAGAATGTGCTCTTAAAAACAGAGGCCCCTCATTTAGCATTTTAGCAAACACCGAGGACTGCTACGTTCAATTTATGTTTCTCTCTCTCTTTTCCTTTTGAACTGAGATGAGTTGTATTGCTGGGGGAATGAAATTATAGCAAGATCTCAAACTAACCCAGGGGACAGCAGGCACCGTGCCGGGGTCCACACAACCTCCAGCCTGAGCAGAAACAGCTGCTATTCCGGTGAGAGAAGAGGAGAATCCTGCCTAGATGGAGATGAAGGAAGAGGGGCAACGCTGTCAAGCACTCCATGGTTACAGCAGCTCGGTCATCAGAGGGTGTTTGCAAAGTCCAGGCTAAATCACGTGGTGTAACACTATCAAATCTGAACAGGTGGAAAGAAAAGTTCTTTCCTCATCAGTGTTGTCTAGGCAGCATAGCCTTATCTTGAAGAATAAACTCCAAGTTCTTCAAATGCAGGGATCCTATCTTCTGAGATGCTTTAAATCTAGCCTGTGGTGCTCAGTCATATTAAACTATTGGGCTCTTTGCTTTTCCTATGCTTTGGCCAGATTTTATCACATAAAACTTGTGAAGGATTCAATCACACAACTAGCACACAACGGTGGCTGCACCTCATCCAAAGCTCAGGCCAGGATCCTTTAGAATAATAGTACACATAAGCAAAAACATCTAGTGATTGTCAAACTGTTTACCTGCCTTTCCTTCCCCACTTGTAAATTTCAGGTTAGCTACTATGTTTATTTTGTTTGCTCCCACATCTCCAGGACAGCATCTATTCCACTGTATCCATTGTAGGATACTTACTAGCTAAGTTAATTAATTAATTTCTCCAAATTGTCACAAATGTTGGCAGAGTCCCACAAATTGGTAACATTCCTTTTGCTTGGAGCCTGATGTATTTGGGCTTGGGTTGAGTTCCTTTCAGGCTTGCTTTTTCCCAGGATCAAAAAGGAAAAGTTCGTGTCTCCTCATGTGTTTAGCTAAGCCTAGAAAGGGCAGCAATAGCTTCCAGAAAAGCTAAATACCTGTTTCAGAGCAAATTCATCCCTAGGAATACAATTCATGCTGATGGCTGAGGCTTTTGATTTCTTACCAGGCTTGATGGCAACAAGAAATAGCTGTGAATCAACAGAGTCCACGAAAACGACTCCTATTTTCACTCCCTGTAGGCAATGGTCTTTTAGCACAGAAGCTGAGATGGCAGGCCAATCAGGTGCCCAGGTGAGACATCTGGATGTAGCTCAATGCTTGCATATGGTAGGTTCTAGACGCTTACTGAATTCATAAAATCCATTTAAAGACTGCTCTGGAGCTCTGGAGTGTCAGACACTTGTCCCCAAGCTGGGATGAGACAACACTGCCTAATGTGGGGTCTCAGCTCATAATCCCATCCCTAGGTCCTTTCTCTAGGGCACTCAGCCACACTGCTTTGACTGTTCCTTAGACGTACCCAGTTACACTCCTCTTACTGAATGAGGTGGCAACGTCTATTGCAACGTGACCAGGACTAAAGCATTATATGCCTTTTTGCACTAGCCTTTGTCTTTGTGAACAATGAAAATCCCCTACTACAGCATCAATGAAGTGTCTCCCTTTTCTTCTACCTGTTCTTCAAGGTGCAACATTATTCCTTTATCCTCAGGAAGACATCCCTGATGGCTTCAACCATGGCAATTTCTCCTCTCTCTGAGTGGCACTCAACCATTTCACACTGAATCATACACTGTCTTCTGATACTTATTGGATGCCACTGGTTTTATTTTATTTTTGATTTTTAGGTATACCATACCATCTAGCCAGATTGTCAACATATTATTCCCGTATAAAATTCCTGAATGGCATCCTACTGACTGTGAGATAAAACTAAGACTAATCTCCGTGGCATTTAAGGTTCTCCATGAAGGAGCTCCTTAAAGTTTACTCCCCCACCATGTCCCTACTAGTTCATACCTTACCCTTTAGTCACAAAGAACTCTTTGCAGTGCCCTCAAATCGCTGTGTTCCCAGTCTCCTCCAGAAATGGTTTTAATAGCTTGCCCCCGTAGGGACTCTAGCTCAGTTCTGTGTCTGTGTCATCTCTCCTGATCTTCCCAAGAGGACTGAATGGCGAGGCTGGGGGTGCATTCATCATCAGTGTGCACCATCCTTATGTCTATGTCAGACGCCTGCACAAACTAAGGAGATTTAGCATCAGTGCTTTTTCTGCAATGAGAAATGCTCATACAGTGCATTGGCATTTTTTCCCCAAGAAAAATGGACTTTTTTCCCCCCAAATAAGTTAACCTACTAGAAACAACAAGGGACTAGGAAGAAGGATTTCTGAATAATCATCTGCCTGTTGACTGAAACATGATTCTATTGATGTGAAAAATTGCTTGGACACTTGTGTTAATCGGAATTATTAGACTTCTCAGCTTGATTTTGTCAGAACACACTGAATCATTGACGCCAAGCCCCATGCACCATCAGCAAGAGAGTCACTCTGGAATTTCTGGAGAGGGAAAGGAGAAAATAATTTGGAATTTTCTACAAAACAGTAGTTTATGTATTTTCATTTAAAAAATGTGGACATCCAGGTCGGGCGCAGTAGCTCACTCCTGTAATCCTAGCACTTTGGGAAGCTGAAGGAGGAGCATCGATCACTCAAGGCCAGGAGTTTGAGATCAGCCTGAGCAACAGCGAGACCCCATCTCTACTAAAGATAGAAAAATTAGCCATTGGGGCGCATGCCTGTAGTCTCAGCTACTCTGGAGGCTGAGGCGAGAGAATTGCTTGAGCTCAGGAGTTTGAGGTTACAGTGAGCTACGATGACATCACTGCACTCTAGCCCAGGTGACACAGCAAGACCCTGTCTCAAAACAGACAAACAAAAATGTGGACATCCAAAAACTCAGTCCTTTCCTCTGCACAGCCCCTGCCCCCTGCCCAGGCCCCATCCTCCCACATACTCTGAACAGCTGGAAAATCCAGGTACAGCAATGAAAAGTCTGAGACCAAGGGAACAAAGGACCCGGTGGAGAGCTGTTCCTACCCCTTTGAACTTGCAAGGGTGAAAGGAAACAGAAATCCTTTTACAAATGTGCTGTGGTCTGAATGCTTGTGTCCCCCTCAAAATTCATATGCTGAAACCTAACCCACAACGTGATGTATTAGGAGGTGGGGTTTTAGGAGTTGACCAAGTCACGAGGGTGGAGCCCTCATGAATGGGATTGGTGCCCTCGTAAAAAGGCCCAGTGGAGCTTGTTGCCCCCCCCCCCCCCCCCGCCATATGAGAACACACGGAGAAGGCACCATCTATGGACCAGAAAGTAGGCCCTCGCCAGACACTGAATCTGCTAGTGAGTGTCTTGATCTTGGATTCCTCGGCCTCCAGAGCTGTGAGAAATAAGTTTCTGTTGTTTATAAGCTACACAGTTTATGGTATTTTTGTTATAGCAGCCTGAATGGACCAAGACAAAATGTATATAAATAGTACCTGTTTCATTCAGTGTTTTCTTATAAGCAAATCCATTTTATCTTTTCTAATAAAATCTTTATTGCACCTTGAAGAGATATTTTAAACATATTTGAGAAGCCCAGCAAGACATGATTACCTCCCTCCACACCCTGCTCCTTATTCACCTATTCAATATTTCCAAATATCGGTCTTGCATTAATGAAAAATGTATCTGGCATTCCAAATAGGTTGTCCATAGAGACTGGAAGCTCCCTATGACCACAGTGAGACCCATGCCTTGCTACCACAGTCCATGGCTCCCCTGTGGACAAGATTCTAGAGGAAATGAAGAAAAGTAGACTCCTAATTATTTCATAGCAGCAACATGACACCTGTCCACCCCCCCACCCCCTCCCCAGTGAAAAAAAGGAAAGTGTTAAGAACTGCTTATCTTTCCCTGTTTCTCCCATCTCCAGTTTTAATCCCAAACCCCATTTTCCAGTATTGCCTATAAATTTTTCTCTTTCATTGAATACATTTAGCCTCTCCCATCCCTTCCCAGCCCTGCAGTGGCAGCCAAATCAGGTGACAGGGCAACAAGAGCTCACATGGACCAGTGATTACACAGTCCCTTTGAAAGAGCCACCCAGGCAAGATGGCACTTTAATTCAATCTCAGGCAAACCTACTCAGTCTGAGAATTACAAAGCATGTAGGGGATGCCTTTCGGTTTCTAACAATGTTTCAAAGATTTCTGTTTCTATAGACTTAAATTGATGTTGGCAGAGGAAAAATTAGGTCAAGGCACCCAGAAAAAGAAACCATCACTTTTTAAAATCGCCCCAAGATTGCCAAGCATTTGCATATGTGAAAAGAGACCCCGGAGAAAACATATTTCAGCAGTAAAGTATTTACATTAATTTCAATTATAGTATGATTTATGAGACATGAAATCACACAATACAGTCTCGAACCCTGAGAAGTGGCTACAATAAGAAGGAAATTAAGGAAAGAGCAGGAAAATGTCTGTGCCCTTAGAGAGGAAAGCAGTAATCATATTAGAGTGTGTTGCGGCGTCTGAAATCTCTAGCACAAAGCGTGGAGTCTGTTTCCTAGGCAATCCTGAATTACAGACAGAACTGACTGGAGGTCCCGAATCTTTGCAGGCCATTGCAATTTACACTTTCCGGTGCCATCTCTGGGACTACCTATTTCTTTTCTTCAACTGTCAAGAATTATGTACTTTCCTGTTCTTCGTTTTGACCACAGGAGGGAGCCGCAGCACAGTACGGGTAGAGATCTCCTCCAGCTTTCTCTACGTGCTAACGGAACACCAGTTATGATAGTGGCGTAAATGCCTCTAACTAGAAAAGAACATGATAAATCACATGGTTCAAAATAAGCTTCTGAAGCTGTCCTGCAACTGAAACTGCTCAAGTTTTTCACATACATATATGTGTGCAGAGAGTATGACTATTATATTTTTTTACTCCTTTACCTACTTTAATGTCAGAATTTATCAATCATTTCAAAGGTTTTATTTAGATGAGCATAATCCACCCGCACATCCTAAGCACTGAGATACTTAATTTTTTAACTAATGACTCTAATCACATGGAACTCACTGGACTGATGTACACATGACTTACAAGCAATCGGTCATTTATCTTCCACCCCCCGATTCTGTTGGCATGAACGATCGCCCCAGGTGAGAGGCGTCTTCTGAGGCATACTGCCGAAGACAGTTTGGTGATGGTGAACAGGCGGCTTAATGAAGCGAACTCTCCTTATTAACCTTTGGCCAAAGTCACGTCTGTACCCAATCCTTGTTGCAGCTCTTAAACTCTTTAAAAGCGGCAGCCAAGTTCAGTTCTAATTTGCCTCCAAAGAATTCAGCACAAGCCTATTTAGAAAGGTGATTATCCCTCAGTTTGTAGGCAATGAAGTAGGCGCTTCCATGGGGTCCCAGAAGGCATCAATCAGATCGTAGCACTCGTCCCAGAGGGGACCTTTATGTCCCAATCAATACAGGAGCTCACTTGATATGGCAATTCTACAAAGCTGTGTAAGGTGTCCTCACATCAAATGCAGCCACAGCCATGAGGGAGAAAAAGACAGAACACGCCATGGGATCTGCAGAAGTGTCCCAAAGATGGTCCTTGAGCTCGAGGTATGTAAAGTTCTACTCTATCCATTTGTGGTGCAGGGTAGAGCGGGGGTGAGGGACAGACCAGCCAGATCCTCCCATGCCACTGTGCTCCAGGGCAGAGAGCACTAGGAGACCAGGAATTCTAAATTTGAACTTGGCCTTCCAGGGCTTAAGAAGGAATACTCTGTAGGCAGGAGGTGGGAAGATGGAACCTATTTTAAGAGTGTGTCAGCTTGGTTTATAAGTTCCATGAAATTCTGTCCTGACCCCCACAAATGATGGAGTGGATTTGCTCCTTTCCTTCCTTACTCCGTTTTGCAGTCACAGGTATACACTGGTTTGATTCAGTTCAGTAACTCTTGGTTGGGTTTCCATGGGGATGAGAATGTGCAGAGACCCGCAGGTAAGGCTTGCTAGCCACTGGCTACGTGTGACTATTTAAATTGAAGTTTAAATTAATTCACATTAAATAAAATTGAAGATCCAATTCTTTAGTCACACTGGCTGCACCTCAAGTGCATCTCAAGAGTCTCATGTGCTGGTGGTGACCGCACTGGGGACTACACATTTAGAATACGTTCGTCATTGCAGAATGTTCTGCTGGACAATGCTGCCCTAGAGAACTCTAAACAGAGAAAATATAACGTGGGGAAGACTGGAACATCTGCAGGCTGAGTGCGCAGATCAGCATGTAAGTTTGCATATTTAGAATTACAGTCTGTGTGTGTGTCTGTGATTGCTATTAGACATTATAAATGGTGCCATTTGTTTGGTGATGGTCTGTATCGGAGATTGCACGCTGGCCACCTGTGGCATGAATATTTTATTGGGTTTCTGCTGTGTTGTGAACATGGTAGAATTAGCTCCAAACATTTTAGAAAAAAAATGGGATCTTGTTAAAATCTAGTTTTCAGATATCTCTTGAAAAATCAGCAGATCTGGCCCTTCTGGGGGTGCACCCCCACCGAAGAGAGACCTGGCATTCAGAGCTGCTGTCCGTCCAGAAGGAGCAAGTTTACCAAAATGCCCACTGGTCACTGCATCCATGACAGTTATTTCCTGTCTAATTCCTCCTGTATGCACATTTGAATGGGAACAAAAATAAATATCCATAATAAAATATCACAAAAGCCACACAGAACAGTCTTGCTCATTCTTTCTGTTACTCTAAGTCAATTCCATTATTCACATATCCAAATGATACTCTTTGATCTATAGAAGTAGAATTAGTGAATGACAAGATAAAAAGATTAAACTTCATTATTTCTCATAAGGCCATACTTAACACTCTAGGCTTTCAAACTTGATGGGAGAATGGGACCAGGAGGCCAAGAAGAGAGAGATGAGAAAGATGTCATTCTCCCCTCTCTTATCCACTGCCCCGCTCCTCCACACACAAACACACACACACACAAACACACACACACGTACCGCTCCTGTGAGACAGGGCTGTAGAAAAGTCTAGCTATGCATAAATAACGAGCACACTTCTGAATAAGATTTAAGTAATATTTAGGAGCCTAAGGCAAAACAATCCCGATCATGCACAAGTCTCTTTGTTCAAAAATCTAGTCTTAAGTCCATGAATCATAGCCATTTAAATTTAAGTTCCTTAAATAAAGCAGGGACTTCATCTGCCCTGTTCCACATCAGCATGTATCAGGTACTCAGTTCTCGATAAGTATTTTGTTAAACGGATCAGAGTCCTCACAGGGAAGAGAACATTTCCTTAGAAATTCTAAGCCTCTGCTATATTCCCCTGTCTCAACCTAACACAATGGTATTTTATATTAATTTACTCAATGCACAGTTATGAAAGCCTTCCACGTGCTGAGACCCTGTTGGAGGTGTATTATAGCAGGCAGCTGTTGATTCTCTAAGTCACAGGTCACATGTTTAGGAAAGGCATTGCAATCATGTCAGAAGAATTTGATTTTAAATACTACTTTGCCGGCCGGCCGTGGTGACTCATGCCTGTAATCCTAGCACTCTGGGAGGCCGAGGCGGGTGGATCACTCAAGGTCAGGAGTTCGAGCCCAGCCTGAGCAAGAGTGAGACACTGTCTCTACTAAAAATAGAAAGAAATTATCTGGACAACTAAAAATATATATACAAAAAATTAGCCGGGCATGGTGGCACATGCCTGTAGTCCCAGCTACTTGGGAGGCTGAGGCAGGAGGATCACTTGAGCCCAGGAGTTTGAGGTTGCTGTGAGCGAGGCTGATGCCACGGCACTCTAGCCCAGGGAACAGAGTAAGACTCTGTCTCAAAAAATAAATAAATAAATACATACATACATACTACATTGCCTTTAAAAAAAATCACACCCACACAAAATAATACTGTAATTTGTCCATTAGTATTAATATTTCCTCCTCAACCTTCCTTACTCCTTCTTGACTCTCCCCTGCGGCCACTGCTTTGCCTGTAGATCTTACAGTCATCTGAGCCCACCCTAGTTTACACCCAGTCTTCCTTATCTTAGCTATGGCAACTTTATTATTGTAAGCTTAAAACTTAGAAACCACACTCACTAGGGTGGCTATGATAAACTCTTAAAAACATAATGGAAAATAACAAATGATGGTGAGGATGGAGAGAAATTGAAATATCACATACATTGCTCGTGAGACTATAAAATGGTGCAGCCACTGTGGAAAACAGTTTGGTAGTTCCTCAAAAAGTTAAACACAGAATTATTATCCTAAATGATCCACCAATTCCACTCCTAGGTATATGCCCAAAAGAACTGAAAACAGGTATTCAAACAAATACTTGAACATGAATGTTCATAGCAATACTATCACAACAGTCAAAGATGGAAACTACCTAAATGTTTACCAATGTATACACAGATAAGCACAATGTGGTATACATCCGTATAATGAAGTGTTATCCAGTCATGAAAAAGAATGAAGTACTGATATATGCTACAACATGATGAACTCTGAAAACATTATGCTAAGTGAGGCCGGGCGCGGTGGCTCACGCCTGTAATCCTAGCACTCTGGGAGGCCGAGGCGGGTGGATCGCTCAAGGTCAGGAGTTCGAGACCAGCCTGAGCAATGAGCGAGACCTCGTCTCTACTAAAAATAGAAAGAAATTATCTGGCCAACTAAAATATATATAGAAAAAAAAAAAAATTAGCCGGGCATGGTGGCGCATGCCTGTAGTCCCAGCTACTCGGGAGGCTGAGGCAGTAGGATTGCTTAAGCCCAGGCGTTTGAGGTTGCTGTGAGCTAGGCTGACGCAACGGCACTCACTCTAGCCTGGGCAACAAAGCGACACTCTGTCTCAAAAAAAAAAAAAAAAAAAAAACATTATGCTAAGTGAAAGAAGCCAGACACATAAGGTCACATACGCATCATTTTTTTTGTGGTGAGGACATTAAAAATTGACTCTTCTCACAATTTTGGAATATGCAATACATTAACTATAATCACCATGCAGTGCAATAGATCTTTAAAACTTAATCTTCCTGTCTAACTGAAATTTTGTTCTCTTTGAATGACATCTTCCTATTCCCCGTCCCCCTCAACCCCCAGCCTCTAGTAACCACCACTCTATTTTCTACTTCTGTGAGTTCCACTATTTAAAAGTCTACATATGAGTGAAATCATGCAGTATTTGTTGTTCTGTGCCTAGTTTATTTCACTTAGCAAAATGTCCTCCAGGTTCGTCTATGTTGTCATAAATGACAGAATTTTATAACTCTTGGCAATCCAACCTTTGTTTTGCTGTGAAACGTTTGAAAAGGAAATGAGTGTGCACACTGCGTATGTGAGGTGATGGACATGTTAATTAGGTTGATTTAATCATTCTGCAATGTAAACATGCGTCAAAACATCATATTGTCACAACTATCATTTGTTAATTAAAAATACAATTTAAAAAATAAAATAAGTATTTTTCAATAAAAGACACTTCACCTTTATCTGAAATGTTTTGTTTCTTTTTAATTAAAAATGACCAATTTATTTAGTATTATAAAATGTTAACACTAGTCAATTCTGTAGGTACCAGTTACAGTATTCTGTGCGTTTTTAGTGCTTAAATTTCTTAACATTTTAAATACAAGAAAAAAATATCGTGACTTTGACAGCAAAAGATTCCTTTGTTCTTCCAAAAAGAATAAAAGTAGTCGTCTTAGAATTCCTGTAGCAATCTCCTTTATTGATCAAATATAGCCATTTGGCAACTACCTCATCCATCTCTTATCACTGAGAGATGAACTAGCAAAGTTACAAATATAGAAATACGATCTTCTTCATTAACTTGACCTCTTAACACTGTGTGATGATGGGGAAAATCCAAGTTGCAACAGAACTGACCATCCTGACACAATCATTGCAGTTACCGCCAACGTCCACCAGGTGGAGCACGCGTATGGGCATCGCTAGTACTGAACAAGGGCGCCCACGCGTCCCCAAAGCGCACCCTTCTCCAAACGCCCTCGGTTTGAGAGTTTAGAAGCTATTTCAGTCCATCTGTGACTTAGGTACTCCTGCTTAAGTTTAGAGTCCCCGAGAAAGCCCCTCTCCCCACGCACCCCCGTAGGTCCCCTTCCAAGCAATATCTTGACGCCACAGAGCCCTACGAACTCCAGGCAGAAATAAAATTGTATTTATTTTGGAAAATAAAACGCAGTGTGTACATTCGTTTCCTTTTCAAACATTTTACAGCAAAACAAAGGTTGGATTGCCAAGAGTTATAAAATTCGAGAGGAAAGGAAAATCTGTTATTTTCATGACAAGGTCTTCTAAATTAGCCAAAGTATTCTGTGTTCCAAAACAAATTCACACCCCCAAATAGTAGAATTTTCAGAGTGATTTATTGATTTTAGGCATTCGTGGTGAGCTCTAACCTAACCAAGTTTTGAACACAGCCATTTTTAAGCTATGCTGGGAGCTACTAGATAACTTTTCCAATATTATGATTAGATCAACATCCCATATACAAACTGTATCATATGCATATATATAGAAACTATATAATATGTATGCACAATATACTGGCTAGATAGGTAAATAATCCTTTTTTCATTGCAAAAGTGATATAAACTTACAGTAAGCAAAATGCAAGTAATTTAGAAGCATATAAAATAGGATAGGACAGCCTTCCTTTACTTTCTACCACATTCTGTCCCATTCCCCAAATTACTTAAATGACTTAACTTCTTAAATTACTGAGAATAGTTTTATGCATATATTTGCAGACCTTTAGAAATAGGATTTTATTTTTTATTTTACTAAATGGGATTTTACCATACACGTTGCTCTGAAACATTCTACTATTCATTCAACACTTTTTAGGGTGAAATATTCCAGGTCACTGTCAGTATATACCTATAATATTATATATATTCATTATGACTGAAAGGTATCTCACAGAATAACAACAACAACAACAGCACACACTTCTATAATGCTTTCTATAATGCCTTCTATAAGGCTTCAGATGTTTCACATATTTTAATTCAATCACTACTCACAACATCCCTGTAAGGTAAGTACTATTCATTATCCCCTTTACTGATGAGAAAACTGAGACACGGAGATGAAAATAACTTCCTTAAGGTCACAGAGATGGTGAGAGGAAGTGCTGTGATTCAGACTTATTCTGGTTCCAAAGTCCATGGTCTTCACCCCCCTGCATTAGACTGATTATGCTCTAAATTGTTTAACAATCTCCCTGGAAACAGACATTTGGATTGTTTATTATTTTTAACACTGTCATAACAAATATCCTAAAAAAATGCATCAGTATTTCTTGAAGGTGGATTTCTGCAAGTGGGATTGCTTGCTACAGTTATTTAAAATTTTGACCACCAAAGAAGCTATATCCATCTATATTCCCCCAAACAGGGTTGTTTTCTTACCTTTCACTGATTTTAGATGTTACCGTATCATTTTTCTTTTTTGATAAGCCAAAAGACATAGAACGGAATCATGCAGTTTCTTTAATTTGTATGGCCCTAATCACTTGTGAGTTTCGGCAGCATTCCAAGTATTTACTGCCCGCTTGTATGCATTGGTCTCTGAATTTTGCCTTGTCACATTTTGGCCCATTATTCTATAGAGTTGCCTGTTCATATGGATTTGTAGAAGCGCTTCGTTCCACACCTCTGCTTTGCCCCCAGTGAACACGCACAGACCCCTGCCACAATCTCCAGCCAGCACCTGGAGCTGCAGCTGCACAGTCAGGACAGGCTCCTGTGCGGGTCCAGAGGTGAAGAGCTGAGAACAGAACCCATAAAATCAGAGTTGCTTCCCCAAAGCAAAGTCACCAGCATAGTAGATAGATATCGAAGTTTGCATGAGACTATAGCTCGTGAGCCGTCTATGTCAAATCATTTCCCTTTGTGATAGATACTGTATTGATCCAACTAGATGCACCAGGAAAAGCAAACCAGATGGCTGCCAAGAACATCCAGGAGGGATATAGAATCAGACTGGTCTGGGTCTTGAATTTTGGAGCCATCACTTATTTATCTGGGTGGCTTCAGGCAAGCTGGTAACTTTTCCCGGCTCCAAACTTCCAGAAAATAAGAATCATAAAATCTGTCATGCAGAGATACAAGAGTTAAGGAAAATGTCTATAAGCATTTATTAGACTACATAATAGGTATCCAATTATTAATATTGAATAATAATATATATTAGCATTACTATTAACAACTAATATTAACATTGTTGCTGGTGATTAGGAAAGGCAAAATTCTGACTTGTCAAATGTGATTGACATGCTGGCTTTGCAAGCTTAGGTGTGGATAAAACTCGGTGACATTCTTTTACTTCTTCAAATTAAAACTCACGTCTACTGCCATTTACCCGATGAGTAAGAAATGTGTCTTCCTTTTCTGCCTTTGTCTTCTCATTCCGTGTCCAGGAAACTCAGCTGTGCTCAGAGGGTGCTTGTCCCTATCTTGCAGCGCTGGCACCAGACTCAGACACGCCCCTTGCATGTCAGTGGGCTCCTCTGCCACCAGTTCTTGTCCAAGACAATGTGGCCAGAGACCTCTGGCACCGCCAACAGTACACATCCCCTTCCAAGCCACAGTGGTTCTTCAAGCAGCGAGAGAGTCCAAATGCATCATGACACAGGACTAAACTCATCCAAGCGCTCTCCACTTTTCATCTCCTAGACTCGTTCCCAGGGGAGCTATTGTCACAGAGTGTCCGCCACCTCCCACACCCAGCTGCACCTGCCCTGTAGGCCTCTCGGTTCCTGCTCTAAATTTGCAAATCTCTCCATCTCTGCCCCAGCTCATGTCCTTGTTCTGTTGCAGAATGCAAGAAATTATTTCAGAAAAAAAGCCAGTGCTGGTTACTCTAGGATATCTTTTTCTCTTCTTATTTTACAAGAGATCTTCCTCAAATTGAGGCAGATCCTGAGGATTCAATCCCATTCCAGTTGCAAGGAAGCAGGAAGTGAAGGACATGAAGGCCCACAACTGACTCACCTGGGAGCTTGGGAAGGTAGTTCCCGAGCAAAATGGGTATAAAATAGACCACCTACTTTGCTGGAACTGTTTTGATGAGACCATTCACTAGGAACAAAATGTGCTCTGGACTTTGAAGCCAATCAAGTTTGTTACGTAATGGGCTGGAGAAAAACTGAGATTATGATTTTTCTTCACGTTGCTACTGTTGGCCATCCCAGTTTATGGAGTATTTGAAAGCAATTTGCTTTAATTAAGTCAGTGCAGTGATGGCAACTTCACTCGAAATCATTTATTCGGCCGCTTTCCCAGATCATCCTTTTTGAAATTAAAGGACTCTGAGAGACCAACTTGTTGGATTTCAATAACCCGCAAAGATTGCATACTTTCCTCGGTGTTGCAAAAATATCTAAGCACGTTGAACTTAAAATCATGGAGAAAGAAATGAAAGCACTGCTGATTTGTTCTCTTTTATACCCATTTTGCTCAGGAAGGGCAGGAGCTCATATTTAAATTGGACGTGTTCATAGAGCAGAAAACAGAAAACAGAACCTGCTCTCACTTCCCACTGCTGAACTGCCAGGGGCTCAGGGAATCGTAGATTTTGATAAACTGTAGACAGTTTCCAAAGATACTCTCAGATGGCTGATGCACAGGGAGCAAACTTTGTTTGTTTAGATGCCTTTGAATGTGTCTGCATGACAAGGCATCTGGGTTCAATGTCAAGGTGGGCTGATAGAGCAGAAGGTGGACTCTCCTCTCTATCCCTAGGAGTTTGGAGAGGAATTCTAGAACTATCCTGCAATGCCTGCCACTGCAGCCAAATGTTGGGCAAGGTCTGGTTACATCTCACTGTGTAAAAGTATATTCTTATTCACAAGGCAGTTGGAGTTAAAATGCAATACTGCTTTCAGCTGTGTAAACCTGGAGTCCATGTACGATACTCTTTACTTGACACTCTCAATTACAGACTGGTTTGATCTGTTAAATGCAGTAGTCTCCTTGGCTTGAATAGAATTGATCAGTAATTTTATTTGATCAAATGACTAACCTTGTAACTTTTTGACAAAATTAAAGTTAATTAATTATAGATATATTTTTTTAAATCTAAAATATTTTATTTTTCTTGTTCAGCAGTCTCCACTTTACCAAATGCATGTGTTCCATGCATGGATTCTAGATTATTGGAGCTCTCTCTTTAAATGAACAACTTAGTTGTACCCAAGCTAAACACTTTTAAAAAGCAAAACAGCAGAATCAATTAAGTTTTAAAGAATATTTTTCAAAGAAATTTGGAGAAAAGAGAGGATGTTTCATTTTATTTTCTTAATCAACAAATACCTTGAGATTTTATGAGAAAAGAGAAACGAGGAGCACAGAAAAAGAGAAGAAAAAAATGATAAGAGAATATAAAGAGGAATGTTCAAGTGTAAGCTAAAATATAAGTCTGAAATAGCATATTAGCATTCAGCAGTACGACGATTAATCCAAGCCCCCAGAAGGATATTTCAATTAGCAATAATACATTCTCCTGCTGTCGGAGTTCCCAAGTCTAGATTTAAAGAGTAAGATATCATTCTTCTGGGTTAAAAATAACCAAAAATGGTAGAAGTAGGTAGATATAAATAGAATTGGGAAGACAAAAGAAACTGTCGTCTGGGGTCTACGTCAATATAAATTTGCAGTATGTCCTTGAGTAAATCTCAACTGCTCCATTTTAGTTCAATTTCCAAATGGAAATAACACTTATTCCCTTACACAGGGCCAGTGTGAAGACAGATGAGACAATACGCAGTAGGTACAAAGAATATAAAAGTAGATCGATGTTACAGAGGTTAGCTGTAACTGAATGCTTTTAGGAAAAAAAAAAATGGGTTTGTATCACCAGTATTATTATATACCAGTATAGGTATGTTCTATAAGATAGCATGGGGCCTATTGAAAAAAATAAAGATAAAAAATCATACGAAAGTTTTTCTCCCCAAAGGCAAAATAATCTTGCAGAGTATATGCATGAAGGATTGTTACTAAAAGCGATAGATTAGTTCTAGTAATTAGGATACCAGCAAGAATGTCTATAATCTTCCTGGTAACATCAAGGGAAGAAAATAGAAAGGTTGCTTGCGTGCATGAAAAGGATTTGGTGGGCTAACACAAGCTGGCATTAAATCAAAGCGCTGAGAAACACCCCCATGAAATAGTAAAAACTTGAAAAAGGCCACTATAGAAACTAATGAGTACTGTAGGGTTTTGGGGTTTTTTTGGTTTTTTTTTAAATGACTTTCAACTACTGGGGAACATTCCATTTCCTGATAAATAATTTTGTGGAGTGTAATTGTCTGTAAATCTGTTGAGTTTCAAATACAAATAAACCCAGCACCGAATGGACTATTAACCCGTGTGATAATGGCTTTATTATTTAGGCATTACGAAATTAATTCCAAAGAGACACTTTTCCAGGATTAGCGCCCCCAGGAAAGTAAAGCTGAGCTGGGAAATCAATGAGGGATACAAGCCTCAATCTCCCCTTCCAGTGCCGCCGGCCATCCCATCTGCAGGACTCCCGCAGATCCTCAAAGTCAACATGGGTAACAGAATTCTTCATCCGAAAGCTTCTCCTCTCTTGATTTTCTGGGCTCAGCTGATGGTGCCGGACCCAAGAGAGAAACCTGGATTACTCCCCGAAACCACCTCCTATTCAATCAGTTGCCAAGTCCCTCCAAAATTACCCCTTAAATATTCTTCAATTATGTCCCTTTCTCTCAATTTCCACTGCCAGGGTTTTAATTGAGCTTCTCATTATCCCTTATCGAAAATATTGCAACGGAGCTTTAACTGGTCTCCCTGTCATTTTCCTACATCCATCTCCACTTGATCACAAAAGCCAAAAAAGAGAAAGGCAACTCTGCTGGCACCTGGATCTCACACTTCAACCCCCAGAACTGTGAGAAAATACATTTCTGTTGTCGAAGTGACGCAGTCTGTGGTATTTTGTTATGGTCTAGCAAACGAATGCATATACAAACCCCCCATATGGGAGGTTTAGTAAGAATAAAAGAAAACCTGGGGGAGGAGTGGTAAGAGAATTACCTTATTTGAAAGGCTGGCAGATGAAAAAGAAATCACAGTCCTCCCTTCTAGGGTTATTGTACTCCAGCTCAGAATAAGTCAAGGACTGATATCAAGATTGGTTAACCTTAAAGAAGCCTTCTACTCATGGTATTCTATGATCATTACAAAAAACCATTCATCCTAAAAGGATGTTCAGTTACACACAGGACTAAGATCTGCCTTTAAGAGCTCAAAACACTTCCATAAATGACTGGCATTTTAGGTGATACTTAATCTAAAATATCATAGTATGGCAGAGATCTAGCCCAGACCACAACTGGAATTCAGAAACCCTTCCTGGCCTCTACCCATTCCAGATGCATTTTGTTCCATTGATTGGCATGCAGGTTGAAGGACTTCCTGGGAAAAGAATTCACACCTGTCCGCAATCGGGGTTCACACATACATGGGCAGGTAGGAACACTGGTGTGGTGTGTATTGGAGTAGTAACAGAAGAAACAGTCTAAGGAGGGAGTGAGGAATCCCCAAGAAAGACGTTCCAGTCGGAGGCAGAGCGAAAGAAAATGCTGGTCTTGGATAGTACATGGTGGCTGTTGGCTGAGTCTTAGAATCACGGTGTTCCGCACTGATCACATTCATGTCATGGGAAGAGCAGGGTAAGTGTGACATCAGTAAAGCTGCCTTCCTGTATTCTGCACAACTTTTGGACCGAGCAACAAGGCATTGGGACCACTCTAAAGCAAGGAGTACAGCAGAGGAATGATGTCCCCATAACTTTGGGGAAGCATATTAGGCACCAATATCCCCCTCGCCCAGAGTACTGCACTGTAGCCAGAGTTGAGGCAAAAGGGAGAAAATGGCACCCTGGTGGGGGATAGGAGCAGCTCAAATGCGAGGGGGCAGAGAGCAAGCAGCAGAGTGTTAAGGACGGTCCAGGCTGAGCATTAACTGGTGGTGGAGAGGGTGGCCGGGGACAGGGTGAGCCAAGGCTCAGGCCATCAGGTTTGGTACAAGCAAAGAGCGGTCCTGGAGCAAGTGGTGGCCCAGCTGGAACATTAAGATTAGCCTGGAGCAAAGGGACAGCAGTATGAATTCGACCTTGGAACAATCTGTTCCAAGAGCATGTGAGCTGGACCCTGAGTGCAGAGTTCTACTAAAAGACGTGAGGAGTGTCGAAATGTGCTCTGACTTCCCTCTGTCATGCGGGTGCACAGGATAAAGCTCAGGCTATTGAGCTTTCAATGTAAAGGTGTCCTTATTGATATCCACAGCTGGTGAGATGCTGGAGCACTTACTGTGCAAAAGCTCTACATTGAGAATATTTTCTTCAAAGCACATTTCAAAGCATATACTTACAAAGCAGCTCTTGTGGAATGCCATTAAATCTGGGCATGATGCCAAATGGAACAGGACAGAGGATAGGGGTCTGGAGATACTCAAGGGCAGCCAGAGCATTTCCACCAATCACCACTGACGGGCTTTGGAGACGGCTCTGACCCCTAAACCCAGATTCCCAGAGGAGAGCTATGGCATAAGAAGGCCTTCAGAAGCTTGCTGTGTTCTGCTGTTATTTGAAAAGGAACATGCAGCCCAAGAGGCCAGAAATTCAGAAGACCTCTGGGTGGCTGTCTGGGATCAGAGAATCTAGAGCAAGCTGGCAGAAAAGGCACAGGAATAGGAGTGAGATGATGAAGAACCCGGTCCTGCCACGGCCAGTGACCAGCTGTTTGGCCCTCACTGGCTCTCTCGCTGACTCTCGGTTTCTTCCACCACCCGGCAGCGTTGATGTCTAATGCGCCGACCTCCCAGTAACGTGAGAATCAAATGAGATAGTAGGTATTTCTTGAAAAGGCTCAAGCTTACAGAAATAACACTATTTATCTTGTTGGATCATCTTTCAAAAATTACCAAGTCCCATGGGAAATTTACTGAGTGTGTATTATATCCCATGGACTGCTAGGCGCAAGGCAGATGTAAAGAATTATAATTTATTGTTCTACTCAGGGAGAAACTCATGAAAAAAATATGATATAAAGAGAGAATTACTATACCAAAAATAAGCATAAAGTCTCAGGAATATAAAAAGAAGACACAGGAAGGTTTGCTATAGCAATATTTGAACTAATGAGAATAACCTAAGAGTCTGATAATAAAGGACTAATTGAATAAATTGCAGAACATTCATACGATAGAAAACCAAAGGGCAATCAAATGGAAGTTTTCATGATGAAGTTTTTAATGATATGGAGAAATTGTAATGACAATGTTTAATGAAAAAGTAGTATACAAAGTAAGATTTGTGGAATAAGATAAGCTCTGCTAAAATTAATCTCAGAAACTCCATCTTCTGGCTCTGATGAATTACTGTACTGGATTTTCCCTTCCATTGTAAACAATTAGGAAATTAGAAAAAATATACGAAAAAATATATGAATATTTGCTTTGGGGTAAGCAAATATTTCTTAGAGAGGACAAAAACAACACTAATCATTTTTTAAAAAGCCAATAAATCAGATGTCATAAAAATTGAAAACTTCTGCTCTACAAAAGAAACCATTAAAAATAAAATCACAAACCAAAGAACTAGAAAAAATATTTGCAATACATATAACTGACAAAAGGTTTATATCTAAATATAAAAAGATCTCTTAAAATTAATGATAAGACAACCCATAAAATATATGCAAAAGATCTGAACAGACACTTCACAAAAGTAGATACATAAATGGTGAATAACCACATGAAAAAATGCTCAGTATCATTACCCACTAGGCAAATGCAAGTTAAAAACCACAATGAGCTGCAACCACACACATATTAGAATGTTTAAAATTAATGAAGGCTAAACATACTAACTGTTGGCAAAAAAATGTGTAGAAAATAGAACTCTCCTACATTGACAGCAGGGGTGTAAAATGGTGCAATCACTTTTAAAAATAGTCTAGCAGGGTTTTTAAAAATTTTAATAAAATAAAAGTACACTTGGTACATTTTTAGATGGCTTAGTACCCAGTTGTTCTGATCCTAGTTTTTACCTATGAGAAATAAAAACACAAGTCCATATAAAGACTTCTACATAAATGTCCACAGCAGCTTTATTCACAATAGCCCAAAATCAACAGGAATGTCAACAGGTGAATGATAAGCAAAATGTAGTACATTAATAATAGAATATACCATTTGGTAGTACTTCTCAGCAATATAAAGGAATACACATCACATGTAAATAAACCCCTCTTAAAACAAACAAACAAAAAGGAATCTAGACACAGATCTACCTTTCACAAAAATTAACTCAAAATGTGTCATAGATTTAAATGCAAACCACAGAACAATAAAACCCCTAGAAGATAACAGGAGAAAATCTACGTGATCTCAGGTTTGGTGATGACTTTTTAGATACAACATCAAAAGCATGGTCCACAGAAGTAATTGACAAGTTAGATTTCATTTAAATTAAAAACTTCTGTTCTGTGACAGACACTATCAAGAGAAAGAAAAAACAAGCCACAGACTGGGAAAAGAATCTTTGCAAAAACTCTTATGGACTGGTATCCAAAATACATGAAGAATTCTCAAAACTCAACAATAAGAAAACAAAAAACCAAATTGAAAAATAAGCAAAAGATCTGAGCAGACGTTTCACCAAAGAAGATACACAGATGGCAAATAAGCATATGAAAAGATGTTCAACATCTTATGTCACCAGAGAATTATAAATTAAAATGACAGTGAGATACCACTACACACCTATTAGAAAGGATAAAATCCAAGACACTGACAATACCAAAAGCATTTGAAAATTCAGAGCAACAAGAACTCTCATTCATTGCTGGTGGGAATGTGAAATGGTACAGCCACTTTGGGAAACAGTTGGGCAGCTTCTTACAAAACTAAAGATTCTCTTACCATATGATCTAGCACTGCTCCCTTTGGTATTTATCCAAAATGAGTTGAAAACTTATATCCACATAAAAACCTGTACATTAATGTTTATAGCAGCTTTATTTATAATTGCCCAAACTTGGAAGTTAGCAAGATGTCCTGCAATGGACAATGGGTAAACTGGTATATGCATACAATGGAATATTATTCACCACTAAAAAGAAATGAGCTATCATGCCATGAAAAGACAAGGAAGCACCTTAAATGCATGTGGTTAAGTGAAAGAAGCCAATCCAAAAAGAGATTCCAATGGCACTCTGTAAAAGGCAAAACTATGGAGACAATAAAAAGATCGATCAGTGGTTGCCAAGCATTTGGTGGAGAAAGGGATGAATGGGTCAAACACAAGGGATATTTGGGACAGGGAAATGAAACCATTGTGTATGACATTGTAATAGTGGATACATGCCATTATACGTTTGTCTCAATCCATAGAATGTACAACACAATGAGTGAAACTTAATGTAAGCTATGGACTTTAGTTAATAATAATACTGTATCAATATTGGCTCATCAGTTACAACAAACATAACACACTAATGCAAGATGTTAATTATAGGGGAAACTGTATCGGGGTAGGGGAGTATTTGGGAATTTTCTCTACTGCCTGCTTGATTTTTCTGTAAACCTAAAGCTGGTCTAAAAATAAAGTCTAGTCAAAAAGAAATTAAATATAGTATTGATAAAAATTCGAATGTGAATTCCAGTAACAAGCAATAAGAATACAAAAGCAATCAAATATTTGAGAAAGGAAATCTCTTTAGGAAATGAAAGAAATCAACTACCAACATCTGCAACAGTAGGGATCTATTTCAAAAATATTATGCCGAGGGAAAGAAGCCAGGCAAAAAAGAGTACATGCTGTGTGATCCCATTTATTCAAAGTCCTAAAACAGGCAAAACTAACCTCCAGTGACAAACCAGATCAATGGTTACCTGCGGCAGAGAGCTGGGAGAAGGTTTATTGCAGAGAAGCATGAGTGAGTCCATCAACCATTACTTTTTGGGGTGATGGAGATATCTTGATTGAGGTGTTGGTTATACAAAGTACTCACTTGTCAAAACTCTCATCTAACTGTGCACTAAAGATAGTTGTATTTTGTTGAATGTAAGCCATACCTTGATACATTTGATTTTTTTAAAAAAAAACTAGAGAAAAAAAAAACAAAACAGAGAAGCTCCAACCAGAGAGAGGGAAGGAGAGAAAGAGAGGAACAGAAGAAGGGAGGGAGGGTGGAAGTGAGAAAAAGGCAAAGGCAGAGATAGATGACTAGATATGATATAATATTAGTAATGATTCCTTTAGGAAATGGAATTGTAGGTAATTTTTGTTTTCTTCCAAAGACTTTTCTATATTTCCATTCTTTAATATTGAATATGTATTCCTTCTCTAATAAAAATGTTATATTAAAAAACAATAATCACACTATTGTAAGAAGAAAGGAAGGAAAGGAAGGAGGGAGGGTGAGGAAGGATAGTTCGATGTGACAGTCCAGAAACTATTCACGGAGGAGGTGATATTTGTGTTGGATCTTACAGCATCATCAGAATTCCATAGGATGTCACCAAGCATAGACAAGAAGAGAGATTATTCCACGCAGAACGAACAACTGCAGAACAGCATGTGGAGGACACACTGGTAATATGCAGAAATGAGCTTTCTCAAGATAGCACATTTAAGTTGTAAGGTCGAAAGGATGAAGCTTCTTTGTCACCAGATTCTTGATTGAAGCAGAGAGAAAGGTTCCACTCAAGTCGAGTGTTTCATGCATCACTAACGGAGGGACCATTCAGAACTTTCAAAAAAGAGATCCGCTGGGATGGGCATGGCTGCCCGCACCTCTGCAAGGAGCACCATCTGCAGCCTCCTCTGCACGTGGGAACTGGGGGTTGGCGAGTCCCGATACCCTGAGGTCCATCACCAAAGAATGATGATAATGACCTCAGTGAGTACCAGACTCCAGAAGCGGTCTCGGGCCTGGGCGGTGATTTCACACCATCTGTTACCAGAAGTTCACTTCTTACCTCAGGGCTTTCGTGTTTTCATTTGTAATAAATCCAGAAATTCAAAATCGGCAAGCTGTTTCATGGCTCTTTAGAGACCATTGCTTTGCTAAAGTGCTCTAAAATAAACCAAATACCATTTTTTTCCCTTGCATTGCAATTGTGTGTACACATACAAATTTTCTTTTCTTTTTCATTTTTTTTTATGTCAGCATATTACGTGGGGGTGCAAATGTTTAGGTTGCATATATTGCAACATACAAATTTTCTTTTTCTTTTAAACATAAAATTTCAAAACTGTACCTTTAACATGGGATTACTAATCTTTGACCCTCTTCAGTTTTGTTCAGTTACACATTTTCTTAATAATATATATATTTTTATTCTCTTTAACTGATAGTCTAGCTTCCTCATTTGCTGCATGGAATAACTCGTTTATTGTATCAACTTTGTTTCTAAAATGCTCAATATTGCACTATGTAGTGACGACTCAGTTCCCAGCAACCTTCTGTCTAGAGCCCACATCAGCATTATACAATTGCCCCACTGCTCATCTCTTCATCAATCTTGAGGATTTCAACATCTTTTAAGTAGTTTGCCCAGCAAACCTAATGCTATTTAGTACCCTGAACACAGTGCTTCTCAAACTAACCAACCCTGAAATCTCAGCAACAGTAAGTTGAGAGGGGGTAGGTCTTGCATTTCTAACAAAAGCCCAGGTAATGTTCACGCTGCCTCTTTGTGTGTCCTGTTTTGAATACCAAGCTTAGCAAGAGCTTCCTGCACACCAAGCTTTGATTTTTTTTTTTTCCAATAGATACCTTTGGGGCATGGCAGTCTCTTCAGACACATTTTATTTCTTTGACCTTGACTAAGAGATTCCTCAGACTCAACTGATCTAAATTATATTCCTAATTCCCACTGGTAACCTTGCATGCTTAAAACTTCTTGGCATCTTCCCCATCTGGAATATTCTTTCACTTCCGTATGTTTAGTTCAGCATGCTTACAAACAGCACCACCTTTTTCTGTATTAGACCTTTCAAATTCACACTCACCAATCTTTTTTAATTTGAATATTTTCCTCTGAGTTTTTTATCATGATGATAGAAAAGAAGATTGAAATACCTTCCTCTCTTCCATGTCAATGACAGAGACAGATGTACAAGTATAGATAGGTAGAGATAAGTAGATACATGAAGAAATGCGCACACACATTCACACACACTCACACACACACACACACAGAGCTGCTTAAGAAAAACACCAAAGATTGTCAACCCTTTTCAAGGCAAATAACACATTGGATATAGTCCAGCTCCACTAGACGCAAAACCCAATTCCATAAACAGTAGAAAAATAAAAACTAGTAATCATATATACTATATCTAAATGTACCAGCTATTTCAATCATTCCATGAATTGGGCTCTGTTTCACAAACAAAACTTTGCAGGTAGCCCACTGTTTTACGTGCTCTCAACTTTCTCTAGTCTCATTTGCCGGGTTTATGCTGCCTCATTCTTTCCTGAAACTCTGCCCTCGGGTTTTATATGTCCTTGTTCTGTGGCAATGTGCCTCCATTTTGAAAATTTACTTCTGGCCATCCCTGGGTGCTCCAGTACTTCCCCTGATATTAATAGGACTTTATCTCCACGAACTTGCTGGAGTATGTTTCCATAGATTTTGTTAAAACTTGGCTCATCTGTCTTCCCTTTCCACTCCCATTCTTATAGCTCTGCAATTATCAAAATTTTATAAACCTTGGAGCTCAAGGAATTTAGATATTTATCACAGGCTTAAAATTCACAATCCATCTCTTTGCTAGCCACTATCATTTTTATCCATGTAAGCAATATATCAAGCTCAATATGTCTATTTATTTCTCACCATCTTCATAGTCTACTGGTTTTCAATATACCAACCAGTCTCTCATGAGGGTGCCTGTTGTCAATGCACACAGCCAAGAGTTCTACAAATAGCCCCACTCTCTTCTGACACTTTCTCTCTCCTCCCCAGGCACCAATGTGAAAGCATAGTACAGGAACAGTATGGACAGTATGTTATTACTATAGTATTACATGGTACAGTATTATATAGTATGGTAATCCCATGTATTTGATAATTTGCAAAGCAACCTACATGTTTACTATGAGTCTTAGTTCAGGCTGTTTTAACAGAGTACCATAGACTGAGTGGTTTTAGCAGCAGATATTTATTTCTCACTGTTCTGGAGGCTGGGAAGTCTAAGATCAAGGCACCAGTAGATCCAGTGCCTGGTGAGGGCTTTCTTCCTGTTTTGCAGACAGCCATCTTCTCCTTGTATTAGTACATGGCTGAGATAGAAAAATCATCTCCCATGTTTCTTCTTATAGGGGCACCAATCCCATTCATGAAGGTGCCACCTCATGACTTAATCACTCCTAAAGGTTCTGCCTCCTAATACCATCACACTGGGGGGGTTAGGATTTCAACATATGAATTTGGGAAGTAGGGGCACAAACATTCAGTCCATAGTACTATGTTTTAAACAGATGGCAAAACATCCTACTAAATAAAGTATCACAAGAATGGAAAAACAAACACCGCATATTTTCACCATTAAATTGGTACTAATCGATCAACACTTATGTGCACATACGGAAGTAACATTCATAGGGTGTCGGACAGGTGGGGGGGGGAGAGGAGGGGATGGGAAAATTCACACCTAATAGGTAGGGGTCTGGGAGATGGACTTGCTTGTAGCTCTGACTCGGGTGGTGAAAAGGCAACTTATGTAACCAAAGCATTTGGAACCCCGTAATATGCTGAAATAAACACACACACACACACACACACCCATATCAGGTCTGATTTGAAATAAGTAATACCATTCCATTGCCATATTGCAAGCTTGAGTTCATTTATGCAATGTATAGTGTCATATTTATCCACTTATGTCATGTGTACTGGTTACTATCCGTAATCTGAGTCAAAAGTATGTTCCATTTTAGTTTCCAATTTCCTCTCATATGAAGTATTGGGCATCTTTCAACCGTTTTTACTCTTTTGCCCAGGTGATGGTTTCTGTCTGCTTTAAGACCAAGTTTTGGAATGTGTCTAGCTATTCCATCTGCCCTCATTTATATTAAACCTAACACTGTTTCATATTCAGAAAAATTTTAAAAAAATAAATAAATAAATGGCAAAAGAAAAAAAAAAAAGAAAAACCAACCTAACCTATATAAATTTCTATCTAAGGCTCACTAGAAAAAGAAGAAATACTTTAATTCTTACTATCTTAGACTACCTTACCATTACCTAAAACTTAGCAATGTTCCTAAATTTTATTGCAAATCTCTTGCTTGGCCAGTTCCCATTAGTGTCATACACACTGTGACACTGGTCACACACGACACTCTTTCTGAAATGAGAGGAAAGAGCAACCTGGGGACTTGACTAGGAGAAAGGAAAAGTTGGGAAACCCCACAGGATAAAGGGGTTGCCCCCCACCTTTGCCCAAAGCTCATATCCAACGTCACAAGCCCAGAGGACACCCAGCAACCCCGAGTTCAGCCCAAGCATCAGCATGCAAGGGCCGGAGCAGAAGGAGGACAGAGGGGAACACACGACGTCAGATTTGCCTCTCCACCTCCAAAGCTGAAGACGGTCACGTGGCTGCCTGGGACAGCTGGCGACAGGAAGGACTTGTCTACAAAGCTGCCCCAGGGAGCTGCCAGGATTGGGTCCCAGGGGACCCAGGGCTCACTGCTCTCACCCCAGAACATTCCCTCTGGCGCCTCCAGCATAGGACAGTCACAGACTGCTCACGCTGAGCCTCCCCTGATGCAGAAAGGGAGCCCCTGGCTGCAGTGCCAGTGGGAGCGCCATCCCAGTGGAAGCGGTCCCCAGAGCAGTGCTCCAGCAGAGAGAAACCCATAACGTGCAGGAGTCAACATCATACCCCCGAGGGCTCTGTTCTCAGCTCCCGACTGCAGAAGCCTCATTCACATAGCGAAGCTCTGCCAAAAAGGAATTGAGCAATGAGTTCCTCTAACTTAAAATGCGGTCTTTAAGAGTGAGCTCAGGTATCTCAGGAAACTTCCTTTTTATCTTTCATCCTCTCTAATAATTACACTTGCCTTTGCATGGGTGTACCTCGTGTTCTCTCTCTCTCTCTCTCTCTCTCTCTCTCTCTGGATTCTAAGGTTAGGTGTCCTTCCTGACTTTTCTTCCTTCCCAATTCCAACTCGGTCTAAATGGCACTCACATACCCCTTTCCCTGGCTATGCAAGATGCTTTCCTCCCCCATGCCCTAGAGAGCCCTTAGCTGTACACCCAGCACACTTTGATGTGTGACAGGCCCTATTTAAATGTTCCACAGATCTCCGTGAGCCACCTGCTACGTGCGGGTCTGCAGTAGCCTCCCTGTGCTTTCAGATAACAAGCTTTAGTCCAGCTTCTGTGGACATGGTTTTCCCATCACTACTGCTGTGTCCCCTCCCTGCTCCAAGTCGGTCCCCACTGCCCGATCACTCACAGTGTATGTCCTGAAGCACACACCTCCCACCTCTAGCCAGCAGGTCTGTCTCTGCACTGGGCTTTGCAGAGCAGAACGGCTGGTGTTTGCAGCTGTTTGCCGGATACCACCTCAAGCTCCAGCCAAGGTTTATCTTATGTCCCTAAATGACCACAAACTGTCCCAAACCCATCTCTGACTCTCTCATCCACAGAATCTCAATAGCTGAAAAAGAACATCATACCATCACCAATTACCTCTTTATGAGGTTCTTATATAATAACCTCGGTATGTCTCATAGTCTGTTTTTCTTTCTGCAAACCTTCCTTTTATCAAACTATTTGAAAATCAGCTAATACAACCATCAATTTCCTTATTTCTTTCTCTCTCTCTTTTTTTTTCACTTTTATGGGTAAATAAATACAAGTTGCCCTTCCTTGCCTTCCTTATAAAAATAAAGATCTTTCAATCCCCCCCTAAAAAAACTTCAATCTTTTATCTTTCCTCATATCAACTCCTCCTGAGCTGTGATGTACCTTCGCATCTCTGTCAAGCCTTAAGTGAGGGGACAGTCTCAGGATGAAGTGTCCCCCCTCTTCAGCCCTCCCTTGCCACTCCCTGACACCCCACTGCATTCCTGGGTTGCCCCTGAACACTCTTTGTTTTGTCCTATGTTTTCTCTTCCTTAATCATGTCCTGCAATAGGTCCCCAAGTCCCCCCTTGAAAGTGGGAGCCTGTTTTGTCACCTAAGTGACCGAGTTCCTCAGAGGCAGCAGGAAATAGCGCCATTATTCCAGCTTATTTACAAAATGCTCATGCTCACAAGCACATCACTTAACCAAGTCAACAATTCTGCCTCAACAGACATAGCAGAAAATGAGACAAACTGAATTTTGTCTCTTACCTCGAGAAGCAGAAACTAAATCTCTCCATTATCTAATTTACAGGGCCCTCTCCCACCTCTCCCAGCAGATGCTCAACAAATGCCTGTTTGCCAGCACCTAGTACGCACCAGCCCAGCAGGGAGGGCTGGTTATACTAACACCACTTCCTCCAGTTGGAAGTCCATTGATATTAATACACTTTTTTTTTTATTTTCCGGGCAGAGAAAAGGAAAATGTCTAGCAGAACTGGATTCCAAACAAGTTCATGAATGAAAACAGCAGTGAAGACACAAGCTAGCTATGAACAGTATCCCAGGGAGAAACACAGGCAAAGACATAGCAATTATTCTAAAATTAGAGAGGAAATAATATGTTCAATGTTACTGAGATGTTATTTCTATTTTAGAATGTCTTTAACATAATTTTGTTACAGATATATTAGTGTTCAAGGAAAACTGCTGAATGAATATGTGGGTGAGGAATAAAAATGGAGAAAAAATGGGGATGTTAATAAGAAGAGACAAGACTTAGGAGCACAGAATGTGATTAGCTTGATTTCCAGTCTCCCACAATCACTGGTTAAAAATCAAATACAAACTCATCTGGGGTTAGGCTACTCGTGGCACAGAGAACACTGATTTAAAGCAACAATGTTCTGATTATCCATTCAAACATTAGAGACTACCAAACTGCCAAATACGTCATTTATAATCAGACCCCTATGGAAACTTAATATGTTATTATAAAATGCAGATGAAATAGTAACAGGAGGTCCTAATCTTCCACGTTTTGTCATGTTTGATGTTTAATTATATAGTTGTAATACCCCCATTAATTTTTGGCATCAAATTAGTGTCATGTAAATAAGAAATTATTACCAGTACTGACATTCAAATGTTCTCTTTTGTTTTTGCAATTATCACTGGCAGAGAAAGCATTTTTTTCCTTAATGTTTCTATTGTACAACCATGGACATTTCTCAGACCGCAAAAATATCTGAGAACAGTGGATTATGTTCCAACCAGAAAAATGTTTGCAATGGGGAAAAAAATCAGAGAACTAAAATAAGCTTAATTCTCTTTTAAACTGCATAAGGAAGATAAAGCCAGAAAAAAAAAGAAAAAAGAAAAAAACCTGTCTTGCTTGAATTTTTGCTCTCCTAAGATGGAAAGCAGCTTTGAAAAAATAATGCTCCATGCAGTTACTCTTGAAAAAGTCAGTTTCGACTTCAGTAGGCACAGATTGACACCCCTTTCAATAATTTTTTTAACTGGAGGTTTTTGCTATTTAATGTCATATAAGGTAAGGATTTAATAGCTTCTACTGCCGCATTATCAAACATCACTTGATTATGTTCCTACTGGCAGTTTTTTAAAAAGCATTTCTGGATGGATTAGCTTTCTTTTCACTTCATCAGACTTTGCAAGATTGTTTCCATACGAGGACTAAGTGAAATGGTGGTTTAAAAATTACCAATATTGTCATTTACAATTCTTTTTCATTTTTCCCCTCCATGCACATAACACACACAACAAAATAATTTATAAGACTGTTTTTAGGTATATCTAAAGAATCCCAGAATGCTAGAACAGTCCTTAAAAGATTGTGGTATAGATTTCTAAGCATACCCCAGTATCTGCTCTCTCAAAACACCCTTGGATGTTAGCCCATCCCATGGCTGCCCAGGGTACGGATTACATGTGTCAGCCTCCCTTGCAGCTAGGGGTGGCACGGGACTAAGTTTTAGACAACAGGATGGGTGGGAATGTGATGGTGCAACTTCTAGAATATGTTCTAAAGGGGAGGACGGATACCCCTTCCCGCCTTTCCTCCATCCTGCAGCTGGGAAAGTGGACTGGACTCTGAGAGAGAGAACCACACACTACAGAGGCCAGAGCAGACAGCTAGAAGGGGTCCTAGTTGCCTACGTCTGGATTTTCATGTAAGACAGAAATGAAGTTCTACCTTCCTGCCAGAGCAGACAGCTGGAAGGGGTCCCAGGAGACTGTGGACACTTTACACAAGCCCATGAGTTTCCTACGTCTGGATTTTCACGTAAGAGACAAATGAAGTTCTATCCTCCTAAACCACCATTTTGAGAACTCTGTTACATGCAACCAAGGCTATATCTAACGCATAAAGATGTCACAGATGAAGAACCCAAGCCGGGATGAAAACCTAGAACCTACTAGTCCCCCCCAAATCCAGTGTTCTTTCAACTCTACCAGATAATCTTACCAGATATTGTTGTTATACATTTAAAAACTATGAATACGGTCTTATTATTTTACTATAGTCCAAATAGACCTCATTCTTTCTTGCTTATATTCTTGCTAATAAAGGAGAATATGACCTCTAGGAGGCAAAACACCTGCCTAAAAAGATCTTTCTCTCCTTCTAAATTTTCTTTATGTATGGGCCACATCCTTTGTGTATATGTAGTGGGGTGGGGACAGGGGGATGAAATGCAGACGGCAATACAATGGAGACTCAGCCATCCCATACTGCAGGCCTGTGTCTGAACACCCATTCTCTGCATTACAGCTGTTTAACTTCCCTAAGCCACTGTATTCTAGTGATGCTAAAGAGACCTTCATCTTCCCTCACACTATTGCTGCAGAAATTAATTGAGATAACTAAAAATGGACCTAGCATTGTACCTGGCACATAAGAACTGCTCAATAAATACAGCTGTTTGCTTTCTTTCATGTTTTTGCATATTTATTCATTCAAGAACTATTTATAAAGTACCTACATACTATGTGTCAGGCACTATGCCAACCACTGACGAAGGACGTAAGCAAGTCAAAAAAAAGATGACTGCCCTCCTGCAGCTTTCTTGGTAGATGGCAAAAAATGCAGTAGTAGCAGAGGAAAGGCAGTTTCAAAGAATAAGATTTTTTTTTAATTTTTAAATTTCTTTTCATAGGATGAATTAACGCCTTTTGCAACAATTTGGATGGAACTGGAGACCATTATCCTGAGTGAAGTATCTAAAGAATGGAAAAACAAACACCACATGTACTCGCTATTAAATTGCAACTGACCAATGAGCACACGTGCACAGAGGGAAGTAAAACTCAGTGGAAATCAAGCAGGGAGGAGTTGGAGATGGGTGAAAACCTACCTAATAGGTGCAATGAACGCTATTTGGGTGTTCTCAAGCATTACAAAATTCTGTGACAAAAGCGATCCATGTAACCAAAAACATTTGTGGCCCCTTAATATTTTGAAATTAAAAAGAAATGTACAAAAATAAATAAATAAATTTCTTTTCATGAGGCAATGCATGCTGATTGTAGAGTTTTTACAAAATATAGATAAGCAAAAGTAGAGAATGAAAGTTATTCCTAATCCCACTAATCAGAAATAATTACTGTTAATATTTTGGAATATATCTTCCTTATCTTTCATTCTATCTCTGTGATACACATTCCTCTATTATAAACATAAAGGTTACAGAAAATATACAAAATATATTATAAATTGCCTTTTGTAAACTTCTTTTCTCACTTGAAATTCATGAAAAAAAAATGTATGTCACTACCATTTCAATTGCTGTATAGTATTCCTTTGCCTGGATGTACCAGAATTTATTTAACAGTCCCTATTTTGGGATATTTATTTTTTCTATTAAAATTAACACTGAATGATACTTTCATAGAGAGACTTTCCTAATTGCCCACAACTAAATAGCTCCCACTCCCCACAATTGTTCCTTGCTTCATTTTTCTTCACTGGATTTAAAATTTTAAAATTATACCATACGTGTTTTGGTTTAGTGCTTATTTTCCCACCAGAATCAAAGCCTAACACAACCACTGACTTTGTCTTCTTCAATGGAGAACCTCCAAAGTCAAGAACTCTGCCTGGCCTAGAGCAGATGTCAATAACTACTTATTGAATCAATGAATGAAAGAGTAAATGTCGTGATGAGCATTCTCAAAAGAAATATTTATGCCTATAAAACAACTGTCTTAAAATGAATTCATTTTTAAAAATCTGGGTCAAGGGTATTAACACTGTTAACTCTTTTGATGTGTGTTGCCAAAATATTAATATTAGACAAAAAGGTTTTTATAATTTACCCTCTCCAAAAGAGAAAGAGTTCGTTTCTCTGCATCCTCACCAGTATTTGGTAGTATCATCTTTAAAACATTAAAAGTTTTACTATTCTTTTAATCTTCATCTATTTGATTGTTAATAAAATGAACCTTTTCATGTATTTATTGCTCATTAATATTGGAGAGAAGATAATTAAGGGAAAAGTTTGGAAATAGTTGCTTCTTTGTTCAGGCTTAATATGTGACAAGTAAGTTCCATCAAGAAACAAAAATGAACAGAAAGAATACTTATTGCAGCAAAGGATTTAACCAAGTAGATTTAGTGTTATGAAGAATTTGGCACCACTTGAGTTTTTGAAAATTATTTAAAAATTATATATTTTAAACTTCTATCTAAATTCATGTATATGCATATATGAGATAATATTCCAGAAAAATTTACATCAAAATATAAACAGTGCTTCTCTCTAGACTGTAAGATTATGGATAATTTTTTATGTTTTTCTCACCATTAATCTGTATTTTCTAAAAGTAACATGTGTTATTTAAGTATTTAAAAATAACACAAATTATAAAATATAAAATCACTTACCTGGGATCTGTGATTTAATACTATTTAGGGCTTCTTTAATTTTATTAAAATAGATTTAGAAGTACCCACTCCAATGTTTTATGGTTGTGGTTCAAGGTTTATTTCTGAAAGAAAATGGTATATTTTGCATCCAAATCTGAAACTGTTTAGGTATATTTTCACAGCTAGCCCATGTATAAGACCATCTTGCTATCCTAATTGTACAAATCACAAACTCACTTCCAGAACTCCAGAGGTAAAATGCTAGTCCAGACAGAAGCAAGTTTTCATTACTAAAGTGGAACAAAGAATTTCTCCCTTATTTGGAACGGGTGAGGCAGTGTATTAAATATTTACAGATAGATGCTCCTTAAATTTAAAGGCTGGGACCGGAGTTGAGTTAGGAGGAAAAGGGTCACATAAGCTCTTCTAATTGATGCTTTGTAGATTAAAGGATAAACAAACAAAATCTAATAAAATAGTTTAGAGGAAAAATTGGAGATCACCAGATGCTACAGTGTAATGGTAAACAAACAACATGCGCTCTAGAACCAGACTTCCTTGTTCCAAATCCTGCTGTATAATCTGTATAAGTTATTTAACTTCTCCTGTGTCTCAGTTTCCCTATTTGCCAAATGGAGATAATAGTAGCTACTTCTAAGGATACTCACTAGGATTAGATTCAGTAAATTATAGCTAATAATAGTTTCATAGAGAAGAAATATAGAATGATATTTATGAGCCCAGCTTTGAGTTGATGATCTGTGTGACTCAGGTCAAATTACTTAAACTCATTATGTTTCAACTTCTAATCAGCAAAACAGGTATAATAAAATATTCTCTATGGTGTTATAAGAATTAAAGGAAATATTTTAGGTTGGCGCAAAAGTAATTGCAGCTTCAGCATTGTTGAAATTTGTTGGTTGATACTGGAATACATTCTTAAATGAATGCTGTTATGTTATACATAATTTTAATGCACATTTCTTGCTTTATGCTTTTTTGCTAATGACTTGTTACTTGCTGTTTATTTTATATTTATTTTAGACTACGGAAATCATGTTAGACAAAAGCAAATTCGAGGGATTTTCTTATTCAAGTTCAAAATGGGTCGTAAAGCAGCAGAGACAACTCACAACATCAACAACGCGTTTGGCCCGGGAACTGCTAACGAACGTACAGTGCAGTGGCAGTTCAGGAAGTTTTGCAAAGGAGACAAGAGCCTTGAAGATGAGGATCGCAGTGACGGCCATCGGAAGTTGACAATGACCAATTGAGAGCAATCATCAAAGCTGATCCTCTTATAACTCCATGAGAAGTTGCCGAAGAACTCAGGGCCGACCATTCTATGGGTCATTCGGCATTTGAAGCAAATTGGAAAGGTGAAAAAGCTCCATAAGTGGCTGCCTCATGAGCTGACCGAAAATTTAAAAAAATCTATTTTGAAGTGTTGTCTTCTCTTATTGTACACAACAACAAACCATTTCTCAATCCATTGTGACGTGCAACGAAAAATGGATTTTATACAACAACCAGTGACAATCAGCTCAGTGGCTGGACTGATAAGAAGCTCCAAAGCACTTCCCAAAGCCAAACTTGCACCAAGAAATGGTCACGGTCACTATTTGTTGGTCTGCTGTCGGCCTGATCCACCACAGCTGTCTGAATCCTGGCAAAACCATTCCATCTGAGAAGTCTGCTCAGCAAATCCATGAGATGCACCCAAAACTGCAATGCCTGCAGCTGGCATTGGTCAATACAAAGGGCCCAATTCTTCTCCATGACAACGCCCCACCGCACGTTGCACAACCAATGCTTCAAAAGTCGAATGAACTGGGCTACAACGAAGTTTTGCCTCATCCACCATATTCACCTGACCTCTTGCCAACCGGCTACCACTTCTTCAAACCACTTCTTCAAGCATCTCAACAACTTTTTGCAGTGAAAACACTTCCACAACTGGGAGGATGCAGAAAATGCTTTCCAAGAGTTCGTCAAATTCTGAAGCATGGATATTCACGCTACAGGAATAAACAAACTTGTTTCTCATTGGCAAAAATGTGTTGATTGTTATGTTCCTATTTTGATTAATACAGGTGTGTTTGAGCCTAGTTATAATGATTTAAAATTCAGTTTGAAACTGCAATTACTTTTGCACCAACCTAATAATAAAGAGCCTGGCACGTCATACATGTTAAGTAAGTATAACTGACATGTTTGCAGCCCTGGATTCAACCTTTACTGTTCTATGTCTGGCTCTCTGCCTCAGGAGGCTGATCCGTGTGGACTGTATCCTTGAAATCCCCTGACCTATGGCTTTCAGCTGGGTTCAGCCAGTAGGGAACCAGCAAAAGACCAGAGGGAGAGAAGGAGTGAAGTTAGGATATTTATTCTTCCAGCTCCCTTCTTATGAGGTTTTAATCTGGCTGTGCCTCTAAAAAAGAAAGTAAATGCTCTTAAAGCAGCTGGATTTACATAAATCTCTCTCCTTTTGAGGTTCATTAAGCACTGTCTCTCTCTCAGAACTAGAGATAGTAACAATGTCAACTTCTCTTGGTTCTTAACGCTATATCTTATGGTCCTTCGTGGAACCAATGCAGTGCAGACAGCTCAAAATATCAACGAAGTGTTTGGGAAGGATGTGGCTGATGAATTCACAGTACGTCGATGGTTTGAGAAGTTCCATTCTGGTGATTTTAATCTTGAACATAAGCCACATGGGTGACCTGAGAACAAGGTAGGTAATGATGAGCTAAAAGCTGTAGTGGAAGCGAATCCATCTCAACCTACGTGTGAATTAGCAGCATCTTGAATAAAAATGAAGTGCCGAAACACAGTCTAAAACCGAATATTCATCCAGAAAAGCTAATGGTGTCTGTTTGGTGGTCCAGCACTGGTATTATCCACTACAGCTTCATGAAACCTGGTCAATCAATTACAGCGGATGCCTACTGCAACCAACTGGATGAAATGATGAGGATGCTTGTGATTAATTAAGCAGCCAAGTTTGGTCAACAGAGACAGGCCAATCCTCTTGCAAAACAATGCTCGACCATGCACAAACAACACTGCTCAAACTATAGAGGCTGAACTTGGAAACTCTGTCATCCACCGTATTCACCAGACCTTGCATCAACCGGCTACCACTTCTTCCAGGCTTTGGACCTTTCCTTTGCAAAGAAAAATATTCATTTCTCAATGAGCTGTGGAAAACAACTTTTGTGATTTCCTTGCCACTGGCTCTCCAGTCTTCTTCCCTGCTGGCATAAACATGCCATCGTTAAGATGGCAATACTGTGTCAATAATTTAGGTACTGCTTCTTCTTGGAGATATAATAAACTACTTTTTTTTGTTGTTGTTGTTGAGACAGAGTCTCACTTTGTTGCCCAGGCTAGAGTGAGTGCCGTGGCGTCAGCTTAGCTCACAGCAACCTCAGACTCCTCGGCTTAAGCGATCCTACTGCCTCAGCCTCCCGAGTAGCTGGGACTACAGGCATGTGCCACCATGCCCGGCTAATTTTTTCTATATAGATTTTTAGTTGACCATATAATGTCTTTCTATTTTTTTAGTAGAGACGGGGTCTCGCTCAGGCTGGTCTCGAACTCCTGACCTTGAGCGATCCACCCGCCTCGGCCTCCCAGAGTGCTAGGATTACAGGCGTGAGCCACCGCGCCCGGCCAATAAACTACATTTTTTATTCAAAATTGGACAATTCATATTTAATGACCTAATACTTCTAACTCCTACATCTCTGTCCACTATGCAGATGTCCCCCTGAATTTCAGACATACACCTAACTCTACTGGACATCTCCATCCTGATATCTCACAAGAAACTCAAACCCAACATACTCAAAATATAATTCATTGTCTTTCCCCACAAACTCTGTGCTTGCCCCTCGGTTTGCAATGTTGGTGGCCACCACCTAGGATGTTACTCAAGAGGAAACTGAGTGACCCAGGACTCGTCCCCTTGATCACTCTCCATATCTAATCAGTAGCCAAGCACACATATTTCCCCTTTTCTGGAATTCATGTAACAGATATTTTTAACAGACTCTTGTTTACATGGAAGAGTAACAGAAGAGAATGATATAATCAAATACCTATTCTGATTAAGTTACCGAGAGTGCTAATTTTCAAATAATTAGAGTATACCAAAACATACAATACAAACATAAGGATAAGATAATCTTTCTTATACTTTTTTATTATTTAAGGAAAGTCTGAGCAAAATTATAAATAATCAGTTAAGTCATACTTAACTACATGTTTCTGGGTGCTTACGTGAGTACATGTGCATGTATGTGTGTGTGAGCATGAATGCATGAGTGTGTGCATGTGTGTGTGTCTCCTGACTTCTGCAAATAAATTGGAGAAGTCAATTTGTTGGATGGAGAAGAGATAAAGAAGGTATACGAAAAAGGGCTATGTGGGGGGTGGGGGGGAGAGGGGTCTGACTTCCCACCCAATAACCACTCCCCGCCACTCCCTTCCACCATCTTTATTAAGAAGAGGCTCCCAGTTTTGATGAGTTATGAGCAGTCCTGTGCTTCAATGAAGTCCAGATGGCTCCAGCCTCAAGAAGGGACATTTTCCATTTCCCTTGTCAGCAACCGGTTTAGGAATAGCCACGTGGAATTCTCTGGCCAATAAGGATGAGTGCAATGGGAAAGAGCTTTTCAGAAACATTTTGCTGCTCTTAAAAAGATCCATAAGGTCAAGTGCTCCATTCTGGCCCTTGAATTATTATTATTTTTTAATGAGGATATGGTGCCTGGAACTGTTGGTGGCATTTTATCACCTGGGATTGAAGCTAGAAGCTGGGGATGCAGAGAGGAAAGATGGAAGGAACCCGGGGACCTTGACCATGCTGTTGAGCTGCTGCACTAACCAACCCTTCAAGTTTTTTATGTGAGATAAATCCCCTTACTATTTAAGACATTCTGACTTGGTTATTCTCTTAGTTAGGGCTGAACTCATCGTAAGTGATAAAGACTAAGCATGAGTGCTTTCTAGTTTTCCTTTTGTTTTGTTTTAATATTACAAAGTACATGTTTATCCTTTCTTCTCTCATAAAAAGAAAGCTACAGGAAATAATTTTATGTATTAATATTTTTTCCCTTTTGGATATAAAACAAACAGAAGTTAGATGCACCAAGGAAAGTAGGAGAAAAAGCTCCAACTGACATAAAGAAAAAGGTCAAAGAAATAGCATGTTTAAGTGTCTTTCAAAATGTATTGTTTTCATCGCTCTAGTCCTTAAGAGTTTTGTCAAAAGCAGTTAGTTGATTTGTCTTCAATTGACTTAATGCTGGGACTTTTCAAAGTAAAAAAAAAATGGACAAATATGAGTGTCAACTACTATCATTCAAGGTCCTACTAAATTACAACATATCTGAGATTCCAACGTGTAGGACTCTGCAATCCACTGGGCCAACTTAGGAGTCATAATTCTTGAATAAAGCCAGGAAGGTTATGCAATTCATTTTCAAACTAAACAAACTGAATCTTTAATCACAGGGCAATTATCAGCAAGCTGTTCTTTTGCAATTACTGCTTCCATCCATGGAAGTATTTATTATACTGTGACATCTAAAAATAAATTCTAAAGTCTCCCCAAAACAAATCTGTACCTTAAGTTTACTTCTTAGCATAGGTGTTTATTCATCTCCACTTCAGAAACTTATATCTCTAAAAAATCCATTTCAAATATTTAGGGAAAAAGTGATTTCTGCCTAGGTGAAACATGATTTTCCCCATAGACTTTTTTTTAAAACTAATTAATTATTCTGATTTTTTAAATTTTCATATAAATCACAACTCTTCTAAAATACAGAGTAATATACATGATTTAAAATTTGGAACATTAACATTAATGTGAAATTAAACTAGTGGTATGCAGCTGTTCCCCCTAAAAGACAATAGAGTGAATCAATACTTTTCAGTCTATTTTCAAAGAGGATAGAACAATGAGGAAATGAGTATATCTGTAACAGAAATGTTTAATTAGACCCCAGAATGAGATTCCTAAATAAGGATGCATTTCTTTTTTTTAATTACTGACAAATTATAATTGTGTATATTTATGGAGTGCACTCCCATGTTTATTGCAGCATTATTTACAATAACCAAGTTATGGAATCAATGTAAATACCCTTCAACCCATAAATGAATAAAGAAAATATGGATGCATTTCTAAGGAAGACTGTGATGGGTACATTTTCTTCCTAAGTTTGTAAACTAAAAATAAAATCCTAAATCTCTCCTCCCCACTGACTGAATGGATCCCCTCTTAGCCCAAGGGGACCCCAGAAAAACCCTAAAACTGAATTCCATGAACTGAAAAAAAAATCCTAAGCCCCCTACAGACTGAATATACCCCCTCTTGGCCAAAGGGGACCTCAGAAAAACCTTAAAACTGAGTTCCTGGCCATGAAGCAAAGAAGGTTGGACACCCCTGGGACAATAAGATACTAAATTATTAACAGGACCTAAGGCCATGCAGGGCAAAGGTTAAAATTACCTGTAGGCCACCAATTACTTAACAGATCCCTTGAGTCCAGTGTACATCCGGTGGCTTGTCTGTGATTAAAAAACTTCCATCTTAACTTAAAACAGTCCAAGGCTTTAGACAAAAGCTGTATTTATTTAACCAATGACAAATCAAAGAATCTCTGAATCTACCCATAACCTGAAAGCTCCCCTCTCCTTGAGAGGCCCTGCCTTTTCAGGCCAAACCAATTTACACTTTCCATGCACTGATTTATGACTTTGCATGTAATTCCTGTCCCCATGAATGTATAAAATCAAACTCTAACCTGGCCTCCTTGGGCACCTTTTCTAGGACTTCTTGATGCCATGTACTGGGGGCCAGTAGTCACACACATTCTGCTCAGAATAAACCTTTTAATTTATTGTACAGAGTTTAGGGTTTTTTTTCCATTAACAATTCCCAGCCATTGCAACAGAGGTAAAGTTCAGAAAAAGGGCAAGGAAATGTTTTATGTGTTGTCCCTTTAAAACCGCCCACCCTTTTTGGAAATTAAAACCTGTATTCCTTCACTGGGGCCAGTAATCAACGGGGCAGGAAAATGTCCTTTGCTATTTGTTTTCTAGTGTCCTAAACCACAGGAGATGGACCAACAGAATTGTCCAGAGAAAGGTCACGAGATCATCTTCACCAGAGATAAGGTGACATAAACCACCAATTATAGTTAAACAACAATAGCCTGAAGCCACAACATGTGACACTGGTCCTGTAGACCCAAGCCCAACTGCCGAAACCTCCCCTTTAAAAAACCCTGTAATTCTGCTCAAAGACAGGATGGTGATCTTTTAAGACATTAGGCTGCCGCCTTCTTCATTTGCAGGCAAATTAATAAACTTCTCTTTCCTTTTCCTCAAACCACTTATCCTTGTTCTTCGTTCTCACTGATTCTGCCTCGTGGACAAGTATTGAACTTTTGGTAACACCATGACAGAAAGGGAGATCAGACATACCTTGTTATGCCCCCTCCCTTTGGGAGTTGACATAACAGTAACGTTAAAATAGAAAACATGAGACTGGCAAAACAGATTCTTTTTGGCAATAAGATAACAAATTAGAAACAAGACCTAAGGCCACACAAGGCCAGGGTTAAGCTGCATCCTATAATCCATAAAATCTAGTTCAACAGGTCTCTGTTTTTGCTGGCATGGTATCACATGGTATGTTAGCTTGGGCATTTCCTCCTACTGACTCCATCGTTTTAGACAGAGCTTAACTCTCTCAACCAACTGCAGCTAAAGAATATCTAAATCTGCCTATGACTCGTAAGCCCTGTTTCAAGATATTCTGCCTTTTCGGGCTGAACCAATGTATACCTTCCATGTATTATTGATTTATGTCTTTGCCTGTATCTCTTGCCTCCCTGAAACGTATAAAAACAAACTGTAATCTGATCGCCTAGGAACCACTTACTCAAGGTTTTTTGGGCTTGCGCATCCTTGGACCACAGTCATTCATACCGGCTCAGAATAAACCTCTTTAAATTATTTTACAGAGTTTGGGTTTTCCATTAACATGTTTATGATTTTTTTTGTATCCCACAGAGATCATGGCAAGGTCCTGCCACATCATCTCATTGGAGCTTAAGGTTCCATATAATGGACCAGAGAAAGGGAGATCCACCCTCTGCACTGTGAATTAAAACCAGCATGGTCAGACCTCAAGATGAAAGACAAGGGCAGACCTCAAGTTGCCCCAGGAGCTCGGAGGTGATGGAGGTGGGTATTCTCTCCATAATTATACTGCTAAATCACGTCCACATCCACAGACCGACTGGCCTGCTGGGAAAACATTACCTTCCTCCTCCTCTGCCCCCAGCACCTCTAAGCAGAATGATGGTGTAATAAAAGCAGTGCAAACACAAGTGTAGGAATCTAAAATGAAAAGTAGTAAAAAGGCTGGAATAAAAAACGATAAGTGAAAAACAAATAGATAAAACACTTGCCAGAGACAGTATAAAAGTTACCATTTTTTTTTTCCTCAAGAATCTATGAGAAATGCTGTTACCATTCATATAAAAGTAGTAAAGTTCTGGTACACCTTAGAATCATTTCCTAAACAACTAATACATGGCAAGTACCTACATATAAAATTTGAATGCTAGGAGGAACCTCTGGAAGTCCAATGCTTTCTTTGGAAAGTTAATAATCCTCTACTCCCTCATTATATATATGATAAACCAGCTGTAATTAAGCAGAGCCCATATATATATATATATATATATATATCTTAGTTATCTATATCTAGAAATTGAATCTAAATAATATGTTATCTATTCTCTGAGAACAATTGGACTATGATACTCTCACTTTACTGAACCATCCACGTGTGCTGCCAATGAAGACTTAACTCAAGGAAAAAGACAGAGGCACAAGAGGTTCAGGATTGAGTCCAGGCAGACTCTGTGAAATTTATACATACTAGGGAAGGGCCAAGGGCTGGAGATTGAGGAATAATGAGCTTCCCAGGAAGGAATTTATCCTAAAAGGGAGAGTAAGTAATCAGGGTATGCACTAGGCACTGGAGGGGAGGGACACTTGTGAGAAAGATACATTTCCCATCTCTCAATTCCCTCAAAGCTTTGCCTCCATAAAGTAATAGGGTGCTAGGAAAAGGGAGCCCAGTTACAATAAAGCTGGTTTCCACAGAAAAATCTCAGCGGCACTAGACACAATCAGTACTACTTTGAAATGAAGAGGTCAGTGTGGAGAACAGTATTGGATGGGAAGAGATTCTGTCCAATTCAGCAGAGTGGCTTTAGTGCACGGGCACAGTTCAACTTCAAAGCTGTCAGACTCAGCAACAGTCCCGGCGTCACCATCTGCAATCGCCTCTGACTGCAGCAGAAAAGCATCACAGGACCAAAGGCGATCACAGCAGGAGCCACCACCCTCAGCAGTGGCACGGGTCACGCCAAGGGTGAGAGGTGGCCCCAGCAGCTTTGCAGGCAGCAGGAAGCACCATCTTTGGCAAGGGCACTATTTCCCAGACACGAGAGTCTATCTCTGGACTTACCCAGTCAGTTAAGCTACTTAGGAGAGTTATCTTTAGCTAAACTAATATGTAGAAATTATTTTGATCCCTGATCACCACAAATTTTAAAACAAACAAAAAAAAAATTTGTTTTTGCTTAAGAAAATCTGCAAGAACAGCAGACCTTTGGCATTTAGGGCTTTAATATGTTTGGTCTAAATTTTTCATAAGCAGCCCTGAAATTCAACTTAATGTAGTAATTTGTGAATTTTTGAGACACAAATCTGAACCAGGGGTGTTGTGCAGAAGTGACTGAGGCCAGGTGGCCAACCACACGTCTACATTTCAGCACAGGCTTGCTGAAACTCCCAATTCTGCTTAGGAAAGTATTACACTCGGAAGACCCTGCCTTGTTAGAATGACAGTCCTTTCACTATAGCAACAGTGACAGTGAATAAAATGTTAAATTATCTGTGTGATTGTCTATACCTTGTTAATAACTACCCTGAGCTATGGAATTAAATGTTAATGCAAGGATAAATCCATTCACCTAATATTCTACTGAAACTGGACAACAAATCTTGGAATTAAAGCTGGCAAGGATTATATTAAGTCCCTTTCTGCTTTGAACAAGTCCATGGACTAAAACAACACAATCTCAGGAGTAACTAGAAATCTACTCAGTTCATAATAGAAAGGAAATGTTTCTCCGGATTAATGGCACAAACAGCAACTCAACAAATTATCCTAAAGCCCATTTATCTTGTAGTGTTTTAGTGTGGAAACATGCAAACAAGAGATTCGGAATAGGTGCTAGGATGGGTACTGTCCTACTCATTTTAATGGGAATTAAATATAAGGAATGGTCAGAAGAGTTATTATTCTCTCTCCATGAAAGAGGTTAAAATTTTCTTTTAAGTCATTTTCTCAATAAAGACTTTTCTTAATCCATTTTTTTCAGTGTTGACCAGCAATTCTATTCAAATAGCTTTTCACCTATAGCATGTTTCTAAACTAAAGAACTGTATGTTTATTCTCGCAAAATCTTTGTTAGGTGACCAAATGGAAATGATTAATATCACTTGAAACACCTAATCTGAAGCCCAGAGACTTTTTAATTGCCATGTTGGTGAGCTCTTCACCATGCTCCGTTCCCTTGAAACACATCCTCCCCTTCTTAAAAACAGGAAAAAAATAAAAGACTACATTAAGGAAAAACGTTTACCATGCCCAGCAGCTCATCTATGTCTGCAAACTTTTTTTCCCTGGATATGTTCTCTTTAACACTCACATTCTGCCAACGTATATCATCAACTTTCTTTCCTTGATCTCAATACTCATTCTATGACAGTTATTCTGAAACCAATACAAAATTAAGTAAACTTATGTATCCAAATGGGGAAAAGTAGCCTAATAAAATAAGAAAGGCGACCGTATAAAAGCCATAGAGGGCAAACACCTGCCTCTTTTGAATGCCTCCCCTACGCTGCTCATTACTGACGTTCTGTCAATACTAATGCCAGCCATCAGGTGCTGTGTTGCACCTGCTCCACGAGGCCCCTGAGCACCTGCCCTTCTTTCTTCCACCTTTACACTCAGAGAATATTTGGCCTTCCAATTCATCTGTAGTCCCAGCTACCTAAGAGGCTGAATCAGGAGGGTCACTTCAGCCCAGAAGTTCAAAGTTGCAGTGAGCTATGATCACGCAAGCCTGGGCAACAGAACAAGACTCTCTCTCGTTAAAAAAAAAGAGTGTACTTAGTTGAGACTAAAAATGAACCATCCTTTTCAATATACTTATGAGAAAACATCTTTAAGAACACGTCTAAGCGACACAGGAGCCCATCTAAAAGACCTTCTAACGGCCAAAGCAGGAACAACTTGAAGAACAAAATAAATAACACAGAATTGGATTACACATGCAGTATAAGATATATATCCAAGAGTTTTACTGACACAAAGAAAGGATTGAACAAACAGATATTAGGGGAGAAGAGACAAATCTTATGAAGAATTACAAATAATAAATGCAGCTACTCCCCAGTCCAAGAGCTGTTGAATGTGGGGGTGTGGGACTGAGGAAATGGTGTCCCAGAAGTTGAAAGATTCATCAGATTTCTTGATCTTTAGAGCTAAAATAGAAGAACTAAAAACTGTTATATAGGTTTAAATCTGAGATGGATACAGAAGTCTGTAAAGAGAAGTAAAAACTTTTAGAGAAACTAGCCAGAAATTGGTACGTGACTACTATATGGAAGAAAAGAAGAAAACGAAATCTTAAGTCCAATAATCTTCACCTTCTCAAATTAAATACATTAAATATGGTATGTCACTGACTATGGTTATGTTACAAAGAAACCAGATTCTTCAAAACAAAGTGCAATGTCAACCCACAGTGACAGAAGTCCATTTACTATAGTTAAATATACGTTAATGGTAGTAGTGCCGAGTACAATAATGGACATGACAAAGATCCATTAGAAGACACAAAACACCTAAACTTTAATTTCTTTTTTTTTTTTTTTTTTTTTTTTTTTTTTTTTGAGACAGAGTCTCACTCTGTTGCCCAGGCTAGAGTGAGTGCCGTGGTGTCAGCCTAGCTCACAGCAACCTCAAACTCCTGAGCTCAAGGGATCCTCCTGTCTCAGCCTCCCAAGTAGCTGGGACTACAGGCATGCACCACCATGCCCGGCTAATTTTTTCTATATATATTTTTAGCTGTCCATATAATTTCTTTCTATTTTTAGTAGAGATGGGGTCTCGCTCTTGCTCAGGCTGGTCTCGAACTCCTGAGCTCAAACGATCCGCCCACCTCGGCCTCCCAGAGTGCTGGGATTACAGGCGTGAGCCACCGCGCCCGGCCAACTTTCATTTCTTGACTGATGAGTTAGAGAAGGAGAGAATCCTGCCTCAGCCCAGAGCTTCTCTGTTTTGTACATCTAAAATCACAGGAAATCATCCTGGTAAATATTAATGTTCTTAAGCATTTGCTGGACTGTTTGTTTATTTGTTTGATTTTCAATAGAACATTTTAAAGATTCATTGCCTTGGGTTGAACTTTGTCTTTCAGCGCTTTACTGATCTGCTCTGTGGGGTACAGCACTTCCGTGGATCTGCTCTGTGGGACAAAAATGGCATCGCACAATATGAGCCCAGACCACTGTGACCAAGTTTGCTCCAATCCATTTATTCTTTGCTCATCATGTGAATAATTTATTCCAGGAGGCAACTGTGTTCATGGCATTTATTTACTATTCACTGGTAATGTAAACTCTATTTAAATACGTGAAAATTCACACTTAGAGGAAATGATTTTTTTTTTTTTCTGAAACTCTATTCCCTGGGCTAGAGTGCAGTGGCATCATCATAGCTCACTGAACCCTCAAACTCTTGGCTCAAGGGATCCTCCTGCCTCAGCCTCCTGAGTAGCTCAGACTACAAAAATGCACCACTACGCCCGGCTGATTTTTGTGTTTTTAGAGATAGGGTCTCACTATGTTGCTCAGGCTGGTCTCAAACTCCTGGGCTCAAGTGATCCTCCCACCTCGGACTCCCAAAGTGCTAGGATTACAGGCGTGAGCCACTGCACCCATCTAAAATGATCTTTTCTTTTTCTTTTTTTTTTAATGTGAGGCACTTACTAAATAAACCAAGATACCATGGCTCACTACAAGTGTGAACATTAAGGATCCTTCTTTTATTCTTTACTAATTCTCTCTTTTGCCTTCTCTTTCCATTTTTAAATAGGGTTTCTGAGCCAAATGAAACACTGCTTGACTTAATTCCACCATCACAAGCTGGGCAGGGAAACAGTTTGGAGACGGGGCAAGGAGAGCCGGTCTCTGCTGCGGGGGCGGGGGACCAGCTCAGAGTGAGAACCAGGAGAGTAAGCCTCAGAATGGCCAGAAAGGGAGCAAGCCAGGGAGAGTCAGGACCCCAGAGGATGGAGTGGAAGCCCGGCAAAGAAACAGAATAACAGGCCCAAGATGGTGAGCTGGCCTTGCTGGCCAAAGTGCCCATATGCTTTGGGTCCAGGACTGTAATGCAGGCAGGCTGATCGCAAACGTGAAGTCTGGAAGCTCTCTGGGGGGAGTGGGACGCCTCAGCCAGAGAGCCAGGCAGCACCTGAGAAGTGTGATTACACCCCTCCATACAGTGTTGAGAATTTATTGACAACATAGGCCAAACACTGCACCAAGTGCTTTATGTGCTGTGGTCCTAGTGGGGGCTCGTCTTGAATGTTCTCTTTCTCTTCCTTCTGGGTCCTGGTTGGTTCACCCTTCCTCACCTCCTCTGAGGCAAGCCATGGCCAGGATCCTTTCTTTAGCCAATAATCATGAGTCATATGGATGTATCATTTCTGGGTAGAAGCACTGAGAGCCATTACATGATTCTCCAACCTTCCTTTAGCTGCCCTGGCAATCATGAAAACAAGTATCAAGACAGATCTTCCATCAGGCAGGACAACTAAGATGAGGAGAGCCCTCAGCCAACCAGCACAGAGGGAGATGTGAGGGAAAGGCACATTTTTGTGGTGTTGAGCCCCTGATGTTTAGGGACCACTCCTGCAGTACAGACACGGATTGTCTTGCTTCGTCATGGCAAACCTGCAACTTCTTTAAGGAGGAATGTGGATGTACACCTTGGTGACTGTGAGCCCTTTGCCTAAAGTCACAGAGTTAATAAGAAATGGAGTCAAAGTCTAAACCCAGGTCTGCCTAACCAGAGCCCTACTCTTACCCACACTTTGGCAAGAGCCAATTTAATAAGTAGGAGAGAAAATAAGGCATCCTCGTCTCCATAAATAGCACCAGGAAACATCAACACAGCACAACTGGCATAAAACCAAGCAACTGAGCAGAGCAAGCCCTGCATTTCTCCCCCGTTAAAAATGAAAAAGTTCAAAAAGAGCAGATAGCACTAAAGAACATCAGTCTAACATACTCTATTAAATGGTTACCCGCCCCCCACCCCCCTCCTGCAAAGTGATCCAGCCGCAGGGAGGGCTGTGAAAGCAGGGGTGAATTGGGGAGGTGGGGGAGTGGCTCCTTGCTCCTCTTGCTTTGGCTAAACAATAATCCTTTACTTTTACCTTATACCTAAATATAAGATCCTGCAGAGAATAAAACTTCCATTGTTTCCCAAGCCTATTGGCTTCCAAAAGCCCTAGGCCTTATGAGGCAGAATAGGAAGCTAAAGATTCCAAGAACGAAGAGCTTTATTTGTAGCTAGTAAGACAATATTCTGTTTGTGCCCAGCAATTTCACTTTTTCACGAAATTTCCAAGTGTAGTGCAAAGTCCAGAATCACAGTACAAAACACAACTTCCTTGTAGCTTCTAATCATGATTTTGAAATGGGGAAAAATTCCCTACATACATATATTCCTTATTAAGCATTCATCTTAAGTATCAACCAACCAGTGATAGGAATCAAATTGAAAGACTGATTGAAAGTATTCCAATCATCAATCAATTCATGTCACTTTTCTCTTGTCCAACCTTGGGATTAGTACAGTAGCCCTTAAACTAGAAAAGAGGAGATAAATTATTCTCCCTTTTAGCAAAATGGGTGGAAATATATTCTTTAGCTGTCCATTTTACAATGTGTTATTGACTTTCAGATTAATTCATCCCTCTGAAGTCTGGACAGAGTTCACACACTGCCACACTTCATTTCAGGGAATTCCGTTATTGTGATGACCAAATGCATGTGTCATTTGAAGTCATAACTTATTTATTACCTTAATACTTAGATTGGCTTTTAAAGCACCAGCAAAATAACTGAGTAGGCTGTTTTCAGGCATACGATCTCCATCATAATTATTAATTCATTTTTTCAACATAATAAAAACGGTAGTCATCCATTTGATTAGACAGATCGGAAGGGTGTTTTTAAACTACATCACCTTTGAATTTCATATGACACACTCATCCTAATACCTGTGACATTTGAACTAGAAGGTACCACATGTGTTCAGAATGTTGTCTCTAACGAAGTCAACATTACATTTTCATGCTTTCTGTAGCAATGATATACCAGGTTCCATTGGTCGTAGGTTTTTAAAATCTCAAACACCGAATTAGAAATTAACATCAAACTACCCGAAACATCACAGTGTATGCAACACGTCACATATAATCACCCAGTGCTTGAATTCAAATAAAATTTACATTTTTATACTAATTTAATTTTTCATAGCACTTTCATAAATATTAATTCACTAGAAATATTTGTGAATGTTCCAAAAGCAAGAGAATAGCACCAAAAAATTCACTTGAAGCAAAGTCCCCTTTCTAATCGAAAGAATGTATGGAGGAAAATATCAGAACAGAATATACATCTCTCATGAAATGTAGTTGAGAAAGCAAAACAAGTGCTATGCCACACTGATTTACATAACAAATGAGGTGATTGATTTTTTTTTCTTTTTAATAAATGCAGTGCTCTCTTTTGGAGTACCTGAGTGAAGAAGAAAGCATAGATGCTCACATGCTCTCAAACAACCAGATCTTCCTTTCCTTGAGCTCCAACCCTCAGGAGAGTCTGAGCGTCCTACACTCATGCAGAAAGGTGATGCTGCCACAGCCCACATGGTATGACTTGATACTTTCAATGAAAATCCAAGAGTGAGGAAGCATTTAAGTATAATGCGTGCAGGGTTGGTGACTCAAGAAGACATAGTCACAGAAGGTTGCACTATTGATTTTCAGTAAGAGAATAATGGAAATAGATCAGCTAAAAGCACAAGCTATAAATGAACACACATTCAGAGTACAACTAAAATGAAGATATGTTCTATCATCATTCTAAGGCTAGACCATTTTCCCCGGTACTAAAATCAGCATCAAGGGCCAAACTACAGGAAGATGCTATTTGCCTCCGTTAAACTAATTAACACCACCCAGTCCCTTCGCTAATTCTGGAGTGTGCATTTGCACACTGTTGCCTTTCAAACAACTTGCCATCCTAGAAATTTCCTTCAATTGTTTCCATGGTCTTAAGGATGTAACAATGTAACGGCTCTCTACACACAAGACAGGGCCTGTTACCCAACTCAAAGCTTTATATTAGAGCTTTTAATGATTCCAACAGGCCCTCAGAAAAAAAGGTGTAGATCTTCCTTTCAGATCGTAATAGAGAAACACCCCTTCGCATGCTTCCTCCTGGGAAGCCTATTGGCGCTGCAAAGCCCAGGGGTAGCTCTTGGGGGACAGATGGGGCTCAGGATGGGGCAGTGGTTAGAGATGTCTGAGTTCCAGGAGTTCTCGGTCTTATCTTCTTTTTATCATCATTGGAGTCCTGACCCAAATACAAGGAAACCTCCACATTTCACTAACAGACTCGATTTGGATTCTGCAGCTCCGCGGGAAGAAACAGCATCTTCTCCTTAGCTAGTTGTGCTGCACTCTTGAGATAATTCTCCTAGTTTAATTTTAACATTTGGTTAAGAAGGCGCTGATGGGTCAGATTTGAAACTGTGGATCCACTAAACGCCTTTTTAGAAGGGCTTTTTCCTTTCAGAATGGCAAGCCTTAGTGGCTCGACCCCAGAGCCAAAAACACTTTGCGTGAAGCCCACACTTACTGGAAGTGTAGGTTTCCGCTCGCGGCTCCCACCCTGCAGACTGGCAGGTTCCCGGGGAGCCAGAGATCGTTCTTTAGCCTTTCTCCTTGCAACGCTCAAATCTCTCCCTAGTTGGGCTCAAGTAGAGAGGATTGCCAACTGCGCATCCCAGCGGACACTCTGCAGAAAACTCTAATGGCTTGTGCACCGGCCCAGGCCGGGTTGCCAGAGGCGCCAACTTTATGGATGCGTTAATTTTTTAGTTTCTGGGCTGAGTAAAATAGCCCTCAAAGATCCAGGCAAACGCCCCTCTAAAGCCCACTACTGTGCAACGCCTGGTTGCTCTAAGCCACGCTTGTGGCGCTCGCACTTCTCGCTCACCCCGCACAGGCACCCCAAGAACAGTGCAAATGAACCCCGCAGGGTGACGCCGGTGGAGAGGTGCGGGTGAGCAGGGGCCAGGCGGTGCCTGAAAGAGAACCTCCCCTCCCCTCTCCTCCCCTCCGCCCGGTCGTTAAAGCAAGAAAGTGCAGCAGAAGAAGCCCCCTGGTCGATGGAGGCCGCGGATGCCTGCCTGGACCCCGCAGCCCGCGCGCTCCTGTCACCACCGCGGGCAGGGTGCGTGCGGCAGGTGCCCGGCCGAGGCCCCGGGGAGCGAGCCGCCCTTACATGCTCTAGCTTGTCTTTCCTCCGGAGCCAGACGCTGGCGCTGTAGTCCTGCTGCTTGACGCTGCTGTAGAAGTTCGCGCCCACTCGGGTCAGGCTCGGCGCGGGCTCCTTGGGGCGGCTTTTGAGCCTCATCTGCTCGAAGCCCTCGTGGGGGGAGGCTGAGAGCCACTCGTGCTGCCGGATCTCCATCCTGACATGACCAGGCGGCGGCCGGCGCGCAGCGGGCTCGGGATGGGCGCGCGGGAGGCCGAGCGGGAGCCGGAGCCGGAGGAGCCAGCGGGAGCGGGGAGCGCGCAGCCCGGCGGGAGGGGGCGTACGCGGGAGCAGAGGCGCCGAAGGAGGGAGGGCGGCGTCGGGGCTGGGGGAGGGGGAGTGGGGACCGATGGGGAAGAGGACAGGAGGGAAACAGGGAGGGACGGGAGCCTGTTCCAGGGAGGCTGAAGTGCCCGGTGCGTCGCCCGGCTGCTGCGGTCCCGGGCAGGCGCTCCGATCGTCGGCTCCCTGCGGCACCGACTGGGACCCGGGCCGGCTCCCGGGCAGGCGGGCGGCGGGCGGCGGCGGCGCGGGTGGGGTGCGGTGGGAGGGGCCGCCGCTCGCCAGCCAGCCCGCGCCCGCAGGTTGGTGCAGTGAGGAGCCGCCGCCGCCCCGCGCGCCCTGCCCGGGCCGGGCCGGGTGGCTCCCGCTGCGGAGCGCCTTTCTCCAAGCCCGCTACACCTCTCCTTCACCCATCATTACTGGAAAGCCAAGGAGCAAGTGGAGAAGGGAGCGCCGTCTCCACGCCTCCATCCTCCCGCTTGCTGAGCCGGGACTGCTCAGGAGCCAGGCGCTCAGAACCCGCCTCCGCCCCACCCCCACTCGCCCCCGCACCCCGCCGCCGCCTCGCTGGTGCTTTACACTCCTCATTCCCAAAGTTCTGCTAACTTCGCACCTCGAGAGTCCATTCGTCCCACCCCAAGGGATTTAGAGCAGAGGATGCCCAGCGCCCCCCCCCCCCCCCCGAAAATGGCCAGGAGGACATGTGTTCTCTTGAGCCTTGCACGGTACTTTCACCCGAGGGTGCAGCGATGCAACTGCGCCTGGAGGCAGTAGCTCAGCAGCAGGCTGGCTGCACCCGCTGCGCCAGCCCCCGAGTCCACAGGGAACAAGGCTCCCAGAGCCCGCACACCCCGCCCCCCTCCCATCCTGGGAGAGGGACCCGGGCTCCTCTACGACGCTCCGCCTGTGCCTGGACTGTCCATTAGGTGTGCGTGGCGTATACAACTGTGCACTTGTTTCTTTTCTCTGTTTTTAGGCCCCTAGCACCGGGTTTACTCCCCGCCCCTGGCCTTTGACATCTGCTTTCCCTCCTGGGGCCCATTCTAACACAGCCAAGCCTGAAGATTGTTAGGAACAAGGTGGCATGTTAATCATTAAATCGTAAATCTCTTTATCTTTTGTTTTCTTTGGAGTCAGCATCTCACAACAGTTTTTGGTTTTATTGGAAAGCTAAACAACTAGTGGTGAGGGTTTCTCAGGTCCGTGTAAAAGCTTGGGCACTGTATATGAAAGCTTGAGAAGCGTAAGGGGGTGGGGGGGTGGTTTGATGGGTGGGTGTGCAAAGTAAACTGAAGTCTCTCTGGCCTTTGGCAGAACTGCTCCCAGGAACTGTCCTGCTTGGAAGATGGTTTTAAAGAAATTCTGGATTGGAATTTGACAAACTTTTGTGAAGACAGGGATTGTGTCTCATGTCTTTTCAAAGTCTCCATTTTAAAAGACTGTATTGCAAAAAGAATGCATTGTAAAGTGTATTGAAATATGGAGATGAAGCCACTAAATACAAGTAGCACACACGTACGTTTTGGTCATGCTATTGTTTTTCTTAGGAGCTGAATTGTGTTGTATGATATCTACCCGACCTGTGGGTTAGCTCTAAATCTAACAGTGTTCTGCAAGATAAATATCATTAACCCCATTTTCCAACGAGGGAACTGAGGCACAAATTACACTTCAGAACAAGGACTTGAACCAGGTTTAAAAGGCTGCAAACACTATACATTCCATTTTATAGCGTCTCCCATTTTTGACTATTACAAGTTATCCTACTATTCACCGTCTCCCAGTTTTTACTCTTACAATTTAGCTTTCACAGCTTTTGCTTTTTTTAAAAAAAAAGTATAACCACACAGCTTAAATGACTACCAACAATTACGTAGTCCTTTATAATGTTGTTAGAAAGACTTCATAGCCCTTCTGCAAAGAATACCTCTGCTTTCACTCTATGAGATTATACTGAAGGTAATGTGATATATGCAAACCTTGAAAAGTAATAGATACCCAATTCAGGGTAATAATGAACCATTCTACTATAGAAGCATTTAAACAAATGGTTTCCATATTGAGCCAGATTTTCAAATTGCATAGATTTTTTTTTTTAACTATACCTTTATAGGAGAAAACACTACAGTAGTGGGTACCATCTTCATTTTTGGAAAAGAGTGTACTGGTAGCATATATGTTACAGGAAACTACTGAAATGAGTTACAATCAACTCATAGAAAATGCTTGTTATGATCAAAAAATATCAAAGTGTGAATTTTTACTGTTTTGTACTTAACCTCTTTAGTATATAGTGGCTGACATTAACATGGACCCAACAAGTTCAAAAAACCTCCGTGAAGTCTTGTTCACGATTTTTTGCTGTGTTGGATTCTTGTCCAAGTTCATTATTTATGACAGTAATATGGAACTTGCTTGCTGACCTTCAGAAGAACATTTTATATAAAATTGAATTCAATTCAAACTGTTGTAAGGAAGAAAAATAGTATTTCTGAACATGGCCAATTACAATATGTGAATGTAGCACCAAAAATATTATTGAAATGTATAAATATTATTGGATGTATAAATTAACTCCCATTACACTTTTCCTGGTACATTTTCAGAGCCCTTACATTTTCTGAATACAGTAGAGAGGTTATGAATGATCTGTCCTACCAGTCCATTGGCTTCTTGGGCACTGGAGCCGTTCCTGATCCTTTACTATGCTGATAGAGCCTTACACATAATGAACACCCAATAAGCCATGGTGAATAAATAACTGAATGGGTGCTAATGTTTCACAACACATTTTTGCTGCTTTATCTTGAAACGCCCTGGATTTCACATTAAAATATCTAGATTTTAGCACCAGATTGTTTAATTACTCAATTGTGACTTTCTTGGTTTTCATTTCATTTCCATAGCCTTCAAGTTCATCCAATAAATGGGAAATAATCATTGCTACCTCAAATGATTGCTACAGGGATGAAATGATATAATACACAAGAAATTTTCTTTACATTATTCTAATAAGACATCATTTTCATTGGAGTTATATCGCTTAATCTTGATTGCTTATAATTAATTATAGAAACTGCACTGAGCTACAAATTTGCATCTCATTGATTGTTTATGTTTATTCTAAATACCTTACCTAAGTTGCTATGGGTATGTTATATAATACCTTCAAACTATATAGAATATTCAAGTAAATCCATATGAGCCATCAATATCTATTGATTTCAAACCTAAACTTAACAGATATCGTTGACCAGGAATTGTTAATATTGTCTGAATTATGTACTTTGCATTGGCATAAAACTTAAGGCTAAAAGTATCAAGAAGTAACTGGGACTATTTTATGAAACCTTTCATAATAAAAATAGTATCTCACATTTCCATAATATTTACATTAGTAGCATGTATTACATTTACTTCATGGAAAAATAATCTGGAAGTAGTCTTGGTAGTTGCCACCAACTCCATTTTTCAAAAGGCAGAAACCAAAGCTCATAGAGGTTAAATGACATACCCAAAGCCATGTGTCTAGTAAGTCACATTGCCTGGTCTAAAAACCAGCTTCATTGACTCTAAATAAAGGACTTTTCTAATTTTTCGCAACCTGATCAAAAAATGTTGTATGAATACCTTTTAGTAATTATGTTTTATTTTTCACGTGTACTTTTACCAAGTATTACTAGGTTTTTATCAATGGTTTACTATTGACGAATAAAACATTTCAATAATTAGACCTTCCTTAACAGTCTGAATTATGTCCTTCTTAATTGCTCTTACACTATGCAAGACCATATTAAAACATGGACCCAAGAATAGCTCTATTCTTTGTTGTCAAGACATAGATGCAGCAGCTAAAAACAGCATAACTTTTCTAACATCATGTTAATTATAAGATTATTTCTATAGAAAAATTGAATAATGTAATACCATTAGAACAAAATTGGTCCCAGAATTAAAATGTTTCCTGAAAGGATATACAAGTAGTAAAATGTACCTTACTCTCTGACAAGGGTCTTTTATGCTACAGAATTTTCTTTAGCCAGGTAGTTATTGACTAGCTGTAAGACAACAATGAGAGTTTTCAAAATGTTACATTAAATTTTTAATAAAGTGAATTTCTCTATGTACTAACTTATTTTAGGCTAACAATTCTAATTTTTTGAGCACCTGTTGCAGTTACTGTGTCAGCTGGTCATCAAAGGCATTGTATCATTTGTTTCTTATAAAACCTTGCAAAGTAAACAGAAGCATCCCCATGTTACAGATGAGGAAACAGAGACCCACGAAGAGTAACTTGCCCAAGAGACACAAGGAACAAGAGGCACCACCGTGGCCAGAACACAGGATGGCTCAACTTTAAATGCTTTTTCACAACCTCAAACTCCCTGGCCTTGCTTTGGTTCTTTGCACCTCTTCTGAGCTGAGAGCACCACAGTGATCTGAGAGAACTGGGGAGTAGAGGGAGAGGTCAACTAGCCCCCAGGGTGAGACCCTAATTGAGTGAGTTTATACTGTCACACAGAAGCTCCCATTGTATTTTCTCAAGGACAGTCAAATCACATAGCATTTCGCTGGTTCTAGCGTCAGCTCAGTTGACAATCAACCAACAGTGGGGGACTGGACCAAGCTGCTTTACCTAATTGAATCTGTCATGTTGCTGTGGTTTGGTCATAAAGTTTGGCTTTGCAGCGAAGCCCTGGACAGAGTCACCACATCAACACAAAGAATGAGACCATGGCTATCCTAAAAATAATAAATAAATAGGATATTGGAAATAGCTTAGCACAACTAAAAACAAAAAATCTGAATTCTCCCAACTCATACTTAAGTAAATTAATCAGACAATGGCCTAAATTAGCACTTCATTTGGCCTTTGTGCCATAGCCTTAGAACTGTGAAATAATATTTCAAAATCACCCTGATAGTCTAAACTCTGCTTTGATTACCTGGGATGATCTTTTATGTACCATTCGTGGTACCTAGTATTACATATGTCCAACTCAAAAGTAAAAATAGGAAATATCTAATAACAATATAATTCTTACTCATCTCTATGTTCTCAAAACTAAAATCTAACTTTAAATCGGGTGATATGAGAATAATGTGTATTTACTGCATTTGGGCACCCAGGTAACATAGACTTTAACTGTAATAGTGGTCATGGCTTTCTTTTACTTTGTGTTGTTTTTAAAGACCCCAGTGTTGGTATTTTTGTATGTAAATATCATATGCTGGAGAGGAATTTACTGACTCTTTAGAGATTTTCAGTATGGCCGTTAACTGGAGTAAATTTTTTCTACAGTTAATCACTTAAGCAAATATAAGCCAATATGCACCATCTCAATGCTTGTCCAAGATCACTACTGATGGCTTTTGTACATTATACAGTATCTTTTGAACTCAGAATGTGACATATTTATATCCCAACAATGAAATTCAGAATCCCCTACCCTCCTGATTATGTGGTTCTAGCTCTTTACTATCATCTTAATGATGTTATTCTTCTGGTCTTTGTTTTTACCTTAATCTGCTTCAATGGCTGTTCTTAATGTAGGCAGAGTATAAATAATAGATGAAGAATTAGTTAATCTGTCATGAAGCAAGACTTCCTGACAACATGTCAACCTGATGGATTGGTGTCAAGTTATAAAAACTATTAAACTGATATACAAAGTTGGAAGAGGCACATTAAATATCTTTCATTTACCTCTTTTAACATTTGCCCTCCAACTGTGCTCAAGCCACTCCTATTCTTTCCAAAATCATTCATTTTGGCAATTGATGTGTGCTAGGCCATAGAGACACAAGATAAATAAAACAAAACAAGATTAAAAATTATTTCAGCTTGATCTGGTTGGAGAAGCAGACAAGTAGATGTACTAGAGCTACAGGTACAGGGGAACCAACTTGGGGTGGAGGGTGAGTTGGGGTGAAGGTACCAGAGCAAATTACCTAAATGGGGATAAGATTCTAGAGGAAAATAAGGCTAAACATTTAGTTTGACTCTGCTAACTAGAAACTCAAAATTTCAACTTGACAAACATATATTGAATTTCTAGTATATTTAATAAGCACTGTGGAGATTCAAAATTCTGAGAAACCATAAATGCTGACTTAGGGGAATTCACAATTTTATAAATAAACAAACTCTAATGAAATCAGGAATAACATAAGATTATGATCAAATGTTAAGATTCATGGAACAGAAAATAAATGCTAAATCAATAGTTCCCAATTGAGACAGCATTTTATGCTATTTAAAAATACACATTCCCAGAATTTAGGGTACGTAACCTGCTTTGAGAAGGCAGGTCCAAGTGGTTGGAAAAAGCAAGTAATTCTAAGCAGGAGGTTGGTTCTTATAGTTGGCTAACAGAATTAAACATAAAATAAAAAGTCTTTCTTTAGAAAAGAGATACTTGATGTAGCTGAGGGATCTCTGTGGAATAAGATACACACTCAGGGCATTTTCTACAAAACTAACCAACTGGGCTTGATACTCACCTAGACTTATGGCTATAATTTAATAGTATTCCCAGCTTCAGAATGATAAAGTAATTTCTGCAGGCTTTCTTCTCTTTATTATGAATGGATACGTGAGAATATGTTATATTTAACACTATAGTAAAAGGTACATGCAGTTTCCCTTTTTAATTCTGTTAGCCAAATTGGCCAATTATTTGTTTGACTACTATAGATACATAAGTAAAATTCTAGTATAATAAACCATGAGTGTACTTAAGATTATTCCAAAAGATCGTGTAATTTGAAATAAATTACAAATAAATTGAATTATTCTAAACTATTTGCTAAAATTTATGATTACTCCTGAACATGTGCACTCCCTATAGTTTTGACACAAGAGTATCAAAGTCAATGTATTTACCGTGAGGGAATGTCAATCAAAAGCTTTAGGCTCTGCAAGAAGGAAGCTGCCTGACTTACACTTGTCAGAGATCTCTGAGTTCGCCTGCAAGTGGAGGATAGGCTGGCCTACAAGTTCCAGCAGAGGAAACACAGCGAAAGAGGGGAGGAGAAGCAGCCAATGGAGTAGGAACAGGTTATAACTAGAAAACCTGGCCAAGGGATCCTTTAGTACGCAGGAGAGATAGGGGGATGCACATAGCTCCAGACCAGGAACACAGGTGGGAAAGGAAGGGAGGATAAGAAACAAGTCCACAAAATGTTCACACCCCAACCTGGTCAGGGAGCAGCAGCCAGGTAAGAATCTGCCAAGCAGTTGCAGGAGAAAAGCTGGTTTTGCTGATAAGTGGGTTTAGTAAATGGAATACAAGTTGTCTCGAAACAGTTTCAAAAAAGATATGATTGCAACAAGCCAATTGAAGTTGCAAAGCGTCATTGCCTCCATTTACAATTTTAGTGTGAGAAATAAAACAGAATGAGATTTACGTAAACTCTATGATTTACCCTCTTGTACTCCTCGTGTGTGAAGAGAGATAAGAGTTTGGCCTGAAATATCAGTTTTTGCACATTTCCTGTTCCGGGAGATCCTTGCGTGGGCAGAAACCACAGAAGCTACCCAGGAGGGGAGAGAGAGTCTGAATACTTACTCTGTGCCAGGCCCTTTGCTAAAGGCATTGTGTCTGTTCTCATTTAATCCTCACGGCAATCTATTATCATCTCCAGTTCATAGTTTAGAAACTGTGATTCCAAGGGGTTGAGTGAACTGCTCAAGGTCACATACAAGTAAGTGACAGGACTTGGATTCTAACCCAGGACTGATTTCAAAACCCGGCTTCTTAAAAGGTATGCTACCGTCATCAGTTCATTAAATCGACAGGACGCAGTTGTACACATGCTCCCCGTTCAACTCATGTTGCGGACTTGTTCTTTCCTGCTCGTCAAGGATGCATCTGGCCTGTTTGGTAGTTTATTCCGGTCAGTCTTTAATTCTAAAAGGTCCAGTCTAAGAATCACATGCAAGTGAAAGGTCCTCCCTCACCCTAGGGAGGTCCGCTTTAGGCTTAGAAGCCTGCAGTGGCAGAGGAAGGCACCCCATCTCCTCTTCCGTTTGCTAAGGGCTGCTTGTGGCCCCTGCAGACCAGGTACAGGATGAGGAGTGTTGCAAACTGTGTTTCCCAGTAGCAAACTCCAAGATGGAGACGCATGTGCCAGGAACGCTCTGGGATCAACACCTGTGGACAGGATGGGACACAGGGAGAATAGGAGCAACCTCAACTATGTCTTCACTCTGCTGACCCCACGGAGAGCTTTGGGGCTGAGGAGGGTCCTCCAGAGTCGTCCTGAGTTGAAGTGAAGAGCTGGGAATTCATTTGTACTCCACACTGGTCAGTCACTGCATGGGCTGCTCCTGCTTCAGCTTAGACAATCCCTTAAAGAAAGCTGACGGCCGAGGGCCATCTCCCTGCAGCTCTCCTAAAAGCTGAGCAAATAAGCCTTTCTTTCCTGAAGGGGATCTCTGTTGCACATCACACATTCACCAAGGCAGCCAGGGTAAGAGGGAGAAAAGTCTTCTTCAGCCAGAGGCTCACCTAGCCCTGATGCTTTTTGGGTACAGCAGATACCAAAGGCTGATTTTAGTTCTCCTCGTGGGATACTTTTGAAGTGCTTAGGAGCTCTTCCCATCACTGAGGTCCTCTCTCCTGCAGTTCTTCTTATGCTAGTGATGTCCCCTCAGGCTAGCTGCTTAGAACTTCCCTGTCACCCCCTCCATTCTGGTTTCCTCGGGTCTCTCTCTCTGCTGGGTCACTTCCCCCACCTAGCAGGCTCCATGAGTGGTCCCTGCAAGATGACCCCTGCCAGAAGCCCTCTACCGGGAGCACTTCCAGCCTGTGAGGTCAGATACATTTGCCCCTCAAACCCCAGACCTTTTCAGTGTAGCCCCGACTGTTTGTTCTTCTAGAGGAAGACATGACCTTCCTTCCACCTGTTCCCCAGGAATGCAGTGGTCACTAGGTCCAGTGTGCCCCAAACTTCAGGGATCACCAGTCAAGTTCCCAAACTGGCTCTCTGGAAGACCCCTTCCTTGGTGTGTGATGAACAGAGAAAACATCCTTTCCCCTGATAAATCCTTACTACCTGGTCTCTTTAATCTCTCAATGAATTTTCTGCCTTTTCTGACCTAGTTTAGAAGTAGGTTATGGGCTAATACCGGAAGAACTGGTTTTGAAATAAGTTGTTGCAAGAGGGCAGTCTAGCCCCTCAAGAGTACTTGGCATCTATGGTATTAACCTCTAACAGTGTCTTTGTCGGCATTTGAGACCTCAAGGCAGCCTGTAACATGTAGTCTTACTAGACTGCCTCTCACGCTTACATGCCCACGCTGGCCTGAAACCCTCTGTGGTTCTAATGTAAAGAGAAGTGTTTAAAGGTTGCCTATAGCATAGCAAGTTCCTCTCCACAGCAGAGAGCCATCAAGGTAAGGACAGAAAAAAGAAAAGAAGGGAGAAAAAGAGGGAGAAGGGAAAGAAGGAAGGAAGCAAGGAAGGAAGGAAGGAAGGAAAGAAGACATACATGGTAAGTATAGAAAATGTATTCCCAGCAGGCAGATTTTATTTCAAGGGATATTCCTGCCAAAACTAATGTTATCCCTCCTGACCAACAGGATCCTACCAAAGTAGTGACTGCTAGGACACGACCCAAATGACCCACGCTGAATATATTCCGTCTGTACAAGCCATAACTTATTTGATTTAGAGTGGACCCCAGCTGTCAAAGACTGCCCAAATTGCTTGTTTACTAAAGCACAGGTCTGACAGAAGTTCCTGTCCACATCACGCTTCATCTAACTACTGGCCTCTAGTATTGGCTTTGGCAATTAATCCCTGTCTAACATTTATTTTATTTAATTTATCCTGAATGGTTTCACATTTTTTACAACTCATTAACTCAGTGCAGGAAAAAAAGCCGTCAGTGTCTATTTTTCTAACAAACCACATCCAAATGGTCTAATAGTGATTTTTTTTCAGCTTAACGGAATGAGGAGCTCGAACTGGGAGCAGCATAAATATGTGCACTGTCACATGTGCTTTTAGTGTAAGTCCAGCTCCATCCTCCTCCAGTGTCTCCTGTTGGAATGCACCTGGTTGTGTTCTCGTGTTCCACTGGAATCCACTGAGGAATGCTTTCATCTTCTGGCTTGATCCTAGAAATCTTGTGGGAAGACATGGTAAAGATGACGGCCACAGCCATGCAAGCGTTTCCTATGGTACAGCAAAGGTAGAGAGCCCATCTATTCCGTGATAAAGTGGGCAGGATTTGCAAAAGACGTGTACCACATAATCCCTGTGTTGAATACATCTACCTCCTTATCCAATCAGGAGATATATATATATTTTTTATATGTCACACTTTGAAGGTGAGAACCTGAGCAATCTCCCTGACCAAGGATATTAGATACTACGTTTTCTTTTCATCTGATGATTTGTCTTCAATCATTTGGGTCCTGCCTTCACTTAGGCATTTTGGGAACAGATGTGATCTGTTCTGTATTTTCCCTGGCTGTGAAAGCCAATTTTCACAAGGTTACCCAGTCCATACAAGGGTACTCTAATCAACACCATAACCCTGTACAGATACATAAATCTTAAATGTACTAGTGAGAGTGGCAATCCAACTAGTAAGGATGAAAATGGCTTTGAATACCGAGTGTCTCTTCCTATTACCAAGGAGTACCTGTGTGTTTGTAGTCTCCATTCAATTCTAATAATTTCAGTGGGGCTTAGTAGAGAATCAGTCCAATTCTCACTCTGTAAGTCAGTGTGTTAGGAATACCTAAGGTGTTGCCCTCAACCTTCTGCCACAAGCAGATGTAAAGTCAGCAAGGATATCGGGCAACATCTTTTACATATTACAAGAGAAAAGCCCTTAAATAGAATACAGGACATATTATGTTATAATCATCATTAGAAGTCGTGTGGAGAATGACATATATCACTCCACATATATGCATTCACAATTGGGCAGGTCGATCAGATAGGCTAGAAATCCCCTCTCCCCAATATTAATAAATAAATTATTGAGCAAAGTATGTGGACAACTGGCCCCACCGTATACCCCTGGACAAAATGTCTGACTATGCACTGACCCCACCCAGTTGAGAGTTCCAAATAATCTCAATCTGAACAGAGAATCCCAGTCTCAATTCTACTGTGGCTTTCCTCTCATCCAGCAGGAGGAGATATTCATTCCCTGACCAAGGCTTCCTTTTGTTACATCAGCCTTGGTTACAAAAGCACAGGTATTTTTATTGATCCACTCATTTCCTTGGCTATAGAAAATGGTAAAGTAAGGGGAAGATACACATAGCCAGGATGGGCTAACATATTAGTAGCGTCAGGAAACAATCAGGCGGTTTGCAATTGTCAAATACCCTGAATTCCAAAAACATTTTAAACCAAAGAGCAAATATAGTCACAAGCAGTGATCACACGCAAGTCATAAAAGCCATCTAGAAGTCACAGAAAGCAGATCCTGTCTTCTGCCTGCTCCTTTAACACAAAGGAGAAGCAGAGAAAGTCTCTCTGCGTGACAGCCCGAAGATTGATTTCAGGAGGTAAAGCTGGAAAACTTGACCATTTGATTAATTTACTCAGGAAGCACATTTTACCAAGCAGCTACTCTATGCAAGGTCCCAAGAATCTCATAGTGCTTTAAGTCACTGGAAATCAATGCAAAGGACAGTTTGGGAATTCTCTCCTCTGGCTTTATCTTAAAGTGCTCCACTTCCTATTATATTTCTTCAAAGTATGAACTGACCAGGAAGAAAAAGAACAGTGAACATTGCCTTTTGTGCTCTTCAAATAGAAAGATCTTTATTGCTCCCAAAAGGTGTGCTAGAACAATCTAAACTGAGAATGATGTACTCTATAACTGGTAGGCAAAGTGGCAATTAGATGTCTATGCCTACAGAATCAGAAGATGGCAGGATTATAAACTTTACTGACTGTGATCAAGAATTAAAGGAACAGAAAGACATCACTATCTTACAAAGACAGAGCTCCTTACAAAGTGCCACCTGTCACCCTGCCATGCACCTTCTTCCTCTGCCTGTGCGCCTCATTTCTCTCAGGAGATAGAAGTGTCAGAGTGCGCACTTTATGTCTCACACTGCATCTCTTGTGCCCTTAGAGCTAGGAAAGGAGAAAACAATCATCACTATGAGAGCCAACATGCCGAAGCAGAGAGGAAAGTGAAAGTTCCCAGCTGGTAGGGATGGTAGAGAGTGCAATCCTTCTATTTTAAATAGCTGCATAAATCATGACTCAGTGTGAAGATAAGTGACTGTTGTATGTCCTGTTCCCCATAGGAGGTGAAACATGCAGGGAGAGGAGGAAGAGAGAAAAAGGTGAGAAGAGACGTCGGAATCTCACAATTGATAGCATATGATGTTTTACATTATGTTATGTTGACCAAAAGGAATAATAGATTCTGCTTTAACTTCCTAGAAATAGCTCAGAGGATGAAGGTGGCTGTCTACGAGTAAAAGGAAAAGGCAACAAAGATAAGACTATATGCCTGGAACAAGCTTATCACTTAGAGATATTCAGTCTCTAAGTATCTTTCTCAGATCTTTCTCTCTCTCTCTCTCTCTCTCTCTTTTTTTTTTGTATTATTAGAACTATTCAAAGAATCTGTGGATTTTCAACCTCAAGACTTTCATTGTCTCTTTCAAGTCTCAAAGCTTAGAATAATTTTCGCAGATCTTCTTTCTTTTTATTTACAAATCCTTTCTTTTTATTTGCCTCTGCCTATCTTCTTATCCCCATTTGCAGACCTTTAGGTACAACAATTTAAACTCCATGGGCAGGCCATCCAGAGAAAAGGAGGTGAAATTATTTTAACACACACAACAAAAATACTCTGGTAAAAAATACTTCAAAAGGGATTCCCTGCTAGATTATATTACTTCCGTCCCAGAGTCCCCCTGGGTTTCAAATGACACCTAAGAAATTACAGTCATTTACCAAAAGAGGCTACACAAACATCTAATTTTATGACTTGCCAGGAAAGCACAGAGCAATGTGTGAATATAGGCAGCATGAAGTCAGCTTTAAGTGGTAGCACTTATCTTTAGAGTCAATCGTTGTGTTATGGTCTACTTGGACAGGAAATATATATCAAAAATTCAATACTCACTATGATGATATCATAGTAAGTAATTCGTTTATCTTAGTTTGAGTGTAATAGTTGGCCAAGTCTGGACTCAATCATGAAAAGTGTTAGAGTTCCAACTCTAGGGGTAAGTTTTACTTGTAGACTCTTACTCACTTACTTTAGTAAATGGTGTAGGCAGTGTCGTGCGGAGCCAGCACCTGCAGCCTTGCAAGAGCCAGTTGTACACATCTATTTCCAATGCCATGTTCCATGACTTTAGTGTGGCAGCTTGAAATCAGCAATGACGGGAGTATTTACACCATGGAAATCAGCAAACACTACAAATCAGGGCTTCCCCCCGCACCGGCCCCCAGAGCCAGTTGTTAAAGATTCACCAGACACTAGTACACACAGCAGCAGAAAGAAGAGATAAATGTGGCTCATTTTCCTACTTCATTACAATGTCACAGTCCTATTTCATCAAAATATTAGTTTATGTTTTGCATAGATGTGGGTAAAAACCAGAAAATTGTTTATCTGGCTAAAAGATTTGCTCCTGATGAACAAGAGAACAGATACTCTCTGGGATATCATCCTGTCGATAAGGGCATTAAATAACTATAGCATTTTCCTTGCCTGTCTCTACGCAGGGGAATCAGTCAAAGAGAGGAGAGAATATAACTGTTGCAACCAGTGACACCTTTGCTTCCAGAGAGCTGACATTTTCCCATCCCTGTGGGTACACAAGATGCCGTTTCTCAAGACCCCGTGTCACTGCATTGCATGCTAGCTTCACACTATTTGCACCTTGGTTTTTATCTCTTCTGTTTTCTTTGAAAATAAATTCAGAGACTCACAGATGCCACGTCTCTCCTGTTAGCATACATCACATTAACAATCTTTAGAAATACTCCAGTCTTTCAGCTTTCTTACACAAAAATATGAAGGCATTTGGAAACGACAGAAACAAGAGATCAGAATCTTGGGATGGAATGGCCAAAATAAATCAGAATTCACCAGAGCTTTGAGAGTTATCTGTAAACAAAAGAAAATACAACTGTATTTGGCTTCCAAATTAAACAAATTGCCCTTGAACAGAGTGACTAGGAAGGTTGAGGACAGGTTATGGTTTGGAGGCCATAGAGAAGCTAGCAATTGAGGTTTATTTGATGAGGACACAGCTATCAGTAAAGGAAAACCTGATGTCACGCATGCACTTTGAAGTTCAACAAGCCACCCTCCATCCTATAAACCCCACTGGAAACAAGTACAAGCAGTGTGTCTTCCCAGATGGCTCCCAAAGGACTCCTCTGGCTTAGTTATCATTAGTCATTGCAGTGGGTAGTTTTAGACCTGTTTTACGTTCAAGAACAAAAGGTTTTTTTTTCTTCTTTTGATTTTGCAAAGCTTTGCTTTGACAGTCAAGGACAGTAACATAGCTCTCCTCTAGTCTCCTCCTTTATGTAAAACCTGCATCTCTCCATTTTTTTCTCATTTGTCTACTCATGTGTGATACTTAGCATATGCCATCATATGTAGATTCAAGTATATACCTTGTCTTGTGTGTGTGTGTGTGTGTGTGTGTGTGTGAAAAGGGGTACTGTGTCATATTCATTTTATTAATATAGTCCCACTTGCACCAGCATAGGATCCTGTTGGGTGCTCAAAAGCAGTGATAATTTAACCTTCCTTGACCTTTTTTTTATAACTGTCATCCATCTACTATTAATTAGATAAACATATTAGACACACGGAATTAGAATGAGGCCTATGTGTACATTGAATTCAATAAAATTATTCTCCTGACTGTCCTATGATGGGGAATTTTTAGTTTTTAAAGGAAGGTTTATTAGTTACTTTACTATATCTATTATTACATGGTTTATTATTATCTTAAGTTGCTAGCACTCTGCTTGGCATTTACAGAGAATCTAGTTGATTCTCAGTAAATGCTCATCTCTTTCTATTCCCCTAATGGCTTCAGATTATTTAGTTAGGTTTGTTCTCTGACCTCAGTGTTCTCCAGTCCACCTTAGTTGCACGTGTCCACAGGCAGAGTAGGCTGAAGATACTGTACACACGCGCACTTGATGCCTACACCCACCACTCGTTCAGGACCCTGGAGAGCTCCAGCAGAGCGGCCTTGCAACATGGGGTCTGGAGTCAAACAGATCTTCTTTGAATCCTCTCTTACTAATTTGCTTTACTTTCAACACGCTATTTATCTGTCTGAGCCTTAGTTTTCTCATGTGCAAAATGAGGATAACTCAAGAGGGGGACTACAGGATTAGCATAGATGATGTAAGGAAAAGCTTTAGCACTTTATTACAAATAGTAATTGTTATTAGCATTGTTTTCAGATGTTTTCTGTGCAGCCAGCTCACCGAGGATAGCCCATCTCCTTGTCCCCTTACCTTAGTGCTCCAGTGAGGAATAAGGAATGGATTGGGCCTTGAGGTTGGGATCCTATAGAAAATCTAGGGCATTCGAAATCTGAACTCAAAATCTTTTTCATGTTCATGTTCTGTGCCTCCTTCCTGGTTCCGAGAGGCCCCTCTGCCTTGGTATTTATTTCCTCCTCTGTTCTCTAACTAATTGCCCTTCCATATTCACCATACTCGTGCCCAGGTTACCCCAACCCATTCTGTTCTATCCCAGCAGTTCTATGGGTTTTAAAAATACCTCTGCCATCTTTCCAAGAAAATCATATTTTATCTACCTCTGACAACTCCTAAATCTGTATTGGGCTAGGATCCAGTGTCTCAAGGCTCCTGGGTCAGCCTGGGAGACAGGTAGATCCGGAGAGGTAGGAAATAGGGTCCCGCTTCATGCAAACTTTAATGGGCAACTGTAGCTCATTAGCTGTCTCCCTTATAAATAATGTTTGTGACTAGAAGGTATGGGGAGACAGTCTTCAGCTCAAGATAAGGAGAATTTCTTACATTTAGAGACTGATTAGCACGTAGAGGGTGGTAAGTTCCCCAACACTGAAAACATTCAAACACAGGCTGAGAGCCACTGCTATACAGATTTCAATATTGAGAGGAGGAATCAATGAGATGACAGGCCCAAGATACCATGATTCTATTAAAAATCCATGTTATTTTGGTGTTATGATTATTACAATATTTTAAAGTTAAAACATTTTAGACAGAAGTCAGATAGTCCATCTTATACACAACACACTTCATCCATACTTGGCAATCCTTTCGTAGTTTGCATAAGAGTGCAATGAGAAAACCCCAGCGAAATCAGGACCTTCCAATTTTACTTTCAAAAAGAGCACTTCAGAACAACCAGGGTGAACTCAGAGATTAGCTGCAAGTTCTTCATTTAGTTAATCCTCTTTATCATGAGAAAGCAGCTCTGCCTCTTCGTTTGGAGACTGAGCAGGGACATTTGCTAATATAAATCTACTTTGCATGTTCCTATTGCATAAGTCCATCACTGTAGGCCAACTTGATTTGAATGACAGGAATCTGCCTATGTTGTGAATGGACCCAATAAATTGGAACACTCTTACCTTGGAGAAAGTAGAACCCCTGATGTTGAGTGGATATCTGGAATCTGGCTGGTCTCCTGGGAATAGCGTAGCTACTTTATTACTCTGTCTTCAATTGAAAACTCATCTTTCATTTGTCACTTGACTCTTTATTCCCAGGGATTCTTAGGTCTTCTAAAATTTCCATGCAAAATATGATTCAGCAACAGTCATTGAGTACTTGCTAGGTACAAGTTACTGTGGTGGGCCTTGGGGGAAAGAGAAATATCAGAAATAGAAAGTTGAGTAAGACATGATTCCTGCCTCACGGAATTTAAAATTCACTGGGGGAGGAAGTAATGGCTAATACTGTCAGGTAGATTATTGAGTTATTTTATGGATTTAAAATGCTTTACCCAAGAGTTGTAAAGAAAAGAATATTGAAGAGAAAAAATCTTAAGGAAGGAACATGGAAGAAGTGACACCAAATGCCAATGGTCATTGTGTTGGGCATTCAAATTCAAAATGATTCATTTTTCCTTTTGGGGTTTTCACATTTTCTTCAATTAGATTATAATTCTTAATAATGAATAAAAATACATATCAATTTAAAAATTCTTCTATAGTACTTTTTGCTCCCTAAAAACATAGCTATTTGTCTTTAGTATAAGAATTGGCCTTGAGAGACAAGGAAATACAGAGTTGGAATCAACATCAATATGAATAGAATTTACAAGAGTAGTGGGCCTCTCCACATGATTTTGTAGTTATGTACATGTATACATGCATGGATACATACATAAGTGGATATATAGATGTGTACAAAACCTATGTTCATTTCACATACATGTATGCATATGAACATGCATATATATGTACATACATACATTCATTGCCGACCCTAGAATGTTCACGAAATGATGATGAGTATTTTGGTTTTCTGTTCCTTGAGTCTTTTGTTATTTTAATGACTGGGAAGACACAAAGTGACCGACTACCCCAGTCCACTTTCTTTTAGTACTGGCAGCTGTGGTGGAGAGTAAGGAGCACTTGACTGGTGCACCCCGGGCTCTGGGTTCCGATCCTGACTCCATTGCTCATTACTTCTCGCTCCCCATGAGTGTATGGAAGCTTCTCAGCACCCTGCCTGAATATTCTCTGGAAAAATGGAGGAGTCTATCCTATTCTTGCTAATACCAGTAAAAGCCAATCAGTTGCCAGGGTTAAACATGAAAAGAAAAAGCGGAGAAGAAGCACTTAGACTTCTCTTGACCTTAGAGAAAGTCTTTGGAAACCTAGTCCATCCCCCTCCCAGCCCCTTGTCCTGGTCCTCTTCCACATGCACAAGAGCCTATGGACATCAAGGTTGCTGTGAATGTCAAAATAGAACATTAGCTGATATAAAATTACTTTAAAAATGTAAGAATAGAGGAGGGCATAGGAGAATGAAATTTGAAGAATTTTTTTAAAAAGGAGGTCAGTATCTCCATTGGCTTATGAAATGGTGAGTCCTGTCGTCTATGCTTTCTCAGGGCTAAGAGAGGCTACAAGTACAGAGGCAAAACGGCAAAATGCTCCACAGGGAAGCTCAGTGGGGAGCCACAGGGATCTTGCAGGGAGTGCTCCCCTCAACACACATACAGTAAAGCGGTGAGTGGAGGCTGCGTCTCCAGACACTGATTGATCAGCATAAGATGAAGGGTGGGACTTCTGTGCTTAATCCCTTTGGTTCTCATTCTATAAACCATCAATCCCCCCAAGTGCAAGGGTCCAGATGGTCGCATTACCTTTTCAGTCCTACTCTTCTGCGTTCAGGGTCCCTCTTCCCGCTGACCAAATCATTAAAATATTCAAGCTGACTCAGGACCTGCAGGGCATAAAATTCCTGGAATGTGATGCATTGGAGATATAAGGGACTGAAAGGATATCCACCTCCCAGTGCTACAAAGATGACAGACCGCTTACCTTACATGGAAGATCTCTAGGTTTATTTCTGTTAAAATGAATTGGTTAGGCCATAAATTGAAATGATCAAATGAAGAGACTTTTTTTTCCTTCTTATCTTTCCACCCCTTCTTGAGTATATTGGTGGAAGTAATGAGATTAGTCAGGTCCTAACTGTCACGGTGAAAGATTGGTGACCCTATCCAACATTCCGATTATTCTTTTTATCCCACAGCAGACGAGAATCTGGGCCTCATTATCTACCCAGTGGATGACAAAAGACATAAATAAACTTTTCATTTCCATTCTTGTCACTTTACTATTGGTAAATGTAAGTTTCACCCTGAACCAGGGAGTTAATAGTCAATAAATACATTGTAATTTGTGGAGGTAATCATAGTGGAAAAGACTATGAAAATGTTTACCTTTGAAGTTTAATTGTTCGTAATAAACAATCTATTTTTTGAGTCAAAATGTTATATTTGGGTTACAATTATTTTTCTAACTTGAAAAATATATCATGCATAAGATCATATTTTTTGAAAAAGTTCAAATGTACAGAGATAGAGAATAAACCAGTGGTTACCAGGGGTGGGCAGGTGAGGAAAGAAATGAAGAAACATGGATCAGAGAATACAAAGTGGCAGATATGTAGGATGAACAAATGTAGAGATCCTATGAGGATTACAGGGAATAACATTGTACTATATTTGGCATCCCTGCTAAAGGTGCAGATTTTGGCTGCTCTTGCCACACACACAAAAAAGTAACTATGTAAGATGATGGATATTTTAATTGGCTTCACTATACTAACCAATTTATTATCTATATGTATCCTATCACATCATGTTGTATCCCTTAAGTATACAAAAATTGTATTTTAAAACACATATATGCATATCTAAAGAATAAGCAATAAAGGAAATGCCCATGTCAGCACCACCTCTGTTATAAAACAGAACACTGTATTCCCCAGGTAGAGTGGATCACCTTCCCTCCCCTCCACCCAGACAGTCATCACCCTCACTTCTGTGACCATCTTTCCCTGCTTTACTCTGTATTGTTATCTATGCTTAAATAAATATTCCTTAGTCTTGCTGATTTATGGATTTGATGTTGGAGGCAGTGGCTTTTGAATGCAAATCAATTTCCAAAGCCTGTATTCCTTCCATCACTCTAAAATGGGGTGCACAATTTTCAAACATAAGAATGATTACAAAACAATAAAAGAGATAAAGAATGGGAATAACTCAAATCCCCAATAACAAAGGTGTCTTGTAATGAAGTTGGTTTGGGGGGAAAAAAAAACCAAAAAAATCACTTGAAGCCAGGTTACTCTGTTATATCTGGGCAATGTTCCACTCAAGAGTACAGTACAGAAATACCTCCCAGTGGAGCCACCATAGAGCTGTGCCAGTGGAAGGTAAGGAGGGAGGGACAGTTGTGGACAGGATCAAGAGGCCCAAAGGCTGGTGAGTGTTTCCACCTTCTCTAATGACACCTCTGCCCTCTCAGGAGCAGCATCTTCCTGTGCTCAGAGTCCTGAACTTGTTTCCCAGCTCCCGTTTCCTCTTTGAAAAGAAGCCAACGTCTGCCATCAGCTGTTCTCTCCATTTTTTTAGTGGCCACCAGCTTCCTTTTCACAGCATCTTCCTCCTCTGAGACAACCCCATGGACTTTGGTTCCCCGGCTCCCTAACTCGCTGCCGCCAGCAGGGCGAGAGTTACTTGATATCAGTCAGGCATGAATGCTGATTCATGCCCACATTTCCTTTAAGATCCATGTGGTACCTCAACGGACACCATCATTTAATTGTAGATCTCAATAACCACCTAACAAATACTTGTTGCTCTTCTAGAAATATCAGACATCAGTGAATGAGTAGGATTTGAGGGGAATTAGGCAGGTGCTTACACTCACAATGCCAACTTCCTTCAGACTTCAGGGGGTGTGAGTAGGAGGGTCAAGGCAGTATTGAAAAAGGAGAGGGTAGATTAAAAATAAACAGTCCTTGGTGGAGAAGCCATCTTAGTATCTTCCAGAGCTTGAAACTGACATCTGATTTAGCACAGGTCTAACCAAAGGCCCCACCCTCTTAGACCTCCCTTACAAAATGAGGGGCTGTACTAACTCACGTGGTCCCTTCTAGACTTAACATCTTCTGATCTTGCCTAAGGAGAAGATTGGCCACCACCCCTGATGTTCTTCTGCCCCATGAGTCTCACTGGCACGCAGGAGACATTTCAGAGCACTGGCAGAGTGACACAGAGGAGATCACACCTTCCTTCATTGCTTGTCCTTAACTTCTCACCACACCCTGACTCAAAGCTGTACTGGCTGGAACTTTCCTTCAGGTTTAGAGGTCTCAGCTAGCAAGTGGGGCTGGAGCAAGAAGAGCACAGCACAGGACAGGGGACAACTTAAAATCCGGACACTGCATTTGTGGAAATTTCCTCAGATATCCCCTTTCTCTCTGGGAATTTCTCTCTGGCCAGCTTTTCTCCTCAGTCTCTGCCCTGTTGTTGTGTGGCTGGCCCCTCTCTCCCTTGTGACCCTCCTCAAATGCCCTATTTCTGAGAGTGTTATTGGAAATATCAGAGCCATTCTCCTTGGTCCCAAATCTGGACATATTTAGAGGCAGCATCCATAACTCAGCCCATATAGCTTAGCCTACAACCAACACCTGTCCACTGAGCAAACCAAGGCCAAAGTTTGAACAAAACTGTCAGTCATTACATATGATCCCCATGGTGTAATCCAAGATATAGTAATAGTTCATGAAGGATTCGTCTGGCCTAAAATCACCCACACCTTATAAAAACAGAAGCCCAATAAGTCTAGACTTCAGTTTGTGACAAAGACCTCACATCTCTTATAAATGGAATGTCTAGTAAGCCACAAGATCTATCGTGGAGGGTGAGGGCAGAGAAATGCTTCCTAAAATAATTGGTTTGACCACACTGTGCTTCCAACCAGATGTGAATATACCCATAGACGTCATAGGGAGAAGCAATTTGTCAAGGCTTGAAGTTCACTACTTAGAATGATTAATGTATGACCCACTTAGAGAAAGAAAATCTTTGTTGGGTTCTTGACTTCTTTTGTACTTCTAAACCAGGACCTTGACTGCCAGATTCAAACAGATGGTAACGACCCCCCTACTCTACCAATATCACAGGGTCTGAGAGCATAACTCAGGGCGTGACATTGTCAGTGAGCAGGAAGGTATGAGGATATTAAAGGCTCCAGGGTAGAAGTATAGGTAAAGTTTTCCCAAGATTTATGGCACTCACTACATTCTGCACTATTGGGGATCACTTGTCTATAAATCTGGTACAGAAATTGCCATCCCTGTTGACAAACACATCCCTCATGGAATGGGCCGCAGGAAAGCAATGGTAGCACCCATCAATCGTGGTGCCAGTCTTGGCGTTTGGGACCCCAGAAATAATGAATTCCACTTCACAAATACATAGCATAAATAAGGGCTAAAATTAATCAAAATGTGACCAGGGTTTCAACCAGGCAGCCCAGGAAATTGACAAGAGGGATGTAAATGTTGTTGTAAGTCAGCAAACCTGTCAGCAAATTAAATCAGAATCCAGAGAAACCGATTTCTGTCCCAGCAGCCAGAAGCTTGGGGAGGACCCCTGAGATTGAAAAGCTAAGAGTGGTCAGTCTGTCTACCCTCACCTTTGCCAAGATGTTCAGTGAGAAAAAAAAATCAAATTTTTGATAGTCTGGAACTATTTTTTTTTAATTCTCACAAATATATAATGTTATAACCTTTCAAAGGATTTATCTTTGTGGTCCCCGCCCACCACATGACAGGAAAGAAATCGTAGACATTACAAAAAGTACACAACAATATCCATTCTGAAGGCTGGGACTACAGTGTCCCGTTTGCCCTTGGAGCTTGCTGCCACACACACAGGAGTGCTTGACTCATGACTGGGAAATAAATGAACTGGTTCAAGGACTTCGTACGTCGTAGAAAGGTTCCTCAAACATAGGACATTTTGTTAGGTTCTGCAGACAAGCTATTGGCTCATTAGAATTGCACAGCACTGGAGCGGATGAAAAATATTGAGCTTGAGAGTTAAGTCTCCTCGTTAAAATGAGGATAAGCAGAGCTAACAAGCGTGAGTATCCAGACACACCACAGGCTTAACAACCAGACCGTTTCAGTTCTCAACATGAGATGGTTTGCTGGTTTCGACTACTTCCCACAGGCTTGCTGAACTTTCCTACACACGGAAGGTTACTTAATTGCTCCTGCCCTCTCCGCCTTCTCCCTCTCTCTTTCCTTCATTTGGGATCAGATGGCTTCATTTGGGGTCTGACCATTCTTGTAGCTTCTCTGACTCCCTTTCTCTTTTCCTTCCCACAGACATTTTCTCTAATAAAATCCTTGCATGTTTAATCCCACTTTGGTATCTGGGGTAACACACCAGGACAAAAAGAGGATTTTTTTTTTTTTTTTTTTTTTGGGTAGTACAGCAGGCATAGCACATGAGCCTTTTCTCTGACTCAGATAAATTTAAGACATCAGGCACCCAGCCTTCCACACACCCCGCTGTCCTTATAGAAATACCAGTTGCTCTTCAATAAAGGAAGATCTATTGCTTTGAGGTAAAGGCAGTAACAATATGATAATTATAATATATAAAATGTATTTAAATATATAATATATAATAATATGTGTAATATACATACATAGGGCAGAAATTAAATTTACTTAAAGGAAAAACGCTGAGCGCTACTATCTAAAATAAGAGGGAAAATATCTTACATTTAAAAAGCCTTACATTTAAAAAGATAATTAGAAATCAGCATTCATTGCACTCTCTCTGTGCCACTGTGCTACGTCGTGAAAGTACTTAGAACTATTTCGCTTAATCCTCCCAGCTTCTAAGATTTACTGTGATCATCACCTCATGTTTACAGGAGAAGAAACTGAAATACAGACAGGTTAAGTGACTCGCCCAGAGTCATGCGCAGCCTATGACTTTGCACTCAGCAATATTGACTTTAGAAGTTGCCCTCTGACCCACTGTGTTCTACAGCCTCCTGGTTTACGGCCATCTGTGTTGCATCTGGTATACCTCATCTGTGCAACTGAAGAACTCTCCAATTCCAGATCTTGCCTTGCTTATCCAATTTCAATTTCCTGATTGGCCCTGGCCATTTACGGCTTAAGATCTGCCTCTCTTGGCTTATTTCAATTGTTAAACTCGGAAAGAACAAATTCCAGGGGCATTCTGCCTTCAGGAGTACCTACAATTCTGTTGTGTACAACTAGGTGTGTGTGCATGTGTGCAGTAGGTACTTTTTAATACATTTCTGGGCTTGTAGGATATGAGGAAACATTTCAAATGCCACCTCTCGAATAAAAACAAATCAAAGCAGGACTGAGTGGCCTTTCCTTTGTAACCTGAATGACTTTGGCATTAATTTCTGAATAAAAAATAATGAGGATTAGAGATACTGCTGTCTGCAGGAACAGCATTCAGCAAAAGAAAGTACCAGGACAGAGGCCCTGAGGGAGGGCACGCCTTTGCCTGGCCACCCTCCATTCTCAGCATAGCAGCCAAGGAGATCCTGTTAAAATGTAAGTTAGATCATCTCTCTCCTCTGTTCACAACCCCCCTGAGACTGTGCATCTCATTCATAATAAAATCCAAAGTACTTTCTGTGGCTTACAAGACCCTACATTATTATCTTGCTCCCCAAACCCCCCTACTTCCCCATTCCACCTCCCTCTCTGTCTTAGTTTGTTTTGTGTTACTATAAAGGAATTACTGAAACTGGGTAATTCATAAAGAAAAGAGGCATGTGTAGCTCATGGTTCTGCAGGCTGTACAAGAAGCACGGCATCAGCATCTTCTGGGCTTCCGATGAGGGCCTGAGGCTGCTTCCGTTCATGATGGAGGGCACAGGGGACCTAGCTGAGGAGAGATCACATGGCGAGAGAGGAAGCAGGCTTTCCCCTTAATCTCATGCTCTTCTGGGAGACACTAAAAATAATCATTAAATAAAAGCTCACATGCATAGTAATATTTTAGTTTCTGAAAGTATCACAATAATTGACTTTCATGAAATCTTTATTTTGCCTATAATTCAATAAATGCTCTACTGCCTAGTGATTCAGCTTGAAAACAGTACTGGTACATGGTAGATGCTAAGTTGATTGCTGGATGTGTGCATGGATTAATAACACTTTCTCTCGAGGTTGAAGTGGAGCGTATGTCATGACTGACAACAGCACAGCTCCCGCCAGGCGAAGTGGCTCATGCCTATAATCCTAACACTCTGGGAGGCGGAGGTGGGAGGATCACCTGAGGTCAGGAGTTCAAAACCAGCCCAAGCAAGAACGAGACCCCGTCTCTACTAAAAATAGAAAAAAAATTATAGGAAAAATTAGCCAGATGTGGTGATGGATGCCTGTAGTAGTTCCATCTACTCGGGAGGCTGAGGCAATAGGATCGCTTGAGCCCAGGAGTTTGAGGTTGCTGTGAGCTAGGCTGACGCCATAGCACTCTAGCCTGGGCAACAGAGTGAGACTCTGTCTCAAAAAAAAAATAAAATAAAAAAAAAGTAGCACAGCTCCTTGGAAAGTCTTAATTTGACTTAAGGTATTTGATGCAATTTACTAGACTATTAAAATTATCTCTACATCATCATATTCTGGGATTTTGAAGTTAGCGTGTTTTATGTACCCAAAGGGAAGGGAGGTAGAGACTTAGCAAAATAAGGTTCACCGACATGTAACTGAGTAATCTTGCATATTAACTCTGGATTGGTGTTAGCATCGTGATTGTTCACTTTGGGCATGTATTGGAGTCCATATTAAACCTGATGCATGGGGCACAGTTCCACAGTGATGCCTAGTTCTGCGCACAGCCCTTCCCTCCTCAAGGTGCTGCATGCCGCAAAGCACACCCTAGGAAGCCACGCAGACACTCTGCCTCATCATCCACATCACGCAGCCCCATGACCCGCACTGGTAAAAGAAACAAACAAGCAAACCACTCGGGGCCTTGGCCTCGTTCTGCCAGAAAACACGTTCTACTGAAAACAGTAGTCTGCGGCCTTGACTGCTCCAGAACCTTTTGGAGACGCACAGAAACTGCAGAAGAACTTGAGCATGGGCCATAGCTGCACATCTGGCCACACACAATGGCCGTGAAAAGCCACGTGTCTGGTGTATTGTGCCCACAGCGCAGCACTGTGGTCTCCCAGAGGAAGTGCACCTTGGCTTACATTCCTCCCGCTGACCTTTCGGTCATGTGGCTTTGAGCAAAAATCTCTTTCTTGTGTACTGGGGACAGTAATACAACCTACTTGAGAGGTTTTTTATGAGATGTAAATAAAGCGCAATGTACCTAAAGTGCTGGTGCAGCATAGACATAGTGAGTGTTCAAAAAGCGGGGAGCATTTCTGTCTTTTTAGAGAAGGCAGGGACCAGCTGGCTTATGTTTCCGGTCATGACTAGCAATCAATTACAGAGCCACTCTTTGAGAGCCTACTGTGTACAAGCCCTGTGCTTTGTTTTTCTCTCCTGAATCCTGCCCACAGGGAAGAAGTAGGCATTAAAGGGATGCTTCACACCTAAGGAAGCCATGAGGGGAACTTAAGACAACCAGTGTCTTGTTAACTGGTGAAATATGTTTTTCTCTGTTAAGAAAGCCTGGGAGTGAATTCTACCTGCATGGTTTCTTATTGTGCTCAGGGGGACCATTTTCTTCAAGGAAATGTGTTGGCAAATCAGCATTTGCCAATTCACTTTATTCTCAGCTCTTGGGAATTCAAGTAACAGATTTCTTCTAGGAAAATTTTCAGTATAATGCTCAGAATTCCTCAAACAAACAAATAGTGGCTGGGAAAGTGTGTGTCTTATTTATTTATCTATTTATCTATCTCATCCTTGAAAATAAGAACAACAATTTATCAGCATATATTTCACTTGTTTAAGTCAGCTTAGCCTTTGATGCCAGGAGTTGCCAAGAAGTAAAACACACGGCACAAGCATATGGGGCATACATTGCTATTTAACTTCAGTGAAGGAAAAACATTCTTTACAGTAAAAAAGTCATATTTCTATAGACTAAATATTATTAAGAAAGTTGGGAAATTGTTTGCATGTGCTGGTTTCACTTTGGGTAGTGCATTTGTAGAACTGACTCCTGCAGATAAAGAATAGTATTTCTTAAAGAAAAATGGAATTTAGAATGATAGACATTATCTTGGTGCTAGCTATGAGGAATGTGTAAAAGTCTTTGCTCCAGTGAATTTTAGCAAATGAAAATGTATGCTTCCATCTGTACTGTTCCATGATTCAGCACAGAAAATGGAAGTCTCTCAAAGTAGGAAGAGATTGAATATAGGGAGGTAAGCCCTAACAAAAGTTTGGAAGGGCTGAAGGAGCTGATTCCATGTGGGTTTTCATGAATATTATATATACTGCTGCTGCAACTGTTTCTCAACAGCTAAATAGACGGATAACAGACACACAATCTAATCCAGGGACCAGGCAGCCAGATCATGAAACTGTTGCTGCCTCCACAACTTCCTGACACCCAGGAAACAGGGGAATGGACACAGGGTTACTGCTAAAGGAAAGCTTTCACGTCCTTAGTCTCACGTGCCAGCAGAAAGGGCCAATAATTGCCAAAGAGGGTCCCATCTCCATTCTGTCTTCTGTATCTCATGACTGCATCTAATTGAAAGACTAATTTATTTTACATAAGTAATACGGTATAGATACCATACATTCCATAGCAATCCCAGTAGTGTCGAGGCAGCTCCTATAATTAAACAGTTTTGCAATGAAACATATACATAGTAACCCTAAGTGGAATAATTAGACCATAAATGGGGTTATGTCAGTTCAGCTGAGGTTTTACTAGGCAAATTTTAAAACTTAGTTGTTAGAGCTAATCCTTGGGAACCCAAATGCATGTGGAACAAAAGAGTTCTAGAAATGAGAATAACTCTAATGATCATTTTTATAACTTCTCCAATTTTAATGATGAGGAAAAACTAAGACCCAGAGATGTCAGATAACTTTTCCAAGATCATATAGCTACTTTCTAGCAGTACTGGAGACTGACTTTCAGTTTAGTGTGCTCTTTGCTACATTATAACTTAAAAATTATAAAATCATTTTATTTCAGACTTGAAACTAGAACTAACTGATCTTTCTTGGGGTCCCTTCTATTCTTTAAATTGTTAAATATGGACTGACTTTCTCATGATTGGTGAATAATCCTTTTGAATACCCAAAAGTATGAGCTTCCTATTACTAGGTGATCATGAGAAGGAGATGATCATGAGAAGGAGATGAAGGAGAAGGTGATCATGAGAAGGAGAAGAGATTATGTTGCATCAAAGGCACCTAGAGGATAGCGAAGAAGATGCATATGAAAAAAAGAGCAGCAAATAGGAGATACATGTGAAGATGTCTAATAGATACTAAATATTATAATTTATCATTATTTTGTGTTGTAGAAGAAATTATAATGGGCTAATAGGGAATCAGAGTTGTGTACAGGGATATCTGTAGACTACTCCCCTTTTCAAAATGGAAAAAGAGCTCTCAGTTTTATTACTCCTATTTTTCATATTCTGAAAAATGTGTACCATTAAATGACATATACTTTATTGAGAATTGAGTCATTATCAGCAGTGGCATATGAAATACTAGGTCGTCTTCATTCAATAAAAATATTAAAATTGCCAGTTGGGAAAGTGAGTGCATGCTTTTATAAAGATAGGTGCGAATCTTAATTTACTTAACAAAAGTTTCAGAGTCTACCATTCTGCAGGGAAGGACTTTAAAGTTAAACCCAAAAGAGTATTTCACGGCACGGACATGGGATTGCAACCTCTGACATGGTAGGAGCAGAGTCACGGCATGATGGGAGCACAAATGCCACAGAGACTGCCAACACGTTTTTCTCTTGGATCGTTTACAGGCAGAGAATTCTCTGGAGGCAGAGCACCACATACACAGTGACGGGATGTGTCTGCAGCAGCTGTTCAGGGGAAGCTGTCAGCAAAAATAAGGGACAGCAGAGTTACAGAATGACACTGCAATTAGAGAGGACAAGTGGATGCAAATCTCTCCCTACAGGTACGCACTTTTCCTCCTGAAATAATCCAAGGGACCTGCCAAAGGCCTCTGGGCTTAGGTCACGCGCATATTTGCTGGCATGGAAGGCTACTTTCTTGAAACATAAAATCTCACATCTTTGTAAGTGTAACCGAAGACATATTTTCAGTCTCCCCAATGAGCTATGGAATATGAAACGGTAGGAGCGTCTCATAATTTACAATTTACAAGTAGTTTGGCTCACTAAATCTAAGTTTAATTTCTTTCTCTTCTTGATAGAAGTCTCTTTAGTATAAAAAATCCATACAAGTTTAAATTGAAGGTAACCAAGGTAACCATTGTCTACATTTTGATGTACCTTCCAGATTTTCCTATGTACATATTTGTGATTTTTCAAATAACATTTATTAATAATATACTAAGCAAAGAGTTTTGAGGCTTCTTTTTCATTCAGAATCATAATGTGAACCCACTTCCATGTTAGTTTTTTTTGCATAGCTTAATGGCTGAAAAGATAACAACAGAGTGTTTTCTAGAACCAGCTGTGTGCTAAGTACTTCATGTTCTCTTTTAAAAATTTAATCTTCATAATAACCTTTTAGGGGTGGGGAATCTGCAGCCTTAAGGCCACAAGGGGCCTTCTAGGTCCTTAAGTGCAGCCTTTTGATAGAATCCAAATTTTACAGAACAAATCATTTTATTAAAAGGGGTGCAGCAGAGAAAGATGAAGCTTTTCTTGCCTCCATTGGTGTTTAAAAAAGAATAATCTTGAAATCAGAAGGCCACAGGTTCCCTTCTTTCCCTCCTGCCTTCCTCCCTTCTTTGCTTCCTTCCTTCCTTTCTGTTATAAACAGCTCTTTGATGAATATCTGCTAGCAAAATCTCGGTACGTGACCTCAAAGATTAAATGGCTGGGCATAGCAACCGTTCACCAAATTCTGACCCCTTGCAGTTCAGCAGGTTCACGTGACAAGTTCTGGTCAACGGGCTATGAGCAGACATAATTGATCTACGTGGGGCACAGAAGACTGGCTGAGTTTCCCATGAGCTCTTTTCCCACTTGGTGCAACTTGAGTGTTGAGATGGCGCCATCACGAAGCATGAAGCCCCCATCAGCCTGGGTCCCTGAATGACTAAACAGCCCAGCACTTCACCTAAACATGCAGCTGGAATGACAAAACAAAAACTTCTTCATGTTAAGTCACTGAGCTATGAGGTTTAAGCTGTTAGCACACGCCATGGTTATTTATGGGAATGAGGCAGTATCTAGCAAAAATCATATCCATTTACCCTCTGACTCAGCATCCCATTTTCAAGAATCTTCCCCAGTCACACTGGCAGGAAAAAAAAGAAAAAAAGCAAGAAAGAAAGAAAGAAGAAAAACAACATATGCACAAGACTATTAATTGCAGAAGAAATGACTTCTGGGTATTTTTAAACAAACACACATGAAGGACATTACATCATCTTTTACTTTTTAGAGATTGCTCTGTTCTGTACTTAAAACATGAAAATAAGATCTATTGACTTTGGATTTATGTTCTTGCAATACTTGTGTGTTTATTTGCTCGTCTTTTTCCTTCATTCACGCATACATGCATGCATCCTTCTGATTCAGAGAGCGATCAAACCAGTTTCCTATGTTTACACCTTGATGTCTAGGTGCAGCAAGGCCAGCTGCATAAGTAGGTAGGATCCTCAGTTATCTGTGGGAAAAGCAGGTTTTCTATTTAGGAAACAAGTTAAAGTCCTTAAGAGGACACAAGAGATTGTGGAGGACTGTGGGTTTTGGTTTTTAACACTAACTAAGATCCCTTTAGTTTTTATGTACACATTGTGTAGTATCTTATTTTCCTCATGGGATTTGGCTTCATTTGCATTTGAGAGAGTGCACTTTTACAAGATCTCTTTTCCCTTTCCCTTTGGGAAATAGTCAATGCTGGCGCATTTCTTGCCAGTCTTCTGAAAGATAAAGTGCTTTTCGTGTCTTCTCTCCAGGCCTCACTAAATGGAACATGTGAGGAAATGGGAATCTATAAGGACACCCACCTCCTCCTAACACGCGTGTATGTCTGTGAATATTTTTCAGTGAACTACCTCTGTCAGGGTGACACTCCCACCTCAGCGCCCACGTTCGGAAGGAGACCTGTGACAGGCACACAGGATTGGAAAAGTCGCTGGTGTGATGAGAATGCTTAATGGACCCGGAGCAGCCAGCTGCAACAGGAGCCTGCCCTGACAAATCAAAACGCCGCTCTGCTGTGCACGGTGACGTGGAAAGTTTTTGAAGAGGGAATCTCTGCCCTACGCAGTTAGCGGCTGGGCGTGACCACAATGCATAATGAACAGGCAGTTGCAGAGCCCGGGGTGATGCAAGCTGCCCTGTGATCCACAGGACTGTTCATCTTTTCCCAGGGAAGGCTGGTAGCTGAACTGGTAGCCCCAGGGCGATGATCTAGATGCAGAATGAAAACAATAATGCTGCTACCACCCCATGCATTTGTAATAAACATGCACTGCACTATCTAATGCGAGCCATGGAAATGTTGTAGAAATGGGGATGAATGGAACAGGGGAAACTGCCAGCCTAGAAATAGCTGTGGAAGGGGCCATTTGCAGAGAAGGAAGCAAGAGAGATTTCTAAAGAAAAGTTTTATTGGTAGAGGAGCCTTTGGTCATTGAATCACATCACATTGCAGTCAGTACTTATTCTAGTGGTGATAGAAAAGGTGGTGGGGAAAGCTGTATTTCTTTGCCCCTGCCATATTTGTGGCCAAGCTAATGATTTGCAGATAGAGAAGGAAGCCACAGTGTTAGTGTTTGTTGATGTAAAGGGTCCTGGGCCATTCTAAGGTTTGAAGCCCAGTGGATGAGAGCATCGCTCATGGAGGTGAGGAAAGTAGGAAGGAGGAATTAGTAATGAGCGCCATTTTGGACATGTCTGCTTTGAACTTGTACCAGGACATTCCAATGGGATGCTCAAGCCATTTTGCTTCTTGGCTCTCTGGAGGGTCAAAGAATGATAATGTATTGAGAGAGTGTTTTGAGAAAGTTAGCCAAAGCTTAACAGGAAAACACCTGGGAAAGCTTCACCAGAGTCCTTCCCTGTGATGTTCCTGCTCATCAAACAAGGGCAATTTTGCGAGAGTTTCAAGGGGAAATCATCAGGCAGTCCTGATATGGCTTCTTCTGGCTTCTGTTTATTTCCTATTCTAAAAAAAAAAAGAAAAAAAAAAGCTTTAAAGAGCACCCATTTTTCTTCAGTTAATGATGTAAAAAAGACTGCACTGCCACGGCTAAATTCCCAGGATCCTCTCCGTTCTTTTGGGATGAACTAAATGGCTGGTATCATTGCTTATAAAAGTGTCTTGACTTTGATGGAGCTTATGTTGAGAAATAAAGTTTATAATTTTTATTTTTCTTTTAATTCCATTTTCCATGAACTTTTTTGAAGTACTACCAATAAATACTAGGTGATAGGAATTTTTCAGCTCCATTATAATCTTATGGGACCACTTCTATACATATGGTCTATGGTTGACTAAAACATCACTATACGGTGGTGACAGCATATATATTTTTATTATACCACACGGGGTTATAAGACTTTTACAAACATGTTGTTCAGAAGGGCTTTTCTTGTTCGATTCACCCTAAAATTCTTGTCTCTCATCCTTGTCAGTGTTTTAGACTTGATCCTAGTCAGAGAGACTCACTTCTACCTGTGACACTCACAAGCACTAAAGGATACAAACTAGACAAGCCACATATTAATTTGCAGAAGAACATATTCTTTTCCTGTCATTGGGATGCTCATGTCTTCCATCCTGGTTCCATTTTCTAGTATCAGAATATTTGGAAAGCCAATAGCAGTCAAAAGACTGTTTTGTGAGCATGAAAATGGAGCTAAGGAGATTGATAGCCTTGAGGGATATTGTACCTGGCTCTGGTGAAACCCAGAGAATTGCCTCTGCTCCATAATAGTGCTATTTCCCAGTGAAAGAAAATTTGTGTATCCAAAGTTTATTGTCTCTCTTTCTAAGTAAATATGGACAGCATCAGGCTTTTGAACTTTATTTTTCTGTGCTGTCTACCTACACCTTCTCTTTATACACTCTTTCTCCAAACAGGATGACTTATAATTGGTGTTTCTGATCAAGAAATCACAATCTTATTTCATCATGCTCTCCTTAGAGTTTCGAGAGCTCCTAAATTATTAAACTGCACAGTTAAACAGTTTCTTGGAATTCCTCTTCAGTTGTCTAACCATACCCCATTTCCTATATTTGTGGGTTTTACTGGTTTAATTCATGGAAGCTCATGCATCTTCAAGTTAACAATAATAGCCGTGGTTTACTGAGGGTCTCCTATGTGCTTGGATTTCAGTTAGACTCATTCAGCTGCAAGAAACAGAGACTCATACGGATTAGATCAAGAAAGGAAGGGGATGCGGGGAGGAGAATGAATATTATAGATAAGGGATGGAAGACCTGCGTTGGAAACCAAGAACAGAAACCAGAATTTGACCCAGCCTCTTAAAGTGGCTGCTCTAGAAAAGTCAGTGGCAAAATTTTGTGGATCTTTTCTCAAATATTCCACCATTAAAGAAACTAAAATGCTTTCAAATATTTGCTCTGTTCTCTTTTTGCTGGTGTTCTTGGCTTCTATTTTGTATATCTTTTTTCATGATCATAGCTTTTGCTTATTCATAATTGAAATTTGTGATGCGCCCTCATGATCTGGACTGTATTTCATTATCTCTCTCAGTTTTCTTATTCAGCAGCTGACAGCTAATTCTCTTGGTATTTTCCCAATTCAAATTTCCAAAAGTAAGTAACAGACGCTTCTTGATTTTCGATAGGGTTACATCCTGAGAAACCCATTGTAAATTGAAAAAATTATAAGTCAAACATGCATTTAATACACCTAACCTACTGAACATAGTATCTTAGCCTAGCCTAACTCAAATGTGCTCTGAACACTTACATTAGCATACAGTTTGGTAAGATCATCTAACACAAAGCCTATTTTATAAGGTCTCATACCAGGTCCTGAGATGTTACTGCACCTCATCCAAACTGCCATGCTATTTGCTCCCCTCTCAGTGGTCCAGGATACTTCTCCAGGCTAGACTGCCCCAGTTACTTCAATGATGCTTACAGGAGAAGAAATGAGCATTTATTGAATACTTTGTGCTAGGCACACAGTGCTTTAAGCAAATTACTCATTTAATCCTAAGAACAATTCCACAGTTTAAGAAATGAAAAAAACATGTACATGTATGTATTAATATATAATTATATATGTATATATGTGTACATGTATATTACATATATTTTATATGTATATGTGTGTTTTATTTCTTTCTCCATTTTAGCTGATTGCCTCTAAATATGTTCTTATTGGTATATTCCTTTTAAAGTGGGATATTAATACTTTTTTCATTGTACCTCAGTGACTATCACAGTGTCCTGAATGTCATGACAATAATATGTTGATATTATTGTTATTGTTGATGACAATGAAGACAATGAGGAAGCCACAGTAGGTCACTCAGAATTCCTACGGGGTGTCCTTCCCAGTTTTAACACTTGTAACACTAATGAACCACTGACTGCAGTCAACTCTGCGATTATATCATAACTATTTTGAGCTACTGTGGAAAGTCTTCTTGCTGTCTATGCAAAAATATAAGGTTGGTTAAGGACTTTCTCCATTCAGGTCTCCTCATTGCTGCCTGTCCACAGTGTCCACTGTTTTATTCAAAGAGGAACATGGAGGATTTGCCTTGAGGAGCAGATAGTAACTTCAACAGATGGCTAAATTATGCCTTTGCTTGGTGGCTCTGTTCTCCTCTACCCACAACCACCCCCTTCACTGTTGCACACACCGGTTTGTATTAAGAAGAGACATTTTTCATGGATGGAAGGGTAGTGGCCATATATCACCCCCACCCACCCCCAGCCACTGACTCTATGATTATGCCCAGGTCCTACAGCAAAGCACAGCTCCATGCTAACTAGCTAGACAGACATGGAAAAACCTTTCCCCCTACCCCTCTACTTTTTGCTGCTAAATGAACACAGAGCCAGCCAGCATGCATTCGTACAAGCTCACTGTCACTTCACATTAACATTTGGAGAAATCTGCTCAGTACTACTTCACACGTTGAAAGACAGCACACTCCGCAATCTATCCAAATATGGGAAGCTATTGCTAACTCCAGGGTAAATAAGTTTACCCACTGCAGATGACATTAAATAGTAAATACCTGATTTGAATGGGTTCTTTTTCAGGTTGTGTGCGTGTTTGTTGTTTGCTTTGTTTCCAAGGCATATCCCCAGCAGCTCCAACAAACATGGTATCTAGCGAACAGAGCTAGGCTGCAGTTTCAAACTGAAATAAATACTGCCCTTAACTCTCCTTATTCTAGCCCCTACTTCCTGATGTTGAGTTTTATGCAATGTTTTCGGGCAACTGCTGTTGTTTTCAGGCAGAATAGACTCTCGGCAAAATTGTGAAGCAGGCGAAATGTCTCTGTAAAATTCCTTCAGAGGCCCTGTTCTTGCCTTTGAAGTTCCAGGATCCGGCTACCCTCTGTCACTTTACGGTCACGGGTCCCTATGATAGCGCCCTTCTGGGCTTTACTTACTTAACATTATCCCAGGCTTGTTATTTCCTGCTCCTGCTCCATCAAATTCTCCTCCTGGGGGCCTGCCTCGTTCCTGGCTAATTAATTTGATGAAGTAAATGGAGCACACGTATTAATGGCTGGGATAACCTAAATTAACCTTCGCAGGTAATTTTGTGCATTTTTACAACATCCTTATTGATTCTCAAAGCAAGAAACGTGCACTCCTCAAATATGATTCCGGATGGGAAAGAGTGCATTTTGCTCAGGGAGACCTTCTAACAGTCTTCAGACCATACCAGGTGGACGTCCTCATGCCATCCAGGTGGAAGGTATCTCAGAGTAGGTCAACACCTTAATTTTATTCCAAGGCCACAGACCACGGTCTTAAATTAAGCTGGCTTTTGGACAGATGTCCATTGTGCATCACAAGAGGGAGGGTTGGTACAGGTGGATGAAGGGGCACAAATCCATCATCACGGAGAGAAAATGTAACTGAAGCACAAACTCTCTGTCAACAAGTTAGTGGCATGCTCTTCATGTATCAACGTACCTCTTCACTTAGCATTCACAAGAAAAGAGGGAAAATGATAAACATGTCAAACTTTAGTTCTGGGAAATATGTCAAAATAGGCAATGTTGAAAAGGAAAGTATCATTGTGCCGGCACTGCCTGGCTGCTTTTTCTAAGGAGCACACCATTTGCACAGGTAATGCGTTACAGCACAATACAGATGTTCTGACCCTAAAACTTTCTTCAAAGCACTGGGAGAGGAATCAAAGAGCTCCGTGTGGAGAAGAAATAACTTCCCTGTCAAGAAAATCAAGAAGAGCCACAGCATTAAAATTAAAAGAAAGAGAATTAAGAAATAACATTCCCCCCCACCCCGCCCCGACAAATCTCGTTCAACCCACTTACCCCAAATGCTCTGGGAATGTCAAAATATTTATACTTCATGTTTTCTTTTACTAGTCTAGAAAGACTTGTGCAACTTTCAGATGTTTTAGCTCAGTCATTCAGCAGCAATCACCCCGGCTTGCAGGGAAGCGGGTCCACTTGCATTTATTTTCTTCCCTTAGAGGTGGGAAGCAGGAATATTAACCCAGGTACAGCACATTTAAGGCCTTGGATGTGTAGGATGCTGGGCTTTGCTGTCAGGATCAGGGGCTGTGGGTGGACTATAAATATGAAGAAGACAGTTCTTACTTCTGGGGAGGGATGACCGTAAACAAAGAGTTCTAACACAATGAGGCGGTTGTCATGGCAAACATGGGTAGAGTATGAATGGGAATACAGGAGAGGAACAGGGAGTCTGTAGGAAAATGATTCCGGTGATTCAGTGACCCACCAGGCTTGAAATGCAATCTCTAGAGAAGCGTTATGTAATGGCATGACCTCCTTTTATTCAACTTAAATAAATTTCATTTGGAACACTGAGAGGGAGGTGAAAGCAAATTGGCAAGACATAACCACCACTGTGTTGGTTAACTGGGGAAGAGTTAATTAAGTAAATTAATTTATTTTCATTATACTACCTATTTTTTTAATAATCAGATAAAAATAGCTCAAATAAGTAATTTCTAAGTCTCTTTTTTCAGGACTAGTGTTCCCAAATGGGTAGCTCTGGGATCATGCTTTTCCTAAAAGTCTGCTACTCAAGTAAAAGAAGTAAACACTAGAACTAGTAAGTAGAAGTTACAACAATACAGCAGCTTTTTGTCCAAATATAAGGAAAACTGTTCATGTTACTGTATTTTCCACATGGAATGGATGGACTCTCCAGGAAGTGAGTATCCTTTTGTTAGACATGCCCAAGCATGTTCCTTTGATGCGTGGGAGTTTGAACTTGCTAGTCTTTAAAGACTCTTCCAACCTTAAGTTCACTAAGTCAGTCTCTCTTTTAAGTTTGTGTCTCTGACGGCCTGGGGGTTCCATAGAAAACAAAGCCTGAGACAAAGCCCATTTGGTAGGGATTTATTGGAAACTATATTTTCAGGACAGCAGAGTGAGGGAAAAAGGGATACAATAAAAGAAAGAGGAAAAAGCAAACCGAGGTGGTCACTATCGAGCTGAGCATAGCTTCATAAGAAACATGGCTGGAGCTTGAGCGGAAGTCTTCCAAAGAGGCTGGGCAGAAATACCACGCTTCATTGCACTCTGATGCAGAGCTGGAAGGAGAAGAATTTATCTCCAGGCTTCTTCCCAACCCCTCTTTCTGACTGGCTGAAGTTTGCCCCATGGGACGCTGATCCTCCTGCATTTCCAGGCTGTGTTGCCTAGCCCTGGGAGTTGCTAAAGAAGCTAGTTGCTACACCTTGCAGTGTGGTTCTGGAAGGTGTTGGGGGAGCCACAGTCTGTCTGGTCAAGTGAGGTCATGGAGTCGGGTTGCAGTCTGAAATGTCAGTTCTCTGTGCTCTCATGGCGGAAGAACGACCAGACACACCAAAGTAAGGCAAGCACAAAAATGAGGTTTACTGAGGAGGGAAAGATAGGATTATAGAGCAAGAGCAAGATTTGGGTTTACAGAGCATGATACATACACCACAGTTAATGACTGGATCCACTTGCACAACAAAAAGAGAGCAAAAAAAAAAAAAAAAAAAGGGCTTGGCAGTGTCTGGATTGGGACCTCCCTCATGGCTCAGACATCATCATGCAACCACCTTAATTGGACAGTTGGGAGTTATATGTTCTGAATCTTACTGGGCATGCAGATCTCCCATGAGCCTCTCTGAAAGCTCATTTGAGGGGGGTGAACCACAACGACACCCACTTTTGTCCCTAGGAGACCTAGAAGATCCAGAATCCCTGACTATATACCTGCTTGGTTTCCACTGGGTTTTACTTCCCTCTGTGCACATGTGTGCTTATCAGTTAGTTCCAATTTAATAGTGAGTATACGTGGTATTTGTTTTTCCATTCTTAAGATGCTTTACCTAAGATAATGGTCTCCAGTTCCATCCAAACTGTTGCAAAAGGTCTTAATTGATCCTTTTCATGGCTGTGTAGTATTCCACAATGAACTTTTTATTCAACATTAAAACTTAGGCAGTAGGCTGTAGAGGTAGAAGCAGAAGAGAAAAATGAAGACTGAATTCACTGAACCTAAAGAACTACTGAATAGAAAGGTGGCCATAAGACAGAAACAGAAAAAGATTTAGAGCAAAAAGCAGTTTTGCAAGTATAGCTTTATCTAAATGCTTTCTTGTCATTTTTGCTCATTCTCTCAGAAATGTCAAGTTGACATGATTCCATGGGAAATGCATTTTTCATGTGCCTGGTGGCTGTGACCTTTAGCTCCTGGAGTTGGAGGGCAGCACCCCAAGGCGTCTGCCGGGGAGGCTAATTGTGATTCCAGGATTGCAGCGTGTGATCTGCATGCCTGAGTCGGGCAGGGATTTCCAAGGGCCTTTGCAGGGACTGTTTGAGTTGCTATTTGCACAATTGTGGCCGAGCAGGAAGGCTAGTTAACTATCTAAGATCTTACTTTATTACATTTTTTTAAAGCTTCTAGGCCACCTGTGCCTCACAGTTGGGAGACGCTTCTTTTTTTCTGACAGGTGCACAATTCACTTCTGCAGTCCAAACAGGAGGAGTAAAAATCGCTCTCAGTGTTTAGTGTGGAGAAGGAAATCACAGGGTAAAAAGCTTGTGTTGCAAGCATCTGGCCTCTAACATCTCACCTCCTGCTCACTCCTGAACCCAATGTCACTTAGCTCTGTCCTCATTCACCACAGACTGAAATATTCTGTCAAAATCCACCATCTAGAACCTCCAAACTGCTGAGTCTATTGGCCCATTCCTGTTACTCATCCACTTCGACTCTCTGCTGTCCTTAGTATCTCCAACCATTCTCTTTTTTTTCAAATATAGTTTCTCTCGTTTGGACATTACCTCTGACTTCAGATTCTCCTCTTTTCCATTGGAGCCTTGGTTTCCCCTTATCCAATAGCTTCTCCAGGATTAGTTCTCCAGAGATTGTCTCTGGCCTCCTTTTCCTTATCCATGATCATGACCTTAACAACCAATTACGTGCTCGTGGCTCCCAGATCTGCATTTCTACCTGTGGCCCACTCACGTGAGCTCTGGACACTTATTTCAAACTATTTCTTGACATTATCTCCTGGATGGCTTAGTAGGCATCTCACACATTAAGCTCAACTCTGTCTGCATTGCCTCCTGGACGTGTTCCCTCTCTTTCACTGTGTAGTTCAATCACTGATATCGTCACCCACCCAAATGCCCTCAAAACTTGAAGGTCATCCTAGATTTTTCTGTCTCCTTCACTCACATACCCTCTGACCCGAGAGATAATGGAATCACCTCCCCCTGCTCCTGTCCCCATACTGTTGACACTCTGATCCAGACCCTCACCACCTCCCTTGTACCTCTCTCTTTGCTAAAATTTGTCCAACTTCCATCATCCTTAGATCTCCTTCTGGAACACAAATTTCTTCACTGTGTTCCTCAGTGTCTTTAGTCAGGTTCTCTAGAAACAGAACCTAAGACAGGAATTGGGATGTTTATGATTTACAGAAGGGGGTCCTCTCAGGAAAAACCTGCAAAGGACGGAGTGATGAGGAAAGGATGAGGTGTCAGGGGAAGTATAGCCTTGGCCCGATCCCCAGGAACAAGGCTCTCAAGCATAAACCACAACACAGTCATTTCCCCTGAAGGTAAAGGGCCTCAGATAACTCCATCACAGGCTGTGGATTGCCCAAGATGTTGGTGTGAAAGAGGAGTAACTTCCCAGGCAAAGTGGCTGCTGTCAGCACAGGACAATTCCCCAAAGGAGAGAAGCAGTTGTGAGCCTTTGACAGCCAACCTGTATACCAGTTGGAAGGAGTATACTTGGCTTAGTAAAGAGGACCTAGGCATGGCCCCCAAGTAGCTACTATACCATGCTTGAAGTCCTATTTTAACCCTGCATTCAAGTAGAATACAATAAAAACCACTCGGCATGGCCCTTCTCTGCTTGACCCTTGCCAGCCTTGTATCTTGCCATTGTCTCCTTTATCTCTCATCTTTGTTGAAATTCCCCTATATGCTCAATCTCCTATGCATGCTCACACCTCCATTCATTTGCTCCTGCTGTTCCCTCTGCATGAAACTCTCTTCCTTCCTGCTCACCTGAAAAAGTCCAGCTTGAATGTCACACTTGTAGGGCCATTACTGAAATTCCTAGGCTGAATTAATTACTCCTACGTCTGGTTGCCATTGTATTCTATATATAGCTCTAGTATAACAATCTTTGAATTGTAGATATTGTCAGAGTGCTTGTTTCTCCATTAGATCATTTGAGGACAAGTATTGTACGTCTTTGAACTGCAAAGACCTAGCAAAACGTCTAGTACTTTGTAAAGACTGCATAAATGTTGAATTAAGTTGCATATCTATGTCCTTTGTAGAAGCAGCAATTGGTACATCTCCGAGGCATACAGTAACTCACAAGGTCTTCAACTTTGAGGCAGTTGCTTATTTGAATGCACTTTAGCTGACTGCTATAAATATCTTTGATTTTGCAATGCTTGATGCATTTCCTTGCCCTTTTATTCAACCCCTATTTCTTTTGTTGTTTTCACACCACAAATATTGAAAATAGATGGCTCAGGTTCTCTGAAAAAGACTTGAGTGCTCTGTAGGATATTGGCTATGTGAATCCAAAAGAGAAATCGAAAATGACTGATCAAAGCAAAGAAGTATCTTTTCTGAACGTCATCTATCAGAGGTGACATTGATGCTAAAAAGGTGATGAAACCTCCCTTTGATTCTATGACTTTGGCATGGTCAAGGCATCCAAAAAATATCTCTTGTTCTTATGGTAATTTTCATTATTTTTTTCCCACTTTCTTCCAGCTTATTCAGGCTTAACTTATATACAATGAAATTCAGGCTTTTTAAGTGTACAGTTTTTACAGAGTCACGTAACCACTATGCTTTTCCATGCCACACCCCAATCACTCTCTGACCTCCCTTTTCTAATATTCATATAAATGCAGTCATACAATGTAATCTTGTATGTTTGCCCTCTTTCACTAGCACAGTTTTTTTTAGATTCATTCATGTTGCTGTGTGTTTACCATTTTGCTGTTTTATGAGTATTCCACAATTTGTTTCACCAGTTGATAGATATTTATTCTCATTTTTGACTACTATGAATAATGATAAACATTCATGTACAAGTCTTTTTGTGAGCATATGTCTTCATTTATCTTGGGATGAGATTGCTTAGTTACAGGACTAATGTGCATTTATTTAACTTTTTAAGGTATTGCCACATTGTTTTCTGAAGTGGTTGCACCATTTTACGTGCCCCATACCAGTGTAGGAGAATTTCAGTTGCTTCTCATTTCCACCAACACTTGGTATAGTCAGATTTTTAAATCTGGTCATTCTAGTAGGCATATAGAGGTAATTCTGTGGTTTTAATTTGCATTTCTCTAGTGATCAATACTAATTCATGTGCTTAATGGCTGAATTTATCAGGATTCTCCGGAGAAATAGAACCAATAGGGAACACACACACACACACACACACACACACACACACGGTAGGGACAGGGGGATTTATTATAAGAAATTGGCCAAGAGGTCCCAAGTTCTGTAGGTGGCAAGCTGGAGACCCAGGAGAGCCAGTGGTGTAGTTCCAATCTGAGTCCAAAGGCCCGAGAATCAGGGAAGCTGGTGGTGTAACTTCCCCAAAGGCAGGAGAAGACCAACATCCCAGCTCTGCAGTCAGGCAGGCGGAGTTCCCTTTTACTCAGTCTCTTTGTTCTATTCAGGTCTTCAGTTGACTGGAGGAGGCCCATGGACATGAGGGAAAGCAATCTGCTTTGCTCAGTCCACTGATTCAAATGTTAACCTTACCCAGAAACACCCTCACAGACACACACAGAATAACGTGTAACCAAACATCTTGTCACCCCAGTCAAATTGACACATAAAATCAATCATCACAATGGCTATTCACACATTCTCTCTTGTGAAGGGTTTGTTCAAATATTTTGTCCAGTTTTTTTGGGGGGGTAGGCAGATTATTTGTCTTCTTCTGAGTATTTTTTAAAGATATATTTTAGAAAAAGGCTCTTTGTCAGGTATCTATTTTCCAAAGTTTTTTTTCATTTTGATGAAGTCCATTGTTTTTGTTTGGTTTGGTTCATGATTTTTGTGTCCTGCTTAAGAAAACTTTGCCTAACCCAACATCATAAAGATTTTTGCCTACTTTTTCTATTAAAATTTTATGGTTTTAGTCAAACAACAGTCTTCTTTTTTATGGTAATTTTCATTTATTTATTTCCAGTTTTAAATGTAGTGTCTTTCAGAGGCGCCTAAGATATGATCAAAATGATACGATATAGACATAAAGGAGATAATTTACCATTTGCTTTACGGTTAGCAGAGTTATAAAGTAATATGTAAATTAAGATCAGACTTTTGGAAAGAGTCTAGAAAAAGTATACGCCAAAATGGAATAGTGTTCATCTCTCAGTGGTAAAATCGATATTTATTTTATTAATTTTGCTTACCTATACTTCTTCTGATTGTTTTCAAGAATATGTATGTAATTTGTATATTTTAAAATACTCAATATGCATAAATAGTAATAAATAATAAATAGTAATAAGTAGGGCAGGGCAAGTTTACAGAATTTAACTCATTTCTCATTATGTCTTATTTGGTAAATTCAAGAAAAACAAAAAATTGTCTATAGAGCTGGAGCTTTCATCTGAATATACCCATTTTTTGATGTGTGCAGTTTCTACATAGTGTTTTTATTTATATTTTATTCCAAATATCTAAAATATCTTTTCAATTGACTTTGCCTTAAACTTTAAATTTTTATTCAAGTCATTATATCATATAGGAGTGAAATAAGGAGATTATGTTACTCCTGATCCCCTCTTTAAGCTACCCTTCCCCCTCTGCTTGGGCTCACCCTCCTCGGAAGTAGGAAAGGGCAATGACAGTGATTGAGGTTGTAAGTGGCCACAACAGTAAGAATTCAAGCCATTTAAAACCCACCGTTCCAGGGGAATGAGCTCTATTCTTATTTATGAATTTCCTTCTCTGGAGACGTGGCCCCCACTAGGACAGGTGAGGCAATGTGATTCCTTGAACACCTGGTTCATCTACTCTACACACACACCTGCAGGAAGGTACCTACAGTACCAGGGAATGTCCTCATCTAGCAGCTCGACACAATTTCTTTCATTTATAACTGAAGACAAACCCTACGTGATCACATCCTTTTTCTATTGCAAATATTTGTTCTAAACCTTCACCAAACCTTCTTCCAATGGCCATCTGATTAGAATGCAGCCCCAAAGTATTATGTTATTCATTTACATGTGGCTTTTCTCCTTATAATGGTAATGTAAGTAACAGACCCTAAGCCTGACAACCAGCTACGGGGCCTGCCCAGTTTGGTCTCGAATGGGAAGTTCACACCACTACTTGAACCCCAACTCTACTTTGAGGTTTCAGACAAGTAACCACTGTGTAGCATCTTCCTCCTTGTCTTGCCCATATCTCCCAATATCTTTACTGAATCAAAACCTATTTCTACTAACTAAACATAGTCCATTTTCTTCCAATTCAATGATTTTCCATTCGGGCTAATGCTAAACGATAGTTTCTACAGGGAGGCAGAGAGAAGTTGGGGATCATGATGACCCCATATCTCTTGCAATTCTGTAGCAGCTGTCTACAGGCCTGTGCGGCTCCCCCCACTGCTGGTGGCTGGAAAGGAGAAGGACCCCTGGATTCCTTCATGGAAAATAGCCCTTGGCTCATTCTGCCTCTTGGTTTCAGTCCCCTGGGACAGTTCTCACAAAGCCCAGCCTTGGCTCTTCCCAAATGCATACTTACATTGCAGACAGTGGTCCATTTTCAAATCATTCATTCAGTGGCAATGAATATCACTTATTATGAAAGCAACCTCTAATTGCCCAAAACACACATTAAAGCGTACAGCAAGTATTCATCAAATCAAACAAATTACTCTTTCTTTCTGTTCTGCTCTACTTCTTTAAGTGGTTATAAGCAGGGCTCATTAAAACTTCTTGAAGTCGCTTATCATCTACCTTTCTCTTTAGTTTGGAACTAATGTTTTGGTTCTGGGGATCAAGTTACTTTTTTTTGAAAGCACACACAGTTGTCCTTGAGAGAATTCAGCTACCTGGGTCGCCCTTGTCCTCAGGGACAGAGTCAGCAGCCACCGTGTGGGTACCCTGGCCACAGAATGGACGCCATTGACCTCATTCCAACCATGTACACCTGACCCCGTCCACTGGCTCTGCTCCTGTTTTCTCCAGAGAACTTATGGTCTTTCAATACACTCTATGTTTTACTTGTATATTACAGCCAGTGCTGTGTCTCCCCTACAGCATAAGTTCCAGAAGGGCAGGGATCTTTGTCTTGTTCATTGACATAGGCCAAGTGCCTAGAATAGTGCCTGCCGTGTAGCAGGATCTCAGTAAATATTTTTCAAATGAACAGACTGATGATTCAAAGTCCCCCAGAAAGTCTCCTTTGCCCTCCAAAGTATCTCTACCACCCAGTTGTCACAGTGTTTGAAATCCCACTTTTAGAGATTTTGGCTTTGGGATTTCTTTGAGACTTTCTCTGGGTTACAATGCATACACACACTTCTACAGGGAACATTTATCTATCCATCCAATGACTCTGATTACTCAGTATGCACAACGCACTGTGCTAGATATTTTGGGGGCACAGAACTGAGTCAGAGTCATCCAGCCTTCAAGGCAGGCTTACATTTACTGTTGACGTGGCATCATGCCCTCAAGGGAGACATACAAAGTGCTTCGCGAAGGCCCACAACTGATGGCAGCAGTTAGCGCCGTCCCCGGGGGGCTCAGATCCTTGGCAGCCTGGTGCCTCTCTGACCCTGAAAGTGTACTTCTAAAAAGAGAGAGTGATAAATGGTCCTTTCATCTACTCATTTATTCACCTCTTCATTAATTTAACATAGATCGAGTTTCTTCTCTGTGCCAGGGATTTGCTAAGTCCTGGGCATGTGGCACTGAACGGGCAAAACAGAGTCCTTGGCTTCTTGGAGGTCACAGTGAGTTAGTAGAGAGGTTGGATATTAAACAAGAAATGGTTTCTTTTAAATGTGACAAGAGTTTTCACAGGGAATATAGAGGGGAGCTATGGAAGCACATAGAAAGGTCCCCAACTCTGCTCTAGCCTGAAGGTAGGGACTAGTCATACCATATGATGCCTCCAAGGGATCCCCAAGGAACTGGGCAAGTGTGTACCTGAGCCCCAGATTATACTGGGAGGATGCATAGACAGACGTGTGAACAAACTCTAGCTTCAGAGGGCAGGCACAAATTGTTGAAGTTGTAAAGAGATAGATTTTGGCTTAATCATCCTTATTTTGGATAAAATAACTGTCATGACTAACATGGGTTTAATGCATGCTCTCCGTCAGACACTGTGCTAAGTGCTCAACAAGCATCACCCCATTTACTCCTTGGAACTATCCTATGAACTATAAGCCCCTCGTGAACTTGTTTTCCCTCTCTCGTACATAGGTCATGTCTAGAAAGTTATCTGAGACTTAGAGATTCATTGCCTTATACAAGTGACCGAAAGTGACAATAACAGACATTATCATCATTTCTCTGTAGGGTGTTATCACTTCCTGGAAAAACGTATTATCTGTAGAAGAGTCACCAAGCTTTTCAAACAGAACTACTTTGTGCTTCTGTGAGCTCACTAGCGACAACCCTGATAGTAGTTAACCGTGAACTTTAGCTGGCTCTTAGGCTCATGTAGAACTTGGAATTAAACAAGAGACAGCTAATTGCATTTAGGCCTTCAGAGTCAAGGATTTGCTATCATCCACTTCCGATAGATAGACTGCAAGAAGAATATTTATATCTGTGTATTCTGCTGGAAAAATTTCAAAAATAATTTAAAACTACTTTTCAGAAATTACATTATGAAAGATTAGGTGAGCCAAGAAGCATCATGACCAGGAAAAGCAAAGAGTAGTTTTTGATTTGTCAACCTTTAGGCATAATGTAGATTTAAGGTATGATGAGTACAAGCTGCAAATGCAGGTAAAAGGCAGAAGACCTTTAAACCGAGCATGGCCTGTCATGGAAGAGAAGCTGCCCCCATATCCCTGTCACCAGGACAAACTGCAACCCAAGAAGCCAGAGGGGGTGGAGGTGGGGGTGTGGAAGCTGCTTCAGGAAGGTTCCCAATCATCGGTTTCAGCGAGTTGACTCCTTTATGTTGAGCAATAAGACACCCCGACAGTTAACACCATTGAAACAGCCAGAAATAACTAGCACGAGAGAGATAGGCATATGTGTATGTTTACTAGAACACACATTCTAAACAAACTATATAGATAAGGTTGGCAAACAGAATGTGAGTTTAAATAATTTGTCATGTATTTTATTCCTCAGCTCCCATCGACTTTAAAATGTTCTTGCAAAAGCTTGGAGAAAACGTAGGGATTCGCTAACTATTCCAGTCAGTTCAGAATTTGAGTCACTTACATAATGGCAAAGAGTTTAACATTATTTTATGAAGATGATGTTTATATGGCATCGCATATTTTAGAAGTTCATGGCTATTATCATTGGACATTGATGGCCCTTTGTAAAAGACCTTAGAGAACAAGACAGCGTTTCCCCTGCGAGGGAAACTTTCACTGCCAAGGCCAGCTGGTCTTACCTGAAATGGGAAATTCCTGAGTGTTCACAACAGCGGGCCCTGGGCACATGTGGAGATCCATTCATTTTGTTTCTTCAGAAACATCCAACACTTTACTTTCACTGCAAGAGTAATGCAAAGATCTTATTGTCTCTGATGTGAACCGAGCAAAGTAACTCTCAATGAAACAATTAAAATGTTTCCCATTGATTTTGAAATATAGCAGAAACCATTCTTTATAAGGCAGAGATGATTTTCATTATGCTTAGCTAAAGCAAGTGCTAAAAGCTTTAATGGTTTTGAATTGCCGGGTGGATGCTATTTGAAAGAGTCCACCTGACTATTCTACTGACATTTGTCTATAGATTTCTTTATGCTGTTAAAACATATCCCATCTTCTGATGAGTAAGTCAACAGATGCAGAAAGAAATTGAGGTACTTTTCTAAAGTAACATAGTATCTTAGTATGAAGTCAGACTTGAGTGAAATAGGACCCTGGGGGAGACTTGATGTGCTTTTCCTAAGTGATCCAGGGCCTGAGCTGCCCAGGAGCACTGGGAATAGCATTTGTTTTGCTGTCTTCCATCCTCCATGCATCCTTCTCAATGCCTTCTTCCCCCAAATACACGCTTTTGTGTACTTTGATCTCCTGCCTTTAAATTGGGTCAGCCTAGCCCAACAGCACACAGCTGGGAACCAAGACTCACTTGGTGGGGAGTCATTTAGCCCACTCCTTACATTCATTCAGGGATTTAGATTTAGACTTTGGCCATTATTTTTTTAATAAAATCTATAATTATCTTGCAAATATCACACACATTGCATTAATTTTTGTCAAATATTGGTTTGTTAAATATAAACACTTGAAATACATCATTGTTGTCATAACCTTATTTTGGCTTTTCTTGATTTGTGTGATTTATTGGGAGCCTGAAAACATGGAAGTAGCCCAGGCCTCCTGGGGCATCCGAGAGGGTCTGCTGATGGCCAAGGCCAGCTCCCGTTCCCTGAAAGCATCCCAAACCTCTGTACTTTTCATCTGCCCTTATCCTCGGCTCCTTACTCTGCTCTCGTATCATCCTGGCTCTGGGTCTTCACTTGATCTCTCACTTCCAGGCTCACCTTCTCCCTGCCGACCAGACAATGGGTCGGGCTCTCTGCTTTGGTCCCTCAGCTTGCCTGATGTCATAGATTGAACGTACCCTTAGATCTCTCTGCTCCTCCCACCCACGTAGTCCCGATGCCCCTGAAGCCTTGCCAAGGTTTTTCCAGCCCTCTCCTCCACCTACCCCAGACATTGCTGGACACTCTTATTTCAAATTTAGTAACCAAACATGCCCATTACTATGGCAACACTGATGCTCTAGTGGTTACAGCAGCAATCACTTCACCTGGGAAACACAGTGCCCAGGGAAGAAATTGGTGGCCTTTGTGTGGAGAATCAACTGACGGGACTGAGGGGACCTCAGGGCACCCTTCACTCAAGGCTCTGACTTCCACAGTCTCCATGAACCCTTCTGGAATATTTTTGCTCCTGCCCATAGGAAATTTAAGAAAAACCTAATACAGCTTCCAGATTTTGTCATGTAGTTTTGAACCTATATAGAATATTAGCCCTTGAGATGTGGGTGAGTAGCTAGAAGGGTGTCATGTTCTACTAAAAAGATGCATCAGTTCTCTATTGATGTGTAACAAATCACCTCAACATTTGGAGGCTTAATAGGACAAAAATATCGTCTCATAGCTTCTATGGGTAAGAAATTTGGGAGTGTCAGTGTCTTAGCTGGGTGGTTCTAGCTCAGGGTTTCCCATGGCGTTGCAGTCAAGATACCAGCTGGGGCTCAAGTCATCTGAAGGCTGGGCTGGAATTGGGGATCTGCTTCCAAGCTGCTCACTCACATGGCTGGCAAGGTAGTAAGTTAGCGCTGGCTGTTGGTGCGAGGCCTTGGATCTTCAGCATGTGCCTCTCTCCAGGAGGCTGCTGAAGAGTCCTCACAACACGATGCATGGCTTCCCCAGGTGAGAGATTCAAAAGAGAGCAAGGTGGAAGGTGCAATGCCTCAGAAGTCACACTTGGTCATTGCTGCAATATCTTTCTGGTGACACTGGTCATCCCTTGTCATTGTGGGAGGAGACCACTGGGGCTATCTTGGAGTCTAGTTACCACAAAAGGAGAGGTATAAAGGAGGATTACAGCTCAGCAACTCATTTTAGGGTTTACTGGATGAAACACAGAATATGAATTCTCGGTAACCTGTCACCATACCCTGGCATAAAGTCCTGAATTCCTCCACACTTAAAACCCCCAAGAATCCTCTATGCCATAGCTTCCCAACTGTGCTGTGCACACTGGCAGGCCCCGAATGAGTTAACGGTACTCTGAGAGATTGCACTTCTCAGCACTTGGGCAGCTGAGCAGGGCCTGAGGTAGATGGAGCAAGTGAGAAGACACTATTATATTCTGTATTCTGTGACTATATACAAACTATACACCCCCTCCCCCAGGTTATTAAGTATGAAGTGTCCTATTTCCTTAAGTACTAAGTTTGACAGTTGAAAGCTCTGATATTTCACTTTGGCACTTCTTGTTTTATTTTTATTGTGAAGCTATTATATCCTCAGTCTTTCAAACGCATGTTTTGGCTTGTGATTATTTTTTTAGAGCAATTTTTGTGAAAGCATGGATAAGTCAAAAATTCATGTTATTTCCAAACATGAGTTCTGTCATGGAACCAAGGCAGCGCAGACAACTTGAAATATCAACTATTTGGGAAGGATGTGGCTAATGAACGCACAGTACGTGGATGGTTTGAGAAGTTTCATTCTGGTGATTTTAATCTTGAAAGTGAGCCACATGGGCGACCTGAGACCAAGGTGGATAATGATGAGCTGAAAGCTGTAGTGGAGGCGAATCCATCTCAACCTATGTGCGAATTAGCAGCAAGGTTTGATGTTACTGTTCCCACAATATTGGACCATTTGAACCAAATCAGCAAGAAAGAAGCTGGATAGATGGGTTCTGCATGAATTAAATGAGCATCAGAAGAGAAACTGCCTCAAAGCTTGCCTTTATTTGCTATCCCAACATAAAGGAGAACCATGTCTACACCATATTGTTATGTGTGATGAAAAATGGATTCTTTTTTGACAATCACAAGTGTTCGGCACAATGGTTAGATAAAGATGAAATGCCAAAACACAGTCCAAAACTGAATATTCATCCAAAAAAAAAGTAATGGTGTTTGGTGGTCTGGCGCTGGTATTCTCCACTACAGCTTCATGAAACCCGGTCAGTCTGTTACAGTGGATGTCTACTGCAACCAGTTGGATGAAATGCTGAGGATGCTTGCGATTAAGCAGCTGAGATCTGTCAATAGAGACAGGCCAATCCTCTTGCAAGACAACGCTCGACCACAGCTTACACAAACAACGCTGCTCAAACTACTGAAGGTAGACTTGGAAACTCTCTGTCATCCACCGTTCACCAGACCTTGCACCAACTGACTACCACTTCTTCCAGGCTTTGGACCACTTCTTGCAAGAAAAAACATTCAATTTCAACAAGCTGTGGAACACGCCTTTTGTCATTTCATCGCCACAAGCTATCCAGGCTTCTTCGTTGCAGACATAAACAAGCTACCGTTCAGATGGCAAAACTGTGCCCATAGTTTAGGTGCATACTTTGATTAACTGCACAGCTTCTTGTTTGAGATTTGATAAACTATACTTTTTATTAGAAATCAAACATTTCATATTTAATGACTGAATATATATATAATATCTACCCTTGATTGTTAGGAAAATTCCCTAGCCAGCATGCCAGAAAGAGTGTTAGGCCCCAGCTATGTAGAAAGTCTCTAAGCACTAGGAAGTTGAGGTGTGCAATGTTTAACATATGTCCATAAAGTCAGGATATTAAGAGTGCTGTTCAAATCTTTTATAATTTAGTAATCTTTTGTCTGCCTATAAGATACTTGCAGATGTGTCTTTTAATTACTTACTATGGTTATGGATTTACTACTTGTTTTTAGTTCTGTCAATTTTTTCTATTTATATTTTGAGGTTACGTTATTTGGTGCTCATAAATTCAAAATTATTATATCTTCATGGAAAACGGAAATTTTACCCTTATGAAGTGAACCTCTTTAGTAGTGGCAATGTTCTTTGACTGTAAGTTTAGCTTCAACAAATCCTCTTTGGTGTTTTTGTTGATCATCTTTTTCTGTATTTTTAAATTAACTTTTCTGAGTGTATCTGTTTAAAATTGTCTCTTGTAAACAGCATATTGTTAGATTTTATTATGTTATGCTTTGCTTTAAAATACTATCTGGCAATAATTGTTTTTTAATACAACATTTTATTTACACATAATTAATGACAAATGTTTATTTTGCCATTCTATTTCATATTTTCTATTTGCTCCATCTGTTTCTTTAACTGTTCTTTCTGGGGTTTTTTTGGATTGAATAAGTATGTTTTATTATGCAATTTTTATTTCCACTAATTTGGAATTTTCATTCTGTTTCTATTATTGAGTGGTTACCCTAGAAACTACAATATGTTTACTTAATCTACCCAAATCTAAAATCAGTACAGACCTTTACCACCCTCTGAGACAATGCAAGTGCATAAGAACATTTCAATTCTTTTTGCCTTCCTCTTGACTTACATGTTATTTATTCCTGATATTCTTAATCTACATCAATTTTTTTGTCTCTTTTAACCTCATTAACTTACTGTCTTATTAGTATGTAACTTGCGAGAAGGCAGAGGCCTGAAGCCACACAATGTCTCAGGAATCTTTTAATTTCTTTTTGTTTTTTTCTTCTTTTCTTTCTCATGCTTTGCTCAGCCCCAGTGCAGCCTCGGTGGTTGGGAGTGTGGGTGGGGGTTGGTTGAGCTCTGGTTTGCCCTTACCCCAGGACTTCCAAGTGAGCCCCGGTGAGCCTTGGGCCTTGGCTTCTGCCCTCGCTCTGCACAGCTCAGGAGCCAGATCCCACATTTGCTGCATCAGCAAATGAATTCAGGCCGTGTGCAGCTTTGGTGCTCCAGTATTCTGCTCATCTACCGGTTATGGGCCTTCATCCAAAAATTAATTAGCCTGGGAGTTCTCTATCTTTTAAACTCTTCAAACTAATAATCACTTTAAGAGCTGATGTTTGCTTGTTTATTACATGGACTTGCGTACAGTTGTTTTTTAGAAGATATATTAATCCAAATAATTCACCATTATTAAATCTGAAATCTCAGTAATTATTACATTTAATTTCAAGATACTCAGTTGGACTTAAAGAACCTGAATCTCACCTGAGGGTGAGAACCTTGGCTATAAATTTACTCTAGAGACCCTGTGGTCATTGGTCATTAGTTCCAGGACCCAAGACAAGGCAATAAAGATTGCCTAGATTTCTCTAAATAATTTAATAATAAATATATGTTGCGCATTTACATATGCCAGACAATGGCATACATGTTTTACACATATTAATTTATCTAGTTTTCATAATTTAGAATTATGCCTACCATATATTATGTATTCAATGAGTACTAGTTACTGTAGTTGTCTTTATACTCACTTCTCAGTTGAAAATTTTTTCACTTCTGCCCTCCAGTGGCATAAAAGCACTGTCCAAGGTCTTGTTCTGCCAGAGCTTGCTAGAGTTCTTTATTAGATTACTTCTGTTGATAAAATATGCTACAGTGTTATAGCATAGATGGTTAATATGTTGTCTCCCAAATCAGAAGTTTTAATTTTTACAGGGTCTTTGACATCTTCGTGTGTGGAGTGTGATGTGGAGGATTGTGCACCATGTGTCTCTAGCCCACAGGAAATGTCACCCTTTTTGATGCCTCCCCAAAGAAGGCAGGCTTTTTTCCAGCCCTTACTTTTCTCCCTTCTCCCTCTGCAGACCAAATCAAATTCATCATCAGATTAGAATGCAGAGTTCCTTGTTTCCATTTCTACCATGAACTCTTGCAGGCATCTTAAAATTTAATTTTAACAGGTACAACCAAGAGAAGTAAGAAAACACATCCTTGATTTCGATTCTGTTTGTTTAAGCTAAATCTCAATGTCATTTTAACAGACTTGGACTCTAAATAGTTTAAGTTCTGTTGCCAAGAACCAATTATATACGGCAAGCAAACACCAAATGATTTTATGCAGAATGAATCATGCAGGGAGCTGCCAAATCTCAGCAGGAAACTTGGTTCAGATAAGATGTAATACTGTTGCTTGATTACAGATGAAGCCACCAACTTAAGGTGGCTGCTTTTAGGGACTCAAGGGATATGAACTGAATAATATTTATGTGGAGTTTCCCATATTTCATCATGATGCAGGGATTCTGTGTGCTTCACCGCATTGTCTGAGACTAAAGATCAAAAATTATATTCACAAACAAACAATAAATATTTCTTCTGAATTTATAACTCCAGCAATCCAATCAGTTAGGAGCCTTCACTGGTCCTTTGTTTTCATTAACTTTCTGGATTTACATACAAAAAAAAATTCTATATAATGTGGTTTTAAAACTTATTGGAATCATAAACTTGTTTAGAAGCTGATGAAAACTATGACCTATCTCCTAGGAAATTCTCTCTCATGACATTATACAAATCTACACATTCATATACAATTTTGCTTAGAGTTTTGGGAGGTTCACAGCTCTCTGTAAAGCTCAGTTGGACTTAAAAAGCACTTAAATCTGACAGTGAGAAACTTTGCTATAAATTTACTCTAGAAATCCTAGGATTCTTGGTCTTTAATTCCAGGACCTAGGAGAGTGAAGTGATAGATTTCAAATAAATAAGTATTTAGCTTAGAATAGTAGTCTAAACCATTGATGATAATCACTGAATTAACAGCATTGGAAATTAATGTAGCCAAGGAGTTTCTCCACTTTATCCAGTCCACAAAATATCTGAGGACTTGGCAGAATACATTAGAGTTTATCTTTCTCCCCCCATCCCCATTCAACTCTCTAACAGACCAGCCACTTTCTATATACACATGTACTGGCTTCTCCCATTTCATTTCTTTTGGGTTTTGTACTATGCCTACCTCACACTGGCTGTCTAGTTGACAACTAGCTGACAAAACCAGACAACTATGATGTGACACTTTCAGATCCTACTAGAATGGCAAACCGGGAATACATCATGATAGAAAACATTGGTCTCAGCATACTCCTTAAGCATGCTCAAGGTTACTATTCACAGCTAATTAAGATAGCATCTAGATTTAATTAATCAATACATATTTTTGAAAGACATTTTAAGTGTTTTGGGCAATTGGTTAGCTCTATATTTGCTTATCTCTCAGTCACTTCAGTTTTATCAATAATTTGAAGCATTGATTTTCTGCAAAGAACATTATTTCTGATTCCTGAAATACGTGTCACGTGACTTAGATTTTTCCATTCAAGAAGAGAACTTTAATTTAACATGTAAAATATTAGTCCCTGTGTTTCAGCTTTTCTGTATGGCTCTCAAACATGGCTATATCCAGTTTCTATGTAAAGCTCCACAGCTCTGAGGTGTTGTCAGTTATGGTTCTACCCTAGGATCATGGATGTTTTCCACTAAGGTTTTGCTAAGAAACAAAAGGTCAGTACTGGTGTTCTCCTCAGCAACACAACTGCTCTAGCAGCAGGACGGGCTGGTCCTTCATGTAGAAGAGCCTCATGGAACTTGCTAACACGACACCTAAGACTTGGCTTCAGGTTGTCTAACTGAACATGAATCTACAGTAACTGAAATTAAGCACATTTACACTGAGAAAGAAAGTACTTTTCTTTCTATTTCTCTTTAAGCTAACTTAGTAGAAGATTGGACAGGCTAACAGGTTTTTGCCATCATCTTAAAAGCTGCAACATTCCATTACCCAGGAGATATTTGTTCACAAAAGTTAAATGTCCCACACTCCATTTTTAGTATGTCCAAAGGAGGTTGTTGACTGTGACTCAGAATGGTTATGAGAGCAACTGAAAAATGCTGCCCATCTAATAAGCTGGCCTCCAAAATTGTCTGAAGGAGGAAACCTCTAAACTCACAAATGAAAACCCAGAAAGCAAGGCAGAGTCTGATCATCTTTATCCGTAGTCTTCATTTGGCCCTAATGGAGATAATCTTCTTTCTCATGCTGTTAATATTTAATGATCTGAGGTTTCCTTAAGTTAGTCCTGGCTGAAGGACCTAAACTAGTATTTAGTTAAACTGAATTTTCTCCAGTCATAAAGAGAAATGTCTTGCTCAAACACGTGATTTGGAGTTGGACAGATCTGGGTTTCCTTTCCAGCCTGCTCTTTACAAGCTATGTGACAAACTAGTTAACACTTGAGCCTCCATTTCCTCATCCGTGAAAATCCATTTACAAGATTTCTGTGAAGATTACCTGAGATAATGCATAGAGAGTCCAAGGCACAGCGCCTGGCACATGGGGTGTTCGATGATGGCCATCACTGTCAGAGTATTAGTGCCTTTGGCCAAATTGTAGGTGAGATCAGTAGATGGATCTAGGTGGGTAAAATCCTTGAGCTTAGAGCCAAGAGATCCTGAGAACCCTTCTAATGATTCAGTATATGCCATTTGTACCCAAGAAAGACCCAAACTTAGTGCAACTTAATCCATTTTTATACCTGAGAAATAGACAATGGGACAGAGAAAAATTCTTTACTGCAGGGCAATAAGATCTTTACTTCTTCATTGTTTTCCACTTGGGGTGCTTAATGATGGGTGAAAGAACAGAATTTCTTGACTCTTCCTAATATATCAGGGAAGGTTTTAGTAGCAAGTGAATTGAACCCAAAGGAATGATTAATCTCATTGCCAGTTAATATTTTCTGAGCACCCTGTGGTTTGATTTACACAAGAAAAGTGAATTGGAGTCATTATTAAGAGTACTCTAATCAAAGAATTTTTTTAGCTCAATTAAGATAGCATTTTTGTGCCTGTGATTAATCTAATGTTGAAAGGTAAAATATGGATGACTCTCACACACTTCCCCTAATTTAATCCATTTCTTTGCAACACTGTTAGTTATTTCGAAGATCATACATTTATCTTAGAAAAGCATCAAAGATTCATTAGTGAATGTTTACATAGTTACACACTCACACACACACACACACAGGCTGATGTTCGTGATAAGAAAACAATCAGTAAGCTTACAATTTAGGGTTCTGTTTATATACATGAACGCAGATCACTTTGTTTTTACTAAAAGGAAATGATAATGATGATTATATATGTGAGCTTTTTCCAATCTCTTCTTATAGTAAAATCTCAATATTAATTAAGTCTTTAGATAGTGACATTAGCAACTGAGGCAATGGATGTGCTTGCTTGCTTGTAAGATAAAATACAGTCATAATGGTAGAAATGTTTTCATTCATTTTTTAAGGACAAATACAAATTTAAAATAAGAGGCTTAATTCTCACTATTGAAAATAAGACATCACCCTCCCCTTTTCTTAGAGCATTTGCCTTAGAAAACTTGTATTTTCTCCCTTCTGCAATGTGTGTGTGCGTGTGTGTGTGTGTGTGTGTGTGTGTGTATGCTTTCCTTTTGAAGACTAGGTAGGCCTTTTGTCAGCTTTATGACCCAGGGATGTCTTTCTCAAGGACCTGGAAGCCACCTCTTTGGAATGTAAACATCAAAGGAGCTAGCATCCTCATCTCCCAGTTGCTGTGAAAGAGTGGGAGCCTAACATCAGGGAGCTCCTTGCTCCATTGCGCAAAACTACCTTCTACCATAAAGGTATGAGAAGTTTGCTTTTTCCTCTGGATAAAGACAACTAACTAACACAAATGGTCACCCCAAATACCAGGTAAGGTTAGGATGAACTATGTGTGACAAATGGTGCTATCAAGTCCGCTTACTTGAGGACTAGTTATTGTTTATCTTCAGAACGTGTATGCCGTGGGTTATATCTGCTTGGCTATATAAAAGGAAGAGATTTCTTTCTGTTATTGTGGATCTCTTAGTGGAGCGAGTGTGATAAGTATCACATTCTAGTTTAATGCTTATTCTATAATAATGAGAGTGTTTTCTTTTTCTATCACCTTTGCAGAGAGGATTTCTGGATTGGGAGAAGGTTTTGGTTTTAATTTTATTTCCCCAACAATTTAACAAATGTTTCCTAGATGCCTACTATTCTTGGGTACTCTTTTAGACATAGGGGATTGGTAAGTGACCAAAATAAAAACAAAACCCTGCCATTACAAAACTTATATTCTAGTGATAGCTTTTCCACAAATCAGTTATTTTTTATTAGATAATGTTATTCTCTTGCATATATATCAGATGTGAGTTTTCTTTTAGCTTTTATCATCAAAATAAATGAAATCTGTCACCCTTTCTCAAGTTTTTGATATGTGATCTAAACTGCCATGGAACTTGAATACAGTGCCCATCTAAATGACCACTGCCACTTTATATTGTGATTAGTGACCTGGAATGATAGGAATCAACTAGCTCATAATTTTCAGTACGATTTAGTTTGCATAGCTCAAAGTTTTTTTTTAAAGAGTTTTTATAGTTCTGAGAAATTGAAAACCTAGGGTGCCTTCTGAAGATGCCCCAAATTGAAAGCAATCAGGAGATAAAACCTTGTGAAATCTGAAGTAATTTAAGGCCACATATAGACTAGCCACCAAAAGAGTAACTTTTTAAATGAGAACTCTCACTTTATGAATTAATTTAAAAAACAAAAAAAGTTTTCTAGTGAATGCTAAAGATGTATTCTGTGAAATAAAATGAAATATACCTAAAACATCAGTAATTTAAGAACCACCCGTCACACACACTCCCCCCACCCAATACCCACTCTCATCCTTAGCAATTCATTAAGAATTAGTTTAGATTTTAAAAAATTATCTTTTGGGAAATTTCTTTTCTTGTGCAACATGAAAACATACATCATTGTGAATTTCTTGACGTTGTTCTTCTAAAATGTTCTGAAGTTCTTTGAAAGTGTTTTCAAGTTTACCTAAGAAATATTTGCATGATCTTAATATATACCTCTATTTTATGAAAATAGATCTTAGGAAAAGATCTTAAGAAAACTAAATCCTAAGGGGCACACTATGGAAGATCATTTATGAATCCTGTTCTTAATTCTAATTTTAAGAATGTATTTGTGCTATTTTAGAAGATTTCTCTTGAATCTCTGACGGTATACTGGCCCATATCATACATTTACATTTTTTACATGAAATTTATCGGTGCATAAATTTACCCATCTTTTCCATTTATTTTCTCTAAAAGGAAGATGAAGACCAAATTTCACTTGATTTACTCCCACATAAAATGAGAATAAGCTTAACATCCCAAGGGAATCAAGTTGATAATCTCTTGGGAAGTTTCAACAGTTATCGGTTATCAGTAAAGAGTATTTATAAAGCATATAAATGCTCTCTCTATATATAAAGCATTTCATGTACAGCATTGTTTTCCACCCCTGGCATTATTAGGAAGTAAATGCTATTATTATTTTGTTCTATAGACAAAAAAACAGGTTGTTCAGGGTGAAATAGCCAGTAAGCGTGGACAGGGATGGGAGCTGAATCCAGGGAACCTGTCTCCAAAACCTGTACTCACTACAGAAGGCAGTGCGTGTGTGTGCTTGCCCTATTTCAACTGAATCCTTTTTAAAACAAAAAAGAACACAATCATACAGTTGAAGAATCATATTTGTCATTAGCTATAAAGACATAAAAAGTGAACCACTTGGGCAAAAGGGAAGTCTTAAATGATGCTAGTGAGGTTTGTGAACTAAAATAATATTTTAAGGCTCACCACCACCACCACCCCCCCACTGGCTAACTAAATGGACCCCCACCTGGCCAAAGGAATATCCTAAAACTAAATTGCCTGCCAGGAGGAAGGAAGTCAGAGTTGCCTTATCATGCCCCTCTCCCTCCTTGGGGACATCCTTTGTAATACATTAACAGGCCTAAGGGTATGCAAGACAAACCTACAGGTCTTCAATTTACACAACAAATCTAGTCTAGTGGCTTATCTCTGATAAACAGCAACTATGTTAAAAGATTCCAAGCCTTTAGACAAAGCTTCATGTCTTTAACCAATTACAAGTCAAAGAATCTTTAAACCCACCTATAACCTGTAAGCTACCCCTCCCACCTCCCCCATCTCAAGAGGGCCCACCTTTTTGGGCCAAACCAATGTATCATTTCCACATATTGATTTATGACTTTACCTGTAACCCCTGTCTCCCTGAAATGTATAAAACCAAACTGTAACCCAGCCATACCAGTCCACTTGCTCAAGGCCTCTTGGGCATGGCTCCGGGTCATGATCCTCAAATTTAGCTCAGAATAAATCTCTTTAAAATTATTTTACAGAGTTTGGTTTTTTTTTTCCATTGACAGGTTATAAGAAATAGGAAATGGGTGAATGTACAAACAGGATATATAAGTCATAAAAGGGTCTGTAGAGCTTTTGACATCCTCGCTACTGAATAATCATGCCAGACAGATTACTAAAAATAAGAAATACTCCGTAGACTTGACTTCCTCCATGTTTAAGCCCATCCTTCAGCACAAACTAATGCTTGGCCTTTCAGGAAAATCCTACAGAGCTGTTCTAATTCCAGATACAACGCAAACACTTCTTCCTCCTCCTCCTGTAAAGATTCTCCTAATATGGTAGGATCTTAGGCTGGAAGGACCTTGGGGGCCATCTTGTTTAGTCCTTCAATCTATGCTTCAATTTCACACACCACAGATTGTATTCTAGATAGATACAATGTCAGATTAAGGCTTCCCTTGCTTTATTTCCCACATAAAGTGAATTATCAGTGGTTTCCCACTCACCAAATATTAGAAGTATTCATGCATATTTTGACTTTTCTAAACATGAGGATCTAACCATCCCCTAACTGCCTATCTTCAAGGTAGAATCTTTGTTAAAACTGTCCATAGCTCATGCTTTTCTGTCTAAAAGCCCTTGTGGACAGTATCTTACAGCATTTGCTCTCTTTCTAGAAGAAACTGCTGATTGCCTCCTGATTCCAAGAAAATGTTGCCTTTAAAGCCCTTGCAATCATCTCTTCAAGCAATTTCTGACTATCCTGTCCGGGGTTGCATTCTTCTAGAGACGGCAAGGAGAGAAGAAATTAATTTCAAGGTGATGCTTCTGATGAGTGTTCCAGATCTTTAGTCAGTTTGGATTCTGCTGATCAGAGTGGAGTCCTGGAGTTACCTCCTCAGCCCTTGTTCCCCAGATAGGGGCTCAGAGCTGTCCTCTTGTTGGAACTGACAGCACATTAAGTCTCAGCCCGAATGTCAGATTGAGTTCCATACACTGTCTGGAAAAGGAGGGGCATAGGGTTTCCTTCCCAGTCATTACTTTCTCCATGGGGGCTCAGAAGCCCCTGCTACATTTGATGGCCAACATATTAAGTTTGAGCCTTGGTATTCAATTTCTATATTCTTTCTAAGCCAAGTGAGTATGATTGGGATTTGGTTGTAAATGATCAATCTTATTCTAGACAAAGAGGTATGTATGAGAGAAAAGATGTAATATGTGGGGTGGAGAAGGGTAGGAACTGTCTTAATGCAATGGACATGTGGTCTGTTGGATGGTACCTCATCTGCTGCAAAGCTTTCATGGTGTCCCATCTGCATGGCCAAACTGGTGTAGAGCTGTTCCTAACAGGACCACTTGAATGGTCACAGGGGAAGGCCTGCCTTAGGTAGTTGGAAGAGAGACATTTTATGACCTCCTAAGGAGAAATGACTGTAAGTGTTCAAAAGTTTGGAAGAGACTATACCTGAGCTATACAGGTAAATGGACACAGATATATCCACACAACAATCACTGAATATCCCTTCAGAATTCTTCTGTGCACATATGGAATGCTTAAACATTTTCTGCAAAGGGGATGTAAGAAAATAATAGAATCAGAACAGTTTGTGACTATATTTTACAATCAGTGATTTTCCTGACAGTTTCTAAATTGCTTCAGGTTCTCCTCTTCCATCTATTTCTAGCTGTTAGATGTTTACTGATTAAGTAGCATTGCCTATAATTTGTCTTAAGAGTCCTAAAGCTAAAAGAAGAACACAGGCTCTGGAGTTTTCCAATCACTGGTTTTGTAATCTGGAACAAGTCATTAAAATACCCTAACTTTAGTATTTTTAACTGTAAAATGAAGATAATCAGCTCAGCCTATCTTTCCAGGGTTGTTGAGCCAATGACGCACAATAACTTTAAAAAAAAAATGCCTTATGCTATGGTTTGAATGTTTGTCTCCTCCAAAACTCGTTTTGAAATTTAATTGCCATTGTAACAGTATTAAGAGGTAAGACCTCTAGGAGATGATTAGGTGATAAAGGCTCCACCATAATGAATGGATGGATGTCATTATCTCTGGAGGGGGGTTCATTAAAAGAGGGTGAGTTCTACCCCCTTTTCTCTCTGTCTCTCTCTTGCCTTCTCTCATCCTCTCACCTTCCACCATGTGATGACGCAGCAAGAAGGCCCTCACCAAATGCAGGCAACTTGATATTGGACTTCCCTGCCTCCAGAACTGTGAGCCAATACATTTCTATTCATTATAAATTACCCAGTCTCAGGTATTCTGTTATAGCAGCAAAAATGGACTAGGGCACCTTTAAACAGAATGTAAGAATATGAAAGCAAGGATAGCGAGAATAGTTCTTTGCAGATCAATAAAAAGTAATTTTATAAAAGATATTATAGGTGCAACTAGGCCAAATTCTTTGACCTTCCAAAAATTTACATTTTAGTCATTTATGTATTCATTAACAAATATTAGAGGAATGTCCACTACATGCCAGATCGTGTACTAGATGCTTAGATTAAAATTGTAGAAGATAACATTCTCTCCTATAAAAGAAAATTATTTTTAAAATGCAAAAAGCAAGCCAATAACGGGTTCTGCATGAGAAGCATTTCATTCAGAAAGTTGGGGAGAGACAGAATATAGAGGCCAGGATTCTAAGTAATCCTATCCAAAATATGCATATTGACAAATTAATTCTTATTAAATCTACAGTGTAGGCAGGAATGCTGTAGCCACAGCTGCTGTGCCTAATTGAGCTATATTTGCATTTCAAAAATCAACACCTGAGGCCACATTCAATTTATTCTGCCAGAGGTTACTGGAGGGAATTTGAACTTTGGAGATAATTTACAATATAATTTTTTTATCACTTTATCCACAGGGAAGTTTACAGCAAATTAAGTAGTATTTTTTAAAATTATATGTGAATAGGTTGTATAATCATTCTCAACCTGAACATATTTTTACATCATGAGCTACCCTAGAAATAAATTTTGAATATTTGAGTGCGGGAATAATCACAATAAAGAAATATCCCATCAAACCTCAAACTGATGATGTTGCAAAAATTGTCTTAATAAGTGATTTCAGTTTAAAATAAATTCAGTTTATGCACACAAAGGTGACAAATCATCTAGATTAGTTGTTAATCTGTGTCTAAGTTGTATCCGTGAATGATGTCCATGCGTGTCTAATAAACTGCTAGGGAAGTTAGCCAGAGTTAGTTTGCACTGAGCTTTCTGAGATGCCTAGAAAAGAAAATAAATCTTCAAGGATAATACCAGCTAAACCTGATACAGCCTCACCATGTGTCAGCCCTATTCCTCGCACATTCTGTGTGTTAGTTCCCAATGACCCCATGAGATGGGTACCATCATAATCCCCATTTTACAGATGGGAAAACCATGTTCAGATAGGTTAAGCAAGTTACCCAATGTTACACAGCTAACAGATGGGGCCAGGATTGAATTCCAGCAGTCTGGCATCAAAGTTTTGCTTTTAACCACCATGCTGTTAGGTACTGAGCTTGAGTCAGTAACAAAGCCTGAGTCATCACAAGAAAGAAGCATTCCTCAGGATGGAAGGATGCTCCCTCAAGGGCAGGAATTTTTGTTGGCTGTGGTCACATAAGACATAGGATTACACATTGGATTAGATTTCAATTTAGACGCAGGAACTTATCCAGTATCAAGATTTGCTAATTATTTCAAAGACACAGTTAGCCAAGAAGCACAAAGCATGAGAGATCAGGAACATCCACCGGACTTTCCTGGTCCAGAATTGGACACGTGCTCTCTGGCTCAGAATAATACACAAGCTCAAATACAGAAGTTCTGCAGGGTTCCCACACATAGTAGGCAGCACATTTAAGTGATAGCCCAGAGAGGTATAGATCATGAGTGAGATCCTCCAGGTTCTGTTAGGTTCTTGGTTTACACACTCTAAAGTAATCTGTTAGCTCGGGATGTCCTCTAAGGTCATCCAATAGTTAAAGTCTCTTTCTCCTAGCAAATATCATTAGTCCATTTATGCAGATGTTTAGCTGACAAGGAGATTAGAAGGATCACGCCTTCTTTTCTTTCCCTTGGAGGTGCTCCCCCAGTAAAAGGAGTAGATAAGCCCCAGCCAGATTTTATAATTCCTTCCTCCCTGATCACTGATGCAGCTCAGCTCCTAAAACATAACCTGACATATAGAAGGAATTCTCTATATATGTGTTGAATGAATTAAAACAGTACATGTCTGTCACTTAGACTTTCCGTACCATGATACTCACTCTACCCTGACCCCCGACCCATGCCTGGAGCCAAAGGACAGTATGCAAGTTGTGGGTAAAGAATAAAAGAGCAATTTGCAGTCAAGATTTCATAATATTCACAACTTTGTAAGACACTGGGGCATAAGGTGGTATTGCTTTGGTATAATTCTAATAGATTGGAACACAAAAAAGAGGAAAAGTCATTTCCACCAATGTCTCCAAACATCATACAGTTTTGGAACCCCCCTAGACTTCATGGTAGCTATGTGAGGGACACTAGTGCCATGGAAGGTGGCAGAGATTACTGGTGGGTGTGCAACTCCCAGCAGAGTCTACTGTCCCAGCCCAAGTCCTTGCAGAGCCAAGCAGAGAACTGACAATGAATATAACTGATGCTTACTGAGCGCCAGGCACTGTTCCCATTGCTTTTACGTACATTAACTCATTTACTCCTCACATTAAAACCTATAAGGTAGGTTATAATATTATTATTCCCTCACAATATGAGATATATGGCTCCATATTGAATAACCAGGGATGACCAAAGAAATGAAATAAAAGAGGATGGAGAACCAGAGACCACCTGGTATCCAGGTGCCTTTGTCCTCTCTGACCTTGTCTTAGATTAGACACTTCCCCTTCACCCTTCTGACAACAGAGGGCAGGAAGAGAAGAGCTCTGATTTATACCTTACGTTGAAGATCTGAAGGCTCTACCAAAAAAAACGCTGGGGAAAAGCCCTGCCAGGGAGGGAATTAAAAGGACTCGGGTACCAGGAGAAATGGAAAAGAGGGAGCATAAGGAAGAAAGAGGGATATGTAAAGGATGCCTTCCAGGTCTGGGCCTTGAAACTCCAGGCTCATGGTCAAGGCAGTGCTGATAGCTAAATCAGTACTTGAGAGCTAATAATAGCAGCTTTTTACCACGGCTCACCATTAAAAACATACTGTATACTATCTGAGTAATTTGGAGTCCATTTACAAGGGGAAAAGACTAAAAGGAGTACATAGCACCCCAATCTGGAGATATATATATATATATATATACACATATATATATATATACACATACATATATATATACATACACACATATATATATATATCAGCAGCAGCAGATGCCAGAGACAAGCCCAGGATGAGAGACAGAAGATCATGGGAATCCATCAGAGGGATCCCTGACCAAATAGCCAATGGTATTGATTTTTCTGTCTCCCTGTTCTTTATTTCCAAAAGTCACTGTGGGACACAGGAGGAAGTGACAGTTCACTGTTTGAGCCAGTCCAGGCAGGCTCCCAGGCTCAGTAAACAGACATTCCAATTCCTTCATCACACTTTTAGGCCTAGCTCAAATGTCTCCTCTCTGAAGCTTTCCAAAGAACCTTCCACTTCTAGCATATCTAGGCAGAATTCCATCTTGTCCTCTCATTGTATTTATTTATGCTTTTTATTATTTATCATAAAGCAACATAACCAATACATGGTTAAGCAACATAACCAATACATTATAATCTTTCAGAAAGCTGATAGGAAATACATCATCTGGTTGATCTATTTTTATTCCATTTTAATTAATGTTCTAAATTAATTTGGGGGAGATAACTGAAATCTCGGTCTCAAGTTTTGCAAAGATAACAAAGATTTATTGTATTTATTTATCTCATACTGTGTGAATGGCCCTGGACCCTCAATGTTAAAGAGATAATGCAGTTTCTTTCCTGTATTTGTGCATTTCTCCAGCCGTAGGGAATTATTCTTCTCCTTGATACCCAGTCCCTTCTACCTCCCATCATTAAATCTCAGTTCAAGTGTAACCTCTTCAATCAATGCTCCCAGGCACATTCAGTGATAGTTATGTGCTAGTGCAGCATTTGGGATCTACCTCTGATGACTCATCTCTTAATACATGTACTCTCAGGATTATACAGTAATAGGCCAGTGGTAGCCAAAATCAGTGGATCACATAGCATACCTTTCTTCAGTGCCAGTTTTACTTAAAGATTTAAGAAACAATTTTTTAAAAAATTTCTTAAAAATTTTCCATGCAGCTGTACTTAATATATGTTAATAGAATTCCACTTTTTCCATATTGGCCTACCTCATGTTTGTTTGTATGTATATGTTTAGATGTGAATGTATATGAATGTAGTAGCCTGCAAAGATAACTATACATTCTTCTGCTCTCTTTATCTACACTCCTCCAATGTGACCTTGTAGTTCTTCCCATCAAAAGCTAGAGTATTCTTTCATCCCTTGAATCTAGGAGAACTCTAATATTTGTATAATGTGATGCCAGCAGAGATTTGAAGGGTACCATGCGTTGGGTTTGCTGCTCCTAGAATATTATTACCTTGTGAAGAAGTTGAGGCTAGCCTGCTGGAGAAGGAAAGGCCATGTGAAGGACTAAGGTTCCCCCATCTGACAGTCAGATAACCCCAAAATATCTGTCAGCTGATGAATACATATGAGTGAGCCCCAGGAGAGATCAGCCTGGCCCATAATAGAAGAACTACCCAGCTGAGCCCAGCCCAAATTGCTGACCTACAGAATTGTAAGCTAAATCAAAGATTTGGTTTTAAACCTCTACATTTGGGGGTGGTTTGTCACTCAACAAAAACTAACTGGTATAGTAAATAACAAAGGAAGGGGAAAAGTCCAAGAAGTAAACCATTTTTATTGGAAAGAAATGACTGGAATGTACTTTGGGGTTATCAGAAAATGCAGTGTTCTTTTTCATTTTACCAGTGCTCCTCTATTTTATAAAACACTCTGAGCAACTGCTGCATGAAGCTTTCACTATTGTGGAGCTATTTTCAAATTAACCATGCGGAATTTTAAAGATAACCACAAGAATGTTTGCAATTAAAAAGAATCAGTTCTTGGCCAGGAACAATATGTAAAACACAATTGAACAAGCACATTAGAAATGACTTGAGGCTTCCTGCAAAGTCAATTTCAGATAGACTTTGCAGAGTCAAGAAATGATGAAGCCGGGTAACTGGTTTAAGGCTGTTTTCATCTCAAAAAGTGACAAGGTGTAAAAGGTACCCTTGGAACTACAAAATGATCAATTTTGTTGTTCTCCAAAGACATGTACACTGGTACATCTGCATATTTCCAATGCTAGTTGGAAAACAAATGTAACACAGTTGTTGGTATTACATTTGAATGAGCACATTGATGTAAGGAGCTGGCCCCTTTTATTGGTCTCTTTGTTCTCTAATGTTTATAAAGATGATGTTTAAGAAGTGCTTGTGTCTGTTCAATGATGTGGTCAAAAAGATAAATTTTATGAAGAAATAGTGCTTTGAATAATCATCTTGTAGCCAAGATGTAAATGCATTGAATAATCATCTTGTAGCCAAGTTCAAATATAATGGGAAGTGACTCTAAGAGTTACCCATTCCATATAGCAGGGACTGCTTAAATTGGGAGCTATCTGTCCTGGAAATAAGCAACGAGGAGGTGCATTTTCCATAGAGAATTTAAAAACAAATCACAAAGCCCATTAAAATCAGGTCTGCTTTTTATTATCACCACATGTTCCGGCAGTTATAGATCACTTCAGTGCTAATATAATATATATGTCCTCCTGCCCACAGGCATGGACAGCTTTGTCTGCAGCCTCCCCAGCCAGCTCTGCTGCCATGCACTACCGCTGTGCAGATGAGTGTTGCCTTTGCTGGAAGGATGTGCTACTCAGAATTTATATACTCAAGGTCCCATCGTTATTTTTCATCATGAAAAATATTGTTTATTCTTTCCTAGTTGTAGCACAAGCAAAATAGTGAGTTGTTGCTGGAAGCTCAGCCTAAAGCCTATTCCTCCAGGCTTGTCAATGATTTTATAAACTTTCTACACTGTTGGTGGGACTGCAAACTAGTACAACCTCTATGGAAAGTAGTATGGAGATACCTCAAAGAACTAAAAGTAGACCTACCATTTGATCCAGCAAGCCCACTACTGGGTATTTACCCAAAGAGAAAAAGATGTTTTATGGAAAAGACACTCACACTCGAATGTTTACAGCAGCACAGTTCATAATTGCAAAGATGTGGAAACAACCCAAGTGCCCATCAGTACATGAATGGATTAATAAAATGTGGTACATGTCTACCATGGAGTATTACTCAGCCATAAAAAATGGTGAACTAATACCTTTTGTAACAACCTGGATGGAACTGGAGACCATTCTTTTAAGTGAAGTATCACAAGAATGGAAAAACAAACACCACTTGTATTCACTACTAAATTGGAACAGATCAACATTCATATGCACATATGGTAGTAAAATTCAATGGAAATCAAGTGAGGGCAGGGGGAGGAGATAGGTAAATTCATACCTAACGGGTACAATTCACATTATCTGGGTGATGGACACACTTATAACTTTGATGCAAATTGTATAAAAGCAATTCATGTAACCAAAACCAATTTAAGTGTACAGTTCTGTGGCATTATGTGTATCACATTGTTGTGTATAATAATTGCACTTTAGTATGCCACTTTATGGTTTTCAAAGCACTTTGAGATAGATTGTTTCATTTTGATCTCATTATAACTTATTGGGAAAGAGAGACTGGGTGTTATCGAGCCCATTTTGCTGATGATAAGAAGCACACTGGGGAAATTAAATGCAGGTATTGTCAGAGCCAGGATTTAAATTCGGATCTCCTGACTCTTCCTGAAACACTCTTCGTGAAAGTATGAAGTATTTTCTTCGTACTTTCGCCCAAACCAGACATATGTAATAGCCTGAAACTTTCTTCTAAATTCCCTTGGACCCCCAGATTTACCTGACATGGAACACAATTATCTGTGGCATTTATGTCTGAGATGCAGAAATACTCAAGGTTGCAAAAGGTAATAGGATCACAAGACAAAAGAGCCCCTGCTTTACTATTTGATAATAGCAAAACTGTATCCTAAAGCTAATCCAGTACACATCTCTGACACTGTCAGTCCCTCACACCAACAGCCCTCAGAGACAACGGTATGTGGGGAGGAAAAGGTCTCAGCACACTCTCCGCACATGGTGAGCTTAGGGTTATGGTGCAAGTCAAAGCTTTCCCTTCCCTGAGCATGCGCACAGCCTCGTACCTCTGCTCTCGCCCTCTCTCTCTCTCTCTCTCCCCCCCTCACCTGGCGCGCTCACCTTCTTCCAGCCACAGCTCCAGGTCACGTCTTTTGGGAGGGCTTGGTTCAAGGCCCTCTTGGACTAAAGGCCCTTCCTCTGAACTCCCTGAGACTGTCCCTTTGTTTACCCAGACGTAGCACCCGTCGTCTCATTTCACAATTCTACAATTTCTGTTTTCAGCACCGTCCTGGAGGAGCCCAGAGCATGGAGCCGGGCTATGGAGCAGTGCTCCGTGTCCGTGCAGAGTGGATGACGGAATCCATTCATTCGTATCCACCGCTGGGGTTAAGCCTCCCGCTTCTGTGGTAGTTGGGGCATCTCAATCTCTTCAAACCAAAATCTAGGGTATTCGCAGAGCCCAGTGTGAGGGGGAGGTAATTATGAGAGTGAAAGCTTATTCAGAAGTAACAACTGTGGGTTCAGTTATTCAATTTGGACTCTCTGGGCTCAGTTGAACCCCTTAAAATAGCCTCTAAATCTTCTCCCAAGCCTGAGGCAAGGAGAATTTTTTTCCGTGGAGTTTCCAAAAGCCCAAGTCTGTCCTTGTCCCCCTGTGTATCTCGGCATGAAGCCCGGCGGGTGGGACCCAGGGACAGGCCTATGCCAACAGCTGCTGGGTGCGCTCCTGTCAGCATCTGAAAGACAGGCTCAGGCTTCAAGCATTTGGAGCAAAAAACTGGGCTGATTCAGGGGCTGGGCTTGGTTCTTCAGAAGCTGCCATCTGGGCATGCTCCACCTCAGAGAAAAATGCCAAGCTCAGGTGTTCGTCAGGAAGGAGGGGCTCCAGGTGCACCTTTGAGATGCCTCACTCACTAGTTTATTCTCACCGGACCACAGCAAGAGTACGGAATCAGAAGCAAGCCACCTGCCATAAATGCCCTAGCTGGGCAAATAGTGACGTTGTTTGGCATCAACCTGGTGGCTGCCTGCAAGGGGCAAAGTGAAAGTGTAAAGGGTCCTGCGGTGAGAGGCCAAGTTCAAGGTCAAAGTCAGTGGAGTCAAAGTGAGTGGTAGAAGGCTCATTTCTCTAACACGCCTGCCGAATGCTATAGGCCTGCTCTTCTCCCTGCTAGAAAGTTCTCCCTTCTCTATTTATACAAACAAACAAACAAAACCCAACAATAACAAGCAGGCTTATGGACAGAGGGTGAGCACCAAAGAAAAACAATAAAAGGAACAAGTTACTGCATGAATCGAAATTTTAAAATAGGAAAGTTCCCTTTACCTCGAGCCACAAACACTTAGAATTATTTACATTTTGGCTTAAATCAATGCATTAATAAATGAGCTATCACTTTTGCAAAAAAAAAAAAAGTATTTGCTTCCTCTGAACCTAACTGCCAAGATATGTTGGCTCTCATACAAAAATTGGGTTTTGCCTCAACCGCCCTTCTTTCAGACCTTGAATGGTTGGTTGTTGAGTAAATGCAATCTCAGGAACAGCCCATCTGGCTTGTGTTATGCTTTAGTTTCCGAAGTTTTGCTGAATATCACGCTCACTACACCTCTTTGAAGCCAAGGGATAATTACAGAAGAAAGCCACAGAGAAGGTAAGTCTAGTTTATGATCCACGATTCCAGTCCCAAGTATTAATAACTCCCTCCTCTTCCTACCTTTGTCTTGCATGATGTTCATGAGACTGTCAGGAAAGGAAGAGTTAACTTTAGTTTATCCCCAAACTTTCCTCATTCTCAGCTCATTCCGAGCCCCTGGCTGTGACCCAGGAGCACAAACAACATAAACAACATACTCAGATCTTCATCTTTTCTTTTCCTCCCTCAACTTACTGATGCCAGCGTATGGTCATTGACGGTTTTACATAACTCATGACTTACTGTATTAAGCTTAGACAATAGGAAGGGAAAATAAATAAAAGAATGTGCTAATTAACACACTCTGAAGTACAGCCCTGGCAACTAGTGGCTTAAGAGCCTACTCTGATTTGTTAATTACACTGACTCATTTCCCCGAGATGTAAGAGTTTCTCGCAATGCAGGGGGCAGGATCCGGTCCAACTCTTCCACATTACCACTGAGCAGACTCTCTCCACTGACCTCTCCCATTTTATCTCAGGGTTGTACACAGTAAAGAGTTTCTTTCAAAGCCAAGTCCATTGCCAACACTTCACTCCCCCCCAGCCCCCCACCCCCCGCCCACTGGTGAGCACAGGTGTGTGCACAGAGAACCATCAGAGGCGTTCTGCCTCTTTCGTACCCCCCAGGGTGGCAGTTAAGCTACTAGAGTGGTTATTCATTAGCAGGCATCATCTCAGGCATTTATTTGGAGACATCCTCTCTCTCTACTCAGTAACACAGAGAGGCAGAAGGAACACAGAGATAATTAAGTGTTAATTTCTAACATTTTTCTATGCTATCAGATTATCTTTTCTATGAGTAATCTAATTACTGAAAGGAGGTAATAGAGCAAGGAAAACCTATTAATAAATAGTGTAGATGGAGGAAACATTTTAAATTATTTCAAAATAAAATGGAGTTGGTGAGGTGATGAGATGAATAAAATCCTCTTTTGGGTGAAATCTACAGCTCAGAATGACAGGCACACAGCAGGAGAGTGTGGTTGTGATGACGCAGCAAAGGCTTCTGGAAAAGTCCAGAAGACCGTCTGTGATGTTTGTATGGATGAGACAAAACAGGGGAGAGGAGAAAGAAGGTTAGAGTAAAAGTTAATACTCCTAGGGTAGGACCCAATAGGCACAACTGAGGACAAAGGTTTGGGATTGACTTTTATCCCCAGTTCTGACCTTGGCCTGACACGTTTCTCCTCTTGCCTCATCGTTACCAAAATCCTGCCATTCATATCCTGAGGCCCAGCAATGGCTCTGCTTCCTTTCACCAACCTTCCTAGCCCACCCGGCCTTCACTGTTACCACCTTCATCTGAACTCCCAAAGCGTGCCTTGTTTCTAACCACTCATTGGATTCCCCTCTCAGTATTATGTGTTCTTGATATGTATATGTACATACATGTATGCATGCATGCACACATACCTTCTTCATGCATTTATTTCATCCACAAATATTTTTCAAATCTCTGTTATATACAGTGCTGAAGACACAGTGGAAAATAAGAGTCAACGTTTACCCTCAATACGTAGGTCAGAAAAGGAAATAAATAATGTCAATATAGTAGGATACATAACCTGAAGAGATAAAGGCAAAACTCAATGGGAGACACAAGTTTCTAAACGGATCTAGTCTAAAAGGATCAGAAACCTCTTTCTGGGAAAAATGAAATTTTATGCTGAAACATGAGTTTTCCAGAGAAGAATTTCTCCATACTGACATGATGGGTGGTCTTGACCCACTGATAATTCTCTGACCACCATGGAATAAGCATCTCTTTTGTCTCATCTACTCCCTTCCTGAGCCCAGCCATCAGCACGTAGTCAAGAGTTTCTATGATAGATTCCTGCTAGAAAACCCCAGTAAACTTTAATTCTCCACTGTCAATTTGTTATATTAAATAGTTTAGCCATAAAACCATCTTTCTGTGCAGTCAGCATGTTTTTTAAATAACATACTTTTTGCTTCTGTCCATGTTTATTAAGATGAAAGCTCTGGCCGTATCTCCACTTATTTGTTTCCTTCTGGTTTGAAAATAAAGATTCTGATATATAAAAAGTGAGACCCAATCAATAGGTTCTTGGATTCCTTCCAACAAAAAAAGCTTTCAACAATCTCTCCTGCTGTAGGGGCTCATACTGAAAGGACAAGAGAGATCACAGACGTCTTTAAATTCTGTTCCCAGAGTCATAAATTTGGAGTTTTACCCCAATATTGAATCCCCCATCTTTTTCAAAATGTATTCCTATTTCCAAACTTTTATTTTTGAATTGAATTATGATACTGATATACAGTGAATCCAAATGGATTAATCAAGAACACATTTATGTTTCATTCTCCTAGATACAGTACATACAGGCCACTGTCAAACCCAAGTGGGAAATGTCAAACAGTCAGCAAATGCCTGTAATTCCAGAGGCTCCCCTGACTCAATCATATGCTTATTAATCCTTGGCATGTCCCTGAAGCATGTAGTTAAGCTGAAAACTTCCCCTCTTGAATCTCCATGTACCATGAGGCCAAATTCATCAGCACATATATGGTACGTCTCATCAGATTGATTCTTCCTCTAGGAATGGATTCTGAGAATCAATAGTCATTTAAAAAGTGACAACAGGACAAGACATTGTGTATAAATCCACAAGTGTCTAACAAAAGACATATCCCAGGTTCTTCAGTTCAGAATATATGCAAGAGTCTATATGTCAGCACTGTGGGCTAGAAATCAAAACACCGCTAACTGGTTATGTGACCTTGGCAAACCTGAACCTCAGATTATTTGTCTATAATAGAGACATTAGAACTGGAAGCAACCCAGGTGTCTTTCAGTGTATGAATGGATAAATAAAATGTGGTATATATACACAATGGAATATTATTCAACCTTAAAAAAGGAGACCTTGACATTTGCCACAACATGGATGGGCTTAGAGGATATTTTCCTAAGTGATTAGCAGATTAAGCCAGATACAGAAAGACAAATATTGCATTATCTCACTTATATGTAAAATCTAAAAAAAAAAAATCAAATATACAGAGATAGAGGATAAAACAGTGCTTACCATGGAGGAGAATGTGGGATGTAGGTCGTTTGTATCCACTTCTTCATGAAAAACATTGATATAATGAGATCTGCCCTGACAACTTCACTAAATTATAAGAATCAAAGCATAAGATATACTATATGTGATATATACATGTGAAATGGGACATAAGATACGTGAAATTACAAACTGCAAACCATTAGTCAAATATAAACGCCTCTTGCTATTGTTGTAACTGAGCCACAGAAAGTTTTGGTTAATTGTCTGAGATGATACCACTAACAGGTGGTACTTCCTCACTTCTCAAAACAGAGTCCAATTCATCACAGAAACTAAAAAATATTTTCACAAAGTACATCAGCAAGAGTTTAAACCTAGGATGTCTGGCTTAGGACCTGGAAGCTTAGCCACTATTCCATATCGTGCTACATTTGTCATCAAAGATCAATTAAAGCCAGCTGTGGAGAGGAGATGTAGTAATTCTATAGCATTGGTAGCAATTTAATTTAGAATAATGGAAGCATCAAGCACAGCAATAAGCCAGCCACAAGGCACTACACTACTGGGGAGAGACTTTGCAAAGAGAATAATTTTAATGGGTTGAATATTTTTGAGGCGTTGGACAATTCCAAAAAGTTCCCTTGTGGTAATGTTACTCCTTTCCCCTAGAAAAGGGAAAAAATATACAGATAAAACTACAGTTATTTCCTCAAATACACTGACCCATCCCTGAGGGGGTAGTGTATTTACAGGAGGGAAAACCATGCCAGGGTCTGTGCCCCATACAAGACAGGCCAAAGTAACAGTAGGACTCAATAATGAACAATCAAAGGAAGTTCCATTTCATCTGACTCCCAGAGCTCGTACCAAACTTGCTGAAAAGGCAAATATGATCCTTGTTCTCCTGCCACACTGCTTACACATACAGTCTGTCCCTGTGCCAATGGCAGGAGATACTGAAAGCTGACCTCTCCCCTAGGAGTCAGCCAGTTGTCTTTAGCCCCGTCCAAACTAAACCTTTTCTGGCCCCAGGTCTTCTTCTGAGAATAAAAATGTCTAGCGATTTAACTTTCCCTTAGGCTTTTAAATATACTTCACCAAAGCATTTATTTTTAAAATAATGTATTTTTCAGGCTGCAAAAGTAAAGCATTGCAGAAAATTTGGAAAACCCATCAAAAGCTATTGAAAAACTAAGTATAATCTCATCACCTGGAATCAACCACTATGATGTATTTCTTTCACATGTGTGTATGTGTATAATCCCAATCTTACATTCAATATATATGTACCATGTCTATATAATTTATTCCATATATTTAGAAAACAAAATTGCAACTATTGAAAGACATCATTTAATATGGTATCTTTTAAATTTAATGTTATACTGAGAGCACTTTCCTATAGGATGAAATGTTTGAAAACATGGATTTTCAGGAACGTCAGGCTGTAATAAACTAGTAATTCAAATCAATCTTTTGCAGAAATCAGTTATCAATTCTGGATAAAATATCAGAAACACATGTATATGAAGGTACTGGAGGACGACCAAGGCAGCCAGGCCTTGAGGGGCCAGTATCCCAGAGAGAAGGGAAATGTATTGTTGTGAGATCAGTGTTTCCCCTGTATTTCCCCTTAAGGCATTTTTCTATCCAGTAGCACTTCAGGGCCTACAGGCCAAGCAGGCAAACAAAAATTACTGTGCTCCATGACCTTAAGGGTTAAGAAAAAATAAAGATGAAAAAGGAAAGTTTGTGAGGTAATGGATATATTGTTGATTTAGCCATTCTATGACGTATACATATATCAACACGTCATGTTGTATATCACAAATATATACAATTTTTATTTTTCAATTACAAATAAGTATATTAAAAAGTAATAATAAAGAAAAAGAAAGGTGGAGAGAAGCCCTATACTCTGCATTGCTTTTACTGCAAGGCATAAGTCATTTAAGTTGTGAGTATTGAGAGGCCAAGAAGCCAAGCAGGAAGTAGTTAATGAAAACATAAAAACCCTTGAGGATATAATCCCTGGAGGAAGATGATGAGTATGTATCAAGTCCAGATTACATGATCTTAAAAGGCTTGCAGACCTAAACACTTTGGAGTTAGTGGGAAATTTCTCCTAAATGCTCTATCAGACTGAAGCAAGGCTGAAAACAAAGCACCATTCACTTATCTGGGCCATGCAGTTTAGCTGCAGCTGAGACGGCTGGGACCTCTCTCCATACTTCTGCAATTGATCAGAAAACCTTCTTGTAGGAAAGGCAAAAGGAGACGGGGTTGGAATATTTAAACATAATTCTCTAAAGAGTGCTCTTTCATAATCAAAGATTGCATTTGATAATTGCCTTTCTCTGAGGCCACTGTTCCTACAGGGAAGCTTTATCTCTTACTTGCTTTTTAAATTTCCAGCTAAAAAGAACAGTTTCTGGACTCATGGGGTCCAGAATGTGTAGGCAAAGCCAAGTAGCCGGGCAGTCTTACAACTGTAAGATTAAAGGGCATAAATTTGAGAGCATCACGCAGCAAGAGGTACAGTCCTCAGTCTGTGGGCTGGTCCATTCATCCAGGTGTAGAACAGCAGAACCAACACGGACCGGTCCTTTCATCCCAACAGACAAGACAGGAAGCTGTTCATCCCTGTGCAGACTTAATGCATCTCTTGGAGTAGAAATGGAGCCCAATAGGGGCAGATGTGGGTGGGGGAGGGGAGGGGTGTATATATACATAATGAGTGCAATGTGCACTGTCTCGGGGATGGACACGTTTGAAGCTCTGACTCAGGGGGGTGGGAGGGCAAGGGCGATATACATAACCTAAACTTTTGTACCCCCACAATACACTGAAATAATAAAAAAAAATGTGAGAGGGAAAAAGGCATCAAAACACAGGGAGGATCTATGCAAACACAAAGTTGGTGAAACAACAGAATTCCTTTGTCCCTACTATGTTCCCTTAATCCCCACTCTGCACCCCCACCAATTCCAATACGCTTTCAGGAGAGACAGATCCCGTCCATTTTCCTTTTGGAGCAAACTTAAGCTTTGGCCTTTCCTCTCCAGGGGTCAGTTGCATTTGAAACCTTCAACCTTATTGAGAATTATGACTGATGTCTTCATGAAGGGACTTGAAGTGTCAGGGGGAAGGTGAGGGAGAACCTGTGGTGCCACCTTTCCCAGCCCGGTTAGGCAATGGCTTATTCTGCTGGGACTGATGCAAGATTGTCTTCCCAGGACGACTCCGTCCTTTCTCACGTGTGTCCTGATACGCCCTCCGGGCAGGCTCTTTCACTGTATCTTACAGAAATGCTTTCTCGGATTCTACTATTTCAAACAATATCTACAAGGTCAAATACTCTGCATCAGCTGTGAATATTTTGTCATAAGTTGTTCACCAAACTCTATCAGAAAAACATTTTCATTCACTGATTGATTTAATCAGTATTTACTGTGGGCATTAACTATTTGCCAGGTGCCAGGCTAGATGCTGGCAACTAATACCTACCATCCCCTGGCACCTGTTAGATTTTAATATTAATTCACTTTTGAGTACATTAAAAGGAGTTTAACATCGATTAAGTATTCAGCATTAAACTATCTGGTTCACTCTTAAACTATCTCGCTTTATTTATTCGTTCAAACATTTAATAACTTTCTGCCATGTGCCAGGCACATAGAAACTGATCAAATAGCCCAGACCACCAAACCCCAGAATCCACCAAAAGCTCTCTACACTTAAGTCTGCCTCAACCACCTAGTACCTATCACGTAAATCTAACCCTCAGTTTCCCCATCTTTCAATCAGGCATAATAGTAACATCTATTTCATAGGGCTACATCGAGTATCTAATGAGAAAATCCAAGCAGAGTGCTTAGCACATGATAAAAGCTCAATAAACACGAGCTATTTAGCTGGACATGGGGAGTAATGTCTTCTTCAGTCATTTGGAAGAACAACCCTGGCAGACAATTTATATATTAGATCTAAAGACATGTATTATATTTCAGGAAGAAGTGAAGCCATTAGAGGTCCATGTACATAGAGTAACAGAAGATGAGCTCCAGTGGATGTCCCCAGAGGAACTAAGTGATAGCAGCAGTACCACTGCACCTGAGAATGATCATCACCACCGGAACTGCCACCTCTATCACTACCACCATCACCAACACTACTACCCGACGGCTTCTACTGTCTCCAACCAACACCATCATCTCCTCCACCACCACCACCAATGCCAGGGCTATCACCACCACCACTATACTGTTATCATCACCACTACCATGACCACTTCCACTTCCACTATCTCCAAACACTACCGTCATCACTGCCACTGCCACCACCCCTGCACCACTCCCAACATTACGATTATCACCACCATGCATCTTGGTGTTTCTCAAACCATCACCATCTGACTCAGAATCCTCTGAGGTCCTTATTAAAATGATAGCATCCCGGGCCTCACCTCAAACTTATTGACTCCCAAATCCGTGGACCTTCTCTAGAAATCTGCATTTATGCGAGTTCCAGGTGATTTGTGGGGAACTGTAACAGAAAATCACTGATTTGAGGACATGTGTCTCTAGTGAACCGAGGTGCCTTATCCACAGACTGGGATCCCGAGTGCTTAAGGAAGCCTGGACTGCACGTTCACTTGATTAGGGCCTGTGGAGTGTCAACTACAGAATACAGGCATCAATACAGAAAACTAGGGTGAATTTAAAAATATGAATAAAGGCTACACTGTGTCCAGACCAAGTGCTTATGCATTCTAGGAAGCCATAGCTGAATTTCATCTCTCTGGCCCTGGGATCTCTCACTCATAAAATGAGAAAATGCCACAAGTCACATGTTTACAAATAGCAGAGCCAGTGCTAGGAACAACATCTTCCGACTCTCAGACTGGGTTGGTTGGTTTTCCAAGAAGCTGGTCCAGGAAAAAGGAGGCAAGACAAACTTTAGCAAAAGCAGATTGATTCGAGGCCAGCTGTGACTCAGCCCATGGGCAAGGTTGAGTGTGTGACATTATGGGAGATGATGTGTAGCAAGGGACCAGTCCTGGATAGAAAAATATGAGAGAGGAGAAAGCCGTCCTTGGACACTCTGACTTCTCTCTTCCAGTCCTGCTCTTCCTTTCAACGTATCCACCTCTCTCACCTTTTCTATCTAGTGTCCACCAGCTAGTTACACCAGGGTCCATCCTCCCCTCCAAATCTACCAGTGTATTTTCCAACACGAGCTGCCCTCTGCTACCTCTCAAACGCCATCTGCTCCAATGACTTCCGGGACCTCCTTGCTCCACCCACACTGGACTCTTTGCCGTATTCCTGGGTCTCATCACGAGGCCCCCCCCCCCCCACCTCAGGGCCTTGGCACTCCCTGTTCCCTCTGCCCACGTTGCTGTTTGTCTCTCTCCCTCATTTTTTTCAGCCTTTATTCAAATGCCATCTTATTAAAAAGCTCCTTCCTGATAACATTCTGTAAAAGTAGTCATGTCCACCCTTATCCCTCCCTATCCCTTTACCTGGCTTTATTTTTCACTATCTGACACACCATCCAGGTATGTGTTAGTCTGTTTCTCTTTCTCCTCTCATCAAAATTGTAAATTTTTGAGAGCAGGAAATTAATGTCTGTTTCATTCAAACAGTGCCTGCCACATACTAGGTGCTCCATAGGTGTTATCTAAATAGGCAACTGCTGATTCTGTTGGAAGTCTAAGCTTTGCTAACCCACCTAATGGTTAATACCTTATCCTTTTCCAGGCGATCCATTTGCATTTGACAAGGACGTTTGGGAGAAAATGTTCTAGCACAAAGAAACGATCACAATGGTGGATACTGCGGCATTCCTGTCAGTCAACTGAAGTTGGCATTGTGAAGCACACACTCAGCCAGCCTATAATTACCCGACAACACTATTCATCACTGTAAACTCAGCACCTTGTCCAAGGCCTCGCACACGGTGGTTGTTCAGTAAGAGCTTGTTGAACTTGAGCGTGTGGGAGGCTCTGTTTTGCCCGCACAGAAGCAATAATTCAACCATCACAGCCATGAGGCTGTCCAGTTGGTTGCTTCTCCCTCTATTGCTTACAAAACTGTAACTTCACAGCCAGCCTAACAGTAAGGCACAAACTCAGGTCTTGCTTCTCTTTAGTTGACAACTTTGTGGTCTGTTCTTGTGGTTTTACTCTGGGTGACTTACAGACAACATAAGAAGGTCTCACAAAGAATCCAGACTTTTTTTTAGAGAGAAAATAATTGCCTAAGTTAATGGGCAATGAAGCAGTTTGAGCCCAAATTGCATGTTTTGCACCAGGCTTTCTTAGTAAGCTGCTTCCCTGAGAGGGAAAGGAAACAGTTGTGCTAAGCAATTGTACCTTAACCCATCTTACAGCTCAAGGATTCCGTTTTTAATCAGTGCTAAATTTATCAGATCTCTCCTGGATTTGCAATAGAACAGCTGCCGAGTAAACTGTGAAGGAACAGAATGCATGAACATTCAGCAGAAAACAGCAAGGAAATCCTTCCTAATCAAAACCAGCAGTCACCATCAGAACAAGAACACCCTGAGTGATTGTTGCTGACAGATGCAACGCCCTGTGTTCAAAGCTTCTGCAAAACACCCTGAACACATGGCCGTGAGCAATTTTTCTTCTATGCAAAGAATTTCTGTTCTCTGGACAAATATGCCAATGTGGGGAATCCATTTTTTAATGCATCTTAAGTCAAATTAATGTTTACTGTAACAATTGCCTATAAGTTTTATCCACTAGAAAGGCTTGCTTTTGAGATTTTGTTCATTTTACCGTTTACCTCATTTAATTAATACAATTTATTAATACAATTTAATAACTTCCAATTTAACAGCAAATTCTTTCATTTTACCTAAGGGTGTTTTACTTTTCAAATCTAGCTAAAATATCATAGTACTCACCTTCTCAATGAGGCCCCTACTGACTCTACTTATATTTTTAACCCCCCTAATATTCTCTATTATCCTTTTCTACTTTATTGTCCGTCAGAGCATTTATTTATCACCATTGAACATACTATTTCTTATTTGATTCACTGTCTATATCCTACCCATCCACTTTCCCAAACTAAACTGTCAACTGCACAAGGGCAGAAATTTTCGCTTGTTTTGTTCACCTAGAGCATGCCTGACCTATGGGGAGTGCTCAATAAATATTTGTTGAATGAATGAATGAACAATGGTTAAGAATGTTGGCTTCAGAGTTAGACTAGCAAGAGTTAAATCCAGGCCCTACTACCTAAGGAAGATGTTTAAACTTTTTAAGCCTCAGTTTGCTTTTCTGTAGAATGGGGATGATGACACTAATACTGCAACTAATAGTAGTAACTCTTCTAATGTTATGAATAGCAAAAAAACAATGCATATAAAAAGTTGGCAACATTCTGTTCCCCAGAGAATGCCCTTGTTAGAGGTGACTGCTACTGGTTGCTTTTGTGCTCTGCTGAATATGCCGGAGTCTCTAAGGACCCAGGGGGAATGTGCCTGAAGGTGGTGTGAGTTAGGGATCCAGGCTCTGGTCACAAACCCCATCAATCAGAATAGCACCTCTGCTTTGTTAAAATTATTGTTTCTTTTTCATTTGTTTGCTATCCCAGCTAAGACTTCATTTGAAAAAAGTGTGCTGTGCTTTTTAAAAGTTTGAGATCCATTGTCATCAGTAATTCGAAGGGGAAAGTCCTTTAAGCGAATGTTTAACTTCCACTCATCTAGGACTGGGCACCTGTGCGTTAACATCACAGCTCTGCATCTGGCCCCTGGGGATTGTTGTCTAGTCCAGTCCAGGGGACAGAAAGGGACTTGAAAAGTCGATTGCATGGAGAAGGAAGAGAATCAAGGGAGTACAATACCTGGCACCCCGCAAGTACTCAAGAAAGAGGTTCCCACCTCTTTCCTTGCGGATGCAGAAGGCAGACAGCAAACTCACATCCAAAAGAGCAGCGAACTTATTCTAAATCTCAATCCTTACGATGTGAGCACCTGTCATTTGGATCATGCATACAGTAGCTCCCATGCATAGTAGGAGCTAAAAAGATATTATGATGTCTGAAAGAGATTTCAGGAACTGCAGCCTGGTCTTTATTTCCATTTTTTCCCCTGTGTTCACTACCACAGAAGTGGGTGCCTTATTGCCAGAGACAGCTCAACCATCGTCCCAAGAAGAGCCCGCCTGTTAGCCCACCTGACCAGCACAGGGCTGGCCATTCAGCCACAGGAAACACCTAGAATCTCCTCCTAAATAAGTGCTTCAACAAAAGAAGAAGTCAGGAGTATAAATATGCTTGCTGTAGAAAGCCCCTCTTGTGCTCAGCCACCTTGGGAAAAGATGTCGACGGAATCCCAGGCTGACCACTCTCCCTGCTTTGCCTCCTGACTGCTGTATTTTGAGATTTTCGTGCAAGACCTCTCCCTTGGCCCGCAATAGACAGGGAGGGAGGGATGGAGGGAGGCACTGGCACAGGGCTAGCATGCTGGGACAGGAAGCAGGACTTAGAGAGACTGACCACACCACCCTGAGGGAGATGGGTCCTGTATCTGATTGACAAAGAATGCAATTCAGGAAATCACTCAGGACTCCTTCCTGCCGCTGGGCCTGACTCAGGATTAGCTTGGCGAGAGAGGAGCACTGAGGGGGAGTCTGCAAATGAGACTACTGAGGAGAGCCAAGGAAGGGGAGAGAAGGGAGGAGAGAGGGTCGTGTGGAGGGAGGCCACCATGTACCTCACGGACAAAGTGTGGTCAGGGCCTTCTAACAGGGTTACGCAAATTGCATGCCGATGGCTCCAGGTGCTTTATGGTCCTCTGCAAAACAGAGAACCCACCTTTGCTAGCCTTAATAACAACCGCACATTGCTGCAGCTCCAAAAACAAATAAAATAAAATCTCATCTTCAAGGGCAGGACCCTGAAGAGAACAAACCCCTTGGGTTTTTCTCCAATACACATTTAAAGTGACAATTACCACATTACCTGTTATCACTACAGATTGAGTTTTAATTGTGTTTTATTTTCTGGTTTCTCATTAAGGTCTTTTTTTCCCAATTGTTTTAAATCTAACATACAATAATTGTACATCTTTATAAGGGTACATAGTGATGTTTCGATACATATAATGTATAATGATCAGAGCAGTGAAATTAGCATATCCATTGTCTCAAACATTTACTATTTCTTTGTGTTGGGAATATTTTCAGTATCCTTCTTCCAGCCATTTGAAACTACATAATACATAAGGTCTTCTCACTCCGCTTACATGCTTCCATTTACTGTGCAGGCTTTTAATTACAAAGCATTTAGAGTTTTCTGTCATTTCTGAGACAGGACAATGATTTTTGCTTTTTTCCTTTGCAGTCACTGTTTGAAGTAAATGAATAAATTCCATGCATTATTTATCATCTGGATGGATAGACAGCAGACCCAAGAACACACTGTTGCCTGTGCCAAACGAGGGAGGGAAATCAAACCTCTCCTCCATCCTTCTCTGCCCCCTATACCAGAACTAACTGCAGCAAGGTCTTCATCCAAGTATTCCCAAGACTTCTGCCTCTTGGACTATCCTTGGAATATGGAAAACAAACCAATAAAAGCAAAAGCATGTAAGCGCTTTTTGCAGAACGTCTGAGCTCACTGCTGATGTTTGCCTGAGAGCAGATTAAATATTTCCCACTCATTAAAATCTTCAGGAAGACTTTCCTGCTGCTAAAGGAGCGATATTTTAATACAACAGTCTATAGGCTTTTATGTGCCCGTCTGTTTATGATTTACAGAGACATAAATCTAAAGCAACTTCCATTTCAGTGGGGCCTGAGGTTTTCCCCAACTTCTCAGAATTTAAATCCCAGCTTTGAAGGAACAAAATCAATCACGTCAGTTTTAACAGTGCGGAGTCTTCCTATCTCAGCTTAAGGTGCTCATTGTTCTGCAGAAACAGTGCAGACAGGGTCGGAGAAACCAAGCTTCTAAAAGGCAAGAAGAGCTACTCAAGTGCTTGCCTTATCTACCAAGAATCTGTAATCATCTCAAACAAGGTCATTCAGAATATCCGTATATGGTCTTTCAGAATCTCCGCATGATGGCGAAGCTGCGCGGTGCAGAGGCCAGGGGCGAGGGGAGTTGTGGAGGCAGCACGAGCCTTCCCGTTACACGTCCACCTTGAACAAAAACAAATCTTTCAGGTGCTCAATGAGGAATCCGTCACTACACTGATCAGAAACTGTAACAACATGGGATTTGCAATCATTCCTTTCTCTAATTCCTTTTTTAAGCATCAGAATGCTTTTGCCAAACAATTGTGTGGCTTCTTCTGCAGACTTTACCATTTAATGCTGGTGACTATGGAGAGAGTCTCCATCCATCTCTGGTTTACTCTTTCAGGCTCAATCTGCAGTCCAGTGTCAGTTTTCTTGCCCAACGACTGATTTCCTGAAGGAATCACAGGATAGGACCAGGTGGCCGTGTGGAAGAGAGGCCCTTATGAACTGTGTTTCCCATGGAAGAGCCTGAAGAAGACGGGTTAGGGTCCAGAAACCTGCTGTTGCCATAGCCCAGAGGAGAGAAACATGGCCCTATCTGTGCAGGCCAAGGGCATTTGACTATAGCAGGTAGTAGAGGAGGACGTGGAATGGACCTAGCTTTGTGTTGCTATCAACTAGAGTTGACAGATTTAGCAGGAGGAGGAGGAGGAGGAGGAAGAGAAGCAGGAGGAAGAAGAGTAGGGAAAAGGGAAAAAAGGATATCATGGGATGTACTTATACTAGAAAATTATCCATTGTTTATCTGAAATTTAAATGCAGCTGGGCATTCTATATTTTGCCTGGCAACCCTATCCCTAGCTCATGACTCTCTCTGCCTTCCCTCCGGTGCAGCTCCACCATTATCCATTTCACAAATTGAGGTCTACATAAAATCACTTTAAAAGGGGGTTCTGATGCTTTAAAAATACTAAAAAAGGAAGGAATAGTTGAAAATAACCCCTATGTTGCAGCTAGTAGATTTTATCTCTGCATAAAGGACAAGAAAAGGGTGCTCTTATGCTATAAATTCACTATAAGACATTTTAAATTTTATTTTATTAACATTTGACATATTCTAAGAGAAGCTGCATGTGGTAGATTGAATTTAGGGCTCTAATTCTTTGCCCTGTCCTATATCCATACATGTTGCCCTGTGGTTTTTGCAGTTTATTCCAATACTGGCAGAATATATTTCTCTGCCCCTCTGGGTTTAGCCACATGTCTGCTTTGGCCAACAGGGTGTTATTCAATGGACTTGCATGATTAGGTTTGTCCTCTTGCACCCAAACATCAATACGACAAGAACGTACCTTAGGGAGTTTCCCACTTGTCTCAGAAAAATGGGATACTTGAAACAGATTTAAATTGAACCCACAGCTGGAGCCAAGTCTAGATGAGCCCAGGCAAGCTGACTCATATATTCATGGGCTAAAAATAAATGCTTTTTGTTGTATGGCTTGGATTTTGGGGGTGGTTTGTTATGCAGCATTATGGTGGTAAACACTGACTGATACATTCCACCTCATCACTGTCAAGATATCTATTAAGGCTGCCAGTTCCTATGAGAGCTCCAATTCACACGAATGTACATGACACAGACTTTTCCATTTAGGTAAGACATTTTTGAGCAGAAAGTTTAGCGATAATGAATTCTCAGGATTTCCCAAGATTCACAGAGAAACCACACACTAAATGAAATTTTCCACCCAGATTGCTAATGAGATTATCACTAATCTGCTCAATTTAAAAACTAAATGTTCGTTCCAGAATTTTAAAAATAGCATTTCAAAGATGAAAATGAGGACCAGCCACCATGAGAAATTATAACACTGAACATCTGTGCAGGCAACTCATTTGTTAGAGTAAACATTTAACTGGGCAGGAGTTGGTGATTGTTATTCTCCCTTCAGCATATTTTACATTCAGGATGTATGTTTCATTAAGCTTGGTATTTGCAAGAGAAATCCAGCATGTAACAGATGGGGAAATTGGACAACAGTTTTTAAAAAATAATTTTAGTCAATGGTGTTCTCCAGAGATCCCTGCCACTATACCACCTTCTAGCCCCCTTCTTGAAAAATAAGTCAAAATTCTAATTTCTATGCTATTCGCCTCCTACAACACCACCTTTCAATATTTGTGCTAATATTTCTAAACACTACTAGAAGGAATGAGACTCTCCAAAAATCACACTGTAAACTGCATTACGTGATTGCCAACATATGGAAACCAAAATCAACTCTTCAATGGGATCCTTGTGCTAGAGATTGCATGAGGAACTATAACCAAGCAGGCAGAGCAAATGAGGCTACCTGATATATATTTTTTTAAACATGAACTGTAAAAATCACTTACTGAGAAAGAACATCCAGTTAAATCAAGCAAAATCACAGTGCAGTTCCAAAAATACAATGTGGTCTTGAAGAATTAGCGTCCAGGAGCTTAAAATCTTGCTTAAACATAACACTCAGCTTCAGCTAGAGTGTCAAGTTAGGGATGGCAGGTTATTGAATTAGAACACTGCTTGTCAAATATTTCTACCAAAAATATATTTTCAGGCAGAGGGGAAAGGACCTCAGTAGGTCTGATGTCAGTCTAGATTAAATGGCTTTCTGCAAGTTAGGTGTTTTATCTTCAAAACTCATAATTTTTACATTCTATTTCATAATATATGCACATTGCTTAACATCAAAATAGCACTTTGGATTTCCTTCAGGAAATACAAACAGGTTTCTTCAAGGCTCATTGGTTAGTAGCAAAAGATCTATATGGTACTGAATCAATCATACTTGGGAGATTGGACTGCATTCAAGAGCCCTAAATCTGCATAATGGTGAAAACATCTCTGACTTGGTGTCACAAGATTTTGAGGATTCAGAATCACCTAAATATTGAGATATTAATATAAGTAGGAGCAGTTTCTTCACTCCTTTAAAAGCCCCCTAGAATGAAGAGTTAATGACAACAGGTTGGGCCTCGAGCATTTACCCTTTCACCCATCCTACTGGAGACCCCCAGAGTTCACAGATCCAACCTATGGAGACTACCCTTTCCAATGCACATTGCTATGGGACATTAAAGATGAAGCCCTGACTTGAAGAGCTACATGTGAGGTGAGAGGAAATCAGAATGATAACTGTGGATTTAGGTGCATGTGGCTCTCACTCCTAGAAATTCCTCTCCTTAAACTAAGCAGAGATGACACAAACTCACAAATCAGTTTTTTCATAGTGCATTCCTTAGGGTTTTTTTTTTTTTTTTACCTGCTTAGGATTTTTCATATACAAGACCATGTCATCTGCAAATAGAGAACGTTTTACTTCTTTCTTATTCTGAGACCTTTTATTTCATTTTATTGACAAAAGTGCTTGTTATAATCTCCAGTAAGATGTTGATCAGAAGTGATAATAATGAACATCCTTGTTCTGTTCCTAATGCTAAAGTATCCAGTCTTTCACCATTGAGTATGTTAGCTGTGGGCTTTTCATAGATACCCTTTTAGCAGCTGAGAAAGTTCCCTTCTATTCCTACTATTTTGAGAATTTTTAACATGAAAAGTTGTTGGATTTTGTCAAATGTTTTTTCTGTGCCTATTGATACTGTTAGCAGCCTCTAAGTGGAAGTTTTTCCAGGTTCTTGGTGATTGTCAGGAGAAGAGAATTTCAGGATGTACCATGTAAGCCAAGCAAATGACTGCTTTATTTCATTTATTTTATTTTATTTTTGAAAGCAAAAGTACACTCTTAAGAGAGAATAGGCAGGCTCAAAAAGAGCAGCTGCACTGGGAAGAAATAGTCTTTGGTCTTTTGAAGTCTTACTAATTGAGGGGAGGAATATTCAAAGCTAACGGGTTGTCTTTTACTAACAATTTGGGTAGTAATTTCTAGAATTGCGTTCCCTCCCACTTTCATACTTTATATGGTTGTTTTGGAACTGTCATGGTGATTTCAAGGGAGAAGAAATTTTAAAACCATGATGTAAATGATATTGTAATTAGCCAAAGTTCATGTAAGGTGACAGAAATAGCTGACAGGCCTTTGAAGTTCTTGTCTAGGGTTATCAGCCCCCCCTAGTTAGCTTCTGCCTGACAGTTGTTTACTTTAACACCTGCACCCAATCTTTGAGTCCCAGCATCAGATCTCAGCCCTGTCTCCTGGTCTCCCACTCCAGCAATACAAGCATGGGGTTTTTGCCCCCTTTTTAAAATTAATATGGTATATTATAGTGACTGATTTTCAGTTGTTGAAACAACCTTGCATTGCTAGGATAAATTCCACTTCATCATGGTGCATGAGTATTTTTGTATATTGTTGGATGTGATTTGCTAGTATTTTGTAGAGAATTTTTGCATCTGTACTCATAAGGAGTATTGGTCTCTCACTTTCTTTTCTTGTGATGTTTTTGTCTAGTTTTGATATCAGGGTAATGCTGGCCTCGCTGGGAGGGAGAAAGAGTTGGGATATATTCCTGCCTCTCCTATCTTTTTGGAAGGCAGAAATCAATTTTTAAAAGTAAGTTGGAATTGATGTACTTTTCTGTATTTCTTCTGCTAAGTACAACTAAAAATTCTGGATATTATATATAAAACAAACAGAAGAAGATTCTGAGGCAGAGAGGGACCTCACTGGCAATGGAACGACACAGTGGTGTGTTCCCTGGTCTTTCTTTTTTTTTCTTCATATAGCCCACACATATTTGGAGCTGGAAAAGCCAGAAACTGGAAATGCCAATGGACACGGACAAAGTAGCCACAAGAAAAGCCCGATCTCTCAAACTGAAAGGTGCAATACATCAAGCCAAAAGGCTTTTACACAATTACTCTACTCCAGCCAAAAACCACAGGAAAAAATTTGTGGCCTCATCCCTACCCACTCCAGCGAAGGCTTAGTAGGGAGCCTAGACTTTCACTCTTTTGAGACTGTCAATGGGCCCTTCACTCCCCCTGCAGGTGGTGTCAGAGAAAACCAAATAAGCATATGAAAATGGCAAATAAGCATACGAAAATATATTTAACATTAGTAACCATTAGCAAAATGCAAATTGAAAGCACCATGAGCTATTGCTACACACATAACACACTGGCTGAAATGAAAAATGGCGACAGCACAAAATGCTATCAAGGATATGGAGAAATTATATATCACTCGTCATTGCTCATGGGAATGCAAAATATTACAGTCACCCTGGAAAATATTTTAGCAGATTCTTTAAAAACTTAATGTGCAACCATTCTATGATCCAGCAATTGCACTCTTGGGTGTTTATATCAGAGAAATTAAAACTTACGTTCACACAAAAGCCTGTAAACAAATGTTTACAGCATCTTTATTCATAATCATGAAAAACTGGAAATAATCCAGATGTCTTTCAATAGGTGAATGGTGAAACTGTGATACCTACATACTAAGGAATATTACTCAGCAAAAAAAAGGAATGGACTATCATTATATGCAATTTGGATGAATCTCCAGAGAATTGTGTATAATACTCTTGAAATGACAAAGTCATAAAAATGGAGAAAAGATCAGTGGTAGCCAGAAGTTAGGGTTGGGGGAGGGTGGGAGAGAGGTGGAGGTAGCTATAAAAGGCAACATTAGGAATCCCTTTGGTGACTGAAATGTTCTGTATTTTGACTGTATCAATGTCAATAAGGATGTTGCTATTACAGCATAGTTTTCAAGATGTTACCATAGGGGGAAACTGGGTAAAGAGTACATGGCAACTCTCTGTTTTACTTCTTACATGTGAATCTACAATAATCTCAAACAAAAGTTTAATTTTAAAAAAGAAGGAATACTCTACAACTCATTTAATTACTTTGATACCAAAACTAAACAGGGACAGCCTAGAAAAAAAATCACTGGCATGTTCAACTAATGAATATATATCAATAAAGTAAATCCAGTAGTGTATAAGGAAGATATTATTCCTGAACAAATTGGATTTATCCCATGAATTTGAGTATTGCTGGGAGTTAGAAAAACCTATAAATTTTATTTACCATTTTAATATTAAAGTAGAAAATACAAATGCAATCCCTAACAGATACTGGAAATACAGTTGATAAAGTTTAGCACCAATGAAAGTTTAAGAAGCCCAAAAGTAAAAAGAAATACCTTTAATGGAAGAATTGAAGGGATGATATCACCGCCAACAGGGCAAAAAAAATGGTTCCGAGATAGTGGTGTGAAAAAAACTCGCTCTTTTAATATATGAAGCGCAGATGTATTTATACTAAATAAAGAGATAAACAGTATATTTCTGGCATTAAAATGTCATGGAGAGAGGCAATCAGGAATAAAATGTCTAAAAATGCTCTTTACAGGGGTCAATAATGAAAAAAAGTTAGACAATTACTGATTCAATCTGATAAAGTATATCTGTAAAAACCTATAATAAAGTACATAATCAACTGGGAAACTTTAGAGTATTCCTCTTAAAATTAGAAACAAGAACAAGATGCCTACTGTCACACTTCAATCTTGGACTCAAAGTCCTAACTAGCAAAATAAGGCCAAAAATTAATTACTTAAAAATTTACAGTTAAGAGCTTGAGGATTGGAAGGGAGTAAATAAAGCTTCAAGTATTTAATTATTTGCAGTCATGATGGTTTGCAAAGAAAACCCAAAAGAATTTACAGGTATATTATTAGAAACGATAAGATGCATTAGCAAGGTGACTGGATATAAGATTAACATAAAAATGCAAAGTCAATTTTATTATCATGAGCTAGGGATAATCACTTTGGCTGAGCCAGCTTACATCTGTGCATGACAGTCAGCTTTCAAAGACATTTCTGGTTTTCTGACAAATTTGTTTTTAAAAGATGAGAATTTTAAGCAATTGGGGTTTTTTTGTTTGTTTGTTTTAGAGAACTCATTGAACTTCAAAGATGCCCAATTGAACCCACTGAGCCAGTGACAAACTTTCTCAGCTGAGGCGTTTTGGTAAATGATCTAGTCGCTGCTGTTTTCCTGGGTGGACTAACAGTGTTGGTGCGAGGCATTCCTCTTCTCAGCTTTGCCTTTCCAGATTTAGCTCCATCTGTGCACATGGCTGTGCATTTTTTGTAATCGATACAGTGCCTGCTGAATACCTCATGTATCTTGCTGAGAATGCCTTTACCAGTTCTTTTGCTAAAAGTCCTTTTTAAGTTAATGTCTTCACAGATAACATCATTATCAATACAGTAACCTGACACCAATAAAACAAGCATATTATTCATGCCCTTGCTTTTGGCCATCTGCAACAGAAAGAACCAGATCGACCTCAGTCTCTCAGCCAGCTGTTTAAATATGTTGTTGAGCACATATAAATGTATCATATAAAATATCATTTAATAATTGTCTTCTTTCAGCCTGGCAGCCACTTGAGACCCAAAGCACATTCAAGATTTCATCCAATGGTCTCCTTTTAGTGAGAGCAACCTAGAGAGAACTGCTGTACCTAACCTTATATGAGGTTAGTTCAATATACTTTAAAAATTGTTTATTTCATGGTACTTCTCATTGTATGGTCCTAACTAAGACTCACCTCTTTTCAGTTATGAGTATTGTATTCTAAATTAACATTTTACTAATTTTTAAATCATGGGTTTCAGGCAGATAGCGCCGTAGGCTTTCTCATGTGTCTTGGTCTCCATAGCATCACCACCAACATTTAAAACATCTTAAACAAGTACCTAAGGACATCCTCTGCTTTGGCATCAACTGCAGCCAGGACCACTGATTCCCCAGGGGTGGCTGAGGGCTGCTCCCACCTGCATCACCTGGGCAGGTCTTCTGATGACGTCTGATCCCGTATGATCTTGAGCATTCCCTCTGGGTTCAAGTAAAAGCTTCTAACTCCTTGTGTTTTAGCCATAATTGTGTGTTCCCATTTGAAAATAGATGTTTGAAAGATATTTCCCCTTTAAAAGAGTAAAGGGTGACACTAATTTGTGGGGAAAAAACAAATTTGCAGGTAAGAGGACATTAAGCTATTGGCAAAATCCGTGCAATAGGAAGTAGGTTAAAATACAGTTGCAAGCTTGTCGCCTAAACAGTTTATCATAATCAAGGCAAGAAGGCTGGCCTGATTGATGATAGCCAATGGCTTTTTGGTCTAATTATATGCTTTAAAAAATGACTTGTTTGTATGTTGCAAAGCTCATTAAAACAAACAAACAAGCATAAACCAATCTCTGTCTGTGCCAACCTTTAATATCTCTGGGAATGCTGACATTGCAGCCCCTCCTTCCTGGCATGCCACAGCAGCCTGCACCAGACAAGCGTCATTTGTCCTCATAACTCTTCTGTTACCAGCAGGGTTAGGAGCACCAGATTTCCTGAGAATCAAAACAACCAAATTTTCCATTCACTCACTCACTCCTCATGAGTTGTCTAACACATCTAAGTTGCGATCTTCTCAATTTACTCACACATGCATGTTTCAAAATATTTTAATGTCATAAGAATTCAAATCTGCAGTTCTCCAAATTTTCAGGTAAAATTAATTCTCCAGGACCAAATACATCCATCCAGGTACTTTTAGTTACCCTTGAGTGACCAGGATGAGATGTGCAAGATTAAAGAATGAGGCTTGTAGAATTCCATATCCTTTCTAAAAAAAAAAAAAAAAAAACCTGGAAAAAAATGAATAAAATGGAAATTTCCAAAGAGATAATATTTTTTAAATCTCTCCAGAGCCTGAAGTTTAGATCTGAAGATAAGTGTATCTCACCTTGTACCTTGTATACACATAAGGGAAGAATTTTAATTTTTTTCAGGAGTGTTCTCTCAATACCTACAACTGTATTTGGCTCATGTTAGATACTCAATGCACTTTGTTGAATGGTGAGTAAATGTAGAGCCCTATAGGATGTGATAAGGTGTTCATATTTTAACTAGTTGAAATAGGAAGCCAAAGAAAGATTTCAACTAAGCAGGGAAATGACAGCATTATATTTAGGTTTTAAACAAAGTTACTGTGGTTGCTTTGTGGAAAATGGTTTGAAGATGTCAAGGCTTGAAGTAAGTTGAGGAAACAGGTCTCTTTTCATAGTCCAGATGAGAGAGAACAGTGGCTAGACCAAGGATTGCAGCAATGTGGATGGTGAGAAGTTGTTGGATTTGGGTAAAAGTTAAGGAAATGCTGACCAAACTTGCTGATAGGTCAGATATTGGATATGAAGAAAAGGATGGAACCAAAGATGACACCTTGATTTTCAGAAAACTGAGACATAGGAGGAACACCAGAAAACTGTGGAGCTTAAAGAAGAAAGTATTTTAAAAAAGAGAGTGATCAACTGTATCATCCATGTCCACGGGATGTAGAGTCAGGAGAAGAACAGAAATTTGACATTGGAGTCTCTTAAGATGGAACTTACTGGGGACATTGATAAAGGATATTTCAAGGACATGGTGATTGGAGTCAACAGCTCTATTGTGATGGAATGAGACAGGGATATAAAAGAGGTGAGATAGCAGTTCAGTTTTGTTATAAGGTAAGTGAAAAATTGGGTGCTGGGTGGGAAAACACATCAGATTAGGTAAGAATCTTTTTAATGGGAGACATGAAGGCACATTTATCTGCTGATAGAAAAGATCAAGAAGAGAGAAAAAACTGATGGCAAGGAAGTGGGTGAGGGAAATTGCAGAAATGAATCTGGAGAATGGGAAGGTAAAGGGATCTGGAGTACGAGTGGGGGCTCTGGCTTTCCGTAGACGCAGTCTACAACTCGCCACGCGGCAGGTGTGAACGTGAACCGCAGGGTACAGGTGCCGGTGGGCTGCTAGAATACTTAGTGCCAAGACAAAGGATTTCTCATCTGAGTGCTTCTATTTTGAGAATGGGGAAGAGACTTAGAGCCTTAAGGAGAGCGGGGGAAAGGTGAAATAGTGATGTGGGAAAGGGAGGGTGGGATTTTTCTGGTAACGTGGGATATCTATATAACATTTATGATACTAAATTAAAATTTGACCCATTGGCCTGGTTTTGTGGGTTCTTTTTAAGAAATACCGAGCTGCTCAGGTGTAGGCAGCAGAGTAAGGAGATGGTTCGATGAACCCAGAATTAGAGTGTTTCTGAGAAAGTTACATGGAGAGAGAGAGAGAGAGAGACAGGACTAGAGAACAGGTGTCAGGAGTCTACATCACTGAGTCGTAGTATCTAATAGGGGTAAGAAGCAAAGAGAGGACACGGAGGGGGAAAGGTGGCGAAAAATCAGCGGGTTCATGAACTGGAGGTCGCTGTGCTTGGAAGATGTCTAGGGCAGGGATTCTAGAGGTTGAGGACAGAGTGATTAAGTGGCAGCAGTCAGAGAATAGGACAGTTGATATTAAGATAACTCACCTGGAGAGTCTGTTAAAATATATAGATTCTTGGGCCAAACCTTAGAGAATCTAACTCTGCGGATCTGGGGTGGGACCTGATGATCTCTATTTTTCATAAGTGACCACGGTAATTCTGACACAGTCTGTCCAAAGAAAGGCATCTGGGAATGACTGAGAGGTAATAAACGTGAGAGTGCCCATAAAAGGGTTTGATCACTTAGGGCTCAAGTGGTGAAAAGGGCCTTTGAAGAAGAGGTGGGACTTGAGGACAGTGACACATTTGCTGACTGGTTCATTTATTCCAGAGCAAACTGGCTGATTTTCCTGGAAACAAGACTATCTGAGCACATAAATTTATTCAGGTCTAGGGAGAAAAAATTCAGAACAATGGATGAGAAAAACATATTAAATGATCTTCCCAGACACCCTGATGGAGAGGACAATGACCACGTAAATACTACTTCACAAATATTACGCAGGAGTCAAAATATATCAGTGGACATCAGGACTTTGTCCAGTCTGGGATGTGTCAGGTAAAGACAAAGGCTTTCCTCTCTACGAAGTAATTCCCTCCCTCAAAATTCAGATGTCATGAAACCTTTACCAGGTCTCTGGCTGATCTGCCTTACATTAGACTTATAGTTTTGGTGGTGAAATGTGTGTATAGGACATTGAGAAAACAGAATATTAGCAGCTTTTTATTCTCTGCCAGGTGAATCTGGGAAATTATTTTTTTTTTTTTTCAGCTCTACGTATCTACACTTAAAAAGAACTGCCAGTTTGTCAGAAGGGCCAGGTCAATTTGAGAAAATTGTTTGGTGCAGAGTGCTGACTTAATAGTGTCTAAAAGAGGAAAGCAGCATGCCAGCAGGGTTTGAAAGAAACAACAGGTGTTGTCACTGCAGGAAGGCATTAACCCTGGAGTTATCAATATTGGCCATTTCAGGCTATGAATGGCTGTGCAAAATTCCAGAGGGACTAGATAATATAAGAGACACAAAAGAAAATGAGTAAGTCAGTTAGAGATGGGTCTACACTCAAATTTTCTCTAACTGTGGCTAGAGCACAGATTTTTCCAGTGACGATAGGGGCAGGATATATAGCAAGGCAGCCAGTAGAACATAATGAGACACTCAGAGTGTCTGAGTTCAATTCAGTCTCTGAAACTTCCTCGCTTTATAACTTTGGTACAATTATCTATTTTATGTCTCAGTTTCTTTATCCAAAGATAAATTTTGTTTAAGTTTTTATTTCTTTTTCTTTTTTTTTTTTAAGAGACAGGGTGTCACTCTGTCACCTAGGCTAGATTGCAGTGGCATGGTTTAGTTCACTGTAACTTCCAACTTCTGAGCTCAAGTGATCCTCCTGCCTCAGCCTCCTGAATAGCTGTGACTACAGGTACATGCCTCTATGCTCAGTTAATTTTTTTATATTTTGTGGAGATGGCATCTTGCTGTGTTGCCCAGGCTGGTCTCAAACTCCTGGCCTCAAGTGATCCTCTCACCTCAGCCTCCCAAAGTGTTGAGATTATAAGTGTGAGCCAACACACTCAACCTAAAGAAAATTGATAATAATAGTATGTGGCCCATAAGATTGTGTTAAGAATCTGATGAGATAATACAAGATAAGCTCTTAGCCTAAAGCCTGGTTCATAGTAAATGCTGAATAAATTCTAAGTATCATGAGGTTATTGTTCAGCTTACTAACACTCTCACAAATTAATCCCAAACACATGATAGCAGATTTTAACATGAATATGGTACATTAACATGAGAAAGACAGAGAAATGTAGATAAATGGTTTATCTAAGGCTCTTCAAGAAAAAAATGTATTTGAGCTGGAATCCAGCAAGACTGAGATGAAGGGTGAGTAGCACGCCATTTAGGGGAGAGAAGGATTTTTTAAACAGATGACGTGAGAACAAATACACTCCAGACTTTTTGATCCAGCAATATCCATATCACTGACTATAACTCAATGACTTAGAGTTTCCCCAAACAAATGTTCATCTGCTCATCTAATTCAACTCAGGAAGCATTTTTCCTACTCTCCCTGATATTATGCCAAAAATTGAAGGGATGATATCTCATTGTGGTTTTAATTTGCATTTCCCTGATGATTAGTGATGCTGAGCATTTCTTCATGTTTGTTGGTCATTTGTCTATCTTCTTTTGAAAAACTTCATTCATGTCTTCTGCTCACTCTTTAATGGGGTTGTTTGTTGTTTTCTTGCTGATTTGTTTGATAATGTTTCCCCTCTCAAGTTAGGTGGTAGGAATTGAATTTTCTGTTTAATTATCATGATTTATAATTGCATTATTTATTATATTCTATGGGTTTTTGTTTGTTTGTTTTTTACTTTTAGGTATAACTGATAGTATACAAATCTTAAGTGTACAGCTTGGTTAATTTTCACATATGTATATATCCATATCATATTCTTTTTGAATCAAATATTTCACAATACAAATGAGAATAAAACTGATTTTGAAGTTTACCTGTAATTTGGACTTTTTTTAATTACCAAATTTATTAGCAGTAAGTCCATTACCACTTTATTCTTTGCTCTAAGGATGCAGTTGTTCCAAAAAGAAATCCAATATTTCTGCTAAAATTCCAGTGTCACTTAAAGGTTATAAGCTCAAAAGTGACTTTCTCAGAAAGGAAATCTTTTTCATTCTAAAATTAAAAGTTGTTTACAAAATACATCTTTAAAAAAAATGATCTCTCTCCAAGATTGATGTAAGATGTGTTGTAGAAAGGCTACACCACAGCCCCCATGAGGAAAAGCACTCAAGCAACAGAATCCAATGGTTTTTGCAGGGACTACTGAATTTCAATTTCCTCCCACATGCTTCAGACACCCTCTGTGGGTGAGCAGGAAGGCTTTCTAAATCTCACACCATTCTAAGTCAAATACATGTATTGTTTTGGGACTTTTTGATAAAGGCCATTCTCACTGGAGTTAAGTGATATCTCATTGTGGTTTTGATTTGCATTTCCCTGATGATTAGAGATGTTGAACATTTTTTCATATGTTTGTTAGCCATTTTTGTATTTTCTTTTGAAAAATTTCTATTCATGTCCTTTGCCCACTTTTTGATAGGGTTGTTCGATTTTTTCTTACTGATTTTCTTGAGTTCTAAATAGATTCTTGTTATCAGTCCTTTATCTGATGTGTAGTATGCGAAAATTTTTTCCCATTCTGTAGGTTGTCTGTTTACTCTCATGACTGTTTCTTTGGCTGTGCAGAAGCTTTTTAATTTGATCAGGTTGGTGTGGATGCGGAGAGACAGGAACACTCATACACTGCTGGTGGGACTGTAAACTAGTGCAACCCCTGTGGAAAACAATATAGAGATACCTTAAACAGATTCAAGTAGACCTACCATTCGATCCAGCAATCCCATTATTGGGCATCTACCCAGAAGAACAAAAGTCATTCTATAAAAAAGACACCTGCACCCGAATGTTTATAGCAGCACAATTCACAATCGCAAAGATGTGGAAACAACCCAAATGCCCATCAATTCATGAATGGATTAGCAAAATGTGGTATATGTATACCATGGAATATTACTCAGCTATTAGAAATAATGGCGATATGGCATCTCTTTGGTTCCCCTGGAGAGAGTTGGAACCCATTCTATTAAGTGAAGTAGCCCAAGAATGGAAAAATAAGCACCACATGTACTCACCAGCAAACTGGTTTCCCTGATCATCATCTAAGTACACATTTGGGAGTAACACCAATTGGGTATTGGACAGAGGTGGGGGCTGGGGGAAAGGGATGGGTGTATACCTACTTGATGAGTGCGATGCGTACTGCCTGGGGAATGGACATGCTTGAAGTTCTGACTGGGGGGCATGGGGGTGGGGGGAGGGGATGGGTGCACACCTACATGATGAGTGCAATGTGCACTGTCTAGGGAATGGACACGCTTGAAGCTCAGACTCAGGGGGATGGGGAGGCATGAGCAATATATATAACCTGAACTTTTGTACTCCCATAATGAGCTGAAATTAAAAAAAAAAAAAAACACATAACCATTTTTAAAAATTTCTTACCCATTTAAAGTATACAGAATTCAGCATAAACTTAACTTTTAATATTTTAATCTGTTCTCTGAGGAAAAATTAACTAAACTTTACCCCAAATCATCCATGCATATTAAACTTAGATTGCATAATTATCTTAATTTTACTAGTTCACCTGAATAATAGGCTGTAACTCAAGGACTAGGATGGCAAACAAGACTTGAAGGAAGTCTTGAGATGACTGATGTGTAGGTTCTTGGCAGCTGGTGGAGGCCACATTACAGAATCAGCAGGAATAAAGAATACGTTGCTCGTTTTTCCAGGGAAATGCTTGTCACCATATGTCAATTGATTCTACACATGCATAAGCCCATCCAACCTTGGAAATTTTTATCATGGAGAAAAAGATATTTTTGTCCAGATGCAGAAGAGTGAAATGTGTCTCCTTTATCTTGCTACACTGAAATGAGCACAGACCTCCTGGAAGCTTTCAGATCATGTGCTGTTCATACCTCTAATTTAGGACATTTTTATATACAGCCTGTCGTATGAAATTAAGCAGTTTCATATGTGTAAGTTATAATTTATAAATACCACGCATTCAAGCTCATATTTCTTTGTATCTTTCACAACACATAGAAAACTACCTTTAGGCCGGGCGTGGTGGCTCACGCCTGTAATCCTAGCACTCTGGGAGGCCGAGGTGGGCGGATCGTTTGAGCTCAGGAGTTCGAGACCAGCCTGAGCAAGAGCGAGACCCCATCTCTACTAAAAATAGAAAGAAATTATGTGGACAACTAAAAATATATATAGAAAAAATTAGCCGGGCATGGTGGTGCATGCCTGTAGTCCCAGCTACTCGGGAGGCTGAGACAGGAGGATCGCTTGAGCTCAGGAGTTTGAGGTTGCTGTGAGCTAGGCTGACGCCACGGCACTCACTCTAGCCTGGGCAACAGAGTGAGACTCTGTCTCAAAAAAAAAAAGAAAACTACCTTTAACATAACGTGTGCTTAATAAACACCTTGTTAATGTATTAGAAGACAGCACTTGTAAATAATGTCTGCTGAGAGATAAAACTCTAATCCCATATTGTCTCAAGGGAAAAACCCAGGGCAAGATGTTAGGGGGAAAGAGAGGAAGCTGACTCGTACTGTCAGAAATAGGCACTGGATCAGGCGTTTTTGTATTCCTTGCAATTAATTCTTACAAACACAATATGAGATGAATATAGTTCCACTTGCTGTCATGGTTATAACTCTCATTCTTGTTTTATCTGGTGAATAAACGGCTGTTCACGTTGCTTGTTAATTACTAGAGGTCATATAACCACTAAATTGACAGGATTCAAACCATAAATTTCTGGCTGCAAACTTCATGCCTTTGTTTTATTTTGTTTTGCTTTTCCCACTAAAATGTTTCCTATTTGTTGTTTATTTATATCAAAAAGTCTGCATAAGACAACTAAACTAAAATTCTATTCTTCTCTGGTTTCACCCAGCTAGCTTAAGAGTTGGAGATGGTGCAGTTTTATGCCTAGGTTTTAGGATTTGTGTGTTATGATAAAGTCCTTCATATCCAACTGTGAAAAAGGACTTCACACAGCTCCAACCAGCCAGGGCTCAGAGACTTGACTATAAAAGCCTGCTGTCTGGAAGGGATATCCCAGAAGGACAGTGCCTAGGATGTGGTTCAGTTCCTGGTTGACGGATTTTGCCACGATAATGAGAATAGCTATTAAGACAGAGGACTGATTTTATCTATCTTTTCTAGGGTTGAAGATGATTATTGATCATTAAAGCATGAGTAAAAGCATGGAAAAGGCATTAACCCAGGATCACAAAATCTCATCTCTGCTTACATCAGTGCATCTGGCTTACATGAAGTCTTCAGTGATGTCAGAAAGTGCCTGGAAGTAGTGAGTGGTCTGATGAATTTTCTCAAAGATTAAACTACATGTGATTAGACCCAAAGAGCAGAGTCAGACTTAGGGAGGTCAAAAGATGAGGACTGCTAAGGAGCCCTACTTCCCTCCTTTCCTCTCCTGATGTATGAAATTACTGCATTAGAGACTCATGTGTTTGTGTGGGAGCCTATCTTTTCCCATTAGGTCTGTTGTGAAATATAATTATCTTCGGAGAGACTGTACACTAAGTTCCTTAGAATGAGGATGAGTTTGTCAGACCTTTTCCCTAATTGGAGGGACAGTCATCGGTTCCAGATCATAAAAGTGGAGAAAACAGTGGGGAAGGAGCACCTGCTGGTAGGATAACTGATTTCCCTGACTTTCCCATTTTATTTAGGGCAGCACCAAAGAACAGGTCCTTGGTGGTGGTTGCTGCCAACGAAGTTCACAACCTAACAGAGCACTCGCCAGTGTAAGGGAGGATGGCTGTGCATATTCAAGGAGGCTCAGGTCCTGGAATAGGGTCAGGAAGAAATGTTTCTAGTCAAGTAGGCTTTTCAGCAGACTCCCCATCACCCTGGGACCTAGCTGTAGAGGACCTCAAAGGTCTCCCTGCTGCCACGTGGTAGGTTTGCACCCAGGTATCGTCAGTGGAAAGAAATGGTGGTTACACCAGACTCCGGTCTCCCATCCCCTCGTGGCTGCTTTTCTTCTCCAGAGAATAACATGTTCTATAACATCGCTTGGAAAAATTTAAAGATCATAAAGGTCACCACAAATTAAATTAACCTTGGATGCACTTTCTGAAAATTGCATTTTTTTTTTCCCAATAACAGAATCACAGAATTTTAGAGCAGAAAATAACCTCAAGAGATTACCTGGTCCAGCTGTTCTCATTTCACAAATGAGGTAACCAGCAAAATATTTTAGACCTGTAACCAATTTTCTGACCTTTTAACAGAAACACACGTACAAAATTTTTGCGCCCTGTTTTAAACCTCTTACAAGAAAAACAGGCAGGTGGGATAAAAATCCTGCATATTCTTACAGAAAAACTTAATTAGAAAAAAAGTCATTGTGCCTCTGACCAACATTTCATTTTACATAGTGCAAATCTCAATTAAAAGGACTATTAATGTTAAGTACTTGTTTTTCTTAGGCATTTAGGAGTACACTAACACGCAACATGCATCTCAGCCTTTATGTGGGTTGTTGAAATTTGATTCAGTCTCTAAATCAAGCTGATTCAAGGTAGGGGAAGTTGACTTGTATTTTGCTTAAGAAACTAAGGGTCTGTGTGGTAGCAGTGAAGGCAATGATTTCCTAATAACTGATCTCAGTAAAGTAAGCACTCCCTCTCTTTTCTCTGTGTCTGTGTCTGTCTCTCTCTCTGGATATATATACACACATATACATATATCTTTCTCTATGGATATGTATAAATCTATAGTACAGAGATGGAGATTTTTAGGCTAACATGTTAGCAGATAAGAGATGCATAATAGGTTTGTTTACAACCTCCTATTTACATACCAAGAAGATCAAGCAAAGTATGATCTAATCACACACACACACCCCTAGCCATCAATCTTATATTAGTCAGAATAGGTTATATAGGTTATAAATGATAACAAGTAACTTCAAAACTCAATAATTTAATGCCATAAACATTTATTTCTCACTCACCAAAGTAATATCCAGATTGCAAAAGCAAAAATGGACAAATTAGATAACATCAAACTAAAAGCTTCTACACAGCAAAGGAAACAATTAACCAAGTGAAGAGATAACCAACAGAATGATAGAAAATATTTACAAATTGTATACCTAATAAGGGTTAATATTAAAAATTTATAAGGAACTCAGACAACTCAATAACAAGAAAACAAATAACCCAATTAAAGACTGGGCAAAGGACCTGAATAGACATTTCTCAAAAGAAGACATACAAATAGCCAACAGGTATATGAAAAAATGCTCAAAATCCCCAATCGTGGCCGGGCGCGGTGGCTCACGCCTGTAATCCTAGCACTCTGGGAGGCCGAGGCGGGTGGATTGCTCAAGGTCAGGAGTTCGAGACCAGCCTGAGCGAGACCCCGTCTCTACTAAAAATAGAAAGACATTATATGGACAACTAAAAATCTATATAGAAAAAATTAGCCGGGCATAGTGGCGCATGCCTGTAGTCCCAGCTACTCGGGAGGCTGAGACAGTAGGATCGCTTAAGCCGAGGAGTCTGAGGTTGCTGTGAGCTAAGCTGACGCCACGGCACTCACTCTAGCCTGGGCAACAAAGTGAGACTCTGTCTCAACAAAAAAAAAAAAAAAAAAAAAAAAAAAAACCCCAATCGTGAGAGAAATTCAAATGAAAACTACAATGAGACATCAACATCACCTCACACCTATTAGAATGGCCATTAAAAAAGACAAAGATCACAAGTGTCATAGATGGTATAGAGAAAAGGGAACCCTTACACACTGTTGGTGGGAATGTAAATTAGCACAGTCATTATGGAAAACAGTATGGAATTTCCTAAAATAAATAAAAAATAGAACTGCCATATGATTCAGTAATCTCACTATTGGGTATATATAAGAAGGAAATGAAATAAGTGTATCGGTTTCTATACTCCCATGCTTATTGCAACATTATTCACAATAGCCAAAATATGTTATCAACCTTAGTGTCCATCAAAGGATGAATGGATAGAGAAAATGTACCATATATACACAAAGGAATAATATACAGCCATAAAAAGAATCCTGTCGCTTGCAATGATGTGAGTAAACCTGGAAGATAATTATGTTAAGTGAAATAAACCAGGCACAGAATGACAAATACCACATGATCTCACTCATATGTGGAATCTAAAATGTTGACCTAGAAGTAGAGAGTAGAATGGTGGTTAACAGGGGCTGGGGTAGTTGGAGGGACAGATGTTGGGCCAAAGATACAAAATTTCAGTTAGGAAGAATAAGTTCTAGAGATCTATTATGCGACATGGTGACTACAGTTAACAATATATCAATATATTGTATTCTTGAAAAATGCTAAGAGAGTGGACGTAAAGTGGTCCCATCACAAAAATGATAACCATGCAAGGTAACAGATATATTAATTAGCTAGACTTGGTCATTCCACAATGTTTATATAACTGAAAATATCACGTTGTACACCATAAATACATACGATTTTATCTGCCAATTTTAAAATAATAAAATTAAAAAGATAAGTAGAAAAAAATACAATCAGATATATAACCTTTTTGTTTGTTCTGTTGGAGATTGAAGACTGGAGAAAGCCACTTGAAAATGACTTGATACTAAGTGTTTTAAAGATCTTAAAGGGCCACTTCGGGGTCTATACATGCCCTAGAAAAGCTTGTAATCCTCAGAAAAGGTCTCAGGTAAGTTATTTTCTCTCAAATCTGGCATGAAACCATCAGCAAATGAAGAATGTTGGTATTTTGGGTGGCTTCCCACTCAGCATCAATACTTTTTTCCCATCTTTTCTTGGCTAAGACAGTAATTTTGTGCAAGCCAGCCATGGAAGTTCGCTGATAATGAAAATTACCAACTGGCAGCTCTAGTGTGTCTCCTGACAAAGGTGTCTGCTGGGCCCTGGCCTTATGAATAGGACAGAAAATTGAGGAGAACCCTGGTCTTGGGTTTCATCCAAATTCACAAAGTGACAGCAAGAATCACAGCCTTCCAACCGTGTGGGGAAATAGGATGAGGTATTATTTCTCAGATCCTTTATTAGTTCAACTTCAGTGAGGTTTTGGCAGGACAGGACTGAATAAGATTGAAAAAAATTCAGTTTGTCAATAAAAATAATTACAGTTAAACTAAAGGCTGTACAAGCCTTAGCTCGGTTTTCTTCTTTGTGTGAAGAATGTGTATGTGTACAGACCTTGCGAACAGGAGACATGAACAATCTGGAGCTCTTCTGCCTCCTCTTCCAAAGTGAGATCTTTACAATCCTTCCTTAAAATGAATCACTGAATTTTTATTCCGTCCATTGGTGAATTTTCACATGCAATGTCTCATCAGAGGAAACCTTTTGCCAATTTGTCTAACCCCTAATCCTCCCCCAGAATCAGATCCATGTCTTTTTCCAAGTAAGCCTTCCCTGACCCCCCACAGTAAGTCACATTCCATCCTCAGCCTTCAAGGGACCCCACACACTTTGCCTTTGTGGCACTTAGAGTATTTGTCATGAAGTAATTCATTCTGTGATGTGTTGCAGAATGAAATCCTAAGAGGGCAACGACACTCCCTGTCTTATTTACCACTGAATCCTAATACCTTGCACATAATAGAAACTTAATAAATATTTAGTGAATCTTGATTGTGAACCCAACCTCTTAACGAAGTTAAATGCTATATGTAAAACATTTAGCTTTCAGGCTGGGATATAGTAAATCCTCAATAAACGTTAATTTATTGCATTTTTAAGCCTTAGATCAGCCCTAGGAAACAGATAGGATAGGTATCACATACAATTCTCAATTTTCAAGTAAGGAAATGTGCTCAGAGGGGAATGTGACTTGCACAAGGTCACATCTTTGGTAATAAATGGAGGCCACACTCCAATCACAGTCTTCTCCATCCCTCTTTCCAATAAACTGAATGTTAAAGAGATCACGCCTGGGGAGCTGAAGGAGCCCGTGCTTCTGGAACATCTACTAAATGGAGAAAATCCATCCTAAATATCTTCAGCGTCTGATCCAGAAGCAGATATCAGTGCAACTTAATTTCTTCATCGTTGTGCCAGAGGCTACTATTTCCTATTCAATATTCATTCTCCCTGTCTTCAAGATAGGACTACAATGAAGGTAATATTGAACCCATATGGAAAATCTATTTTTCTCGGGCTCCCTTGCATCCAGGTGGAGCCATTTCATTCAGTTCTGACCAATGAGATGTGAGTACAAGTGATCTGTGAGTATTCCAGGGAAGCTGCTCAAAGAGAGCCAACTCACCCGCGAAAAGTCCCCTTTTGTCCCAAAATGCAGGCACAGTGACCAGCAGCCGTACTGGACCACAAGGGGGACGTGAGTTTGGAAGTGATGTGCTGAGGATGGCAAAGCAGCGCTAGAGATGCCTGTTGACCAACTAGTCATCCCTGGTGACTGCAGAGCCACCGTTCTAACCTGAACTGCCTACCTCAGCATCTCTGTGTATGGAAAAGAAATAGACTTGTAATTTAAGCTTCTGTTATGATTTTTTATGCAAACATAACGTTCACTGATAGGATCATTCACAAAGCTATAGGAAAAAGTGGTGGGAGAACCTGAAAAAATGCCTACTTTTATGAAATGTATTTTAAAGCAATACCCTGAGATAGTCCAACCTGGCAGCGTCACTAAGTCTGCGTGAAGTATGCCCATTTCAGAACTGATCAGAGTAAGATTTATGGGATAATTTGGGATCACATTGATCTATTTCAAGCTTTTAATCAGCTGCATTTTGGGGGAAAAGTTCTTTAACAGAATAGTAAGAGACAGAATTTCAAAACAGTTGCTTCATTTGTAAATGCTATGAATATAGAATTTTATAGCAACAAAGTGCCTTACAAATCACTCAGTCCATCTTTATCTTACAGATAAGAAAACTGAAGAATAGTTATTATAGGGAGACTTTCTATTGCTTTCTCCCAGCTTCACTTTGCCTTCCTCCCAACCCACAGATACACATAGAAGGAAAAGCTGCTAATTTAATTGATCAAGAGTCCAAGTCATTGATGTGGCCCTTTCAATGGTGGATGCGGCCACACTCTCCACTAACAGGCAGCCACAGAGCATTAAAGGCCATCGTGAACTATTCCATTGTACTTTTCTATGCACCTGTGTAGATAAATTATGCCATGCCTGGCCCAGCGGGGCAGGTCAAGAGGCCGTTTCTTCCTTCCTTGTCTTTGAATTTCTCTTTCCGATGAGGCTGCCTGTTAATGACCTTGGAACCTGCCCTCTGCTTTTGGGTGGTGTGGCCTGCACGCACACCTGCCTACTGGTGGGTAACAGCTTCCTCTACCACAGGACCACCCTGAAAGTGGTAAGATCCCAAAGTTTCCATGTAGGCTTAGGGTAGCGTACGTGGTGCCCAGTTAGGCCACCAGTGTAAACTTTGTCCCCTAATCCGGTTTTTATCAGTAGGTACCAGAAATATTGGGTGCTGGCTGAGCACCTCAATTCTAACTTGGCCACTGTTCTTGAGTGCAGCCAGGGGTGAAACAAGTGGAGACGGGGGGAAAGTAGAGCAACACTTATTAGCTGGCCAAGGTCTGGGCATTTCATGGTCTCTAAGCTCAGTATCATGAAACACTTTAAAAACTCTGTATTACCCCTCAAATTATGGTTAACTCAACTGACTGCAAGATATTTGATCATTTGAACAGATATTTCCTGGAATAGAGTTGTCTTTGTAAACAATGCATATTTTCCTCCCCCTTGCTCTGACCACCCTTTCCCCAATTAATGTAGTGGTGATTAAGAAAACTTTACCAGACTCAACTGCTCTCTTCAATATCCACCTCTTTCTTTCCTCATCCCTCACCTCCTCTCTCCCATTCATGATTCTTTCCTGTGCTTTTAGTTCTCCCCTGTCCATGCTGCAGGGAGCACTCGAGGCAGTCTTCCGAGTCGGGCACATTAAACACTGACGGACCACTCGTGGACCACGACAAACACTCATGAAGCTTCAGGACCAGCTACCATGGTCCATGCTCCACCACCCTCCTGGTCCCTTCTTCCAATCAAACAGCTAAACCTCGCCTGCCATGTTGCTACCACCCCATCCCAGTGACTCAGTCACAGTCAAGCTGTCACGGGATGGGAAGAAGCAGGTCAGGTGGTCATCCAGGCCCTCCTTACTCAAATCCTTCCTCATGAAGGAAATATTTCAAAATGATCCACAGCAAGGGTCAGCAAATGTTTACTTGTGCAGAGCCAGACAGTAAATATGTCAACATTTCTCGCCATCCAGTCTCTGTCGCAACCACTCAACTCTAGAATTATGGCGTGAGCATCACACCTTAGATGATATGTAAGTCAATGAGAGTGGCTGTGTTCAGATGAAACTTTAATATGGACACTAAAATTTGTATTTCATACAATGACATGTGTCACAAAATATTCTTTTTTTCATTTAAAACTATTTAAAAATGTAAATTAAAAAAAAAAAACAAAACTCTTTTTAGCTTCCAGGATGTACATAAACAGGGCCAGATTTGGCCCATAGGCCATAGTTTGCTGATTCCTACTATATGTGATATCCATTGGTAGTCTCTTTGAATGCATTTTTTCCTTTTTGCTTATAAAACATATTTTAGATCATCACCTATATTATCATTACCTTTTTATTCAGACTATAAGATCAAATAATCCAATTATGTTATATGCCAGCTCAAATCAGTTCTGCAACAAGAGGGAGCATATATAAAATAATATAAATAGTTTTATTTTGTGAAGAAAAGTTACTACATTTTTTAGTTTCCCTTATGTAAATTTCATGCACAAACATTCGTCTTGAGGATTTCCATTAACCGAATTGAGGCATATATCGGTTATAGCACACCACTGGCTTGCTCCCTGCAAATGCTAATCCAGGTGGTATCCTTTAGTTACCTGTAAAATGCTATTTGATTTTTGACATGCCAAAATCTTTATGAGCTTCCATATATCTCTTCCTTTCCACTTTCTTCCTAGTAATAAAGCAATGCAAAGCAGTGCTCAGAGCTCTTTGGAGAAATGTCCTGTGGAAACAGATTGCATAGTACAGCATTGGCATTCATTAAAACCACTTCCCAAGGCCTTCAAATATTCCAAATACACAAATACCACTAGAGCATACATTTTCTCATAAGATGTACTAATACACAGCTGAGAAATCTGTCGCTCCTTTCGGATCCTTTATAAATAATAAATATGGTGCCAAAGTAATTTATAAAGCTATGTACTCCTTTCATGAGAGTTACTGTGACCATAAAGAGGAGAAAAAAAATCAAAAGTGAATGCTAACGTTCTGGAAAGGTCCACTCACTAGTTAGCGACTCAATTCTACACATCGGCCTGACGTTAAAACTTAATGTTGAGGCAAGATGGCTGACCAGAGATACCAGCTGCCGAGCATCTCAGTAAGAAGGAGATGTTTTAGATGAAAGAGAAAAAAATGAACAGACAAACATAGATGGGGTGTGGGGCTGAGGGAAGGGTGCCAGAACCTTGAGGAGACTCCATGGGGAGAAGCGGTGGAGCAGAACAGGAAGGAGCAAGGTACAAGCAGAGGTCAACCCTTGAGAGGACTGGAGTCAAGTGAGAAGGGTAGGCGGAGCGGTTTGTTTTTCCCTACGTCACATCTCTGACAGCAGATTCCCGAGCTTCTAGAGAGTCTTTCTGTCCACACAAGCCCAGAGGCTGCTGTCCCAGTGAGCTGGGAGTTTCTTGTGGACAGTGCCAGGCTCCCAACCCCCCTGGGGCACTTCCTGCCCCCACAGACCTGAAGCAGGACGGCAGGCGCCATATTGCTTCCCCACCCACCCCGTGCCTTTGTCCTCCCCAGGGGGCTTCAACTCCTCAGATTTCATCTTGCTTATTCCTGCACAGACATTTCCCATCTCCGGCCCAGACTGCAGGAGCCACAGGGGTCCAGGGTCCAGTGGGTCCTGGATGATCTACGTGACTCCAATACCTGGACATCCTGGGCAGGCAGCCTCCCAGAGAGAAGGATAGACACGACCAGAGTGTGAGCTTTCCCCCATCCAGACTCTTTTTCTCCCCTTTACCTCCCCCTCTCCCATGGCTGCCAAGAGAGACAACTGAGCCACCACACCAAGGCATCCACAGAGAGTGTGGCTCAGACCTTTCCTCTGAGGGTCTTGTAGCAGACTGTGGGGTGCTTAGACTGAGAGCTCGCTGCCCGCTGGCTCGCCCTGGTGCTGCCTGCCCAGCACCTCCGTCAGAGCAGGGCAAGCCCTGAGGCAGAGGGACATCAAGCCTGCTTGGGCATCCCATGGGCAACTCGGGACCAGTGTGCTTCTCCCTATCATGGTCAGAGATTGATCTTCAGGGATCTGGGGATCGGCCTGCAGGGCAGATCCTGTACCCCTGGTTCTCTATCGCATTGCTTGGGGAAGTGGAGGGGAGGTTTGCTTGGGAGGCGTGGGTGCCCCTGTGGACAGATCAAGGGGGAGAGTGCAGTGTGGATGGCAGCTGCAGTGTGCTCCCAGGAGAGCCTTGCTCTCAGCTCAGGCCAGGATCCCGAGACTTGGGGGTACGGCCACCAGGAATGGAGGGATTGCATGTTAATAGGATGGGAGCCCAGGGATTGGGACCCATGAGGAAGGGTGAGTATGGCCGCTGCATTCCAGAGCATTAAAAAAGTGAAAACAAAATGAGTTGCTTATTCAGCAGCCACAAATTATAGTACTGGAGTCCATCAGAGCAAAGATGTCATCACCGAGAAGACAAAATAAACAGAAAAAGGATGTTAGACCCATCTGCAGCCTCCTTTTCATCACCACCACGAACAGAGAACAACTTTCCTCAAACACCCAGACCCCATCTTGGGGAAAATAAAAGGAACAGGGGTAGATCTCCAAACAACTGTGTTTTTTTTTGTTTTTTTTTGTTTTTTTCTCTTTCCCTGGAGAAACTAAAACACTCTCAAGACACTATTTATATTGTTAGATTGGAATAAATTGCACTGAATGTTCAAAGTTAACGCAGTGTTTTTGCTGTTAACCAGCAAGCAGGAAAACCAGGTCAACTATGGGCAGAATAAAGAAACTACATTTTCTCTGAGAAATAAGTGGCAAGATGATATAAATTTTATAACCTCATGCCAGTCCACCAAGAAACTGCAAGATAATCAAGTGGAAAATTGTTTTAGAGCAAAGAAGAGAGTCAAGGTAGCCAGATAAAGAGCTATATATAAAAATCAGAAGGTTTAGTATATACTAAAAAAAAAAAAAATTAGAAATACAATTTTTAAAAACATCCCACTCATGATACGACAAAAACTCTCATCATGAGATGTGCCAGATAGTATTAAAGAAAAACCTATAAAATATTACTTTAGAGTGTGAAAGAAAACCTAAATAAATAAAGAGACATAGCATGATATGGGGTCTGATGATTGAATTTTTAATGTCAAAAAAATTTCCATAGGGATTTTTAGTTCAAATTAGCAAAATGATCTTAAAGTTTATCTGCAAGATTAGTCAATAAAATATACCACTTCCCCAGAGCAATGATGAGGAATTTCTGTTACCATGGGAAATGAGCTATGCACGCCCACCCATCCCAGTCGGCCTTTCAATCCACCTATCTCCTGCTCTCCCCCAGATTCAGCACCTCTCCCTCAGTCCTGCCAAGGTCCAACGAGCAGAGCTGTGGAGTCAAACAGATCACAGTGACCTTCGGGAAGGTCAAACTTGCAAACCTCTCTGAGCCTCAGTTTTCTCATTTGAAAGATAAGACCACCTAGATTGCTGGGCTAATAACTAAATTACATGTAAGTCCATAATTTCAGTGTCTAGTGAGATCTCTGGCAAATAACATGCAATAAACAAACAGATATAGCAGTTGTAATTATTATTATTCTCATTATTACTACTATTATTAAATATTTGGTCAATATTGTTACAGACTTGCAATAGAGAAGGATTTACTGAGAATGAGATCAAAAGTAGAACTCATAAAAGAGTTGTAGATTAAACTTTCTATACAGCAAAGAGCACAATAAGCAAAGTTAATACTCAGAGAAAAATGTTGTGACACATACAAAACACAAAGGTTACTATCTTTAATACACAATTTTAAAGCCTGACAAATCAGTAGGAAAAAAAAAAAGAATGTAAAGAGAAAAAAAGGCAAAAGATCTAAAATGGCAATTCACAATAAAACAATGAAATAAAACAACAAAAACAAATAAAAACTTTAGTCTCACTAGAAATTAAAATTTAAGTCTCAAAATACAAACAATGATAGTCACGTCCACAGCAATTTGGCAAACATTGTAAAAAAGTTGAACTAGGGATACATCCAATTTCTTTATATTTATGTTCTTTGCAGAAACTTTCAGGTATAGCTGAGTTTTCTTGCTAGACCATATCTGGGTGGCTGTTTCCCAGGGATAATCCTAAAGTCTTTGAGACAATCCAACCACGTCTCCACATGAATACTTTCATATCTGGTCAGTGAGTGTCACCAATCCAGAACACTCAAGAAGAGTTATTGAACAAGAAAACTGAAACTCTCTGAAATCTTGGTGCTCATATATGGAAGAAATTTTATAGGATTTTCCCTCCAAATTTGACAATAATTCTAAAAAATTTGTTAGACATTGTCAAGGGTTGTGAATCTGAAAGAAAATTTCTAAACTACCAATGCTAATTTTTAAAATTACACATGCTAGAGGAATGACTCCACTGTCTTTCTATTCTCTCTGTGGAAATATTATAAAATTGTCCTATAAAGAGGTAATGATAGAGAATGAAGATTTAAAATACTGAAAAGAAATGTTACAGGAGTATCGGGCATTCAACAGCCATGTTTGTTGAGTATTTGAATATCGTCTCTAATATTCCTAGGGCAGGAAAGTATGGAGCAGGGAATCCAAATGGTGCTGCTTTGGGCAAGGAGTTTCCATCATCTTTTTCCAAATCTGACTCATTTTTCCACCCACATTTTGAGCGCTAACATTCGCACTGTCGTGACTAGCAAATGATTCCATGAAAAAGGAACCAAGAACTCAGATTATTTGTCTTGGTGTTACATCAGAGGGGCAAAAGTGTTCATCAGACTTCATCAGCCTAGGAGATCATCAGGAATGCAGGGTCGAATGCCTAAGCAGGTGGAAAGTGTACCTTCCTTTGGATCATCACCTTGGCGTTGCGCCTTTAGAATTCAGGAATTCAATTATACTGATGCTCAGTACATCTTAGTATATTTAGTAGTCCTGAAGGCAATTCCCCTAGGACAAGAAATAGAAATTCAGCTTCTGCTTTCAGTTTAGCCTAATCTTTGGCCATGAAGTTCAGCCAAATCACTTTTGGAAGCCATGACAGTTTGTCATTGGAGATCTAGGGCATCAAAGAGAGCTCACTTCCAAACCCATCAGAGTGAAAATGCTATTTGTTGCCCAACTGCCAGCAGATGAGGTGCATTCAAGACTTTAACAGAATGGGAAGAGAAACTTGCCACACATAATTTATCTTTGCCAATTGTCTTAACTGTTTTTTTTTTTTTTTTCACAGTTGAGAGAAAAGTACCTAGCCTCTTCTAACCCACTGGAGCTCAATAAATAACATATAAACGACCTAGGCAGAAAGTCCATTTCATTCCCAGGTTATCTGAGGATGCCTATATTCTTATATGTGTGATGGATAGAGGAGGATATGATTATTTAAAACTCTTTATTTTGAAATAATTGTAGACATATGGGAAATTGCAAAAATAGTACATGGAGTCTCAAGTCTTCTTCATCCAACTTCCCTAATAGTGACATTGTTAATAACTGTAGTCTAATGAGGATTGCCAGATAAAATACAGGATATTCATTTAAATTTGAATTTCAGATAAGAAGTAATTTTTAGTATAAATACGTCCTGTTATTATTTGCTATTTATCTGAATTTCACATTTAACTGAGCATCCTGTATTTTTATTTGCTAAGCCTGGCAACCCTAAGTAATGTCAAAACCAAGAAATTGGCTTTGGTACAATATTGATAACAGGGATACAGACCTCATTCAGTGTTCACCATTTTTACATGCATTCATTTATATACGTTGTTTGCAATTTTTTAAATTTCAAAAACAAGAACCAAAAACATCTGAAGACTTTGCAATGCAGAGCCCACCATGGCTGCATCTCATCACTGCCTGACTTGCCATGGAATTGGTGGCTCACCCAAGAGCCTGACCAAATTAACAGGCTGGGAGCAGCAGGACTGGTGGAAACCCATAGATTTGAGTTTTGCTCTTGTCTAAAGAAGTCAGTTAGCATTTCGCCTGCCTGGGAAGGTCTTCCACTTGAATTTCCTTTGTTTTTATTGTCCCTAGACCATGATTTCCTGTGTGAATAGCCACTTTCATGCTTTGGAACAAGAGGCTGAGTCAAATTCCTTTGCTTGGGCTGTAATTTATTTTCTACAACCCACAATTCGATATTCAATCTCTTGGATGATTATCTTTATTTTCTCTGTGAACGGTGATGCTAAAAATAAGAAAAAGTGCTGTGGGAAAAACAAATCCGACCTCATGGTGCCTAAGCCATGCTGATCTGGCGGCTTTCGTTAAGGACTTAATGTGTTAGAGAAACCGGTATATCATTCTGAGAATTTGAAGTCAGTCACTACCTAATGCTACAAACAAAGGCAGATGCTAGAAGGATCAAAGACCTAAAATTGAAAGGTAAAACTATAAAGTTGATATAATAAAACACAAGAGACTATCTCCATGACCTAGGGGCTGTGGGCAACTTTTTCAAACAAAATTCAGAAACAATACCATGGGCAAAACATGAATTATTAAATTGATAACGTCAAAAACAGGAATTCTTACTTAATGAAGGATGCTAAGGACAGGTGTCAATGGGAGAACATATTTTTAATTTCTAAAACCAATAATGACATCTGGAATATCAAAGGAACTCTTTCCAATCAGCAAGAAGTAGACGGCAACCGCCCACACCCTTTTGCCTGCTCTAGAACGTCTCTGTAGCAAGTACATACTTTCCCTCCTGCACCATTGACATCGCCGTCAGCAGACACACAGCCTCTTCTTTATCTGATTTTTAAAACACCCTCTGTTGGCCCCACTTCAACCCAATATCCCTGCTCCCCTTCATGGAAGCACCCCTCAAAATCGCTGTCCATACTCCATGTTTCCAATTGCTCTCATCCTCTTTGTAAATTTTTTTATCATGTATGGCTTGATTAATGCAAGAAAATATATGCAAATTATGAAACATAATAAAATGAACCGATGAACCTTCTACTCCACTTAAAAATTGCAACATCACCCATTTCATTGCATCAACCTATGCGTCCCCTCCCTACCCCTTCCACTCTGCCTTTTCTCCTCCAAGTGGAGAAGCCACTACCTTAAATTTTGTATTTATCATTTCCTTCCGTTTTATAAAGTTTTATCATATGTATCTGCATTTCTGAACAATATATATTAAAATCTGAAAGGGGTGCAGGTTTTGTTCGTTTTTCCTCCATGCTTTGAAGACATTTCGTATTCATCACGTCCAGAAACTCCTAACCTTTTCCTTTGCACCTCCCACTGTCTTCTCAGCGCTTCTACTTGCTCAGACAGAATTATTTTATTCATTCATGACTCCCCTCTTTATCCTGTAACACATATCCAATCTGTCAGTAAAGCCCGTTGGTTCTTTCTTTCAAAATATACTCAGAATCCAACCACGCCTCACCTCTACTGCTTTTGCCCAGGTTCCGGCCACCATCATCTCTCATCTTGATTATTAAAGATCCACGTCTCCATGGGCCTGCTTTGCCCTTGCCCTTGCCCTTGCCCTTGCCCTTGCCCTTGCCCCCCGCCTCCACCAACGGTCTCTTCTCAACATAGGAACCAGAGTGATGCTTTGGAAATCCACATCAGAGCACATTACACTTCAACTTGGCACTCTGCAGTGGCTTCTATCTCCGGTAGAGTGAGAATCTATAGGGCACTACGTCGCGCTCTGGACAGCACCCCGGCCCGCACATGACTTTGCAGACTCCTCTCCTATAGCCTCCCTAGCCTCACTGCCTCCCAATATAAGCTTCCTTGAGCAACCTGCACACTCCTGTCACAGGGCCTTTGCTCATGCTATTTTCCTCCACCTGGGAGGCGCTGTTCCTTGCACATCCCCTCTTCCTAGATCGATGGCTCTCCCTCACTGCTTAAATATCTTAAACATCACCTTATCTGTGAGCCCCCTCCACCACTCTGTTTAAAACAGCATGCTTATCCCTACCAGCATTCTTCATCCCATTTTCTAACTTTATTTTTCTCTATAACACTTATCCCATTATGACATACTATATCTTCTGCTTGTTTCTTTGTTTAGTGTTTAACTTCCTTCACTGAAATATAAGCTCCTTGAAGGCAAGGGTTTTCGTCTGTATTATTGACTGCTCTATCCTCAGCAATGTCTAGAAAATACTAAGTTCAATAAACATCAAATGAATGATGGCTGGATACTCGAATGAATGAATGAATGTATACAAATAATCTCACTTCCCTCACTTTTGCCCGCTGCCGATATCTCGTTCCTAACCATACTCCGGGGCAAATCAAAATGATGGTTATCATCTGGCCCCAGCATTTCTAGATAGTAATTACAGTCTCTCTTGGTCTTTTCTCAGAACCACAGGAGATGTGCTCCAAATTTTTGCCTCTTTCTCCTTCAACATCCCTGAAGCCTGTGTCATAGCCCCGGAAGCTTTAAAGTGCGTTCCTGTACACTGAAGGTAAAATGCTGTTCTCCAGAAGTCGTTACCTATTTGTCTTCCATCACTGACATAAGCCCACTGTCGATTATCAGGATATTAAAACCTGAAGCCTGAAGGCCTATGGGTGAAACATCCTATTTTTCAGTTTTATTTTGTTTTTTTAAGAGCCTGTGTGACATATTGGGGTTTAATATTACGCTTAGGAAAATAAAAAGCAAAAGGCCAGATTCCTTTTACTCTACATCTTTCCTCTTTCTCTGAAAAATATCACATTAGATCAGAAAAATCTAAATCACATGAAGTTTACAAAATTAATTGCCTCATGAATAAATGGATTTATTATTTAAGATGCTGAGAAGCACACTTTATTATTCAGTATCCTTGGAACAAAATATTTGAAATGTGGGCTATAATATTTTCAGGCTGTTTCATTTAAATGAGGCGAGCCAAAAAGAACACTTGCGCATTAACATAAAACATTCATCAGGAGATCTGCCAGCAACGTGACAAAGGGAAATGGCTACATTTTTTAAAAATTGCTAATAATTCCCATTAAGTGGGTGGTTTGTGGCCATTTTTACTGTACTGCACTTTGGAACTTACCCCAGATCAGAGGGGCTATATTTAAAGATTTTCTAAACTACCCACTACAAAGAACTAGAACCTTCCAGAAATGTTTTTAATGCTTAGGAAAATATGAATGACCAAACAACTGAAAAAATCAATTAAATACATCATATGTTTTGTTCAAGAATTGAAGTTCAATATTTCTATAACCCATGAGCTTTTAACAAATACAGCAAGTGAGAAAAACTGTTTTCAATTTTTAATTATCTTGCTCAATTCATATTTCTTGACTTATCTCTGAGTTCCTCTCATCTCCTCCCTCTGAGTCTGTTTGTGATGCATGGTTTTATCAAGGTCAAATTCCAGAGGCGAGTCATCTTGCCTCAGCATTTGCCTCATAACATTTTCAATAAATGTTAGACCCTTGGGGTCTTAAAAGCAATGTGAGATGTATGTGTGTGTGTGTGTATATATATATATTTTTTTTTTTTTTTTAAGTTTACTTTAGAGAAAAATAGCAGAGGGGTCATGTTACACTGGTTTTAGAACCAACTATCATGAAGGGAAAAAAGCTTAGAATAATAGGATTTCCAAACTAGAAGAAACTTTCGATTTTTCCAGCTGACTCCTTCCTTTAATAAATGAACTCAGAGAGGTAAAGTTGTTTTCCTCGTATCACACAGCTGGTTTGTTGCAGCACTAGAATTGGAACCGAGGTTTTCTACTTCCAGCCCTGGTTTTTATCATCATCTTTTGAAGTCGTGATCTGTATAATTTTGCCTACATTTTCCTTATCCCTGCATACAGTCAGGCATCAAATCTGCAACCTGAGAAATGTATTTATTTTCTGCCTTCCCTCGCCATTGCTGTTGTCACTGCCTGCTCCAGCCCCTCACTGTCCCCTGCCTGGACAAATGCAGGCATCCGCTGCCCAGCTGTCCTGCCACGGACTCCCTGCACACCAGCTTGTTCTGCATGAGGCTGCAAAACCACTCTGTCTAAAATAACAACTCGGATCACACCTGCTTGAAAACCTCATTTGGATTCCTGTTGTCCTTGAAATCAAATCCAAGGTCTTTATCATCATGTACAAAGGTCTTTGCAATCGTCTGGTGCCCTGGCTCCTTCCATGCCAACCCTGTGAACTCTACTGTAGTTCCAGGGAATACTTCATGTCCCTTTCCTCTGTCCACAGTGGTTTCTGACATTCCTTACCCACCTTGCAATAAATTCTGTTTGGTTGATTAGTGGGAAACCTCTAGTCATCCTTAAGCTGCAATTCAAATGTCACTTCCTCTCAGCTTTTATAACACTTTAGGAAAGTGTCAAACCCACTTTGGTCCTATTCCCACTCCCCAGCGTGGCTCACTGGGCCATGCCTGACCTGCCCTGACGTTGGTATCAGTGGATCTGTCTCCTCTGTCCCCCATTCGACCTCTGGCTTCTCTAATCCTGCTTTTGCCAGACTCGAGACTTTTTGGTTTCTTAATTCTCACAGCTACCTTTTTTCCAGACACATGGTCTCTACAGACTAATGAATCGTGTGTTACGATCTCTCTCTGTTTTGCCACCTGAGACCCTGACCATTTGCACCCCACAATGACTTCTCACACCAGGATTCTGTCCTGAAAGGCAGCTCACGGCAAGCATGACCCACTCACCCAGGTGGACAGAATATTGAAAAGATTTATATAGAATTTCTCATACTGCAATGATCCAAGGCACTTACACATTCATCCACCTCTTCAGACAGTGCATTCCTTATGGTCAGAGACTATGTCTTCTTAACCTTTAAATGCCAGTGCCTAAAACAGTGCCTGATATGTAGTTTGCATTCCATAAATGTATGAATTGGCACAAGTGATAATGATAACAATAGAGCCCAAAGAAAACAGAAATTTAGACAGGGAGTCATCACAATGTTAGACCAAAGAGGTGATGAAGAATAAAGGGTTTGTGTAATATTTTGATTTAGGTAACAGAAATTAAAGTCAGATACTTAAAATACAGCTCAGTTGACCCTTGAACAATGCAGGCATTGGGGCGTCCAGTCAGATTCCTTTATAAGGTTACAAGTAAATTGACTACAGCACCAAAACCTTCAGCTAGAAGGATAAGATGACTTTCTTCGAAGGTCATCTTAATGGTAAGTGGAAAGACTGAGAGTTTCGAATCCTAATTGATCAGCTCTGTAGATGAGCCTGACAGCCCCAAGAGTTTGACCTTGTTCCAATTCCTGTTAGAGATATAGCTATCTCCTGTTGTCCCATCTTAACTCACTTCCTGGATTTAATGCATCAATATTAAGTATTTTTAATGAATATCTATCATGTGCCAAGGACAGTGCTAGACACCACGAATATGGCAGCAAAAGACCATGGTCCCTTGCCCTCAACAGTAGAAGGAAATGACTGAATCCTCCAATTCTGAGATGATAAATTCAAATGCCTGCCAGGCCAGGCAGGTGCCATGACAAGAGTTCTGAAGGAGATGGGGAGACCAGAGAGAGAATAACTTAGCAGGCACTGTGTAAGGTGATGCCATTGTTCCTCGCTAGCAAATTGGTTTCATGCTTGAATGTGATATCAGTGTTTCCACATCTGCAATTTTTCAAAGGAAGCCAGATATTCATATTTTACAAGAAATGTCCCAATTCTTAATGATAGCAAGTTATTCAAATGCATTTTTCAGTAATATTGTGTAACTCAATAAAATGCATCTTAAGGGCAGCTAGGGCCCTACAACGCCATGAATTTGCAACCTTTGCTCTCCTTGGTTTCGTAGTCTTTCACCAAAGAACTTGATACATCTCCCTAAGTTCAAATTTGAATGATTTCTCCAAAGTAAGTTGGGACAAACTTCCAGGACTCTGGGCCACCAGGCAGAGTTTCCGGAGGCAACAGATAAACACTGCTACCTCTGCCTCATTTCAAAGTACAAAGTACACACACACACACACACACACACACGCACGCACGCAGAGTTCTTCACTTGTTGACGAGGTCCTGCATAATCCAGCCACCTCACTGACTTGGACTGTTGACAATTTCCCTATTCACACTTTGCCTTCCAGTCAAAGAAGCCATGCTCCTTTTCAGTTCATGATCTTTGGATAAAATAATCTTCTGCCTGGAATAGTTCCTCTCCCCTAAATCTGATTAATCCCTACCCATCCCTCAGATCTCAGTTCCAATGTCCATTCAGTAAGAAAGCCTTTCCTAGCTCCCCAGGTCAGATCATGTTGTCCTGTGATACAGCTCATGGTAGCTGGGTATAGGGGGCTCAAATGATGTCAAGACCAATCAAGAAAAAAGACACGTCCATGAGGGCAGTAATGCACAGCAAGGTTTATCAGGGCAGGGCTGCATGAGAGGTAAAGTCTCTGACGGCATGAGACTGTCCAGAGGCTTGTAGCGAGGGGGCCAGCATGCAGGGAGGAGGGCAAGTGAATTCCCAGGGGTGGGAAAGTCAAGAATGTTGCACCCAACCCAAAAGCTGTGTGGCATCAGGGACAAATGCCTGGTGCTGTTTTATTCTATGGCACCAGAGTGCCACTAAATGGTCTTGTTACTTAAAATATGACTGCACATCATGCAGGCCAAAGGCTAAGCTTCTCCGCTCAGTAATAATCCGTGTTGCCATGGGATGCTTATGAGTCACTGTTGATCCAGAGGAGTCTAAAATATCTCTTCTGTGATGAGATAATAAGGGCTGGAAGGACTGTTCTACTTTTTACCTTACAAAGCTTTCTTTCGAACTCTTTATTTTCTTATTTTTATAGATTTATGGGGTACACATGCAGATTGGTTGCATGGATATATCGTGTAGTGGTGAAGTCTGAGCTTTTTGTATAACCCTCACCCTAATAGGGTACATAGTACCCATTAGGTGATTTCTCATTCCACACCCCCTTCCCCCTCCTGCTCTTTCAAGTCTCCAGTGTCTATTACTCCACTCTCCACATCTACGTGCACTCATTATTTAGCTCCCACGTATCAGTGAGAACATTATTTGGGTATTTGACTTTGTGTTTCTGAGTTGTTTCATTTAAGAATTAACTTAATTCTTAAGCGTCCAGTTCCAGCTACGTTGCTGTCTTTCAAACTCTTTAAATGGAATAGTGAGGGATAATCTAGCAAAAGATAAATCAGAAGGTTCTAGCCACACTTTGCCCCATGTGTCCCACGAATTAAACAAACATTAATTGTTTTCTATCTATTATACTCTCTGAGGTAATAAAGGCTAAGATCATTTTATGGCAATTATAATAAGAAGAATGCATTATTAATTACCAAATGATGTATCACTTATCCATCAAATTGAGTCATGCGTTCACCCACCTCATTCCCTATAAACAGCAAAGAAGGAAGGCGCTTTTGGTGCAGCCAAGGCACAGCTCAATTCATAACAATATTTTTGAACTCTTCTTGTATTGTTCTGTCTTGAGCTAGGTCTGTAAGCTCCTTATCTCCATAAGTTTTAAGTCTTCATTTTAAAATTGTAAGTCTGGCACTCCTCTCCTTTGTCAAACACAATGAGAATGCATAAGCCTCAAAAAATGATAACATGGAAATGGCTGATGTCTTGTCTAATTAATTACAACCTTTTCTTGAAACTGGGAGAAGAAATTAAACAGTGGTGGGACCTGAGAAACTAGGCAGACACTTAATAAATATGCTAAGGAACACTTTAGATACTGGAATAAACAGACCCGTATTTAGAGTTGGTTAGCCAATCATAAAAGTAAAAATAAGAATAAAGTGTTTCTTTAATCACCTAATGTTGGTTTTTGCATTTCACTGCAAGTTTGTGTTCAGTATCTCTTTTCTAAGGCGCAACTCACTAAATAATATAATCTTAATTAGGCACAATGATAGCCCAGAGAGTGTGTTTCCATCTCCTCATTACCAAGCAAGTGCTATCTCCCATGGGTAGTAAGTCATCAACCCCAACATGTCATTAGCTTCATCATTTTAGCAAATCAGTTCTGGCTAATAGCTGAAAATTGGTTAAATGGAATGTTCTCTGACATGCAGCCCTGGGAGTGATGAGGAAATAATGGGTCTCTTCTTTAGGCAGGAGAATAATTAGCAATAAGGAGTTGCCCAAGTTCAATTAATTAATGATTTGCCAACACAATGAGTGATGCATTAGAATACAGACAGTCTAGTTTGGGATTGATCTGAAACAAAATGAATATGCAAACTCAAACAAAAGGATACCCATTAGCTGTTTCTTTTTCTTCTATTTAGTCTGTCCTCAAGGCATTTGTCAATCAAAAATCTTACCTCCCTGAGTAAGCAACAATGAAAAATTTCCTTTGCCTTAACAGGTGGATCTTTAGATCTTTATAGAGTTTGCAAATTTCACAGATTTATTACTTCTTACCAAAATATTTTATCAATAAAATATACCCTTGAAACACTGGATCAAGAAGCATCCTAACCAATTTGAAACAGTTTAGAAATTTTAGGTGTGGCTTAGCTGGCAAAGAAGCTGACTTCCAGGCTAGGCTTTCTAGAAGGTTTTATCTCTCTCAAATCTGTCCCCAAACCTTTCCTAAAGCCCAATCCAACTTCTATCTTCAACTTGCCCCAGTGTGAGGGCACTGGATCCCAGGGCAATGTGCTCCCAGAGACCCCTGTGTCAATGTTACACCTAATTTAAACCAGAAAGTATAAGCATATTTAAATCTGCTAGTGCCCATTAAATCTGAGCCATTAGTCTTACATACACAGAGTGGGTTGAGACATTGCAGGGAAAATTAGAGTCCTAGGAAGAAGGCTAAAGAGCCCCAACATACAGTTAAAGAACCCCAAAATATGTAGATTGAGTCTAGCACCACACCTGAGAACTAATTCAATTCACAAATATTGAGCAATAACATCTGCCAGATTTAGCTAAACATGAATACTTAAAAGGTGGATTAGACATGAGCCCTGCGCTGCACAGACATCTGGATTCAAATCTCCGCTCTGTCACTTAATAGTATATGACTAAATTTGGCAAATACGTTGTATGAATTGTTCACTTATTTTTCTGGGATTTGTAAGAGGTTCTGGTCAATGAATATTTGACGAGAATTTTAGAAGGTTATCTAAGATTCTAGGTGGGTAGCCCTTAGTATGGAAGGACTGTGCACAGTTTACACAGCGAACTTAACATGGCATTGTGTGCAAAGAAGACTTTTGTGCCTACTCGTGCCCAGTGCAAGATCATGTCTGCTTCAAACTCCACCACATTTCCTCAGAGGAGACACAGTCTTCAAGTGCAGTGAGTGCTTTTACAACGAGGACCCTCAGAATGGAGGAACACTCCATAGAGCCGCAAGTGGGAAACATGTACGGCCATTTCCCACGTAAGTGTGTGGCAGGATGAGAGACTGTGGGACACTTGAATGAACCACACAGTTAGAGACGACACTGAGCTCTATTAATCCTAAAAAAAATCCCCCAAGCCCAAGTGTTTAGGTTTCTCAAAAAACATTTAGAGGGGAGGCAAGTAGAATAGTGCTTAAGAACATGAACTGATGTGATACGGTTATACTGAACATAAATTAAATCATCTAGGTAAAACACTTGCTACAGTGCCCAGGATAGAGTAAGTACTCAATAGATCATAGCAGTACTTTATTTCATTATTTCCTTTTAAAAAGGTATATTCTGTTATTTTAAAGTATACCCTAACTTATTGTTGATTATAGTCACTTTGTTGTGTTATCAAATATTATTCATTCTAACTATATTTTTGTACCCATTAACCACCCCCACTTTATTTCCCCTTTCCTGCTACCCTTCCCAATCTTTAGTAACTATCATTCTATTCTCTGTCACCATGAGATCAATTGTTTTTAATATTTAGCTCACACATATGAATGATAACATGCAAGATTTGTCTTTCTGTGCTTGGCTTATTTCACTTAACATAATGTTCACCAGTTCCATTCATATTGTTGCAAATGGCAGGATTTCATTCTTTTTCATGGCTATATAATATTCCATTGTGTATATGTACCATAATTTCTTTATCCATTCATCCATTGATGGATACTTAAGTTGATTCCACATCTTGGCTATTGTGAACAGTGCTGCAATAAACATGGGAGTGCAGATATCTTTTCGATATAATGAATTTCCATCCTTTGGATATATACCCAGTAATGGGATTGCTGGATCATATGGTAGTTCTATTTTTAGTTTTTTGAGGAATCTCCATATTGTATACTTTAAAATAACTAAAAGAGTGCAAATGGAATGTTCCTAACATAAAGAAATGATAAACGCCTGAGGTGATGGATACCCCAATTACTGTGATTTGATTAATTCACATTGTATGCCTGTATGAAAACATCACATGTACCCTAAAGATATACAACTATTATGTACCCATCATAATTAAAAAGAATTTTTTTAATAAAAAGGTACATTCAATATTAAAAGGGAAAGGCTGAAGTAAGCAATGCAAAAGGAGGTCAAATTCAGTCCTTTGCCCCATTCCTAGTAAGGACAAGTATGCTTGGTACCTGACATCTCAATATCTCAGGCCTTTAGATTTATAGATGTTCATGTTCCAGACTCAAGAACACCTTGCTTTATCCATCAAAACCTGGTGGCAGATTAAGTGAGTGTGAATGATCTATAACAAACAGAATCTGAGCTATGAACTAGAAGCAAAAGCAAGAAATAAATTGCTAAATTCTGAAAAGCATTCAGAGGATCTAATATGCTATTCAATGCAGCACTGTTGAGGAAAAGTGTCTCACTATTGGCTCACCTCTTCTTGTTTTTGGGACAGAACACTTTACATTTATATGCACATCTGAATTTATATACCAATCACGGATCAATATATTCAAGCCTAAATTTTAGATACGGCAACAATTTTATGCAAGTACGTAGACCCAGACCCCACACCATGTTTCCTCCTGAATTGTCAAGGGTTTTTGATGTATTTTCCTATTTATGAATGCATCAGAGCCAATCATTTTTCACCATGAAAACTGTACATTTTTTTACTTTATTTCAGATTACCTTTCCCAAGTGGCAGTGAGAATTAGGATTAATTTAATTCAACACAAGTAATTAAAAGTCTGCCATATGGCAGCAATGTGCTAGGTATTCCCCAGGCAGAGAAAACGAAACACCCAGCAGATTACCAATGTTTCCCATTTCTTAACCAAGAGCCTCAGTGCAATGGTCAAATAGGCACTGAGGCTGCATCAGTTTGGGAAAAAGAGTAATACTGAGGAACAGAATTCCCACTGGTATGCACTGACCTTACTTTGGATGCACTGTTATTTGACTCTGAAAGCTCAGTTTCCCCAGGTGAGGTGAGGCGGCTCTGTGCTTGGATAGCCTGGATTCCGAGGCTAAATTCTGACTGCTGTGCAGATACCACTGTAAGCCCTATCTGTGGCCTAATAGCATTAAGCCCTGCAAAACAAGCCCTCAGACATTAGGAACCTACAGTCATGTGCCCCTCTATGAAGTTTATGAATCATGGTATTTGTTCCATGAACTGTGATTTGAAATGTTCAATCTGTAGGACAATAACAAAAAAGCCAGCCAGCAGGAAACAATAAAATGAGGTTTGAACTCGGCATACATGAGTAGATAACTCTGGGACTCCCAGGTGGGAGCGTTCAGTAAGCAATGAGATATCTGGTCAGGGGCAAGGTCTTGACTAGAAGCACTAATCTGGGAATTATCAATCTGGTTGAAGACTTGGACATGAATAAGAAGAGAACAGAGCTGAAGTGAAACCCAGGGAACCACCCACCTTGGGGGAGGGGGACAGGAAGGATAAGAGGAGCCCCTGAAGGACAAGAGGAAGTAGGAAGTAGCCATTTAAATGTAGGAAGTAGGATGTAGTAATTTAAATGTAGAAAGCAGGAAGTATCCATTTAAATATAGGAAGTAGTAATTTAAATGTAGGAAGCAGGAAGTACCCATTTAAATGTAGGAAGTAGTAATTTAAATATAGAAAGCAGGAAGTAGCAATTTAAATGTGGGAGATCCATGAGAAGTTTCCAACCTGAAAATATGGTGGAGAAGATCACTCAAAGGCTTTCTGTTACAAAACACTTAGATAAGCTGTATAAAATACAACAAAAATATTCCTAATATATAGCTGAACTTCTAATACATTAAGGAAAATTCAAGCATAAAAATGAAGAAGATGAAAAAGAGAGGAGTGAGCAAACAGCCATGGTCCCCCAGGTTTCCTTCTCATCTGAGGTATAGCACATGCTATTCCCCACACCTGGGCTCGTGCTCTAAAGAATAAAGTCTGTTATAAAAAAGAAAGAAAAGAAATGAGGTTCTGGGTTTCCCAGAAGAAGCAGATGCAGAACCTCTCCAGAAGACAGATATAGACAGTACAGAATTCTCACAAACATGCACGTGCTTGCCATTACAAAATTGTAGATATGAACAAACAAGCTGCGTGAGAATCAACACACATAACAACCAGTAAAATTAGAGCCTCAGAACTTCTAAAAATGTAACTATTTAGTAAAGAGTAGGAAATAAGTTTTATATTATTATGAAATAAAATGAATCATAAGAGCTATTTGCTTTTTAACTTAAAAAAGCACATTTTAAAGGAAATAACTATAATTTCCAGAAACAAAAAATCTCAGGAAAAAACAAATCAATAAAAACAAACAAAAAAAATTCATAATGAGTTAAAAAGCAGATTAGACACAGCCAAACTGATAATTTTTACACCTCAACAATGGAAGATCTGTAGAAATTATCCAAGAAATAGCACAGGGACACAAAGACCTAGAATTGTGGGAAGGAAGAAGAGCAATCAAAAATCTCATATATCACAGAAGGGAGCATCGTTTGGTACAACCAATTTGAAAAACAATTTGGCAAAATCTAGTAAAACTGAAGATGCACACACTGTACTACTCAGCATTTTCTGCTTAAATATGACAGTGGATTCTGGGGACACCAGTACATGGACCCTGCCCCTCAGGAATTGTTCTTACTGAGGGGAGCTGCCGTGTGCAAGAACAGACAGATCCTTTCCTGGGGGCTCCCTATAACCAACATGGAGTCACAAAGGCCAAACTTCCTTGCCCTGATTTGGGACAAATGGAAGAACTCTCCAGCTCCAGAGCTGAGGCCCCTTATGTAACTACATCACAGTTCAATTTCTCCTTCTACCCAATTCTGCAGTGTTCAGATCCTTACAAGTGTGGTTCCAAAGAGCACTGCCTAGTCAGCATCCTACATATGCAAACCTCAGAATCTTCTTTCTAAAGAACCAAATCTAGACAATGCCCTAGAGTGAAACCCAACCAAATTGTGCCAAGATCCATATACATATTCATTGCAGCAATAGCAAAAACTTGGAAACAACAAAAATGGTCATCAACAGGAAAATGGGCAAGTCAACTTGATATATTTATACACTGGCATAGTGTAAAATATTACACTAGATGTTACCTTCTAGGTATACATCAGTGAACAAAACAAACAAAAAATCCCTACCTAGAAGGAATTTAATTCCAGTGGAGAGAGGAAAAAACATATATAGAGAGGTAGATTAGATAGATAGAGAGAATGTTCTAAGTGCTTTGGAAAAATAAAAGATAAAAATGGGGGTTATAGTTTTAAGTAGTGTGGTCAGCACAGGCCTCACTAAGAAGGTAACAACCGAGCAAAATTTGATGAAAGTAAAGGATTGGTCATAAGGCAATCAAGGGAGAGAAAAGTCCAGGCAGAAGGAATATCAGGTACAAAGATCTTGAGGAAGGCCCTACCTGGTATGTTGGAGGAACAGTATGAGGCCAGAGTGGCTGGAGTAGAGGAAGTGAGGGAGAAATGAGTGGAAGCTGGGGGAGACTAGGTCATGTAAGAACTTGGGCTTTACTCTGAGCGAGGTGGGAGCAGCGTAAGTGTTTTGAACAGATGAGTGGCATGATGCAACTTAGGTTTTGAAAGAGATCACTCTAGTTGTCATGCTGCAAACACAATGCAAGAGATGGTGGTGAAATCAGGGATAATAGCTAGGAGATTACTGCAATAATCTAGGCAAGAGGTGATGGAGGCTCACTCAAGGCTGGTAGCAGTGGAAATGGTGAGAAGTAGCTGGAGTCTGTACATATACTGAAGGTAGAACCTCAGGATGTATTGGTTAAACGGTGTGGGAGGTGAGGAAAAAGACTCTAGGAATCATACCAAAGTGGTCAGCCTGATGAATCAAAAGCCTGAGGTTACCATTAATTGAAATGGCAAAGGTTGTGGGAAGCACAGGCTTAAAAGCAAAAATTCAAAAGTTTGACTTTGAACATGGTAAATGTGAGTTACCTATTATGCATCCAAGGAGATGTGTCTAACATGCAATTGGATGTATGAATCTGAAGTTCAGAGAGAAGTCTGGGCTAATCACATAAATTGAGGCTTCATCGGTATATAGAAGGCATTTTAAGTCATGACGCTTGATGTGCTTAGCTTAAAGAAGAGAAAAGGAGTAAAGGACTGAGCCCTAGAGACAATTTTTTTATATATATATATATATATATATATATATATCTCAATAAGTAACTGTCATTTTCATAATTGCACTCTTGTTACCAGAACATTGAGTGCTTATTGAGTAGGCACTCGATAAATTAGTGAATAAATAAATTAAAGAAAGAATGAATATTGGCCTTCTGCATAAATGTTCATTTGAAGAAAATGCTTTTATCATTTTTTTTAAGTTTGCAAACCACTGTATACACTGATAGACACTGAAGTGTATACTGAGAGTAATTCTAGTTTTATTTGAAGTTGTTATGATTTAATGAAATTTTACTCATGTATTAATTAGAACAAAAATATTTTGCAAAGAAAAAATAATACCATGGGACTAGAGAACCAGATCAAAATAAGACATGTGTAACCTTGCCAAAAGTCACAAAGAATTCAAAATAAGAACTGAAAAATGTTTCCTTGAATTGGATAGCTGGAAGTTCATTTACAATCTCAGCAAGACATATTTTCAATTAAGCAAATGAGAACTCCTAAGAGTAAACTGAAATTGGGAGACTCTTGGCTGTAAATGTAAAGACAGAAATCAGTTCGTAGCTATGTGAAAGATAAAGATCACGTCTATGTGCTGATGGTAATGAACTAGGAGAATGAGGCTAACACCAGAGGAGAAGAAACAATTGATGCAATTATTGACTGTTGATGTCAGAGGGGATAGATTCAGGGGAAATTTGCTTCACATGAGAGAAGGGAAGAATAAATTATAAATGTAGGTTCCGTCCGGTACATTTCTTTAAAGAGATGATCAGGAACTTAGGGTGTAATTTTCTCTGTGATGTAGGAGGTGTCTGATACAAGCCAGGAGGGAGAAGAGGGGTTTGAAGAAAACGGTGACTATTTTAAACAGATTGTATAGGGAATTGTGTGAGAACTCCCCGATGGGTTATGACACATTGCTGAGGGCTTACCTGTGATCAGAGACAATGACATCATAATGTCACATATTTGAATAATTTTGTGATTTTCCTTAGAAATCCTGAGCAACATGGATGTAGGAGCAGAGATAACTATGGGCTGGACTGGTCCTCAGGATTGGGGGTTACACCAAGAATGGTGAAAGAGCAAAAGGTTAAGAGGGTGGTTGAGCTGATAAACCATTGGATCTAGAAAAGAGTGAAGATTTAAAAATGTTTATTAACCAGGAGAAAAACGTCTACAGAATTAAAATGTACATGAGATTAACAAGCAGATAGGGTAGGAAATGAGATTGAGAGAGTTGGAAATTTGTGAAATTGTCTTTAGAAAAGGTGACATTGCAGCTCAGATCGTCAGTGATGGAAAAGTTCTGGGCAATGACAGAATACAGGGATCCCTCAGGTGGGCTGCTGTGGATTGGAAACAAAAGATATTGCTGCTGAAGGGATCAAATATCTGCAAGGATATTTGATGAGTCATTTAGTTCCGATACCCACATTCACATGAGTAAGGGCAGGGCCAGAAGGATGGAGGAAATTGTTGCTAGGGAGGGTAACAGTGGAAGGATGAGTCAGGAACTAGGAAGTGTCAAGTTATTGAGACTTGCCTAATATAGAGAGAGAAGGTTGCAAATGTTTAATGTAGTCGGGAATGTAAGGCACACAGAGTTATCTGGTCTCGAAGATCAGAATGGAATCTCCGGTAAAGCTGTTCATTACTAGCACATGCTGATGTCCGGGTTTCTGTCGGAGGCCTATTGAGGGAGCTAACACCAGCAGGTGCAACTGAGAGATGGAGGGAGGAAAAGGAGGTCTTGGTTCATATTCTTTGAATCATAGATTAAGTCTTTCTTGAAGTCTACATCTTATCAGTTATGTGAGCCAGTAAATTCCTTTCTTTTTGTTTAAGCCAGTTTTGATCAGGATTCCTAACTGACTCAATCCCAAAATATAAAATGTAAGCATCTGCAAACAATCCAAGGCCTTCAAGAAATATGTAAAGAGTAAAACCTGCTTGGAGTACACACCTACCTCCCTTTCGGTATCTCGTTCTTGGTTTCCCATCCACCTACTATGATAATGTCTAAAGCTTCTCTAGGTAGTCCTATTCTTGTCTCAGGAATAGGTATATATCCGTAAAACCTAGCAGTCTTCTCATTTTCCTCTTTGTCCAGGCCCTCTTCCTCCCTAGACATTCTTGAAAGTGAAGAGTGAAACCAAGATGAATTCAGAAGGGGTTTCTCCTTGGTCCTGAGTTGACTCCATGTCAATACATTCATATCTCTCCAAAAATTTAATTTTATCACACAGACATAGAGGTTGCTCATCTAGAATAATAATGAAGAAAATAATAAAGCTAATATATGGGCTGGTGTAGAGTGAAAAAGTTAGCTTCATTTGATGCAATGTGTGTATAAATATATTGTTGGTCTTAAATTTAAAAAGGACGAAGAAAAATCAAGAAAAATAGGAATTTCTCTAGAAGAAGGATGTTTTAATCTTACATGATATTTCTTAAAATAGATAAGCTAAAGAAGTTTTTGAGATATTCTAAATATTTTATCACTTTTGAAAATTCCTATAAATATAGAAATATACCTATTCAAAATTCTGATTTTGAAAAACTGGGCATCTGTCACTGATTCTTATATTATCTGCTAGACAATCAGAATGTCTGAGCTGTGCCCTGTTTAGTTCACAGGGTAAGAGATAGAGTCCTTCCTCTAAACTGCTTTATATTATAATGGAGTGACGGGGCCTAAATGACATATAACCGTTAGAAATGCAAGAACTATGGTAACAAGGAGAGAATTATATAGCAGGTCAGGAGTTGCTCGGCAAATGGGAAGTAGAGATAATTTAATTTTAGGGAGATAAGACTTGAGCTTATACTTGAAGGAGGAGGATGCACTATGACAATCAGAAGCAAAGAGGACATTTGAGCCAGCTGTCACCTTGAAGTGCAGGTCCAGAGGTCCTGGAGGTGCAGGCAGAACTAGCGTTTGCTACCTGGTCTGCAATGTCTCTCATACTTAGTGCTCCTCTTGCCTTCCCCCTTCCACCACTCTCGCACACAGCACCTTTTTCCAATGCCCAGGTGACCATGCTGAACTCTACGCCGGCCCCCGGCTGTACAATCCACTCAAGCAACATCACAGAGAGTGCAGGAGCGGCATCAGAAAGGTGACAGACTGACAAGATCCCTGAGGCTCTGACACTTAGTAATATCAATATTTATGAAGGTAATAAGGACAGAGATATGCTGATTCGGATAACAAGGTGCCTGGAAGGAATGGCAAGACCAGCTTTCAAAAATGGGGCTCCCTCCCCAGAGCCTCCCAAATCCACAGACTTCCCTGCCGACAGCCTGCATCCAATGCAAGCGCTGGGAGGCTGGCTATTTTTACCACCCCAGCTAGTTGATGGTTGGCGAATGCTTGCTACTGTGTGAGTTTCCTCACAGAATTTATGAATCATTTTCCCCAGTCACAATTCTGAAACAAACATTCTCCCACGCATTTGTGCCAGACAGAAATTTCATTAGAAGTCTATCCTCGGGGGATGTGCTTCGGACCAGCGTTCCTTACAGGCTCAGATCTGAAGTCAGAACCCTGAGTTCTGGTCCCTGCCTCACCTCTTTTTAGCTTTTTATAAAAGCTGTCTCTGCTCCTCTTTCTCCCCCTAGGCAGCAAGAGCATATGTCTGACTCAAAAGAGCAGCAACAGACCTAGAGAAAAGGAACTATGTCTTTCTCTCATTGTATGTATTTTCACGTGTTTAAATATTTATAAACACACATCCACACCCACACACACCCCAACAGAAACAAAAAATAAAACAGACCAAAGTCCATTATAAAAAACCCTGGCTATGCACTTCCATTTGCTTGCCTGGAAGATATCTTTGGGAGGTTTTAAACCCTAACGGTAATTTGGTTAAATTCACAATTAAGTCTGTTTTAAGCTGCCTGTCTTGTCTTTAATGATGACTATATGCTTATTGAGGTGCCTATTCTCCCGGAAGACTGGGAAAAAATACATTAAATCATTTCTTGTTTTCTTTAAATATTTGTTGAACACTTAACCATGTTCATAAAATGCTTTTAAAGCATTTTATGAGCATTTCAAATATGAGGGTTATCTTCTTTTTACAGATGAGATGCCTCTACACAGAGTAGTTGAGATAGGCTGACTTACTTCTATGCCAATTCCTTGACTAAAGTACTCAAAAAAAAAAAAAAAAAACAAACCCAGATGGAGTTCCAGATTTTATCTACAGAAAATAGTTCTGTTGCTACAGACAAAGCCTCAGCATGGAAAATACCAAGCTGTCCCATTCTCTAAGACTCTCTATCACTTTTGTTTTCCAGGTTTGGGTGTGACTAACACACTTAACACTCAGAAAGATACAAGGCAGACATTGACAGGCACACAGTTTAGTTTTAGATATAGGTACACATGCGCAGAAAAAGAAGAGAAAGAAAGTCCAGCAAAACATAAATCACTGCATTATCATTGACGTGTCTCTGCATGTTGTGATCAGTTTGTGTTGTCTACCTTTTGCTTTTTCTGTGATTACATAATTTCAGTAAATATAATCAAACTGTTTTAAGTGCTTTCCTCTTTTCCTTTCCTTCCTGTTCCTTCCTGAGCAACTCATCCTGAAGCTGGTAGTTAAGGCAGATAATACAGGCTGGTAGGGGTGGGATGGGCCACCGTGCCCCACAGCAGGGTATCAAAGCCTCACTGAGGGTGAGGAGGGCATGGACATGAGGAGGAAGGCTGCCATGGGGTGCTGGAGCCCAAGCAGGGTGGAGAGGCTGTCCAGGAGCGGTGTGGCGTGAGAGAAGGAGTCAGAGTCTCAGGGAGGTGAGAAGGGCACCTAGAACTGGAGGTCAGAGACCAGTGGGGTGAGGAGGGTGTCCACACCGGCGGGCTGGACTTGTGTGGATGGGAGACCAGGCAGAATTAGGAGGGCATCCACCCAAAGAGACAGCCTGGCATGCAGTGTGGGAGCCCACGCAGAGTGAGGAGGGTGGTCACGCATGAGTGAAGCCCGACATGGGGCCTCAAAACCAGAGGGGCCGAGAAAAATGCCCTTGAGGATGAGTGGGGGACAGTTGGCACACAGACTGTCAGGAACCAAGTGCAGTGAGGAGGGCTCAACGTGAGTTGTTTTCTTTGTCCCTGTCAACCACACTGTGTCTTGATAATGCTCATATTTCAGCAGCTAGATTATATCCCCCACCAAAGAGAGAAAGGAGATCTGGGTTCATGTCACTAGGGTGATGCTGATGACACTGAAAAAAAGAAAATCTGCCGCGAAAGCCACACAGTTTTTTAAAGTTGTTTGAAAAAATGTCTGTCACTTTCCACCCAGTTTTCTCGGTCACAGTCTCTTGCTTGTCTCCCTGAGCTTGAAGCAAAGACGCCTGGGCTGTGTCTGTGTCACCAAGCCCATGAGCTCAGCTGCACGGCTCTTGGCATTCACGCTCGGGCAGGACAAAGGCAATTCTGACGGCTGATTCACCTCACAGGGCTCTAACAAAGGAGTCTGGCCTTGGAAAATAGTAAAAATGCAGCAGACACAGACAAGCATGCTATCCCGCCTCTATGCTCACATCTGCATGAGATACTCATAACCTGGCCAATACCTTTCCCACCGGGAACCAATGCCTCAGAATCGTTTTCAACACAGGACTCCAATTCTCCATGACCAATCAATAGAAGTTAGTACAAAGGATGAAATGTATTTGCCAACCTTGGTATAAAAATAATTGACGTTTTTGCTTAACAGGAGCTATGACATATTGAGGAAAAGAAAGTGTAGCAAGATAGCAAAATTGCTCAAGATCTGTGGGGAAGAGCAAGATGAGAGACTAACCACCATGGAAACCTTTTCAAATCCTAGAATTTGCAGGATCCAACTCTTACATCAAATTCAACATTAGCTCTCCCCTGCCCCAAGAAACTCTTTCGGTGCCCATGCGGCTTACGTTGCAGGAATGTAATAATCAAGGGAATTGGAATCACCTGAAAGTTTCACAGCATGTCAAGAGCAAAGCCCACACCACTTCCCCAGGGGCATATTGGCCTTTTCCAAAACCAATGATTTGGTAACTATGCAACATCCAATGAGGGAGCTCCTTCTCGCACAGCCATTGCTTTCAAAGCCCCAGGGAGGCACAGAAGGATGCAGGAGGGAGAAAGGAAAAGTGTATAAAATTACATGATAGTTCTCTTTGTGCAGTGCAAGAAAATGTATGTTAATAACATTAAAGTTTTGGGTAATAATGGTAATAGCTGCTAATGGTCTGGGTACTTTAGGAGCATCAGGTCATTAAATGCACAAACAACCTTTGAGGTGGGCAGTTTTAGCTCCCTTTTATAAACAAAGCACTGCAGTTTACAGCCACAAGAAATTGCTCCACCTCACACAGAGCTGGGATTCAAACTCCAGCTTGCCTGGCTTAGAAGCCTGAGTCCTTAATTGTATGTAAAATTGTCCCTCTACCCCATGCAAAACTGCAGGAAAGAGAAGGGATGTTTTAAAGGAGGCAAATGCAGATGACATGTGGAAGATTAAAACTCCATTGCTCACAAAATCGGGCATTTCCTTGGCAGGCCTTTTTTCTCCCCATTGGAAATTAAATAGTAATTCATGTGAGCCTGTCAGTTGGGCAAAGAGAATGACAAACACTGTCTTCAGGCGGGAAAACGCTCTCATGGGGAAATGGAAAGGGTGTGCAGCTAACTAAAGCACCTGAGAGGTATGAGCAAGGAAGGAAGCTTCAGGATCTGCTGCAGCCCCCTGTTGACTCTCCGTCGTCGTAAGGCAGCACTTGTAAGCAGAACTCCCCAGAACTGTGGGAGAAGTAGCCGACGCCGCCTCTTGCACTGACTTATAACTAGTCAGAGGAATCTAGCAGAGGGAGCAACAGAAGAATAAAACGGCATGGTGAGAAGAACAAAAGAATAAATACTGCCGTAAGCCTAACTCAAGTTCTGATAGATGCTGATCAAAGGCATGGTCGGTCACGCTGTGTTTCCAGAAGAAGAGAAGTTTAAGAGGGATTACATTATAGGACAGACTTACATAAAGACTGGAGCACAAAATGCAATAGGAAAGAGGAATGAGCAAAGGCATGAAGAAGCGAACCGGGCCATTAAGGGCAACGATGACCAGCAGTCCAAGAAGACAGGTTCCAACGAGGGAGGTAACAGTGGAGAATAATGAGGAGGGAAGTGGCAGATTAGAGAAAAAAGAAAAAAAGGATGGGGCTGCAGTGACTTTAATGCAGCCGTATGTTAAAGAGGAACTTGGAGTGAAGACTGCAGGGGCCTTTTGGAGCAGCAGGGTGTTATGTTAAGTTTTTCAAGATACTATAAATTCTGCACTTCTTCCAAGAAGCATTCTAAGTGCTTTACAAATATTAACCCATTGAATCCTCACAATCATTCAATGTTATAAGTTAGGAAGTACTATTAACCCCATTTCACAGGTGAGAAAATTGAAACGCAGAGTTGAACTAACTTGCCAAGGCCACACAGGTGAAGCATGGTGACGATCGGAGTCCCACGCTGGTAGGCAGGGGACAGAACACGCTGGTCTTCACCACTGCCCTTTGTTGTCTTTCTGGTTTGTTACCCATCAGAAACAGATAGGACACAAATATTTGATACTGAGGGGTTACATTTCTAGGTACTATATCATGGAATTTTTTGGTTATTATTTAAAATTGTCCATCAAGATCAGAGAATATCTGTTGTCAGCTGAACTGCGTTGCCCCTTCCTCCAAAAATTCATATGTTGGATTCCTAACCACAAGGACCTCAGAATGGGAACATATTAGGAGGTAAGGTCCTTAGAGAGGTAATTAACTTAAAAATGAGGTCATTAGGGTGGATCCTAATCCAGTGTGACTGGTGTTCTTATAAGGAGAGGAGATCTGGACACAGACACACACAGAGGGAAGATTCCATGAAGAACTTAGACAGGGAGAAGACAGCTATCCGCAAGCCAAGAAGAGAGGCCTCAGAGACAACCAACCCTGCCAACACTTGATCTCAGGCTTCCAGCCTTCAGAATTGTGAAAAAACACATTTCTGTTGTTTAAGCCACCCAGTCTGCAATACTTTGTTTTGGCAGCCCTAGTGAACTAACAGAGTGTCTAACAATCTGAACTACTAACTGCTGTGTTTTGTGCTGACCACAAAGGGTCTCTGAAAAAGGTAAATCTTGTCATGTACAAAACAGATTTAGAGGTATTCAGGTTAGTAGTTGGAATAAGAATTATTTATCCTCTTGTATTATGTGAACTAGAACAGTAATAGCTCAGAGGTAGAGAGAAGATAAATGGAGTGTAAGAATGTTATATTCTTTAGGAAATGGTAAAAGTAATAACTGAAAGTTTATGGAATGAAGTCAAAGATGCATGTTGGAATCTATAGTAGTTGCTAAAAGGATAATTCAAAAATGGTATAATTTAAAAGCTGATATATGAGACAAAGATAAATAATTTTAAAGAAAATACTAACTTATTACAGAAGAAGACAAAAGGAAGCAACAAAGGAACAAAGAACAAATGGGACAAATAAAAACCAAACAGTAATGTGGTAGACCTAAATATAACTACAGCAATTATATTAATAATTACATTGAGATGGACTAAATATTTTAATTTAAAAAGAGTAATTTTCAGGCTAGAGCAAAAAAACAAAACCCAATTATATTTTGCTTATAAAATAGCCTCGAATTAATTTTAAAATAAGAATAGCCCTCAATTAAAAGAATGGAAAAATATACACCATTAAAACATTAGCTAAAAGACAGCTGGTGCGACGATATTGATAACAAAGTACACCTGAAGTCACAAAGCACTACAAGAGAGAAAGAGGGATATGGCATAGTGATAAAAAGATCATGGCATGAAGCTCTAGTCCTAAAACTGTATGTACCTAATAACATAGATTCCAAATATATAAACCAAAAATTGGCAAATAGAAAGAGGCAAATTCAAATTCATAGTTGGGAATGTAAACACATCTCTCTCAACTTAGAAAACATAGACAAAATATTGGTAAGAACAATAGATATTTCAAAATTAAAAATAATCAATTTGACCTAACTTTTATAAAACACTATATCCAACAGCAGAACACATATCTTTTTCAAGTGCATGAAGAATATACAACAAAATAGACCATAAAAAGCCATGAAGGAAATCTCAACAAATTTTAAAGGATAAAAATAATGCAGAGTATGTTTTGTGATCAGAGTGGAATTAAATTTTAATTTATTAAATGTTTATTTATTTTAAAATCAATAACAGAACGACAACTATAAAATCCTCAAATATTTAGAAATAAAACAACATTCTCAAAAGTAATCCATGGGTCAAGAAAAAAATCACAATGGAAATTAAAAAATGTTCTGAAATAATTAATGGAAATCCAACATAGCAAAACTCATGGTAAACAAGATAGGGCTTAGAGGAAAATTTATAGGTTTTAATCATATATTTAAAAAGAGGGTTTCAAATCAAAGAACTAAGATTTTATCATTAGAAGCAAGAAGAAAAAAATCAGCAAATTAATCCCAAAGAAAACAGAAGAAAGAATTATAATGAAGAGTAAAAATTAATAAAATAGAAAGTGGAAGCAGAATAATTTTAAGTTGATTTCTTGAAGAGAATAAAAATAATAAACACTAAGCAAGACAGATCAAGAGAAAAGGTACAATTATTAATATCAAGAATTCAGCATTCTCTACACATCTTATAGACATTAGAAAAAATTATTATGAACAATTTTTTGCCAATAAATTTGACTACTTAGGTAAAATGGACAAATTTCTTGAAGAACACAACTTATTAAAATTAACACAAGAAAAAAATAGAAAATTTGAACTCTCTAACATCTGTTAATGAAATTGAGTCCATTATTAAAAATCTTCCCACAAAGAAAACTACAGGCTCAGATGACCTCACTGGTGAGTTCTATCAAACTCAATGAATAAATTGGTACCAAACTTACACTAATTCAGAGAATAGAGAGAAAACTCTTCCCAATTCGAGACCAGCAAAGAGAAAATTATATACTAATTTAAAAACCCTTAATAAACAATTAACAAATCAAATGCAGAAAAATATAAAATGAGTAACAAATTGTTACTAAGTGGGGTTATTCCAGGTGTAAGAGTTTGGTTTAACACTTGAAAGTTGATCGATGCAATTAATTTCATTAATAAAATAAACACGAGAAATCATATGGTCATTGCAGTATGAAAAACAAGTTTTTAATAGAATTTTAACATCCATACAAGATAAAAACTTTCAGAAAACTGGAAATAGAAGGGAAATTTACTAACTTAATAAAGTGGTAAAATATTACACACGTTCTCCATATAGTCGGGAACAAGGCAATTATCACTTTTACTCAATCTTCATCATTATTATTCCATGACCGTGCAATAAAACAAGAAAAAAATAAAGGAAATAAAAATTAGAAAGTGTAGTGAGTTGAATAATGGCCGCCCAAAGATATTGAGTCCTAATCTCTGGGACTGGAAGGGCTATGATCATGGGCTAGGTGGCTCTCTTCAGCCAACGGGCAATTCCCTGGGAGGGAACTCAGCTGAGAGATATCAGCTGCCAATCATCCTACCAGTTGGGAAATTTCCTCATTTTCTTGTCAGGTTTGAAACAGCCTCCTCGTGCGAAGTCCAACCAGGTGAAGAGAGGTTTCACAATGACTCAGTGGTCACTTAAATGCTTTTGAATTCTCAGTGTATTTTCAAGGCTTTCAAACACCAACAGTCATGCAAATGTATTCAGCACACACAGAAGCAGTGATAAGAGAGAGGGGGACCCAGTCAGAGCCAGAGACTATCTTGAGAGACCAGCATGATGACAGGCCAACCTGGGCAGGTCCAGATTTCCCTCCAGACACTGACAAGCAACGACAGAGTCCCTGCTCCTCTCTGGCAGACCTCCCTGCGGCCACTGCAGATATTGAGAGGAAGCCTCAGAGTTCTCAGGGGCAGAGTGTCTGCAGGCTTCTGGCCATGGTCAGTTTCTTGGCTGTTTTTATGGCCCTCTTGGGGAGCATCCACGGTCATTATCTCAGCCACCTCTTGGCTTCACTTCATCTCAAGGATGCCTGGCCACAGGCAAGGATTGCCTTATCACCTCGGTCCACCCCACATAAGTTTATCACTTTGTGGGGTCAGCAATTTCACTGTGAGCTGGAATCACTTTGTCACAAGTGATTCCATTTGGAGGCATTTAAGATCAAAAAACATTATTATGTTATGGAAATATTATATAAATCCTACCTGAAGCATCCTTGGCACCAGACAGGTTGGTTTCAAACACCAGTTCCTAAGTTCACTCCGATTTATGCAACCATAATTTATTGTGTAGAATGTGCCGAGCATCATGCTAGGTGCTGGCTGGAAGGATACGGGCTTAAAGGGCATGGTCTCTGCTGCTCTCGTTGTGCTCAAAGACTGACATCTGAGCCGTGTTACCTTCAATCTGCTTAACCTACTCCTACCTCCTTTTGAAAGGCCCATCCCTACTTAATGTTTCGGGTCGCAACATAAATTCACTTCTAAAGGGAACTTTGACATGATCTCATGAGACAGAACAGATGCCCATCCTCTGTGCTCTGTCATAAGAGCAATGGGATGTTCTATTAATTCTACCCACTAGATCTGTCCACCTCCCGCCGTCTCCAGCACCAGCACTCTGGTCCACATGACTTTTATCTCTTGCCGCCACTTCTACAATCATCTCCTAACTATTCTCTCTACATCCTCTTTTGCTCCTCAAATCTACTGGCTACCCTACAAGCCAGAGAGATCTTTTCAAAAATCAGACATGATCAAATTCCTGTGATTCAATATGCCACAGCAAGCACTCGCCCTATAAAACCTTTGACTGTCTTCCCACTGCTCCCAGGATAGAGATAAAAGCCTTCATGTGACAAAATGCCTGGCTTTAAACATTTCCTCCCCTATAAGCACCGGTCACACTGACTTTCTTTTCTCCAACAGGCCCTGCTCCCTCACAGAAGGAGCCTTTTTATACAGTGTTCAGTCTGCCTAGGAGGCTCTCACACCAGCCGCACCTTCACCTGGCTTAATCCTCATCTTTTAATCATCACTTCCTGGAGGAAGCCTTCCCTGGGAAGATCAGTTCCCCTGATAAAAGTTCACATAGCCCGTGCACCTCTCTTTAGCAGTCATCTGTTGTAATTTTACCTTTTATAAGAAATTGTACAATTCTTCGATTCATGTCTTTCCTTCCCCTTCTCCCACGCCCTATTTCCAGGCTGAGCTCTACGGGCTCAAGGACTGTGTCTTTTTCTTTATTCCTTCCAGCTCATGACAGTGTAGGAACTCAGTAAATATGTGACTAAATCAGTAGAAGCAACTGAAGCATTTTAAGTGAGGTGGGGTCTGCAGGAAGGTAGGATAGAATCCCATTTATTCGGGATACAGTGGATTAGAGGCTTCAGAACAGAGCAAGAAGAAGTAAGAAGAGCCCAGTCAGGATGTTATTACAACCCTACAAACGGGAGATGATGACAGCCCATTTGGAGGATGGTGGTGTCAGTCAAGAGAAGTGTGTGGATTTGATAGCTATTTACAAACAAAAATGACAGCACCTGGTAATGGCTTGGCTGTGACAGATTTGTGAGAGAGGAAGGTATCGAGGATGATTCCTGGGACTCTGAACAATTCAGTGGATGGGGTGTCAAACTTTAAGACAGAAAACCTCGCAAGAGGCCCAGCATAAAGATATGTGTTTATTTGGGAAGGAGGCCTGGAAAAGGCTTCTTGGGTTTCTTTGCAGACTTGTTGGAGTGCTTTGAGAGTCAGGTTTAGTATTATGCAAGAGAAAGTTTTTGAGTCCCAGCATGAGGATACTAAACATTCCTTGTGGGGTCTCTATCTGTTGTTTTTGAACTTTTGATGATATGCAAAACTGCCAAGAGTCTTAGAAAACAATGCAAATGAGCCTTTAGCTCAGGGTGCCAGCATTTATTGCCTTAACTACTTTTGCATGGAAATGGATCATTAGCAATGTCTTAATCTTGCACCAACTTATTTGAACTGCTTGCTGTTGTCAAGGGCTGTTTTCCCAACTCATTCCCCAATTTGAGACCAGGGATATTAGATGATTAAGAAGTTTCTGATCCTTCTGTTCCCACGACGCTTTGGTAATGACAATAATACCTGCTTTTGAAAAGAATAAGCTAAGGTGACCTTATTTATAGTATGAGACCACAGTGACCCAGCTCATTTTTTTCTAATAAGCCCCGAGAGCGTCCCACTTAGTTTTCTCATTGGTTCTCCCAGGTCATCATTTTAGAGAAAAAAAAAAATGGTATAAAACGTTTTGTTGATATAAGCAAGAATTTATGAGACATGGACCCTATACTCCCATAAGAATTTAGAAATAAGGCTGCCAACTTAGAATAAAGCTAATAAGAAAAAAAACACCCTTGATGAATGAGATTATCTATTGGTAAAAAATATTAATAATTACAGAGATGAGCCATCAGTATGCAACTGATAAGGCCTGGGACTTCTTTCATCTCAGGGATGGAATATGAGACTGTATTTGCTTCTTAGGGTTGTCCTAGCGAAGTACCACAAACTGGGGGGCTTGAACAGCAGAAATGTATTCTCTCACAGCTCTGGAGTCTGAGATCAAGGCGTCAGCGGGATTGGTTCCTTCTGAGAGCCTCTAGGGAGAATCTGTCCCATGTCTCTCTCCTGGTTTCTGGTGTTTGCTGGCATTCTTGGGCGTGCTTTGTTTGAAGGTGGATCACCCCGATCTCTGCCTTCATCGTCACAAGATATCCTCCCTGCGTGCATGATTCTCTGTGTGTCCAAATTTCTCCTTTTATAAGGACCTAGTTATACTGTGTTAAGATGATTGTCTTGACTTGATCACTGGCAAAGGTTCCATTTCCAAATAAGGTCACACTCCCAGGCACCGGGGTCAGAGTTTTAACATGCTTCGTGGGAAACACGATTCAGCCCATCACAAGGTAGTAAAGTTGAGCAAGCTGAGAGGTAACTGACTGCATTCGGAGTGCCTTGCCTGAAGGAGACCTTTGTGAACACAGCAGGATTCAGCCCTAGAGAATGGGGAAAGGCCAGCCAGACAGAAAACATTTGACAGTGGGTCAGGGAGGGGCCAGGGTCAGTGGATTACCTGAGGGATTCTCTAACTTTGTAAATAGCAGAGTCATTTTTTTCCCTAATGAAATCTTAAATCCCCAGTGAATAAAACCAATATAAGTAGAGTTGTTCTAGTGGCACTTTGGCTGCAGGGCCAGAAATTCCACCCACTGAGCTTTCTCCTATTGATTAAGAGTGTCCTGTCCCTCTGACATATGTATTCAATTAACAATGGACTCAGAGACCAAAAGTTCTCATAGCATATGCCGCTGGCCCAGCCAACTGCTCTTTCTTGGAATATGTGCTCACCAAGAAATCTTCTGATTGTAACATGTTTACCACTATTAATGTCCCTGCAGGGGGAGGGTATCCTGATAAGATGATTCAAGGGTCTAGTCTATTATACTCTATATACTCCACAATTATACTCTAGCTATAAAGTAGTTCATTGGCATTCTGGTTTATACATCAATTTCATGTGAGTTTATCTGTCTTGGAGTTGGGGCCCCAAAGCCCTTTTAACTGTTGATGTCGTGACCACACATGGAACCAAGACTTGTAAGCAGAGAAGCAGACTCTGGAGCCCTCGGACGGCAATGGCAGCTCGAAACCTTCAAAACCATCACCACCGTGAAGGTCATAGACATCTCCGTCACCTTCCAAAGTTTCCTCTAGCTTCATTTATTTATTACTTATTCATTTATTTATGATAAGAACGCTTCACATAAGATCTACTCTCAGCAAATTTTAAGTATATGATGCACTACTGTTAACTGTAGACACGGTTCTATATAGATCTGCAGAACTTATTCATCTTGCATAACTGAAACTTTGCCCCGTTTGACCAGCATCTCCCCATGTCTCTCTTCCCCCAGCCCCTAGAAATGATCATTCTACACTCCTGTTTCTGCACGTCTGACTTTCTCAGATTCCACATCTAAGTGAGATCATACTGTTTCTGTGCCTGGCTTATTTCATCTAACATAATGTCCCCCAGGTCTATCCATGTTGTCACAGATGGCAAGATTTCCTTTTTGAAAGGCTGAATAATATCCCATTGTATGTACATTTCATATTTTCTTTTGCCATTCATCCGTTGATGAACACCTAGGTCGTTTCCATATCTTGGCTGCTGCAAATAGTGCAGCAAAGAACATGGCAATGCAGATATCTCTTCAAGATTCTGATCTCAATTTCTTTGGATAAATACCCAGAAGTGGGATTGCTGGATCACATGGTAGTTATACTTTTAAGTTTTGAGGAATCTCCATACTATTTTCCATAAAGACTGTTTCAACTTACATTCCCATCAAGAGTGTACCAAGGTTTCCTTTTTTGCACAACCTTGCCAACACTTCCTTTTTTTTTTTTTTTTAAATAATAGCTGTTCTTACAGGAGTGAGGTGATGTCTCATTGTGGTTTTGATTTGCATTTCCCTGATGATTCGTGATGCTGAACCTTTCCATATATATACCTGTTTGCCATTTGTATCTATTCAAGTCCTTCTTTAACAGGGTTAACAGGGTTATTTGTTTTTATGCTATTGAATAGGAGTTTCTCATATATTTTGGATAGTAATACTTTATCGGGAGACATTTTCAATAATTTTATTAATGCTGACTTTAAGTTTTCTTCCCTAATCTAACAGATCTTATGGCTTATTAAAAGTATTTGAAAGTATTTATTGTGATCCTCATATGGTAGGAAAAAATCTCATTATCTTTTTGCAATAAAAGTCATAGTCAGAGACAAATGAGCTCTCCACTACAGTTGCAATAAGATAGAATAAAATGGCTGGTTTTTGCAATAATATATGCTTGGGGAGCTAGCAATCGAAGTGGGACTTCAGATTTGGCCTGCAAGAAGAACTACGTACCAGTAGCACTGCATGTGCGCCATCTTGTAACAAATTCCGTATTCAGAGCTGCAAAGAACTGGTGCTCTTTTTCCACATTCTAGCTCCAGAATGCACTTTGGAAACACTAAAATAATAATCCTAGAGCCTGGTGAAGTGATCCAGTGCTCTCTTACCCCTCTGTGCTGATATCCCTTTGCTGCCAAACATCCGCAAAGCAGGACCTGATACCTCAGTACCACTTCAGAGAGCCAGGCTGAAATATCATCCCTGAGCCAATTTGCTGTGAGAGTCTACATGATAGGACCCCTTTCTGACATTCAGGAGGAAGAAGGCATAGGCAAGGAAGGATATCTGGGCACCAAACAGTTATCATGAAATTTATCTGTTGTTGCCTTATTAAATATCAGTAAGAAGTAGGGTGAAAGATTGGAGGAAAAAGTTACTCAGGCAACTAGGGCTTTGAGCACATGCTGACTTGTGAACTTTATACATATACTCCTGATTTTTCTGGCTTAACACTTTTCTAGGCACAGAAAGAGCCCAAATACCATACTTCTGTGTCCCAAAAGGAATGAGGTTTCTTAATTGCACATCATAAACTTTATAGGCTCCATATCATTCATAAAATAAATACTTGAGTTGAAATTAAAGAGAAACTATAAAACTCAAGTTTTGCTATTTGATGAAAACCTTGAAAAGAAAAATGGTTGTGACCCAAGGTCTTTCAAGAATGCAGCAATGAGGCAGTCATGACTTTATCGTGTACAGGTTAAAGAAGGCTGGAGAGTTCTTCCCAAAGTGAACTTGGACTTCAAAAGCTCAGTATCAACCTGAGGGAGAAGCTTGGTGTAATCACAACTCTGAGGGATGGAGCTCTGTACATGTTAAGGCATAAGGCTGTATTATATCAATCCTGTACCAATGCACCAATTAATTCAGACAAAACATTAAAAATGAAAGTTGAGCAGATTGTTTCATTCCTCATAGCCAAAATAATTAGCTTGCTGAATTTTGCATATTAGCTAGTGGCAGGTACATTGTTCTATGCTTGGATTCTCAATAGATTTGCTAATGATCATGATGTCACCTAGTGTACCCTCTTTTATCCCCAATGATAAAGACTTTTCTGACATTCGGCACCTGACATATTGTTTTCCAGTTCCACATTCAGGACACAAAATATTCTGCTTTGAATCCCACTGTGCATTCAAATGGCCCATTCAGTATATAGTACATCTCTCCTCTACTAAAAATTTAATTAATCCAGATGCTCAGAGCATTTTGGCTAATTTAATGTTCTGCTTAATTCTGAATTAACCGAAACCTGTGTTGTTAAAAAACATTACTAAACTGTGTTATTTCACATTCTTGCTTTAATACCAAGACTTATAAAAGCTCTGTCCTGGAAATAATCTTTCTTTTTGGTATCCCGGAAAGAGAAAGTTCCAATTCAGACTTCAACAGGATAAACTCCTTTTCTGAAGTCCTATTTTTGAGTACAGGAGCTGTCTGGTGCTGAAATTTTGAAAGCCTTCATCCAAGACTTTATTCAGTTTTAAATATAAATCTAAAGTTTATTAATTTGATCTCCCTACTCCCTTCCCAGCATAACACTCTGGTTATCGTTTTTATTCCTATCTCTTCTGGCTCTATGTATTAAATGGTCGGGCCTGAAATAATGTCTATATGGGAAAATCAAATCAGACAAATTTGACCTTTTGAGTTTATCCTGTCCATAAACCTAGGCTTAGGTTTATCAGACTATGTGCAAGGGAGAGAGTGGAGTTTCCTGAAGTTCATGAGGAGACAGATTACTCTAACTTTTTTAAGTGAAGAATAAATAACTGGGGGAAGACAATGAATATAATGGTAAGAGACTTAGTTTCTTGTTCCAGCTATTTATTAGGTTTGGGAGTCTGGACAAGTTATTTAACCTCGATATCTAAGTTTTCTGATTTATTTTTAAAAAGAAAGGATTTATCATTATCTTGAAGATCTTTTCTTGTTCTACCCTTCCATGAACCCACGACCTTCCTCAGCAGCATTCTGTCAAATATTGATTGATATCTAAGACAAATTTCTGGGAATGATTGCAATCTTTTTTAAACCAGTATTTTATCTGACACACCAAACACATTATGATTTTTATTCCTCTCTTATAATCTTACTTTAACCAATGGCATCTTGTCAACTAAACTTTATGGAGTGCAACTCTACAAATCCTAGTGATCAGAGAGATAATTTTTCCATAAAGTAAAATTTGGATCATTTCATCCTTCATGTATGAAACAGCCTACAAATTTGACAAAAGCATAATTGCATTTGAAAGGAGCCTATTTGGCAGATTTTGCTGAATGCTAAATTGAGAATCTGAAATCATTTATACCCCAATCTGCCATCAAAACTTGGAAGAATCAATAGACAAAAGGAAGCTCCATTATTAAGCTACTGATCAGCAAAGATCATTAGAAATTATTCTGGATCAAACATATGAAGTTACTTTTTTTCAGTCCCATCCACATGTTTAGAAAAATCACAAATCAGAAGCAAATAAGAAATAGCATTATTAGTCACGTGGTATGTATAATAACACAGTGTCATTTTTTAATATCCCTTAGAAAAAAATTACAATTACTTTTATCTTCTATATTCTCATATTTGAATTTGTTATTAGCTAACTGCAATAATAAAGACACCAAGAGAATGACACCATATGGAGTAAAATGAGTAAATTCTAGAAAGCCTGTCTTTGCAATCATCATGATTTTTCTGGTTACTATCTGGAGTCTTTTTGGTCTAAATCCTCAAATTTAATAGTAATTAGGTTGTGGTTATCTCTACAATGTTACACAATGATTTGTTGACCAGAGTTCAACATTATACTCTTCCTAAGGGTATTAACATTTCTTTCAAAGAAGACTTCTGAAAATAGAATCTCCCTTCAATCTTTAATATCTCTCTATCTCTCTCTCTCTCTCTCTCTCTCACACACACACGCAACTAATTACTCTTGTATCCACCCTTCCACATATGAGTAAAGATGAGGTTTACCTCAAGGAAAATATTACTCGTCTATGATTTCAAGTCACTCTAACAAGCAGATAAAGCATGAAATGTCTTTCATGTGACTTTAATTTGTACTCAGCTTTCTTCTTTAGAATACTACATATCATCCCATTTTGTTTTACAACTCCCTTAATGTCTTTTAAAATGAAAAAGCTCAAATCTCCTTTTCCATTAATAGATATTTCTTTATTTAGATATCTGCCTGTTCCTTTCTTCACCCTCAAACATGATCTTTTATATAAAAGTGGGTCACAGAAAGCTGTTAATGTCAAGTCATTCAAGATCCATTAATCCACCTTCCAGGGCTTAGGAAGCAATAAATGACATTACCAGGAAGCAATTTCAGGTGGAAAACACTAGTATTTCTAGCATATTTCTCTAAGGAAATGTCTTTGTTAGAAGAAAATGGGTAATTTTAAATATTGCACTTGTTTCTAGTAGCTTAAAAATCCCAAAATTTTAGGCTCCAAAGATTAAACCAAAGTAAAACTTTATTGTATTACAAGTCATCTGGTTAGCAGTTTTGCAAAGTACTCTTTTAAAACTCTTCAGACCCAGAGCAGTATGAGGAAACACAACATCCACTGAGCTTGGAGTCAGAAAATCTAGGTTTGATCTCTGACCTGCCACCAATAAGCTGTGGCAGGTCACACACTATCTATTGGCTGCACTTTCTTCTGTGCAAAATGTGGGCAATAAACTAGAAGATCGCTTAGGACCCATATAAGTCTATAGCATTTCTACAGTTCTCACCAGTTCATTCAATCCATACACATTTACTGAATTTTGATCTTGTGGCAGGGGCTGCAGAAATAATAGATGATAGGGTATATATAACCTTGATTATGCAAGAGCCCAATGGGGTAGGACAGCAGCTGAATCAGTAAGAGCCCATTCTGCAGCATGGCTGCCCCTGCCAAATATTAACATCACACTCAGCTCCTCTCTCTCTCCTCACCTTCCTGCTACACCCATATGCACTCCATCCATACACACGCATACTCAAGCAGTCTCCCCATCATGAGAACATAGCTATTAATCCACGTCAGTGTATCAACATCCACCATATTCTAACTTCATGTGGCTAAAATGTATCTGTTTAAGGGGCTGAATTCTTTGGTATGACCTAGTTTTTCGAAATGTGAATGGATGGCTGAAAACTTTCCATTATGACTAGAGAAAAGAAATCAATTTTAAAATTAAGGGCAGCTATATATGAAAAAATAAAGACATTTCAGTTGTAACCAAGTCTAGAAGAACATAACTATCTTACACTAACACGTACCCTCCATTAGTTGTTTATATAGTCTAAAATGCAGCCATAAGATATTTATTGCTTTGGTTTCAAGCATTAGTCCCTGTTAAAAAGTAGATCTTCATGGTATAGATCACATGCTGTGTCTTTTCCAATAATTAAATGCTTAGGGTCAATTAACTTATATCTGATTCTATTTTATAGCAAATTTAGAGCAAAGTGCAGCTGAAATTGTTCAAATCCCTCTGCTTTAAGTGGAAGCTATGGGAGCTGACCCTGGAAGAGGTTCTGGGAAAGGGCTGGACTTAGGTCTAGGCTAGGCTGAGGGCCGTGGAGAGTGAAGCCAAGAAAAAAATGATGTCTAAAGGCAAAGACATACTTCAGGACTCAAGAATACAGCACTAATGACACATTCATCCAGAAAAACAGAAACCATGAGACCAGGCAAAAGGCCAGTAACAACAAACCCTAACAAAATAAGCAAGTTTGGAAAAGAGGTTGGGTGTGGTGTCCTAGGTATTTCCTGAGATACTGGAATATAAAGTCATAGGAAAGTATTATAGAAAGATATAGGAAGGGTCAGATTCAGTAAGAAATGCCTTGGATTTTACCTGCTCAGATGGCAATAGACACTTCAGATTTAACTCTACTTGGAAATTTAAGCTCATTAGTGTTCCTTAAAGCCAAAGAGACCCCAAAGAAGCTGATGAAACATAGGACTGGGGAAAAAATGCGTTATAGAGGAGAAAGAAAGCAAGCACTTTTTTCCTTTAAAGGATATCCCTTGAGGACAGACATGGGTGTTTTCCAACATAAGTTAGAAAGATTTCAATTAAAATGTTTTTTAAATTGTTTTAAAGTTTTGGGGTGTACACTGTTAAGTCCTCAGCTACCTTGGAAATCCCACCATTCAAGATAATATATTCCCAGTGTTGCAGGTAGTGACTGATCCAACTAACTCCAGTGCCTCTCCCCTTCCTTTCTCATGAATACTGACATTAGCCACACCAGAGAGGACTGCAGAAGGGAATTAAATAGAGCCCTCCTTATGGAAATGGTGTAGCCCTAGTGAGTTAGAACCAGAATTCCCAGTGTTTTAATTCTGTATTCATTGGGAGGCAAAGGCATGAGTATGTTCCTAGGCATTACGGGACAGGAGCAGGTGTAGACAGCAGTTTCACCTGCAATGCCATAGACTATGCAAGAATGATTCCTCCAGTGCCCTAGTTTTCCCCCAGCAGACCTATCCTGCTGGATACAGCATCTTCTCTGATGCCCAAAGGGCTATCAAGGTCCCCACATTAGAGTGAACGTCTATACAGGGAAGACAGTGGGTAAAGCCCTGGTTCCGGCTCATCCATGGTCCTATTTATAGTTTTCCCAGTTCCCAAATGCATAGGGATGTGAAGGATGGACATACTTAGCAGATGTCAGAGTTCCTTACCTGTGAAATAAGAGCTATTATTAGGAAAAGCCAGGAAGAAACTCATGAAACCATCCCTCCTCCTCCTCCACCAAGATTATAAAGATTACAAATAAAAAATAATAACTATTTCCTGAGCAGAATGGCAGATTAGTGCCACTCTCAAAGACATAAAGTTTGCGAGGTGGTGGACCTCATCATATCCCCCACTTAATTCCACAGTCTGGCCACTTAAACAGATGGGTTATGGTGGAAGATGGTAGACTGCCACAAACTTAATCAAGAAGTAGCCCACCTGTGGCTTCTGTGCTGGAAGTGTTATCCTTTCTAGAACAGATCAACACAGTATCTTACGTGTGATGTGGCATTTGATCTGGTAATTTCATTCTTTTCAATACCCCAACAGGAAAGAGGGACAAGAGCAGTTTACACCCACCTAGGGTGGACAGCAATGCACATTCAGTCTTATATCAGGACTGTCAACACTCCTATTTTCTTTTTAATATTGCCTGAAGAAAACTTTATTGTCCACGCATTCCACAGAGCAGCACACTGGCCTGCCATGTTGATGACATTAGGTTAATTGAATGGAATAGGCAGAAAGTGACAGGTTCTCTGGGAGTCCTAAAAAGACATATGCAATCCGGAGAGTGGGAGGTAAATCCTGCAAAGATTGGGGACTGACCACACTGATGAAGCTTCGGGGGTCCAGTGGTCTGCGAAATTCCAGGATATTTTCTCCTCCAAGATAAAGAACAAGTATTACATGTTGCACCTCCAACCACTGAGAAAGAAGTGCCACTCTTGGCAGGCGTCTTTAGATTTTCAGGTAGCATATAGCAAAATTGACAATATTCCTCCAGCTCATTGATTAGTAGATTCAGAAATCCAACAGTTTTGAATGGAGCCCACAGCAAGACAGAGCATTTTAAAAGGCATCACGCCAACAGGGACCAGATGTTTACAGACTGCCCCTAAACAGATAAGGGTCTAAACCTTTATATCAGTCCTCAGCAGATGACTCAAGGGCCGTAAAAGGAACAGGACTTCTCCAGCCGGGTGCAGTCGTTTCCATGGTGGCTGCCTTGCTGTCTCTTGTGATAAGCACCTAGCCATCTGCCACCGAAGGCCCAGCCAGAATCAAAGACTTCTTTGCAAGACGCTGGAAGCTTGTCCACATCATTTTCCTCGGACTGGCTTGTGGACCCCTTTTTCTCTTGATGTTAAATGTTACTTTATTTAAAGTGGAAATTTTAATCTATAATATTTATGTATTGATTGAGTATACTACCATATATGGTTTGCAATACCCACTGACTTGTGCAGTGTCTTGAGCACGTGTGTTAGTGGCGCTGACCACTGAGTGAATGGGTAGCTCTAAGGAGAACTGCCTCCTTGGGAACTTCACATAGCTCATGGCTTTCATGATTGAAATCGCATCAATAAAAGTCTGACACTGGGGACAGACACATGTGCACGTGGTTATCTCTGCCCTGGCCCTGCTCCTGACACAGCACAAGGAAGGGAGATGCAACTTATCATTTCCTTTTAAAATTATATGCCTAGAAAAGAAACTCTTTCACCAGAGAAAACGGATACATCAATATAACTGTGATTGCTGCCAAAGAAAAAATGAGCCAAAAAATACCCCGTTTTCAGAGATTTAGCCATCAGAGACAATGAGGTGAATGCAGAGTATGCACTGACAGGTTTTCTTGTTCAATTGATCTGAAAAAGAAAAAAAAAAAAAGGCAGAAGAGCAGATATGGGGAGCCTATTTATGTCAGATGGAAATGGCGGCTCCTCTTTGGGTCCCAGAGAGGATCCTGGCCAAGGCCAGGTGCTAAGAATCCCCCTTTGGTGCCAATCGCTGGGGGCTCTCTGTAAACAATGAGCTCCTCCTAGCAGTTATCTCCAATTTGTTAACTTCTCTTTCCTCAAAATCTTTCAGTTCCCTTATCTCTAAAATAAACCATTCTGGCTATTTTCTATTTAGAAAGTGAGAGGAAGGAGGATGGCTTATCTTTATTTATTTGAAGATTTATAGGCTCTGTGCTGGCAGAAGGACCCGAGGCCAACTCACAGTTTCAATACACAGCAAAAAGGCACACTAGGACGTTTAAACAGGGAGCAAAAGGGAGTCCACGGGGAGGGAGAAGAAATAGTTGGTGCTAGAAGATGCCATGGTGGAACAAATCCCTATACGTGGGCAGTGATTATGGTTCAAACTTTTCTAGCCATTAAAGGAAAAAAGAGAAACATGCCTTCATTGCCTGGCTTTGATTTTATAACACTCTAAAGCTCATAGTTTCTCTTTAGAAATGCAGTTATCCTTGAAACAATAGAGTTCCCTCTGCAAACAATGCTTCCCTCTGTCAAAGCCACCTTGGCCTCTGGAAGAGTCCAAGATCCTCAGAATTGTCTGCAGTGAGAGCCAAGGAGAGGATGGCAGTGGCCATTGCCACCCTCCCTTTGCTGGCCTGGAACAGCGTGGCCACCCAGGGCCAGGAGAAGAGAAAGCCAGCCCTTCAGTGTGTGGCCACCAGGTCACTGGGAAAGACACTGTCTCCAGGCAGAGGACTGTGGCCCAGCTCACCAAAATGAAGAAAATGAGAGAATGGCTGGCAGAGGTATGCTAGAGGAGAAACTCCAAACCACAGGGTATTTTTCAACTCTGTATTTTTCCAACTCTGCTCACAAAGTGCCTGACAACCAAGCATGTCGTTGAAACACACCTTCCCATTCACTGACTTAGTAACAAAAGCAATAAATGCCTCTTGGAGGGGCTGCCTACCCTACGATCATCTTCACTTCTATGGGGGCAGCCCTTTCACAGCCGTGAGACCTCCGACAGCTTCTTCTGTGCTCTCTAACGTGAACACACAGGCTGGTTAATCACACTTCCTTTCTTGTGAATTTAAAACTTGGAAGGGAGAATCGTAATGTTGGAAGTTGTACTAATGGCAGCACCTTGAAGGTTCAAAGGTTTATAAACTCTTGTTTCTGAAAACCCTAGTGCCCCCCACCCCCACCCCAGGATCATTCCTTCCCTCCTGCATCCAGGTTTACTATTTTTTTTTTTTTTATTCTGTAAGCCACACCACAGTCTTTCAAATTTTTCTCTCCTTTTTCCCCCCTTTTCCTTTAGTTGACCAGAATTTGTTTCTATTGTATAACTAATAACATACATATGAATCCTTGCATAAGATACTTGCAAGGGACATTCTTGCATAAGCTTCTTGCAAAGAGGTACAAGAGAAAAAGCCAGTGATTGTGAGTGAGAAATACAGTCATACACAGTAAAATTAGAAGACACAGAAAAAAAATAGAGGGTGGGTGGAGTATGGAATTAGCCAGTGTCAAAACAGCTCCAAATTCAAACAGGTGCTGCCACAGGTGGAGCTACCCCAGAAGCAGGTGTGGTGAAAGAGTTTGGGTGCGTGATGTTTATAAGGGATCAGCACTGTGAACAGAATGGGGACGAAGCAGGACTGTGCAAAGAGAGAAATCGAATGGTGATACCCATCCAAGAAATCCAGAGCAAGAATACTGAGGGACCCTGGGAGGAACAGACACCTGGAGGCTGTCTTCTGGCCACTCCACCCACAGGTGTCCTCCTTCGAAGGCAGATACAGGTAGCGCATCTCTGTGTCTATTGAAGTCCACCCCATCATCTCCCAAGCTGTCTTTGCGTGATGTTATAGAGCCACTTTTGTAAACCAAGAGAGGACCTTTCCCCTTCCTGCAGCTGGTTATGTAGGATGTCCCCAACAGCCACTGGCATGAGCTAAAGGACAGGTGCTGCTACAACAGCGGTGGGTGCTGTGGGGACCTGGATTACTTGCTCAGGAAGCTCACTTGTGCCCTGTGCTCCTGCTCACACTTGACCCCAGACAGACCACTTTTGTCTCACAATATGTTGCTGCTGGACCCACCCACCAGCAATGTATCATGAGATGTAACTTGACTGTGACTTGATGGGCCTGGGAGGATCTTGATGAATTGAACAGAGATGCATCCTTCACAGCCTTAAAGTTGATACTAACCTCTTCCATCCCCTATGCAAAGGCGGTGATATTGTTTTTTATTTACTTTCTTAACCAGGGACAGTAGTTTCAAAGATCTCCACTTGGTTTTTGCCACTAATACAGCACTTAGTACAGATCCAGCAAGGTCTCACCTAACCCGTAGGGAGCTCTAGAGCCAGCGGTGCCCATTAGAACAGTCCCACGTTGGGCCATTTATACCCCCAGGTCATTCGGTCCCCAGACACAGGCTGCCCTGGGAAAGGGCAATCACAGACAAGGCAGGTCAAAGCAGCTGAGCAGACCCTGAAGGCGCTGACCACTGGAGGCTGCCTGCTAACCACACTCCCCACAGCTGGGACAAGAAAAATCCCTGCTGGAAGTGGAATCTGGGCAAAGTCATGCCTGGTCTGCCATGTGTGCTATGAGCCAAGCTGCTCTAGAATCCTAGTGTCACTTATCATGTATCTGGGGGCGGAGGGCCCTTTCTGGGTTGGGGTGGGATGGTGGAAGGGCCACTTGTAAATTTCATCCCAACAACTGCTAAATCTTTTTTGGTCAGTAGCAGAGGGTGCAGCGTCCATTCATCGAGCACCGTTCAATGCACCACAGCCAGGCACTGTTCTGAGCTTTGTGCATGAGTTACTTCGTTGGACTCTCCCAACACCCGATGGAGTGAGTTCCCTCACTATCTCCAAGCTACACACGAGGAAGTGAGGCTTACAAAGGGGAAGCAACTTGCCCGATTTCATGCAGCTACTAAAGGTAGAGCCAGAACACCTTTTCTCTTACTGTTTTTGTAGCATCATAGAAAATAATTACATTTTTCTGCAAAGCCCAAAAATAAATGAGCAAGTGCATGGTGATGTAGGAAATAACTATGTTGCTTTATATTTGCTTCTTGCTTCATCATTTTTATTATTTTCATTATCAGTTAATTATTCTTCATATTTTCTAATGTTTAAGAATGGCCCTGAAAATCATTTCTTATTATCATTATCCAATTAGAAACTATGCCCCAGTTTCCATCCTTCAATAAATCCTGGAGTGGTGTCTGCTGAGTACGTGTATGGGTAAAAGAATGATAAGACAGTGTCTTGTTCTAAAAATACATTGAAGCAGGAGAAATGGGCTGTGCATTAATTTTTTTTTTCCCGAAGCAGCTCAAGATGGCATCTCTCCCAGCTCATTAATTCTAGAAACATCCCCATGAAGATGGCTACCAAGGAGCTCTCCTATGTTTCAGAATAAAGGGGAAGTAAGTGGGTGGAAAGAAAAGAAATCAAAATACCAGGAAGAGCTTATCTCATTAGAAATAAAGTCTCTGCGAGTGGGAGAGCCAAAACCAGGTCTTATTCAAAGCTGTAGCCAGGACATAATTCCTCTCTTTCGTTGGACAAGTGGGAAAGAAAAGGCGTGGGAAAAGGAGAACTTGTTTTTAATCTAGAGAAGTTGTGGTACTTGAGTATTAATTATATTGATATCTGTACTTTCCTGTATTTTTTTCAAGCCTTTAATACAGAAAAAAAAAAAATTGGAAAAATCTGAAATACAGAGAGGGAGGGAAGAAGGAAGGTAGGGAGGGAGGCTAGAAAGATTATTTTTTCTACACACAGATATCTCTTTTTCCTGAAAGGAAGAAACAATTTTCTGAATCAATTTATAAAAATAACCACCCCCAGCTTTTCTTCCTCTGCTACCTTCCTAATTTGAAATAAAACATGAAAAGCAATATCCCCCAAAGCAGATTAATAAACTTTAAGGAAAACCTTGCCCTGCTCCTCTTGTTCTTTGAGTAGTAGTTCCTTCGTACTAAGCACACTAAACCGACTGGCAGCAAAGCAGCAAGGAATACTGTGCATTTGGGGAATGTGCTAACACCCACAAAGCAAAGGCAGTGACACAGGATGGAAAGGATGGCCTTTGGCCCCAAAGTGACCTGTGTCAATCTGTGGCTGTATCATTTGCTAGTGGTGTGTCTTGGACAAGTCATTTAACCTCTCAGTCTTTTACTTTTCTTACGGCATCATGGGAATAGGAAATCCCAGCTCCCAGAATTTTCTCAGGACCAAATGAGATGATTTACATATAGTATCTGACATAAAGTGACAAACGTTAGTAAATCCTCTTGCCTACTCATTGTTGTATTAAGGAGGCCTTTTCTGCATGAGAAGTTGAGTGTCTCAGGTCATTCTCAGGTGCAGCACCTTCCACGTGGGTGCGTCTCTGCAAAGGAGCCAGGGTAGTTTATCTCAATGGTAAGACTCATTGCCCACGTCCAGGAATAACCAGGCATCTCTCCTCAAGGGTGATGTTGGAGAAGCAAGATACACACTATGGTCTAACTCCCTAGCAACCCCCTAATTTGCTTGTCTCTGGACCTGTTTGTGGTCTCTGATCTGATGGTCCTGGAAGCAGCTCCAATGAGGCTTCTTTGACTTCCAGACTCTCTTACGGTGTTAAAGTCTCATTTGTTTATAGTTGTTCATGGTCAGATACAAACCTTGACCAACTAGAACATAAGCTACTTGAGGGTCTGATGTATTCATCTTTTCATCCCAGCACTGAAAGAGTCACACTGATGACATGTTGGTGGAATTGATGGAGGCTGATGCTAATCCCCTGATAGGAGATGATCACAAGACAGAATCACTCTCAGACTGGGTTCTTCCTCATTTTTCTGGCAGCTGTTCTTTCACATTTCTTCCATGTTGTTGGTAAGGAAAGTGAAGCAATGCCACCAGAAAGGTAAATCAGAGACTGCCAAGATGGGAGCTCAATCCTCATAGTCTGAATGAGGCTATTGCATGAGGCTGTTGGGTGATTTAGGAACCTCATGAGCCTGTTCCAGGGTAGGAAGTTGCAAGTTCAAGACAAATCATTGACAATTTATGCCATCCTCTACAGCACTCCAGAGACAGGGACACAACTGAATTTCTTCTTCAGTCCATTTTGCTTATTTCTACTTCCTCAAAAATATTCCCTCTTATTTGATTACAAATTTAATAGCATCATGTTTCTTATAATTATTTTCATTTCTTCTATAACTGCAGTATTTCTTCTCTCACTTCTAGTTTTATATGTTTGTGTTTTGTCTTTTTTTTTAAAGATTAGGGTAAGAAGAGTTTTCACTATTTTTATGGTTGTTCTATTTTGCTCTTGGGATTACTTCTCAAATCTGTAGACATTTTGTTTGTTTTATAATTCATTAATTTCTGTATTTATTGACATTATTTTCCTCCTTCTACTTTACTTATGTTAGTCTTTTGCTAAGTTTGTGAATTGGTTAATTAACTCACTTCTGCTCTTTCTTTTTTAAAAAGAGAAAGCGTTCAAGGCTACAGAATTTTAGCCACATCTATAGATTCTGATATTCAGTATTCTCATCATTATTTTCTGGCTCTCTTGGAATTGACATTTTTATTTCTTCTTTAATCCACAAATTATTCAGGAAAGGGTGTTTAAATTTGTGATGGAGCTATGGATTCTACTTTCTTTATGTATTTCTAATTTCAATTAGTTAAGCTCAAACTGCACAGCCTATACTATTTTTACTTTGAGGAACTTAACAGTTGTATCTAATATGCAGTCAATGTTTGTAAAAAATTAATGAGTGGTAGAAAAAAATGTGTATTTTCTGTTAGTAACAAGAAGATTCAGTATATTTCTTTAAAATCAGTATCAATAATCATATTGCTCATATTCTGCATTTTCTTTTGTCTGCATGATCTATCAAAGTCTGGGAAATGTATTAACATCTGCCACAACTATTGTGCTATCAATCTTTACTTACATTTCCAAAGACATTTGCTTTGTGTATTAATATTTTAAAACTCTGTTATCTGATTTGCAGAATCTCATTATTTTAATGCCCTCATTAAGAACCGAACCCCTCATTTTCAATATCCCTCTCAACTATTTAATACCTTTACTTATTATTTATCTGACAAACTTGCATTCATCATATCCTTTGAAAGTTTCTGAGTTGTTTCATTTTAGCTATGCCTCCTTTAGATGATGCATTGCTAGATGTTTGTTTCTAAGTTCATTCTGGGGGCTTTTTCTTTCCAGTAGGTGAGTTCACTCCCCTCTGCTATTAAAACAACCAAGTTTAGCCTTATCATTCATCTCATTTTGTTTTTAATATTTCTGATGTCTCTTTTACTCTCTTTGGATTTTATTTTTGTTTATATTATTCTATATTTTCTTTGATTTTTTTTTTTCTTTCTTTAGAATGTTGGTAGGTTTACAGCCTGGGCTTAGCGTTATAAATTTCAGTAAGCGTGAAGCTGCATTACTCAGTATCTCAACTTCTGACATAGGAGTAAAAGCAAGGAAATAATTAACATAAAATTTGGTCCTTAAGTGAGGCCTTTTGACTGAATCAAATTTTGCAGAACAAATCCTTTTATTAAAAGGGGTGCAGCAGAGAAAGATGAAGGTTTTCTTGCCTCCTTTGATGCTTTAAAAAGAACAATCTTGAAATCAGAAGGCCACAGGGTCCCCACCCCTTTTAAATTGTCAAAAAAATTAATATTAAATTTCTTCTATCAGCAGCCCCTTCCCAATTCTCAGCATACCAGTTTTTATTGTCATACTATTAATTTCTTACCCTGCATTCTGAGTAAACTACTGTTTTTATAATGTGGCCTTTTGTTAAAGAATATCAAAAACAAAACGGGATGCACACAATAATTTTGACACTACTAAAACAAATAAACAAAAAATCTTATGTGGCACATAAACAAGAACTACAGGGTCAAACACAAAATGGAAATATTTTGTATTAGTGTTGTGAGATTATGTGACAATTTTTCCTTGGAATTGTTCTTTGCTACCTCATCATTTAAATTACAATGTAAAAAAGAAAAAAATAAATATGGCAGTATAAGCCTACTTACAAATGCCATGATGAAAATATCACACTATACAATTTTTTATATTTTGTATATTGCGTTGCATTTAGAAGTGTTTTCAATTTTCAGAAGAAAGTAGGAAATAGTCTCCTTAGATGAATGGTTTTGGCAGATTATAAAAGCCTAACATTGTTGGCAAACTTGCACCTGAAAGAAGTAATTTGATGCTAATTAGCTATTTAAACATGCAGAAGATAAGTGAAGTGAGAGAAAGGAATAAAAGAGAAAGTCAGACCTATCTAAATAGTAACACCACTCAGGAATACAGAATTCTGCAGAGCTGGGGAATTAAAATAATCCTTGTCTCCTTACAGAACAAAACGCAAAAAATACTCTGAAGTCTTTGTCTTGTCACTATAGTGTGGAAAACTCGAGTTTGAAAGAGCTCATCTACCAAAGAAATTGCATTTTTAAAATTAGTTCACATTTTAGCAATCAACTTCAAATTAGCATAAGAGTGCTCCTACAGGGAGTGGATCCAATGCGACCCTAGAGCAAAAGCACCTGACATTTTAGTTAGCCTCAGCAGCTGTCAGGGGTAAACATGCGAGTGCCTTTAGGAGTTTTGAGGTGTGAAAAACAGCTCTAGACCCCAGAGTCCGAGGTTGGAAGCAGAGCTGAAAGTGGACTTTGCAGATCAAACCTCCACCAGCAATAGCAAATGTTAGGCAGAGCTTGAGACCACTGGGAAAGCTGAGCGCATGTGACTGACATTATTTTTATCTGAACCCCCCTCTCCAAATACCAGCGGTTCCCTGGGGTTGCCAAAATAACTTTAATGCTCCTGACAGGAAAAGCTGAGGTCGTTTCTGTCAATGTGTTCAACGTATGAAACGTAAAGCTCTCCGTACTGCCGGGCCTCTTGGCCTTCCTTAAAACTCAGGGTCACATTCTTTGTCTTCCCAGAATAACTCAGTTCCAGCACAGAGCAGAACAGAACAAGGACATCAGGATCTCACTCCTTTGCTCTTTTTCACACCTTCCTCTCCCTCCCAAAGGGCAGGAATGTGTCCAAGCCCTGAGGTTTCTAATGCAACCTTTCGGGTTGACTCAGCACTTTTTCTTCCAGGTCTTAGTTGTGGAAACACTGCTTCACCCTGACATTCGTCATGCCTCTGTGTGCTCCTTCGTCCCACCTCTCCGTCTCTCTTGGTGCAATCCGTGGCCGCTAGAACCATGGGCATTTGCAGCATTCACTCAGCAATGACTCACGGGGCACCTATTAGACACAAGGCACTGTGCTAGGTGCAGACAGAGGATTTTAAAGGTGCATAATAAAAATAATAATAATAATCTTGACATACAGTAGATAATGAGGAGAAGATTGTAGAAAGTTCTTTGGGCTGATAGAAACAAGAAGAGATCACTTTCATAGGAAAATAGCACAAGTTCCATGCAGTAACGTATAATTTAGAATGGGCAGGATTCAGAGAAATTGAATGCTAATGGATGTTTTCCAAGGAAAGGCAACTGTATGGATTTAAAAGCGTAGAAATGAGAACACTCAGAGTATGACCAGGAAAGAATCAGTAGTCCAAGCTAGCTAAAATTAGAGGGTTCAATGGGGAAAAATGGGGAGGGGCATAGCATAAATTCTGCAATGACGTATGTTTTCTGCATCTTCCAAGGAATACATTTAGACAGTTGGTCCCAAGGAAATTTGAAGCTACTCTTTTCCCCTTTATCTAATCAGAGCCACTTTCCTGGGGTTTAATTTTGATTCTCCTCTCAAAAAAAAAAAAAAAAAAAAAAAAAAGACAACCGTGGAAATGATTAGTCACTCTGTAGGGGCGCTGCATGATTCTCTCTCTCAATGGACATGACCTAATTGGATTTGGTACCCTTTTCCCTGGTCACTCTCCAGCTCTGATGGATTAAATTGACTCCTTTATAGGAGGTAATTCAATGTGCAGGGCTGTACTGCAGAACGATTACATTATTGACTGCCAACGCAACCAAGACCAAAAGACAGCCCAGTCAAAAGGAAGAGCTATGGTGCAAGCAGACCTGTGGAAACATTCAACACACATGAGAATGGAATGTCATTTAAAGTGACAGCAAATGATGTGCTGGAAAAAACACTGGTCCTGCAAAAACAGTGAAGGGGGTGGGGAGGGTGATACAAAAATGAAAAGCAATAAAAGTGGCTCAATGAAAAACAGCAGGATACTTTAAAATGAGATACGTGAATGGGCTGCAAATCCACAAGCATCTAATTGAGAGAAAAATATGGTTTATGCTTATTGTCCTATAGACATGGAAGATGCATGGAATTTTTACATTATCAAAAAAAGTTTAAAAAGAAACCACTTGTATTGCATTAATTCCACCTCTTACACTGAAAATATATCATAGAAATTGATTAAATCCTTTCCATGTATTCATCTACTGGGCATTTATAAAGCATTCATAACAGTGAAACTTTTTTATTTTCTCTAGAGAAAGATAAGAGGAATGCTGACAGATTTTTTTAAAATGCTTTCCTATTATAAGGAGTATGATGACCCATTCATTTATTCATTCCACAAGGATTTATTGAGACTATGTTTTTCCAAGCATCAAAAACACAAAACTAAATTAAAAATGTCACTTCTCTACTATATAGCAGGAACACTCTTACATTAAAAAAAATGTCATACAATACAAAGTGCTAAGTACCATGACAAATGTATATATAAGACACTATGGGAGCATGAGAAATATTTAATCTAGGGAGGAGAGAAAGTGGTGTGAGGCTTCCAAATGAGGTATGTCGTAGGCCAGTGTTAGGTGGTGAGTAGAAATTATCCAAGCAAAGATGAAAAGAAAGTACTTTTCAGGCAAATGGTTGTAAAAGACACCCACACCACTCTTGTGGAACTGCCAGTAGTTGACTAAGCCTGGGGAAATTGGGCAAGGAGAACATGGAGGCTGTTATGGCTGGGGGCCCACGTGCTAAAAGACCTTATATGTCATAGCCAGAGTTTGGACCTTTTGAAGCCCAGGAAAAACCGACGAACAACTGTGGAAAGATGAACACCATGTGGAGAATGTATTAGAGAGTCAAACACATATTAGAAAAACATGGTAGGAGCAAAACTGTAATTCTAACAAGAGATGATGAACTCGGTTAGTGGCAATGAAGATAGAGAGAAAAGGGTACATTTAAGAAATACGGGCCAGGTGTGGTGGCTCACGCCTGTAATCCTAGCACTCTGGGAGGCCGAGGCGGGAGGATCACTCCAGGTCAGGAGTTCAAGACCAGCCTGAGCAAGAGCAAGACCCCATCTCTACTAAAACATAGAAAGAAATGATCTGGACAGCTAAAAATACATAGAAAAAATTAGCCGGGCATGGTGGCACATGCCTGTAGTCCCCCAACAAAGAAAAGCCTGGGACCAGACGGCTTCACCTATGAATCTTATCAAACATTTAAGAAAACCAATCCTTCTCAAACTCTTCCAAAAAACTTGAAGAGGAGCATTAATTCCTAACTCATTCTTTGAGGCCAGGGTTATCCTGATACTAAAGCCAAAGAAAGTCAGTACAAGAAAACTACAGATCAATATCCCTAATGAATATTGATACAAAAATTCTCAGTTAAATACTAGCGAGCAGAAATCAGAAGCATATTAAAAGAATTATACGTCATGATCAAGTGGGATTTATTCCAGGAACACACAAATGTTCAATATATGTAAAACAATCCAGGTAATATATCACATTAACGGAGGAGGGGAAGACAGCACGATCGTTGCAATTTATGCAGAGAAAGCATTTGACAAAATTCAACACCACTTCATGATAAAAACACTCAATAAACTGGAAGTAGAAGGAAACATGATAAAGACCATGTATTAAAAGCTCACAGCTAATGTCACACTCAATGGTGAAAGACCGAAAGCTTTTCTCCTAAGATCGGGAAAAGACAAGGATGCATGCTTTCACCATTTACATTCCACATAATATTGGATGTTTCAAGCAGAGCAATTAGGGGGAAAAAAAGAGGAAATAAAAAGCATCAAAACTGGAAAGGAAGAATTAAAATTATCTTTGTTTGCAGATGACATGATATGTTGAAAACTCTAAAGCCTCCACAAAAAAAGCTAATAAATTCAGCAAAAATGCATGATACAAACTCAACATGCCAAAAATCAGTTGCATTTCTATATACTAACAATAAACAACCTAAAAAGGAAATTAAGAAAACAATTCCATTTACAGTAACACCAAAAAGAGTAAAATACTCAGGAATAAATTTAACCAAGTAGTCAAAAGACTTGTACAATGAAAATTACAAAACACTGCTGAAAGAAATTAAAGAGATAAATCAATGGAAAGACATCTCCTGTACATGAATTGGAAGACTTAATATTGTTAAGATGACAACACTACCCAAAGCAATCTGTGGATTCAACACAATCACTATCAAAACACCAATGGTATTTTGCAGAAACAGAAAAACCCACCCTAAAATTCACATAGAATCTCAAGGATCTTAAAAAGCTAAAACAATCTGGAAAAAGAAAAAAAAAATTGGAGGACTCATACCTCCTGATTTCAAAACTTATTGCAGAGCTATGATTACCAAAACAGTGTTGTTTTGGCGTAAGAACAGACATAATAGAATCAAATGCAAAGTCCAGAAATAAATGCTCACATATATAGCCAACTGATTTTCCCATACAAGGATACAAAGACTATTTAATGGGGAAAGGACAGTCTTTTGAACAAATGGTGCTGGGAAAACTGAATATTCAAATGCAAAAGAATGAAGTTAGACCCCTATAACACATACAAAAATTAACTCCAAATGGATCAAACTCCTGAATGTAAGAGCTAAAACTATAAAACTTTGAAAAAGAAGAAGATTAATATCCAGAACATATTTTAAAAACTCAAAACACTCAACAACAACAAAAACAACCCAGCTGGGCAGAAGACTTCAATAGCTATTTCTCCAAAGAAGACACACAAATGGTCAAAAAGCACATGAAAGATGCTGAACATCACAGTGAGGTACCATTTCATACCAATTAAGATGACTATTACCCATTTAAAAAAGGAAAATGACAAGTGTTGGTGAGAATGTGGAGAAGCTGGAACCCTTGTGCATTGCCATTGGGAATATAAAATCGTGCAGCTACTGTGGAAAACTATTTGGCAGTTCCATAAAAGTTTAATATATGAGTAAGTTAAATGAATATGATCCAGCAATTCCACTTCTAGGCATACAACCCCCCAAATTGAAACAATGACTCAAACAGATACTTGTATAACAATGTTTATAGCAACATTGTATAAACATTATTGTTTATAGCAACAATGTTCTAGCCAAAAGGTAGAAACAACCCAAATGTCTATTAACAAGTGAATGGATAAATAAAACATGGTGTGTGTGTGTGTGTGTGTGTGTGTGTACAAATACACACATACCTCATGGAAGATTATTCGGTTTTAAAAAAGAATGAGATTCTAATAGATACTACAATATGGATGAATCTTGAAAACGTTGGGCTAAGTAAAATAAGCCAGACACAATAGGACAAATACTATATTATTCCACCTACATGAGGAACCCAGAGTAGCGAAATTCAAAGAGACAAAAAGTATAATGAGGATGCCAGGTGCTGGAGGGTAGGGGGAATGAGGAGTTATTGCTTAACAAAACACAGTTTCTGTGTCAGATGATGAACAAGTTCTGGAAATGGATAGTGGTGATGGTTGCACAACATTGTGAATGCATTTACTGCTACTGAATTGTACACGTAAAAATGGTTAAAATGGTAAATTTTATGATAGGTATATTTCACCACAATAAAAATAAAAAAATCTTAAAAAACAGAGTGGTCTTTTTTATCTGCATCAAACCCCTGATTGACACACAAGTCAACCAGTTGATAGCCTTAATTTAACAAACAAACCATCATTTATTTCATTTAAAAAACAAATCTATCAATAGCCTGAATAGTAAGTTTATTCAAAATACTTGATCCAGTAATTTCTGTGTACACAAACTCTGCATGCAGTAGCAAAATGCTACCAAGATCCAGGGACAAATATCTTCAAATAAGGTGACTATCAATGGCCTATACCACTGCAGGACTTAAATCTCAAATAGGTCACATGCTACTTGTAACAGTTTCTATAGCACCACTGACAAATCACAGCCCAACAGCATCAAATGCCAACGCTTTATGTGTTGCGATTCAAGGAGTATCCCTCCTGCCTACTTCATGGTCAACACTTTGTATCTTTAGAAGTACTCTGAGGTCATGTGCATTTTGAGTTCCATTAGAGCCTCATGCTTCTCTGAGTGTATGGAAATTGTTTTATTAAGGCATAAATACCCACTAACACACGGCACCGTGCAGGTACCTAAGGACTTGGGCAAGTAAAATCTGTTTCCCAGAGGCAGAAACACAGACGAACCCAGAACCACCACCGGAGACAGGCATCCTGGGAAGGGCATCCAGCTAGAAGGGGACATGAGAAAGTACCTATGACAAACTTTGCCTGAGATACCAAAATATAATCAGGATTTGAATGCTAGTTCTACCTCGTACTGGATTTGTGAACATGAGCAACACCTTCAACTTTGGGGATGAATATAAGCTCAGCGGTCTCCTCAGTTCAACCTCAGACTCACTGTCGATGTTTCCCGTCCAGCATTCCTGATGGGAATGAATCCATTTCCCTGCATTGGGAGCCTGCTGGTGCCACGCACCGTTCCAGAGGCCGAGGGTTCAATAATGATCAAAAGAAAGCCCCTGCTCTTGGGGAGCCCATGGTCTAGCAGGGAAACAAGGAAAACTAGCTGTCACATACTTAGCACATCGGGTAGTGACGGGTGTAGAGAGGAAAAATTGATACATGACACAGAATGACAGGAGTCATAAGCTGAGCAGAGACATGAAGACGTGGCAAGCCACACACAGTTATTTGCTGAGACAGTTATTGAGACAGTAACTTGTCTCACTGAAGCAGGTAACGGCACTGAGTTCTTTACATGGATTAATTAATTCCTTCAATTGTGTTTACCCACCATACCGCACCAGCGCTCTGAGGGCGGATCACTCTGGGTAGGGGGAACCTGAGTCCAGCCAAAGGCCCTGCAGTGAGGAGAGGGCTTCATGTGTCTGAGGGACAGCCACAGAGCAAGAGAGGGAAGACTTACAGAGCTCTGGTCAGAGAGGTGGCAGAGCCAGCTCTCATAGGGTCCCCAGGGCCATTGTAGGATTTTGGAGTACCCAGAGTGAGACTGATGCTACAGGAGGGCTTGGGGCAGAAAAATAACATCAATTTTCCAAAGTTTTAAAAAGTCCCCTCTGGTTGTTGGGTGGAGAATGACGAAGGTGAGTGCATTCATTTTCTACTGCTGTTATAACAAATTACCAAAAACTCAGTAGTTTCAAAAGCATAAATGCATTATCTTACAGTTTTGTAAGTTAAAATTTCAACATTGATCTTAAATTAGGGTGTGGGCAGAGCCGAATTCCTTTCTGAAGGCTCCAGGGGAAAATACGTTTCCTTGTCTTTTCTGGCTTCTAGAGGCCACCTGCCATCGCTGGATCCTGGTCACCTTCCTCCATCTGCAGGGACGGCAGTGTTGGGGGCAGTCCTCACATCTTGGCACTCAGACCCTCCCTTCCGCCTCCCTCTTCCACTTTTAAGGACTCTTGTGATTACATTGGACCTGCTCAAATAATGCAGAATAATCTCCTCATCCCAAGATTCTTAATCACCTCTGCAAAGTCCCTTTTGCCATGTAAGGTAACATATTCACGAGTTCTAGGGATCGCAAGCTATTCCGATAGTGCAGGTGACTGTTGTCTGAATAGTTATCTTAGACATTTCTTCTTGAATAATGCACATGCTGCATTTTACATATATCATTTAACACTTCATTTAAATCTTATAAAAACAGTTCTGGGTAGGCATTACCGTCATCTCTGCTTTATAGCTGAAGAATCTGAGAGTTACAACTTTCCCAAAATCACACAGCTTCTGTGCAAGAGAGCTGGACTTTGTACCCAGTCCTGCTTGACACCACGGCCCGTTCCTTTCTACGGCACTAACCTACCGCAATAATAGAAGCAAGGACAAAGTTGGTATTTTTTTAAAAGGTTTTTAAAATGTGTTGGAATATTAGAGGTCTGGGAGGTATGCCTGGTGGGGGGCAGGAAAGCCTACAATTCTTCCCCTATGAGTTGATTTTTCAGCAGGGACTTGAAGGGCAACGTAAAGATCCCTGTAGAGAAATTAGCCTGACTTCCCAGCACACTCCGCTTCCAGACAATTCTGTCATGTTGAAAGCCATTATCTGCAAACATCATTGTCATTCATGTTAATGCCCTAATGGTAACAGACCACAGAATTAAAGCTTTCTGGACAGCAAGCTGGACACAAAAGATAGATGGAGAATGAACATATAAATATTTACTTTCCCTTGACCTAGTTCTAACAAGCTATTTATTGGTTATTTGAATAGAAAACTCATCAAAGATTTTCCTCCCCGACACAGACTCTTTCCATTTCTTTCTTTCCGCCTCACCTGCCTTCTGTCTCTAATTCACCACTCTTGTTTGCTGTGTTCGGGCTTTAGACTGCAGATCTACCCAAACCAGACGAATAATGCCCCACTCACTCATGTCAGAGCCTTCCCAGTTAGGACACTTATCTCCTCTCCACAGAAATGCACCAGTAACGGGCTTGTTTCTCTTCCCATCAAGGAGACGCCCAGGTGGGTTTGTGGGCAACGTGGCTAGAGCCTGGGCCGCGATGGCCCCCCAGGTGCAGGGCAAAGCAGATGGTTGTTTGGGGGACTGTGGGGCTGGCAAAGTTTCTAGAAAGCCCCACCTGATGCCGCTGTTCATTTCCTCATTTCCACCCCGAGGGGAGTTTGAAGTGAAGGGAGAATGAGGTAGATCTCTAAGTCTCAGGGACTGGGATTTCATAGTTTGAAAAATCACTACAGGTGCTTTTGAAAGCCCTCTATTCCTGCTGTAGAGTAATTATCACTCTTGAAAATTCGAGGCCAACCTGACTGAGTTCATGGGAAGGGAGTCTTTGGGGAGGGAGGGGCTTAGTCATCACCCTCCCTGATGTTCTCACGGGAGGACAACTTGCAGACCTTCCCAGTCACAGACAGAGAAGCAGACAGAGTGTTCCCAGAGCCAGCACAGAGTGGCCAAGCAGAAGTCCACAGCTCTATCGCCCTGGGCTGCTTCCTTCCTTGGTCAGAGAAGACACCTCTGATGCTCCAGGTGTGGGCAACACTGAAATTCATACCTCCTCCCTGAGGTCAACTCAGTGCTGGGAGAGAGATCAGCCTTCCACATTTGACTCACATCAAACTGTAAACAAACCCTCCTAAAAGACCTCTGCTTTCCATTCTGAGAAAACGGAAAACCTCAACCTAATAGAAATTTAGGAGACAGAGAAGCTCCATTTCCCATGTCTTAAAAGAAGCCCTAGACTCAACACTCACTGAAATACAACGGACTGATTCTGGTTTTCTCTTATAGAGTTCACTGGACCGAAAGAGTGAAAAGAAAAGGTAATTGCCTCATTGGAGCCTGTGCTTTAAAGGACAGAACGATGTCACCTTAGGTCTGGCAGGAGCCAGTAGCAGGCTGCATCTATTAACATATCTTATTTAAAGGAGATTCCCTCCTAGAGGGACAGCCGGTGGAAAGGTGTTTTAACTTTTCATTTTTAATACGCTACCAGTTTCCATGGAAACCAAGGTAAAGCTGCTGCACAGATTTTTCTTATAGGAGCCAAAGTGACATCATTGTGCCTGAGGGGTACTCTCCCTTGGTCTTCCTGCCTCCTATTCAGTCTACTGTCCTTTGGTCAGCCTGTCCCAGGGGGGCAACAGGCACCCTGCTGGAAGCTGAGAATGCAGGCACCACTGGAGCAGGGCCAGCTACATAATTTGTAGGACCCAGTGCAAATGAAAATGCAGGCTTCCCATTCAAAGAAGACAAAAGTCCTGTTAAAGGTGCTAACATATAAAGCTTTACCCCTCCTTAGGCAGTCTCTCTCTCTCTCTCAACTTGTTATGGTGCTTTTTTTATTTGCAATTGAATGTTGTTCTAAGTAAAGCAAAATTGAAATTTTAAATTAACAGGATGAATGTTACTGTTCACCTTTATATTGTTCATTATAAAATGTCAGTTTTAAATGTAAACATGAGAGCGTTTAATTAAGGCAGAATCTCAGAAATTACCCAATGGCTATTTCATAGCTCACAGATGTATAGGTATTTTGTCTTACCAGCAAGGTGGAAATGTTACACAGAACTAACTTTACTGTCTCTTTTGTTTACCTCTTGATTGTGCATATATTTTACCAATGTTCTGACTCCAACTTACTGATGGGTAAGGAGGAACTGAAAGGAAAAGGAACGGTGGGTTTCCCTATATTTCCCTTTCCTCCCATGTCATCATTTTCAACCTAAGTGCTTGGCTAATACAGGGAAGTAGCACTAGCAAGACAGACATGATAGGGCTCCTTCGTTATGCATGTTTCCTAAAACGCCAATGCCTTTCTATGTTGGTAGCAAATTCTGGTTTAAATGGAAAGCATGGCCTTTCATGGCTCGCAATCTTGAACCTTCACACTCACCTTTTACTTGTTACCAAGCAATCAATGGGGTTGCTGCCCAATGTGCATAGAAACCAATACCATGGCATCAGCCTTTGAGAAAAGAAAAGACTTTACTGCAAGTCAACCAGCAAGGAGATACGAGACAATGCTAAGGTCTGTCTCCCTGAGCTGGGGGCTCGGTGGGGTTTGTTATAAGCATAGGGTGATAAGGTGTGATCTGATTGCATCTTGCAATGAGGTGATGCCAAGAGGTATAATCTGACTGGATCCTGCCATGGGGTGACACTAGGGCTCAATCTGATTGTGTTCCGGATCCTGCCATGCAGTATCTGCTTAATTCAGTCCCTCATCCTTTGTCAGAGCACTTAGCTTCCACCCACAGTTGCACACTTGATCCATCTGGGCATGCTCAGTTTACATGACCTTCAACATGGGGGTTCACAGCAACTGAGAAACAACACACAACTTTGTTACCTAGAAGTTGAGGCAGATTGGTCTGGTGTGGTTACATACTCACTTTGAGTCTCGTGGACTCCTGAGGATTCAACTCTGATCTTTTTCTTTCACCCAAATTCCTTTCTAAGGGGGCCTGGTGAGTCACGCCTACAAATGATAAAATCTCACTAAACAGGTTTGTTTAACCCAGTATAATGTGGTTTACTTCCCAACCTGATTCCAGTATAGCATCTCATGCAAGATAGAAGACCTTTATCTTAACTCAAGCATTCCTTTCTGTTGACTGTTTGTCTTTTAGACAAAGCCTAACTCTTTCACCCAATAGTCAACTAAAGAATCCCTAAACCCACCTATGACTTGTAAGCCCCTGCTTTGAGTGTCCTGCCTTTTCAGGCCAAACCAAGGTAGGCCCTCCATGTATTGATTTATGACTTTACCTGTAATTCCTGTCTCCCTAAAATGTAAAAAACCAAACTGCAACCCAACCACAGGGGAGTCCACTTGCTCATGGATTTTGGGGTGTGGCTCTGGGTCATGGTCCTCCAATTTGGCTCAGAATAAACCTCTTTAAATGATTTTATAGAGTTTGGCTTCTTTTCCATTGACACTCCCATGCTGAATCCTGTGCTCATGCAGTGTTGGGAACACTATCTGTTCACGGGGTGGTGCAGCATGGTGGACACACACGTTACGCGCCTCTCTCCAGCTCATGCACACGCTTCCTGTCCCACCGGACTTCTCTTACCAAACACAAGATCAAATGATGAGACAGCAGCAGAGAACTAAACTCCACACGCAGAGCTCTTCAGAGCACCAGGCCTGTGTGACTATATAGGTCCATAAAACCACCCTAAGTTGGGTGACCTGGGCAGTAGCTTTGATTCTTCCCCTGATGCTTTATAAAGTACCTGTTGAAAATTCAGTGTCCTCCTCTGTAAAATGAGGGTGGATCATTAGCTCCAAGTAACCTTTCGATGTAAAAACTTTATGTGTCTGGACCGATGACTAACCCAAGCCCTGAGAACTGGTTCAGATGGCCCAGCACCCAGGAGCTGAGGGAGACAGGAGTAGCCTTAAGGAGTTTTACCAGCTGGACGTGGAAACTGAAGGGGGCGGCCTTGCAAACATGGCAGGAAAATTCCTAATGCCACAACTTCCCCAGTAGCAGTTAAGGATCAATCCTGTGAGTTCTCTTGCTAACAGGCACCCTGCAGGAGTTCCATTTTGCACAACTTCTGAAAAGAGCTGAATAGACGGAAAAGAGATATAAACTCTCTCCTTCAAAGCTGTTTTTTGAGAATCTGTTTTTGTACAGTCTAAAGAGTTCCAGAACGAACAGCAGGGTGCGAGGTCCAGGCCTCAGCCATATCTCAAGGACAGAGTCACATCTGCAATAATCCCTTCTCCAAGGAAAGGAAGGAGAGCCAACTCTCGGACTTCGACACCCTCGCAGTTTTTGTTGCCTACTTGCCACCAAGAAGAAAGGAAGGAGCGGAGGCAGCAGTTTCTTGACTGTACCTGCCATTCTACAACCCCCTTTAAGAAGCCTCAAAGGCTGGTTTTCCAGGCGCCAGCACATCCTTCCTTTTCCACCTCCATGCTGCTCCTGCCCCCCAACCCAGGGAAAGTTAAATAAACCTCTTCTTTCTATCCCAATCTCTGCATGAGAAATCTTTCTCCATGTAACTCACACCTGTGCTCTTTCTCCCCCACCCAACGCCCAGCGTAGCTCTGCTTGACAAACTTGGTCACATAAGAACTCTCTGGGAGGCCGGGCGCGGTGGCTCACGCCTGTAATCCTAGCACTCTGGGAGGCCGAGGTGGGCGGATCGTTTGAGCTCAGGAGTTCGAGACCAGCCTGAGCAAGAGCGAGACCCCATCTCTACTAAAAATAGAAAGAAATTATATGGACAGCTAAAAATATATATAGAAAAAATTAGCCGGGCATGGTGGTGCATGCCTGTAGTCCCAGCTACTCGGGAGGCTGAGGCAGTAGGATCGCTTAAGCCGAGGAGTCTGAGGTTGCTGTGAGCTAGGCTGACGCCACGGCACTCACTCTAGCCTGGGCAACAGAGTGAGACTCTGTCTCAAAAAAAAAAAAAAAAAAAAAAAGAACTCTCTGGGAGATTAGTTTACAAGAGGATCCTGACCCCCTTCCCTCACCCCCCCATACCCTCAGAATCACATTCAATAACTATTCTTACCTTCGGGCAACTTTCAGAAACCTGGTCTTCTAATTTTAAAACTCTTACCATGAGCGATAGAGAATTCTTTAGAAGATGCCCATTTTAACCAAAAGCTGACATCTCATCTAACCAAGAGACTGATAATTCAGAGTAACATTTGCAAGGCCCCCACGATCTATGCGAGGCATAGCACAAATGGTATTGGGTGGGGGAGAAAGAGCACAGGGTATGCAAAGGCACAGTGGTAGAAATGAGCAGAGCTGATTAATAGGACCGTAAAGAGACCACCTGCCTAAAGAGGAGGTTCAAGGCGAAGAATAAATAACCTCAAACAGCAGTGACAAAGAATATAACAAACCATGCTGTCACTCAAACTAGCCTCTGGCATTAGCAGCTTAAGAGCCTGGAAAGTTTTCTTACTTTTAATCAAAACAAAACTCAAGTGAAGTTTCTCATAGGTAAACCTGCTACACAATCTAATCGCTCAATTTCTTCTCCCCTCTCCTTGATTTGCAATGTAGGCAAAAGCTGCTCTGTCTTAAACCCACTGCTCGATTCAGGCAAAATTTAAGATCTTCCGTGAGCAAAGTCAGTAAAGTGGGTTGTCTGGTTGTTCCCCCTACAGATAGAGGCTGATTGACCGAATGTTTCACTTTGAAACCAATTGTAAAGACTTCGTGTAGACATGGCTTAAGATTGTTCTTTGCTACCTCTGGTGATGCCTCCGGAATACTGAAACCGGTTTCCAGGAAATCAATATTGAAAAATGAAAAGAACAGGGACAGAGTAGAATGCATTCCTCTCGCATAGTGCCTGATCGAAGCACAGATAGACTTGGAACTTGATCAGCGCCTGAAATAGGATCTGTGGCCGCCCAGCTTCCCCAGATAATGATCCCATTTGAAGTCTTGTCACAGAAAGCCCTGTGAGAATACTTTTTACCAATTTGGCAATAGAGATGTCGTTCGTTCCTCACATGAAAAAGAGCTATGCTGTCTGCCCAAATCTACACTACATGAGTTAAGAAATGGGTGCGTGGGTCATAAAAACTTTGCTGATGGGGTAAAACAGACAGCTAGGCAAACCTTTTCTGTGTGTACCTTGCGAGGATAAAACTCACAAGATAAAATTCACCCAATGAAATTCTAATTATGTTTTTATTAGCCCAGCTTTAACTTTTGCATGAAATAACTCCCTTTGCACCTCTGTGCTTTTTCTTAGAGAAGAGAAAATTAGCAATTGGCTGTCAAAATTATAGCTATTATAGTAGTTTTGGTCATTTATGCCATAAGGTTTGACCTTCATTCACCTATCTACTGACTCAGAGCTAAAATTTATGTGAAGCAGGAACTTACAATAAAAAGAGAAGTTTATTTCTATAGCTTGGTTTTACTATATTCCCCAAAGAATAAAGTTATTATCTCAGTAGATTTCTGCAGTTTGGTTTTAGTATTAAATATTAAATAAATATTATGAATTTACAAATACTGATTTTTGGCAGAAACTTACACAGCCTCAGACTTTGCTTACATTGAAATGTGCTGATTTAGCTATGAGTTTGTTCTCTTGGAGAATGTTACATTACTGCATCTATTCTATTTCTGGCTTGTAGTAGCAGCTTAAATCCTTAACATAATTAAAGTTTAAGGTGCCTTGCCAACAGCTGTAGGATGGTTTCACCCACTCAATGCTTGAATTTTATCTCAAGTCCTAACCCAGTCTCCTACCCCTGCCACGGTTTTCTTGACAATAGAGAGATCTTGTTGTTTTAACAAATATTGAGCACCTACTGTGTGGCAGGTGCCATTTTAAACATTGCAGGATGTATAAGGATGAACAAAATAGATAAAGTCTGTTACATTCGGTGAAGGAAGGTGAAATAAACAAGCAACGAATTGGTTAATCTTAGATAGTGAAAATGCTATGAAAAAAGTAATACAGGTGATGCCAGCAGTGATTCTCAAACATGTCCACATGATGATGATGTGCATAAAAACTGACAGTGTCTGCAGAGCACTGGAGTAGAGAGACAAGACTGTGAGTAAGCGAAGGACTCCGGCTACCCCACGCCTTCTCTAGGGCTGGGGGTCACTACGGCAGCACCCTTTTTTCCATTAACAACACACCAATGTCCCAAAGTGTGCTGTCTGGGAAGCTAGGCTACAGCTGTGACTAAGTGGGGAACAGGTAGATAGGACCATCAAGGGAGGCCTTTCTGAGGAGGTGACATTAGAGCTGAGACCCAAGGATGAGAAGGAGCCCGTCATATGTGGGTCTGGGGGAAGAAGCAACCCAGGCAAAGGAAACAGCACGTGCAAAAGCCCTGAGGCAGGAAAGCCCTTGGCTTGTTTGAGATATTTCCCAATATTTCCTCCATTCACCCAGTATTTCCAAGAAATCAATATATGCAGAACTTTCTTAGTCAGAAAAGAATTTCAATTAAAAATTCAGATGACTGGTCTCCTAACAACCAAAATCCACCAGCGTAAAGAAATAATCTGGCAGTCAGAAAGAAGTTCATGAGGACTTGTCCCAGCTCTGCCACTAAACCAAGCCCAAGGTTCACTCTTCTGCAAATTCATTCTTTCGACCAACATATAAGTCAGTGCCCATCTTGGGCACAGTGTTTTCTCATTTAATTTCCATATCACCCTGTGAAGTAATTGCCATTTCTGCCATTTTACACATGAAAACCTAAGGCATTGAGGAGCAAAGGACTTACAGAAGTATACTACTAGTTAGTAGGAACGTGGAGAGCACCCAAAGCCCAACTCCAGTGTGCAGCCCTCTCTATGGTCTAGACCAGTGGTCCCCAACCTTTTTGGCACCGGAGAATAGTTTCATGGAAGATAATTTTTCCACAGACCAGGGATGGGGGGATGGTTTTAGGATGATTCAAGTGCATTACAATTGTGACATTTTCCCAGAGCTAGCATCACCACCTCAGCTCCACCTCGGATCATCAGGCATTAGATTCTCATATGGAGTGTACAACCTAGATCCTTTGCATGTGCAGTTTACAGTAGGGTTTGCACTCCTTTGAGAATCTATTGCCATCATTGATCTGACAGGAGGTGGAGCTTATGTGGTGATGCAGGTGATGGGGAGCGGCTGTAAATACAGACGAAGCATCAATATCTCACCCTCTGCTCATCTCTGGCTGTGCAGCCAGGTTCCTGACAGGCCACAAACTGGTACCTGTCCACGGCCTGGTGACAGTCCACGGCCCGGGGTCTGGGGACCACAGGTCTAGACTATAGTCCCTCTGCTGCTTCTCACTGCTGCTGGCGGGAGGAGGCAGGCAGCAGGAAGGAACAAAGACATGAATTTCAAAACAAAGGAAAAATCCAGACCAGAGGAAAACTAAGATAAAAGAGTTAGTCGTTTTGAAAAACATTGATATATATTTCTCCGATGTGCAGAGGTAACTGCAAGAATCTGAAAATGGATCAAACACAGTTGCTCAGTGATAAAGAAAATGTAATTTACTTTGTTTCCTGCACTCCCATTTCCAAGTGAGTGGGCTTGGCAGCAGCTTAACAAAACAATCCTGTGCAATTCGATTTGAAATGGTGGGTGGATGTTAACACAACCCTCTCCACAAAGGGGAAACTCTGCTGGCCCAACACCCCGACCCCCATCTTCTGGCCTGTCTTTTGCTCGAGCTGTCATATCCAGATATCCGGAGGGAGAAGCCCACAGGCACAAAGCCAGGTCAAGAAGTAAGTACAGTTCAACTTAATCACAGGAAAGGATTGCAAATTCATTCCAAGAGAGGCATCAATGGCCTAAAACATGAGGCCTCGGCAAACTGCCTCGCTCAATGGTCTTTTGCTTACTTGGGAATCAGAACCTTTAAGGAAATGTCCTGTTTGACCAATGTAAAGAAGAGGATTGGTCGGCATCATTGTACTCTAAGAAGAGCCCTAAGAATGTGCCTGTTAGACAGCCTTACAAGATGGCTTGGACCTAGCCTTCTGGTGACCCACAAACCAGTAACCCATCAGCCAGCCCTGCTGGAGACAGCTGTTCAGGGAGACAATTCCGGGGTGACAGAACCCTCACAGTTCTTCCTAACATCTGCCTAAACCTGCCTGTACAGTGCACTCCCTCTGGCCTTCGAGGAAACAGAGAACAATTCTCCTTCCCGTACCTCCTCTCCTTCCCCTCCCCGCCAGCCACACAACACCATGGGCCTTACACCCCCCTCAATCTGTCCTTCTCCAAATCCAAGACGCCTAAATAAATTTCTCCAAAGAAGAGGAGAAACACAGAAAACCATCTCCATTTATTTTCTTCCCTCCTAGATTACACACGTAGATATTTTGTAAACTCACAAGCCCCTGAAGGCAGCGTTCATCACTCTGGGCCTGCCAGGAGAATTATTTCAGCCATTTAGAAGGCTGGGTCAACGCTGTCTTCTGAAGTTCACCACACTAAATTCTTGTTTCTGACCCACCCTTTGTCACTAAGCACTTACAGGGGCCGTGAAAAGTAAAAATAACTGCCAAGACCTGAGAGATTGATAACTTGGCTGTTTTGCAGCCATGTGTTGGGCTGGAGACTAACTCTCTCTATCGCTTGCCCAGGTCATTTAAAAGGACACATCTCTCAATGACAAAATACGCCATGACTTATGCTACCTGAGACAATGATGTGAAGGCCGTACATCCTATTTGTGTCACTCATGTGACAATGTTTCTGTGCAATGGAGATGATGCCTGGGATTCCTCCCCTCCCTCTCTCATGCTATTCTGCATAGAACAGAGTCACAGAAAAGCCCTCACGTCTAATGTGTTCTCGAGTTGTTTTCACTCACTTTCTTCAGCACGTAAGAGCCCGTTTACATGATACATACTTTCCCCTCTAGTTCCATCATTTTTCAAAATAAAGTTTCAACCAGAACAATATGCCCCTAGCTACTTGGACACTGTCTCTCCAAGCCCTCCTCCTTATCCACACCTCCCTCCCTGCCTGGCTGATGCTTCCATTCATTTAGCCCATTGTTCCAAGAAGCATTCTAGTGGGCACCTCCCGTGTGGTAGACACTGGGCATACCCTGGGCTCTGAAGATGAATCATCTCTGCCCACTCGGAGCTCAGAGCTTAGCTGGGGAGACAGATACGAAAGGACTAAAATAACACAACACCTGTGAAAGAAGAAGGTATCACAGGGTGCTATGGAAACAGAAGGATGGAGAAATTAATAGCCTGAGTGAGTCAGGAAAGGCCTCTTAGAGAAAGTGCCAAGAGAAGATGGTATTTACTATGGGACTGAGAAAAGCATCGATGTTTGCCAGGCAGAAACACAGGGAGGGTGTAGGGAACAAATGTTGATCAATAACTACTAGAGTCAGGCACTGGGCATGCTCACCCCACGTTCCAGAATCAGAGCAAGCTCCAAGGGTCCACCCCAAGTCTCTGCACTCGGCTCAGTCTCTGTACATTGAGAATTGTGAAACTGCCCTTTCAGGAAACCCCTCACTTAAGCAGAAAAGGACTGCCTCTTGTTTTCTGTTCTTCCCTATTCTTCCTCAGAATAAAACAAACTCTTTCTAAGAGCATCCTGATTCCTCATGTTAACGTTTCCCTTGCTGAAAGAAAAGCACCCAAATGCCAAAGATGTGTAGGAAACAATATAGAAACCCCATCTCCGCCAGCAGTGTGTGTGTGAGCCATTACTAACTCTCGTGGTGGTGATCACACTGGCATTACAGAAATAAGTAAAACTTAAATGCGATAGATATGGCTCTTTTTCTTTCCAGAATCACTAGTACACACTCAGTAGCCAACTAATATCACGCAGGAGACCATAGGGTAGAATACTCCACCCAATCCTGGAAAGTGAAGGCTTAGGACGGTAGTTTTCAGCATGAACTTCACATTAAAACCACCACGGAGCTCTTTATGAAAGAACTCACACCCTGAGCAATGGAAACCAGTGTCTAGAGGTGAGGCCTGTGGTTCTACCCAGGCAGAGCTGGCCCTCAGGCAAGTGGACAGCCATGGGTCTTAGAGAAGCTGGCCCAGGAGGAAGAAGGGCAGTGAGGCCCTGCTTATGGAATGACGCTGCACAGACCAGTCCCCTCTGCTGAGTACTGGTTCCTGATCCATAAAAGAGGGAGAAACCTGGTTGTTTACACGGTTGTTGTCCAAGTCACAGGAGAGAGTTTGGGTAGAAATGCTTTATAACTGTTAAGAATCCTTTTGAGAAAAGGGAACACCGTCGATCCGTAGCAACCCTTTTAACTGATGTATCGGGTTATGGGGGCATGAATTGTCAGGTTGCTATTTCTAGTAGTTGCTAATCTCAAATGCCTTGGAAGGAAATGGAACATTAATAAAAATGAGCAACAGATACGAGCATGTCTGTAGGGGAGAGATACCAACCTCAATTTTCATGTGTTAATTTTGAGATGCAGTTAGAGGTCCACCAGGCAGTGGAACAGCCTTTTCTTTAATAGTTAAATAAAATGGCTCAAGTTTCTATCTCATATACTACAGGAAACCCAGTGCTTTCAGTAACATTTCTGTAGATTTCCGATGAATGAGAGGTGCAGGTTGCAGCTTAAACCCTCTATTACACCTTGTTTTTCCACTGAAGCTTCTATGATGTTCCTAACTGGTTCATTTCAACTCCCCAAAGCCCCACTAACACAATGTTCCAGACTTTTATTAGGCGTGGCAGTAACGGAGGAAAATAAAGCCAAGACCAGCAATAACTTCACCTTGGAAGTTGGACATCCCCCCGCCCCACCCCACTGTGCACAATTTCTCCCGGAATGGATTTCTCTTCTGTCCTCATCTGCTTCCGTGTTAGTAACTCCCGCAGCAAGACTCCACTCAGAGCTCTCCAATTCTCCCCAAGTTTCTGCCTTTGCTCTCAGCCCTACTGCCTGAATTGCCCACGAAATCTCAAAATTCTTCCCCCTTTATCATGCAGATGAAGTCAGTTCTGTCTTGTACTTAATGTCACCTAAATAGGCTGTGTCAAGAGGGCTTCACTTTTGTGTCCATAAGAGGTCCCTTAAGCTCTAACAAGGCATACTCTTAAACAATGGGAATACTTACCCATGAAACAAAGTGTGCTATCTTTGGAGATGACAATAGCAGTCCCAGCTACCTCTGAAAAGACATGTTTTCTTCCTACTACATAAAGAAGGCTGGAGTCATTAACGATCATAATAGCCATCATTTTCTTAAGCACATGCTATATGATGAGGTAAGAATTGTGATGTGTCTTATAAGCATTCTGCTCTTCCATTCTCACAAAATATCCGTTTTAAAGACAAGGAAACTAAAGGTCAGTCAGATTAGGCATCTTGCCCAAGGTGACAGTTGTTTAAAAGAGACCCAGAGCCTGCCATGTCGTCCTCTAATGTCTGTACCCTTGCCACTGCACTCAGTGCTGTGCTGGCAAACATTTAACAACTGGGTCTACAAAGGCAAAATTCCTTCTTTGTACAGTTTGTCAATCTCCATGGGGAAAATACGTGCACCACGGCCAATGGTAAGCTTCCAATATGACACAGAGTGATTCCACCATATGGGTACAATGGACAACAAACCCAAAAGCATCGAGAATAGCAAAATGTAGTAAAATAACTAGTAAGTATTGAGTTTTACATATCTATTACCTGTTTTTAATATGTGAAGTAACACAACAAACATTTAAATAATATATAAACATTGCAAGTTTAAACAGTTTCAATTTTTTACGATGGCTATGTTCAACAATCAGCTTGCAAAATTCTTGAAAATGTAACAGTTGGCTTCAGCAGGCCAGTAGGAGCCATTTCTAGCCCACACACAATTGCTTTTCGAGTGTGCCTTAAATATAACCCATGTTTACAGGAATTAGGGAAGGAAATAACATCAAGATGAAAAAAAAATCAGTAATGTGTTCTGCGAAGAAGACAAAACATATCAAGAAGCTGGAGCTAGAGATTGGGGAGGGCAAACATTTTCTCAAACAATATGATAATGTTTGGACTTTGGATACATTTGTCATGAGCTTCAGAATTTGGTTCAATAGACAAAATGGTTAGAGGGAACCGTGCGGTCGCTGGACATTGATTATGAAGATATAAACAAAACATGAGCCTAATGACTTCTTATAAAGAAAAAAAAACATGAAATAATAATGAATGTCATTACTCTGGATTTAGGAAATGTTGGCTTGGTTTTGGGAGATAGATATCATGATCAACTCCAAATATCTTTTAATTTGTTATCAGTTTGTAAATATTTTCATATTGGAACATTCACAAGAGGATTTCATAGAGGCTAAAGACAGTAATTTTTCGAAACTTTTTGCATCGGTCTCTTCCAATGAGAGGAAAAGCACCACACATGCAACTCCTGCTGCCAGAGATGGGGAAACTGAGGCCAAGAGGGGCTGGTACTGCCTTCTGGAATAAGGACAGGCTCAGAGACGTAAGCTCTGGATTCCAGCCTCTGTTTTTTCACTTATTGGCTTTTTAATTTGGGGACACATAAGTTGACTTATTTTCAGCCTCAGTTTACATGCCCCCAAAATACTGACAATCACACTTGGCCTCCCTGGCTTCTTCCCAGCATGATAGTGATTACAGTGGTAATAGAAGCCAAAGTGCCTGGAATCCAATTCACTCTGAGAAATATTGACTGAGCACGTAACTTTTTGCCTTGCATGGGGGCTACAATAATGAACAAGAGAGACAAGGTCCCTGCCCATGAGGCATGTTCAGTCTGCTAGTGGAGCGAAGGGTGTATGCAGAAGTACAAATCTATATACAACACATGCATTTCTGTTGTCATTTGCTGTTCAAGAACACTCACTGGCAAACTTGAGAATTAAAAAATCATCCCTGGGCATCCAGAACTCACAGGCTCTTAAAAATCCATTCAATGTGACACCATCAGGCTGGATGAGCTGTGTTTTGTGTAATTAAAAGAAAGGAACTGAGTTACACCGAGATAATTTTCATAATAAAAAGGACCCATCATTAGCACCAGCTCCAAAGCCAAGAAAACTTCTACTACTTGACAATTTTTTTATTTTAAGAAACTAAATAGACGGTTTTATTACCAACAGATAGCATATAGAAGATAATTACATGATAGGAAAAAGCCAAGATGAATGTCTAAAAGCCTTTTCCATCCTCTCTTACATGACTAATGTTGGTGACAAGGTTAAGTTTTAAGTTGGACCCAGGGTATTTCACCTTGAACGTCTGGTTTTCATTTGCATAACAATAAGTTCTGGCTATTGTACATTCTGTCCAAAAATCTAAAAAAATCTATTATTACTGGCTTAATGGCCTGTGTAACCTAATTTAAAATAAGAAAGTGAACTTCAGGTTTTCTCTCCAGTTTACTGTGAAGTAAGTGTTAGGGTATCATGGTCTTCTTGCAAACATTTATCCTTTACTGCTGCTTCTGGTGAGAAGAACCTGCCACATCATGAGTTTGGTTCAAAGATACCTGGTTAGGATGGCTTAGAAGGACACAGGAAACACAGTAGGCTGTCGATGGAGAGGTTGTGGACTTTAAAATGCAAGGCAATTGACATTCAATCTAGGATCTGCATTCTGACTGCAGCAGATAGCTTCTGTGGGGGCTGCCTTCTCTGCAAACCCTGTGGAATGTGTCCCCATGGGCCACGTCTGTGCCAAGTAATCTTCCCACCCATGCCACAACCTACTCATCCCAAGGCGACACCTGACTCAATATAAGGCAACCTGATTCTACTTCCTGGAAATTGGATGTTTGTACAGAGAGACAGAAACCTGGGAGTCGCTGTGCTAAAAATAAGGATCATGCAAACACAGATAGGGTTCACTGTGTACCAAACCCTGTTCTAAGCACTCTCTCGATATTAACTTGTTTACATCCTCAGAAGCAATCTAGGTACCACGCACTCTACTACTATCACCTCTGCTTAACAGATGAGGCCACTGAGACCAGAGACGGGTCGATGAAGTCACATTAGTAGTAACCTTCTGGGGAAAAGATGTACGAAGTCCTGCTGCTCGGGCCTTTGGGGCTTGCCCAGGCTCTGACCCCTTCTGAATCTTCGTGGCCCAACTCTTTGGATTTTATGGGAGACCTCAATGCTCCCTGAAAAAAATCCCTCTGGCTAACGCTGGCCAGAGTCAGGTTGTTTGCAAACATAAAATGTTGCTTGCAAGCAAAAAAAAAAAAAAAAAAACACCAAAATCTTTATGAATGCAATATTTAGCATTAGAGGTTTTAGAAAGACCTTAAGTAAAGCAGCTAACAAAGGGCGTAGCACAGTTACAAGAGAGATTCTAGAAGAATCTGAACCATCTCAACTATCCAAGTTCCTCCAGCCTCCAGAGATTAGACCCTCAGGAAACAGCTTTAATACTACTAGTAACTACTGAAAGGCGGTTCCGAACTTGGCACTGCGCCATGGGCTTCGCTTGCGCCACCTCACTGGATTCCTGCAAAGTTCCCGTGAGGCCAGTACTTGCATTCTCTCTATGTTACGTGTGGAAGAACGCAGTGCTGTCGCCCCTCACCGGCCCCTTCCTCCCCTTTTTTACCTGAGTGGAGGGAGGGTCTGACTCCGTGTCAACAGCCAGAGATGCCGGTGATGCTGACGTCCCCGAGGCGGGAAACGCTGGTTGTCCGGCGGACGCCATGTTCGCGGCCCGGAGAAGCCCCATAGGCCGCTCCGGCCGACGGTGTCTAGAGTCGCTGACCAGCCAGGCCGGAGACACTCGCCACGGGGCGCTGAGGCCCTGAAGGGGACAGAGGGGACCGAGGAGGAGGAGGGAGCAGAGGAGGGGGGCGGGGGGAGAGGAGGGGCTCCCTAAAACCGCCCAGGTAACTCCAGGCTGAGCTCTCCGGGTGCCGAGGTTCCCGCCGTCAGCCCGACCCAAGATGGCTTCCCCTCCAGTCAGGGCGGCGGCACCTGTGAGGCAGCGCGGGCACCTGAGTCCACGCAAATGAGGACGCTTCACCTGAAAGGGGTTAAGGAATGGGCTCGCAGTCACGCAGCTGGAGTGGCAGAGGCAGAATTGGGAGCCTGGCTGTCCGACTCCGGAGTCCGTGCTCCGAACCCGCTACTCCACACGGCTTTTTAGAACTACGGGTCGCTCAAGGTTCATATCTCGGAGCTTTTCTTGGCCCGCGTTTGCTTACGTCGATCCCCCAAACCTCTTCCAAACCTGGCTCAGCCTTCAAGGCCGTGCTCAAATGCCGCCTCTTCTTCCCATGCTAAGCTTTCCCCACTCCCTGGGGTTTCAGCACCCTTCTCTCTTCCTGACCCCCAGCAAAGGACTGAATGTTTTTATGTCCCCAAAACTCATATGTTGAAACACTAACCCCCCAGGTGATGGCATTAGAAGGTGGGGCCTTTGGGGAGGTGATTAGATCTTAAGGGAACAGCCCCCATGAATGGGATGAGTGCTCTTACAAAAAAGACCCCAGAGAGACCCCTCACCCCTTGCACTATATGAGGACACAGTGAGAAAGCGTCATCTAGGAACCAAACACCAAACCTGCCAGCACCTTCATCTTGAAGTTGGAATTGTGAGTGATAAATTTCTGTCCTTAGTAAACTACCCAGATTAAGGTATTGTTACAGCAGCCCAGAAGGTCTGAGACACCCTCACAGCACCACACTTCTCTACCTGCACAAAATGAATTCTGCTGGGCATGAGAGCTGGGCAGGTGTGTCCCATCTTCTCTACTCATTGAGATCCTCAAGGGCAGAGATATTTTATACATTTTCTGTTTTTGCCCACCCTATCCCAACACACACACCACCACCACCACCACCACCAGGACAGTTCCTTGCACTTAGCACTCAAGAAATAAGTAATGAAACAGGCAGACATTCGGGGGGGTTCAGACAACCACAGACACACTGCAGCCCTGGAGAAATGCCGGGGGAATCTGCCCCAGCTCCATCCCTCAGCCCGGGGGGCCAGCATGAGTCTCAACATGGCGTCTTATGAATAAGTCATCGTTGACTCTTGATACACCAACAGTTAATGCATCTAATTTAAATGAACAAAAGAAGAGACCAGAAGGAAGCTCCCCTGGTGAAATCGACAGAATTCACCACACTTACTCTGGTAATTTCCCCTGGTGCTGATTTGGTACAGGAAACACTTTCCCATCCTGGCAGGCCTCCCAGGTCCTTGTCCCCCGGGTTTGGCAGTACCCGGTGCCCTCTGGTGACAACGTGGCTAGTGGTTGCCCCTGAGGAGCCACCTCCCGTGCTGTGGCAGGACGTCCCTGCAGCTTCTCTAGTGGCTACACTCTGAGCATCAAACCCTCAGAAGCAATCTACTGTCTTCGGGAGGTAAAATATCTTATAGGGGGAGTGTGGGAGAAGAGGACACTATAAGTAAAGGCCATATTAGAACCTGTTAACTCAAACCACCACAGAGGAGTGTCAATGAGACATGAGGATGGAGCCTCTGAGAGAGAAACTGTCTGTCCCCTAAAGCCTGATTGAAAACCGGCTGGGGGAGCAGCCTCAGCTTCAGCCTGCACCTTTAATTGTGCTGCTGGTAAATGTAGATACCCATTTGTAGGGGTAATTGCAAAACAAGAGAGAAGCTAAGAAGTGGGGTGACCCTTCTCCCTGGTAGTCAGGTCTCAGTTTTTGCAAGAGCAAGATAGTCCAAGGATAAGTCAGGACTGGTCTGACAGGCAGGTCCATCCTCATCCTGCAAACCTCCCCAGTCAGCAGACTACACGTGAAATGCCTGCTCTTGTTGAAGTTGTTTTCTAAGAGCTTTTTTTTTTTTTTTTTTTGAGACAGAGTCTCACTCTGTTGCCCAGGCTAGAGTGAGTGCCGTGGCGTCAGCCTAGCTCACAGCAACCTCAAACTCCTGAGCTCAAGCGATCCCGTGTCTCAGCCTCCCGAGTAGCTGGGACTACAGGCATGCGCCACCATGCCCGGCTAATTTTTCTATATATATTTTTAGCTGTCCATATAATTTCTTTCTATTTTTAGTAGAGGTGGGGTCTCGCTCTTGCTCAGGCTGGTCTCGAACTCCTGAGCTCAAAGGATCCGCCCACCTCGGCCTCCCAGAGTGCTAGGATTACAGGCGTGAGCCACCGCGCCCGGCCTCTAAGAGCTTAATGAAATATTTCTGTGTGCAAAGTTCTTGAATTGGATTGCAATATTTTACTTTTCTCCCAGTTAACCTGGCAGCTCCCTCGTCCTCTTAATGTGCTTGGAGGTTTCGGGGGATAAGCTGCCCTCTTCAGCTCACAAGGGGCTCCAAATAAACCAGCTTTTTACTTCCTTCATTTCTCTTTTTGAGCTCTATCCAAAAAAAAATCATCCCAAAGCCCAGCAGCTGGAATTCTATTTCCTTGAAAGAGCAATTTTATAGCCCATTCTCAGCATCAGCCAGAAACTACCCCTAAAACCTAGGATTTGCTGTTTGCAATGGTTCTGAGTAAATGTTCTAAAATACAAATTTATTTTTATTACGTATCAGCCATGTGCCTAACCCCCTGCTAAGAAGGAAGGCAAACCCCAGGTGCAATGATACTGTTTGATTCAAGTCAGCCCCAAGGAAGGGCTAAGCTGTAGGCTCTAGGGGCTGCAGAATGCAGAGGAGAAAGGGAAATAAATGAAGTCTAGTAAAGACACCTAGACAGAAAATTGGACTTGAGCTGAAACTAGAAAAATGGACCGGCTGTAAATCAGCATAACAGCAAGAGGGAAGAGCATTCTAGAAGAGGGGAGCCTTGAAGATGGGAACGAACCCAGTGAAATCATGTTCAATAAGACTCAAAGAGACTGTTGGCCCACCATAGGGAATATGCTTTGGAAAAGGAGCGAGATTGTAGACGATGTTGAAAGAATCTTGACAATGTGCTTGCTTGGTGATTTAAAGTAGACATATGGACTTTTCAAAGACTCCTCACTTCTCTACTCAAGTGGACTAGCTGCTTTTCACCTTTTTAAATATGCTTTTTACTTAAATACCTGACACCTAACTGAAGCTTCAGTAAACGTTCACTGAGTGTCGGCTATGCCAGGCGCCCTGTTGGAGGTGGAGGAAAATCATAAATGAAAACTCCTGATCTCATCCACAAGGAGTTCTCGTGTGTATGAAGAGGCTGACAACCACCCAGTTACAAGCAATCATTGTCTTTAGGCAGTGGAATTTGGTGGCTTTTATTTTCTTATTCGTAATTTTCTAATTTGTTGCAATTTTATGCAAAGAAAAAATATTATGAAAATAACACTAAAGTCTATATAAAATATCCGATGTGAAAAACAATATGATTGAGTTAAGAAACAGGATATTTGGGAAAAGGGATGAGATTTCCCTTGTGTCAAGAAAAAAAAAATAAAAGCTGAAAAATATAAACCAAACTACTTTTAGGATGAGATTATTTTCAAATATATTCATAGAGAGATACTATACAGGAAGGTTATGAATATCCACAAAAGACAAGTGCAGGTGTGCTAAATATACGAAGTATACGATTTGAGACAGTGCCCCAGGGACAGGCCATTTGAAATATGCAACTCTTCAGGCCTTTTCTCTTCCCCTGAGAAGGTGGCATTTGAAGCCAGGGACTCGGCCCTACTTCTCTTTCTTTTCTTAGTGGCTCTGGAAGTGCTTGTCAAGGTCAGCTTGAACCATGGCTCTCTCCATTCATCCACTTTCCTACAGCCGTCTGTGAGCAGAGAGCTCTTTAAACCATAGAAGCTGCAAGGTCTCTTGATCAACAAATTTCAGAGAACACCTAATGTTCCCTCAGGCCTATCGCCCACTGCCTTCACCCTTCCTCTCATTTATTCTTCTAAAGGCGGTAGAGGAGAGTGATCAGGGTCTTGGGTTTTTGAGCTGGACTGCTTCCATTCGCTTTCTGGCTCCTCCCTCTGCTGGCTGTGACCTGGGACTATTGATTAACCTCTCTAAGCCTCCTAAGCCTCGTTTTCACCTTCTGTAAAATGGGTTTGTGGATAGATGATTGGATGGATAGATAGATGGCTGGCTGGATGAATAGATAGATGGATGAATAGATAGATGGATGGATGGGTGGATGGATGGGTGGATAGATGGGGATTATAAATTTGGCTGTCAATTTTCTAGGCACTTGTGTAGTATGTAAACTTTCATTCAATTGCCCTGTTTTCATTCTCTCATCCATGTCTGCATAACCCCAGTCCAGAGACCCTCAGTTGTTACCCTCTTCAGAGAATGAATCATCAGTCTGCTCTGGGGTCACCAACTGCATGGAACAGGGGAGTCAATTTGAAGATCTATTTGCTTCTTAAACTGACCTTCAGCCAATGCTTCTAGGGTTTTTTTGTTTGTTTGTTTGTTTGTTTTTTGCCTTGACCTCAGTGGTACCTAATCCTGGTGATTCCTGAGCCTTTTCAGGAACTTTGGAGAAGGGGCTGAAGTATGAATCAGATGTTTCACTGATTCCTCCGTTGTCACCTTCTACCTGACGAGTCGGATACTTTCTCATAGCTGATAAATCAGATACCACTCATGCATCTCTTTTTCAGCTTCCAAATTAGTGTTGCTGTCATGTCCTCCTCCATTCTCACTATAATTGTGGCTTTTACCTTTTATCTAAATTTCTTTACAGTCATTTTTGGTGGGGTGCTTGGGAAGAAGCAGAGATTAATGAGCAAATAAATGGAACACACCATCATTTGGAAAGTCCTGTGATTCATTCTTTACACAGCAGCCAGAATGATCTTTCAAAAATTCAGATCAGATCCTATGAATACCTGGAACCCAAATTGTCAATGGCTTTTCATTATCATTATAATAAATACTCAAACTCTTTCTCTGGCTCCTAGTTCATGAACCCTGCATTACCTGGGCTCTGACAAATCGTTGACCTCATTTTCTACTTCCTTGCCTCTAATTCACTAGGTCCTAGTCATTTTGGCCTTTATTATTCATGTCATGCCTGTTCCCACCTCAGGGCCTTTGCACTTACCGTTCTGTCCTTTGGAAAAGTCTTCTATTGGGCTGTTTTGTTTTGTTTTCTCCTTCAAATCTCAGTGTAAATGTCACCTCCTTAGAAAGACCTTTCATGACCACCCAATCTAAACAAGCCATCCAGTTATCATCATAGTTGAGGCCATGGCTGGACTTTGAAGTGTTGCCCGAGTTCTTGGGCTCTGAGCTTGGAAGAATCACAAGCCCTGGCCCGCGTGATGGAAAGAGATGACAGATACTCACCAAGTACGCGTGAAGAATTTATTGCAAGTAAAGTTTAAGGGTGCAAAGCAAAAGTACATTTCCTAGGGGGAAATGGGTCTATCTCCCCAAGTGGAGAAGACACTGTCTACCTCTGTGCTTTTATATGCTAGTAGTTTAGGTAAAGATTAGTTATAATTATTCATAACTGTATGTCACTGTTTTGGGGACTGAATTCTTTCCGGTATGGACATGATTTAAAGGTTATGGTTCAGTCATTCTTTTTAATATACAAATGGTGAGGATAGTGCCATAACCTGTTTATGGTGTTTTTTCCATTCTCTGACTGTGGTCAGTGTTCCATGGCCTAAGTACCCCATTCTTTAAGACTGAAATAACTGTTTCCTCTTTTTATTTTTCTGCAGCCATTTCCTCCTTGTTGTTTTTCCATAACTGCTTTCTCCTTTCTGTTTTTCTGATTTCCATTACCTCTCACTTGTTTTTTTTTTTTCTGTCCCTAACAATGTCACTGACTACCACGTCATCTTGTTTTAATTCTCTACATAGGTTTGAGCATTATTTGATATCATTTTTGTTCACCTGTTTGCTTTGTTAATTATCTGTTTCACCCAATAAGAATGTACGATTAGTGAGAACAAGGGCATTATTTTCTTATTCACTACTTTATTTTAGTTCCTAGAATAATTCTTGTCTTAGTCAGGGTCCTTCAGAGAAACAGAGCCAATAGGCTGCGTGTGTGTGTATGTGGAGAGAGAGGGAAAGAGAGAGATTTGTTATAAGAAAGTGGCTCACATGATTATAGAGACTGAGGAGTCCAGACCCAGGAGGGCCCATGGTATAGTTCCAGTCTGAGCCAGAGTCTGAAGGCAGAAGGAAAATCAATATTTCAGCTGGAAGACAATCAGGCAGAGAGAAAGAATTCTTTCTTACTCAGCCTTTTGTTCCATTTAGGCTTTCAAAAGATTAGAAAAGGCCCACCCACGTCAGGGAGGGCAATCTGCTTTCCTCAGTCCACCCATTCAAATGCCAATCTCATCCAGAAACAGCCTCGCAGACATGTCCAAAATATGGTCTAACTGAATATCTGAGCACCCTGTCGCCCCAGTCAAGCTGATGCATAAAATTAACCATCACACTGCCTGACATTGTTCAATAAATATTTTTTGAGAGAACAAGTAAATATATAAATTCTCTGCTCTTAATAGCGGTAGACCCTGTTCATATGTACTTGAAAGTGAATGGAGTTTGTCTCCTTGTGTCCCCAGCAGCCTCCCCCCTTGGACACAATGCTTCTACCAACTGTCCCCAACTGTTTGCAAACAACTCTAAGCCTCTGCTTGGCACAGCGGCTGAAGCCAGTCTTCTCCCAGGCTTGCATCCTCTGCCTTGGCACTGCCATCATGCTGAGCCCTTAAGAACATGTCCCAGATCCTGGCTTAACTGGAAACTGCCAGTTTGAGCTCAGTAATCCTCTGTCCACACTAGGCATAGCCCAAAGCACTGGGGAAGAGAAGAATATGGAGGAAGAGTTTGGTCCCTTTGAGTCTCAGAAGGGGTCTTTTACAGGAATGGAAGGAAAGCTTCTGAAAATAGGAAGTTTAGAAGGATTGAAAATGCTGCCTCCATGTTACTGTGGACCAGAGCAGTGACTTTGGACAGCCCAGCCTCATAGCCCTTCCGAGAACTACCAGCATAAGTATCTTCCCTCCATGATCCATGGGGACCTCTACAAAAGCCTCTGATTGACAGGGCAACTCTCCCATGATGCTTTCCAACAGATGTGTCACCTATGAGTCCCTTTCTCCCAGCATCTATGTATGAAATGCCAACTCCGCAGGCTGTGTGAGCACTGATCAAAGCAGTACCATCTAGTTATAGCCGTGATACTCCAGGAGAAATGAAACAGCATCTCCAGCTGCAAGATCCCAACTCTCTGATTTGGCAGGATACAACCCATTTCCAAAGCGGTGGTAGAGTATGTGCCCAGTATTTAATTTGTTAGCCCACGGTGGCTGGAAATGAGGAGAATGGAAGATTCCGGAGTACAGAGAGAACTTCTTGCCTGTGGTTAGTGTATCTAAGAAACATCTATGTAAATAATTGGTGACTCAGCCATCTTTTAGGTTCTCGAAACTGAGTCATTGTGGTAGCCCTTTGTAAGGAAACTAGGATTCTAGCATTTTGTTCCCTGACATGGAAATATTCTTTCCTGACAAGCCAGGTATTCCCACATGGTTGTTTTCTACAGAGGATGCCTGTCCTTACACCTCCTAGGAAAAAAGGTCTCAGGAAACCTCCTCCTCTGTGCCTTTGACCTTGAGTAGTACTTTGTTCACAACACCAGCCCAGCATCTGCTCCAGCACTTCATGGTTAATGGTCTTTTTGTTTGCTTCCTCTGCTAGACTACTCGCTCCTGAAGACACAGGCTGTGCCTAATTCATCATTAATATCACAAATAAATGTTTAAGAATGAACAACCAGTGGCCACAGTGAATCTAGGCAATAACCGTAATAAAACTGAGAAGAATAAAATTTGGGGCAGTCTAGAAAGAAAGTGGTAGTAGATACCACTTAGCTATAATAAGTAGCTATTAAGCAATGTTAGCAGTCACGTGCTAAGCACAGAATGGAAAATTACTACAGCATTTGTCAGAAACAGTATGCTTTATTCAAAATTGCTTTAGAACATTCAGGAACTACTGGTGATGGTGGGAATGGGAAGTACACGGAGGCAGTCGTGATTACAGGGAAGTTCTGCTCCCCTACCAGCCTCCCAGGGGTTCACGTTTGAACCACGGTGAGCAGCATCTGAAGGACCTACAACCATTTCATAATCTCTTCCCACCTTGCCTCCTTTTTCCCCTCCCAACACACAAAGTAATTAGAGGGAATAATCCCACCTTGGCAACATCCGATACTGTGCAATGATTGCAGTGTCTTTATGGTTACGCTGTTGCTATCCCACTGGGTGTAGAATGAATTCCTGTGCAAACTTTCCCAGGTAACTCTCGATTCAGAGCACCCTTTTTCCAGTTGCCAGTAGTAAAAATGCTTTTTGTTTTAAAAATCTAAGAAGTTTCCTCTTTCAGAATCATCGCATTTCACAAATAAATTGCTGATAGCCATTCAAAAAGATTTGATCATTGTATGTTGTGTGCTTGTTTCAAGATGTCACATGCAATCCATGAATATGTACAATTATTATGTATCAATAAAAAAATTAAAAAAAAAAGAATGCCCTATTTCCCCAGTTATTTATTTCCTACAGCACCTACTTTTTCGGACCTGAAGACAATGCCATTCGTTTGTTAGATGTGTATCCAATCTAGCTGAAAATCCACAGCCATGTTAGAAAAGTGCAAGATACCAGTCCCAATCTTGCAGTTTACAAATATACAGAATCTTATCTTGTTAAGGTAGCTGAGGAGCTTCAAAGGCATGATTTAACTTGATATCTAGACTGCAGTTGTGAATCCTACCTATAAAGCCAGTCTCTCTTTTGGATTGCAGATAAAGCTTCACCTTCTATTTTGACAAGAAAACAAGACTACCACATTTGAACATCAGAGGGATGATGGAGACTCCGGCTCAGAAAGTCATCTGCAGGCGAGCATGCCTTCCTAAAGCCAGCAAGGCCGAGCAGGGTGCATTTCAACTTGCAAAGAAGACACAGAACCTCAGTGCTGAAGAAATTTCCTGCAAGGAATAACCAGGCAGTGTGCAAGTGGTGCAAGCAACTTCTGTCTTGCTACCTGTTACCAGTCTTCATTATCCAGACACATCAACCATGGAAGTCACAGATTCTTTTTTAAAAACTCTATTTGTTTCATATCATACTCCTCAAAACATTCCATCTGAGTATGACTAAGCAAGACTTGCTGTTCTTTTCCTCTTCCTTCACCCTTACTCGCTGGTGCTAACAAATTCAAAAATAGCCAAAAGGTGAGCTGGGAGAAGAAAATAGAGGGGGAACAAAAAGAGTTCCAATGAGAGTAGCTGGTCCCCTGCCCCTTGAAAGAATTGTTCTGTCGATGGGTATAGATGATGACCTTCAGTTCATGAACTCGTTGCACCTCACTGGCACCTTCCCTTAGAGAACTCAACTGACATTTCCTACCGTGATACCCACACGTCTGTACAGGATGCCTATTGTCCTTTCTCAGAGAAAGACTACAAGAGAGAAAGATATCTGTTATGAAACGTAAGACATAGATGGCAGATCAGAAAATTGCCTTCAATCAAGCGAATCTTCTAAAATCAGCCTACACTGTCTCAGTGTGGATTTGAACTTTGGCTCAAATGTTCTTACCAACTTAGAGGACAGTAAGCAGGGGAACCAAGGAGAACAGTCTACCTCCTCTATTTCTGTGAAATTAGAGCATCAACCTCTTTAGCTCTTGTTCGGAGGCACCCAAAATGTCACAGAACACCCAGAAAGAGTTCATTTGCAGGGAAAGATATACTTATCTTGGCCAAGGGGTAAGGGAAAGTTCTCTTTGCAGAGCATGCAATTTAAAGGCTAATTTGGTGCTTGATACACAGAGGACAGTCACTCAATAAGTGGCATTGACTGGCAAATAACTTGAAAAGCAGTCTGAATGCTCCTGGAATTGATGATTCCTTAACCCCTTTTAGCCTGTTTTCATGTTGACATTTGAAGCGTCATCCTCAAGCCTCTGTTTTAAAGAACAGGGCCATTTTGGATTCCTTTAGATCTTTAAGAGGCCTCATAATGTCATTGACCTCAAAGCGTGGGGTCAATCCACCTAATATGATTAATGTAAATGTAGGAGTCATGTCTTCTAAGATTTAAAACAATCCTCCTTCAAAATGGGTTGACAGTTACAGAGTACACAGAGAGGTAAGCCATCCTTCTCTTACTTCCAACTGATGTTCTGGCTACCCTGGTAAGCAGAAGATTCCAGAAAGCACACAGTTATGCCCATTTTCTCTTCCAACAGCTGCCACTACCTCCAGTCTTGACCTGTCACCTATAATTTGTAGATGTGTTGGGTGGTATCACCAGAAAAATAACATTATAGCCACTTCCCCTCTTTTGCCTGTGAGTCGAATTGATCTACACTGGAAATGGTGGAGAAGTTTTGGCCTATGAGTACAGCTGGACACAGAAGATGAGATGGCCACCAGAAGCCACCAGGTCAGGGTGAGAAAGAGTTTTGTGGGAGAAGAAGGAGGGCTGAGTTCAGACAAGGGAGAAGAGAGCTGTAAGGTAACTGTCTTGCTCACGAGTCACCGAGAAAGAGAGGCAAGTGGGAAAAAGATTTTAATAAGCTTGTGCTGTACTGAGAATGACCTCGGGAATCATACCTAGTATTAAAATTGCTTTTCAAATATTGTTGAATGTCAGGTTGCTGTTCCTGTGAGTGCCACACTGTGCTAAGCCTGGGCCACGGGGGAGCCCAGCTTTATATGAATTAAAGAGGTTGTCACAGTTTTGCCCAAGTCTGCTTACCAGCTGGAAGTATATTTAAATGCATCAGGTCATTTTTTTTTTTTTGTCTCAACATTGGCTGATAAGAAGCTTCTCCTTAAAACATAGTTCCACGGAATCTGACAGTTGGGCAGGACTTCAGAGTAAATCTAATCCAATCCTGATGAACTGGACTTTTTAAAAAGAAATAAAGTTGAAACTTTTTGTGATTGCTGAAGATTTTATTAATTAATTTTAACTTGGAGATGTACTTTATCTATTTATTTCCTTATACAATAGACTCTATTCAAATATTTATTAGTTTTTGGTAACAGCTTTATTAAGCTATTTAATTCACATACTATATAATTCACCCATCTAAAGTATGTAATTAAATGTTTCTGTTAAGTTATTAAGTATGAAATGTCTGATTTCCTTAAGTACTAAGTTTGACAGTTGGTATCGCTGACATTTCACTTTGGCACTTCTTATTTTATTTTTATGGTGAAGATACATCCTTAGTCTTGCAAATGTGCATTTTGGCTTCCGATTATCTTTCAAAAAATTTTTAGAGCAATTTTTTTGAAACTATGGATAAGTCAAAAACCCACGTTATTTTTTAATATGAGTTCCATTGTGGAAACAATACAGCACAGACAGTGTCAAATATCAATGACGTGTTTGGGAAGGATGTGACTAATGGACGCACAGTATGTTGATGATTTGAGAAGTTCCATTCTGGTGATTTTGATCTTGAAAATGAGCCACAGAGCAATGGACCTGAGACCAAAGTGGATAATGATGAGCTGAAATTGTCCATCTCATAATGAGATCTTCTCATAGTGGAAGTGAATCCATCTCAACCTACACATGAATTAGCAGCAAGGTTTGACATTACTATTCCAACAATAGTGGACCATTTGAAACAAACAGACAAGGTAAAGAAGCTGGATGGATGGGTTCTGCATGCATTAAACAAGTGTCAGAAGAGAAATCTTCTGGAAGCTTGCCTTTCTTTGCTGTCACAACATAAAAGCGCACCATTTCTACACCATATTGTTACATGTGATGAAAAATGGATTCTTTGTGAAAATCGTGAGCATTCAGCACAATGGTTGGATAAAGATGAAGTGCGAAAACAAGTCCAAAACTGAATATTCATCAAAAAAAAGCTAATAGTGTCTGTTTGGTGGTCCAGTGCTGGTATTATCCACTAAGGCTTCATGAAACCTGGTCAACTGATTACAGCAGATGTCTACTGCAACCAGCTAAACAAAATGGTGAGGATGCTTGTGATAAGGCAGCTGAGATCCATCAATAGAGCCAGACCAATCCTCTTGAAAGACAATGCTCAACCATATGTGGCACAAACAACACTGCTCAAACTACAGAAGCTGGACTTGGAAACTCTCTGTCATCCCCCATATTCACCAGACTGTGCATCAACTGACTACCACTTCTTCCAGGCTTTGGACTAGCTTCTTGCAAGGAAAAATATTCAATTCTCAACAAGCTGCAGAAAAGGCCTTTTGTGATTTCACTGCCACTCACTCTCCAGGCTTCTTTGCTGCTGGCATAAAACAAGCTACCATTAAGATGGCAAAACTGTGTCAATAATACAGGCACATACTTTAATTATACTGATTCTTGTTTGAGATATAATAAAGTACATGTTTGATTCAAAATCAGACATTTCATATTTAAGGGCCTATAGTATGTTCACAGAGTTGTACAAGCATTACATTGGTACTTTAAGACTGGAGTCTGCCAACCTCCTCATTTGCCAGCAAATTAATAAACTTCTCTTTCCTTCTCCTCAAACCTCTTGTCCTCATTCTTCTGATGTAGCCTCATGGACAAGTGCCAAACTTTTGGTAACATACCTAGAACTGGAATTGTAGGGTTATTGCATAACTCTATGTTTAACTTCATGAGGAGCTGTCGGACTATTTTCCAAAGTGGCCACACCATTTCACATTTCCACTAGGAACATATGAGGGTTCCAGTTTCTCCACATCCTCACCAGTGCGGCTGGAGTAAGGTGAGTGGAGGGGGGATAGTGAGAGATCAGATTAGAGAAGTGGCCAGATCCCGTAGAGGACCTTGGCTTTTATTTTGAGAGAAGTGGGAGCCAGTGGAGGGTTTTGAGCACAAAGGTGACATGATTTGACTTTCATTTTAAAATAATTTGCTACCATGTTGAAGACTGATTGCAGAGGGGCAAGGGTGGAACTGGGCTACTAGGGCCTATTAGGTACAAGGCACTGTTCTAGGAACTAGGGATACGGTGGTAAATATGTTCCCACCCTCAAAAGGCTAACATTTTTGGCAATTTTTTGGTTTTTGTTTAGATAACTGAAACTTGAATAATTAGTTTATTTGTGCCCTTTCTTACATTAGCTTAAGATTTAACAACAAAAAACAATGAGATAAGGATGGAAGTAAATTTAGTATTCTGATTCCCGTGGGCTCCATGTAGCGTTTAGCATAAAATGACCTCTCTCTCCCTTTCTCTCTCTCCCTTTCTCTCTTCCTTAATTCTAAGCTCTGCCCCCTCCATCACTACCCTAACTCCCTGTTGACATCTACTCTCTCAATCTAATGTAGAATTGTTTAAAAAATATGGGTACATTACCTAAAATAATCCCTGCTACTCCGTAAACTAGCAAATGTATCATCTTCCTTGGACCTCTCAGTCTTTGAGGAGTGATGAGAACTGCAGGTTCCGTGCAGACAGAAGTATTCCTGGGTGCATGGGGAATGTCAAGGGCTTTCTTTATCACTCTAATCACAGCATCTTGACAGTTTCTGCTACAAACACGACTTGTTCCTTGTTCTGACCTTGCCTATAGAGTTTTCCCTGAGGGTTGTAGGAACTGGTTTGTATTCAAAGCGAGACAGCTGGATCCCTGCCACAGAGTCTGGGGATAGCTGAGGCTACCTGAGATCACCAAGGCAGTGAGGAACCTTTTGAACTGCATTTTCGGCAGAAGACCACGCTCCGTCCCCATTTAAGAAGGAGAAGAGAGTTCAACACCAGGCAGCCACTCTGATCCCCTTTGGCAAGTTGATTTAATGCTCTAAGGAAGATTCTTCTAGAGAATCTTATCATCAGTGCCTAACAACAGCACAGATACTGAAATCTTTAGATGCTGACTCTAAGGAAGAAGCACTTCTCTGCCGAATTGGCCACTCACTGCTCTAGTGATTAGAGTCGTAGAACTGGTGCAGTTCCCTTTCTGGTACTGCATCATTCATGCCCTCCCACAAACGTTTGTTGACCACTTGCTCTATAACAAGGACTGCGCCAAATAATTATGAAGCTAAGTAAGAAGAGACAAGAGACTCTGTCCTCTAGGAGTCCAGGCTTAGCGGGGAACCCCCAGCCCAGTGGAGTATGTAGGACAGAGTAACTTGTTCCCAGTTTAAACTCTTCATGCCACAGAGGAGCTAGATAGGACCTTATGATGGCCTGAAGTTACGAGTTGCATTTAAAACTTCAACACAATGCAACCAACATAATAATTTAAATAGGAACATTTCCAGGAAGCATCTACATACTCCAGAATTCCATAACAAAGAGAATAAATACCTATATGCCAGCCACTGTGCGGAGTATTGGAATACAACATCGACTAAGACACCATCCTTTTCCTTACAACTGAATACATTTAGTTCAGTAACTCAAATAAGACAGCTACTCTGTCAAAAGTGATAAAATTCTGAAAGAGCCAAAGAAAACTATAACCAAAGCAATTACTGTTACAAAACACACTAAGCATCCTGTAAGGCACAGCTTGTTAATTAACAATGTTCCATAAAGACTCAAGATCTCTAGCAATCTCCAAGTGTCAGATTACCTACTTAATTGATCTGTTTCTTGTTTAACCAAAAACATGACTAGAAAGACACCTTTCACAGATCCCTGTTGCACAAGCTATTCAATATCTTTAATAAAGCAGAAAATGATGTAAAATGAAACCTGCTCTAGGCCAAAATGCATACTTAACATGGTTCTGTGCATTTTTTCCTGATTTCCATGATTAGTCCCAACATCTGCCTTGCGCCCACTCTGCGGCGATTGTTCAGCAGAGCTGAGTGCTTGGTAAGAAAGAGCAAGGGGAACAGCCAAGTGATGCGATCCCAGCCTTAGGGCTGGGGCTGGGGGATACTGGCTGTGAATCAGCCCTGGATCCTGCCCCAGGAATTTAGTCTAGAAAGGGAGTGAAGATACAGCCATAATATTTAGGTGGAAAGCAGAGTCCTGTTTTAAAGTCTGTTAGGGCAGGGAACTAACAAAGGAAGAAATGAGGTGTGACTAAAACCATACGATTGATCTTCATATGTAAATGTATTCTGATTAGTTGAGAATCTCATCTCCTATGTCAGGAGGCTACGTGAAAAAAAGAAAAAGAAAAAAGATAGTAGGACATGCAAGGTGAGCTACTTGGGGGTGTATACACTAGTCTTAGGGCTGCTGAAAGAACTGTCCCATCTAAGTTCACACCAGGCACAAAGCTTGGCAGGAGAGGGGCTCAGAGAGGATATTTGGACCAGAAACCACACCCTCTAAGGAAGAATAGGTGAAATGAGAAGGGAAAAACATCAGCAATGCTAATGATCATTCCAAGTGCTTAAAGCCCCATTGCTCACACCCTTCTCTTGCTCAAACCTCCCCCTGACACCACCCTCCCAGCCCTGTCCCCAACCCCAGCCACACAGGGGCCTTCTAGTTCCTGGACATGACAGCTCCTACTTTAGGGTCTCCACATATGCTGCGCCCACTAATGGAATATTCTTTCCCTTTCTCTCCCCTGGCTAATGGCTACTCATTCGCCTGGTCTCAGTTTAAATGTCAATTTTTCAAAATTCCCTTCCCTGAGTCTTCATTCTAAACAAAAAGCTTCTGTTGGTCTCTCTCATGGCATCTTACATACATTCGCTTCAGAACATTGGTCACAGTCTGTGTTTATGCATTTGAAATTACAGATGTTAATCTGTCCTCACTACTGGACAACCTAAATGAGGGTGAGAGCCACATCTGTCACCGCTGTATTCCCAGTGCCTAATGCATTGTGGGGTTCCAAAAGGCGTGTGATGACTAAATGGATAGGCCAAAGCTAAGACCAATGGGAAGAAGATTGTCCCAAGACTCTAAATAAGAAACTTTTATTTCTTTATCAGTATCTTAATCTATATTGTATTTGTACTATAAATTAATATAATGTATATCTCCTAGATTATATGTCCTAATCATTATGCTAAGTAAGGAATTGCCACATCAGTAAGTAATGTGCTCTCAATCACCGGAAGTGTTTGAGAGGAAGCAAGGCAATCCTCTGATTTTGCAAACAAGATTTGTAGTGCATTGCCTACGTGCCAGGTACTTGGCTAGATGTTAAATATACGTAAATAAATAAGATAAAATTGCTGATGTCAAGAAGCTCCTAGGTGAGAGTCATTCTTAAAGGAAGCATTTAGACTAGAAGATCCAGAATAATCTAGACGGAAATTCGTTGATCAGATTATAGTAGTGACCGAGGAACTCCAGTGGGACTGAGCTACAGAGAGGATCTTGAAACATCATCTTCTCTGCGCCGGTGCCAGAACCAGCACCTCATGTGGTGTGAGTTGAGATATGATCTCTGGATTGAATTAAAGACGTGCATCTGGAACTTGGGGTGCTGGAAGTAGAGACAGCCTCAGACAAAGCAATTTTATAGGGAGACCTGGGAGGTCCAAGATAGTAAGGTATCCCCAGTTGGGAAATGCAAGGAGTGAAAAGAATTTTCCAGAAAGAGTGTATTAGTGCCCTGGAGCTGCCAGAACAAAGCACCACAGACTGTGGGGCTTAAGCAGCAGATGTGTACTTCTCACAACTCTGGAGGCTAGAAGTCGGAGATCAAGGAGTTGGCAAGGTTGGTTTCTTCCAAGGCCTCTCTCATTGGCTTGCAGATGGTGTCTTCTCTCTGTGTCTTCACGTAGTCTTCCTTCTGTGTGTGGGCATGTCCCAATCTTCTTTTCTTAGGAGGACACCAGTCATAGTGAATTAGGGCCCACCCTAATGACCTCATTTAACCTTAATTATCTCTTTGAAGACCCTGTATTCAAATATAGTCACATTCTGAGGCACTAGAGGTTAGGACTTCAACATATGAATCTGTAGGGGGACACAATTTAACCCATAACAGCAAAGAAACAGAATATTGGAGACAAATCTCACTTATATCACAGTTTTCACATTAAAATCAACGTGGCCCCTTCTCCTTAGTCCCGTGCATATTAAAATACCACTGCCAGAAAAAAGCAAAGAAACCCAGAGCGAGGCTGAGCTCATACTTACATTCACTAGGAAAGTGAAACACATTGGGCCAGTAGCTCCCAAAACCCAGCTCATCAACTGAATATCCTAGGATAGATTTTTTTTTTTTTTAATTCCAATTGCTGGGACCCATCCCCAACCAATGAATTAGGAATATCTAGGATTTACAAGGAATCAGCATTTCTTTAAATCTCCCAAAATGTGTCTAGTGATTTTGAGACCCACTGCTTTTGATGTCCTGGCAAAACTAAAGATTGTTCCCATAATAAAAAGGGTGTCATGCCATTTCCATATTATTCTCCCCCACCCCCACCCCAAGGAAATTCTGCAGGTAAGAATAAGTAAAGTAATTATTTGGATTGAGCTTTACCAGTAAGCTTGCAAATAAGCTTGAGGCTAAAACCCAAAGAATTTACATTCATTCACCTAATCATTTACTGGAGTGCTATATCTAACAACTGTTGGTGGGTACTTACTACATGCCAGGCTCGGTGCTAGATGCTGGGGATGGGATGGTGAACACAACTTGCTAAATGTTTCCTCTACTCCTTCTCCCTGCTTTGGGTCCAAACCATTTAAATGACAGCCCTGGATTTTTTTTTTTTTTTTTTTTTTTTTTTTTTAATGCTCACTGGCATCTGCAGATACATCCAGCTTAGGTCTAAGGGTAACCAACAGGCCTAAGACTAACAACCAGGACATGGCATTTAGCCAAGCTTCTTTCCCGTGCGTGGTCTCTGTCTCCAATGTCCAGATTGCAGCTCTCTTTGCTCCTTTCTGAATAATTGGCAAGTTAAATACAATCATGCCAACATCCAAGGACACTAAGATATTCTTGGTCCTTAAAGACACCAAGCAAGTACTGCAGAGATGATGAAACCCAAATTAGCCTCCTCTGGGATATTGCTCTTTAGATCAGCCTCTCTATTAGTTAATTGGATGGGTGTAAATTTGAGACTTGTTCTATCCAGTCCAGCTGGTGCCCACAATGACGAGATTCTTTGGGACTAAATAAATAGGACTTACTCTTATCTTGGCTTCACCTTTATTCCTCAACTCTTCCCTTGTCATATAAAGTAGATCCTATTTTTCTTGGACTATATTCCAACCTGCCTCTGCTTTAGAACTTGCTAAATGTTTCTCCTTCTCCCTCAACTCCTTGCAATGGTTTTTCTTGCCTCTCTAATGGACGTACCCCCTTCAATTATTTGACTGGACCAAAAAATAAATCTATGTAGCCTTAAGCCAATGTCCCCAGACGATCAGATATAAACACCAGAAATGCTGAGATCTGTCCTTGCATTGGCCGAGAGTTCTTTATTTTTAGGTGCTCAAAGGACCAGGGAAAAATGGATTTCCATTAGAGCCTGGAAGAGTACGAGTGTGACTGTAGTTCCTTGATGATCAGATCCCGCTGTGTTCTCAATGAGAGGCCTGTTCTCCTCTCTCTGACCCTAATTTGATTCAAACACTTTCATGTTCTAGTTCAGCTGTGTGAATAAATGTCAGTTCCCTATACCTGGGGAGAGAATTGGGGCCCTGAGATAGGCTTGGGTATTCAGCGCTCACCCTGGCAGGTTCTGACAATGCTGCACCATCAGATACAAACTACTTTGAACTCCCACGTGTTCCCTGCAGAACCTGCCTCTCAACAGTAAATTACAGCATAAAGAGCTGTCCTCTAAAAGCATGAAATGAGGGATTGATAACAACTGGAGAGCGCAGAGACTAGTTAAATTTATTTATTTTGCATCTAAGTGTTCCTTTTATTATCAGATTTTGGGCTCAGGAGAATGAGTAAGCCAAGAGGTAAAGAGAGTACACGCGGCTGAGATTATATAATACCATTCTAACAAAGTAATAAAACCGTGCCATAAACTCCCTGGCATTTAATATCCAAAAGGACAGCTAGCAATCCCAAGGACTAAATAGCTTAGGAAATGTACTTTAGAGAAGATGAGCGTGTCCTCCATCACAGGGCCGTGCACCTGGGCACTCATTCACAATTTATGATGACATACGACGGTTTGCTCATAAATGGAGAAAACAAACCATGTCCGTAGGTGCCAGCTACAGGGTAAAACTGGGAAAACAAATCTACCTACATTGGCCATTTCGAGTGACATGAAAGCTTTCTGATTAGGTTTTTTGGATTCTTTGTTTTAATCACAAAGTAAAGAGAAAGGGAAAGAAGGGAAGAAATGCAAAGCCCACTGCTCTTTGAGAGAGATCACGAGGCCCTCTGGACCATCTTTTTCTTGGATACATCCATTTTTATACAACTAAGCACTCTTCGGTTTGGGCTCTGCTAGGACATACATCCAACAACCTGGTCACCAGCCAGAAAGCACAGGGTGAATGTTGAAGAACCTGACCCATATATTTTCAAGGGACCTCTAAGAGAAATCTCCGTATAGATGCTCAGTTCTCATGGCAACTCACCTAGCTGGGCAATGGTCCAATGTAGCTGTCTAATATCTTTTCCATGAACCTCTCTCAACAGCAGTCAGAAGAGTGGCACCCAGTAGTGTTTGAGAGCCCGACAGAGCCTCCACTTTGATTTGGGGTGTAGGAAGTCACAAGAGAATGTTACTCCCACGCCAACCACAAGAACAAGCAGTAGAATCTACAAAAGAATAACATTTCTCAGCTCCTCAGAGAGCTGAGGTTGTAAAGTAACCTAACGAATTCAAATCATTAATGCCATTCCGAGGACAGAGAAACACAGAACTATTTCATTTCTGACTGGCAGGCCAGAAGTAGAGATGTCTCCAAAGGAAGAAGAAGAGAACCCAACAGGTTTTTAGTCAACACTTCAAAACTTCCTATCAAGCTAAACCACTTTTAAAAATACCTATTATTCACTTAACAATTGTCCATAGATAATTAACAACAATGACTAGCATTTGGCACGTCATGATGCTAAACTTTACGTATTTTATACCGTTCAATTCTGGAACCAAATACTGCAGTAGGTAAACTTTTTTAGAGATAAGGAGACCAAAGCTTAGCAAACATAACAAAAAAATCTGGTCGGTGGAAACTATTTTACAAGCCTTTGGCCCAGACCATGCCATTCTTCCGTGGCTGTTCATGATCAGAATGAAAATCAGAGGATGCCTACATTGCTAAAGTTTTCTAAATATCTGAGGCATATTTTAAGTCCCAACAAATCATTGTGACAGTCCCAACGAAACGAAAAAACATGAAGTTTTTAAACATATGCATGCTTCCAATTTAACTGCCTAAAATCATCTGAACTGATTATTTAAATTCTCAAAGGAATTGTGCAGGAAAATTAAAGATACATGAAGACTAAATGTTGCTTGAAAGGAGTATTTGGATGCCTAAGCTCCTCCTTGCATAGCCACTCTTGACTTTTTTTTCCCGAGGCGGTATATTTCTGAAACTATTATAAAAATTATTATGAAAGTTAGTAAAATTTAAAATGTAAATATTCACTCTATGCATGCTTTTTGTTCAGGCATGTTGCAAACATTTAAAACAAGAACAAGCTAGATCATCAAGGGTACTTAATACACCACTGATAAAGGTTTAATATTTAAGATTTAACCCAATTTCTATCTCAATAAACTAGATTGAGGTGGTATCACTTGCCCTGACCATTTAAACAAGCTGTAATAAAGACTGTTCAAAAAAGGAAAATGTATTTCCTAACATAGATACAGAAGTGTTTTGTGCCACTTTTAAACCATTATGATTGCCTAGCAGCTACGTATTTCCTTTAGTTCTATAACTGCTTCCCATTCTGTATTCGGAAACAAAGGCTCAGAGAACTTAACTAGGAGTTACCCAGAACATGAGCCATCCTTGCCACTCACTAGCAAGAAAGATGACGTTGATGACAATGATGATGATGATAGCTAATTCATTATTAAATAATCACTAAGTGCTTTATGTTAGATTATCTGATTTAATAGTCACAAAAGCTTTATAAGGATATTCTTGTTGTTGTTATTTCAATTTTGTAAGAGAGGAAACAGAGCAAAAAGAATGTCAGTGCCTTGCCCAAAACCACATAGCTAGAGAGTGGTGATACCTAGAGACTGACTCCAGAGCTGTGTCCTTTGCTCTCCTGAGCCACTGAGCCCTGAGGGTCCACCAAGCTGTATAAAATCTCTGGAATTCCTTGTCATAACTTGTTAAACAAGATCTGTAGACTACCGGCTTAAGATTTCAGGATTCTCACAAGTCTGCCCCATGGAATTAAAGTATAATAAACTCCCTTTAAACTAGATTCTGACCCTTTTAATTATTTTAGGTTGACAGTATTAATCATCAAGTGCTTCTTGCATTGTGGCAAGCCTTTAGCTGGATGCCGGGGAATGTTCCTGGTTCAGGTCTTTAGCGGCTGCTTAGAAATAATTACCTTACTGTTATTCTATAAATTAGAAGTTACTTGGAGATATTTTCTGAACTAAGTACATGTCATCAAGACAACACTCAGGCATGCAGATCTCCAGTGTTAGAAAAGAATTTTTTTAAAAGGGATCATGTTCTTAAAAAAAAAAAATCACTTGAATAGTTATCAACTGATGTCTGATGTCAATTAATGCAGCCACCTACTCTAAATTGCCCCCTCTGGATTATTTTGAAGCAAACCCTAGATATTAAATCATGTCATTTGTAAATATCTCAGCATGTGTTAAACAATCAAGAAAAAAATCCCACAGAACCAGAATCTCGTTATTATACTTTAAAAATAACAGTAGCTGATTACTACCATCAAATATTCAATCAGTATTCAAATTCCTCTGATTGTTGTCTCATTTTTCCTATACTTTATTTGAAAATCATGTTGTTCTTCCTGGTAATAAAAGGTTACCATTTCCCAAAGTGCCTTCCCTGAAACATTAATTGATGTTATGCAATTTTTAAAAAACATTTTATGGGCCAATAAATTTAGAAAACACTGAATTAAACAGAATTAAACAGATCTCTTTACTGCAGGACTTTCCTAAGTCTTTAATCAGTTAATGTTCATTGAGACCCTCCAACAGAGAGACCTGGAATACAGGTTTTCCCAAATCTCTTTGTACATTGATCTTTTTTTCTGAAACATACCTTAGAAAAATTGCCATAGACAAATAACTTAATTTTTGTCTCAGTTTTCTTTCCCCTGCATGAAATTTAATGGGGTTCCTTCTGTCCTCCTAGAAATCTTAATAGGGATCAGTTTCATCTCTGGAAAGCCTGAATTCTGTTAACTAAGATGTTATTTCAGAACCATGGAGAGCAATGACCACCATACTTTTGGAAAAAAACGTTTAGTATATGTTGAACTGATACATGGTTTGAATACATGACTTAGCAAAAAATGCATAATATTTAAATCAGCACTATTCTTAGAATTTAGAGCATGTGATCAGACTTTTGGACAAAACGAAGATGTTCTCTACCAGGGAAATCATCCCGTTCTTGCTGTGCCACAACTTTCATGGTGACTATGCTTTCCAAAGACTGGTAGAACCCACTGTATGACATAGGATTTTTATAATTGCTAAAAATAAGCAATTTGAGAAATACAGATTTAACTCTGAAATAAAGGAATATGCAGGACATTTTATCCGTTTATAGGAATAACAAGGCAGAGAGCATTGGAAACTAGGAGTCTCCAAGAGATTTGAGATGTGGTATCTTTAAGTGAGAAATGGCCTCATAGACATCTAAGAGTTCAAGTGCTGAATTTTCGGTTTCTCCTGAGGTATATGTCTAGCACTCACTCCGTAATCCTAAAACCAATTCTATAGAGAAAAAGTAACTCAATTTGTGTTTCGAAATGAAGAAAGCTGTATTGGCAGAAGACTGTTCTTTCCCATCTCCTGGCAATAGGGGTCAGGGAGAGAACAGAAGACCGAGACTAATACCATATTAATATTAGAATTGCTCTTAGTTGGCTCAGGCATCCCTGATGTTTTTGTGAAGTCCCCAGGAACTCATCCTGCATGCACTGGGGCTGGTCTTTAAATGCCCCTGGTATAACAGGATGTGCATATCTGCCAAGAACCTTTCTAAAGTGTCTATCTTTTAGGACAATAATAAGAGTTTAGTACTCCAGGGGTGATGTGTTGTTTCAGGATTTACTTAGCTGACTTGCTTCAGCTTGGGCAGCAACAGCAATCAACGTGAGTGATTGGGAGGCTGGCTGATTTCTATTTTCTTTTGGATCAACTGTTCTGGGAGCAAAGTTAGAGAAGTTTGTTTTTGCTGGCAGGCCTCGGGAACATGACTGCAATTGCCACCCTCTCATTTTCCAGACTTGGGCTATAAAGAGTGAAGAATGTCACTGTCTTCTTCCACTGCAGCAATGCTTTTGGAATTGCTAGTCTGTGCAAGTTACTCTACTGTCTCTCATTAATGACCATGCCTCCGTATTGGGGCAGTAGCACCAGAAACCCTCAAGGAGGTGCTGGGCACTGGGGTTGGTACCGGGGCCACAGAGGTACACAGTGGGACCCTAGACCTTCAGTGGTTTGCAGTCTGTTTGGGGAGACCATGGCTAAAATTATAAATCATAGAAGAAAGGTCTCCTTTACTTGCAACTTTTTAATATGAAAAATGTCAACAGTCAGAAAAGCTAAAAAGGAATAGCATATACTAAACACTTGTATACTTGCCTTGATTAAAAAACTAACAGCTGCCACGACTTGCTTTATCATTGTGTCTGTGTGTGTGTGTATGAGTGATATTGTTGAACAACTTCAAAGTAAGCTGCAGAGGTTATGACACTTAAAACCCCTAAATAATTCAGACACATCTCTTAAAAATAAGAACGTTCTCCTATCTAGCCAGCAAACCAATATCATATCTAAGAAAATTTATATTGGGAGGCCAAGGCAGGAGGCTTGTTTGAGGCCAGGAGTTCAAGACCAGCTGGGCAGCATAGTGAGACCTCCATCTCTACAAAGAAAACTTTTTTTTTTTTTTGAGACAGAGTCTCACTCTGTTGCCCAGGCTAAAGTGCCGTGGCATCAGCCTAGCTCACAGCAACCTCAAACTCCTGGGCTCAAGCAATCCTCTTGCCTCAGCCTCCCGAGTAGCTGGGACTACAGGCATGTGCTACCACACCCGGCCTATTCCTTTCTTGATTGTGTCAGGAAACAAAATTCTACGGGTTATTTTTTGGATGAATTGTCAAAAATGACAATAAAATATGTAATGAAATATGGTGTGATCTTATTAAGATCAAGTTAGACATGTGGGAAGTCTACAAGCTGGAGGAAAAGCCCTGAAAAATCACACTGATGTGCGACAAACTACACTTGTTCTTTGTCTTTTCCACACTCATGTATCAGCTGCCAGTCCTCTTTTTCTTCTCTTTATAGGGTATAAAGTTACTTTCCCTGCTCCTTCCTTTTAGCTTAGGGGGAAAAAAACGCAAGCTGTAGATTTTTAGCAGCGGTAACTGGCTGTAGAGTAAGCCACATTATCTAGGAGAAACAGGAACATTTCAATCAGGGCTCAAATGATTTCTTTAAGGATAAAGGGACAAATATATCTCAGATGGAATTTTCCAGGAAAAGAACATATTGTGATTCTATAATAGCTCCCAAGTTAGTTCACTAATAAACTAAGAAGCCAGGATTACTGGTTGTATCTTTTCCAGACTAGCTTGGTTAGTGTGGTTGGTAAATAAATCCAAACTTCTGAGTTTAGTAATCGCAGTACGAGACGCAACACTGGCTGCTTCAGAAACAAAAAAATGAACCCCAACATATAAAATGGCCTCAAACACAATACAAGTTTATTTCTCACCTGCATAAAACCTAAAGCACATGTTTTTGATGAGCAGGAGGCTCTTTCCCGAGTCAGGGACCCAGCCCCTTCCAACCCGTGACTCCACCAGCTTCGACACCAGTTTTCTATCCTTGTCTGCATCGAGACAGAGAAAGCACCCAAAGAATTGCATGTTAAAGAATTTGTGGCCCAGGCCTAGAAGGAATACACATCACTTCTGCTCAGATTTTATTGGCTAAAATTCAGTTCCTTGGCCTCCTGGCCACAAAGAGAGCTGGTACACCCAGGAAGAAGGTGAGACAGATTCTTGAACAGCTAGCCAGTCTCTGCCACTGTAATGGCACTATTACCTCTGGACAGCCAAGGATCCCCTCCTCAGCTGACTTCCTTCCTTCCTGGGAATTGAATTCTACCAACAACCAGTGAGCTTGGAAGAGGACCTGAGCCCCAGCTGGGAAGCAAGACTTGCTAACACCTGAGTCCAGCCCTGTGAGATCCTGGGCCAAGAACCCAGCCACGTGATGCCCACACTCCTGACCTACAGAAACTGTGAGAACGTAAATGGGTGCTGTTTTAAGTCATGGCGTGTGTGCTCATTTGTTATGCAGCAATAGGAAACTAATCAACCGGATATATCTGAGCCCCTACTGGGTTATCATTGAGATGACTCATTTAAGGGATAAAAGAATTTTTTAAAATGTTTCTGCCTTACCTTCCATGAGCATCTTGTGATGAGTGAACACACATGCGCAAAGATAGATTGTGCTGAACGCTGTAAACAAGGCTGGAACTTGCTTTGCTTCGTGAGCCGTGAGCTGGGCTTTGCAGGAAGCAGGGGCTTGGGCAGCTTCTAACTCACTGAAGCCCAGGGTGGCAGTGAGTCAATGGGACACATGGAATTGTGGAGGGTGCTGGCCCTTGGAAAGGGAGTCTAGACATCACTGTGTGTGCAGCGGGAAGTCGTGGAAAATTCACAGATCGAGGCTCCGAATGGATGGGCCAAATCCCCTAGGTCACCCAGGTGGGGGTGGGCAGAGAAGCATGTAGGTGCTGAGGCCTCCACTGTGAGAGCAGAGGAGAAAACAGTAGCAAATTTCACTGAAGTAGGGGACGTGTTAAGTCACTTGTCAAAGCCCTTTAGGGTCAAAAAGTTAGAGTTTTTGCATCAAATTTCCACTGAGAAGGACCAACTCCAAACCTTAAATCCAATTCCACTGGTTCTCGTAGCTCCAGAGTTGACTGATGTTGGTTATAAATCCTCAAGGCTAATGGCAGGACTTTGATGGGTGATATCAACTCTGATCTGCCCTCGTGGATGGTCTGGCTCAAGACAGATGGAATATTCGAAGCCGCAGCAAACCTTTTAAAAGTTCCGGTATGCACTTCGGCCTGGATGTCAAGGGACTCTGGCTGAGCCCAATTTGCAGAAAGCAACTGTGCAGATTAAATGATCAGTTGAGTGCCAAGAAAGCGTGTCTTCCCTCTTAGCAAAGCAGAGGGTCACAGGATGGAGAGAAAGGGGAGAAGACGGGTGCCACTTGGGCTGTGCTGGCCCCAGCTGCCATGTCCAGCCCTCACTCTCAGGACTCTCAGGACAGCGGTGCTCCAATCTGTCTAAACATTGGCATCACCTGGGGAGGTTTTTAAACTTACTAGTCCCACTCTACCCCTGAGATTCTGATTTCATTGGTCTGGAGTGCAGCCTGGTCACCAGGGGTTTTTTTTTTAATAATCCCAGGTGATTGCAATGTGCAGTCAGGTTTGCAACTACACGGAGCCAGGTTAGCGGTGCAATTAGGGGCTATGAAAAGGTCAGCCCGGGGGTAATGGCCTCGCTGAGTCCATGATGTCGGCCTTATCAGCACCTGCTGTAAGCATCGGCACACAGGAGGGCAAGGACTGGGCAGGGGATGCTACTGGGCGGGGAGGGATGAGGAAATTAAGAAACAGGAACCCAGCCCTGAGGCCGAGCCTGAGCATCCAAGATGCCACTACACAAGCAGACCATGGCCTCAGCAATCCAGACCTTTTCCCAACAGAAGGGAGCGGGCAGGGCTATCATGGTGGGGATGGCAGGAGACCCTTCTAGGCTGGCTGTCCCTCTCATCCTTCTCTGTTTCCCTCCTCCTCTGCAGAACAGCTTTTTCACCTGTGCGTTTCAGACTTTTGGTTAACAACCACTGGTCTTTATCTTCACCTGCATTCAGAATGGGGGGGAATTCCTCCAAGTGGTTAAAACACAAGTTGATAATTTAGAGGCCCCATGAATGAAACAACAACCCAACAAGAAGTCCCCAACACTTTAAGCAGGTGCTTTCCAGGTAGAGCTTCCAAACTGTCAGTGTCCCAGAAGCTTCTGGAATCTTGTGTGTGTGTGTTTGTGTGTGTTTGTGTGTGTGTGTGTGTTGTGATGCTACGGTCTCAGAGTCTTTATCTTTTTTCATGATCCATTGCAACCAGGAGTCCTACGAACAGGTAAAGCAGCAGCTATAGGGTGAGCTGATCCAGGTTGGCACCTGTTTTAATTACTGTCACGCCCTCGTCACTGAGACCCTGACTTAACTGTGTTCCCATATAAATGCTGATTTCTTAGCATGAATTTTAACTCCGCCGCTGATGGCACAAGGATTATTCCAGATTCCCATCAGTGAATGAAGTCTTCCCAGTCTCTGGAGTCGCCCCTCCGAAGCCGCTCAGGTGCACCCCCGGGAGCTGAGGGGCTGACTCTGACTCCGCAGAGCCGACCCCCGTCTCCCTTCCAGGGCAGGAGAAGTGACGTCACCCACAAAACTGCCTCTGGAGCGTGTGATCGAGCTGCTGGCTGCCCGCAGCCCAGCTGCTTCCAGAAGCTTTGCCTGCCGCTGCGTCCGCTGCTCTGTGCCAAACGCCCTGAAACAAAGGACTGCAGATGTTTCCCTGAAGTCCTTCCGATTCTGCAGGCCAGAGTGAAGCACCGCGCAAAGAGGGGTGATGGAGTGGGAGACAGCGACACAGCCGATGGGAGTGTGACAATAAATACCAAAACTGCATTTTCCTAATAGCACTCGCTGCCACGGGAGATGTATTTTGTTTTAAATTTCTGTGTCCCTCCCACTGGAATGTAAACTCCCTGAGAGTGAGGACTTTGTTTGTCACTGTAGCCCAAGAGTCTAGCACAGTGCCTGGCACATGGTATGAAAAGTAGGAGGGAGGAAGGGAGGAGGGGAAGAAAAGATGGAGAAAGGAAGGTAAAAAAAAAAAAAAAGGAAGGAAGGAGGGAGGGAGGACCACACAGACTGTGGAGTTAGATAAACCTGGGCTTCAATCCTTTCTGTAGCAATTCTAGCTGTGCCAAAACACATGGATGAGTTATTCATTTTCTCTGAGTCTCTTTCTTCATCATATTACAAATTAACAGTGCTGGGATAAAGATCAATGATCTATATAAGGCTGCCAGCACTGCCGGAAATTAGAACATGGGAGCTACTTAAATTATTAGTAATATTATTGCTACTAATATTATTAGCTCTGGACATTACCAGTGATAGGCGTATTGGGCTCTACTCAGAGCTTACTGGATGAGGGACATTCACCAGTTTGTAAGGTTCTCTCCTTACCCAGCAATACTGTTCTCTGTTTTCCCAATTTAGTGAAGGTTTAACCTTTTCCCTTCACTCTCATCCTTCTGCTTTGTTTCTCCTACTATGGGTCCCATTCTTTCTCGTGAGTTCTATGGAGAACTCAGCAACGGAGCCCACTTTACCTACATAGCTGATCCTGGTCCACGACCCCCCGTATCTGGGAATGAACCTCAAGTCAGCCACAATGGGGGATTGCCTGAGTCTACCCCTTTTACTTCTGACCAGGATCCAGCGATTCTCATAGAATTTTCCCCAGCCTGTTTGGTTGAGACTTCAAAGTATAATTTCCAAGAAGTGAAAACATGATTTTTATATAAGCATACAGGGATTATGTATCAAAGATTTATTTACTTCATACAAGAGAGAACCAGAGGATGGGAAAGCTGTTTCAAAGCCTTTTTTACTCCTCTTTAGAGACTGGGCTAGAGTGCTGTAGCCTCAGCCTAGCTCACTACAATCTCAAACTCCTGGGCTCCAGCAATCCTCCTGCCTCAGCCTCCCGAGTAGCTGGGACTACAGGTGCACACCACAATGCCTGGCTAATTTTTTTATTTTTATTTTTGTAGAGACTGGGTTTCCTTATGTTTCCCAGGCTTGTCTCAAACTCCTGGTCTCAAATAATCCTCCCGCCTCGGGCTCCCAAAGTGCCGGGATTACAGGCATGAGCCCAGCCTCAAAGGAGAATTTTAAGGATGAAGATTTAGACAGACCATCAGGAACGGCATGCTGAAATACATTTGCTAATTTAGAAACCACACTGGTTAATGTCCTATAGGGCAATAAAATCTTTGTACAGGACAAAAAGCATTTGCATCTCCACCAGACAAAAATTTACATGTCACTTCCCAGGGGCTGGGCTAGAATCAATAGTAAATAGTAAGTCAAACAAAAGTACGTTCCCTGAGAGGATGAAAAATCTTTAGGGGATCATTAGGCAATATTCCAGTATGGCACTGGAAGGACATGCAGTCGTCTTATTTTTCCTTCTAAGTTTCAGACAATAGAGCTGGTTTTCTGTAACCTAGTGGATGTCACTGCAATGTGTAAAAACACCGTCTTGTTGTAGGTCCCTGGCGCTGTCTCCCGATTCCCAATCACCAGGAGAGGGCATCTGCCCGGATCAGTTCGGGTGTTTATCCCTGGACCAGTCAGCTGTGCCCGGGGACAGTTTACCAGGCACACAAGGCTGTTCCCTCTCCGCTGTTGGAAGGGGCAGCTTCTCCAAGAAGGGGAATAGTCTAGAAGGGAAGAAAAGAGCATAAAGAGGAAGGAACCACAGCAGAAAGAGAACTGCCTTCTTTTGCTTTGTGGGGAGAGGTATTGAGAGAGCCCCAGTTTAAGACCTCCTCTTTTCCAAACATGCCCAGCAGTGGAAGTGTTTGAGCTGAATGGCAGAAAACCTAGGATGGCCTCCTTGGTGCTTCTTGGCGGTCGCAGGAGCACGCTGGCATCCCACCCAGGTATGGCAGAAGGAGTGAGCCCACCGAGGCGAGAAGCCTCACCTCCCAGTCCTGCAGGTATCTCACCTCCACAAACTCACCTCCACAATCTCATGTAGAACTGATACTGACACCACCGCTTAGAGGGTTACGAGCAATGGGGTATTTTCTAGGGGAAAGGACGGTGACTGAGGCTTTCGAAGTCCCTTTGGCTCTCTCCCCTGTGGACCTCAATAGCCAACACTTGAGCAGTAGCCTTTTTATCTCAGGAGAACTAATGGATCTATTTTGAATCAGCACGTGTTCAAATTCTTTTGCGATTCCAGGAGGAGATGAGAAGTACAAAGTGTAATTATAGAATTATCATTGTCCCCATTATCTCCAATCAGCACATCATTCGCAGTGACAGTTTCTAAGAACTTTATATGGGAAAAATGTAATCTCCAGCGCAAATAGAGGGCCGCCAGGTCTGCTCCTAGGTCCCCTTTAGGATTACAGATGCAAGTCACCATCTAGACCCTGCGGTCCCCTGGAGAGGGCAGGGAACACCACTGCCATTTGCTGAATTTAAAGAAATGGAAACATCATAAGGCTACACTAGGGAAATGACTCCGTGATCTTGAGATAACCAGTCAATTCAGAGTCAGAGAAAAAATCCTTCTACTTTGATGTTGCGCCATCAACACACAAAATAGCCAGAGCCACAGAAAGAACACAGAGCAAAAGGAAGAAATGCTTTAGCTCCTCTAAGAGTCCTTTCATATTGAGTTAGGCATTGTTTAATCTAGAAGACTGATTTTTCAAAGAATCTTGCCATTTCTGATTTCAAAGCACGTAAAATAGTGGCTACTTCACCTATTTCTCAGCTCCAGCCTCATCTTGGGATTAGGCTCTCTGTAGATCCCAGAGGGCTTGAGGGAGGCTGTGATAAAGTGGGAAAGACCTAAGGATTTGGGGTCGGGCAAACCTGAACTCACATCCCGATTCTGTCATTTATTAGCTGTGTAAGAAAAACCCCTTCACCCCTTTGAGCCTCACCTTTCCTTCTTTGGAAAAAAATGTCTCTTGCCAAAGTGTTATGGTGAAGATTCGATGAAATTAACTGCCATAATATGTTAAAGGACTTAGCAAGAGCCCAGTGGATGCGAAGTGGTAGCTATCAGCGTAATCAGCCTTCAAGAGGACAGTGAGTGCTCATTTTCAAGAAGGATTTTGCAGAAAGGGCCACTTTCATTAAGCCATCTTCCCAAATTCTTTAATCCTGATTTGAAGGAAGGATGACATGAGGAGGCAGGGGGGGAAAAAAAGAGACAGTGGGCATGAAATATCATAGACTCCACTAACAATAAAGTACCTAAGTCTGAGTTTGCTGATAAGAATAATTTAAACTTGCAGCATTCATGAGATGCACTATGTTTATTGGGATGTACGTGTGTCCCTCCAGGTGGCTGAGAATTCCTGGAGGACAGGGATAGCATCTTCTTCTTCTGCTGCTTCTTCTCTCCCCAGCTTAATATTTGGCATTTACTGGATAATAAATGTCTGTTGAATGAATGGACAAAGAAAAGTGGGAAAGGAGATGTGAATCCTAACCAGTAGAAATCTCAGCCATTCTTCCCAGGCTCCATGTCCTGTCTCTGCAATTAGACCCATCAGGGTGTGAGCCCAAACTCCTAGGGAATGTCAAGCTTCCCTGGGGCTCTGCAGACCAGACGTGACAAAGGGCTGGACAGCTCCCCGGGAACCTGCATGGGCTGGCTTCCGGCAAAGCAGAGGAGCTCAGAGTGAGTAGTCCCTAGTCTCCAGGGCTGTGGCTCAGCTCCCTTCCTCCCCTCCTGACTTCCATCATGGGTCAGCTCCTGGCCTGAAATATCATTTCATCTTCAGGTATGGGTTGATAGAGCCATGACTTTCCAACACTGTTCCAAAGAGGCCGAAGCACCTCTGAGGGGCGGTGCAGGCTGGGATCAGACCCCATCCCTACTTTCCTTGCCCCTCCTCGCCACACCTCTGCCCAGCCTGCATTTCTCGAGGCGTAGTAGCTCCTCTCTCATCAGGTGTAAATTCTGGTCACCCACCTGTGATTTCATTAGGAAAAGTATAGTGCCATTTTCATTTTCTTTTTTAGCCACTGCACTAAATGAATGTCACCTCCCATTCTATGGTAAAACGAAGCCTGCAGCTGCAAAGACACTCAGAATAACATGCTTTTCTGTTCACTGCCACTAACTGCACTTTCTGTCCCTCAATCGTCACAACAGACCCCTGAGGTGGGCGTAAAGATCCCTGTTTTCAGATGAAAACACCAAGGCTAAAGAGGTGAAGTTTATTTCGGTGGCCACTCTGTTTCAGACAGTCTATGGCACGCACAGCTAGTGCTGGAAACCAGGTCTGAAAAAAACAGAAACGAAGGGAGGAGAGAGAAGAGAAACAGAAATTCTCCGCTATAAAATAACAATCATTTATGCAATCAGCATTTGTTGAAATCCAGCCTGTGCCTACGGACATGATCTTTGAATTTGCTTTGTTTCTTGGTGAATGACTTCGAAGCCATTCTAATAAAGGAAGAATTTAAATGAACAACAGTAGGTGATCTGTGACTAACCCTAGGTGTACTTTCGGAGCCGAACGGATTTGCAAATAAGGGTATTAGAGGACATCTGCTTGAGGAAAGTGACAGGCACTGGCACCTCACCTGCTGGTTGATGACTCCACGTGATTTCAACAATGATTTCAAATATTGCACTTTCAGTCACTGTGACTTAAGTATGAAATTGGTTCTCCCTAAAACTCCCCTGAGGCCTGAACCATAATCATTCCCATGACCACACGGGGAGACGCTTGGATTTACAATGTATCGACCATTCCCAGCATAGTTTATAAATCTATCTCAGGATTTCTCAGCAATAGAAGTGCACTTATTATTTGCATTCCCTTCACTTTTTATCCAGAAGATTGGATGGTGACCTGTCCTGCAAAACAGTCACCTATTCTTTGGACCCACCACCTAAACTAAAATCCATGAACAATGAGACTATTTTCTTGGGTGAGGCTTGATCGTTCAACATAATAAAATGTCAGATACTTCCCCTCATAAAGGACTCAGTCTTTTTCTTGTTTTTATTTTTTTATTTCAAAGTATTACAGGGGTACAAACGCTTTGGTTACATAAATTGCCTTTGCACCACCTGAGTCACAGCTACAAGCACGCCCATCCCCCAGACAGCGCACACCGCACCCGTTAGGTGTGAGTTTACCCATCCCTTCCTCCCCACCATGACCTGCCCAACACCCGATGAATGTTACTTCAATATGTGCACATAAGTTTTGATTGATTAGTACCAACTTAATGGTGGGTACATGTGGTGTTTGTTTTTCTATTCTTGTGATACTTCACTTAGAAGAATGGGCTCCAGCTCCAACCAGGATAATGCACAAGGTATTCATTCACCATTTTTTTTTATGCATGAGTAGTACTCCACGGTATACATATACCATATTTTATTAATCCACTCATGTATTGATGGGCACTTGGGTTGTTTCCACATCTTTGCAATTGTGAGTTGTGCTGCTATAAGGATTCTTTTCCCCAGTGTATGTTGTGTCTGCTTTGTCAAAGATCAGATGGCCATAAGAGGATGGTTTTATACCTGGGTTCTCAGTCCTATTCCATTGGTTTATGTGTCTAGTCTTTTTCTTCTTTTTTTTTTTTTTTGTTGTTGTTGAGACAGAGTCTCACTTTGTTGCCCAGGCTAGAGTGAGTGCCGTGGCGTCAGCTTAGCTCACAGCAACCTCAGACTCCTCGGCTTAAGCGATCCTACTGCCTCAGCCTCCCGAGTAGCTGGGACTACAGGCATGCGCCACTATGCCCGGCTAATTTTTTCTATATAGATTTTTAGTTGTCCATATAATGTCTTTCTATTTTTAGTAGAGACGGGGTCTCGCTCAGGCTGGTCTCGAACTCCTGACCTTGAGCAATCCACCCGCCTCGGCCTCCCAGAGTGCTAGGATTACAGGCGTGAGCCACCGCGCCCGGCTAGTCTTTTTCTTCTTAAAGCAGCATTTGTCAAAATACTTTCCATGGAACTAAAGTTCTATCAAGCACATCCCTAAAAGAAAATTCTGTGGTCTAATAAATTTGGAAAATACTAGGTAATTGGAGCTCCCGCTTAGATATTTACTATAGCCACATATCTTGTAAACACGACGATATTTGCCCAGTTTTTGAGTGATGTCTGTTAACACCCCCACAATGAACGTTCTGTTGAATGCACTTTGGGAAAGCCTATTTTTCAAGAACGTTCGGGAATATGAAAGCTCTTAACAATAAACCCATTCACAAAATCACACCAATAAATACTCAAGGAGTCCCTGAGGCAGGTCAGGCACCGTTGTAGGTGCTACGACAGCCAGCGAATGGGACCGGGAAAGCCGCCGCCCTCTCAGAGCGTCTTCTTAAGTTGGGGGACAGATAATACAAAAATACAGAGTATAGGCCAGGCACAGGGGCTCATACCTATAATCCCAGCACTTCGGGAGGCTGGGGTATGAGGGAGGATCACTTGAGGCCAGGGGTTCAAGGCTGCAGTGAGCTGTGATTGGGCCACTGCACTCCAGCCTGGGCAGCAGAGTGAGACCCCATCTCTAAAAAAAAAAAAAAAAAAAAAAAGGATAAAATAACATCAGGAGGTAACAGACACTTATTTGAAGAAAAATAAAGGAGAGTAAGAGAGTGGGGGATTATTATAGGCTGCTCTGGGCAGGTCTCTGTAAGAAGGCTACTTGTTTAGGCAGAGACCTGGACAAAGTCAGGAAGCAGCAAACAAAAGACAGGAAGGAAGGGAGACCACGGTGGCTGCCCGTGCGGCAGGCTGGCGCGTGGCTCGGCACTGCCATCTTGGGGGCTGGCACGGGCTGGCACCGAGTCTGGGTCCCCGACTCAGGGGCGCCGAGGTTCGAAGGCGCGGAAGGGCGCACGTGCACGATCGCTTCCCGAGCTGCTCTTGCCTTGAACGGGAGCGCGACAGAGACGATCAGAGGGAACCCTACGGTGGAGCTCGGTGCTGAGGTCGCCTCCCTTGGCTCCTTGTCACTTCCTGCGGTGTCGTCTGCGTCTGCGCTTCTGTCGCGCCGCTCTCAGAGCCCGGCTACCTTGTCCTGAGGTCCCGGGACACCCTCACCCGCTTGGCCACCGTGAGCAAGTCACCTAACCTCTCCGTACCTCAGTCCCCCCGCTGTAAAATAAAATAAAATAAAATAAAATAAAATAAAAGGACTAGTCCGTAGGGTTGTCTTTAAGGTTGAAAGAGCTAATATGCATAAAGCATTTAGAGGCAGTGCCTGATACACAAAAAGCTGTCAACAAACATCCTATGTGTCTGCATCCGTGTGTGTGTGTGTGTGTGTGTGTGTGTGTGTGCGTGTCACAGACAGCGTGGGGGGGGGGGGGACGGGGAAGGGAATGGGCAAAAAAATCTCCGAAGTCTCTTCTGGCTCCGAACACGGATTTTTGATTTCATGTTTTGTCTGGCGCTCTGCGTAGCGAGCTGTGCACGAGGCAATCGATACCTATAAGTGGATCTGATTCCCATTTTCCTGTCTGCTCCTGCAGGAGAGGAAGCTGAGGCCAGGCGTGGACTGACTGGTCAGGAAATTAACCCTTATGTTGGCAGGGACCGGGATTATTTGAACAGCAGCCTCAGGACAAATGTGAAGTCACCCCAAGTACAGAAGAGCGATTTCTCACAGTGACAATGAAGCTCTCTTTATTTGCTTCTGCTAATTAAAAAATCAAAGCCAAAGATACTTAGGCCCTACAGTTAAAATGCCATGGCTCTATGGTGGCTTATTGAGTTCTCTTATGAAATAAGCTCTAAAATGTTACCCGTCGTCATTCATAAGACAAAATCTTCTTTGTCTTCTTTTGAGCTTTACAGTTCATCTTGAAGATCAGTGTTTATGTTCTGTTCTCTAGTTCAGGCAGTAACCTTTGGCCAGAAGAAATAAAATTCTGGCTTTCTGACTCACACGTGTTTTGTCTTTAGCCAAAAAGGAAAATACGTTTTATTTAAAATTGACAATTATTGGTCACTTCCATTTTATCGTCAGTTCTCTTCTGACCTCTTTAGAGGTAGCCCTCTATATAAAACTGCCCGTCAGAATTCTCCATCTGAACGCCTCCTCCACAAACAGTATTTAAAAAGTTAAATTCATCATCTTTCCTTGCAAATATGCTCTGTCCTGCATCCCCAGGATTCTCTATCTCTGGAGCTGACACGGTTCTCCCCGCTGCCTCATCCAATCAACAAGTCCCACCAGTTTTGCCTTTTTAATATCGCTCAACTACTCTTCAAATCCATTGTCTCTTTTCTAACACCCTCCCCATTCCCCAGCTCATAACCAGATGTTAAACAGATTACTGCAGGAACCTCCTATATGGTCTTCCTGGCTCCATCCAGCCTGTGACCCTCAAATCCATTCCCCACATGGATGTCAGAGTATCTTCCTAAAATGAAAATCTGACCCTGTCCCTCTTATGCCTAAACCCTTCTCTGGCTGCTCTTAGGATCGAGTCTGAACTCCTGACCACGGGACACAGGCCTGCATGTTCTGGCCACGGCTTGTCTACCACGTCTGTGATCACTCCCATCCCCACGTCAATATTCCCTATCATGGGTCAAGCATAAGGGCTTTACAGACATTTTTGCTAAGCTCACACCAAATTTTTCAGGCTTTATGCCCATCGTATAAAGAAATTTCAGCTTATAGAGTTTAAGTAACATTTCTAAAGCCACATGGCTAGTGGTTCAAAACTAGTTCTATCTACTCCAAAGTCTATTTTTCCTCGTGATACTATACTGCCTCTCCGTGGATAGAGATAGAGATCACATATTAATAACATTTGCACACAGTTGGAAAATTGTTAGGAAAAGAGGCTAAGATGATTAATAAAATAAAGAGCCAAATGATCTCAACAACCTGAAATAATTGGCTGGCACCAACTTGAATAGCTCCCTGAGGGCAAAGTTCAAAGTACTATATTTGGGAGTTTTAGAAAAAATTAGTTTTATGCATTCAGAATCAAGGAGATCTGTTCTGGTGCAGTTTATTTGAAATTTTCCTCAGCATTTTAGTGGTCAGTGTGTTCCCTGTATCTCTCAGGGTCCTGGCAGGAAATGGTTGCACTCTCAAAGGGCTGACTAGGAAGAGTTTAATGAAGGCTCTGTGTATAGGGTTAGAGAAACCAGCTTGAAATGGTGAAGCACCCAGGGGCTGGCACCATGGCTTCCCGACAGGAGGTGAGGCCATGGGTAGAAAGACACACTCATTATTTTTTTAAATGATTCAATACCTCTTTGCTCTTACTTTCAAAATTTCTGCTGGGCCTCCCATTGGCCAAACTCAACCAGAATCTAGAGAGCTGGGAAACCTGAATGGTACATTCGGTAGAGGTCAGCCTCCTAGGGGGTTTTGCAAGGACAAAGGTGGAGAATTTATCTGGTGGGGAAGCAAATGAATATCTATCACATTGACTTTCCTCCAACAGAATGACTCTGATGCTATAATAGCAACGCTAATTCAGCCTCAGGGTCTATTACAGGCGAACATATTCTAGGTCTTAATCATCAGAAATCACAATCCTATTGTCTTCGGTACAGACCAGAACACACTTGGATTTCATGATCAGTATGAATGCCTCACAGAGAAGGAAACTGACACCCAGGAAGCACATCCTGAGAAAGCCAGCTGGTATGTCGACTATTACAAAATCTAGGGTAGAGAAGATTGAGGAAGACAAGGATGAAGGCTAATCTGTGGTGGTCCAGAAAGCAGACATTGGACACATGCAACAGACTTACTGGGAAGCAGAATTTATCTCAATATAAGCAATACGTTCCTGATCTCTAGAAATATCCATCAGTGAAATGGATTGCAAATGAAAAAAGTAATCCTGTCACTTATAGAATTCAATCATAGGTGAGGATGCCACCTGCCGTTGGGGCTACTGTAGAAGAAATTCCTGCCTGTAGCATAACATTGGGTGGAAGAGAACTTCATGCCCCCCACAGCTCTATGGTTCTGACTCTGCCAGTACCAAACACACCAAAATCCACTTAAGAAAACAACTGTCCTTCACACTAGACCCATATGGACGGACCTGGAATTCTGAAATTGCTCCAGTGTCTTCCCTGCTACTAACACATTAAATGATTAATCCCTTCATATCGATCCTTGAATTTTGTTACTTCCCAAAGAGACTAATGGGTGGTAACCAAATATCCTGAGGCATTCCTCATTCCAGAAGATCTTCAAGAAAAAAATTCTGTGGTGATAACACAGATAACTGATCATAATCTACTCAGTGAAAAAAGTTTATGAAAGCATGTGTGTGTATATACAGTCTACAGAGAGAGTTGAAAATATATATACCCAAAGAAATAAGTTATCTTTAACTAGTGGAATTAATAGCTGCCTTCTAGTTTCTTCTTTTTGTTTACTATATTTTCTGCAATAAACATGTATTTTTAACAAGAAAAACATCTCTTCGGAGGTGCTTTTAAATTTTCTTTGTTTAAGAGCACGGGAGACTACATAACTACATGGCCAGGTAGACTTCTAGAAAACTTGACTGCTTCGGAAGGTTGACACATCCTTACTGCCTCCGCAGTTTGGAGTCTGACCTAGAGGAGGACATAAAAATGTTGATTTGAACCCTGGCTTGGGGGTGACATTTTCACTGCTGAGGCAGTTTCATGGCTCATGAATTGAAGAAATGACTTCAGCAATGCAGGCATTAAAAACAGAAAGCACAAGTGATCCAAGACAGGTGATGGGGAACAAAGAGCAAATCGGGCGAAGCAGTGGCCTTTACAAAACACACAAATTAATTACCTTTTGAAATGAAGCTGCGCTCTGCTCTGCTCCCCAAACTCCCTTATGCAATTATAACTTAAAAGGGCTCATTTTATAAAACCCAAGGGTTCCAAGTTTTGTGCCAAGGGCAGGGTGGAGGGAGCGGTCAGTCCCCATGGAAGCAAGAAGGCATTGTCTGAAAAGAATTTAAAAACAATAACTGATAGTTGGGTGGGGGGAAGAATATGTATTCCTCTAACTAGAAATAGAGTCAATGGGTCACCCTGACAAGGAAGGGACAATTTCTGTTAGCACAACATACCATCTTCACTGGATTTTAGGGTCATATTGCTTTTTTTTTTTTTCACTTAAAACATATGCACCCAAAATTTTCTCAGTTCTTTGAAGAGCTAGTTTATATTTTTCCTTTATTCATGCCTACATTTACATGCAACTTTTCTTGATCCCCCAAGGACAAACATTTTTAAGATAAATTTTATTTCTTATATGCTGTATATCCTTTTCCAGGTTGTCTTATAATATTTTATGCCATTGTGCTATTAGAATTTTATCACCTTGATATTGCAAAACTAAGTACTTTCTCTATTATATCTCTGATTATATAAGGATAGCATGCCTACAGATTGCACAGGGCTTGAAATACCTCCAAAAATGCGTGCTCTCCCTCTTCATTCATATGACATTTTTAGTTTTGGAATTCTTTTCCGTCAAGGTTGAATCCCAGGTACAGAGGAAACACTCAAATGAACAATTCTATTATTGCAATCCTATTGTTCTAGTTCAACTGGATTTATCCCATTTTAACCACAATGAAATCAAGACCAAAAAAAGCGTACTTTTGATTTACAGACTCATATCAACTCCAAAATTCCAACACTACACAAATAGCAGTGGGAAACACCCAGGCATTGAAAATACTAGAACATGAGTTCCAGTAGAATCCAGTAATAACTCATTTAAAAGTAAACTTTTACAGCATTTTTCTTCTTCCAGTATTCCTCATATATAATGAGCCATCGCTGGCGTTACCAGGTAGTAAAAGAAGCTGCTGAAGGGAGGTAGAACCATCCTGCCGACTCCTAGGGCTCTGATCACGCCCCTTTCAAGTTAGCTTATTTATGAAAACTTAGCTCTACGGTGGGAACAATATTTTCACCAACAAAGTTGTTTAGTACAGTTTCATTTTGTGAATTTTAATCGGAGTAGTGAATCACTTCACATAAATGAACACAACCTCAGATTTCTGCCCCAGCTTCCTGTTCCCTGCAATAATTATAGACATACTTTTTTCAACTTTGCAACGCTCCTCTGCGGAGTGGGATTTTCAGAACACTCCGGCTGATAAAAGCAGCCCAGCGACGGAGGTGTGCTGAGCACCATTGTGTGATGGGATAGGCCCAGGTCATCACCCGGCATCAAGCAACAATCACAGGCAGCCCGCCTCTTAAGCACCTTTACGCGCTGGAGACATGCACTTAAGCGAAGCAACGAGCGTTCTGCCTGTTGACATAATTGCCTTGGCCCAGAGAGGACTAATGGTTACTCAGGATGAGGAAACGGGAGTAAGATGTGAGGCCCCGGTTTGTGGCTAATCGAAGATTAATGAAGTTTTAGTGCCATTCGCTAAGTGTTAAATCACAAATGGGTAATTTCCAGGCAGAACTACATCCGTGCTTGGATTTCACTCCAGTTCCCAGGGGAAATGTGTGATGCTGGGCAGCATCGCTTTTCGCTGCTCAGACAAATCCCAGAGAGTTGCAAAATGTGAGGACTAAGAATGCTCTTTTTTTCCCCTTCACTGCTTAAAACTATGATTGGCCCTTGATATTCTTATATTTGGCTTATTAAAGAATGTCAAATGTTATGAATTACCAATAACAGTCTTTGTCAGCACACAAGTAGAGCCCATAATTAGTCTCATATTAGGCTTCCTAATGAATCTACCATGCAAGTAATTCATTGTCATGTTGAAACTGTCTTGCTTCCCCGTTTTCCCAATTCTGCACTCCAGCAAATATAAAAATTTGCATTTGTTCATGAATTCACTAACAGTGGTGGATTGGATTATTGGCCCCAGTTGTTCATCCCTCCGTGAATCTATAATTTCTGCCATGTAAATTGGAAGTTCTTTGAGTAAACTTCCCCCACTCATAACATTGGGCTTGGCCATGTAACTCCCTTTGGCTAAGTGAATGGAGGCAACAGTGATTGCTAGTTCTGTGCATCAACTTTAAGAGGCTACGTGTGTTTTCCTGTTCCCTCGTGGGCTTTCGCCATTGCCAGGAGAAGAACATACCCCAGCTGGCCTGCTAGCCCAAGGAGGGTGCGAGGCACGTGGAACAGAGCTGTACCCAGCCCGCAGCTGACAGCCAGGCTCAGCTGAGCCGAGAGTAGATCAGCCCAGGGCCAGCTGGCCCACGGCTCCCCAGCAAGAGTGAGGTAGTTGTTTGAAGCTGCTGAATTTGGGGATGGTTTGTCAAGCAGCCAAAGCTAACCGAGCCATCATTTATTGAGCCTCTGCTATATTCCAGACATGGGTCAGGAGCAGGGCGTACAGAGATATGCAGAACGTAAGTCCTGGCCCTCCGGGAGGGTCCAGTCGCACCTGAAGGTTCTGTCCCTTCACAGTGAGCTACTTCGGTCTGAGAGGAGGGTGCAGAGGGCCTGGCTTTCAGACTCCAGCTTCCGGCTTATCTCATGAGTTCAGCAGGCTTCATGGAAATGGCGCCTGCCACTGTACCGAGAGAGAAATCTAATGAAGCGGTTATGAGAATGCTTATGAAAGTTTGGGTTGTAGTCCAAACTTTAGCAGCCGCTTTTTCCAAGAATTAGTTTTATTCACCAAAACAAAACAAAGTCACTAACAGAGCCCTTTGAACCTGAGGTTCTCAAAAAGCTACAAAAAAATCATGATGAGAAGTGAGTGGCTTTATTTTCCTTGGAAATTCAGAATCCTCAGGGATTCAGTCTGTCTGGGATGTGGCACCTGAACCTGCAATTTTCATGTCCCTCCCCTCTCCCTTGGTCCCATAAAATTAAGTCTATAGCTACTGTTTCAGAAACCCTGCTCAAAGTGGCAAACTTCTTAGGGATATTTAAGATGTAATTTGGCATGAGCTCATATGGACCTCATCCTACGTTTCTGATTGGCAGAGCTCTTCATCCAGGTCCTGAATTTCTACAAGCTTCCTTGCTCCACTTTTCAACACATCTCACCTTGTTTCCTGATCCCTGCCCGAACTCTGGAGATCGCTGTGCCGGCTACAGTGCGGATGGTTGTCCTCCCAAATCTCATGTTGAAATTCGGTCCCAGTGTCGGAGGTGGGGCATAATGGAAGGTGTTTGAGTCATGTGAGCAGGATCTCTCATGGGTAGACTGACGCCCTCCCTGGGATGGCGGGGAGCGAGTGGGTTCTCACCTTGTTAATGCCCACAAGAGCTGGTTGTTAAAAAGAGCCCAGCGCCTGCCCCCCTCTCTTGCGCCTTCTCTTGCCACGTGATCTCGGCACACGCCAGCTCTCCTTCACCTTCCACCACGAGTGGAAGCAGCCTGAAGCTTTCACCAGATGCCCAGTCTTCCAACCAGCAGAATTACGAGCCAAATACCCAGACTCAGGTATTCCTTTAGAGCAAATGAACCAAGACAGTGCCCTATGAATGTTTTTTGAATACACTGATAAGCTTGTCACCACCAGATCTGAGCACTGGCCCCGTTCTGCGAGCCCGCTGCTCTTAGCCATCTATATCTAGGTTCTGAATCCTCCTCATTCCTTCCTCCCCCAGCCCACCTGTCTGCCTCTGGTTGCCTGACACTCAGGGCTGACATTCTGAGCTGCGTGTTCACGAGGATCTATAGCCAGTGGGACATCAGATCCCAGACCAGCTCCTTTGCTATTAGTGAGGCTGGTCTGAATTCTCACAGCTTCAACGCATCTTAACACATCTTAAGGAGGAAGGGAGGTGGGAGGTTTCCATTTGTAAATAAGGACTGGCCACCTGTGAATAGGCCAGGACAAAAAAGAATCAAACGCCATCTCAGAAAAGTAGACAGTCAGAAAAGTCGACAGTCACAGTGTAGCCGACGTGTTTACAATGAAGATCTAAATCACTTAGAATTACTGAACTGTAGTCTGGAATACGGAGCTGCTGGCTGTTTAATAGGGATCAATAAATAATTTCAGCGCATAGTGAAATTAAAACTCTGCGTTGCCATCTGGAACTCCATGTTCACAGGCTGATTAGAAACCAGCTAGCTGATTTTTAATTATATTTCTCCATTGCCTATTTTAAAACAATTCCACAATATCCGAGGCACAAAAGAACTTTTTTAAAAAAAAAAAAAAAGACACATAAGAGAGAATGAGGTTCAAGCCTGGTTTGCGTGTAGAGGAGATGCTCTCGGATATACAACAGGAATAATTTGTTTTATGTTGTTTTCATAAATGGAATTTTCTGTTTAGTGACCTCTCTTAACTCTGGGATTCTGCCTTTTTAGATGTTGCTTGACATTATCACTTACATTCAAATAAAAGGTTATTGAGGGACATCCTTTACCAAGAATATACATGAGCAAAGAGCTGCGTGTATGTCCAATGGTAGTAGATCAAATGACAGTGTTAATTCAGTCAGGAAGGTTGTCATTTAGAGGAATCCTATGACAAATTCTTTTGAAAAATCAAAAAATCCTCTTAAAATATATAAATGATAATTATCCTTTATATTTCATGGTAAATACAAGTTTCATATGGATGCACGTAACACTTTTCTGTACCTAACGGCACATGTAAGTTTCTATTTGTTCTAGCACTTGTATGTAGCTTTATTATTTCTCTGGCCCATCCGTTCACTCTTCTAGTGATAATTGAATTCCATCAGCACCTTTCTAATGCCTTGAGCAAAACAGGCACTTGTTTTTGTTATGAGTGACTATCTGGAGGGTACAATTCATTTTGTTTAATACAGAAGCCAGGGGACATAGGCCTCTCTTTGGTACCAAGAGGTGACACCCACTGAAAACATGAATCAACTTTGAAAAGGGTTTACCTGTGTTGAAGAATGACAGATCGATTGATGGTATTATCGAAATGCCCGATACGCGTTAGGCACTTAGTACACCTTTGCTGAACAGATCTGATCTGGGCTATAACTGGGTACAAGGGGTTATGAGAACACAATGAGAGGAAGATTCTATATGACAAAGAATCACAGCCATCTTTCTGAAGAACGATTTCATACAGCCACAGGCCACTTGGACTGGGATTTGGAAAATAATAGCTAATAGGGTGTGGGTCTGGATCTCAACTTTCCAGGTATAGTTTTCTTTCCAAAAGTTAGAACTCTGTCAACCAGATATATGGGAAGAAAATTCAAGGACAGACGAAGGAAGCAGAATGGCACGGACGTTTGAAAGCACAGCGTCTACCCAGGAAATGAAGATCAGTGACCAGGAGGGAAGAAACGTGTGCATGTTGTGGGGAAAGGGGAGAGGAAATGCAGATTGGTGGCACAGCCGCTTGCTGTGGTGCAGTCAAGTGAGGGACACTCTACGAAGAGGTCAGGGGGGCCCTGAAGAATGGACGGCCGTGGACCAGCAGCAAGGGGGGGAAGACGCAGCACAGCGAGGGAGGAAGAGATCATGATGGCCCAGAAACTCGCAAATGGCGGTAGAGATTGTACTGGGGTCCACGGACACGTGAGAAAAGGGCCAGATGACGGCAGCTTTCCCAAGGTCAAGTTGCGAAACTTGGAACGCTGAACAGTAATAGGGAGACAGTCAAGATTCTTGAGCTTGAATGATACGATGAAAAAAATGGGTACAAATTGACAGTTCTCAAATTTAAGATATCAAGCATATTTTAAATTTCTGCTTTGTTCCCAAAATATATCACTGTCATAAAGCTTTCTCATGATCCAAGACCTGCTAAAAATAAAGACCCTGTATGTACACATTGAGTATTAAACTAAGTGAATTATATTTATCATAATTTGCTAATTTTTTCTTTAGATACTCAATGTGAAGTATCACAATGATCACATATTAATTAGAATTGGAGGACTTTTTGTTTTTGCTAAGGCTTGGAAAATGGTTTGTAAATAGTTATTTGGTAAGTTGATGAAATATTAGCATGCCAGATGGTGGAAGAAATAAAATATACAATCACTGCATAAAGTTCCAGAAACACTTTATTTAAAAATGGAATTGTAAATGCATAACAAAATAACATAAGTAATAAATGTAACAAAAATAAATAAGGAGAATAATGTATTCATACAAAATAAAAATAACATAGTAAAGGCCAAATGTTTATAATTGAACAAAAACCGTGTAAACACTTAAACAATAATGTAAGTAGAGTAGATTCTAATATTTTCCTAAACTCCTTACCTTCTACTTCCTTGTGGATATAATCAGTACCCAAATATTAAATAAAAGAGGGAACAGTGGTGATTATTTTCTTCAACTTTTTCTTCAAATGGATTGACCCTGTTTTAATGTTTCATTTATTCCTTCAGAGCATTTATGTCTTTCCATTTATGTTCTTTAAAACCTTTTTTTCAGTCTTCCTTTATTAGATAGAATGGGGAATTTAGCTTTACAAGGAGAATAGTTCGTTTACCTTTTTTTTAATTTAAAGAAAAATACGAGATCCATTATACAACAGACTTTTGTTTTTACATCTCTACAAAATTTTTTTTGCATCTTTATTAACTGGTTCAACAGTACAGGATTTTGAAAATCCTGAAAAGTTCTGAAGTGTAAATTTACTTTGTTTCTTCAAATAAATGCAGCAGAGGATACTGCTGAAATATTAAAGACCATTTCATAAAAGTTGGAAAAGTTGCAGTCTAACCATTGTAGACTGAAGGGGGCATGTGAAAAACTGAGCTCTGCTAATATTATTTAATTGAATTAAGATACACCCACATTATAGTGTTCTGGAAACACAAAGATAATTACTTTCTTTTAAAACTCATCCAAATGTGAACTTACTGGAAAGAGAAAAAACAAGTTTAAAGAAGATATTTTTCGTAGGCTTCCTGTTTAGTAGCACAGGCCCAAGCCTTCGTTGTCGTGTTGCAGGGTCCTTATAAATGTCTAAGACTGAAACAGGATTTACTATTGGGTCCTACAGGGAAACACACAGAAGCAATTCATTGCTTGGGAGTGAAACTATCAACTAATCTAATGACTACTAGTTCTCCAAGTTTCCTAACGAAGAAAATTTTAACCTCATGATCCTTTCAAGGGAAAAATTTTTTTCAACTGTCACATATAAACGTGGTAACACGGGATCAATATACATGTTCTTAGTTTTAAAAATATACTCCACCTAAACTATCTGTCTAGCTTAATCTTTCTAGTTATTGTTTAACCTAAAATGAGCGACAAAATCTTATTTCCATTAAAAAAAACTTGGGAAAAAAGTGCCAAATTGATCTTTTTGAAAGTGGAGTAAAACAGATACAGTATTAGCAATCTCCTATGTACAAAAAAAGACAGTTAATCCTTATTGATATATAGATATGTCCACCTACCACTCCCAGCAAATCTTAGTGCAAACATAATAGTTAATTTCCGTAAACCCCAAGACAATTTACGTAGCAACAAAGTTATATAAATCACATCTATGTTGGAAAAGTTTAGGACACAGACTGACTATTGTGAAAGTTCTGCCTTACTGTGGAGAGTACTATGTCATCGTGTCCAGCGGTAATGAGTACTAATATAAACCCTATCATTAAGAAGCAAATAGAATGGTTTAAGAAATCTGTACAGATGAAGCGGAAGTCCGTTTCAGGGAGCAGCTTGGCACAGGAGACATGGGGGTTCAGAAATGTTGGGTATTTAGTTTGCTTGTAGGTCACAGCATGGCTTAAAAAAAAAAAAACAAAGATCTATGAAGGGAAAGGATGCAATGATAAAATTCAACTTGAAAATCATGAAACCATGAAAGGCACAACTGCCACAATCTGCTTTTTCCTATGTGTGTATCAGGTGGTTATCTAAACTGATAGGACACTACTACATTATAGGTAAAAAAAAATAAATAAATAAAATTAAGACAACAGGGGTAACAAGATTGTAGTTGACCAAGCTGTCTTGTTTTGTATAAGTCAACACTGTGCTGCTTCCAATATTCCTAGTCATTCCACAGGTAAGTATTTTTTAACAATCAAGAGAAAGTCATTCATGTACTGTAACATCTTCCTCTTCCCCATCAGGGTTGAATCTATTGAAATGTATACTGAAATCGGCCTCAGTTTCAGCATTTTCAAACTCGGCTGAGACTGAGGTAGCAGCAGGATGAAGAGCCCTAGCTTCTGCTTGGCAAAGTGTTGGTGTCTGACCCGGGCTGCTGTGGTTATTCACAGGGCTGGACTTCTGTGCTGGCGGAGATGGCAAGATAGCACTGGGAAACCCCATGTTGTTCAGAGCCTCCAAAGTTCCATCTGGGTCAATCATGGCATTGATCGCTGAAGGGGGGGTAAAAAAGGATATGATTTTAGATATAGTTACATTCAGATATGAACATTAACATTGTTTATGATCTGGATAATATTTCAACTATCTGTTTCTATGTGATCTTAAATGTGGCTAATCCTTCCAATACTGTATTGAAAACCCCACTCTCAGTATAACCATTCTGTGGTTGATCTAGATTGTAGGTTACACAGACCTAAATGCTTTCCCGGGGTCTCTTGATAGGTCATTTATAGGCACGTAAGAGACGATAAAGTCCATTATTTGAAGATGAGGAATTCAAGAAAGATTGTTTTGAAATTTGCTTTCATTATCATGATAGGATAGTGAAAATATTGGTGGTGGTGATTTTTTTTTTTTTTTTTTTTTTAGAGACAGGGTCTTGCTCTTTGCCTCGGCTCTAGAGTATAGTGGCGTCATCGCAGTTCACTGCAAACTCAAACTACTGGGCTCAAGAGACCCTCCCGCCTCAGCCTCCTGAGTAGCTGGGACTATAGGTACATACCACCATACCCAGCTAATTTTTAAGTTTTTTTGTAGAGATGGCGTCTTGCTATATTGCCCAGACTGGTCTCAAACTCCTGGCCTCAAGCAATCCTCCTGCCCTGGCCTCTCAAAATGCTAGGATTATAGGCGTGATCCATCACGCCCAGCCTGGTTGTGATTCCTAATCAACACTCCTGCCCCTATTTATCACTCAGAGAATTGGGAGTTAGTTCCTGAGACAGGGTTCAGAGTAATCTCAGGGCTGGGGAGAAGAGAAGAACATCAGCACACTTTGAATGCTACCACAGCACGCTGTCGTTCACCCTGGTGAGAGTGCTAGGGATACAGCACAGTATGTCAGCTATACTGGTCCCCTCACAGCCTAGACACTAATATACAACAGCAGCCCTCAAAAGCCGAACAGACTTTGCTACCTCCGCAACACGGGCCAGTTACAGACCAGTTTTTCAATCTGAAAGATCTTTGGGTAGACAAGGGAAGTGCTCAGGCAGTGATTTTCAAGTTGGAATTGGGCAGAGTAGGGAATTGGAAGAAGACTCATTTAGCAGGTTCTTTTAAAAGTATACCTCCATTCTGCCAGCCAACAATCACTGTGTTAGCAAGCCGCTTGCACTCCTGGGGGTGTATCATAACTCTTAGGTGTGCTGGGGCTGAATACAGGTTAAGAATCACTTAGGTAGGATACACATATCATGCTTATCATTATTCAATAAATAAAGACTGAGCAGAATGAGCAGTTGACTCTGGAACCTGCTTGTTGTACCACTGGGAACTTTGAGGGCAAGACCTACATAGGCATTAATGAATGCATAATCTAGATTGGACACAAACCACCAAGATCCTTGTCAGAGTTCAGGCGGCAAAACAGAGTCTCTTTCATTTTCTTTACTCCTTTCTCTTCTGGTCCCTATGGTCAATATGTACTCATTTCTTGTGGCCTATCCAAGCAACTATTATTTGTCTTAGAATATAAGTTCATTTGAAGTTATGTCACCCATATAATTTAAGAATTGGCAAATCAAATAAATAATTCTAATTACCAATAAGCATCTTCAGCTGCATATCCACTTTAATATAATGTTTTAATATATTTTACATATAATTTATATATAATCTATATAATACTATAATTAGTTTATAACATCTAGCCTATTATTAAATCTAAGCACTAAAATATGCACAAGATTTAACTTTATTATATCTTAAATTTTTTATATTGGGTTTTAAAACTTCCTTTTTATGAGTAATGTGAATATATAGAACTGTATATACATGTCATCACATTTAACCAAATAATGTCCTAATAATAATAATATTTTAAGAAATACTACTTAGAATGCACTTATTCTAAATTATTAGTTCTTTATACCTAAAATTCAGTAGTAAATTTACCTTGTAGCTGCTTTTCAACTCTTTTCAGCTCCTGTAAGATAGAAGAAATCTCCTGGAAGGAAACCAATAACAAAAATTAGCTTACTTTAGTTAAAATGTTTTCGCTTGACAAGCAATGAATTTCACTTTCATTTTATTTGGAACACTTACTAATATTATTTATATGGTACTACATTAATAGCAACATGATATGAAATAATTATGATACCCATTAAACAAGATTCATATTAAAATCTTTGATAATGAAATAGAATAATTTTTCAATTAGGTAATAACAGTAGAAGACGAAAAGTTTAAGGTAATTCACTACTGTATAAACAAAGCTTTTTTTAATTTTTTTTTTGAGACAGAGTCTCCCTTTGTTGTCCAGGCTAGAGGCGAGTGGCATCATAGCTCACTGCAGCCTCAAACTCCTGGGCTTGAGTGATCCTCCTACCTCAGTCTCCTGAGTAGCTGGGAACACAGGCGTGTGCCACCACACCCAGATAATTTTTCTATTTTTTTGTAGAGACAGGGTTTCACTATGTTGCTCGGGCTGGTCTTGAATCCCTGGCCTAAAGCAATCCTCCTGCCTTGGCTTCCCAAAGTGCTAGGATTATAGGCATAAGCAACTGCCCCGGCCAAAAAATTTTTTAAAAATTTGTGTCAATCAACCTTGCAACAACTTTGTAAAAGAGCCAATGGATTTTTCTTTTTTGCAAAATGTATATAGCACAACCTCAATTACAGGATTACACTCTGAGCAATGAAAATCTATACAAATTCTTAATAAAAAAAGGAGAGAAGCATTGTATTAAGTAAATGGAAACAACTCATGTCAACTTAGTATTAATATTTAAGTTTGGTTCTTATTTCAAAATTGCATATCTGTAATGTATAATCATTAGAACAACAAGAAAACAAGATTCCTCCTTCTTACCCTCTGCAACTTTAAAACAATCCATATTTTTTAAAATCTGGTGATGGTCAGTTGAAGAATAAAATGTCCCAAATCTGTGCATTTACATCTTCTTTTACATAGGCAAATCAACAAGATAGCTCAAAAATAAGTGTTATCTTTCCCTTAAGATAAAATATTTTTATGTTTTAATCTTCAAGAAAAATTACCATACCATGCTTGAGGTTTTCACAATAGGGACTTCACTCTCAGCTCTTAACTTGCTTTCTATGTCATCCCAATTCCGATCTTTGTCTTTAAATAATATTCTATAAACCAAAAAACATAAGCATTTTACTTCTCATCTTTTAAAAACCTATTACATTTTTGTTAATAATACCAAAAACAATGTATTATTTCAAAGATACATAAGGGAATAAGAAAAACCCATCGCACGAACTGAGAATTAAACAATGAGCCAATAGTACAACTAATTCATGTATGTGAAAGATCTGTATCCAAAAAGTAACTGACTGGTTATTAATACATACATAAACTCTTTACTTTTATCTCATTCTTTATTGAAAACCAAACATAAAACAAATGTAAATAATGATATTACCCCAAAATGATAACTAGTATCTGTAATTAACGATATAGTCATACCCCCTTATTTGTGGTTTCCCTTTCTGTGGTTTCAGTTACTCGCAGTCAACTATGGTCTGAAAACATTACAGATTGTGAGAAAGAGAGAGATCACATCCACATAACTTTTATTACAGTATACTGCTATCATTGTTCTATTTTTAGTTATTGTTGTTAGTCTCCTCTTGTGCCTAATTTATAAATTAAACTTTATCATAGGTGTGTATAGGAAAAAACATAGTATGTATAGGTTTCTGTACTATCCATGCAGTGGGAGTGGGGGGTCTTGGAACAGACATATCTCCCCTGCAGATGAGGGAAAACTTCTGTGTCACTGCTACTTATAGAAAGAAAATGCAACTTTGTGCAGATAGAATATATGCAGTAGAAAAGTAAGATGAAAATAGGCTGAATTAGGTATAAACAACTATCTGATAAGACCTCTTTATATAGGAATAGGCATTTTATTGATCAAGCAAAGTATGAAGATTATTTTAAAAACTGAAAATTGGAGTACTTACTGTGCTTTTCTTTAAAAATCTTAATTCACATTAGTATATCTGTACATTTATGTTCCTTTTAGGAATTCAGACACTATTCTTTTGATAAAAACAATTCCCAATAAAGATAATTATTCTGTATTAGAAACTAAATTCAAACATCTTAACTTTTCAAGTACCACAAAATTTTGATTTGTCTTTCAAATGTAGTATATTTCTCTTCCTAATAAGTTATAATCTATGAGACATGATTCAGCAGTTTTAAAAATACTGGCCACTTTTTGGTTTCTTTTTAAATTTCTCCATTGAGCTTGGAAATCTAGTTGAACTGCCTTATATAAACATCAACGCTGTCAACATTAAGTAAGTAAATTATTACTACTGGAAGCTAGCTTATCAGTATTTAGGTAGTCAATGAAATTAATATTCGTATTGGTATTTCTTTCAAGGTCAATATGCCAGGCTCACTTAATTTAAAAATATGAAATTCATTAACTTCAAGTCAAGCCTGGAACATTTGCAATTACATGTAACTATGTTTAAGAAGGCAATAACAGGTCTAGAATCTGGTATAAGAACATTATTCTGACTTACTATTAACAGGCCAGGCACGATGGCTCACGCCTTGAGCCCAGGAGTTTGAGGTTGCAGTGAGCTACGATGACACCACTGTACTCTACCCAGGGCAAGAGTGTGGAATACAATTCACAAGCCAGTTCAGACATGTTTCATTAGATTTTAAATTTTAATTACAGGAATTAGAAATAAATTGACTTCCAGCATCAATGGATTTCTGAAGTACTATGTAGTAAGTCTATGTTTCGAATCACTAGTGAATTTAAAGTTGTGAAATAGTACGCGATAGATATTTACTTTGGGACAAATTTTTCCCAAGGTTAATACATTATTCATTCTAAAGATGGAAATTTAACCTTGAGAAAAAGCAAAAAAAAGTAAAGCAAGGTGATATATGGTTAAGAAAATAAACTCTCTCTCTATATGTACACGAATGAGAAATAATTTTATTTTCTTCTCTTCACAACCATCCTGTAAGCGGACAGTGAAAGTGTATTTATTCCTATGTAAGATGATGAAATTGGGGCCGGGAGACAACAGGTAGCTTGTTCAAGGCTGCACAGCAAGTGGCAAAGCTGAAACATACCCTCCAGTCTTCTGCCTATTAGGCTGGTCCTCTTCTCTCTACATTTTATTAGATTCTTCTCCCCCTGCCTCCCTTTTACCCTTCAAAAGCTCATTAATAAAGTCCTTACTTTTGCCAGCTCTCTTTTCAATGCCTTTTCTAGGAGTAGTCAAGCTAAAAAGAAACAAAGCTATTTCTTTCAACTATTCATTTCAACAAATATGTATGGAGTACATACTTCATGGAAAGGAACTTAAGTATATAATGTTCAATAAAACACAGGCATGATGCACGAGATTCAGGACAGTGAAAAGGTCAGATATTGAAAAACTTATTATAATTAAACATAAATACATAACAAAGGCATTTAAAAATGTGGAACTAAAAATTACACCAGATAGCATTGTAATTTTCAAGGGACAGTTACATAAATTTCCTGAGTCTTACAAGAGTTCACATACTGCCCTCTTCACAGATGAGGAAGATGAAACTAGAGTCAAGTCTGAGGTCTTATAAAAGCAGTTCTCAAAGTCTGTTCATTTAAAATATTTAGTATTATTTTGTGGAAAAGCAAAATGGTTCTGGTTGTTAATAAAATTAATCTAAGTGATTAGAGTAGTTAATTCTCAATTACAAAGGGGCTGATTATCTAGGACATTTATTTCGCTTTTTGTCCCCTTTCTGGTTATTGCTGATATCTAAAAAGCAACGAATCAAGTAGTGGCAGCAGTAAGATCCCATTCCACTGACTTCACCAGCTCCTAGTGGCTGTGGGAGCAGGCTTGAAAAAGTGGAACAGGCATTTGCTAATGTTAGCAAGGAGGTTGGAGTAACAAAAAGTACCTGATCTTTCCAGCTGTTTTATCTATAGATTGTCTTATCTTCTTAGAGAACTGAAAGACGGACGACAGCAGCAGATTATCGCCCATGACCTGAAACACCCAAAGAACAACATTACCAAGAACATTAGTTACAACTCACTATATTTAGGGGCATTTGGAATTTATGCTAACTTTAATTTAAAAAAAAAAATGAAAAATATAATTAATGTGTAAGTAAAATGAAAAAGTAAAAGAAACATTATTAACAAAGGGGTTCCTTTGTTAAATAACTTGTCCAAGTTTCCATATTATCTTGGTCATATCACTTTCAAAAAATAATCCATTTATCCTATCTTCAGTTACTGCCATAATCCTCTCTCTCATAGTTCCAATTCAAATTATAAAAGGGAAGATATAAATAACTTAGAGTGCTAAATTTATCATTCACCAAGTAATATGAATACAGAAATCAAGAGGAATACAACCTTTGTCCTCCAGGACAGAATCTAGTAAGAGAGATAATTTTTTAAAGTTTATTCAAAATAGTAAGTTTTTATGACACGGGCTGGTACCACCCCAGTTGAGATTTCCGGGAAAAACCAGGGTCAGCACAGTTCTGTAAAGAGCCAGAAAGTAAAGATTTTAGTGTTTGGGGTACATAGGGTCTCTGCCACAACTCAACTCTCCCGTTGCAGAGTAAAAGCAGCCATAGATAATACGCAAATGAATGGGCAGGGCCATGTGTAATAAAACTCTGTTTACAAAACAGGTGGCAGGTTGGATTTGGCCTGTGGGCTATGTAGTTCGCCAAGCCCTGGGCTAGACAATGAAGGGCAAAGCTAATGCACTATGCTAGAAAAAGGACTACATTTGAGTCCAGATGTGGGTTTCAAAATCAGCTCTTACACTCTCAGTATTGTATCCAGACTCTGTAAGAAAATCCAGAAAGTATAAGGCTTTGGAAGTCAAGAACCAGTGGAGGAGATAAAAGTACCAGATAGGCATTAGTAAGTTCCTGATATCAATCATCAATCTAGATGTTTCCATCTTCTTTAAAAATATATACTTTCTCCACATAGTTATATTTGAAAAGTTTGTCTTCCAAGACCTCAGGACAGAATGAGTACGGGTAAGATCAGAGAATGGGCTCTTTTCCTGATACCAAGAACAAATCGACTATCAGGCCAGGACAGAAGAACTGTGTTGTAAAACCATTTAGTATATTGCAAATGTACCTTTATATTTGGTCACATGCTTTTTTCCTTCAGGTGTATCTTTTTCTACCCAGTACTATTACAAACATACATAGTCTTACATACTAATTTCAGATCCTAATACCTGAACCCAGGAATTCACAAATATTAACCTATGATCAATGTCTTTGTGTCAACTATTCCTCTCTATTCTCTTCCTCTACCGACCTGCTAGGCCTGTACCACCTCTGTGTGTTGTTCTTCAATCAGTTCTTTCCATGGTGGTATTTGAAATAACCATTCTTAGTGAAGAAACTCCTTTATGTCTTTGAAATTTTCCCTAAACTCCTTTCATGTACTTTTCATTAACATGAACCTTTTCAATAAATCTCTCTTTCCTTGATTTCTCACTGCCACATTCATTTTTTAAAAAGAAAATTTAATAATTTTTATCCATGCTGGTCCGCAGGTACACAGAATTAACCATAATTCTTGGTTCATGACATGGTACAACTGAAACCATTTTTTCTTTCTTTCTCTTTAATAATGTAACAATGAATCTATCACCCAAAACAATAGCCAGGACCTACCAATAACCAATGTGGCAGAGCAGGTACTGTTCAAAATACTCACTCTGTTCCCTGGCCTTTGGTCTCAGTCATGTGACTTGCTTTGGCCAATGGAATGACAGTAGACATGATATAAGCAAAGATTTAAAATGTGCTTGCATGATGGGATTTGTTCTTTTGTGTTTCTAATATTACCATAACAAAAAACAAACCTAGTTAGCCCATTGATCCAAGCAATATTAGAGATAAATGGAGCAAATTTGGATCCAACTTGCAACTTTTATTATCTAGCTGAGCCTCACTGAGCAGTACCAGTTAATCTACAGGTGTGTCGTAAATAAATGCTTAGTGCTCTATGCCACTGAGATTTTTGTGGTTGCTGTTATGCAGAAAAACCCAACTAATGTATCTACCTCTATCACATGGTTTCTCCATCCTATCTCCCTGCCCCCCCTACAAATAAACATTATCCTGAATTTCATTCATCATTCCCTTGCTTTCCTTCTTATATCATTTCTGTTCTAAGTATATATTTCAATTTTTTAAAATTTATGACAAGGACATTATTATCTTTTGAGACTTACTTTTTTCACATTGTTGTATATTGTAGTTTATTTTGATTATAATTATTCAATTTATGAATATACCATTTTATACATTCACTTTTCTGCCAATATAAACACTTAGTTTCTAAGCTTTGTTATTGTTAGCAATACTGCTATAAATATTCTTTTGTATGACTTTTGTTATTAATGGTAAAATATTTCTCTTGCACATACACTAGTAGGAAAGCTACTAGTTCATGTGATATCTTTATATTCAACTTTAGGAGATAATGTCAAACTGTTTCCAGAGAGATGTACCAATTTAACCTCCACCAACAACATAAGAAAGCCTATGTATAGGCTGGGCACAGTGGCTCACATCTATAATCCTAACACTTTGGGAGGCAGAGGCAGGAGGATCGCTTGAGGTCAGGAGTTTAAGAGCAGCCTGGGCAACAGAGACACCCCCTGTCTCCACAAAATAAAAAGAAAGCCTAGTATCTACATCTTCTCTAATACTTAACTAACATTTTAAGACTTTTTAATTGTCAAAAATCGAATGATTATAATTTTGCTGTAGTCCTGAAATGCGTTCTCTGAACACTCATGAAGTTAAACATCTCTTCATATTTTGTAGGCCTTAGGTATTTCCTCTTTGGTGAAATGTTGTTCATGTCTTTTGCAGATTTTTCTATTGGGTTTTATCCTTTTTACTGATGGATAGGAGTTCCTTATATACCGATTATTAATCCTTTGTCAGCTATATGTTTTGCAAAAGTTCGTAACTTGTCTTTTCACATTCTTTAAAGTATTTTTTTGAAAACAAAAGTCCTTAATTTTAATATATTCAAATTTATTAATCTTATAAAGTCAGATTTTTTTGTGCCTTTTAAGAAATCATTCCCTAAGACAATATTTTTTTTTTACTGAAAGTTTTATAGTTTTCTGTTCATCATTTAAAAATTTTATTTATTTGGAATTATTTATACATGATGTGCTATCAGCATGAAATTTTATTGTTCCTCTGCCATATATTAAAGTGTACGGTTTACTTACTTCATCCCTACTCCAGGTTCTTCGCCTCGTAATTGTTAAGTGATCAGGAGGCTCTGCTGGTTGAGCTCTTGTATCACCAGACCGACCGTTGTTTCCTTCTGGTGTTTTAGAATGAACTAATGGAGGGATCTTTCGAAAGTTGAGGCTTTCATCGAAAACACGATCAACCAACTAATAGGACAAAAGCAAACTCTTATGAGAATAGAGTAATTTGAAAAAGTACAGATATTGGCATTGTAATTTTTATGATTAGACAGAAGTTATTCCATTCTCAAGTAGTAATAAAAGCATGACATCTTCAATAAACCAATTATTCTTTCTTTTTATAAGCATTTCAAAGGTATTTCCTTTATAAAATAGATGTTCATCTACACAGATTTTATTTTCAAAATTCTGAAATATGTAACTACGTTAAATTCAGTTCTTCCATGGATAAGGTTTTCTCCCAATGCAATACAGGTGGTAAATAGATAAAAGCTGAGCCATGTAGATGGACAATGAGTTCATTTTACTCACATTGCCTTACCAGTGTAAAATAATGTTTCTTTTTCTTTTAGTTTCCTATCTTGTTTTTTCCTTTTTTTCTCCCCAAATCCAGGTGCCAAATTTCTTCACAAGATACACAAATTGCAATTCCAATTAAGTTTACAAAAGGAAAAAGAATTTTAAATTCACAAAATAAATATTTTGGTCTTAGTCAAATAAACTTTTAACAATGCTATAGAAATCACATATTCTAGTAAAGATGATATACTGCCATCTACCGTGCAAATTATAGACATACAATACTAAGTAACTCAGGTTTACTGAAGAGGGAATAAATTCGAGTACAAAATTCTGAAACAAAACAAAAAAGGAAAAATGGAGTCTATTCAATGAAATGTTTGAGTAATTTTACTGGGTCTGAGTGAATGTATAATCATGTTAGGTAAAGTTTAGTTAGAAAGCTGAGAAAATAACATCTTTATCAGTTTAAATATACGAGAAGAATTGTGTATGTCTTGCCACCAAGAAGATCCTTTTGTTTTTCACCAATAAGGATGATTTTATAGATAGTTACAATTGATCAATGTGGTAACAAAACTCTACACAGATTGATGAAACATCATTTATTAAATTAGACAACACATGAAGGGAAAACAAAAAAGGTGACCATTAAAGAATCAGATTAAAGAAGGAATGTGACAAAAAGCAACCAAAGAAAATATTATCAGCACAGATTACCAGAATTAAATATGTCAAAAAGGCTAACCATTTTGGGCTATTTAGAACTATTTTATAAAATTAAGGAAGTGGAATCATCAATATCGGGGACTGATAAACTTTTTCTGTAAAAGGACAGATAATAAATATTTTATACTTCACAGCCATACAGTTTCTGTCGCAACTGCTCAATTCTGACACTGTAGCACAGAAACTGCCATAGAGGACAATTAAACAAATGAGTTTGGCTGTGTTCTAAAAAAACTTTATGAACACAGAAATTTGAATTTCATATAATTTTCATGTTATGAATTATTATTCTGGTTTTTCAACCATTCAAAAATATAAAATCATCCCTATCTTTAGGTCCTTATAAAAACAGGCAGCAAGGCCACAGTTTGCCAACCCCTGAACACAGAAATTCATTCTTTTAAATACCAATCCTTTGTTTGCATTTCTGCTCCAGATCAAAACAGCCAACATGGACAGAAAACACCATTAATTTTATATTATGTGTTAAAGGTACCTTTAACATACCTTCTGGAGCAATGTTATGCAAATGGTGCCCCCTGGAGTTGTACTGTAGGAGGCCTTGGTTTTAGATGGGCAATAGTCTGTATATGGTAGCTTAAGTTCCAGAGTTTATAAGAATATTTTGAATTTTCTTGTATGTATATTATATATTTCAGTTTTCAAAATATCCTTGTATGTGTGTGTATTCATCAACAGAATTATTAAAGTAATGAAAATGTAGACTTTTTCTCTTTCTTTGCTATCAGAGATAACTCCTAATTAACTAGCAAGGAAAATACCTTTTTAATTGGAGCATTTTCATAGTCAAATTCTACAGAAACTTCATAAAATCATTTATCAAATTTTGATTTGCTTTTCAGACACCATTTATATTCACACTTCAAGTGAACCTATGGACCAGGAATTAGCAGGCCAAATGCTCATTCTAAATGAGTTTCCATCTTCACCCTATTAGTGTAGACCAAATGTTTAGCCTTTATGAGTTTTGTTACAAAAAAGAAATTTGTTAAAGCAAAGTTGGAAAATGCAGAGCTTCATGCAATAGGGAGGGTAGACATAACTAAAATAAACTAAGCAAAAAGCTAAAAGCAAAAGAAATAAAGAAAAGAAAGAACCTTATGCATTTCTCCATGAAGATCTCCTACCTCTTCTCTAGTGTCTATGGCAGAGCCAGGGGTGGTGGCAGCAGTGCTTACTGTGGTACTAGGGGCAGTGCCTGATGAAGTCACTGAATCTATCTCTCCTGCTACATCGTTGATCTCCCGAGCAATGAGAGCAAGATCTTGGCTGATCCTGGTAATAATTTTAGAAAAGAATTTTAATCCCATTTAAATAACAGCTCTAGAAACAATCATTTATGATAGAATCCGTTGTATATCTAAAAATTTATACTCAAAACTTAAGATTATTTGGAAATGCTATTAACTATTTTGATAATCAAAGTCTTAAAGTTTAATTCCAAAAATTAGTATTAATTAAACTAAATTCCAAACAATCTATATCACCTTGAAAAAGATACTTTAAACATCCTGAAGTACAGATATATCCTTAAAATATACTATTAATGTTAATGACTAGCATTAATATATCAGAGGGGTTCTTACACTTGGGAGTGACGGATAGAATTCAAGTAGTCCTTGAACTTGGATGAGAAGAAAACAATTACAATGTTATTTTCATTAACCTCTAACTGACGCTTAACATTTCTTAGAATTATAAATACAGGCAAAAAACCACAGTGGTATTAGTAATACTGGTGATTTCTGTCACCAACAGAAATCACATTATAGTTGCTACAGGTATCTCAAAACATCATTTACAGTCATCACTACTTCAAAATTACTCCAGTCATTAAACCCACAACAATAACCTTTTATTAATATGTTAATAAAGAATTATATATTTCTATATCACTTTAAAGTATTTTAACAACTGTATTTCAATATAATAGGATTTCTTTGTAATTCTAAGTATTTTATGTTTTTGTATTTAGAAACATTTTGAGAAAGGCTCCATAAGTTACACAAGATGGCTAAAGAGGTCTATAGTAGCAAGAAGTTAAGAACTCTGACATAATACTTTATGCTTTGCATAGTACTTTCTAGTACACATTACGTCTGAGGCTCACAAAGTTCTTTCAAGGTAGGACTTATCTGATTTTATTAATGAGGTGAAAGACCTCTACAGGTAGAACTAGGAAACTCTGAAGAAGGAAATTGCAGAGGAGGTAAACAAATGGAAAAGCATATCATGCTCATGTGTCCAATACTGTTAAAATGTCTATACTACCCAAAGTGATTTACAGAGTCAATGCAATCCCCATTAAAATACCAACATTTTTTTGCAGATCTAGAAAAAATAATTCTATACTTCACATGGAACCATTAAAGACCCCAAATAGCCAAAGCAACCTTATGCAAAAAGAACAAATCAGGAGGCATCTCCTTACCAGACTTCAAGCTATCCTACAAGAATTTTACTTTTTTGTATATAATCTGAAGGTTATCATAAAAATTTATCTACTATTCAAAAATAATATTTTGATTTAATTTTTAAAGAGTTAAACTAACTGGAAGGAACCCACGAAAATATGAATGAAAATCTGCTTACTATAATTCTCTCTAGAGAACATTAGCAACGTATCTCTAACAGGTATACTATTACTGCTTTGAAGTTTAAAGGAAAGTAATCAGTAAATTGCCTGCAAAATTCTTAATTATGTAGATCTGATATTGACTACTTTGCAAAAGTTATACTTACTCAGCATCTCTACTAGAAATTTTTTAAAAAGGGAAGAGGGACAGGGAAAAGACCAAATAAACTAATTCTACAATGTGTTAGTAGCACTGGCATTAAAAACAAAACAAAACAAAACAGGAAAAAAGCTGGATGGAAAGTAGTACTACTGACGAAACTGAATTCACAGTTGTCTGTGGATTTCAGTTCTTTATTAGTACAGACCAAGCAAAAGCTAAACTTTGTTACCGAGTTGAAATGTTCACGGCAATTTTCAATTCTTAAAAATAACTCCTTAAAACCAACCTGGCTATCTCTTCTCGATGAGCAGTCCAATCTCGGATGTAATCTTCCTGTTCTTTGATCCGGTGCTTGAATGAAGAACTAGTAGGCATTGCTGATCCAGCGCTCTGCAAGCGAGTGGTTTTCAGGGCTGGAGAAGTACGTAGACGGGTATGTTTAGGGGAATTACGGTTTGATCCAAATTCATCTTCTGAGGTGGAAGCATAATCAGTAGGAAATCGCCTCCATCTTGAATTTACTAAATTAGTTTAATTATTAAAAAAAGAATTATTATGTTATCATTTAAAGGAGGTAAAATAAAAATCATGACTTCAAAAACACCACGAGTGTACACACAGCACAATTTTCAATAACTGACGTACACATACCTCACAAAAACCATAAATCTACTACTCCTTAAAGATAGAAACATTACACTTTGGTGAATTAAAAACAATGAATAATTAAAAACAATCAAAAGACCATGTTTTCTGTAGTGTGGTGAATAAACATTCAGATGAAAAATTTCACTAATGAAAAACAACTATGCAAGCTCGATTCATAAATGTTTAACTCGGGTACTTTTCAATTGCAAATATTTCTCATTTGAGTGAAGATAAAATGAAAGCAACAACATCAACAACAACAAAAATAAAAACAGGGGAAAAGATTTCCTCATGCCACATGGACTTTCAACATGGAGATGGTAAAAATCCCTCTTTTCCCAACATACAGATGAGCATAATTCCTTGTGTGGAAATTATGCCTTTATGGCAGAAAAAAGACATTACCTCTGTCATTCAACATCCTGTTATGCTATGGTTGGAAAAAGTCTTTTTACATGGTAAAAAACACAATAAAGCATCTTCAGTACAACTCTGCTGCTTTGACACTGAAAGCATACGGTGAAAATAGACAATGGCATAAAATCTACAAAGAGTGAAACTCTACAAGCTGTTTTCACAACCATTGACATTTAAGGCACAGGCGATACTGTGAATAGTCACGTTAAAGAAAGTGGCAATCACTTTCTTACTTATGGTTAGTAAAGACATTTAAAGAATGGTATAGCTGACACATTTAAAAAATCAGAAAACAAATTAATGCAGACACTTTACTACTGTTCATATGAGAATCGAACATACAAATAATTTGAAGCATAAGTAGAGGTAAAAAACAGGGAGATAAGGCTAATTCATGGTAAACTTCACAAGGGCAAGAACCATGTCTGTTTAACCCACTAATATATACCTAACACTTAAGAGAGTGTTTGGCTAGCAAGTGTTTAATATATATTTTTGAATAAATGAAAGAATTTCTCGATACAAATCATTTGCTTTTTTCAAACCTGGTAAAAAGCATGTATGTGCTTGGTGTTTAAAGTGACAAAACCTGGGCACCTGCTATCAACTTTCTTTCTCTCTTTCTCTTTAACAGAAACTGACCCTAAGCTACATAGACTGGTGAAGTACAGAATTCCTTCATCCTTTTCCTCTAGAATTTTATACCTTTTCTGTCTTTTCCTCCAAAAACTACATTTTTGCCTGGGGCTCTCTAAGGCTGAGTTGGCTCTTAGATAAAACTGACATACATTGCCACCAGCACTAGCTTAAGGAACAGATATACCTATAATCAGGAATATGCCATGAATTAGAGCCTACCCATTTGTCCTTATTCACACTCCTATTTGGAGCTCCGGATGTTTGGAATTAGATCCACTGGTACGAGAGAATGAACATATGTAGAAAGTTCATGGCTCTCTGTAAAAGTGTGTGTAAATACATACACAGAACTCTAAGTAACTAATCCAATGTTTGAAGGGGGCTTTAAATATAATTTCTGATTTTAACATTGGAAGATAATTTATTAACATAGATAATACTTTTACCACAGTACAAATTTACTCATTCCTAGACATATGAAAACTGCCATGAATTGATAAGACCCTGAGACTTAAAACCAATTTTGGAAAAGTTTAGGAACAAGAGCAAAGAAGTTTTAGAAAAAAATTAGAAATATGGCAAACAAAATCAGAAATATGACAAATTAGTACTTCTCAATAAAGGTATTTCATTAATTGCCAATCTATGTTTATTTTTATATCTTATACTAGTATTCATAAATAAGAAAAAGATTTGTTAGATCAAATTTCCCCACTTTTGATTGGGAACCCATGGTCACCAAACCTATATAATTAAAAATTATTTGGAGAGAAAAATAAAAGTAATAACAAAGAGCTTTAATAAACTGCAGAATATCTGAAAACATAAGTATGATGACAGGAAGGTAGTTAATTTAAAAGAATGGCCTCAATGGCTGATATATTTCATGAGTGGGAGAATGCATGAAAACAGAATGAGAAATTGAGTATCAAGCGCTACTAATGTATGTTAAATGTCAGGTGACAATATATAAGTAGAGCCACATTAGAATGAACTTTTTTTTTCAGTGACAGGGTCTTGCAGAGAAATGAAAATACAATTAATAAATCTTCCAGTGATTAAGGGCTATTTTTTGCCAATGGAAAAACATAGCACACATGGTGTACTATGAAGAAAAGCTCAAGTTGCCTCCGGACACGATTAGCCTGTGTAACAGCAAAGACCAGAGTTCAGACTGAGTGAGATGATAACTATTGTTGGAAAAGGGACTGGGAAAGGAGTTTAATGCCAGGACCTCTGAACTGTTACTTCTCACAGAACTTCTTTTAAAACTTTTTGCTTTCTTAACCTTTGCTTCCAAAGTATAGCAGCTATACATTTCATCTGAAAAAAATTCCCTAAAATCTAATTAACACAGAAGAAACTTCAAGTTAGAATGTTTTTATTAATAACTTTCCCCCAAACCTACTTATTTCATAGAATTTTAGAACAGAATGGCCTTAGACATTAGCCTAAATTCTTTAATTTGCAGGCCCAGAGAGGTCTTGCTTTGCTTAAATTAAAGTGTGAGGCAGGTCTACTGACTGTCAGAGATCAAAACTCACTCCTTACTATTTCAAGTGCTTTACAATTAAATGAGAGAAAAGCCTCTTTTTAAAAAATTTCCAGTAAGTTTTTTTAAAAGACACCCTCAATTTCTCATGGAATGATGCTTTTTCTGATTTCTGCCTGTGCTGAAGAAAAATTTTACTTCTTTCTCTTAAATTTTATTCTGCTTAGGTAATAATTTATAAAAATAAATTTGATTTTATATAATTAGGTTTGTTTGACAGATCAATATTACTAACGTATTTAATGATAGGTCATGAAATTGAAAATTTGTACTGAGGGCGTTTGAAATGCCAATCTCTAATGATTAATGAAATGCTAGATAGCATAGATATTAAAATGAGAGAAAGACCCAAGATGCATTTAATTAATCTTGAAGCTCATCTGAAACTTATTTTAATTACATTAATTATAAAATTAATTTTAGTTATAAAATGTGCAACACTCCCTCTTGTGGAAGTAATAAAATAAACTACTGTATTCACTATAAAAACATACTATCATCCATGATGTCTAGAGAATTAGAAAGAAAAAAGTTATTGGCATGTTGTTTCTGTGAACGCTCTCATCTCTTTTTTGGCATTAAAACATACAACTACAGATTTAGCAAACACGTTTTAGAAAACACATATGGCATCTTCATACAAATCAGAATATTATAGGGGGAAATTAAACCACAAACATTTTGCATGTATGTTTATGATCATGCAGCAATAAGACCATTTAGGGAAAAAAAGCCCTGACAGTACAGTTTGGCCTTTGACCTGGAAGAAGAATTAATTCAAACTATGATGCATGACCAACAGTTAATTTTTACTATCTATAAATTTTGAGGATTAGAATAAAAAAAGGGAAAGCAAATAGTCTAAAATAAAATTCTAAAGGTATTAACAAAATATTTTTATTTTCTAAAATGGATACTTAAAATATAATGAAAACCAATTATTTTGATAATTCAGGGCCCTTAATTTTAAATGCCTCTTATCAAAATACATCTGGATATTTCAATTACAACTTGATACTGAAGAAATTTTGGGGAAAAATACTATTTAAACTTCTAGGAGCAAATTACATCAGAGAAGCATAAAAAAACTCTTACCCTTAATGTTGCTAAATTAGAGATACCCAATCTTCTATTTTTATCATACACATTTCTTTAAAAACTTTTTAAAGACACAGTCTAAAACATGAAATCTGAAATATTACAGAATTATTTTTATATATGCTAATTTGGACAATATCACAGATCCTGGGTTCAGATATTTCCAAGATCTTTAAAGTTTACACTGCACATAGCAGCAACCCTCACAGAATTTTAAATCGTATTTGAAAAGATAAGATTTTTTACTTTCTTTTTCCATTCAAGATAATCTAATTGTTTCAAATAGAAATGTCATAACAGCAAAGACATGTCAATTAGCAAAATCAAACAGGTATATCTGGTTGTTTTTACTACCTTCTCCATATAATTATTTTAGTTTATATTGTCACTGACTGAAAGATCCTCGCCACTGTCCTAGATAAAATACAATACCATAAAATGGGCACCTAGAGAGAATCTGAATATACAATCCTAGATCACAATGTGGCTTTAGGCCCATAAGGTGGAAAAGAGAATATGAACTAGGTAAAACATCTAAATTGCAAAAATTTTAGTAAATAATACCAAAACCTTTAAATTGTATACTGACCTAGTATATACTCCTAATAATACTTCAATAGATTCTAGCTGTCTTCTGCAAGCTTGCATAAAGTAAATCCTCAAGACTATTTCCTAGTGCTAGAATTAGGTATAAAAGCAACAGACTGGGAATTAAAAGCCTTGGATTCACGTCCTTCCTCTGTCATATCAATGTGACCAGGGCAGGTTATTTCATCTGCTGGCTTCAGTTCCTTAAATGAATAACTCTTTTAGTTCTTAAATTCCATGATTTTAATTATTTAAAATACTGCTAGTAAGTACGAAGAAGGCCAAAATCATGTACCTCAATTTGCCCTGGGGAATTTCATTTAACAATTCAAGGTTCTTGTGTCTTGTCTTTTTTCGTTTTTTTTTTTTTTTTTTTTAGAATTTGCATAATCTACTTGTGGGATTTTTAAAAAGTTTTAATTATTATGGGTACAGAATAGTTGTATACATTTTCAGGTACATGTAATGTTTTGATACAGGCATACAACGTGGATTAATCAAATCAGAATAACTGGGGTATCTATCAGCTCAGGCATTTATCAATTCTTTGTGTTAAGAACATTCTAATTCCACTCTTTTAAAGTACACCCTAGCTTCTTATTGCTTATAGTCACTTTATTATGCTATCAAATACTGTTTATTCTATTTAACTATCTAACTATATTTTTACACCCATTAACCATACCCCACTTTATCCGCCCCCCTTCCCCTCTACCCTTCCCAGCCTCTGGTAACCAACATTCTACTCTCTGTTTCCATGATATCAGTTGTTTTTAATATTTAGTTCCCACATTATGAGTGAGTACATGTGAGATTTATCCTTCTGTGCTTGGCTTATTAATTTAACATAATGTTCTCCAGTTCCATCCATGTTGTTGCAAATGGCAGGATTTCATTCTTTTCACAACTATACAATATTCCATTGTTTATATATACCACAAAGGTTCTTTTTGGACATAGAAAACTGAATGTTTATCAAGTTCAGTATTCAAAGGAGAAAATGAAATTTATCTTTCTATATATACACATATATATATAAATATAATATTTTTTATTTTGTTTCTTGGACTGGGTGAATTGATCACATTTGGCTTGTATCTCAAATTAAGTCCCTCATGCTAAACTTTGAGGAATAAAACCAGATCATGTTTTAAGAGGTAGTCAACCAGCACAGAAGAGTTGTTCCATGCTACCTGGTAACATACAATTTATGTTAAGACAGGCAAATACTTGAATATGTTCATGTACTTAAATGGAGATGAGGTGATAAAACAAGCAGTGTAGCAGAAGAAATTTTATCAGGAAGTGCAGCACAAAAGAAATGTGAATTGAAGAGGTAGAGCCATAAGAAATAACAGAATAACAATACTGGGTAAACATAAACCAAAAAGATAATAGTTAGTTTTAAAATATTTGGCAATAAATTCACAAACCAGCAACCAAAGCTTGAAGCCTGGAAATGAGGACTGAAGTAATACGGAAAATGCCATCTGTTCTTTTTGGAAACAATGATTACAAGTCATCTAGCCCACATCCACTCCTACCACAGACGATGACTGTTATTACCACACCCACTGACCAGTAGAGAAAGAAATGGATAGGTGAACGGAGCAGAGGAAAGCAGCAATGAAGAGAAGAATTAAAAGTGAAAAAAATAACATATGCAAAGTACCGTTAGTTTGGGGTCTTGTAGGATATAGAGTGGTAGATATTAACCAACCAAAAACAAAAAGATGAGAATGCACACCAATTTCCCCTCCACTCTTAACTGAAGACTTGGGGGTCACTTAGACACTTGCTGACTGATCATAATCACAAATCTTCAAGTCTTACAACAGTTGGTCTCTCCCACTGGCCTTTTGGCCACGCCCATACATGAGGCTGATTATGAAGTAATGAGAGCATGCTTACAGGATACACACAAATATCACCTCATTACTCTGGTCACACGTGTATTCTCAGTGGCTTAAGCTCAGAATATGAAGTACATAAACAGACAAATATGCCAAAAGCAGTTATATTCTGCTAGGGAATACGTAGCTTTTATAGTTATATTCAATCATACCTAAATACTACAGTTAAATAATATAACAGGACTTTGACAGATAATGCTCACAACCAATTAAATTTCTACAGCCTAGTTGGGCCCATATGTGGTTAGTGATTGCTTCATGAAGCCATCTTTTCCCACTGAAATAAAGGGTTAGTTTTCACCTGCTCCAACCATAAACAGATTTAACTTTAAAAAGTGTAAATAAAGTATGTGACATTTCAAATCAAGTGGGGGATAAAAAGAGTAAAAAAAAAATATCAATTATTTCATTTATCTCTGAAAGGAGTAATAAAGGACATTCTGTTTTCATCAGGTTCATAAGGGCTTTGAATTGTAAGAGGATATTTAAAGCTTAAATACATGCTTTTGGAAGCATGATATTAATTCCTACTATATGAACCAGATAATTTCTAATTCTGAAACACAAATCCAGATATACCCCCAAATAGAAAATTAAAATTCCTAAATGAGTTCAATAAATGTTTAATTTTAAAATCACTGTGTTGCCCCAGGACTTTAATTGGAAGTATGTATAACTTCTGAATTTTCCATTTACAGCTAAATAAAATTATTTTTATAGGAAAAAACCCCATTCTATATCATAACCTTTCTCTTGAATATTTTGGGAAGACGACAACTAGAAGTTTAATTTTTCAAGAAAGGAGCCCCCAAACATAGAACATGCTAACGTTACTAAAAATCTGGATCCAATTTACCTGAAGGAGAGCCATGAGTTGAGGTCATACTTTTGACCTTGGAGTCTGATAGTCGAGAGATACTGTTAGCTCTAATTCTAGGAGAAAATTTATCTGATGGTACTAATCTGGCTCCACTTCTAATGATGGCTTCTGCGGTACGTGAAGAGGCACTACTTCTAGATATCGTCGCCTCAGAGTCACTACGAGCTGACAGTGAGCCCAGTCTTGTTCTACGAGGCTGAGCCAATAAATCAATCCTAGAGATGTTACGCCTTCCCGTGGGAGGTTTTGATGTAGAACTTGTTGTGGATACTTCAGAAGCAACGGATGCTTTGTCAGCGTCAGCCAGTTCACTGTCTGAAGCTTCACCAAGTCGTGCTCTGCGCAAAAGGGAAGTCCTGGTAGGTCGTGGCCTTGGAAGAGTGGTTGATTTACTGGATGAACCAGATGCTACAGGAGAAGACTTGGATTTTGTTACTTTACTTCCTTCCAGTTTGGAATGTACATGCTCATCAGTTGAGGTAAGTGGAGTCCTTCCATGAGATTTACAAGAGTAAGTTTCCTGATCAGATGACATAATATCAGAGATAGCAGAATGAGGTACACTAGAGGTTTGGTCATCATCTGTTAAGTCTACTGAAGGCTGCCTTATTCTCCCACTGGATTGTACAAATTTACGACCATCTGCTCTTGAACCTACATCTGTGGAACGACTTTTTGTTTTCTTTTCAATTTTTTCCCTAGCACCTGAAGATGATGATTTTGTAGCATCTTTGGAAGGAGAGCCTGTGGAACACCTATCTTTATAGAGGCTAGTGAAACTCTTACGCTTTTGGGTCGACTTTCTTTCAGTCTCTCCAGTAACCAGACTGATTGTACTAGCTGTATCCACATCAGATTCTGGTGAAATAGAATTGTCTCTATTATAACTGGGAGTATCTGGGCCTTCATCAGTTTTATTATCTTCACGCAGTTTAGCTTCTAGAAAAGCCATTACTGCCTCAGTGTCTTTTAGAATAAGGGTTGTGTCCATACTAGAATCAGTATCCAAAGACTCATTTCTTTCTCGTATTCTACTTGCAGACGTTAATGTTAAAGAAGGGGGAGTAGATGACGTCTGTTTGTTTATATGGGGAATAAGTTCTATGGGTATGTTTGGGCTAGGTTTTTCTATAGTGAAGCTCCCTTGTCGCACTAAGGACTTGGAGGATTCCTTCTTGTCTCCTCCCTTCGAAGTCTGACTTTTCAGAATTTCCTCAGCTTTTCTTCTCTTGCTCTCATTTTGTATAACCCTGTCTCCTTTGCTAGAAGGATGTCCTGAAATTTTTTCTGGAGGTTGTGACTCTTGCTTAAAGGATTCCTCCCTACATTTATCTATCTGACCTGAAACATTTTTGGAAGACAATTTAGTAGCTGCCCACTGTGCTTCCTCCTTTTGTTCTTGTTGGTGCTGAATTTTTGCTAATGTTTGCTTTACCAAAGAAGCTTCCTTGTCAGTTTCATTTTTCTCCTTTCCAGAAGAGCTGCCTAAGTGAAGTAAGGTTTTATTATCTCCACCAGTTTTAAGAGTCTCGCCATTTACTGCCCTATTCATTTTACTCAGGGCTCTGTCAGCATCCTGCTTATCTTTTTGGTATACCTGTGTAGGAGTTTCTTTCTCCTGAAGTTCTGTGTCTTGTTTTTCTCCTATCTCTGACCTCGGTGTTATAACCTTTGGTCTGGAGCTCTCAAGAGACTTTTCTTCATTTGGAAGTTGGGGAAGGGTTCGTCTCCTCCTTTCTCCCTGACTAGCCGAAGAAGTTGCAGAGCCAGTACCTCTCATTGAAATGCCAGATTCACTGATATCTGTATCTACAACACAAAAACCACAAAGAAGAAATTAATCAGGGCAAAAAATTAAAAATAAAAGGAATATTATACAGTCATTCCTTGGTATTTGTGGAGATTAGTTCCAGGACCCCCCACGGATACCAAATTCTGTGAATGCTCAAGTCACTTATATAAAATGGTGCAGTATTTGCATAGAACCTATGCACATCCTCCAGTATACTTTAAATCATGTCTAATTACTTAAAATTACCTAATACAATGTTCTATGTAAAGAGGTGATATACTGTATTGTTTAGAGAATAAGGATTAGAAAATGAAGTCTGTATATGCTCAGTGTGGAAAAAAATCATCTTTTTCTCCTGAATATTTTTGATTTGTGGTTGACTCTATGATGTAAAACCCATTGATATAGAGGACCAACTGTATTACATTATATTCTGAAGTATAAGTTAAGAAGTGACTTAAGTATAAAAAATAAATGAACCACCATTGTGACTAGTAGTTTAAAAATTTAAGTACAGTTTCAGGTTGTACAAATAGACAATTAATAGAGGAGTTAGGAAAGTAAATTGTATGAGATAAAAATTAGAATCATCTGATCTCTTTTTCTTTCATATACTTTTTTCTTTTCTATTTATTTTTAATTATCAAAATTGTATTTATAGTATACAAACATGATGTTTTGATATACGTATACATTATGGAATGGCTAAATGAAGCTCACATATCCATTACCTCACATACTTATCATCTTTTTAATGGTGAAAATATTTAAAATCCTCTCTCTTGGCAATTTTCAAATATGTAATACATTGTTATTAACTGTAGTCACCATAGTGTACAAGGGTCATTTGATCTTAAACCTACACCTGTTGTTCTTTTTCTCTCAATGTGTTTTATAGCAGAGAAGTCCACTGTGTTCATTCTTGCTTTTGTCACTTTCCATCCTAAGGTCTGGTCAAGAAAACAGAATCTAACTAGTACATTACAGGATTGTATGGACGATACCTAATACACATACTGTTAATTTGCTATACTTTCAATTACATAGTAGAGAAGAATAACATATCTAGTTTTTAAGTAAGCAAGCATTATTATGTACTTGCAACAATGACAATTTTGGATTTCCTAAGTAAATTATTTTTTAAAATTATTTTTTTTAAATCCAAAGCTGATTAAAAAATCGTTAGGTATGAAATGTCTTATCTTTCACACTTAGGACGTGTCATAATTTGATAAACTGAGGATTTTTAAATTGTAGTCTTCTGGTATATATTAAGGCCACATATGAAAACACACAATTCCTTTTGTTTCTTCAAATAAGTAGAAGCCAATGAGAAAATATATACTTTAATTTTTCCAAGTGAGAGAATCTGAGACTACTTGAGGAGAATTTTTCTGACTATTAAAAATGGAATGTATTTCTGAGAAAAGGGAAACATCTTTTCAGGGAAATATAAATTAGCACATAAAGTATTATAACCTTTTAGGGATAAATGGGAAAAAGACACTAGATATAGCTTCTGTGGGTCTTTTTTCCCCTTTATAATCCTAAAAGTTTAGTATTTAAATAACTTAGCAATACAATGGTTATGATGCAACTAATGAAACTAACTTAGCAATTAACCATGTTATATCTTATGTTGTTTATTCTTACATGAATATATATCTTATCTCCTTAGTGCTAACTGAACTACTTAAACGAAATGGCTATTTTATCTTTCTGTATTTTTCTAGTATTTCTTACACTCTCCTGTTCCTAACACACACTCATTGTATGTTCAACAAGAACATTTTAGGATTTAAGTGGATTTATCAGCTTATCTAAATAAATTCATTTAGAATATTATGAAACAGAAATGAGATCATGAAAGTTAAGTGGTCTATTATTTTTTATAATAAGGATAGAATGTTTCACAACTAAAACTTTGAACAGATTTTTGGAAATACTAGTAATTACTTCTATGATAAATAACTTTTCCAGTACACTGGTATGCAGCATCCTCAAACATTTGCTGACTAATTTTCAGAAAATTCTTAAGACAGATTTTGGGGTGCGACAAACAGAAAGAAAACAAATTTCCATTTTCAACAAGAATAAAATTAAGAATACAGATAAAAAGCTACATACAAATTCTCCTTGTGGGTCTTTTTTTTGACTATGAACAAGTCTTTATTTTTCATATTGGGTAAGTTTTTAATTTTTATTTTTTATTGTAAATTGGCAATTCATAATCACATATATTTATGGGATACAAAGCAATGTTATAATCTATGAAAATAATGTGGAATAATTAAATCAAGCTAGTTAACATATCCATCGCCTCAAATACTTAACCTTTTTTGTGATGAGAACATTTGAAACTTACTCTCTTAGCAATTTTGAAATGTACAATACTCTAACACTATATTCACCACACTGTGCAATTAATCTCAAAAAAATCCGACACATTTTTCTTGTCTCAGATTTTGTGCCTTTTGACATCACCTCCTCATTCCCAACCCTTGAGCATCTTATTTTTAATTAAGAATGTAATTAACTGAATCTAATAATGAAAATCATTAGAGGCATACAATTTCATTTTTTTAAAGAAACTTTGTATTTGTCCTCAGAGAAATATAATTAAAAGGTAATAAAAATCACACTACATAGATGTGTGAGATGCATTAAGTAACTTCTTTTTCACTGAATGTATGGCATAAAGTAGGCTCAAAAAATATTTTTTGTATTTATGAATGGACCTGTCTAGGTCTTATCTTTAAATTTTCATTCATTTATTTAATGTATATAAATTCATATACACATATAAATGCATCATCTACAAATTATCTCCTTATCTTCAGTTAAGATTATGCTTTAATGATATCTGCATTATTAGTCAAAATAAAATATTATCCTAAGATATCAGTATATCAAAAAGAGTAGGAAGAATTTTCATTTAAAAGAACATAAGGTTTTAAAACCAGACTTGAAATGAACAGTAGAAATTTGCAACTAAAAGGAAAAGCGCCTCAGAATCAACTACTAAATCCTCCATCTGTCCTGTACTTTCAACTTATTAAGTATATATTTTTTCAAAAAAGAAAAAGTTTTATCACTTGAAATTTTTCCCCTGCTTAAAATCCCTTAAAATACAAAATTTCTAATAAAATCAGCTTATTACCTGTTAAAAAAAATCACTTATGTAGTGTGAGCATGAGAATATTTGAATATGTTTATTTAGGTTTAATTTACTTCTTACTTAATAGATTTAGCTTGTTTTTAGCAACTAATATGATTCACAAAAAGAGAAAGAGAAGAAGAGAGGAAGAAAGAAAGAAAATACCATTCTCTAAAGGAACAGTTGCAGACAATTCCATTATCCTTTCTTCTTGATCATGCCTTGTATGATTGGCAGCCAAACTAGCCCACTGTGAAACCCAACGTTTGTTTCCAGATGAAGATGTGCCTTCCTAAAGGAGAAAAATAAGAGAATGAAATAACGTAGCCTGTCCAAATCTGATTTGCATGAAAGAAAATTTCATTTGGTCACATTAACCTGTCATACAAAAGCATAATTAAATCTCACCTTGATATATTTTCACTTATTAAATTTTCTCATAAATAAAATGAAAATTCTCTAGAAAATGAAGATTTACTCTGAAAAAAATTATGTCACTAAAAATGACACCTCTCACTAAAAATCCAAGCCAGGGCTCCATACTGAAACTGTAATAACAGCTAGGAAATGGAAAGCTATTTGCGCTACTCAAAACAAATATTTAATTACAAGTGTCAGATTTACAGTATTAACGATGACAGGATAAATACTGATAAAGTGGTCAGGCGTGGTGGCTTGCGTCTGCAATCCCCCAGGACTTCAGAAGGTCAAGGCAGGAGGACTGCTTGAGCCCAGAGTTCAAGATCAGCCTGGGCAATAGAGTGAGAACTCATCTCTACAAAACATAAAATAATTAGCTGGGCATGGTGGCATGTGCCTGTAGTCCCAGCTATTAAGGAGGCTGATGCAGGAGAATTGCTTGAGCCCAGGAGTTTGAGGTTGCAGTGAGCTATGATCGTGCCACTGCACTCCGGTCTGGGTGACAGAGAAAGACCCTGTCCTAAAAAAAAAAAAAAAAAAATACTGATGATGTAAAGATTTCATGTAGATTATACACTCTATGATTTCAAAAACAGTAGGTTAAAATAGTAAATATAGAGAATGACATATACAGTGTGAAGCCTAAGCATACCAAAGCGTAGTGAATCCTAGAATTCCCTTCTAAGGTTTTGTGGTACCTGCCTACATTTCTGAGTACTGAAGGTGGTACCAAAGCCATTTGGACCATGCTAAGAATACCCACAATAGCATGGGTTTGTTTCACTGACACATACTTATGTAAAAACAGTCTGTGAGGAGTGTTCTAATAGCCCGTCAGGTAACTCCTACAAAGGCAGGGACATACTGGGGCCCTATAAATTTTACCTGGCATGGGTTGCGGGAATAGAGAAGAGAGGAGGGAATCTATTTAAATTCACCTTCAACACAGTCCTTCTGGATTAATCATAATATCAAAATATTGCCTCAAATAGCTTTTACCTGCTTTCAGTAAGTAAATTAACATCTCATAAAACAGAATAAAAATTTTCCAAATCAAGGGAGAATGAAGAACACTAACATATAGTAAATTGCTTTGACAGTACTCAGGAAATAGACCATGAAGAGGTAATTTTAACATTAATAAACAAACACATAGAGCTATTTACCTGTCTATAAAAATATTTCTATTTCATACAAATGCAACATTTTATTTATATTTTCTTTTATTTATATTTTATACTTCTCTATAATGTGTATAGTAGAAATTTCCTGAGAGGTAATATAGCATAAGTCAAAGAATGAGTTAAGAAATCAAGGGTGGTAAAGGCTCAAATTCCGGCTCCACAAACTACTAGTTGTAAGACCTTGGTCAAGTTAATTTCTATGCACTTCAGCTTCCTTATTTGTAAAATTGCACACAGAAAGCTTCCATTGAATGTTATCTCTTATTATCCAAATAAACAATAATTAATACTTCTGAATTATATACATTTTTACATTCTATCAATGTGCAATGAAAATTCTAGTATCATTTCAGATAAGGGAAAAAACATTTGTTAAGTGCAAAAATCTCAGGCAAGTACTATGCTGGGTGCTTTATAGACTTCATTAGAATTCTCTATAACGGGCTTTACCAAAAACACCATTTGTGTAGATAAGAAAACTGAAGATAAGAGAGAAGTGTCTGTGTCAAAGGCACTCAGCTACAAATGGCAGCTCTGAGATCTATACTCAGGCCTTTCTGGCTCTACTCTCCCATACTGATTCCCTAACTATCTTAACCAAGCTAACCTTAACTAATTTCACATTATTCTAATTATATCTAACCTAAACATTTGTATCCCGTAATATGCTGAAACAAACAAAAAAATTATATCCTGGGCTGTACTGCACTGGCACTTATTGAGGTATATAAGTTGTATGCAAGGTAGTACCTTGCATAACGGTTCTTGGCATGATATCAAGGTCTTCCAGTTCCAAAAATACTTCCTATAAATTATAAGTGGTGTATGTTTCTTGTTTTATCTCATAATGCCAATCAAAACCATGAGCAGAGCATATAGCTCATTAACTGTTTCCTGAAATGTAATATTTTCTGCACTTGCAAAAGAATGTTAACTTTTAAAAAACAAAAGCTCAAACTGAATTACTGCAAAATTGCATTAGGCTTTTATTAGAAACAAAAAATTGTGAAATTTTAGTTTTTAGAAGTATTTTACAAGGAGATAATATGAATTACTTAGGATAATCTAACGTACAAATGATAAAAATTTACACTCTATGCATGTAAAAAGTTAAGTATATGGAAGAGATGTATACCCCTGAGGTGTAAAATCCAGGTGTAGTCAGTGGTTTTCTTTCTTCCATTACTACTGCAGCAGAATTAAGAGCCCAATCTTTTATTAGATCTTTCTGTTTTTCATTGATAATAGGCCTATTATAATCCTGATTGTCATCTACTCCAAACACCTACGAGGAAAAAATTATTTTATAAGAGAAAATGAAAAGTTTGTACCAGATTAATATGTAAATGTTATCATTAACTTCAGAGGCAAATATTCTAAATTAATTTCAATAGGCAATTTAAAAAATGATGAAAACTTGTTTAATGACAGAGTTACATTCACTTGGAGTGATGGGGAAGAGTAAAATGTCCTATTTGATGAAAAATAACAATGTTCAGGATATACCTGATTTGTTAAAAGATTTAATAATGTTGTTAAACACTACAATAATGCAAAGAGTTAGAAGAGTACCTTTTCAGTTTGTTTCTTTGCTCTGTTATTTTTGAGAAGCATGTTAAAAAAACCATAAACATATGGCTCATTTTATCTGTTCCTTCTCTATCAAATGTTAACGTTCACATAGATGAGTTAAATTTATACGTACAATTTTCTAAGGTGCCAAATAACAGATTTTATTGTATGATCTAGCATAATTCTCAAACTTTATTTGCCTAACAATCATTTAAAGACCTTTGAAATACAGATTCCTGGGCCTACACACACAGATCAACTTTTTCAAAAAGCAGGTTGTCAACAGTCAACACTTTTGAAAAGTTCTAAATACAGAAACAATCATGTGCTTTTCTTATGAGCAGGACCTGAGTCTTATTCATTTCCTGGCCCTGGATGTTGCTGAAGAGACTGGAAAAGTTTAACCATATAAACTTTAATATTCCATGTTATTATTAAGTCTCTACTTTGTTCCCGATGCTTATTCTTTATAGCTATTGTTGTGGCTTTGATTAGTACAATCAAGAAAAATATTATACATTTGAATGAGCAATTTGTAAAAGAAGATCTTTAGAACATAACCAAAGAAAGCCTTCAATTTCTATAAGGGAAAAATACCTTGGGCTAAACTATTTTCTAGTAAAGTTTTTAATTTAATTTCTAATAGTACAGTTATTTGATGAACTCTAAAGTTCATATTTAGTGAAACAGGTATCAGATTTTCAAATTCACTAAAACTTGAAAATTTTACCACTAGATGGCCTTATTATTTAATATTTCATTCAAATGTAACTACAGTTTTTAAGATTATGATTTAATATTCTGTTGAACAACTCAATATTCACATTACCTTCGTTTTAAGAGCAAATCATATATTATTAACTTTAAATCAAATATGAATTTTAGTAATACATGAAAGTACAATGTACAGAAGGAAAAAACAAAAACTGTTTAATTTTGCTAAACATTAGAATAAGTTCAATTTAATCACCCAGCAGTACAAAAACCTGAGTATCCCTGTGTCCTTTGACTTTAATCTTACTTGTAAAGAAAGAAAATTAGAGCTATTGAAGTTGTGTCTATCTTTAAAAAAATTAAAACTCATTTCTTTTTTTTTATTTTTACTATTTAAGTTTTTATTTATTTATTTATTTTTTTTTTTTCAATTTAATTTTACAGAATCAAAGAGTCTAACAGTATATCTTGTTAGATACAGTATGTCCTCATAATGTATACATTATTTCTTGTACAATGATATGAAATAATATGGGAAATATTCATGATAAATTATTAAGTGAACAGTGCAAGTTAAAAACAATAGTTTCATATTTTTTTCCCCACCCCCCCTTTCCCGAGTCAGCACCTTCAAGTGTTACCACTCCCCAAACGGTGCGCAATGCACTCATTGTGTAGGCATACCCCCATCCCCTCCCCCACCCCCCACCTCAGTCTGATGTCCAATTGGTGTCGTAAAACTCATTTCTAACTCAAGTCACTGAACTCCAAATTTACTTCCTTATTTTTATAATTACTAGAAAAAAATATAACTCAAGTTTGGAATTAGGAAGTAAAAAAACCCCACATATAATTACTTGCATTTTTGCATCTCTCTGCACTTTAATTTAGGAATTACCTTATGTGATTTTCTGATTTATTGATATTTAATTCTAATCCATACTAAAACCATGATTTCCTCAAACATCTAAGCACCAGCAGTTTCACATAAAATGTAATAAACCTCTCCAAATCACTTCTTACACTATCTAGAAATGATAACAAAAGACATACAAGGAACCAATGTTTGAGGAAAGGGGTGCTAAAGTTGGATAGAAAGTGCTCAGGTGACTTTTGACAAGATTCCTTTTAAAGCATTAGAGACAGCTATGCTTATATTGCTAGAGAAATAACAATTATTTCTTTTCCAAACAAGTGGTAGGGCCTAACGTACTACCGCATGGGAAAAGAAGCTTTCAACTTTCACACCTGTATTTTTGATAGAATTTTGAAAAATTAATGATATAATAACAATGACTAGTCCATACTGAAATCCTTATCTATCCAGTTCCATGTCTAAGTAGAAAAACATCCACTTGTGACCAATTTTGTGTGAAAACAAAGGGGATATAAACAGTTTATATATACTTTAAAGCTATCATACTTTTCATACACAATCTGATGTAAGATTGGACAGAACTTGAGAGCTCCTCCAAGCCAAGACCAAGTTTGCTAGGTTTTCTCATCTTTCATTCCAGATTCCGTTCATCCACATGCAAAGCTTCATTTCAATTACCAACTACAGACAGCTGCTTACCTGCCATCCCTCCTCCCGGATGGCTCACAGGTATTTCACATGCAGTATGTTAGCCCTAGTTCATGATTCTCTTGCCTTCCCCACTCTGACCTGTTCTCAATCAAAGCCCAAACATGACATAGTACAAAAATCTGCATCTCTCATCCAGGACTTCTTTAGGCTGGAAGTCTAAAGCGGGGAATGGGGATGAAATCAGATACCTGTCTAATTTTTATGCTTCCTCTCTAACAGCACCTTGCACTCCAAGTTTGCTAGTCAGTTCCTGATTCTTCCAGGGTAGGAGCAAAGGAAGGAGGAACGGTACAGGAAAAGAAAACTTTGTGAACTTGCACTATCAGAGCTCTCCGGGCCTGGTACATGCTTAAAAACAACTTATTTATCTTGGGGGTGGGGAGTGGCTTTCATGTGGCCTCTCTTACAGTTCCCTTGATCCAAGTAGATGCATCTCTATTTGGGGAGTGACCCATGACCCCTACCTCATGGCCTCTAGGCTTGTGTTAAGAAGATAGCACCTCTCTCCCCATCCTGCTGAAACAATTATGAAACATGTTCTCAATCTTTTCTTTTTGAATATATGCATATGATATTTGGCATCTCACTTTGAGATTTCACATCTATAGCTTGGTGGCTACTCTAAACAATTTAACAACCTGTTACTGAGGTGTGGTATGTACTATCCATAGGCTACTCGGTTAGCCACCATAGGGGATTTAAAAATCTTCATGAGGCCGGGCGTGGTGGCTCACGCCTGTAATCCTAGCACTCTGGGAGGCCGAGGTGGGCGGATCGTTTGAGCTCAGGAGTTCAAGACCAGCCTGAGCAAGAGCGAGACCCCATCTCTACTAAAAATAGAAAGAAATTATATGGACAGCTAAAAATATATATAGAAAAAATTAGCCAGGCATGGTGGTGCATGCCTGTAGTCCCAGCTACTCGGGAGGCTGAGACAGGAGGATCCCTTGAGCTCAGGAGTTTGAGGTTGCTGTGAGCTAGGCTAACGCCACGGCACTCACTCTAGCCTGGGCAACAGAGTGAGACTCTGTCTCAAAAAAAAAAATAAATAAATAAATAAAAAATAAAAATCTTCATGACTTAGTCTTTGCTCTTGAGGAGGTTAGGTCTAATAAAAGTGCTTATACAAAATAGAGAACGTCACCTGGAAGAGCCAAGCAGGGGTACTCTGTAATTAAAACCAAATTTATGTAAGAACCTGACTTATTTTTAGATTTTAGTTTTAAATTCAAAGAGACTAAACATTCTCCAAATAACAAATTAGTATGTCCAATACAAACCAAGCCTATGAAAAGTTTGACATTGATTTTATTCACTAGCACATCATCATTATTGTCATTATTATTTAAAACCTCAGTCTCTACAGAAAAAGTCTGAAGTTTCCAATTCTAAAATTGGAATGGTGGGCAGGGGGGAATAGTGGTATAACTTTCATTGGAGTAAATATCCCACCTATTGAATACTTACAGAGAGGTCAAAATTACATTTAATAACATCAGATATAGGAGGCTTGCTTATTGTGACAAAAGATAGAGACCAGTGTCAAAGAGGAGAGGGCCATGGGGGAAGACTTGGGCATATCAATAAACTAGTTTCAGCACCTTAAAATATAGAAAAACTTCTCTATAGGAGCTTGGTTGGATTTAATTAATCTATAAATTAATTGAAATAAATTGCTAATCTATAGTTAATCACAAACAAATACTAATATAAATAAAAAAGCATGTCACAAATTTTTCTTTCTCATTCATTCAAAAGATTTTCGAATGTCTACTACATGCCAGGCATTGTTCTAGGCACAAGGAATACAGAAAGTGAACAAGAGAAGTAAGATCATTCTAGAGAGGATGGACAGAAAAATAAACCAGATAGAAGTGAGTTCTATAAAGAAAGTAAAACATGATAATCTGATGAAAAGATACAAGAGGTGAATGCTGGGGTTACTTTAAATAGGGCAGTTAGAGAAAGCCTTATCAAAGTGAATTATGAGACGAGTAGAGTTTCCATTTTATAAGACAAAGAGTTAAGGAGATGCATGGTGGTGATGCTTGTACAACATTCTGAATGCATTTAATAACACTGAACTGTACAGCTAAAAATGGCTAAGATGGTAAATTTTATGTTATGTATATTTTATCACAATAAAAAATTAAAGGAATAAATAAAGTGAATTATGAGGAGCTAGGCATGACAAAAACACAAGAAATAACTTCCTTGACTGAAGGCACAGTAACTGGAAAGCCCCTCAGGCAGGAAAATAAATAAGATTTCATACAATAATAGCAAAAGGAAAATGAAGGTAAACCTATTAAGTGTTAGGCTTCCCACTGAAAAAAAAAGGTAAGGGTTCCCTTGTGAAGCTTTGGGTTGAACAGAATCAATCAGAGAGACCAAAAATAAATTCTCCTGATAGAATTTTTTTTTTTTAAATTGTGAAGAAAGGAATGTTAAGTCAAAATCAAAATGCTGACTGTTATCAAGGGCCTCTCTTATTACTCAAGGTTCTTATTTGATCTCCCACTCCTTTAGTTCCCACACACATCTGATTTTACATTTGAGTGGACTTGGGACACACTGCCTTCCTCTGTGTTGTACCTGGCCCTGTCTACATATATTTCGACTCTGGTTTGTCATGGTCTCCTTGGCTCTAACTTGGATCTAATCTAAAATCTTGCTGTGACCTTCAGAGTTTGGACTATTACCCCAGATTCAGATTCTCAGCACTAACTTTCTCGGGCTGTTTACTCACTGCTGTACTTGTTCTTCATCCTGTTTTCCAGTCTTTTTATAGTTCTCCTGGGTCTGGATTCTTCCCTACCACCTGTTGCCTACAGAACCAGCAGTGCCCTGGCCCTAAAAGGGAAGAAAATATGCTAACAAGAGGCGTATGGAGGGACATATGTTGACACAATGGACAGGCATCAAAACTCAGGACAGGAAAAGTATTTGGCAGAGTTGGTCTATGGTATGAAATTTAGGAGGAGAAATCTTTCTTTCAAAAAGATAGACCCTGAACCCCTCTACCAATTTTTTTCCTGTTCATTTAGTGTTTAGCTTTCTTTCACAAGTTTTTCTCATTTAACTTAGGTTAGGAAATAGCCCCGACATGATCTTCCTTTTGCCTCAGTAGTACTTGTTTTGATGGAGAAGTAAGGAGAAGAAACTGGTACTATAATGGGTTCCCTGGGAAGGCTGCTTCAGAGAGGTCAAGGGGCACACAGCTCAGAGAGATTATTATTACTATGGGAGATAACTGCCTTCAATCCAGGCTGTAAATAGCACTTTCTTATACTGCATCTCCATGTTAACTTAGATGTAAAATTTAAGAGGTCTTTATAAATATCAGGCATTTATGTTAACATTGTAAAGGGTAACTTGGGGACTTGCATAAAACAAGGTTTACCTATTGATACACACAGCACAAATCTATGAACCAAAATGCTGTAGTCCCATAAATTAGGGGTAGGGGAAGAGGTTATCTCAGTACTTTTAAATACTATCAGCACAGAAAAACAAGGATATGCTATTTCAGTTTGGTGATATCTTTAAAGAAATCCTATTTTAATCTTATACAACTTCTCTCAAGTTAAGATGCAAATACCTGTTTTGCTTATCTTTTTGAGACCAAGGAATACAATGTATTTTGGAGAAAAACTGAAAAGACATTCAGTGCTTATTATACTTAACATCAGTGTGTCATGTGATACTGTTGTTTACTTCTTTTTGACTCTGCTTTTGATTCCAAGATGCTATGTTCTCATGGTTTGCTCTATTCCTGTTGGATTATTTTCAGTCTTCTCTCATCACTCATTCCTTTGCCCACCCATGTTGGTGATGCTAAGAATTTCATGCTTTTTCTCCTCTTACTGTATACATTATCTCTGGTTGATCTCATCTCTTATTTTGCATTCAAATACTGCTATGCTTTGAATGTGAATTGTCCCTGCCAAAACTCACACTGAAGTTTAAGGGCCAGTGAGCAGTGTTGGGAAGTAGGGCCTAGTGGGAAGTGTTTGGGTCACAGGGGTGGATCCCTCATGAATAGATTAATGCTGTCTCAAGAGTAAGTTCTGGTTCTCACGGAAATGGATTAGTTCCCTTAATAGTGGGCTGTTACAAGGTAAGGCTGTTCTCATGTTTTGCCCCTTTGCACGTGTTCATTTCCCCTATGACCTCTGTCATCTTCTGACCCCGTGTGTGGCCCTCAAGAGAAGCTGTCCAGATACAGAGCTACCTTCTTGAACTTCCCAGTCTGCAGAACTGTGTGCTAAATAAACCTCTTTTCTTTATAAACCCAGTCTCAGGTATAGCAACACAAAATGGCCTAAGACAACTACCCTCTATTCTCAAATAATTCCCAAATCTGTATTTTCATCCCTGACCTCTTCTTATACCCTACTTACAAATTTTCAATGATTTCCAACTGCACTCAGCGTTAAAAAATCTAAAGTCCTTAGTATGATACACAAGGAACTTCAATATCTAGTCCAATCCCATCTCTCTAAAAGTCATTGTGGTCCTCTGAACAAGTCCTGCTTGCTCCTGTGCTTTTGAACAGCTTGTTCTATATTTCTGAAAAACTCTACCTACCATGCCCCCTATGGGATTAATTACATATGTTTCCAAACTAGCTCAGTTGGTAATTAAATTCAATATATACTGAGGACGTTTCATATGCTGGCACTAGGTTCCTGCAGTCATGGAGTTTACATTCATGTGTGTGTCTCTCCAGGGGGAGGGGAAAGGCAAACAAATCAACAGGGAACTAGTGAAGTAGTGATAAAGCTTATGATTAAAATGAAACAAGTTGATGACAGTGACTAGGGGAGTTTCTTTAGATCAACTGGCTAAAGACTTCTCTGAGAAAGGGCTGTTCTCTGAGGAAGACTGACGATCTCCTCCCGGAAACTTATGTCTATCAAAGCATTCAACATGCTATTTTTAATTTATTTGTTTTCACCTGTGTGTATCTACCCCACCACATATTTATTTCTTAAGGGAAAGAACTCAGTTGTTTCAATCTGAATTGTCCTCTCCTGACATGAAGAGTGGCACATACTTGATGTTAACACATTAACTGCCATGTGAGTTCTATTTAACTCACAATAGTTTTGAGCCTGGGGCCCTGTGAAGCACATGTAACACATATGTCTTTTCACGTTGGGATCCACATGAACTATTTTTCAAGTTGCATATAACTCACACGCAGAAAACAATAAAAACAACAACTTTTTCATTAAATTAGAAAGGATAGTTTTGTTTTCGAAGTTTTTATTCAATTTTCTTAATAAAACACCATGGCCCCAAGGAAAACAAATTTTTTTCTAGTGTGGCAGTCAATGTGTTAAATAAAAGTTGCTAAATGAATGAATCAGTGAAATAAACCAGCTCTCAGATGATGGGGTAAAACAGAAAAGAGGCCACATGAAAATTTTCAGGACTAAAGAATATTTAAATTCAGACAGACAACAGCTGATGGCCCCAACTTCCATCACACACTCTCAAACTTCACAAGGAGGAAATTGGATGACAGAGCTCATCCAAGCAATTCGATATGATGCCCATATCCACTCCTATCCTCCCAAAATGCTTCTGATGCCTTCATTCTGGCTATCCTTGGCCTTTGTCACTTCATCGTCTTCAGACATTTGATTCCTGATTCACTGCTTTAGTTTCCCAGAGCCTGACTTTAATCAGCCTGACTGTGGTTTCCTACTTTAATCACAGCTAATGGAATCGCAGGTCTTTTTCTTTAGTAGTCACAAGATTATGTAGGGACCCTTGTTTTTCCCTGCAGTATGGTTTCAGCTTTGTTTTCTAAGAATGACTCTGAATTATCTACCCAGTCATATATTGCCATTACTCCCCTTAACTAAATCTTGGGGTTTTCCATCTATAGTCTGACAATATAATTTGCTGTCAAAACTGAGACTCTCTTTGGGAATGAAAAAAGGATGCTCATGATAATTACAGGCAACAGGTGTAAACCAGGTTTTGTACTCATCCTCTCCACCCAGCAGTTTCCTACAGAGCCTTGTCTGCAACCATGACTTCCTTCTCGGCTTTCTGCTCCCCTGGCCAGGCAGGTCCCTCACAGTGTGACTTCCACTTTGGCAAATGTATTTGACCCTTTCCGTGACAAAAGAACTTTCCAGGATTTGTCAGTGCTTGTGTAGAGACTCATATGTGGAAACTCCTAATTACAGTAAAAATAAACAGAGCTAATATTTATAAACTCTTATAATAAGATAGGCATTTTATATTTTATTGAATTGAATTCTTTTCATAGAATTCAAAAAATTCTGGTGAAATTCCCTCCATTTTAGAGATAAACGAAACTGAGGCTTAAAGAGGTTTAATTTACTCAAGGGCATATTATAAGTACATGCAGAGTTTAAACTTAATCCCAGATCTGTCTCCTTGCAAGTGTACATGTTCCTAAGTAATATAATATATACAATCCCTCACTGTAAAACAATCTTCTAATGGAAAAAAAATCAAACATTACGACTGAAATCTCTAATGTTTCTTAAATCCTCTATTTCTCTTATTATCAACTATAATAATATTGCTCACTTAACAGCTATTTCCTAGACTTATGGGTCTCTAAAATGTTTGGAGTTGTGCGTCCCAACAGTAAAAAATTTTGAGCGTGTACTCCTCAACAAATGTATGTTTAGAAATTATTTATGTATGCTAATGTAGTAATCGATTATACATGCCATAGAACATAATTCAAAATAAAAATGAAAAATATGAAATTAAAGTCAACTAAGTTTTAATATTTTTCCTGCATCCCAAAGGGTTATCTTTCTCACTCCCTGAGAGAATATTCTGAAAACTCAGCATCTAAACTGGTGCCATCTCAAAAGTTAATATGCATACTAGTCACCTGGAGATCATAGGGCTTTGTTGTTTTTTAAAAATTTTTATTGACACATATTTGTGGGGTACATGTGTTATTTTGTTCCATGCATAGAATGTGATGATCAAGTCAGGATATTTAGGGTATCCATCACCTCAAGTATTTATTATTTCTATATGTTGGGAACATCAAGTCCTCTCTTGTAGCTATGCTGAAATATACAATACATTGTTGTTAGCTATAGTCACCCAATTCTGCTATTGAACATTAGAACTTATTCTTTCTATCTAACTGTATGTTTGTGTCCATTAACCAACCTCTCTTCGTCTCCTCTCCCATACATATGCCCCTTCCCAGCCTCTGGAGGTCTTGTTTTAATGCAGATTCTGATTCAGTATGTTTAGGATGGGCCTGAGAGTCTATTTCTAACAAGCTCCCAAGTAATGTTAATGCTGCTCACTCATGGAGCACACTTTGAGTAACAAGACTGTAAATAAAAGATTAATGGTTAGCCAAACTTACGCTGTTATTTTCCAGGAGGTAAAATAAATAGCTAATTCTAAAGGTCGACTTTCCATTGCTATGGGCAAATTGAAAAAGACTACCTTTTAAGCCATACAACAATCATTAGACATACTAATCAATAACATCAATGAACATATTTGAAATGTAGACAATCATCACAACTGGGCATATACTTGCCTAAACTGACATTACCATAAGAAAAAACTGATTTTGTTTTCATACACTTCTTTTCCATTACCAAAGACAGAGGTGAATAGAAATTAAGAAAATAAAATAAGGACAAGAACAAAATTAACTAAAACATGTATTTTTATCTGTTTCCAACATGAAATCAGTAGGTAAGAAACCTACAGTTAACTATTATTGGCTAACATTTATATTTATGTTAACAGGGTTATAACAACGTTTGGTTTTTTTTTTTCGTTTTAGTTTTTAAATAAATGCAAGGCAAGAATGTCCTTAAATATTTTTTTTAAATGCAAGGCAAGAATGTCCAAAGAATACTATTTTTAAAACCTATTTTAAATTCGCACAAATTTAAAAGGTTCAAACAGCTGAAATGTATAGGACTTTATATATGAAATGCAGGGCAAATTTGGAATATAAGCAAAATGAAATTAGAAAGCATTTTGGTTTTACTTTTACTCTTGTAGTTCCCTAACAAAACCCTAAAGTTCCAATACCACTGACTGCATGAGAACATCTCATGTTGATTCTCTAATAATTTCCAACAGTCAAATATACCACAGAACTAACATCATACTCAAATTTCAATTATTTACCTTGTCAATCATTTTTCTTGCTTCCACTTCCTCACTGTTGGGATTCTCTAACTCAATGGTATAAGTACCCTTGTCACTTTGGTCATCATCATTATCCTTTTCAGAAGTAGCAGAAGTTGCTTGATTTTTTAACATTTTATCCATCTCCTGGCTTGGTCTGTGCCCAAGACTCCCTGAACTTCTTAATAATGCAGTTTGTAGGAAGGGTATTGACACCGATGGCTCCTCTGATTTCTGTTTTAACAATTTCCCATGTGGAAGACCATGCCCCCCTCTGTGATGCGCAGAGCTAGTCTGTAAAGACAAAGAAACCACTTTGGCATCTGCTGTTGGAGACTTTGCTTTCTCAAGTTTTGTATGTGTTGTTGAATATGTAGTATCCTGACACAAGATTCCCGCACTTTGAGAAAAAGAATACGACCTTCTCTTTCTGGGATTGTCTTCATCAAAGAATGCAATCATAAAAGCAGTTTGACTTACAACAGCTTGGTCTTGATGCTTTTCAGTAGCCTGGACCTTCTGTAGCTTTTTCTGTTCTGAGTGGTGGCGCCTTAAATGTTCCTCAAGAGTTGCACGTTTGCTACAGCGCCTGTGAGCCCCAGCATTTTCTGAATCGCTTTGGGTACCATCATCATGTTTATTTCCTAGACACGAAAAAGAAACCGCACAATGGAGAAGAAAAAAAATCCCATGTAGAAAATCAGAAGCATACACAAAAGTGCTATTTGTCTTGCCCCCCTCCCCCTTTCAATCCAAAGTCATATGTTCTGTTCAGTAACAGGCTCTGCAAACTTCCCTCAACTGCAATGGTTACATTCAAATTTTATCAACTAACAATGAGGTCCTTTATAAACAGCTGAATAGGATTGCCTTTCTTTCTCCAAATTTTAACTTTATAATGGTTCATCAATGCCCTAATAGATAAGCAATGCTCTATCATCTATGATAGTTTATAATCATAACAGCAATAAACATTAATTCTGCCTTTAAATCTTACAACTTATTTAACAATCAAAATTTGACTCTAGCAACAGAGAGGAAGAAAGATAAGAAAAGGGTGACACCACTAAAATGCTTACTGTTACAGAGAAAGAGAACACAAATACCATAGAAGTGTGATGAATCTTAACTTTCACTGATGTTCAATATTTTCGAAAGTCCAGCATATAGCTCCTCCTTAATAAAAAGATTCAAATTTGTAGTTCCCACTAATTACTGTACAATATTTTCCAAATATCTTTTTAGCTATGAGAATTTTTGGAAATTACATTTGTGCTCTAAACTCCAATGGCTTCAAAGAGTTAAATAAAGCATGCTAAGAGACCTATGAAGGAAAAGAAGAGTATATGAAATCCCTACATAAATCCAGGCACTTATTGGGCAAATAGCACAGTGCTAAATATAACCAGATGTCTTCTCCATAAAGTATATAGAGCTGAGTTAGAATATATGTGAATTTTGAAAAACCAGCTCCCTAACAAAGGTTTTTCTATATTAGAGCAAGTGAAAACCACTAAGTAGTTACCCTTCATAGTTCTGTTAAGCATTAGATATGTAAGTACAACTTGATTTTTCACTGATTTAAAATTCTCATTACCTAAATAGTAAGTACTTTAGAAGAAATAATCAAATGGAAATTACATTATTATAGCACAAAATTACTGGAAAGTCAGGAGTTATTCTATGCATATTTTAGATGAAATCACAAATCAGGGCTTAAATGATGGCTTCTTTAGAAGCTATAAATGAATTTAGTCAATCAGGTACATTCCAATACTTCCTGGACTAAATCTGATTTTTAAATTTCCTGGGCTACAAAATTTTAATGTGAACACCTGCTGAATAACGTGGTACCAAACAAGATAATTATCAGAAATGAAAGACTTGGGGGTGGGAGGAGCAAAGCATTTAATATGTGTGGGGAAAAAGTTGAGTTTTAATGCTCATCGGTTTGTTCCTAATGAATTTAGAGGTTAACAACTGGTGCTTATGATTTAACACAAAACGACTGGCTGTAAAAAATGTGGTACATAGGCCGGGCGCGGTGGCTCACGCCTGTAATCCTAGCACTCTGGGAGGCCGAGGTGGGCGGATCGTTTGGGCTCAGAAGTTCGAGACCAGCCTGAGCAAGAGCGAGACCCCACCTCTACTAAAAATAGAAAGAAATTATATGGACAGCTAAAAATATATATAGAAAAAATTAGCCGGGCATGGTGGCGCATGCCTGTAGTCCCAGCTACTCGGGAGGCTGAGACAGGAGGATTGCTTGAGCTCAGGAGTTTGAGGTTGCTGTGAGCTTGGCTGACGCCACGGCACTCACTCTAGCCTGGGCAACAGAGTGAGACTCTGTCTCAAAAAAAAAAAAAAAAAAAAAAAAAAATGTGGTACATAAAGGAAGTGAGAAGATTCAGAAGAGAGAATGACAGAACACACAGAAAAGGGTGAAGTTTTGGAAAGGCAATAAAAGTAAGGGAAACAGAGGGAGTGAACAAGACTAAAATGAAGGGTGTTTGGGAGTATTGCCATCAAAGTGATAGTGATCAATACTATAAAACTCAGATACAACAACAAATCTGAAGATCTTTCTTCAAATTACTGACTATTCAAAATGCAATCTGAAAAGAAAAAAAACAGGTGCTTAATTAATAGAATCCCTGCCTCAGGCAGTTAAGCTAGGAATCATGGATAGCAGATAAAAGGCAAAACTCAAACAAAACCACTAGTTGAAATATAAAATTCATTAAAAACATTAAACAACCTATTTTATCATTGTACAGGCTCTATTGAAAAGGAATCCAGTTTGTAAAGAGATGGAAAAAACTAAATTCCAATATTTCCTGTATAATAAGAAAAAATAACCCGTATCAGACACACACTCAAACATTTTAATGAAAGTATCATCTTTACAGGATTTAATTCTTGTTCCAATGTATAAAATTTGGCTCTTAGTGGTGTCAGGCCCTTTCAAATATCTTTCCTATAACTTATAGTTTAAAACTTCTCTTACAGATTCATCATTTTCTTTTCTGGGAAATTATTATATCTTCCTGCATTTCTCAGTGTTACACAAGGTGAAACAACTGATCAGAGCTGCAATTTTCCATTTTTGCGCAACAAAAGATCACTAGGAAACTCCTCACTAAGTTTCTTACTTTCCTTTTTGCCTATTATTAACCATGCCTAAATATGTTGATGTTCTTTTAATATTTTTTAGGGTAGGTTAGCTGTACCAAGTCAGTAGCTGTGGCCAAAAGAAGCTGCAACTCTCCCAAAGGGTAAAAGTGTATGGGCTTTGTGAACATTATTTTCCTCACTGTCCCAAAGCGCATGCACTTTACTCTTGTAGGAGCAAGGTTTTTGTTTTTGTTTTGTTTTGCCTACTTTCAATTTTTTGACTGATCGAAATAGCTGCTGAAAGTCTAATTTTTATACAATTATTACTAATTGCTATAATTACATTTATTTAGAGTCTGTGTATATACTTTTGATATCCTAAATTGTAGAAAATTGTTATCTAATGATGGAAGCTGACTTTTGAAGAAAGTCTCATGTCATTTGTAAATATGTCTAGAGAAATAAAATAGATCTATCTTGGATCAAAAATGAATTATATTCACAAAAATCTTTTCTTGGATGGCTTGCAAAATGGTCTAAAGACAAATCAAAAAGAAGAGCTCTCAGCAATGGCACCATATTGGAATATATGTCTATCTACAAATCAACTTTGAAGGACAATGTAATTTGGTTATATGAGATAAAATTTTTAAATTTCTAATCATGAAAGTATAGATACACTGATATGGATATTAATGCCTCTATTTGGAATCAGGTTCACAAATGAGCCTTGTTCAAGAGCAGAGAATGTCTTAAAGTGATGGCTTAAAAATAACAGTTAACACAGAAAATAGTTATAATGACTAAAATGAGTTATAATATAAAAGGGTTTGATAAAGGTATTTTAAAATGGTATCTTTTAAAAGGATCTAACTCACTGTTTGTTTATTAAGAGTGGTTTAAAAAAGACTGTTATTTCTAAATTTTCAAGGATCATGCTACTATCTCTTAAATTATACCAAGGATATCAGCATTATTTCTCCAATTCAGATAAATGGTCAGTTAACAAATGTGTAGCTTTTATTTGTGAGCTTTAACCTTTACATACATACATAGGTCTCAATTATGTATTAAAATTATCTAGTAGAAGTAAAAGTTCACTATCATATCTCAAAAGTACATGTGCCAGGTAAGTGCTGATAATTATAATTAAATATTGTAATAGGCCCCAACAAAGAATTAGGTAATCACATCATCTCACTATCTTGAAATGTCTTAGAAGCAAATCAGAAATACGTATATGAATATTATTTCTTCATTACTTGATCAGAATGCCAGGGCATAAGTACAGATAAATCAGAGTCAGTCTTGTGGTAGAGAAGTCATTTATTGTTTATTCAATTTACTGAGTACCTATCGCATGTTCAAGTACCAAGTGAAGTGTTGGGTAATATATGGTCTCTGATCTCAAAGAGCATCTTTTTTAAATCCATTAACTCCTAATACAGTAAAAGAACAGTCAGATTAACATGCAATTGTAATTTATTCAATATCGTTTTCCTTACAGATACCTTGTTAAATAAAAATAGGACTAACACAAATCTGTATTCAATCAATTGTAAGATAAATTTAATTGACAAACCAACGGGAAAAAACTGATCAGCTGATATCTCAATGTATAGGCATAAAAATTTTATTAATTTTGGCCAAGTGCTACACTAATACAGCACATAACTACTTCACAAATGAATATTCATCTGTGAGTTTTACAAAGTCTTAATATTGAAAAATTTTTAAATTAATAGATTCCTAGTATTTCTAAACCAAAAATTTCTGTTTTATGAGGAACCACTGAGAACAATTTGAAGCACTCCATCTATATGACTATATTACCCAAGTAGAACTGCTGGCCCGTACCAAACGGCTTGAAATTTTCTTCAAAATATAGATATTGACATCATAATAGATAAAAGAATTGAATATATCTTGTCATTAAATCAAGAAAATAATGGGAATTGTTTTCCAGGAAATTCCCCTGGCGAAATGAATAAATTTTATATTTCCATAGGAAAAAGAAACATTTAATGGCATAAATATAAATTCACAAAACCAAACTGGTTTTGGCAAGAAAATGAAGAAAGACTATTTTGAATAAGTTGGACATGGCAGTCTGGCTCGCTTTTGAGCTTTAAAATTAAACTTTGAAAAAGCAGACTTTTCTATCATATAATTATCTAATAGAAGTAGGGTAACTGTGAAGACTGTCCTTTATCACAAAATAGGAAGTTCTGAAATGATCAATTCACTTTACCTTTCAACCTTTTCAAGTACACCGGAACATCACTTTTAATACTTTTGGAATCCTCTTCTGTTCTTTCCCATATCATTTGAGGAGGGTTGTTTTGTGCTAGCCAATCAGCTACTTTGTTTTCTGGTGCCATCATTCCTGTCTGAATTCCCGGCAAGTCTTGAGTTCCAGGAGAAGACTTCTTTGACTTGTGGCGTTGATCAGAAGTAAATTTTGTCACATGGTCTCTAATAGTTACCTTCCCTGGGGTACTGTCATCAAACTCAATAGTAAATGAAGCATGCCCTGCACCTGTTGTATGGGAACTTGGTGTGTCTTTTGTTGGGATTTCATGAATAGTGTTCTCTGTTATTTGTGATGGTTGCTGAAATTCTTTTGTAGGGATTTCAAAATAACTTGGTTCCCTACAGAAAGGAAAAAGTACTTCTTCATTTGCAGCTGCAGATTGTTCCTCAACTTGCTTGGCATCTATGCTGCATCCTAATGAGAAAAATAAGAGAAAATTCAAAGTATTTGGGAACTTCTGGCACTTAAGGGCATCTGGTAACGGCCATTTGTATTACTCCATGAGAATCAGAAGGCAGATCACAGTCTGGATGAAAAACAACGGCATTTATATCACAGAACAAACATCACAGAGAAGAAAGAATCTTGATTATAAACATGCCATTCAATTACCAATAGTAGTTGCAAGATAAGAGCAGCAATGGCAAAGGACAGTCAAGCAGTTAAGAGATGGATCTTGCATGGCATGATTTTTCCAATTTGGATCTAGAAATCCTCAAGGTGCAAAAGAATTGAAATCAAATATAGATGGATATGCATGTTCATTGTATATATGTAGAGTGATAGAAAAAGCATGAATTTCCTTATCAAGTCACCAGGATGAAATATCTGAAATATCTATGAACACACTTAGAGCTCCAAAGGAGAACATGTGCTCAAATGAGGATACAAACATGCAGCAAATATGCAAGTGATGTTCTGGAAGTAATGATTCCACTTACCATTCTTCATTACATTCAGAAACATTACTTTAAGAATGACAAAAATAACATCACTGATGTGTGAAAGATAATTTTATAAAGACCAAAAGAGTGGTTAAAGATAAAACATGTGGTTTGCTTGCAGCATTGCAATCTAAGCAGCAGTATGAAAGAAATAAGGTAAAAACAGAAAATTTAGTTGCCAGCCAGTAACTCCAGAAGAAAATGAGTTTACATTTCTACAAAGCAGAATGTGCACGAGAGCTGGGAGAAGGAGCAAGCAATACTGGGACACTATTACTATTCTTCTGTGCCTCAGAAATGAATATAAAGATATAAAAATAGATGCATTTATACATAAAACACACAAAAGTATGTAAATTAAAATAACTAAAATGCTCTCTTTTAAGTATGTTAAGAAAGAAATTGTTTTAAAAATTAAAGATTATACTGCCCTGTTGTTGAGGAAGCAAAAGAACTACATCTATTTTAAAGATCATGAAGAGCAAGTTCAAATAAAATATATTTCCTTAAAGCTCAAGAATCTATTTGTTTATAAATGGAATGATAGAAAAGTCATTTACAGACAATTTATTAGGAGGAAAAGGCAATAATTTTCTAAGTAAGCAAAGCATTTGGTCTTCTGAAACATTGTTTCAAATACCAAATCTTGGTGGGATTCATCAGATGCTATAATTAATTTCTTGAAAGTATTCTGAATGACAATCATAAAACTGCTTTTAGGTTACAGAAGAACGGTACAGTAACATCCTATAATCAAATGTGCAGGACAGGGCATAGAAGACATCAAGATCCATTTCTAAAATAATATAATAATAATAATAAATTGTCCACAAAATCTAAACAGAAGGCAGAAAGAATATGTAACAACAACTTTCAATGTAAAAATTATCCTTTTCAAAATCAACTATTTTTTCTTATCATTGAAATTGAAAGAAGAGTATTGGAAACACTCCTCATTAGCAGAGCAATAATTATACAGGGTATTTGGAAGAATACGTTATACAACATGACTCAATAATGTAAAGTCAAATTTTTAAAATTTCTTTATTAAAGAGTTAATTTATCTTTTTTAAAAATAAAATGTCCACCTAAACTTTGAATGTTTACTCTGAAGTCATATCACTTAAAATTACCATGAGAATAAAATGTATTTATTCTCTCTATATTAATACTCATTAATGTTATTCTTCTACTTTTTAGACACTGATTTATTTACTATGTACAATGTACAATACTTGGCCAAGTCCATGTAATTGGCTTATAAATCTATCCTTCCTCTCTCTTTCATACACATATATTTTGTTTGTTTGTTTTTGCTTTTTTCATCCTTCAGGTGACAGCGTAATGCTGGGGTGGTAGTTTTCTACTCATACATGAATAGCCAAGTATTTAATAAAAGTGATGTGGCTAAGCTATGAAGTAAAAACTACAAAAAGCCAGTCTAGGGATATAGCATGTATCATCCACTTGTCACTCACAGTTCAAAAGAATATTTTCCCAGTTTTCCTCTCTTGCAAAAGAAAAGTTCACAGTTAATACTGACATGTTTTCAATATGTTTTCCCATGATAACACATTAAAACAGCAGTGGTCAACAACTGCACATCACTGTTTTGAAGGTTACCATTCCCTAAGCCATTTCCTACTTTAAATTGTCTTTACTCAAAGAACTAGAAACTTGAAATTTATACAAGTTAATACCTAATTTATCTAGAAATCTGTCATCTAACAATATCAAGTGGCATAGCAGAGTGGAGAGGGACCATGCTATGATCTGATGATCATAAAGGCTGCCTGGTTTAGTGGAAAACTGGGACAAGATTTGAAATCAGAAAAATCCTGTCTCTATCAATCTTTAATCCTCATTTGCTTCATCATAAAATCAGAAAACAATATTTATCCATAAGACTGTTGTAAAGATTTAGTGAGATGAGCATTTAGTGAGATAATATGTTACCCAGAACAAAGCCTTGGCACAAAGTAGGCACACAAATAAATGTTTCTTTTTCTTTTCCTCCTCCAACTCTGCAACACAGCCAAGAATCAGGAAGACAAAAAAAAACTAACACCAAAAACTAACTCTAAAAAACCTAAGACAGATATGACAATGCCTATACTCTAATATTCATAAACTTTACTAAGTTCCTCACATACAGTCTTTTTACAGTCTACTAAGATCACAAGGCAAATCTGGAGGGGCTACAGAAGTGAGGATTAAGGCCAGACTTACTGCACTAAAAAGTAAGAGTCAAGTGGTAGAGACAAGATGAAAAACAATCAAGAACAGACAAACGGCCTCAAAAACATAGTAGTCCAGTACCACTCAGTATATAGGGCCAACAGTCTTACATACTTCAAAGTCTCCCGAGGACATCACTGCAAGGTTCACAGTTCATTGATTCTGAGTTATAAAGAAAAAATTAATTTATACTCAGCCTTTTCTTAAGAAGGTGCTGATATGGGTAATATATTTAAGAGAAAGGCAGCAAATGGTTAAACTTTAAAAAAAAGTGTCAATTATAAAAGTAAAGTTCAATCACCTTGTGGAGGGATTCATTTCCCTGAAGATGATAAAAACAGATGCAGTGTGGTTCTATTATTACACTTGGGAAGTGCCTACTAGAAAAATTATTAGGGGTCTACTAAATCAATATAGAAAAATAAAACAACTTCCTCACTCAGAACACTGACAGAACAACTCCGAAATTTAGAAATTCAACATTCATTTATCTTCAAAACTCATTTTGTTAATATCAAATTAAACTAAATAATATGCTGAATATGTATTTATATTATTATTAATCATTATTAGATTGCAAAATTATTTAATGACTGATGCTAGAATTAATTCTGTATATCTAAATCAGAAGAGCAATTGGTGATAATCTGCTTATGTTCTTAAAGTATTTTATGATTACATGACCTTTCAGGATAGTTATGCTTAACCCAGGATAAATATTTCTTTCACTCTTCTGTACTAAATTAAATATTAAACTAATTTGAGATGACAAAGACTATAGTTATCATGGCACATTGTGCTTAAGACATCTAACCAACCTAGCCTGTTCAAGTACTTCAAATTACAAAGACTGGGAAACCTCATTTGCTGAAAATGGGCTACAACTTCAAAGTTTCCAAATTTAGTTTCATTTGATTAAAAATCAATATAAAAGAGCTAAGAATCTATTATTCACAGTTGCACATGCCTTTTCAAAATGTGTACAACATTTAAAGGCCTTTAATTACAATCTAAATTAATGCTAAGACCAAGTTAACAGGTAGAAGAGCATAATTATAGCTAAACTGAGGACACATTTTCCTTTTTAATAGGATTCAAGATATTCACACAATTTCAGAAGAACTAATTGCTCTAATGTAAATATTTGCTTTAGGATATATGGTAAGTCTTCAGCAGATTCTGAATACATGTGGACTCACAGAGAGGGATATAAACAATTACTAGGTAGTAGACATTCTATTATCCTTTCTAGAATGTTCACATTCTATAATAAGTACTAAAAACTGGTAACCAAGAAGCAAATTAATTTTTTTTCACTCAGAGAGTATGCTTAGAGCATAAATTGTTAAACTAATCATTCATATTCCGTACTTTGTAACATTAAAAAAAAATGTTAATTTCAAAATGATCAAAGTAAATAGCACTTGGCATAACCCTCAAATCTGATTCTACAATTTCTGCTAGCTTCATAAATTATTTCAGGTCAGTAAACTGTTTCTTTCATACTATGTTTTTAAAAACTGCAAAGGACAAATGTGAAACAATAATATCCTCATACTAACATAGGAAAACAGGTAAGAATCTCATAAGGCTGTTAATCAGCTGTATGGGACAGGGCACTTTAAACTATTTGACACAAAACATAGATCATTAACTCCTTTTTACTCAAAAACAATCCCAAGATTATGAGATAGCTTTTGGTCGTCTAGCAGAAATGATATTCAATGAGACAGGGCACATAAGCTGAGAGAATTTAGTTTCATTCACATACATGAAATTACTGTTGGATGCTTCACAGTTTGAAATTTATTTTATTATGCTGAGGTCTGAGGGATCAATTTTCTATGCCTATTTGTTTTTGGAGTGTTTGTTTAAATCTTTGCACCCTGTGAAGTCTATCCTTTTGCACTGATTGTGTGTATATGTGTTTACAAGAGTAATGATCACTGAAATATTAACTGTTCGAGCTAAGAGCTTGTAGTGTGGAGTCAGGCTACACAAGCTGAAATTCCAGCTCCACTGTTTGCTAACTAGGTGACTTTGGCAAGTAAGTAAACATCACTATGCCTGAATTCACTTATTTATAAAACAGACAAGCTAATGGTAACTCCCTTTTAGGCACTGCTCTGAGGATTACATAATTAAGTGCATACAAAGCACTTAGAAGAGTGTCTGGATTAAGCAAGTACCACTGAAGGGTCAGCTATTATTATAAATCATGGTTGTGTCTCCTATACAAAAATTACACATACAGTTCATTGTATTTTAAAAGTTATATGTTTCAGATTTCAAAAGTTGTTCTCTGGGTGGTGGGGGTGGGCTAAATTTTTAAGGCCCAAACAAAATCGCTATCACAATTACTTTCAAAATTTGGCAATAGTTACATTCAGCTGTGTTTTCTTAACCACCTAATTGGTATGTTTTCTTCTCTCTACTACGTGGCTCCAGTGCACAATAAAAGTATAATATGTGGTACTTTAAATAACGCATTTATAGTTTAGTTGTGGAGAAAATGCATACACACAAAACAATGAATAAAAGAGTGTTACATTATAGCAATATATACAGATACATCATTTAGAATTTTATATCATCTGATGTATGTGTGTATATGTGTCCTGGGAGAGAAGCAGGCATGAATTAGCATAATTTATGTGGAGATGCATTGAGAGAGAATGCTAAAACAACTGGTAATGGGACATAAGGCTCACCATGGAAACGGACAAAATTAGAGAACTATTGACATATAAGACTTACATAGTTTAAAATCTATTTGGCAGGCAAAAGGCAATTTCTTGACTCTAGTTTCTTGAACAAAGGAAATAAAGATCAACTTAGATTTGTTATGCAAAATGAACCGTAAAGGGGTTGAAATGGGAGGTAAGTAGTTCAACTATGATTCAGTGAGGGGCAACAGAAATAGATAATATATTAGACAAGGTGAAGGGAAGACAAAATTTTCAAATAAAGCAGACATTCTTGATTGCCTTCCGATATCTTTCCCCTGTTTCTCCCTCCTAAAAGGACTCCAACATTCTCCAGTATCCACTCTTCCCTGACACAGCTTATGTGGCTTAGGAGAAAATTACCCCCACACTCAGCTTCAGGGTGAGCAAGATTGGTTTCAGGATAATCTCATATGCCTTGCCAGGGACACCGGTTCAGAAAGCAGCTGGCCCACTCCAGAACCTGTGAGAGGCCAATGAGAAGAGAGATGTGTTGAGAACTTTGGGGAAAGTTCATCTTCCAAATTCTAGGAAGTATTCTGGAATAACCTTTGTTCTTTTCTGCTGGATGTGATCAAAGTAGCACGCACTCCTGCTGGCTGCTGGCAGGCAGCCTAGGAGTGTGAGGGGAAACTCCCTCAGTATGCAACCACTGAAGACAGGAAGGCTAAGATGGAAAGACACTAGCTAGCTGACACCTACACTGCTGAGATGCTGCATTGAACAACGCCTGGGGGTTCAGTTATGTGTGCCAGTAAATCTCCTTCCTGTTTAGTCTCAGCTTATTTATTTCTGTTATTTATATCTGAAAACATGCTAAATAATACCAAGTTTCTGAGCTTGGGCATGAAGAAAATTGTGTTGGTGACAGAAAAAAGGTAGCTGTGAATGGGAATTTACTTGGAGAGTTGACCAATTCAGCTTCGGGCACTGTGAAGATCAAGTTGACAATGCCAGCTTTCTTAGACTCATATCCTTGCAAATTAGAGCATATCTAAAAAACCAGTGTTCTTATTTTCCAGCTAAGAAAAATGTCTTACTTATCTTTTGAAACTAGGGTCAAAGGTAAGAAATTGAGAAGAGTTCTGATGGAATTCATCCTTGCCTCAGAGTCAGACTCAGTCTTCCACACTGATCCCTGGTGCCTGTACTTAATTCCTCCAGTTTTGGATCCTTATCTGCTGTTATCATGAAAACTGGCTGCTCCGTCCTGCTGATGTCTTTGCAGGGTCTTTATGTGACAGACAATTGATGCCTCCATTTATTTCCTGGAAGTCTTGATTTTCTGGCTTGTGGACAAAACCACTCCATGAACAGTATCAACAACGTCAAGAATATGTTCCTTGACTACTAATCTGAGAATCTGACCAAGAACTATTTCTTCATTCTGGCTGCTGAACTCAATTAATCTTGTTGCCACCATATCCCAACAAATTGGGCACACTGAGGTTTTAAAAAAATTGTAAGTTCATACCACATATCTGAACACAATACAAATTGTTCATTTAAAATATGATTATGTGCTTGTGAATCTAATGAAAACACAAAATTAGTTTGTACCTGCTATTTTGATATAATTGATACATTTTAACAATTATTTTAAAGTACTTAAAATGCCCAGTCATACCATTAATCTATTTTCCAAGTTTGTTAAATCTGATAAACTGAAAAATAAAAGTATTTTAAATAAAAGTGCTTTACAAAGATAATGAAATTAATACTTTATGTGAAAATCACTCATAATTTAAAAATTTACATTAAAATAACAAGGCCATTAAAACATTCATCAACTATTTTTTATCAACAGATCATCTCTTTTCAGGGTAGACAGCTGTTTGCTCAGATTATAAATGCTTCCCAAAATACACATTTAATGTCACAGTCATCAAGATTTTTTTACCTGATGTTCCAGTTTCATGATTTTTTTCTTCAGATTTGCCATTGGTCTTGAAAGCTCTTTGTTCATCCACCTCACCATCCCCCCACCATGATGGCTGCCCATATAATGGAGTACCACGGGGCATAGCAGAAATATCTGGAAAGAGGTGGGAAAAATCTGTCTAAAGCAGATGAAACTGAAAAAAGAAATACGCTTTTGCAGAATCTACAATTGCCTGGTTGATTGATTAAATGAAAAAACAAAGTATAGTCTAGATAGCTAAAAAGTATTCCACGTTCAATAACTTTGTATAAGACCTTATAAGATGATGGACATGACCAAATAAAAATTTGTACTGGCTAGTATCTAAGTAACACAACATGCTATACATCCCAGTAGTTTTTTGTTAAAGTGTGAAACTGGTATATAACTGAACAACTTGTAACAAATGGCATTTGACTTGAATATTTAGACAGGACGTGGCCTCAGCAGAACAAATTTCCTGAAACTAGGCAATGATCAACTAGGGAAGAATGAAACCAGTCTGATCAGAAATGGCTCATTAAGGCTAAATATAAAAGAAGTACTCACTTTCTAATTTTTTTTAAAGCCTAAGGGCATTGTACAGTAACTAAATTTAAACTACCTGTTAGCAAAACTAACATTTTTATTTGAGCAAATGTGGTAATGTCTATTAATTTTAAAAATTGTTTCTGTTTGAATGGGATTATTTAAGGCATATTTTTTACAGTCCCTACAACTGTAAATTATATGATGATGTAGCATTATTGGATTTAAAAAATTTTTCCTTTTAATTCATTTTTGTTATTAATTCAGAAGAAAATGCAGAAAAAACATGAAATAAAAATATCGTTAGGTAAACTACGCTGTAAACTATATAGTCAACTCTCCATACCCGTGAGTTCCACATCCATGAATTCAACCAACTGCAGATCAAAAATATTCAGTGGAAAAAATTCTACAAAGTTCCAAAAAGCAAAGCTTACATTTGCCTCATGCCAAGTATTATGTTGCATCTACATGAAGGAAGTAATGGGTAGGCATCATATTAGTTATTAGTAATCTATACATGATTTAAAGTATATAGGAGGATATGCATATGTTATATGCAAGTAATACACCATTTTATATAAGGAACTTGAGCATCCATGAATTTTAGTCTTCAAGGGGGTCCTTGAAACTAACTCCCTACTGATACCAAGGGATGAATATATTTATTTCCCTCAAACATTTAAACTATAATTACTTCCCTCAAATATCTAAACATACTAAGCACACCTATATACAACTGCCATACACAATTATGTGTTTTATAATGCTTGCTAATGAAAGCACTAGCTGCATTAAAACACACTCTGAAGTCAACATTAGAAATTATTTTTATATGGACATGTCCGACTTTTTGAGAACAAAGCATGCAGTGTCTTCAAAATCAAGTAGAAATATGGTATTTTCAAAGAGGTTCACTTACCCATGGCTTTTTCCTCAGATTTCAGTGCTTCTGTAGCTTTGTGCTGAATTTCCGTAGCAGCCTCTGCTCCCTTTGAATCTATGCTTTTGGCACTTGCAGATTTTGATAATTCTGATTCTGAAGATTTCTGGGACAACTGAAGTTGAATGGTAAACTTCTCATGCTGTAAAACATTTAAAAATGGAAGTGAAACATCAATGAGTAAAATGAAACCTGGTGAATGGGAGATTTGGAAAAGAAGTAAAAACTTTTACCTTAAGAGCTTCTTCAGGGACCCTCATTTCTCCTCGTACTACAGTGAAAAGATTTGTATGTAAACATGGCTAAGGAAGAATATAACTTCAAAATTTTGGTAATCAAGCTTAAAATGGTCATCAAATATAACATAATTTAGAAATTGTCCTGTTTCAAAAGGTAAATTACAGCAGAATGATTACATTCCTCTTAATAGTTAAATGTTAAAACATGCTCACAAATGTAAAAATTTTCATTTTTAAATACTAAAAATCTTAAAATCCAGCAAGTATTTCTAACTTTAAGTAAAGGTGGCCTTCAAGAAGCAAATAACTGGGTAATTAATCAGAGGACAAAGACATTTTCAGTTTTCACTAACAATAATATGACACAACTAAGATGGGAAAAAAACACCTGGATCAAATTATATTGATAGCTAATCACAAAAATGTAACAGGAACTATTTCATCAGTAATTACTCAACAGCAAATCCTGAAGAAATTTGATTACTCAGACTTCATAAGCTTTGATAAAAATGAAGTTCATTCTGTAAGTGCAAAAGAAATGCTATAATTAGGGTCCTTACAGCAACCACAACCACCCTTCTCTCCCATGAATTGCAATCAAGGTCATATAACATTATCAAACAACTAACTCTATACCAAGATTAGATTAGAACCAAGTGCTAGATATAATGAATGCTTTCATTATTATGCCAGAAAGAACAATGCCTCTGTATATTAAAAAGATCTATTCACTAAAGAGTAGAGGTCACATTTCCCACCATTACCTAACCCTGTAATGAAAGGACTTTTATAATCATGTACTAAATTCTATTCTTCTTCACCAATTCAGAGCACTCATGACTTCAAGGGTAGACAGGCTATAATTATCATGACTACTTGGGGAAAAAGATTTCAAAGCATACGGGAAAACTCTTTAAGGAGTATTTAGTCTGTTTCTGCTCCTTAAAATAAGAAACTCAGAATTTTTAAGAATCAGAAAGAGCTTTGGGAACTACCCTGTTCAATTTCATTAATTTTTCTTCCTGTTCTATAAATAAAGAACTTGGGGATTGGCTAAACAAACCAAAACAAAAATCTAATTAACTGAATCCCAGTACAGGGCTTTCCTATCACTTTCTATTGCTTCCTATATCTTTGAAATATTAAAATTTTCCTTTTTTTGTCATGTACATATGCTGACACATAATTCCTGGTATATACGGAAATATACGTTATAACCAAGTATATATTTAAGGAAAAATAATGTATAGTAACTTTGTTTTAACCCCAAGAAATTCATGAACAGCTGGAGAAGATTCACAGCATTCCTACTTTTTCAATGGAAAATATAGCATTTAAAAAAAATTAACAGTCATTTCTTTTTTTTCAATGGAAAATACAAACAATTTTAGCCTGCAGGGAGGGTTTTCTGATGCTTCAGGCTTACCTCCTGGGAGTGCCTGAGGGCCATTCCCCAGGGCTAGTCTGGGGTATCCTCTTTAGACCTAGACACATTTCGGGTCAGGGAGAACTTGAGAGGGGCCATCTTTCTCAGGTTAAAACATTTTACCTTCCAAAAAGGTTTATGTGTATGGAAATGAAGAAGGCGTCAAGGATTCTCTTGTTTAGGTCATGAATTCACCTGAGAACTCTGGTATAACTATGAGATTTTGAGACTGTTCTAGCCCCAGCTTTTACCTCCAAAGCTACCATCTTCTTAGTGGTGCAAACCTAGGTAGCTGTTTTTAACTTGCTCATCAAGAAAAGTGACAAACTGAGGTACAATTTACTCTTGATGTCAGTAAGTTACAAAAAGTTTAAATTTTTGCTTATTAAATATAATAATTTTATAGGTCACTTTTCCACTTCTTTATGTAAGACTATATATAAAAGACTGCCACATTTTTGGCCACTTGAGATTTATTAACTGCTTCCGAGGTTTCCCTTTATTACTGTAGCATTTCTGTACCCCTCGTGAGTTTACTGTCATCTTTAAAAGTTGGCTATTTCACTATGTGCTTTCCCAAATCACTTAATTTCTCTAGTTAGAAAAAAAGACTTCTGGCAGATAAATTATGTTTCCTAGTTCTAGTCTCAGTCCATGTTAAAATGTTCTTTCTATTGCTGTGGCATTTTAATCATTAGTTTTCTACTCCAAGGTACAGCAATTTGTAGACTGGCTATTAAGATTAAATCTAACAAGAATAAAACACAACAATCTCTTCAATTTAGTATACCTAAATACAAAATGAGTAAATATATGATATCTGTTTTTAAAATTTATCCTATATAATAAAATTTCTGCCACTGTGACATATGCTACTTTAACATAATAAACTTAAGTGAGCTCACCTAGGCATTTAGACAGTAGTTCCAGCTCAACGCTGACCATACAACCCTAAGAAAGTCCTTTGGGACAAAACTTTTATCCTGGCAATTTGAAACAAACATATTATAAGTTGGTATATAAAAGAGAAATGTTAGTTTGCTATTAAGAAATTAGTGTATAATCTGTAAAATCATGAGTTTTTTCTCAACACAGTTTCTTCTTGATTTAAAGATTCAAAGTTAACTCTATATAGAGTTTTATTAAAACCTGAATTTTCCTGTATTTTCTCAAGTTTTAAAACAGCTGATGTCAAATGAATTAAAGGATGTACTTAAATTAAAAAAATACTTGTATTTGTTTTTTGATGAAACATAGGCAGGTGGAAAATGACCTTGTCATCAAGGCATTAATGTTAATTCTTAATCATTTTTATGTGAGACATACTTTTTAAAGATTTAAAACATACAACAAATAAGTATTAATATTTAATGGTTTGATTTTTTGTATACTGACTTTTTGAATATTCTTTTTGTATATTTCTTTGGTTCAAGTGTGAGCACTGTAAGATATGTCACAAAACTTTTTTATTTTAAATTTTGAAATTTAAAAATTTCATAAATTTTAAGGAACAATTTTTATAGTGTTAGTACATTTACTTTGAGCATCAACTATACTTAGCTGAAATTACAATTTCTGTTAGGGTGACAAAAGTCCACCTAAATTGCCAATGTTTAGTACATTCTTTATCATTAAGCCCAGATATATATAGTATTAATAATTAAAAAAACTAAAACTCAAGAAACATTCAGCATAATACAGAATATCTGTGTTTTGATTAAATATAAGTAAGTACTTTTTGTAAAACTTTTTGCCTTGTATAAATAAAAATGTTTTTATTCTTCAATCATGTTCCTTCTCTTCACTAGTGATTCTTCATGCTACCCTATGTAGTATAATACAGTCATGTCCCTATTCAGCTATTAGACTCCTATTTTTTAAACAAAAGAATTTTAAATACACATTAAATGCATACTGTGTATTATCAAAGAGTATTGGTCTTAGAAGACACACGATATTGAAAAGTTTGAATTAAATAGGCAATACAGATATAATGTACAAAACATGAAGGGACGGGATGGAAGAAAAAGGTAGGTTTAAATTCTTACATTCCTCCCAGGAGGTTGATTTGTGCATTATAATCCATTTGCACATTATGATCCACTTGAAAACAATCCCTGGGCTGGACTAAAATAATCCCTTGTCCCCTCCTCAGTTATATTCTTTGATACCCAAATTACATATCCAACAGCACTGCAGGGAGACTGTTGCTGAAACTATATAGACAGAGTAAGAGAGATGGAAAAGAAGTTGAGTCCATCAACTTTTCCAAGGTGACTTTTAGGAATAGGCATAATAACAAAGAAAAAAATATTGTTTTTTTAACATGTGTTTTAGTATGGAAAGACACCATAAACTGAGATTCCTAGCATACCTACATTGTGAATTCTTATGTCTCAAGAAATATTATTTTAAACCAGAGTAAATATTTTTGAATAAATTTAATAAGTGCACAAAATCATATAAGGATATCATATCCAAATCTCAGCTTATCTTCAAGTTTCAAGGTGATATAAGTCTGTTCTGGAATCCTTACATCGTTCACAAAAGTCTATAAGGAAAAAAGATCTCAGGTTACATATGAAGTATTATCTTACATTTCAGACAAGCAAATTCTCAAATCTAATACTTAGAAGTACATATCATATGGTGACTAACACAGCCTGTGCATCATAAGATGTTCATGCATCCTGTAGGGTGATAAATAATTTCAAACTAATCTTTTTATCATATTACACAAAGAACCTGGTGCTGCCAAGATGAATTTAGGCATTTAGTATAGTTCCTAAAAATGATGCCAAGCAAAGCTCCTACTCTGAAGCTGGCAATTGTAAAGGATAAAACACTAAACTCTTAATATACTATCAGGGTTCAATGGACCCAATTTTAACTTTTTTGAAAAATTCTAATTTGTGAGGAGTCATATTTCATTAGTTTTATTCTTAAAATTGTTCCAAAGAACAAAAATAAAATTTACTTAAAAAAACCAAAACAGAGTAAGTCTTACTCTGTTATGCAACTGTCATATGGGTTCTACTGGATCCTTTCATGAATCTGAGATACATTATGGGGTCTTAGTGATCTTACTTTTCCTATATGTTGAAACTGTTCTATTTCATCATCCTAGTAACTATTTCCTCTTTATTCATCAATTGCTTCTTTTTTTTCTTTTTTTGGGGGGCGGGTGGGGCAGGGTCTCACTCTGTTGCCCATGCTGGAGTACAGTGGCATGATCATAGCTCACTATAACCTTGAACTCCTGGGCCCAAGTAATCCTCCCACCTGAGCCTTCTGAGTAGCTACTACTACAGGCATGTGCCATCACACCACGCTAATTTTCAAATTTTTTGTAGAGATGGAGCTCTCGCTATGTTTGTTGCCCAGGCTGGTCTCGAACTCCTGGGCTCAAGTAATCCTCCTGCCTCAGCCTCCAAAGTGCTGGGATTATAGGCAAGAGCCACCGTGCCAGCCAATTATTTCTAATAATACTGAAAATGACCAAAATATTAAGACAAAAGGATAACAGAAATACTTAGAACAGTGCTATCCAACAGAAATATATTGCAACCCACAAATCAAGCCACACATAATATTAAATTTTCTAGTGGGCACATAAAAAAGGTAACAAAAAAAGAGATGAGATTAGTTTTAATAATATATTTTTAATTTAGCCCTATGTATCCAAAATAGTAACATTTCAATAAATAATCAATATAAAAACTAAGAAGACGGTTTGCACTCTTTTTTTGGTAATATGTCTTTGAAATTCAGATGCCACATTTCAAGTGCTCAACAGGCACAGATGGCTAGTGGTTACTGCAGTGAAAAGCACAGACCCAGAAGGATGATGCAATAGTGAAATAAATCATCACTATTTTATCATTCTTCAGTTTTCTTATTGCAATGCCCAAAATATTGCATCATCTTTCCAAGAAAATATAAAAGACATCTGGAGACACTATCTTTATACATGCTGGGTTTTGTGGGGCTTTTTAGCTATTAAAGAACACAGTTGAAAATTCAGACTTTCTAATTTAACATCCATAAAGGCAAAGAGGAGAAAACAGGAAGATACTTCATAATTTTAAGATAAATACAAAGAGACAGATAGCAGCCCTCTAGACTACGGTAATAATGATTAAGCTGACTGCATAAGCAAAATTATCAGACCATGTGTCTTCAGATGCAGATATTCCTAGATGAATTTTCTAATACAATAATCAATGAGAAAAGAATGTTTCTGAGAAAAAACGAAAATAAGGTATTTCCATCCAGTTAGTCATTCAATAAGAATCATGCAATATTTTTCAACAAGAATCTGAACCACTTTGTATTTTAAAAGAAATTTTGACAGTATTCTTTTTTAAAATTGATGTTTGTGTTCCAACGCTTATTTGATACAGTAAGTGGACAAATGCAAGTATTTATACAAAGATGACAAAAAGGAAAGAGATGATGTAGAAATAAAATTATTGGATTGATCTTCTAATTATTGTTTATAATTCTAAAAATAAAAAATGTTTTGCAATTATGAAAGAAAGATGATGGCTATCCTCTTAATAAAATGACAAGCTGCTAAGGTTTAAATACACTGTGTTTTTATCCTGCACGAACAAGAAGAACCATAAATAGTAAGTTAGAACCAACCAGAAATGTATAGTACTTGAGATCTGGAATCAACATTTATAAAATAGTGGTATGTCCCAGGTGAATACATGTCAGTTGACAAGCAGTTAGTTGCATTCAAAGAACATTGTCCATTTTGTGGATGATATACATTTAAAAACCAGGAAAATATGAAATAAAAGTTTGAGTTTGTGATGTCTAATTTTTTATTATAATTTCAAGTTGTTTTAATTATCCTTTTATTCTTATTTTTAAAAATTATTTGTCAAAAGACCAATGTTACATATATATTAAAAAATAAAAAGGGTCCACTGGACAGAGATGGTAAATGGTGATGACCATTTTTCCTGGCATTCTGGGAGTTAAAGGCTGAGAATTTGCTAGATTTATAGATCATAGAACAAATGTTATACTTAATTGCCTGGAATGCAGACATCATATAAATACCTAATACATTTTTCTTTGATAAGTTGAAATTTTAAAAATTACTATACTCTTTCCTTTTTATTTTTTTAACTCCTTTTTTATTGGATTTGAGATGGCCATAATAGCTCATTTGGGAAGGCTCCCTTCATGGTGAGGAAGTTCAGAAGGACCCTTAATGATGTACAGTAAAACACATAAGGAGATTAGGTTATTCTTCCCTCAAGTTTTATGGATAATTAGCTCTTTGTAATATGTCATAAAATACCAGTTTCTAAGTCTACAAAAGAAATTAGAAAAGCTGCAATTTTTATTCTAAGGACAAATATACGGAGACAGTAAAATACTGCTAAAACTCCAGATCACAGCTTTGTACGATTTATGAGTAATCCTAAATCATAAGCTTCCAACATGCTTTACAGAAAGGTTGAAATAATTAAGAAAAATTCAAAGGCTTCTGGGATTTATAAACTCTAATTTCAGGTTTCTTTCCAAAATAAATATTTCAGAGTATTTTAATGACACTTATATCTTGAGTTTACCAAAGTATTCCAAGTATACAGTCATGAATCAGCTTAGTGACAGAGATACATTCTTCTGAGAAATGTGTTGTTAGGCAATTTTCTTTATTGTATAAACATGATAGAATGTACAGTACTTACACAAACCTAGATGGTATAGCCTACTACACACCTAGGCTAGGTTATCTGGTCTACCCTATTGCTCCTAGGCTACAAACCTGTACAGCATGTTACTGTACTGAATACTATAGGCAATTGTAACAAATCATTAGGGGATAGGAATTTTTTAGCTCCATTATAATCTATGGGACCATAGTTACACAGTCCACAATTGAGCAAAATGTTATTAAGGGGTGCATGACTGTAACTACAAAATAGAAAAGCTGAGGAAAATGATGGAAAAAAGAATAAAAGAAAGTATTAAATTCACTGATGTCTGGTATGCAGAAGATAAACAGCTAGGTATACTGCATAAGGAGAATGCTATGGTTCTGAGCCAATTTTATTAAAACTGTCTCTAATAACTTAAAACATCGTATTTACTCAAAAGGCCTAAGATGACCTATAAGATGTATTTAAAGTTTAAGACTGACTGCTCAATTCTCTTAAATATTAAGCACCTGCTGGGTGTTTAACACATGTACTAGGCACTTTCAGAGATCAGGAAACATAATTTTTAACATGCAGCCATTTATGACAGAAATATTCCCAAAGGCCTAAAAAGGCTTAGGAAATATGAGCCAGACACAAAGTTTCAGCTCACAAAAATGCACGTAAAAACATCTGGCAGAAAATAGTCTCCTAAAGGTCTAAAATTACCAAAGGAATATAGAAAATTTCAAAGAGCAATGGGAAAAAAATCATTTTAGTAGATCAAATATGAAGTATTTTAATAAATTAGATACAGAAAGAAAGACAAGTTTTGTTTCTATGTCAGTGCCATTTGACCACACCTCTACCAGCAAGGCAGGATAGATGAATAAAATGAGGCACAGAGAGCAAAGTAACAGTCAAGTTCTCAGAGTTCAAGTGGTAATACTGGGACTCAAACTCAGGTTTCTCAACTACAAATCCCATGTGCTCTCCAGATTGAGAAAGGTTAGGTGCCCAAGCTAAACCATCTCCAAAAACTCCCCTGTCCAAACCACTAACCCCACAGAAGCAAACCGAACTAAATAAATACCTATTTAAATTATATACAACTAAATTACATAATTGATAGTATAAAAGCATATAACCACCATATATTATATTGATGATCTCGAAAACTGAACAGAGTGGCCACGAGCACAACCACCTCAATCACATTGCCAGCTACAAAAGCCTCCCCTTCCTCCCCAACTCATCCTTTCATACCTGTAGTGAGGACCACTCTCCACCCTCTGCCACACAGGTCTGATGCTGGCAGGAACACCAGTGAATAAGGGGGATACAGTGGGGACTGGTACACAGATTGGTGAGGTGGCAGCCTAGTAACAAAAGGCAGGGTTGGAATGGGAGAGGAGTGGTACAGCAGAGGCCACGGTGGCTGTAAGAGGGGCAAGTGTTCCAGTGGGAGGAGGAGGCAGGAGGAACTGAAAGCAAATAAGGGTTTCCACAGAAAGATACCCTTTAACCGGCTCACAGGAGAACGGCCCACTAGAACATCAGCAACAAAACCAGTCCCAGCTTCCTCAAGCAGAGCAACCTCATTTCTGGTGGCAATTACATAAATTGTAGATCTAGGTCCCTTGAGAGTGCAGTTTAGGGTAGGGTGAAAGGGAGTAGGCGTGGAAGTGATCGTTTTTAAGTTGAATTTAGTTGGTAAGTGATTTTTAAAAAATAATAACAGTGTATTCTTTGAAAAGTATAGAGGCCTGTAGGGTGCTAAACTTGTCTTAACTGCTTTTCTCACACTTATTGAATGTTTACTATGTACTGTCCTAAGTGTTTAAAATTATCGACTTATTTATATTTTCACAACAACCTGTGAGGTGAGTAAAATTTTATTATTTCTATTTTTTAAAATTGAGGAACAGAGAAATCAAGTAACTCATCCAAACTTACATCATTCAAGCTGGGCTCATAACCACTACACTGTATCTATCCCCCACCTCTGAAATTACTACTTTTAACCTGATGCTCAAGTTTCCAGAATAACATGAATATTAAAAGTAAATAGGCTGTAAATAATAGCCTACAAGTTCTCTTTTAAATAAAATGCACGATAGTTGGTAGTTCATAGATTTTTGATGTTATTTGGCTACCAAAGTCCTTTGCAAAGGCATGTTTCTTAGGCTGTTATTTCCGGTAATAGTACATTTATCATTTGTGTAATGTTTTAAAGTTCTGTAATAGGTACACACTCACATGTATTGTCAAATTTAATCCTCATAACAGTACCATAGAGCAGGAATTATCATTTCACTATTTTATAACTGAAAAAAGATTTTGCATTGTATCTTTATATTTATATACTTCAACTCAATATATTTTCACATACTTTGGGAGATAATATGAATATATACGAGAAAACTGAATTTCAGAGACATTAAATGATTTATCCTAGGTTACAATGCTGGTAAATTACAGATATGAGATTCAAATCCAGGTCCTGATTTCAAGTTCAAATTGCAGATGCTATTCTCTATGAGTTATTATCTTCATAAAATTGAGAAAGGCCAACCCAGAGAAATGTAGTTCATTATTTCATCTGATATTTTTTATAATACCAAATAATTTTCATATTTGATCATAGTCTTTTAAAAGACTGAAACACTGATGTAATTCTTGCCTATTATTGTCCATGATAATAAGGTAAAGACACGTAAGAATAGTACTGTGGTCAAGATGAAACTTTTTAGACTTAAAGACAGAATATAACATTGTTAAAATATTTCACATACAGAAATAGATTAAAATTTTTCTCTATAATACCCTTCAAACAGAAAAAGTTAATTCAATTTTCGACTCCAAAAACATTTACTGGGTTCATGTACTGTGCAGAGCCCTGTGCTAGGCACCATGGTCACAGAAGCGGAATCAGGAGCTCATAATCCAGCACAGCAACAGAGATGTAAAAGTAGATTTAATAAAAGGCCAATAAAGCACCCCAAAGCTTATAGTTGTGTAGAAGGAAGAGTAATTCTAGCACACAGGAGCTGGGAATCAAAATCGCTAACTTACATGCCTCATGTTAACGACAGTGTTTACCTGCTTTGCCCATCTCCTTTTATTTCAATCCTTTCAACACATTAAAGCAAGATAATATTCCTAAATACAAGGGTTTTCTCTCTGATCCCCTCAGGAAGAAGTGGAATTTGAATTTTACTTTTAAATATAAATAAAACTTCTATGAATGGCAAGGGAGACGGGAGAACTACTAGGCTGAAGAAAACCTAATAAATCATTTGGAGAAGGAGACAGGATAGTAGAAGACTGCTGTTTTGGAGCTATGGCAAGGGACAGTGTAATGGAGCATGAATCTGGAAAAGTGGGTGATGCCAAATGTAAGGACGTTCAGTGCAAACATGAATAATGTAGACTTAATTCTGTATGTGCTATGAGAAAGAAAGAAAGAAAGGCTTGAATAAAACCAACAGAAAAACATGCCTGCAATAAAGGTATCTCAAAGAATAAATATAAAAGTTATTCAGTAACAGGTCAATCCAGAAACTGTTAAAAAAAAAAAAAAAAAAAGGTTTCACCATATTTGCCAAATTTCTGCATGCTTTTTCATTTAATGTTTAATGTATATTCTGAAAAGCAGTAGTAGTTTGAAGCAGTTGGGATACATTTGGTTTCTGTTAAATTCGCCTTAAGAATTTCCATAGCACAGATATGAACAATACCATATTTGCCTGTGTTAACAGAGCCTTAAGAAAATTAAGAAAATGAAAGAAGATAAATCATTCAATACTTCAGCATTCTCTTATAGTCTGTGGCTACTTATATTCTGCCAAATATAGAAAAACTAGATAAATAAGAAAAAATTCACTGCAGTGACACAAAAATATCTTCAAAGTATGAATTCGAAGAAGTAATAATGAACACTGGGGTTTAGATAATGTACCATATTTGTTGATGGCTGTTTCACTTTTTTTTTTTAACCTAGTAGATAAGGTCATCCACTAACTGGCACCAAACCACCTTTCCATCTTTATTTTCTAAAGTTAACCCATACTTCTCAGTTCTCAAGAATGCATTTTTGCTGTTTTTCCACATATAAATTCCAGCCATATAATAAAGTCAAGCTTAGGTCTTAACTCCTTAAGGAAGTCTTCTTTAACCATTACAGATGATCATAATCAACCACTTTTGAATTCTTATATTTTGCTTATACAGTTTCTTGGGAACATGAGCTAGTTTCATATTCTACTGTATGGTCCCCAAAGTGCTATGTACCTAGTAAGCATTTAAAAGTAAAATGTAAACTAAAGAAAAAAGAAATATAAATAAGAAATGTAATCTGGTTAGTCCTCTTGTAATATTAAACAAATATTCAAATAAGACACAAAATACACTCTTAACTCACCCCATTTAGGCTGCCCAAATCTTTCACCAAATGTTCATCCGTAGAGGCATCATAATTGATTACAGCATGTTGCTTATCCACACTACGAGACTGAAAGGAATTTTTTAAGTTAATAAATATCAAAAAATACCAGAATAAATATCAATCAAAAGATTTTGGCTAGATATCTAATATTAATAGGACAGTAGATAAATATGGGGAAACATCAAAGTAAAATTGGATTAAATAAAATTTAAATTGTGCTACTCTATGATACAAATTTGACATCACTCCCCAAAGAGGAAAACAGCCACATTTTTAAGATCATCTTTTCTATTAAATTTACGTGTTCTACTTTTGAGGGAAATTTTATCGGCTAACCTTGGTAAATATATCAAATTATAATTTTTTTTAAAAATTTGGAAATGTTATAAAGAAATCGTGAATTATAATTTTATAATGTTTTATGAATCTTATTGTATTTAATAAAAAAATTATATGTAGCTTTTCTTCTTTCAATACTAAAAACAATAATATAAATTGTACAAGAAGTCCAAAGATTTAGAGAAAATGGGACACAATGTGCCATGTTTCTGAACAAAATTATCCTTACTTAAAATATGGGTTCTAAAACTGGAATTCATGGGACAGCTCTAAGAGGTAAAGAGAGAAAGAAGTACAAAAAGGAATTATAGTGGCCAACTGTGGTTTTTGAAAATTGCTTTTAGGTCGCTTTCAAAGTACACACACACGCACACACACTCTCCAGAGCTTAGTGATTTGACCCGAGAACAGGTCAAAACTGTTTTGTTCTTGCCTGATCATGCTCTATATTTCTATTTAAATATATATTTAATATATTTATATATCTCAGATATTCTATTTAAAAGTAAAGCATAAATTAAAAAATGGTCATAAAAGAAGATACACATATGAGAAATGATTATCAAATTAAAATGAACCATTTTTAAGTATTCAGTAGCATAAATTCATCACCCCAAATAGAAACTCTATAACTATTAAGCAATAAATCCTCATTCCTCCCTTTCATCAGTTCCTGGCAACCACTAATCTATTTTTCTGTCTCCATGAATTGGCATATTCCAGATATTTCATATACATGAATTCATATAACATTTGTTTTTGTGTCTGGCTTATTTCACTTAGGGTGATGTTTTCAAGATTCATTTATGTTGTAGCATGCATCAGAACTTCATTCCTTTTTATGGCTAATATTCCATTGCATGTATATACCATATTTTATCCATTCTTCTGTTGATGGATACATAGCTCTTATATTTAGGTCACTGATTCATTTTGAGTTAATTTTTGTATATGGTGTGAGGTAGGGGCCCAATTTCATTCTTTTGCATATGCAAATCCAGTTGTCCCAGCCCTAGCTATTGAAGAGACTTTTCCTTCCTCCACTGAATGCACTTGGCACCACTGTCAAAAATCGACTGTCATTATAGTAGTTTCCTAGGGCTGCCATAACAAAGTAACACAACCGGATGGCTTTAAACAACAGAAGCTTTATTCTTTCATCGTTATGGAAGATAAAAGTTCAAAATTCAGGTAGTGGCAGGGTCATATTCACTCTGAAACCTCTAAGGGAGGATCCTTACTTGCCTCTTCTAGCTTCTAGTAGCCCCATCTGGTTGTTGGCTGGTGATGTCATAACTTTAAGCTCTGCCTCTATCTTCACTTGGCCAATTTCCTTCTGTGTGTGTTCTTTTCCTCTTTTTATAAGGATACAAGTCATACTGGATTAGGGCCTACCCTAATGATGTCATCTTAATTTGATTATATACTCAAAGACTCCATTTCCAAATAAGGTCACATTCATAAGTAAGAGAGATTAGGACTTTGAGATATCTTTTGGGGGGACACAATTCAACCCATAAAAGCCACAGATGTATGAATTTATTTCCGGTGTCTCAATGTTATTCCAATGGTCTATATGGCTACCCTTATGTCAGTATCACTAGCATTCTAATAAATTTTGAAATTGGGAAGTGGGAAGTCTCCAAATTTGTTCTTTTTCAAGACACAGACACCTTACCAATCATGTCTCTTAATAGTACAATAGTACATACCTGCATAGGACTTATCCTGCAAGCTCCTAAACAAAGGGCCAGCCATTCTCAGTATCTTTCTTGGGATACTGCTCTGCTGGTGATACAATTGCCACTTAGAAAGCACCTTTTCCACTTCCCCATGAATGAGCTGCTCCCATATGACCCTAAGCTATGGACCAGTTCCAATAAGCTTATACCCAAACACACATCATTACCATCTTTTTCTCAGTTGCTATTCTCACTGCTCTATCACTGAGGAGACCAGAAAATCTCTGTACTATTTATTTCCCTTATTGGTTTAATTAAGTTGTCACTGTACACGCAACTTACTCATACAGCTGTACGGTGTCTTTACTTATATTGTCTAAAAACAATAAAATAAGTTATTTAATTATAAAGTCAAAATGCATACAAATATACAAAAATCTGATTTTTCTTGGGATAATGCAGGATTTCTCAATCTAGGCACTATTGACATTATGGGCCAGATCAGGGGTGGAGAAGCTTTCATGTTGGAAGGCTGCATTAACTTAGCTGTAATCAAATAAGGCCACATTCAAGAAACTTCAATTAGATATACTTAAAAATATACATTATTTTTTAAAAATCTAGCTACTATGGATATCTTTATGAGGTGGAGATTTCATAAAATACCCTTGGGTATTTTAAAAAATACCAACAATCTTCAATTATACTCAAACTACTGGTAGGCATCATAATGAACATCTCGAAAAGAAGCAATGAAACTAATTTCAGTATCACTGAAGTACCCACCATTAAAATTCAGTTTTACTCCACGCTATGCTAATTTTAAGAATTATTTACAAGCTTTTATTTTAAAAGTGTATGATGTGAAACTTCTTACTTAAGAATAAAACTTCTTTATTCTGAGCCCTCATTCTTCAAAATATAATCCCTAAGACATAGAATATTTTTTTAGGTGATTCAAGGGGATGAAAAAAATCAATTAAACTGACAGCTAGAGCTAAAAGGAAGAGACAGAAAGTTCAAATTTAAATAGTGTTGTTCTCTAAAGAAGTAGAAAATTATTTTACAGTAATTCCAAGTTCTGAGTGGACACATATAGAGAAGGCTGACACAATTACCTGCAACATGAGCTCGCAGTCATCTCTTCCAACAAAAATCATTTCTCGTGGCAGCCTGTGGCGAGTGCCTCCACTGCTCACCAAAAACCACGATGTTAAGCTCATTTTCTGCTTAGCTTCTAAGTCTTTGGCAAAGCTACGTCATCCTAAAGAGAGATATGAAGAAAAACATACATTCAGATATTTTTAGCTTTAGTATCTATTTACCAAACCCTGTAAGTAGGCCTAAGAATGGAACTGCATTCACTGAAATTCACACCTAATTAAATGTACTGTCCACAGGTTCCCAGCAATGACAAATATGCTAAATTCTCATCAGTGAAGTAAGCCCACAGACTCCTCTAAGACTCCAATTAAAAAGAAAAAGATTAAGTAAATAGGTGGTCAACTAACAAAATGTCATTATGTTCCTAAAAGTCTTTTAGCATAGTTTATACAGGTCTATAATCCTCAAGTAAATGCTCAGATTAGTATCATGTTAACATCAGAAAATAACAGCAATATTATACAAATAAATGTTTTATATACAAATGGTTTGAGAAGGAAAGACTGAATTCAAAATGAGTGTATTTGATAGCTGATTAAGACTAAAGAACTATGGAGGCCAAAGAAATTGCTTCTTTGTCTACCACATGTAAACCATGGAATGCAATTTTTAAAAAATGTAATTTCGGCCGGGCGCGGTGGCTCACGCCTGTAATCCTAGCACTCTGGGAGGCCGAGGTGGGCGGATCGTTTGAGCTCAGGAGTTCGAGACCAGCCTGAGCAAGAGCGAGACCCCATCTCTACTAAAAATAGAAAGAAATTATATGGACAGCTAAAAATATATATAGAAAAAATTAGCCGGGCATGGTGGCGCATGCCTGTAGTCCCAGCTACTCGGGAGGCTGAGACAGGAGGATCGCTTGAGCTCAGGAGTTTGAGGTTGCTGTGAGCTAGGCTGATGCCACGGCACTCACTCTAGCCTGGGCAACAGAGTGAGACTCTGTCTCAAAAAAAAAAAAAAAAAAAAAAGTAATTTCAATTTCTCTTTTCTCACATGTACTTTACTTTCTTAATACATTTTCTGAGAGCAGTGATTCTTAAACTTTTTGTTTTTGGAAACCTTTAACACTCTTTTAAAAAAATGAACTCCCATTTGTTTACATGGAAGAAATACAGATACATATTACTTATCATATTAGAAACAAAAACTTAGAAACTGGTATTTATTTATTAATTCATTTGAAATAACAATAAACCAATTTCATTTAAAAATTGCTAACATTTCTATGAAAAAGTAACTATGTTTTCCAAAACAAAAACAGTGAGAAGAGTAGTACTATTTTATATTATGTAAATCTCTTTAATGTCTGGCTTAGTAAAAAAAACTCCTAGTATCAGATTTGCATTTAATCCATTGCCAAATATTGTTTAACTTGAAATATATAAAGAAAACTTGGCTTCACACAGATAATTAGGTGGAAAAGAGAGATGAATTTTAATAGGCTTTTCAAATAATTGTAGATAGTTTTCTTTGATACTATATGATACAAATGATAGTTTCTTGAAAGTTATTTGTAATATGGTATCTAAAACCATCATCAATAAACCTTTCACACTACGTTATATGAAAATCTATCTTCCATTTAAATGGAAGCTATGATTAGCTTTAAAAACTGACTTTCCTGTTAGATCAGAGTTCATTTCAGGATTTAATGGACTAAAATTTTAACACTTAAGCTTTAAATTCTAAAAAAACAAGAAAAAACAAAAAATCTCTGCAGTTGATCAGAGCACACAGCTTTACTACAGTCTACATTTCAAATTGTGTATATTTTACTGCTTTTATTTATTTATACTAAAAATGTTTCTACCAGTCTCATATAATTCAAATTGAGCAATGATGACAAGATCTGAGTGGTCTTAATTACTATGATAGAGTTAAGAGATAGGTAACAATAAATAGTGCACTTGATATATGACAGCATTACAATAGAACTACAAAATAGTGTATCACATAACCTACAGCAAAAAACTACTTGGATTAAGTTTGAGGGGAAAAAATCTATTACATAAATGATAATCAGTGTATGCAATTACTTGAGCTAAAACACATGTTAAGTGTAGTCTCTCCTTATGCCGTGGCAATTGGCTGGCTGATTCATCACCAGATGGCTTTATAGGGAATAAACCTCCTCTTACCCCACAACTCCTGCTATTGCAGAGAAATAAATAGCTGGCCTCATATTAGTACTATCAATCTACAAAGCAAAAATGATTCCCTTTAACCTGTGTATTTCTCATTTTAATAAAATATTATCTACTTATACACCCATGTAGCAACTTTTCTTTTGGTTATCAGGAGGCATGAAAGGATGACAATGATCTCCATGAGCTTGGCCCAGTGCCTACCTCTGTTTCCTGAATGAATAAATAGCAGGAGAAAGATGATGTGGTTTTCCTAACAAAATTAATGAAAATTTAAACAAAGAGGAAAAAGTGATAAACTTCACCTTTCAAAACTGTAATATGAACCAGCAGTAAAGCTTATAAACTAAAACGAATTCAACAAGCCACTGCATCAGCTGGCGTATAGGCTTCTATTACTTGTATCATGTCTTTTTACCCCATCATACCAAGTACCTAAAAGAGTGAAAACATTTTTAACAAATGTATAAATTCAGGATTCCTATTTCACATTTCCCCCTAATAGAAAACATCCAACACTAAAAGTCGTCTTTTGATTTCTGAATATAAAAGAAATTAGGGTTGCCTTTCAGCTAAGGACTCAGGAGCAATTAAAGTACAAATACATATTGTGTTAATAATTCAGGATCAAATAAGGTGCAGATCATGTTATAAATGCAAATAGACATAATTTTCTATAATCTTTGTATTTATAATAGGTACCATTACTATGTGCCAGACAGTATTCTAAGAATGCCATATAAATATATATAATTGTTTTTAACTACAAAAATTCTGCAAGTTCTAGAAAATGGACATAAACATTATACGCTGATGATACAAGAGGAGTCCATTTTATAGATTACTATAAAATAACAAATTTTTTTCTTCATTCCCAAATACTAATAACCACTGTAAGATACTGAGAAGAAAGTGCGGATCAAGATAGAAAAAGTTCCTAATCTCATAAAAACAAAAATAGACAAATGGCTAAATAAATTACTAGGACAACTTCAGTGACAGTGGGAAGGAAGAAACATTAAAAAACAAAGAAAACAGAAAATTAGGGTGGTGCTCATTTGGATGGGTGGTCCAAGGAAATATCTCCGAGTAAGTGATGCATACATCGAACATATTAGAAATTCAGCTCTGCAGTATAATTCACCTAATCTGAGATAGATAATGAAATATACTCTAGGGAAAATTTATTTAAGTCCCCACCCTCATTTGTACGGGTATTCCAAAAAAATAAATCCACAGCTGTGCTTTTTTTGGACACCTACCAAGATACTTGTTCTACGCTCATGTGAACAAACTTCATTACTGGGAAAATTTTTGCTTTCATATATTCATGATTATTTTGGAATGAGTGTTCCAAATTTTACCTTTATCATCTGCCATATACATTATGAATTTTTTTTTAAAAGGTAATTGAAGCAAATATGTATGGAGGAAAAATATAATTAACAATTTAAACCTGAAATGCCATTAAAGCTACGAAAAAAAAAACTCTTATAATAATAAGTGAAGACAACATTCCAGATATCAAGCCACATATGTGAAATCTGAGTTTATTATATATTTTCAAAAGAAGACTTAGATTTGATGGGAAAAGCCAGTGATTTAATAAACAGATCTTCATAAAAATCATTTTATAAAATGCTTAAATACCTAAGAAAAAACAAGTTAACATTTCCATAAATTATCTAAGCATTAAAAATTCTTGCTAAGTTTTCTATGCTCCATGAAACAGAACTGTACAACTTTTGTTAAAACATAATTTTGTTGTTTTTACACCAACAAATCAATTAAGACTTAGATTCAAATATTTATCAAGTACCTCCTTTGTGCCAGTAACTGTGTTAGGTACTTACACTTGCACTGTTTTATTTAACTCCTAAAATAAGCATGCAAGAAACATTTTTCCCTTAAGAAAGCTGAAGTTAAAGGCTTATTCAAAGTCACAAAACTACTAGTAGTAAACAGGAACCATCTAGATTCAAACCTGGGCCTTCAGATACCAAGCACTGGGCTTTTTCCACAAACCACTATCTCCTTTGTATTTTTCCTAATTAAACCTTTAAAATGATATGGGTGATACCAATTCCTACAGTTTCAGATTTGGCTAAAGAGTTTGAGTATGACTGATAAACAATATATTTTTACTTAACAACATGTTCTCTGGCACTCTTTTTGGGCAATAAATTCTGACAGTTCTTGCAAAATTCAGTCTATTTTCAATCTACCTCTTAGCTTCCTGCTTGACCACCAACACGGTTTAAGATTCTCACCCTGAGAAGACCATAAACAAGAATCAATCAGTTATTAAAATCAGAGACCAAAAATCAGCTGACCAATCTAGAATAAGACGGCAATTTTAGTAAATTGGAGTACAGCATGGATGAGAAACCTAAATCTGCAAGAACGGCAATCTATCTCTAAGTTCTCTGAACAACTATGAATTTAAAAAACTCTGTCAAGTCTTGGAGCATAAGGTGTACAAAGCTTCTTAATGAAATGAAAAGATGAAAACAGTCTACAGGAGGGAGTAACAATGGGAAGAAAGTACTATGAGTTAAGACCCTAAAAGCCAAATGTTTTCGGTTCACTGTTCTTGATGATAACAATTTCATTTCTGCTATTTCTCTGCAATTAATTTTAGCTTATCACCAACCCATATGCCTTTTAAAAACGGTTTCTGTTCAATACCTTTTTTCTTTTCTTTTTTTTTGAGTCAGGGTCTCGCTCTGCCACCTTGGCTAGAGTACAGTGGCATCATCACAGCTCACTGCAACCTTAAAATCCTGAGCTCAAGAGATCTTCTGCCTCTGCCTTCCTAGGAGCTGGGACTACAGGTGCACACCACCAGCCTGGCCAATTATTCTATTTTTTGTGGCAACAGAGTCTTGGGAGGTAAGTGTAAGTCATTTCCATCATAATATCAGTATAACATGTGAAAACTGAATTGAAACTTCAAAGTGTATTAAAACATACTTCAGGGTATGTTTTAAGAATGTATTTTATAAACATATCACTAATACACTTTATTATATATAATAAGTTGCTAATTATATAAGTTGCTAATTTCTAGCCTAAATTATATAATTTTTCTTCTTGCCTTCACGTTAAATTATAATATAATGTTAAATTATAATGCTTATCTCTACAACAGATGGTGCAATAGCCAGTGATGATAGAAACATTCTATAACTACATTGTCCAGCATGTTAGCCATCAGCCATGTGGTCAACTGTTGGGCACTTGAAATACAGCAAATGCAAATGAAGGGATTATTTTTTTATTTTGATTAATTTAAATTTGCACATTCACACTCCTAGTAGCTACTCTAGCTAGTTCAGCTCCAAACATAAATCACATGATCATGTACATTAAGAATGGTTTTAGTTAAACACTTCATATCTAGAGTATATATACATACAGAATAAGCTGATAAATAATTTATGTTGGAAAGAAAAATTCTTATTCAATCAGAAGAGCATAAAGAACTTTATATTTTCATTTACAGAGACAACATAATTGTGGCCTTCATATGAATCAGTAAATTAAGTAAGTCTACATTTTGGATAAAATTTTTCAATAATCATTTCAACTGCTAATGAATCTGTAAATCTATTCTTTCATATACTGTAATTCTTTAGGATATCAACAGTTAAAGTGATTAGGTTCATCATTACCAGAATGCCATGAGGCATATAACAGTTCATTGCAAATATTTTGTAGTGTGATTATTTCTAAGAAGATAAAATACAGGAATTCTGTTAAGGGAGAGAATCTCCAGGCATAGCCAGCTGAAAGAATATTGACATATTATTTCATTTGGAGAAAAGCTTCTGCAATTCTGAGGGTAAAAGGCAGCTAAAATAGATAAAAGATTATTGTTACTAGCAGCTAACACATGCAAGCAATGCAAATCCTTATGGTAGATACATTTTTTAAAGTAATTTTGATTACACTTGAATTTTGTCATATAGTAAACTTATTTTTTTAGAGTGTCATTTGTGTATATTTATAAAAAATCAATAACAACTTAAATTATCTAATCAGAAAGTAATTTTGTGACAGAACTAAGTCCACTTATTAGCAAATATGAATTTCCAAAGTCAAAGTAACTTTGGATTTTGAACTATGGTCTTAATAGTTTATGGTCAAAAATGGTGAAAAACATCCTCCTAATTGATAAATTCAACCTTTAATATTCCTACCCTATATTACCACTCATTACCTTTGACCACTCCTGTCTTTGCCTTCTAGAAACATCACTTTGCTTTCCTCTCACTTCTGTGGCCACTTCTCAATCTCTTTGATAGTGTCCACTTTTTCTTTAAATTCTGTTTTTAAGGGGGTTACTTCCTTATACATGATCCCCTTGGGATTTTTGAAGGCACTGGGCTTCTAATATTGCTTATTACATTTAAAATCACACATATAAATTTCAAGTCAAAACCTCTTTTACAAGATCCAGACCTCACCTCTAATTGTTTATAAGTCATTTTTAGTTCAATGTCTCCTTTCACTCCTCAGATTTAATTTGAAAAAATCGGAACCCTTTCATAGAAAAAAAATGTATCTTTTTTCCTGTTTTCTTTGTCTTAGTGAATAACATCACCAACTGCCCAGATTCTCTCTCTCACTCCTCCTTTATTTAGGTAAGTCATTATGTCCCTTGATTCCACCTTCTTGGCACTTATCCATTTATCTCATTGGTACTTCCCAATAATTACTGCAGAGCTCTTTCACCTGAATCCCTTTCCTCTAGTCTCCTACCTCCAAATCCTTTCTCTATCCTGGTATCAAAAATTATCTGTATTTATAAAAGTAAATCTAACAATTTTACTCCCCAGTCTTCAATAGCTCCCTGTAGAGTTCAAGCTAGAACTCAAACTCTTTAGAGTTTTTGTTTGTTTGTTGGCTTTTAGAGACAGGGTCTTGCTCTACCACTCAGGCTGGAGTGCAGTGGCACAATCATAGCTCATTGCAGCCTCAATTAATTAGCCTTTAACTTAACAGAACTTCATGCAATACTTCAAAAAGAAAATATGTATCATTCAATCACTTTGGATGAATCAACTGATTCATCCTACTGACTCGGCGCAGGTTGTATACTTCATTCAGTTCATAACAAAAGATTTTCTTTGCTACGAATAGTTACTCGCTTTGGGCATTCTTGTGAGCAGAACATGGGGAATAGATTATCTTCAATGACTTTCAAGATAAATGTCACTAAGTTGGACTGAATTTGGTAAATTTAGTGAGTGTTATGTACAGATGGTGCACCTTCCATGACAGGAAAACAAGAAGGGTTTACCGCACAGATAACAGGAAGTATTAACAGACCCAGATGCTCTCATTTCTTTTCATTGTATCTTGCATCAGCAAAATCTCTGTGCTAAAGCTACTATTTTAAGTGACACTTTGCAACAAGTTATAAGAATTGTTAATTAAATTCGAGCAAATGCAACTCAGCATCGTCTCGTAACATGCTAAAGTTGAACAATGAGGTATTCACTGTGGATTTGGCATATCATTCTAAAATGTGTTGGCTATAGGAGGGACATGTCAGCCAAAATTTTATCTCTGTGAGAACAAATAGTTAAATTTTATGAAGAACAGAATCAGCAATGAGAAATATTGAACAAAGATTGCAACATTTCTGTGTGATATCATGTCAAATCAAAATGATATAAATATTTCTTTGCAAGGTAAAACTAAGTCTATATATGATACACAGCAAAAAATCCAAGCATTTCAAATAAAGCTATCTTTTTTCAAAACACTTCTTCAAAAGGAAATTTTGGATGAACATTTTCCCCAGTTAGCAAAGGTCACTGATGAGCAGGATGATAAATGCAAATCATCTGAAGTATATGCAGCTGTTATAGACCTATTAATTGGAGAATACAATGAAAGGTTCATTGACTTTGAGAATCATGACATCACACTCAAAATAGCATTTCAGCCTCACCTAGTGGATACCACCAAATCACCTAAAGAACTACAGATGGAATTGATTGAGTTCTCAGTAGATAACATTTTTAAAGTCATTTCTTAGCACTGATGCTACGAAAGATCCAACTGAAATATGGAAAAATGCAATAGAATACCCATGCCTTTGGCAACCTGAAAAATGCTTTCATGCTTTTCAACTACTTATTGCTGTGAATCTACATTCTCCTACCTAACCCAAATCAAGATGCCCTGGAGGTCACAAATGACTGATATTCATCTAGAGGATCAACTGAAACTGTGGACCTCCATGCTGCAACCAAATATTCAAATGCTTTCCAAGAAAAAGCAGATATAACAAAGTCATTAAAAGGTTAGTTAACTTTAAAATAATTTTCTTTTTTTGAAATTATTAAGAACATAGTAGTTAGATTTTTACAAAATGATGTACATTTTTAAGTACATCTAATTGAAGTTTCCTGAATGTGGCCTTATTGGATTACAGCTAAATTAATAAGGTCTAAATGAACAGAGAATTGCAGAAGGTAAAATTTATTTTGTGTAAGAGAGAGCCTCTGAACATAAAAATGAAAAGAAAGTTCATGAGGAAGCACAACTTTTTGAGTGAGTTATTTGTAAGTATTAAGGAATATGGCTACTTTGAATCACAGATTCAGTTTAGATCAAGTATTGCAAACTACAGGTGTGCTCCACATTAAGACTACAAAACCATAAAGTACAACACAGAAAAAGTCGGCACTAGTTTAATCACCTTATAAAACAATGTTAGCAACATCCCTGCCTTTACAGAAATGTCATTATAACTGAAATGACTGCTTTGTGGATTAAACACGTGATAAGAATGCTTCACTTTAAAATATTTAAGGTGAACTGAATTATGGTTAAAATGTAATGTAAAGGTATTTTAGAAAATAAATGATGGTAATGAATAAGAGCCATAAGGAGATTATCTTAACTGTATTACAAAAATGTGTACTTTCTATACCAATAGACCCTTGTAGCTTGGATTGGCTGGGCTGACAATACAGGAGGGTAAGGGTAGAGGGAGTGGGCTGTGACTATGAAGATTAAAGAGAACAAAACAGGAAAGATAGTAGGGCACAGTGTGCTGATTTAGAATGCAGAGACTGAAGGAGGAGTCTACAAACTGGGCCCAAGAACAAGAGAGAAAGGAAAGAACAAGAGAGACATTAGAAATCCTAGAGACAAAAACAGACACCTGAGAAGCAGATGAAAGAACTGGTTGTCAAGACAGCATTCTTTGATGAAATGTTCCTATCCCTCATCTTAGTATATTTGAGGGGCAGAAGGTATTAACTTGGAATTAACCTAACACCCACTAGCAAAAAGATGCCAGATTCTATTAATGAACTATGTTCTAAATGCTATTCACAGTAATCACAAGACTTGCTTCTGCTAGATACCAAACAGCCCCATTCCCTTGTCCCCAGGTTATCGTCACCAAATAAAGTTCTAAATTTTACTTTATTCATGCTTCCTTTAATTGCATTCTATTTGTTCCTACTTCTTCAATTTATAAATTTTCAATTCTCACTCTGGAATTTGTTATGTACCACTTAGAATCATAGGGTCAAACCATGTTCTCTCCCTTCAAGCAAAAGCTCTTATTCTTAATGAATAGCCCAACACAGAATTCCTCACATAGGTGAGGGGGTAGCGGAATAATGGAAATGGAAGGTAGTGAGATACAAAATTTAGAACAAATATTTCATTCCTGGATTTGCTACCAAAGCCAACAGTAGAACCTACAGATTAGAGAAATTGGGTAATGTTTCCTAAAATAGCTCTTCAGCTTAAACAAAAAACAAAACTCTTAATTTACCATTCTTTCAAAGTAGACACAGGCACACACAAGAAAATTCCCCCTCCTCTAAAAGTATAATTCAACATCATCAGTGTCAATTTTGTCAGCTAGCTATTTACAAAAACACTGAGTTCACCAATACTACTAGAATAGAAAGCTGTACATTCCATTTTCTGTTGTTTGTTTAATATAACAGTGGTTAGGTGGAAAATATTTCAATAGCACATTCAGAAAACTTAAGACTGACAGAGAATTAGCCTCAAGCAATTTAAGAGCACTTTTTTAAAACTCATACACTCGAATACTAATATCTGCAATCTACTTCGAAATGCATCAAACTATAAGATGGACTAATGCATAGAATAATGGATAAATGGCTAGATGCGTGACTAGCATCATGTTAGTGGCAGAAACAAGATAGGTATATGAGTAGTTACTATGAAATTCTTCCTACTTTCCTGTATGTTTGAGAATTTTCATTAAAAAAGAAAAAAACTAGAACAATAACCCCCCCACAGCTCCTTTTATAAAACAAATAAACAAAAAATTTATCTCCAAATCTCCAAAATTAGGTTTAGTGAAAAGAGAGAAGTAAGAAATAGTAGAGAATAAAAACGCTACGAACACAATAAAATCTAAGGGATGTGTCCAACGCTGTACTGAGAAAAACGTTTATGGCATCATAGATGTTTTCTAGTAAACCGGAAAAATAAATAATTAGTCAACAAACTAGTACAGAAGAATAGTAAAGATGTGAACAGAAATTCAAAACAGAAAACAAAAAGGATTAAAAAGTTTATATCTTAATAAAGTACTATAAACCTCTGGCACGTTTTGTTTTTTTTCTCACTCATAAATATTTAGCTTTGTAATAAAAGGATATAACCATGTGACAAACCATGATTTTTTGATGTATAAAATAATACCAACAATCTTTGTGCTTCTAAATTTGAGAATCTCAATTAAGTGAATAATCTTATAGGATAATGAACGTGACATAACTGACTCAAAAGGAGCTAAGAACCAAAAACACTATCAAAAGGTAATAAGACCCAAAACCTGGTTCAGAGTCCCCTTATCATCTTTCAGATCGTAAATAAATCAATAAGCTCAGTGCAATCTTAATCAAAACCCCAAAAGGATTTTTTCAAATGACCTTAACAAAATAATTCTAAAACACATCTGGAAGATAAGCATACAAGAATAACTAGATAAAGTCTGTAAAATCAACGTAGAGAGACACCCCATCCATTTATAAACAGATATTGTAAACCTACGTTATAAAAACGTGGTAATAATATAGCAGAGCAAAAAAAGACAGGTAAATAGAATAAAATTAAAAATCCAGAAATAAATCTATTAAAGATGACATTTCAAACAGTGACAGAAAAATGAAGAGTTATGCAATAAATGATACTGACACAATAAGTCAGCTATGCCAAAATGCATTTTAGATAAACTTTTACATGTAAAAATTCAAATTATAAATATAAGAAGAAAATATAGGCATGTATTAAATAAAATTTTGTGCAGTGGGATTACTTTAGAAGGAAATGAGAAATTTGGCTACATACATGTTAAAATCTTTATTGGATAAAAACAAAAAAATTTAAAAGGCAAATGACAATCTGGGGAAAAAAAATTTTACATCTATCACAAAGAAGTTGTTACAAGTGAGGGCACAGAGTAGGTGCAATAGAAGCTGGTGGGCCCTGAAGTTGTTACAAGTGATTATAATGAACATTCCTTTACAAAAAATGAATACGGGCACACACACCCGTAATTCAGATTAGAAATACAATGGCCAACAGGCATATTTTTAAAAAATGTTCTTAAGTGTTACTGATAAGAGAATTTTAAATAAGGTTCTTTGTTTACCAAGTTGGCAAAAATTTTTAAAAGATGTAATAATATTCAGCATTGATAAAAGGTTCAAGAAACACACAATTTCGTATACCAGTGGAAGAAATATAAATTTGGTATAGACTGGAGGGCAGGGATTATTTCATTAAAAGATCAGAAGAGGCTTTAGAATTCTGCATTGTATTTTTGACACAACTCATTTCTGGATACCGAAGAAAAACACTGATTTGCACAGAAATTCAGAGACTGTGTTATTCTTGACTCAGTGGTATTTTTTTAAATTTTCTACAATGTACAAGGATTAGTTTTGTAATAAAAAAATAAACAGTATTAAAAAATAAAGTGGCCTCTAATTTGCAATGCATTATTTACCCAATGAGAAGTATTTATTGAGCAACAATGGCAAATAATATTTGCCTCAAGATATCTATGTATTTTGAAGTTATAGTCCTATTGTCTCAAAAAGCTTACCACAGAAAGTCCTCTATTTGCAATGTTCCTTTTCCACCAAAATAAGTATTTTATACTTCACCCCTGTATCATCAAGTAGGCTTATTCTCCTATCCTCCTGTTTCCTTAAATCAGTTTTTAGTTGGCTTCCTGGATTTCAAAATCCCTAACCAGCCCCCAAGGTTTGAATTTGCACTTTTTCTATTCCATGTATTATAACATGTGACCAACCTTCATTCAGCAGACACATTCCAGAAAAAAAAGGTAGTTTAAAGATGAGAGTGTTCCTTGCTGGTCTGGGAAAGAAGTAAGTGGACCTGTTTACTTGCTTACTTCTTCTACTTAAACTCTCATTATTTGGACACTCTGCTTAGAATTAAAGAATGAGTTTAGGATTGGAAAAAGCTATCATCTCAAATTCTGGTTATTCTTTTCCTCTTCCTAGCATCAAACCCTTTTCTCCACCCCCAAGAATATTACAAAATGTGTAAAACTACCTAGGGGGATGGAATGTACAGGAAGCAAAAAACTATTCCTACGGAGTCAGAAAAAATATATATTTTTGTCACCCCAGCAATTTATTTCTTCAAATATAGAACTATCAAGTTGTTACCACACTTGGGGCAACAAGGGAAGGAGATCCCTACCTGGAATTATATCTTTCATTTGTTTTTTACATCTACCTCATTTGGTTATCACAATACACCTCTTAAGTAGGACTATCAACTAGCTTCCTTATAACAAATTCTTCTTATTGAACAGCATTGCCTTTCCTCTTCAAACCTCAGTAGCTACAGCAGCAGCAGCAGCAGCCGCCATACTCATCCACCTAGGAAACAGCAGTGGCCTATTTATGAGTCACATTTTGTTCAGGGTTTTAGATTTAGTAGTTTCTGGGGAAGAATAATTGTGAACACTCCTGTTGACAAACAAGTATGAAGACAGGGCTAATCAAAGTGTTTTCTCAGAGAATTGTTTACAAGCAAAGAGGAGATTACCTTATTTCTTGAGAAGTATTTAGGTGATTAAAGTTGATATAGATGATTGATTACTCATCTCTTGGAGAGTATCAGGTCTCAATCCTTGGACCTCTTTTCTTAATTTAACTCCTTACCCAAGTAATCTCTTCCAGTCTACTTATGACAGTTAGACTTCCACTAACTTTGGTGCAAACCCCTCCTATGAATTCCAGATTTATATATCCAACTGCCTACTTGACATGTCCACTTGGATGTTTAATAGACATTTCAAACTTAACATGTCCAAAATGCTTGATTTTTTTAAAACCTGAATCTGATAACTTTCACTATCACCACCGTGACTCTTCTAGTCTAAACCACTAACATCTTAATATAGATTACTCCAGTCGTTTCTTAGCTCATCTCCCCATTCCCATTCTTGCTCCCCACTCCCCTCCAGTCTTCTATCCACAAAATAGCCAGAGCCATTCTTTTAAAATATAACCTAATTCTTTTGTCACTCCCCTGCTCAAAATCCTCTAATGAACTCCCACGGCACTTAACTAAAATGAACCAATAAAATCTCTATTCAGCTTCATTTCCTCCTATTCTTCCCTTTGCTCACTCATCTCCAGCCCCAGTGGCCTCTTTGTTCCCCAAATTCACCCGACCCCCTCCTGTCTCAGAACCACTGCACCTGAGTAGAATACTCTCCACCCACAAACCTACATGGCTTGCTTCCTTATCTAATGCAATTCTCTGCTAAATGCCACCTTCTCAGAAGGAGGGATTCCCTAACCACACTAAAATAGCAGCCCTCAAGGTGTGGAATCCTATACAAAGAAGCTATCTTTTGTGTCAAAAAGGAGACACAAATATATACGTTTGTATTTGCTTAAATTGAAACAAATTCACTGGAAGATAGATAAGAAATAATAAAAATTGTTACAACAGTTATTGAATTGGGGAAAGTGGCAACTCAGCAGATAAGGTATGAGTTGAAAGGACTTTTCACACTATGACTTTTTAAAATATTATTTGATTTTTGAACCATTTGAATGTATTGACCACTTGAAAATAAAAAAATAGCAGTCCTCCATCATTCACTATCCCTTTACTCTGATTAATTTTTCTTCATAGCACCTATCCTTACTTGACTTTATATCATAATTATATAATTATCCATATCCCCCACCAAAATGTAAGCTTCACCCAGTTTCCTTACTACTGGAGGATATAGTGATTTTCTCCTTAATTAAAACCAAACCCATCCATCCAAATGGTTTTCATTATCTTTGTGTCACCTTTCCCCCAAGCATATTTATGTAACATTTATTCTATTTATAAATCTGCATAGCTTTGTCCTTGGCTATATCCAGTGCATGGCCAGGATGGAGACATGAGAGGTCTGGCTTGTTAAATATATAAATGTCAAAAAGCCAGGAAGGAAAGCTAATCCCTTAGATGACAGAATCATGATTCAAGAAGATCTCAAGTTTTAACTATGGTTACATTCAAGGAGATGAAATTTAATAGGGGGTAAGGGTAAAATATTGCTTCAAAAACATCATCTATGTGTATAGACAGAATGGGAGAGATCTAGCTAAATATAAAAATGTTGATTTATGTTGACCTATATCAGTGGTTTCTAGACAAATTTTTCAAAAAAAAAAATTGAGAATCAATATAAGGCTGTCAACTTTTTATTGGTTAATTAAGAACACTAAAACAAAACAAAAACCCTCAACCAATATCAAAAGAAACTTACAACCTACTCACACTATCATTTCATAAAGGCCATTTTTAACATTACAAAAGAAGAAGTACAGAATCTCAAAAAATAATACCTTGAATTACATAAATATAACTTGAAAAGCCAAACAACATTTTTCTCTTTTTTTTAATTTTTGCTTAAAACTGGAAAAGAGATTACTGTTGTTAAAAAGTTGACACAATTTTAGACTGCAAACACAGTGTACGGCTTGAAATAAGGAAAGGGATTCATTCAGACCATAACTACAGAATTAAATATGAAAACTAAGTCAGAAAAAAATAGCACTGACAAAATTGATACAATCTAGTTGACAGAGATGAGAACAGTAAAGGAAACCATATCATATGAAGTTGTAAACACTGTAACATTTAATTTAGAAAAGAGAAAATCTAGTAGAGACCTAATATATTGAGAGAAACCTTACTGGATCTTACACCTGAAGGCAAAACTGCAACAAATGGGAAGAAATTAGATAGTAAAGCAGAAACTAGCTCAACGTAAGTAAGATCTTTCTATTAAACTTTCTGAAAGCTAAATGGGCTTTCCTATGTCCATGAAAGGGTTTGTGGAGAAGCTAGATTCAATTACATCTCAGGGATATTAGTAGTGGGTGGCACATTGTATGAGCTGCCTGCCTTCTAAAGTTCCCTCCAAATCTAAAATTTTATGAATCAGAGTAAAGGAATAAATAGTACCCTTTTAACTTACTAAAAAAGATGAGTAGAAAGAAATTTGGGTTCAGTCAAAAAGACAAAGGCTCAGTTATGGGCTCTGCTACTTTTAGTAATATGGGAAACAGAGGCATAGTTATGCACTAACTCTAAGCCTCCAATTTTTTTCAGCTTTAAATATGTAAAATAATACCTTCACTTAGAAGACTGTTGCATCAATTAAATACACACACACACACACACACACACACACACAGAGCCTGGTACTAAGTGTTCAATACATGGTAGATATTATTCATTTATTCAATAAAAATATGTCCCAAAGGGTAACATTTTCTATATCATCTATTAATTATTGATATACTGAAATAATGACTCAGTCTCTACTATATCTCATGTTTTTCAAACCTAAGTAACGTATGCTTGTGATTCTTTTCCACTTCTATGCTTTGTGCAATCCCTATTCATTTATATGTAATTTTTATGAGGTTTTCTTTAACCTTGCTTTTATAGGTTTTTTTTTTCCACCTTTGTTTGACAAACAGCTGGCTTTACCTGTAATACACATTGGCTATGTCATTCACTTTGCTTAAAAAAATTTCTACTGCTGCACAATCATTTCAACTAAACTGGACAATATATCCAATTTAATTAACCACACTAGCAGACGGATGTTTTTTATTCTCTTTATCCCTCACATCTAACTCACTGATGAACACATCCTTCAAGAAATATCTGAGTAAATAAATCAAAACGCATTTCACCAAGGGTAGCTGATTAGAAATCTTGGTTAACAAAAGTTTAATAAATTGAAGAGGCCTGAGATTTCTCTATTAAGAGTAAACACAATTCTTATTGAAACAGATCAACATTAAATGCTCCAGTCAATATTATCTATTCACCAAGTATTTTTCAGATGGTATGTAAGTGCTCTTTTGTTACATGTCCAGAATAATTTGCAACTATACAGATATTTAGTTGGCAATTAAATATCATGCTGTCTGTTAGATACCTAGTAGAGTATCACACTGCTCAACACCCAAGTGTTTAAGATAGAGAAGAAAAAAAATCATCACATTTTAATTATAATAGTAACAAGTATTTTTCAGGGATGGAATTTTTTTGAGTAAAAACCATGTTGACAAGAAGCTTAAACATACACAGTATTTAGTACTAGATGAGCATTATCTGATTACCATCAGATAGAACAATAAAACTAGTTTTCTTTTCCAGTAGATAGAAGGGAGTAAGAAACTGATAGTTGGAACAAATAACACAAATCACTAAGCATAGAATTTTAAAAAGCACTATAATATGCAGAAGGTATGTTAATGTTTTAGGTGTAAAGTTCACTATGCTAATGCTAAAATAGGAAACATGCATATTATTTCCATACAAAATAATTTAGAACACAATGAAATTTACCAGTAAAATACATTTAAATATGATTAAATATAATTCCACACACTGAATTTAATTACAGATCATTTTTTAAGTTGAAATTTAAGGGAAATGGTAAGTTCTAAAGAAAATGTCTATTAAAATGTGATCTAAAATTAAAAGATTAAAATTATAAGGTAATAAAAAAGCACTTAATGGCAAAATCAACCCAATAAGAAGCATTACATTAATATTTCTCAAAAGGTAAATTCTATTTTAAGTTGAAGGTAATAAAATTCATTAATCATAGCAAAGTAAACTTCATAGGTTTTTGTTATGTGGAAATTTTATTTTTAACGCAGCTTATAGAGTTGATCATACTGTTATAAAATAATACTGAATTTCAAGACATAGTATTAAAATATGGTTACCATTAAGTAGTAGGGAAAACATTCCAACAGTTTGTTTTTATGAAAGGCACATGTTAAGGCATCTTTCCTTATGTAGTAAGATACTTTATAAAACTAAAGTTCCATTTCAGTAGAAATATTACTTTTACATCACAAAAACAAGGACTAGATTAATACAACTGTGAGAATCAAGTTCACTGACAGTCACAGAAAATTCAAGAGAATGTAGAGAAGTTTTCCATAAATTTTCACAGGGTAGGAGGACTAGGGGACACAGGAAAGACTGCTCTACAGAATGGACCTAGCTTCATTTGGCTATGCCTCCCATTAGCAGTTTGGCTTGGGCAGACAAGTCAGTTAACTTTCCAAGTTTTAGTGTCTTCCTCTGTCATTGTCAGTGCACTTAGACTTTTCCGTTTTCTACACTATCTATGAAGTTAGGAAGAGCTAAAAGCATCACTGGTTTTACTTTTTTAAAAATAATGGCAGAAAAATACAAAATGGTTTGTAACTTGCTATTCATCAATGTACTATTTCCATAGCCTGATTCTCAAGTCTTTGAAGCATACCCAGTTAGGGTTGTATCATGTAAAGATTTAGATACTGTAACCATAATGTAACTCTGTCTTCTCACATTATTCCTCCACCTGCTCCTCCCTATCCTGCTTCATTCTCTCTTCTGCCTGTTTTAAGCAGATGCGCCAGCAAACGGTTTTAAGCATTGTTAAGTTTAATGGTCAAATCATTTAAAAAGATGCATTTTCAATCAAATCTGCTTCAAATTCCTCCCAAATGGCTGAATTTTCATTAAAAGAGCAAAAAATGCGTAAACCACTTCAAAAAAAGAAAAATACCAGGCCTATTATTAATATTCCTGCTTTGTTTTGACTACCTAAAAAATAAAACAGAAAGATGCATCCTAATCTATTCCCTTAGGAACATGAATGCATTACCCACCCAATGAAAAAACAATTCTGCTGGTTCATTTTTCCCTGCTACACAACAGCTTTGCTGTCAGGCCCTTCCTAACCCAGCCTTCATCGTCACCAAATAATTTCATATTGACCACCGTGGCAGTGCTTGGACTCCAGCAGACATGGTCCCTGTCTTCCTTACATTCCTCAAAAAAATAGGTAAAGCTCTACGAAACACCACAAAACAGAGATTCTGGGACTTAGGATACAAATCCCATCTCTTCCCGCCCTGTGTTAGGCAGCTGCCGCTACGTTTTTTTTTACCCCTTGCATAAAATGGAAGGGAACCATACCAAAACCCTACATTTGAATCTTAGGACAATGAAGCCGACAGGAAGCCACTCTCTCCTCTCCCGGGTTTACTACGGAGCCAGAGCCTGCGCGGGGTGCAGTCGCCTGGCAGGGTGCGTGACACCACGTCTTCCACGCCCTCCCAACGCGTCCAAAAGGCTCCTCGCCTGACCTCCCCCAACGGCCCCACACCCCAAAACCAACCACACAAAAGGGATCGGCCCTAGTCGGTAGCTGCTCCAATCGGGGAAAAATCCCTTCCCCAGCGGCAGCGCAGCCATTCCCTCCAATGCTCCGCCCGCGCCCCTCAAACTGCCACAGCGCAGAGGGGAGGGCTGCACAAAGCCAGGAGGGAACCGAAAATGATTCAATACACTGGGAGGAAGCGGAGGCGGCGGCAACGGCCGGGGAAGGCCCGGGGGCCGCAGGACTGGAGGGCCGGGGGCGGCGGGTGGGGGAGGGGAGGGGAGGGGAGGGCCCGCCCCGCGAAGCCCCGGGTCCCGGGCGGAGAAGGGGGGTGGCGGCGCCGCGCGGAGCATCCGGGAAGCGCCCCCTGCGCTGCCCAGCCCCGCACCCCCGCCCCGCTACGGGCCGCGCCTCGAGTCTCCGCCACAAACCTAAGGAGAAGGAGCAGAAAGAGGAGGAAAGGCGGCGGCGGCATCGGCAGCGCCTACCGCGACCAGCTGAGCGCATCACTTACCCCTCACTGTGGAGAGAGGGACCGGACGGAGGAGGCGGGGCGCGTCGCGTCCCGTGAGTCTCTCGCACGTCGTCCTCCCCCCACCCCGTTGTGGTTGTCGCCGCTGTTGTCGGCGCTGCAGCTGCGGTCGAGCTCCGGGGCCCTCGACTCCGCTGGGCAATAACGTTATTCCACACACGCCCCACACATAGCGGTAACGGCAAAGAGCGGCTGCCTAGTGCGCAGGCGCCTCGGCAAAGGGCGAGGAGCCGGGCCCTCTCCCCTCCTCCCGCCCAGGCTCAACGATCTCTCACTGCGCAGGCGCCAATCACAGACAATGAAAAGGGGTTGTGCGGAGGGTCTCTCCCACACGCTCTGCCAGCTGCCCACTGCGCAGGCGTGCCTCCGAAGACCAGCTCGAACAATGAAGACGACCCTGGCGTTAGTCGGGACCGCAGCCAGCAAGGACTACAGCTCCCAGCGGGCAGTGCGCCAACTCCGAGTGGAAGTGGGGCTGCTGGGCATGCTAGGAGTTGTAGAGGCGGCCGCCTTGACAATCTAGACTTTTGGGAAAATTTAGGGCTTTTTTTTCTTGAGGATCTATTTGATCGTTTTGACAAACGTAGCAACTGAAACAAGACTCAGAGTTTTATCATTTGCGTCCCTGAGTAGCCGCAGGAATCAACTGCATATTCGCAAATTTCCAAGCCTCAAGGCCTTCAGTGAGCCCTTTCTGTCAGCTGGGTGGTCCAGGCAGCGGCAGGATGGGATGAAGGCGGGACTAAGCCAGGCGGGGCTGGATGAAAAGGGCGGAGCCTCCAGGCCTGTCTCTTGGCAACCGGCTCTGGCAGCCAAACCGCCAAGCTAGCGCCGGGAGCGTGGTTACTTCTGGGAGTTGTAGTGTAGCTGGAAGGCTCTTAGTGTTCTCGAGCTGGCAGGCTCTGAACCTGTGGACTACAACTCCCGACGTCCACCAGGAGGGCCAGTGTGTGGGAAACTCTCCCTCCCCAGCTCCGTCCGGTGTTCCAGGCTCCCCAGTGACAGCGGCGGCAGGAAGCAGGCGGTAGCTCCCCCGGCCTTAGGCCTGTTGTTCTTGGAGGGGAGGACGCTGGACATTTCCTCACGTAACTCCTATCTCTGGGCCCAGCGTCTGCATGGCGAATTCCCCAGGGAACTCTACCCTGGAGGAGATTCTGGGGCAATATCAACGGAGTCTCCGGGGTGAGTTGCTCCGAACCTCTGTGCCTTAGCCCCTAGGTACCCAGGGCCTAGTGGGCGGGATCTGACCAGGTGCGTTTCCTAACACCTGGGTTTGGCCTCAGCCAGGCTGCAGAGGAAGAAGATGGATGTTGCTGTGATCTTTGAGGAGAATGAAATAGTTTGATTTTGTTTTTAAGGTTAAGCAGCGTTGTTTCTCTAGATTCCCGTAGTTACCTGAACCAACTCCCTGATCTTAAGTTGGGCATCTTTCTCAACGAGCACCAGCAGAAACTCTTGGATGGCTCCATGCCACTTTTGCCCAGTTCCCATACTTTGCTGTTTAACCCAATAAATGCCTAATTCACACTTTTTACACCTTCAAAATATGGTGTAGTAGATTGAATGTGATCTTTAGGACCAGGAAAAAAAAAAACACTAGTAATTATTTTAGTCACAATGGCGTCTATTTATTGATTTAGGCGGTTTACATACATACAATAAATCATTTAAAACTTACAACAATCTTATGAATATGTCTGTTTCACACATGGGGAAATCAAAGCTCAGAGAGGTTAAATTTCAAGCTATGGCCCACACAGCTGGTTAGTGTCAGACCTAGGTATATCAGGCTTGTCTGCCTTCAAAGCCTATGTTTTTCTTTATTAATCGAGTCATAATTACTGCCATTGAAACTTTTTTTAGTTAATTCAAATTTTCTTAGTACCCGAAGAGTGATTATCTGTAGATGTGATGTTGGCATTTGTAGATGGCTGTGTCATCTTGTACAACATATATACCCTCTAGAAATTTCAGTTCTGTTATAGTGGAAATTATGGAATTGTCTACAGAGTTATTGTGAGGAGCAAATGAAATAATCCTCATAAAGCAGTGATATTCAGACTTTTAAAATTGATACCTGTAATAAATACATTTATATGGGCATATATGTACAAATAAACTAAAAGAAAAGTTTTACCGAAGAATTTTTAGTATACTAAATGTAATACACACTATTTTCTATTCTGTTGCATTTTCATAACCCTCTAGGTCATGACCATTCAAAACATTTAAAACAGTAATTTATGCTGCAAATATTAATTCAGTGCCTACTATTAGTTAAGCATACTATGTACTGGGATGCAATAAGGAACAAGATAAATTTCCTGTCCCCATGGAGCCTCTGGATTAGTGGTGGTGAAAGACAATAGACAAAATAATTACAGATTAGTATGATAGAAAATAAGGGTAAAGATCAGTGCTTGGCACATAAGCACTCACTAATGTTAGCTGCTATTTATTCTTGTTACTTTCAGCAAAGTGAAGGTTTTTCAGGATTAGAAAATTTATCTTCTCATGACTCTAGACTTTGTAAAGGTTATTATTTTTTGTCTACATCTGTCAACAGTGTTACAAACCGTCAACAGTCTCAGTATTCAGACTGCAGGAGTAAAAGAATTGGTCTTAACAAACACCTTCATTGGCCCACTCATGATGTTTCAAGACCTGTTAGATAGAAAATAACCACTTCTAACTTTTCATTTGGAAGCAAGAAAAATACTGTGCATAATGATATAAGTGATTCTGTTTAATTTTTGAGATTGGCAAACATTTTTTGTTTTTATTACAAGTTTATCTTAATGCTTCTCTTTCTTTGATCTTATTTTGGGCCTTTATGTAAAGGCTGGAAGCTATTTAATATTAGGCATTTTGATGCAGTGAAGGGGTTAATTTCAAACTAATGTTATAATAATATGTTTAATACCAATAGTACTGCTTTCAGTAATTAGGCTCTGGTTTAAGTTCTGCACACTTGAGTGTAGGAATATGTTAATAGAAAGGAGGAAATTGCTGGAAATGCAGTGTTCTAGCCTTAACAGAATCATGTCTCATCTATTGCTGTAATATTGGGTATGGATATGGTTTTGTCAACAATATCTATATACATGACTTGCTTATTCACCTAGTTCCTAACCATCTTTCACTGGGTGGGTATAAAGAAAAATGAAACAAATTTGTGGTGTGACAGGAACACATAATTTCTTTTTTATATACATTTTATATGCTGGTTTTCTCCTTTTCTTGAAACATTTTGATGTTTCAGAGTCTAGATGAATTTGTGGGGAACAGTGTGATAGAGTCAGGTGAGAATGTGGAACTAGGAGCCAGTTCACTGAACTTACTGTTGCTTTGTTGATAACCATCTGTGTGACCTTAGGCAAATTAATAAACTATTCTTGAATTCTGTTTCTCCATCTGTAAAATGAAACATTTGGACTAAATGTGAGAATTATTGCCTTTAGGAGCCAAACTGATGACAAAATGTGATAAAGTCAGAAGAAGACACTAAGGAATGATGAGGCTTATGGCCAAACTGGGCAGTTTATGCTTTTTCTGAAAACATTTTAATTTCTTACTCTTTCCCTCTTCCTTCCCCCCTCCCCTTTATTTTCCTTCTTTTTCTCCCTTCCTCCCTCCCTCTTTTTGTGAGAAGAGAGCCTGGCAAAACACACCCAGAGCATGATTCCCACTTCAGATACCACCACTCCCTAACCCCTGGATCACTGCTGTTCCTTCCATCAATGCTAGCTGGACCACATGAATGATAGACTGTGTCTCTATATTATAGAAATGAGAATAAGGAGTCGAACTAGGTACATAGAAAGTGAGAGGGTGATTATGGGAAGAAATTATATAATCTTGAGTATGGTCCTTTTCTTTGTAATTGATCTAGTTCAAGAAAACCAAAGATAATATTGATTCTGTGTTTTACTTGTATACAATTGGCACATCTCTCCAGATCCTACAAAGTGTTCTTCTCTTGCCAGGAAAGAACTCACATCTGTAAAAGGGCTGTGTTCATCCTGCTAGCCAATAAGTTGGTCAGTGTATTAGCCAGCAGTGATATCATCTGGACCTTTGGCAGACTTAAGAGAACATGTGTGTAACTTAAATAAAAGTTTTATTTTTCTCATATTTTCTCATAAAACTTGTATTTCTTTATCTTTTTCCTTTCCTCAAATGTTTTCTGGATTTTCAGATGTTCTTTGCCATATATAGTATATATGCATATACACATAAACATAGGGGATTTTTGCTAATAAAGTTTAAATTGTATCTTTTTTTGTTTTGTTTACTCATACAGCTTTTCTTAGTAGTTTTAACTTGTATGACTTTTTCTTTTACCAGAATAAAACAGTACAATCTCGATTTTCCTTCCCTACAACTGATGAGATAAAAGAGACAAAAGACAGGATTTAGCAGCCAGAAGAGAATACCTTACAAGTAAATGGTCATCCTGGGAACAATCTAGAATTAAAACTATGGTTTAGTATTAGGAAACTGTAAGGGCACTTTCACATGTTCTTGGCCAGAAAAAGGCATAGATTAAGCTGTTCTCAAGCTATTGAGACAATGAGAATAATTATGTTCTCTCTTGAGATGTTTAAAGACTTAAAGTCCAATCACATCACCAGTTTGTGCTAAAGCTTTCACCTTTTTACTTGGTGATAACTCTTCTCAGAGTTCAAAGGTAGAGCAGGTAGCTTGAAACACACTTGTGCACATGCTAAAGCAAGTTATGGTGGAACTTCATCAAAGCCCACTGGAATATTTGAAGGAATGGCCTGAAGACAAATATTGCATGATGTTTTAGGCCTTAAAACAAAATTAAGCTAAATATGAACTCTGAGCTCTTGCTTACAATGGATATAACACCTATTCCTGACACCTGGATCAGAAATGTCCCACCATGTCAGTGAAAGTCTTGGGTTGTGCCCTGCCCATCACCACTATTGTGACAGAACAGCTCACCGTCATGCTCATTTAAATCAAGAGGCCACATTTTTAATGTAGTAATGTGATCAATGTGATAGGAAGTTGCTCCTCAAGACTGAACGCTGTCTATCTTGTTTTATTGATCTAAACCAGCAGTTCTCAGCCAGAGTGTTTTTTCTGCCAAGGAGTTATTTAGTAATGTCTAGAGACATTTTTGATTGTCATAGTTGGGAGTGGAAGGGAGTGCTACTGGTATCTAGTACATACAAGCCAGGGATGCTGGTAAACTTGCACAACTCGGCCCCTTACAACAGAGAATTATCAGTTCCAAAATGTCTGTATTTCTGAGGTTGAGAAACCATGACCTAGAAGTAGCAAGGCTTTGCTCATTGCCCTTACTCTGCAAGAATCATACTTCAGAGTAATTACATTTAAGGATACACAGATTGTATTTGCTGATGATTCTACTTACATTCTTCTGCTAGCCTGGCTAGAATTACTTCTTTATCAGTGGAAAGTGACAGGTGCGTAAGTCTTCTCAGTGCCAAAGAAATACCAGGTGTATTTCTCAGAATGTATATAGCCAATCTCCTGAATTTGCCCACATCCATACATCATTAATGGTCTTCCAGACACTGCTTTCTTAAGATGTTTACATTCTTGATTGGATTATCTTTTACTTCTGGTGCCAACCACTTTAGCACGTTTTCCAGCTATTAGCATTTTAGGATAGTGTTTTCTTTGAGATTTGTTTGTTTCTGCACAGTACTTTTAATCTCTTTCAATATTGTAATTGCTATTTACAAAGCGGGCTTTGTCTCATTTTGGATTATGCTGTTTTTTCTTGGTTGTGCTACCTGTTGGTCCCCTAGTAAACAGTGACAGTGATCTTCTGAACTAAGCTGAGGCCCAGTCAAGTGTGGACAGACACATGTATCTCTTATCTCACTGTGGTTTCATTTTTCTGCCTGTCTGCCCTAGTCTAAGCTTGTGTTGGGAGCCTGCAGTGCATATCTTGTCTCGGCCTAGGGAGGTATGGCTCATTGCATATTTTCCCAGAGACAGCTGAGAGCTTCACAGGGAGTGGTCCCCCCTCCCTGTTACCAGGGCAATTCTCTTTCACATCTCCCAGGACAGATGGAGAATGTAGAAATTAATAATTCACAGTATGTTTATAAGTGGTGATCCTTCCTAGACTGAGACATCCTTGCATTTAGTTCAAAAATATGTTGACATCTTGATGAAGAGAGGTCCAGTGGTGAGCTAGAAGTTAGAACGTAGGGAGTAGGGAAACTGGACTAAGAAAACGAACAAGACAAACTTAAATTTGTCAACAGTCATCTGCTCAAAAACCCTTTATGTGCTCGTTGTACTGAATGATGTTTGCTTAGTGGACTAGCAGAGATATTATTTACTTGCATTTATGTTCATGTGATCTGTAGGACTCAGAGGTCCTCTTTGTGTTTGTTTTCATAATTATTGTTTAGTTTGTGGTTGGTGCTGGAGAAAAGACATCAGGATGCGTTGTGAAATACCCTTACTGTCCTCTCAGGACAGAAGAGGAAATTAGTGTTCTTTCTGTCTCTTAGTTAGAGACAGATAAAGCTGTGTCCTGTTAGCAATAGAATAGGAAATAACTGGAACCTCCTGTCCAACCAGATTTCTTTAAGTGTAATGAGTAGATAACTGCATCTGGAGAGTAATGTTCTTAATAAGAATTATGGAGGCTTCAGTTAAAGGCTGCAATTGAAGAGAGATGGGATTTCATCTGTCTTGAATCTTCTGAGTGGTGTTATTCCTCAAGATTAACCCTGTTTGTCACAGTGTATAATTATGTTGCTCTGTATATATTTGAAAAGCACTTAGCATGTTTTGAAATGTAGCATTGAAATGGCTTCAAAATATCACTTACCTTCTTAGTTTTAGTTTTAGGACGTGGTCCTTGCAAATTCCTTCTCTTCCATTCTGATTCTAGTAACTCTGAAGTCAGTAGTTGCAAAGAAAAACAAACAAACAAACAAACAAACAACCAATCAAAAAACCCAAAGCCTTATGTATCACTTATCTATGGGGATAGTCATTGAATTCAATATCTCAGTATTTTACGTAATATTATTTTCATAGTACAATTTAACATGTAGTCTTTGAATGTTACAAATTGTAAAAGATTAAACAAGAATATTAGAAAAGGGATTAAGAGGGCTCTTAAAATCCTGTGATCGTTGTGATCTGATGAAAGAACTCTACCCATAGGGATTTTTAACAATGCAATTTTTTTTTAGATTTCCTTTTTCCTAATATAGCTTATTAGCTTTTACTGAGACTAGATAAATAAATAATTAGCCTTCATCTTAGAGGTGAAGTCATTTGAGAGTTCCATGGAACATGCTTTTATGTTATTCAAAGCCTCTGTTTCCTTTCTAATGGATGCAGTAAAGATAAGTGCTTTAGTCACAGATTTAAGGGCATACATCTAAAGCTCTGTGAACTAAATTGCTTATGTAATACTTTGATTTTCCTTTTCCATTAACAAGTTTCTTTAGACAATACTAAACTATGGGACAACTATTACTGCTCCTTATATTGCCAAAACCAGGAATGGTTTTAGACTTTCTTGAACTCATGATGAGTAAGAGGAGTCCAGGCTTGGTTAGCAGTCAGCACCAAATTCGTCTCAAAGAATGATCTGTGTGGAAATAGGATTGGTATGGAGAAAAATGTAGTGATAAGTTCACTGAGTCTCTTGTGGAGTTGAGTTATAGAATTTCATTGTTGAACTCTGACCTGAAAGACCTGTTCTCTTAAGTTTAATGAGGTAGAAAATGGGTTGCTATAAGTAAAGGAACTGTATTAGATATTTTGTAACATAGGGTATTTTTTTTTTCCTATAAAGTAATATGGTTATTTTTTTCTGTTCCAAACTTAGAAAAAATGGAAACTGTTTTTCAAGGTCCTGTACAATGTATGTTTTTAAGACATTGTCTGCCATGCTAGAAAAAAAAAAATTTTCCTTGGGGCCACCGTGGTTTATAACAAAAGTAGAATAAAAACATTGAAAACAAAATGATCCTAATTTAATAAAAATGGGTTATTTTTTATTGTTTTCTGCATGTCAACTGTACTTGAAAAATAGTTCTCACAGCTCCCAAGGGAAAGAGACGTATGAGTTACACATGTTTCACAAGGCCCTGGGTTCAAAACTAGTGTGAGTTACATACAACTCACATGGCAGTTAATATGTTAAATATACTTTGGTGCATGACTGGTAATGATTCGACTCTTTCATGCCATTGCAGTCAGATGGCCTGTGGCTCTGGAGTCCTCTAGAGGCTACACTGGGCCAGTGGGGTGGACGGTAGGGGTGGAGGGGGGGTGGGCTTCTCTCTTTCTCCATGTGGTCCCAGGACCTTTCCTCTCCACATAGCCTCTTTACATGTCTCTCCAGCAGGGTGGCAGACTTCCTACACAGTGGTTTAGGGGTCCCAAGAGCCAGCCTTCCAAGAGAGAGGAAGCAGAAACTGCCAGTCCTTTTAAAGACGAGGCCAAGATCTGGCATGGTGGAACATCTACTGCATTCTGTTGGTTAATGTAAGTCCATTAACCAATGAACTTGGTTAACGCAGGCCCACTCAGTTTCAAATTAGGAGAAGACAAGGGCCTGAGGCTGGGCTCCTTGGGGCTATTTTTAGAGATGAACTATCACAGTAATATGCCTTAAAATACTTCATTTTAAACAGTTTATGTTATGTGTGTGCTAGTTAGTTTTAAGTTTCAATTCTAAGGATGGTCAGTTGTACTAACCAAGAATCTGTACATGACATATAGTTAGCCAGCAGTATATAAAAAGGACTGTACTACAGGGGCTGTCACTATAAGCACATTAGCTATTCAAATTTTGATCAGAAGTAGGCCAGGCAGTTGGATGTCTTTTGGTGGGGGAGGAGAGGAGTGTCCTGTCCCCAGGGCCAATAAGGCTTCCCTAGGTCGGAGCTTGGTGTGACTGAGTCCCTCTTACTTGTCTGCTCACCCATTCCAGTGTTTCCAGGTGGGGCAGGGGACTCTGAGGGGAAGGAAAGCTTTTCCTATGTCAGCTATTGTTTGAGGGGGCTGGTGAGGGTAGCTGTGCCATTTAATCCTCCTTGCTGGTGGTGCTATATATAGTGCATATCAACCACTGCAGTGACAAGGACCTCAGAGATCATAAAGTCTAACCACTAATCCATGAACTTAATCCTCTCTCTTCCTCTGGCACATTCCTCAGCAAGCTAGAAACAGAACTTTGCTTTTTCCCATAAAGTACCAGAAATAATGGATTCTCCTTTAGAGACTGCCTTCTTGAGCAAGTGTCGACGTGCTCACCCAGATTTCCCTGGCCCTGACTTTCATCAGGTTGTTGTTGCAGAACGTGCCAATAGAAGCATTCACCAGCTGAAAGGTGCCCTAAGAGAAGGTGATGTCACCACCGAAGAAGATACACTGGATCCTTCTCGTACCACCGATGTGGGCAATGAGGGCCCTGAGCTGGCCTGGCATGAACTACAACACAGCCATGCTGGTGAGTGTGAATATCAGTCTTAGCCTGAACGACGCATAATGAGTTTTTTAAATTCCATAGAATAATGACTCCATTTCATCCTGCAGTCTACTGCTAGGATGTTATTCCTGAAACACAAATCAACAAATCAGATAAGATAATTCCCCTGCTTACTCTGTTTTGTTTTTTCTTCCCATTGCCTATAGATTGAAGTCCAAAATCCTTAGTAAGAGATAATAATATTTTCCTAAGATAGCTCCAACTTACTTCTCTAGCCTCAGTTTTCTATCCTTCTCATCCTAACCATCCATCTTACGAACCATGTTCTAGTCATATGAACCTCCTGGCCATGCTTCTGTGTCCTTACGTGTGCAATGCCTTCTAACTGGAATTGTTCTCACCCTTTTCTGCTTGGTGAACTCCTGTTCAGCATCATGGTGTTATCCCTCTGTGAAAATAGGCACAATTAGGTGCTTCCTATTCTTGTAGCACTAAGCATGGCTCTAGATTTACATACGTACTCATTGTTTTATATCTATTAGTGTCTTTTGCTCACTGCATTCTTAGCTCTTATAGGGTAGAGATTTTTTTTGTTTGTCTTTCTAGCCCCAGTCAATAGCACTGTTACTGATGCATAACATATATTTCAGCAACTTTTTTTGGAGAGATAGAAAGATGGATGGGTGGTAATAAACCATGGATCTCAAATAAGGTTAATAAACCCATTGCTTTTGCTCTGTAGTTAATCAGCTCAAAGCTTTGTTGCGCCAACAAGCAACTAAGGAAAGTGAGGTATCTCCATCAAGAAGACGGAAAATGTCCCCTTTGGTAAGTACCAACTTTTGCAACCTGACAAAGTATTAGTTTCCTGTTTTACTTTACAATGTCAGTTTAGTAGCACATGTTATAGACAAATTATAAGCAGAGCCTGTTGATTGTGTAAAACATTAAAAGAAATTCTCTTCTGTCTGATTATTTTGGCTGAAGAAAAGAGATTTCCATGGCAGAGGGAATCTTGATAATTATAACTTATTACTAACTTGAAAAATGAGAGCAAGAAAACAGTTTGAAAATTTATTTTGCAACTGTTAGCAAGTATATAAAAGAAACAATATATATAAAAGATAATGTTTTAGTAATATCTTTTTTAGAGCGTCATGTCTATATTTGATCAGTTTTAGAAGTTACTTCATTATAATTCTAGCCTTCTTTTGCAATACTTTATTTTGAATGTCAAAACTGAAGTACATAATATTCTATATGTTAAATATGTAGTTATAAAGTAGTATGAGGTATAAAAAGTAATGCTCTATTTCTTCTGAGGTTGTATTTTTATTGCTTTGACAGAGTGTATTTTTCCATGTTTAAGCATTTTATATGCTAAAGGCTGTGACAGATTGAGGGAAAGAACTCCGGACAGGTTTAAATGGCCAAAATAGCAGTCAAGGCCTTAGGTCTATCTAGGATCTATCACATGTTCTCTAAAAGGATATTGTGCCTATTTCACAGAGTTTTTGCAATAATAAGATTACATACTTAAAATTCCTTAGAAATCTACTAAGTATGCACAAATATAATGTGTCATAGCAGCAGTAACCATCTTGCATTTTCAATATGTATGGTAGTTGATTACAAAGCCTACATGTGGGAACTGTGGAGACAATCACTTTCTTTTATTCACAGCTTAAATGCAATGATAGTTCGCCCCATAGTAACACTTTATTCCAGCATGGCACATACTTTTATGCTTAATTCTCACTTTAGAAAAATGTACTTCATATGCATATTCAATATTTATAGATATAGATTATAATTGTAATAAAACATGTCATCATTTAATGAATTTATTGTTGACATCTGTTTTCTAAAATGCTCTGAAGTACAAACTGGGTGGAATGTATTTAAGTCTATTCAGTGGTCCTCAACCTCTTTGGCATCAGGGACCAGTTTCATGGAAGATAATTTTTTCACAGATGGGTGGGCGCAGGCCGGGGAGGCAGAGCTCAGGTGGTGACACTCACCTCCTGCTATGAGGCCCCCCACCACGGTTCCTAAGTTTCCTGGAAGACAGTTTTTCCACGGATGGCCTGGGAGTGGTGGTGGGGGACGCGCAGAGCTCTGCAGCCCAGCCCCTAACAGGCCGAGGCCCAGGGGATGGGGACCACAGTATGAAGTTACTGTTATCTGTTGAATGCTCAGACTTGCTTATTAGCTTTTTAAAAACTAAACAGTGATATTATGGAGCTTATTGGATCAATATAGGCAGGAAGACCTTCTTCAAGAGCGTCAGTTTAGTATATACAAAGTATACTTTATACAAGTCTCGTCACATGGAGCTATGTAAATGAGTGGAACTTAGACTCTAACTGTAGATAGCCTACATGTAATAATTGTAAGCCATAGCAATAATAATAACAATTACTTTTTTAAGATTATCCCCTTAAAATGCACTTTGACAGCCAATATGACATATCCGAAATATGTGGATATATTTAGAGTGAAACTGAGGCACCGTTAAGATGGAAAATATATCTAGGTATTAACTTATTATTTTAAAAGGTGGATACCCAAACTATAACAAGCCCTTCAAAGTATACACAAATGATTTCATGTGAACATTTTTTCACACAGTGTTAGCTTGAGTTTTTTTATTTTTCATATTGACTTAAGTCAATAGGAGGTATTATTACTATGAGCGGCCACAGTAATAATTTATATTTGCGTACCTTCTAGGCCCATTTCTATTCATGTAAAATGACTATAATTAATTGGTTTCTACTCACCAAAGATAATTCATTTAATTAAAGTTACTTTGGTTTTTAAATTTCTTAAATATGCCAAAAAGCAGAGCTCTATTTAATTATGCTGACCTAAAAAGCTTCATCATTATTTAGAACTTCTGCTGGGCTGAGAAACAAAATGACTAAGAAACAGAGACTGTGTCTCATCTCAAGCTTTCCTCTCAATTTGTTTAATTAGTTGACCCTCATTTTCCCTTTTCCTGATTTCCTCATCTTTAAAAAAAAAAAAAATAATCATGGTGGGATTTATAATTTTATAAACGATTTTTTTAAATGTCACAGTATGGTATATGATTTTATAAACCATTTCACAATCATTTTAAGATAAGGTAAGATATACATTAAAAGTCAGTTCCAGGAATGCTCCAGAGCTAAATAGCATTAGCACTTTTTCTGAAATCTCTTCATTAGACTCCTCGGTGCAGTCTGTCTCTGCTTTAGGGGTCTAGTCTTGGAGGTTCTGTGCTCTAGCACGGCATACTCTTGGATTGCCTTGAATACTAGGGTCAAAATCAAAAACTACATTTTGCTAATGTACCCTTTCAGTGGTGGAATTTTACCTCATTGATACACACTTGGCATCAAATACTTTTCTAAAGAATCTGTTCTTTGAGGAGCTGATTTACAGTTTTGCTGGCAATCCTCTTCCATGGCAGTTTCTTGGAGAGAGTTGTTCCTTGTATCTCAGCATTACTGAATGGAATGTCGCATTTTCAGATAGTTTAAATAGGCAGTTCATTCCAAGTCACTTATACTACTCCAGCATTTTCCCATTTGTTATGTGCTTTTTATAACCACTTTCACTGTCCGTCTTTAAAAAATGATATTCACATCCTGGAATCTTGTATATTGGTAGAATTTATAGGATAGAGAAAGGAATACTATTAGCAACATTGTGATCTAGTCTATGTTTATATCACATCAATGCTAAACTGAGTATGCAGAAGGTACCAAATGAGTCTTTGCTAAACGAAAGCATGCTTAATTTGGCTTTTTCCCTTAGGAGTCATCAGAATATGAGGAAGCCAGTATGCCTACTGTGCACAATCTTGTTCCTATTATTAATGACCAGTCTCAATATATTCATCATTTAGAGGCAGAAGTCAAGTTCTGCAAGGTAAGTTTCTCATTAAGAACTTAAACCTAAATAAAATTAAGGTCTGTATTCATTATACCTTGTACAAAAATTTGCTATTGTTAGTCTTCATGTGTGTAGCGATACATTGACAATTGTTATTCTCATATGCTTGAGAGACTGATGTGTTACAGGAGCTTGTCAGACTTGGGAATGATATCCTTGACCATGCCATTTCTGATTGCTTGTAGTCCATTACTATGTCTAGTAATTCATAATATGCTGTCATATTTTGGAATTTTTCCTACCTATCCCATTTACTTTAGCCCAGTAGATGGCAAATGCTTTGGAATACAAATACCAATCATTCTCCCACACTTGTTAACCTATTGGAGCTGTGGCACAATTATCAGGGATTCTAAACTGGAAGACCAGATCTTCTCCATTTTCAGTATTAAGGCTCTGACCTTGACTTTGAATGATAGGAATGGTTTATAGGTTATTATTGATATTAATAATCAAGAAACCAAATACATCACCTGTAGCTTGTGATAGTGGGAGGTTATATGCTGAACTATATGCAGTTTATTAATGTCATTAATGCCATTGGAGCCTTTCTGCCTTCCCAAAGTATGTCAGTGTTTTGGTCTTTCTTTTCTTTTCTTTCTTCCTTCCTTCCTTCCTCCCTCCCTCCCTTCCTTTCTTCCTTCCTTCTAGTATCAGTGTATCAGATCATGTGATATTTTTATAGGAATTACTGGTATCTTTTGTATCATATATTATATTTTTAACATTGTGGGTACTCTTTTAAGGTGCAAGGCTAGTATGTAACTTAAGGAGCCTTTAGATGTTTCATTGTCTTGATTTTATGAGGGAGTCCCTGATCTTAACTGGTGGTTTTCTGTTTTTTTCTTAGAAGGTACAATTATTAATATATAGGTATTCTTGGATTATTAGTAAAACTGAAATAGTACCCTAGGAACAGTTCTGTTAACGAGAATCTATTAATCCCTAAGATACTATGGATAAAACTTAAAAGATATAAAGCAGAATAACTACACCATTTAGTTGAGAAAACAGACTATTACCTAAGAACAGCGCAATAGAGAATAGAGTATAGGCCTTTACTCTGCGGTATAAACTATAATAAGAGGAGAAGGTTATGGAAAGCTAGTGTTTTGGGGGTTGGTTTTATGGGAGAGCAAAATCTTAAACCGGTCTTGAAAGAATATGATCATTTAGATCAGTAGACGGGAAATGATTTTCATAAAGAGAATAGCAACAATGAAAGGATATATTCAAGATGAATATGGTTTGTTTGTGAGGGCCAGAAGGCATCTATTTTATCTTCCTACAATGCAGAATGTCTTGCAGAAATAATGCAAATAATGCTGAATTGGTAAAATGGAAGATTAGAGAAACTTGAAAGTCAGAGTATAAATAGGATACATTTTAACAAGGGAGGAATGGAATGAAAGTAATATTTAAGTGGCTTAGAAAGATTTTGTTTGTTTAATTAATAGACTATTTCTTATATTCATTTTAGGTTTACAGAAAGATTGAATGGAAAATACATAGAATTCCCATATACTCCTTTCAATTGCATTCCCCACCCCATAGTTTCCCTGTTATTATCTGGCATCAATGTCATACATTTGTTATAATTGATGAACCAATATTGTCATATTATTATTTAAATCTTCCAGTTTACATTAGAGTTCATGGTTTGTGTTGTACATTCTATGAATTCTGATGAATGTATAGTGACATGTATGTACCATTCCAGTATCACACAGAGTAGTTTCACTGCCCTAACATCCCCTGTGCTCTGCCTGTTCATCCCTATTCCCCCAAGCCCCTGGCAACCTCTGATATTTTTACTATCACCATAGTTTTACCTTTTCCAGAATGTCATACAGTTGGAATCATACAGTATGTAGCCTTTTCAGACTAGCTTCTTTTACTTAGTAATGTGAATTTAATGTTCCTCCATGTTTTTTCATAACTTGATGGCTTATTTCTTTTTATTACTGAACGATATTCCATTTATGGATATACCATAACTTGTTTATCCATGCACCTATTGAAGTAGATTTTGATTGCTTCCAAGTTTTGGCAATTATAAGTAAAGTCACTATAAGCATTTGTATGTCAGTTTTTGTGTGGACATAAGTTTTTAACTCATTTGGGTAAATACCAAGAAGCTTGATTGCTGGATCGTATGGTAAGAGTCTGTTTAACTTTGTAAGAAACTGCCTATTTTCCAGAGTGACTGTACCATTATGCATTCTCACCAACAATGAATGAGAGTTCCTGATACTCCATATCCTTGTCAACATTTGGTGTTGTGTTTTAGATTCTAGATGTGTAGTGGAAGAAAATATGTGCATGTGACATATCCAATAAAGGGCTGATAACTAGAATCTATATAGAACTCAGGAAAATCAGCAAGAAAAAAAATCAAACAACTCTATCAAAAAGTGGGCCAAGGACATGAACAGAAACTTTTCAAAAGAAGATACAACAAGCTTATGAAAAAATGCTCAACCTCTCTAATCTTCAGGGAAATGCAAATCAAAACCACAATGCAATATCACTTAACTCTAGTGAGAATGGCTTTTATCAAAAAGTCCCCAAACAATAAATGTTGGCATGGATGTGGGGAGATAGGAACAGTCATACACTTGCTGGTGGGACTGCAAACCAGTACGACCTCTATGGAAAGTAATACGGAGATACCTCAAAAAGCTAAAAGTAGAACCACCATTTGATCTAGCAATACCATCACTGGTCATCTACCCAAAGGAAAGACATTCTATAAAAAATACATCTGCACTAGAATGTTTATAGCAGCACAATTCACAATTGCAAAGTTGTGGAAATAACCCAAGTGCCCATCAATACGTGAGTGGATTAATAAAATGTGGTATATGTATACCACAGAGTTCTACTCAGCCACAAAAAACAATGGTGATATAGCACCTCTTGTGTTATCCTGGATAGAGCTAGAGCCCATTTTACTAAGTGAAGTATCCCAAGAATAGAAAAACAAGCACCACATGTACTCATCATCAAATTGGTATTACCTGATCAACATTTATGTGCACATATAGTAGTAACATTCATCAGGTGTTGGGCAGGTGGGAGGGGGGAGGTGGGGATGGGTATTTTCACACCTAATGGGTGCGGTGTGCACTGTCTGGGGGATGGACAGCTTTGACTCAGGTGGGGCAAGGGCAATATATGTCACCTAAACATTTGTACCCCCGTAATATGCTGAAATAAAAATAAATAAATAAAATCCCTGAATATAAAATAAATAAATAAAATAATACAAATAAATAAAATAAGATAAATAACTCTTTTAATTAAGGCCTTTCTATGAGCCTTGGTTTCTTGGAGAAAAAAATTGTCAAAAACTACACACTTTTGTGATATGGACATCAGCAGGCCCTTTCTTGTACACTTCCAGCCTTCTCTTTGTTAGCTAATGTTTACATTGCCTTGTTGGTCTAAGTATGATTACAATATCTCAGGAGATGGATGGAGAACTTTTCTTCTATACTTTATATCATGCTGGATCCTTTAATAATTGGCAAACGAAAGCATTGCTTAAAAATGCTTAATGTATTTGTTTTCTGCTTTTTATAGGAGGAGCTCTCCGGAATGAAAAATAGAGTACAAGTAGTTGTGCTTGAAAATGAAAGGCTCCAGCAACAGCTCAAATCTCAAATACAAGAGGAGACAATGAGGGAACAAACACTTCCGGATGCATCTGTAAGCATTTTTAAAAACCACCAATTTCGTTTTAGTTGGAATGCTCCCTCCTTCCCTCTCCTCCAACCTTCCAAACTGATTAGATTTTTTTTCCTTGAAGTCTGGCCAAAGTACTATGCTGGTATTTGCTTGAGGCCTCAAAAATCAAAATTCACTGTGGTGGAATGAATCCTCAAAGGAAATGATGTAGTGATGCCTAATGTTCACTCTGGTTTCCTCTCTGAGCATACTATGTATGCTTTTGCCATATGGAAGGAGCAGATCTGAAAGCAGGAAGTGTGTTATATAGGAAGGACTTTGTTTAATCTAGAAACTGTTTAGAACCCTGACTTAGTTTAGATTCCCATTGTATTTCTCTAAGTTTTCCTTCAGCTCTGAAATCTAATAAGTCTAATTAGCAGCACGGTACAGCAGAAAGAAGATGGGCCTGGGGGTCCAAGAATCAAAATGTTAGTCTTGGCATTGTCCCTAAGAAGCTGGGTGTTTAGCAAGTAATTTCACAGGGTTTTGTGTGGCTTAACCCTATGGGTCCTCTATTTCTTCATTGGTAATTTCAAAGATTAACCTATATCAGGAGTTGACCATGCAAATTTTCTGGGCTCTATTCCATGAGAGTCTGATTTAGTTAGTCTTGTTGGGTCCTAGGAATATGACGTTTTATCAAGTTGCCTAAGTGATATATCAGTGGCTCACAGTTTGAAGAACAGTGGTTCAGATGATCTCTATAATTCTGTGACACAAAATCATTGTGGTGATATTTAAATTGTATTCAAACTTACTATCTTCTGATGACTTCTCATAGTACTTTTGCCTTAAAAATTTTTCATTCTTTTGCTGTAAGAGATAGCTAATCACAGTTTGTTCTGCTTTTTGAGACTAATTTAAGTTTCCATGGGGAAGTTTTAAAATTTGCCTGTTCCAGTTTTACTTCAAAATTTACTTTGATGGTTTTGACGTAGTTGTTGTAAGTAAATCAGTTATTGAGAAAAAGTATGAGAGTCTTGATGTTGTACTTAGGAATTCTCAAATCTTTGTTTTTGAAGTCTTTTTTATTTTATTTTTTTACTTGACTTGGTATTTTATTTGTAATCCTTGAGTTATATGTGTTAGAATTTGCTATTGAGAAGTATCTGGTTATGTTAACTCTGAAAAAGAAAATGGGCTGAATAGCTCTTTAGTTTATAGTTCTGCAATTACCTTTAAGATTGTAATCAGTTATTTTCCCCTCACAAGATAACTTTTTTCTGAAGATGTATATAATTGTGAATATTAGTGGTTAAAAATCTAACTTCATTGCTCATTATTTTAATGTCAGTTCGAAGAAGATATTACCATATAGAAAGTACTTAGAAGTACCTCATTTATAAGATAAATATGTTCTTTTGCTTTTCTTCCAAATGTATAGTAACTTAGCAAGCTGTGACTCAATTATTCATAGTCTTCAATATTTATACGATGGCAAAGAAGTGGAAGAAGGGGAAGTGAAGTGAGAAAGGAAATTAGGCAGACAAGTGAATCAGAGGGCAAGAGAAATGAGTAATGCAAAAGAGGAAGGAAATGATGGTAAAAACACACATGCCTTGCAATATGAGCAAAAAAAAATTGCTAAAGAAAACTACAGTCCTAGTAGAAAGGACAAGATTATAGAGAGATGTTTTTTTTTTTTTTAAATATTCACGTGAGCTAAAATGTAATGCAAATATTGAAATTATTATTGTGGATGTGTCAGGTGACCTTGACAGCTATTTTAATGTTGGTCTTCCGTTATTTGTTGTTATAGAATTGTTATCCCCATTTTTTAACCTATGTAGGTGAATTAAGGCATTTCAGCAATGCATGAATGGTACTGCTGTATTGGGAGTTTTCATGTGAATAAAACTTTTTAGCATATCTTAAATATAAACAGATCAATAGATAGTATCTTCTTTTTTGGGAGGGGAGCTTTTTTAATGAGTCAATTAAAATGGTGATGCTAGATCTTGTCAAAACTATTTGCTGATTTGAATATAGATTTTGCAGTGCTTCATAATGCCTTCTTTTAAAAAAATAGTTGAAATAGTTAAATGGTAATCACCAACATTTATTGATGACTGTACGGTTATAAAGTGCCAGGCACTGCATCAAGCACTTCATTTCTATTATATTATTTCAGTTTTACAAAACCCACACAAGGCAGTGTTATTATCTCTGTTTTTGGAGAAATAAATTAAGGTACACAGCAGTGAAATAACCTAAATAACTGGTCTATTGTCCCAGAGCTAGAAAATGGCAAAGCAAGGACTCAAACCCAAGATTGTTTAGCTCCCTAAATCCATCCACCTAACTTTAAATTATACTGCCTTTCTGCATAAGTTAGGAAGAGTTTGTCAATATTGAAGTAAGCCATCTTTGTTTGCAGGGGATAGAAGTTTTCCCCAGCAGAAAAGATAAGAACTTCCTTTTTGTTGTCTCTCACTTTTAGCCCTGGACTTGGATGGTAGCCTGCATGCAAGACTTTCAGCTTTTGGCCTGGTTTATAACCTCGAAGTTGAAGAAGCAAGCAGATGATTTTTTAAGGACTAAAACCATTCAAAGTATATTTCACTTCTGTCTTCATTTTTCATCACTTTTTATTCTTTTAAAATTTCTCTTCGTGGAAAGCTTTTCTCTAGAGTTCAAAAAATTATAATAGTATTAAAACACTATTTATTAGAAATTTTGGCCTATGTACTCATTTCAGAGATCTAGGAGTGTTTTTCAAGGAGAGAGCCATGTCTTTCCCTGTTTGTCCTCATCCCCTCTATCAACCTTCCCTTCCATGAAGAAAGCAAAGGTTTTTAATGATCTTTAGATGTTTTTTTTGAAATCTTGGTTAAATACCATTCAAGTTGGGTTTGTTTGTTTGTTTGTTTGTTTGAGACAGAGTCTCACTCTGTCACCCAGCCTAGAGTGCAGTGGTGTCGTTATAGCTTACTGCAGCCTCAAATTCCTGGGCTCAAGCAATCCTCTTCTCTCTCAGCCTCTTGAGTAGCTGAGACTACACGTGTGTGTCAGGATGCCCAGCTAATTTTCTTCTATTTTAGGTAGAGATGGGGTCTCACTCTTGCTTATGCTAGTCTTGAACTCCTAGGCTCAAGCACTCGACTTCCCAGAGTGCTAGGATTATAGGTGTGAGCCACTGTGCCTGGCCACCATTTAAGTTTTTTAAAGCTGTCTGAAAAAGCAAAGTATCCATTAAACTAGCACTTCTTTCTAAAGAATGATACATCTTACATCAGAGATCTGTGGTCTGAATGCTTTCTCTAAATTCTCCATAGGAAATTAGTACCACCCTGCTTCATTGATCTCAAAAGTAACTTCAAATGCAGTCAAATATGGGGAGACTTGGCCCTACCTAGAGAATCAAGTACAAGCTCATTAGCATGGCATGCTATACTTTCAAGTCTCTTATTTGATTCTCAACCCAATTCTGACACTAGCTACCCAGAGTTAGAAGATATCTGACGTGCATTGCCTTGTCCTTCAGCTCTAGTAATGTTGAATTGCCTAAGATCCTGCTGCAGGCACCATGCTATTAATGTTTCACACCTCTGTGACTTTTCTGTGAGGATCCCTCTTCTTAGAATGCCTTTCCCATCTAGGTAACCCTTATGTATCCTTCAAGATATCACACAAATATCAAAACTTCTCCAGATAACCTTCCTTGAATTTCTGGTTGCTCTTAGTAGCCCTCCTCTATTCAGGCATAGTCTCCCATGCACTCCTCTGGCCTAGCACTTACCTTATTAAATTGAAATTATTTGCCTGGATGTGTTTCTCCCTCATTAGACTGTAAATTCCTTGGAACTATGGTTTATTTTGCTATTTTTGTCCTCCAAGCTTTCAGCACAGTGTCTGAACATAGTAGGTGCTACACAAATGCTTGCACTAAACTGGACTTCCAGAAGAATATGGGATAGCATCTCAGAATACTACTTTGAATTAATGTATGATATGACACTGCGATGTAGTTCTATGTTTGGAGACCTGTCCTCCCTTTTGAGTACTACCATATCCTTTGGTCCTTAGCAAGAGCTCATTAATTATTTGTTAAATTAAATTAATATAAGTATTACCCAGATCTTTGGGCTGCTTATTACCTTGACTGTTGAGAGGGAGACAGAGGTCACGAAATGACAATGGGTACATGAAATTCAACCCACAGACATGTTTGACAACTTTTGACCCAATATTTAACAATATTTCAAATGAAGAACAAGACAGCTGTCTTATCATTTTTTAAAAAATCAAAAGATTTTCTAGTAATATGAATTTTTGTTCACACGTGGCAGTGATTGACTAGAGCTGAGTAGAGGCTGCTTCCTTTGGATGGGACACATTTCTATGGTCTGTCATGGTCCCTACCATTCCTTTCTGAATCCCTGACATGCAAGTTGCATGTCAGCTCTGTTTATCACCACATATGTACTGTTTTTCTTATTGAAGGTAAATATTTTCCTGGAAAAACAGAAGAGCATAATGGTATATAGCATCACAGAAAAAAAAACCTGTTCTTTTTTCTCTAATCATAACACTTCTGACACCAAATGTTTGGGATTTTTTTCCCCCCACACCAAGCCACTCTCCATTTCTCTGTGGATGCCAACTGGGTGTCCAATGATCCAACTCAATTCTGACACTTGCTACCCAGAGTTAGTCTGAGACCCACGGGTTAAGGGCTCAGTCCCACAAGACTGCCCCCACTTCAGATCTCAATCACAAGTACTGGGTCTCCAGGTCACCCACAATTCTATCTGACTTGGCTACAAATTGGGGGTTCCCACAAGCCCTTTCTCATATTTGATAATTTGTTAAAATGGCTCACACAATTCAGGGAAACACTTTACTTGGTATTACCAGTTTATTATAAAGGATATTATACAAGATACAGATGAACAGCCACAAATAAATGAAGAGGTACACAGGGCAAGGTCCAGGATGGTCCCAAGTACAGGAGCTTCTGTTTGTGGAGTTGGAGTGTACCCCGCCTCCTGGCATGGGGATGCATTCAGCAACCCAGGAATTCTCTAGACTCCATCAGAAAGGACGTTTGTGGAGGCTCCATTACACAGGCATGATTGATTAAATCATTTGCAATTGGTGATTGTCAATCTCTAGTCCTTCTCTCCTCCCTGCAGGTTGGGGAGTGGGGCTAAAAGTTCCAGTCCTCTAATCATGCCTTCATCTTTCTGGTGATCAACTCCCATCCAGAAGCTGTCTAGGGACCCCTGTCACCAGTCATCTCATTAGCATAAAAAAGATACTCTTATCACTGTGGAGATTCGAAGGGTCTTAGAAGCTCTTATGCCAGGAACCAGGGACAAAGAGCAAATATAACAAAAGATGCTCCTACAACGCTTGCCACTCAGGAAATTACAAGAGTTATGGGAGCTCTGTGTCAGGAACTGGGGGCAGAGACCAAACATATGTTTCTTATTATTTCATAGGCATGGATTCTGAAGCCAGATTGCCAGGGTTCAAATCCTAGTTCTGCCACTTATTAGCTACTTCCTACCTCTGTGATCCTTAGCTAGTTACTCTATGTGACTCAGTTTCCTCATGTATAAAATGGAGGTAACAATGGAACCTAACTCATAGAATTGTTGTAAGGATTAAATGAGTTAATATATGCAAAACACAAATAAAACAGTGTCTGGCACATTAGAAAGCACTATATGTGTTAACAGTTATTATTATTATTAGCCATGCCTCTATGCAATTTAGAAAATGAAAGACAAACTAAGGGATGGCTATGTTGTTTCAAGAGTCTATCTCTTTAGAGGAGTAAGGGATAATGCCATTAATACATTGACGTCTAGCCCTCTTTGCTCATATTTAAATTATTGCCTGTACTTGTAGGAATTTGATTTTGTAGCACCAATTGTAGGATATGACTCTAACAGTCTGAAAATGTAAAATAGTTCTTGACTTATAATTTAGAAGCATATGTTTTTTTTTTTTTTTCCATCATGGGTAAGAATCAGTATTCTATTTGTAAAGTATGCATGTTTATTTAAAGTTGAATATCAATTGCAATTACTGGCACATTTTGTTTTAGGGAAACATGCAGAATTCTTGGATTATAACAGCTGAAGATTCTGAAGTGGATGAAGCTGCCAAGAAACCATTTTCCCACGGCAATGCAGACATTGGCAAGGATGTATCTGCTGGTGAAGCTGAAAAATGGAAGCTGGAACTGGTGAGTATCTGGGTACTTTTGTGCATCTTTTTTTTTCTTTTCTGTACTTTTTAAAAATTCTGGTAAAATGTGCATAACATAAAATTTGCCATTTTAATGATTTTTAAGTGTAAAATTAAGTATATTCACAATGTTGTACAATCATCAAGGCTATCCATTTTCAGAACTTTTTCATTATCCCAGACAAAAACTCTGTGCCCATTAGACAATAACTTCCCATTTTCCTTTCCCCCCAATCCCTGGAAACCTCTATTCTACTTTTTGTTGAATTTGCGACTGAATTTCATTTCTTTTTAAGGCTGAAAATAATATTGTAGGTATGCACCATACTTTGTTTATCCATTCATCTGTTGATGGATATTTGCATTGTTCCCACCTTTGGCAATTATACTGTGAACATTGCTGTGCAAGTATCTGTTTGAGTCCCTACTTTCAATTCTTCCAAGTAAATACCCAGAAATGGACTTGGTGGGTCATATGGTAATTTTTCTTTCTTTTTTCTTTCTGTTCCTCGGACTTGATAATTTCAATTGTCCTGCCTCCAAGTTTACTGATTCTTTGTTCTGCCTGCTCAAATCTGCTCTTGAAACCCTTTAGTACACTTTTTATTTCTGTTATTGTACTTTTCTGGTTCAGAATTTCCGTTTGGTCCCCTTTATAATTTGTTTTCCTGATTTCCTTTAGTTCTTTGCCTACGTTTTTCTCTTAGCTCTTCGAGAGTTTTTAAGGCTGTGTTTGTTTTGTTTTGTTTTTCAGTTTATTTTATTCTATTTTTTATTTTTTGAGAAAGGGTCTCACTCTCTTGCCTGGGCTAGAGAGTAGAAGTGTCATCATAGCTCACTGCAATCTGAAACTCCTGGGCTCAAGCAATCCTCCTGCATTAGCCTCTCAGGTAGCTGGGACTACAAGTGCGCGCCACCATGCCCAGCTAAGTTTTTTTCTGTTTTTTGTAGAGACAGGGGTCTCGCCATGTTGCTCATGTTGGTATCGAGCTCCTGGCCTCAAGCAATCCTCCTGCTAGGCCTTCCAGAGTCTAAGATTACAGGCGTGAGCCACTTCATCTGGCCAAGACAGTTGATTTAAAGTCTTTGCCTAGGAGAGGGCGAAATGCTTTATTCAGGAATGGATTTTAGAATTTCTGAGTGCTGAAGAAATAGGGCCCTTTTGCTTGCGGGCCCAGGCAATCGACACCATGGAGCCTCGCCAGACCCAGGACCTACCATTGAATAAATCCAGTCCAAAGTGTGGCAACTCACTGGTTTCTTGGGGTCACAGCAGCTGCTGGGGTCTCCGCTGTCTTGCGAGGAGGGTGAAGTGCCCCCACCTGCTCCTGCTTCTGAGAGTAGGCGGAGAAGTTACTGGTTATGCCTTCATGGATCCTGCTGCCATCGACTAGCTTTTTGGGCTTTTGGGAGCTTGCCACGAGGCCCTAGCAGCGCCCGCTACCGCATCTTCTGAATTAATGGCATTAGCCAGCAAATTTAAAATGGACAACTTTTCACTTAAAGCTGGCACTAGCAAATTGCAACAGACAGTACCAGCTGATGTATCTTCTGATTCCAAGTGTCCTATATGCTTGGATGGATTTGATAATGTGTCTTACTTAGAACGGTGCTTACATAAGTTGTTTTCACTGTGTATAGGAGTGATCAAAAAAACAAAGCTGAATTTCCACTATGTAAACAGCCTTTTGATTCTATGATCTGTGAGAGCAGCAGATGACTTCAGGGAGTATGTCCTAAGGCTTCCATATAATGCTTCTTTTGCCACCCAAGATGTTCCACAATTTTGCTACCCTACAACTATGACAAGGGAATGGAATGCTTCTCTTTATTCACCTAGTAGGACTATGAGTGGAAGAACAACTCCTCCACCAGATAGTGGAGAATTGTTTGAAAGGTTAGGCATTTCAATACGACCTAGAAATGTCGAAAATCCTCAGCTTATGCGACAAATTGCAATAAGGAGGCCAACTACTGCAGATGAAAGAGCTTTGCAGAAAATTCAATAACAAGATATTATCAATTTTAGATGAATTCTCTATCATGCTGGGGCTCGAGTTAGAAATATTGAAGATGGTGGCCACTATGCGAATATTTCAGCTGAATTTTTCCATAGAAGTCCAGCTTACCTTCACAGATTAGTTCTCTGGTTAAAATGTGAATTTACAGTTCTTTTTGGAGCTTGTGGATCTTTAGTGAATATCATCCAGCACATCATCATGAGTAATGTTACTCAGTATGATTTCAAGAGTCAGGCATTTGTGTCTGATTTAAGTCTATTTTTATTTAATCAAACTGAGCATTTTATACATAAATTTATGTATAAATTTAACATGGCAGCCTTTGGCCAGCATGCTGATAATGATTGCCCTGCCCTTTCATATGAAGAAGGCAGCCATCTGATTTTTCAGCCATAACAATATCTCTGGATGAGGTTAAGACCCAAGAGCTGGATATTAATATAGCCACTGTTAGCCAGGCACCATGGAATGATGAAACTCCATGACCATCTTACTCAAGCTCAGAGCAGGTACATGTTGCTATGTTTTCCTTTGTAAATACTTCCAACAGTTCATATGAAGAACTTGTCACAGAGGGAGCCATCCATGTGTCAGATACAAAGAGTACAAACCAATAAGGGCTTAAATAAAGACAGTGATTCTTCTTCAGAAAACTGTGTCACTGTTTGGTTTGTTAAACCACTAGCTGAGAGGACCCCAGAACTTGTTGAACTGTCCTCTGATTCTGAGGAGTTAGGCACATATGAGAAAATGGAGATAGTAAAGACACAAGAACAAGACCAATCTTACAGTTCTGGTGATAGCGATGTTAGTAGATGTTCGTCTCCATGCTCTGTCCTTGGAAAGGGTGAGCAAATAAATAAAGAAGAAACACAAAAAGAAGCACGAGAAACATGATGGAGATAATACTGCACTTTCCCCAGTTGTAATTACCATTGACAGTGATAGTGATAAGGATTGTAAAGTAAAAGAAGATGCAGAATAAGACAATAATGAGCCTCCAGACCCTCTGTAAAATGAGTTTTTGGCTCCTTCCTTGGAACCACTTGAAACTAAAGATGTAGTTACAACAGAAGATGAATTTGGTGTCCTGGACTAGGAGTGTGATATTACCACACTTACTAGCAACTTGAATAATGCAAACAAAACTGTAGAAAATATCCCACCCCCAGCAGCTTCAGTTGAACAAAGTCTTGACATAGGAGAAGAGAGCACCTTTGCCTCTGATTTGGCGAACCAGCCCAGTAACGTATCTGTTTAAATGGAGCCATTAAGGCAATTGCCATCACCATGGACATCACTAATGTCAGTGTCTCTTGGTAGAGACTGTGACATGTCTTAAAACTACCAAAGCATTTCACTGAGAATTCTGATGGTATAAAAAGAAAAAAAAAAGGAACAAGGTCATGTACTATAGTCTATTTAAATATCAGTTTTGGTGAAAACTCTCTTCCCCTTAAGATATTTTAAGTGAAATTTTGTGTGTAAATTTGTAAAAATCATTATTTTTTCCAAAAGTATATAGTTCCACCCTCAGAGATATGTACTTTTAAGTGAAGAAAATGATATTGTTAGTAGTTTATTTAAAACTTGGAATCCTTTTTAAATTAAAAAAATAAATTTTAGAAGTTATTTCATAAACCCATATGGTATTGACATATTTTTAAGGTAATTAATGAGTATGTTTTAATTTTTTAGGGGGAGAATTTTTTTAAGAGTTATTCTGGAAATATGTTATAAGCTAGGAGAATCCCTTTGGACAGTCTTTATTTTTCTTCTTAAAAATTTGTATGATTCAAAACCATTTCTTCATGTTAATATGCAGTTAATTTTGACTTCTGCCAAAGGAAAAATTTAATATTTCCTTTATATACTTGTTTATTTGGACTGCCAGTAAAACAATGTCTTTACCTAATAAATCTGATGTCTGTGGTTTCTCAAGGATAGTTTCTCTAAACTTACCTGTTCCTTTGAGTGACCATGTTTTCCGTTCCTTGTATTCCATGTGATTTTTTGTTGTTGAAAATTGAGCATTTCACTATCATACTATGGTGATCAGACAACTGGAAATCAGATGCCTATTCTTTCCCAGGATTAGCTGTCTTTTTGTTGTTGTTGTTGTTGAAGGCTACAGTAGTCCTTTTGGTTTTGAGAATTTTCCAAATTATTTTTGCAGACTATTCCATGTCATGTGTGATTACTGAAGTCTGTTTTATTAGCTCATGTTCAGCTACTGTTTGACAGAGATTTCCTTGAATGCCAGGAGCTGAAACAAAGAAACAAACATCCCCCTCCCCCCCAACAAAGAGAGAGAGAGAGAGAGAGAGAGAGAGAACAAGAGAGAGAAGGAACAACCACCTCTCCCAGTCTGCAGATGGGCTCTGTGCTGGAGCATTCTTTCACCATTTGGCTAGGCTTGCTGTGAACCTAGGGATCAACCGTATGTGAAAGCTTAAGGTCTTCTCAGGAATTTTCTGAGCATGAATCCTCCTTAGGCATGCTTGTGTCTTTCTAAATTCCACTATATACACAGCTGCTTTGGAATGTCCCAATTTCCTCAAGAGTTTTAAATATTCTATTTTAAAACCAAATGATACTTTTAAATCCTTTGATCTGTATAACAGCTCTTTTTTCTTTTCTTGCTAACTGGAAGTCTTCTTTGCATTAAATTTGACATGTCAGAGTTGATCAACAGTGATGAAAGAGTAAGAATAACACTGTAAGGAGTGTTCCAGGGGAAGACAGAATGAATCATACTTCAGGTTCTCATTATCATCCACAGATGTTGTTGTTACAGTTTTCTAAAGGCTCTTTCTGCCCCCAGTCTCCCTCCCCTTTCTCAGTCCCTAATTCCAACTTTATTTAGGAAAGAGTATCTTTCTTTTAAAAAAATTTTTAAAGACTAAATGAATTGTATCTCTTTTTCTCCATCTGAATAATTTATGGAGCTACTTAACACCCACAAGGTAAAGACCGGTCTCCCAAGCCATCCACAATTCATCTCACATTACCTTTTCCAGATTTATTTCTCACTCTTCTCCTGTTACTCTTACAAGTATTACCTGTAGGCACACAAACCACTCACTAGTTGCTACTTCATAAACTCGTTACCTACTTTCTTTTTTCTTTGCAGAGCTAGCTTTGGTTTATGTAATATTCCCTACCTAAAATGTTTCCCTCTTATCCTCTACCTATTGAAATGTTTCCAGTTTCCAAGCATAGTTCAAATGCCCTCTTTCATTCTACTTTCCCTGGCTGCATGCTTCCTCTCTTGCTTTTCCTGCATCATAATTCCTTTTTCTTTTATGTCTTCCCTAATACTGTATTTATAACTGTTATAGATTCATCTTTTTTTCCTGTTTATGTCAAAGGTCCATCTCTACATTTGTGTGCTCTACATCCCAAATGTTTCTTACTTTTTCCAAGGGTTTCTATCTTGCACTTATCTCTTCTTTCTCTTGTATCTTTTCTTCCTTTTGACTGGTTTATTCTTAACAGAATATATTCTTTAAAACCTCCTATCTTAAAAGCAAATAAACACAAAATATATTCTTTTGACTGTATATTCTCTTCCAACTATCACCCTATATCTTTGCTCTTCTTTATACCAAACAGTTGTCTATGTTCTTGTCTCCATTTCTCTCCCATTATTGCTTTAATATGCTTCATTTGAGCCTCAACCCCCTATAGTTCACTCAAACTGATCATCTTAAGGTCATTAATGACCTCCACATATCAGTGTTCATCTTCCTAAACCTTGCAGCAACTTTCTATAACATGTACATTAGTTGAGCATACCTTCCTCCTTTACATTTTCTAATGACACAGTGTAACATGCATTCAGTAAAGTGGAAAGCTGGAAAGCCATCAAGTCCAAAACAACGAATTCCTGCTGGAGAAAACTTTGTCCACGACTGGACATGACTTGATAGGATTTACAACTGGGCCAATCAAGGAAATCATGAAAGAGATCATGGATATGGCAAAAAAAAAGGTGAGGGGGGTGGTGAAGGGTTTCAAGATATAGATCTTGGAGAAATTCAAGAGCTAATAGACACTACACCAAAGGAATTAACAGAAGATGACTTGATGGAGGCGAGTGCTTCTAAACTAGTGCCAGGCAATGAAGAAGAAGACATAGAAGAAGCAGTGCCAGAAAACAAACGGACATTAGACAATCTGGCAGAAGGGTTCCACGTATTCAAGACTGCTTTGACTTCTGTTACAACATGGACCCTTCTATGATATGGGTACAGAAACTAAAGCAAGTGGTGGAAGAAGGATTAGTACCATATATTAATAGAAACATTCTAAGAGAAAAGAAAAGGCAAAAAAAGACAGCAATTATGAGGCGTTTCCATAAAGTTACACTGGGAATGCCTGGCTCCCCTTCCACCTCCAACACTTCTGCGTCCGCCACTCCTGAGACAGCAAGACCAACCCCTCTTCTTCCTCTTTCTCCTCAGCTGTCAATGTGAAGACAACAAAGATGAAGGCCTTTACGATAATCCACTTTCACTTAATAAATAGTAAATATATTTTCTCTTTCTTATGGTTTTCTTAACGTTTTCTTTTCTCTAGCTTACTTTATTATAAAAAAAATACAGTATATAATGCACATAACATACAAAATATGTGTTAACCAACTGTTTAGTGTTATCAGTAAGGCTTCTGGTCAACAGTAGGCAATTAGTAATTAAGTTTTGGGGGTGTCAAATGTTATACATGGATTTTCAACTGTGTGGGGTAAGTACCCCGAACCCCTGTGTTATAAAAGGGTCAATTGTAATTGAAATTGTTCATCTGTCTTTCTATTCCTTTCTAGAATATTGTATAAGTTCCAAGGTTCAAGGCCCCTTCATCTTAGATATCCCATAAATATTTGTTGAATGGGAGGCAGGAGGAGGAGAGCCAAAAAAAAATTTGTTGAATGAAAGAATAGGTACAAGTGGAGGCTTTAGATAGTTTATCAGTTTGGTCTATCATCATATGATTCATAACTTCATTTTTTATCATTCATCCAACACATATTAATCATATGTCAAATATGCAGCAGCCATAATGGGGGATTCTAATAAAATTTGATCTTTGTCCATGTGGACTTTATAGATTATAATTGGTTTTTCCCAGAGTCACACGTTTAGGGATAAGAACCAATGTATGCAATTTTGACAGAAAAAAAATTTGTTAGTTATCACCATTTTATGACTCAGCAGTTCTTTGCAGGCATTCATCTAGTAAAAATAGAAAATTTAGGGTGGACTAGGGAAAATGTTTCCTGAGAAGACACATTGTTTTTTTCTCTTGGGTAAATGGAAAAAAATAAGTTTAATATTAACAATTAAAATTAGCTTATAAAGCACAAAACGTGGAGAAAAATGTACTTTTTTTTTTTTCTTTTCTGTAGGAGAGGTTAAAACTTACCTATGAGGAAAAGAGTGAAATCCTGGAATCTCAATTAAAGTTTTTAAGGTAAAGAGAACTCGTCCATTTGTAGTCATGCCAAATCCACAGTAATCTTGAAATATATTTGAATGTTTGCTGAACTGCCAGTTTTAATCAATATCAGAATTACTTGATGACATTTTATATGCAACATAAAAAATTTCCTCAGGTTATTAAAGGTTAAAAGAGCATAAAATTTTGAGTCCTTTTACAAATCCCATTTCTATGAGCTGATTTATAAATTTTATCCCTTCATCACTTGTGACATGTTTGTGTTTTCTCGTAGAAAAAAGAATCACTAGCTGCTGTTATAGAAAATTATGTTTTTAAAGTAAAATAAATCATGAAAATAAAGCAGTCCAGTTTTCAAATTACAAGCAAGGTTTTTTCTCTATAAATGTCCTTCACCTAATTTTAAAATTGCAACAATGATAGAATACTTTGAGTATTTGTATGCATGATGAGAGTTTATATGATGAGTGTTCATGTTCTTTTTGTAAAATCTATATATTACAGATTCCAATGAAACTTACATATTATAGATTAACCATTAGTGATTTATGTATAATAAGTAGAAAATGACACCAGGAATTAATAAACTTTTTTTGTTAAAGGTTATTTTAATAGTGGCAATAAAGTATTTTCAAATCAAATAAACTTGAAAATATTTTTATAATTTTATTTTAATAAGACCAATTTGAAATAAGTGTTAAAATCTTCCAGGCCACATGCTATTTAGAGACATAACTAGAGTAATACTAAGAACCAGAATTCATGGCTTTCACTATATGTATTGTTGTTCATTTATTTTAAAAATATTTTTTATGCTTTTCTAATAGATTACCCTGACTAGTTTTAGGATTTCTCTAGAGAGCTTTACTTTTTCACAAAGAAATTTAACATTTTTTAAATGGTCTTGCTTTCTTCCTTTTTATCTTACTTGATTTCTATTGTGATTTGATTCTTTAGTTTTTGAAGTAATGTATTTCTAGGTCCTTATACTTATGGGAATGTGACTTATTTTGTCTCATTCATAATTTAAATATGCCATCTTAAATTATATTAAAATTACAATTTGCAATGAACTCTAAGCTTTGTTCCCTGCATCCTTCTGTTTCTTCATTTTCTTTTAGCATAATTTAAGATTATTTAAAGGGGTATTTTCTTAAAGAAAGAAATAAAATCACTCTTCTCAGAATCTCTGGCTGTATGGTAGCTATTTCTTTTTGACTTTCTCTTTTTCCATTTCCAATAACCAAATCTACTTGAGGGTTTTGAGTTTGGACCTGACAGATATTAGGAATAAGAACCCTTTGACTTTGGAATGTGCTTCCGAAGTTCTTTTTATAAGGCCTTGGAAAGTCAGACTTTCTCCACATGTTGTTGAAAAACACTTACTGTGTTGGTGTATTCCCTATTTTAGGGATAGGACAGAAATAGCTCCTCGGCTCTTCCCCTCCCCTCCCACCCTCACCCCTCAACTTCAGACTGTCATTAGATTAGCTTTTTTTTTTTTTTTTTTAACACTTAGATGGCCTATGGATCTTTTCCACCTCCCCTGTGCTGCTTGAAAACCCCAACAGTTGAAGTAACGTATGACAGGCAGGCGTCTTGGTCATAGGCTGCCTCTCTGTGACAGTGAGCAAGTTAAGATAGCTGTGGACCCCTGACATAGAAACTCTGACAACAGGGAGTAGGCTGGGCTGGAGATTAAGTACCTGCCTTCAGTAATCTCCTTTTTGAGCTAGAAGTTGATTTTTTTTAAAAAAATATAGGCAGTAGGAAAGGGACATCTAGACAGGGAAGCTCAGTTGCCAAGTTGACTTTACCACAGTTTTAATGGGGAGGCAGAAAATACAACCCATATACTGCTCACTTCATGCTTAAAAAGTCAACTGGGAGAAAAACCTCATCCAGGGGTAAGCCCATAAAGTAATAACAAACAAACAAAAACTAGACACACACACACACACACACACACACACACACATAGAGGGACATGATTCTCCTGCCCTTTCTTTAGCAAGCTACATGTTTCCAGCTTATAGCTGCTACTTTCAAAAGAGTATGGTGGGCGAGTTCTATATAACTTCTTTCTGTAGCCCACTGTCCTTTGAAACAGGTCTTTGAAGAACTTTGTGGTTAGATAATGTTTTGTGTTTTCTGCCTTAAGAAAACTGGACAATAATAATAACGTGGTCATGGATAAAAGCCACGTTCTTTATGCGAACTTGTACATTCTACAAATTTTAAGGAGTTAAAATAGGATATTCTCTTCATTTCAAGTATGTTGTATTATATCCCCCCATCCCTTTATTAAGTGAAACTATTTAGGATTTATATTTGGACTTTCATTTTTGTTTTGGGGATAATATGATGTTAATGAAGGTCGGATTTTGTGAAAAGAGAACCGGTATCAGAGGTAGACTCTAATCTGTATTAAAATCTTACAAGAACCTGAGTTAATTATTTAATATATTCAAGTATCACTATATTCAACATGTCAATTAGGATAATCACATCTAAGTTTCAGGGTCATGGTAAATTAATAAGGTATTGTACATAAAGCATAAGGTAAACATCCATAAATGATAGTAATAGTTATCATTATGATGATTTATTTGAAAGTAGTACACTTTTACCTGGCCGTTTCCTGGAATTTTTTTCCTCCTCTTTTTAGGAAAGATTTAGCTGAATATCAGAAAACTTGTGAAGATCTTAAAGGGCAACTAAAGCATAAAGAATCTCTTCTTGCTGCTAATATTTCTAACCGCGTTGGTGGTCTCTGTTTGAAATGTGCTCAGCATGAAGCTGTTCTTTCCCAAACCCACACTAATGTTCACATGCAGACCATTGAAAGACTGACTAAGTAAGTATACTCCTCTGCGCAGTCTCTGGCAACCTGGAAAATCGTGTCTTTAAAGGGGCATTGTGTTCTTTTATCCGCATGCCAAATAACATGTGATTAATGTTAAGCTTCAAATACAACGGATTTTTAAAAGATCCCTTCATTATAGCTTCCTCAAAGACATAATGGGTAGATTCTGCCGACTGTGGGTAACCATGTCACTTTAAACAAATAATTTTATCTCTTGGTTTCAGTTTCATCTTCAAGTGAGAGAATTGAAGTAGATAATCTCTACAGATCTGTCCAGTTCTAGGACAAATTACAAATACAGCATTATTCTTAACAAAACAGTGTGATAGGAATTCCTTTGATTTTGCCATATCTTTGATTTCCCTGCTGTAGTTTAGGTAGAGTGAGTTATTACCACGTCTTTATCACGTGTCTGTTGTAAGGAATATTATGAGTGTACTAGAAGAAAGACCCACTGTCTCCTGGTATTAATATTTGAGCGTTAACTAGGGACAAGTTACAAATGAGCTTTTATGTTGTCAAAGTTTTTATCTAGACTGAAATGCTACAATTCTTGTGTATATCCCTTTTGTTCTGTTTTCACTATTCCAGAAGAAGCCTTTTCCTGTGAAAATTTTATTTAGTGGAAGTTGAGAATTATTATTTAGTATAGAATTCAGAGGTGGTTTATGGTGTGTGTTCTTCCATGTCCCCTACTTTTCTCTGTGCTCAAGGTCACCTCTCTCTGTCTGCTGTGCTCATTTAAATAATGTTGATTCCAACTCTGGCAGTCATTTAGAAATTAGATTCTTGCTCAGTTATGTATTCCTTTGTCTTTATCCTAAATTTGAGTTCTTAGCCTCTTAAATGTCAACCCACTTAGTTCAATTTTCTGCTTTGTCAGCATATCATATCCTATTCTGCTTTAATATAGAAAACAGTAAAAGATTTTTGCTTTTACTGTCAATGAAAATTTTTGTCTCTATGATTCCGTTGCCCTAAGTTGGTGTTCAGTTTCTTTCAATTTATTAATGCAGCATGCTGAATATTGAGTGTTTTGCTGACTTTGAAGAGTATCTATCACTTTTTAGGTTTGAATTTATAGTTTTGTGTATAGTTAGAAGCCTGACCCCTCAAAAAGCCATTATCATAATATTTCCTGCATGATTTTAATATAGAATTTAATAATATATATATCTTTAAATATGATAAGTCAAACATTTTCCTGGCCTGTTTTGGAAATGTGGTATTGTTGACACCAGCTTTAAGCTCCCTTGTTACATCCTTTATCATGTACTGTTTTGAATATATGACACAAAAATGACATGTGCAGTTGACAAGAAGATCAGGCATGATTTGCAGACCACACTACCTATGTGTTTGTGATGTTTTATTAGGACCTCAAGGACTTTGGAGAGTATACTTAACGACCATTGATGACATTTGATACATTTTTACAGTTGATTTGAAATCTTCTTATTGTTTTTGAACTTCTGCCTTTCACTTGGGCCTCTTTATGCCATGGGGTAGGTAAGAGTAACAGTAACCTCTTTTTCCTGCTTAATAATCAAAATACCTTCTAATGGTGGCCACGATGGTACTGTTTTATATTAAATTCCTTTCCGTAGCTCACAGTACCTTGGAGAAGTTGCAGCGTTCTTTTCAAAAAAGAGAAATGATTACCAGGCTACTATTCTGGGACTTTAGTCCAGCTTGTGATTTTGGGGTGGGTCACTGGCAGTGCTCTGTATGGTTGGCTTTGAAAGACTATAGCAGGAACTTCCCAGAAATGAGGAACAAAGAAATGTTGTAGTCAGCCTTCCAGGCGTTCTTTTTAAAAACAGTAGTAATAATGCTCATAAATGAGGCTTAATAATGCTTAAAATTGATAATAACTCTGGAATAATTTAGGAATTATAAGGCATTTCTTAGGCACTGCATATTTCAAGGTAAAGCTCATGCATATTTATCAAACCAACTCTCTCTTTTGCTTATTGTAAACACTTGGCCGAGATTGTTCAGGGACTTTCTTAGTCCTTTTGGCTCTGATTGTTGCACTAAGTTCCTTAAGTATTACTCGCTCGTGAGTGTGTGTAAGCACATGGTTTTTCATCCTAGAACTGTCTTCATACTCTTTATGTCATCTTTCTGCCTGAGCTGCTCCTTCATCTGGATCTTGGGATGCTGCAGGGTTAATGCTTTGCTGCTGGCTTTCCTTCAAGAAACTCCTTGATTACTCTCATTAAAATATTCACATGGTGTTTTCAAGCACTCGCAGAATTTTTGCCACGGAAGATGGTAATTTGGAGAACTGCCCTCCCACCCTGACATTGATATGTCACTTGTGTCTCTGTACAACTTCACCTTGTGAGAGCCTCACTCAGGCCTGGCTCTAGGCTGGCCCTGTGGACTCCGGGCTTAAGCAGGACCACAGCTGACTGGGCAGTTAACTCTGGGTGGCTGGAATTGACTGCATGTAAGGGGAAGATCATGAGTACACTGTTAGACCCAGGGGACAAGTGTGGGGCTGAAATATGGGAGATAAGTCAAGAAGGTGACAGCCAGATGAACATCGGAATGGAGCAGGAAGCAAGGCCTTGTGTTGAGAGAAGGGGCCTGTAGCCAGGGGCTAGCTACTAGCTAGCTGTTTATTTATTTATTTAGCTAGTTAGGTTTAATGCTTGCTATTTGTATATTGGCTGGCTGAGTTAAAACAAAACCATCAAAATGTAGCAACTATGTAGATAATCCTAAATTGCTAAAATAGCGACCTACAGACTTCCCAGATGGGCTGAGGGCCACCTTGAAGCACGCAGTGCATTTATTTGCCTTACAGAAAGTTGGAGTGTATCAGTCCAGTGGTGATACAGATTTTTAGTATAATCATTTTGTGGTTTCACTGTGACTGATGAGCTTAACAAGACATCTATATTTTGGAGTTTGTCTTTGTTGATTTTCTGTGGTTCCGTAGTCTAAAGTTGGTGAGCTTATATTCTGAAAACTTTTTGAACCAGAGCAACTATTTATTTTTGAATTCTCAATAGTCAGATGGCTTTTCAGTTTAGACCATCAAATATTAGAACCGGGAGGGAGCTTTATGTCCCCATTTTTGACATCTTCCTATAGCAAATTCCTTATTTATTCATTTGTTCTTTTGTTGTTTATTTCATTGAGCATCTGTTATGTGACAAACACTACTCTTGGCAAGACGGTAACCTGAAAAGAGATTAAGTGTATTAAACATAAGTCTCAAATAAAAAGCAAATTTGTTAGATTTTGATCCCGTTCTGATTTTTTTGTGTACTAATAAATACTGAGCTTTTTTGTTCATTCTTTTTATTTGTAACTTTGGTTTTGGTGATGGCGTGATATCAGGAACAGATAAGAATATCAAAGAATAGTAACTTTTGCTTTTCTCTAGTTCTTAGAAATTTAAGAAAGATGACTATATGAAGTCTATATTGACTTGCTATCCTTAAAGAGTGAATTTTTCTTTTCTTCTAGAATCACAGGTCCTAGTTGGATTACATATCCTCGATAGAGCTAGTCCCCTTTTACGTTATAGGGCATTTTTGAAAATGCAAATAAATACAAATTCAATTTTGTTTGCATTTAATTTATTTTTTTACTTTACTAGAATAATTTAATCTTGCTTTGATTCTTCTGTTTCACATAATCATCATGCTTGATTACATTTGATCAAAACAATTTACTTCTTTTTTCATTTCCTTTAGAATAAAAAATTTAAATTATTTTTATCAATTTAAAACCAATCAGGAAATTCTAAAATGAATATCACCATGTTCCCATGAATTTTAAGATACTTGGTGGCGATTTCTTCTTATTTTAAACAAAAGGAGCTTTTATGAAACTGCTAATAATTGTAGCTTTGTTCAATATTAAATGTTTCTTAAAATGTGGCTGCTTTCCAAATATCACAAATAGTTTAAATTATTTTACCTTTAAGAGATTTTTTTAATAGAGTCATTGGTTAATTCTGCAAGTAATTCAGACTCAGAGTTTATAATCTTCTAAATTATGACTCTTTAAAACTTGCTTTTTAAAAAAAAATCACATTTGGCTCTTTTTCTGATAGTTTAGAACTTGGCAATGAAAAGGAAACTGCAAGCATTTATTTCAAATGAATTTGAAACCACAGTTTAAAACTTGAGCTCTTTAACAAAGCATGGAACAGCATGTGTGACCATCCAACAAATATTTTTTTGCTTTGCCTGTATAGAAAGTTTCCCACCTCACTTTCTCTTTGGTCTACTGAACATTTTTATTTGGTCGATAACTTCCAAATATCCTGGAATATTTTATATGGGATCTATTTAACCTAATGAGATTGGATCCTTGCTATTTTACATGCCAAAGCATTTTGGCAAGGAGTTTACTTCTACCCCCAATAAACAGCTTAGCTCAGGGTACTTCTGAGAATTGCTGAGAAAGAGGTGGGGCTTGGCAGTGATTAACCCCAGTGGAATAAGAGTGTGTTAAATTGTGAATGTTACATGCTGAACCAAGGGATCAGAGGTGTTCAGAGTGCTACCCATTGAAAGGAAAGAATGTGTTCCTAAGTAGGTGAAAGAATTCAATTGAAAGGGAAGGACAGGAAAAAAAGGATTACAGAGAAAGGCAAAAAGGAAAGGACATATATTTGTTCAAGTAAGTGAGGGAAGATTCAACAGTGTGAACAAAGCCTTAATTCCTTCCTAAAATGTTGACTTCTACTTTGGGGTGCAATCCCTACCTGCCCTACTTTGTTGCATTTTCCCTTTTCAGCATCCCTTTCCCCTCTTTTTAAAAGTAATTTTCTCTTTTCCGGGATTTACTCTGCAGCCCTCTCCACAATAGGTCATTGTCCCACGCAGATGCAGTCCTGCCATGAATGCTCTCAGCCTTTCTGGCTGCTCTGCTTGCTGCTCTCCAAGTAAGGACAGAGGGTCTTTCTCTGGGGCATGCTTTATTTAATACATGCTGAGCCGGCCCACCCTGGCTCTTCTAACACATACGAATACTCTTTTCTTCCTGACTTATGAGTACATGATCATTTGATCATTCCTTGTTGTGAATGTTCTTTTTGTGCTGACAGAGAAAGAGATGACTTGATGTCTGTGCTAGTTTCCGTAAGAAGCAGCTTGGCAGATGTGCAGCAACGAGAAGCACGTGCTTACGAACAGGTGAAACAAGCTGTGCAAATGACCGAGGAAGCCAATTTTGAAAAAACCAAGGCAAGTCTAATAACGTGCAAATAAAGACATTGGAGAATCGTCCTTTTTTTTTTTTTTCTTCCCAGTATTTCTTTGGTTATTCTTCCATAACTAAACTCTCTTTTCCAAACACAAAGTGAATACCAATCTGTTAATGTTGACTTTTCTAAGTTAAACAAATTTGCTATTTGGAAAATTCTTACTCCTCTGCAAATACTCTTGTTATATCACTGTTCAGAGAATGTAGTACCATATGGTAACATACTTTGAGAGACTTGTGTGCTTAATCTTTTATCTGCTGATGATTTTCAATGCCATGAAAATCTTAACACCCAGTCATTAGTTTTTATCTGTTAGTATGACTAAAGACAAATATTTTCCACTATACATGGGAAATTTTGAGAACATTCAGAAATGCCAAAGATAATATTATATGTGTATTTAATAGCATCTTCATCTGTGAGTATGGATTCATTATAACCTAACTCAAACACACTTAATAATGGTAACAATAACTATTACCAGTGATCAGTGTTCTAGGCACTTTAAATAATAGTTTACTGTTGATGCCTTGCTGTGTTTGGGGGCCACACCTTAATCCATTACTGTTGCTATGTATTTTCCCTACACACACTAGCTGTACTTCAGGTGCTTAAAGACCACATGTAACTAGTGAGATTACCATATTAGACACAGCAGATATATTAATAGAACATTTTCATTATCATGAAAGTTCTATTGGGTAGCAGTGGTCTATGCCTTTTGGTAATGTCAGTGTTTTACTAAAACATTACAGCTGTTCAATTCTATATCAAGCCTCTCTTCAGCCATGGCCTTATCTGTTTGTCTCTACCCAGCTCATGCCTAACTCTTCCCAGACCGTTTGACCCTCATTCATCACTAGTGCCTCTCTGCCTTCTGAAACTTAGGTTCAGTTCTGACCAAACTCCCTAACATACTTTGTTTCCTCAAACACTCCTCCTCTTTCTTCATTTGTTCTGAACCCTGGTAGTCCCTTGATGGCATTATGACCCTTAAAACCTCCAGCGAAGGCCCTGTGGCCGTTCATTTCCTCTCACGTGGCTATGATGGAGGAATCAGCACTTGCTTCACTCCTTACTGCCCTTTCCAGGGCTTTCTTTTGGCACCACTTTCAGTTATCTTTGAAATCAGTGTTGCCTCTATTTTTCCTGATCTAAGATCAATAAAAACTTTCAGTCTATAGAAGGCATTCTTGGACAGTTTTTAAGAGCTTTAGCATCTGACTCTTCCCCCCTCCGCCCTGTCTCCTTTCACCATCCTTAAAGGTTTCAACATCCATGTTGTTAATTTGTGCAGCACCCACACTCTTTGGCCTCCTTAACTCAAGTATCCCCCTACTGTAGTGTTACTCCCGTGTGAACTGAAGTGCCGCTAAGATCTCAAACTCCGAAGATGCTCTCTCTCTCTCACGAGAGCCTTTTCTCTTCTTCCCTATCAAAGGTAGATCTGCTCTGTGTCCTCATTTGGGCCTCTTCACCATTCTCTCTTTTGATCTCTCATTTTATCTGTTGTCTCCATCGTTGTCTTCTTTTCTTCCCACTTGAGTATGAATTTTCCAGTCTCAACCTGAACTCATGATATCTACTCCCCCGAATCTGCCGCCCCTGCTGTGTTCTCTAACTCACTGAGAGCACCTTTGTCCACCAACGTGCTCTGATTGGATGACTGGGTGTCATTTTCTCTTCACCCCTAACTTTTAACCAGTTACTCCGTGCAAATCTGAAGTTTTCTGGAACTTTTTCCTCGCTAACACTTGTTCGGGGTACAGCAATCTCTGGATTTATGTATTGCAACAGCCTCCTAACTTGCCTGCCTTCCTTCACTCCTTTCTCTGGACTGCAGCCAGAAGTGCTCTTTCTTAAAGAGAGATGTGATCGTTTGATTCTTTGATTTAAAACCCTTCCGTGAATTTCCACTGCCTTGAGGACGATCTCCAGATTCCTTCACATGCTCAGGAGGTCCGTCAGAACGTGGCTTCCTTCTCCCCTGCAGTGTTGCCTGTTACTCTCCCCTCTCACACCCCGTCCCCCCGGTGACTCCGCCATCATCGAAGGCAGGAGAGTTCAGTGAGCGAGCATGGGCTTGTCACAGTCAGCCAGACCTAGATTCAACTTCCGGCCCCACCATTCCCTGGCCACGTGACCTCCGACAAGTTACTTAGCTTCTCTGTGCCTCGGTTTTTCCTCATCTGTAAAACGGAGAAATATCTGACTCACAGGATTGTTAATGAGAACTCCATTTTAAAATGTATATCCGTTATCTTGTAGAAAGCCTGGTGCAAAATATTTCCTTAATAAAAAATGGTGGTGGTGGTGGTGGTGGTGGTGGTCGTGGTGATGATTATGGTACCGCTGATTATCCTATGCTCTTTCTGGCTTCCAGCTTTGTACATGCCATGCAAATTTTTCCAGCTTTGTACATGCCTTACAGCTTTGTACATGCCATGCAAATTTTTCCAGCTTTGTACGTACTTTACAGCTTTGTACATGCCATGCAAATTTTTCCAGCTTTGTACGTGCTTTACAGCTTTGTACGTGCTTTACAGCTTTGTACATGCCATGCAAATTTTTTTCCACTCCGCTGCCTGCATATTTTCTCCATCCTGACATTTCTTAGCGTATATGGCACTCTCTCTAGAAAATCTCTCATGTCCCATGTCTAGATTTGATGTACCTGTTACGTGCCTTTATAGCTGGGTTTCTCAACCTTGGCACTGTTGACATTTTGGGGTACATAATTCTTTATTTTGGAGGCTGTCCTTCACACTGTAGGATGCTTAGCAGCATTCCTGGCCTCTACCTACTAGATGCCAGTAGCACCCCCCAAGTTATGACAGCCAAAGATATCTCCAGACATCATTGCTCTGGAGGGCAAAATTTCCCCATGATACATAGTTGAGAACCACTATGTATTATGGCATTTATCAAAATGCATTATTATGGCTTATTTGTCTGTATCCTTCATTAAACTTTAAAATCTATGACAGTAAGGGACTTATTTAGCATCTTGCACAGTGCTCGGCACATAATAGGTCCTCAGTAAACATCTATTGATGAAGGGAATTGCAATTCTATTCTCACTAGCATCAGAGAATTCCTTTATTCTTATCTTTCCAGTTTACCTACTTTGCCAGTGCTCACTGAAAATTCAGCCCAGTCATACATTTTTTCCCCCCTATTGCTACTTTTAACCTACCAAGGATTGCTGAAGAAAGTCACTTAAGAAAGCCACTGAATGATTTCCACTGGAGTAACACTGGTCACCTTCAGTGGTTACGAGTCCAGTTGAACATTTCTTTTCTCTGCAGTTCGCTACCTTAAATTCTCGACCCAGGAACTCCACTTTCCCCACTCCCCCAACTCCACTGCCAGTACCTCTCTCAGGTGACCCACTTCTCACTTGACTGAGATTAGGACCAACTGACCACAGCCTCCTCAACATCTTCTCCTCTTCCAATATCTCTTCTACTCATTTTTTTCCTTGCTTTTCTGGCTCTCTAATTTCCCAAGATGAAGCTCGTCCTCTTGGTTCTTGATGTCTCCTATTTCTAGGGTTTCAGGGACCCTGAGCCATTTGCCGTCACATCTCTCTTGCATCCTCTGTCCTTCCTTTCCTCTCCACTCTTTTTCCCCCTCATCCCATCTACAGCTGTTATTCCTGTTTAAACAAAAAGCAGCCCTCACACGATCATCTTCCACTCAATTTACTACCTTCTGTCCATCATTTCACTGGCAGACTTTTCCAAACAGTTGTCTACCCTGGTAGCTTTCCTTTCGCTTCCGAACACATTGCAGTCAGGCTTTGAACAGATTGTAATGTGATTTCACGATACTGAATTGCTCGCTTAATGATCACCATTCACTTCCTGATTACCAAACCCTGTGACCTCATCTCAATCCACATTTGACTCAAACTGTAGTTTTGGAAGCCATTAACTGTCCTATCCTAACATATCATCCCTTTCCCTTGATTTAGCTGATATTTTACTCTCGTAGGTCCACATTGTATTGCTCCTCTTAAGTTTCCTTTAACTTGTTTCACACAAGCATTAAATGTAGACATTACTCAGAGTCAGTTCCTAGCCATGTTGCCCTGATCTCCTGGGATTCGTGTGTCCTTTTGTGGCTAAATATTACCGTCATTTGTAACACCCCACCTTGCACCTATGGCTCTGACTGCTCCCCTGAGCTTCAGCCCTGCATTTCTTGCTGCTACAAGATCTCTATATGGATGATATTCTACTAGCATCTGAAACTCTTTACCACCAAATTATTAATTCGCTCTACTACTCCTTTTCCTTCTACCATTTTCTGTATTAACTTCTCAGATAATGGCATCACCATCTTAACAACAGCCCTGGCTTGCATTCTTTAAATACCTTGGCTCTTCCCCATCACTCGCTCTTCGACATCCAATCAGTTGCCGAGCTCTCTCTCTCTCTCTCTCTCTCTTTTTAAAGTCTCCTGTTTAGTTACGCCCACCTTTCCATTCCTACATCACTGCCCTGGTTTACGTCTTCACATACTCTCATGCAGCCTGTGCAGACTACTGCAATAGCTTTCTGATTGATTTCCATCAGATTTCTTCCAGTTGCAGTATATCTTTCACAATGGTGCTGTAGTCTTCCTGAATTATAGATCTCCCTATTCGGGTAGCTCCCCTCTTGCAGTAGAATAAAAGACAAATTCCTTAGCATAACTTTTCAGATCTTTCACAATCTGGCCCCACTCCGACTTTCCTAGACTTACCCTTTACAACACTCTTTCATATAGTTGTGTTGCTTCCAGAACAGGACCTATTATACAATTGACCATTTTCATGAATTTGATTGTGCTATACTTTTCTGCCCTGTGTTCAGCTGTGAAATATCTATGCAACCGATGAGGTTAAGCTCAGGTGGCAGTCTTCCCAGAAGTTTTCCCCAGCCCCTTCTTGTTTGAATTAATCTCTTCTTCCTCTCTATTCCTGTTGATGTTGTGTATAATTGTGGTGGCTGTTTACATAGTTCTTTCCACCAAAAGACCTTGAAAGTCAGGTCTGTGACATCTATCATTGTATTCCCCACATGACAATTTGCATCTTAATTGTACAATAAATGTTTGTTGAATTGAATTAAGTCAATTATTAGTTTTAAATATGAATGTGAAGTTTCATAATTAATACTTTTTAAAATTTAACAGTTGAGAACAAGCAAGGCTATTGTGTATCATGAATCTATAGCATTTTCCCTAAATTAGGAATAATCAATGCAAGGATTGATTATTGAGCACTTTACAAAATGTAATTCGAGTTTAGTAGTTTTTATCTAAAAGCTGTGTTAAAATACATTAGGATTTGTGCCTTGTAAGAGTATTAAAAAGTCAGATGGCATACATACATACTTTAATTTTAAAACCAACTGCTTTTATTACTGAACTATGGAATGGGTACTTTGTTCTTTAGTTCCTTGGCCTTTGTTGCCATCTAGTGTTCGCTTTGCATATTGCATGCTAAGTAAATGGAATTATTTTATGTATTTACATTCACAGTGGCAGTAAAAATGCCTGAGGATTTTATAAGAAAAGAAATATGTGATATTAGAAAATTTCCATGCCATGCAGAGATTCTAGTATGGAACTACCTTGGATCAACTCCTTACTCTTCCACTTTCTAGGTCTGTGATTTGGGGAAGTTACTAAATGTCTCAGAAGCTCAGTTTCTTCCGCTGAGTGATAAGAACGACTTAAAAATGATTGAGGGAGTTAAATAAATTCATCCAAGTAAGCTACTTAGCAAAATATCTAGCACATAGTAAGTGCTCAATAAATGTTTCTGTTTGAAAATTGTAAGTTTTACAACTGGGGATAATTTTAAAGAAAAAAAAATTAACCTGGGAATAAATAAGGGTGGAAAAGTAGAGGCTCTTGCAGTGGCACCCTGGTAATGCTACAAGAAGCAGGTGAAAAGGTTAGCTAGGCCTGAGACCTGCCTGCTTGTATAGCAAGGGAAATTATTAAAAGGTATGTGGGAGGGCTTAAGGCACAGGCTTTGGTATGAAGTTACCATGAACATATCTGTCAGGAGATTACCCTCTAAAGGAAGATTTTTTTAAAAAACATACCAACCCAGTAGGTTAAATAAATGTTTGCAAAAACTTTTGCCCCCCCCCTTTCAAATATCCAAAATATTCTGTTTCTTGGATTACAGTCAATCAGAAAGGCAGTAATTAGAAACTTGGAGTAAAAAGAAAATCAGAAAAGCATTGAGCATTTGGTTGTAGTCACAGGCACAGAAAATAATGCTTCTTGATACGCACATTATCTGCTGCAAAACAAAAAGAAATTATAAATATCTTGAAAATGGCAGATAGTGATAGACTGATAAGTTTCTGGTAAGCAAGGGTTTATAAATTAAAATCAATAGTTTGCATTATTTGTAAGTTAAATGTTTAAAATATGTTAATTTCTATTTTATGGGCTTGTTTCATAAAATTGAAAACATGTTTATAAGTTTTAAAGTTCATGTTAAATAGTGTGAGCTCTATATTTCTCATAAGATTTTTTTTAGCAACCTGAAATGCTCCAAAATCTCATCTGATCTTTATTATTTAGTCACGATTAGTTCTATCACAAGAATTTCCAGAAAATTAACCCTAGCAGTTAAGAAGGACTTTTATATGTCCTACAAAACGTTTTCTATTTTAATAGTTTAGTTGACTAGATATAAATTTTGTTTTGGAAAATGTTTTGACTCCATTAAGGTAGTAGTGCATAATACCCTTTGGCTTAACAAAACCAGAACTTGGAATATCAAGTTCAATAAATTATGTTTTGAAAAATGTGTTAATGTGGTCAGCATACAATTACCACAAATGAAATTCCCCAGAAAAGAAAAGGTCCCTTGAGGATTGAGTCTGCTGGGTGGGAGGAAAGTGTAATTCTCCAACTCCCCAAGACCTACGGCCGATTCCACCAAGGAAGGGGTTGTGCTTGGAGAAAGGGAGAAGCCACCACCTTGGTAACTTGGAGAAACAACACCTGGGAGAAACAACAGCTGCAGGCCCCAAATTAACTTGGTAAACTAAGAAGGCCTATCGTTAATCCTATTTGACTGTTCACTGACCTCGCCTTTGAGAATTCAGGTGTTATGCCTTTACTGAATGGTTGGGTGAGTATAAACAGAGGGTACCCACATCAGCTGGGATTCTGTAAACTAGGAGAGGTAACCCTAGAATTAAAAGGGAAAGCTTTAATGGAAATAGTGTATAAATATTTGTTTAGTGGACCCAAATCTTTTAGTGTGTGAGGTCCATTGTAAGAGAGATTATCTTTAGAAAGATTAAATCACTTTTCTAATTCCAAGTGTTGCTAAGCCTTAATGTTTTTTTTCACTGTGACCAGGCGTATATGTCAAATTAAAACAAATAAAAGTAAAAGCCATTATATAATGTGTAATTATTGGCTCCACACCAAGAGACATCAATAACCGGTTTTTATCCTAATATTCTCACTCAGTGTCTCAATACTCCTTTCATACTTACTCATCACCCATTGGTGGTGGCCAGTCCTGATAGAAGGCGATCCACAAAACCAAGGCTGCTGCAATGGCTTACAACTTCTTACTTTATACTTTTTGCTGTATCATCTTCTCTTGGCACTAGGCCTCTTATCCTGTCAGGATCATTTAGTGTTCCTTGTTCCTGAGTTGATTGAGTTGTTTGAGTTGATTCTTTTGTTGCTCTTCACGGTAGCCTGATTTTTTATCTTCAACAGTCTCTTCCACTACTCCTGTATGTAATGATATTGACTCCTGAGTTTTTGTTCCATTGGAAAACTTTTGATTGGTTTATAGTCAATAACCATTTTATTCATACATACCAGTGGTATTAGTTATATCAGCCAGTTATGAACATTTTTATTAGATTCATATAAAATATTTTTCACAAGAGCAATTGCATTTTGAAGCACAAAAGTCACTAACTCATAGTCTTTCAAGCTCCAAGGGCTTAAATTATAGAAAAATTATACTTTTTCATTCCTTTTAAAATCTAATTTAAAATTTCCATTTCCAGGCATTCTCAACTAGAATTGGACTTGGGGCTACCTCCCTAAGAGAATCATTGTTTAGTTGTCATGTTTGTTTATCAGTTAATCTGAGACAATTGAATTTTTCCCTCATATGTTATGCCTGGGAGTACAGAAACTTTTCAGAAGAGACCAAAAGAAATTGAAGTTTAATCCTTTCGAGATAAAGAGAGGAAAATTCACATATCCTAGATATTTATTGTCTGTATTTATTGTAGCTTTCACCAGAGGGAAGCATAACTATGCATAAAACTTACAGTGCTTACTGAGACCATTTCCATCTCCATTAGCATCAAATGTGGCTATCAAATGTATCATCATCCAAGACTTGGGTTCCTTTCTACCAATTCAGAGGAAAAGAGAGGGTGGGTAAGGTGGATATTGTGGACAAAAGCCCCTGAGAAAAGACTGAGATACAATAGCACCTTAATTTTATTTGGATTTTTAAAAATTGAGGTTTTGAAGTCATATTTTATTATTGGGTATCATGAATAAAGATATTGTAAATGTGGCCAAAAGGAACTTGGAGAGTTTTTATTTCTGGAAATGCAGAGTGGGAAATTTTAGACTAAAGGACAATTATGGACTTTTACTAGAACTGGAGGATGATGATCTTCATAAAACTAGGTGAATTCTGTTTTGAGTCTTTCCTTATTTTAACTTTTTATTATTATATAATTTTTACTTCACTTTATAAGAGGAGTGAACTAAATCTTATTTTACTTATATTTAAGGACATATGATTATTATATAGCACTAAACAATAGATGCCTATATGTAATGATATATTTTAAAATTTTGATCTGTTTATCATTTAAAGTATTCAAAGAATTTTTAACCATGAGCAAATAAGAAATTAGTTAAATCAGATACTTATATAGTTCATGTAGTATACATATGCTATATAATTGAGAATACTAGAGCACTTGGTTTTTCTGATCCCCTTTTACAAAATTCTGACTCATCTGTGGCCCTCATCAAGGTTCATAACCTGAATTTTATAGTTGATTAGCTAATGTAGCCTTAATTATAAAAATTGAAATATGTGAATAAATGTAGCATTTAGATACTATTTTCGATGAGTAAGTGGTATTGATAAATAAATACAAAATTATTCCAATGGACTTAATAGTGAGTTTTAACTATTTTAAATAAAATTAAAGCTTATGTAATTTTCCCCTTGTTTTTTCCAAATTCTAAACTCCCCTTTTATTCTGTTTTATCCTGGCAGGCTTTAATCCAGTGTGAGCAGTTAAAGAGTGAGCTGGAGAGGCAGAGAGAGAGACTTGAAAAGGAACTCGCATCTCAGCAAGAGAAAAGGGCCTTTGCAAAGGAAATGATGAGAAAAGAAATCACAAAAGAAAGGGAGGACATGGGCTCAAAGGTACTTAAGGACTCTGCGTTTATCCACGTGGCAGAAGAAATGTTTGTTGTGATTTCATTGATGGTTCTATAAGCTGTAGTTCTTGAATGAACTTTAAATTTTAGAACCTTTATTATAAGTAGTTAAATTTCTTACAATTTAGAGTTTGTAAAAATATTCTATTTTTTCCGTATATTTCTCAATGAAGTTTATTCTCTGACCTTTTCAAATAGAATAGTCAATTAGATTCCATATTATGAAACTATGAGATTTACTTTATCCTGCTGTTCTGCTGGATTCCCTCTCCTCATGTTTACCAGAGGAGAGCAGATACTCTGAAGATACCTGGATTTTATTTCAACCTTGGCTAAATCAAGGAGAGATAACACCCCAACTTTCTCCCCTATCTCCCAATTTTTTTTTGTTTTTTGAGACAGGGTCTTGCTCTGTCACCTGGTCTAGAGTGCAGTAGTATGATAATAGCTCACTGCACCCTCAAACTCCTGGGCTCAAGACATCCTCCCACAGCCTCCCAAGTAGCTGGGACTACGAATGCATTTCACCACACCAGGCTAATTTTTCTATTTTTCATAGAGATGGGGTCTCGCTATGTTGCTCAGGCCCCTACCCCCCAAATTAAACATGCAGAAGTTAAAACACTTGTAAGAAACCAAGTAACAACAACAACAACAACAAACTAATAATTATACACTCTGTATGAAATCACTTCTGACAGATTACGTGGTGAATAGTGACTGCAGCCAGATGAAGGGAGAAATTAAAGGCAAAAGAAACAGATAACGTGAAGTAGGCAGGGTTTGAAAAAAACGGTAACACACTGGAATATAGAGTTTAGTGGGAACTCGCTTTAAATTTGCAAATAGAGTAAAATTAAGCAAGATGTGGTCCATGAAGTAATCAAAACAACTGTGTTACATGTTTTCTTTAAGAAGTCGACTCATAGCTTGTACTCCAAATGCTGTGTTGTTATAATATTCCAATGTGTGATAATTAACTCATTCGGCAAATATCTACTGAGTATCTGCAGTGTGCAAGGCAATGTGCAGGTGTAAGGATATATAAAGAGAAAAATCACAACTTCTGCCCAGTGTGTTTTGAGGCTTATGGGTAAACTGAGACATTTACTATAAACTCCCTTGTCTTCTTACGCTTTTTAGAAAATTGTGTGTCAAAACCCTACTGTAGGTCAGTCTCCTGCCTGCTTTCTCTGCCCTGGCTTGCTGGTCTCAGCTGGTGAAAATCCCACAGTCTTGCAGCTGGCACTGCTGTACACTGAGGGCCTTCCGTGGCCATGTTCTTCCAGTGCTTTCCAGCACTCCTCCTACGCATTCCTCCCTCTCCCATTCATTCAGCACTCGACAGATATTAATTGGAAGGATTTGGAATGTGGTAGTCACAGGACCAGTGCAATTCCCGCATGAAACTTGCAGGACAGTAGGAGGGACAGACATTAAACAAATATTTTCATAAATGGGTTCTTAATTATCACTGTGACAAAACCATAAAGGTTCAGTGTAGGGCACCATAAGAATGTGTAACAGGGGGGTTGGACTTAAGTCCAGCCAGTCCTGAAAGACTTTCCTCAGAAAGAGATTTGAAAAATGAGACCCGAAAGGGTTGAGAAGGAGTGGTCAAGTGAAGAGTTGAGGGGAAGAGAGTCTCAGGCCCAGGAAAACAACATACCCAAGACTCTGACGCTGGAAAACATCATATTATACTTTCTAGGAATACAGAGAAGGCCACGATGGCTGGAGCATAGGGAATGAGGGACAGGGTACTGGGAGATGAGTTGGGAGAAGTATGCTGGGACCAAATTAGGCATAGCCTTAAAATCTATGTGAAGGATTTTAAATTTTATCCAAAAAGCGATGGAAAGGCATTGAATGACTTTAAATTGGACAATGTCACGACGCCATTTATATTTGAGAAAAATCATTTTTTCAATAGATTGGAAGGAGAACCAGAATAGATGCCTGGAGATCAGGTGGGAGGTAATTATAGTTGTCCAGGTGGAAAGTGATGGTTATCTTGGACCCATTTTCCAAAGACTATTTCAAATCACTTTATTCTTCTCAAATTCTCTACCATACCACTTTACCCCTCATTCTCTCCATCTTTCTACTAATCTAGTGGTTCTTTTTTTTTTTTTTTTTTCCTCATGGGACTTTTTTTTTTTTATTTCAGCATATTATGGGGGTACACATGTTTAGGTTATGTGTGTTGCCCTTGCCCCCAACCATCCCCTCTGAGTCAGAGCTTCAAGCGTGTCCATCCCCCAGACTGTGTTCATTGCACTCATTATGTGTGTATATACCCATCCCCTTCTCCCCACTCCCATTTGCCCAGTGCCCGATGAATGTTATTCTTATATGTGCACTTGGGTGTTGGTCAGTTAAAACCAACTTGATGGTGGTGCTTATTTTTCCAAGTGGTTCTTAATCTCATTCTCAGTAGAGAGCGTTACTTACCTAACAAAGAAAATTGGAGCCATTAGGTAACAGATAATCTGATCCTTCCGAGTTCTTGACACCACCTCCTCCCAGAGCCTCCCACAGCTGAATTGGGATCCTCCCCTATGGTCTCCCATAACTCAGTGTATTGCAGATGCTTGTTGAATAGTTTGCTCCCCCTAATGCAATGTGAGTCTCTCGCTTGTATGGTCTATTAATCTCCTTTATTGCTTGGTATGTTCCTCTCACATAAAATGTGCTAAATACGTATTTGATGAATGAATGAAATACAAGGAAAAGAAAAAAGTCTCTGTGCTATTGGAAAGGTGTGACTAAATTGCTGTGAGTTCAGAGGACCAGCACTGATTCCCTGTCTACAAGAGCTCATGGAAGGCTTTGTGAAGAAGATGGCATTTTAACTGAGTTTGGAAGAATAGGTAGGATTGAGAAACGCAGGATATAACTGCCTATAACCAACATGAATAAGGCGTGGAGGGAGATGAGGTTGTGAATTGAGTGTCGCGTGTGACAGAGAGTGGTGTCCCTGGCAAAGACCAGCTATTGTTCACACCTAGGAGATTTTTATTTTTGGTTTGTTCAGTGGAAACCATTTGCCTTGCTGAGGAGTTCTATCATATAAAAGTATGTTGAGAATTCATGATAAGAAAGGCAAAAGGAAGACTGAAATGTACCTGGCAGTATTTAAGGTACTTTCATATGTAATAGAACCCTCTCTTATACTGAAGGTATTTCATGAATAAAGGTGGTGCTGGAAATGTGGAAATACAGTGCATTTCTGAGTCTTAGTCATTTAAGTTTATTTTGTCCCCAGTAAGCCTTGGCTAACATTTGATCTCAAGGTCCTGTCCTACATAAAGATGTACGAATAAAGAGCTGACAGTGGTCCTAGCACTGAGCCAAGTGCTCTCACCAGGAAATGGTAGAAAGTGGCTTGGAGTAAAAGCATTTAGGGTTGAATCCAACTTGACCTTTCTGTGACCTTAAACCATTCACTTAACCTCTAAATTTCAGAGAAGTACAGAATAAAGTTGATAATACTTTAAGGATTAAATTAGTATTCATTAAATTAATAGATAGGATTAAATTAGCTAATGTTTTAAAAATACCTAATATAATGCCTGGCTTACTGTAAGCATTTAATAAATTTTAGCTCATGGCTATAATCATTATTATTTTAGAGAAAGAAAGAAATATTCTTACTGCTTAGATTTCTTGGACCTTCAAGGCAGATAGGCTTGAACTATATTAGCCCAGCTTGAATTTGGGCAAGTTAACTTAGTTTTCTGAATCTCATTTTTTCAACTGAAAATTGATTCAGTGTAATTTTTTCCTCCAAAGGAATTTAAAGAGATAACGCGTATCACAGTGCCTAGCACAAGGACCTAATCTAGTAGAGAGACTGACCAATCAGTCACAACATCATGAGTACTAGAGCAAGCATCCCGGCTTTCCTATCAGTTGGAATTCTTGTGAGACTTACAGATTTTCTTTCTTTCTTTTTACGTTTTTTTCTTCTTTCCTTTCTCTCCGTTTTTAAAAAATTCCATTTGTGTGGGAAGCTGTAGGAGAGCAGATGCCGTCTACCTAGATGGGTTTGAATCATTCCCTCCTGAGCAGTGCTTGCTGTGAGTTTGTTTGCTGTCTTCAGTAATGGTCCTGGGTCGCACTGAGTCACTCAGGTTTGTTAGCTCATTCGGTCATTGATCATATATTTTCTGAGCTCCCCTACGGGCCACACATTTTCTCAGTTGCTTTCCTTGATAATTGCCCATTGCTAGAATCCTTAATTCTTATACGTCTTGTACAGGTAGTACTGCTTCATACTATGTTCAGTACACTAGGGATTATGCTGCAGAAATTTCTATCGAGCTCTCCCAACCTGGGTGTCCTTGTCTCCTCCTTGCCCCTGTCAAAGTTTAAAGGACTCACCTGATGTCAACGTCCTGGACATCCAGCCGTGTTGCAGCTGTGTCTGTGTTACTTCTGGCTCTGCAACAGATGTGGATGGAGAAGCCCCTGCCGTGTAATGTTGACTTCCAGATGGTGGGCGTGGGGGAAAAGAAGGTGTGACAACAGGAGGGGAGACCTCAGGAAGTGGGTGACAGGAGGTAGCAGACAGGTAGTGGGCAAAGGAAGGAAGTGATGGGTGGCAGAGGGAGGGAAACATAAGGAAGGAGAGAGATTTGTTACATGCCTTATGATAGAAGTGGACTGGAATTTACAATTAGCAAAATACATGTCTGCATATTTACTTCGAAAACCATGCAGTGTTAATGTTTACCGTAAGATATATCAATGCATAAATAATATATGACTTTTAGTAGCTGGTAATTAAAGTTTGTTGCTGCTGTATGGTTCCAGAAAAGCTATAATTATACATTAATAATATGTATACTCATGATCTTGAATTTTTAAATACAGGAAGTTCCATTAACATTTTTGATTTTTTATATTTAACTTTTTTTGGCCGTTAGTTTTAGGTTCAGACTGTAATGTGCACAAGGATACTTTGTCATTTATTAGTAAAACTAATTTTATGTGCAAATTAGATTTGTAGACGATCTTTTAATAATAAGGACATGTAAACAACCATAAGTCAAATACACAATTCACAATCTTCAGAAAAGTTAATTAATATGCCTCCCTAAATTAGGAAATAGATACCTGGGCTCACTATTTTCACATGGGTCAACTTTAGCTAGCTATATAATTCAAAGGCAGACACCTATCTTGGTTTTACTGATGTAAGTTTCTTAATTTACCAAAATTTTGGTTCAATGTTTATTTTTATCATAAAATTTTAGTTACTGATTTCAGTTATAAAACTGAATTCACACACGTCAGTCAGTGTACAACGGTAAATTTCAAATATCATTATTTGAAATTTGTTACCAGTTCTTGTTTTAACAGATGAAAACTGATAGATATTCCTGTATGTTTTGCTCTGTTTTAAGGCAGCACTTCCTCATTGTAAAATTGCTAGTACAGGTAAAAAAGTAAGAGCCTAGAAAAGTTTGACTTTGTTGGAGCAGAGCAAAACAAAATTGCAAACAAAAAACTATAAAAGAGAAGGCTAAGATCTAAAAAGCATTTCTAATCCTGAGAAGGAAAACTAAGAACCTAATATCCCTAGAGTTCCTCAGAAAAGCCATTTGTTCTAATTATTCATTCATTCATCAAATATTTGGTACCTCTTGAGGAACACGCCCTTGAGGAACTTCTAGTGTAATGAGGAAACGACGAGACAACTAAAAACAGTGAAATACGTGCTGCGACAGAAGCATCCAGAGGTTGTGCTGTGATGATGGTATCTACTGAGGTGGTTATAGGAGCACATGCCAGAGTGGTATTCAAAATATTAAGCAATCAATATAGCATGAGCAAACAATCAGTGGGAATGGACGAGGGCTACAAACTACAGGCAGGCCTGTCCCAGCGGACAATAGCTGAATATTAACCCTGAGTATGTGAAGGGGCAGCTATTTTGTACTGGAGATTGGAGGTCAAGGAAGACTTCCTGGAGGAGGGAGACAATGGCTGAGCTGAATCCTATGGGAAAAATAGGGGAGAACTAGATAGTGGGAGGGCAAGTGGTATTTGGCCAACACAAGGGAGCTGCACAGAGCCTCCTCTCTGTTGGTGTTGGGGGAAGGGGAGTGGGAGTCGTACCAGACCAGTAGCTCCCTCTGAGTGTATCTTTCTAACTCTCCCAGTCAATTTTTGTGTGCCCTCCATGTGGGAGAAGGTTTAAGAGTTGTCTGATTCCTTCACACCTCCTCTGAAACTCATTTATGGCAGTCCATTCCATAACGTACTTGGGTATCTGATATCTGTCACCTTAGGGTTTCAACCAAAACTTTCATTTTATCATCTTGTCATACATTTTCCAAAATGAAGTTAAAGACCAGGGGAACAAAGAGGAGGTAAGTACATATGTCAAATCATGAGGGATAGATGAGTCAAAGAGGTGGAGAAATGGACATACCCAATCCAGAGAGAAATGACTTCCAGATAGAGCCCAGTGACTATGCTCAGAATCTGCTAATTCAAGAAAGATTGAATATGTATTTTGTCAAATGGCATTATTGTTTAGGACTTTTATTTCCTTTTACAGATGTTGATGCTGTCTGAGAATATTGCCCAGCTGGAGGCCCAGGTGGAAAAAGTTACAAGGGAGAAGATTTCAGCTATTAATCAACTAGAGGAAATTCAAAAACAGCTTGCTTCTCAGGAAGTGGATGTCTCAAAGGTAGAAAAAGAGCTTTTAGTTTAATAGTTGCTTAAATAAATATTGTCTTTGAAAAACATTTTAATGTACAGCTCTTACTATTATCAGGAAGAAGTTTGGAATACAAAAGTTTTGTTATTTCAAGAATAATAAAAGTCTACCTAATAGTCATTCAGCAACCATTCACCTACAATAGGCAGGCCCTTAGCTGAGTACTGCAAATACAAAGATGAATCAGATACAAATAATATCTTACAGAGCTTAAGGGTTAAGTGGCAGAGACAGACCTGTAAATTAGAGTTAACATTACTTTAATCACTAAATATTTGATAAAGCTTGTATCTCTAAATTAGTTAATTAGGAGTGATTTTTTTTTTTTGCCATAGATAGCATAGAGTTAGGCTTTATAATAATTGTCGAAGACATTTATTTGCAACTTGAAAAGTATGCTTAATACAAAAAAATTCAACTCCCATTCTTTTTTAGACTTAGTTACTAAAATAAAGATTCTAATTCTACAAGGTCTATTTTATTGGTGCTTATATCTATTCTTTAAAATACTGCATTGTCTGTGCTGTGGGCCTCACTAACTTGTGAAGCAAGAACTAAAATGATTAATGGTTTTTACTAGCTATGGTCAATAAAGACGGTGCATATTTTAAGAAATACTGGAAGTCCATTTAGATTTCAATAATCAATTGCTGTAAAACTAAGGAACTGCGGGCATGCATAATGTAATAAATGAAATCAATTTATTTTTCACCGCTAAATATAGATTTGTTTAAAATATTAACATATACCCATTCTATATTACCTTTTACTCATCAATCTATTTTCCTAAATTTTTACACATTGTAATGCCATTTTTACTCTATAATTCAGTAATAAAAATTAATTTTAACTTATATATTAGGAAAGGAAGTAATTTTTCCCTTTTTTTTTTTTGAATTTCCATAATTCTCCATTTGCTTTCTAAAATTTGAGCTAGCTAGTGTAGAAGTTTAAGAAGTTATATTTGCCAATATACTTGATGTGTTTGTGTGGAGACAGGAGAGGCAGTAAGGGAATAAGTGCAGAGGGATGGAAATGCTTCACTTAGATTTATGAGTGAAAGCTGTGGTGAGATAGTTTCAATTTATTATAGGGAGAAAACTTTTTGTTGAAATGTGGTGCAGTAAAAAATGAGTTCTCTGTCTCTGGAACTATCCAAAAAGATTCAAGCATCATATGAGTGATTAGACTAAGAGATTACTTCCAACCCTGAGATAGTATAATTCTAATTCAATTTAATTTAATTTATTTTAAATGAAACTTAAGTGGTATGGATAAACTCAGCAAGTGCAAAACTGAAAGTAGTAAGACAAAGGAACTTTGAAAGTAAAATTAAGGACTGAAATAATTTTAAATAGAACCTGATGTTCTAGACATCTGTTATGTAGTAAATTTGTATTGGTGTTAGAGTTTAAACATGATAGTTGCGTAATTATTAGTTTCTGATATTATCAATTTGAATTTTTTCTATCTTATTCATAGATATAAATAGATTGGCATCTTGAAGAATTAAGAAAGAAAATAAATTAGGGTCCCTCTCATTCTTTCCCAGTCATTCTTAATTTTCAAATTGCATTTACCTTAAAAAATAGCTTTTGTAAATTTACAATTTTTTGAAATGGGAAGAATCAACTCTCACACATTGAAGGTATTTGAATTTGAAGTAGAATTTTTAGTAATTTCATTCTTGTTCTAGCTTTCTCATATGGCCACTGGGGAGAAGCTTATTGACTTTTTCTTCTGGTTTGTCACTGTAACTGTAACCCCAGATTAACTTATTTTTAAAGTATTTTTTAGGTTCAGTTTTGATTATTTGTTTGGTTTTTAGAGATGGGGTCTCACTGTCTTGCCCAGGCTGTGGTGCAGTTGCTATTCGCAGACGTGGTTATAAGCAGCCTACAGCCTCAAATTCCTGGGCTCAAGCAGTTCTCCTGACTCAGCTTCCTCAGTAGCTGGGACCACATGCACATATTACCATGCCTGGCTGAAATGCATATTGGTTTTATAACTTAGTATATTCTAATAGCTCAGTAATAATAAAGCTAATTTTTAATGTTTCCAAAATTGTTACTTTTGGAGAAATACCAAAATTACAATCTTTTAAGTAAATAAAACCATTAGATAATATGTGATTTTTAAAAACCTGTATTTGTAAATTAGAAGCAGACTTAGCAGACTTGTGTATTAATTGATTTGTCTACAGATTGTTATCTCAGAAGGCCCATAATTTCCTTGTTTAGATTTATCTGCTAACTACATTTTCCAAATGTAGTTCTATATCTGTAGTGGCCCTGGATTGGAAAAAAAATAAATAAAACAAAGTTCTTAGTGTCAAGTATAAAGGATGATATGCGTCACTTTTATGATACTATGTATATTTATTATTTAATGATATATTAAAACTATTTCACTTCAAAGCATATTTTCCCTTTATATTAAATGTTACAGTTATAAGTGCAGAACGTGCTTAGTTCCAGTCTATAAATTTTGCCAGAAAAATCTTCCTTAACTTTCATAGTTAGCATTGCGCATGATAAGAGTGATGTTATCTATAAAGCTTACAGTAAATACTGGGTATTATAAACCTGAATATCAGTAACATGTCTATTAGCTGAGAGGAAAATTCCTTTGTAAATTACCTTAAATAAAAGCTTAACTGATGAAATTCTCAAAGGAAAATTTTACAATGTAGAGTGAACATTTAACCATAGCAATTTGAATGAATAATAACATAGCTTAATATTTTAATTACTATTTTTACTTAGTTAAAATTTAGATGATAATATGCAATTGAAACTGTTATTTTACATAAAATAATCTTGGGCACATTACTTAAATTCTTTAGTTATATGCATTTCTTTATCTCCAATTTGAGACTGTTAGACTCACTAATCCCTGATGTTGCTTCTGAATCTTAACTGGCTGGTATTGAATATTCTAATGAAAAATGCCATTCTTAGAAAAGCTCTATTGTATTTTATCTATCTTACCTCTAGGGGGCACCAAAAGATCTAATTGCAGGCATTGCCTGGTAGATTCTAGCAGCTATTGATCTAGTTTTTACAATCTAACAGGTGTGTGGAGAAATGCGCTACCAGCTGAATAAAACCCAAAGGCAGAAGGATGAGGCAGAAAAGGAGCACAAAGAGTACAGAGCAAAAACTAACAGGGATCTTGAAATTAAAGATCAGGTAAGAGATACAGAGGCGAAACTGCAGCGATTGAAGGTATAACTGACGTTCTTTCTGAAGTTGATGTAGTTTTATTCCTGAGTTACTTATTTTTGTTATATTGTTTCTAACTAATGGAATGATCCAGTTTATACTATTAAAAGAATTTCATTTATAGTTGCCTAAAATTATCACCTTTCACATGAAGTGGTGAGAATACAACAGCATGCATATAAAATTCCAGTCTGACAGGTCATAAATATACATTTGGATATGTGGATCTATTACTTACAAAAGTAAAAAAAAAATGTTCTAATGCACAGTTTGAACCTAAAATATACATACATGAAGTTCTTGAAAGATGCCAACTTGAATCCAATTTTAAATGAAAAAGTTTAAAATTCGTAAGATGAGATGAGTTGATATGTAAATATGTCAATCAAATTGATTGTTGGCAGAGTGAAACCAGTGTTAACTAAGATAACCATGAATACGTTTGCTCACGAAGCCTAAATACAGTGACATTAGAAATGTTTGGGGGAGAAAAGCTGCTTACTTCAATTTCAGTTTGAACAGATGTTTTATATCTTTGTTGAGATCAAGTAGATACTTCAATTTTAATTGACAACATGGATAAAGTTTTTTAGAGCGGCAGTCCTCATGGGCTGACTTTTGATTTTCTATTTTTACCTGACAGTACAGGACCTCGAAGGCTCACATTCTTTATATTCCATGAAAGCAGATTGTTTAATCTAATTCAATTAAAATAATAACACTGAATTCATAGTGTCAATATTTTAAATAAATCACTTTAGAATTCAGAAGTAGGTAGCGCCAAGTAAATTTTTTTTCAAATATACTTCTAGTTCAAGGCTTTTTATTGTATTTTCCAACATATTTTCCTTTTCAACCCAATCAACTCTTTATGACAAATGACACAAAGACAATTGGGAAAAGTATTGAAAATGAAAGTAATATGAAATTTAGTACAAAAAGTTTTTTAAGTCATAACTGAAATCCGTAGTGTTAAATTAAAATCCTGGCAGCCAAAGTAAAATTCTGCTTTTGTATCACTATATTCAAAGTGTTATAAGTTTTAATATTTCAGAAGATTTTTCATTATTAATGTGTGCAAATAATGAAACTATTTTATTTCATCCAGTTGGGGGCGTGCCTGATAGTAGAATGGAAAAATAGAAAATTCTATCAGGGACTCAAGGCCTTGGACTACTAAGTCAATCACGGATAACTTTCTTTTCCTGATGTATTATAATTTTTTTGAAAAGGTATCATATGGGCATGCTCACTAGCATTATTATATCCCTTTTATATTATTTTATAGCATTCTGCCAGCATAATATTTTGTACTAACTGTAAAAATATAGCAGGAAAGAGACTCTGAATTATTTAAAATTCCATTATAATGTTCTAGAGGAAGAAATTATAGGAACAAGTAGAGTATAATATCACTTGTAAGTGAACTTGTTTAGAAGTGTTTGCAATATTTTTCTTTCAGCACTGTATCTCATTTTAATTAACTTCTCATAGTATGGAAGCTAAAGTTGCAGAATTTTTAAAGAAATTTTCATTTGCAAACATTTCCTTATAGCAGTGAATCGTTAACAATTATCATCATAATTTTTAGTGATTAGTTTTTAGATAGAGATGTACCTTTTTAGGAGAACATAGTTTAGGAATAGAACCTCTGAGCAGTTACAAGACGTTTGTGATGTGACGTGCTTGTTACCATTTTTTTCTTGGACAGAATGTGAGGAAATCTTATAGGTACTCTTTGTAACTCTTTTGTATTGAACAGACAGTTTCAGAAAAGAGAGTAGTGGTGTCTCATTCCATGGATGATTTGGAGTAGCAAAGCAGCAATTGTTCTTTGGTCTTTCAGCCATGACCTGACCTTCTGTCTATAAGACCAAAGAGCTACTTTGCTTGGCCACCATCTGCACTCAAGAGAGAAATTTACATTTAACTTTTAAAAGCTGGGCATGGTGAGGATTTATCTGAAATGCCTACAATGATATAAAGTGTATTAATTTTTCAAGTGTTATATATATCACTTTAAAACTTCAGCATCACAAGAAGGTTATCTCTTGGTTTGCAAACAAGGTGCTTTTCATAATATAGCCATTTTATTCATGTTTTATTTAAGATGACCATTTGATATATTTTTAAAGTAGGTGGGAAACTGGGAGATTGGAATGTGGCGAGAACAAGAGCTTTTTTGATGTATACAAAATAGGGCAAATGGTTGGCCACCAAAATCATTTTCCTCATGACCTGAGCCTTGACTCTGGCATAATTAGAAGGGGAGGTTAGGAGAGTAACAATGACAGTCTCTTCCACCCACTTTCTTCTTTTCTTCTTTATATTGTGTCAGGAACCGATGGGCGGATTATCCTTCCCATCAACTCCTTTGTATCTTTTCAGCTTAGAGGACTCTTGTCAGCCTCAGAGGATGCTTCTTGCACCAAAAAAAAAAAAAAAAAAAAAGCATTCGGAATAGAGGCTAATGTGAAATCTGTGCCTTGATTTTTATTACATTTTTTGTAGGCAGTAGGTACACACACACACACACACACACACACTCCATCATGGGGATTTAAAAACACATGGGGGTAAAGGGAATATTGTCATGAATCCCCACGTTTCTGTCACCTATGTGCATCATTTTGCCAATCCCATTCCATCATCACATTTTTCCTCTCTCAACTCCTCTGTCTTCAGTTGTCACCTTCTTTATCTTCTTTGTCATCTTTTTCTTCTCCATCTCTTCTTCATCTTCCTCCTCTTCTTCTTATCTGTTTTCTTCCTCCACTTCTGCTTCTCCTTTTGCAGAATTATTTAAAACAGATTTCAGACATTCTATTATTTCACCCATAAATACCCACGTGGATCCATGAAGGATATTTTTATACAGTTACTATGTCATTATCATACTTAATAATATTAACAATAATTCTTTAACATCAAATGATGCCTAGCCTATATTCAAATTTCTTTGTCTCAAAAACCTTTGTTTTACTGTGGGTTTATTCAAATGAAGAAAACAGATATGTTTTTGTATGTTAAAATGCTCTGGCATTACTCTTTTTAATAGGAAATATAGGGAAATCTTAAGTGAAATTTCATCTTCCTTTGTTGTTGTCTATTAAATTTCATATATAATGTTTTGAACTGTGCTTTACATGCATAAAATGCCTCATCATCATTCTAAAGAAATATGAATTAATCCTGTAGCAAATTATTTGAGGGAAGTGGCTGCCACACAGCATTCCTGATCACCATATCCCAAAAGGACCTTCTTAGAATCTGAAACCCAAAAGACATAATTAATGTGAGAGCCGTCTATTTAAGATCTAGAAATGCTGCCGGAAGCCCTGGCATTACAAGGGTTAGCCGACCACAAGTGACTGATGCATAAGTGGCGTTTTCTTTGTCAACCCCTATTTTGGTAGACCAATCTCAGAAGATGATTCTTCACAGCCCCTAACCTTTGATCAGGGCCCAGGGCAAAATGAAAATATAAGACCCTTTGTTCAGAAAGCAGGAAAGAAGTGATCTTAAAGGTCCTAAAATAGAAAACGTTTTCCTTCTTCAGTCTGTCTGGCTGTCCCCTACCCCAGATGGGTTGTAGTGTTTTTTTTATTTGCTCTTTGGTGTCAGGCCTCCCCCAGCACAAGGACACTTACGGGGGAGTGCAGACCCCACAGGGGCCCGTGACTGGGCGAGCACATACCGAGCCCCAGCGTGAAGTGGGGGGGGTCAGTCTCCCCCGTCCCAAGGAGGTCAGACAGGCAATCCCCAAGAGATTGCAACCTCCACACTGGACACACTTGGTACCTGGATCAGGGGTGGACAAGAGGCTCCACACAGAGTCCACTGAATGTGCTGTGGTGCTGCCAGCTTGGGGCAGGGATGGTCACCTCCTCTGTCCTGCCCTGAGATGCCAGGGATAAGCACAATCGACCCAGCCCTCCCTAGACTCACATCCAGGATCCCGCCTGAAGCAAAGGACGACAGCACAACACACGCCTCTCCCGCTGCCGTGACCTGGTGACCTGGCAGCAAGGCAGGGTCAGGAAGGAGGAGGCTGGAGGGGAACACAGTTCTGAGAACTGCCCCACGGCTGCAGCGGGGCAGCGGAAAGACAGCACCAGGCTCCGTGGGTCCATCAGACTGCGCTGCAACACACAAAGTCCGAGATAGAATCATTAAGAATTTCACGACATTGACCCCAGAGCTTTAAATTGTAAGTTCAGGGCCCTTCTAAACACCACCTGTGTGACTCCGCTGATCATGTGCCTGTAAAACTGCCATGACTATGGGGACAGGCAAACAGAGATTTGCTGTGCTGATACCCATATACACTCCCACTTGCATCTATAGCTATGCAGGCATATTTAATGTGCCCACGTACCCCATATCCGTAAGAGAGGGTTAGCCAACTATAGTCCATGGGCCAAATCCGGCAAATAAAGTTTTATTAGAACACAGCCATACCCATTTGTTTATATATGGCCTACTGCTGCTTTCCTGTTAACAACAGCACAGTTGAAGAACTGTGGCAGAGACCATATAACTCACAAAACCTAAAATCTTTACCATCTGACTCTGTAGAAAAAGTTTGCCAAACCCTACCCAGTGTATAGAAATGCAACTGTATTTCTAAAGTTTCCTCTGCCTTATTAGAATGTACAGCTTTGTGTTTAAAGACCCATCAATCTTAAATTATAACATAATGGTTTTTGAGTATTTTGCAGTACAACAAAAGTGCCACATCCTTGGTCTCTAAATCATCTAATGGCATTGCCAAGTGAGTATGTCACTGGCTCTCATGTCATTGTCTTTTTAGTGGTGCATGGCTCAATAATAATAATAATGGCTTGGATGAGAGTATAAATACAATATTATTTTATGTTTACAATTTTGTTTTTAGGTTGGAACCAATTTCATTGTTCAGAGATAAGAAGACTGATATAGAAAGCTTTTCTTACCAGTATTGTGTAAGTTATAACTTTGGAGTTGTGGCTACTATCGAGTAGGAAGCAGTGAAGTTCAAAATTGCCTTAAGGAAGTAATCTAAACAAACATTTAGGGTGGAGCACATACACAAAAGAAATAGATCAGAAAATTCTGGCTAGAAAAATTAAGGCAAAAAAGGATTTGAGGGTTGCTCATGTCTACAGCAGTATGATTCAGCATTTGAATACTAACATTAAGCATGGAGGATATCAAGTATATCAAGGCAGGAATTATTTCCTAAATTCAATTGACTTGATTAGACTGTTGGAAGAAGTGTATCTATTTTGTATGGCTTCGTGTAAATATGAGAGGAAGCCCTGCAAGTCCTAAAAGTCTGTCCTGTTTAGTGCCAGAGAAATATAAAAGCAGTAAAGAAAAGTTTTGAATAATTGTACCTTTTTTACTTAGAGAAGACTGAAATATTGCTTTTCTGTCTTCAGGGATTTGACAGATTAGTTCAAGGAGAAAGTTAAACACCTCATTTGAATCTTCTATATAGAAAGAACAAGAACAAAGCGATTTAATTACAGCAACTAGAAATCACAATAGCCTGAAATGAGAATTTTCTGACAGTAAGAAAATTGAAATAGATTGTTGCAACAGGCCGTGGAACTTTCTCCCTGAAATTTTTCGTTTAAAATAGTAGCAGCAGCATCATGATTTACCTGAAGACCCAGCTAAGGGACCTCTGAGGTCCACTGTCTTCTATTTGATTCTGGAAACGTCCTGGAAATACAGCGCTGTATCTGTTAAAAGTGGATAACAGCAGTGTTAGTCTTTTCTACTTGAAACCTAGCACCTACAGATTAAAGTAAAATCCTGTTCAGTTCTATTCTCTGCCTTTTATGTCTGTAAAGCTATGTGCTCTCTTTAGAAGCCTTTTGGGGGAATATGCTAAGATAATGGATGACTTCTCGAGAGCCAGACTTCAGGGACGTCTCCAACTACCACCTGCAGTCTCACTTCTTTCTCTAAAAAATGCCTGGGAGAGGGGCCATTTGGGCACGCCTTTGGCACATGTAATCACTTGGTCCTGGTGATGACAGAGTTGCTCTCCAGTGTTCTTCACACCCTCTTTCGGAGCTGTAGGCTTAGCACTTTCCCGTCCCTGCTCCTCACTGAGACAACAGCAGTTCCTAAGGGGTTGGCTTAGCCAGACCAGCATCCTAGACACCGTGGGGGTAATAACTAGAAGACCCAGGTCCTGCCCTTAGGGAGTTTATATTCTAGTTGAGGAGTCAGAGTACACATTTGAACATGCCTTAAGAACACTTGCAAAGCAGCATATCGACAAGTGCAAATTAATGTAGTGTGAACTTCATGCTGGCTACAGCCCATGAGAGGGAGAATCTGGTTCCATGTGTGTGATGCAATAAAGCTTTTTTTATAGTCTCTTCTCTAAGTATGCCCTAAAGCATTGTTCAGCATACTTAGATAAATTTGTGTTCTTATCACAGCCTAACCAAGGATTCTGAGAAAATTCTTCAGCCTTGCATATGTCTAATAAATCAGCCTCTTTTGTTCGTGTCCTGGGCGATGCTTAGATGGGACAAATAGGATTTATTGGATTACGCAAATAATTTAAAATATCTCCATTTAATAAGTCTTAAGTTATTGATCGAACTATTATTTTTCTGAAACACCACGCCAAATTTATTTCTTCATTTTAAATCTTCATTATGTTGGTAAAGTCACAAAATTAGCAGTAAAAAGTAAATTCAATATTTTGGCATAAAGGAACAGTTCCAAACCAATCCAGTGAATGATACCAAGTCAGAGATCCTTGGGGCATTTAGCATTTAGTGACTTTGCTAACGATTTGGGCAGTTGTTTTCTGTGGCAGCATATATATACCTCATTCATAGAAACACTGTGAATTAAATTCATATGCTCAAAAAGCCTATTAATTTTTACTTGTCATTTGATTTTCCAACATAGATGACAATGCTATTCACTGTAATTATTTTAAAAAATCACACATGTAAGCAGAAACAATATATCTGAAAATAACAATACAGGGCTATTTAAAAGATAAGGGTACCAATAGGAAATAAAACAAGCTCTCTTAGAAATAATATGCCTTATGGGATAAACATTTAGAAATACATGTTTGCATTTGGATAGGAATATAAAACTGTAAATGGAATTCAAGGAATATTTTTGTGTTTTAAGAAACTCATAGGGCTCATCTGCTACTAGTCCTAAAGAAATATAATTTTTTTCTGTATTTTCATTTTCAGGAAATGATATATATTTCGGTTCTTTAAAAAATTTTTGCATGCTTATTTTGACTCTAAGAGTTGACTCCACCAGACCAAGCTGCCAGCCTTGCAAAGTGTCTTCCCAGGTACCATGTCTGTGGTTCTGGTAGCTACCAGGTGGAGGCAGTTCTTTGCACATGTCCGTGTAGACTAGCAAGCTGAGAGGCATTAGACATAAGACAGCTTTTTTTTAATAGTCCAGAAATATTAGTACCAATATCCAGCATGAATATTACTAATTACTACATGTGTCTACACTTTTAAACAATGTTTATTATATAAACATAAGCACATTAGCAGAAGCCAATAATTCCATCACCCAACAGAGCAAATTGTTTTCATTATTCTGTCTTACCTTCCACTTTTTGTCCATATGCATATATAATATTTGCAAGTAGTAAAAATAGTCAAGATATAATTTTGGCTTTTCTCACTTAACATTATGTTGGCATTTTTCTGTGTTGCCCCTGATTCTTCATGCTGATCACTTTAATATGGCCATTTACATATACTTTTAAAGGAAAATGAGTGTGTCAGATTTTGAAGAAAACAGCCACTCTTACAAATTTTGTCCTGAACTTGTTGCTTTAATTCAATAACCATATATTGTGTCACCATACTCACCTACAATGAATTTTTGTCAAAAGGGAGTGTGTAGGACAGGTATGCAAATAAACATATGTCAAAGACAACACAGTAGCTATCAGTGAACTGCAAAAGTGTGGGGATTTAGAAGAGGGAAAGATGACGTTCTTGTAGGACGGGGAGGATGTTGCCCAGCATGGATGGGAGAGGACGGCATTTGGTGAGAAGGTCCAACATGGCAGTTTGAGCAAAGGAATAGGGGTGAGAAAGGAGGATCCATTCAACATATGTGTTCTGATTCCATAGCATTTTTATATAACTGACCTCAATATTTCAAGTGCCACTTCTCTGTTATCATAGATTGCCCAAAGGAAATGAGCTTCTGTAACACTCAGAATCCCAGTGTAACTGCCTGCTTATAACATACTGCATGCCCTGCCGTCGGGCGCAGAAGTCATATTCTGGGAGTGTCTGCATATGTTTTTCATCTCCTTTGTAGTATTTTCTATGTAATGGAAAAATTTCAAGATTTTCAAATTTCAGATAAGGTAGGATAAAATGTCACTTTATTAATGGTGTTAGAGTTAAGTAAGATTAGTTTCCTAGACATAAAGAATTTACAGTTGTCTTGCTGATTTATGGAGGTTTATCACATGACTTGTGATGAAAGGCGAAACACAGAACACCCAGGGTACTACTTTACCTAAGGACTGTGAGGGCAAAGACTGGACTTCTTGACTTGGCTTTTCAGCTAATTTCCTAAGCAAACCTCTCGGATCCTCACTCTCTTTCCCATGCAGTGAGAAGCTTGGATAAGTGAGAGCTAAGGTTTTCTCTAGCTCTAAATTCTTGTATTTCTCAAAACATAGGGAATATTTCTCTGCCCCTCTTAATTCTGAATTAAATATTATAAAAGCACTAAAAATTATATGGAGTTTCAAGTTTCATTCCATATTTTCCAGTTATTCACTTGCGTTTTATAAAAATGACACTGATGTTAAGATTATAAAAATGAATTTTTACTGTCATCAGCGATTTTAGATATTTTCATTATGATTAGTAATAGAACAATAAAGTGTCTAGCCTTTTGAACAGTTGAATTTAATTACAAAGACAGACATCATTTAATTTGCAATAAGGATTAAAGCCCCACTGTGAATTAAAATTTCAGTTCTTCTGGAAAGATTTTAGGCACCAGCAAACTGTCAAAGGTAGTATTTTGGGGGAGTAGCCAGCTATGACAAAACCTGTGAAATTAAATATCCTTGGCCAGAGTTTCTTCTGTGTGTGAACTCATGATCATTGGGAATACATTGGCGGATTCCTGTCTGAGAAACCCAGCATTAATAGTTAATGCTTTCGCTTTCTGTTTCCGCGTGGTGCCCTCCTAAATGCAGCTATGGAATGAAATGTTGTGGCAGTTGGGGACACAGGTGACCCAGAATATGATCATATTAAGTTTTTGGTTTTGGAGGTTTTTTTTTTAAAATCATCAAAATGAAAACTAAAAATTTTTAAATTCTCATAAGAGATTTCACAGATCTCCAGCATGATTTCTCTGACCCTCACTGGAGTCCAGTATGGGGCAAAATGCCCTCGACAACTATTCTAGAGCTAACTCTATGCTGCTCCTGATTGTTAATACGTTGCAAAGTGTTTAGATTTTCATATTACTCTTCTTAACAGATGGTCAGGTTAATTTAACCCTTTTTAACATCTGTACTTAAGTGGATTAGCTGTACTATAATAACATTTGGGGAAAAGACAAGAAAGCTGCAGGGTCTTTATTTCTGGCCTGCCTTCTGCCATCCTGAGAATTTCTGTAGTTCCCTAGAGGAATGGAAAATACTTCTTTCAACAGAATTTTTTACTTACAACTGAAGTTCTGATATCATCTCTTTCTCTATGGTAATAAATCATGCAAGTAGCATTAACCTGTCTTCATGAGTCAAGCTGTCATCGCAAGTTCCCATTAAAGTACAAGGGAAGGCTCATATCTTTTTTTTTAGAGAGAGTGACAGCCAAGGAAAAAGGGGAGGTAAAAATAAACTTTTAGGGAAATCTTAAGAAGATGGAAGAGGAAGAATTGTTCTATTTGAATATCGTCCCATCATTGCAAGTGATACCTTTGCTACTGGACTCTTATTTAGCTTGTGTAGAATTTTCTGCATAGAAATCTGAATTCACTCATACTTAGAGGTGGTTGTCATATCCTAGTTTGCATTAGACATTTGAGGGTATAATTTTCAACTTGTCTCTACAACTTAGTTTATCATAGAATAATAAGACTGTCAGCGGGTCAAGGTTTCTTCCCTCATTTACTGAAGGTCCACTATGTGTTACAGGGATTTAAGCCATACAGGGGTTTATATAACAAGAACCAAACATGTTTTACTTTAAAGGAGGAGTCAACACAGACTAATGAATGGATCAAGTATCTATTTATATCTATATTTTAAAACCTATATGTGGATCTATATCTTTCTCTATATCTTACTAATTTATAAACTGAGTGGGACTTAGTGATGATTTTTCTGGATCAGAGCCTGAAGCATCTAATTTAGCATACCTCAGACTTACCTCAGTGGCCAGGAGAGCAAAAAGGATTCTAGAATTGTCCTAGCTATAAAAACAATAAGAGAAAAGAAGAGTAGAGGAAAAGAAAAGTATTATAGGAAGAGAAAATGGGAAATAGTTTAGAATACATTCTAAAGGCATTTACACTAAGAAAATTTGGGCTTTTGCCTCTATTTACACAGCACACATTAAACTATAACGCAGAGGAGGCAACAAGATCACAGATCCATCAGTATAATGCATCAATGTTTTCAGAAGCAAACCACAATAATGTTTTTTTAAAAACATGATTGGTATGATAACCCCTTCCTCCCCTATAACCATTGCTAATTGTTAAGAATAACTTCACGTAGCTTGGCATTTTTCAGAAGATGCTCTTTAAACACATGGCAGTAAAATTTATGAAGGCAACTTTTATCTTTAGTCTCCCTTATTTCTATGGCCACATATAGAAGATCAAAGGGAGGGGCTCAGATATAATAAAAAGCAATGGCTTGGTGGGCACCAAGAGCCAAAAATACTTCAATGACTTCATTTTGTAGATAATTAGACTGTGAGTGAGCTGAGAGTAATCCCTTTATTTCTATGCATATATTTATTTAGCTAATAGTTATTAATAACCTATTATGTGTCACAAACATAATGGGCCCGGGGTTGCAATGAAAAATAAAATATATTTACTGCTCTTGCAGGTCTTATAGTCTGGTAAGGAAGTTAAATGTGATGATGGCTCAGTGGTGGCAGGGAGGGACCTACTGTGGTGGGAGAAGGTCCAAGAAGATTCTACACATTTACAGTCAGTTGATTTTCAACACGGACAGTAAGAAAATTCAATAGGGAAAGAACAGCCTTTTCAACAAATGGTGCCGGGAAAACTGGACGCCCACATGTAAAAGAATGATACTCGGTTTCTACCTTATACCATAGACAAAAATGAACCCAAATGGATGAAAGACCTAAATAAATGTAAGAGCTGAACTTATAAAACTCTTAGAAGAAAACATAGGCATAAATTTTCATGACCTTGGATTAGGTAATAGTTTTTTAGATATGACACCAATAACGCAAGGAACAATAGAAAAAAATAGATAAATTGAATATCATTAGAATTAAAAACTTTTGAGCTTCAAAGAACACTATCAAGAAAGTGAAAAGGCAACCCACAGGAGCTGGGCGCGGTGGCTCACGCCTGTAATCCTAGCACTCTGGGAGGCCTAGGTGGGAGGATCACTTGAGCTCAGGGATTCAAGATCAGCCTGAGCAAGAATGAGACCCCCATCTCTACTAAAAATAGAAAAAATTAGCCAAGCATGGTGGTGCAGGCCTGTAGTACCAGCTACTCGGGAGGCTGAGGCAGGAGGATCTCTTAAATCCAGGAGTTTGAGGTTGTAGTGAGCTATGATGATGCCACTGCACTCTGGCCCAGGAGACAGAGCAAGACCTTGTCTCAGGGGAAAAAAAAAAAAAAAAGACAGCCCACAGAATGGGAGAAAAATTTTTGTAAGTCATGTATCTGGTAAGGGACTTGTATCTAGGATATAAAAAGTACACTTAAAATTTAACAGTAAAAAGTCCGGGCACAGTGGCTCACGCCTGTAATCCTAGCACTTTGGGAGGCTGAGGCAGGAGGATCACTTGAGGCTAGGAGTACGAGACCAGCCTGAGCGAGACCCCTGTCTCTACAAAAACTAGAAAAATTAGTGGGGCGTGGTGGCGCACACCTGTAGTCCCAGCTACCTTAGAAGGCTGAGGCAGGAGGATAGTTTGAGCCCAGGAATTTGAAGTGCAATGAGCTATGATGACACTGCTGCTACTCTAGCCCAGGTGACAGAGAGAGAGAGAGAGAGAGAGAGACCCTGTCTTGAAAAAAAAAAAAAAATTAATAGTAAAAAGACTCTTCAATTTTAAAATGGGAAAATATCTGAATAGGCATTTTTTCAAAGAATGTATACAAATGGTGAATAAGCACATGAAAACATGCTCAATATCATTTGGCTATCAGGGAAATGCAAACCAAAACCAACATGAAATACCACTTCACACCTACTGGGATGACTATAATCAAAAAGATAAATAATAACAAGTGTTATCAAGGATGTGCGGAAATCGGAACCCCCATACATTGCTGGTAACCTTGTAAAGTAGTACAGTGTGGAAAACAGGCAGTTTCTCAAAATGTTCTACTTTGAATTATCATACGATCCTAGCAATTCCACTCTTAGGTATATACCGAAGATAAATGAAAACATGCCCACGCAAAATACTGTACAAGAATTTTCATAGCAGCATTATTCATAAGAGCCAAAAACTGGCAACTAACCCAAATGTCTATCAACCAATGAATGGATAAAAAAATGTGGCATGTGTGTGTGTGTGTGTATGATAGATGGCAATAAAAAAGAATGCAGTACTGATACATACTACAGCATAGGTGAACCTTGAAAACAGCATGCTAAGCAAAACAGGCCAATCACAAAAGGCCACATATTGTACGATTCTATGATTTATACGAAACGTCCAGAATAGGCAAATCTGTTGAAACAGAAGCATTAGTGATTTCCTGGGGCTGAGGGGGCTGGGGGCAAATGGGAGCGACTGCTCATGGGCACAGGGTTTCTTTTGGAGTGGTAGAATGTTCTAAAATTGATTGTGATGGTTGATTATACTAAAAACCATTCAATTGTGTACTTTAAATGGATGAATTTTGTGGTGTGTGAATTATGTCAATAAGACTGTTAATTTAGAAAAAACATTCTCCCATCATAAAAATCATATTTTAACTTAGTCTGGAGGGAGCAGAGAGAGGGAAGCAAAGGGACAGAATCAGCCAAGGTGCTGTTCCATGTGGACCCTGAGGGTAAAAGGAGGTGGGACAGATGAGGAGGGAAAGACAGAGCCCAGAAAACTGAATGTACCTCCCAGAAGTGGCTGTAAAGTCCTTGCAGTCAGGGTCCACTCTTTCTCTTCGTTGTATCTCCAGGACTCAGAACAGAGAAGGCCTATTTCTCTGTTGACTGAATGAACGAATGATGATCAAACGAATGAGTGAGCGAGTGCACAGTGAGCTCAAGAATGCGCTTTGAACAATTAGTAATGGTACCTAAACTAGATGACAGATCTGACCCCTCGTTTAATCTCTGTTGTGCTATGTCAGGCAGAAAGTATTACAGTCAAGATGAAAATAACTTCTTGTGTAATGATATTCATATTTTAGCAATTATATTTGTTGAGAATGTTTGAGCGGTGTTTTTTTTATATTTAGCCGTTCTAATAAGTGTGTAATGGTATCTCACTGTGGTTTTAATTTTCACGTCCCTAGTGATGAATGATATTAAATAGCTTTTCAGGTGCTTGTTTGCTATCCATATATCTTCCTCGTGTATATCCACTGCTACCATTGAGTTCAAGGTACTGTCATCGTCACTGTGTTATTGCAACAGTCTCTTAAGTGGCCTCCCGGCTCCCTGCTTCTCCCGTTTAGCACCTTCTCAGCATAAGAGCCAGGAGGATCCTATAAGACCCATGTCAGAGCTTGTCTCTCTTCTGAGTGAAATGATCCAGTGGTTCCTACCTCATTCAAGGTCAAAAGCAAAGTCCTTACAGTGATTTGCAAGATGCTAAACAGTCTGGCCCTGCTGTTACCTCCCTGCCCTCACCTCCCATCTCTCCCGCCATCGCTCTGCTCTGGCTACACTGGCTTGCTTGCTGGTCCTCCAACACCCCAGCTGCTCTCCCACTTCTGGGCCTTTGGACTCGCTGTTCTCTTTGCCTGGAACACTGTTGCCCAGAGTGTCCTCATAGATCACTAGATTAATGCTTTCAAGTCATCGCTCAAATATCCTCTGCTCTCAACCCTTGCCTGACTGCTTTGTTTTAAATCGTACCCATTTCCCCAGTATTTCCTATCCCTTTTCTGCTTCATTTTACTCCGTATTTTGCTCATTTACTTTGTTCATACTCTGTCTTCCCTCATCACAATATTAGGTAAAGAGGAGGCATGTCCTCTTTAGTCCATACTTGACACGTTAGCAAAAGCAAAACGTGAATTGAATGGCATTGTTCTTCCATTTAACAACTTGGAATGGCTTCCCCTTTGTATTTAGAAAGGCAAATCCAAACTCCTTTCCGTAGTTTATGAGGCCCCGTATAATCTGCCCACTGCCTGTCTTTCCACCCTCTCTCACCCACTCTCCCTCTGTTTCTATTCCCTGGAGCCTCCGTGGTTTGCCTTTAACTTCTCAGACAGGCCAAGGCCTTTGGACAGACATCTACCTTGTATGTAGGTAGGTATGTGTGTTCTTTCTACCTTCCCCACTCTTCCTTTGCTTACCCAGCGCTTTCTCTTTCTTTTGGTTTCCACTTCAGTGTCTCTACTTTCCTAACATATGTTCCACCTCTGTTATTCTCTCACACTACCTTGTTTCTTTCTTTCATGTAACTTATTGTAATTTTTTATCATATGATTATTTGTTTTCTTTTAAAATCTGTCTCTTCCACTGGAATGTAAGTTATTTGAGGGCACAGACTTAATTTTCCTATTCACTTTGGTTTCCAGTGCCCCAGTGCCCAGCATGCAGTTAGGGTCGTAGTAACTGGATAGACAGGTAGGTGAACAGGCAGCCGAGAGTTCTGAAAGTAGACTGCCTGAAGTAAAATTCTCATTTTACCACCTACTACCTGGTGAACTTGAACAAGTTATTTAATATATTCAAGCCTCAGTGTTCTCTTCTGTAAAATGAGGATAGATACCAATTCCTGCTCTCTAGAGTTTTGTAAAATTTGAGGTCATCTATGTTAACCCCCTAGCATAATGCATGACATATAATAATTGTTCAATAAATGTTAATAACTATTCTTTCACTAATGTTATGATTCCTATTCAAGTTCTCCATCCTCATTCCTCTCTCTCCTGACTGTGTTTCATTTTATCTAGTCCCTTTCCAGAGTCATGATGCTAACTGAATATGAGACTTCTGACCAGTGCATAGAAGTGGGGCCATCAGCTAAGATTATATCAATCTACCTTCAGAGCCAGTTATTGTTTGGGTTGTTATTTATCAAACATGAGTCATTGTGAATTCTTATTGACCTTAAATTCAATTAAAATCCCTAACGGCACATATCTGCTGACCTCCAATTGGACAGTAAATATAGATATTTGCATTCACCTCTCTGAAACTTGCTCATTTTGGTTTGGGCCTATTTTGTGTCAGCTTGTCCGAACCTTTTGGATTCTGTTTATGACATACCCTCCTAAAAAATTATTCGTCTCAGGTTTATGTCATAAGCAAATTTGATCAGCACAGCAGTGGTGTCCTCGTCAAAGTCAGTGATTTCAACAGTGTGGCACAAAGAGCATCCCAGAGTCCTGTGATCTGCTGCTGAAGACCTCCTTATAGCTTGATACTCTCTATTCTGTCTCCCATATCTGAGGTCCCAGCCCTGAGGCCGCGGATCCATGCTGATCGGGCCACAGAGCTCCGCTGCCTCCCCGAACCCCCACCCCTCTCCCCCAACCCCTGTCCTTGGAAAAGTTGTCTTCCTTGAAACCAGTCCCTGGTGCCAAAAAAGTTGGGGACTGTCATTTCATATAATTTGTTTTAACTGATGTTTAAGAACCAGACATGTTTGTTTTCCTGTTTAAGAACCAGACCATTTTTCTTCTACAAAATAATTCTATTAATAGTCAAATCAAAAAACATTTATTTTTGTACCTACTATGTGTAAGTAGTGTGCTTAGGTACCATTTGAGCCGAGTGAGAGAAGCTTACATTGATGGCAGATAATGAAGAAATTAGGCATGGACGACTAAGAAATCAACGTGCCTCTGTAAATACGGAGCGGATTTGTAGTTGGCAGGATTCAAACCTATGTTGGGAAACTCCCAGTGGACAGGGAAAATTGAAATGGGCCTGCCTGAAATTCCAATTTGTTCATCTAAATAATCTGGATAAATGGGCTAAATTGGAAATTTGAGTAATCAGAGTCTATAAAAAACATTTTTGCAGATTTCTCCTATTCATTCTACTGACCTACTTCCCATTTAAAAGTGTTTTCTCCTAATCATTACCTTATATCTATCTGTTCTATGCCTTTTTTTTTTTTTTTTACGAAAATGGGTGAAAGCAAGAATTATGTTAGTTTTCTAGTTGTCACAGCATATAAATTCAGTAATATATATGGAAGTGTTTTCTAAACTATGAAAAACTGCGTACATACATAGGACTGTTAGGATTGAATAGATGGTCAATAAATTGAAGAGATGAATTTACTCATTTGTATGTGGAGGCTGTTAATTTAAAAGAACTACACTCAAATATTTATTAACTAAAGCATCTATTTCACATTTGGGAACTGCTTGCTAAAATTAGTTAGAAAATATAGGTTGTTTTTTGAGTTAAAATGAAGTACAATAAATTCTTAAGTTCCTCAAATAGAATTTTACAGAAATATTTATATAACCCACAGCTAAAGTGAATTTTCTAAAAACTCCCCATAAGGTGAGATCACGTACATCATGTCTCAGTACAGAAGGATTTTTTTTTTCAATCAGTTATGTCTCTATAAATAAACCTAGTTTTGTTGTTAAAATTTGCTGTTTCCTCTTCACATAAGAACATCTCATTAATTTCGGTGAAAACCTTCTAACAAAATAAGGTTAAATTGTCCAGTTTGCCAGTGGAAGAGGAACCATTTTGTGTTACCAACGAGCAGAGTAACAGCTAAGAGGTAAGTTGAACATAGACATGCTGTTTAGATGGTCGGAATATTTTGAATCCAAGCATAAGGCTTGTTACGTTAGGTAACAGCCTGTAGATGTGAATGCTTTAGGTATACTTTTAGTAATTCTCTACCTCTCCTACTTTCTTTAGGACTTTAGAGCCAGAGCGTTGATATTGATGTTCTTTGTAGTCAGGTACACCAAGGAGTAACAGAAACTGGGCAGGTAGGAAGGTAGAAACAGAGGTGTCCTCAGAGAGGTCCAGTATATTTGTACAGGGAAGAAGAGGAGGTGTATTCCATCGTCTGCACTGTTGAGTGATCCAGACTGCATAGATGAGGTTTACTTTTCTCAGTTGTTTGAAGTTGATTGAATGAAAAATTGAAATATGATTTCCTATAAAATACAATCATTCAGTTTGAAGTGAAAGGCTGGGAGATCTTGAATGGATACAAACATTTGAGTTTTCTTGGTTTGAGAGAAGAAAAATATTTTATTTTGCCCCAGCACCTGTACCAAACAGTGATATTTATAAATATCAAACCTAAGAAGATGTATTTTTTTCCTCTAAATTAAGAGATAATACATGTGATCTTAGGATGCTAGTTATAAAAAAAGGAGTCTGAGTCTTAAATTTGTTCTAATTGTCAAAGATTGACAGAGTGTAACTAACCAGAGAATATACAGAGTATAAAGAAAAACTTCTTGTTGAATAACAGTTGTCAGAGGAGAAACAGATGATGTGTTTTCTTTACTGCATTTAAAAATTAATTATTGCCAATAGAAGCTCGTTTTTTGCTTGTAACCGAGTTAGCGTTGTGTTTTGGCATTATTCCACATTTGAAGGGAAATGAGTATCGGCAAAGAGTCTGGAGCCTGGGTTCTAGGACACAGTTGGGTGGGCTTCGGTGAGCAGTTTAATGTCACCAGTTCCAGTGTTCTCATCTGCAAAGTGGGGGGATAGATTAAGATGACAACTAAGGTGTCATCTATCTCTAACTGTGTGGCCTGTGTTTTTTTTTTTTTTTTTAAACAAAGAAAATCTCAAAATACACAGGGGAGTTTACTCCCAAACGTTTTTGGACCTTTTAGATGGCCGCACACCTCAGAAAAAAAATAGAACCAGCACAATATTTATGGAAGAGGAATTGTATTTGCTAAATTAAAAAAATGTACATTGAAGTCTTGAAAGTTAGGTACAAAATAAGGCATAAGTTTCCTCATATATTCCTTCAGGAACCAGAAGATTTCACTGATTATTTTCCAGACAACTTCTATAAAAGTAATATTGAGTATAAGAGTTTTAATTTGTGGTAGTAGAAAAGGAATAAAAATTTGTGCACTATGTAAGAGACAGAATAATTTTGCCAGAATTGCCTGTTGTTCTAGCTGAGAATAAATGGGTTCACACAATAACTTTTAATAGCTATTACTGTAAAATTATGCTTCCTATTGGAGTAGTAGCAGACTATCTAAAACTTTGGAAATTGTGATTTCATAGTTATCAGTGCTTTTATATCTACACTAACAATTTTTTTTGGCTTTGAAGAGTATACCTAAATACATATATATAATATCTGTGAGAATTTTACATTTGAAGCATAAGTGGAAAGTACAGGAGATTTTTAAAAATTCCATATTGCAATGCCCTTTAGGCTGCTTTTCATTTAAGGAAATATTGTCAATTTTGAGCGAACTTTCTCGAAAACTATTTATTTAATTTAGGTTATGAATAGTATCCTTGTTATATTTTAAATATTTTCAATCTCATAGTGAGAACTTGAAAGCATTGTAAATACATTTAACAATAAAAAATGTATTTTCTAAACTGAAAATAAATAATAAACTTCATATGTTTAAATTTACTTATAAAGTTTTTCCAAGGCAAAATTAGTTATAACTTTAGGAAGAACAACATTTGCAGTTAATTTAAATTGATTTTGTTTTTATATATAGTGAAAACATCTTTATCTTACATGAAAATGCTTTTTAGTCTCTCGTTTATTAGGATTGTTTTAGTATGGTTTTTATATTTAGTCTTGTTTTTTATTGGTGTTTAGTCATATTTCTACAAATAGGAAATGCTGCAGTAAAACCAATGCTGTAATTAGTAGTAGGCAATGTGGCCAAAGTTATTTTATATTTTGATATATTTTCAATTGAATTGTTCTGTTGGCAAATGTCAATAGCTTTAATGTACAGAGATAAAATGAACAAAATTATTCCAAAATAGAGTAATGTAATGTGAACAAGGTGGTTAGACTTCATTTAACACGAATCCTGGAGCCTTAATATTAATGGTTATAAGACATTCCCTGCTATAAATTTTTATAAGAACTAAATAAGAGTATCATAATAATTTCTATTATTTACTGTAGCCCAGATGATTATAAATTTGAGGGGGAAATAATGTGATAAATTAGATGAATTGCTCCCTCGTTCCCTCCCCCTCTCCTTCCTCAAAAATAAATAAATAAATAACTATAAAAGAAATTAGATGAATCATTGGACTTGCTCTTTTATCAAAATGATAGGGAATTAGTTTATACTTTAATAGTTGTGAAGGACAAGAAAGCCAGTGAGGAGAAGAATGAGATAGATTGGATATTACACATATATAGTTTATGTGTGTATATGTGTATATAAATATAAAATTATCTGGCCATCTGGATTATATATGTGTGTGTGTGTATGTAATGTCTGGCATATAGCAGGCACATAGCATGTACTCAAAAATATTTATTTTGTTGAATTGAGGGCTTAGAAAGGAATTGTTTAAGGGAATAAATTAAGTTTTCTTCCCTAAATTGGAATAACTTTATTATATTTTATTTTTGCTTCGGATGATTTTTCTTAGCTGATAATAAAACTGTTTGCAAATGATGATAAAATTCAACAACTGTAATAAGCATTCCGTTTATTATGCTGTGCTATGTTTTCCTGTGTTTGGGATAACTATTTATAGATTATTTTTCTTTGATAATTCTTCTATCTACCAGCTCTTGTAGTTATTAGATTGCTCTTCTTTAATAAGAGAGAAAAGTGTGTTAAACAATTTCTTAGCCTTTGAAAAGACCACTCTTTTTATATGTGGATGTCCCATCAGAAAAGAGGTCTTTCTGTTTTTATTGCAGTTCATTTTGAGAGAAACAACTCCAGGTTTATTTTTCTTTTGCATGTGGTTATGGTAGCAAGCAAAATACTTTTGAAGTGCCTTCAAAAAGATTAGGTCAGGGTTAGGTGTAACTTTTTTTTTTTTTTTTTTTGACGTGAAGTAAATTTAGAGTTGCTATAAAAATTTTAAAAAGAATTATGCTAATTTGTTGACAAACACAGGTCAAAGACTCCTGTGCATTGGTGACTCTTTCCCCAGAACCAGTGGGGTCATCTTCACCAGCCACCCTCGGCTGCCTGTCTGCCAGAGCATCGTGGCTCATTCTCAGCGAAGAATGGAAGGAGTCAGTTTCTTCTCAGCTCCTTTTTTAACTACTATCCCAAGGGTTATTTCATTATATAGCATTAGAAGTTAATTCTAATATATTACATATAGATTTAATATATGTATGCATAGATATAAAATGTATTATCATATTAATATATTATAAAATCTATGTATATATTTAATTATATATAAATATACATGTATATAAAGTTAATCTTATATATTAACATTTTAAGTGGAAAATGATTTCTTTTTTATTAAATTGGAATGTCAAGTATATTGCTGACATAAATTTCCTTCTAGAAAATAAGTAGCCAGATGTTAACTTTTTTGAACCTTTCTTTGTTTTAAAAGTTATAACGTAAGGTGGTTATAGCACATGAAAGGATTCCCTTTATATGAACACTGAGCAAGGGAATATAGGTCTACGTTAGTCTTTTTAGTTACATTCTCTCCATAAACAGTGTTATTAGACCATCATATTTAAATGTCCCAATATAGCATTTTATAATATGTGCAGAGTGAATGCTATAGGACTACCAGTTTTGTAAAACGAGGAACTGCCAAAGATCCAAAGTGTTTTGAGTTTATTAACTCCATTAACGTAGCTTTTGTGATATAGCGATAAACAAAATATAGAAATATTCTCTTGGATGATAATTCATTTAGGTGGATTTGTACACGATTGAGCACCATTGCTGGGACGTTTTTACTTGTAGATTTCAGTAGTCTTCCAGCAGTCAGTTATTACGGATACAGTCAACCCTCAGTTGGGTGAGAGGAAGAGGTGGTGTTAAGAAGCTCTTTTCACATCTTTGCAGTTGCATCGGACCTTTGGCATTTGTGGGGACAAACCTAGGATCTTCACAAATGATAGCAAAAGCAATTAATTCCTCACACTAAATATAATAAAGTATAACTGACCCCTTCAACCTCTACAATGTTTATAAACATAGAACAAAAATTATTTGTGATATTTGTGAAGCTATTGAAATAAATCCTACTGCTAATATAAACTCAATATATTTCATTCCAATAGGGTGACATTTCAGGAGGGGGTTATGTTCTAATTCAGCTCGAAAGGCAAATATTCCATATGATTATAATTATCAAAATTACTCTTGAGAATTTCATAAATTGTTCATAATTTAAGAGTCTACATGGATTTACATGTATTGATTTTTTTCTTTCTGAGTCAGGCTCTTGCTCTGTTTCCCAGGCTAGAGTGCATCATGGCTCACTGCAACCTCAAACTCCTGGGCTCAAGCAATCCTCCTGCTTCTCCTCTTCCCAAGTAGCTGGGACTACAGGCACGTGCCATCACACCTGGCTAATTTTTCTGTTTTTTTGTAGAGACAGGGTCTCACTCTTGCTCAGACTGGTCTTGAAGTCCTGACCTCAAGCTATCCTCCTGCCTTAGCCTCCCAGAATGCTAGGATTATAGGCATGAGCCAGCACGCCTGGCTGATATATATATTGATTTTATATTCATTTAGACCCATATACTCTACCACATTGGAGATATTCATATACTTTCTCAAAAATTTTAACTTATATCAGATTTTCCTTCCATTATTGGGATAGATTGCTGCTTATTCAGACAGGAACTAAATAAATAAATTGGCTTGTGTCTGGGAGTGCTTTCGTTTGAAACATACACCTGTTTCTTAGATGAAATTACACATAATGTGGTCGAATGTTCATACCTTGAGAGGTACACACGTATTGTGACTGACCAAGAGCTCAGTAGATTCACGTCTCACTCTTCGTATTCTCCATGGTGTTCACTCATTGAGTTGAATGGTGGGTGGAGTCACCCACACTTTTTCCATTTTTCTCTTGCTGTTACACATTGCAACTCGATTATATAGTCCTGTTGCAGTAATAGTAACTGTGAACCATCTGATTCTGTGATCATAATGACTTGAAGACAGGAATGAAATGTACCACATAGCAGGGTGATATATTGCATCTCCTGAGGGCCACTGACATCTAACTCTAGAGCAGAAACAGAGGACCTTCAAGGTAGAAAACGAAGGATACAACCTGGGCAGGAGGCAGGCGTGCTTCTGAAGTGGTAGATCCTTTCTTAACCTTGTGATTCATGGCTGTCATTGATAGTTCAGCTATTGATACATTTTCTGATACTGAACCAATGCAAGATTTGTTCTCAATGTTCAAACTCCACCCCATTGACAGATGATAACTGGTGTGGTCAACAACTAGGAGATTTATATATTTCACTCCATTATTTTAAGAATTTTCTATTTATTTCAGCATTGTCTTCTTTAACTCTTCCTCTTTTTACCCACAATTTTGGGTTGTCTTTATCCATTTCAGTCTATGATCTGAACTTGCCTTTCCCGATCACTCTTAGTCATGTTCACAATACCTTAACAACTCTTTCGCAATGCATTGTTTGAAAAATGTATCACTTCTTTTTTTATGACTCTCTAACAATCACATCTTATTTCAGATTTTCCCTCATCCAGGATTATCTTAATGTTCGTTTATATTGCCAACAATACTAAAATCCTAACACCAGCAGACATAAAAGGTCAAGATCTTCTATCCATGTTGTTTACAGTGTGAATGTGTAAGCATACAATGCCTTGAACATGGTTAATATTTTACCCTTTTAGAACACTGAAAGAGTATGATAGATTTAGGGGCAAAAATGTTACCTCAATATTTTAAAGAAAAAAAATTGCTTCCTATATGACTGGCCTGAAACCAAGCCCTTTTTCCATGTTTAGCAAACATAAAGTGTTTACTAAACCAATCTAAAAAAGCAGTGATATCACCTGAATTACTTTTTGTAAACTGACCACAGAGCTATAATGATTCTTATTTTTGTCCCTGAATCTCCTGGCATGACAGAACAGTGACGTAAGTTTGGCTTAACCAAAAAGTCTGCTGTATTTTCACAATGTAATGGAATCAGCTTGAGATCAAACGTCTTAAATTCTTCTCTTCTTTAGACACATACTTTTAGAAAAGCACTTCTTCTCTATCATAGTCCCATCTCATCTGTTTTGAACACTTGTTTTGGCTGAGAGCTACTTTAGCTCTGAGAAAGTGCTTCTGAATTTAAGTGATCAGTTGATGCCACTTCTCTTAGCATTGTGTAAAGGAAAAAAAGTTTCTGAAAATTCTTTAAAGAGTATTTGCTTAAAGTAAGGATTGATTCAATAGCCACATTAGAAGCAATTGGAAAACTGAAAACTTTCACAAAAATGTTCTGTATTTTATTGGGAAGGTTGAAAGGTCCAGTCCCACATTGATTCTTATGCTGGAGTTGATCCTATTGTAAAAGTTACCGACTGTGGGACTTGAGGCTAAGCAAATCCAAGCATAAGAACTTCTTCAAGTCCCTAATCCTAAAGTCTCATGGAAAAATGCTTCTTCAGACTGAATGATGACCAGGGTTTTGCAAATTTAGATCCTTGTGTTCGGCAGTATGATACATGATCCATATCATCTGAGTTATATCTTCTCCTGTCTCTGTCTTATTTATGTCTTCTATTTACATCAAATTGTAGGGAGGTTATAGAAAACAGATTGTGTCATTTCTTTGTTACCTGTTACATCTAGGTTTGTTTAGGGAGACAATATGGTATAGTGGAAAGATTATGGGACTCGAAATCAGACTGACTTCATTTTGAATCCCAGCTCTGCCACTGTATAATCTTATATAAGTTGCTTAACATCTGTGAGCTTCAGTTTTCTCATCTGTAAAGCAGGAATAAGATACTTATTTTTACAATGTTGTCATGAACACAGAATGAAATTTTAAAATACAAAATGCTAAGACAGTGCCTGGCACATGGTAAAGCACTCAAAAATGATAGCTGGTGTCAGTGTTACTCTTAGGCCCACAATAAAAACATATTAAATCAATGTTATGTGCCATCAACAATAATAACCAGGAAAAGGATTTCTAGAATGGTATCAGCAGTTTTCTACATCTGCCACAGTAAAGAGGACAATCATTTTTGGCTGTTTCTAAAATTACTTACTACTTATGATAGCCTTTTATTCACATAGGCAGATTCCCCAAGAGTCTAGTTTGGAGAGTGAGACTTAGAAATAATTTTGCTATATTCTATAACAGTGCCATCCAATAGAATTTTCTGTGACAATAAAAATATTTTATATCTGCAGTGTCCAATATGGTAGCCATGATCACCGTGGCTATTGAGCATTTATACTATGATTAATACAGTCGAAGAATGAAATTTTCCATTTTACTTAGCTTAAATTTAAGTACCCAAAGGTAGCTAGTGTAGATCTAGGAAAAAATTTATCAATGATTTGATAAAATCAATCTTAATATCTACAAGTTAATAAAAGTATCTACTGGTGAATACTACATGTCCAATGAGTACACTTTTTTATACACACAGAACTTGATAGAAACTATTATTTCCCTCTTACGTGATAGATTGTTGTTTTGCTTCAATTTTCAGTATTATGTATTACCTTACTTTTTGTAATATATTCTACAAATTTGTTCATTGGTTTCTGAATGATAAATCCACATTGTCAAAATCTGCCAGCTTCAAAGCTACAAGTTCTTCCTCCTAATTTGCAAAGACTACCATTGAATTATTATATTAATAGTTTCTGTATGCTTCTTTTCCTTTCCAGGCACAGTTATCCTTTTGAATTAAGATGATACATAATTTTTCAAATGGGTTTTGCATTCATTTGTTTGGATATTTTTTTTAGGGAGTCAAAAGAAATGTGTAATAGAATTTCTCTTAAAGAAACTCTTTATTTGGTTCTACTTAATTTTTATAAAAATATATATTTTTTAATTATCTGAAGTAGAGAATGCTTTTCTAATTGTAGGATTGTGAAATCAATTTTCTAGATTCAAGCCAGAAATTTTTTTAAAGAAGTAGACTAGAATGAAAAGAAATAGTAAATACTATAGTGCATCACACATAGTAAGGATTAATATTGTTTCATGAAGTCCTCGTTACATCTGTACATGTATATGTAAGAGTGTGTGTGTGTCTCTGAATTGGGATGTAAAATGGATTTCTTACTATGGATTTTGCTAAAAACAAAAAAAGTTTGAAAGTCATTGCATAATTCAAGGTATGGTGTGGAGGAGGCAGTAAAGTCAGAAGATCTGGTTCAAGGCTTGGATAGTCTTCTCTGGAGAATTATTTTAATGTCTTTGACCCTCAATTTCTTATATGTATATAAGGGATACCTGCCCTGTATGTTTCATGCAGTTGTTTCAAAGATCAATTAAATTCTAACGTAATATATAGTTGTAATACTCCTTATTCCTTTTTTTTTTTTTTTTTTTTTTTTGTTGAGACAGAGTCTCACTTTGTTGCCCAGGCTAGAGTGAGTGCCGTGGCGTCAGCTTAGCTCACAGCAACCTCAGACTCCTCTGCTTAAGCGATCCTACTGCCTCAGCCTCCCGAGTAGCTGGGACTACAGGCATGCGCCACTATGCCCGGCTAATTTTTTTTTTTTTTTTTTTTTTCTATATAGATTTTTAGTTGTCCATATAATGTCTTTCTATTTTTAGTAGAGACGGGGTCTCGCTCAGGCTGGTCTCGAACTCCTGACCTTGAGCAATCCACCCGCCTCGGCCTCCCAGAGTGCTAGGATTACAGGCGTGAGCCACCGCGCCCGGCCCTCCTTATTCCTTTAAAGTCAATAATTTTATATTGACAAAACGCAGTGGCTTACACCGGCAATCATTTATGTTCATGTTTATGATTCTGCAGGTCAAATGAGATTTGGCTGATTTATGCTGTATTTGACTGGGTATTTCTGCCTCAGGTTTTAGGTTGTTTGGGCTGTGGTGTGGGCATGGTTTTGTTTCACATGTATTCTTTCTGTCATCTAGGCTGAAAGGGCAGCAGCTACCTAAGGCGTTCTATTCTCATGGAGAATCAATAGAACATCAAAGCAAAGCCATACTACATAAACATATTTATGATTGCTGCTTATATTATAGCCCTGCAAATTCCATTGGCCAAATGAAATCATTTGCCTAAACCCACAGTCAATGGGGAGAGGCAGTGTATTCCACTCTCCAGTGGAAGGTGGATAGGAGTGAATAGTTGCTGAACAATAATCTAAGCTATCATATTACCCCCAAACTATTAAATCCACACTTTTGTTAACAGCCTCATTCTCAAATATAAAAAGACAGCCAAGTATTAGCATGTGTTTGAGGAACGCCTAAAACATAATGAAGCGTCTAAAACAGACAAACAGACAAAAAAAAAAAAAAAAAGAAACTGAGGCAACATATTACAAGTAGAGAACATTTAAAATACTATGTATTCTAATATTAATAGATGAGAAATTGTACCCGTAAAATAAAATTAGCATGCTGTTTAAAAGGGTCAATGGAAATAAGAAATAGTTCATAGAAATGAAAAATATGGTAGATATTTTTTTCTTAAATTCAACAGGCTTAAAAGATGAAGTAAAGGAAATCTACCAGAAGTTAGAATCAGAAGATAAAGAGATGGAAAATATAAGAAAATTAGGTAATCAATCCAACAGAGCCAACAACCGAGGTCCAGGCGTTCCAGGAAGAGGAAGTACTAAAATGTGTGGCATCAAAATATTTTAAAATAGTAATATAAGAAAGTATCCTCAAACTAAAGAAAACAAGCCTCCAGATTGAAAAGGGCTCACTGAAAACTCAGCATAAAGAATTTTAAAAGGCCCCATTCTAAGGTCCAACATTACAAAATTTTTAAATGACAGAGAAAAAGGCATGATTATAAAAATTTCCAGAAAGAAAGAAGCAAATCACAAACCAAGTATTAGGAATCAGAATGGCATAGGGCTTTTCATGTAATATTAGAACCTTGAAGTCAGTGGAGTAGTCCCTTAAAAATCCTGAGTGAAAATGAATTTCAAAATAGAATTTTATACCCAGCCAAATTATTGAGCATATGCATAGAATAACAGCATTTTCAGACATGCCAATACTAAAACAATATGTTTTCCATGTGCCTTTTCTTATGAAAGCTACCTGGAGATTATACTTGAACCAAAAATAGGAATAAATTGAGAAACAGGACGACTTATGACCCAGAAAACAGGGAACTATAAAGGAACACGAGAAAGGCTTACCCCAAGACAGAGATCAACCAGGCCAGATGTGAGGCACCAAGAAGCATTTTTAAGAAACTTATAATTTGTCTGACGTGTTTGGTTATTTGAAACAATATTATCGATGGGTGTTTGACAGATCTGTTTGAATACCTGGTATACAATGTCAGTTACCTAGAAAAACAAACCATTAAAAATCAGGCAATTCTAGTATAAAATAGTGTATAAGAAAATTAATTTGAAGAAGGTATTGCTTGTCTCAGTCGTGAACAAATTTTCCATACTCATTATAATGTAAATGGATTACTGACTAGTGATTTAACCAAAACTATTATATGGGAGCATGAGGTGGGTGTGTAGGGTGAGTGGTGTAAGAGACCTAAGTCGTTACCTGTCTTAATGTAGGAAGTCCATGTATAAAGTTTAACATTGCAAAATCAGGAAATAGCAATATAAGTTTGTCATTTAAAAATATGAAGATAAAGATCAGAAGAGTTGATAGTGTGTGCCATTAGGGGGGTTAAGTTTGGAGATGAATGAATGGTAGAGCAGGGCACTGGTCTTCCTTGTCATGAGCCATTTAGTACTGTTTGGCTTAAATTAGGTGCGTTACTTTGACAAAAAAAAAAAAAAAACTTAATCAGTAATAAAAATAAAGTTGCATATGTCCATGGTAAAGAAAAGTACTTCCTACAGTGTAGAAGGATATAAATGAACAGTAACAAGTCTGCCTTTCCCGATATTCCAGCCCTAGCACTATTCCCTGGAGGTAACCACTTTTAACAGTTTCGACCTTTGGTTGTTCTGGTCGTTGTATTCATGACTTGAAGCATATCTTTTGGTAAGGTGTAAAGCTATCTGGACCTGCCTTTGCCTCGTTAGCCAAAAGATGGCCGCATCAAACCGCACTGTGGGCATGCAGGTTAATAGTGTACTTTGAGAATAATGTACCATTGGCCTAGGACTGTTGTTGGTCTTTCATCCCTGAGCCACTTGTACAGCCAAGGAAGCAGCCCTGACCTACTTGGGTGAGGCAAAGGGTTATCCTGCCAGTGGGAGCATGACATTTCTGGCAAGAGATTTCTCTTCTAACTGTTGGACTTGGTGCCATGGCAGATTTTCCTGACTCAGGGAGTGAGTGTGGCACCCTGGGCCAGCTGGTTAGATTATTTGTTGATTTTGATTATCTGCACCAATAAGCTCTTTTGCTGGCACGGATAATCAGAAGCAGGCAGTAATTTTCCATCTCCCTAACAAAAACGCTTTGCACATTTTTATATTACAATTGATAAAGTTTGAGTCGGTTTTCACCAAGATGCTGCTTTATTGAGGAAGGGGGAAATTTTACTGAATTAAATCGAGAACTCTTTAAGGATAGTCATATATTCTTGGGTCATTTTTTCTTATCACTTTGCTGTTCTTAAAAGATAGAGGGGAAAAAATCAGTGATAATGATGATACTAGCTATCTTTTATTCAGCTCTTACGATGTGCTAGGCACTCTGTTAAGTACTCATCATCTAATGTAATCTTCACAATAGTCTTAGCAGCTTGCTACAGTTATCACTCCCATTTTAGACTAAAGAAACTGTATAATAGTTCAGTGACCTGTCCAAGGCCACAGAAAAATGTCAGAGCTGTGTCTGAAGTCCTGATCTTAGACCCATGTTCTTCTTTACCTCTGTGTTTGTCTTTCAATGCAAGCTCTGACTTTTTATTATGTGAAAATAAAAAGGTAGCTGATTTATACTTAAAACTGAATTAACAGGGTAAAGTACATATGTTATTGTTGCATAGTGCTTATAAAAAATTTTATCTTTTAAAAAAAGTTTGGAATTTACTTTCTATTTCTATCATTCTTTTGTATTCTCTCAATTCAAAATTCTGGAGTCATCTTTGGTCTTCTGATTCTTCTCCTTTTATTTCCATAAAACCATCGTGTTCTCTTTATATTTCTGTTTTAAGTCCCTCCACCCCTCATGTCTAGAATACTGCAACTATCTTTTCACAGTCTGCCTTCTGCCATTCTTTGCCACCTTAAATTGATTGTGCACATTGACCCAGTTTTTGTAACCTCAACTTCTCTTCTATTACATACCTGTTTAAAGTGTTAATGTCTCCCCATTATCTATAAGAAAAGTGCAGCTTTATTAATCTACAATTCAAGACCTTTCATAATGTGATCTAATCTATCATTCCATGAGTTTCTGTGTCCTTACCTTCTTTCTTACTTTTCTTGCCCATAATAATATATCTCTCATCTGGCTACTGAGGCATGAATTTTCTCTACAACTCATTTGGTATTTTTATATGCTTTGTATTTTGTTAGTCTTTTTGTATGTATATATCTCATTTACCAAGATGAATTGTTAACTCCTGAGTGTAGAGATGGAAACTCTCTGAGTTTATAATATTTAGCATAGTTTCCTGCATATAGCACTTGGTAAAAAAGAAAATAATGAATGAATTTTTGAAGTTTTAAAGTCAACATGTAATTCTAATTCTATACTTCTTTGTTTTTGTTAATTTTATAAATGTTAGATAAGAAAAATTTCATAGACTTTTCTATCATGTTTTTTATCTCTTAGTCATATTTAATTATATATTGGAAATATATTGGTATAACTTAATAACTTAAAATATTTTAAAGAAATAAGTCAGTTTCACTTAGTATTCCAATCTGAAAGATATAGAAAATTTACTGTAAATGAAAGTGATATACTTATTATCATATAGGTTTAAAAAAACAATATTTGAGAACTCATAAGTTATGCTGCTGATAATGTACAGTTTTGATAAATTGAATATTTATAGTGTTATGAATATAAGAAAAATATAAATGAATTATTTATCTTGCATGATGTAAATATAACTGGAGATTGTTCAGAATATCAAGTAATGACATGAAGAAATTTGAAATGTGTTTAAAGCACTCTACTTAGGTATGATTTTGTTTTTCAAACAGAGATTGCATTTTTGTGTATCAAAATTGCTTCTTGCTTTCTGCTGAATTTGAAATGTTTCTGCCATTTCTTCTTTTTGTTTTTCTTATTTTAATAGCCTAAATATTTTTTAAATGTTTATCTTTTTATTTTCATTGCTTAATTTTATAGATTTTCTATGATAAATAACTATTTCTACTTTAATATATAAATTATTTAAAACTATGTTCTATATAAGGCATTTTTGCTTTGAAATATTTGAGTTTCAGTAAGATAAGGATAATTTCATCCTGAAACCAAAGAATCAGCTATCATAGATTTCGTATATTTGAGATGTTCATATTTATTAGTCTTAGAGGGCTTTTGTTGTTTTTTTAAAACGCAAATTTTAATGTAATATTATTTTAGCTCAGAAATCTCATATACTCTTAATGCTTAAAGAAAGATTCTATGCTGTATTTTTTCCCATATTATTCTTTCCAAATAATATTGAACATTATAATGGTGCCATATTTTATACCTTATATTTTTCTAAAAGATATCTCAAATTATTTTAACCTTTAATTTGGTTTTCAAAACATCTAAATGGAACCATAATCCATCTTTCAGAATAAGAAGTCACATACTTGATGTAAATCACTGCGTGTGTCTGTCTGATTGAATCTCAAACAAAAACGTTACATGTTTAAGGTAGTGGCATTTTAAAGGGAATGAGTCTGGGATCGAAAGTGCAATTATCCATTTTGACTACTCTCATGTAATCATTTTATTTTTAAAATTAGCCTTAATTTTACAATCCAAAAAAACCTCACTCGTGCATTTTTTGGATGTGCTAATTCCCTTTGTCATGAAATGGAAGCTAGCCTAAATTTTCTAATAATTTTTCATCACATTAAAATTCATGGCAGAAATAAAAACGAGCTGATTTTGAATTCAAGTGCACATATTTTATATGGATGCTTTCCTCCCTTCTTGCTACCTAAGGAAATGGAGAAATTGAGGATGGAACTGAGTGCAAGCAAGCAGCACTTGGAACAGGAGCAGCAGAAGGCAGCCCGGGCCAGAGAGGAGTGCCTGAAACTAACAGAACTGCTGGGCGAATCTGAGCACCAACTGCACCTCACCAGGTACTCCCTAATCCCATTATGCACCGGAGCAACGATTTCATTCCACTGATTTTTGCCACAGGCTTCCAAACAGTTGTTAGAGTTAGTCTTAGTCATTCAATTCACACACAGCTTTCAGGCATATTAAGAAAAGTGGAGATGTGGTAAGCAAAACACCCAGACATGTGAATGATAAGTGTGGCAGGGAATTACTGATATATTACAGAACCTTTCATCTACAATGCTCAAATATTTAGGTGATTCTCTATCACTGTAAGCAAAATGACATATTTCTCCTACCACCACCCCTACCTCTCCTGTTAATTCTATGTCTAATGAAAATGTTGAACTGACGGATCTGAGGAATTTATTTAGGAAAATAATAAAAAAACTGTTCAGTGGTTAAAGAGACAAAAAAAAAAAAAAAAAAAAAAAAACACCTAAGATGCAAATTGAAGTGGAACTGATACAAAATAAAGAATCTGCATCCTAAGGAGGTGTAAAATTTAGAGATGAAATTGATTGGCATTGTTCATGTTCAAATCATTATTAGAACCAGGTTTACACCATTAAAGTTCAAATTAGTTTGTTTCCATAATGAGATCTTGTGATGTGATCATCAATGTCATAAACTTTAGTAAACATATAGCTAAGCCCTAAATTGCAGTAAGACTTTTTAGGTTACCAGTATTGTGAATTTGCTGTATTGGAAACACACACATACACACACACACACACACACACACACACAAATACATACAGAGAAAAATTCAAATAGAGATAGTAGATATTTCACTTTACCACTTATAGTCATTTATAAGCGATTTCTTCTCATTTTGAATTTTAGTACGATTTTTCAATTTCAGACCAAGTCTTTGAGTTTTTCCAGTACTTAGAGTTTTTTAGAGAGAACTTTGTCTAAATAAACACGTAAGTGTATGATATTTGGTTTGGTTTAGAAATTAGAAAAACACTGGGCTCCCAATCAGAGTAATATGTTGAGTTTAAACTACAAAAGGGGACTGATCCCTTTTACATTAAATATGACAATGTAATTCTGAGCACGGTATGATAACAGATGGAGAAAAGCACCACTTGAACAGCCTGCATTTGGGAAAAAAATATTCTGGAGGTTGGTGAACCTCCCAAAGTTTTGGGTTAGTGTTAAGATGCCTCTGGTTCTGTTAAAATCAAACTTTGTTAAAAAACATTTTGTTATGATGATATTCCAAACGATTTGACACCATCCCTTTTAAACAATGAAAGAAAAACAGAGGAAAGAAAGAGAGAGAAAGGAAAGGAAGAAAATAAATCATTTATACATGTATGATATCTGGGGAAAAATCCCAATAGATGAAACACTTTTAGGAGAAAAAAATGCTTAATACTGCAGAATAATAGCTGTTCTTTTAATGCCCAATTATCGTAATTGTAGAACTGAGAACAATGTTAACATAGTTCCTGTGGTTATTTAATCTCAGAAGTTTCACAATTTAGCTTCATCATGGTAATGTTAATAGTCTTTCTTTTCGGTCACACTTCTATTCAGAACTAACCGTTTGTGTGCTAAGCACCACTACACCATAGAAATAGGACAGCTTTGAATGTCTCAGTGTGGCTGAGCTTCAGTAAATAAATATTAACGCTGGTGTTGCCCCTTTTGCCATTCTGTCTTATTCAGAGAGTTAATTTCTGAAGTCAAAGTCTGTAGAGAGTTTTCCTGTGCAGCATCAATTTGTAGTGTTTGACAAGATCAATTTCTTGCAAGCAGAGCATATTAAGATGCAGTAACTGCTGAAAATGGACGAGTGGTAACTAATTCCTTTGTTCTTAAGAAAAAGGGTTTTGCTTGGTTCTGTAGAAAGCTTTTTTTTGTGTTAAGCTTTATTTACACCAATTCTATGAAAATTTAAACCGAGTTTTATAGGAAATAAAACTTAATTATCTATTTGCTAAGTGCAGTACTCTTTTGTAAGCAGTTTATGCTTAGTCTATGTTCGTATTTTATAAAATCTACATCCATAAATTTAAAGATGACAATTAGAAATGCAAGAAACTGTGCATACCTCTCTTTTGTACTGAAAATGTGACTTGGTCATTGAGCTTACTATTTCTGATATACATTACTTTTTTTTTTTTTTTTGAGTTTGCCACCCCTCACCATTCTTTGTTGATTCAGTATACTCAGGTGTGTCACTAAAAAACATCGTGTCTTTCTTTTTCAGTGTAGATCAGCTGAAATACATAACTCCCACATGATAGCACCTTACCATTCAGCCCCAACTTAAAAATTTCAAATGGCATATTCTAAACACAGTTTAAAATTGAATGTGCAAACTGTGTTATAAAGTAACGATGAAATAAGGATCCAAACCTTCAGGGGCAAAGAAAATTTAAAAACTGGAGTGGAAATCAGTAGATCAATTTGAAAGAAAAATAGTCTACCACTTTTTTTTGGTGTTTCTCCTTATTGAATTTAAATTGGATTTAAAAATGGAAAACAGAAATTCAGCATTTGTTGAAGGACCCAACTGGTGAGTGTAACATTCACTTAGTCAACAAATATTTATTAAACTCCTACTATCTTTTAAGTACTTTGCTTGGCCCTAGGCATAGAGAGAAAATTAAGACTCAGTTTCTACCCTTAGGTTGCTGGCACTGCAATTATAATAGAGAATGACAATAGTGCAATGATAGAAGTACAGATCACCACAGGAGCACAGAGAAAGGAGAACCGGCTCACTCTGCACTGGAGGTGAGGGTGGTAGTCAGGGAAAGCCGGTCGTGAAAGGGGATAGTGGGAGGTGATAGTCAAGGAGGAGGAGACGTTTGGCAGCAATCTTGATTAATGAGTTCATGAATAGGAGTTCTCAAAGTGGAAGATGGTAGGGTGGGGGTACCCAGGTAGAGGGACCAATATATGCAAAGACATAAAGATGGGAGAAAACATAAACTCTACAGATAAGTTAGGTGTTTGATAGGCGAGAACACTGGAAAGGGCAGCGGGGACCAGAGGAAGAGCCTCGTGGGCCATACTCTGGAGCCTGGGTCATTCTGAGAGTAATGGGTCACTCTGGATGCATTTTAAGCAGAGCTGTCAACATGGTCAACTTTCCGGGTTGGGACCCTGACTCAGACAGCAGTGTGGAGAGTGAACTTTGAGAGTTGGTGTAGGACACAAGAACACCAGTTAGGGCGGGGCCCGCAGTTACAGCCCCTGGGTCTAAGCTGGCCCATCATCTGTTTTTGTAAGACCCATGAGCTAAGAAAGGTTGTTTATATTTTTTATGATTAAAAAAGGGAAAAATAATATTTTGTGACACATAAATATTATATATCATAAATAAAGTTTTATAGACATAGCCGCAGTTATCCTTTATGTATTATGTATGGTACTACCACACCTGAGCTGAATATGATCCTCAAAACCTAAAATATCTACTCTCTGGCCCTTTACAGAAAAAGTTTACCAACCCTCAGCTAGGAGGCTGTTCAAGTTAGAAGTCAAGAGAGCTTGAACTATGACAGATGCAAGCATGTATTTAAAGAAAGTAATTGAAAGGCATCGTGAAAATGGATGGGCTGAGGAAGAGATGACTGACAGGGACCCCAATTAGAATATAAGCACGGTAGTCCAGGGGGACAGTAACAAAGTCCTGGGCTATGGCTGTCCCAGGAAAATGGAAAGGATGTAGATCTTCAAGAGGCATTTAGAGTAGTAAATAAGAGGACAGAATTAAAGGTGACTCTGAGGTTTCTAGCCTAAGTTGACTAGAGGATCCATGATGACAACTAGGAAACTTAAAATAGGTAGCAGAGGAAAATAATACATTTTATGTTGGAACTCAAGCAGAGATGTCCAATGTGGGTTTGGTGTCAGGAGAAAGGTCATGACTAGAGGCTTAGATCCGGATGCTTTTATATAAACATATTAGCTATAGCCAAGGGAGTGAGTGAAAACATGTGGAGAAGACAGTGTTTTTAAAGAACAATGAAAGAGCTGCCAACCAAGGAGACTGAAATGGGGCCTTCAGATAGATAAGGAAAGAATAAAGAAGAATGATTTAAAGAGTGCTTTGGTGAAGTAACCATGAAAACCATATGCTTTTCTTAGAGGAGCTCCCCTGGCAGCCTGGGATTGAGGAAACCTGAGTTATAGTATCTCCCCCAGGCATTCGCTGTCTTTGCAACTTTTCACAAATTATGTAACTCTTTGGGCCTGCTTACCTACCTGTAAAATGAGGTGAGAGTAGATGATTTGTAAGTTTCCTTCCAACTCTGATAGTCAATAATTCTAACAACGATTTAAGACAACCCATTGAGTTCCTATTTCCGGACAATGGGCATTTAAATTGCTTGGATGATCCTTTGCTTGCAAGGTTTCCTTAGTCTGAACTTCAGAGAGTTCATTGAAATGTCCTTCAGACCCACCACTTCAATTCATTGTCACTTAGGTTCTGTTGATTTCTCACAAGGTTATGAAAACTGTCTCCTAACACCCTTCCCATCCCTTTTGCTAACTATTGCCCAGTGAATATTCATAAGCTACTGCCTTAACTCTAACCATTGCCCAGTGAACATTTATCAGCCGCTGCCTTGACTCTGCCGCCCTGCTCTCAGAACCTTCCATGGTGCCACACTGACTATTAGAAAAGGTCCAGACCACTCAGCATGGCATTTTAGATCGTCCCCAAAGGCTGCCAATCTTCCAGTCTTATTTCATCCCTACCAATCTTGTCACATGCTGACTTCCAGCCAAATGTAAGTGCACGCAGCTCCTCTTGCACTTTTGGGGGGATTTTCTCTCCTTTTGCAGTTCTCTACACTTTAGAATACCCGCCTTGACCTTCTCTGGCCCTATTATAATCTTACCTTCTTTTCAAGGTCTCCTTGAAATCCTGATTTTCCTGCTGTAGCCCTCCTTGATGACGTCTGTCAGAAGGGAGCACTTCTCCTTCTGAATCCTTCCCACTTTGAGCTGATGGCATTTGCTACATACTAAATCAGTAATGCAAAGGAGAAAAAAGCAAATCTGAAAACAAATGAATTAATACATGAAGTTTTTTGTATATTTACTAATATTTCCCTTCTGGAAGGTATTATTCTTCAAGTGGAAGGGGAGGTATGATTAATATTATATTTCTCAGAGCACCTAGCTGTGCATTTTGCAAAGAGTTGGAGCTCAATAAGTCATTATTATGGAAATGGTCAATATATTGCAAATTTATGATGGTTGTTTCAAACCCAGTACTGCTATATAAATAAATATATGGTCCGGGCATGGTGGCTCATGTCTGTAATCCCATTGCCTTGAGAGGAAGAGGTGGTTGGATTGCTTGAGCCCAGTTTTAGACTAGCCTGGGCAACATAGCAAGACCCCATCTCTATAAAATAAAAAAAATAGTAGGGTGTGGTGGCACATACCTCTAGTCCTAGGTTCTTGGGAGGTTGAGGTAGGAGGATTGCTTGAGCCCAGGAGTTCAAGGTTATTGTGAGCTATGATCACACCACTGCACTCCAGCCTGGGCAACAGAGTGAGACCCTGTCTCTATAAAAATTAAAAAGAAGAAAAAAAAATACATATATATACTCACACATATCGGGGTAAAAAGTATCAGAGGGACATAAGGCTGAATTTTTTTATTAAGAATTTTACATGTCCATGTGATACTATATATTATCATCTTGTAATAGTTTTTTTTTTCATTTTTAACTTTGTATACACATATATGTTTAAGTATAGCAGAATCAAATGATAATCTAACAATGCAGATAGGTTTGGTAAAGTGCAACATGCCTCTCACTTAAATAGATTCATTTAAAACTACGCACACATACACACACACAGTTTTAAATTAGAGTTCTCCATAATTAAACGATGACAGTGAAAGCCAGGTACAAGTGGTACATGCCTGTAGTCCCAGCTACTCAGGAGGCTGAGGCAGGAGGATCACTTGAGTCCAGCAGTTCAAGGCCAGCCTAGACAACACAGCAAGATCCTATCTCTAAAATATATATATATATATATATATATATATATATGGCATTGTTTGAAACCAATGCTTAGCAATCAGCATGGAGGTTAAGAATATATTCATCGTAGTATCTGCCTGCTACAGTGATGCATGACATAGCTCTTTAAAAAATAATAAAGACAGTAGCTAACAGCAGTGACTAACATTTACTGAGCCCTTACTGTGATCCAGGAATTGAGCTGGGTGTTTTCATTTCGTCCTCCCAATAGCTCTACAGACTCTATTTTCTCTGTTTTACAGCTGAGAAAACTAAGGCACAGAGAAGTAAAACGAGTCCTCTAAGGTCACACAGCTGACATGTTATAGAAGCAGGTTTTGAACCTCAATAATTTGCCTGCAAAGCTTATGCCCTGATCCATTAGGCTGTAAAGCTATGTAAATTACTAGGGAAATGGACTAATGCAATTGTTCCCCAAAAGACAACTTAGAAACTCAGTAACATGAATTTATAATAGAAATAACTGTTATCTGCTTCCTTGTACACTGATGTCAGCACACGTCAGTGGATTTTAGTTTTGGTTTGGTCTTTTCCTAAGAAACATTGTTTCTCTGGCCTACTATTTGCCTTACTGATTTAAACATTTTATAATAGAAGTGTCATTCTCCTTTATTTCTTCACTTCATGTTTACCCAAGAGGAAAGAGAGGCTTTTATTTAAAAAAATGTAGAAATTCCTTCGCATATTTGTTTTTGACATATCCAAACATCTTTAAAGAGCAATAGGATTTAAATCCCTCTCATAAGACTACCATTTGCATACAGGTGGGAAGGTTCATTTATGATAGGGCTTATTAAAGCAACCACTTCTGAATGTTTACATGGCTGTTATTAACTACTTCCTGGGGCAGTCTTCCCCATACCTTTTGTCCACGTATTGAAACACATTCTTTCAAATCCTGCATCTTTTTCTTGTATCTGATCTGGAGGGGAACTGCCGCAGGAAGCCTTCTTTTGTTTGTTTTCCACAGAATTGAGAACTTGAACTGCCCTAAATACAAAAGGGAGACCCACTTGCCATTAAACTTGCAGACTCCAGCTTATGGCAGCGTGGCATTGGCTTTAAAATTCTTATTTCTGTTATCACATAAATGTTGTTTTCAATGATATGTATGTACTGCAAAGAATTTCTCAGAGCAGGAATCTAAGTGAGAGTCCATAAAATAGGTATTATGCTGTGACCTACTTTTTTTGTTCCAAATGGGAAGATCTGACCTGTGACCTAGAAAGATAGCAACTTGAACTATAGAATTTGTATCTTTCTGAAGGTGAGAAAGGGTACAACAGAACCATCACCAGGTTATTCTGTGATGATGGACAGATCACTTGGGGGGAGGTGATTGAGGCTTCCTTTCCATGCCATTCCATTTCCACATAGTCACCAGCGCAACGATTTTCTTGAATTTAATTGCTTGACCTCTCAGACTACCAATGTGAGTCAGGGCTTTCTGGTTGAGTTGACAGAAACCCAGAAAGAGGGAATCGATTCGTTTTCTATAACTAGACCCTGTACAGACCAGGTGCAAATGGCCTCAGGGTTTCTTGCAGCAAGAACTCAAGGCGGCAGCAGTATGCTATCACATTCTAGCTTTCCATGGCAGGGCTCAACTTCTGTCTGAATTTTGGCTCATTCTTTCCAATTCTTCCACGCCATGGAGTCACGTCCTTCAGTGTGAAACTGAAGGTAAAGGAGAGGCTCCTGATCTCAAACTGTAAGAATGTGACTTCCTAGCTCCTCCACTTCCAATTTCAAAACCTTCACTTTAGGATCACCCTTTGGAGACAGAGTGAATCACGTACACACGTGTCTTTGCGGATGCTGTGGCTGCAGCCGCAGCAGAACCACATGCAGTACGGGAAGAGAGAGGCACCGAGCAAGGGAAGGTGCTCTTGCTAGGGGAGGATGTCAGGGATACTGGGCAAGTAAAACACCAGGTGTCTGCTCCGATGCCCCTATTGCCTTTTTAAAAATACAACCTCTAATTTTTCCTTTAAGAAATAGTGTGCAGTGGAAAGAGGGGAAAGAAGAGTTTATGAGAGTTCATGGTGGTTTGAGCGTGATACTCTCCATTGCCAACATCTTCAAGTTCAAGGAGGCATCATCAGTTCTTCACAGGGTCTCTTTGTTGTTTTGTTTGGAAAACTCTTCGAATATGGAAAAGAGAGATGTAGAGGATGCTCAGATGACTAGCACATGCCGTGCACTGTGCTGTGCCCTACGGCAGGGCCACACCAAGTGTGGTCCACGGCGGGCTCCTTGTTACTGGTCTGTGACAATGGAAGTACAAAAATGGAGAATAAGTGTTTGGAAACTTTTATGTCAATTTTAAATGGCTACGGTCTCCAAGAGCATGATCAGCGAGCCTTTTAAAAATCTTTCTGATAATTCATTTTTGTTATAGTTTATAAAACCAATGCCTTGCGAAGGATTAGAAAGTAAAACTAACACGTGGATCTGTGACCACAAGAAGTTTGAGACGCTCTGCTGCTCAAACCTTACAGCCACCATAGGGAAGAACAGTCCTTCGTAGATGAGGAAGGGAGTCTCAGAAGCTGAATCTTGAAATCCTGCAGCCAAGAGGAAGGAGTGAGCTGGGACCATCGGATGCCATAGTCACAAATAAGGGCAAGTACATATTTTAAAGCTCGATAGAAATACTTTCTGGGCTGTAAGATCTCAGCTCACCAACCAGGCCTCTCTCATCTCTGTATCCCCAGCACCAAGCCTGGCATCAGGCATTTAGCAGATTCTCTATAAACATTGCATGAAGTTGCCTCTGCTCTTTATTGTCGGGAAAAATTAAGAAGGAATCGCACTTATCTTAAGGTGACAGCAAGCTTAGGTCAAGAAAACCAAACTTTCACCCTCTGTTCAATTGAAGAGGATAGTAAAACATTGAAGTATCTTCTTGCTATTTTACAGTGAACTTTATCTTTTTTTTTTTTCCTCCTGAGTTTTATTCAAGAATTTTTAGCCTAAAAGTTCCCATTTAAAAGTTAAGCTCATTTTTTTTTCTTGTACTCCTTTCATGAATAAATTAAGCAGAGAATGTGTCAAAAATAATTTTAAATGGATATATGTGCAACCAACATCTTCAAGGCTTGAAATAGATGGCCTTGGTGCTGTTTTAAATTGCGCCCTCTTTTCCTTCCCCCACCCGGTATCAGAGAAAACAGGCTGTCAGGGAGCCAGGGAAGAAAAGGCATTGCATTTTGCTCTGGTGGACACCACGCTGCCTGTGCCTGCTCCGCTCCACCTGTTTGAAGGGCTGAGAACCCTGGTCTCAATGTGGCCTGGGGCGGGAGAGGTTAGAGCGTCAGACGCTGCCAGGAAATGTGTGTTTGCAGGTTCTGCTTAACGTTCCCTGGCTGGCTCCTCTGAGTTCTGCGAAGCCCAAATGTGTGTGCAATGAAAATCTACACTGGGGATGCACTCTTCTCCCCTGCCACACGGGCCCGCAGCCTGGAGCATGGTGGCAGCCGCAGCCAACTCATTTTCTGAAGAAGCCCAGAGGAAACCGAGAATGTATTGCCCACACCGCTTGCTTGACTCAACAACGAGCATCAAGTTCAATGAAAATAGGAGGGGAGGAAAAGCAAAAACAGAGAATCGTTATCCTAGTAGCCCTAGGTCAGAGTATTTTTCTAAAAGAAAAGTTCTGGTCTCCAATATTATTTTCAAGTAAAAGGTGTATAGAGAAAACCCATCAACTTGATGTTTAATTTCTTCTTAAATGCTTCCTCTTAATTGGAGGTGTTCATTAGGCCAATTATTAGGCATGACTCGCTTGTTATTTCATGTTTCCCTGATACCCGCAAGTACGTTATAGGGTGATGCATTGATTGGTAAATCCTGGAATCTCAGCTCATTTTAAGGAGCCTGAGAAAGTAAGAGGCTCGGAGAATATTCCTTCTCCTCAATGCCCCCTCTGAAGCCATGTCTCGTGGGGGACCAGGGCCCTCTTCAAGTAAACACATTTTTACTATGCTATAATGCTCTGTTAGATCTGCTAAGCAGAGGATACAATTTCAGGAACTTAGAGTAGGCACCAAATAGGTCAGAAAATGTTTGCAAGCAGCCTGTAAAGACAACGTCCAGCTAAGGGGGGGCTGCTGCTCGACCTTGGCCCTGCGTGGCCCTGTCCCCAGCAGGCACGGGGTCTCCTGTGAGCAGGCTGAGCCTCTCCTGTCTTGACCAAGCTGTGGGGCTGGTGGGGGTGGGGGTGGGGTGCACCATAGGAGGGGGAGCAACACGCTGCTTGGGCTGCAGTGTATGGAAGGGATTCCTTCTCCAGGGCGGGCGTCAGTGAATAAGGGGTGCATCCCTCTGACACCTTGACTGTCTACCTTCAAGAAGCCCACTTCTGACCAGGAGATTTACCAAAAGAATGTACCCAGTGTTGAGGAGGTAACTATTATAAATAGAACTACACCGACGAAAGAAGTCTGCAGAATAAAGTAACAAGTCACTATTGGAATATATGCAAGGGGTGGAGGTGGAGGGTGTTCAAAGTGAGGCCCTAAAAGTGGGCTTGGGCATTGTTCAAGCTTTGCCCATTTTCCAGGAGCTGATCTGAAGGCTGGGCATTGCTCGAGCTTGACACTCGCTCTAGTTCTGTTTCTGATTGTTTTTGTCACCTTGGGAAACATCTCCTGTACTTTATTTCCTGCAGATCTTAACTGTGATTTTGTGAGGATATTTACGAGTCTACAGAATCATTTTAACTCATCCGGGGTTTTGTAACTCTGAGTTGTTGTTTATCTATTCGAGGACTCCAATGCTTTTAATATGAATTCACGTAAAATAAATTAATTAGCAGTCACAATGCATTGATCAATCTAGAATACTTCAGGGCAATTGAGGGCATGATCAAATTACTGAAGCCCTTTTTGGCAAGGTTGTGGTGTTGCCAATTAGGGGCACAGAGAGTGTATTGTTAAATACATTACTTCCGACTTTCTAAATCTTAAAAGGTCCTCCTGGTCTTTAGAAGGCAAACCATCTTGCCATTCCTGATATCAACTCTTTGTCAAAACAATATCTAATGGAAGCAGCTCTGTAACGTAGGGGCTTTTTAAGTTCTGCTTTGTTGAATTAATGGCAATTCTCCATTCTTAACCTATCTCTGAAATATCAGGCATTCATTCAGCGTCATTCGCTGTTGAATCAGTCAACAACATTTGGTTTGAGGAAAGACGGTAATTGTATTAAGGAATAATAAAATTCATCTACAGTGAAAATAGAGCCCATTTCAGCACGGCTGAGGAACCCACTTTCAGATCCTGCACTCAAACTGATTTGCACAAAGAATTATCCGTTAAAAGTGGAAGAGAGAATGACAGCACAAGACAACTCATGTAACTAATAAACTTTTTAGATGCCGTTTCATATGTTTGCTTTTCATTAAATTCAGGAATGGTTGCGACTATGTTGTTGTGATTCAGTCAACATTTATTCCTATCTGTTTTTCATATACAAAGGCTTTGGGATGCCAGAAAATAAACTGTTAACGGAGAATTAACTTCTTTGGCACGATTTCATACTTATCTTCCAAATTAAAGAAAATGAAATGGGCAGAAACAGAGTGTAGATTACCTCCTTTTTTGTCAAAAATGGTGGGAATTTGAAAATTAATAATAAAAAAGGGAACAGATGCAGTAACATGCCAGAGGGAGATTAATGTGGAGAGTGAAATCTGTGAGCAACAAAACTGAAGCAAACTGAATCAGTGGGAGGTGGTTGTACAATCAAAATCAGGATAAAAGAGAAATTACAAACAACCCTGCACTTGTCAAAGTAGTAGTAATGAAATCCTGACTCTGCCAGCAGTGAGAACCTGTGTTAGCACTTTGGGGTAAGGATGGTAGCCGGGTGCCAGGTAGGAGGGCAGTGTTAGGTTGCTGGGCAGCAGCCATCTTGTGTAGAACAGATGGCACCGAAAGCTGGCAGGGGAGGGGCTCCTTAGCAGAACTAATCAGACAGTAACAGATAGGGCAGCTGGGAAGACTGACCACAGAGAGGGAGTCTGCGGGGTAGCTGAGTGCCATGATGTTTGCAGTGGTGTGCCCATTGGTCTGAGATAAGACCTTGCAACGTCTTTCCCATCTACGGGAGAACTGAAACTTTGTTCGAAAAGGAAAATCGAGCCTGCATTGTGTCAAACTTGGAGGGTGGGAGTGGGCGTTGGGGTAGAGGTGAAGAAAGGAGATATTGTCCATCTCTGAATTTGTCCTCTGAGTTTTCAGTCCCAGCCTCCGTGGGACTTTGATTTCTGCCGTTTGCATGGTTCTGCCGTCCTAATGTATACAGTGTGGCACGTGGAATGATCATTTTATATATTTTATGCATCAAAGAGTGTGCAATATCAAGGCTATAGTTAAACTTAGAAAAGACTTTCTTGATAACGATTTCTACCACATATGTCTTTCACAAAATGAAAACTAAAAACAACCACGTGGTGCATGCATTGCTACTTAATAATTTTTTATAACCTAATTTAAGCTAGGTTTGATTCAGAACCACTTGCCCTTCTTTTTTGCCCCAAGTAACTGTGGATTGAACATGAAAATATAAGCAATAATTCAGAGCCAAAAACCTTGAAAACAAAAATCAAATTAAATCATTCTGCGAGAAATGAAAGAGAACTGACCTGTTAAATGTGCTAACTTATTAAGGAGTCGTGGATCTTTAAATATAGAGTTGGGACATCCGTGTTAAAACTATGACTTTAACAAAGAAATCCAGATCTCCTACATCTGCTTTTGAACTTGTATATTTCTTTTTTTGCAGAAGGTTTATAGCTTGGCTCAATTTATTCATTTTGAAGGGGGAGGGGGAAACATTACCAGGATTTGAAATAGGTGGTATAACATAGCCATATGCTATTTATGCAGCAGTTTCTGCAATAAATCTAATTTGGTGCTGTCAAAAAATTAGACTTATTTGATATAGCAGCACATTAGTAAATGATTGTGGCAGATTTAAAGTTGTCATTTAGTCTCTTCTTACTCTTAACAGAATCTCGCAAATCCATTTTTCCCCCTTGATCAACTCTATGAAAATATCTCAGTTCTTTGTCCTGCAGTCCTGCAAACATGTCCACATCTGAAAGAAGGTCTTGCCTTAAGGTAATTGAGGAAGGGGGTGGAAAAATGAATATCCTCTGTTGTTAAAAGACTTCATAAATATATAGGCAGGGAAAAAAAAATCAATAAACCAGAGAAAAATAATAGTATTTTCATCATTTGCAGTTCTTAGAAAAGCAGAATTGTTAGTCTCATTCAGAATGTAGATAAATTAAGGGCAGTTCTTTATTAAGGAGTTTAAATATTTTACCTTCCATCCTACGTCCATATGCTGTTTTAAGAAAACTGATATTAAAGAATGTGAACGACACCAGCTCTTCATTTTCACCTAGCAGTGCCCTTAGAAACAAACGGCTTTACTCTTCTGTAGTGTAACCTGGCAACATTGCTTCAGTTCCTCTTTTTTTTTTTTTTTTGTTCTGTAAAATTTGTGTTTCAGGTGTTGGTATCAAACCATCTAAACTTTTTCCTTGTTTTTCTATCTAAAAGATAAAATAAGCATATTACGCATTAAGCAGGTAAATATTAACAGTATTCTCTGAATTCCTAAATTAGCCAATTTGTAAAACTAATCATAATATCATTTCCTTTTTCTATTTGTGGAAGGGAAAAGTGTGTGTGTGCGTTTGTGCTGTAAGTGATGTTAAAACTGTTTTTTCATTTGTTTATGTTCCTACCATACAAATTTTGCAAAAGAAGGCACTAGTGTGTTTTCGAAATGCCGTTTTGTAAGAATGAAGAGTTCCTTCACGGTGATTTAAGCAGCCTCTATTAACCTAGCGTCTTGCTAATGCCTCTTTCTTTTATATAGCAAATCAGACCATGGAAGTGATCAAATTACCAGTACTCTTTCAGTGCTATTCAGAAGCAAGGGATCCAGGTGACCAAACTACTATCAAGCACAGATTACACGAAAGGGGAAAAGTATCCAGAAAAGTATGAACAAACTTGCTGGGTAAACGTAGATAATATTTTTGAAATTTTCTCCCCATGAAGAGAAATTATTTACAAATTATATTTTAGGGAGATGAAAATGCCTCTTAGAATTCATATTTTGAGCTCAAAACCCATCTATTAAATTACATTATATATTACATAAGAATGATTTATGTGATACTGAGTATTTTGAAGGTTAGGAATAAAAATTGAAATTATAGCTAAAAAGAATAACTCTGCACTTAGATTTTAAGCTGTCTTTTTTGTTTTCATTTTTATATTTAGCCTCATAATAATTTTCTTTAACGTGTCAAAAATTGCTTTGATAAAGTCTTTTTATAAATTATTTATGTTATTTGTATTTTACAAATATAAATCTGATTAATCAATCAGAACTTTAAGATTTAAAATTTAAATTCCATGTTTTCTGGACTACCTATATTAATAAACCTGCTTTCAATTTTATGTCAATGAAAACAGTTTTAATTTATATTTTTTCTGAAAAGATTTCAAACATTTTACAGACTTGATTGATTTTAGTTAATGTAAGCATAGGCAATGAGATTAAATCTTGGGATAATCCTTCAAAATATTAAAGCAGTACTATGAATAAAATGCCATTTAGGGTCACATTTGTAACAGTGGGTATTTTTTTTTTTGTCATGTATTTTCTCCTAAAAAATGGTCTTTCTTTTTCTAAGAAATTTGAATTGAGTCATTGGTTTGCCCTTTTCCTAAAGAATATGATTATCTAAAATACTGGTAAATAACTCAACATTAAGTGATTTCCTATCCGACTTCTGAAGGGAGTGTAAATACTCCATAGCTATAGATGACACAGAATAAATTCAATTTGAGAGCATAATTTTCACCTAATTTCTGTGAGGTTATTTTTTTCACAGAACTGGTCTATTCATGCAGCTTATATTTTTCTAGATAGATTGTGCTTGTTTGACAGCATAGATTTGAAGATTATTTAAACAGAACTTTATTTTTTAAATGATGGAATTGAAAGTGTACATGAATTGATTTGTATATTATGGGTTAAGTTTTTCAAAGCAGTAATAGAGCTGTGTGTTAATATATAGCTTATGATTGAAATGGTACGTATTTGTACATTTTAAGCCTTTCAGTGTAAAATTTCTTAATTGGAATACTCTCTCCCTTGGCTAATTCATTAGTGAAAATATTTATTCCTCAAGTTAATGCTACATAGTATGAAGCAATTTTTACATAGTGTAAACTTGTTTGTGATATTTTGATTTCACTTTAAAACTTTTATTTTGCTTCTTGCAACATATAGTTCATACTCAATATAATGAGAAGTGCAGACACACATGAAGAAAATACATATCAGCTGTCTGGTTTTACAAATGATCATTAAAGCACCATGTCTTACTACTTTGACTCCAAATGATTGTCTTCCCGAACCCAAAAGTAATTTTCACAAGTACATTACACAACAGAACTTCATCTTCTGCTGGTTAGCAGCAGAGGATTTAAATCCATGCCGACAGTTCATTTGACAATGACCTTGAGGGGCTTTGCTTCTTGAAGAAGAAAGCAGAAGCTTGCGGTAAACAAAGTTCACTTCTGACAGATGGATTGAATGACAGAAAGGTTGCGAGTGCCAGAATAGCCCTGGCAGAGGAGGAAATGTTCAGTGGAATCCAACAGGAGAGGAGGTGTGAACAGGTGCAGGGTTGCTGACGGAAGGGGAACCAGATGGAAGGAGCCAGAGCCAGTTTATTTAAAGGAAAAGGCAGAAAACATTGAAAGGCTGTGTGATCAGTGGCTAAAAGTGTTCATAGAGGAAGGTAAAAATTCACAAAGCAAAACTGCACAGTGGGGTAGCTAACACTTAGCATAATGGTAGTAATTTGTGAGTTTAGTTTGGAAGTTGCAATTGAAATACATTCATCTTGGCTCTTGACACCATCAAGTATAGATATTTGAAAGTTGTTTATTTTTTTTTAAGTTTCTAAGCTTTTTTAAATCCATCCATTAATTTAATTTTTTTTTCCAGCCAGAAGCTCCGTTATGATAATACTAAAATTGTGTCGTCAGCTAGGAAAAGAAAAAAAATTTAAAGTGAAGGTTAACATTCCATTCAAATTTATCTTGCGATGCCTCAGTTTTGTTCACATATGGAAAGCGAATGCATGGCACTGTTGGGTGACATCTGTAATATCTAAGAAATTTGCAGTGTTAGAATAGATGCTGTTGCTTGCTTTTGTTGCTTTGAGTCTCTGTTCATTTTGTGAAGTCCAGTTTGATTGTTTCAGTAGGAATATACTCTTTAAAATATCCATTCGCCTGCCATGATCTGCAGGTTAATTTCTGCTGCTGAGGTTGTCCTGATTTTCGCTGACTTTCAGTGACCTGCCTTCAGGCAGACACCTGCAAACTCAAGTACCATTTACAATAGGAACAGCATATGTAGAGTGGGACAAGAAAAGAGGACTTTCTCGTTTTCTTAAACCCATTAAAATTAAACTTTCTCCTCTGCAAACCAAAGACATGCTTGCTAATAATCTGTCTGGTCACATCCTACATGCCCCTTATGTGGGCCCTTGTCTGCCACAGTTATCCTTGAAAAGTGTCCTATATTCCATTATCAACAAAGAGACACCAAGAGAGGAGGAGCTGTTGGGAAGCAATCACTAGGAAAAATGATGAAAATGTACAATTATCTTGAGGTTTTAAAAATCTAATAATTCATCCATAAAAGTTTCTGCACAGTTTTCACAAAGATTAAATACACAGAGTAAATTAAATGAATATTGTATTCACGTGCCCTGAATTAGAGCAACCTGGATCAGATAGATGACATTTGAGTAAGGCTAGATGTTTTGGCACATTTTGAACTTAGAGAGAATATCTATGATCCATGGCATGTTTTTGTCAGTAAATATAAAGAACTGAAATTTGATTAGTAATTGCAGAATATGTTTATTGACTCCTGTGTTGTTTATGGAGATCAAGACTTCTGGTCATTTTTGTTGTTATTGTTTGGGTGAAGCTATATACAACTATATTTTGAAGGGAAAATAGTAAATGATTTCTTCTAATAAAAGCAAATTCATAACCTGTATTATAAAATCACCTCTAAAATGTGCCTTTTCTCCTACTTAAGAAATTTTCATCCAATAACTATTGTAATTAATCTACGGTTTTACTTAAAATCGATTAGAGCATACTTGCTTCAGTTGTAATGTAATGTACTGATTTTGCCATCTCTTCCATCATAGGTACTGAATGCATTTATATAATAATGCTACTAGCCTGGTGCTGCTGTGTAAAATAATAACATAAAACTCACCTGAACTAGGGGATTTAAATGGAAAGATAGTATAAAGAAATCACAATGATTAGTGTCATTTGACATTCACACCACAAATTAAATTGCAGGCTCTTTAAAGGTAGAACTAATAGTTTCCCAGAAATATGTAAACTTAGTTGTACTCAGTATAGTGTCTTTTATTATAGGGGTTGTGAATTCTCTTGAATGAAGGAATGACGAGTTGATTGCTCTTTAGCAGATATCCATTCACTTATCGAGCACATGTTCTGTTCCAGCTGTGCTAGACACTATGTAAATTTTAAAAATGAAGAGGCCATGATCTTTCTTGACAGGTATTCTACAACCTAGTAGGCAAGGCTTATGTAATTACATACATATGTGTGTATGTCTGTGTGTTTATAAAATCCAGAAAACAACCTACTGATTTATCCACTTTCTTTAATTCAAGATCATCTTACATGAATGAATTAATGAAACTATTCATCTAGTCCAGCACTCATCATAATACATGTGAACCAAGGTGCAGAGAAGCTAGGTGACTTGCCCAAAGCAACAGTTGTTTAATAACAATAAAAAGTAGAATCTCTCTCTTTCCCGTGGCCCACATTCTACTCCTTTGTACTCATTGATAATATGACTTGTCTGAATAACTCCATTAAAATCCTTCAGTGCAAGCTATTTCACAACTTGTTGCAGAAAGGAAAAATATTTTTCTTTTTGGATTTTGGCACACAGTTACTATTAATAGTTCTTGAAACAAAAAAAGGAAATGTGCTTTAGCTTACAAACAGCAATTACCAAATGCACTCCTTAGAACACTCTTCTGGAAGTGGTTAGTAGAGACAATCCCTCACATACACTGCCTACTCTGTAATGGGCACATTACACACATTAACTCACTTAGTCCCCACATGACCTTGACAGGTAGATTCTGCCATGAGCCCCGTTTTACAGACAAGGAAACTGAGATATGCAGAGGTTAATACCTTGACCAAGGTCATAGCATGACTATAATAAGTGGTGGAGCGGGACTCAAGCCTAAGCAGTTTTATCCCTTATACTATATGGCCTCTGGGGGTGGATGTTGTGAAAAATAGGTTCTGTGGCCAATTTCCTGGAGAAAGTTGTATTAAACAAGCTGAACAGGGTTCTCGACAGTAGGGCTTCTCAGAACCTTTCGTATGTTAGTGCATATTGTGAATCTCACAGAAAGGAATTTAGTTTTCAGTTTCCCAAATTGACATGACTTATGGAAACATTTCTATTAAACCTGCACACATCTCTCAGGAGTCAGATTTTTAAGAATACACTTGGGGAAAAACTGACATCAATCAGTTTGTGGTAGGACAAGTGAAAATTATCATATGGGGATTATTTTTGTTGTGATGTGCCTCTGAAATATCACACCGCCTCCCTCCCTCCCCTTGTTTTCATTATAACACGTGGGGTTCACGAAGACAGTAGGTAGGTAGATAACTTTCAGTTTAGATTTAGTCCATCCTCCGAAATGGGAATATGGGGTAGGGGCGTATTTCTTCAAGAGTAGCTGAACAGTTGCTGGAACACGGTCACATCACAATAAGTTCTTCCATACCTTACTGTCCCCGCTTTGCCTTTATGTGTTAATAGTTCCTGGAAATAAATCTGACAATTAAATAACTAGACACCAGTCAGTTAGTTGACATTAGACACCATTTAAAGCATGGCGCTTTGAATAAGGTTTCATAGAATAAGATGTTATTATAGATGCTTCTGTATATAAACTTTTTAGACAATCTGCCGCCAGGAATTATTGGCACAGATGAAGGTATGGGCCCGCAAGTCAGACACTGCAATAGATTTCATTTTCCTTCAACCCTTGGTTTGCCAATACCCACCCTTCTATGTGTTTCCTCTCCTGTGCTGCAAAGAAATGGAGCAACTCATGGGCAGTAAGCTCTAGGAGTCGAGAAGTTTAGCACTCATAATGTGTTAATTTTTCTGTAAATATACTTGGAGGTGCCTATAATTTGTAATTATTTCAAGCCGTTTCTACCGGTGAGATTTTCTATAAATAACAATCTTGTGATGATAACGACGGCTGCAATTGTGATTCTCAGGGAGACTTACTCTGTGTAGTCCTAGCTTTCCTACCCATCCTTCTTTTAGGGTGCTCGAATTATATTTCTTCCAACAAATCAACCCCAGCAATTGTTACAGAAGTTTGAAACCATTCACTGGCTCATTTGTATTCCTCAAGGTGCAGAAAATGTTTTGGAATAAGTGAAAACTACAAAGGCAACAGATTAACTCACCAGGCAGTGGGATAGTTTACTAAACCGGCTGACAGATTGATAGACTGACTAATATGACTACGTGATCCTTTTGGTTAACTTTGAAAGTGTTAGTTTCTTAGTAGAAACAAGTAACAAATGATATGAAGATGATCGCTGGAGACTGAGGAAAGAAATCCATGGGGGAAATCTCAGTGAATCTATTTCCCATTTTAAAAGTATGTTATAGAAGGACTATCAAGTGATGAAGATTTTTCAATTAAATGTACATTAACTTATTAGGAGTCTGCAATCCATGTACATAACTGGAATATTTTTTTTAATAATTTGCCAGCTTGGCTATATGGATTTACTTTTTCATATGCTTTGTAATTTAATTTTAAATGTGAATCTGTGTTTTGGGAGTTGCTTCAAACCAGATCTGATTTGCCAAAAAAAAATAGGAAAAAGGTATCACTTAGGGTGACTACTTGTTCAATGTTCGATCAGAATTCTTCTCTTTTGTTTTTCCTTTCAAATAATAATGAGTAGCTGGCTTAAATGAAAAATTTATCAAGGTTAAAAGATCATTTTAATAGTTTTTGAAAATTATGAGCTTTGCTATCTTCATAAGACATTTCTATTTAGTAGTTTTTGCCAATATGGTTATTTTTATTTGTGGAATCAGGATTAGAAATGATGCTTTGCTGTAGGGAGGCAGATAAAAGAGTGATGCTCACTCCAGTGCTATCCAATAGAAATGTAACGGGAGCCACAAAAGGTAAACCACATATGTAATGTAAAATTTTCAAATAGCCATATTTTAAAAATTAAAAGAAAACAGATGAAATTAATTTTTATAACATAGTTTCACCCAATATGTGGAAAATGGTATCATTTCAACATGTAGTAAATATAACAAATTATTAATGAGATATTTTGGCTTTTTTCCCCCTAAGTCTTCACACACTCTGGTGTGTGTTTTACACTCAGTGCACATGTCGATTCACTGTAGCCCTATTTCAGGTGGTGTTCCCTGGCCACACATGCCAGTGACCGCCATGCCCAATGTCATGGCCCTAGACTTCTGTTCCTCAGTTTCCCAGCTTTCCCACAATGCCCAATGTAGATGTAGTTAGATTCTCATGAGCGTAAACCTTGAATTCTATTTCTGTAATAATGAGAATAATTTTATTGAAACAAGAAGATCATGTCAGCTTTTTCTTTAATTCTGGGGACAGTAACCAGGACCCACTTGGATCAGTCCTTTTTTGTAGAGCTGCCACTCTGAGGGGGAGGAAGAGGAGGACAGAAGAAACCACACTGGTCATTCTTGAAAAGCAGATGCACCGTTAACTGTGCCAGCATCACACTATAATAAGTTCTTCTGTATCTTACTATCCCCTTTCTGCCTTTACATGTTGAGTTGTTGGAAATAAATTTGACAATTAAATATCTAGATGCCAATCTGTTAATTGAATTTAGACACCTTTCAAATGTGGTCTGGGCTGGACATTGCCGGTTGCTTTATGTGCAGCTTCTTCCATAATCCTGGCAATACCGTCTCATCAGTGAGAAGACTGAGGCTTAGATTGAGCTGAAGTTTCGCCACGACATTACACAGCTAGCACATGGTGGAGCCAGAGCTCAAGCCCAGCCACACACGCGTCCAAAGCCCAAGCTCACACCCACTGTGCGATACCACCTCCTACTGTATAACCTTTATTAGTAAATTGAGGCAAATTTTCCTTCTTTTCTGAAGGTTGTTTGTCTTCGAGTTCATTATATTGATTGTTTCACTTTGAGTAGTCATCTTCTAGGTAATAATGATCCTAATAATAATGGTACTAATTCATGTTTTTGAACTTACTATGTGTCAGTACTATACTAAGAATGCTTCACCTACAATATCCTCAGAATCCTATAAGGAGAGGTACTATTAGTAACTCTATTTTTCATTCAAGAAAACCTGGCTTATAGGGTCTGTGACTCGCGTGGGCATACAGCTAGGGATGGAGGAATTGGGACTTTGATGCCAAGTCAAGTGGACTCCAAAGCCTCCAAAGTGCTCTCAACTTCAGCCTCCTGGGATACAAATGGACGGCCCAGCCCTGCTGGCAGTGGAGCTTATGTGATAAGGGATAAAGGCTGAAAGTGCGCCATTGTTTTTGAAGTTACCTTAGGATTTATTTATATTTATAAATATATTTATTTGCTCAGAGCATGACTTCCTCTGGTTTGGGTAGGCTCAGGACAGGCTACCTTATGGAAATGAGTCTGAAGATAGATTTAAAATAAAGGGAAAAGCAGGTCTTCAGGAAGGGAAAGGGCAGGTAGGTAACTATAGGAATGGCAAGGGCAAAGACTGAGAAATGGCTAGAGGAAGAGGAAGATGCCACTTGTGTTACTGAAGCAGAGGAAACAGTCAAGGATGAGATAAGAATAGGTACAAGCAAGTGTTACAAAGTCAAATAGAAATAATGTTCAGTCATAACATGATTAAAAAGCAAAATGTTTCGATGAAGGATGTGATCTAATTACTGTGGCAAGAGCAATGATTTTCTTATTTAGAAGAGTGAGGATACTAGAGCAGAAATCTGAAAACTTGGGCTCAGGTCAGTTTTCTCTTCTATAAATTTCAGCTCCAGAACTGTGTGCAAAGATGGAGAAGTTACAGAGATCTCAGCAAAGCCTTAAAAATAAACTATTTCACTTATATTCATGTGTAATTATAAAAATGATCTACTGTGGTTTTGTTACCAGGCCAAGGTTAGTGTAGTCGATAGACCACAACCCTAATTTCTGTGAACACGCACATTGGGTGGCTGACCAAAGCCACACCATCTCAGCAATAATGAAAATTCTACTGTCTTTATTACAGCAGTTCCCCACTTACTCAGACTTCTGGCTAGTTCAGCCATTTGAAACACAGCTATAAACAGATATAAATTTAAAAGCACTTTTAAGAAGCAAATAACTATCACAAAGCTCTTGCATTTTTTTTTTTTTTTTTTTGGTGCAGGATCAATGAAACTATCCTAAGGCATCACTTTAAGCTGTTGAAAAATGAAAAACATTAAAAACAAAAAAAAAATGGCAGCGCATCATAGAAAAATAACCAATAAAAAATTTTAAGAAGCAGATCAATTTGCTTTTTGATTCTTTAGAATGATATCTGGGATCTTTCTTGCAATAAATGTCATTGAGTGCCTTCTGTCTCCAGCCACTGTGTCAGGCACTTAAAGATACAGCAATGAGCAATGATTCCTAGCAGCTTCCTTGCAGAGGGAATAGCAGCAGTAAGGAGGCCTACCTTATTCTAAATTATGATCCATAATTATCAAGAAGAGTTTGTTGTATTTGGTATGGTTTGCTGAAGAAAGCAGCACCATAATTAAGATATTATAGATGTATTTCTACCGCAAATAGTCAGAATTCTATGGATCTAATACATGGAAAATTCTCTTATGTAGAACCTCTCTTCTCCCAACATGCCAGATAAATGAAGTATTACTCCATCATACTTGAAAAATAAGATATTACAAAAATATATTGAATAGTTATAATTCTTTTACTAATTTTTTAAATTTTTTTATAAGTCTTGCTATTATAGCATATTTCCAAATAAATTTTATAGCCACCAAGGAACCAACATGTTCCCCATTTGATAATAGATCCTAGAAATTAATTTCTAAAACATTTTAGTAACAGAATAGAAGCTCTTCAATCGGTTGTACCACAATTTGATAATAGTGCATATCCATTGAAGGTTATAGAAATGCCCTTATAATATATGTCGACACTATTGATACCTGATCTGAAGTTACTCATGACAGGGATTAATCACTGAGAATATGTAGACAAACATACTTTTCAGTGAAGAAAAGTAAGAATGAACCAAAGTTATTAGTTGACACAGACAAATCAGAAATGGAAAATACGAATTTTTGACAACATGAAGAGGCAAAATCATGATCTAATTTGTTAATAATAGCAAAATTGTCTTGATTCTTTAGTCCGGTGGATTTGGCACATGGTATTGTAAAATAGGGTGAGGGAGTGCTTTACATCTCTCAGGAACTTTGCCCCCTACAGTCACTTAATGTCATCAGGCACCCCTGAGCTACTGAAAACATTTTAAGGCTGAAAATTAGTGAAATGTGCATTTGATGGGCCTGTTCAGTCAATGTTTGTACCTACCTGTGGTATCTGCTGTATCTGAAGACACCATTACAGAAATTGCTCTTACTATTGCTGTAGTAATAAGTGCTTTCCCTGCTTCTAATGTTGTCCCTTCCCCATCTGTTCCCCACTCTGCAGCCAGAGTGATCTTTCTAAAGCACGAGTGTGATCACAACACTCCCCTGCTTAAAACCCCACGTTGGCTCCCTAAGTCCCTCAGGACGAGGGCCTTAAAAATAGCTCCATGTTCTGGCTCTTGCCTACATCTTCAGTCTCATCTTTCTTCAATCATCTCCCCTCCACCAACTGCTCACTGTTACTCCACAACATACATACTCCAGCCTCCAGTCGTGTCAAGACTGTTTGCAGTTTTCCAAAGGCACCTGGTTATCTCTCCTCCCTAGGTCTTTGCACACACTGTCCTCTTCACTTGTAACAATCTTCTCATTCTTTGCATGGCTGATTACTACTCATATTAAGCTTCTAATTTTTTAAGCTTCCTGAAATCCTTCCTCACGGTTCCTAGCCACTCCCTAAGTCCTGTCTTGTCCACCTGTATGATAGCAGGAATGTAGCCCTATTTTAATGTTTATCATACTATTTTAGTTCTTTTTTTTGTCAGTCTTGTTTATTTTGTTCACTAGACCATAAACTCTTTGAGGGTCCGTGTCTTATATACTGATGCATTCCCATACTTTTGTGCTTGGTACAAAGTAGTTGCTCAACCATTTGTTGAATGTATGAGCAATACACTGTTTGAGTAAATAAACCCCTCATGTGAGGTGGTGCCATGGAATAGAAAGAACACTGGACTCCTCGGAGTGAGAAGATAAGATTCTGGTTCCAGCTTTACCACTTATTAGCTGTGTGGCTTTGAGAAAGATCTCTTAATTTCCTGGGCTTGAGATGCCTTATCTGTTAAACAGGAATATCTGCTCCATCTCCTTGCCTTACGGAGTTGTTACAAAGAACAGAGAGGTCAATGCTTTTGAATGTACCTTGCAAAATAGAAAACACAGACATGCAAAGGATGATGCCGTAGTAGGAGTCTATGGTTTTGTTTTAAGTAAATAAAAGTTGTGCAGGTGTAATAGAAGCAGGCAATATCTAGTCGAGCATACCCTCTTTTGCCTTGAAGGTAAGTTTTCAAATTATTTCATAGATACTGTAAGAACATTTTTGGAGGGAAAATTATTTTCAGGGATGTCCCTATTAAATATTTCATTTCCTTTGTGTATATTTCTTTGAAAGAAGGTGACCTCCTTTCTCTTTCTGCTTTCTTTCCCAGAAGTGACTTATGCTCTGATCTGATAAGTTATCTTTCAATATTACACTGGAAGTTCTAACATGCTTTGCAGTGAAGGAAATAGAAGTAATTTATTCTGGGAAATATGTATGATACCTTTAAGTTTTTTGCATACTCAAGGAAGTAGGGGTTACAGAATCCTATTCTTCTGGATTTTCTACATTTGCTCAAATATGAGAACATTAGCCCTATTGCCCCCATAAACAAGTATAAGATTTCTGTTTCTTCTTAAACATGGAAGACATCATGTTGTCTACTTACTTTATTATTGTTTTAGTTTTTGTTAATTATTTTCAATAATAAGAATAAAACTAAATTAAATTCTTGGCCAAAAATAGAGATTATTTTATCACATTCTCTTCTTCTAGTCGGTAGATAGAACAATACTTACACCTGTGAGGACACTTAGTACTTTCTACCTCTTAACAGTTCATTCATTCATCCATTCATTTGTTTATTCCTTCATCAAATATCTGTTGACCACACAACTGTATACTAGATACTATTCCAGGTTTGAGGAATAAATTAGTGAGTAAAAGAAAGGTTCCTATTCTCCATGGATTTCCATTCCAGATAGATGTACATGTCTTATCTTTCCTAGGAGTCTGTAACCAGCTTGAGACAGGAGATGTATTTGTGATGCCTTTCAATGTTTTTGCAAAGGTCAATATATATATATATATATATTTTTTTTTTTTTTTGAGGGGGATACAACTAATTGATGGTGTCATAGGAGGAAGTGATTCAGTAGCATATGGGACAACTGAGGAAGGAGAAGGAGAACTAGCTTGGGATTTCATTGTCAAGGTGGATAATATAGGTATTAAATGACATGTACACATATGGATAATTGAAATAAGACTCTTGTTATCCTTTCAACCTTCTCCCATTTATCTCTTATCCTTTATAAAAATAAGAGATTGAAGCAGAGTGATTCACTGTGGGCTTTAGTGTCAGATAGTCCTGGATTTCCTGGCTACACCCTTTAATAACTGGAGAACTTGGACAAATTGTATAACCTCTCTAGGCCCCAATTTCCTCATTTATAAAGTGAAGATAATAAGAGAATCTATTTTATAGGGTTGGTATGAGGATTAAATAAAAGAATATATGTAAAGAGCTTAGTTTATGGTAAACATCAATAAATAGTGGCTTCCTAAAATGATTAATCCTTTAAAGTTGGATTTTTTTTTTTGCCCGGTTTGAATGAAGAACCCCAGGATTAAAAGAATAAAACTACTTGTCCATAGTCACAAAGGTAATAAGGAGGTAGATGCCATACTCTGACTCTGTAGTTCTGCAAGTTTACTACTAGACTCCACTGCTCAAGATACAATCTTCCCAGAACACAAAGAGAATAAACCAAAAAAGGCATGGATGCATTTGTTTAAAAAAACAAAGCAAAACACAACAAAATGTAAGCAAATATTTAATTCTAGTTACTAGTAGATTTGCTTTCCATAGTAGATTAGCAATTTTGAAACTATGTTCTGTGTACTCCGAGTTTGGAAAAATGAGTAAATATATTGAGGATAATAGGAACCAAGTTTCTCACTATTGAGGAAGAAACTTTATAGTTATGGAAAGAAGGGAGACAAGGTTCTATCTATGTTGTTGGATTATAATTGGAAATATCAGTATGAATTATATGTATATATTCATATAGACACATATAGGCAAATATTTATATTTCTATTCATTTATGTTTTACGTATATTCATATCCTGACTCTGTCTACTAAGGTGACCTGGAATCAATGACTGTGCAGTAGCAATGAGCACCACCTAGTGACAGATCTTGGTTTCTAAACACCCTTCTCCACTAAAGGGCATGAAAAGGGCCCCTAAACAAATGCTGATTCTAAGACTGGTACAAGGACAGTCCAAGATGAGCCTGCAACATCTTGTGGGGATAGAAAGACAAGAAGTGCCCAAGATTAGTGGAGACATGTCACACAGCAGCCTCAGTAAGGAGTCCCCACTGGCCTAAACCAAGATGAGTTAAGCATAAAAATAATGATCATAAGGTATTATAACCCAATGAATAAAATAAGAATCCATGACTCCATGCTGACATCAATAAATTAATAAATGAGAGAGAAGAGAAAACTCTTCCTTACATCAGCTCCATTTTAATAACTACTAAGAAATTCTTCTTCACCACCATTGCTTTAATCCAATTTATAAAAATAGGGCTAACTGCAAGTTTAGTTAAAGGAGACCATCAATGTTTTGAATGGGAACTTAAAGGAAACCAGCTAGGAAGACTGGCTTGACTATCCTTCATGAGGCTCTCGCACCCAGCTGGAAGTGACCTCTGCTTTTTATGCTTTGGTCATTTTTTTCCCTTTGTACCTTTCTTATGAAATATTTTACCATCTACCATCTTTTTGTCCATTTTCAACTCCCTATTAGGGTCAAGAACTATGTCTTATTTATTTGACCCAGTGCCTAGGAGAGTGTCTTTCATATAATAGATTTATGATAAATATTTAATGAATTGATTTGGATTCTTCCCTAGTTCCTTCTTGGATACCCAAGTGGTTTTTATGAATTCTTTCAATCCATTATTGCATTACCTCTAGAGTGTTACAAAATAAGTTTTCCCTAAATAAAAATATTTTTAATCCTACCTCTGCATTTAAATCATTTACTATGTAACCTATGAGCAGATTCCAAATTCTTTCTGACCCCCAGAGGTTTTTTGTGGGTTTTTTTTTTCCAGCCATAAAATGAGAGGGTTTGATGAAAGACATTTGAGATTCCCTTTCAGTTCCAGCATTCTGAGATTTAAGAAAAAGCCTACCAAGTCAGAAAGAACCTGAAAGAGGAGAAGGCAACACAGGAAAGGAGAAGGGGGAAGGAGGTAGGAAAGCAAGAATATGCCATGTTTTTATGCAATGAAAAATAATACATGTAGTTTCTCAAATAGAGTGAAATTTGGGAAAGACTCAAGAAACATAAGTTGATGTGTAACTCAACATTTGTTGGGAGAGTTCTTTTAAATTGTTTTACTTTATAAGGATTTCTACAATTAAGACAGTAGTTCTTTTCTATAGTCAATTTAGAATATCAATAAATAGCTTCTCATTCTAAAAGTTGATGGTGAGATTGGCAACCTCTTTACGTTGGGGAACTATAAGTCCCAGTTTGCAATGGGTAGTCTCAGTGGTGACTATTATCTTGGTATAATTATTATTTTAAAAAATAGTTTTTTAGAGACAAAATCTCACTCTGTTGCCCAGGCTGGAGTGCAGTGGCATGATCATAGCTCGCTGCAGCCTTGAACTCCTGGGCTCAAGAGATCCTTCTGCCTTAGTCTCTGGGACTACAGGTGTGTGCCACCATGCCTGACTAAGTTTTCTTATTTTTTATAGAGATGGGGTTTTACTTTGTTGCCCAAGCTGGTCTTGAACTAACTCCTGGGCTCAAGTGATCCTCCCACCTTGGTCTTCCAAAGTGCTGAGGTTACAGGTGTGAGCCACCACACCCAGCCTATCATGCTATAATTATTAATAGTGTAACTTTTCACCCCCAAGTGGGTATTGGTGTTGGACAATGCATTTATAGTCACCGAATTGTTAGGGATCTTAGAGCCCCAGGTCTCCCTACCTGTATCTCCTGCTCTCACCAGGGGTCTGCTTGGGGATGGTTACTCAGTGCAAGAGTCCACAGGGCTCTTTCTAAGCTGGCTCCTTCAGCAGCTTGGTCTCCAGCTGGCAAAGCGTTGGAGCCATTCTTTTCCAGGCATGTTTTCTAACATGTCTGAAAAGTTTTTGCCTCCTCATATAAGACTTAAGTAGATTCTCCAGCTATTCTTAAAGATTGCAGCCTTCCTTTTCCTTAGGACAAGGCTGTAAGAACATCCAATCATTAAACATTCCCTGCTCAGTTCCTATGTGCCAAGTACTGTGCTGGGCCCAGGGTATAAGGAGACAAAGATCACAAAAGGAGGCATGCATGTAAAACAATAAAGTGTGATAAATGCTATCTTTGTAGGATGTATGCAACATATATTGGGGTCATTGAAGAAAGAATAGTTAATGTAGGAGAGAGGGAGGAAGGAGAGGAGGAGAATTTTGAGCTAGGCCTTACAGGAGTAGTGTACGTCTTGCAGGGGGGTGGGTGGGAGGGAGGCATTCTAGGAAGAGGAAGAGACATGTGCAAGGATCTATGGCCAGAAAGTGCGTGGTGTGGCTGGAGAGGCAAAAAGTAGCCTCGTCTGACTCTCCATGTGTTGCAATATACTAGCTTGGAATTGAGTGTGAGGCAAGACCTTGGCCCGCAGCCAGAGGGGGTGTTGTTATTAGAAGTACCAGAAGGGACTTTATTTCACATTTAGCATGGACCCCTGATGATTCCATTTGAGGGAGGTGTGGGTGTATTTTCATTCCGGAATGTTACACTACAACATTACCACATGCATTGACCAATTTTAATACAGGCTTTCCTTATGTTGCTTTATAATTAGAAGCCAGTGAGTTGAAGTTCCACAGCGGTACATAGACCAGTAGTGATAGCTTTATGGAATTGTTTATTTTTAGTTTGGCAAAGGCTAGGCAGTAAGTATCTCAATTAGTAAACTAAAGCAGCATGGATGAGAAATGCCCACAAGGGGATCAGGAGTTGGAAATAACTAAGTCAGTTAATTGAAGGAAACCCTCATATCACTTACCTATATTTAGAGTTTGAAGAACCAACTGAGTGTGTGTGTGTGTGTGTGTGTACATGTGTGTGTGTGTGTGTGTGTACATATGTGTGTAGGTTTGTGGCACACACACAAAGTGTCAGTATCCATAATGCTGCGAGCAATGAGGTCCTTCAAGTTCCTCAGGTTCTAATTGTTTAGGAAGTTCCTCTCTTTAGGAGCCACTGTAATTGGCTACCCAATGGGACAGGTCAATGTCCTGTCACAGTGGGTAGGATGTTGTCTTTGACTACAGAAGTTTTTCATCCTACAATTTCTTTCAACATGACCCAAGAGAGGTTTTATTATGAAGGGCTGGGGGAAGTTATTAATTTTCATATTCACATTATACAGCCTGATGTGTGAAAATATTTAATGAAAAATGTATGTGACACCACAGACCAATTTTCTTGCCTCTAGATAAGTCTCCTTCATTATATCTGAGATTCCATTTTAAGTTTTGGAGGGGAAACAGAGGCGGTCTACAAAGCTTATTTTTAAGAATTTAAGCATTGTGTAATTTAAGAATTAAGTCTTGCTGTTCTGAGAATTCCAGTATCTTTAGGAATTATTGACCATTGAGAAGATGAAAGATTAATTGGTATTGCAAAACGTTAAGAGTGTCATAGAAAAAAAGGTGTCTGTGCTTTAAAGTTGCAAAATACCATGATTTAGCTGTCGTGATTTTTTTGATTTTTAGAGCTGCATACTTCAGTCCGCTTGGATTTATGGCATGTATTTAGCATTGTATGAAAGGTCCTTTGGATTTTCCCCCTGAAGGTGGGGAGTGCCTTCTTGCACTTAACAATTTACTACATATCAGCTCTACGTGAACTGTAGGGGAAATAACAGGGGTCTGTGGATCTGCAGATTCGATTTCTGTCTGTCTCCTCTCTGTTTTGCAGACTGGAAAAAGATAGCATTCAGCAGAGCTTCAGCAACGAAGCAAAGGCCCAAGCCCTTCAGGCCCAGCAAAGAGAGCAGGAGCTGACACAGAAGATACAGCAAATGGAGGCCCAGCATGACAAAACTGGTAGGTGGTAGGGAAAGATTAGAGCCTGGGCTCTTACTCACAAGCCAGGCCCACGCCTTACTGTGAAATGACATCAGGAACACCTGTAACCTTTGGCTGGCCGAAGGGAGCAGATGCTAACTACACCGGAGATTCCGAATTACATATTAGTTAGCGTTTAAAAGAGAAAATGGAAAGTATTGCCCACTGTCTGTTGATTTCAGAGTGCTGCTCTCACATCTGTTGCACCATCTGGATTATGAGTTTATTTACCTGTGTTCAAGAAACGTAAAGCTGAGAGAGACCACAACAAAGTAGAAAAACAAAGGGCTTGTTTTTGGCTGGGTTTTCAGGCACACATGTTATATAAAGAAAATAGCATCAGAAGCTCTGCGGGAAATGCTCTGAGCTTACAGTTAGAGTCTCCTGAATAGCATTGAACAGTTCCCACAGTACACACATTATAGCTACTCTAAAAGCCTAATGAGTTTGCTTCAGCATCCAAACTGGAGAAAAGCTTTAACCATTAATCGGTTCTTAATTCACTGTCGCAGCTGGATGTAATTCAGTGGCTCCAAATTGATATGTTCCTTTATTTAATCTTTGCAGCTTCGAACATTTTTAGCATTTGTATGATTTCCCCACCTCCCCCCCCAACCCAATCTAGAGTGATGTTTAATCCTTTGCATTCTTCAAGTTCTCACAACTGCTGTTAAAATTCACTAATACAAGGCATTGACCACAGCTGGCAGCTTGGCTAAAAATTGCCATCTTTCATCACATTGGCACTATTCTGCAGACTGAGTTGGCCAGTAACTCTTTACCTTTAATTTGAAAGTAAAATGCACTTTGAAAATAGGCAGTTTGATTTGTTCAGTCAGAGCATTATGTAGTTTCTTTCACTTTTGAGTTGTGTGTTCACAGACAGTGTTAGTCAAAACAAGACAGTGTCAGTCATTATAATTCCACACCACACACTCCACGCTGATTGTACTATTAAAACAAAAGTCTAATTGATCCTGTCTCTTCCAGAAAAATGTTGCTTCGTTTTAGTGCCTTGATTTATTTTGATTTGTATGCTATCTGCTTTTTGCCAATCATTAGCTAAAATTGAAAAGAAATAAAGGGCCTGTTAAAACTTAGAGGTAATTTTCACATGATTTAATGTACATTGTATTCGATGACACAGTGAAAAACTATTTCTTATCCTATAGGTGAAAAATTACTAACATGAAATTCATTAAAAAAATGTACTTAGAAAGAGGCAAATGTCATATTGTCATATTGACTCACATAATTCCCTCCAGCACTTTCAGTAGAGATTTTCTTCCAACAGCATTTAGCCAGAAGAAATGAAAATTCACCAGGTTTAGAAGATACTTTTCCACTAACAAAAAGAGGAAGTTATAGGATAAATTATTGTTTGCCTGCACTGCTAGCAGGACCCTACTGATGAGAGAGTCTTAGGCAGAATCTGAGCGTCAGATTACTTAATTGTTAAAACCACCTTAAGAACACTGCCTTTTATTTTGCACACACACACACACACACACACACATATCACACTCTTCAATTTCTTTGACCAAATATCCAGTGAAGTTCATGCTGTTGACAGTGAAATCAAAAGTCTAAGGAAAATCATGCATTTCACCTTCCTAATTAGAGAAGTGTATGCAAGATTGGGGGGCGTGGTAGTAAACTATGTGCTCAAATATGAAACAAAGCATGGATTACAGTGCGGAAGAGAATTCCTCGATTTCAGTTTTGAATTATCTGGTTGTGAGCATTTTTGACACTCTGTTTACAGTAAAATTGTCAAAATAAAAATATAATATCTTGCACATTACAAAGATATAAGCATCTATGACTCCACTTGAGGTATCTGACAACTTATTAAAATGTTAAAACATTACACCAAGCTGGTATGATCAAAAATGTTTCTGTTAGATAATGATTATGAAAATAAATGACTCACAAGATGGAGTGTCTTGCCAGTGGATAGGTTCTTTGACTTAGGACATTGAAAGTGACCTAGTGGCTTACAGGAAATGGAAGCACTGCTCAGCTAAAACTATAAACATCTTACATTGGTGGGCGTTTATTGTTATTTCTAGAAAATGAACAGTATTCATTGCTGAACTCCCAGAATACATTTTTGACAAAATTAAAAGAAGAATACTGTACATTAGCCAAGAAACTGGAACAAATCTCTCAAAAAAGCAGGTAGGTAATGTTATACAATACTTTTAGAGCACTGTTTGTGTAATTACTGTAATTAGTCCTTTAAAAATGGCATTTACACTATTTTATGATCTGATATCAAAATTAGGTATCTGTGGATATAAGTTTTCTCTGAAAATATTTTCTCTGTATGGACATTTTCTTAATTGCCCATACAGACACTTTTATGTTTTTTTATGACTATGTGTATGTATTATTAATTTTTAATGTTTAGAATTGAAAACTATAACATTTCAGAAAACAAAAGTCAAAATGACAATATGAGGATGCATATAAATAAGCAGTTTTAAAATTTTATTAACACATTTTAATCTAGCATCACAGTTCTCCATGAACATATAAAAGCTATCTTTAGCTCAAATGATAATACATGAAATTTGTATATATAAAAATGAAAGTAGATGATACTTTGAAATAAATAAACCAAAACAATCCTTTCCTTCTCCTAAAATTGTTTTGTTTCAATAGAACAGCCATCCTTTATTTTATAGAAATACTGATCTTTTATAAATCCACTTATTGGAATCTTAATGACTTTTTTTCTGCACATTTTATAGTCAGATTATCTCAGTGAATAAATTATTTTATATTCTAAATTGCAAGAAGCCCGGGTCCTTATCTCAGCTCTGACAGTAACTGTGTAATCTTGGACAAATTTATCTGACCTACTTGGATTATAGTTTCTTCTTTTATAAATGAATGACATTGGACATAATTACTTTGAACTAAACTATAAAAGACAATATTCACGTTACTATCTAGATGTCAAATGTCACTGTACATCTACACAGAGCAAGAAATATGGCTCAGCAAACAAACTATTGACTTAGGTGTTTCATTCAGGAAGGATTTCTGGAAGGATCAGAGCGTATCTGATTACTCTGAGCTCCATTTTGGGTTCCTGCTTCAACCAGCTGATAGAATCCTCATCCCTGAATCTTTTGAGGAATCAGAGGGGTTATGAGTCCAATTCTTTCTGCCCACAGGAAGACAGAGGCTCTTAAAACCAACCAGAATGTGCTCTGATACGCACACCTTCTTAGCATATACTAGTTAAATAACTTATTTTTGTGGAGGAAAACCTCTGCCAAAATACCAGATATTTTCAGGAAATTTGACCAAGAAAACCAAATGATTTTGTCATGAAAGAAACTCGTATAGAATGTCCATGATGACTACTCCTAACAGGAAATATTCAGTTTGCCCCACATTAATCTAAAAGCAAATAATTTGTTAAAAGCAAACTAGATTTATATAATATAGGGAAAAATGATATTAATCTGGAATTTATATTATTGGGTTATGTGTCTAAGATTGGTTTGTGGATTATTACTGATGAATGATCTTGCTGTCTAAGGTGGCAAGATAATTGAAGTATGTGAAAGAGACAAAGAGCCAGGCACAGTGGCTCCCGCCTGTGATCTGAGCACTTTGGGAGGCTGAGGCAGAAGGATCACCTGAGGCCAAAAGTTCAAGGCTGCAGTGCATTGAGCCGTGACCATGCCACCACAGTCTAGCCTGGGCAACAGAGTGAAACCCTGTCTAAAAAAAAAAGAGAGAGTGAGAGAGAGAGAGAGACAAAGGTGCTTGCTATATATTACTTAATTCCCACAACAACTTGAGACAGGAATTAGGATCTTCATTTACAGCTGAGGAAATCAAAACTGTTTAAATCACTGGTAAGTGGGAGAGCCAGGGTTCTAACCTAGGTACTTTTGGTTCCAAATAATTACAATATTTTATGTCTACTACTAAAGAAAATTCAGGCCACAGTAGTTAGGATGGCAAAGTTTGGGAAGGAAAAAGTAATTGTTAAATTCACGTGGCGAAGTATACTTGGCCTGTGAGCGTTAACCTGCAAGGCCGGGTTAACCAGCACTCTGTGCCCATACACGTTCTATTTCTTCCTCTAGATCTATCAGCTTACCCTGTACTAGTCTAGTGAACTTGAAATTCACCACCTCTCCAGCTCCTCTTGCTTCTGATTCCTCCAGCTCTTGACCACTCATTTGCAAACCGAATGTGTTCCTTTGTCTCGGACACAGAGCTGGCACTTAATACCTATTTATTGAAGGAATGGATGATGAATGAATGAAACAAGCGTGGTGCTACCCCTACATCCTGATCTGACTTCTGATCCCAGGCTGTTCCTTTGGTGACGACAGACAGTGTGCACTAAGGAAGACTTCCGAATTCTAAACGAAATGGGTTTGAATCTCCTTCTGCCACTTAGCTACTGTGACCTTGGGCACATCTCCTTAGCTCCCCAAATCTCGTACTGCTGTTGTTATTGATGGCATTGCGTTCAGGTGTTAACTGGTGATCATCACTTCATCAAGCTATTATCGTGTTTGCCTGGGAAGGTCTGACTGCCATTTTCTGATACACGTAAAGTCTGCGCCCCAGCGAAAGCCTTTTTAAGGGCAAAGCAGGATCGGAACAATGAGGACCTGGCTGCGTTTTGCAAGTCTGCAGGATTAAAACGGGAACCTACTGTAACGTGACAACTTGATTCACAACTGAGGCCTGGCAAGTAGTAAACACTCAATAAATTGTTACTTATTATTTTTAAAACTTTTACGGGCTGCTAAAGTTTACTAACGCTGCATTTATGTGCCTCCTAAGAACGCAGTAGATAGGACACATGGCGACTTTAGGGTTGTTTGTTTGTACGGGATCCAGTCTCATTTCTCCTTGATTTCCTACTGGGACGTTTTCAAGAATTCATCCATGCCAAAGTTAACATCCCATTTTGATGTTACCTTCTGCTTTGAAACCACCTGTAAAACTCAAAGGGCTTAGACTGTTTCTTTTTAAATAAAAATTATAAACATAGTAAAACCCGTAGAAATCCTCCAGGAGTTTGCCTCTGCTCACCCTCTACTAAATTTGGGGGATAAATAATTTCCCCTGTGCTTTGAGGTGAGGGAAGTCTTGGAGATTCTGAAAGTTTTGTCATTGTGCAAACTCAGCCTCCAAAGCAATTATGTAATCCATATGGCAATTTTGGTGCAGATTTTTCTCAAAGTATTACAGTAAAATTTTTTTTTCCTGAAAGTAAGTGTATTTATTTTGCATTGATCAATAATCAAAACACAGGTTTTTTTTTCTTTTTGCTCTCCTGCCTTTCCTAGCAATATTTCTCGAAGAGTTTTATGTTATTTAAAATGCCAAACTAAACAAATGGATGCATACCGTTTAAAAAAAGCTTTTTTACTCACAGATCTAGTCATTTGACTAGAGCCCGAGCAGAATCACGAGGAAAGCTGACAATCTGGGCGCGCTGTGCCCGTATCCTCTTCCTCCCTGCCCCAGCCTCCTGCGAGGCTGCTCTGTGAAAATGTTTTGAAATGGTACCTCTGTGTGCATGTGTCTGTTGTGTGTGTTTTCTCCCCAAGTAGACCGTGAGTCGTGAGTCGCGCCATGGCAGTGACGACTGCTTCTGCTCTCTGGAAGCCTCCACAGAGATTAGCACTGTGCCCTGCGCACTGTGTGTATCCCACACTGCACGTAGAGGTGTCTGTAACCCCAGGGTTTGTGAATGGCACGTCCCATTTGAAAACTAAAAATGAACCGCCGGTTCCGTGCATTTTACATAGCTTGTTTCTGACCATCAGGCAGGAGAATTAATTCCATTTTGCTTTTAATTGGCACCAGGCAGACATTCTGACTGATTTCAGTTGAAGCTCACATAAACTTTCACTCCCCTTCCCTCTGCATTCCCCAGTTCTCTGAGAGCTTGTTACAGTTATGAGGTTGTTTTTGAGGGAGGTAAATGGAGATATTTAAATATCGTTGGAACAACTGTGACTTTTCTTTATCAAAGTAAAGGAAGTGCTCGCTCTCCCCAGAGGCTTAGATGAATCAGCAGTAAAACCTTGCAGTGCGGCCTCCAGTGTTCTCTGACACCTGGCCGGGAGGCGCTGGGGCAGTTGGGCACTGGCTGGGAGACAGCCTCGGCCAGCACAGAGTGGAGATCTAGCATGTGCTGGGTTTTAGCCTCTCACCACTTGCACTTTGAAAAGAACAGGACACAGCACAGAACCCGGGTCTATGTGGTTTTGCTTCTCTTCTTTCCTTTCTGTCATTGTCCCTTTCTGGGTTGCTAGGCTTGTGGATTGATGCCTACCACTGCCCATTGTGTATTTGTGATTTGCGTTTTGTAATTAAGAGGAACAATGGGAGTCCACGGGGTCTCGTTATATATAATGGTTGGTTTAATTTGTTTCACTTCTATCTTGTTAATTGTAAATTGATCATTAAGATTTGAATTCTAATCTGTCACCAGGGTTGTGAGTATTGAGGCTGGAGCAATGATCCTGGTTTTAATCACTGATGATGAGAAACAAATTTTATAATTTTGGTACATATTGCAGTTCATATATTTTAACACTGTATTTTATGGTGTTATAAATATTGTTAAATGACTTTTAGTGTAGTTTTACTGTGTGGACTATAATGTATAAATTATATTACTGCTTTGGCAACAGTAGGTATCCAACTGTGTGAGTTTAATTGAAGTGAAGAACACACACCCGGTTGAACTATTTTTTTTTTTCCCCTTGCATGTTTAGATTATGTTAGGTTGGGATACTACAAATATTATATTCTACAAGAGGAGACTGATATTGGCCTCTGCTAATTGTTATAAAAAGTCAAACCAGAATCTAAAAGAATAAAAAAATTAAAGTGTCATGTTTTCCCTTAAAAAGCAATCATTTTAATCTGAATTATAGTAGTAAAATATCTTCCATTTCATGTCAATGCAATTACACAATATAACTGGTATATAAAAATGCAGGGGAAAGTTGGTGCTTTTGTAAAGCCAGAAATTACCCAGATTTTCTATGAAGATGGATTAGAGTCAATTATCCTTTTATATGACACTAGAATAAACATGCCACAAATGTATCTCTAAACTAATATGGAAACTTGTAAGTTTACTCTGTGAGCTTTGCAAACTACTGGTTCTGTGAATATATTGTGAGCTCCGGACAGAAAAGGGATGATGTGCGTGCACATGTGCCCAATTTTTATTGAACAATGGAAGTTGGCAACAAACTACCATTACAAATAAAGAAAAAACCAAAAATATGCAAAGCAGAAAACAAAGTCTGTTACAATACCACGCTTGGTAGTAGCATGTACTTCACAAATAACATTTGCATTTTTGTAATTATGCAATAGCTCCTCAATGTACGGAATTTGAAAAACACAAAGAAGAATTAAGGAAAAAATTTTCTGTGACATTATCACCCCGAGATACCTATTGTTACCTTTTACATATCTCAGTCCTTTTCCCTATGTATGTATGCATCCATTTATATTGTGACTGAGATTATAGCATACAGTTTTGTATCTGCTTTTTCACTTAATATCATCTCATCTACTTAATATCATCTCATCTAATGAACATTTTTCTACATCAGTAAATACTCTGGAAATAAAATTTTAATTGAATCCTTTATATGCATAATCATTCATTAGACATTTAAGATGTTTCCAATTTTTAACCATTATGAATAATAATATGACAATAACTATGTACATAAATCTGAATTTTTGATGATTCCCTTAGGAGAGATGGCTAAAAGGAGGTTACTGTTCCAAAGACTATGAATTCTTTTAATGTGTTTTACTTCGCTTAAGTACTGTACTAAATTCTGCTTAATATATATATATATGCCCCCATATCAGCATGTAGCATTAAAAAGAAGTGGGAGATAAAAGAACAAAAGCGGGAGGCAGTATTTCACAGTGGGTGGAACTACCCCTTAAGAATTGAACAGAATAGTATTAGTATCTGGACTTGGCCACTCACCATTTGGGTGATCTTAGGCAAATCATTAAACTTCATATTTATCTCACAGAGAAAAAGAAACAAACTCAGGTACCTTGCAGGATTGAGATCATTAATTTGTTGCAGGATTCCACTATTTGTTCTAGAGTGGGCATGCAAGAAACATTTGATAGCAGTATCTGGTTTCGTTATGCATTTCTTTGAATAATAGTGAAATTGAATATTTTATAAATGTTTATTGACCATTTGTGTTTCTTCTGTGGATATTTTTCATATTCCTTGTACTTTTCTTAATGGGAATGTTGATGGAGAGTGTAGTTAGTGCTTTATTTAATGATGCTTTTAATCTTTATCCTATTTTTTATAAACGTTTTCCTAGTTCTGTACATTTTTTTAATTATTAGACTTTACCGTTAGAATACTTTTAGATTCACAGCAAAACTTATTAGAAAGTACTGAGAGTTCCTGTATATTCCTTGTCCCCTCCCCAAATCTCCCCCATTATTGACTTCTCCATTTTGTTTTATTATGAATTTTTTGTTTTTGGAGACAGAGTCTCGCTCTGTTGCCTGGGCTAGAGTGCCATGGCGTCAGCCTAGCTCACAGTAACCTCAAACTCCTGGGCTCAAGCAATCCTACTGCCTCAGACTCCTGAGTAGCTGGGACTACAGGCATGCACCACCATGCCCAACTAATTTTTTCTATATATATATTTTTTAGCTATCCAAATCATTTCTTTCTATTTTTAGTAGAGACGGGGGTCTCGCTCTTGCTCAGGCTGGTCTTGAACTCCTGACCTTGAGCGATCCTCCCGCCTCGGCCTCCCAGAGTGCTAGAATTACAGGCGTGAGCCACCGCGCCCGGCCTATTATGAATTTTTTCAAAATCAAAATGATTTTCTTTTTTTAAAAAAATACTATATATGTCCATTTAAAACATTTATAGAGTGTAGGAAAGGATGAATAAAGAAAAGAAAAAACACTCATCCTACCACCCAGAAATAATTGATATTAATATTAATATTTGGTATACATGTCAAAATATTTTTTAACTATGAAATGGAATCACATGCATGCTTAATTTTAGTGTTTTCTTATCAATATGTCATAGTTTTAGGTCAATAAAGAACATTAATAAATAGCCACATTTTCAGAATAATATCTTGATATTCCATCGAATAAGTAATGTAACCAATCTCTTGTTGATAGCTTTCTGGGTTAAATTTTCAGATACTGGGTTGCAGAGCAAAGGTATTTCTAGAAATAATGCTGTAATGAATATTTTCACCCATATGAACAATTTTTTCCAAACATGATTTGTAAGTATAGAAATTTTTTAAAAATCTCTTTTTTCTTTGAGATTTTTCTTTTGCAAAGTTCCTTTTTGCTTGAGTTCCTGAGAATAGATAAATGTTCTCCTGCATTTTTTTTCTAACATGGTTTAAGGATATTTTTTTCTTTTTTTGGAATTTATTTTAGTGCATGGTATGATAGGAGACACTAATCTTGGAAGGAGTACTAAATTAAAAATTAAAAATTTCTTTTATATTATATGTAATTTTGAAAGAAGAAACATAAGTACCAACTTGTTTTGGACTATTTCAATATGAGTAAATTTTTATTAGGAGGAGCAAATGTAGATTGAGCACTTGATCTGAGCTTGAAAATGAGATAATCCACATTCTCATGTATAAAGGAATAGAGCACTATTCAAAAGAATAAATTATAAGCTAATATATGCATAAAGGCTAGAGGTAGTTGTATAAATATGCTGCCGTATTGAGAACTGCAAGGTATTAATCCAGGCAAGCTTCCTTTTGAGGTGACACTTGAACCAAAACAAAAACAAAATGAGGAATCAGGTGAACTAAAAGCAAGAGATTGCTCCAAACATGTGAGCAGCTTGGTTCTTGGGAGGAATGATGTGGAAGGTGAGAGATCCCTTAGCAAATCCAAATCCTTTCCTAACCAGGGAGAAAAGTCTATCTTGCCTAATGGAAGAACCCTTTCTTTGGGGGGAATTAATTTTACAACTAGAGTCTTCCTTAAACTTCAGGAAACAAACCAATCATTAACCTGGAAGCTACTCATATTATAATCTGCAAGAGTTTTAAGCTTTCAAGTCGTAACTGGTGGGGCCATAGGGCATGAGGAGATGGGGGCAGTGGGCAAGAGTTTAGAGTTTAATTGAAACAAGGACAGGGAAACAACTTTCCTTGGACAAACATCTTTCTGATCTTCAAATTTCAAGACTTGAGCTTATCATCTAAGACTCTAGAGACAGCGTATTTCCTGAGGGACGTCAGCCATCACCAAAGGAGCTGTGATCCCAAGTGAAATATGTGAAGACCGAGAGAAGGTTGGGGAAATGGTACCTGACTTAGCAGAGTGGAGAACAGGTCATCTTAAGCGTCCACAGTGGGATGTGGATATCTGAAGCAAAGCTAATCTGTTCTCAGAATTCCAGAAAAACTTGGAAGAAAAATTGAAGATTCCTACTCTGCTCCTTGCAGCCCAGTAACTGCCCCCCATCCACATAGAAGCCTAGGGGCTTCCCCTCTGAAGAGATTAAACCAGAGAGCTCTGGTTAAAAAAGGGGCACTGAAGTTAGAACAGAGGGATTAAGACAAAAGACTGCAGTCTGAAAGATAAGATCCTCGCCTCCTGTCTCCACCCAGCTTCTGGGTTGCCGACAGTCAACATTGCACACAACAGCAGGAAACTGAAAGATCCTTCTCCGGAGCACAGGATCTCGACAGACAAAATGTTGACAGAGACTGATATTTGAGGATCTCCCATCAGAAAGGATGGCTTGCCACTCAATCATCCTATGCTAAAGCCCACTAGTTTGGAGAAAATGAATTTACAAGTGTAGTGAAGTGCAAATGTAATCATAATACACTGCTTGGGTAGCAAAGACCAATATTTAAGTAGTCGTTACAAAGCAAATACTAACTGAACCCCAAACTGAAATACTGGTAATTATATTGACAAGCTGGAGAAGAAAGAAGGGGAATGAGGCATATAGAAGAGTTTAATCTTTTTTTTTTTTTTTTTTGAGACAGAGTCTCACTCTGTTGCCCAGGCTAGAGTGAGTGCCGTGGCGTCAGCCTAGCTCACAGCAACCTCAAACTCCTGAGCTCAAGCGATCCTCCTGCCTCAGCCTCCCCTGTAGCTGGGACTACAGGCATGCACCGCCATGCCCGGCTAATTTTTTCTCTCTATATATTTTTTAGCTGTCCATATAATTTCTTTCTATTTTTAGTAGAGATGGGGTCTCGCTCTTGCTCAGGCTGGTCTCGAACTCCTGAGCTCAAATGATCCGCCCACCTCGGCCTCCCAGAGTGCTAGGATTACAGGCGTGAGCCACCGCGCCCGGCCAAGAGTTTAATCTTTGTCTACCACAATGAGTCAGTAGAAATTTCTTAATTGATGGAACAAGATATAGTGGATGAACTTATTTAAAAATATGGAGGTAAATACCAGAAGAAATGGCTTTATAAAAATTGAAAGTGTTTGTCACTGTTTAGCTGGATTGGGGGTCAGAGGACAGGAGACTGCTGCTTTAGATTATTATGCCTTTTGGAACTTGTGTAATTATTAAGGGTTCTTCAGAGAAATAGAACCAACAGGATATCTATCTGTCAACCTATGGACCCATCTAGGTCTAGATAGACAGATTTATTTTAAAGAATCAGCTACTGCGATTGTGGAGGCTTGGTAAGTCCAAAATCTTCAGGGTAGGCAGGCTGGAAAACCAGGGAAGAGTCACAGTTTAAGTTCAAAGGCAGTCTGGAGGCAGAAATCCTTCTTGCTCGGGAGGTCAGTCTTTGTTTTGAAGGCATTAGTAGCCTTCAACTGATTGGACAAGGCCCACCCACACGGGGGGGGGGGGGGGGGGGGAATCTGCTTTACTCAAAGTCCACTGACTTAATGGTAATCTCATCTTAAAAAAAAACACCTTCAGAAAAACATCCAGAACAATGTTTGGCCAAATATCTGGGCACTGTGGCCCAGCCAAGTTGACATATAAAATTAACTATCACAGAACTATTTGATTTTAGCCATGTGCCATTAAATTGGCTTTGTTAGTTGAAAGAAATTCTCTGCTACAGAGGGTAGATCTGGGGTTGTTTCTTTAAAACATGGGGACTGGCCTATAATACATGCTCAGTAAGTATTTGTCAAATGAATGATAGTCTTTTTAAAAAGAGATTTGATCATTACCATGTTTGTCTTGTTCCTTAGAAAAGCCATTTCTGTTAGAGTATAAGTTGTTATTCGTTTATTTAACACTTGAGTCTCTACAATGCATATCTATCTCTAGGTATTTTGCAATTTCTATAACATTTTCTCTTACATAAAATAATTTTTATTCTGTTACATTTAAGTATGGAGTTTAAGATAAGGTTACAGTTATACAGTAAAAATATGCTCTAGTAATAAGAATGTGTAACATCTATTATTTCTCTGTTTTCACCTCTCTAGATCTGAAATAGCTCAGCTCAGTCAAGAAAAAAGGTATACATATGACAAGCTGGAAAAGTTACAGAGAAGAAATGATGAATTGGAGCAACAGTGTGTCCAGCACGGGCAAGTACATGAGACAATGAAGCAAAGGTAATAAAGGTTTAGTGATCACTTGATACGCTATGTATTGAATATGTTTGGTTTACAAACAGAAGGGAAATTTCTGTGAAATAAAAAGAATTCATGATCATTATGCAACTCCAGGGACATGCTCCAAATCTAATACTTTTAGGTGGTTATTATTATATACAAAAGGACAGCACACCCCTTTTTTGCTATTCTCTAAAGACAGAGAATTTGATTTAATCGAGAACATCGGAAGAAAACCATCTTCCTTTAAGTTATAAATTGGTTATATTGTAATATGGAGGAACTTCACAATTTATTTGGTAGAAATGAGACTTTTTTGTGCCTTTTTTAGTATAAAACATGTAGTAGGCCTAAAGAGGTTAAATATCTATCAGAGGTTGCACAGATACTATTGCTAGAGTCACAAGCATTGATAAATAACAGTATAATACTGCAAATGTACTTTCTCTTCCTTATGATTGTCTCAAAAACATTTTTTCTCTAGCTTACTTTATTGGAAGAATATAGTATAGGATGCATAAAACATACAAAACATGTTAATCAAGTGTTTATGTTATCAGTAAGGCTTCTAGTTAACAGTGAGCTATTGGCAATTAAGTTTTGTGCCCCAAACCCCCACACTGTTCAACTGTGCAGTAATGATCAGTTCTAGGAAACAGACATACACTTTGTGGTATTAGTACATTGAATAAGGGGATTTATCCTGATCAGGAAAAGCTTCAGGGAGAACATGGCACTTGAATCTGTGAGCGACGGGGTTAGGGATTATTAGCCTTCCAGAGCTGGAGTTGGCAGACTGTGCCCCAGTCCACAGCTCGTTTTTTTACGGCCCAGGAACGGAGTCTTGCTCGTTTGTTTATATATCGTCTGCGGCTGCTTTTGTGCCACAGCGCCAGAGTCGAGCAGCTGGGTCAGAGACTGTGGCCTCTATCTACTGGCTGGCCCTCTCCTAAAAAAGTCTGCCGACTTCTTTTCTAAAGAAAGGGAAACTGTAAAATTGATGGTCTTGAGGTAGAAAAGCATGGTATTTCTGAGGAAGAGAAGAACTGTGTGTTTAGCATGAAGATAAGGGAAAGAGTGGCATGTGAGGTTGGAGAGGTAGGCAGGGGCCAGACCTAAAGGCGCAGGGCCTTTAAGTTTTTATTATGGATCTTATATTTTAGCGTATGATTAACGGGAAGAAATCAAAAGGTTTTTTAAAAACAGAAGAGTGATGTGATGAGATTTCATTAAAAATAGGATTCTACCCAGGTGCAGTGACTCATGCTTGTCATACTAGCATTTTGGGAGGCTGCGATGGGAGGAGTGCTTGAGGCCAGAAGTTCAAGACCAGCCTGGGCAGCATAGTGAGACCCTGTCTCTAAAAAAACATTAAAAATTAGCTGGGTGTGGTGGAGTGTGCTTGTAGTCTTAGCTTCTCAGGAGGCTGAGGCAGGAGGATTGCTTGAGCCTGGGAGTTGGAGGTTGCAGTGAGCTATGATCACGCCACTGCACTCCAGTCTGAGGACAGAGTAAGATTCCTTTATCTTAAACTTGAACTTCCTCACTTTCTTCATCTGCAAAATGCTACCTTGTAGAGTTGTGAAAATTGCCTAAAATAATCCAGAAAAAGTCTTTAAAACAGTGCCTGGCACAGAGTTAGTGCTCAACAAATGTTTCACACTGCTGTTCATTCAATATCCTCCATTCAGCGTGTTTCTGCTGGCTCTGTTCTAGATTCTGGGGGTGCCACGGGAACTTCAAAGACTTACATTCTAGTTACTTGTTTACTTGCATTATGGGTTCAATTGACCCTTGTGAGTTAGTCCGTGAACCAAAATGCCATGTCTACATAATGCTGTTTCTAAGGGAAAATGCTTTTTGAATTGTCACCAACTGATTTATGGAACAACAGTTGGGACCATAACTTGGGATATGCCTATGATGTTCTAAGTGTTTGTGAGTGCGTGTGTGTGTGTGTGTGTGTGTGTGCTTGTGTGTGGCGGAAAGTTTTCACTATGAGCCACAAATAAAATTTCAAGAGGGATATATTTACCGAGTTGTTTTTTAAAAATTGTATTTTTGGCATAGTTAGAAATGAGGGACACTTTTTTTTTTTTTTGAAGACTTTATTTCTTTAAAGAAGTTTTAGGTTCACAGCAAAGTTGAGAGGAAGGCACAGAGATTTCTCATGTACCCCATATCTGCTCCCCCATACATGGCCTCCCCCATTATCAATATCCCCCACCAGCGTGGTGCAATTGTTACAATTGATAAACCTGCATTAGTACATCATAATCACGCAACGTGCATAGTTTACATTAGGGTTCAACCTTGATTTTGTACATCTATGGGTGTGGATAAATGTATGATGACATATATCCATCATTATAAATCACACAGAGCATTTTCACTGCCCTAAAATTTCTCTGTGCTTGTCCTATTCATCCCTCCCTAACCCAAACTCCTGACAACTGCTCATCTTTTTTATTGTCTTCATAGTTTTGCCTTTTTGAAAATTCCATAAAGTTAGAATCATACAGCAGGTAGCTTTCTCAGATTGGGTTCTTTCACTTAGTAATAGGCATTTATGGTTCCTCCATGTCTTTTCATGGCTTGGTAGATCATTTCTTTTTAGTGCTGAATAATATCCTATTGTCTGGATGTGCCACAGTTTATTTCTCTGTTGACCTACTAAAGGACATTTTGATTGTTTCCAAATTTTGGTAATTTTGAATAAAACTGCTGTCAACATCTACGTGCAAGTTTTATTATGTATGTAAGTTTTCAACTTTTTCATGTTCTTTCCAAAGAGCATGATTGCTGGATCATATGTTAAGAGCATGTTTAGTTTTGTAAGAAACCACCAAACTGTCTTCCAAAGTCGCTGTTCCATTTTGCATTCCTGCCAGCACTGAATGAGAGTTGCTGTTTCTCCACATCCTTGTCGACTTTTGGTGTTGTCCGTGTTCTGCATTTTGGCTATTCTAGTGGGTGTTTTAATTTGCATTTCCTTAATGACATCTGATGTGGAACACCTTTTTTTTTTTTTAATGCTGACTTACCACCATATATTCCTTTGGTGAGGTATCTGTTAAGGTTTTTGCCCATCTTTTAATCAAGTCTTATTTTCTTACTGGTGAGTTTTAAGAGTTTTTTTTTTTTTTTTTTGGTATAATGGATAACAGTCCTCTATCAGATGTGTCCTTTGCAAATATTTTCTCCCAGTCTGTGGCTTTTCCTCTCATTCTCTTTACATTGACTTGTGCAGAACAGAAATTTTCAATTTTAATGAAATCCAGTTTATCAATTATTTTTTTCATGGCTCATGCCTTTAGTGTTGTATCTAAAAAGTTATTGCCTTACCCATGGTCATCTAGGCTTTCTCCTATGTTATCTTCTATCAGTTTCATAGTTTTGTGTTTTACATTTAGGTCTAGTATCCATTTTGAGTTAATTTTTGTTAAGGGTATAAGGTCTGTGTCTAGATTCATTTTTTTGCACATGGATGTCCAGTTGTTCCAGCACCATGTATCAAAAAGACTATCTTAGCTCTATTGCCTTACCTTTGCTCTTTGTCAAAAATCAGTTGACTATACTTATGTGGAAGGAGCACTCTTTTTTAATTCCCAATTCTAACTTCATCCATTAAGTTTTTTCTTTAGAAACAAACAAATAAAATGGCTAACAGTTTAACTTCCATTCCTGAGGAGGAAAATATTATAATATTTAAAAATTAAAAAGAAAAAAACTTTGTAAGTTACTAGGAAATAACTAATACCTATTTGTAGACAAACATTCTAAAAAATCATCTATAACCAGCCAATTTTAATATTGTTATAATGTTTATTATTTTTGCTTTTTCTACAGTTAAGTCTGGATAATAAAAATAGTCAATTAGTAATAATTGCTAAACATATGTTAGAATTGTACAAAGAACCACAAGAGGCTGTGAGCATTGAATTATCTATCTTTAGAAAGGTCTTTTGCTAAAAAGACAAAGCAGGTAAATTTCTGTTCTTATATTAGAAGGGAAAAAGTATATTTCTGTGCTGAAAATCTCTGAAAAATTTCTTTCATCTATTCAGCGTAAACCTCTTTCAGTCAATTCAGTCTTTAAAGCTAAATTTCTCTCTTTGATTTATATTTAGGTAGATTCTCATTATCTCAACTCTTAAAATTTACAATTTAACTTAGCACTTTTAAGTGAAATAAGGTTTATTTTTCATTTCTGTAATCATGTTTGTTGCTTTGCCTTAGACTCTGTATAATTTTAAACGTTGAATATTAAATGTGAGAACCTAAACTAGATTGCCTGGCTTGTGCTCTATTTTGCATCTTCTAGCTTATTAATATATCCCTATATTTATTAACATGTATTAAGCACTGGGCACAAAAGGAAAAAAGACATACTATCTACCCTTAGAAAGCTTTTATTCAGTTGGCGAGGTCCATAGTAATCACACAGGTATAATATACTATGTTACGAGTAAACCCAGGATGCTCTGGGTATATATCACACCAGCACCTTACCCAGGTTTGCAGGCACAGGGCACAATTCTTTAGAGAAATAGTACCTAAGCAAACCATGAAAAGAAGTAGAAGAAGTCTTAATAGAAAAAAAGAAACACATGTTTGAAAGTCTGGAGATCAAGGGGAACATTATCTCTTCAAGAACTGATGCTATGGCTTTAAAATAAAATGGGAGAGAGACAAGCAGGAGTTTGATCTCTATTCTCTTTCATTCTGTTCTCCTTCTGGAACTCCAATTATGCATCAGTTAGACCACATGGTGTTGACCTACAGCTCTTAGTCGTATCTGTTCTAGTCTTTTCCCTATCCCTACCCCAACTTTTTTTCTCTTTTTTGTATTTCATGTTGGATAATCTCTATTGGCCAATCTTTAAATTTACTATTTCCCTCATCTGCTGCGTACATTCTGCTGATAGACTTATTAAAGGAGTTTTTTATTTCTGATGTGTTTTTCTTTTTTTTTATTTCTAGCATTTCCATTTGATTCTCATCATGGCTTATGATGGGGTTGAGGGTGGGATTTCCTGCTGCTTCCTTTACATCAGATGCCATGGTGTGCTGGAGCTGATTATTAAATGTTTAGAAATGTTGAGCCATTTGACATCACGTTGGTGGTTTAAAACTGGCCATGGAAGAAGAATGTACATCACAGAAATTGGAGACACTGTGAATCAGGACTTCTTTTTCCCCGGGGAGCTGATGTTTAAACATCTACCATCACACCTGTGATGGGTTTTGATGTTGCTTCTACCCTCCCCTCAGTAAAGGTTTACCTTTTCCTACAACCGAGGGGGCAAGAGGTTTCCACCCATCTCCCGGGGGAAGACAGCTTCTGCTCACCTTCCCCCAGAGGCAGTGAGCCTTTCCCTGAGAAGGTTTCTTGTTCCTCCCCCAGAAGCTTGAGGCTCTTACTTCATGTGAAAAAATAGAGTCTAGTAAGTGGGCAGGGTTTTGTGCCGTGCCCCACCTCGGGGTAGAGGATCGACTCTCAGGTTTCTCACCCTGCCCCTAATCTCCCTTGTGAGCATCCAGTGGAAGGAAGCCCACAGAAAGGTGCTTAAGAATGAGTGCAGATTGGTCTTATCCTCTTGTGTCTGCGACTCCCAGGGATTCTAGACTGGCACACGCTCTAAGAATCCATTAAAATTTTGGCTACTTTCCTCTTATCTACTTTTATAGTGGCCCTTTCTCCTTTCCTTGCTCTGCCAAAGTGTTCTGTCTCCATTCAGAGAGGAACAACAACTTTTGAAATTTAGTTTACCGGGTTGCCTTGCAACCTTAGCTCTCTGGCTCAAGAAAAATTATGATTTTGGAGATTATCTGGCATTTTTCCATTATTAGGGTGGGAGTGGTGTGTGTGTGTGTGTGTGTGTGTGTGGTTTCCTATACCTCATAGAAGGTGGAACTCTCAGAAATTAGAATTGAAAGAGTCTTTCTCTTGAATCATGTAAGAATGCTTAGGATTTATGACATGAAGGGATTTTTTGAAGCGTTTCAGATATTTCTGTGATGTTAGCCTTTCTGACACCATGATGCTTTTCTCATCCCTGGCGAGCAAGACTGGGTCCTTGATAGCTTTTGGCTTATCACGTCCCAACTTCTAACTTTGTGGTTTGTTTCAATCCCTTGGTTTACTGACTTTTTCACCAGCCATTTTGCTTGTATTTTCATTCTACTTCCATTCCTATAACTTATTTCTCTGGTCTGTATCTTTCTATGTCTGTTTTAAGATATGCTAATTAACCAACTGGGTGATTTCAAAGAAGATTTTGCCAATCCTTCATTCCCATTGTTTTAGAACCTGAGCAAGGATTAAGTACCAATGTTTATTTTGGCTGCTGTCCCAGGGCAGCCAGAGTGAGGGAAAGGAAAAGGAGGCCTGGAAGAATGTGAGATGCTGTGTTAGTTACCATACTGGCCACTGCTTCTTGCTAAGCCACAGTGACACAGCCACACAGATGTTTCTGGACAGGCTGTACAAGCAATTGTGCCTCTAAATAGCTCACTGGAGGGAGAAAAGGAGAGGGAATTTATCTGCCCAGCTTCTTCCCATCTCATGGATCCCAAACCTTCTCCATGGAAGGTAATTCCCCTGCATTCCAGATTACATTAACCAGTTGTTTTAGTACCTGCTTCGGAACCCAAAGCCTACATTCTAGTGTTTGGCATGTCATTGAACTCCAAGTGGCAGGAAGAGCCTAAGACTTGAAGTATGTGCAATGAGCCTCAGGTGGCAGAACCGACAAGGCCACCATGGAGCCAGTGAGCTCAACAGCAGCAGCAAAGAATCGAGGACCCAAGAGAGAGGATGGCACTGAGTGACTCTGATACACGTCACATGTTATGGATAATAACATTGAATGTCAGCCCCATATACTTCATTATATGCATCCCTGATCCTTGCTACTCTTCACTTGTTTTCCCTTCCAAAGCTGTCGATTTTCCTTCATTGGTTCTGAGCATTTCCGCACATGTATCTTTGGTATATGTTTCTGTATTTCATTTTCTTCATTCTCCTCCTGGATTCTCTGCCTTGGCTGCTTCTCATCTCCAAGCACGGGTGCTGCACTCCGTGCCTGAGATTCCCTGTCGGTATAGCTGCCGGGACATACCCCAAGCAGAGCCAGCCTCTTCATTCTGTACAAGATCTCAGAGAAATCAGTATTTATTTCTATTTTTGCATAATATTTTACTTTCTCGATTTATATTGTAAACTTATTGCAAGCAGGTATCATGTCTTCTGTGGCAACACAGCCAGTTATTATAAGGAAAGAGCTTTAGATAGGGAACAAAAGCTCAGGGTTTGTGGAACAACCGTGTCACCTGCTAACCAGATTATCTTGGGCAGGCCAAAGAAACTCGTTCAGCCTCAATTTTCTTATCCATGAAATGGGGATAAAATGCCATGTAGAATAGTTATGAGGATCAAATCAGCTGTGTGCAAAAAATCTTGGAAAAACATGTGTTATATAAATATAGTATATTATTATTATAATCAGCTGTCTAAAAGTCATAGCATCATGGAATCACAATGTTTTTTGGGTAAATGGGACCTTGTAATCTCTAACACAAGACTGCACTTTTATAAGTGAATAATCTATAGCAGAGAAGCCATTTTAATCATCTGAGCAATTCTATTGATATAATATTATTATCTTATGTTTTTAGAGGGGGAAACTGAGACTCCAAGAGGTTATGTAACTTACCCAAGGTCACATAGCTAACATTAACATGTGGCGTTGCAGGGCTGTCTGATTCTAGAGCCCATGCTTGGAACTCCTGTGCTGCAGGGCCTACCCGAGCTTCCCCAGCAAGCCAGCGTCTGAGTCGGCCTTGGACTCGAGGTTCCCAAAGTCCCAGTCGACAAAACTCCCCAGCAGATTTTCCCATTCCAACTTGCCAGTGACAGTGTTACGTCTCAGAGTCAAATTCTCTGCTGGGGGCTTTTCAGGCTAATGTGCCTGAGAGATCTCCCTAGGTTCTAGCAAGACTAAATGAGCTTTGAAAAAGACTTACTAATTGCTAATGGAGATGGTGTGTAAGTGTTTAAGAATATGCAGTTTCTGGAGCCTTTGTGCCTGGGTTCTAATCCGAGCCCCACCACTAAACCTGCTGTTGAACTTGGGCAAGTTACTTCCCTCTCAAAGAGTCAGCCGCTTCATGTATAGAAGGAGGAAAAGAATAATCCGCACCTCCTAGGGTTATGATGAGGTTTCAACAAGCTTAGCGTCTGCCTAAACAGACTCTAAGAAACAGAAAACAATGTATGTTTTGTTAAATAAAACAATAAGTTCTTGGGTTTTATTTTGCAATTCAAATTTAATGGAATATCTTTATTAAATAAGAAATAAACCAAAAGAAAAGAAAAACACAGCATGGCAGGATTTCCTTTAAAACTAAATAAGCTTCGTTGATAGGGTTGCAAAATCCTCACTTTTCTCTTAAGAAATACTCAGTTTTAGGGTGCTTTTGTGGAGTTTTGCTCTGAAGGAGACGTTTTTCACCCGACTTGGGAAGGGCAGTTCGGTTTGCCTGTTAGAGAGACGATGGGTCGGTTCCAGGAAGAATCCCCAGGATTCTGGGATGTCTAGAAGGCGCTGACATGGTCGAAGCTGTGTGCGTGGCCCTGTGGGCAGCCGTGCTCTGTGTGCACTTTGGGCCTTGATGTCGCACGAGGATTAAAATCTAGACTCAACCAACCATAATGAAGTAACTACTTTGTAGGATATAGTGGGCTTTTGACATTTCTGTAGTAATTTTGAACAAAGTAACTTCTGAGGTGATTACATGCGGAGAGCGAGGCCTTTATTGCTTTTTAAAACTGTTTTCCTTTGCTTAGTCGAATGCATATAGTTAGGGGAAAAAAGAAATTCCATGCATTGTTTGGGCCATGTGGATAGCATGCGGTCTGCTGGTGATGGAAATGTAACAGATTACAGAGAATGATGAGTTTTGTGACACTATCTTGATGATGTACAATGATATTTTCTAGGCTCTTGTTTTCTGGAAATGAATTGGTTTTAACATGGCCATTGTCCCTGAAGTAATTATTTTGTATACGAACATGGGCAGAAGCATTTTCTCCTTATTATCCATGGAAAATATACAGCAGTTTAAAGAGCAGGTATTTTAAAGGCATTTTGTATAAATATAGAAAAACAGCATCAAAGTGGCTGTTGAGTCACTCCTTTCCACTAAATGTAAGTGTTGATGTTTATATGCTAGGCAAATGTCATTAAAGGAAAGTAGAGATTCATCTAGCTGATGTATTGCTGACTCCGGCTGCTGAGTGAAGCTCAGACAGTCCTCTGCGAATGTGGGTGCAGGGGGTGGGTGGGTATTACGATGCCAAATGTGCTGCCCATGCTGAATTGGTTTCTAACCAGCCAGGGCTACTTGCTTGCTATTCCTTCATCTTTTCCTCCTTTGTCTGATACTCTCCTCATTTCTACATTACTTTCCCTTTCCCTTTTCATGATTCTGTTGCTTTGGCTCTTCATTTCTAGAATACCCACTTCATTTCTAGATTGAAATCTGTGGTCAGATGTCACACTCTTCTACAGTCAAATGGAGTGCCTCGGAAGTGGCATTTTATTAAAATTCACACTGTTTGGCTTCATTATCCAAAATCTGAGACTTACTAATTATGAAACATGGAATTTAAACAAACATCTAATGCCAGAAAACTCGAGGTTATTTAAAAAAAAAAATATATATATATATGTATATATATATAAAATATAGATATAGAATGTAAACTTTGAACTATCTTAACATTGAGGTTGTTCTATACAAGCCAGATCAGCACTTAGAAAGAAATGAATCACAACTGTCACTGATCATAATTTATGCCTCTTTCTAGACTTTCTGAACACTGTTATAGAAAGAAATGCCTTATATTCAGTTTGATTCTTTAGCACCATAAAAATTCATTCAGGAAAGTTTGATGAATAACAGAAGAAATCTTTATTTGCTGCCCCAAATCTTAATTTGTACTCTGTACATAATACCTATACGTATGTCTAAGTTAATACTGTCAGTTTTCCATGGCAAAAAGAAGCTATTTCAAGATTGAAGTTATTAAAACTTCCTATTTTCAATTCCTAAATATCTCTAATTGATAACAATTAATATAAATCCATAATGGTAAATAGCTAAGGTATAAATTTGGCTGTGTCGTAAATAGATCATCATATTATACCCAGAGGTGATTTTTTTACATCTATATCAACAGTCTTTCTTGAGACTGAGGGCTTGGGAAAAAAAATCTCCGTAGAAGGCTGGCAATTTGGGGCAGATGTGTATCTATACCTCCAGCAACACTGATGGTAATTTAACTATAAAAATGTTGCAGCCATCTGGGTAGCAAAACGGCTAAAGTCTGCTCTTGCCTGTGATTAAGTGTGGAGGAGATTTGTTTGACTTCACAGACACTGGATTTATGAAAAGGAGATATGTCAAGCAGTAGCGACGTGGCATGCAGCCGGGATGCCTCTATAGCCAACTTCCCGGGATGGCCTTCCCAAAGGCACTCAAGTGTAGCACTCAAGTGTGTCTTAGTGCTTGGCGTGACACGGTACTACGACTGGATTTCATGTCTGTTCTACCTTCAGAGTAAAGCTCTGATTGTCAAAGACAATCTAATCCGTAGAAAGAAAGAACTTTTTTTTTTTTTTTTTTTTAAAGTGTAGCCGCCAAAGTCCTTTCTATTAATGTGTAGATCTTACCAGTTTTTCAGAGAGAAACCAAATCACAGCCTCACAGGCACAGAATCTTCTCACATTGAAAGTTAAAGCTGATCTCTTCATGGAGAAAAACTTACCAACCTTTCAGACTCTTTTAGAATCAATTCTTGAGACCACATTTTCTTCCTGATTTCTATAAATGTTTGACTGTGTACCTCCAGTTACAGCGATTAGAGTTTTTGCTGATTTGCTTGGCATGTCTCCAGCAAAATAGTCCATTAGCATTCAAATCCTTTCCCAATAATTGAGACAATCAATTTACATTAAACAAGGCCCAAATATAATTTTACGTACAATTTAAATTCTATAGAAAATAATCAGCGTGCACTAAAGAGGGACACTTATTTTGATGCAAAGGGGTGTTTTTATAGTCTGCATTAAAGAGATCTTTCATATTTCCAAAATAGTTCCCTCATTATCTTTGGTGTTGAAGAGCTCTATTGTGTTTCATTTTGATGTAGAAACAAGTGTGTGTCCCTGGCTGCATGTTTGATAAGCAATGTGACTTTCTCCCAGTGGCATTGAAATTGAAAGGGTTGAGATAGAATAAGGTATGTACTTACTTGCTATTTAACGTGGAATAATTCTTATAAAAAGGGCAAACAAAGAGGTTGCATGTTGAGTTCATTGCCTTGGTGCCAGCATTAGAAATGGGCATCATTCATTCATCTTTACTTTTTTGTACTAGACCAGGTACCTATTTCTCTGCCAGACATTGTGTGTTGGATCCTAGGAAAATGGCCCAGAGGGATTTGGGATGGATGCATAGTATGGGGGCAAAGTTACCATGGTTGTGTGCCTTTGTGCTCAAGAGCTCTTGGGAAAACTTCAAACCCCCAGCGAGTTGAGACATCCTGAGTCCTCCACCATTCTCATTTGCAAGCTCTTTTTTTTTTTTTTATTTGAGACAGAGTCTCACTCTGTTGCCCGAGCTAGAGTGAGTGCCGTGGCGTCAGCCTAGCTCACAGCAACCTCAAACTCCTGGGCTCAAGCAATCCTCCTGTCTCAGCCTCCCGAGTAGCTGGGACTACAGGCATGCACCACCATGCCCGGCTAATTTTTTCTATATATATTTTTTAGTTGGCCAGATAATTTCTTTCTATTTTTAGTAGAGACAGGGTCTTGCTCTTGCTCAGGCTGGTCTCGAACTCCTGACCTCGAGCCATCCTCCCGCCTCAGCCTCCCAGAGTTCTAGGATTACAGACATGAGCCCGGCCTGCAAGCTCTTAATGAGACTGGTACTGTTGGTCAGGAAATCTAGAACACTGGAGCAATATTATTAGGAAGACTATAGTAAAAATAATGACAAGATAGAAAACAAATCCTGTCAGAGCCCGAGAATATATTTGGCTTCCTCTGGCTGTGTCTGTCTGTTTCCATAATGGTCCAGAATAGAAACCGGATGTTTAAAATCTCTCTCCCTTTCACATGCTCCCTCCCCTCCTGTCTTCCTTCCTCTTCAGTATTAGTAGGCTTACTATTTTTATTATTTTTTATTTATATTCCTAGTTTTCAATATTTGCCATTTGTGTGGATAACACATTAATTTTTAATGAAATATTTTCAGACTCCTGGAACTCTTGGAATAGCTGAATCATAAAAGAAAACTCGAAATTGATATAGACTCCAAGGGAGCATATAAACTGAATATTACACTGGTGTTATTTTTCCCACTGACAAATGGCAAGTGGTTGTTTTAAAAGATGATATGTACTTAGATTTAAATCTTTTACCTTTGTGTATGGGCCTGGTTTGTATAATTTTTGTAGCACAGAAGGTAATTGAGGTACCATTTTAATTAATAATTAAAATGAAAGAAGTATCAAAATAATATGTTAAGCAGTGTGCTCCAATAATTTCCTTTTTATCTAGAAACACATATTTTTGACAAACCACATTACTGGTAAAGCAATTCAGGTGTGACTTAAACTAAATCTTGGGCTTAACTTTATTTTACTTCTGTTGCAGAGCTAAAGATTTTTAAAGAAGGTAGCATTTGTTTCTTTGGGTAATTTATTTTCTCCAGTCAGTAACTGTTTTTAGTTTGCGTTTGTGAAATTAAAATTAATACTGGAAATTATTTAATTTTGTACTGCATGCTATTCCCAGAACTACAGCTATGTTTATAATCCACTTTGGAACTATAAATTAGTAAGAATGGTGTTTTCCAAAAGTATCTTTATTATAGAAAACATGGATATTTAAGGTATAACATCTTGTAGATCTTTTCTCATTCTCAAATTATAAGGATACCAATTATCAATTTTGTTAACTTAAATCTCATTTTATCAGAAAGTCATAACAAGTGACATATGTGTTGGGCTTCTACATTTCCTTTGTGTGCGGATCACCTGGCTTGGAGTGCCATGTTGTTTTCCCTGGGTAAACCACGCCCCAAATGGATCTTTTGGTTTCGCTAAACCAGTTGAGGACATAGACGCTTAGGAAGCAGCCTCCGCTCAGAATTTGCTATTTTTAATGACCCTCTCCCCACCAAGTCTCTTACATGTATTTCAGGCACACCTAATTTGACAGACTTAGGGGTCGGGGGGCGAGGATTCAGCTTTGTTGACTCTTCCAAAATCATTCCACTTTGTTTTCATGGAATCAGCAACTCTTTTTTTTTTTTTTTTTTTTTCCACAATTAAACTTCTGAGTTCACTAAACATTAAATTACATTTATTTAAGCGGCATCAACAGGCCTGGGAGGAAACACAGCTGACTTTGGGAAGTTTAACACAACTGCTGGGGGCAGAAGTGCCCATTGGTGCTGGAGAGCAGCAGGCATTGGCCGAGGTACTGCGTGTGCTGTGCATGTCATCCACTGCGTTTGACAGAGGGAAAAGGAAAGTGTTGACTCATTAGGTGATGAGGGTAAACGGCAGGCCATTCAGAGAGCGTTTAGGGTACTTTGGAAGGAACGACAGGAGTGAAGATGGACAACATATCTGGTTTTAATAAGAAGAATCTGCATTGCATTCTCCATGCACAATCTTTGCTTTGGTATCAGAGAGAGGCCAACCTGGAGGCAGAAGAAAGAGGACTTTATCTGTTCCCTTCCTGCTTTCTCTGTCCCTGGGTTAAGAATGCGAGCCTCACCCCACCTAGAAACTGGGCCAGTGGAGCATTCCTATCCCAAACAAACTCTCCCCAGCTGCAGTAAAAGCAGCGGCCACTGCTCAGCACAGAGAATGCCCTTCTGTGCAGGGTTCCAGGTGACCTGCGCCCGCTGGGGCTGCTGGGGCTGCCGCCCTGCTTGCTCAGGTCTGGAGCTGAACTTACTCCTCGCATACATGCATGGAAAGACTACTTTCTTAGGAGCTTGTTCTGCAAAAAAATACAAATGCTTTCAAAACGGGTTTAGATAAATTTTTGGATTAAGAACCCATGTCTTGTTCTTAAAGGGTATTACGAATACATTAAATCTCATCCCTACGTAATGAATGAGCAAATCTATAGGTAATGAACAACTATTCTCTCTCTAAATTGAGTGACTGTAATCCTTCCACTTTTCTTTTTATTTGGGGGGAGGGGAAGAATCTGAACATCCAAAACATTTTTCTTCCTTAATTAGGTCTTAGTATTTCTCAAGATGATGATTATAGCACACAGCTGCTTCACAAAAAAAAAAAAAAAAAAGCGCTGTGCTGCTGCCTTTGCTATGCGTGCTGTGGCCCAGAGCGGTGGGACAGTGGTTTTCCAAAGACGTTCCGTGGACGCTCAGTCCTTCAGAGATGGTCTTTGAAGCAAGGGTTGCGTGGTTTTTTTAAGTTTAGGGACATATTGCATAAACTATCCACTTTTTAGAGAGTAAAAATGTACATTAGCATATTAAAAGCCTTGATAAGTCTTAGGAATTATTAACTACTTTTAAAGTTTAAATTAGTTTGAGTTAAAATAATACTATAAATTAAAATGTTCGTGACAATTTCAAACTTTACAGAGAAGGATGAGCGGCCATGGCATAAAGGGCAACCGACTGCCCTGTGGGGCTGTCGCTGGGGAAATGTCACCATACTGAGTGCAAATGGTACCGGGTGGCATTTCTTAGAGGAGCTGACTAGTTACTGCCTGACTTTGTGACCATCCTCCACCCTTGTATCCCAACCCAGGCTTTAATTTTCACTTCATTTCCTGTATACTGTAGTGTGCGTGCGGCACGATCACCACGTCGTTGCTTTCTAACTCCCGGGCTGGAAGAGCCGCTCCTGGCTGCAGCCGGTGCGCACACTCGCACTGCCAAACACTGGGAGCCTGGGGGCCGCAGGTGAAGCTCGAGATGTGACAAATCCAGGCTACTGGGACTGCATCAAGGCATAGATTTAGACAGAAATGGGTCCTGGAGAACCCAATCATCTCTCTTACCACCGATCTGGCTGCCATGAGCAAGGAGTTCATGGGCTCTCAAAAGGGATTTTTCTGTTGTTGCTACATTTTTCCTTCTAATAGAGAATCTAGAATCATTTCTGAATATAGAGAGAAGATTGGTGTTTTTTCACTTATTTATTTGTTCTTTCACTACTTATACATACCCTTCAGATATTTATTGAGTTCCTACAATGGTAACAGGGACGTGTAGTTGGCCTAGGGGTTGAAAAAGTCACAAGACTTAGTCCTTGTCTTTGAGAAGTTGCAGTCCAGGTGCTCTTGCCTGTGCTTCCCACAGCTGGAATGCCTTTTCCTTCACTCCCAGAAACGTCTTACTGCTCAAGACCCAGCTCAGCGTCATCTCCAGTGCTGCCCGCCTTAGCTTTGCTTTCTGCATTGCTCAACCCTTTCTTCAAACAACAGTTTGATCAAACACACAGGACATTATAATTATTCTTTGGATGTCTGACTCATTAGATGATGAATTCCATAGAATAGGAAACATACCCTAGTCGTCTTTCCATCTCTTTCATGTAGCACAGTGCCTGGCACTTAGAAGGCACTCACTCAATGAATTTGTAGTCTCTTTTTAATTTTCTTTTTTTTATCATCTTTTATCATCATTATTAACCTCCCCAAATTGTATGAGACAAAAGCAGAACTTGATGTGTATGTGCAACATTTTAAAAATATTTTATTGCCTCCCCTCTATATCCTCACATTTGGAAAACCTACTCAATATATGTGTGTCTAATTACTATCATTAAGTAATATAAATCTAAAGTTTTATTGTAGAATGATGTGCATCCAGTGGGCACTCAATAAATATTAATCACAACTATCAAATATGCTTTGATCTCATTAAAACTAGAATGGCTCCCCTGTTCTATTTAGGCCGTTGAACAACTCATTGTGTCATTAGTTGGTCCTTATTTTTCAAGGTTTGTAGGTCATGTTTAATGGAGCTACTTGCTCAGGTTGTTAGCAGTTACAAAATGACTTTGGCTTTACAAATTTTACGATAGCCATTTGGAATGAGTTATGTATTTTCCAAGCTTTTGGTTTCCTCGGTGATATATTAAAGAATGATTAAGTTGCAAAATTTGTGACAGTTCTTTTTTAATCAGCTACATTTGGCTTTTTATATAATGTTAGTGATTTCTGTATCATAGATGAAGGAGATAAAACAGAATTGAGGCTGGGAAACACTTTTCTTCTTTCACATGGCCAGGTAGAACAGCGTCTGGAAGATAATTATCCTTGGAAAGAGATTACCATTTCTTGTTCAAACCAAATATACTTAATTTCTGTATATCTTCCACTGTAAAATAATGATGTTTGTGACTGATGTCTAGAAGAGCTCCATTTTTCCATCCTGGCCTTTAACCCATAGTGTTAGTGCTGCATTTCATACTTGTCATTTTGAATTATGCCACTGTGTTCACCGGCAGGGTTATCTCCTGGTTGGCCTGAGTGGATCAGGGGGTCCTGGGCTCCTTCTCGCTTTCTGCCTACAGCAGGGAGCCTCAGCGACTGCAAACAGGACAGCACAGGCAGCCCCTTGGCCCTTTTCCCGTAGGACCACGCTCCCCTCTTGGGATTCTAGATGTCCACTTCAATTAATGACTCCATGGAAAGGCTTGAAATCCTGTTTGAACCTGATCGCCAAATATCTCGCATGAGAACTACTGTTTCAGGGTGGGATTTTTGAGGTTGGGTAGGGGAAGGTTTAACAAATGCTTGGGCTCTCTCTAGAGGCCAGCATTCCCCGAATCTAAGCAGTTAGGCACTCCCTCTTGTTTCTATAGTAAATGTCTCCATTTTCTAGCGTAGAGCATGGCATTTGATGTCTCTCTCTACTCAGTAGATTGTGAGATCTTCAGTATGAACCATGCGTTTTCCATCTCTGAAGTCCCAGCATATAAAAATATGTTGAATTAATGAGTAATTATCCAGGAGCTGACATTATTTTAATTTAAAAGTTGTTAGGTAATGGTTAGGATTAATATAGGCTGATTTCGTATGTGTCCTCAGTTCTTTCCACCAGGACTTTAGGAATGGAACTCACTTGGCTTTATTAGCTATTTAAGCTACAGTATAGTTTGGTCCATTCAAAACAAACAAACAAACAAACATAAAAAAAACCAAGCAAAAAAACCCCAAAGTGATTGAATACCTATTACATGATAAGATCTCTACAGGCCTTGGATATATAGAAGATAAATAATCACTGACTTCCAAGGATTACTGTTCTGGCAGGGGAAAGAGAGGTGGCAAGCCATCACTCTAGCCCCACTGGCCCCTACTTTAGTAGAGATACACGTAGAACAGCACAGGGTCAATAAAGACAGGCACAAACCCAGCCTCGGAGATGGTGGGGAACTTCCTGGAGGAAGGAATGCCAGAATTTAACTTCAGAGGATGTGCAAGGATGCGTGCCTGGCAGAGAGGAAAACTGGAGAACAGCTCTGGAGGAGAGAGCTGGCATCATGTGGGGGAGGAACTCCGAAGGTCGGAGCTGGTGGAGTGGAAGGAGGGAAGCAGAAATGCATTGGGGTCCGTAGCAGGCATCTGGCTCTTGCTCCTGTGGGTGTGGGGGAGCCAAGGAAGGGTTTTAAACAGGGTATAATGGCAGGTTCACGTTTCAAATAGCTCACCCTGGGGCAACATGAAGGATGGATTTTAGGGAGCCAGACAGGGAAACTAGATAGGAAATGAGGGATGCCTAAAACGGGGATGAAATGGAAGGGATGGGATGGACGGGAGAGAGATATAAGAGGTAAAACTGGCTCGCAAGTGATGGGCTGTGAGAGGGGAGGAAAAGGGAGGGATTAGTGGTACATTTTTTTTCCCTAACTAGTACTGTTAGTACCTGTGTCTTTGGTCTAATGCCTAGTGACATTCTTTATGTCCCCGGGAACGAGCCCACAGAGTGTCTTTAGAGCCAAGAATTTTTAAATGACAGGGATTTTAAAATGGCATTTGTTGGTCATGTCTTCATTTGGTTTAAATTTTCCTGAAGCAAGTCTGCATTTTTATTTTTAAATTTATATATCCCTTATTTCTATGACCATTCAAACGTGATTTGTAGTTTCTACAGTAAGTATTTTAAACCCCCAGAGATGGGTGTCAAGAATTGTATCAGGAGAGGGATGGCGTCTGACTCACTGTGCTACCTCTGACTCACAGCACTGCCCACAAATAGCCTTCCCTCACCACCCAGTAGGGCTGATCTCTTCTCCTGCACTGCGATGGCATTTTTCATCTGCTCGATGCATTATGCAATAATGCACTTACGATATGCCTAGCACTGTCTTTGGTACTAGGTAAAAGAGTCCTACTTTACAGGACAGACAGCTAAATATTTATCTCTTTAGGTGTCTGTCTTGTAAAGAATAGTACTTCTCTTTGGCCAGTCCTACTAATGATGACTGCAAGCATTAGCATTATTTCTAAGGGAAGAACATTGAAAATAACTCAAAATATCAAATAATCAAAATATGCAACATCAGGAGATAAGTTACTTAAACAGATTATATAAAACTCCCTACAATGGAATTCTAAAATGTCACTAAAATCACTTGTTGACAAGAAGAGGGTTTATTGATATGACAAAATATATTTCCAAGGGAAAATAGGATAAAGGCAGTATGTATTATATAATTAATTCCATTTTTTACACACACAAAATGTATATAGATATAAGTATAGATAGATATGTACCCAAAATGTCATATATTTTTAATACTCTAACTTATATATCTCACACATATAGACTCAAATTTTTCCCCATGCCAGTTTGCACGTAAAACTCAGCATCTTCTTGACTTCCCCCAAAGACTTCATATGCACAAAAGCGCTGCTGATCAGGATTTTACTGAAGGTATTATAAGAAGATGGGGAACAATGACACCACACACACAACAATCTCCACTGTTCCTAGTTCTCTCCTGCACAGTTCTTTCTGGGGGCTCTGGAATGTTTTCCTACCTCTTGCTCTCCCCACCGCCTATAACTTTCTAATTCTTTGTCTTCCCATATTCCTGGGAACCACGAATTCCCTGCTTCCCTCTGTTATGCAGAATAATCCAACTTTGCCACAGCTCTCGCATCAAATGAGCATGTATTCAAATTAGCCTGGATCTCGAGTAAGAAATAAATTTAACATGGCAACTTTGTAGGATGCACATACACACATACACATATATACTAAAAGAACGTTTAATGAAACAGTACTTGTCTTTACTATGGACTCTGCAATCTATGTTTTCTATTTTTTTTCTTTTATTTTTTTAAAAAGTTGACTGGCCCACAAAATTAATGTTATGACCTACTAATGGGTCATGACCCAGAGTTTGAAAAAGTCTTCCATAGAAAGCCCTCTGGCAACCACAAAACTTCAGCATGCCCCCTTGGAATCTCACTTCTCAGATTATCAAATTATTTCTTCTAAACACCTGCTGAATAAAATTATCTCCATCTTGTTACACCTGAGGTACATACACACATGCACACATAGACATGCGCATGTGTATACACACACACACACACACACACACACACAATAGGACATACACCAGAATGTAACACATTAGCTGTCTCTAGGCAGTGGGATTATGAATATGTTTTCTTCCATTGCATTTTCCAATAATTTCCAAGTTTTCTGCACTGAGCTTGTATTACTTTTATAAAAGGAAATACATAAATAATAAAAAAAAATGGGCTCAGATCAGGTTTTGCCTCTTCTGAGAAACCTTCCCTGATTAACCCTTGCAAACAGGATTAGATCCCACTGTCTATTTCTTCATTTGGCCCTCGTGTCTTCTCTGTAGTCTTGAATTTGTATCATTGCCCTATGATGATCTGTTTTTATCATATTTCCCTCCCAGCTCTCAGACCCTCCTCAGTTTGTTTGGTTCATCACTGTCATAGGCCTCTTCTCCTTTCTTTCTACAGCAGGATTCTTAAGCTGAAATCCACAGACGGGCTGTGAACCTTCAGGAAATGTCTGCAAACTTTAGCCTGACATGGTGACTTACATCTATAATCCCAGCACTTTGGGAGGCTGAGGCAGGAGGATCACTTGAGCCCAGGAGTTTGAGGTTACAGTGAGCTGTGATTATGCCACTGCACTCCAGCCTGGGCAGTAGAGTGAGACCGCATCTCTAAAAAAAAAAAAAAAAGGACAGAAAGGAAAATGTGTGCAAAATTTCATGTTTATTCATCTTTTCTGGGAAGCAGATCCAGCTGTTTTGTGAGTACCTCCATTTTGCCAGAGAAAGTTCTCGATCTGATCCTTCATCAGCCTCTCAAAACACTTAAGAATTCCTGAACCATCTTCTGTAAACTCAACCCTTTTGTTTTCCTTCTCTAGAATGCAAGTACCACGAGGCAAGGACCTTGTCTGTCTTGCTCATCGCCCATTTCCTGGTGCCTGGAACATAGTAGGCACTCAAAAAGTATAGTGTTTTCAGTGATTAGGCATTATGAGGTAGAAAATGCATTTATTTTATTATCCCCATTTTCCAGATTAAATATCATTCTGTTACTTGAGGGAGCCAGGCAGTAATCAAAAGTATTCTAAGACTCTGGGAATTCAGACTAGGAATCGAAAAATTGGTCTTGGAGCAGGTTTCATTTTGGCATCCGAGCGGGCGTCTGTCTCCTTGTCCCGCAGGCTGTACTCTGTGGTCACCCGGCCCCTTTCTGACTCAGAATTACACTGTTCTTGGTTGGCTCAAGTCTGCAGGGTCAGGGCGGTACAAAAGCCCAGGTCTCCTGACTCTTGGAGTATAGACCATGGCAGCACTCCTGAGTTTGACTTTCCCTTTGGCTTCACTTTATATGGTTCATTTTGTTTTTGAAGGTAGTTTGTTCCATAGAAACCAGACAGGGTGTTGTTTAAATAGTAGGCTGATGTCTCAATGTAACATATTGGCCCACTGAGCTCTACAAGAGTGTGAATCACAAACCCGCCTCTGTACATTTCTGATATAGTGTGAATGTTCTGGATGTAAGAAAATCCCGTTAAGAATGATCAGGTTATCTCATTTTGCAATCAATCGTATTCTGAAATGTTAAGTTGGTAGAATAACTGCTGTTCCTGGCTGAATAGATTCTCTCAACGACAGCAAAATATTTTTAAAATCAGGTAATGCTGCCTCTAATCCAAATTGTATTTGGTTTCTTTTCTTCAGACTATATATACGACTGGGACGGTGTATTTAAAGTTCAGCTTTGTGTGTGGTATTCCTGTGATAATTTCAGGACGTAAAATAAGATGTTTACAAAAGCCAACCTGAGACCGATACTATACAGCAGTTTAGCAGCAAATTCCTACTCTGGGTATTTAACAATAATTGGGATCTTTCTATTGGCTTTACATACACTCAGATTAGTAGTAAAATCTAAGTACCGTCCCATTTGGCAAACTCTTACACTTCAAGCAGTCACAAATTTGCTTCTGATTGTGCTTTTCATTCGCACCTAGCTCAGATTTTTGCCTGATGCTTTTTTAAATCCTCTAATTTACATACTGTGGTAAATTTAAAATGAGAACAGATGAATGCTGCTAAACTTTTCTATTTCACTGATGAATATGGTATTTTGCTTTAACTATCTAGCTGTTATATATTCAATGACCTTTAAAACATGAAATAGATACTTCTTTTCATATATACTGTGCAAGATGGATTATTAGTATTGTCTTCCTTTTGAAACTATGAATCTGACGCACAGATTCAAGCGAAGCATCTGGGAACTCATTTCCATGGGACTAAAATTCAGAGTTGCCTGTTCACAGGGCTCACACCTGGTCAGCTGGGCAGAGGGGCCTCGCTCATGTTTGGTTATCTTGGCACCATGGGAGGTGATGCACCTACTTCAAATGCATTTCTGCTTATCCTGTAGACCCAGTGCACCGCTGTCTACATTACTGTACCCACTGGGGGGGTGTTAAAACAAGCATAAGTATGAAAAGAGGTAGTATTTTTTGAGTGGCTAATATATGGATTTTGGCTCCAGCCAAAATAGTATGGAATCTCCTTTATTGTTATTATTAATAATAATCATGTTCTCCAAAGGAGCAAAGCGAGACTTGGAGAAGTTAAATTATTCAACAACTGAGGTATCTAAAGCCCATGTTCTTTCTATAGCCCACACCATCTTCCTGGTTACACACCTGTATTCCCAATTTGAATATGAGCAGCCAAAGAGAAAATCTTTTTATTTTGTTCTTACATCTTGCACAGTGAACAACATAGCACTTCACATTGGGCAGGCCATTCATCTAGTTAAAATCTCAGTAAATATAACAAATGTGCCGTCCACCATGCTAGGTGTCTGGGGTGGTCGGAGAAAAGTTCTTAGATGAGGTGGAAATAAAATGCTTGATAAAATGAATAGAATCCACCATCACGTAACTTGCTAACTGTTCCCTTTGGTTTCAATAACAAAATCAGGATTAATTTTAAAATTACATATGCTACTTAGGATAAAAATGCCATAATTCATAAGACAAGCAAAATCTAGGGCACATTTTAAAAGACAAGGACAACAGTTTTAAAAGGAGGGAATCTATTTCAGAATGAAGGAATGAAAAGTTCTAAAAGGTTTAGCAAAAAAATTCCCAGGAAATCTTGAGGTTTTATTTCACCCTAACATGGAAAAGTGGGCCAGTTGCTAAACTTAATTACTTTACTTCCCTCTGTCTCGATCACACGCGATGGTACTAAGAGACTGGAGGCTCTGAAATTTAATAAATGACCCGAATTCAAAATGTCTTACTCCAAATCCAGCTTGATAGAAAGCCAAGCTGTCGTCACTGTATCTCACTTTAAGCAAACCCAATATATTAAACCCACATTTACAAAATGGATTAGTTAAGTGGTCCTTCTTCACTTAGCAACATAATTTTATGCATTAAGTTCCCCCTTGTAATGCGTACAAATGTGATTCAGTCTATTAGAACCCTCTCCGTGTGCCACATTTCAAGTGCAAAGTACATTTGATAATGTTACCCAACGCACCAGCAGTTTCTCTTTTGTCCCAGTAGTTGGTTGGGCACTGCCCTGGTCCTTGTACAAATAAATGGGTCAGAATGTTCTCTGCACTCCAGGGAGGCATGTTCCAGGAGCAAGGGCTGGTGGTGTGGGGTGACCGCTGTGCTGGGGGCCAAGTGAGCTCAGAGCATGGGCTCCCTTCATCATTTTTTATTTATTTATTTATTTTTTGAGACAGAGTCTCACTGTGTTGCCTGGGCTAGAGTGCCATGGCATCAGCCTAGCTCACAACAACCTCAAACTCCTGGGCTCAAGTGATCCTCCTGCCTCAGCCTCCCAGGTAGCTGGGACTACAGGCATGCACCACCATGCCCGGCTAATTTTTTCTATATATATTTTAGCTGTCTATATAATTTCTTTCTATTTTTAGTAGAGACAGGGTCTCGCTCTTGCTCAGGCTGGTCTCGAACTCCTGAGCTCAAACAATCCGCCCGCCTCGGCCTCCCAGAGTGCTAGGATTACAGGTGTGAGCCACCGCACCTGGCCTAGTCTTCATCATTCTATTAATACTTTTCTGTGTCTTCCAACTCCCTGTTTACTGATTGAATCAGGAGCGTGCAGAATTTACCTCGGTAGAAAGCCCTGACCTCAGCCTCCTCTCTTTGGTGTGGTTCACCGAAAGCAAAGCCTGACATAATCAGATCTTGAGAAGAGTCATCAGGTTCTGTTCTCAACCTTGATCCTGCCCTGGCCACTGGGGAAACTCATTTATTTACCTCTGTGGCTGGCCTGGGTCATACAGATGACCCAACATCACTGGGCTGTTCAGGTTATTGAAGGCTAAAAGACATGGGATACTTAAGGGGATTAGTTTAACGAAGCTGTACAAATATAGTCACATGACAAATTTGGGGATATAGTGATAAACAGTATTTTTTTTAAATGGATGCCTCCAAATGTAATGAGAAACTAGTATGGGAGAATCTGTTTAGAGAAAACGTGGTAAGAGAAATTAGTATTAGCTGTGCCTGTAGTTATTTTCATATGAATACATAAGGAAAACGAGCCTCTTAGCTTTTATTTTTATACCAATATGCCGAGGTCAAAGTGGATCATCCCCAGCATGAAAAGGGCAGGGGGGTAATTGGCTCTTGCTTGTGGTGGTGGTTAGGTTTCTGTTTCTCTTTCTTTGGGGGGCAATCTTCCATCCTTGCCTCTTCTTTCTTACTGTGCTTTTCCTGGACCTTGTATTCTGATCATATTTAACTTTCTATTGTAGAATTGGCCCGGAAGAGCTAGAGTTCAGCTTGAAAATCTTTTGGTAGATGTTATATCTTTAATAAATGTTAAATGCACTCATCACACTGTCTTTTAAAGAACATTTGTTTTTTAAGGGTCTTTGTGCATTCATCTGAGAAAAAAGCAACCAAATCTGTTTTATTCAAATTCCAAATTCGAGGGGAGCAGATTGTCACAGAATATACAGCGACGAACTTCCAAAAAGGAAAATGGGTGGAAGAATCATAGGTATTTATCATACATGCTAGAAACATTAATGCTTTGCAAGTAGTAAATGGATCGTCTATTCTCTTTTGATCAGATGCATCCTACTTCGTAAAAACGTATTGATTATTTCATAATTTTTCCTTATGGAAAAAAAATCTTATAAATATTCATGTTCAGAATACCATGTGTCTATTCTGTTGATCCTGAAGCCATAAAAGAAATTTTATTTCACTGTGCATATGAACAGTGAAAATTATCACAAAACCAAAAATAATTCATTGAAGTGTCCACATTGTTTAATCATTGGTTTTTCGATCCAAAGCATAGTTCTTGCTTTTTATATTGATCATTCAGAACTGATCATTTTAAATGACTGTAGGAGTCCTGTAGAAGATATACAGGAAGATTCCATCCTTTAAGGAAACATACATTGCTTTGCTTGGCCTCTCAGTTTCCATATTTGCAATGGCTCCCACTATTAACTGGCATCATGCATTGAGAATTAGTTTTTCAAATACAGTGTATTTATTTCTGAACTCTCTGCTGGTAACAGTCCTTGTGCAAATGTGACATTTGTATGCTGATGGTTGATGTCAAAGTATACTATCTAAATCCAATTTGTCATTAGTTTATAAAGCTTTTGTCCTTAACACATTGATTTAAGTCACTCAAAATGGGCTCCTAAAAGAGAGATCGTTTCTGTGTTTACATAATTGCAACCTCAAGCATGCTGTACGAATTTCACTTGGCACTCTCCAACCCCTCTGCTAAGTGGTTGTCAAGGGTGGTTATTACCGTTTGCAATATGAGTAAACCAAGAGACAGGGATTTTCTTGACTTACACCGTGAGACAGCATTGCTGCTAGTCTGTCGTTATGTGCTCTCTCCTTTTTTCTAAACATATGAAAAAATGTGGCCGCAATACCCAAGGTTGTCTCTCTCTGTCAGAAACAGAATCATCAAATGTCCTGGTATAGGTAGAGATCCTGCAGGAACCTGCAGGACCCATCCCAGAATGAAGGCTCAGGAGGCACAAGACAAAGTTTTCTCTAATCTTGACTTTTGTCTGGGTCAGAGCCAGTTACTAATTTTAGGAGCATTTTTATGAAGATGTCTAACTATTCAGCACACATGATCTTGAGATCTTTGCTATAAGAGGCCCTTGGCTATAAGTACCTTCAGCCTCCCTGGCCCAGGACCGTGGCCTGCTCGCGTTTTGTGCTTCAAGGCTTCTTGGTTCCTGGCTTTTTTCTTGATTCCCTAGTTTCCATAGTTCGATGGCATCGAACACTGCGTTAAACCTCTTGCTACCATGTAAAAATTTCCTGACACCCCTAACAATAATAATTATTGCATGACATATAATTATACATCATATAATATATAATTATGACATAATTATATAATCATACAATAAATATATAATAATAGTATAATTATTATCATTATTATAGCACAGCTAACTTTAGAGAGTGCTTACTGTGTACCAGACACTATTCTAAGCACTTAGCTTTTAAACCCATTTAATTCTCATAACAACCCTGTGAGGTAAGCACCAGCGTTATCCCCATATTACCAATGAGAAAACTGAGGCACAGTGAGGTTAAGTAACTGGCTCAAGGTCACCCAGCCCCTACGTGACAGACACCGAACTTGAACCCAGGTAGTGTTGCTGCCAAGTCTATGAAGAAGATGCTGATGTGAAGAATCTTTGGAATATTTCAGCTTCCATGCTAGTCAATTTTTTTTTTTTAAAGCTCCTCCTGTAGTTCCCATCAGATGTGGCCTTGTTAGATATTCCCATTCTCTGTGCTCTCCGAGCTTCAGTCCCACATTAAACCACTGCCATTGTCCTACGAGGAGCATCTGATCAGTTTCTGATTTGAGTCCCGACATACATGCCTTAAGCTGTTGCATACATACCTTAAGCGTGGCATCCCCTTCATGTGAGATTCTTATGTTCTGATAGATGGAGTAAAATGTGGTGGAGGTAGTAAAATAGTAACAGTTCAAATATGTTTATGTTACCTTAAATGTGAGGCAGATCAATGGAGATTGAGAGGAAAAAGAAGAGAAGCAATAATTTGAAATAAAAGAATGTCAGACATGGCAATTCAGTAAAATCTTTTCTTCCCATAATGAATAAAGTAGCCCTTACTTGCTGACAATGCACTGTGACATTATACTAGCTGCTCTACTACAGTGCTCCAAGGTTGACTCCAGCTTGCAATGGAGGAAACTGAGGCTCAGGGTAAGGAATTGGGACCGCAGTTGTGCAGTCCGTAATAGGTGAAGCTAAAATTTAAACAGGTTTGCCTGACTGCAAAGCGCATGCTCTCGCTGCAACACCATGCTATATTTCTGCCCCTGAAGAGAAGTGGCTATCGTAGGGCTTGTCACGGCACAATCAGATGTTGCCAGGAACAAGTCACTGCACAATTAGAGCAGCATTACAGAAAGGCTCGGGGGAAGCCAGGCACAGAGGCTTGTGCCTGTAATCCCAGCTACTTGGGAGGCCGAGGTGGGAGGATCACTTGAGGCCAAGAGTTTGAGACCAGCCTGGGCAACATAGCAACACCTTATCTCTAAAACATAAAATAATAGAAAAGAAAGGCTAAGGGGGGAAAAAAAATAACTGTACATAAATGGAAAGAAAACATTCAAGCTTTTGAAAGAGTGGAAATGGAAGGGGATAGTAAAATATTTAGGAAGCTAATAAGTTTCTAAGAAATTTGCACATGCTTTTGAGTATGCTAATGCTTTTCATTTATTACCACTCAGTGGTGATACCAAACTGTTTAGGAAAACTTTGTACTACCCAACTGTCGCACGAGGGTTTATTGCATATATGTCTTATTTTGTTTGTTCTTTTTCAAGGCTTTCATTGCCTTTCGTCTTTCTGTTACCATGGCAATATTAATGTTATTGATCTGGGTAGAACATGATGTTACTTTCCAGTGTAGCATAAATTAGATTTATAAAGAATGTATTTAGTAGAGCAATTTATCAGGTGTTAGTAATGCTCATACATTTTATTATTATTATTATTTTTGGTCACTCAATATAGAGGTCTCTACTTAAAGTAATTAATAAAAGGCATAACTTTTTTTTCACGACGTGGATGTTTTCTTATTTTAAACACCAAGTATGTATAGCGAGCACTTTGATCTAGGAGGATAGGCAGAAGGATTCCAGTTTGTCCGTTTTCTCGGATGCAACCTGCAAGAATGCAATCGCTGCCAGCCAGGAACGGTCACTCGGAGGGCACCTCCCTGGCAAAGTGATTAATCACCACCTGAACGGTGTAAAAAACTGGACATTTCCTGTTCTCAGAAAGTTTAGACGGGTCAGTCCTGAAGGACATGCAACTGGACATTTTAACACGTATGAAGGTGATTCAGGAGACAAAAAGCCCAGGTTGTGATCTGTGCGAGCTTCACCTGGGGTGAAGTGTGAATGAATGAGGCATGTTTATTATTAAGAAAGGCGAAAATGCTGGAGGTGGGTGGGCACGCACTTAACTTCTTTTTCAGTAATGTTATGGTCACACAAATAAGTCCCCAACTCCCAGTGTCCCTGGATACTTTCTCTCCTCCTTCCTATTTGTGTGCGCCCCCGCGCAGCGTGTTGGGCCGGCTCCGTGGGCGAAGTCCGCAGCCCCTTAGCCTGTACCGCCCAGCACACCTGAAGGGAACCGCTATTCCCAGCAAGGCACCGACTGTTGTATCTTATTGCTTAATTATTATACCTATTTAATGCTACTTAGAACATTGTCAGCTGTTGAGAAAAGGTAATTATCACTAGTCAAATGAAAAACACTTTTTTGGCTGCCTCCCGGATACACATTTTACTGGTACCTTGATACATAATGAAGCCTGATAGCAAAACTTTTGCTTGTCTCTTCTTCAAGCCACAGCTGTTTCCCTGCTAAATTCATCCCATCTGTCTTCCCTTCCGTAAAGCTGTAGGCAGTATAGCATAAGTACAGAAGCAGTTCAGTGCTATTTTGGATAAACATAGCTGAAATTTGAATCTTTGCCATTTGCGATGCACACATTTTGTTTTACTGCTGTAAAGAGAGCTGTCAAAATACAACTACATGGATAATTTACTAAAATACAGTCAGATATAAGGTTGATCAAAGAGAAAGTACATTGGGTCAGTCTGCCTATTCTAGTATGTGCTCTGAAAGGTGTCTCTGACCTCATGGTCCCCATGAATTCTGTTTGGGGAGAGTGGCATCTGAAGTCTTTGTGTTAATCCTGTAGCATGGTTTTCAAGAGTTACCAGTTCCTTGTAACTGTGGCATGACTTGCAGAGTCTTTAAGAGGCTTTAGAAGTCCACCTTCTTAATCTCCAAAAAAATTGCATTAATGGGCAGCGTTTTGTCTTTTTTGGCACAGCCAGAGTTGAACTACGTCACCATTTTGCTGAGTTTTGCAGTTTATTGCACTGAACCTTTGTTACCAGTGCCACGGTCTATTTCACTTTCTCCCCTTCCTTATTTCTGGACTGCTGGGGCATCAAAATGTACCATGGTACTTTTTTTTTTAATCAATAATACAAAATGCTTTAGAATCAATGGAGATGTTTTCTTGAATGAATTTCTCTTCCGAATTCTAAGACCACTCACTCCCACCTGGACCACTCCCCTCACCCAGATATTTACTGCTTTCTTTTTCCACGTGCAAGGTCTTTTCTAGGTCCAAATAGGTGGTGACCTCTTTGAGGGGAGGGGCCAATATCTAATACATTTTAGTGGCCACTGTGGCCAGAGTGCATCAGATGCACTTGGACTTCTGTTTAAACAAAGGTGACCGAAACACAACATCTTTGGGATGAGGTCTTATCCCATTAATGATTCCTTAGTCGAAGGCTTAGCTTTACCTTCCCTCCTCTCCACCACTTCTCAACCATGCATCAGTGAGCAGAGAGGGAATGAAAAGGATGGTAGGAGGGGTTTGGAGGCCAGGCAAGGAGTGGGGCCCACCACCCACTTTCTGGCCTTCTTCGCTTGCCAGGACTCGGCCACATGGCTCCACCCACTGCAAGGAGCTGGGATGCATGATCTAGAAGACGAGAAGCCTGCAAAGTGGTGAGCTGCAGCATTCTCTGCCCCATCACCTCTGCCTCCAGAAACAACCCTCAATAAACAAACGATAGCAGAAGACAACTCAGGCATATAGAGACACAACCGAAGGCATTAGTGAGGATAGTGGCCAGTGAGATTTCTCTCCTAACACTTCACAGATGCATCTTTGCAAAATCACCACAAATATGGATCCTGAGCAACTACACAACCTCCTTGGAGTGAAATCTTATCTACCTTGTTCTCCACTGTATCCCAATACCCAGTAGAGAAGAAGTAAGTGCTCAGAAAATATTTGTTGAACACATGAAAAAGTGAACAATAGAACAAATGAATATTGTATTTACTTCACATGCCTTAAAATTCCTGCCTTTTGGTCAGCTAGAAAACACCAGCGTTCGTGTGTGTATTGCATATAAACAGCTTTAGCAAAATCACACAGTGCTGCTGGGTCCCCAGCTGCTGCCAATGAAATTATTCTCCTAGAAAGTCCCCAAGGCCTTTTCTGCACCAAGGCATTACCCTCTCTCATCTAGTTTTCTTTTAGCGGCTCTTTGTGGTTTTTTTTGTTTGTTTGTTTTTATTTTTGAGACAGGGTCTTGCTCTGTCACCCAGGCTTGGTGCAGTGGCACCATCGTAACTCACTGGAAAATCGAACTCCTAGGCTCAAGCAATCTTCCTGCCTCGGCCTCCTGAGTAGCTGGGACTACAGGTGTGCGTCACCATGCCTGGCTAATTTTTTAAAGCTTTTTGTAGAGACGTGATCTCACTATGTTGCCCAGGCTGGTCTCAGACTCCTGGGCTCAAGCGATCCTCCTGCCTCGGCCTCCCAAAGGGCTGGGACTACAGGCGGGAGCCACCATGCCTGGCCGGCTCGGGCTACTTGGAAGGCAAAAGTACACGTCTGCCACAAATGCCACCAACTGTATTTCAGCCAAAGGTGGACATGGCAGCTTCTGTCAGTGGTTCTTTGAAAGGCACCTATATAAAAAAGATAAGCAAATGTTTACATTTCCCCTGTGATGCCATTGGATCTAGTAGATGCTTTAGAAGCATGGTCAAGTCCACTGATGCTGCCATTAAAATGCATTCGTTCATTCAACACGTGAATGCGTCAGACCCTGCGCTGGATGCTGTGGGTACCAGCAAGTCCAGGCCCTGCTCTCAAGGAGGAACGTTTTAGTGCAGGAGCACATACTGTGATAAGAGCCATAATGTGGAACACAGAAGAAGGAACAAGCCAGTACGAGGAGACCAGAAAAAGCTCTGCAGAAGGATGACACTTGACTCCCAAGGAGATAAGAGTGTATACAGAGTAGAATAAGGTATTTTCTCTTATAAAAGTCTTTGGATTGTACATTTTAGAAAACCATTTTAGACTTAAGACCCAAGATGAGAAATAGCACATGACTTTTGGCCAACAGTTCTCATAATATATCCCCAATATCATGGCGTGGTTCTGTGCCTTGTTGGACCTTCTGACTGCCCAGCCAGCCAGCCCAGAGTGGCCCTGTGGCTGTCCAGCGTCCAGACCATCCTGACTCAAGCTACTTCGTATAACACCTGTATAGCATAAGCCGATCACAGTGAGGGTCTGTAGGCAGATTTTTTTATCTCGGGAGGGAAAAATAATATACATTATAAAAAAAGTTATTTATGGTAATGTTACTCTTTAAATTCACCATTTGATTAGTTTTTCAGGTTTTTTTCAATAATTCATTGACGTCTTCTTCCCGTCTTTATGATACGTCTAGAGCCTCTGCCTTTGACTCTATTTGCATGGGAAGTTCTCTGACCATTCTGCCGGATGGGCACATGCCCACCTAGGCTACTTAAGTAATGATTGCCTGGAAATACCTGCACAAGTAATTGATGTGGACACTCACCGTTCCTGTGACCCTTTATTCGAGCCTTGTGTAGAAAGTTAGGTTGCCGTGATCAGGTCCTCTTGACCCAAAATTATTAACATGGTTGGTGTTATAAAGGGTTGGTATTTATAGAGGTGAACAAAAGTGGCTATCAAGAGCAAGTATGAGTCCAGGCATGGTGGCTCACGCCTGTAATCCTAGCACTCTGGGTGGCTGGGGTGGGAGGATTGCTTGAGTCTAGGAGTTCAAGACCAGCCTGAGCACAAGAGCAAGACCCTGTCTCTACTAAAAATAGAAAAATTAGCCAGGCGTGGGGGTGTGTGCCTGTTGTCCCAGCTACTCTGGAGGCTGAGGCAGGAGGATGGCTTGAGATCAGGAGTCTGAGGTTGCAGTGAGCACAGCACTGCATTCTAGCCCAGGCGACAGAATGAGACTGTCTCAAAAAAAAAAAAATTTATGAATGTTGTACACTTAGACTTTTCAATTATGCTGGTTGTTTACAGGGAGCTTACAGACTTGTTCCAATCCCCTGGGGTGGGCTAGTTGCTCTGTTGTGAACTTTAACCTTTGCATCTGCCTCTGTTTATTTTCGTGGGAGGTCACAACTTAGAGACTCTGTCTAGTGTTCAAACAAATGATTGCAAGTGCTTGGTGGACTAACTAGCTAGCATTTGATTTGGAAGGGACAAAGACCGATGAATAGCTGTCTGAGACTATAGTTAATATTTCACTGTGCAAGTCAGGCTGCCACCACTTCAGTTAACTGGGATGCCAAGGCATTACTAAAAAAACCAAATTAATACACATCATTAAACGTATTAATATTTACACACATTGAACTATTTCAAACCAGTAATGCTGGAATAAAGACAAAATAATACTGTGTATTTACATAACACCCATAACACCTTTCATTAGAAAAATCTCAAGCCTTCGCAAACTAACTAAGCTGCACAACACCCTGCGAGGTGTGTAGGAAGTAAGGTAGAACAATAAACAAGAAATTGACGGAGGCAGAAAGGCAGTGTGCTTGCACAGGGGGAGCAAGACTCCTGTTGGGTGGCCCCTTGCCGTTCAAGTTCACGTTACCCCACGGTGAGAAAACATAGACTAACAGCACCACTACACTGCGCATGTGATTATGGACTTTAGGATTCTTCTTTATGTTGCTTCTCCAAGCTGAAAGCTGTATTTGACTTTGAATTGAATGGACTGGACGAAGATACAGAGTTAAGTCCACACTGGGCTATGACAGTGACTCCTAATGTGGTCGTGTGATCCATTGTTTAACTTTTCCTAGGCCCAACGATATACAGTTTTCTTTCTTTTTCCTTAGCGAGAATTTTCTGCTGAAGTGTGACGGTTTATTCTTTGGAAATGCCTAGAGATAGTGAGGTACGTGCTAGTCATTGGGAAAGACCGTGGGTGAGCCCTGGGCTCTTCTGGGAGGGTCAGTGCTGGCGGGAACAAGCTGGTGGCCAGACTTGCTTCAGTGGCTGCCAGGCCCAGCACCTCCCATGGTCGGCCCAGCCTGGCCAGTGAACACAGAGAACCAACCAGCACTTCTACAGGGCACCTGGGGCAGGCCTGGAGCTCGGGGCAGTAAAGTGCCAAGACAACCAACGTGAACACAACACCATCAACAGGCCACCGGGAGTAGTGAACTTTGCATTTAGAATTTCAAAGTAGCATATATTAACATCTTTGAATAAATTTTGAACTTTACTATTCTATTGGATTTCCAAAAAGTTTAGTTGTAGAACTTAGTACTCATTGGGTTATCCCACACAAAGGGTTTATTCACCTGATCCTTTGAGGAAAAAGAACTCTCTCTATGCAAGTCTTTGTCACAATAAAGTCTCTATTTTAGCTTAACCTTTCAGATTTTCAGATAATTTAGGTGTCACAGTTACCCATGATAGGATAGTTTTCAGACACTATAATTTAAACGTCTCTGAAATGTAATAAATAGAGCTTTGTCTGGGTTTTGGAAATAATGTTTTCTTCCCAAACAGCTGTTCATTTGTATTAACAATTTTCTCTGTTGCCAGAAGAAAGGCAGCATCTCTTTTTTATATATAATCTCCTCTCCCTTTTCGTCCTGTTAGTGTGTCTCGTCTGTTGCTGTGGTATTATTTTTAATATCCCTGTGCGCCATGGGCAGATGACAAGCATGACTGCAGGGGCTTCTGGAAGAGAAGATGCCACTTGTTTAGCCCTAGACTGTTCTAGGTCAGACCGTCACTGCCTGTCTGGCTGTCTAACTTCACTGCCTTTTCAGGGCATCTGAGACCACTTCGGTAAAGACATTTGAACACCAAATGCAGTGTGAACAAGTCCTTGCCCCTGTCTTAATTGGCAAAGCAAAGAACCCTTAGTGTTTCATTTTGGGGGCCCCAATTAGCACCCCAACGATGGCAATTTATGAGGCTGATGAAGATGGTGGTAACCAACATTTGATATCGATGATACATATGATCTTCTAACAACCTTGTTAGATAGGTGGGAGAACTATTGTTAAAATTTCATTTTGCTTTGAACAAATTCAGGCCCAGGGAAGCTAAATGTCAGAAATTCCCATGGCTAGCAGGCTGGGCCTCACTCCCTTCCCTACTTAGGGCAGAAAACACGATGATACAGAAAAACCCACCTGAGATTACAGCATCTCTGCCTCCTTACATCAGAAGCAAGAGGACAGTTCACAAGAGAAGCTCAGTGGCTTTATTTGGAGAGCGTTATCTGGTGAAGCGCATATGCGCACCACAAATCCAGATTTTAGTTACACCCGTTTACATTTCTTCATGTCAGCATCTGATCAGCAACCTCCAAATGTTCTAGCATCCCTTGCAAATAATTTTGATTTGGAAGCCTTCTATTGATAGTTCGTTTTTTTATTGAAAGACTATTCTCTTGATAAGAAATTTCTGACAATTGTAGTGATGTTAAATCAGATTCCAAATATATAATGACAGCTTTGTTGGTGTGTATTTATGTGTGTGACACATTCAAATGCATACGTCCGTGTCCTGCCATCTTATAAAGAACACTGCCTTAATTTTTAACTATGCTACGGGAGCACCCAGCATCCAGGCTACATATGAGTATGTATAAACATACATACGATGCTTGGATGATGGAACTCTATAGAATTTGGTAGCATACACAGGAATTTGGTAAGGACAAGGATTTTGTGCTAGGAAACTTTCTTGTCAAATGCCCAGTGGCTTTAGGTAAGTTCTACTTAAGGGCAATGTGGTCTAGACAAAAAGTCACAGGATTTTAAACAGAGAAATCTGCCTTTTTGTCTTGTCTTCACTATTTTACAGCCAGGGCTAGATCATGGATTTAGGAGACAGACCTGGGATTACGTTCCAGCTTTGCCACTTACTACCTATGTGCACTTGGCAAGATACTGGTAGCATCTTGTAGCCTCAGATTCCTTGTCCAAAAAATGAAGATCATAATAGTATCAATAATACATTTTTCAAAGGATTGATGTTAAGATTTAAAAATGGCTGGAAAAGTGCTCAGTATGATAACTGCACATAGAAAGGACTCAATACGTATTGTTTATTGCTTTAGTTATTTGTATTATTGAAACTCAATTACCTCATTTGTTAGGTAGAAGAAACACTCTCTACATTACAGAGCTGTGTTCCAGAGTTGAATGAGCCAATGTATGTGAAAAGCACTTCATACATGCTCTTAAGCACTCTATTAAAATATAATGATTGTATGCTCATTTACTGAGGACCTACTAAGTGCCCGTCACTTTACATACTATCTCTAGTTCTCTCAACAATCCTGTGAGGTGGCTAAGCATGATTTTATATTGCATCTGAAGAAACGGGCTTACAAAAATTTTCTGAGGATAATGTTCAGATTTCAACCCAGATCTGTTTTATTTTAAATTCAAATTTGCCATTCTGCACGGCCACATCTCAATGATGATAACCTTGACAATCTTTAGTAATAGCTTGTGGACTTTACTGAGAATAGAATTGGGCTCATAGTATCTAGTTTGGACTGATATGTCATCTTTAATTAGTATAGCATCCACTGCATGTATTTTATATTAAAACATATGATTTTGATGAAATGCACTTAATACGTACTCATTCACAAACTTGCATGTGTATCTACACACAAAAGGCAGATACTTGCATCACTAAGCCCTAAGCTACAAAGGCAGTTCCCCCCCCAAAAAGAACATGGCAGCAATGTCCTAGGCAATGGCAGTGTGGTTGATATACATGTTGCTCAAGGTGAATAATTTGAAAGGCATACTCTTTCGAATGGATAAATTCTGATTTTTTATTATAATTTCCAATGCTTTTTAAGTCACTCCTCATGTTTTTACATTTCAGTTACATGAATTTTCATTCATATTGTGGATTACAAATAAACTGAATTCACAATGTGATGCCCCTGCCTGCATACTAATGATAACTAGCTTATTGCTCTCCAGCTAACAGTGATCTGCTCAGATTGGCATATTGGACCCTGGGCATATTCATGAAGTAACGTAACTGAGTACAATGTATGTGTGCATCTGGAACCTACTGTACCGTGGGGAGATGGGCATGGGCTTTTCAGTTTAGCCCCCTCCTAGCTGCAAGGCTTTGCTAAAGGTTTTTTTTTTTTTTTTTTCTTAACCTTTAAACCTTAGTCTCCTCATCTATTGACTTGGAATAATAGTATCCATCTCTCAGAGTTTCTGGGCAAGTAAAGGGATATTTCAGACAATGTGCACAATACTCCAAACGTGTAACTTTCCTTTCTACCCTTCTTTGTCTTAAAAAAAAAAAAAAAAAAAAAAAAAAAAAAAAGCCTACTTTTGCCATAGTAGAATATCTGCTTTGGTTTTTTACTGTACCATATTTCCACACTTGGGGAAAACCAAGTCTGGTTAACCAGCACAAGGCAAACAAATTCACGAGGAGATCAGACACTTAGCTTTTCACCTGTGACTGAGATGAGACCACCCATGAGGCTGTCCCACCTGCAGAGTGCTGTCAGCCCAGATGTGGAGCAAATGTCCCAGCTGCCCCCGACGTGGCCGAGGCCATAATAATCCCCCCGCCCCACCTTTTGGGATTTTGCTCTTGAAGCCAGCATCCCAGCCTCACCGCTCACGTGTGTCTACTAGGTTTAATTTTTAGTTCTTTTAGTGTGTAAGAAATCCATAATGTTCACCTGTGTCTTTTTGACCGGTGGCCTGATCATTTTTCTTATGCTCCCCCCACCCCCAACTGCTCTAAGTGAAAATGGCCAGATTTCAGTCATCAGGGGAGTAGAATGTATTATTTTTTTGCAGCCTGTCTCACTGGGGGCCAGATTCCAAGGAGGCAGCCCGTGTGCTCACAGGCCAGGAGAGCCAGGATTTCAACAGTGTCAACAATCTTTGCTCATCATACCAAAAAAGCCCTGTGTCGGTGCCGACTCATTAGCATACAGCCGTGCTGTGCTTGCTAACAAAGCAGGCTCCGGTATCTGCTAGTTTCTCAGCTTGTCTGTCTTCCCTGACCGAAAAGAGGAGAAGAAATTGCTTCCGGCCAGAGTCCTGTCCCTCTCCTGTGGCAAGAAAGCATGACAAGGATTCCCAGAGAGAGAGCTCGAAGTGGTGTTAAAGTAATCATCTTTTGGGAAAAGGAGACAGTCCGGTCCCCCTTTGTCTTTCTAATCCTGTTTGAAATCAACAAGCAAAAAAATCATCATGTTGCCCAGTTAAAAAATGATCGAGCCCCGAGTAATTTGCAGTCAGCCCTTTAATCGTTTTGTTTTGTTCGCAGAAATAGATAGCTGTACAGGCAGGGGTGTGCAAGCTTGCTCTCCTCTCCCTCTCGGCCTGTCTCTCTATCCCTCTTTTGTTGGGGGGATGGAGGGAAGAAGAAACGTACAAGCAGATGTGCTGCTAGATCTACAGGCTTCTGCCAACCATATGGCATCTTAAGGAAAGATGGTTGGAGCGTCTGGATTAGCAAAGAGTCGGGATGGGAAGCCATGTGTCGTGTTGGTACAGGCAGTTGTTTGAGCTCTCTCTAAATGGCTTCAGGAGATTGTGTAATGGAACAAATGGTCCTGTGAGCCCGGGAACAGCCTTGCCGCTGCTGGAGAGGCAATTGGCCCTCGGGCGGGTACTGCTTCCCTTTTCCCCCCAGGATTATGTATTCTTCTTTTAATGTTCTTCAGACTCAGAGACTTGACTCAGAACTTTGCAACTTATAATTATGCTCATGGTTTCTGTCTGCCTGAACTCTCTCCTCTCTCTCCGGAACCTGCTAGTGGATAATGCTGGGGTCCTCCACAGGGGGCCAGGCTCAGCACACCAACCTTCCCTGCCTCCAGACAAAGGCCTTTTTCCTTGTTCAAGAAGGTTGCTGAGCTATTTGGGAGGATGTGTCCACCCACCAGAACTCCCAGAAACCCCAGGAGATGGAAAATCTTTCATTTCTTAGTGAATCAGCTGAGATTTTTATGTGGTCCCAGGTTTTGAACACATGAGAGAGATGTCCCTTCATTATTTTAGACCTCCTGTGTGGCACAAAAAATACACACACACACACACTCTAAATCCATAGCAGTGAACTATGAGATAACACATGCCATTTACCAGCAATTTGAGATCTCAGGATTCTACTCTCTACAAAATTTAAATACTATCTATATAAGTTTAAGGATTGAAACACGGTGATACCAGCAGCACGTTGGCAATATTTCAGCTGCGGTCAAGTTCTCAGACTATTACTGTTGTGAGAGGCTGGAGGCAGAAGAAGTGGTCAGACCTCCCAGCTAGAACAGATCTGGCAAGTTTATTCTCTTAGGAAAGCTCTTTGGACATTCCAGCTACATTTTAGGGCAAACAGATCTTATTTTGTTGTCGTTTTAGGGCCATGGCACATGCAATGCAATATCTTTAGCTGCTAGAAAAGTTAGGTCCGCCTCCTCACTGGGAAAGATACGATCTCTGAGGCTCCAGGTGTATGGTAAATTGTGGTTAATGGAAGATAAAATGGCTAGTTTGATTCAGTCAAAGAACAGGTCAATTTATCTGACCAAATCATCAAACTGGTTTGAATTAAGGAGTCAGTGAGAGTAGCTGATCATTACCTGGTGTGTGTGTGTGTTTGTTTTCAAGTGTAGGAATGGAGGAAGAGGTCAGTGTCTGGTCTATGCTGCACACTAGGGGAGCATCTGAGTTATTACCTCCCTTCTCACAGGCAATGACCCCAACTGCCCACACTCCCAAAATGGGATCAAGAATTGCAGCATCCAGGTTAAAAGTGAGTTACCTGTGGTCACCTGTAGGAAACAGGAAGCTATTCCACCAATTATAACTTCAGTCAAAGGTACTTTGAGCAATGAAAATACATTTTAATTTGTTTGCTGCGTAACAATGCAAAGTCTTTCTTAAAAGGAGAAATGAAACCTAGAGAATGTGTTACTGAGCTCAAGTAGGAGAAAAGGGCACCGAGTCTAGAAATCTGAATGTCTTCAAACTGTCATCATTTTATGGACTTGTGGCTCAGGCAAACAATTTTTACTATCTTAAACAAGGTCACCATTTGAAGACAGTCACCAACTTCCTTCATAAATAACTATTTTCTACAAGGATAAGATGTGACCCAGAAATTTCAGATAAAGTCCTATTTCATTTTTGTGAATCCTTTGTATTTGTACTTCAAATTTTATTCTTATATACATAGGTTTAAAACACTTTTTATTTATTTATTTTTTTCAGAGCTCATTTCATGCTGAACGTGCTAAGTGTTAGGATATTCTTACTTTGTCTTCTGAGTTTAGGATGTGTGTGTGTTGCGGGGGTGTCTGCGGAAAACATAATTTTGATTGTTATCTACCAATTGGGAAGAAATTACCACTTGAATCCCTTTTACCTTCCAAGTGTACATGGTCCCAAATTTGTCAGCCTTAGAATTTCTTGAAACAATGCAATTAAACTGTAACATATTTCCTAACATTCTTAATTAAGACAGTGACTGAAAAATGTAGATTAACAGAAGTTACTGTTTTTATCAACATATTTTCTCTCTCTTTCCCGCCACCATCACATCCCCCTCCCCCTCCCCCTTTTTGCTTTAAATGTCTGATGTCAGTTTCATCCACATGTACATTATGCACATGGCACCGAAGAAACAAAGTAAAAAATTCTCTTTTAATTCTGAGCTGCATGCCCAGCGCCACATGCACTGTCTGTTACTTGTCGCTTCTTATGAGGTTCATGCTGGGAGTTGCTTTTTAAAGGCAAAGTGTTTCTGAAGGAAAGAGTTCAGGTTGGGCAGATTGTGTTAGAAAAATCTCACTGTCTCTGAGTGGAATTAATATACTGATTATTCTGTGCAGGCTCAAACTGGCAGCGTGTGCAAAAGTTCAAGAGTGTCTGGGAATTGAAATATGGAGGCGAAATCGGGAGAGTGAGCAGAGACAAAGCGTTGGAAGTGGGGTTTAGAATGAAACTAATGGCAACTTTGTAAAGAGGGGGAGGGCATTCCAGTATGAACAACTGAGTGAGGAAATATTTTTATGGCATCAGGAAGTCCTGTTTTCCATGGCACCTTTTAGGATTGATCTTAAAAATCGGTTTGGTTATGGGGGGGAGGGGGGGGGACAGGGGATCCAGCATCTTTTTATGTTCACTTCTTAGAGTTCTTAAGATCCTTGCCAGTTCCAATTAAGTCACATAAGAAGCTTAATCACTAACATAGAAATTAAAACGGGTGGCAATATTTCTTTGGCCTATTAGCCAAGGTTTTTTTTTTTTTTCCTGTTTAATTAAAATGTGAGTCCTCCATGATCATCAACAAACAATGATTCATTTATTTGTTTACCTATAAGGAATTAAAAGGTAAGGAAAGCAAATACAGTCAGGCAGCACCTTGCCCATCACGGGGAAATCAACGTTCTCTCTCCCTGTTTCTCGGGGGAAAGAACTTGGGACGTGAGCATGGAGTTAATGAAGCTTTCACCCATCTCCTCCTCTCAACCGCCACCTCGCTTTAATCCCCTCCTTCTGCCAAAGTCCAGAGGCCCCGCGAGCCCCCGCGGAGTGTCCCGAGCCAGATGCTCCGCACCCACCGCCCACCGCCCGCGCCCGCCGCCCTCCAGGTGCGGGACTCCGGCCCCCCGCGGGGCTGCGGGAAGCTCGGCCGAGCCGGCCCTGTGTCCACAAGCGACGCAGCGGGGAGCTTGGGGTGGGCGGGAAGGACACTGCTCTGGGCGGCGACGCTCGGAGCTGGCGCCCGAGGCCACCCTGCCCGCCGAGGGAAAAGGGCGCCTCCCTCCCGGAGCCGAGGTGGCCCGAGGGAGAGCAGGTGCTGGCGTGCACGGGAGGCGCACGTGGAGCCCTGTCGCCGGTGTCGGTCCCACCTGTAGAAGCACAGTTGCCTAGCACGGGAGGGACAGGGGGGCAGTCCCGGGCGCGGCACTGCGGGGCGCTGCGTGCGGAGCTCTCCGAACCCGCCGAGCACGGAGAGCACGCGGAGAGGTTCCTCCTGAGCGCACACGGTCGCTCCCGAGCTCCGACGACAACGGAATTTCACTAAAACTAAGACTAAAGCATTTTATTGGCAACATTTAGGGAAGGGGGTGGTGCGGATCTACCTTCTGTTTGGCAGTTGCTCCTTTCTGAAGCCGAAAATTACCTCCGGGGTGACAGTACACAGGGTGCTCCATTGCCATGTGGGTCAGGGGTTGGGAAAGGGTCAGAAAAAGGTGGCATTCAGTCTGGTGGGAGGGGGTGGCAGTGTAGGCTGCCTCCGAATACACACAGGCCCTCAGGCCTCTGCCCTAGAGCCTCTCTCTCCCATTGTCATTTGCTATCGGGGCACTTGTGTCCCCTGCTGCTGGGCTTTGCTTCCCCCAACACAAGCACCCAGGGACTGGCATATAGGGATTAAATACCGTGTGGATGCTTTAGAATGTCCGGGGGTTTTCTTTTTACAATCTGGGCACTGTTGCCTGGCAGGGGTTTCCTTGTCTACAAAGCAGGTGCTCACTAGGAGTTGGGGCCATGACTTGGACCTGCCTGTGCTGTGAGGGGCTCCGGGCAGCTGCGTGCTGCCTGCTGTCACCCAGAGCAGCCCCCAAAAGGTCCCTTCTTCCTTTTCCCTTCCACCCCTCTTATTCAGGAAATCTTAACTTGGGAAAGATGTGTACCTGCTCTGTGAGGAACACTCCCCAAGTCCTGTGGAGAGAGAAAGCCCTCGCACCTCTCTGAGACCATCCTGCAGTGCCACTCTGGGCCCTCTGAGCTGAATGAGTTGCATCCCGAGCTCTCCCCTGCTATTTCAAGGACTGCAAGCCTTGTGCACATAGACGGTTGGTTTCTGGTTGGAACCCCTAAAAGTTGATTGATGACAGAGAGGTGTGTTAAACTGGCATACTCCAGAACAATCTTAATATTTTTTCTGTGCCACCTTCCTCAAGGCCACGACGGTTTCCTGGGCCACACGAGGCATCCTGTTAACTGGTGCCACTTTGAAAAAATCGAGGAAGGAGAGTGTTGGAAGCCTAGACTGGTTCTCTTGCCACTCCTTAAAAATCAAAATTTTGCAGCCCAAATATTAAAAAATTGACTTAGGCTCATTCCTTCTCCCCCACGGTGGCACACAGCTGGGCAGGCCCTGTCTCTTCTGCTGCTGGAGCCCACTCGACACCAAATGAGCCCTCCAGCAGGCCTAATCACTCTGATCTGTCATGGACCTTCTCGCTGGAAGAGTTATGCCATCATATTATCCCAACACTCATCACTGCGTGGAGGACCCCCTTTTACTAAATGATTTATTACTCTTTGCAGAATTCCTTTGGCTGCAGATTTTATTTCTGAGTCACTCTGTTCAGCTCAATTGGTCGCCTTCAGTTACCGTGGCAACCAGCAGATGGGGTTCTTTGACAAGGGTCAGCAGGGAGGCTGCCTTGGTATAGACAGAAGAGGAACTAAATAAAAAGCTTTCTGCATTGACAGTTCTGTAGTGGATGGCCAGGAGTTGTTATCAAATTACTTGCATTAAAACCTAATTAAGACGTGTGCCAATAAGTGCGCGTAGCGATTGAATCTGGTTACTTAGCTGCCGTGGTCTCGCTCCTATTCCATCACACCTCTGCGGCCAATTTGGCTACCCCAAGGTTGGTCAAATGTGAAGGAAATTGAGGAGGACCTCACTACAGTGTGGAACCTGATATACTCCAGGACCACACCAGGAAGGTTTTAGTCCTGGGAGCACCGGGAGGACCTCATTAAAACAGAATCTTATGAAAACACAACACTGTGCGCTCAAAACCCAAGATGGCAACTGAGGAAGACCCCGCCATGCATCTGATAGTTCCGTGTCTTCCTTTAAGACTGTGTCGGTTCTTTCATTGCAAATAGCATTCATCAAAATAAAACTGGTCTTTAATTGTTCCACATTAAATATTAATAAATCTAAAGAGACATGACAACTAAGTGCAAAGGACCTGTTCTGGAGGGGGGGAAAGGGACATTACTGGGTCAAATTGGACAAATTGGAATTCAGCAGGTTAGATGAAGTTGTTTTATTAATATTAAATTTACTATGGTTGATAATACACTGGTTCTGGAAGGGAATATCTTTATCCTTAGGAAATGTACACTGCAGCATATAGGAGAAAAGGGAAAGATGCATGCATCTTACTGTCCAACAGTTCAGCAAAAATATATATACAGAGAGAGAGAATATGTGTGATAATTCAAATGGGGCAAAATTATCATAATAGATGAATATGGTAGTATTCTTTGTAATATTCTTGTACCTTTTTGTAAGTCTGAGATTATTCCCAAATAAACCATTTTTTTCAAGAAGGGTGCTTAAGTTTTGGGTGAGGTAGGATCTGGTATGAGAGGCCAAGTGGGTTTTCCTGCTAGTGCTTCTGTCTGGCCTTTAGCTGGATGCAGCCCAGATTCTACTCTGCAAAGCTTCTGATTTTCAACCATTTTCATTTCTCTGCCCCATTTTCTTTGCACAATGGGACTGTGCACTCACCAGGGCTCTGCTTTGGATTAAAAAAGAGCTGGTGAAGCTAACTCAGGCTTGAGGCAAATGGTCGTTCTAGGTTCTTCAAAGTCTAAGATTTCTTGTCACATCAACTCCTGTCCCTGTGGTTTCAGTGTCAGGATCCTGTATTCACGCCCAGTCCGTCAGTGGTTTACAAGCTGAGCCTTGGCCAGAGAGCACTTGCATTTTTAAGAAGCTTATAAGGTAGCAATGCAACAGGTAGTGCTAATTGCCTTAAGATGAAACTGGGCCCCTTTTCTGGTAGAAATGCTGTTTTAAGCAGGTGGTCTGTGAAGAGCCCTGGTGACATGCATTGTCAGAGGCTTCAGGGTCCTGCTGGAGGCAGTGGCCCTGCAGCCTGAAGAGCTAAACCTGTGGCCTTGGCCATTCTTCCATTTGCTGAGGGTTCACTGAGGGTCCCAGGGGCACCGTGGGGGCCCACCAGTCAGTTTCCCCAAGGTGGTCTTTGGAGCTTCCAGCCTCCTGGCTTTGCATCCTTCATGCCAACACCAGTCTGTGGACTTAATGCTGCTCCAAGTGTGGTTTCCAGACTATGGCCAGTCCTCAAGCTGTTTGCTGCAGGTCTGTGACAAGACAAGAACTGAAATTGAGAGTATTTAGAAACTTTTATAGCAATTAGACAATGCTACCTCATTCTTATTGTACTTCACAAAACCATCAGTCTGCAATCGATTAGAAATTGAAAAAGAATCAAAACAAAACCAAATCTGGTTCTCTTCACTGAGCTAGTTGGAGAAGCATGGGTCTAGAGTTTTCTCCTCTTTTCTCACGCCCCCAGGCCTCAGAAAATGAGCCTGTGTCAGCTGTTTCCCAGAAAGTTGCCTAGTGTGTCAGCTTTCTCTTATGTTTTAGTACGGAATAGAAGACGTTTTTGGGCCTTTTAAGAAAGGAGTTTGAAATGCTGCAAAGATCATTGGATTTGGAGTCCGGAGACATGGGGTCCAGCCCTAGATTAACCACAGACAGGCTACGTGACCCTGGGCAAGTCACTTGTACTCTCTGGGCCTCAGTGTCACCATAATGGGCTGAACTGAATGATCTCAAAGGTGCCCCTCAGCTCTAACACGACAGAATTCTTTTGTCAACAAGGACATGGATCTCTTAGAAGATAAGAGGATTTAAGAAAAAAAAAATCTTAAACAAAAAAAAAACAAAACACAGCAACAAAAAAGAAGAGCAAGGATCTTTCCCATCACTGCCCTTAAGGAGCCCCTATCTACCTCTGCAGGAATCCAAGGCTAATTGGGAATTTGAGAGAAAGAGAAATGGAAGGGCCAGTACAGGAACATAAATTTAAATTTTCTTTACTGAAGGTGTAAACTCTCCCCAGAACTGCATGATCCTCAGGAATAATCCTGCATTATTGAATATGGTGGATTTGGGCAAAAGAAATTTAAATGGCAAACCAGCCATTAAAAGTGCCTTAATTGGCCAGGCGCAGTGGCTCACACCTGTAATCCCAGCACTTTGGGAGGCTGAGGTGGGAGGATCCCTTGAAGCCAGGAGTTCAAGACCAGCCTGAGCAACATAGTGAGACCCCATCTCTACAAAACAAAAAGAAAGAAATAGCCAGGTGTAGGGATATGTGCCTATAGTCCCAGCACCTCGGGAGGCTGAGGCAGGAGGATCCCTTGAGCCCAGGTATTTGAAGTTACAGTGAGCTATGATCGTGCCATTGCACACTCCAACCTGGGTGACAGAGCAAGACCCTGTCTCTGGAAAAAAAAAATGCCTTAACTTTCTGAGTAAGGATAACAAGCTAGAATGTGTTCCAGATTCCTAAGCACACTGTTTATTCTCGCTGACTCAGTATGACCACGTTAATGAGATGGAATTATGCAAAATGCAGCAGCAATTTTTAAGTACTGGAACAAAGTATACAACTTTACATGAACATGGTTTTTTCACCACAATTAATTACCTAGAGCTGTCATTAAGGTAATCGGGTTTTCAAAACTTTACCTTGGGTGACCTAGGGATATTGTTGCGACTATAGAGCTGGTGGTGTTTGAAGACAGGAACATGGTAAAATTCTGTAAAGTGATAGCATTGTAGAAATGTGGAGCCGGAAGAGAACTTAGTCATCCTCTAGCCCCAAGGCTGGCAAACTTTAAAAGGTCAGGTAATAAATATTTTAGGCTCCGTGGCCATATGGTCTCTGTCACAGCCTCTCGGCCGTTACAGTTGCAAAAGCAGCCGCAGACAGCACGTGAATGAACGGGCATGGCTGTGTTTCAATGGGAGTTTATTTAGGGGCCCTGCAAGTTGCATATCCTACAGCGTTCACGTATTATTCTCCTTTTGATTTTTTTTTTCAATCATTTCAAAAAACCATTCTCAACTGGCAGGTCGCAGGGAAGCAGGCAGTGGGCCAGGCCGGATCTGGCCCGTGGTCTGCAGTTTGCTGCCCTCACCTCCAGCTCCATCCTCCCATTTCACATGTGCGGATGCTGAGATTCAAAGCGATCACGGAATTTGCTTAAGTTCTCGCGCCTGACACCAGAACATTTTAGGAGGAGACTGGGATAGTTGTCATTTAGACAGTTGGTTGTCTTGATGATCAAAAGTGAAGACACATTATTCTCCAGAAGAACCTTTATGTATGTGTGATTAATACTGTGAATTATAATGTAGCAGTGGTTCTTACACATGAAAACTCATCGGAATCACCCAGAGGGCTTATTAAAACACACACTGCAGGGCCCCACCCTCAGAGTTTCTGATTCAGGAGTTCTGGATGTTTTATTTTCTCAGTTTCACAAATGGAGAACCTGAGGTTGAGAGAGATCAAGCTTCCACTCCAGGCAGAACATCTGGTTTGTGATAGGATTTTGAACCCACATCCTCGCTTCTGAGCCCGGCCCTCATTCACTGCTTCTAGTATTCTAATTAAATGGAAAATCCCAATAGCATGCTTAAAATATTGTATAGGTTATACTTGTTCAGGAACAAAGTTATTACATATTGAAGCATATTTATACTAGGGTGAAATTACAGGTTTTATATTTAGCATAAACACTGTGCATTGGTAAGTGGCGTGCCCATTCTAACAGCGTACATGCCAGGCACACGTACACTGAGAGCTGAGCAAGGTCCCAGGCCTGCCCGAGGAAGTGCAGAGCTCAGGGGCAGGGGCAGAGGCAGACGGGCAGTCACGGTGGCACGTGTGGGTGGCTGCTCTGGAGGAAGATGCATGACGTCACAGGGACGTGCAGAAGAGGGGTGTGGGGAGCACTGCAAGGATGGGACATTCAGGACGGAGAGAAGCCAGACACAAGGGCTAGGAGAGAAGGCATGACAGATAGAGGGTACAACATGAGCATGGTGGCAGGAGGCGGTGGGGCATTTCTGCAGAGTGGTTTAGAGCAGCTGGGATATGGGGTGTTGGGGGTAGGGGACTGTGGCCAGGGCCAACAGTGAAGGGCCTTGTCACCATTGCAAAGGAGTTTGGCTTTAGGATTAGAGCCACAGGTAGCCATAAGAGAGACAGCCATGATGAGAGTTTTGTTTCAGAAAGATCCTTCTAGTCTGGCTGTCGTGGGGAGTATGGATTTGAGAGAGCCACGTGGAAACAGACAGCCCCCTGAGAGGGCCTTGCAGGAACTTGGACGAGGAATGCTGACAATCCCACGTGGACGAGCGAAGGCGGAACGGGCGGGGTGGAACGGGCCGGGGAGAGGTTCGGAGGCTTAGAGGGCTGATCTGCAGAGCTGGGACACTGAGCCCTGTGGACGACCGGGGCTGGTCCCACCCATGTGAGAGGGACACAGGGGGAGGAGCACTGGCAGATGAGTCCAGTGTGCCGTGTGGTGAGTTTGGGGGGTCGGGGAAATGCTGGGGAAGGGCCTGAGGCCAGATCAAGTGCTGAGCGTCCTCGGCCTTGGCCTCTCCATTTGGAGCCACGAGTGCAGGTTTAAAAACTCACACAGGCAGAACGGTTCAAGTACGGAGAGAGCTGAGCCCAGCCCTGGTTCACACCAGCATGTGAAGGTCTGATAGAAGAGAAGGAGATACCCGAGAAGGTGGAGCGAGAGGATGGGGAAGTGAGAGACCAGGACAGAGCCAAAGAGGGAGAGTGATGAGTTGCACTGAGGACCACTGGGTGTCCTTGGTGGCTTCGGTAACCCTGGTTCTACCTTTAGCTGTGTGAGCCTGGGCAGATGACTCACTTCTCTGCGCCTTGCTTTCTCTTAGGCACAAAATACAGATGATTATAACACCTCCTGTGCAGTATTATTATGAAGATTAAATTAGTTCATGAATGTAAAATGCTTACGCACCTGGGCATTTAGTAAATGCTCAGTAAATATCAGAGCGTACAACTGGGAGTAGCAGAGAAGTGAGGGCATATTTCACAGTTCACATATTTGTACCTTTTTGATCCATATGTTGTTTGAAAAATGTTCTTCATCTCCACGGACAGGCCGCCTCTCCCAGGGAAATTGTGGGTCTTCGCTGTAGTCAAGAATGACCAACACAGAAGGGGTTCTGATCTGAAAACATTTCAGAACAAAAGATGTTTTACTACCACTGCTGGGGGGAAAAAAAAAAAAAATAACCCAAACACAAAACCCAACGGTAGTCTGTAGGAAGCTCCCAGGTGAAATGGTTGAGTGAAACTAAAATCTCGAATTGAAAAACATGTGTGCACAAGGCTACCGGCCACCCCTGGGGAAGAATGGAGCTGGCCTGAAGAAGAAATCCACTGGCTGTGGCCCCGTGGGTACTGGTGCTAGGTTGACAAGTGCTCATTTGGTGATTATACCTCATAACTTATTTATACATTGCATATATTTTGTATGTATCACATACAACATTAAAAAATTTAAATATATGTATTCACTGGCTTTCACAGTATTCATAGCAAATGGGTGTCTGAAGCGCAGGACCAGAGCTGGCAGCTTGCACCGCTTCTGTTTTGCATAAGATATTTTCCCCAGCCCACTCAGCTCTAGAAAGTTGTTTTGTATTTCACCACTTGCTCCATCTTATCTTGAAGTCTTGTATATTTTTAAAAAATGCTGGTTCTGATAATGCGTGCAGGGTGTGGCCGGGAGGATCGCTGTTGGACCACTAGAGATCTGTCCAGGCCCAGCACACTTAGGAGTCCCTGGAGATTTTAGCCGCTTCTGTGCCCTAACAAACCTGGGCCTGTGTGTTCCCATGGTAACTGCTGCCCCTTGCACGCCTGAAATTCCTGGTGATGCCTTTGCATGGAAGGGGAGCCCGTGCTGACCACTCTACCCCAGCGTGGGACAGCTGCTCCTCTCCCCCCAAAACCCCCAGTCCTGCCCAGGGTGGCGGTTGTGCACCTGCAGGTCCTGAAGGCCATGGGCCCTGTGCCTGAGATTAAAAAGTGACACCAGCCTGGGCTCAGTGCTTCCTGGACGTGTCCTTCCTCCTGGACCGGCTGACCCCACCGTGCCTGTGGGGGCAGGGAGCACAGGTGTGTCGTGGGACAGGGGATGGCTTTCTGCCCCTGACAGGGTCCCAGGACAGCACGATGCAGATACCAAGCACGTCCTAGGGGTCTGTGGGACAGGACAGAATCCCTGCCAGTTGCAGAGATGAGATATAGGCCTGGGGAGAAAAAGGCAGGAAGTAGGGGTGAGCTTTGAAATCTGGCGATTCTATTTCCTGCTGCACGGAGCCTCGTGTGCTTTGCCGGCTGTCGGGGCTCCTTCCTGCAGGCCCGGTGGCGGCAGCCCCCCACCCTTGCTCATTTCATTATTTACTGCCTTGTAGAGGAACTGGCTAAAAACAAGAGCCTGAAACAGAACAAGAAATTGCACTCTCTCAAAACAACGGTTACCCTGAGACCTGACACTGACTGAGAAGGTTTCTCAGCCTGTGGAAGAGGAAGAGTAAATGCCTCACCGCCGCAGGCCGGGGCAGGCAGGGACAGGGACAGGGAGGGACTGAGAGCCTGAGCCCTGGCCGGCAGGTCACCCAAAGGTGAGGTCAGGGCCTGTGTCTTCCTCAGAGGCCCCTCAGCTTGGCTGACATCCCCTGTCCCCGCTCAGCGCCCTGGTCCTCTGTGGCAGCTCTAGTGCCGCCTCCCCGCTGCCCCTTCTCTCAGCAAACAGTCGAGCCCTCGACCTGGCGCCTGCCCTCCGAGGCTCACCCTCGCCCCCCTTCCCTCTGGCCTCAGGGAGGAAGGTCTCAGTCTTCTGCCCCCCTCTGCCTGGAGGATGCCCCCTGCTTTCTCCTTCGGGGCCTCCTCCCCAGTGGCCCAAGTCACTCCCATCCCCTGCCCTCCTTCTAGCCACCGTCCCCTCACCCTAACAGCCGCCCTCTTCCAGTCCCTCCAAGCAGACTGCTGCCCTAGCCAGGGACCTCCCGTGCATGCCCGGTGGCATGTCACACAAGCTGGCCACGCCCCCTTCACCCCTCTCCTCCCTGTACCCTCCGGGCTCATCTTCCCTCCTGCTCTTCCCCTGCCTCCGGGATCGCCATCTCAGTGTTCTGCTGGCTCCTCGTGCTCTGCAGCTGTTGCATGTGGCTGTTCCCGCCCAGGCCCTGTCCTGGGGGCTCTTCCCTTCTCACTGCAGCACAGGTTCTCAGCCAGTAGGTCTCGGGGGCTTGGATAGCTGCATTTTTAACAAACTGCCCCAGTTGCAAATCTCCGCCAGTCTCTTCCTGGCAAATCTTGCCCCGTGTTCCTTCACGGCCTCACCTCGGCAGGTTTGGCTTGCGCAGCCGGGGCTCCGGCCCAGCCCTTCCCAGGCCCCCAGCTGCACCACTGCCTAGTGGGTGCATGTCCCAGGGACCTCAGACTCACCCTGACTGCAGACCTTCTCTTCTAGCCCAGGCCTGTCCCTCCTGCCATCCTCTCTTGGTAAATGGCATCACCACTGCCTGCAGGACAAAGTCTGTATTTGTTATTTTGGCTACAAAGCTTTACCGGGTCCAGTGTTACCTCCCTCTGAGCAGCCTGCAGCCTCTGTTCCAGCCACCCTGCACAGCTTGCAGTTTCCAGACACACGGTGGCCTTTGCCGTGCCACCCCCACGTGGAAGGCCCTGCCCCTGGGCCTGGCCTGACCAGCACCCGCTCACCTTCCCGCATCCAGCTTGCTCGCTGCGTGACTTTGTACCAGTCATTGATCTTGTCTGTGCCTCAGTATCCTCATCCTTAAAGGGTCATAATACTTAGTTCCTGCCTCACTTGTTGTGTTGAATTGTTGTGAGCACTAAAGTTAATAAATGATAAGCACTTAGCACAGTGCCTGGCACACAGCAAGCGCTCAGTATGTGACAATGATAAGCTGGCTCCTAAGCAGGCACAAACCTTCCCAGACCTCTCATCCGCATAGTGACCACTGCACTTGTCCTTCACGGTGTCCGGTTTGAAGTTGGCACCTGTTTCCGAGTCGGTCTCTCTGCAGTTGGCTGGGGACCCCCCCTGAGGGCACGGACCATTTGTCACCCTGATGTAGACCCAGGATCTACCTTAGGACGTGACTCTTAAGAAGTGTTCACCAAGGGTTGGTTGGTTTGGTGAATTAACTCAATTAGTTAACCAGCCATTAACAATGGTTAAGAACACCTGGGTACAGCCGGGATTTGACTCCGAGCTTTACCAGTTACTTGTGTGACTTTGTGCAAGTTGATTAACCTCCCACCTTCAGTTTTCTCATCTGTAAAATGGGGATGATAATATGAGAAAGTACCTCCTAGGATTGTGATAATAAATAATCTATATTACTCTAATAATAGAAACTTTTTATTAGATTATCTTGATTCATTTAATCAGTTATCAGTTTAACTAGATAATTGTGGTTGTTAACCGTTGTCAGTGGTGACAGATACAGCTGGTGGCTGAAGAGAGGACAGCAAAAATGACAGCAGTAACCATGAAGGATAAAATACAGCTTATGTGTCTATAGGACACCCCAAGAAATCTCTAATCGATGGCAAAGAAATATCCATTAACAGAGTGTAGGCTGAGTTGTGCAATGTTTGGGGCTCTTCCAAAAATATCTTTTTAAGAAAAAAAAAAATCTGTTTTCCCAATATTCATAATAGCCCTTGAAAGAGCTGCCACAGAAATGTATTTCCGTAACAAAGTCCCTTTTATCTAAATTGTTTTTTTTTTTAAACAAATGTGGGTTTGGGCATGTCATTTTATCTTTTCCAAGCTTGTGATGGACTTCATTGCTGTATGTGGGGTGACAGAGTACAGGCTGACCCCCCAAAAGAGGTGCATATTTTTTTACAGGGAGGAAAACAATTCTGAGGGGAACTGCTTGGAACGTTCAAGTTGATTTGAAAAATGAGTCAGTTTCGACCCAAGGGCTTGGGCTGTGAAGGAAGGCTGACTTTCTCGGGTCTCATTGCTCTCAGCAGGGGTGCGTCTCTGGAAAACCTGAGCAGCTGGTCTGCAGCTCACACCCAGACCCTTGATTCAGCCAGTCTGGGTGGGGGCTCCCCCCCACCCCCCGCCACCCCCTCAGTAACTGGGGCCCCCCGTTTGCAAAACTCCCCAGAGTGCCCCTCGTCCAGGTTCTGAAGACTCCACAGGAGGAAAGTCTAGGCAGGAGCTGGCGCTGGCCCCATCTCTGGAGGCCGAGCCAGGGTGGCCTGCCCATGGCCGGCTTTTTGTGCTGTGACAGCAGGCTTTGGCTCTGCCTGTCGCCCTGGATGGGGCAGCCGTCCCTTTTCAGGAGTTCCAAAACACATACTGAACCCATCAGTCTGCAGGACCGGGAGCCCATCTGATTCAAGCACAGGGCAAGGGACCACATGGACAATGTCAACTCCTGGCACCTTCTTGCCATGAACCTTAATGGTGTCACTTATTTATCACGTTTCTGTTCCATTCCTTTCCGGCTAGCGGGCAGCCAACGAGCTCTTAGCCCGTGGCTCTCTCCACACCCAGGACTTAATTGGCTTTTCTCCTGTCTAATATAAATATGGAAGCAGTAGATGGCTTCTCTAGGAAGGAGGCTATTATCACCTGTCTCTCCAACGGGACCTCTCTGTGGTGCTCCACGTCGGAGTGGGTGGTCAGATGAGTGGTGGTCGGTCGCACGTGCCCGTGGGTTGGCCTGGGCAGACTCTGGCCACCCCGCTGGCCCGGGCGTCCTTGCCTCTCCCGCCGCTCCCTGCAGGAAAGCTTGTTTAGTCTGGCCCCGGTGGGGTGGCTTTGAGACTAGCACTCCGGAGAAACTGGCCTCGGGTATGAGCGTGACGGAGGTGGGGTGAGGGCAGATGAGGCTTCCCAAAGCAGAAGGAACCTTCTTCCTCCAAGATCAGAGGGAGGGTGGGAGGTGGGGTGGGGAGCATCAGTCTTATTTATACAGCACAGACCGGGAAGGCAGTCGCACTCGGGTGGGAGATCTTTGCTGATCTGTTCAGTCCGGCCTCACCCGGGAGGCCGGGCAGGGCCATGGAAAGTGGCTCCAGGTCGCGCCCGTGAGTCCTTCCACTTTGGCCAGAACCAGCAGGAAGCAGAGGCCGTGGGGGGCGTGGTCAGGCGGGGCGGCCAACCCAAGGGGCGGGGCGGGCCGTGTGAGCATGCGCAGTGCCGGCTCCGCCTCCGCCTCCGCCTAGGCGTCAGTCTTCGCTTTGCCCCTGCGCAGGTAGGGCGGGCCAGGATAGAGTGGTGCAAGGCTGGGTGACACTGCCAACGGGGCGCCCACAGAGTGTTCTGGGGTGAGGACGGGACTAGGGCTTAGGCCCCTTGAGCAGAGACTCCAGCCAAATCCACCGGAGGCAGAGAAAGGCGGGTGGGCGAAGGCAGGAGGCGCAGTCTGGGCAAGAACAGGGCTGTGCTTTGCAGAGGAGTACGGGGCGGGGGAAGTGTGAGGAAAGTACTAGAATATTGCTAAGTTTCCCACAGTGCAGTTTTACCAGTGCCCAAATGCTGCGTCATTTTTTTTTGTAAAGCATCGTGCCCCAACCCTAAGGCCGGAATCTTTGGCCTTGTATTAATAAATGTTTGTGCTCAGAGCTCATCGGAAATGCCGGCCCAGGAGAGCTTCAACCCAGGGCAGCCCAAGGCCGGTGTCTGCGAGGCTTTTGACGCGGTAGCCCGGAGTTTGAAATGCACCGGAGCTTTCAAAATTTTTTTCCTGGTGAGAATGTGAGTTAATTTGCTGTTGGTGCTTTTGGTTGGTGAGGATGGTGAGGAAGGGCACACTTCTAACTTTTTTTTTTTCCCCAGAACAGTTCTGGGTAGTCCGACTCCAAATTTAATCCAAAGCCGACATTTCCACCCCAGTGAACGTGCTACTGGCTGTAGGAGGCCGACTGTGGACAGATGAGGATAATAGTTTGCGTGAATTAGCAAGTCTGTAGAGGAGGGCCCATCAGCAGAATGACAAATTTAGGATCTTTAAAGACATCTGGTCAGCGATGCCAGAGCTCGTGATTGACTCAGTGATTAATAATGGAAAACCCTTAGTTCAGTGTTTCCATGTCCCTTACCCACTTCCCCAGCCAGGGCCGGCCGTCTGCTTGGCCTGCCAGAGACGGTTCCAGCTGAACAATGGAGGCATTTAGGCCCCTTGTCTTTGACCTCCGCTTGTGAGTTTAAGGTTTCAGTTTTTCTTCTACTTGCCCAGCTTATCTGCCTGTGTTCTCACTGGCAGCGTACTGAGAAGGCCCCCAGTTCCCATGCACACTTGATGCGGTGCCGGTCACCTTCGCAGATGCGTACCAAGGGCCCACTGCTAGCCAGAGCCTTGCACCCCAGGGCCACCTTGGACTTCCAGCTCAGACAGAGTTCACTTTCAGGAGCTGCCCTCAGGTACACAGGGCAATGGAGCAGGTTGAAAGGCTGAAGTCTGCTGTTGTCCCCTCTGCTCTCTGCAGCCCCCCACTTCCCAGACCCCGTCTCTAATGCTGCGGTGGGTTTTTCTGCAGGCTGAGGCAGCTGGATAAACACAGCCAGGCCACGGCCCAGCAGCTGGTGCAGCTCCTCAACAAGCAGAACGAGCTTCTCCTGGAAAGACAGAGCCTGTCGGAAGAGGTGGACCGTCTGCGAACCCAGGTACCGTGCAAAACCCAGTGCAAGGGTGGGCTCAGCCCACAGAGGACTCTGGGCACTCTGCACAGAGGTGTTTTGGGGGCATCTTAACAGGCTAAAATGTCTACTGATCACATTGGCCAGCCAGTAAGCTGGGAAGGAGAGCCTGAAGACTGTGCGAGGCACAGTGGGGCGTGCAGAGAATGTGAGCTGTGGGCCTGGCCTCATGATGGAGCTTAAGTCCACGCAGCTGAACCCACCCATGCCCCTGAGTCCACAAGTCACACGAGTGCCGGGCCCCACCATGCAGCTGCGTTGCTGAGGCAGCTGAAGCAGGGAGGATGCCAGTAGTCAGGGAAGGCTTTTTGGAGGAGGGCAGGCTTGAACTTCCTGGGAAGGATGTGTATGGTTTGAATTGGTTGAGGAAACACGTGTTCCCAATTAGGGAAGTCGTGGTGAATGGAACGCAGGCGTCTTGTCCTAAATTAGCTGCCTGATAATCGGGCAAATATCTGGGGTGCTTGCAGAGCGCCTGGCAGTGGGAAACTTCTTTACCCTTGAACAAGCTGGCAAGATTGACATTATTGTCTCCAGTTTACGATAGGGAAACTGAGGCTTACACAAGTGTATATAGCTAGCAAGGACGGGACACCTCAAATGGAACCTAAGTCTGACTCCATAGCCCAGGCTTTCCCCGGTTAGATCTGGGGCACCAGCAGGGATAAGGAGGAAAGAAAGCATACAGGTGAGTTTGCAGTACGGGATGAAACCTTTTTTCTAAATTGCTTCGCTTCCTGTCGGAGAGGCTGTGCTTTTTGCCCCATCAAGCAATTTGTTAGGATAATGAGGTGGTTCGTGGCTGGCCGTGGCCTCCGTCTTTAATTAGGTTCGCACCCAGGTGCTCCGTGAGCGCCCGGGGGACTTCATACCATAAGAGCTTGGAATGATTAATAGGAAAAATGCATCTGGAAATGAAAATGCAGAGGAATTCTCTCTCAGTCTCCTTTCAGAATGACCCTGTGCTGAAGGGTTATCAAGGAACCTGTAAATACTGGCTTTTCCCACTCAGCCCACCAAATCCCTCTGCTAAACATCCATTTTTTTCCCCAAATAAGTGAGCACAACTGGTTTCTGTCACTGAGCTAGGGCTGGGGACGAAAACCTGCCTCTTGTGTCCCCCTGTGCTTCTGAGACCGCCCATGGGGCAGGCGGGGCGGGGGTGGGGGGCGTGCCACATGCCCCATGGACCCGGTCATCGGTCATCGGGGAGGCCAGGGCCTCGCTGCACATTCCAGGGCAGTGTGGGGGAGCAGGGCCCAGGAACCCGCCTCTCCACAAGCCGTGGGGCGATTCTGGAGGACAGTAAAGTTTAAGAACTTGCGGGTTTGGGGCCAGAGAGAACAGAGAATGATTCCAGGCTGTGTCACTGTGGTGAAGCCTTGGACAAGTCACTTAAGTCTTTTCTCAGCCTCAGTTTCTCCATCTGCACAGTGTGCATTTTGCCCACCTAAATCAAAGGGACATTGGAAGCATTAAATGAGTGCAGCTGGACGTGCTTGGCAGGCTCTCGGGCACATAACGTAGTGGGCTAAAGAAATGTCAGCGTCTTTCTTTTCCCTTCTCCCTTCATCTTGAAGTGGTCCTGAGAGGCGGCCGCCCGGAGAGAAACGCAGGGAGGGCAGCAGCCCTAGGACCAGCTCCACTCCTCTCTGCCCCGCTTCTTGGACGAGTCCCCCACGAGTCCCCCGTGCTCCATCCGGCCCAGCCAGGAACCCAGCTGTGCGAGCTTTAGGCCTCCCCAGCCACAGGGCAGGGCCTCTGGGGCTGCAGGGGACTAGGCTCCTGCCACCTATGCTGGAGAGGCCGTGACTTCATGGCAAGAGTGAACCTTTTGGCCTCTCAACCCAAGACTCTTTCAGAACTCGGGTCGTGGAGAGTCTTCCGTGGGAGCGCAGAGCACGTGGCAGTGTCCTCTGAGCTCTGAACTGGGTCCTGGTAACGTGGGCTTTGCCTTTTCACTCCCCATCTGCTTCCTCTGCGGCACACTCAGATCCTAACACGGGCCATCGAGGCTTAGAAGCCTCTTCCAGGCCTTTAAAACTCCGGTCATTGCCAAATGCATTGCAAAATTTTCACAAAATGAATTAAAAAGCCCCAAACTTCAAAAAATCCTCAGAAAAACCAGCGGGTCTTTCTTCCCTTGCCTGAAGCAATAGAAACGATTTGCCCAACCTGTGCTATCTGATACTGGCCCATCTGGCTCGTCTCTAAAGAGGCCTTTCAGATTCAAATGTTACACTTGGAGTTATTTTAATACGAACATGACAAAAGAAATTTGGTAGAGGAAACGTTGGCTTTCAGTAGCGAGTGCTGGTGGTCACGGAGGAGGCAGGGCTTCAGTTTCGCAAGCTCCCTGCTGAACGTCTAAACTGCTAGCCTGCTCGCTCTTCGAATTCCATAGGAAGAGGCTAAGCCCCTTAGCCTCTGGGCAGGGGCTCTCGGTGGACTTGGACCTGTGCGATGCGTTTTTTGCCGCCGAATAAACTTGACCTGTGAGTTAGGCAGCTTTAACTGAGCCCAAAAGTCAGGCTGCTTTTGACCCTGAGCAGGTATTTTGGAGGAAGCTGCCTCCTGTGGCTTCCGGAGTGATCAGCCACCCTCTCTGTTTCCCGGGACAGAGTCTTCTGGGCCCAGCTCACGGGCAGCCGGAGGGTGCGAGCTGCCTTCATGTCCGGTTTAGGGATGGTTTAGCTGAAGGCTTCCATTTTTCTCAGCCTGGAGGAATTGAGTCTAACTTAATTGGGAACGTCAAACTCAAAATCTCTGTCCACTTAATACCCAAGAGAGTGGCTATTTTCTGGTCCAGGCGGCTGCACTGAGCTGAGTCATATCCCTCCGGTTTGCTCCTGTGTTCCGAGGCCTGCTGCCCCGAAGCAGGTGACGAACGGTGGGGCCCGGGGTTGGCCTGTGGCCTCTGACAGGGAACGTCTAGGCTGTTCAGAGGGCTGTATTATTCTAGATTGTTTCTGCTTACATTCTGAAACGCGCACAACACGTATGGCAGAGGGAGCTAATTGTAACGGTCACTGTGCCTCGGTGGCGATTTTGCAGTGAGAATCCCCGTCGTCCCCACACGGGGCAGTGGCGCTGTGAGCCCAGGCTCCAGGGCGCTGACCGCTAAGCCCCAGGCTTGTTTCTTGTCTTGTGTTGCGCTTAGGACTCGCTAAAAACAACGGCTTGGTCAGTCTCCTGCCTCACTCTAGAAAATGGCTTTCTCAATGTCATGGCTTGGCTATGCTGGTCCTTGTGGAGAAATGGGGACATTGAAGCACTAACCCAGCTCGGGCCACAGTCCCCTCCCTTCTCTCTGCAGGTACCGTGCGTCTGCGGACAGACATTGCTGCCTGCCTTTTGTTTGAGGCCTGGACCAGGCAGTAGCGCTCTCCCCTCTTGTTGGGAGGCCGACCTTGGCTGGGGGAGGCCGAAACCTCAGTAGCAGTGGTGTGGGGGTGGCATCTGGCGCGAGGGACGTGGGTCCCAGGGCAGTTGGGGCAGGGCCTGACAGCTGGGAGCAGGTCAGGGGTCTGCAGCCCGGAGCCCGGAGCCCCTAACATCTGGCCAGGACAGGGGGAGCCAGCTGGTGAGGAAATACGAGTCTCGTCTGGGGAGAACGGCATCTGGGAGAGGGAGGGACGGGAGTGAGCTGTCCTGGGAGGATTACCCCAGCCACCACGATGACTGCGTGTGTCTGTGCACCTACTCGCTAATGGACATGGTTTCCGCCGACTCGTGTTCTCCGATAGCCGGCGCGCCCGGCAGGCTGTTGTTTAGGTCCTCGGCGCTCAGTCTGGAGAGCGATTCCCTTTTAGTCCCTTCGTATGAATCACTTACAGTTTAGAAAACAGAGTCGGAAACTGACTTGTCAGTGGTTAATCAGTTGGCCCTATGACTTTTAAGCATTCTTGGCAGTGAATTTACTTTCTAATTTGATTTAAACTGGTGCACGGATCCAGCAGCCATATGTGATTATGTTCAGGATCATCGACATTATCTCGTTGCACCAAAGGACTCAGGGAAGGGAGCTGCAAACAAGCACGGGGACGCAGATGAGGACGCGGGGAGGAGAGGCCTGTTGGGACCGGAAGCGAAGGGAGGAGGGACCCCTAGAAAGGTGGCAGCCCCGGGGCCGACGGGCTGGGCCCGGCTGAGCAGGGAGCCTGCCGTTGGTGTGGGTCACCCAAGTGGGGACTTGGAGGTGGTCACCCAGCTCGCTGTGGTCCGGCCTGGGAGCCCGGGGGGCTTCGCCCAGCTGACTCGGGAGCCTCCACAAGTTAGCTACCTGCAAGGCAGATGGTGCTTGAATAGAACAGCAAATACACTGAATAAAATAAATTAGAAAGCCTCCTCCGGAACCAAGATTTTTTGGAAAGAATTCTAAATAGATGAAAACAAACAATTTGATTTCAACCAAATTGTTGTTTTTTTGTTTTTATCCTGATTTTCACCCGAATTGTCAGTCTCAAAAATAAACACTGATACATTCCCAGAAAATATTTTTCAAATAAAAACTGACTCTGTTAAAGTTTGCCCTGATTCTTTCAAAACTGTGTACAAGACACTGTCAACCAAAGTGACTTGCATATTTTTTTAAATAAACTTGAACATATGCAGCTAAAATGTCATTAACTCCCTGCTGCCTGAGTGTTTTCAAGGAATGACATAAGACCCCGGGTGCTGCATTTGCAAGAGAAGCGTCTTACGGCCCTCAGAGAAACTTCCCCAAGGAACTCCGATAGCACGCAGTTTAACTTTGTGTTTTGTAACTGAGCTCTCTGTGCGCAATTAATATTGAAAAGCACATAGAGCTTCATTTAAGCCAGATTCACTCTTCCGTTAACAGTTTGATTTGTCCAAGAGTGAATCCTTTCAGACGAAGAATCAGGGAAGAAAAATAAATTGAATTTTATATTGCTTCAGATACATTTGCTCTACTTATTGCTTCCTGAGTCAGACGTTACATTTTGCAATATAAATTCACAATCAAGATTTTAAAGGGAGCTAAATATTTTAATCCAATTAGACAAGTGAACAAAACACTGAATATTACATGTAGTGTAGATAAGTGGTTCTTGCCTTTAAAAGACTGTAATTCCGTCACATTACAACCCCAAATGTCAGTGTTGTCTTTATTTTTAACGCTTTCAAACATGAGGCAGCCAGAGGCTCCACTCTCTGCTGTTGGTGACACTGTGTCTGTCCTTTGGAAATTCTTAAAATCTATTTACCATGGAAACATGGTTCATATACAACACAGACCTGCCCATGTGCAGAGGAAGTTCTTGTGACTTAGGAGACTCGAGAAAGCTGGAAGATGACAAGCTCGGATCCCGCAGGTCTTGGAAGGGACACTGTGCTTTGAGTGTGTTCTGGGAGGAGAGAGGGCCCCACGGACGCCAGACCCTCCGCCCTGAGCCTTCCTGCCTGCACGCGGGCGTCCCGGGACACCTCGAGGTGCGTTTTACAGAAAGCCCCACCTGTCTGTTACCTTGTGTTCCGTTTTTCTCTGGTGTCTACGGTTCTGTTCCTTTCTTGGAGCCCAGAGGCAGCAAGGCCAGGCCCCACAGCAGAAGGGAACCGGGGCTTTGAACTCTGCTTGCTGCAGGACCGCCACGCTCAGAGGCCCAGCGGGCAGCTGTGAGGGAGGAACGGCTGCGGCTGTGGGCTGCGGTGACCTTGCGGTGACCTTGCTGTGAACTCCCGCCCCGCTTTGCAGCTGGCTAAGCCAGACGCCCAGGAGGCCCCACCGACCCAGAGGGCTGAGGCCCTCTGCTAGAGCTTCGCTCGCTGTGCTGGGGAGGGCCAGGGCCGCAGGGCCGCAGGGCCAGAGGCGGCCACTGCCCGTGGGCTCTGCAGAGGAGCGCGACCTGCCGAGAGGTGAGCAGTCACGCCTGCAGGCCGCGTTTTTCTCAAGTTCTGCAGAGAAGCGAGGGCGCCTCTCCTCCTCGTGTCTTGTTCCCGCCAGGCTGCCTTGCACATCCGGCTTCCTAATTCCACAGAGAGCACACAGGCTGCGCAGGTGCCTTGCACGGATCTGGCTGGACCAGGCGGGTGAGCCCAGCACGATAAAGGCTGGGCTTTGAGGTCAAACTGCCTGGGTTCAAATCTCAGCTCTGTGCCACTTAAGGTCAGTTTTTCAGTGTCCATATCACTCGTTTCTGGTTAAAAAGCAAAGCAAAACAAACTGCTTCCCTTTAGAAGGGAACTCCTCAAATTACCCAGAGCCCAGCACAGATGATTATGAAACCAACAGGATTAGTGCTGAGATCACTGTGGGCTTGAAAGGGCCATCTGAGATGAGTATCTGTTGTGTACAGATAGAAAAGTAGGGCCTGAGGAAGTGAAGAATGAAGGGAATGGAACCGGCCAGGCAGGGAAATTAACTTCTTGAGAGGCCAGAGCCACCACTGGCCGGCGAGAGGGGGCAGCTGTTCTCGGGGTGAGGAGGGAGGGTCTGGGTCCTGGCTCCCAGGGCACAGGCAGAGGCGACCTCTGGGAGGAGGGCCGCTGCCTGAGCTCTGTCAGTCTGGGGCAAGCTTTGAAATGCCCCCGATGGAGGCGGGGAGGGGTCTGCTTTATTGCCAGAGCTACAGGAACAGGACCCTTTGCCGACCTGGCCACACGGACGCTGCACGTGAGCGTGGTAGAGTGAGTTGGAAGGGGGTTAGTGCCTGAGGCTGCTGGGAGGCCGGGGTGGAGATGCACGAGGAAAGAATCGGCTGGAAACCCAGGGCAGACCTGAGGCTTTGAGCACGGAGGCCTCCGTGAGCAGGGACAAGGTGATGCCACCATCTCCCGAGCATCAGGCTGGCTTGGGAACAAAGCAGCAGCAAAGGCTGGCTGGACCCCACAGCCTGGGGAACCCAAAGGTCACCCAAAGAAACGCATTTTTGAAACATAAAATTTAAAGTCAAACTTCAGACATAAATTAGGCACAAAAGTCAGGGTTTATGGAGAGAAGGCACTGTTAGGATTTAAAATGAGACCAAAGAAAAGGGGTGAGCGACAGTGGGCTTGCAGGTGGGAGTGTTTCTGTCTCTGGACAGGGGGGCAGCAGGGCAGCCAGGGTGCCCCGTGGGCCGTCTTCTGACCCAGAGGGTGGCCAGAGCCGACTGCAGATGTGGTCACACCGTGTCACACCAGCACGTGCACGCTTGTCTCTCTGGGACAGCGAGACCACGGCCCCGGTGGGGTAGGTGATGGGAATGATCGTCTGGAAATAGGCGTCACTGGTATCCCTAAGGAATGATGGCAGAGGGGCCAGGTTTGCGCAGTAACTAAAGCTTCCGTGTGTCTGGCCGCGCCGTAGGGTCAGAGGGCAGAAGCACCGGGCAGTGTGCCTCGCTCAAGAGTCAGCAAATGGAAGAGCTACAGCAGTGACGTCACAGGGTCACTTGTTCATTCTGCCCAACACCTGTGGAGCTTCCCGTGGGTGGGGCACAGTGGGAGGCACTGGGGACCCGGCCCTGAATAGTAAGTACTGTCGTGTAAAGGCGAGGATGAATACAGGGCTTCCCACCTACCACACGTAACATATAAGCCAGTGTGGATAGTGACAGCTGATTTTCCACAGGGCTGGAATTCCGGTTGACTTCATTTGTTCATGCTGAGGACCTCACATCTGTGTCACCTCTGTGTGGGCCCACGGGTTTCAGCAGAGCGGTCTGAGTGCTGGCAGGGAACGGCTCAGATGATAAATGGTTACACTAGATGGCCTTCGGAGCCAGCATGCACTGCAGAGCCTCGTTACGAGAAATGCCCGTTTCCTAGAGCTTGGTAAAAAAAAAAAATTCTGTAACACATTGTACTTCTACTTCAGCTCTTTGCCACTGTTCTGTATGGTGTGTGGATAGGTAAGGCTGTTTTTTAAACCTAAAGTTTAGCTAAATTTTTCTTTTGCAATGTGCCTGTTGCAGTTTATGCTTATTCTCGCATTCGAAGGCATCCTAGAATTTCTAAGGTTAGGAAGCCAGCCACTGTCTTGAGAGAGCATCCAGGCTGGTGGCCTGACAGGGCCAATCCATGGAGCAGGAAGGGAGGGTCATTCAATCCAGGCCCTTGGCAGAACTGTGCCGGGTCAGTTCAGTCAAGAGTGGAAGGCAGAGAGGACAGGACTCTCGCGACAAGCTCCACCCTTCCACGACCTATAGTCACCTAGCCAGCCTGTTTTGAGGGGTGAATTCGGAGTACTTCCCCAGTCATGTGAGGCCAACAGCTGCAGGACTTACAGGGGCTAGGCGTACGGGGGCACCACCCCTCCCCCTAGCCAGCAACTTTCGCACCAAAAGAGGTAGGCTCCACCCCTGGAGGTAGGGAGAGACAAGAAAAGCCACTTTCCCTGTGCGACTAGCGTGAATCTGCGGGGCCTTGGCACAGATCAATAGTGGACAGCCCAGTGGCGTTGCTCGTCAGACCGGCTTAGGTCATCCAGTAGGAGCATAACTCTGGGGCTGGAATCCCTGTCCGGTTGGCTGCCAACAGTGGGGTCCACAGGCAGGGAAGGAAAATCCTGGCAAGAGGCCACAGTAGGCTACCCAAGTAACCACTCCCATCAGCAGTAACCTCCCAACTGTGGTAGAACCACCCTGAACATAGTAGTGGCTCTCGCTAGTGGAGGATCAAGCAACCATAGAAGCACACACATCCAGGCTGGTAGGCCGCAGCTGTGATCTGCCTTGCTCCTAAACAGCAGCTACTGGTGCAGAGCCTCAACAGGGCATGTTATTTTCCAAACAAAAAGCAAAAGGTGGGAAGGAATCAGGGAAAGAACACCCCCAAAGGGGAACACCAACTCTCCAGCAATGGACCTTAACCCAATTCAGAACACTACAATGACAGAAGAATTTTGAACATGGACTGTAAGAAAACTCAATAATGTGCAAGAAAAAATGGATAACCAACACAAAGAAATCACACACACACAAAATCCAGGACTTGGAAGAAAAATTCACTAAAGAAATTAAAATATTACAGAAAAATCAAACCAAACTCCTGGAAATGAAGAATTTATTCAAGAAACTACAAAACACAGTGGGAAGCCTCAAGAATAGGGTAGCTCAAACAGAAGAAAAAATCTCAGGGATTGAAGGTAACACCTTTCAATTGAGTCAGTCAGTCACAGAGATAGAGCAAAGCCTACAAGAAATGTGGGATTAGGTGAAGAGGCCTAATGTGAGAATCATAGGTATCCCTGAGGGTGAAGAAGAAAATGCACAAGAGTTGGATAAGCTATTTGAGGATATAAAATTCCCCAGGCCTTGCTAAAAATCTAGATATCCAGGTACAAGAAACTCAAAGGACTCCTGTGAGATTCATTGCAAATAGGAAGACAGCACAACATACAGTCATCAGATTGACCAAAATAACCACCAGAGGCCCTCCTACAAGCTGTAAAGCGAAAGAAGCAGGTAACATACAAAGGAAAGCCCATCAGAATAATGCCAGATTTCTCAGCTGAAACCTTACAAGCAAGAAGAGACTGGGGCCCCATTCTCACTCTTCTCAAACAGAATGATGCCCAGCCTAGAATCTTGTACACCCTGCAAGACCAAGTTTTGTATATGAAGGAGAAATAAAGAAATTCTCAGATAACCAAAGACTGAGGTAATTCACCAAGACAGCCAGCCCTCCAGGACGTATTCAAAATAGTGTTACACACAGACCAGCACAATAAACACTCAAGAATGTAAAATCACCCAAAAGGTAAAGGTCAAAGGCCAGATTCCACAATGGCTCAAGAGAGAACACAAAGCAATAACGTTCAACTCAACAGGATGAACAGAAATTTGCCCCACTTACCAGTTCTCTCAATAAATGTGAATGGCTTGAACTGCCCACTAAAGAGACATAGGCTGGCAAAATGGATAAATACACACAAGCCAAGTATCTGCTGTCTTCAGGAAGCACATCTAACCTGCAAGGATGCATTTAGACTCAACGTGAAGGGGTAGAAAACAAATATTTCAAGAAAACAGAAGTGAAAACAAGGCTGGCATGGTGGTTTTGATTTGTTGATTTAAAGACTAAGTTATCTGAAAAGTAATAAAAGACAAAGACGGTCACTATAAAATGGTGAAGGGTATAGTTCCACAAGAAGAAGTAACAATTCTAAATATTTATGCACCCAACCCAGGTGCACTCAGATTCAAAAAGCAAATCCTACTTCATCTAAACAAAATGATAAACAGCAACACCCTAATAGCCGGAGACTTTAACATCCCTCTCACAGCACAGGACAGATCCTGGAAACAGAAAACTAACAAACGATGGACTTAAACAGAACTCTAGAACAAATGGGCCTGACGTTTACAGAACATTCTACTCAAAAACCACTGAATATACATTTTTGTCATCAGCTCATGGGACATTCTCTAAGATTGACCATATCCCTAGAACACAAAGCATGTCTCAAAAAATTTTAAAGAATAGAAATTATTCCACTGTGGTCAGAGAAATGCATGGTGGTATAAAGTTAGAAATCAACTCCAACAGAAACTCTAGTTTCCACAACTTTGTGTAGAGATTAAACAACCTTCTGCTAAACAATTATTTCATTAACAAGGAGATCAAGATAGAAATCTCAATTAAATGACAGAGGAGACACAAGTTATCAAAATCTGTGGGACACAGCTAAAGCAGTCCTGAGAGGAAAATTTCCATAAATTCCTACATCCAAAAGACAGAAAGATCACAAATAAACAATCTAATGAATCATCTCAGAGAACTGGAAAAGGATGAACAGACTGACCCCAAACCCAGCAGAAGTGAAATAAATAAGATCAGAGCAGAACTAAATGATATTGACAACAACAACAACAAAACTATACAGCAGATTAATAAAAAGTTGGTTCTTTGAAAAAATAAAATTGACACCCCTTTGACTAGATTAACAAAAAGCAGGAAAGAAACAACTCTAATAGGCTATCAGGACTAAAAAAGGAGAAATTACAACTGATGCCACAGAGAGACAAAATATCATCTATGAATACTGTAAAAACTTTTATGCACATAAACTGGAAAATGTGGAGGAAATGGATAAATTCTTAGAAACACACAGCCTCCCTAGGATCAATCAGGAAGAAACAGAATTCCTGAACAGACCAATATCAAGTACTGAAATTGAAACAGCAATAAAAAACCTTCCCAAAAAGACAAGTCCCAGACCAGATGGCTTCACACCCGAATTTTACCAGACATACAAAGAACTGGTGCCTATCCTGCAGAAATTATTCCACAACATCGAGAAGGAAGGAATTCTCCTCAACCCATTTTATGAAGCCAACAGAACCCTGATACCAAAACCAGGAAAGGATGCAAGAAAACTACAGACCAATACCCTTGTAAATATAGATGCAAAAATTCTTAACAAAATCCTAGCAAACTAAATTCAAGTGCTTATCAAAAAAATAATCCATCATGACCAAGTGGGCCTCATCCCAGAGATGCAGGGAGGGTTCAACATACGCAAAACCATAAATGTAATTCACACATAAACAGAAGCAAAAACAAAGACCATATGATCCTCTCAATAGATGCAGGAAAAGCATTCGACAAAATACAGCACCCTTTTATGATAAGAATGCTTAACAAAATAGGCATAGACGGGGCTTATCTAAAAATGATATAAGCCATATATGACAAACCCATGGCCAGCATCATACTGAATGGGGAAAAATTGAAAGCATTTCCACTTAGAACTGGAACCAGACAAGGTTGCCCTCTATCACTGCTTCTATTCAATATAGTGCTGAAAATCCTAGCCAGAGCAGTCAGACAAGAGAAGCAAATCAAGGGCATCCAAATGGGGGCCGAAGAGGTCAAACTATCTCTCATTGCTGATGATATGAACTTATGCCTAGGAAACCCCAAAGATTCTGCCATGAGACTACTGGAATTGATAAATGCAGCAAAGTCTCAAGTTACAAACTCATTGTACGAAATAAATAGCATTCCTATACACCAACAGCAGTCAAACTGTTCAGAACCAAATCAAAGACTCAATACCCTTCACAATAGCAACAAAGAAAATACAGTACCCAGGAATATATTTAAGCAGGTAAAAGACCTCTATAGGGAGAACTATGAAACACTGAGGAAGAAATAGCAGAGGGCGTAAACAGGTGGAAAACCATACTATGCTCATGGGTTGGCAGAATCAACATTGTTAAAATCTCTATACTACCCAAAGTGATCTACAGATTCAATGCAATCCCTATTAAAACACCAATATCATTTTCACAGATACAGAAAAAATAATTTTACGCTTCATATGGAACCAGAGAAGATCCCGTATAGCAAAAGCAATCTTAGGCCAAAAGAACAAATGGGGAGGCATCAATTTACCAGACTTCAAACCATACTACAAGGCTATAGTAACTAAAACAGCATGGTACTGGCACAAGAACAGGGACATAGACCAATGGGAACAGAACTGAGAACCCAGATATAAAACCATCCTCGTATAGCTATCTAATAGTTGACAAAGCAGACAAAAACATACACTGGGGAAAAGAATGCTTATTCAATAAATGGTGCTGGGAAAACTGGATAGCCACATGTAGAAGACTGAAACAGGATCTGCACCTCTCACAAAAATCAACTCACAGTGGATAACAGATTTAAACCTAAGGCATGAAACTAAGAATTCTAGAAGAAAATGTTGGCAAAGCTCTTCTAGACGTTGGCCTAGGCAAAGAATTTATGAAGACGACCCCAAAGGCAATCACAGCAACAATAAAAATAAATGGGACCTGATCAAATTAAAAAGCTTCTGCACAGCCAAAGAAACTATCATGAGAGCAAACAGACAACCTACAGAATTGGAGAAAATATTCACATATTACACATCTGATAAAGGGATAACCAGAATCTATATAGAACTAGGATTGTTTGATTTTTTTTCATGATGATTTTCTTATCAAAAAATGGGTAAAGGACATGAACAGCAACTTTTCAAAAGTAGATAGACTAATGGCCAACAAACATGAAAAAATGCTCAACATCTCTAATCCTTAGGGAAATGCAAATCAAAACCACGAGATACCACTTATCCCAAGTGAGAATGGCCTTTATCAAAAAAGTCCCAACACAATAAATGTTGGCAGCGATGTGGAGAGATAGGAACACTCATACACTGCTGGTGGGACTGCAAACTAGCACAACCTCTGTGGAAAGCAATATGGAGATACCTCAAAGAGATACAAGTAGACCTACCATTTGATCCAGCAATCCCATTACTGGGCATCAACCCAAAAGAACAAAAGACATTCTATAAAAAAGACATCTCCACGCGAATGTTTATAGCAGCACAATCACAATTGCAAAGATGCAGAAACAACGCAAGTGCCCATCAATACATGAGTGGATTAATAAAATGTGGTATATGTATACCATGGAGTACTTACTATTCAGCCACAGAAAACAATGGTGATCGAGCACCTCTTGTATTATCCTGGATAGAGCTGGAGCCCATTCTACTAAGTATCACAAGAATGGAAAAATAAGCACCACATGTACTCACCATCAAATTGGTATGACCTGATCAACACCTAAGGGCACATATAGGAATAACATTCATCAGGTGTCAGGCAGATGGGAGGGAAGAGGAAGGGATGGGTATATACACACATAATGAGTGTGATGCGCACCATCTGGGGGTGGACACACTTGAAGCTCTGACTCGGGTGGGGCAAGGGCAGTATACGTAACCTAAACATTTATACCTCCATAATATGCTGAAATTAAGGGGAAAAAAGACGGGAAGGCAGGTCAGGTCTAGGTGGAAACCTACAGTTGATGGTGACTTTGAGTGGGTGGCAGCCTCTGCGCTGGGGGTATTCTAGTGAGGACAGAAGGAAGCCCCTGCTGCAAGGGCAGGGCTCCAGGGCGAGTAGACCTGCTGTGGCCCACCCTTAGGGCTGTGCACATGGAACCCCGAGCTTACTCAGGATGGAGGGCAGCCTCCTACTGCAGCCCCCACCTGCATTCCGCGTGAGGTCAGGCTGCGTATACACGATGCTTTCGTTACCCTGGCGAAACCATTTAGTACTCACAGACCTGTCCATTAAAGTCATCAGCGTCTCTCACACACCAGGGAAATCTACTTGAAATGTAAACATTACCTTTTCTCACTTTTAAAAAAAAGGCAACAGATTGATGTATTTCTCTTGTGTGAATTCTGATTTTGGTTTCACTCATTGTCCTGTCTTGGAAATCTCAGCAAGTAAACGTGGCTCCAGTTGGGTTGACAAGAGCCCTCCTTGGAGTCCAGCCTAGCAGGTCTGCACGGGGAGCGCCAGGTTCTCTTCTCTTTCGTGAAGACGGTTCCTTGCTAAACAGTGACCAGACCGGACCCTGGCCCTACACCACACTCTGGTTTACCTGCTGACGTGAAAACTGGGATTTGGAAAATAACACCTTGGCTCTTCTCTGGCCTTTACACTCCTAGAGGGCGAGGACTGTGTTTTAGTCATCTGCCCACACTTGGCCTAACACCTGTTTTGTTCTAGGTTTTCCTGCCCACCATAAGGTCGTATGAATTTTCCGTAAGCGGATTCTGGCACAAGTCAGTGTCCCCCTTCCTGGACGGTGGACGAGACAGCTCTCTGGCCACGTCCTAACGTCAGACTGTCCTGATTGAAGAGGCACACAGATGTCTGATTACACATTGTTTTCACATTAAAGCATTAAAACAGCCTTATATTCGTTGTGACAAGGGCTTTGATGTCTGGGCAAAATAAGGCACAGCCTTTCCTACGATGGGTTACATGTCATTTCCACATTTTTAGCAAGGGAAACTTTGTCTCCAAAAATTTAGTCATAAAAGGTAACTAAATGAGCAATGAGAAGAAAAATCACATTGAAGAACATGATCTATTTAAACTTACTTTTTTATTATCATTTTTTTCCAGTTACCCAGCATGCCACAATCTGATTGCTGACCTGGATGGAACAGAGTGAAATAAATGATTTACAAAGAGATATTTACATTCATCTGATTTATACTTGATATGCCACAATGCACCGCGACCTTCCCAGGGTGACACCACCTCAGACTGCAGTGGGGCTGTTCCTCATCTCCATGTGTGTCCCGGCACCGAGGACGGGCTGGAGCTGGAGTCTGACACCAGATGAGGAGAGCTCCTGGTGTGTGTTTTCAGAAATGGCTCGAAGTTACTATGTTTCTAAATCTGCTCGTTTGTATGCTAGGTGGTACACATGAATTTCAATAAATGAAGTTTTTAAAGACTTGAATTGTAATGTTTCCTTGATACCTTGTAGTGATGAACAGAACACACTGAAAAGGCACATATTTTAACTAGGCCAAAGTGTCTTAAGGAGGAAATTTTTCCCTGCCATTCATTTTTCTTTCTCTTTTCTGAGCTAGATAGCATCTTTCAGCTTTATTTGCCTTTAATCAACATCCTATAAGACTCCATTGTTATTTAGCATCTTACCAATTTGTGTACAATCAGGAGACACCAGGAAGCGCTACACATTATTCTTTCCATTCTGTTAACAAACAAAAACAGACAAAAAAAAAAAAAAAAAGCATCTTTGGCTTGGTGGTGTCAGGTTTTTTTCTTCAGTCTGCAGGATTTGAGAGGAGCCTAAAAACATACTTAGTGAAATTAGAAAATTTACTTAGAGTATATCAAATACCTGTACACAGATCAGTATTTTAGTCTAAAATAGTATTTCTACTATACACAGTTAAGCCCTCAAATGCTTTAAAGTAATAAAAATGGACACTGAAAGTTTTGTGTTGTACTTGAGAATGACAATGAACACTGAAGGCCAGGCTGCAGCTGGACAAGTCCCTGACCTTCGGCTGTTCTCCCGGCCAGCGACCCTGGCCATGATCATCTCAACACAGATCGAAGGTCACCGTGTGTTCAGCCTTGCCTCCGAATCGATGCGGAACAGGCTTTGGAGGCGGTGACACGAGACACACACGAGAGACCACTCAAGTCTCGTGAGCATGTAAAAGGTTCAAGCCTGAAATAGTAGAACTTCTACTCAGATTCAGAAAGTTTTTGATTTTGTCAAATGTGCTAGACATAAAGGCTGTCACATCAGATTTTACTTGTCCTTAATTCTGTTTTAGGTATCCTGTGAATAAATTATACGATATTCTAAAAATAGCACCTTTAAAGAATTATAGAGGTCACTTTATTTTCGCCTCCTGGATCTGCCAAGCCCAGTGGTTTTGAGAGAAGAGCACATGGGAGAATGCCCTCAGATTTGGCTGTGTGACACACGTGTACACGCTCGACTAACTCTGGTCCCAAAAGCCATTCCTCTGTCTGGCTTAGTCATAGGCGCAAAGCCCAGTTTCTACAACAGTAGCTTTATGAGGTAAAATCAGAGAAAGGCCCCATCCAAAATGATTCCACACAAACCAGATTCAGTCCAGCCCTCCTCCTCTCTATCACCTGTGTCTAAGTTTGTTAATTTGCCACGAAGTGTTAAAAATACACTCTAGGAAAGGAAGTACGCAGAGCAGCACATTATCAGGAAGACATTGATGACGACCTACACTCCTTAAGAATTCCGGGTCCAAACCGTTTGTTGTAAAGATCATCAGATTGAACGATCGCCAAGGCCCGAGACCTACTCCGTGCCTGGCTTCACAGATCTGTCCTGAACCCAGTGCCGAGAGGGGAGCGAGACGTCTCCCCCATGGAAGGGGCCTTTCATCAGAGTTTGCACAACTGCACGGTTTCCATTTTATGGACGTAAAAATAATCCCGTGTGTGTTTTGAGCTCTAAGGAGTTTACAGATTTTCCTATCACATTTTATACAGGGTAGATTAATGCCAGGTGGGGCTATTAAAAATTTGTTTTTTTCAGAAAAGAGTAATTTTCTGAGACTACAGAACCACAGCCAACAACAACAAACAGAGAAGTAGGAGATTGACATAGTGCTTTATTTAAGCTGTCTGTACGAAGGAAAATAATGTGCACCCCTATCATATACGTGTAAAAATACTAAGGATGTACAGTGTACAAAAACAGTTTCTTGTAGTTATTTCACATCCTTGTGGGTCATATACTTAAGGAAATAAACAGTTTTAGTATGACCAACAGTAATAGTAATACAGTTTCTTGGGTTCATATTTGCGTCTGCTTAAAATCCTTAACCAGATGACTAGATCTTGCATGGATCTAATGAAAGAACTAGCAAGGTCAAGAAATGTCACAAACTATAAAGCTACAAGGGAGGTAATTCAATTACCAATTTAGAGGTTTTTCTTTTTATTTAAATAAATACTTTACATTTCATGCTTGCCTGTAATGCACTACCAGGAGCAAGATAAGGAAATTCTACTGTAGACAGTACAAACAGTAGCAGCAAAGTGTGTACATTGAGGTGTAATATATAGACCCTGCAGTTAGTAAGGAAGGCCCTTACCTTTGTACTCTAGGAGAAGCAAGTGGCCCCTGCAAGAACAGTCAGCTGTAAGAAGCCGGAGATCAGGTATGGGAAATGGAAAACAATACTGGAATAATGCTACGTAATTAGTGTAGAAAGCAAAGCTGAGAGCGACCCTGCCAACCATCCAAGCAGAGATGGCCAATGTCCTCCAAGATGGCTGCCTCATGACAAGAGTTCAAACCTCACGACAGCGCCAGCTGGAGTCCCCAGGGTCTGAACTGCATTCTCGCACAACGATTCCGGCTTCCAGGCCGTTCCACCTGCCAGAACCCAGAACTACGGCTACGGGCAACGCCAGGGAGGTCTCAGAAATCTCCCTCTCTGCACACGTCTGTCTCTCTACTGTTCCTCCGTGTTAGCTGACAGATCTGAGAGTGAAAGAAAGGGATTCTCAAAATCGAAGCCAAGAAAACACCTGTGTGATACCAACTGCGTCCCGCAGGGGAGAGGTGACTGAGCCCCGGGCATGGCGGGGGGCTGGGCGCCAGCTGTGAGGAGTGGCCAGCCTGGGGGCACCGTCAGTGCTGGTCATTAATCTTTAGGAAGTGTCCTTGGCCAAGGTCATGGAAATCACCTTAAGATTTGGGGGAAAAACCAAAACAACAGAAAGCTATGTGCTTAGTGTACGGTCCTGCTCTCTCTGAAGGAGTAAGTGCTCTGAACATCAGCCAGTCTCAGCTTTCTCCTCTTCCTCTCACCAGTTTCTGATATAATGGATGCAAGACAACTTAAAAGACATACCTTCTAGCCTACTTTCTTGTCAGTGAAACATTCAACATAATTCCAAGTGGGGAAAAAAAAAAAAAAAGGTAAGCTATGTGTGTGAGTCAGAATGAACTACCATTTAACTGTAACTTCCCAGTCAGTACTAAGGATGAACTTCACTCAGGTAGAAATATGAAAAATTAGGACAAAATCTATGTCTAAATATGTCTTAGCTGCCTTAGTAAAATGCCCTTTAACCCCCGTCAGTCCCAGCGGCCTGCCCACCGCCAGCAGTGGTTTCATAGCTAGAGATCCACACTTCCAGCGTCAAGAGGCTAAGACATCTGCGTATGAATATGATTCATCCTACTTAGAAAGTCACTTGCTCTTTCATACAATGCAATCGTAATACTACGTCATGCTGTAGTCTTCCATTTGGGAGCTGTCAGATAGTTGAACTAAAATACATTTCCATGATCACTCCACGGAGCGGGGAGGCCTGTTTGCCGTAAGAATGGCCCCCCCGGCCCCTTGGACTTCATAGACTGCTTTGGAAAATGTCAGCTCCTAGCACCAAAGGGTTTAATCTGAAGATCATCATTAATGAAGGAGAAAGATGAGGTTTGCATACACGTCCCCTTTCAGTGAGAAATGTTGGAATTTGGGGACATGAGTATATACAGAAAAAGAAAAGCTGGAGGTGTTCTCTTTTTGTTTTGTTTGTTTTTTTTCCCTGATGGCTTAATTCAGTGATAAGTGTACCATGATCACCATAAACACACCAGGTTCTTAACCTTTACTGCCTGCTTCCTAAATACTCAAGATGTGTTCATTTTGCCAAGTAAAGTTCAGTTCTTATCATATTCAGGTTTCAGTTTTCTTCATTACATTATGTGGCCAGGCTGTTGCTACGTTTCAATTCTCCAATGAGCAAACATGAGTTTTGCTCAACATCAATTGGTTTCATTAACCCCTTGGCATGGGTAGTTGGGGATTTTCTCATTTTTAGCACCAAGGGGTTGAATGATAGCATCTCTTCTCCCAAAGCCAAATTCTAACGTATATACCATTTCAGAGCCTTATCAATTTTTTTTTTTTTTTTTACATAGGAGAAAAAGTGCATGATTCTCATCAGCGTGTACATTCCTTGCACGTGGGTCAAAAGAAACTGCAGTTAAGTCTATTTTATGTAAGTCGGAGCTGCATTTGCTAACATGACATACAATTCTCATCACTAAAAAATAAATACTACTGCAATATAAACAAAATCGTAAAAGGACATTCAAAGTTTTAACATCTGAGTTTTAAAAGCTAATTCACATAGAACTGAAAGTAAAAAATTAAAACAAATAAGGCAAACACCTGTTTACCTTGGTGTACGAATTTTGGTGAAAAGCAGGATCGTAAGTTATGCCTGTCTACATTCTTCAGCCATCAGAGGTGATAAATATCAAGAAGGAAAAAGGTTTCCAAGCACAGGGGAAAAAATGCTCTCTGGCGCAAACTGTATCATCTTTAAGTGACTCTGACTGTGCATATACCTTCGTTTCTTGGCAGAACAATGTTCATTTGCCCACGATCGCCCGTGAAGTCTCGACGTCCACCTGTGATACCGGGCTTCCTCTGCAGTATCCACCAGGAATTGAAAATATATATGTATCTCAACAGTTGTTCAGTCCTTCTCTCAAATGCTTCCTAATAAATTCCAGCCAAATCTTAGTGATCTATGCCTACATTATGCCTTGGTCTGATACGCTTTACTAAAGCTTTGCATATGCACATCACCACCCCTCCACAATTGCTTGTTCTGAATTATAAACTAAATCTTCTTAGTCTAATTAGTTTTTGATTTATCTTCTAGAAAGTTAAAAAATGTACCTAGAATCAGTGTATCTCATTTAGCCTTCACTGTTAGGGAAAAACCGAAACGAAAAGGTCAAAAGATGACTATTGGTGCACAAATGAACAATGGTGGGCTCATGACTTCCAAAGATTGTAAAATTACTTCTTAAAGTTGCTATAATAGTAAGACAGTAGCAGCAACAGCATGAGACCTTAGACTGAGATACAATTTCATGCAAAAACAAAAATCGGAGTGTGTTTGCGTATATGTGTTGTTTTCATGTGGGTGAAAGGTGGTGAGGGGTGAAGACCCTGGGCCGGTCCGGGATGTCGGAAGGTGCCCCTGCTACCTGTAAGAGCTAGGACTGGTGGTGATGTCCGGGAATCATTTTCAGTAACAAATCTAAGATGACAGTGAAGTAGCAGAATGAAAGAGACTTATTCTCGTCCACTTGCGGAGTAGGAAAATTGAGGGAAATGCGGTCGCCTCTCATTGTCCATGCAGTCCATACCATCCTCATCATCTGTGGGCGAGAAACAGCTATTTTAATTTTATACTTATTTTTTGCATCATTATTTCTGCAAAAGTCTGTTTTTTTTAAACTCCAAAGATAGGAAAGATTAACACAGAGGCAATTAACTCCCATAAACCTGTGTTTATCAGAAAACATATACTAATTATACTTCAAAAATCATCTGATTTTCATAAACACATGATCTGTGAAGAAACAATACTATAAAATCATCTTCAAGACATCAAAATTTCAAGGCTCAATGACACTGGGGAAAATACTATTAAAGACATCAGATTTTTTTTAACGCAAAGGAATAATCTTCAATGACTGTTCATTCCATTTCATGACACCAAGTATGTCAAAATTACAGAAGTCAGTGAAACCTACAGCAGCCAAAGTGTCTATATAGTCTCCCTTATCAATCGACTTCAAGTGCGCGTGTTTTTTCTTCCCAGGGCTTTAGGGTGATGACAAAATACAGCTTCCTACGAAACTTTATTCAACATCTAACTTCTGATTTTACTCACTGTTCCCAATTTTCCTCTGATAAAACTTTAAACTAGAATAAGGAGACTAAGTGGAAAAAAAAAAGGCGGGAAAGACGTCAGCATCTAAGTCCTGGTGCATCAAGAAACACGCAGGGAGAGGGCGTTTGGAAGCATCGACGGAGGCCGCGGACCACCGAGGCGCGGGTCCCTTCGCGTCCGTCCTCCCGCGCCTAAGAGGTCGCGGATGATCACGTGCCCCCTTCTGCTGACTGCTCAGTGGCTACGGTCCCGCACTGTCACCACACGCTTCCCTGCACGCAGCCGTGTTCAGTCACGTGACCCGCACGCACGTGGCCTCTGTGGCCCTCGGCACACGGTCTCCTGGGGTGGGGGGGGAGGGGGGACAGTCCATTTCCAATCTCCCCTGCTCTGCTCTAAGCTCATTTCGTCCTATGCCATCCTGCCATCAAAATACACGAGTCCTTCAAACACTCAACCTTTTTTTCTTCCAAAAAAAAAAAAAAACCTCATTTCCTCTAATCCACATTGGCAGCAAATCACCAATGCTTTTATTCAGTAATTCCCCAGCCTCTCCAGGGAGCAGCAGCTGAGTGTCGCGCAACAAGGTCCACAGGCCGGTCCCGCCGCACGGAGGCGCTGACCTGTCACCCAGCAACCAGGACGCTTTGCCTCCCCTTTGCCTGAAGCAGCAGCAGCGTCTCTTTTCTTTCCTGTCCTCACTGTTCTTTTTAGTATTTCATTCCTAACGCAGAAGGTTCTAAGAAACGGGATCAAGGAGCCATTCCCGAAACTTTCTGACCCCCCGTGTACCAGATGTGTCCTGTTCTAGGCAGGCATCACCCATCAAGACCCGTGTGGCTCCCGGGTCCCTGGCAGACACCCAGCTGAGGGCCCCTCTCCCTCGGCCTCCTTAGAAAGTACCGGTTCCAGCGTTTGGGCCGAGCAAGCCACGTGCATCTCAGATAAAGACCCTCAGCGGGTATCTTTAGCGACGCTGAAGACGGAGGCGCTGGGCAACGAGCGAAGGCGGATCTCTGAGCACAAAGACGCTCTAGAGAAAAGGCAGCTGAGATCCCGCCGTTCGGATTCTGACACGTGTCAATCACGTTTCCGAGAAACAGTTTTCCCCACTAACAGCTTTGTTTTGCCGAGTGTTTCTGCACAGCAAACGTGCGGCGAGCCCGGGACAGCCAGCGTGGGAAAGCCGGGCCGTCCTGCCTCAGCTGCTGCGGGACAGACGCTGCCCTGGGCCCTGGGCCCTGTTGGTCCCTGGGCCCTGTTGGTCCCTGGGCCCTGTTGGTCCCTGGGCCCTGTTGGTCCCTGGGCCCTGTTGGTCCCTGGGCCGGGAGCCTGGGGCCCGGGCGAGCCAGGCTCTCGACAGGGGCAGGGGCCGGACCTCCTTTTGGAGGAGCAGGCGCTCTTGCCGGATGTCAGCTGAGAACTGAGAGAGAGCTCTCCCCTGTCACTTCAGTAACAGATTCGTCCCAGTTCTGAACATAAAGAAGTCTAAATTGCACAGATGACCCTGCGAGGCCCCCACACCTTGACATTCTTTACAGCCGATGATCTCTCCATCACCCTCGATCACTCTGGCTCCCTTCTGCTGTCAGGCGTGGTAACAGCGAGGTGCAAATATCTGATCACCGCCTGAAAAGGAGCTGCCAGCCCGGGCGGGGGCTGCACGGGGAGGGGGCTGGGGGAGGTGGCAGCTGCCGCGGAGTCAGAGCCTGTCGCCCCAAAGTCAGCCTATACAGGTCAGTTCCTGCTAGCAAAGGACGTTCATAGGGTTCAAAGATGATAATGAACATGAACTATGTTTAAAAAAACAAACAAACAAAAAAAACATCTGGAAAAAGAAAACTAAAGGATTAACCCTACACGTTACATCTGAAGCCATAGATCCAAGGAGCATCGGTTGCCTATTTTTCTTAGAGCATTTAACAAATGTAATTATATGGCAGTAAGAGCTACCAGATCTCAAAGAAAATCTCTTTTTCTGTAAGAGGAAGGCAGAGGACCATTAATGGATATAACGAAAGACGACACGTTCCAAAATCTGTTCAATTAATTAACACCAGTGAGGACAATCTGGCATGTTACTGCAGCTGTTTGTAGAAAATGGAACATTTTGCCTTTCTAAGTGCTGATTTGTTCTAAAAAAAAAATAACTCCATTCTGTTTTATAGAGCAAGGTGGCAAGTGGGAAGACAATTGCTAACGAATGGTACTACTGTGGACTTTATGAACAAAACCTCTGTGTGTTAGCAGTTAGGGAGCTGCAACGGTTTCTTACCAGCACCGCTCTCCAAAGCTGCAGGGAGAAAAGATCATGTTACATGTAATCACAGTTCTAGGTTTCACCGAGTCTCCTTTTACGTGCCCCTTAAGGGAATCTAGGCTATACCCAGGGACTGTCAAACTAAAAACACTGTCCCTGTGTCCTGAAAGATCCCAGGAGCTGCTGAGTGGCAGGAGAGGCTGTTGAGCGAGGCACCCGCAGCCCTGCCCGTGCCCTGCGGAGCTTTCATCCGACTTCCCTTCTAGACACCCTGAGCAGGGACGCAAGACAGCAAGCCCACAGCGCCTTCCCTACCCCTAGACTGTAGCGTGCCCTGTCAGACACAGACGACATTGCTGGGCCCTTGTCTCTGTACCATACAGGGGCCAGTCGCAGGGCAGGGCCACACCCCACTTTTGACACCCACAAAAGCCAGCCTTTCACGGGCCCCCAACTGCAGGTGGACTCTGATAAGCACATCTTGGAAGTTACCGCGACGGCTCGATCTAGACACGGACCTCTCATCCTGTAAAGGCACCGAGGTCTTGGGGCTTCCACGGCACGACCCACGTTTGAAATGACATATGTTCTTTGAAGAACACAGCTGCTGTTAGTGATAAAATATGGCATGCCAGGAAAAACATTCTTGGGGGCTTTTATATTGTTGATCAGTGAAGCTGAGGATCGAGGATCAAATTACGCTCCAGAAACCGTGCTGGGGTACGTAAAACACCTGTCATTTCAGCCTCATTACAGAAGTTCTAGAAATTCAGCCATAAAGGCACACTTATGACAAATTCTCATCAGGACAGGAGGTGGAGTTGGGGATGAAGCAGGTAAGATAAGTTTTGAAGAGATTCTGGTCCCTGGCAGCGGAGGCTTTGAAATTCAAGACAATCGTGAGACGATAACTGACAGGTGAGGGCACGTGTGTAACCGTTTCTAATCTACCTGACTTAGCACCGAAGCCATCTGCAACCGTTTCGCTGGGGCCTTGCTGGCCTCGAGTTTCCGGGCCCCACGTCCAGCCAGCCCTGGGCCCACTCGGGCACCTGCTCCTTTCAGCTAAGCTGGGTGCTCACTGCGCTGGGCCTACTGTCACCCATCACAGAGTGGGTCCCAGCACAAAGTGTCACCACGGAAGGGTTCATCTGGTGCTAGAATAAAACTGAGAGCAGGGAGATTCGAACCTGTAGCACTCTAGGTGCCCGTCCTGAAGAGACGGCTTCTCAGGCACAGCCGGGCAAGATGCGTCCCCAGAGAATACCCCTCCCTTCTCTAGGGGACAAAGTGGTCTGCCATGTCCCAGAGCTAGTAAGTAAGTGGTAGAGGCAGGCTCCTCAGGTCTGAGTCCTGGCTTCTTCAACCTCACTCTGTCTCCCAAATTGGGATTTTGCGTCTACACAGCCTACCTGTTTCCCTGACTTCCAAAATAACACGTTTAGTGTCCTAAGAAGAGTCTACAAATGCCAGAGGCTCTATTTAAGAAAGGAAACCGGGCCGGGTGCGGCGGCTCACGCCTGTAATGCCAGCACTTTGGGAGGCCGAGGCAGGAGGATTGGGTGAAGCCAGGAGTTCAAGACCAGCCTGGGCCACACAGTGAAACCTTGTCTCTACAAAAAAAATAAGAAAAATTAGCCAGGCCATGTGGTGACACGTGCCTGTAGTCCCAGCCACTCCGGAGGCCGAGGCAGGAGGAGTGCTTGAGCCCAGGGGTTTGAGCGAGGCTGCGGTGAGCTCTGATCATGCCACTGCACTCCAGGCTGGACAACAGAGCAAGACCCTATCTTAAAAAAGAATAAAAAATAAATAAAAGGAAACTGACTCAATGAGGCGGACAGAGGTATGTTCAGGACCTTCCTATCCCAGTGCCACTGTGGCTCCCGAGCGGGGAGGCCGGCCCGGGCCTCCTCTTGGCCCTGAAGCCCCGGGTCCTCGCCATATTCTGCTTTTTCATTCCTCTAGAATTATCGAATGCCTGCACCAGGCAGACAGCTAGCTGGGAGCTGGGGCTGGCAGTGAATGAGACAAGCGAGATCCGTCCTCTCAGAGCTATAGTACGTTCTAGTGGCAGAAACAAGACAGTAAACAAAGAAACAGATTAACCAGAAAAATGCTGGCGAGGAAAGGTGCCAAGACAGAGGGGTGACAGCGGGAGGAGGTGCCATCAGACCGCACTGTCCTTCAGACTAGGAAGGAGGTCACAGGCGGCTCTCTGATGAAGTGACACTTGGGCTTGAATCTGAGGAATCAGAAAGAGCCTTCATTCATGTAGGCATCTGGGAGGAAGACCCTTCTAGGCAGAGAGACAAGGCAATGCTGTACCCAGTCCCCGGGCACGGCTGGAACACGGGGACCGCGGGGAGAAGACGGAGCAGGAAGAAGCCGGAGAGGCGGAAGGGGCCCAGTCCGACGGGGCTGTGCAAGCCAGTGTGAGCACTGTGGATTGAGAGTGCAATGGAAGCCACTGGAAGCTTCCAACCAGAGGAATGACAGGGTCTGATTCCGATTAGGGTTATCACCAAATGGCAGGGATGGTGGGAACTGCCCACGGGCCGATGCAACACCTCGCTGGTGTCACCCAGCAGCTCGGCCAGTTACAGTCCTAACTATACCGGTCCCCACCGTTTCCGCTGACCCAGCCCTTAGTGACTCGCCGGCCACTCCACGGGCTTTCTTTTGACTCTCATGGTTCTAAAATGCTAGCGGTGGCAAAGACAGAGGGGACGCTCGCTGCCCCCCACAGCTGACACGCTGCGAGTAGCCCACTCAGCGTGTTTCACAACTTGCCGGGGCGTCCGCCAAGCCGCGAGGCCTGCCCCGGGCCGTGGGTGACACTAACCGCGGGACCTCGAGCGAGCTTAACTCCCCTCTGGGCTTCGGTTTCATCTCTGATAAAATGACAGTTCGGAGGCTCTTCACTTCTTGCCAATTCAAAGAAAGGAAGAAACTGCATATATGCACACATAATTCTATGTCTAATTTCAGAGTTTCTGCAGTCCCTTTGCTACCAGGCCACGAAGCCCAGATTGAGACTTTCTGTCCTGGATGACTCCTAGTTTGCCGTCAACTAACATCTGTTGACGGCCACCACAGCTGGAATCTCGCTTAACTCCCACCTTCCCTCTCGGGGACCCTCAGTGTTCACGAGCACTGTCAACTACCTGCCTTCTAGAAAGAGATGAGAAGAGAAGAAACGTAGGAAAGGAAATAAAGGCAAAAAAAAAAAAAAAGGAGAAAAACTAACATGACACTGTTGTGTGAACCAAAACATGTGTGACTTGGAGAATTCTTTAAGCTATCCAAATATTGTCCCAAAACGGAATCTCATCCTCATTCCTAAATTAATGACGACAGAATCAGACCTTGGTCAGCCTGAGAATGTCTCCCAGACCTTGATCATTCATATTATTACCTTCATAATTTTGCCAATTCTGGGCTCCTACTTAATAGCTTTAAAATTCACTGTTGGAGAACAGTGAAGAAATGCTAGCCTGTAATTTCATCTAAAATTTCTCTCTATGCAATTTTTCTTACCCACAAAAGCTTTCTCGCAGCTACCTGTCTTTTGATATTTCCTACATTGGAAACTCTGCATTTTAAAAGTCACTGTAGAATTTCATCTTGAAAATATCAAATTATTTTTTAAAAAGACTGTTTTCTTCAACCATATTAGAATGACATCAACTGCCTTCCAGAGACACTTACATTTCTCAGGCGGTGTTATTGTAATGGTCTGAGCTGTGAATTCTTCATCAAAATACCTGGTGTCTGTTTCAGATGTTACTTGAGGCTTAAAAGGAGGTACAAGCTGTGAGAAGAAAGAAAAAGAATCATGTTAACTGATTTCAATTTAGGAACGTTCATTTTTAGGACAAAACTAGAGAACAAGGAACTAAATGAACAGTACGGAAATCTCCAATGCTGAGTCACTGTGTAAGGTGTGTGTGGTATTTGGCGTCCCAGTCAACGGTCTAAACACAACGTGGTCCTTAGTTGCTCCGGATAAAATTTGATAGATTGCATGAAACAGCAAAGGAGAACCACAGAACAGGGCAGGGGGAGATATTAAAAAATCTATCGTATTTTTTTTCCCCCAATGACAAACATACATGCAAAATCCTATGCATGGAGTCCACTGGGACGAGATGTCCTAGTGTCTCGCTGAAGAGGTCACTGTTAAAAATACAACTTAATAATAAAGGTATTCTCTAGGTCACGGATCGATGCTGCCTTTACGCTTTGCAGAGAACTCTGCTTATTTGAGACAGGCATTAATACCTGCCTCTCCCCTGGAACAGGGATTCAGAGCAACCTCTGACGTTATATGCAAAATTTTGTCCACAGCGTTCATCAGATCTTCAAAAGGGACTGAGACCCAAAAGAGGTTAAGAGTAACTACTCCAGGACTGCCAGAGCCGGACTCATGCATGCGGGTCCTGCCTGGAGCATGGGGGTGGAGGGGTGGGGGTGGGAGGGGGTGCTGGGGTGCTGCAAAATGAACCCCATGAGCCACCACTGAGAGGGGGCGGGTGCAGGGAAGGTGCTTCTCGGGGCCCAGTCCCAGGGCCTGGACACAGAGCACACGCTCTGATGAGCATCAGAACGGGAGATGCCGCTTTTGGAACATGATTCCCACAGGGATAAGAAGCGGAAAACAGAATGACAGAAATTAGCATGTTTTATAAAAAATTTTTTGCAGAAACAGAAATACACAATTGGCTTTAGATCAGTACATTTCTCCATTCTTACGGTCACCAAATTATGTTAAATAATAAAGGCAAAAATCTTTAAATTATTCCCTAGACGCACTACACTTTTAAAAACCAGGGGGTGAGCAGAGTTAAATGCATGTTGTCAAAATAGAGGAACACACAGCAGTTTGCGGCACCTGATACAAAGCATTTTCAATCTCCTTTTATTGTTCTGTCTGTCCCCAGTACACAGCTACTCTGAGGTCTCCATTACTAGCAAATACTCTTTTGGGGATGAACCAACTCTGAGTTCCATTTACCAGCTGGGAATGGCTGCTACGCTACAGAACAACATGGCTCCTCTCTTGGCTCTTTAATCCCCTACCTGGAACAATCCCCTGCCAGCGGTGAGGAGAAACCTCTAGCTGCTCTGTTAGGGACACTGGACATAGGCAGCCACTCCCCTGGGGGGACCCCTCCCTCTTCCACTCAGGGTCCGGCTGCTCCTTCGCCAGCATCACGCACGTGCACACAGAACACCACAGGTGACACAGACTGGAACAGTTGTGGTTTCCCTTTTAGAAAACTTAGGGGGTAATTTCCTTCCTACCTGGCAGGAAACTGGGAAACTGGGATTCTGGTTGGGACGTTGGGATTTTCCTTCTGACTCACTATTCTACAGATGTTCACAAAGTGGGTCTTCATTTTTCCAATCAAAAGTTAACCACAAGAAATTCCTTTGGCCAAAATGGGCTTCTCTTGGGCACTGGGAGGAGGGTTTTGCTCACTTCGGCCCTTGTCATCTGCGTCCAGAAACTTAACTCTGCCTTCAAGTTAGGGGGAAGCTCCTGTCCTTGTAGATGAGAGAGACAACGGTCGTCTGTAACTTTAAAAAACTGAGACATATCTTAAAACGGTTTTCAAAAGATTACAGGTGAGCTTAAAATAGTCTCTGTTTCAAAGGTCACTTTATTACCAAGGTCTTTCTTGACCTTCCTACATCAAACAGTTACCCTCCCCATCACTTTCTATTCTCTCACTGTTTTCCTTCAAGACTTTTCAACATCTGATACGCAGACACGTACGCATACAGACATAACACACATGTATTTGTTTAGTGTCACCATCGCTATGCCTCACCCCCAATATAAGTTCCATGGGAGCAAGGACTTTTTTCAAAAATAGAGTTTTTTATTAAGAGATAGGGTCTCACTCTGTCACCCAGGCTGGAGTCCAGTGGTGTGAGCACAACTCACCGTGACCTCAAACACCTGGGGCTCAAGTGATCCTCCTGCCGCAGCCTCGGGAGTAGCTGGGACTGCAGGCCTGAAACTTACTGCTGATTATAGTCACTTTGTTGTGCTATCAAATACTGTTCATTCTACCTAACTAGATTTCTGCACCTGTTAGCCACCCCCCATTTTCAGTTTTTGTAATGTGGTATCATTCTCTAAATATGATTTCTGTGTTTGTATTTCTGAGATTTATCACTCTTGATATATATTAATCCGAGTTATTTTTTTACTCTTGAATAGTATTCTACTGTAAGACTGAGAAAACATTTTGCATTTAATCTATATTATCATTTTGAGTAGTACCATCATCCTAACAATCTTAAGTATCCAGTCCATAAGCATGAGATGTCTTTCCATTTATTTACGTCTTAATTTCTTTCAGCAATGTTTTGTATAGTCTACAGTGCACAAATCTTATGCTTCTTTGGTTAAATTTATTCTTAAATGTTTTATTCTCTTTGATGCTATTAATATTTTAAATGCAATTGTTTTTCTTACGTTCCTTTTTGGAGTGTTTATAGCTAATATATAGAAATACAATGTATTTTCTATGTTGATTTCACATCCTGCAACTTTCCTGAATTTATTAGCTCTAAGAGTTCTGTGTGTGTGTGTGTGTGTGTGTGTGTATGGTCTCTTAATTGCCTTAAAATCTGTGGTTATTTCTACCTCCATGTTGGCATATATGAATCAAAATATTGGAACGTAGATATTTGTACTAAAAATTGTCAGCACTATTGAGTGCTTATATTTGCCGCAGAGAGTGATCTGGTGGTATAATTTTTATTTCTTTGAAACATGAGAGAGTAGCCAGGCTCAGGTGGGGATTTTGGTTTCTTTAATCTCTATGAGAAACTGGCTTCATACTTTGTGTGTATCTGCATGTTTTGGAAAAGCAGGAGTATAGAAAGAGGATTTCTACCTAATAGATATATGGCATATATGTATTATTACTTTATATGCTAAGCTTTACAATACCAGTGAATCCTTCTTGACATAAAACTAGAAACTAAAATTACCATATTTCATTTTTACAAACCCCCCCAGCAGTAACTGAAGTTCATACTACTAACCTTGATCCTATAAAAAATACACCAACGGGCCCAAGGCATGTGCCACACTAATACACAACTATTGTATCATAAATTGAACCTGCAATTATGAATATTTTAGCTATAACAAACATTAAATGTTTAATTAGTACATCTGCTTTCCCTGCAGGAATTTTGAAGGGCTTGTTAACACATGATATGGGTGATTTGCACTGGTTTACAATTAATCCCCAGAAATTTGAACCCGTTTTTCCTTGATACATTTTCTCATTTAAAAAGCACTTCACAAGCACCCATCATCCCACTGCCTGTAGGTCTGTGGACAGGTGATGCTGCCCACAAACACCGTAGGTATATTACACTATTTGAAGACCTCATTATACTTGGAGAGGACCCACTTATAAAAGTGAAAGGGCTCTCGTTAGTGAAACACTGGGGGGCCTTTCTGAAAGGCAGAAGAGGGTAATAAAAAGAATTTGCTTCTATGGTGGTGTTTATGGACAAGCCGTGTGTATAACAACTCTCAGGACTTCACTAAGGAAGAAGCTGGTAAACCCATCTAACCTCTCTCTCTCCTTTAGCTGATTTCATGTGTACCGCCCAGCATCAGCGGCGTGGCAGCCACTAATCACGATTTCTGATTAGAAATGTTTAAGAACACGAGCAAAAGCTAGATGAGGATATAAATTGGGGAGAAATGACACATAGGCAATTTCCAACATATGAGCCAGTTTTGTGACAAAACCCTGCATGCAAATTGAAGCAAATGTGGGACCTGTTTCAATAGACCAAAAAGAAAAAAGAGCAAAACCCAAAACCACTATATAATGGAGGTGAGCTCCCAGGCAGTAACATTAGGGTCTATTAAACCTAAAATAAATGGAGAAAAAGGCAACATTAATAACATTAGTCTGGGCATGGTGGCTCATGCCAGTAATCTCAGAGCTTTGGAAGAGGCAAGAGGATCACTTGAGCCCAGGAGTTTGAGACCAGGCTGGGCAACATAGTGAGATCCCCTCTCAAAAAAAAAAAAAAAAAAAAAACACCTAATAATATTAAACCTTCCAAAAAGTACTTATGGGATTATTTTTTTAGAGAAATTCATATGATGTTTCTGTGAAGATGACCAAGAACCTCTCTCCTTCTGCCCAAGTTTCAGTGCTGACACTCACGGCCACAGCCACTCTCCTAACACATCAGACCAACCCTAAAGAGGACGCGGTGAGAAGGAGCATCTGGGTTGGGGGATAGAACTTTTGGTGGAAGGAAAGGAGGGCTGAGGTGGAAGAGGCAGAAGTCCAGCTGCAGGCACATGGGCAGAGGCAGTTTCCGTGACGGGCAAGGGAGCTGCTGGGAGAAAAGCAGCTGCAGTTACTGGGAGCGCCTGTGCCGGGCACCACACTAACTGGATGCGGGAAACCAGCTGGAATGTTATGAAGGACCCAGAAGCGGCAAGCTAAGTATTGAGGGCTCTGGCTGCAAAAAGGGTAAAAGAATGGCAAGAGGGCAGAGGAGATTCTAAACACACACACACTCTCACTCACTCTTCCCTTTCGTAAACCAACTGGACATACAAGGTTCCCCTAAACATCAAAGTGGTAAGGACAAGGAACACCTCCTGTTCACCTGATAAAATCTCAGCACTTTATTCCCTAAAAAGAAAAAAGGTTTTTGAGCATTTCTTCTTTTCGATGTGTTTTTAAATTGAATGATAAAATATCTTCATTGAACAGAACCTTATAGATCTAGTCCAATCCCTTCCCTTTAAAATGAAAACACTGAGGCCCTAAATTTTCATACTAAAGTCATCCTATGCATCACAATATGAATGAAATTCAAATTAGTTTTAATCCAATCCTAAGTGCAGGCTCTATAACAAGTCCTTTACGCTTAAAGCCTGGATGTCCTTTGAAATATTCCTGCCACCTCTGAAACACAGCACTCCTCCCACGGAAATGTCAACAGTCTGCTTACTTGTCTGTTGCAGCTACTAAACTGTAAAATACTTGAAGACAAGGACCCTCCTATCTATAAAGGCTAGCAGTGAGCACAATACTTAATACAAAGTACAGTCGAGTGTCCCTTAACAACAGGAACATATGCTGGGAAGGGCACTGCCAGGTGACTTCATCGTTGTGGAACATCACAGACTGACTTACACAAACCTGGCTAGCAGAGCTCACCGCACCTAGGCTACTGCGCCCGGGCTCCACACCCGCACAGCAAGTTACTGTGCTGTATCATGAAGGCAGCTGTAATGCAATGGGAGGTATTTGTGTATCTAAACACAGAAAAGGCGTGATAGAAATATGGTATTATAATCTTATGAGACCTCCATCATACATGCAGTCTGTCATTGACTGAAATGTCACTATGCAGTCCATGACTGTAGATAAGCACTAAACAGCTGCTAAATAAACACCAGAAAATATTCATAGGAGGGTCTTTGGTCTTTCAGCCACTGATGCCCACTCACCACCAAAAGGCAGTGACGATTACACATCCTCTAAAACAGTCTGAGTTTGTCACTGAGAATTGGGACAAAGGAGCAAGGGAACAGCCTTGAGTGATCTTGTGTGTGTTGCACTAACCATGACATTCACTGGTTTACATGAGCTCCTCCACTTACACAAGCTCGTTAGAATGCTGCACAAATGTGAATTTGTGAGGTACTTCTCTGCGTGAATAGAAAACATTACTATGTCACATGAAGAAAAGGTTTACAACAATGCACAATTAAGAAAAAATACTAAGGTTTGCTTCTGATAATAGCCAAGCAGCTGCTATTGAACCCTCCCCTGCACATAATTATAAACTCTGGAAAAAATATGAAAAACCATCCGAAGGCTCTGGGAAGCAAGTGAAGACAGGCAGCTACGGAAGGGGAGGTGGACACTAGGAATAAGGAAATGGCACCCTACGTGTTGCCCATTTTTATGGCTTTTTGACTGAAGGTGGGCCCCACTTTATGCTACGTAGGGCAAAAAAACCTAAATTAGAAATCCACAGTCCTACTGCTGTGAAGAAGCAGAGGACAGAATTTGGACAAGCACAGCAGCTTTAATACCAGAAAAGAGCATGCCCAAGACAGGGAGCCCTAAATTCTACACCAGAAGTCTGCCCAGATCTCGGCTGACTCCGGAACCACACACGCACAGGGCAGACTCCAAACCCCTGGTGAAGTCTAAACTGACCCGAAATTTTAACCCACTGGAGAGAAGACAGAGTTTGCAGTTTGCGTTCATCCATGACAACTTGCCTGCTAAAACAAAAACATTTAATATTCTTTGCTGGATCTTAACCGAATTCAGAGGCCCAACAACGTATTGGTCACAATATCCAGGATATGTTCCAAAATGACTCAGAATTAAAAAAAAAGGAAAGAGTCCACACACCAGAAAAAGACCCCCATGGGACACTGATGCCGGGACGGCCTGATGTTGGAATTAGCAGGCGAGGATTTGAAAGCAGCTTTATAACTGTGCTCCGTGATGTAACGTAAAACATGGTCCTGATGAGTAGAACAGGTGAGAAAGCTCAGCAGGGGAACAGACACTATTAATAAAAGGACCAAATGGAAAATCTAAAATGGAAAAAATATATATTTGAAATAAGAAATTCACCGTATGGGTTTACAGCCGATTGGCGATTATACATAAGAGTCAGTAAACTTGAAGATGTAACAGTAGAGATTATCGGATCTGACTGTCATAGAAAAACATGTGAAAAACAATGAGAACTTCAGGGAGCCGTGGGATGGTATCTAAAGGTCTAACGTACATGTACTTGGAATTACAGAAGGAGAGGAGTCAGACGATAAGGGGGAAAATACAGTTCAAGAAATAATGGCTAAAAATTTTCCAAAGTTAATGAAGGATATGAAGGCCATTCAAAAAGCTCAGAGAACCCCAAGAAGAATAATGACCAAGAAAATCTCACCTAAACACACTTTATAGTTAAGAGGCTGAAAACCAAAGTCTGCCGGGGTTCCATCAGAGAAGCCAAACTGTGTGCGTATATGTGAAGGGGTTACAGGGACATGAACTTATTCCATTCCAATCCCCGTGGGAGCTGGCTACGCAGTCTTGGGAAAGCCACTGTCTTCAAGTTTCCCACTGGGGCTTCATGGCCACGGGACAGTAAGCTGAGAAGGAAAGATACGTGTACAGCGGGGAGAGAAAAACGAAACAGATCCCAGAAGCACAAGCTGGAGCCCACGAGGACAGCCTGAACCACGTCAGTTCTTGCTGTCTCTGACCTTGCAGGTGTGGATGTCCTGCAAAACCTGGGGACCTTCATCACACGCAGCCCAGCCAGTGGCAGGAAGGGCTAAATGTGGATCCAGGGAGGTGGAACAGATGCAGGCCTGATCCCTGCCTCACACCCACGAGCATGAATGAACTGCGAAACGCCTGCTGCTTCACCTCCATCCTCCACATCTCTCACGAGAGCCTCACACAGCAAAGGGAAATGTGGCTGAGCCTACCAACCGCCGTATCACAAAGCCACACACACAAATACCTTGAAAAATAGCCAGTGAAATATAACACATACCTTAAAAGGGAACAAATACTTAAACCCACTAAACTATCAACTCGCAATTTTATCTTCAGTGAAAATATCCTTCAAGAATGAAGGCAAAATAAAGACATCGTCCCATAAGAAATCTCTTTCTGCCAGCTGCATGACAAGAAATGACACAGGAAATTCTTTAGCCGAAGGAGAATGACCCCAGAAAGAAACCTGCATCTTCGAGTAGGAGAGTTCTGAAATTCGACAGCGGTGACGGTCGTACAAGTCTGCCAATACCCTGAAAACCACTCAAGTGTATACTCTAAAGGGTGAATTACATCTCAGTAAAAGATTAATTTAAAAAAGAAGAGCACTGGAAATGGTAAATGTGTAGGGAAAGAATGAATACTGAAAGTCCTAAGTTGGAATCTGGGACAGAGATGAAGATTAATCTTCAAATAGAAACACAGATGTTTAATGAATACACTGAAAGACTTAAAATTAATATAATAAGGTCTAGAAGATTCACTCAGGCCCTTTCAGAGGAGATATGATTTCACTGAGGCCTCTCTGCACGTGAGAGGATATTACATATTTAATCAGTTGTCCTTCCACTGAAATATCAACCGAGTGACCAAAATAAACTATAAAGTACCCAAATCACTCCCTAGAAGCAAATTTTTTCTTCTTTTCTGAAGGAAATCTCTTGAGAAATCAGTAGAAATGTGCTAAGTATTGAGATCCATCTCAAAAGAAGCCAAAAATTCCAAGTCAGCCACCACTAAACACTTCTTGGTCTTCACTGTTTTATGTTATGTTTTATAATTAGTATGTAATTATGTTTTGCAAGGGTTATTATTTGTTTCTCCTCAAGGAGCAAAGCTTCATCAGCACTAAGTGGGCCTCTGTGGTCCCCTCAGCTGGGCCCTCCAGCAGGTGGCCCCTTCACAGGTCGCCAGGTGGGTTTCTCCCAGCTCCCTCCACACCTCTCCCTAAGTAAGGCCGCCATCTCCTCAAGCTTCTGCCATCAACCACATGCTTTCCCCCCACTCTGAGAAAGAGGGCAGGACTCCTAACATAAAGAAAGGGCCTTCAGGCAGGAACTGCCGAAACTTCCTGCCCAAATGGCTACAACTACGTTTGCTTTGGGGAACATCTTCTTTCTTTCCCATCGATGTCACTACAAAGGTACTCACCTCTGATCTTGCTTTTTTCTTATATTTATTGACCTTACATCTTACTATCGATATGTTTTAATTGTAAATATTACTTTTTTCTATATATATCTCCACTTTCATACTCCTCCTTGGATCTTTACCCTAAGTATATAAGCAAAACAAACAAATATCACCCATTCTATAGACTGTGTCCATTTCAACTATTCTTTTTTGTTTTTTCTTCTTCAATTTTCTTGAGTAGCCCAAGGTTGGTGTTTCCATTTCTTTTACCTTTGACTTGACTTAAAAATGAAAAAAACTATTTTAAGCATTAGGAATAGAAAATATAAAAAGATAACCAGACCTAACTGATGTTAACATTGTGCCATATGTACTTTCAAACATTTGTTTTTCTAAGATATAAACTTGATGTAGCTAAATATCCATTCCTTTCCCCCTCACTAATGTTCAACCATTTTCAACCTGTGAGAATGACAATTACGTAAGATTCAAGCAAATACTGTCCTTGAGTTACTTTGCATGATTTGCATGCAAGTTTTTACATTTTCCTCCCACATAAGTGGTCATAAATTTAATGGTTTCTTTAGTTTATTGTGTTTTTAAAAAGTTTTTTAGTTATTATGGGTACATAATGGTTGTGTATCTTTACAGGGTACACGTGATATTTTGATACATGCACACCATGTGAATTAATCAAATCAGGGTAATTGCAGTATCCATCAGCTCAGACATTTATTATTTCTTTGTGTTAGGAATATTCCAATACTACTCTTTTAGTTATTTTAAAGTATACGCTAACTTATTGTTGATTATAGTCACTCTGTTGTGCTATCAAATATTGTTCATTCTAACTGTCTGACTATATTTTTGCATCCATTAGCCACCCCCCATTTTCAGTTTTTGTAATGTGGTATCATTCTCTAAATATCCTTAGTAATCTGTTTCTGTGTTTATATTTCTGAGATTTATCACTCTTGATCTACATAAATCCAAGTTATTCATTTTTTACTCTTGAATAGTATTCCACTGTAAGACCAAGAAAAAATTTTGCATTTAATATCTATATTATCATTTTGAGTAGTACCATCATCCTAACAATCTTAAGTATCCAGTCCATAACCATGAGATGTCTTTGCATTTATTTATGTCTTTTGACTGTTTTGATCTAGCAATCCCACTACTGGGTATCTTGCTTTGGGATACTCTTTTCCTTGGGGTATAAATGGAAAAGAATCCAATATATGAAAAAGATACCTGTACTCATGTTTATCACATCACTATTCACAACAGCAAAGATATGGAATCAATCTAAGTGTCCATCAATGGAGGAGCGGATAAAGAAAAGTGGTACATTTACACAAGGGAATACCATTCAGTCATTAAAAAGAATGAAATCAGGTCTTTTGCAGAAATGTGGAAGGAACTGAAGGGTATTATCTTAAGTGAAACAAGCCAGGCACAGAAAGTCAAATGTTGCATGTCCTCACTTGCAAGTGGGTGCCAAAAAAATGTGTACATGTGGACACAGAGAGCGGAAGAATAGACAACGAAGATTTACAAAGGTGAAGAGGTGCGGGGGTGGAGGATGAAAAACTAGTTAATGAGTATAATCAATATATGGTATTTGGGTGACATATTTCCTATAAGCCTTGACTTGACCACTAAACAATCTATACAATAAAATGGCACATGTACCCCATAAATTTGCACACAAATAAAAAAATAAAAGATAAAAATTATGATTTTTTTCACTAGATTCCCTAAAGAAAAACATAAGGTTGGGTGTCTTTTTTTTTTTTCCAATTGAAGAAGACAAACTAACAAATTATTATGGAAAAAAAGAGAAAAATAAATTTTTTGATCATGTTGAATAAAACTTCAAGAGGAATTTGGGGAGCCAAGATTATACACAAAATTTTGTGTTTAGAAGTTCAATAATCACTTAAATGTCACAGTAAAATGAAAAATATTATTACATCATTAAATTTTTTTCACTTTAAAATTGTTTTGCCATAAATTCATTTTAACAGAGTAGCCAAAATGTATACATATTATCCCATAAAGATATCCTACCTTTTTATCATATACATCTTGCCAGTTTACTCCAGAAAAGAAACTGTGTCTCATAATTTCTTTTGCATCATCTGGTCCTCCACCAAGGCTATGAGGACAGAAATAAAATTAAATGAGTATAAAACATTTACCCAAAGTGTAACAAAAAACAGTTTTTGTCAAAGTGTAATTTCTAAGTAATAAACAGTTCTTGGGATAAATAGCGATAAACACAAAAAGCTTTTGCTGTAAGATCTAATTTTCCCAGTATGCCATTAATAAGAACTAGCTTCAGAACAGTAGTATTTGGAAAAGAGCAGAGACTTTGGAGACAGACCTGAAAGAGACACTTAGAAGATGTGTGGAAAAAAAAAAAACGGCTTAACCTCAGTTTTCTCATCTGTAGAGTGGGGATAATATTTGACCGGTGAGTTATTGCAAGGGTCAGAAATAACACAGGTAAGTGTCTAGCACAATAAATGGTAGATATTATTGTTGTCAATTCTTTCTCTCTTTTTTTTTTTTTTTGAGGTAGGGGTTTGCTCAGTCACCCAGGCTAGAGTGCAATGGTGTGATCATAGCTCACTATAATCTTGAATTCCTAGGCTCAAGTGACCCTCCCACCTCAGCCTCCCCAGTGGCTAGGACTACAGGTGCACACCACCATGGCTCATGTCCATCTGGGAGTCCCACATGTCCTTTTCCCTAAGTCCTGCACCAAGTGAGTCAGGAAGCAGGGCACACAGCATTGGTTTGAATGTGATTACGCATCATAAAGTTACTATCAGAATGAAAATGAAGCTGTTTTGATTTTGATGTTTTTTTAAAACCCTTCTTCTGTCCAACCCACCAGTGCCCCCAATAGCTAAATTCTCTCATGAAACAGAGTTCTTGACGTCTAACTTCTTCCATTAAATTAATAATACTGACCTCCTGATATTTAAGCAGTTATTATCTATTGCTGTAAAATTTTGTATATTTTGTAAACTTTTTCCCCCAAATAGATGTCCAAAATCTGTGTACATCTGATTCTTTCATATTCCATTATTCAGCACACAGTGTGGTTTTTATTTAGAGTAAAAAAAAAAAAAAAAAAGTTGAAATGGGGAAACAAAAGAGGAAAGAAAGATGAAAAGAAAGTAAACCAAACCTACTTAAACCTGAATTTAATACAGCAACCTTTATTTGAACTTGTTCATGGTTACAAATGATGTGTGCCAGTAAAAGCTCAACAAACAGCTCTCTGGAGGAGATCATACATAAGGTGTATGTGTGTGTGTGTGTGTGTGTGTGTGTGTAAGTTTGTTGTAAGTTTTACTGATCTAAAGGATGTGAACCACAGCATTTACAAAAAACAATAAAATATACAATATTCTCTGTCATAAATTAGCCAATTGATTCCCAGAGAAAACTTGTTAAGTTCTGCTGAACTCCAAATCGCCTATGTATGCAACTGACTTACAATTTGTTCTGACATGAATATCGGTTGACATTTTTGTTTATGTTAAAGTCAAAGATGAAAGCGATACAATAGAGATATACAGCTGGACTTCACTTGACAGTTATGTGACTTCTTTGCTGAATGGTTAATAGTTTTAGAACAATGAAATAATATTTACTCCATTTTTTGTGCTATTGACAATGTAATGGAAACAGACAATAAACTTTTAAATTAATCTGCATTATTAACATTTTCTCCATCACTTTCTTAAGTGTAAACAATCAACAAAACATTATTGATTTGCCAATTTGGGTGGTATACTCCCACCATGGCCCATGTCAAGCTATGAGTATGATGTCACTTACCATAGAAGTGGGAACACATGTATGTTAGCAAACCATTATGTTATTTCCATACAGATACAACAGACATAAATAACCTCAAAAACACACATAATAGTAAAACATAACAAAATTATTAAGGAGCGATGGGTTTTGAGTATTTATTACTTTTGCTTGCCCTATTCTTCATTTAATTTGTAAATTTATATTTAATTTTTAATAATGACTATATTAAACACCCATCTCACAAAATTGCTGAAAATTTAACATCTGGTTCTCATGAGCTGGTTATGTGCCAACTCCAACACATCACTGGGTGGAAAGAAAACCAAATAGGTCACAGAAAACAAATACAGATGCTCATAGACTTAACAATGGGCTTACCTCCAGATAAACCCATATTTGATATTTCAACTTAATATGGGTTTATTCAGACATTGCCTTTGGTAAGTCAAGGAGCATGCTGAATACTACCATTTTCACATAATCATAAATTCAAATCAACACATATCTTGGACCATCTATAATGTCTATAAATATATAATTCTTTTTTTTTTTTTTTTTTTTTAAGAGATGGGGTTTTGCTCTGTCACCCAGGCAGGAGTGCAGTGGTGCATTCATAATTCACTACAGCTTCAGACTACTCCTGGGCTCAAGTGATCCTCCTGCCTCAGCCTCCTGAGTAGCTGGGATGACAGGCACGCACCACCAGGCCTGGCTTGTAATTATACCATTCTAATGAATTCTGGTTATCAGGTATAACAAACACACGATTTGAGACACATTGTCAGATGATGATTTCTGACACATTGCCAGAAAGAAAAATAAAACAATCAGCTGATACCTGAACATCTTTAGTGGTGATAAATGGTTCCTACCACTGGGTCTCCTATTCCCAGATCCACAGAGAATTCTCTAAATGAACCACATCCCAGAGAAGGGACTTCAAGATTGGATCAGATCATAACAGTGATGCTGGATGCTTGCATTTGGGATCCTGAGATCAGAAGTTCTGTATTAAGTGAAAACTCAGGACTCCAGTCCCTGCCCTCACTCTTTTTCACTCTATTTCAAGTTGCGTACATCTCCCTCCCAGGAGACTGCAAACTCCTTTGAGGGCAGAGATCAGTACTGGAAACCAGAAACTCAAAAGCATCAAAACACATGTTTCTGAAAAGAATTTAATATTTCAAAGTATGCATCAAAGTAGTCTGCATGAGAAAAATCCGAACTCCATGGTGTTTTCTTACACTTACGTTATAGTTTATTTCAATACTGTTTTCATTTGAATTGTACTTGAGATTATACATGAGGCGGGAGTTGGAATGGAGAATCATAATCATTTTGTAAATAAAAGGTTTTAATCCAGCTTTGGTTACTCATTTTCATGTAACCCCTCAAGTTCTCTAGCAATAGCTTGGCTTTGGACATAGCCAGCATTTAGTCTATATTTATCAAATATATATAAAACTAAAATATCAGCCATGACTAACTACTATGCAAAGTCTAAGAATACAATCTTAGACTGCCATTTTAGAAGCTGGGAGAAATTCTTTAACACAAGCTTCCTCAGAGTGTGAAACTGTCAAAAATTTCAATGTCAATGACTGTCTAATGTACAATTTAAGACTTCAAAATAATAACAAAATATGCTTTGAACTGAGATATTTATGTCTAGAGTACTAAACTCCAGTATCAGAATGCCAAAGTAAAGCCTCAGTTACTAGGAATTCTTTACTATTAGGAACAGCACAGAATTCCTATTTTCCTAGCGTTAGTGAATGTAAACCAGGTCATGCTTTTCCTATAAACTCTCCACAGGAGTATAAAGGAAGGACTAACAGAATGATTATAAAGTAACGGAGAGTAAGAAATGAAAACAAAATGATGGTTGACCCTCTGACAGAACCCTCTGACAGCAATTCAATAAAGGAGACCAGCAAAATTCAGGCAGTGGTTAAAATAGCTGAATAGAAAAAATAAGAGATATATTATAATACTATCCTTGATTATGTTTCCAAAGACTTTTCAGGGTCCTTTGTTGGTTTTTCTTCTTCCTACCTCTTAAATTAGTAAATATAATGTTTCCCAGGCTCCTGTCCTAGGCCTTCGTCTCTTCCTACTCTACCCTCGCCACCACTGTCCTGGCTCTATGTCCCAGATGTCTATGGCTCCCAATCCATATATTGAGATCCTGTGTTTCTAATGACACTAGTATTATTACTTCCAGTTGCTTACTTGACATTTCCATTTTGGTTATCTATAGAAATCTCAGACTCAGTATATCCAACGTTAACATCCACATCCACCCCATTGAGCCCCCCCTTCGCTCACATTCCCTGCCTGTTAGTAATCCCCATTCTTTAATGCAGTCACCCTAGCTGGAAACCTCAAGGGCATCCCTGACTCCTCCTATTTCCTCACCATTTCTATTTAATCATTCACAAAGCTCTACTTACAGCTTGTTCACCAACGCCTTGGAAAGGACCCTTCTCTTATCCAGACAATTCTATAAACATTCTTAATTGCTCTGCCTGCCTGCTCCTGGCTCTTTTGCTCTTCTAATCTGTCCACGACAAAGCTGCCAGAGTTACCTTTTCATGACGCAAATCTGATTATACCATCTCTTACTTTAAATGTTGATCCCCTTCTGACCAACAATTAAATATTTTCTAAGAAACATAAGATCCTTACAATCCAACATGTCATCTTCATTCCCCAATGTTACCCAACTCATATTCTACACTCTAGTCACTGAACTTCTCAAATACCACGTTCATCTGCAATTTTAGCTGTATTTTCATGTAAATTTCTCTGAGTGCCACTGCAAACTCCAACTCCTTTATGAGCCAACTCGAGTCCTCCGATCCCCCAGACGGGGCTAACAATTTCGACAGCACTGTGTACGCAGCGTGGCCTGAGCAACTGTGAGTAAATATATTGTGCCCCGCGTTATTCTGTTAACGTCTATACGGCACAGACATGTTCATCTGGTTCATCCTCGCATTCCCAATATTTTAATGCAACAGTGGAGGTGCTTGGTCCATCCAGTATAAATAAAGTATCAGATAATTGAAAATATGCACCTTCCTCTTTAGATCAACAGCAACCTCTGGGTGAACAAACCATAAAGAGTTGTCCTATACACCAGGCCACTGACATTCTAAAAATTTCCCTTACATCCGTTCAACAGTTCCCGAGTACCTACTACATGCTACCCATGGGGTAGAGTGGGCTGAAAAAAATGAATGAGACGTAAACATGAAAACCCCAAGTACAATTTTGTTCTACCAGCCATTTATAGAGAGGGCCGCACACAAAACAATGGGTGGTCAGGAAAGGATAAAACTCACTGCCCTTGAAACCAAGCCAAATAGTAGATCCCAAAATCAAACAGATGAAGTGGAAGTCATAGCTCTATTTAAAGATTACCTATCAGCAAGTGCTAGTCATCACATGATTATAAAGTAATCATATTAAATGGCACACATTTCAAAACCTGAACTGAGAAATTGTTGCACTGTAAATAAGATAGATAAGAAATACGAAATAGGCATTGGGAAACTTGATTTCTACTCTTGTTCTGCATGAATTTTCTGTGAGACCTAGAATAAATCACCTAACTCTCCTGAGCCTTTGTTTTCATCTCAATCAATGGAAATGAGAATAATATCTACCTTACGTACACTACAAGACTGGTGAAAAAGGGAGAAAATAGATGTGAAAATGTTCTGAAAAAATAAAACAAAATCACTTTACAAATACAAAGTAATATCTGTTACTAAGATTACAAAATATATTTTTGAAAGGTTCTTCCCAAAGCAAAAAGATAGTATCTTTTTTGTTATGTTTGCTTATTTCTGTAGAAAAAAATCATGTTCCTTATAAATTTAAAAGCTATAAACATGCAATGGGAACCATTTCTGTGGTGGACAAAGCTCAAATTTTAGGATCCACTTATTCCTTCACTTTTTAAACTAGTCTGTCAATAAATACACGTTGAGCATCAACTATAAATAAAACATTATGCAAGATGTTACAAAAGACTCAACAATATATGAAATCATCTAACTTCCAGGTACTTAAAAATCTAATAGACTTTCAGAGAAATACTATGCACAGGCACCTAGAGGGAAGGATGGATATATACACATATAAGCACACATGTAAGGAACATTTAAAAATTAATAGTCATTTATGGCCGGGCGCGGTGGCTCACGCCTGTAATCCTAGCACTCTGGGAGGCCGAGGTGGACGGATCGTTGGAACTCAGGAGTTCGAGACCAGCCTGAGCAAGAGCGAGACCCCATCTCTACTAAAAATAGAAAGAAATTATATGGACAGCTAAAAATATATATAGAAAAAATTAGCCGGGCATGGTGGTGCATGCCTGTAGTCCCAGCTACTCGGGAGGCTGAGACAGGAGGATCGCTTGAGCTCAGGAGTTTGAGGTTGCTGTGAGCTAGGCTAACGCCACGGCACTCACTCTAGCCTGGGCAACAGAGTGAGACTCTGTCTCAAAAAAAAAAAAAAAAATTAATAGTCATTTCATGTATGATTTATAAAATGTACATGTGAATGAATATTTAAACATGAACAAAAAATACTGTGGCTCATTGAGCAAAGCAGCCAGGGCTATAGGATTCTTCAGGTCATAGCTGTAGCTACAAAAACAGAAATACAAAATGTATAAAGGTATTTTTTTGCCATCAATCCTTTCAGCTATGCATAGAAAAGTTTCAAATTACAAACAAAAAAACAGATACGTTAACATAGGCTGGGGGTGGGAGCAGAACATAGAGAAACAGCTCTCTTCTTTTTCTAAGAAATACAAAGGCCCAGAGACTGAAAGGAAAAGGAATCCTCCCACCCCCACAACATCAAGCAACAGGGCAATTAAGAAATTGTTCACTTACAATATAGATAATGGAACGCTCAAAATCCTTATTTGGTAAAACTACATACAGTGTCCAAGTTAGGAAAGAGTTGAGGAAATTTTAAAATGTTCTATATTATGCAGTTAAAAATAAGTCAGTAGCTCAGTGAAAAGATGTCTATACCAAATACGTTGCTTCTTGGAGTTAGTTATATTTGAATTAATTTCCATATCACAATTTTTAACCACATTCATCAGTAACTCACTGAGCTCGAGTTGAAGCTTACCGTTTATTTGGATCCTTTATCAAGAGCCCTGAAAGCAATGATTTTGCATCTGAAGAGAGTGTTCGAGGAAATTTAATGTCTTCCATTAGTATTAGTTCAAAAAGTTTCTCGTGATCCTGGTTGTAGAAAGGTAACCGCCCGCACATCATTTCGTACATGACGACCCCGAGGCCCCACCAGTCTACCGCTCGGCCATAGTCGTTATCTTCTAACACCTAAAAGTGAAACGAGCAAGAAGATGAATTATTACACATTAACTTTAAAAGCCTAATTCATAAAATGTAGGATTTTTACATAAAAATGAATCTTAACTTTCAAAGCCTAGGTAGTCTATTCTGAGATCTTGATATTTAAACCATAAAACATCCTAACAAAAGATATAAATCACATCCAGTATGTGGAATACTCAATATAGTATATATCCAGAAATGGTCAGTATACAAAAAAGGGGATAGATCGTGCAAAAAAATCCCTACTAAATGAATGTATATAAGGATCAAGTGAAAAATATTAGCTAGCATATTTGCATATTTCTCTTAGGCCTACTTACTTTTTCATTCCGGTTCTACCAATGTGGACTTTAAGTAACAACTTGGAGCTAGGCCATGCTGATTATGGAGTCTAGAATGTGCTTTACACATTCTTGCTTTAAGAATAACTAAGTAATTGAACAGTGAAAGAGAAGAGTAAACGACTCATTGTAATGGTTGTTAGGAAATGATAACCATCAAAATAAATTTGAAAGCTTTTGGGAGTCCCTATATACGTTCAAACTCTTTCTGGAAATATTTAATTAACGAAGTGAATATAAAGGTTTATTGTTTGAGTTGTAATAAATTTTAGTATCCAAAGCTTTAGTACCTCACAACAAAAATTTCTGTTAAACACAGCAAAAATCATGGCCTTTCTCTCTGGATGGTGTATGTCCTTAAATATGTTTCCCAAAATACATGACATGCAAAATAAATTTAGCAAGAAATGATATGAAAGTATCAGTTTGGCTATGTTAGAACAACCTGTTCAAACTGGAACGTGGTAACTTACCATTTGTCCCAGGAAAAATTTCGTCTTATCTTTTTAACAGATTTTTTCCTCATCCAATAAAATATTCTCCATCTATATGCAACTTTCAATATTTTATTTTAAATAACTATATTTGAATAATCATAAGAGCTACTTCATTTGATCCTCTCAGGTTTGGGAAAACCAGATCAAGAAAACCATATTACATGAATTTTATCAATTCAACAAAAAACTTATAGTTGATTACATAAAAGAAAATTTGGTAAGAACAAAGTAATACTCACGTTCCAAACTTTCTTGGTTTGAATTAATTAAATATTTTGCTGAGGATCACTCCTATATGACTTTTAAAATTTCCCAATAATTTCATAGAATTGCAGATGATATTTTTGCAGTTATCTTATGATTACCTATAAATGCTATGAAAGGGACCTTTGGTAAACAGGGTATTTAAAGATGAATGATATAATTTCAAGAAAAAATTAGGTTACTTAAAGATCTAGTCAGTGTTTTGGGGATACCATGAAAAGATTTTTCATTCTATTATACCAATGTTTGTTTCATAGCTAAAGAACACTGGAAAGTTCATTGGTAAGATATGAGCACAAATCTAGTTTGTATGATTTTTTTCAGAAATCTTTTGTAAATCATAAACTAAGGAAAATATTTTCCGGAAGAATAAATTCTAGTTTTCATCATTAGCCAAAAAGAAAAATTTCAAATGCCTATACTTGCTGGAAATGAGTAATATGAGAAGAAACAGAAAATAAGAAATAACCTAAAGAAGCAGAAGGAATTCTACTTACATACACACTTAAGTTTAAAGAAATGCTGTATACATAATTTTAAAATACCAGTGACTTTTGATGATTCAAGGATCATCTATCTTTTGGCCAATTAATGCACTGTTAGTGGGGCCTTTATCTGACACGGGATTTTACCTAATAACAAAAAATTTTTAAATCTAAAAACCTTTAACTGCATTCCTACAACACCAACAAAACAGTGGGATACACGAAAAGGAGCCAAATGTGGTTTTTAACCTCTTTTTTCATAAAACCATAAAAAGCATAAAAGCTGGATTAACTGCCTCCTGAACCCACATTTCACCAGCCGGGTTCTCATCCCCAGCTGGCAAAACTGGCAATCCTTTATTTTTGTTTAAATACCTGGTTTGCAGCCAGACGGGAAAGTGAGTACATAAAAAGAGGATTTTTATTTTTGAAGAGAAATAAGCAACCGAAAAATAAAACTGCATTGTAAAAAAATCTGTTTGATAAAATGAAATATATTTTACTTAGCTTTGTAAAATGAACACTGATTCTGAGAATAAGTGGTTTTGCTTCTGAACATACGTGTTTTAATTGATATACGGATATATAATGCTATAATTAGAACTGTTTCCTGTATCACTTTGTACTGAACAAAACTGGTGTATTGTCTTATCGACATGTAAACTTAAGCAATGCTGAGAAAACACTCTGCAACTAAGCCATCCCTCTTTACCTAAGAGACTTCACTATCATTTAAAAAGAAAGATTTTTGTTCAACTCCTACCTCCAAATAGCTGTAAGATCAACACACAAGAAATAAAAATCAAAATAGTTGCAACATTCTGCATGTGGATGTATAACGTAAAACATGTTCCTACTATCCTTTCTCTCTCTTTAAATCTAAATTATTTCAAAACACAATACTCTGAAATACTCTGGAAATCCCAGAATCAAATTAAATAATTCAAATCCAACAGCCTCTTTGAGATTATATTTGGAAGGTATTTTTCTCCCTTAAAGTACTTATTATTCTAAAATTACAGTAACATATAAAATTTACATTCTGTAATCTAAGGGTTGCAAAATTCTTCCTGGCTACTTCTGCTAATTTTTTTTTTCAGCAAAAAGGCTAATTTATTTCCTGGTTATTGTGAGGGCTGATCCAAGCGTATGATAAATGCTGATGTAAAGTACAGGTACAACAGTGGTCAAAGTACATTTCAACTCTGTTAAAATGTCATTTCTTATGTAACTTGGATATAAATGTAGATCAAAACATGCTCCTGAAATAATCCAGTAAAACAATTATCTTGAAGAATTAATCTAAAATGTATTTCTTTCCATAAAATCAATGTTACTGACTTTTACATGAAACTCAAAGTTTAAATATGAATGCAGACATTTGTCATTTCCTTCTATCCCGACAGTCCTCCTTATAAGCATAGATGTAGTTGCACTTTGGACCTACGTTTAACACAAATGCCCAAACAGATGCAAAGGACAAAAAGAGATCTGCAATATTACAAGAACGTAAATGTCAAAAAATGATGAAAGTTCACATCAAATCAAAACTCAAACAGAGCACAAGCTCTAGGAGGCAAGGCTTAGTTTCAATTTTTCCACCCAGAGCCAGAGATTACTTGACTTTCTGATACAATAAAACCTAAGATTCAAGGAAGTCACAGCAGATACGAATTCATGTTAAATATCTGGTAACATTTGATAAATATTTGGGTTATATTTGATGAGGACGCTTGCATTTATAAAACAACTCGATGGGTTTAAAAAACACCATGAATAGCTCTTGGGTTATTAATTTCAAAGAATGATGTTATATCAGAAACTATTTTAAAATAATACTATCAATTAAAGTTCCCAATGTAAATATTTATGTGGCCAGTGGGCATTATCAGAGCACATATTCATTCCAATATTCTTCTACCAGTTACGATTTACTGGGAGGTGAAAGGGACATCTCTCCTCTTGTCACCCAGGGCAGGCGATTGTGAGGAGGCTCTGTGTGCCCTGGAGGGGCTTACTGCTCAATCAATAATCCCGACAGAACAGATGGGGGGAAAAATTAAACATCTAAACAAACTGTCTGCACACCTATGCTGTGAAAGTAAACTGCGAACTTGGATGAACCAATTTACCGCTAATTCAAAAAAAAAAAAAAAAAAAAAAATTTTTTTTTTCTGGTAGCCTTACACTTCAAGTGACAGATATACATGTGTTTTATATCCAAAAGGGAGCCCTTTATATATTTTTAACATCACAGGTATTTGCTAGGAAAAAAAAAAAAAAAAGACCTATAAATCTTCACATTTTAAAATGAATTGCAGCTTTAGAAATATACATTTCAATGCACAATAATCAAGAATTCCATGGTTTCTTGGTATTTTCCTCATAAATGTGTATTTTAAAACTAGTTCTTAAATGCTCTAATCATTCTCATGTGACAGCAGCTGTAAATGCCATTTGTTATGAACTACAGTGCTGCAAACCTCAGGGCCACCCCCCAGCACACACACACAAGTACTTGCAGACAGCTAACATCGTACGTTCAGACGCAAACTCCGGCTAGCACAGGAAAAACCTTTCAACAAGAGAAGAGCTAACTGGATTCAATAATGGTGATTAAATCATACTTACACATATCTTTCGAGAGATGTCTATGCTTCCTTTATATTCTGAAGCAATAAACACTACGGGATTCTAAGAATCTGGGTCTTTGTCACCCAAATAACAATTTTACTATAGCCATAGTAAAATACTACAGGTCATCACTAGTGTCTTAGAGTTAGTTTTATATATATTCTCATGCTTTAGAGATTTTAAAATTAAACTGCTTGAACTAGAATCATACCAAAGTACTGAATGCACATATTCTGTTAAAGCCACAAAAACCATATGACATTGGAAAGAAGTTCAGGTGGAAAAACAGCTAGTATAAGGACTGACAGACCTCAAAGTAGGTAAAAGACACCACTTGTAAACATGGAGAGGCATTAATTCCATTTCAGTTCATGTTTAAACAGTATCCAATTATGGGACAAAATAGGATGGCTTTTTATGTCACCCAGAAACAGTATAAAATAGCACCATAGTACAGAAAGAAATTAAATATATTCAATTAAATAGTAAACCAATGCATAGGACGGAAATTCTTAAATATGAATTCTAACTATAGAGCTGATAACTTCTATCTGAATGAGGCACTGTGCTCCTTTATTTAATCTTCCCCCGATATCGTGAGGAGACTCTTTCAGGACTACCAGGAAGATGACGGTTTTCAAAAATACCTAAGGACAGGTGTTATATGAATTATTAATAATTAAATAAAATTAAATGTTTTAGAAAGCCTACTAAAACAACTCTCTCTTTTCATAAAATGCTTAAAAGTTCTAAGACTAGTTTTACAGTCTGTTCGAACACAGTAGAACTTTGTCCAAGGGCTAATCAGAATGAACTACATGTGCTACTATTTTTACCTACAGATCAAATGTGCAAACGTATGTAACTTTAGCCTCATTCATTTCTCATAAGATCTCCTAAAAACAATATTGACGGAGCCCACAAAATGACATCTTTTACATTTATTCTTTGTTGGATTTAAAATAAATAAATGAAATTCCATTTAATACATTCCATTCAAGTTAGTTTCTACTTCCCCCACCTATACTACTCCATGCTAGGACTGCCCTTACTACAGCTCTTACTAACTTCTTTGCAAATTAATGTATACTTCGACTTTAAATTTATATAGAATTTAATTTCCATCTGTGCAATGGTCTATCACAATAATTTTGAACAAATATTGGTATCAAAATAGTTATCAAACTGATCTATTTCAGCTGTTTTCAAAATGTTACGTTATATATAAGAGATATTAAAGATAGTAGGTTTCAAAAGAAAAATAAGCAAAATTACAGCAAGTGAATGTTTCATAAAATGAAAACGAAGAAGAATGCATCAAAAACTGCATTTTCAGCCACTTGGAAAAAATCATTCTACACTTAGATGAAATAAAATTGTATACTTCTCTTCCTCAAGAGCAACCACACCACAGCTAAATGTATTTCCAAACAATCAAGTCATTTTTTGCAATCTTTTTGTTAGTTCTAACTTGATTATCAAATAATTTTTATTTTTACACTATTACAGAAGTGCATTTCTCTAGGTTTCCAAAACCACCTTATTCAACCTTCCCCATCTGTCACCATCTGCTTCTTTTTAGCATGTACTTTTTGTGTGATCACATAAGCATGTGAAAAATAACTAACATTCAGATGATTATCTGCTGGTACATTTGAGGACTGGGCATAATAAAAGTGAACTGCCAAAACGCACTTAACACTTTTAATTTTGTTGGGTCTTGCATGTAAGCTACATTTGATTTTCAAACTGTTTTACAGTTGGAAAGTTGATCAGGTACTGCTAACTCAAGAGCAAAGCTGAGACTCTAAATAATTAGCACTGCATAAAACGGTTTGGATTCAATAGGAGCCAAATCAAATAATAAAATTTAACAGTAAGAGTTTATATGTGATTTCTAATTTCTTTTATAATTTCTAGTTGTGAAAATGCAGTACATATTACAAAACCCAAATCCCCTCAAGATATCTTACAGTCCATAATTTACTTCAAGTTTATTTCTTTCTAATGTAAGAAAGAGCAAAACCACACTCATTTAAAACTCTACATACAAATGCATTTTTAGAGTTGTAGCATACTAAGTACACAGTTTATATGCCTTCTAGGACTGTATCTTTGTAATCTCTTAAAAAAACAAAGCAAAAAATCTGATTTCTTTCTTTAACAATATTTTCAAATGCTTCCCAAGTTGGCAAATTACACTGTAGCCCCATTCTTCATGAAAGAGGTAAGAGAATACTTTTTAAAATATCCTTTTGTCAAAGAATATCATACTCATACTATAAAACTTATCTTTTCTGATGGTCTTTGCCACAGAAACAAATTAAGTTCATTGATATCTTAAGTTTATTTAAAAACCTGCTATGAGTCTGACATGTAGGACATTTAATAAACTGGCCCTGAATTGATTTCTACCACTCTTTTAAAAGTGTCTTTGAAATAGTCTTCATCTATCTTTGAACAGCAAACCATTCCTACCAGATTAAAACATTTAAAAAGTAAAGGAATACCACTGCTGAACGAAGTATAGGTTGCAACAAGATCTCTATATAATGTGTAAACAAGTCTACAAGAAGAGGAGAAGGGAAAATATTGACAGTCATTCACAAGAGAAGTAGCAGTCAAGAATGTATTACAGATCTAATATGCAACTGCTACTTATATTACTATAAAGAAAAGACTAGCATTAATAATGGTATGTACTAGAAATTCTAAGGTTCAGAAAGAGCGAGAGACACTGCCTGAAATAAAAGGAAGAAGCTGGTTTCAGCTTGTTCTAATCCCTCCCTAACACTGACCATGTAAACCTGATCACATTATCACCTTGCTCTCAATTCGCAGGTGACTTTCCCTTAACGCCTTTGCATTCCAGCCTCTACCCATGCGTCCAGCCTCCTCTCTCCCTGCTTCCTCTTCCCTCCTGCTGGACCCTCCCTGCAGGCTCAAGCACTTTTCCTTCCACTCCACTGTGTGTAACTCCAGCAGTGTAGTTATTTTCTTGCATGTAATTATTTTCCATCTCTTATCACTTTAGTAAACAGCAAGCTGTTTGAGGATAAAAACCATTTCTTACGATCTTCATATTCCCAGCACCTAATATAATGCCTGATACTTAATAAAATATTCAACAAATATTTCTTTAATGAATAAATGATTGTTCTTCAGTGAAATGGTCCACAGTGGAGACCAGAATAAAGAAATTAAATTCTCATTTTTTAAAATAAGGGTAAACAAAGTTACAAATATGCGGTAATATGACACAAATATTTAAAATATAAGAATTAAAATTTCATGAGAAGTTAGTTGTTTTGAGATTTGTCACACTCAAATAGTAACTACAATAAATCACCTTCCCCTATAAAAATAAGATGTCAAGATTTTAATTATGAATCATCACACATCAACTATAGATGGGTATTATAAACTAGTTTTAAAGACTAGATTCTTGAAATATTAAAAAAGGTATCCAGAAATGTTTTCTTGTCTTCAAAAAGAAATTGATACTTTCTTGTGAACTGTAAGCTTTTTATTTAGAAACAAATAAACTCTTCTTGCATTAATCTTGGTTTTGTTCTTCAGTTGATGACATCTGCCTAGAAAACATTATCTTTGTTTCTTAGGAGATCATCTGCTTCTGAAATGAGATGTATTTATCTTCTTCAGAAATAATTTCCCCTAATTGTGACTCAGCTAATTTTGTTATTCTAAATATGAGATATCATCTTCCATGGCAAATGTATGGCAGGGGTAATTGAACTCTAGAGAAACAAAGAATTTGTTTTCCATAGCATTCACAAAAACAATCCTATTCTAGAAAATATGATTTTTATTTGAATAAACAAGAAACAGTGTTTCTAAAATTTTATCAAACTCACTCACAAAAAGAGAGAATTTTAAACTCCAGATTTTGTAACAAAAAATGATGTTTTTGGCAAGAAAATAATCCTTGGAAATTTACTGTATTTTAAATTTTAGCACTTATTTACAATAACTCAACATTTTTAAAATGCAAATTGAATCCCTAGTTGAAAAGAACTATTACAATAATAAACCAGCATGAGTTATTATATGTATAAGGAATGCTAGTATCATTGTGAATTTATTCTACTTCCTAATTTCCTTTGATTATCTTTTCCTGTTGAGCATTTATAAAGCATCCATTTAAAAAATTATAATTATTTACATCTACAAGTAGTTGTTAAACTGTGACTTTTGGGGGCCATGATATATGTACTTAAAAAAGCAAAAGTGGGCTTTGTAGGCAGATAATCTAGTCAGAATCCTGATTGTATCTTCACCACCTCCTAGCTATGTATAGATTACATTAATACATCCTAGTTCTATGTCCCCTCACCTTTAAAAAAAAAAATCAGGTTTTCTATCTATTACCAAAGATTATTCCAAATAGTAAATAAAGTAATAGATACAATGTACTTATATAACATGTGGCACATAGTAGATGCTCATTAAATAGTAATCCTCCCCCATCAAAGAGTAATGACTCCCTGTTTGGCTCCAGCCACGGTAACCGTATTACGGTTTTGAGGGGAAAACTGAGCTTATTCTTGCCTCAGGGTTTTCACACTAGCTGTTCTCAGTGTTCGGAAAGCTCTTTCCCTACATACTGCAATAGCTACCCACTTCTTATCATTCAGATCTTTGGACAAACATCACTTTCCCTGAATATCCTATCTGTAGAAGATGTTATTTTCCAAAGATGGCTGTCGTACTATCTCCCATCGCAGATGCTCTTCTATAAAGGAGAGATGGGGTAGTGCCTCTTAGATCCGTGCAGGCTACAACTGCTTGGAGGAATGATCACGTGACAGTAACGACGTTGCGTGACTTCTGAAACTAGGCCATAAAAGGAGAGGCATGCACAAATGCTCTCAGCAGCATTATCCATGATAGCCCCACAATGGATGCAACCCCAATGTCCACCAGCTGCTGAATGAATAAACAAAATGTGGTCTATCCGTACAATGGAATACTATCCGGCCATAAAAAGGAATGAAGTAGCAATAACATGCTAAAACATGGATGGACATCGAAAACATTATGTTAAGTGAAAGAAGCCAGTCACAGAGACTCCATATTGTCTGATTCCATTTGTATGAAAATGTCTCGAATAGGTAAATCTATAGAGACAGAAAGTAGATTAGTAACTGCCTGGGAGGAAGGGAAATGGTGAGCTAATGGGTATGTGGTTTCTTGTTGGGGAGATGAAAATATTTTGCAATTTTCAAAGTAGCTGTAACGATTGCACAATTCTGTGAACATACTAAAAACCACTGAATCGCACACTTTAAAAGGGTGAATTTTATAATATATGAATTACATGCCAGTTATGAAAAATATACTATGAAAATAAATTTTTAAAAAATTAATAAACTTTTGATGGTTAACCAGGTGGAAGAAAAGCAAAAACCAATGCAGCTTCTAACTTGTTCCCTAAGCCCGACTACTCTGAAGTTGTCATTCTGAGAAAGCCCAGGCCACATGGAGAAGCTAAATATAAGAGCTCCTGCCAACAGCCCTGATAAGGTACCAGTGGACAGCAAGCAGGACTGTCAGACATATATGGAGATCCTCCCAGTGACTCCAGCCTCCAGACATAGAATCGGCCCTCACTGTAAAGTCTCTCTGGCTGAGGCCTCACACACAGTGTGGCATACATTAGCCTTCCCTGTTCTCCCATCTGCATTCCTGCTTCAGAAAATCCACAATCATACCAAATGGTAGTTTTTCACCACTAAGTACTGGGGTAGTTGGTAACTGGAACCTTATCTGCATTAGCCACACCACACTCTTCCCTTTATTTTGCTTTTTTTTCTTCATGTAATTTAATGTAAGACATTGTTATTTATTTCTTTTTATTCCGTCTCCCTCCACTAGAAGCAAATCCCCTGAGAGTAGGATCCTTTTCTGTCTTGTTCCTACAACCATATCGCCCAGCAAATACCCAATATATAGTAGATACACAATAAATATTAATATTTACTGAATAAGCAAATTAATAAACCATAGAACCCTCAGCACAAAGAGGTCACCAGTTTGAAGCTTCCTCTGACGTAAATTCCAAAATGTAGCTACTGTCATTTCAACAACTTTCTCAATAAAGTAATTTTCTTTAATTAAGTACAAAAACCCACAACACTATAACTTCAATAATCAGTTTCTTTGTTTCTAAACAAAGTCCAAGATGTTTTATAAAAATGTAAATATTCTTGAAGTTTTCTATTTTAAATAAATCAATCAAAACTGATACAATAAAATGTATATATGGCCAAGACATAAAAATTGATTTAATCTACTTTAGTTAGCACCTTTGTGCCTATAAAGTTTATAAAATTTGATACCTGTATATTCTCAACTCTACAATACCACATTAAAATAAGAGCAAAATAAATTTGGTTCAGGTTGAAATACAGGTAAAAGTAGTAGGTATTGCAATGATTTTTAATGCTTAAATGGTTTACCTTGTAAGACATTATGTCAATGTTATTTTTCCTATGAATGGAATTGAAGCCTACCTCTGGTGCAAGATATTCTGGTGTACCACAAAATGTCTTCATGGTGGCCGCATCTGTGATCCCTTCTTTGCAAAGTCCGAAATCTGTAATTTTTATGTGGCCATCTTTATCCAGCATCAAATTCTCCAACTGCGTATTAAGAAAAAAATGACATAATTTGTTATACAGTCTCCAACAATAGGAAAATACTGTTTTGAAAAATTATTGATTGCTGAGTAAGGCATTTTGGAAAGAGGACAAAGTTGTAGTTAACAGAATTTTCAATACTTACAAACCCTGTAGCTTCATGTGTAAAAAGAAACATGTTTTATAAAATACTTCATGATGATAAAATTATTGATTTTTAAACCAATGGCAAAGTGTGCTATAGCTTTAAGAGCCATTATTGCGTACGTTCTGAGAATTAAAGCCTAATTAACTTTTCAAAGCAATTCATCAATCCTCTCTTTAAAAAAAAAAAAAAAATGTGATCTAAACAATCCCAAAGAGATGAGCATCTTCTTCTAGCTATATACAGATGGTTTTCAACAAGTTCTCTTGGGAATCTATTGCTATTATAAAATATTCACTTACAGAAATGTTTTTTGGTGGTGGTTGTAAATCAAACCTAAATCTTATTTTGTAAGGTAAGGCGATATCCTCTTTTGCAGTTCTTTGTAATAAAGAAATACCAACCCTTTTAAACATAAAAAGAAAAAGAATATCAAAGTCAAACATTCAACAGTTAATAAAAATATATAGCACAAACGTTATAAAGTTGGAATCTCTTTGAACCCCTTAATTAAAAATCACCAAGGAGAAACTTAGACTTTTAACATGATCATCTGTCTCGAGTGAAAATTATGAAATGTAAGGAGGGGAGGAGCTTGTGCAAAGCCAACACAATTAAAAATAGCAACAATGTAACTGACCAATCCCTCCCCCCTCATTTTGAACCCAAGGCTGTATGATTATCATCACACAAAGACACATATATGAGTTCTGAATTGTGAACATACAGCCTTATATAGTTGGGACCTATAATCACCCAGTACGTAGACACAACCTAAAGGTACCTCTCTTGTCACACAGAAGAAATACACAAGATGTGAAAATATATTAGCAGGATGGATGAGAACACACTTTTATTTAAGGAGTAGATACTTATTCTGCTCCTTAATGCGATGACATTTGACAGGGCTTACCTGCATTCTGAGGTTAGTATCAAATTTCAAACAGAACTCCACGTTAGAACATAAACAGATACTAGTCATATAAAATGTAATGACATCAAACCCTCTGCCCTATCATCAAATGTCTTATGAACAAGACACTTAATAGAGTTAAGCAAGTTGTGTTCACTGAAGCAAAGATCAGAACAGACGTTAAGTCCTGCCATAGTACTTCACTGTGCTACACAACTGAACTAAATGTTCAGCACCTGTTTCGTGTATAGTGTATTTCACAGATGTAAGTCTGTCTTCACCTGGTCTACAGAGAGCTGAATGAACCACAAATATATTGAACCTTTTTCAAATAGGAGTTTTAATTTTATCCGAATTCAGGTATCTTGCATCTTCCTAATGCTTCTCTACAATCCAGGACCTAGAAATCAAGCCTAATTTGCAAATGACAAGTCAGTCCCGAATACTGAAACCAATCAGGAACGCCAAGAAAAATTCTGTCTCTCTACATCTCTTTTTTCCTTATTATCTCTTTATCTCTGCTTTGGTCTTTCTCTCCTACATGCCTCTAGCAGTTTCTCTCTTTTCTCCATTTCTTTCAAAAAAACCCTCTTCTTCTTCCCTCCTCTAACTTGCCATAATGAGAAAGCGAAGTATCTGTCAAAAACATCTGGATATCACATCCCTGGTTCACTCAACACTAACATGGTATGAGTAGTATTTAGTCAGGCATTTTTAGGAATCCGTCTACTGTGTAAAGCAGGAAGAAAACTATTTACAAATGATCTTTCTTTGGTTTTCTCCTCTATATCACTTTTCTTCTTCCCTTTGTTAGCTGCAAAATGTGAAATGCGTACTGTCCCTGACAGTTCAGGTACCGTAAATTTACAGAACTTCACATGCACCTGTCTTATCTTTACAGTCAGTCTCAGGCTCCAAGACCGAGGCGGGGGCAGCGTGCTTATGATTAATAGCCGCATCCGCTGGCAAACGCAGCGATGAAGTCAAATGCGAGGTTATAAGAAGAAAGATTATATATTACAACTCTGGGTAATGCTTACTATCTGTGTCAATTAGAATGGCTGTTATCTAAAAGTTCATGCTTTCGAGGAGAGAAAAAGAATATCAGACATAATAGCTCACAGAATTGACACACACACAAAAAAAAAAGGGCAACATTTTTTGCCCAGTGGAAGTGGACAGGCATTATCATTATCATTATTATTTAGCTTCCTCACTCCTCAGAGAGTAAGGACAGGCGCTATTTGACAGAGGGCCTTGATACAGGGTGTATATGAAGAGATGGCAGACTCTGAAATCCTTTTTCCTCTGTGCTTTGTGGGCACAAAATCATTAACAAGAAAGTGCTGTATTCCTGCCTGCTCTTGCTGGTTGGTGCCTAGAGTAAAATAGAACTCTAAAAATCCTAGCTGTCTTTAATTCATTACTTCCCAGCCTTTTCCACTTATTGTAAAATAAAATAAATGCAGTTTGTAGGGTGTGCTGGGATCAGTGGACAGGCTCCTTGAGGCCGGAACACACCAGGCTGGAGGCTCCTCTGACCGCTTTGCAGGCGGAGGGAGGCCCTGGCTTAGGCACACCTGCGACCCACCTGCAGTACACAGTAGAGGAACTCTGCTCTGATACAGGCCAGGCGACCCATCAGGAAGTTTAAAAACATTGTGGATATATACATGGGATCATTTTAATTAAATGATTGACACTGTGATCAAACCAAGGAACGAAGACAGCAGTTCCCAGGGCTCTGATGACTACTGCAACAGTAGCAATAAACAATTCCTGCCACCCTCTTAAACCCCATGTTAGCACAGACACATCAAACTCAGTCTTAGGCACTGAGACTATCTCAGGCTCAAGCAGGTAGTAAGGAATTTCTACTTTGCACGTTGTAGCTGTAGGTTTATGGGTGTCTAAGTGCCAAGATGTCCCAAGCTGACCTGCAGAGACTGCATGACCATGGGATTGAAAGAGAGTGCTGAATACTGAAAGGAAAATAATTCTTCACTTTCGACTCTCCTAATCTAGAAAAAGGATTCCTAATGTACACTAGCGGAGACCCCAACTAGGTTGCAAGGCTATTTAAGAATTTATTACAAATAAGGCACATAATCCAATACTAGCACAATTTCATTTCAGAGGTGGAAGGGATTCTTAATGGGAGTGGTTTAAGATTTCTATAAAGGAGCAAATCCAGAGACAGGCTGGTTAGAAAGGGGAGCTGGGGCCGTGTCTTGAGACTCAGCAGGCAAAGACTGGGAGGGTGGTAATAGAAGACTCCGAAGCATCCCTTTGTGCATTCATTCAGTCTCAGGAATTATCTAGATTTATTGGGTGGTTTCTCATAATAATATAAATGGTTAAATACTCTCTGATTAGGTAGAAAATAAGGTTAGATGTTCCACAAATGGAATCTGGAGCAGTTTATGTATTATTTTCTCCCACTCGTAATTCTTGCTGTTTTTTTGTTTTGTTTTGTTTTGTTTTTATTTCGAAGTATTAAGGGGGTACAAATGTTTTTGTTACATGGACAGCTTTTGTAATGTTTGAGTGAGGGCTATTCGTGTGCCCATCAAGAGAGATTAATTCTTAATGAATTCTAGTAGCATTACATTCCAGTAGCGATACAAATAGGTGTTCAGTCTATTCTGTATGTGGACAGCCATGCTCACTGAAAATAAAGGTTGTACTTGCAAAATAAGTTCTAAGCAGAAAAGAAGTTTGTAAAATATAATTTGCACTACTGAAGAAGTCTGAAGAGATTTCTTAGAATTTTCGTGCTATCATGAAGAAACATCACTTTTTCCTAAGTAATCACAAGGAACTTGGGTCCTTAAAAATATAAAATTTCATACCATGATGTGTATTGATAAATTAAGCAAACTTTCTAATGTGAAGCAAAAGTTTTCATCATTTATCTGTTGCTATGAACAGTGGGTTGTTAGTAAGAATCGATAAAATATCTTAAGTAAATTTGCACAGGAAATAAGGCTCTGCCTCCAACGCAGCACACTCTTATCAATTTATTTGAGAAGTGCAGCTACCATAGGCATCTCAAATGGATTTGGATTTGAATAAAATTTGTCATTAGTAATGAGCCCAAAGACAAATATTAAGACTGATCAAAAAACTAAATCAGTTCTTGATGATGCTGTTTTAATACATCTGGTATAAATATGTTTGAAATGTTCATTCTCATATCTCCCACAGCTTAATTTGAATTTTAGGTTTACAAGGATCTCCGAGAGTTAATCCAATGCATCCCCCATCTGGATTTCATTTCAATTTTAGAAGGCAGAATGGTGTAGTGACAAGAACATTATACAAGGAGCTAGGATTCATGAGTTCCGATAATCTTACTATGTTAACAATCTAGTCCATTACTTTTAGTAAGTCACTGGGCTTCTAGGCTTGAAAGACATCAACTATAAAATATGGACCAGCTCTACATTTCTGTGATCCTACCTAAAATATCTCATTCAATTATACATAATCCTTTATACTATAGATACAAGTTAACACATAAGTTTTGAATATTTAGTTTCTTACATTATATAGATTTTTCTTGGTGTACAATCACATACTTTCTGTCCTGTGCTATATATTCACTTAGACCTTTAAGTTAAGGCTATATTTAAAAAAAATAAACTTAGAGAGCAGAGATCACTTAACTGTCTTGTAGAGTTAGTAGTCTGTGCATATGGTAACCACGTTGGCTGGTATTCATACATAAAGCAGGTACTTTACATTGCAGTTTAATAAATTTAGTCTAATTCCATCATCAGAAAGGATGGGGCAGTAGAACTCATTTAAGGAACTTCAATATACCAATATGTTGAATCATTTGGTGAGAAATAATTAAGGGAGAATACTGACCGAGACCACCCTAATTATATCATTCCAAAATCAAGGCTGCAATCGACTGAACTTTTTTTCTTTAGGTTTCCTTAAAGCTAATGATTCAATCTTCTGGCTTTAAGCCTTCTAGATGTTACCTATTACTTCAAAATTATGCTCATTTCCTTAAACCCAGGCCTCTCCTCTCTGTTCCTCTCTCCTCCTTCCTCCCTACAATTGGACTCATAAAACATGAAGTGGGAGCAGAAGGAATGCACTCAGAGAAGAGCTAACTATTTCTAAGTATATTTGGAAAGTGAATACATATTTTGTCATGTCATATATAACTAATTTATTTAAAAAACATCTATGTGGAAGACATTTAAATATAGAATTATTTGGCCATGCAGACATCAGACACAAGAATGCCGGATTCTGTCACATCCCTAGTTATAAAAAAAAAATTCAGTCCTGATACATTTAACAACATGGATGAATCTCACAAGACATCATGCTGAGCAAAAGAAGTCATTTACAAAAGAAAACATACTTTATTACTCCTTCTGTATGAAATTTCAGAACAGACTAAACTAATTATGGTGATAGAAACCACACTAGTAGTTGCTTGGGGTACGGAGTTGGGGGAGATTGATAGTAAGAGGCATAAGGAAGCTCTGGGGCTGATGGAAAAGTTTTATACCGTGGTTGCGGTTAACAAAAGTTACACCGTATACACACACACAAACACACTACATATATATATACAGAGAGAGAGAGAGTGTAACTGCTGAAATATATACTTTTTTTGCCAAAAGTCAACTATATTTAAAATGTATGAATCTTATGTACAGAAATATACTTCAATAAAGGTATAATTTGGTGTAAAAAAGATTCAGGTTAAATACAATCACACTGTTGATTTATATTAATCTCTAGTCCATTTTGACACTTAGTTGGTCATCTCTGATCTAGATTGTTTTGTAGTTGCATAATTTTTTCCTACAGTATCTTATAGCTCCTTTTAAATAAATATAATAACATACTCTAAACATACGTAATATACTTCACTGTCATTGTGTAAAATATTATTTTATGAGAGTAGTTACTCATTAGGGTTATTTACTACCTAAAGGCACATAATAACAAACATCTTTAAATAATCTAGACAACTGCTTAAATAATTAATTTACGAATCATAGGTTTGAAATGGAGTGAGAAGGGAGTGAGGTGATAATTGTGATTTCTTCTATATGTATACAATATACATATACAATATACAGATACCTACCTAATTTCATACATACAAAACAATTTCATGAAAGCCTCATGTAACTTCTATTAGTACAAATCAAATTATATCTTAAATGAAGTAGTACTTGATCAATAAAACAATTCTGTGTCAAATTTTAATAGGTCAAGATTACTACATGATTTACTTTTTAAGGAAATACTACTGTAACATTTGGAAGCTGTTCAAAATGTGTCATAGTACAAATCTCCTCAATATAGCCAACCTAATTCACAACAGTGCCATGAGAATCAGAATTACTACTACCTTATATGAGATTCCTACTCCAGGAATCAGCAAACTATTATCTATGGGCCAAATTGAGTCCACTGCCTGCTTCTGTAAATAAAGTTTTATTGGAATACAGCCAAACACATTCATTTACAGATTGTCTGGGGCTGCTTTTACCCTACCATGGTGGCGTTGTGCAGTTTGCAACAGCAACCATAGGGGCGGCAAAGCCTAATACATTTACTATCTGCCCTTTATAGAAAGTCTGCCAATTCCAACCTATCCTACAAGTCTCACCATAAAGGAATTTAGGGAAGTCTAGGCACTGCTACCAATAAAACAAATATAGTGCTTTTACAAATGGAAAACTAAACAAATAAAAAACTATGTTAAAATACTTCATGTATTTAAACCCACCAGAAAGTTAATACGAAAATCAAAATGAATGTCTTCCTTCCAATAGTCTTATTTATTATAAAAGTTTCTTCATAAAACATGTTAGAATACAATAAAACTTGTTTTACAATGTCATTTGTAAGATTATTTGACTTTTAATCAGATGTTTAACATTTTTCTAATTATAACATTTATAGAAAAATTAAACAATTATTGGTAGATATTTGATCAGCATCGTCAAGCAGAAATTACTATACATATCAAAAACTGAGACATAAACGCAACTGCAGACACATTAGTGAATGAAATTTCCTTTCAAATGCAGTGAACTATATAGTCTTAAACAGAGTACCTTTTTTTCCCAACTAAATCTGCTTTCCTCAAAACTGTATAAGTTTGTAATTACTTTATGTTTGTCCCTATGGTCTCTGCAAAAACAAATTTTGATTACTTTTTTTTTTTTTACCTTGAGATCACGGTACACAATCTTTCCGGAATGTAGATAGTCCAAGGCAGAGACAATTTCTGCACCATAGAAACGTGTACGGTCCTCAGAGAACACCCGCTCTCTCGACAAATGGAAAAACAGCTGCAGGGTAAACAGCAGGGACAGGATTGTAATAATTACTGATTTAGTGGGGGAAATTAACACAAACATAAAACACCTCTCATCACCATATTGTGATGATAGATAGTCTACTCTCAGTGGACGCTGCACACTCTTAGACGGCAGCTGGCTTATCTTTTCCAGGTTTCCAAGGGGAAACCGCGAGCTGTTAAATCAGCGTTTTAATCAATATACCAATCTTGTTTAAGGCATTCTGCTTGCTACCCATTTAACCTTCAGTTACCAGAGGAAAAAAGTAGCCACCATCAGACTGTGATTTCCCCTTTACTACGCTGCCGCTTCGCTCTTCCATGGATTAAGTATGGAGACGTTACTAAAATAAATGAACACAAGCTAGATGGAACATTCTTACTAAATTATTTACCTTTGATATCAAAGAAAGGACTGCTGATTTGCTGAAACTGACTTATTTAAGCTTGTTACATTCTATAATACAATTTTTGATCCAGCATATCACGAGAAATACTTTCCAAGTTCAAATCAACATTTTCTACAGTGAAAAATTTAAGGCTTTAAAATTTTCATTTATTTTAGTAATGCCCAAAATGGACTGAGAAGCTTCCATTATTCCTTTTATAGTTCTCAATGTATATTCTTTCCATTTTCAATAATAAACTACGATGCCAACTTTTTTTCATATAATCACTTAAAACTATACGCCTATCCATTTCCTAGTTAACCACTTAAAAGATACACCATTCAATAGTCAGCAAATATTTACTAGGATTTACCACGACCAACCACCCAGCTCTTCATTTTAAAAAACTACAAATCTTATCTCTCTTAAACAACATACAAGGAGGAGGAGCAGGTTTCAGGGGCTAAGAATTGACTATTGACCTTTGTTGTTGAAATCCACCAAGAACAATGAGAGATTATTTACAGTGCTGAGCACATTGCCAGGTATCTTGGTAGATACTCAGTATATGTCTGTGATGAAAGAAAGGAACCAACCAGTCAATGTGCCCTTGACTGCAAGATCAGAAATCATTCCTCCACATCTTCGCATGGATCACTGACTCTTAATGCTTCTACAAGATTGGTGAGAATCATGGTTAACCGAGATTTGTTCCGCACACAACAAATCATAATCTCCAGTAACATAAAATGGGTTCCCTACAGATTCCTCCCTCCCCTTTCCCACCCCCACTTAACAATCTATTATTGTTTTATCATAAATGTTATGCATGACCCATGTTATGGGGGCGATGGGGAAAGGAGGGAGGAAGAGAGAGAGCGTAAGAGAAATATCATCTATTGTCAAACACAAAGACTAGCACAATACTAATAATACTAAAACTAAAATATTTGGCAGAAAGTCTCTAAACTTTAATGTTCCCTAGCATATTGTCATATTTTATCAAATCTAAGACGCTACTCATTGGGACTGCATCATCATTTTATGTAACACCAAGAAAGAAAAGAAAGTTGTTAATTATTAGGAGAACTATGACACACCACCTACAATAAAAGGCATTCTGATTACAGAAATATTAAATGCATCTTACAAATGATCAAATACAGTATGTCGAAATCTAATCAATTTATAGAATTACTCAGCGATATTTCTGAAAATTCATTCATTTTATATAGGCAGATACATATTAAATACTATCAACACATCACCATCCTAACAAGGACAGGGAGGAGAAAGAAATACGGATCCATCAGGAAAACCATTCTGAAAAATTTCCAGGTCCAAATAATTTCTGCCAGGCAAAATATCACTAACTGTGAGGAAGGAATCCTGAGAGCTCTATGTGGAGTTATGGTAGTCTTCTATGCAATGAAAACAGTGATTAGGTTTCTAAGTTTTCTTAAAAGAATGTCAAGCCTCCCACTCACTCATCTACTTTACAAGAGATATGGATCCTCCCTAAATCAATATAATATATGCAGGATTCTAGATCTTTATTTAGACCATATATATCTTCAACTTGCCTGCCAGCCAATTTCTATAAAAATATGAGCTAAAAATTATATTTAAGGGGAAGAATTCTATTTATTTCTCAATCTGCTGCTATCTGATGTGTGTGTACCCTTACTACTTCATAGAACTTATTCTCGTTAACCAACAACCTCTTAACTGACAGATCCAGCAATCTATTTAAAGTCTGTGCCTCTTCTTCCTGTTCTGGAGCTTAAGACATCACCTACTGCCCTCTCTTTCCTGAAAGGTGTTCCTTGACTTTGGTACACAACTCTCTCCTAATTTTCTTCCTAACTCTCTAGTTAGTCCTCCTCAGTTCCCAGTTGGCTCTGAACCAACTTCCTAATTCAGTATTCATTTAGTGAGCATCAATTATTTTAAAGTCACTGTGTTGGGAACTGGGGAAAGAAAAAGAGGGCATACAATGATGATTAAGACATACTCTCTTATGTTTACAGCACTGATTGGGGTGATGTTCTCATGAGTGTACGCTCATCTCCAAACTCATCAAGTTGTACCTATTAAAAATGTACAGCATTTTGCGTATCCGTCATACCTCAATAAAGTAGTTTTTAAAAAAGGAATCTCTGCCACTAAGCAGTTCTAACCCAATGAAGGGGACACATATATTGACAAAAAAAAAAAAAAAAAAAAAGAGGGCTGTGATAAACTTTATAAATAAGACATTAAAAATATTTTTGAAGATAAAGAGCAATTAATCTGCACTGGGATGATCTGGGGAGACTTCACAGATAAGGTAACATCTCACCTAAGTTTGAAAGAATGAGATTTTCCACAAATGAAAAGTGTAAGGGAAAACTACAAAAAAATAGGTACCCGAGTTTTATCCATCTCTGTAATTCTAACACAGCCTAGCATAGTATGTGTATACTGTAGGTAATTAGCATCTGTAGAAAGCATTAGTAGTGAAGAGAAAGGGCAGTTGAAAAAGAATACACATTCAGAGCAATGACAGAATTTAAGCAAAAAGAAAAGAAAAAGATGAGGCCAGATTCTTTAGGACTGTGACTGCCATGACATGAATTTTATTCTATAGATAAGGAGTGTGAAAGAGTTTAGTTTTACAACAAAATGTCCTGAGAATTATCACCGCAACCTAATGTTTTAAACTCAATTATCTTTTTTTCCTACAAATAATGCTTATAAAATTTTAGTCATTCTTTTGTAATTGTAAAAGATTGGCTATCTGGAGAATAATAAAATATGTTTAATATGGGTCTCATTAATTTCAATGATTAGATTCATTATCATAATATCGATGGAGCTTGGAATCTGAATAACCTAAAGACAACGAATTAATTAAGCAAGAAGACATGGCAGTCTGCGCAATAATGCTGATTAACACACCCCATGGGTATACAAAAAGATCCAAGAGAAAAAGAATGGCTCTAGCTCACCTACAGGGAAACTAATCAAAAATACCATGCCATGCAACTGAAATAGTATGAGTTATACTATAAAATATGCATTAATCTACTCTTATAGAGTTAAGGTATTTATTCTTACATGTATCAGTAATTCTTATTAATCATCTTCCAGATAATGCTTATCTTTTTCACAATTTTCACTCAGTGTGCATTTGACACAGAAAAGTTAATGCAAAGCTAATTACATTTAGTTTTTAAAGGTTGTTTCAGAATGAGTGAGATAGACATGAGATGCAAATATGAAAATGCCATATCTTAATGACATGGTTCAAAATACAATTTCCTTAAAATATAAATTAAATCCCTAAGATGCTAAAAGAGAACTGAAAAGCATCTAAAATAAAGGTTGCACTGAAACAGCTGTTTGGTGGTAAGTGTGTTAGCTATACATTATAGGCTAAATGCCTCAAGCCCTATTTCTCTACTTCTCTCTTTTAACAAGTCTGAAAATGTAACCAGAATTCTAGATCACCAACTAGGTGCTTGATACTAGAAAAACTAGCCTGTAAGCTAGCAATTTTTAAAGTAATGCAAGGCAAGAAAATTAAGTACATTTTCTGGGATTAAAATACCACCTAATAAAAATATTTAATTATGTGGTACATATAAAAAAGTTGTTTTAAAGAAAATAACCATTGTGATTTTATTTTTAAAAAAACTCAGCAAGCTAGGAATACAACAGAACTTCTTCCACTTGATAAAGGGCATCTTTGAAAAACCTACAGCTAACAACATATTAATAGTTAGTAGTGAAAGTGTGAATACTTTTGCCCTAAAATCTGGTATAAAGCAAGGATATCTGCTTTTACCTGCCTTTTAGCATTGTTCTAAAGGTCCTAGACAGTTTAGTAAGGCAAGAAAATGCATACAAATTACAAAAGAGGGAGTAAAACCATCTTTGTTCTTACATGACATGACCATCTACACAGAGAAACCCACCATATTTATCAAAGACTACTCAAACCAATGAGTTTAGCAAGGATGCCTGATGCATGGCTAGTAAGTAAACATCGATTGTATCTCTATATATTAGCAAGAAACCATTAGAAATTGAAATTTTTAACAATGATAAACCATTTATGAGAAACAATTATGAAAAATAATTACAAATTTTCAAGAATAAATGTAACAAAAATGTTCAAGATTGTACAATAAAAACTACATAATATTGTTGAAAGAATCTAAAGTCCTAAATAATGGGAAAAGATATACCATGCTCATGGATCAGAAGAGAACACTGCTAACGTATCAATTCTTCCCAAAGTGATCAATAGATTTAACACAATCACAATGAAAATCCAGTAGGACTTTATGTAGAAAAATCAACAGTCTTATTCTATAATTTATATGGAAATGCAAAAGAAACAAAAGATATCTGATTTTAATACTCTAAAGCAAAAGTGTAATAAACTGAAGGCAGTGTGGTACAACTGTAAGGATGGACAGCTACATTTATAGATCAATGTAACAAAATAGAATCCAAAAATCAACCTACACATATATAGTTGATTTCTGACAAGGTAGCAGGGTAATTCAATGGAAGAACAGTTTTTCAACAAATATGCTGGAACAATTAAATATCCATTTGCTTTTATTTCAGTATATTATAGGGTACAAATTATAAATGTTTAGGTTACACATATTGCCTTTGACCCACCCTTTAAGCACATCCATCCCCAGAAGGTGCGCACGGCACCCATTAGGTGTGAATACACCCGCCTCTCCTCCCCCTCCCACCTGCCCAATGCCCGATAAATGTTACTACATGTGGACATAAGCGCTGATCAGTTAATACCAATTTGATGGTGAGTACATGTGGTGTTTGTTTTTTCATTCTTGGGATACTTCATTTAGGAGAATGGGCTCCAGCTCTATCCAGGATAATACAAGAGGTGCTAGATCACCACTGTTTTTCTGTGGCTGAGTAGAACTCCATGGTATACATATACCACATTTTGCTAATCCACTCATGTATTGATGGGCACTTGGGTTGTTTCCACATCTTTGCAATTGTGAATTGTGCTGCCATAAGCATTCCAGTGCAGATGTCTTTTTTATAAAATGTCTTTTTTTTCCTTGGGTAGATGCCCAGTAATGGGATTGCTGGATCAAATGGTAGGTCTACTTGTAGCTCTTTGAGGTATGTCCATATTGCTTTCCATAGAGGTTGTACTAGTTTGCAGTCCCACCAGCAGTGTATGAGTGTTCCTATCTCTCCACATCCACGCCAACATTTATTGTTTGGGGACTTTTTGATAAAAGCCATTCTCACTGGAGTTAAGTGATATCTCATTGTAGTTTTGATTTGCATTTCCCTGATGATTAGAAATGTTGAGCATTTTTTCATGTTTATTAGCCATTAGTCTGTCTTCTTTTGAAAAGTTTCTGTTCATGTCCTTTGCCCACGTTTTTTAATGGGGCTTTTGCAAAAACAAACAAACAAAAAAAAAAACTTTGACCTTTGACCCTTATATAGCCCCTATATATGAAAATTAACTTGAAATGGGTCACAGACATAAATGTAAGAGTTAAAACTACTAACACTTCTAGAAAAAAGCTAAGGAGAAAATCTTAATAAGCGAGTTAGGAAAAGATGTTTTTAAATTAAACACAAAATTTATAAATCATAAAAGAAAAATTGATAAATTATATTAATAGTTCACCTAATTTAAAAGTCTGCCCTTCAGAAGATACTGGTTAGAAAGCCTATCAGTGGTTTCCAGGGTGGGAGTGACAGGAGGGAACAGACTGTCAAGGGGCAGGAGAGACTTGTGATAGAAACATTCTATACCATGACTGTGGCAATGGTAACTAGTTTATACAGCTGTCAAAACTCACTGAATTGTACACTCAAAATTGATCAATTTTATTGAATGTAAATTATGCATAATAATGCTTATTATAATAGATTAAAACAGAAATATATACAGGAAAAAAAATCCCGCTTACGAAACGAAAAGGCAAACTATAAAATGGGAAAAAAAACTTACAAAACATATATATGATTAAGCACTTATATAAAATATATAAAGAAGTCTGATAACTCACCATTAAGAAGGAAACTAATTTGAAAAGCAGACAAAAGATTTTAACAGATACTTTAAAAAAAGAAGATATACAAATGGAAAATTAGAACAAGAAAAGATGTCCAGTATCGCTAGTTATTTGAGAAATTCAAATTAAAGCTATACGGTACTATTATGTAACCACTAGAATGGGCAAAATTTAAAAGTATCACCATGCCAAGTGCAGTGATGATTTTGCATTCCTGGGAATGCAAAAATGGAAGTCAATTTAGAAAACAGTTTGGTAGTTTCTTACGAAGTTGAACATACCAATGACACAAATTGCATTTCCAGGTATCTACCCAAGATAATTAAAGAATATATGTTCACACAAAGATCTGTACTGAAACATTCACTAGAGCTTTTTTCCTAATAGGCCCAAGTTGCAAAGAACCCAAATGTCTATCAAGTGGTGACCGTATAAAACATATTATGGTACATCCATACCATGGAGTAAAGCCACAGAAACAAGCTACTGATACATGCAATAATATGAATGAAATGAAAAAGTATTATGCTAATTGAAACATGCAGAACACAAAAGACTATATCCTGTGTTTTCCTATTGTAGTTTTTAATATTTGAATATTATCTTGTGTCATTGTCCTGTTTTTCTTCCTTAGGGTCTTGAATTACATGTATGTTACTTCCTCTGTTTTTACCCTCTTGAAAAGCTCACTCTGGGGTAAGCCGGCCTCGGTGTATGAAGTCTGACTGCCCTGGAATTACCATGCTGCGCCATGAGCACACGGAGAGGAATCACAGAAACAGAGAGATGCCTGGTCAACCCCTGCGGCTCCAGTCGCCTCTCCCGAGATTTCAGATTCATAAGCAAGTAAGCATTGTAGATGTTGACGCTAGTCAAGTCTCTGATGATTACTTTAGATGCAGTGAGATATTCGTTTAATGATTCACTTTAGGAAACTGGCCTGGAAACACTATAAAATTATATACTAAATAATTATATACTAAAATACTCTTACCTCCCACCCCACACTCCTGCATAAAAAAGAAAAAAGAAAGAAAAAATACTCTCAACTTTATTTTGCCTGAACTTTAGATGCTAATGTGAATAATGAAATGTATTTTTACTGGCTCGGGAATCTTTGAAAAAGCTTTGGGTGAAATCAATAGAATTCTGATATAACCTGTATATTAATAAATAAAATAGCAAAGAAATTAGCTTGTCAGACTCCTGACAATAAAGTTATTTAAACTTTATTCAATTAAAAAAATCATTATGAATATGAAATACTTTTAATTTAAAAATTACCCAAATCACACCTCCATAAATTAGTAAGGAGAACCAGAATGCTGACTGGTGGTACTTTTGTCTTTTATGAATTTAAAATGAGATGATTTTGGTTCCAAAATGCCAGACAAATACTAAGAAATCTGAGTAAGTATGATAGGATCTCAAGAATGGCATGAAACTAAAAGTGATACACAAAAAATAAATTTTATAAAAGAAATGAATATAGAATGTCTAATGAACTTTGGACAAAAATAATAAATAACCGAAACTGTTATCAGTACCTACATAAAGAAGACAGAAGAATGTGAAGAATTTATCAGATCAGTAGCATTTTTACATGATGATTTTCCTTTATTCCCCTAATGAATCTCTAACTTCCAGGAAATTTCAGCCTTGTGAGAAATTTCAGAGGTCCAAGTTACAGGCCTGAATGAAATAAAGCTACGAGTAAGATTCTGGGTAAGAGTCCCAGGACTCTGTAACCAAACTAGACAACAACACCTTCATCAATTTTCAGTTTACTTTTTTCCCCAGGATATTTTTCCGCTTCTCATGTAAATTTACTAACACCTAAGGTATACAAAGAGAGTGGCTTGGATATATTAGCAGCAGTGTTATTGATCACATTATTAGACAGATTTTACAATCAGTGCTACTAATGCTAATTTCCTGTCCACCAAAGTTGCACTGAACTCACTCTCATAATCCTGCTCTACTGGGCTCCAAACCAACTCTTGCATGTTGTGTATTACAACCAAGGTGCACACCTTGCACCAACCCCAAAAAGGGAAGATGTGTGGAACTCTGCTTAGGAACTACTGGATGTCAGAGCCAATGGGCCTTTCTCAGTTGTTATCTTACAGGATTTGCTATCCTCTCTTATACTTAATCTCTCCTTAACATCTAAGCCTTCTCTCGTCTGGCTCCTGCTGCCTAGGACCTTCCTCAGGCTTCTCTTATCACCAACATGTCTTACTGTCACATCTCCAGGCGCCACTCTTGGCCACTGATGTTCCAGTTCCACATACTTTTCTCACACTGAGCCTTTCTTCATGTCTTTGGTTTCAGCAGTTCTGGTGACACCGATCTGTATCTCTGACCTACCTCTCCCACCTCCCTGACACCCCCACTGGGCACCTCACAAAAAGGATGACCCTCAAGAGCAACTTCTTCCTGTGTTTCCTATTTTCATGAATAGCCCAGTGTCCACAACTCCCTAAGCAGCGAATCAAAAAATTAAACGATATTTCTCTGTACATTTAAGTCATTAGATCCCAGGGATTTTAGAATCTAAGTATCACTAGAATTTAATTCCTTCTCACTCGAACTACCTCAATTAACGACCTCATCATTTTTATAGCTGAATGACTGAAAACCTCCCGACTATCGCAGCCTCCCAAGTATTTTCCTTGCTCTCACTTCTGTCCTCTCTAATTCAAGCTCTGTGTCGCTGCAAAGCATTCTTTCTAACATTTCTTCATGGAAATTCTTCCATGATGCTCCACTGCCTTCAGAACAAAATCTACATGACTTGGGAACGAAGCTGTGCCCTAACGTGCCCTGACTACCTGTTGAGACTCTTCTGTCCTTCTGCAGAGCTTCAGACGTTATCCACACTGTGCTATATTGGGGGTGGGACTTGCATACTCCAGCACATTCTCCATGTTCTATTGTATTTGTGTAGGAATTGCCCGCCTTCCAATCCTTACTGATGTAATGCATCCTTAAGTTACAGTTATCCTTAAGTCTTAGCTTAGCAATCACTTTAAGAGTTTCCTACCCTGCCATCTTCTGCTTTCCTTTCCTCTCTTCCTTCGAGATTAATTCAAGTGCTCACTGTGTGTCCCCCAGCACCAGTATTATCACACCAATAATGGTACTATACTGTATCATTGCTCTCATCTTGAGGTCATTCTGTGAATACACTCATTGAGAAGAATGGCAGAATTATTTAAATCAATTAATTAATGGATCTATCTCAGCTATATCCTGCTGAGACCATTTCTTTGAATTTATATAAATTATATGCAATTATGATGCGAATCCATTGCACCGATATACCCCTAAGAAGGCAGTGCTGGTTTTTCACAACCAGTATTTCTCTTCCAATCCACCTCCATCGAGATTTTTTTTAACACTTTAAATACAGTCATGTGTTGCTTAATGACGAAGACACGTTCTGAGAAACGTGTCATTAGGTGATTTCGTCACTGTGCAAACATCATAGAGTGTATTTACACAAACCTAGATGGTACAGCCGGCTACACACCCAGGCTACATGGTATACCCTACTGCTCCTAGGCCGCAAACCTGTATAGCATGTTACTGTCTTACAGGACCACTGTCGTATGTGCTATTTGTCACTGACAGAAATGTTATGCGGCACGTGAATGTCATATTGGCAAACACACAGCAAGCACGGCCAAGAGCATGCTAACTCCTATCTCAACTGTTATATTTATATTTCATGATAAACATCCCAGAGTACAGACTAAAAGGATGCTATTGCTAATTAAAAATCAATGGACAATAAGTGAATTGAGTAAAAACTAGTCACTTCAATGGGCCCCCTAAAGAAGCCTATCTCAGGGCAAAAACTGGATATAAAGATTTGACTGTGCTTCAGTTTGGGTGAGCACTACCAGTCTACCAGAGCTCGCTTACAACCAGCCAGCATTCGTGTGCTCACGTCTCTTATATATCACACAGACACTACCCAGTGGTAAGTTATGCTGTATGTGTGGTTCTGCTAGTGTGGATTGTTTGTGTGTGTTTATAGCTTCCTTTATTTTAATTCTCTCCCACCATTTCAACCTTATTTCAAAAATATAACTACTATGTTTAGTACTATTTTCTACAGCCATTAAGTTCCCTGCATTTCTAGGAAGCATCCCTGGGTAGACTAAATGGCAACGTGAACCTAAAGCAAAACCAAAATTAAGTCACCATAAGGATATACATAGTGATCATAGATTTCCTCCCCAGCAATGATAAATCAAAAAGTGAAATAGCCCTATTATGTTTCAAGAACTAAAGCACTATTTTAAAGTACATTTGCTAATCTAAAAGAATAAAACATCAGGATAGTAACTATGTAAAAACTCCATTTTTTATTAAAATTGCTAAATATAAATAAATAATTTTCATTTTTGCTTCCTCCATAGATATAGCAATGTTGCAATTACCTAAGCATTTTAAAATTATATATATCACATATACAATCAATCCACCTGCTTCAAAACATTAAATTTAGTCCTTATCTTTAAGCCCAATTCCAAAACAAAAATTCTGGGGGGAAAAAAAAAAAAAGATGACATGCCAAACAAGAGAAATAATGTAGGAGTATTAATGCTAAAGAAAACCATCTGGTTAATCTGAAAATCTGCTTTTGTGTGTCTACTTTTTTCAACAATCATCAATTAATCTTATAAATTCTCTCAGTGTAGAATAAAAGTGCAGATGCCAGCTAGAGCCTTCTAGGAAGCTTTTCTTCATTCCACCATGCAGAAATCTCCTCTCTCCCCTCTGAAGTCCCACAGCTCTTCAACTTACTTCTGATACAAGTGATAATTATCACTTTACGTTTAGTATAATTTTTGTATCTTATTTTCCCAACTAGACAATAAACTCTTTGAGGGTAAGATCTATGTTTAATCCTGATTTGTATGCCCTACAATATCTATCACAGTGCTTTGCACAAAGACTTACTAAACATGTATTTTATTTTATAAATACAAAGGTACATTCTCCTGAATTTACATTATCAGTTTTTCCAAAATGAACTATTTACTGAATTATAATTTCTATTTTTCTTTTCTTGATTAAATTTCAAAACTATAAAACTACAGTCATGTTACTCTATGTAAGAGAAGAGAAAACTCAGCCACAATGTACCTATGGACTACTGTTCACTTGAATTTAAAATCAGTAAAATAACTTTTCACAAATTTCACAGAAAGCCTACCGGAGGAAGGACTTTGTAAAACATAATAAATCTTATATGTGTGGTTTTCGAAATTTAACAACATGACTTCAAAAACATACTTGGGGTAAAACTTTTACATTTAAACATATAGAAAAAGGAGAGCATGAATTATGCTGTCCAATATATAAAAGGAGTTATATAAAAACAATCATTACATCTCATTAGAAATTATTCAGTTCCCATCTATTCAAGAGCTGAAAGAGCTATACAAATACCTATCAGGAAACGGAGAACTGCTGTATTATAACTTGTATTTTTAAGGAATGTCTTTAAAACAATGCAAACACTACCATGCAAATGCAGGGTTTGGCTTGACTCACCTCTCCGCCATTAACATATTCCATCACAAAACACAAACGGTCTTTTGTCTGGAAGGAATATTTCAAGGACTTGAAATGAAAAAGAAAAAATGTTATATTATAACCCTACATTCTCATTGCTATAATGGTACCAAAAATAGAACATTTAGAAATAGTAAGCATGATTGATAAAATGAATTGTTATTGTTCCTTAAGAGTCTGTTTTCTTTACTCAAGAATGCTCTAGAGTTTATGAGAAACATAAAACAAATTTTATTTAGCTCAGCAATAGGTATTACGATGAGAAAAATGAAAATGAAAATTTCAAATAAAAGTAAACTTAGTGATTCTGGTGAGTACTCTCAATCTATTGTTCCATCTATTTGAAACTGCACTGGTCCTCAAAGTTCTAATCCATGCAACCTCAAAGTATGGCCTACAAATTATTCTAGTTGAAGTTCCTTAAGAGTACAGTTACAGTTATTATATTCGTATTTCTAGTATAATTTCAATATCACTTTTTGCATACTGGGTGCATAACATGACCCAACCCAACAGAGTTGGTCCATGTAATTTTATAGGTTATAAAAAGATATGAAAATGCTATCTTACTACTTGACAATAAGCACAAAAAAGTAACAAAGTTACTTTTGTATTATATGTAGTGATAACTCTAAAAATGTCTACTTTAGACAATCTTAACAATTTAAAGGGTTCCACTTTTGAAAGTGTAGCTATTATTTTTAATATCCAGAAACATACAGAAACTTTACAAATTATCCCTTTATTACAAGGAATCTAAGAACAGGACTAAAAAAAATCAATTTGTTTCAAAAAAAAAAGTTATATACATATAAATCATAGTTTTGTATTATATATTATAAATCCAGTATTCCTGTATTTCTTGTAGTGCTGTGTCCCTCAAAGAAGTCTCATTTCTATAGTGAGCCTCATAAAATATATACAATAAAGATTTCTTTCTTTCGTATTTGAAAAAACACTGCCTGATCATTAGTATTTATCAGAAGCCAATAAACAAAAGAAAGATAACATCTTTACATTTAATATTAAGAAACTTTAAAAAATCTACCATTTTCTCCATGATTTCCTTGAAATGCCACAGGTAATCTATTAGTTCTATGATTTATTTTTATTTTTTTTAATGGCAATGAGATTCATGGGAGCAAAAAAGAAAAAAGTCTCAAAAAGGTAACAGATGTATAATGGGAGTGATTATAAATTCACACATATTGTAAAAATCCATACATTCCAATAATTTCAAAGAAATTTGACTTAGGGTCTTTCCACAAAGAAAATGGCTATTTTAAATAGTATCTAAATGAATGTTATTGAAAATGTAATTTTTCATATGACAGAATTCCCTTAAATTTAAAATGTTATAACATCCGTCCCCTAGTCACTTACTGTCAAAAAGGGATGTCTGGTGTTCTTTAACACTCTGCTTTCAGTTAGTGTGTGCGCCACTTCATCCTACAAAAGAAAAAAGCAACCCTTTAACATATGTTCTGAGCACTAATTATACAAAATTTACAAAATATAATACAAAAATTTCACTATTTCTCTAAAATCAGAAGAGGTGAAACCCAGAGGTAGAAAAGGATTTACTAACATAGTAGCATGCTTCCTTTATTGTTCAGCTTCCCCTCCCCCCCAAAACAAAACAAAACAAAACAAAAATCAAAATAATGATTTAATTCAGATAGCTGTAAGGTATGAACTCTCATAAACTCACTCATACTTAATCAAAGCATATCAATAATGATACACAAAAATCAACCAAAAATTATCAGGGACACAGAAAATGAAATACTAAGATTTCCCCCTAAAAGGGAATGTCTTATCAGCTAATATTTCAGCTTGAGTAATTAGTGTTTCCATGTTTGTAATAAATTTTACTCAGTGGGATATAAAGAATATAATTCACAATAAAGACCACAGAATCTGTAAGTCTCCTACTTTAAAAAATCAGGTATTAAAGAGAAGAAAAGAATACACATATAATATTTATTTCTCAATTATACATTTTAAAAATAGAAAGGAACAGAGTATAAAAAGTTATCTTTTGCTTGTGGCTTTTTAATGTGCTTCTTTAATTTTTAAAAAAAAATCATTTCTTTATATATTTCTCTGTTCTTTATATATTTCTCTGTTATCAAGGCTGGCCTCGAACTCCTGGGCTCAAGCGATCCTCCTGCCTCAGCCTCCCGAGCAGCTAGGACTACAGGTTTAATGTGCTTCTTTATAAAAAGGTCGTGACTCTCATACTCTTGGTGACAATTATAAAATGTGGCTGTATTTCAAACCCAAAATAAACTAAGAATGTATTTCCCCAGTTTTGTACATAAATCTTGACATCAAAAGCAAACTAGGAAATATTTTCTTCAACATACAAAGACGTGGAAAAAATGTTTCATATTTCAGAAGTAACACCATCTTAAAGAAAGGAAAGGAAGCTGCTAAAACTAACATAGCATCTCTGTTCTTTGCTTCCAGCAAGATTCTAAACAAAGCGCTTGCTGGATCTGTTTCCTAACACTGTCAGCAAATCAAAATTAGATTATAAGACAGACACGAAGACCAAAACATCAGGACACTGCAATGTATTTGTTATCTTTATAAAATCATTTGACCTTTAGTTAGACCTAGAAAATAAATGAGAAATAAATTAACCAAGGAAGTGAAGTTCCCAAAACTGTTCCAAGAGGGTCAGGCCAATTAATTATGTCTGAACAGAAAGTAAAGTGTAATTAACAACACAGTGTGTAGAACAGTGAAGCAAAGCATAACCATGAGACCACTACAGTCTTGTTTTATAGGAGCCAGTTTTAAGTGCTCAAACAACTTGACAGCCACTGTCATATACTCTAATTCCTAAATTAATTAGAGTAATAGCAAACATTTTAATACAAATTAAATCAGAAGCAGAAATGATACCAGAAGTGATTTCTATACCCACAGTGCCTAGCATAATGGTTAGCATAGAGCAGATACTTAATAAATGTCTGTTGAACTGAACTGTTTATCACAGGAATGAATTCCATGTCGTCAGGTATGTGGGAGTTCAATCATTCAATCATCCATTCATCCATTCATTCCTTCAACAGATGTGCAACAAATACATTTTGGCTATTGTTCTACACATCAGAGACAAGGCACTAAACGAAGCAGACAAACGTCGCTGCTCTCATGGAGCTTTTGTTCTAGTCAGATGATGATCAGTGTTAACAGAAAAACACAAAGCAAAGAAGGGGACATCGCAGTTAATGTGCATCACGTGATGAACAGAAATACATTATTAAGCATTAAAAAGGGAGCTATCTTGTGATATTCAGAACCAAACAAAATAAAATCACTGATGTGCACTTACTAAACTAAGAACGGCACAGGTATAGCGTGGTTTAATAAAAAAGATAAGATCCCTTTGATCATGGAATTTACAGGTGAGTAGACAATATCCAACATAAATGATTATTATACTATTAATAATTCTGAGAAGTGGTATTAAGGAAAAAATGGAGGTTATGGACTTTGGAAATGAGATTATAAAGGAAAACCAATGCTACCGGAAGAGTGCAAGTTTGGTAACGGGATGGAGAGGGAGAAGGAAGTATCATAATTTGATTTATGTTTTAAAAGTCTACTCATGTTCTTCTGAAAAGAACAGCAAAAATCAGGAGACTACTACAGTATCCAGAAGAAAAATGAGCATGGCTTTGACTACAATGGTGGCAGCAGGAACAGGAAAAAGAGGGATAGTTTTGGGCTATAAAATTAACAGTAATAACATGAAAGTTCTATGCCTCCAGTGTGAAGGTGAACCAGATGAAATATTTCTTTCTAGGCATCCAGGAAGATAATCACAGAAGAGAGAACATTTGTTATGGTTTAGCATGTTAAGTGATCTGGGTCAGGAAATCAGGAACAGACTAAAGTATGAAAATCAATTGGGGCCAGAAAAGATATTTTAGTGCTTTGAATAATATTTCTGGGGGTATTTCATTTTATTTTGTTAAAACAAGCCCATCGCATATAATGGTTATTTTTCTAAATCACTTAGTAAGTTTCATAAGAGAAGACTGGTTTTTACAAAAAAAAAAAAAAATCTGTAATCTGAACACATCAAAGGAACCTAGTAAAGATGGATGGAGACAAAAGCTAAAACAATATTTCTTTAAGAATGAAACTGAAATACCACTACTTATCTTTCAGATACTGAAATATATTTGCTACCACATTTTACATCTGATCAGACACAATTTTTTCCCATTAATGCATATTTGATAGTACTGTATTTCACATACTAATTAGTTTCTGCTTTGAAGATAAGGTATGCACAAGCTCAAAAGTAAACACAGATGCCAATAATTTTTAATTACAGTTAAAAGCAACATGTCAAAACAAAAAGTTAAAAATAACAGTGATAAAACTTAGTGGCTAAAACAATGTGATGCTTTTTAAAACTGCATTCGTCGATCATAATTACAAATGAAGAGTTCTAGAAATGCTTGGGTATACCATGTAAGTATAATAATTTCTTTCATGAGAAAGCTTTTGAAATACAGAGTCACATATATTCACCCACGGTGAAATATGAGAGAGTTTTTAAAATCTTATTTCTTTCACAGAAGGAAGCTTTAGGGAAAGTGGGATTTTATTTCTTGAGGTCCCACATGAGGCAGAACAACAGTCCTCCTCCTCATACTTCTTTTCCCAGTCCTCTCCAATTATCGCTCGCCCTCTTCTACACACGATCGAATTATCCTTTCGTGTGCACCACTCACTACACTGCGGTAATGAGGTTATTTGAGGGGGATGAGGCAGAGGAGATGGCAAAGAAGAGGAGAAAAAGAACATCTCCACACCTCAGAGAGGCACACTGAGGGTGGATTCTCTTTAATTCCTGAACCAACTTGGCAAGTTTTATTATCCCATTTAACATAAGGAATCTGAGGTTCCCAGATGTTAAATTCCTCAAGATGCAGGTGAAAAGGTCAGTACTGATTTCACATCTAACTTCAACATGAAGGGTCATTTCCAGGTCACGAGACGGCCTCCCATCTTCAAACAACTTAGCATGTACTTAACTTAGGTACTGTGACTCTTCACTTTGTTTTCTCCATCTTGACCAAAAGTCCATAGTGACAGACTCTACCAGAAGCCAGTTGAAATCGAGACACTGTCGAAAGCATTTCCTTCATCCATCCAGCATGCAATGTTGTTTGACAGCACTTTACCCACAGAACCTCCTTCAAAATTGGAGTCAGTCCTCTCAATCCCGGCTGCTGCTTTATCAACTATGTTCATTTAATATTCTACATCCTTTGTCATTTCAGTAAGGTTCACACATTCTCCATCAGCAGATTTCATCTCAAGAAACCTTTTTTTTTTTTTTTGGTCATCCTTAAGAATTAACTCCTCATCCATTAATGTTTTATCATGTGGCTGCTGCAACTCAGTCTCATCCTCGCGCTCCGCTTCTAATTTTAGTTCACTTGTTATGTCTACGGCATCTGTAGTTACCTCCTCCACTGAAGGTTTGAGCCCCTCAAAGTCATCCGAAAGGGTTGGAATCAGCTTCCGCCAAACTCCTGTTCATGTGGATATTCTGACTGCCTCCCATGAATCACGAATGTTCTTAATGGCATCTAGAATGGTGAATCATTTTCAGAAGGTTTTCGATCGACTTTGCCCAGATCCATTAAAGGAATCACTACCTATGGCAGCCATAGGCTCACCACATGTATTTCTTAAATAGTAAGACTTGAAAGTCAAAACTACTCCTTGATCTACAGGACTGCAGAATGAATGAATCTCTTGGGATATCTCCATCAGAGCTCTTGGGTGACCAGATGCATTGCCAGTGAGCAGTATTATTTTTAAAGGAATTATTTTTCTGAGCAGTAGGTCTCCATAGTGGCCTTAAAATAGTCAGTCAACCATGCTGTAAACAGATGTGCTGTCATCCAGGCTCTATTCTTCCATTTCTAGAACACAAAGTCGATTTAGCATCAGCCTTAACAGCCCTAGATTTTCAGAATGGTAAATGAGCATTGGCTTCCAACAAGAGAGTTGGCCTATCCTTTGAAGCCAGGCATTGACTCCTCCTGTCTAGCTATGAAAAGTCCTAGATGGCATCTTCTTCTGATATAAGGCTGCTTCATTTACATGGAAAAATCTGTTTAATGTAGCTACTTTCATCAATTATCTTAGATCTTCGGGATAAGTTGCAGCAGCTTCTAAAGCAGCACGTGCTTCACCTTGTATTACTTTGCTATGGAGACAGGTTCTTTCCTTAAACCTCATGAACCAACCTCTGCTAGTTTCCAATTATTCTTCTGCATCTGCAAATCTCTCTGCTTTTATAGAATTGAAGAGAGTTAGAGCCTCGCTCTTAATCAGGCTCTGGTAAAAGGGAATGCTGTGGCTGGTTCGATCTTCTATCCGGACCACTCAAACCTTCTCCGTATCAGCAATAAGGCTGTTTCGCTTTCTTACCATTCGTGCGTTCACTGGAGTAGCACTTTTCATTTCCTCCAAGAAATTCTCCTTTGCATTCATAACCTGCCTAATGTTTGGTACAAGAGGCATAGCTTTTAGCCTGTCTCAGCTTCGGACATGCCTTCCTCAGTAAGCTTAATCATTTCTAGCTCTTGATTTGAAGTGAGACACACGCAACTCTTCCTTTTATGTGAACACTTAGAGGACAAATTGTAAGATTATTAATTGGCCTACTTTCGATATTGTGTTTCAGTAAATAGGGAAGCCTGAGAGGAGGGGAAAGAGGGGTACGGATGGTTGGTGACGCAGTCAAAACACACACGGTATTTATCTCACACAGGTGCCATTTGTGGTGCCCCAGAACAACTACTATACAATAGTAACAACGAAGATGACTGATCACAGATCAACATAAAAGATATGATGAAAAAGTTTGAAATATTGCAAGAATCACCAAAATGTGACACAAGAGACAAAAGTGACCACATGCTGTTTGAAAATGGCACTGATGGGTTTGCCTTATGCAGTGTTGCTACAGGCTGTCAATTTATAAAAATGCAGTATCTGCAACGTGCAACGAGGTTGCCTGTATTCCATTCCTTGCTCATGATCACTCCATTTCACTTTGCTTCATGTACGGACTATGTCTTTCCTGGATAAATATTTGTTTTCTTGAAGTTTCTAAATTATTTTTCCTTCCTCCTTTACTCTACCATTAGCCAACTTAAGCCAAATAATCTGATGGGAACTGTCTATTTATACTCATCTGTCGAGTTGGGATTTCTTTTCATTGCACTGAGTTTTAGTTCTATCATTTCATGGATCCCATCCCTGATTCTTTCTTGAATTTCCTTCTACGTTTTGCTAAAAATAAGTGTCACACAGTTTGGTTGTCATTCCTCTATTGGGAGAGGCAATCTGTTCTTGCCGTCTGAAAGCTTTTAAGCTCATCTTTCTGGCCTTGATGTTCAGAAATTTCCTAGCTAGAGTAGGGGAAATACAGGAGGGGCACAAAAAAAAAAGCGTAAGACACACCAAAGAAACAGGAAATTAAGATCCATTCAGAGGGGAAAAAAAACAATAGAAACCGTCCCTGTGAAAGAACAGATGGAGGACTCACTAGACAAAGACATCAAAAAAAAAAACATCTTAAAGGTGGTCAAGGAGCTACAAGAGGATGTGGCCAAAGCCAGGAAAACAATATATGAGCAAAATGTAAATATAAATAAAAACATCAAAAGAAACCAAAACAATCCCAGAGCTAAAAAGTATAATAACCGAAATTTAAAATTCACTAGAAGTGATCAGTTAATGTCACCAATAAAAAGACCTATGAACACCATAGGTCTCTGATCATCGGGATCCAAACCCCTGGTCTTGTCAGATTCCAAACTGTCACGGTGTTAATCATTTTGCTATAAACAAGCATACTTTCTTTTTTTTTTTTAATTTAAATTTTTTCTCTTTCATTGTCAAAGTCCTTCTCAACAAACATATTATCTTTTGAGAAATTAATAAATGGATTCGTTGGGGGGAAGCAAAAGGAACTACATCTCAATCAGAATATTCCATCATTTGTGAAATATACCAAATACTATACAATTAGGAAAGTGTAAGTAATTAGTGAGATAAAAAACAGTGTCTAATAAAATATTCTCAAGTCTGAAGAACAGAAATTAAATAATGGGGTCCAACTGAAGCTAGTATATAAAAGGAGAAATAGAATGGAACTGGTATATATACCGATGCTTGATATATAGTGGATGGTACTAATAATAGCAGCAAATATTTATAACAATAATATATTTCCATTTAATACTATTTTAATTTTAATGTAATTTTATTCAATATGTAATTTAATGTGTTATATTTAATGATGGCAAATATTATTACATTTATCTATTCATTTAACCCTGACAATAATCCTATGAGGTGGGTACTATTATAAGCTCCATTTTGCAGACGAGAAAATAAAAGCATAAAAAGTTGGGTAATTTATTTGGGATCATTTCCTAAGTGGCAGAGCCTACTGTACTGTACTACATCCCAGAAAATATCAGTTTAATAAATAATAAGTGCCAGGTACTATGCTAAATACTTTATATATCCTATTCTTCAAAATATTCCTGTCCAAAGGTTTTATTACACCAGTTTTACAAATGGAAAAAACTGAGGTTTTGATGGGCTTTCCAATATACTGCAGGATATTTAGCATGTTTGGCTCCTACCTGGTAACTGTCAGAATGGCCCCTCCCCTCACCGTGATAAGCAAGTATCACCCCCCAAAACATTTCCAAATGCTCCTACGGAAGCAGCACTCCCCTAAAACTTGGCTGTTAGAAGTTACTAGGTGGGATGGGACTCCAAACTTAATGTTCCTTCCCGTAAGAGACACTGACTTGTGAAGGAATTGAGATTGAAACAAACGTCCAAAGACAGGGGCACACACTTTGACAAAGCGTGAGGAGCAGAACACTTCAGATGATGAAACTACGGTAGCAAACAGCTGAAAGTTACAGTAGTCCATAAAGTATAATGACAATATTATGTGTTGTTTAATGAATTAAGTAGAACATAAAGCATAGACCAATTGTAAAGTATATCAAATTGGTCTACTGAGGAACTTGAGATTCGATTCAGAACTCTGAGTGAGAACTGGCATCATTAATATGTTAATAATTTGTAAACATCTAAGCTGAATAAAGGAATGGGAGTGGGAGTTAAAGCCTCCTAAAAGAATCTCAAAGACTATCATTTCTTTTAGTTTCACCATTCCAGTATTTGCAAATCTATTTAGGATGCTTTTCCATGCAATGTTATATAAAGTTTACAATTTCTGAGTACAAAATCATCTACACTATTCTAATCAATCTTTTATTTAATAAGAAATTCAGAACACTAGAAGAAAATATTAAAAAGCAATCCTAGTATAACTACTGATAGAGATTACAAACAGAAGGTAAAATCATTGTGCCAAACATATATAAATATCTCTATTCCCTCAAGACAAAATAGTTTTAATATTTAGATATTACAAACTTTTAAAAACTTTTAACATTATAAATATTAATACACAAATTACTGTAGCAGTAGCCTACAATCATATCTTGGTTAATGAAATTTCTACACCTCAGCATGTAAATGCATACACATACGCACACTGCACATAAAATTCAGTAATCAGCTCTAGCATCAGTTACCTTTGCAATAATGACTTCTTTCTTCAGAATCTTCATAGCGTAATATTTCCCGCTTGCCTTCTCTCGAACCAAAATAACTTTCCCAAAAGTGCCTTTACCTAGTAGTTTCAAATAGTCAAAATCATTCATTGTCTGAAAAATACAAATTAAAACATATGATATGAAGTATTAGATGTAATTTATTTGTTAGCATATATGTATGTTTGCAATAGTCATTAAAAAACAAATTTTACAAATTTCTAAGCACTCTTACATGAAAAAGAGTAAGACTGGCATTGGCTGTCTTATTGGCAATCACAGATGTTGAAAATAATTTAAGCAGTTCTCAGATACTGTAGGAAATGATTTTGAACCTAGAATTCCTCAGCCAGTCAAATTATCAGTCAAGTGAAATGGCAAAGGGGGAAAATCACTTTCACTCACTCTACCCTGGTTGTGAGGCCCTTGCCTCTTCCAGCACCACCCAATATACTTCCATCTCCAAGAGAGTTAACTGGCAGAGCAGATACTATGGCATTGCCCTACCAAGGGGGGTAACCATTTATCTGCTCCATGCAAGAGACAGCAGGTCAGACCACTCTAACTTTAGCTACCACTATCAGTAGTTATTCTCTTAACCCTGTTGCCCATTTTAGCAAAAAGTGAAGAAGATGCATTCTGTAAACTATGAGAAGGATATTCTTGCTTCAGAATGTGTGTGTTTACAGTCTTAAATTAAAAATATTTCAAGCTTCTGCAATTCTTTTCATAAGTGATATACATAAAGGATACAACTCTAGAGTCATTTATCTTACACAAGTAATGGTAATATTTTACCACTTTTGACTAACCCATTAGGACCCATTATGGAATAAGTAGTGGTACAAATGTTTGTTTTCTGCACTAATTTCTGCAACAACTTAAAATTATTTTAAATTATTTCAAAAAAGATACTAGGATCTCAAACATAATAAGATCTCCTTCTAATTGCATACTGCACAACTTAAATATGCAACTTATTTCTTGTCCTTAGTTCATGTATCTTGAGCCTCTATGATCTCTACAACTGTTATACTCACAACCAAGTTATACTAGAAACAAAATTAAGCAGATATTCTCTCCTATAATTATATTCTTTCTCAAAACATTATGGCAAACTGTTGTACTTACACAACGCTTGGATATTAATTTTATAATAAAGCACTCTTGGAAAAATAAGTAGAATTTTAATATTATAAAACAGTGCTAAAAAGTGAAGACTTTGGAGGCCTACTGCCCAAGTCCTGGCTTCCACCGTGTGTGTAACTGTGGGGAAAGTTTCTTAACCCTTCCATCCTTTAGTCCCCGTATCTACGAAAGGGGGATAATAGTGGTCCTTCACTCATATAGTTGTGAGGTTCAAAATGAGGGAATATGAGTAAAGTTCTTACACAAATGCTCAATAAATATTAGCTGTTAATGTTAGCTAATATTCTACTTTGCCCACATAAAGATAATTAAACATCAACATCATTCTAAAGTGCATTCTCTTAGAATTCTTTACTGAAACTAAGTGTCCAAAATGAAAAACTGATCGAAGCATTCTGAATTTATTTGGGGTTCAATGTCTTAACCGTATCTGATTTACACTGTTCTTGATTTCATTTTAAATGAAGTAATTCACACACATGCAAAAGGAGCCTTCTTATCTCTGAGTGAGTGGGTAAAGCTACGCTGTTTCTCTCTTTGCAGTGACTGAGGAACAGGGCAGGTCAAACTGTCCTAAAAGAAAAGAGGGACTCAGTTCAACCCACAGATAGAGAATAAGTCTACAATGAAGGCAGAAAGGGTTTTCAGACCTTGGCACAAATCAAGCACACAATATTATTAGAACAGAAACTTCACTTAAGGAGAGGATGTAAGTTGTGACTCGCTAACTTTACCAAGTTCACATGTTCAACATGTGCAAAAAGGGAAGATTTGAACACAGGCAGCCTGACTCCAAAGAGTTCTTAAGGACTGTGCTCATACTGAATTTCACAGATAACACCTTGAAAAGGTGTGTTTTCCTACCTGAAGGTTAACTGACAACCTATTATACCAAATATATTCTAAAATGATAAATGGCATGTTCATCTCTTTTCAACACCTCTATCTTTAGATTCATCTTAAAATATCACTTTTTACTTAAAGAAGTTGCTTTGCAATTTTCTATAGCAGTGAAAAACATAATGTATAATTCCCACAAAAATATAAATTGGTACTTATTATTCTGGAGCACTGAGGGAGGGCAAAGTCTGTTTCCCTCATTGGCTCACGAGCAGCCATTAAAATAAAAGCCATTATTCCCGTGACTGTTCACTTTCCCACTGGCTTGAGCGAGGCTGAGAGCACCAACCAGGAAGTACACGGAGGCATCTCTGCCTCTGCTTTCTGGAGAACATGCAATGCCGAATGGAAACTGACCAAATCATCGCGGAAAATATTTTATTTCCAAATTTCTAAAATGGTGTTAAAAACAATAAGGGAAAAATCCAAATGATAAAGTAGTTGATGGTCCACCAGTGACAGCTCCCTCATGAGCCCCATCAGCGTTCAGCGGTTTAAGGTGCTGAACCACTGACATGAAGTGACATTTAACTATTTGGTTTTAAACCACAACAGGTATTTCAGATTCACATGGATAATGCCCACCGGCATGTTTACATGTCACGAGAAAATTTGCTGGTATCCTTCTCTGAATGGCGGTTGTTAGTAAATTTCTCCCAGACAAATAAATGTTGTGCTGAGGAGGAGAGTAAGTTATTATTTTCTACCTTTCTTTTATGATGGGTTGTGGAAGCATCCATCTCTTCCTCCCCTATGTTGTCAATTTGTGAAGTTGGACTACAATTCATTCTCTCTTCTTCTTGTCTCTGCAGTCTGTCTGCTACAGCCTGGATAGCCTCTGTCCATTCTTCCCTGTGAAAATGAGTACAATTTCCCATTAACAGAAGATGGTAAATGATTCAGGTATTTTCCTTTTATAAAATATGAAATCAACACGAATGTAGTCTATTCCGGGGGCAAAACAGACAGACACACACTCTACCACCATCACCTCAAAGTAAAAAGAATCCTAAAAGCATTTCGTTGTGGGCCTTTAGGTAGCATTTATTTGGAGGTATGTTAAAGAAAAAAAAAAAAATGAAGGAAAAATTATTGAAAACTCCAGTTAAAATCATTTAAATGTATAAATTTTATCCGTACACATCCTACCTACTAAGTAAACTGACCCCCAAAGGTTTGCTGTTTTTAAAAATGTTTTGTTTAGCCACTGTAAGTCCATCATTGACATTATTTTATGCGATCCAACAGAAGTTCCAAGAAAAGATTTGCAAAGCCAGAACTTTTTACTGTTCCCATATCATGGAAAATTTCTTTAAAAAAAAAAAAAAAATGATAGGCACAGTTTGTAGTTTAAAGAATAAGTCCCAGGATCACCTGTATCAAGCTTTAATTTTTTTGACATTAGTGCTATCAGATCAAGGATCCTTTTTTTCTACACAGATTTTAAAATCAGCTTGTCTAGTTCTTAAAGTCTGTTAGAACTTTAATTGGAATTGTATTTAATCTATAGATCAATTTTGGGGGAAGAAACAAAAATGTGGGGGCAAGACGTGGTGGTATGTGCCTATAGTCCCAGCTACTCAAGAGGCTGAAGCAGGAGGATCACTTGAGCCCAGGAGTTTGAGGTTGCAGTGAGCTACAGTGACGCCAACCACACTCTACCCAGGGCGATAGAGAAGAGACACTGTCGCCAAAAAAAAAAAAAAAAAAAAAGTGGCATATGTGATACATACAGTAGAATATTCTTCAGCCCTAAAAAAGAAAAAACGTCCTGTCATGTACTACAACATGCATTAACTTTGAGGACATTATGCTAACTGGAATAAGCCAGGAACAGGACAAATATTGCATGATTCCACTTCTACAAGGTATCTAAAGTAGATGAACTCATAGAAGCAGACGGTAGAGTGCTGGTTGCCAGCAGCTGGGGGAGGAGGAAACGCAGAGTTGCTGTTCAATGGGATCCGAGTCTCAGTCGCGCAAGATGGAAAAGTTCTAGAGACACGCTGTAGAACAATGTGCATACAGTTAACAATACTGTATCACATACTTACATATTTAAGAGGATAGACTTCATGTTCTATGTTTTTCTACTACAATTTATTTAAAAAAGAATGCACTAAAATACCTAAGAAAATTTTTATTAAAAAAAAATAAGGGAAATATTGCTACATTAGAAGTTAAAAGTTTTATAAAGTGTCTCTAATTAAAGCCATGTGGTATTAGTGCCAGAATACAGAAAGATCAAGGAGAAAAAACCAAAATGAGAACCTAAAAGGCCGAGTATGTATGTATATATTCTATCCACAATCGGTGAGAAAGGAATGAATTATCTAATAAATGAAGCTGAGACAACAGGCTCATCATTTTGAAAAAAAAAAAAAAAGAAAAGAAAAATAGAACCCAGCCTTATATCATGCGCTGAAATAAATATAAGATATATTAGAGACATACATTTAGTTAACAACAGCTAAGGATTTTAAACTAGGGGCAGAGTATAAAAATAAAAAGTTTTCCTAACTCTTATTGAGCCTCCCTAATTCTTCAATGACATTAAAGTCATATAAAATCTCCAAACACCAGATTCTAGTTGAATATAGAAAAGCACATTTCAATAACAAATGTAAGTATACTGTTTTTCATGTTTACTAATTATTTTTTCTTACAGTCATAAATGCACATGAAAACCGATTGTTTGGTAGAGTAGTGCGACACTATTGCAGGAACAGCAAAGGATTTCAGAGCCTTAAGATCTGGCTTCAATCCAGCTTCGTAAACACAAATGGCAAAATGAATCATGCTTCAAGGAGATGTTATAAATCCACTAAGAATAATATTTTCAAAGGATATATACTGACATGGGAAAAGTTCCATTCATTCATCCAGTCAACAAATACTGTGTTGGACCCTGGACTATGATTTAAATAATGAGAGAGGAAGACATGATCCTTGCTGTCAAGCGTCTTGTAGTTCAGTGGGAAAGGCACACAGGATTACAATCATGATACACTTGATATAAAAAATACAAAGAGATGTAAGTATACAGCAGAGGAATCAGCTAGTCTGTAAGAATAACAGAAGGTTTTGTAGGAAAAGTAACATTTCAACCTCAGATCTGAAAGATACATAGGAATCGGCCTATGGTGATGGGAGCAGGTATAAACAGACTGAGAAATCAGTGTAAGTTCTCAGGGAGAAAAGGCCCTGGGGAGGCAGGGCTGGGTGGGTGGGCAGAGTAGGAATGTGGAGAAGGACACATAAAATTGTATGTATACTAAATACCTCCATATATCTGCATAGAATAAGACTGGAAGTATATAAAAGAATATTATTATCAGTGTTTAAATATGGTTATAGAATTAGAATTATGAGTAATTTCTAGTTCTTTATATTTTTCTTTCTTTTCTATATTGCCTAAAGTAATCACACATTACCATCTACTCTACTGATAAAAGAAATTTTTCTTTTTTTGGTCAGGGTCTCACTATGTCACCCAGGCTGGTCTTGAATACCTATGCTCAAGTGATCCTCTTGCCTCAGTCTCCCAAGTAGCTGGGACTGGAGGTACACACCACCGCACTCAGTTCAAAAGTATTACTGAGATAATACTTTACCATTTTGTTTTTAATAAAATATTAGATAAGCCTGTTAAAAGTTAATTTATTCACTTGAAAAATAAGGCCACTGACATTTAACTTCACAAAGTTGCTGATTAGGATCAAATATAACATATGTGCAGGAAAATGACTTTGTGATTATGGTCACTGGACCTAAATTAGTATTAGAGACACCAGATAAAAGAGAATTAAGATAGAATTGGAGGCATGGAGCCAGATGCAAAAACTGACAGATCAGGAGATGTAACTGTGAGATGAAGTTGGCGAGCTGGTTACTAAAGTGTTGCCACCACCCTCTTTGACAATGACAATAGTCACCACCACCACCCCTTGAGCTTAGACCCAATCTCAGAATCCTCATCAAGATAATATTCCAGGCTGCCATTTGTAATTAATCTATAATGGCACACTACTTGAAACTTGTTGCTATCACTAGCCTCGGAATTTCAAATATGAATACAATCTATTCTACCATTTCGAAAAAAAGGTAGTTTGGTTATAAAAATGTCTTGTTAAATTCATATTTTAACTTTAAACATTCTGTTTGCTCTGAAGAAGTATATCTTATAGTATGCCTAGGGGTTCTGATTCATTATTTTGCAAGTTCCCATTTTTCACGTATTATACCAGAAACAGAACAAGAGACTATAGCATTTTATAAATATATTTTTATCTATTTACAAATGATACAATCAGAATCCATCTTTAGATTGACTGCTGCTTTTTAAATAAATTTCTTACCTTTCCTCTGGAGTATCTACATGAAATGTTCTCTCTATAACAGTGGTCCACTGTAGACATCTGATTATAAATGTGTTTGGCTTTGGTCGTTCTGTTTTCATTAACTGGCATTCTAGAAATAAAACAAAATGTCTCCTTAAATATACATACATTTAAACCAAGAAGTAAACAGCAAAAAACTAGAGAATTTTATTTTAAACAAAACCCACTATAACCTCACAGCTTTCTACAGATCTCCATGCAAGGTTATTCACAATCTGACCTTAGAATTTCTTTCCAATCCTTCACCCGTTCTGGCCACATTAACCAGCTAAACTACACTATTTAATTTTCCCCAAAATGCATCTTGCTCTTTCCTATATTTATACCTTTCCTCCAGCTATTCTTGCTATCTGTAATGCCTGCCATTTATTTTACCCCTACCCATGTGCATCACCAACAGTCAAAATAGTTTTAAAAGGAGAATGTGCATTAGATCAAAAATTCTCTGAGGACAAGGTCTATGTAGTAGTTGATTACCTAGTATTATACCTAAACAGAGCTAGTCTCAAATAAATAAACAGAATGACTAACACTATCCCAATTTAATAAATAAATATGTGCCTTGGCTAATTAAAATCAAATTTTTTTAAAAATAGCTAAAAGATACTCTACCCCTAATGCAATAATTAATTCAGGCAAGGATCATCAATGAATGCGAAACTCATTAGCTAAATAACTGATAAAGACCTAACTCCTGCAGAGTGCCAACATGTCAAACCACAGGTTATCTACCAGACATGGGGTGGGGGTGGGGGGTGTGGGGTGGAGGGGCAGTGGGGAACTTAACTTTATAATGAAGAGATGAAGCTGCCGCCACCTTAACCCAGTAAACAGTGACAGCATCACTAATAGTTGGTCAACCAGATATGAGGTACCTCCTGACATGATCTAACACGGAGTACACAGACTCACCAAAGAAACAGTCTTGATAAAAACACTGAATGTGAATCTATGGAATCTTTAGATCTAATTTTGATTTTACAGCAAATATAGAGGTAAAGGAAAAAGTTAAACAATACCCAGTAGAAATCATCAGAATTCCACAAGAGAGGACTTTCTGTAGGACAAATGGCCTGGCCTCTTTAATAAGTGAATGCACCAAAAGTGGAGCAGTCAGTCAGACAGGGGACACAACTCTGCTAGACTAGAAGAGACTTAAGGGACAGAAAAACTAAACACAATGTGCGGTCCTTAATGTATTCTGGTTTAAACAAACCAGTTTAGGCAACAACTGGGAAACGTGAGTATCAATTTGTATCAGATAATATTGAAGAGTTATAAGTTTTATTAGGTGTTATTGTCGTACTGTTAATTATGTAGGAAAATGTCCTTACCTTTCAGAGATTCATATGGAAGAACTGTGGGATAAAGCTGTCACGATATCCTAATTTTAAATATTTTAACAAAAAGGTGATGCAAATATGATAAAATGTTAACTGTTAAATCCAGGTATTGGGCATACGAGACTGCAATAAGCTATTTTCTCCATTTCTCTGTATGTTTGAAAATTTTCATTATTTAAAAAGTCAAAAATAGAAACCCCCTCCTAAATACTAAATTCTTTCCTCAAAGTGTATACCAAAATAAACTAAAGAAGGCTTAAACCATTGGATGTGGAAATTATTTTTTAAAAATAAAATGTATAGACTAAGAGATACTTCTAGTTAATAAAACTCATTTAAGTTAAGTTAAGCTTCAGAGTATTTCATTGATCACTGAGGCTGAAAGGTATCACTCCTGGAAGAATTAGTTTACTTTATATCAACTCGAATTTACAACTTAAATGTCTCAAGTTTCCTGTATTAATGGGACAATTCCTACTCATAGACCTTCAAAGATGCTTATCCACCAGAGTGAAATAAACAATAAATATGCACATGGACCAAGAGGCGGGCTCCAAGTCCATCTTCAAAGCACCTGCACGGAATGCTGTCCCGCCCCCCACACTGTCCCTCTTCCTCTCCTTCATTTCACTAGTAAATTACCCAAAGTCATCATCTCCAAGAGTGGCCCTTGTTCCCTATTCCTTAGCCAGTTAGCTAAATTGTGGTTTCTATCACTCTCCTGAAATATCCTTCTCCTCAGATACTTTTTCCTTGTTCTCATTTTCATTTCTTGGCTGCACTTGATGTTCCTGGCTGCCTGCCCTTTGAGTCCCCTCCCTTGACTTCCATGACACTGACTTGCCTGGTTTCCCACCATCTCTGACCTAAGTCTGTCTTAGGGCCTCTTCTCCCAAATGGAGGTGCTCCCTTAGGCTCAGATCTTTGCGTTATGCTTTTACTTTATAACTTTGCCCTTAGTAAATTTAGACTTTCATTGAACTATATGTATCATGCACCTGCACTGTTACAAGTAAAAACTTAGGCACTGGGAATGCAGCGGTGAACAAAACAAAGTCCCTACTTTCATAAAGCTTTTATTTTTACAAGGGGACCAGTGGTCTAGCCATCGGCAAGCAAAACAATTGTATAAGGTAGTAGGTGCTTATAAGTACTATGAAGAAAAATTAGGCTGGGCAATAAGTCAGAGTGACAGTGAAGTGGCACTGTTTCAGAAAGAATAGCTAGAAAGGTTGTCTCTTAAGGAAATGAGAGGCCAATGCAAGTATCTGTGAGAAGAATGATCTAGGTGGAACGAACAGCAAGAGCAAAGACCCACAGCTGGTGGGAGTCCACAGACGTGTTTGCGAAACAGCAAGCTGCCCAGTGGGACTGGAATGGAGTTAGGGAAATGCTAAGAGATGAGATTAGATATACCCTCAAGGAGTTGGTAAGGACTCTGGATTTAATTCTGAGGAGGCTCTCTAGTCAATCAGTTATCACCTGTTGTCTGATGACTCTCAAACCTGCTCCTCCAGTTCCAGCTCTTCTCATCAAGCTCCACCCCCATATGGCCAAACTGGCATCTCTGAGACCCTACTAGTGCCTCATTTTCAACATATCCAAAAGAGTTTTGCATTTTGTGTGTTATCTTCCACCCTGAAAGCTGCTATACCAGTACAGTTTTTGTATTCGCTTTATTTTTGTATCGCTTTCCTAATCACCTAAGAAACACTTCCTCAGTTATCTTTGACTCACCCCTCTCTTTCAACTGTCATGGCTAAGCCAGCGACATTCAGTGAACTTACAACCATCCCTTCTTTTTGCTGCTGACACCCAACCCAGGAACTTAACAACCAAAACTTCCATCCCTGAAATGGCCTCCTAGGTGGTCTCCCTTTCTGCAGGTTTCTCCTCTGAGTTGTCTTACATCCTACTGGCCAGATTAGTCTTACTGAAATTCTTATTCTGTATGTCATTCTTCTCAAAAATATTCTATACTCTACAGGACAACGGTTACATTTCTTAGGCTGACTTACAAAGCTATTCATAAGCAAGCCCCATTCTTTAAAAAAAAAAAAAACTTTGAAAATCTATTCCTCCCATTAAAACTACCACTACTTTCTCCTGATAAATACGCCTCTTCATTGTCCCCTAAACATTCCCTGATCATTATTAATTCAGGATTTAACTCATGCTGTTTCCCTCACCTGAAACACTTTCCTTCCGTTTTACCCAGAGTCCAGCCATTCAGGATCTTTTCTAATTATTCCAATCCATAGTCCGTACCCCTGAAGATCTACGATCCTTAATATTTATATTGTTTATGCTAGTACTTTATCATTTGTTGTGATTTGACTGTTACAAATGCATCTCCTCAACTATATTGTAAGCTTCGGGAAATTTGGAGTATTTCTCATAGTTCTTTTCTATTCATCACAATCTAAGCGCATACAGATTGAATTTTAAGAAAAGCTTCAGGAAACATTTCAGACACAATATAAATTTATCACAAAGTAACTTTCTTTTTCTTATAAAAAACTTCAATATTTTCAAGTTCACATTCTTTTAGAAACAAAACTTACTTTATGATCTCTTTCCACCCAAAACCTGAGATACATGTATCTTGAAAACCTAAATTTTTCAGTTTAGATCACCTTTAAGAACTTTAGCAGTAAATATTCTAGAAGAAAAATACATGTTTTTAAGCACATACATATAATGTTTAAATGAATCCTAATAACATCAATTTGAAAAAAATTATATATTTAAACCCTAGTCACATTTTTAATTTCAGAGCAACAGCTCTAACACTTAAGAGATAGGCATCTTACATGGGCAACGTATGTAACTTGCAATTCTGTATCCCCCATAACAATAAGATGATATAAAATAATAAAAAAGTTAAAAAAAAAAAAAAGAGATAGGCATCTTTACCTATGGAAAATAGTAGAAAGGATTAAGTCTATAGAACAAAGGATTTTTTTTTCCCTTGGAGAAAAAAAGTAAAAAGTAAAACTACCAATCCAGAGTAAAGCACAGAATCGTCCAAATAAACAATGAATTCTGGAAGATTATAAGCAACTAAATCCAGTAATTTCATTAAAATCATACATGAAGATAGCCAAACAGTCATTATGAGAATCTGATCTTTCTGGAAAGCAACCTCTAACTTCTTGAAACTTTAGAGACAGGTGTTTTTTCTTTCCATTCAGGAATTCTAACTTCAAATAAGGTATCACGGCTTTAAAATGTACCATAAAGAGGTCTCTGGGTCTTTATCAAAAAAATACTTCATTTTAAAATCTGGTTTAAGTGATGCATAGTAAGCCAAATGAAGAACCTATTAATCAGTTCATTCACTCATTTCTAGAACAGGAAAAATAAATCTCATCTTAAATCTTGGCCAATTCAAGTTAGTAGAAAAACTTCACTGCCCATTATATCCTTGTCCAAAATTTTTTTAAATCATTAACTACTAAGTAATTATTTTTGCATGTTATCAGTTGCTTAGGGTTTCATATAACACTATTTCTCACTTAATCCTGCCAATAAAGTCCTAAAGTATTTTCATCATTTCCAGTTAACAAATTTATAAAAGGAAGCTGTTTGATTTCTAAGTCACTTGTTCAAAATCATCAAGCTGTTAAAGTGGCAAAACTGAGTCTCAAATTCAGGTTTTCTAGCTCTAAATTCTTGGCTCTTCTTTTTATATCACATACTGTTTTAATGAATGTTGGTTGCTTACGAGAGAGGAAGTAAAGTTTTATTTCCTTATAATAAGCTTTATATACAGTTGACCACTGAACAACATGGGTTTGAACTACCTGGGTCCACTTACACATGGATTTTTGTCAATAAAAGGTACACCACGTGTGCCTGCCTCCCTTTCCACTAGCTCTGCCACCCGGAAGTAGCAAGATCAGCCCTTCCTCTTCTGCTTCCTCCTCAGCCTACTAAATCTGAAGATGATGAAGATCTTTACAAAAATCCACTTCCACTTAATGCAGAGTAAATATATTTTCTCTTACTTATAATTTTCTTAACATTTTTCTCTAACTTACATTATTGTAAGAATACAGTATATAATACATGTAACATACAAAATATGTGCCAGTTGACTGTTTGTTATTGATAGGCTATTCGTAGTTAAGTTTGGGGGGAGTCAAAAGTTATACACAGATTTTGGACTGCTTGGGGGCCGGCAACTCAACCCTTGCGTTGTTCAAGGATCAACTGAACTTTACTTCCCAGTCTTATGCAAATAAACTGGATAGAAACAAGTGACATACAGAGATTGAAATACGTACCCCTGAAAAAAATTGACCAATCTTGTTATTTAGTATTCATGCTTTAAAAATAATTGCCACCTATGTCGAGGATATTACATTTAAAAGCACCAATGAACTCTGATCATAGGATTATAAGATAGCAAAAATTCTAAGTGATAAATAAACTGCCAAGTGTTATTATTACTGCTTCAGGATTTCATTGTAGAAATTACATTTGTAAAATGTCTTTCTGTCAATATCAGATTATTGGAACAAGGTTGGGAGCATATTTAAAATATTTATGAGCCAAAATGTTAAAAATCAACATGAATTAACATGTAACCGAAGTTGCCCAGAGTCTAATATCAGAACTTGTGCAGGCTTGTCAGCTTAAGTCAACTTTGCTGATTTCTTTGCCACAATTATCTATATATGAGAATAAAGAGCCACTATGAGGAAAAGAATAGAGATGTAACTTCCTAAAGTCACAGAAATTTCAAAGAATTTATGAGGTAACAGTAAATCTGTAAATAATACAGCTTAACAAAAATATCTTAATAAAAGGTCCTATTTTCACAGGACTATTGTAAAGTTCAAAGGAAACGATGTATATAAAATAATGCCATAAAGAGAGGATAATGTGCTTATTTTTAATTACCTTATAAGAATATTTTCCAGAGACAGAAACTTTACCAGTGTGCTTTTGGAAGCAGTAACTGTTGCTGGGTGGATCATTCAATTATCATGAACTATTCTGGCAGGTTTCAAAAGCATTGCCATTTTAAAACATAAAAAATGTCTAAAAATGCAACCATAGTAATAGATTCTGAGTGCATGGGTTGGGGGGTGAGGGAGAAAGACAATGACAAATTGGTCCAAAAGGACACTGAGACTTCATAGTTGGAAGACTATTGTGCTGACAATTAGCAACAGAGGAAGCAGAGCACAAAACAAATGAATGAAAAAAGCTGAACTTGCAATGAAAGACCTTATTATAGTGCAGAAACATTATTGTAATAAAGGGGCAATGTACTCTCCTCTATAAAACTTCCAAACAGGCACCCTAGTCTCTTTTCTCTTCCCCTGCATTTCATTTTTTCATTAGCATCTGCTTGATTATGTATTATTTCCAACCCAAAAGAATGCTTCTGTATCTTTCCTAAATTCCAAGGCTTAAAGGTCCTTCCCCCCACTGTGGCCTTAGGCCTCATTTAACTTTACTCAAAATAAATGCTTTTAAATTAACATAAAGATACGGGATGGGGGACCAGGAGGGCGGTAATTCAGTAAATAACAACTCAGAGGAAGCCACAAAACATGTGTCCCTCAAGTCCAATTTGTTAAAAATGTGATTATATAATTTATAGCAAATATCCAGATTATTCTGCCTCTAAAACTTAGTATCTCCCCTATGGCTTCTGTGACATAATTAGAAGAGCAATACTGAAATTGTCACGTACTAGTGACTCCGCTGCATTAATTAAGCTGCAGTTTCCTTAAATGGAAGTATCCAAGAGCTCTGAAACACATCTTCATGTACTAGTGAAGAATGACCAGATTGGATCCACGATACTGGCAAACTAGTCTAGAGGCATGGAAAGCTCATACCTTCTGAACTGCCCACACTAGAAAACCTCTCACCTACCTAAGGCCCTAAGGTAGTCAGAGATGCTTTCAGTTAAGTAGGAGTCTGGAAAAATCATTGGTCTCGAAACCTGAAAGCTATGGGCTTATCTCCCAGCTGTATCAGTTAAGAGATACCTTACCACGGGGAAATCCCATGAGCCTAATTTTCCCAGCTATCAAATAGAAAAATTATTTATCCTACAAGGGCGTTAGCAGGATTAATAATATATGTAAAGTACGTAGCATACAGGTGCTCAACAAGTGGTAGTTTGTTGTTATTACTTCTCAATAGACCCAATGTTTCAAAAACTCATCTGCTGCTGATAGGCAAATCACTGAGTTTAGACGAAAGGACTTTAGAGATCCTTCAGTCTAACTCCCTCACTCTGCAGATGACAGAACTCCGAGTCCCGGAATGGTTATGTGACCGGCTCAGTATTACCCAATAAATTACTTTCAAGTAATCTGCCACCTGGCTACAATGTTTATATTTTGTCCCTCTGCTCTGGCACAAACAAGTATCACTACCAAACAAAACGCACCTCTTGACAACAGTGAGAGTGCACTATTAAACCACCGTGTGGAACACTTGGCGTATCACAAAGTTTCTAAGAAATCCGACTAAACCTTACTTGAAGGGAGTTATTATCTCTGAATCTCACTTATGATTAAATGCATTCAAGCCAGGTGCGAGACCAGAGTTGAAATCACAGTTCTGCCATTTGCTTGCTTTGAGACTCTGGGAGTTTTTTAATCTTCCTAGGTCTCAGATTCATTATCTAGCCTTTTTAAAAAAAAAAAAAAAAAAAAAAAAAAAGTATTACTATTTATTTCATGTTGTTCTTGTAATGACAAATGCGATTACATAAAGCACCTAGACCATAGCAGGCTCTTTGAAAATGTCAGTTCTCTTCCCTTACTTCCTTAAACTCTAATTCCCCCCCTCCAATTCTCTATGTACTAGTTATAAGATGGAATTAAAGCACCAAATATAATGGGCATACAATCATTTTTCTAATTACAATTTCAAAAACTAATCACATACAATCTTCTTTCTAGAAACTAAAAATTTAAGTTAAAAAAGGGCATGCTAAAATAAATATTCAACAAATAAATCAGGTAGGTATCTACATTTAACTTAACCAAAAATGATCTACGAATTCTATTAGGTCATCAATGAATGTTGTCAGAAAGGCAAGCAAAAAGAGTTATTTTTATCCTTCCAATATGGAAGGGTGTCATGGAGGAGGATGCCGGAAACAGTAATAAGATAAAACAACAGTCAAGGATCCTCAGCTCAGCATCAAAGGCTGGCTGGTGTTGGGTGGTATCACACTCAGTGAATTTTTACCTGAAAAACTGAGATATACTGACCTATTAATAATTTAATTCAAAAAAATTCTACATGAAATCTACCACTCATCCTACACTGCAGGTAGCGATCCTCCCTCCCCACTTTTACCCTCCACTTCCCGTCCACACCACCCCAACTTTTGCTACATCAAAGAGGCACATTTTTTAAATAAACATATTAAGAGATAATATAGTCTTTTCTGAGCTAAAAGCTACAGTTTAAAACCTTTTTTAGCTACAAAAAAAAAAATGCTCTTAAGGTGGGTTTTTAAAATGAAGTATTTATTTACATGAATAAAATTATTTTATATTCTACTGGAGGACATGAACAGCAAAGTTACTACGGCAACTGCACATAAAACACCGGGTGAGCTAACAGGGTAGCCAGTGCCTAACGGAGACCCTGAGAAAACAGGGTCTGGTGTGATTAGGGCGTTCTGCTAAATATTTCAAGTGCCATATTCAATCCTATCATTTATCCTTTTTCCCTCATTTGATATTTTTCGCTCTATACAGGGATAGGGAGCTTTCATTCATTTCTGAGGATTTCATCCCCATCTGGTTCAACAAGGAGAAATTCAGCCAAAGTTTCTCCAAAATAACTTCTCAAATTAATGCTATTCTTGTTACCTGGAATGTACTTTAGCTTCTGAGATCTCACTGTTTCTCCGAACAATCTCGGTTTCCAAGGAGGTTTTTCTTGATGATCTCGTCTTTAATGATACCTCCTTCTCGTAAACTCTAACTGCATATACCAGTTGCAAAACTTACTTCAGAACTTAGCCATGAAACAGCTCAAAGTACCAATTCCAGGAGTTTGTGGCAGATTTTTGCTACCAGATTACAAATTCTTCAAAGCCAAAAGCTACATCACTTATCTGTGGAATGATGAAATGAACACAGGATTCTAAGGTAGCATTCTGTTAGACACAGGTTCAGACTCTGCCTCTCCCCTTCGTCAGATAAGCGACCTAAAGCAAGTCACATAACTTCTCTGAGTCTCTTTAAAATGGGGAACACGATACTTACCTCACACTGTTGTTGTGAAGATTAAATGAGATAACATAAGTGAAAGGGCCTGGTACATAGTAACGCTCAAAGAAAGCTTGGTTTCCTTCCTGATTGCCTTCTTTTTCCCCTCAGTACCTGGTGCAATGTTGAGAACATAATAACCCTCAATAAAAACTTTCTAAGTTGTCATTCGAATTTAGACTGCCTAAAATATATTTAAATATTAATTTTGATAACTCCTAGGTTTCTAAATTGTGTTACATTAAGTCAGACACAAACACACACACGGTAGGAAACTTCAAAGTAGAGTTAAAGCGTGCAAGGTTATCTCAGATAACTAGAAAAGAAAGCCAAGGCGAAGTCAGAGGTAAAAGCGTTTAAAAATGATTGAGTGACAGTAATTACATGTAAGGTGTTCTTTTACTTAAGTATCCATGGACAAGTGACAGCTGACTGTTGTTGACCTTAGGAAAAGATGAGTGAGGAAGAGGGGCAGACAGAGAAGGAGGGAGGGAAAAGGAAGGGAATAAAGGAAGGGAGGTTACACTGGAATCTTTTATGTCCTCCCATCACTTGATGTAAGCTCTTGAAGCTGATCACTACCTGCCTGCCTTCCCCTTAAAACAACCCCCACTGCATTCTCCAACTTACAAAAAAGCAGTCATCTAGAAGCAGATTAAATTTTTACACCAATGGATGGTAAATAAGGGGTCCTCTTGGATTTGAGGATATTTAAAAAAAATAATAAAAGCAACATCTTACTAAAAAAAGGGGATAACAATAGTAACATGGGCATTCCTCCACCTGCAGAAGCTCTGTCTTTCAACAGCCAGGTTCAAAGACTTTGGTCTGTACCAAGGTTCCTCTATTTCTCACCCAAAGCCCCAAGTCCGATCCACTGGTGCTGCCTTTGGAGCCATAGTGATGGCCTCTTTTTTGGCCAGAAGGAGGTCATGAGCAGGGTTTGGGAATCTCTCTCTCTGTTTAGTCTTAAGAAGGACTAACCCCTACTAATCAAAGTCCTTGGCATTAAACTAAACCAGGATATTTTTCCCCCCAACCAAGCAACAGCAGCTGGCCTCCACTGCAAGAAACTGTTGCGAACAGGTTCTTTAAGGAAAACTCATTAAAGCAGTTTCCTCCCCACTCCTATGTAATTTAGCCAAAGGAGGAAGATTGACTGCCAGTTAACTCAATTCAGCAATTATTAATGAGCATCTTTTAGCTTACGTTAATACTTTTACTTGCATAGACTTTAACAATTTACAAAGTGTTTTCGCATATATTATCTCATTTAATCCTCACTGTAAGCCTGAGAAGTAGATATTAGCCCCATTGTTCAAAGTTGAGAAAAGTGAAGATCAGAGGAGTTATGTGATTTGTCCGAGGTCACACAGCTAGCTAGTAAAGTAGCAGAACCAAGACTCAAACCCAAGTCTTCTGCTCCAAGTCCAGTGATCTTCCAGTATACCCGATATTGTAATAAATGCTGCAGGACATTTTAAAAATGAATACAGTCATTGTCTTCTAGAAGTTTATCACTTCCTTTGATTCTACATAAGCCCCCATATGCCTTTATATTCTGATAAATGGGGCCCAGAAAATAAAGACGGAAACTAGAAAGACTGGCTTCAGAGTACATCAGGAAAGACGGGTGGGAGAGCTACTAGAAGCTACTAGAAGAAATCTGAGCAGATCACCTACAGTGTTATAATGAAGGAGGTATTAAAAATAGTATATAGTTTATTTAATAGGAAACTCAAAGGACACACACATAAATTTATGTTTGTAAAAGACGTAAAACTGATGAAATCTTTCAGAGATGTAGAGGGCTGCTTTCACCCCTGGGAGCTAGACTTCACACTCCGGAGTGCCACAGTCGTTTCCATTAAAATGGGATTATACTTTTTCTTTTTTTTTTTTTTTTTTGCACATTTGTTGTGTAATGGGGGTGGGGGAAGTAGGGAAGACTGAAAATTCTGGGGAAATTTTTTTCTTGTCAAATTGGAGTGTGATTTGATCTAGAGTGTGAGGAAGGAAATATGTGACTAAATATGGCATTGTTACACTATAATTTTCTAAAAAAAACTATCTCCTTTTAAAATGATTTTTACAAAGGTTTTCTCCATTTCCAATTCTAAACTTGGTTTATGAGTTAAATTTTGCACATATATGAACACAACACCACCTATGATAATGGAGGCTAGAAGAAAAATTTGATTAAATTTATAATGATTCACTTTGTGACAGATTTTTAAATTAGGCATCTATTAGTGAGATACAGCTATTATCAGACATACCTTTCCATTTGTCTAAAAATCTAATGGGGTAAAGATAAATATTTAAGGTGATAAATATCCCAATTACCCTGATTTCATTATGTAAATATATCAAATTATCACATGTACCCTGAAAATATGTACCTCTAATATATGTCAATAAAACATAAATAAAGTAAATTTTAAAAAAAGCACCAAATCTTCAAATGATCAAGTATATTCAACAGTTTAAAAATCACTCAAAACAACAACAGGGTTAGGAATTTTGTATATAATTAAACCTAACAGAATGTAGCAATTCAAGTCAAAAAGAAAATGTATGTCACACTAAGGAGTAACAGGGAAGAAAACTGACAAGAAATAGGGTATAAAAATCGTTATAATTTTGGCAAGTGTTTGATTGTGGATCTATAATATACCAAAATAAAACAATTCAGCTTGCCCTTGTGAAAAATGGGGAGCATCTGAGATTTTTCTGAACAAGGAGATGGTATTTGCAAAGAAACTTCTTTTAAAGATAAATCTATCCTATGTATTGCTTCCAAATATTCCAGAAAAGGAGAATATTTGTAGGCAAGATACGGATTAGGAGACTTATTCTGATGAAGAACTGAGCTAGGGTGGTAGCGGCGAGACTGAAAAGGAAGTCAGAGTAGACAATACCCTGCTGGGTGACTCACGCTGTTTATCGAAGGCTGTATCCCTTCCACTACACATTATAACCAGACAGGTCTTTTTTTTTTTTTCTTTTTTAATCAAATACTGATTTGGAAACCCAGTGTTCAAAAAGTTCTAATGGTTTTCAACAGTTTTCTATCAAAAACATCACACTGGAATTCAAGATCTTCCACAAACGATCTAATCTTAGCTTTTTTTCCTCCAACATAAATTCTCTATCCATCTAGGATATTGTCTACACAATTCACAAAACAAGCTACTCCTTAATTTCTGCTCATTTGTTTGCCTATTTTAACCTCACTGAGAATGTCCTCCAACTCAAAACTTCATCAAATCCTATCCTTCAGGGCTCATGTTAACCTCCTTTTAAGAATAAATTCTTACTTAGTCACCCTAGTTAACCTTTACCCATTGCTTCTCTCAACTTCTACAGCATTTGTTTTCTATAAAATTCATTTTGGCAATTAATTCCATTTCCTTCCCATTGCTGTATGTTCTACGTGAATGTCCTCCAGAGTCAATGATAGATTTTTACATATAAAAAATTATATACTCCTTTTACTGTCTAGTATGGATATAATGATCAACCCTTCCAAAGTAAATTGTTTTGATCTCTCATAATTCATGTATATTTATGTAATATATATTTACCGTTTCTGGTTTTTCTAGATCATAGGGTTATTATTCTAGAGTGTATAATCTATTACGCAAGACTAAGAATCAAGTTATAAGCTTTTTTCCTATCCCCACATATGTCCAGTGGAAGGTTAGTAGGATTATTCCTAATCATTAAGAAAGATTAATGATTTTTCTACTTATTTAAAATCTCTGACTCTAGTATTTATTCAGAGATAAAGATGGTTTTTGATAGTTTTAAGCCCCATAATTTCCTTCTTTCTTTCAAAGAGATAGAAAAATAGGTTAGAGAGAAAACATGTCATTTCATTTTTTAAAATTGGGGTAAAAAATGCAGAGTGACCTATTTTTTTTTTTTTATAGAGGAGATTAAGGAAAAGTTTCAGACAAGAAAGGAACATTGTCAGGATGGATCGATACTCGTGGCACAGATCAATACTCTTGGGACACAGAGAGTATGAAGGAACCAGTCAGACGTAGGATGAGTCCCAAGACGTATAAGGAAATGCTCGCGTCCTCCTTAGAGGAATCATTTCCACGTTGGAATTGAGCAAGCTACTGAGTACGAGAGAAGCTGGTAATTGTCCAAATGTTAGAGACCATGACTACTGGATCGACAAACTATTTTATATAAAGTACCTTTTAAACGCAGCCTTGCAATAATGTATGTATGCTGTATTATTTTTCAGTCAAAATGTTTGTGTCTATGTACAGATGATCTCAATCTACAATCATTAGAAATCCATCAAACCATAATTGAACTTCACATATAGTTCATATTTGATTGAACCAAAGGAGGATGAAGGTCAAATATTATTATCTACATTCTACTGTGCACGCCAAAGGATACCCAGCAATTTAAGTGTTGGAACTGGGGCCCCAAATCATGTCTCATCACTCTAAATCTAGGGAAAATGTCATAGTGTGTGGGTGGAGGAGAATAACATTTAAATGACAGTGGAGGGATTTGAGTTTTAATCTTGATACTAACTACCACTACCTAGTAAGGCAATCCAACAGATCACTGAATGTCTAAAGGCCTCATTTTTCTCATCTAAAAAAGGAGAAATCTGGACTAGACGTTTTTAGACGTTCAGTCAAAAACAGTTATTAATATTAAGCCATAAAATGTAAGCACTAGGAGATATAAGGTAAATAAGACTAAGCTTTTTTCCTGAAAAGAACTCAAAGATTAGTGGATGAGACATGTACAAGATCCAGAAACAATGTGTTAACAACAAAAGGTAACAGCTTTGAGAAAGGCAGAGAGGAGTAATTTAGCAAGAAATGGGGATGGGAATTTAAATCTGAACTAAATCTTAGATGAAAGAAAAGTATCCAGGCAAATAGAGGACCAAAGGACACTCCAATGAGAGAGAACAGCATCAACAAAGGCTCCAAGTTAAAAGGCAGCGTAGGTTGCATAGGAGATTATGAATAGTTTAGCACTGTTGAAGCATCATTGCAGTGCAGAAGGGAGACGAAGCAAGAGTTGAAATTAGAGGCCAGATTGAAGAGATCTTTGTATGACGTATTAAGGAAGATGGACTTTATCCAGTAGGCAATGAAGATTCAAGGCAGGGTTTTCACAGGGGAACAGCACAGTTAGGATGCGCTTTTAGAAAGACCACATACAGACATGTGAAGGAAGAGTATGGATGAAACAAATTGGAGGCAGAGAATCTAGTTAAGAATCCACAATAGAGATGATGAGGGCTCATTCTAGGGCGATGAGAGGAAAGGAGAATAGGTTCAAGAAGTAAGAAGCATAACCAGCAGGACTAGAGCAGACTGGGATTGGGGTGAAGATGTGAAAGGGGAAAAAGGGCATGGAATGGATGCAGATTTCTGCTCACAGACAAGACTAAGATACTGAATATAAAGGAAGAAATAGAATTATCTTGAGTTCAGTTTAGGACATGTTGAGTCCAAGAAGTACCTAGGTAGAGATGCCCAGCAGCCAACTGAGAAAGTAACCTAATGCTCAGGAAAGAGGCCTGGCCTGCAGAGAGTTGAGTGTGGGAATTAAGCTACATACAAGTTGTAAATGAAACCTGAAAAGTCAGTGTGACCACCCAAGGTGTGTGTACAAAGTGTGAAGAATCCTCAGCCAGACCCTGTTAAATACCAAAATTACACACTAGGCAAAGAAATAAAAAACAGGAGAGTCACCCCAGGGTGATCACAATCGGAGTGACCACCCTAAGAAAGAAAGGGTGATCAACAGTATAAAATATAGCTCGGATGCAAATCCAGGACAAAATAAGAGCTGAGAAATGTCTACTAGACTTAATGATGGGGTTCAGAACACGCTTCCCCAAATATGGAAGCTTGGCATTTGAGTAAACAACAGAAGGAGGAAGATCACTCTCACCCTCCCTCCTCCTCCTCCTCTCCTGAGGTAGGTCATAAAACAGGAAGAATTTTCTGACCTTCCCCTGAAAAAGGTCATAAGATCCTCATTCTAAATGTCCCCACCCTACACCTAGAGGGAAGGAACATCCTTATCTCTGAAGACACAGGGACAGGACACAGGGAAGAATCTGAACAAACAGGCCTTGCTAAGTTTGGCCAGTTGATTACCATTAGATCATACCCACACTTTGTCCAATCACACTTCCTCATGACCACCTCTGCATCAAACCCTAAGCATAAAAATACACAAGTTTATGAGTTTGAGTATTCATTTCTGAAGGCTCCCGTATCATTTAAATTTTATATTAAATAAATTTGTATGTTTCTCTCTCGTTAATCTTTCTTTTGTTATAGGGGCCTCAGCCAGAAACCTAAGATGGAAAGAAAAGAGACTTCTCTTCCTCTACATTAGCAATTAAGTGGTCACTGGAGAACTTACTAAAAGTGGTTTCAGTCAAGTGAGTAAGGGAGGAAGCTAGCCTGCAGTGGATTACAAAGTGTTAACAATGAGTATAAGACACTCTTTTTGAAAAATTTAAATCAAAACAGAAGGATTCAAAATTTAATGAAGATTGGAAAGATCAATTTGAAAGTCCCAGTTCTCATACTCTATTTTTTTAATAGGGATAAAAAGCTATTTTAGTAAAACTTTATTCAAATCCCCATATATTAAATTTGAAGTAACATTTTAATTATCTGAAAAGTAGGGGACTCATACTGTAGCTATCAAGGGGCTCTATGTATATGTAACATTTCCCAACATACCTTAGAAATAGCCTGTAAAACAATCTTTTTAAAATATACCTAAGAGGGCCGGAGCAAAATGTAAACTATTGGTGAAGTAACCCTCTCTTGCTCCAACTGTTTCTTCTCTTAATGCCTCATAAAAAACATTCTTGGTCATCCTCGGCCTGCAATACCCTTCTCCTCTATTTTAATTTGCTTAAGTCCTACTCACTCTTCAAGGGCCTGCTCAAAGTTCACAGAATGTTAAGGACAAAAAGGGCCTTTCAAATCCACGGAACCCAAGTGTTTCTACTGTGGGGATGACAGAACAAAATACAGATCAGAGTGTTCTAGAGAATAACCTGCCCAAGGTAATGCTGCTCACAGGTTGTAGCAAAGCTGAAATTTGAACCATTTCTTCAACTAATGCCCATTTCACGAGACTTATTATTTCTCCAGGTAACCATCATTTATAGAATTTAAGACCGCAGTAAGTCAAGCTTTAAGAATAATCAACAGCAAATAATTTATTGAGTCTAAGATCCAAGTTAATCAATCATACTTCTGAAAACGAAGGAGCTGGTTTGCAGCTTTACTTGTTACTTTGAATCAACTACCTACAACTACTCGATTATGTGAGTGAGGATTACAGATGCCGAATAATATTTATTGCATGGATAAATAAGCTGACTGTCAGTCACTAAATAGGATCTCTCCCCAAGAGTGCAGCATTTATTTCAGCCTCTGCCAGTGGAAGTGTTGGAGCAGATGTTGGCAGACTGTGACATACAGTATGTCTTTAAAACTTGTTGGGGTGTGAAATTTCATAAGGTCAAAAAATGCTGCATTTTGATCAGCAGATACTAGGAATTCTGTACTTTTATAAATTACTTCAGACAAACCAATAGCATTTGCTAGTAAAACGGGCAAACTCAGAAACTACACTAGCTTTAGGCAGGGCGTGATAATACATGCTGCTTATGTTTTAAAATCTAATTTCTACCACTTTAAAGCAAATGTTCACCCAAAGGATTTTAGAATGAAACTGTGTTAAGTCAACATAAAATACAAAATATTATTTCAATTGACAATAGGATCTAATAAAAAATTTTCTACTGAAACAAACCCATTATTATCTAATGAGCATTTTGATAGGGGGAAAAAGACATTTCCCTTACCTAATACCTACATATATAGTGGTCTCATCTTAATAAAATAAAATCCTTATGTAAGAATCCACTGATATAAACAGAGAGGGATTTTTGTTTTGATTTTTTTTAAGTTAGTATCCTTATCATTCATGTGACTTCACAAACCCTTACCCCTTTGGTTTACTGTTTTATCTATTTCTTTAAAAAAAAATACAATATCCTCCTAACCTACTTAGAAGGGTTAATCTGAATAAAAGAACAGGGGCAAAAAAGACTGGGGTTCTTCTAATGGTAAAATGAATTTTCTAACATTCAAGGATTTTTGTTTTCTTGAATTTTTTGTTGTTACTTTATTGCATTTTTAGCTTCAATTTTCCCCCATATCCTTTCCAAATGTGGCTAACATATAACGAAAATCAAAATTAAGGATATCATCTACTTAAAGATTTATATCTCAATGATACAGACTAGGTAGCTCTTATAGTTCAACTTACCGTCACTTAAAATGCTTTACTTCTAAATTAACACAGAAAGCCTCTTTTATTGATTAATCAGTAAATTTGAACAGCCTGAAGAGCCTACTCATAACACAACTGTCATTACCATCATCATCATCATCATCTTTCACTTTATTTTGTGCTATGTTCAAGCAAATACATAATTTCTAGGTAAGTTATAAATCATGTTTGTTAGATATTTGTAAGGAAGAAAAATTTAACCACAAACATAAAATCTTCCCAGAAAAATTATTTCTAATGTAAATCATTTGTTTCTCTCATCATACAATCAATCAAAAGAGCTCAGATTCTGACAGAAAACTTTGATTAGAAATGCACTAAGTACTGCAGCATCTTACAGCCAAGTTCAATCTAGCAATCAAGTTCAAAGGGCTTTGTTTACATTTTATAAAGGAAAAACCTGAGGTATGTATTTGAGGCATTGTATTTGTCACATTCTAGTTCTAAATATAAAAATATTAAACTATACTGCACTGTATAAGACCACAAATTATTGATAGTCCCTATGCTCAGGAACTGAAATTCTATCAAAGCTGAAAATTTCTCTGCTATTCAACATAAACCCAAACTTTTTCACAGGATTCTCATATATCCTAAGATGTCTGACACATAAAATGACACAAATAAATAAATACAAGGTCAATCAACAATTATAATTAACTTACTTGCCACTGAAAAGTTGTTGAGGGGGTAAGGTAAATCCACATCTTGAGGTTTCTCTTTATATCCTATGAATGAGCCATCTGTCTTCAAAAGGAAGTATCTTGGCCTCCAGTTTTTTATATATTCTCCTACATGAGGAAAGCACGCATGTTAATGCTGAAAAAAAAAAATGAACAGCAGCTTTTATGCGAAAAATAAATTGTGGTACAATGTATGTCCTACAACACTGGCCTCCAAAAATTGAGTTAGGCAATTTTCTTTTAACTTAGCTTACAAAAGAAAATACATAAGCCTACAATTAAGATTCAATAAAAACCCAAACATGTTTTGTTTTTAATGATTTCACACTTTGATAATTCATTTGCACCATTATTCCTTCGGAGAATCATTCATCTGAGTACACATTTTGTTCAGTTTTTCATTTTTATCAGACGGTTGTTAGAGCGTATTTTCAGCCGTTTTAAAAAGCCTTGGTAAATCATCCACACAGTATCAATGGGTGTCGATGAAAAATACTTATCCTTGGAGGGGTATGAAATAGATGTTTCTCTTCCATGTATCAAGCACTAATTGTGTCATTTTCTTAAGAAAAGAAAGTATTTTCATGATTGAATCTTGACTATAAACTTGTTTAAACAGCATTTTATTGTTCACAGGAAAATAACCTTTTGTACAATGCTGTTAATAAGTGAAGAAAATGAAAGAACATGGGTTAACAGGGTTTAAATCCATATACAGCCTCACACATACACACACAAACGTAAGAATTGTTAAGAACATCTGGTACTGTGCCAAGTACATGATAGTCGATAAATGTATGCTTTATTGGACTGTGAGACAAGCTATCACCTAACCACCAAAGTACACATTTTTGGCAACCGGATTAGCATTTGCTTACCTACTAAAGGACTCTTCCTAATTGTAAGCAACAGAAATGCTCCATGATACCCCTAGAGCTGGAAAGCTATCTGGTCTCATTTTTCAGTTCTCTTCTGGGTGTTTCCACCTGGTTGTTAAATCTCAAATGCTTAGTCATCTAACTAGCAAAAACTGAAAGCAGATTCAGTTTCCTTACAAATCAGCTTCTTCTCTTGACTCGAGCTCAAACCTAATTAACACGTGACGGCTCCCTCTCCTTATCCTATCAGCAGTGGGTCACTATCGCCTTCACAGGTGTCTCTGATGTAGCCTGACCTAAACTGGGCCCTGAATACCTTACATCTGCCCTTCTGCTGATACTCAACGACGGCTTTCCCCCATTCCATTCAATCAAGTCGCATCCATCCTAATCTATCCATCACCTCCAGATTCATCTTATGTGCAACACTTTCACGTGGTCACTTTTCTGCTCAAAAATATTCTGCAACTCTTTACTGTTTACAGTCTACTCTTACCGTAAACCGTGAAGTCCAAGTCTCTTACAATAAAAGGCAATCTCACTCCAACATATATTTCAGATGTGGAATCGTCCCTCCAAATCAGCAAATCTCAGAACTTCTTTACACCCTTAAATACTACTGCGAACCCCAGTGTAGACTGTACCTATGTTTACTATATTAAAAATTGAAAATAAAAAAAATTAAAATTTTCCATAAATTCCTTTCAAAATAAAAATAAATTCATTGCATGTAACCCAAATAACGTATTTTTATAAAAAATAAAAATTTTCTAAAACAAAAAAACAGTGAGGCAAGCAGCATTGCTTTGCATGTCTGCCAATCTCTTTAATGTCTGGCTTAATAGAAGACAGCTGGATTCTCTTTTCTGCTCTTGCTTTCAAACTGCTGCAGAAAGTTATTTAGGTTAAATTATTGGGGGGGAGGGATGTGGCTCAAAACAGGTAGCTGGAAAAGGGAAAAATACCCATATAGTCATGGATGACCTTCTTTGATACTACACCAAAATTTGACAAGGGATAATTTCCGAGAGGGTAGTTGCAATGTGGAATCCGAAGCTTTCTTGGAGAGAGACAAGACCTTGGCTGACCAGCAACACAGGCTGCCAGATGGTCTCGGAAGGAAGAAAAAGTTTTAGATGAAAGAGAAACAACACACAATCATAGATCGGGTGTAATTCTGAGGGAGAAGTGCCAGAACCTACCAGAGCTCCATGGGCAGAAGCTGCAGAGCGGAGCAACAGGAGCAAGAGGAGCAGATGGCGACCCCGGAGGGGCCGAGGGTGCAGCGCACAGGGCGGCGGGGCGTCCGCAGGCTCCCGAGCTCCCGAAGCGCCTTTATACCCTCAAGAGCCCACAGCTGCTGCCAGAGAACTGAGCTTCTGGAGGACAAAGGACCACCCTGCCAGCCCCTTTCGGGCGCGCCCTGCGACCACAGACCTGAGCCGAGATGGCAGGTGCCATATTGCTTCTCCACTCACGATGCGCTTTTGTCCTACTGGGGGGGGGGGGGGGGGGGGCGTCAGCCACACAGTTTTTGTCTCGCTTGTTCCCATGCAAATATTTCCCATCTCTGGCCCAGACAGCTGGAGCCACAGGGGGCCGGCGGGTTTCAGGGGACCTGCATGACCCCAGAGCCTAAAATTTCAGAGCAGGCAGCCTTCTGGAGAGAGGGACAGAGATGAGCGGACCAGACACTTTCCACCGTCCAGACACTTTTCCTCCCGTCCCCCTCTGGCGAAGAGAGACGAATGAGCCGGGGCTCTCAGGAGCTGCTGCTTCCCCCGTGTTGGTGCACACACCACACCTGGGCTTCCAAGAGAGGGGCTCAAACCTTTCCCCCTAAACACCTGCAGCGCACTACGGGCTGCGTGCCCTGGGAGCTCCCTGTTCACCAGCGCTCCCCGGTGCTGCTTGGCGGGCTGCTCCCCAAGAGCAGGGCACACCCCGAAGTGGAGGGACATCACCCCATAGGCAATTTGGGACCAGCAAGCTTCTCCCTGGCATGGTCAGGTACTGATACTCAAGGACCCGAGGACAGGCCCCAGGCCAGAACCTGTACCCCCAGGACTCAATCATATTGCTCAAGGGCACAGAGGGGAGACTTGAGAATTAATCTCGAGAGGCACGTGAGCCCGGGTGGGCAGAACTTAGAAGAGAGCGCAGTGTGGGTCCCAGCTGCAGGGCACTCGCGGGCACCCCTCCACCCACAGGAAAGCCACGCTCCCGGCCCACAGGCCCACCGTGGAGGAGCTCAAGCTAGCTGAGCTCCTGCCAGCTGGCAGACGCCAGAGGGAGAACATGGGGCAGAGGAGGTGGGAGAAGACCGAAATCCTCTCCTGACAGCCAGACAGGGGCCCCACCACCACAAGTGCACTTTCTAGCTTAGTGGGGTCACTTCAGCCCCTCCCTAGAATCCTTCCCCAGGAGCTGGGAACAGACCTACCATCCCTGCCAAAACAGCTCTACCTTACCAGCTTTTGTAGAGCCCGAGGGCAGGTTGACCCAACCTACCCCGCCAAGCCTCACTCCTCCACGCCTCACTCCTCCAGGCACCTCTGCTGTGGGGGAGAGTAAGGACTCACCTGGAAGTTCCAGGCCCCACCCACCACCTGGGGCATTCAAGAGCTTCTCCTGAGGGGCTAGAGCTGGGCACAGATCTCAAAAACAACACTGCAGCCTGTTCCTTCTGGCAAGCGTCACCTACTGACAGGGAGGTCAGTTTGCACAGCCCTTTACAGCATTCACTGACTCAGTCGTACAGGGTGGGGCTGATTCTTACCCACAAGCACCACCTGCTGTCTCAGAGGGTACATTGGGCATGCCAAAACAATCCATGCTGTTAAGAAGACCACAGGGCTTCAAAGACCTCCACCTTCCCTCATCAAAGAGAAACAGGGAATCTGCCCACACACACAGCTCACCACTGCTACAGCTGACAAACAACTAGCAGCTGAGAAAACCATCGCACTAAGGATATCCATAACCAAGGCATCCATCCAGAACCTAGATTGACATCAACGCACCCACTAACAAAGCCAAAGGTTCTTACTCAACATATGCTACAGTCCCTTACAAGTATGTGGGCTAAGGAAGCACCACCTGAACAAAAGAAAATCCAAAAATAAGAAGTGACAGCTTCCCCAGATGAGAAGAAATAAGCAAAAGAACTCCAAAAGTATGAAAACTCAGAGTGAAAAGACATCCCCAAAAGGAAACACCAGCCCTCAAGCAATGGATACCAACCAAAATGAAAATACTGAAATGACAGATAAAGAATTCCAAATATGGATTGTAAGGAAGCTCAATGAAATCCAAGAGAAAATGGAAAACCAACTCCAAGAAACCAGAAAAACAATTCAGGAAATGAATGAAAAATTCACTAATGAGATTGACATATTAAAAAACAAAAAAAGAACAAATAGAAATTGTGGAAATGAAAAATTCATTTAAGGAAATACAAAATACAGTGGAAGGTTCTAAGAATAGACTAGACCAGGCAGGAGAAACAATCTCAGAGCCTGAATACAACTCTTTCAAATTAAATCAGTCAAAAATAAAGGACAGAGAACTAAGAGGAATGAACAAAGCCTAAAAGAAATATGGCACTATATAAAATGGCCAAATGTAAGAATCACAGGCAAACCTGAGGGTAAAGAGGAAAACACACAGGGCTGGAAAAACGATTTGAGGGAATAAATGAGGAAAACTTCCTTGGTCTGGCTAGACTTTTAGACATCCAGGTACAAAAGCTCAATGAACACCTGGGAGATTCATTGCAAAGAGTCAATCACCAAAACACACAGTGAACAGACTAGCCAAAGTCAACACAAGGAGAGAACTCCAGTGAGATGTGAGGCAAAAACATCAAGTAACACACAAAGGAAAACCCCTCATGGTAACTGGAGATTTCTCAACTGAGACCTTACAAGACAGAAGGGAGAGACTCTGAGGCCTCAGCAACATTGAAGTTGCATCCGCAGAGTGCACCTGCGCAGCTAAGCGTGACTCCTTCACTCTTCCTGGCTGCCTTTTGCTTGGGAATAGCCTCGGCTGCTCCAAAACTTGATCAAAATTTAGATACACGGTGGTACCAGTGGAAGGCTATGCACAGGAAACTATGCTGTGGCACAAATAAAGAAAGATGGAGGAGAGGAGTGTTGGAGAAGAATACGAAAATGACTGAACTGCACAATGGGGAATATAGCCAAAGGAAACACGGCTTCACCATGGCAATGAACGCCTTTGATGACATGACCAGTGAAGAATTCAGCCAGGTGATGAACGGCTTTCGAAACCAGAAGCACAAGAAGGGGAAAGTGTTCTAAGGGCCTCTGTTTCATGAGGTCTCCAAATCTGTGGATTGAAGAAAGAAAGGCTAACACATCTAACCCACAAGGACTCATACAGACTCAATGAAGGGATGAAAAAAATATTCCATGCAAATGGGAACCAAAAGAAAACAGGTATAGTCATTCTTGTATCAGATAAAATTGACTTTAAATCAAAAATAGTAAAGAAACACGAAGATGATCATTTTATAGCAGTAAACGGAGCAACTGAACAAGAAGACATAAAAATCTGAAATGTTTATGCACCTAACACAGGTTCATAAGCAAACCCTACTAGATCTAAGCAAAGAGATTAAACAGCAGCATCATAAATGCCTGGGACTTCAACACCCCACTGACAGAACTGGACAGATGATTCAAGCAGAAAATAAATAAACACTGGACTTAAATTAAATGGACCTAACCAACATTTACAGAACATTTTACCCCAAAACTACTGAATATACATTTGTTTTCATCAACACATGGAAGATTCTAAAAGATTGATCGTATCTTAGCCCACAAAACATGTCTCACAAATTCAAAAAACAGAAATCATATAATGTATCTTTTCAGCCCAGAGTGGAATAAAACTAGAAATCAACTACAAGAGAAACATTTAATTCTACACAAAGTGATGGAAATTAAACAACCTGCTGCTGAACAATTATTGGGTCAATAATGAAATTAAGATGGAAAGCAAAAGATTCCTCAAACTGAATGACAAAGGAATGTAAGCTATCACAATCTACGGTATTCAGCAAAAGCAGTCCTAAGGGAAAATTCATAGCCTTAAATGCCTACATCAAAAAGACAGACAGATCACAAATCAATAATCTGTTGACATGTCACAAGGAGCCAGAAAAAGAAGAGCAAACAAAACCCAAAGCCAGCAGAAGAAAGAAAATAACTAAGGTCAGAGCAGAACTAAACAAAACGGAAAACAAAACAAAACAAAAAATCAATACAAAGGATGAATGAAACAAGAAGTTGGTTCTTTGAAAAGATAGATATAATTAATAGACCTCTTGCTAGATTAACCAGGAATAGAAGTGAAAGGACCCAAAGAAGCTCAATCAGAAAGGAAAAAGGGGATATTAAAACTGGTACCACAGAAATACAAAATATTGTCTGTGAATACTATGAAAATCTCTATGCACATAACCTTGAGAATGTAAAGGAAATGGACAAATCCCTGGAAACACACTACCTCCCAAGACTCAATCAGGAAGCAATAGAACTCCTGAACAGACCAATAATGAGCAAAAAGATTGAAACAGTAATAAAAAAGCTTCCAACAAAAAAAGCCCTAGACCAGATGGATTCACAGCTGAATTTTGCCAAACCTACAAAGAAGAGCTGGTATCCATACTGTCGAAATCATTCCATAACATCTGAAGGAGGGAATTCTCCCCAATTCATTCTACGAAGCCTGTATCACCTTGATACCAAAGCCAGGAAAGAGCACAACAACAAAAAAGGAAACTATAGACCAATATCCCTTATAAATATAAATGCAAAAATCCTCAATACTAGCAAACCAAATTCAATAGGACATTAAAAAAAATAATCCACCATGATCAAGTAGGTTTCATCCCAGGGATACAAGGATGGTTCAACATACAGAAATCAATAAATGTGATTTACCACATAAACAGAAGCAAAAACAAAGACCATATATCTTACTTAATAGATGCAGCAAAAGCATTTGACAAAATTTCACACCCTTTCATGACAAAAACCCTCAACAAACTAAGCATAGAAGGAACATGTCTCAAAATTATAAAGGCCATATATGACAAACCCACAGCCAACATCATACCGAATGGGGAAAAGTTGAAAGCATTCCCACTAAGAAATGGAACACAAGACAAGGGTGCCTACTGTCACCACTTCCATTCAACATAGTCATGCCAGTCTTAGCTAGAGCAATCAGGCAAGAGAAAGAAATAAAGGGTATTCAAATCAGGAAAGAGAAGGTCAAACTATCACTTTTTGCTGATGATATGATTTTATATCTAGAAAACTCCAAAGACACCTCAAAGAGACTCCTAGAATTGACAAATAATTCAGCAAAGTCTCAGGTTACAAATTAATGTCCACAAATCAGAAGCATTTCTATACACCAATAATGGTCAAGCAGAGAGTGAAATTAAAGACTCAATACCATTCACAATAGCCACAAAGAAAAAAAAAAATACCTAGGAATATACTTAACCAAGAAGGTGAAAGATCTCTGCAAAAAAACCAGAACACTTAAGAAAGAAATCACAGATGACATGAACAAATGGAAAAACATATCATGCTCATGCATCAGCAGAATCAACATTGTTAAAATGTACATATTATCCGAAGTGATTTACAGATTCAATGCAATCCCCATCAGAATACCAATGTCATTATTTCACAGATCTAGAAAAAACATCTTCCCCACAAGTATATAAGTGCATAAGAGAAACTTAAAGAGAAGGAAAAAAGATGTGATGCTCCTCCTCACTTTTGTTTTACTGCCAAAAATATGGCCCTAATGTTAACAAACATATGACTTAACAAGCGAAATATAAAAAACTAGATTTGTAAAAAATGAAATAGTTCCTTGCTTGATTGCCCTTATTATTTTATTTTTCCATTTTTACTTACATATTCGTATATGAAATTTAAAATCATTAGGTATTAATTCTCCTATTAATGACAAACATTTAGATTTCAAATGTTGTAAAGAAGTAAGAGATTTACATTGGCACAATATGCTGTATTTCTGTCAAGCTACATAAGTAATAGTGGCTGGGCGCGGTGGCTCACACCTGTAATCCTAGCACTCTGGGAGGCTGAGGCAGGAGGATCGCTTGAGCTCAGGAATTTGAGACCAGCCTGAGCAAGAGCGAGACCCCATCTCTACTAAAAATAGAAAGAAATTATATGGACAGCTAAAAATATATATAGAAAAAATTAGCCGGGCATGGTGGCGCATGCCTGTAGTCCCAGCTACTCGGGAGGCTGAAGCAGTAGGATCGCTTAAGCCCAGGAGTTTGAGGTTGCTGTGAGCTAGGCTGATGCCACGGCACTCTAGCCAGGGCAAAAAGAGCGAGACTCTGTCTCCAAAAAGAAAATAAATAAATAAAATAATAGTTTAATAATAATGTATATAATGAAACAAATCCATTTGAAAAATATAAAAGAAGAAAACATGGAATAACACCATTTCTTCTTATTTTAAAGTAGTACTAAATACACTTACTCAAGAAATGTGAAATCAAAAGATATAAAAATCAAATTTTCATTTCTAAGCATACTTTCCCTTTAGCCTATAAGGATTAATACTTACACCCTCAGATGAAAGACAAAAACATTATCACATAAATCTTTTTTACTAAACAAATCTTAGAAAGTTTAAAATATTTTATGTGGTCTACAGCAGGACATCTGGTTGCCGAAAAGCTCTTTAAAAATAAATTATGCATCCCTTAAACATAATACATTATATACCAACAGGGAGAGACTCATTCACACAGAAGAAACGTTTAAAAATAAAAATTTCCTTTCTTGGTAAAAAAAGGTACTATTTCTCACAAAATTTTATTAATACTTTTCAATTAATTCAGTTAAATTAATCAATATTTCCACTGTCATACTAAACTAGAAGTGGATCTCACACTTTTAATGAAGACTCCTGAATTCATTTTGTTTTCTTATCATTTTTCATCTATAATATGAATAGATTTTCTAAGAAGATGCTTAGAGTAAATTCATTAACGTATTAATTTTGTCTAGATGCTGAGGACACGACAGTGGACCCCAACAGGGAAACAAGTCTCTAATTTCATAGAGTTGACTCCAGCATTGCATCAGACTTTAGGTGCCCGACAAACATTTGGACAAGGGCACTAAATATTTCCTTAAAGAACCACCTCTCTTATAGGTTCCCATTAAAATTCTGAGGTTCATGTAATAGCTGATGTGTTGGCCTAATTGAATATTCATTTTCTAGTTCCAAAAGCGGAATGAGGAAGTTGTTTTACCTCTAAAGGAATTGGTTATACAGAGGACACAATCTGACAAGCTACGAATAAAAAAAAAGAAGCAAGCTTTATTGCCAGTATGGGAGGAGGAGGAGATTCCTAGCCCGAAAAGGTTATAGTTTTTCATGACATTTTGGCAGGACGCTGTGTATTCTGATGGCAAAGTAAGGGGTTAGAACTGTCTCTGCAGCCTGGGGCTCCCAACTAGAACTTGCCCAGCTGGGCACAGAAAAGGAACTCAACAGTTTCGTCACTAGCTCAGGAGTTGAGGCAGATAGAGTTGAGATAAGGCACATGTTCTTGGGGTGTTCTAAAGATACAGACAGAAAGTCCTGGTTTTTATGGGGCTAAGTGCCCAGAACAAAGGTACCCTTCCTACCACCAATCCTTTGAAGACAGACTGCTAAATGTCAACCACAATCTTACACTGTAAACATAGCATTTGTACCTAAGTTTATATTTCATGCATTAAAACCAAACTGCATCATACTTTTATATTTATGGGCCATAGATTTCTACTATTATAATTTAAAACACAGCCTAGTTATAATAAGAAGTCTTGTCAAAAAAGAAATAGTAGGCCCGGCACGGTGGCCCACACCTGTGAATCCCAACACTTTTGGAGGCTGAGGTGGAAGGATCGCTTGAGACCAGGAGTAAGAGACCAGCCTGGGCAACCTAGTGTGACCCTGTCTCTACAAAAAATAGAAAAATTAGCTGGGTGTGGTGGCACATGGCTGTAGTCTCAGTTACTAGGGAGGCTGAGGCAAGAAGCAATGCTTGAGCCCAGGAGGTCAAGGCTGCAGTGAGCTGTGATAGTGTCACTCCAGTCCAGCCCAAGCAACACAGTGAGACCCCATCTCTTTAAAAATAAAAAAATTATGGGCTACCTACCATGTCTTCCAAAGTGATTGTTCTATGGACACCCACCAATATGCATCCAAAATTTGTACGTCTTATCATGAAAAACCTTCAGCAAGCACTGTAATCACAACTGGTTAAGATTTCCAAGGCAACCCTTACCAACTTTTTACTTACCTTGATGGGTGCTTCTATTTCTTTCCTCACATTGTTTGGCTAAAGGCTCTATCTACTTTGAAGTATGCTGTTACCAACACCACAACACACACATTTCCAAACAAGAATTCTGGTATTGGCCGGGCGCAGTGGCTCACGCCTGTAATCCTAGCACTCTGGGAGGCCGAGGTGGGCGGATCGTTTGAGCTCAGGAGTTCGAGACCAGCCTGAGCTAAAAGCGAGACCCCATCTCTACTAAAAATAGAAAGAAATTATATGGACAGCTAAAAATATATATAGAAAAAATTAGCCGGGCATGGTGGCGCATGCCTGTAGTCCCAGCTACTCGGGAGGCTGAGGCAGGAGGATCGCTTGAGCCCAGGAGTTTGAGGTTGCTGTGAGCTAGGCTGACGCCACGGCACTCACTCTAGCCTGGGCAACAGAGTGAGACTCTGTCTCAAAAAAAAAAAAAAAAAAAAGAATTCTGGTATTTTGGCTTCTGTAGTGAGCTGAATGGTGGACCCTCAAATGATATATAAACCCTAATCCCAGGAACTTGTGAATATTACCTTATGTGGTAAAAAAAAAAAAAAAGAAAAGAAAAGAAAAGAAATAGGAAAAAAAATGAATATAAACTTATATGGCAAAACATGTGATTAATAATTAAGGATTTTGAGAAAAGGGGCTTTTCCAGTCACCGAGGTGAGCCCTAAATCCAATTACCAATGTCCTTATTTTATCAGAGTGAACAGGACACAGAGAAGAGAAGAAGGTACTGCGACCACGGAGGCAAAAAATGAAATTAAGCACCAAGAGCCAAGAACACCTGGGATAACAGGAAGAGGCAGGAAACGGATTCTCCCCTAGAATCTTCCAAAGGGGTGTGAACCTGCTGACACCTTCATTTCTAACTTCTGGCCTCCAGAACTGTGAGAGACGTACATTTTTGTTGTTTTAAGCCACGCGCTTTGTTGTAATTTGTTACAGCATCCCCAGGAAACTAATACACCTTCTAAGCACTATAACCAATGGCTTGTTTACAGAATCAAAAAAAAAATACTAGCGGTTCATTAAATTCTTGGCACGGGAGGTGTACAGACCCACAGTTGATACCTTCTGAATGCAAATGGAAAAAGCCACATCACTCCTATAAAGGGTACAGAATCCTATTTGTGAAATGTGAGGCTGGAAGTAGCTATTTACTGCTAGAGTTCACAGTTTTACTTAGTTATAATAACTTCAGATTCTGTATCTTTGTCAACTTTCTTATTTTACCTAATAATTTATTTCCTGTAACTTGTTAAAACAAATAACCTCAATGGTTTTGAATGAAAATGTTGGCCATAGAAAACATTCTGAACTTCCACAGCTGAGCATAAATATTTTACTTTGGTTCTCAGGCTTGTACTTTAATAACAACCTGAAATGGGGCATGTATGAGTTTAGATTCATACTCGCTTTCCACCTAAAAAATGTTGACAGGATATTCAAATGGACCATCTTTATCAGGGATGGCAGGTACTAATTCAGGATTCCCCAACAACGTTGGCAGGGCTCATTTCCTACTGTTAAAGTCAAACTGCATTTTTATTTAATAATCTTCAAAATAAACTATTAGTAGTCCATATATACATTATTTCATTACTCATTAACACTTTATTGAGAAGCACATTTTGATTTTTTAAAAGCTGAAGTCATCAGAAAGTGCCAAAACAGAAGCTAAGAGTGTTTTGTCTATGGACTAAAAATTGATGGATTAAACATACAAATGGTCTTTCATCTAAAATAACTAGAGAATATCTATAATAGATTTGTTCAGACATGCAAATAGAAAAGACCTTTAGAAATAATTCAGTCTTGTGGCCTCACAAACGGATATGTTGATGAATAGTTGATTCCATTTTAGGGCTAGGCTGTGTTCTAAAACCTGGTCCTAATTCTAACTTCATGAGAGGTGGAAAGTTAGCATGTGAAGTTAAGTGGGTTCTGGTTAATATTACTGCAGAAATATTCATTTATCTCTTGGAAGGAAGCCTTCAACTGCCACGTGCAATGGTAAAAACACAATTAGCTGGATTAACTGGGATGTTATTAAGACAAATACAGACACAATCCAATTAAAAAGAAATCTATATAACCGTGGCACTGTTTTTTACAAATCCCATAAAACCATGATCATTAAGAATTTAACTAGACACAACACTTAATCACCATTTTTAAAATATGCTACTTACCTAAGATAAAACACAAAGAAAATAAAAGACCCTACTCACCAACAGTTGTATTGCAAACAAACTGAAATTCTGATTTTTCTAATAGGAACAGATTATACAGCTTTTTAAGTTACGAATGGCCACTCATACTTGTTATACCATAAGCTTCAAAGCTAATCACTCCACAAGGAGAAGGATGGAAACATTCTCACATGTATGTCAGGAACAAATATTACAGTTTTATCATAAAGCTAAAACATTTATAAGTCTAGCTTTCCTGAGAATACCAAGTTTTTTATATTTTATTTCCATGTTCAATCATAATCCAAGTTTTTAACATATACTATTATCTGTACATCTCTGGAGGAAAAAAAATAATAGATGGCATCTACACTTAATGCAGATATTAATGGAAAAAACCTATCTTTTACAATTTTCATTATTTACAAAAGAAGAGAGTCATTGGTATTTATGCAAAAAGGAAGCTGGCCATACTGTCTCCATGATAAGGCACGTGGCCACAGTTTCAGAACAAATGAAACTTTATTTCAAACAAATGCTATGTTGTGTAATAAAAGGTAAAACAAATAACTGTGATCAATATATTCAATATATGGTCCACAAACTTCTCAAGTTAGTCTTCAGCTTCTTTCCTACTCTACCTCATCATTACAATCCTCTAGGTAAAACAATGCAATGGTTAAGAGCAAGGATTCCGGAGCCACACAGAGTGGGTTCAAATCCTGCATCTCAGTTTTCCTGATCTGAAAAATGGAAATAGTAACAGTACCCACTTAAAAGGTTTTTGTAAGGATATGATGTAAAATCACTTAGAACATTACCTGGCATATATCAAGTGTTAGATTTTGGTATTATTACAATGGAACCATCACCCATTTGTGATAATATAATTTATAATCCATCTATAAACCACACATTAAATTTTCTACTAATCACTATTACACTTATTCAGAAATATTTGCATCAATGAGGCCGTAATTAATAATAAATTTACCATGTCAGGAAAAAAAGGTCTCCTGGGCTATTTATTGCGTCAGGCTGTTGTTTATATAAAGAAATGTAAAGGCTATCTAATATCTAAACATAGAATTAATCTGATTAATACTTTTACTTCTTTTTTAAGAAGGTAGGCTATCAGAGGGGTAACTAGTCTTCCAAAGAAAGAGCAGAAGTCCTAGATCTCTTTGAATTATTATTACTACTACTATTTTAGAGACAGGATCTCACTCTGTCTCCCAGGCTGGAGTGCAGTAGCGCCATCACGGCTCACTGTAGCCTTGAACTCCTGGGCTCAAGTGTGCCTCCCACCTCAACTCCTGAACAACTAGGACTACAGGTATGGGCCACCATGCCACCACACCTGGCTATTTTTTTCATCTTTGGTAGAAACAGGGTCTCGCTATGTTCTCTAGGCTGATCTCAAACATCTGGTTTCAAGCAATCCTCCCACCTTAGCCTCCCAAAGTGCTGGGATTACAGGTGCCACCACACCTAGCCTTATTTTTACACACGATATACACAAAGGTATGGTACCATAAAATACAAATAAAGAATTTTCAAAGCATAGTTTAAAGCCAAATGGCAGCTTTTCAGCAAAAATAAATTTAAATGCTTTAAGAAACTATCTTTAGCAATACTCTTAAAAGTCTTCATGGATCAATTTTTATAAGGCAAAAAGCAGTTTAATGTTATTTTTGGTATAGTATCTATTTCATTTCATGATTCACAATATAGTAAATATTTAGTTGCTTGTTGAAAGATGCCAACCAAATTTATACATATGAACTACCTAAAAGAACAGAATCTTAGTGGATTTTCTAAATAAATATTAGCACCACAAATAAATACTGAATATATAATTCATAATTGTGTGATATGTCTTAAATACCTTAAAACCAAATATAGTTAGTGAAGAAGCACATGAGGATAAATCTAATACATGTGCAGTCTTTAAAACTGCCTGTTACATTTTTACATAGAGAAGCCCAGTTGGTTCTAAGTGGAAGCCTAATAATGCCTCTCAGAGAGGAAAAGCTATCTATTTCTCACTGAACTTATGATGATCCTATTTTATAAATGTCTTAAAAATAACCCTGAAGAATTTTGTTTATATTACCTACATTACAATGAACTAGCATAATATTTTTCAACTGCACGAGGACAATAATGAAGTGTAATTTTTTAAAAAGTAAAGTGTTTTTGCATATTGCAGGTGCTTATTAAATATGTTGATTAGATTTTCCAGCTGCTGCAAACCTAGATTTTTAGGTTATCATATCCCTTTTATCAAATCTTTCAAATATGTGTCTTTCCTTGCCCTCAGGAAATTTTTTTTTTTTTTTTTTGAAACACAGTGTCACTCTGTTGCCCGGGCTAGAGTGCTGTGGCATCAGTCTAGCTCACAGCAACCTCAAACTCCTGCGCTCAAGCAATCCTCCTGCCTCAGCCTCCCAAGTAGCTGGGACTACAGGCATGCGCCACCATGCCCGGCTAATTTTTTGTATATATATTTAGTTGTCCACGTAATTTCTTTCTATTTTTAGTAGAGACAGGGGTCTTGCTCTTGCTCAGGCTGGTCTCGAACTCCTGAGCTCAAACAATCCACCCGCCTCAGCCTCCCAGAGTGCTAGGATTACAGGCGTGAGCCACCGCACTCAGCCAGGAAAATTAAAAGTGTTAAATTCTACTGTGATATCTATGCAATGTTTTTGACCATTTGTCATCAACCAGCTTTGGATGTATGTTCACAGTCTCCGAAAATTGGCCAATGTCTACAAAATATACCAAAAGCATTACGAAGTACTGCCCAGCTCGTTCATTTTAAGGGCTGCTCAAGAGCACTGCAGATCGAAGAATAAGCTGCTGTAAACATTTTTATTTCTTTTAGAATTAGGGAAAATGGACTTCTAAGAGATTCATTCATTCAAAAGTACTCAGTGAGTGCCCAAATACCTACAAGCGCTGAGATGCAACACAGATGGTACAGGCACCGTCCCTGCCCGCGTGGATCTTTAAGTCTGGTGGGCAGAAGTGAGAACGGAGAACTGCAGAAGAACGGATGAGCTGAGGGATTAAAATTCTAGATGAAAAACTCCCCCATCTCTGTAAACATTCTCAGTGATCCAGAATGTCATCCTGAGGGATGGCAACATCTCCTATTCCTTGGCATTTCCAAATAGCATCCGATGTAACTTGAGAAAAAGGTGCTCAATACTGTTTGATGGTTTGATGCAGGACTGGGAGGAGTATCAGCATAGGATTCTTCAATATTGCATTTGGGAGAACTCTCGTTTGCTGCTACGTTGACTCCAAGCTGAGGCACTGCACCGTTCCTCTTCGAAGCCTCCCAACAACACAAGCAGAAGCACAGTAATGGAGTTTCCAGTGCTAGTTTCACCCAAAATAGTATTAACATACATAACACACCTTCCCCTTACCCATCCTGTGATACTGCCCATTCTTGTCTTTCTCTCTCATTGATCTCTGCACAGTATTGATGGAGGTCGTATTTCAAAACATTCAAATTTCTCTTTATGATGAGTGCCCCCGGGTCATTGCGAAGGTCGCTGAGAGAGCTGTCTGCTCTGGGACTGGTCAGGGTTACCACTGCAACTGGCCACGTGGAAGGTGCTTATAATTTTAGTGATGCGTTGTGTTTCCAAGATGCCTTAAAAGCTTTCCAGATGTACCCACATTCCTCGGCTTTACCACATATGCTCCTTCAGGATTATTTTGAAGAGTATATTATAGTTAAGAAATTTTTCTTCCACTGCATAATGCATGAACTTGTCATTTTTATATTAAGTACAGTTTTCATATCTCCTTCCTAAAGAAAGCTGGGGTCCATGTTTTGCTTTGAAGCTGAAGCAATGATGAGAAAAATACCTATGCACTGAATACCGCAAGATGTTAAAATGCCAACTTCTCTAAGATCTCAGTATGGCTGTTCTGTCAGTACTTTATCTGCTTTATAATTTTCTTTTGTTTCCCAAAAAACTGCATAAAATTACCATCTACCTTTAAGCATTCTGGTATTTGTTTCAGGATATTCTTTAAATTAGTTAATCAAATCCTAGTTCCCTTTGTTTTTAGGAAACATTATACTTTAAAGAGCGATACTTTAGAATTATTCTTTTAAACACAAGAACATCTGAGTAGAGTTATAGCATCAAGTTTTATTCTAAGAGAAAAGGTGAGTTAGGAGGGAGGGAAGGGAGGAGGGAGGGAGGGAAGGGAGGAGGGAGGGAGGAAAGGAGGGAGAGAGGGAAGGAGAGAAAGAGAGAAAAAACAAAACATCTAAACAAACTAGCCAACAGAAAAATAGCATCTTGGCAATTTAGTGAAGAATAAACCGTGAGATTAGTTTACACAGCAGTAGATCTGTTGTGGAGAATTACTCAAATTACTCAATCTGTACTCTGCTTCCTGCTGGGTTAAATGTGAGCTAAATTATTATTTTGCTTACATTTACATCCTTGTAGATTGTGAAAGTAGAGCTTTCTTTTTAATCTGCTTTCTGCATTATAGCAAAGTCTCCAATTCCACATACTGCATTCAACACAAAGTCATTCTTGTTCTATTTTCACAGAGTAAGTGTAGCCAAAGAATTTTAAACTAATACAAAGAAACAGACCAATTAAAAAAGATAATTTCATTAGAAATTATATAACTTCCTTACTCTAAATATTTTCCATTTTACCACACCATACTATCTAACCATTTAAATCAATGCAATATCCTACAGTATATATACACTGTAGCCAATAACCTCAGTGAGTATCAAGCATGAAAGCAGTGAGTCTATAATATAATGCAAACCTATTTACCATGTATCTCTGGCGACTATCACAGAACAGGTGGGCAATAACCACTAATTGAATGGATAAATAAACCTACCACCATTCAAAATAAAAACTATACTCATGTCAGAAAAGCTCTCTCAAGCAGAGACATCTCAACTGTAACACAACCTTGTACGACTCCATCCATTTTTCCATGAGAACACGCCCGATGAGTGTGACACATGGTAACAGCGTCTCACTATGGCAGTCACTGGGAATTTGCAGAGAAGGCTGTAGTACTTGCTCATCAGGAGGCCTGTGCCATTTGAAAAAACTCTCAGATGGTTCAACCTACCCGTCCCACCCCTATGTTAAAAACAATGCCTTATAGGGAAAAAATGGTAAAATAAAATAGGGTTTTATCTTAGACTCTCACCGATGAGTCTTTCCTACAATGAAGTTCCAATAGCGTGTGGCCCTAAAATGACAGTGCACCGACCCATGAGCTCTGTTATTCTGAGGGTGAATCCATGCCTTTTGAAACTTCACTCTTTCTCTTTGGTATTTCTAGACAACGTACTGATCGCATCTTGTATCACAGCATGCACGTGGTCAAAGGAAGAAGGGGTAAAAGCCGGGAAGAAGAAGAAATATGAATGTCGTTAGCCAAGCACTGTGCTCAGCCCTCCCACCCCCCCAATAAGGGACCTCTTCACAGCACCACACTGAGGCTGGTGCTGCAGTGTCTCACTTGTCACAGATAGCCATGCTGAGGCTCCAAGACACTGGGAACAGCTAGCACAGGGCAGCTGAGATTCAAACAGAGATCTACTCAAATGGACAAAATCCTACTATCCCGCAGTGGTCAGGCTTTCGGAATGAAGTGGTGTATCACGGTGGTTGGGAGCACACACTCGGAAGCTAGACTGCCCAGGGTCAAACGCCAGTTCTGTCACTCAGTAGCTATGTGAATCACAGAGGGGCATGTCGCTTCATCTCTCTGTGCCTCAGCCTCCTCTTCTGAAGATGGGGACAGTAATTACAGAATGAAATAAATTAGTACTTGAAAAGCACATAGAACATCTGGTTCACAGTAAGCATTTCCCAAGTATTCCTTAACTGAATAAATCATCTTAGAGGATGGCTAAGGAAACCAATTAAAAGAAATTTAGTTGAGTGCCTAATATATACAATATGTTACACTACACAAAAATAAATAAGGTGTTTAAAATAAAATGGCATTTGTTGATTTCATTTGTCCAGATTATCACTATTCCATGGAAGTTGAGCAAAGTAGGTGCTGATTTTTTGTGGATAAAATTTAAATTTTTGCTTAGGACCTGCTATTATCCCCATTACTACTGTTAATAATGAATTACATATCACTTATGCTTAACCAATTGAAATCTCTGGTTAAAAACTGACAATACTGTCAAAAACATAATCTTACTTAATTCAGTATCAAGTAACTCTAGGGGGAAAAATCAAAACACTCCATTGAATTTACTGCTGAACGTTTCAATGTTTCTTTCAAATTATCTCATAAGAAAGTTACTACATACAAAAAGAAAAAAAAACGAAAGGACATACCTCATCATTCTAACATCATGCCTTTCCCATTCTTCCCTTCTTATTACACGAGTTAATCATCATTTAATCTCAAATACTCTGAATTCAGAGACGTTAAACCACACACCAATATTAGGCTTTTATAAGTGCCCAGCATAACAGTATATTTCAACTTCTGGTATATTTATATTCATATATAACCACTGCATAGTCAGTGAAGTAAATTATTCTTCATTTTTATATTTAAAGATGTAATTATGCTTAAGTTTATAAAACTGAAGAGAATATATGCTTCCACTTCAATGAATGCTGCTCTCTATTCCAAAGTGTAGCTTCAAATAATTTTGAATACTAGAAAATCTGCTATCAAAGACACAAAAAGTAAAACACACCCAAGTAAAATCATCTTAACTTCCCAGGTAATTTTCTTATCCTCTTTGTAAACCGATCTAATTTGGCAATTTGTGGCCAGTCATCTGTTATCATTTTCTTAGAAAAGAACTGAATGTGTTTAAATGTTGTCATCAAATTGAAATGCATAGATACATCTAACATTTTAAAAGAGCAGAACAAATCAAAGAAATGCAACACAAATCAAATACTATTCAATTATTCAAATAAGTCCATTCTCCTCCTGAAAGCAAGCTTATAGATCAGATAAATACCAGAATAGCTCCTTCTTAATGTTAAAAATGAATTTACTTACCTTGGCCCTCTGAGGGCAGTATTACCTAACACATAGACAGAAATTTCAGAAAACAATCTTCACCTACCATTCTAATAAAAATAAAATTTTAAAAATGAAATGGGCATATTTGTTCATTATACCTGAATATTTCTTTCCTCGTCATTATCTGTACCTCTGCAAGCATAATAATCTATTTTCAAATGTTTCCAGTAACTTTAAAAGGAAAAATTTTCTTAAAACTAAGGCATCAGGAAGAAAAATACCTTGAAACCTCAGTATCATAGAAGTCATCCAAAATACAATAAAATAAAAAATTATGTAATAATTCTACATAGTGTAAATACTCTATTAAGTTCCTAATGTAATATTTTCTGTAGAATAATTTGTTTTTTTAAAACTGCAGGACATCAAAACATACAAACTTTCTTTCAGTAAATACAAAGTGATTCAAAGAAATTAACATCCATTCACAAGATTTTTTCTTAAAAGCAGTCAGTATCAATAGCCTCATTTTTTACAAATCACTCGTTTTTTAATAAAATATAATACAAATGGACAACTTGGCAATATAGGCTCAAATCACCCACTTAGTTTTTATAACTGATTCTGAAACTGTAAAAATATTTCCATAGCATAATGATTATCAATTCTAGAATCTAAGTCAATGTGTACTGGGTGTTTTATTCCTTTTTCTATTTCACAAAAAGTAGGGGGAAAGTTTTCTGGTATTCACTTATAAAAGATTTTTTTGGATATACAAAACACTGAGTAAGCCTGTATAATCCAGTGATATGATAGACCTTTAATTTAAGAATTAATCTTCATGTCACTGTTTTAAGTTTCATGTATAAGTTAATTAATGATTATCCAAGTCTAAACTTCACATCACTCACCCTGCCCACCCCCCAAAAGAAAACCTAAAAAAGAGCTATCTATAGTGGGTGACCTATTGAAGGGAGATAAAAACTATTGCAAGTAGGTAAACAGCAAATCTACTTATATACAGCAAGATCTCCCATGGTTGAAACTGGTTGCCATTTAGCAAAAATGTTCTTTTATTTAGATTTTGTGTTTACTTTTAAGAAAAGTTCTTGTTTTTATAACTTAAGGTATAATTCTCTACTCATGAAGTATGCCATTAACTGGTATAACTTTGAGTAAATTAGATTTTTAAAATTTGTACTATTAGAATTAAACAGTTCTATTCTTTCTAAAGTACATAATACCATGGGTATTTTTAAGGTCAGAGAAAAAAATTTACGTTATATTTTAAATCCTTTTTTACTAAAACAAAAGGGACAATGAATCATCTTAACAGAGTCAGTTGAACATACTTCAAAGGCAGAGAAGGGAAAGAAGGTCATTTTATAAAATTCTTTTCTATAATAAATATATGTACTTAAGTTTAAATATCTCTTCAGAAAGATGCCAGGAAACAACAGCTGCTGTTCTATGCGCTTTCACTTAAAAGTATAAAATACGAACTTTGATGCTATGTTCCAGTCTCAAGCAAATAAGTGACTTGCTTAGCCAAAAAAATACACGAACTTCACGGTTTATGCCTTTCCTGCCTTTGTATCTTAATCATCTTCTGTTCTAAAAAGTGCTACCAAGTTTACTAACATCTTTAATCAGATTTTCTCGAAACTAAAACACATTAAAAATTTTAAGCCAAAACATTTAGCAAGATGCCTTAAAGAATATGTCAGACAGCAAAATACTCTTCTGTTTTCAACATACTGGCCAATATTTTTAAAAATTACTATTCATGCAGGATTTTTATGAGGCACAATTCAAATACATATTAAAGCTAGAAGTTCCTAAAGTTTTCTGAATTATTCTGAAAATACACCAAGTAGAGTTTTATTCACTTGTGAAAATGTCCTCATAATTAAAGAGTTTCATCCTCATCTGTGATATCACTATGGATATTTCCACCTATTTGGTACTGTAAGTTGTTTTTGGTAAACATATCATTAAAAAAAAATTAGACTGTTAACACTTAACTATCTGTGTATGAATACTGGCATGCATCACCATGTGCTATTAAGCATTAAAATATCCTAATATGAAGTTAGCACTGCATGCTTGCATTCAGAGGTTTATTTTTCTAGTGTAACCAATTTATTCTTTCAAAGCAAAACTGAAGCCCTCAGTAACTATACCCAGTCCTATGAACCACTCTTAGATACTGAATTAGGCAGCTCTCCCAAGTGCAACGTCCCTTGACTCCTTGTCCAAAATTACTGAGAAATATTTAATTCAGTGAATACCGACAGAAACAACACTTTGCAAAGAAAAACTTTAAAGAACCACCCACCTAGATCTGTGTGGGAGTTAATCATACTCTACTGAATTTACTAACTCCCTCAAGCCAACAAAAGCCATTTCCTCTTTACTGCTCTAAGAAAACACTTAGGCTTATCTCAGCACACTCATCCCTATATGAACCTGATCAGTTTCTTCATCTGCAAAATAAAGAGTCATGACAATCAAATAATGCTTTAAAACTCCATGAGGAGACGAAACATTATTTTCAGTGCTGTCTGGCCATTATGATCATCATATTTATTAACTGTAAGTGTTCCAAAATATTATTTTAAAAATAATTCTAACCAAAATACAGCTTAAGTATTAGCTATAGCACACAAAAACTTAGCTTCAAAATAATTTGATTAAAGGCATGAATTAACATGAATTAATAATTTGAATTAAAGGCATGAATAACGATTCTTTAGCAATGCCATACTAAATTTTTTAAGTAGAAATATATTGTAGAGAATAAAATATGAAGCCATCACTGAATAACCACTAATATCATACCTCCAAAATATTTATATTCAACAGTCTTCTTTACATTCTCTTTAAACAACTGGTTTCCCTCTACATTTATGAAACAATCATAAATCATTAAATAAATATAAGGTGCTAAGAAAACAACCTGATATCTGTGACCAGTCTCTTAAACAGCCTCTAGAACTCTGTACTCTCAATTAGCAATAGTCAGAGCATTATATAAATACTTCAATTGAAATACCTACAGACCTCTAGAACTTGCATGTAACACCTATGGCAAATAAAACATTACTAACAGCTACTACTGAATTCCTTCAGGACATTCTAAATATGTTATCTCATTCAGTCCTCACAAGATCCTTGAATAGCAGTTATTGTTTGTTGTTGTTTCCTTCTATTAACAGATGAAGAAATTCACATTTAAACAGTTGAAGTGACTTATCATAAATTCATTCACCTAAGTTAAATCTCGCCTGTATAACTTCAAAGACACTCTGCCTTTAATATTTCAATCACCTTAATGTGTATACTTGTGTGTACTAATAAAGATTTAGCAAATGACTCTGAAGAAATAAGAAGTGATACATGATTAATAAAGCACAGACCTAAAGCTTGTTTTTGTCAGTCCCTCATTACCATCCTGACTGCTGGCAAGCGACACTCTCACTTTAATAATACCTCTACCTGGAAAATGACATGCTGTTTGCCCTAAACATAGTAGGGATATTATGATTGACTATGAAACTATAAATATATGTAACATAGTTCTACATGAAAAATATGGACACATTCATGACCATCCATATACAAGGAAAATAAATACAAAAGACAAAGGAAAGGTCCAGTGTAGTTGATCATTCCCTGTACCTTTTCAGCAAACACAAATTAGAGTCATTTCAGGAAAAACTGACAGTGAGATAGGAAGTTTTTCTAGATAGACCTGACCTCTATTTCTTTATGAAGAGTAGAAAACAACAGATAACCTTCCTTTAATCCTTTCATGAAGACGTTACTCTGGACACAAAGATCTGTCAGTACACTAGCCTATCAACCACGCTTTTGGCATTTCTGCTTAATAATTATGCAAGAAAACCTTAAATGTTTTAGGAAAGCATGAGTTTACCAAGAGTCAAAATAAACACTCTTTAAAATTCTCCATATATATTTTTGTACTATAAATCCAAATGACAAAAAAAAAAAAAAAAAGGAAAAAGGAAAGAAAAGTCAGGGCTTCTCTTTTCGTTTTGTCGTCTTTCCATTCATATTGTGATCAGTTTTGAAATTTGACAAAAATTTTAGGTGTTCTAGAATATAAGTGCCACTGAAAAATTTTACCTAACCTCACTACTTCTTCTCAATTACTTAAGGTCAAAGTAATAAAATAGACATTTAAATAAATATACTTACTTCTACCTAAATATGAATGTTATCACAGCACTTGAAAACATTCCAGATATATCAAATCTCTAATACCTAATGACAAGAGTGGATCAGAAGGAAATATACAACCAACTCTTTACTACTTGATGAAAATACATGCCTGTCATTTATAGAATCAACAACAACCAAGAGAAAAAAAAAGTATTAATCAAAACATGCCGGGTTACTATATAACTCTGTTTCACAACTAGGAACATCTAAGTTCAAAGTACTATGGAATTACTTAGTAAAACAAAATTCTCTATCTCACCCCTAGTGGCAGGCTATAAAATCAATGCAGTTTCAAATAATAGTTTAAGTACTAACTAGTATTAAATGGTTAATGTATGCATCAAGATCATAGCAATTCACCTGAATGATTTCTTAATCAAATGATTTCTTAATCAAATGCTGTTGTCAGTTAGCAGTTTACACCTAACATTAACCAAACAGGTTAGCTATCATCTGCGGAGAAGTAAGAAAAAGTTTGTATTGCCATTTAAAGAAGGAGTTGCTTTCTAAAACTAGATGTGAACAAGGGAGGGAAGAGGAAGTATTGAACCCCTAAACTAATTAACAAAATAAGGGGAGGGGGGCATGCAGGAAAACAATGATAATTAGGATGTACCCTCGGTTAACCAAATCCACACATACATTCATTCTGTATATGCACAAACATCAGCAGCATCATAAACCGTCTCAAGTTCTAGCCATTATTCAGTTCGACATCTGCACATGTTTATGCGTCTCTCCAAACAACCTCTTGAACACCCTGCTGGAGCTGTCATTTTTTTCTTCTCCCTATCTGGCAGATGGCAAGTCAACAATCGGCATCAACAGCAGCCGAATATCTCCCCCTCCATCCTACCCCCCTAAACAGACACAATAATAACTTCTTTGTGCTTCCCTACAATGCAGCTGCTTAAACCATTTCGCTACAAGGCTGCTTTGCCTTAATAAAAAAAAAAAAAAAAAAAAAAAAAAAAAAAAAAAAATCCCTTCTGTCAAGTCTAAAAAGCAGCATAATGTTAAGCAAGCTAAAGCCACAGCACAGCTGCAAACGGGCAGACACATTGACAGCTCCTCCCTTAACAAAGCCCTGTGAATTGAAGGGGGTTCATCTGAGGCTCACACAGTAATTAGTATAAAAAAGTCCGACAGCCTCTATTATGCTAAGGGAAAAAAAAAAAACTGGACAGAACTGGGCTGCTGTTTTGCGTCAAGAGTTCTGCTGCAGAGTAGATAAATCATGTTGGGTTTTTTCCTCTCTTTTTAAAGACAGTAATAAGGAGGATGAGAGAAGCTAATTTGAAAACTTGGACACAGTAATTGTACCATATGGTGAGCATTTATCCTTTCTGAAATGCATGCTAACAGTCACTTACATGCACACTGCTTTGTTTTACAGTTGTTATTCTCTCTACCATATTCATAAAATGGATTTGAATATCTGATACTCAAGAGAAGTTGTGTGTAATTAGCAACAGAATTGCCTAGGTTTAATTTATTGGCCTTGCACTACAATCTAGCAAAATGCAAAACAAAATTGAACATCGTGTCCACTTTGTAAAATGTTTTTTCTTGAACTCAATAAAAAACTAATTTATTATTGAGTGTTTCTAAGTTAAGGTACAGTGTATTTTGAAAATTCCAACAGAATAAACTATGGCTGTTGATAAGATTTCTACTGACCAATTTCAAAGATACTATATCATACTGAGAATGACCTGTCATTAAGATCACCTCGTTTAATTCTGTATTTCACTGAAGTAGATGTAACTCTTCTTCATCAGCAAACCTAGATGCAACAGAATCTCCTTGTGCCTTAAAATTTTTCCAAGAAATTCTGTCAATTATTAAATAGTTATTAAGTACTACGTGCCAAGCACCATACTACACGCCAGGAGAGAATATAATATGGAAAAGTTCTCACATTTGTTTAAAAAAAAAAAATCTAAGCATAGACTAACAATATTTTTGTTTGTCTACTTCAAAATTCTATAAAACTCTGCCTACTATTTGAAAAAAGGACTTCAATAACCTTAGTGCATTGTTTATCAAGGCACAATATATATCAAAATGATATTTTTCTGACCAAAACAACTGTATAGAAAAAACTGTAAAATTAGTTTAATCAGAAGTAGATTTGTTTTAACGCCAGCTTTTATGCCCCTTTAAGATAAAAACATTGTGTTTACCTGCTATAAACTATGTTGTAAACACTCTGATATGCTCAAATGGGACTCATATGAGTCCTTGAAATTTTAAGTGGAGTAATATCATTGCTCTGATTTTCTACAGTTTACATGTGGCTACAAGTATACTTCTGAACAATATTTTTGGGACATGAAAAAGCAAAATATTTTAAGGAATTATTAGCTTAACACAGAACTCAAAGTCTCTACTAAAGCTTAAAATAATTTGTAACTTTAAGAAACATATATCAATGGTAATAATTTCCCAATATTACTCCACAAGATTGTGAACCCCACCCAGGAAATTAGGCATAGTTACATTCAGAAGGAATGGCCCCATCAAAGTACCATGAATAATTTTCCATACTAAATCTCTAGCTTGGCTTAAAAGAAATAAACTTTATCACCCACTACTAATATAGTAGCTTCCCGTTATGCTACTAGTATTGGGCCATATGACCAATTTATCTTAGATAAAAATACTCACTTTTATATGCTGCTTTACAGTTTACTAAACATTTTCAAATATTAACATGGGTCTTAAAAGCTCGTTATGCTAGATCAGCTTTGATTCGACATAGCCAGATGTTTTGAGAAATATCCCAGCAACACGTCTGATGCTGTATATTTTCAAAACAGGTGAATACTATTTTATTAACAAGGTCATGACACTATCTGGTGTTAAAAAAAGGATCAATCTACAGAGAGGGAAAAATCATTCTTTTTCTAAAAACATGCTCAGAAACAATATATAATAACTATTCTTGTTAGTTAAATGAGGAAAAGAAAAAAGAGAATGGCATTATTTAGAAAATAGGGTCAAAGGTGACCAAATGTCTGATCTCTTTCTTACCCAATGATAAAAAGCCACGCTGAGTGGAGAAACAAGAACTTGTTTCTATTCAGGAAGATCAAGCTGAAGATATGTTTGTAAGCTAAATGCTCCATTTAGTTATAATACTTAGAGTGAATGGGATGTGACTATAAGATCTGAAAATAGAGTAGAATAATGATTGGCTTGACTTGAGAAAAAATGTTATGGCATTTGATCAACAGTTTTTCTTAGCTAAATGTATCAACAATTTCTAAACTATCTGAAACCATTTTGTATTATGTCAATAGAAACAATGCAAAAAATTTAACTGCACGAAAAAAGTGACTATTTTAAAAGCTTCTAATAAGCATTTGCCAAAAATACAAAGTTTTTAAAAAATTTTTTATTCAGAATATTACAGAAGTACAAATGTTTTGATCACATGAGCTGCTTATGTACTGCTTGAGTCAAAGTTATAAGTGTGCCCATCACCCAGATAGTGTGCACTGCACTCATTAGGTAGGATTTCATCCATGCCCTCCTCTCTCCTCCCACCTGCTTGATTTCCATTGAGATTTACTTCCATCTGTGCACGTGAGTGCTGTTTGGTTAGCTCCAATTTAATAGTGAGTACATGTGGTGTTTGTTTTTCCATTCTTGGGACACTTCACTAAGGAGAATGCTCTCCAGTTCCACCCAGATTGTTACAAAAGGAATGAATTCATTTTTTACAGCTGAGTAGTACTCCATGGTATACATATACCACATCTTATTAATCCACTCATGAACTGATGGGCACTTGGGTTGATTCCACATCTTTGCGATTGTGAATTGTGCTGCTATAAATATTTGAGTGCAAGTGTCTTTTTGATTAAATGACTCTTTTTCCTTTGGGTAAATACCCAGTAGTGGGATTGCTGGATCAAATGGTAGGTCTACTTTTAGTTCTTTAAGTAATCTTTTTAAGAAAAATACTTCCTATGTGTCATCATAATTCTGATATCCTTAACCTAAGGGAGGATGGGGAGAACTAAATTCAGATTACAGAATAAAGTTGTAAGAAAATGCTTATAAATTAGAATTAAAGAGCCAAATGATACTAGTAGGTCTGCTAAATGTTCTTATTTTTATTTACCTACAATGTATATTTTAAGAGCTCATATATGTCACAAAAGTAACAAGTTGATGTTTTCTTATTAAATGTGAATAATTGAAGTTCTCATGAAAGGTTTAGCAGGTACCAAATATAACTCATAATGTATGGGGTACCCTTAAATTCTTGCAAATATTTGGTCAAAGGATGACATACCACTAAGAAAATACTGCAATGGTTTATTGATGCACTAACCAAAGATGGTAAAACCTGATCCAAGACATCAAAATGCAAACAAAAAAAACCCCCCACCATATTCCTAAGAACTTCCTCAGTGGAAATTCAAGCAATGCATTAGTTTACAGCAAACTTTTCATTTCTATCATAAAAACAAATCAAGCAGTAAGAATACCCATCATAGAATTTCATATGGAGAGAGCCAAGAAATTAAAAATAAAATAATTACTTAAGTATTTTATATTGATGATGTGGAAAAAGAATGGAAAGAGGACAGGTCATGTCTAGAAGAGTGTTCAGAAGCAGGCCTCAGCCAAAGATGTACCCCTGATACTTGTCTTCAACCTTAGCGCTCTATTAGAGCTCTTTCAGCTGCAAGGAACAAAGACCCATGGAAGCTAATAAAAGTAAAGGTTGTTCATTGTAATAACACCAACACCTCATCCAAAGAAACGCACTGCACAGGTAGACCTGTGCAAGATACATCTGGAAAGTGATAAAATCACCGCCTTTTGTCTTGTTCAGGGATCGTGGGAGGTTTGACGTCTGTCTCTTGTCTTTCCCATTCCCCCTCCCAAACCTGGATGCATCTCTCTCAGCGTGTCCGCTGCATTTTCCAAACTCTCCATCCACCAGCTCCTCAGCTTGCTCACAAGTTTTGTTCCTTTATAAACTCAGCCTGCCACTGCCCCTTAGAGGCGATTCTACACCTGACACAGTGTTACGGCTTCACTTCTCCATCTCTTAGCTGCTTCAGTCTTTCACCTCCCCAATTCCAGGGGCTCTCGAGTCAGATGTCCACCAATCAGCTTTACCAGGGGCAGGGGTGCTATCCCAAACAACACGAGGGGAAGCTAGACCAGTGTCCCTTAGGAAGGGCTACAGATGGAGCAATAAATCACTGGCATCTCCAGTACATGTAGCCTTGCTGGGGGACAGCGGGGGGAGGGGGACTGAGATTCAGGAAACAGATTTCTAGTTTACTACATTAACCTTAGCAAGTGGGAAAACTACTACTAATTAAAAGCTTTGTGGAATGAGTCACTAAATATGTTTAAAAATAACTTACAAAAATTGATTAATGTTTTGTATGACCACTAGACAGAACCATTAAGGCATCCAGGCAGAAGTCCTCTGAGTCTGCCACTCACTGATAGTACCTAAAACATGTCATGTTTTTATACTGAATAGTTCTCACATATTTGAGAATAAAGCTAATCCTGTGGTTTAGTGTTATTCCAGAAGTGTATACATGACTTCCATATCATTTCAATTTGTATTAAAGTCTTTTTGTTATGACTGTCGTACACTAGGTAATCTAAATGTCTTCCCAATAATAATGGTCTTCTTGGGATTTTGGACTGCGGGTTAAAATTTTTAATTTTCAAGGACTAGGTATTATGAAAAATACTGGAAGCACAGGCAGATTTCACCTGACAAACAGATGGGGTTCCAAAGGTTATTTACTTTGTCAGAGATTTAAAATTTATTGTAGTTTATCATAGAAAAATATTAATACAAATAACAGCTAATTCCTACATAAGTCATTAGTTTATAAAGCACTACCCAGCAATAAAAATACTATTTGATATTTTTACAATAAATACATCAGTTTGCTTTCACTTCCCTTACTTCATCTGATCTTCCCCATAACCAAGGCAATAGACAAGTCAGGTATTAATATTCCCACCAGTATTCAATGATCAGGTACAATCCACAAAGAATAATGGGGAGACGCTTTGCTCAAGAGTTTCAAAGCTCGAAGTACCCAATGAAAGAAATGAGATATTGAGCTTCCTATATTGGATAGCCACGTATCAAAGATACTATAAAAGATATTTGAGTTTTGAGTGAAAGGTGGGACCAAATCGCACCTTTGGTCACTTTCAACACTGAGATTTTAGGATTCGATGATTAGGAAACCAAGATTTAGAGTTGTTAAGAGACATGCCCATGGACCAGTTCTTTTGATTTTCAGTCCAGTGCTGCTCCAGCTAATTTAGGTCACAAAGGTATACATTCCACATCATACTTGTAAGAAATCTGGGAATCTCAAGTCACCTTTAATAGCACTTCTATTTTTAAAATGAATTATAAATTAGGATACAGTTATGCTGAATAGACAACACATCTATGACTCTCTACACCCAGTAAAGCATGAGAGTAAGCACAGGGTAAAAGAAGAGAGCTATGTTTTTTTTATACCAGATGCTACGCTCATGAAGATAGAGGACCTTTCCTCTTCCAAATAGTGGTAGAAATAGCTTCCAGAACAACCACCAAGGTTCAGCTGAGATGGTCTCTTACCACTTGCTTAAAAAGGAATTTCATCTGCAGTTGAAGCAGTTATGTACAGTGGGTAAGAAAATCTCCACACCTTATAGCCACTGCCAACACACACACAACTTGACACAGGAGTATTCGAGAGTCAATGATTGGACACATTCTTGTTATCATTTACATAGGCAATGAAAATTGGAAATATCATGTTCATCATGTATACTTTAAATTTCTAGCTATTATTAATCCATTTTAAAAGCTTTTCAAAAAACCTATCTAAAACCACAAACATTTTGCCTATCTACTTTTTTTATTGTCTGACAAAATTCAATTTTGAGGCCCAAAAGGTGAAGTGATATCATTTTCGAATATGAAGAGTAAATGCTAGCAAAACAAATTGATGAATTTTTCCTTCTTAAATATTTTATCCAATATTTCACATGTCCAAAACACAAAGTAAATTTCACCTATATTTAGGCATTTTAGAAATACAATACACTGGATTTTATATATACACAAAGCATAACCATAGCCCAACTATTTTCGTGTACCTAAGAGAATGATTCATTAGACAAACAATTCAAGTAGTAAATCTAACTCCCAGCACACACAAGACATGTAGGTTTGCAACTCTGTTCATTTAAACATTTCCCCTTTTTCTGAGTACCATGTATGTCAAGACAGCCATTGCAATAAACAAAAACATACTTGTAAACTGCATGGGTAATGTGGCAAACTCCTTTTTAAAAAACCAATAGTGTTTACAATCCTCACTAACTCAGGCTGGGTGCAATGGCTCAGGCCTGTAATCCTAGCACTCTGGGAGGCAGAGGCAGGAGGATCACTTAAGAGGAAGACTTTGAGACCAGCCTGAGCAACACAGTGAGACCCCACCTCTACAAAAAATAGAAAAATTAGCCAGGCATGGTAGCATGCCTCTGTACTCCCAGCTACTTGGGAGGCTGAGGCAGGAGGACTTCTTGAGCCCAAGAGTTTGAGGTTGCAGTGAGCCAATATGGCGTCACTGTATTTTAGCCCCGGCGAGAGAGAGAGACCCTGTCTCAAAATAAATAAATAAGTAAAATTCTATCCAACTCGCAAGAGATTTCATTTTCTTATTTCAGATGAGATCAGGTGCATTCAGGATGGTATGGCCATAGACTTGATTTTCTTATTTCATAATGCCTCCATCCTCCACCTCCCAAGAATTGTTCTAATTTGTTTACACTGTAACAGCCTGCTATCTGCAAGTTTTTTGTATCAGTTCCCTAAAACAATATTCCAAATTTTTCTCACTATCCTTTATTCATCTCCTCTCATTGAGTTCCACACTGACACTTCCTCCAATTGGAGTCACACCCAATTTCTCATTCCCCCATTCAACTTTAATTTTCTTGAATTCCAATTCCAAATAAATGAGAATTAACTTTCAAGTAAACCAAATTATTTACTCTAATCATTGTTGAATATATTAGTGAAGGTAATGCTAGCTGCTGAAAGAGATAAATCACGAGATCTTAGTTGTTCTGCACAGTAACAATTTTATTTTTGGCTCATGTAAAGTCAAAACAAATGTTCCTTTTCAGCGAGTGGTTCTCCTCCAGGCAGTGATTCAGGGACCCCCCCACCGCCGCCGCCCCCCAGACTCCTTCCTTCTAGATGCTCTGCCGTCTCCTTGGTTTCATGACTGCCATCGGAAGGAAAAATAGAGGACTGAACACAGGAGATGTTTATGAGCCAAGCCTAGACGTGGCATGCATTAATCCTGTTCATATTTCAGTGGCCAGAACTTAGTCTTATGGCCATATATCACTTCCAGGCAGCTGGGAAATATAGTTTAGATTTGTGCTGGGGCAGGGATGTGGGTAGGGATGACATGTACAAATGGATTTAGTATACAACTAGCCAATCTCTGCTATATTGAACACCTATTTTAGGTTCTTAAAGAAATTCTTACTTGACTGCCTTGGTGTTATGGGAGACAGATAAGAAATGAAAGCAACTTACATCTAAAAAGCATTAAAATGGTAATTTTATGTTACGTATATTTTACCAAAAAAAAGGTTGAAATCTTTTTGGTGAGACCAAATATAGAGACATATGAAAGAAGTAGTAAAAAACATTTTCTTTTTTTTTTGATATATTTTATTTTATTTTTTTGTTTTTCAGCTCATTATGGGGGTACAAAAGTTCAGGCTATATACATTGCCCATGCCTCCCCATCCCCCCGAGTCTGAGCTTCAATAAAAAACATTTTCAATATAAAAAATGCTAAACCAAATATGAGCAAGTATCAAAAGATAAGTACAATTGTCATGTCTTTTATCATACTACAAAGAGTTCTATGATTTTTATTCTAACTAGGGTCTCGGCCTGGCTTGCCCTGGTTGCTCTGGTCTAAAAGATGTTAGGAGAAAAAAACATGTTTGGTAATACCACAATATTGCCTTAATTCAAGAGTTAAACCAGTTAAAGAGGTACTCTCCTCAAATATGAGTATCTTTTAAAATTATAAAGTAGATAATCATTAAAAGTCAAATGTACTTTGGGGCCAATCAAAATGCAATCACCTCTTGACTTTCTCCTTTTTATTTTTTACATCTTCCTGGATGTTCCAACTATTCCCAAGAGGCCATGGTGTATTTTTTAAAAAAACAAGCGTATCAACCATTCTTTTAAAGTATATGCTACGGTGCGTTCTGTTGGCAAACAGGGTTAATGCTGGGGTTCAGGAAACAATACCCAAAGTATGGCACTTTGGCTTGCTGAGTACTTTGAACTAAAAGACATTAGAAGGCCTCAGAAGTAGCCTCAGAACCAAGGTCTCTCTGACCTTCTCCTGACCTCCTGTCTCTTACCCATCTCATTCACCTCTGAAGCGAGTCAAAGAAACCAGAATTCTTCTTTCCCAAGGCAGGTCATAAAAACTAGAACTTCTCTTCCCCAAAGCCAGCCATAAAAACTAGAAACATTACTCTGACCTTCTCCCACCTTTCTGTGTAGGAACTGGCCATAAAGAAATTCTCTCGCCCACCCTTGTCTGATGGTAAGTTATAAGACCCTCATTCCAGAGGGGTCCTGCCCATAACTGGGAGGAAGGAATGTCACAACAGAGAGGCCAAGAAGAATCTGCACAGACAGGCCTCGCTGGGTTTCTCCACCCAGTCTATTAGCATTAGATCATATCCTTTTAGTCCAATCCTATTTCTACATGGCTGTCCACTCTTCATCGAACCTAAGCATAAAAATGCATAGTTGTCCCTGTATCTTTGGGATCTTCATTCTGAAGATTCTCGTATCGTGTAACACTATGATTAATTTGCTTTGCTTTTCTCTTGTTAATCTGTGTTATGTTATAAAAGTGCTGGCCATAACCCTTATAATAGGGAGGAAAGGGATCACCTGCCTTCTGCCCCTATACCACCAAATATAAGTATTATAAGTAATACCCTTATAATTCTTTTACTTCTTACTATTTTTTACATCATGGAGAGAAAAGGGAATTAATCACCCCGGGAAATTTATTATTCCAGTGTAATCCTATCTATCTGATACCTTATTTAAGAAGGCATCAATATATTCATAGAATTAAAGAATGGCTCTACTAAAAAGAAACTGATATTAGTGTAGTATTAGGTAACACTTCTGTTACTCCCATACAAGGCACATCAGAGGTGAGATAATTTTTTTTAAAAAAAGACAAAAGTAACCTGAGCATTATAATTTTCAATTTGTATATCAGATTTAAATTTCTACATATTATATAATAAAATCTCTAAAAGAACCAAGCATAAAACATTCCAAATAATTTCTAAACACATTTTGGAAATGAATACATTTCAATTTTAGAGTCACTAAAGTTTAAACAGCTTAAAAGGTCATAGTAGGTGTTATGTTATTCTAATGAACAAAATATTTACTATTAAGAATAATTCATATATTTTGATACATCTGCTATATTCATGTTACAAATGCTAGACTGCTGGCTTAAGTTTTTGTTTTTATTATGCTTACATATGAACTGGTTATCATAAAAGAGAAACACTATAATACAAAACTTTAGAGAAAAAGATACTAAAATAGCAACAACCTAAATTTATAACATAAAGTCATAATTCCATTAAAGCAGTTCTATCAAAATTTTAACATTTCTAAAACACATTCCATGCATGCTTATAAATAAAATGCTAAGGAGAAAAATAACAATTACAAAAATTTGTTTTACAAAAGGCATTCTTCCATCATATAACTTCATCATTTTCAGTGACCATCACACTGCCAAACCAAAGCCTAAATAAAGTCAAAAAAGGTCCTTACACTACATACAGGAAGTCAACAAATTCTTTCAGACTAACAGGAAGAACAAATTCCAAACTGGAGAACCCTGGATGAGAATGACCTGCCCAATCCCCACTGGAAAAGATGGAAAATTTCTTCCAGAATGCAGAGAAATGATGTAAAGATTCATGTCTTCAATAAAACATCAGCTAACTCAGAAAAAGAAATATCATGGCAAATTATACTTCAAATATTGTATTAGATGGAAACAATATAAAAACAAACATCACTTATAGGTACCTTGTCCAAGAAGTAATTAATCTTTCTCAAGAAAGGGACACCCATTTTCAAAATTATCACTTTTCCTTCAACATTTATTATTTTCATTTAAAATAGTCATCATGAAATTTTTAATATGTATTGTTCTTTTCTCTGATATATGAGCTTATAAGTAACAATAAGGTCTGAAAAATAATTTGTAAAAATGACGAGATGTTCTTATGCTCAAAATAAACCATAAATATTTTACCCAGCTCTTACCATGTCCTTTACCAAGACGCATTATTACAAAGTGTTAGGGTGGAAAGCCTAGTAGGGACTCACGGCACAGGTGGAGAAAGATTTCTCACGCAGAAATTAGGATATATAAAAGTAAGAAAGTTTATTTTATCCTTCTTAGAGGGGAGAGGGGGAGGAGGGAAGAGGGACGGGGAAGAGAGCAGGGAGAGGGCATGGCATCCCAAAGGAAGAGGAGGGAGATGCCAGCGGTGAGGCCAAGGGGCTCACTGATTTTAAGGGGGACAAAGAGAAGGAAAAAAAAATAGTGATGGTCGTCAGCAGCAGGGAGACGACAAAAACTGCAGGGATGTCAAAGTCCAAGACATGGTTTCCTGCCTGTCCTTGGAGAAGGGATTATCAGAGGAGATGTGACTCCGTCCTCGAGATCTGATTAACGCTGTTGTTCTATCTCCTGCTGTTTACTCAGGAACTCTGTAAAAGCAGATTCTCAAAAACCAAGTTGGAAAGAGACAGATTTACATCTCTTTTCTGTCCATTCGGCTCCTTCCAGAAGTTGTGCAAAACAGAACTCCTGCAGGGTACCTGTTAGTGGGAGAACTCAAGGACTGATCTTTAACCGGTACTGGGGAAACTGTGGGCTTAGGTATTTCCCTGTGATTTCTGCAAGGCCGCCCCTTTCACAAAGCAACTGAAAACTCAATCACAATATAACGAAAATAATGTTCGCTGGCACAGGAGAGTGTTTTGAAGTGCTTTCTGAATACCTCAGTCTCACACTCAAATCAGGAGCATCTGTCCACCAACTGTCAAGATAATGTCTAGCCTAGGAGTTTTCCTGAATTCATCACTATTCATAGATGCCTGTCACTATTCAGAAAAAAAAGGAAAGAAAGAAAGAAAAGAAAGAAAGAGCCATATTTTTAAAGCTACTTTGTTTTTTCTGTATGTCCTGGGAGAGGTGAATCTAGAATTTATCACTTTGAGCCAGTCGACTCTCAATCAACTGCCCCTCCATCTCCAGATCTGAGAATGCAATTCAAACGTTCTCTAGAAATTATGGATAATTCACTATGTCATATTATATTACCACTGATTCAAGGATCTGACCAAAGCCCCTACCCTCGCCATTACTAACAACTAGAAGGTACAATCCAGTCATCAGACCCAATGACAATGGCACAACAAGGGATGGAAGGTTTCCATTGGCTTCTTTTTAGATAACACTGAAAAATTTAAGTTAAAGTTGTCCCTCTTCAAAAATTTCATTTAAAATTGGTTCCTATGAAATGTATATCCTTATTTTTAAAGTCAGATACAATAAATTCCATTAACAAACATATAAAGAATCCAGCCGGGTATGGTGGCTCACACCTGTGATCCTAGCACTCCGGGAAGCTGAGGGAGGAGGATCGCTGGAGGTCAGGAGTTCAAGATCAGCCTGAGCAAGAGCGAGACCCTGTCTCTACTAAAAATAGAAAAATTAGTTGGCCATGGTGGTGCGCACCTGTAGTCCCAGCTACTCGGGAGGCTGAGGCAGGAGGATCACTTGAGCCAGGAGTCTGAGGCTGGAGTGAGCTATGATGATGCCACTGCACTCTACCTGGGGCAACGGAGTAAGACTGTATCAAAAAAAAAAAAAAAATCCTCAGATGACTCAGAAATGCTTTTCTGAGCCATTGTGACAACGCTACATGAGACAGGAGAGGAAGAAGACAGGGCCCTAGGTCCCAAGATCCTCAAAAGAAAAAGTAAGCAACTGAGACAATACAAAGCAGGACAAAAATCAAGAAAACATAAGGGAAAAAAAATACCCAAAGAATTCACAGAAAGGTAAGACTACCCCTCACTGATTATTCAGTTGTACTATTATATTTTCTACTTTACATAGTAACAAGTTCAATTGGTTATATCTCTATTTTTAGTTTTATAAACCAACATACATTAGAGAACTATTACGTGTGCAAATCGGTAATCAAGACCAAAAACTGAGAATCAATAAGGAAATTAGTTTCTCAAGACATACATAATTTTTTCAAATGCAAAAGTGAAGAAAATTTTTCTACGGTATATAACTTATGATACCTTAATGCTAATTATATTTTTGACAAAATTATGTATAAACACTTCTATGCTGAAATACATTCTTATTAATTACCATCCTAATTTAAGAGATTGGTCTTAAATTTTAGTGTAAATATGACTTACCAGGGGTATTTAAGACAAATGCATCCATATTCCTGGATCCCAGACCTAACAATTCTAATTACAGTTTCTAGAAAATCGTATTTTTAACAAGCATCTCAAGGGATTCTAATACAGGTACTACAGCCCACCCTTTAAGAAATACTAACTTAAGAGCTAAATTCCTCCTGTGAGAAGCTTGAATTTTAAATTAAAATCCATGCTTTTATCATTCAGCAGATCCCTGGCCAACAAAATATTTATAAGGTGCTGGGTGGAAAAAAAGATGAAGAAAAGGCAACTACTGTTCTAAAACACCTTACAATATAGAAGACGAGATCACGTATACAAGTAACAAACTGTAATAAGTACAATAGGAAAGTTCTGTAAAAGTGCTGACAGAGTTCCAGAAGGAAGAGCATATTTTCATATGGAGGCAAGAGAAGCCGGAATAAAAGAGGTGAAACCTGAGCTGCACACCCAAGGACCGACGGGTGGGATTTCACCAGTGACCAGAATGAAGGAGGCACTTACTCCACGAGGGCACAGTGATACTGCACAGGAGCAGGGCAAAGAAATGACATGCCCCTCAGTGAGAACAGGAGATCAATCCAGCTGGATAACAGAGAAGCAGAACTCGGCCCTTTCTGTGTTTCTACTGCAGAGACCAGAGTAAACTCCAAACAGTAACACTGCTCGCTGCACACACAAGATTTGTAAAGACTGAGGGTGGGGACACGTCCACCAAAATAAGGTCCTCATGGCACGTAAACAAGATAAGATAATATGGTGGTTCAGAAACCACGTATCTTTACAATCCTTCTGAAGGTCACTTAGGCTTATTCAACATACCGTCCAAATGTATTTACCTCTTCTAAAACACTACTGCCAATAAAAGTTACTAAAAGTGGTAATTGGCTTATATGATTTGGGTACATTAAGGAAAAGGATCTATATCCCACACATATGTGTCACAATTGATTCAAACTGGGTAAGCAATAGACACTTTACTATGATGTTCAAAGTAATAGATAAAAGTATGCACAGAAAGGCGTCTGTGTCAATCACCCGTTTATCAGGCACTCAGAGAACACTGGGAAAGCGATGGCCCTTTTTAAAAGGTCAGAGGTCATAAAGGCCTAGTACCAAGCAGCTCCAGAGTTTAGCACCCCCAACATTGATGTCCGTTATGCTGGTGAGCACTAACAGTCTTTTCAAGTCTGTCTGGATTACTCTATTGCCAGGCATTTGATAAATCTGCAGTTCCCACTGAAGGGTAACCCACTCCCCAATACACATTGAATAGCCAAATCCATTTCAATTATTTATGAAAGGCAGAAAATTAACAGAACAAGATTGATTATATATGTGTTAGAGAATCTTTAAGTAAATTCCAGTAGTAAAATCTGGAAAAAAATCCATGGATTAAGAGTAATTTTTTTTTAATCTATGGAAAAAAAAAAAAAGTGGAGTTAATATCATTTGACCTGCCTACTGAATGTAAAAATATTTTACATCCATAGAGTGAACACAATGCAGGGAACAACGTAAAAATGTAGAAAATATTCATATGGTCATATAGTAATATCGGAGTTCAGTTTCTATAATAACTTAAACAACAGTAAATTCTCAAATTATTTTAGAGAGATGTAGCTGAGTGCCATATAGTTAGGTCAATTCTTACAAAATGTCAACATCCAGAAATAGCTAACTATCAAAGCAGTATTATAATTCTCTTATCTTTGTTTCCTACCAATTTTCCTGAAAAACTTAGTCTGTGGTTGCTCAACTTATTAACCAATATTCTCTTTCTCAACCCAAGAGAAAGTTCTTTATCTATGAACAAGCTCTCAGTCCCACAGCCAAACAGGAGCTGCCCAAAGGACATAGCAGAAAAACAGACCAAGGGTGGAAGGTTGAAAATGGGTCAGAATGCTCACATTGGGAGTCAAATTTGTCCTCTTTTATTGTTCTCACAGCTCTTAAAGGTTAGGGCATCCTCATAAAAAAAGCACGTAAGGATTTGGTAGGAATAGGGATAGACGGGAAAGCAAAAAGGAACCTGTGCTACCGAAACACCTGGCATCCTGCGACAAACTCCAGCAATATGAAGTCAAAGCAAAGCACGTGTGACCGTGCCAGTCACCTCCTATTTAGGCAGCTGCAATAGGTGGCCCAGCCAAGGCTCCCTGCCTGAGCTGAGAAGCGAGATGTCAGTATTGTGGTAAAACCTGCCTCCTCGGTCTTCAACAGACTCCTTCCACACCCCCAGGTTATGACAGAGAATGAGCAATTCACACGAGTATAAATGTGAACACATTAACATTTAAAAGGAGCCCAACCTACATAATATGTACTGAGGCTGAATACACATTACTGGTCAAAATGAGGACGAGGCAGCTCAACCTGACATCTGTTAAGGGAGGAAAAATAAAGGGCAGACAACGGCCAACGTTTAATCCTAGGGTCAGTCTTCATAAATCAGCCCACAATACCAAAAGTTTATTATTATAAGGATGCCTGTTCTTAACTGTAATTTATAGGTTGAAACATGCAAAGTTGAAAACCCTATTCTTCTTGAAACAATAGCTTAGGGGTATTTAGAACTCCTGAAACCAAGTTTCACATCCTCTTAGTCTACAGAAAAGAAACTCCACCCTTATATTTCAAAGTATTTCTAGCAAAGAAAAAAAAAAAAAAGCACAAAAAAATAAAGCATCATAACTATAACTATTTTATAAGCATCAAACTCAAAAATTTAATAGATCTGATCTGAGTAGTTAAAAACAAAACGATAAGAGAACTGTAATACTGCTTTGACAGTTAGCTATAGGGGGCTGTTGACCCTTTGTAAGAATTAACCTACCTATATGGCACTCAGCTACATCTCTAAAATAAATGTACAATCGCCATTCCAACAGCCTGAAGTACAATGTTGTAATCCCATGACATTAATAGTTTAATGAAACTACCAATTGCCTAAACGACTGTGTACATTAACATGATTTTACTATTCCAAGAGACCGTGATCCTGGCAAATGCTTTGATTATTCATTACAGCAACTTCCTAAAACACCCATCAACTACTCAATGGGAAGTATCAACAGTTGTTTGTAAGATTCTTTAAATCCCTTGCTGTTGTATCATGATCCTTATCCAATCCTAATCAAACACACACACACACACACACACACACACACACCCCTTTGTACTGACTCACCCCCAACCAAACTTTGGTTCTCAGTACACGCTGACCTTGCCTCCCTCCCTCTAAGACACTGCCAAAGCTCTGTCCAGGTACTGGTGTTCTCCCTTTCTGTGACAGGCAATAAACTCAGCTTTGTCTCATCTACAGGTCGTGAGGGAAATATTTAGGGAGGCCGTACTTGGCACAGTGCCAATTATAAATTCTGATCATTCAGGAAAAAATTGAAGGTGTTCTTACGAACTTGCAGCTGGCTAATGCACCATATCAGCAACTGTGAATTTAGATCATAAAACCTCTTATTTTACTCAAAACTTCATGAGAACAGATAGGACTAGACAGGCAATCACAATGCTCTTTTGGAAAAACTGTTCTGGTCCCATGCTGTCAGTTCTTCAAGATTTCAGAGGATAACCAGTTGAAAGAAAACTTTAAAACAACTAAAACCTTAAGGCTAAGGTCAACAAGTTTAAAGTATATGTCACTAAAATTCCAAACCCATTTACAGTCTACAGACTCTAAGGCAAGAGTCATTTGCCAGACTTCCAGGAAGAAAGGAGTCACTATGGAAAAAAGCTTCTAAGGGAAATCTAGTTTTTCTCTAGAGAAGAGAGTCCTAGATTGAGTCACATAGCCCTCCAATATTTAGAAACAGGTAGTAAGTGTATCAAGTGTCAATAAAAGATCAGAAAGGAATAGCCAATGAGTTAGGAAAAACCAAGATAAGATTTCAAGAAGTCATTTGCTAATTGTGCTGAATAATATTAAAAGACGGAGAAAGATACAGAGGAAATGTTCACATGGGTGTCGTTAGTGATTTTGAATAGAGTCTTGTCGGTGGAATAGTAAGAAATGCAAGTAAACTATAATTCAGAAAGTAGAAAAGCAACTACAAGGTGAGCAAATGTAAGTTGACAGTGTGGATCAAACATTCAATAAATTTTATTAAAAGAGGAAGCAGAAACAGACGCAGCAGCGGAACGGGAAGCAAGGTATCAAGTGAAGGCTTTCCCTTTTAGGACGTAAGACACTAGTCCGAGTTTATGTGCCAATGTGAACGATAAAGGAGTGCGGGAGAGACTGGTGATACAAGAGGGGGAATGGCTAAAACTGATGTGTCTCTAAGAAGATAAGAAGCGACAGAATCCAAAATACAAGGGAAAAGAAGAACATATGCACTGCATTTCAAGCAGGAGAATATGGCGGAAACATAAAATGGTACAACTTTTCCAGAAAAAAAAAAAACCAAGTGCCTTATACATTATTAAGAGTCACTAAAGTAACCATATCCTTTGAACCAGTAATTTCACTTGTAAAAATCTATCTAAAAAAAAATCTGAAATCTATCCCAACTACCTAATGATTAAGGAGGACTATTAAATACATAATTATAAAGTGCTTATGAAAAGCTCTTAATGATATGGGAAAATGTTTATAGTATTATGAGAAAAAAGAAGGATACAAAATTCCAAAGGTTGAATTTCAAATACATAAAAATATGTACATAGACAGAAGATGAAGGAAACACAAAATATTCATAATTTATCTCTGGATCATAAAATTAAAGACTATAATTTTCTTCTTTATGTATATTTTTCCTTTTCCCCAAAGAGAATGGGTCATTTTTAATACCAGAATAAAGTAATTTACTTCCATCTTGCCTGTATGTTCAATGTCTCCCTCTATACCGACTCGTTCCTAAGAGTATTAAATATTTGTATATTTCAGAGATATCTTTGGATTATTTCTGTTTACAGCATAAAAATTTATATGTATCCGGACATTAAAAGCTAACCACCACAACCCAAAATGAAAGCAGAACAATGTAAAACTCTGCTGTAGATACATATTTAATATGCAGTTACAGCAGTTCATTCATGTTTTCTACCATCCATACTTTTAAGTAAAATGGCTTGACAATATCTCTAATGATAGGGCAATAGAGAACACACAAGTCTACAAGAACTTAGAGAACATTTGCTTTGATGTAGCGACAAGAAGAAGTGAGGGGGCAAGAAGAAGCGCTGACAGGCATGATCTGAGTTGCTCTTACTGGATGATCTCACAGTAGAGCAAGAGTAACAAGAGTGACCCAAAGTCTCCTCTACGCACATACCAAGGCCAACTTCAAATAAGGAAGTACAGACAAGGAAAATTGCAGCCACAGCTATTTTAAAACCAATAGAGCAATTATTTTTAAAGCCTTCTTTAACCAAAAAGGGTATTCTGTGAAGAAGAGAAAAAAAGAAGGTACTGGAAGTGAAACACTGGAAGATAATTTTTACGTAGCCAATATCTCAGCTCAAGGAATTATCACATTTGTAAACTAAGGATTTGTGCCTCTCTTTAGAGTAACATCTTTTGAATCAGAGGCTCTGGGTTAGAATTCTAGCCCCTCTGTTCACTAGCTGTGCAACCACAAACCAATTACTTCACTAACTCTCAGGATCCTCATTTTTAATTTTGGGATTATAATAACCTCCCTGTAGGCTGGGTGCAGTGGCTCACACCTATAATCCCAGCACTTTGGGAGGCCAAGGTGGGAGGGATTACTTGAGGTCAGGAGTTTGAGACCAGCCTGGGCAACAAAGCAAGACCCCATCTCTACAAAACATTTTAAAAATTAGCTGGGTATGGTGGCATGTGCCTATGGTCCCAGCTACTCAGGAGGCTGAAGTGGGTGGATCGCTTGAGCCCAAGAGTTTGTGGCTGCAGTGAGCTATGAACTTACCACTGCACTCCAGCCTGGGCAGCAGAGTGAGACTTTATCTCTTAACAAAATTAAAAAATCATAATTAAAATTAAAAATTTAAAAATATACACTATCCTACTTATAGAGCTGTTAAGAGGATGAAATGAAATTGGAAAACACCTAGTGAAATGCCTGATACGTAATTGTAATTTAACAGTTTTTACTTTCCTCCCCCTAATTTCATTCACTTACCACCTTCACAATTCTTGTCATAGTGACATGCCATCTGAATTATTTACTTAATACTCTCTCTTCATATAGGTTTACATACTTTTTTCCTAAATAAATTTAGCTTCACCTTAACAACACTACCCAGTGGGAGGCTGAATATAAAAACAGACAACAGTAAGACCACATATGACCACCAAATTCTGACTGGCAACCTTTGCAACCAGCCCAGGATGCCAAACCAAAAGCTCTGCAGCAAAGAGCCCAGAACGACTTCAGCAATGATGACCAGCTTCCCTAATTTTTGCCCCTGCTTCCAACCCAGGACCAACCAGGGAAAGCTAAGGATGCTCCCCAAATCAGTCACATCAAATACCGACCTCCAGCTTCCCCATGCCAACAGCCTCCGATCAGAGTATGCCTGACATATTCCCTTTTTTCCACTATGAACCTTTCCCACTCCCCTGCTTACCTTTGAGTCTACCAAGAGGAAGTCACGGTGGTGGGTTGGCTCCCTTGCTATGCAAGCTCTGAATACACAGTCTTTGTCCTCATTCAGGTCTGCTCTGGTGATTTCCACACCATGAAAGGACAGGTTTGACAGGCTCGTCATACTCTTCTAATATATAAAAATAAATAACTGAAAAACTTAAAATGTCATCCCACGTACCACCTAAAATCATCTCCAATGTCACACTTTGGGAAACGCTGCATTGCACTTGGGTTACAGACAAGATGCTGGCTGGCCACCTGTAGGATTCTCAGTGAAATGAGCCAACAATACTACCTCCTAGGGAGATAAAGTTAGCAAACTTCCTTTCTGATCTATATAAAAAGTGCCTTCTTTATTAACACTTCTAAATCAGAATTTCTGAAGTCTGATAGTGCCAGCAGAATGTTTTCCAGAGGAAAGAAAACCACACTTAGACCTCTAGAGTGCTTAGTGAGTGACCGTCTGTGCACAACTTTATTGGGATCAGGCACGGAAGCCTGAGTGGATCTAAGTGTGGTGGCGAGAGGGAAAAGACAATGACCACAACCTAATAGCTTTTATGGAAAACCGTGAACACCATTTGTATCCGTATTTCAAAATGCAAAGTTTGAGGCCAAAATAGTCCTACAACTGGGCCATTCAACAACCTGGTACAAAGCTAAAACATTAGGAAATAAGAGAATGTAGTTTGTTTCTTTGCTTATATGATAGATCTATACATCCTAAACTTACAGGGTTTTTTAATTTAATGCATCTATACATCCTCCCATGTGGATTGATTTGAGCCATCCCATAAGCTTGGATGTTTCCTAATCTTTGGAATTACTAAATATGTCAAATGTGTTTTTAAATAATAACCTCAGATTCTAGTTAGTCTACAAATCTGCAACACTACTTCTTAGTGGTAACTTGAAAGAGCTGTTACATAAGTGACACTGGTTCATTAAAAAGAACAGGAAAAGAGTTTATGTACTGATAATAAAAACTTAACTCAAGTTCAGGAAAAAAAAAAGAATAAACAACAAGTACTCTCAACAACTATATGGCGACACATCTATTGTTACGTGCATTTGCCAATCAGTATTGTTACGGTTCCACAAAGAATCCAGTGCACCAGACTGTAGCTAATTATGTATATTCAAGTGATTAGCAAGCACTTGTTGCCTCTTTCACACCACCCTCCAAACAGCAGCCTTTGAGAGGAGAATAGACTGCAAATTTATTGAGAGAACACTGTTAATCCTTTGGGGAGAATGTAAATGTAAACAGGACTACTCTACATCAAGGTGCTTTGACAACAACAATCATCTGCATAAACACATGCTCAACAACAAACAGGTGTTCTATTTCACAACTAGCACCCATTTGATGCTTTCAAGTAAGCATTATGCACAAACTGTTAGAAGTACTTTGAAACCAGCTGCAATTACTATAATTAGCTGCTTTCCTGTAGTTGGTTTCCTTTTACCTGTTCAGTCCTGGACTATGCCAGTTCATACGCTCTTAAGTACCATGACCAGTTCAGGACGTTCACTCTTAAGGTATGAAAAGCAGACAAAATAGACTCCATTTAAACTAATTGAACTAGAACTTTCTGCAAAACAGCTCAATCAAAAATACAAACGACAAAACACAATATTCCTGTTTTAAAACATACATTAATGAGACAAAAGATAATTATTTTTCAAAAGTTGTTTAAAGTTTTGACTCATAAAAGACCCAAATTATTGTGGTACTGACCGAATGGAAAAGCAAAAGGGGAAATATTCTAAAAATCCATCAACCAGCCTAGGCAACACAGCAAGACCTCATCTCTAAGAAAAAAAAAAAGGAATAAATAAAATGGGGTGCTATATATTCAAATGGAGTACTATACAACAGTTTAAAATGCATGGCCTACCAATAGCTGTAGCTGTAACCACACTGTATGGACAGAGCACAAAACATAATGCTAAGTGAAAAACAGGGAATTTCAAAATGCCAAGAAGTAAAAGCTAACTGTCATAAAAAATACATAGTAATCAAATCAAAATCTACATACAGGCACTTTAGGTTCAGTTACAGACCACCACAGTAAAGCGAATATTGCAATTAAGTGGGTCACGTGAATTTGTTTTGGTTTCCCAATACATATGAATGTTTACGCTACACTAGTCTATTAAGTGTGCAATAGCGTTATGTCTAAAAAACAATGCATATATCTTAATTTAAAAATACTTTATCCTTTAAAAATGTTAATGAACTGAGCACATGCTATGGGATAAATCATGCTGACAGACCTGCTCAACACAGGATTGCCATAAACATTCAATTTGTAAAAATGCAGTTATGTGTGAAGTTCAGAAAAGCAAAGCACAATAAAACAAGGTATGTCTGTAACCATAAACATAATTCTAAAGTCAAGATTTTCAAATGCATTAATGTAAAATAAAAGTCAAATGCAGCAGGATCTCTCAACAGGAAAAATTTGGCTGGGCTGATTCTCTTAAATCCAATCCGGTCACAGATACGCTGTCAAGTGCAGGATGGCCATGGCTGTGTCAGCCCTGCACGCCACCGTACCTCCTGTTCCTAGCCGGCACCTCGAGTCAACAGTATCCGATCTATCAACAATGAGTGAGTGGATGAATGTGTGAGTGTGTGAGCGGGTGCACAAATCAAAGTTCACAACCATACTGCAACGCGGAAATACTGACTGTGGACAAAGATACAGTGAAACATAGTGTGAACTATAAAAAGAAAAACAAAAAACCAGTCATGCGTCGCTTAACGGTGGGAATACATTTTGAGAAATTTGTCGTTAGGCTAGTTCCTCGTTAGGTAACATCATACCGTGTACTCACACCAACCTAGATGGTACGGGCCACTACACACCTATGCTATAGGAAATAGCCTATTGCTCCTGGGCTGCAAATCTGTGTCTACAGTATGTTACTGTACTGAATCCTGTAGGCAATTGTAACACAAATATATCTACAAATAGAAAAGGTACAGTAAAAATACAGTAAAAAGGTTTGTTTTTTTTTTTTTTTTACTGCCATACCTACAGAGGGGACTCACCATGAATAGAACTTGCGGGACTGGCAGTTGCTCAGGATGGGTCAGTGAGCGAGCGGTGAGTGACCGTGAAGGCCCAGGACACTGCTGTACACTACCGTAGACTTTATAAACACTGGACACTTAGGCTGCACTAAATTCGTAAAAAATATTTTTCTTTCTTCTATAATAAGTTAACCTTAGCTTATTATAACTTTATTTATAAACTTAATAATTTTTAAAAACTTTTTGCCTCTTTTGCAACACTTACCTTAAAACACAAACACATTAAAAAATATATTAATGTGTTTATATCTGTCCAAAGTATATCTGTTATATTAATGTGTTTAATATCTGTCCAAAGTATTTTTTCTCTATATCCTCATTTTATAAGCTTTTTCTATTTTTACAATTTTCAATTTTTTATTTTTTTTTTTACTTTTTAAACTTTTTTGTCAAAACCTGAGACACAAACACACACATTAGCCTGGGCCTACATGGGGTCAGGATCATCAATGTCACTGTCTTCTACCCCCACATCTTGTCCCACTGGAAGTGTCTTCAGGGGCAGTGACATGCATAGAACTGTCATGTCCTATGATAACAATGCCTTCTTCTGAAATGCCTCCTAAAGGACCTGCCTGAGGCTGTTTTACAGTTAACTTTTTTGAAGTAGAAAGAGCACACTCTAAAATAACTAGTATAGTAAATACATAAACCAGTAACAGTCATTGATAATCATTATCAAGTTATTATACACCATACATAATTGTATGTGCTGTGCTTATATACGACAGGCAATGCAATAGGTCTGTACACTCCCGCATCATCAGAACACATGATGTGCTGTGATGTCACTAGGCAATAGGAATTTCTGCTCCATTATAATGCTATGGGACCACGGTCATATATGTGGTCCATCATTGTCATTCTTGGACATGTGACTGTATTTTAAAAATATCACTTTAATAAGATATTTGAAACTTTAATAATAGGCTACCCATACTGAAAATAATTAGTAACATTACTTTACAGCCAGAAAAATATTTTGTTGTGTTGCCCCACATAACATTTTTTTACCATCTTTCTTCATTATTAGAGACTACTGTAGCACACCCAGCAATGAACTTTACCGTATGAGTAGCCAGGTCTTCGTTGTCATTATTACTACTTTTCCAACCATTTCCACCCTTTTTTATTAGGCTGAGCTGCATAAGTGGGTATGTGTTTGGCACAATCACATGTGGAAAACAAAATGTAAATCCAACAAAAGGGTTCACCTTAGAAGTACTGGGAAAGACAGAAAAAAATGCCAGTTATTCGAGATAAGACCATGGGAAATAAGTAGAACGGGAGAATGAATCTGAGGTTGAAAGTAAATATTGCAAATATTATTAAAAAGTGAAATTACTTCCTTTCACTAGTGCTAAACACAAACTACGCCCTAAATAAATATTAGGTATAGTGGTAAGTAATTTAGAGGAAGATGCATTTAGCTTCAGCTATATTTAGCCTAAACCATCTGCCACATATTTAAAAAAAAAAAAAATCTGTAGAAATAAGAAAATGCAAGTGCCAGACAGAAGGCTTGAGGTGGGGGTAAAAAGTGTGTGTTCTGTAGTCAGATACCTGGATTCAAATCTTGCCTCTGCCACTTATTATCCATGTAACCTCAATGACATTAATGCCTCTGAAACTCCACTTATGTCACTGTAAGATTGGGTAACAATATAATAATGTCCACCACACATAAAGTTGTTAAAAGGTGTAAGTTATTTTACACACACACACACACACACACACACACACACACAGAGACAGAGAACAAGCTCAATTAGCATACTGCCTGGCACACAGTGTAGTGAGCAATCAACTTCTGCTAGAAATTACAATCACCAATCATTATCAGCTATAATAATCAATGTTCAGATTCCAAATAATTGAGGTCAAGGAAACAACAAAAGGCCTCCAATGGCTGTACTGGATGCACCATGTAAACAGAATTAACGAGAAAAGAAAGGTACTAAAAAAGGCTGAAGGAAGCATAGTTCTGGGAAAAAATGAAAAGCAAGAATCAGGAAGAAAATGGCTCTACACATAAAAGTTTAAAAGTCAGGAAAACAACAGCTATAGAGCTATTTTGTTCTTAAAGCTATTTCAAAGGCAAAACAAAACAAGAATGGAGAATACAGTATTACAGGACAATCTTAAAGAAATTAGGAGTGTTGGAAAACACTAAGTGCTAAGATAAAGAAATGGAAACTTAACTACAAAATGAGAAAGTCGGGGCATATACCAACGTAAAACAAAACAAAACAGAGAGCTGTACCAAGACTTTGCTCAAGATTCATTTACTTTACAAAACGTCAAAGTCCATGCAGTTCCATTCAGACAGAAGCCACCCATATTTTGCTATTTTCTTTCCACCTTCCCAATAGGTAACATCCGTGTAATTGGCACTTCATAGACACTTGCAAGTATTTGCCAAATAAATGAACTATGGCACATACAAACAGCACATGTAAAACAGTATCTGAACACAGAGTAATCTCTTCAGTATCATTTCTCACCAGTCCCTTCCTCACGGACTACCTCTAGCCCTACAGACCTACCTTCGCTTCCAGAAAGGTGCGAGATTCCTTTTTGTCACACTTTCCTGGCCCCTCTTCCCATAACCTGCTTCCATTCACATTGTACTAAGTGATTCTTACTTTACACCCTCGGAGGTCTCAGCTTCACCTTCAAAACCTCTAGAAAGCCTTTCTTGGTTCTACCATATATAAAACGTAGGAGCTTGGACAAGAAACCTTCTTTCTCTGTGTTTCAGTATACTAATCTGCAAAACAGGGATAGTAATAGCGCTTACCTCATAAAGCTGTTGTGAGAATTAAATGAGATGATTCATGTAAAGCACCCGAAATAGTGCTTCGCATGTAGTAACTGCTCAATAAAGCACAGTTACCATTGTTATTCCCTGACCCCTAAATCCAGGTTAAGAGCCCCTTTTACTCCTCCTCCTCCTCACTGTTATTGTTCTTTCTCTTTCCCTAGCACAGCACTTACCACAATTGTGGATTCTATCATGTTTTGCTAAGGAAGATGAAAAGTACAAAGAGAATAATAAGAGCTAAGAAAAAAGTAGAAAGCAAAAGGAAAAGTGTTTATCTCAAAACAGGGATGAGCAACAACAACAAAAAAAGAAAAAAAAAAAAACAAGAAGTGAAAAAGAGAAAAGGGAAAGAAAGGGTAGACTTCCTGAAGACATTAGTGAAATAAAACTTAACTCTTGTTTTAAGGGTTTCAACAGCTTCCTTCTTGAGCCTACAAAGGTTCTATACTAAATAAAACAACTATGAAAGTCCACTAGGAGAAGTCATTGGATGACAATAATGAGAATAATATTGTTTTATAAATCAGATGAAATAAAATCAAGGGCAAAAAGGAGTCCCCATCTAATCTGGGAATAAAAATCACACATAAAACTGACTTAGGCTAAAGTAGGACACACTTGTACATTATGAAAAGATTCACAAACACTGAAGTACTTTGGTTTCTTCCTATAAATTAACTGCTCATTTTAAAGCAATATAGAGTAGCATTATGACCAGAGATTAAGATAACTAATATACTCAAATTGCACCAACTACATCTGCAGCCCAGAGAAGTTAAATATTAGTAGAAGGAAGTAACAATGATTAGACTCTCCACCCAAAAAGAAATGTTTGTTTTTGCAGGTTAGCTCCACCATTTTTTTCGCATTTGCATCCTAATAGTTCTACTTGGTCTCCCCATTATGCAACAGTTCTTTACAATACAGCCAGCTACCCTGACAACTGGGTTCCTCTGCCAGAGTGGCTTTGTCTAAACCCTAAAGCTGTGCTTGGCTTTGCACTGAGCCCAGTGGCTGGCTGTGATCTGAATGCCAATGAAGAGTACAGACCTTGTTGTCTAACAAGCCAGAGACTAAAAGGTCTCTTTGGGGTCAACAAACTGTCTCGACTACTTTCATAAGCTTAAGAGACTGGAAAATGAAGCTAGAAATGCATCTTATTTCTTTGGAGGACAATAGTAGAAAAGTATTAAACATTTAACATGCATCAGATACTTCAGGGCTTCAACTTCAGGGAGGGATAAACTTTCACATGTAAATAAAGTACTTGTTCTTTTAAGTAGGAATAAGTTTAATCCTCGAGAAAAAATGTAAATAAATTTTATATTATCAAATTTGAAAACGTTTAGAGAATTTCTATGCTCAAAAGTATATAAAAGCATCTGGTCCCACTTCTCACTTGGTAACTGGTTGAAGGAGAGGAATAGATAATGACAAGGAAATAAAGATGGTAAACCATTACACTGTAAAATTTAGTGCTCAGCTACAATCTAAGAAATGCAAAATTACATAACTCTAAAGAAGTAATTAGTAGGTGATACCTACTAAACGGCAAATATTAGAAATGCTAAAAAAAATCTAATGGTAGAAGCAGAATAATACAGTTTTAACTACACAATTTGTTAAACTGTTAATGAAAAATAACATACATTGTTTTTGTGTACATGTCTGAATTTGCTGTTCAGCCACTACACATTTCCTTATATTTGTGTGTTTGGAGGCTCCCTTTTTCTTCCTTATCTCTAATTCACCAACTTTCTTATTTAATCAAATGTCAAAGCCTATCTGTTTTACCTCCTAGATGGCTCTCAAATTCATCCACCTTACAACCCCAGCTCAGACCACAATGATCTCTCATCTGGTTTCCTGTGAGGGCCTAGCCCTCTTAACTGACTCCTCCAGAGTAGTCCAGTAAGATAATGTGATACATCTATATAATTTTAAATTTTCTAAAAGCCATACTTAAAATGGGGGGGACAGAAGGCAAGCCATGGTGGCTCACAGTTGTAATCCCAGCAATTTGAGAGGCCAACGTGGGAGGATTGTTTGAGCACAGGAATTCACGACCAGCCTGGGCAACATAGCAAGATCCCATCTCTACAAAAAAATTTTTTTTAATTAGCCAGGTGTGGTGGTGTATACCTGTAGTGCCAGCTACTCGGGAGGCTGAGGTAGAAAGATCACGCAAGCCCAGGAGTCCCAAGGCTGCAAAGACATGATAGTACCACTGCATTCTAGGCTGGGTGACAAAGCGAGATGATCTTGTCTCAAAAAAAAAAAAAAAGGTTAAAAATAAGTAAAATTAATTTGGATAATATATTGGTTAACCAAATATAGCTTTAAAAAAATCCTGTAATAATAGCAAAAAACAGATACTTTACAGTCTTTTTTTTTCATATCATGAATTCAAAATCCAGGGTGTTTTTTACCTACAGTACAACTCAATTTGGACTCTGAATTTTCAACAGCTTAAGTGGAATGTAGTCCTATCAAAGCAACAAAAGCAAAAGGAAAAATATTTTATGTTACTTCAATTTTTAAATTAAAATTAAACAAAATATAAGACTTGTTCCTCGGTCACAGTAGCTACATTTCAAGGGCTCAACAATCACATTAGTTCTTGGCTGGACAGCACAATTGTGGTTCTTCAATTTTTGCCTCTTCCAACCGAACTCAACATATTCAAAAATGCAAATCATTCACATCACCCCACCCTCAGACCAGTCCTCACCGGTCTCCTGACAAGCCCCAAGCTCTTACAGAGGTCTTGCAACATTGCCTTCCTCTACTATTTCCAGCCTCCTCTATCTCCACGTTTCCCCTTACACCCCGTACTCCAGGCAAACGGTGATTTTTGCAGATCCTGGAACAGGCCAAGCTGTGTCCCCCCAGCTATCGGTCCTTTAAGTTTCAACTCGGAGATCACCATCTCTTCTTAAAGCCCTTTCTGTTACCACGCAAGGTCTTGTGAGGGCAGGAACCAATCACTCTTGTTCACTTGTCCCTCTTGTTGTACCCTCAGCATTTATCAAAATACCTGGCACGTCACAGACGCTCAAAAATATGAATCCACAGAGTGATCCGAGCCACCCTAAGTGTGCTAAAGGCAAGTCTCCATGTTGCCACATGTGGCAGGAAGACAAGGGTCCTGCTGAGAGCTCACTACATGGCTTTACTATCACTAACCAAAAATAGACTGACCATAAGGGAAACTAGGCCAAAATTCACACTGAAACTTTGAGACTCTGGAAGTTGGAAAACACACTACAAAATAACACTTGGAGCTTACGGATTCTTGTGAGCCCCCTGGAAGGGCAGAGTATCTGAAGATCAGAGTGAACTCTAAGGACCAGGCACTGGTGACGAGGGCTTTTCTCCCAGTGCTTTATCTCATTTATATAATTTCAGGTTTCTTCCTCTCCTTTTACTACTCTAATAATGGTGAAATGGAGTATTTCATCTGGTGAATAAATTGAGGGGGAAAACCTTGGTGTATAGAACTCAGCTCAGCCCCTATTCTTCCTTTTGAAGCTAGTGTGCTGCAAAAAACGCAAATCTGCCTTCGTTCCTCTATGCAACAGAGCAGCAAACTACCCAAGGCTGAAGCCTATTTTTCTAAATAAAGTTTTACTGGAACACAGCCACGTCCACTAGTTTATGTGTTACCTATGGCTGCTTTCTTGCACCACAATCACAGAGTTGAACAGGTGCATTCCAACAAAGATCATATAGCCTGCGAAGATATTTACTGTCTGGCCCTTTACAGAAAAAGACCCCTGTTTTATGGCATGGTCTTACTTACACTGCCTAAAACAAGCTTGGGAAAGTCCATCTAACTCTGCGATTCACTTACTATGTCCTTTGGCTCACAAACTCAGACCACCAATCTAACCTGCATCAATAGTAGATGTATTTTGGCCTCCATCTTTACTCATCATTCGGTATCTAATATTGTAAAGAAGGACAGGTAGGGAAGAGTGATTATTTACACCATGTCCTCTAGAAATCCAACATTTTTACCTGTGTAAAATTTCCAGGCATATTTATTAAGTTCTATGGTCTGAAATTTGAGGGGAGAGGTCTTGGTCAAATATTTGCTCAAATTGTGAAGTATCTGGAAATCTATTTTTTGAAGGAAACGTTAGACCTGCGTCCAGGAAATTTACATCAATGTTAACTTCATCACATACATACCGTAAGTTCCTTATATCACCAATAAAGAACATTAGCAGTATAAACTCCAGCCTAGTTCTTCAAAGACTTCTAGTGTTTTTATGTTAGGCCCTTTGCTTCATGAAAACATGTACCTGTAATTTTGCAGAAATTTGTTAGTCTTTGGACATTAGTGATTTTTGTCTCCTTGAATGCTTCTCTGTCTTGTACCTTTCTTTCTCTCAAAACAAATATTATGCAAAAGGTGGCACTAAATCACCTATTTCCAGTAACACTAATAAGAAATTATTCAAATAATTTATTAAGGAGTATTCATCTTTTTTCTCAAGCTGACATTTTTTAAACTAAAACATTTTTTTGGAGACAGGGTCTCACTCTGTTGCCGGGGCTGGAGTGCAGTGGCGTCATCACGGCTGCCAGGCATGGCGGTAATCCCAGCACTCTGGGAGGCTGAGGTGGGAGGATCCCTGGAGGCCAGGAGTTTGAGGCTGCAGTGAGCTATGATGATGCCACTGCACTCATGTAACTACATGGAAAGAGCACATGGAAAAGTTGGTCTCTACATCAGAAACATTAAGCAAGCTCTAAAACGTTGCTCAAGTGAATTCCAAACTCTGTGTTCAAAGATAACTTTGTAATCAACCCCTAAAATTAAAATTAGTTAGGCAGATCAACTTTAAATTATACGCTCTACAATGTCTAGTAATTTATTTTCCTGGCCAAAAAAAAAAAAAAAATAGTATTTGTTTAAACTAATTCATTTTGATAATTTTGTTTCTAAGAAATATCAATAATTACTAACACTTAAAAGGTAACATCTGAAATCAATTTTATGACTTGAAATACAGAATGGTTTCATTAAGTCAGAAAAGATTTTCAAAGAATTTCACAATTTATCTAACGCAGAGATAGAACAAGGGATTATGCCAAATGTTTTAGATAATATCTAATTTACAATGTTCCTTTCTTAAGGAATTTGTTAAAATACAAGTGTCATAAAAAATTACTTCAGTACCCCAAATGAGCAGCAAAGATATGAGAAATGCTCAACCTCATTACTCATCAGGAGAATGCAAATTACAATCACAATACCATATACACACACCTGAATAGCTAATACACACACCTGAATAGCTAATGAAAAAGACAATCTCAAGTGTTGGTGAAGATATAAAACAAATGAAATTCATAAACTGCTGGTAGAAACGTAGAGAACCGACAACACTTCAGGAATGCATCTAGCAGTATCTACAAAAACTGAACATACACACATTCTATGATCCAGCTGTACTACTTCTAGGTATACAGCCAACAGAAATGTCTACGTCTATGTACACACATCCAAAGACATATAGTCAAAAAGTAAAACCAACCCAAATATCGAACGGTAGAACAAATAAATAAACTGTGGTCTGATCATGGAATGGAAATATAATATAGCAACGGGCATGAATGAATTATTAGTACACGCAACATGAACAAATCTCACAAACATAATGCTGGGGGAAAAGCCCTATGATTCTATGTTCAAAAGCAGGAGAAACAAATATATGATGTAGAAGTCATCCTGTTAGCTTAGTGGAACACAGTGATTGGAGGGGTAGAGGAAGTGAAGGCTTATAAGGTAGTGGTAATATTCTGGCATTTTTTAATATACAGGTGTTAGTTAGATGTTGTGCTCACTTTGCGAAAATTCACAGAGCTGTGTTCTTATGATTCTTTTACTTTTTTTTGTATGTATCTAATACTTAAAGGAAAAGTTTACCTTAAAAAATTTATTACTGGTAACAGAAATAGAATCTCTTAATTTATGTTTTGCACCACAATCTATTAGTTCCAGTATTCTTTACTATGTTCAATGGTAATTTTTTGAGTGGCTATTCTCATCACCATGAGGGAATCTCATTTGTGATAACTGTACTCTTGAGTCCTTCTTCATTAAAAAATAATTTTTTCATTAATTTCTCAAGATCTTCTTTTACAAGTAATGAGGGAGGTTTTAAAATTTCTTGTAATGATCTTTTTGAAGCTCTCAGTTCTAAAATAAAAGTATCGGGCTTATCAACTTTTAAGAAAATGAAATATGACATCAAAATCATTGATCTTTAAAATATCACAGCATTCTATAACATGCAGGGATTTTAGAGATGATTTAGGTTAATCCCTCTTATTTTACAAAAAAAAAAAAAAAAAAAAACAGATAAAGTGATTTGCCTAGGGTCACAAAACTAGCTGGTAATAAACATGAGTACTCAGCTCTCCAGAACAAGAATTTATCACTCTTCCCTCTAAACCATTCTGCCGCCCATTTCCTCACTGGCACTAGGAATGGGGATTTTACTATGCAAAGGAATTTCCTACAATATGCCTTTGAAGTTGGATTTAATTAATTCAAGACACATAGTTATATAAAGTGAGTGTCTACAGTGCCAATGGTATTCATCTTGAAAACAGTTTCCAAAAATCAACGCATTCAGAACTTCAAAAAAATTAATTTAGCAAAATCTGCATTAACTCTAGACACAACTTTAATGCAATCATCAACAAACATCAAAAACACAATTTCCCTATGCAGAATCAAAATGAAAAGATGTTCCAAGTACATTAGACAACTTTTTACTTTGTTTTGTTTTTATTTCCATTTAACCCTATTTCGATAATTATTTTACTAAATTCAAATATTGGTAGTACTTTTATTTTCTAACATGTTTCTCTATATGTATTTTTGCAGTAATTTAACATCCATATCTAACTTGGTCTATCAGTCCCTGGTCTTCTCAGATCATCTTTAATTACAGTTATTTTTTATTTTCATAGTATCTACATCATATCTTTCTTAATTGTGCCACTAAAATGTATTCTATCTTTACATTTCAATGAGCTCAACATGCTTTATCTAGAGTAAATGTTTTTGCCTCTAAATAATATCAGTATAAACCTCTAATAGATAATGCTAAACTTAAAATGAAAACTTCAGAGAAAATTTCTTATAAACCAATGTGTCACTGAGTTAACAAATCATTAATTTCCATCTGCTTGGGTTGTGTGTACCCCTTTTTTATTAACAGAGGGCACAGTAAGAGATGAAGAAACTTCCAAGTTTGAAGAACTAGGTCATAACTAGAACTGCAGACTGAACCTCTGGTTTCCAGTCTACCTAAAACTAACATGCTCTACAGAAAAGACGACAAGTCCTATAACCTCTGCAAATTTAATGCTTTGATATTCAAAAAGTTTGTTGTGCTTTTTAAGAAACAAGTTTTATCAGAGATGGTGAAGCATGGAGGGGGAGAGAGAATGTTTCCCTTGATAATCTCTAGTAAGCTTTTATGAATATGCTTAGAATGGAAATGAATTAGGAGGAGCAGAGGACGAAGAAGGCATCAGAAATCTTCAGCCCTGTGTTTTGCCTCTGGAGAATTCTTATTGTGAAGAACATGAACGTGGGGGTGGAGGGGGCCGGTACAGAAAAGCAACAACTGCAAGCTGCCATGCTGAGTTTAACAACAATCATCAAAAGGGGCTTCGGGAGCTCACCAGCTGCAAAAGTTTTTGTATTAGACTGTGATTCCATTGGGAGGATGGGAGTCCCTAAATAATGATGTCAAAAGGGTTTTTTACATGCCCAGGAAGCTATTTGAAGCAAACAAAAATCTACATTTGTTACTAATGGAGGTTAAGGCCTTTGGGGATTAGAGATAGAGAGTGTAGATGGCTATTATCTAAATAAACTTATTGTTCCTAGCACAACAAAGGAATATATTCCTAAAAAGAAATACATGATATTTTCACTATAAAACTGCAGACAAAGAAATGAAATGAACACTTTTTCTAGAAACAAAAAAAAAAAGAAGCTTTAGTTTGAAAGTTATATGGCAAAGTCAATCTGAGTATAAAAAGAGAATTACAGAATAATTTCAAGAGAAGCTTCATTAATAAAGCATTTTTGCATCATATTTTAATGTTTTATATCATCGAGTCTGTAATTCATAAAGACTGCTTCAAAACAATTTTGGGTAAGTAGAATCACGATGCCACTGCTGGGCATTGTGACTGACCTGCCTCTTTTGATTCAGCATTCTACCCAATACACCTCAGCAAATGCAGCACGTTCCTGTTCACTTGTCCAAAGCAAAATTATTTTTTTCCCCAAGACATAAGGAAGAGATGAAAGGAAGAGACCTTCAGTGAATAGACCAAAAGTATTACCTAACAATATGCGGTCTTAAAAAAAATCAATAAAAAAGTTTTTTCCAAGCTCAGGAAAGTCTTACAATTCTCAAAGCAAGTTGCAGTGGCATCTTCTGCCAGTTATTCCAAATAATAAATTTTTTTCCTTCATTGTGGCTCACCAAGTTCGTGCCACAGGTTCTGTTCCTAGCCACTTAATGCAAAGAGCTTTCCTGAATTGTGTTTGTTTTTGTATAGATTATAATGACGTTAGCGAACAGGGTAGCTTTCCAAATGAAAGTGTTAGTTTACATGGGAGGTATCACTGAAAACCACATTAAAATATAAACTGACTTTGTCCCTAAACACAATAAAATTCAAAAGGGATAAATTTAAGACAGTTCCTTTAAGACATAGTATAGGTTTCTTGCAAACAAGGCTAAAAGTGATTGGAGATCATGATGAATCTCACAAGCTAAGTAAGAGTTAGCAATGAAATGAGGTCTGTGGTATATCACATGCAAAAAATGTAAAGCTACGTTTTTTCCACCATAACTATCTGTAAATTATTTTACGTTGAGATCCAATGGTTCTAGCAAAGCTGTATAATCTTACAGCTTTCTGTCAAATGAAGAAAAATGAACATAAATGAAAACATACAAACATAAATATATCTTATAAAATATATAGCGTGCCTGGGAATTGTTTATGTATGTTTATAAGGAAGTCAATATGGCTTATATGTTGGTTTTTCTGCTTTTTGCATGCTTGTTTAATAAATATATTACATAGCTGTCCAAAATTGTTCAGGAGTTTTGAAAGAACCAAGTTGGAAAAAGTTGTGGATAGGCAGGAAGTCTGACAAGCTTTCTAAACATGACCTACTTGAACATGAAAATAAAGAAGCAAAACTATACTCATTAGGACAGAAAACAAGAATGGGAGTGGAAAAAAAAAAGCTGGATAGATACCATGTTCTTCCTTCTAGTTGAGGACAGAAACATCACACAGAGTAAAACTTTACAGTCACAGCTTTGGAGTTGACACACACAATCCTGACCACTTAGAAATAAGCAGCTTTACTAGTGCTTATAAAAATTCATTAGTCCCTATGAAACCAGAACCAATTTAACAGACAAATAACTAAAAAACTATTAAGGAAAGAAAACAACTTCACAAATTTTGATGTAGAATTTCAGACTATTTTAAAGTTCACTGGAGGAATACTATTTAGCGCAATTAACACAGTACAAATAAATCAACAATGCAAAGACAGTCTTAATCACATGCATTTTTCAAATTTGAGGGTATGCTTTTGTTCTAATGCAGATATTTTCTCAAAAGTAATTATACAAATAAGATGTCTGGATAGTTAACAATTCATCTGCATGGGCCCTTAAAGACTGACTGCCTGTTTATATATGTCTGACTTTGAAAGCCCTGAATCTAGAGTTCGTGTCAAGGCTAGTCTTACCATATGAGTCAGAGTGACATCTAGTGGCAACTGCACTGAACAGTATGTGCTTGGTACTTCATCCAACGGAAATACAAATGAACAGTACTTAGCACACCATAGGCCCTCAAATATTGTTGCACAGATAAGCTAACTTTAATATTTTAAGCAAATATTCCAATTTCCTCACTTCTGAACTTTCTCCTTCCTTTTCCTTACCATCTCTAGTCCTCCATTTCTCCCTATTTTCTCAATCCAAAAGTTCCCTTCCACTTGTCTCATTCTCTATGGAATCCACAGCCTATACTTTTCTCATCTATTTTTTTCTTTCGTTGCACATATTTTATCAGTCTCTATTCCAGGTATATTATATATTTTATGTGTGACTATTCTGAGTATTGCTATATTAATCATAAAACTAAGCCAAATGAATCCATCATAATTCATGCAACCCTGGGAAATTATGTCATTCATCTCTAGTTGACTTGATCATATGATTATTTTCCAAAGCAATCATGCCACATCTTCTTTACCCTGTTCAAACCCCTCTTCCCCGAACCCCATCTTTCATTTTATAATAACTTTACTTCCTAGAAAACATGGAAACCACTAAATGTGAATAACCTTACCTTCCCAGCTCTCCATTTGAAAATCTCTTTGTTTGGAATACCCCTTTTCCTTATATCAAAGGAAGACATACACATCCTCCTTTTCAAGAGCCCCTTTTCTTGAATCCTGTCTTTATTGTTATCTCTATGATTTGGTTAATTCAATGATTACAACTCTCTTGAATCTCCCTCTGCGTTTTGACTCCTTGCCTTCAACCTATGAAAATGCTCAACACACCCCATCTAAAAATCATCTGTCTTTGGCCTGCTGCAATCTATTTTCTCTCCATTTATCAAAAAATAACTCAAAAGAAAAAACTATAATGACTGTCTCCATTTCTTCAATATCCATTCACTCCCAACTCTCGGCGATTTGCTTTCGGTCATCTCTATTGGAACTGATCCCTAGAAAGTCACCAGCGAGTCTATCAATGGCCTCTTTACCAGCCTCGTTCCCCTTCAATCCTTCTATGATGCTGTGATAACTGCTCTCACTTGGCTTCTGTAGTGCAGTGATCTTTTTATTCTCTTCCTATCTCCTTCGTAACTCCTTCTCTGACTGTTTCTCTTTCTCATGCAGCCTAAATGCAATATGGCCTCATCCATACTTCAGTAAAATAAAAAGGCAAAAGTTCTGTTTCTATGGAAGACAGTAGTTCTATTAGTAACTGGAAGCTGATTTGCCTGTGAATTTACCCCAAATTTACACCCTACTAATCTACCCTCCCAATTCCTTCAAAATAAAGCTTCAAACCTACTTTGTTTAAACTTCCCCTGATTCTTCCCAATCATAATTCACTGTCTGTAATGAATCAAATTTTATATTGTTTCCTCTTCCGTCTCTGTCACCTCCTCTCTCTCTCACTCACAAACACACGCCGTATTTTACAAAGACAGCACACTCAATACCTCTGTCCTCCAATTCTGGGTATTTCTGCAAAATGCTTTGATTCTGAACATACTACTCCTACACAGTAGGTTCTTAGTAAATGTTTCTTGATTAAGGCTACCTATTACATGAGTAACTGTCAATTCATTAAAAAGAAATTATAAAATCATATTTTTTAAAAAGAAAGCTGATTTCAGCGGTTGGTACTAACACTATTGGGCTACAAACACATATAGGAAGTGAGATAATGCTTTGGAAAAAGATTAATTTTCTAAATTCTGAGCTACCTGGCGTAATTCTACTTATGAAAATTGCTCTATAATATAATTTATGCCAATTATTTAAAACACTTTCAAAAAAAAAAGACGACTATAAAAGGGAAGAACTTCTAGAAAGTTATCAGCACAAAATCATGAAGCACATTTTAAGCATCTACAGAAGCTTATAATATGAAGACATTTGCCACTAGTTTTAGTGTGTGCAAAAATCCATTCGTAGACCAGCTGTGACAGACTCTTTAAAGCACATCCAAGGCAATGATAAATGAAGTGGACATTCTTGCCAAATGCTTTGATTTGGATTTAAGTATTAAGAAAGCTTTAATGAGTAATCCTGTAGGAAATGCAATTGTATCTACATTTTATGTATGAAATGGTCTCTCATTTCTTTTGGAGGGGCGGGGAGCAATGCTATATTCTTCTTTTAAAATGATAAATTCTTTGTTCTTATTCTGTTGTTTTCTTTTTCTCCTTAGTCTAGTGACGAGAGGGTCAAGATATTCTGCTATAAGGCCCTGGCAAATCTTGTCCACCGTGGTGGCGGAGAGGCACTTTGATCTGGGAGGTACTCGGAGACTCTCATTCAGAAATGCAAAATGGAGAAGGCAGAAACATTTATTGCTGAATAGACCTTTGTCTGCGGGAATAGGCCTGGGACATGCATGGAAGAGCTGAAACAGGACCCAGTCCACAGGGGAACGGGGCGGTGGGGGAGAGAGACAGAAAAGCAGGACGTAGCTATTCGAGGCTGAGTGCTTAGGTATCAGGGGTGTCGGGAGATTGGACAGCCTCCAGGAACTTCAGCTCTGGAGCCTCCAACCGTCTCAAACCACTGTAGTTACCAATTTGCTATTCACATTGATACCCCATCCAACCAAAACTCTACTAGCTCCAGGGAAACGTGGGGGAGATGACAGAGGTCGGCCAGTCAGTCACAGTCAGCTGCTGAGCTGGGTTAATGCTGTCTACACAGTCCAAAACAGTGCAGGTTGGGAGACCTCTGTTTTATTATTTAACGTAACTGAAAGTTTCTTTACTTTTGATACAAAACCAAAAGTCATTGGATGAAAGAATATTTTTAACAACAAAAAAAAACAAAAAAAACCTCAGTATTGAAAAATACAAAAAGTATGATTATCTATCCAAAATCAAGCATATGGGTATCTGGAAGGTATGTCTATTAAACTGATATGACGTAGCAATTTTAAATAGTTTCGAAATGTTGAATTATAGTAACCATGAGCAGCGCTTTCCGAACAGCTCTAATTCTGAAATGAACATTCTTTGTATGTGATGACACTAATTCAGCCTTTTTTGTGGTTGATGCTATAAATGTTACGGAAATTATGTACTGCCCATGTTCATTACCTAAATTTCACATAATAATAGGTTTGTTAAATTAATTTTTCCCTAAAATAGATAAACAATTACTCCTTTTTAAGGATTAATCACTTGCCAAATTCCATTTTACACAAGTCTTAGATTTGGTATTTTTCAACTTTTCATTTTAGTTTTTCATACTCAAATAGGCTTTAAATTTTTAAATAACAAACACTTTTCAGGTAGTCCCTTGGTTTATAAGTGGTCTGTACTCTTTAAGCTCATTAGTAACTTTTGGGTACTCTGAATGCTTTGTTTCAGAGAATAATGCTAGAAATAGCTAAATTTGAGGATGTCAACACGAAGGTCTATTACCTCAGTTAAACAGTACTAGTTAGTACCAGCTAAACCAGCTCTAACTCTAGGCTCTTGAAAAGGAAGTTAAAGTTTTCATCTCTCTTCCCAGGCACAGAATTGGCCCTGAGTAGATAACCAAAATGGGCAAATGGACTTTTGGCATAATTCCTACCTCCTTTCCCAATATATATTCCTTCTGTTATTTCTACCAGTTTTAAGGTCTTCTTGCTTCTTCCATTGTGTCATACCATCTTGATCTGCCTTAACTTCCCCAAATGTCCCATATTTCAAAATTTAAGATCTTCCCTCCACCACCATCTGATCACAGCAGGCAGCAAGAAGAATGTAACCTGTTTCAAAGAAATAAGTAAAAGAACATTTCTAAACCTTTTTAAAAGTAATTAAAATTTTTAAATAGAATGACTACTAACAAATAAATGTATAATTTATGGGAGCTTAAGTAGTATACGAAATTAAAATAAAAGCAACATTTTTAAAAGAAAGGCAGGGAATGTAAGAAAAGTATTTAGACGCATATGGCGCCCACATAAGCAGACGAGCACTGACCTGAAAGCAGTGAGCTTTTTTGCTTTCCTACAGTTTCTTCCCTTCTTTCTTCCTAAACATACAGATTCTTAAAATCTCCTGGTAACTTCACAATTGACCCTAAAAATTGCAAGAGAAATTTGCAGCAATATCCACTTAGGTATATGAATGATCCTAGGAAATCAATTTTGGATAAGAGACTTATATACCTTTGGTCTAATTTAAGAAAGAAATTTTCTTTTAGTATATATACTTGATAGCTGTGTAATATTGTTCTTTTGTAACCTAATGTTGCTAGTATCATGTTTGGGGTAGAAATAAATGGTTTCTTTCAGAAGATGTAACCTTTTCAATATGATATATTCCTCATCAAGATTCTCCAGTGGTTCTCTATTGTCTGTTACATAAAGTTTAAACTCTTCAATGGGCTAGGTGGTTAAGTAGTACAGTGTAATAAACTGAATGGGAACATTGAGACCGTTTATGGCAAACCTCCAGAACTAAACTGAAGAGCTAGAAGGCCATCTTTCTCCATGAAGCCCTCTATAAAGTCAAGATGAATAAATAACAATAAACCCTCTCTCGTACTAATAACGTGACATAGTTTAGCACTTAATTTACACGCTTTCTTGAATTATTCTCTATATGTTTCATACACTGGTCTTGTTCCCTGAGTAGACAATAGAAGCATAGAAGTAGATTATGGAAGTCCTTAGGTAGGATTTGCCTCATTTCTGCCCAGTATCCCAGCTTAGTTATTAACAGAGTACTCTTACATTATCAAAAGGGTACTGGTTTGCATGCTATCTAGTCAATCTATCCTTAAAGTATAAGACCATGTCTTAAGTTTCTTTGCTCACATCAAGTACCTACTATGTACTCAATAAGAATTTTGATGTGTTTGAACTCCAAATTCATTATGGAGTCATTATTTTCTTGATTACAGTCTCAGGACTCTGTACTTTTCATAATTAGCATTCATCACAGTTGACAATTACACTGAATGATTAGCTGTTGAATGTCTATACCTGCGTTTGATTTTACTGTGTGCAGTGGTACTCAATCAGGAGTGCTGATTTTGCTCCTGACTCCCAGTGGACATTTGACAATATATGGAGACATTTTTGGTTACTGCAGATGGAGGTGGGGGAGTGGGTGCTGCCGTCATCTAGTAAGTGGAAGTTAGGGATGCTGCTAAAGATCTTAAAATGCACAGGACAGACTCCTATGAAAAAGAATTATCTGGTTCAAAATGCTGGGGTTAAGAAACTCTATTCCATGAGGGCAAGAACACTATCTATTTTGACTCACAATCTTCCTAGCAGAACAGCTTAACGTGTATGAAGTAATCAATAAATATTTGCTAAATTAACAAATAAACACATCACTCAAGAGCCTTTAATTCTTCTCATACTGCGCCTTCTTGCTCCTTGCCTGCCTTTTGTCCCATTTGCAAACCCACCTGAAACATCAGAAATTAAGAGTTAAAAGTATATCTTTGAAATGTTCCAGTTACTAGTATATTGATAGATTAGCTAGTCAGAGAGCAAAACACTATTAGCTAAGTGAGCCTCATGTTAATCATGTTCTCTATGTTAACAGGGTTTTAAATTAAATTACAAAGAAAACTCTTAGGATTCTCCAAAACTGTTTTCTTATATAACACAATTTTATTATAATGAGTTTTGCTTTAAGTTTATTAGATAAGCTCAGAACACAGCAAACTATGTTCATAAAGATGAGAATAAAAGTCTAAGACTTACCCACATCATCAAAAATGGACAGTTACTAAAACACGAAAAGAACCCCTTAGTATAAGGCATTTTCACCTAAAAGCTCAAAGCATGATGCTAAAGAAACCTGAAGTATACATTAAAATGTGAAGGCCCTTCTTTTCTTCCTTCAGTCATCAGGCATGGCCAAAGGAGTTATGAATCTGCAGGCCCTTTAGCGGGCAGCTAGGTGAAAAGGTCAAATCTAATCAAGGACATGACCACAAGGAGTAGTGGCCAGCATGACTGAAAGACTGGTTACAGGCCGGGCACGGTGGCTCACGCCTGTAATCCTAGCACTCTGGGAGGCCAAGGCGGGTGGATCATTGGAGCTCAGGAGTTCGAGACCAACCTGAGGCAAGAGCGAGACCTCGTCTCTACTAAAAATAGAAAGAAATTAGCTGGACAGCTAAAAATATATATACAAAAAATTAGCCAGGCATGGTGGTGCATGCCTGTAGTCCCAGCTACTCGGGAGGCTGAGGCAGGAGGATTGCCCGAGCCCAGGAGTTGGAGGTTGCTGTGAGCTAGGCTGACGCCACGGCACTCTAGCCCGGGCAACACAGTAAGACTCTGTCTCAAAAAAAAAAAAAAAGAGAGACTGGTTACATACAGGAGACTGATCATATATGTAATATACTGTAGATAATTGGACCCCATTTTCTCATTGGAAGTTACAAACATAGAAAGGGTGAGATTAAAGTGAACCCTCTGCTGTTAGGAGTGGAGGTATCAGTGCAAACTCAGTTTTCAATATATAGATGCAAATATTAATGTAAGTATAAATGTGTACATATATTTCCCAATACTTTTTACTGATAGGGCTGAGAACAGCGACACTCAGTACAAGGAACACAATTAGTATCCAGATTTGGGGTCCTAAATATCATTCTCCACATAAAATGGAATCATGATTTCCTGGAAAATAAATGATTCCAGGGGTGGGGCAAGGATACTGCAAGATAAACCTGAACATCTTATTGTGCCAGAGACAGAAGGTACTCAAAGAGTGATAGGAGACATGTTAAAGTACACAGAAATTTAAAAAGAATCCCACTTGCCAAATCCGAGACAATCTGCATACCAAACTACATAACACTACAGAACTATGACTCATTCACGGAGTAAAACAAGAATTCATAAGCCCATACTGACATAAATATTAATAAATAAATAAATCTATGAATGTGGAGATTCTCATAGCACAATCCCAACTAATGAATGTAGAAAAAATAACAAATTAGAAAATCATCACTTGACTCCCATCTCAGTCACAATTAAACCAGGCAAGAAACATCAATAAACGCTAAAATTAATGGGTAAAAGTTTGAGGGAGCATAATAGTCACATGGTTTCAAACTATCTCCTTAGAAAACAATAACAAAGGGGAAGAGAGTACCTTTACAGTGGAGAAAACTAGCAGTCACTACCTTCATCAAGTGATCAAAGTTAACATCAGTAGTAATGGTATAAACCAAAAGTATCAACTTATAGAATAAGAACAAAGCATCCTTTCTGTGATATTACTGCCAAAAATGTACAACCTACGTCTAATCATGAAGAAACATCAGACAAACCCAAATTACGGTACTTTCTACAAAATAACTGGCATGTAATCTTCAAAAGCATCAAGGTCATAAAAGCAAAGAGTGTGAAGCCATTCTAGACAAAAAGAGATAAAAGAGCCCTGAAGACCAAATGTGATGCAAGATCCCGGATTAGAACTTTGCAATAAAAGACATTATTGGAAGAACTGGCAAGATCTAAATGGAGTCTGAAGATTAGATGGTAGTAATTGATGTATCAACATTAATTTCTTGATGTAACAGTTTACACTCTTCTTATAGAAGAGAATGTCCTTGGTTCGTCAGAAAAATGTGCCAAAGTATTTGGGGGAATGGAACATCTAACTCTCAAATGAATCATGTAAAAAAGCAGTACTCTTACAATTTTTCTGTAAATTTGAATTATTTCAGAATAAAAACTGAAAATAAATACAATGTGAAAGTTTTTACATTTATGTTCTCTATTTGCAGTTTGATATAGATTTATCTAATTTACTATTAAGGCTCTTAATTAAATAGTTTTTGGTAACAAATTTTGTTCATTCGTTAATCAGTCAATAATTATGCCCTTTTCTTTGACAACCATTGGGAGCACAGCAAGGAAAAGTAGATAAAAATCCCTGTTTTCATGGAGTTTATATTTTGATGGGGGGGGGAGGTAGAGCATATAGTATGATAACTGCTAAGGAGAAAAACAAAATAGGGAAGGAGGGAATACAATGCTTTGGGAGGAGGACTAAAGTTTTAGATAAGATAATCAAGGGCAATCTCATTAAGAAAGCAACTTTTAAGGGAAATTAAAATGACATAAGGAAGCTAGATGCAGATATTGGGGAGAAGAGCTTTCTTGACATAGAGAACATCAAGGCTTTAAGATGGAAAAATGCATGACATGTTCCAGGAAGACAAAAAAGCTGAAATGATTAGAGCATGAAGAACAGGGAGTGACTAGCAGAAAATTGGGTCAGAAAGGTCATGAGAAGCCAGATCATCTAGACCCTAAAGATCCCAAAAAGGACTTTGGCTTTTATTGAATGAAATGGGAAGTTATAGGAGGTTTCTGAGCAAAGAAGCCAAATCATCTGACTTAAGTTGTAATAGGATCACTGGGGCTGCCATCCAGAAAACAGAATAAAGGGGGACAAGGGCAGATTTGATAAGAAAAGAGGATAATATCCATCAAATTTAACTCCTCCATGATAGCCCATCCCATATTATAAAATACAAGAAAAACTTAAGTGAAAGCTAAATTAAGAAATCATGTTTTATCCTATACTTTTCTAAAATAATATGAAGGCTAATGAATAACTTTATGAATTAAAAAGAAAAAACACAATAAAACATTCAGGGTCTTGTTCCAACTTCTAGGCTTCCTTTTTAAAAAAAAAATCCATGAATTTTACTGAATAATATTAGTAATATTACTAAAGTAATTTGAAGGCTACATCTTAGTGTAAGTCTAAGAAATGTACTTTATTGAGAACAATTATTTTATCTTATAACAATTACAGTAAATGCTTCAAAAAACAAAGGAAAAAAGGAGGAAAGGGAGGAGATAGTAATGTGAAAATCATGAGAAGGCAGAAAGAAGTAAAATTAAGAAAAGAAAAAGGGCCGGGCGCGGTGGCTCGCGCCTGTAATCCTAGCACTCTGGGAGGCCGAGGTGGGCGGATTGTTTGAGCTCAGGAGTTCGAGACCAGCCTGAGAAAGAGCGAGACCCCATCTCTACTAAAAATAGAAAGAAATTATATGGACAGCTAAAAATATATATAGAAAAAATTAGCCGGGCATGGTGGTGCATGCCTGTAGTCCCAGCTACTCGGGAGGCTGAGACAGGAGGATCGCTTGAGCTCAGGAGTTTGAGGTTGCTGTGAGCTAGGCTGACGCCACGGCACTCACTCTAGCCTGGGCAACAGAGTGAGACTCTGTCTCAAAAAAAAAAAAAAAAAAGAGAAAAAGGAAGAAAGGTTCTACTTCTGGAAGAACTGTCAGATTAGATAATTCAGATGGCTACTCCACTGGGAACAATTTAAAATGTTAGATGAAATGAGGACTTTGATAAACCAACTCCCACATTAAGCTGGAATCACAAAGAGCTATTCTCTAATGTTAATGAGGAACCAAAAAATAACTAAATCTTACATAGATCTGCAGCCTAGACTCATGGCAGGGGACCAGGAAACCTCGGGCTTTAAACTTGGATTAGGGTACTCGGGATTGCTAATGCCTCCAAGGCATCTGGCAGATATAAAATAAAATCCCTTCAGGGGACGATAACTTTGTTCAAGGCTTCATATTTCTACAAATAATTTTCAAATACCATGTCCAGCGTACATATTCAATTCTCATTTTTCAGAGATTCTGATTTGCAAATTCACCTATTCACTAAAAATGATTTGTAACCAAAAATCAATACTGTGGGTGCCTTTGCGGTCATTTGCAGACCTGGGCAGAATGGCAAAACATTTTAATCACCTGACACCTAATGTTCCCAAATGAGGCCGAGCAAGGTTTTTTGCTCAGCCTTCTTGCTTCAGCTTGCCTGCTATGAACAATGGCCTTTTCTCTGGTGTATTTAGTGCCATGTTGTTTCTCACATTTTTGTGCTTTCTGTTGGTGATTTCACTGTTTCAAATGGCCCCCAAGTGCAGTGCTGTCTAGTGGTCCTCAGCACAAGAAGGCTATAATGTGCCTTACAGGGAATATATGTGTTTTTAAATAAGCCTCATTCAGGCTTGAGTTATACTGCTGTTGGCTAGGAGTTCAGTGTTCATGAATAAAGAATATCTATCAAGGCCTGCTGTGGTGGCTCACACCTGTAACCCCAGCACTTTGGGAGGCCGAGGTGGGAGGATTGCTTGAGGCCAAGAGCAACATAGCGAGACACTGTCTCTACAAACAACAACAAAAAAAATTACCTGGGTCGTGCTGGCGTGTACCTGTAGTCCCAGCTAATCAGGAGGCTAAGGTGGGATATCACTTGAGCCCAGGAGTTCAAGGCTGCAGTGAGCTATGACTGCGCCACCGCACTCCAGCCTGGGTGACAGAACAAGACACTATCTCTAAAAATAATAATAATAATAATGTTTATTAAATAGAGTATCTTTAAACAAAAACACAAGACTATGTATTGATCAGTTGATGAAAATATTGTCACCATAGTCTTGCGTGAACCTAACCGTGTATTTCTCCCAGAAGCAAAGGTTCAGTATTTGTGGCCACTTTATGTGATGTAGCTACCATGGATAACAAGAATCAACAGCATTTATAACCAGCACCTGATGAGCCAAGACACCAGAAGCAAGGACTGACAGAAACAACAACTCATAGAAACAGACATACAGGGATTTCAGATACTGAAAAGTAACAGACATAAAAGCGTAAACCAAACTATGTTCACTCTATGTTCAAGAAAATAGAAGTCAAACCTGGAATTTTCATCAGTGAAATATAAAACTATGAAAGAGAAACAAACAGAAATTTGAGAACTGACAAATATGATGACCAACAACAAGAACTCAATGGACAAGTTTAATACCATATTGGACACCAAGAAAGAGAAAAGCTGAACTGGGAGACTGTCAAAAGAAACTGCCTAGAACAAAGCACCAAAAAAAAAAAAAGACAAAAAGATGAAGAATACAGAAAGGGGTAAGATACACAGAATACATATATAGAAGATTTTTCAAGTTTGTAATTGGCATCCTAGAAGATGGGAGAGAACAAAGGTGAGAGGAATTATAAGAAGGGTTAATGGCTAAGAATTTTCCTGAACTGATGAAAGACATTAATCTATATATTCCAGATAGCTAATGAATACTGAGTCAGGATAAAGAAAAAGAAACCTTCACCTATGCAAAAAAAAACAAAGAAAAAAATCTAAGTATCCAGAGGAAAAAAGAGATTATCTTCCAAGATGTAATATTAATAGTTACACTAACAGCTAACATTTCAGTAGTTACAGTGGAAGCTCAAAGAGGAACGGCATCTTCAGTGAGTAAAAGAAAATAAACCCCAAACTAGAACTCTCCTGCTCAATAAGAATATCCTTTAAAAATGTAGCAAAATAAATACATTTTTAGACAAATAAAAACTAAAAGACATCAACAGATGAACGCAAAACAAAATGTGGTATATGCATACAACACAACATTACATAGCCTTAAAAATAAAATTCTGACACATGCTACAACATGGGTGAGTCTTGAAAACATTATGCCAAGTGAAAAAGGCCAGTCACAAAACAACAAATACTGTTTAATTCCACTTATATGAGGTACGTTACCCTTAACCATTTAAACACATTAAATGACAACTATATGCAAAGCACATAGCACTCTGTCTGATGTAAAGAATAAGTGTTAGCTGGGAAGAAATACCACTTAACTTAAAGACATTAATTTTAAGGAAAATACGGATGTACTTAAAAAATACAATATGCATGCATTTAAAAAAATGTAATAAGTATTTTGTTGTTGAAGGAAAAATGCACAGAATTTTGGTTCCTTTATCCTGGAATGTCTCTTGTTGTCTCAACTACTATCACTAATCTAAATCCAGTATCTCATAAGAAATTATGATGCTAGGACAATTTCTAAAAGTCAAAATGACAGATTTTGGTTGGGATACCTGGCAACTGTAAATGTACAAAAGCAAACATACAAAAGTTACCCTCAAATTTCTGAATAATAAGTTTAACATCTTCATAGTCATTATGAGTGTCTGAGAAATTTGGACATGTTATTTAGTGACTAAATCATGTGAAACGGATAGATTTAAAATATGTTTATTAATTTTTCATTACTAGAGGGGAAAAATAATCATTTATGCTCAGGCTAGATTGCTCATCATCTGTTCTTAAAATTTTTTATGTCAACAGAAAATACTAAAATAAAATCAGACAATAAATTTACCATGTAATACATTTATTAATTGCCCCCTTTGAAACTCCTTTATAATGATTTGATCAAGCTAACACAACATTTTATAGAAGCAAGGTATTATTTAGGGAAGGAAAGATAATGTCAAAATTATCTTTTTTATCTGACTGATGTATAATCAATGATCCACCCTCTACAGATGGCTCTGAAAGCATCCAAAAAACTGTTTCTATGTGACAGAGTGCATCATGCTCCACAAAATGGACTGTTTTCCATACTATTAATAAGACTATTAACATACTCTCTCTCAAACCCTTCTTTTCAAGCATAAGTCCTTTCAAGACTTACTAAGTAATTTCAAAAAATAAATAAGATGTGTATGGTTAAAACACTGACCTTGGCACATCTGGCAATGCAAATTATGCATGGCAAGGTACAGATTATTGACACTGTATTTAAAATGTAAATCTTCTAATCTTCCAAAATCATTTACTCACTGTTCCAGAAACATTTCTAGAATGAACCATAGCTTTCCGGCTCGGGGCCAAGCATACTATAGTGAATTTTAATGTTGGCTTATAGATCTGATATCTGTCATTTACTTACTGTATGACATAAAGACAGACTTATCTGAGTAGAAAATATTTTAACAACTTATGAAAGCAAAAAAATGATATTTCTAAGTATAATTACCCAACTATGAAATCAAATCAAATATCAAATTTTCCTACTGAACGAAAAATTATCTTTCCATTCTTCTTTAAATACTGCCTACTAGCTGCACAGAATTGTATGGCTTAATACTCTAATAAAGAAAAATGATACAATTTAAAGTTTATTACTGCTGATAATTAATAAAATAAAGCCAGTCAACTTCAAAATCATCATTGTACTCTATTGAAACTCCTGTAAGTTTTTAAAAAGTGAAGAAGGAAGCTATTCAGCAAGATTTTTGCTTCTGAAGATTTTAATCATCAGAAAAATCTTGTTAAAAATTATTTAAAGTTTATATCCTCAGAATAAATCCCTAAAGTCATTTTTCAAACTGGTAATAAGCTCTATTTCCAAGAATCCTGCTATCTTTAAAACTGAGAGTTAAAAGATAATTATGTAATGATCCAAATTTTACAAATCTTATTAAATGATGAAGCTAGTGCTTTACTGTCAATCACCTGAAAGTTCACCTTACTTATTTAAGGCTGAAATTCAAAGTCCACTCAGGACAAAATATACTACCAGCCCCTCATGAATATTTGTCTTTATCACTATTGGCTAAAAGCATGTCAATAGATAAGGGAAATTTTGCAACAGATTTAAAATAACGAAGGATTCACAGAACAGATACACATATCAAAATTCTTCATAGGATATTCAAATTTAAATGAAAATTATAGTAATAGCAAAAAAGTTTAGTAAATTAATTTGGGACCTTTCTGCAATTGTTACAGCCTCATAACTGCATACAAAATTTTTAAGTATATTCAAAAATACAGTAATAGTCTGACTAGTGTCATAGAGTAGAAACCAAAGGAACATTAGTTATTTGCTTACTAATTCTAGAATTCACATATTTTTCCTTGAAGGTTTAAAATTATATTCCCTTCCCCATTTATTTCAATTTTAGACATAAATACTACTTTCGCTTTGATGTAATTTCAGATGACTTATAAATGCTCAGCCTTCACTCACTTTTTCATTTCATCAATCTAATCAGCAGAATATTGAGACCAACAGAAGTTAAAACACCCTCCAGTGGCTGGCTCTGCAGCACAATGGAAACATTTTCACCCTGAACTCTTATTTCACTGTGGATATTTTTGAATGATAAACAGAAGATTTTAGGCTTATACTCCAGATTACAATCATGTAAATTTTGGTAAAAATCTAATCTTTAAAACATGAAAGAGAAACTGTAAGTCAGTACTTTATGCCTCTATTTGCAAAATTCTTATTTCAAGACTTCCTCTACCAAGGAGGCAGGTAACTATTTTAATAAAAGAATGGCATAAAAGGAATTTTAATTCCTTTTTTAATCTGTTATCATTACCAAAGAATATTCAGAAATTGAGACGGTAACTCTATAAAGGCAAAGGGACTGGAAGAAAATTAGTCAAAATGCAAATAATGAACCCTTACGAAAGAAACATACATTTGTGCTGTATAACAAAGATAACATTTTTTAAGTCCTCATTCAAGGGTAATCTGAGTGAAACTGTGTACTGAGAGTATAATTCCCTGCACATTTGATTTATTTAACGAAATAAATGTAATACACATGTATCCTGGGGGAAATAGCTGTATTCTTAATAACTTTTACTAAAATTCATGCCAATTTAGAAGAGGATTACATATTCATATTAACATTTTAAATATAAATTGTTAAATCCTGAATACTGACCTCTAGAAAATAAAATCAGTTTAAAAATACACAGTAACAAAGAATGGTAACGAAAGAAAAGAAACCAAAAAAGTCTATATTTAACTGGCTGCTCAGTCATTAGAAAGGTGCCCCATAACCACCATATGTTACTCAAATATGTTATCACACCTACAATTTCATCATATGTCTCCCAAGAAATTAATTAGCTCTAACTTTTTCAACTTTGACAAAAACGTCTGCATCAGTCAGATTACTAGCTGTTGCAAACATTTCAAAATTCAAAGCTTTCTTCAGCTTATATTTAACCTTTTAATCACTATTAAATCATTTAGCAACATTTAGAACAGCATTCATTAGACAGATGTCTAATTCTAGAATTTTGAATAATGTAAACTCATTTACACAGATATTTACTTTTGGTGCATATTTGCTTAGTAACTTTTAAAAGTAAAATTAATCAAAGGTCTAAAACTACTTACTGATACATCATTTAACAGCTGTATTTAGGTCAAAAGAAGAAAATACTTAAAATTTTTACTCTCTCTAAAAATCTAAAAAGTCTTAGGTAGTTGTGACTGTATGACTTATTGTAATAAATTTAATGATTATAGAACTTATTTAAATTTATAAAAAGAAACCTAAGAGTATATGTTGATTTTAAAAGACTTCATAAGCTACCAGCAGTAAAAAGAAACAAAAGTGACTAAGAGCATTTTCATAAATATCCTCTTTACCATCAAACTTTTCAAAAGGGAAAAAAAAAGCAAACGATTCCTACTGATTTCGAATCACAAGCCCAGGCTATCCTCAACCACGTAAACCAGCAAAGCAGTTTCTATCTCTAGCATTTTATTTAAACTACTCTATTAAGACTACCAATGACTTTCTAAATATTCATTCCATAAATATTTATTGAGCAATGAACAACACAGACTAAAACCCTGCTCTTATAGAGCTTATATTCTAGTTGTAATGAAAGAGTAAATAAATGTGATAAATAAGTAAGTTATACAGTATATTAGTTGTGCTGAGTACTAATGTCTCCTGATTCCCTTGCTAACCAAACAAAAATCACATCACAAAGCTTGTACTGGCTTCAGTAAAGCCACGTAGAACACACTACTGAATTCTCTTTTCAATTATCTCATCTAACAAAATAACGGATAATCTAAAAATAATCTCTATCTAGTAAGGAATTAGATTTAAATTCCAAAGTTACTACTCAGGCTGAAGTAAATGTTCAAATTAATCAGAATGGGGGCAGCCTCAGGAACAGCCAAAAATACCCTGCTGGTAAGTACCAGTCTTGTCTTTGCAGCTACTTAGGTTTTTGCCTACTGCCACAGAAATGGCACCTGTGAATTATATAATCTTATAGCTGAAAAGAACCTTAAAGATACCAGATGTCTCTAAGGAAGCTTTTCTTGGCCTGTCCAAGGAAACTTAAGAATTTCTTCATTTCTAAATTGCATAAAAAGCAGGAATGATATTCTTATTTATCTTTGTATTCCCCAAACCTATCATAAATCTGGCACAGGAGTTTGACTGGACCTTAATAAAAGTACTGTTTTTAAAAGATCAGTCTGGTAGCAACAGAGCAAAGACTCAAAATCTAAGGTTTGTAACAGTTGTGAAATTATTTGTATTATGTATATGTGCATTGCTCTCAACTGGGGAGGTGGAGTACCACCCCTTCATGTCCCATAAATATTTTTTAAGGTCCTACTGTGTATAAGGCTACCATCACAGAGGGAGAAACCAATGTAAAAAAGAAAATAAATAATAATTTTAAATTGCAATGAGTTTTATGATAGAAATGTACAGGGTACGTTGATGGAGACTCTACTGCCTTCATTAGATTCTCAAAGGGTTAAGATTCCTTTAAATAGGATGCACTACAAGGGAAAAAGGCAAGACCTTCGGTAGATATTGCAGTAATTACAGATAAAGAGATTAGGAGTTCAATTCAATTAACACTTAATGAATATCGCAATGTCTTATGTACTGTGGTGCAAACATTAATATAACCCAATCTCAGCCACTCAAGAGCTTCAATTCTAAGGAGGGAAAGACAGGTAAACACATCATCTTGACTGTGGAAAACACATGGGGTTTATGGAATCACACAGAAAAGGACACTTAGCCAACCTAGGAGTGAGGAAAAGTTTCATAGAAGAAGAAAATGCCTAGAATAGACAATAATGAAAATTCAAATAATATGTATTTTGAAGGAATCTTTAACAATACAAGATTAATAGCATGTGCACAGGGGACTGAAGGAGGTAGAAAACACGAGTATTTCTAGCCTAGTGATTTAAAGAAGCGGCCTAGTGATCTGTCAGAAGAGGAGAGCTGAAGGGGGATTGGTATTCATCAAAAAGAAGATGGTCTCCATCTTAAAGATCTGAATTTATAATGACAACAGGATATCCATGGGGAAGTTTTAAATATTTAACTAGAACACTAAGGAAAAGTTCTTTCCTATGCTAGTTTAATAAACATTAGGAATTCACTGATACATAGGTAAGATTTGTACCCATGACAGCAGAAGAGGTTAAGAATTTGCAGAGGGCAGAAGAGGCTTAAGAGCAGAGTGGGGAGGGGAGATAGACACATTTTGTGGGTGTCAAAAAAAATGTGTCGGTCAAAGAGCACTCCGATACAGGAATGAACTAGGAAAGCCACGCATCAGGGAAGCCAAGGGAGATGTATGTTTCAATGAGGAGTGGGTAACTGATAATATTAAATGATAAGACACACCCAGAATGTGAAACAGAGTAAAGGCCACTGGGATATGGTAAAAAGAGATAATTACTAGCTGTAGAGAAGAGTTTCATGATGCCTAAATCCCAGTTAATCACAATTAATAACAAAGATGAACAAAAAGACTAATGTATGAACCATAGTCTCATAATATCAATTTTATTTTATAAGCATACCTAATATTAGAAGAAATGGATATATAAGCAAATAAAAATTATATAAACGAGTAACTTTACTTCCATTAATAACTCTTTAAATATTCCTAATTTTATAAGAAAAAAAGTCCAAGTTAAAACCAAATAGTATATATTTTTGTCATCAAATATGAAGTGTACAATTTTGAATCAGAAGTTTACTTTATTATATCTCCAACAAGAAGCAGTACAATTAATCAACGTATGTGTCTAAACTATCGACACAGTTTTGTTATCTTAATGGTAGCCTGTTCATACCAGCAGCAAAGAAGCCTGGAGAGCGAGTGGCGATAAAATCGTGAAAGGCGTTTTCCACAGCTTGTTGAGAATTGAATTATTTTTTCTTGTAAGAAGTGGTCCAAAGACTGGAAGAAGTGGTGGTCAGTTGGTGCAAGGTCTGGTGAATACGGTGGATGACAGACAGTTTCTGAGTCCAGTTTCTGTGGTTTGCGCAGCGTTATTTGTATGACATGTGGTTGAGCACTGTCTTGTAAGAAACTGGCCTCTGTTGACCAATCTCAGCTGCTTAACCGCAACCATCTTCATCATTTTGCCCCGTTGGTTGCTGCGGACATCCACTGTAATCAACTGACTAGGTTTTATGAAGCTGTAGTGGATACTACCAGCGCTGGACCACCAAACAGATGCCATTAGCTTTTCTTGATGAATATTTGGTTTTGGACTGTATTTCAGCACTGTATCTTTACCCACTCATTGTGCCGAATGCTTGTGATTGTTAAAGACTCTATTTTTTATCACACATAACAATATGGGTAGAAATGGTTCTCCTTTATGTCGTGACAGCAAAGAAGGGCAAACTTCGAGATGATTTTTCTTTTGACGTTTGTTTAATTTATGTAGTACCCATCTATCCAGTTTCTTTACCTTCTTGATTTGATTTAAATGGTCTAACATTGTTGGAATAGTAACACCAAACCTTGTGGTCAATTTATGTGTAGGTTGAGATGGATTCGCTTCCACTACAGTTTCTAGTTTATCGTTATCCACCTTGGTCTCAGGTCATCCACGTGGCTCATTTTTAAGATCAAAATTACCAGAACGGAACTTTTTAAACCATTGACATACCAGGTGTTCATAAGCCAGATCCTTCCCAAACATTTTGTTCATATTTTGAGCTGTGTTATTGTACTGGTTTTACAAAAGAACTCATATTTGAAAATAATATGAATTTTTGACTTATCTATGGTTGTACAAAAAATGTTCTAAAAAAATTAGAAAGATAATCACAAGGCAAAATGTGTGTTTGAAAGGATGAGGATGTATCTTTACAATAAAAATAAAGCAAGAAATGTCAAAATGAAATGTCACAGATATTAACTGTCAAACAGTACTTAAGGAAATAGGACATTTCATATTTAATAACCTAATGAAAAGAATTATTATCATTTAGAAAGAAGTAAAATACATATGAAATGATACAATGTCTGAGGTTTGCTTCAAAATAATTGAGGGCATAACAGAGTAGGTGGATACATACATAAAATAAGACTGACCATGAGATGAAAATTTTTGAAACTGGTAAAAATTACATGGGTGTTGATTATACTATTCTCTCTACTTTTGTATATTTTCAAATCTTTTTCTTAATAAAATGTTTTATAACCTAACAGCTAACAGAAATAAATGTTTGGATTTTTCCTAATTTATAGTCATTATTAATATTTACTGCATTTGCTTACAGGGTTCTGAAATTAACCTCTATTTGTCAGAAGAACTGAAAATAGCAGACTTCCTGTAAGATGAAAAGTTAGAAACTTGGTTTCTAAAATATAAAAAAGAGAATGGGAAGAAAAATATCTAGCATAAACAAATTCTAGAATTTAGCTCTGGTTTCATGCAAATTTAAAACTATAAAATACCACAGACTAAAATTTTAAAATATTTAGAATCAAATAATGAAAAATAAATGTTCTGTTCTACTCAGAAGCTGGGTTATACATATATTTTTTTCACAATAAATATTATTATATTGCTTCGGTTCTCCATGGGATAGATAATTAAATTACTTAAGGATAAAGGTCTTATTCACAATCTTAATGACAGAAGTAGGAGCTTATACATGCTATAGCTAAAATTCACTAAGCTTTTAATTTTTAATTAATATATTCACCTATGTTTCCTCATTTTCACTGCTAACAGTTAAGTGCCATTTTTTTTTTTTTAAACCAAGACACAATTCACATACCATAAAAACCACCATTTCAAAGTACAGGCTATGGTTTTTAGTATATACACAATGCTGTACAAACATAACCACTCATTTCAGAACTTTTCATCACCCCAAAAAGAAACCCTGAAGTCATGAGCAGTCACTCCCCATTCCCTACCCCCCTCAACCCCTGGCAACTACCAAACCACTTTCTGTCCCTACAGATTTGCCTATTTTGGACATTTCATATAAACAAAATTGTATAATATGTGGCCTTTTTCACTTAGCATGAGGTTTTCAAGGTTACACGTTACAGCATGTGTCTGTATTTTATTTCTTTTCTGGCTGAATAATCTTCCATTTTATTTATGAATATACCATAATTTGTCCATTCAACAGTTGACTGGACATTTGAGTTTTGGGGGGCCATTATGAATAATGTTACTATGAATATTCACATACAAGTTTTGTACAAACATAAGATTTGATTCTCTGGGATATATACCAAGGTGTGGAATGAGTCACGTAACTCCATGTTTAAGTTTTTGAGACTGTCAAACGGTTTTCCAAAGCAGCTGTACCATTTTACAATCCCATTAGCAGTATTATGAGGATTCCAATTTCTCTGTATCCTAATCCAAACTTTTTATTATCTGTCTTTTTGATTATAGCCATCCTAGTGGGTGTGAATCTATATCTCACATGATTTTGATTTGTATTTCTCTTTTGATGTGTTACTGGCTATTTGGGTATCTTCTTTGGAGAAATGTCTATTCAGATTTTCTGCCCATTTTTAAATTGGGTTATTTGTCTTTTCACTGGTGAGTTATAAGAATTAACAACATATTCTAGACACTAGACCCTTATCAGATATGATTTGCAAATATTTTCTCCCATTCTGTGGGTATTCTTTTCACTTTCTTGACAGTGTTCGACACAAAAGTTTTAAATTCTGATGAAGTCCACTTTCTCTATTTTTCATTGATTACCTGTGCTTTTAGTATCAAATCTGATAAACCACTGTCTAATTCAAAGTCACAAAGATGTACCCCTATATTTTCTTCTAAATTTTATATTAATAGTTTTAGATCTTATATTCAGGTCTTTGATTCATTTTGCATTAATTTTTGTATATAATATGAAGCAGAGGTCCAAATTCATTTTTGCATGTGAAAACCCAGTTGTCCCATCATCATTTGTTGAAAAGACTGTTCTTTCCATTGAATGGCCTTGCCAACCTTGTCCAAAATCAATTGGCCATGGATGCATAGTTTTATTTCTGGAGTCCTAATTCCATTCCATTATTCGCTGTCCCCCTGCCACCCACGTTGGACTGCAGTGGTGCAATAATGGCTCACTGTAACCTCCAACTCCTGAGCTCAAGTGATCCTCTCACCCTGGCATCCTGAATAGCTAGGGCTACAGGAACACACCACCATGCACAGCTAATTTTATTTATTATTATTATTTATTTTGTAGAAACAGGGTGTCTCCATGTTGCCCAGGATAGTCTCAAACTCCTGGCCTCAAGTGATCCTCCTGTCTCAGCTTCCCAAAGTACTGGGATTACAGGCGTGAGCCTTGATAAATTATCTTTAAAAAGATGAACAGACAGACACTCTGAAGTATTGATGGATTATTTTACATCTAATTGGGGCTCTTGAAAATTCAAACAGAATTTCCTTACGGTAAAACATCAAACACTGATATCTGCTGGGGGAGATATTTTTAGAGAAGTTTTTTGAGTCTGCCTCTTAAATCACAACCTGTTGCCAGGTAGGAAGGGAATTAACATTGTTACAGACCTGTTCTACGCTAGTGTCTATGTATATGCGCTGTGCCCTTTATCTACAAAATATCATTTGATTCTCACAGTGAGCTTGGGAGACTGACATTCTTAGTTACATTCTGTAAGTGATGAACTAAAAGGCACAAAGAAATAAAGTGATCTTCCCAAAGAGGTCGCCGTGGAGGGAGTCACATCATCAAATCAGGATGTTCAGACTCCAAAGCCTTTGCCTTTATCACTAAGCCACCATCTCACCGTCATTTTATTCTTCTGTTTTACTCATACGCAATGAACACGGTCATATCTTTACTTACCCTCAAGAGTTCCTCTACATGTCTCTAGGGAAATGATTCTCAAGTTCCTTTGTGAATCACCACACTAGACCACGCTGCTTACTGATTGGTCATACCTGAACCTTTTGTTGTGTTTTTGGCTAGGAGTACTTAGAAATGCCCTTTTAGCAGAGATAAACGATAACTACAGCATTTAGTTCTAAATATTATATATTGGGTTAGTTTTTTGGTGCATTTTTTTTGTTTCTGTTTTTTTTTTTTAGATTAGCTGACTCTGAAGTTTGTACTTAGACTAAGAAAGTATTGGCGAGTTATGTGTGAACTGTAATGTTTGGGAATTATCACAGCAAGAATTAACAAATTTCTTGCTATTGACACTTTTGAACAGATGTATTCAGTATTGCAAACAGTCTGAAAATATTCATTCAACAAAGACATATAAAGTCAACAAAGACACATAAAGTGCTTACCACATCCCAGGGTTCTGTTAGATTCTGCATTGACTACAACACTGAAAACACACGGTCTCTGCCCTCAACGAGACGACAGTTTAGAAGGCAGACAAACATGAGGTAACTATTCTAATACACTACAGTTACTGCAGTAACGGAGGTGTGCAGAAGGAAGAGTACATAAATACACAGAAAACCCACAAATTTATTAGTAAATCAATATATCAATTTAAGTTTATTTTTACATTGTGAAATATGAACACCTGCCGTAGATACAACCACCGTAGACTTTTCTTTTTTTTACATGGTTCCACTTTTACAGGCTCCACTCCTTTCATGACTATGATTTACTACCTTTTTTCCTTTGTTTTTACCACTGCTGCAACACTAACTTTGTCGTATAAAATCACCACTCTGAGTTTATATAATGTATAATACACAGATCATTTTTCTCCTGAATAAAAATGCTTGTCATTTGATGATTACATTGTCTCTCTATAATTGTTTGTATTTTACTTCTCTCAAGTTTGATGTCTATGGTTCTAGAAGCATTATCTGTTTATTACAATTAAAACAGTATTTATTGTTGAGCTGAAATTTTTTGTCATTCAAACAAAAAAGAAAAGCCCCAAACCACAATTTAATGATGGATCTTGGACACTATTGCCAAAGAAAGATCTACTTTGGGACATACTATCTGCTCTGTGTTTCCCCAAACTGTCAACTGCATGCCGAGTCACTGTGTGAATTTTGATGACATCCTAGTACAGACGGAATGACAGCTACGCCATATAAATTATTAATAAAATGTACATAAAGGAAAAACTCAGACCCATCATACTGTCTTTACAGACCTCACCAAGACAACATAATGTCCAAACTTATACTTTACATTTTGTTACTATTACTAAGGAGCAACATCTACCACTTTTTTCTGGCAAGTTCTAGCCCAAATTCTCAGTCACTCACCCGCCCTCCATCTTATGAATCTTGTGCTTCCTTTCCGCCTGTGGGATCCACCAAAGAGGACTCTATAAAGTAAATGTGGAGATAATTATTGCCAAAAATGAAAGAATGAGGATTGTTAATAGTTCGAGAAAGGATAGTAAAATGAGTCCTGGATTAACTTAAAGAGAAGAAAGTATAAATCCAAAGGCTAGAGAGTAGGAATAGTTTGTACTCTAGTTTTAAAATATCAAAATATATTTAAGATCTAAAATGTTTGAAATGGAACTTTGCAAAAGCTAGCACAATAAATTTATTATTATTTACAGATAAAGATCTAAATGGCACTGAGGCTTTCCCAGGCTCGCAGAAAAACCCAACCTATCAATGAAATCAAAGAAAATAAAAATTTGAATAAAAACAAATTAAAGAACTGTATTTTAAAGGACACATACATATGAAAGACATTAAAGTGTCTCTTTTCTTCTACTCTTAACATAGTTAGGCTCCATCTATAAACCTGACGTTGGCATCCGTCGTCTTCTCTACTGATATAGTGAAGAAAGCTTCTCTCCACAGCATGTCTGTAACTCTGCTCTTCTTCCTACATTTCTCTTCTTAATTAATGTTATCACATATTCTCCCCATCAATGAAGAACAAAATCACCAAATTCTAATTTTTCTCTATATCCCATATGCAAAATTTATGCCAATGATGATGATAATAGGTTAAACAAATAAAACACTTTTTATTGTACGTTAGAGGCACAGTGCCGAACGCTTTCCAAAAATTATTTCATTCCCACAACTGCAATATAAGATAGTATTGTGGACCAAATGCTTATGTTCCCCCAAATTCTATGTTGAAGTTTGACCCCTCAGTGTGATGATATTTGGAGATGAGGCCTTGGGAGGAGATTAGGGTTAGATGAAGCCATGAGGATGGGGTTCTCACCCCCTCATGGGCTTAGTTGCCTTGTAAGAGAGCTTGTGTTCTCTCTGTCTCCACCATGTGAGGACACAGCAAGACGCCAGAAAGACAGCCCTCACCAGAACCCCACCATGCCGGCAGCTTAATCTTGGACATCCAGCATCCAGAACTGTGAGAAAAAAAGTTGCTGCTGCTTAAGCCACCTAGTCAATGGAATTTTGTTATGGTAGCCTGAGTAGACTAATACAGATAGGTATGATTATTTCCCCATTTTACAGATGAGAAAATTATAGCTTAGATAGGCTAAATAACTTCTCTACAGTGGATCTAGGAGACAGCGGTAGAGACAAGATTTAAATCCAACTTTTAACCAGTACTGTTCCACTGATACCTCTTATATGATTGAGTGCCTAATGTATCACCAATTATGCTAGTGGCAAGAAATAAAAATAAGGTGCCTTTAAGGAATTCATACATCTAATCATATAATATAGACAAACACATAAACTGCCAAAGAATTGCCTTGTGGTCTGGCACCTAAGAAATATTTACGGATATAAACAGAAAAACTATCAAACAATAATATAATATTATAAGTGTTATATGAGTGGGTCAAACAAATTAAAACAAGGGTTTTGGGGAGGAAACAACTGTGGGGGCAACTGAGGCAACTGCTGTAAGACAGGTGGAGTATAAGAAAAGCTATAAAAGAAACGTAATGTAGTCAGAACAGGGTACAGTTATGTACATTTAGAAGGAATGTAAGTAGATATCGGATCATATTGTCAGTGAAGAGCAATAGCTTGAACTCTTCTTTCCTGATTTGGATACTCCTAATATTCTTGTCTTGCCCGACTGCCCTGGCTAAAACTTCCAGCACTATGGTGAATAGCAGTGGTGACAATGGATATCCTTGTCTTGTTCCAGTTCTCGAGGTGAATGCTTTCAACTTTGCCCCATTCAGTATGATGCTGGCTGTGGGTCTGTCATATATGGCTTTTATAATTTTGAGACATGTTCCTTCTATGCCTAGTTTGTTGAGGGTCGGATGGCAGTAAGATTCTTGGGAGGTGTTCTTACACTGGGTCAGCAACAACTAAACTTTATGTGGAAGTGACTACATGTCACATAAGTGTACCCACCCATCCTCTCCTTAGGACTCTAAAATTGCCTGTGTCCAATCCAGCACAACCTGAAAGGACAGGATGTGTGGCAGGCAAGAAGTCCCAGCGGAAAACTACAGTGGCCTTCACCAATTTAGATCAAGCTTCAGAAAGGTCTTGTGCAAGTGAGAGGCCTTCACCTGTATTAGCTTCATGGTAAATCTACCTCTGTCGAGATCACTCTGAGCCTCACAGATCATCAAGAACAGTTTGGAGATTTTCCTTTCCATAAGACAAGAAACCCCTGGAGGGTTTTAATCAAGAAATCTGAACTAAGTTTTAACACACTGAGAAATGCCCTGACCTAAGGCTATCTTCTAACTCCGTTAAAAAAGGAGTATTCGAAACAAAGTTATACTTTCACCTTCTGAAAATCTGGGTTTCTTCTTTCTCCCTTTCTCTGGATTTGAAATCCAAAGATGTACAAATTCAGTCATCCCCTCGTATTCCTCCTCATGACCTACCTCTACTTAAAAATAAAAGTGATAATTTCCCAACCTACAAGTTTATCATTAAAGAGTGTAACAGCAAAATTAATGTAATAAAGAAAAGCAGGATACTCAGTTACTGAGTGTTCTTCTATGGCTATTTTAGAAATAGAGGCACTATTCCTAGCTGTGTAGCCCCAATTTTGATAGCTTGGCCTTTCCACAGATTCAGAGAGATCCCCAATATCTCCAATTAATCCCCTTTCTGCTTAAATTAGCAAAATGTAACCAGTAACGTCATTTTTACAAACAATTAAGAACTTTAAATCTAACAAGTAAGTATGCAATAAGCAAATAATAGTAAACCAGTCAATCATGACCCCTGAATTTATTAAAAGCATTAGGGGTGGAGATGCCAAAAATGATTAAAAGCTGCTGAACCAGAAATGCTGGAGGGCGACAGCATTCCTCAGCCCTCGCAGCTCACCCACAGGGATCCTGTTCTGCCGCCATCCATGCCTGAGAAGAGGTGATATGAAAAAAACACAGCAGCTTCTTACCACAAAAAGTTATCCCTGCTACTGAAATGCTAAAGAAAAGAAGCTACAAAAAAAAAGGAAATTAAAGGCGGCAAAAAAAAAAAAAAAGAGGTCCATATAAGAATTGATTTGTGGGCCGGGCTCAGTGGCTCACGCCTGTAATCCTAGCACTCTGGGAGGCCGAGGTGGGCGGATCATTTGAGCTCAGGAGTTCGAGACCAGCCTGAGAAAGAGCGAGACCCCATCTCTACTAAAAATAGAAAGAAATTATATAGACAGCTAAATATATATATAGAAAAAATTAGCCGGGCATGGTGGCGCATGCCTGTAGTCCCAGCTACTCGGGAGGCTGAGGCAGGAGGATCCCTTGAGCCCAGGAGTTTGAGGTTGCTGTGAGCTAGGCTAACGCCACGGCACTCACTCTAGCCTGGGCAACAGAGTGAGACTCTGTCTCAAAAAAAAAAAAAAAAAGAATTGATTTGTGAACACATCAGAACGTAACATGTACAGAAAAGCATGATACAGATAGCATATTTAAATTTAGGAGTGAGGACACAAAATAAAAGAACTGTGGCTGAGTGCAGTGGCACACACCTGTAGTCCCAGCTACTCAGGAGGCTGAGGTAGGATTACGAGTTTAATCCCAGCCTGGGCAAAATATCAAGATCCCATTTTTAATTTAAAAAAAAAGAAAGGAAAAGAAAAAGAGAAAGAAAAAGAAGAGAAGAGAAAAAACATTATAGGATTAATCTGGGAAACCTTGGTCCTAGAACTGCCAGCCATCAATTTATCCATAAGTAAGATCTCTGTAGCTAAATAATAAAGGCAACAACAAGGTGGATATGTGTGTTTCAAAGCCAATTCCACAGTATCAAAACTTTAACCTAGTAAGACATTTAAGTGAGCTAAAACAATCAGAAAAAAAAATTCTGATCTAGGGGAAAAAAAGTCTGCTAAAGGTAAAAATAAATGTTACACATGCATAAAGTTTTTAAAAATCAATTAGATCTACAAGGTTTGTTAAGAAAACTAGTCTCCAGCCCCTCTCCAGTATTTCCTTTTCCCAAAAGCTTTCTTTATCCAGTTACTGCCAGTTGAGGAAGTTTAACATGTAGCTCTGTTTCCTAGTTCTGGCTCTCTCCACACTTCCCACCCCTAACATCTCAACAGAGTTTCACCCTAACTCTGGTTAGATCAATATTTAAGGCTTATATCACTGTGACTACATAAGGTATTCAGAGCTGAGCCAAGCGGTAAACAATAATTACCTTCCTTTTCCTGCATAACATTTTGTTTTCCTTGGAATTAGTAATTGGTTTCTCATTTAGTTTTCTACATACTTATCCCTATGTATTTATCTGCCATATATTTACCCCTAATGCACCCCAGATTCTCCAGTCTTACAAAGCTCCATTGAATACATTCACTCGGCTCAGGTTTCTATCAGTTTCATCTTCTGGAAGAAGTCTCTCCTGTCTTCAGACTTCTTACCTTCAAGACTGAGAAGCCTGGGCCAGGTGCACAGCTACCTGGGCGTTCCTCCCTCTCCTCTCCTAATCCTGAAGTCCTCTTTCCTCTCTCCCAGATAGTCCTCCCACTTTGCCAGACTACATTCCCTAGCTTCCTGAGGAAGGGTTTACGGGAGATGAGTTTTTTGAGACCTTGCCTCTCTGAAAACGTCTTTGTTCTACGCTCAAACTTCATTCATAGTTGAGTTAGACTAGTCTGGATACAATTTTTCTTCAGAATCTTGAAGGCACCGCAGCTCCATTGACCTCCTGCTTCTACTATTGTAGAGAAGTCTACGAGCATTCAGATTCCTGATCCTTTTTATGTGGGTCTAGTCCTGAAATTTCACAAAGATGTGCCTTCTCGCGGGTCAACAACCACTGTGCAGGGTACCTCATGTGCCCTTTCAATTTGAAAACCATGTCCTTCAGTTCTAGAACATTTTGATTTATTAGTGATCTTTGCCCCCCTGTTTCTTCTGATTTCTTTCTGAAAGTCTGTAATTCTTATGTTGGAAACTTCTACACTTATCTCCTAATTTTCTTGCCTTTTTTCCCTCCTATTTTCTCTTTCTTTTTACTCTACCTCCTGGGAGAGTTTCAACTTTATCTAATCTGGCCAAAAGTACTGTTTGTTCTCTTCGAAAAGTATATTTATGAAATACTGAATTTGGTAAGATAAAGTAATTTAGTACAATAAAATTTTTAAGTTCTGGTATAGATAGATTTCTTCATAGTTCTCACATAATTTTAACAAAAGAAAAGGAATTAAGACACAGTAAACTCCTTTAAGCAGCTACGTTTAATTTCATTTAACATTTATTTAATACGCATCTATGCAACAAAGGTACAAGGTATGTCACTGAGGATGATGACAACAGCTAACACTGTGTACTTATTATATGCCAAGTACTCTACCTGCATTTATTGCTTAAATCTCACAGATGAGAAGATAAGTAACTTGTACAAGATCACATCACTGGTAAGTAGTAACAGCCAGAATTAAAATCCAGGTTAATCCAGAATTAAAATTCAGGGTGCAAGTTTCTTACCACTTGGACAAACTGCAATGTGCTCACAAAAACCTCTTCCCAAGCGCACGCTTCCCAGTCTCCCTTGCAGTCAGATATGGCCATTTGACTGACCTCTAGCTAATGAAACGTGAGAAATGAGGAGTGCCACTTTCAGTCCTAGCCCACTAAAAACATCCCCTGTTCCTCTATGTTCTTTCTCTCTCCAGCTTCATGCCAACGAGCACATGTTGACAGGAACCATTTAATGAAGACGGTGGAGCCACAAGATAGAACAAGTCTACCAATGAGGAATACTGTGCTTGGTTTGAACTGTACTGAGCAAGAAACAAAATTCAAATAATATTAATCCACTGACATGTGGAGCTTACAGCAGTCAACCTCAATACCATACTGCCTCAAGAAACATATAACTTTAGAGGAGAAAGGCCAAGGATATGAGTGTTTGTCATAACATACATGAAGAGCACCAAAAGAGTAGTAGAAAGTTATATTTACAGAGAAAAGTTTATGTTCAGAGAAAAACAATAACATTCTCAGCTGGAGATTATGGAGGTATTAGCATTTAAGTGAATTTTGTTGATGGGTGAGATTTAGGTAATTATGTGGCAAAGAAAAAAAAAAAAAAGTATTACAAATGGAAGGGATGACAGACACATGCCACCAGACAGCAGCTGTAGAAGTAAAAACTTCATGGGAAATGGTGAACGGTAGCATCTTTGGAGATAGCATATGCTATAAATCAAAAAGTAGTGGAGTCTAAGGCTAGAATGGTAGATTGCTGCCAGACAATAGTGCCAGGTTAGGACATCTGGACAATTTTCCTAAGCAACAGAAAACTACTGAGGGCTTAGAGCAGAAATGCAACATAAATCATACAGCACAACACAAAGGGTACAGGACAGAAAAGCACGGGGAGAGCCTAGAAGCACACATCACAGCAGTCCAGAGTCAATCATCTGACAAATATTCACTGATCACCCCACTTCATGTGAACCTAACCTAGATGACCAGCAGAAGGGAAAAAAAAAAAAATTGATGAATTTTAAGGCAAAATTAGGCAGTATGGGGTTATAGGATATGAAGGTAGGGTTGGGTAACACAAAAGAAAAATTCAGTGACTGTTTTCAAACCTAAGTGCCTAGAAAGGGGAAAAAGAGCATAATCAAAATAGAAAAGTTAAATGGGCCAGGCACGGTGGCTCACGCCTGTAATCCTAGCACCCTGGGAGGCCGAGGAGGGCGGGTCCTTTGAGCTCAGGAGTTCGAGACCCGCCTGAGCAAGAGCAAGACCCCGTCTCTACTAAAAAAATAGAAAGAAATTAGCTGGACAATTAAAAATATATAGAAAAAATTAGCCGGGCACGGTGGCATGTGCCTGTAGTCCCAGCTACTCGGGAGGCTGAGGCAGGAGGATTGCTTGAGCCCAGGAGTTTGAGGTTGCTGTGAGCTAGGCTGACACCATGGCACTGCAGCCCAGTCAACAGAGATACTGTCTCAAAAAAAAAAAAAAAAAAGAAAAGAAAAACAGAGAAGATAAATGGTCTAACTGATTTGAAAGAAGTGACTAGTCTACTTTGAGAAAGTCTGAATTTGACATGACAGGTGCCACTTTTCATATTTACTAAACTCTGTTTTCAATTTAATTCGATCAAAAGAGCCAAGGCCCCCATCCCACCTATAAAGGATTAAGAAGCATAAATAGAGATTCTGCAGCAAATGCTAGACTTCTGAGACAGCACTCAGAGGCATGGGCTAGATAAGAATATTCCATTAGTGCAAGGTTTCCCAAAGTGTGTTCCATGGCACATTAATCATCCTCTCCCTAATAAACATGCTACTGCCACTCTCTTCCAACCTCCATTCCCCTTAGATCCCATTCCAGAAGTTTCATGGAAAAAAAAAAATCATGTCAATGAAATCTGGAAAACCTTGCAAAGTATAGTCACTTTTTGGAATTCCGTAATATACACCTTTGGGAACTCTATACTAAAGAAACCTTCAATTTTGTTTCGTCAAGGTATTTCCAAAACTTAGTCAAAGACAATAATCCATTTTTGAGAAAAACCTACCCATTAATGGTGTACGCTTTGCGCAACGGTACACAGATGGTAAGCTACTTGAGGGCAAAGAGGATATCTTATTAATCTTTGCAAATTCATGGCATTTAACATAGTACAAAATGTAGGAAACAACATATGCTGAAACACAGAGTTTACCTAATAGTAGATGTGACACATCTTGGCCATATTCTAAAAGCTATTCCAAAATACCAAAGATCATCCTTGGGATATTAGAACATTTCTACATATATTTCATAAAATCTCCATCATAAATTCATCATATGAGTGCAGTCATCCCTGGGTATTCATGGGGGATTGGTTCCAGGACTCCCCACAGATACTCAAGTCTCCTATATGAAATCCACAGATACTCAAATTTCTTACATAAAATGGTATGATATCTGCATATAACCTATATACATCCTTTCATACACATGCACACAGAGATACTGCTGGTTCAGTTCCAGACCACCACAATAAAGCAAATATCACAATAAAGCAACCCATAGGAACTTTTTGGTTTCCCAGTGCACACATTATAGAAGTTACGTTTATACTATACTGCAGTCTATTAAATGTGCAATAGCATTATGTCTAAAAAGTACACACCTTAAGAATATAATAAAATATTTATTTTAGCCAAAAAAGGCTAAGGATCATCTGAGCCTTCAGCAAGTTGTAACCTTTTTGTTGGTGGAGGATCGTCATTTTTTTTTTTTTTTATTGGTCCCCCTCAGACTGCATGAAGAGGATCTTGTCCTGATGTCGATGGCTGCAGGCTGATCAAGGTGGTGGTTGATGAAGGTCGGGGTGGCCATGGCAATTTCTTAAAATAAGACAACAGTGAAGTTTGCTGCATTGATTGACTTTTCCTTTTATGAAAGATTTCTTTGCAGCATTTTACCTACAGAACTGTCTTCAAAATGGGACTCAATCTTCTCAAACCTTGCCGCTGCTTTATCAACTAAGTTTATGTAATATTCTAAATTCTCTGTCCGTCATTTCAACGACGTTCACGGCATTCTCTCAAGACGCAGATTCCATCTCAAGAAACCACTTTCTTTGCTCATCCTAAGAAGCAAATCCTCATCCATTAATGTTTTATCATGAGATTGCAGCAATTCAAACCCATCTTCAGACTCCACTTCTAATGCTACTTCTGCTATTTCCTCCGCTGAAGTCTTGAATTCCTCAAAGTCATCTGTGAAGGTTGGAATCAACTTCTTTCAAACTCCTGTTAATGTTCATATTTACAACTCCTCCCATGAATCATGAATGTTCTTAATGGCATCTAGAATGGAGAATCCTTTTGAGAAGGTTTCGATTATACTTTGCCCAGATCCATCAGAATCGCTACCTATGGCAGCAGCTACACCTGCATGAAATGTATTTCTTAAATAATAAGACTTGAAAGTCAAATTAGTCCTTGATCCATGGGCGGTAGAATGGATGTCGTGTTGGCGGGCATGAAAACAACATCTATCTATCTCCTTGTACGTCTCCATCAGAGCTCTCGGTGACCAGGTGCATTGTCAATGAGCAGTAATATTTTTAAAGGAATCTTTTTTTCTAAAGCAGGAGGTCTCCACAGTGGGCTTAAAATATTTAGTAAATCATGCTGTGAACAGATGTGCTGTCATCGAGGCTTTGTTGTTCCATTTCTAGAACACAGACCAAGTAGATTTAGCAGCATCCTTAAGGGCCCTGGGATTTCCGGAATGGTAAATGAACATTGGCTTCCAACTTAAAAGTCACCAGCTTCACTAGCCCCTAACAAGAGCGTTGGGCTGTCCTTCGCAGTTTTGAAGCCAGACACTGACTTCTCTTTTCTAGCTATGAAAGTCCTGTATGACATCTTCTTCCAATACAAGGCTGTTTCATCTACATGGAAAATCTGTTCTTTAAATGTAAGAACCTTCATCATTTATCTTAGCTAGATCTTCTGGGTCACTCGCTGCAGCTTCTCTCCATCAGCACTTACTGCTTCACCTTGTACCTTTATGTTCTTTACATTACGGAACTGGCTTCTTTCCTTAAACCTCCTGAACCAACCTCTGCTTCCTTCCAACTTTTCTTCTACAGCTTCCTCACCTCTCTCAGCCTTCAGACTGTTGAGAAGCGTTAGGGCCTTGCTCTGGATTAGGCTTTGGCTTTTGGGAATGTTGTGGCTGGTTTGATCTTCTATCTAGACCATTCAAACTGTCTCCCTATCGGCAACAAGGCTGCTTTCTTATCATCTGTGTGTTTACTGGAGTAGCACTTTGCATCTCCTTCAAGAAATTTCCCTTTGCATTTACAATTTGGCTAACTGGCACAAGAGGCCTAGCTTTTGCCTATCTCAGCTTTCAACGTGCCTTTCTCACTAAGCTTAAATCATTTCTAGCTTTTGACTTAAAGTGAAAGACATGAACTTCTTTTTTCACTTGAACACTTAGAGGATATTGTAGAGTTATTAACTGGCCTAATTTCAATATTATTGTGTCTCAGAAGAGAGAGAGAGATATGGGGAAAGCCAGATGGTGGAGCAGTCAGAATACACATGACCATTTATCAAATTCACCACCTCATATGGACACAGCTTGTGGCACCCCAAAACAATTATAATAGTAACATCAAAGACCACCATAACAAATAATGAAAAAGTTTGAAATATTGCAAGAATTGCCAAAATATGACACAGAGACATGAAGTGAGCACATGCTCAAATGGAAAAATGGTGCTGATAGACTTGCTTGATACAGGGCTGCCACAAAGCTTCAATTTGTTTAAAAAAAAAAAAAAGCAGTATCAGCAGTGAGCAATAAAACGAGGTATGCCTGTACTTTAAATCATCTCTAGATTATTTATAATACCTAATACAATGTTAATAGTATATAAATAATTGTTATACTTTTTGTTTAGGGAACAATGACAAGGGGGGAAGTCTGTACATGTTCAGTACATACGGAACCATTCTTATTTCAAAATATTTAGGGGGTAGAAATGTTTTTGTTATTTTAATACATGGATACCTTGTATAATGCTTCAGGTGGGGCATTTAGTGTGTCCATAACCAGAATAGTGCTCACTGTACCTGATAGGTAAGTTTTAACCCCTCAGCCCCCTCCAAACCTCCCCCTTTCTTGGTTTCCAGTGTCCTTTACTTCTCTTTGTGCCCATGTGTGCCCATCGTTTAACTCCCAATTATTAATGAGTACGTGCAGCGTTTGTCTTTCCATTCCTGAGATACTTCACTTAGGATAATGGTCTTCCACTTCCATTCAAGTTGCTGCAAAAGACACTATTTCATTCCTTCTTACGGCTGAGTTATTACTCCATGGTATATATACCATATTTTCTTTATCCACTGCTGAACTGATCGGCACTGAGGTTGATTTCACATCTTTGTGATTGTGAATTGTGCTGCAATAAACATTCAAGAGCAGGTGTCTTTTTGATAAAATGACTTCTTTTCCATTGGGTAGATACTCAGTAGTGGGATTGCCTGATCAAATGGTTAAGTCAACATTTATTTCTTTGAAGAATCTCTGTGTTTTCCACAGAGGCTGTACTAATTTGTAGTCCCACCAACAGTATACAAGCATTCCTTTCTCTCTGCATCCTTGCCAGCATCTACTGGGTTTTTTTGGGGTTTTTTTTTTTTTTTTTTTTTTTGACTTTGCAATAATGGTCATTCTGACAGTGTTGTATCTCATCGTGGTTTTAATTTGCATTAGCCTGATGATTAGTGATGTTGAGCATTTTTTGATATGTTTGTTGGCCATTTGTCTATCTTCTTTTGAAAAACGTCTGGTTCATGTCTTTTACCCACTTTTTAATGCGGTTGTTTGTTTTTCTCTTGATGATTTGAGTTCCTTGTAGATTCTGGATATTAGCCCTTTATCAGATGTATAGTTTGCAAATATTTTCTCCCATTCTGCAGGTTGTCTATTTACTAAGTTGATTATTTCCTTCATTGTGTAGAAGCTTTTTAATTTAATTAAGTTCCATTTATTTATGTTATTGCTGTATTTGCCTTTAGGGTCTTAGTCATAAATTTTTGCCTAGGCCAATGTCTAGAAGAGTTTTTCCTAATGCCTTACATTTAAGTCTTTTAGCCATCTTGAATTAATTTTTGTATATGTCAAGAGATAGGAGTCCTGTTTCATTCTTCTACTTGTGGCTATCCAGTTTTCCCAGCACCATTTATTGAATAGGGCTTCCTTTCCCCAGTTGTTATATGCTTTGTTGAAGATCAGTTGGTTGTAGGTAGATAGGTTTATTTCTGTGTTCTCTGTTCTGTTCCATTGGTCTATGTCTCTACTTTTACACCAGTTCTACGCTGTTTTGGTTAATATACCTTTGTAACATAATTTGAAGTCAGGTAATACGATGCCTCTAGATTTGTTCTTTTTGCTTAGGATTGCTTTAGCTATTAATATTAGGGCTCTTTTTTGGTTCCATATGAAGCATAGAATTATTTTTTCTAGATCTTTTGACATACGACTTTGGTATTTTTATGAGAATTGCATTGAATCTATAAATCACTTTGGGCAGTATGGACATTTTAATGATGTTGAGTCTACTAATCCATGAGCATGGGATGTTTTTCCATTTGTTTATATCATCTGTGATTTCTTTCATCAGTATCTTATAGTTCTTCCTGTAGAGATCTTTCACCTCCTTGGTTAAGTATATTCTCAGGTATTTTATTTTCTTTGTAGCTATTGTAAATGGTAGTGAGAACCTGATTTGACTCTCAGCTTGCCATTATTAGTATATAGAAATGCTATTGATTTGTGTACATTGATTTTGTCACCTTTTTAGGGTTTTCTAGATACAAGATCACACTGTCAGCAAACAGGCACAGTTTGACCTCCTCTTTCCCAGTTTGAATACCCTTTATTTATTTCTCTTGCCTGACTGCTCTGGCTAGGACTTCCAACACTATGTTGAATAGAAGTGGTGACAATGGGCACCCATGTCGTCTTCTTATTATCATTTTTTAATATTTTCGATCCACCACTGGTTGAATCCATGGATGCGGAAACCACGAATGGACATGAAGGGCCAATTGTATATCTATTACCTCAACTCCACTGGACATAGCGTATTTCTCATTGCTTCCAAAATTAAGTACATACTCAAAATGCAACACACCTGAAAAAACCTGACTTATTATGCCTTTAAATAGTATTACTCAAAACAGAGCATTACATAAAATGGCTTTGTAAAAACTGTGAACATATGATAACAAACTAATAACATGTGTATTACAGTATGAGTACATATGATTTATATTAATGACAAGAATTGAAATAAGACAAAGGATAAGTAAATGGTGGAGAAATCTTTTTCCCTTCCCTCCTTAAACAATTCAGGCGAACCTAAATAAGGGGAGTCACTTATTCCAGTCCCCTTCCCTCAATAGGCAGAAGAGGAAGAAAAACATTTGCCACTGGGTGGGGTAAAGAACAAACTGTGCCCCTCCAGGCTTCATTCAGCAGCTTTGGGCAGAATGAATCAACATGTTTATCTGCTAATACAGCTGAGCTCATTTTGCAGTGTTATGTACTTGAAAGGAAACAAAACTTTTTTAAAAAAATGGAGCTAGTAAAAATTAGAAAGTTTTTGTTTTGTTTTTTTTTAGCAAATTTTGTTAGGCTCTTTGTTTATGCAGATCAAAAATTAACAGAATAAATTTTCCATTGTATCAAAATGTTTATACTCAAATGAAGAAGATTTAAGGAAACTCGGGCTGCTCTAAAACATTTGGTCTAAGGGTCAAGGACAGTCTGACTTCTTAGTTCTGCCAGCAGTTTTTAAAAGTTGCTTCCTGTACTAAGGATTGTTCACTGTTCTTGCACAAACAATAATAAAAGTCATTTATACAACCACCTTGATTACGCTTTCCTTTTAAATTCACTGTTTGGTAATAGCAAAGGCGACAATCGTAACTCTACTAAGCATTTTGAGCTTTAATTTACCATTGTATTTCTATTCATTTATTATTTGTGGGGACACAATATTAATTTGTGAATTTATTCCAAAATATATCCTGAATGCCAATTATGTGCCAGACTATAGATAAAAGTCGGCAAAGAGATGTAGTCACTGACCTCCCAGAGTTTTCAATCTAGCTGAAACTATACATATATATAATCCTAACTCTGCCATGAAAGCAAATAACATGATCTAGCCTGGGGGTCAGAGAAGGATTCCTTTAGCAGTGACCACTGAGCTGAGATTTGCTTTACAATCATTAAACAGGATTTAAAACACATACACACTCCAAATCATCCTAGCAATAAGAATGTTTACAACTATGGGGGGTGGGAAAAGGGTTTATAAGAGCAAGGGTGAAATCTACATGAATTGGAAAATAAAGGTGATAGCTTTATGTGAATAACACCAAAAGATCATTTATCTCTGTAGGAAGAAAAGCAATGGCCACTCCTAGTATATTTCCACTCAAAAATAGGTTTCATAGCTAGAACTATTTTCCAATGAGAAAGCCAAAACATTAGCTATCAGTCTTGTAGTCTCCAATCAACTGAAGTCCTCCAAACACATTAAGCTGAATTATAACAGTAAATGTATCACAAGCCTCAACACCCCATATAACCCAGGTCACAAAAAAGATGTCTTCGGATCCCAGGATCAGATAATGTTAGAACGGAAATAAACTTTTAGAAATCAGGTTGTAATAAAACACTTTTACTTTTGCAAATCAGGAATGAGACTCAAAGTGTAGCACATACAACATCATATACCTAGTTTGTAGCAGAACAGTCTGGATCACCTTAGTCCACTCCCTATGCTCTTTCTACCAGCATTCAGTGGCAAATATATCAAATGACAAGGAAAACATACAGTGCAAACAAATAAAGCAGAATTTTAAAACACAGGAATTCCATTTCAAAAATTTTATACACATTCAACTGAACTGTGCTTGGCTTTGGCTCTAGTTCAGGGTTCTCTCCTTTGACAATGCTCCCTCTTACCACATTCACACCACAGAAGGGTAAAATTGAAGAAAATTAACATTTATTGACTCCACTGGGTCCAGGAGCTAAATTGACCTGTGTATCTGTATATGTCTCTGTGTGTGGATATGTGTGTATTTTTCTCTGTGTGCGTGTGTGTGCATGTGTGTGTGTGTGTGTGTGTGGTGATGGTTGCTTTGTTTCTTTTTGTTTGTGTTAGCTACTACTGAAATTGACCCCTGTACAGTTGCTCCATTTTTGTGAGGGTCTAAAAATATTGTGATATGTACACAGAAAACACTTTTACTTATGGGGGGGGGGGAAGGCTTATAAAGTTATCTTTATGAAACCGTAAACTAAAAAAGCTGTTAAGACTCATTTATATAAGCGATCAAAGGCTAATTCCTTCCTAAGGAATGTGATTTCAACACAAGGCTTTCATTAGACTACTTGGTTTGTTATACAATATGTATTAATACAAACACACAATACAGATACACACACAGACAGACATGCATAGATAACTCTGGAAGGAAATGTGCCAACATTTTAAAGAGCCACCAGTCCTCCAACTCACAACCATGGTGACCTCCTTTAAGAAATCAGCCTATAATCCAGGCCCTACACTACCAGAGTATGCTGTGCCCCTGGCTACAGGGATAGATTCAGGATGGAAAAATGACACAAGAAGGAACACAGAGTCTTCTCTGATAGTTACTACAGGGCTAGTGGGAAGGAGTCTAGCTTCCTTCGAGATAGTGATGCTGCCCAAAGCTGTTGGTAACCACAGAGCAGAAGCCAGCTTGAGAATGAGCCATCATCAATGGAAACTGAGGGAACCAACGGAGCAGAGGAGAGAACCCCTGACATCATCACTAGGGCTCCTACATCTATCTAGGCACGCCTGAGATCTGGCTATCCTGGAGTTCCATTTACTTAATCTAATAAATCCGCCTTCTCTTTTAATTTTTGCTTCGTTGCTTAAGCTTGAGTTGTGTTCTTATTGCTTAAAATTTTAAGAGTCCTGACTATTCCCATAGAAAGAGTCCTCAGTGAAAAAATAATACACTGCAAAATTTTAAACATTTAAAAACTAGGTTAATTAATAATTTTACCTTTATAAAATATATTTTTTATTTTATATAACAAAACTTTTAAAATTAAACCCAGCAATACATTTAGTGTTCCTAAATAAGGTTATTTTAAATCTTTACACACTAGCAATAAATGAATTTATTTAATTTTTTTAGGTGAAAGATAAAATTGCATGCCTTTATGAAGCACAATGTGATGTTTTCTTAAGTACATACACATTCTGGAATAGTTAAATCTGGCTAACTAACAAATACATTACCTAACATAGTTATCATTTTTATGGTGAGAACACCTAACATCTACTACCTTTGCATTTTACAAAAATACAATATATAATCATTAATTATAGTCACCACGCTGAACAATAATTGCATTTTTAAATAATATTATTTTGTGATATTTTGTTTGTATTAAAATTTTTCTAACGGAAGAACATACTGTGTTTCTACTTCCTAGCCCTTTCGGCCTTTGGCCATGTCGCTCCTCAACTATAGATTACGCTGGATGGGTGGGGACTTCCTCCATTCATGTTCCTGGGATATATAAATAGAAGAGGAAGTTCTAACCACGATGATTTTGTTCTCTCCTAATTCATAGAGAACATCACAGCCATCATATATAAGTTCCTGCTTTCCTCTTTAATAATTCTTCCTTCCCTCTGCTCTTTCCTCATGCTCACCTCCCCTCTGGACTAACTAGAAGTTTGCCTTTCCTCCTTTCAAAGACTGACCCCTTCACCTATGTTCTCTTCTCCCAACTCTTTGCTCCATCAATTATTCTTTCTTTGCCAACTATGGTATTTCCTACCCCACAAGCATGTTTCCTATCACATGTATATACTAGGTTTTCTCTAACTTCTAAAAAAAATTTCACTTGACCAAGCTGCCCTCATTTTAATGCTATTCTACTTTTCACTGCCAAATTTTTCAAATAGCTTAAATCTGATACTTAAGCATCATTCTTTCTTTATTCTCCAGAAATCTGGCTTCCACCACCCCCACTAAAATCACTGAAACTGAATTCATGACATTCTTTTATCTTCAAATCCAGTGGCCCTTTTTTGCTTTCATTTCCTTGTATACACTGCTGTATGTGACATTAACTATCCTCTTGTAAAATCTCTTGTTCACTGGTTCTAATGACCTTACTATTTTAGCTCTCTTCCTAATAACTCCTTTTATATTTCTCTAAAGAGGTCTCCATTTCCTCTCATTCTCTGTTAGTAAATTAAGTGTTTATCAGGTTCCTTCTTCAATCCAGTGCTTATCTTTCCATATAGTTTTTCTGAAAAATTATCTACCATTAAAATTTCAAGTGCATTGTTCTCCTGTATGAGGAAAAATTACACACACACACACGGCTTAATAACCCACCAGGTGCAGCGGCTCATACCTGTAATCCCAACACTCTGGGCGGCAAAGTTGGGAGAATTGCTTGAGGCCAGGAGTTCGAGATCAACCTGTGTAAGAGCAAGGCCCTGTCTCTACAAAAATAGAAAAATTAGCCCGCTGTAGTAGTATATGCCTGTAGTCCCAGCTACTCCGGAGGCTGAGGCAGGAGGATTGTTGACCCCAGGAGTTTGAGGTTACAGTGAGCTATAATGACTCCATTGCACTCTAGCCCAAGTGACAGAGCTAGACTCTGTCTCAAAAAAAAAAAAAAAAAAAAGCCTTAATAACCATTTTCCATCCCAAATCAGGGACACTCCTGAATTATCTGAAAATAGCACCACTTGTCTCCCTAAAACCGTGGCATGCACAGTCACACTTCTCGGCAGGTTGGCCTATCTTCTATTGCCTAGAATACCCTTCTTCCATTCTCAACCTAAAAAATTCTTATCCGTCTCAAATGCCACTTCCTCTATGAGGCCCTTCCTGTCACATACCCATCCCCCAATCAACATGACTTTGTGGGTCTCTCTTCTATACAGCCATGGCATTAAGTAGATAACTTTAATATAGCACTTTTTTATGATTTTATGTATTGTGGATAGATTCCTGTGTTTTTCATCTCACCCAGTAACTACGTCCCAGGGGCAAGGTTCATGTCTTATTCCTTTTGTTTCTTTAGTTGCTGTAACATGGTAGCCACTTGATAAGTATTTATCGGAAAGAATACATGAAAGGTCCAGGTTCAGAATGTCAATGACCTCATTATGACCCTTCGTATACTTACTTGCACTGCTTTGCACATGTCAAAATTCAAAGTGCTATTTTTCTAAACACTAAAAACACTAATTTTGACTAGTCACTTAGATTTTGGTTCCCTGCTGTAAATACTCTTCCATCTTTACATGCATATGTATCTCCCCTTCTCAACTGGACAAGTACTCGTTGGCTACAACTTTTAATGTTAAGCACGCTGTATTATCTGGTGTGAGTTCTTGCACTTGAGCAGACACTCAATAAACAACAAATGACTGTTTGATGAGCCTCACTGTTACCAATTCTAAAACTATCTGAATGCTCTGTTATTAACTTATTGTTTTAAAGTAATTCAAAGTTTTTCAAAATTACTCATTAATGAAAATAAGCATATATAGAACTCAAACAACAAGTATCTTCAAATCCATGATCCAAACAATATATTAACTTTTAAAAAGAAAAAGGAAAAGTGTGTTCTTACAGTAGTGGTAGGCATCTCTTCTTGTAAATGGGGATTACATAAGGCCACTGAAAAGAACTTTCCCTATAATTCATAATGTAAAAATTGATTCAGGCAAGTATCATCAATAGCAGTTAAAACCAAGGCGAAAGGCTGCTGGGAGTAATCACTCAGGTAAATGGGAAAAATACAACCTTACGGTGAAGAGGTTCAGTAGTCACCTTCTTGATCCAGTGCATATCATTTACGTAGTATTCTCACCAAAAAAGGTTCAGCCTGAATCTAATAATGAGAAAAAAATGGACAATGCCAGAGTGTGGAGTATTCTATAAAGCAAATAACATGAAATCCTCAAAATAAAAAATTAGAATTGTCATAGAAAGCTTTATAATGTCAAGATTTTTATTATTCCAGAATAAAAGGAGCTAAAGAAACATAATCAAATATACTGCATGCATCTGGATTTTAAAAAAATTATAAACTTTTTTGGACTAACATGTTAGGTATTGATTATGGAATGTGCTAATTTCCTTAGCTGTGTTAATGGTGCTATGGTTATGAATACCCTATTCTTGGAAATTCAGACTAGAAGAACTTAGAGATGGAGCAGTATCTGCAACCTCCTTTCAAATGGTTAGATCAAAGTTTTAAAAGTATATGTAAATCCAGTGTGGCAAAACGTCAAGATGTTTATGTATTCATTAACACTATGCTTTCAGCTTTTCTATATATTTAAAAATCTTCAAAATAAAAAGTTAAGTGCGAAAATAATTAATTTCTCCTTCTTTCTATTCACTTTAAACATAAGTAAACATAAGTAGACACTTACTCAAGATACAAAAGGGCTCATCTTGAAGCGATTCAGTTTAGATTAAGTATAGAACCCTACTGTAACACTTAAATACTTTTACAAAATAAATAAACTGCTGAGAATGTTAATTATGTAAACATAACTTCGCTTACTAAGCAATAAGGCTAAATGATGAAACTAAATGTAAAGCAAGCAGAAAAGGGTCTTCCTCATTTTACATATAAAACTCTGTAGTTCTTAGCAACAATTATTGGTCAGATAACTCCTCTCTCCAATGTTTCACGGAACATATATTCATGAATATTCTTCAGTTTGAATCGTCTTCCAATGACATATAGTTTCCCATGATCCTTACAGTTCATGACCTTTGAAATCAGAGATCTTATTTTTCACCTGCATTAAATGTTCTTTCCCACTCCCGCTGCCTGTCTTTTTTGCAGGATTGTCATCTCAACCTTCCAAATTCAACTTCATTGTCACTGTATTAGTTACCTATCACTGCATAACAGATGACTACAAAATTGGTGCTTTAAAATAACAATAAATCTTTATTATCTCACAGTTTCTGATGGTTAGAAATTCAAGACCAATGATGCAAATGGCAGAGGAAAACTACCATCCGCACTTGTGTTCAAACAAAGGAAAAACAGGAGGTGCGTGGGAGTCACTGGTCCATGGCAATTCTGAAATCCAGCAGGACACCGGCAATTCCTGATTAGAATTCGAGGCCTGGCTCTGTACTCTGAGCTCTTGATTACGCTTTCTGAGTCACCTTTTCTTTCAATGAAGGGTGGCCCTTGTTTGAAGCTGTGTCATTTTTTTCAGCATGTTTAGAGATTCAGGGGTCCAAAGACTGCTTTTAATTTGTACAACCTCTGTTCCATTCAGTCCATGCTAGCAGTGTTTCTGCCAATTCAATTCTTTTTTAAAAAGAAGGTGAAAATAAAAAACTTGTGGGTCTCCTGTTTATATTATAGCTTATTCCACTAGGCAAAGACCACACTCACAAATCTTCAAGATAAGCCCCTCTGTATCTTGGGTAAGGTTCTTAGAACCCTTACTGTTTGACTAACACTTCTTTGAGACGACACCTTGGATCTTTCCCATGTCTTAAAAGACTTTAAAGTCACAACTCAGCTTCATCTGTAGACCACGTTTTCCCGTGAGTGTCCTGGATTTGATCTTTCCTAAAATCCATTTTGTAATTTTAGTACCATTGGTCATAGGGACGGGCAGGAAAATTTCAAGCCCAACGTTTCCTTGCTCCTTTTTGTTTAACAGTACTTCCTGTAGTTCATCTCCCCGCTTTTACATTTCATAGCAAGAAGAAACCAGGCAGCTTCTTCAACGTTCTACTAAGAAATCTCCTTAGCTAGATCACTTAATTCATTACATACATTTTTCTACTTCCCATGTTATTACAGGTGACAGAGTTGCTTAATTTCTAACACTAGAGAACAAGGATCCCCTTTCCTCAAGTTTCCAGTAACGTTTTTCTCACTTTCCTTTCAGCTATCACCCAAAGCCTTCTCAAAGGCTAAACTTCTACCAACAGTCAATTCAAGGTTCTTCAGGCTTTCACTAATGCCTCACAATCCTTCCAGCTTATACCCACTTTTGAATTCCAAGGACAGTCCTACATTTTTGTTACAACAAAACCACTGATACCAAAATCTATATTATCCATTGCTACATAACAAATTACCCCAAAAGTTAGCACTTCAAATACAATAAACTTTCACTGCACAGTTTCTCTGGGGCAGGAGTGGCTTAGCTGGGTACTTCTGGACCAGTCTCTCATGAGATTGCAGGCAATGTTAGCCAGGGCCGCAGTCTTCAGAAGGCCCTACTTGGGCTGGATTTGCTGTTCATATGGCTGAAAAGTTCATGATGGCTTTTGGCTTGTAAGGCCATTCTCGGTAGGAAGAGGAGCTTACTGGCCACTCCACCCTTACATGGCTCTGGGTGTTTTTCCCCGGGTCTCACATCAGATTGAAATCTTTCTGAACAAGCATACCAATAATAGCTTATCTTTCAAGGTGTAAAATCACAAGATTTGAACAATTCATAGTTTCACTGAAAACAAGTAAAAACTCAGCAGCGATTATCAACAGCTGAGGAGATCTCAGTCAAAAGAGGATGTCTGGCCATTTCCCACTAGATCCCTAAACCAAAGACTCAGGGTCCGAACGTCAATAACATAACATGGTAGGCACCACTGTTTCTGACACTACCTTTAGTGGCACTATTACACCCATGATTTATGTTCTGAATGAAAATTTTTAACACAGTCCATAAAATTAGGGAAAAAAGGTATCTACCATGTAGGATACATGACAAGAAAACCAGAAAAGATAAGAAATGCATACAGGCAATGTAGAAAAATACAAGGGCAGAATGAAAATTCACATTGTAGAAACAGTCTGTATCAAAAGAACAGAAATTTGAATCAGTGAAACCAGACAAACTACAATTATTCACTGAGAATGAAGGAAAAAGGAAAAGGATAAAAATTATAAGGGCAAAGATGACAGATACGGAGGACAGGCTGCAAATATCCAATCAAAGATAATACATGTTACATTACTATGGAGGATTAAAGGCCACAGATTCTTTATCAATCTTCCTATTAAGAGATGGATTCTGTTTCTTGATCTGAGATAATGAATCTTGTGACTTGTTAAAACAACAAAATGTATTGGAACAATGCTGTGCTGCTTGTGGAAAGCTACTTAAGGAGGGCTGGTAGCTTCTACTCGTGGAAGCCTGTCACACGCTCTAAAGTCATCCAAGCTGTCCTGCTAGAGAAAGGAAAAATGGAGAACTGAGCACCCAGCACCAAGGACCCAAGTATGGAGCAAGACACACTAGGCTCTCCCAGTTCAGTCCAGCTACCTTCTCAGCACAGCTGTATGAGTGATCCTAGTTGAGATCACCAAAAAAACCATGGAGTCAAACCACAGAATTGTGAGAAATAACAAATTATTGTTTTAAGCCAGTAAATGTTGGGGTGGTCCATTATGCTGCAGAAGATAACTGATGTAGCTACACTGATCTTCAGCAACACAATACTGCCAAAATATATGGATATATCTGTAGTCTGCAGTATCTTGTATCCTGTACAAGTATCTTGTATGATACTCACATCCCAAGATCTTGCTAGAAAACATTATAACTCTTTGAAAACCCAGCTTGTTTCAAAAGCCTGGCTGAAAGTAATAGCTTTTCCATTTCTTAAACTAGCTTTTATTATTTACTTACTTGAAAACATATTCTAAATTCTATCCATGAATTAAGTCAGGCATGGAAGATTTAATGTTAAATTTTAACATTACATTTTCAAATTTTACTGACATCTATTTTAAGATGTTTTAAGAAACATTCTTGAAAATCCCACTCGTATAAGTATATTCTGATTCTTTGATTCATTCATTTATTCAATAGTTTTTGAAGACTTACTATGCACTAGGCATTAGAGCAGCAAAGATGCACAAGGAAACTATGAAGCAGAACTGAGAGTAAGTTAAAATTTTATCATTCCTCTAACTTTCCAGAAAGTCAATTCCTGCCTAGTCTGTACTTCCAAAGCAGTTTGTACAAACCTCTGTTTTGTAGAAATCATAATAGTAACAGTAGCTAATCTATATGGAGTTCCTACTATGTACCTGGCAAAATTCTAGCCTTTTATAATTTAACGCAGTTAATTTTTACAATAACCTTCATGAGGTAGGTAAGTAATATCATTACCCCAATTCTACAGATAAGGAAACTGACTCATCTTAACGAGTCTTTTTTTCTCTCACTAGACTCTAGACTCCATGAGGGCAGGTGACTTGCCTCTTCATCTTAGTATCCTCCCCAGTTTCTGGCACATAATATATTTCTCTGTAAGTAAATAAAGAAATTAGTTTCTCCAAACACTAGATATGAACATGCTCATTTACTTTGCAAGAATAATTTTTCACTCCTCAAAAGTATAAGTCAGTTTTCTTTTGCTCTAAGAAAAAATGGTTTCATGCTAAACACACAGTATCTCTAACTGGTAAGAAAAATTAACATAAAAGTTTACTAATTAAATGATAAACACAGCCATTACGATCTAACTTTTGTCAGAAGTCTAATTTGATAGCTGTAAATTTTACTCAGCACCATTTTAATGCTGAAGTTCATAAACATCACAATGACAATTATACAAATGTACTTTATCAAGATTTTTTTTTTTTTTTTTTTTTTTGAGACAGAGTCTTGCTTTGTTGCCCGGGCTAGAGTGAGTGCCGTGGCGTCAGCCTAGCTCACAGCAACCTCAAACTCCTGGACTTAAGCGATCCTACTGCCTCAGCCTTCTGAGTAGCTGGGACTACAGGCATGCGCCACCATGCCCAGCTAATTTTTTGTATATATATATTTTAGTTGTCCAAATAATTTCTTTCTATTTTTAGTAGAGACGAGGTCTCACTCTTGCTCAGGCTGGTATCAAGTTTTTTTAAAGAAGTCAATGACCAAGGAATAAAAAAATAAGGGATAATACCTATTAAAATATGTGGATTTAAGAAAATCCAAGTAAATATGATACCAAATACTTCAAACTATATAATTTGGGTATTTTTGGCTGACTCAATATTATTCGAGTTGGTAGAACTGGAATCATAAACTATAAAACATGGGACTACCAGTTTCATTGCCTACTCTGACTTAAAAACAAAAACAAAAATGAAAACTCTTACAGAATTGACTTCATACACTAAAAACCCATAATCATCAGATAACTAGCTGGAGAATGAAAATTGGATTCTGCACGGAGAATAAAGCCAATTTAGAGATCATCTGACACACTTACGCTATCACTATCTCTTCAGAATACCAAACTATCCCCTTTGTAAGAACAGAGTATAAACCTAGCACTCCTAGGACCAGACAAAATGGCTGCATTTTAGAATAATTTCCGCACAAGTAAATTTTAGAGAATGTTTACGTGCCGAATTTTCAATCTGATCTCTAGAAAGGTTATTGTCTCTCTGAAAATCTGACTGAAAACTAAAGCACAAACACAGTTACATTTACCAAAAATTTTTCTGGCAGACACTGTTGGTTGGTGAACACATCAATTACCAAACCCCTTTACTCTCACCATCTCCCACTACAGAAACTGAAAGCCAAATACTCGCTTTCTCACAGCTAGGGGTGGCATATAACCCAGTTCTAGACAAAAGGGCATAAAAAAAAAAATCTGATAGTGAGCTTCTGGGAAAGCTTTTGCTTTCCTAATATAAGGGACATTGTGGCTGATACCAGTCATCTCCCATCTGTCTGCTTTGAACAGAGATGTAATTCTTGTTACTACTAGAGCCATCTTGAAACCCTGAAGCAACAAGTCAATGAACGAAAAGCGAACAAGTTAAAGGTGATGAACCAGAAAGAGTGAGCTTGAATCTTTGATGATTCTATCCTGATCTGCTAACTGACCAATAACTACCCAGCTTTACCCTTAAGTGGAGGAAAAAAAAAAAAAAAAAGACAATATTTTCAGCAGACTGCCAACTTTGCTAATACATTTATTATACAAACATTCAAAGAATATACTGTATAATTCTTTTAATTAAAAAAAGTTCTGGTACTTTTTTTGTATAAATAAAAAGTAAAGTCACACTGATGCCAAATAAGTGTGACAAATTAAATCCAAGAGGTACTAAACATTTTCTGTTAATTTTTTTCTTTAAAATATATTAAAGTAGTATATTCACTTTAGAAATTTTACAATATACAAAATAATACAATGAAGAAAAAAATCTCACTACCCAGACATAACCACCTTTAATATTCTGATATATTTCCATCCATCGATTCTTATACATATATCAATATAAAAAATTATGCTTATCTTCATAAATTGGGACCATGTAGGATATAATTTATTAATACATAAAGAAGTAACTCCATAGTACATGAAAGCATATCAGAGTCAAAAATAAAAATGTCTCTTCCACCATTCCCACACACACGCGTGCATATGTAAACCCTCATTTCTCCATCCCACTTCTCAAAAACAACCAATTTTAATACTTTTGGCATTATGCCTGTTTCTTGATTTATCACCTATAACCACATCAACTGACTTCCCACTATAAAAGTTGAGAAATTAAACTCCCCTCTGCCCTCTCTTCCTAATTTTTGTTACTTTTATTTTCATCTTTAGTTTTTCTATTGGTTGATATTTTACCTTAAAAAACACAGTTAAGCATCTACTTCTCGACCCGTGAATTTTAGATAGAATGTCTTTACTCCAAACTGTGTAAGCTTACCCAATCCTCAATGAGGAACAAAAATGTATGTATATAGTTGTTGCTATAACATTAATTCATTTAATTTAAGAAAATGTGTTGGAAAAGATAAAGTATCATAACAAAGAACAAATACAGAAAACAACTATCAGAACTTGGAAATCCTATCATGAATTTAAAAAGAAATTGCTATAAACATTAATATTAAAATTACAAAAGATGAAGCCTGAGGAAGAGAGCACAACATTCAGGCCAGATGACAGAAAAGGAATACTGATTAACTCCTGTTTTACACTAGTATTCTCAAAAGAGAAACATCATAATGAAAACGCTGTTGCCAAAAGTTGCTGAGAAGGAGTCCCTCCATCCCTCCCTCCCTCCATCCGTTATTCCCTTAGGAAAAAGAAAAAAAGCTGCTGAGAATATGGTTAACAAGTGACTTACCACTTTGAGTTCTAGTTAGCATCAGTAATCTCTGAGCAATGTAAATCATCAGAAGGGTGTTTAAAAAAAAAAAACACCTTAAAAGTGCAAGTTATCTTGACTGTCCTATATACAAGAAAACAATGGGTGAGTGTAAATACTAAATATTAGTAAACTTGATGTCAAACCTAGTAATAGTCTATAACAGATTCTCACATAATAGCAGCTACTGTTTACTATTTAATGTCCCATGTACTGTGATAAGAGCTAATCACATACTATGATCACTGATTCTTATATAAAATAGACACTACTATCATCTCCATTTTACAAAAGAGAAATTTAAAGTACATTAAGTATTTTTCCCATAGACACTAATAAATAGCAAAGCCAGGACTTGAAATAAAGTTCCATCCACTTAACCACTGCACTAAACTAACACATACAAATATAGTTGTCCCTTGAACAAAATGGGTTTAAACTGCATAGGTCCACTTACACATGGATTTTCCTCCATCTCTGCCACCCGTGAAACAGCAAGACCAACCCCCTTCCTCTTCCTCCTCCTCCTCCTCAGCCTACTCAATGTGAAGATGACAAGGGTAAAGACCTTTGTGATAATCTACTTCCACTTATTGAATAATAAATACATTTTCTATTGCTTATGACTTTCTTAAATAACATTTTCTTTCCTCTAGCTTACTTTATTGTAAAAATACAGTGTATAATACATATAACTTACAAAATATGTGTTAATCGATTGCTTATTATCAGTAAGGCTTCTGGTCAACAATAGGCTATTAGTAGTTAAGTTTCTCAGGAGTCAAAAGTTTTATGTGGATTTTTGATTACACAAGGTGTCAGTGTCCCTAACCCCCATGTTGTTCAAGGGTCAACTATACTTAAAATTTTTTAAAGTAGATGGATGAGAAGTAAGAACAAATTCACTAAGAGCAAGTTAAGTCAAACTAGTCATTTTTTCTTTTCTGAGTTGCCTTCTTGCAATGGCATGGACAAATCTCTAAGACATATTAAGTGATTATGATGTCATTTATATAAAGTGAGATAGAAAAGATGTAAATATTTATATAGGATAAAGTATAAAAGTCTTATTTCTCTAATTATCCCCATTCTTAACTTCTCCAATCCCGATCTCTTGACAACAGGTAAATACTACTTATCCTTGGTATATATTTTTCTGGTTCTTAAGAAAAATTTTGGCTTCATATTGGCATATCACACTGGGCAGTAGTTATTTCTGAGAAGGAAAATTGGAGTGGAAGAATAACAACATAGGCTATATATTTATTGCTTGAATCTTGTACTAGGGGAATTCATATATTACTTAGATAATATAAATCTTATTAAACATAATTAAGCTCAAAGAAAACAGAAAAAGAGTTTCTAAGTATGACATCATCGCCTCCTTGGGAAGGAAAGTTTGATATATTAAACTATATAACAACTAAAAAGTTTTGCAAGGCAAAAATATACCGTAATGTTAAAAGGTATATTCAAACTAAAAAAATATTTGCAACAAAAAAGATGAACCAAATAAAGGTATTCTCAGCATACAAAGAGCTCTTACAAATAAGTAAGAACATATAAAATTTATAAACTTGTCTAAGGACAGGCCTCATGTATAAAAATTGCCTAAGGATAAGAGCAATTAATTTAAACAAAATTAAACCTCAATAACAAAGAAATGTAAAGTAAAACAGCAACATAACCTCAAAAACTAAAAAGAATAACACGCAGTGATGGCTATGGTATAAGAAAGCAGAAACCTAGCATACCAGTGCTAGGGAATGTAAATCGACAACATATGCACAACAAATTGACCTACGTTCAATGTTTGCTATAATCAAAATATAATCAAAGTTCCCCTAAAGGACGAAACTGAAAAATGTGACTGCAACCTTCAACTGCACTGATGGCCCCTACAGTGATGAACTGGAAGAAGCCCAGCAGTCCCATCACACTCTTCCCTGCACTGACCACATCTGCAGGGCTACATTCACTTCTGGGCATGACACTGTAGGAGGAACACTGACAAACAGATACTGCCACAGTACGGACGACAACACAGTCGGCCTTCATATGCATGGGTTCCACAAAGGCAGATTCAGCCAACTGCAGATCAAAAATATTTTTTAAAAAAAGCATCTGTACTAAACATGTACAGACTTTTTTTCTTGTCATTCCCTAAACGATACAGTAAAACAAGTGTTAACATAGCATTTACATTGTATTAGGTATCACAAGTAATTTTTAATTGATTTAAAATTATGGGAGGATACGTGTATGTTATATGCAAATACCAAATACTACACCATTTCATATGAGATTTGAGCATTAGCAGATTTTGGTTATCTGCGAGGATCCTGGAACCAATCTCCTGTGAATACCAACGGACAACTGTACTATGTACGAGAGGGCTGGAAACCATGTCTTATAATAAACAAATTAAAGAATTGAAAACATTTTGTTTAAAAGAGGATTTGAGGGAAGACATCATAGCAATCTTGAAATATCTGAAACATATACCTAGCAGAGTTCCACTTTCAGTAGTATACAGTAAGCTGTTTCGGGCTAACCCTCCTATATATAAAATTATAAACTCTGCAAAATATAAAGAACAACTATTTGAAGGCAGTAAAAAGCAGCAAAAGAAGACGGAAACTTGAAGGAAGTTGACCTCTGAAAGAGGAGAGCTACACTGGGTGAAATTGCATTTATACTTTTTGTATGAGGGGCTCTATTCCTTGGGATTAGGGTAGAAGGGCTAGAACTCAGAAAGCCGCAGACCTCACTATCTTGAAGAATCAGATGATGGAGCTTAGAGTTGCCAAAACAGCTGGGAAGTAAGAGAGAGATCCTACAAAAGAGGAAGACAGAAAAATGGAGCCATAAAATCTACACATAAATTCTGTCCAAATCTTGGCTAACCCCTGAAATGTGCACGCATAGGAAAGACTCCAGTGAGCCCAAAACAGAAAGCAAAATGTGGAGGAAAACAGAGATATTTGAGCTGCTCTTCAATACAGGGGAAATACAGTATGGAATATGAACAGAATCAAGGTAAGTACCAACTAGAACAAAAACCAAATCTTGTCCACAAATTCAGAATCTGCACAATATATCCTCACAATGAACTGTATGTAGCTGAAAATTACCACACATATGACAAAAAAGGAAAATGTAATCAGAGGCAAAGAAAAAAGGCAGTCAACAGAAATCAACTCCAAGAGAATCCTAATGTTGGAATTAGCAGACAAGGACTTTAAAGCAGCTAATATAAAAATAACCAAGGACTTAACAAAAACATATGGTCATAATAAATGAAGAGATGGAGAATCTCAGTAAAGAAACAGAACCTATGATGAACCAAATAGAAAAATTCACTAAGGCCCAAGAGTTAACAGTCTAGAGATGGCAGAAGAGGTAGTGAATTTAACAGATTAATAGAAATTATACAGTCTGAAGAAATAAGAGAAAAAAGATTTTAAAAAATGAACAGAGCTCCACTGACATGTGGGACATTATCAAATGATCTACAAAGGCGTAACAGGAGTCTCAGAAGCAGAGGAGAGAAAAGAGCAAAATATGTTCTGAAAAAATAATGACCAACAAATTCCCAAGTTTGGTGAAAAACATGAAGTTACAGATCAAAAAAGATCAGCACATCCCCAACAGGATAAATACAAAAAAAAAAAAAAAAAACCCACAACACTCAGACACATCATACTTCTGCTAAAAATCAAAGATAGAAAAATCTTGCAAGCATCCAGAGATAAATGACATATACAGTCATGCATCACTAATGACAGGTGTATCTTCTGAGAAATGCATCATTTGGTGATTTTGTTATTGTGCAAACATCACAGAGTGTATTTACACACAAAATTAGTTGGTGCAGCCTACTACACACCTAGGCTACATGGTGTAGCCTATTGCTCCTGAGCTACAAACCTGTACAGCATGTTACTGTACTGAATAATGCAGGCAATTGTAACATAAAGATAAGTATTTGTGTATCTAAACATAGAAAAGGTACAGTAAAAATACAGTATTATAATCTCACAGGACAACCATCATATATGCAATCTGTCATTAACCAAACAGTCATTATGTGGCAAATGGTTATATATAGGGAAACAACAGCACAAAATAGCAGCTGACTTCTCATTAGAAACAATGGTGACCAGAAGAAAATGAAATGACATCGTTAAAGTGATGAAAGAAACAAAACTATCAAATCATAATTCTATATACAAGGAAAAAATCCTTCAAAAATGAAGATGAAGACATTTTAAGATAAACAAAAAATCAGTATATTGATGACCAACAGATATAATCTAAAAGAAATGCTAAGGAAATTTCTTCAGGCAGAAGGAAAATAACATCAGACAGAAACTGAAATCCATCGGAAGAAATTTTAAAAACTGTAAATAGGTATATAAATATGAAAGACCACATTTTTCCTGTTCTTCTTTAAAAAACATATGACTAAAGCAAAAAACAAAACATTATATCACGGAGTTTATAACATATATAGATAAATATACATGAGAACAACAGTACAAGGCATTCAGGGGTGGGGATAAATACAACTATACTATTGCAAGGTCCTATATTTTACATACAGTAGTAAAATATTAACCCTATATGAACTGTGATAAATTAAGAATGAATATTGTAATCTCAAGAGCAGAGTTTCCTGAACTTCAGCACTATTTGCACTTGAAATGGAAAATTCTTTATTGCGGGGGGCTGTCCTGTGTATTATAGAACATGAAGCAGCATCCGTAGCCTCTACCTACTGAATGCCAGTAGCAATCCCACCCCCAAACCATGTCAATCAAAAATGTCTCCAGACATTGCCAAATGTCCCCTGGGGACCAAAATCACCCTCTTTGAAAACCACTATGCTACAACAACCCCTATAAAAGTAATTCCAACTAAAATGATGACAGAGCTATGTTTCTCAAAGTCTCTTCCTTGGCCCACCTAAAAAGCCTCTCGATTTTCTGCTCCAATCACTCTGCTCTCCCATGAAATTTTAATATCACAGATATACTTAGATCAGTTTATATAATGTGGTCCATTGGAGAGCGACAAATAATTGTAATATCTAGGCATTTTTTGTACCCTCCTCCAAGTATCAATTACTGCCCTTTGGGGGAACTATCACCTCCACTGACAATGTATACTGACAGAGAAATTTAAATACTAAAAAAAAAATCAATTTACTCAGAACAAGGCAAGAAGGTAGGAACAGAGGAACTTTTTAAAGGAACAAATAGGAAATAAATGACAAAAGACCTAAATTCAACCATACCAACAACATTAACTATAAATTTAAAAATTGTTTTTAAATATTAGTAAGAAACATAACTAACAAGCCAATGGTAGAGATAAAATAGAATATTAAAATGATACTAAATTCAAAAGAAGGCAAGAAAATAGGGAAAAGGAACAAAGAATACATGGCACAAATGGAAAACTCAGTATCAATAATTACATTAAATATGAATGGTCTAATAAACCCCAAATAAAAGGTAAAGGTTGTCAAATTAGATTTAAAATAAATAAAAGGCAAGCTCCCAAACACTTGCTGTCTACAAGACAGGCAGTTTAAATACAAAACATACACAGACTAAATGTAAAAGGATGTTTTTTATATTTATATGTTTATATATATATACACACACACATATATAATGCCAACATATTAATAAATCATAAAAAATCAGAGTGGTTATATAAGACACACTGAATTCTAAGACAAAAAATATTACCTGAAATAAAGAAGAACATTTCATAAGGATAAAAGAAGCAATACATCAAAAAGATGTAATAATCATAAACGTGGATATATCTAATAACAGAGCTTCAAAATATATAAAACAGAATGAAAGAAATATAAATGCATAATCATAGCTGGATTGTAGCACCCTCTCAGTAAGTGACAGAACTAGAGAAAAAAAATCAGTCAGTGAAGATATAGAAGATATGACTCACTGTCAATCATCTTGACCAGATATTTATAAAACACTATAAGCACAATACCAAAAAAAAAAAAAAAAAAAGATAGACCATATGGTGAGCCATAAAAAGAATCATAAAAAGTTAAGATTACTGAAATCTTACAAAATATTTTATAATTATAATCAACTATAAAATAGAAATCAATAATAGTAAGATAACTAGAAAACCCACCCCTATAAAGTTTGAAATTAAACAACATTCTTCTAAATAACCCACAGCTCAAATAAGAAATCAAAAGGTAAGTTAGAAAACATTTTACACTAAATGATAATGAAAATAACAATACATCAAAACTTGTGACCAGGCAGGGTGGCTCACGCCTGTACTTCTAGCACTCTGGGAGACCAAGGCAAGAGGATCCCTTGAGGCCAGGAGTTGGAGACAAGCCTGAGCAAAAGCCAGACCCCATCTCTACCAAAAACAGAAAAAATTAGCCAGGTATGGTGGTGTGCACCTGTAGTCCCAGCTACTGGGGAGGCTGAGGCAGAGGATCCCTTGAGCCAAAGAGTTTGAGGTTACAATGAGCTATGATGATGCCACTACAATCTAGCCCACGTGACAGAGGGAGACTGCGTCTCAAAAAAAGAAAAAAAATTGTGGGATAGTTAAGCACTATAGTAAGCTTTAAGTGTTTATATTTTTTTTAGAAAGAAAAGTTCAAAATTAATCATTTAAGTTTCTACCTTAGGAAGCCAGAAAAAGACACCCAAATTAAAATAATAAAGAACAAAAGCAATGACACAGAAAACAAAGGATAAAGAAAATTAACAAAGCAAAAAGTTGGCCCTTGGGAAAAAAATTATTAAAATGAACAGACTCCTAGCAAGATTATCAAAGGAAAAAAGAGAGAAAGAACATAATTTACCAATATCAGGACATGACAAGGGGATATCATAAGTTCCTGCAGACATTAAAAGTATAAGTAAATATTAAAAATGACTTTACATCCAGTAACTGAAATGAACAACTTGGATGAAATGGACAATCCTTAAAAAATACAGTTTACCAAAACTGATACAAGATGAAATAGAAAACATGAATAGCCGTATACCAATTAATGAAATCGAATTTATTATCAAAAATCTTTCCACAAAGAAAGTTCCAACCCACAGCTACACTGATGCATTTAACCAAACATTTAAGGAAGAAACACAACACATTTCATGCAAATTCCTTCAAAAATAAAAGAAGAAGCAAATATTTCCCAATCTATTTTATGAATCCAGCATAACCATAATACCAAAACCTGAAATGAAAATTATTATATATCAATACTCCTATAAATGCAAAAGAAGATCCTTAGCCAAATATTAATAAATCCAAACTGCTAATGTATTAAAAAATACATCATGACCAAATGAGATTTATTCCAGAAATGAAAAGCAATTCACCATATTAACAGAATAAAAAGAAAAATCAAATGGTCATTTCAGTAAATGCAGTAAAATCTTTTGAAAACACTGAACAACCACTCATGATAAAAACTCTCAGCCAACAAGGAATAGAATGAACTTTCTCAACCTCAGTGGAAAAGCAACAACTCATACAACATCCAATAGCAAAATTAATGCTTTCCTAATAAGGCAAGCAATAAGGCAAACATATCACTCATCACTTTTATTCAACATTGGACTGTAGGTCCTATTCAGTGAAATAAGGCCAGAAAAAGAAATTAAAGGCATAAAGATTGGATAGAAAGAAGCAGAACTGTGGATCTTTGCATGGTGACTTTACCATCTAAGTAGAAAATCTTAAAAGTAACATTACTAAGTGAATTTAAGGAGGCTGCAGTTTACAAAGCCAATATACAAAACTGAAACTATTGATCAGGAAAGGGCAAGTATGTGTGTGTAACAGCAACTTTACAATTCTATGAATGACTCTAGAATGTATATGAAAGCTTATCAATTGATGGTTCTCTCCATTTGGTTCTACTGGTTAAAATTTTTAAAACAAACATATTGAAACTATAAGAAAAACAAATTTCACGTTATTGTAAATACATTAGTTAAATCTCAGAGTTTCAATGCCATTAGAAAATAAATTTAATTTTCCTATGTTTATTCCCCATTTATAACCTCAACAGTCAAAGTGAGCTTCTGTAATCTACCATGTGGTTTACACAGTCATAACCTTTTACTCTCTATGGAAAAAGCTTGCTGCTAGGTAGTAAACAGGAAATCATACTGTCCTTTTCTTTCTCCTTAATCACTTTATAATTTATTTCTAAAGTCACTTTGTAAATAAGACATGAACAAAAAGAAGCACGAGTACATACTAAGTAAAGAAGAAAAGGCCTCTGGATTTAGATAAGCACCCACAAAAATGTGTTTTGTTTTCTATAACAACTTCTTAAATTTGACTAGATCACAACAATCACACATTACAACATAAGCCAGCTCACAATCTTTATGTTACTAAAGTATATTTTGCATAGCAGGATTAAGCTATCTTGTGAGGTAACTCACAGACACAAAATTTTTAGCTTGGAACTACCAAATACTAACACTCTAGTTCATCTAAGTAAACCATTTCACAGAATATAAAATAAATATCATTCAAAGGACAGAGTTTATGGATATCCCTGAATTGAAACTGGGGGAAAAAATTATTAAAAGTACAAAAAACTGGTCACACACAAAAAACATTAAAGTTCAATTTGTTAGATATTAATACAACAAAAAGTATAAGAAATTAACACAGTCATGTAGCATTTTCATCAATGAAAATTTTTTTAATGATAAAACCACCTCTTAGATTTGTACCAATGTCAAAATAGTAACATTATGAATTAACTAATCATACATTAGATTTTAACTTATTAGGAAGGAACTGACTTTCCACATTTATAAAAGACTACTCAGGTTTTTAAAAAACAATATTATTAAGCAAATGAAATTTTAAAATTATAAGCCCTTGATTAATATTATTGCAATTTACTTAATTCTATAATTTAGACCTTTTAAACTGGTTAAATATCCTACTTTATTAACACACTAAGTTTCTTCACAGTAAGTATTACCACTAGCTATAATGGAGCAAACTAAAACAAAACTTTTGAAATCTACTTTAGAGATTTACAATCACCTAGAACATAACTACAGGCTGGTTTTTGAACAAAATAATTTAGTAAGTGTTTAAAATATATATAGATTCTTATGCTCATATGCAACTAAACTATAAGGAGTGCTCCTAGGTCCATCAAGAAGGAAAATGCAGACAATACTTTACTCCATGTTTGCTACATGATATTTCATTTATTGTCATTTCTAACACCAACAAAATTATGTTAATGTGTTATTCTCAATATCATCGTTTTTCAAACATACAGAAAAGTACAGGGAAAAAAAAGTTTTACTATTGATCTGCCACTAATAACCAAGATTAAGAAAGCATTTATCCTACATAATATCAATATTTATCTTTAAGTCCTTTATTTTTCCTTTTCTAAGAAGAAATTTACTGAAAAGCAACTTATTCACATTAAAAGTACGAATCAGGTTATATCTGGGAAGGAGCTAACAAAAACTGATTCATAAATACAAACTTGAGAAAAAAGACTAATATTCAAAGTAATGACTATAACTTTTTATATCACTATCTTTTATTAATAGAGTACATAATTTTAAAACACTCCCTATGCAAATTATCTCATAATGCTTACAACCACACTGTGAGATAGAGAAAGCAGATATTATATGTATATTCAAATGAGTACATCAAAGTTCAGGTAATAATATTTTGCCCAGGGTAAACAGGCAGTAAACAATCTTGCTCTTTTGGAAGAAATTCCTTGAACCAAAATATAGTCAAAAACAACAGACTATATAATGAAATTTACTTGACTAAAACACAAAATTATCATTAAAATAATACTGAAAATCTCTAGAGAAATAAATTAAGACTAGTGGAAGAAAAAAATGCTAAATTTGGTTTCCCCTAGTATTTCAACTATTGCTTTCAAGAGTACAGCTAATTACCACCATCACAAACTCTCATTCAGTGAATCTAATGCATCATAAAGAAAGGGAGAAATAATACAGGGTACTCCCAGTGAATCCAGTCCTTTCATAAATGTACAGGCAAACAAGATCAAACAGAGATCACCAAACACCTGAAGAAAACTAACATCACCAAAAAGCAACCATAATAAACAAATTGAAAGAGTTATTCAAAGAGGAGAAAAACTTGGAGATAAAATTTATTTATTTATTAATCCTAAGATTAAAGATTGTTATCTATAAGAGCAGATGACTGTGAACTAGAAAAAGTTCCCAGAAATATAAAATAATACCTGTAATAAATAATTCAATAAGGGGTTTGATAAAAAAAGTCAAGGAAATGTCCCAGAAAAAATGAGGGGAAAAAAAGACATGGAAAATGAAAAGAAAAATTTTGAAACAGAAGATTGATATAGAAGCTCTAGAAAGTAAATTAAAAAATGAATGAACGAGTGAATGCAGAGAACATACAAGGGAAGAAATAATCAAAGAAATACAGACGATTTCCCAGAACAAAAGAAAGACCTAAATCTTCATATTCAAAGGAGTCACCAAACATTTTACAGGGTTAATAAAAACGGACTATAGCCTGTAGTCCCAGCTACTCAGGAGGCTTAGGTGGGAGGATTACTAGAACCCCAGGAGTTTGAATACAGCCTGGGCAACTTAAGGAGAGCCTGTCTCTAAAATAAATAAAAATAAAAATTTAAAGAACTATAACTCATCGTCCTTAAATTTCCTAATTCCAAGGATAAAGATTTATAAACACAAAAGGCTTCCAGAGAACAAAAACAGGCTGCCTACAAAGAAATGATTAATACTAGCATCAAACCTCTTATGAGTAAAACTGGTTACTAAAAGGCACTGGAATGTTGCAATCTTCCAAATTCCAAAAGAAAACCATTTTAAATTTGAATTCTATACTCAGCCAACATATGTTATCAGGTGTGAAAGTGAAAAAGACACTTTCAAACATGCTGACAAACAGCCATGCACAATTCTGAAAAAATTACTTCAGGAGGTATTCTAAAAAGCTGTAAAGTAAATCTAAAACAAAAAGAGGAAAGACATGAGATCTAAGAAAGCACAGAATCTGTCTGAGAATTAAATCAAATAACATGCTCTCAGCTGAGAATCATACCCAGAAAGAAGTCACTTCATATTAGAACTTAAACAAATAGTTTGATTAAAACACTGGATAACCAAGCCATATGTTGAAGAAGGCATGCGCTCTTCTCCCAATGAGGGGGGGAAACATAGCAATTAGAAAATACAGGAAAAACAGTCATTGTCCAAACTAAAAGGCAAATTAAAGTATGACAGGATCTTCAGTACCAATACAGTGTTAAGAAATCCATTTATTCTCTAGGGATCCCACCACTTTATTTAGCAGTAAGTATTATTTACATAATCATAATATTGTTTGCTGCTTTCACAATCAACAATCTAACTATTATAAGCCTTGACTATAAAATAAATGTTATAGTTGACATAAATGGGGAAGAGAATATGAGGAATTCAAGGGTAAGAAGGTGAGGGGTGTTAATTTTTCACGACTTATAAAGTGACAAGTTTAAACAAAATGTCTAAGTACTTTCTCAAGTTAACTGTCCAACAGCTGTAAGTTTAACCATAAAGGCAACCAAAAAAAATACTGAACAAGGTAGAATAGGTATTAAAAGTTCTTCTATTTTTCACAAGGAGGAGATACCAGATTACTTAAGATTGGTTAACCATAAAACAAAGTTTAGTGTATTATATATAAAACAGGAATAATGATCAGAAGAATAAAAACAGAAAAGGGCTAAAATGATAAATCTCTGAGGAGAGAAACTAGTTTAAAGAGGTAAAGGGGTGGAAAGATTTTTACTTTTCCTTTTATACCTTTTGTGTACTATTCAAATTCTTATGTTTTATGACTATTACTTCTCAAATTAAACACATACACACACACAATCATTAGAACCTTCCTTCCCTGACCATTGTGACAAAAGCACTAAGAAATTCTTATTCATTTTTTCTTTTTTCTGTATTTCATGCACAAATACTAACCTTCCGTTAAGGTATTTCAGAGAAAAGACAACTCATTAAACAATCAAGAACCACTCTGGGCCGGGTGCGGTGGCTCACGCCTGTAATCCTAGCACTCTGGGAGGCCGAGATGGGTGGATCAGCTCGAGGTCAGGAGTTCGAGACCAGCCTGAGCAAGAGCGAGACCCTGTCTCTACCAAAAATAGAAAGAAATTATCTGGCCAACTAAAAATATATATAGAAAAAATTAGCTGGGCATAGTGGCACATGCCTGTAGTCCCAGCTACTCGGGAGGCTGAAGCAGGAGGATCGCTTGAGCCCAGGAGTTTGAGGTTGCTGTGAGCTAGGCTGACGCCACGGCCCTCCAGTCCAGGCAACAGAGCAAGACTCTGTCTAAAAAAAAAAAAAAAAAAAAACACACCACCACTCTGAAGCCTTGATAAACATGTAGAGATGGCAATAGCTTACATTTGTGTTAAAATTGTCAAACTACATCCACTCTATTACCTCATTTACTCCTCACAACATTGTTTTAAAGATTAGTAAAACTCCAAAAGGTTCAAGTGATTTGCCATCCCCCAAAAAAACAAAGTAGAGAAAATGATACAAATATAATAAGTTAAAAAACAAAAAACAATCACCTTCATAAAGCACTGAAATCTGAAAATGCTGTCCAAATTTATAACATGAGAATAACATGAAAGAAATTAAACTTAACAATACAAATGGTCAGCCACTTTGGAAAACAGTTGGGCAGGTTTTAGAAAGTTAAACACATACTTCTTATAAAGTTAAATATACACTTACCATATGACCCAGCAATCTCATTCCTAGGTTATTACCCAAGACAAATGAAAACACAGCATACAAAAATATGCACTCAAATGTTCATAGTAGCTTTATTCATATTAGCCGAAAACTAGAAACAGCCCAAATTTCCATCAACTGTTGAAGAGATAAACTATGATATATCCAGACCATGGAATACTACTCAATAATAAAAAGGAACTAATGATACACACAACAATATTAATGAATCTTAAAAGTATTACACTATGTCAAAGAAACCAGACACAAAACACTAGTATTGCATGATTCCATTTACATGAAATTTTAGAAAAGCTAAATTATAGTAACAGCAGGTAAGTGGTTGCCAGGGTTGAACGCCAAGGACTGGACTGCAAAGGGGCACAAAGGAAATTTTTGGGGTAGAGGAAATATTCTATATGTTACAATCGTAGTGTTTGTTACACCACTGTATGTATTTGGCAAAACTCACCAAATTGTAACTTAAAATTGCTTAATTTTATTGTATGTAAATTACAACTTGATAAGGCTGATCTAAAAACTCAATAATGCATAATCACATTTAACTACTGACAACAGCTTTTTTGCATAGATATTAACTATAGAACTTTAAGGAATATTAAAAATCAATATTTAAGAGGTAACTCTTAACCAGAAAGTAGATATGCAGGAATTGAAAAGTCCTGAGATTGGGAGGAACAGTCCTCATCCTACTCAACTTGGCCACGTGGGTAAACAGCAGTTGCCTAGCAATTAGTCTAAACTCTGCATTTCTAATAAACATATTGACCACATAAGCAGATGATCTCACAGATGATAAACTAAGCTTTACATTGAAGAGTTCTTCCTTTAATAATAAAAAATAATAATGCATTTAAGTTATTTATCTAAAGAAGCAGTGAACAAGAAATACTAAAAGTATATAATGAAAAAATGAAAATACGAAATTAAACAAACACATACACAAAAAAAATCCTTGTCTTCCTTTTGGCCTTTTACATCAGCACTTTACTTACCCAATTTATGGGATTAATCCATGAGTTTGTGGGTGAACCCTTTCCCCCTTTACTATTTTAAGCTCTTCCCTTGCCACCATCCAAACTGGCTTTATTGAATTCTTTTTTTTACATATTTACATGTCATTAAATGCAGATAAGATAGAACTTTTCTAGATATTAAATGATTCTAAAGACATCTCTCCAAAGTATAGAGCATGTGAACACCAGAGAAAAATACACTAACTTTCTGTAACATGCATACATACAATGAAACAGAAAGTTAAACCTAACTTCATAACTATAAAATAAATGATCAAAATCAAGAATTATAAAGAAATTCCTAAATAGCAAGAAAATTCCTAACACACATTAAATATTATTTCTCTCCTACTAGACATAGCATGTCACAGTTTATTTTAACAGCATCAGAAAAAAAGATCAGCTTCCAAGACACCACTCACTGTTGAGCACTCTTACCAATCATATTATTTTCAGTTTTGTGAAGCACTTACCCCTCTTCTGAACCCAACCTTCTTTCACAATGGTAACATCACTCATGATGGCTCCCCTCTGAGCCCCCAACTTGGAGAAATGGTACTTTGTGATATCAGCTTTAGGGTTTGGATTCTCTGCTGCTGCGGCCCTTCCCACTCTCTAGTGATGACTCAGCCTGGAAGGAAGTATTGAAGAAAGAATTTCTTTTTTTTCCATTCTTGCAACTCACATAGCAATAACAAACAACTAATTCTTTGTAAATGTCTTCAACTGGCCTGACCTCACATAAAAGTCTAGCTCTTCAAACTGGGGAACTTATTTATTAAATAGTTCTATAATGAATGCATTTCCCCAGTCTTATGACAGATTTCAAATGATAGTGAAACTTTTAACCTAAAAGGTTGCAACAAAAAAATGTCTTAAGAAAACCAGTCACACCTACCTCAATAATATAGAAAATTTGTGCAGTGATGTTTGTTTGAAGTGAAAAGGGAAGAAAATGAAAGTTAAGTGACCTAAATTCCTGTAATTTCAGAAATGCTATGGCAAAGCTATTGTGAATATTTTTAATTGCTATATTTTATGTAAAATACAATGTGACAAAAAAACAACATTTATGTATTCTTACGCTGACTTCTTCCGCTAAGTATTTTAGTTAGACGACATAATATAAAATCCATTAATTTTTAAAGTAGATAAAGAAATTGAAACAAAGGAAATATGAAAGTAGAAAAAATAGAGTATTCAAGATGTGCCAAGAACTGTTATAGGTGTTTACGTCTATTATTCTCAGGTAATCTTCACTACAATCCTATCAGGGTACTATTAACTCCAATTCTTAGATGGGGAAACAGAGATTCACAGAGTTCAAGCAGCTTACCTGATTTTAAAACAGCTAATAAACGATGGAGACAAGATCTGAACCTAGATTGTCTGACTCCAGATCCTGCATTATTAATCCCAAAACTATACTGTCTTAAGATAAAAAGAAGCTGAGTAAAAGTCTTCATATTTATGAAAGATGAGCCACAAATTTGGCACAAATCTGTCAAGAAGACAATGCAAATAAGGAAACAATAAGTTTTAACATTTACAGTATCCACAAATCTTTTTTTAAAAAGAAAAAAAAGAAGTTGCTCAGAAGAAATACAACTCTTTCTGGGACAAAAATCAAATCTATCCCATGAGTCTTCATAAAACAACTTGTAGTGTAATGAAGTCCTCAAAAAACACCCTTACAGATACAGCCAATGAGTTTTACAGAGTTATTTCTTATTGTCCCTCTCAAACTATAAAGGAAAATGCCAATGTGAAATTAATAAAAGCACTTGCACAGAAAGGGACCAAAGTATGTGGTCCAGAAACACAGGTAAAAATTTGAGATAACCCCAGAAAAATGGGACTACACAACCATACTCTCTCAACTTGGGTCTTGATAAATAATACATAGCAGTAAATTCAAGGTTAGGCTCCCTAGCAGTACTGAACTAGATTACAGGTCTTGCTCCAATGCAAATTAAGTACAGAGCCTAATCATTTACCAGTCAGGAGTCAAGACTAAACATCTTCTTAACAGGCTGACAAAGGCTATGTGGCTGGATAGAAGACCACCCTGTCACGTGTCACGGAACTGACAGCAACAAATACATAAATCCTAGACATAAATCCGAGACTCCTCAAAATCATAATCATAAGCCTCTGCCGCTGCAGAGAGTCAAAAAGGGACATTAGAATGTGGATGTATTTTCCCAAAATATGTTTGACAGAATACTAAGTTAGAGAAATTCAGGGAAAATAATGAAAAGATTTAAAAAAAATAAAAATTCTATGGCCAAATAAGCTTGGGAAATTCTATAAACCATGTCCTTCTCTTGAAATGTCGCTATGAGCATATTAAAGATTCTAAAATAAAGAAATATGTATAACTTGTTTATCTCAGCAAAGCCTAAACTTATTACTGCCATAGGAAATGGCCACATAATTCAAGGCAAGACCCATCTTGCCATTAAAAACAGGCAAAAAAAAAAACCAAACCTTTAGTAAAGATTCCTAACATCATTTTATTTTGATTGGTAGAACATCCTGAAGAACCCAATATGATCAACTGGTGGCATGATACATAATATAGAACTTAGTAACTGACAAGGTTAACTCCTTATAGTACATAAAGAATTGTTAAACACTGGGGGAACACTGATGCAAGAGCTGCACTTTGGTAGTACTTGTAGCAAGGGGCTCGACATCTATTAAAGCCTTTCTTCGTTTCTTACTCTAAAACTATATAATCTGAGTAAAAGAAAATTCGTATCTTACTGTTCCTAGGATTGGAAATGGAAGAGAGACCAGGATAATCATTAGTAAAAACAAAAAATAATACATATCCAATAAACATACATAAATATATACTTTCCTATTAAAATGATTTATATCACAATATCCTTATAAAGAACACTAGAAAAACAAAAGTATTTTCTTTTTTTTTTTTTTTTTTTTTTTTTTTTTTCCAAAAGTATTTTCAAAACTGATTCTGTTTTTAGATGTGGACATTTTATTATCAGAATCTTTTTTTATTTCAAAATATTACAAGAGTACAAATATTTTTTGGTTACATGGATCACTTATGCTATGCTTGAATGAGGGTTGTAAGTGTGCCCATCACCCGGATAGTGTTCACTGTACCCATCAGGTAGGTTTTTGCCCATCCCCTCCTCCTCCTGCCCTCACTTGATTTCCACTGAGTTTTACTTCCCTCTGTGCACATGTGTACTCATTGGTTAGTTCCAATTTAATAGTGAGTACATGTGGTGCTTGTTTTTACATTCCTTAGATGCTTCACTTAGAATAACGGTCTTCAGTTTCACCCAACATTTGATAGCTTACGTCCCCTTTGTCGTTCAGTTCGAAGAATCTTCTGATTTCCATCGTAATTTCAATATTTATTTATTTTTTTTTTTTTAATTTTTATTTTTTTTGAGACAGAGTCTCACTCTGTTGCCCGGGCTAGAGTGAGTGCCGTGGCATCAGCCTAGCTCACAGCAACCTCAAACTCCTGAGCTCAAGCGATCCTCCTGTCTCAGCCTCCCGAGTAGCTGGGACTACAGGCATGCACCACCATGCCCGGCTAATTTTTTCTATATACATTTTTAGCTGTCCATATAATTTCTTTCTATTTTTAGTAGAGATGGGGTCTCGCTCTTGCTCAGGCTGGTCTCGAACTCCTGAGCTCAAACGATCTGCCCACCTCGGCCTCCCAGAGTGCTAGGATTACAGGCGTGAGCCACTGCGCCCGGCCCTAATTTCAATATTGACCCAATAACTGTTCAGCAGCAGGCCATTTAATTTCCATGACTTTGTGTAGAATCGAGTGTTTCTCTTGTAGTTGATTTCTAGTTTTATTCCACTGTGGTCTGAGAAGATACATGGTATGATTTCTATTTTTTTGAATTTATTGGAACATGTTTTGTGGCCTAAGATATGATCAATCTTGGAGAATGTTCCATGTGCTGATGAAAACAATGTATATTCAGTAGTTTTGGGGTAAAATATTCCGTAAATGTTAGGCCTATTTGTTCTAGAGTCCCATTTACCTGTGTTTATTTTCTGCTTGGATGATCTGTCCAGTTCTGTCAGTGGGGTTTTTAAGGGCCCAGAAATTATGATGCTGCTGTTTATCTCTTTGCTTAGATCTAGTAGGGTTTGCTTTATGAATCTGGGCCCTCCTGTATTAGATGCATAAATATTTAGGATATCTATGTCTTCTTGTTGAATTGCTCCCTTTACAGCTATATAATGATCATCTTTGTCTTTCTTTACGATTGTTGATTTAAAGTCAATTTTATCTGATATGAGAATGGCTATCTACACATGCTTTCTTTTGGTTTCCATTTGCATGGAATATTTTTTTTCATTCCTTCACCTTGAGTCTGTATGAGTCCTTGCGTGTTGATGTGTTTGCTGGATACTTGGGCTGTATTTTCTCATCCATTCAACCAGCCTATGTCTCTTGAGTGGGGCATTCAGACCGTACATGTTGACTGATAAACTGATGTGTGGGATGCTGTCCTGTTCATCCTGTTGGGTAGTACCTTTACTGTTTTGTTTTACCACTTGTGCTATTGTTTTATATGAGCTCTGAGCCTTAGCTTTTTGGGTGGTTTTACTCTGATGGCCGTCTACTGTGCTGATCCACGTATAGTGCAGTTCTGAGTATTTCCTACAGAGCAGTCTGGTCTTGACAAATTCCCTCAGTGTTTGCTTATCTGAAGAACCCTTTATGTCTCCTTCATATATGAAACTTAGTTTTGCAGGATACAAAATTCCAGGCTTGCAGTTGCTCTGTTTATGAAGACTGAAGATGGGGCCCCAACCCCTTCTGCCTTGTAAGGTCTCAGTTGAGAAGTCTGCCGTTACCCTGATGGCTTTGCCTTTGTAAGTTATTTGGTATTTTCATCTCATGGCTCACAGGATTTCCTCCCTCGTGTTGACTTTGGCCAGTCTGACGACTATGCATCTTGGTGATTGCCTCTCTGCAATGAATCTCCCAGGTGTACTTTGAGCTTCTTGTACCTGGATGTCTGTATCTCCAGCAAGACCAGGGAAGTCTTCCTCAATTTCCAGCCTTTGTACGTTTTTTCCTTCACCCTCAGGGATGTCTATAATTCTTGTATTTGGCCGTTTTACATAATACCATATTTCTTGTAGGATTCATTCATTCCTCTTAATTCTGTTCTTTATTTTTGACTATTTCGAAAGATAATACAATCCATATTTGGAATTCTTTATCTGTCATTTCAGTATTTTCATTTTAGTTGGTATCCAATGCTGGAGAGCTGGTGTTCCCTTTTAGGGGTGTCCTTTTGCTCTGATTTTTCATACTTCTGGAGTGCTTTCACTGATTCCTTCTCATCCGGGACAGCTGTCACTTCCTAATTTTTGGATTTTCTTTTGTTTAGATGGTGCTTCTTCCTGCCACACACTTCTAAAGGAGTGTCTGTAGCATATGTTGGGTAAGAACCTTTGGCTTTGTTAGTGGCTGCTTTGATGGCAATCTAGGTTCTGGATGGATGCCTTGGTTATGGATATCCTTAGAGTGATGGTTTTCTCAGCTGCTGGTTGTCTGTAGGTGGCAGCTGTGGTGAACTGTGTGTGGGCAAATTCCCTGTCTCTCTTTGATGAGGGAGGATGGGGATCTTTGAAATCCTTTCTCACCCTCTGGTCTTAGTGTGAACGGCGCTGGCACACCCAGTTTAACCTCTGAGACAGCAGGTGGTGCTTGTGGGTAAGAATCAACCACCCTTTGTATGACCGAGTCAGTAAATGCTGTAAAGGGCTGTGCAAGTTGATCTCCCTGTCACGAGGTGGCACTTGCTGGAAGGAACAAGCTGCAGTGTTGTTTCTGGGACCTGCGACCAGCTCTAACCCCTCAAGAGAAGCACTCAAACACCCTGGCTGGTGGGTGGGGCCCTGGAACTTCCAGGTTAGTCCTTATTCTCCCCCACAGCAGAGGTGGGTAGGGGAGCGAGGCTGGGCAGGGCTGAGTTCGGTGAGCTTGCCCTCAGGTTCCACAAAACCTGATAAGGTAACCATTTTGGCAGGGCTCAAAGGTCTGCTCCCAGGTTCTGGGGAAAGTCACCAGGGAGGGGCTAAAGTGGCTAAAGTGGCCACACCTAGCCAGAAAGTCTGCTTATGGAGGTGGGGCTCCTGCAGGCAGGAGCTCAAACTAGCTGAGCTCCCTGATGATGGACCTGTGAGCTGAGAGCTTCCCTGTCCAGGGTCCCACCCTGGGCTGACAGCATGGCTTTCCTGTTGGGTGGACAGGTGCCCCACGAGTGCCCTGCAGCCTAGGACCCACACTGCACTCTCTTGTAAATTCTGCCCATGCCAGCTCCCTCGGCTCTCGAGATTAGTTAACCAATCTCCTCTCCGTGCCCCCGAGCAACACAGTTGAGTCCTGGGGGTACAGGATCTGGCCTGTGGGCCTGTCCTCAGGTCCCTGAAGATCAATCTCTGGCCATGCCAGGGAGAAGCATGCTGGTCCCCAGTTGCCTACGGGCTGATCAGGCAGGTTTGATGTCCCTCCGCTTTGGGGTGTGCCCTGTCCTGATGGAGCCAGTGGGCAAGCAGCACCGGGGAGGGCCAGTGAGAAGGGAGTTCACAGTCCCAGCACCCCTTAGTCCTCTGCAGGTCTTTAAAGGGTTTGAGCCACTCTCTCTGTGGACGCCCTGGTGTAGTGTATGCACCAACGGGGGGACGCAGCAGCTTCTCAGAACCCTGGCTCAATCATCTCTCTCAGCAGCCACTGGCAGGGGAGGGGAAAGGGAGGAAAAGAGTCTGGATGGAGGAAAGCCAGCACTCTGGTTGTCTCTGTTCCTCTCTCCAGAAGGCAGCCCACCTGGAACATCCAGGTTCAGGAGTCACGCAGATCTCCCAGGACCCACCAGCCCCTGTGGCTCCTGCAGTCTGGGCTGGAGTTGGGAAATGTTTACGTGGTATCAAGCTGGATGAAAACTGAGGGGCTGAACCCCCCTGGGGAAGACAAAAGCACACAGGCACACAGTGGGTAGAGAAGCAATATGGTTCCTGCTGTCTCGGCTCATGTCCATGGTGACAGGAAGCAACCCCAAGGGGGCTGGCAGGCTGGTGCTTTGTCCTCAAGAAGCTCCCAGTTCCCCTGCGGCAGCAGCTTTTGGGCTGGTGAGGGTAGAAAGGCTCTTCTCCAGCAGCTGGGAGCCTGCTGCCTGCCAGCGATGGGAGGGAGGGAGAAGCAAACCACTGCACCCATCCTTCTCCCTGAACTCCGAGATACCTTGCTGCTGCTTGTTCTGCTCCGCAACTTCTTCCTGTGGGTTCTCTTGTAGGTTCTGGCACTTTCCCCTCAGAATTACACCAGATCTATGATTGTTTGTTTTTTCTTTTTCATCTAAAACTTTTCCTTCTTTCTGAGATGATCTGGCAGCTGGTGTCTCTGGGCAGCCATCTTGTCTCTCCCTGCCCATTATCAGAACCTGAGAGCTGGAGAGACCCTTCATTCTACAGGTGAAGAAATGGAGGCCAAGACAGATGAAGTAACTTGTCCAAGATCACACAGCCACTCTATGGCAGGACCAAGACCAGACAGCCACGCATATGCTCTTTCCACTAGCACTGCCTCTTCGGTAGAAAACACACTGAAATATCCAGACAACCCACAAATCAATGACTTTTGTTTTATAATAAAGTTTCTAAAAACTAGATTTTTACATAAAAACTTTTTTTATCAGTGCTCATATGTTTAAGATTAAACTGTTAAAATGTATGTTAAATCAATAGAACAAAATTTACAATCGTCATCAGGACCAGTGAACCCAAGCATCATACAGATGGCTTTATCCATTTGCACTTAAACTACTATCAAACGCTACCCATAATCCTAAATTTCAGCTTTAAATATTGCTCCTGGGTCTCTACCGGCTAAAATGATATGTTCTTTGAACATCAGTCATAGGTAGATTACCCAAGAATTATGATCAGTAAGTTAGAAAAAATGCTGTCTTTTGTATACAAAAACAATACTGTTGACTGTTTTAAACAATAAACCATGTTCTTTGATTTAACTTTCCCACAGCACCCATGCTCTTGCACCAAGGCATCTACACTTTCCCACTCAAGTCTTCCAGATTACTAAAACCACTAATCCACAAGATAAGCTGGAACTGATCTGTTTCCTAGCGTACACCAAATTTTACCTCCTTCTACACAGCTCTAACTTTTCTAGAAATGTGTTCTATCCAATGAGCTACAACAGACAAAAGTTGGTTTATTTTTCAAGCCTATTGCATTAAATATTTCATTGCTGAATAATCTGATTTTTCCCATTCTTAAAAAAAGTTTCACACAAAATTCTTGACAGATTCAATTTAGGATTTACACAAAGCAGTTACACTAAATGTATCTTCATTCAGAACTGACTGCTTGAGAATTTGATTATAATAATTGCATGTGAATGTCATTTTACAATTTACAACATTTCGCATCTTTTACTTCATTCACTCATATTACAATTTAGTAAAGCAATCTGACAGTGCCTAGCACTTCAGAGATGCTCAAGAAATATGGAATAAATGAATGGGTGGATGAAGAAATGAAGATGCAGCTTTAGATAACTAATAAAGGATAGGCCAAGCAAATAAATATCATAGGCCAACAGAGAATGGTATTAAGCCATCTTAAAAACCAAACTGAATTAAAACATTACAGAAGCACCTATATATATTTAAAATTAATAAATACTCTTCCCTATTCGTTAAAGTATGTTTCCAACAGACCTCCATTAATTGCAAGGACTAGAACACATTAAAATTATCCTTTTCTTCTTGACAGTTTCTGATCATTTTTGTTGAGATCATCAAGTTTCAACTCCAAACAAAACAAGCAACAATACTACCCAAATTTATCATTATGGGAAGAAAAAAGGGAAAGAATGGCATATTTTCTTAATACTATTTTTAAGAATTTGTAAAAGATATTTGTTTACTTATAGTAACTAGACATTGAATTTTAAAATAATTAAACTTCAAACATCTTTTAAAAATATTGACTCAAATATATAATATATATTTATTCAGTCAATAAATATGTATTATATACTCTGTAATAAGAACTATACTGAGTTACAGGCAGGCAAGTAAAACAAAGTATTTTTTTAAATCTTTTCCAAACTTATAATTTGTTATCAAAAAGCTTTCATATATATCACCTCCATTGACTCTAAAAAAACAAATCTGTATAGTACCTTTACGTCCACAGTTTTGAACCTAAGAAAACAGTGATCAACCAATAATGATAACATTATTTCCCTAAAGTTACTATAGTAAGTTAGCGACAAGTAACAGGACGACTACCAACTTTTCAGGTCTTCTATCAGTTTGGTATGCTTTCTATCAAATAACACAATATGAACTCTCAAAAGTATGTAATTAACATTTGCAAATAGTTCTGAACACTTTTTCAGTGTCAAATTACTTTCCAAAAGTCCAATAAAGCAAAATCTTTTAAAATAAATTTAAAATAACATAAGGTTTAAAAGGCACACAGTAATTCTTTTTTACAAATAAGAAAATCCATAGTTAATAATTTCCTACATGTTAATTTCTAAGTTAAAAAGCCAGAATACAATTCAATAATACAACCTTCTCTATAGATAAACTTTGACCGTAATTAATCCTGTGTAGAATGTATTTGCGTCACACCACAAATTTTTTTATATACTTTATATATGCTGGCCAAACTAAATTAATAAAGGACAACTAAAGTTCAAATACAGTAATAGAATGTGACTACTGTGAAATACAAATAATGGTCAAGGGTAACCACAATATAATTCTGGGGCATTTTCTGATTTCAAGAAATAGGTGAAACTAATATATATCAAATAAATACATAATAAATACATATAGTATCAAATACTATAAGATACTTTTAAAACGATTTGAGGGAGAGAAAACATACTAAAGTGGAAAGGAAATTCAAGGCAACGTACTCTATACTTCAATAATTCAAAGGCAGCTGTCTCTACTTTAAAAGTAGTTTTCCTGTTAAAAAACACATTATATAGACTAGTGAGCCATATAAACTGTGTATTTTGGATGCTTTTCTCTCTTCACACTACAATAATACATTTTGTGAGATTTTCTAAAACCCTTTCTATAGGTATGTTCACTGAGTTTCAGAATATGGCAAAACACCTGAATAAATATCAGTGAAATTTCTAACTTTCAAAGTATCAGTTCTTCCAAACTGCCAATTCTTAAAAACCAACTTTATAAACTTTAAAACTTATCCACAAAAACAAGAAGCATTTTTCTCCTTTTCCCCACCCCAGTTGAAGGCCAACACATCCATTATTAAAAACAAAAAAAGCAGCTTGTGCTGGGTGATATATTTAATACTCTAACTTGAAACTACTCGGAGATGTGCTTATTACATTCCTCTGTTTTACCTAAACCACTGAACAAGCTACTGACAAATTATGCCCTCCATTTCTCATGTAAAGTGTGAGTTGTCTCCATGGAAAGGCATCCATAACAACATGGAAAGGTTGAAGACTGCTACCAATTGCACAACTGGCCACAGTTTTCTAATACATATGTAAAAATCCTTTTAAAATCTGTCTTGGGGACCTTCTTGATTATAAAATTCTAAAAATCCATACATACACATAAAATACAACGGATATATGGTCCATCAAATGCCAAGAATCAGCTTGATTGACTTTACCCCAGATTAAACTGAGAGCTAACCAACAGGGATGGAATCCTACAACAAAGTTCATCACACTGGTGAATTAGAAAGAGTATAGGGCAGACCAAAAAACTTGGGTCCCTGTTCCCAACTCTGCCCCACCCAGAGTAATGCTATACAAGGTCACTTTAAGTCTGTGCCTCAGTTTCCTTAGCCATAAAAATAAAAGCATTAGGTAAACTCTAAATAGCTTTATAGCTCTTCCAGATCTATTATTTATGATTCTTCAAGTGAAAAATCTACTGAGTATCTACTTCATAGACAGATAGCACCGGAAGAGACAGTATCATGACAATACATAGTTCATGCCCTCAAAAGTTTAATATATAGTGGGGAAGATAAAACATTGAAACAGCAATTCAACTAACATAAAATTTGGGCTAAGCTCTGTTACTGACAAAATGCTATCTTCCTTACCCTCCCATCCCCCAAGCCCCCAAATATAGGCAGAGGCTTTCTTAATATGGGGAGGAAAAAAAGAAAAATTCTCATTTGAAAATATTCTAGTGTTTTCTTCTAGTAAGTCTTTTTTACTTTCCCTTTGGAATATTTAGAAATGGGAAATCCATGCAGTTGGTGATAAATAAATATAAACAGTATTGAAAAGAAACAGAACTAAAAAGCACATCTACATGTCAAGAAGCATATATTAATTTATATATTAATCTACCAACTACTATTTGAAGATTGCCTGGCAGAGGAAATGAGTTTACATGTAATTTGATGAAAGACTATGACATCAAAAATATATAAACATGTGAAGCATTTAATTTGGCATTTGAAACAAATGAAATGTAAAGGAATGTTAATGGGTCAGTCAACACTTTTTTTTTTAACTTGATTCTGTGGAAATTATTGCACTTTATTATCCAAATTTAGCATTGTCCCTGTGAACTCTAATAATAGGTACAAATAAATAAGTTAGGGAAAACCCTAAAAGCATTGCAGAATTAGGAAAATTAAAATGAAACATTTTTATAATGTCATAGTAAGTTTTTCTCATGTGAAAATCACTTTGAAAAGTGTAGCAGGGCTTGTTGTGAAGATTAAGTGAAGTAATACATGGAAAGCACATATAACAGTGCCTGGCACATGGCAAGTGCTCACCAGGTACTGGTTAACATTAAGTCTAGACTGAATCTAGTGCTATCATATGTAAAAGACCATGACAAAATATTTATTAACATCAGATGATTCAGGGTTAGCTTTCCAAAAAAGTGCATGTTGTGTGAAGCTAGGATTTAAAGTACTGATGCACATGCTAGAACCTGGAATTAAGAATGGAGCTACTTTAAATAACTTAAATATGTTAACACAAATCTTCTACAAAATTAATTATGTACATAATTAATTTATATTAAGTTTAAAATGCAAGTCAAATTACAAGACTGATTTGGTCAAAATAAAACAGTTTGGTTTTCTGTTCTTGCATTTTGTTGTTCAAATCTAAAATGGTTTTAAATTACTTTTTTAATGTTTTAAACAATCACCCTATAAAGACATGCTCCTATCAAATGATGCTAAAAATCCAATTAACACGTTATTAACAGTAATTGCCTTATCTTCCCAAGGACAAATTCTTGAACTGAAAAGGATAACAACAAAAGAAAGTGTAGCATGTTTTCACAAAAATATGCAAAGTTTAAGCAAAAGCTAAAACTTCCACAAAATCAATTTGTAAAACAGGTTCCCCATTTTAAAGAAACCCAGATAGTTGGAAATTTCTGTTAAAGTTTTGTAAGAAAATTTCTTGTGTATTTAAATCAAAAGCCAGTGTTTAAAAAAAATCCTAAGTCCCTACTTTCCACAAGACTCTATGCTAAGTATATTTGTTCCCTGATAAGTTTAATAAACATGTTTATTTAGATTTGCAGTAATTCTGAAAACAAATTCTCTAATGATAGTAATCTTTCAAATGAAATGTAAATATTAAAAGTTTTTAATCAAACCAAGACACAGTTCAACACTCTATTTGTCAAATGAATGAAATCTTATTTAAAATATTATAGCTATAAAATCACACAAACAAGGTCCAAAGCAAACCTTAAAGTACTCTGACATCTATCTACAACTTCACAGATCAATGTCAAGATTATCAAACTAAAAGTTAAAGTAATTTTAAGCTGGAAAACAATTCACTAATCATTATGGAATTGGAACAAAATGAATATGAATAACAGTTTCATAATTTTTTTTGCAGAATTATTTCAGACTAGGTATTTTTAAAATACTATAAAAATACTACTGCAAATACACAATACCAACATACAAGCAAAAACTAAAACCCTACATTCATCTAAATTCCAACGTTTGTCTCATTCATGTAATATATGTACTCTCTCACTTTAAAATTAGAAGCTCAAGCCAATCAAAGATATTGGGGTCAACCCTAGTAAGAAAAACAAAAAGCAGATCTTCAAGTACAATCTTCTTGGTGAACTTTCAAAGTCAAGCTTATATATTGGAAAAACAGGAAAAAATTTACAATCCTGATATATATCCTCCATATATATTCAGGCATATATTTTGGAAAACCAGTTATTTACTAATAAGTAAATATTTTAATTTAAAAATATTTTCATGTTTTAGATAACCATCTCTTGAATATTCATATTTATTTATACATATTTTACAAATGATACTCAAGTTCTGAAAACAAATCTTCACTTCCTGAACCATTTTTATTGCACTCTTCCACCTTTGGCTTTTCCAACTATTTCCTAAAGTGAATATATTACCTAATCTAATCAGTTTCTACCAAAAACTCTGTGGTTGTCTACTGATAATAGTTCCACTAAAAGATATAATATGACCATGCTTTACAAAGTATGTAACATATGTCTAAACTGATGATTTCAGACAACTGGCAAGGTATTAACTGCAAAAAGTCCTTATTTTATCCTCAAGATGAACGAAAAACAAAGTGTGAACATTTTGTTAGAACTAAAAATTAATCAATATAAATACATAGATTTCATCGTTGAATTTCTACTTTGAAACTTTATCAATTGCAACCTAATACCACAACTGCTGAAATGAATTGATTTTATTTTCATAACAACACTATTTTGATGGAAGAAATGTTAGCATCCCAGCTTTGACTTATGGGTAAGCAGCCTCCTCTGCTTTCAGAAGATAAACAGTAAATAACCGGTATTGGAAAAACCTGGCCCCAAAGAGCTTCGGTATCTCTAGCCTAACTGTAGAATCTCGGGAAATCCCAAACAAGGGGTGACCCCGCCTGGGCAGCAGGGTGAATACAGCGACCAGCTAAGCTTCAACTTTGGGCACCGAGGGCCCCACCAGCATCATGGCTGATGCAGACCGATGCGCAGGAGGAGGAGGAGGAGGTGGACGAGGAAGAGGCTGGTTTGTTTACTTGCAGCCAGAGCCGCCGCCGCCGCCGCCAGCAGCGACAGCATCACTGGATCAGCCAAACCCAGCATCTTCCGCACATTTCTATTCTTAGCACACAACTCCCAAGCGGATCAAAACCCCACTACTATTAAAAACACAGACGAGCACGTTACCCACCTCCCACACACACCCCCCACCCCACCAGTGCAGTCTTTTCCTGCGCGCGGGTGGCGGGGTGGGGTGGGGGAAGGAAGGAGACCCCGGGGGACGCCTGTGCATCCTCGCCTTCACCCCACCCCGCGCGCACAGACAGCCCCAGCGCCAGGGCGCGCGGCAGACGGCCCCCTCCCCCCCACCCAAACACACTGACACCGGGCGCTCCACGCGTTATATAACCTCGCCGCCACCCCCAGGCCAAGCGGGCGCCCCCTCCCCACGCCGCGCGGCCCGGGCGGGGAGGGGCGAGGGGAAGGAGCGAGAGTTGCGCAGAGATCGGAGGCGCCGGGCCGGGGCAGCCCAGACACAGACGGTACCGCTAGGCCGGGAACACCCCTCCCCCGGCCCCCTGCGCACCGCCGCCCCCCGGCTACCCCCGGAAAGTAGGGGGGTGTCGGTGTCACCCGTGCCGGGCATCCCCCGGCCTCCACACCCACACCCAAAGCCTCCCGTGACCCAGCCCCCGCCCACGCCCCCGGCGCGGTGACAACCCAGAAGCCCCCGCCTCACCCCACCCCGCCGCCACCCCCCCGCCGGAGGGAGGTGGGGAGGGAGGACCGGGGCCGGGGGCCCGGAGGGAGTGGAGGCAAGGCTGGGAGGGGGACGAGAGTGGGGGGCGGTGGCTGTTACCTGCAAAGGCGACGGCGGCGGCTGCCCCGCAGCTGCTCGGGCGGCGGCGGAGGATGGAGCTGGGGGGGCGGGGGGAGGAGAGGGGGCGACTCGGGGGTCCCCCCTCCCTCCTCCTCCCCTCCTGTCCTCCCCCCACCCCACAGAGCCTCTGGCCCCCTGGAGCCCGGAGCGGCCAGCAAGAGGGCAGGCGAAGGGCTGCAGGGGAGGGAGGGAGGGAGCCGGCCGGGCCCGGCCACGGAGCTGGAGCGGGAGGAGGCGGAGGCGGCGGCGGCGGCGGCGGCGGCGGCGGGAGGGGGAGGGAGGAGGAGGGCGGGCGGCGGCGGGGGGAGGAGGAGGCGGAGACTCTACATGGGAATCGGATATCGGCTACAAATTCAATTCATCACCAGAAAACACCGCTCCGGCGGGAGCCGGGTCACGCCGGCGGGGCGGCGGCTCTGGGCCCCGGGGCGCGCCCGGCGCGGGGCGGGGGTCTGCGGCCTCCTCTCGCGGGCTTCGCCTCGCCTGGGGGACCCCCGCCGCCTCCCCGCCCCCTCCTTCCTCCCTCCTGGGGCCGCCGCCGATCGGTTCTCGCCGCCGCCGCCGCGGGGCTTGTTGTTGACTTTGAGGAAAACTCCTGACGTCAGGGGCTGGCTCTCGGCGACTGGCGGGAGCGGCTTCCCCGCGTCCCCGGCCCTGCCCGCCGCCTCTGCTCCCCTCCCTGCCGGGCCCTCGTCCTCAGGCTTCCCCGCGCCCCCAAACCCGCGGCGCCCCGCGCCCCCTCTCCTCTCGCGAGAACATCCCCCCAGCCAGCCAGAGCCGGGAGCGGGGGCAGTCGTTCCCGGGCGGGAAGTTCTGGGTTTCCCCCGCGCCCGCGTGGCCCGTGGCGGGCACCCGAGGCCCGGGAGCCGAGGCTCCGCTCCCGGCCGCTCCTCCCGCGCGCCCACCGCAGCCCCTCGGGGAAGCAGGGCCGGGCGCGAGGGCCCGCACCTGGAAGCCCCCGAGGTGGGCGGCGCCCAGCGTGGAAGGAGCCCGGAGAGCGTGGAGACGGGCGGGGACGGGCCCCACCCCCTGCGCCTCGCGGAAGAGGGTCCAGGTCAATGCAAAACACGAGCCATTCCCGATCACCCCGGGAGACTGCCGTCAGTCCAACAGCACCTCTCCCAACAGCCGTCCACACCGCCGGCCGTGAGCATTCATCCACGCGCGGCACACAGGTTGCGGGGGGATCGAGATGCCCCCTTCCAATCCCACCCTTCCTGGGATAGTAGTTTTCAATGACTTTGGGGAAGCCGTGAAGGATTACATTCACGACGAAGATACCGTTCCTTTCTTTCGAAGTTCCAGGCTCCTGAGAGTATTTGAAATGGAGGCAGTTTTTGCACAATGACCATGTTTTACCATACATCACACTCCAGAAAGTTACAAAAGAAGTTTACTTTTTCTGAGACCATTTTGTCGCTTCTGGGAACACCCGGCAAACACCAGAATTATCCTGCCACGCGTCTCTAGCCTTGTTGATGTACCTGTTAATTTCTCCCATTTGGCTTCTTGCTATAGAAGAGCTCCTACTGATAAGGCACTTCATGCTCTGCTTTTCCGTGTCCTGACAACTCTCTCATGTTGGCCATCTTTTATGCTATATCCCCCTGATAGTTATGTAGTTTGTTATGTGTATACATCTACGTTCACATCTTTTCTCTTATGAAATGCACATCTCTTGGAATTGTGGACAGGAGTAGGAAACGTAATAAGAAAGAAGAGGGGTGGGTTTTTTTTAATTCAATTTTCTCCATTTGTAGAAGAAACTTGTTTCCTGACCATCCTGGAACAAAAGTTGCATTTTAAAATACACAGTCCATCTGAGAGTAAAGTCCTCCATTGCTTTCTTCTTTCCCCATATTTCCCACCACGCCATGAGCTGTAATAAACATCGACTAAACATAGACTACGTCCTAATTCCATTAAGTGTATCTATGTATCAAGTATACATAATTTATTCCCATGATTATCAGATCTCTAATAGTCACTGTTGGCAAAATTATTGTTACAGGTTTCTTGCTGTAAACCACAAAAATGGGTCAGATTTTTATTCCATACTATCTAGCCCAACCCACTTTTTATTTTTAAAAAAAATAGTACTTTATGACACCAGCGATAAAAAGAGTGTCTCGAGCTTTTTTGAATACTTTCAGAGTTTTGGTATTTGGAATTCCTGAATTACTGGATATCTCCTGCCCATGAAATTTTTTTTTTTGTTTGCTAGTTTTATATCAACACATTTAAGAGAACCGAATTTGTCTTATGAGCCATACTACCTCAAAATATTTCTCCTGGTCTCATCAGATGTATTAAATCTTAGATAGGTTAAACCCTAAAATTAAGTATTGTAGAAACTAGAATGGATTACATACTCTGGGCTTCATGTATCTGAAAAATTGTAAACTTTTATTTCTGTTCTATTTTGGCTTTTCTACTACAGTAGTTTAATAAATTTCTACAACAAAAGCATGTTAGTTTTTATGACAAAATTATTATTTAGGACTATTATTTATTTCAGGAGCATTGTTCTTTTTCTTAGACTGTGCTATTATGAATTTGGAAGAATCTACCAATTGTGGTGTCATGGTACTCCATGCAAAATGCATGATAGATTTCTCCCCTTCACTGTTACCACATCCCAACAATACAGGGTACAGCCAGCATGTTCATCCATAGGTATGTCCCTACTAAATTTTGGAGAGAAAGCCCTCCTTTATTAAGCCAGATATTCTGAAGACTAGTATTTCTCAGTAGTAGTTATTTATGCATTTTAAGAAAAATGTTCATGCTTCTTTATTACCAATGAGTACATTACTGAGAGCTATTTCTTAGTACTTCTACAATTTCTTGGGAGTTACTTAAGCGGGAAGGACATTTAGAATTTCAGGACATCAGATGTTTTAGTCTGTTCAGACTGCTATAACAAAATACCATAGCCTAGATAGCTTATAAACAACAGAAATTTATCTCTCATAGTTCTGGAGGCTGGAAAGTCCAAGATCAAGGCACAGGCAAATTTGGTGTCTGGTGAGGGTCCAGTTTCCTGGTTCAGAAATGGTACCTTCTCACTGTGTCTTCACACGTTGAAAGGAGTGAAGGAGCTCTCTTGAGCCTCTTTTAGCAGAACACTACTCCCATTCTTGACGGCTTCACCCCCATATGTTAATCACCTCCCAAAGGCCCCACCCCCTAAAATACCTTGGGGGTTAGGATTTCAACATATGAATTTGGGAGGAACACAAATATTCAGACCAGAGCATCAGGTAACAAAAATTAAGTTACTGTTTGTCTATCTTAATAGAATGGGTGTCTTGTCCTAGAATAGGACACGGAACAAAATAGGCACCAAATAAATATTTGTTGAATAAATTAACTAATGAAAAAAATGCACAAATAAATCTGTGCACTATGTGCAGTTTATACATTATTTTCCTCTTGGGATACAAAATGGTTCATTGAAAAGAACATAAATACTCTCTGGAGACTTGCAGACCTGGGTTCAAATCCTCTCTCTGCGTAGTTTGTCTCATCTCAGGCAAGTGGCTTAATTTTTCTAAGCCTTAATTTCCTCATTTGTAAAATGGCAATTGCAACTACTTCAACAACTTATGCAAATTAAATTTTATGAACTATTAGTGCCTGAAACATATTAGTCAGCAAGCTACAATTCCTTTACCATAAATTTTAATGTATTTATATTAATGGAACAGTAGCCGCTACATAGCTGCTATAAACAAAACTCAAAAATCTACTTGGGCACAAAACAATAGAAGTAAATTTCTCATCTTTGTAAAGTCCTGAATAGCGGGCAAGATTCTGCTGAGCTTTAATTTATGGGCTCAAGTTTCTTCCATGTTAGCGCTCTGACCTGTTCACTATATAGTCACAAAATCAGGGTGGCAGAAAAGGGAAAGGCATGCTGGATCTCTCAAGGAAGGTTTTATGCGCATCACTTGCACTTACATTCCACTAGTTAAAACTCTCCCAAGCCATTTAACCATAAGGCAGGCCACGAAAGAGAGTCTGGCTCAGGAAGAAAAAGAAATAGTTTTGATGAGTGGCCAGTCACACTCTGCCACAGTTGGTGTCTGAAGAATCACCATGTTAATTCAACAGTTGTAATTAGTGAATATCCTAGATGATTAATAGAGCAATTTATAGAAGAGTAAACTTAAATGGAAGTATAAGTAATATACTATGAACTGAATGTATCTCCCCAAAATTCATATATCAAAATCCTAACCTCCAGTGTGATGGTATTAGGAGGTAGGGCATTTGGGAAGTAAATAGGTATGAGGATGGAGCCATCGGGAATGGGATTAGTGCCTTTATAAGAAGGGCCACAAGAGCTTGCTTCCTCTCTTTCTGCTCTCCACCATGGGAGGATACGACAAGAAGATAGACATCTGCAAACCAGGCAGTGGATGAGCCAGCAACTTGATCTTGGACTTCCCAGCCTCTAGAACTGTGAGAAATGAATGTCTGTTGGTTAAGCCTCCCAGTCTGCAGTACTTTTGTTAAAATAGCCTGAACTAGGACATAGAGTCTGTTTTGCATTAGTCATCAGTACTAATTGTCTTTTTCTCTTTTTCACATATGTCTATCTTAAGGCTTGGGCCAGGTGCCTGTATAGGAACATATGACCATACCCAAGGACCGGAGATATCACCAATTTGGTGCCACGGGAAACTGGGATACTTAAAGCCCTGTGGAAACTTCCCTCTAATCTCACTGTCAAATTTTTTTTTCCTGCTATGTTATTACAGTATGAATGAAAATTTTTTCCATTCATATTCTCCCCCTGTCTCTGACAGCTAAATCTGTTAGCAACTTAAGCAATCTCTGGACATTGCATTTAATATTTCAGGACACTCGGGTCACAGAAAGTTACTGACTACAATTAAATAACTGCTTATGGGGCATCAAGCTAGAATTCTTGTTCTAATTCCAAAGCAACAGGCATACATAATTATTATTCATGACTGTGCAGGAGAATAATGGTATGCAATAAAACTAATACATACATATTGTAATTCCAGAGTCTCATTTTAGTATATAATTTTAACTTCCTGAGGTGGTGTGCATTTCTAGTTGTTTCAGAATCTGCTCTATGGGGCTTGAACTTTCCAAAACAACAGCTAACAGTGAAAATAATAACAGTAAATTTCCAACCTTCACCTGGATAATTACTTCAACTCCTTCCTCAGTTATCTTATGTACATGCAGTCCTGTTCCAGAAAGTTTCCCCATCCATTTTAAAACACAATTTCTTCTGCTAATGAAAAGACTTTCAGAATCAACTGGAAAGTTTCAAATCTACACCTCATTTTTTTTAAACCCTGAATTGTTGATTCTGTACTATTTCATTAAATAATATTGGTTTGCTTTTTATACTAGGCAGAAATCCAGTCTCAGAATTTTTCTGTTAACTAGACAGAACTATGACCATTTTACGTTGCAAACACTATCTTCATTTAGTAATTAGATTTTAATCAAAGCTCTGAATTTGGTTTAAAATTCAAACTTCTTTAGGCTGAAGGGGAGAAAGCAGGCAGGCTCAGCTGCCATCTTACTTGCCTCTTCCAATCCATGATTCAGTCTCGGGGTGAAGGACAAAACAGTTCTCACCCAGCTGGTACCATTGTCAGCCAACTTTGCACTCTCTCGGCCTAGCATAAGAACCAGCTACACCATTGGCAGGGCCCAGTGCATCATGAAAATGCCAGGCCCCTTGTTGGAGAAGAATTAAGAATTTCAAGACTATGAGATTAGGGCATTTAACCAAGTACAAGACCCTGTACGCTGTACAGGTCGCATGCCCATGTGCCTGTTGGCATGCGCTTCAGGCTAGCTGTCCAGGGGCTCTTTGGAGAGTTGCTTCTTGGTTACTCTAACTACAACTCCCGTGACACCTTTGCCTTCATCCGGCTACTCCTGATCACCCTTCAGCTTCCGTTTCCTGAGCCCTATTGGAGTCTCCCTATTGGAGTCCTCTCACCCTCTGGCAGAAGGTCTCCTAGGCAGAACTCCAGGTGGCCCCAGGCCAGTTCTCTCTCTCCCATGGGACTTTATCTGAGCCACAGGAAACATTCAAACATCCTTTGCCTGGCAAACCATTCTGTCCCTCTTGGTTCTGCCATGGAAGCAGTCGGGCAGACTGTTGTCCAGTTTTCTGAACGGGAGTCAGAATCCAGTCCACAGAACTGAGATCTGACTCCCCACCCACACATTCCATGGAACTTTCCAAGTGCTCCATGTGATCCCATGGAAGCCACCTGGCACTAGCAGAAGTAGCATCCTTACCTTCTGCCTATTGGAGAGGGCGAGCACAACTCTCCCCTTCCCAAATCTCCTCTATCACCAATTTTCTCCACTATTTTATATTTTTTAAGTCGATGAGAGCATTTGAGTCATAGACTAGATTTTGAACTATTTCTTTATAATAGTGACCTGGCTTGAAATTTCATATTTTTTGAACCTTGGGATCTCATTTGAAACTTCAATTTTAAATTCCTATTAAAAAAGCGTATCCTGTCTCTGGCATAACTCTTTTCTCTGTTTCTTATTTAGATGTGTGCTTACATGTATAAAAAAATTATCAGTTATTAACAAATAAAATATATTTAGGTTAACAGGTGTTCAAGGCACAAAATTAATTAAAATAGTATCTTCTCTACATTTGTTTGTTTTTCTGTTTGACAAGTATGTTCCAACAAATTGCCTTTTTCATACATTGTTACCTACATTAATATTAAATATTTTTAGAGACTCTTGCCCTTGGTTAATTTCTCAAAATATTTTCTTAAAAAATTTAAAGTTGAACACTTGGGAGTTTTATCTCTGAAGATCTTATGAGGTAGATACCACAAAATCAAGAATAAAAAGTTAGAAGTACAATTTGTATGAGAGTTAGTCACTTGGATGGAAGAAGGTTATGTTGAGCCATGAAAACCCCTAGATATAGGCATGAGTCACAAATCAGATGGCTTTCTTTTTAAACAATGTTAGACTGCCGTGATTTTCCTTTAATGTCTATGATAACCAGAGAAGAGTTGCCTTCCTCGGTTCTATATCAAGGTGTTCAAAATTCAGAAAATGATTGGACTTTGGTGTCGAGTTTAAACTCCTTAACTTTTTCTTGCTCCATTCAAAGGGATCATTGAGTATACAATGTTCAAAGAACAACAATTTGCTAAACACACACCTCATGTTATGTTTGCCTACATTAGGTCTCTTTTCACCCCTCATCTTCTGATAAATTACTTCCTTACAGCTGTCTTCTTCTTCCAAGTATCTTAGAAAGTCCTTGAGTTATATGAAATCTTATTTATGAACAGAAGCTTCTTCAGATAGTCCATTAGGGAAAACTTACAAAGAGTGAGAAAAAGGGCAGTCTCCAACTTTTGTTACTCTTCATGCACTTTCTCCTTAATGTTAGGTTATCATAACCTCTTTTTCTTAACTCTCCAGTCAGGATTTCGTACAACTTATTTGCATAGTTACCTAGTCCTATTGTCCTCTCTGATAAAATGTTTTAAACCTCAGATCATACAGTTCACAATTTAACATTCACTTCAACTTGATTCCATAAACATTTGTTGACTCTCTATACAGACAAAGGTCTAGAGATAGATACAAGTTCAACATGGTGCCTCCTTTCAAGATGCCCCATCCATCCGAACCAACATAAACAACCAACCATAATATAAATAAGTGCTACAATAAAAATATGTATAAAGGGATATGAGAACACACAATGGGAAGCAATTAATAGTGGAGTGAAGCCTGAGTCAGGTCAGCCTACAGAGAGGTTAATGACATTTTAGCTGAGTGTCAAAATGAGATCAGAAGTGGATCAGATGGGGGAGGAGGACATTCCAGGTAGTAAATAAAAGCACCAATAAAAGCAAGAAAGTAACATCAGGGAGTCATAGAAGAGAAAATGGGTGCAGAGAAGGTTTCAGTGACATGAAGACATTTGAATTAGACTTGAAGAATAATTGTGAGAGGAGAGAAGATTCTATGTGAGTGCAGAAACAATGGAGAGGAAAAGGAAGGATGAGTCTCCAGAATAATTCATGATGTAGAATCAACAGGAATGAGTGATCAGATGGTGGGCAGAGGGGTGATGTATAGGAGAAAGAATGAAGGATATGCCCAGAATTCTTCCCTCCTAGCACTGGGAGGAGGCGTGGAGTGCCGTGTGTGTGTGTGTGTGTGTGTGTGTGTAAACATGTGTGAGCATGCACACACTATAGTTGTTATTGCTTATTTTGGAACAGAGTGTTGTCAAGAGGTAGGGTTATGAAGAGAAAAGGTGAGCTATTTTGGACAGATTAAAATGGAAGTACACCTGTGAGACTTGCAGGTAGATACAGTAATAAACACAATAGCTAACACGATTGAGTTCTCACTCTGTGCCAAGCACGCTACCAACTTGACATCAGAGGCATTTTAGGATATGGAAAAAAGGAGGTCTGAACAAAAGACTTGGTTTGAAGATATAGGTCCACATCAGAGCCTGGGGTAAGTGGCTCCAGGCAACAATGTGATGTAAGAACGGAACCTTGGAGGGCAGAAGGAGATGAAGAAAAAATAGCCAAATGGGTAAGAAGAGAAACAGAACGAGTTATGAAAGTCAAGGTAGGGGTGAGTTTCAAAGAGGGGAGCAGTGTTTGGCAGTGTGAATGCTGCACAGAGGTAAAATAAAAGATAAAATCTGGTAATTGCCTACTGAATTTCACAATTGGGAAGTCATTGATTACCTTGGTTGAAGTCATTTCATGGTGTAATGGGGTTGAAAGCTTCATTGAATAGAGTTAAACAGAAGATGGCAAATTGAGGAAGAGGGGTTGGGGAGAGATGACAGGGAGAAAATAGAATTTATTGAAACCTCCTAGGAGCCAGGTTCTATAGGGGCACTTTGCCTAAATGCGACAGGACACTACAGTATTCTGAAATATTAACTGTTGTTCTCTCGGTTCCTATCCTCCTTAGCTCTTACTGGCCGGCCGTTCAGTGAGCTAGAAGATCCTTGCCTCAGGAAGGAGATGACAGAGCAGAAAGATGAGGAAAGGAGTCCTCTCTTGGCCTTTTGGTTTCAAAAGCCCAGCCCTCAGTGGGAAATAGAAATGACTGTAGGGCTCCAAACAGTGGGTTAGGGAGAATGTGGCGATGCTGTCAGAACAAAGTGTCACGCCCACTTGTACACCACCACGACCACCAGAAAGGATCCCCAGGCTAGCAGAATGGAGCACAGGAATCAATGGGTGAGGCTGTAGGGAAGGGACAGTCCTATAACCTGCCCCATGGGGCCAGCATGAATGGGAAGAAGAGTCAACAACCTGACAGGTTTCAGGATTCCAAAAGAAGAGGAAAACTGTGCTTCCTTTCCTTGTGAGAGACCTGGTGGAAGGAAGAGCCGAGGTTGACTTGTCCCTGTGGTTAATGGAGACATTCAGGCTCCTCAGGGCTTCCCGGGGCCCAGCATGGCCTGGGCAGCAACCCGATAATTCCTGTGGGACTAGGATTTCTGAGTTTGCACAGGGCTTTAGGCAGATTTCTGAGATTCCCACACTCTACGATGGTGCAGGATCAGCAACAACCAAGGGACAATAGGGATGACCGACATCTCAGAGGATGGCAGTGTGCACGGACAACCAAAACCAGCAGCCGTTCTCTGTCCAGATGAATTGCTACTGCATAAGCCACCATCTTCCCTCCAGAGCTCCATCACAATCCCAGGTAGAAAGGATGTTTCCAACCACCCAGAAAAATGGAAGCTCAAAAGAGAAATGAAGTTGGGTTCTAGAAACAATGTTGCATTTCCTACATACCTAAATTTGGGAAATGAGTGCTAGCCAGGAGAGCATCCAGGGTGATGAGACTTTTTTTAAAATTAAGAATGAGAGACACTAGACAATGTAAACGGGGAGAGGGGAAGAGCCAGTTGGGAAAGAGAGCTTGAAAATGAAGAAAAAAGTGGATCACTTACTGAAGGATGATTCTAAAGGACAAAGGAGAATAAACAGAAAGGGATAAACCTTGAAAGGAAGGTGGGTACCTCGGCAAGATAAGAGTGAATGTGCAAAAGCATGTTCGTAGGTAGAAAGAGTTTTGTGGACAGCTGGAGAAGTTCGACAGCTTTCATCCTCCGTGGCACGAAGGAGGAAGGCCAAGTGGCAATGCTTGTTGGATGTTTGCTGGATATATTTGGGCTGAAGACTGAATCCTAATGCCTTACGTTTCAGTTCCTTGAACATAATGTGGTACATGTCTTGCATTTGGGTTCCTTCAACGTAGTAGTGGATGCTGCAGTCACTACCCAGACCTGCAACTCCCTCTTTTCAAGATGGAAGCAGCCATTTCCCTACCTGCTGGGACTGTTGGCCACTGACACCGCTTACGTGCCCTTTCTAGGAATTGCCCTCCACTGAGAGAGCCGCTTTACAGCAGATCATGCCTCCTTCCCAATGACTGCACCATCTGGGTGTGTAAGGGCCAGCCCCCTTGCTTCAGTTCTGGAGGAGTCTGCAGGTCCGTTTACGTCCCTACACTGTGGCCTTCTGTCCCAGCCCCCCAACCCCACCGCCAGCAGGGGATCAGCTGAGGTCTTGGTTGTGCTTGTGCTGCACTTTCTCCCTCCCCAATCCTGCCTCCCTCGTTCCCACACGGGTGTTTATCCTGAGAGCCCTCCCCGCAAACTTTCTGCAGCCCAACCTCCATCTGGGAGTCTATCTCACTGGGAATTCGACTTGAGAAAACACATCCACCTTACGAGAGCACAAGTCCCTTGGAAGCATGGTCACTGCTGTAGGAAGGAATGCTAGCAGGCCTTGGGAAAACCCACATTTAGGCAATGAACAGCTCTGTGGTGGGACAACTTCCTTTCCTCCTGCCCTCTGCTTCCCTGTGGATTAAAGTTACACTCCTGACCTCCCTTGTCCCTTACTCCCTCCTCCCCAGAGACTTATTAGACAAAGGGAGTCAGGGGTGGGGAGTCCTGGGCATTTAGCAAAGTCTGGGGTCCTCCTGTTTGGAAGACAAGTTGGCCCAATGCTTTCCCCATACCAAAAGAGGCCTGCCCTGTGGCGTGGCTTATGGTTTTCTGATTCAGGTGTTAGCAAGCTCACTTGTCTGAAAGCCTAATGCACATCCTCCAATCCAGCTCCTACGAATGTAAAGCTGATATTTTCTCTTGGATCAAATTTCTCAATTGGGATCTACATTTATAAGGGGGAGAGAAGGGAGGTATTTCACTCTCTGAAACATTTACCCCATAAGGTTTGGAAAGGGGGAAAAACACTATTTAGTGTTTGGGTGGCTCTTTAGAGTGAGAAATGCCAAGTAAAAAGTGACAAGGAATGTGAAAAGTAAACATAATGTGGAATGTAAGATAAAGAAAAATACAGTAGTTTCAACATTTAGAAAATGTCCATGAACTCTAGTCCACCATGCAAAGCGGTTTCTGCCCAAGAAGGAGGAAATCACAAAAGGAATCTACCCAGGCTCCTAGTCATTCGATTTAAATCATTGTTCCTTTATTCTCCAACTTTTTGGCTTAGTTCAAAAGATTCATAAAGAACCAAGAGTGTTGGCTCTGCTACAAAGAAAATCTGCATCAGCTTTTTGCTAAAATCAGTTTTACCATTGGCTTAATTACATCTTATTACCAAGACATGAGTACGCTCAATGAATCCACATATCAAAACATCTATTACAGGTTTGCAGAAGTGATGGTAAGGATGACACTATTTTTATTAATGCCTATTTTTAAATTACCTTAATTTGACCTCATCGTACCCCTCAATTACCCTTTGAGATAATTTTTCAGGTTTAGTCCCAAGTTAAGGCTGGCTCCAAAATTTTTCTGTAGCAGGAAGTTAGGTAAGGTTTGGTTTGGTTTTGAGAATAAACAAGATTAAGAAAAATTTATATCTTAGACCAGCAGTATATTTTAGGTGTCACCTTTTACAGATATCACTTGTAATATAATTCTACTTCTGATATTAATTTTTATTACTCCACAAACTAACCAGAAGTAACAAGTTTTCAAGAGCTAGAAAACATGTATTTGGCTTTACTCACCCGTTTGGGTCAACGTTAGAATTTTTAAGGCTCCATTAGGTATTGATGAAAGGAATCCATAAATCATTTGTTGCTTGCCAGTTAGATTGCTGATCAATAATGCTATTATTAGTGTCCTCTAAAGCATGCAGATTTTGTACAAAAATAGAAGCTATGCAACTGTCATTTTTCAACTTTCATAATCAGATCGTGGGGTGCAGGAAGTGGGGGGAAACAGGAGCCTTCAACTTCTCCACCCTGCTGTGATATTCTCTGGCATATCTGAGATGAAGGATGTATGAGATAACAGGACAGCTCAGCTCTCAGAGGTGATGATGGGTTTGTGCTGAGCTATCGACACTCATACCTGGGCCTCTTGTGATCAATGACACTCAATTTGGAGACGGCTGACTGGGGTTAATGGTGCAATCTGTGGCTTTGGAACAGAGTTCTTCTCTATGTGAAACTAATTGGCCCATATGGGGTTTAAACTGGTAACAGTGTCCTCATTTGTCAACCCATCTATTCAGCATTTGAATCTGGTTGTGTTTGAGGACTGTCCCAGATTCAATCAATGTCTTTTCAGATCATACTATCATAACTCCAGAAACAGGAAGAGGTCATTTTTTTTTAAATATACCGGTTATTTGTCAACTCAAATCACTGTGATAAAATCATTATAAATTAAATAATAATTATTCTATTGCCAATTATTCTTAACTGAACATCCCTGTGCCATGGAAACAACAGGAGGAAAGTCTGTTTCCCATTAAGTACCTTACTGTGAATTCCAGAATTACCTTCAACATGGTCAAGACATGCCTTCAGACCCGGGCTCCTGACTGCCCAATGACTGCCTAGAGCGTTGCCACCTAAGTACCCTCAGCCCCTTCCCATAGCGTCATATTCACAACGGGGACTGGGTTCTTCCCCTCACTTGATCTTTCTTTGTTTCTATGTTCACCAAAAGCCTTTCCTTAATTCTGACCCCAGAATATTTTTTAAGTCCACTTACCAATGACATGGTTAATGTCCTGACTTTGAAAACAAAACAAAACACCATTTTCCACAAAATAGAGGCCCATCCTCCAATTCAGAATTAAAGGACACATCTCAACAATACAACATATTCAAATTCAAAGCTTCTTTTTAGATCAACTCACATGTTGTCTCTCAATTTTCTTCATGAGTAACCACCTGATGCTTTTCTTCAATTCAATCGATACTTAATATCTGACTAATACATGTAAAAATAAGCCCCAAATTACTAGTTAAGTCTGCTGTGATAGAGCCAACAACATACTGGGAATGAAAAGGTGACCTAGGAAGCCTAGAGGAGATGGGTAACGATGGGCCAGGATGTCATGGTGACAACATTTGTAGCCAATGGAAAAGCATTTTCTGTACCTAAAAAGCCATTTTTTTTCTCTTGCCAGAAAGATTTTTAAAGTCAGCGATCTTTGAACAGTTACAAAAATAGGGAGCATTGCCCACAAAGAGTAACAAAGACCCAAGCATAAGAAAGTGATGGAGGTGCAGATCACCAAGAGTGTGGGACGGTAGAAGAGGATCAGCAGAACCTTGACACAAAGAGAAGAGTTATGCAGACTGGACTCTAAAAAACGATTTTATTTTAGCCCTACTGGCTAAGAGTTTTCACCAACCCCTCAGTGAAAAGAAATTGGAATTTAAGATCAAAACTCTACTGTTTGCAATTTATAGTAATACTTATATTTGCTTAAATTGACTTCTGATTCTTTTGTCTTCTTAAACTTTTAATTAAAAGGACTGCCTTCAATAAATATATGATTAGGATGTATGCTACCTTATGATGACAATCAAAGTTCTAATTCCAAGAAGAGACAAAAATCAGCTCAACTGCTATGATACTTAATTTTATGTGTCAACTTGACTGGGCTAAGGGATGCCCAGATATCTAGTAAACATTACTTCTGGGTGTGAGGGTGTTTCTGGAAGAGATTAGCATTTGAATCAGTAGACTGAGTAAGGCAGAGGGCTTTTACCAATGAGGGCAGGCATCGCCCAACCCACTGAAGGCTTCAATAGAACAAAAAGGTGGAGGAAAGGAGGACTCTCTCACCCCCTTTCTGACTGATATACTGGAACTGTCCTTGACACTCATGGTTCTCAGGCCTTCAGACTAGGACTGGAATCCAAACCATCAGCTCTTCATTCTCAGGCCTTCAAATTATACCACTGGCCTTCCTGGATCTCTAGCTGGCAGAGGGCAAATCGTGGGATGTCTAGGTCTCCATAATTGTGTAAGTTAACACCATAGAAAATAACGCTTCATTTAGTTAGTGTGCAACAAATTACATTTGAGAGAGAGAGAGAAATAAAAAACAAATAGGAATATGTGTGAAATGAGCTGGGCATGGTGGCACATATCTGTAGCTCCAGCTACCTGTGAAGCTGAGGCAGGAGGATCACTTAAGCCCAGGAGTTTGAGACCAGCCTGGGCAACATAGCAAGACCCCATCTCTAAAAAAAAAAAAAAAAGTGTGAAATGACAAATGCACACATGACTTTCTTTTTAGATCATTTTTTAAATTGTGAAATATAATATTTATGTAGAAAATACATAAAACATATATGTAGATTGACTAATAATTTTAAAGCAAACATCTATGTCATACCACCCAGGTCCAGAAAACGGAACATAAGCTGCGCCCCAGAATCTAGTGTGTTCTCCAATCACAGTCCTTCTTCCCTCCAGAGTAACCACTGCCCTGTCTTTTGGGATAATTATTTCCTTGGTTTTCATTACGGTGCTTCCTCCAATGTATCCATCCATAAATAAGTTTATTTTTGTTTACCTTTCTCCTTGTTCTCAATAATATGTATTTAAGATTCACACATATTGTTGTGATTAGCTATATTTTTTCATTTTTACTGCTGTAAGATATTCCATTGCATGAATATACCATGATTATTTTAGGAGTTTTTCTATTTCTTCTAAACTCAAATTTATTGACATAAAGTCTTTATAATATCTCCTTATTTTCTTTTTAATGTCTAAAAATCTATAATATCTTCTTTTTCATTCCTGATATTGGTTATTTGTGCTCGCTCTCTCTCTCTCTCTCTCTCTTTCTTTCTCTTTCTCCCTCTCCTTCTCCTGGTTGAGTCTCACCAGAGGTTTGCCGATTTTACCAGTGTTTTCAAAAATACAACTTCAGGGTTAGTTGATTATCTTTATTTTATACTTGTTTTGTAATCCGTTAATTGTTGCTATTTTTATTATTTTCTTTCTTCTACTTTCTTTCATTTTATTTTGCTGTTCTTCTCCTAACTTGTTGAGATGGATGAATAGCTCATTCACATTCGGCCTTTCTTCCTTTTCAATATATGTATGTTCGTCTATCCATTTTTCTCTGATGACATCTTTAGTGATATCTCATACGTTGAGATGTCATATTTTCATTATCTTTTTACTCAAAATCATTTGTATGTTATGATTTCTCCTTAGAATTGTATTTCTCGATTCCCCAAAATATGGGGATATACTTTGTATGATTTTAATCCTTTAAAATTTATTAAGGCTTGCTTTATGTCCCAGTTGTTCATTAACTTTCATAAACATTCCACATGAGCGCTTGAAAAGAATATGTATTCTGCAGTTGCTGGGTGTTCTATATACGTCCATGTGACATTATTAAAAATCATGTTGTTAAAATCTTTTATATCTTCACTGATTGTTTTTTGGTCTCCATAGTCTATCAATTACTGAGAGGAATGAGAAAAATCTCCCATTCTGATGGGAATTTGTCTATTTTTCTTGAGGTTTTGTCAATTTAGGTCCACATATTTTAAGTACACGTTGTTAGAAACATACTAGAAACCCTCTTTATCTGGAATAATTCTGTTGACAATAATATCTATTTTGTCTCATATAAAAACTGTATATCAATCACATGCCACATAATGACATTTGGTCAACAATAAACCACATATATGACAATGGTCTCATAAGATTATAATACTGTATTTTTACTATACCTTTTCTATGTTTAGATACACAAACACTTACCATTGTGTTACAATTGCCTTCAGTACTCAGTACAGTAACATGCTGTACAGGTGTGTAGCCTAGGAGCAATAGGCTATACCTTACAGCCTTGGTGTGCAGTAGGCTATACCATCTAGATTTGGGTAAATATAATCTATGATGTTTGCACAATGACAAAATCGCCTAATGATGTATTTCTCAGAACATATCCCTGTCGTTAAGCAATGTATGCCTCTATGTATGTATGTGTGTGTCTGTATAAAGAGAGAGAAGGGACAGAAGGCACAATAGAGCTATACACATGTATGGCTATATGTGTATATATACACACCATATGGTTATGTGTGTGTGTATATATATATATATATATATACACACCATATATGCATATATGTGTATCCGTGTGTCTGTGTGTATGTGGCTACATCAGCTTTCTTCCGGTTGGTAGTTACATAAAGCATCCTTTTTTATCCTTTTATTTTAATCTTTCTGTACACTTATGCTTTGTGTGTATTTTTTTAAGTGAAGTCTAACAATTTTGTCTTCTAACTGGAGGATTTAGTTCATTTACATTTAATACAACAATTGACAAAATTGTGTTTTGAAAAAACTGCTACTCTATTTGATAGTTTCTATTTGTTTTTCTGTGCTTGACTTCATTTTCTCTCCTATTAAAAGAGACGGCCCCGATTCCCACCTTCACTTTCTGTCGCTTCACAAGAAGCTCATTGGGAAGATCCTAGGTCAGTGGAAAAACATAAAGCTTCTTTTCATAAACCAGTTTCTTGATCAGGAAGTTCCTCTTTCCAAGTCCCTCATAAACATACAGAATCGTATATGACAGGAAGCCTCTACTGGACCTCTGTTCCTCAGGCAGGCCTCTCTATGTGATAAGGAGAAATGGGGCCCGGATGGCATTTCCAGCTGTGCTCTGCCTTTGAATTAATGAAGTTGATATTACATTTTGTGTCCTGTCATGCTAGTGGTATACGTGCACACGCCCCTTAGCCCGATACCTTTCTTACCTTCTTTTGGACTAATTACTTTTCATCATTTTTTTGTCCTCTATGATTTTGGCAATTAATCACTTTGTCCTTTATTTTAGTAATTACTTTAGAATTACAACATATAAAATAAAATTTCATTTTTTTTAATCTTTTTTTTTCCTTTCTTCTATTTTTCATTGCTCTGCTACATTAGGAAGGCAAAAATAAAATTTCAAAGCTTAAAGTTAATCAATACCTTTACCCTTCTCCTACAGTGATGGGAGGGACAAAACAACAACAACAAAAAAAAAAAAAAAAAACCAACCTTGTAAGAGAGTTAGAACTTTCAGCCCCACCCCCCAACCTTTGGGGAGGGGAAAGAGGTTGAATGTTAAGTCGATTACCAATAGCAGATGATGTAATTAATAATGCTTACAAAATGAAGCCTCCATTAAAACCCACACAACTGAGTTCAGAGATCTTTCTGGTCGGTGAACGCATTTGCATGCCAGGAGGGCGATGCTCCCCAACTTGACAGGAACTTCTGTCCTCAAGACCCTTCCAGACCTTGCTCTGTGTACCTCCTCATCTTGCTGTTCATCTGCATCCCTGATTATACCCCTTGCTAATAAACCAGTAACAATAAGTATTTTCCTGTGTTCTGTGAACTGCTCCAGCATCAGATTGGCATCTGAAGTCAGGGGCAGTCTTACAGGGCTGAGCCCGCAACCTGTGGGATCAGATGCTATCTCCAGGTAGATCGGATCAGAATTGAATTGAACTAGAGGGCACCCAGCTGTTGGCCACTGGAGAATCCACTGAGGACTGCTTGGTGGGGAATCCCTACACATTTCGATGACCAGAGGTCACAGAAATATTCTGTGTTGACTGTTGAGTGAGAGAATAAGAAAAACGCTTTGGTTTTTTCTATATCACAACAATTGGAAACCAGAGCTTCTGTCATCACTTTGTATTTTGTAGCAGGAAAGTCTTTCTCTTATTCTAGGGTGATTAATAATTCTTCGTTAGAAATATATTCATAACTTCAATATAAATTTTGTTAAGTTCCAAATTTGTTTGGAGTACAGTAACTCGGCAGCACATATGTGTATGCATATTTATGAGCAAAACAATTTATAGATAAATTGTTATATTTGTCTTATTAATGAATATTTTGCCTTATTTTGCAAACAAGTTGATAAGTACCTCTTTTTCCAGTAGCTAGCCTTCATTGGTGTAGTATGGAGGAACAGGGTTTTTTTCTCCCCTGAAGATAAAGTACTAATTACTTATATAATATTTTGTTTCTTTATTCATTAATGAAATCATGGAAGTTAGAACCTTGTCTGCCATGTTACCCTTGTTAGCAGTATGTGATATAAAAGAAGAAGAGACTGTAATCCTGGGAGTACAAAATGAGGGAAGTCATAAGAGATTCCTAAAGAGAGAAAGTTGGACTGGGGAGAAAGATAATGCAAAGAACCATTAAATATGCACCAAATAAATTAAGGACCCACAGGAGGTGTGCTCATACCAACCACGTACAATTTTAGGACTGTTTCTGTTGAACAATAGAAAAAGAGGAAATTAGATATAACTCGAGGTCACTTGCTCATTAATGTTGTCAGAGTATTAAGGAAGAAGAGATTTAGGATTATTAGTATGTTTTCCAGAAAAGTCTGTAAATAGGCCGGGCACGGTGGCTCACTCCTGTAATCCCAGCACTTTAGGAGGCCAAAGTGGGAGGACTGCTTAAGCCCAGAAGTTCAAGATCCACCTGGGCAACATAACAAGACTCTGTCTCTACAAAAAATTAAAAAAAAAAAAAAATAGCTGAGTGTGGTGGCGTGAGCCTGTAGTCCTAGCTATTTGGGAGGCTGGGGCAGGAGGATCACTTAAGCCCAGGAGTTGGAGGTTCTAGGGAGCTACGGTCACACCACTGCACTTTAGCCTTAGTGATAGAGTGAGACCTTGTCTCTAAAAATAAAAAAGAAGAAAGGCCTGTAAATAACTATATATGTTGTTCAATACTAGTCCTTGTTTTGATGTCTCTCTAGTCTTTTGATTCTCTGAAGCTCTGGTAAAATTTCCTGGAAGTCCTTATGGGAGTTCTTGCTTTTTTTTTTTTTTTTTTTTCCTCGAAACAGGGTCTTGCTCTGTCACCCAGGCTAGAGTGTAGTGGCACTGTCATAGCTCACAGCAACCTCTAACTCTTGGGCTCAAGTCATCCTCCCACCTCAGCTTCCCAGGCAGGTGGGACTACAAGTGCATGCCACTATGTTCAACTAATTTTTCCATTTTTTGTAGAGATAGGATCTGACTCCGGCTGGTCTCAAAATCCTGGCCTCTGGAGATCCTCCAGCCTCAGCCTCCCACAGTGACAAAATTACAAGCATAAGCCATGGGTACCCAGCCAAAGTTCTTGCATTTTTATAAGAGTTCTTGCTACCTTCCCACATAAAACTAATTTTGTTTGGATTTTAAATCCATGATTTACATTTTCTGCTGTAGAAAATCTGATGACAATCTACCTTTTATTCTTCTTTACAAGAGTCTTAGTTCTTTGCTAGATGTCCTAAGGACTAAGTATTATTTTTTTCAAAAAAGTCCAACATTTTTATTAGACTGTATTTTAGAGTGCCCTTGGGGATTGGTCTTCCCAGATTGTAGTGTCATTTTCAATATACAGTTTCATAGAATCTTTTATTTCAAGAAAGTTGTCTTGAATTATAATTTTTAATATTTGTTCTGTTCCATTGCTTTCGTTTTCTTTTTTGGGTTCCTATTATATGTATGTTGGCTATTTTTTGTTTGTTTGTTTTTTGTCTATCTTCTATAACTTTCTTTCAAATCTGTATTATTCTTTCCTTAAGGTATTTTTCTTATAAAACTTCCATGTTTCCATTTTCTATTTCTTTTACAGCATTATCCATTGTGTGTTCCTTCTGGTTTTGTTTTTATTTCTAAAACTATTTTTATTTTTTCAATTTTTTTGAGTTTTTATCTGTCTTTTAAAATGTTTATTTTCAATAATCACTTGCTTTCTGAATTTTTAAAAAATTTTTTTAAGAGATGGGATCTCGTGATGTTGCCCAGGCCTCCAGTGATCCTCCTGCCTCCGTTTCCCAAATAGCTGGGACTACAGGTATGAGCTACTGCACCCAGATGAATTTTTCTAATTTCGATACATGTTGTTGTCTCATAATTTCTACCATGCTTTTAGTTTTTAAAAAATATTAAATCATAATTTTCATGGTTTTTTATGGGCTTATTTTTCTGGTATGATTTTATTGTCTGTAGAGGTGTTATTTTATTCTTATTCTCTTACAATAACTTTGTATGAAATTCAACTACAATCTTTTTTCCTATACTTTCAGGAGCAGAGCAGAAGAGATTTTCTTGCTTTATAGATCTAGAAAATCTGTAGTGGGTTTTTTTTTCCCCCCTCCAACGTGACTAAAAGTAATTTCTGAGATTTGTCTCCTTACTTTCCTTCCCAACTTTTACTTAGATCTTCTCTTTATTTGCCCTTATAGGTCAAATGCTGCTCAATTTAGATTTCTCCTTTCAGCAGTTTATCCTCAGTGGGGGACTTTGTCTTGCAGGGGAGATTCGGTTTGTTAATTCTGAGAGTTTATAGGCCCCTGACTGCTCCATTAGACCTGATTATTTAATATATCATTCGACCTTATTACAACATGATCCCTTTGAACTCACCCATGAATTTTATCCTCCAGAACCTCCTCCCAAGTTCAGCTGTTGTTCTCAGATTGGCCTGTGCTTTGCAGTGAGCACCACGTGGTGATTTTTGCGGTTGTCATGATCTCAGGGCCATCAGAGGCTCATTTGTCATTACCCTTTGTCCCCCAGCACAAATGCTGATACTGCCCAGGTCTTGTAGGTGAGGGTGTTGTGTACTTGAGAGACCATGGGAACACTTGTCACCTAAATTTATTGTTAGAGATCACCCATGGGTCTTTTGTTTTGCTATTCCAGTTGCTCTTTACGGTTTTAGGGGAATTTAGGGGCAATAAAACTATACTGCCTCGGCTGCCTCCTTCTCATTCATTCTTTCTGATGCTCAGTTTGTGCCATTTTAGACCAGTGGAAGTGCATTCAGTTTGGCTTCTGTTTCCTTTAGACAGGATCCCATTAGTTCTTGATAATTTTCTTACTGTATGGCACAAGAAGACATTCAAAGCTTGTCTCAGACATCTCCTGCCCCAGACTTTGAATGAACTTTTTGCAAAGAGTTTAGTCCCTTTTATCTATAGGATTTTTACATTGAGTTTACTTATCTAGGCTATGGATCATTATCTTTAAAAACCTAAGCAAGTCCTTTCTAAGAAGTTTCAAAATTATAGAAACTCTCTTAGTAAGTCCGCCGTATCCTTATCAAAGTAATATATTGGAGAAAAGAGGAACAATATATATAATGGAGCCAGAGTTGTACTCAAACCCCACTGAAAAACAGGATTCATAGACTAGTGTAATACGCAGCGAAAGGAATGCAAGAAGGGAGGAAAGAAATTAATGTTTACTGAGTGTCTGTCATTGTCAGGTAGCGAGTTAGGTTTTCACATGTCACCTTATTCGATCCTTAGGAAAATCCCAGTGGGCATGTGGAGTAAGGATATTTGTTCCAAGTTGATAACAACAGAAACAGAGGTTCAGAGAGTTTACTCAAGGTCATCCCACCAATACACAGACTAGGTAACAGGGTAACGGTATGGAAATATTCTTGCCCTAAATCAGTGGCTTTAAAAATTGTTAAAAAACAAAACAGAGCATCTGAATATTATAGTGATTTTACCAGTAAATATATATATACACATATATGATATATATGTGTATGTGTGTATATATATATATATATATATGTACACACACACACACACACACACACATAGATACATATATATATTTTCAAATTTTGAAACTTTTTATTTTGGAATAATTGTAGAGTCCCAGCAAATCACAATGATAGTGCAGAGAGATCCTCTGTATTCTTCTCCCAGTTTTCCCCATTGGTGACATCTTATGTAAGAATAGCACAGTATCAAAACCAGGAAAGTGACACTGTCATCATGGGCATCTACAGTTCTATGTCATTTGATCGAATGTGTAGATTCACATAACCACCATCACAATCAGGATACAGGTCTATTCCCTTGTGCTACCTGTTTATTGTCACATAAACACCCCATCCTCACTATCCATAACCCTGTCAACCCTTAATTTGTTCTTCATCTCTATAATTCTTTTTCATTTTGACCATATGACATAAACGGAATCATAAAGTATGTGACCTTTTGAGATCAGCTTTGTTCGCTTAGCATAATGCTTTTGAGATCTACCCAAGTTGTTGCATGTATTAACAGTTTGCTCTTTTTATTGCTGAATAGTATCGCACGGTTTGGGTGTATCACAGTTTATTGAACTCTTCACCTGTTGTAGGACGTTTTGGTTCTTTCCAGTTTGGGGCTATTACAAATAAAGCAGCTGTGAATAATCATGCATAGGTCTTTGTGTGGACATAAATTTTATTTCTCTGGGACAAATGCCCAGGAATGCAATTGCTGAGTCACAGAGCAAATGTATGCTTAGTTTTTTAAAGAATTGCCAAACTATTTTCCAGAATGGTTGTGTTATTTTACATTCCCATCAGCAACATATAAAAGATCCACCTTCTCCTCATCGGCATTTGATGCTGTCACTACTTTTAATTTTAGCCAGTCTAATAGGTGTGTAGTAATAGCTCCTTGTGGTCTCAATTTGCATTTCTTTATTAGTGATATTGACCATCTTTCCATGTGCATAATGCCACCCATATAGCCTCTTCAGTGAAATGTCTTGTCTTTTGCCCGCTTTCTAATTGGATTTTTTTGTTGTTTTGTTTTTAACAATTGAGTTTTTAAAGAACTGAGAGCTCTTTATATACTCTACATACTAGTCCTTTGTCAGATATGTGATTTGAAAGTATTTTCTTCTAGTCTGTAACTTATCTTTTCATCCTCTTAACAGTGGCACAAAATAAATAATTTTAATTTTGGTAAAGTATGAACTCTAAAGACATATTAAATATTAAGTCTTTTATTTTTGGTCCCATAGGTCCTCGAGGCTCTATTTATTTATTTATTTATTTATTTTTGGTGTTTCAGTATATGTTCTCTTCATTGCTCAGAGTGGTTAATTTTTATTGTTCTATGTTTGAGTTCACTAATTCATTCCTCTGTCTCTTCCATTCTGTTGTTGAGCCCATCACTTATTTTACTTCAGTAATTGTATTTTTCAGTTCAAAAATCTCTATTTGTTTCTTCTCTATATTTTTAATTTCTTTCTTTTCTGGTTTTGTTTTTTTTTGTTGTTGTTTTTTTTTTTTTTTTTTTTGAGAGAGAGAGAATCTTGTTCTGTTGCCCAGGCTAGAGTGCAGGGGCATCAGCCTAACTCACGGCAACCTCAAATTCCTGGGCTCAAGCGATCCTCCTGCCTCAGCCTCCCAAGTAGCTGGGACTACAGGCAAGTGCAACCACGCCCAGCTAATATTTTTCTATTTTTAGAAAAATAGAGACAGGGGTCTTGCTCTTGCTCAGGCTTGTCTCAAACTCCTGAACTCAAGTGATCCTCCTGCCTTGGCCTCCCAAAGAGCTGGGATTACAGATGTGAGCCACTGCGCCCGGCCTATATTTTTAATTTCTTTCCTGAGATTTTTCAATGTCTTTGCTGAGACTTCCTATTTCTTTCATTTGTTAGGGGAGGGGTTCCTCGTTTCTGCTGAGTTGAGGTGGAACTCCGCACCCCACTAGGCCACTCTGATGCACATGGCGAGGTGGGGCAGGGGTGTCCCACTATTTCTCCCCATGGGGCTTCCACTGACACCACAGGGCGGGGCGCTTGGCTTGTTACTGACCTGTCTTAGTCTGCTTGGGCTGCCATAACAAAATACCATAACCCAGGAGGCTTAAACAGCAGAAACTTACTTTCTCCCAGTTCTGGAGGCTAGAAGTTTAAGATTAAGGTTCTGGCAGGGGTGGGCTCTGGTGAGGGCTCTCTTCGTGACTCGCAGGTGGCTGCTTTCTCACTGTGTCCTCACGTGGCCAGGGCAAAGAAGGGGGAGACAGATGGAGAGAGAGAGAGAGCTCAACCTCTCTAGTGTCCCTTTTTATAAAGACACTAATCCTATCCTACCAGGCACCTGCCCTATGACCTCACTGAATCTTAATTACCTTCTTATAGGCCCTTTCTCCAAATACGGTCACCTTGGGCATTAAGGCTTCAACGTGTGAATTTTGGGGGGACACGACTCAGTCCAGAGCATGATGGATGGTCGTGGATGTCCTGGATCTCTTCTAGGCCCCCCGACACACCCAGAGGAGAAAGGGAGGAGAATCTCGTTCCACCGAGTAGGAGTGGTCTCCTTTACTCTCGGCAGCTACTCTTGTGATGATGTTAGTTTATATGGGACTCTGCCTTGTGAGCATGGATGAGATTTCCCTGCTGCCCTTGAGAGCCAAGGTATCATGTCGCAAGAGGGCCTGTGAGGGGGCCACGTGGCCAGGAACTGTACATCATCTCTAGGAGTCAAGAGTGGCCTTGCTGAAAGCCAGCAAAAGAGCGAGGACCTCAGTCCCATAAGCTGTAAGAATTTGAATTCTGCCAACAACCATAGGAACGTAGAAGAGGACCCTGACGTCCAGAAAAGAATGCACCCCAAGTGATACTCTGCTGCCTTATGAGACCCTGAGCACAGGACTCAGCTGAGCTATGCCCAGACTCCTGACCTAGAGAAATAAATACTTGTTGTTTTAAGCCACTGTTTGTGGTAATTTGTTATAGTGCAATAGAAAACCAATACAGCGCTCCAACTTGCATGACTATATCCGTGACTACTTCTCCCCCACCCCACACACTGCACCAATGACATAAACAAGTGGTAAATATAAACATTTTTGGACCTGCTTAATAATCTGTCTCTAGCAGAAAGCTGACAAAAACTTGATACATTTCTTGCCATATGAAGTAAGTGGGCTTATTGGCGAATAGTCTCTTCTGCCAAAAGTTGGAGGCAACAACAAAGGGTAATAAAATTTAATATCCGAGGAGATGGTAACAGATGGACTGTAGGCTTTAACAAAAAATGAATATTGGAATCTCTAAGGTGAATGAATCTTTTATGACTAAATATGGAAGACAGGTTTTGTAAGTGTACAGGAAGAAGAAAACTTAGCAAAGTTGAAGTAGCATGCAAAAGATTGAAAATAAAAAGCTAAAAGGCACCAATCTATGATTAGCATCAAAGAGTGCATCTGTGCCAAGAAGTTAATCAAAGAATACAATAAACAATTTTAATAAGGAAGACAGTAGTAATGAAATGTCTCATAGTCAGAAACACGGGAGTCAAGGCAAAATCACCACGGAGCAAATACCGATCACACTGGCACGGGTGCGAAAATATCACCAAAGAAACAAGTGTTCGGTCCAGAAGCACAAACATGTCAGTCATTTTTTGCCCATTTCAAAATTCCAAAAGAAGTTGGGTCCAAGATACAGCATGAGTCTCCTGCAAGCCAAACATCATATTATTTTCTCCTCAATTAAAGCTTCTCCGCGAGCAGCAAATGTTTCTTTTGTCACTAACCACTCCAGGTGGGCCTTGTTAGCTCCCAGTTTACTGCCAGATTGCTGAGCCCACTGCTCAACTGAGTGCTGTCATTTCCTCCTCTTCTCACATTTGCTACCTCCACTCTCCTAAATCACAACTGCTTAGCACTCCCACTCTTGCCTCAGACTGCCACCTCCTCGCGCGCGTCCACATGGCCCGATATGGTGGAAGCAAAATTCTCTTCTCCATCTGACATCACCTTTTTCCTACGTATGCCTTCAAAACAGCTCGCCCCTTCTGGGAAGGTGATTCTGAAACTATTTCAACGACCAATTTAAGCAGCACAGAAATCTGCTAATCAAGATAATCTCTCTTTGATCTCAAAGAGATCCATACTTCCCTCCTCTTTTCCATATGCCCCTGGGTCTTGACTGCTAAGCACATGTGAATTATGAGACTAAGAGGTAAAGACAGAGCCCATGAGAGTATATGTTAGGTAGCGTCTCTCCTGTTGTTAGAGAACAGCAAACATAATTCTTAGTCGACCGGTTAAAAAAAAAAAAATTATTGAGAACGTGGCCTCTGGCTTTGAAAATACTATTTAATTAATTGATGCAATTGCTAATTCAATAAATGCTTCCTGCTGGCTGATCATGTGCTAGGCATTGCTTTGTGCTATATGTACATTGGGGGAAAACAGACTTTCCAGCGTGGGAGATCATGAGATTAAAGAAAAAATACAGAATTCGAGAAGTGTTTTGAATGAAATGAAGAGAATTCAGTGAAGGGGAACAGGATGGGAAGGGAGCAAGGTGGTCATGGAATGAAATGGTTAATTTTATGTGTCAACTGAGCTAAAGAATGCCCAGATACCTGGTAAAATATTATGTCTGGGTGCGTCTATGAGGATGCATCTAGAAGAGATTAGCATTTGAATCAGTAGACTGAGTAAAGAAGATTCACCCTCCGCAACGTGAGTGAGCAACATCCAGTCCTTTGAAAACCCAATGGAACAAAAAAATGGAGGAGGCAAATTCACTCTCTCTTCTTGGGCTGAGACATCCTTCTTCTCCTGCCCTTGGACATTGGCGCTCCTGATTATTTGGCCTTGGGGCTTGGACTGGGACTTATAAACATTGGCTGCCCTGGTTCTCAGACCTTTCGGTTTGGATCGGAACTATACCACCCAGTTTTCTGGGCTTCCACCTTGCAGATGGTGGGACTTGTCAGCCCCCATAACTGATGGAACAAACCCCTCATAATAAATCTCTATTTATCTGTCTATCTAAACTACCACTCATCTGTCTCCTATGGGGTTCTGTTTCTTTAAAGAACCTTAACCCAGGGAAGTCCTCACTAAAATTACTGTTAGTGACATTTTTGCTATGTGCATTTTTTGCTCTCCGTTCTTCACAACTTTCATTCATATTCCACTTTCGTGCTCCCAACCCATACCAGTTTTCTCTCTCTTTTGCTCCTCAGGAGACAGTCCCTCTTTGCTGCTTACACGTCTAAGAAGGAGACACGTTTGCACTGTGTGACGCTGGACAGAATGAGCCCTGGGGTCAGGTCTCCTCTGGCCTGAAATTCTGGCTCTGCTACTTGCCAACTGTGCAAACTCGTCCAAATTTCATCTCAGTTTCCTCATATATAAGATAGTGATAAGTATGATTCCTACATTCTAAGGTAGTTGAGAGAATTGATTAATATACAACATGAAAAATAGTTAATATAGTGCCTGCTCTATACCCCAAATCAGCAGATGTTGGCTGTTCCTGTTATTTCATCTTGCCTGCATTTAAGATAAGCTCCCTCTACAGGTGTTTGTGTGTGGAGTGGGGACAGACTTATGGCACTCCAGCCTCCAAAGATCCAAGTATTATAAGCATAATTGAGTTAAAAAATATTAATTTTAGTTGCATATATTTTTATACAAAATTTTTTTTATTGCAATGGCTTTGCACACATGTTAAAGAAGAGTATGGTCAATAGGACCACACTAGAGTAAAATTTAAAGAAATAGGCCAGGTTTAGTGACTCACACTTGTAATCCCAGCACTTTAAGAGGATGAAATGGGAGGATCACTTGAAGCTGGAAGTTCAAGACCAGTCTAGGCAACAAAGAGAGATACTATCCCTACAAAAAGTAAAAATAAATAAATTAGCTCTGTGTGGTGGCATGAGCCTGTAGTCCTAGCCACTGAGGAGGCTCAGATGGGAGGATCGCTTGAGCCCAGGAATTTGAGGCTGCAGTGAGTTATGGTGGCGCCACTGCACGCTAGCCTGGGTGACAGAGTGAGATATACATACTCAGGCAAATATAGCACTTTTATAAGCAATCTATTTGTAATCACTATTTCTTTCAGCACCAATTTTCCTATGGAGTTTAACAACAACCAATAGAAGGAAAGAAATCAAGCTCATTATCAATTTCTTCTGGAGTCAGAACACTTCTACAAGAGTTCTGAGACTTGAAGCCGGGTTGGCCTTTAAAAGTTTCTGGGCCACAAGACTCAGCCACCCTAATTATTGTTCTCTTTGATTCCACTACGCTCGTCACTTAGGGCAGTGTTGAATATACCTGGGCATGTACACAGGTCCTGAACTCGGGTGCTGACGTCCCTATAGACTCTTTCATAGCACTTCTTATATGCACTCAGCCTCTATATCATTTTGCTACTAAAGTGATTCCCTGAGGATTTTTAGCATCTTTCCCTTCAAACCCCAACTTTTCTCTGCAAGAAAAGATCGTGGCCACACTATTGGTCTCCCCATGCCAGTCACAAGAATCTTGTTGCTTTTCTTTCACGTTAAAAGGACATTTCTCATTGGCCCCAATGCTTCTCATGATCTTTGCCCTTTAAAACGAGAGCCTTATAAATTCTAGTTTGTGCACAAGTCACTCAGTGGCTGTCCCTTGATATTTTTAGAAAGCCTTTCCCATGATGCCTCCGTATCACACCTGTTTACCTGGCCCCTTCTGTATTGAGGGCAGAGACCATATCTTTCTCATCAGTCACCACAGCACCCAGGACAGTGACAGACAGATAGTAGGTGCCCAAGACGGTTTGCTGAATAGATAAAGAAGCAATGCTTAAGAATATTCATATAGGCCGGGCGCGGTGGCTCACGCCTGTAATCCTAGCACTCTGGGAGGCCGAGGCGGGTGGATCGCTCGAGGTCAGGAGTTTGAGACCAGCCTGAGCAAGAGCAAGAACCCGTCTCTACTAAAAATAGAAAGAAATTATATGGACAACTAAAATATATATATACAAAAAATTAGCCGGGCATGGTGGCGCATGTCTGTAGTCCCAGCTACTCGGGAGGCTGAGGCAGTAGGATCGCTTAAGCCCAGGAGTTTGAGGTTGCTGTGAGCTAGACTGACGCCACGGCACTCACTCTAGCCCGGGCAACAGAGTGAGACTCTGTCTCAAAAAAAAAAAAAGAATATTCATATACTTGCTGCCACCTGTAGGGCTACTTCCTTAACATAGGGGAAGACCTTCTACACAAATCTGTAAATTACCTGTCAAATTTCACAAGGTCTAAAATAGATACATAAATGGCTCCATCGCCATATTTAACGTTTAGTGGATGGTATTCAGATGAGCAGCATAGACTACCTTTCTGCCTTAAAGCTTGTGTGAAATATTGAAAGGGTCCTCAAGTTCGGCAACAGAAGTTGGTGGCCTGTGTGTAGTTCCAAGTGAGTCAAAATAGACTATACTGCTCGTATGTCTGTGTTATCTATCAAAGTTTATCCGATGTCTGTGAGTTAATATTGAATCGCGCATGCATAAACACTATAGCGTACCAAAGAGTGGAAACGCATATGGAGAATAGCTTTTAACAAAATTCAGGCACAAAAAACTAATACATCTTAATAAATATTTAAAAAATACAGTCCATCTGGGAGAAGCATAAATTTTATTTTTATTCATTAGGGCGATCCACTCACTGACTCATAGTTCTAACTTCCTTTACTAATTTGAAAAAATTAGTCACTCGGGGGGGTGATGTGAACATTGCAACGAAAGGTTTCTTATATTTTCGATTTGCATAATTTGTGAATGTTATCTATAAATACTAGTATTTGCCTCAAAGTTGGAAATGACGTAACGATAAAAGAAAACTGTTAGTGGGATGTGTATAAATTTCCTTCAAAGAGCTTAAAGACAGTTTTATTTGAAATAAGTTCAAGAATAAGAAAGCAACTTGTTGACTAAGCAGTTTTCCTTAATAACTTTTTGTATCAACATCCATTCTTTTAGTAAAATTTTAGCTCCTCCCATTACTCGCCCTCCCCCAAACAGACTTACTAGGGAAAAGAGTGTTCTAGAAAAACCCTGCCCTTTTCAAATTTCCCAGCGGTTGCTATCTTCCTCTTCCAGCTGTAATCGTGTTCTAACAGCCAGTGATTATTCCAAGACAGAAGCATTCGTTTCCCATATACTTATTTTTCTTCTGAACAGGTATATACCCCTTATTGTAAGCTTACCTGGGAGTGAGATGGAGTAGAGTGGGGTGGGGTCCAGTTAAGCTCTTCCTATAGAAGTTATAATGATTGAAATGTTTTCCCCTAAACTTTCTATCACGAAGGTTCCAGAATACTCTTCCTGAAAAATTTACTAAAGCTATCCAATGCTACTGCCCCTCAGAAACACTTACTGTCCAAAATAATCGCGGTGCAAGGGAGCAGAGAGAAATAGAACAACGAGGCAAGTTTCACAGTGCAACTAGGGACCCAGAAATTGGATTTCTAGCAGCAAAAGGAACAGATGAAAATCCCAGGTACATCGCTGCCTTGTGTCTGAGGATTTGGTGCAACACGTAAGAGCCTGCTTGGTGCGTGCTCATTTCTCTCCATCGGGCCTAACAGAATAATGCTTTTTTGACTCCTTGCATGTGGAGTATCATGGAGTCTGCAGCGAAGGACTTGTTTACAGATCTTCTTTTGATAGCATTCTGGGTTTGCAGTGAGTTGCGCTGTAATTGTCCTCGGGGGGGACTTTAAGGATGTAGAACCGAACTCCCGAGTGAATTTTTCAATGGTAACTGCCTTGCTCTGCGAGCAGAGAGAACGTATTGCAGAGCCATGGTAGGAGTTACAGCAGCTGAAAGGTCAATTGCCAAGAGGCGACCTGCTCCAGACTCCCTGGTTTCAGATTTTAGGACAGAGAGGGACGCTTGAGAACACATGAGTCACGATGTGCTCTTAGTAATTTTGCGAGAACATCAGGGAAGAGGTGCTTGGTGTTGCATGCTGCTTGCATCTGGATGGAATTAGAGCTTTTAGTTTTTCCTCAAGAAGGACTTATTAATAGCAGAGGACTAAAGTAATAAGTGTGTTCCATGTATAGCATTTGAGGAAATGAGCAATGCTGGAAGAGGTTTATCAGGACTCGCTGTTTATTCTTTCCCTACCCCTGGGGGAAACAGATGTATTGATCAGATTTTTAGAGAAAAACAGCCTGGAATGGGTTTACTGCTCTGAGATATCATAGACCAGGAGTATCTTTTATGATAGCCCAGAAATATCCTGCCAGGAAGACCTGGAGGGCTGCTGACCTCTGGGGCCACGGGAAAGTTGTAATACACAGGGAAAGTAAGAGATATCGGGATTGATTCCCAGTTTAAATTCTCTTAGCCCAGGCCAGGCACAGTGGCTCCTGCCTGTAATCCCGGCACTTTGAGAAGCCGAGGCAGGAGGATCACTTGAACCCAGGAGTTTGAGACCAGCCTGGACAACAGAGTGAGACCCCATATCTCAAAAAAAAAAAAAAAAAATTAAGAAAATAGCTGGGTGTGGTGGCATGTGCCTGTAGTCCTAGCTACTTGGGAGGCTGAGACAGGAGGATTGCTTGAGCTCAGAAGTTCAAGGTTGCAATAAGCTGTGATCATGCCACTCCTGCACTCCAATCTGGGCAACAGAGCAACACTCTGTCTCTAAAATAAAATAAAATTTTTTCTCATTGGTTTATAGTTACATAACATTTGTACATGAAATATCCAACAATATTAAATAGATTAAATAGATTAGGATTCTTCCCTACCATTTGAGAAAAAAATAATGAAAACACTGTGCAAAACAATGCAAATAAAAATTCCAAACATGGAATTTTACAAATGATCTGAATAGAAGGATTATTGGACTAAGAATTGAACCTCCAAAGCACCTATTTTGAGAGGGACAATACTCATTTGTGTAATAAGCCATCCTAAGGTAGGGTCTTGGCCCTTAAAGAAAGCTTGGCTTTATCGTGGGTTCTAACTGTAGGTACAAAAGGAGACAGAACTTTTACAAGCCTGTTTCTGAGATGGAGTTTCTTCCTGTGTACTTGGAAGATGGCATGGTTAAATATCAAAGAGCAACTTGTCTACCAGCATAAGCATCAAAAGTACGATGCTCCCCCATCCTCAATAATGCCAAGATTTGAGGAGGGTTCTCCGCGGCAGATGGTCTGACAGACTAAAGCATTAGTTTGCTGAGCCTCCGTGCTTGCTAATTAATTCTTCAGTTTACTAGGATTTAAAACGATTGTTCAAAACAAGACATCCCTTAAAATAAATGCTAGGTGAAAGTCTCAACACGGTATTGATTATTAAGCTGGTTATTCTAAACAGCTGAGCGTTGTCATTAAATAACAGAATTGCCTTACCTGCCCTGGGGGTTCGATGAAGCTGTTACCAGTTTGTAAATTGCTTATCTACGGTTTTAATATTTGTGTTCTCCCTGATTGTATTTTTCACTTTTCCAGTTAAAACGGTAAACAGAATTCTATGGTAGATTTCGTTTTACAATTCAGATATATAATATCGTTGACATTTATTGCCGGGAAAGCATACTTTGCAGGACTGTGGCTTGGATACCCTGGGTATTGAGAATTAAAAGTTGTAAATTCTAGTTTTGACACAGCTGCTTACTGTGTTATCACATACATAACTTCTGTGTCTTCCTTCTTCCCTGAAAAATATAGAACTGAATACTGACCTATCTCATGCAGAGCGGTGAGAGTTAACTATCTATTACGAAGGATATCGAGATCATGTAATACTTCCCCTCTACAAAAGATTATACGAGGAAACCTCAGGCGTAAGATTTTTATTGTATAGAATTTTAAAAACGTATTGAAGAGTTTTTGGGGGGTGGGTTCTTTTTAAATTGGAATCCTAACATTGAAACTGGGTATGTGCAAATACAAACTATGCAACTATTTATTTAGAGCAGTCAAGGAAATCTTGAGAGCATTTTTGGTAATAAGACAGGCTCTCCACGTGTATATTTTTTTCCCTTAGAATAACGAGCACATTTTGAAAGATATAATAATTTGGACAGGTTGTTAAGCTATTGTTGTCATTTGAAAAAGGAGCACCAGAAACCAAAGGCCTGAGATCGAAAAGAATTCAAGGCACAACCAATTAAAAAAAAAAATGGCCTCAGACACACAGGACAAAAATAGGTTAGTGGGCGTGGGGAATGGGGGGGAGACATGTTGGTCAAAGGGTACAAAGTTTCAGTTAGACAAAAGAATAAGGTCTGAGCATCTATTGTACAGTATGGTGACTCTAGTTAATAATAATATACTGTATACTTCAACATTGCTAAACGAGTAGATTTTAAATATTCTCAACACAAAAAAGATAAGTATGTGAGGTGATGGATATGGTAATTAGCTTGATGTAATCATTCCACAATGTGTACATACAGAAAATATCACGTTGTACACTGTAAATATATGCATTTTTTTATTTGTCAATTTAAAAAGCAAATGAATTTTAATGGGGAAAAAATAGGTTAGTGGGTATAAATGAAGTCAAGATACATTCTCCTCTCCTTACTCCATTTTTGATGGTCAAGAGCATCTCTCTTTGGGAGAGATCTTCAGAGGACATTTGTAGAAACAGATTCTTGTATTTTCTTTATCTGGGAAAGTGGTAGGGGGAATGCAATGAGAATACCAAAGGTCTAATTGGAGCTAGAGAGGAAAATATCATCTTTGTTAAATGTAAAAGTTGATATAACTTTTATAGGTTTAATAAAACTTGTGTTCTAGCAATTTATGGGAACTATTAGAAAGTTGGGTTATCCACAAGCAACTCGCAAACTACGTGCTATTATTATGCTCTAAAACACTAAATTTGCTTCTTTACTATTCAACATTTTTTCATGTTTACTATATTTTGAACAAGAAGAAAACCTGATGCTTTAGAGTTTTATTGTACAGGATTCTTAAAATGCATTAAAGCGGCTTTTGGTTGGGTTCTTTTTATTTTGAAACTCTGTTATTGCAACTGGGTGTGTTTGCTGCTGTTTGCTTAAGTGTCAAACTTAGACCTGGCTTGTTTGATCACCTGTTGAAGGTCTTGCATCTACCTTGAACTTGACATGTCTAAAACTTGAATTTTTCATCTTTCCCTGAAACCTATTCTTCACCCAGGATTCCTATTTCTCAGAATAATATCACCATCCACCCAGTTGCCCAAGTCTGAAACCTAGAAATCATTCTCGAGGCCCATCTATCAACCCTACTGTATCAGGCCGAGCTCGATCAGAGAACAGAACCCCCAGAAAATCTGTGTATTTGCCTATATTACATATATCATAATCTATAGGTAAATATAAGCAGACATACATATATATATACACATACATACACACATATTGAAGGACTTGTTATGAGGATTTGATCTTACACAGTGTTATGGTTATACAGCCTCTGAAACGCTATTCTCTTTGTGTTTGACGTTGGAGCTTCAAGTCCTGTGGACAGGCAGTCAGGGAGGAAAGGTGGAGGTAAAGCCAAGGACAATGAAGGCCAGGCGCGGTGGCTCACGCCTATAATCCTAGCACCTTGGGAGGTTGGGGCAGGAGGATCGCTTGAGGCCAGGAGTTCAAGAACAGCCTGAGCAAGAGTGAGACCTGTGTGCCTGTCGTGTCCCTACTCAGGAGGCTGAGGCAGGAGGACTGATTGAGCCCAGGAGGTTGAGGTTGTAGTAAGCTACGATGACACCACTGCATTATAGCCTGGATGATAGAGTGAGACCCTGCAAAAAGAAAAGGAAAGAAAAGAAAGAAAGAGAGAGAGGGAGAAAGAGAGAGAAGGAAGGAAGGAAGGAAGGAAGGAAAGGAAGGAAGGAAGGAAGGAAGGAAGGAAGGAAGGAAGGAAGGAAGGAAAAGGAAAAGGAAAAGGAAAGAAGGGAAGAAGAAAGAAAGAAAAAGAGAGAGACAATGGGAATAGTTTGGAACCCATGAGCATGAGCTGGAGCCCCCAGGACAGCATGAAACCCATCAGGTCTTGTTGCCTCTGACCTTGGTGGTGTGGGTGCCCTGCCCAGCCAGAGCTCTGACACCTCAGCTGGACCAGGATTGGTAGAAGCTGCAGGAGGGTCCGGGGAGGATGGACCACCTGCAGGCCTGGCTGCTGCCTCGCACCAGCGGGGTGCCAGAGAGCTATAAAGTGGCTGTTACTTCCCTTCCCTCCTCCAAATCTCCCACCAGAATCTCTCGTGCGGCCCACCCCAGCAGGCATCGGGAAGGGAATTCTAGCACAGGGAGTTCAGCGCAGGCCAGGGACACATTAGAAAGCCACCACACCTGCCCTGAATCAGTCACCACGTCCTGATCATTCAACCCCTCGTCTCCCAGTTCTGTCTGCTTCTCTCGCCCCGCTAGAGTCTTCAGCATGGAGGAGAAAGCTCAGAGCGAGAGAATGCATGCATCACCTAAAGAGAATACATGAAATGAAAAAAAGGGCAATCAGGGAAGAAGCCAAGGTAGATTATCCAATGGAGATGGAGACAGAGAGAATAAGCAGACATCATATATGAGAAAAATATGATACAGCTAAAGCACGAATAGTTTAGACATTTGACGTAATTTTTTAAGAAGTCTCTGAATGTATTTAATAATTAGCATATGTATGTCTCAGATTTTCCTCTGCTGCTTTTTGCAAGATTTGGATGTATGTCTGAAAACTTCTAACGATATCATATATTTGCACCACCTTGATCTTCTCTCCAGACTGTAAAAGATGCAGGATGCAAATGTGGTGGATGGAAGTAGAACAGGAGATTAAATTCAAGTAATTTTTATCTATCCTTTTTTTTTTTTTTTCATATTCACCACCACTTGCTACATAATAAAGGCCTTAAATTTACTACCCTTTTTAAAGTGGGATTTAAATAGATCTAAGCTGACCACTTCCGGGTCAAAGAATGTCCCATATATTTCTGTGGGTGATACCGTAAGGTAAATCGGCCTAAGTACTCTGACATTAGCTTAGTAATGTCTTTTGTTTTTATTTCCAATATCCTTCCTGACAATTTTTTGGATATTTTTAGCTTCATACTGAGCTATAGCAAAAGATTTCCAGACCACTGATTTTCAAATTGCAAATCGTGACCCATTAGTGGGCCGTGAGATCAATGTAGTCAGCCATGTAGTCTTTAAAAAACTTCAGTGAAATAGAAGAGAAAATATTACCGTGTATCACACGCAGAAAGACTAAGGATGGGCCAGGCACAGTGGCTCACATCTGTAATCACAGCATTTTGGGAGGCTGAGGCAGGAGGACGGCTTGAGGCCAGGAACAAGCCTACGCAACATAGCAAAACCCCATTGCTACCAAAAACTTAGGCAGGTGTGGTGTTGTATGCCTATAGTCCCAGCTACTCAGGAGGCTGAGGCGGGAGGATAGATTGAGCCCCCTAGGAGTTTGAGGCTGCAGTGAGTTGTGATTGTACCACTGCACTCCAGCCTGGGTGACAGAGTAAGACCCCGTCTCTTAAAAAAAAAAAAAAAAAAGAGTAAGTTTGCTTTGTGAATATTTTGTTTCAGTTGAGTGTTGGGTGCCTGCGTGTTTGTTCATGTATGTGTACATGGAGGTGTGTATATGTGTGTATATGAGTACCGGCTTAGGACAATAAAGTTTCTTACTGTAGATTGTGGTAAAAAAAAAAAAAAAAAAACAAAACTTGATTTTCAGAAACCCTGGCCCAATCACCTTTGGGTTGATAACATGCTCACTTAGATTCCATCACACTGTGAAATCTTTTTTTTTTTTCCATCTTGGTAATCCCAGAATTTAGCATAGAACCTTGTATGGGGCAGACATTTAGCAAATGCTCATAGAATAAAAGAGTAAATGAACATATGAGTATTAGTGTAGTATGGGTTAATTTTCCCTGAACTCATTATCGTACATTTGCTGATGTTCAGGATAGGCTGTGACACAGGCAGGAAATAAGGACAAGAAATCAACTCGGTCCCTCCAGGAGCTTTAAAAAAGGAAACCTGATTTAGACAGAAACAATTATTATGCATTTCAGCCACTCGACTGGGCAGAGAATGCCTGAAACCCTAAATGAAAATGCTATGTATAGCACCTTTATAAAGTTTTGAAATATTATCACACAGCCATTATCTTGTTCATTCTGTTCATAGGAAACGCCTCAGCTGTTTTAAAAAAATTCTTTGTTCTGTTAAGAAACAATTTATCCTGATTCTTATGCTTCCATATAAAACGGTTCAGCTTAGTAAAATATCTGATGATGGTTAGGGAAAACAAAGTCAGAGATTTTAATACATTTTTTTTCTCTTTCCTAATGAACAACACTGCAGAGATGGCATTTCTTAGACACCTAGGTCATGAGACTTTCTCCAGTGACACCTTCCCGGTGCGAGCTGTTCTCTCTGGAATGAGCTAAGTTTAGTCGGGTTCTCAGATGGAACCTGAACGCAGAGAAACTCGCAGCTAATAGAAATAGAAAACAGCAGATGAATCCCACACCCCGGCAAAGAGCAACTCAAATCACTGGTGCAACATCCTGAGAAATTGAACCTGCCACCTCCTTGCACCTGGGGGAAAATGTCAAATGTCCTCTGTTGCAGTAACTGAACAGCTTGTGCAATTTTATCAATAGAGAAAATCTGCAACAGATTTTTTTCCCCTAGTTTATTTTCTTTTCCTACTTTTTTCCTGTCAGCTATTTAAGTGCATTCATTGTATGACGGTGCATGGTCAGAGTTAAGCGATGGAAGAAACCACTTTTCATCCAAACTCTAAACGATAGCAGAGGCTCTCACAATTTGAAATTACGCAGCCTCACGAATAGCTGCTCACATACTCTAACTGAAAAGTACCATTTTGTGCTAGGAGAATAAATAATTTCATCTAAATGTGTTTACGTGATCGTAGTATCTCCAGGGTGAAAGGTCTTCTAGACCACTACTAAGTATTGGCCCAGCAGTAATTGGTGCTGGCCTCAGAGGAAGTTCTTGTGGTTCACAGTCAAATGAGAACTCTTGAAGACAATGCAGTCAGTTCTTCAATAAGCTAAATGGTTATGCAGATGCTCCTTGACTTACGATGGTTTCCATCCTGATAAACCCATTGTGAGTTGAAAATATTTTAAGTTGAAAATGCATTTAATACACTCAACCGGCTGAACATTATAAGACAGCCTCGCCTGCCTTAAACATGCTCAAAGCACTTATGTTAGCCTAGAGTTGGGCAAAATCATCTAACACAAAGCCTGTTTTATAATAAAGTGTTGAATAACTCATGCAATTTACTGAAAACTGTACAGAAAGTGAAAAACAGAATAGTTGTATGGGTATTCAAAGTAAGATTTCTACTGAATGGGTATCGCTTTCACATCATTGTAAACGAACCATCATGAATCAGGGACTGCCTGTATTTGCAGGACTGTTCTGGATCTCGAAATTAGAGCTATCCCGCTTTTTTGGTGTTAAGATAACCCCTTCGTTTTTTTAAAATGAGATTATGGTGATGGTTGAATTTTTTTTTAACTTGGGGAGAAAGTTGGGAGCACTGAAATTGGGGGAGAAGGTTGGGAACTACTGTTCTAGCTCAAGTCTCTATTTAGCATTTGAATCCCCTCCTCAGTTCTTCTTCCAGGCTTTGCCAGGAACAGGGAACATGCCGTCTCCTGGAGAGCGCGCATATGCAGAGAACACTCTCAGAATGCTCTTTCATGTCTCTTAGAACATTCGAGTGCTCTCTCTTCCATCGAGGAGTCTCTCTCTAGAAATCCCCCTGATGGTTCTATTACAAATGTGGTACCTGGGAGGAGGTAATTAACCAGAAAATATACGGAACTGTTTCATTTTTCTGTGAGCCTTTTTCAGATATATTCTAGATGATTCTAATGATCCCCTTTATAGTATGTGCATTATAAAGAATATTGTTAAAATGAAAAGATCTTTGTTGAACCAAATTCCTTCCTTCCCCTTCTAATGATGTTTTCAGTTTTGAACGATTCATCCAATGGAATGAATTCCCAGCAGGACAAAATTGAAGCGTATTTGGAGTTTATTACAATAGTATTAACTGGTGCTTGGGAAAATATTAACAGGTTGACAATGATTTAAAGTGGTCATCCTCTGAACTGTGACCTTTAATCTTGACAGCTCATGCCATTTCATAGCCACTGTGAAATTATGATCATAGTTACTAATCCCTTACATTGTAGAGTATTCTACAGTTTACAAAGCTAGTTCACATTATGATGTCACTTAATCCTTATGAGAATCCTGTGATAAAAGGCAGTGTTTTTCACCTTTATTTTGGAGATGGTGAACTAGAGCTCAAAAATAGTACGTGGCTTGCTTATGCTCCAAAACCTTGCAAGCAGCAGGGCCAGGGTTCGATCCTAGGTCTCCTGATTCCAAATCCATAGCTTTCCCCTCAAGCCAGGAGCTTTCCCCTCTCTCCAGGTACAAGAAGTAATATTTTTCCTCTTCCTTTCAAGTTTACTAACAGCTGATGTTAAATCCACTACAGAGAAGGTGCATCAAAGAATACCTGATCAATGGTGAATCCCTGGTAAACAGACTTGTAAGGTCAATTTGTTCTGTCTAAATAAAGTCAGACAAACAATAAGATCAGCTTCTACTGTTCTGTGTACACACGAGCCCTCAGTCAATAACGTTGACAGACGGCTGCGACAAAGTTAGCACACAAAACTTAAATGATAACCAGAAAGTCGTGATACTTCTGACTTGGTACGAACCCAAAAGCATCTCACAAAAAATTCCGGAGATATGTGTGCATGTGTGTGTGTGTGTGTGTGTACATATATATTTATATTTACATTTGTGTGTGTGTATATATATACATTAGTGACACATACAATTTCTCCCAACTCAGCTTATGATTTTGAGTGACCAACCCCAAATAAGCTTTTTCTCTCACATTTTTTTCTTTCACACGAGAGATCCGTTCAGAATAGTAATAGCAATTAGTATTCTGTAAGCAGCCACCCATCTTCAGCTGCAATGGCAGAATCCAAACAGCCTAAGCCAGAATCCATATGACAGGAGCTCAGTTCTTTTTATTTATTTATTCTAAACACATGTGGTCTCTGCAACTCAGTGGCTTGGGATGGTGATTATAAGGGCAGGATGACAATTTCTGCAGAGGAAAATGGTTATTTGCGTAGCTAAAGTTTAAGGCTGCCCCGTAGAACGACTGTGAAATATACAATTAGCTTATGCTTTTTACCTGCTGGTTCTAGCAAGTCAAGCTACGTTCAACAGTTTCTCAAGGACAAGGGAGAATTCGTGTTGGCTTTCTCTCAAGAAGCTAAACTCCAAATAGACAAGAGAAACAAAAGCAAGAGCAGGACCAATAGATAAAAGAGCCCTTGTTAGTGGACTAAAGCGGTTGCCACAAATAGGACAGCGGAAGGAGAGTTGGGAGGGGGAGGAGTGAAGCAAGGTCAAAGAAGGATGATATCAATAGAATATCTCCAAATAGCACAGAATGCAGCAAGAAGTAGCAGCAGATGTCAGTCCAGCCCAATGTCAACCCCCGTGGAGCTATGTAGAAAGACTTGGAAAGAAACAGCATCGCTGCAGTTGGTATTAGGAGTAAAGAGACAGCAGATGATACCTTTCTCCCCATGAATCGAAAGCCACGACTTGCCACTGGCCACAGCCCTCGCCTCCTTTCTGACTGCCCCCTCTTCAAACTTCCAGTTTTTTTTCTCTTTATTTCACATCTTTACTCCCTTCCTTTCCTTTGGATTCCTTTTCTTATTCCAGACTCTCTGCCTGCCAATTCTGATTCCGATCCTCACCCCACTGGCTGTTCCTCGCCTATGCCACCAGGTACCCCCGGTTCCAGATGCTTACTCTGGCCTCAGCCACGTTCCGGGACTGATGATGCGTATCTAGGAGAATATATTTGCTGCGGCACTCAAAAAATTCCCATCGTGATTTTAGACATTACTGGCATGGATCGACTTTCATAACTGTGGAGGAAAGCCAAAAATGTATAAAGGAAGTCTGTTTTCAGAGTTCATCTCCCTTAATTTTAGTGAATGGATGTGGGTGTGTTGAAAACTTAAGTTTCTTAAGAACTGCCTAAATTTCATAATTATTTCATTTTCATCCGCTCACAGATGGCTTTGCCCTGGGTGTAAAAATTGAAGAGCCAATATAAAATGATGCTACCTTTACTCTGGCAGTTAAATTTTAAATTTCAAACGTTGGTTTTTCAGAACCTTGGAGAGCATCAAGCTCAGCCCTCCGTTTCCCTCCCTGGAGCCAGCTCAAGTGTAGGCTGATTTCTCCTGTAAAAATGTGGAATAAGAAGTAATGAGATAAGTTGACAGGGAGGCTCGTAAATCCGTAACAGAAATGTCTTCCTCAGTGACCTATTTTTGTAGTTTAAGTTTCCGTTGTACAGTGTCGTGTAGGGCTTAAGAGGATGGATGCAGAGACAGTTAAGACATGGTTCAAAGACAGATTTCTGCCAATCCCTAGTTATATAACCTTGGGCAAGCTGAGTTCCCTGAGCCTTAGCTCTTCTCATCTGTAAAATGGAGCCTCAGATAGTAGCTACTTCACGGGGTGGAAGTTCTGATTGCATGAGATAATGTCTGTAAAACCTTTAACACTTAGCAAGCACTCACTGCTTTCAAATGAGTAGTTTCTGACCTAGTTGGCAATAGCTGTAGTCACCAGCAGTTGGGGGATTGGAGCTCTTTAGATTTGTCTTCTTGCTGTGGGCGGGGGTGAGGGAAGATCTGGAACCCCACGGGAGATAACACGCCCAGGAAGTAAGCCTACTCTTACCTTGCCAGTTTCAGCTTCTCGTTCTGGAGTGGGGGCTCCCCTCGAACTCATACCCTCTGCACAACTTCCATGTGAGTGTGGTTTCCCTGTTCGTACATGTCGACAGTGTTATCAATTCTTGATAGGGTTTTCCTGTTTTTCCTTCTGCCCTTCCCAGAGACCAATGGAGCATACCTTCATTTGTTCATTTCACATATGTTAATTAAACAACGACTTAGTGCTAGGTTTTGTGCTAAATGCTGGAGATACGGTGATGAACGAAATGACGCGGTCTTTTTCTTCTTAGGAAGAGAATTTTCACCATGGGAATCTTGGTGCAAATTGGAGCCCACCTCTCACCATTGAGAAGCTAAAGGGATCAGACTACTCAATTTTTTGTCTTCCTTGCAGCTAGCGCCCAGGCACGGGACCTAGACTCAGTCAATTAGACTCACTTGCCTTAGACTTCTGATCTGGACCTCGTGATCCAAAGAAGCAGGAAAAGCGAAAGAGTCTTTCTGGTGGCAGCAGTGGTAGCTGCAACTTCCAGAGGCTCCAGGAGCAATGGTGCTGCCCTCAATGTCCAGCACTCAATGCCGGCATTGTTGGGGCCGGTGGGGATGGGGAACTTGCGGCCTCAAGGCCACATGTGACCCTCCAGATTCCCAAGTGTGGCCCCTTGACCGAATCCAAACTTCCCAAAACAAATCCCTCTATTTAAATAGCCTTTGTTCAGATTAACCTATTTTGCATAACTAACCACCAAACCAAAGAAAAAAAAAAAAGCTTGATTACTAAAAGCCCTAATACGGACAAACAAAACTAGAGCATGGAGACTTAAACAGCCGCAGGAATGGGTTGCTTGGAATCAAAGTCCTGGCCTATTGCCCACGTGAAGGTGTTTCTAATAGGAAAGGTAATTTATTCTCTAGGGCAGGGAGAAGGAATGTGGAACAGTGTTCACAACAGAACCAAACACTGAGAAGGAGAATGGCAAGTGGTTTTTTAAAAAAGTGAGAGACTTCAGAATACAATCACGTAAACTAGGAAGGGGTGCTAAGCACTAAGTTCTGGGGGGAAAGGGTTTCCATTTAATCAAGAAACTGGTTTCAAGGGCTTTGCTCAACAAGAAACTCCCTTCTAAAGTCAACAGCTGTTTGGGGGTCTTTGACAAAATTCTATTATCGAGGGAAAAAAAAAAAAGAAGTTGCAGGTCAAAATTGTGTAGGAATAATTGTGGTGGCTTACAGTTTTTACCTTTGAGCACCAGCAAATTATCTGGTACTTCACTGAACAAAATGTCTTAGTAGTTTTGGTACAGTCGGGCTTTAGACTATCACTTGGCCTCTTATCTAGATTTATTTGAAGTTGTCATAATGTTTATTAAAATTACTAATGGAAAATCACCTACAATGAAGGATGTGTGTCTGTGTATTTAACTACAGCAATTGGTTCTCATTATCCTGAAATTCTAAAAAAAAAAAAAAAAAAAAGAGTTTTTCAAAGGGTGAAGCCACTGGTTTGAAATATCGCTTTTCCTGTTTTCGTGAACATTTTCATGTCATTGAAACTGGGTAAGAATGCCATTACACTTTCATTTGCCACTTCTCATCAACGTTTAGATTCCTATTTTCTTTTTTATGTTATCATCTCTTGATCTTTTTATTCTCTTTATATTGAGCTCTCTTTTATCCAGATGCTATCTCTTTTACTCCAAAGCTCATTTCTTCCTTTATTCCTGTTATTTGACATTTTTTTTTTAGAAGTGTGGTTTGAAAATACACCCTCTTCTTTTAGACAAATTACTTTTCTCAAACACAAAAACTTCTTCAGGGTGGTGATCTGTCAAAATAGCGTGCAGGAGGTAAAAGCGCCGAGGCTGTTATTTATCAATGGGAACCGTGTGTCGACTTGTGTAGAAAGATTTGAAAATTACCCCTAAAGAACAGCGGGAGTCTAAGCTGAATACAGATAGGAAACCAAGTCAGTGTGATTGCTGCGGAAAGGATTCATTCAAATGCGATGCTGGCAAGAAAGAAAAAAAAATTTTTTTCATGGCATAAAGAAATACTTGGTAAATTCTCCTTGTTTGCACAACCCATTCTGTGAAGTGTATGGATTAAAAAAAAAAATCTTCATCATGTCTGACATTAAATACCATAAAATAAGATGAAATGGGAGCTCCGTAAGTTTCCTTGCAACTCTTAAGTGCTTGTTTTTTTTTTTTTTTAGGGGATTTGCTATATTGGCAAATGAAAATCATACCATAGAGAGAGTCTGCTATGTGGCCAATACTCTAAGTCTGTTGTCCCATCCAGCTGTCACAGCCTGTGAGGTAGAAAACGTTACCCTTGTGTACAGCTAAGGACATTGAGGCTCAGAGATACTGCATAAATGGCCAACATACACTGCTAGGAAGGAATGCAATAGAGACTTGACCCCAGGCAGGACGACCTCCCTCTAAAATCCGTACTCTTCCTGGCTTACATTTATTTTAATTAATTAATCCATTTATTTATTTTTTATTTATTTAGAGATAGGGTCTTGCTCTGTCACCCAGGCTGAAGTGCGGTGGTATGAGCATAGCTCACTGCAATCTCAAACTCCTGGGCTCAAGTGATTCTCCCACCTCAGCCTCCCAAGAAGCTAGGACGATAGGCACGTGTCACCACAACTGGGTAATTAAAAAAAAATTTTTTTTTTTAGAGATGGGATCTTGCTGTGTTGCCCAGGCTGGTCTCAAACTCCTGGCCTCAAGAGATCCTCCCACCTTGTCCTCTCAAAGTGCTAGGATTACAAGCATGAGTCATCATGCCTGGCCTGGAATTTATTTTAATAAACGGACCCTGCATTTAGTTTCTATTTGCAAAAAGGCATTTCTATTTGTGTAGGCAGTGTTCTTTTCTGTGACTTACACTGAATTCCAGCTTCATCTTTGTGTCATCAGGAGAACGCATTTGTAAGACCAACCCCGAATCATCTCCGCAGTGGTGGTGGTGTGAGAAAGTGAAGGCTTCACGGGGGGTAAACTGAGTGAGCACTTCCTACGAGGTGGGAGAGTTCCAAGAGATGAACTTGCATTATTTTAATTACTCTTCAAAAGAGTATTAAATGGTTGGTTAAGCATTTATTCATTCAATACGTTTTTATTGATCTGTTATGTGGTCCATGAATGACACAGACAAGATCCTTGCCCCCAGGGCGCTCACTGTCTAGTGGGGGAGACACCCAAGAAACAAGCAGGAAGGATGGAAGCGTGAGTCGCAGGTTGGAAAATACGCTGTCGATGACATTTGAACAGACAGGCCCAGAGGGTAAGGAAGTGAAAGCCACGTGAGAACTGGGAGAGGCCAAGGGAATCAGCCATGAGTGCAATGACGGTGAAAGGAGAGCATGTCTGGAGTGTTCAGGGACAGAAAGAAGTCCTGTAAGTCTAAGCGGAGTGATCAGGGCCAGAGCAGGCTGCCAGGGGGTGGACTGAGAGGTTGGCAGGTGTAACTTACAGAACTTGGTACTAGCGGTTGAGAGAAAGGGAGGAAGGAATGAAGAACTCCTAAGTTTTGTTGTAAAGCAACTGAATGGATGATGGAACCATCTCCTCAGATACGAGTGACTAAGGGAGCAACAGGTTTGGGGAAGAAAATCCAGAACTCTGTTTCAGATATATTAACTTTGAGATATTTATTAGACACTCAACTAGAGCTGATGGGAAGCAGTTGGCTGTGTGAATCTGGAGCTTGGGGGTGGGGGGAGACTGACAGTGAAATAGCAAAAGGTAAAAAAAAAAAAAAAAGAGAGATAAGTTTATCATGTTGTAATACGTATGGGAATGTATGGGTCGTCAACTACTGTATTAGCAGTGGGTCTAATAACTGCTGCGATGTTGAAATTGTGATGAAGCATAAATGCTTTTTGGAGATATCTGCAACACTGTAGTATAATATCAAAACATCCGTGCTGGCCAGGCTTGGTGGCTCACCCCTGTAATCCTAGCACTCTGGGAGGCCGAGGCAGGAGGATCGTTTGAGCTCAGGATTTCGAGACCAGCCTGAGCAAGAGCGAGACCCCGTCCCTACTAAAAATAGAAAGAAATTAGCTGGACAACTAAAAATATATAGAGAAAAATTAGCCGGACATGGTGGCGCATGCCCGTAGTTCCAGCTACTTGGGAGGCTGAGGCAGGAGGATTGCTTGAGCCCAGGAGTTTGAGGTTGCTCTGAGCTAGGCTGATGCCACGGCACTCTAGCCCGGGCAACAGAGTGAGACTCTGTCTCAAAAAAAAAAAAAAAAAGAAAAAAAAAAAAGAAAAGAAAAGAAAAGAAAGGTAACTACCAAATTAAAAAAAAAACAAAAACCAAGAACATCAGTGCTTTCTTTTCCTGATAGAGGTAAAAGTCTTATTAATACGACAGTGGTTTGTTGGATTAGTGAAAATAGAGATGTAATTTTTTTCCCATTTAAGTTAACAAAACTTTGGAATTCTCTCCATGAACTCCTCATGCATCTGTGGACCCCAGGTTAAAAATCTGTGTTTTGTAAGAGCAAGGCAAGAGACTTCTTCCATTGTAACTGGGGCAATAGAAAAGATGGGTACTGACAGATGCCAGTTATAGATTGAGTGGCTTCTGGTTTCTCTAAGAAGGCGAGGTTATCAGCTGGGAGTAGGGAGGTGGGAGGAATAAAACACTCAGCTCTGATAGAGGGAAGCCAACTTTTGGGGAAGAACAGTAGGTTTGCCGCGTCACATAGGACTGCCAGTAAGCACATACGTGGGTTCAGAGGGCAGTCAGCTGTGGTTTGACCCCAGCCTCTCATTTCTCACTGTGTGACCTAGAAAACGCTACTTGATGTCTATGTGCTTGCATGTCCTCATCTTTAGAATCAGGATAATAAGTGTACCTACAACATAGAGTTGTAGTCAGATTTAAAAACATTAATACAAATAAAAAGCTTGAATTGTGCTTGAGATAAGCGAAGTGTACCCTAAATGCAAATCTTATTTTTAATACCAGGGTCGCAGCGGTAGTTATGGAAATGAGCGCATGGATTCCAAAGATACGAACCAGGGAGAAGCGGCAAGTCTTGGAGATTAATTTGAGAGGCGGGACGGAGAGGAAGGAGTCAAGACTGATTTGTTTGAGTAACAAGGTAGTGGTGCCATGTGTTGTCAAGGAGAAGAGTGGCAGAGCAGGTTTCTGCTACAAGATGGGGAAGAAAATGAAAAAGAGTTGTGCATTTGCCCAATCAGCCATCAGATGGACAAACCATGGACTCTAGGACCCAAAACCATAGCCTGTGTGTGCATAGCTGTGGCTTTGGAGTTTCTTTTAATGGATTCATTGGAAGCACACTCTTCATTTGTTTTCTTTTTCTTATTCTAGTCCATCTCTGTCCAGGTGAGACATGAGGAAACCAAACATTGATTTTGAAAGATTAACGACTTGAGGATGCCAGTTATCATTTACCGACAATCCCTTCTTGAATTTTCCCTTCTTTTCCTAACCTCTTCTTCTCATTTCTCCCTCATTGTCCTTAAGGTGTTAATTTATCTACTTTTAACAGAATTAAAGGTCATTTTCAATAAATACAATGGAGACTCCATAGGCGCAGGGAGTGTGTCTGTTTCATTCATGACTGTTTCCTTCGTACTTACAACAGTATTTTTGTCTATCCAATTAACAGGGTTCCTAAAAAAGATTAAAAAGTAAAAATTAGGCAGAAGGGGAAGAAATTATATAGACTAAGACCCAAAGCCAAGTGTCCAGGATTATTCTCACACTTAAAAAAAGTTAGAATTGTTTGTCAAGTGAAATATCACCTCAATGTATATTGTAAATGAGGGGATCCTGAAGATTTAAAACAGAATATTAATAATCTAGACCATGTGCTTTTTCAACCTCACCCATATTGAGAAATAATTTTATCCAAACTCAAATGAATTTTTAATATTAGTGTCATGATCAAATGGAGCTACTTTGTTGAGTCGTCCCCAACATTTCTTTCAGAGCATATTGTGTCTTTTCGTCCGATTTATTTAGGATAGAGCAGTTTTTGGATCTATGTATGTATGATGTAGTCACTGGAATTTTATCTCAAGACAGATATCATTTACACAAGATCAGACCGTTGGTTTCAAAAAGTGAGTTCTGTAGGTATATGTTATGGATTAAATTATGTCCCCCCAAAAGATATGCTGAAGCCCTAATCCCTGCTCCCTCAGCATGTGACCTTCCTTGGAGGAGGGTCCTTGCAGTTGTAATTAGTTAAGATGAGGTCATACTGTAGTAGAATAGGCCCTTAATTCAATATGACTGGTGTCCTTATGAGAAAAGCAGAGAAACGCACGAGGAAATGACTGTCACGTGGTGACGAAGGCAGAGATTGAAATGAAGCATCTACAAGCAGAGGAGTGCCAAGGACTGCCAAGAACACCAGAAGCTAGAGGAGGCAAGGAAGGGTCCTCCGCTGTGGGTTTCAGGGGAGCCTGGCCTTGCCAACACCCTAATCAGATTTCTAGCCTCCTCAATCTTGAGAAGGTACATTTCTGTGTTTTTAAGCCACTCAGTTTGTGGTACTTTGTTACAACAGTCCTGGGAAACAAATATCAGTATATATTTGTGTGATCTTTATATTATCATTTATTTTATTGCTTTTTAGAAAATGCCCTTTAAAAAGCTTATTTCGAAGGCATCCAGAAACTTCCAATGGTGAGGTCCTACCTCCAAAAACAGAGATTTATTTTTGCTGATGATATGATATGATATCTAGAAAACCCCAAGGATTCAACCAAGAGACTCCTGGAACTGATAAATGAATTCAGTAGCGTCTCAGGATACAAAATCAATACACACAAATCACAGGCATTCATATATGCCAATAACAGTCAAACTCAGAACCAAATCAAAGACTCAATACCCTTCACAATAGCAACAAAGAAAATAAAGTACCTAGGAATACATTTAACTAAGGAGGTGAAAGACCTCTACAGGGAGAACTATGAAACACTGAGGAAGGAAATTGCAGAGCACGTAAACAGGTGGAAAACCATACCATGCTCATGGGTGGGAAGAATCAACATTGTTAAAATGTCTATACTACCAAAAGTGATCTACAGATTCAATGCAATCCCTATTAAATTACCAACATCATTTTTCACAGATATAGAAAAAATAATTTTATGCTTTGCATGGAACCAGAGAAGACCCCATTTAGCAAAAGAAATTTTAAGCAGTAAGAACAAAATGGGAGGTATTAATTTATCAGGCTTCAAACTATACTACAAGGCTGTGGTTATTAAAACTGCATGGTATTGGCCCAAGTGCAGGGACACAGATCAGTGGAACAGAACAGAAAATCCAGATATAAAACTATCCTCATATAGCCATCTAATCTTTGATAAAGCAGACAAAAACATACTCTGGGGAAAAGAATCCTTATTCAATAAATGGTGCTGGGAAAACTGGATAGTCACATGTAGAAGACTGAAACAGGACCCACACCTTTCATCTCTCACAAAAATCAAATCACGGTGGATAACAGACTTAAACTTTAGGTGTGAAACTATTAGAATTCTAGAAGAAAATGTTGGAAAGACTCTTATAGACATTGGCCTAGGCAAAGAATTTATGAAGAAGACCCCAAAAGCAATCACAGCAACAACAAAATAAATGGGACCTGATTAAATTAAAAGGCTTCTGCACAGCCAAAGAAACAGTCATGAGAGCAAACAGACAACCTACAGAATGGGAAAAAATTTTCGCATCTACATATCCGATAAAGGACTGATAACTAGAATCTATTTAGAACTCAGGAAAATCAGCAAGAAAAAAAATCAAACAACCCTATCAAAAAGTGGGCAAAGGACATGAATAGAAATTTTTCAAAAGAAGATAGAAGAATGGCCAAAAAACATATGAAAAAATGCTCAACATCGCTAATCATCAGGGAAATGCAAATCAAAACCACAATGAGATATCACTTAACTCCAGTGTGAATGGCCTTTATCAAAAAGTCCCAAAATAATACACGTTGGCGTGGATGCGGAGAGACAGGAACACTCATACACTGCTGGTGGGACTGCAAACTAGTGCAACCGCTGTGGAAAGCAATATGGAGATACCTCAAACAGATACAAGCAGACCTACCATTTGATCCAGCAATCCCATTATTGGGCATCTACCCAAAAGAACAAAAGGCATTCTGTAAAAAAAAAGACATCTGCACCCAAATGTTTATAGCAGCACAATTCATAATTGCAAAGATGTGGAAACAACCCAAATGCCCATCAATACATGAGTGGATTAGTAAAATGTGGTATATGTATACCATGGAGTATTACTCAGCTATAGGAAATAACGGTGATATAGAATCTCTTATGTTCTCCTGGATAGAGTTGGAACCATTCTACTAAGTGAAGTATCCCAAGAACAGAAAAATAAGCACCATATGTACTCACCAGCAAATTGGTTTCCCTGATCATCACCTAATTGTGCACATTTGGGAGTAACACCAATTTGGTGTTGGACAGATGTGGGGGGAGAGGGGATGGGTGTATACCTACATAATGAGTGTGATGTGCACTGTCTGGGGAATGGACACACTTGAAGCTCTGACTCAGGGGAGTCGGGGGGCATGGGAAATATACATAACCTAAATTTTTATACCTCCATAATACGCTGAAATAAAAAAAAAAAAAAGACTTAAATTGCATCCCAAACCAGCTTTGATTGAGGTGGTGTCAGACTGCGTCTTTCCTCAATAGTACTTTGCGGTTCAAAGTAATTTGTTCAATACCTTGTAATGTGAGGGAGTTTTTAAGGGCTCAAATACAAGAAGAATTCTTCTTTCCTGGGGGTTCATTGTGGAGGAGGGTGAAATGTCCACATATTTGGCATGTTTGGTAGAACAAGTAAAAGCAGAGTTCTCTGGTGGAAAGGGGGGCTGGTCTCTGAGCCCCTCAGCAGCTGTGGGGAGCTCAGCTTAAACACCACCACTCTGGAGGGCTTCTATCCGGGAAGTCAGTACACAAAGATATTACATAACATAAAAAAAATCTGCAGCAAAGGATTTATAGGAAAGGGAGTCTTCCTATGATCACTTCATTTTAAGACCAGAAGAAAGTCCAGAGTAAAACGCAAAAACATAATTCAGTAAAGGCATTTCTGTGGAGCGCCCATTGAATGAGGTTTTGCAGAGCTAATGGTCTACCTGCCGTGCGGTAATATCACACTAAGCATACCAACGGGAGCAAGCCTCTTGGACGGTCTTCTTTGAATGTCACTTCGCTTGGATGGGCATTTGCCAAGCGCTGAGTAACAACACTTTTCAGTTAAATTCCCTGGTGAGAATCTAAGATCTGTGTACTCCGTGTTGTTGACTGAAAGCCGTGCTCACGCTTGGGTACCAGACACCCATGTGGCAAGACTCACATTCCATTACGAAAGTCACAAAGCCTGATGAGTCTTCTCGCCTACTCACCTACTGTCCCACCTTTGAGTCAGAGGCTACTCTCATTTTACCATTAAGGGGAAAGAAAGAGATTTGGTTTTTTCCTTAAAAATAAGCGTTTTGCTTTTCTTTAGTACTCATATAATACGTATTCATTGAGGATACATTAGAAAATATGAAAAAACAGGAGAACATGTAACTCATTCACAACCATCAAACATTAAGCAGAGTTAACACTTCATATACCCTTCCAGTGATGGTTCTATACGTTTGTGTGTTTTTTTCCAAAAATCCACTGTGATATGCACACTCTTTTAAAGTTTGCTCTGTTTCCGTTATCAATACATTATTAATGGTTTTCCTTTGTGTGGATTAGCATAACTTACTAAGCAGTCTCTTACTGATAGACATTTATTTCTGTTTCCATTCTTTTGGTATTATAAATAATATATTGACTCTTCTATCCAAATTATTTGGCACACTTTACATTATTACCTTAAGATAAAACTCTACAAGTAGAACTGTTAGGTCAAAAATATACATTTTTTAAGGCTGTTGATAAGTATTTCCCAATCATCTCTTACAAGGGTGGCCCAATTTGCACTCCCACTTGCAATATAGGAGATGGAATATTCTGTATGATTAGGTGTTCTCTTTTTCTCCCCCAGTATGGGGGTAAAATTGAGCATCCCTTTGGGGTTTAATTTCATTTCTTTAATCACTAATGAAGCTGAAACTCCCTCCCCCACCCCGCCCCGCCCGGCCCCAATATATTCAGCACAGTTTTCTAACTACTATGCTCCAAAATCTTAACAAATCTGCCAGGACTTTCTGGATGTTGTTAACTGCCTTGTTTTCTGAATTATTATATTATTCCCAGGTACATAGCGTACTATTTCAGGCACTTTCCGAGATACCAAGGAGCTCACTTGTCACCTATGAATAAATCCCTACTGACCACCCTCCCTTCGTCCATCTCACTGAAAAATGGCTGAGACACACAATCCGTGCTTTTTACAAGCTTGGTTTTTAAACCTGCTTCTCTGGGGTAGAGACTCTTCCTCAACTCCTGTAGGGGAAACTGAGGCTGGCGGGGGTGGGAGCTCTCATTGAACCCGCACCCTCACAGAAGCAAGAGAACTTCCCTCGGGGCCAGGCTTTGCTGGTGCAAAACGCTTTGATAAACTGTGACTCGTCTCTTTCCATGTGACGGGCGTGCGAACTCCTCGCTGTCTCCAAATGAGGCGGCTGAGATGGAAACACACACGTGTTTATGTCGGGGTGACGCCCGATGCAGGTTACAGAGAAGTCCTGTACAAGTGACAGAAGCAACCTGTAGCTTCGTGGCAACGAATTTGTGCTCTGGAAGCCTGGTTCCACGTGCAGGGCCCTCTGGGCTCGCTTGTGCCTCAGTTTCCTCATCTGTGAAATGTACCTACTTCACAGGGTTGCTATGACATTTCAGTCGCTCCCCGTTAAGGCTCTCAAATCCTGGCTCATTGAAAGTGCCAAGAGAATGGAAAAGAGCGGGGAGCGGAGGAGGGAGGGTTTAGAAATGGGGGGAATCCTGCGTAGAACAGAGGCGAAGTGAGCAAGAACTGCTTGGAGGAAAAGACCAACTTGATCCGTCTTGTTTTTCTCTTTTCCCCATGAAGCCAGCACTTTTCTTTTCTTTGCTGACTTTCCCGCACCCCCCACCCCAGCCCCTTCTGCACGGGGGACCTCGAGGCTCGCACGCACGTGGAGCGGGGGGAGGTCGGGCGGGAGGAGCCGCGTCCCGTGGGCCCCATGCCGGCCCGGCCCGGGAGCTCAGGCGGTGCATTGTGCGAGCGAGCTGAATGGAGCCGAGACGTGTGCGCGCGGGCTTGCACGGATTAGTGGTGCTTTCCCATGAACTACAAAAGAATGCCCGAATCTGGGACATTTGTCATCAAGGGGCAGGCTGCTCAGGATGCAAGGTAACCAGAGCTTTCCCCGGACTGCTTCGGTCCTTTGGGGACGTGGGGTCAGCCTAATCCTTCCTGTTTATATTGTGAACGCGTAGGCAGCCAGGCTTAAGCTCTGCAGTGGTAAATAAGAATCGGGACACAGGCATTCCTAAACAGCTACGTCCTCTGGTTGCTTTTGCATTTTGTGTTTTCCTTTTTCTTTTTTTTTTGGAAGGGGCAGCGTTGCCTCGCATTATTCAGTCAAGAGCTGCCGCAGAAGAGCAGCCAAGGCTGCTTTCCCCTGTTTTATTTCTTCTTTCTGCATTCAGCCACTTTGCCCTCCTGTTACCGTGAGGATGGCCGAAGATTGTTGTCTCGTACCTGTCCAGACACGTCTGATTGAACAGTTAATTCTCAGAAATTGACAAGTTTATTATGGCGTCGGTAGAAGCCAGGAGGTAAGTTAATTGGCAAGACCCTACTAAAATTGACTCCATTCTCCCCCCAATTACACACGTTTCTCTTTCATTCAAATCTGATACCTCTCAGAACCTGGAATCTCGAATCTGCAATGTGTGCGATGCAAGGTTCCTCGTTGGCGAAGTTTAATGGTGTAACCCCATTCTCAGGCAAAGGAAAGAAAAACCGTCCTGGACTTGAGCCTTAAGCGAGAGCTCACAGAAGGGCCACGACGGTGGGATGGCAGGGAAATGACCCTGGACGTGAGTGTAAGGCTGGTGGCGGGCACCCCTCCCCTCCCTAGTGGAGAAAGAAGACGCCCAGGAGACCTGCCCAGAACAATGCCTGCAAGGCCCAGCCAAGTTACAGGACGACCACACCTGCATGGTTGGTCTCCGCATGATAAGGGTCTAGGTTCCTGGAGTCACACATACCACTGGCCCCTCCTATTTCTCAATACCCGCCCTAAAACTGCAACAAATTCCTTGCTCTCCCCACCATAAATCTTCCCGCCAAAGAAACCCCTACCCCCAGCCCTAAAAACATATATAAGCACACTCAAAACTTCTGGGCGACGCGACTTCCTGGGCGCCTCTCTCTCTCTCTCTCTCTCTCATCCCGTGAACCTCGCCCGGGAGCACCCCAATAAAGCCTCGTTGCTTACCCCTTTCAACTCTGCTCGTCTTTCTTTCTCTGGCGCTGGCCAATCCAAAAAACCTTACAATGAGAGCCCCTCAGAAAGGAGGAATGCAGAATGTTCTAGCAGACGCACCTGAGTACCAAAAGATCAGCTCTCCTAACCTTTTTATCCTCAAAAAACAGTGAACACGGTTTTCATGATTTGTTCATTTACTGATTCATTCCACAGTCACGGATGAATGACTAGAAGATTCTGAGCCTTGTGCTAGGGATAGGAAAGAGTAATATGGTGGAGGTCCTGCTTTGGAGGGGTGGGGAGGGGGCAGGGGGGAGGGTGCAGGGGGGAGGGCCAGGGAAGCACCCGGTTGCAGCTTGCCAAGTGCTAAGGTGCAGGTTACAGGCATATGCTGCTCAGGGGAACAGAGAGGGAGCGGGCAGGGTTAGGCAAGACTTCCAAGAGCAGGTGGCATTTGAAGAGGGTGTCACCAACAGGTTCCCAATATGCCCATGCTTTGGAATGACTTAGGGAAGGGACAAGAATTCACGTTCCCTGTCTCCCCTCCCCTTCTGAGTTAGACTCTCTGAGAGTGTGGCAGGGAACCTGTATTTTAACAAGCTACTTAGCTGTTCCTATGGTGGTCCGCTGAGCCCATGGTCCCTTTTAAAGCCTGAATCACAGTGGCGGGTGGAGGAAGGTGGTTCGGGGCTCATGGAACAGCATGTGCAAAAGAAGAGAGGTGCGACAGACCTTATTTGGGCAATGGTGAGCAGCTAAACCATTTGTTCCAAAAGCACAGAGTTGGTATTTCTGCAACAACTACGTAGAAAGCCGTTACTTCTAGAATGTTTTTGTCCCCTTAGCCTGACATTTTTATTACCCTCCTAGAAACCAAGGGGTGACAAAAACATGTAGTATAGCGAAGTCCTCACTGAACGTCACTGCTAGGTTTTTGGAAACTGTGGCTTTAAGTGACACAATGTATCATAAAACCAGTTTTCCCACAGGTTAACGGATATAAACAAGAGTTAAGTTCCTATGGTATATTTCTGGTCACAAAAACATCACCAAACTTCTAAAGAAAGACCAAAACACTTCTCATATTAAACAGTGAAATAAATGTGTGCTATACACGCCCTTAAGAAGGATGAATCAAAACAAGTAAGATAATTATTTACCTGCTTATTCCAGTTGCAGATAGCCAGGGTCCATCCTGGCAGCCGAGGGCTCCGGCTGGGAAGAGCTATGGAGGAGCGCCCATCCCATCCCAGGGCGCACTCACACCTACACCCACACTCCAACCGGGACCGTGTAGACACGCCACTTCACCCAACGGGCACAGCTTTGGGATGTGGGAGGAAACCAGAGTCCCTGGGAACACCCATGGTGAGAACTTGCAAACTCCACAGACTGCGGCCCTGTTATGATTTGAGGACCCTGTTATACCTGATGGAGCCTCCTCCTTTAGCAACACCTGTGAGATAAAGCTCACGTGGGCACGCACGCACCTTCCCCGCCGCAATGCATCTAGCTAATATAATGAGAGACACTTGTTTTTCTGGGGATTGTGAACTATCTAATCCACAGTCTTAGCTAAAAGGCAAACTCTTATTTTTAAAAACTAGACTAATACATGAAAATTCCTAAGTAAATAATTATTTTGCAGATACATTATAAAACATGGCGAGCATAAAGGTTCTTCATTTAGTCGGCAGTCACAGAAAAAGCCTTCAAGATGCTTGTGGGAAAACTGGATTGTAAACAACTGACCCGTTCTATTTTAAGCCTTGTAACTAGCCCGTGATACGGAGTGTTGAAGGATAAGAATGAAGTGATTTATTAAATTTTCTCAACTAAGGAGATATTCAAACTTGATTTTCTGTTTCATAGTGAAAGCTTCAAGTCTTCTGACAAATACTACGGCAATATATGTCACCTCTGGTTGTTTTTCTCTTCCTTATCCTTAATTCACTGCTAAATGTTTTAAATAAGTCATTCCTTCTGTCTGCATTAACATTTAACTCCACACCTGCATGCAAAGATCTCCTTAAATCTAATCTTCCAGGGGGAAACGTTTGCTAATTTAATTAAGGGAACTTCTACTCCCTCTTCAGCTGTTAGGTTGAATAGCCCTTCCTCAGCAAAGCCTTTTCCAGTCCTTGGACCAACTAGGCTTTCCCGGATCCTGGCTTCCATTCCCATTTGCAATTCTTCTCCTGAGTTCCCCACTAAAATAGTGTGTATTTGTTTAATGTCTGTTTTTTTCACCCCCTTAAACTCCTGAGGACGGGGACCATATGCATCAATTTCAGCAGTGTATCCCCAGAATCTAGCACATAGTAATTGCTCAATAATATTTGTCAAATTAGTGAATACACGTGGATTTTCATAAATTGAAAATACTATCCTTCCATAGACCAATAACTTGTGTGTAGCAGACACAATTGCTGGTCTACTCATTCTCCAGTGCCCTTGTCCTCAGGGAAGAGGCCCCACCTCATTCCTGGGGTGAATCTTGACTGGTCCAAGCCATTCCCGCTGGTTTCATTCCCCCCTGCTAGTGATTGGTTAAACGTGGGCACGCCATACATTTCCCAATTCTGGCCAATTAGATGTGGAAGGAAGACTGCCGAATAGTGAGTGATCTGTGAAAGGACTTTTTGTTTTTCAAAAGAAAACATTGGAGAAACTCATTTTCCTACTTCTATATGTTATTGTATAAGGATAAGATGCTTGGAGCTACTGCAGCCATCTTGGGACCATGAGGCAATAATCCTGAAGACAAAACTCACTACACTTCACGGGAAAGCAGAAAGAAGGAAAGATTCTGGATCCCTGATTACACAGATCTGGGTCCAGTTACTGATTAACCCTACAACTGTTCCACCTCTAGTCTTGTTATATGAGGTAATAAATGCTCTATGGTTTAGGGTACATTTACTTGGGCTTTCTGTTCTTGTAACTGAAAGCACCCTAACAGATGTAGTCCTGGGAAGCACTGTGACATTAGTCTAGTGATAGGAGCAGAAAGAGTCTTATAATTTTTTTCTATAGGAGCCCAAGTAGAATTAGAGAAAAATCCTATTTGTTGCAATTTCATGGCTTCCATTTTGGGTCACGTGAACATACACAGAAGGCTGACATTTATTGAACACCTATTCTGTGCAAAGTGCTTTATTTTTATTAATGCCCGTAACAACTGTAGACCTACTTTACAGGTGAAAAACCTGAAGCACAGAGATTTCAAGGGCAAGGCCCTGCTAGTAAGTAGTAGAGCCAGGATTTGAAATCAGGTCCAAGTTCTTTTTAACAGTCGGTATGGCTCTCAACTGTCGGATTGTTGATATCTGTTGTATAGCATATCCATAAGCAGCTTGTTACTAATAACAAAGCACCAAAATTAAAAAGAAATGCACGAGGGCAGATTCAAGGCTATGCTTATATAATGTCACTCTCATGAACTTACATTCCAGTGTGTTCAGTTTCTGCTGTGGGAGGGAAAATGTTGGTGCTCTCTGCAGCCCCCAGAAAATCGTGCCCACCTACAGCCTACCTTATCTGTGCTGCAGCCCTAATGCGGGAGCAGGTATAGGAACAGGCGAGGCAGATGAAGGGTTTTGAGCCTGAATGTCTCAGGGGAAAGTATTGGGAACTGCAGCTATAGGGATGAGACACAGGGCTCTTCTTTGCCACTTTGTAAGTTAGGTGTTCTTGATTCCGCGCTCTCTAACTACAGGGGTTCTGGTATTATTGTGACTTTAAAAGTATAGCTGTTACATGGGTTAAAACTTATAGAACTACATACCAAAAAAAAAAAAAAAAGATAGTCAATTTTACTTTATGGAAAGAGAAAGCCAAACTGGGTCATTGCAAAGGGGTGTGTGCAACTCTATAAGTATGAATAATACCAGGCTTGCCAGGCTAGAATAGAACATAGTTGTCCTGCTGAGTCCAGACAGCAAGGCCTCCACCCTGAGAAATGTCTTTTTCCCCCCTTAGCTTGACACCACCAGTGACAAGTATCCAAGGACATGCAAGTCCTGGTCACAAATTAGAGCTCAGAAAACAAGTGGGAGGCCAGCAGCAGAGGAATGCTTGGAGTCTGGGGTATTGTCAAGTGGCAGGAAGTTAAAGAGAAGTAACTGGGCAATATAGCAAGACCCTATCTCTACAAAAAATAAATTAAAAAAAAATTAGCCAGCTGTGATGGTGTACACCTGTAGTCCCAGCTATTTGGGAGGCTGAGATAGGAGGATAGCTTGAGCCCAGGAGTTTGAGGCTACAGTGAGCTACGATGAGGCCACTGCACTCTAGCTGGAGCAAAACAGTAAGACTTTATCTCAAAAGAAGAAAAAAAAGTTTAAAATGGTAAATTTTAGGTTATGCATATTTTACCACAATTTTTAAAAATATTGGAAACAATGTATAACCCTCAAGTTTATATGATCTGGCTAAGATATCTTCCAAAGGGCAAAGAAGAGAGAGGCCATAGAGTAAGTTTAATGGGGCCACTGGCAGGTGTTGGTGGCCACACTCGGGCCTGGGGGTGGGAGTGGCGTCCCCTCCGCTGACCTGCCCTGGCAAGGCCAGCCTTGGTTAGTGGGGAGGTGCTGGTCATTCATGAGCTTTCACGGGGAACGACAATCGGGCTTCCAATCCCGCTGCCTCTTCTTACAGGGAGAATCTCCCTTCTTTGTCACCCAAGACACATCTGCATGTCTTTCCTTATTCTTTTCTGTTTTCCTTTTTATTATTTTTTTTAAGGAAACCAGCAGTTTCCTTGTAGTGTTCTGTTAGGGTTGGACAAGCAAGAGGAGCCAGAGTGTGGGAGTGTAGGTGTTTGCGCACGTCCCGCTTCAAGTCACGTCTGTCGCTGAGACCCGGTGTGGAGCTGGGCCCTGCCCCGGGGGAGGACAGAAGGCAGCTGCTGGTCAGTGTGACAGGAACCCTTCTTTCCAAGAAGACTGTGCCTGTGCGTGTGTGTGTGTGTGTGTGTGTGTGTGTGTGTTTCAACTAAATGCACCTGGTGTGGCTCATGGAAGATAAATGAGGAACGACACGTGCAGCTACGGGGCTTGCAGACTGCACAACCCAGTCCCAAGACCCTCAGTGTGTCCCGATCCCTGGCCTCCTGCCTTCCTCTCTGTTGCTGTCTCGAGCACTTGCCCAGGGAATTGACCTGCTGTCGGCAGCGCCGACCCCAGAGACTGAAGTCACAGCTTTCACAATATAGCCCTGAATAGCGGACCTGCAGGCAGTCTCACCTGCGCTTTTCATTTGTAGGCAAATAGACGTGGATGGGGAGATGTGCAAGTACAAGGTTATTCACACACGGGAGGTGACACGAGAGGACGCTCAGAGACAAACATAAGATAATTGACAGATGCTTGCAGAAGAAATATTACATACAACAGACCAACAGAAGAATAAAGAATAATAGAGAAATGCCTGGAAAGACATAAAGGAAACCAAGTTGGAATATAACGTCCCATCTGGAGTGCAGCCAGTTCGCATGGGCCATTCTTGATAAGGTCCAAGGAAGCTCCATGTGACGGTAGAGGTTTTAGAGAATGGGGCGGGGATGAGACCCGGCCTATTGGGACAGACAGTACGATCCCCAGTGACAGAGTACGATGCCTGGAGCTTTGTTAGCCACTAACTTTGGACTCTGCGCTGACAACTATTAGAATGAAAAACAATCCACGGAGCCTGGTGGAACCGAGGACTGGGAAGAGTTTGGGCCCAGGAGGGTCCCCTTGAGCTGCTAAACTACCCCGCACCCCCCACCCACGCTCGATTGTTTTCTTCCTCATGATCTAACACACAGGAAGGGAATACACCAACCAACTCCTAGGTTACGTGTCTCCTATTTCTTTAAACAGTTCTGTTAAACCAAGTTCTTAGGAACTGACATACATTTTTCTTAGGAAAAAAAAAAAATAACTTAAAAAAAAAAAAAATCCTGAGAGCTAAGTAAAAGGTTATGGAAAAACAGAATTCTTTACCAAAATAACACAACTGCATACATATTTGATATTGTGAGAACCGCTCGGGGTTAGAGCAACATTGGACGATGTCTGGTGGTGTTGATCTTGGACGTGGTGATCTTGCTCTCTGTCAAATGACGGATTCCCACTGAGAGGCAGCCGCTTACTTACTCCCCCCTCCTTTTTTTTTGTTTTGTTTTGATGATTCTAAGGATCCCTTGTGTGACAGACACAGGAAAGAATGCAGGAGACAGAGTGGGGGAACGCACTCAATTCACATAAGAATGCAATGAGTCAATCCAGATTGCAAACCCTCACTGGCGAGGTTATATCTCTGTGGCGATTTGTCCTCACCTACTTCTAGGAGCGTTTACTTTCTCTATGACAACAAGAGTAGTCACAGATTAGAGTGACCATGGCTGTTTGTCAATAGAGGTTTAGTGGCCTGAGGTTTGGAGCTGTGGCTTTTGTTCCAGCTAGATATCTTCATGTAGTTTAAATTCATAAAACATGAAGAAATTTCTAGTATAATGCAAGTGCCTTGCTTTGCTCTTTGATTGCATATTAATTATATGCATACATCTTCCTTCTAAGAAAATAGAATCGCACAGCTCTAAGCTCTAACTTGTCCCGGCTCCTGTGGATTCTTCTATTTTTTTTTTTTTTTTTTTTTAGAGGAGAAACTATGTAATAAAACCAGGGACAAGCACTTCGGTTTGTGCTGTTATAACAGAAAATTATCAGAGCAGCTCTTTCTCTCATCCTTCATCATGGGGAAAAGCCATCCTAGCAACGCCTGGGACTGAAGGTCACGCTGCCTGGCTTTGTGGGGACAGATGGCCATGGCTCATCATGTTAGCAAGAAGCTTGATGCTCACTTCTGGACATCAGCTGCTCACTATGTATATTAAGTGATAATTTAGCTTCAGGTGGCACCAGGCCTGGTGCTGTCTGATCTCCTGCTACCTTAATGGAAAATATTTGGACAGCAGTACCTTGCTTTCCTGCCTTCCGCGATGAAATAGCAACAGACTCTGCAAAATATCGCATCATGATAATGATAAATACCATCGTGTCTTATCATTTGGGTTTTGCTTTGCCACCTAAGATATTCCCAATTCAGAACCCCAAGGGATAATTTTGTAAGTTATCTGAAAAACAAATAAACAACGAAACAAACCAAAAGCAACCTCAGCTCCCAGGATGGGGTGGGTGGGAAGGAAGAGAGCAGGGTAGGGGTTGGGGGAAGACAGTATTCGTTGAGAGCTGGACCATTACTTGGTTTCAGAAGCACGTGAACTTTCTTGGTGCTTGTGGCTTTGATAAATTCTCTGCCTCTGAAGTAGCTTAAGGTTCTCGGAGCGGCTCTGTCATTGATTCTCATTGAATTCCTATAAGTCAGTGGCATCCCAGGTAAATGGAAGAGCCAGGCTCACAGCACCAGGCGGCTCTTCTTCAAGTGTGTGTTAGTGCTCGGGTCCCAGGTAAAGGGTTTTAGGGAAAAAAATGTATTGATTTATTTATATTCTTTACCATGCTCCGCGATGGACGGGATACAGTCCCTAGAATATATGTTGTATGAGAACAGAGGAAATATTGAATCAGGGCTACAGGAAATACGGATAGGATCGGAAGACCACAATCCAAGAATCATAAAATCTCACACCTTCTGCTAAAGCAGACTGACAGATTCCGATCGAAGTTTCCTGGTTACCGGAGGAAAACGGGAACTATGGTAAATTGTCAAACGAAGACAAATATTCTCCATGTCAGAACTCACATTTTCATAGAGAGAAAAGCATGCCACTTTTTAAAAGATGCAAATCTTTCCTGACTCTCAGGCTTTCCTAAGAGGTCTGGCATGCATCTTCATGGGCCGTGGATACCTGGGTGATAGGCAACAGGCAATAGCCTCACTAACAACACAATGACAGGCTTCCTATAAGTCCTTGCATAGAGCAATATCCACAAGTAACAGAAGTATACTGGAGTCTATGCTACAGTGTAACCCCTTTGCGGAAGCCATTTTTTCCAGAAGGACTCTATTGTTTGGGGTCGGATCCTTGCATGTCAGAGAGTTCTAGGCAAGCATTTGCTTTCAACGATGTTCAGAGGACACACCCCATGTTCAGACCAGCTATGTGCAGAACTTTGCATGCTCCCTTTTCCTTTCCAGAAAGATCTCCACCAAACTTTCCTGTCTGATTTTTTTTTTTTCAGACACTCCCTCCTACAGGATTTAAAAAGGAGGGGTGAGCCTGAGAAAACCTCACCACAAGTGACCTGGGAAGGGAATAAAGACATAGCTAGTAGACATTCCCTCGCTCAGCCTCCAGGCTTAAAAGAGAAACCAGGCTTTTTCTCCCCCCCAAGTAGACCAGATTATTAACCATATAACCAACATGATGCCTAGTAATTTGTTTCTAAGTTACAAGGAAATATCTGTGGGAAGCAACCTAAATTCAGTGGCATATCCAACATCCTGAAGAAACAATTCTGTTAAAGAAGAAAGCTACCTTCTTGGAATAGAGGCTTTTCCAATGTCTGTATAATAGCAAAGGTGGAAATTTCTCTGAGGGGTGAGGAGCGCACCAGGGCGCCCTTCTCAGCAGGTATGTTTAAGGCTTTCCCTCCAGGGGCGGACGAGGACAATGGGAAATTGCTTTCTACTTTGCAAAGTTTATCCAAACCCCTTATCTCACTGGATTTTCACAACATTCCTGAAAAGTCAACAAGTCTTGCCCTCATTGCTGATAAAGTAACCGGAGCTCAGGGACATTAAGCGACTTGTCTAAGCCGTGGAGCTAGAATTTACCTAAAACCAGGTAAATTCCCAAGGGGCTGCCAACTAGCCTGGTTTTGCAAAACAGAGAAGAGGCCTCGGGGGAGAGTGCCTGCATTCGGTGCCAGGTTTGTTTAATACTCTGCGCTTTAGTGTCCTTATCTGCAAGATGGGGACTAACCTTACCTACCTCCTACTCATAGAATCGTGCTGAGATCGAATGATACATTGTGTTCTAGCAGTTTAGAACAGACCCTGGCATCTCCATAGTGTTCAATGTAGGTTTGTCACCGTTTTTTTTTTTTCCCCTCACTCTTTGGGGACCTCTACCTTCCTCAGAATCTCTGTTTCTCTTTCTTTTTTGCATGCATTTCCTCTTCTAAATCTTACCCTGTAGCATCCTAAGGAACATTAGAGACCAAGAGTCATCTCCGGGATAGAAAATTCTATCTCAGCTCCCCCATGTTACTCCTATCCCTGGAATTTGGGACCAATTCCTAGCATCCTGAGCAAGAAGTGAATCCGAAAGAGAGAGCTGAGTCTAATTCTTTCCCCTGGGACCTCTTAGCGTGGATTCTTTTATTTTCATTTTGATTTTTTTGAGCAGAGCCACTTTCCCTTTGAAGGGGCTCCAGAATTATTTTGCTTAGGGGGCTTCGGTGAGGTGTCAGCTCCCCTTTCCGACCCCAGGACCCGGCCACTTGCTCCCCTCATCGGAATGCGTCGCCACCGCCAGGCCGCAGGGTGTGGGCCGAGGAACTCGCTGGAATCTCCGCCACCCGGCTCAGAGCCACCCCGCGCACGACAGAGAGGGCCTTAGGGAACGAGGCTGGTCTCCCCAGCGCCTTCGGACCTGGAAAAGGGAGAGGAATTACAAATGCCTGCGCGCCTGCTGAGAGCACAAAGAGGGGATTATGGCCCCGGCCCATTATCTGCTGATAATGCCCCGCTGTGACCTCGGCTCATTCCTCTCGTGCCTTTGAAGATTTCCGTGCAGCCGGCAGCAGCGCAGGACACGACCTCGATCCAGGGACCCCCACCCAGCAGCCCCAGGCAGGCCCCACCTGCGGCCCCTACGCCCTTCCCGGAACCCTGGAGGCCCACCCAGTCCGGCCTCCAGGGCTGGCGACTGCGCAGCACTTCGCATTGTAGCCACCTCGGGCCCTTCTCGGGATCCCAAGTCCAGGGGAGTGCTGTGCTCACCCCTGGTTTCCTTCTAATGTCACTGTCCCCGCCAGATACACAGCGCATCGCCAAACTGCTATGGTTAAAGAGAGGCTGTTTCTGAAAAAGGTGGATGACTTGCAAAGGAGGAAACTCCAAGCATATATTTGAGTTTTCTTACAACGTGAATTCAGATCTGATGAGATCAAGATTGTGGTTCCGCTCTCTTGCAGACCTTCCAATGCCTTATCTTAGAATAGAAGCGACATTCGACATTCCGTGCGTGGCCTTGTGGATGTACTTTACCTGTCGGTTTACAGGTAAGAGGACTGAAGGTGACAAAATAACTACAAGGATGACCAGGATGAGAGCCTGGGTCTCTGCTTTCCGTTATGCCTCCCTGGAAGTCTGGTCACTCTGAGCCACGTGACCTCAGATTCTTTTGTGCTTCTGTCAGTGGAGCCTTTGGTCACTCAGGATGCTGGAGTGGGGTTTTGAACTCCAAATGTAGAATGTAGGAGTGGATGGGAAAGAGAAAAGGGGTGTATGTGTGAGAGCAATACGGTTCTTAGTTTAATATTTTAAATGTCTGTGAGTGGTATGAAGAAAGATAAGTTGGTGACTTCCAACTGTGGCGGTATTCCAGTGGGTCTTGGAATTTCAAAGTCCCTTTGGCTGGAAGAGGGTGGGGCAGTAGGGAGTGGCTGAGACTGAACTGTTTAGGGCTGGACGTGTAACCCCTCCCCCATCCTGTAGAACTTGAACAGTCCCTTCCCACCTGGCAGTCCTCACCAAACATCTCTGTTCCAAGCCTACAGGTAAGGGGTAGAACACTCCTACTACTAAAGGCCAGGGTTCCAAATGGGCATGATGATATTATTTCCTGCAATAAAACCAGCCGAACCAAACAGAAGTCAGAAAGTTATCCTTTAGGTCTTGCAGATATGGAAATCTATTCTTTGTTATAGCCACGAATAAAATACGATTTTGTGGAAGCTCCTTTCTAATGAACTTTCTCTTGTTGAACATTAGTGCAGAAGAATCAGCAGAAGGTTTAGTTCCAAACCTTAGTCCTGCCTTTTCCTCTCACCACAACCTTGGACCAGGCACTGACCCCTCTAGTCTTGGCTTCTTTAAATGGAATATGAGGAAAGTTCATTGGTCAATAAGAAAGAATTGAAAACCTACAATCCGGTAGCTCTTAAGCCTGGAGATACAGTACACCCATGGAACTTATATTCAAATGGAGGAAACACGATAAACAAGAAACATAACAGAATTACATATCATAGTAAGTATGCTGTTGAAAGAGCTACAACCAAAGGAGACCCTTTTGGAAAGAGCAGCAGTTCTCAAAATGGGGTCTGCAGACCCTTGGCAGGGAGTGGAGGTAGGGGCTGAAACACTTTCAGGGAGTCCACAAAGTCAAGATCATTTTCATGATAACACTAAGATGTTATTTTCCTTTTTTTCATTGTATTGACATTTACACTGATCAGGTAAAATCCCTGGTGGGTAAAACTGATTGGGTCTCAGCAAGTATCAAGCAATGGCACCAAACCACACTAGTAGTGATTGTGTTCTGTACCACCGCACACTCACACAAATAAATAAATAGCATGCCAGTTTCGCATATGAGTGTTCTTGATGAAGCGGTAAAAATTATTAACTTTATTAAATCTCAACCTTTGAATACACATTTTGAAAATAGTTTGTAGGAAAGTGGGAACTATGCGTAAAGCCCTCCTGCTGTCCAACACAATACTCTAGTTATCCTGAGGAAAAGCATTTGTGCAATGGTTTGAGTTGCTAGCTAAACTAGCTGCTGTTTTCATGGAATACCACTTTGCCTTAAAAGATGATTGACAGGAAAATTATTGTTATGCAGACTTGGATAATTGGTAGACATTTTCTCCAAAAAAAAAAAAAAAAAAAAAGAAAGAAAGAAGAAAAGAAAAGAAAAGGAAAAAGAGTGAAGTGAGCCTGTCACTTCAAGGAAAATAACTGACAGTATTTGTTGCCAGTAATAAAGTTTGAAGTCTCAAGTGAAAATTAGAATTTTGGAAAACTTGTATCTTCCACCTTGAGCTTGACAGATTCTTGGTGCTTAAACACTTTTATGATGAGATCAATGTTGATATTAATGAATGTGATTTTTTGATTTTGTGTAACGAAATGTGTTGACATTTGAGCAATCTCGGTGAACCACTGTTTCTCAAATCATAAGTGCACAATGTTACAAAATCATGAATGGGTAAAAGATCCTTTCTAAGTGCGTGTGTGCCAATGAATTTTAACGTAATAGCATAGAAAAGTTCATTGATACAATTTCATATTCCGCATTGCCACTAGTTTGGAAACTACCACATATCAAATGTAGGTATAATATCAAAGGAGAATATATACATAACTGTGTGAAAAGGCTATTAACATGCTCCTCCTTTTTACAACTACATAACTACACAAGGCCAAATTTTCTTCATATCACTTCAATCAAAACAATATATCCCAACAGATTGAATGATGAAAGAGATTCTGTATGGGAATCTAATTGTTTTCTCTTAGGCTAGACATTAAAGAGAGCTGCAAAACTATAACCCAATGCCACTCTAATTGTTCTGGACAAGTCTAGTCATTTTCCATAAAAATAAGTGATTTATCCTGGCACATAATGAATTTGTTATTGTTATTTTAAGTGAAATTAACAAAATTATAAAAACTTCTCAGTTTTCATTCCTAATATGGAAATACTGATGAATATAACCCACACAAACAAAATCTCTCTCTCTCTCCTCTCCCTTTCTCTCTTCTTTTTTTTCAGACTAAAATATTCAAAATATTGAGACTCTTGAAATAAGCTATTCAGGGAGAGCTTTTCTGAGGAGGTGGTATCTGCTGAGAGGCAGAGGAAGGGGTATTCTGCAAGAGGGAACATGAGAACAAAAGTCTAAAGGTGGGAAAAGGCTTGAGACGTTCAAGGGAAAGAAAGGAAAGCCACATGGGTTTATGGAGATTATTAGTTTCAATTAAAAAATGCACATGAAACTCCTTGGTGTCGTGCCTGGCGCATAGCATGTGATAAACTACCAAGTAGAATTAGATTCTGGGAGGGCTGCGTGGCTAATGGCTGGGGATTTGCAAATGGGTACACAGATTTTGCACTCATGACAGCTCTTCTGGATCATTCGGTAGCTAGATCACTTAAGTACAGTTCTGCGTTCTTTGGTTTTTTCCTTCTAAGAATGGACTGTGTGTCAGCAGATCCACCTTTCAATCCTGGCGCTACAGCGTTAGCTCTGGACAAGGTAGTTAACCCTGAGGGGTCTCAGTTCCTCCTTCTGGAAAATGGTGATAACAATCCATGCTTCCTACACAGGCTTTGATGATGATCAGATGAGAAGGAAGAAAAAACAATTCAGAAAATGCAGAGACCGATAGCCCTGCACTGGGCTTGCGCTCCCCAAAGGCTCAGGAAGCATTTGTTACGTGAATTGTGTTTGAACAGAACAAACTAGAGTCATCCGTCAGTATCCAAGGGGGACTGGTTCCAAGACCTCCTGCAATGCCACAATCCATGGATGCTCAAGTCCCCGATATAAAATGTGTAGGATTTGCGTATAACCTATACGCATCTTCCCATATACTTTAAATAGTCTCTAGATTATTTATAATACCGAATACAACATAAATGTTATGTAAACAGTTGTTATACTGTATTGTTTAGGGACTAATGACACGAAAAAAAGTCTGTATGTGTTCAATACAGATGCAATTTCTTTTTAGAAATATTTTTGACCCTCAGTTGGTTGAATCCACAGATGCAGAACCCGTGAATCTGGAAGGCCAACTGTACTCTGTGCCCCTAGGCGAATATATTTGAAAACACAATCTCATGAAGCAAAAGCCTTACCACCTGCAAGCCACCCATGCTCTGTACAGAGCAATATATGGGGTAGAATTCCCTCTTCGACTTGTTGAGTGTCCTCGGGGTTCACGATGGCTTTCTAGAGCCCACAAACAGGTAGTCAGGAATATCGCCATTGCCCTCAACTCTTATGATTTGACTTGTAACAAATCAGGTGAGAAGATACCTTAACAATTACTTACTGTGGTTGTATGTTACTTACTAACATACTCTTTTCCTTTCTTTGGCAGGGTTTCTCAACCTCCCAAACATATTCTTTTAAATTACTGTAGTGGAAAGTTCAATCAGCTAAGTAGGTTCTATTTAATTCCTTTCCAAACAAACAAAAACAAATGAACAGAAACATGTATGGAGTGTTTACTGTGCACCAGGCAATTCCTCCTCTGGCCTCTTTATTGAAGGTATTTTGGAAGCGTTGAAATTTGCTCTCTGCTTTGAGATTAGGAGCCAAAACTCCAGGATTCTGGCCATTTGCATATTGATAATCCTTGCTATCTCTTGCTTTATTTGTCACATATCTTTTTAGGGCTATTCCTGAGGAGTGTCATGTGTAGGAGTGAGCTCAGAACATCTCAAGCTTTGGTGCCGCTTGTGGGAGAGGTCATTCTGCTCTAAGCTAAGATCAGTATGTACAAAAGGATTCAGTCAACCAGGCGGAAGACTCCTGGGCCTCTCACCTACACACTGCCTCATGCCACACTGTGAAACAGCAGAGAGGGAGTGGGTGTCACAGAAGAGACTGGGGGGGGGCGGGGGCTGCTTTTTTTTTTTTTTTTTAAACAATCTTCTACTTTAATGGGTCCTATTTCCTATTTTACAACAAGATTATTGTCACCTATTTAACTCTAAATTTTCCTTAATCCATTACTCAACATAATTCTTATACAGTTTGCTTCCCTCTTTCTAGAAATTTTTGTTCCAATTTAATTTTCGTTTTGCAGGAGTACTTCCTTGAGTGAGTTTTTCAGAAAGAGAATAAAGTGGAATACATTTAGAATCCTTGCATTAAAAAAATATGTTTAGTTTGCTCTCATGGATGAAGAATTTATTGTCAGGTATAGAAATCTGGAATCAGACAGCTCTTTTTCTAGAAAGCCTGAAAACAGTGCTCACTGATTTGAGGGTTGGGTATGGGATGGTTCCAGAATGGTTTTGTTTGTTTTAAAAGGGGAGTGCTGTCTTGTCTGAGAGTTGTAAGATTTTTACTCTAAAGGAAAAATTGTCCCAAACCTGGCCTGGAGAAAATTTTTGGCATGATATATTTCTCAACTTTCTTCTGGGAAGAAATGAATATTTCTGATAAAATGCTTAAGCAATTTAAAAATAAACTTTAATGAGCCTAAAGAGAGCCCACCTCTGGGAAATTAGCTTCCCACCCACCCAGTTGACTGTCAGTGAAGAATCTAATGATCTTTAACCAGGTCTTTCCTGGAGCCTCCTTTTTCCCTATAAATGTGTCTACCGAGAGAGGAATCTCTAAGTTGGTCTGTTCCTTTGAATCATGTTTGAAGAAAAAACTTTGACAAGTAAGCATAACTCAGTTTTCTGAAAAGTTTTTCTTTTTAATCATCTTTGGAGTTCAGAAATTTCCCTGGGACATGGATGGAGGGTTGTGGTGATGGTGAGCAGAGACATGCTCACATCATCCAAAGCACCCTACCAAGTGCTTGCCAAAACTCTGTGCACTGGGAAGTCAATGGTAAGAACCAATTTGAACCAGGCCTTTACCTCCTCTAGTGACCCCAAGCCTGAGCCCCAGTGGAGACCAGCTGAATAACAATTTCTTGGGGTGAGGTTTAAGCATCATGGCTGGGGTGATTCTAAGGGCAACCAGGGTTGAGAACCACTAGTATAAATATTTTGCTGCTACACTGGAGCCCTATCCATTATTCTTTTCAGGCACAATCCCCACTGCTCTTACCTTTATTCAATTTCCCCTAAAATTTCTTCACTTGGCATACAGTATCTTCACTCACTTAGATTTTGTTTTTTTGGTAGAGTCTTGCTTTATCACCCAGGCTAGAGTGCAGTGGTGTCTAGCTCACTGCAGCCTCAAACTCCTGGGGCTCAAGTGATCTTCTTGCTTCAGCCTCCTGAGTAGCTGGGACTACAGGTGCACGCCACCACACCAGGCTAATTTTTCTATTTTTTGTAGAGACAGGGTCTTGCTCTTGCTCAGGCCGGTCTCGAACTCCTGGCCTCAAGGGATCCTCCCACCTCAGCCTCCCAGAGTGCTAGGATTACAGGTGTGAGCCATCACAGATTTTTTCTTAAGTTAGTCATCAGTGCAACAACTATTTGTAGAACTTCTCTTTATGCCAGAACTGTCCTAATGATGGGGGGCCTCGGTAGGGGATCCCAGACAGAGTGAATAAGTGTCCTCTTCCCTTTCTGATCCGAGTCCCAAAGGCACTGTTCCCAAGCTCTCACTGCTGTCACTACCTGGGACATCGAATGCTTTGCTTGTCCCTGGGTCCTTAAGGATAACGTTCCCTTGTTTTTACTCCCCAATTGATTGCCACCCAATTACGTGTGCTCATATTTCTTTACTGTATCTCTGTCTTGTTGGAGGCAGTAGGTAGGTAGAGGCAGAGACCTCCCTAAACGTTCTTCACTGGGGCAAAAGTACTCTGAGCTGGAACAGTCCTTGGTCACTGTAGCACACGATAACTGGAGACTCCGAAGGAACAGAACATCCACAGGAAGGTGGAAGGAAAAACAAATGACTCTAAGATCGACCCTCAGAGCCTCTTGACCCATATACATCCCTTCTTTCTCCAATCACTCCAGCATTTCCTGCTGTCCTTTTCTCATGAATAAGACATCGGGGCCTTCCTCCTTATCTTCTCCGGGTAGACATAGCCAGGAGCAGCAGTGGAATGACTGGGAATTTAGTGTATATTTGGCTGAGTATAAAAAGGAATATACGATTTTGTGGTCAATTTATTTTCACCTCATTCATTCTCAGGGGCCTCTGGTTTTCGCCTCATTGGTTTTCTGTGCTCATTGACTTGACGCCTGCTGTTTATGGGATGTCGCCCCACGTCTTCTCAAGCCATCTTTTTTTACGGCCTTGGCAACTGTCTGCTCTTGGCTTGAACTAGTTTGAACTAATCTCAGTGGTTTACCTATTTAGTATGACACTGGTTTTTTTAGAAGTATGAGACTATATAACCTTTTGATTATAAATGGCAGCATTCCGAGGGATCTTACAGATTATTCTAGTCCAGCTCCTGCATTGCATATAAGGACACCGAAGGCCGAGAAGTTGAAGGATTTGGCCAAGGTCACAGAGCTGGCAAAGCTGCACAGCTAGACCGCCTTTTCAGAAAGAAAGAAGGAAAAGCAGGAAGGAAGGAAGTCGGTCCAGATGTGTCAGTTAGGAGACTTTTGGCTGCAAGTAACATTTGACTCAAACTGGCTTGAATCATAAGGGCATTTATCATCTTGGCTATCAACAAGTCCTGAGGCAGGGCAGGCTCCAGGTGTAGGTGATTAGGCCTCTGGCTCTGCTTCTTGGTGACTCCTTACCCAACCCGTCCCCGTGTGTCAGCTGTGGCTGACTCTCAGAATGGCTTCCCTCACGGCACCGAGATGACTCCCAGCGGCAGCAGAGGCAACATGCTTCTTTGTTTACATGCAGATGGAAAGAGAGCAAGAGCGAAAGAATGCACTGGAAGGCTTCCCCTTCAGGCCGACTGGTCAACTTGGGTCCCGCGCATGCCTCCAGGCTGGGAACGGTTGGTCGAGGATGGCCATAAGCTTATGTCGACATTCCTGAGCCCTCTCTGGTGCGGGGAATGGGATCACTACGACTCATTTGGGTCCTTCGGCACCCAGCTCCGGGGAGGGGGTAGAGTGAATTTCCCACGTGAGTTTCATGGAGGAGAGGGGTATCGGGGTTCCCTTAGGGTGCAGGAAGGGCGGGGTGGATGGGTTGGGTAGGCAACCAAATGCATCCCCCGCACCAGAAACCATCAGGTGGTAACTTGCATAGATAAAGCACGTGGCACAGCGCCCACATGTGGCAGGTAAGTGACCAGCTCTGGATGCTGGTTCTTATCACTATTTATTAAGCCCTAGTGACTTATGGGATGAACTACACCTTTGCAACTTTACCTGCGTTGGGCAGAGAGGGGATGAAGTGGGAAGTGGACGGGCCTGGATGCCTCCTGCCTGTGGAAGCTGTCCTAGGATGACAGTCGCCAGAGGGAAAGAAAATAAGGAGGCTCCCCCATCTGATTTGCAGAGGAGGCGCTGGCGTCGGGGTCACCATGGAACCAGGCGTCTATCTTGGGGCACGAGCTGTATGGAAACCCAGCCTGAGTAGGAATCCTTGCTGCTTCAAAGGGACTTTTGAGCTAGTGCAGAAAAGAAGGAAGATTAGAGCCTTCACCTGAAAATTCCCTCTTGAATTAACTACAATCCTCTCTGGCCAAAAAGTCACCCTTTTCAGGCGGGCTTGGCAATATGGGTGACACCCCAGAGTCATGATGAGACCCCCCCAACCAGCTATGTGCTTGCCTTTCTCCTGGTTCGTGCTTTTTGCTTCTTACTGAAGTTCTGTATTGATTTCCATCCGTGAATTCTCAGGGCAGAATTCCCCCCACGCCACGATGCATTGTCTTGACTTTAGGCCATTCCTCGAACTTTTTACTATTCCGAACACTCCTCCATCCGTGGTCCCGGCCTTCGGGGGCTGCTCCCTGGGGTGTGTTCGATACGGGGAGTGCTTGGGAGGTTTGTGCAGAGCTTTTTTTCAAGAAACTTGCAGTTAGATAACATCCCTGGGTCTCAGGAATCCTTTTTTAAGCATCACCATCATCTACATTAATCATCCTGTTTTTGATGCAGAGATAAAGGATGTGGAACTGTTTCTGTGGGGCTTGGGGAGAGAGAGGGCTGTTTCTAGGAGCTGTTTCTCCCAGCCTGGAGAGGCAGCTTCAGTCTGAGTTGTGGGGGCGGTGTGGAAAAGCTTCTGGCTCCTGAATTACAATAAGGATTTGAATCAAGAGAGCCCACAAAGATTCTGCCCATAAAGCTGTTTCACTCTCATTTTCTTTTTTTGGAAGTGAGGCCCCCAACTATTAATGTTTTCCCCCCACCGAATGCAATTATGGATGTGGAGTGCAAAAAGAGGGGAGTCTCAGAAATTATTCTATGTCTCTATTTTTTTTTTTATTTCCTGAATAACTTACTTGAGTTCTCAGAATCTTCTGGAGTGTGTGCTGCTGTTTTGTGAGTCGGGGTGATCTTGCTTTGTGCGGCTGGGGTGTTCTGCCCTCTCCCCAGGCTTGTCAGCTGCAGTGCCCTGTTGCCTGTGACGCTGCTGTCTTCGGGCACCCTGGCTGGATGTCCTGATGCCCTCGCTGGCTGGTGCAGTCTGGCCCCGGGTCCTAGAATGAATCCTCATGATAGAAAGACGTCTGCAGCCTCAGCCCTCTCCACCATCCAGTGGCGCTGAGGACTAAATCAAATGCCCCTGCGGACTCAGAATGCCACGCTGTGCCACCCCTGCTAACTTTCTGCGCCTGCCAATGTCCTTTGCTGCCAACCAGCTCCCAGGGTAAGCCCTGATCTCCTGCCTGCCCCGGGAACTGCTGCATCGCACTTTGCCCTGAGACGCGCCATCCGTCGAAGGCTGCCTGCCTTGTTCCAGCACTCCTGCCTCGGCTAGCCTCTCCTGAGCCGAGTCCGGCCCTGAGCCCCAGCCTGCCAGGTAGATTTCTCCCCCTGTAGGTGGCTCTTGCTAGCCATCCTCCCTGGAGCTGATTCGTGCCCTGTGCCTCCCTCCACGTGGTCAAAAGTCTCAACCTCTGCCTGGTTTCTGATTCCCGAGGGCATTTCTACTGCCTGGGTTTGTCACCGTCTGGAACAAACCACACTGATGCAGTCTGTATCATGACTGATGGGGCCAGGCCCTTGGACATGATATCTTAGATGAGGGCTGGACAGTGCTGGGATGTTGCAAAGGATCCAGGCATCCATGCGTCTACCAAGCCTTATGTGTGCAATGTCTTACTGAAATATATTCATTATGTTTTGTAAATGTGTATTGATGCTCTGCATCTAATTTAATTCGATGCAGATCCATTTAAAAGCATGATTGTATTCATAGCATCTTTTTTTTTTGTCACCGTATATCTTCTCTATCAGTGGATGACAAAAATGCAACACAGGACAATGTCGAAGCCCCAGAAAGCCCTCTTTGCAGTCATTTTCTGCACTAACCTGCTCTCACTGATTGGCTTACTCCCATGGGTTGCAGTACTCTGCCTGCAGGAGCAAAACTCCTAAGAAACAGTTCATTCTGCATTAAATATGAACCTTTGCTGGAAGCTTGTGCTGCCAGCCACAGTAGGCAGGGGTGTCAGGGTTCACCCCTCCTGAGCTATCTCTATATCTGTCTCCAGGCAAATTGACTGCAGAGTTGTACTGGCCTCAGAACAGTTAACGATGTCATGTTCCAGAAGGAACAGTCCCTGGTCCTGAGCCTTGTTTTGACTGTGAGTCTCTGAGGATGTCCACATCCTTAAAGGCCAACAGAGGGTGGAGTCCTAGAGATTTCCAAGACACATGAGAACCCAACTTGGCTCCCATTAATCTTAGAAACAAGTTCCAGCTTCTAAGATACCCTGAGCCCGCACTCATGTAAATACCTCATTCTGTAGGAATGGACAAAAGGAAAAGGAAGCAAGAACAAGTAACTTCCAAGTTAATATTTTGCCAAGACTAACCCAGACTGGACCGGACTGGAAATTTCTGATGGAAGAAGCTGGGATTCCTTCCCCTCCCCATCCTCCTACCCTGACCTATGCCATATTCTCCATGTACTCGGGTGTAAGTCTCAGATATTGGATTCCAAGGGTAAGTCCCTGATCGCTGGGGCTGAGTGAAACCTGGCCTTGAACCCAATATCACCTTCTAACGGCCCCTCTGAACCTCGGAGGTTATTACAGAGGAAGGGGGGCTCAAAGCCGTAACAGAAGAGGGGATGGGGCTGAGTGGCGAATCCCAAAAAGCTTGGTCAGCACCAGGGTGGAAGAAGTCTCCCTGCCTCCCTCGGGCCCAGAAGAGCTGTCCTTGGTGTTGAAGTGAAACATCCCCGGAGGTCTCCTCTGTTGGGGACAGTTATGTAAATAAGGCGTGTGTGTCTCCGGGAACTCCATTGTCCTAAGTGGAGGGGAGCCCCAGTGGAACCTGGTAAGACCATTCGGTCCGATAATGGTGTGCATTGACCCCGGCCCATCCTTTCTGAGTCGGCGCACACATGCTGGACCGCTAACCTGTTGGGCAGGTTGTGGGCAGGAGAGAAGATGGAGGCCTTGGAGATGCCACACCGACACCAGTGACCCCCACAAAGGAAAACTGGACTCCGAAAGCGAGGATGATGATAACCAAGCTCCCTTGGTCCTGCCTGTTTCGAGAGAGCTCTGCCATCATCCTGGGACAAACGCTCTATGCCTCTCTTGTCTGGACCGTGAGAACAGCCAGGACCAGTGAAGGCACCTGGGCTGTTGCCATGGCAATAGCAGTCCTTCCTCAGATATGGATGGGGAGTGCTCATCCCGGGCCAGGGGCTGGGCTTTGTGCTGCGGACACAACTCGGAAAAAGGTGGCCATGGTTCTTAACCTTCACGGAGCTTAGAGTTTGCAGGAAGACTCAGAAAAAGAAAGCGATAAACAAATACATATATAATTACATATTCTGAGAAGGAAACACATGTGCACATGGAGAATGACAGCAAATTTTCTTTTCCTAGGGAAGACTGCTTTTGCAAGGTAACACTTAACACTGAGTTATAAAAGAAGAGAAGAAATCAGCCTGTGGGATCAGAGCGCTTTGGGTTGAGAGAAAAGCGAGTTCAAATGTCCTGGGGCAGGAAGGAACTTGCTCCTTTGATGAACTTAAAGAAGGCTTCTCTGAGATGAAGTCACAAGAGCCACTCTCCTAATATCACTCGGTGGCAGGAGAAATGCCCACGTGAAGATGGACTCATTGAGAAACTGCAGTTAATTTGTAATCTGGAATTTAATCCCAGTTATCATTTCAAAGGGAGGTAAAAACGCCCGGGAATCTGTCTTAACACACTGACCTCGAATGTTGGTGCCTAGCTTTGCAGGAAGACTTTCAATCGTGCTGTGATTTCTACCACCAAATGGAGTTTCAATTTTGTATCATGACATGTGCCTTTAAAAACAGGAGAGGACTGTATTCTCAGTGGCAAAGAAAACCCCCCAAAGTCACCCAAAACAATATGACTAGAAAGAGGAAGTCTTAGAAAAAGCGAAGAAGGGAGCCAAGACACAGACAAAGCTCTTATCTGCACAACCCCAGATGCTGGTCAAGAAAAGCCCAGGGAGATCAGAGACAAGTTGCAATCTGATAAACAGATGGGGAGACACAGAGACCTGTAGTCAGTGGTGGGGCCTGCGAAAGCCTAAGGGATTGGATGTGGGGAATGGAATTTTCTAGAACAGGTCAGGCTGCCTGACAGTGTAGTTAGTCCGAGGAGAGCTTTCCTGCGGGATCAGGGACAGATCCAGGTGTGGGGGCCAAAGTTTACAGAATGTGTGTATATGTGTGTGTGTCTGTGTTTGCACATCTGTGAAGATCATCACACAATGACAAACACAAGGACACTTGCTGAGCTTCAGAAGAGTCCTGGGCAAACGTAGGAGCCCGAATCTTAAACTTCATTCACTTCTCAATACCACTGCCCGTGTTCCAGACCCCTCATTCAAAACCATGTGACTTAACTTTACTGGACATAGAAAAGAGGCGCCAAACTTGGGTCACACGTCGAGTCCCTGCTGTGGGGGTGGAGAGAGAGAGAGGGGAGAAAGGAGAGCCAGACAGGTCGGGGTTGACAATCAGGGAGGCCACGGGGACAAAACTGGGAGACGGCTGCCATATAGAAAGGGTGACAAGAGTGGACAAGCCTGGCAAGTGGCGGATCGTCTTCCTCCTCCGCTGAGTAGCAGTGAGGATGCTTTCCTGACATAGGCCCTTTGATTAGCTTCACCCTAAAACGGATTGTCATCACTGTTGGTAATTAACATGTGGTAGACATGCCTTCGGCTCTGCAAAGTGCAATGCGGGTTAAAATCCCTTCGTCCTGAGCTAGCCTGACCTGCTGAGCAGAGCAATAGTGGAAATGGACTCAAGTCACTTATGAAAGCGGAGAAAGGCTTGTTGTCAGGGCCCCCGCTTTCCAGGTCCCCAGTGCCCTCTGTTGGCCCCAGCGGTCAGCCACCCCCACCCCAACCTTTCGTCCTACCCTATTGGTGATTACAATTCGCCATCAAACCTACAATTCCCTAAATAGATCCCTAAACTTTAATTCCACCCGGCCTGCTGTCCCTGTGAAAACGTGAGCACACAAACGACCCCTCACTGCCTTAGTGGCTTGAGACATTCGTGCTCTGATCAACTTCAACACAATGGATTTATACTCAGATTGGAAAGGCTGGCCTCACGTACTGTCTTTTCAAGAGATATTTTTTTTTTCATTGAGCAAAAGTTTACTGAGCATTCCCTATGTATCAGACACTGAATTAGGCCTTGAGGGTACACGGAGTGACTATGAGAAGGTCCCTGCCTGGAAGAGTCTGTCGCCCAGTAAAGGAAAAGAGACCCAGTGATCCATGCAGAACACAATCGGGGCATTTGGAAAGAACATTCTGGAAAAAGAAAACCAGGACTACTGTTAAATGTTGAGAACTCAAATAAATGCTGGTTCCAGCATGCGTGGGATATACTCGAAGACAGAGAAGTCTTAGCATGTCCTTTACATGACAACCTGTGGAAAGTCATCCCCTAGTGTAGCTTGACCCATCAAGGTGGCGGCCACTGACTTAGGAGGCTTGGTTCACAAGTCCTGAGTCTTTCCTGCCCTGGACCAAATGATCTCTGAGGTCTCCTCCTGCTCTCAGGTGGGTAGAACCTACACTGAAGCTATTTCACAGGAGCCCAGATGAGTGGCAGGAAAAATGACTGCTACTTTATTTTTGAGTCCTATCTTGGTGGAGAGGAGTGCACAGTGAGCTTGATTTTGAGAAAGCCAAAGATTGACTCCTTATGGTCCAAGTTTTGCTTTTGGACAGTCATGTTACTCTTTCTATTTGCAATGGTTTTTAGGAGTTAGTAGCTGGAGTGCTCGAGTGTACCTGCAATTTTAGAGTGGCTACAAATCTGTTTGTTCCAGATTCTGGTATCCCGGGGCTAATCCTCACCTGACTATAAAAGTAACTGTCCAGGCAGGGTGGGGTTGAGAGAAACAAAAGGCTGCAAATCGCTTTGAAGACATTTTACTGGGGGATCTGAATCGAAGGGTGATAGAACAATTTGGTCTTGCTGAAAAGAGATGATCATATAAAAGTCTAACCTTTGGTAATTCGTTTCAAGGAAGTATGGCGTGCTGTCTTTGCTAATTCAGAGCACAGATCTGGTCTGCCCAGGGTTTGGTTATAGGGGACACGTACTGCATTTCTCATGCTTGACACTAGGACAGTTACTAGGTTGCAAATATCTATATAACCTTAGTTTCCTGACTCTATGTGCCAGGTTCCTGCAAGGGGAGTCTTAAATGTTTAAAATGACTGATAGATGCATATGGAGGTGATGAATCATTACTGCCAATTGCTAATCTTTGGGGGCCCAAAGAATTGTTCTTATTTCCACTTTTATGTCTGCACAGTTGTCTACCCAACTGCTACCAGGGAGTGTTTCTGTCTCTGCAACTCTTCGTCTGTCCTATTCGCATGTTTGATTCACATGCTGAAAGTTCAACATAAAATCAAATAATGCTAATAACATTTTCATATTTATAAATCTTTTAATTTTTAGCAGATATCTTAAAGTTATAATAAAAATACCTCTGTATTTCGTATAACTTTAAAACATTTTTATTCATTTATTTATTTATTTTGAGACAGAGTCTCGCTTTGTTGCCCGGGCTAGAGTGAGTGCCGTGGCATCAGCCTGGCTCACAGCAACCTCAAACTCCTGGGCTCAAGCGATCCTCCTGCCTCAGCCTCCTTAGTAGCTGGGACTACAGGCACGCGCCACCATGCTCGGCTAATTTTTTCTATATATATTTTTAGTTGGCCAGATAATTTCTTTCTATCTTTAGTAGAGACAGGGTCTCATTCTTGCTCAGGCTGGAACTTTAAAACATTTTTAAAAGAAAATTTGTAGCATCTTGGATTTATTTAGAAAAAAAAAAAAAACCACATTTTTATGTCTCCTTTTATTGCAAAGAACAAAGGCTGAAAAGGTGCAGTTTCTTTCTATGGTGGGTTGAAATGTATCCCCCAAAGAGCTGTGTTCAAAGCCTAACTCCTGATACCTGTGAGTGTGACCTTATTTAGAAGTTGGGTCTTTGCAAATATAATACAGTTAAGATGAGGTTGTACTGGATTGGGGTGGGCTCTAACCTGGTGACTGGTGTCCTTATAAGAAGAAGGAAATTTGGACACAGACATAGACACACAAGGCCGCAAACCAAGGATTGCTGGAAACTTCCAGAAGCTAGGAAGGCAGGGGAGGATCCTGCCTTAGAGCCTTCAGAAGAAGCATGGCCCCGCAGACACCTGCAGGTTAGGAGTTGGCCCTTCAAGCTTCCAAAACCATGAGGGATACATCTGTGTTGTTTTCAGCCACCAGTTTGTGGTGCTTTATTTCAGCAGCCCTGGGAAATGGACACACCTTCCTTCCCGTAAACTTGCACATTAGACATTGGGTCCCTCGTGCAGTGTTTGCCTTTTGAAGGGTTTATCAACACCTGTGCTTGTTTCTGAGCCAGTTGGATCTTACAAATGACTTCTTGTCTTATGGGGCACACAGAATCCCAGAGGAATTTTAGCAGCCAAAAGCCAAAGTCTCCGTTTCCTGGGCCTTAGTGAAACAGCCTAAGGGATGAGTCAGGGAAGATGGCAAACGTTGTTTGTCACCAGAGTCAAGAACTTACGCTCAGAAAGTTGTGCCGCTGTGTTGATAACACCGCAGGGATTTCCATTACCAGGGATCTGATCATCTTGGGATACCAGCAAAGGATTTGGATTCAATTAAATAATGACAACAAAGGTTTATCTTCAACACGTGTAGCTCCTTGATTTGACCATGGATTTAATAAGTTCTATAAAGGAGATGGTGGCACTTGATATAATTTTATTATTTTATAATTTGTGGTTTGCAAGTTTGAACAGTCAGGAGACTTCTTGTGTACTCCCTGGCCCCCAGGAAATTTCCCTGCAGTTAGGGTAGGCTACCACGTGATGGCCGGTGGCATCTTATCTCACCACTGAAATGATAACCCATGTGTTTTGTCCAAAAGCTAGATGACAGCCATATTTTATTTTATTTTGCAAAATTAGCCACTATTAAAACAGATAAGCATACTGGCCGTGAAGCAGCACAGCGAATAATCTTATAGCAGCTGATAAGAAAGAAAATGAGTTTCTCTGTGTAGTTGGATCTTTTTATAGAGCAGATTGTTAAGCATTATGTATTTATTTAAGTCTCAATCTTGTAATGAGACTCTGTTTTGTTTTGTTTTAACCTGTTATGAATTTGGAGAGTGTATAGGCTGGGATGGAAGGAAAGCTCTAGAACTCAGAGCATAAATTATAATAAGATGGAGACTTTCTCCCAGGCCCACCGACAGGGGCTACCCAATGACTGAAAATGCTAAAGAAATATACAGCAACCCAGCTAAAGAGACAATGTGTCCACAGAAAGGATGTAATCAAAATAGAAAATAGGGTTCAAAGAAGGAGAGTTTGCTCCCAGGAGGAATACTGATGTCTCCTTCTAGCTATCTATAGCCTCAGTTGCTCTTTTGAGCTCGATTCCCAGTTAAAATGAGTTAAATTACAGTAACATTTCACCTAAGCATTCTGATGGAACCTCAAAACCAACATGTCCCCAACTAGCACAGTTCCCAGCATACAGCAGGTGGCTAAAGCTATATTTTTGAAAGATAAATGAATAAATGGCTCTTTTAGTGCATCCAGGGCATTAAAAAAAAAAAAAGAATAAATTACTCAGAATTTCTTTTATTAATTAATGTCACCAACGTTAGATTAAGGTGTCAAGCCAGAAACCGCTAAGTCGATCGATTCTTCCCTCTGACGCTGTCCCCAGCCCACGCATCACCACACCAAGGCAATTACCTGCTTGCCGCTCCCTGAAGAAAGCACACACCTTCTCGTCTGCCTGACACGTGCAGGCCTGGTGGCTCTTAAGCGCGTGGCCTGGCCGGGAGAAGCTTCTCCACCTCCTCCAGGCAGCTCGAGTTCCTCCCCTTGTTAAAACACTCACCAACTTCTGTGTCATTGTCGTATGGCTCCCAGCCTGATTAAAACCTCCCCAGCCAGAAGCCCTATCTTACCTCTAAATACCCGGCGTTCGGTCTCCGTCCTGTTGGCGAGCGGAGGGCGACGGACGCACCATCTCGCTGGCTCTGGCTGCAGCTGGCCCGGGGAGCAGCCACCAAGGTCGCGGAGGAGCGCTGGGTGCGGGGAGGCCGCAAAGCAGGTGCAGGAGCAGCCGGATGGGGGCGGAGTGACCGAGGGCAGCGGCGCGTGTTGGAGTCCGCAACAGGAAGCAGCTTAGTGCCCATTTTAAAGAAATTGGTAGCTGAATGGCGACACCTGGGTGTGCACCGTCCTTGTCGTAGTCTCTGCGGTCCACACGCGTCGCCAGGGTGGAGGAGCAGATTCAGGCGTGGAGTGGAAGTGACCAGCCATTAAAGGACAAGCAGCTCCGACTCTTTCTCCTTCCCGGAACACTGAAAGCACCTCGTAGGGTGGAGGGAAGGTTCCAGATGGAGTGGAGAGCCGCACCCCGAGGGCCGTGGTCCCATTCCTGCGAGAAAGACAACTGGCACCCTGCAAGTACTGGTGGCTGACCCCAGGAGGAACAATGGCCCTGCCTGGGGTCTGTCTCTGTCCTGGGGCCTGTGGTCGTGCGCTGTACTCCTCAGCATCACTAAAGAGGTCCCTTGATGAAAGTCAGGGCAACGGGATGGAGCTTTGCTCATGCTTGAGTGTGCTTCTATTGCGTCGTCCAGGACTGCAAAGCTCTGCGAGAAACGGGGCGTGTGATTCGCACGTGCCTGGCACGGAGCAAGTTCACGGAGCGGGCGCGTGGGCGACGCTGCGTGCTGAGCCCCCTGCCCGGCCACGCTCGCAAGCCTTGCTCGGGTCTCTGGAGTGTCCCCGCGCTTTGGGACATCATCAGAGCAAGGGGATCCTCCGCAAGTCAGCGGACGCGGCGCTCTAGGCCCTTTTTGTTAACTGTTTAGCAGACCGTGAGCCTCAGCGTGTTTTACTTTGATCGCAGACAACATCCAGGGTAAGATAAGACCATTTCAGCCTCAGGAGTTGATTGGAAGGATCAACTGCCCTAGAGCCTGTATAAGTGAACCCTGGCAAAATCTTAGGCCAGTCCTCTGGGGACCTGGGTGTTTATTGCAGCGACACCACTGGTTGGAAGACAGACTGTGGTGGGATCATTTCTGTTCTCCAGGATGGTGGCTCCCTGATGATGGTGGCTGGAAAGTGCCATTCTGCGACTAAGCTGTTGACACTCCATAGCAAATATAATGACGACTAGGGAGGGAATTTTTCCATTAAATTCAACATAGTCACTTAGTCTGAGATTATATCTGAACTCTGTATTCCAGAGTTAAAAAAAAAAAAAATGCCCTTTCTACCTGAATCTGAGCATGAGTAAACAGACGAATCCAGAATGTAGAACATTCCACAAGACAACTTCTCTTTCTTCAAAAGAGTTGATGTTATGAAAAACAAATTTTTAACAAACTGTATGAGGATGATTCTAGATTAAAGATACCTAAGAGACATAACAACCAAGTATAATGAATGCAACTGGATTAAGTCTTGGATGGAAAAAAGGTCCATAAAGGATATTTTTGAAACAAGTGGAGAAATTCAAATATAAACTGTTTATTAGGTTATTAGAATTTATGCTGATTTTCTTTGCTAGGCCAGTGGTACCGTGGTGGTTTTGAAGAAGTTTCCCCCTTAGGGATGCATGAGAAAGTATTTAGGGGGGGAGTTGCATGATGTCTGCGACTTTTGAATGGTTCTGCAGAAAGAAAAGTTTGAGATAAAGCAAATGCGGTCAGATGTAAACAATTTGCGAATATAGGCAAAGGAGATGTTGGTATTTATTGTGATGTTATTTCAGCTTTTCCATAGGATGGACAGTTTTCAAAATAAAAAGCAGGAAGAAAAGATTCAATCCCTCTTGCTAAAATATTTTGTTGCTACTATATGTTTGGGATGTACTCTTTCGAATGATGCAAACAATTTTAAAATGAAAGCATTTTAGAAACAGCGTAACAATCCCCTTTCTTTTACAAAATCATAGTCACAGGTGATATTTGCTTTGTATTAATATCCAAAATAAAAACTTGGGAACCCCACATTGCTGCTGTTTTCTCTTCCTCCTCCTCTTCCTCCTCCTCCTTTTAAGAATGTTACTGGTCTAGAACTCTAGATGCCTGGAGAGTGCTGCTCCAGGGTTGTGCTGTTCAGTGTTCTCGAACATTCTTCATGGCATGGCAGGTACAAAAGATGGTAATATTTGTATGGCCGTGAGACCAGGCTGCTGATGTCTGAAGGTGACTAGCCCAGGAGCTCTGGCTGCCCCCACAATGAAGGGGTCACTATCCTGGCACCCCCCTCCCCCATGAGCCACGTGGACCACGAAAGTATGCCACGATCCACAGGTTGGGAAACTCAACTTCCATGCACCAGAGTGCAGACACCTGCTTTAATCAGGATCTGAAACATTTGCTTGAAAAAAATCTATCTAGGATATGTCCAGCACAGTATGGCTTCATACGTCGATGCTACGCATGAGGTCTAGGTATCACTGTGTATTTGCGATAGCACTAAATGCCAGCACGGTGACCCGTCTCCCGAACGTGTTTCCGTCTGTGTCATCACTCATCACAACACTTGTTACGATGGATCTCGAGTTGTAACAAGGTTAACCGGGAGGCAAACTCCTACAGGACCATCTGGAGCGAACTCAGGAGCTAATGTTCTATCTCTGGCTTTTGTGATTCAGCCCAACGTGAATGGATTGAAATGAGGCAAGAAATTGACGCTGAAGACAGAAGCCTAGAAAGGAAGAGTTAACCCAGTTGGATTCAGACTGTTCTAATGAAGTAACATTTCATGTTTGAAGTTCAAAATTCTGTAATTCTCAATAATTTATTTAAATGTATTTAAAGTTCTCTAGTAGGAGGCTGCTCTAATAGAGGAAAGAGTGATGACTGGGCTTTAAAAAAGAGGTCTCTTAACCACCTACCACATCAGAATAGCCTGGTGAGTTTCTTAAAAACATGGATACCTGGTCTTCATCCCCAAGAGTTCTGTGACTCAGTTGGTCTGGCATTCTGTTTGTGCCACCAAATACTGAGGCCTAGAATCAGAGTAATCATTTATCAGTCTAGATTTATCGTGCCTTTGCGCCCTTAATTGGGCACTTCAGAGCTCCCTACATTGATTGAATGTCTGCATTGTGCACCAGGGAGTATGCAAAAAATCAAGTCACTGGGCCATTGCTTAATTCCAGACTCACATTCCAACTTCTTTTTTTAGAAGAGAAACTTGATAGTCAAAATAAAATCATGGGAATAGCGTGATCCTACAGCCCAGGATAAATGTAAGACTTTAAACTGATGCTGAGAGTTGCAAGATTCAGTTAATGTGATTAAAATCACACAGGTCCGAGCATCCTAGTCACAATGATGATGATAGGTAACTCACAGTGTTTACTCTCTGTCAGACCCTAGTCTAAGTGCTTTACCCCCATTAACTCATTTAATCTTCACAACAACTCTATGGGTTATATACTATTATTATCATCCCCCTTTTCCAGATGAAATCGAGGCACAGAGACATTGTTCTAGACTTGAGCTCATCATTAATTAGCTGTGTGGGTTTGTATACACCATGTACCCTTTCAGGATCTTAGTTGTCTGGCTGGATTAGTGAAACTTTACAGCTCCTTTCTACTTGACGGTTCAGTAACTTTGTGATTCATTCATTCCTAATGATCTCTGATCTCTTTGTTTCATTTAACCACAACAACCCACTTCTGCCCGTCTATCTTATTGATTTGGTGCAGTGGTTCATTCTTTTAATGTCCTTGCTCTACTTTGTTTTCTATGAATGTCTGTTCCCGCTCCCTCAAACTCATCTACCTTTCGACAGACGTCACTTCTAGAGGTAGATAGCTCATCTACATATATCATCAACGCTGGAGTTTGAGGACTGCCATTTAGGAGTCAAATACAAATCCTGGAACATCAGTTAATCAAGTAGTGTCATTTTCCTGAAAATAACATAGTATAGAAATGAGTGAGGAAATGATGAAAGTGACAACCATAGTAACGGAAGTACCAGCGGGATCATGACACCTCAGTGAAAGTTATTGTCACCTTTTATGCCATTTTTCATGAATGTGAATCATACAGCTGCTACTATCTTTGTGATTTAAAGAATGGTATTTATAGTATATTAATATACCCGATGATGATGCAACTGAGAATTTAAAAAGTTCTATTCTCCTTCCAAATTTGAAAGTGTGGATAGTGAGATTAGGGAAGGAGGTAGGAAAATACTCAAGAAACTTGAGAGAACAGAGGTTCTCTGTTTACTCCAAATGGACAGTATTTTTCTCTAAGGTGAATTATTCATTTCAGAAAAATAGCTATCTAAAGAGATGATATCAATGACATCAATGTAATGATAGAAAATTTCTAAAACACACAGACCTTTTTCTCTGCTTTGCATTGGAACTTCGAAATGTGCGGTTTTCTACTTTGTTTGCAAATCTGCAGGTTCTCATGGTCACCATATTATAATAGAAGGTATCTGAAAGAGGCCAGAGAGATGAAGAAAAACATCCTCAGTGCTGGATGCCTACCTGGCACTTCTAACACTCGATTCTGCATTTCACATGAAACCATGAAGTTTGTGATTCCTCCAAGTATTCAGATGACTCACATCCATGAAGGCGGTAAATATGTTGGGCCAAAACACCATCGGAAACATCTTTGTCAGCAGGGAGCAGAAGTTATATTAATTAAAATGTACCGAGAAGGTACAGGGTGCACTCCCAACGAGTCACAAAACTATTTTAATCCTAATTAAGGATGTTCCCTCCTGGCATCTTGCAACACAGGGAATTAGAATCAAAAAGTCTGTGGCATTTCGAGAAGCAGGGTCAGCAGACTCAGCTTGGATCCCTCCAGTGAGGAGCTGGGCGTGCTTTGATAGCAAGCCACCATTTTAATTAATTGATATTTATTCAATCTCCTTTCCATGTTCGGAGAAGATCATGACTTTCCTTAACCAGAATGAAAGGATCAGAAACAGATACAACTTGGGCAAAGGAGTGCAGGACTGGGGCTATTAAGAGATAATCGCTGAGCCTACAGGGGAAGAGTATGATTGACTGGAAGGTGTTGTACACATGCAGGAATACTGACATGCACCCAGACCATTGCCCTGTGGTCTTGGGGCCCCTGGTCTGGGAAGATAAGATATCGTCAGGATTTTTGGACTAAGACCTAGACCAATGCATTAGTTTTAAGGCAATTTTAGTGATCCACTGTGGAAGTTAACTGTGTGGATTTTGAAAACCTAATAAAGCTGTTGAGACATTTCCTCACTCTTATCTCCTAACCTGCGTAGACTGAGTGCAAATTTCTGGACATGATTATGAGCTGACATATTGTCCACCCTCAAGTATTTCATCATTGACACTTTCAAGCACTAGTGCACAGATGAAACTTTCATCTTTGGAAAGGGCAAGTTAAATAATCCGGGCTGAATACCTAGGAGGTAGCCTCATGTCCTGATAAGCCATCAGTTTGCAAATGACAAACGCCGGGCTCGTTCGCCACATCTGAAAATGATTTGAGAGGAAAGAATTTGGGTTAAAATGTAGAGATTAAGTGTTAGAGCTCCTTAAAAAGCCTTTGCTGAATGAGAAAAGAAAAGAGAAAAAATACTGTTTTTTGGTTTGCGGGGATGTAGAATATTAAGGTTGTGAGTATGAGATGCTTTTTTTTTTTTTTTTTCCAACTTGAAAGCTGGAAGAGCATATGATTGAGAAGGGTTCGGGCTGGCAGCGGCAGAATTGACATTTGGGAGAGGAGAGAGAAGCGAGCTTCTAGCCGGAGGACCAGATCCTGAGCTTGCTTAGTTCTCCCAGGAAGCAAATGCAGTAGGTTTGCCCTCACTCTCCGGGTGCACCCTTGGTTAATACTCTCTAGAGCAGAACCCAGAAAATGGGAGTATATGACATAAACATTAATCCGCATGTACAACTCTGTCAATTAAAAGACCAGTAAACAAGCAGCTTAATAGGACGTTATGCCATAGATTACTCTAATCGGCTCAGCATATTGATTTCTGAGCATTCTCAATTTGTTTATCAGAACCAAGTTTATTCTTTTTTAATTACTTCCCCAACATATTGCTGTATTTCACGGCCTTTGGAATATATAGTTTTACGTTGTAGGACATGCTCCACCACAAATTAATATTGTGCTGGTTATTGTGAGTTGGTTTGATAGGATCAAAACAACATTGACCAACTTCGCGTTGTCAGATAGAAAGTTGAGGCTGCAAAAAGATGGATGGAGAGATGCAAAATGGTTGTAAGGGGGATTTAGCCTGGATTTGATCTAAATACATCTCGAAAAATTGTAAAATAGAATCTACCAGCTAAAACTAATGAGCACAAAACTGCATTGATTTGGCCCAGGGTGGACAAATAGAACATCTGGCGTATTTGGCACCAATGACACAGCTGGCATTGTTGGAAACGTTTCTGCAGAAGGTACAGATGCAGAAATGGGAGAATTGGTACAAACAGTGCAGATGGAACAGTTGGAACAGATGACAGTGGGCAGAGCTGGCGATGCTGGCACAGGTGTCATAACCTCAACAGCTGGCACAAGTTGTGACAATCCTGGGATTTCTTAGTACAAGGCACATGTTCATTTTGGCTTTGGCTGCAGGGAGATAAGAGCATTTTATAATTAGTAAATGTGCCATTTAAAAAAGAACTTTTTCCCCTCCATCCTTAAGGACATCCACCTCCAACTGTTAAAGCTTGGAATATGGAGCATTTTTGCAAATTAGAATTTCCCCGAGAAAGTCGTAATGGATAAATACAGATTTTCATAGAAGAGGCAATTCGATATTTTTGTTCTGATATAGATAAAATTCATGAATGGAATTTCTTCATAGGAGTTTTGTGGCAGATAAAGGTCAGATTTTTTGGAAATGAAAGTAGGGTTTGCATTCAAACCAAAATTTATTTGTTATCGAATTAGAGGGTTATTTGTTTCTAAAGTATCGTGAATATTTCCCAATTGTATAAAATTTCCTGTGGAATCACACTTGAAGATATGGTACAGAATTGGAAACTTGTCTACGGAACAGGTTGGGAAAAGAGAAAAAATGCTGGAATACAAAATATGGAGAAATCATGATATTGCCACTTTCAAATACCAATGGGACTTGGCTCTATTATGATTTCATCTAAAATGCTATAATTCGGGCTTGAATTAAAAAAACAATATAGTATAATCTTTTGGGCAACGACATTTAATACCAGATGAAAAGTTGAAAGAACAATGCAACTGGTTTGCTAGTGGCTAGAAACCATTATTTTCTTCTATATTTTTGTGGTAACTAAAGACCGTTCATATCATAGAAAGCCAAAAAATTTACCCAATATAACATAATGGAAACATCACAAAGTATTAAATAATGGATTCTTCAATCTATAAGCACATCCTCTCAAACCTAATAAGTGTTCCGTAAATTCTTGTTGTAAAAATGAACTATGGTCTAAGAAATATCAATATTCAGAATTTTTTAAAAACCAATGATCACCCTCAGTATTAATAACTAATCTTCTATTAGGAGGAAACAAAGCAAACCAAGCCTCAGTCTCCCTTAAAGCCTTGCATTTTATGTATACATTTTAGCCAACTTCTTTCTCCCAAGGGAAATTATAAGTGAAAAAAAACGAGTTCAATATCACCTACTCTATGTCCTCAAGTACATCCAAAATTATTTAGGTTTTCCAGCTTATATTGAACTAACATCAGCATCATAAACCAGCTTCTATTCATAATCAATGCAACACAGTGAACATTTTAGATGTGTTTTGAGACTTTTGGGAAACCACTACAATAGGGTTAATTCTCACTGGAGGTCAAGTTCACGACCATTAAAAACATGCTGTCTTTGTTTCCAGATGGCCTTGCATATTGTTACCTATGCTTAATAAAAACAACAGTTTAAACCTATCTGATTTCAATTTCTCCCTTACTTCTACTTTGTTACAACCTCATGTTGAACCCAGCAAAACTACTCTTATTATTCAGAACTTCAGTTCTTTCATTTCACTTTAGTTCATTTCTTGACTGAGCTGACAAAAATAATTCTGCTTAAAACAGAGAAAACACAATTATTTGTTAACGGTACTTTTGTGACAGAGAGCAACTAAGAGATGGAGGAGGAGGTAAGAGGACTTCCTGTTCCCTTTGGGCACAAAGACGATGACAGATGAATCAGTTTCAATGAATAGGCTGGAAATGTCCACCTTGTACACCTTCAGTTGGTCTGGAATACCACTTTGTAGCTGAAACACAAATGAGCATTGCTTCTAATCAATAAGTACTTTATGGGAAATGATCAATTCGGGGGAGTAAACAAATAAAGGTATTTTTAGGCCTTGGCATTTGAGGGGTCAGCCAAAGTTTTTCTCAAGAATGAGGATGAGGGTGAGTCATTCCTATGAGCCTCTGCCTTCCTGGGGAATTAAATGAAAATTAAACATGAAAGATGCAATCTGCCGCAGCAATTTCATTCCTCTATCATTGTCCCAGCCTCTGTCTATTTCTAAGCACATTGAACTTTCCAATTGATTGGCGTCTCATCTTATGTAAATGTCCTTTTCCTTCTCTTAGCTCCAAGACATCAGGATGTGCTTTTCTTCCACCCTTCAAACAGTTGTTCCACATTATGCCGCTCTGCCGTCCCTGGAGGGCTTTGCAGCGCTGTGCGGGCTGGAACTCGTGGGGATGGGGTGTGAACAGGGGCGCTTTCAGATGGGGCAGCTTCTCCTCTCTGCACGTGGCAACCTGGGATACAGTATTTTCCTGGCCTTAAAAGAATATCTGTTATGTTGCAGAGGTAGTGAACAAAAATAAAGCCTATCCACCTAAAATAAAGCCATTTACAAGTGCAAAACCAAAATTGACGGGAAATTTATATATTAATTTCAAGGCATCATCTCCTTCCATCTTCTCTGCATTCTCCTGATGCATCAGCTACAGACCCCTAGTGAGACCCCAACCGCAGCTCCTCTCGGCAGGGACACGCATTGACTCCTGCATTGGATACAGCCCCGAGGTGTGTTAGCGATGAACCTGTTTGTGTGCAGGCCATGTTTTCCCTTCCCAACCCCACCATGGAGGGCTGTGTGCTGATCACCAAGATGCAATCATGTAGCTGTAAAACAACCCGTTCTTGTTAGTCTGTTGGAAGTGGGCAAAGAGGAAAGGCAAGACAGATAAGGATGAGTGTTTTGCTTTTTTTCCTAATGAAAAGCAGGGTAGTCTTACATGGAGGTTATTGCGCTATTGTTTCATTGCATCTTAGAATTGAGCTTATTATTGGTGATCCGTGATTTAGAACTTGCAAGCAAATCAAGATTTAAGCTGTAATCGATTCTCCAAACCTATTGTGCTGATATCTATCCCTGTGTTATGTAAATAATTAAATGAAGTATAGAAACATTTACTTTTTAAAAGATATTTCACTGTGAAAAAATTTAAAACCTACAAAAGAAGTAGATAGTAGACTTAGGTGCTCATCACTTAGGTTCAATAATTGTTAACATTTTGCTAATTTTGTTTCATCTTTCCCCTTCCATCCAAACCTACACTTTCTCTCCCCTTCCCTGGATGATTTTAAAGCAAATTCAAAATGTCATTTTACCCTGAAATGCTTCCATGTTTATTCCTAACAGAAAGGGCAATTTTAAAAAAACACAATGACCTAAAATAACAATATTTCTTCAATATCATCTAATTCCTAGTTCATTTTCAGAGTTCTGTTTGTCTCAGAGGTGTGTTTATACAGTTGGTTTGTTCAAATCAGAACCCAAGCAAGGTAGTCTCTTTGGTTTATTTTGTTTTTGCCCTTTTCTCATTTCACTGATTAGTTGGATAAACCAGGTCATTTACCCTTACGATGTCCTACATTCCGAGTTTGGCCCATTGTTTGCTTGCAAAGACATTTAAGCTGGCCTTCCATCCCCTGTATTTCCTGTAATTTGGTATTTAGATGCCTAAGCTTGATTGGATTCAGATTCAATTTTTAGGCAGGACCACTTCATATTTGGTGCTGTGCTGGGCACTTACATTCTATTGTATCACATTATGGTGCATATAATATCTGGGGTAGTGCAAAGATTGCTGAGTAAGTTCGGGTGGTATATATTCTTGATCCTTAAGACTGTGTTCATTTGTTTTTATTCTTTTCACATATGGATATCATTAATTTTATCTCAGAATCTTTGTATAATCACCAGGGAGTCCTTCAATTGTCAACAAATATTCTTGAACATTCATTTTATTAGCCAACTGCCAATGGGCAATATCAACTTTCCATATATACACATACACGCATACACACATTCATATATATCTATAATTTTCCATAGTGTATTTTAGATGTATTTTTCTTGCCTATACATCATTGGAAACTATATCTAAATTACAACATGCTTTGTGTATCCAAATTGCAGGTTATTGTTATTTGCAGGTTGACCAATGAATAATAGGTTGGATCAATGAATGATCACTTAGCAATTTTAGTAATCAAAGTAAATATTTGTTATCTGGTTCGTTTCAGTCATATTTGCAACCAAATTGGGTCAGTTGTTTGTGATAGGTAACCAATCTACAAATGGTTGATCCAGTATCTGCAACTCATCAACTATGATTATCAAATGCTTGGTAATTTCAATATGGTGTATATTACATGATTTGCTTTTTACTTCACATCACTGGTAAAGAAATAGAATGAGTGGAAATATAGTAAGATATTTAGGAGTAGTTAAATAATAGAATAATTCTAAAATATAAACATTGAAAGTTGAAATCCTATGAAAAAATGCATACTGGATTTGATTGCTTCAACTAGATTGTTACTGAATAAATAGAATCAGGATTATATGCAATTAAGTATTTAATAGATATTTCAGATATTTTAATATTTTAAATTCTTATCTGTTTCCTTGTCTGTTTTGAAAAGCGTTAGTATCACTGGTCTAGGATTAATGAACAGAAAATGGAATGTTTTTCCAGTGGTGATTAATAGCAACCATAAACATTTCAAGGCTTCGTGAAATCTTCATTAGGAGAAATGTCTTATTTCTGTACGAAGTTTGAGGTTTCACTTCTGCCATTTCATTTGATCATTACTACAATCTGAAGGGAGAGGCTATTTGAGCAGATGAGAAGGCTGAGATGGGGAGAGACTGAACATCTTGTGCAAGGCCACAAAAACAGCAAAGGACAAAGCTAGTGGCAGGGTCAGTGCTTCCCCCAATTTGGACTTAACCACATCTTATTCCTGAGAAAATACTTCACTTACTTTCACTTACAGATATTCCGAAGGCTGAGCCCGTCCAAGGCATTGCGGAAGCTTCCAGTGTGAGCACACTCCACCTGCCGCAGGGTTCCAGAAAGCTTTGGGGTCAAAAGCTTTCCACGATCTACCTCCAATTTACCTGCCAGAGAACATTTGGTGGCCTTCATAATCCTCGTCTCTCTTGGGCATCTCCATCTATAACCCTTTTCCTCCTTTCTGTCCTCACAAGAAAGCTGGATTCCTATGTAGTTTCCCATTTCATTTTCCTCCTTTTATGAGAACAGAAAAAAGTTGGAGAGAGGCAAGTTTAGAAGACTTATGTAAAATATTCGTTAGATCCTCTAATGTGATTCTCTCCCCCCAAAAGATGAAAAAGTTTTCCCTGGCAACCATCCTTTTCGTTCGTTTCTCTCTCCTTCCTGATGTTTGTACAGTCTATGTTGGGAAGAATTTCTTTATTAAGCTCCACAAGTTTCCAACATGACTTCTGCCAGAGACCCGATTTTTTTTCAAAAACATATTGCCTTTCTTGTTCTCCTGCTTCCGTATTAAAAAATACATTGAATTAGAAAGCATTCAAATTAAATACATATTTAAATGGAGAAACATATTGTTTCTCTTATGATGTTTTTCTAATGTTATGATAAGACTATGGCCATCAAGACTGGGAAATAATATTTTCTCATTGATTAGTATCCCATTTTGGGGTCTTTTCACTGGATATGGTGAAAGGATGTGGTCCTTTTAAGACAGATAATTGCGAAAGGGAATTTAGGGGAAGATCAAGAACTTGCAATTACTGAGCCCAAAGAAGAAACAGTGAAAGGACATCTCTTCAAAGCCCCATGTTTTGTAATCATTATAAAACAAACCTTGCCAGTCATTTTACTTACTTTAAAAAAACAAAGTGAAATATATTTAAATTATAACCCCCAAATCAGAGAGATACAAGGAAATACCTCCAAAGTATCAGAGCAGGATTTTAAGAAATGCTTGGAATCTTTTAAGAACAATAAAAACAACAAAAAGCAATCTTTGGTCTTTGATTTCTAGAAGTCTGAGAGATGGGCTGGGGGTTTGCTGGAAAAGCAAGTCTGAGTTTTTACCTCTCTGAATCCAGAAGTCTCTGCTTTTCAGAGTCCCCCATTTGGTCCACTCTCTCAACAGGGTTGAGATCTTTTTAGCATCTAACTCTAAATTTGGGCCGTTTCTTCTTTCCCCTTCCTCCTCTCACCCTCCGTCTTCACCATGACAGACTGCATCCAGTAATTGCTGTCTTTTGTAATTGTTCTATCTCCAAATTGGCTGATTAGGGGAGAGACACAGCTGTCCATCAAAATGGTGTAAAGTGGCTGCAACAGCCATCCCCTGAGCTGGGGAAAGTTAATTGCACTTTCTGAAGCTATCCCAGTAGGAGAGGCCCTGAGACGGGCCCCGGGAATCCCTGTTAGTGCTTTTCTTTTTTTTTTTTTTCTGAGCATGTCCATTTGTAACCTGGAAGAAAATGTAGTAAACAGCATGTTAATTAGATTTGCAGATGAAATTAAATCAGGAAGCACTGGAAACACACCAGTGAATAAAGAGAAATGCTACCCGGGGTTTCTGAGGTTAAAAATACGGAAAGGATCAAACGAAATGAGAATTAAGTCAGACAGGTTTAACCCCCATGCTGTTGGGGGCGGGGGGGGGGGGAGCTATAAAAGGAAGCAGCAAGAGGGAAAAATCTAGAAAGCAGTCATGCCAGAGAGACCACGGGGAGAGTGGACGACAAATTAGACGTGTTTGCAATATGCCATGGAAGCTAATGTGATTTGGGGCTGTATGTGTGGAGACATCGCGTCATGAGGGAGAGGTGCAGTAATTTAGTGCATTTGGCAAAAACACACCTGGAACATTGTGTTCAGGTTTGCATGTCCTGGGAGCAGACAGACATAGAGCAACTAGAGGGAAATCAGCGTAAAGCAACAAAAGTGATTACCAATAGATGGGCTGATTTATGAGAAAAACGGGCTGCATGATCTGGCTTAAAAGAATAACAAGAATGGACCATTTGAATGTAAGAGTATTTTCCTGACCTTTTATTGATAAGACCTAAGACTTCTTAAAGTGTAATTAGCTTAAAAGTATAGACTGTAGTTTAAAATGGAGGACTAACGTTTACAAGAAGGAAAACTTTTAAAGAATAAAAAATAGGAGATGATGAAAGTATCTTTATAGAGGAATGAAGAAGGGCCCATGGTTGGAAAAATATGCTTTTACATTGTTATCACACTTTTCATTCCAAAGCCTTTACATTTACCCTGACCACGACCCTTCCACACTGAAGAATTAGGTGGAACTGCTCCCCTGCTAGAACCCTAGAAATCTTCCTGGATGCTTCTCCTCTGCAAAGCTCCACTCAGAAGTGACCATTTTAAAATTTGGATTGAGTATATTCCCCAGACAAATGCACGTGTCAGATGACATAGCTTTTCCTTTTGTGGTGCTCGAATATCTGCAAAGGCCGTGACCAAAAGCAACAACTGATCTGCCGTATGATCGTTAGGTGTGGCCAGAGGCTGTTGTTTAATCTGAGGCTTGGCTTCTGATGGCAAAGGAAAGATAAATCTAATTTTTAAGGATCTCAAAACGATCGCTGGAGGAGCAGCATGGTGTACTAACTAATGAGGCTAATTTGTTCTTAAAATACAAGTTGCCGTGCTTCTTAAATTAAAATTCACTTCTGATGTAAATACAGAAGATATAAATACAGACAAGAGATATACGCTGTAATTTTTATTTTGCAATTTGGAGCCTGTTCGAAGAGGAACTGTTAGTAAAGTGATATTATTCTCTAAATTTGGGGAGATTTTTACTTCCTGGCTTCCAATACAGGGAAGGACAATGATGAACATTAGTTTTATAAGAAAGACAAGAAAGTGAGATGTTTAATTAGATCTGCCTGAGAGAAAGTTCTTCTTCCTAAAATCAGGATTCTCTTTTTCCTCTATTCATTGTGGTTGGGCAAGTGAACATTCTCTGGTGGTCTTCCTGTAGAAGCAGCTTTTCTTGTTCTTTTCATTTTGAATGTTACAAAGAGCAGAGCGGGGTCTTAAGATAAATTAAAGCAAATAATTAAAGAAAAGGCCTTAAAAACTAAATGGTGTCAATTTTCTGAGTACTATTTGATCCGCTATTTAAAATAACAGTTTGGATCCACATTCTAGAAGAAGTAGATACTCTCTTAATGGGGCAATAACCTTTAATGCTACACTAACAAATCATACAGAGCTAAAGCATTTAATATCGAGTTTATTTAAGGGATTTATGCCATCTTTTTGCTCTAGATTTTGCTCCTTAACACTGGACTCTGATTTTTCAGCACACAACAGAGAAATTAGCTGCCACAGCCCTATCTCAATTTAACTTCAAATTATGGAACAAGGAAAAAGTATGTTGTTTATATGAAAGAATTGATGAATTACATCTGGGATTTTTGAATGAGTCTGTAACAGATAAATTTTTCCCTTCCTGATACCGATAATTCACATTGAAGCAATTAAATCTGTTACTCAAAGAAACTTCAATTGCTGCCCACTGACCCATCTTTGTCTTCTTAGCACACCAGATGAGAGCCACCACAGCTTTAAAAATAGGAGCACTGGGACTAAAGATTTATTTTTTTCCCCTTTCCATCTAGATTGGCAAAGTTTCTTTAAAACTTGCTTGCTTCCTTCCTCTACTTTTTCTTCTTTAATTTAGCATTGTTGAAGAATTCTGGTGTGGCCGATTGTCGTGAAAGGTGGAGGAAGTGTCTGCCATAGGACACGAAGGGAGGCTCTCTGTGCAGCGCCCAGCCTGCCATACAAGTTGCTAACATGTTCGACGTGTTTTCATCTTGCAATTCAAACTCCTTCCCAGGGCTCCCAAGGCCCTGCCTGATATGACAGCTGTCCACGTGTCTGCTCTCGTGCTGTTCCCCGGTCCTCCTAGGTTCGGTCACACCGGCATGCTTTCTCTGGCTTGAATACCATGCTCTTTTCTGCTTCAGGAATTTTGTACTTGTCGTGCCTACTACCTGGAATGCACTTCCCCTACCTCTTAAGTGCTGGCCCTCTCCTCTCTTCCAGCTTAAAATATCACTGCTTCCGAGAGGACTTTCCCACGTACTCTATCTCAACCAGCCCCGATGCTGCCCCCGTCTCTACAGCTCCTTCTCTATCATGTCACCCTGTTCCTTCCCTCTCCCGTGTCCTCCTCTGCCTCCTCCTTCCTCCCCTGTGGCACTTGACACAAATCATCCTGCTTGTTTGGTCACCTGTTGACAGGTGTTTCCTCCTCTAGAATGCACGTTCCCTGAGAGCAGAGGACTTGTGTGCTCTGTTCTTCACATCTTCTCCAGTGCTAAGAACAATGCTTGTCCCCAAAGGAGAGGCCAGTAGTCCTTAAACGTTGGACAAGATTCTAAAGACACATCTCATTAGACAGTCTTCAAACATTTCTACTTGTAGTAATGGCAAGAAAAGTGACGTTAAAAACAATGGTTTTAGAATACACTCAGGCATGTTTCTCAACTACAGCTACATTAAGCTACCAGGATACAACAAACATTGCCCACTTTAGCAAGCCTGTCTGCATATATACACGGATGCCAGGCTGCTACTATCAGAAACACAACAAGTCAGTAGGTTGGGTTCTTGTAGATGCAAAGGAAATTGAAGGACTAACAAAAGGATACAGGCTGGAAGGTCCCTGAGGCCAGGAGCCTTCATTTCAATAACTCTTTTGGATGCTCTAAAACAATTATAGGACATAGAACATGTGCACGGCCTAGGAGATGGGGTGAAATGAAATTGTCAGGACAGGTGCCAGGGAAGGGCCAATGGAAGGATGTGATGTAGGTTCCATTCTCAGCCAAAGAGCGGGACCAGCACAAGGCACCAGGAATGGCCCCCTGGCCTTTCCCGAATAACAGAAGTCTAGAAGGAGGAATAAATCCATGGATACAAAGGAAAGAACCTAGGCCTATTTCAAGGTATATTGAACAGAAAACAAAAACTGCATATCCCAAGCCCAGTAAGCCTAAGTGCTCATAAGAACTCCTGGTCAGCCTTGCCATGGTTCTAGAGGGAGCCAAGAAATCTCTCCCAGGGTCACTGCCACAAGGACAAGGGAGAAAAATCTGCCACAGGGCAGCAATGGCAAACAGACCCTTTCTTTCTTTCTTTCTTTCTTTTTTTTTTTTTTTCTTTTTTGGAGAATTTGAGATCTTAGTTGTAAGGAAGAATGATTTTTTTTTTTTTTTTTTGCACCCCTCTGAGGTATATCCTGTTATCTCCAGAAGCAGGAAAACCAGAGTCAAATATTAGGGAGTAATTTAAGGCTAATCATGCCTTAAACTGCCTGAGAACATGCTAGAAAGAATGTGTGGTGAGCCAGCTGTACCTCAGCTGCCTGCAAAGGGGTTTGATGGAGGGGAGGCCGGCTTTTACTGAGTGCCACGGCATCGCGTGTGGGGCAGAATGAAATGCACTTACGGGCCGGGCACGGTGGCTCACGCCTGTAATCCTAGCTCTCTGGGAGGCCGAGGCGGGTGGATCGCTCGAGGTCAGGAGTTCGAGACCAGCCTGCGCAAGAGCAAGACCCCGTCTCTACTAAAAATAGAAAGACATTATCTGGCCAACTAACAAAAACTATACATAGAAAAAATTAGCCGGGCATGGTGGCGCGTGCCTGTAGTCCCAGCTACTCGGGAAGCTGAGGCAGGAGGATTGCTTGAGCCCAGGAGTATGAGGTTGCTGTGAGCTAGGCTGACACCATGGCACTCTAGCCCGAGTAACAGAGCGAGGCTCTGTCTCAAAACAAAAAAAGAAAGAAAGAAAGAAAGAAATGCATCTACGACGTCCTGCACAGGGTCTACTTGGCTTTCTGTCCTGCTGCACTTCCGGTGATGCCTGGTCTCAGCACCTGTCCCACAGGTCCTGCACTCACTGGGAGCGGCCGCAGAGCAGAGCAGAAAGGACGTCGCCATGGCAAGAGGCGGTCCTGCATTGAAATCCTGGCTCTGCCACTTATTAGCTGCAGGACAATTGGCAAGTAATTTCACCTGTCGACGCCTCCATTCTCTCGTCCACAAGATAAGGTTAGCAAGACTCACCTGTCGTGGGCATAATTTGAAATAAGACCTGTGAAAATGTCTAGCACATGGAAAGCACGGAATAAATGTTGGCACTCCCTCTCCCAAGCCAGACCAAACCCTTACCTGTAGACAATCGAAATTATGTTTAAGATCTTGCATGGTGCCTGAGTGCTTTTCAGCAGGGGATGTGGAACATGCCAAATTTGTTTACTAATTTGCATTTGTATGATAGCAATGGAGAACACTGAGCACAATTTGAATTCTAAGTCGCTGAAATCCATGCCAATTTTTTTTTAATTTTTAATTATTATGGGCACGTAATAGTTGTGCACTGTCATTACGCCGGTTTTATTATTGAAGGTACAGACTCAGGTTTAGCGATACAGGCATTTGACGAGGGGTGAGAGAGAACAAGGCTTACCCTGATGGCCACAAGAGACTTAAGGCAATTAAACTGGATTTTATCTCTCCAGAGTCCAACACTTGCTTCTCCAAGTACAGTGAGCTACAGAGATAGCACATAATGTACCAATAATGAAAATAACTCTGTGAACAGCACGGAAGTAAGTTGGGGCTACTTCCACCCACACAGAGAGGAATTTTATGTGCAGAAGCCCAGTGGAATATAAATGAACTGCTGTATATGAGAAACAGGAAGCAAGAGGCTGAGACTCTGGGACAGACCTCAAGAAGAAACTTGTGCGTTTTTTTTCTTACCTCTCTCTCCCCAACGAAAGAGCATGGGAAACAAGGATTCTCTGCTCGCAGGGGGATAGCTGGTCGTGATAAGTGCCCTGCACGGGGCAAGCGAAAGCTTGCGTTTGGAAGCTCTCCATGCCAAAAGCCTCTGATTCTCATCACAAACTATCCAGAGGCTCTTCTGTGTGTCCTTATTCAAGGCGCAAGTCTCAGGCAGCAGGTGATCGTTCATTTTGACAAACGTCAGCTTCTTAACATTCGCTTGGGAGAGGGAAGGGGGACAGACACCGATCCTGCCCTGGCTGAACCAAAGGCCTTTCTGCAGAGCATGCTGGCGGGGCGGGGGGACAAGCGACTTACGTGTGTCAGAGCCACGTGGGCGGGAGCTGGCTCCACCCTCGGCTCCCCTTGTCGGTGTCAGACATGCTCCAGATGTCCCGCCATCATCTGGCTGGTGTAGACTCTGGGGAGCCCCCGGCCTCCCACGATACTCAAGGAGTCAGGAAGTCTGAGACTTCCAAGCGGTGCCCTAGGGGTTTCCGAAGTGCACTAATGCACTGATTAAGTATCGCTGTTTCGCTGTCTTTCGTGCGGCTTCCACCCCTGCCCACTCCTCTTCTCCTCCTTGTTTGCTTTCTGAGCACTCAATCAAATATCCCACTCAGTCAGGCCAACGAGTGTGCGATCAAACAAGTGTGCCAAGGCGCTGTCCAAGGTATCCGAGTTAGTTACTGCGCATTGCTGTTTACTACCAGAGGGTACGCTCTATTTTTGCTTCTGTGAAATCTCCTCCTTACAGATCTGAAGGATAATGACAGATAAAGAATAAAGTGGTTAAGTAGTAGCAAGTGAGAGTTTTGAGATAAAATGTAGCAAAATGAGATTTTGTGACTTTCCATGAGGCTGGCTTCCCCATGGTTATTTAAAATTTTAAGGGACGCATCAAATGGAAGTGTGTTTAACTACGTGAAAATTCTTAATCAATCAATAATGACTGATGGATGATCTGCTGTGTCATGGCACTGTTAGTTCTGTTATAAGTCTTGAGGGGGGCTTAGGCAAGGTTTAGACGTGGTTTAAGCTTTCAGGAAGTTTCCATCAATCTAGTTGGGAAGCCTGATGCCCACAATATGAGGCAATCCAAGCAATGTACAGTTAAGTGGTGCACTTTTTAAGGGAAAAAAATAACATAGATGCTTTGTTTTTAAGCTCTTTAGACTTAAGCATGGCCTTGATTAAAATAAACCCATAGATCTTTTTCTAATTTTTTTTGTTGAAGTATACATATTAAATTTACCACAAAACTTTACCATTTTTAAGGGTACAGTTCTGTGGCATAAGTGGTAAATTTTGTAGTTCAGACTAGCATGGATGAAGAAATTGGGAAAGAGAGAGGGTCAGAGAAGTCTGATACTCTCCAAGGAGTTGTGATTTGAGCAATTATTCAAAGGTTGGCTAGGACTGGGGTAGACAGAGGGGCAAGGTGAAGGTATGTTCATGGCACACCAACAAGATTTATCCAAATGTCCACATCTAGGCTGAAATGTATGCTAAATATTTGCTCTTATCTTTTGTGGCTGCTTGAATGAGAAATAATGAATTATAAAACAACACTTCTGATAAATGTGACAATTTAGAATCAAAAACCTTATTTTAATCAAATTAAGAACTTGAAGGTCATTTTGCATCCTGGTTACAGCTTTTGTTTCAACACATGGAGTAAAAAAAATTTCCTCAATGGCTATCTCAAAGAATAGCTCATTATATATTGCTATTATGCAAAACTGGTTTTAATGTTTTTATTTTTCTGTGTAATAAATGACCCACTTCTATAAAGGTGACTGTTGCTCTGTCATCTATTTGCAATTGGCATGGCTATTGGAAACTTCTGATTTTTTTCAAAACTAGAATTTCTACAGAGGTTATATTTCTAACAGCAGAGATGACCTGCTGAAGAATATGCTATAATACATCAAAATGTATGTAGATATCATCCTAAGGGAAATGCAAAGCAAAACAAAATAGAACAAAGATAAAAATGAATTCCATGACTATATCGGGAAATTCTGATCAGAGTTTATTTTAAAGAGTGCTAAGGGCCAGCTGTGGTGGCTTGTGCCTGTAATCCCAGCACTGTAGGAGGTTGAGGCAGGAGGATTGCTTGAGCCCAGGAGTTTGAGACCAGCATGGGCAACATAGTGAGACCCTGTCTGTACAGATAATTTAAAAAAATTAGCCCACAGTGGAGGCACATGTCTGTATTCCAGCTACTCAAGACGCTGAGGCAGGAGGATTGCTTGAGCTCAGGAATTGGAGGTTGCAGGGAGCTACGATCACACCATTGCACCCATTGCCTGGATGACAAAGCCAGACCCTGTCTCTTAAAAAAAAAAAAAAGGTGCTAGGGCAAAGCACAAAGGAACAAAGAATCAGAATATCTGCGTTCTAGTCCAGATTCTAGCACTGAATCACCTTGGCAAAGTAACCCAGTCACCCTAGTGAACTTCCGTCTCCTTCTCTCCATGAAACGTCTGGTGAACTTAAATAAAATGGAGATGATGCCTGCTCTTCCTAATTTGCAGGATTTGGTTGAGTATCAGAATGCATTGTGGTATAATAACAAGATGGAAAATTTTGTTATTAATACAGAAGCCATCCAGAGTAAATGACAGAGAGGGAACACACAAATAGCACCTTCAGAGCTATTCCTGAGGCACATTTGGAACTCAGAGGTGAAGACTGGACTCATTTTTGATACTGGGCACGATTTAAAAAGGGCCACCCATGAGACATCGGACTTATTTTTTAAAATCTTCCAGATAAGCTTGTTTACATGTCTGTTTTAACCGCAACTTCCCCATTCTCTTTCTTCTTGCAAGGGCCCTCAGGTGGCATTTGCATTGACTGGAGTGATTTTTGTTTTCGAAGAGAGAAATTTTACAAATTGTGCCTCACTTTTATTTCAGCTTGAGCTGTTTTCTCCTGGGAAAACAGCTTTTTGCTTGGCAAAAATGGATGTGAAGCATTGGCGAAAACGAAAGGCCGTTTTCATTGCAAAGAAAACTGCCTTTTGCTTTTGCCAAAAAAAGCAAAACATATGAGACAAAAACCACAAATATTTCCCTGTTTGCAAACCCTGTGAAAACGTGATTTTTCACCAGTGGTGAGAATATTTTTCGCACATTACTCTTCCCATTTCTATAAATTATGGTTTCAATGGTGAAAGTCATAAGTTATGCCCACAACACCTCATTACTAGGATCGAATATCATGAATATTGTTATTAAACATGTTGAATATAATTCCCACCAAATGAGATATTGGAGGACGTGTTGCCCTTACCCGGTAAGATTATGGTCTCAACAAAGTAGAATGAAAAAGAAACGGAGCTCTGGTAGGACCACTGACACTGACCAACAAAGCTCAGAAAGGAAAGGTGCTTGGGGTTCAGTTGGGTTTAATACAGAGGACGCAGCTAAATGAATAAAGACTTAAAAGAACAGCCACAAAGGAGAATAAAAGGGTGTTAATAATACAATGCGGGAGAGAGAACGTCTCCTCTGTGTGCAACCTTTGCCAAATCACCTCGACCTCTGGGGTTGCAGACTCCACCTGTGAAAATGACAGGATTCAATGAAAGGACCATTCAGATCCCTTTGCATTCTGAAAATCTGCAATAACCAGACTGGAAGTGCATTTGTAAAATATAAAAGAATTGTGAATATCAACGATCTCCACTAATTGACTCCCTTGATTCCAAAATAGCCTGCTAAAGTCAGAGGGCTACTTTGGTGTCTTTAATGATTTATGTGAAAGTATTCACGTAACAAATCTAATTGGGGATTTCTTTGTGTTTGTGGCTGCCCTTAATATCAATATGCTTTTCTCCATGCCTACACTAAGCCCTTTCTACTGTAATTAAGCTAATTTCTTCTCATTTTCCCCAGTGAAGTAGTAAGCATTCATTCACCATTTTTCATATTATTAAAATATTAATACAGCAGTGACTCACTCCAAGTAATAGATTTGCTCAGGGAAGCAGGGGGGTAAGTATATTTGTGAGATGTGGAATGATATTTTGAAAAAGATTGACTTTTTAAAGCAAGTCTATATGATAAATATTTTATCAAGTAAGGATCCACTTTATGAAATAAAGAGATTCCCTAAATGAATTTGTCTTATACAAATTTATTCTTATGCATGTTGTTGAGAACCCTCCGCGGTTTCTCGCTGTCCTTGGCCCTTCTGTTTCAAACCTGTGTCTTCTGTCTCTCTCTTCCCCTAAGAGCTGCCTGCAACTGAGTGACAACCATGAGTCAGACACTGGACTAGGCACCTCACTTCTTTGTCCATTTACCAGTTGTTCCTTGACAGCTGACAACAGGCCAGGCACCTTTGGGGACTTTAAACATGTTTTGTCATTCGCCCCTCTAGCAAGCCCTGGGACGGAGTCGCCATTACCCTTGTGTAAGCAAAGCTGTCTTCTGCTCAGCTGAAGCTGCGGATAAAGTACTGCTGCTCAGTCCCCAGAGGCTGTGATGTATGAGTCCCCTACCCTCAACACGCTGATCTGTCTGTCTCCACCCTCTAGCCCTCTCAGTAGGGTTTTGACAGCAATTTTTATGTGGACGGGATGGGGCTGAGCTCGGGGGACTCTGGACGTGCCTTCTGCCCAGGGGAACGGGCTTAGTGGGAAGAGGCCACTCATTCAAAGCTGGTGAAGCTCACAGCTCCTGTAGCAACCACTGGTTCCAGAGTGGCTTCTTCCGTGCAGTACTGGTAAGGTTTTAGGAAAGGGTTGCCGCCTCCTTGAAATTCTATTTCATGGAAGGACTCTGGCCACCATGCCATTTATAAATATATTTCATGTAGATATATAAATAGAAAATAAAAATAAAATACTTGAAATTTATATATAATAGATATATTAACAGACATATACATTTATATGTATAACATATATTTTGTTTATGTACTGTATATCTATATATTAAATAATAGACACATTTATTAAATATAATATAAAAAGAACATAAAAGGAAAATAATTTATCAAAAAATAATATGTATTGTAATATGTAAAAAATGTTTGGGCACAAGCCTACCAGATAGTGCTATTTCTCTGGTGGTTACTCTCAGCTTTACTTAGATTTCCACTTCCGTTTATTTTTCCCTATCAATACTTAAAGCTTATGCAAATTTATGTCGTCCCCCTGAACAACAAAAAACTCTTAATATGTGCTATGGTTTGAACGTCCCCTCTCAAACTCATGCTGAAACTTAATCCACAGTGTGGCCATATTGAGAGCTAGAGCCTTTAAGAGGCCAGTGGATCACACCAGGGCTCTGCCCTCATGAATGGATTAATCTATTCGTGGATTAATGGGTTAATGGGTTATCGAGGGAATGGAACTAGTGGCTTTATAAGAGAAAGAGAGACCTGAGCTAGCATGTTAGTAGCATGTTAGCACACCCCGCCCCCACCGGGTGATGATAACTTGCCCCACCCTGGGACTCTGTAGAGAGTCCCCACCAGCAAGAAGGTTCTCACCAGATGTGACCCCTTGACCTTGGGCTTCTCAGCCTCTAGAACTATGAGAAACAAATTCTTTTTCTTTATAAATTATCCAGTTTCAGATATTCTGCCATAAGCATCAGAAAATGGACTAAGACAGTGTTTTTTTTTTTTTTTTTTTTTTTCTCTTCTTCCTCCACCCTCCTTCCTGGCGTGTTCCTACTGTCTGGAGTTCTAAGTTTGATTTGTTATAGATATTTTTGGTGTTTGGGGAGGTGGAAGGGAAAATCATGGCTTATCTCTTTTTTTATATATTGACTTTCCTAATATCTTTTTTCCTGTTTCTTTGAAAATTATTTTTCAAGTGTACAATTCAGTGGTTTTTAGATATTCACAAAGTTGTGCAATCATCACCGCTATCTAATTCCAGAACACTTTTATCATCCCACAAAAGAAACCCCACGTATATTAGTAGTCACTACCCACTTTTTCCCTTTGGCCTCTGGCAATCACTAATCTGCCTTATATCTCTATGTATTTTCCTACTGTGGACATTTCGTATAAATAGAATCGTATAATATGTGGCCTTTTGTGACTAGCTTCTTTCACTTAGCATCTTGTTGTATCATGTATCAGTACTTTATTTTTTTTTAATTGCCTAATATCTTGTTGCTTCTTTCTGGATTAATTTCCCTTCTGGAAGTGTATGCCCCAAGAATTCTTTCCAAGAGGCATGAAATTGTGATACAAGTTTTCCTTGGACCCCCGTATGCTTACTAACATCTTCGTTTTGCACTCACAGTTAAATAAAAGATTGGCTGAATATAATAAAGGTGTAGGGTCAAAATTCCTTATCTTCTCGACTTTGAAGATGTTTTTCCACTGCTGTCAAGAATCAATCTGATTCCGGCTCCTTTTAAGGGGATCCGCTTCTTCCCTCTGTGAGCTTTGAGAATTTTCTCTTTAGCTTTGATGTTCTTACATTTCATTATGAAGTATCTAATGTTTTCCTCCACCCTTTTTGATCTTGTTTAACATTTGAGACCTTTCAATCTGAAGCGTTCTATCCCTAATTATGAAAAATTACTTCTTCAAGCATTTTCCTACCTATTTACTTTTTTCTCTCCTTTGGGGACTCCTATTATGCAGATAGTGACAGCTTTGCTTCTGTTTTCCCTACCCCTTAACTTTTCTCTCATTTCTCCTCTCCTGATGCTTTGAGAGTTCTCTGACTTGATCTTCCAGCTCATTAAATCTTTCTTCATCTGTTTCCATTCTCCCTGCCATGTTTCCTACTCCAGCAGATACTGACGTTGCCCTCATGTTACCTTTCCCGCTCCACCTTTCCCAGGTGCCGGGCTAGTGTTCCTGCACAAAATGATCTCCCCAGGCAGATGTAACAGAGAGAAAAGGAAAGAATAGGGAGAAGGAATCCAGTGACTCTGGCTGCCTCTCACTCCAGACCGCACTCCACCATGTTAGTTGCTGAGCTTGGCTCTGTGGTCCTCCAACCTCGGCCCCTCGCCTCTTCTGTGGTGTCCCCAGTTTAGGTTCAAGGGACAGAGTTGGAATTTCATGCTACTTTGCTATTTTTCAGTCCTAATATATTATCATTTGTCTTTCCCAATATGAAAGAAATATTATTAATAATTTGACTTAAACCAAGGCTATTCCAACATTTGATTGGTAGAGCATTCAAAGTTAAATGTGAAAGCCATGGAATTGTAGATGTACTACAAAAAGAGACAGTTTCAAAACACAATCAATGGCCTGATTAATATTTCATCTCAGTAGAAGCCAAGACACTGAGCCCAGCCAGTAACTGTGCTTTTGGTCAGGTAGGATTCAGTTGTTGGTGTCTGACCCTCAATTTCCAAATATAGAAAATGGGAAAGTGCTCTGAGGACATCTGTCTGTACAATTGCCAGCCCTGATTTCAAAGGCAACCCATTCACATAACTATCAGAGAAGGTGTTTTTTGGTGGGACAGAGTAAATTGGAATCATTTCTTCATTCAAAGAATATTTAGTGAGCATCTACACTGTGCCAGAATTTATGCTAAGATCGTCATAAGATATTCTTTTACACAATGTTAAAGTATAAACTGACCATGTTTCATGATAACGAGCAAACAGTCTGAAGCAAGAGCCCCTTGTCTTCTTGTTCTATTAAAACTCTGGTCCCGAATAAAATTCAGACTATGTTACTCATGCAACTGTAGTTCAGTAGTACTTTGATGGTTCTAGAAATACTGTATTTCCAGAGAGAGGGCTATTTCTTTTGGCTATCCCTTTCAGACTATGGTGTAGAAAAAGAGCGTTGGCCTGCCAACGCAGGGAGCTGAGAGCAGAGAATCAGCAGAGGGCACTCCTAGGCAAACACCTGGGGTAGGTGCTATGGCCCAGACACAGCAAAACACATGCTCTGAAGAGCTAGTTAAAGTGCAGATTCTGGAATCCTTCCAAGAGACATTGAACTAGTGGTGTCTCTGGAGTTAGGGGTCCAGACATCTGAAAAGTTCAGGGCCTTGGCTATGTGTGAGTCTTTCCTGTGAGCCTACGGAGGGCCAGATGGGGGCTGCCCACGTGGGAGAAAGGAAAGGAGGGCTCCAAGGGGTGGGCAACATTGCAGCAGCACTAGAGCCATAATAGATAATAAAAACATATGGAGAAGACAGCTGAAGTCCTAAGTCCTGAGAAATCAGGTCGTACGTCAAGAGAAATAAATGAGGTGATATAATTATTGCCAGGATGGGTTATGAAAAGGAATCCAGGAGTTAGGTAAGACGTGGGAAGGGGGTGCTTTGTGAACTGGACCACAATGGCACTTGACTTTTAATTAGAGCCTCGTGTCTATTGTTATGGCATGAAGACCCCTTTAAGAGTCCATTGGGGGCTGGAAAGATTTTGCAGAGTTCTATGGGGAAGTCCTAAGGCATCCTCATTTATCCATTTATTCATTCATTTAATCAACAGCTAGATGTGGCATATTCACGACTCTGCAAGTGTTGAGTGCCTGCTGCATACCAGGCACTGTGTCCACAGTAAGATGGAGAGGTAGGCAGAGGCCAGACTGTCCAGGGTCAGGTGAGGTTTTGTCTTTATCCTAAAAGTCAATGGAAGTCACTGAACGATTTTAGAAGAGATGTAACACAGTCAGATGGTATGTGGAAAGGCGAATCGGCCACAGATTGTAGGGGATGGGCATGGCCATGGGGGGCCGGAAGGGAGGCCATCACAGTTCCCAGATGTGGGGCCATGGCTTGGACTGGGGTGGTGCAGAAGTAATAGAAAATAGACAGGTGTGAGAGATATTTAAGTGGTCAATTGTGGGAATGTGGAGATGTAGGAATCTGAATAAGAGTTTGTTACTCAGTGGGGAAAACACACATGCAAGCAAGACCCCACAGTACCACTCTGGGAGACATCCAGTTCCCTGACTTCTCGTTCACGGTCCACCATGACACCCTGGCTTCCCATTGTTGGAGGAGGTGTCGCCCATCGCCATTTCAGTCCACTCATCTCCCTGCAGGTGTGCTCTTGAATTAGCACATTCCGGGGGGTCCTCGACAGTAGCATTATTGACAGTTTGGATCTGACAGTTCTTTGCCAAGGGCAAGGGGACTGTCCTGTGTACTGTAGAATGCACAGCAGCATCCCTGGCCTCTACCCACCGGACGCCAGTAGCACCCCCCTTCCAGCTTTGATAACCAAACATGACTTTAGACATTACCAAATGTCCCTGGGGGCCAAAATCACCTTCATTTGAGAACCCCTGGGGTAGACCCATGAGCCATCTCTTTTACAAGGTGTGCTGTGGGTGCCGACAGAGACTAGTACAAGTTCTCAAGGACAAGCCAGAGCTTTTCTCTCTGGGATACTGGCTCTTCCCACAGGTTCCCAGCTCATGCAGGGGTTGGACTTAGGTCTTGGTGGAAACATACATCTTATTCTTAAACTTCCACAACAGAATAACAACTTTGCCACCCTCACCTCTGGTTTTAAGGCCTACGTATGGTTCTCATTCTAACCAATACCATCAAATCTTTGCATCAAGTCAGTGGTTAGAAATTTATTTAAGAATTAATGAAAATCAGGAACCACCAGGGTTCCCTACGAACCTCTGATATTTGGGAGGCAAGTTAATCAACATGTTTACATTCTCATGCACATTGTTACGCACAAGCTCTACTGAGCGTCAGAAACAGTTGGGGAGTTTGTACAAAGGCATGTTTTGGCCCCATTTCCAGAGATTCTGATTCAGTAGTTTTGAGTTTATGTTAATGAAATGACTTCTAGAAAACCTCTAAGGATGGAGGAATCAACCATGTGATTTAGAGGTTAGAGCTTTTGGTCCTACCTCCCCCCCCAGGAAAAGGAGAACTAGAGATTGACTTAATCACCAATGGACAGTGACTTCATCAATCATTCCTACAATAATGGAGGTAAATGAACATCCATAAAAACCCTAAACCTCGGGATGTGGAGAGCTTCCAGGGTGGTGAATACATGGAAGTGCCAAGAGGATGGAGTGCCCAGAGAGGACATGAGAGTTCTGTGCCCTTCTCCCTATACCTTGCCCTGTGCATCTCTTCCACCTGGCCATTCTTGAGTTTTATCCTTTATCATAAGCCATTGAACATAAGTGACTGCTTCCCTCATTTTGTGAACTATTCTAGCAAATTATAAAGCCTAAGGAGGGAGGTCATGGGAATACCTGATGTATAGCCAGTCAGTCAGAAGTTTGGTAGGCCCAGACAGGTCTAGCGATTGTCATCAACAGTGGGGGAAGTCTTGTAGGACTGAGCCCTTAAACTATGGGGTCTGTGCTAACTCTAGGCAGTTAGTGTCAGAATTGAGTTAAATTGTAGCACAAACAGTCGGTGTGCACCAATAATTGGAGAATTGGTTGGCGTGGGAAAATCCCCCTCTTATTTGGCGTCAGAAGTGTGAATATAGCGGTAACAGAGTTTTCTTTTTACTGTGGCTCTCAGTGCCCTCCTTTCCAATTCTAGCTTTAATAGCCCACCCCCACTCACACATCACCCCCAAGTTTTTCACATGCTATCTCTGACCCATGTGCCTTGAGTTTCAAATGTGACTGCCCAACACCTGTGCTGACTGTACAGAATGTATGAAATCTATAAATGATTCTGCTGGTACCCAAATATCATCTATTGGATTCATAAAATGCTACCACACATCTCTGTGTAGGGAAAAGAGGAATAAGGCTGAGACTTAGAGATTCGAGAAGAATCCTACTCACCCCACCCCCTTCCCTTTGGGTCCAGTGTAGGCACATCCTGCCTCTCAAGGGCCATAATGATCGTGTTGTCTCAGTGGCCGTGACCTTCCATTATTTTTAAGTAGCTGTGGTTGAACAAAAGACAAATGAAAACTTTCTCTGCTTGACATTGAAAAAATTACTGGCATGTCACATGGTAATTCATTAAAGAATTCTCATTCATCAAAACAATTCATTTTTGTTTGAAGAGGCTGAATAAGCAGTTTCTTGCTGATTTCATTGTCAGCCTCTCTGGCCACATGTGGCTCCAGTTCATTTGCAATAATTTTATTCTAAAATATTAAGAGCTTTGGGGGCATATGCAGAATATTTTAAATCAAATTATGCTGTTTTACTTAGATGCCTCCATACATGCTCATTTCCCCCTTTACTTTCTTTCTTTTATAACTCTGATACCCAGGACTTGCATTTGGTCACTGTTTTTAAAGATGGGGAATACACACCAAATGGATTCTTTCTTCTTTCAGAAGTTGAAATACAGTCAATTGATTTGACTCTACTGCTGAACTGTGCATAGGAAAACAGTCTCAGAGAAATTTTAAAAGACTTTTCTATAATATCCCAAAGTAAGAGGAATTGTTGTTCCAGAATTTCTCAGAATTCTGAACTGTAATTAAATGTTGTAAACGTGTGTTTTACAAAATCCTTCGTTATAAAGCACATCTAGTTCATTCTCTACAGCAGCTATGTTTAAGCACCACAGAAAGATGTCTGTTGGATTTCCCAAAATTTTTTCTCAAAAATCTTTAGTTGAGATTATTTCCCAATATCTATTTGTATTATATATCTAATAGATTTTACCTTTTAAAAGACTGTTTTCCTTTCTTTAGCCATTCAGCTTACTCTTTTGTAAGCCCATTCCCCTTAATGAACTCTCTTAGTACCTCTTCCTTTGACCTCTCACCATTGTTTTCTTTCCTCTCCTCCTTAGAAAAGGGGTTGTAAGCTCAAAACCAGAAAACCCAACTGAATATAGCTTTAAAAAAATCTCTCCCAATGGCTAACGCTGGAACAATTGTAATAACAAAATAAACAAAGTAGTATCAATCGGATTATAACACAAAGTATGAAATAAATATCATGAGTCCACATGGACATAAATAAATGATTGAATAAATAAATAAATGAGGGGAGAAGAGATAAATCTCTCTTGCGAAAGAATTCCAAATTTATGTAAATACTCTGTCCTCAAGGAGGTGGAGCATAGTGCCCCACTTTTTGAGTGTGGGCTGCCCATCGTGACTTCTCTCTAAAGACTGCAGTATAAAGAAGGGGGAAAGGAATAAATCTATAGTGGAGAAACCTGACACACACCATCTCAGGCAAGAGGTCAAGGTCAGTATCAACAGTGATAAATCAGGTTGAAAGTGTGTATCCTTGATACAATGTGATGAAAATGTCACTTTACCTCTGTGGTCTTCTTCCCCCGAACCCTATAACCCCAGTATAACCATGAGAAAACCATAGATAAATCCCAGTAGAGGGGTATCCTACAAAATACTTTACCAATACTCCTCAAAACTGTCAAGGTAAATCCGAGAAACTGTCACAGCCCAGAAGAGCCTAACGACTCGTGACAACCAAATGTAACGTGGTGTCCCAGATGGAATCCTGGAACAGAAAAAGGACATTCAGTAAAACTAAGGCTATCTGAATAAACTCTGGACTTTAGTTGGTAATAATATATCAATATTGGTTCATTAATTATAACAAATGTACCATACTAATGCAAGACATTAATAACAAGGGAAACTGGGGGAGGGATATATGGGAACTCTCTATACTATCTTCTCAATTCTTGCATATATCTAAAACTGTTCTTAAAAAAAAAAAAAAAAAAAAAGTCTATTTTTTAAAAAGTTTCATCTCACCTAAAAAAGAGGACAGGTAGTACAGGTCCAAAGCTGGTTGATTCAGTAGATCAGCAACACTGGCAGAACTCAGGTTCTGCCCATCTGCCTGCTCTGCCCAGATGGTGTGGGCTGACCGAAACCAGTCGGTGTCATGGTTGTAAGAGGACTGCTGCGGTACTTGTGACACAGGCAGCCACGGCAACATTCGACAGGACGAAAGGAACCATTTTTCATTATGTTTCTTAGTAAGTATAAAGGTCCTTTTCCTTGAAGCCCCCAGGAGATCCCTTGGAGACCACCGACCAGAACTGGTGACATATCTTCTCCTGAGCCAATCGCCGACAAGGCAATGAGATGACCACCAGGGCCCACCAGAAACGGGGACTTCCCCTGAGTCTCGTGGTGGGGGCCTCTCAACCAACTGGCTCCTCCAGGCCCTAAGAAGAGGTTGAGCAGCGAGGTCATGCTGCTTTACACGCTGCAGCGGAGCTGATGACTTTCCTCCTTGGGTTGGGTCGTGTCTGCTTTCCCAGGTTGAACACACCGCTCTGGTCCCTGTTAAACTCCATCCTCTTTGTGTGTCCATTTCTCCAATTGGTACGAGTCATGTTGAAGGTTAATCCTTAAATATTCTAGATTAAGCTGCCGGCAGATTATTTTTGTGGTTTCTTTTCAGTGGCTGCTTAATGGCTTTACTACTCACTATAACTCTGCTCATCTCAAACTGAATCGGAAAAGCTGCCTGGCTCAGTTCCCTGCTTTGGGGTAGTTTGGGGGCACTTCTTTGCAGTGTTCTCATATCTGCACTCTGTTTTCAGGGCTGGCATGGAGCTCTGATAAGGAAAACATTTTCCCTCTGCTTTTCATCAGAAAAATGCAGGTGACATGTGCAGATAACAGATCCTGCATCAGAGTCCCTAAACGTCTTCCCAACGCCTCCATCCTATGACACCACTGCAGCCCGTCAATTTCAGAGTCTCCAAATGGTGGCAAACGTTACTAAGCTGAGACGCTGGATTTTCTGTCTGTAGCAATGTGGCTTCTAATAGCTTGTGGAATAATTTTTATAAGTAATTATAATCAGCAATCTGAGTTCCACAGTCTTTTTTTTTAGACGCGGGGGAGCAGAAAATCCTTAAAAATGGGTAAACCTTTGATATATTCAAATGAGGATGAACATGGACAGAAACCACAGTTGCTTTCTCTCCTAAAACCAAGAAAAGGCAAGAAAGGGTGAGAATGAGAGTGAGTTCAAGAGCTACTTGTCAGAGAGCGGTAAGTTCCACGGTGAAACGAATCCACCAGATTTTGAAGTCAGGTTACACACCTGAGAAAGAGGATTCTGTTCGGAGAAGACGTTGCTCAAGAGCAAAAACAAAGCAAAAACAGACATTAAAAACCATGTTATTTCCTGGTGAAGCGTGTAAATTGGATTCGGTGAAGCCATACGGACTCGAGAAACCACTGGCATAAAGTGGCTGCTTCCTCCCAGCCCCTTTACGTCTCCACTTTACCTGTCTACGCAGACAAGAAGCGAAAAATAAAACAAATTATCTAACGAACATTTCTGAGCCTTCTATACCTCCTCTTACCCAAGTCCAGAGAGAGGCAATGGTGCTGGCATGAGTTACGACAGCTGAGGGCCTTGTTCTGAGACGGCGTGCGTGCATGCGTGCGTGCGCGTGCGTGCGGTACGTGCGTGCGCGTGCCCGCGGGCATATGTCAATGCCTGTGTGTGTGCCTTGAAGAGGCAGGAGAGAGAGACAGAGAGAAACTGCAGGACACCTGTATTTATCTGATTTGAAAGGAGAATGTTTTAAGCCACAGTGATGTGACCCCACCTCATCTAGAAGCCACTTCAAAACCACAGGAGCCCGGATCGCCTCTACAAGGGTGGGCGATGCAGATGGTAGGACAATTTAAAGACAGGGGAAGTGCTAGGGATCGGCAGGTGCCGGATGACCACGGAGCAGCTGAGATTAAGAGCATCCTGCTCCCCTCTCCATCCCTCCCAGGCATTGTTCCTTGGGCCTCCCTACGACACTTCTTGCACGTAAACGTGCCTCGGAGTCTATTACCTGATCCAAGACAGTTAGGGCCAGGATGCAGGTCTACGCGTACCTACTCTAAAATGGGCTTGGCTATCCCCTGGCACGATGTAGTGGGCAGTTAAAATTTTCACCAGTGGTGAGTTGGGATGTTCTCGGGTGTTTGAAGAGTTTAGGGTATGGGGGAGAGTAGGGATTAAAAGTACAGTGACATCAGACAGCTCTTGCTGAGGGCCCCCGGTGCATGGGGGAAAGACCGTGAAAGACATTGAGTGAATAATCACCAATTTATGGCAAAGTGTGAAAGTTAGAGGACTTTGCTGGGAGCATATGAAGAGTTCTCACCTCCCACGGTGAGAGGCAAATAACAATAATAAAAATAAAATAAATAAAAAGTAAAAAGTTGAAGATCAGGCCTAGGACTTAATTATAAGGTCAATAGAGCTCCAAAGAAGATGGAATTCTCAATGCCAGCAAGTTTTCTGCACCCAAATCGTGGCCCCGGTTGGGAGGAAGTGGGAATCTGAGACTTGGGCTGGGGATATCTGGGTTGATCGCTCTTGAGTGAGCCCTAAAACCTGGATTCCCCTGAATCCTAGGGCCTGCAGAAGTGGCCCACTCCTCCCTGTTAGAAGCTGGTACTTCTTGCTTCCATGAGGATGATGGAGAGTATCTGCCTTGCAAGGCAACACATGCCCCCTCCCTACCTCAGCATCTAGCCCCACATCCACTCCCTATCAGATCAATAACTAGAATCAAGTTAGAGCATAACTTGACTGGGTAAGCGTTGGGCCTGGTAAGTGAGGGAGGGAACTATGTGCTGAAGAAACTACAGGAATTAGCAAACATGCAATAGCAAAAGCAGGGAAAGTATGTATAAGGCTGGATCCTGAAAGTGCTAGATCAAGGGGGAAAGAATTAATATAAAGTTGGATAAGGGAGAGTTTGTTGGTATGGAAGCTCTCCCACATGCCACAGAGTTATACACGCTGGCAAGGACCCTGGAAGATTACACCCTGGGACTATCCTGGCAGGTTGGCTCTCAGAAGCATGGCAATGTGGTGAGCTATATGGCTGAGTGTAGTAGAACTACTGTCACTCCCATGGAAAATGATGGAGGAAGGAACCAAAAGTCTCAGAACAGTGCCATGCGGGACTGGATATAACATCCTCAAATAATAGAAGCCAAGTGGTGGGGTTAACCATCAGAATCAAGGTGGGTACAATTATCATAATGAGCATCAGGGACAGAGTTGAGAGGAGGATGCTCTGCAGAGAGCTGTGGTAAAAGTTAATAGAGCTGGGTATTCTTAGGAGCAAGAGAGACGGCAGCTGACAAGGCTACTGCTCAATCTGTACATCAAAAGAAATCAAGGATGAATGATCAGAAAGCCAAGAGCTGTCATCTCCATAAAACACCGTGACCCCTTGTCTAGTTTCTATATCTGGACCAGTTTTCAGACCTGGAATCCATTAAACCAAGGAGAACCTGGGTCCTTAGCAGGAAAGATCCTGCATCATCATAGTTATTATATATGATAATGATTTTCCCAATATTTCTCCCAAAGGGACTGACCTATATCCTTTTACTCAGGTGATCATATGGTAGGGAAAGGAGAATACCTGGACATTTCCAGGATTGTTGGATGTAAGATCTGACTTCACATTAACACCTGAGGACCTGAAGCATCATTATGCTCCTCCTGTTAGAATAGGGCATATGGGTGTCTGGTAATTAATAGAGACCTGGACCTGGACTGATTCACAGTGGGTGATCTGGGTCCATGAACCCACCAAAGGGTCATTTCCTTAGTCTGTAAATGTATCATTGGGATGAAGATATTTGGTTTAGGCAGGACCCCACATTGATTTCTTGGTTTGTGAGTTTATGGAGTAATGACTATGTAGTAGAGAAGGTTAAACAAGAAGACTATGAAATTGTCTGCCCACCCCGACCACTGGCCAAAAGAGTAGATGCAAATGAAATCAATATTGCATCCTAAGGAGAACAGTAGAGATTAGTGTTACCCAACTGGACAGATTCAGGAGGATGTGAACTACTGCAAACTCATACCCAACCAAGTAATAGTCCCAATTCCTGCTATTATTACAGATACAGTTTTGCTGCCATTGTTGTTTTTGCTAGAACAGAGAAACACAGCCTTGGGTACATGGTGTATGGCCTTGATTTGGCAAATGTATTCTTTTCCATCCCTGGCAGAAGAGAGTACCAGATGCAGTGTACATTCGCATGGAGTGGACAACAGTATACATTTATTATCTTGCCCCAAACCTATCTGGACATTAGAAGAATATCGCATTGGTCCACCAATTTGATGATGTCAAGTTAATAGGTTCACGTGAACAAGACGTGGCAAGTAATTAGAGCCATTGCTAACACATGTACTCCAGAGGGTATGAGATAAACTCTACAAAGATTCAGGAGTCCATGATACCTATGAATATCTGGTAAAGAACAAATTATTGGATTTTATACTTCCCCTCACTGAGAAGAAAGCACATCACCTGGTAAGCCTCTTCGAGTTCCACAGGCAGCACTTCCCTGCTTGGAAATACTGCTCTGACACATTTACCGAGTGACATGGAAGGCTGTCAGTTTTGAGTGGGGCCCAAAACGGGAAAAGTCTCTCTGTCAGGTCTAAGTTGTGATGCAAGCAGCCCTGCTGCTTCAGCCATATGACTAGCAGACCCTCTGTCATCAGAGGTATCTGTGGTGGGAAAATAAGCCATGTGGAGTTTATGGCAAACCCAACAGGAGACTCGCAATGTAGACCCCTAGGGTTCTGGAGCAAGGCCACGCCATCTGCAGTGGAGAATTATATACCATTTGAAAGAATAGCTCCCGGCATGCTAATGGGCCCTGGTTGGGATGGAGTGCCTAACCATGGGACATCAAGTGACCATGTGGCCAGACTGCTCATGATGGTCTGGGTTCTGTTCAACCCACTGAGTCATAAGGTCAGGCAGAACTAGGAGCAATGCATCATAAGACAGAAGTGGTACATGGAGGATCAGGCATGAGTAGGGCAAGTGGGCACACGGAAGCTGCCCAGGCAGGTGGCCCGGGGGGCCCTCATGTCACCCACCACCATTGCATCAGCTCCTCTCCCTCAGCTCACATCTACGATGATCACCCGTAGGATCCTGAGGACTGCATAGCCTCTGATGGATCAACCAGTGGAGGAAGAAAAAGCTTAGTTTATGGAAGAGCAAGATTAGCTTGTGGGTACAAGTGAAAAATGGACAGTGACTGCCTTGTAGCCCCTCCCAGGAGAGGCCTTGGAAGACAGAGGTAAGGGAGAATCCCCCTCCCAGTAGGAGGAGCTTTGCACTATGTGCTTGACCATCTACTTTCGAGGAAAAAGAAGTGGCCTGCGTAGAGATTCATGGGCAATGGAAAAGGGTAGGCCAGGGGCCCGGAAGGAGCAAGACTGGAACTCTCAGGGACAAGGACTAGGGACGAGACATGGATAGAACTATAGGAGCAGGCACAGTGAGCAAAGAGCTTTGCGTTACCTTTTAATGCCCACCAGAGAGCGTCTATGGGAGAGGCACTGAACGACCAAATGGGCAAAATAATTCACCAGCTGCTGTCAGCTAGCCTCTGTCCTCAGTCACCTAAGTGCTAGTATAAGTGGTTCATAAACATGATGGCTACTCCCTCAGGGCTGGACGGTCTGCTTGGGCTCAACAGCATGGGCTCTCACCCATTAAAGCTGATTTAGCCAGGTGTGGTGGTGTACACCTGTAGTCTTAAGCGGCTGTGGTAGGAGGATCTCTTAAGCCCAGGAGTTCGAGGATGGAGTGAGCTATGATCACACCACTGCTCTCCAGCCTGAGTGACAGAGCAAAACTCTGTCTCTAAAAATAAAAGTAAAAAATAAAATAAAGGCTAACCTGGTCATTACCATGGCTAAATGTCCCACCTGCAGGCCACAGACATCTCTCAAAGAGACCCAGCCAGCCACGAAGTGGGAAGTTGGTTATGTTGCACCCTTTCCACTCCAGAAGGGGAAGTGACTTATCTTGATTAGAATGGGTACATATTCCAGGTATGGGTTTGAGCTACTATCTGAAGGCCCACAGAGTGTTTGTTCCCCAGATGTGGGAGTCCACACGACATTGCACTGGGCCAAACAATCCACTTTACAGCAAAGGAGAAGCCATAGCTGATATCTGACAAAGGGATCTACCAGTCCCATCACATATTGTGCCATTTAGAAGCTGCTGGAAAGATGAAACAGGCTTGTAAAGGAGCAGTTGAAGCACTGGCTTGAAGATGATACCCTGCAGGGAGGGGACACCATCTGCTAGGACCCTAAGTCAGTGACCATTATATGGTACCGTGTCCCCAGTAAGTAGAGTACATGGGTCTGGGAACCAAAGAGCGAAAGGAGGCGTAGCCTGCTCTCCATCACTCCCAGTGGTCCTCTTGGCGACTCCGTGCTTCCCGCCTCTTCTACTCTGAATTCTGTGGGGTTGGAGGGTTTGGTTCCAAGAAGGGAAGGCGAATGCTTCCACCTGGGGACAGAGCAAGGAACATTAAACTTTAAGCCATCGCTGCCACCAGGTCTTCCAAGACCCTTGTGCCCAGGAGACGATCAGGCTAGGAAAGGAGGTGCCGTGCTGGCTCTGACCAGGCCGCGGTGGGGCTGCTACACAACGGGGCAGGGGTCCTATGTCGGCCTATTGGTCTCCGCTGGCCAATTATGATGCTAAACAGACAAGGTAAGTGTGCGCTGCCCGAGAAGGACAGGGCGACTAGGGGTAAGGGAGGAGGCTAAGGTGCACCCCAGCAGGTAAGCCATCTGTGCTAGCAGAGGGTGAGGGGAAGATGGAACGGGTAGGGGTGGGAGTCGGGGTGATGGGGAGCAGTCGTAGTCCCAGGATCAGCTATAGCCACGGGGACTGTAATTTGTCCCACTAACTGTCCTTTTGCAGCTTCTCCAGGAAAAGAGACAACAGGAATCCTGGAGGCACGGTTCCTGGATGGGGTGCAGTTATTATGCAAAGTGGACCCGAGCGTGCAAGGACTGGGTGGGGGTGGCTGTGGTGACTCACTGCCAAGACCCCTGCACGGGACCAGGCACCATTTCCCCAGCCCTCGGGAGTGTTGGCTGCAGTCGGTCATAGACGTCCCCCAGCCAAAGGGACCTGCCCCACCCAGGCCCATGCCCCTCCCCAGGGGTGAAAAAGCCCAGCCTCCTTGCCTCAGTTCAGTTCGACGCAAAAGGGACACCCCCTTTCCAGAGCTCCCCGTGTGGCTGGCTGAGGCCTCTGTCGCAACGGCACCGAGAGTCAACTTCCGCCCCGTCTTGCCCCCTCCCTCTCTCCCAGGTGTGGCTCGCCAGGGATCTACCGTGGATAACTAACAGAAGCAGAACAGCAACTTCGGGGCCAGTAGGAACATCCACAGCACGCAATTCAGCCTAAACTGGAACATTCAGGTGGATGGTAAAGAATGATACAGTTTATCATTTTACACAATTCCTATAACTTCGGCCCAAACATCTCCACACTCCGCATCCTCAAGCCCTGCCTCCCGCCCCACCCTCTTTTGTACAGGAGCCATTTAATAGAACAAACTTTTCTGGTTTGGCAGTTTATTTGTGCTGCACCAAAAAAGCAGAGGCTAAAACGGCAAGAAAAAAGAAAAAGAAAAAAAAAAAATAAACAAACACCGCGAAGTGCTCCCTTTCCAGCCAGTCATGTAAACATCCGCAATTAACTGGTCTCTTTTTGCAGAAGTTATGAGCGTTTGCACCTAAACACCACAAAAAGTGACTAGCAAAATCTCTGAAAAGTTAAAGGAAAGGCTTAAATTCCAATTTTGGTAAACTTGTGTCCAATTCGATCTTCTGTGGTTTTAACAGAAATTGAATTTGGGGGAGAACAGGGAGGAGGGTTGTTATTCTGGTTTATACGGCAAACTCGATGTGAACAGGTGTTTAAAATTCACTGCTAGGTAAGCCAGATTCAGAGTCAAAACTTCTGTTGGGTGATGAATATTTCAAACTTTTTTTTTTTTTTTTTTTTGCTGACAAAACCTTGTTTCCCTCCCCCCCTTTTTTTTTCCAGCAGGAAGGCACAATCATTCTACAATACTGCCAAATATAACAAACATCTACAGATGGGCTGGTCTGCAGCTGGAGGCTTTAACTTTGTAGTATTTATTTGAAATATCCATGCCAGCAGAGCAAGGCTAAAGCAGAGTGGGCACAATTCACAATGTTTTGGCTCTGGAGCAAATAGCAGTTGAACTTAGTTTTTTCAGCTAAAATGGAATTTATGCAGATGTGCTTTGCACTAAATTCATTAAACAATTACATCCTGGTGCAGTTTTCACATTTTTGTAAAGGATCCGCATAAGCACTAATTAGATCTAAAACAATGTTACTGGGCAAATTACAGTGCCGATTGTTCGCCTCGCCTCGCATTCCGCATCTGCTTTGCAATGATGATGATAATTTAGGTTGCAAGCAATACAAATGCTGGTTTTTGTTACATTTAATAGAAATATTTATTTAAAACATACTATAGATTAATTGATAATGTAACCATTTTTCAAGAGACTCCAAATGTTTTCTCACGGACACTGAGTGGTAAAATGCAATCTGTGGAAATACGGTCTCTGAAACTTCTCACGATTGCTAACTGGCATTTCCTCAGCGAGGTTTTGCTATTGAAAGGCAACTTTGCATTTCATTTGGCTTCAAGTACAAGCTGGGTTCGCTGAATTACAGCAGTGCCTTTCAGAGTGCTGCGGCATTTGACGTAAAGGCATACTTACTTTCCAGAACGGCTTCCAGTTGAGGCAACCCCACACTACCTCTTCTTTGGTCCATCGGTTTAAAAGGGTGACTTAGTATTGGAAAATTATTGAACGTCTTAAATATTCAGACATTAGAGCATGTTTCTTTTCTTCCATACGCATTTTCTTTCTATTTCATTTATCATATAAGAAGGCATATTAACATTTAAACATAAAATCAATTCTGCAGAAGTGAGGACATTCAGACAGGGTTTCTATGGCAACTTTGAACATACGAACTTAATTCGGGGCTTGCTCCAGCCCAGAGTCACCTCCATTATGGCTCTCGTCCTAGACATTCTTTAACTCGCCTGGCCAGCCATGCAGTTGGGAATCCTGAGTGTAATCATTCTGCTCTTGTCCGTGATAACCGCTACTACGACTAGCTAGCATTATCTCTCTCCCTGGGAAGGAGGCCAACACGGTGAATCCATTTGGCTGCTGGTTTTCTAAAAACCACTCCTGTTGTTTGACTTTTCAAATGGTTACTTTTATTGTTCCGTGGAGCCAGCCATATAAGAGCAATCTTGGTGCCAGCACCGACAAAGATGAAGAGGCAAAATTAAACTCTAAAATGGAATCAATGCAGAAGTCCAGATTTGGAAATCTCTCCTCTCTGTGCAGGAATACTGTACTAATTATTAATGCAAAGCACAGCAAGTAGTAATGGTGCTCTCAAAATTTAGCATCCGTGTTCCCTCACTTGACGGGATTGCTTGCCTAACCTTTTCCTGGGCCTTTCCATTGCATTCTGTGGTTTTTGCTGCGTGAGAGGGATTGAAACTGGAAGGGTGATAATTCCTTCTACAGACTTAATTGGTGAGCCTGAAATTGCTGTGCTGGTAGAATATGAAATTATACCCTCCTTGAAGGAAAACATAATTTAGCACTGGGACTTTGGGTTGTTCAAAGGTAAAATGTACTATGCCTGTATAAAACGGCAAGGTAATATTTGTAAAAAAAAAAAAAAAAAGTTATTTTTTAAAGACTCATAAAAAAATAATTAGTATTTCTTTACTTGAACCCCAAATTCTTAATTGATTCACCCTGGGAAAATATTTGATTCTATACTTTATTTCTATTTTGCATTTTATTGTAAGGGGAAAATGAGAATTTAAATTTTTCTAAGTTAAAAATAATGAGAGAGTTATTTCTCAAACTTTCCAAACGTTGCCTTTGGACTGATAGAAAATGGAGAAAACTCTAACCAAAACACTGAAATTTTATAAAGTTATGAACAACCGGAAGTGGGTTATTATGACCACAGTGTCATAATAACACTGTAACAGTGTTAATCGCTCTTGTAGCTGATAAAAAGCTTATGCAAATTATGAAGAGATAATTAAAGGAAACAACAGAGCTCTTGGTAAAACTGATTTAATTGAATTGTTGCACTTTTTGGCCAGAGGGAATCCCATTTGTGGTTTGTTGGCCTGGACCTACTCTTCCTAACTTTCTAAGTCCCCAGATAGTGGCCATCTATGGCCCAATGGGTAACTCTTGCTTCCATTTTTTCACTATCCTTCTTTCCCGGCCTTCTTCCTTCTCCTATTTGAAAAGTTTCTGGGTTCTTTCTCTGGGACAAGTACCCTATTAGGCACTGTAGAACCAGAGATGGGTAAACCAGAGGCCCTGCCTTTGTGGAATTCATGCTCTACTAGGAAACAGTCATGCACCCTTCTTCAACAAGGCTCTTGTTGTTCCCGATAGAGATCTTAGGCTGAACATGATGAATTTCACTCCATTAGGTTACACTATCCAGTGTGACAAAGGTGGAAGAATTTTGCAGATGTAATGTTGCAGAAAAACCCAGAGGTTGGGTGTCATATGGCTATAATCATTATGAAGTAACCTTATCTATTTGTTGGACTGAACTCCTGAATTTTAGTAGTCAGAATATGTTATCCAATATAATATTGCATATCTGATATAACATCACATATATAAACTGACCCACTAATGTTCATCCAGGAAAAACGCTAATTAGCTATAATTGAGAATACTGAAAAGTTCCTCACACCCCCAGAATGTCTCTCCATATGGCCTTGTCGAAATTGTCAGCAGTAAAATTCCCTCTTAAATGAATCTTCTTTAAGGAGCTTATCCCTTTAACCAGTTTGACTTTATATTAACCAGATTAACTTTAAATCATTAGGACTTCTGGTAGAAGTGTGCTAGGCTAGCTGTTGCTTCTGCACTGGCCCAATTGGTAAGTTTCTACTTGCAGTGGTATCATCTGTGTGTCCCAGAGAGCAAGAGCTCCTTGTTTCTATGAGAGGAGAATTTCACATTTGGACTTCTAGATCGGAAAGGTTGGCACTATAGAAAAAGGAACTTAGGCTAAATCTCAGGCTATAAAGCAATCGCTGAGTCTTTGCATAATCCAAAGGAAATACATTTATTTAATCAAGCTATTTCTATCCACTGCTTTGCAACAGAAGGGAGGAAATATTGTGATGGGAGAAGGAGCCAGGAGCCCATGGGTAGCTAAGGCAATGCTGGGTGTCTGAGGACTGGTGGCCCCACGAAGTATTAGAGAAAGCTTAAAGGGTGGATGTGAGCCTTGAGCCCAAGAGACATTAATACATAATTCTACCTGGAATTTTTCCTGCCCGTTAGCACCAATTCCTCCTTTAAAATGCTCAACAAACTTTATATCTCATGCAATATTTGGGACATATTTATATGAAAAATTTTTTTATTATTTATCTGAAATTCAAATTTAACTGGGTACTATGGTTTGGATGTTTGTCCCCTCCAAACCGCATGTTGAAATTTGATCCCCCCTGTTGGAGGTGGGGCCTAATGGGTGGTGTTTGGGTCATGGGGGCAGATCCCTCATGAATAGATTAATGTCTTCCCTGGGACGGGTTGAGTGAATTCTCATTCTATTAGTGAGAGCTGGGTGTTAAAAAGAGCCTGGCCCCCGGCACCTCCCCTCTCCCTCTCTCTTGCTGCTTCTCTGGCCGTGTGATCTCTGCACACGCCAGCTCTTTGCCTTCCACCGTGAGTGGAGGCAGCCTAAGGCCCTCGCTAGATAGAGATGCCCATTCTTAAACTTTTCAGCCATCAGAATTGTGAGCCAAATAAACCTTTTTTCTTTATAAATTACCCAGACTCAGGTATTCCTTTATAGCAACACAAAACAGAATAAGACACTGGCTGTCTTATATTTTACTTGCTAAATCTAACAATACCACATATAACATTATTGTTTTTATCACTCAAATAAGTGACGAAGGTTAGTCTATGGGAGAGGAGAAATTTTTTTTTTCCCCCAGTGCTCAGCAATTCTTCATTTTTGTCCCAATTTTTGTGTTGGGCTATTATCAAAGAGGCACGATGGGCATATGGCTTGATGACGAAAATGACAACTGATAATGAGTTTGATGTATTAATCTTCTATTTTGTCTCCTAATTATAATTGGTTTGAAACAAATAAAAACATGAATGAGTTAACTGTTTTATTTTCTTTTCTGCCTCTTACTTCATTAAGCATCTGTGAAATATCCTTTTACTCTGTGCCGTGTCCCCCCCTCCTCCCATTTTCCTCGAAAGCAGAATTTTAACTGCGAAGATGGTGTCCCTGAATCACTACAGGGAAGCCCTGCTTTGATAAAATTAATAACAGTTAAGACAGCCATCTAACAAAACTTTAATTAGGGAATTCTCCTTCCATCTTGGAGTGTCTGTGATGTCGAATGTGATTTAAATACTGCTGGCCCTACTTGCATTCACCAGACAGTCTCCTGCTGGGGACAGTGCTGTGTCATTAAAATGGAGTCCACTGAGAGAGACAATAGTCACATTCACTAAGTAGAAGCACCGAAGCCCTGGCAAGTATTTTTCAGGCCTTATCTCAAGACAGTCGCGTAATAGACGCTTACAGATTTGATTGATTTGCTCGAAAGGACCCCTCTGCTTCTCCAGGAGAGTTTGTGCTTGATTTCTCCAGACAGTGGAGTGTAATGACGACAACCTGAGAGCCAGGGGCCAGGAGGCACAGACGCCAGCTCGGGTTCTGCTGCCTGTGGGCCCGGGACTTGAGCGTGTCACCGACCTTGAACAATCAGGAACGATGAGTGCACTGGAGAGCAGAAGGGAAGATTCCTCCCTCGAGAGAGCACTGAAAACAGCACCAAGCCCAGGCCTGGGTGGAAAGAGCTCTTATGTTTTGGGGGGCCCAGCTTCCCTCAAAGTTGAAGGTGTTGAGGATGGGTAGCCAGCCTTCTCCGCTCCCCCCAGAACTCCCCCACTGTGTGCCCCTCTCCTTGTCTCCTGTGGCATCACCAAGCTGTCATTCCCACTGGGAAGTGTCCTAACTGTGGTCTCCTCTGACAAACTCAGCTGTGGAGAGGGCCCAACAGGGGACCTCAGGGGTGCTAAAGTGTTCAGAAACCACTTCTCAACATCCCCCCGCCAAGGAACACAATAGACCTGGGGATATTAAATACTCAGTTTATTAAAATGACACATTTAAAAGCCCAGTCTCCTAAAGCCTTTAAGTTTGTGTTACACACTGAGTCATTCTATTTATAAATCTGGCAAATTCTGATTGGCTCAAGTTGAAAGGACTACATTTCCTTCTAGACCCGTGGTCTTCAACCTTTTTGATCCCAGGGACCGGTTTGGCGGAAGACAGTCTGTCTACGGACCGGCAGGGGTGCGGCCGCCTGCCTCGCTCCACCTCGGATCACCAGGCGTTGGATTCTCGTGGGGATCGCACAACTGAGACCCCTCATGCGCAGTTTGCAGTGGGGTTCGTGCTCCTATGGGGGGCCGATGCCACGATGATCTGACAGGGGTGGGGCTCGGCTGTCATGCGAGTCATGGGTGAGGATCTGGAGCTCTGAGCCTAAATCATCTAAGTTTCAAGAGAGAGCAACACCCCTGCAGCCATCCGGGTTACATCGTTTTGTAGGGGTGGTGAGTTTATAGGTGAGAAGTTTGAAGGACAACTGGTCCAACCCCTAAGACAGAGCAGCAATGACAGGACTCAAACTCCGTGATGAGCAGGAGGCCTTGGCGGCCTGTGCCTTTAACTACTCCTGGCTGCCTTCTGGGGTGCTCTGAGTAAGCAAGATGGATGAGATTGGAGAACTTAGTGACCAAATGCAAACATAAATTTGGTGTGGGTGACAGCAGAGCCTTTTGGTTGGACCACTTTGTGGTCTATACAGGTCCCGTGTACAGCTGGTGTTGCACACTCATCCCTGGAATGGCCCTCTGACTCCTTGGGGCCAATGCTCAGCCTGTTGAGCGAGAGCATATTGCTGTTGCTGAGACTCTAGGGTTCGAGCGTCCACGCCTTCAGGGTGGCAGTCCCTATCCAGTCATCTCTTGTAAATCTCCAGCAAGCCTCATGGCAGCAGTGCCTAGGAGAAAAGGCTTCCCCCCTCTCTCTCTCTTTCTCTCTCTGTCTCTCCCCACTTCCCATTGGAGGCTCCATTCTTTTTCCCACCTTCTGGCCTTGAGGTGTCAAGAGAAAAGATCCCATGGAGCTCACATCCCAGTACTGGAGACAGCATTGAGTTCTCAATGACCTTCCCATTTCCAAACAAAAAGCCTCACATGTAAGATCACATGCAATATCACAGGTCCACGGTCCCTCACCGGAAATTCTTGGGGCCAGGTGGGATTTGGAATTCAGGACTCTTCAGACTTTAGCAAGGTAGCATGGTGCACACATCATATAACATGACATCCCAACAAGCTCTGGGGCAGCACTCATAAGCAAACACATTAATGTTTCTGTAGGAAAACGTGTGAAGATTCATCCTGAGTAGGATAAATAAATACTCCGAATAGCCTCATTCCAGTTCAGGACAAGTTTTGAGGCTAAATGAGTTTATTCTTCATTTATTCAAACAAACAAACAGAGAAAGCTTTGCAGTTGCCAGAGCTGTTGGATTCCCTAACGGCGGAGGTGTGAGTGTCTGTCCGCACTACCGACGCGAGGACTCAGTGCTCACCGGAACCGGGCTGCCAGTGCGGGGGCTCACTCCCACCAGCAGTGCCCCACAGACCCTGCTGGCCCGAGAAAAGCTTTAGTCCAACTTTCCCATGTTTGACAAAGTAATTTGCAATTCCGTAGTCAGCCAAAGTCCCCGAGAGGCCTCTGAATTTGAGTTCCCCAAACAGTTTCTATACCCATTGCTTTTTGGTGGCTTTTATGCCATTGGCCTGGGAAGGTTTTCTTTTTTTTGGATTCTACCTTGGAGTATTAAGGAGAATTGGGAATTGATATTCTTCTTGGTGCTTGATTTCCCAGCTCGTTTATGAATTCGCTCTTATTCCACAAACACTTTAATTGCACGTGCTATGTCAGGGACTGCTTTAAGACAGGGACAATTATAATCTTCATTTTACAGGCAAGGTGATGCCCAGGAGGTTGAAGGAAACTGCTCAAGGTCAGGTAGCTAGTTAAGTGGTGAAGGAGGAATGAAAACACATGAATCTAACTTCAGAGTCTATAATCTTAACCACTATATCACACTCCCCTATTATACACCGAGTTTATAGTAGGTTCAAACATGATACACACAAGAGGAAAGGCACTTCAATTTTTTTAAACAAGAAATAAATATCATTTACTTCTTCCAGAGAGTTCAACGATGCCTTGAAAACATTAACTTTCCATCTGTGGTCATTTACCTCGAACTCCAAGTAAGATTCAAAAGAGATTCTTCATTTTTAAAGAGTTGACAATTAAATATGGAGCTTGTTGCCCCAACAATTATATATTTTAATAGAAGAATTTGAAATGAAGTAATATTTATAAAAGTAAACCAAATTTCTAGAGCTTAGGAATCATTTACATGATAAAGAACTTCCTTCCTCTCTTTTGTGTATGAATAAGCTTCAAATACGGTGATGACTATTATTGTTCACAATACTGTAGCTATTCCTTTGAACATACAAAGTGCTCTAAAGTCACAAATTGATTGTTAATGAGAATATTGCTCTTGAAGAGTTAGATTGTTCATAGAGACTATGTTTGTTCCACAGAGAAGACTGTGCTTTATATGTTGTCACAATCTGGGGTGGATAAATTCGGGTGGCCAGTATCTGGCCAAGTCCTGAGGTATTTCAGATCTCCCTTTTCTGTTTTAGGTACGTTTTAACTGAATGCATTCAGGACGCAAGGATGAAAAAATATCTTCCCAGTGTTATGGAAGATCAAATACCCTTTGATTAGAAATCTATACTCAGCAAATCCGTCTGTTTCCATACATTGGTATTTATTTTATCTTCATGTCTTTGTCATAAGGTTTTGCTTGCAAAATCCCAAATCTTGCTCCCACTAAACCGAGAAGAGAGGTGGACACGCTGAGGCCGGGTTCCCTGAAGGCACCTGCCAGGCGTGAGGGACACGTCAGCCTGAACATCTCTGCATCCTGGGAAGACTCAGCAGGATGAGCCCGCTGATTGACAGGAGAAAACACCGGCGGAGAAGTCGATCTCTTTCCATTCGGAGATTTATCTGCCCTGGACGAGTCCATTAATCTATAAAGCTCCTTTCATCTGTACAGAGTCTGTGATTTCTTGTCTCCTCTAAAAGTCCTAGGAAAACAGACATTTATTAATGGGATCAGACAGGATAGGGTATGTTGTACGGCAGTGAAAAAACAACCACACATCTCAGTGACTTAACGCCACCGTGGTCTGTTTCTCACTTGTGACGTCTGCTGCAGGCTGGTCGCCCTCCCCGGTGTCTCTCCTCCGAGCTGTGACGTGGCAATCGAGGCTGATTGTGCGCTCTGCCACCTCGGCAGGGGGCCTCCTCGAGTACTTGATGAGGGAGGAGACATCTGGAGGGCTGGGTGCTGAGAGTCACAGGTCCACCGTCCCTCAGACAGAATTAGTCATGCGGCTCCACCAGGGAGAAGTGTGGCCGGCAAAACCATCGTGCTCATCAAAATGAGAATCACTGTTGCAATAAACGAGTAGGTTCCCGCCCTTTTCTCTTAGGGTAAACTCAATGAACCACAGGGATCGTGGCGCATTTGTTTGCATTATTATTATAGTTCATTAATGACAGAATGAACGTAAGTGCTAGATGGCAGTGTGGTGTTACGTGTCTGGGTGCCTCTCATGCCTGGCGCATACGTGGCGTGTGGAAGGGGTTTAACAAAGTCTTGTTGAACAGCTCCATGAATGAGGCGTTCTGTGTCCTTAACGTCACAAGGTGTTTCTCATTGCTATCCCTTCCCAGCAGACTCTAGTTACGTCACATCCAAAGGGTATTCTGTAAGCCCCAAAATGCTCTGCCCTGCTGTAATTCATCTTGAGATCTAGAAGTTATGGTCTTGCAACTCTGGTAGCGGTTAGGAAACAACAGAAAACAAGTAAGGTGCGTTTATTTCTGTTTTAGATGAAATTGCTGCTATAGCTTGTCCCTGACTTGAATCTCTTTCCTAAGAAGAAAATTAGTCTTCAGATAAATTTTGCATGTTCGACCGTTTGGCCAAATCTTTAGCCAAAGCAATCAGTAAGCCGTGCTTTGAGTATAAAATGCTCTGACCACCATCAGCATTGATGCTCTTTGTTGTTTTTCTCTTAATAGTAATGGGCCTTATGTGAACCACATGTTGCCTATCCTCTATTTCCCTGGGTGGTGGACGGCGCTCCCCTTGCGAGGTGGTTTGGCCCTGCAGCCATTGCCCGGATAATGGCCCATCTCAATATTTTGGCTTTGGACGTCTCAGAACACACTCTCATGAATGAGCAAATGGCCCTTAGCCAGATTCCTAAAAATAACTTGTTTTGCCTGCTGCCTCGACATCTGACTGCAAAGTTGGTGATATGTATTATTAAGTAAACGTGACTTGAACAAAAACGTGCTGTGGTTTATCTTCATCTTATGCTGTGGTTTGACACAATGTCAGGATTTTTACTGACTTTGAGTTTACACATGAATTTGGATTACACCAGAGTCCTGGGTTCTTTGACTTCTCCTAGTGAAATCTTATAGTCGGGTTTTGGTTTTCTCCTGTAGGCCTGGTGTCATGCAACAAAAACTGCTTATGTGCGTGGTCATATTTTCATCTGTGTGCAGGCTGCCCCCTGGGGGTTTGAACATTAGTATTTGCTGATTTTTCCTGCCATATACATTTAAGTGCAAAGAGTTTCATTTAGATGCAGAAAGGCCTAGAGGTGTGAGGAGGAGTAATTTTTCAATAATGAGCTTAGTATGTATAAAAAGGTTATGGGCAGTTTTATATGGACTATTTATAAACTACTGAAGGGGAAAACAGCACACTCCATTCTTGTGATAAGGCAAACTAGACGAAAAGACTCTCTGTTCATTCAAGTTTAACTGATGTACATCAAAAGACTCAGAAGAGATAGAAATCGGTATTTCAAGAAGACAGCAGGCTAAATAAAAAATAGCATACAACATTAATCCCAAGTAGTCTTTTTTTCTTTCTGTCTGTAGTTTATTAGAGCACTAGAAGTAATAAAGGACCCTGAAAAATGATGATCCAATTTTTGAGTAATTTGAGAGCCTCATAACTGTAATCCAATATTTTGACTTTGGCCTTTTGTTTGGAAGTATCTTTGGTTACAGACCAGATTGTTCTTAACTGGATATGATCTGCTTTCTGGGTTTTCTAAATGAAAAAACAATTAATCATATTTCATCATACTCTAGCCACGTATTTACAAAGAAATGCATTAATTCTTTTAATGCTGTTAAATGAGCATCCAGATTGTCAGCTATGGTTTTCTAATTGTTAATGGTCCACCTGCACTTATTCAATCTTTCTTTCTTTCTTTTTGTGGTTTTCATATGTTCACAGGAACTCAGTCCAAATGGTTAGGAGTTGGATAAGTTACTTAAGACAGTGGCACGTTATAACGACACCAAGACTAGGCCCTGCTTCCTAGAGGTGGGGACAGAGACTGCAGTGAGGTTAAGCATTTTACTGATGGTCACTCAACTACTGGTGAGTGGGGACATGGGTTTAGTCCTTTCAGATCAAGCTGATCACCAAGGGCTGTCACATCTGCATTCAAAGCCCAGAGTAACGATGTGTTTCATTCCATTGCGGCGGGCAGCCAGGCCAGGGCTCTTGCTCTTTGGCAAGTCACAGATTCAGCCAGGAGCCTTTCAAAAGCACATATCCTCAGATCCCATGTCCTGACCCTACCCTTGGAGATTTGGATTCAGTAAGTCTGAGGTGGGACCTTGGTGACAGTAATTTGGAAAAGTCCCCAGGTCATTCTGATGAGTGTTAAAGGTCATGCATTAGTGACCTAAGCCTGTGGTCCGATCTCCAAGCCTGGATACATGGAGAAAGATTTGGGGGAATGGAAGAGATTAGTCCAGTTCTGAATCCACATCGGAAAGCAGAGGCAGGCTGAAGAATTCCTGATGCTTTTTTCTATAGCTCAGAGCCATGGTCAGGCAGCAGAGAAATCCCTCCTCCTTCCCCAAGCCACAAAACTCTGGCAGATGCTTAGTGATTTCCTCGTGGTAGATGAGAGTGGAATAATTGCTCCATTCCATGTTAGAAACCTTTTTCTCTAGATCTCTTTAGAGATGCTGAAGTTCCCTGTGGTTCCAGGACTGGGCAATCTCAGGAAACCTCTTGTTTCTCCCCCAAAATGAAAACCACCCCCGACCCTCAAGTCTCACCGTCCTCTTCTCCCAGTCCTTTGGGGTCCTGCTCGTTCACACTCATCATTCGAAAACGATTTGAGTGCCCACTGTCTGCTGGGCTTGTTAGAAGTGTGACCCCACTAATCCTAAACTTGATAATTCCAAAATGGGGCTTCCTTGAAACTTACAGAGATCATTTGAAAGTCTTTTCACTTTTAACTTAAAATTCTTCCTGGCTTTACAGAAGCATTTTTATTTTGTACCATTGCCTCTTTTACCCTATACAAATATCAATACTTCAGATTTATTTAATTAATACAAACATTTTCAATTCATTTTTGTATTTTTAGCCAAAGCATTAAAACTTGCTTTAATGTTGCTTGCTTTAAAACACTTAGGAAATAGACAAATCCTCTAAAATTGACTTTTTGCCTATGGTATGGCTCAAACCTCTGGAAGAGAGCTGAAATTCAAACATCAAACCATCAAAGGAAATAACAGTTAACAGTAACAGCATCTTCTGGACAGTTCTGAAAATAGAGGTTGTAAAATTTTTATAAAAATGCAGGCAAGAGTCTCATGATAAAATGTGACGGACAATAACTTGTCTTATAACGCAAGCCACAAACTCGTCATTAAGCTGAAATGGAATCTTAGGCATTATTCCCTCTTGAATCTGTTATTTTTTTTTTTATCCCAATCATGTTGGCTCAAATGGATTGTCTTTGATAATGTTCAGAATTGGAGGGAAACATTGGTTCAATAAAACCATCATGACTGATTTTCAGATGAATAGATAGTCCATTCTATCTATGTGTTTGGAGGGTGTCTAACCCTATTAAAAATACCCTAAATGATCTTATTTTGCACAAATATTAGGTAGCTCATGATCACAATAGTCTATAAAATATCCAAAAGTAGTATAAAAGGAACTGAAAAGCTCTGTCTGCCCAAACCATCCATTGTTGTCTTTAGTAATATACTCCCAGATGACCACTTAAATGCATTCTTAACAATATAAAGCTCTACGGAAGTTTTTCTTAATGTTCTCCATAGATGTTAAAAAATTGCCCCTCATCATGGGAAAAGCACACGAACAAGGAGAAAGAGCAACAGCAGGAATAAAAAGAACAGCAGTTGGCCAAAGCTTGTCATCAAAGCCGCACCATTTTGGGGAGTTCGTCTTCTGTGATCAGAAATGTTTGAGTCTTGCATGTTTCAATATTAAGGTGACCCAAGAAGACTATTTTGCGACATAATGAGATGTATCTTGGAGTCTGTTGCCCTTAAGTGGGCCTTTAGAAAAGAAGTTGAAAACAGGGATACTGCAAATTCTATTTTCTGTTTATTTGTTGAGTAAGAGAAAGTTAGTGCTCTCGTTTCTTCTTTCTGGGAATGCAGCTAAGCTAAATTTCTCGGGCTCTCTTGCAGTTAGTTTGGGGCTATTGGACTGAGTTCTGGCAACAGAATGCTGGCAGAAGCATCAAATACCACTCTAGGCTTGGACCATGTAAAACCTCCTCCATCTCTCTATGTCTATTCCGTGGGGACTTGGGAGGCCAGGTATGGAAGATGCTCTGAGCTGCTAATAGCCACGATAGAAAAAGACTTGGTCCCCGAATAGCTGCATGGGACAGAGGTTCCCACATTGTTCCCCCATCCAACCAGCCCACATGAGGGTTGTCACAAATAAACCTTTCTTTAGGAAGCCATTAAGGTTGGGGGTGGCTGGTTGTTCCAACAATAAAATAAATAAATAAATAAATAAATAAAATATTGTGACAACCCCGACCCCACCCCCACACGATGTCATATATTTATTTTTTTGAGAAATAGTCTCACTCTGTGGCCCAGGCTGGAGTGCTGTGGCATCATCATAGCTCGCTGCAACCTCAAACTCCTGGGCTCAAGTGATCCTCCTGCCTCAGCCTCTTGAGTAACTGGGACTACAGGCACACGCCACCACTCCTGGCTAATTTTTAAAACTTTTTTTGTAGGGATGTGGTCTCACTATGTTGGCCAGGCTGGTCTCAAACTCCTGGCCTCCAATGATCCTCCCACCTCGGCTTCCCAAATTGCTAGGATTATAGGCGTGAGCCACCACGCCCGGCCTGTAATACCGTTTTATTTGATTTTAAAATTGTATCTATCCTTCTCCCTCATTCCCCACCCACCTAGTACATGCCAACACCATATTGGTCCATGCCACCCTGAATCAAACAGAATAAGAAATACTTCATACCAAAGATGTGGGGTTTTGAGGACCCTCAGGGATTAGGCGTTGGGAGCTTCCAAAAAGTGATTTCTAGGAAACCAGGGCTAATGAAGTACCTGCCAGGCACTGCCTTGAACATTACAAAGGACTATCTCTTAATTCCCCACTAACCCTATTATGAAAGTACACGTGATTATTGTCATCCTTGTTTTTTACAGAAGTGGAAACTAAGGCATGAGTGTGTTAAAGGACCGGTGACAGCTAGGAGCTGGGGCAGCATGGTGCACAATCCAGATGGTCTGCCCCCGAGCCCGGGATTTGAGTCACAGTCCCATGTTGCCTTCCTCGTGGCCTCTTTTGATACCCAGGGTTCCCATAGAGCTGGTTTGAGAACCAGGCGCACTGATGGAGCAGCACTGCCTTATACAGTGCGCTCTGCTCAGAGACACGATCCCTCCCTGGGAAAACCTACAGCCTAATCAGGAGAATAACATAATAATATAAAGTGACTTGAATGCCCAACGCCCTATCCGCAAGAACCCACTGATCCCCAGGCTGCAGAATTAAGAATCGGGGGGTTCAGCTCTGTGGCTGCTGACATACTTTTGCTCACCGATTTGCTTGGCTGGGACAGATGCACTCGTAGGAGGCAAAGGTTTTGTGGAGGTTTTACACATTGTGCCTCGCCATGAATTAACCATCAGCCATTTTCATGCGCGCTCACTCCTTGCCCCAGCCCAAGCCCTCGTCGTTTATTTGCAATCACGTTCGCATATTCTGGGCACTGAAAGTCGGTTCAGTTCACAAGGAAGAAGGAAACTGATAAAGATATTGTTAATGGATCTCTTTGTGCATAAAAAGAACTCCCATCTTCCCTCCCACAAGCTGTCCTGAATTCCCCTTTTCCTTCTCAAAGTTTTACTTTCTCTCAGAATGTCTGTGTCTGCCATATGACAGTGAGTTTCCGTGGTAATTGCTTTATTCTTCAATAAGAACCTTTACAATAGCGAACTCCTACAATACTTATGTGTAAATGAGGGCTGTTCCAAGGCAAAAATTGAAACTCGCACGTCGTCATTTTTGACAAATCTTAAAAATTCCCCTTGAATGTGAGTAGAATGTTTGTCTTGTGCCAAAAAAAAATAAAAAAATAAAAATTAAAAAAAAAAATTAATACTTTTTTTTTTTTTTTTTTTGCATCTAGAGTTTGATGCGTTTGGGTTTACCATACAGGATCTCAGAGAGGGCAGATCATTAATTCATTTCCACATAATCAGCTTACCAAGAAAAAAGGATGTTTCATTCTGCTTTGTACAAAAGTCGGGTGGAATTTTTTGTACATGCAATTTTAAAATTAAAGTGCTCTCGGGCTTACGAGCAATGCTGGGAAGTGGGCTGGTTGTGGGGGGGGAGGGTGGCTGGATCCCCAAGCGGCAGGGCCAGGTATGGGGAAAAGTGACACACCTTATCTGAGGGGCTCCCAAAAGAAACGATCGTGGTAGCAGTAGCTTTATTTTGCTCACTTGCAACAGCAAAAACAAAATGATGCCACAGACGAAAACTGTCATGTCCCACCCACTCCATCTGTCCTGTGCTGTGCACCCACAGCTCCCCTCATTCTACAAATTAATCTTTCACACATTTTTTAACAAAAAAAGTGTTAATGTTATAAAAGAAAAAAAAACAACCAAGGAAAACAAAAAAGGCTGTGTAGAAAATAAATTAAATTTAAATTTGATGGCAGTTATGACTTTTTTTATTGACTATAAGAGCAAACAGTCACATCAAATTGGTGCCACTGGGCATATAATTAAAACTACAGGGCACCCTTAATGATCTCTGACAATGATCGCGTGTGTTTTTTTTTAAATATAGCACGCACATTTTGTCCAATTTGGGCTCTTTTTTCCTGTTGCTTTTGTCCTCTTTCTGAGTGGATATTATTCATGAACTGAGTCTTTATTATCTATTTGGCCATCTGCATAGCATTGGCCATAGTCCCCTGTATTGTAATTGTGAGTGAAAATAAGGACTATTGGAGATTGCGACACTAAAAATAAAAAATAATAATAATATGCTTTAAGAACTCAAAAGTAAAAAGGGTAAAGAAAAACAGTGGGGATGGAGGTGAGGTTTGGAGGCACGTGGCGTGGAGGGAGGGGGAGAAAAACATACATCATTCCATTCTCTCATTTAGGATAATAGATGCTGGGTATTCACTCTGACCAAACTGACATCTATGTGCCTTCATGAGATAACAGGCAGTTCTGAGAGTGATGCTTCCTCGTGCTAGAATGTCTTTAAAAGAAGAAAAAAAAAATCTTTGTTCTTTTACTTGACTCTCTCTTGCTTTCGAAGTCCACGCAGCTCTCGGTGGAGCAGCAGCCTCCCTTGGACATCAAGATGTTAGATACTGAATATGCATGTTTATTAGGTATTAGGTCCCTGGTTTTTAGTTTAGTGAAGGGAGATTTTTTTTTTGAAAGTTAAAATATTAAGATGTATTTCCAGTTAAAAAATTATGTATTGGGGAAAAATGAACTAACTGAAAACTTGTAAAATTGTTTTATTTTTAAAACTTTGCCTAATTTTATTTTGGTTCTCTCCATTCTCCTTTCTTTTTTTTCCCCCCTTTTGATCTTCTCTTTCTTTCTGAAATTCTCTGAATCAGGGTTAGTTGACCATTTCTTTTTCTTTCCATTTTGTCCGGTCTTCCCTGTGGCCACCAGAAGGCCATCAAAACCAGCTGATTGAAAGGTGAATATAGATTAGAAAAGAAACGTCTTCCTGAATAGAGTAAATACACAGGCTATAATAGATTTATGACAATATCAGCCTTGTTTCAAATGCAAATGTGTAATATTCTATTTGTTTTTTAATGTTCTTTGATTTTTTGCTTATAGTTGATTCCTATTAAACTTGAATATGCAGTTAAAGTTATGCTTTCTCTCTCTCACACACACACACACATACACACACACACACACACACACACACACACACAAACTGCTTGGGCTTCCTACCAAAGCAAGATGAGTTCTGTCAATTATCTCATTATTTAGAAAATGAGTTATTTACTTGCATTTAATAGTGGTTTAAAATAACTTTGTCTTTCCTTCTAAATTGGTTCATGTATGTATATAATAACAACCTAAATGGCATAGAATTTTCAAATTTGGAAAGTTCAAGTTAATCACTTTAATATCCATATTGATTTACCTAAAAATAATGAAGAAGTTCTAAAATCAAGAGAGATAACCCAGTTTTAAAAATAGTCACTTGTGTACTTGCTCATGGTGGGTAAAATTTAGGTCATATATTTTTATTTATTTTCATACCTATTTAACTTGTATGGAGAGGGGATGCTGGTCATTTAAAGAAATTAAATGTTAATTTATTGCTTTTGTTTTAAGGCTACTTTAATTACAAATAATTACAATAGCCCAGAAATTTTAAACATTGCTATATAATATTAATGTTAATTTTGACTAACATTATAAAATATATGTTTTTATATTAATATTATGTTTCTTCCATGAGATCTGTAAGCCATATAATTCCATTTTCACTAAATTGGTGCGATAATCATTGATATTTTAAAATCTTGTCCAGATGTGCATTTAATACTGTGGTAAAGATCTCTGTTTAACAAACTATATTTCAGGTCTGATTCTTTTAAAAAAAAATTCCTCCCCCAAAATAGCAACATCCATAGTCTTGAGCAGTCACACTTGAGAGTCAAAATTTTCACTCTTATAAAAATAAAGTGATTAAAAATCACAAACTTAAACATCTTCTTTTAGCAATGTGATATACTAGAAACGCTTTTAATAATACTAAAAGAGACTCTACTTGTGTGAAATGGTTTGGGCCAATATCACATGCCTGGGTCCTTTCGTATGGTCCCTCCAGCGCCCCCAAAGTATTCTCTTGTACTAAATGTTATCTGAATGCTAAATATCATCTCTTACCCATAGCTTATGGTTGCTCTGCATCTCACTAGAAATTCCAAGGCAGAATGAGGATCAGGACTTCTCTCTACACTCACTCTCATTCCACAGGAGTTTTAGAGTTGTTTAGAAAAGCAGGATTGGAGGAATGAAGGACTAATGGGCTTAGGTAAAGTATGCTCATGCTTGGGTATTTCTGTAGCTGTTTTTAAATGTCACAGACTGATCAACTCGGAAGCTGTGTAAGAAGAAAGGATCTCAATCAAATGTCTGACCAGATCTCTCCTTATGGCTGTGAGAGTTTAATTTTCATTTAAACAACAATAAATATAGGCATAAGGGTTTGAGATGAATTATGTAAGCCCTTTAGCTATAACCACTACATTCTGCCACCAAATGAGCTGCTGTTCTCACTTTGTTTTATGGGCTCTGCGAAGCCTGTGTTATTATATCTGCCAAATAAAACCCAGCAAACCATGCAAATGAAAATATAATCTTTTATCTCTCACCGTCACCGGATGCACCCATATATACAATTCTATCAATTCCTCTGCACCAGATTTACTGCTGTTAGGACCCTACTGTCTTACTAGGATCTACAGAGAGAGAAAACATCTTCTGCTTGGAGGCGTCTTCATTTATATCCACCAATGGCATATGTCTTTAGTTGAAGCTACACTTGAAAAGTCAGGAATAATCCCTTTCATTATATTTTTTAGCTTGTCTGCGTGGCTCAATTGAGATCATGGACTTTTTCCTTAAGGATAAAGACCTGAATGGCTGTATGTTTTCAAAGCATGCCAGATTCTAATTTGTTTAGAAGCAATTGAGTTTTTTCTTCTAGTTTCAGAGTGGCCTAAATATCCGAAGAACAATGATTTAGTGAATTGATCATGAACTAACTGCAGCTCACCAATCCTAATCGGGGGGGCCTTGGACAAGTCCCTTAACCATTCCATTTCAATACTCTCCTCCAAGTAATGAAAATAACAACATTTTATGACTATGAGAGGTGTTTTGAGGAATAAAATCTCCCAAATGTCTCCAGGATGAAATACTCTTTACATATACCAGAGAATTGCTATGATTCTACCATGAATGGAGTCTCTACCGTGTCCATCTGGGATATTTCTATGTTGGGTCAGAGTACCCCTAAGAAAGTAAGTGGACACTTTTCTGGCAGTCTACATTATAAGCTCTACATCTCACTTTGTTCCAAGTTTGAAGGGAGCAGTTGAACACGTAAAGCACTTCTATTCCCTCCAGCCTCTGGAAAAATGCAAAAATATAAGTTATTTCTTTCCATATCTCCCTTCTTCTCTTCCCTTCTTTTCCTTCCCTTCCACCCTCCTTCCTTCCTTCTTTCCATCTCTCCTTCCCTCCCTTCCTTCCTATAAGGATTCCTATTTCTTGAATGCTCATGTGCCAAGCATCATTCTCAATGCTAAGGATATAGCTATTAATATCATAGAAAAAATCCCCATCCTGATGGAACTTCTATCCCATCAAGGAAGACAGGAAACCAAAAATAGAGTCAGTATCTTTGGTAATAGGAATTTTCCTGGTTCACTTTATCACAGTAGTTTTTCTTTCCAATGCTAATTCATTCACCTACCTATGAGCCAGGCCAGATGTTTTGTACAGAGGCTAATGCGCCTAGTACCAGGTCCTGTGTAAGTTAGGGGTTCGGTGACTACTGAATGAATGAATTTATTTCCGAAACGTGATGAGTTAGGTTAACAAATAGTTCATAGTCCTCAATGAAATGTCAATATATTCCCACAATTTCCCTATAAAGTCAATCTAAAACTACTTATTGAGTGTGCTATGAAACCCTGACTCTATATTAAGAAAAATCTACTTTATATCAAGCAGGTCTTACCAGAAAAACCAGCCAAGCTAGTGACCTCGGTGCCCATGCACACCACACACACACACACACACACACACACACACGCACACATGCACACACGCACAATTGCCCTTACTGTGGCAATGTCATGTCTGGAAAGAGTTAAATGCTGAGTATATTTCACTCCTCTTTACTTTGGGGCTAGCTATTTCATGAAGCATTATTTAAGAATAATTCGCAAGACATGGTTTGACAAAAAATAGTGGCACACATCAGCAGAGCCAGGAAGGAGGACTAACACCTCTGCTGTGTTCACCTGGCTGCTGCCACCACCAGCTCTGCCACCACGGCCTCGACCACAGACCACGTCCCATTGGTATCCTTCTTTCTCCTTGCTTCTCTTCAATTATCCTTCTTTTATACCGTCACCATCTTCTCACTGTTCTTTTGAGCCCTTCCCCTCCCCTGGAAAGCTATTGTCCCTTATATTGCTCTTCTCCATCTGTCATTTGTCTCTGTCCAAAATGCCCTATTGTGCATGTGTCTTTGTTACACGGTCTCTTGTTGCTGGTGTGTCGCAGGGAGCCTGTGTTCCTGCATCTGTCCTGTATTCCAAGTGCTAAGGCATGGCTTGCCATTGGAGACCACTTGTCAGCTCTTTTTTTTCCCCAACCTTTTTTTTAATATGACCTTGCTGCACAGCCTCAGTTTTGTAAAACGATTTCAGAGCAATGGGTTCTCAGTTAAACGTGTGCCAATATATTAATGTATAGACACAGAGAACAAAGAAAGCTTCAGGACCCCTAGAAGGAATCTGAAACGTGTTTTCTCTGAGTTCATATTCAAGAACCACTTTTCCTATTGTCTCCCATAAAGCTATTACTGCAGCTTCAATTTAAAATGCTTATTTTTACTGAGTTTAATTTAGATACACATTTGCATTGTAAAATGGGTACTTTAAAAATAATCATTTTAGTCTTAAGCATAAATGCTAGTTCTTTGTAAGGGAAGTAACTTCCTGAGTTGCATGTTATCACTAAGGGCGAAGTAAATTTCTGGAGTGAGATTTAACCTTCTGTCTGCTCTTTTTACTGGGAATAGTTTGAATTTGGTATGTATCGAGACTTTTGTGTTAAATTTATAGAATTTCTTTATAACCAAAGACTTTCATTAAGACAATTTTATATTCTTACCGTAGTTGGGGTTGGTAAACATTTATTAGGCACCAGCAATATATTAGCCACTGGAAAAAAAATGAAATTTATCTTTATCCAGTGGGTTCATAATGACATTTACACATAATGAAGTTACAAATATAAGGGGAAATGATATCATTTCATGTATTGTTGGTACCTAGCACATGTGGAAATTTCACAAGAACCATGATAATGCAGTTCCCTATTTCTCCAATGCATTGGTAAGTTCTCAGTAAATAATTTCTAGATGTATCATTTTCCTTTCTGCTGGTTTAAAGTCCAAGCAGGTACTGCATTCAGTAGTGGAGCAAGCATAAAAGAAATGCAAAAACCTCTCCCTGTACGGGAATGCAGGCGGATAGACAATGGTTCTGTCTGTTGGTGAGAAGCAGAGCACCTGACATAGGTATGCAGTGTCAATATCTACTGGTAATCTCGCTTGTTCTCTTTGCTTCACCTTTTCTAAGTTTATTTGCACCCCAAATTTCTACAAACCCCAATTTAAGCAACTCAACATATTAGCATTTAAATATCTAGAAGTGCTATTCTTTCATTTTGAACAAAACAAACTACTTCTATTTCCTATATATTTCACATAATTTTAGAATGATCAATATCCCTTAAAGACTTACACTATTGAAAAAAGGGGGCGTGAATATCACAGGTTCATAGTAAACTTTCTTTAACAGAACTTACTCATCTGGAAAGGTCATATATTTAGTTAGATTATTTTAAAAATTAAATCTAAAAGAGCCCACAGATGAAATAAATGCACCTTTTAATTATCCAAATTAATGCAATCTTCAACACAACAGATTAACTTCAACATCTGGTTTTTGGAGGCGTGTGATTTTCAAGGATGGTCGAATTGTCTGTACAAATTTGTTTTGTTTAGGATAGCCTTTAAATAATTTTTAACTGATTGAACTCCCATCAGTGGATGACAGGAAGGCATTCTGTGGTTCAAGGAAGAGAGCCAGCCAGGGGTTCCAAAGTTGCCTGGGATTATACACAAAGTGAATGATGAATATATTCATAGCACAAAGTTAACCATAAAAAGCATCACTGTGTGCATTTTTTTCCTTCCATATACCATAAGGTATAACGCATTTTATGGGGGCGACTGGAGAAGATGGAGAGGAGAGAGAAAGAAATGGTGGTAGTGATGGTGGGGGTGGGTTGAGTGGCTACTGAAATACCTCTTTGTGGCTTCCTAAATTCTCTGAAGTGGGCAGTCTTGATACCAACCAAGCCTGACTTATTGGCCTCCTTCAGCCATTATGCAGTCTGTAAAAGCACTGATTTACAGTAAGCAACTGAAAACTGACTACACAGGAAAGACAGTTCTGGAAAGATTCTATTTTTTGCTCCTCCCTGCCTTTAACCCTCAACAGGTTTGAATTGCTGGTGTCAGCTCATTATGCCTTCAGTCTAGGGGTGCACCCCAATGCTCTGCACAAATCTGCTAAGGGCCTCTTTTCAGGAGTTTATGATAACATTAGTTCTGTCTTTAGGGCTGAGAATCAGGCTGAATTACCTCTGTTTTAGGACTTACCATAGTTTAGGAATTTAATAAATAGATTCAAGTATCACAGAATTTATAACCTAGGGAATGATGTGGTATATAATATGCTTTGCAGAATTATAAATACACGTATTTTTAAGAACCTGGGGTACAGAATATGCTTCCTGTCTATTTCATTATTGTGGCATGTATTCTAGTTTGTTCATTTATTCTTTTTTTTGTTTTTTTAATCATCGTTGTCTCAGCTGTGTTTCTGTGTTCGCCCCCTCCCTACAGGCCATATCCACCCATTCATTTCTAAAAGCCAGAAGACAGAGAGAGACACAGAGGGGAGGAAAAATCTAAATAAGTTAATAGAGTTTCATGTATGCTATGATACTGAAAAAGAGTGGCCTTAATAGAAGCTGGAACAAACTTTTCATTGTAGTGTGTTTTTTTCTCTCTAGATTCAAAATCAGGTTAACCTCCAAACACATATTGTTACATTTTACAGTATTTTATCTTAGAACACCTTGTCTTTTATTATTGTTTGCCTCCCTAAGTTTTTAAGGAAAACTTCCAGTTATACATGAAATTGGTAAGTTTATAAAAAGTCAATATTCAATAACTAATTTCAGAGATAACTTTTTCAGTGTGACCTATTGCATAAAGTGTAATGAAAACACTGATGTTTTTCTGAGATTTGACTTGTGGTTGACATTTAAGAGTCAGACATTCATTTTATGGAGTTGCTTATGAAATTAAATTTTATTTGGTCCATCAACATTTTATACTGTTAAACTGTTATTGGTCAAAATGTACGTGTTATTAAAATATAAAACCTGTTTCCTGGCAAGAAAGATTCACTTGTATCACTTTTAATTTCAGGACTCCTGGAAAAGCATGGATTAATTGGAACTGTACCTCCACAGAGAAAGCAATGGTATATTTTTCTGATAGCTTAGAGTCTGTACTTTTTGCCCTTTTTTTCCCCACTGTGGGAGAAAAACAGATTACTGGCTAAAAAACAAAACACAACAAAAAACCAACTCAGTCAAATAGCTTTGTATCATGGTAATTTGCTAAGCTTGTTGTATGGTGGTAAACAGACCCTACTTTGAGGAACTTACTTGAGGGGGTTACTTAGATTCTGACTTATTACCTTCCATGGTTCCAATGGGTGTTGAATAAAAATAGGAATCATTCTGTATCATGACATCTCTGATATCGGGCTTATTTTGTTTACAATTTGTATGGTGATGACTTTCCAAAGGATTAAAAGTATCACTATCATTTGTGCAATACATTTATAAGATAGTTTAAAATAAAGTCAGAGACTCAAAATTTTTTTAATATGAAAAAGGGCAGAGAAGATACAGTCACACCAGGAACCAGGGATAAAATGGTTGTAGCAATTGAGGGGCGACATACTTGCTTCCTTAAATATCCATTTAATCTGTATTTCCCGGCCACACAACTCAGTTCTCAAAATGGATTCCAGTAATGACCATTAGAAGAAAAATACAATGGTTACAACTTCTGATGTATCAGTGTCTCCTCCTCCACATCTCTGGGGCTGTTATTCTATTAAATACTTGTAGGTACATTCTGTAAAACCTTTTATTAGAACTTCAACTTGGCTCTAGATGCCACAGAGCTGAGTTTCTAAGCTTTTTTGCGAATAATCTGAATGTTCTAATTTTCTCATGAATTAGCTGTTTAATATCCCAACCCTATCAATTACTTTGTCTATTCACCCAGGATCTGTCACCTTCCTTATTTTCAACTTTTAGTAAGTGAAAAACAGCTTTGAGAATGCAAACATTTTTCCCCCTAAATTTTTTGGTGAAACATGTAACCCCTTTTTACATTTGTGTGTGTGTGTGTGTGTGTGTGTGTGTATGTGTCTGTGGGTGTTTCACTCAACAATAACATTTATAAATTACTCTAACTTGCAACAGGTCAGACTGAAATTGGGCCTTGTACCAAAAGACTGAAAAGACCTAGAATCCATCAAAAGCACAGATATAACAATAGACTTCATGTTATAAAAAACTCCAGTTACCATAAGATAGCCTTGATCCAGTGATCAATCCTGAGGGCATAGAAGAATTGAACAAAGAGGAGAGAACATCACTACTGTTTCTAACAGGATATTCCAATGCCATTTCAGTTCCAGGAATTTTGTGTGCTCCTGTTTTTACTTCATTAGCAATTCAACATGTCTGATTTGCTCACACAATACCTTCAACTTACTTTACCCATTTGACCTGGAACAAAGTGAAAGCACATTTTGCCCAGTTGAAAGGTCTCCTGGCAAGTTGGTTAGCAACAGGCTTGCCAGTCCGGGTTCGGTTAGCAAAGAATAAACACATTTCATTAGACAATTACTAGTGTCCTGACTTCCTCACTATGCAGTTTTCGATTTTATTTTCTTGAATCATTTTTTTTCCCCGCTTGTAAGCCAACTTTTCCCTTGTAATTCTTGCCTCAATAAGATTTCCAATTTCTTAAGGGCAAACATTTCTACATTTCTTCGTGGCTTTGGCGGTGATTAACACAGTTTAGTAGCAAAGAACAGGTACCGAGTAAAAAGTTTATTCGAAGGGAGAAAAAAGCGACACAACCGTCTTACATCTTCCCTTGGTAGTTTAAAGTTGTGGCTAGATACGTACCAATTAAGGAATTAGCTAAGGCATCTACAAGTATCAATTTTACTGTAATACTCTAAAATTTGGTCATTTGGGGATGTCTTATAACAGTGTAAGTACGTATGGGACGTGAGGGCTCTGCGAGAAAAGCAGGCGCTCTGCCCCGCCGGTGACATGACGACACCGGAACGACGGCCAGACTCCGAGCCTCTCTTGAGTTGCTCGCGTCCCCGGCGCCCCGATGTGCACCTGGACCGGACCCCGCAGCACGCAGCAAGGTCGTTCCTTAGTCCTGTTCTCCTGCGCTCGGGCAGGCGAGGACCTGGGCGTCGTCACGCCCACGGGAGGGAGCCACCTAATGCCGGACTCGAGTCGTGTGTGTCCCCGGGTGCACCGCCTCCCGAGGACACCTGCGCAACTTGGAGCAGCCAAGCCCTACTACGTTTAAAAGTGTATTTACGGTTGTCACGGAGCACACGGAGAAGCTTGCTCCGAACCCCCAGAGTGCGCGGGGCCTCAGAGCCTGGAAACAAGCCCCTCCCAGCGCAGCTGTCGCCGCCGCCTGCGGGCTCCTTTCACTTTCTCACGGCCAAGTCACCCAGAGGGGCGCCGCTGCTGCCACCGCCGCTGCGCCCGAGGACTCCGCCCCGCGCCGCTTCGCTACCGGCCCCCGCCTGCCCGGGGCCCCGCCCACCCCAACAGTTGCCGCCTGCGATTGGCACGCGCAGGCGGTAGCTCCGGCTCGCCTCTCCCATTGGCCGAGCCCCCCTGTCAGTCCGACGATTGCCCACCACCCCCTCCGCCTTCCTGAAAAGCCGCCCTCCTATTGGAGGAGGCTGAGGGCTGGGGGCGGGCGGGGAGCGCCGGTCCAGCCGCTTTCGGTCAATCGCAGGAGCCCAGCGCCCGGAGGGAGGGAGGCAGGAGGAGGAGAGGGGCGGGCCGAGGCGGGGGGGAACATCTGGCCGGCGCCGCCGCGTGCGTGCGTGGTGCGTCCTCCCGCCCCCTCCCCTCCCCCTCCCCCGTCCCCCGCCCCCCACCCCCCCACCCGGCCCGGCGGCTCCGCGCTCGCTCCCTCGCTCGCTCCCTCGCTGTGTCTGGCAGGCTGCGGCCGCCGCTGGGCTGCTGCCATGGGGAGCCGTTGAGAGTGGGGCCCTCTTCGCTCCGCCGCGCTCCTCCGGCTGCCAGCGGGGGTGGGTGGGAGGGAGGGGCGGGGGGGAGCGGGCGACGGAGCCGGGATTGGGGGGTGGGGGGGCCGGGAGGGAGGGGGGCAAGAGGAGGAGGAAGCCCACCAAGTCCGGCGGCGGCGGCGGCCGGGAGGAGGAGGAGGAGGAGGAGGCGGAGGACGCGGCGGCGGCGGCGGCGGGGACGCAGTGACTTAGGGCCGCTCCGTGTGAGTCCCGGCGCCGGCCCCCGGCCCCTGCCCCGGCGTCCTCTCCGCTCCCGGCCCCCTGGCGGGCGGGGGGCGCCAGCTGTGCGGCCGCGGCCGGCGGGGCAGCGCGGGCGGAGGGCGGGCCGGGCCGGGGGCGCCCCCGCGAGTGGAGTTAGTTTGTGTGGTTGGAGCTGTTGGGGCGGCGGGGGGCGGCGCAGCTGCGGGAGGCCCGGGCGCGGGGACGGGGCCGCTGCAGCTGCGGGGTCGGGCGGGGTGCGGGCTCGCCGGCTCTGCGCCGCGCCCCCCCCACACCCCGGGCCGGTGCAGCTGCGGCGCGGGGCGGGCTCCCGGCCGGTGCAGCTGTGGCGGCGCCTCTCGGGTGCGGAGGGCGGCGGGCTGGGGGAGGGGGCTTGGGAACCGCCGCAGCTGCAGTGGCGCCCGGGACGGCCGCGGCTCCGGGGACCGGTGCAGCTGCAGTGGCGCCCGGGGGGAGGGGGCCGCGGGGGAGGGGGCCCCTCCCGGGCTGGTGCAGTTGCCCGGAGGCCCCGGGGGCTCGCGCGCTGTGGCGTCGGGGGAGCGGTAGCAACCACCCTCCTCCCGCCGGCTTCTTCTTACGACTTTTCTTTTGTTGTTGCCGTGACCCGGGTCTGTTTTCTCGTCTGTTGTTTGAGGTGTTTTCCTGCTGCACCGGCTCTACGCCCTCCACCTCCTTCCCTGTGGTTTTAACCTTCCTCTTTCCCCGTGCGTTTTATGCACAGCGAACTAAGTCAACATTTGCATTTCTGCCCCACTCCCCACTCGGCACCCCCCCCCCCCAAAAAAAACCCTCTATGGGTCCGCGGTAGCAAGACGTGAAGGGGTTGATTTGTGGAGTGGGAGTCGCTGGCCCATTGCGGTGCTTGGGACTCATTAAACTGTCACTCACCCCCCACCCCACTGGGTAAATGGGGTGATTAATGCCTGATATATTGGAATGGGGCGAGGGCGTTTGTGCAGAATAGGTTATGTGGCTGGGAAGAAATTTATTTCCAAAGAGTGCCTTCCAGAGAGGCATTCATAATTATGTCATTCCCTGCGAAGTTAGAGAAAGTTAGGTCTGTGACTTAGGGAAAGCGAGGAGGACAGGACAGAGTCGTTGGGTTTTGTTACTCTTTAACTCTCTGCCACGGCTTTCTAATGGGAACGGAGTGGTTATCACCTGGGCTGGGACGCTGGTGCCTCAGGGCCCAGCTCCTTTTCTATTCCTCACCCTCCCAAGAGTCTGTGGAGATGCATTTGACATTCATAGATGTCGCAGCACCCTGCACTGGTCAGCCCGGCCAGCCCAGCCGGGGTTACATTACACTTTCATCAGCCATTAGAAAAGACCCATGAACTCCAACTAAAAAGTTCCCCAACTTACTAGACCTGGCTTTTGTACCCCCCTTTCCCTCTGAAAGATTTTCTTCTGTTCATAAACATTACAGAGTGACCCCCAAAAAAGATTGTTACGGGACACAGATCAAGGGGAAGGCAAGGTTCAGCTTTTTCTGAGCAGAAATACCAGATAGGCAAGTGCAGCATTCATTGTAAGTGGCTGTAGCAGGTTGTATCAGTTTATTAATTGGTATCATTGAACTGAAGTACTTTCCAGGATTTCAGAAAGTGCAGTTTCAGCTTGTTGGTACCGAGAATTGAAATTTGCATTCACTGTGGCAGTGTGAGAATTTTTACCAAGAAGGTGGCTGGAGATAAGTAGTTAAATAAGAGTGAGATAATAAGGTGACCCAGGCAGAAGTAATAGTTCTGAATAAGTCTGCCAGCATTTCTGAGGCATGTATACCATTATCTTAGCAGAAAAAAAAAGTGCGGTAATAATGTTGAAATGGGACTGGAGATGTCAAATGGGTTGGTTTCAAAATATCCTCAAACTGCCTTTGAAACTAAACGTTGGAGTTAAATAAAAGTGAATCTGGATTTCCTGAATAGCACCGTGGCTTGAGTGTGCTGTCAGCATGTAAGCCAGTCCACCAACTTAAGACAGAAGTGTTGCTATTCCATAAATACAGTAGAACTCCATATGCTGAGTTTTTCAATTTCTTCTGTTAGAAAGTTTGGAAAAAAAGGAAGACTTTGAAGTATTTTGTTTATACTAACAGAAGAGAAAAGTTCTCCTAAGAAAAAGCTGGTGGCAGGAGTGTAGAGGAGTAGCATATGGCATTAAAAGGAGCACAGCTGGAGGTAGCATTTCCATCTGAACATGATGTCAGAGCAGCTGACAGCCTGCCATCCCTCAGCCTTTTATTCTAACACACAGACAGGGAGTTAGTGTGTGCGGATCTGTGGTGGAGAAGGTATCTCATTCCTCTCCAACATCATCTCCACTTTGCATCTGTCTCTCTTAGTCTGCTTTTTTTCCACCGATGTAACAGACCTGGAGCCAGCAAGACTCAGAGGAAAGGACTTAATCAGGTTTATGTGTCCTAAAGGTAGGAGTAGCAGGAGATTAGATGGAGCATATTTCTGTTTTGGTGTTTTGTTTATTTGATTTAAAAAAAAAAATCACATTACTTTTCTAACCCAGTTTAGGAATAATATATGAAATTGAGTATTAAATGAGCATCTTACTGGAGTTAAAAGTCTCGAGCTTGTTTAGTTTTAATTTTTATCCCTTTTACTTGAGCGAGTAAATAACTTTAATACACAAAAATATTTCAAGTTTTGAAATGTTAAGAAAGGCTTTGAAATATTGCTTTTTGAGATCACTTTGGATTAAAATGGGGTTTTTTTGTTGTTGTTGTTCACTGCTATTGAGATTCCTTTTGCTTTGGAGGTGGGGGAGAAATAGTAAACTGTCTGGAATCCAGCATTCAAACTTATATGAGAAGATTATTCTAGTTAAGAAGCTAGATTGTTGTGTAATTAATTCCACTGTGAAACTTTATTCTTCAAAACATTCAGCAGCACTACTGAAACATGCAGCTGTAGTGCTTTTGAAACTGAAGATTTTTTAAGAAGGAAAAAAAAAAAAACCCAAACTTTTGTCCCCAGGAGAATAGTTTGACTGGTTTCCTCATTTCTCTTTCAAATATATATTTAAGAGATCTTTTATTTCAGCATAACAATAATTATTTGCAGGAGTTTTTGTGTTAGCGACTAATTTAGAACTTGTAGATTTGAGCTGACTGAATTGGCCAGACAGCTGTAATCGCACTCCTCTATTCTTAATCTCTTTATCTGGGCAGCAGCTGCCATATGGCCACAGTCAGCTGGATCAGATGTTTATAAGCTTCCTTCTTCGTCCCTCTCTGTCCTCTCAGCCTCCTAATTTGATCACGGCTACCTTGTGAGCTGCCCTCCAATCTTTATTTTTAGCCCTCTCAAGGATTAGGATTGATGTTAGCTGTGGAGCACTTAAAGTGATTGTATTGTAAATCTTAGTTCTATTCTAGCAGTGGCATCTTGCAGAATGTGTTTGGGGTTAGGATGAAAGTTTTAGTCTATCTTGGGCAAAGTGTAGAAGAAGGAGGGAAGCAATTTCTGAATATTAAGTCTATCCGTTCCCAAAATGCACTTGCTGAGATGGGTGGCGTGGAGCCTGGCTGCTGGTCACAGGGAGGGGAAGTGGGGTTTCTTCATCTTACGGACTTCACCCCCTGTAGTTGAATTCTGACCCTTTGCACATCTTTGCCTTTCCTCTCCCTCCGTCTCACCCTCCCTCACCAGAGAACAAGGGCAACGGTGCATATTTGAAAGAATAGAAGCTAGTGGGAAAACAAAATATATCAAGTTATGTTGAAACAAAGTATTTTCTGTTGACTGAGGTAAGGCAGAGCCAGAAAAAAAAAAAAAATTAGTTTCTTTTTCTAGAAAGGCTTTTTTTTTTTAATGTCGAACCTGTAAAAGCTTTTGAATTTTATTTAAGAGTGGTATGCCTTTATTTTAAAAAGCTTGAATTAATAATTTTAATATGGAACTCATTTTGCCTTGCAACCGATCAAAGTTTAGATGAGAATTTTCAGAGTTAAATAAAGCCCCTCTGGTTCCTAATATTCTAGAAGTACAGATTCCACAAAGAAATATAACCATTTTTTTTCTCAGTTCATTTAAAAAAAAAATCTTTGGATTTGTGCATAGTAAAGATGATCTTTTCCATCTGTTGGTGTAGTTCCTTCTGATCTCGTACATGTGTGCTATACCTGCAAATCTTAAGGCATTAACATCTGTTTTTATATGCAGGGCTTTTGTTGTTGTAACACTCTGACTTTAAAAGTAAGTTGTTTGCTAATTTCTGGACTAATTATGCGATTTCATTTTTTTTTTCTTGATTCAGCCAAATGTGTGTGTGTTTAAACTGTGCTTTCTAAGTACAGTTCAGTATCAAAAGTAGTAAGAGAAAAAAGGATGTTTGAACAAGTTTTCTTCAATCTTCCAGAATATGTTTGGGACTTTTCTTTGTTCATTATATGAGCTGTTCTCTCTGAAATGAAAGCTGTTTTGTAGGTTTTGCAAGACATAATTTGACGAGTAGAGTTAATTAAATTTCTTCTGAGAGCCATCTAAATTCTTCTTAGTAAGAAACTGTAGTTAAATGAAGGCTTTTCAGACTTGACTAAAAGTTCAGGGAAAGTGGAGATACATCAGAGACGGTTTGGCTGGGGTAAGGAAGTTCTCAAAGTGTCCATTTTTCTTCTCGCATTTAGGTCTTGTGCGTGTGATTTGGTAGTGCTTGAGTCATAAGCCTGATTAAAATTCAGGGACATGTACCTCGGCGGCCAAAGCGGAATTATTTTTTTATATGGGGACTAGGGTGCTGAAAAGTTGTTCCTGACCAGGATCTAACGTGAAATTCCTCTCTTCCCAGGTTATGAAGACAGTATGGAGTTTCCAGACCATAGTAGACATTTGCTGCAGTGTCTAAGCGAGCAGAGACACCAGGGTTTTCTTTGTGACTGCACTGTTCTGGTGGGAGATGCCCAGTTCCGAGCACACCGAGCTGTACTGGCTTCATGCAGCATGTATTTCCACCTCTTTTACAAGGACCAGCTGGACAAAAGAGACATTGTTCATCTGAACAGCGACATTGTTACAGCCCCCGCTTTCGCTCTCCTGCTTGAATTCATGTATGAAGGGAAACTCCAGTTCAAAGACTTGCCCATTGAAGACGTGCTAGCAGCTGCCAGTTATCTCCACATGTATGACATTGTCAAAGTCTGCAAAAAGAAGCTGAAAGAGAAAGCCACCACGGAGGCAGACAGCACCAAAAAGGAGGAAGATGCTTCAAGTTGTTCCGACAAAGTCGAGAGTCTCTCCGATGGCAGCAGCCACATGGCAGGCGATCTGCCCAGTGATGAAGATGAAGGAGAAGATGAAAAATTGAACATCCTGCCCAGCAAAAGGGACTTGGCAGCTGAGTCTGGGAACATGTGGATGCGATTGCCCTCAGACTCAGCAGGCCTCCCCCAGGCTGGCGGAGAGGCAGAGCCACACGCCACAGCAGCTGGAAAAACAGTCGCCAGCCCCTGCAGCTCAACAGAGTCTTTGTCCCAGAGGTCTGTCACCTCCGTGAGGGATTCGGCAGATGTTGACTGTGTGCTGGACCTGTCTGTCAAGTCCAGCCTTTCAGGAGTTGAAAATCTGAACAGCTCTTATTTCTCTTCACAGGACGTGCTGAGAAGCAACCTGGTGCAGGTGAAGGTGGAGAAAGAGGCTTCCTGTGATGAGAGTGATGTTGGCACTAATGACTATGACATGGAACATAGCACTGTGAAAGAAAGTGTGAGCACTAATAACAGGGTACAGTATGAGCCGGCCCATCTGGCTCCGCTGAGGGAGGACTCGGTCTTGAGGGAGCTGGACCGGGAGGACAAAGCCAGCGACGACGAAATGATGACCCCGGAGAACGAGCGCGTGCAGGTGGAGGGGGGCATGGAGAGCAGCCTGCTGCCCTACGTCTCCAACATCCTGAGCCCCGCGGGCCAGATCTTCATGTGCCCGCTGTGCAACAAGGTCTTCCCCAGCCCCCACATCCTGCAGATCCACCTGAGCACGCACTTCCGCGAGCAGGACGGGATCCGCAGCAAGCCCGCCACCGATGTCAACGTGCCCACGTGCTCGCTGTGTGGGAAGACTTTCTCCTGCATGTACACCCTCAAGCGCCACGAGAGGACTCACTCGGGGGAGAAGCCCTACACGTGCACCCAGTGCGGCAAGAGCTTCCAGTACTCGCACAACCTGAGCCGCCACGCCGTGGTGCACACCCGCGAGAAGCCGCACGCCTGCAAGTGGTGCGAGCGCAGGTTCACGCAGTCCGGAGACCTGTACAGACACATTCGCAAGTTCCACTGTGAGTTGGTGAACTCCTTGTCTGTCAAAAGCGAAGCCCTGAGCTTGCCTACTGTCAGAGACTGGACCTTAGAAGATAGCTCGCAAGAACTTTGGAAATAATTTTATATATATATAAATAATATATATATATATATATATATATAAATAGATCTCTATATAGTTGTGGTACGGTCTAAAAGCAGTCTTGTTTCCTGGAACTAAAAAGTTGGGATATTAACTTGTTTTTGCACTTTAGAATAGCATGAGAATCTCACTAATTTAGCATTCTGATAAAAGAAACTTTAGAGCAAGTCAGAGAATAGAGAGGTTTTTTTTTTCCTTCGAGGGGCTAGGGGAAGCAAGCCAATAAGAACCTTTTAAACAAATCATCCTATCACAAAATGCTTTCATATGGCTTAATTTGTCAACTCTGCATTGTCTCTTGAGCTCTTCCCCCCCGCCGCCCCCCCACAAATTTTTTTTACAAGTAGAAATTCCCTCCAGTTTGATTAGCCTCTTTATATGTCTCAAATTGCATGAATCTTTTCTGGCTGTTGGAAACCTGAATGCTTTTAGACCCAAATGGAAAATTTCTGAAATGCTGGATTATCTATTTTTAAACAAGCAGTTGACTTAAAACTTTCTGTGGCAACTTCTGGTTTTCTGACGGTTCCCAGTGAGAGAAATTCTGCAAGTACACTGGGGTCACTGGGACACTGTCTTGTGAAGGTTTGCTTGGGATGAAAAAGGATATTGCAGCTTCAGCAGTGTTGAACTGTGTGTTTAAAAATGTGAATTACTGTTATTGTATACTGTAATTGATTACATGGGCTGGGGGGGTGTCAAAGAACTTGACAGGTTGTGTTGATGCTCTTAGTTGAGTCTTGAAAAGTAAATATTAACGCTACAGAAATGCATGAGTTTCAATATATTTTTTGTCTTTGTTTGCATTGTATAACTTTAACAAGTGAGTTTAAAATTATTTAATTTCCTTAGAAAAATAGCACCATTTGGAAAAAAAAACTGGTGTTATGAAGAACGTAAATGCACTGTTTTTATTTTTATTTTATATAATTTAAATTGACTTTCCCACTGTCTTTAAGTTGAAACTGTTAAGCTGAATAAAAACTTAAGCTGCAAATTGATAACTTCGCTACATAACAAGGAAAATATAAATGTTTACAAACGGCTTAAAGATTTGCATGTGCAGTGTGCATTTATAACAAACTTCTAATTGCACAAAACCCATGCCAGCTCAGAGTTTAGGTGTACACATTTACCCAGTTGAGCATTTTTAGAATAACTACTGCACAAATTGACAATAGGTCATTCTTTCTTTCTTTTTTTTTTTTTTTGTTTGCTCCCCTTTTCTTTCTCTCCCCTTCTTCCTTACCCTCCCTCCCTTCCTCCCCCCACCCTCCACCCCCTCACCCCCTACTCATGAAAAGATTCTATGGACTGAAAAAGCCCCAGGCTGAAAGGACTGGACTGCCTTGATTGACATGGGGAAGGGGGTTAGTAGACTATGTGTATCGCGGCAGCAGAGGCTGCAGCCCAACGTGTGGTTTTAATGACCAGCACGCAGGGCAAAAGCATTTTGCACAGTGTTTGTTTTCCTGTCTTGCACTTACAAATAAGGTCTATGGGAGTAGCATGGAAAACGTTTGCTGTTTTTCCCTTTTTTTTTTTTAATTGCTTTTGTTTAAAATTTGATCGCCTTAACTACTGTAAACATAGCCTATTTTTGTGCTTAAGATACTGAATGGAAAACTCCATTGTGTGTTGCTGGACTGTTTTGGAAATATTTGGTCAAATGTGTGTTAATTTGGCTGTAATGGCATTTAAAGCAAACAAACAAACAAAAAAAGCTGTGAAAATGGCCTTGGAGCATTATCTTTAGTTACTTGAAGAGTTTCTAGTTTTTTTTAAATACAGTTTATGTTAAAATAATTTTTATTAATTTAGAGAAGACAATCAATGTCTGTGAGAAAACGGACTTTCTTTTGGATTTTCTTTTTGTGGTCATTGTGAGTGATTGCTTTTTCCTTTTCTTAGGTTCACATTCTTCCTTTGTTCTAAAACTTAGACTGACATCTAGCTTTGACAATCATAGTATGTTTTATTTTCCTGAGGGGGGAATAACTTATAATGCTGTTTAGTTTTGTACTATTGGTGTGTTGGTGAATTTTTAAACTGTGTGCTAACTGCAATAAATTATATGAACTGAGAATCTCGTGTGTAGTTTTATTATGATTATGTATTATATAGATTCCAAATATGTATCAGACACGACATCTTTAATATCAGTTCTATTCAGAGTTTATGAAATTATCCTTAAATCACTCAGATGGAAATGTGTAAACATTCTAGTCATTTAAGAAGATCACTAAATGCACATTTTAAAAACGTGACCCATTTTCTACATTCTGGATCAAGAATATAGAGGTAATTCCCTAGAAGCTTGTGAATCCATGAAACTTCTAAGTGGTAGCGTAGGTTTTGCATAATACAGCGTAGAACTACTACTCCATACACTGTAAATCACTTTTCATGTGTAATTTTATCCTAAGTTGATTGGTCAAATCTATTCTCCTGTGTTCTGGTTTAAGTGGAAAATTGGAGGAGACCGGATGTCTTAATTTGGAAGACTGCTTGGCTAATGACTGGAGTTCTAGGCAATTGAATTAGGAATGTAATTGTTCAAGATTAGCTATATACATACTTTTTGTTGCTGGGAGAACTCTCGAAAGTTCCCAGGTTTTAATTCTCAAGTTTTAATTTTAAAAAAATGTAATTAAATACATGCACCATTAAAAGAACTCTGTCCCCTACTTTTTGTGATCATCCCAACTTCATGCTTGTCTAGTTGGGTCCCTGTCAGGGTGGGAAGCCTTGCTGGGTGACCCAGGGAATTGACAAGGCTCCACGTGCAGCAGTACTGCAGGGGAATTGTCACAGACTGCCCTAAGTGCGAGCAGGGCCAGACGCCCAGAGGTTCTGTAAATCCTGAAATCTGTAGCTGTCCCTAACTTCCAACCTCAAAGATACATAATGAAAATACAGTTTTACATTACTACTGTCAAAATTAAGTAAAATGCCTTTGTATTTAATGGCCCTATAGTAAGGTTAATATATTTTTAACCTCTATAGAAGTAGGATGTAAGGTCTTAAGCTTGAAAATTCCCCATTTATGAGTGCCTTGATGGCTTTGGGTAGGAATCCACAAAGATTTTATCATAAAGGACAATGAATAATTTACAGTTTGGAATCCTGCATTTCTTTTTTATTGAAAGAGAATTTCTAGAATATGCAGCTCACATTTGGTTTTAACCAGCCTAACATTGTTTCACCTGAAAAGGGAATGTACATTTGACCTACACAAAATGATTTTTTTGTCCAGTTACAAGCTTACTAAAAAGAAGAGAGACCTTTTATTGTCAATTCCTGGAGTAGCTGGTCAAAGTATCTCAAAGCTTCCTGAAAATGTTGAGAGTTTATAATTTAGTCCCCTGACTAGTGTCTAATTTTAAACAAGGAGCATTATTTTAGCAAGCTTAACTGGATATACTTATAAAAACTATTTTGACGTGTAATATAGAAGAAATAACTTCTTAAAACAGTCTTTGTAAAACTAGAACAGAATATTAATTACACAAATGATCACATTCGATAAGTGAAATGAAGGAACCAGTTTATTTGCTCCACTTAGAAAAGGAAATTAATTTGTCATGTATCACGTTGGAAACCATAAAAATTGATTCCTCCCCCTTTGACATTTGGCTGATATATAAGTACATTTTAAATATGTGGTTTTATTTACTTTTAAAAACATCTGTTTCTTTTAGATAATCAATTATGCTCTGGATTGATGTGGGCCCAATTTCCTTTCTGGTTAATCATGCTATCAGATTAATAGGTGAGTCAAGTAGAGTTTTTCTTTAACAGATTTGTCATGACTATCTACAAACAGGTTATTGAAAGGTTAGAAAAAGGCGAACACTATATTAAAATTATATAACTCACACTAAGATGTCCACAATAGTCATTTTCCAAGTAAATCTTTTGTTTTGAACTACCATCACAGAAAAGTTATTTTGGTTTTTGCTAAAGAAGTGACACTACTTAATCTTGAATTTCCAAGGTTTTTTGTATAAAACATAAACTTTACAAAAACTTGACTTAAGAAATCCCATTGTACAGATAAGAAATTTTTAGAAACGGTCTTAAAATCTAAAAATTTCCTGCATTGCATGACTATTTCATTCCTACAAAGCTTAAAACATTCTTTGATTTCTAATATAATGAGGGAAACTTTTATATGCTTCTGAATAGGAAACTCAGAAAATTTTAGATTTTAATTTGTAGATAGTAATCTAAAATTTTGTTATTAAATGTTTGTTGTAATGTCTGAAATTGCTGGTAAGGTACAGTGCATTGAATAAATGTGAATTTTGAAATGCAGAAGAGAAAAGCTTCATCCTTTTCTGTAAAGTCATTTGCCATTAAAATGCTAAAGATACCATCTTTAAAGCAATAGTTTTATTTTTTAAAGCAAATAGCTTTTAGGAGTTTCATTTTGGCTATAGTCCAAGTTTATTACACTGACAGGATTTTGTCCCTTATGTTAAATTTTTCTACCTTTTGCCTACAGAAATACGGCAAAATATCTTTGTATGTGATCCTTTGGTTTAAAATGTAGAACCACTAATCTTTTGATTTCCAGACAAATTAGTTCCATAAAAAGAAACATTTTATGTTTGTAGCTCCCCTACTCCTGCTTAAATTTTCTTAATATTATAAAACGATTGCTAAAGCAGTCAGATTCTATTGATGACACTAAAGGTTTTGAGCAATATTAATTCATATTCAGAGATACTTTAGAAATGAAACTTTTAGTATTTTTGCAAACCAACCCTTTAAAAAATCTTTATTATCGTTTGTAATTTCTTGTGAAAGAAGCTGAATTCCAAATTTAAAACATTGTAAAGGGTGAGGTCAGGGAAATGAAAAAATGGCATAAAAAGTTGTTTTTTCCCCTAAGCCTAAATACCTTATAAAAGTATCTGCTTACACTAAATAAATTGTTGAATTAATTATCCAGTTATTTCATTCTCATAGAATAGTTTTTTCTAAAATATTCAAGCACTTGAAAGAAATCAGCATTTTTTTGGAAGGTAGGGAGGGATGAATTATCCAGGTAACTTTTTTTTAATAATTCCTAGGTTTATGCGAGCATGGTACTTGTCTTTGGCTGAAGGGTAGTTAAAAAAAAAAAATCCTTTTAAGACCAAATTTTTCTTGAATATTTGGGCCCTTATTGCCAAATAAGGTCTCTCCTTTTCTAATCTTTAGGAATGGGTTTGCAGTTAAGCTTGCAATTTGCTATAGGAGGCATTCTTTCTAGTTAGTTTGGCAGGAGAGGAGTGAAAACCCAATTTGGCTTTAAAATGTAGCACATTAGTCAGTAACAGTTTCAGTGAGGATATTTAGAGTGGCTTTGAGAGGCCGTGTGACACCCATAGAGAGTCCACTCACGGAAATGACTTATTTGCAGTTTGTTATCATCTCTGTAGTTAATCATTAAATCAAGTAGCTTTTATTAAATGTCAATATGCATGGTTAATACGAATACACAGGAATTTTAAAAAGTCATATCAGCCGAAAAATATTCAAGTTTGTAAAAGGTATATTTGTAGTTAATATGAAGTGAAGCGTGGAAAATGTGTTTGAATATTGGTAAACATGTATAGCACAGATTAAATCTGTTGTTTTGATACTCAATGTATACACAATAATACTGAACTTAAAAGAATAGCATAACCTTATTTACATGTGCTTTGCCAAACCAGAGCTAACTTTTGCTATGTGACAGAGCTTAAAAGAATGTATGTTAAGCATGTATGATTTATTAATATTAATATATATTACTTAAGATTGTAAAAGAGGATGTATTCATTTTATTTTAAAAATCATACCTAATGCAGTTTACCTTTGAGCGGATTATTACAAAGACCCTAACATTTTTGTATGCCTCATGTTTTCAAATGATCTTTGATCAAAGTAAGAGCATTTAAGTTCTTCATCTGAATCTCTTAAAATTTGTTTTTAAAAACAGATTCAAAATATATGTCTACCTTTTCTGTGGACCATTTCTTTGGAACTATATCATGTAAATAAGCTGTTTGGTAATATTGAAATGCCAATTGTGTGTCTACTAGACAGCAATGCTTCCTAAGGATGTCTATTTAGACAATTTTTGGAAAAGCACAATCGTACAATAATAGATAATTAAAGCATTTAAGAAAAGTATTCATTGCTTGTGAGCTATAGCTACCATCGAAGTTAGTGCCATCTATGTGTATTTAGTGTAAAAGAAATCCATTTTTTCTAATTTATAATGGTTTCTCTGTCACTTAAAATCCTCATCAAATAGAAGGAATTTGAGCATAGAATCGTATCTCAAGAAAACCTAATTTATAAAAGTTATTTTTATAACTACCTGGCTTTGTGAAAGACGGTCTCATGCTTAAGCATGTGGCAGGAGGGAGAGATGGTACAGGTTTATATTTAAAGCAGAGTCATTATACACGAGCCCTCGGTGTAAAATTTGTTTAAGATCTCTTCAAAATCCTCAAGATTTTGCAACTGAATAAACCGAAAGAAACCGAAGCCTGGCAGATGCAATATTCCTTTGGGTTCTGATTTTTGTTGAGACTCAAACTCAAATCCATACTTGATAGTCTGCTCTCTATTTTCCTCAATGTCCTTTTATTTACTGTAGGAGGGTAGATTTTAGGCATCGAGCGATTTTGACACCATTGCACAACTGAATTTTCCAGCCAAGTTGTTTTGTGTCTGAATTTCTACCCTTCTGAAAAAATTGAAGCAAATTTCAAATGAAAACTGCATTTAAGATTGGCCCTCCCGTACCACTCTGCACCAGCAAACTACACATTTCCACCAAGGGAGGACTGAGCATGCAGATGAGGGAACCGAGACATTTCTGGGGGCTCATGACATAAACAACATCGAACTAGATGACATCCTTAGGTTAAAAGAAAAAAAAAAATTTAGGGAATATGTTGGGTCACAATGAAGTTTTGCTTTTCATGGTAAGTGTGAAGTCTAGAAAATGTGGTGATTTCTCACATTCTATTTATATGTTATTTTACTTGAGGGATGCCTCAAACCAGTACTAGAATCACTTCTGTGCAAAAGAGGGAGAGAGGGAGGGTTTGTCATCATTTATTCGGTTTGCTTTGTAAAGGTGCTTATCTTGCAGTGAAAATAATTCTTTAGTCTAAGTATGACAGGCGGTTTGTAGGCTTGACCAGCCTGGAAGGATTTGAAGTGATTGAAGTGTTTCTGTTTAAAAGTCAGTCAAATAACGCCCTCAAAGACGAAGGCACTCAATCCTCACATTGTTATTCTTATTTAGCAAAAACATATATCATTTTTTCTCTGTCCTAAAATAACATAACTTTTAAGCCTGATAAACAAAAACAATTCCAAGCTTACATCTGTATCTTGCATTTTATAATTTGCATTCTGGACTGGTTGCTTTTGAAATAATGAACTAATTTTGTTATTCAAATTATAAAAATATAATGGCTAGAATGGCCCGATGATTCCTCCTTATTTGAAAACTTCCAGTGTGTGTCTGATACTCTCTCCTCACAGATTGCTGTGGCCCATGGTCTTCCACGGAGACTAATCTAAGAAATCACAAAAACTTAAGAGCTGGAAGGAGCAAAAGTGACTTCAAGTTCATTCATCCTAAAAGTGAACACAGGGGTAGGCATGGGGAGAAAGAGTTCAAAGCTCTTTGCAAACATTTCATACATTTCTCAAACCTTTCGTATCTTATTTTAGAGATGAGGCTTTTTCTCTCTTTAGAGGCACACAAACTTTGAATTCCTTGATCTGGGCACATCTTTGATCAAATCTGAATCTAAAATCAACATCCTGTTTGTGCCTAAGCAATAAAATTTGCATTATGCAAATATATATTTACCATGATTACATTTACCATTGTCTGCTACGTATATTTACCAATTGAATCTAAGACTGAAATGATACTATTTCTTTTTCTGACTTTGATCCTATCATCTTATTTAAAAAAATACATAGACAGCAGACCGTTCTCTGAGAGTGTCAGAGGAGGACATGGTTTGGCCTCTCTTCTTCCGGCTCAGCAAGACCTGCAACCTCGTCAGGATTCTACTGACTGACATGCTCTTCCTCTCTGTTCCCAGCTACGAAAGGGTTGCTTGGGTTTCTAGAACATGTTATTTGTTCAACCACAACGAGGCACTGCTCCTTGCAGGCTGGGGACTGCAGGGTTGTCAGAGCTATTGCCGGACGTGCAGGAGGCAGAGAAGAAACAGGGACCTCCAAACCGGCTTGCTGCTGAAATGGGAGAATTGAATATTTTTCCATTCCATCGGAAAATTGGCCTTGATTTTTGGGAATGTTTCTCACCCCCTGGCAGCATCATCGGCTGGAAGGAAGGCCCGAGAGAAAGTTGGGGAAGATCTATCCATGGATGCCCCAGGAATCCCACCCTGATACCGTCCTTTCTCCATTTGTAAGATGAGGACAATAACCCCTCTCACCTTCTTCCTAACAGTAACATGAAAATGAACACGCAAAAGCATTAAGCTCTCAGGGAAAAGATGCTACGTAAATTTGAGGTGACATCTCTATTATAATAACAATGATTTTTTACACTATGATGAAATTTTTCCCTTATCCCAAAGCCTTCCTACCAATGTGGGTTTTTTTTCCCCCCCAGTGTGAATTTGTATGATTTAAATTCATCAAACACTAAGAGTTTCAACTTTATTTCAGTTTCAAGCAGGCCCCGAGGAAAGCGATTTCTGTACGAAATGTGAAAATTAAAGTACCCGAGGAATGGAAAAGCGTTCACATTCTCAGGTGGGTTTTGTAGGTATGGACATGTTTAGGTATGCAAATCTCATATAACATATCACGCTTTTGGTCCCTTCCTTAAATCTCAAATTTCCCAAAGCCCTTTTGAATCTCTGATTAATCTAGTGCAAAAGCCCAAGCTGGATACAGACATTTTTTTTTTTTTTTTCTATTAAGGCTGAAGAAACCAAGACCGAAAGATTTGCTTCATTTTTACTGTTGTGTCATAAGTATAAAAAAAAAAAAAAACCAGTATGATCAATATATATGATAACAAGCAGGCACAACTCCCCAGGGAAGCACACATATTAAAATGATTTACCTAGAGATTTAAATGATTTACTCCGGTCTCACCAGGAGAAGGGGGCGCATGCCAGATCAGAGCTCAGAGCATCTCAATCTCAGGCCTCACTGCATCTATGTGCTATTTCATGTGCTGTTCCAGCCACGTTGTGGAGCAGTGCAAATCTGTGGTTATGCTGCAGCATAGAAAATAAATCCATTTGGAGGAAGATGCACCTGGTGAAGCCCACAATGCAATGCAATGCAACGCTGCTATGCGCGATGTTGCTTACAAGAAAACTTTGAATAAAATATTGCACGGATCAAACTTATGATCCAACTTTTCCACGTAACAGGGCCAACTACTGGATGGCTTCAGCATCCCCATTCAGCGTGTCCACTTCGCTCTTTGATGCGGTGCCATTTCACAAAAGCATTCGAGCCACGGTCATCTATTTTTTTTTTCCTTCTTTCTCCCCTTGCTATAAATGACACACATCTTCCTTTTCATTTTATAATTTTCATAAGTTTTGTTTAAGCCAGTGACCATAATGATATATGTTTGGTGGTGACATAGTTCTTTTGATTGGTATATTGAATAGTTCGGCTTTTAAAAAAAAAAAAAAGTTAAAAAACAAGAACCAAAAACAAACAAGCCCCCCCCAAACTTCCCTCTGCTTGATACCATAGACAAGAGTCCAAAGGACATTAGCTGCTCCATTGCACACATTGGAAGGGAGAGTTTGCTGCGAGCTCAGTCCTTCTAATAGACTGGCAATTTTGTAAAAGGTTCGGGATTTTGTTTAACCATTTCTGCATGTGTTTTTAACAAGCTCATGACGGTTTGTAACAAAGGCCAGGTTGTGTGTTTTGCAGCATTTTCTGACCTGATTCCTCCCTGCTGACTTGGGGAGTGGGCACCTGTGCTTCTCTCCTGGCTCACCTATGGGAGGCGAGGTGTTGGGGCCATCTCCGGGCCTGTCTCCCTGCCAGGGATGAATCATGCAGCAGGCAGAGTGGAAGGAGTCTCTTTGTTGACAGCTTTCCATCTGGACTTTGGATGCGGCTGATCGTTCATGTAGAGCCTTGGTTAGCTGGAAGGTGCCATGCAAGTCAGCTCCTCTGTAAGGGATCAGGAGTGTGTAAAACATCAGTACGGAACTGCCCGGGGTTTCATCCGCAAAGCTAGTTTCAGGAACCCAGGTTTGTGAATGTGCATGACTGCAGCTTTGACAGGTCGGTATTTAATAGGCAATAGGATCATTTAGAGCCTCATTCAGATAATCCGACTGGAGTACACCTGCATAAATACATCCAGCTCAGGTGGCTAAAAGCTAACCCCTTTTGAGTTTAATAATTAAAATACACAGAGCTATTAAGATGAATTTCAGTTTGTCATGTATAAATGCAAGAAGCTCTATAAAGGACGGTGTTTTGTGATTCATATAGGAATATGATGGATGTATGATACGTTTTCCACAGCTATTTAAGAAAAAAAAAGATTATCTTAGTCATGGGGTAAAGTTATGTGATGTATTGCACCATCCAGGCTGTGTCTGGGCCAGTACAGATTTTTTTTTCTTTTTCTTTCTTTTTTTTCTTTTTTTTTTTTTTTTGTGAAAGATTACTTCTTGGCAAACTAGATATGCAAACGCCAGAATACAGTAAAACCACATTTAATTGGACCTACTTGCCAACTTCTTGAACACAGCTTGGATTATTCCACTGGAGGCTGCTTCTGTTAAAAGCTGGGGGAGGAGGAAGTGGCATATTGACAAGGCTTCAGATAATTTTTTTTTTTTCACTCGAAGTACAATTATGCAATGAGCCAAGTTTGGAAGTATTTTACTATGTTTAATAATTATTATTAAAGATATTGTAAAACATATGCATTTGTTAAACGGAATGCAACGGGAGTAAAATCATGTCATAAATTTTACTTTGGATTTATTTTCCTATTTTGTGTTTTATTTGACAGCCTTCCAAATTGATTCTAGCCCAAACCATGCACTCTAATACATATCATACTTGATATTAAAGTGAGAATATGAGTAATTTATAGAATCCGAGTGAGAACAGTTTTCTTCTCTCAGCCAGCCTGTATGGAATTGCTACCTCTGTTCAGGTAGCAACTGACGCACAAACCAAACACGGAGAGTGAAGTAATAGGTGTCAAATCCTTCCCGTGTTCTCCCTGATAGATGCTCCAAACCCCACATACCCTGGGCACGTCTATTCAATGGAAAAGCAGGAGCAAGGAGAAGGATAACTATTTCTCTGTGTGTGTGCCAATCTACAGGAACCAGACTCCTCTCTGGAGATGCGAGTGGGATTCACTCACAAGCCAGAATCCCGCTCAGGTGAGTGTCGACTTCGGGTGATGCTAAAGTAGACCCCCATCCCTAACCTGGAAAGCCGAGGAAGCCATGACATTAGTTTGTTTCACATCTTGAGATTAAGCAGATGTATACGTCTGTACAGTCTCTTTTTCAAGGAGGAAAAATGCCCCTGAAACTGCACTCAATGAACCAAGGTGTCATCCCTAATGATCAGCAAGACGCTTGGATTGTTTGCACCAAACTCCACCTGCTCTGTGAAAACCCCACGGTTTTCTCACTTCCCCACTCGAGCTGCTTAGCAATTGGGCCCTCTCTTCCGAGTGCGGCTGTGTGTCAGTTTGACTTCTGCGTGCCCCGCAATTTCATTGTTTTTTCTTTTGCCCTCCCACCGCAAATGACCAGGGGCGTCAGCCTGCTGACCAGAGGAGGACAGGGCCCTGCACCCACGTCACAGCCCTGCAGTGGGCTGCCTGTCCTTTCAGGCTGGAGTTCTGGGCGGCATTCCTAGGTGTTTTGAATGTGCGCCCGGGGCTTGGGGAAGCCTCGTGCGGCTCCGCTGCTGCATGGGGTGGGTGGGGGGTGGAGGGGGAGGACTGCAGCAGCGTGAGGCTTGCGTGTGCAGAGGGGACATGAGGACATCTGGACCACATCCCTGCGAGCAGGGCTCCCACTGCAGGCCTTTGAAAACCCTGCTGCACCGGCCCCCAGCGCCTTGGAACTTTCTCCCTGGAGGATGTGGAAGAGCCAGTGCCCTTGATTTCTTGGACATCTACAGCCTCCAGGCAGGCAGGGCTGCCCAGGAGCAGCGAGGGTCACAGGGAGGGCTTGGGAGCATTCTGAAAAGTGCTTGTGTCTAGGAGCCTGGAACTGGGGGCGGGGGGTGACATGCATTCTGCCCTCCAGTCCTCTGCTAACTAGCTGTGCATTCTTGACCAAGTGACTTCATCTCTTCATCTTTAAAATAAACCTTTTGGGCCAAATGACTCTGAGGTTCTTTCCAGCTCTAAATTCTTGGGTATTTTTTTTTTTTTTTTTTAACCTGTTCAACTGAAATGCTGATTGAACTTGGGCTGGGAACAAAGAAATATTTTCCAATTAGAGTAGCAATGGTGACTAATAGACTGCTCTGGCTTCTGAGGCTCCCTGTGATCAAAGGCGCGCTCGCTCTGATAAGCGAGGGCACGGGCCAGGCTGGTGAGCATCTCCACCAGCCTTTGGGTTTTAATATCTAACTACATTTATGCCTGTGTGTGTCAGCCACGTGCTAGACACATGCTTCCTTGCCTTCAGTCAAGTCCAGTGGGTTTGGGGTTAATTTTTATCTTTTAGGAGGAGAAATCTGAGAGATCCTAAATAGATATAAGGCAAGAGCTTATTTAATTCCATGTTTTTTTTTTTTTAAACACAAGACACCTACTGTTAAGAAAGGCAATGGGGACAATATCACTTTTGTTCTTGTTGTCATTTTAACTAGCAATGAACAAGTAAAGAGGGCTCCGAGCTAAGGCATCGTTCCTGTTAGTCCTATTAGCAAAGTGGCTTTCTGCCTGTTCAGCTCCTTCCCAGTCTCAGTTGGACAGCTCCCTGTCACCTTCCACGACAGGGTCTTGCCTGTGAAAAGGCTAATTCTGGTAGACAGGCAGCTTCGATAGGAAGGGGCACACCAAAGACCATGGCTTGTGGACGTGGTTCGTGGGGTTTGGAGTGTCCAGAGGGATTGCTGACGGGCCTAAAGATCAGAGATCGTCTGAGTAAGGTAGATCATCCAAAGAGAACACAGCACACTTGCAAATGGACGTTAAAATTAGAGAAGAACAAATTCTTAACGGCAATCATAAAAACGGCACCCAGACCACTGACCTAGTCCCTCCCTGTATTTCCAGCATGTACTTCATCCTTTCCAGCATGAAGGAGAGCTCTACCACTGTTCCGTGAAGAAACCGTCCAAGAGGATGATTGCAGGCTCATTTGCATAAAGAGTCTAACTCAAATATTTTCACTTTAATTTTTTTTCATGCTGAAGTCACAAAGTAAAATGGTTGAGGAATTCAAGATTAGCCTGGAAGTGAGACTGAAATAGGACTATGTTCTCATATTAGTTAAAACTCTTTGGTTGCAAGGAAGAGAAATCCAACTTAAGCAAGTTTAAGCCAAAAAAGAATTTTATTATAAGGCTCCTTGGATTCCAGGGAATCCAAAAGAGGAATATGGACAGGGCCCTCGAGCAGCTAGAAGTAGGAGCTCAGAGAGGCTGTCTGAATGTGCCCTCCTCTCCTTGCCTCTGATTCCCTTTCTGCTGATTGGCATTTTCTATTCCTCAGTCCACATGGTGGAACAAGGCTGCCAACTGCTTCTGCATTTACATGTCTTCATTTTCAGACACCCGGAGAGAGACTGACTTCTTTTGTCAGTGCAGTTCCCAAATCCTGGGCGGGGGCTCCGATTGGCCCGTTTGGATCAGGTACCCCGTCTTGACCAATGGTGGGTGCCAAGGGCGAGGCCCATTGTACCTCCAGGCCGTCCCCTGTGGTGCCACGTGGACGTTGAGGGCACATGTGTGTGTGTGTGTGTGTGTGTGTGTGTGTGCAGGGGCGGAGAGGCCAGGGGAGCAGTTCCCAGGAGACAGGGAGACGGTTCCCTGAAATCAGGCTGTTTCTGAGCCGACAAAACAATACGGGCCCATGACATTTCTCAACTAAAATGAAAGGGAAGCCATGAGAAAATATTATTTACTTGGAAGTGAAAATAACATATTCTCCCCATGATCTGACAGCAGTTAATTTCTAACCCATGGCCAAATGGTTAAGTGAAATAACGATGTATGTTTTAAAGTACTGTAAAATCTTAACGAATTTTCATTTACCTTGCCTCATCTAATCTTCCTCCCTTGTCGTTCATAATCTTGGGGCTCGGTCACATCCATGTGTCTGAAATCCTGCAGAGGTCGTGGAACCCAATGGCTGAGCTCAGCTATTTAATACTGACACAGGTGCCCTGTGGGCGGGGCCGGGGGTGGCCAAACAACAGCGCACACAAACCAAGAAGACATTTTCTCCTTGTCTGGGACCGAGGAAGGGGACTCTGTGTTAATGAAGGGCTCTGCGTTGCAGCAGATGTGAAACGCACGCCCTCCACCTGGGGACATAGGAAACTGCGAAGCAAGAGCGCAGAGGTCGGTTAATGTGAGCGAGGCCCCCGAGCCTGAGCACCTACAGGTCACCAACCAGGGAATTAGCTAGTAACAAAGCCGCACTATCCCTCGCGTGTGCCTCCCGCGCCACAGTCCCGAAGGCACCTGTCTCCGGAAGGAGAGGCTGAGCCCCAGGGGGCTCTGGCTCTGCCACGCGGAGGGCAGAGAGCCACATGGCTTGTTTTAAATGGCAGACGCAGGCTGTTTGGGTGTGTGGCTCATGACTCCTTGGGTACTCGCTGTCCCATTGCTAAAGATGCAAAATAATCAGGAGAAAGATGTGTAAGAGATTGAAGGAAGCTCCCCATTCGAGTTAGGTCCTCAAGGTCAAGGTGAAGAAGCATTGATTCAGGGTGTCACAGACCGTAGGAAACAAAGATATTTTAGGCATCGTGGATTTTGTTCCTTCTTTTTGTGCTCAAATTATTGTGATCTGTATTCAGGGGATTTTGGGGACCGACAAAGGATGCTGTCTCCTTTCCAGCCTTGGTTGATCTTCCCCTCCACGGGCTTCCCTCATGGACTGGGTTCGGGTCCTGGCCTTACCACTTCACAGCCGCAAGAGCTTGGGCATGTGACAGACAGCTTCGAGTCTCAGTTCCTCACTGAAATAGAGATTTCAGCAACTCCCTCTGAGAAGGGCCACGAGGACTGGTAAGTTGATGCCTTTCAGGGTACAGAAAACAGCCTCAGACTAGCTTGAAAAAAGAAGGGAATTTATGAACTCCCATCACCAGGAGGTCGGGAGTGTTGGTGCCCTTGGGGATGGGATGGACACAGGGACCCGGGTGATAACGTTAGGTTCTCTCATTCTCCGTTTCCTGTCTCCATCTCATCTTCATGGGTTTACTTGTATATTTCCTGCTGGAAATGGGCTTTCCTCATAGGATGGGGGAAGCCTGCCAGAAGTGGAAATAGGACTAGACAAAGCTTTGAGAGCCTGAAACACAGGAGAGGGAGATTTTACCAGGAAGCCAACAATAGGTTCTATTCCTGGGTTCCTGCCTAGGGAAAGCAAATTTGAGGTGGGCGTGGAAGGGTAGGAAAATAGTGCTATGGTAGAGGGCAAATATTTAAGTGATTACTGCACACTCAACCCTGGGATACAGCAGTCCGTCACGGAACTTCTTACCAGCTAATGAAACAAGGAAACAGAATTGTCATAAAGTATCACAAGTATTATGAAAGCAAAATATACAGCAAGTAGGACCACTCTGTAAGTGGGCTCCAACCTGATGGTTCATTGGAGAAGACTTTCTGGAGGAAGCGATGGGAGAATTGGAGTCAGCCTATAAATAAGGGGGTGGAAGAGTGTTCTGGGCAGAGGGATCAGCATGTGTGGAGGACCAGAAAGAGAACCAGGCAGATCTGAGGAACCTGTTAGATCTTTCTCTGTCCAGTCGGTCTGGCTGGAGCACTGTGGGGCAGGTGTATTAGTTTCCCAGGGCTGTCATAACAAATGCCACAAACTCGGTGGCTTAAAACAACAGAAGCGCGTTCTCCAATTTCTGCCTCTGCCTTCATGCGGCCTCCTACTCTGTGCCTGCATCTTATCCTCTTCTGCCTATTAAGGGACACTTGTCCCTGGATTTAGGACCCACCTGGATAATCAATGTTGATTTCATTTCAAAATAATATTGAACTGAATTGCATCTGCAAAGACTCTTTTCCCAAATAAGGTCACCTTCAAAAGGGCCGATTGTCAGGATGTGACCATATCTTTTTGGGGACCACCACCCAATCCACTACAGAAGGATGAGTAGTGAGAGACCACTGGGACTTGGACCTCATCCTAGAGCAGGCCAGCGACGTTTCAATTTGCATCCCAAAAAGAACACTCTGGTTGTTTTGTGGAAGTGGCATGTGAGATGGGGTGGCAGGGTGGCCGGTCTGTCAGGAGATGACTGCTGTGGTCCAGCTGAGGGGGCCTGGGGGCTGGGCTAAGGTAGTGGCTGAGTGACAGACAGAAAGAAGTGTTTGGACCCTAGATCTAGGTAGGAAAACAAGTCCACAGGATTTGGGGGTTGACTGGGGTGGGGTAGAGATGGAGGGCTCCTCGTGGGTGATGTCTGTCACTGTGATGAGTCTCCTCCACATTTATTCTTCCCGAGAGGCAGCACTGGCAGATGGAAAGAAGGTTTGCTCTGGAATTGGCAAAACCTGGGTTCAAATCCCAATGATACCCCTTTCCAACTACTTGACCTTGGTTATGTTTCTTATTTTCTCTGAGCCCCTGTTTTCTCCTCCATAAAATGGAGGTCATAACACAGGCTTCGCAGGGCTCTTGAAAGAATTAAACGACGGCACATGTGGGGTGCGGGGCCCAGGGCCTCGCACCACATGGGGACCCAGATGTGTTAGTTCCCCCTCCCTCCCCTTGCCTGACCGGGCCCCTTTCCTGCGGGTACTTCCCCTGTCTTTGGGCCACATCCACTTCCGGCCTCTCTCCCATCTGCTTCCGGGGCAGCTGGCTGCGCGCCACCTGCAGCCTTTCTCTCCTGGGACCTGCCCACAGACTGCCCTCTCCACTGTCCTGGAACCTTGAACACGTGTCCCCGCACTTGTTACTCCTACTTAGCACGAGCTGTGAAAGCCACAAGCTGCAAAAGGGGTAGTCTCGGCGCCTCGCAGAGGAACTCCCAGTGCCGGTTCATCTCTGCTAAAATTTGCTCCTTCACGCGTTTATTCCTGCACGTCTACACCTATTCACTCTGCAAACGCTTGGAGTGGGCCGGGCATTGTCTCGCCCTGGGAACACCGAGCCGGATGTAACTGTGGTTCCCACCTCGAGCAGTTTCCTTATTCTAACCAGACCAACCCTCTCTCTGCTCATGGATTTTTCTGGATGCACTGGTTTAATGACCTCATTCTCTGGCTTTAAAATGTCCACAGGTAAAGAGAGGGGAGAACCGGGAGGAGCCTGAGTTAGATTCTTCAGTCTCCTCTATGCAAACGTTGGGAATCCTCTTCAGAAAGGGACAGTCTCTGAGATGTGCAGGTTATGAGGGACTGGTTTAAACTGACCCCCTTGAAGGGATGTTGGTTGTGAGGAAGTGAAAACAACCAAATGTGAAATCTGTGAACTCTGGAAGGCAGAACCTTAGGAAAAAACAAAAGAGTAATTTACAGAATTGATGAATTCATTTATTCCACTAAATATTGTGTATGATACTATGGGGTTTACCAAGAATAAGAAATTGTGCCTGTCCCAGAGGACCTAAAAGAGACCAGAGGAAAAAAAGGCAAGTTCACGGGTACAAGTGTCTTGCCCACCAAAAAAGCTGGCATGTTTAATGCCCTCTGCGTCGCTCAACATGTTTAATGGGCACCTTATGTTTAATGCCCTCTGCATCACTCAACATAAATTCCTGCTGTTCTCCCCACCCGTATTTCAGGGTAGGTATTGATACCCATTTTACAGATGAGGAAACTGAGATTCAGAGAGTAACTTCTCCAGGACCCAGGGTTCCAACCTAGATCTGCTGATTCCAAAGCCTATTAGGTCCACCTGTGAAAATTCAAGTTACAAAACAGAGGAAAGGGAATTTGGGGCATTACAAAAGTATTCTTCCTTCTCCAAAAGAATTCAGTTCTTTACTCTTTTAAATTTCAAGTGACTCTAGAACTTTTCTGATAGTTTGCAATCAGCTGATTTACTTCCAGAGGTTTCAGGTGCATTGCACGAGGCTTTGCTTCCTGAGGTGTTTGTCGCTCCATCTAGAAGAGCACGTACCACAGTTTCTTTCAGCCTTATTTGCTGATTCCAAAAGTTCATGTGAGGAGGACTGAAGAGGGATTTTGGAGCCAGGGGGGAATTTAGATTCTCTCAGCCAAATCTCTCATTATACGGGTATGGAAATTGAGACCCAGAGAGGTTAAGCAACTGGCATGAGGTCACACAGCCGTTAGTGGTGGGGAGACAGACTTGGTTTTGCCCAGTTCTTCTGCTGCCACCCAGCGCTGCTCAGCATGGAAAAAAAGATGGCCCTACCCCAAGTCACCTGGGGCTCACGGAAGGGCTAGGAGTGATCATAGTCACCTCTTGTGTGATAAAGTAAACTGCAGTGTCATGACTTTCCAGGGTTTACATGCTCTGGGACACCCACAGCCGGAGTCAGGTGTCCCTGGTGACATGTGCATTGAACGTAGCCAGCAGTCTCAGCCCTGCTGCATCTCCTCTGTGCGTTCAGGGAGCCGTTTACATTTCACTGAAGTTTGGCACATTCTCAGCAAAGGTGGCCTTGTTTTCCCTCCTGAGAAAAGCACACAGTTTGGCCTATGAGTTTGAGTTTCCTAGAGTAGGTTCTAGAGACACCTGAGGGAAACTGGCCTAGGACTCTGGGAGTCTTTCTGAATGGAACACAGATGCCACGTGTTTGCCTTCGTGGTCGTTCCTTTCCCAGAAGCGTGGCGTTCCCCAGGTTCCAAGGCGGTGTGGCTGGGACAGCCCGGGGCCAGCGGGGACAGGCGTGCGCCACGTCTTCACGTGGGCGGCCCCGCTGCAGTCGCCGTCCCCACGGCACCGCTATTACAGCAGAACTTCCCTCGGCCCCCTCCACACCCCCTTGGAGTTGAGGAGGAAGTGAGAAAGGGCTTGGCTTGGTGCCTGGCACACAGCAACCCTCCGTAAAAATGCCAGCTATTACTACTGCTGTCGTTGTTATTATTCTCACGACTTCTACATCTTCTGCACCACCCACAGGCCACCTTCCTGCGAGCGCGGGGACCTCGAGAAGAGTGAATGAGCTAGTGGGATGGGAGCAACCAAGTGTGAAGGTTAGGGAGGGAGTAAGACAGCCCACGGCCCTGCCTGCAAAGCCCCTCCTCGCATCTCTGACTCTGGAAATCCTAACTGCCCTTGGGGACTCCCCCTTCTCTGTCACTTGGGCACACCCGCTGCAATCAGTGCCTGGGACTTGAATGGTTCTTCTCGAGTGCTGCCTTTCCCGGGGTCCACTCATGCCCGTGGCTGCTGAGACCCTGCTGGGCGTCAGGCATTTGACATTGAACTCTCTTTGAAATTCTCACATCAGTCTCAGGAAGGAGGTATTTCCCATCGACTGTGATGGATGAAGAAATAGTGTTCAGCAGTGTTAAGTGACTTGTCCAAGGTCATCGTGGAGTGACAGGGGAGAGGGTCTGCCCAGCCCCAAAGCCTGTGCTCCGGCCACCTACTTCTGGCACTTGCTGTGGCTGCTGAGGTGGGCTGTGGCCAGACTTCCAACCGGCAATGTAGTCGGGGCACATGGACTATTTTCATTCCTTATTTGTACATTTCTGTGTTTTCTAAATCGTTTTCAATGAGCCCGCGTGACTTGTGTGCTATAACTGAAAATAATATTAATAATCACTGACAGGGCACGTGTGTCATCTCATTTGTTCCTCGCACGACCCTGGGCAAGAATCCTGAGATGATCATCCTTGTTTATTCTGGAGGCGGAAACCAAGTGGCAGAAATGGGACATAACTCCCCTGTACGGTCCAGTCAGCGGCGGCAGAGCTGGGGCTTAGACCCAGGTGGCGCTGACTCCCAGGGTGTGCCGGTGACCGCTGAGCCTACCGCTCCCAAGCGGAAAAGAAACGCTGTCTTAAGAACACAAGAAGCGTTCCGTTTGTAGGAAACACCCAGAACCGGCAAATCCACAGAAACAGAAAGCAGATTTGTGGTTACCGGGGGCCGGGGGTGGAGGGAAGTGATGTGGAGTGACAGCTAATGGGTCTAGGATTTCCTTTTTGGGTGACAAAAAATGTTCTCGAACTAGATAGTGGTGATGGTTGCGCAACATTGTAAATGCACTAAATGTCACTAATGGTAAATTTTATAGTGTTTGTATTTTACCACAATAAAAAATGTACCCAAAAGGGGGGCGGGCAAGAAAAGAAAAAGCTATTACTAAGCATTTCCAGGGACAGTTACATTAAGGAAGCTCTTTTAAATAAAGAATAAAATTTCACAAATGTAAAAGAAAAAAAAAGTAAAAAACCCATGGGGATGGGGAGGCTGAAAACCTGGCATGGGAAATCAGATGGCCATTAGAATTATTTACTCTACCGAAGGGGGCTGCAAGTTGAGAAATCACACCATCTGAGGGTTACAGCGTGCTGAATGCTACGTGCTTTATGTGGATCATTTCATGTAATGCTATACGCGGGGTGCAGTTATTTTTACGATACCCATTTCACAGATGAGGAAACTGAGGTACGGAGAGATTCAGTGGTGGTGCCCAAGGTCATAACACTAGCAAGTGGCAAAGCTGGGCTTTGATTCCAGGTGCTCTGACCTCCGGGTCCACACTCTTCTCTGTGATCATTATAGATCTGCGTGTCCTGAGCCGTCACCTGTGAGCGCAGCATGGTCCCCTTTAACTCAGAGGAGACATTCCCCTCTCTGTTCTTCCCGCTTTCATCAGTCACTGCTTGTCCAACAGGGATAAGTGCTTCGGAAATATTGAGCCAGGTGAAACTGCTGAACACAGGAACCCCAGCGAGGCTATGCCGGATGATGACAAATCGTGTTCAAATTAACCTTGTGCCCCGAAGGTTGCCTTTGGTGGGAGGCGGCAGAGAGGATGTGAGCTTCTTGCCAGTTCCACCCGGTGGAGCCTGCCAGGCCTCCCGACTGCAGTCCTGTCTCCGGCCAGCATGGTGGCTGCCGTTCCCAAGCCAGCTGCGGCACAATGTCCCACCCTGTGATGGCCAGTGCAGCCACCCAGGAAAGATGAACAGGGAGACAGCTCCACGGAGGGGAGTGAGAAGAAGAAAGTTCTAAAGACTGAAAAACAAATGAAAAGCCAAACATACTATCTGCTGCTGTAGATCTTTAAAGTCCTGGCGGGGTTGGGGCTAGGCCCTGTGTGTATGAAGAGGTATCAGGGCAAGCCGCTGTCAATGTTGTAATTCAAGTTCTGTTTGGATAAATAACCACAAAACAATAATAATCCAATCCTGTGCAAATACCTGCTCTCCATGTAAGGGTCTGGGGCAGATGCATGAACTCTCAGATCCTGAAACTACAGAGAACAAAGAGAACAGGTCTCAGGGAAGCTCCAGGCGGAAGCTGAGGGCTTCCTGGAAAGCTTCTGAGCATGAATTATGCAAAGGTTCCTCTGTTGGTTGGTGGTAGAGGAATGATCATCCTCTGGTCATTCCAGATTTAAATTCTGGAGTCATCCACGTCCATTTCCTCTGCTCTGCTCATGCCTTCACTTCCCCTAGCCCCACTGTAGTCAGTTGATGGGATCCATCAATGTGATTTCTGGATCATTCCTCTCCTTGGTCTTCTCCCTGCCTGTGCCTCATTATCTCCCGCCTGGACCATCACAAAAGCCTCCTACCTGGGTTTCCAGGAAACCACAGAGAACTTTTAAAACATCGGTGAGGTCAACTCACTCCCTTGTTTCAAATCTTGCAGTGGCTCAATGTCACTTAGAGAAGGAAACACAAATTCCCCAGCCTGACATACAATGCATATGGCGACCCAGTTCCATCCGATCTCTCATTCACTACTTTCAACACACGCCCCCTGAATTCCCCCATGTGCCGGGCATTGGGATCCCCCCCCCACCCCCGCCCCATGCACACCATGCTGGCAAACAAAGTCCTGGTGGCTTCTCTCAAGGATCTCAGAGTAGAGTGGGGTTCACAGCCAGGGTGCTATGGACACACAGAGCTGGAGCCCTTGGGTGTGAGGTCAGGGAGGGCTTCCTAGAAAAAGTCTCTTGAAGTCACCTAAAGAAAGCATAGGAGGGAGCCAGGTAAAGGTGGGGTGGACAGGGAAATGGAGAGGGTGCGAGACCTGGAGGTGAGAGAACACAAGCGGGTCAACACGGCCACAGCCTGGGGGAGGGAAATTGAGGACAGGAGGAAGTGGGTCTGGATTCCAACAGGCTGGAGAAACCTGAGCAGTGAGAGGCCATGAAAGGGTTTCAGCGGGAGAGGAATATGAATAGATTTGCATTTTAGGAAGATCATGCTGTCTGCAGTTTGGAGAAAAGATTGGAGAGAGGGAGAAGAGGGGCAGGGAGATAGTTAGGAAGCCCTTGGAGGGTTGCAGGCAGGAGATGACCATGGCATCGGTGGCCACCATATGGAAAGCAGACAGAGGTAAGAGGTATTTGAGATGTCGAGTGGACAGGTCTTGGCAAGTATTTGATGTAGAGGGTGAGAGAAAAGGGGGTGACAAGCCCATGTTGCAGGTGTCTGGCTTGGGCAACAGCATGGGTGGTGGCGCCATTTTCTGGGATGGGAGCCTACGACGGGCAGGTCTGGGGTCTGGGTAGGGGTCAGGGGGTATAAGACGGTGAGTTCAGGTTTGGGCACTTTGAGAGTCCATGCCTATGAGACATACCAGGAGAAATCTTTGTTGAGATTGAGAAAAACAGAGAGCCTAAGACAGAAGCCTGAGGGACACCAGTATTAAAGCAAAGCTGCAGAAGAGACTGAGAAGGAAGAGGCACAGAGGTAGGAGGAAAACCTGGGGAAGCGGCTCGTGCAAGTCAAGACGCCAAGTAAAACGTGGACAGAAAAGCTCTTATGGGGTGTCCTGAGCCGGGAGGTTGCTGACGACCTTGATGAGAGCACTGTCAGAGGAGTCGGTGCTGGCAGGGGGAGGACCCAGGGTGCAGCGGGTTGAGGAGTCATCCAAGGTGAGACTGTGAAGACCACGTCTGTTAAGAACTTTAGCCAAGAATGGTGGAGAAAAAGAAAAGAATTGAGCCTGGCGAGGGCTTCCTCCCTCCCTGCAGTCCTCCCCTCGTCCTTTCTCTTCCAACTGGTGAGTGAGGAGCACATTGTAGTGGGAAGGGTCGGGCGGAGCAGGAGCAGGTGAGGGGCCAGATCGGGACGGAGAGGGGATGAAGGCAGGGAACGCTGTAGGGGAGAGATCCCAGCCTGGGTGGATGGAGGGGCCCAGGGGGAGGAGGGCTCCCTCTTTCACTGCTGCTGAGAGGAGGGATGCGGGTTGGGGGGGACAGGTGCAACTGAGCCCGGGCTTTGGGGCCAGGTGTTGGGAAAGCCATCTCCTCGGCCTTTCTAGCCTCGCCTTGAATCGATCCGTGCAAAAGGGCTGCCCGCACTCCAGCCCGCACATGCTGCCCATTCTCCACTCCACTCCCTGCCTGCACTCGGCACTTTACACGCCCTTCATCCCATCTTTCAATGCAGATTTTGGAGGACCTGAAGCGTACGCAATTTCGGACAGCCTCTTTAACAAAAAAGGATGCTAAAATATATGACTTGAGTAAATTTTGCAGAAACACACAAAGATGTGAACACATGTCTGTAGCCCTCCCTAGGACCTCGGAAGGGATCCGAGTGAACTGGGAAGACTTCATGTGAAGTCTTCCTGGATTCCAATGTTAAAATCCTACCCCAACGTCAAACAACAAACAAAATAAAAGAAAGAAAGAAACCCCAACACAAACAAATAAAAAGCTTCTTCCAAGAAGTCCCTCCAACTGGACAGAAGGAAGGAAGGAGAGCCTTGGCTTCCCCATTTGGAAAATGGAGTAGGAGCGTGTACCTCTGTGTGGGGAGGATTAAATAAGGTAGCATATGGGACAGAATCTGGCTGCGTTCCTTTCCCGTAATTGGTGTTTAACAAATGCTTATTGAAAAAATAAAGGAATATATGAACCTCACTCCCCCATTCTCACTTATCACTTTGACCTACGTGTCCGTTATCTGTGTTCTCATCTTGTCTTTCCTATTAGACTCCAAATACCTTGAGCACGTCGCATTAATTTTAAGTCCTTTATAAGGTCTTTCGGTGTGTCTTCCATATAGTTGATGTTCAATAAATTTATTGAATGAATGGGTGGACGAATGAATTGTGGTGCACAAATCAGTCATTCAGAAGGAAGTTCATTGTTGGGGGATTTGCTTAGAACTCCACCTAAATGAGTTTTCCAGTTGAAGCTATCCATTCTTCGTGCCACGTTGATGGGATCAGTTAACAAAAGGACAGGAAGGACTGCAGCTGTGTCGTGGCAGATAAGACACATTCGGCCGAGGAAGCAGAAAGTGGAGAAGTCAGGGCTGGAGATTTCAACAACTTTCAGAGTTTAGTCGATAGGGTTAGGGAACCTTCAGCACATGATAGTCTGTGTTGGAGCATTGCTTGGGCTGAACATGATAAATTAGAGTTACCCCCAAACTAGGCAAGAGCTGTCAAATGCAATTCAGGAAGACAAGTCTAATGAATATGGAGGATAATATGGGTAGATTCGTTACTTTATTTATTTTGAATATATTGCTGCTCAGGGAGAGCTCCTGTCCCCGAGCTACCCGCACGGGGGAAAGTGCTTTTCTATTTACTTCTCAAAGGGCTGTTGTGAAAATTAAACGAAAAAAAAAATTATGTAAAAGTGCTTTGTAAGCCGTAAATGCCACGTAAATATTCTTTATTGTGGCTATTATTGCCTTGCCAGCCTTATCTCTCTCCCTCCGCTCTCGTCTTACAGACTCTACATCCCACCAATTTCCCAAACACGTGTGTTCCCAGGCCCCACTGTGCCACGTGACCAGGCTATATCGCTATATCACGTGCCACGTGGTGTGAGCCACGTGTGCGTGTGCGTACTCCTCGGATTCTGGCATCCTTGAGAACAGAGATGATGCCTGACTCAGTTTTACCCCCTCAGTCCTGAGAACAATTCCTGCACATAGTAGGAGCTCAGGAAATGTTTTCTGCATGGTTAATCCTCTCAGATGATGGGAAAATAGTTCTTGTATCAGTTCATCTGGATCCTTTGGTTGGGTGGTCTTCCCAAGGGAGACAGATTTAATTCCCACATCAGCCCCTCTATTATTCCTAAGACATCAGGCCATAAAAATTCCTTGTTACTCTATGAATCTTGAAAACAATGACCCGTTTCCCTCAGGAAACTAGAATATTCCTGTTCTGATGTAACTTCTAAACCATCCTTAATATCGCATTGAGAAAGGCAGCTTTTTTTTTTTCCCCCAGTGGAAAAAGCCCCAAGAAGATATGCAAGGGTGTGGGTTTAGATCCACCAGGTCTTACCTAAAACGCTCGACGCCTTGGAAGCTACATTCCTTCTTGTGTACCGTGAAGATAATAATTCTGTTCTGCCTTCCTCGTGAGGACGTTTTCAAGATCAGTGGGATAATGCATGTATCTACCAAAGCCCTCAACCCGTATGCTTCCTCCTTCCAGTACAATCTTTTTAGGCGGGGGTGCTGGTAGACCCAAGACCATTTATTGATGAGCATTGGTGAAGTGTCGCAAAAGAAAGGGAAACACTGGGAAGAGGTGGAGCAATAGCTCTCCCTGGGGCAGAGCAGTCGGCAGCTGTTACCAGGTGCAGTATTCTAAGACCAGCAAATGAGACCACTGGAGGAAAGACCCGGAATACAAATCACAGAGGAGGGAATTCCAGGGCCTTCACCCACCCTCCCCTCCTTCCCTCCTCTTCCAGGGAAGCCTGGTCCCAGGAGCCCACCCTCCCCTATCTTCATCCCATGTCCGATGATGGCTATGTCTTCCCCAAAGTGCCGCTTCCCTGGGGGCATCCGTGACATCACACTCTCCTGATTTCCTCTTATGAGTTCAATCGTGTCTCCCCCAAAAAAGGTATGTTCACATCCTAACTCCCAGCCCTATTTGGAAAAAGGGTCTTTGCAGATGTACTCAAGTTAAAATGAGGTCGCGCTGGATTAGGGTGGGCCCTCACCCAATGCCTGGTGTCCTTAAAGGAAAAGGAAAATTTGAACACACACAGAGGGCAGATGGTCACGTGATGACAGAGGCAGAGGTTGGAGCGACTCGTCCATGAAACAGGGAACTGTAAGGACTGCCGGAAGCCACCAGAAGCCGGCAGAGGCGAGGAAGCAGCCTCCCCTAGGGCCTTCAGAGAAAGCCCACCCTGCCGACACCTTCATTTCTGACTTCTGGCCTCCGGAAGTGTGAGAGGCGTAGATTTCTGTTGTTTTAAACCACCGCGTTTGTGGGGCTTTCGTACAACAGCCCTGCGAAACTGACACAGTCTCCTTCCAGGCCCAACCTGTGTTAGCTGTGGATTTTCCTAAACGCTTCATTCTAGACTTCTGTTCATTTCTCCACCCATCTTCCTCCCGAGGCCACCCCCCCCCGCCCCCCACGTCTCCCCTCCAGCCGTGGCTCCTCTCACCTGTAAACCTCCCCGGCTCTAGAGCCCCGAGTGCAACTCAGACCTTCCTCCCACAGGGAAGGCGTCCGCGGCAGATGCTGCCGGCGCCCACCCACATCCCCTTGGCTCGCCTCCCTCCCAGTTCGGCTTCTCGCTGCAAGCTGCTCTCTCTGCCCGAGTGCTTTCTCTGGCTGCAGGAGTGTGTGGGGGCAGCTGAGAACAGCAGAGAACTGACACCTCGCAACGGATGCGAGTTGGAGAAGATATAGACCATCTCCCAGAGGCCCCAGTGGACTGAGCCCTCCCGTGCCCGTGGATAACCTGCCCATTCACTTCCTCCACGTTGGTTTCGTCTCTGCCTCACTTCTCCACCCTCCTACCTTGCTCTGGAGAGCAGCTCCGGAACAGTCCACTTGTGCTCAAAGCCTTATCCCAGGGTCTGCTTCTGGGGACATCTAACCAAGACACCTTGTCTAAATGACCAGCCCGGGACAGACTCTCTGACTATTCTTTCCAACAGCACGACGAGCCTTGGCCGCACAGATGCTACTGCAGCTCATATGCACACAGTTCTTTTTGTGATTATTTGAGTAATGCCTGCTTCTTGTGAGAGAGCCAGGGTCAGCAAACAACAGCCATAAGGCCAAAGCCACCCGTGACTACTCATTTCTGTATTGCCTCTGGCTTCTTTTGAGCCACCATGCCAGGGCTGAGTAGTTTCAATAAAGACCCGATGGCTTGGAAAGCTGAAAGATTTACTCTCTGGTCCTTTACAGAAAAAGATTTTTGGCCCCCCCGGGCTAGGCTATAGGCTTGTATCAATTAGCTTTGACTATGTAAGAAACCACCCAAAACTTAATTGTTTAAAACAACCACCATTTATCTATTTCACAGTTCTACGAGTTAGCCAGGTCCCTTTTCTGCTCTATACCCGATCGGCTGATTTCTGCCGGGCTCTCGGCGGTGTCTACAGTCAGCTGGTGGGTTAAGCGCAGGCCATGGTGCTAAGGTGGCCCCGCTCACACTTTAGACGTTGTAGCTGGTGGCCAGCGAGACATTGGCAACTGGCCATGTGTCTCACCATGCAGCAGGCTGGCCTGGGCTCCCTCACATGGTGGAGGTGTCAGGGCTTTGCGAGTGGCCAGGCAGGACAAAGCACAAACATCATTCAGGCCTCTGTTTGTATCGCATTGGTTAACATCCCGTTGGTCAAAGCCAGGCGCAAGGCTGAGTTCACAGTCAAAGTGAGATGACACCAGAAGGGCACGCAGGGGTGTGAACATGGAGGGGAAGAGCCTGTGGCTGCTTTTATAACTTGTCATGAAGCTCTACGAGGGCACAGACCTGTACATATTTGCACACTAATCTACGTCCCGGCCCGCAGTAGGTGCTGAACAAGTATGAATATTTATTAAGTACATGGATAAACTTTAACTCTTTGAATAACAATGAACTTTCATTGAGCCTTTGCTATATAGTTGATGCTGTTTTTAATATTTCACACGCATTATTATCTAATTCTCTAATGCTTACCACATGAGGGAGATGTCAGCACCATTTTACAGATAAGATAGCTGAGACTTACAATCAGTAAGTTGCCCTGTATAGCAAAGGTATTAAGAGGGATCAGAATTTGAAGCCAGTTTGTTTAACTCTAAAGCCTGCTCCTTTAACCACTACTCTAGAATTTTCTTTTGTTGCTAAAATCTTTGCATTTTTTATAGTTTCAAATGTCTTCCCTTATTTTACTATTGTGATATCAAAGCTGGGAGCAGGGTGTTCCCTGTTTCTCCAGGCCTCTTCCACCCCACCTCCTCGAGGCCCAGAGATCCTGTTAACAGCTCATAACCGATCTCCCATCTCAGTGCCAGGTGGTGCTTTGGACTCACAAAGTCAGCTTGCGGGGCAATCAACAGCCCCCCACCGAAAATCACCGCTCTTGACAGCTCGACAAAATTGAGGGCCCACGTGTCACTCAAGAGGGCCATAAATCCAGCCCTAAGGTAGCTGCTGAGAGGGCCTGAAACAGCTTTGCTATCTCATCTCTCAGCCCATTCAGGCCCTACATGAGGGTATCCATGAATCACAATCAAAAAAGTTCCCAGTGAACACAGTTCTCCAAACAACCATTCAGAGTTCCATAATCGATCGACTCCTCAAACATTTATTTAGCACTTACGGTATTCCAGGCGTTATGCTATTCACAATAGGAGAACATAAGTGAACAAGAGTCCCTGCTGTCAAGACGCTCATCTAAACAGATAATTCTTTGGCAATGTATCGAGTGTGCCCGCGGAGACATGTCCGAAGAGTACACAAGAGGCGCAACGAACCCAGTTTGGGGGGTGGGGGTGGAAGGGGAGGACAGGAAAGTCTCTCATACAACCTTTGGAATCCAATTCGGGTTTAAACAAGTTTGGGCTTCCAAACACAGTACGATGGAGTCGTCAAGTTCATGGACTGAGGGGTCTGACAGATTTGCTATTTTGGCCGCCTGTTAGTTGTGCCATTTTGGAAAAGATAACTTCTTTAAGCCTTAGTTTACTCATTCATAAAACGGGCTAGAATATAATCCGCATTATAGAGTTTTGGGGAAGATTAAATAAAAAGTATATAGGTCAAGTGCTTAGCACAATTTTGGACACACAGCAAATGTTCACTGACAGGTGGTATTTGTGGCTGAGGTAGTAGCACTGCTGGTGGTAGTAGGATTCTCAGCTATGTTCATCCTTCCTTCATTCATTTAACTAGCATTCACTAAGTGTCTGCCACATCTCAGACTCTATGGAGGACACAAAAATGACAAGATGTACAATAAGCTTTTCAAAAGGCTTATAGTTTAGTGTAGAGAAGACACATATATAAATAGCTACCCTCCTATCCAAATCCAGGCTTGTGCCCAGCTAGAACAGGTCCTGCATGTAAGGAATGCTTTCTCCATAATACACAAGCATCCTCTCTCTTGGACCATTTGAAATCTTTTTTATTTCAGACTTATCTCCCATTTTTCATTTGTAGTCTTACTTTGGTCTCTCTACCTTGGTGGTTGATACAACTCTATTTATACTGACCTCTGGCTTTCGTTTTTGGCTAGGTTGATATTTTCCCTTTCGATTATGTGATCTGGGACCACTCAAGGCAAACATCTTACCTGACCTAGCCTGAGCGAGAGCTTGATCCATGCTTAGTCCTTAGTGGTTGACCAGATGGCAAATGTAAGGTAAAGATCAAAAAGCATTTCCAAGGAAAGATGGAAAAATGCTATGCTGGAAAAATGCTGGCCTGGCCTAGACTCTACTACATTGGCTTGGTGGGCAGAAAGCAGCCAACCCCTATGTTGTGATTCATCTTTGTGCATCACAGAGCTCACCCTTGCAGCCTCGTAGCTGACCTCGTGTCCTCTGTGCATATGCACCTCTTGTTAACATGTGTACAGAGCCTTCAGATGCCTGACTAGAACTTGAGATCTTCTAAAAATCCATCAGTTCATTTGTGAATTATAGCAAACCTGTTTCAGCCACAGGAAATTAGAAGCTAATTTGTCAATAAGCCATGTCTCCAGGGATAGTTCACAAAATCAAAGAGGAAAATACCTGGCCAATTTAATTCATTATCACAATCAAATAATGTTAAATGGCTATTTGTGGGATAAGCTGAAATTAGGGAATCATATTTGCAGCTCTAATCATTATTGATTATTTAATTGTGAACCGTTTTTATTTTTATTTCTTTCCTTTTTTAAAATTTTAATAGGTTTAGGGGGTACAAGTCGAATTCCGCTATGTGTACATATTGTATACTGGCGAAGTCTGGGTCTTGGGTGTACCTGTCACCCAACCAGTGTACATTATGCCCCAGAGGTAATGTTTTGTCCCTCACCCCCTCCCACCCTAGCCCCCTGTGAGTCTCCAATGTCCATGATAAATCAACCATTTTAAAATTATCTCCACTTTTGAGATAATAGATCAGATTGAGATTTATAGCATCCTCCTTTAATTCACCATACCTGGTAACAAGATGTCTCGCAACATTGTTGAACGAGTGCTGGACTTACCTTGAGTCGCACCACGGCAGCCTGGGGCAAATCAACTATTCTTTCTGAGCCTTGAGGTCCTCATTCAGGAATGTGGAAAATAATACATTTTTGCAGAGCTGTTACAGGGATTAAATGAAGTAGCATTTATAAAGGTACTGCCTAATAATAATAGCTAACGTTTATTGAGTGCTTATCATTTGCTAGGAGCTCATACATGCTCCTAGCACATAATATGGCAGATTATACTTATTAATTTATTTAATCGTCATAAAACCCTAGGAAGGAATTATTATTACTCCCATTTTACAGACAGGAAAACTGAGGTACCAGGACCTTTAAACATTTCATTGAAGTGTTCACAATGAATACACAGGAGAGCAAAACTTTGAGCCCAGGTAACCGTTCATAGTCCCATGTCCTGCCTGCTCTTCCGTCCTTCCAGGCCATTATGCACCACTGTGCCCTTCGGCTGGAACCTCCTCTTCCTCGCCTGCCTTTCAATTCACGGAAGCTCATTGCCTTTTGCGAGCCAAAGCCAAAGAGACACGTCATGGAGGGTGGTGAGGATCTTTCAATTTCTCTTCTCCAAAGACATGTTGTCTAACACGTTCTACTCATCAGCTGTGGGAACACAGCAATAGTTTTGTTATCACCTGCCTAATGTCTTTTATGTCTGTTTCATCAGTGGGTTGTCTGCTAAATATGAACTTCGTCTTGCTTGGGTAGACTCTGTCTCAACCTTACTTGTTTACTTGGTGGTCTGTGCCGGTTACTTTGGATGAGGGCCAATGTTGAGGAAACGTATCTAGCTGTGGACGTGCTTCCACACAAGGAGGGGCACCTGAGGAGGGAGGGGCAGAGCCGGCAGCCAGGGCCAAGGGCATGGAGGTGGGCTGGGAGGAACAACAGTGTCCAGGTGCCAGGTGCTCATTGCTTTGAACCCCTTTAGGTGCACCTGCTATTTCTCAAATGCCTTCAATCAAATGACTAAGTCAAATTACTTTCCTCCCCAAGAGGATTGTAATAGATCTCAGCAGAAGCTTTTGAACTCAGCCCAATAGAGAATGGACATTTTTCATATTTAGTAAATATGTTCACCTCTGACTCATCATAGGCTCCCTTATGATAGAGTGGGCATTACCATCATCCTATTGACAACTGAGAAAATCGTTTCATCCATTTCTGCATTTTGCAGACTCTAGGGCACGCCCAGCCTGGGATCCAGTAATCCCATCTGCTTTAAATAGATGATAAGTAGGTTACTTATTCTGGAAGTCTTTAACTCCCATCCTAAGTAGTGGATGCCATTTCTCGCCAGTCTATTTATTCCAGCTAACCCTCAGAAATGGTCCATTTGAGAGGGACTCAGAATAGGGTCTCTCCCGTATCCAGAATTTTCCTTAAAATACAGACCCCTTAGTTTGCTATGCAATCCCTTTAGAACTCTATGACAACTTTCTCCTTAACAAATTAACAAAGTCTAGGTCTTCAATGGTTCGTCTGAGGACTATAACGAACATAGCTGTATTAGTCCCTGACCATTTGCTGCTGCAGTTTTTCATTCCACCAAGGCAAACTTGAGCGTAGCCTGCAGCCTTTGCAGAGGAGAATAGCCTTTCACATAACTGCAGTATCACGGGGTACCCTGATTTCAAATGAAACTCTCAGAATTGACACGCAGCTGTTAATGCTTCTTCAAAGACAATCATAACTTAATTCAGTTAACTTTTTCAAAATTCCAATATGTTCCTAGCACTCCACTAGGCACTGGGGGGAGGGGCAAAGGTGATGTTGGGAAAATGAGAAAATAAACAAAATAGGATCATTGCCCTCAAAGGAGTTACAGGCAATTCCTGTTATTAGTGGGAGTCCTATTCTATAAAGTTGTGAACACTGAATTAAGTGAATACTGAACTATTCCTCCTAGGGGGAATACAGGGTTAGGTTCCTGTGAGCCTCTGTTCACAAAATTTTTGTCAATTTATCAGTTCATAAACTTGCTTTAATGTGTGTTTCTGTTTACAGACACCTTATTTAATAGATATTATTGAATAATGTTGAGTTCATGGCCAACAGCGCTATAACTCACGGCTGAACAAAACTTACCTAACACATGCATTTTCTCCAAGGGGTATATTAAAGTCCTTTTGCACTTAGGAGCACTACCTTTGGGGGCCATTTTAAACAGCAATATCATCAACAAAAAGCACAACAGCGCAAAAAAGTGTGGCACGAGTGTACCACGAAAAGGGTGCTTGTTTACAGTCTGAAAGTTGAAAACAAGAAAGCAGAGCTTTGCCTTGTTTGACCTCAGCTGGGAACACGTGCGTGGGGTGATCCAAATTTTTCCCCACTCTACCCATGTCTGCAGCCGCTGGTGAAAACACCCCAAGTTTTGATTTGGGGGTTACATCAATTCAGCAAGGGGACAAATTCACAACTGTGGAATTCATGAATAATGAGGACTAATTATGTATTTTAAAAGGCATGTTAACAACAAATTATAAAATCTACAAACAGAATTCGGGCGAAAATGAAATATTACAACCTAGACCAGCTACATAATTTGCAGGGTCCCATGCAAAAATGAAAATGCAAGGACCTTTGATCAAAAAGACAACAAAAGCAGAACATGAAACCAAGTGTGGGGCCTTGGGGAGTGAGGGCCCTTTGTCACCCCTGCAGGGTTCCTGTGCCCACGAAGCTGACCCTGACCCTAACACTTAGATTAGTACAACCTGGGCAAGCAGGTTTTGGGACTGGATCGAGAGAGATTTTACAGAGGTGTTATCATTCGAGTAAAGCCTTGGATGTCTTGAGAAAGTGGCTCAAATGAATGGCTGAACACCACCGATCCACATAACACCTACTGCATTCACAGAGTGAGCAGTCTGGAAGTGTGCTCTGAAGTCCACGGGACAAAGGTTGGGTAACACTTACTGCCCTGACCATGTGCCAGTTGCTGGGATGAATGTTTACTACGCATTCTCTCATTTAATCATTACAACAACTGTATGAAGGACAACGTCACCATGGCCCCCATTGTACAGTTGAGGAAGTGGAGGCTTAGTGAGGTTAAATGACTTGTCTGATCTCCTACAGCAAAGGGCAGGGAAAGGGCGCTGAAGCTGGGCCAGACCATATTCCCTATTCAGTATGAAACACACACTGCCCTACTTTTTCACAGGGCCAACGTTGGTCATCTCACCGTCAACGGGGCCAGGTAAGCACACAAAGGGATCCCAGAGGGGATGGCCTGAGCCCGAGAGGGCACCTCTGTCCCTGGCCTTCTCCTCCTCCATCCTATTGGTTCATGAGGAAGGACATACAGTCATGCAATTTAGATTGGGCCAGGAACCTTACGTCTGTCTAGCCCCTTGGAGTTTACAAACTGCTTCCACGTTTATTTCCTCGTAGGAATTCAGTTCCATGAATTCCTTACTCAAAACTGTGCAGGAGGATGAGTGACTGTCATCTGAGGACAGACAGGCAGGCAAGGAGTGAAGGCTGGATCGGGAGCCCAGACCTTCCAGCCCCCAGCTCAGGGTTCTTCTGGTTCGGCCCCTGGGTCTTCACCCAGGACCATCCAGGGGCGAGAAGTTTAAAACACCACGGTACAGAAATGCGCTGGGGACAGAACTGCGCTGGGGACAGAAATGCACTGGGTCTCCATCTTCCTCTGCCTAGAGCCCCTCCCTGATATGGGTCTTGTGTTCAGGTTTTCTTAGCAAATAAACGCATCCTCCCTTCCATCTCGGTCCTTCAGTACTGGGGCAGGAGCGCAGAGTGTTGGGTAGTATAATTAATACTCGGAATAGTATACACGACAGGAATCTGCTGGCAGCTCAGGCTCCGTTTGCAGACTATTCCGCCCAGGGGGGTTTCTAGCGTCTCAGAACAGGTTAATTAAGCAAAGTTGCTGGAGGGGGCTCGCCTTGGTATGGGGGAGGGAGAAGAGAGCAGCGTTTGAAGATGCACAGGCCGACTGGCATCCTTACCCAGCACCGGGAGGCTCTTTGGATCCGAGAGAGGAGCCTTTCCTTGCCTCTTGTCGCCTTGCCGCCGGTCACCTGCCTCTGTCTCCCAGCCAGTGTGCTGCGGCCCCCATGGGCCTTCTGTCCTCCAGCAGACGTGAGGGGACCAAGGGCTCCTTCTCCTTCCAGCAGTGGCAAAAGGAGGAGGGCAAGGTCCTTTCTATTCCACGCTGAGCTGGGCCCTAGGGGGAGGGAGGGAACAAAAAGAGATGCTGGCTCAGTTTCCCAGAATTAATGGTTAGCGTCTGCCGAGGCTATTTGCACTGTAAACGAAATGAAACAACAAAAAGCAGGGATGAGGCAAAACAACCCAAATGATCAAAAAACATTCTGGTGGTGGGTGTACAACTTGCTTTCCCTCCGCAGCGGAGGTCCAAGTCTACGCACCCACTGGAAAGCGGAGCTGCTGGGCAGAATACCTATGCAGTCAGTTTTGCTCAGAGGCACGTGCACGCGCATACATTTAAGGGAACGTGCAATTCGCTGCCCCAAGAAGTTGTCACACGTCTGCACAGTAAGGCAGTACATTTCACACGTGCATGAGGGGTCTGAATCTCAAATGTAAGCCGCTGGAGATCTGTGAAAATTATCAAAAGGGGTGAGTAGAAATGCAGCAATTTAATTCCGTGAAGGAAGGAGTAATTCTGCCGGTAGCTAACCATCCTTCTGTCTCATCAAGACATTCTGTGGTAGCCTCATTCTATGGAAAGTTTTGTCTACAGTTTTCCATCTGCTGTGATGATCGTTATTAATCCAACTGCTGTTATACCATCTTGGGCTGTGATTTCTGTCAACTCCTCAGTGCTAAGTGGGGTCGGTCCTGGGGACGGAAGGTGTTCTTGAGGGGTTCAGACGGTGCACACTCCTTGCATCATGGGAGGAAGTCTCTGGGCTGTTAAATACCATTTCCTAAAAGGAGCATAAAATGGGGACTGCAAACATCTGTATTTTCTAAGGCTCACCCGGCAGATTTCCCTGAGATCCTGTCGGAGGTGGGAAGTCAGTTTCCTATCGCACATGGGTTTACATCCGGGTCACACGAGTCTCTGATACCATCAGAAAACTTCCTGTTCACTGCGTGCCCCACAGCTCGGGGTTTGGGGCCCTTGTGGGGAACCCACATGCTAAACTCCATTCTTGGGGGGGCCGCACCTCAGTGGGGAGAGGGGACCCCTGGATCCTTAGGGAGCTAATCTGCTAACTCAAGGATGTCATCAATTCGGGATGCCCCTGAGCTGGTGGTCCCTGAAAATTAGTGCTTTAGAGTTTTTTTTGTTGTTGTTGTTGCTGTTGTTTGTTTATTTACTTTGGTTTTGTGTTATTTTTAGAAAGTCGTTTAAGGCTAAACAATGTTTTAAAAATAACTGAAGAATTTCATGCACTGCCTGAGTTCACTGGCTACCTGTGGAGTTAATTTCAACTAGAACCCCAGAACAGAAAAACACAAGGCAGTACTAGTGGATTTCCATTTTAGGATTATGGCAACGGCAGAACATTTTACAAATATGACTTTGTGCCTATATACACTATCATTCGTCATATTGGAGACATCAAGGAAACTTAATGAACTGTAGCCGCCCTCTTTGGAATCTTCAATGGGTCAAATTTCCCCTCCCCTGCTGGCCTGCCTAAGCCATCTCCTAACACATCCCACGTTAAAGGCAGAGACAATTGAGCCCTAGAAAACAACTTCGGATAGCAATAGGTGATGTATATTTACATACCTAGGTTACCCTTCCTATGGTGTTTTCTCGTTGTACCTCAAGTCTTCTGACTTTGGTGCACCTCGGATTTTTATGTTAGTGCCATAGTCACTCTTTGCTTGAAGGGTTATTTTTTTCCCCCTATTTCTTGATTTCTATTTTACATAGTTTCTTCTGAACAAGCCGGGGACCTCTCATGAAGAAAGCAGGTACTGTTCCGATTGCCTATTGTCTACTCCTTTGCACTGCACTGGCCTAATGTCACTATTTCAAACTTTTTTTCGTCTTTGCATCCCCGCTACCTTTATTTATGTTACTCCTTTTTCTGTTTTCTCTCTTTTTCTCTCCTAAATGTTGAGCATAGCTCTTCTCAGCAAGGAAAATAGCCCCTCCAGGAAAGAGGAGGTTTGGCTTTCCAAGCTGCCAATTCAGCATGGCAGTTGGGAGACAACAGAGAAGCATACATTTAAAATTGCTGATAGGCACAGAAAAACCTTGTAGGGTGGTGGAAAACTGTGGAATCCATGAATTTTCCGGGGCCGAGTTCATTACTCACGGAACTTTGGCAGGCTGAAGCCTGCTCACCTCTCCCGGAGGATGAATGCTCCGGCTAATGGAATTCTTCTGTTTTCCTATGGCTCTGTTTTGTTATCTTTAGGCACCGAGTCAAGCGGCATGTGCCAGTGGGGGTGGCAGCTGCCCCTGCTGTCACTGTCCTGGCATGGCTATGACCCTTCTCTCTCTATCAGCGTCAAGAGGATGCCGTCATCCCGTGGCGCCCAGCGAAGCCTCCACCCCACCTAGCAGAGCACCAGCTTGCCTCCAAATCCTTTCCCTTCACCATTAACCGTGAAATTCCCAGCGCAGGAAAGGAGGCCGAGAAGACCAATAAATGGATGCATTTCTGCATCCCGAGGGCTAAAATTTTCTTTTATTTGGAGGTTTTCTTTTGCTGACGATAGTTTCAAATGCTAATGTTACTGTAACTAATTCCTGGCAGATGATGGATTTTTATTTAAAGCACAATTAAATTAAGACAGACTTTTCTTTTGGTAAACTATTTTTAGTAAAATGTATAGGATTAAAAAAAAAAAAAAACCCCAACGCAACACTAATAACATGCTCAATCTGGATGTGAAAGCACATTGTTAGCTAAAAGCCCTTATACATATTTTATTAATACCGTTTAAGAAATGAACTGGCTTATTAGCCTAATAGAAATTTAACCTTGTATAAGTAAGTACCGAATATACAGCAAGGCATCTAAAAAATCTAATTTATAGATGCTCGAGTGAAAGATTTTAAACTATTAAAAATGCTTATATGCCTGTAGACATACTGTTTAATTTGCTTAAATACTATACAAGGAGTCACTGCATAAAAGAGCAGGAATGCCAGGATGGAGAATCTGAGAATCTGAAACACCCAGGCTCAAAAAAACATCTAAGGACTCATAGAGTGGGCATCGCCAGTGTTCAAGTCAATTTTAAGTCACGTAAACAACCGTGCACCCATTACCAGCCTATACAGTGTGGTTAGGAATTCAAGTGCCTTGGCAAAGAGGAAAAGGCAGAAAGGCCTTCATTAGAGGTCAGCTTTAACATGGGAAGAGCTTTATTTGATGTGACCCCCCCCCCCACTCCACGATATAAATGGTCCTCAGTTCTCCGTCTCCCTTCTCTTTTTCCACTGAAGAGAATTATGAGCGAGAAAATGCAACCCACTGGGAAGCAAATCCTCACTGCAAACCCGGTGGCTGGAATTCCTGACTTGATTGATGGCCCCGACTCTCTCTCTTCCCCTGGCAGGAGCAGCCTCACCCCTGCCCAGGACCACAGAGCCATCTTCTCCCAGCCGCTCCGCAGACCCGCCATCCATTACCCCTCCACTCAACAGCTGTTTCCTGCTTGCTCCATGCAACGTGAGGCTTTTTTAAGCCTTTATAAAAAAATAAAAAATAAAAAAAAATGTTTATATGGTTTTCATGATTTCCTTTTGGGAGCTAACTAAACGACTGCTCTTCTTCCCTCCTCCCCCATGACTATATTTGACACCACCAAACCGAGAGCCTGGCCGCCCCAGGGTTGACATCTCAGAGAGCTGGCCAGGTGAACCCAAGCCACAGAGGGCCACAGCCCTATCCGCCTTCACCCTGGTGCCAGCTCCACGGCCGACACCGCCAGTGGAGCCACGCTGGAGGGCGAGAGTCACACAGCCTGCATCTTTTCTGTGCTCTCGGTACCCGGGAACCACGCAGATAGCTTCGGGCTCCAACTGGAAAACAGGCTGCTGCCTTCCTCTCCTTCCAGGCGATAACATAATGGGAACTGGAGGATTCTTACGAGGCAAATGAACAGCAGAAAGGCTGGTAGCTTTGCTATTTCCAGCATGCTGGACAGCCTACACGGAGGATCGTCGGAATGGGCAGATATACATAGCCAAAATATAAAGTTTTTCATATCCACGCTAAATCTGCCCTTACAAATAAAAGCAGTTTCCATTATCCTGTAGCTAGACCTTCCTATTCTATAAAGACTTCTTTTGATGTTTAGAAATTTTTCTTTCCACAGTTTACCCAAAGGGTAAATAACTGTTATAATTGCCATTTTATGTCTGGGAGATTTAGAAGACAGAGGAGGAAAATAAGTTTCTATTAGTCACACCATCAGTCAGTGGTAGAATCTAAATTAGAACTCAACGTCTTTTGAGTTCTCAACTTTCATTTTGTCCATTGAGCCACACAAAACATAATATTCAATAGACTAGAAAACACATGCCCTGCCATGCTGTAAATTCTACAATCTGATAAATCTTTCAGGCAATTCTTGAAACCTCACAAACCATAAAGTCAGGTTTTAGTGGTTTGCCATCAGAGCTTCCAGGTGAGATATTTTCTTCATTTTCTTGTGGTTGCTTTTTCATATTTTATAACCCAAAGTTATTATTTTAGTACTTTTGAGAAATAATTTTTAATTCGTATTTGCCAAAAAACCCAGAATTACAACATATGCAATACGTGTGGCTTTGGGAATGTGTACTTTTTTTTTTTTTTTGGTCTTTGGATAAGAGCTGTCAAAAATCAAATCCTAACCCTGCCTAGTTGACAAATAAATTTTATAGCTGTCTAAAGGTTTAAAGCAATACAGATTGTCTGAGCCAATAAGTTGATGTGGTGAGAGCGGGATGCTAATGAGTCTTTGATCCGTGCAGAGGCCAGTGGGCCCGTAGCACAGCCTCAGCCCGCACCCCTCACCCCGCCAGCTGTCTCGCAAATGCCGCCATTGGTCACAGAGGGGACCAGGCAGGCTGCGAGTGGGGACGGATCAGTGCAAATCCATCATCTCTCCAAATGCATCACTCAAGCGCCGGTCCTCCACATGACAAACCAGCGGCGTTCTGTTTCTGTGCAGAGATGGCACACGCTGCAATGCAGAAACGCTGCTTAGAAATATTGGTGTTGGTTTTTAAAGGAGACCTTTTTGTTTTATTTATTTTTTTTTTTCTTGTGCTGAAAATAAATGTCGACCGGTATCTGTTTCGTGACTTGGGCTTTTCAAAGATAGGGTGTTGGGGGGTGGGAAGGAGGAAGCTTCAAGTCCTGGGGACAACTTGCCAGGTCCTAGGGACTGGCCACAAGGGTGAGGGATGTCAGGCGCGCAGGGGCAGCACGGAGCAGCTGGGCTTCAGCGGGGAGGCCGGAGCAACCCGCAGCAGCAGCTGCACAAACGCCAGAGGTCAGGCCGTGTTTGTGGACGCTGACTCCCCCCCAGGCATCCTTGGGTGGTGGGGCGCATCAAAGCCCCACACCCAGGAATAACACCCAGTGGGCTTGCTGTGCATAAACCCCTCTCCAAGACGCTGACCCGGCAGAGACAGGCCTGTTAGCCGCAAGCCCTCCGAGGGTAGAGTCACCTTCCTTCTGCACTTGCTATTTCGGGAAGTAGGTTGTAGGAGGGAGGAGGAAATTATCCACGTGCCAATTGTATTGAGAAGGTAAAATTAAAAACAAAGTTTCCTTTGCTATCTATCAACTGTCTTTGTCTGATTAAAATGCCTTTCAGTAGTCAGCAGATTTAGGTTAAGCACCTGCAGTAAGCCGGGTACTGAGAATGAGAGGTGACGACACAGATTCTCAGGCTGGGCTGGGTCACCAAGTGTTTCCATATGGGCTCCATATTATACCCTTTTATTATTATTTATTTGAGGTTGTAGAATATCTTTTTAGCCAAAAGCCTCTTATGAGAAAAAAACTAATTTAAAAAGAGAAAGGAAAATACAGTCTCTAAGGTCCAGGAGCTAGGATTATTATTATTTTTTAAAATTGTTGCTTGGTGAAATGGATGGAAATGTCTAGGGGGAGACAGGGTGCACTGGGGAAAACCATGGCAAAAGCCGAAGGGGCCATTTTGTACAAGAGAATGTTCCAGTTTTGTGTGCAAAGGGCTTGAACCCAGGACGGGACGGTGCTGTTTCTAGCCTGTTTCATATTCGCGGGCAGGCTCCCATTTTTGAAATGAGCTGGGCTCCGAAAGCTGACGTGGAGGTCTGTCGCGTGGAATTTGGACGGCTCTGTCTCCTAAAAATATAAAGCATTTTCACAATAGCGAGGCTCCTCCCTGATGACCCTTGGAAATGCTCTTTGTCTCCACAGTGGCCTTGAGGCCCCATGCCCCACCTGTCACCTCCTGTGGGCAGCCTTGAGACAGCTCCCCCTGCTCCTGCTGTTCCAGCCATGCCCAGACCTTGCCCGGCCACTCCCAGCTCAGGACTTTGCGCTGGTTGCCTCCACTTGCAGTGACGCTGCCGGCCACTCTCTGTGCGTCACGCCTGTCTTCCCCAGGGAGGTCTTCTCTGACCACCGTCATCGCAGCCTCCACACTCTGACTCAGCCCGGCTGCTTCGTCCTTCCTGTTCTCCGTGTCCCTTCACCTTCTTCAACTACACAAGACACTTACTCTGTGTGTTGTTGGTCCCTCCCACCAGAAGCTAAGCCCCTACGGGCAGAAACTCTGTCTGTTTTATTCCCTGCCTATTCTCAGCTCCTAGAACAAAGCCCTGGAGTTGGAGCCCCATAAATATTTCTTGGATGAATACAATTGTCAAAAAGGGACTTCAGTGGCCACTTCGCAGCGGCAGACTCGGAGTTGAGGAGCCCAGCTGTGCGACCATGAGCAAATGGCTCACCCCAAGTCGCTTCGCTCACCTGGGCAGCATGCCTCCTCCGCTCACCTCACAGCCCTGCTGGGATGAGCACACGAAACCCTGCTTGTAAAGTGATTTGACACATTCCCTCTCTGAGCCCTGGTTTTCCATCTGTAAAATCAGAGTGTCATATTAGCTATTCTTTAAGATCACTGAGTCCTCTTAAGGTCCATCGTAATGATGGAGACAAAAACCTGAGCCTCTTTCGTGTTGCCTGGTACTTGCTACAGCGACTGCTCAGATGTGCTGACCAGCACTTCCCTTCTGGAACCTTCATCTCTTGTGCTTGATGGTGCACGAGAATTCTGAACCACACTCCTTCTGGGGGGCCCTATGTCTCACTTTCCCTGGTGTCCACCCAGTGCCCCCTGGGTATGCAACGGGGTTAGGGTGGATGTCTGCCATGCTTCGGTTTTCTTCCCATCCACTAGGTTGTGACTGAGGGACTTCTCAGAGCCTCCACCTACAGCTACTGGGAGGCTCTGCCATAGTTCATTCATCCATAGTGGGGACCAATTTCACGGTGATGGATTCTCCAAGGATGGGGGAAGACAACACATGGAGTTTGGTGGAGCCATCCTGATCCTCTACCATAGCCTCAAAGCAGAATCATCCCCATAAGCCCAAGCACAAATATTCCCCTTTCCACTCCTCCTGCGCCATGACTAAGCCATCCTCAGAAAGAGGGAAAGGCTTCCTCCTTCCCCTGAGTCCCCTCTGGTTACCTGGAACGCCCTTGAGCTGTCCTCCCGCCTGCTCCCTAGCTTCTGGGTGTCTCAGTTTTCATGTCTGCATGGTAGCCTTAGCATATACCAAAATTTAAATTTCTAAGATTTATTTTCAATTCCCTATCCGTATGTCAAGCAGACTTTCCTTTATACATCCTGAAATCATCTTTGAAATTTTAGACAAGGGCAGATGTCACTTAATGTGACCGGCAAGTGTTCCACTCGCCATTTGTTGTGTGTGGTCGTTGTTTTTCCCTTTTGCTGCTTTTTTTTTTTTTTCCCCTCCTCTTTAAAAATCACCATCACACTCTAAAACCAATTAAAACAAACTTTTCAAAGACTCTTATTTCCTGGCTGAGCTATTCCAACCTCTGACTTTTTCTGAAGCACGAGATAAGACTTTCTGATTAACCGGGGGTGGGCTGTTGATCCAATCTGTTCGTGTTCTACATTATGGATACCGCTTTTTAATTTTTATGCCGTGTCAGTGGCATATACTTTTCTGAAATTAATAAATACAATACATACCATCAATGTGTGAAATTTTAAAAAACCCGTATTTCCATAGTTTGACATACAAAAATGTACTCACACACTTCTAAAATCTACTGTCAAATCATTTCACATCTGTACCTAAAGCAAACAGACATAATGCTAACAGCTTGTTAGAATTCAGAAATGCCACCCGCTAATCAGCCCACCTGTGGCATTCTCAGTCCATCTTGCAAGCTGCATAGCCTGCTGCCAAGAAGCTTGACAAGAAAATGTATATTAAATTATTGAGTAAGATTGGAAATATTGTACAGTGTGGGATGAAGAGAGTGCGCGACGTGTGGCCAATGAACATACTGTACCTTTTCACTATATTGCCTGCCTAGAGGTGACCTAGCTCCATTCCCAGGTGCTATAAATTAGGAAGCTACTGCTAAGTCCCTGGATGCAAAGCCGGCAGCGAGGTTTTCATTGTTCCCATCAGGTTTTGTTATGTGTCGTTGGCGTTGGCCAAAACAAAAAACCAAGCAAAAAAAAAAAAAAAAAAAACCCCAGAAAGCAAATTTTGAACAGAGTTTGACAGAAACAAACCCATTTTCATACAGTCCCAACCTGCCTGCGGGTTCGGAGTAGAACAAAGAAGATTTCCTGACATTCCTGACATTCTTTAGAAACCACAGTAGCGATGATGCCAACCAAATGCAATCATTAGGTATCATTTAAAATCCCAGAAAAATGATCTTTTGATCTTTCTTAGCCAAAAAAAAAAAAAAAAAGTCAAATAAAATGCAAAGGTGAAATAAAGCTATTAAGATCATGGGGCAGAATGGGCCAGCAGACCGTGCAGCCAACCATGGGTGCCCTCTGCCCACACCCAGAAGCTTGGGAAATCGGTGCAAGCGTGACATTGCACGATATGATCACATTTCTACAAATTATTAGTTTCTATAGAATATAAACTGACGTGCTCACAGAAGTATCTTGTCTGGGGGGTGGGGGGTGGTCTGTGAGTAAGAAATGGGATTTTAGCATCTGTTCTTTTAAGGCTATTTGCTCTGGGAAGGCAGTGTGTTTTGCCATAAATTTAGGTCATTAATTTGTATCTGTTCTTTGTTTATTTAAGAAACAGGACAAAAGGGCAGCTGCTGAAACATTTGGCTGTGCCGAGGGGTAGTGGGCTCGACATGCTGGAGTTCTGCACATGACCAGCTTGAGTTTGTATCCACAGCTACAGGACAGAACTTTATGGAAACACTTTGCCAAGCCATGTGGTGCTCGGCTTCCCTTTGCATCAATACCCTTTTAATTACCTGATCCTGAGGGGCAAAAAGTTAGAGAAAAGTGTCAGTGCAGAAGCCTAGGAACCTGTCGAGAATCAGATTTAAAAAAAAAAAAAATCATCCTGATAAAATGCCTGGCAATTATTCTATAGAGCGTCTACATAAATCCTGCGACTGGTCTGCAAAGGTAACACTATGACCTGTATAATTTGATATTTATAAACTGAAGCACAATAATATCTTGTAAATTGATTGTTAACAACATTTAATGCTCTAAAATTGGCCATTAAGCAAAGAATCATTCAGAAGGCATTATTGTTATTATGAGGCATTACAGAGGTTTTATTTATTATCATAAACCTAATGGACTCAGTAAATTAGGTGTATTTAAAAAGGTCATTTGCTGCTTGTTGATATTGAATTCTAAGCACTTTAATTCAAACGGATCACAAAACATAGCCCGTGTTTTCAAGGACGGTCCAGATTTAAGCTGTTTCAAATAAACAACATGGACATATAGTGCCTTAAATTTGAAAAAAAAAATAATAATGTGACAAGAACTGTCAGGACCATTTGAAAGGCTGTATGTGAAAATTATAAATTTTCTATTCAAACCTATGTATTAGGAACAAAAGAAAAAAAGCAAAATTCATCATAGGTGAATTTTAAATGACAAAGAAAAATTTTTGCCTAGAATCCTATTCCTTGTGGGTGAACTATGACGCCGCTTGGCATTTCTTTTCTAGAAAATCCCTCACTGTGAGAGGAGGGTGTGGTCACTTTTCAAATCTCAGGCGTTTGCTTGTCCCAGCCTAGGGCCTTGTCCTCACAGGCCACCTGCCAGTGTCTGTGGGTTTGTTGAATGGATAATGGAAATTAAATACTGATCTGAATAGATATTTAAAAAAAATTTTTCTGTTGAATATATTTTCATGTAAGTGGAAATGGCTTTTCTTTTTTTTTTTTTTTTTCTTTTTTTCAGATGCTCTCTTTTGAAGAAGTCAGAACTGAAAATTTGGTTAGAACTCAGGACTACTCTTCTAAATGCAAAATCACACTCTGAGGCCCTTCCCTGGAACACTCTGGAAGTCTGAGGAACCTGCAGGCACTTGTGGTTGCTGATGCTCTCCTCTTAGCAGCAGAGAGCAGGCAGTTCTCTCGCCCAGATGGGCTGCCTTCAGAGACAAAAATGCGAGAAAGACCCTTAAGTAAGACCTTTTATTTTCTCTTACACGGTCCTTGGATTCACCATTAGGGTGACATGCAGGTCCCTGAAGTCTTGCTCTCCAAATAAATTCGAACCTGGATCAAGGAAAGGATGTGTTGTTTTCCATCTTTGCGTTGTTTTGTGCTCAGGTGGTGTAGAGAAAAATGTAAGAAGTGTCAAACCTCACAATTTGTAGGAATAACTGAAAAGATTCTTTTCGACATCAGTGGAGAAAGGAAGAAAAACAAAGCCAATTAGATGTGAGATCACATCAAATTTGTTATACTCTGAGACTGTGGGTAGTGAAGAAAGCACAGAAAAGATGCTTCTTGAATATACACATACCAGCAACTTGGTACTACACATGTCCTATCTTAAGTCCATTAACAAAAAAAAAACTGGATGGCTTCCAAACCAGTATCACCTACTATAGGTAAAGAAATACGCTAGATATTGTAATAACTAACACTACCTACAAAGTAAAATAATTTTTAAAAGTCCTATCAGGGACTTTGGTGTGCCAAGCTGAATACCTAGACTCACCCTGTAGGTAGGCTTAGATGAATTTAAAACCACCTTTTTGATAAACTAAAGGAAATCAAATTGAAATTATTCTGAAACAAAGGGAGAAATCCTCAGACTTTATCTGTCTTGAGGAGACCGACCACCATTTCACCACCGAGCTGATCACAAGACACTTTGTGCTTGTCCCATCCGGCCATTATGTTTCAATTCTGTTCATCTCCTGATGCTTTCCTTTGTGTCTCACCCCAACCAGACTCCTTTATTCTCCTACACTGTCCCCTACTCCCCAAGGGTTTAATGAATTTAAAAAGCACACACACGTAGAAAGATGCTAGATTCCCACCCCCCAGCACAGACAAAAGGCATCTATCTAGTTCTTCATTGGGCTCTCGATGGCTATAAAGATATTTTATATGTTATAGGTATAAAGATAGTATTATTTTTATATGAGAAAGAGATGATCTGAGCTTCTCTTCTTCTACCTAGAGCTCTTCCATTCTCCAGTCTTGCTCGCTTTTCGATTCTACCCCAACATCCCTTCACCGCAGAAGTTCCTCAACTTTTCTGTCTTTTTCTCCCTCACCCAGTTCAGATGCTCTCCATCTGATCATCTTCCCCAGGGTGCTTGTGGCCTTTGGGGTGCAATCTAGGTGTTAAAAGAATGATTATTCATTGTGATCTCCAAGCGTGCAACCCCTCTTCTCCTTATAGAGGCTCTACTCCCTAGAGAATAGTTTGGCAGCATTTTGTTCAAAGTGGATTAAAAAAATGCATCACACGTTAAAAAAAAAAAAAAAACAACAGCCCACATGGCATCTCACAGGAGACTTCCGATGCAGGTTCCATTTCTGTCAAGAGAAGATGCAATGTTGTAGTTGAAAAAGCATCGAATGGGGGACTCATGGGACCGCCCTTCTAGGCTCGGCTCTACTAATTACTAACTGGGGATCTCGTTCGTACAAGTCACCTGCCTCCCTCGGGTTCCCAGTGTGAAGCTAGAGGTTGGGACCAGTGAACACCCAGCATCCTTCCAGCTGTGACAGATACTGTCTGACTCTAGGACATGGGACCCTGAGACTTTGAAAAGAGCCTTTCTCCAAAACTAAAATTTGATGCTGGGGAGTAGGTAACTCAGGCTCTACCCTTCTGGTATTTTATCTGAAAAACACAGTAATTCACAGTAATTTTGCCCCATTTTCTAAGGTTTCTCTAGGAAGAACATCTAATAATCATTTAGGTACCATTTCCCTTCAGAAATAGGTTTTTCTGAAAGTTTAAAACCAACATTCTTCCTTTTTTGGCAACGCCTATATAGTGAGACGCAATAGACTGGAAAAAAAGGTTAACCTTGAAATTTCGGCTGCTTTATTGGTGAACACTACAAAGTTTAAGGCTTATTCTGAGAAACCACTCTAAAGATGTTTTTTTTTTTCTTTCTGATTCTATAGCTACAGTTAAATCAACCCATAATTCTTTGTATTTATCTATCTACAGACTCACATACATGCATTTTTATACCATTTCAAAAATATAATTAGGAAACCTCCTTTTCATCATGTTTCAATAAATATCCCATAGTAAGTTGTTTGTGTTGATAAGATTTTAATCATTCGGATGCATTTCAGACACACTTGAAAATCTATAGAGCATTTAGAACCAAAGAATGAGTGAAATGGCCTGATGTTTGCATGAAGAAAGGAGAGAGAAGAAGAGAGAGGGAGGGGAGAGTAAGGGAAGACAGGCGTGGCTGATTGCTCTCAGCCACGTTTGTGCACGTATGAGCCACAGCCATGGCCCCCGTGTGGGAGACAGACTCCACCAGTACCGCTGACCTTCGATACTGCAGGAACTTCAGCAATATGGGGAGCGAAGGTGCTTTCCTAGTGCACTAAAAGTATGGTGCTTCTATTATGTGAAGTGGCCTAGGGAGTCTTATAAAAATATCACTGGAGAGCTGATGCTTTGGAAAGTAGAAGTGTAATTTAGGCCGGTGATTTCCCCATCCCCAGCTCAGCGCACACTAGCACACCCTCTCTGAGCAAAGCCCTCTTTGGGATGCGGGTGTGAGCCACGCTTTCCCCAGCACAAAGGATGCCTGTGGGCCGGGCGCGGTGGCTCACACCTGTAATCCTAGCACTCTGGGAGGCCGAGGCGGGTGGATTGCTCAAGGTCAGGAGTTCGAGACCAGCCTGAGCGAGACCCCGTCTCTACTAAAAATAGAAAGACATTATATGGACAACTAAAAATCTATATAGAAAAAATTAGCCGGGCATAGTGGCGCATGCCTGTAGTCCCAGCTACTTGGGAGGCTGAGGCAGTAGGATCGCTTAAGCCCAGGAGTCTGAGGTTGCTGTGAGCTAAGCTGACGCCACGGCACTCACTCTAGCCTGGGCAACAAAGTGAGACTCTGTCTCAACAAAAAAAAAAAAAAAAAAAAAAAAAAGGATGCCTGTGATTGTGTCCCTGAGTCTCTCTCTTCTTGCATCCATTAACCAGCCCACACTTCTGAGTGCTCCCTGCCCAATCAGGACGGGACTCAAAGTCAGGCTGCCACAGCGATGACTCTCCCCTTAGTCCTGAGCACCATCTCATTGGACCACGCTCCGGCCATATCGACCCTTCCTTTGCACCTTGCATTTTGGGTGATGTCCTATTAATAGTAGTCTCTTCTCTCTTTTTCACCACTTGATTTGGGCAGGAACACTCTCTCATCTTACCCTCCCCTAGACGGCGGGTTAAAGAAATTGTTAACATTTATCAGTAAATAAAACAAACACTGGACTTAATCTAGAAAGCCCAAATATTCATCTGCAAGTAAAATTCATTATGGATAAGCTATCTCTTGGATCATTTTAACTTCTGTCACTTAAATTTTTCCAAGGTACTGTTGGCGCTTACAATGTTATTAGGAAGTGCTTCAGGTACCCAAAAGAATCAGGCTTGATATGAAACAATATTAAGTCTCAACCTAGATATTGCAGGGATTTTAAAGCTACAGAGAGGAGGCCAACTTTCCAACCCATGGCAAATCTATGGGTTTGATAATCAAGCAGATAAAATACGTAAGTGATACTAAACTAACATCTATTGAGGGCTGGGCTTGTACTAGGCAAGGAAGTAAACATTTCTGTGCATTATCTTACTGAATTTTTTCAATAAACTTCTGTGGAAGGTGTTACTAGTTCCACTTTTGGCAGCAACTTGCCCATGATCAGATAGCTGGTAAAGTCACAGTCAGAAAAGGACCCAGGCCTGACACCTAAAATAGTATCACCATGCTAAACATGAAAATATTTAGTTCAGATTTTGCAAAGTAGTTAATCGTGAAGCAAACGGGAGCATTTGGTCAGGACAGTGGGGGAAGACGAAGTTATGTGAAGAAGAGGAGGCTGGAGGGCTGTGTGGTTCTAGTCTTCATGGGCACAGCGGTCTCACACAGAGGATAGGAACATACTACTCTTAAACTGTTCGATGGAGGGGAATAAATAGATATTTGCTGCAATATGAAGGATTTAGGTTAAAATATATAAAATATTTTCCAGGTAGAGAGTTGGAAGACACAGGGATGTGTCTTTGAGGAAAATGACAGAATCTGTTTCACTGGGGCCTTTTAAAACATAGGATAGATTTTCCTTTGAACGGAAGTGGAGAAGACCCACAGAAGGAATTTGGGACTCTTCCCCTCTTGGACCCTGGCGCCATCGTATAATTCTAACTGGTCTCCTGGCACAACATTCTTTTAGCAGTAAGTCATCTGAGATCATGGTAGCCAAATGTTTTCAGACCCCAGAAAGAGAAGCTGAAGTGTCAGAATTTAATGAGATTCCGTTATTCTGCACCTAAAGATTCCAGTTTAGATGAGGAGTGAGTCCTGAAGAGAAGGGCACGCATCAAGTTAGGGGATTTTATCCCGATTCAGTATTTGTTAATCAAACACAATTAGATCCATCTCTTCCCTGCTCCGGAGGTACAAGACTCTATCCTGTAAAGCCATTGAAAAGAGGGAAAAAAAATCTCCCTTTTTCTATCTCCTATAGGGGAGACACATTTTTCATTCATTCATGGGCCCTTAAATTTGTAGCTCACTGCTATTTTGAGTGCTAAAGAAACAAAACGATAGATTTTTGAAACAATGAAGGTTTCTAATCTTTCCTTTTAAAAGTAGTTAACTATTAATCCAAGAAAAAAAATCTCTTTGCATGTGGCAGCTGAATCAGGCATTCAAGGTGTGCTTTGATTAGTGATTCATCCCAGGTCTGGGTTCTTGCGGGAGAGACAGGCGGTCCACGGAGATCACACCAGTGATAAACCAGTCTATGGGAAGTAAGAATTTTGATTTGGAACTCTGATCCGAGGAACTGTTTTTTGGTGATTTCTTAAGGCTCTGATGGCACGCTGTCACCAGAGGCATCATTATTTTGACACTCCTAAATGTGGGAAGGGCTGGGAAAATCTGGTGGGCTGAAAACTGCTTGTGGACTAGTAGCTTTTATAACTAATTTACTAGAAAAGGTTATCATTATCTTTTTTCCTTTACTTTTAATCACAGAAAACATTATTCCCCATGTGCTGTTAAATGCAGTCATCTCTGGGTGTTTTTTTAAAAAAAATTTAAAAAAAAAACAGCAAGTATTTCCTAACAACCAAAACATATTTCAGCACACTATTTTAAGAGAAATATACATGAGCTATGGATTTGAGCAAGATCCATTTTTAATCCAGATGATAAATTCAACAGCAGTTTGAGAGTGTTTGCTTTTATTTCATTACTCAACTCTTCATTACGCCCTTTGGACTTTCTTCAGAGGTTCTGATTTGAGTGTTCCTTTTCCGTGGTTCTCTTTATTGATTTGAGACTGATTATCCAGCTTTTTATACAGCAGTAAAATTTTCCTTTCTCTGTTTAACACATCTCAGAGAACTGAGTGTCAGGTTTCTATCTCATATGTTCCACAATTCTGTGTTCTGGTGTGATGCCGGCAAAACTGGTATAATTCGAGACAAATAGTAATCTTTCCAAGTTTCATAAAATAAAGGCTTATAATTTATAGGAATTAAAAATGCAAATATTGAAACACTTTTGAATAGCACATGGCTACATCTGAAAATTTTCAAAGGCATGCAGAATTACACAAACTGACCTGACCTCCTTCCAAATCACAGTGGACATTCTAGATGGTACCAGAATAAGTAGAATGATTTCTCTCATAAGGAGGGTAGAGAGAAAGAAAACACTTGTCACCCTGTCACAGTGGCCCTTTCTAATTTAGAAAGATGACCACAATGCTCTCGGGGCCCCGCCTACTTGTTCACATGTCCATTCAATATCAAAAACTGAAGCAACATTTAGGCGCGTATAAGCATGATGCTGTCAGTTGTTGAAGTCTCCGCTGTTGATGCCAATTGTGTTTTCCCAAATGTCTTAAAAATCTGTTTAAATAAAAATGTCAAACACTCATATGATTTCTGAAGTTGTGGAGGGCATTTGAGGTGATCCACATAGTCAGGAATGACATCTTAATTATCTCTCTAGATCCCACAATGCTTAGCCCAGTGTTTTGCACAATCATGGTGTGTTTAACAACGAAATTAATGAACGGATCTAGTTTAACCGATATCCCGGTGTAGACACCCCTTTTCCACATCTCCGAATATCTCCCTGGTGAATATGTCTCTATGGCCACTCATCTCTGATGGTTCCAAAGGTCTCCCTGATGTTGAGTCAGAGTTTGTCTGGCTGTAATTTCCACCCGCTGATCCTGGTCTGTACTTTGGAAGGAGTAGTCTATTCCCTTTACTGTGAGATAATTCTGCTACTATATAAAGACAGTTATCGTCTTCCCTTAGGCATTTCCAGAGTAATATTCCCCATCCCTTCCACCAGGGCTTGTAACAGAGGCCCCAGAAGACAGAGAAGATGGCTTGGTGGGCGCTCAGTACACTTGTGTTGGGTCCCTCCGTTGCGGACAAGTGCCATAACCTTCGGTGGGCCACCTAATCGCTCTGGTCATTTATAGATTCATGTATAAAATGGCGTATTAACACTTGTCTGTTTACCTGGTAGCATTGTTTTGGGGAATCAAGTTCTCTGAAAATGGTCAGATGTTATGAAAATGTACGATATTATTATCACAATAAGTCAAAATTTCCGGCCACTTCACCAATCCAGTACCTTTCCTCTGGCTGTACCTATAGTTTGTCACTGTGTCCCTTAAAAATGGAGTGACCAGGATTACATTAATTCACTGTTCACCCATTACTGACCTTTCACAAAGTACAATAGAAATGAAAGGAGGAGAAAGGAAGAAATGAACTCACATTGTTTAAAACTTGCCACTTGCCAGGTCCTTCATTCTTTATTTATTTTAATCCTCATAGTAACCCTTTTAGGCATGTATTATACATGTAAGTGTAGAAAACCTTAGAAATTCTAAGTAATTTGCTCATGTCACCAAGGTCAACTTGACTCATGTTCTTTCACTCTACCATGTTTCCCATAATTTCTATTATTCCTGTAATTGAGACACTCTACTTCTATGATTGGAGTATTAGATGGTGACAATGTTTCCCCCTTGTTGGAGTATAACGCTAACTTACATTAAGCTTTTAGTAGGCTCAGGGCTTTAGGTTTTCGTTTTTATTTAGTTTCACATATATTTTGACGTACCCTGTCCTTGTATGACAGTTTTGGGGGAACCTCAATTCAAGCCTTTTTATAGATCCGCTCACATTATTCGCAACCTCTGTTTCATGATTCATTCAAGATTTTTATCTGGAATAAACATCTGGCTCACCCATTTTTCACTTTTCCATGTCTTGTCTCCCCTTTTGAAAATGGAGACATTTGTCAACCTATCTTCTCATCCCTCTCTTGTTCTCATTTTGTCTCTTCTTCCCTCCCTCTGTTTTCCCTTCCTTCTTTCCTTCCTTCCTTCCTTCCTGAGTTAATCAATATAAAGCAATCGGAAGAGTGCTTGTCACCTACAAAGTACTCAAAACTCTCAGCTATTTTTATTCACTTGGCAAGTATCGATTAAGCAGTTCCTAAGTATCAAGGACCGTGCCAGGTGCCGGGTATACAGGGGTGACTGGAGGAAAATAACCCTTGCCCTGTGGGGTTCACAGGCCAGTGGGGGAACAGATAAATCCTTAGGGTGCTCAGGGACCACTCTTGGAAGAAATGACGTTAAAGCCACGACCAAAGAATGAGGACCCACTCGATGCAGGGAGGTTTTTGGCAGTGGAATCCTGAGATCACACCTGCCACTTCTTCCACGCAAATTTGAATTCACTCACAAAAATGGCTAAACACGTACTTACCAACCTGATCTTTCATTGTCGATGGTATGCGTTCAATCGTTTCAAATAAGTAGCTCCATTGTTTTCATCTCTAAGAAATAAACCTGTCCCTTCTTTGTTCCTCATCTCTCTCTGTTTCTGTCATCCTCTGAGCTTCTACAAGCCCATCCTGGGTCTCAGCCTCCTGCAGAGGGCTGAGTAATGGCCCACCAAAGCATTAGGTCCTAGTCCCCGGAATCTGTAAAGGTTACTTTATATGGGAAAAGGACTTTGCAAGTGTGATTGGGTTAAACATCTTCAGCTGGGGAGATTATCTGGGCAGGCTCTAAATGTGGTCACAGGTATCCTTATAAGGAGGCAGCGGGAGACTCCACACAGATGGGAGGGGAGGAGGCCATGTGACCACGGAGGCAGATTGGGGTGATGCAGGTGCAAGGTGACCGTTGTCGGTGGCCACCCAAAACTGCAAGAGGCAAACGATGGATTGTGCTCTGAAGCCTGTGGAGGGAGCATGGCCACTATCGTCACCTTGGTTTCTGCCCAGTGACACTGATTTTGGGCTTCTGGCCTTCAGAAGTGTGAGCAAATAAATTTCTGTTGTTTTAAGCCACCAAGTTGATGATAATTCGTTACAGCGGCCACAGGAAACTAATATACTCCCTGACATTACTCTTGGATGTTCCTTAAACTCTTTGGTAATCTCCTTGGGTTGTATGCTCCTCTTCCTTTTCATCTATACAAACATTATTTGTGTTTCTATAAAACACATTCCCCATGTTTTCCTGTAACATCCGAGCTCATCACACTGATATCCGCACTTCATGCTGGTCTCTTTCAATGTCATCATATAGAGGTCAGAAAACATTGTTTGGACACATATATAATGATTTTCAAATGTATTTCTACTTGGCTTTTCAGATACTGATGGTGCATGAATACTTACCAGTTAGTCTTAAAATAGGAGATCTTTTGTTCAGTGAATTAAAATCTTTTGCGTGCTAGAAGTTCTACTGATGCCAGTAGACACAGTGAGCTAATAGCTCAGGGGAGAGGCCTTTCTGGGAGGGGGGGACCCAGCGAGGGCTCCTCTGTAGGGCTGTTAACCGTATTTGGGTGCGAGGAAGGGGAGTCGGGTGGGAAAGGACAGAGACGTAGCTGAAAGGGAGGAGAGCGAGAAGAGGGAAGGGGCGGTGGGGAAGGGTGCACAGAGGAGAAAAGGGGCAGGTTGGACCCAGATCCCCAGCTGCCTGTTCTCTGAATATCAGAACTCACTGACATGCTGTCGGGGGAGGGGCGGGGAACAGAACTTGCAGAAGCGTGAAGTTCAAGAGTCCTAGTATCTAATTCTACTCGTTTTCAAAACCATATCACCCAGTCCTGTTCAGTTCCTAAAGCCCCACCTTCAGATTCGCATGTGTCTGTCTTCCAACATGGGACGTCTCCTTTCTTTGGTGAGATGAAGCTAATTTATGCCGCCACATGCTTCAGGAATACTTAACCTTGTTAGTTGATAGCCATGTGTTTCCACGCTGAGGTAGGAGGAGCTGTCTCGCCTCTTTTTCACTAAGAAAGAGATGGACTGTTTGCACCGAGAGGGTCCTCGGCAGTTGGGAGTGATAGCTGTAAAGGAACTAATGGGCACCAGCCAGGCACAGCCCAGAGGGTGCTCAGAGTCACCTCCCAGAGCCTAGAACCCGGTAACGGTGCCCAAGTCCATTGCACTTTTCTATTTGTGTACTTCTAGGATTCTTGATGAGCTAACCTATTCATGGATAATTTTCAAGGCAAAATAACAGTGGAATAATGCAAGGCTTTGTTTGTTTGTTTGTCTGTTTCTCTTGTGTTCTCTAAGGTTAACATGCCTATTATTGCATCTTGATAGCTGAAGTTTCAATCACTGGGCAGCTCTTGTATTCTGAGATGTGCATGGATTTCTTTATTAAGCATCCACTTAGGCAGGGTATTCAGCCTTGTGGAGAGCACAGTACAGGAGCCTTGATCCTAGAGAGGGGCCAGTACCCCAAACCTGCAAGAACTCTCTGGTGACAATGTGCACCCACGGTCTCCTTGACAGCAGGCAAGGATTAGAGCAACGCACAAAAGGCAGATCAAGGGCGCTGTCAGCACTGACGGTCTTCGTCAGGGCCACCCTCCAGGAGGAGTAGAACGGGAGGAAGGGAAACCACACAGCAGGACGGGGACCAGGGACAGGCAAGGGAGGCACATGCCTCTGGTGCAAGATTCAAGGGGCTGCCAGAAAGCTCGGGCAGTCAAGATAAAGCATATTTGAATGCAATATTTTTTAAAATCACAACTGACATGGAAAATTAATAAGGAACAAAATGTCAAAATATTAAAGGAAGACAGGATTGGTATTACTGACTTTTCCTTTTTTTCTCAGGCTCTGAGACGGCTCCACATGGAGCCCGCAAGTGGGCGGGGAAGGAGACGGAGTCAGCACTGGTGAGAGTTAGGAGGGTATTCATAAAAGAATGAAAAAATCACATAATTTCGTGAGGCAGTTAAGCCTGGCTGGGTCAGAGATCTAGGAAAGGGGATATCAGAAGTCAAAAGGTGACATGGGGAAAGAGATGTGAAAGTCATTGGCAGGGGCATAAAGAGTCACATTGAGAACAAACAGGAAGGGTTTGTCATAGGGGATTATCGAAAAAGATGGGATGTGTTCCATAAAAATGACTGTAGCAGCAGAGTGTAGGGGGGATTGAAAAGGGCAAGGATTTCCTTTAGGAAGCCAGTGAGGACAGATACGGGTTAAACAGAGGTGTCTGCTGAGAAGCAGCTGGGGCACTGGGAAAGAAACATTTCCAAAAGATGTTGTAGATGAAAAGCATGGGCTGAACCCAATCATTTGGACGTGGGAATAAAGAATCAAAAAAGACTGGACATCCGCCTGCCTTCTGGGTGGATATCAGCCTAAACAACTCAGGAAGGGATCTCTGGCAGTAATTGTCACAAAGAGTAGCACTAAAGCACGAGGCGGGAGAGCCACATTTGGGGCTCTTATGTGCATGGGAGATTTGACCGCAGTTGAAGCAAAGGGCTCAAGAGTAGAAGCTCAGAAATCACGAATGAAAGGAACAAGAATTTGGTTTTCAGTGTTTTTCAAACATGTAGCGCTGTTTGCATGTTGGCATAAGGAGCCTTCGTCACATGGAACTGCTCTGTGCATCCCATGGGACAATTTCAGTTCTCCCTCTCCCCTCTCCCCATCTTCTCTCCCCCATTAAATTCCAGTAGCACCTTTCAATCATTGGGACAACTGGAAAAGGCCCCCCTACATATCCAAACTACCCCCCCCAAACCTGCCCCCTGCCCCAGGATGTGGTTTCTGACCCTCCAACCCAGGCCCATGGAGAACTCCTGTGGGGAGGGAGAGAAGCTGGGTTCAGGGAGAGAGTTACCCAAGAGATACCAAGAAATAATCATGTGGCAGAAAATCCAAAGGCAAAAAGGTTCCCAAAGGGAGGGTAATTGACGGTGTCAAATGTAGCAGAAAGATCAATGAATAAGGACACCCTGAAAAAACAGAAGACAATTGGGGAGGTGTTTCTCATCACACCTTCAGTTACTCCAAAACACTTAGGTGTTGTCCTGTGTGGTCAGTGATGGGACAGCTGTATTTTCTGAGGCAGGGTCTCATTTTCATGCTTCCTTGTTACACTCATCTTCACACAGTCATGCAAGCCAAGAATCTAGCTCTACTAAAAATGCCATCTATTTAATATACATATTATTTGTGTGTGTGCTTGTATATGTGCGTGTAATATGGGCTAATTCATGGAAGAGTGTGGTTTTATAAGCAAAAATGTTATCTCATTGTGGTTTGGTCATACATCCACTAATGCCATCTGTGAAGCTATCTGTAGGATGACAATTTTTTTCCTTTGCAAATTTTCCTTTTACTTTTTTCTAAATGTAAAGAATATTTTTGTGGGTGTGGTGTGGAAACAAAAGGGCAACACAATCATTTAAAAATGAACCTGCCCAAATATAAATGGTAATTTTTTTAGAATTAAATGTTAAGAAGCTGATACCAGTTTCTTCCTTATTTGTCAAGCACTTTCAAAGATGTTTGAGCTCTTGGCCTGCATTTCTTGCTATAGGGAGCTTATCCTTGAACTTGCATAAATGTTGCGTTATGGTTTCATCTTCTAGAATATTCTCTCTTGGATGTGAAATGGAGAAGGTAATTTTTTGGTACTATTTTTCATTCTGTTTAGTCTAGTCTTGCAGTTGGACACTTAATTTGGCATATGGTCTTTGGAATGAACATGGCTGTCCATTTCCACTGAGTTCTGTTGGTTGTATTGAATCAAATCAGATGAAATTTTGTGAATTTCTACGTAGCGTTCTACCAAAGTTTTCCCTGAATTGTTGCTTTTGGAGTTCTGTATTACTCCTTTAGTTCTAGCTATCGTGTTCTCCCCAGATTGGAAAATAAACTCTGGAATAATATTTGTAAACATAAAATACTACCCTTAAAGTTTCTTAATTCATCTTTCTGAATCTCAGTGTCAACAGAGGTCTTTTTTCCTCCTAATAATGTTCAAAATGATCTGCCCTTTTATGAATGCCTGGAGACTATCACACAAAGCTAACGGTGAGGGAGCAGATGCCTCACTCAATTCCAAATAGAAGGAAATCTGTTGTCTGAAATAATCCCTAAATTCAGACACTTTCCGACAGCTATTATCAAGAGACCACATTCTAAGAGCAGATGTGTTACTAAGGCTGAGAAATGTTATGAGGACTTCGTGATCTGACAAATGATTTCAATCTATCCAACATTCCAGCATTTCATCTTTTAATAAATTAGAGATTAAAATATCCATTTTGGGGAGACAAGTTGTGTAAGGTAGCTGGAAACTGGAGTTGTAACTGATGCTTCATTTCCATGCAAAACTCTAAGTTATGCTCACAGGTCTCTTTTAGATAAAAAGTCTGCTCATTTGACTAAAGCGATTAGGATGTATTTTAATCTGTGTTTTCAATTCTATGGCTCCTTCCCACAGATACGAAACCCAGCTCCTGCCTTTCAGTGAGGAATGAAAAACAAGGTTTTTTTTTTTGTCCCACCTAAATGTGCTCAATCATTTCCTTGTATCATTCAGTTTAACTTTATGTGATGACTCTACTTAGAGCCTTTTCAGGGAGGCAATTATTGAAAAATTCTGCTAAGGGCTAATACTCTCCTTTTCTTGCCTGAGTGTGGTTATCTGCTACTCAACCTTTTTTTTTTTTTTTTTTTCGGGTGCAATGGAGTTCTTTGGATGATAGACTCTTCTTCTGGGTTCAAGTGAGTCTTTTTTACCAGCCCTGTTCAGAATCAGAGTGCCCCATCCAATAACAAAGTGTGCATTCCCCGCACTGCAAAGTGCTTATTACCCAAGGGTTGTGCTTTGATCTCCCCAAAATACCGCTGGTGCCATGGGATTTTTGCATAATCCTATCACTGTCAAATATAATAAAACTTAGATCCAGGTGAACATTAGTCACTATGGATAACACAAAAAGCAACAAAGGCACCCAAATTCTCTTCAGCACGGCTGCCCCCAACTGTATGCATATTGGAATGTATATTCCCCCTGACCTTACAGAAAGTAGACAATAAAATGTTCTTGACCAATTTTATTTTCTTTAAGCACCTGGGATGGATCTCCTGGTTCCACATTTGTAGATGATGCTTTGGTATGAAATTTGGGAGCAGAAATAAATCATCTGCTAATATTCTCCTTCTGACTGATAACACTTTTATCTTTGACCTTAAGAATCAGAATTTGATGGCTATATTTGGGGGGGAAATGACATTTATGCTGCAATTTTAAAAAATAGTGTTAAATTGTCAAAATCCTAAACATGGCAAAGAACAAAACACAAAGAATGGAACCCCATGGTTGCCCGGGTCTTTACTACCCCCTGGTCTGCAGGGGAGAGAACACTTGGCCAAGGCGAGCATGCCACCAGCAGACAGCAGTGCCACTCCGCCCCGGTGTTCCCTCTTGCCAAACACTTCTGCTTTTACCCTTAAAAACTTTGAGCTTTAAGGATATCATCATCAAAACTTATTCACTTATTTATCCATTCAACACTGATTTAGTGCCTACTTTGTGCAACATGAAATAAACGTGTTCGAAAAGCCTTCAGAAAACAGACATTCAAAGAAACTCATTACAGACCACAAAAATGGTATAATTGGGATCCAATCGAAGCAAGATTTTTAAGACTACGAGACTGTGTATAAGAATTGGAAGAACGCTAAAATTGGCGGCAAGCTTGCCACTTACAAGCTTTGTGGTTTAGGGCGTGTCACTAAGAACTTTGAACCTCAGATTCTTCACCTGTCTAAAATGGTCATGACTACGTAACTACCTACTATATACAATCACGTGTTGGGCACTTTTGGGAATCCAAAGATGAATCCCACACAGATTCTCACCCTATTTAACTTCGAGGAGTTAAGAGATCAGACACGATTATGACACAACGAAGAAAGAGATGAAAATGAGCTCAGTAAGGGAGGCACACGTTGCTACCAAAATCCAAGGAAGCAGGTGACTATTTGCATTTGGGGATATCAGGAAGAAAAATACACTTGATTTAGGTCTTAAAGAGTGGGCAGGATTTGGATGTTCAGAAAGAGGTGGAATTTTACCCCAGGCAGCGGGAGCAAGAGGAAAAGCACACACAGGTGATTCCGATGCGACACTGGTATTTAATGTGAAACACCAAGCACTCTGGCAGGCTTAAGTTCTGTTTTAGTTTTAGTTTTCTTTTTTGCTGTTTGGTTGTTGATTCCTTGCTTACTAGTTTATTTTTGTGAAGAATTCTCTTGGTCTCATTTCTAGGCTCAAGGGAATGCATCCAAGAAAAGGTTTTAAAGGTATGTTGGGGGAGGGGTGGGAAAAAAATCATCCTGGATCAGATGGGGGGGGGGCCACAGGACCAGGGGGAGTAGTAGACATTGTGAAGAAAGGTGAGGCCAACCCAAGACTGGTATGCACAGAGGGGCAGGGAGAACCCTGGGAAGCTGGGGCAGTCCATTCCTAATGGCATCTGCATGCTCTATGCCAACAGGTTGGCATCTGTTGACTCAAAGGAGCCAGGAGGTGGAGGCTGAGAAGACTGATGAAGATTTAGAAGCTCTGATGAAATGGGTGGGGAGAGGGGCCAACTGCGGTTATGCGGGAGGATTGCTGAGCAGCCCCGAGGGCCCAGCTCAAATCGGGAATCACGTGCTTGCAATGGAGCCAGCCAGGATGGCGACCTCCCCTAAAAATCTGAGTGGGAGAAGATCCAGGAGAAAGAGACACTAAAGATAGAAGAAGAAAGTGGAAATGTGATGGAACCAGGTCATGGAGCAGCAGGAGATGGGATTAACAGTAAAATACAGTAAGTGGAAGGGACGGGACCTAGGGTGGGGGTTGAGGGAGGTCTTGGGGAACTGGGTGGGTATTATTTTCTCTGATTAGGAGAGAGGGAGGATTTTCAGCAAATCGTCTCTCTCTGAGGGTTAATGTATTGGGAATTCAGTTGTGCCTGATCCAATTAAGAATCGCAAGAAAGTACATCTTCAAGGATTTTCTTAGTGAACATTAAAACATAATAGGGAGGAAGTATGCAAATAAACCTTTGTGCTCCATTATGCAAATGCATCTTCAAGGTAGCCAACACTTGGAAAATCGGCTAACTCAAGGAATGCAAATAGATAGAAACGAATAAACCAGCGCCTCCTGCTCGATGGTGGTTGCTTCGAGTGCTGGGTTGAAACTTTGGGGGACCAACATGAGACGGTGCTGCTGTCAATTTGTGGTGGCTGGTGAGGTTGCAGAAGAGGAGCATGGGGGACATTAGTCACATACTCACCATTTACAAAGTGTAGATAGAATATAGAAGTTAGTTTACTTATCAGTGAAATAGAATAGTTAACCACATTCCTATGGATTGAAAGTATTTTTTTTATTTGTAAAGCCCTTTAAGCTCTCACATAGATGACACATCATTACAAATTATAATAAGAGGAGCAAATTGTAATAATAGGAGCAATATATTTTGTCAAATGAGTATTTTTTTTTTTTACCTGAACTAAATGATTGTCGGGAGAAATGTCTGTAGTTAAAGTGAACTATGTCCATGGAAACATGATTCTAACATCTTTCAAATGCTGAAAGCTTTAAAGACCCTTGCACTTTAACCAGGCTGAGAAAAACAAAAAGAAATGCAATGGCTATTTTATATTATCAGGGAAAAGAAGAGGATTCGCGTTTACTGAGACCTGTTTTAGGTCCTTGATGTGTTTCTCACTTGTGTGCAAGGCAACCATACAAGGTGGGGAACTGAGTGAGGCTGAAAAAGATGGAAATCTGCTCGAGGGCAGGCAGCTCACACGCGGAAAAGGTGGAAGGCGAACCTAGGTCTCACTGGCTTCAAGTCTGTTTTCTTTCCCTCACTAGGGAAGAAGAGGCACATGAAAAACTAAAAACAAATGTTAAAACACCATCAATTTTGCATGTAATAGAAGGAAGAATTTTATGATCACTATAATGCTGGAAACGTACATCTTAACAAATTGCTCCTAATTTTTTAGAGAGGTTTTTAAAAAATGCATCTATCTAGGTGTGCTTTAAAAACAGATCAGTAAGGAAGGCAAAATTGTACCAGTGGGTATCATCAGTTGGTACTGAACTTCCATGAGTGTGAACCAGAGTAAAGAGGCTCTTTGCTAACACTCATCCCATCCTATTTGGTTCCTCTTCTCATTTGCTGTTAGAGCCTGAATACGTGTTCATGCTTTGTCTCATAATCTCTTGGTAAAATGTGGTATCTGTACAGGAAAGCTAGGGCCACAAAGCCAGCTGAATGCCAATGGAGGTACTGAGGAAGTAAGGACGAAGTGACAAAGTCGGTTCCTTGGAAAATCCAAAGGCAATGCTGGCTTATAGCTCTGCAGAGGGTGTTTCTGGGGGTTCAAATATAAATAGTTTTCATATCACAAAAACAAATCTGACATATTAAGTGTTTCATTGGAGGCCCCAATTATGTCTAGAGTTTTGCACGGAGTTTATTTTAAAATCTATCTCGAGAGGCTGGTGGTCCAAATTTTCCCATAGACTTACAGAGGATGAGAATCTGTCTCTTTATATTTAGCTGCAGGCCACCTAACAAGTTCTTAGGCGAAACACATTATTTTGCTAGTACAAGGAGAATAAATACTGTATTTGGAAAGTTCCAGTGTTCTTCTTTAAAATATCGCTGTTTCCATAGCAATAACATAATGTACTAAAGACTAGAATGGTGTTTCTTTAGAAACCACGTGTATGGATGCATGTCCCCATGAAGGGCTTTGGAGCATCTCACCTGCTCGTGGTCCCAAAATGGAACCACCATAGTAATCGAATCAATCATCATCGCACGAAATGAAATGTGGCCAGAATTTTACTGCCTAAACACTCTCAGCCTTCTGCTTGTGGTCACCCATGTCCTACCTTGTTAGGCTCTGCTCTTAGAGGGTGGAGAATAGATCCATATTCATTCATCAATTCATTTCATCAACAGATATTTATTAAGCACCTACTATATGCTGAGTGCAGTTCTAGGCCATTGGGACTCAGTGACATTACGGAACTTACATTCTAATGGAGAAGACAGGGAAATTCTATTTAAACAATAATGTCACATCATGTGCAAACGTGCATATAAGTGCTCCTTGGTGATGTTAGCGATGCTGTAAATACTCTGCAAGAACACAACATAGTCAAATAACCTATTATTATGGAAAGGCAGGTTTTGTTGAACAGAATTCTTAAAAGAAGAACAGAAAAGGTAGGGAATAAGGGAAAAGAGGAGAGAGGACAAGGAACAGTGATAACTGACAGGTGATTTCCAGGCTGCTCCGCCAGGGACTCTGAGGAGTAGATCTAGGAAGAACCTCACTGGACTAAGCGTAGCAAAGGGTGTTTTAGGGGGTTTGGACAATTAAGGTATTGTAGATAAATATAAAGACTGGAGGAATGAGTTCTGTGTGAGGGAACACTTTTCTGGAAAAGGGAGTGTATCTCTTAGGATGAGAATATGATCTTTGGGACTCCTACTAGGTTGGAAGATTCTCATTGAATCACTGCCTCCCCTTTATTTTGACTTGGACGGCGTTCGGTGCCTTGGGCTTCCTGCATCCTCCACACTTGTTTTCTGTGCTGACTTTCCCCTGATCAGCCCCACCTTGCTCTGTGTCCCCAGCTCCAACTCCCAAAGCCTTCTTGGGGGAGTGAACGGGTGGCGGGAATGTCACTGAAAAGGTCACCTCTCTGGTTAACTAATGGCCGTCTGGCATCTGGCAAGGGGAATGCAGGTCACAAATGTCTCCATGCTGGGCCCGTCACTATTCAGAGAGAGAACAGTAAAAGGATCACAGAGTCCCCACCCCCTCCCCGAGGCCACACATCTTTGTCTCCTACACAAGACTTCACTTGTGCTTTCCGTAGCAAAACCCTGAGATACTTGATGTCTTAAGAAACCAGCATCTATCTGCCGTGTGCAAGGTCCTTTTGTGCCGCAGCCTCCCTGGTGCCCTGGTCGTAAGCAGGCAGCCACCTCTCGACTCTCCCAGACTTGGAAAGGTCTGACTCACTGTCCACATCGCTTCAGAGCGCTCCAGGTTGCAGACACTTCTCAAGCCACCCTGGGAGCAGAGCGAGCTCCGTGGGCCAGACGTGGGGTCACGGAGTCAGAGAGGTTCTCAGGGCGACTGCCCTTTCTTCAGAATCGGACAAGCTTACCGGCTACCCCAGATGCCTTCCTAGACTCTGCTAATAAATCAGTGAGCAGCAAGGTCACAAAAAGGGTGCCGAGATGTAAGCACAGATTTTCAAGGAACGCATTTCAAAGTTTCGCTTTTGCCCCCAGCAGCGCCAGAAATCCTGGGGGTGGGGAGGGAGTCTAACTCCGTCAAGGTGAACGTTGGGTTCTTTTAACCACTGTGATTCCACCCAGATGTTCTTCCTTAAATGCAGAGGCATCGTTTTCTTGCCAAGAAACGGAATGATTGATCAAGCCTTCTTTAAATCATTTCATCTTATCCATTCCCATCCGAAGGAGCAGATATTGCATTAATATTAATATCTCATTGTCTCCCTTGAGAGAGGAATGCCCCCGTCACCCCCCTCCCAATTACTGCCAACACTCCGGGGAGATGAAGTTAGAGGAGGAAGCTACCACTGCGGGGGCTGCAGTTGTTTTATTAGCAACAGCTGGTGGCGGTCCCATGCCCCTGTTTTTTAAAAAATGCTATGCTTGTCAGATGCAGCTTCTTGAAACTGGATGGCAAAGGGTAAGACAAGAACACGGCACATTTCAGCTTTTGCATGCAGAAAAGGGGATTTATGCTAAAGAGGGTGCGGGCAGCATTCAGACGCTGCTTAAGAAACTTTACAAAAGATTATTTGCTCTCAATACTGTGTAGGTAACATTGGAGCAATGAGACAAACATATCAAGTAACTGCAACCACCTGTAGGATTTTAAAAAAAACACTCCATCTTTCCTTCTCATTTGTCCAAGAGGCTTTAATGGGAAGAAAAATGTGGGCTGCACATGTCTTACATTTATCCTTATTGTAACTTTACGTATGTTTATGATCAAGGGTGGAGTTTGCAACACCAGGGCTCCTTCTGTGTTGGAAACAGTTGACCATCAAAAGGAAATCTGCGCCATTTGCCCAACAGAGAAATAAATCTTCCTTTACTCACGTTTGCCCTGGTCCCTATCTAAGAAACCCAAATGGACACCGTTTCATCTTATTTCATGTTTGGAATTCCAGGTAGCCTTTTCGGGTATCTCAAATTCACATATGGAATGTATATTTGACAAACTTTTGGCTGGTTAAACATATCTCCTTTGTAATTGTAGCAATTTCTTTTTCATTTATTTTTCCTAATCTGACCAAAATTGGATGACTTTCATATATGTATTAAATTACTGAGCACATACCATACTGTCAGAGTTATGCAACATCTCAATTTCATAACATACCAATGATATATCATGCAAATAAGAAAATATGAATTTCAATAAGAAAACATGTTATAAGTATTAGTAGAAAAAGAGTACAGTTAAGAAATGTCTTGCTTGCTCAAGTCTATAAATAATAACTTTGGGAAGAAAATGGTTGACATAATCCAAAATGTGGATCCATGATGAGCCTGCCTCTTGGGTAGAGAATCTAGAATAATGTCGAATAGAAAGAAATATTGGCTGTCCTCCTTATTTCTTTAATGCGTAACAAATTTAAGACATATATTTCTTCCCTATGGATCAAATATCCTTAAAAATAAAGATCTCTAAATATAACAGTAACACTTGTAGGACTTATAGGACTAATGCTTGATGCCTACGTGGAATCTTACAAGCATCAGTAACAGTGACACTGGGAAATGCAAATTCCCTCTTTACAGAGAGCTGTTTCATGAACTGTGCATTTTCTGTTTCTCTTTTTACCGTCAGATCATCAGGAAGTTCACTGCAAAGAAAGCAGTAACCCTGATGTTGGCTGCTGTGACTTGTCTATATGATATTTTAATAGGTGCAGACCTAGGGGAATTAAGTTGCTTCTTTTTTCTCCTTCCATTCTTTTTTTAAAATGTATTCATTTTATTTATATTGACACAAAATTGTATGTATTTATCATGTGCAACATATTATGAAGTATATATACATTGTGGAATGTTTAAATCCAGCTAATTAACGAATGTGTTATCTGACGGTTAATCATTTTTGTGTGAGAACACTATCCACGGTCAGCATTTTTCAAGAATACAATATATTGTCATTAACTATTGTCACCATGCTGTACAATAGAGCTCTTGACCTTATTCCTCCTATCCAACTGTAAATAGGTATCCTTTAACCAACATTTCCCTGTCCCCCACCCAACCACTCCAATCCCTGGTAACCACCATTTTACTCTCTACTTCTATGAGATCAACTTTTTTTTAGATTCTCCATAAATCTAAATGGTGTTTGTCTTTCTGTGCCTGGCTTATTTTACTAGGCATTATGTTTTCCAGGTTCATCCATATTGTCCCAAAGACAGGATTTCATTCTTTTTATAGCTGAATAATATTTCATTGTGTATATATGCCACATTTCCTTTATCCATTCATCCACTGATGAACACTTAGGCTGATGCCATATCTTTGCTATTGTGGATAATGCTGCAATAAACATGGAGTGCAGATATCTCTTCTACATACTGATTTCCTTTGGATATATAAGCAGTAACGGGATTGCTGAATCATATCGTAGTTCTATGTTTAATATTTGGAGGAACCTTCATAGTACTTTCTTTAATGGCTGTACTAATTTACATTCCCACCAGCAGTGTGTAAGTGTTCCCTTTTCTCCACATCCTTGCCAGCATTTGTTATCTTTTGTCTTTTTGATAATAGCCATTCTAATAGGAGTGAGGTGACACCTCATTATGGTTTTGATTTGCATTTCCCTGATGATTAATGATGTTGAGCACCTTATCATATACCTGTTGGTCATTTGTATATCTTTTCTTGAGAAATGTCTATTCAGATCTTTTGCCTATTTTTAAAATTGGGTTGTTTGTTTCCTTGCTATTGAGTTGAGTTCCTTATATATTTTGGATATTAACTCCTTAGACGTTCTTGGAATTAATGACTCAGATTGCCTTCAGAGCATGTTGTATCAGGAAAACTCACCAAGACTCAAACTCAGGCAAAGAAAAAAATGGAGGTGGAAGGACGAGGATGTGGCCTAAATGAGTAAGTGTAGCAAAACTATTTATCATTGCAATTATATTTTCTGACAGTCCCTCAGAGGAAGCTGTGATTTTAGTTTCAAGAAACGGTGCACCTTGGGTTGGCATCACTGACATTTGGTTTTATTTAGAATTTAAAGGGGATGACAATATGCTTTCATGTTAATGATTTAGCAGACAGTAACACAAAATTTGAATTTTAATGCCTCCATTTTTGGTTAATATGTTTATCTCACAATGAACTAAATAGACAACAGCAAAATCAGTATCTTTAATGTTATTCAAGGGCCATCTTTTAAATCTGTGGGAGAAGCCTTGATCAAACAGTTCCTTTTTGTTTCATTCTCTTTCATCAGGGAAGTTAGAGGTGGAAAAGACCTACTAGATCATAAATTAATGATCTTGTGTTAATGCAGATGTCCCCACTAATTAACAAAGGAAAGTAAAATGCAAAGCTTGGATATATCTAAATACTTCAGTCTGGGAGAAAGATTAAAACTTATTACCTCATACCCAGACAAAATTTGTTCGTGTTTTACACAAAAAGTAGACTTATAAAATCCTGACCCTAAATCTTAATGTCAGGGATTCTTTTTAAATAGATTTTTCTCCCTAATTGGGGGAAAGGCAGAATTGGGCAACCTCAAAGCAGACAGAGGAAATTCCCATGATGCCATGTCACTAGACAGAGTCACTGCAGCTGCCTCTTGTTCTTCCCCAACCCATTTGCCAGTTATTCTGATTTCCTTCTAGTGGTGGATTCCAGATGCAACACAGGGAGCTCTAGGCCTCAGAAAAGATGCACCACTCGAATGAGGGGTATATCTTTACAAAATAGGACACTTAGAAATGGAAGCAGTAAGAGTCAGCATAAATGAATATGGAAGCTCCATGTCTTTGATGACCTATCCTCAGGAATTATGCACCGTTATTTCTGTGATATCCTGTTGGTGACACAGATCACTACTACTTACTGTAGGCGGGGATGACATAGGGGCATGAATACTAAGTGAGAATCACAGAGAACCATTTTAGAGGCTGACTACCACACAATGGATTATTTCCTTCGAAGACATTGGTAAGGTTTGGCCCTTTTGATTCAAGCTACCGAAGTACTACCTTCAGAACTGCAACATTTACCTAATCATCTGCCCTCATTCTCTTCTTCCATAGTAGCAGCACCCATAATCATGAAGGTAGGGCCTTGAATGGAAAGATTAATATCATCATTACAGGAAAAAATCATCCACCATGTAAGTCAAGCCCATGAATAATCTCTTCAATGTTCTAAGAGAGAGCTTTTCTTTTTTCTCAGTACAAATAAGCAAACAACAACAAGACACCTTCTGCTTGAGGCTAAACCAAATACTACAAGACTTGCCATTTGGAAAGTCACTGGACTTATATGGATTAAGGAAGAATGTCTCAGCCTCTTACATCCTTGACAAAAGTCCCACATATAGTTAATGGATAATTTAAGGCTCTGATCCTGCTGAAATTGACAAAAGTTAAGGAGCAATGGACACGGTTTCAAAACTGTTGGCCAAGTCTCAGAGGTGAGCACATGCCAATGTCAAAATCCATGAGACACGATGGGATGTTGTGCTTCTTTATGTACCAAAGAAGAAAAACTAGGTGCATTGGTGCCAAGCATAGCACCAATGTGCTTCGTAAGTTCAAGCATTAAGATTTTGTGTCCAAGTCAGACTTTTGTTTGGCAAAGAAACTCTTTTATGATTTTGGGGGATGTCAATGGTCTTTGAGTTTTCCAAACAAGACTTATAAGAATTCTCTGAGAGAGAGACCTAATGGACAAAAACCAAGAGCCAGATGCATTGAAAAATGTCAATAAGTATCCGCAGGAGAAATGGCTTATTAATCAATTTTTTCATGACTTTCATCAAATGATTAAAAGAAATGCTGGTGATTCTTGAGTGGATGGTTTTATTTGACAGAGTTACTATTTTAATATTCCTTCTTTGATCCAAACTACAAGTCTTTTGACTATTTTCCAGGACACGTGGTTTCACAATTGTGTGTGAATTATTTTCCTTAGGAATATTATAAGTATCTTTGAGAGATGTATGACAACAAAGTCTCTGTGTTGAAGCAAAGCTGCATTATGGTAAGGTTGCAACCAAAAATACCTGCCTTGCCTGATATGTTGAGAGGATGGACAGTTTTGTTGGATTTGTGTTTCTACTAGAAGGATCTAGGCCACACAGGAACACCGTGGCTTTTGTATCTCATGATGTTCAATAGTGAAAGTAGAGACAAAGACATGGAAGACTTATTTGTTTCTTTTCCATGACATTTCCCCCAACTGAACTTGGGCCTATGTAAAAAGGTAGAAAGTCCAGGTTATATTTTCTTTTGTTATTATCTATGGGAAACTAATCTAAGTGCCATATCATGGTACTGACTATTTTGGCCTTACCTGACCATGTGCAATGGCACCTCTTGCACTTGTTTGAAGCAAAATGATACTGTAATAATGTGGTTGATATTAAACACTAATTTTAAATGAAAGAAATTATCAAAGTAATGGAAATGCAATTCAAACAAATATAATATTCTCCCAAGGCTCACCCATGCATTTCCTAGGAAACCTTGCCAGATTCATTTGGTTTCTTATCTTTTCTCCGTTAGACTGAGTTTCTTGTGGGCTTTAATCTCTTTGTCCCCACAGAGTTATTTCTTATGCTAAACATGTGAGGTAGAAATCACTTACTATGCTTTATGTACCACCTGTCTAAATCTCAGAACAGTGAGCCAGCAGTGCCAGCCCCATGGTGTATGCTCATGAAAAATGTGTTGAAGAAATGAATGAATGAAAGCATGAGAAAAATAACTTGTCTGAGCATTTCCATCACTAGCTAAGGAAGAGAGTCCCTTGACAGAGATATTCCAGTCTAACTGGCAGACAATCTTTTATCTTGTCCATGAGTATGCCAGGGCAACAGAATCTCAAGGATGATGAACTTGGAATCAGAGGACCTGGGTTCAAATTCCATCTCTGCTACTCACTGGGAAATAGGTTTCTGCTCTTTAATTGACTCATTCATTCTGTAAGCACGTGTTGCTTGTCTAGTTATGCCCAATCACGATGCTAGGAATATCAAATGACCTTTTTGGGCCTCATCAGTCTAAGCCGAGCTCCAGTCTTACTCTCTCCATAAAGTAGGCCAGACCCTGGACTTCTGTACTAAATTCCATACCACCTGTGACCTCTTAAATAAAATGTTATTGAAGTCTAAATGCATACAAAAAAGTGTGCTTCAGTTTACATGATCACAACTGAATATACTCGTGTAATCAGCATCCCAATCAAAAACGCCAGAGTGCCACCCGCACCCCAGAACCCCCTCAGCATCACTCATCTCCATCCCTCCAATAAGGGTAGCTGCTACCCTGACTTCTAACAGCACAGACTAGTTCTGAGTGCTTTACATAAATGAAATCATGCTGTTTTTATCTTTAGGCATTTATGATACAGTGCCCGGATTGCTGCATTTTATAAATTTCGTGTGTTTTCAATGACAAGAATGCAAGTTCCTTTATGTAACTTCCTGGTAGAAAAAAGCAGAATCTGGAATAGTGCCTTAGACAGAATACATTAAACTCGGTGCTCCTAAACCTGTTCAACTCACCCAAGCGCACAGAGATGTAGACGTAAGACCTTACCATGAACTCGTCTGAGAACAGGGATCTATTTTTCTATTCTAGTCATAATTCCTAGACACCACTCTATGTGTGTGTGTGTGTGTGTGCGCGTGCGTGCGCGTGCGTGCATGCTCACATGCTTCAGTGAGTAAAATTATTCTGGGTCAATTTATCACTGCCTAATTTAACCAGCATTTCTGAAAATGTTCGTGAGAATAAAAAAAATAATAAAGGTTTTCCCCCCCACACACACACATCCTAATAGTATTAATAGAGGGCTCAGCAGACTGGAGTTCACTTACGGCTGACCTTTTGGGTTTATCTGCAACACTATTCTTAGCCTCGTAGCTTCCTTCTGGTGGCTTTATTGATTGACAAGAGAACAGTGTCACAGGGTCCCATTAGTGAGTGTGTGGCAGGTGGTTTATTTTTCTCCCCAACCTAGGAAACACTCAGCTGCCATGACACTATGGAAAGATCCTTATGCCCATTTCCTATTCTGTTTTCCTTTGTTTGTGTGTTTGTTTGACACACTGCCACCATTAACGCTTGCCGAAGCCCTGTCAAAAACCAATGTGCAACTCCACGGAGACTACTTTTCTGTATCGCTTACTTTCGCTTTCAGCCTTTTCATAAGCCTTCGCAATCCCCAGTATTCTGGTGGGCGTTGACCTCTCCCGAGCACTCAGGACCACAGCAAATGGGTTGTTCTGAGAGATAAGGAAAGAAGCCCTTGAAATGTAGCTTCTTAATGGAGCCGTTCTGGGAAGCATTGACCTAGCAAAGAGCTCTGGTGTATTTGCTGTGGACGTCCACCTCCACACGGCCACAGACAAATCCTGCAAAGTCAGGGCAGTGCAAGCCGCTTAAAGGGCGTCGAGGGAGGAGGAAGACGGTGGCTGAATAATAAGGGAGACCCGGCTGGCGGATGCCTGCAGTCACGGGAGGCGGCTTCAGGTTGTGGTGGGCAGGGCTGCAGATCTGTCGAGCTTGGGAGTCAAATCCAAGATTCTCTGTTCACCGCTTCTATTGTTATTTTTGTCACTGCCAACTGAATGTTAGACGCTGTACCAGACCTGAGCCTGGCAGCCCACGTTCTAGATCATTAATCCATCTGCTGGCTCCCACCACTGATGCCTTTGGAACTTAATCTCTTAGAGGCAAGACATTGAGACCATCAGTTCAAATTCACAGGGTTATTTCTGGCCTTATCCTCCCCTTTTTCTACACATTGATACGCTTTCCAATTATTCATAAGGGGATAGATTATAAAATGCTATGAAGCAAGAGTGCTAATAAACCAAACTGCACCCCCAGTGTGTTGGTTCATATCTTGTTCCTTCCATTTGGTTCCAGCTGCACTTTTCCCTCTTTACAAGCTAGGTGAATGGAGAGGGCCAGGGCACGGTGAGCCCAGGGACCGATGCACAAACACCTTGTCTTCTCATTTGCTTTTGTTATGAAAGTGACCATCAGGGTTTTGTGTACAGGGCCAAAGAGTGGCCTGCCCATCTTCCTTGGTTGCCATGGCAGCGACTAACAGGGTCTCCAGCTGGACACAAGGACTTTCTACAGTTTATACCAAGACAATGGGAAAGTATGTTTTCTTGACCCTTTGCAGGAAATCCTGCCCAACACACACAAGAATGCAGCATTTCCCGGACCGTCAGGAGCTCGGGTCTGGCTCTCAAGGGTGGGCTTGAATAAACTGGGAAAAAGACGCTCACTGAATAAGAAAACTTGAAAATCATCGCCCATGTCCAAAGACACTAACGCGCAGCAAAGCCCCAGCATGAAGTAGTTAGGCTTTGGGGATATTAAAAAAAAAAAAAAAAAAAAGACCAAAAGAAGAGAAAGATATACATCTGACCTTGACTTTGCCCATTTTCCCTGCTTAGTGTTTAGCATCTTAAAAAATTCCCACTCACCAAGAACAACAGGATAAGATACTAGTTGGAAAGAGAGGAAAGTGAGGTCTGTCTCATGACATTAGAAACAGATGATTGCTCAATATCTGTATTCTAAAAGCCATGGCTTCTAAATTTTTAAAAGACTGCAAGCTACAGTTTCCTTCCCTGGGCCCTGGTGGAACTCACAGGATAGGTAACACACAGCTGCCCAGCACTTTGCTGGTGGCCCTCTCCGATGGTGACATGTCATAGCAGCAATGGTGTCTCCGAACAAAAATAATGAGGGAAACATCTGTCTCCCTGCTACTCTCTTTTCCAGGCAAATGGCACTTAAGATTCTTATTTTAGACTTGTAAGTGCTCCCAAAAAAAAAGCAGCTTCGGTGTTAACTGCATCTCCCTCTCTCTTTGAATCTGTTGATCACTTTTCCTTTACTTGTATTTTAAGACAGTTTAAAAACAAAGATGACAACAACACCACAATGCATGCGTATCTCTGACACTGAGGGATTAAGAAAAAAGAGGTGAAGAACACAGTGGAACAGAGTGTTAGATGACTGCAGATAATTCTTCCTTCCTTGTTAAAAGAAATTGGGAGAGGCGATGTTTTTGAAATGTTTATATCTAAAATATTGTGGAGGTTTGAAAATTACCAAGTGAACTAGATCACGAATGGAAGTGTTGGGAGTGGTACTCACTTGTAGTCAGGGATCATAGTCCAAATATCAAGGACTTATGTGTGTGTGTCTCTCTCTCTCTCTCTCTTTCTCTTTCTCTCTCTCTCTCTCACACACACACACACACACACACACACGCTGGCCCATATACAACTAGGACTCACTTTCATAAGGAATTCAGATAATGTCCCTGAGATTAAAGAACGACTTGTGAACTGGCATCTCTGAAGCAGCGAGCTGGAAACAGAGGCTTCGTGCTTTCCCACTGGGGTATTTAGAAGAACATATGCATAAAGTGATACCATTTTTTGTTTATTTTGGCTCGCATACAACCAAGACATTTGAGAGCTGGAAGGAACTCCAAAAAATGAAGCAGTTCAACCCCCCGATTTTTCTAATGAGGGAACTGAGGCTCGGCGAGATGGCGCAGCGTGGCGGACAGAGGTGGAGCAGGGTACGGGGTCCTCGTTCCTGGCCGCTCCTGTCCTCTCCCCTCAGGTCTTCCGGCTCTCTCTAGCTTTTCTTCTCCACCTCCTCAGGCATTTCAAATCGACTTCCTCCTCCAAGCAGCTCACGACCTCTTCCCAAAGCATTCTGCTGCAGTTATTTGGAAAACAACTAGCACAGAAGCAATGGATTTCTGTGGGTCTATTTTAGTGCTCGCAGGCTTGTGGCATCTGACTACCTGAGCTCTGGCTCCGTGGGCATGCACAATGTAGAGTGTAGGGAGCACGAGCATTCACCCTCACTCCAACGCACCCTCTTCCCCTACCCCCCCTCATTATTTGTAAATGAAAATATTTCTGAAATTTTTCATGACTTTTAGAAGTTAACTTAGGATAACCGTTTAATCAGATTTAAGATTGGCTAAAAGGAAGACAGAAGAGTAAACCTGTGTAAGTTCAAATTTATTCTGAATAAGGTTTTGCTTAGTATTACAAGCTGATGTTCCATCCATCCATCAATCCATCCAACAAGAGTTTATTCAACCAACACCCCATTCAAAAAAATTTCTGCATGTACCCTAAGTGCCAGTTATTGGGTATATGAAAGGCGTATGAAACACAATCTAGTTAGGAAGATAGAATGGTATAAGTAATGATACTCTGTGGTATAATGGGTATATGGTATGCAGGTAGCTTCAACATTACGTACTGTTGATAGACGTCTGCACTTGATTGAACACTATAAACGATATAATAAAAGTAATAAATACTTCCTGCCCATTAGGAGCTTTAATTAATAGAAAAGATAAGACATGTACACCAAAAAAAAAAAAAAAAAAAAAAACTCTAATGCAAAGTAGAATGTGGTATCATTTACTTTGAATTATTCTGTAGTTATAACATTTTAAAATTGGGGACAGAAGCTCCATGCATAAAGACAAGAAAAGATGTGGAAGTGGTTATTGTTGTTTTGGGATAGATTAGAAAAAGATCTTGAGGGTCAGAGTGTGCCATGGGTTAAAGATAATAATCAGCAAGGAGCCCTGTGGTTCAAACAAAGAGCCTGATGCTCATATGCCTAAACAAGGAGAGTTCAGCAAATATAAACTGTGAAGCAATCAGCACCAGATAGACAAGGGTTGGTTTTAATGACATAAGGGAAAATTGGAAGAAATTGAGACATTTCATTTTACAAATGGAAATGAAGAGACAGTTTCTAATAAAGAAAAGCTTAAAAAACACATCATTTCACTGACTGAAGAAAAGACAAATGCATTCCTACTGCGTGCCAATACAAGAGACATGAGCGAGGTTGTTCCTGTCATCCGCTCTGGCTGTGCTCCTTGCAGCCTTTAGCAGGAGGAGGGGACATGCACTGAGCCAGCTGAGTTTGCATGTGATCCTTCCTGGGGATCCGGGACTGGCTTCCTAGGAGACTTTCCGCTTCCCTTTTCTTTGGTGTTACCAACAGTGTTGACGCCGCTGTAATTATTTTTCGCCTCATCAAGTCACAGAAAGGAGAGTCATTACCTCCACAATGATCCAAAAAATTCCTTAAGGGGTGAAGCCTTCAGATGGAGATCTTAAAATAATCCTTTTGTCTAAATGAGTACCAAGTAGTGACTACAAAACCTTTGCCTTTTCTGTGTCCTCTGCCCATAAAGCCCAACTGAAAATGAGAAAAGGGTTTTCTCTACCTTCTCTCATGCCTGTTTCCTTGAAGAGTGTTTTCTATCTCCCCTCTTGCTTTGGTTCTGTTGATTTATCTATATGTTTTTATGCCTAGTTTGTCTTCCTCCATTCCAAATCCTAAAGCTCATTTAATTTTGATTATTTTTAAGGGTTTTCCAGACAGCTAGGTTTTTCTTTTTCCTCACACTGAGGCAGACCCTTCTAATGCCTTTATCATATTTTCTCGAAGAAGATTCATCTCTTCTGGACTTCTCGGCCAGCAAATCCAAAACACTGTGTAACAACCTTCCTCTCTCTCTACTGTCTTAAAAGACGTCATTAACAATTTTGAATTAATCACTTAAGCATCAGTTAGGAGACTGAATGCTCTCTCTACCATCTTCTTTAAATTCTTTTTCCCAAACAAATTAGCAAATATAAAAGCAACAGTTAGATTAGAAAAATAAAAACTCTTGTCAGTCGAGGAACACTACAGCTAAAAGTCTAGTAGCCACTTTCCATGTTCCGCACAGCCTAATTTTTATATTTTAATTGATTGATTTTTAAATGCTTTGTTTTTGTTTTTAATTTTGGCCCACAATCAGTTCTCTTAGCAAATTCTGTTCTCCAAATTGTGTTAAGGTAGTGGCTTGACAGGAAGACAAAAATTAAAGTTTCAAATTGGAACTTAAAATCATTCCACATTATTTAAAATAATTTAACACTATTTAAGGCATTCAAGATCACAAGAGGTACGATTTTTAAAATATGTATATTGCCACGATGAAATACTGAAATAAGAGTGACAAAAACTGAGAACACTGAAACTGACCTCCACGTGTAGAAATGTCCGAATTGAGCAAAACTGTTCTTCTTAAACTGAGCTCATTAGTTATTTAAGGACCTGTGAAGAGATCATCAATAAAGTCCATCCGTGGTGGTTTTAAAACATGGCTGCAAATTCTTTGTCACTCTTCCCATGGTGAGGTGGAATCTAATTCCTTTCCCCTCGAATATGGGTTGGCTTTACCGTGCAGCTTCTAACAAAGAGAAGGTGACATAAAGGATGCTGGTGATCTGTGAGCCTCGGTCAGAAAGGCAACTCCACCTCTATCTAGCTCGCTCTCTCCTCGGATGCTCAGCCCTGGAGCCCAGCAGCCACAATGTGAGGAAGCCCAAGCCACACGGCGATGCCATAGGCAGATGATCCCGCCAAGAGCTGATGTCCCAGCTGTTTTTAAAATGCATCGAGTATTTGTTTCAGTGAGGTGTGGTAAGACACACAGACAGATCCCTAGAAACAGAAGCCACACTGCAGCATGGGGACCACAGAGGAACCACCAGGGTGGGTCAGGAGGCAGAGGGAATTTGGGGAAACACGAGCAAAAGCCTTACAGTGGTTTCTGCAGGAAGAAACAAGGGAGGCAGGGTAAGCAGGTTTAGGATCGGCTTGTTTGAGTAATTTCAGTGCTCTCCAGGATAGAGGGGCTGTCTCTGGTTGTCTGGTCCCTGGTCCTGCAGTGACAAGGGGAGACAGATAGTGGCCCAGACTGGGAGATCCCTGGGAGAGTCCAGTAAAGGAGGTGGCCAGGGTCTGGGCCACTGGCTTGGTGGGTTTGTCTATGAAGGTCATTTGCTGTCTCTAGGAATTTGCTAGCCTGGGAGGGGCAACCCCTCTAGAATCAGCAAAGTATGTCAAAGTATCAGAATAAAAACACATGCTTAGCACACCCACTGACCATCAGTATCAACCACCCGCCATGTGCATGAGGAAGCTTCGAGATGACTCCAGCCCGTCACTGCAGTCGACTACGGCCGCCCGAGAGACCCTGCGTGTGGACTGTCTACCTGCACCCGTCAACCTCCGAGACAGACAGTCAGAATAATAATAAATGATCGCTGTTGGTGTTTTATGCCACTAATGGATGGTTTGTTGCTCAGCAATAGGTAACCAGAATACCCTCTCTTTAAGGGACTGACATTATTGCATAAATCACTTTTGCATGCCAGCATTTTATCCTTTAAACATTTAAAAGAATGGTATATATATGGCTCCTGTTCTACATTTTCACAAATAAGACATTCTCCCATATGACATCCTTGTAATAGCTTAATTATGACATTTCTAGAATGTTTTAAGCACATCGACTGTCCCATAAATCATAACTTCTATTTTGAAGCAAATTACTGTCATCAGTTACTATATACAAAGAAAGATGTTCGATATAGCTGAGGACCATTGAACATGAGAACATGTCTACTTGAAGACACTAAAATTATGGGGCAAAACCTACACATAGGACATTCGTAAAATTATTTTTGCAGGTACCTAAGAGGCTATTGTAAGAGCGTTGGAAGAGAAGCATGGAGATGCTAGTGGTAAAAAGTCAGGTGAGAGCCAGGGAGTTGGGGACTAGAGAGCTGTGCCTAGAACCTCTCTGAATCAGGCCAACCTGGCCAGCACCAGCTCAGTGGCCCAGGCCTGCTCCGTGGGATTATTCCATCAAGGAGTCCCACATCGATCGTCTACTGCGTGAAAAGACAATCTGGAAAAAAAAAAAAACGTAACTCACAGCATTTCGGGAAACATGATTTTAAATGCCACAAACTAGAGGTTTAAACAATTGCTTTTCAAATCCAAAAATTCTGACATTCACATTTTAATAAGTCATTATTCACACATTTTCAAAATAAAACCCGAAATTATCCATAAAGGAACGCTCTTCGGAGGCAAAGTAAGGAGGTTTCCTTCAAGTCCACCTAAATGGCCTCAAGTGCTTGTACCTTTTAAAAGGTTCTGCATCATTTGGCCTTGGTAAGTAGAAGTAAAAAAAGAGAGAGAGAGAAAGAAAAGGTTCTGCATCATCTTGTAGGCCCAGTTCCTGGCTACAAAGCAGGTGCTCACTGTTGAGCAAGTGAATGAATGAATGGATGGGAGAGAAAAAGACACAGTATCTTTAAAAAGCAGAGAAGTAACTTATGCACTCAACCAAATAGACCAAGGATGACTGATACTTCTTTTAACACCAAATACTGGAATGAAGAACTATTTGAGACAGGATCTATACTACTAATTAAATTGCCAGCAGTAGCCAATTGTGCCTGAATCTGGCTGCTCTGTGATCAACAACTTCCACCCCCCACCACACACACACAACATCCTGCCAAGTGAATAATCTTCTTGTTAATTCAATTAAGCTGTTCAGAAATTGGTGTCTTGTTAGATGCAGGGGCTGGTTCTCTAGAAAGCTTCAGGACTTGATTAGATATGCTCTTTATTCTGATATAGGTTGGGGTTCTGGTTGAAGGCAAGCAAAGGGCTATGAGGATTACTTTTGTTACTTCTTGACTCTTAATTTATGATTTCAGCATTGGCTACCTGTACATAAATTTGAAAATTTCTCTTTCATTCTATTATTGCTATTCATTATGAGTCTATAACTCACCACAGGTTAAAATGCAATCTTCCAAACAATGATTTGTGTCTATATTAAATGCAAATGGAAGCATACCTAAATGTATTCGTAAAGGATGCATTTAAATACTCAACAGCACTATTGAAAAACCTGGGCTATATATGCAGGCAGAAACCAATGAATGTAAATGTGTCCGGTCAGCTAAGCAAATGCATAGTGAAACGTGAGTTCTACATAAGTATCCTGAAAAACCAACACTTTCAAAGAAGGAAGAGAGGGAATGAATAAATACAAAGGCCTGAACTGTACAGTGTCTTTTAGGTTCATCCATATTAGGAGTTGAAATTGCTATTTAATTATTTATATACTAGAAGCATCTTAAAAAAGAGGGTGTGGTGCTTTCAGCTGCTTGTAGTAAAAGCATAGGTATAATAATGTCCCAAACCATTAACAAAAGATTAAAAAAAAAAACATAGGAATAGCCAAGAAGGTAGGGAAGATTCAGGTAAGAAATTCTGTTGAGAAAAGCTCTCCCATTTTTAGCTATTATTCTAGAGTCCATCTTTGGCATGAAGTGACAGTATAGCAGTGAAAAGAAGTGTAGCCTGCCTCTATTACTTGGGCAAGCTTCTGAAACTGCTGACTTACTCCCCCCATCTGTAAAGCATGAATAATAATCGTACCTCTCTCATTAGAATTGTTCAGAGGATAAAATGAGTTCATGTGTATAAAGTACTTAGAACAGTGCCTAGCACATCATGAGCTCTGTCTGGGTCTTTGTTAAATTAAATTTTTGTTGTTGTTGTTCAATGATAATGTAATTCCCACAGTAAGCCTGGGGAAAAAATGAATCATAAAACTAAGGCTAAAGTCTTTAAAACATGTGTCCAGGCTGTTGAAGGAAAGGAAATGGTGTTCATCTTGGTCACAACTTTGTGAATTTAGAATAGAATTGTTGACATTTTGCAAGATTCTCATTTGCCAAAAACGGACACTGAAACCTATCTATATTAGACAATCAATTTCTGGTTTTATTTCAATGCAATAAATGTGAAAGTCATCTCTATTATTATGATGTCAATATTTGACCATTTTTGACCTACAAAAAAGTAGGTTGAAATGGTTCAATGTAATGTTAACGGATAAAGAAGAACCACTTTGTTCAAAACTAAAAGGACTTTTAAACTCTCACTTTGCTGAGAGTGAATGCTTCTGGAATGTTTCAGATACTAGGTGACTTTGGGGAAGTTGCGAGAACTTTCCTGTGTGTTTGCCCTTCCATCTTGAATGAAGGAAAACCATTTCCCTAGACTCAGCCACAACATTTCCTGGAGTTTCAGACAAAATAGACTTTTTTTCCATCATTCTTTCCTTTGGTGGGCTGGAGAATGTCAAACCACCTAGGCAGTACGGGAAAGGACTCTGTAAATCATCGTCACAGACTTTTTCAAGTTTGGCAAACATTTACTGAGTGTCTCCTAAAAGCCAAAGATGGAAAATATAAACACCATCATGAGCAGCAGCCTTTGAATTTTGAACAGGTGCCGTTTCACGAGAACTATGTGCAGGTAACGCCAGGTGCTTTACCTGCATTTCCTTTCTGCAACCCCTGGGAGGCAGGATCCCAGCCTCTAAGGAGCTGACAACTTAGAGGGACACCAGGAAACAACCATAGTGTCACGTGACACTCCATCTCCCCCCAAGCTCTTCCAGGCACATGTGCCCTCCATAGTGCATCTGAACTTACGCCCAGCTGCTTCTAGAAGCTGCTTTAGCTACATTCAGTGCCTCTTCTCCGGAGGAAACCAGCTCCCTTACAGCAGGAGCTGATGCTTTCTCGTGGGTGCGTAGGCAACACTGAAATACCAGGAAGGTAGGTAACTAACCACAATAGCTATCACTTGTCAAGTGTCAATGCGTGCTAAGGGCTGTGCGTGCAAAGCGACACTCTGATAAAGTAAAATCTTCATTCTGTGGATGGAGAAAACGAGGTGCGGGGCGGTTGAGTCATGGCTGCGTGGGGGGTTCCAGTCCAGGTCTGTCTGACTCTGGGTCCCACAGTGTCCCTAAGACATTGAGCCCCTAGAGGCTCAGCACAGCTCTATTTTCTGCCTCTCTTCTGTCTCTGCCCTTCCCATTTCCCCACGTCTGCAGCCTCTCCCTGGTGATTTCAGCCTGTCCCTGGCACCCAAAGGCAGCTGCAGCACGGACCCAGCCCCACCGGAGGTTCCCAAGAGTAGAGGAGTAAGATGAGGTTTTATTTAGAAATGGGACAGGGAATTTACGTGGAGGATCTAACAAAGCATTTGACAGATTCACGTCTTGGAAACCTTCCCCCTCCTCTAAGGAGAAGGTGACAGAGCTCTGAGGGGCTCCGTGAGTTCAACGGCAACATGTTGCTAATATTTCCCAGCTGTGAGACCCGTCCTCCTGCTTGACCCCGCAGACGCTGAAGCAGAATGAATGCTCAGAGGCTCACCCTGGGGTCACACGCAGCACAGCGGGGATTAAAATGCACAGACTTGAATTTCTAGCCCATGGCACAGCCTGCCAACCCAGCTGCCCCGTCTGACTGAGTGTGAACACGCTTAACACCGCTCTTGTGCACGGTGCTCAGAGGCAGCAGGGCAGAGAGCTTGGATCGTGCATTTACCTTCAGGCACACGGAAGGTTTGGGGGGCGAAACTCCTCCAGAAGCCACTTTAAGATCAGGGGTCACATCTCCTTAAAGACGCAGCAGACTGTGGGTTTTCTGTGCTTTGCTCACTTATCAAATTATCTACAGGACCACCAACTTCCTCGGGAGGCTCAGAGACAACAGGTAGGGATTCCAGCTTAACACGCACTCATCTCGCGTGTAGCCCTGTGTCCCGAAATTCTATGCTGCACAAACAGGAACCAGCCCACTGCCTTGAGGCCGGTGCTTTTTTTTTTTTTTTTTTTTTTTTGAGACAGAGTCTCACTCTGTTGCCCAGGCTAGAGTGAGTGCCGTGGCGTCAGCCTAGCTCACAGCAACCTCAAACTCCTGAGCTCAAGCGATCCTCCTGTCTCAGCCTCCTGAGTAGCTGGGACTACAGGCATGTGCCACCATGCCCGGCTAATTTTTTCTATATATATTTTTAGCTGTCCATATAATTTCTTTCTATTTTTAGTAGAGGTGGGGTCTCGCTCTTGCTCAGGCTGGTCTCGAACTCCTGAGCTCAAACGATCCGCCCACCTCGGCCTCCCAGAGTGCTAGGATTACAGGCGTGAGCCACCGCGCCCGGCCGAGGCCGGTGCTTTGACGTTTCAAAACCCAACCCCTCTTCAGTAGGACTGAACAAAGATATGCACGTACACACATGAAAGTGAAGTGATCGCCAGACCTCTGGAAAGCCCACACTTGCGAGGAAATGGCAAAAAAGCCTCTCTCCTCCTTTAACTAAGAACACAGATGGCGAGAGAACATCACGAATCCTGGGTTTTGTTTGCTTTTTCGCAAGGCCAGAGGGAATGGCCATTGGTCTGAATTCACATCTTGGCCCAGATAAATATTTTTCTACATGTGGAGAGTACATGCAGAACTTTCCAGAACTTTCACATTGGGGAGGTTCTCTCCGGTGGTCAGGCTCCCTCGCCTCCCAGAAATGGCTTCCGGGTGGATGGTTCCAGCCGGGATAGAAAGAGAACTCAACACCAAACTGAGAGTATAACGGAGTTCAGGGATCTCTCGTGCACCCTGGCTGCATTTGGTGACCCTCTTCCTTACTGTTCCCAAAAACAGGCTCTAAAATACAAGGGTCTCAAAACCTGATGGAGCTGTTGATTCCAGATTCCGATTTACTCTTAACATTTGAAGTAATATCTGAATATATCTTATGGAATTAGTCATTGGCTTATATCTACTTAATTTTAAAAACCCTACGGCCGCTCAGTATTGTCTTATGTGAAGTAACAGTAGCACTGCAATGAATTCTGATGAGATCAGTTACTTCTAGAAGGCCAGGGATTACTGGCAGAGCAGATGCCCCATGGATTCTTTCCTTGTGAGCCATAAAATTGTCAGAAGCACAAAAACACTAAAGCACAATATTAACATGATCATAAATAAACATTCAAGATGATTATGACCGAAACCAGAATGCCTTATAATAACTTTTGCAGTTACTATAAATCAGAGCCTCATAAAACCATAAATCTGGCCATAAACTTGAGAGGCCACATTCACTCTAAGGTTAGGAGTCAAAAGTCCCTAGTGATAGCAAACACATCTACAATTTGTATTTTTCAAATGTTGCTATAAATCAGAGTATCATAAACCTGGTAATAAACTTGAGAAGCTTTTTGTGTAAGGATTGGAGTCAGAATTACCCAGTAATTAAAAAAAAGTACCTTTCTGCAATTTGTATTTTTAAGATATAATATCCAAATATCATTATGCAGACTATTACTGTGACAAACGTTTACATGAAACATTAAATTACTCATAGGCCCTACATTATAACACCATTTAAAATGTTCCAAATTTAATATTACTTTTAATCATTTGGTCAACATAATTCACAAACGAATTATTTTTCTTCTTATTGTTTTGGGAGCTGCAAATAACATTCTGAGACAGTGGTCCCCAACCTTTTTAGCACCAGGGACCAGTTTCATGGAAGACAGGTGGAGCTCAGGCAGTGATATGAGCAATGGGGAGCAGCTGTAAATACAGATGAAGCTTCGCTTGCTCACCTCCTGCTTCCTGGTTCCTAAGTTTCATGGAAGTCAAATTTTCCACGGACTGGGTGTGCGGGGTGGGCTGGGAGGCCTGTGTGCGGAGGAGCTCTGTGGTCCGGTCCCTAACGGGCCATGGACCAGTAGTGGTCCGTGGTCTGGTGGTTGAAGACCACAGTTCTAAGAGTTGCCTAGGATCTCAGATCGAAAGGCTGCCCTCTCCCAATCCCCTTCTTCCTATTTATAGTTTTTAAACTAACAGCTTGCCTACATTCTAGAACATTCTTTTAAAAAAAAATAGATGCATGACACGGGATTTTTTTTTTTGCAGGGGGAATTGACTCACATGATCATGGAGGCTGAGGAGTCCCAGGACAGGCTGTCTGCAAGGTGGAGACCCTGAGATGCCGGTAGCATGGCTCAGTCCACGTCCGTAGGCCTCAGAACCAGGGAAGCTGGTGGTGTAACTCTCAGTCCGAGGCTGAAGCCCTGAGAACCCAGGGGGTCACTGGTGTAAGTCCTGGAGTCCAACAGCCAAAGAACCTGCAGTTCTGATGTCCAAGGACAGGAGAAAAAGAGTGGAAGGGTTAATACCTTTATATATATAAGGCAAAGTAAGATAGGAGAATACTGAATAGCTGACGTTGGGGCATTTGCTTTGCTTAAAATTATTTCATATATAATCCTCTGCTGTTTGAAATATAACTGAATACATACACACGCGCGCGCACGCACACACACTATACTATCCTATAATTATCTCCATTTTACAAACGAGAATACTAAAGCCTTAAGAGGTTAAGCGACTTGCTTGCGATCTCCCAGGATAGATACGACCCTGACGCCAATGCTCTTAACCGCTCACACAGCGCTCCACATGGGCTTGAAACACATCCAGAGCACCATTGAGAGGAACATATTGGATTGTCTCTACCAGCAGGGACCTGTACTATTACTTTAATTAATTCATTCATTAATTCATTCAGTCATTCCTATAGTCTTTCGTGGATTCACATATTCATCCATTTAACAAATAGTTACTGAGCACCTTTTAGATGCTGGACACTGCGCTCGGTGCTAGGAACTTAACAATGAGCACATCAGACGTGGTTCCAGTTCTTGTAGAGGGGGAGAGACAGATATTGTCCGAGTAATTACAGAAATAATTACCTGATTACAAGCGTGCATACATGACTTAAGGAGGAAGTGCAGAGTGCTGTCAGAGTGGAGGAAAGGGCACCTTCCTTGAGTCCGAGAGACCAGGGAAGTCCCTTGTGGAGAAGTGATCTTTAAGCTGAAGGAGATGACCTGCAGAAGGAGTGTGAGCACAAATCTGGCTCTTGAATATTCATAACAAAATGACAGCTTTGTCCTCCTACCCAACCCTAACACAGCTGTCATTCAGAAATTTCTGTTCTCACTTCATGCAACAACATGGAATATCTACCTACAGATACTTGTTAAAAAAATTAAAAAAAAAAAATTCAGCCAAAACGCAACTGTTTTTGAAGCTTGCGTAAGACATGGGATTTTGAAAGATATAAACTTCTTTTCTATGCCTTCCAGTCTATCATGCATTTGTGTGTAACTTTCACTGCCTAAATATCATCTCTTGCCAGGATTTTTGCAGCCACCTCCCTGCCTTCAGTCTTGTCAAATAAACTGTCCCCACTGCTGTCTGGGTGCTCTCTGTGAAACCCAGATTTAACAAAGAGGGTTCCATTTTCTGCTAGTTCCTACTCTTCAGGCTGGGCACGGCCCCCCGTCCTCCATAGCATCTCTGCATAGTTCTCTCATTGCCTTTAATGGGACACATTGGTGCCATTGTCATTGTTTTGGTTGTATGCACAGGGTTACGTAGGAAAAGATTTGGGAAATATTCAAAATCCAATAAGATGACATTCGCATATCTCAAGCATCAAAGAAAGACAAATCCAACTGAGATAGTGGAGGAAGTTAGTTTTCTTTTGGTGAGGATTGTACATTTCAGAGAGAGGACAGAAAATTAAGTAAGGATAGGATTTAAGTTTTGGGACATGAACAAATGACCAATGTCTTTATCAAGTTTTGGTGTACCTGTTATTGTGGCAATAAAGAGACCTCATTGTATCTTATCATGGCTGTAGCAAAAATTGATTGGGTTATCTCTAGGTCTTTAAGAAACCTTCACGTACTTGGTTGGGTTGGGATGGCAAAATTTTTTTTTTCAGTGGGAAAGTTTTTTTTTAATTTTTAAACTCTACGAAGATATAGTATTAAATATTTAAATTTTAAAGTAAATCAAACCAATATATTAAGATTTTAGGTTAAATCTGGGCATAGTAAGTGTCTATTTGCTATATTTGAATTTTGGAATCCTTAAGAGAAATGGATACATTTTAGTATATAACAGAATATCATTCTAATTTCACATTTTGACTTAAAATGTGAAATTAAGTTAATTTGACTCATGGTTCTAAGTTGAACAGTATAAGAGAATATTACTAAGGTTGTAAACAATACAGAAAGTTTAAAGAGCTTAAGGTTCATCATATGAACAAGTTTCCTTTTTACTGGATTTGAGAGAGCAGTGTAGATACTTGGGAAATTTTTGTTTATTCATCAGAAAACTGAAGAACTTAAAAAAGAAGTTGAGTATATTATTTTCATAAATACAGTTTAAAATATTGAAAGGAATTTAATTAAGTAGTGAAAGGTTTCTTAAAAGTGGTTGTAAAACTTCACTGAATATATAAATAGAATAAGAAGATTTATGAGTTGAACCTAAAACTTATGGAAAAATTAGGTTTTTGAGCTTGTGAATTTTTAATTTTGATAAATCAAGTGTTAACTTTTAAGCCCAGAAATTCCTGCAAGGACCAGAAAAATTCCAGTTTAGAACTTCAGTTATCAAAAGAGTAGTTTATCAACCTTCTCCTTTACCCTGGGGGTACCTTGAAAATAAGGATCAAGCCTCACCAAAATGATAATTTTTTGATTAATATGGCTTTTTCATCAACTGCTTCACCTCTTTCACCAACTGGCTGACCTCCTGTTTTCATCTGCATTTATATAGAGCTGGATCGAGTATTAAGTTACTATCATTTTTCTTATTTCATTCAGGCAGGCTGTCAGACACAAGTGTCTAGAAACTAGCTTGTTTAAAGTTTTGGCTCAGAACTTGTGGGAAATATTTTCAATTCAATATGCTATAAATATTTTTAGCACTTGAGACAATGCTATGGGGACAAGGTATGAGCTGAAGTCTATAATAGAGTCCATGGACACTATTTTTATCTACTTTATAAATTCAGGTCAGTATGCTGGACTAGGCACAAAAAAAAAAAAAAAAAAATCCACTGTATTCCTTTTCCAGCCCTCTTCAGTGAAATGTCCCACACAGCCGACGATCTGCACAAACTATGTAAGACTTTAAACTATTAATGAATTTTGTTGTGCAGGCCAGCAAGTTGCTAAGAGGAAGAACCTTTCACTGTGGCAAGACTGCATTTAAAGACTAGAGTCAGTCCTCACCTGGCCACCAAACGTCAGCAGGGAGGTGCTGGGGTCACTGTGCTCTCTCAGAAATACTGGGGCTCCTACAGACCTAGCGTTTGTTCACACAGAGCAAATTCTGTGCTGTTTTTACAGCAGGGGTGACACCTTCCCATCAGTTCTTCCATGCTTTCTTGTCCCCTCTGCCCTGCAAAGGGTCAGAGGCTCACGTTTATGAGGTTCTGGTTAGATGAGCCTTCGGCAGTCACAGAACAAGTGTGCCCAGCTAGCCAGCCCATGCGGACGCCAGACGTGTGATATCAGCCCAGGTAATGCTGAACAACTGGCAGGAAAGCATCCACCTGAGCTGGACAGAAGGCACCATTCACAGTAGACAGCAAGGCGTGGCTTCCGCAGCCTCTGAGGACCGAGGGGCACGCGGCCCATGCTGGGCTTTGTGGGCAGGATGTGCGCAGGGGGCCGGCAGCTGCTCTGCGCCAGCACAAGTGGGACAGCTGCAATGAATGGGCCAAAGAGCCACCTCAAAGGCACACTGTGCCCAACTTCAAACGCACGTCCTTGCTGCGGACAGCTGAGAAACAACAGCAGCAGCAGCAGCAGCAGCAGCAACAGCGGTAGCAACAAACGCACCGCCCGCGCTGGGGCCTTGGTGGGGAGGGACAGAATGACTCCCTGTTGTGCAGCAGGCGGAGTTGCACAAGCAGCTGCAACCGCTAGCCAAGTCATCTTCACGTGCGAACCGTGCACGGGGCCTCTGGTCACGCAGGCGTTTTCTCAGCTCAGAGTAAGCGATATCTCTACCGTCCCATCAGATTGTATCTGGGGTGGGTGTACAGACAATTTTGCCGTGTTCCAGTTCTAGCGACGCCATCAGAATGCTTTCCAAATCCGCACGGTCCTGTTGTGCTGTTAAGGACCGCTGGTAAGACTCTAGCTATGCAGCTATCGACCTAAATATAGAGCCTGGTTGGATACCCTTCTCGAACTCTCCCACGGTGTAACTCTACTCCACTGCATTCTTGTTTTTTCCCCTAAAGCCAGCGTCTCCAGGGGAACGGGCAAGGTAGACAGACCTGTGTTTATTGCCTTTCTTCCTATCGCATGGTGGACGGTGGAAGTTTGTAGAAATAAAGCCACATGGGTGCTCCACTACTGAACCCTTACTGATTAAATGTTATTAGTTCTCTCTGAACAGGTACCCACTCTGCATCCTGGTCGTTGCCATGTTATTTATATTATTAACACTTGGCACGGAGTCCCCCAGAAGGGACTGATGGCTTTGAGATAGGGGGCTCGCTGCTATTTTGAAAGCCCGTTGGACCCTTTCTCTCAGTTCCTCAAGCTGTGTTTTTCCTTGATACCATCTCCAAGGGTACCAACACCAGCTGTAGTCAGGGGCACAGTTCTCAGATTGAAGAAGTGTTTCCAATTTTGCTTGACCAAGCTGATGATCTTGAACCGTTCCACGGCAATGTCTCGCAAGTTTAGAGGATTCATCCATGATGAACTGTTAGAGAGAATTGGGTTGGCTACCTTGATACATAATTGGATCACTGAGAATGAATGTTTAGGAAAGACTAATACACTCATTGCTTAGTGGTATTAAAAAAAAAAAAAAAGTAAAACAACATTAGATGTTCAAAAGGAAAAAAAATATTTTCAGTTTCTCCCCAAGGCATTGAGAAAAAAAATGTATGGGCAAGAGCGGACTAGTCTACATATAGGATTGCTAGTATTATTCCACAACTCGCTTCCTTCTTCATTTTTTTTGCCACTGTCACTGTCATTTTATTTTAAGACCCCTCCCCCACCCTCTACCCTTTGCCTTTTGTTCTCAGCCATACTACGGAAAGTTTCTGGAACGTTGTACTTTACCTCTATGGCTGAGTCTAGTTCACTCTCTGAGGACTCTGAACCCATTTTGTGAAGAGTAGGTTAACAGTGTGTTGTTAGACCACAGAGACATAAAACACACTTCTGTTCTTCAGAAGCTTATTTTTTTAGAGTATTACAGGGGTACAAACGCTTTGGTCACATAAATTGCCTTTGCACCATCTGAGTCAGAGCTATAAGCATGCCCAATCCCCAGACAGCACACACCGCATCCATGAGGTGTGGATTTACCCATCCCCTCCTACCCGCTCCCACCTGCCCGACACCCTATGAATGTTACTTCCCATATGTGCACATAAGTGTTGATCGATTAGTGCTAATTTAATGGTGAGTACATGTGCTGTTTGTTTTTCCATTCTTGTGATACTTCACTTAGAAGAATGGGCTCCAGCTCCATCCAGGATAATACAATAGGTAGTTCACCATTTTTTTTTATGGCCGAGTAGAACTCCATGGTATACATATACCACATTTTATTAATCTACTCATGTACTGATGGGCACTTGGGTAGTTTCCACATCTTTGCAATTGTGAATTGTGCTGCCATGAACATTCCAGTGCAGATGTCTTTTTAGAGAATGTCTTTTTTTCCTTTGGGTAGATGCCTGGTAGCGGGATTGCTGGATCAAATGGTAGTGGGTCCCCAGTAGTGAGAGCTAAGTGGTACTGCTCTGGTTTCTTTCCTTCCTTTCTCTCTCTCTGTCTCTTTCTCTGAAATTGTAGTAAGCTATGCATAGCATAAGAGTTCCCATTTTAACCATTTTTAAGTGTACAATTCAGTGGCATTAAGTACATTCAGAATGTTGCGTAACCATGTCTGTCTATATCCAGAACTTTTTCACCATCCTAAATAGAAACTCTGTATCTCTAACCATTAAACAATGACTCTCCTCCCACCCACCCCCCACCACCCCCACCAAGTCCCTGAGAATCTCTTTGTTTTCTGTCTCTTTGAATTTGCCTTTTCTAGGTTTTTGTCCTTTTGTGATCGGCATATTTCTTTTAGCATAATGTTTACAAGGTTCATCCATGTTGTGGCATGTGTCAGCATTTCATTCCTTTTTATGACTGAATAGTATTCCATTGTATGTATACACCACATTTTATTTATCCATTCATCTACTGATGGGAAGGTTGTTTCCACCTTTTGGCTATGGTGAATAATGCTGCTATGTCTGGTTGCTTTTTGAGGATGAACAGCTTAGAACTAACTGGCAACAAAAGTTTAGGACACTGAGAAATGTTTAACTTAACTCAAAGTACCCAGAGTCCTTGGGTGCATGCAAGTGCCTACTAGCTGAACTTTGCACTAACTGAAATTTCAAAAGTTACTAAAAAAAAAAAAAATGTGAACACCATAGAATTTATACCAAGTGTTAGTTACAATCTCACACTCTCATGACTTTTAGATGCACCCAATATTGTAACAAATAATATCCAGATATCAGACATGGGCCCAAGGTGGATCATAGCAGATAGGAGGAAACTGGTGTTTTCGTACAAATTATCTAATTTTTGCATGAATTACAATTTTTCATGCTGTACTCTCAATTGTGCATTCTGTGATAGTTGTAACAGCTCATCAGAGATGAATAGATATTCATTTTTTAAAATTATAGATGTCAAAAATAACCAAATTTACCAATAGAAATGATCGCTCTTTCAGTTGGAGTCGTTAGATAAGTTATTTGACAATTTAGGGACTTTCTTCTCTAAAGCCATATCAGATCCCATCTGTAATAAGCACATAGGTAATTTTGTCACATTCCTATCTACCTTCCCACCTCCTCCTCCCCCTCCAATCCTGCACTCCCCGCAAGTGAGAAGTTACATTTGCCAGGCTTCTCTTACCTCCCTGTGTGTCTCCTTGTCCAAGAGATGTAGACACATCCGAGGCTCATTCAAAATCAGAACTGTAATCTGGAGAGCTTTCTCCTGGGCTCCAGTCAAGGACAAGTTTCTCTCAGTAAGAAAATGGAGAGATTTCTTAGCAGTCTGTTAACTTCAGGCCCATGCAGTATACGGCTCTTGCTTGGAATGCAGCAAAATCTGTTTTGCAGACAGTGGACGAAACTGCTGAAAGTGGTGAAAGAAGGGAAGTGGGTTCTGGGGCGTGGACTTTACCTGTTAGTCTGGGGAGCCAAGGACAAAATGTGTTACATGTCCGTCTCCCCGGTGATAACCATGACCTGACATGCTGCTGTGAGCCCCTCTTGCCCTGGGATCAGCGGCGTGGTGAGGTGGGGGCTTGGGGACAACCAAGGCCAGAGGCAACCAGAACGGAGACCTTATTCCAAAGCTAAGTCTAATTCAGAAGTCAAAATGTCAGTCAAGATGCAGAGACAGAAAGCACGTGACTCCCTACTGTGTGCCCAGATGCTGAGCTGTCACCTATGCACACTCCTGGCTCCGCGCCACTGTGGGACAGTTGTGTCCTCAGAGCCAGCATTGTTGAACGCTGGGACGTTCAGGCACTGTCTCCTGTCGCTTCGTAGTAGTTTCACAGGGAAGTTATGTTCTTTTCATACCCAGTTTTACTGACGAGGAAACCAAGTCTTGACAAGACGGACGTAGCTGTGGTTATCCAGGTCACGGAGGGCGAAGGTGAAATCCAAGCCAGGTGTGTCTGCAGGTATCTTTGAAACCAGAACGTGCAGCAGGTGCAAGCGTCAGGCTCCGCTGTTCCGTTCCCCGACAGCTTCGCCCCTCACGTGGGCATCCCCGGAGCCCTAATGCAGTAAGTGATCAACCTAGTTGGCAGAGGATCTAGTCGCTTCTGTTTTACACCAACACGCGACGGGCCTCGATTCTTGTCAGCGTCTGTCTCTGCAAGTTTTCCTGGTGCCTCCCGGTGACTTCCTGGGGACCCGTCAGCCCTCACAGAATCCGTGCGCTGTGGGGAAGCCGCTCTGTGTCGGCCCCCTGCCAGCCCTCGCTCCCGCCAGTGTCTGGCACGTAAAGTTTCTTGAACAAATGAATCCTTCCTTCTAGAAGCCACTTAATAGGCAGGAGGCAAAAAATAAAAATAAAATAAAATAAAATAAAAAATAAAAAGCCAGACGTCCACGGAACGGAGCAGCTGGAATGAGAGAAACCATACTTCTTAGAGAAGAAAACGCGTCAACTCCCTTGTCTCCAAAGTCTTTTTCCAGGCGACCTCTGAGAGAAACCAAAACCGAGGCTCAGCTCCGCGCCCTCGGCCTTCCCGCCCGCCCGTCTGCGTGGACGCGGAGCTGAAGACGCAGGAGGAAGGATCTGGAACCCACTAGGGCTTCCCAGCATGCTGCGCGCGCGGAGTCTTCCTCACTAGGGAATAATGAAAAGATGGGCGCGAAAACCGTTTCTTTGCACCCACTTCCTAGAGCGCAGAAAATCGGAGCGCCTTGTACGAGCGTGTACGTGCGTGCGTGCGTGCGTGCGTGCACGTGCGTGCGCATGCGTGCGCGCGCCTGCGCGCCTGCATGTGTGTGCTTTTAAAGCAGGGACGATGAAATTATTGTCTGATCTCCGCATTTCACATACTAAAGCGGTGGTCTCGTCCCTTCTGATAGTTGGCGAGAGCAACCGGGGGTTAAGTGCCGTCCCCTGCCCTGCGGCGTGTGGGTGGCCTGCGAGAGGACTGTGACCCGAGGCAGAAGGCAGGGAAATAAATAGGAAGGTGGAGGCCTGGGCTGAACTTGAGCTCAAGGCGCTCCGAAAAGAGGCCTCGGATGCATATTTCTTCCTCGGTCAATTAAGCAGGGACAGGGAATTTATGGGGAAATGTGTGGCAACCCAGGGGCCATTTTCCTTTTTTTTTTTTTTTTTTTTTTTCTTACCTATGGCCATGACACAGGAATGGAGCGGGAGCAGGGATGTCCATAAATAGTCTGGCTTTGGTTTAACAGAGACAATCCCTTTCACAATCACAGCTTTAGCATGTGCTAAAAATGACAATGCCATCCAGTGTCAATAGTTCCAGGGAGACCCTTCATTCCTAGTTACAGCAATAAAACCGCTGGTGGGTGGTCGCTGCTACTGCTTGTCTTCATTGCCATTTCATTGTGCTTATGTGAGGCCCGGTGCACTTTGGAACTCTCAGGCATTTTAAAAGCTTTTCATGCATTGGCGTGGCTTGACATTCATATTTATATATCTTGCCTGCATGGCAGCAGAATCTCTATTCTGGGGATCCCCAGCCTTTGTGTATTCAAGGTCACACCCCGTTTAAGTGAGGATTGTAATAAACCCTGAGAACATCAAGCCGTCATAACTCAACTCTGCAATCCAGAGTCCTCTTGGGTGCTTAGTTAGAGCTCTGCCTCTTGATTCAAAGTCAAATGGAAAACCTAGAATGAGCCTGTTGAATTAAGATAACTTGGATTTACCTTAGAAACTTTACAATATTTACTTTGGGAACATTTAAACTTTTGTCACTTTTGAAACATATCCCTTCGATGTTGCATTTATAAGCAAAGGTAGGTAGGCTCGTCTAAATCAGAAACCTGGGCAGGTTTCACCCCCGACTCCTTTTCCCCCAGTGCCTTTATATACAGTGGGTCACCAATTCTGCTCAGTTCTACTGACGAGTATCTTCAGTCCCACACTTTCATCCGCATCCTAAACCTCTAGTCCCACCGCTATCCATCCTGTTCTCTGTGCTCCGCCAGAATAAATTTTCTACGATACAAGCCTGATCATGCCAGGTTCCCCACTGCCTTCGGAGTAAATGGCAACATCCTTAGTTGGCCTAGAAGAATCTTCAGTGCTTGGTCCCTGCTTCCCTCAGTTTCCCCAAGTCCCCACAGCCATCCTTCCCTGCAGCCAGGTGTCTGCTGCTTCTGTTGCCCAGAGCTTGTCAAGCTGCTGTTTGCCCAGGGACATGTTGGTTTGTTTGCTTGTAGGGTCAGTTTGCCATTTCCCTTGTAAGGAGATGAGCCGTGGCATCAGGATTCTTCCCTCCTCCAAGGCCATCCCTGGTTCACGCGAGAATTTCATACCAAATGGCAGAATCATGCACATCGGGACCCTCCATGGACCGAAAGGGTGTTTTCAGAGTTTATTCTTTGAATAGAACTCCCCATTGCTCACGGAGGTATTTCAAGTGGTTACTTTGTGAAAAATGAAAAGACGTTCTTCCCCAGTTTCTGAGAGTGAGTTTGGGAATAAGTTAGGTGAAATATTCTGAGAAAAGAGAATAAAATTAATGGGACTTGCTTGAAGCCCAGGTGGGCGATTTCCCCCGCGTCTTCCCCACGCCACTCCCTGGGGCTTCCCAGGTAAACTGTGCACTGGCTCCTGGCAGCCTCGTTCTGGCCTTTGGGTGGCTTTTGTTTAAGCATTACATGGATGTTTGCAAGATTATTCAAGTGATTTCCCACAATGTATTTCAAGCATTTACTGTAGGTGGCTTCAGGAATTTTAAGTAGCATGTAAACTACAGACCACCTGCCTAAATGCACCGTATTCAGCATCGGTTTTATATTCTAATGAGCTAGGATAAGGCATAGTTCTTGAACTGCTGCCAGCTCCCCAGAAGGGCCCTGGGCACATCAGAAACACCGTAAAGGGGCCCCTCTTGGGCTGTCCAGAGTGCCTGTCCTTCAGAGCGCGGCCCCAGACCTGTTCCTCCCCCCACAGACATGCTCCCCTAAAGACTTTTTCTGAAATACCTTTTCTAGGACTCAGCAATGGAATGTGAAAAAGAATCTGAGAATTTTTTAAAGCCCAAGGATATAAGTTACTAAGTGTCTTCTAAAACCCAATTGTCTTCTTTCCCCAGTGTTGTAAGCAAGCTCTGACTCACTTCCCCTCCTAGATAGGATTTCCTCTTGTGTGCACTCCCAGGCCAAAGGGATTCTTGGAATGCCTTTGCCATTACCCCTGTTTCTTCAGTTTGTATTTCTAAATATTCTTAGGCCTTGCTGCAGGTGTTTCTAGCTACATGACACCATCTTCATAGTTTTTGGCATCATCCATGCTGGCCTCTCCCCCAGGGTGGTCACCCGTCTCCTTACACAAGTGTCCCCAGGCACAGGTCTGGTTGTCTCCTGCCCGAGATAGTGTCATCATCAGAGCAAATGCTCTTGGGCCCCTACTCCCACAACCCAAGCAGGCAAGCCTGGAGCAACCCAAAAACCAGGGCTGACATTTGTGCCTTCAGGAGGTATTAATGACATCTAGTGTCAGTCTAAACAAAAGCTACGCTTTGGAAAGTGAGCAAACCAAATTCATAAGAGTTCAGAGAACTCTACCCATCCTAATCACATACTTTGATTAAGTGTTCTCCATGATCGATGGTCAGTGAAACTTTAGACCCTACTAAAGCCTCTCCAAGAGGTCGTCACTATGCCCCAAACACCTGTCCTCGATAATTAATCATCATGAGAGAGAGCAATTATACACATATAGCTTTGTCAATGACCTATTCATAGTTTGCCCTGAGCATTGTACAGTAGTGCACTGGGTATTTTTTGATGTTTTCATGAGTATTGCTGAGGATAATGATTCCATTAAAGAGGTGCATTCATTTTATTAAACCTTACAACACTTTCTCTGTAGTAGTTGGAAAGAAACATAATCTTAGCTTTTAGTACACGAGATATCATAATCTTACATTCTAACTGAGGGAGGTAAGGAACAAACATAAGCAAACAAACAAACACTGTCATTTCAGGTACTTCTAAGTACCCGAGGAGATAAACAACCGCGCTATAAGAGAGAGCACCCGGGGAGTGGGGATGGGAGGCACCCACTGCTTATGCAAGGGAGTGAGGCACCATCTGAACCCTGCCTCAGTGAGAGGGAGGGAGGGGGCACTCGAAGACCCATGGAAAGAGTGGTCCAAATGGTCAGGGTGCCAGGTGCAATGGCCTTAGGATGAGAATGGCTGTGGCTGAAAGGACAGTAAGACTAGAGCAATAGGGAAAAGTGTCCCTGGGGAGGTTCGAGGGCAGGGCAGGATCCAGAACGTGGCGGCCACTTTGAATTTTGTTTTAAGTATAAAAGGGACATCAGACAGCTTCAGGCAGGGGAGTGACAGCATCTGATTTATGCTTCAGAAAAATCACTCCATCTGCCCTGTGCAAGATAGCTGGTAGGAGGCAAGGGACAGGCAGGAAGGCAGATGAGGTAGGAGCAACAGTCCGTGTGATAGACGACGGGACCTGAGATGATGGTCATTGCGGCTGGGATGGAGTGAGGTGGTCGGTTTGGGGATATATTTTGGAGGAAGTCCCAACAGGACTTACTCTTGGATTGGATGTGGAGTTCAAGGGAAGGAGAAGAGTCAATAATGACTCCAAGGTTTTTAGTCTGAGCGATGGGGCAGACAATGATGCCATATACTGGAAAGGGTCTGGAAAGCTCAGTTGGGATGGGGAGGAAGTGATCTAAGAGGAAGAAAAAAACTCAAAGGTTCAATGTTGATGCCTGATCACGAGGTGCCCCCACTTAGTCATCTAAGCGAGAATGTTGAGTACGCAGTTGAGTGTTTGAATCTGGTGCTCAAAGGAATGTCAGGGCTGGCTAAATAAATGTGATGGTCAGTAGCATCAAAACAGGTCTTAAATCTGTGAGACTGGGTGAGACCACCTTGGGAAAATGTAGACAGGTTACAAAGTTAAGAGCAAAGTCCTAGGGTAGCCCAAAATTTGGAGAGAAGTGAACGGGAGGAGGCATCAGGGGAGCTGAACACAGAGCCAGTGAGGCAGGAGGACAACCAAGCTGTGAGGCGCCCAGGAAGCCCAGGGAGGAAAGCATTTCCAGAATAAGGGTGTAGTGACCAATTGCAAACACTGCTGAGAGGTCTAGCAGGAGGAGGGCGGAGAATTGTTGCTTGGCTTTGGCATTGGTAATCAAAGCCCTTTCCGTGCAATAGAGGGGACAAAAGCTTGATGGGACTGGTTTTAGGAGATACTGAGAGGTAAGAAAATGGAAACAATGAGTAGTAACCATCATTTCAAAGCATTTTCAATGAAGGGAAATGCAGAAATGAGGCTGAATCTGGACTGGGAAGAGGCGTTAAGAGACTTTGTTTTTAACATGGATGACATCAGCAGGAGGATCACTTGAGCTCAGGAGCTGGAGGTTGCAGTGAGCTATGATGAGGCTGCTGCACTCCAGCCTGGGTGACAGAGCAAGAACCTGTTTGAAAAAAAAAAAGGACGCAAAGAGATTTCAGTTCAGCAACTTTCAGCTCTCCAGCCCCTGCAAGAAATAAGTGGATAGGTAGGTTGGACAAAAATTGAAGTTGTAACAAGTACGTGTGATGGAGAAACAAACAGGTCCAATTGTTAAGGGCATCTGCCAAGGAGTGTCTGCAGTGCTGGGGCAGGAATCTAAGCTAAGAAAGGAAGTGAGAATATATGTGTTGGGAGGGATGGGGGTGGTGAGGGTGGTGGGGTAAATCTGTTAAAAGTAGAGGTCGGCCGATCGATTGTCAGTCACCCTAGTGCCTGAAGAACTAGCATGTGGCCTTGAGGCTGCAGGTTCCCCACCCACTTTCCAACTGGTTCCCTGTCTCTATTCTTACTCCTCTACAGAGTAGCCAAAGTGACCTTTTTAAAACATATAAATTAATCATGTCATTGCCCTACCTAAAACTACCAACGGCTGCCCATCAATCTTAGAATGGACTCCAAGCCCGTTACCATGACCCACATTGATGGAGCATGCTCTATGCGATCTAGCCCATGCCTACCTCTAACAGCACCCTTACCACTCTTCTCCTCGCTCTCTAATATAATATCTAATGTCTTTCTGTGCCTCACATGTGCCAAGATTATTCCACAATAGTGGCTTTGCCTTTGTTACTTCCTCTTCCAGGTCCTGAAGATGATAGCTGGCTCCTTCCCGTAGTTTAGGTCTTAGATCTAATGTCATTCCTTGAACAATCCTTCACCATTAATCTTCTCCCCCTACCCCAAGTTTTACTGATGTAAATGGACAAATAAAAATTGTAGGTATTCAAGGTGTACAACATGATGTTTTGGTACACATATACATTGTCAAATGATTGCCACCCACAGCTGTCACCTCACATAGTTACTTTTGTGTGTGTGTGTGATAAGAATACTTAAGATCTAGTCTCTTAGCAAGTTGTAACTATACAATACATGATGATTAACTATCATTTATTAGTCATCATGCTGTGCATTAGGTCTCCAGAACTTGTTCATCTTATAACTGCACACTTGTACCCTTTCACCAACACCTCCACATTTTCCCCAACCCCCAACCCCTGGTAACTCCTTTCCTACTCTGTTTCTATGAGTCTAACTTTTTTTAGATTATAAAAAATCCCATAAATGAGATCCTACAGTATTTGTCTTTCTGAGTCTGGCTTATTTCACTTAGTATGATGTCTTCCAGGTTCATTCATGTGATTGCAAATGGCAAGATTTCCTTCTTTTTGAAGGCTGACTAATATTACATTGTATGTATATACCACATTTTCTTTATCCATTCACTCACTGATGGACACGGGTTGTTTCCATATCTTGCCTATTGTGAATAATGCTGCAATGAATATGGGAATGTAGATGTCTCTTCAAGATAAGTGATTTTATTTCCTTTGGATATACACCAAGAAGAGGGAACAATCAACCTTACAAACGCTCTTCATCAAATCACTATTCAATTTTTTTAATAGCGCTATCACTATCTAAAATGATCTTGTTAATTGACTTGATAATTATTTTATTTCCCAGCATGCCGTAGTAGAAAGTAGACTCCGTAAGAGCAGGATTTTGTGTTTAGCAAATAACAGGTATCCAGTAAATAGCTGCTAATAAGGGAATCAATGAGAGAGTGAATACATTCAAAAAATATGAAATTTATAATATCCTCCGAAAAAAATAAATTATATTTTAATTAAGATATGGGCGTGGACATGTGTGCAGGGCATAGAGTTTTTTAGTAGATTGGAATGATAAAATCAATGGTGATAGGGTTTCATGATTCTAAGAAAATTGTAAAGCCTTTCCCTAGAGGCCAGAGTCTCAGGGAACACTAATGGAAGTGATCTGGCTTTAATGTGTGTGCTTAGTTCAGACTAAATTAAGACTTAATGTCAGGGGCTTACGGGGTCTTAAAAAAATAAAAAGACTTAATGTCCACCCTTCCTTCTAGCCGTGGTGTGATCCCATACTCGTATGGACAGTGACATGGTACGGGAGAGCAGAAGAGAGGAGCTTCCATATGTGTGTTCACTTCCTCAGGGTCTGATTCATTGGAGAGACAAAGAAATAGGAGGTTTTACCGATCTGAGGAAGTCTGACCTCTCCCATGTTTCTGCCTTTCCAGGTAACCACACAGCCTCATCCGGGGGGAGGGAGACATGGTAACACGTAACTGGCCTCCTTCCAAGCTCCTTAGAACAGAAGCACATGGGAAGAAGCATGCACACGTGTAGACCCATCTCCAGCACGCCACGTCTCCTGCCCAAATACACCCTGACCTCTGCCTTTTCAAAGGCAAAATTTGATCCATTAATGTTCTCCAGTGTTGGTTTCATAAAGCATTTGGATGGGCCCTTCTTCACAAATGAATAAAAATGAGTAAAGTCCTCAGAATCAAAGGAAAGCCAGGACTGGCTTCCAGAAGCACGAGGCAACCCAGAGAGTCCATCTGCAGCCAAACCATGCAACAGACCCAGACACAGCTTAGAGGCTGGCAACAAGTCTGCCTGCAGGATCTGCCAAGGAGCCAGATGCTGTTGCTTCCAAAGCTTGGCATCAGGGCCCCTGATTGCCATCCAACAAAGAGGAAAAATAGGAATGATATAATGTGGTGGGATAAAACACATCCCACCTCAACCTTTTTTATTACTCACTGAAAAAAAATATGGAAGATATTTATGGGAAAGTACCAATGTTTTTGGAAATATTGTACATACATTAGCTACAACACCATTTTTGCCAAATGGGAAATATATTTAAATTATGCAGTCTGCGTCTGTCTAAAAATAAATTGTCATCTTTTCTGATCAATGTATATGTCCAGGATATGGAAATGACTCTGCTAATTGAGGATGCTGTCAACCAGTGCACTTGTAAGTTACCGAGAAGTAAAGTTGTGAAGAAGTCTGTGTATGTGCATAAAATAGCAATTAACGTTGTTGTAATATAAAGTGAGTTTAAGAAAGATTGGGCTTTGAAAAAGAAGAACTATCCAGTGAAGGTGGAGTGTTGAATTCATGATTCTGTAAAGTATTAGGAGTTATGTTAGGTTGGATGAGATAAGATGTTTATGAAAAAGTAGAATGTAGCTAAGAGCTGTGTGTGCCAAGGCTCCAGGGTGGTATTAATAACCCACTATATGTGACAAAGTACTGTGCAAAGGACTGGTATGTATTGAAAATTCATTGTCATTTCTCTTCCTCTGGGTTTGCAATAACCAAATCCATGTCACTTTGGATACTTCTGAAATTTCTATTATTTTGAGAGTGACTCAGAACTCTCTACATCAAAAAATTAGGAAACTAAGGCAGGATAAGAGATTGTGTCTTCTTTGTGAGGGGAGATGAGGGGCTTAGCCGATACCAGCGTGCCTTCACTTTTCCTTGTGTTCGCGCTCACCTGAAATTCCGCCCTCGAAGTCACTGCAGGCTTCCGGCAGCACAACAAGAGTGGATTCCAGGAGGCTTCGGCTAAAATACACATTGCTTCAGCACATTATCACAGGCAAATTTGTCATCTGAGCTCGTTGACAGACATCTGAAAACAGGGGACAATTTGTGAGTGAGAAGGAGACTATGAGGGCATCACATAAAGCAAGCTTGGAGCCTGTGCCCAGGGAGGGGTTGGGGGTGGAGGGGGGGCAATGCTCTGATCAAGGTGGGGCCCTAGGGAAAAAATTCATCCTTCTCACTGCTTTGCCAAGGTTGGAGCACTATTGCATTTTCTGTCTCAAAACTGAGCATGTAGGACAAATGCCTTTTTTAAAAAATGTTTTGGGTCTAAAAATGCATTTGTTTTCTAAGTGACCGATGTAAATGTGATCGTTGCAACGCCAATATTATTCCTTAATCCAAGATCCCTGGGTTCCTCCTATGAATAAAAAAGGCCATCAATTTGAACAGAATACAAGATAGTTTCAGAGAGGAAGGATGAAATTCTCAATTATTTCTTATTTTTATTTTATGTGATTTTGTATAGCTCCCACACTTCACAGAAAGGAATGTGGTCAAAAAAAAAAAAAATGCAGCATTTTTATGTAGACCCTCCCGAAGGTCTTTGTAAGTCCCTGGACTCTGTTTCAGAGAAAATGATTGCATTAAAGGACAGTCTGAAAAGGTCTAGGTTCAATTGTCTGCCCCACTCATGGGACAAGTGTATATCCACACAGACGCAAACACTTGTCCACAAGAGCCCACACGCACTTCAAATAAAGACCCAGGGAGAGATTGGTGGACCTTTCTTGGTTCTCAGAGCTTGAAAAATCAAACCACCAAGGCCTCCTTCCTCTTAGTAACACTGAGGATGCTGATTGCTAGAACAAGCAAGACTGTGCTGCTCTCTTACGCTGTGTATTATTCATGCTAAAAGGATTACAGGTAAGACAACAATCAAGAAAACTTTTTAATCTAAAATCTGACCTCACAATTTGCACCACTTATTAGTGTCCCCCACCCCAAAAAGTAGAAAAGTGTTTCTTATAACACCAGCAAAACCAAAGGAGGTTTACAAAAAAATATATATTTTCAGTACGTTTCCAAATTGGAGCAGGAGGTCAGGTCTAGCTCAGGTTAAAAATGTCATGATATAAACACAAATTCATCACTGTTACAGTCAGCAGATCATACTTTCCACAGTGTCAGGCAAGGACCGTGATTTGTGTCACTGCAGAGAATGATAAATCCCTGTCGAAGACATAACAACCAGAATCGTCGCCACCGTGTAATAGATCATGATGCACCCCGATCTTTTCCAAACGTTATTTACAGTTATCAGGGGTTGAGGACAGCAGAGCACAAATGGATATTAATCTTTGCTCTCCCAGGGCTCGGCAGCCTCAGCGTTCCTGTCTCTTAGAGTCTGCCCATAATTTCCAGCAATGTGATAAGCTCTAGTTATGTGCAGTCTGTCCAAAAGGGATCAAATATAAATATTTCCAAAAAGAAAGAGTGTTTCAAACCCCATCAATCAAAGCCTTTGAGAACTCTGTTACTGTAGCATTCTGGAAAGGATTGCAATGTGAGAATTTGTTCCAGAAAGGAGCTACTGAAGTAAATGAATGAGGCTACGTTATGGAGCGAGGGGGGAGGTAGGGGTGAGGGTGGGAGGCTGGGCAGAGCTGGCCCCCAGGAAGCTGGAGCTAAGTGGCTTTGCTAACCCAGAACCTTGGTGCATAAACTGGAGACCTTTTCTTTAAAGCCCACAATGGAACTGCTATTTTATCCTCATATACCTTTGGCTTCCCAACTGCACAAATTAAATAGATGCCTGTTCCTTTGACATACAACACATAACCTCAGGTCGGGACAATGTTCACCACTTCTCAGTCTCCTAGACTGTCTTACTTTTGGAGGTCCTAACCCCACGCCCTATCACGCATATTAAAATGCACCCACATCCCACATTAAATATAGAGGGGATTTTTTTTTTTGCTATAAAAATAAATTTTAAAATCGTAATTTTGCTTTTGAAATTTTTTGGCTATGAATAATTTAAATCATGATTGGCAGTGGTTTACTGGCAAGTTCTTGTGCCTACTTAGGAATTCTTGCAAGAGAGAAAATCTATACATTGTTTTCCAGTGCAGTGTCATTTTTATTAATACTAAATTTAGCAATTGAAGTCGCCATGATGGCCTCTCTGAAAATGAAATATTTATTAATTTCAACTTTGTAGTTTTCTTTGGGGGCCAATAAATTTTTCAATTCTCGTAGATTTTCATAAGCCCCTAAGAACCTTGTGCCTAATGGCTGGAATCAGCTGTGCCAAGTCCTCAAGGGCAAAAGCATCGTGGGGGATGGGGCGGGGATTCTATTCTTTAGACCCTGCGTCCCTGTGACCCAAGACCCCCCACCCCCAGCTCTCTGGCTTCTCTGTAGTTCCCTCACAATAGAGCACACAAAACTCATTTCGGTGCCCAAGAAAGCTGTCCTGTGGTTGGAGGGAACATCAGGACAGGCCATAGTCCACAGTCGAGATCTGTCACAAGGATGGCTCCAAAGACTCAAAGAACAAGACCGTCCCTTTCATGTGCTCCTGATTTTTGATCTCCTTTCAGCAGACCTTTAACCCTTGATAGGATGGTTTCTTCTGACAAAGCCTCCATGCTTTCTATTTCTAGACCCAAGGCATACTTTTGAATCTCCGTTCTGTCTATGGGCTCAGCAGTAAGTTTCCTTAGGATTTAGGCCCTAGGTGCACACTTTCCCCCATTTCTAACCACGATAGACACTGAGGAAATGCACAAACACCTCCTTCTCAGCTCATTGTGGGGAGGGTGTCTTTGTGGGGGGGGGGGCCTCCTTGATTTATCTCTGATTTAATCTGCTTTTAGACCAGTTCAGAGAGATCTAGCCTGTGATGTATATGTTAACTACCCCCTCAGTTAAAATAGGAAGGACTCGGAATTCTTTTTTCTGCCTTTTTCTTGTCTTTGGTTATGCCAGTGGGGTTCTTTTTCCCATCGTGCACTGCGGAGGTGCCATCTTGGATCGGCCCCGCCTTCTTGCCTTACTTAATTCGTTTGGGTGTAGGTTTGCCCCTCTTGTCTTCCAGAGTTCACAGATCATCTTTCGGCTTTGTATCACTCTGCCCTCTGGGCACGATCCACATTCAGCCCTCTCTGCATGAAAAACCACACACAGAGACAAGACCTCCTTTCACAAAGCTGCGGTTTACAACAACCAAATCACATGTAGCGTCTTAAAGGCAGCCCTCCAGAATTTCCACTATGACCCTAAAATGCTCAAGACAGCAGTTTTGTATTTGACTTTCTCTTGGTTTTCTTCCTCCCTCCCCATGGTTCCTAGCAAGTCTGTTTGTCCAGCTGCCACCTTCTCCCCAAGGCCCACCGAGACCCCCTGTTTACAACGGCCCCTCCTCCCAGTGTCCCTGATCCTGACCTCCTTCTGGTTTTTTTCTTTAAAGAGGTTACTACCTGTTACTGTACAAGTAATTTACTTATTTATGATAACATCATAATGCACATTTTCCCCAGAATGTAAGCTTTACAAGAATAGGGATTTTTGTCTGCTTCTGCTCTGATGTCATAAAAACATCTAGAACGTCTCATGGCACATAATAGATACTCAATAAATATTTGTTGAACAAATAAATGAACAGTACTTCTTCTAGCCCCTAAGGTGGAGGCTTAAACAGAAACCTCTCCTAACTGGTACTGTTAAATATTGATGTTAAATATTACCATTTATTAGCATAGCCAAGGTACCTCAACTGAAAGCCTTATGAAAACCCCTTTACTTCCTGGTCAGACTCTTCAAATGCAGCCATCTCATTAGTTGTGTAAACATTGCAGATGAGAGAAAAGTTATCACCCAGACAGGGTTTAGTGACATGTAGTCTAGAAATTGGGTATAGGTTTCCTACTTCACCAGAACACACCTTTGTTTAACTGGGTGCTCACTCGTAACAGGTGTGAACATGACGAATGTAGCCATACATTTGTTTTGTCAAATGCTCTTCTATAAGGCACCCCAAACAACTCACAAATATGCCTATATAGACGCCAAAGCAGAAGAGTTGGAATGTGGAAAAGGTTCTTCTGTTTTGCTTTGCTTCAAAAGGCAGAACTGAAACCAATAGGAGATACCTTAGGGAGGTGAGTAGAAGGAAGCTATTCTCACAGTTAGACCTATGCAGAAATGAAATGGCTGTCCTGAATAAGGAGGGCTCTGGTCCCTGGAAGAGTTACTCAGGCGATGAGCCTCACCTGTCAGGGACACTGTGAAGAGCGTCCCTGCAGTGAGTGAAGGTTGGGACAGGGTGACCTTGGAGATCCTCCCTGGACTGAGATTCTGTAAAGCATGCATTAGAATGACTCAGTTCCATAACTCTGCTGTCCCCAACCCCGGGGCCATGGACCAGTACCAGTCCATGGCCTGTTAGGGACCAGGCTGCAGAGCTCCACCACCTGCTCCCCACCCACTGTCCATGGGAAAATTGTCTTCCATGGAACTTAGGAAGGGCGGTGGAGTGGGGGTGGGGCCACCCACAGCAAGGGGTGGGCGGTGGGTAAGTGAGCAAAGCTTCATCGGTATCTACCTCACTGGTGTCACTGCCTGAGCTCTGCCCCCTCCTGCCACTGCCCTCCCCTGGCCACGTCCATTGAAAAGTTGCCTTCTGTGTAACCAGTCCCTGGTGCCAAAAATGTTGGGGACCGCTGCCATCACCTACTCTTCTTAGAGGACCAGGAATATCACCTTGGCGTGTAGATGAGTAAACTGAGGCATGAGAAAACTGAACAGACGACCTGAAATTTCAGAGTGAAAATTCATGAAGAGAACACCCATATTTCTGAATACCATCTTTCCTTCACATCAGATATAATTAGCTTTCAAAGTGAAAAGTATCAATCAAATGTGAAGGGCAAGGCAGAAATGTTTCCATATTCTTTCTGCTTGGATAAAAAGGAATCAGCTCCTAGCAATCAAAATTCACTTCGCAGAATCCAAAATTAAGTTGAGATAACCTAACGGGGTTAGGGTGAGCAACTGTTTTTTTTTTTTTTTACTCCAAGTAGTCAAAAAAAGTGGCCTGTAGGTATACACCCATCCCCTCCCCCCACCCCCATCCCCCCAGTCAGAACTTCAAGCGTGTCCATTCCCCAGACAGTGTACATCGCACTCATCAGGTAGGTATACACCCATCCCCTCCCCCCAGTCCCCACCTCTGTCCGATACCCAATTGGTGTTATTCCCAAACGTGCACTTAGGTGATGATCAGGGAAACCAATTTGCTGGTGAGTACATGTGGTGCTTATTTTTCCATTCTTGGGATACTTCACTTAATAGAATGGGTTCCAGCTCTCTCCAGGAGAACCAAAGAGATGCCATATGCACTGTTTAGGGAATGGACACGCTTGAAGCTCAGACTTGGGGGGATGGGGAGGCATGGGCAATATATATAACCTGAACTTTTGTACCCCCATAATAAGCTGAAATAAAAAAATAAATAAAATAAATAAATAAAACCAACAAGAAAAAGTATATATCATGGGTATAATTTGTTAGTCTCTTATCACCAACAGAAGATAAAGAACAATTCAGAACCATTTCCATTAATTTATTATTCTAACTGCAAATAGTTTTCATGACAATAAAAAAGCACAAATTGATGCTTGTCTAAAAAAAAAAAAAAAAACGTGGCCCAAGGGAGAAGACAGGGAACAGATAAAGTGAGTGCTAGAGGCGTTCCCAGGAGCAGGTGCAAAAGCTTAAAGCCTGAGTGATCGTGGTCCCTGAGCATGAGCTGATTTAAAAACTTAGTTATGGCAACACCAGTAGCACCATGCTTCTCAGACTGGTGCATGTTAGATAGATGCTTGTAATTGTAGCCATCGTCGGTCCCTTCCCCTAAGCTCTTGAAGGAGTCATGCAAAGTGATTTGTTTGAACCTATCTGTAAAGCTATACTTGCGTTCCACTAAGTGGCACATCCAAGGAGTCTGACAATTCCATGGTACCCAAAGGCAGCCCTGTCTTCGGGCTCTACTAGCTACAGTGGTTCACAGTTCCTTGCTTAATTATTTTCTTGCTAAAACCGATTTCTGCTTTTGACCTCACCCAGATTAAGTCTAGAAGCTCCTCGAGGGGAGGTGCCGTGTTTTATGTCTGTCTGTGCTGTGTATACAGGGTCTGGCACTGGGCTTGGCGTATAGTCAGGGGCCAGGAGATGACAGAATAAATAATCATGACTGATTAATGGATGAATTAATAAATAAATGAGTTAATTGACTGGATCCTGGGGAAGGGGGCCCTTGAATGTGTAGACTCATCCTCTGTATTGGATGAGGATGGAAACAGAAGGGGAGACAAGGGAACCAAGAACGGAGAGGATGCTGAAAAGGACAAACAGCATCCAGCAAAAGCCGGAACTAGCAGCAGCCCACGGTGGCCCCACTGTGAACCATCAAATTGTCCCCCTCCAGGGCTCCCGGCGCCAATCCCCAATCTCTGAGCCGCCAGGCCTCCCCGGGCTTGGTGTCAGGCCCAGGCTGCTGCTGGGAGCAGCCATGCGTGCGACCTCACGGAGCAGTGCCAACTTACCTTCCCTGCAAGGGCCAAGTCGTTTCATCCAGCGACTCTCCAGACCCCTGTCCCTCTCTGACATTTGGGGGATGGCAGCTCCCAGCCCACAGCAAGGAGTTCCAAAGAAAAATGCAAAAGCCATTCCTTTCCTTTGAGGGAAGGGAGCCACCCACTGTGGCAGGGTCACTAGCAGACTATGGGTGTGTCAGTTACGGACAGTTTCTGTGGTTTTGTGGGGCTGCCTCTTCTCTCCTAAGGATACCCATGGGCCCACGCCCAGCCTCAGGACCTGCAAAGCCACGGTGCACATTTGTGGGGGTGCTGCTCGTGCCGTTCTGTGCCCTTTGAGAAGCCCCGATTATCTTCTGGGGCTGAGCAGGAGGGCTCACGCTTCCCCAGTTCATTCCCCAGTATTTTGGTTCAGTTTTAAATGCTGCTGCTCCTCTCTGTCCTGGGAGGTTGGAAAATTAGCCGGGCGTGGTGGCGCGTGCCTGTAGTCCCAGCTACTCGGGAGGCTGAGGCAGGAGGATCGCTTGAGACCAGGAGTTTGAGGTTGCTGTGAGCTAGGCTGACACCACGGCACTCTAGCCTGGGCAACAGAGTGAGACTCTGTCTCAAAAAAAAAAAAAAAAAAAAAGAATATGACCCAGAGAAGTAGTATTAAATACAAAAAAAAAAAAAAGAAAGAAAAGGACAGACTCTAACGAAACATAAAAATTTTTAAAAACGCATATCATATACATATATGCTTTAAATTTCATCTTGGGATGAAATTAAAGATACAGACATATAAATATTGAGCCCAAATGCACAGAGGATTTAGGGTAGTGACACTGCACTGTATGATACTATAACAGTGGGTACATGTCATTAGTCATTTGTCTAAACCCATAGAATGCACAACACTGAGAGTGAATCCTAATGTAAACTCTGGACTTTGGGTGATAACAATGTGTCAATGTAAGTTCATCATTTGTAACAAATGTACCACCCTAGTGTGGGATTTAGGCATGTTGGGCTGAAATTATAGCCATAGATGTATAGACGCAGATATTCAACCTTAGTATCCAGGAATAGTGGAATGGCCAAGACCCTAAGGTATCACTACAGTGACCTATTTATGGCCACTTAAGAGATAAGAATGGGGTCTATGGTAATATATGGATATATACATGCATAAAAATCATGTTATGTGAACACAGCAGAACGCAGTATAGTATGCACACGCTGACGTAAAAACGTGTACGTGTGCAATTTCAAGACTCAGAGATAAATTCGAAAAGATGTAATTAGTTGAAACTTTAGCCTCACTTTTTTTTTTCCTGTCCAATAGTTAAAGGCACAATAAACATTTTTGATTTAAAAAGAGAAGTGAGGATGTGGTATAGTCAAAGAGAACTCAGAGGGTCTAGAAAGTGATTACGAGAAACAAAACTAACAGCCCAGTCACAGTGGAGTAAGAATGGGGATCCCTGTTGTCACCCCACCTCCTGCCCACCTGCCCCGCCTGCCCGGCCTCCACTCACTGTCAGGACGCCAACTCTATCTCCTCTTGTTTTTAAAGGTTTGCATTTCTAATTTCTGCCTTTTTTTTTCTCTTGGGTTGGAAAGTCAGAATGCCAGTGGGGCCTTTCTGAGTTCTCCCTGGACTAACTCCTTCCTGCCCTGGCCCTTCCCACACGGGCCAGTTGTCTACGCTGGGCGGGGGCTCCAAAGCTTTCCAAGAGCTCCAACTCCACATTTTGTGGCCCAGGCTCTTGCATGGCAAGTGTGTGAAGGGAGAGAAGCCACACTCCACAACCCCAGCGTCCAGCTTTGCCACTGGCAGCAGGTCCCAGGGCCCCAGATCCAACAATGGGCTCCCCTGGTCCAGCCGCAAAACATTCATAACCTCTCCAAGCAGTCCTCTGGCAGACACACGCGCACCGCGAGCTCAGGAAGCTAATGACCTTGAAACTATCCATTTATCTTGGCCTTTCCCCCTCCGTGTGAAATGCCACAAAAAGTGCCAGTCTCTCTCTTTCTCTCTGAAGAAGGATGAGTAGAGCCAGAAAGGCATGCTTCTCCCTCGATTTTCCTCCTGGGCCAGGCCCAGGGTTGGAAAACCAATGGGAACCCAGAGGGGAGAGGACATCATTCTTGATCATCCAAACTGCCTTCCTGAATCCTCCATGTAGCGGGGGAGAGCTCACCTGAGTTCTGCTTCAAAGCCTAATGTTTGTCGGCTTCTCCATAAATCTTCATAAGTAGACAATGCTGATTCCTAACAAACCTCCTGCCTGGAGATTGAGACTGGTGACAGCTCTCCCAGCTCAACCGGCGTTGGCAGCCACCAGTGGACAGCACAGCTCCCGGCCACCTCTGCCCTCCCACCAAGAGGAGGAGGAGGAGGGCGGCCACCCTGAGGAATTTGAGCTTCTGAAATCAATCGTTCTTCTCAGTGGCCCAGCATCTGCTTCGGCAACTGCCCTCACCCTGGCACGGGGACATCGGCTTCCTGCTGGGCCTCGCTGAAGCCAAGAGCTGGCACAGCGAGACTCCCCTTTGTTTATGGTGTGGGCCACTTGGGTGTGAGATGTTTCCTCTCCTCTTTCCTGCAACCCCCAATTGGATTTGGGTTAAACAACAAATTCATAGACTATGGCTGGTTGAGAAGGCATCTTGTCTCAAGCCTGGAATGCAAACAAACAAACAAACAAGAACAAAATCAACAAAGGAAAATAAAGTTACCATGCATTTGAAAAAGGCAAAGCTGGTTTTAGGATAAGGAAGCCCATCTCCCCCAAAACCTGCATCATTCATTTTATGAGATCATTTTCTTGATAACTTTTCTTTCTCTTTTACTCCCACCAAAGCTGTATTTCTCTCCTGTAGCAGAATCCTACCAGGGCCATGTGCATACTTCCCACATCAGAGCACACCACGGTTCCCTTATTATTGGTCCTTTTGCACATCATGTCCAAAGCCTTCCAGAAAGCAATGAAAAGGAAGGACATTTGGGGAAAACATCTTGAGAAAGAAGGAAAAGAAGTAGGGGCTGATGTCATGGTCTCCTATCCAAAAAGCTAATTTATAGCGTTCTCTCTCCAGAGTGGTTTTGTTGTTTTTTTCCCCTCCAAGTCTGGCTTTCAGGATAAAAATATATTGTTTTCAGGTAAATCCACAGTTGTGTTTAAAATTCCCAGGCTGCCTTGGATACATGAAAAGGTAGGTTAGTTTGTTTGCTCCTGTATTAATGTGTGCAATGGCTAAATTAATCCTTCCATATGATGTCTGAATAGGTTATTATAAGGTGCTTAGAGATTTGGCAGGCTAAGCCCCATCTTTCTTTCAAGATGTTAAGAAAATAAATGTAAATGCAGGAAACACTGCATGTGGGGCATCTGCTGTCCAACTTTGTAATTTGAATGTCAGTGTAATATTTAGGAAAAGTTCACCGTAAGAACAAGGACACAACATTCTCACTGGGGTTGATTCTTCTGCTGAACCTCCATTTAGTCACATTTGATCCTAGGGGACTTGAGACTTGATCTCCTTCCAGTTTCCCAGCCCTTTTGTCTTAGTTTAGACTCTTTTGTCTTCTTTCTAACAAAAACCAACTTGACCTACTTTGAACCAAGAGGGGAATTTATTGAAAAGTTACTGAAGTATCTCAAAGAACCCAAAAGCAATGGGGCCTGTCCAGGAGCACAAAATAGGGACTGGAAGGGTATCAGGAATTTTGGCTGTGCTCTTGCTCTATTTGTTTTTCCTCTGTGTTTACTGTTTACTTTGCTGTTTTTGGTCTTCTCCAAAGGTTGGCTTTCTCTGCTGTACTTTCACACGGAGGACATGTGAAAGCAGATGGGAAACCCAGCTCCTGAGTTTAACATGTCCCATAATTCCATCCCCATGGAGAAAATGCCCACCTTTGACATAGAATTTCACCTTGGCAATCATATGTGTAACATGTCTCAGCTCTTTCTTGTTGCCTCATCTGCACGGTTTGCCGGCTTTGTTCTTCTCTCAAAGCATCCTGTTCTTGTTAGATGAATTTGATAGTTTTCATCTCTCACTTAGGATACTAATTAGATATTTGTGTTGCTTATTTATTTGACCTTCAATTTTATCTTGTGTTACCTTAATTATCTCTCTTTTATTTCTTTTTTCAGTTTGCGTTTCATTCTGTTTTGTTTTCATGCTACTCATTTTATTCTGAGATCTGGTTAACTTTGCTCATCTGTTGATAATTAAGGATAGGAGAGTGTCTTGATTTGTTTCCAGGTAGCTAGGTGAGTTTTCTTTGCTGTTGCGTGCATATATCTGATTTCCTGCTCTTTCATGAATAGAATATTTGATTAGGAAATTTATGGGTATGAGCAGTCCTGGCCAAAGCACTATTAACCAAAAAAGTTGGTGGACTTCATTTAAGATTCTTTGGTTACAAGGAACAGAATTCAAACATAATTAGATTAAACAGAGAAATTTATTGGTAAGAGCCTGGGATATATCATGGAATCCAAGGAAGAGCTGAGTGAACAGGACTTGGGCAGCACCAATGTCTGTTTCTGTGACCTCAAAAGTGGCATTTTCTGGACCTTGTCTCCAGAGTTCCGCCATTTTGGGGACTTGATTTCTATCCCCAGTCTCCAACTGTAGATAAAATTCCTGAGAGAGAATCTGATGGCTCTCAAGTTAGTTGTCCTCCCCTGGTGAAATCCAGCTTAACCTGAGGTCAGTGACATTTAGCAAAATCATGATCTCCGGTGGCTACATCATTTGTAGGGTTTGATGCAAAATGAAAATGTGGGGGCCCTTGTTGAAAAGTTATTAAGAATTTCATAGCAGAGCAGCAAACCAAACGTGGAGGCCTCTGCTAAGCACAGGGCCCTGTGTGACCGCAGAGGGCACCTGCCCGTGGAGCTGGCTGTGGCTGGGGGCTCTTACCTGTGGTCAAATTGTGCCTTCTGTCTTGGGTTCTCTTTCTTATTCTCTCTTGTTTCTTATTTTTTATATGAGTTGTTGCTGATTTATGGGACTATAACTGAGGTTTGTATACTGCTACTATATCCAGCTACCTTGGTAAAGTCCCTTATTAATTCTAGTAATTTGCTTGAAAATTATTTTGGATTTCCTATGAACACAATCTTATCTTTTTTTTTTTTATTAACAATTGGTCTTTCTTTGAAAGAATATCCAATTTATTTATCCATTCTTCGTTGACTTGGTTCCAGTTTTGAGTTATTATAAACAATTCTGCCTTAAGCATTCTGGTACATATAACCTCATGTACGCATACCTCATGTACGCATACACGAGTTTCTCTAGAACATAAGTAGTGGTAGTAGAGAACTGGGTTTTATGCAATGTAACTCTTCAGCTGTAGTGGATAATGCCAATTTGCTTTCCAAAGAAGTTATATCAATCTACACCATCCCCCTACTGAGAGTGAATGAGGCTTCACATTATTATACATCTTTGCCAATAGATTTTGGCAAATATTATTGTCAAACACACTCTTGCCAATCTGATGGGTGTTATCTCTTTGTGGTATCTCTTTGTGTTACCTCTTTATGTTATCTCTAGTGTTATCTCCTTGTGGTTTTAATTTGCATTTCCCTCATTACTAATAAAGTGCTTTTACACCTATGTATTGGCCATGTGGTTTTCTTTCTTCAGTAATTTGCTGGGTTTTGCACATTTTTCTATTGGATTGAGTTTTTCCTCATTGATTTGGAGTGGTTCTTTATGTGTTCTCAATTAATTACAGTATTTGTAACATACCTCTTATTTCTTATCCCACCTTGTGGTTTGATCTTTTATTATTTTTATTATATCTTTTGATGAACCTAAGTTCTTAATTTTAATGTAGTCAAATTCATGCATCTTCCATTTTTGAATCTTTAGGAGAGATTGCATATATTTCTTATATGAAGATATTCTATATTATCATCTAAAAGCTCATAGTTTTACCTTTAACATATAGATCTTTAGTCTACCTGGATGTCATCATTGAAAAGGCATCCTTTCCCCACTGACCTGCCAAGTACTCTATCATACACAAAGTGTCCAGGTATATGCTTAGCCTTTTTCTGTCCTCTGTATTCTGCTCCACTGGTCTATTTGTCTACCTCTGGCATAACACCACACCGTTCTATAATTTAAAACAAATCTTGGTGTCCGGTAGAGCAAAGCCTCCTACTTGAACATTTTTCTTTAAAGGAGTCTGAGATATTCTTTGTATTTACATAAAAAGTTTGTAATCAACTTGTCAAATTCTACAAAAAAATCTTACTAAGATTTTCATTAGGATTAGGAAACGTGGGATATACAAACCCACAAATCAATTTGGGAAAATAAGTATCTTGAAAAAAGGTCATTCTGTAACAAAAGCACATGTACCCAAATGTTTATAGCAGCACAATTCACAATAGCAAAGATGTGGAAACAACCCAAATGCCCATCAATACATGATTGGATTAGTAAACTGTGGTATATGTATACCATGGAATATTACTCAGCTATAAGGAATGATGAAGATACGACATCTCTATGGTTCTCCTGGAGAGAGTTGGAACCCATTATATTAAGTGAAGTATCCCAAGAATGGAAAAACAAGCATCACATGTACTCACCAGAAAATTGGTTTCCCTGATCATCACCTAAATACAAATCTGGGAACGACACCAATTGGACATCAGACTGAGGTGGGGGGTGGGGGAGGGGATGGGGGTATGCCTACACAATGAGTGCATTGCGCACCGTTTGGGGAGTGGTAACACTTGAAGGTGCTGACTCGGGAAAGGGGGGGTGGGGAAAAAATATGAAACTATTGTTTTTAAAAAAAAAAAAAAAAAAGAAAATAAGTATCTTTCCAAAATTTGGTTTTCCCATCCATAAATATAGTATATTCAATTTATTTAGGTTTTTTTAAATATGTGTCAATACAATTTTAAAATTTTGCCCATAGAAGTCTTGCATATCTTTTAAAACATTTATGTTAGTTGTTTCTTATTTTTTATACGTGTTGTTGCTGATTTATGGTAATATAACTGAGGTTTGTATACTGCTACTATATCCAGCTACCTTGGTAAAGTCCCTTATTAATTCTAGTAATTTGCTTGAAAATTATTTTGGATTTCCTATGAACACAATCTTATCTTTCTTTTTTTCTTTTCCTTGCCTTAGTACAGTATGTAGGGCCTCTACCACAATATTCACTGTTATAATTTTTATGCATGTACCTTAAACCTTGCATTGTAAGCTCAATGAGGAATGCATCTCTGCACAAAAGTGGTGTCAGTCAGCATTTGTTGAATAGATAGTTGAATGAATGAGCTATTCCATCACCCAGATGGCCAGTTATAACAGAAATCACAAGTTGCCACCAAGGCAGGAGACAAGTTGAAAACCTAGGTTAGGAGTCAAAGTCAGAACCAGCAGGACAGAATACATTCCTGAAGACCAAGGTGAAGGTGCAGACTACGTAGACTAGCCAAGTGGAAGGACCTAAACTGGTTACAGAAGGAGGTAGAATAAATAATTTTCTTCTGCCTCAGGCATAGCACGGGGCACTTTAAAACTCCTAATTCTCCTCCCCAAACAAATTCCCTGTGTGTGTGTGTGTGTGTGTGTGTGTGTGTACTATGATACTACTGCTCTCACCTCAAAGCCTAAATCTTACATGATCTGGCTCCTGCCCACCTGTCTAGCCCTGGTCTTGAGACATTCTTACCTGCTTTGCCAGGTTCCTGTCTGGCTTCCTTTTGGTTTCTAGAAAACTCCAAGCTTCCTCTTCTAAATAGAGCTTTGCATCAGCTGTTTCTTCTGCCTGGAATGTTCTTTCTACCCTCCCTCCTCCTGGCTGGCCACTCCTACTTGTCCATCAGGTCTCTGCTCAAATGTCACTTTCTCAGGGACGCCTATTCTTACGTCCACCATACTGCTCAGCTCCTCAGAATGTATACTGTTAAACCACGTGTACTTTTTCTTAAAAGCTCTTACCACCATAGCAATTTAATTCCTGTGTTATTATTTGATTAGTAATCATCTCCCTACTAGATTGCAAACTCCAAAAGGGTGCGACTGTGTCTAGCTTGTTTACCCCTAGGTGCCCCGGTGTATCTGGCAGTGTCTGGCATTGGAAGGCCGGTAATAGTTATTCTCTGACCTAAAAACTCTACACCTTCACTGTTGGCTTCCCTTCATGTCAGCGCCTCTGGGAAGGCTTCTGCATTTCTCCTACGTGCTCCCTCTTTGCTCCATGGATCTCTGTCCTTAACTCTATTACGCCACTTACCCATGTCAGAACCTCTTTACTCTCCTGCTAGCCTGTGGCCTCCTAAAGCTCGGTTCACCTTCATGCTCTCAGCATCAACACAAGTGCCGGGCACATAGTAGGTGCTAACACATGTTAGCTTGAGTGAATGAATAAATGGAAATGAATTATAAATAAGAAACGATTTATGTGTGCATATAGGTAGTTGAGAGTTTCTTACCATGGGGCAGTCTCTTAAATGCAGATGACTAATTGCAAGTTCTTTATGATAATTCAGTAATGAATCTCCCTTTGAGGGGACCTAAGACAGAAACACCTTATACTGAATTACCGTCAGCAGTGAACAGTGTTACCGAGAGGGTCTGGTGTAGCGTATGCATGTGTGGATGTGTATGTAATATCTCATATTTTTTTTAATTTCTAAAAAAACTTACAAAAATAAAGAAAATGTCAAAGCCTTTTAAAGGGCGCGATCACGCTGAGTAATACAACCCTTCCTTGATTTTTTACATTATTTCAGTATGAGATGTTTTTATGGCTCTTGCTAAAAATAAAAGACATTTCAGAGTTTCTCAGTAAATGAAGCGCTGCAGACTTTTCAGTTTTGTTGTTTCCCCTAAAATTAATATAATTAATTAAAATCCAATGTTAGTCTGATTTACAATCTGTGAGTCAATGAGTCACAGGATCTTATGCTAATAGAGCAGAGGAGCTTTCTGAGCTCTCAACGACACCCTGCATCCCAGGAAACTGCCAGGAAGAGCTAGGTGAGAGACAGACCCAGTGAGAAAGACCCTTCTCACCTGGCCGTACCAATAGTCATACTGTGTTTGGAATGGAAGAGGCTGAGAGTAATTTAGAAAGACAACTGCTTTTATCAAGTGTAAGAAATTAGTTTAACTGAATTTAAATGTAATTACAGGAGCAGCTGGTGAAGGCTAATTTCTGTTCAGTCTGGTTTCTCAGGAACCGCACCCCCATTCTGTTCCCTGGGAAAGGATGGAGTTCCAAGCCTTGCATCACTGATACCAACCCCTATAGGGCTGGGCTTGGCCTGGGGTCGGTGCTCAGAGCCACAGAGATCAGCCCTCTCCTGGCGCTTACCTCCTTTGGCTCCGCCCCCTTCCTTTGAAAGGAGACCCCCAGGTGTGAGTATCGTGTTGGCATTACTTTGGAAGACTCCAGTTCCTCCATGGAACAATCTGATGGGGAGTATTTTCTAGATGGCACCTGATCTAGCATCCAGGGCTCTTCTGGTTCAGGATGGTGGATTCCTGCACCATGAGGAAAATTAACTTCAAGAACCGTCAAGTTCTTAAATGTCTTCCGCTGGGGCCAAACTGCTCACGTACAGTCAACAACGGAAACCTTGAGCGGGAAGGTACTGTGCCTGCCAGTCCCGTGTTTCTTCTGTCACCCCACACGACATAACCCCACCTTGGACGAGGATCACCTTGGACGTGGAAGACCGTGCACGACAGGTTCAGCCTTGTCATTGACCTGCCTTTCTTAAACTATCAATCCGTCTAGAATGTGTAGGACCGCTCAGTCATGCACACCCCAGTGTACATGAACTTGTGGAACTAGGGATAGGAGAAGAGGTTTTCACAGATAGAAGGGAAGAAAGACAAGAGCGTTAGAAAACTGGGGAGGGGAAGCAAAAGAAGAAAGACGAATGAGGCAGGGGGGTCCCTAGGTAAACAGTCATTGCGGAGCTTGCCTGGGCCAGCCCCGCTCCTGAGCCTGGCTCAAGTCCTCCCCAGGGCGCTTGTGGGTGCCTGTGAAGTTGTCACAGCTTCCTGGGGTTCCTTGGGCTTCAGCTCTGAACTGGCAGCTCGGGCCGAGCCTGGGATCTCCTTTCTCACGGGCGACCGTCCTGGAGCCCCCGCAGGTCGGAGCGCTGTGCGGGGCTGCTTAGCCCGCACAAAGTACCCGGATGACAGTGTCCAACCTCAGGCCCGGGAGGCGCCCGCGGAAGTTGTAGAGCTCTTTGTTGCTTACGGCCTGGGTCCCCAACCTTGCAGCGTGGCGCCGCCTGGAGCGGCCTGAAACTGCCAAATCCCCGCCTGCTCCAGATACTGCTGACTTGCATCTGGGCGATTGTGCTTCCTAAGTAGAGCCATGGATGTTCATGTTCGATAAGCTCAGACTCAGTCCATCTTCGGCCTCCAAGCTATTCCATGTGAACCGAGAGGGTCTTTATCTCACATAACCTTTCTGGGGACAGTCACCGATCTCGTTGTTATGTGATGACTGTCAGGATCGGGCGAGCGTGGTCTGGGGAGAAGACAGAAGGTGCAGGGTAGAAACGGGGTCCTGTTAGGTTACACCTGCCCCCACCTCTGGGCTGCTGAACACCTGTTGGCCTGTCCCCAGGGCCTTCCTGTCCCTGGCCTTCCCCTGCCCGTCTGCTCCCCGCAGGTTGGGCAGGATGGGACAGCCCATTGGAATTCCACTTCCAAGGATCCACGGAGTCCCCTCATCCCGGACTTCCACCCGGCCCCAAAATGCAGGAAGGGAAACTAGATTACAGTGAGCGTGAGTGGCTAGTGGGCGGGGAGGAGAAGTCACAACCGCACAGTCTGTCTGCCGAGTGAGATGGGTGGAGGTGGGAAGGGGACGGAGCAGGAAGGACAGGGCGGACCGCAGAGAGGAATGCGAATGTTCCCCGTTTGCTTTAGCGCCTTTGTTTCTTTCCTGAGTCCGTGGTTGTCTCCTCAAGACTCTTCTCCTGTCCTCACAATGCACCAAAAAGTTCCTGGTGCTGCCAGGTCCACCGCCAGCCACCCTCAGGTGGCAGCTGACATGACCCAGAGCAAGGCTCTGAGCGCCAACACGAGCTGCCCTGCGGGTCCGGGGGGCCCCTCCCCACTTCATCCCACCCGATCTGTGCATTCGTCCTTCCTCAGTTTCCCTTCAGGGCGGGCTCTGCCCACTCTCTTCCCCGTGCCTGGGCTCCTCCCCGGGTTCAGGACGGGGCCACTCTCCCAACAGCGCACGCGTGGGGATGCTCAGGTGTGACGTGTGCCCTGCCGGGGCTGCAGGGACTCACTCTTGCACCCTGGCCCTCCTCGGAAGACTCCTCGCGCTCCTGCAGCTCTCTTGTCACCAGAATCCCATCTCTCCCCTGCCCCTTACAACTCTCGCTAGCCCCAAGCAGGACAATCCCCAAAGGGGACCTCAGATTGTCTCCATTTTTAGTATCATCCCTGGATTGATCAACACTCATACAGGTTCTTTACCTGAGGCCCCAAGTCAGCGTTTATCCTTCAGGAGCTTAAAGATATGTTTGCAACAACCAAAGAACTGATCTGATGGGACTTAGAATTGAGACTATTACCCTAAGCCCAGGTTCCCAATCTCATTCTCCAAGGTTTATTGCCTACAACTTGGAGTTCAGGTCAGATGAAATTCAGAATTCCTTTTATGGGGACTTGGCCATCCTTTTACTCTGCCATGATTTGCATATCACAGGGGGTTTCTCAAATTAATGGTGCGGGAGGCCCCAAAATGTATGTGAATGCTAATAAATGCTAATCAATCTGTGGGTGAAAATCCCATCGTAAACACCTGACACGCTGGGCCTTAGTCCCCTAACGGGAGGGGCTTGGTCTAAGTAGCTGAAAGATCCTCTTCCAGTTCTATGAACCTGATGCTATTTATAGCACCTGCCAGTCACTGAGAAGGAACCTGGCTTTTGAGGAGTGGTAAAAAGGAGTGTAGGTTTTTAATCTTGAAGGGCAATTTAGCTGTACAGGGGACCTTACCTGGTTCAAACCACAAGCCCTATTCCCAGGCCGGAGCAGCTAGCCAGCCTCTGTAGAATGCTTCTGTTATGACCTTAACTCCTGACCTCCTCTTTTCTAGGCTATTATTTTTATTAACATATACAATTGTTTTTCATTGTAAAGTCATTTTGTTCAACGTCTGCTAAAGCTATTCCTACAAGCATGCCTTGAATAAGCGGCGCACAAGAACACAGACAGTGGGGGGGAGGGGACAGAGTGGGGCACGGGGTGCGGGTGGAGCTACGAACTGCACAACCCCAGAGAGACCCCTCAGGGTCAGACCAAAGGTTCAGCAGGTAGATGAACTTCAAGTTCAGCCCTCAGAGGCCCGCAGGTGACCACCCCGCTGCAGAGCACTGCACAGGCGAGCCCTTTAGGACCAGTCGAGAAAGAGTTTTGTTTTCTGAGGATCAACTTGCAGCTCAGCCCACGTGAGAGCTGTTCACCGAGGTGTCTCGGCCAGGTGGTAGATTTCTCCTGTTGTCCTGGAACTTGGCTGGAAGCGGAAGATGACCCATGTCACCTGGCGCCCTGATAACGGAGAGCAAATTCCAGCAAAAAGTGCCCATGCCTAGGTTGGCCATTACCATGCCCAGCAGGCTGCTCACTGCCATCTGGCCACCTTAGAGAGATCACAGCCGCTCTGCTCCTCGCCCACCTGGCTTCAGCTGCCTCCCAACCGCAGTGACAGGGACAGCGTGGCCAACACTGGGCACAAACTGGGCTCTGATTTACCTGCTTTCCTGCTCCGGGGATTCTGGGACCAGGTCCCCTAATGCTGTTGTGCCCCAGTTTTCCACACACAGAATTGATGCCCCTGTCCCTTGGGGTAAACAGTCTTTCAACCTCATTTGGAAATATTGAAAAATTCAAAGCTCCAACGCATTTGTGGCATTCAGAGCACTAACGTTTGTCACAGAGGACTTCAGTAGAGATTTCCTAAGGCATAAAGTGTCGAAAATAATCACTACATATAGACGATGCCAGGGGAACGTGTGCACACCATGGGGACGTCTAGATGGTCTCATATTCTGATATAATGTTGCAAAGAGTAGGGCCAGGAAAAGATCATTCAGAGGCCTTGGGCAGCAAACAATCTGACATAATGTTGGCATGTTTCTTAAAAGGGGGTTTTTAACACGGCCAGGTAATGGCTTGTGATAGTCCTACAAATCTGAGCCCTCCGTTTATTGGTCTATTTGCACACTGGCTTATTTCATGAGTGGATTTACAAGAATATATGTGATAAAGTGCAAAAAAAAAATAGAGAGAGATCCATGCAAAATCAGAGATAGCACATTTAGAATAGCAGGAAAAATCTGGCATCATATACGTGGATCGTAGGGTTACTCAGAGAACACAGTTGAGTCACAAAGAACACGGATGCTTAAACTGGTTAGGGACAGATGATTTCTGAACACTCTCCTCCTCAGTAGTGTTGGTGACATTTCATCAACACCTGCATGAGCAAGGCGCTGGCTTTGCATGGGTCAGTGTGCTCTTGTTTTCAGGAAGCTCAGGGATTGGAGGCAACCCTGCTAAAGGGCTCCTTTGAGCCATATCCAAACGGGTTCTGACATAAATGATTGGGAGGAAAAGAAGACTGGAGTCAGCCTGTGACTTGTCTGAGGTCAGAGTCTGTCTGGGTGCAATGCAGGTGGGGTCGTGATGGCCAGGGACTCTCTCCCAGGTGATCTGTGCAATGGTCTCCTCCACTGCCACCCTTGTCTAAGCCCCGATTGCGGGCTGCCCTGCCTGTGCCCAGGTCTACTTGACTGGATGAGATCCCCATTCCCTTGCACATGTCTGCCTGGTCGCCCGCTCCTTCTTGGCTGGGTTTCTTCTCACACCCAGATGCACGGCGCAGTTGCTCTCTTGCTACATGCAGTTAATGCGCAGCTGGACTTGCGTCCTATTAGTGGGCTGGGGTAGGATGAGGAGAGAGCCAGGAGTGGGGAAACCTTTACCTTGCAAAGCCGAACACTTCTGTCTGTGACAAATGCAAACCTGGACAGTGTGACACTCGGACAACTGGCATAAAACCAGAATAGGGAAAATGGCTGGTCACTCCAGCAAGGAGGGGCATGCATGGTGTGAAGTATATGTTCCTTGTAGAACAACTCTGAGAATCAAAGTTAAACGTCTTACTGCTGTTGCATATCATGACCAAGACACCAGCGAAAATGCCTCCTTAGGACTTGGAGTGCCCACCGTTGCGCTATTTTGATTGTATGGACACATCACCATCTGTTGGATGGGAACTCAGCTTTGGTCAGTCACTGAGAAGGTGGGTAAACCCTTTCAATGATGGAGGCTGGCTTAATCCATTTTCCAACAATCTCAGTTTCTAAAATTATTATTATTATTATTATTACTATTATTATTCTGGAAATAAATCACTGCTTGTTTTGAAGGAGGAGAGGTAGATGGAATCTAAAAGAAGGTAGGACAAAGATTGACAGAGGCCAGGGGATGATTGACAAGAAAAGTGTATGAACCTCTCAAAGGTTAAGTGATTCTGCTTATATTAAAACATAAACTGCAGATTAGTGCTGGGGCTTGGGCATTTGGCTACAGCAAACATTTGGAAAAAGCATCGGCCAAAGCAGCCACTGAAGGAGCACATAGTGCATTTCTGTGCTGAAAAATGTTGATGTGAGGTAGCTCGGCAAATGCTATAGCATAGGTTTGGAGTAGGAGAGCCAAAGACTCCTGCTGCCAGGGCAGATCCTGGAGGGTTAGTCCAGAGTCTTGCACGGCCCTTAAATGTGGTGGTGCTGCTGCTATTGCTATTTGGGGGGCCACAGAGAAGGTAGCCAAGGGCCTGGTATGGTCTCTAATAGTTCCCAGCACACTGGCTTGGGATGCAGGCTTTGGGTTCCAAGGGTGGACGTCTCCATAGCTGGCCATCTGGTTAATGCTCATCACTCCAGTGTGGGATGCAGACAGAGAACATACTCGGAAGCAGAATCGATAATCTGGCAGAGAGGAAGGAGTTCACAGCTTTACAAATGAGCTCCTTGGCATTAATTAATTTATTCATTAATTCCATGATAATTTATTAAGGGTATATTATATGACAAGCAATGTGAAAAGCTTGGTTGGAAGACGGATTGGTTATAAAGACCTATAAAGATATAACCCCTTCCTCTCTTTGAAACCCACACTGGGGAAGCCACATAGACATCTAATTAGAATACAACATTACTATAATTGGCCGGGCGCGGTGGCTCACGCCTGTAATCCTAGCACTCTGGGAGGCCGAGGCGGGTGGATCGCTCAAGGTCAGGAGTTCGAGACCAGCCTGACCAACAGTGAGACCCCGTCTCTACTAAAAATAGAAAGAAATTATCTGGCCAACTAAAATATATACAGAAAAAATTAGCCGGGCATGGTGGCGCATGGCTGTAGTCCCAGCTACTCGGGAGGCTGAGGCAGTAGGATTGCTTAAGCCCAGGAGTTTGAGGTTGCTGTGAGCTAGGCTGACGCCACGGCACTCACTCTAGCCAGGGCAACAAAGTGACACTCTGTCTCAAAAAAAAAAAAAAAAAAAAACAAAAAAAAAACATTACTATAATAAATACAGTTTTTGTAGGTGCATACAGAGTATTATGGGACTACAGAGGCATATGCAATTATCTGAGGAATTCTATTAAGGCTTCACAGAGGAAATGGGCTGAGTCTTGAAGGGTTCCTGGGAATTTTGAAAGGAACAGGAAAAGCAGAGTGACAGTCTTTAAAATCAGACAAACCACCATTCTAGCTCTAGATGTAATCATGTAAACCTGTGTTCATTATGTAGCCTGGGAAGGCCTCTGTTTCTCCATCTGCAAAATGGAAATAACAATGTCCACCTTGCAGAACTGTAACAAGAGTTATAGATAATCTGTGTTCAGTGTTTGGCAAAGGAATGGGCACAAAATAAGCGGTGGCTTTATTGACTTCACCAGCTGGGGCTGTGAAGATGGACATTTCAGATGGAGGATGCACCACGTGTAAAAACAGAGACATGTGAAAAGAAACAGGATGATTTGGAAACATAAAGGAGTTAGCTGTGTTGGGCAGGTAGGCCTTGGGACAGGGAAATAATAGATGAGGCTGGACAGGTCAACTGGGGTCCTTTACAATGGGCCAGTACTGTCTTCGGTGAAGAGAAGGCAGAATCTTTCAGGCTTACCCAAAATGGCTCTGCCCAAAGGCTCTCTGCCAGGCTGCTTTGCTGGGTGGCTTCAGCTCACTTCTCCTCCTTTTTCCTTCTCCTCTCCCTTTCTCCGTCCACCATACTCTGAGAGCCACCCCACCACCTCCATGAAGCTCCTATCTTCAGTTGAATCATATAACACCCCTCCTGTTTCTTCAGCAGCCATTGAAAGCCATGCCTGTCACTTCTTCAGGTGCATTCTGCTCTAAGAATACCCAACATGCAAACAAAGAAGCAACAGAGAAATCTTGACCATACCAAGGATTCACTGCTCTCCCGACTTCAGTCTCTTCAGGAGTTAATTGGAAATAATAATAGTATCAACCTCGTAAGATTAAATGAGATAATATGTGAAGCACGTACTAAGTGCTCAAACATGTTAGCTGTTGTTTTTTTATCACTATTATTATAATTGGCTTTATAAAATAATTTACCATTCCAAAAAGTGCTTCCTATTAATACATACAAAGTATGAAAGAACCCCTTCACGGACACAAAATTTACCTACAACTTTTCAGGCAGATATAGTCCACATAGAAGAAAGCACAAACATATGGGAGCCATGCAATTTAATCATCACCTAATTAGCCAAACTATTTAAAATAGGCCTCGCAATGATGATGAAAACATTCTCACTTCTAAATGCCGGAGGCTGAATCTTCCCACAATTCTCTCCCTTGGAAAACTGTGAGCGGAGTGACTCTTGGCTCCCTGCGTAAGCTTCCTGTCACATTCAGACCTCATCAGTTCTAGTCACTTCCTTTCTTTGTCATTAGATGAGGCAAGGACTCCTCCTGCCATCTTTCCTCATCCCACCATGTGTCCCCTGGTGGCGATTGCTCTTTTTGTGGATGGGTGTGCCTCGGAGAGTAATAATACGAGCTAATGTTTATTATTAAGACTGACTCCATGGCAGAGACTGTTGAAGCATTTCACATCCAAGTCTCCCAACAACCTATGAGATTAACACCATTGGTATCTCCACGTACCGGAAGGAACCAAAGTTCAGAGTGGTTGAGTAACCCACTCTATGTCTCCGGGCTGGTAGGTACGCAGCCAAGATCTGCTTCCAGCTTCCCGAAGAGTTAGCAAATCCAAGAGTGAGAACCTTAATAAAGAGACAGTTGCTATGAGCTAAGCCAGTTCTTACTTTCTGTCTCCCAGTTCCCCCAAAGCTTCCCCTCCGGAGTCTAGAACAAACCCTCTGCTCAGATAGCCCAGTAGCAAAATTATGGACACCCAAGCCAGTTAAATAAATGTTCACTAAAAGATTTCCTTAAAAAGATGACTGATAAAAATCTGTTATGATAAAAAAAAAAAAAAAGGCCTGAGAAACTTAAAACTGGAAGTAAAAGTGACTTTGAAGTCTTTGAAGGTGAATCAAAAAGGAAAAGTGCTGTAAATACAGGGAGTGCTTGCCAACTGAGACCAAAGCACAGGAAGGCCAGTGAAAAGTTCTCCAGGGGATTTGGGCACTCAATAAACAATTGGACTAGGTGATTTTGTGGGCCTTTCTAAACTCTAGTATGCCATTATTCAATGAGTAACTTAATTTTTAAATTCCCAGTTTGGATGCTTTCAGTTTCATGGAATAACTCACAGTAGAGCAACACAGTTTTGTGCTTCCATTGCCTCCTGAAGATTTCCACATCCGAATTCCACTGTGCCCCAATCTCTCTGCATCCAGAACCCAACACACTGGCTCCACCGCCCCCTTTTATCTGCACCCCTTCTCTCCATCCTCCTCACTGCCTCCCACCTCTTCAAGTTCCACATCCAGCTGGTCAATAAGTACCTTCAACAAGTACTATCAGCATCTAAAATGTCTTCCCTCTTTTCCAATCCCACTGCTGCCCAACTGGTATCAATATTTATTATGGGCTCAAGAGACAAAGATGAAAGTCATAGTCCCTCCCCTCAAATAGCGCACAGCCTGGTCAAGGAGGCAGGCATAGAAACACAGAACTCAAGGTGTTGTGGCAAAGAGCATATGGAAGTAAAACAAACGTGCAATAGATCAAGATGTGTTATATAAAGCACCTGCTAACCTCTCACCTAGACACAGAGGTCTCCTAACCCACATGCCTTCTCTACTGTAGCCCCGTCCAATCCATTCCTCACACTGCCAAGATAACAATCTCCCTCTTTTTATGTCACTTAGTGCTCCAGAGCTTTAGGTAGCTTACACTTGCCTCTGGGGAGGTCAGTGTTCAGAGAAGATGTTTGAATTATGGTATATAGAACTTGTGGCTGGAGCAATGGGAACTTATGAGCTTGTTCAGGGAAAGCATCAAGAGTAAGAAGAGAAATCATCAGAATGAACCCCTGGGAAAACAATGGCATTATAAGATAGGTAGAAGAGCTGGTGAGAGCCTCAAAAAGAATATTCACAGAGGTGGGATGGAAACCAAAATAGAGAAAGAAGATAAGGATTACAGTGTAATAAGAAGTCAGAAACAATCAATAGCATCAAATGCTTCAAAAAAAATTTAAGCAAGAAGAGAACTAAAGATGAACTATTGATTGTCTATTGATTTGGGAATTCTAAATAATTTAGTTGATGGGTAGGATTAGAAGTCAGGCTTCACTGGTTTGAGGTTTGAGTGTGAATAAGGAACAGGACGGACAGCAAGAAACCTAACTTCCCCTTTTCAGCAGGTCGGGAATGAAAGGGATGTATTTAGAGCAGTCTGTCTTGTATTCAATTTATCTGAGCCCTTAGCATTGGCTTTAAATGCTGAGAGCAGAGACTGTCTTGTTTCTCTTTAAATCTTTATCCCCATCTCAACCCAGGGTGACCAGCAGAGTGTGCAATATACATATGTGTTTGTTTAGGACAATGGCAATTTTTCCGTAATTGGCTCTTCTAAAATATTTGTAGGGGTTTGGAAATAGTTTCTTCCAACAGTGATTTCAAACATTGTTCATCAGGGTTTTTTTGTCCTATGAATTTGTATTCTCTAAAAAGAAACGGCTAACCAAGTAGATAAGGATAGACTTTTACAGATTCACATTTGAGTTATCACAGATTCTGAACTTATCGTGGCCCAAATTAAGATACGTTTTTGTAATTTTGGCAGTCCGTGAACCGGCAATGGAAGTCAGTAAGAAAACAGGATTTGCATTACCAACCTTAGCTCACAGCATCACAAAACAATTTATAAACCACTTTGATAGGAACTCCTATTACACCAAGCAAAGTCTCACAGGTGTGCCATATTGGGCCAGATATTGGAACTAACTTCAATTTCGATCCTATTTCCCAGCTCCTCTTACTAAACGTTTTCTTTAGTACATCAGGGTTATGACTCTTCCCAACACTAGACCCCACGCCCTCTCCATCGGCTGTGCACACAAAACCATTTGCAACCCGTCACGGTAAGAAGATTGCACGCATGCTTTCTGCCCAGAGGAAATGATAAATCTCCTATGAAGACATCAAAGTCTCCCTTCCTGGCCTCCCCGAGATCTCGTCTCCAGCAGCTCTCCCTCGGGTTAGCCCAAGAATGTTCTGGAAGTCTCTTTAGTCCTGATCCTGGCACCGAAGGACGTGAAGTCTTCACCAAATCCCAAGCAAGCACCGAGTCCCCCTAGCAGGCCTGAACCTTGCCAGATTTTTCCAACACTCCCTAAGCCTTTCCATGACGGAGGGCTCACTCTGCCTGCCCAGAGCCGGAGCCCGGCGAGCCCGGTCGGCTCTGTTGGGACCTGGCAGGCCGTGCCCGGGTACCGGGCGCCCGGTCCGCCTGGCGGTGCCAGCAGCCGGTCTGTGCACACAGGCCCCGGCGCTGGCACGTCCGCCTCCCTCTGGGGCACCGCGAGGCAGAAAGCAAACACTCAACCAGACCCCGCATCAGCAAGTCCCATCACTCACGGACAGAGAGGACGCAGAGGAGCCGCTCTGGGGACCCAGCGGGACCCCCGACCACAGCGCCCTCTCCCGCCTGCAGGCTGCAGTGCAGGCTTCGGGCACCTCCGCGCATCCGCAAGGTCCCGCCAGAACGCGCAAGGCCAGACCTCCTTGGCCAGAAAGTCATCTTGCACGTCTCTTTCAGGTCACAAATGCTGCCTTTTTGCTCTGAAACGTGGGTTAACTCCGCACCAGAGAACCTCAGCAAGCACTAAGGGTTCTAATCATGCCAAATTCCTTATTTAGCCACATAGTCTTGGGAAAAGAAGTGTAAAGAAACTCGTGATCCACGCTGAGCCTCTTCAGTGGGTGCTGGATTTTTAACTGACATATATAAAAAAAGGTAATTACTTGAATCCATTGAAACCTAAAGTGGCTCTGCTCCTGCTTCCTCTCCGCCAAAGAGGCACTTAGTCATTTCTTCTCTTGTCCATCAAAACAGGCACTCGCATCCAAGACGTTGCCCAACTCAAATCCTGTAATTCCCTCTAAGTCTATCATAACCTTCCAAAATAAGCTTGTTAGTTTAAAATAGCCTTGTAAATAGCACTCACCAACTCACACAGAGCAAATAGTGATTTATACCTGGAAAAAAAAAAAGGAGCCAATGTCAGCATCTGGCTCATCCTAGAGGAGAAAATGATGTATTTATGGGCTACTGTTTTGGTACTATTTACTTTAAAGTATAAATTTTTATATTTTATTACAAGAATGAAACATGACATTTGGGGAAAATGTAGAAAATACAGCTAAGTGACCAAATAAAAATAAAATGAGCTATAATTCCATGATGGAGGGGTAACTTGGGCTCACATTCTTCCGGGTCACTCTTTCGTTCTCTCTTTCTCAAGGTCATCCTCAAAATGGGATCATAGCGCTCGTGATCCTTATTTGCGAGGTCATTTTGGAGAGTGAAATCTGTGTCAAGAAATAACTCTGAGCACACTGGACAGTTTTAGCCACTGAAACCCAACCAGCCTTGTGGAGTGTCAGGACATGCTCACTGGGTTCAAACCACAATAGCTTCATTGGTGCTCGACCACATTTTAATTCCATGTCATCGCTCTGGGCACTGGGAGGGAGGAGGAATGGGGGAGCCAGGAGGACTTACTGTAAGTCAACATGTTTGTTGATCCTGGACCAGTAGCCGAGCCAGAGGACAGAGGCAGCCTTGCAGGGCAGACAGACAAAGAGCGGGAAGATTGTGCTCCAACAAGGAAGGGCAGGCGCCATGTGGCTCTTTCTCCAGGGGACAAACCCTGGGAAGTCTTTCTGTCTGCAGAGAGTACAGTGGTCAGTGCCCTGTGCTCCGCAAGGCTTTGGGTCTGTCAGAAGAGCGCCCTCTCCCAGTTGCAGACTTGTTTATTTGTCATTTAACCAAAGGCATTAGGGCTCCTTTCAGAAACATTTGGTCAGGGGCCAATTATTGGAGCATATACAGTGGAGAAAGGAGGTCAATTTAAAGAAAGTTTAGATAAAACAACAGCAGCAACAACAAAGCAGCCTCTTCACGGGGCAAAGATGTGGGTGCAGTGTTTCTAGGGAAGGGACACTGACCCCATTCCCTTGAATGTGGACAAAGAAGCTCACCAAACCCAGTCATTCAGAAGCATGAAAGAGGCCCTCATGCCTCTGCATCCTGGCCAGGGACCAAAGACTCCATCAGCTTTGACACAATCAGTCCTATTAATATGAAGAGGCCTCAGGATTGGAGCAAATTCTTTTGGGCAGCCAACTTGCCTCAAATGATCTGCCAAAGCCTATCCAAGTGTTGTTTGCACTCTTGCTGGAAAATATCAATACTTTAGGGGGGAAAAAAGGAAGAAAATGGAGCTCACAATTTCTGAGCTCTTGCTAACTACAGAGCATTCCATGTTACCATGTTTAATCTTCATAATGGCCTCAGTATTATTGTTCTTGCTTCACAAAAGAGAAAGCTGAGCTTCAGATTGTTTAAGTGATCTGCCCAGGGTCCCCCAAGAAAGTGTCAGAGTTAGCATGCAAAGCCCCACGCATTGGCTCCACAACTCATGTTCTTAACCTCTGTGCTATTCTGGTCCCAATCCCCTTTCTAGGGTTCTTTGTTTGGTGTTGATCTTTTTCTCCTTTTCATCAGAAGAGTGATGAGTTTTTATAGGTGATTATAATGAATGGGGAATCTTAGTTTTTCATAGTCTTACACTTCCCGCAAGGAGAAACCAGAAGTTGGGATGGGGGTGACCTTCACGTAGATGCAACCTTTTGTATACATCTGTTGTAGCTTGATTAACAAGGAAGTGCATCGCATGCCAACTGTTTAACATTTAATATTTATCTAACACTTAGCCAGTCCTCCAAAGACAGACACAAATGGAGAGTCAAGAATAAAAAGGCCGGAAAGAGAATGTGAGGGGAGTGGATGAGCCATCCAAGGTTTGAGAGAGAAGATAAAGTCTGTTGTCCTTCTCATTCTTAAATACTGTTCTTCCCATGCCAAAAGTATTGCCAAGTAATGCTGGTGCCCTTCAAGTAAAAGAGCAATGCTTCCCTGGGCAGAGAGCTGGCCACAGAGCACACTGGGGGACCCCTGTCCGCAGGACACAGATTCCAAGTGTGGTTTTCCAGGGGTGGGACCAATGGCTCTGGGCCATCTGTGCTCTCTGCACCAGACCCCACAAGGTTTCACCGTGACAGCTGAGCGGGGCTAAGATTGCAGCCTTCAGCACTCTGGAAAAAAACAGCTGCTGTGGTTCCTTTGCTGGCTGGCCTGGTCTCCATTGGCCAGGGGGACATTAAGGTCTTTGTTATCCACGAGGCAGTTGGAATCTCTGTCCATTTAAGGAAGGAAGCAGCAGGGCAGTCCAGCCCTGGCTGTGCCATTGATGAGTGACTCACTCATTTCTGCCACGTGAACTGTGGATGAACCCAGGCCCTTCCTCAGACGTGGTCTACAGCCTGCGCCCGATTAAACCTAATGGATTCCTGAGGAGTATGTGCGGTCTATAGATTAAGTCGAATTAAGCCCCGTGCACCATAAACCACGCTCTCTGTTTGTTTTGATAACATTAGAGAATAGGAAGGAAAACAGTTCAGATCTGGGAAAAGAGCAAGAACGCAGCCACATTGGTTTACCCCAAAGGGAATCCAAGCCAGCACTTGCCTGGAGCCCTGGAGGGCAGAGAGTCTCATCCCAGGGGTACACTGGGCCGTGAAAGGCTGAGAAATGGCACAGAGGATAGCACAGTCCTTGGAGCACTGGATTCAATCCCCACTCTGCTACTTACTAGCCATGCAGCCTGGGGTAGCTAACTAATGTCTCCCAGCCTCAGTTTCTTCGCCTGCAAAATGGCCCATCCCTACTTCATAGAGTCGGCATGAGATTAAAATGAAGTGGTCAGCACAGTTCACAGCAAGGGTGCATAGCAGGCACTAATAAAAGATAGGAATATGCATAGTATTTATGTACATGTGCACACACATATGCACAATACATACCCATGTGTTTCTACATACACATACATCTGTATATGTATGTGCATATAGACACACACCGATGCATTGCACATATAGGTGTTTATATATGTACTATTTATGTGTATGTATAGATGTACATAAGTGTGTATATACACATAAAATTATATACCAGCCTTTATATATTAATATATATTGGGCCACAAAGTTGCAGAGAGCCTAGGCGGGGTCGGCAGAGGGGACACAGTGGAGGGGAAGCTGTGGGCAGAGGAAGGGGTGCGACCGCCAGCGCCCGAGCCTCCCAGGGTTACGAAAAGTGCTCCCCCTTCGCGGCTGTGGGGTCTGAGGCGGGGAAGCCGGTGTTCATCAGGTGAGCCCCTTATCACAGAAGGGCTGTGCCTCTACATTGTGTTTGCCGTTTCTATAAACAGAAACTAGAGGCCATAACTGCTGCCAAGATTTTTAAAGGGGAGAATCCACCGGGAACCAGTAGCTAAAGTGCCACAAGGAACAACATCCGTCAGTCACACCTGTGTCCTCCAAGTTGCTGGGAGAAGAAAGGATCAGACAGCGGCTGGAGCTTGACAGGGGAGGTGGCTCCATGCAGGCCCGGGGACAGCCACCGGCTGAGGAACAAATGCCTCTGTGACTGATGCCTGCTTCTCTCGGCCTTCCTGTCTCTGCCCGGGGAGTTCCCAGGCCCTCAGGAGGGAAGCAACTCAAGTCCCAGCAGCCGAAGGGAGGACGAGCAGGGTGTTTTTTTTTCTCTAGCAAAATGACCCTGCCCCAACCATGCCACTAGCAATCTCGTCTCCACAACATGACATAGGACATATTTCTCTATGCAGCAATTCTCAGGGGCTTCTCTGTTGTGTTTTCACTTTCCTCTGCTCTTATCTTGATCTGTCGAAAGAGTAGGCCCCAGGAGCATGACGCCCAGGAGGAAGGGACAGGATGAGCAGACGGGAGATCTGGGTTCTGGTGGCAACTCTGCTCTCACTCAGGAAAGGATTTTCAGACCCCTTAGCTCCAGTGACTCTGAATTTGCTAATTTGATGATGAAGACAACAAGCTCCGTAAACCTCCCAGTGCTCTTGTGAGGATCCAGTATGATCATCTGTGTGTGTGTGTGTGTGTGTGTGTGTGTGTATGCTTTGTGGGGCTTTGGAAATCAGCACAACATTGCACACGTGCACCTCTTTCAGAGATTTGCACCCCACAAGCACTCCAGCAAGCTGGCTCCTATTTTTGCTGCTAACATAGAAGCAACGTTAAAACGCACAAAAGCAGCACATCTCAGGCCTGTGACAGTCAGGCTAGGATTGCTGTGGCAGCAGCCTGGGGTCCCTCAGTGTCCTCCTGGAGGAGGGATTCGCAGCCTTTGGGCCAGGACACCGGTGGGCAGGAGGATCTCGTCATTAGGGGATGAGTGACTACGGAAATTCTCAAAAGGTTTTCCACATCAATTTTGTGTTGAGTTTTAAATTTGAACGATTCCAAAAAGATCTGGAGTTTGAATGTGGGCTGGATGTTGGTAGCAAGAATGTCCAATAATACATGTTCTTACATAATGTCAAAGTCTATGCCACGAAGCACTGTCAACAGCACGTGGGCAGCTGCCGGTGGGAGAGGAGTTCGGGAAGCAGCACAGCGCGGCTCTGCGCCAGGAGCCCCGGAAAGGAGGGCGCTGGGCTCGCTCAGGCACCCGAACCTCTGCGCTTCCCTCCTCCACATCTGGTTACGAGACATGTCCCAGGGAGGATGTTCCTCTCCCTCTGGTCGATAGTTCTTTCTTAGCCAAATAATCAAAATAAAATAAATCAATGCATGGACTTTTTTTTTTTTTTCTGCCTTTGCTTTCCAATCACCGAGTTAGGGAAATGGACCCATCTCTTCCTACTCCTTTTGTCAGCGCTGGGACTTCAGAACCCTTCCTCTCGCCCCTCGTCACCCAGCGGTGGCGCTGACCCTGCCCTCCAAGGAAGAGCCCTTGGCGGGGCGGCTCCAGCGAGGCTGGAATGCAGCAGGGGCCGGTCCCAGGAGACTGGGTGCCTACTGACCGCTCCTGCCAATTGTCTGGGAGCAGAAGCACAAAGTGCTGACTGTGAGAGGTGCCTATCAGGCCACGCCGATCGGTCAGGGGACAACAGTGTGTGCCTTTGTGATCTGAAGGCTGGATGTGGCAGGGGCGGGGACGAGCTGGCAGGAGAAATCTTTCCAGCCTGGCGGACGGACAGTTGGGGCAGCTGGGGAATGTCCCGGGTAAGTGCCCGTCTCTCAGCCCGCCCCACCCCAGGTAATTTGCTTCATTGAGATTCTCTGTGAAATTAAAGGGAGAGGCCAGAGGGAGAACGTGAGAAGCAGCAACTCGGTAGACAAAAATGCAACGCTGTCTCGCCTGCGTCGCTGTACTTGTTGAGCAGAAGAGAGAAGCTACAGCCAGCCAGCAAGAAAAAAAGAAAAGAGGAGCTCTTATTTCTTAACTTGTTCATCTCTCATTATCAAAAGAGTTTCTGTGCTCCCGGTGCTGTTTCCCAGGAAAACAGCAATGCTGAAGGAACTCGATGTCACTTAATGGACAGGGTGAGATACTCCTGACACATCCGGCTTTGAGGGGGAAGGTCTGAGGATCTGTCTCGGATCCAGACCTTTCCCCAGGCTCCCCAGACGGCCATGGGTCCACCCCATCGTCTTGGATTGTAACGAGCAGGAACAAGCTTGCAAGTCGGGGAACCACAGAATTAAAGAACGCTCAAATTTGCAATTCCAGGTCTAGCGAGGAGAACTCGTCTAGGAAAGGGTGGCTGAGTCTCTCCTTGGACCCATCAATACGTCACCCAGGCCGCTGCCCAGGCTGGCTCAGACTTACAACCCCAGAGCTGCAGCTGAGCCTTTCTGGGGCCCCTTGCCCTGGTCTGGGGGTGCTGTTTATCTTGTAAGCTAAGCCCCTCTAAATGTCAGACTCCCCCAGAGCAGCAACTGTGTCTTAAGCATTTTTAAGTTTCCCCAAGTTCTGAGCTCAGAGCCCTGTAAATGACCGACACTCAAAACGTATGTTATTTAATAACTGAAAAATACAGACACAGCCTCCTCGCTGCTGTCCTGCGCATCTTGCACAACACCGTGGTGTGACTGAGCGAGTGAAAACTAAATAGGATACTGGGAAATAGTTAAAAGAATCCAGAGTCCTTTAACTAGTGCCCAGGGTTCTTAGGGTTTTCCTGTGGATTGAGGTGCTAATGCTGCAATGTGAAAATGGTGGCAGGCCCAGTGCTGGGAAAAGCAGGTTTGGCCTGAGGACGAGGAAGGGGAAGGAGGAGAAATCATGTCTCCCCTGGGGATAAGGCCCAGCCAGGGAAGCACCATCTCCTCTGGTGCCCAGGCTGGAGGAAGAGCTCACCAGGCATCTGAGGTCCAGGGCTCCCTACGCTGTAGCCAAAGAAGGAAAGAAGGCGCCTCCCCAGCTCCCAGCAGGTTGGGAAGAGGGAGCATCACTCTGCCCAGATACAGAGAGGAGCCCGAATGGCTGCACTGCTTACCCGGTGGCCTCCTGTCTGCAGGCGCTGGCGGTAGGACCCCCGGTTTGTGTAGAGAGGAGACAACAGAGAGCTGCTGTTGTTTCCTGGGATGCTCTGGAACCTCCAGGCCGGCAGCAGGGAAATACCTGTGCGCTGTCACCAGCCTGCTCTCCTTCCGTTCCCCCTCCCGCTCCCGGGTTCCAGGCAGCCGGCAGCAGTCCCTGCCCAGCCCACAGCGAGAGGGACCACGCAGGGGCAGGAAGGCTCTGCTTCGAACCAAAGGCAGAAATGCTGCCCAGGAGGCCCCTGCGGGTAATGGGAGGTGAGTGCTCCCACCTGTCCTCTCTTTGCTTCTTCTGACCCCACCCTTTGAAAGGGAAGGGGCGGCGTTTAAAGAGCAGGTGGGAAAGTAGCAAGGACTCGCTTCTGAGCATCAAAGTTGGAAATTAACCCCTGGAACTATAACGGTTATTCTGGATTACCCTGTATCCCCGTCCCCTGACACCAGTGTCACATGCACACACACACATGCACACACACGTACACACACAGTTAATTCGCTGCAAAGCAGAGTGTCTTCCCTCAGACACATCAAGACTGAGACTTAGAGGAGAGCTCTCCGAACAGCCAGGAAGAGCCAGGGGCCTGAAGTCTCATTAAAACTTGATGCTGCAGAGAATGCAATTCTTTCCATTGATTCCCTTAAACTCTCAAACCTGTGGCCCAGCCTCACCTCCAAGGCCCGGGAGCGTCTTCCCAGCTGTTTCGCATCAGATCAGCAATGCCTCGCACTGCGCAAATCAGACGATTGGGAAAAGCCCAGATAATGTGGGAATTATTGGAATATTGAAGCCAGCGTGTTTACACAAGTATAGGGGGAAGGGAGATTAACATTCCTGAATCCTCAGTTCCCACGAAATGTCACACTCTCCCCCAAATGGCCCCGTGGTGCTGAATAGCGAGGTGGCAGCCAGAGGTTCCCTCGCCTGCATCCGGCCACACTGAAGCTCGGGCAGGAGAGCAGAGTGGCGTGGGGGAGTCTGGCTGTGAAATGAGCTGTTGTTCCAGCTTCTAACCCAGCGAGGGGGAAGGTGCGAGAACCGGGGAGGGCTGCGGTCAAGGCTGCACTTGGAGCACTGCCCTCCCCGCCTCCCCACCCGCCCGTGTGACACAGGGACACACATGACCTGCCACCTGGGCTGGGAGACCGAAGCACCGCTCCAGCCTGGCCTCCAGAACAGCGCCCTGCCCAGACAGCAATGGCGTCTCCTTGCTCAGCAGCAGCTCACGGGGGCGTTACTGGCTCTTTCTTTCCAAGCCACTGGGGCACCCACTCTCGTGCTCCTGTGACAGCTCAGGGCAAGGGGGAAAATGACAAGCGTGCATGGACTCAGGGATCACAGAGTTTCTCATAGAGAGAAGAGACACAACACTGGGGACAATGAAGCTGAGTCCCAGCGTAAACACAAACCAGTGTGAGTGCATCATCAGTAGCCCGGGTGGAAAGTGCAAAAAGCCCGGTGGCCAGCGCTTCCGAGTCTCCCGGGACAGCCCTGATCTCAGATATTCTGTTCCCATGAGCCACTGAAACGTCCCAGTGTTTCCGATATTTAGAAGCACCTAACCCCGTCTCTGAGGTTGCCTGTCGCTTCTGGAAACCACGTGAAATCATTTTTCAGAGCGAGACTATTCTAATTTGGAGACCGGGGTCACCAAGGGCAGTAAGAGTGAACTTTTATCTGTGGCGGCCAGAGAATTCCCCTAGAGGAGGAGGACAAGGGGTTGAGTGTTAGCTGAGGACTTGCAAATGATGGGGTCTCTGGGCAGGGACGGTGATGGGGGCCAGGGGCTGAAGCCTGAGGGCGAGAGCGTGTCCCTGAGGCCACCTAGAGGCAGGGGGTTGTGGCACAGGAGGGGGTGGAGGCTGAAGAGCTTGGGGAGCTTGGTGTGAACGGATGACATGGGCCCTCAAACACCCCGCCTAGTGGTGCGGACGCCATGTTTTGTGCCGGCATTGCCTAGATGGTGTCTGGAAAACACAGTGTGTTCCCAGATGTTAACAGATGTTCCATGGGGTGGAGGGACTGGATCCCATCCTCCCCCTTCTTGTGGGTCTGGACTCCCAAGCCTGGTTTTGGGCTGGTTCAGTCGGCGCAAGGGATTGAGAGAGGAAGAGACCAGTGTACGCATTGCCCGGGCTCCCTGCTGCACGTGTGTCTGCCAGTGGCTGTCCCTTAGGGCTTCAGTCAGGCGCTGCCTCTCCAAGCCCATCCCTGACCTGGGCTCTGTTCTCTTCCCCTCTCCCAGAGCCCCAGGTGGCAGCAGCTTCCCTCTCGTGATAGCCCCTGGGCGCTTCATCCTCCCCTTGCTGGTTTTCCTGACGTGTTTACACTCCGTCAACGGTCCCCACGATCAGTCCTTGCAACGAGCCGTCTGTTTCCTGCCAGGATCCCAGGCAAGGAAATTTGGGGGACATGCTTAAAAATTTGCAATGCTTATTGGCATCGTAAGGCTCCAAAAAGTCCTGCAGTCAAGAGACCCTTTAATTTTATTTGGCCCACAAAAACTTTTTTTTTTTATGGAATGCCTAGTAATCCTTACAGGGTGTGAGAAAATGCTGCTATAAATTAATGGTTATTTGAAGGGGGGAGGGTGACAGGCACAAAGCAAGGCTCTAAGAAAAGTAATTTTCCCAGTAGGAAGGATGGATTGGGAAGGACAGAAACGGGGACATCGGAGAGGAGCGTAGGTAATAGTCTCAGCATGAAGGTGTGGTCTCAGTCATGGGAAGGAGGGGACATGAACATGCTCCACTGGGTCCCATGACCAGTCCCATGGAGCTGGGCAGCTCCTGTCACCTCCAGCAAGAATGGTGCCTCTGTCAATGGTGAGTGCTGCCAGGATTCAGGGCCCGTATCCTCTTTAAATTATTTTTTATTGTAAAATTTTATTTTATTAGAGTTTTTATTAGGAACACTCAGAAAATACTAGCTACTACCCAAAAAGTTGCCAAGGCCCAGAAGTAGAATGAAATCTGCCCATTATGTACATGCAACTCTTTCTCCCCAGGGGTTGCACAAGTCAAAAATAGAAGCAGTTTTGGTGAGAAAACTGCAGATTTTTACAACTGTGATGACATATTATTAAAGAGGAATTAGGATGCTGAAGAGTACGCTTTGGAGGACAAGTAACAAGCCAGCCCTTGGTCTCGTGTTAATGTGGAACTGCCCTCTTCTCAAGAACCTCTGTGATTGAGGGCCTCGATTTGCGAGGTTTTGTGTCAGTAGGACTTTTGCCGTATTCCTGAATAACGCTATTACTCCTCTATGGTCCCAACTATCTACCAACTCTGTGGACCAAGATGGCCCCTGTACTTCTTCTTCTCCTTGCTTAGACATTGCATCGTGCCCGGGGAGAGTGTGCGGCCACTTCTGTCTTCCTGTGTTTACATTTCTGCTTAATATTTTTACCCTAATTGAACTTTCTCACAGCAATCCAGAGACAGAGCCGAGAACCCCAGGCCTCCAAATAGACCTGTCGTTAAGGTGGCGTGATCAATTTGCAATTACGTGCAACGAGGAAAGGAAGCATTAGCCTGGGGACCAGAGGACGGCAGGGCGTCTGCTCGGCAGGGCTGGAGTCGCAGAGGAGATTCTGGGACCCGGCCAGCACGGCCAGCAGCAAGAGTTCTTGGTCAGGACAGAAACAGGACAGAAGCCCTTTCTAAGTGGTTTGGCTCCGGTGGCTGACGGCCTTCCTGGAGAAGAGCGCGCGTGGGTTTTGAAGATGCGATGGCCATCTCCGATACCCAGGGGCAGTGGCGGGAAGGAGGGAGAGGGCCGACTCCCTGCAGCTCTGACGAGTGGACCTGGAACAAGTGGTCACAGTGACAGGGTACTATGCACTCTGGGTGATGATGGTGCGTTGGTGCAGTTTCATCAGGTGTAACAAATGTACCACTTTGGTGGGGGATGTCGATAACGGCGGAGGCTACGCACGTGTGGACACAAAGAACACGTGGGAAATCGCGGTGACCATAAAGCTGCTCTAAAAAATAACATCTATTTAAGAAATGATAGACTTGGGCTCAATTTTCACTGAGCTAAAGAAAACTCCTGGTATCTGGGGCAACTCTCAGAGAGTTGATAATAATAACAGTGCAGATCTGTCTGTTGCTGGGAGTGGATTATAAATCAATTCTACCCGTATCTCAATAGACCACAGCTCTATTGTCTTTTTTTTTTTGAAACAGGGTCTTGCTCTGTCGCCCCGGCTAGAGTGCCGAGGCATCATCATAGCTCACTGCAACCTCAAACTCCTGGGCTCAAGTGATCCTCCTGCCTCAGCCTCCTGAGTAGCTGGAACTACAGGTGCACACCACCACGCCCGGCTAATTTCTCTATTTTTTGTAAAGACAGGGTCTCACTCTTGCTCAGGCTGGTCTTGAACTCCTGGCCTCCAGCAATCTTCCCGCCTCAGCCTCCCAAAGTGCTAGGATTACAGGTATGAGCCACTGCACCCAGCCTAGAAATTCTTCTTAATTTTCCCAGGTGAAAAGAGGGTGGCTGTCTCCAGTGATCTCAAATGCATAGTATGGCCAATGCTAGAGAAGAAAACAAGATGCGTGTGCCCACTTGAAGAAAAGTCTTTTAGTACTTGCATGTGTTCAACATCTTTCCTTGACATGGACCTGTAGTGTGGTCTGCTTCATTTTTCTCAAGAAAATGATAGGTCAATTTCCAAATTCTAAATCTTCCTATGCAAAGGGACTGGGTGAAACCAAAACTCTGCTCTTCACAGACCTGACTGGGGGCTGGAAAGTGCCCCGGGGCTGGGGAGCTTCATGAATCAGCTCAGGGATATGATGTTGTTTGTTGTTTGGAATCATCAACTGCCACACGAATAAATCAGTCAAATATATATGATCATGCACAAACACACACACACTCCCTTTTTAAGAGAAGGAAGGATCTGTAAACAGACTTGTAGAGCTCTTCTTGGCTACTACAGACCATAGACTGTATTGACCAGGTACAGATGGCAAAGGAAAGTAGAGATTTAGTCCCCCACTAAAAAGCAATCTTCCTTGCAGACCTCCAGAGCATGACGGCTGAGATGACACACGTTAGATGGCTGCTTAGAACTTGGGATTATTTGAGGGGGGACATGGATTAGACAGCCTCCCATCAACTCTTCCAGTCTTAAGATGTCATGAGACTCCTCCATCCCATCCCACCCACCCCGCATCTGCAGAATCAGCGAGAAGAAAGCAAGCCCTTGAGTTATGGAGAAATGGTCCCAAGGAAACTGGAGTCAGCAACAACATAACGCTGGAACAGAGGACTGGGCAGGTGGTCTTCATGCCTTTCACATCAAAAGTCAACACATCTGAAAACTCATTCATCTTCAGGGGAAAACCTAACTTCTGGATACGGATGTTGAGGCTTATAGGCTAGAGAGATTGCTAAAAGTTGAAGGGTGAACAAGTATCCCAGCCAGAAAGAAAAGACAGGTGCTCTGACTAAGGCTGTGTCCCAGAGCCAAAACACCTACTCCAGTCAAGGCATCGGAAAACAAAACAGTGCGGCCGGTTGTTTTGCATCATGTAGGCACAACAAGCCAGGGGAGTCACCATTTGTTTTTCAACCGGATAAAGAGGCATCTACGTCTGCTAAACTCACCGCAAGGGCTTCCAGCAACTGACAGCCCGTCTCCCAGCCTGAGTTTCCATGTTCCTTCCAGGGGGCCAAACTGTAATTCAGCCAGGGGGGTGGCTGCTTGGAAGTCAAGACTCTGAAAACCAAGGGTTCCAGACTGTTTGCAGGGAGGAGTGGCTTTCGTTTTCCTGAGTCTTTGCAATCCTGGAGTGGTCTGGGGAGAGCGTGTATCTCCCTGGCTCGGCTGCGTGCCCGGCTGGGTAAGGACAAGACTGGAAGCTACTGCTGCTTTGGGGGACTGTGCGGAAAATATCTCACTGTTTCCTTTTATGAAGCCCGGAGTACCCCAGATACCTCCTTAGCAGGAAAGGTGGGCTAAGCATCCCGTGTCTCCCTGGCTGGCCCACGTCTCGGAAGGGGAAAACACCAGCAGAGACCTGATGTCCAGCTTGCCCAGAGCGACTCTGGGGAGGTTTCAGAATGCAGCAGCGAAAGAGTCTCTGCAGCCTCATTTGGCTGATGAGGAGGGACCGAGGAGGGGGGCCTCGTTCTACCCCATCAGAACCAAAGTTCTAAGGGAAGGAGGGAGAGGCCAGAGGTGCCCGGGCTTGTCCCCGTGCTCTGCCCTCTCTGTGGTCTGCCTCATCACCCAGGGGGCTCTGCAACCTCTGCACCGAGCCTGCCCGGGCTGCAGTCCACGCCCACAGGGAGATTCTACCTGGATTAAGTCACCAGCTTATAAGAGCTGTGCTGTCTGTTTTCGAGAGAAAAGCAAGCATGTGACAGAAGACACGGAGAACATGTCTCATAAACAGGATCGGAGGAAGGGCAAGAGGAGAGAGAATGGTGATTAGCTGCCTGAGTCTTGCCAATTATTGGATGCTCTGTTTATGTTTTCCACAAGTGATTTTCCATCCCTGCTGCAGTGGCCTGCGAGGGTCACCAGGACGATCCCTCGGGCACCGGGAAAAATACAGACCCAGACAGGAGCCGCGTCTGCCCGCGGGCCAGCCGGTGCCAAAATACCACTGATCCCGTTCCGACGTGGGGTTTTCCTCCCTTAGGTATTTGAAAACATGCTTGTTTCTCCTTTCCGTGCTGAACACGAGGACTTGGATGATGCCTGACAGGCCAACGTCTGTTTAAAATGGAACAATCTGGGTGCTTCTCTCCCTCCCGCCCCCCATCTGCTGAGACCCTGTCCTTGCCGGAAGCCACTACCCTTCAAGACACTTGCCTGGTTGACAGCAACATGAGAATATTGTCTCTTCCTTAAGGAAGCCTGCCTCGACTTCCCCAGATAAGCTTCCCCCAACTCAGTACACGTTTTCTTCATAGCACTTAATACAACTCTAATCAACCAGTTCATTAAGTTGTGTGTTTATCCATTGGCGTTTGCCTTGCCACTGGATTTCAGGCTTTTTAAGAGAAAGGCTCTGCCAACCCAGTCTATCTCCAGCTACAATAACAGAGCCTGGTACACAGTAGGTGCCCCGTGTTTACTTGTTGGACGAACGACTGAACAAATCAATGGCGTTATCTCCCAAGAGGACACCGTTACCCAGACAGAAAGAATGCAGGCCACAGCCCGTGGCTATTAGTCCACCCCAACGTCGTCTGCTGACGCTGAACAGCACAGAAAGAGCAAAAGCTCAGGAATCCTGCAGACCAGGGTTCAAACCCCAGTTCTGCCATTTACCACCTGTGTGATGCTGGGAGAGTTTTCACATCTCAGTCCCTCGGTTTCCTCATCTGGGAAGTGGGGAGAGTAATAGCACCGCGTCAATGACTTACTGCTTATAAGGGGCTTCGCACAGTATCTGGCACACAGCAGGTGGCAGATACACATCAGGTTCCGTGGAAGGTGCAGAAGGGAAGATAAACTGGACATTGGCAGTAATCGCAGAGGGTTTTGGCGAGAGAGGAGGCCCTTCTGGCTTAGCGTGCACGGCTCCTGCACGGACGGGGCCCGGCAGTGACAAGGACTGTGGCGACAGCACCCCACCTCCCCAGCCCAGCTAGAGGGGAACAAGCTCCTTTCAAGAGGTGAAACTGCGGTGATTTCTTTAAAAATATGCACGGCAGGGATACAGAGCAGAGGATGCTCATTCAATGAGGTTTGCAACATCCCAGAAGCAAACTCAGAAAGACAATGGTTAGTCTCCATGTCCAAAGCGCAGGGCTTGGTCTGGCCCCGACCTCTGGGGCCCCTCAGCCCTCTTCCTCCTAATCCTCGCTCTGGCTGGGCAGTCCCATCTCCAGTCTCAGGAGAGACAAGGGCAGGGGTGGTGGCATAGACAGAGAGGGAACAGGAAGAGAAGGGAAGCCGCGGGCAGACGGCAGGGAGCCCGGTGGTGGCCAAGCAAAGGCACGAGAGCTGGGGAGAAGTGTGCGGAGAGGACAGAGGGGACAGGTCTGCGGCTGGGGAGTGATGAGGGCTGGACGTGAGACCACGCAGCCGCCCTTTGAGCACGCCTGTTCCGTGTCCTGTCCCTAAAATAGGGCCGGGAGCCGCTGCCACAGTGAGAAAAGCTTCCCACTCCTTCACCCACTCGCTCCTTCGCTCCCTTGGCAGACATTTATCAAGTCTTCACTGCGTGCAGGCGACGTGCTGGGGACAGAATGGTGGCAGAGCAGACAGTCCACGGCCGCCAGAGAGTCTGGGGCGGGGCTCAGGGAGGGGGTCTCCATGTGACAGCAACGGCCACTAGAATCCCCAGCTGGCAAGTGCTAGGAAGGGAAGGGAGAAGGAACCGCCAAAGGGCATGGGTTGGGGAGTCCGACCCCAAACTCCCCTTTTTCCTTTTCTTGCGTGACTTTAGTGTCCTGAATGGGGGCGGGGGGAGCCCTCTTCCTCCCTGAGGAAGGAAAAAGAGCAGGGAACCAATGATCTGTGTCTGGATGCTGGCGATGTCTGGGCCTGAGACCCAGAACCGCTGGGCCGGGCTTGAGTGACAGGGGTCCGGGGCTGTGGCCCAGGAGCCTGGCGATCCCTGCTGGGTCCCGGCCTCCCCAGGTGGCAGTGCCCAGAGGAAGGCTGCTTCCCTGAGCACTCCCCGTACTGTCTCACCGAGTCCTTACGAAGGGCCCGGGGACCAGCGTTACATACGCCACGTCACAGAGTAGGACACTGAGACCAGACAGGGTGAGACCCTGGCGGAGGTTTCACAATTGCTAGGACAGGGAGGTGGAACCTGACTCAGGGGCCCAGTGGCCTCACCGCCCCGGGCACGCTGCCTCCCGACCGCCCTGGCCAGCCTGCCTGCCCTCCCCTGCAGCCACAGCCCTGTCCCGGGTGAGCCCGGGAGCAGAGGCCCGGGGACCCTTACAGGCAGGCTCCGGGGAGGCCCCAAGCACGGACTCGAATGCTGAGCACGCCTGGCCGGGGGCAGGGCTCTCCAGCCCCCTCCCCGCTCTTGGCAGCAACAAGTGGAGGCCCCCCTCCCCCGCCCATCACAGTAGCAGGGCGCAGCGGAGCAGCTGGCGAACACAGCCCCGAACACCTGTGTGCCAGCGATTGCAGCTGCGCGTGGGAAACGCGATCCGTCTGCAGCGCCTGTCACATGCCGCGTCCAGTTGTTGTACTCCGGGCAGGTTGGAAGAGGATCCACCGGAGAGAACTTTCCGGGGCAGAGTTGCAAAGCACAGGCACCCACCCTTCCCCTTCCCCTCACCCCCAGCGTTTTATTTGCTTCTCCTTTTTGGCACTCAGCGTTTCCTCGGGCGGAGTTTGCCTGTCACTAACTCGGAGCAGTGACGGTGCCGGGAGTCAGTGTCTCTGCACAGCGACGCACAGGACACAGCAGTAGTGAAGCCACTTGGCGAGCTCTGAGGGCTCTTCGTCTTCAAAATCGTGATTTAACTGCTGGCTCCGGGGGCTGCACATCTGGCTGGAACGTTTGTGGACCCCGGTCGGGTGGGTTACCTCCAAAACTGGGGGGCTGGGGGGACCCCAAGAGGCATGCTGTGGTTTCGGGTCAGCAGCTCCTGCCTGGTGGGGTTTTCTCAGCCCCCTGGCTGCGATGTGGTCCACTCCAAAGTCCTGGGCTCTCCACCCGCTTTGCAGAGACGTGTTCATTTCCTGCCAGATTCACCGTCAGGGCGCTGGTTGATGCTAACAATTAGCCCACATGCGGAAAAAGGGGAAGATGGGACACTTTACAGGTGCTAAGGAGGGTGCAAGGGAGAGACAAGACGAAAAGAACCAATTGCTTCTGGATATTAACTCGCAGAATGTCTTTCTCCAGAAGGAAAACAGGTTTTCACCCCCAACCAGCTGGGTGGCATTTGCCCTGATGGAGCAGACGAGAGAAAATAAAATCCCAAATGGCAGCACATAGCTCACATAGGCCCACCCATCCTGAATGCCACAAGCTCCATGAGCCTTCAAACTTCTTGGGGGATTGTCCCAGCCAGGGAATGGGAGGTTGTCATTGCCCATGACAGATACCCGGCTTATCCCACTTATCCACGCTTCACACGGAGGATCTTGTTGCCTCGTTCAGTCAACTAATACTTAATCCTCACTATAACCTCATGCAGTAGTTTCTGTTCTTATCCCCAGTTTACAGATGAAAAAACCAAGGTTCAGGAAATTAAGTAATTTGCAAAAGGTCATCCAAGTATTAAGTTGGCAGGGCAAGATCTGAGACAGGAACTGCGATCTGGGCCTCGACGTCAAAGAATGAGCTAGAACTCTGGTTGGTTCTCCACGTCGTCCTAAAATCCAGGTTTGGGTGGGGTAGGGGGACCAAGAGTAGGTAGACCCTCCACCCCTGATGTGCTTAAGGAGAGACTTCAGATTCACGTTTTCCAAAGTGCTTCTCGCTTCTCTCTCCTCGGCTGTTAATAAGAACAAAACAAAGTCAAATTCTAACTCCACATATGCGTTAAAAATTAGGTTTTGCTTTTGTCACGTTGCAAAATTCCGCAGCGGCTGCATCTGTTTGCCCCCTCGTTTCCCCTTCCTGCACGTCACCTCCGTCGTCAGCCCTGTCACCGCCGAAGGTGGCACTTTCTTGGTCCTGGACAGAATGCAATTTTCACTTGCCCCTGGAAAATCAATATGGAAAGGCTCTAATTCCCCAGATTTCGATTTTTCAATAAAAAAGTGAAAATGAAACTCTGCGGGATTACAGCCAAAATGATGCCCCTGAGCCAGCCGCAGTCTGGAGGGAGACTCACCAAGAGTTTCGGGGGAAAAACACCAACTTTTGAGGTTGTTCTCCTCAGATGACATATCAGATAGGAGAGGAAGCAAAGGGGCTGGCACGTCTGATTGGGACTTAGCGGTGCTGCTTCCCGGGAGGGGTCTCACTCCAAAGAGGCTCAGCACAAAACTCAGCCTGGCCTGGGCACTACTGAAACCGCCCTTTATAACATTAATCAAGAGCCACAAGGTGGGAACTGGGGGAGGGGCCTGAACGCTGCCCAGGTATAGCCACAATTAACACATATATATATAACCAGCCATTGTCCCGTAGCTTGCTCTCCTATAATATTAATAGCTTACTACTCCGGAGTCATACAGCTGATAGTCATAAAGATTCTTAACTTTCTTAATTACTCCCATAGATAACATTGACCTTGTAAAACCTACCGCTAGTGTTTGAGATATCTTCTAGGCCCTGCATCCCAGTGGACCGGCTGACCCACCCAGACCAGAGGCTCATACCAAGGAACTAACTCAACTGGTCTTGCGACCCCCACCCAGAAACTGACTCAGCACAAGAAGACGATTTCTACACCCCTATGGTTCCACCCCAAACCCAGCTGATCAGCAGACCAATTGCCTAGCCCTTTGCCTGCCAAACTACCTTCAAAAACCCTTTTTCCCCAACTTCTCAGGGAGACGGATTGGAGAACTTCCTCACATGGCGCCTCCAATGTTGAACTCTTTCTCTGCTGTACCCTCTGCTGTCTCAGTGGACTGGCTTCCTCTTGACAGCGGGCCAGGAACCTGGTAAGGCCGCAACATCACTGACGGGCAGTGCAGCGACAGAGAGAGATGCTTAACTTTGGAGTCAAGACATAAACGAGTTCATATCCTGTCTCCGTCCCTATAAGAGCTACTTTCCACTTAGCAGCTCTGATCATTTTATTTTCTCAACCCGAGGAGGAGGAGAGAAGGTGAAGTTGTTGATTGAGTTCTCAGAGTTGATACGAGGAGTCAATGAGACGATCTACGTGCATGACGCCTGGCTCCAAGGGGACTTGCACTGGGGTCAGCTTCTGTCCCGCCCGCCCCCGCCCCCTCTGTCCCGATAATTTAGGCTGCACAGCTGACACCCTTCAGTACAGAGTGTTGGCAGCGGAGGGCCACAGCGAACGATCCAGTTACCTACCCTGGGACCTCCTGATCCACCCACCCTGGTGTCAGACAATGAAAATGTCACTGCCGATCTCCAGACTTTGCGACTAGAAACCTTCCAAAACAAAACCACCAAGGGTCCCTCCGCACCTCCTTCCATGGCTCTTTGGACATTGAACGAAGAGAAAGAAGAGCAGCCCCCCCTCCCCCCGTCCCCCAGCCTGAGACCTCATCCTGTAACGCGAGCACGGCTCCCTCGCCGCTGCTGCCGCTGCTGCAGCTGCTGCTGCCACCGTGCCAGGTGACAGCTCTGCCCGAGCCAGGGGCAGAGCCCGCCATGAGAAGTGCGAGTCCCAGGACTCCGGGCCGCTGACACCTGATCCTGGGCGGGTCACGTAGCTTCTGGTGCTTCGGCGTCCTCAGCTGTCGAACAGGTTAATAATAGTGACGCTTTGACCCAGTGCCGCCGGGGTTAGCCAAGAGAAGCCACCCTACCAAGTTCAACGATAGGACAAAAAGAGAGGCAATTTAAAAAGCAAAACCACATAGCATTGAAGTTTTTTATTTCAAGCCGGTTGCTCCTCCTGTGCCCCAAAACAAAGAAAAGGAGATATTTAAGACCACTTAATAACTATGAGCACTGAAGCCTGCCTGTACAACCTTGTCTAACAGCAAGAAGTTGGAAACAACCTCAATGTCTATCCGTGGAAAACTGACTAGGTTTACATACAACGGAAAACCGTTATTCCGTTAAAGGCTTTTAAAAATATGTTAAAGAAAAAAATTGTGTTAAATATTTATATATTTGGACAGAGAAAGATGCCCCCAAAATAGAGTATCGGGTGAAGAAAGCAGTTTATATAAATGTTCGATATGACCCTATTTAAGTGAGAGAGAATGCACACGTCTATGTTGCATTTCAGGTACCCTGAAAGATGTTCCCCATAATGATATCTGTGGCTCCTTCAAGGGATGAGATCTTGAGTGACCATTTTTCTTTCTTCCTTGTTCCCTTCTGTATTATTTGATTTTTCCTTTTCTTACAAAGAGCATTTACTTAAAAAAAAATAAAGGCACTATGAAAAATCTATAAGAAATAAATCTCATCTTTTTATCTTTGGTAAAAATTCATGATTAAATAGTGAGAAGGGCATTGACTATCTTCCTGATCTTCCAAGATATACTGTGATTAATAGAGAATAAAGCCATCTCTGATTTCCTAATATCACACAAAACCCTGGGGAGAGGTGACAGAAGGTAAGATGCCATCAAAAGTGACTCCCTTGACACCAACAAATCCTCTTTCTCAACTCTCATGCAAAGAAAACAAGCACGTATCTCATAAAGACTGTTTTTACAAAGCCATGTCCTGCCCCTTTTTCCTTTAATACTTTTCATTCGAACTTACATTGAGCAGGTGGGACCCGTAAGACTTTCTGTTGGGAAGTCACCGCCTCCTCTGCTGCCCATCGTTTACCCAAAACAGTCACAGAGGCCAAGGTCATGGTGGAGGAAGGTGGCCGGCCGCCCACCCAGGGTCTTCTTGTCCATGAAGTGAGTGGGCACTGACCACAGAGCATCTGAAGCCTCTCGCAGTGAAGTGCGTTTGCAGAAGTGATCCCTGCCCCACGCTCACAGGCAAATCTCAAGACACATCATCATCATTCACTCCATGTTCATCCCTTCAGTATTTACAGAGTGCCCCTGTGTGTCAGGATGGTGCTAGGCACTGGGTCTACGGCGTGAACAAAATATAATCTCTGGCCAGGCGCAGGGGTGCAGGGCTCACGCCTGTAATCCTAGCACTCTGGGAGGCCGAGGTGGGAGGATCGTTTGAGCTCAGGAGTTCGAGACCCGCCTGAGCAAGAGCGAGACCCTGTCTCTTCTAAAAATAGAAAGAAATTATATGGACAGCTAAAAATATATATATATGTATATATGTTATATAGAAAAATTAGCCTGGCATGGTGGCACATGCCTGTAGTCCCAGCTACTCGGGAGGCTGAGGCAGGAGGATCGCTTCAACCCAGGAGTTTGAGGTTGCTGTGAGCTAGGCTGATGCCACGGCACTCTAGCCCGGGCAACAGAGTGAGACTCTGTCTCAAAAAAACAAAAACCGAGAAAAACTAATATGTATGCTGTCCAAAAGGACTATGAGCACTGTCCAAAAGGACTATGAGCAATTGCATAACAGTAATTTTAACCTTATATGAATCCCATGCCTTTCCCCAAAAAGCGTCATCAGCAGTACTCAGCCAATGGTCTTGGAAAGCAGAACTTGCCACGAGACAACAACAGGAGCTTTGAGCAAAGCAGTGAAGTCCCTATGAGTAAGAGGGGACTTGTCCCTCCTTCTTTGCCAGAATCGAGGGCATTTCCCTCTGCTTTCTCTGTACCCACCTTAAAGATAAGAATGAGCATGGGCTGGACCCTTGGCTTGTGCAGAGGGTAACAAGCTACGGCTTTCTTTATGCAAGCCCCAAACCACCGGTTCTGCCATGTTTTATTTTTAGCAATAAAATTAACAATAGCTAATGTTTATTAGGTGTCTACCACATGCTTCACAAATGTTTGCAAACATTACTCATTTCATTGTTGCAAGAACCCTTAGACGCCATTATCACCCTCCTTTTACTGTGCAGGAAATTGAGATCCAAGAAAGTGAAAAATCTCGTACCCACTTTCCTAGGGGGTTAGTAGCAACGCTGGAATTTAAATCCATCTCTGCCCGAATGTAAATCCGTGTTCTTAGCCAGTTAAGCTACACCGCCCCTAATATGGCATTGTCCACTAATCAATGTGCGCTGCTGAATTCCAACAGGGATATACAAGTGTAAATCCTGGTTGCTCGAGTTTAAAGGCTCGTGGGGGGGCCAAAACCAACCGCGGAGAATCAAAAGGCGAGAGGGAAGTGCTAAAGATCGTAGCGGGGACTGTACATGCAGGAGCGGCCAGACCCCCGAAGGAAGTGGAGCAAGGGCAAGACATCAGGGGTCACTCACTGTTACTTACGTTGGAGCCTCGGAGCAGTGCGCGTGCCTGTGTGCCGACGTGTGTGGGTCCACACTCGACACAGGCCAGCTAGGACTGAGACCTTCCACGGGAACAGAAAGTATTAATATATTTGCACACCTCTCGGCAAGGGAGTTCCCAGCTCCAGGAAGTCTGGAGCTTGGTAAGGTGAGCCCTGAAGTGAATATTTCTAGCAACCGTTGTCATTGTTAAAATAAAAGAAAGAGAGATGGTATTTATTGCATTTTAATAAATGTAAAAGGCTTCGTCTATTCACATTAGCACGTGACCTTGTTTGCTACGGGTGGGTATCTGAAAATCTTAATTTATTTGCATCAACTTAAATCAAGCTGAGCTGAAAATTTTTAAAAGTTTTCTCTGTACTGATAGAAGCACACAGACAACCATGATCCCCTTTACATAAAAGCGAATCCGCACTTGGGTATTGCATACACGCATCCGGAGGTGTCTGAAAGATGTTCACCAAAATATCACATGTGGTTTTCTTCAGAGGACAAGATCTTGAGTGATTACTTTTTCCTTTTCCCTTGTTCTCTCCTACACTGTTTGGAAAAAGCTAGGGAGAGAATGATAAACAACACACAGCCCCGTTCTCAAGGAGCTGCAGTCTAAAGACAGCATCTGTACAGAGCCCTGCACCTCCAAAGCACCGGCTACTGGTTACTGCTTTCAACACCAGGGCCCGCCTACTGCCCAGAAAAGAGTCAATCTGAGTGCCTATTATAACTCAAAAAAAAAGGCAGACTTCTCTGAAGGCCTGTGTTATTCCTTAGAAGTCATGCCAGTTTTGTATTATACTCCACAATAGATTGTTTAAGCCTAAAAATGTTCTTGGTTATTTATCATCGAGCAGGATGAATGCTCCAGGAAATGCTCTGGGTTTACCCTGTGGCTCCCCTCGTGCCCAGTATGGACCGTCAGAACTTCTAGGATGGAGGCCTCTCTGAGCAGCAAGGAGGAGACAGCGGGTCCAAATCAGACTGGAGAAAGCTCCCTGGCAAGGGTAGACAGGGCTCTTTAGATCTGGAAGTGCTAGACAGGCTGGCTTGACATGGGCTTTCTTAAAAAGGTCTCCGAATTCTTCAACTAGGGTTGCTCGGGGAAACAACTCAAAAGCTCTAGAAGAAATGTGCTGAGTTAATAATTCCCTTCCAATCCTTGATTAGGGCCTATAGAGAACTCAAACGTGCCTTTGGCCCCTTGGGCTAAGGATTGGAGCTCCTTGGCTTAGCACCGTACTTTACAGTGTATGATGTCAACAATGGTCAACTATACTCTATTTTCAGGTGATACTCATTCCACTTTAGGAGTCAGCTCACCATTAACACAGGTGGAAAATCTATTCGGAGCCCATACAAATATTCCAGTCTCCTCTCTCGTTCTCTTCTTATATCTAACAACATGATTTAATTGTTCAGATGGAAAAAGACTAGCTTTGGCCCATTTACGCAGGGGAATGACTCAGCCAAGCAGTTATCTCGGACTTTGACACAAATAATCATTTCATTGGGGTGTAGCTTCAGAGGTGGCTGGGTAGAGCCCTGTCTACCCCTGTCAGGGGGCACCTCAGGACAGGCAAACTTCCCTCATGGCTGCTTGGTTAAGTTTCCGTGACGGCTATTAAACCGTACACAGTGGATTTCTATTTGTTGATTAAATAAATAAATAATAAAATAAATAAATAAAACATACACGGGGACATCCAGTGCCATTCCTTATGCTTTTCTTCTGTCTGGCATGTCGTCAAGCTCATGCTACACGAACTACAACAATATGAGCTTTTTTGGGGGGTGCCGGACTGTTTAGCGGTCAATACGAAAGGGCTCCGGCAGCGGGCGAGAGAGCAGAGACACAAAGCAGAAATGTCACGGTCAACTTGCTTTTTGTCATTAAGGCAGTGAGAACAGAAGGATGGAAGTAACACGTTGTCAGAAGCACAGAACTGTGGCTCCTCATGCACTTGAAATAGTATTGATATCTGGAATCACCTGGTCCAAAATAGAAAAAAAAAAAAAAAACGGAAAAAGTTTTCTTTAAACTAGATTTTTTGAAGCTGAAAATGTGCTGTTTTCCAAAAGACGCTAATAAGTCGCTAAGTGACCTTGGCTCAGGTTTTCTGGAAGAATCTTTCTTTGGTTCAGAATGCCTTTGGCTACAGGTAACAGCAAACACTGCTCTCCTGGCCAAAGGAAACGGGCCAGCTTTCCTGTCACGTGACAGGAAGTGTGGCGCTGCACTCGGGCAGGTGCAGTTGCTCAGCCATGTTCTCGGGGACTCAGGTTCTCTCCATCTTTCTGCACCATTCTTAACGTGCTCATAACGATACTTATTTACTGGACGTCACCTGTGTCTTTTGACTTCTGCATTCCAGGGGGAAGAGGAGACGGTAAAAAGAGAGCTTTCTCTGGTGAAAACCTTGACTTTTTGCTTAAAAAGTACACGCTCTCCAAGAACTTCTACCCGCCTCTCAGCACCAGAACTGTGCTAAGTGGATTCCATCCGCTGTAGAGGGCTGATAGCTATATTGCTAGCTCATAAAAATTGGGGCTCTTCTAAGGAAGGAAGCCTGGGGTGAAACAGAGATGTTGGGTGAACAATTAGACTTTATCTGTCACAGTGGCTGGAACCTAGCACGGAATTTTGGTCTCAAACTCCTGGCCTCAAGCGATCCTCCCGCCTCCGCTTCCCAAAGCGCTAGGATTGCAGGCGTGAGCCACCATGCCTGGCGAATCTGGGTACCTGTATCAAAGTCAGGGTCCATCCCACCAAATACAATTTGAATGGTTTTCCACTGGGTTCACAGCCAACTGGTGGCTACAGCAACGGCGTCTGAACAAGTACACCCAAGTCCCAAGGTCTATGATGCCTGTGGCCTTGAATGAGGAAAAAGAATGAGATTCCAGCTGTATCCTCTTATTTCATCCTGATGGTGCTTAATGAAATCATTAGCATGCATTACCAAGAAGGTGGCTCATTCACATGGCTCGTGTTTGAATACATAGCTTTCATTTACAGCTAAGCAGGGGAAGAGAGTCCTATATTGTTTACTTTTCTTTTTTCCCATGCTGAATGTTACACAAGGCTACTTCAATTCCCTTTTTCCAATGATTTAAACAATTGACTGCACCCCTCAGTCCTTCTTCCCAGCTCTCAATCTTTTAAAAAATTTGTATTCTCCTGACCTGCTTAAAGAACTATCTAGAATTGTGCCCAGCACTGCTTGTCATCCTCCTATTTGTTCAGGACCAGTTAGCTCACTAGACTTCTGAACAGTGTCAACAGGCTGGGGTTGAAGGGTCCGTATTTACATATTTCAAAGTCAGTACTGGCATCTACAAACACTGTTTTACGGATTATTCAAAGCTCACGATTTGCTTATAGCTGGTGGTATTATTTGAAATTTATGGAAGATTGCACAGTATGATTTATAAATCCCACTTCTGGGATTTATAAGTGCTGAGCTACTTCTAAAATAATAGCTTTACACAATCAAACTGTATTTGGTTTATACTTGGTTTATGACCTCTAGATCTTATAAAAATGCTCCTCTATAGAACCAGTCGTTTTTCTATCTGGACACTGGGATATTACGATTTTTTATTCTAAGTACACAAAATCCACAGGCAAGAGAAAACATGTCTATTAAAAGAGGGGGAGGTGAAAGTTGAATTCCTCCTGCCAAAACTAAGTAAACCAGGCAGTTAAAAACACCTAACAGGATGCAAATGGTCATGTTGCATAAACATTGATCCCACGCCGGGCCGGGTGGCTCATGCCTGTAATGCTAACACTCTGGGAGGCCAAGGTGGGAGGATGCTTGAGCTCAGGAGTTCGAGGTTGCAGGGAGCTATGATGATGCCACTGGACTCTAGCCCGGGCAACAGAGACTCTGTCTCAAAAAAAAAAAAAAAATTCCCCCTCAATTTGTAGTTGCTACTTTTCTTCATTACACAAGAAAATGATTCACTCATTCTTGGAGAAGAACAATCTTTTCCCAAGTAAATGAAAATATCTTCTCAAATATAAGAGAGTGGCATATTTGAATGACTGGCTCCTCCCTACCCTTGGGAAAAAAGGGAACCAGCAGGAAGTGGTCATAGCAGGTTTTGAGTGCAGGGAGTCTTGTTCCAGAACTCATGGCCTTGACCACTGCGCTGTGGGGTTCTCACCATGGAAAACCATAGGGCACCCCTGGGTGTACCTCACCTTCGTACCTGTTCTTAGGAGAAGAAGGAAGAGCTGATTGAACTGGGCAGCCCAGAGTGCCCCAGCTGGGACAGTGGAGCGTGGATCTCACCCACCAACGTGTGGAATTGAGGGAGAAATAGAAAAACAACAACAACACAAAAGTTGCGTGTAAAGGCCGATCAGTGAAATCGCTTTCTCATGTGTGAGCAACAGAGCTATAAAAAGAACTTTAAGCAGCTTTTCAGTCAAACCTTTGCAATATATCCACCCGAGAAACAGCCTCAAAATTACACTCTCAACTTTTTGTTTAGGGCCCTTTATTATTCGGAGATGTCCTTCTTTCACCCGTCTCGGGTTGGAATGATCCTGTCCCCTACCCACCGGCCAAGTTCGTCTGCACAACCCATCAAGTACTCGGAGTTCAAGAAATCTTTTTTTAAAAAAGAAGCTCCACTACCAGCCTGTATCTCAGAAGTAGCGATCACAGAGCCAGCCAAAGTGAAATTAAGAAATTTGCATGTCATTTATTAATATCCTCCTTGTCTGTCAAGCAGCCTTCAAAAACATGTTTTCCTCGTTTTGAAAGAAGCGAATCATAATGAGCTCGTTCACACAAAGGGTCTCGGACCAGGCTATGTTTCCCCGTGGGTGTGTGGAGGGCGACCATCCTCAAGGGGGTGACACCTGGAACATTCTTTCCTACCTATGGCGGCTTGCGTCTTGTCTACAAAATGCTCTCCTCCCCGGCATAACCTACCTTGCAACCAACGTACTCCAAGCTGCCTGAGCGTGAGATTAGGGAACTGTTGATCTGTTAGGTGGGATAATGATATCGCGGTTCCGGAGAAAAACGTCCTTATGTTTTTGGGATACGCAGTGAAGCATTAGGGATGACGCGTAATGATATTTGTAATTGACTTTAAAATACATTAGTAAACATTTTTAATAGATAAATATGGTAAAATGTTAACAACTGATACATCCAAGAAATGGGTTCGTAAGTATCCATTATACTTTTCTGTCTGTCATTTTCCACGTCTTAACATTTTCGTAATGACCGTAAACCTCAAGCTGGACCTTGGCTGAAAACTCCTTGGTCTCTTTATCAGAGCTACTTTCCCCTCTTCTGCTCGGGCGCTGCCACCTTTAACGAGGCCTCTCCGTTGGAGCTCTGGGTCTGTGTGGCCAGAGACCCGGATATGCACAGCCAGAAGGTGAATGGTTGTTGTAACTAAATGCACGGAGCTTTCGCTGTGTGCCGGTCACCATGCTAAGCACTTTCCATGAATCACATTGTTTAATCTCACAACATCCCCATGCAGTAGCTGACATAGCTCTTAGCCCCATTTTGCTGAGGGCAAAACTGAGACCCAGAGGTATTCATGTGCCCAAGGTCACTCAGCTAGAAAGTGGCACAGCCAGAATTTCACCCATGACTACGTTAAACCACTGCAGCCAAGCTGTGATCTGAGGTCATCGTGATTCTGTCCAAAAGGTGTTGTAGGTGTGGGCCACGCTCTACTACCCTACAGGATATCGATTATGAAATATAGTCCAGCGGTTCTCTTCCTACAGGAGAGAAAGGTTAGCTTCAGTTGTTCCTCCTTCTTTTTTGTATTTTTTTTTTTTTTTTTGACCAGAAATGACAATGAAGAACTTGGAATTGGGTGCACATTGGTGTGTGCTCCCAAGGAACCCGGTTAAAACCCAGCATCTCTCTCTCTTTCTCTCCCTACCTACCTATCTACCTGCATGGGTGTAATTTTGATGGTTAGAAGCCAGAGAAAAGCCAACATCTTTTATTGTGAGCTAGTTTATCTAGAGGTATAGCATTCTGAATTCCTCTCTGCTCCCTTAGGTTAGAAACATCCACTTCAGTGTATGGTTGTGCAAAAGTATAGCAAAGATCCAATTTTAGAATAGGAATTGATCACATTGTTGTGCATAATCACAGAAAGGGTTGTTCATGGTGGGCATATTCTGTTCCTAATTTTCTAAAAATGGGTTTAGATTATACAGTCTCTGAAAATTATTTTCAGTTCTTGATTAATGTTTTTTTTTCACTTATTTTCCAAGTGCTGGCTCACAGGAGAGGGGAAGCAGAAACTGGAGGACTGTGGAAAGCCAATCATCACTTTAGTCAGGTAAGACTCCTTCAAAAAGACCAGGCAAGGGTTCCCAAAGCCCATCCTGATCATTCTACAAAAGCCCCGCAAGCAGTGTTCTCCAAGACTCAACAGCCCCGTTCCTTGAATTCTGAAGGCTGTTCCGGGGGAGTTCCAAAGCTCAAGTCAGACTTCACAGGTAGCAGGGAACCCCCCTCCGTGGAAGAGAGTATTGGCTCTCACTGTTGTCCACTCTGGGGAGATGTCTGTCCTGACACGGGAAGTGAGCGCCTAGCAGATGGGCTTTGCACTAAGGAAGAGAGTCACTCATCCCTGGACATGGAGCAGTTCCGTTCTGACTCTGGCCAGGAGAGACATGCTCAAGGGATCCCTCAGTAAGCTGAGGTCAGATGACCCCAGGAACCCAGCCATAGCAGGAGCTTAGGAAGGAGATTTCTAAGGAGGGGGAATCTATGTGGGTATGGCTACCGACAGGGGCAAAGCACAACCTGGACAGGTCAGAGGGTCATAGAAGCACTTCCGGGGCTTGCCCGGAAGCTGCCCTGCCTGCAACACCTTTCTTCTTTGGCCACACTGTTGTTCTACAGCAGTCCGTGTGACCTTACAACCCAGGAAGCCTTGGGAATTTGGTTGCGTTGGCCTGCGTGTCCAGCCATTCTGAATCCCTTGCCTGGTGTCTCGTGGCAGTACTCTGTAGCCTTCAAGTGGTTTTTCGTTTCTGTTTTGGTTTTCTTTTGCTTTTTCTTTTACCCTTGCCCCATCTGTATGATCAAGTGGTTTTAAAAGCATATTTCTATTGTTTTTTTTCTTAAGTGCTTCAAATCACTGGTAATCAGAGAAACACAAATTAAAACAACAATGGAATAGCCTTTTTTTTCTTCTACCAGGCTTACAGAACTTTCAGAGAATAACAGCCAGTGTTTACATGGGTTGAATTACTCTTTCATCCTACCTCCAGCCCTGAACAATACTGAGAGGGAGAAATAGTTCACAGTTACGACTGTCTTTTACGTAACAATGTCATCAGCATCGATGAAGAAAAACATCAGCAGGGCTGTGAGTGCTTTGAAATAGAAAAACATTCCATGTATGTATTTATTCATTAACTCACTCATTCAGAAAATACTTATTGGACATCTAAGAAGCACAAAGAGTGAGGAAGGAAAGCAGAAATGCACAAAGGCCAAGGACGTGGGGGGCACGGAGCCAGGTTGTTGGATTAATTATTCTGTGAGTTGGGTAATAAGATCCCCTTTTCGCAAGGAAGAGAGGGCAAGTCATTTGCCTAAAGTCATCCAGCTAATGAAAAGTTTGCTAGAGGTTCTGTGGGACAGGAGATGCAGATGTCCCCTGCTCTCTTGGAGCTTGCTGTCTGCACGGGGGACTGAACAAGCCCATGTCACCCCAACACGAATACCAAGAGCCCCAATCTTTGAGTGATTCGGGCCAGGCACACTCCAGGGAGCTAAACAAGAGATTATTCCGGTGTGGGCAGGGCTATGCTAAAAAAGACTTTTCGGAGAAACATTCCAACACAAGCTTTTAGGACGGGTCACATTATTAAACAGATGAGGGCCGGGAAGCCAGAGAAGCAGAACGTTCTAGAGGAAGAGATTCGCTTGGGCAAATCATTAAAAAGAAAGGTCCAAGGCATACTGGAGGGAAAGACTGCCAGTGAAGAAACAAACACACCCACACCAAGACCTTCCCAGCCCTTCAGAAATGCTGGTGGCCCCAAACTGGTTGATGTCCACAGAGATACACAAAAGGCACCTCAGACTGGGGTTCGGCCAACGTCCTGTGAATTCTTCCCTGGGCCTTGAGCATTTGAGTGCTGGAAAAGAGTTCTGGTCTAAAGATACAGATGGTAGAATCGTCGGCTTTCGAGCTGCAGGGGAAGCCTTGGAGGGCTGCGATTGTGCGAAGTCCAGGGAAGATGAGTGGGATCCCGCGTGCTGGCGTCCCAGCTGTGGCCAAGGGAGAGTGTCAAGGCAGAGGCGTGGAAGAGAAAGTAATTATGTAAAACCGGCCTTTTTTTTTCTCTCTCCCCTTCAGTGCGCAGCATCCTGCCTGTCACCAGCAAGGCTCTCAACAACTGTGCTGAATGAATAGAGGAAAAATGAACCCAAGCCAGGAACCAAAATACTTGTTGCATGTGAGCATGGGACTAATTCTAAAAATGACAAAAGGGAATAAAGGCATCATTAACTCAGGTCCCCCGGGTCCTGGCTGGTGGTGCATGGGAAGAGACCTTTTTACCAGAGAAGCCACAAGAATCTGACGAAGTGGGTGGGGAGTGGGAGTCTCTTCTTCTTTTTAATGCGATCAAGACCAAGAAGGGCATATTGTGAATCGTAAATTCTTTCAGGGCTCCACATTCCTCTAAAACCTCAGGATGTCTCCAATTATCTCGAGAAAGGGATGGCGTACAATTCTCAAGACTAAATTCATGTTAATTCCTAGTCATCCTATGTGAATGGGATGTGTGCGCTTACCACGCAGCGTCTTGAAGGAAGGCAGCGTGCAAAAGTGAACGAAGGTCAGGGAATAATAACAACTACCATTAATGAAGAGCTTAGCATATTCTGAGCATGGAGGTATGGGCTCGATAGTTTGGTTAAATGCTGGGCCAGTTGCTTAGAAGATGATCAGGAAAAAGACAACACCCGCCCCTCCTCATTTCATATACATTTTCTCATAAAATCCTCATAACGATCCTATCACTGACCCTATTTTACAGTTGAGGAGGCCAAAGTTATATAAACTTTGCCAACATCATGCACCTCATAAGTGGCAAAAAGGGACTCAAGCCCAGTAGGTCTGATTCCAGAACTGGTGCCCTTGACCCCCACACTCTAGGGCTTGGGAGTATATTGGAAGCAAAAGCATCTGCCAAGCTCACAGGACTGTGGGGCAGTCCTGAAAAGACACAGGCACGGGCAGGCCCAGGTGGAAGCTGGTCCCCAGCACTTTGGGTCGCAGGCTATGTCGTGTTCCAGCACCGTGTTTGCAAAGGCTCAGAGCCTCGAGCCAAGCAGCAGGAAGCAATTTCAGTCTTTGGTCTAGACCTCTAGGCCTCTAAACCTCTCTATCTAATTAGACTCCCATTGGCTTTCATTTCTGCAGCCCTTCTTACAGGGATACTCTATTTAAAATAAATAAGTAAAAGAGATGGGAACTGACGGAGTCACTTGGAATTTCTCTGAGCTCCGCATCTAACTCCTGTGACTAAATTCACTTGGGAACAGGCGAGGTCTGTCTAGGTGTGATTATGATTGTGATTTGCATCAACTCGTACGCATAAAGTGGCTCTATTTGCAACTAGACAGGATCCAAATTTCAGAATCACTCTAACAACCAACTGTAGTGAAGGTTCACTGAAAAAAAAAGAGAGAAAGAGAAGTCATGTCGCCTTTTGCCTACATTGTAATAACTCTGGGAATGGATTCTTCTGGCCTCAAAGCATTCTTCTCTACTTTGTAGAAGCCACTGAAGACACCTCCCAGAGGCCCAGCTCACCTGGGCCCCAGCACCCTGTCTGCTGCACTTGGCGGTTGAGAAGAACCAGCGTCATCACCTTGGCTCCGCCTGGCTGTGACTATGAGCCCCACTTCTGGCCTCTGAGTCCCTGCCTGGGGTAGCCATGTGGTGCCCAGCCCTGCCGCCTTCCTTGCGCCATTAACCTAAGTGGGCTGGTTGCCTGCTACAATCACGCTGCCATGCACAGACCCTTCTCCGACTCCTCTTTGCAAAGCTCTTGCCAAGCCATTGCAAACGTCAGAGTCCGTAAGAATCACCTGGGGATCTTGTTAAACTGCAGGGTCTGACTCAGAAGGGGCTTGAAAAAATCAGCATTTCTAACAAACTACCAGGATAGGTTTTGGAAATAGTTCAAGGCTAATCAGCGTCGAGGATGATGATCAAAGTAGGTGAGGTAGCCACTGGCCACTACTGTTTTTGTCTGCCCAGAACGAGTGCTTTTTCCCATGTTTCGTTTTCCCCTAGTAACAAGTCTTTTCCTTCTACTCACAGCAATGGACACGTAGATTTGTCTGGAACAATCAGAGTCCTGCCCAGGGATATGTAGATGGTGGTGAGGGTGGGGAGGTGGAGGGAAGTGGGAACAGCCTCTCTCTTCCCTGGGGTTACTAAACAGGGATGACATGGTGTCGGGGCTTGCTGGTGGCCACTTTCCTTGGCCCATGCAGGAAGCTCATTGGAAGTGACAGAGAATGAGTTGCACTTACAGAGAGAAGTGAAAGGGGAGGAGAAGCAAGGACAGCATTTGAACTCCTGGATCCACTCATCATACCTGATTTGAGATCACTCCAGGCTTCCAGGTATGTGAGCCAATAAATTTGGTTTTTCATTTATGTTAACTCCTACCACTTGCAAATGAAAGATCCCTGACTTATACAGTGAGTAAGGCAATTTGGAGCTGAATACAAGTTATACAGTGATGGTGGTTCACAGGATGATTCTAAGAGCAATTCTGAAAGACCAATTCCCGAAATGTTTCAGCAATGACAGTTTCATTTGAATAATTACTTAGTCTCTCTCTGAATACCACTAGGAGAAGGATAGCATTCATTTAGAATGTTTTTAAATGATCTTATAGCTTCATTGTAATGGCTCTTGTGAACCCAAAAGTCTCTGGAGTGAGGAAAAATGAAGCCATGGACTTAAGCAGAGATCAAGGTGGAAGAGGATACTGCAGTGAAGTCAAGAAAACATGATCAGCTGGGCACGGTGGCTCACGCCTGTAATCCTAGCATACTGCGTGGGAGGCTGAGGTGGGAGGGTCACTTGAGCTCAGGAGTTTGAGACCAGCCTGAGCAAGAGCGAGACCCCGTCTCTACTAAAAACAGAAAAGTTAGCCAGGTGTGGTGGTACATGCCTGTAGTCCCAGCCACTCAGGAGGCTGAGGCAAGAGGATCGCTTGAGTCCAGGAGTTTGAGGTTGCAGTGAGCCATGATGACGACACTGCACTCTAGCCAGGGTGACAGAGCAAGATTCTGTCTCCAAAAAAAAAAAAAAGAAAAGAAAACAACATCGAGTAAGGAGTCCCAAGGGCCTGATCTCCAAGTGCCATAAAACAAGGAACTTGAGATCCTTCACCAGGCAATGTTTGGATCATACCTTTTCATGATGGTATTGAAATATTTTGCAAAAGCTTCACACGTCCAACCATTTCCCCCTGGATTCTTAGTTTTATAGTTAAATCTTAAAAGGGCAACACAGGATTTTGACTCAAATTCAGATTCATAAATGGCTTTACCTCCATGCACAGCCCTTGATGTCATCTCTTAAAGAGTCATGATCCCAGACCTCTGAGGACTTCCCAAGGCCTCCACATCTGAGCTAACATGCAGATCTGGGAAAGCAAAAGACATGCATGCAAAATAGATTGAGACTGTACACGCATGAGTTCTTGGAAAAGGGGCAAGTGTGCGGTGAGTAAAGAGGGAAGAGGAGGTTCCTGCTTTCCTCTGTGACTTCCCTGTTTCTGACAATGGCAGCCCCACCCTGCTGGGTTCGAAACCTCAGAGCCTTTTGACGCCTTTCTTCTTTGCATATTCGTCCACGTTGCCTACATGAGATTGACTCTATCCCAGGGCCAGCTCTGACTTCCACCTCCTCTCCATTCTCTGTCCCTGATCTTTTTCAGGCCTTCATTATCTCCATCGGAATCACTGTGGCAGTGGCCTTGTGGCTATGCTCAAATATGCTTTTTACACTCCTGCCAGATCCAGTCAAATATTTCAAGGACTTACTATTGCTTCACATGGGGCAGATTGTATTTTCCAAAGATGCCACAACAATATCTGCAATTTCATGTGTTCTCATGATATGACTTTGACATTCCTCCCATCAAGAGGTGAAGTCTGTGTTCCCTCCCCTTGAACCTGGAAGGGCTTGAGAAGTGAAGCTTTGTGACTTCTTCCAAAGTTAGGACCTAAGAAGTAACACCATTTTTGCCTGGTTCTCTTGGGAAACTTGCCCTCAGACCCTAGTTGCCATACAAGAACAAGGCCGCCATATTGAGAGGAAGCCCAAGCCACATGGAGATGCCGTGTGCACGTGTTCCTAACGTGAGGTCCTAACTGATAGCTGGGAACATGCATGAGCATCCCTGTAAATGATTTCACCCCTCAGCTCGTGGGTCTCCCCCAGCCTTTCAGTTCTCCCAGCTGAGGCCATTGACATCATAGAGCGGTGCTCTTTTTGAATTCCTGACCTACAGAATCTGGGAGCATAATAACACGATTGTGTTAAGCTACTATTTTGGGGGGTAATTTGTTACATAGCCAATAGGTAACTGATATTTTATTTTAAAACTCCTTAATTTTTACACAAAACCTCTATCAATCATCTGGCCACCACCTGCAGGAAGCTGCTTATAAAAGAGGTGAGGTTTCAGCAGCTCTCAGAGACTGCAGAGAGGAGCTGATCTGATGGGGTAATCCAGCCATTCCTGTGCATTTTTTTTTCAACACTGGCTATATGCCAGGCACATCACAGACCTTATCATAGCCAAATCTTCACCTTCGTGGCCATGAGGTTAATTATCTTCTTCAATGGTTATAGAAATCAAAGCTCAGAGTGGAAACACAAACTTCCCCAAAGTGGCAAAACAGGAATCCAAACCCACGGCCAGATGACGCCAAAGCCCTAGCAGTGCCTGCAATGCCTCTGGAAAGTCTGAACCTCAGCAAGGGAACACAGATGAGCCTTTGGCACAACCTTGCCGTTCGTACCTTTCCTAGGACATTACTGAAATATCTTCTCTCTTTGGAATAAAGAAAAACAAAGCAGTCTGTTTTGGCTGGAGAAAGCCTCCGGCGACAATGTCGAACAAATCAGGAGTAATTTGTTTCTATTCTTTTCCATGTGACTGCCGGAGGTTATCCTGGTTTTTATTAGCCCAAACTTCCCCTTTTCAAAAGATAATTCTTTGAAATCTTTTGGGAAATTAACATGGCTCAATCTGGCTCTGGGCTGGCCAACACATGCTCACAGAACGAAGAGAACCTGCGATTTTAACCCCTTATGTACACGAAACTGTACACACGTACACAAAACTGAATGTGCCTCTATAGTTGTGTGGTTTAACAGGCTGTAAAGAGAAAATTCACACCGAGAGAGCTGTTATGCTCAGCTTTACCCTGGAAAAAAATGTCATCCTCTAGATTTGTTCCAATGCAAGAGTTTGACACAATGTACAGATTTAGTTACAATTCAAACTCACTAGGAATCCTTTATTTCAGAAATATCAGGAACTAATGAATATATAAGGTTAGGTCATTTAAATATGCTAATTATCATCAAATATTCCTTAAAGAAAAATTTATTAAGTGTTAAGTAATATAAAATAACTGCAGTAGAAATTTTAGATTCCAATTTTATTCCTATGATGATCACTGACATCAAAAATGTTCATTTTTTAACTTTTATTTTCTATCTAATTGGGAATGTTTGAGATTATTTAAAGTTTCATAAGAATTATTTTAAAAAGTGACACCATTTAGGCTGCTGATTTCTTGTTCGTTCAACATTTCCGTATCTGGGTTTCTGTCAGTTAAAAATTGGTTTTTGTCTGGGAATGTGGGTGGCAGGGACAAGGCAGAACAAGCTCCCCTAACTCTCCATCCCCTCTCCCCTAGCACGAGCCTTACAATGAAGGCTTATGGTCTCTGCAGCTGATAACCTCTCACACTCTCCTGTCCCTCTCCTGGACACAGGTCCCTGAGATACACCTCAGGGCGTCCCTTTGGGAGCTGAGAGTGGAAGGAGGAGCCCTGTATGCAGATACTCAGAGCTACCTGTAACAGAAGAGTGCGCAGTCACTGGGGAGGACGGATGAGATCTTCAAAACGAGGACAGCATCCTGGGGAAGCCAGTGCACTGACTCCACGCTTTGTCTCTCAACCCTTCGCTGAAAAGACGTAGCAATGATAGGTAAGAAACAAAATAAAAGCAGAATAACTGGGCTCAAAAATAATCACCGATAAGAGAAACAAACAGCTTAAACCCATCAACAAGATAATAGATAAACGAACCATGGTACAACACAGCACTGTACAGCAATTAAAATGAAGAAACTAGAGCTATATATATTAATACACAGAGAGCTGTCAAAAATATTGAATTTAAAAAGCAAAACATACAGCCCGATGATATGTGCAGTATGATAACATATAGATAGAGCTTAAAACATGAAACCCAGCACTGTATATTACTATGGATAGAAATAACATTAAAGCACTTATGGAAATGATAAACAATAAATTCGGAATAGCAGCTACTTCCGGGCCAGCAGAAACAAAGAGTATGAAAGAAGGCCTTGGCTGATTTTTTCTTTTTTAAAAAAAAGATTAGAAACAAAGACAGCAAACATTAAGACTTGATAAAGCTCTGTGTAAGCCCATATATTATTGCTCTGTTCATGTCTGAATATTTGAACTATTTCATAACACAAAGGTAAATTATACTCTTTTTAGGTCATCGTTGAAATCAAAGTGCTCTGAGTGAAACTGCTTTAGTCTCACAAATGAAAATTTCACACTATATGTTCATTGCCTTCCAAAAAATTTCATTAATGAAACTTAAAAAAAGAAGGAATAACCTGCAGTCTATAAAGGACTCTCAAAACTCAACAGTAAAAGAACAGATAATCCGATTAATGATGGAAGAAAGACGGCAGACATTTCACAGAGAGGATGTGAGCGTGTGAAGGGACATTGGGCCTCATTATCTGTTAGGAAAACACATGTTGGAACCACGACAGGTCCCACTGCCCATCTATGAGAGTGACTTGGCATCTCCACCCTCTGTATCTTTGCTGTCCCTGTGTGTGGTGGAGACATCTCGCCGCTGCTTTGTCCATGTCCCTGATGACTAGTGAGATGTGGCCCTTCTCCATGTGCCCCGTGGCCGTTTGACTTTCTTCTTTGGTAAAAATCTCTTTTGTCCATTTTCGTGTTGGGTCATCGATCTCTTTCTTCTTGATTTGTAGGATTTTTGTTGGGTTTTAATAAATACTGAAAGTCCTTATCTTCTCTCACGCTGTGGGTTGCCTTTTTACTCTTATGTGTGTGTTTAAAAAAAAAGAAAGAGGCTGTTCTCACAAGCTGGTACATGCATAGACCATCTCTGGAAAGACACGCACGACACTGGTCCGGGGGGCTCGTCCAGGGAGGGGAGTGAAGTGTTGGGAAAGGATGCATGGGAGACACTTTTCTCTGCATCTTTTTGCATTCCTTTGGTTTTTGTGTGTGTGTGTGTGTGTGTGTGTGTGTGTGTGTTTTACAAACCGTTATTATTTGCATGTGCTTTAAACTTTAAGATAAAGAAAAGACACCAGATAGCCTCCTATAATTAAGTCGGTGGTAGCTTCTCCTTTCATCATATTTCACAATATGGTTGTTGCAGTGACAAGGAAGAGGCTCTGACGCCCTGGCCTGGCCTGTCACAATGTGGCCCCCACCCCCCAGTCCTCTAAGTTCAGGGGGTCCGGCCGCTGGCATTCTAACTGTGAAGCATATCACAGTGCAGGACGGCATGGTCGCAGTGACAGCGACTTCCGCAGCCGGCCTGCCTGGGTCGCCACCCGGCTCCTCCTCTACCACTTCTACAACCTTAGCAAAGTCCCTTGACCCCGATGTGCTTCAGCTGAAGAACACAGCAGTTCCTACTGCGGTCGGCAGCCTCAGCGGTCCCCGCCCCCTGTGGCAGATGGGATGGGACCTCACTTTCAGGATGAGGTGACTTCCACCTTAGCACATCTTCTCTTGCTCCCTGTCTGTGAACTGCGCTGTGCAGAGGCCCACATGGCAAGGAACTAACAGTGTCCCCAGCCAGCAGCCGACGAGGAACTGAATCCTGCCCACCAATCCCCCTACTGGCCGGCGAGTCAGCCAGGAAGTGGGTCCACCCCCAGCCCAGCCTCGAGGTGACCCCATCCCGGAGCCATCATTGATGGCAGCCTGGAAAGAGACCCCGAGCCGGTGGGACCCAGTCAAGCTGGATCCCTGGATTCCTGACACACAGAGACTGTGACAGAATAAACGTTGTTATTTTAAACCCACAACAACAACAACAACGACAAGGAACAGAAAGACTAGACAATGTCTCTCCTGAAAAACGTATCATGCCCCAGTCCGAGGCGAGAGACCAGGCCGACCAGCTGATTGTACGGAATCCTCTCCAGCGCTGGGATCCTGTGAGAATTCTCCGAATAATACGGCAAATCCTTGATTTTAAACAAAACGCTCCAGGCAACTGGTGATTTGGTGAATTTAATTTCCTGGTTAACTGGACGAATCTTGGAGCTCAAGTGTCCCTCCCGGGACACCATACAGACGAGGAAGCTGAACCAAGTGGGGAACAAGGGCCCCTGGAAGTCGGGAAGCTTCTTGACGGCAAACCCCAGAGCAGTGCCTGCCACGCGGTGGAAGAGCAATAAATAATTGTTCCGAGAAGGCAGGAAGGAAGAACAGGTGGAAGGGAGAAAGGAGGGGACTCTATCTCTTCACTGGTGAAACTCCTGAAGTTCATGGTCACGGTCCAGAGGAAGCTTGGGCTTGGAAGTCAGCAGACCTGAGTCCCAGCCCCAGCTCCACTCTTAGTTGTGTAACCCGGGTGCCCCCTGGACCTCCCTCCTCACACATGACACCTCGCCTCCTCGGGTGTAAAATAGGAAAAACAAGACTTCCCATGTTGTACGGTCTCGGTGACATTCCATGACATTACGTATGGGAAAGCTCATTCTGCATTGTAGAGTGGCACACCAATTTTGCTATCGACTGTGCTGCGTTAAAAAGCAGACTATAAATTAAAACATTCCCCCCACCTGAGCACATGGGAAAAGATTGCTGTTGGGGAAATTGGCTATTTAGGGGAGATAAATCCATTGGGATCCTCATCTCACACCAGTCACTGACCCAAATTTTAGATGACTTTAAAAGTCAAGTATAGGCTGGGCGTGGTGGCTCACGCCTGTAATCCTAGCACTCTGGGAGGCCGAGGCGGGTGGATCGCTCGAGGTCAGGAGTTCGAGACCAGCCTGAGCAAGAGTGAGACCCCGTCTCTACTAAAAATAGAAAGAAATTATATGGACAACTAAAAATATATATAGAAAAAATTAGCCGGGCATGGTGGCGCATGCCTGTAGTCCCAGCTACTCAGGAGGCTGAGGCAGTAGGATCGCTTAAGCCCAGGAGTTTGAGGTTGCTGTGAGCTAGGCTGATGCCACGGCACTCACTCTAGCCCGGGCAACAGAGCGAGACTCTGTCTCAAAAAATAAATAAATAAATAAATAAAAGTCAAGTATAAATTACTGTACATGGATACTTTGTAATATTGTGCAATTAAGAAGAATAAGATAAAGCTGTGTGCACTGGCATTGAAATATGTCCAATATCTAGTGTCTTGTGAAGGAAACCAAGCTGTCTAATGATATGTACTGTATGTATGTGTATTTTACTTACATAAAAATAAATGCCACATGCATGGACATGTGGAACCACACACACACACACACACACACACACACGTATGCCTCAAATTTAGAGAAAGCCTGAAGAATTCCTATATCAATTGTTAATTTGAGCCCAGCCTGGGCAACCTAGAAAGATCCCATCTCTACAAAAGATTTAAAAATTAACTGGGCATGATGTCACATGCCTGTAGGCCCAGCTACTTGGGAGGCTGAGGCAGGAGAATCGCTTGAGCCCAAGAGTTTGAGCTTACAGTGAGCTATGATGATACCACTGCATTCCAGCCTGGGTGACAGTTTGAGACCCTGTCTTTAAAAAAAAATAAAATAAAAAACAAACTTTGTTAACAGTAGTTTGCCTCTGGAGAAAGTAATGGACATGTGGCATTTAAATTTTTTGTGAAAACTCACACACACACACACACACATATATATATATGTATGCGCTACTTGAGTTTTTTAAATGGGTATGTATTGATTTCAAATTTTAAAAACAAAAACTTGAATACAAAGAATAAGACCATTAAAAATAGTATATATATACCCGATTTCCATATTAAAAAAAAACTTTGTAAGCGTAAAAACAATATAAAAAAATCATAAAAGAAAGAATTTCTAGAATTAATAATATTAAATGTTCTGTATGTTAAAAAATAAACAAAATTAAAAGGTAAACAGAAACTGAACAATAATTTAGTACCAAATATGACAAACGATCAAATTCTTTGTATTATAAAATACTCAAAACTGATTTTTAAAAAAAAGTCCTGACCTTCCATTCAGCCCAGACTCTTTGGAGTGTAGAATACACGTTTGAAGTTATCATCCTGTATATCCTATATCCTTATTTTATCGACTATAAAATGGACGCAAGGGTGGAGAGTGACGTGCCCAAAGTAAACAAGCCGCCTGTCCTGACTGTCGCCTGTCTGTCCTTCCAAGGCCTCCTGAAAGGGGGGCTAGAAGTCAGCAGTTCACCACCCACCCCTCCCTTACCACCCCTGAAATCCTCACGCAATACATGCTCCTGGATCTTGGCTGAACCTGAACCCAAATTCCTGTCCTGTTGGAAATTTTTTCTGCTATTTCAGATTCCACTTTGAGGACAGATTGAGAGGTCTGTCCCCAAAAAAGAAGAAGTCCGGGTACCAAGACGTCTCCAGAGTTTGCCACACACAGGGTGGCTTTTGGATCGGTGGGGAAGCCCGGTCCTTGTCACATTTTTATCTAAACTGATGTCACCACCCCTCGGTGCCTCACATGGAGAAGCCACAGTGTGTCAGCGGCTGCTTTCTCTTCCCCTGATGGGCAGGGGCCGGGGGATTGCCTGGCCCAGCCCCACGAGGCAACTGAAACTGAGAGAGGGAAAGGACTTCTCCAGAGTCACAGGACACGGGGTGCGACTCCCAGCCAAGCCGGACGATAGAGCCCCGGCCTGAAGACCCCTGGGTTCACATTCACCGCGCGTTTGGAGAAAGAGCATGTCTCTGCGATTCCAAATGGTGCTTTTATGTTTCCATCGAGGACTCCCCTCTGCCCACCCAGCGTGGAAGGCGGGAGCTCGGTGAGGACCCAGGAGCCGTTTTTCCAGGCCGCGGCCACAGCAGCCCGAGTGACACCGGCTGGGGGTGGGGACAGCTTCCGCAGTAGCCCGTGGCCTCTCCTAACACCATGCGGAATGAACGGGGAAATCCCACCGCTAGCAACTCACATTGCTCATCAGGCTGCCTTGGGACAAGGGTGAAGAGTTACTTTTACAGAGAACATTAGGCAAAAATTTACAATTAAAAGCTCTTGTCATGCCTTCAAGTCGTTATTGAGTTTTCCGCAAACATCAGGCACCTAATGCATGTCCAGAAATTGAGCATGGACAGATTATTAATATGCCTTCCTTGCCCCGAACAGGTGATGGCTCCTAAGAATTAACCATTCAGCATGGCACGAGGGAAAGAGAACTGCATTAAAGCCAGACAGGACTAGAGTTCTAGACAGAGTCACAAAATAATGAAAATCTCTACTGGATCTCGTGAGGATTAAATGAGATGATATAGTGTGTGGCATAACACAATATCGGGCACACATTAGACAGTCAAGAAAGGTGTGAGGTTCCAATCACCACCCCTCCTTCTTCAGTGTCCTCATCTCTGAAGTTTGTTATGTTGGCTTTACCTATCTATCCGCTATGGACTGAATGTGTGTATCCCCCCTAAATTCATGTGTTGAAGCCCTAATCTCCAATGCCAGAGTGTCTGGAGGTGGGGCCTTTGGGAAGCAATTAGCGCATGAGGGTGGAGCCTCAGGAACGCCTTAGAAGAAGAAACATGACCACATGTGTGCGCGCGCGCGCGCGCTCGCTCGCGCGCTCTCTCTCTCTCTCTCTCTGCCATGTGAAGATACAATAAGAAAACAGCCACCTGCAGACCAGGAGGAGGACCCCACCAGACACCAGATCTGCCTGCACCTTGATCTTGGACTTCCAATCCTCCAGAACCGAGAAATTTCTATTGTTTAAGCCACCCAGCATGGCCGGGCACAGTAGCTCACGCCTGTAATCCTAGCACTCTGGGAGGCTGAGGCGGGAGGATCGCTTGAGTTCCAGACCAGCCTGAGCAAGAGTGAGACCCCATCTCTACTAAAAACAGAAAAAATTAGCCAGGCGTGGTGGCATGTGCCTGTAGTCCCGGCTACTCGGGAGGCTGAGGCAGGAGGATGGCTTCAGCCCAGGAGTTTGAGGTTGCTGTGAGCTAGGCTGATGCCACGGCACTCTAGCCTGGGCAACAGAGTGAGACTCTGTCTCAAAAAATAAAAATAAAAAAAATAAACCACCCAGGCTGTGGCATTCTGTTAAGTAGCCCAAGATGACTAAGACACTAACTCACAAACTCAGATCACACAGCACGTAAACACCAGAGCACCGTACAAATTAATTTCCTTATAAGGGTTGTCCAATCCCTGATTGAAAAAAATAAGAATTCTATTTTTTACGGTAGGTGGGTATAACTGACTGGGAATGTGGATATACTCTGCCAAGATGGATGATACACCTTTGCTTAGATCTGGAATATACTAGAAAATACTCAGTCAAAGACCAAGTCCACTAAAGGCAATTGAAGATATAAAAAATAACCAAAATAAAACAAAATGGAAAACAAAGACCAAGTCCTCTATTGCAGAGCTGAGCAAACTTGGGCCCAAAGACCAGATCCATTTCCCCTTCTGCCTGTTTTTCTCAGTGAAGTTATACTGGAGCACAGCTATGCTCATTCTCGATGTATTTTTATGGCTACTAGACCCCAAAATTGAGTAGTTGTGACAGAGCTTGCATGGCCTGCAAAGCCTAACATGTTGACTGTCTAGACATTCAAAGTTCGTCAACCCCTGGTCTACGGAATACTTCCTATTCCTCTATCATAAGCACCCACAGATCTGAGGCCGAATGCTGGAAATTGAACTTTTTAGCTCAGCGTCAGTTAAGGCTTGCAAAGCCCAGTGGCTGGAATGGAGACCCGAATGAATCTGAAGATGGAAAACCAGAGGCCTCTCGTTGGGTTGCCTCTCTCGTATTACTGTATAGTTCTAAAGCAAACTGTAGATTAAAATAAGTCTTAAAAAAAAACCAGCAAAATAAAAATGAGGGTTTCAAAAATGCCAGGCAGCAAAGTGGAATGGAAGCGACACTACCCCGAGCGTTAAGACAGCTGTGCTCAAGCTCCTGGCCTGCCGCCAGCTAGGTGTACAGTAGGGACAATGGCTGCTACTTTATTTGTGAAATACGGGCTCGGCCATCGTTGAACATCTTTCAAACCCCTCCTACGGGGACCTTGCTGTCTTAGACGCGGACATTTGGACCGGATAATCTCTGAGATGCCTTTCCAGCTTCAGGGCTCGATTCACAGTGTGCAGTGACACTGTACGTAGCCTCGCGGAGTGACGATGTGAGGCGACAGGAGCAAAATTCACAGAGAGCTTCGGCTTGATGGCGTTTTAATGCTATTCACCAGGGTCGTAATTCATCGCGATCTCTTCTTTCCAAATAGGCACCGTATCAGTGTAAGTCCCGTCCACGGAGTGAGCTTCTCCCATCTGCAGAGGGAGGAGGCGGCCCTCGGACAGCTGTGGACGAGAACTTCAACTTGAATTATGCAACAGTAGCAGGAATAGGCAGATTGGCCTCCGGAATTGTGCTTCCTTGGACTGGCATGAACGGGCGTCCACATACCCTGAATCCCACCAGCAGACAACTAGGATGGCTTTGTCCCTAGAGTAATTAATCCACGTAGCAAGGGGATCCTGAAGGTGCTGCCAACAGTCTTGGGATAATTGAGACCTAATGGGAAATAAATCCTGCAGAACTGGGACCATTTTCACTATCCCAAAGCCCCAAAGTGAGGACCCCCTTCCAAAAACTCAGAATCCAAAGCCTGTTAATCCCTTTTGGTGGCGAGCCCGTCATCCTGGACCGCAGGCCCTGGCCTCCTCCCCTGGACACCCACGCAGGGCGGTGACCCCAGCTGGCAACCAGGAGCAGAGAGGGCCGTGGTCAACCACCACCCAGATGAAAACTGCAGCTGATGGCCTGGTCTTTCGGGTCAGTAGCTGCTGTGCACAGCTCTCTCCCTGCAGCCCGAAGTTCAAATGCCAGCCTGATTTCTCTCTGGACGCGTCCCAGCCCAAACATGGAACAAAAGTTCCCTCTGACAAGCTCATTCGGGTTCCAAAGTATGTTTTTATGTTTGTTGGCAAATGCAACTGTCACCAGCAACAATAACAACAGTGTTTTCCCTCGACTGAAGCGACTTCATTTCTTCACATTTGTTCCAGGGCTGGAGCTGGACAGATGAATAATGCAGGCGAGGCGGCTGGCCCGAGTCCTGACCTCGTGCCTCCAAAAGCAAACACAGAGGTGAAAATGGAGACTTGTTTGTTTGAACTCTCCTGCCTAATTTAAAAAAGAGAAAGGGAAAAGAAAAACAAACCTCCCACCATCCTAGTTCATCAATGTAGACACTGAGAGATTGTTTTTGTTTTGTTTTTCTTTTCTCTGTTTTTTTTTTTTTTTTGATGGTGTTTTTTTTTTTTTTCCCCATGTCTCCCTTTTTGAAACGAGGAACGACCGCCCTCTACCGGTGCGAGGAAGGGGGCCAAGCTCCGCCATCATCGAGGCTACGCTGCCATCTTGTGGCCACGTGAGGGATGCGCAACTCTAGATAAATCACCTGAGCGTCATGAAACACAGGGGTTCTTTTTATTTTTTTTTTTATGTTTTTTTTTTTGTCTTTTTGGGGGGGTTTTTTTTTTTTTTTTTCTTTTCTTTTTCTTATATTCTAGGCCATCATGACATCCAACACAGGGCTTCTTCATAAACTTTTTTTTTTTTTTTTTTTTTTTTGAGACAGAGTCTCACTCTGTTGCCTGGGCTAGAGTGCCGTGGCGTCAGCCCAGCTCACAGCAACCTCAAACTCCTGGGCTTAAGCAATTCTCCTGCCTCAGCCTCCCGAGTAGCTGGGACTACAGGCATGTGCCACCATGCCCAGCTAATTTTTTCTATATGTATTTTTAGTTGTCCATATAATTTCTTTCTATTTTTAGTAGAGATGGGGTCTCGCTCTTGCTCAGGCTGGTCTCGAACTCCTGACCTTGAATGATCCACCCGCCTCGGCCTTCCAGAGTGCTAGGATTACAGGCGTGAGCCACCGCGCCCGGCCCTTCATAAACATTTAGATGGGCTTTCATGGAAGACATCTCAGAAGGATAGATTGTATTGTCTGGGGGGAAACATGGGTGGGATTTGGAGTCAAATGTTGGTTCCACATTCAGGTGCCACTCAACTGTTTGTGGCATCGTCCTTGAGGAAATCATTTCATTTTCATGACCGTGTTTTCTCTTCTATAAAATGGACGTTGTCATAAAAGTGTGATGCTTTGAGTGGTGTGAAGTTTAAATGAGATAATGCATAGAAAAAGGGACTTGTGAACTTTCAAGACATATACACATAGGTATTAAGATTCCCTGGAGAGAAGTAGATTCTGGCATCATGCTCGGGAAAACTTTGGAGACTCAGAACCTGTGGTGATGCCTGACCTTGCTATAGTAGGAAGCCCTGACCGCAGAATAAGGAAAAGTAAGGACGTCACATTGTCATCTGCTTCCCTAAATATACATACTGCCAAATTCTCTCAGTTTTCATTTTTCTGATTTAAGTCAAGCCAGTCTCTTTGGCCTTTCTTCACATGCCCCTGAAGGTATGAGGAATGTAGAGGAGTCTTGGGAGGTGAAATAAGTTGTTTACGTAGAATCCCAAAGTGCCCATTAGTGTTAGGGCTTGGCTATCCGGCTACCTCATCTACTGGAAACAGCCCAAGCCAGACCCAGCCACCAAAGGAGCCCTCGGAGGATGTCAGTGCTGCACAATGGTGATGCAAGTGACTCATCACGGGCAAGGTGGGTCTGGCCTCTGCTTCTGTGCAGCTGTTTGGGGAAACCCAAGGGGTGATTCTGGAGTCTGACAATGTTAACAATCAAATAACTCTGCTGTTATTTATGTTCTTATCCCCACATCTAGTATTTGGCTTTAAACACCCTTCAATGCCTAGTGTCCATATTGTTAGCCCTAGTAATTCTCCTGCTATTCTACAGTCTCTTCTGAGCACAAGAATTAACTCACTGCTGGCACCAGAATTTTTTTTGATGAGAAAAATGCCTTAGTAAATGGTTGGGTAGAAGGTGAGTCCCACCCTTAAGGGCCCGGTGCCAAGTGGCCTCACCCCTGCCAAGGACGCGGTCACAGCTCTGCATAACCAAGGGGCAGGACTGGGCAGTGTCGAGCAGAAATGGGAGGGAGGGAGGGAGAGGACCTCCAAGTGGCACCTCCCAAGACCCCAAAAATCTTCAGTAGGGTTTTCTAAACAGTACTGCTTCATGGGAGTGGGGTTTTTATTACTGTGAAATCCAAAGAAGGAACCAGCCTCATGTCAGGATAACATGGTCCAGGACCGACCGAGGCAGACCCAGGAGGAGGCCAGACCCAGAGGCAAAGGAGGCAGGGAGACCCATCCCCCCATCAGTTAGCAGAAACATTTAGGATTCCTTTGGCTTTCACCCATGCCAGAATTAGGGGTTTGGAGACAATGTCACCTGGAATGTCACAGCCTTGACGTCGGGGTTAATCAGAGATTAACCCAGGAATGGGTGTATAAGGATGTTTATCACAGAATTACATATGACATTCAAAAACTGGAAACCTAAATGTGCAACAAAGGTCTGGTTAAATAAATTAAGGAAGAGCTAAAGGAGGAAATAATATGTAGCTGTTAAAAATTAATTCTTTTTAAAGAATGATTAATAACCAGAGGAAAGCTTCTGCGATAAGGTTAAGAAAAAAAGGGAAATTCAGCCAGCATGTTATGGTTGGAATTAGTTCTGGTTTGTTTGTTTGTTTGTTTGTTTTTTCAAATAAGTGCTCTTTTCTTGAATTAAAAAGAAGACTAGAATTTCAACATAGATCACTCGGGAGTTTGTGGGGTTTTAAGTGACTTGTCTTTTTTTGTGTTTCACTTCTATATGATTTTCAAACTCTCCATGATGAGCAAAGTAATTTTAAAATCAGGAAAATTAAACATTACTTTTGAAGAGTGGGAGCGCAGTTTGTGTTGGTTGGTTTACTTGGCAAAGACACAGGAGATCAGAAATTAAAAAGGAGACATTACAACTGATACCACAGAAATACGAAATATCATCCATGACTACTGTGAAAACCTCTATGCATACAAACTAGAAAACCTAGGGGAAATGGATAAATTCTTGGAAACACACAATCTTCAAAGCCTGCATCAGAAAGAAATAGAAATCCTGAACAGACCAATAATGAGTAGTGAGGTTCAAACGGTAACAAAAAAATCTCCCAGTACAAAAAAAAAAAAAAGCCAGCCCAGACAGATTCACAGCTGAATTCTAGCAGACCTACAAAGAACCAGCAGAACTCTTCCATAGCATTGAGAAGGAGGCAAACCTCCCTAACTCATTCTATGAAGCCAGTATCACCTTGATACCAAAGCTAGGAAAGGACGCAAGAAAAAAGGAAAACTACAGACCAATATCCCTTATGAACATAGATGCAAAAATCCTCAACAAAATGCTATTAAACCTAATTCAACAGCACGTCAAAAAATAATCCACCATGATCAAAGGTTTCACCCCAGGAATGCAACGATGGTTCAACCTATGCAAATCAATAAATGTAATTCACCACATAAACATCATACTAAATGGGAGAAAGTTGAAAGCATCCCCCTTAAGAACTGGGGCAAGACAAGAGAGCCCACTGTTGCCTCTTCTATTCAACATAGTGCTGGAAGTTTTAGCCAGAGTAATCAGGCAAGAGAAAGAAATAGAGGGCATCCAAATCAGGAAAGAGGAAGTCAAATTATCCCTATTCACCAATGATATGATCTTGTATCTAGAAAACCCTAAAGATGCCCAAAAAAGACTTCTAGAATTGATAAATAAATTCAGCAAAGTCTCAGTTTACAAAATCAATGTAAAAAAAATTTTTGGCAGGAAAATAAAAGAGAGAGAGAGAAAGAAAGGAAAAACAAAGGGGAGGGATAGGAAACAGAGAAAAAGTAGGTTTAGGTGCTCTTCTGAAATGGGCTTTGAACTATTGGATGGTTTCTTTCTATTCCACTTTTTTGTGTTCCTGTTTCTCTCTTACCAAGTCAAAGAGGTGCAAGTTGGATTACGGATCTGTGGGCAGTCACAAGGAGAACTGATGTGTGAGCACACACACAAGAGTGAGGCGACAGTTCCTTTCCAGGTCTCCCAGGAATTCGCTGGTGTAAGTATGGACAACCAGTCTGGGGGACCTGGCCCCTTCCCTCTCCCCACCAACCCCCACAAAATTGAGCAACCCTTGATCATGGTACTCAGCGATTGTCATGTAATAGTTTCCAAGTCTCCCTGCTGCCCCAGAGTTGCATGAGGCCAGACTTGACATATTATGATCCCATGATCCCAAAAATATTTGAGGAATAAATGATCATCAGACCATCTGGTTGAGCCAGATAAACGCATCCAGACCCGTGCCCCATCCCCAACTCTGGCATCTCAAAGACACAGCTGATCTTCTGGCTACCAACCCCAAAGACCAGAACCAGACTCCCAAGACATCCCACAGCTGATTTTGGAGATCAGGACAGGACTTCGAATCTTTTACCTGCAGAGCCCTGGCCAAACCAGATCACCTCTCCAGGGCCTCACCCATGGGAGGAAAGCTCAGGACTAGGGGATTTCTAAGGTGCTTTTGAGCACTAATAATAGTCTATGATTCTTTGATTGTGGAATTTACATGCAAGAGAATATGTGTGTATGTGTGCATGTGTGTGTGTGTGCGTGTGTGTGTGTGTGTGTAATGCTTATTTGCCCAAATGGAAGATAACTAAGTGCATAGATGAAAATGTCAATGATATTTAATCCTAAGGGCAAAATGGAAAGAAATACCATTTGTTAAGCAACTCCGGAGACTCTGGGACTATCCGAGGTATTTTTACCATGTTACCTCATTTAATTCTTACAATAACCCAAGTGACTCTATGACATTGTTACACATTTTGCAGTTTGGAGGTGAAATGACTCACTCAAGCTCATCCAGCCATTACAAGCCACAAACAAGAAACAATACCCAGACTGCCTAACCCCAAAACTGTGGATCCCTGGTTCAGTATGTTTGGAGACCCCTCTCCTATAGGAGAATCCATGGGTGCTGTGGGGTGGGGTCAGGTACCACCCAGACCTTGTCACTGTGGTCGTCCTCGGCCCTGATGCAGCACTGCTGAGCTGGCACCGTGTCTGCCACTAGACTCGTCCTCACGGCTCTTGACAACCACACCCCACCCCACGCCTCACACTTCAGCTGCTGCCCAGGGGGCCTTGAGGTTGGATGAAGAGTGACCACAGCCCCAGGCACCCCACCCCAAGGTGGCCTTGTTTTGTTTGTGAAATGTGTGCCCCAGAGGCCGGAATGAAGGGGAGTTGACCGAAAGTCACACTCAGGACTAGACGAATCCCAGCCCTCACGGGGCCTGAGACCGACACACACCTCCCCACTCGGGGTCGTTCTCTGCCTCCTCAAGGGAGAGGCACCTCCTGCCTCCCACCCCTACAGGGCTGGGGCTGACTTTGTGCGTAAGTCCACCCTTTAATGACTGCACGAACTGCCATTGCTAAGAATATGCTTCTGGTCCAGGAGCAGAGCACAGGTAAGGACCCAGAAGACCAGAGTTCCATTCCCCTTTCTGTCCACCACGCCACATTGCCTCTCTAAGCCAACTGTATTCGTAAGAAAGTAAATTGCAAATGTTTGATACACGCTTAGCTATTTAGGGAGGCTAAGTCACATTGAAAAGAGCATTTGACTAGGAAACCACCCGTCATTCGACGGCTATAATACTTGGCAGTGAGACTTTGGGCAAGTCACGAACACTCGTTGAGCCTGAGTTCCCATGTCTATAAAGGAAAGGAATTAAGGAAGGGATCACTCATATCCTTTCTATTTCAAAAGTCCATGATTTGGTTGGGCACGGTGGCTCATGCCTGCGATCCCAGCACTTTGGGAGGCTGAGGTGGGAGGATCCTATGAGGCCAGGAATTTAAGACCAGACTGGGTAAGAGTAAGACAAAAAAAAAAAAAAAAAAATTAGCCACTCCTGGGTGCCTGTAGTCCCAGGCACTCAGGGGGCCTGGGAGGCTGAGGCAGGAGGATCGCTTGAGCCCAGGAGTTTGAGGCTGCATTGAGGTACAATGACACCACTGCCCTCTAGCCCAGGCAACAGAGTGAGACCCTGTCTCAAAGAAAGAAAACAAACAAACCAAAGGTCCCTAATTTGCCCCAGACCCTGAGCTTTCACGGGGTGCCTCCCAACTCTGGAGCTTGTATCTGGTTGAGCAAGTCTGCGTTCACCTTTCATGACTTTTCTGAGTTTACTTCCTCCTGGCAGGACCGAGCTCCAGCCTCCTTCTGTCGAGCCGTGCGGTTCCATGGCTGCAGCAGCGCCGGAGAGCAGCGCTGGAGGCCAGCCACCACCTTCCAAGAGGCCCCGTCTTGCCCGACTCGGGGGCTGCCTGCTGACCTGTCCCCCAGCTGCTGCCATGTCGCAGCCCTGCCTGCCAACCCTCCCCAGCGACTCGCAGGTGCTGCCTGCCTCTCGCAGACACCGCCTGAAGCGTCAGCTGGCCCCGGCGCCTTTGCCACTGGGAATACTGGCACCGGCTCCTCGGAGCGTGTCCAGCCGCCCTACCCGGGGGCCTTCAAAGGTGCCTCGTGCAGACGAGCTCCCGCAGGGGGGAAAATCTCACCCCATTCCCCAGATGGGGACCTGTGGCCACAGGACCTCCTCATCTTCCAAGAAGGAACAAAGGGAAGGTGTCAGCCAGGGCAGAAATAAAAGCTTCTGCACCCTCCCGGAGCAATGTAATCGGTCATGCGTCTTTTTACCTTTTGAAACTTCGTCGGGTTTATATATAGCCTCCATCCTGTCCCTCTGAACTCGGCAGGGCTCGCAATCAGTCACTGGGCTGAACACCTGGAACTCTGTGGGGATTATCATTAGAAGGATGCGAGGCCAGGTGTGGTTTTGGACCAGAGACCTATTGGAATAGGGAGCATTTCTCACTTTCCAAGTTTGCTCTGCTCAAGTTAAAACAATTAACCTCCTTTCCCCTTCAAACAACTGTTCTCTGAAGCTTTCTACCAGCAATCTCCAACCCAAAGACACACTGTCAAAAGTGGACTCTCTGCCCTTCAAAACCTTCAGCTGGAAAGGCAGATGACACCTGTCCTTGGAGCTCCTTGCTGCCATTGCCGCCTTCTTTTCCCCACTAATTCCACCCACTCCTTCTTGACGCTGGACCTCCCAAGAGCAGGGATTTGCTCTGATGCAGAGGTCAGGAAGAGATTGGAGCAAAAAGGGGGTTTGACCACAGTGAGGACCCCACGCTCACCTCACAAGAGTTTGCCAGGCTGGCCAGCAGGAGGTGAAGGGCAGGTGGCCAGGTCATTCCCAAGCACTTGGGGACTCAGCTCTTTTGATGATGTAGCTGGTAGACGGGGCACGGTGGCTCATGCCCGTAATCCCAACACTTCGGGAGGCTGAGAAGGGAGGATCACTTGAATCCAGGAGTTCGAGACCAGCCTGAGCAACATAGCAAGACCCCATCTCTATAAAAAATAGAAAAATTAGCCAGGTGTGGTGTTGCCCCAGCTACTCAGGAGGCTGAGACAGAAGAATCACTTGCACCCAGGAGTTGGAGGTTGCAGTGAGCTATGATAACACCACTGCACTCTAGCCTGGGCAACAGAGCAAGACCCTGTCTTTAAAAAAAAAAAAAAAAAAGACATAGTTGTTGGCATATTCCTCTTCTTGGGCTGTAATATCTCCCAGGACACACACACACACACACACACACAAATACACACACACACATACACACACACATACACACACACAAATACACACACACACAAATACACACACACATACACACACAAATATACACACACACACACACACTCTTCGTGACATTAATATTTTCAGGAAATCACATAGGTCTTCCTACATAATATTATAGCTAGCATGAATTGATGTTTATTCCATTCTGGGCACTGTGCTAGGTGATTTTCATGCACTAATGACTTCATTTAATCCTCACAATAATCCTATGAGGAAGTAGGAGGGATGAACTTGAGGCCCAAGCACTGGATAACCCAGGTCACCCAGCTAGCAAGTGGCAAAGCGAGGGCTTGAGACCCAGTCTTATCTAACAGATGAGTTTGCTAGTTGTCCGAGACCCTCTCTGTGATTTAGGGGGTCAGCTGGAACTGCCAAGGCATTGCTGGTCTGTATGAGGCAGCCCCAGGCATCACTTGGCACCTACATGCCCGACAGGGAGGCTCACCCTCCCCCATCTCACACAGCTGCTTTTTATGAGGTTACAAGGAGGGGTGGCAATGGCCTGCCACCCTCTGAGTACACTGCCTAGTGCTGGGTTTTCAGATGACGGGAAATACCTGTTCATAGAAGTTAACTGACCATCTTGCAGAAATGATCTAACCCAGTGGTTTTCAAACTTAGCTGCACATTAGCCAACTGGGGAGGTTTTTTTTGGTAAATCCTAAAGACCAGGCTGTACTCCCGTTACAGAAGGCATGGCTGTGTCCCCTCAAAATGCATATGTTGAAACCATAATCCTCAATGGGACAGTATTTGGAGGTGATTAGGTCATGAAGGTGGAGTCCCAGGATGGGACCCGTGTCCTTAGAAGAAGGGACACGCGAGAGCTGCTTCCTTTCTCCTTGTCCCCTGCCATGTGCTCTCCCACAAGACGATGTCCATCTGCGAACCAGGAAGAAGGCCCTCAACAGAAACTGACCGCGTTGACACTCTGATCTTGGACTCACTATGAGAAATAAATTTCTGTTGTTGAAGCCCCCAGTCCATATTTGTGTCATAGCAGCCCAAACTGAGGAAGACATACCCCACACCATTTAAATCAACATGTAATGGGGACCCAACCGTCAGAATTTTTTCAATAATATTGCATATTTTCAAACAATCACGAATTTACAGAAAAGTTGCAATGCAAATGCAATGCAATGCAATGCAAATACAATGCAAAAAAACTTTTTCTTGAACCAACTGAGAGTAATTTGCCAAACTAATGCATCACCTTCCTCACGCATCCTAGTGTCTATTTTCTACAAACAAGGACGTTCTCCTGTACAACCTCAGTGCAAACATCAACCTCAGGAAACTAACACTGTTCCATCCCTACTCACTAATCCTCAGACTCCACGCAAGTTTCACCAACCATCCCAACAGCCTCCTTCACAGCAGAAAGGTCCAGTTCAGAAGCACAAGTTGCAGCAGTTGCCACACAGACGTCAGGTGTCTTTGGTCTCCAGCGGTTGGGAATCGCTCCTCGGTCTGTCCTTGACTTTCATGGCCTTGACACACTTGAAGGTTGTTTTGTAGACTGCTCCTCCATCTGGGTTTGTCTGACATTTCCTTAGAGCTGGATTCCGTTTACTCATCTTCGGCAAGAACATCACAGAAATGATGCTGGGCTCTCCTTGCCTCCCACTGAGTGGCTCACAATTTTGGTTTGTCCCACGACTGATAATATTCACTTCGGTCACTTGGCGAAGATGGTGTCCGTTAGGTTTCTCCACTGCAAAGGGACTCCTTTTTCTTTGTAAATTGACTGATATTTTACGGTGAGAGGTGAGAGGAGGGTTGCACGGTGGGTGGTATCAGCCAGGCCCAGCCTCCTCTGGAGCTTCTCCCTGACTCTCCCCCTGGGGCTCCTTCCCACTCCCCCAATGTGGCCTGCAGGTATCTCCAGTGGAGCATTCGGTCTGGTGGTCTGTATTTCTCTCTCCTCATTGGATGACTGTCTTTCATCTTCGAACCCAAGACCCCTGGTGCTTTGTGCTTGATAGAGGTTGGATACATGAATATGCAAAGGAGAAAGACCAGAAGAAAGGAAAAAGAACCCCCCAGATGTTTTTTGTTTATCTGTACTTTTTTTTTTTTTCTTTTTAGAGACAGGGTGTTGCTCTGTCACCAGGCACAATCACAGCTCACTGCAGCCTTGAACTTCTGGACTCCAGCAATCCTCCCACCTCAGCCTCCCGAATAGCAGGGACTACAGACATGAGCCACCACGTCTGGCTAAGTTTTCTATTTTTAGTAGAGATGAGGGTCTCGCTCTTGCTCAGGCTGGTCTTGAACTCCTGAGCTCAAGTGATCCTCCCGCCTCGGCCTCCCATAGTGCTAGGATTACAGGCGTGAGCCACCGCGCCCGGCTGAATCTGTTTTCTTGATGACTTGTACGGTGTCTGCCTCTCTCTTCCCTGGGCCTTAACGCCCGCTCCGTTCCAGCCTCCTATTTCTACGCACCGTTCATGGGTAACTAACACGTCTCTGGGCCTCATCCTCTCCTTTCCTTATAATCTTCCCACGGCTCTCCCCGCCCTCCCAGCTCTCCCTGGCGGTCATGGTCCCGAAGAGTACCCCCACCCCCAGGACTCCGGGCCCTCAGGAATCCTCCCATGCACCCAATCACTTCTTCAACAAGTACTTTTGAGTGAGTACATAATCACAGCCCGGCACTGTGCAGGGAAACACAGTAGCAATAAATCCAACACAGAGCTTGCAGTCTAGTGGAGGGACAGGTGCTAAACAAACACACTAAACACAGAATCACAAATGGGGAGGCGCTGTTCATACAATCAAAGGATGCCATGAGAAAAAGTAAGAACGGACCTTCATTTAGGCAGCTGGTGGAGGGGAAAGAGAAGGCGTCTCCGAGGAAACGACATTGAAGCTGAGACAGAAGGTTACAGATACATTGGAAGGGGAAAGGGAGAGAAAGTCAAGAGCAAGGGCCTGAGATAGGAAGAAGCTGGGTGTGCTTTACCAAGCGAGGGCTGGAACTGACAGGGCACAGCTGGGAGAGTTGTGATTGTGGACGGCTGGGGCAGATCTTCGAGGCCTTTCCATGGGGTTAGGGGTTTTGGGTTTCATCCTAATGTAGGAAAGCCACTGGGGGAGTGTCAAGGTGAGGAGAAGGAGAAGAATTATCTGAATTATGTTTTGCAAAGATCACCAGGGCTGCCGAATGGAGAGGAGGTTGGTGGGGGCCACGGATAGGGAAAGCAGGGTCCCTTCTGGTAACCCCAGGATATGTGTGGTCTCTTCCTGGCTGCATTGGGGAGTTCTGTGCCTTCATCTGTGTTTATCTTGCTTTTTGATCTTGTTAAAAAATCACTCAGTTTCTTTGCAGGTTAAAAAGAAAAGAAGCAGGGACAACAGAAGTATTAGCCCACTTTCCGCTAATGGTCTGAGCAGCTGCCATAGCACCCCTGAGTGCAATAAAGATTCGGAACAGGATGGGAACAGGTGTGACCATCTTTTCTTACGCAGCAAATGGCAATTTCAGTGAGTTGGCACCAATCGGTCTAATTGGCAAGAAGCTGGCTGGGGTCTTCTGCTGAACGGACAGCGGGCCGAGGGGCCAAACCGAGGCACAGCAGCAAGCGGGCTCCACCAGTGTATCACCGATGCCTTCACAACTAAATCTGTCTTTCGCACAGCAAGGGCGCTTCTTGAACCCCACGGAATCATTTTCAGGTTTTAGAAGCACCTTCCAACCGGGCGTGGTGGCTCACGCCTGTAATCCCAGCACTCCGGGAGGCTGAGGCAGGAGGATGGCTTGAGCTCAGGAGTTCAAGACCAGCTTGAGCAAGAGTGAGACCCCGTCTCTACTAAAAACAGAAAAATTAGCCGGGCATGGTGGTGCATGCCTATAGTCCCAGCTACTCGGGAGGCTGAGGCAGGAGGATGGCTTGAGCCCAGGAGTCTGAGTTTGCTGTGAGCTAGGCTGACACCACGGCACTCTAGCCCGGGCAACAGAGCAAGACTCTTGTCTCCAAAGAAAAAAAAAAAAAGAAGCACCTCCTTCCCCTATTTCTGCCCTGCCCAAAAAGAAGGTTCCCAGGACTTACCTGGGACGCCATGGCCTCTTCACCAGAGACGGACTGGGCATCTCTTCAGCCTGGGGCTCTGGCCAGCCTGTGCCTCCACGCTCCTGTCTTCCTCCTCTCAGCCTCGCACCCTGAGTACAGCAACAATCGCTCTACACAACACAGGGTACAACCTGGAGGTGCAAACTCTTTCCTTCTCAGTAAATGAGGACACGCACACCACGGTGTTGGGGACTGGCTTCACCAGACAGAGCCTCCTGCTGGCTCTGGCCACGCTGTCGTCCCCCCACACACGGTGGAGCCCAGCAGGGTCTTAAGGACCATCCACTGGTCCCTCATTGTGGCAACACGTTAGAACTTCCTGGAATTCTTTCAAACTCTGCATGTTTGAAATACGGTATAGGAGCAGAAGGAAATATTATTTGGCCATGAAAAGGAATGAAGGACTGATACATGCTACAACGTCAAGGAAACTTGAAACCATCATGCTGAGTGAAAGAAGCCAATCACAGAGAACCTCGCAGCAAATGATTCCGTTTATAATGCAAACGTCCAGGACCGGCAAATCTACAGAGGCAGAAGGTAGATAGCGGCTGCTGAGAGCTGGCAGTGGGGACATAGGGAATAATCGCTAATAGGCACATTGGTATCTTTTGTAGGTGATGAAAATGTTCCAAAATTCGATACAGGTGATGGTTGCGCAACTCTGTGAGTAACATAAAACCCATCGAATTGTACACTTCAAAGGGTGGATTTTATGGCATGTGAATTACATCTCAGTGAAGTTCAAATACATCCATGCCTGTGCCTGCCTCCTTCCCAATTAAACCAGAATGTCTGGGGCCAAAGCCCAGGCATCAGTGGGGTATCAAAGCTCCCCAGGTGATTCTAATCTGTACTGATGACAGAGGACCACTGGTCTGGTCTAACCCTCTGCTAGGCGGCTGAGGACACCGGGGTCTAAACAGTTGCGATGACCCTCAGTGTCATTTAGCAGAGGCAGGACCAGAACCCAGGCTTCTGAAGCCAGCTTATCTCCAGCCCTGCTCTGTGCTCAGTCCCCTGATTGAATCCAAAACTCCTCAGACAGTTGCCTGCCTGACACCCCAACTACATGCTCTTGAGCCTCCCCGACCCCCCTTCCAGCGTTTCTTGAATCGCTCTCTTTCCAAAATTTCCAAGCTGCCTCACTTGTCAATATCACTCTTCTAAACTCCTTAGCTCGTCCACCGACTTTGAGTTATTTATCGAGCTGTTGTTGTTCACGCTCCGCGGCTCCCACCTACTCTGCAGCCCAGCTTGTGGCTCTCAGTTGTCCTATTTCTTTCCAGTCAATTTCTTGCCCATTATGAATTTGCATGTGCAAATGCCTGCATTTACATTTAACCCACAAAATCGGTACTGTCTTCATCTGAAAGTTTCCGTCCATTCAATCTTTGCAGTCAGAGAGGAGAAGTTATGCATCACAGCAGACTGGACCCCTTAGGGAAGACAGTGTAATTGGCTGTTCATAATTCCCATTTTGAGTTAGATGGCTGTTTAAACTTTAAGGAATCTTGACTACAAATGAATCTCCAGGGTGAGAATGTAAGAAGCGCGCATCCGATGTCATTGTCAGGAATGACCGCTGTCATGAAACCAGAAACGTGTTGTAACCAGGACTTTAAGAGGAAAAATAAAAACAGGCAAAACTGAGAGCTTCCAAAAGGAGGATTTAAGAAACATTTGTTGGGGGGGGTGGGTGGGCAGGCACAGTGGCTCACACCTGTAATCCCAGCACTTTGGGAGGCCAAAGTGGGAGGATCAATTGAGGCCAGGAGTTGGAGACCAGCCTGGACAACATAGTGAGATCCCATCACTAAAAAAAATTTAAAAATTAGCCAGGCGTGGTGGCACATCCCTGTAGTTCCAGCTACTTGGGAGGCTGAGTTAAGAGGATCTCTTAAGCCGAGGAGTTTGAGGCTACAGTGAGCTTTTATTTATTTATTTATTTTTATTTCAGCATATTACGGGGGTATAAAAGTTTAGGTTATGTCTATTGCCCTTGCCTTCCCCCCAGATCAGAGCTTCAAGCGTGTACAATGAGCTTTGATTGTGCCACTGCACTCCAGCCTGGGAGACAGAGTGAGACCGTGTCTCTAAAATTAAAAAAAAAAAAAAAAAATTTTTAGTCTACATTTTTATTCATAATTTGGTAAATGCAGTAAATGCATGGAGATTTGTGTTTCCTAAGCCCTATGACACTTGTAATACCTTCTCACCTGTAAAAAGTAAAGACAAGGGTTGGATTGATTTACATCTGTATCCTTTTGTTCCCTTAGGACTTCAAACTTTTAAAGGTCATGAGCTTTCTCATTCGTCTTCCTATCTGCCCCTCCTCACTTCTTCCACTGGAATCCAGGGATCAACAAATGTGCTTTGAATGAAGCCAGCACCAAATCTCAGATGCAGATGGAGACCAGGGACCAGGACATGAGGAAAGGAACGGCATAGCCAACATATTTAGCATCATTATACCACACACCACATGAGTCCACGTGTATCTATGAGCTCCTCCTGTGTGCCAGGCACTGTGGTGGGCACTAAGGCGAGTCACTGAACACAACCCTTCTCTCCAGAAACTTCCATTCTACAGAAAATAAACGTCCCCGCTTTGGCTGCCGGGATGTAAGAAATCTGCTGGACCCCGGGGAAAGTTCCAGAGCCTAAACTGCAGACACTTGCCCCATTTGCCCACACTCACCACGCTCCTTTCATGGGTTCACAAGTTTGTGTCACTTCATCTCACCACCTGTGGAGCGGAGAGCATTACTCCCCCCTGTAGGTTAAGCAGTCAAGGTCGCAGAGGGCCTTAACGTGTTCATGGTCACACAGAGCTGGGAGTGAGCACCCCGGTCACCGAGCACCCAGGTCACCTAGTCTTGTGTCTTCGCATGTTACCACCCAGTTTCCCACTGAAACAAGGAAGCTCTGGGGGCCGGGAGAGGAGCAGGGAGATAGTTCGTCTTGGCCAAACACTGAAATGTCCCTCTCGGAACCGGGTGGAAAATAGCGGCTGCAAAAACAGCCTTGCGTTGGCTGAAACACTGAAGCTCTGTCCTTAGCTTCAAAAGTGAGACTATTTCCATACCTGAAAGCTTGGGACTTCTGTGACCAAAGAAGTTGTGGGCCCCACCCAAGAGATTGTCCTGGAGTGGAGAGAGAATAGCCAACAAGATATGTTGGAAGATACAAATAATAAAGTTGTTTTCTAATCGTAAACTAGCGAGTCTCCCGGAAAGGCTGATTTATGCCAAGGAGGCTCTGATGAGTGGCTGCTATGTGCCACTGTCACAGCTGCGTGGCAAGGCTGGGGCCATGCTGTGCTTCTTGGAGAGACCTCCCTCTGTGTCGCGTTTGATGATTAAATACCTGGGTAATGAGCACCTACGTGTGGCTCTTGTGTGAGAAGTTTGTGGTCTCTGCAAAGACACTGGTGTCGGAGACGGATTCCAGGTTCCTTCTCATTCTCATTGTTTTTGTTTTGGTTCTTTTCCCCAGAACTCAAACCCTCCCCTCCCTCTGCTCTAAGACCAAAAAGCCCCCCGTGCCTCTTCTCCCACCATCCTGCTGACCCAGACAAGACTGGGTCTAGCTCGATCTCACTGAGAGCTTGGCTTTCTCCAGCAGAGAACAGGAAGCCTCTGAAGGGCTGTGAGCAGAGAAAAAATCATTAGGAAAAATCATTAGGAAAAGTCATCGAGGCAGTTGTGCTCATGGGAATTGGACGGGAGCAAAACTTCATTCTGCCCCCCAGCAGATTGTGAGGGACAATGGCGCACTGGTGCCACCTGGAGGCTGCCAGCCTCCATTACTGAAGTGGTTTCCCCAACCGCTGACCGACTCCCCTTCGGAAACCAAACCTGCAAAACAGAAAGTCACCTGTTTGTTTGGACTGGACTGAAAAGAACAAAGCTTCAGGGCAGTGGCTCCGCTAGAGACGCTAGGGCTGGCCTGGGCCTCCGTGGCCTCCCTCAGCAGAGGCTGATTTTTAAGGTGGTTCTTGAAGTTCTTCAGCAATAAAACCTCCCGGGCTGGGCTGGAGAGACGCCACCACCGCCACTGAAATCATGTGTTTTACGACAGATCTGCAAAATCAGCGTCTTTGCCAAAATACAGGCTTGTCCTGTCTCAGAGGCAGGCGAGGACCAGTTCTTGTTTCCAGTGACAGGTCGCACTGGAAAGAGAAAGTGTCGCCACCGAGACACTGGAGAGAGGTTGTCACAGGTGGGGATGGCAGTCAGAGCCTGCCCCGTTAGCCTGCCCAGGTGTTTTGTTGTTGTTGTCATTTACAAGCCAATCCCAGGAATTAACAAAACAGGGAAAACTAACAATTGAAATGAAGCAGTTGTGAGAATTAGGACCAACCCCTGGAATCCCAGATTCTTTCTGCCAGAATCCACTGAGAGACTTTAAGTATGTAATTCTTGTCATATTATGTAATTTGTTTCTCTCTTCTTTCAGAAAAGGGGCAAACCAGATATTCCTTATCGGTTTTCTCCAGGTCACTAAGTCATGGGAAGTTTATTATGGCTGAATTTATTTTTGCCATTGGCGCTACCTCCTTCCTGATATCCAGTGTTTTCCTAAGAAAGTCGTTCGGTGTAGACAAACAAGGTCATTTCTCAGAGTCTTTGCCAAATCTGCACTGGACGTTTGCTTCTGGCAGGAATGGGAACTTAGAAGCAGCCAGAGATCAGTCACCCTGATTTCCCCCTGAACACTGGCTGCAAAGCCCTGATGTTTATATTGTTATGCACATTTTAAAGGTGATGAAATAGATGCTCAAAGGATAAGCTGCCTTAGGACATGTAGCTAAAAAGTAGAAAAACTAGGATTTAAAAATCCTAGGGTTGGCCAGGCGTGGTGGCTCCTGCCTGTAATCCTAGCACTCTGGGAGGCCAAGGCGGGAGGATCGCTCGAGGTCAGGAGTTCGAGACCAGCCTGAGCAAGAGTGAGACCCCATCTCTACTAAAAATAGAAAAAGTTAGCTGGATGTGGTGGTGTGCCCTTGTAGTCCCAGCTACTCGGGAGGCTGAGGCAGGAGGATGGCTTGAGCCCAGGAGTTGGAGGTTGCTGTGAGCTAGGCTGATACCACGGCACTCTAGCCCAGGCCACAGAGCAAGACTCTGTCTCAAAAAAAAAAAAAAAAAGAATGATGGGGACATGTCAAAAGGACATAGGAACCACCTTGGAGATCCCATTGGCTAAATCTGGGACAATCTAAACATCAAAATAAACATGATAGTGCCAGATTTCAACCTATTAAATAAAATTGGAATTCATATTGCTAAATAAATTAACAAAAAACTAAATACATGGAGGAGGGAATGAAAGCTCTTTCTTACAGGAAAATGCCAAGTCATAAATATAGAAGGGATGACAGAAAGAGAAGACCACCACATGACATCATTTTGGTGATGATTTACTCAGATAAGGATCATCTGATCATCTGATCATCATTGATAAGAACCGATTTATCAATTATAAAGGGGAAAATGGTGACTATGGAGGAGAAATCTGGAAGACACCAACATGACCAAGCAATCACGGTTAACAATAGCAGTCGTGGCATAGGACAACATCATATGCTGGAACTTTACATTCCACTCCTGTGTTAAAAATGTACCCAGCATTTGTTTTAACCGGATATGGCAAGACAACGGATATGGAAATGATCGACGTGAAGGAAGAAGTTTATACTCACAGATCTCGAGAAGCAGGAGGCACAGCGCACCGTTCAGGGCCAGTAAGGAAGGACCAGGGAGGGTCGGGATTCAGAAGAGGGAGAGCACGACCCAGAGCCTTTAACTGGGGTTTTCTCAGGAAGGAAAGATGAGGCAGGGTAAGTATGCTAAGTGAGTATTGGATTGCGTAGTTTGAATAATTTCATCAGGCTCAGGGCTATAGGGGTGGTCCTCTGTTTTCCAGTAACTGGCCCTGGGGTGATTGAAGGTAGGGGGCATATTGGCTCGATGTATGAGAATTTTATTTTATTTTTTTAGAGATGAGAGTCTCAGTATCGTTGCCCGGGCTGGAGTGCAGTGGCTATTCACAGACTCAAGCATTGCACATTACAGCCTCAAACTCCTGGGCTCACGCGATCCTCCTGCCTCAGCCTCCTGAGTAGCTGAGACTACAGGTGTGCACCACCACGCCTGGCTGAGAGTTTGATTGGTTTGGGGTGGGGCTCGGGCTGGTTGGTTTGTATATCAAATGCATGCTCACAGCGGGATCATTTGCCATCTCTAGGAATTATCTAGCCCTGGGAGTCTCTCCAGGATTAAGACCCCAAATGCCAGAGCATCAGGAGTAAGAAAAAACAGTCAGTACAACCCCCCACGTCCCGCCCTACCCCTCACTCCCTGATTCAGCATCTCAGCACCCAGCTCCACGTGTGCTCTCCGGGCTCCCGCAGGGGACGTTGGCGCCCCCCGCAGCTCCTTCTGTGTGGAGTCCTTTTTCTCCTGTCCAGGTCTGGCACTTGCCCAGTTGGGGCACAGAACATAGTTCATGGCCAGGAGGCCAGGTAGGGGCAGACGCTGAGGAGGGTGACGCTGTCCTGCAGGGACACAGCCACTGCACTGTGTTCGAGCTAGTGGCTGGGTGCCAGCCCTTCATACGGACGAGGAAACCAATCACTCAGGCTCAGAGGGTTCTGGGGAATTGGGATTTTCAAACACATCAGCCCAAACGTCCCAACTTCCTATCTCCAGACTCCATTTTTTTCTAATCAGAGCCCTGACCTGGGCAGAGCAGACTTACCTAAGCTGAAAGTTCAACCCTTTCTAGAATTCTGCTCCTCTATGATTAACTCCTGTGCCTGATCCTCAGCTTTTTCTGCCCTCTGGCTACTGCAGATTGGGATTCTCTTATATGCTGCCAAGGTCTCTGGTTTTCACACTCGGCTTGTAAGTTCTCAAAGCATCAACTGCCCCCTGCAACAGTCATCTAATTCCATTGTCCTTCTATGCCGTGCCCCGCATAGTTCTCAAATGCCCAATACATTTCACCTGCTACTGTATTTCCTTCCACTCATTTGCCATCCACGTTCACTGCTGGCAAAAGTCTTAACAGATGCGCTGCTACGTTTTACCGGGGCTAAGCTGTGCCCCACCTACCCGCAGTTACGAAGTCCTCGTTGCCAGCCGGAACCTCAGGTGATTCAGCTACAGAATCCCGTTTTAGCATCTGCTTTCATGGAATATTCCTGTTATCGCCAGTTGTGGGTTGATTGATTCCCTGGGAAACAGACTCTGAGATGGCAATTAGCATGTAGGAAGCTTATTAGAGTGCTCTTGGGATTCACACCCCGGGAGAAAGGGCAGGAAGTGATCAGAACGAGAAGTTGGACTGTGTTGTGGTCTCAACAAAGGCCCCCGCTGACCCCATGGGTAGCTCTGATACTGCGATGGCCCTTCAGAGTTGTCACGATTTGGGACAAGTGGTCTGAGCCTTTTTGGCCCTGCAGTGAACAGTCATTGGCCACAGCCTGCCCCGGGAAGAGGACGTGACCTTAGGCAAGGGGATCGGTGCAGCCAAGGTCAATTTCTGGAGACGACTGGCAGCTGAAGGCGCTCAGCCAGCAGCACTCCCAGAGCCCGGATCTGCAGGGTAATGGGGACGGCGCACCCCACCTTCCCACACCTTGCAGTCTGGACATGATTGATCTTAACGTGCTCGGGCCCCCATCAAGATGCATGCTGTCTGCTTGGACATATGGTCTCTCTTTCGTGATTATTTAACTGGTATTTACATTGCATCTTCCGTGGCAGAAGTATTTAACTTAAGAACCTTAAATACCAGGATTTGTGGTGGGCCCAAAAGACAAGGAATAGGAATGAAAACATCATGCTCCCATGGGTCATATGTTCAGAAACAAATGTTCTAACCTAGGTGCAATAGTTCTCACGCTTATTTAGAAATAGAATCTGGAAGTTCAGGATACAGAAGGTTGACAATTTTGATTGGAAGTACTTGGGAACAATTTTTGGAAATTCCTACCCAGTAGGATTCTGGAAGAACAATGTGACACATTAAGTTTACATTTCGCCTTTGTAGATATGCTGATCACTTGACAAGTTAGTTACCATTTGAGGTTCTGAAAGTAGGTAAAAAGTAAATGAGGTGGGCAGAGTGTTGTGCGCCTGTATTCCCAGCTGCTCAGGAGGCTGAGGCTGGAGGATCATTTGAGCTCAGGAGTTAAGGCTGTAATGTCCTTTGATCACACCTGCACTCCAACCTGGGCAACATAGCAAGACCCTATCTCTTAAAAAAAAAAAGTGAATGAAACCACCCTTCAACCACTCTGGTTCAGTTCTTAAAAGAGTTTCACCGGGAGGAATAGCTCCTTTGCACAGAGGGCGTTTATTAAAAAGCATTGCTCACAGAAAGTCTTTGCCGCGAAGGAATCTGGCCCATGTTTTCACAGCCACTGATCAGAGTGTCCAGGTTGCTTGGTTTCATTTGAGTGAGGCCATCACAGATGTGAATAAAAAGAAACTGTCTCAAAGTTCAGCCTAAACCCATGGGCTGTGAGGCTGTAGGGGGTCATTTTGACTCCCAAGACGGAAACAATGTGTGTATAGCCGTGGTACATTTGTGGTCTGTGGAGATTCCAGTCCGTGCAGTGAGGGTGAGGTTCCAGAGCGTTCAGGGGCAGATAACATCAGCCTTGGGTAAGAAAGCTCAAAGAGGAGGCCTGAGTTTGTGGGTTTTGGGTTTTGGGGTGTTTTTTTTTTTTTTTTCCATTTTGCTTTTAAGTCCAAAGAAAAATTAATCTAATTTTGAACTAAATTTTATCGATACAGCAGTGTAATAATCTGTGCTTATCTCGTTATTTCCACCACTCCCAATGTTCTTAGCAATAAAAGGACATTGGTTTTTAAAGATAGAAAAGAAAGGCACACGAGGTTGTGAGTTGCACATGGGCCCCGTTTGTACGTTGCCAATGTCCCTGAGGTACAGGGGCGGTTGTATTTAGGGTGGCGAGATCTAGCAAATAAAAACACAAGTGCCAAAACTGAATTCAAATTAAATTTGAATTTCAGATAAACAACGAACAATTTCTGGCATACGTGTATTCCAAATAGCATGTGGCGTCCTGTAAAGTGTGTTCCAAATGTCGCGTGGTGTCCGGCATTTTCTCTGGCAACTCTATTGTTCATTTCCAAGGCAAAGCTCTTTGGTTATCCGAAGGGACTGACAAGGTGAATGGGGACCTGCCACATGGCTGCCTGTGACAATATGAAAAGGCGTCATGAACCCAAGGAACCAGGAAAGGAGGAGTAACAAAGAGGAAACGAAAACAGAGTTAGACAGCCAAGCAAAATTGGACTGCCCAATTAAATAAAAATACATCAAAAATGGAGTTTACATGTCACAATAGACCCATAGAACGGGGTTGGCAGACAACTGAAATGAAGTACAAATGATGGCGTATGACAAGGCCTGTGTCACAGTCCCAGAGGAGTGGGGTGAGGCGTGACGGTGTGGCCAGGTCGATGGCCCAGTGAGACATGGAGAACGTTAGTGTCAATTGGTGGTTTTAGGATTTTCCAAGCTTGGGCAAGCCTCTATTGGGATGAACTTGCTCTCTCTGGGGAGGACAGATTCTCCGTGAGCTGGGTGCTGACTCCATGAGACGGGGTATATGAGGAAAAATGAAAGAAACATTGAGAATTGACAGCCCTGAAGAAAGCAATAATGAAATCCAACCTACAAATCCTCCGAAAATTTAAACTTGCCTTCCTAGGCCAGTACAGAGGCCAATGCATATTCAGACCCATCAAGGGTTTTCCTGATTTCTAAGTCCCTGAAAAGTCTCAATGGTGTTCCCAGCTCTGACAAATTTCTTTTCTTTTCTTTCCTTTTTTTTTTTTTTTGAGACAGTCTTGCTCTGTTGCCCGGGCTAGAGTGCCAGGGTGTCAGCCTAGCTCACAGCAACCTCAAACTCCTGGGCTCAAGCGATCCTTCTGCCTCAGCCTCCCGAGTAGCTGGGACTACAGGTACACGCCACCACGCCCAGCTAAGTTTTTCTATTTTTAGTAGAGACAACGTCTCACTCTTGCTCAGGCTGATCTCAAACTCCTGAGCTCAAGCAGTCCTCCCACCTCGACCTCCCAGAGTGCTGGGATTACAAGCATGAGTCACTGCACCCGGCCAACATACGTGTTATTTTTAAAAAACTCTCTTACACCTCAATTTTTATGGTTTGCAAATTCCCACCCCACTGTGACTTTTAATCACAGACATTCAATGGATAAAAGAATATAGGGTCTAATTCAGAAGATCAGGCTTTGTGATCTCGGCGAGTCATGGCTGTTTCCTTGCCTTCTGTCTCTCCTGACACACGGAGGATGGACTAGCTGATTGCTAAGGTCACTCCTAATGTGTGCTTTTACGGCTCTGTGATCACTGAAAGTGCTTTTTTTTTTTTTTTATTTGCTCAGTTATCAGATGGGAAAGGGTTCAAAATGTACTTTCATCAAAGCAGAGAAAGTGCATCATCCGATGGCCCAGTCTCCATTTGGGAGAAGCTGTTCAATGTTTTTATACGAAACAGTGTCATTAGCATTACCATCTCTGGGTAATGTCCCCAGGTCTAGAAAAACAGAAACAAAACTAAAAACCTTAACAGAAATGACTTTGAACTCTCGCTCTTCCTTCTCTAGATTTTCTCCGTCCCAGGCCTGGTTGGACTTTTTGGGTTTAGGGAGCAATTCAGAAGGACTGGAAGCAGTATTTATATAAAACCATAGCTCTTATATCAATAATCAGACAAGAATAATTTCTCACTTGGTTTCTCTCCCTTTTTCCTCTTGCACTGAGGCCTCGTTGGACTGGTTTGCCCAGCTTTGGAATGATGAGTGAATTTTTGATTAGCTCTCGAGAAGACATTCAAAGAGCAAAGCCGGAAAGACAGCACGAGGCCACCTTTAAGTGTGGAGAACACCCGGTGCACAAACTCGGTGGCAAACAGAATAACATGCGTGAGCAAACTATTCAAAAAAAAATAATGAATCAGAGATGACTGGCCGGGCGCGGTGGCTCACGCCTGTAATCCTAGCACTCTGGGAGGCCGAGGTGGGCGGATCCTTTGAGCTCAGGAGTTCGAGACCAGCCTGAGCAAGAGCGAGACCCCATCTCTACTAAAAATAGAAAGAAATTATATGGACAGCTAAAAATATATATAGAAAAAATTAGCCGGGCATGGTGGTGCATGCCTGTAGTCCCAACTACTCGGGAGGCTGAGACAGGAGGATCCCTTGAGCTCAGGAGTTTGAGGTTGCTGTGAGCTGATGCCACGGCACTCACTCTAGCCTGGGCAACAAAGTGAGACTCTGTCTCAAAAAAAAAAAAAAAAAAAAAAGAATCAGAGATGACTACTGCAGAAGTACATTCACTTTATTCAAACATTTCCTTGGTGGCTTGAAAAACAAAGTTTGCTTTCTGGTTGGAGAACATGCCACAACAATGACTCAAGCCTGACTCAAAGCTCCCTGACCAGTCGACTCTAAGGAGAGAGAAAACAATTCAGGCCGGTTACCCAGGAGTCACGTGCCTCTGGCTCCCAGAAACCTGATGAAAGCAGCTTCTCCACCACAGAAAATGTGACTTTCCTTCATCATTTCCTTGTTTTTTTAAAAAAATAAGTCCCTTTCGGAGAAATTTCAGGGAAGTTTCAAAATGAAGCAAAGCATGCTCTTTGTGCCTCAGTTTCCATATCTATAGAAATGATGGGGGTTCAATATGCTAAAACACACAAGGTACTGAAGAAAGCAATTGGAAAGAGAAGATATACCTGCGCAACCAATGTTTGCCATTATGATGATGATTATTCTTATTATTTTATTGAAAATCTTGCCAAGGTCTCTTTCTGGTCTCGCTCACCTCTCCCCTCCACGCTGCAGGCCCCACGTATCGGCCGCACTCTATGCCCAGCATACTTGTTGTTAAAGGTTAAATTGTAGCCCCCCCTTCCCCCCTAAAATTCCTATGTTGAAGTTGTCACCCCTATTACTTCAAAATGGGATCTTACTTGGAAATGGGATTGTTCCAGATGTAATTAATTAAGATGAGGTCAGTAGGGTGGACCCCTAATCCGTTATGACTGTGTTATTATAAATGTGGACACACACACGCGCACACACACACACACACACACACACGCATGCACACAAGACATTGTAAAGAGACACAGGGAAAACACCAGGTGAACATGAAGGCAAAGATCGAGGTGATGCCTCTACAAGCCAAGGAACGCCAGAGTGCCAGCCAATCAGCAGCAGCCAGGAGAGAGGTGTCGACCAATCAGCAGCAGCCAGGAGAGAGGTGTGGACCAATCAGCAGCAGCCAGGAGAGAGGTGTGGAACTGATTCTCCCCCACAGCCCTCAGCAGAACCAACCCTGCTGACACCTTGATCTTGGACCTCTAGCCTCCAAAACCGAGAAACAATAAATGTCTGTGTTTAAGCCTCCCCGTCTGTGATACTCTGTTACTAGCCCACCGGGACTACGCCTATCTACCCCACTAGAGCATATTGTAGTTCTTGCTATACACATTGCATAGATCATAAATCACAGCCCAATTTTAAGGACTTTTTTTTTAAAAGCTGAAGTACTTTTTTATCAGTAAAATTGATATATTACAGGACATAAAATGCCAGTTGGCAGAGGACTGATGTTCCAAGTTGTTTGCAAGGCAATCAGTAGATGCAGGAAAAGTCAATATTTCAGTAAGCTTAGCCATGTAAGAAAAAATATGCAATGTAATAGACATATAGGTTATTTTAATATGAGACATTGAGATATATGAGTCAATTCCTTCACAGGAAGCCACAGGACATTTGGACGTCATGTATTTGCTGTGGTGCTTTGTGCAGCCACACTTGACGACGAGGAGCTACCGTTTTCTTGTCTTCTAAGTAGGGCAGACTTATACGTTTCATTTCATATTATAGTAATATTCCCTCCCTTTTTCCTAGGGTATTTTTTCATCTAGATTGAATGTCAGTATTTGTTGGAGTCACAAAGGGAAATACAAGGGAGACACAGTGAGATGACGTAAACTTCCTCTCAAGGTGAGGCCGGTCGGTCTTCTTACATCTTAAATGTGGTCATTTTTCCTTTTCTTAGTATCCACCCAGAAACCACTGCTTCTTCCAGACCTAGTGATATCTCTCTTACCTCTGATCAACAATCCAACGATGGCCGGGCCCGGTGGCTCACACCTGTAATCCTAGCATTCTGGGAGGCCGAGGTGGGACAGTTGCTTGAGCTCAGGAGTTCGAGACCAGCCTGAGCAAGAGTGAGACCCCCGTCTCCACTAAAAATAGAAAAATTAGCTGGGCGTGGTGGTGCACACCTGTAGTCCCAGCTACTCGGGAGCCTGAGGCAGCAAGATCACTTGAACCCAGGAATTTGAGGTTACAGTGAGCTTTGATGACACAACTGCACTCTAGTCTGGGTGACAAAGTAAGACCCTGTCTCAAAAAAAAAAAAAAAAAAAAAAAGCTTTCCAGAGGACAGGAATCTAGAATTGTTAAAGAGAATGAAGAGTTAACCAGGCAGACAGACAGAGCTTGTTTATATGTCTGCCTCCCTTTTTAGATTCTAAACTCCATAAGGACAAGATCCACATTTGTTCTTATTTGTATTCCCAATACTTAATAATTATTTAAGGAAGTGAATGAATGAAATTTAACAAGTGGAAAATAAAACAAAGGTCATCACAAGCTGGAGCAATAAAAGTATTGCAACAAACTTTACGATGTGTTCCAGGAACTACAAATAGTCTCGTGCGCGTGGAGTGTGGTGTCGGAGCTGGAGTAGGAGACAAGAGCACAGCATCAGAGCAAGGAGTCCTTATTCACCAGACAACGGGCCGGGCGCGGTGGCTCACGCCTGTAATCCTGGCACTCTGGGAGGCCAAGGCAGGAGGATTGCTTGAGCTCAAGAGTTTGAGACCAGCCTGAGCAAGAGCGAGACCCTGTCTCTACTAAAAATAGAAAGAAATTAGCTGGACAACTAAACATATGCATAGAAAAAATTAGCCGGGCATGATGGCGCATGCCTGTAGTCCCAGCTACTCGGGAGGCTGAGGCAGAAGGATCGCTGGAGCCCAGGAGTTTGAGGTTGCTGTGAGCTAGGCTGACGCCACGGTTCTCTAGCCTGGGCAACAGAGCGTGACTGTGTCTCCAAAAAAATAAAATAAAATAAAACAATAATAATAATAATACTTTCAGCTTCACAAATAAAGAATGGATTAACTCTGCAAATATGTAAAACCCTTGAAGTCCTAGACAAGTCCCATTCTTCTGCTTGACTGATGAGGGCCACACCTGTGTCCCAGGGTGACCTCTCCCAGGGCATTGACACACCTTCCACCACGCCCAGGCTTGGAAGTCCTGGCGATGAGCCGGGACTGCCGGGCTCCAAGGCACAGAGATGTCTATGAAAAGGGTAGGACTCTCTTAGATACTTTCTCATTGCCAAAGAGACTATGTAGGAGCCTTAGGAGAAAACAGCAGGAAAGGGCAACATGAACACACGCCCCAGCCAGGTGGGCTTTCTCTGGCACTGGAGGCCTGTGTCGTAGGTGTTGAAGGCTTTCCTCGTGCACCACCTGGAGTGGATTCTGCTAGTGGTGTTCTACCTGTAAATCAAGAATTTCAATGACATTATCATGAATAATTGACATGGGGACCTTTTCAAAAGCAAAGAATGTAACACAGCAGGAAAAGCAAAATAGGATTAAAGAAGAGAGGTAACCATTTGTTTTTCTTTGATGCACCTAAGTAGTTTTTTTACTTTTAATTCACAGGGTTGCAAACTGATGGCCAATAGGGTACACTCAACTCTATGCTTTGCTTAGCTTGCTCGGTGCACTAGAATTCAAGAAAGATCCCATTAAAAATCTGTTTTCTTTGGGAAAATGGGAAGACCTCACGATAATGGACCATTTTCCCACAACGGCACCGCGATAGTTTAGAGCTAGTTAGCAGCTGCCTCTTCTGGTGGGGTTGGACAATCCCCATAGGTCACCCCCCACCCCCGGCTGTGGTCACCAGCCACCTCCACTCAGTTCAGCTAAAATGCACCATCGCCCTGGGAGAGGCTACAGAAACCTGGGATTCCATTAGGATCCAGACGACTAATGTCAGCTTCTTGCCTGGATGCTGGCTTTGGTCAGAGGAGCAAAGAGGAGGCGAGAGATGGCAGGGGGGCAGGCCCCATGTCCCCGGGGTGGCCCCGTCTATACTAACGCAGGTGACCCGGTAACCCTCAGGTTGCATTCAATTCTCCTGTGAAGGAGTCTACTTACAGGCGTCTACTTTGCTCTTACAGAATTTTATCTCTAAATTAATGAATTGCATTGAAAACTCTAATGTTTTTCCGGAAGAGAGATCAAAGTTCTATCAGACAAGAGAAGAGATTGTCCCGAGAGAACCAGCCTCAGGTGGAGGGCGTTGGAGGCACTGAGCCACACCCTCGCTTAGTCCTCTGATCAAGGCAGTCGTGACCTCCCTGCAGGTGCCGGAACAGCGAGTCCAAGGACAGAGAAGTGAGGACTTGCCAAGGGCAAGCTCAGGCCGGGGCCACCCGGCTGGCGCCCTAGGGTTGGAGCCGGCCCAGCCCCACGGCTAAGCCCTTGAGTCTCCCGCACGGGTCCTGGATTCGTTCCTGGATTCGTTCTGATCCAAAGCAGAAAGCCTTTGACAACCCTGAACTCGACTCTCCGGGATCCCAGCAGGGGTGGGGAACCTACGGCCCTCGGATTTCAAGATTGTTCTTTTTTAAGCACCAAAGGGGGCAAGAAAACCTTCATCTTTCTCTGCTGCACCCCTTTTAATCAAACGATTTGTTCTGTAAAATTTGGATTCAGTCAAAAGGCCACACTCAAGAATCCAGAAGGCCACATGTGACCCCAAAGCCGCAGGTTCCCCACCCCCATTAGACCTTTTTCTGGTCACCACCCAGCACCTCCCCTGCCTCCCCCATCCAAGGCCCTGCCCAGTCCCTTTCTGGGGAAGAGGAGGGATGTGCTGACATTTGCCACGTGCCTTCCACACGGCAGCCGCTATTCCAGGCTCTGGGCCGTGTGTTCTCCCTTCACATACAGTGGTCGTGCAAGGCTGATCCAACCCCCAATGTACAAATGGACAACATTGAAGCTATTGGAGCCCAGAGACAATAAGGATGTTTCCCAAGGGCCCCTGGCTGAGAAGCGGAGGAGCAGGGGTGTGAAGCCCGGTCAGGCCGGTGTGAAGCTTTGTCATTACTGTCCCACCTGCGGCTTCCCAGGGACTGAGACAGAGCTCCGAGGAGCAGCAGCCGAGTCTGGGCCCCTACCTGCCAACCACCTGTCCTGCCACACGGTGACTTCTAAGTGCTGCTCCTCCCGGATCTGCCGTGGCTCTGTCCTCTCCCCTGTTTGGGGGTCCCTCACTATGGTACCTGGCACCCCATGTAGCCAGCCACCCTTTGGGGGAAAAGCAAACTCTGGAGTCACACCTGGGCTTGAAATCACCTTGGCCACTTCCTAGCTTGCTGTGTGACCCTGAACAAGTTTCTTACCTTCTCTGAGCCTCAGCTTCCTCATATATAAAGTGTGATGAGAAAACCTACCTGACAGAGTAGTTGCACAGATGCCAATCTCACTCGCTTTTAAATTCCTGAATTTAAAAGTTTGTTTCCAGCCTGGGCAACACAGTGAGACCCCATTTCAAAAAAAAAAAAAAAAACTAAAACCTTGTTTCTCTGTCTGTAAGCCCAGACTCATTGTTTAAAACTGTTTTAAAACTGACAATTGCAGAAGGTTTCACAGACGATATCGCTATTGAGATCGGTAAATCGTACCGTGCACAGAATAGGAGATGTAATGTCGCTGTGGCATTTATCACGAATGCAGCCACTAGGCAGCAAAAGCAAAGGGAGAAACCATGGCGCTCCGTAAGCACATCCCGTGACAATGTCTCTTCTCAGGCGGGGCCTCGCACCGCCGCTGACGATCTTCTCCAGGCTCCATCAATGTTTTTCGTTGTTTAAAGACACACATTAATGTAAAGTCTCCTCCCATTCTCTCTGCAAATTACAGCATTCAGAAGAAGTGGCAGCTGCTGTAATTAAGGCACAGTTAATTGCCTATCTCCTTAATTGCAATGATAGGATTTTGACAGTTTGGTAAATAAGAATTGTTTGGTTTCCTCTGGCAACCTCAGCCTCCGTCAGTTCTCCCTGCAAGAGCTGAGTCACCCAATCCTGGGACAAAGGGCGGTGGCGTTGGGGCCAACAGGAGATGGGAGGGGATGGAACCGCAGGCCCACAGGCGAGGGGAGGGGCGGGGAGTGTTTATGGTCACCTGGAGTGTCCTTTCTCTCTGGGGGAACCTCCCCAGCATTGCCTGCTCTGTTCGGCAGTAAAGTCCTCCCAGAGTTCTCGCCCACATGACTCAGGCATCTCATGAGCCTACAGGGCAGGAAGCCACAGAGCAGGCTGCCTGGGTTACGGGGCAAGGATCTGCGGCTGGTGGCTCAGAGGGGCACCATGCCGTCGGTGGAGGAAGCAGAGGCCCAGAGAGATCAGACACACCCGTTGTGCCGTGTGCAAAGCCAGGGCCCTAACCCAAGTCCCGCGAGCCACGTTCTCCCCACTACGCTGCACACAGCCTGAAGCACGCTCCACGGAGGAAGGGACTTTGAGGCCACACAGACCCGGGTTCAGAGCCCATCTTTTCTTTACAGCCTGTGTGACCATGGGCCAGAGACTGAACGTTTCCAGGCCTCCCAGTTCAGCACCGCCCAGATCTCTGACCTTACGTCGTCCTCAGAACAATCTTTCTTAGAAAAGAATGTTCTAATCATGAGATAGTCTGGATTATTTGCCTGCATGATTTTCCTGTTCACACTAACTGTTGCCCTCTCTTACATGTATGGCTGGGCCGCCACAGAGACCCAAAAAATCTCTACTTTTTGTAAACCCAAAACCTGAAAGCCATTGCCCAGCAAAACTGTCCAGCCCACGGGGCGTCATCACAATACCCTTTGAGTGATGTAAAGGGGTCCAGTCCTACAGCTCTGAGGGGTGTCTCCGCGGTACCCCCGCACCAGAGGCGGAAATAATTGCCGTCCCAGAGCGCTGCTGTTAAGAACAAGGAGGTCTCCACCGCTGCGGCCCAAGCAGGTAACGCCCAGTAAGTTTGTAACTGCAGGGGCCCCACTCTCTTTGTACCCGGTGGCTGTATCGCTAAGTAGTTGATTGCATTTTGAGCGTTCTAGAGACAGGAACTCACAATTTAAGGAAACTTGGTGGCAAAACTCTTTGTCAAGCCAAAATTTCTTTTAGGAAGTGAATTTTCATCCCTCTCAACTTAGAATCATTGCAATAGTTTTAGCGCAACTTTTTTTTTTTTTTTTAGAAATGAGGTACAGATATAAATAAGATATCTGGTTCCCTATGGTACAAGAAAACTAAAGTTTTTTGTTTGTTTGTTTGTTTGTTTTTTGTTTTGTTTTGTTTTGTTTTGAGACAAGAGTCTTGCTCTGTCGCCTGAGCTGGAGTGCCGTGGCTCACAGCAACCTCAAACTCCTGGGCTCAAGCAATCCTCCTGTCTTAGCCTCTTGCATCACCACCACCCAGCTAATTTTTCTATAAGAAGACCAAAGTTTTAAAACTCTTAACTTCATAACTAATGGGTGCGGTGTGCACCGTCGGGGGGATGGACACGCTTGAAGCCCTGACTTGGGCGGGACAAAGGCAATATATGTAACCTAAACATTTGTACCCCTGTAATATGCTGAAAAAAAAAAAAACAAAAACCTGTTAACTAAATTACCAGGTTACCTAGTTGGCTGACTGATTGATTCATTCATTCCAAAGTATGCATCAGGCTGGGTGTGGTGACTCACGCCTGTAATCCTAGCACTCTGGGAGGCCGAGGCAGGTGGATGGTCTGAGCTCAGGAGTTCGAGAACAGCCTGAGCAAGAGCGAGACCCCCGTCTCTACTAAAAATAGAAAGAAATTAGCTGGACAACTAAAATATATATATATAGAAAAAATTAGCCAGGCACGGTGGCACATGCCTGTAGTCCCAGCTACTTGGGAGGCTGAGGCAGGAGGATCACTTGAGCCCAGGAGGTTGCTGTGATCTAGGCTGACACCACGGCACTCTAGCCCAGGCAACAGAGTGAGACTGTCTCAAAAACAAAAAGAAAAAAAAAGATATTCTGTAGCAATGTGGGAAGAGTTTCATGATATATTATTAAATGAAAACCCTGGCCAGGCACATGCCTGTAATCCTAGCACTCTGGGAGGCCGAGGTAGGAGGATTGCTTGAGCTCAGGAGTTCGAGACCAGCCTGAGCAAGACCGAGACCCCGTCTCTACTAAAAATAGAAAAATCAGCCAGGCATTGTGGCGCATACCTGTAGTCCCAGCAACTGGGGGGATGGGAGGCTGAGGCAGGAGGATGGCTTGAGCCCAGGAGTTTGAGGTTGCAGTGAGCTATCATGACACCATCACACTCTAGCCTGGGGGACAGAGAGAGACCATGACTCAAAAAAAAAAAAAAAGGTATCCTAGGGTTAATTTGAAATTGAATGAACATTAGGATAAGGGTACAAATAGAACTCTTGTTTGCTCTGGAAGAATTTTATTTGGGGCACATCTGAGTGAGAATCTTCTATTAAGCAACTAAAAAATTATATATTTTAGGGGAGATGAAAGTTACATTGTTGCTGGTGCTGAGAACAACAGTTGTATAGCATTGGCTGTGGATGTGGAAACGGTGATAAGTTTACCATATGTTCATACTTAAGTTGCCACATTCAGATTTGTCTGTGGCTACATTTTTTAAGATTGACTAAAATAAAAAAGTCCTGATACATCTCACTGCGAACTACATTGTCTTATGTGTCCAAGAGATAACTAATGACACAAAGTGTCATTTGGTATCCCTTGTATAAGTAGAGGAAATTCTCTAAGGGTCTGTAACCACTCACAGACTAGGTCCTGTGATTGTTTTGGGAGCTCAGGCCAAAGCATGACAACCACGATCTGTTTATTCCCTGTGAGGCTGATTCAGAATTTCTAGGCACTGAGCAATCATGCTCATCAAAGGCATAGCTGGGGCCGTCTTTGTTATGAGCTCAAATGTCCTGAATACCTCGCATTCTTGTGTCCAGCGTATCACTTCTAGCGAAGTAAAATCTCAACAGTCACAAAGCTTTCTGAGTTTGGGGCATCCAATTAAGCAAGAACTCCACTGTGTTTACCCAGATTTTCTCTTTTGTCCATTCATTCTTTCTTTCATTTTTTTTTTTTAAATAATCACAACAGTAAAAATGCATCAAAAAGCACAAATACATTATATAATGAACAGGCTTGGCTGGATAACCAACCATTCTGTTAGAATGTAATGCTGTTGGAAAGTGTCTAGTTGCTTTGAAAAACACACTCAGAGGTGAAATAAAGTGGCTAGCCAGCTTGTGGGCAAGGAGTTAAGTTTTGACTATAAAAGGGAAGAGAGGGAGGCATCACACACTTTTTTTCCAGTCCTTTCTGTCTCCTGGTTACTGCTTCTTTTGAATAGTCCTAGTTTTGTTTTGGCTGATGGTCTGGGAGCTTTGTGATTGCTTCAATAGAGCCTAGTGGTCACTGCAGACGTTTCTGGAGCCTGCGGGTTCCAAGCCTGGTTCCTTGGTAACCTGGGCTTGTACATGTTACTTGGGCTTCTTAGTACCTCGGTTTTCTTGGGAAGAAAATAGTGATAAAACTTTGTAGGGCTGCTGGGAGGCTAATAGGAGTTAATACTTATTACCTGACACATAATCCATGCTCATAACAGGAACTGCTGTTTTTTTTTTTTGTTTGTTTTTTTGTGTTTTTTTTTTTGAGACAGAGTCTCACTCTGTTGCCCGGGCTAGAGTGAGTGCCGTGGCTTCAGCCTAGCTCACAGCAACCTCAAACTCCTGAGCTCAGGCGATCCTCCTGTCTCAGCCTCCCGAGTAGCTGGGACTACAGGCATGCGCCACCATGCCCGGCTAATTTTTCTATATATATTTTTAGCTGTCCAGATAATTTCTTTCTATTTTTGGTAGAGATGGGGTCTCGCTCTTGCTCAGGCTGGTCTCGAACTCCTGAGCTCAAACGATCCGCCCACCTCGGCCTCCCAGAGTGCTAGGATTACAGGCGTGAGCCACCACGCCCGGCCTTCTGCGAACATTTAAATGTAGTCGTTTGCTTGTGGCAAGCCCTGTTCTCCAGTAAATAATCCCTTGTAATATGACGTTTTAGACTAGAAACAATACATAGTCTAGGTTTCAGTTCCGGGTCAGCATAGGAAATAGACATGGGTATGATACAGAGAATGAGGTGCTTATAAAATCATCAGAAGGGCTAGAGGAGTAGGCTCTGGGGCGGGGGCAGGAAGCTTCTAGCACACTTCCACAAAAATGACCCATCACTGGCTGTAAAAAGAAAACCAAAATCTCAGGGCCACCCCCCAGCTCCTTATGCAAAAGAGAAGGCAAAGGCCTCGGGCACCTGTGAAGAATGGGCCCCACAGATCAGTGATTAAGGAAATTTCTTGCTGATCTCCCGTAAGCAAGGATATGCAAATTGCAACCACGTCTAGCACCTGAAACTGAAGTCTGTTCCATTCCACACTAATAATGGATTGCGAGTTTATCCTTACAGGTAACAAAACAGGGGACACACAGCATGAGACATTCTTCCAGGTACCCAGGGACATCTACATAACCGATGCTTCCTTCACTCCCTTTTTCTCTTCTAACCTTCTCTTTATTTCATGTAAAATGTAGATTTCCTGGGTCTTACAAGAATGTAATCATTTTTCCTCACCAGCTCCCTCCCCCCTGCTTTTTTTTTTCTTTCCCTCTGTATGACTTTAAGTGCTGAAGCTTCCAACTTCCCCTTCGGAGAAACAGCCACACACAGGTCTGCCTGTTCGTGTTTTTCCTGGACACATCCTCAATTTGGCTTAATAAACCTCCATTGATTGAGATTTTTGCCTCTGTCACTTATTTGGGTCATAGGACGCAGCTATGTCTGCCCAAATCAGGAAGCTGTTTCCAGATCAACTGAGTTCAAGAACCTACTCCCAACGCCCCTGGGACTGCCATTAGCTCCCTGTCCACCCCCAGGAAGCCGGGAATTTGAACCCTGGGACACAGAGTTGAGCCATTACCCTCACGGCAGTTGCTTCTGGACATCCCCGCAGATGCGGAGCTGAGACACTGGAGTTCTGCTGCAGAAAAGCACTGTAGCCTCTCAACCTTGCTTGCCTGTAGAAAAAGTCAAAGCAGCAGGAAACGGCCCCTGCCTTGTTTCCACCTTCCAAATCCCAAGCAAGTACCGCTGACTGCAGGACGCTGATTCATACCCAGAACGCTAGTGCTTGGCTTGCACGCTTGTGCGGGAGGAAGGCCCACTAGGAAGTGAGAACGGAGACTGCCCAGCTGACATCATGAGCACAGCACCCTTTTTTTTTTTTTTAACAAAAATTTTTTTTTTAAACAAATTTTTTTTTTTTTTTTTTTTGAGACAGAGTCTCACTCTGTTGCCCGGGCTAGAGTGCCGTGGCATCATCATAGCTCACAGCAACTTCACACTCCTGGGCTCTAAGTGATCCTCCTGCTTCAGCCTCCAAGTAGCTGGGACTACAGGCACGCACCACCACACCTGGTTAATTTTTTCTATTTCTAGTGGAGACAGGGTCTCACTCTTGCTCAGGCTGGTCTCGAACTCCTGAGCTCAGGCAATCTTCCCTCCTCAGCCTCCCAGAGTGCTAGGATTACAGGCGTGAGCCACCACGCCCAGCCATCCTTGGCTTTTAAAGAAAAGTTTATCCGTGTCTTTAGCTTATGCTTGCCATTGCTTCTTGCTCCTTTACTAGTTTTTTCTTTCTTTCCCTAAATAGTCTAGAAGAATCTATAGAGGCTCCTTCCACTGTGTCAGTTTTCCTACTGTGATGTCTTTCCAGATGGACTTTGTCCTACTAGATGGCTCACTCCTGGACATAGGGATGAAATTGCAAAATGAACCTTCATGCTGTACTTCTGTTTTGCAGATCCATCCAGCATGACCGCCATCCGACTGCGAGAATTTGTAGAGCGCCGCCCAGTGATCCCACCCAGGTAATGTTTTTCCAGATGCGGAACCTGCCGGAGCTGAGGCCAGTCAGGCAGGCTCCTGGGGAACCAGAACTGCTCGCCCGCCCGGCTGCTCCCTGACCGAGAGACCACAGCCAGAGGGTTCAGGAAAGCCTCACTGCATTTAAAGAAAGTTTTTCAAAAAAGAAATCCCACACTCGTCGCAGAACCCAAGCAAACAGGCAACTCCAAATTCCCAAAAGATTGGAAGGATATTGGTTTTTGCTTGGGAAGGGCTTTAGCGTGAAGTATGAGGGACCCAAGCCCAAATTTTGGACGGGACCCCTTCACTCTGCTTAGGGTAAAACAAGCCACTCCAATGCTTCCTCAGTACGGGAGCTGACTGCTCAGATGGAAACTGGGGAGGAGTTTCACTCTTTCTCCAAGTTCATCTATGACACTAGACATGTTTTATTGTGCTAAATGTGATATCAGATGACAATCTGTAAATCCCAACCCCCCTCTCCCTTCACCATCTGCTACGGGACCTGCAGAGATGTAGAAGCGATGAACCTGCGGGCCGCAACCCTTGCACTCTGATTTCGGGGTCAGCCTCTTCCAGCCTCACTGGTTTCGTGGATTTGAGCAAGCCTCACGTTTATTTTAGTATTTATTAATTTTAACAGAGTTAGGTCAACAAAGAGAAGCCCTTTTGCTCCCAGGAACTAGTGAAGGAGTGAGTGGGAAGATGCTTCCTTCATAGGTATGTTAAGAATCCTCTTTTCAGGGAAAGTACAGTCTTCCCTGGAACCACCAGGAGGAGGAAGAGGGTGGAGAGGAACAGGGGTTGATGCCAGTATTTCTTGATTCCTCCCTCCCCCTCTTTGTTCTTTCTGTGCGTGAGATCGGTTTTGTCCACTGTGAGGCCTATTTAATGGTGGTCTCATCTGGGGACAAAGGAAACAAATCTCCCTGGGCTGTTCCCACCTGGCGTTCCATGACGGGGTCTCGCTCTTGCTCAGGCTGGTCTCGAACTCCTGACCTCGAGCAATCCTCCCGCCTCGGCCTCCCAGAGGGCTAGGATTACAGGTGTGAGCCACCACTCCCGGCCTCCTTATTTTTTCGGTGTACGATGTCTCCTCCTTGTCTGCCCGTAAGTGGGAGAATCCCAGAGTCCATACAAAAAATAGCAATAAGGCCAAACTCTTCTGGAAAAAGGAAATCATCATGCACACACATTGATGTCTCTGGATCTGACATGGTGTTGAGTGAACCGGGTTTGATTCATGTTTCTGGCATTTACTAGCTGGAGGATATTTAGAAAGTCCATTTAACTTCTCTGAGGCTCAGCCTGCTCTTATAAAACAGAGTTAATAATACTTACCTTGCAAGGTGACTGTGAAAATTAAATGAGATCATCTCTGTAAAAACGCTTTGTAAAGCATGAGGCAGAGCAGGGATGTAACAGACATCATCACAGTAACCCGGGCTGCCTCGGGCCGCGGCTCCGGGCTCTGCAGGGACGAGCACCCTTGACCTCTCCTGTGTGCACTGAATCGTGTCCGAGGCTAAGCCCAGATCCTGCTCCGGTTACGCTTGCCCTCCCCGGGAACAGGTGTGCTCTTGTGTGGACTGAACACATCACCTCAAAGAGCCAAGCGATCGGGGCCTTGTAAATAATGCAGGGTGGAATCAGACACGGCCAACTGCCTGCTCCCACCCGAGGGGAAGGGCTTTCTTTCCGTGGCTGGTTCTGGAACCTTAGAAGCCAACTCAATAGAATCGGTCAGGGCAGAGTCCTGGGCAGTCCCGGGGAGTGTGCGTGTGTTTTCACGGTCATCCGTGGAGCCCGGGCACGGCACAGCCTCTGGCCAGGCCAGACATGTCCCCTTAGGAAGTAAAAATCCTCTTCTGCACGTCTCCAGCCCGCCTGACCCCGCTACACGCATTTTCTCACTCGCCCTCCGCTCCTGCCCAAACCTGCCTCGAGACACGCCCCAGGGGCCGCGGGCAGGGAGTGTCAGTCACTTAGTGCTGGAAGGGCTTTTACAGGCCGCATCCGAGGGGCAGGGCGTCGTGTGCTCACCTGTGCTCAGCATGCACTGGTCGTGTGCGTTTCGGGGAAGAATCCACGGTCAAACGCAGCCTCCTGCAGACCGCACAGCACCTGTGAGCAACCAGAGTGTCCGTTTAGAACTCGGCGGGTGCTTCACTAACCGTAATGTGGCCCGAGGGTGACATTCCAAGGTGGTGCTTCAGAAGCTGGATGGCTGCCTGACGAAGCCATGGCTCCCACCTCCGTGCATTCGGAACCGTCATTTGTTCCCCTCACCGTACCAGTTCCTCTTTCTTCTGATGACTTAATCCCCTGTTGCTATTTACTCCTTGTCGCTCGGTCATATTATCCCAGGCGCCGGGCAGGCCCAGGCAGCCTGTGGTTTTTCTGCAGATCGGAGCTCCCAGAGGTCCTGTTTGCACAGACAGCGACAGAACCGGCCCCACACCCCGCTCGCCTTTCACACTGGACGTCCAGGCCCGCCCCGGCCCTTGCACACCCTGCTCCGAGCCCAGCTCCGTCCGGGTCTTTGCTTCTGCGAGTCCCTTCACCTGGCATCTCTGCCCCGTCCCATCGGCCAGCCCAAATCCTGGACACCCTTCCCGCTCCTGTGCCCTGCTGACTCTGTATTCAGATCACTATTTCAGCACGTAAAGAGCATTCTGGGGACAAGCACTGCTTGCCTCTTAGCTTGGACCTGCAGAACCTAGAAGGCAGGGGACGTTGTGTGCATTCGGTGATGGTGGTCAAACTGAAGGCAGAGTCTGTTTCCATTCATCGTCTGACACACATCGAGTGAGATACTTCATGCAAATCTCTGTGCCACTTTCTACTCACGCTTCCCCTTTTCTGTGACCTTTTATGGCATCTACGGAGCACTCGGAATCTGGGAGATCCAAAATTCGCCACATCTGCAGGCATCACAAGCTCTGTAAAGTCTCCTTCCCAGGAACGGTCACCTTCCCGTGTTCCCTCTCCCGGGGAGGCGGTAGGATCCTTCCCGATGCCTGAAGCCTAGGCCTTGTCTTGGGTAGTTCCTGTCTTTTACCCTCAATCCTGTTCCCTCAAGTATCCCCAACCAGCCCTCTCCTCTCCATCCACATCCCCCCATGGAGTCCAGAGCTTCCTGGTGTCCCGAAGAAAGCACTACGCTGGCTTCCCAGCCAGTCTCGCTGGTCAGATTGGCCTCAGATTTGTTTTCCACGCTGCCAACAGAGGAGATCTTTCTACAGCATGTCACGAATCCTCTTAACAATCTTAGCTACGTCAGTGGTTCTCAATCTTTCAGACACAACACCCTTTGTTTTTTTTTTAATAACAAATATTTTGTAATGTCTGCACTACTCTTCTGAATTAAAATCTGTAAATAATATAAACCAACTACACACAATGTTTAAGCAGCATTATAGGGTTGCTATATCGCTATATTGCTATTTCGCACCCCGGAAGCATTCATTCCTATTCGTTCACGTTTATGCCTCAAAACTTCTTCACGACCCAGCATCCCAGGCAGGACTAGAGTCCCTTTCCCAAACACCTTGTGCTGTGACATCACCGTGCTGCTTCTAAGTCCTTTTATACTTAGTTATTACCATTAAAAAAAAAATTATGAAATTTTGTAAACATATCAAAAGTGGAAAAAAAATAGTATAATAAACCCCCAGGGACCCATTCCCACCTTTTAGCAATTATCAACATTTGCTTCAATGATATTCTATATCCTCTTAATGTCTTTTTTTCTTAATATTTTGAACCTAATACCTGACATGTGAAATATTTCCGTATGAATCCTGAAAATAAATGACAGGTTATTACAGATGCCAGAGGTTATGGTGGGGGAGGGGAGGCCTGCAATTTCCATAAACTCAGGTACAGGAAAAGGGGCTTGTTTGGAATAACAAAAGACAATCCGATCAGGAAATTCCACAGGTTTTAGATGCTCAGTGCCAGGGACTGCGGACAAAGACCAAATATATTTTTTCTATCATACTACAGCTGGTATCCTTCTGTAAGGAATTAATTGTAATAATCGCTTTTTTTTCACTTCTTCACTTTCTCCACTAGTGTATTTGTTGCGCACCAAGGAAAGGACCTCCGAGGCCATTCCCCGGGGCAGCTGGCAAGACTCCATTTAGATTACAGCGCAAAGCGAGCTCCCCGGTGAGATACCTGCCTAAATCTCCATTTCCAAGAATGTTACTGAAGTTAGAATGATAAATGCAAAAAAAAAAAAAAAAAGGGATACACAATTTGTAATAATGCTAATGATAGCAATAAATGTTATTTAGTGGATAAAAAAGGTTGGAAAATACACCCAACTGTTAATAACTTTTTTTATGAGTGGTAAGATTTTTAGTATTTTATTTTTTAGTTTTTTTCTCTATTTTCCAGACTTTCTCTAAGGAGCATGTATTCCTTTTACAATCAACAACAAATATAGAATTTTACTAAATCGTTAAAGAAATACTGTGAGTTTAGAATGTCAGCTTGGTCAAATAACTTAAAATCACTGAGACTCAGTTTTTTTCTCAGTCACATTATGAATTTAGCCTAAATGATTTCTGATCTTTGAGGTGTGGTTTTAACAAAAGCAAAAACCATAGGCACTTTTATCCTATTTTCTAGTTTCAGGAGGCTGGAAACCACGGTAGTTAAAAGCAGCAATTTGAGTAACTTACAAATGCTTTGTGTTGGGCAATTTTTATTCCTTCTCCGAGTATCAGTTGTGTTATCTGTTAAAGAAAATAACTGATGTAAAATTCCAAAATATAGTAAGCACTAAACATATGATTGCTATTATTCGAGCTCATCATCTAGTGTATTTCACAAATTTCTCTTCTCTTAATTGCCTTCAATACAGTCAACTCCATGCAAAGAGAAGGGAACTGTGGCATCTATGGTTTAAAACAGCATTCGTCCGAATGTAATAGATGATCAAACAGGAAGTAGCTTTAGCGGTCATTCTGATCCACTTAGATGAATGAAATGTAGGCCAGAGAAGTGACATGTCTTGCCTGAGCTCACACACTTAGTTGGTTTAAAAGTTGGGCTTACATCTGTCCAAATTTCTGATTCTCAGTCCAAGGCTCTTTGTTCTAACTCAAATCCGTACTATATTAAACTATTAGCACTGTGTTCTCTGCCAGAGAACAGACAAGGAAAGAAATGACAGAACCTTACAACCAGACCTGCTCATGGCCCAGCTGCCTAGAGGCACCTGCCACGTTGTGGTCTACGTGATCTCTGACAATTGCCCTGAGTGAGGCTTTGTCTCAAAAACCAACCAACCAACCAACCAACCAAAAAAACCCACTTTGATCAACATTCTTATAGCTAAGTCTCTACTGACATCCCTATTTGCTGGAATTGCTAGGACAAAATATATGCTCATTTTTTAAGGTCTTAATATAGATCACCAAAATGGTACCACTGAATGCATACTTACGTTCACATCTCAAATAAGTTGTGCTAGTGAATGTAAGTATACTCCTATAAGTCTATGAAGATATTTTGCCATTACATCTTGGCTCTTTACTTTTATCTTCCAAGGGTACCTATCTGAGTAGGGGTACAGGAAGGTTATAACTGATTTGAGGTCCATCAAAGCCCAAGACGCACCATAGTGGTTGGTCTGGCCAAAAGAATGCATTGGTTCCCTGAGGCAACCAGACATGCATGGGAAGATGACAATGGGGAAAGGTACCAGGGAGATCTGGAGTACAGGAAGTATCCATGCACAGGCAGATCTAGTGGAGGTTGTGATGTCGGTCACCTTCTGTAACCTGTGCCTGGGGAGGAGGAGAGATGCTAAAGGGAAAAACAGGGGACTGAGATGCCTGAGCCACGTATTTGCAACTTTGCCAGGGCTGGCCTGGGAGCTATGGGCGTTTTGCCAATACTATTACATCTTGACAGCCTTGTGGCCACTTCCGGGAAATGCATTTCAGCGGATGAGAAAATGGAACGCTTTCTTCCTGCTGGGTGTTCAGCAAACTATTTCTCTTTCCATGTAGGCCGTTCATAGACTTGACAATTCCACCCAAGAGAAAAAGTCAGTATCAGCCTCAACTAGACCAACAAACGCTCATTCGATATATTTGTTTCCGAAGACATTCAAAGCCTGCTGCAACATGGTACAGAGAAACCACTTACCAAAGAGACTACGACCTGCCATTTTACCAGATTGGTAAGTCAGGCTAACTGCCCTCAGCTCTCTGATTAGCCTTTCCTGGGGCACAGATCAGCATCTCTGGTGGGCTGGCCGTCTGGCCGTCTCATTGGGACCAGTCAAGCTGGGGGTATGGAGGTACGTGTGTGTGTCTGGGTGCAGGAAGAATGTGGGGTGGTGGCTGAGGTTCCTCCCTCCCTAGCTCCCTGCACATGAGACAGTCAGGGATGACAAGGTGTAAATGTCCTCATTAGGAAGCAGGCTCCTGTCTGCCTACTCTTCATGGAGCCCCTTGTCACGGGACAAAACCATTACGGAGCTTAAACATGCTGTTGAGGCTGCTTACTTATTCCTGATTTTGAATGACTTTGTGATCATTATTTGACATTTGGAGGTATGTTTCGAAAACTCTAAATTCCCCTCGTGGTGTTTGTCTATGCTGCGGCAGATTGTGCAGAAAGGGACTGAGGCTCCCCGCCAGGCAGGGAGGACCCTGGAGTTGACACGCAGACATCACTTGAAACAGCTCTATGTTCCTGCTGTCATTGGCGCTCTGGATTTGAGGCTTTTGCCTGAATGACTTCATCGACGGACATTCTAAATGAGCAGGCGCCAGCGTTTCAGGGGCTTTTACACCCTGGCGGGCACATATTTAGTTTGAGATAGGTGCTGTTAACGTCATTTTCCCGTTTTGCAGTAGGGGAAGCCACGCTGCAGAGACGGGTCATTAGCCTCAGGCCACACGGCTGGGAGGCAGGAGAAGCAGAATTCAGACCCGGCCCGGATTTCACTCCCAAGTACTTGACTCTGAAGCTGCACTGCCTGTCACAGCTGACTGTCATGTGTACAGCGAGTCACTTCCTTTTTACTGAAAAAAAAAAAAAAAAAATATATATATATATATATATATATATATAAGGGAAGGATCTATGTTCCTTCTTTTCTTCCCAGAGAAAGGAGCCACAGCTCAGATGGAATGCCAGATGAGGTGGCCTGCGCTGGGCCCCAGGTCCCCAGGGGACAGCAAACAGCAGGAATCACAGAGTGGGGACGGGGTTGGGGAGACAGGTGGATCTTGGGAGGGTTGAGCCAGGGATGAGGCTGGGATGGGGGCCAGAGACTGACAGCAGGGCTTTGGGATGAGAGGTTATAAGCAGGGCAAAGCCAGGTTCTGGAAGCCCAGGGAAGGTTGGAGCCTGAGAAGGGAGGGAGCTGAGGGACTCGGGAGGAGGCCGGGGGCCAAGATTAGGGAAGGAGGTGCTGGGCCAGAGTGCAGGGTGGCAGGGATGGGGTCTCTGAGGGTGCCTTGGAGGGTCGTGGTGAAGGAAGGGAGTTGTAAAGGGGGCCAGAGGTTAGGGCTAAGGGAAGCGTGAGGCCCGGGGGCGGGTAGAAGCTGTGCAGGCTGAGGGGCTTCAGAGAAGAGGTGGTTGGGAAGTGTCAGTGGGACTCCCGTCCTCACAGAACTGGCTGGGCTGTTTGTCCTTTGCGTGAGGGAATCCAGGTAATGGGACGTTGTGTGCAGTTCCTGTGCTATGAGGAAATCTTGTTACACAGACACAAAAGGTGTTTTCCCTTGCTTATTTTAGAAGTTCCTTATTCTTTCCAAGTCTATTAAACCAGGTGAATGTTTAGCAAAGCAATTAAATATTTACCATCTGCTATGTACCCAGCATTGTGCTTGGTGCATGGCAAGTCCAAGCTGTGGTTTCAGCCCCATAGGCAGCTCACTGTCCAGTTGGGAAGATGAGACTCGACGCATCAACCTCTCAGGGGATGACTGAATATACCACACCGAGGAGCAGGAGTTCAGAGATGAGATCACGGGGGCCTGGGACAGGCAGGAGAGCAGCCTGCATGAATCGGGGCCGGAGCTGGGCCTCGATGGGTCAGGTTTGCACAGTGGAGAGGACACAGGACAGCACAGGGCAGGAGACCCTGCAACAGAGGACGGTGGGGGGATGGAGAGGCTTGTGGGAGAGCAGGGAGGACTCCAGCGATGTAGACACAGGCCTGACTAGAAGGGGCACGTGGAAACTAAAACGTGGAGTGGCAGAGTAGGAGGAGAGAATGCCTGTGACTGCAGAGCAGCTGATGGCGTTGGGAAGTCGAATTTGGACAATCAGAGCCATTGCAGGACCACAGTCAAGGCAGTGGCCCAGTCTGCTTTAGAGGATGGGAGTCGTCAGCTCTGCTTACGACGGGTTGGAGAAGGCACGGACGGCAGGCGAGAAGCTAACAGATCATTGCAGCCAATGCAGGATGGAGCGGTGTGAAGTAGCAGCAGGGATTGAGGCATCTTAGCACCGCAGGCCTGGAGCATTCCAGCTACGTGCTGTTGGGCAACATATTGGCTTCTCTGAACCGGTTTGCTCCTCTATGAAATGAGGACTCAAGGCCTATATTTTAGGAGAGTTGTTGGGATTTAAAATATCTGTCATGTGCCTAGAACTGTGCTAAGTGACACACTCATGCACGTGTGGAAACACTCATTGTGACAATTAGTCGGAATAGTCCCCATGGAATAGGTATTATTATTATTGTTGTTAGCTCCATTTAGCACAAAAGGGAATTGAGGCTTAGAGACTTTAAAAACCTACTTAAGCAAGTGTCTGGTAAACTGTTAGTCCAGCCGAATCCAGATATGCCAGGAAGTTTTGGGGGAGGTGGAAAGAAGACTCATATAGAAGAGCGTTTAGAGTGAGAAAGGATGGTACTAACAGAAAATGCACAAGGCCAGGCGTGGTGGCTCACGCCTGTAATCCCAGCACTTTGGGAGGCCAAGGTGGGAGGATCACTTGAGGTCAGGAGTTCGAGACCAGCCTGAGCAAGAGCAAGACCCCATCTCTACCAAAAATAGAAAAATTAGCCGGGCATGGAGGCGCGTGCCTGTAGTCCCAGCTACTTGGAAGGCTGAGGCAGGGGGGTCGCTTGAGCCCAGCAGTTGGAGTTTTAAAAAACTCAGATGCCCACGATCTACCCAATGCCAATCAAATCAGAATCTCTTGGTTTGGTGGGAGGGTGGGGCTTCCAGGCATCAACAGTTATTTATAATAAAACTCTTCAGATAATTCCATTGTGCAGCCAAGTTTGAGAACCAGTAATTTAGGCAACAGGTGATGAGTGGTAGCAGGAGATTTAGATGAATTTGGGGGATACTTAGGGAGCAATTATTTTTATACACAACAATCAGGTGGGCAAAAGGCTGGTCTGCATCTTACATTGAGAGGAACTTCTAAAACCAGTGCATAAGGTAAAAACCAAATACAGTTATTCTCCAAAATCTCTTAAACCATTAAGGAGTAATGACATTAAATTACATGAAATCATTGAAGTATTTAGAATAAAGACTTTGGAATTCTCAGCAAGTTGGTTCACGTTTCTCCATAGTTCTCAATTAACTCTTTATTTTTCCATCATGACTTTCGAAGGAGTCACCACCACAAACCCACGTGAACGGTAATTGTACTTTGTCGAATGGTCAGGAAATCCAAATAATCATTTCACACGTTCTTTCCACACTATCCCCAATCTGTATAGCACATTTCAGGCTTGGTACCATCTGCTGTTCTCAGAACATTTCTTGTTGGATTCACCTGGTTTAAATATGTGTATAATTTAATCCCACTGTAAATCCTCCAACAAGGATCACGAAGAGCTGTTGAGCAGGATTCCTTATACTTCTAAACCACATTAACACATTTCCCTGAAATACAATGTGATTCTCAAGAAGGCCATAGTTACTCTTTGACTCGATAATAAACCTGGAGAAGTCACATGGTTACTGACTACGGACAAGGTCACACTGAATTAAATTAAGTTTAACTTAAGAAGCCTCCAAAGATGGCATTTCCAGTCGTACTTCCTAGATTAATGAAATGTTAGCCATTCTTAATATTAAGAAATGTTTGTTTTTTGAAATGCTATTGAAGTGTTAAGGAAGGTAGAATAGAACAGTGAAAAGATTAGGTACTTTGGAGCCTAATTCTGAGTCAGAGGTGGGGTGCACCTCAATGGATTTCATAGTATCAGTGTACTTCTGAGTTACTGTGAATGTGTGACTTAATGTAAGTAAAGCACCCAAAAACATAAAGTTTTGTTAGCAATGCTATCATTGAAACACCCTGGTCTTTGGTTCATTGAACAATGATTATTGTATTCAACTCAAGCCCTTGAAGTCTTACCTTTTAGATAAGCAGAACTGCTAGGATCATAGAAAGGACGTTTTAAAATATAAGTTAACTCCAATGAGCATGAGTTTAGGGATGGCAAAAAGTGAAGTTTGATACAAAAATGATACAAAGTGGTCTGTTGATAATGTAGGAGTAAAAGGGTTTGGGGTCTAGAATTAGGATATCAAAATGCAAATTTGTGATTTTATTTTATTTACATTTTTGCATAATTCAGTAATATGCCCCTTAACCAGAAACTGAACCAAAGAGATAACACTTTAATTCCTTTTTTCCATATTTTAAATATATTCCTTCGTCTTAAATCCCATCAATTATTTTTGTTATTGTGTACAACTGTTGACAGGATAGAATGAGTCATCTTAAAATAAATCATTAATTTGTTTTCAATTCCAGATTGGGACCAGAAATTAGCCACCATTTCATCGAATCCTAGACCACTTAATTCGCTGCCAGAGTTCTACCGTTGTGAGCAGGGGAAGCGGCTTTGAAAGAAGTGCTTTTAAACTAAAATAACCATGGCATTCAAACAACATGACATTTGGCATTCTTAGGTGACTCATTTAGACTAAGCTAATGGTAGCAGAACTCCTTTTAATCTAAGTGTGTACAGAGATGGCTATAATCCTAAAATATTTCCATGTTGCATATTTTCAGATTGTCAGCCTGGAACAGGAAGTCAATATCCAGCCTTAAGAGAACTTGTCGTATGTTCTTAGCCCCACTACCCGTCTTGCTGCTGATACTGGCAAATCATCTTATACTTAGTCCAATGGTTGTATGTGGGACCACATAAGAATATAATTGCATCAGCTTAGTAATTGCATCATCACTGTTGGGGGGAGAAGAAAAAGAAGCCTGGGGACAGAGTCAAGGAGGAAGATGGTTGACAAGACAGACCCTTGAAGGGATGCGGAAACCCAGGTATAGCTTAGGGCTGTAGTGAGATGCAGGACTGGTCAAAAGGATTAAGTGGCAGTCTCTATATAGAAGAGTTTAACACCGCTATCTTGGCAAGAAGCAAGCCTGACACCCAGGCAGCAACTCCCTAGGAAAAGGCTGGAGGATCTTCTCTAAAGAAAGAAAATGATCCTAAAGAAAAGAATCTTATATTCTGGCTGCTGGGGACACCCCCTTCCAGCATACTAGTTGGCTCTCTGCTTATTCACTCCAAAGGAAGCCTATCAGTTAACTTCCCCCAAGAACGCAGAGTCTCATAGAGCTTTCCGTTGCCTTAGTCTTACATGTGAAGGGCCACCCAATGATTGATCACCAGATACTTGAAAAAATAATGCAACATAAAAAACAAAGACCAGGCTGGGCACGGTGACTCACACCTATAATCCCAGTACTCTGGGAGGCCAAAGTGGGAGGATTGCTTGAGGCCACAAGTTTGAGACCAGCCTGGGCAACAAAGTGAGACCCTGTCTCCACCAGGGGAAAAAAAATTAGCCAGGTGTACACCTGTAGCCCTAGCTACTTGGGAGACTGAGGTGGGAGGAGTGCCTGATTCAAGGAATCTGACATTACTGTGAGCTATGATTGTGCCACTGCACTCCATCCTGGGTGACAGAGGAAGACCTTGTCTCTATAAAAGTAAAATAATAAAAAAATAAAAAAACCCAGACCAAAATAAAAAGAAGAAATGACCCCAGGGGAAACAGAATTCAAGGAACACAAAAGAACATAAAACAAACTAACAAAACAACTTTTATTAGTTAGGGTTCCCCAGAGAAATGGATACACACACACACACACACACACACGTGCACACTCACATATATACAATACATATAGATATGGATTTATTTTGATGGATTATTGGTTCACGTGATTGTGGAGGCTGAGAAGTGCCATGATCTGTCGTCTACACGCTGGAAACCCACGGAAGCTGGTGGTATGTTTCCAGTCCAAGTCCAAAGATCTGAGAACTGGGGGGGCCAATGGGGTAAGTCCCAAGTCCAAGTTTGAAGGCCCAAGAACTAGGAATGTGGGTGTCAAAGGACAGGAGAAGATGGGTATTCCACCCCATCTCCATTTTCCTTACAGAGAACAGCTGGAGTGCTTCAGCTGCTCACTTTAAGATGGTGTCCACATAACATACAGAACCATCTGTAAAGTAGGACCGAGTTTTCTTTCCCTGTCTCCACTGATTGTAGGCACTTGCCATGAGGCCATGGGTGCAGGCTGAGCGAGAGAAGGCAGCAGAACTGGGGACTAGGGACATTTGGACCACTTCTTCATGTGACTTACTTGGGCTTTCAGGGCTGGTTAGGGCCTAATCGTGTACATAACACTTCCATTTGATGGTGGAATGTTGCGTTGCTGTGTACATCCAACTTTATGAGTTGGTGAGTCAGATAACACTCAGTTCATGATGTTTTTAAATTTTTTTTAAGAGACAGGGTCTCACTCTATCACCCAGGTTGGAGTTCAGTAGCGCAATCATAGCTCACTGAAACCTTAAACTCCTGGGCACCAGTGATCCTCCTGCCTCAGCCTCTCAAAGTAGCTGAGACTACAGGTACATGCTCCCATGGCTGGGTAATTTTTTTTTGTGGTAGAGATAGGATCTCACTATGTTGTCCAGGCTGGTCTCGAACTCCTGGCGTCAAGCAATCCTCCCACCTCAGCCTCCTGAAGTGCTGGGATTATAGGTGTGAGCCACAGTGCCCAACAAGAATGGGTTTTTAATATCTGCTTCTGAACCATAACTAAAAATAGATTTCAATAATGCAAAGCTTGTAGTGAAGATAAGAATGTGGACTTTAAAAGCCCATTCAATTTCTATTAGAATAGAAATTATTTATTATAAATATAAATTATTTTTACATATAGATCATTATTGATCAGTAGTGAGCTTGTAGGATCAACTGTACTATTGTTCTTTACTTATTGAGTCCACCAAGGCTGCTCCTATTTCAGAATTTTTCTTGAACCAATTACTAATAAAAATATATAGTGAAGATAAAAGATATTTAGAGCCTTTTAAAGATTCTATTTTTGGTCTCTCCCTACCTTATCCCCACACACTGCAGAGATGAAGCTCCTTCCCGTATAATAGTATGACTATTACTTCTCTTATCACAACAAAAACACAATACACAAAGCATACTAGAAATATTTGGTTCTTTTTAATCAGCTATTGATGGTATAATAAAATAAATTTAAATTATAAACATTTGAAATAGTTCATTGAAGGGTAATCTGCAACACAATATGTTAAGCCTAATTGTCAGAATAATACCTTTTCTTTTCAGGAAAGGAGAAATAAAGGCATGATCGAAATTATGGCCAACAATTTGGGTTCATCTGGACACTTACAGGCGATTTTGTAGGCATGTTGGCAGGCACAATGTTGAGAAACCAATCCACTAGATTTAGAAATAACAGTAAGATAAAAAAGAAAAGCTATATATTTCAGAGGTAATGTCTGAAATTAAAGAAAAATATCCACCAAATATCACAACAGATCTTTTAATGGCTAATTACTTTTAACATTAAGATTGTTGCTTTGGGGAACATCTTTTCTCTTTGAACATTTAATTAAATGTCCAATGTATTAAATAATTTACAGAGAGAAATAAGTTCTGTGTTCTGTACAAATTAAAGGACCCATGAATATAACCCCCTCCTCTCCCGCCCCCTCCAAAGCTCAATTTTGCAATGGTCTCAGCAGAAAATAAACAGTTCACAATTTAAACAGAATTTATAGCATTACGAAAGTTTACAGAACCCCTATCTTTTCATCATTTTTCTAACAACAAAGAATACAACGACAGAATTGAATGATCAGAATGTAAAAATATATGTGCAAAACTGCATTGATCGTTCTTATCAGCTATTATAATAGGGGTAAAATCTAAGAACACACAATGACAATAATGAAGAAAAACTACATCAAAAGTAATTCTATTCTAGATTTGAAACGACATGGATTATCCTATCACTAGACATCAACAGAAGATGTGGCACCGTGAGCAGCAGGAGCAACAGGGGATCTGGCCGTGGAGCCAGCCGAGGAAAAGCCGACGCCGGAATATGCCGAAGTTTACCTCCACTAGAGCCATCCATTAAGACTGGCAACACCCGCGGGGCTTAAAACTCACTTCAATGTCTTTATTCTTGAATTTGCAGGTCAGGAATGAAATATTTAAGGAAGTCTTTTCCCTCCCTCTCAAGGAGTGTTTCTTACGTTACCAGCAATCTTTAAAAGAGCTGAATCATAGACTCTCTGGATTTACCCACACCGATCCATTTCACTAGAATCAAACAAAAAGAATAAGAATAGCATTAATTCGTTTATAATTTTCAATTTTGGGGATTAAGACAGGTGGTCTCAGGCCAGGCTCGGTGGCTCATGCCTGTAATCCTAGCACTCTGGGAGGCTGGGGCGGAGGATCACTTGAGGTCAGGAGTTCGAGACCAGCCTGAGCAAGAGCAAGACCCCGTCTCTACTAAAAAAAATAGAAAGAAGTTAACCAGACAACTAAAAATATATATAGAAAAAATTAGCCGGGCATGGTGGCACAGGTCTGTAGTCCCAGCTACTCGGGAGGCTGAGGCAGGAGGATCGCTTAAGCCCAGGAGTTTGAGGTTGCTGTGAGCTAGGCTGATACCACAGCACTCTAGCCCGGACAAGAGTGAGACTCTGTCTCAAAAAAAAAAAAAAAAAAAAAAGGGGTGGGTGGTCCCCCACTTTTCTCAGCATCACCATGTGACTTTTCCCCACGTGTCTTTTTGCTGTTTCCTATTCTGTTAGCAGACCATGCCTATCTCTAAACAGAATGTGCAGACAAGATCTAAAACAGCATAGTTTGCCTTTCTGTTCCCTGTTTTAATTGCACGTTATTTTCAATTTCCTAATTCCTAATGACTAGAATACTAAAATATTGGCCCAGACAATCATAGACCTGCAGAGCCTTTGATCAAGTTTCTGATAACTAGGAAAGATAAGCTTCTTTGATAAACGGATAATGCTAAGAGGATACTGAAATGCCTATGTAACTTTCATACCTCAAAAAGGTAGAAATATCTAGAAGAGAATATGATTGGAATTTACGTAGCCTTAGAAACTGCCCACTACACCAGTCTATGGGAATCCAATAACCCATACCACATGGTTTTAGGTTAATTACTGTGTTCCATAAGGTACTGTTAAGATCAAGCTTTATGGTAGGTCTTTGTTAGACTCACCGCTGTTTATATTTCAAAAAATACTGATTAAGAGCAATAAGCAAACATTGCTTACTAAATTTGACATCAACTTGGGAGGGGCAGCTAGCAATTTAGAAAACATGAGTCATGTTTGAAATGAACCACAAATACAAAATCAGAACAAGTACATAATGGATTTTACATGGAAGATAACTTCCCACCCACTTCACTTTTTCTCATCTTTCGAATTTCCATCAATGCAAATAAAAGGGTAAAAGGAAAAAGCAATATGTTAAGACAATGATTTCACATAACTAGATACTGCTATAACTTTGCTATGTCTAACTCCTTCATCATCTTATATATTTTTTTTAATATACAAGTTTTATCCATTCTTTATTCTTTTCTCACATTTTTTTTTTTTCTAGCAAGACCTCCAATTTTATGTACCTATTATTTCCTAACGTCTATTCAAGAAACTCTCCGAACTCTCAAGGGTGATTTGACCCAAATTAAAACATCCATAAACCATTTTTGGTGGTGATGAAGATACAAGAGGATTTGTTATTAAGGAGAAAGGAACGAGAATGAATGTCACAGGGTAAAAAACAGGCTAACAGAATTAAAGACAAGGTCAGAAAGGGTGAGAAGTAATTTATTTCCTTCTATTAAAGACGAACACTGTATTTACTCTGAGGAAAAAAATTATTATTTTATATTTTCCTGGGCATTTATGCAAATCATGAGCATCATTGTAAAGTAATAATGATCTTTCCTTTATTCTATTTCAAAGGCAGATAGGTAAATTAGAAGTAGAAAAGTAAAGATAGCTGCTCATAAAATGTTTATGTTTACCTGGAATTTGAAGCTGGTCTTCAATAAATCGAACATAATTTTGTGCATTAACAGGTAGGTCTTTAAACGTTCTTGCACTGGATATGTCTGTGTTCCATCCTGGCAGGGTCTTATACTGAACTTCAACTTTATTTAAGACTTCTTGTTTTGCTAAAAGCGAAAGAGTGTATTTGTTCATGGTATGCACTGCCTATTATCAAAAAACTTTTTTATACACCACATGTTCACAATCTCTTATCAAAAATCCTTATAGCCAGATGAGTTTTGGAATTTAGAATTCTTCAGGTTTTAGAAAGGTAAAACAGTGCATATACCATCTAGGGTAGTATTCTATAATCAAACATATTTCTGCAGCAACACATACGATCATTCACTATAAGTGGATACAGATTATGTAATTCTAACATTAGTTCAAATCACGTTTTGCCGTCAAAGGAGTTTTGGTACCAAACTTAAAACTTCTCATTTTTAGAGGTTTTTTGAATTTCTGTACCACCCATTAGGGATTATGGATCTGTACAATAGCAGCAACCTCACAGAAAGACGACTTGCATGCCTGCTCTCTTATGAGAGATCTTGTATTGTTTCGACTGAAATTTTCTGCATTATTCCACCTAACCATTTTCTCTGTATCCCCTCATGGAAACTTCAAATGTACTGTAGATCATGAAGAATCGTTTCTTTGACGGACAATATAGTGGCTGCTATGGTACATGGTACAGATTTCTCTTCAAGGCTGAAAGCTATGGGAGTTTTCGTCCACTGACCACGCCCAGTCCAGAGCCTCCCTAGGACTCACCCTCCACTGAGGAGACCGCCCCCGGGAGCCACTCTTATCTAGTAACTTGTGGATGGGGGAATACAAACAATCTGGCCACTAACCTTAATTTGGGACCAGTCTGAAGGGGTACTCTAGCTCCAGAGTTCTCCATGGGATCAGCTGAAGGCTTTTTTATGCAACTATACCAGTCTTGCCTAGCTAGGGAACTCAGTATAAGACAGCTGACGCCAGGAGTGTCAAAGGAAGATGGCTCTACCATGGGAACCAAGAGGCTCAACCACGGGCCAGCTGGCTGGCCACGAGGACTGTCACTGGTGGTGCGCAGAGCATGCACAGCCTCTGACATGTTGTAGAAATACAATTTCTAAAACTTTTCATGCCATACTGGTGGAAAGCAAGGCACTGGAGATGTCTGAAGCACTGAGAAATGAGCACAATGGAGCAATGGAACTGGATGGCTCTCGATGAATACCATTCACGAATTGGAGAAAGACAATGAAAGACTAACGTCTTTCATCAGTTTAAAGCAAAGTGTGAAAATCAGAGGGCCTTCCTGGCAGTATTTAGAGAGACTCTCAACTTCTGTAGCAGACAGCAGAAAAAGATTATTAGAATGGGAACTCAATCATACATTTAGCAAAGCTCCAGAAAATGCTGAATTCTCAAATTCAACAAGTCTGCCATGACAAGGCCAGAGCCCTGGTTGGGAAAAAGTGGGACCCTGAGACACTGGATGGAACATCTGGCTTGACGCACTCGAAAATCCTGAGCCACCAGATTCACTGAACCCCTTGGTGTGCAGAATGCCCCACTGTTTCTTATGACAGGCTAAGGCTTCCCGTTGCTCTAAGATGATGCAGAGGCCGCCGCCTTGCAAGTCAGCCTGTGTCCGTCTCAGGTCTCCCTTTACCTTCCTGCCTCACCAGCAAACAGTGTCTAAGGTCAGATCCCAACATAACCTGGCTAAGGAAGTGCGGGGCCTGTTAAGGGAGGAAAGGGACTATGTTCTGAAAGATCTGCAGGGCGAGCCAACATTTGCCAGTAAGCACCAAGAGAGCAGGTAAAGAACCGGATCTGAGGGGTCCTGGGTCCAGGCGAGCAGCGGGTGGTGGAACAAAGTGGAGTCGGAGTGCATTGGAATGGGAGGACAGCACACCACGACGCACGATGGAGTCGATGGAAACATACTGCTAGGGATGTTCCTGGCAGCTGAGAAAAAGCGATGAGTCATACCAAGTGATATGCCAGAACTGCTGCAATACATGGTAGGAGGAATTCGGGGACTCAGTGGGGCTTCCATTTCTAGTCATGATAAAATAGAACAGTTCGACTCGCTCTCAAAATATATGACAGCCTTTTTTAGGAAGTTGACTATAGGCAGCACAAAACCATGGTCCCTGGGAGACAAAACTCACGAGCATGTCCTGAAGTCACTCAACTTTCTGCCTAGGGACAATTTCCTGACCACAGTTCAGGACACCAGAGTCAACAGAGAATGGCAGCTCCCCTTCCCTGGGGATGTGGATATCTGATTTCAGGGAAGCAGAGGCAGCTAGAATCAGCAGGGTCAGGTATCGGAGAGGAGGGAGCGGTGAAGAGAGGACCCTCCCTGCCCCCACTGCCAGCAGCCCCCATGAGAGTCCCATGGCTAAGGTAGGACTCTACGTGCACAGAGTGGGATTATGGGAGGCTTACTAGACATCGGCTGCTGCACAGCTGAGGGTGGGATACAGACTGTGAGTCAAGCAGTGTGGGTGGAAGGAAGGGACGGGACACACCGGAGCCCCAGCACTGCTGAACTGGAGAGATTTCATTAACTTGCCTTGTTAACCTGCCTGGCATCCAGGGGAGGCAACAGAGAGGCGGCTCCCTGAGAATTAAAACCATCCCCTCGAGTAGAACCTACTGCAAACTCCCCATACTGAGGTCTAAAACCAAGCACTGCCAAAATCCACAGAAGAGACTGGAAACTGACATTCCAGGTGAGAAAGGTTTGGGAACATCCTGGGCTTTCCACATAACCACACTAACAAAGCACAAAACCCCAAGCTATACAAATTCAAGATAATCAGTCGATCATTCAATTGCCCCCCTAAAACTAAACTATATTCAGAAGCAGATAACAGAATCTGAGTCTCTATAACATATCACTATTTTGGTTATACTATTCTCTTTGGTGTTTGAGTTCATAACTCTTGAAATACTTTGTAAACAGAATTAAGAATCAGGACATAACATATATTGGAACAGCCAGTTTTCTAAGTGAATATTATTCTATGGTGTCAACAGAAATCTTTTTTTCTGTAAGTGAAAAGGAAAAAGAACATGTTTAATTTCTAAGAACTTACAGCTATCCTCAATTCCTAAGAACTGGTTGTCATGAGGAAGTCACAAAACCTACCAGCTCACCAAGTTACATTAAGCTAGTCAAGACTCCTTCATTTAGCATATTCCTAGTCCTTATTAGATGACAAAACTAAAAAATTAACTGTCTCGAGTTCTGGAAGCTGGAAACAGTTATGTAACTTCCTGAGTAACCGAAGAAATCATATAACTAAAGATATCCCTGAAAAAACACATTGCTTCAAGGAGGAAGTCTCCCTATAACCACCCACTTTAGGCACAGAATAGAGGTTAGAGAAAATCATTCGTGGGGCTTGAAGGATAGGGTGGGTTAATGGGCTGAGCACCAGCCAGCTCACCAAGGCAGGGCAGTTCCCTCTTAGCCCAGTGTTCCCTAGGAAGGGAGAAACACATCCATGGAAATTACTTTCCAAACAGGGAAAATGAGACTCAGGCGCAGCTGTGCTCAGAGGTGCCATGTTCATTCCTTCCTATTTTGAGTTTGAGCACATGCCTGTTGTGACCCAGCACCTATGAACCAAATGCTAATAACAAGCAAACACACTTGCACTGTTCACAAAGGGCGTATCAAGCCTGTGGCTATCTATACATCAGAAATTATACCAAAGAGCTTTATGAAATTGCTCTAATACATTCGCTTTATAATACCCTTTAGATAATGCCTAAATAGGTACCTGGGAAATGAGGTATGATTTCACCATCTAACTTGTAAGCAACTCCAACTTTGATTTCTTTAAACATGTCCAAAATATCCAACTTGGTAAGTGCCAACCTAATTTTGGAAGAAAAGGCATTGTTAAAATAGCAAACTCTTAAAGGCCCTAACATCTAATTTGATTGATGAGGGAATAAAGAAAAATTCACGCAAAGCTAGCAAGTTTCAAAGCAACTCTGAAAACTGGTTAGAATTAAATTACAAAGCGTGCCACACATATAAGACTAGAGGACAATGGACTGCTGTATATTCTTAATTATAAAAAAGGGACCCAACTGACCCACCGCCGAGTTACTTTTCTAGTAATTATACCAGATTTTCACTGGTGGATCCACAGTCTTGCTCAGCTTTGTTGTGACTAACAACACATATTTGGGGGGGGGGGGGCTGCCTGCAGTCAAGGACGCACTCTGTGGCCGTGGGACACAGCAGAACTCACTGCTCCGCATGGATGATCATAAGCTATATGTACATTTACACACACGCCATCCCCTTCACCTCCACCCTCGTGGTCAGAAATAGTCAAAGAAGAATGAGAAAACCACATCAAGGACCTCTTCATGATACATCAGAATTTTCCCGATTGACTGGAAAACAGGTTTTTTAGGGAAAAATCTGTGGACATTAGATAAAACACTAGGTTTGGGATTCTCGTCCATAAATTTTCATCCTTTATTCTGCTATTTGCTAGATGCTCAGCCTAATTAATACAGATATGAATACATTTATTTACATACTTATGTATATGTGTTAATAACAACTAACTTTTACTGAGCATTTCGGGGAGCCAGGCAGTGTGCTATAGCTCTTACTACATTTCTCAGCTCATTTTCAAAACACCCCTGTGAAGGAGGTAATACCACTATCTAGATTTTAAGACGATGAAACTGAGGCACAGAATGATGAAGTCACCCAGCCACACAAGCACAATGCACAGATCTGAGATTTGAATCCAGGAACTCAGACATGAAGCCCATGCACTAAATCACCGTGCTCTGTGACTCCTCCTGCCCCCCACGTATGCACTGTGTGTGCTCTGTTGACCCATCCATCCAGCCACCCACCCACCTATTTTGCCTCCCTCTATAAACATGGAAGAGTATCACGATTGCTTCCTACCAACCTTAGCTGTCTAGGAAGGTAACTTGGGGTCCCTTTCCTCGAGTACCCTTTCCCTGTGTCTTGGTCTGCTCCTACTTGAATCTACAATTTCATTTTGGTGGATAAAGAGTGACATTTTCCAATTAGGGTACTACCTCAAGTTTGCTCTCCACAAAATTAAACCTGAGGTCATGAATTGTCTATGATTTCCTGAAATGAATATTTCTGAAGAATACTCACGCAGTAAATCCATTGATCATATGAGCGTATTTGAGCAAAACAAGGTCCAACCAGCCACATCTTCTTTTCCTTCCAGTAGTTACACCAAACTCTCTACCCCTTTTTTGTAATAATTCTCCAATTTCCTACAGAACAGAAATAGAACTTTAGGATTAGAATACCAATGCTATAAATCTAATGGAATTATACTAGACATCATGTCAAAGCCACTTTGAGATAGACATCTTTCAGAAAATAACTAAATTGAAGATAGAATTCCATAGAGATGATGGATTTTATCTGAGGGAGGCATTATGTGGAACAGATCTGTTAATGAACCCACTAAGGGGGTTTTTCTAGGCTTAGTTGTTCACCGTATAAAAAGTTAATTATAGAGACAATGAGGATTGTCAAGGAAGAAAGAAAATTTATTGTGGAGGATGTCAACCAGAAGGTGGGAGGACCAGATTGTCTTAAATTTATCTCTCTGGCTGATGGGGTCAGGGTTCTTTTTAGAAGTGAAATGAATAATATGTGAAATGAGTATTATATATTTCGGGTGGAGTGTAGGGCATTTAAGTGCAGTGAGAAATTATATTGGCACATATATTGTATGACTAAAAATTGGCATATAAGCCTCTTTTAGAATGGAGATTTTAGTATTAAGAGCATAATAAACTAGGGGTTAAGAATGGGTTCCTTTTTTTTTGGTCTTGTGTGTATGCAGGATGTAGGGAGTATGTAGGATGTTTAGTGTCTTTGGGCAAGATTTGTGGTGGGGTATTTTTACTTTGTCTTTTTTTAACAAACAGGTGGTGTAAGTCTTTGTAGTTATTTCGTGGCTATAAGGAGGTTTTATCATTTTTGGAAAAAAATAATTTAAAAGAGAATAGATTAGTGAAATAGAAAGTTAAAAAAAAAAATCGATGTGCCCACTACAAGAAAAGGGTCATTAAAAAAAAATTTCCCTGAGTTAATAAAGCAAAAGAGCAATAAAAAAAATCCCCTTCTGAGCTTCATATTTTATCATATTTTTAAGAATATTTTTTATGATGTTATGTGGGTAGCTTCCTAAAATTTAGATTGACAGATAAAAAAATCAATTAAATGCTGCCTATTATGAATAAGTTAACAAGTATTTATTAAAATAGACAAATCTAGCCAATTCTTCCAAGAACTAGTTTCATGTTTTTCCTGGAAACAATAAGACAAACACATCTAATAAGTAGTTGCTGATATCACAGTGCCCCTTAGAAGAAAATTAAGATTGAAAACAATGCTCAAAGATCTAAGCCACAGCCACTCCCTACAACCTGTTTTTCCTATCTATATCTACCTATTCCCTAATTTGCACCTTTCTGATTAAAGCTGGATTTCATTACTTCTTATACTCTGGCATCATTATATCTATTTTTTAAAAATATTGTTGTGATCAATCTTGCAAATGAAGTGAAAGACACAGGAGATAAGAATCCACTAAGGAAAAAAACTGAAGCATGAATATTTACCTATCTATCTATATTTTTCAGAGACAGGGTCTTGCTGTCACCCAAGCTGAAGCACAGTGGTACCATCATAGCTCACTACAGTCTCGAAATTCCTGCGCTCAAGTGATCCTCCTGCTTCAGCCTCCTGAATAGCTAGGGCTACAAGCCTGTACCACTACACCTGGCTATTTTTTTTGTTTGTTTAATGTAGAGATGGGGTCTTGCCCAGGCTGGTGTTGAAGCCTGGCCCCAAGCGATCATCCCCCCTTCTCAGCCTCCCAAACTGCTGGGATTGCAGGCGTGAGCCACTGTGCCCAGCCTTGAATATTTAATACTTTTTGAATTAGATTTACAGAGAAACATACTTACATTGTCTTGCTCTGTAGGAAAGGCACCAATGCCAACTCTAGTTGTATAAACTTTCACAACTCCATACACTTCCCCAACATTTTGAGGGGGCATACCCAAGCCGGTACAAACACCTCCGACAGTACAGTTTGAAGAAGTTACAAAAGGATAAGTCCCTAAAAACAGAAACAAACAGTACAATACAGTATACATATACATACACATCTTAAAACAGAATAACCATTGGAATTCTGCATTTGAATATATTCTGGGTATCTGACACATTTGAACATAACTGTTAACCACCCTCTCAAAGCCTCCGTGTTTTATTTTTCTCTTTTTCTGTAATAAGATAAATGCGTAGGTGGTTAGAGCTTTAACTGAAGTGCTTACACTGGAGAGGCTCCTTGGATGCACGCAGTTACTCACTCAGCGCTATATGGAAGGTACCCACTTAATGGACTATGAAAGAATTCAATGTCGGAACCCGTCTGTGTATTTTAGGTCTCCTGTTAGTTTAAAACAAATGAATCGCTGACATGAATATTTAAGCAGCAACCTGGAGTGACAGCAATACACTAAGTATTTTGTGGTATCCAACGTTTCCCCAGCTTTTAATCTCTGCTCAGGAGATAACCCCCACATTACAAGAGTTATAAAAGCGGCATAATTTTTTGGCCCCAAAGATCCCCTTCATACTTAACTATTCCCTCTGCTAATTAGACATTTTGCTTTCTTTCCAGATTGGCAAGATATATTATGGTATCAAAACCACCTACCTACTAAACAGAAATATGGTTTCTTTAATTGGTTTACTTGGAGTCATAAGCCAATCAACTGTCAGTAAGAGCTGAGAAGAATCACAGTAATCATGAGAAATCATGTTTAGATGAAATGGTCAACAGACCAATGGGGCAGTAGTTTGAAGAAGTTAAGCATTAACCTTTTGAAGATGGAGGAAATGCTCAGAATCCATCCAGAGGGTCTCATGCCCAGTGAGTTATTAGGTTGGTGTAAAAGTAATTGTAGTTTCTGACCGTGAATTTTAAATCTTTATAACTAGGCTCAAACTCATCTTTATTAATCAAAATAGGAACCATTACAATCAACACATTTTTGCCAGTGAGAAATAAGTTTGTTTATCCCTGTAGCGTAAAAATCTGTGCTTCGGGATTCTATGAACTCTTGGAAAGCATTTTCTGCATCCTGCTGGTTGTGGAAGTGTTTTCCCTGCAAAAAGTTGTTGAGATGCTTGAAGAAGTGGTTTGAAAAAAGGGTAGTCAGTTGGCGAGAGGTCAGGTAAATACGGCGGATAAGGAACTTCGTCATAGCCCAATTCGTTCAACTTTTGAAGCGTTGGTTGCGCAACATGTCAGGCATTGTCGTGGAGAAGAACTGGGCCCTTTCTACTGTCCAATGCCGGCTGCAGGCGTTGCAGTTTTCGGAGCATCTCATGGATTTGCTGAGCAGACTTCTCAGATGGAATGGTTTCGCCAGGATTCAGAAGGCTGTAGTGGATCAGGCCGGCAGCAGACCAGCAAATAGTGACCGTGACCGTTTCTTGGTCCAAGTTTAGCTTTGGGAAGTGCTGTGCAGCTTTTCAGTCCAACCACTGAGCTGGTCGTCGCTGGCTGTCATATAAAACCCATTTTTCGTCACACGTCACAATCCGATTGAGAAATGGTTCATCATTGCACACAAGAAGAGAAGACAACACTTCAAAACGACGATTTTTTAAATTTTTGGTCAGCTCATGGGACACCCACTTATGGAGCTGAGCTTTTTCACCTTTCCAATTTGCTTCAAGTGCCGAATGACCCATAGAATGGTTGACCTTGAGTTCTTCAGCAACTTCTCTTGCAGTTGTAAGAGGATCAGCTTCAACGAATGCTCTCAATTGGTTGTCGTCAACTTCCGATGGCCGCCACTGTGCTCCTCATTTTCAAGGCTCTCGTCTCCTTTGCGAAACTTCCTGAACTGCCACCGCACTGTACGTTCGTTAGCAGTTCCTGGTGTTGTGGATGTTGCGAGTTGTCTCAGCTGCTTTATGAGCCATTTTGAACTCAAATAAGAAAATTGCCTGAATTTGCTTTTTGTCTAACATCATTTTCATAGTCTAAAATAAATATAAAATAAACAGCAAGTAATAAGTCATTACCAAAAAACCATAAAGCGAGAAATGCACATTAAAATGATGTATAACATCACCACATTTATTTAAGAATGTATTCCAACAGCAAACAGCAAATTTCAACAATGCTAAAACTGCAATTACTTTTGTACCAACCTAATAATTAATATAATTAGAGTTATATAAATCTTAGAATATGCATGTTCAATAATAATGTATATTTTAAAAAAATGTTTAATTAAAGATGAAGATTCTTTCATAGACTTCATCTTACCATCTTACAGTTCAAGGAAAATGAGGTCTGCAATTGAACCATGAGAACCAAACAATGAAAACCACAATGTATTGAACCCAAATGATTTCATTCTTCTAATGGACTAGAAAACTTAACACATGTATTGTGTTTTCCAAAATATTCCTTTAAAAAATGATTGGCATAAGATGACAAACTTCCAGCATTCCTGAATAAAGCTTGTGTATTGTTTTAAAACTCCTTAATGCTAACATTAATTATTTACATCTTAAGTAGTTAGGGGGGCTCAGTTAAGCTCCTTAATCATATCTCACTTACCAAAATCAATATCTAACAGTGCTGCATTTGCCCCTTCTACCAAGATTTTCTTTGGCGGTCCATGCAGGGCCTCATATAGGAAATAAACCCCATCTCTCACCATTGGTTTAATCCTTTCCATATAACCCTATACACAAAGACAAAAAACAATTTACAACATAACCAATATAAGTATAAATTACCCGACTTAATGACGGAAACTTGACAAATGCAAAAGTACTCATACTCCATAAACCAGCTTTCAAGAAAATAAAAAGAAATGACTATGTATACTATACATTGTGCTTTTAAACTCTGTGAGGTATCCGAAAAGCTATATTTATAATTCACGTAACCATGAATTTTGAAACGTGCATCAATGGTTCTCAAAATGTAGTGAGGGCCACAAGTTACACTGCCAAGCATGTAAATAGCAGTGATCGACTGTATTATTCTTTTTCATTGTGTTCCATTATTGAAATATCTCTGCAGTATTACTAGTATGTAACATCAAGTACTATTTTATACATGAGCATTATAAAAATTTCTCAAAACATATTTAAAGTGTTAGTAATACTACTCAATTTTAGAATTCAACTTAAAATATAATATAAACAAGATCTTCCCCTAAGGCCTATGGTGTACAGCTGTAATAAAACCTAGTTTCAACTATGCTTAAATATTTAGACTAGTATGGAAATTCTGGAATCCACTCATGAACCCGCCTCGGTATGTAATACCCATTTATGAATGTATGGTCCCTCCTCGGCTCTAGTCTCCAATCACTTGCTTATTCCTGTTTTAGTCCTTTTTTTTTTTTTTGCCTGAAATGACCACACCATTCATCAAGTCGCCTTGTTCCTTAAGGTCCTGGTTAATATATATTACCTATAAGAATCTTATTACACAATTCTGTTTATAATTGTTCATCTTTATATTCACATGGAACATTTATAAAATGGAATCAAAAAGCCATACTCATACTTTAGCACATAAATGTTTTCAAGTGGCTAGTAAGAAATTTAAAATATTTGTTGCATAACACAAAGAAAAGAAAATGGCAGTCTATTCTAAGCAACAATCAGTGCACTGAAATACAAATACCTAACATTCAGAATGTTCCTTGGAGGTCATTATTTTTTAGAACTTAGTAAGCGGGCAGACCTAAGGTCTGCAAACATCCTAAAATGGCATATGACATTTGTAGATTCCTAGTCAGATTTGGAATTGATAGATGGAAGGAGTAATCATCAGATTTGAGATTCACCAAAGATAGTGGGGAATAGAAGGGTGGAGAAGACAGGAACCTCAACTGCTGACTAGCTTAGGCACCACTGACAACTAAAAGTTGCCAACGGAGGCCTAATCTTTGGCCAATTACCTTATTTGTCTCTTAAGAATACAGTGTTAAAGAAACTGACCCTAGGGGGTATCATTTCTAAGTGAGCTGGTTAGCTTGAAAAGTTATCTTTGACTCATCTCTTTGTTGACCTATCTTCCAGTTGCTATCAGTGATTTTTATGTAATACAAATCTAGTCTTCTTTCTGCTCAAAATTACCCCATAGCTTTTCATTATCTCCAGGATAAAAGCCAAATGTCCTATCATTGCATGTAAGACGTCCCTTCTTGTCTGCTTTTATCTTCAGGTACTGCTCCTGCTCCTGCTCCCCACTCAAAACTCTGTCTAAGCCATATTGTGTGAAGTCACTCAAATATACCATATCCAGGACAAACGATTTCCTTTACCAGTTCTTACACACGGCCGGAATAAATGAAAGATCTAGATGCCACTTTGGCAAAAAAGTGTTAAAAAAAAACATTAAAGAGGTCTGAAAGCATTACCTTGAGTCTTTGTAATTCACCTTCAATGTCTATTTCCAAAGTGGGATATATACATTTGTAATGGTTAGCTAGAACTTTGAACCTGAGAAATACAGATAAATCAAGATATTACCTCTCTTTAAAAAAGTATCTCAAATAATATTGTACAATTCAAATGATTTCTGCAGCTGATAAATGAAACCAAAGTTACCTTCTAAGAAATAAAATCTAATAAAGGAGATCAGCCACATGAATAAACGATATACTCAAAATATTTTTTACTCAAGTTTGGGAATATCAACAATATAATTAGGGTGATGTGTGTGGAGGAGGAAAGAAGGATGCAAGGACTGCAATCTGTAAACACAAAAGACTTAAATCTGAATTCACTGTATTACACTGTATGAAAAACAAAAAGGGACGGTCTACATGATGCTCATAAAAGAGTTTGTCTCTGATATTCTTCAGTGGAGGTATCCTGCCAGTGCAGGCAAATATAAACAGTTGATTGAAAAGGGATACAGCATGTTATTATACCTTTGATGCCAACTTATTATTAAACACAGCCAACTAACTCCCTATGACTAAATCACTGTTTAGCTTTCTGATGATTATTGGGTTTCCCACGGAGATTTGTATACAGAAAGTATGTGTCAATGTGGCATTTCTATTTTTCAAGGTAAGGCCTGGTATATAACAATTCACCAGTACCTGAGAGGCTAATGGGAGGACATAACGGAGTCTTTGGACCCGAAAATCCAAGGATTAAACTCCAACCCCAAAATACTGCCTTACCCCCTGGAATCATTCTATTCCTCAGCAAACCATTCTACATCTGATCCTTAAATATAACTCTGGCTTTGTCTTCCTAGGATACTACTATTAAAGCATCATCATGTTATTTTTCATGAAGTTAATTGGAAATTAAGGACCAATAAATGCAACAAAAATAACCAGTACTTCAAATTTTAAAAAAGCCAACCGCCACTATTTAACTAGAATACTGATTTTACCATTTTGCACCCTGGATTTTAAACATTCTAAAAACCCATTCATTCTTTCAACTTTGAAACGCAACTTAGTTACCTCTCAGAGAAGCCATCAAAGTCAGAAACAAGATCGCACATCCTAAGGCCACTTCGGGCGGCTTTGGAAGAATAAACTGGGCCAATGCCCTTTTTTGTGGTGCCCAAACTTAAAAACAAATCAAAACAAGCTTTGAGTCAGATGAGAAAGAAGTGATAGGTCTCCTGGTCAGATCAGCACAAAGAATAAAGTTACATATGACTATTTTCTGTTTATGCTGTTTTCTATAAGCGTATTTTTACAATCCTATTGATTTTCTTTAAAAGCTAAACAGGATATCCCAATACTTATTTTTCTTAAACTTAGGACTTGGAATTTAAATATAAGATCTGGATATGCTTAAACTGTACCCTGCCCCCCCGCCCCCACACACAAAATCATACTTTTTTCCTGCTTGTTCTTGTCTCTGCTGTTCCTGGATGCCATCAGCAGCTTGATGAAAATCAAATACTGAGGGAAATAAAACAAAATCACAGTTGTCGAAACAAAGATAATATAGGAAAGCAAATCATATTGTATTTATAAATCCCTTCGGTCTCTTTGTATTATGAAAAATTAAATAAATTTTTAAAAGTGATCATGGCAGAAGATTATATTGCAAATAAATATGAAAATATGCACAGGAGTTAAGTCCACAGCTCTTATCTAGAGGCACTGTTATTTAATTTCTGTGCTTGACCGAGAAATACTGTAAGAACCTTGAAGAGGCTGCCTTTTAAATAGAGGTCGATTGCTAAAACTAGAGCAGCTATTGCCTCAGGACACGTACATATTTAAATATAATTTAAGAGTTTGGATCAATCATATAGTTGGTTTGCACTATGTGGTTATACTACAGCGTTTATACTTCTTATTTCTCTTTCCTGGTTATTCCTGTGTATAATCTTAGCAACCCAATAAAATAACTTATTTGAAGTAAACTGTACTAGTAAGCCAATAAAATAACTTATTTGAAGTAAACAATCTCTTAACCATGTCATTCTATAGCTCCAGAAATAGGATAATAGGTAAGAAACCCCCAAATTTATTGGTAGTGGTTGAAATAAATAATTTTAGAATCCAGTTTGCTCTAATTAATGGAGGAGAAGAGTAGTCTGAATAAAGTCTGAATCATTTAAAAAGCAGTAATTATTACTAGGCATTGAAGACTCCAATGGTGGGTAGGAGGTGGATGAGGGGTAAAAACTCACCTATTGGGTACAATGTACATAATTTGGGTGATGGGTTCACTAAAAGCCCAGACCTCACCACTACATAACATATTCATGTAACAAAACTGTACTTTAAGAAAAACTATTGAAATAAATAAATAAAAGCTAAAAAGCAGTAATTACTACATTTTAGGCACAGAATCATTCTACACATTTGCCAAATGTTAGACTTACTTTTACATAAGCATTACATGTGTAAATAAACATTCTTTGCATTTTGATATGGCTTATCTTTTAACAGAATTAGAGATGGCTCATGAAATACTACTTATATTACAAATTTGCTTAGCTAAGCTTTTCTTCAGAAATAGGTAAATTTTAGCCTGGCTCTTGTTAAAACAGAAAAAAGAAAAAAATTAATAAGACTGTTTTATATTTGGAACCCAATTATTACAATCCATCCTACTTAGGTTAAATAAAAATAAAAGATAAAATTGGTTAACAAATGCTGTCATTTAATAAATTTCTGATGAAATGATAGTTATAAATAAATGCAATATGTCCTCCTTACCAATATGAGCTCTGTCAGATATAATAAGCCTTTTTTCCCAGCCTTCTAGCCCTAGAGAGAAGGGGGGAAAAGATATATTTAATCAAATATTTTACATAACAGTTTTTAAATCTTAATTTCTTTAGAAATATAATGTCTGAAATTGTTTTTAATGAAGCAATCATTTTTGTATCTTTTCTTCTGGACAGGAAACATCACATCTAACAAGTTTTCTTACTTGTCATTCATTCTATATCCACATCAGTCACACTCCAAGTGTCTCGCTCTAAAAAACTCCAAACTCAAACCAGTCACATCCACATAAAATACTTCCAGGAATCCAAAAAGTAAACGGTATGAAACTAACATTTTTTTGCTGTTCGGGTGGGGGGTGGGGGCTTAGGAACATAGCAAGGAGCAATGTGAGAGAAAGGAGTTAATTTTAGGAATGGTTAAGGGAATGGTGCCCTTTCTCAAAAGATAATTATAAAAACATGATTAAAGAAAATAATGATATTCTCACTAATTCCTCCAAAGTACTGTCAATTACTGCACTTATTACAGTGAATTGTAATGAGATATATCTATTCCTTTTAACTGTGCACTGACAAGATTAAGAGACAGTTTACAGTATTTTGTAACTGTAACTGTAGAGGCTGTGAATTTTCATAGCATGGGGCCTATTATTCAATGAATGTTCCAAAAAATGATTGTTACCTGAGTAAACGAATGCAAACAGATGTTTTTCATTAAAGACAGTACTTTACAGTAGGCTATATGAGTTCTGAGGATAAACCGCCAAGCTCCAAACATTTTCAAAATTAATCTTGGAGTATTAAAAATTAGTTGTTACCTTTAATAATATCCAAAAATTTGTTTAGAAAATTTATTCCTTACAGATTAAGGAGGAGAACCTCTTTGCTAATGTACTAAACGTAATGTACTAAAAGGTAAACTTGGAATATTAAACACCCCCCTCTACAGTTGTTATGACATGTAAATACGTAATCTAAAGTTAGTTTAGGGGATATAATAAAGAAAATCATACAAAGAAGTTCAGTAAAGCAGATTCAGCAGGGTCAGATAGTCCAGAATGAAAAGCGGAGTGGGACCAAATCATTAATGCTAGAAGGGATGAAGCAGAGCAGAGAGCAGCAGGGGCCCCTCCCCTGACCGATTTGAAAAGCAGAGACTAGAACATAAGTACAAACGCAGGGAGTACAACAGAGCTAGTAGCAAAGACAGGGTTCTGTAAAGTCACGTTTAGTTGTTCGGAACACTTCAGGACAGACTGGTACTTTTAAACCTGAACAATAAACTTTAACAACACTAATATAATTCAATAGTTTAAATTTGAGCTAATCTAAGGGGAAACTATACTAATGATTTTCCTCAATTGTGTATTTTGGGTTGAGTATCCCTTATTTCAAATGCTTGGAACCAGAAGTCTTTCAGATTTCAGATGCTAGAATATCATCATATAAATGAGACCTCTTGGGGATAAGACCAAAGTCTAAACACGAAATTCATTTATGTTTTATATACACCTTATACATGCAGCCTGAAATTAATTTTATACAGTATTTTAAGTAATTTTGTGCATGAAACAAGATTTGTGTATATCAAGCCATCAGAAAGCAAAGATGTCACTATCTCAGCCACCTGTGAAGACAATAAATAATCTGTGGTCGTCTGGCATCACCGTCATCCCTGACTTTGAATATATATGCTACCAATAAGCAATCAATTTCTTACACTTATTCACACATAAGTACTTAACAGTAAAAAATATGACATACCACTAATACAGTGAAAACTAACGTGTTCAGGGTAGCGAAGCAGCACAGTAGCACTACCAGAATACCTGTGTGTCAGCTGTTGAACAGCAACAGAAACAATGGCAGGCTTTCAGCCTCGACCTACGGTGCTGCGCTGTGATTAAAAGCTTACTGTATGCTATATTTATTAATGCTGTTGGCGCATCCAGCCCGCACATGTGCCACTTTATTACCCTTTGTGGGTGTGCTGGCATGGGGGAATCTGGGCGTGTGTGGAAAAGATACATCACAGCTAAAGGGGGTGAGGTATTTTTTCCCTTGGGGACGCTGAATAAACCTGTGTGTTACATGCCTGCATTTTGACTCCAACCCATTGTATGAGGTCAGGTGTGGAAGTTTTCACTTGTGTTGTCATGGCTGTGTTCAACAAGTTTCAGATTTTAGAGCATTTCACATTTCAGATTTTTGAATTAGGGATGTTCAACCTGTATTTATAGTGTCAAATTCCCCTCATAACCTAATGAGGTAGCTAAGTTGGATGTAAACAGAACTCTAAAAATCCAAGAGATCAGTAAAGGCAGGAATGCAAGGTTATTTCTCTTAAGGAGATGGGAATGGATATATTGCATAAAAGCAGTATTTCTCGCATTTAGGAGGAAGGACTTAAACAACCCCTTTTTGCCCCTGGCTTGTGGTAACCGCAGGAAAGCTCTAGAGACAATAGGAAACAAGACTGACAGTGTCCAACTCAGGAATTTCCTAGAGTTTTGCCACCAATATATAGTAATTCTAGCTACCTTAAGATAAAGTTTGCAGGCCGGGCCTGGTGGCTCACACCTGTAATCCTAGCACTCTGGGAGGCTGAGGCAAATGGATTGTTTGAACTCAGGAGTTCGAGACCAGCCTGAGCAAGAGTGAGACACCATCTCTACTAAAAATAGAAAGCAATTAGCTGGACAACTAAAAATATATAGAAAAAATTAGCCGGGCATGGTGGTGCAAAGTCTGTAGTCCCAGCTACTCAGGAGGCTGAGGCAGGAGGATCGCTTGAGCCCAGGAGTTTGAGGTTGCTGTGAGCTAGGCTGATGCCATGGCACTCTAGCCCAGGCAACAGAGTGAGACTCTGTCTCAAAAAAGGAAAAAAAAAAAAAAAAAAAGTTTGCAGGTGACCTACGTGTAAAAAAAATCAGGACTTATAAATGACATTATTACATCTTGTTTAAAATAATGACTATAATGAATAAAATTTAATAACCTATAGTAACCTAAAATTTTAAAGTATAAGACAAAAATGTTAAGTTTGTCTGGCACAAGATCCTAACAAAACTTTACAAAAAATAACTGTTTACTAGGCAGACTCATTCTTCCATACCTTTTCCTTTTTGAACATTTTTCTCTGCTTCTTCAAACAATCCAGGCAGATGAATTACCACGCCATTTCCTAAAGGAAAACAGACAAATTCCAATCTTAAACATCTATAATTATAGCATAGATGTATACAATTTATATGACATTCTGATTTATCAGGGAGTTATGACGGAAATGATTCCAAGTTTTAAATAGTAGTATAATATAAATATATAAGAGAATATAATACAGAGAACATAGAACACTAAAATTACATTCAACATAATTTGAAATTTCTTTGAAACAAAGTGAAACATGTTATTTTGAAAGAAACACTTTGAAAGTTATGTAGTTTTAGGCAAATGGAATGTTCACAGAAGACTCTAGATCAATGTTTTGTTTTTTTCCCCCCCAGAGATGGAGTCTCCCTGTGTTGCTCAGGTTGGAAGGCAGTGGCTATTCACAGGCACAATCATAGCACATGACAGTCTCGAACTCCTGGCCTCAAGCCATCTCCCACCTCAGCCTCCCAAGTAGCTGGGACTACAAGTGTGTGCCACTATGCCTGGCTTCCAGCTCAGTGTCTTCCAAATTGGGGAATCACACTCTATTAGTAGTCATAAAATCAATTTAGTGGGTTGTGACTAATATTTTAAAATATTAAAAAGTAGAATAGAAAATAACAGATTACATCACACGTGGTAAGGGTTCAGAATCAATCCATGAACCTCTTGCATTTCTTACTGTGAGTCACAGTTAAAAGCATCCGGAAAACCGGATGCTTTATACTTCTTTATAGAATTAAGATTGCCAGTGATCACAGATAAATGCAAAGTAATCATTCCAAAAAGTATTACTGCTAAAAGATCTAAGAGTTACAGATAGCCAAAGTGAGGTATACTCTAGAAGATATCAAGGTCAAAATTAGTAAGGGACCAATGAACCATTTGGTGACAGAAGAAGTTGGTTTTGATAATAAAAATGAATACCATGATCAATTAGGAGGGAAAAATGACCAACCAGTTCAGTTTATATACTTACCAATGAATGCAGTAACATTTGGATTAATTATTCCACTGGGTAAAAGATGAAAATCATATTCCACAGAATCTACAACAACTGTATGGCCAGCATTATTTCCTCCCTGAAATATAAGATAGGGGAAAATTGAGCCTGACAATAAATATGACAAATAACATATCTCCTTACAAAGTAAACTAATCAATTCTTGCTAAAATGTCAATATAATTTAAGGAAGCCCAAATGTTTGCCATGTATACTGATTTGTTAAAGCCTTTATAATAGTTTTGCTCTCTCCTTTTCATACTACGGTACACTTGAGTGATTATCCTGAAGTATCTGGAAACTGGAGAATTCAGGTTTCTGAAAGACAGAAAGTCATGTTCCGTTTTAAAAGACAAAGAAAAGTAAAAAATGTACAGATAGCCATTAGCCTGTCTTTGGTACTATGTAAGATATGCAGCAATCTAATTACTAACAATTATCCATGACATTTTATCTATACGAACATGTCTCTAAGATAGAAAAGAGTAATCTATCCAGTTATCCTAACTTAATGTAAATATTGATATAATTCTCATTGTTCTCAGAGTGTGTCAAACAACTTTGTGATCTGAAATTTGTATTCTTACATGGACTCAATAATCAGAATCTCCCCCAAGTTATTCCCCCAAATACTGTTTATCCTGGGACTCTAATTTATAAATCAGCCTTGTGAGTTTGGTTAGTGGCAGATCCTTAGAACCTGCTCACCTCTGGATAAAATAATGTACTGCTCGGTCAAGGAATCTCTAACACCGAGAATCATACCATAAACTCATGGTAAAACTTTCACTCTATGAAGTTTGTGCCCATGTAGCAAATAAGCAGTAAAATGTACAAAATGAAATCATAAAAATTAGATACAAAGAGGATGGAATATTAAGTCACCAAATCATTTTTCTAAGTTTACTTTTTTTCTTTTTTGGTTTTGTAGAGACGAGGGTTTCCCTATATTGCTCAGGCTGGTTTCAATATCCTGTCCTCAAGTGATCCTCCCACCTCAGCCTCCTAAAGTGCTAGGATTACAGTCATGAGCCACTTTACCCTGCCCTAATTTCTAAATCTAAAAAAGCACAGAAGGAAACACAAGTCAATTGATTACATATATGTTTAAAGTTCTACACAATATTAACTAACTCTTAAAAGTAAACAACAAACTAGGATTATATTTGCCATAAATAACAACTTTAACAACATCCTTATGTGACATTAAAAAATACCAATCAAACCTGTATCCCCTGAGAATGACTAGTTTAACTTGATCCAAGGTTGTTTTTTTACAAACTGAATATTATTCACTTTTATTATACCAATTTATCACCAGTCATGAGTTCCCAAAAATGCTAGAAAAGGAGCAGCTTTTGTCTTAGGCCAGCCTAAGGCTTGGCCATTTTGCTCTTTCTTCAAACAAATCCCCATTTTGCTTAAGATAATTTCTTTCCATTGATTGCAAACAAAGAATCCACATGATTCACAAAACAAATGTATTACAACATAGTACGTATATACCTTGCTCCCTGAGCAATACACATCTTGTATTAATAACTGAATATAAGAATGATTAACTGCTAAATATTAATAACATTTAAACTATCAAGGACAATACCTGCAGGGTATAGGAATGATACAATAGTACTAGTTATTTTGTAACTATTCTCAGTTTCTCAAGCATTCTTTTCTTCCTAATTTGATGTTAAGTTTGAGGGGGTCAGAAGACAAGTGTTTTGAATTTTCTTTCCATGGCTTCTCAGAATGAAAAGCTGTCAAGCTCAATTCTAAAATAAAATTTTGGATCATAAAATGTTAATATGTGTAAGTTTCTAATTTAGAAGCTCCAAAGGTCCAGGGAGGTTAAAAAAAATTATGGGAGGGTATGAAATAACGTTAGTTAACGAAAGTGACTCTTGGTTCTTAACTTGGTTTGCTATTAGGCCTTTTCGTTCTCCAAATCACTCCCTTCCTCACTGCCCCAAATAAAGGCAGTGACCCACCTCTGGACAGTGTTATAAACCTGAAACAATGGTATCTCTCCTTCAGCAACAGAAGAGGCCTAAATGCCAAGGGCTGACAATTGCATGCATATAGCCCAGAGGCATTTCTCGGGCCACTAAAATAGTCTGTGTGTCTTCTCTTTGTCCTTTTTGTTCTGAATACATGAGCAATGTACTGTAATCACAGAGCACAAATTGAATATCAATTAAGAAGTTAGAGTTCACTCCGTGGATTACAGCAGAGAGCAGCAATGCCTCAGACCCCAGGCATTTGAACTATACCAGCAACCAAAAATGGGTTGCCATATTTTATCTAGTCTTCAAGCTTTTTAAGAGACTAACAATCTTTTGAGTCAATGCTTACTACCTGTGCTGCTTTCTTGGTAAAGACTGTAAGACCTGTGTCTTCCCCCTTCCAGATGAAACATTTCTCTATTCACCAAAACTAAAGCACTCACCAATCTACAGCAATAAAGTCATTATAAACAAGGATAGAGCAGGTTAAGTTACTACCAGTAAGTTGATCAAATTAAACTATTCAGCAGTAACCAGACACACTAGATAGGAAGAGAAAACATATACAGGGTGTCTGAATTTCTTTTTAGCAAAGACATCTAAGTGCACTGCTCAGTTATCTTTTAAAGGCTTAAAGATGCCCACTTTACCTTACATTATTACAGCTACCTTCCAGTTTCTTTCTTTCTTCCCTTTTTTTAAAAATAAAGTCCTTGTTAAAGCATGACCAAGTTTCATACATACGTAAATGTCACACAAATAATGAAAATCTCCGGGACCTTGTATTTAATACCTTAAATTGCCATTATGAAACAAATTCTCACAATGAAAGTGGAAAGGGGCATTGCCTTGGAGGACCTTAGGTTCCTAATTAAGAAGATTTAGACCCTTCGTACCAAACTCTAATATACACACTTGCTAACCCGGCATCATAGATGGGAGTATGAGACATGCAACCAAAAAATGTATAAACCAATGATGTTACACAGCTCTGAGTCAATGCTTGATAAAAATTCACCTAATCACTACATTCATGAAGGTATTTTCTTAATAATATACTGAAATTAAACTAAAGATCTCAAGTCAGAAAAGATTTTTTAAATCACTAATAAAATTATTCCTTTAAAATGGATTTTAAACAATATAAACAAAAATCTCATTTTTAGAAATTTCATGGGTCTCCTTTTCAAAAAGAATTTTATTATACTGAATCAAATATAATTAAAAGTTGGTTCAGTGTAAAGAACCATCTTACCCTAGGGCCGGAGTAGCCATGGGAACTCCTATTCATTTATTGTTCTTTTCATCACTTTCAGCAGCAATATCAAACATTTCAATGTCTCTTTTTCTATTGATCAAAGTCACCAATTTTCACTTATCAATATGTATATAACAGCTCATCCACACTAATCTTTGGTGTCAAAATCTGAACATAGCTCCTGAGAGATAATATAGCTGGATTTGTATCCAGTAACAATATAAGTAAGCTATTAATATTAAGTACATATCAATTTACTGGTTCACTCTAGATTTGTTCTAGGCAACAGTTTTTCCTAGAGATACTTGAACCTATTCAACTAATCCATTCACTACCACGAAAATTAAAGAAACAACAATTTTGGGCCGGGCGCGGTGGCTCACGCCTGTAATCCTAGCACTCTGGGAGGCCGAGGCGGGTGGATTGCTCAAGGTCAGGAGTTCGAGACCAGCCTGAGCGAGACCCCGTCTCTACTAAAAATAGAAAGACATTATATGGACACCTAAAAATCTATATAGAAAAAATTAGCCGGGCATAGTGGCGCATGCCTGTAGTCCCAGCTACTCGGGAGGCTGAGGCAGTAGGATCGCTTAAGCCCAGGAGTTTGAGGTTGCTGTGAGCTAAGCTGACGCCACGGCACTCACTCTAGCCTGGGCAACAAAGTGAGACTCTGTCTCAACAAAAAAAAAAAAAAAAAAAAAAAAAAAGAAACAACAATTTTGATCAGATACTACTGAGATGGTCTCATATAACTTAAAAATTCATGCTTCAGAAGTAGAGATGACGGTATAACACATATATTAATTATAATAGGCTTAAATAGTGAACAACGTGGGACATATTCATTGACCAAACTTGGAGATTTACTGCCCTCAGCTGAGAAAAACTAGTTACTAGAACTGGATATGACACTCAGCTGAAATACGCTGAAGAGATACGTGAAAAAGATACAAATATCAGTTATCCATTTTCTCATAGATACAAGAGATAAAACTTAATATAAACAATTAAAACCTTTGAACATAATGGTAAACGTAAGAAATACTAGTTAAAATACTAAATAACAAATGTTAATCCAAGAAATGCTGGGGATTCCACCTTAAAATCATGCCAACAGTCAAACTGTCCAGAAAGATGTTAAAGTAATTGACAGAAAAGGGTTAAACTACTGATTTCAAAAGGGTGATCCAGCCACCCAGAATCCATTTGTTGAGTATTTTCTTTCTGCCTCACATAGTACAGGTGCTATGAAAGAAAAAAAAAAAAAAAAAAAAGGAACAAGCTCCCCGGTTTGAGAAAACTTATATTCTAATAGGAAAAGCACAGTAACCAAAGAGAACAAGATTTAACCAAGAACAGTATACCAGACACTGGTAAATACTTTCATACTAGGGAAATACTATAAACTGTGTAAAAGCAACCCTGATTGTGCTCACTTTGGCAGCACATATACTAAAAAAAAAACCAACCCTGATAGGAAACAGAAATAGCAACTGTTATAAACCTGGAAGAATGGTTTACCTTAAATGCTAATTATCTACTACCTTTAATATTATGGGAAGTAGTCTGGGAGATCATTTTAGCTGTACAAGATCAAGGCCTTAATAACACTAAAGTTACTTCCTTTTCTATTTCAAGGAGAAAGTCTCAGTTTGCTGCTGTTATGTCTTTTTCACTTCTTTATCACTTACTAACGGCTGGTTTCAGACCCTCAGCAGATACCAGTATCTAGCTACAAATTAGTAACATTTTTTATTGTGTTTATTTTTATGGCAAGCTTGTATATATGTGTTTACTAGATGAATGACCTCTGTCTGGAATTGGTCCTATACTTAATTATTCTTTTTCTTAAAAGACATATCGATTTAAAATTAAGTCATCAGTAGCAGCTGTCCTTTGATGCAGGTCTTATATACTTATTTATGGATCTAGAGTACCTACCAAAATTCTTCATAAATCCTGAATCTGAAAGCCGTAGGCCTTAAGTGCTATAATAATGAAAATGCCAGTAGCTTTGCATCTATTCTTTCCAAAAAGACATTTTATATATTAGGGTACATAATTGAATGCAATGTGTCAGTTTTTCTTTTCAAAACCACAATTTATATTGGGAGAAATTCTTTGATTCCACTGTTGAAATATGGATACATTATAGATATACTACTTCTGGAGAAGCAATGCTGTACAAAATTTGAGTTCATGAGATGCATATGGCAAAAAACACAAAAAAATTAAACTCTAACGAAGGACAACGTTTTAATAACACAAAAACTTGAAACATCAAAGAAGGCAATCCAATATCAAAATGTCTTTCTCAATGTTGACTTTTCCAGCTCTCTTTATACACTCATTGAGAATTTCAACATTCCATATTCTTCAATTTTATAACCTAGGAGAACTTCATTAAGTAGATGTCAGTTTACTAGAGCTGACTAAATATAAAGTTACCAAGGTGAATCACCAGAGATATGCTTAAATCTATTCGTTACTTACCTACTTTTCACTAACAAGACCAATAAAGAATCCTAATGATCTGCTCTTAAAAGGCACTAGAAGAATATAAAGATTCTATAAGGAAGGTAGGGTATTAGGTCAAAAACTTACAGGTGAGGAAAGTCTCCTCATTTGCCTTGCTACTATCTTCAGCTAACGTTTTAAAGCCAAACTTGGTTCCTTCTCAATCACTTCTCTAAATTTTCCAAGGGCATCATTTCAGATTGGCTCATGACTTCCTTCAATATTACTTTCCCAGTAACACAGTAACACCTTTTCCCATCTACAAACTAGTTCCAATATTTTTCAATGAAATACTAAAATTGAATAAGTGCCATAATGGTTATGTCCCCAAAACCTTCTTACAATCCATAACGTAGCTCCACCAAGTAAGTAAAGAGGATGTCAAGAATGACAGAGTGAAGGGGACAAACAGGCTGATCAGCCTCTCTCCCCTTCTAGGCAGCAAAGGTTAGGTATTCTTATGTCTTTCCCCACCGCATGCCAGATCGGATTTTAAGACAAAAGGAAGGTAAAGAATGGGCTTCTGGAGCAGCACCTAAGGCAGTGTGGGGTGAGAATTCGATGGTGTTGCTATTGCTTACTAGCACTTAAGAGTGCTATTAAGTAAGGTACAGTATGTATGTTGCCGGAGAGGTGGAGGAATAGAAGGATGGAAAGGGAGGGAGGGAGAGGTGGTAGTGCTGGTGCTGGTGGTTGTACTAAGAGGCAATTGGTATAATAGCTATCGTAGCCAAAAAATGGGCAAAGTGGATTTCTGCATGCAAAAAGAACAAAAAACCAAGAAAAGTCAGAGAATATTTGCACTTGGCTTTTTACATACCTGTGTTTTCCCTGTTCCTGCATGCTCAAATGATATTCCATTTTAGGTAGAAAGCTTCCAATCAAGTGGGCCTACCAACTTTGAACATCTACAGCATGGCATCATCATGTTGTGCCATGTATGTTCAACAACAAGAAATATTCTTGCAACCTTAACAGATCGCAGTTAGCTTCGAATAATATATTTTGTTTTGAACGTGGTTATTGCTCATCTATTTCGAATTCTGAAATTGAGGATTATTATGAGAGTCATTACAAAGGCCTCCCCTCTAGGCTGCTTCCAAATAAACGACAAATAGGAAGAAAGTGTACACTGAAACCACGTGTTTCCCGTTAAGAAATACGTTACCAACCCATTTCCCGAAAGTTCACTTTCAATGTGACCATGACAATGTAAATAGTTCTAAACACCCGATTTGATGCCCATGTATTTACTTTCCTCACTCTTTTTAACAGAGCTGGCATTTCCCCCCGCCTCTGGGACCAACGAGTGAAAGTAATCTCCCCTTAATATTAATTTACGGAGTACCAAAAACAACAACAACAACAAAACCACAAAACAAAAACAAAAAAACAAACAGGGCTCTAAAACATTCCGAGCCCAAAGGTGGGTTCTGATGTCAACAAAGTGGACCGGAGGAGGCAAAGCGCTGCATGCCAGGGGCCTGCAGGTGGGGGAGTGGCGAGTCTAGGTTTCAGGGCATTTGGGAACGATCCACTCCCACTCTGCCGCCCTGTGGGTGGGTGGGTGATGGGCAGGCAGGTCGTGCGGCAGCGCCGGGTCTCCGCCCGCAGCCAGGAGAGTTGGGAGCAGGCCTCGGGCGGCAGCTCCTCAAACTCCGACCGCATCCCACCTCCACCCTGGCCCGAGTCCTGGGGCCGAGCGCCGATGCCCACACCGAAAACTGCAACTCCCCGGGCATCGCACATCTCTCAAAGGCTCCCCATCATCCCGCATTTTCCTCCCAAGCCACCCCAAGCTTCACCCAAGCCCCCAGGTTAGGGGTTCCTGACCTCCCGCCATTTCTCCACGTCGCCGCAGCTCGGAGCAAGAGGAGAGAACCTCAAGGTGACACCTCATTTTGGCCGGTGGGTCCCGGTTCTGGGCCCGAGTTGCTGGGCACTAGAAGGCAGGAAGCCCGAGCTCCCAGCCCCGCTCCCCGTCAGGGCGCCGTCGCCTCACCTGGCAGCGGCACACGATGTCGGCGTCCTGTGCCAGCAGATCCACCACCTTCCCTTTGCCTTCGTCGCCCCACTGCGCGCCCAGCACCACCGTCACCCGGTTTCCTCCGGGCCGCGCCCTAGGGCGGCCGTAGTCGCCGTTGGGCAGGGAGGATGCCGCCGGCTTGGTCTCGTCGAACGACATGGCTCCACTGACGCGAGGAGAGCCGGGAGGGGACACCGTCGGCGAAGAGTGCGCGAACTGAACCGCTCTGCGGCCGCCAGCCACATGCGGAGGAAGAAGGAGCCAGAGGCCGGCCCCGCCCCCGTCCCCGCCGGGCCGCCACCCTCCAGCCAGGCCCCGCCCCGCTCGTCGCACAGCCCACTCAAGCGGGGACCATGACTGCCTCGCGCAGGCCGGCCTCTGCAGCACCGCCCGCAGGAAGAAGCCCTGGTGGCGGCAACCGCCGCCACCCCGGACCGAGGCCACGCCCCTTCCGCGGCCAGGCGCGCCACTCCTGTGCGAACCCAGGGAGCGGAAAAGGGCGGGGGCGGGGCTTCGAGCGCGCTTCGCCCTCAACGTCCCGCCTACCCGCTCTTCCTCCGGCTTTCAAACTGGAGAGGGGCGGAGCTGCGTGCCGAGCGTCGGACTACAACTCCCGGCATGCAACGCGGCGGCTACGGCGGCGTATTCTGGCGCCACCCAGGCGGCCATCTGCAGGTTTGACTCTTAAAGCGTCCGTGTAAGCGTTCGTTTTGTGGAATTTTTTTAAGATTTATCTTTATTGAGGAATGAGATAGCGTGTCCAAAATACAAAGTGTGGAATTGCAAAATACAAACAGGTTGGAATTTGAACGTATACGTTTAGAATTGGAAATTAAAGGTCTAGAAGTAATAGAAATAGGAACAGGGATCAAAAAAGACAAACTCAAAAGTAAGGCAATAAGGTAGAGGTCGTCAGACCTGAAAAGCTATAGCTAAAGTAGAATCTTAACCCTTCCCATTTGAACATTTATTTACTCAAAGGCTCAGAGAGGAGTGAATTACCTGTGTCATATAGTACATATATGCAGATCCTGTAATGCACTTGGTTTTTTAATCCCCACACGGTATAAGGTAGGTGTTCCTGTCTTGTCCTTATTTTACAGGATTTAAGATCTCGGTAACTAGTTCTAGGGAGGCTTGAATTAGTACCTAGACAGCCTGAATGCAGAGCCCATGCCCTTTCTGTATGTTCCACTCTTCTGAGTGTTTCAATTGTGGCTAGACTGTGGAGTACACCTACTGTTGATGTAATGCTTTTCTGACTGCAATACAAATTATTTTAACGGTGACGTCTAATTCTAATGAAAGTTGCTTCGGAAAAAAGTGGGACTAGAATCACATTATATGTGTCTCCCAAATCGTATATACTGTTATGTTCCCTAATGGTCCCTGGAGCGCATTTTAGTATTTTATTATTTCTATTTAATGTGTTAAGTAAACATTTGATAATGCACCATAACCTAAGGCTGTACTGGGCACTGATAACATAGGAGGAATAAAGATACAGTTGCAGCCCACAAGGATTCCAATTATTTGGTCTATCAATAAGTAAGTAAATTACAATACTACATAACTGGTGTTTGTTTATCTTGACTTTATCACAAACCATTTGTAAGCAAGAATGCGGTCATATTTTATACTCTACTGCCCAAGGTACTGTTGAGCATATAGTAGATACTAAATAAGCACAGGTTTGTGTTCAGTTTTTTAAAAATCATTTATGGCGTGCCTGCTCCCAGGAAAGCACTGCCAGACAATGTATTGGCTATTGCAGTGTCTACATACAGTCACACGAAGATTGGGGCTAAAAGATAAACCTAAAAGTTTCACCTTCACTCAGGCAGCTCAGATTTTTCGAAGGGTTTTTGCTGTCTTACATCAGAAAAGCACGGTTCCGCCGTTCCTAAAATGTTTTGTATTTTCGCACTCCAGTTTCTAACTTTGAGGACCCTGGAGGAGCCCAGCGCGCGCGCACGTACCCTCTTTCTCTCTCTCACACGCACACGCACACGCACACACGGGCACGCGCACGCGCGCACGTACTTTTTCTCACACACACACACACACACACACACACACACACACACAGGCGCGCGCGCGCGCACAGTTTCCTCGCCGGTGCTCAGGCCGACCCCGCCCAGCAGCGCCCGGGCCTAAAAGCGCCTGCGGGCCGACGCCCATCACGTTTCCCGGCGGGCGCGGCGGAGGCGGTTGGGCGGAGGCGGAGCCGGCGCCATGTCTGCCTGGGGAGTGGCGGTGCTCTTGTCGTGGCTGAGCTGCTGCGGCTCGGCCCTGTGGAGGTAGAGACACCAGTTGCGGGCGGGCGGACCTGGCGGGAGTCGCCTCTGGAGGCGGGCGGGCCGGGTCCCTATGCCCGCCTCCCCACCGCCACCGTCCTGGGGCCGCTCGCCCGCCTCGTCCCCTCAGCTCCCCGAACGCCAGCGCCTGCGTCCCGCCGCTCCCGCCCGAGTTCTCCGTGAAAATGAAAACCGAGGGCGGAAAGTGAGGGGATGCTGTTAGCCCTTTGCTACCCCGCTCAAGTCCCCGCAGGAGGGTCGCGGCGCCCTCACACTGCTGTCCTCTGAAGGACCGAGCCCCTCTGAACCAAAGAGACGAGCAAACGAAAACCAAAACGTCGTCGCCAGAGATTGGCAGGGAGGAGGCGCTTTCCTGGGGTAGATAGGTCGTTGGCGGTGTATATGAGGTAGTTGAAGCTGAGTGATTTGGGAGAAAAGTGCTTTTGCAAAATGTAAACACTGCACAAGTGTGCGGAAATACACTTCCTGTTCGAAGTGAGTTGATCTGGGGAATAAAAATGTTTACAGGTTCTGAGAGAGATCGTCAATGCACGTTTGAGTTTTGTTCCCTATTCGGTAACCGCTGCGTTGGAAGGTGTGGCGAAATATTTTAGATTTTCCACGTAGGTTAAAACAGATGGTTAACGAGAAAATCCCATTCCACGAATATTCTGTGTTTGCTGTAAGAAATAATTACTACTCTGTGACATTTCTTCTCTGTGAAATGGAAATAATAAAAGCTGGGGTGGTTGTGAGGCTTAAATGGTATGATATATCTACACAAGAATGTATCTTTCCTAATTCCTCTTCCTGTATTCCCATTCTACCACGCCCTCGATATTTAAGAGCATTCTTGACCTTTACCCCTTCCTTCAGTTCCCAACAGATAAGTCCCTGTTTGACTCCACTTTCCTCTCTCTACCCAGCGTGTATATTAATAGAATATGTTCTTTGGGTAAACCATTTTCTCCCAAATCCCTTACCTATTCATCCTTCTGTACCTATCCAGGAACTGGCGTGGATACGTCATACTCTTAGGCATCTGACATAAGCTGGTAATTGTTTTGTACTGATTACACGTTGGATAAAATATATTATTAAGGTTAATTTCATTTCACCTGTTCTCACACTTTTGGTGGCTACTAGAAAATTTGTAATTACATAGATGGCTTGCATTATATTTCTGTTGGACAGTGAGTGCTATTTTAGATGGATCATATAGACAGAAATTAAAATACCTCGGATAATTGTACAAAAGTGATAATGAACAAGGACTGACAGAAATTTGCTCTTTATTTCAGTGTTTAAGAAATACTGGTTTTTGAAATTCCAATCTTTATTATTCTGATTTTAACTCAGTTTGTAAGTGAAGGAGTTAGAGCCAGTGGTCTTCAACAGTTTTCAGCATACCAAAAAAAGGAGTAAAAAGATGAGTATTTACTTCTCATCTCATTTTCTTGTCTTGAGATACTGAGCAAACCCTAACACACCTAGAGTGATGGGCAGAGGTCACTGATAGCCCAAATTTTTGCCCTCAGTTTACTTTGCAGGAAGAGACTTGGACAGAAAGGTAAAGCTCTTGGGAGCCCAGGTATGCCCTGACCATAATAGAATCTCTCATATTTGGAGAATAAATTAGTTTTAACATTCATATTTGTCTTTTTCCTCCACAGGTATTATAGTAACAGCCCAAACTATAACATTTTTAGTACCAGAAGTACAGTAAGTATTGAATTTTTTTGAAAACCATAGTTAAGTATTAAATTTTTTGAAACTGAGAGCAGAGTTCATCATATTCAGTTTTACAGCTCAGTGTCACTCTTATTTCTGTTTCATTTCCTTCACCCCATTCATCATCCTAATATATTAATAGGTCCCCTCTTCAACACGTCCCTAAATATGTGTGTAGCAAAAAGAGTGCTGTTTTGAGTGTTTCTGTTATTTATTAATAATATTCACAAAATAGTGTTACAGATAGAATTACCATATATATTGTCTAAAATATTGAGAATGTGGGTGCTATTAATAATTATACACCAGATATAAATTGGAACTATCTTAACTTCTACCTTCTCCCATCACTTTTTATTTTTTAAATTTTTTTATAGTTAATAGACTTTATTTTTTAGAGCAGTTTTAAGTTTACATAAAAATGGGTAGACCGTATAGAGAGCACCCATAAAACCTCCCCCGTTTCCCCTATTACTAACATCTTGTATTAGTGTGTTACATTCGTTACAATTGATAAGCCAATATTGATACATTATTAACTGAACTCCAGTAGTTTACACTAGGATTCACTCTTTGTGTTGTACCTTCTATGTGTTTGGACAAATGTTTAATGGCATGTTTCTTCCATTACAGTATCATATAGGATAGTCTCACTGCCCAAAAAATGCTCTGTGCTCTGCCTTTTCAACCCTCCCTTCCCTCAACCCCTGGCAACCACTGGTCTTGTAATTAAATACTTTCTCCATAATTTTGCCTTTTCCAGAATGTCATATAGTTGGAATCATACCACATGTAGCCTTTTCAAATTGGCTTTTTTCACTTAGCAATAGCATTTAAGTATCTTCCATGTGCATATTGATATGGCTTGATAGCTCATTTCATTTTAGTGCTGAACAATATTCCATTGTCTGGATGTGCCACAGCTTATTTATCCGTTCACATAGTGAAAGACAGCTTGGCTGCTCCCAAGTTTTGGCAATTACGGATAAAGCTTCAATAAACATTCATGTGCAGGTTTATGTGTGGACATAAGTTTTCAGCTCCTTTGGGAAAATACCAAGGGGTAAAATTACTGGATTATATGGTAAGAATATGTTTTGTAAGAAACTGCCAAACTATCAAAGTGTCTGTACCATTTTGCATTCCCATCAGCAATGAAGGAGAGTTGCTATTGCTCCATATCCTTGTCAGCATTCGGTATTGTCAGTGTTCTGGATTTTTGTGAGTTCAATAGGTATATATCGTAGTATCTCATTGTTTTAATTTGCAATTCCCTGATGACATATGATGTTGAGCTGCTTTTCATGTACTCATTTGTCATCTGTATATCTTCTTTGGTGAGGTGTCTGTTCAGACTTTTTGCCCATTTTTTTAAATTGAGTTTTTGCTTATTGTTGAGTTTTAAGAGTTTTTGGTATATTCTGGATACCAGTCTTTCGTCAGATATGAGTAATTTTGCAGATGTTCTCTCCCAGTCTGTGGCTTGCCTTTTCATTCTCGTAACAGTGACTTTTACAAAGCAGAGTTTTTTAATTTTATTTATTTACTTTTTTTTCTTTTAACAAGTAATTTACTGAGTGCTCCTTACAAACCACACTAAAGAAAGGCATTGCCCTTACTCTCCAGGAGTTTATAATCTAATTAGAGATAAACAACAACGGGACAGAATGTATAAAAAGTACTATAGGAATGTAATGTAAAGAAAAGTTACTTTGTGTAAGAATCAGGAAGGGTGTCATATATCAGATAATCTGAACATTAGAATAGCAACAGGTGACTCAGAGCTAAGTGATGAAAAACATAAGGAAAGGTAGAAAAGAACAGGCTGTTTGGAAACGCTGAGTAGAGTTGCTGGCTAGAGAAAACAAACTGAATAAGAAAAGGAGCATTCAGGGAAACTTAAAGTGTGACGGGGCCTTACACACCTTCTGTTCTAGGCTTACCTACCTAAATTGTATTCATCTCTTGTCTACCAGTTTAACCCTTATCTCCTCCAAGCCTATTCTCTCCCTAGCTTTTGATCCCCTGGAGTTCTCAACCTTCCCAGCACTTGTAATTGATTACAACCCTCAACACCTGATTATGACCATTTTTTTCAGGTAACCCAAGTCAAGACATTTTAAAAACTATAAACACCTGTAAAAAATGCTAGCTATTATCATTATTCTCTAATTCTTTCACTACTGATCTTTACAAAACTTGTAAATCTGATCTTGCCACTACCTGCTTAAAGTCTGTCAATGATGTCCCATGTTTCTGAGAAAAAAAGGCATAAATCCTTTAAATGTCCTGTACAGATCTTCCAATGTCTGGTTCCTGCTTACGCCTCTAGTTTTTTTTAAGGAGACAAACTCTCTCCTACCACTGAGCTTCCACACATGCTGTTTCCTCTGGAAACCTCATACTCTGCTCCTAGTTTGGCCTAGTTACCTTCTATTTAACCCAATTCTGTTTTTACTCTCAAAGAACTGTGTTCCTTTGTGTTAAGACAACTCATCTCGGTTTGTATTTATGCATCCTTGGTTTGATTATTGAACTGATTATCTCTCCCACTAGAAAACTCCATGAGATCAGGGACATTGCCCTTCCTATGACTGGGAATAACAGGCACTCAATTGATACTTGTCAAATGAATTAATGTGTCAGGTTGTCGCTACACTGGCAGGCATCCTGGTGCCTGCTTTTGATCTCCTTGCATGAAAAGGCATTTACTAACATGGGCTTACTAACAAGACTCTCCGCAAACAGCTGCGAAGTGCCCAAAAAGTCCTCGAATTGAGACACGAAATTTTTTTTTTTTTTTTTTTTTTTTTTTGAGACAGAGTCTCACTCTGTTGCCCAGGCTAGAGTGAGTGCCGTGGCGTCAGCCTAGCTCACAGCAACCTCAAACTCCTGAGCTCAAGCGATCCTCCTGTCTCAGCCTCCCGAGTAGCTGGGACTACAGGCATGCACCACCATGCCCGGCTAATTTTTTCTATATATATTTTTAGCTGTCCATATAATTTCTTTCTATTTTTAGTAGAGATGGGGTCTCGCTCTTGCTCAGGTTGGTCTCGAACTCCTGAGCTCAAACGATCCGCCCACCTTGGCCTCCCAGAGTGCTAGGATTACAGGCGTGAGCCACCGCGCCCGGCCAAGAGACACGAAATTTTAGCGTCACTTCCCAGAGACGTCGCGCTGGACCGTGCTGGGGGTGGCAGGAGAACTAGCCCACCAAGGAGAATTCAGAACTCAAAAGAAAGGTTTTAAATCAGAAACATTTCTTCAATCTGCCATCAGCTTCTCTGGTCCCGCGCAGCTAAAGCTGTGCTTTTAGGGGATGCTGGACGAAGGCTTTGGCAGAGGCACGCAGACCCCCGATCCACACTCGCCCCCAACGGCAATCCAGATCCTGGAACTGTGTTGCCTCCACCCGACACCCAGCGCTCGAAGCAGCTTCAGGTCCCCCAGCTGGATCTCATGCAGCTGAATGATGCTGCTGCCCCGTGCGAAGTTGCCCGTGGTCACAAATGTGGCGCTGCAGGGCACCCACTTGCAGTCACACACCATGTAGTTGAGGCCCTTCTGGATATGGGCAATAATCTGAGGCTTCTCGAAGGCCGACCTGGTCCAGCCGATTTCCCCTTCCCAGACCCCGACAAAATAGCAACCCAGAAACCAGACTCCAAACGTTATAGGAATTTTTTAAATTTTAATGAAGTCTAATTTATCATTTTTTTGGATAAATTTTTGTGTTGTATCTAAGATGTCGGTGCCAAACCCAAAGTCACCTAGATTTTCTCCCATTACTGTATCTTTACACTGTCTGGGTCGCTTTTTTCTTTGGATGTTTCTCTTGTGGACAGCGTGTATTGAGTCTTTGTGAGTTAAGCTCATTCACATTTACTTATGTGACTGATATCTTTGGTCTCAATTCTCATATTACTTTATCTTATAATTATGTATATTATAGTTACTGTGTTTCTTTCTCAGCCAGATTAATTTTCTCTTTTTAAAAAAGTATCTTTCTGTATTTTGGAAAGTTTGTATTTTTGTTTTAGTGGTTACCTTTGTATCTATACCTTTTGAACATGTTTAGTGTCTCGGGCTCTTATTTACTCTTTTACTGTCTGGTTTCTTAGTTTTTAATGTATCATTTGATTTCCACCTATTCCCCGGGCAACAATATCCAATCCAATATAGTTTGGATGTTCCTCCCCAAAAACCTCATGTTAATATTTGATCCACAGTGTTAGAAGTGGGACCTCATGGGAGATGTCTGGGTTATGGGGGAAGATCCCTAAATTCTTGCTATTAAAAATGTTTCTTTGGCAGGAAATAAAATCTTTGGATCACACTTTATTTTCTTGAATTTATTTTTAAAAGATACTTCCTTGTTACTTTGCTTTCTGTGTTGCTTTTGAAAAGTCTGATGCTGTTGTATCTTATTTGATCTTTTGTTGGAAGGCCTAAAGATTTTCCTTTATCTTTAAAGTCTAACATAGATTCTTTTTGAAGTAAAATAAAATTAAAGGCTTATAGTTTTTTGAGAGACTACTGAAGTGTCCCAGAAGGGTTAATTTACTTTTTGTTTGTCATATTACTTTATACAGTTTCAAAGGAATTGAATTTTAGTGATTGTTTTTTGAATAATAAGGACCCAGAATGTTGAACCCTACAAATGAACACTGAGGGGAAAATTTTGAAGCATATTTTTTGTTTGAACTCTTACTTTCTTTTTTAGATTAAGTTAGAGTATGAAGGAACATCATTTTCTGAGTGGAGTGTGCCAGAAACTTGTTCTTTGCAAGATAAAAGGTAAGATCAATGTGTATATTTACAAGTAGAAGAGCATTCACATAGTGTGGACATTGAGATTCAAGGCTGAGATTTGATGTAAATTTCCTTCCATTAAATAGATATGAAAAGAAAGACAAAAATCACTTTGAACTAGGATTAGAAGTAAAATGTTATTATATTTAAAAATTTCTCTTAGCATATAATGGAAATTTTTAGGCTTAAAAAATAAAAGGAAAATTTTTATTAACCTTATATGCATCTATAGTTATTTCTTCTTTCTCTTTTTTTTTAAACACTAGATCACCCACAACAGAATTGCGTTGTTCTGCTCCTGGTATTCAGGCTATAAAACCAATTGTTACGGGCCCAGTAAGTTGATTTTAATAAGTTATTAAATCTTGAATATTCATCTCTGTTACGTTTTATTTTGCCATTCTTTTGAGCTTTTCAACGTAACTTATCTTGCTTTAAATAGTATTCATTGTAACTATAAACAAGAACTATTTTTGAATTATTGTCGGTATGTCAATTTTTATATATGTCTCATGTCAATTATAAATTATGAAATGGTATACAATTTTTACCTTAGCCTTTTTATTAATAAGTATGGTAAAGTCGATAGCCACTACCTTATTGATAATAATACTCTCAGGTGAATGGGTCTTATATCATACACTCCTATGCCAGTACCCAGGATCAAGAGCAATTTCTAGCAGATTTGTTTTTACTCTACTGCATTTTCTTCAGTTCTAGAAAATATGTGAATGCAAATGAACTACAGTGATGTTGAATCCTCTCTAGTTTACAAAAAAAAAAAAAAGAGCCAGAAACCCAAAACCAAAGTAAAGCTTTTTAAGACATTGGCACTTTAATAATTTGTAACAAAGTACTGGCCACATACCTCACAGCTGATGTTCCCACACAAGTGTGTCTGAAGCTACTGCTAGAGAGATTCCATGTGACAAATCCTTCCTTTACTTAGGGCTTGTGCCTTCTCTTTAATTAAAAAACTTTATTTTCAAGGCACAAGTAGACAGAGTGATGTGGCAGAGACCAGAAGAATATTAATTCATTTTTTAAGCCCTATGGAGTAAAAAGTATTTGAATTTGTCTTTTTGAGTCTATTAGTATTTTACCAGTTTCAAGAATACAACTCATGAGGAAGTAGAGGACTCCTTTCCTTTTTATTTATGTTAGAAGCCCATGTAAATGTGTAATATTATATAAAAAATACACATACATGCATATATGTGGGAGTATTTTTGTCATTTATGTACAGTGTCATCAGATCCTACAACCAGCTGAGGAGGTACATCTGACTTTTAAAATATACTCAAAAGCACTCAGTTGTAACAACCAAAAGCGTCTCCAAGCATTGTCACAAGTCCTGGAGCAAAATTACCCAAGTTGAGAACCAATGAATGAGAAAATGAATTGAATTGTATTTCAGTGAGGAAGACAAATAAAATAGAAACAAGGATAGTAAGCCATCAAAATAGCTTCTAAATTTGTTACTCGTGATAGTACATTCTTAATTACAGAGAATAACTAAAGAATTGAACTAATATTATATGTATATTTTTAAATTATATTCTGAAATTTATGTATTCTTCCTCTAATATTAGATAAGTAACTTAGTTCTTCTGTGACTTTTATGCCTATATCCACATTTGTATTTATTTTGAAGGTAATATATCATAATTGTTTTGCATGTTCGTTTAGGATGAAGAAGAACGCTATTTATATGTGGACAGTTCTCATACTTGCTTTATGTGGCATTATAGAATTATGTAAGTAAAGCAGTGTTGAATATAAAGGTAATTAATGCTTTTAAAGAGTATTTAGCTTCAACTTGTAATTAACCACAAACGGATTATCTGTATTATGGTTTCCATACAAACTTTCATTCACCAACCAAGATATTCACAAATATATTGCCAAAGAAATAACTGAAGAACAAATAGTAAACGTAACAGTGGCAACCATCATTTGAACAGATACTTTGTCTATATGTTCATATTTTGGAGCTCTAGTGGTACAGTCGGTTAGCGGTACTGATATGTGTTCATATTTTTATGTACATTATCTTTCTCAATTTTCATAATATCCATGTAAGTGTAATTCTTTATAGATGAGAAAACATGAACTTGGATGGTAAAAATTTGGAGAAGTTAATTGCCAAATTTAATGGATTTTTTTTTTTTGGACCTCTTACTACTTGACTTCTGTACCACATTTAATAGTGAGTATCATTCATTTCTTCTTGAAAGTCTTTCCTTCCTTCACTACTCATCTAATACCACTCTTGACTCACTTCTTTTCTTTCTTGGGCCGCTGACAAGTAGCATAACACAAGGCAGGACATATCAGCCCTAAAGCCAGGGGTCTTTTTGATAGACCTTGGACTTCATTGAACTCTGGGCACAGTTTACCTTTGAAGATTTATAGTACCTATGTTTAGGAGCTTTCTGACATATCAGATTGAACATATATTATGTTCACTATATGGTTTCGGAAAATCACTGCATGCTCATTTACTGATTCAAAAAATATTTTCATTTTGTGTATGATAATGTACCAGGCACTGTGCAGCAATCAGCAAATGGAAGAGCATAGTCCTGAGGTATTGACTCCTAGAGATTATAAATGATAAAAAGTACAAGTAACTTTAAAGTGAAAAAACCACTTACTAAAAAACATACAACTAAACATACAAATGAATATTGTTTCTTTCAGGGATGGTGAATGAAAGATTTGTAGTGTTAAAAGATGAATTTGAATTTGACATAAATTAAAACATGTAGGTTTTTTCATGTGGAATGATAATATCATTCAACTTTGATTATGTGAATTTGCAGCATGGTTAAAGAAGCATGCACATTCAAGCCACTCAGCCTTCTGTGATGAAAAATGAGAATCAATACATATATTGATAAATAAATAGACATATGTAGGGTTTTTTACATTTAGTCTTTAATTGTTTATATATCTGTAATGGAATATAAAGAGAATATTCAAAAGTTTAGAAACATGTATATTGAAAGTAGAATATTCAACTAACATTGAACATACTGTTTACTGAAATATGTTTCCTCTTTTTCCCAACAGACCTTTCTTTGAAAATTTAACCCACGTAAAGTATTTTTAAAATTTTGTATATCCTTCATATATCGCTACTATATTTTTCCCTTCTTATCTTCCATATTTACCAGATAAGGAATTTTTCAAACTAACTTTACAATAAAATTTGCTTGGAATAGTGGTACTCAAGGTATATTTTGAGGACCTCTAGGGCTCCATAAGACCTATTCAGGGGGTCCATGATGTTCACCCTTTTCCAAGCTCATATCTGTGTGAGGATGTATTATTCCCCATATGCAATATCCCTCCCCCATCGTAAAGAAAGATGGATAGTTCCAGCAATTCATTTTCTGAATCCAACACAACTTTAATACCGCAAATAGGCAAAGAAAAAGGAAGGAAGGCAGGAAGGAAGGAAAGGAGGGAGGGCTGAAAAAATTATAGACCAATACACTTGTATATATAGGTGCAAAGCTCTACATAAAATATTAGCAAATGGAATCCATCACTGTAGCAAATGAAAAAATTCAAAAGGACCAGTCTGCCAAAAATGCAACATTGGTTCAATATCAGGAAAACTGACAAAAATATCCATTGTATCAACATAATAAAAAAATTATATCAATAAAATTTCCACAGCCATTCCTAATGAATAGACTAAGTCAAATTATTGTAGAAGGAACTACTTAATTCTAATAAAAACATTTATTTCCCAAATAGCTAACAATAATTATTATAAATTATGAAATATTTCTAATTCAATTAAAATCAGGAAGTAGACATATATGCTTACTATTACCATTGTTAATGTCTTTTTTTTTTTTTTTTTTTTTTTTTTTTTTTTGAGACAGAGTCTCGCTCTGTTGCCCGGGCTAGAGTGAGTGCCGTGGCGTCAGCCTAGCTCACAGCAACCTCAAACTCCTGGGCTTAAGCGATCCTACTGCCTCAGCCTCCCGAGTAGCTGGGACTACAGGCATGCGCCACCATGCCCGGCTAATTTTTTGTATATATGTTTTAGTTGTCCATATAATTTCTTTCTATTTTTAGTAGAGACGGGGTCTCGCTCTTGCTCAGGCTGGTCTCGAACTCCTGACCTCGAGCGATCCACCCGCCTCGGCCTCCCAGAGTGCTAGGATTACAGGCGTGAGCCACCGCGCCCGGCCTTGTAAAAATATCTTAACATTTATATGGAGTAATATGGTATATGAGCTATCCTCCTGGAAGAAAATAAAAGTGGAATCGTCTCTTACACCATATACAAAAAATAAATTCCAATTGCATACAAGACTTAACAGTAAAAAGAAAAAAAATTTCCGGAGAATATTGAAGCTGGGAGAACCTTATATTAATACAATCAAGGGAAATCCCAGAATCTATAAATAAAATGTAGTCATAATTGATACTATAAAAATTAAAAATTTTCATATTGCAAATATACTATAAACAAAGTCAGTTTTGACAACAAGGCTATAAAAATTTTCACAAGCTAGATGACACTACACAGCTATTTTGAAAGAGCTGGTGAGGATGTAAATTGTTGCAACCATTTTTAGAAATGATTCCACATTATCTTGTAAATTTACATTACCTAGGTGAATGAAAGATACTTGTAAGGTTTTATTTCTTGCATTGGGTAGTGAGTTCCTGGTTTTCACTTTAGTGTAAAATTTAAATAATTACATAAAAGAGGGTCATGTGTCATGAACCAAGAATTGTGATTATTCTGATTCTGTACTTGTGTACCTGAAGTCCAGCAAAACAAAGAGTTCTTACAAACATACAAGAAAATGTAAAGGAAGGGAGAGAGGGCGAGAAGAAGGGAGGAAGCTAGTGTGACAATATATAAGGACAGTATACAGTCTGAAGCAAACAGGTTTAATAGGATGAAGAAGGCTGCCATATAATGATATAAAGAATAAAAATGCCGAAAGATACAAGAATGAGTTTGTATTTATTAAAAATAAACAATTCAGAAACTGGAAGAAGTACAAGGGAAAACTGAGATAATGTGATCCTAAAACAAGGATTTTTTTTAATATGGAAGAGTACATAAGTATAAAGTTTGATGAATTCTCTCTTTTTTGCGCGCGCGCGCGCACACACACACACACACACACACACACGCACATTTACATAACCACCACACACAGATCAAGAAACAGAACATTTCCATCACTCTACAAAGTTCCTAGTCTAACAGCTCCCTGTTTCAGAGATAAAAGATTAGTTTTGCCTGTTCTTGAACATCCTAGAAATGAAATCTTGGAACAGTTTTTCAAAAGGTTCATAGCATTTTACACCCCCACTAGCAACGTATGAGAATTCTCTAGTTGTGCCAACATGGTATGATAAGTGTTTTCAGTGCAAGGCTTTTTTAAGGCTTACTTTTCTAGCAAGGATGTGTTGAATTAAGCAAACAAAAATTGATGAAGTTATAGTAGATTTGCACAACACAATAGCAGTAGCTACTGGGACCAAAGGGGAAGTTCCCCAAACTTCCAAACATTGCTGTGCCTATTTATGTGTGTACAGAAAGATATATAAACATTCATATGAAATTTTAACTTTAGTTACTTAAGCAGTGCAGGGGGATGTTACTAAGTCTTCATATGTCTTTGAATGGTTTCACTTACGGAAAATGGCTTTTCATTTTTAAAAATGGGATAATAAAAAATTTTAAAATAAACAATATTTTTATCATTATGTTTTTCCACAACTAAAAATGAAATTTGTACAAAATATAAAGAAATGCAAACATATTTTATTTTATAGGTTATCATTATATGGGTATTCGATCCAGAACATGCAAATCCTGATGAGTTGCTAAGGAATGCAGAAGAACCTTCACGAGTAGGTGGAAACATGATTATTGTCATAGATAAAATAGTATGCTGCCTTTCTTTTTTAAGGACTGTGAATAATTTATCATCAGTAGATAGGATTTTAAGCTGCGCAGAGCTAACTAACTACATTTTTGTTATCCATTTTGGTTTTGCCATTATAATGGTTTTGAACTTGTGCTCAATCACTATAATTATAAACCTTTCTTTAGAATTCTTATTGAGTATATTTTATATTTTCTGTGAACCTTGTTTATGAAGGAGGGCTGAGCATTCAAATACTTTAAAGATGTTCTTTGAGCATCTGTATTGAAGCCTTCCTTCAAAAATCGGTCTAATTCCTGATTGACTCCTTTATCACTTGAAACAAATCAATTTTCTAAAGGTGCAACACAGTGAATAAATAAGTCCTTTCTTTTATTTGTTACAAATTTACATCTTTCACGAATTAAATTCTATCTTGTTACAATTAAAATATATTAAAGATAAATCTAAAAAGAGCAGTTAGCTATTAGTTTTTCACGGGACTGTTGACATCTTAATGAGTCAAGATCTGTCTGATTTTTAATAGCATGTTATCATGACTCATGGTAATCCGATTCACAAGAGATGGACTGATAAATCAGAATGACAAGCAATTAATTATTTTATGTGGCAATCAACTTTAGAGGGAATAAAATTAATTGATGATAATTAAATACTTTAAGCATGATTATAACTTAATTTCTAATCTTTTAAAGTGAAAATATGCAATTTGAACATTATTTAATTCATGTATAACTAATACTTTTGTTTTTCCATCTCCATGTTTATCCATGACCATGTAATTTCCTTAAAACCTTTCTATGGCTCCCATTACAAACAGCATAGACTTTTAACTCCTCAGCTCGTAACATGGCATACAAAGCCCTTGATACTTGTCTCTACCAACCTTCTCTGGCCTCAGCTCTCCACGTATCTTGCCTCCAGCAACTGGACTCTGCCCTCTGCACACGCTTGCTGTTCCGTTTATCTGTGTCTTTGCCTGTGCTCTTCCCTCTGCATCAATTGTCCATTGCTTTTCTCCATCTAGGTAACTTCTACTCGTGCTATAGGTCTCCAGTCAGGTATCACTGCCTCCAAGATGCCTGCCATGACCAAATCAGGATTTTTTTCATGTGAGCAGTCTGAGGGAGTTATTTTGATGCCTCAGTGTTGACCAATCATCAAAAAGTAGCTCTGGCAAAATGTAAATTGTCCAGTAATGTGTGTAACAGACACCCAACCCCTGGTTCTATCCCTGACTCCTCATTCTTCATTCTCTTCCTTAACCATCCCAGACTTTGAACACCAAATAATCTCTTATCTTTAACGCATTCCTGTATTTTAGTCCATCTGTGAACCTCAACCTGTCCTCCCTTTTCATTTCATTCTCTCTCTGAGCCTCACCCGGTTGCCAGTGTCCACACCAAAGAAAAGAGGACCAGCAGTAGGATGAGGCTCAGAGGTGGGGTACGGGATAACGGCTTTGTACAGTTTGGTTAAAAAATATTAAAAGTTTCAGAGCTTTATTTTCCTTTTATTGCCATTTTTAATTGTGAATTATAATATACAGAAAAAACCATAAAAGCTAAGTATACAGTTTAATGAATAATCATAAAGTAAATAGATATATAACCACTATCAAGAAATAAAACACTGACAATAGTACAGAAAGCCCCATATGTGCTTATATGAATATAATTTCTACCTCTGCCTTAGAGGTAACTGTTATTCTGAATTTTGTGGTAATAATTGCTCTACTTTTCTTTTTAGTTTACCACATGCATTCCTAAGCAAATACAGTTTAGTGAGTTTTTGTTTGTTTTACTTTATATAAATAGAATCATGTTTTATATACAGTTTACATTTTGCTTTGTTTTTTTTTTTTTTTGGTCACCATTATGTTTGTAAGTTTCATCCGTGTTGTGTATACCTATAATTTGTTTGTTTTCATTGCTGTATGGCATTCCATTTGTTTCAGTAGACCACAAATTATCCATTCTACTGTTGATGAATATTTAGGTTGTTAAAGTTTACAAATTTTAAAGCTTTGAACGTTTTCATGTCTCCCTGTTTTTTCATGACCATATCATTTCCTTAAAACCTCCTAATGTCTTTCCTTTACCAACAGCGTAGACTCTTACACTTTTTAATGCTTGTAGGATTAGGCAGATTTCCCATTTCTACTTGAGTCAGTTTGGTAAGCTACTTTGGCAAGTTTTTAGAAATTTGTCCATTCTAAGGATAATAACACTGGGATTTTTTAGTTTTTTTCTAAAGTCATTGTGATATATTACTGTTTTTAAAAAAAGAGATTTGTTTATTCTAAGTAAATTTTCCAATTTTTGGCATAAGGTTTTTCATAATGTAATCTTACATTTATTTTTGAGACAGGGTCTCGCTCTGTTGCCTGGGCTAGAGTACAATGGCGACACCATAGCTCACTAACCTCAAACTCCTGTATTCGAGCTATCCTCCTGCCTCAGCCTCCCAAATAACTAGGGTTATTTATTTAAGGGTTCCCATAGTTTCAGATCATTCATTCAAGATTCTGATTGTGAATGGTGTTTTTGGCATGTTGGAAACTATATTGTGCCTTATTTGTAATTCATAAAATTCTAATGGAGAGGAGGCTGTATGGTAGTAAAAACAAAGCTGAATCTTGAAAATGTGGTAAATTTACAAATACGAAAATATAGTAACTAAAATAACACATGATGTAATTTCAGAATACTTTGGCTATGGAAAGAGTTAAAAGAAAAATTTTATTTTGTTTTTACAGAATTCCATGGTACTCTCCACACAGTTGGCTACGTTGGGACAGGAGCCTACAATATATACAATTTTGAGGAAAAAAGTTTATTTCCCAGATAGGAACATGAATGATGGGTATTTAATTTTTAAATTTCAAATATAAAATTCAGATTTCAAATTCAAAAAAATAAATCAGCAACTTAAAAGAGATTTAAAAACCCTTATGTAATTTTATGGAATATAGCTTATATGTAATTTACAAGTGCCTTCTTTTATGACATACAAAAAAATTGTGATAATCACAATTAATTACCAATTCAGGAAAATGGCAATCACACTCTTGGATTATAGTTTTACAGTTTGTGTTAATACCTAAACTTCAGTCCAAGAGTTTCATTTGAACGGTGGCAATCCTGTCAATATCTCAGAACGTTTCCTGCTGGTTCGTAATAGTGAGCCACATGGTGTGACGGATGTCTCAATTGCTGCCAAAACAGCGCGCGCGCGCGCGCGCACACACACACACACACGCACCACAAATTCTACCTACACATACACACACACACACACACACACACACACACGCACCACAAATTCTACCTGAGAAGTAACATCTGTGACTGTTAAAATTGGTAGGTTATCACAAGGTGGGTAGCCAGCTTTTCTTAGTCTGTTGAGCAGTAAGGCAAAGGGTAAGGTGCTTACAGCTAAAGACAAAGTTCTGTGTTCAGTGACCTTACAGTAGTTGAGAGAGAAAAGCAAACAAATAAAGGTGAGCCCAAGGTTTGGTGGAACTCAAAGAGTGCGCACCTCTAAACTCTGGTTTAGAGGAGAGGGCATCAGGGAGGACTTTCCTAACGAGGTGATATCTGCATTATTGAAAAGAAATAAAAGTTTGCCAATTGGGGAAGTATTCCAAGCAGAGAAGGTGACATACAAATAATGTTGTTTCTTTATAATATTGAGGAGGAAAAAACCGATTTTCATCCAAGGGCACTGTCGGTATGGAGTTTGCCTATTCTCCTCACGTCTGTGTGGGTTTTCTCTGGGTATTCCAGTTTCCTCCCACATCCCAAAGCTGTGTGTGTGAGGCTCATTGCCATGTCCGCATGGTCCCTCCCCCAGTGTGAGTACTCCCTGCCATGGAGTGGTGTCTCCAGGGTTAGTTCCTGTCTTGAGCCCTCAGCTGCTGCTCCAGTCACCTGCAACACTGAACTGGAATAAGTGCGGTTGAAAATGAATGAATGAATACAAGTTATTATAAAATAAAATCTGTAAAGTATACAATAATCATACAAATGCACAACAATAAACCATGCAGTATAAAAGCACTCAGGAGCCACCATATTGGTGATTATTTTTGAACTACATGGTGGTAGGAGGTGCCCCTTACAATTTTGGCTTTATAAACATTTATTTCTTGACTTAACCCACCACCACATTTGCAGAAATACAGACCTTTTAAAGGATGGGTTCTCAGCTTCTTAGGCAATTACTGTTTAACTACAGTTGATAATTCTGATCATCCCATCTCCACTGAAGACAATCTCGTGACCTCCACCCAGGACCTCCCTTAACCAGGTCCTGCTAGGCCATCTCCTGTCACACAAATAAACAAAGATTTATCCTGCCCCTCCCAACCACTGGTGTGAGGCAGGGACACAGGCTTTAGTTCTCAACAAGGAGTGGAGGATGTTTTAAAGAGACAGAAAATATTTTTGCCATTTTTTTTCCAGGCCATTCCCTCTGTTACATCCCTAACCTACTCTCCATCAGGTGTGTGAAATAAAGATATTTTCAGATATTCAGGGTCTCCAAAAAAATGTATGTTCATACACCCTTTCACAGGAAGGTACTGAAGAACATGCTTTAGCAAAACAAGAAAGATCAGTAAATGGTGGCTTAGACCCAGAGAGTAATGAAACAAGTACTAGATTACCTCTCTGTTCATCACAGGGGAAATAGTAGAAACACTATTTTAACTACCTATTAGAAAACTAAAAATTTTTAATGAAATAATTATTAACTCCAGGAAAAATTTAAAAAAGAAAAAATAATCATAGTAGAACTGGCTCAGCAGTAAGCAATATTTAACGTGGTTGTAACAATATAAACACTCCGTTGATTTAACTAAAAAGTTAATATAATTAATTTGAGAGATGGGAAGAAAATGTATGGGTAGGCATGATATATGAGAGATACAGCTTCATCTGCCATGTGAGAAGGCTATAGATGATGTATAAAAATTCTATGTTAAGAAAGAGCAGTATGAGAGTATTTGATTCTGTGTGATTGGTACACAAAAAAAAAGAGGGAAAAAAGAGTATTTATTTGAAAATGTGGAGATATTGCAGAAGAAAGCTGTAAGAGTCAAGATCTGGCAGCGGTAGCATTATAGTATTATTTTATTTGTTTTACCCAGGTTTATGTTGATTAAAAAAATTTTTTTAAGATGGTAAGTGTCAATACTGTGCAAGACGGATCAGAGGAGGGAGAGATCATTTTATTCTTTTTTTTTTTTTTTCCTCTGCATAGGACCTGGCGTATCACGGTACCAGTGACAATAGATGATGTGCTAAAGGAGATTAGAGGAAATAAAGTGACTTTTCAAGATTGCTTTATTTCAGATACTTTTTTCCTGCTGACTACTCCTTTGTTGACCACGCCTGAGTTTCCTGGTTTTTTACCCCTCTCTTCACAAACTGGTAGTCAGTTAATATCTTCCTGGAACCCTTGTCTTGCTTCACTAGCTGTTGTAGTATCTGATACGGAGACCTATCAAACAAATGATTCCTTCCGTACCTGGACTAGAATCCGAGTGCCTCCAAACGTTCTGAGTGACGATGAAAGACAGAGTGTGACTCGTGTGACCCTGTTGTATGATGGAATATATTTTGTAATAAATGGCATTCTTTACGTAAAAACTTTTCATGCATTTAAAAGACTGGGAAGAAATGAAAATATTCCTGATGGTGGAATTATGGGCGTGACATCAAGAAAATGGTGTTGGATCAAATATTTACTCAAGGTTAGTAAAAGATTATATATATGTATATCACACATACACATTTATATATATTTACCATACCATTTATTCAGTAATGTATCAGAGACTCTGCTATGTAGCTTTTGCACAGTTATTTTATCTAAGGCTATAAACAGCTTGATGTTTCTGACCCTGCTTCTCAGAGGCCTCTTTATAGTAGAGATGCACCTCCAACAACAAAAACTAAAATTAATCTTGTATGTTATCGTGCAGTTCTGTCATATTAAGGAAGCTTTGTTTTACCTTCATATGGCCAAAAGGCCCCCCAAAAATTACTTTCCCCAAAGACTCCAGAAGCTCTCAAAAATGGATTAAATCTCCCACGTCCAACAAATGTGGTGGTAAGATGTCTGGAATCTTTCCTATTACAAAACGCCTAAAATGCTGTGTAAAATGTTAAACCTTCTTTTAAGTACATTTCTGAGCTTGTGTGTGGAAAGTAAGGGAAATCGTGGAAGAAAGGAAGATATCCTGAGCACGAGTCCAAAGGCACAGGCAAACTCCGAAATCTCGGCTACCTTCAGGTCCTATGCTGATTCCAGGTAAGTAGACCTCTGGTGCCAGGATACCACGCCTTGGGCCTGAGCAAAGTAGGGCATCTGATGATAATTTTTTGCATACAGCAAGGGCCTTCAAAGAGTTTCCAACACAATTAAGTCTATCTCAAATTTAATTCTTAGGAGGGGGAAAAGTTTCTGTTTAGAATTCATGAGGAGATGCCAACTCATATGCATGCATTTTGGAGCCCAAATTCACAGTACGTACATGGTTAAAAAAAAACATTAAGCCAAGCATCAAGCAAGAAGAAAACACAAATCCTGTCTGGAAAAATAAATCTTCAAGTCATGCTTTGAAAAATTTCTATAAAGAATGTTCCCACAATATTGAAGCCACATTCAAAAATGGTAAAACATGCAAAGAAACAAGGTACCATGGGAGTCGGCAGAAATAACAAAGAGCAGAATCATTCCCGTAAAGACATCAGGTATTGGAATTGACAGAACATAAAATGTGTTTAATAGATTTAAGTAAATGAAACAGAAAACAGAAATAAGGAAAAACATAGTCTATCAAATGGCAAGAGATAGTAAAACTAAAAGCAAGGAAGTTTTTACTATAAAATTTAGCATAGTGGTTATCCTAGAAAGAAAAGGTAGTGATTGGGAGAGGGCAGGAGTAGTAATTTGGAAGTTTTGGCAATATTCTATATTTTAATCTGTATGGTCATTGCACAGACTTTTGCTTTGTGATGAATCTGAGCTGTATGCATTTCTCTTTGGTACTGTGAAGGTGAGGGGAATCTTCCCCTTTCCCGCCAAAAGTTCACTGAAAGATCAATGCACAATTGAGGCAGATTAATAAGAGAAAGAAGTTTATTTACCATGCACACAGGGAGAGTCATAGAGTGATTACCCCCTATCCCAGTGGGGTCCAGAAATTTAGTTACCCTCCTTTTAAGGGGAGGAGGAGATGAGGAATATAGGTAATTCTGTTTAGGGACAATAACTGATTGCTAGGGAGAATGAATAGATACTTGGGAGAATGAATGGATGGGGGGAAACAGATGGACTTGTAAATTCACCTGAGAGACTTAAAATGATTTGGACCAGTTCTGGTCGCATTCTTGATCTTCTTTCCTGCAATATATTGAGATAACAGGGAGGGGAAGGGAAGTGAATTGTTCTTATTGAGAGGTCCGCCTGGTTTATGCAGATAGAGGGGAAGCCCCTTCCAAGGCCTGTTGATCTCTAAGGGCCTTTAATTCAAAATACTCTTCATACCAAGGAGTCATATTCTGGGGATTGAGGTCTTGAGTACCCGGTGTCTCTTTCATTCCCATCCAGACACCAGGCGCCTTTTATGGAGCAGGCCATCTCGGGTTTGATAGGCCAGGGCTGGTCTCTGTCCCCCACCCCGCCTGGCCCACACACAGCCCTGCAGGTGGGGTCAGCAGACCAGACTGCTTGATGTTGGAATGCAAGATGAGAGGTCTTACTGGTTACCTATCATTTTCACTGAGGAATGGGCATGGAGAGGAACCGGAGTGGGCAAGGTGTGCTTACTCAAGAAGAAATAGACAACATGAATATCCATATCAATTAAAGGAATTGCGTTTGTTATTAAAAACTTCCCAATAAAGAAAACTGTCAGGGCTGGGTGTGGTGGCTCAGGCCTATGATCCTAGCACTCTGGGAGGCTGAGGCAGAAGGATCGCTTGAGCTTAGGAGTTCCAGATCAGCCTCAGCAAGAGCAAGACCCCATCTCTACTGAAAATAGAAAGAAATTAGCTGGGCATGGTGCCACAGGCCTGAAGTCTCAGCTACTTGGGAGGCTGAGGCAGGAGGATCACTTGAGCCCAGGAGTTTGAGGTTGCAGTGAGCTCTGATCATGCCACTGCACTCTAGCTGGGACAACAGAGTGAGAACCTATCTCAAAAAACAGACAGACAAAAAGAAAATAAAATTATTGGCATAATTTATTTTTATGATTACATGTAATATGATATATTTCTATTTACTCTATTTCTATGCCTGAAGAATTTATGCAAAAATATACTGAAATAAATGAATCTTAGTAGTTACTACCTTTTATTTTTACAGATGCCAAATTAGAAGACAGGAGTTGTTAGACTTGTCTCTAAAATCAAAAATGTTTCTAATTGTTTTCAATTTTGTCACAGAATAAAGGAAGAAGAAGCACCATGGTAATCTGGACAGAAAACGAAGTTTACCTTGGATATACTCCTCTTGAATTTGTCAGAATAATAACTACTGCAGAACTGAAAATACTTCTAAAGCTATCACCATCTGCTACTCTGACTGTACACAATATGGAGTACACGGGACACCCTCTGGAACTTGCCGTGTTATTAAATTACTGCGTTACGTGTACTGTCACCAAAAATATTTTTATAGTGACATACAATGAAGATACAAAACAGTGGGTGTTCCAAGACTTTAAGTTAGATGTCCCTATTGATAGTTTTTTAGTTCCACGTTTTCTATTTTCCGCAACACCGGAATTGGTACTGTATGACAAGCATAGGATCTACTATTGTTATCATAATTTCACTCTTACTGGGGTCTTACAGACACCTACAGAAAATGGAAATCTATCAGTGTTATCAAATGAGAGTGTTATTCATGAAGTTTTTGTAGGTAAGGCATTCTCAATTCTCATTCTGCTACAGTTATTCTAGATTTTATTGCAGACATCTTCCTTAAAATGATGCAACAATTCTTAATGCACCAATATATGGTGCTTTTGTTTGTTAAAGGTCTACTTTTTAACCACCGAAAAATGAATAGATTTTATTTTTATTATTCTTTTTTATAATTTTTTTGCTTACTTTTGCCAACAGTTAAAGCTGAGAAAAAATGAATAGATTTTAAATTCAACTGATGTTAACTATGATCTCACAAACTCAAGTTCTTTTTCTTTTCTTTTTCTTTTTTTTTTTTTTTTTTTGGTGGTTCACTTTGGTCAATCAGCAGATTCTAACTAACCAACTTATACGTACATCAGCCAGGTGCTGATGTTATTGCTGTGTTATTGTATTCGTTTCCCGGGGTTCCCATAACAAAATACCGCAAACCAGGTGGCTTAAAACAACAGAAATTTATTGTTTCACAGTTCTGGAGGCTAGAAGTCAGAGACCACGGTGTTTACAGGGCCTTATTCCCTCAGAAACCTGTAGGGGAATCTTCCTTTGGTTCTTCCCAGTTTTTGGTGACTTGCTGGCAAATCCTTGCCATTCCTGGCTTGCAGCTGCACCATTCCAATCTCTGCCTTGTCATCACAGCTTTCTCCCTGCGTCTCTGTCATCACATGACCATCTTGTTATAAGGACAACAGTCATACTGGATTAGAGGTCCTTCCTCCTCCAATGTGACTTCATCTTAACTAGCTGCATCTATAATGATCCTGTTTCTAAATAAGACCACATTCTGAGGTAGTCCTGGGGGTTAGAACTGCAACACATCTTTTGGAGGGGACATAGAGTTCAACCCATAGCAGATTTAGATAGGTTTGTGTTGAAATCTGCGAACAAGTCATTTGATCTCTCCGAGCTTCTGTTTTCTAATCTCCAATACAGGACTGGCATGTTGAGTAGGTAAGGGATTGTATGTAAAAAACTGAAACAATGCTTGACAGGTGGTAAACCTTCAATTAATAGTAGTTATTCTTGATTTTATTATTCATTCCCTCTTGAGTCCATTTTAGAAATTTGTATTTTCCTAGGAAATCATTTATCTAGATTTTCTAATTTATTGGCCAAAATTTCCCTTGTTAACTCTTAGATTTCTTATGTGCCGGTAATTATATCCCGTTTCTCATTTATAATATTGTTTGTGCCCCACCCCATTGTTAGTTTGGCTTGCAAGAGATTGTTTATTATTTTTAGGGGTTTTTGTTTTTGTTTTCCTTTTAAAAAGCTATCTTCATTTTATTTATCAACTCTACTTTTTATTTAATTCCTTAATTTCTGCTTTTGTCATTGTTGATTCTTCACTTCTGCTTTCTTTTTCTAACTTTAGCGGTCTGCTGCCTGCTCCTTAAGTTAAATGATTCGTTCATTTATTTTCAGTCTTTCTTGTTTTCTAAGCATTTAACGCTATCAACAAGCATAAGGCTATGAACTTTTCTCTGTACGTCTTTTTTTGGGGGGGTGTTAAATGATCCTTTTTTGAAATATTTTCCTTTGTACTTTTTAATAGCTGGGCATTCCACTGCACCACTGTTGATTATGATGTCATGTGGGTGGCGGCCATCAACATTGCAGCCCACAGACTGGGCAGCCCCCACAATCTCTTTACTGGTTCCAGAGAGTTCTCTGGCTAAAGATTGGTGCCACATCTGTCTGGCAATGTCGACAATCTCATCAAAAGTGATATTTCTGTTCTGTTTAATGTTTTTCTGTTTCTTTCTGTCTCTTGGTGGTTCCTTGAGGGCTTTGATGATCAGGGCAGGGGCAGAAGGTTCCACTTCGATCTGGGCCTGTCTGTTCTGAATAGTTAGTTTCACTGTAATCCTCAGACCCTTCCAGTCACCGGTTGCCTTGGCAATGTCATCACCAACCTTTTTTGGAGACAGACCCAGGGGGCTAATCTTGGGGGCCAGAGCCAGCATGGCACCAACTTCGCCACCGGTGCACCTCAGGTAAACGACTATGATCTCGTTGGGGTCGAACTTAGGCAGCTGGTGTCGGATGAACCCGGATTTGGGGCGACCGAAGAAAGTTGCACCTTGACCTACCTTCTCTGTATGTCTTTAGCTGCATCCCGTGAAATTTTACATACGGTGATCTTATTGTCATTATCTTTTAAATCATTCTTTTTTTTTTTTTTTTTTTTTTGAGACAGAGTCTCACTTTGTTGCCCAGGCTAGAGTGAGTGCCGTGGCGTCAGCCTAGCTCACAGCAACCTCAAACTCCTGGGCTCAAGCGATCCTCCTGCCTCAGCCTCCCGAGTAGCTGGGACTACAGGCATGCGCCACTATGCCCGGCTAATTTTTCTATATATATATTTTTAGTTGTCCATATAATTTCTTTCTATTTTTAGTAGAGACGGGGTCTCGCTCTTGCTCAGGCTGGTCTCGAACTCCTGACCTTGAGCGATCCACCCGCCTCGGCCTCCCAAAGTGCTAGGATTACAGGCGTGAGCCACCACACCCGGCCTTAAATCATTCTTAATTTTCATCTAATCTTCATATTTAATCCAAAGGTCATTTAATAATGTTTTTAACCAGCGATGTGATCAGCAAAAGAGAAGGTGCCATGTAAGTATATATATAAGGAGCATCAAATCCAGATTTATTGGGCTCTGAAAAATAGAAGGTGGAGGAAATTACTTCTCAACTGAAAACCAGGGGTAGAGTCTGTATATTAGAAAAATGATTTCACTGGTTAGGATAGGAGATTGAGGTAGCATTCCAAGTTGAGAATACAGCATGTGCAAAGATCTGGAGGTGAGCAAGCACATGGCAAGGTTAGGGAACCGAAATTAGGTCAGTATGACCAGATAATGGAGTGTAAGGCAAAATGTGGTGAGAAGTAAACCTTGGTAAGGAAAAGAGAGATCACATCGTGAAGCAATTTGGACATTATATATAATCCAGAAACAATATATTGTTTTGTTTCATGAGGTTTTACATTTTATATTATCATTACACTGTATCTATCCTGCAATCACTCTTTCATTCAACATAGAGATATATTTTATTATGTCCTCCACCCACATGTTTCTCCCTTTCCACCTTGCAATCCACTTGCACATATTTCTGATTAGGTTAGATTTGAGTAGAATATAATTTGTGGTAACTTGTAAAGAGGCTGCTGATTTATTCAGATTCCACATGTAAGATGTGTGAGCACCACACAACCTCAACCTCCCTGACTCTATGAATTCACCTTCCTCCTTTCCGCCAGTCCTCTCTGAGTGTTGTCTTTTGAAAATTACAGAGGGTGTACCCCTAGGCTGTACACAGAGAATGTCATAGCTTGAAAGGAAGCTATGAAGTCAGTTAGTCCAACTGGTCGTTTTACAAAGCCAAAGAGGTTCAGAGAGTTGCCCTCTATGAGCCACTAAGACTTAAGGCAGAATTATCAGGTGGAGAAAATTGCTTGTCTGCTCTGAGTGAAGCTGCAGAGGTAGGCTGTGCTTCACACCATTCCTGCCCCCGTCACCCCTATTTCTTCATCCCAATCGTGTCAGTCTGCTAGGGCTGCCATGCCAAAATACCAGACTGGGGTGACTTAAACAACAGAAATTTATTTTCTCACATTTCTGAGGGCTAGAAGTCCAAGGTTAAGGTCCCGTCAGGATTGGTTTCTGGGGTGAGGCCTCTATTCCGGTGTTTCTTCCTCTTCTTGTAAGGACACCGGTCCTGTTGGATTAGGACCCCCTGCTTACAATCTCATTTAACCTTAATTGCCTCCTTAAAGTCCCTATCTCCAAATGTGGTCACTGGGGATTAGGGTTTCAACATAAAAATTTGAGAGGGACCCAATTTAGTCCATAACCAACACTTTCTAATAATACCATTCCCGCCATGCTCATCCTCAGTATTACTTAATACACTTATTCTAGCTCTTTTCTCTGTGTAAATGATGTGATATGTAAAAGTGATATAGTAAGTATAAGGAGAAAATGCATTCATTAAGAAAATAATACTCTGCACTGACGTGAGAAGTTCTCCAATTTAGTGTGAAGGTTCGTGCCTGCACACTCTAATTTTCTCAAAGTACATAAGTACTTACTTCATTATAAAAGAAATTCTTTTGGTTAAAAGTACACTTAAATAAAACAGCGTGGTTTATGGTTGGTTAGAATCACCCAAACTTTTCTCTCTTTTTTTCCAGATTATTTTGGAAATATCGTGGTGAAAATGGAAAATAATATAATATTTTATTTCAAGACTAGTATTACAGATGCAGTCAAGCTGCACGTGTGGGTAAACAGCATGATAAGATCCACCTTTCTCTTAAATACATCTGGTCATATATATCTCCTGTATGCTTTCGACAATGGCACAATACATGCACAGGAATATCCCTTAAAGCTGGAAGCACATAGTATAGCGTTCAAGACAAAAGACAAATGCCCATTCACTGCATTTAATAATGATATTGGTCGCATTTTTTACTTTTTGGACAAGGGAGATATGCTGAATCTGTGGAGTCAATTAGTTTATCCAGAAAATACTGGTCTGTACACTATTGTGGAACTCTATGGCCCAGAAGTATTGCAAATAAGCCAATACACTCACTATGAAATTGCCTTTGGACACTGCACTAAAACTCTGGTAATTTGATATTTTAATTTCTTTAATTTTAATCAATATAAAAGTATAATATAAACATTTTTAATAAGTGGATTTGATTTCCCTTCTAGGTTCAGCTGGGGAAATATTGAGGACTATGCTTTTATTTTTATTTTTAAATAAAATTTTAATTTTAAATAAATTTCACTCTGTTGCCCAGGCTAGAGTGCCGTGGCATCAGCCTATCTCACAGCAACCTCAAACTCCTGGGCTCAAGCGATCCTCCTGCCTCAGCCTTCCAAGTAGCTGGGACTACAGGCATGTGCCACCGTGCCCGGCTAATTTTTCTATTTTCAGTAGAGACAGGTGTCTCACTCTTGCTCAGGCTGGTCTCGAACTCCTGAGCTCAAGCAATCCTCCCACCTCAGGCTCCCAGAGTGCTAGGATTACAGGCGTGAGCCACCCTGCCCGGCACCTATGAGTTTTTAATAAATAATAATGTAATAAGCCATTAATTCTCAAGTCACAATTTTTGCTTTTGATATCCAAGGCTACTTTGCCACCTAAAAACACATTCCTTCAAAACTCCTTGATTGTCAATTGCATTGTTCATTTCCTATTTTTTTTTTTTTTTAATGCATGGCTTTTCTGTAGACTTCTGTCATCTCTTGTATAATAAACTACCTCAAAACCTAATTCCTTTACACAACGACCAATTCTATGGGGCAACAATTTGGGCCCTGAGTAGCTGGGCAGTTCTGCTGGTTCCATCTGGATTCATTGATGTGGCTGTGGTGATCTGGCCATTCTTCTGCAACTGATGGTCTAAGATAGCCTCATTAGTCCGAGGGGCCGCAGACAGAATGCTTGTCTCTGCTCCATGCGTCCTCTTATCCTCCAGACCTGGCTTCTTCACGTGGCAGAGTCTCTTTATGCATTTATAACGTACCTTTTCCTTAATTTTTTTTTCAATATTTCTAGGCTACACGGTTTGTGAGGTTTTGTTTTTTTTTTTTTCAAATTTTTGAAAATCTCAAAAAAAACCTTTCTGATATATTTATTGAAAAAACATCCACGTGTAAGTGGACCACTGGGGTTCAAACTAGTATTATTCAAGGGTCAACTGTATATTTGTCCATTTGCAACTTCCCCCCTCAAAACACTAGTTACCCATCAAAATACGTAAACGACCAATGACTATGAAACATCAAAATTTGCATTTTTAATAAAATGCTGGCTCTATCATTTATTACCTGATGACATTGAGCAAATTTTTAAATCTCTCTGTGCCTTAATTTTCTCATCTGTAAATTGGGCATAATAGGTTTTTATGAGGATTAAACGAGTTAATATACATAAAGGACCTAGGAAGGCACCTGGCACATACAGTATGTGTATCATGACTGCAGCTACCACCACTGTTGCCCCTGTTGCTACTACCACTACCACCACCATATTTCATCAACCCTAAGGCACTTTTTTTTACATTTAACATCTCTGAAATCAGGATGAGTCTTATATCGATGGCATTTTTGATTTAAGGAATCATATTATTGTTATAGCACCTTGTTTATACGATGCAGATTGGGTCACTAGAACTTACAGACTTCACAGATTATTGTCTAGCATGGTGATAAGCATCATCATTCCTTTTTGTAAAAAAAAAAAAATGAATATAACACCCATATACAAAAGTGGATAAAACATTTATGAATAATTTAGCAAATTATCATAAACAAAACACCCATGTAATCACCATTCAAATAAAAAAATAGAATATTAGAAGCACCCAACGTCCCCTCGTATTTCCCTGATCATAATCTTCTCCCTCTTCCAAAAGCTAAACACCAGTCTGACTTTTGTCTATTAATAGGTATGCATCACTAAATAATATAGCTTAAGTTTGTCTATTTTTGAACTTTATATGAATGGAATCATTACATATATGTTAAACACACATACATACATAATATACACATACATGTTTTTATGTCTTCCTTTTTTTCTTTGACTATTATGCTTGTGAAAGTCCATGTTGTTTAGTGTAGCTGTAATTCATACTCACTGCCCTATAGTGTTCCTCTGTATGAATGTACTATAATATATACTTATTTATTTTACTGTTGGTGAACATTGGGGTTTTTCTATTTTGGGGCTACTCTGAATAATGCTACAATGAATATTTTAGTCTATACCTCTTGACAAATACATATAAATATTTCTATCAGAATTACTAACTTTTATGTGAGATTCTTGGGGAGGATGTAAATTGCATTTATAATTCTATAACATTTTATTATGAAAAATTTCAAGCATACAGAAAGTTGAAAGAATTTTGCAATTAACACCTCTACCTCGATTCTCCATTAACATTTTACTATAGTTGCTTTCTTATATATCTATACATCGGTCCATCCACCAATCAATCTTGCTTTACAAGTGTTCAACATTATTACATATCCTAGTGAAGGCATTTTACATGCCTGGATATGGAAAACCAAATGCTACTAAAGTGAGATCCCCATCCCTAATTTTCCTGCTTTAAATAAACTTTTTAATTCTCTTTTTCAGAATCTAACCTTTTCTCAGAATATAAATTATGAGGGAGTAGATAATTACTTCCACTTGCAGTAAGTATGACTTTTCAAAGAGCTTACTCAGTATTAAATATGCTACTTAGGTTATTGATTTGTAGGTATTTATTTAAATGGCTTCATATCTGTTTAAATATCCAAATTTCAAATTCCTTTAAGTGGACAGATGTAAAATTAGTATTTACGTGTGTAAAATGTAAAGTACTCCTTGTAGTTTAATGGAAACATGACCCATCTGAAGGTTCTCATTCATCCAAAGGAAGATGCAAAAAATGGGCCATTTATTAATTCCATAATTTTCAAGCATGCTGTGTCACTAATTCCCATCTGAAAGTTTCTGCATACTATCGTTAAGCAAAAACAAGAACTCTAATATCACAGAAAGTCTTCAACTGTGAGTAAAGTCAGATAAAACATCATGTTTGACTGCTGGAATAAGGTAGCACTTAAGCATTTAATTTCTGAAGGGAGACAACCAACTTGGAGTCCTGTGTTAAGGCATTTATGTGGTTACCATTACAGCCTGGCAATATTTTCCGGGAAAATAGCATTTTTTTTTCCCTAGGAAAAAGTTCCATTTTTCTTTAGTCTGCTGCTACTCCAAGTGAATTTGCATATCCGCTCTATGCCAAGCGCTTTTTAGGTGTTCCAAATACACGGTGAACAAGGAACATAAAGTACTGGTGTCATGAAACATATCTCCAGTGAGAGAAGACAAACAGCAAGTAATCAAATAAGCAAGATAATTCCAAATACTGACAAGTGCTGTTAAGAAAACAGAATGACGTCGTAGAGTCTGATCTGGAAGGGTAGGGAGAAAATGCCACGTTAGACACAGTAGTCTAAACGGAGTAGGCTCAACTTGTTCCTTTCCCCTTCATCCATTGACTTTTTGCTTTATATTTCTAATGGTGTAGGTTCCTTTGAGTATTTTTGGTTTTGTGGATATTTACTGAGATTTCTGTTGCTATAGAATGCACATAAAGTTGTCCAGGATTTTTTTTTTTTTTCATGTTTGTTTCTGTCCAGTGTTTTCAAAAATTAAAAACCTTAGCAGGGGTGGAGTATGACTCAAGCTTTCAAAATTTCCCCTTGTGTTCATTTTGAGCCCTGACATTTTGCCCGAGCACGAAACGATTCGTGTGTACTTTTTAGTTGAGAAAGGCATTATGTCTGACCTCCCTTTCAATTCCAGCCAGATCAAATTATGCAGCTTTATGTGGTTCAGAAAACTAATTTGACAACTTACTCTTTATGGTTCCAAAGTTGTGATAGATAGAAGGGGAAAATCCGTAGGGGATCGAGGAAGAACACACGTCGCGGCTACCATTTTGCAATACCATCAGGAAGCCAGTAGGTCAAGATATTAATAGCAGCAGCAGAGCCCCATGGTCCAGGGACTGAGGGTCTTTATAAAATAGTGCTCATTTCTGTTTCCCATTGTGCCAACCCGGTGGTGGCCAAAATCTGGGGTGCCATGAGGTGAGAGCCACTTTGCCATGTGACCACAGTGCAGAGCTAGCTGCCTTAACAGAAGCAGCGAGCAGTTACCACCAGCACCAGGCCTCTAGACTTCCTCGTGGTGGTTCAATGACATAGAGTACGTGGGACTTTTCGTTTGCTCCACAGAAAGGCAGAGTCAGGTCTACTTCTCCCCTAACCCTGCGATAACCTGTGTGGATTGTTTTTCCTAGAGACAAGAACACCGGCCTCCTGCTTATCCAACTTCGACCTAGTGCATATTCAAAAACGTGCACAAGAGCCCACAAGGTAAGTGACATAGTAGTAAAGACCAACAATTTCCTCCAAGAGTATATAGGTGGTAAACTAAATAATTCCTATTATCTCCATACAATACCACTCCCCTACTACTTAGCAACATTTTGTCATGTTTCACTGTAAAGATAGCATTATTTCATGTTGCAGACGGAAGATAAGATTTCTGCCTTCCGTGAGTTTATCATCTAAAGTGGGCTCTATAAACACATAGAAAAATGTAAAACTGTTAGTTTTTGAAGATTTGAAGATAAATAAAACCGTGTAAAGGAAAACTGAAATTAATGGGGACAATTTAAATTGGATACAGTTTGTCGAAGAAGACCGACCGTCATGTTCATTATTTATCCTGCATTCATTCATTCAAAATGTCATTCATCCAGAAACAATGTATTGCTGCCTGCTATGTTTCTGCGTTTCAGTCTGAGTGCTAGGTAACGGGAGTTACAAAGATGGAAAGACAGACTACCTCTCCCAGAGGCAAACGTAAGCTACCTTAAGAGAATGTGGGATGCACAGTTATCAAATTGCCCAGAGGAAAGTGGGAGCAATTGAAAGGTGAAAAGAAAGGGATACCTAATGTGACTATTGAAGAATAAGTGAAGTTCAGCAGGCAGATGCAAAGGGAATTCCAGGAAGGGCACAGGCAAAAGCACAGAGGTATGTAATAGCATCAGGGTGTTCAGGTAACCATGAGTATTATGAAACTAAACACACATTCTTAACAACTCCCTCCTTTGAGTCTATGTTCCATATTTGGGGATGCCTGTTCTCTATTCCTTCTCAGCCTAACATTCAGTAAACATATATTGAGCACCCACTGTTTATCAGGCACTGTGTTATACATAAGGAATACTAAGTGAAATAGGACTTAGTCCCTCCTCTCCAGGACGCCAGCACAAGGAACCTGTTCCTACCAGAGCAAGGTTCCGTGAGTTTAGAGGGAGCCTTGAACTAAGGCAGATGTGATCCATCCCTGAGGACTGCTGACACACACTGCTTCCCCAGGAAATTGCCTTCAGTGGCATGTCAATAACTCCAGTCTGCCCACCATGCCACCCACCCACTGTAACTGGTTAGGAAGCAAGAAACTGCAACCCCAGGAGTTCCTGCCCTAGGCTAAGTCTAGGTTTTCTATCTATAAATGCATGACCCTATTTCTTTATGGATGCCTTCCTAAAGCACTGTGGTTTTCTTTACCCCTCTCTAATCTCTAGATTTGTTAGGGAATCCCTATTCACTCTATCCTGCCCAGCCAAGGCATTACAAAGGCAAGTCCATCTAACCTGAGTTCAGATCCAAGCCCTACCACGTACTGGCTTGGACAAACTATTTAAACACTCTGAGTCTCAGCAGCCTCATTTGTAAAAAGGGAAACATAACAGCTATCTTATGGGGTTGCTGAGAGTATTAAATGAGATCATTTATGCAAAGTATCCAAAACAGTGCCTGTCACAGAGTAATTATCTGACATTACTGGTTTCTTCCTTCTTTTTCCTCTTTGGCACCCTGCAGACAAGGACAGTTCAAATCCAGCCACCCTCTGGGCCCACTGCAGGTAGTTTATATTGACCCACCAACTGAAATAGAATGGAGAAATATGCAATAGCCCTTTTAGACAGTAGGAAAACGTGGTCTTTTAGAGGCAGGTCCTCTAGCCAAAGAAATCAAAACCTGTACGTAATCACAAGATACGCTTTCAACCACAGGTTCCATTCTTGGTGCTCTCATACGTACAAGTCATCAGCCTCCCAGATAAACATTGTAGAGACACAGGGCCCAGCTCTGTATGTCCACAGAACCAAGGCCTACAGACTTCTGCTCCAGTTGGAGGAAGTTAGGCCCTTGTTAAACCTGCTGGATCAAATGGCAATGGACTGTGCTCTTTGAGTAAGAGCTGCTGTCTTTGTCACTTAGTCTTCACAGCCCGCAGCAGAGCAGCAAGTAGAACCGGCAGCTCCAACAAGGCTGCATCAAGTTCTTGGTTTAACCATGCACCAAGAACTGGAAATGCAGAAAGGCAGGCAGCCCCCAGAGGGCCTTATTAATTCCTTCCAGGATGAATTTTCCCTGGGAGGGATGACTACAACTCTTGTCTACCAGCATTTGTGTTGAGGGACTTCAGAATCCCTGTCTCGGATCAGTTGTTCAGTCCAGTTAGAGAGAATTTGCTATGTCAGACTCTCAGCTAAGGCAGGAGCTGTCCTGCCCTGTCTCTGCACCGAAGAGAAATGTTTTCATTTAGGCTGTACGTCAGAGTCTCTCTAATTAGGTGTCCAGTCCTGGGAAGCGTGTGTCGGCCCTGTAGCAGTAGGTACTCTAGAAAACAGGCTTATTCATGCTTCCCACCCTCCATACCTACAACTCCTTTTCAACATCCACCTGCAGGTCAACTCATATTTTTAATCCTAGCCGAGGTTGTTGATTCTGAGTCTGGGGGTTATTTTTGTCAGTGAGGACGAGGAAGAGAAGAAATTTTACAAGTGAGGTCATCAGGTAATGGTGGGTCCTGACTATGAGAGATTTGAGGACCTGAGCCAATCCTGTAGGTTATATGGATAATTTAATAAAGACAAAGGGCAGGCCCATCTCTCTGAACACATTTGAGGGGAAAGCAAAGATGTAATGATAATGGGTGGTGAGGACTGTGGGTGCAGTTGTTAAGAGAACAAATCAAGTCCCGTGGGTAAAATCAGATGATTCAGGAAATAAGATCCATGAACTCCCAGTGTGGAGCATGTCTTTGAAATGAAGCCTGAAAAGTCTTGGTTTAGCAGGGACGACTCTTCGTATCCACTGAACTTGGCTGGACGTCATTCCTCCATCCCCGTCTTCCTGACTTCCTAGTCCTTCTCACAGGGTCAGGAGTATTAGGGTTCTTCCAGAGGTGCCTTGTGGACATGTGTGATATACAGGGACATGTTAAGCCAGAATGCAAGCGTCTAGACCCCACTTAGCCTAGTGGAGGGGCAGGGGTCCTGGAGCCAGGCAGACAGAGATGTAGCCACCCAGTTGAGGGAGAACCAGGACTGGTTAAAAAGAAGCCATGAACCCCTGAGTGAAACATTGGCAGTTCTTGTAAGTAAATCTAAAGCATTCATCCACTTTATTTTTAACACTTGCTATCTTGGTAAGCCTTCCTTTCATGTTTATATAGTAATTAATTGTATTTTTATTCTATATAAACTGTATATTAATTTTAAGCAAGACATGCCTAAACATTTACAGGCAGGATAAGACATTTGGCATTTTGCAACAGTTCATTTTCTTTTTTTTTTTCTTTTTTTTTTTTGTCTTTTCTTCATACTCACTGGTTATAGCAAGTTCATTTTCTTAATAACAGAGTTTTAATGAAGTTAATAGTCTTTCCACTTTAGATTGAAATTTTTGCTACATTCCAGCTACTGGATATAACCTATCTTCTTAGCACAGCTACACAAAACTCTATTTTAATTTAATTTTTGTATGTAATATTTATTCTACTCTGTTCTTACTGCAAAAGTATTGAATCTGTTAAAAGAGAAAGGCAATATTGCTACTAACAGTAGAGGTGTTTTCGGAGGTAAATGCAATATACTTATTGCATCAGACTCCAGTGGGATTTTATTTGGTTGGGTGATTTTTTTTTGGAGACAGAGTCTCATTCTGTCAGCCGGGCTAGAGTGCCATGGCTGGTGTCATCCTAGCTCACAGCAACCTCAAACTCCTGGGTTTAAGCGATCCTCCTGCCTCAGCTTCCCGAGTAGGTGGGACTACAGGCATGTGCCACCATGCCCGGCTAATTTTTCTCTATATATTTTTAGTTGTCCAGCTAATTTCTTTCTATTTTTAGGAGAAACGAGGGTCTCACTCTTGCTCAGGCTGGTCTCATACTCCTGACCTCAAGCGATCTTCCCACCTCGGCCTCCCAGAGTGCTAGGATTACAGGTGTGAGCCACCGCGCCCGGCCTATTTGGTTGTTTTAATGCTAGCCTTTTCCACATTAAATGCCTTTCCTGGGCATTTCCGGCCCATGAAACAAGGCATGATGGCACAGCATGTCTGTGTGATGCTATTGTCGGATTTTGCGCTTGCCTTCCTCACTGTGCCCCCAAGTTTGCTTACAGAGAAGCACGGGCTGTGTTAACAAGGCGTCTCACCTGCGGCAGATGCTGCAGCCTGATGTCTAACTTCTTGCACGTTGCACTATAGTATCCACAGGTAGTTTGTTTTCAAACAAAGAACAGATGTGCTTTTCTTTAAACAAGCAGTTAGTTGCGAGTAATGCTTAAAATAAATATCCATTGAACTAGGACAGGGGGTTAATATTAAATAATTGGCCTGCTGCCAGTGCTCCTTTGAATACAGGGTAGTGCTGCTTAAAGCAGGAACAACAAGGGTAGGCTGCTATTTTACATGATGCTACTCAATACCCTGAAAAAATATTGGTCTACTAAAGTAGGGAAAAATGTCAAATTAGTAGCTAGATTTTAAAACCCACCAGCTGAGGCCGGGCACGGGGGCTCACACCTGTAATCCTAGCACTCTGGGAGGCTGAGGCGGGCGGATCGTTTGAGCTCAGGCATTCCAGACCAGCCTGAGCAAGAGCGAGACCCTGTCTCTACTAAAAAAATAGAAAGAAATTAGCTGGACAACTAAAAATATATATATAGAAAAAATTAGCTGGGCATAGTGGCACATGCCTATAGTCCCAGCTACTCGGGAGGCTTAGGCAGGAGGATCGCTTGAGTCCAGGAGTTTGAGGTTGCTGTGAGCTAGGCTGACGCCACGGCACTCTAGCCCGGGCAACAGAGCGAGACTCTGTCTCAAAAAAAAAAAATAAATTAATAAATGAATGAATAAAACCCGCCAACTGAGTCAGAGGTGCAAGCTGGAAGCATGAAGTCAGGAGTCACGGTTGTAGAGGTGAGTAAAAGATGAGATTGGGTCAATTCCCTGGGATAGGTAAGAAAGCAGAGATCCAACCTTTGGGCCTCATGAGCAGTAAAGACAAAGGTAGCAAAGAAAAAGCGCTCAAAGAGAAAGAAAACAGCACAGAGCAGTAGTATAACAGGGCCCTACATTTAAAAGGTTATCTCAAATCTAAAATGTAACTAGTTTTAGCTGTCATAAGATTTTGGATCATATGAATCGGAACAACTGAACTCACTACCTAAATTACTCCATTTTAGGTGTTCCAAATGGCTGTTGGATGTGATATTTATAAATACATTACGGTTAAAGGGCAAGTATATTTCCATTTGACCTGTCTTATACGCTTTTGGTTTTAAGACAAATGGTGAACTCGACGATAATTACTAGTGATAATATTAGCCTAATGACGGACACATCCACAATGAAATCCAGAATTAAATTGACATTTATGTCCACTTTCAATTTTTGCCAAGTCAAACACATTCGCATCATACTAAAAAGGAAAAAAAAAAAAAAAAGCTCTTTCTGTATTGCCAGCATTTCTCTCCACCTTTCCTTTTAATAAGCCAGTTTCTATCTTTCATCATTTCATCAGCTCTTCAGCGTACAGCTCATTCCCAGAGAAATGAGAGGGAGAAACGCCGACCTCTGGTTTCCGCCCTACTCAAACCACTTGTAACTTCAGTTGCGTCGGAGGATTGCTACCCCCAGAGCAGAGGAGCCTCAGTTTCCTGCACCGTTTGCTATGGGAAATTTTTTAGAGCAAACCTAACAGAACCACCAGTGGTTCCTCCAGGGAATCCCACGGTGTGAATTTCATCGATCCTGCTATGGTTCACAGTGGAGCACACTGGATTTTGTGTCTTCCATCGGCCATGGCGCTCTGTCTTCTACATGGGAGAGACACGGGCCGCGTGTATATGTGCTAATCTGTGTAGCTGCGGTTAAATGTGTAATGGAGACAGCAATTTGTTGTGATTCCTCTCCTTTGGTTGGGAGTGGGGTTGCAGGGGGGGGGGAACATTAACTCTCATCTGAGTATTTGTGAAATGACTTGCTCTCATCCATTCCTCTGTCATACTGATCATCTTCTGATTATTACTGAATGTTAATAATCACTTGCTAGATCAATAATTACATATTTGCATCTCATTTAGCATTTGCTAAATTTGCATTTCCTAACACCTTGGCATTCATAATTCCTTTTCCAGGAAACACAAAAAGACTAACTGGGCTGGGCATGCTGGCTCACGCCTGTAATCCCAGCACTTTGGGAAGCGGAGATGGAAGGATCGCTTGAGCCTAGGAGTTCAGAACCAGCCTGGGCAACACAGCTAGACACCCTCTCAAAAAAAAAAAAAAAAGAAAGAAAGTGTGCGTGTGTGTGTGTGTGTGTGAGAAAAGCCGGGCATTGTGGTGCACACCTGCAGTCCCAGCTACTCGGACGGCTGAGGAGGCAAGAGGATCACTGGAGCCCAGGAATTTGAGTTTACAATGAGCTATGCTCATGCCACTGCACTCCAGCCTGGGTACAAAGCAAAATCCTGTCTAAAAAAAAAAAAAAAATGTATATAGCCTGTACCTCCCATTATCCTATTTCTAGGATTATTTACATCTTTGCTCCTGAGAATTTGGCCTGTGGAGCAGCAATGGCATCATCTGGGAACTTGTTATAACCACAGAATCTCAGGCCTCATCCCACACCTGCTGAGTCAGATTCTGCATTTTTTAAAAATTTCCAGGAGATTAGTAGGGGCATTAATGTTTGAGGACGTCTGCTGTAAGCAACATGTTGCCAAAACCAATTCCCAGCACCACTGCATGCAGAATTCCTTCCAGTGTGGGAGACAAAGCAGCTTGAACCAACCTATTTCTGGGAGGCTCCAGATAGTAATTGTCAAGCTTAGCTGCTCATCAGAATCACCTGGAGAGCATGTTTAAAAAACACAGATTTCAAGACCTTACCGTGGGCCTCTTAGTCAATAACCCATTGCTCTGGAACTCTAAAAACAGCTTTAATATCTTGGACTCAGGTTGCAAGGGGCCCGTGATTTTCATAGTCACCAAGGGAGACCTGGAACAGTGTGGGGTCCATGGCCCTTCAGAAGAGTTGTTGATGAAGGAGAGCTGTCATCTCTTGGGATCCAATTTGGGTTCAGAGTGGGGGATGGTCTAGACCTCTAATATCAATCTAGAAATGATGGTGACTAGGGTTCCTTCTAAGTTACGCTGGAAGCAGCAAGCTAAAGTGGTGAACTGGATAACTTTAACTGAAAACTGTGTAATTTCATAGATCATTATATCCTCTGTCTGTATGAACCCTAACTAGAAATTACATGAATCCTTAACCTGCACCACTGAGTTTCTAGTAGCAACTAGAAATCTTGTTTTTTTTTTAAAAAAAGTTTATGTGGAATAAAACAGTCCAAAGAAATTTGTCTTTATTTTGATAGATTTTCTGTGAATTTTTATGTGTGTGTGTGTGTGTGTGTGTGTGTGTGTGTTTTAGAACGGTGACTTTTTAAAAATTGTGATGAAATTCACACAACATAAAGTTACCATTTTAAAGTGTACAATTCAGTGGCATGAAGGACCTTCACAATATTGTGCCTCTAGCACCACTATCTAGTTCCAAAGTATTTCTTCTTCTTCTTTTTAATTTAATTTTTTTTTTTTTTAAACAGAGACGGGGGTCTTACTCTTGCCCAGGCTGGTCTCGAACTCCTGAGCTCAAGTGATCCTCCCACCTCAGCCTCCCAGAGTGCTAGATTTACAGGTGTGAGCCACCACGCCCAGCCTAGTTCTAAAGTATTTTCATCACCCCAAAAGGAAACTCTGTACCCAGTAAGCAGTCACTCCTCATACTCGCTTTCCACGAACCACTGGCAACCATTAATCTACTGTCTCTACGGATTTGCCTATTCTGGATATTTCATATAAATGGAATCATGTAATATATGACCGTTTGTGTCTGGCTTCTTTCACTTAGCACGTTTTTGAGGTTCACCTGTGCTGTGGCATCAGTGCTTCATTCCCTTTTATGGTTGAGTAATATTTCATTGTATGGATAAACCATATTTTGTTTATCCATTCATCAGTTCATGAATATTTGGGATGTTTCTGCCTTTTGGCTTTTGTGAACAGAGCAGCTATGAATATCTGTGTACAAGTTTTTGTTTGAACACCTGTCTTCACTTATTGTGAGTATGTACCTCGAAGTGGAATTGCTGAGTCATGTGGTCATCCTCTGTTTACCTTGTTGAGGAGCCACCACACTGTTCTCCGCAGCAGTGTGACATTTTACATTACCACCAGCCATGTATGCGCGTTCCAGTTTCTCCACATCCTTGCCAACATTCGTTGCTTTCTGTTTGGGTTTTTTTTGTTGTTGTTGTTGTTGTTTGTGTTTTTGTTTTTTAAATTGACAGATAAAATTGCATGTGTTTGCAGTGTGCAACATGATGTTTTAAAATACATTGTGGAATGACTAATTCTAGCTAATCAACATATGCATTACCTCACATTGTTATCTTTTTTGTGGTGAGAACACTTTACATCCACTCTTGTAGCATTTTTCAAGAATGCAATATATTATTAACTATAGTCATTATGTCATAGGATAGATCTCTTGAATGTCTTCCTTCTAACTGAAATTTTGTATCTTTTGAGCATCCTCTCCCTGCCCACCCCCCACTTTTCTATGAATTTTTAATAAACATGTATCAAATATAAGAGGTAAATCAGCAGATTTCAAATTCTGGTGTTTTCTGAACCATTTGTGGAATTGATTTTTTTTTTTTTTAAATAGAAATGCTGGGGCCACACACTAACCCTGGAGATTCCAATTCAGTAAATGATGATTCTGTGATGCTCTCCAGTTGGAGAATCACTTTGTTAAATGATTAAATGTTTTTGTAAATATATAAGGAATGATACTACAAATTTATTATGTTTTATGTTTTGTAGATTTAGTAAAAAAGGATGTCTTCAACACGATTTTACTTACGTGATTGAAAAGTAAGAAAACTTTTTAACATAAGACTGAGTTTTATATTAATGTAGTACCAATAATTTACAATCGTTACTCATTCATTGAATTCCTGTTAGCATCCTTGTGTCTGGCTTGACACTGTGCAGTCAGTTTTAGCATTAAGCAAAATGCATAGACACTATAACTAACTTTTCTGAAACATGCAAGAGAAAGAGAGAGCCCTAGTCTCCTCCTTCAATTTAATTGGATAAACAAAGTAAGCCTCATTTACACATGTGTAGCCTCAAATCCTATATTATTCCCTCTCATTTAAGGAAGAAACACAAGAATTTTTTTCCCTACATAATTCTTCACAAATTCTGCATGACTATAGTTAAGCTAGTTAGAAGTTATACATTTACCAGGAAAGTCCCGACATCAAATATTCTACTAACTCATCTTTTTCTGTATTTTATATTTAATCTTATACACATTTATTTTTAATAGTGCAATTTGTTAACGATATCACTAAACAAAATCTGACTTTTACTTTTGTAAGATAAAGATCTTTCTAAAAAAAATTTAAAATATTAGGCTGTCAAAGGTATAGAAGTCCACATCTGAAATATTTACATGAGCCTTTGAAAAGCTAAGAAATTGTCTAATTCCATTTAATTAAACAGAATTTATTTATTCCAATTAAATTATTTATTCTAATTAAAGCATGTTTAACCACTAGGCGTATCCCTTACGTGATTTCATTAAACTTTAAGGCAGGGTGGAGGGATGGAAGAGCCTAGATGTTCCAGACTGCGATGCTTGGTGGAGTCAGTAGGTGACAGAGAAGGGGTGAGAAGAAAACGTTTAATAGTTGGTGAGGGCACCACCTTTCATTGTCTGTGTGGTAGCTGGGCCTCGAGGGTAATAATATGAGACAGACTCTATCCTCGATGGCAGGAATTTCTTGAGTCTGTCCCCTGAAGCATGATGAGACATACGGAGTTTGTGGCTGGTAACAGTGACTCGAATTTGAGGACTGACAAGACAGGAAACATGTGAGGGAATAATATGAAGGGAATACGTGAAGGAATAAACCCGGGAGTTCATGAAGGGGAAGGATTCCATCATAGTGAGAAATCTAAAGTATGCATCTATTGTTACTGACTCTGGAAGGATCTTATTCTTTCATCTGTTAATATTCTGGAAAGAACTGCATTGGAATAGCACAGTGAACCTGGGCTTTATGATCACGCATCCTTCTTGGTAGGAAAGCAAGGTTTGTAGCCTTGAACAATTTCTGAGAATGGTTCCATATCTACGAACGGAGGACAATAATTCACACCGTGTCGGTTGTTGTAAGAATGCATTACTACGTATGGAAATAGGTGTAGAAAGAAAGTGCCTGAAACATAGTCAGCGCTCAGTATTTTATACTTATGTTTATCTATTTGACTTTGGTGATACTTCCTTACCTAGACAAAGTCATCGTTCTAGTTTTTAAGTTTGAAAAGAGGAAAGAGACATAAATAATGAATATCGGTTTTTTTTAATAATTAATATCTTTTTTACAGGTCATATCTGAGGCACCGACCATCTCAAAACTTGGTAAGAAGATTACAATTTTTAGCTTCTGAGGCTGGGCACTAAAGAAAAAAAAATTTTAACAGAAAATTATAATTTTGTTAATAGACCAAATATATAAAATAACTAAAGCACTTTTCCTTTTCTAGAAAGTAAGGTATGATTGGGAAGAATATGGCTGCCCGTTAAAACTTCAGTTCACAGAAAAGTTTCAACCTGTGATTCAACTGTAAGTATATTCTCATCAAAATTTTCAACTTATTTTAAAAGTTTCAAGATAAAAGCATTAATTAATCATGCATTTATTAATAAATTTTTGAGGACTTAAGATGTTGGTTTTCAGTGCTAGTTATACCAAGTTGGGCAACCCTGGTCTTTACATGTTGGAGGAGGTTGCAATTTAACAGCTGAGACTCAAATGGGTGAGAGAGCTGAGAGCCTTCTCAGGCCTGCTGGAAACATCTGAGCTCTTCCTTAACCCTCTCCAAATCTCTCCCAGAACTCTGCCTATTTGCTAAGAACTATCTTCCCCAAGTGACACGATTTTTCTTTCTCTGTGCCAATAATAAATGAAAGCTTGTAAGGAAAAAAACTAGATTGCTGATACGTACATTAAGGAGATCCAAAAATAACATCCCTGACCTAATTCTTATAAACATTTCGTAACAATAATATGAATAAAATGCTAATAGGAAGACTTTTCCAAGTAATTTTATATTTGTTTGCTTTCCTCTGTGACTTTTTAATTCTTGGATTATGGTTATAAAAGTAACAGGGCTCATCACAAAATTTAAAATATAGAAAAAATATAAGTGATAAATGACCCATGTTTCTAAATGTTTTGCTATTATCTTATAAAATATCTGTTTATGTACATATTCAGACACTGGTCCGGTTATGCCATTAGGATAAATTACTGGAAGCAAAATTTAGGTGCTAATTAATTAATTAGCTTTGAGAATCAGGCAGACTTCAATTAATTAAGCTTTGAGAATCAGTGGCAGGGGTGGCTGTTGGGAAATTCGTCTGTAGCCTGGGCCTCCGGATTGCAATAAATGCCTTACCTCTATAGGGAGTGGCTCAGGAACAGCTGGACAGAATTTTTCACCATCAAATGCGCGGAAGAGTGAAGCAAGTCCTGGGAGTGTGATCCAGCTGGGAACGTAAGTCCCACGATCCCAGGTGGATCACGGTCCCAGGACTTCGCATTTGATGATGAATGTATTTTTGTCCTGTCCCCAACTAGAATTTGTGCCACAGAAACCACCCCAGAGGAGACAATGAAACGCAATTGTTCTGTTACCACGCAGGGAGTTCAAGAGCAAGTATGAAGGGTGTTTTAAGGGTATCCAGGATCTGTTTAGATCAGGTGTGGTAAGACATACAGACACAGAAATGACTGTCATGAAGGAGGAAGTTTATTATACATACAGATCCCTAGAAACCGGAGGTAAGGCCATGCCACACAGGGCCACATGGGGAAACACCGGGGTCGGGCAGAGGCAGAGGGAGTGAGGGGGAAAGTGTGGGTAAGATGCCTTTTGTAGTTTAAGAATAGGCAAGGTAGGATAAGTAGGTTTGGTGTTGGCTCGTTTGAATAATTTCAGGGGGCTCTGGGGAATAGGAGCTATCCCTAGTTGTCTGCAATCTGGTTCTGGGGTGATTAGGGCAGATGGATAGCAGCCCAGACTATGAGAGCCCATAAAGGAGGTGGCTGGGGGTGTGGGCTCTGGACTGGTGGGTTTCCATGGGAAAGGGGCTCCTGGAAGAGCTGCTTACTATCTCTAGGAATTGGCTAACCCAGGCAGTCCTTCTAGGGTCAGCAAGGCCCCAGACGTTAAAGCATCGAAATGCAGAAAATAAAAGACATGGTTAATACAGTGGGCTCTCCACAAGGATTGTGTCTAGTGGATTTGTAGATCAACAGAGAGTTCTCTCCTTCCCAGTGTCAAAAGTGAAACTGCCATAGTGGAGAAATTACAAATTGTAGGGAAGAGTTGCCAACTAGTGACATTTCTGAATTTCTCAGGTTTAATTAGTATCATATTTTACATTAATGAACATTAATGAAAATAAAGTATGCCTACATAGATTGTATTTTTGTCCTATATTTTCAATGAAATAAATAAAACATTACCAAAGATGATTATAAGCCCAGCAATTATGAGTCATGCAATTTTTCCTTATTGCCACTAGATGGCACTGTAGCTTACTTCTCTTGTGAGAGTTGAGGAAGATGCCAGTTCAGTTCAATTAAGATGTTTTTGTTTTTAAGTAAAACGTACGGGTTGTAAGTACTTCTTAATAATTCAAGAATTCAAGAATCTGATGACTTTTGGAAGATGCAATAAAACATCCTGCTTCTTCCAAAGCTGCTAGAATTAGAGTTTTGCTAAAAGCTTGACCCAATCTCTGAAACTATATACAAAAATGTGTGCGTGCCCACACACAGGTGTATTTTTCTGTGCAGAGCTCTCATTTGAATTTTAGAATTCCCTGTGACCCTCCTCCGCCACCAAGAAAGAAGTAAAGCACTAATAACCCAATGCCTACCTAGTCATGCCTATGTGAGAACTCACCTTCTGAGTCCATCTCTTTATGATTTCTCCAAACTAATTAGGATGGAAATAAAATAACTTCTCAGATATCACTTTTTGACATTTAAAATTTTTGTACCCAATTTGTGAGACTGGGACAATAACAGCTTCTTATAACCAGGGTTAGACGGTAGCAAGCAGTAGGAGACCTAAAAGCCAGATACAACTACTACAAGGGGAAGCAGAGATCTGGGCAGTGACAAACAAGACACTGTAAAGAGCCTATTGTTTTTTTTACGAATAGACACAGAGCTGTGAAACAAGAAATTATATCAGAAAGTGGGGCAACAGTCGAAAAGTCAGCAGCCTAGAGCCAAGTGCCTGAGACCAAGGTCTCCAATGAGAATTTCCTCCCAAGAGGTGTGGGGGACACTTTCCTTCAGAAATAAGGGTAGTAACTGATGGAAAAGGAAGATACGTAACCAGTTTTACAGTCACAAGTTCTGGTGTGCAAAGGTATGACTTTATCAATCACTGAACTTTAGTTTGGGTCTCAAGTCCCTATTTTCATATGGTAGCAGGAAAAAAATAATCTTATATGAAGTACCACATGTGTTTTAAAACCCACTGAGTTTGATTGAGGTAAATCGTCTAAGCTCAGTGGGACTTACGTATCCAGTCCCAGGATCATGGGAGGGGTATTGTGTCCATGTTGCACTCTTTGCCGTTGGTAGAAGTCACCTTCCATTCTGGGAGCAAGGGCTGTGCATGACTGTCGCCCCAGCAACACTACTGCTTCTCAGCCCCGCCTCGACTTACCAAAGCTGCTGCTCCTTTGAGACTCAGCCACATCTTCCAGCCCGTTCCTCCCAGGGGACCTGCCAGCATCTCAGTTCTCACTGTGGTGATTCAGTGATCTCACTCTCTAGTACATGAGAAGCAACCAGTGAATACTTGTTGATCAAATGACAGCTTTCTCCATTCATGACATCCTTCCGTCTTTCTCCTGGCTAACGTCCAGAACAGCAGGGCTCAGGCTACCCTCCCCTTATCAATCTATGGTCCCTATCAAAGTGCAGAGAACGTACGGTTCCAACTGTTAAAAAAGCGAACATTTTCTACTTTGTTACTATTAGGTATTTAGTGCACCTATTCTGACACCTGTTATTTCATTCAGCTGTCAAAATTAGACCATACAGTAGGCACTATTCTTATTTGACAGATCAGCAAAATGAGACGTCCCCAGAGTCACAAAGCTATTTAGTGACAAAGACAAGATTTAAACTTAAGCCCATTTAACTCAAAAGCTGAACTCTCAACCCCTCTATTTTACACGAAACTATTATTTTTGTGATTGTTGTTTCTTTCAGATTCAATGATGACGGCTTTATTGAAGATGTCAAAGTGAATTTCATAGTGTGGGAAATACATGGCAGGGATGACTATAGCTTTAATACTACCATGAAGCAGGTAAGACGTCTTTGAATCTAACAGAATTTAGCATGCTGTTAGACATGTCTTTCAAATTTAAAACTATATACAAATGATCTAAAGAAAATAGAACCAGGCAGCAGTGGGTAGAAAAAACATGTTTTTTCTATATTAAATTGTTAATATAGAAACCTCTATATTACATTCTATGACTACTAAAATTCATTTATGAAAAAAGAAGCCACATAATACAGCCGTAAAGGAGACAGAAAAAATAAAATGTTTATAGTAGGATGATGCAATTATATATGAATATTTTCTTTTCCCTCCAAACTGTATTTAATATTTGATTATTTATGAGTCTGCCTTTGGCCTTAGGACATTTACTACACGTGTGCTAAATCAAATGGACATGCATTAGGCTTCCATTGACAAATACTGAATATAGACAATCCACAGATGAGTGGAATGCCTGAAAAAGAAAAACAAAGCAAAGGAATGAAACCAATACTAACACTTTAATTCAACAAAACATCCCCTCCTAAAAAAGATTTTGAAAGAATATACCATGTACTTGAGAATATCAAACCAGAACAACTAACCCAATCAGGCATCTAGGCAAAGACGCAAGCAGTATATAAGGGAAATAAAATTAGATTATCATCACAGAGAGTATCATATTCAATAGTGAAAGTCTTAAAGCTTTTCTCTTCTTTGAGACAAGGTCTCGCTCTGTTGCCCAGGCTCGAGTGCAGTGGCCTCATCATAGCTCACTGCAACCTCGAACTCCTGGCTTCAAGCAAACCTCCCACCTCAGCCTCCCAAAGTGCTAGGATTACAGGCGGGAGCCATCGTGTCTAGCTGAAATTATCTTTTTTTGTTGTTGTTGTTATGAACTATACTATGGGGTAACCAAATAGTAGATGAGGGGAAGCATCTCTTTATAAAATTATTCCAGTTGATAAATGAAAAGGAAATGATAAAATTGGAACATCCCATTTTACAACCCCAGTGAACTAATTGGATATAGACATTGAGCATCAATAGCTGGTAACGTCACTAAGAGAAAATCAGAGATTAACGCACATCCTGATCAAAGACTGCACCACCACCAAAGTCTTGCCAAGGAAGGACAGCTGCCACGTGGGCCCTGGGTGCAGAGGACTGACCAGACCCAGGTTCATTCCCTGCGTCATCAGACACAACTCACCAAAGTTTCTTGTGTTACAAGAAAAAAAAAAAAATAGAAAACTCTAAACCCAGATGATTTTCCTGAAGTCTACCAAACATTTAAGGAAAATTTTTCTTTGGCCTTGTAAAAACTCTTCCAAAGAATTGAGTGGGCGGAAGGTGGGACTTCCCAACTCATTTTGTGACTCTTAAAGACCTTAAAAGAGAAGAAAAATTATAAACATAGATTCTGAACAAAATATTAACAAATCAAATGCAGCAATATATTAAAGAATAATACATCCAGACCAAGTTTTATTTCATGAATGAAGAGTTGGTATATTTTTTGAAAATCGAAGTAATTCACTATATTAACAGAATAAAGAAGAAAAGGCATAAGATTATTGTAATAGTTGAGGAATAGTTATTTGACTAAAAATTTATCACTTACACATAACATGTAAAAAACAAATCTTAGAAAATTATAAATAAATAGTAACTTCTTTAACCTAATAAAATATAAACAGAAAAAAATTACAGCAAATGTAGTTAATGGTGAGAATTAGAAAACCTTGCCTCGGAAACCAGGAACAAAACAAGGGGTGGCTATTATCACAACTTCTATACAACGTTGTTTCTGAAGATCTTTGTAATAAGGCAAAAAATAAATAAAAGATATAAGGATGGGAAAGGAAGAAATAAAACTCATATTCACAGGAGACGCAACTGTTCATGTGAAACAATTAGAATTAATAAGTGAGTTTATCAAGTTCCCTTGATACGAGGTCCACATACAAAAGTTAATTGTCCCCTGTATAACAGCAAACATTTAAATAATGAAATTTTTAAAAACATAAGATTTTCAAAGGCATCAAAATATATTAAGTACTGAGGAATAAATTGATGTGAAAACTTCTACATAGCCACATATATGCAATCTTTTGACAGAATGGTTGTTTAAATGAAGCACAGACCTGGAAGTCAATGATTAAGCTGAACAAGCACCTCCCGTTAGAAGAAGTCTGGGGACCTCAGGTAAGAAAAACATTACCTTGCAAATTCAGAAATCTGGGCAATAACTGATGGAGAAGGAAGATACATAACCAATTTTGCAGTCACAATCTCTGGTATGAAAAGGTGACTTCAGCTTGCAAATGCTTTATTTCAAATAATGAATTTGGTATTAACAAAAACTTGATGAAAACGCTTTGGATTTACATCTGTTTTGTTAAATCAAAACCGATTTTTCTATTGAATTATATTATAGTATTTCAAAATGCTTCACCTTAATTTCTGTTTCATCTTCCGTTGATTCACGTAAGCTCCATGAGGGATGGGAATTTTGTTTGTTTTTGTTCACTGCTATATCTCCAGCATCTAACCCATTCTAGGTGCTCAGTAAATATTTGTGGAACTAATTAATTAATTGTAGATTATGTACCTGTTATAAACAGTACCATTCCACTGCTTAAAAATCATAAGGAATTAAACTAGTAGTGAAATCGGTTAAAACAAAACTTAACCTGCTGACTTTTTGTTGAAGGGCATCCACGGGTCTGGAGTTGGGGATAGGGTAAATATACTCTACATCCCAAAATCTTACAGAGGGCACCTCAATGCCTAAGATTCTGCCAAAATAACATACTCCAAAAGAGCAATGAGCCAGGTGGGCAATGAACAGTCATGGAGCTTGCCTCCATCAGCGTGATACAGCACAGTGGTTCTCAACCCTTAGCACATATCAGAATCACCAGGAGGGCCTGTTAGATTGCTGAGTCCCATCCCCAGAGTTTCGGATTCAGCACATCTGGGGTTGGGCCCCCAAATTTGCATTTCTATCAAGTTCCCAGGTGATACCGCTGATGTAGGAACTATATCTAAGAATCATTGAAATAATGGCTTACATTCTAGAAACATTCTGGAGTGCCATGCCAGTGCCTAGATGTTCAATACTACTGTATTAGAAACACAAAGCTCACCGCCAAAAAGGTAAATTCAGTCTGGACTCTGAATATCATAGAAAGCAGGTACCCGCAACGACTAGTTACATCCTAGCGAATCAGGCTACTCTCACTGAAGGGTGTCACTGTATATTAACTCAGCATGGCCATCAGGGGTGCTTTCTTCCTGAAATGCACACGGGAAATGAAACAGACTTCCAGTTCTTGGAGCTGCGCTGATTGCTACATAGTCCTTCTGATTCTACAAGGATGAATGACACTTGCATAAAAGATCTGGGGAGTAGCTCTAGAGACTATAAATTCTCAGGGAAAAAAACTGAAGGATTCCTAAGCAAAAGTGGCATTTTCACAGGCTCTTCCAAGTTGATGTTGGAGATTGAGAGGGAAAGGCAGAAAATGGGGCCCAAGCGGTGGGCTACATACATATAACACAGGATGGGGTTTGAGTTTCTGGATCTGGCTGAAAATACTAGACTGAGAAGTCCTTGGCTACTGATACTTGTGGTTAGCAGAATATAAATGGTAGGGATTATATTATGTAAATTAAGCATTATATCCTTCTCCTCATCTTGGTGGTCTAACTTCAGTTTGTAACACATTGCATTTTTACCTGAAATGCCTTGTAGCCTAAAATTTTATGACTCCAGACAATTCTCCTTCAACCTGGCTGGGGCACTGCCACTGTGATGAATTATCTTGAAACATTACTCCCATTGTTGCATCCCTCATTGTTAATTCAAATTCCTGGAAGTGGCCGGGCGCGGTGGCTCACGCCTGTCATCCCAGCACTCTGGGAGGCCGAGGCGGGTGGATCGCTCAAGGTCAGGAGTTCGAGACCAGCCTGAGCAAGAGCAAGACCCCGTCTCTACTAAAAATAGAAAGAAATTATATGGACAACTAAAATATATATAGAAAAAATTAGCCGGGCATGGTGGCGCGTGCCTGTAGTCCCAGCTACTCGGGAGGCTGAGGCAGTAGGATAGCTTGAGCCCAGGAGTTTGAGGTTGCTGTGAGCTAGGCTGACGCCATGGCACTCACTCTAGCCCGGGCAACAAAGTGAGACTCTGTCTCAAAAAAAAAAAAAAAAAAAAAAACAAATTCCTGGAAGAGAACTTTGATTGATAGAATTCAGATTATGAGCTGCCCCTACCAGGGCCCACCTATATCCCAGTGTAGGGAGCAAAAGAATCTGTGCCTATCAGCCTCTGTAATGAAAGGTGAGGACTTGGAACTACCCTCCCACTCTGATGATACCCAAAAGGAATCAAGGTTCTATTGAAAATGTTAATGGACTCTGGGTAGACCAAAAAACAAGGCAAGTATCTACAAACACTGCTCTCAGGAAGAGGTGATGCTGGAATTCTCATTTAATTAAAAGTATACTTCTAACTACAGACCTTGATGACAATTTCATCTCCTAGGAGAAATGAGGAATACAGTCATGCATTGCTTAACGATGGTGATGTGTTCTAAGAAATGCTTTGTTAGGCAATTTTGTCATTGTGCAAACATCATACAGTATACTTATACAAACCTAGACAGTACAGCCTATTGCTCCTAGGCTATGAACATGTACAGCATGTTACTGTACTGAATAGTGTAAGGAAATAGTAACACAGTTGTAAGTATTTATGCAATAGGAATTTTTCAGCTCCATTGTAATCTTATGGGACCACTATCATATATATGATCTGTCATTGACTGGAAAATCATTATGCAGTGCATGACTGCTATTGATTATTGGAATGGAAGTAACAGTAAGTGGGATATGTCCATATCCTCATATTTCATGATATCCAGGGAATCAAAGACAAGTGTAATCAGAATTGTACTTCACATCTGAATAAAGCAGTTTTGAAAAATTTCAGAGAAAACTCTGGGTGGTATGGTCAATAGAAAGGCCTGCAGAGAAGCTAGAGAATGGTTGCCTAGCATACCAAATGGCCTGACCAAATGAGGAGTGGATCAGAAATAATACTGTCATAAGCCTATACTCTCAGCTACCAAAGAGGCTGAGGCAGGAGGACTGCTTGAGCCCAGGAGGTCATGGCTGCAGTGAGCTATGATCGCTTCGCTGCACTCCAGCCTGAGCAACAGAGCGAGACCCTGACTCAAAAAAAAGAAATAGAACTCTCAGTAAGTTTTTTATTTGGGTGGATAAAGCTAACCCAAGACACCTATTATCAGGTCATTCAACTTAGGTACAGAGAAAGATGGAGATACAGAGAGTGCACCTGGATCACAAATATTAAAAAAAAAAAAACAAAAAAAACCCTAACTTTAACAACGTGTCAAATTAAGGCTCAACATTAATTCAACAAATGTATGTTGACCACCTACTGTTTGCCAGAATGGGGATACAACAATAAACAGTAAGCTTTGTTCTGGAGCTTATCATTGTCACCATCTAATCATGATAATATTTTTTTCCCATGGGGTTAAAGGGTCTCTTCTGTACCTTTGAAACTATACAAGAGCTGATTGATCCTAAGGTTCTGTTGACTGGGAAGTTATTCATGGAAGAGATAGATATACTTCAAGGTAGAAAAAAGAAAAATACCATTGTCTTAGTCTGTTTCATGCTGCTATAATAGAATACTTGAGACTGAGTAATTTATAATGAACAGAAGCTTATTAGCTCATGATTCTGGAGGCTGGGAAGTCCAAAATTGAGGCACTGGCATCTGGTGAGGGCCTTCTTGCTGCATCACCTCATCTTGCCAAAAGACAAGAAAGGGTGAGGGCAAGGGCAAGGGCCAGCAAGAGAGGCTGAACTCATCCTTTTATAAGGAACCCACGTGATTAATCCATGCATGAGGATGATGCCCCTATGACCCAAAGAGCTAATGGGATCCATTTTTTCCCACCTCCCAACACCTTCACATTGGAGATCAAGTTTCCAACACATGAACTTTGAGGGACACATTCAAACCATAGCAAATAGGAAGGATGTAGATAGATGAAAGCTCAGACACATCCAAAGTAACCGCCTCACAAGGCTTCTTGTTTCCTTCAAAGGAGGAGCTTCTAGTGAGCAGAAGTGGTAGAGGGGGAGTCCTTTAAGTAGAGTTTGAAAGCAAATATGGGCCTTAAAGAACCCAGAAGCAATGCTATGTAATAGTAGGGTCAGATATCTGCAAGTTTTAACAATATTTTATTTCATTTTCTTAGTTTTAATATAGTGACTTTAAAAAATATATAGGCTTGTTTCATCTGGGCATTTTAAAAAGGGAACAGGAGAGAGTTTGTATCTTGAGGCCCACAGAGAGACACAGTAGTGGTGTGGAGGTAAATAAAAGTCCTAGGGGAAGATAAAAACCTAAGGATATACCATCTTGACTGTTATGTCCATACCTTATGATCAAAATAGTTTCTGTCCCCAGTTAAGCAGTTTTGGAGGACTTTATGCTTTAGGAAAATAATATACTGAAATACCCCTGACATCCTAATTTGTTAATAAATACAACATTTGCTGTCACTAAGCTTCACTTTTTACCAAACTTTTACCCAGTATAGCCTCTAAAAATGCTATAGAACACTGCAATGATAGAATAGATGAAATAGCCATTACCTTCAAATAATTTTTCAAGACAAATATATGAGATTATAATTTTGTTTATTAAAGTCAGAAAATGACTTTAAGGTTCTTGTCTTTGTCTCTTGTTCAGAACTATAGACACTGTTTTTCTTATGCTATTGGAAAACCAGGAGACTTAACACAACCATATGAGATTATCAACAGTTCTAATAATAACCATATATTTTGGCCCCTCGGCCATTCTGGAATGTATGTGTTTCGTGTGAAGATCCTGGATCCAAACTACAGGTGAGCGTAAATGTTTTATTATAGTAGTTTTAGCATTAGTTCCTCAAAATTAAATTTTTATTTTTTTAAATTTAATTTGATGCCACCTGGATGTCTAATTCTTGTTATTCTTGTTATTTACATATTTGCCTTTTCAATTCGTAGCGATCACACTAAACATTCAAGGGGGGCAGAAGATTTTATGTTAAATGCTAATTAACCAATTTGCAATTACATTCTGAATACTTTACTATATTCAATTGCCATGATAGATCCAAATATAAACACAATCTCAACCTTCTGGGTACTTATAATTAAGCTGCTTGGAAAAGGAGGATTGAGGGGGGACACACACAAAACAACAAAGGTTAAATCAGAGCAAATACGTGAGATATTTTTCAGATATAATCATTATTATTATTATTTTTTTTTTTTTGAGACAGAGTCTCACTCTGTTGCCCGGACTAGAGCACCGTGGCATCACCCTAGCTCACCACAACCTCAAACTCCTGGGCTCAAGCGACCCTTCTGCCTTAGCCTCCCGAGTAGCTGGGACTACAGGCATGCGCCACCATGCTTGGCTAATTTTTTCTATATATATTTTTAACTGTCCGTATAATTTCTTTCTATTTTTAGTAGAGACGGGGTCTCGCTCTTGCTCAGGCTGGTCTTGAACTCCTGAGCTCAAACAATCTGCCCACCTCAGCCTCCCAGAGTACTGGGATTACAGGCATGAGCCACTGCGCCCGGCCCATTAGTATTATTGATAAGGGGAAAGCTGAAAATTAGTTCAAATATATGACAGCAAGGTAGAAGACAGGTACAGATATTATATTCTGAATATCTGTATGTGGTCATGAGGCTATAGTTGGTAGTTTTCACTTTCTCCATTTCCCAACCTATATTCCCTATGTCTTTAGCCAGCACTTCAGGTTTGTTTCCCAGCAGAATGACCTTAATTTTCATTCCTAAGGAATCTGAGCTCTTAGCAAGTGAAATCCCACTCTCAGGTGTATCACTTTGATGCTCAGACTCACGTATTCTGGCTGTGGGAGAAACACCAGCGACTAAGTTTATGACTCAGAGTATCTACCTCATTCTAAGGAGAATTCTCCAACCTCACAGGTGACCTTTTCTGCTAGCTTTAGAGCTTTTATTGCTATATAATTTATCATCCAAACCAGAACACTTCTGAGAGTAAATGAAACTTTATTAATATTTACACCAGAACAACAGGTGTCCTAGGTAACCGTAATAATAAGTAGAATCTTTGAAAATCCATGCTACTATTCTATGAAACCAATGAACTCCATGAGTATCAGCCCTGTGCCTTCTTTTGCTATAAAATTGAGTTATTTGGTTAGAAGCAATATTATGTGGGATAACATGACAATATATATGACATTTAGTGTGTCCATGTATGGTGTTGGCAGGGAAAAGCTATACAGAAAAGGCAAATTCAAATGCCAGACATGTCACAGGAAGAATAAATCACCGTCCCTTCTATGATATAGTCAATCTGGCAGCCGGTAGCTATCTGATACCACTGGATTATCTACCTATGGAAGCTTTATGGTCCGTTGCTGCTGCTGGCAAATACAGGCACACCTTGGATATACTGCTGGTTCAATTCCAGACCACCACAATAAAGTGAATGTGGCAATAAAACAAATCACGCAAATATTTTTGTTCCCCAGTGCGTATAAACATTATGTATATACTATACTGTAGACTGTTAAGTGCGCCATAGCATTATGTCTAAAAAAACAGGCCGGGCATGGTGGCTCACGCCTGCAATTCTAGAACTGTGGGAGGCTGAAGCAGGAGGATCGCTTGAGCTTAGGAGTTTGAGATCAGCCTGAGCAGGAATGAAGACCCTGTCTCTACCAAAAATAGAAAAATTAGCTGGGCATGGTGGTGCGCGCCTGTAGTCCCAGCTACTCGGGAGGCTGAGACAGGAGGATGGCTTGAGCCCAGGAGTTTGAGGTTGCAGTGAGCTAGGCTGATGCCACGGCACTCTAGCCCGGGTGACAGAGCAAGACTCTGTTTCAAAAAATACAAAATAAAAAAATAAAAATGTACATATCTAATTTAAAAATGCTTTATTGCTAAAAAATGCTAACAATCCTATGAACCTTTGTTGAGTCATAATCTCTTTGCTCGTGGAGAATCTTGCCTTGATGTTGGTGGCTGCTGACTGATCAGGGGGGTGGCTGCTGAAGGCTGGGTGGCCGCGGCAATTTCTTAAAATAAGACAACAATGAAGTTTGCTGTATCGATGGACTCTTCATTTCATGAAAGATTTCTCTGCAGTGTGCAATGCTGTTTGATAGCATTTTACCCACAGTAGAACTTCTTTCAAAATCGAAGTCAATCCTGTGAAACCCTGCTGCTGCTTTATCAACTAAGTTTATGCAATATTCTAAGTCCTCTGTCATTTCAGGGATATTCACAGCAACTTCACCAATAGATTCCATCTCAAGAAACCACTTTCTTTTGCTCATCCCTAAGAAGCAATTCCTCATCTGTTCAAGTTTTATCACGAGATTACAGCAATTCAGTCTCATCTTCAGGTTCCACTTCTAATTCTACTTTATTTTACTTTTCTTGCTGTTTCCACCACATCTGCAGCTACTTCCTCCACTGAAGTCTTGAACTCCTAAAAGTCATCCATGAGGGTTGGAATCAATTTCTTCCAAACTCCTGTCAGTGTTCATATTTTGACCTCCTCCCATGAATCACAAATATTTTTAATGACATCTAGAATGGTGAATCCTTTCCAGAAGATTTTCAATTGACTTTGCCCAGATCCATCCAAGGAATGGAATGAAATATATCTATGGCAGCTATAGCCTAAGGAAATGTATTTCTTAAATAATAAGATTTGAAAGTCGAAATTACTCCTTGATCCACGGGCTGCAGAATGGATGTTGTGTTAGCTGGCATGAGAACAACATTCATCTCCTTGTACAGGTCTTGAGTGACCAGGTGCATAGTTAATGAACAGTAATATTTTGAAAGAAATCTTTTTTTCTGAATAGTAGGTCTCAAGAGTGTGTTTAAGGCATTTAATAAACTGTGTTATAAACAGATGTGCTGTCATCCAGGCTTTGTTATTCCAGTTTATAGAGCACAGGCAGAGGAGATTTAGCACAATTCTTAAAGGCCCTAGGATTTTCATAATGGTCAATGAGCATTGGCTTCAATTTAAAGTCACCAGCTACATTCGCCCCCAACAAGAGAGTCAGCCTGTCCCTGGAAGCTTGGAGAGCAGGCATTGACTTTTCCTCTCTAGCTATGGAAGTCCTAGATGGCATCTTCTTCAGACATATGGCTGTTTCATCTACATTGAAAATCTGTTGCTTGTGTGGTTACCTTCATCAGTGATCTTAGCTAGATCATCTAGATAGCTTGCTGCAGCTTTTAGATTAGCACTTGCTGCTTCACCGTGCAGTTTTATGTTATGCAGATGGCATCTTTCCTTAAACCTCAGGAACGAACCTTTGCCAGCGTCAAACTTTTCTTCTGCAGCTTCCTCACCTCTCTCAGCCCTCATAGAATTGAAGAGACGAAGAGGCTTCCTCCATGTTAGGCTTTGGTTTCAGAGAATGTAGTGGCTGGTTTGATCTTCTATCCAGACCATTCAGACTTTCTCCATATCAGCAGTAAGGCTGTTTCACTTTCTTATTCATGTGTTCACTGGAGTAGAACTTTTAATTTCCTACAAGAACTTTTCCTTTGCATTCCCGTTTGGTGCAGGAGGCCTAGCGTTCAGCCTGTCTCAGCTTTTGACGTGCCTTCCTCACTAAGCTTCATCGTTTCTAGCGTTTGAAATGAAGTGAGAGACACGCAACTTTTCCTTTCACCTGCACACTCACAGGCCATTGTAGGGTTATTTATTAGCCTAATTTCCATATTGTTGTGTCTCAGGGGATAGGGGGGCCCGAGAAGAGGGAGAGAGACGGGAGAATGGGGTCAGCGGAGCCGTGAGAACACACACAACATGTATCGATTCAGTTTGCTGTCTCACGGGAGCACAGTTCGTGGCGCCCAGAAACAATTTCAATAGTAACAGCAAAGATCACTGATCACAGAACACCATAATAGATATAATGATGATGAAAAAGTTTCAAATGTTGTAAGAATTACCAAGATGTAACACAGAGACACAAAGTGAGCACATGCTGTTGGAAAAATGGCACCAACAGACTTGCGCAACACAGGGTTCCCACAAAGCTCCAGTGTGTGAAAAAACACAGTATCTGCGAAGCAGAATAAAACAGGTAGGCCTGCATAGAGTATCCCCCATATCCACGGTTTCACTTTCCATGGTTTCCATTACCCGCAGTCAACTGAGGCCCAAACACGTTAAATGGAAAATTCCAGAAATGAACAACCCATAAGTTTTAAATTGCACAGCATTCTGAGTAGGGTGATGAAATTTTGCACCATCATGCTCCGTCCTGCCTGGGATGTGAATTATTCCTTCGTCTAGCATATCAATGCTGTATACGCTACCCACTCATTAGTCACTTAGTAGCCCTCTTGGTTATCAATTGTCGTGGTATCATAGCACTTGTGTTCGGTCACCCTTGTTTTACTTCACAATGGCCCCGAAGCACAGAGTAGTGATGCCGTCATAGTGTTATAATGATTCTATTTTATCATTAGTTACTGTTGTTAGTCTCTTACTGTGCCTGATTTATAAATTAAACTTTATCACAGGTATGTATGTAAAGGAAAAAACATGCATAGGGTTTGGTACTGTCCGTGGTTTCAGGCATCCACTGGGGGTCTTGGAATGTGTCCCCCAGGGTCAGGGAGGAGGACTACTGCATGGCACTTTGTAGTGGTAGTATCCAGGTCACCCTTGGTGAGGGAAAGCCCTGCGTATAAAGCCATCCCAGGCACCATGGCCACGTTGTTTATGAGCCCATAAACAATGAGCAAGCATTTGAGTGGCTGGAGAAAGAGGCTAACCATATGGTGGTCAGGTGATAAATTAAGAGCCTCCTCTCTGATAAAGGTCTTTCGATAAACATTCATATGAGGCCGCGCGCGGTGGCTCACGCCTGTAATCCTAGCACTCTGGGAGGCCGAGGTGGGCGGATCGTTTGAGCTCAGGAGTTTGAGACCAGCCTGAGCAAGAGCGAGACCCCACCTCTACTAAAAATAGAAAGAAATTATATGGACAGCTAAAAATATATATAGAAAAAATTAGCCGGGCATGGTGGTGCATGCCTGTAGTCCCAGCTACTCGGGAGGCTGAGACAGGAGGATCGCTTGAGCTCAGGAGTTTGAGGTTGCTGTGAGCTAGGCTGACGCCACGGCACTCACTCTAGCCTGGGCAACAGAGTGAGACTCTGTCTCAAAAAAAAAAAAAAAAAAAAAATTCATATGAGACTCAAATATTCTAATAATCTCATCTCATTCCAAGAAGTTCATCTACATACATTTTCCCTACAATTTCTTCACACCAACTCTTGTTTTTTTCCCAAGTCTTGGCCATGCAGCCAAACATTTAGCCCCTGCCCATGATTATGCCCCAGGCCATCTTTCCTCTTAGGAAAAGTGGGAAAATAGATACTATTAATTCTGTCCCTTGTCAAGAAAATGACACCTTAACTAAGATTATCTATGATTGGATTGTTACCATAGGGATGCGGAGGGAGCTTTAAAATACATGGGACTTAATCTAATCTTGAATGTTATTTTTCTAATTTGCAGTTTCTGTAACCTAACAGCTGTATTTGCGATAGAGACCTTTGGAGTGATTCCCAGGTAACGAGCAGCACCCACCAGGCTTTAAGGAGAGACTGTCCAAAGGAGAGTGGCCGCTAAAAACAGAGCCCATGCCATGGCTCTTCAGGGTCCCCCAGCCTAAATCCTAGCATAAAAAATATTATTACATGGTATATAATGGCAATGAAGGCTCAAAACAAAATAAAATTAGCATGAAGTGTTCATTGCAAAATCAATGGCTTTTATATGTCTATGTTTAGATTTTTTTTCACTATCTATGAAATCTGTCTTCCCGAATGACAGAAACTTGCTATTTTCCTTCTGCCCTATATAGACATCCTAAAAGTTATATGTGTGTATTATACCAGGGATACAGCAGGAAGGAATTCCTAAGAACTGTTACAGCAGCAAGAGTCTCCTTTTGTTCCATCCCACTCAAAGCCACTGTCTTCCTATCAAACGTGTCTTTCACCTCCGCCTGCAGAAGGCAGCGGTGGGGATTGGGAGGTGACAGTGGCTGTGCCCTCCGCTCTAAGCCTGAGTCAGCTCCCAACCACCGACTGTCATTCTGATGCATCGGGGACACAGCTGGGGAAGGCATCTCCCTGGACTCGGAAATGCCTCAGAAAATGCCCATTTTGCTCTCTTCCCTTGGAGAACAGAGTTCAAAGTCTGACTACTAAAATTAGCACCTTAAATGACTTTGCTTCTCTGCCCCCGGCCTGGTGTTTGGGATTTGGGTTTATTTTGTAAAATGTTAAACAAAAGTGGAAGAAAATCAATTAAGTTGCTCATGGCTCTGCTATAAATATTCCTGACTCCTGGGTTTTTTGTGCTAATGGAAGGTTAATGGGGTGAATAATCTGCAAATGAGATAAAGCGAGGGTTGTTTCTAAGTAACTTCTGGAAATGCATGTAGCCCTTTGCAGTGACTTCTCTTCCTCATTAGGTTGGTATATTTGATTTAGGTGAGTGGTAAGGTACGTCCACCCAAGTACCCACCAGCAAGAGAGGGTAGTTCTGCCTTCACAGCTGTGCTTCCCTTTCATCCATTCTTCACGCTACCATCAGAATCATCCTTCTAAAATGTCAGTCCTATACCATCCCTCAGAAACTCCCTCTTGCCTTTAAGCTAAAACCCATACTCTCTAGCTTGCTCTCAGCTGTCTTTCTCCTCTGGCCCCTGCCCACCTACCATTCCTCACCTCTCACTGCTCCAGCTGGACCTGAGCCCTGGTCATACCGTACTAGTTTCAGTTCTACAATGTCTGGGAGTGGCCTTGAGGTTCTCATGCTTCCAATGCCTTTGTATGTATATCTCCCTTGCCCCAAACACTGTTCCCACCTTAGTCTCTTCCTCCAGTCCCAGCTCACTCCTCCCACTCCTTCTCATGGCAAGCTAACTCCTACCCATGCTCAAGTCAAAGGTCCCCTCCCCTGGAAGGCGTTCCATGATGGTGGCTCCCACAAAACTTTACGCTTCCTTGTCTCATTGTGTTGATCACACTCTCTATTTTCCTCCCTGGTCAGCCTCAAACACTAAGAGGTAAACACTTTGAGGGTAGATGTCATGTCTCATTTATTAATCATCATGTCTTTGTTCTCTGTTGCAGGCATAGTAGCTAGCTATTTAAAAGTTGTTTGAATAAGTAAGTTAACAACCAGAATGTGAAGGATGACTTCTAACGACTTTTTTTTTCATCTTATTTCAGTCCAGGTGCCTACCTGGTAGCTGCTTTCCTCTTTATCCTGATGCTACTGTTCTTCACTCTTCTTGTTTTGAGCTACTTCCGGTATATGAATATTTACAGACGACATATTTATGAACCACTTCACAAACCTCCAAAACCAAAGGGAAGTAAGGAAAACTGAAAGTTTGATTATATGAATACATGTGTGTAGAGGGAGTGTGTATATATACTTATATTGAGAGTGTGTATTTGACCAAGAAATACTAAATATAAGCTCATATATCACCAAATTCAAGATCTGAAAAATGTTCTGAAATTATCCCCAAATAGAAATATTTTCATATATATTGTGTGTTATTAAACTAATCCTTAATATGTTTGCATTCATTTTAAAGGTACTCTATGTACTCTTACATGGCATTAAAAAACAAACAAACTAAATTTGGCTATTGCAATCCGTCCTAAGAATGAAAGTAAATTTTTGAAAATGTATAAATGTGTCAAATATTATTATTTTGCACAGAACTTTTCATATGAAACTTTATACGGCTGTAGTTAATTTATGTATAAAGGACTTTAAAATGTGTGGATTTAAATAATTTGCCTTAAACAGATTTCTAGTTTTTCTAGTGGTAGAATCACATGTGAAATGTAAATCTTATATTAAAAATGAGTAGCTGATGTTCTAAATTTTAATTCTAAGTTTTAAAATTTGATTTTGATGCTCAAAATATCCTTGCTTTGTCCAAATGTTATCACAGCTTTCTAAACAATTAGTATTTGTATCAGAGTTCAACCAGAAAAGCAGAACCAGTGTGTGTGTGTACATGCATGTGTGTGCGTAAAGAGATTTATTGTAAAAGAATGGCTTATTGGATTGTGGATACTGGCTAAACAAGTCTGAACTCCACAGCACAGGCAATCCAGAACAGAAGATCACAAGTGAGATGGAATTTCATGGGTACAGACCAAAGCTGTTGTCCACAAAGCATTTCTTACTTTACTAAAATCAAGAACAAGACAGGGCCACCTGCAGTTCATCACTGTTTTGAAAGTTCTGACATCAAAAGAGAAAAAGAGAATAACCAGTATACACACTGGGAAAAAAGGAATAAAATCCTTTCTTTAGATAATATTATATAACTAGAAAACCCAAAATTCATAACAAGCTTTACCAGATAAGAGAATTTGATGGCTCAATACCACACAAATATTTAAAAATCAATACCTTTCTATAATAGTTATAATCAGTTAGCAATGGAAATAATAAAAAGTAATCTATTCATTGTAGTGACGAATTATATACATTTATTTATTTATTCACTTATTTTTTCCCTTCAAGGAGGACCTAGGAAAAAATTATGTAAATTTAATATGAAAAGTACATGACCTACGTGAAGAAAACATTAAAATATTTAATGAAAGAGGTGAAATACAGTCTGAAACTTGATAGGGAGGAAAAAAGACAAATGACCCAATAGAAAATGAGCAAAGAATATAGTCATTACACAAAAGAGCATATCCGAATAGCCATATTTAAATATATAAACATATTTAACATATATAACAATAAACATTTAAAACAATTATTTTTTTAGTGGTTACTACATGCCAGGAACTATTCTAATAATTAATCCCCCACAACAGCCCTATGAGATGGGAACTATTATTATCTTCTTTATAGAGATGAGGAAACTGGCACATAGAGGGTAAATAACTTTCCTAAGGTCACAATAACTAGTAAGTGTTGAAGCTGGAATTCAAACTCGGGTAGACTGGCTTCAGAATCCAGTGCTTATCTACTAAGACACTCAGCCTCATCAGCAGTGGGAAAGATACAAGCCGATGTTACAGTGAGCCTGCATTTCTCCCCTGATGGCAAAAATTCAAAAGGCTAAGACTCTTGAGAAAGAATGGGGGTCAGGGATGGGAAGGAAGTTCTCTTGTATTTCTGAAGGAAATGTGAATTGTTATAACTGTTTTGGAAAGCAACCTGGCAAAATCTGTTAAAATTAAAAATACACATTCTTGGCCAGGTGCAGTGGCTCATACCCCTAATCGCAGCACTTTGGGAAGTTAAGGCAGGAGGATCACTTGAAGCTAGGAGTTTGAGACCAGCCTGGGCAGCATAGTGAGACCTTGTCTCTACAATCAATCAATCAGTCAATCAAATACACATTCTCCTGGACCCAGCAATCCCACTGTTTGGATGGGGAAGGACAAATATATTGGGATATCTGTGTGTGTGTGTGTACAGATGGATAGATAGACAGAAGGCATCATTGGTTGCTATAGCAAAACTCTAGAAAGACAGGTAATGCCTGTCAATGGTGAACAGGTGCATGGTTGAATAAAAATTGTACATTGACCACCTAATCTGTACTAGTTGATTTAGAAGATTTTTCCACATGGTCTTGTTAAATGAGAAAAGCAGGCTGCAGAGAAGTATCTATAGTATGATCCTATTTTTGCATAAACAAATGTTCTCTGTATGACAACATGGAGGAAAGTGTGGAAGTACACATACCATTTTGTTTACACCGCGTGTGCAAGCATGCGTGTGTGCATACACAGCAGGAGGGCGAGTGGAGCTCTATGGAGCAATGTAGAGATATAAACGAAGCCCCCACAATGGGGGGAAGGGAAACAACAGAGAAGCAGCATGTAAAATTTTCTCTTTACATAAACCATATGTCTGTGCGTAAAGACAATTGAAAGGGTGATAGTCACCAGACTTAAAATGATTTAATGACTTAGTGATTCTAGATGCTGTTTGCTTTCTTACTATTGTTTCCCACCACACTGAACTTACAAGATTTAATTACTCATAAAAAAAAGTGAAATTCTTATTACCGTGAACAAAAGAATGGGAAATGAAGAAGCGGAGACAAGTATAGAAAACTATTTCAAGAAGTTCCCTTTTTTCCTGCGACAGGGAGCAAAGAAATGGAGGCACCTGGCGGCCGAGGTGAGGTCAGGAAAATGTTACCTATCAAGTGTGGGTGGCAGCAATTCAGTAGCTAGGGGAAATTAATGACACAGGCAAGAAAGGGGTCATTGCTGGATCACAATCCTTGAGTAGGCCAGAGAGGACGAGCTCCCATGTGGAAACTAAGAGCTGAGCATTTCAGCCGCTGTTACAGGACGGAAGCCAGAGTTCCCGGGTGCTGACGTAGGCAGGCTCTAGGAAGATCAGTGGTTTGTGGTGGCCGAGAGATTGCTCCTCGCAGACCTCCCACTGCAGGAGTGTGACTGACCTAGGGCATCAGCCGCTGCCCCCTGAAGTTCATCGCCACATTTGCACCAAGCCTAGGCCCCGGACAGGCTGCTCCCCACCTGTGACCAGGTGCAATGGGGACACTAAGGCAGACCCGATCAATGCTGGTAGACACAGGACTCCTCTGGGCCTGGTTCAAGGACTCCCACAGGCTTCACCAAACCTTCCTTAGATTGCATGGCAGTTTAGAACACCTCTCTCCAATCTTGATCTAACTGCCCTCAGCTGATGACTCTCCTAATCTTCTATAGCTCCCTATTTCCTTTCACACGAGCGCTTCCCCTAATAAAGTCCTCGCACATTTAATCCCGTATTAGTGACTGTTTATCAGGGGACCTGGACTGACACAAATGGTAATAGGAGTGGTCTGAGAAATCACGCAGTCAGACGGTGATTTGGAACTGGCCCACCCAGCACCCGGCAGGCAGAGAGGAAGCCATCCTGAGGGCCATGCGGGGCACCCGTAGTCCCTGGCTCTAGGTGGTAGTTCACCTGCTAACGTTTTCGTTGATAGTGGCCTGGGAAAATGTGCTGGTGGAGAGGAATGCTATGGTGCAGGCATTTGAAAAAGACAGCGAAGTATACTGAAGACCTGCAGAAGGTTAGTGAGACGCTGAGAGCCATCGCAGTTAATGGCTGAGTCAGCCGGTGCGCCCCTCCTCTCCCCCTACTTTTCTTGGTGTGCTAGGCTGAAAACTAGGGCCAGATCCCAGAAAAACCCAGCTGGTGACGTGCAGGGCCTGATAAGGGATGAAAGAATTACAGACACTAATCTGTGCGTGCAGGTAGGAGCCAGGGAGATAGGTGGGACTGGATTCTGTGGGTTCCTTAAAACTGGATAAGCAAGAATTCGTCCACTTGGCATTTTCTCAGGACCTGGGATTCAACAAACAGCCTAGCAAAGACCCCAGGGGAGGGGGCAAACTCACTGCTCTTAGAAGCCTGGAAAAAAAGGAAGACAACCAATTGTCAGTGAAGTAGAAAGAGCTGGGTGCCCTGGCAGTTGGTGGGGGGGGGAATGTAACGGCTCCGGGAGGTGGGCGGGCTGGAAAGGATACGTTGTATGAAGCCAGAAGACCTAGCAGAGAATTATGTCCCATGAAAGGGTCTGGATGGCGCACCATTCTCCAAGGACGCCCTGATGAGAGGGATACCAGCGTCACCAAAACGTTCAGTGGTAGCCTCCTCTGCAGGTTAGGATGACAGTCACGGAGCTGGGTTCATTAACATCCCTGGGGAGGATGAGACCTCAGAGTGAGAAAGGGCTGGTGGTGACACTTCACTTCCAGAAGCCAGGAGCCCACATTACCGTAATGACAGGCAAGGAGCAGCCAACGGGGCTCGACCTGCCGGGAGTTGTGGAGGAAGTTAATAGAACGTGGTGTTGTTAGCAGCGAAATTGTTGGGCAGCCAACAAGGGTGTTTGTTAACATCTGTAATAATAATAATAATGAACAAGAATGGAAGAGGAGGCTGAGGGCAATTGTCCCAATAAAAAAGTCCTAGTCCCTTGCTCACTCCCCAGACCCGAGTCAGTTTTCAGATCCAGAACCCATTGACCGAAGAGATGGCCGGGTCCCTAGGAAGGAGGGTCCTGCAACACTGTGGCAAGTTTATACCGTGACAATTCCCCCAGAGACCTATGGCCATTTAACTCAGGTGACTGTACTAGGGAAAAAGGAATAACGAGACATCGTGAGGACTATTACACACAGGTCTGAGTTGACATGGACACCCAGAGACCCAAAGTGTCATCATGCTCCCTCCACCCCGGCTTTAGAGTGAGGGCCTATGAGAGCCACAGAGGCTCCACCCACCGGGGGTCCTTTCCCCAGTCCCAAGTGCATAATTGGGATTGATGTATTTGGCAGCAGGAATAAAGCCCACATTGGGTCCCTGGTCTGTGAAGTAGGAGAATCACAGTGGGGAAAGCCAAATGGAAACCTCTGAAACTGTCCCCTAAACACGCCCCAACAAAGTGTGAAAACTTATTTTCCAGGGGGTGGGAGGGTCGCAGAGATTCGTGCCACCATTAAGGACCTAAAAGATGCGGGGTTGGTGGTCCTTGTCATATCTTTGTTTAATCACCAGTCTAACTCCTGCAGAAAATGGATGGAGCCTGCAGCTCCACGAGAGACCCCGAGCCCGAAACACTCGCCGAAACTGCTCTTGGATTCCTGGCCCTCAGAAACTCTGAAATGCTTGTTTTAAGCTGCTGAGTTTGGGGGGAATTTGGTACAAGACAATAAGACACAGTTCATCTCTTTAACACAGGTAGCCATAAGCTTTAAAATTAATCTTCCTTTACAATGGCCTGGGCAGCTTATGTCTCCCTCCAGGTTACCTAAGAAATAATTTGTGACTGTGGGAGTTTTAATCCAAGCTACCATCTCTCAGATTCAAACCACCTTTCTATGTTTTGCTCTGCATTGCCTGGGCCCCGGTGAGGGGCACCGGTAGGGACTGGAAGGCAGGAGGCCGAGGGAGGACGGCCTGGTTCCCGCCCTCCCGTGAGCATGAACGTAGCCAGGCTTCTTCGCCCCACTTGATTTCAGCAGCAGCAGTTGATTTCTAGCTTGGAGTTTCCAAAACTTTCCAGGACCAGCATCACTGTGCCCCTTCAGACACACCTGCAGTTCGCCTCTTCAGAGTTTTGGATTCCAGCTCAATAGGGCTCTTTCCCAAACTTCAAAAATGTTTAAGTTCCAACCTCTTTTCTTTGTTCCCTCAGACCCAGGGGTGACAGCTGCTTCTCCTTCTGTGATACTTCAGGGCTCCCTTTTTGTTTTTTCAGGCCTCTAATACCCAATTTGCAATTCTTTATATTAAATTCTTTGCTAATCTATCTCCTGAAAACCACCTCCAAGAAGTCTTCCTGTTAGGTTCTACCACTACTTGTCTCCTTCAATTTAAATTATAAAATTATAAGTGAATATATATTTACATTTTTTTCTGTCCTTCACTGCAGCATCATGTCTATCCTACCGTGGAGGAACTAGTGATACACAGCGGCTGACACATAAAAGGTGCTCATTTAATACTTGTTCAATGAGTGAATGATGGATGATTCATTGTTGACGGATCAGTATCTGAATTAAATGAGCAATACAACTCCTTCCATCGTCAGATGATGAAGTCTACTTTGTACCTGATAAATTCCAAGCGGCCATGGGCATTCCATGTGATAGGCAGAATACCACCAGCCCCACCAGAGATGTTCACATCTTAATCTCCAGAACCTATGAATGTTACCTTTCACAGGAAAAAATGACTTAGCAGATGGGAATAAGTTAAAAGATCTTGAGATGGGGAGAGGAGCCTGGATCATCCAGGTGGGCCCAATCTAATCACAAGGATCTCTGTAAGTGAGAGGGAGAAGCAGAAGAGTCAGGAAAGATATGGTGGGAACACTCCTCAAGGCAACTTGGAAGTGGGTCCCAGCCTGCAGTCCTCAACCTTGGGCCCCCAAAACTCTATATTTAAAAAAAAGGAACAAAGAAGAAGAAAGAAAGAGGGAGAGCAAGAGAAAGGAAGGAAAGAAGGAAGGAAGGGGGAGGAAGGAAGGAAGGAAGGGAGGGAGGGAGGAAGGAAAAAAAGAAAGGAAAGATGTGATGATGGAAACAGATTGGAGTGACGCCGCCATGAGTCAAGGAATGAGGGCCGCCTCTAGAAGCTGGAAAAAGCAAGGAAGCAGATCCTCCCCGAGAGCCTACAGAGGGAACACAGTCCTTGATTTTAGACCCAGGACATTTTGGACTTCTGATCTCTAAAACCATAGGATAATAAATATGTGTTATTTTAAACCACTAAGTTTATGGTAATTTGTTACAGCAGCCATAGGAAACTAACACATCCTGGCAGAGAAGTCCAGTAGGCTGCAGGTTATATTGGCCAGCACCCGGGAGAGAAGAGGGTTGAAGAGGAAGACACGCGACAGCTACAGCTGTGGGAGTGGATGAGATCACAAAGGGCAAAGCGAGTGTGTAGAGCAGGAGGTGAAGTGACCCAGCAGTTTGAGCCGTCAGAGTGGCGCAGCCAGGATTCAGCGACGTGAGAATGGATAATGCCTTTTCCCCACTTTTCGTAGGAAAAGGACTTAGCAGATGTTACTAAGTTAAGCAGTTGGTTCAATTGGGTTTAGGTGCGGAGGAATGCCACGGCGGGAAAGGATAGCAACGCAGCCGATACACCAAAATCAATTTTAGGACTTTGTCCACAACCTTCCCAAGGACAGTCAAATAACAACGACGGACGCAGCATTTACTGCCCCTCAGCATCACCTGGCAATCAAACCATATTTTCCTAGTGTATTTATTTTCCCTGTTTTACATATCTTCAAATTCCCTATACCCCTATCCTCTCCTTTCACTCTGATGATAATCTTGCCTCATAATTCATTGAGAAAAATCAAAATAAATCAGCAAAGAACACCCTCATTCTCCACACTTTAATATTTCCAACTTGTCTACCTGTGTCTTCCCGGCCTTCGATGTTGTCACTATGCACCTGCATCCGCCTCGCACAGAGATCCTCGTGATCAGATCGGGCCCACGTGCAAAAGCGCATGCTGCGTCCTCGCGTTGTGCTAATCTATGGATACTGCACTCTCATTTCAGCAGGACAGTTTCACAAAATGTAAATTCCATATTGAGTAGTAACGAGATGCATGTTACACCTCATCCCACTACAGTAACTCCCCTTCCTCTATTTCCCCACCTTCCCTTCGCAAAAAAAAAAGAGGAGTTCGGAAAACTTAGGGTCATCACTTCGGTCTTTTGCCACATTTCGTTGGCTTCATCGGTCTCAACGTAACATAAACTATTTAACTGCAACACGATGAGCGAGGAGAAGCTGAAGGTAAACTTAGCCGCCTGCCGAGGGCGGACAGCCAGGGGTCAGCCGGCAGATGCATAGCACTGCATGCTGGGAACTGTAGTCCTCCGGGTAGACCTGGTCTGGTAGGACTGGTGCCCCGCAGCATGCTGGGAGCTGTAGTCGAGGGTCGTGGAGACTCCGCCTCTGCACGGCTAGTGAGCCTCACTGCATGTTGGGAACTGTAGTCTTTACAGCGGCCCAGCTCCTCCGGCGCGTAGAGGCGCCAAGACTGCAGCCATTTTAGGTCCCGAGGTGCGGCGGCCGAGCCGCAGGGCGCAGGCGGGCTCAGCCGGGAGCCGGGCCGGCCCCGCCCCCGGGGCGCCTGGCGCCCGCCCCGCGCTCAGGCCCCGCCTTTCCCCACGTGTCTGCCGCCTGGAGGAGGCGCCTCAGCCGGAGCGGGCCCGCCACCGGCCGACCCCGTCCGCGCAGAGTCTCCTGTCGGCGGCGCCCCGGAGCTGCCGGGCTGCCCGATGCTTCCGCCCCGGCTGCCGCGGGCCGGGCTGCGCGCTTAGTGCCCGGCTCAGGCCCCCTGAGGCGCCCGCGGGGGTGAGAGCGGCCTCGGGCCCCGCGGAGACGGAGCGGCTGGAGGACGAGGCGGCGGCCGCGGGGAGGAGGATGGGGGCTAACCAGTTAGTGGTGCTCAACGTGTACGACATGGTGAGTGCGGCCCCTGGCGGCCCCGGCCCCGGCTCGGGCCGGCTTCCTCCCGCCGGCCGGGCTCGGACCCCGGCCCCGGCGCTTCCTGCCTCGCGTCTCCGCCCCCAGCTTAGTTCTCTCGGGCAAGAGGCGGGCCGGGAGGGAGTCTCGTTATGTTTTAATTCTCTCCCTCGTCGATGCTGTTAATACTGTTCCTGCCCGGCCCGAGGGCTTTGGTCAAGGCTCGGCTCGGACCTCTCCCCTGCCCTCAGCGCGGCCCGGACCCTGGCTCTGGGCCCGACCTCTTGGCAGACGAGCGGTGTCCTTCCCGCAGAGCTTCGATCGCGTTTCCGACGCCCAACGTCCCGGCCCCCGGCCGCCCCTCTGCCCCGTCCCGGTCGCCTGCGTTCCCGGCTCCTCTTGTGCCGAACCGCACATTCTCTCTAACCGCCCAAGTCTTCAGAAACTCCCGAGCCCCTCCAAGTCCAGAAAGTCACAGTAGTTATCGGTGCCTCTGCTAGAATTTCAGCGAAGGTGAGCGGGGAGCCAGCACAGCCTGGCCCACAAAGGCAACCTCATTAAAATGAATGAGGCTACCGTTTAGCAAGAAAACCGCCCAGCTGGTTAGAGATCGGGTGGTGCTCCTTTCCTAGACTGTGAAGACCACTTTCCAGGTGATGCAACAGGTGACGTGACCATGGGAGAGGCAACGGAAGAACTTGTTTGTTGTGTCGTCGAACTTTGGAGTACTGCAAGCACGCAGACTCAAGTTCAAGGACTGGTTTGCCTGATCATTGCAGTTGAGATACACCCGGAGAAAGTAGCCGGTAGAGGATTGTGGTTGCAGTTAGATGCATGCCTGGGTGTTTTTGTTTGCTTTTGGTTGATCAGTTTTTGTCCTGTAGAAGATTATCTCTGTGGTGATTGAAATTCCTTGTAAGTTGACTGACAAATGAAAAACTCCCCATCGTTATTTTTGTTGCCTTAAAGATGCAGAAGGACAGAAATACTGCAGGTCAGGAGTCTTAACAGTTCTAAACTTTTTATTCCCTTGTTGATAAGTTTCTAAACTTCCAGTGTGATATCTTGAGTAGAAAGGGATTCCTCATGCTTTATTTGGGAATTGTCATAGGGTATAGGGACCACCTGAGATTTGAAGTGAGTCCTCTATTGAGTTCTGGTGTGAGCCTGGAGTTAAAAGTAGATGGTTTAACACTCTGAGAAAAGTGGAGCATCATGAAAAAGTTAGAAAAATAATCGGAAGGAGAGATCCTAGAAAAGCATGGCACTTTGGAAGATCTTTGGCCTATGTCAAGAAATAATTCTCTAGATTTAAATTTTTTGTGTTCAGCTGGACACCTTTGTTTTTCAAGGTTTTTATCGCCTTTTTACTTTTTATGTGCCCACCATCTGAATTTGGTTTCTTTTTTATTAATGTAAACTATTACACACCATCTCAGGATATATACTGCTCTTGATTGAGAGCACAGTGTGCCTTTTCTTCTAGAATTAGATTATTAAACCCCTTTGTAAATTAGGAGTGTACAATGGCCGGAGGCCCTGGGTTCAGAGCCTAAAAGAAATTTATGAGAGTAGAAGGGAATTTTGCTTTGTAAAAGAAACTGAAAATGCATTTCTTTGGCCTATAGTGTGCTGCTTTACATTTTAGATATTCCGTGAATCAGGAAAATACCTTGCTAATTACGGTAAATTGGGGCAGGCTAGAGGTGATATTCAAACCAATATTTTTTAAGGGAGGAGTGTTCTGGTTTTGTTTTGTTTTTTTTTTGTTTTGTTTTTGTTTTTTTTGTTTTGTTTTGTTCTGAGACAGAGTCTCGTTTTGTTCCCCAGGCCAGAGTGAGTTCTGTGGTGTCAGCCTAGCTCACAGCAACCTCAAATTCCTGGGCTCAAGCGATGCTCCTGCCTTAGCCTCCCGAGTAGCTGGGACTACAGGCATGCACCACCATGTCCGGCTAATTTTTTCTATATATTTTTAGTTGTTTGGCTAATTTCTTTCTATTTTTTAGTAGAGACGGGGTTTCGCTCTTGCTCAGACTGTTCTCGAACTCCTGACCTTGATCAATCCTCCCCGCCTTGGCCTCCCAGAGTGCTAGGATTACAGGTGTGAGCCACCACACCCAGCTGGGAGGAGTGTTCTGAACAATGTTAAGATATTAACTAATTAACAAAGATTTTATTCTTCACATCACTTGTGTAAAGTAGGCAGTTACAGAGGAAGCAGGCAGAGAAAAGGGAAAGTGACCTGCCCAGACAACTAAAAGTAGGATGTGGAATTTCCAGACCACAATCTGATTCGCTATCTTATCTATTGAGTAATAGTTGCATTTATTTCTTATATATTGTTTTTTCCTATCAGCAGAAGATAAAGCATATGAATGGTTATCATAATGGTAAATAGTTGAATTATTAGACTTCCAATAAACTTGATCTCATGGGGTTTTTTGGTTGTTTTTTCCCCCCACTTTCTGGTCCTTGATGTCCTTTTGAAGGCTTTGGTCTATAAGTATATTATGTCACTGATTCAGCAACCTACCATTACTTATTTAATTTTGACCCTGTAGAAACCACAAGAATGAGTTTGTTGTCCCTTAGATAAAACAGTAATAACAATTTAAGACAGAATAGCATGATTTTGATAAGAGGTGCAAAGGAGGAGATGAGATGTGGTTATAGGATCAGGGAATACTGAAAGAGAAAAGGCAGAAAGCTTGAAGGATTGGCAGTATCCACGAGGGCAGAACAATCAGCATGAACAAAATGGTCGGAGCAGGAAAGCACAGGTTGAATTTAGGAAATATCAACTGGCCCAGTATTGCTGGAGTGTGGGATGCATGAAAGGAGACAAAACAGAAAGTTTGAGCAGAACTTCATCAGTTGGATTAGTATTGGGCTTGAGCGAAGGACCGAGGGGACTCTGGGAGCAGGGGGAACCGTTTGTTTTCATGGAGGGGACCAGTATGATCAGAGTTATGTTTTAGAATGAAGGCCAGTGGGGTGACGTACAGATTTTTGTCTGTTATACTCATTTTTCTCAAGTCAGTTTTGGTTTTTGAAATGTTTTTGCTTGATGCCAAGGGTGAATTCCTTTTATCTTTGGTAATATTTCCTATTCATCATAGATGCCTTTGATGAGAATTGCTGTCGTCTGTGCAGGCCTAGTGCATCAGCTGGCTGGTTCAAACTTTGTAAACATGAAAGTCAACCTTAGGTTTGCCGTAATAATCACTGTTAATAGGGACCTCTTGCCATGTGTCCTTGTGCCTCTTTGTCAGATTGTCACCTCTGACTGTATTTGTTCCTGTTCACTAGGTTGGGCTGCTGCAGATTGTTCCTTTTCTTTCATAAGTCTGTTACATAGTTGAAAATAATTGTATCGGGATCACCTGTGTTAACTTCTTCTCGTGGAGGAATAGTATAATCTTCAAAAGGTTATTTAATCATGCGTAGTGCTCCTAAATTATTGCTTGCAGTCTTCTCGGTGCTTATATTTCTCTTTGTACTTTGGGGTAATCCACCACCAATAAAACATGTCCTGGAGTTATTTTCTGAAGTCTTGGGAAAGAGGTTATTCAAATATTCCTAATTTACTAGCACACATGGCAAAGCACCTGACTTAGATTAGTTTCTCATACTGGGACAGACCTCTGGTGTGGTTGCTTTAGCAATCTTCATTTTTCAGAGATCGAGATTTTGTGCTTTTCAGATTATCTTGGCTACTAATGAATTTTTACAAAATGAAAATATGCAGGTGTTAATGTTTGTAAATTCATTCTATAAACAAATTTCTTCCTATTTTTAAATATCTGTACATCATCAGAGGTTTGGCTTTTTGGGGGTTTGGTTTTTTGTTTTTTTTTTGTTTTTTTTTTTTTTGAGACAGAGTCTCACTCTGTTGCCCAGGCTAGAGAGCCATGGCGTCAGCCTAGCTCACAGCAACCTCAAACTCCTGGGCTCAAGCGATCCTCCTGCCTCAGCCTCCCGAGTAGCTGGGACTACAGGCATGCGCCACCATGCTCAGCTAATTTTTTTTTTCTATATGTATTTTTTGCTGTCTGGATCATTTCTTTCTATTTTTAGTAGAGACGGGGTCTTGCTCTTGCTCAGGCTGGTCTCGAACTCCTGACCTCAAGCAGTCCTCCCACCGCGGCCTCCCAGGGTGCTGTTTGTTTTGTTTTTTTGTAGAGACGGTGGTATTGTGTTGCCCATGCTGGTCTTGAACTCCTGGCCTCAAGCAGCCTCAAGCGATCCTCCCACCCTGGCCTCCCAAAGTGCTGGGATTACAGGCGTGATCACTGTGCCCGGCTCATCTTCAGAGTCTTGAAAGAATAGGAAAGAAACACTTTCAAGGACTGTTCAAATAAGGTTGTTTTTGTCTGGATTCCATTCTTTTGACCGTCCTATCTCCATGAGACTCCTCCAAGAGAGTGTGAGCTCATGCAGGTCTGATAAATATGACTTCTTGTACATCAGTAGGTCTAATTCAGACTTTTTAAACAAGGTCCAGACTCACATATTGCTTCACCTAAATGATTCTGTAATATCGCTAAATCAGCACGTCCAGGAACAAACTTTTTCCTTCTCTTCTTTTCACACTTCACACCCTTCCCTCTCACCCCATTCCCCCCTAAAAAAACCTTTGTTGTAATTTTACCTTGATAACTGGTACTTTCTTCTACTTAGTTTTCCAAACCAGAAACCTGGGAGTAAACCTAAATTTTTTTTTTTTTTACAAGCCCCTGAGTCCATGTCATCAAGAATGAAGACTTCTCTCCTACTCTGCCATCTCACCATGTTGGCTTTTCCCCTTGGTCTGTCCCCTCAGAGTTGTAAAATGACTGCCCTGGCACCAAACATGGTCTCCTCATTCAGCTTGATGTGAAGGAAGATGGAAGAGAATGGGGCCTTTCTCTACCTGCCCCTCTCTCCTTTTAGCAGGAAGGAAAAGCTTTGCTAGAGCCATGCTCCTTCCCCAAGAGATTATCCAGAATTGGCTCCTGTGTAACTGTGACGAAGCTAAGTAAGTGGATATCTGGCTTTTCCAGCCTATATGGTGATGAGCTGTGGGTAGGGAAGGCAGGGAGTACTTTATGAATATTCTTTAAATGGGTTACTTTATCCCCATTTCAATATCTCCGTTTAAAATTACATTAGCCTTACTAGTTTCAATCTCTGCTATTACTTCATTTTAATCCACCTTCCATTCTGTTACCAAAGTAACCTTTCTGAAACCCAAGTGACTGTGTCGTTCCTCTGCTTAGAATTCACCTGCAGGATAAAGTGTGAATGCCCTTTATGATGTGACCCCCACTGGACAGTTACAGGCCCGTCTCCCACTCCTGCGTACGCAGTCTGTTTTCACAGTGAAACTTTTTGGTTATCCAAATAGGCTGTACTGGTTCCTATCCTGGTGTCTTTATAATGCTGCTCCTTCTGCCTGGACTGTGCTGTTCCAGCACTGCTCAGCCGCAGCCTCCTGCTCCTTCTGGCCTTTAGTCGTCAGACTCGGATGACCTTCTGTGCCCTAGCTGTACTTTCTACATTGTCTCAGTTACTGCGTGTATTATGATCTTCTGCATCCCACTACACTGTAAGTTCCTTGATAGCATCATTTGTCACCAGTGTATAGAACAGAGCCTGTCACTAGAAGGTGTTCTATAAATATTTGCTAAAGGAGTGGGATTTTAGCCAGTTTTTATTAGGAGAGGTGCCAGTATGTAAATGGCATGAAAAGATTGTGTGATCCTCTTTTTTGTGCCAAATACCTATTTCTGTGCTTTTTTCTGCTTGTACCTTTACTTTAGTACATTGCTAGATATTAGCTGTGATTTCTGAAATGGCGTGACCAAATAAAGGAGGGAAAGATCATAGGAATGGGACAGAAAAAAAATCAAATATTTTTTTTTGCCAAAACATTTTGGTGTGTGTGTTTTAATACTGTGGGACTAGACTGAGAAATTAATTATTATTATTTTTAATAGAGACAGTGTCTCTCTGTGTCACCCAGGCTGGAGTGGCCTCCTCATAGCTCACTGCAGCCTCAAACTCCTGGGCTAAAGTGATCTCTTGCCTCAGCCTCTGGAGTAGCTGGGACTATAGGTGTGCACCACCATGCCTGGCTAATTTTTAAATTTTTTGTAGAGATAGGGTCTTGCTATGTTGCCCAGGCTGGTCTCGAACTCCTGGCCCCAAGGGATCCTCCCAAAGCCCTGGGAAACTGGGATTACAGCCATGAGTCACCATTCCCAGCCCCTGAGGAAATGCTTTTAATCTGTTTACTTCCTGAAGTTGGATCTTAGTCATTCCTTGGAAGATAATCTTTCCAAAAACATTGTCAGTTCTTGAGTTTTATAATAACACTGATTAACTAGTTAATAGGGACTAATCTTAATTTTCTTGTACCAGTATGGTGCTTGGACCAGTGCCATTTCCACCACCTGACATAAAAATATGACCCACAAGTCCAAGCAAAAAAGAGGACAATCGTAAATCTGCCCTCCTACATTATCCATGGCGTTAATTTTTTTTTTTGCTTAGCATATATGAAAAAATACAAATACTTATGTATTTGTTTGCTATTGCTACAATAACAAATTGCCAAAAACTTAGTGGTTTAAAACAACAGAAATTTGTTATCTCACACTTTCGTGAGTCAGATGTCCAGGTAGGCTAGGCTGGTTCCTCTGCTCCAGTCCTCAAAAGCCTAAAATCAAGATGCTAGGCTCTGGGGGCAAATCTACTTCCAAGCTCATTCAAATTGTTAACAGAATGCAGTTGTTTATGACTGTGGGTCTGAGGTCGCATTCTTTGCGGGCAGTCAGTCAGCTGGGAGCCTCTCTCAGCTGCTTAAAGTGTCCTGCAATCCTCCATCTTCCAACCAGCAATGATGAGTTGAATCCTTTTCTTGCTTCAAATATCTGACTTCCCCTCTGCCTTATCTATTCTGTTATGCCTCCAGCCAGAGAGAGTTCTCAACTTTTAAAGGCTCCTGTAATTAAATGGGACCCACCCAGATATTCCAGGATAATTTCCCTATATTCACGTCCATAGTTTTAATTACATCGGCAAAGTCCTTTTGCTGCGTAACATACGCAGTGTCTGGGGACTGGGGTATGGACGTTTTTGGGAGTCATTCTGCATGTAGTACCATCCATGAACGGTATTTTGTAAACCTAGAAATGTTCAGTGTTCCCTTTTAGCAGTCCTTTGACTTAGCATGGAATAAATATCAACCTAGCAACTTAAAATGGAAGATTGAAGTATTCAAAAAATAAAGCATGGAGACTTTTTATGATTGGCAAATATTCGGATTTTAATAGGGTCCAAGCAATTGATGACTAAAGCTCCTTCGAACTGCAGTAGTGTATGTAGGTTCCATGGCCACATTTATGATTAATACAGGTAACAAAATTGAACTTTTGAAACAAGTAAATTAAATACTTTTAAAATACCAAGTAGAGCCTACTATTTAGATGACTTGTTTGTTTAATGGATTTTTCTTAAGGTGGGATGTACTTACACTTTCCATTTGTTGACTGTCAGATTCTCTGCAAGATCATTTGAATTCCAAAGCAACATTATTATTCAGATGTCAACCAGTTGGTTAATAGAATGCAAAGGGAAGACTGCCAAAATAATCAAACTATAAGAAAGGCAAATAAAAAAATAAATAAATAAAGGAGAAATGGGTTACATGAAAATAATTCTGTTTCATTTTATCTGGGCTGTATTTTGTTATATGGTGTGTGTCTTCCTACCCTCAAAACAGTAAAAATCAGCTAATTGGCTCCATGTTATTTGAAGTCTTTCCTCACTAAGTTTTGATGTCATCCTTGTAATACTAAATTCTTGCCAATATAGAATTGTTGATTCTAGCCTTAATATCTCACTATTTTTTATTATAGTTGCATACTATGTTTAGAATCTGGCTAGGCCAGTGTCTCTTCATTATTAAGTTTTCTTGGCTTTCATTTCTTTTTCTAGGAGTACTTTATAAGCCTCTCTGAAAAAATGTCATAGGATTTTGTTTTGTTTTAGTTGTTAAAATGCACATCACATAAAATTTACCATTTTTAACTATGCAGTTTAGCAGTGTTAGGTATATTCTCCTCATCGCATAACCGATCTCCAGATCTTTCGCATCTTGCAAAACTGACTGTACCCATTAAACGATAATGCCCTGTGCCCTCCTCCCCTGAGCCCATGGTAAACACCATTCTACTTTCCGTCTCTGTGAATTTGACTAGATGCCTTATATAAGTGAAATCATAACAGTATTTGTCCTTTAGTGACTGGCTTATTTCACTTAGCATAATGGACTCAGGGTTTATCCATGTTGTAGCAAGGCTGAATGATAATTAACTGTGTGTATATACCCCATTTTGTTTGTCCATTCATCCATCAGTGGACACAGGTTACCCCACCTTTTGGCTGTTGTGAATAATGCTGTCATGTCCATGGATGTACAAATATCTGAGTCTGCCTTCAGTTCTTCTGGATACATACCCAGAAGTCCATGGATTTTTTTTTTTTTTAGAAAATTGTGCTTGCACTAAATTTATAAATTGGGAGTAATTGACATCATTTCTATCATATTCCTCCCCACACTCCCGTTGATAAAAATGGGATTTTTATTTTTGTTTTTTGAAATTTTTAATCAGAAAATAAAAGCAAATAGTAAAATAAGTTAATGCCAAGGTCATCTCTCTAAGCTACCTATTAACAGGATAAAGCTAATAAATAAGTAAAATATGGTACATTAAGTGGTGATAAGTACTAAAGAGGAAAATAAAGCAGGGGAAGGAGGCACAGGGTAGGTCAAGATTGTGTAGCTGCAGTTTATACTGCAGTTTCAGATAGAGTGATCAAGAAAGGCATTCCTGAAAGGTGAATGCCAAGAAGGCATTCCTGAAAGGTGATGTGGAAAAGAGAAAGTGTTCCAGACAGACAGTAAGCACAAAGGCCCTGACTCAGGCCACATGCCACCTCTTAAGTAAATGTACAGCAAGAAAACAGGAGAAGTTTTTAAGGTATTTCTGATTTATGTTCTCAAGCAGGTTCATAAGGATCATTGAAAATAGAACAGGCATCATAAGCTTTGGTTGTGGCTAAAAAAGAAAACAGAACAAGCAGTACCAGAAAGGACGCAATCTGAGTTTCGGGTGGATTCCACAAGGGTGGAAAGCACCATTGTCTATTTAAAACTACGAAGGGAGTTAGATTGGAAACTGAAGGGAAAATAACAAGATTTAGCAAGTCAGAACTCCAATTAGAAAGGTCAGAAGAATCAAGTGCTAGGCAGAATTTTTTAAAAGTTAAGAATATTCAGCCAAAGCCTGGTTTAACTTTCAAATTCTAATAAAGCAAAAAAAATCCTACAAATACACAAAGGCAAAAAAGTAATTACGAGAGAACAAAAGTCAGGCTAATTCCAGACTTCTCATTCATGACACCAAAGGCTAAAGAAAATGGAGCACTATCTACAGAACATTGAAAGGGAAAAGATAAATGCCTAAATGCAAGAGCTTCTTCAGTTGTCATTCATGTACAAAAGGACATAAACAATATAAATGTACCATTCTGGAGGTTAAAAGATGATTCATGAACTTACGAATGAGGTGGTTCAGTGTAAAAGAAAAAGCCATGGGTATCAAAACTCACTTAATGTAGCTAAATCTTATTATAAATGTGGCTAAAAACAAAGCCAATATCCAGAATTACTCTTCAAAGAGAATAAACATGATGTTTTTTAAAAAAATTGAACAAACCTTAGGTAAGAGAGAGGAGGTAAAATCATCTAGTAGTCCTACATAGGAGGAGGTGAGTGGGTAAATATAATTGATTCTTGTTGGTATTGGAAGATTATATTTGAGTGTATGTAAATTTTTTACATTATCCCAAAATGTAAGCATTGCTGGGATAAAATCAGACCTGGAGGGAAAAGAGCAAAGAAAACATAGTCTATATGGTGTAAGAGAGGAAGAAAAAAAAATTAAATATAAAATGAAGAAGGACCAAGCATATAAGTTGTGAAATGTCAGTAAATAAATAAAATCCCTTATTAAGCTTGGTAAGTGTATTTGTAGTGTCCTTTGCCTTACAGAAATTTTAAGAATTATACATGGTCAAAACTTTTGGTCTTCTACAACCTTTCAGCTTCATGTCATTTTCTAGAAAGTTTTTTCCCTAGTATAAAATTATAGAAATAATCTATGCATTTGTTCTCAAGTAGAATGACAATTATCAGAACACTGTTTATTGAATAATCCATACTTCCCCATGTTAACTTAAGGCACATGCTGTAATACATTTATTCTGTACTAAATTGTCATGAATATTTAGGTCTATTCCAACACTTTATGTGCTATTCATTTATTTAGTTGCTTCTTCCTGCACCATTATGAAAAGTTTAATTGCAGTAGTCTTCTAGCAAGTTTTTGTATCAGTGATGCACATTTCTCTTACTTTCTTTCAGAATTTTATTTTTCTTACACATTCGTTTTTCAAATATAATTTAGAAGCAGTTTGTCAAAAAACTCAGCTGAAATTTTTTTTTTCTGCTGCATCTTCTCAGACTTAAGTGTAATATTACATTTATGAATAATTTGGGGGAAGAATTGATAGATTTACAATATTGGGTCTTCCTGTAATAATAAAGGCTAAGTTTTGGGTTTTTTTTTTAAGCCAGTCAAATTTAGCAATAGGGGGTTGTCTACCTACTTTAGAGGCAAAGCTAACGTTTTTGAGTGTTTCCTGTATGCCAGCCACTGTACTAAGCCATTTCCTCATTATTATCCCTTCTTAAGATGATGAAACTAAGGCTTAGATGAAAAACTTGTTCAGAATCATGCTGTAAGTGGTAGAGCACAATCTTGAACCAAGAGCTCTTGAGACTAAAATCTGTGCTCTTAACCGGTCCTCATCTCATCCCCTCCATCCCAGGAAAGTGCTGATTCTCTTTTTATTTGTCCTAATCTCACACCCCTCCCTGAACTAACTTCTGCTGTGCTCTCTGGAACTCATGCTTGGACAGAGACCAGAAAGATGCCCTACATCCTAAACCTTTTCTGTGAATATTTCTGTGATGGTTAATTTTTGTGTCAACTTGCCTATAGGCCCGTCATACCTAATTTTAGTCAAACACCAGTTTAAATGTTGCTGTGAAGGTGTTTTAAAGGTGTGGTTAACATTTAAATACATAGATTTTGAATAAAGCAACTTACCCTCCATAATACAGATGGGCTTTGTCCAGTCAGTTGAAGACCTTAAGGGAAGAGAGGGAGGTCCCCAAGGAAGAACAAATTTTGGCTCCAGACAAGCTGCAGCGTCAGCTTTTCCCTGGATCTGCAGCCTGCAGCTTGCCCTGCAGATTTCAGACTTACCAGCCCCCACTGTCTTGCATGTCAATTCCTTAAAATAATCACACCCTTGCTCCCCTCTTCATCTAGGTTAGACTCTGTAGTCTCCCATTATAATCCCTCCCTCGGTCATACTTGTTTGGCAACCAGAGTTAAAACCGGTTCTCCCTCTACTCCCCACCCCAGCAGCTGAGCAGGGCTAGAGAAAAAGGCACAACCATACTGACTGATCTCACTTTAGAATTGTGACCACAAACCCCAAGAGGGCCCTAAATACTATCTGGCATTGCTTCCTTATTTCTCTCGTCCATTGACTCTCCCACTCTCCCAAACAACTTCAGTACAATTTGTCATACTCACGCCCCATTCCATACTCTGAGCTTCGTCTCAGAGATGACCTCACAGCTTAATTTCACTGGAGGAAAAAAGCAACTGACTGAAACAACAACTCAAAGTACCGAAGAGGAAAAAAAAGGCAATTGAACGTTCATCTTTCCTCCAGCACCGTTCTACTGAGCCTGCCTTCCCTGCTGTGACGTGGAATGTATTGTCCACGTCCCTACCCGAGATGAAACCTCCCGCTGTGTACTAGATCCAAGACTTCTCTCGAGATTACCACCACTCTCTTCTGCCTCAGTTTTTTTCCTGTCTACTGTATCGTTCCAATCAGCAAATGCATATGCTATAATATTTTCCAGTCCTCATCCATTTAAACTGAGAAGTAGTGATATACTTTAATATTATCTCTGTTTACCATCAGCCTTATTGTACCATGCTCTCAAGCTGGAAGTTTGTCCTTTGAAATCAACTTCTTTAGAAATGCATTACTTTTAAGAGTCCAACAAATAAGAAAGGGAGTGAGAGCTTGGTGTTTCAATCCCATTCATTAGGACCCCTTGCTCTTTTATCAGTGGGTATCAAACAATCATGCAGCGGTGTAGGTTTTTAAGTTTCTCGTTCTGCAGTGACCTTGAGGGCAGAGACAGTGTCTTACTGTCTTTTAATCCCTGGAGATTGGTACATAACATAGTAATTGCTTTAAAAAGGTCTGCTGGACTCACCTGAAGTTTTCCCCTAGGACTTGCCAGCCTGAAGCAACTCCTTTCCCCACCGTGTGGTCTTGGTCGTCGCTGCTGCCCGAGGGAAGATAAAGTAGCAGCACGCTGCGGGCACCAGCAAGTGGCTTCTGTCCCTCAGCCTTCTGGCTGGCTGCTCACCTCTAGGGGCCCCCTTCTCTCTGCTGGTCTAATGGGTCTCCCCAGCCTGTGAGGTGGCAGGTGAGGGCCCTAAGCCATCTGCACGGCTGCAGTGTAAGAGTCAGGACCTAGGCGAGGGCAAGCCTGCTATCTGGAATCTGTTATGGTAAGAGGTGGTATATAATGCAGTTGTTTTGGCTTTGTGGCATACCCTGGAATCAGGATGCATGGATTTCTTGTATCCTGTCTTCTGCTTTTTAGCTGTGTGACCTTGGGGAAAGTTACTTAACTTCTCTGTGCCTCTGTTCCTCTCCAATGTAGGAACAGTAATGATACCTAGTTCATGGGATGATTGTAAGAATCATGTGAGTCATTTTAAGTAGAATGCACAGAATGATAAGCACTAGAAAATGTTATCATAGCCATCGTTATTGCCATTGTCGTTTGCAGGATTGTATAAGCTAAATGCGCTGCCGTTGGTGTGCTTTCAGCAGTTGTAACACTTAGTAGCTTGATCTTTCGAATTTCCTCACTTATTATCGGAAGGAGTGTTAACACTACAGAGAACAAAGTCCCACCCAAATGGAAGCGTTAAAAGCAGGATTGGCTGGTCATGGTGTGCGTCTGTCTGTAGTGCCAGCGACTGGGGCAGCTGGGGTGGGAGTGTCACTGAGGCCAGGGATTGCAGGCTGTCGTGCGCGGTGATCAAGCCTGTGCATAGTCACGACACTCCAGTCCTGACGACCTAGTGAGACCCCATCTCCTTATAATAAATAATTTTAGAAAGCAGGGTTTTGTGTTTGACACTGGCTCCAAAATCTTCATCATAATCTGTGTATGATGAATACATATATTTTGTATAAAGGGATAGCCCTTTTCCCCCTTCCTGTGTTGGAGTTGACATCTGGTCTTTAGCCTTTCAGTCAAATGAACTTAATGGAACTAATCTGTAAGTCTTTAACTGTTTGGGGAAAGTGTAAAAATAACAATAAACATCTTAGCTTGAGATTGGTTCATACATACCATGATGTCATAATTTCAAGCTCACTGTTCAACAGTAAATTAAAAGAACCATCAGATAAAGAATTTAACAGGTTTATTGTCTCCAGCACCCTTTATTTTTTTATGTTTATTTATTTATTTATTTATTTTTTGCTTCCTCCTCCCCCCAGCTCCTCCCTACTCCCCTGGTACAGGCTGGAGATATGCTTCTTGTGGGGTGTGGGAGGAATGTGTGTGTTGGGTTGGGTTGGAGGGACAGGTCATGGCGAGAAAGATGGGGGGTGGGGCGTGAATACTGCACAGCCTGCCCTGCGCTGGAGGAAGCAGCAGCTGGAACAGCTGGCTAGCGAGCCACTTGCATGGCTCTGGGTTTTTCTTTTCCCTCCCACCACCCCTTCCCCCAACCCATTCTTGCCACCCCCATAACCCTCATCCTTCCCTCACGCCCCCACCTAGTCCACTGGAGTTCAGCCCAGCCTGGTGGCTCCTGGGTCCCCGCAGGCAGTCACTGGGGCAGGAGAAGGCTAGGGGGCACCGAGGTGGGAGAGACAGGTTTGAGGGGCCCTGGCTCCGGCCGTTCTCAGTATAATCTGCTGTGTGTATTCTGGCTTACTGAACAGCGTAAAATGACTTGTCTGATTGAAATACAGTTGAAATGCTAGTTTCCAAAAGGAATATGTGTCCTTTAGATTTTTCCTCTTCAGATACGGAGTTAAGTTATAGTCCCCAGAGTAGGAGATTTCTGCATTACTAAATCAGCTATGAGGTGGGCACGTCACGTGATGTTCAGGCAAACAGTAAGTTAGGGCAGTTTCCCTTAGCTTGTGATGGTACATGAGGGGCCACCGTGATTTCATGTTCTAGGGAAAATGGTGAATTAGCGGTAATAGCCTCCATCTTATTCTGAAGTTGTTCAGGAGATTTCAAGATCACGTACGGAAAATCAAGGCCACGTGAGGGTGCCTGTTAGGAAGTAGAGCTGTGTGGGAGAGAAGGCAGCAGGTGAAGGCCGAGAACCCTGGGCTTTATTTACAGCCTAGCCACTCATCACGCGACCTTGGGGAAATTACTTGCCTGAACATCCCTAACGTAATTTACATATTTTACATGGACTGTTATCATTGTGAAAGACAGAATAAGTTGAAAGTACACTCAAGAGTGACATTCCAAAAATGAGTTATTAATTTACTGTGTGTGTCCATGTTTCTGTTTTAACGCTTATCAAATTGTGTTTATACATGACTTTCTTACCAAAAAAAAAATTTGATTGTTCATATTGTTAACGAGTTCCTTATGGACAAGGACTGTGAAGTAATCATCCTTGTATCCCCACTGTCAGCAGAGTTCCTGTCACAACATAGGAGATGTACATATATTTTCTTGAATAAAGTTGCTTTGTTTATAATCTTGCTGGTTAAGTAGAGATTTAAACTGAGATGCAATCTAGGGGGGACCCTTCTAAAATAGTGTTTCTCAGTTTTATCTTGAACCAACTAAGAAATAGATTTTACATCACACTCATTATACTATACACACATAACTAAAATCAAATGTTCAGGAAACACTTTGTTTATGTGTCCTCTGATAAGTTCTATTCCATTATGTTTCATTCATTTAAAAATCACGCTGGTGCAACCCACTAAAATAATTTCAGAATTCTCTAATGGGTTGCAACCTGCAGTTTAAAAGACATTGCTCAATGCAAGCTCATGTTTGCTTCTGTGTTGCTAGTGCTTGGCATATAATAAGTGTTCAATAAATATTTGTAGAACGGAGATGCTCTTTCCGATGGGTCACGTTTAAGAACAGGACGGGGAAAACATTACATCCTCCTTGCTACATTTCAGCTCATTAAGTATTTGAGTGGTTGTCTAGGTATAATACAATGCACTAAGCAATATGGAGGATACAGAATTAAATAAGGCTGTCTCTGATCTCATGCAGCTTAGCACCTAATCCAGAGGGATGGTTAAGTACAAGTAGGGCTTTAAAAAAGTTTCAAGATTTTACCAAAATATTTGACACCAGCCATAGACAAAACTAAAGTAAGCGCCTGATAGGAGAGATTTGCCAGGAAGTTGGTTTTCTGCTCTAGATGTGATGTCAGGACCGAGAGTTGACAGTCCTCTGCCTCCTCCATTTCTCATGACTAGAAGAGTCAAACTGTGGGTTATATGAAATAGATTTATTCTTAAAAATATTTAAGGAGCATTTGATTCCCTGACGAGTAGATTTTTTAATATCTATTTGCTTTTCAATAATTTAACAGTTCACAATGATCCTGTGTCTACCTTGTTGTGGCTCCTAAAAACTGGGACTTTTGGCAAGCATGATAATTTGTTTTTAAAAATTAGTTTGCCTAGTGGATAAAGAAGAAGCTTCAGCTCTATCCAAAATACATAGCTCCACGTTTTCCTTAGTTTTAAGCTGTCATGTCATCTGTGCACTCCCACTCATGGGTTCAGGACAGTGCTTAGGAGCTTTTAAGACTCAAAGTACAGTCCTTAAGAAGACCAGCCTCAGGCTAACCTTCAAATTATCATCAGAACTGGGATTTGAGAGTAAAAGAGGGTTCAGGCAGAATAATTATGCCAAAACAGCATAACATGAGAAATATGTTTTGGCATGTTTTGGTAAAACATGCCAAAATTGGGACTACGACAGCAAATTAAGAAGTATGGCATCCTAGCTTTAGTACATGTGTGTGTTTGGCCACATTCTCAAAAGGAGGAAAAAAAAAAAAACTTCACAGAATATTTGCAAAACTTAAAACACTATTAACTAAAAGTTATCGGCAAATCTTTTGTAATCAGGAGTAATTACTTCCAGAGAGTGAGGTTTTTTTAATACCAAAAGTTATCAATAATGTATAAATAACATAATGAAAATGTTTTTGTTATATAGTTTTTTTTTTCCTAAGACCTAGTGAGTGATGCACTTATTTTTAAAAATCTCTGGTAATGAAAAGATTGGACATTTTCTTAGAAATAACAGTAAAATAGGATCTATATGTGGTGTCATCTTTCTTACGGTATAAAGCAAGATAACAGACATAGCCCTGGATGTTTATAATTTTTTGTTTGTTTTGGTTTTTTTTTTTTTGATGTCTATGATTTCATCTAAAAAAGATACTAGGATATGTTGATCAGTTCATTCAATGAGTTTTTATTGACTCTGCCTATGAATAGCCTGATGTTAAGGTATATTTTAACATGAGTTACTTTTAAATATCCTTTGCTATAAGATTGTCTTGGACTCAGTCCATCGTTACCAAAAGACCTCTTAAGTTAGTTTAACAGTGTGAACATCAAAGATTGGTTTTGTATGAGACAGCAGTATAGTAATTAGCCCATGATCTCCCCTACTCACAATTTATCTGGGGCCTTTTAGTTCAATATTTGAAATGTCTTCTCTTCCCCAGGCACTGCTTTTTGGAACGTAAGTCAGACATTTGCTTTCATCCACTCAACATCTAACATGAGCACTGATTCTGGTTTTTTTTTTGGGGGGGGGGGGCGTGGGGAACAGTCATACTTTATACTTATTCAGATTATTTAATACTGCTTTTTACAGAAGTCAGGCCCAGGCCCTAAATGGTTATATTAAGTGTTTCAAGTTCCAGACTAGGCAGATAGCATTTCTCAATGTTGCTTTCAAACAGGAAGCATAAAATTTTATTAAATTGATAAAGCAGATCATTGACAAAAATGAAGTCTAATGAAAGTTCTCTATCAGAAGAATAACATGACATTAATATAGCACAATCAGTTCACTTCTGTAAACAATGCTTTAAAACAATGAATAGAAATATTTAGGCCAATATTTTTGCATTGAGGCAAGATTGAGCAAAGTAGTTATACTTGTTTATATATTTATCTCCTTCCCACATATTTTAAGAAGATAATTTTCCCACAAGTTTTTTTCTCTTCCTTTATAAATAGAATGCTTTTAAAAAGCCTTCTAAATAAACATCAGTGACACTGATTGGCATCAGAGGAGGTAAGTGTTTATTAGTGGTCTTCCTTGGCCTTCTGTTTACTTACTGTCTCCATGGATTTAAGGATATGCAGGACTGTAAAGTCCTAACACCAAAGTGAGATGTGGTTCTCCAGGGCTCTGCTCATGTCCCTCACGAATGTATAGGCTTCCTATAAAATCACTGCCTTAGAGAGGGCTTTTACTCAAATCTGTACTTGTCAAGAATATAAATGATTCCTGTAGGAGTTTAAAGTAGAGTCCTATTAACTCTGCCATTGTTTGCTATTCAGTTTGGTGAGTCACCACTCCTGGTAATTTAACATCAGCTCCTGAAGATTCTTGAAAATTACGAGAACTCACAGATAACCAGAACTGATCTGCTTGTTTGCACATGTATACCACCTTTCTCAATATGTAGAACAAAAATATTAGGGAAGGATCATATTATCAATAAGTATATATATTTGCTGCAACTATTAACAATAATATTTACTGTGGGCCAAGCACTTTTCTAAGTACTGTAGACATATTCATTTAATCCTCAGCAGCCCTCTGAGGTAAATTCTATTTATTATCCCCATTTTGTAAATAAGTACATGAAAAAGGCCACACAGTTAATAGATAGTGAATTTGAACCAACATATTCTGAGTCCAGGATTCTGAATTAGGATCAAACACTTCTTGAGAGAAATTGAGTACCTTAAAAAATTATCAAACATACGTAAATGGTGCATTGCGCACCGTATGGGGAGTGGTAACACTTGAAGGTGCTGACTCGGGAAAGGGGGGGTGGGGAAAAAATATGAAACTATTGTTTTTAACTTGCACTGTTCACTTAATAATTTATCATGAATATTTCCCATATTATTTCATATCATTGTACAAGAAATAATGTATACATTATGAGGACATCCTGTATCTAACAAGATATACTGTTAGACTCTTTGATTCTGTAAAATTAAATTGAAAAAAAAATGTATTAATAAAAATAAAAAGATTTGTTCGGAAAAAAAAAAAAAAAAACATACGTAAATGAACAAACCATGGCAAAGCGCCCGAGTCTCCCAACTCTTAATCTGGTGTCTTTTTCACTATTTTCACTATAGTTCAAATGCTTCAACTTGTGTTAGTGTAATACTTGGATAATCTTTTTGTATTCAAGCAATAATCTCTGAGATTAATTCAAATACAATAGAAGAAATGCGCTTGTGATCTAAACTGGAACCAGAGGAACATTGTGGGTTTTCTAGTTTGACCCTAAGGGAAAGAGATCCTTAGATTAAACTGACCAAATGACATCCTCAGTGCAAATGGTTTAAATAGGTGGTTGGCACAGGGATGTTGTGGTAAATCTTCTGTTGTTTTGTGGTTTGAGAGGTACCATTTTGTAGTAGCTTCTGGCTGGTTTACTGTTTTCCTTTGGTATGTCAGGAAAGGTTTGAGAAAAATCAAACTGGAAATTGAACTTTCAAATGAAAATGTCTGATTTCTCATATAATAGATTTCTTATTATATGGATTCCTCTTACCTATAGAGTCCTGAGAGGATTATATAGTTGTCAGCACTGGGTTAACTTGAATAGATAGCCCGCTTTAGTGTATCTGCCCCAATGTTCTGTCATTGCTCCCTTGCACGTCACCGCTTTTGTGTTATAAACTTTGTCTGCAAGGCTGGCCCCAGTGTCATTATGTTAATATTAACATGTAACTCTTCATCCCACATTCTGCAGTTGTCTTAGAATAGTAGTTCTTAAACTAGTCCACTGAATCCTAGCTGTAGCTTAACACTCGAACCAAGCTCTAAGAATAAAAGTCATCTTTTCCCTAGTTCACATAAAAAGCCAACTTCTAGGACTTTATTTGGATAAAAATGTCCTGCATTATCCATTTTTCCCAAGTATGTATTTTTAAACCTTTGGCATCTGCTACTGTTGAGGGTAACAAATCAATGAAGACATACACGACAAAAATTAACAGAAATCTTGCTGACATCCAGTCATATCTAGTTCAGCAGCTTGTTTTGTTTGTTTGTTTTTTGTGGTTGTATGGATACATGTTCCTGGCTGTGATTTCCTTTTGCATATTTATAATACTTGCTTTTCAAAAAAGAGTTTCTAGTTAGTAAAATGGAGTTAAACATGTCAGTGTTATATGGTGTTGTACAAAAGCATGATTTTCCTCATGGCAAGTTTGAGAAGCTCTGTTGAGCTTTGTAGGGAGATTTCTACTCAAGAGATGCTATGTGATATGAATTTTGATGATGATAAAATAATTTTTAAAAGTAATGGCAAAGAATGGAAACCCAGTTAGGGAAGCATTAAGAAATACTACTATTAATTTCAAAAGTTTCACTATGAGAGGATAGCAGTTACTTCAACATGAATAACTACTAACAGTAAGTAATTATTGTAGGAGAGTTTCCCAACTGAAATCATTCGGTAAAATAAGATCAGTCCACATACTTGTTTGTTTTGTTTACAGTTATCTCATTAAATCTTCACTTAAAATAGGCATCTGTATTATCTGCGTAGCCTTGGCAGGATTTTGAGGCAGAAGAACTGTATAAGGCTGTGGTCCCCAACCCTCAGGCCATGGTAGGGGTCCAAGGCCTGTTAGGAACCAGGCCACACAGCTGGAGTTGAGCAGTGGCCAAGTGAGCGAAGCTTTATCTGTATTTACAGCCATTCCCCATGGCTCACAAGACCACATGAGCTCCGCCTCCTGTCAGGTCAGTGGCTGCATTAGATTCTCATAGCAGCCCGAGCCCTGCTGTAAACTGTGCACGGGAGGGATCTAGGTCTCATGCTTCTTATGAGAATCGAATGCCTGAGGATATGAGGTGGAGCTGAGGCGGTGATGCTAGCACTGGGGAGCAGCTGCAAACACAGATTATCATTAGCAGAGAGGTTTGACTGCATTGTAAATGAAATGCACTTGAATCATTCTGAAACCATCCCCTGGCCCCCGACCCCGTCCATGGAAAAATTATCTGCCAGGAGTTTGCGACTCTCCCAACAAATCGGGTCCCAGGCAGGAACATCACACGAGATTGGAAATAAGGGAGACAGAGACAAAGTATAGCTTAAAGTGGTGGGGAAATCAGGGGTCTTCCAGCATTCCCATGAGCCAGGAGGCCACCAGTGGAGTCCCACATCAGTATTTATTCTTTCAGTAAACAGTTATTATTGGTCACCGATTTACATGTACATATCATGAGTGTAAGTTTCAGGGTCTCCCAAAGTAACAATAAACTAGCTAAGTATACACAAGTTAAAGATAAAATCGTGAGTCAGCAGTAAAGGGTATAATCCAAACGGGAACAGAGACCACGTACTTCTTTCTACTTTATCTAGTTCCTCATTTACTGAGTCGGGAACTCAGGAGAGATATAGAACATTGCCTCAGGCTTAGAATAGCAAACTGCTCTTAACCTGCTGGGCTGACGTCCTTTGATCATTCTCTCTGCCTTCGGATTACAAACCCAGTCCGTTTGCAGACATCCCTGATCGGTGGAATGTCCCCCTCAAGGTCAAACAGCTTTTGCTCAGTGAGCTGACATGTCCCCAGGTTGCTCTTTGGCAAAGTCCTGTCCCACTCCTGGGGTTCTCATGTCTCAACCCTAACCCTCAACAATTGTCTTCCATGCAACCAGTCCCTAGTGCCACAAAGTTGGGGACTGTTGGCATAAGGCATCCTGACCTTGAATTAAACCGTGTCTTCCACAGGCAGCCTGCCTAGTTACTGAAGATTGAGCCTTCCAGGCGTGTTCTCTAGTAACAGAGCTGGGAATCTCTGACAGGAGCAGAGACATGTGAAGGGCATCTCTTTCTCAGACCAACTCCTTCTGGAAAGTCTTACCCTCTTATGTTCTCATTCTATTTAGGAAAAAAGTCACATAAAAAAAAAAACATCTAATTTACTCACTTTATAATGTGAATTCTAAAAATCTCTTCAGAAATGTGTTGCTGTTCATATGTGAAGAGGTGGCTGACCAGAGTATATATTTAGAATTGTTTTTTTCTACTGTTGTTGATGTATTACTTTTTTATATCCTGTTTTCCTTGTGACTAAAAGCAGATGTTTTTAGAAGACAGCTGGCTAGAATTAGGAATGCAGTCTGTAATTTAAGAAGTAACCTATTTAAAGGTTTTTGAGTGGAGATAGTGAGTTCAAGAAACTAATTGGACCATCTTTTGTTGTTGTTAGAAAATGTTTCAGGGTGGCTAGTATTTTTCCTTTTACTTTTGTTTTCATGGAGAGCTCCACTCCCATAATCGATATATTTCACTCATAGTAAAGTTTATATTGGACCACACCTCATAGTAAGGACAAGGAAATGGAAAGGATTTTTTCATGAGTTTCTTGGTTCTCATTTTGCTAACAAATGGAAAACTTTGTTATACTGCCAAATTCCTTTTTTTTTTTTAATTTTTTTATTTTTAAGGAACAAAGTATGTTTTGTATCTGAAGGAAAATTTATCCTTGGGATCTCAAGATATATATGGAATTGTTTTTGTTTAAGTTTGTCAACTATAAAATGATATACTCTTGTGCCACTTGGTATGAGTTAGTAGATGTTTTATTTCTATTCTTTTTTTTTCTTTCTTTTTTATTGTTTTTTTTTTTTTCCAGAGTAGTTTCGCTTCTCGTGGCAATTATTTATTTTTTATTTTATTTTTTGAGACAGAATCCTCTGTCTCCCAGGTTAGTCAGCAGTGGCATCATCATAGCTCACTACAACCTCCAACTCCTCGGCTCACGCAATCCTCCTGCCTCAGCCTTCCAAGTACCTGGGACTATGGCCCATGCCACCACACCCAGCTAGTTTTTTTTTTCTATTTTTAGTTGAGACGGGTCTTGCTCTTGGTCAGGCTAGACTTGAACTCCTGACCTCAAGTGATCCTCCTGCCTGGGACTCCCAGAGTGTTAGGATCACAGGCGTGAGCCACTGCACCCACCCTACTCCTATTCTTAATGTTCTTTTTTTTATTAACAGCTTTATTGAGGAATAGTTCATATACCATACAATTCATCTATTTAAAATATACAATTCAATGGATTTTAGTATACTCACAGAGTTGTGGAGCCATAATCACTACAAGCAATTTTAGAAAATTTTTATCACCCCAGAAAGAAACCCTAAACCCTATACCCATTAGCAGTCACTTTCCGTATCCTCCCAGACTTCCCAGTCATAGAATCTACTTTCTGTCTATGTAGATTTATCTGTTCTGGGCATTTCATTTAAATGGAATCATGCAATATGGTCTTTGTTATTGGCTTCTTTGACCTAGCATAAGGTTTTCAAAGTCCATTCATGTTGTAGCATGCATCAATACCTCATTCCTTTTTTTTTTTTTTTTTAGATAATATTGCATTGTATGGATAATACCACATTTTATTCATTAGTCGATGGACATAGAGGTTGTTTCTATTTTTGCTATTATAATTATGCTGCTGTGAACATTGATTGCAAGTTTTTGTGTGGCTGTATATTTTCATTTCTCTTGGGTATATGCTGAGGAATGAAATTGCTAGGTCATGTGTTAACTTTAGATTTAAAATTTTGAGGAACTTGCACATTGTTTCCAAAGCATCTGTACCATGTTACATTCCTACCTGTACTGTATGAGGGTTCTAATTTCTCCACATCCTTGCTAATAACAACTTATTATGTCTTTTTGATTATAGTCAACTGAGTAAATGTGAAGTAATATATAATGGTGGTTTTCATTTGTATACCTTTGAGGAAATGCTTACTTAGATCCTTTGCCCAATTTTAATTGAATTGTTTGTCTTGTTCTTGAGTTCTGAGAGGTTTGGTTTTTTTTTTGTTTTTTTTTTTTTTTGAGACAGAGTCTCACTCTGTTGCCCAGGCTAGAGTGAGTGCCATGGCGTCAGCCTAACTCACAGCAACCTCAAACTCCTGAGCTCAAGGGATCCTCCTGTCTCAGCCTCCCGAGTAGCTGGGACTACAGGCATGCACCACCATGCCCGGCTAATTTTTTCTATATATATTTTTAGCTGTCTATATAATTTCTTTCTATTTTTAGTAGAGATGGGGTCTCGCTCTTGCTCGGGCTGGAGAGTTCTTTATATATTCTAGATATAAGTCCCTTATATACATGACTTGCCAATGTCGTCTTCCAGTTTGTGGGTTGCCTTTTACCTTTCTTTAAATAGTGTCCTTTGAAGCACAAAAGTTTTAAATTTTGTTCACATCCAGTCTATCTACTTTTTGGTGTTTGTGCTTTGCTTTTGGTGTCATACCTAGGAAACCATTGTCTAATCCAAGACCATGAAAATATCCTTATGTTTTCTTCTAAGAGTTGAATAGTTTAAGCTCTTGCATTTAGGCCTTTGATCCATTTGAGTTCATTTTTATATGTGGTCTGAGGTAGGAATCCAGCTTCATTTGTATGTGGATGTCCAGTTCCATTTGTTGAAAAGATTATTCTTTCCCCCCATTGAATTGTCTTGGCACCCTTGTTGAAGATCAGTTGACCAAAAATGGAAGTATTTATTTCTAAACTCTGAATTCTATTCCATTTATCTGTATGCCTGCCCTTATGCTAGTAACAACATACTGTCTTGATTACTGTAGCTCTGTGCTAAATTTTGAAATCAGGAATTCTCAGTCTTGCAACTTATTCAAGATTGTTTTGGCTATTCTGGGTCCCTCGAATTTCCATATGAATTTTAGGATTAATTTGTCAATCTCTGTTTTTAAAAAAAGGCAGCTGGAATTTTGATAAGGATTGCAGTGAATCTTTAGGTTAATTTGGGGAATATTACCATCTTAACAATATTAAGTCTTCCAGTCCATGAGCATAGAATGTCTTTGCACTTATTTAGGTCTTTAATTTCTTTCCATAATGTTTGTAGTTTTCAGATACAAGTTAGGAACTTCTTAAATTTATCCCTAAGTCTATTTTTTGGTGCAATTATAAATGGATTTTCTTAATTTCATTTTTTTGTTTATTGCTAGTGTATAGAAACGTTTTTGTCTATTGATCTTATACCCTGCATATATAGTTGTTTATTAGTTTTAATAATTTTTTAATGAATTCTTTGATTTTTCTGTATACAAGATCATATCATCTATAGACAGAGATAATTTTATTTCTTTTTTTCCATCTGGATACTTTTAATTTTTTCTTCTCAAATTTTGCTAGCTAGAATCTCCAGCAGTGTTTAATGGAAGTGGCAAGAGCAAACATTAGTATCTTACTCCTGATCTTAAAGGGAAAGTATTCAGTCTTTCACCATTGAATATGTTATTAGCTGTGGGGTTTCTCATAGATGCCTTTTATCAGGTTGGGGTAGTTTCCTTGAGGTTTTTTGTTTTGTTTTGTTGTTTGTTTGTTTTTGTTTGTTTTTTTAATCATGAAAGGGTGTTGAATTGTGTTACATGCTTTTCTGTGTCTGTGGAGATGATCATGTGGATTTTGTCCTTTATTCTATTGATACAGTATATTACATTAACTGACATATATATATAAAGCCCACCATCCATTTTTGGGATTAATCCCACTTGGTCATAGCATATAATATTTTTTATATGTTACTGGACTTGATTTGCTAGTATTTTGTCGAGGATTTTTTATTCTATTCATAAGAGATATTTATCTGTGTTTTCTTGTGATGTCTTTTGGTATCAGGTATTTTTGTGGCCTCATAGAGTAAGTTGTAAAGTGTTTTCTTCTGTGTTTTGGAAGAGTTTGTGAAGAATTGTTATTGATTCTTATTTAATTATTTAGTAGAATTCACCAGTGAAGTCATCTGGTCCTGGGCTTTTCCCTGTGGGTAGTTTTAAAATTACGAATTCATTCTTTTTTCTCCTTAGAGGTCTATTGCAGATTTTCTGTTTCTTTTTGAGTCAGTTTGGGCAGTTTGTGTCTTTCCAGGAATTTGTCCATTTCATCTCAGTTATAATTTGTTGGCATACAATTGTTCTTAGTCTTCCTTATAATCCTTTTTATTTCTATAAGGTCGGTAGAGATGTCTCTTCATAGATTTCTAACCAGTAAATAAAGTCATTTTATCTCACAAAGAAATTAACTCTTCAACTTGGGGGCCTTTCTAGGGATAGAAAATACAATAAAACAGGAAAAGCAAAGAACTACTGATTCCTTCATTATTATTGCTAACAGTGAATAAGCAACATCAACATTAATTTCTAGCTGGGACAGAATATTGGGGGAAAAAAAATGTTAGAAATAGAGGTGGACTTACACTATTTAATACAGTCCAAAGGAGTTATCGCTAGCTTAAAAAATCTATTCCTAGAAGCTTGTGGGCTTCCTATAACCTTGAACAAAAACACTTGACCTGATTATTCAACTTTCCATCTGAGAATGGAGGTGACACTACCACTTGCAAAGCTATCAGGTATTCATTTTTCATTGTACTGTCTCAGTAATTCTTTAGAAACTTTATTTAGGCCAGATCTCATTATAGTGAATTCCAAAGTACTGACCAAATTTTTGGATGGTACATTTCTCTCGTTTTGAAGTTTCTCTCATTTTACAGATAATTCTCCTTTACAAAATATGTCAAAACATACCCTTTTATTTTTTAGAATGTAAAAAGTCTTGAATGCAAGGAAATTTCAGATTTAAGTTGTATCCAGGCAACACATAGGAGTTCTAAAGCACAGAATTTCTAAGCGTAGAAGAAATTATTTTCACTTCTGAAAAAGCAGAAAATAAGAATTCTAAGTTCAGGATCCCCCGATCTAACAACTGCATTCCCATCCTAACACTTTGGCCAGAAGTCACCATTTGTGTGTGTGTGTGTGTATATATTTTTTGTTTGTTTGTTTTGTTTTTCATGAAAGCCTTTCCCATTTTTTAATAAAACATTTGGATTCCCGTTATGGAAATTCACTGTAAAGTACTTTTGGAAGGGTATTTACTGCTTAACTAAAAGATTATTAAAATTAAGTGATATTGGACATTATTAAATGGAAATGTTCAATTTACTAAGAGTTTAAAACCTTGTGATTATTGTAGCCAAACCATTATGTATATATCTCTTTTTTGGAAAATACCCTGTTTTGAAAGAGAAACTCACACTATAAAAAGAGAAAAGGCTACTTTAAAATAGAGCTTCCTGCATCCAGAACAAAAGCCTTGTGTTAGTGCCGTTGTTAAGAAAATCAGCAGTATACAGACCAAATTATTGGTTGCAACTGTATAAACAATGGGATTTCTCAATTGGAAAAGGCAATTTAAATCCTAGAAGTTGGCTGCCAAGGAAACCACTGACTGGAAAAAGACTAGCAGAATTTTTATGCAAACTAGCATGATACCTTGTATGTTCTACTCTTTTTCTTGAATAGAGTATAGCAAGAATAGAAGATAGCAAGAAACTTGGAAAGGCATCTCTTCTGTTCTAAGGAGCCAAGGACTTGACTATTCATAGTTCCTTCAGCTTTTTATTTTGAAAATTAGAAAACCTTCCCCAAAAAGTTGAAAGAAGGGTACAATCTATATACCCTTCACTTAGATTCACCAGTTTTTAACATTTTGCCATATTTGGTTTCTCATCTTACCCCCTTCTCTTTCTCTCTCTCTCTCTCTCTCTCTCTCTCAACATAGTAAGTCACAAACAGCAATTCATCTCTAAATACTTCAGTGTATATTTCCCCAAGTACCTAACCACAGTGCTATTATCACACCCAAGAAATTTTTAATTGATGCAATATCATCTAATATATAGGTGTTTGTGGAAAACACTCAAACCATTTTTTCCCTTTGCTCTCACACAACAGTCATCAACACAGAAGACTTTTGTGGCCAAATGTGGTGGGGAGGGTTCTCCCTGCCACCAAGTGACCCATCAGTTCTGCAGCGAACACCATTGGTTGTCCTCCAAGTCAGTCGCTGCCATCTACCTGGAGATAGTAATAGCTTTAGAATCCCACAAGTTGAGGGCTCAGTTCCATAAGACCGCCCCGTCTTTGCCACTGGTTGCAAGCCTGAGCCCCCAGAACTTCTGCCCAACCGGCTTCAAGTTGGGGTTCCCGTGACCCGCTCTTTGGGCTCAATTAATTTGCTGGAGCAGCTCACAGAACTCAGGGGAACACTTAAGTTTGCCAATTTATTATAAAGGATACAGGAGAAGAGATGTGTGGGGGGTGGGGGAAGGGATGCAGAGCTTCCGTGCCCTCCCTGGGCGCACCACCCTCCAGGAGCCTCCCTGTGTTCAGCTGTCTCAGTTCACCAGGCTCAGTCCTCTGGGTTTTTATGGACAGCCATCAAAATGGGATTGGCCTCCAGGGTGGGGGGGGCCTGACTCACAATCACAATGGTGGGGAAGATTAGAGTCCTGCCTTGGGGCAGGTGGAGGGCGGAGGGCAGGAGAAGGTCAGAGAGATTGGTTCCTGAGGCCTAGCACACCCAGCATTATAACAAGAGACTGTAACAGAGGGCTGTGGGGGTTCTGATCCAGGAACCGTGGACGAAAACCAAGGTATATATAACACCACTATAGTCTATATTGCTATTTTCCCCAGTTACTCCAATAATGTCCTTTTTAGCTTTAAAAAAGAAAAAACTAGGATCTAGTCAATGTTTGTTCACTGCATTTAATAAGAATAGCTACCCTTCCTCTGCCTTCTTTTGACTTTTCTGTTGCTAGTATTTTTTTAAATTATTATTATTTATTTATTTATTTATTTTTTGAGACAGAGTCTCACTTTGTTGCCCAGGCTAGAGTGAGTGCCGTGGCGTCAGCCTAGCTCACAGCAACCTCAAACTCCTGGGCTCAAGCGATCCTCCTGCCTCAGCCTCCCGAGTAGCTGGGACTACAGGCATGCGCCACTATGCCCGGCTAATTTTTCTATATATATATTTTTAGTTGTCCATATAATTTCTTTCTATTTTTAGTAGAGACGGGGTCTCGCTCTTGCTCAGGCTGGTCTCGAACTCCTGACCTTGAGCGATCCTCCCGCCTCGGCCTCCCAGAGTGCAAGGATTACAGGCGTGAGCCACCGCGCCCGGCCTTTTTAAATTTTTTAAAATTTATTTCAGCATATCACAGGGGTATAAATCTTTAGTTTATGTATATTGCCTTTGCCCCACCTGAGTCAGAGCTTCAAGCCTGTCCATCCCCCAGACAGTGCACACTGCACCCATTAGGTGTGTATATACCCATCCTCTTACCCCCTCGTGTCTGCCCGACACCCAGTGAAGGTTATTACTATATGTGCACTTAAGTGTTGATCAGTTAAAACCAATTTGATGGTGAGTACATGTGGTGCTTGTTTTTCCATTCCTGGGATACTTAGTAGAATGGCTTCCAGCTCTAACCAGGATAATACAAGAGGTGCTAGATCACCATTATTTTTTGTGGCTGAGAACTCCATGGTATACATATACTATATTTTATTAATCTACTCGTGTATTTTTTAAAAGACTAATCCTCTTTTCTTGTAAAATGTCCCACAGTCTGGACTTCATTTTTCCGTATGATGACATTCTGTTTAACATATTTGACAAAATCAACAAAGAAATGTTGTAGCCTTTGTATAGTATTTCGTCACATCCAGAGGCACATAACATCAGTTTGTCCAGCTACTGATGATACTCAGTTTAATCACTTCGATAAGGTGATACTCACCACATTTTCCATTGCAAAGGTATCTTTTAGTTATTTAGGGAAAATGGTGAGGGAGGGGTGTTACTCTGGGACCGGGTGAATATCCTTCTCCAGCAGTCTGTCTTCTAATGGTTTTACTCATCCGTAATCTCTGCCTGACTCAGCTACGGGCAGCAACTGGCGATTACCTAATTTTGCCCTTACACCTACTTTTATTAGCTGCTTTATTCTATAAAGAAGAGCTTTCCCTCCTTTTACTTTTTCAAAGTATTACTATGGATTAATATGCTCTGGTGCATTATCATCACCATTCTTTTTGATCACATTTTCCCACAGTTAGCCAATGGAAGCCCCCTGAGGCCAGATTCTCTATCACTTTGACTTGTCTCCATCATTCTTGGAACAGTTCTTACCTTGCACTTTTTCTGCACCAACTTGGAGTCGACTGTTTCTCCAAGGAGTCCTTGATTCCTTTTAGTAGAAAAACCAAGGTCTAAACAGTATGTTCATTGCTTCTACTTCAGTGGACAAAGCTAGGTAATATATGAGTTCATATATATGCCTTCAGTTAAAATTCAGCATCACAGGATTCATTCTTACCTTTCTCTCTTCCGTATTTTATATCTCCCTCTACCCACATTGACAACTCTCGTTCCCACCATCATCAGTATGTTCTATGCTACAATACATGCAAAATGGTTTTAGAATTACACCACTACTGTTAGGTCCCAAGCCGAGAGGGAGACACCCAAAGCCTCATGTGTAGCAAAATGCTGTTTATTTGAGCATCTGGGTGCAGATGGATGGACGCTGAAAAAAGCATCCACACCGAGGGAGAGGGAGGGGAGACCTTGGGTTTTTCCCGGAGGAGTGAGCAACTGAGCCAGAACAGCCGCTGTAATAAATTCTTTTCAAACAACTGAGAGGGATAAGCCTCACCCTTATCAGGAAGCATAAGGAAAGTAAGGTTCCCTCTTGCATTCCGTTCCTTTATCTCCCTAGGGGTCTGGCAAAGGCTACTCGCCTAATGCACCCCTAGGAAGGGGAGAGCAGGTGGGTTTTGTGGGAGGTTTGGGGAGGGAGGGCGAATTCTTTAAGCCTAACAACTACCACTCTGCTCCGGATTTCTTTGTACTTTTTTCTGTCCTTAGACTATATCTCATTAAAGGTATATAGGCAGATTACTGTATTTAGAAGTTAAATTGTTTTTTATTTGCTGTGTGGATATGTTATCAATTTGATACACATTAGGTTCATTTGTTTTTGTTTGAATTTGGTTTCAAAGTATGCTTTTTTTTTTCTGTTTTTATGTTTAACTTTGTGTAAAACATTTACATGGTTCAAATGTCAAAACTGTAAAAAGATAGACTCTGGAAGTCTATCTCTTTTCCTTTCACCCATCTTTTATAGGTAACTCTTTTCATGAGTTTCTGATTTTTTTTTTCTTCTTTTTTTTTCCAAAAATAAACAAATAGATATTTGCATAAGACAGGGTTCTTACATAAACTTTTCCTGTAAAGAACCAGATAGTAAATATTTTAGGTTTCTGTCACACGACTCAACTCTGCCATCGTAGCATGAAAACATCCATAGACAATTTACAGATAAATGGGCGTGGCTATGTTCCAGTAAAACTTTATTTGCAAAGACAGGAAGTGGGCCAGATTTGTTCTGCAGGAGTAGTTGCTGGCTCTAAGATGTAGATTTGGATAAATTCAGATATTCTCTTACAAAAGCATATGCATAGCTTAGTGTCAAAAATATTACTCAGTGATACTTGTTAAAAGTATGGTAAGGCAGACTGTATTCAGGACCGTTGTGGTGACCACAGCAGTGGGATTCTGCAGTAGGCTAGAGATACTGGGCTGAACTCCAAACACCGCATGGGCAAATGGGAATTTGTAGCCAAGGAGCAGGATTGAGGTAAGTGGATGGAAAATTAGTAAGAGGAAACATCAGGGGTAAGGGGGACTCTAGATAAACAGACCTAACATGATTCATATTGAAGACAGGCCAGGGTGATCAGACGTCACCTGGGGGATGGTGGAAGATGAGGAACCTGATCACAAATGGAGGGTGATCAGATAGTGAGGGTGGGGGGTTCTTGCTGAACTGACTTAGCGAGGTTCTTTGCTAGAACTGGATTTTACAGGGACATGCACGGATGGGCCGAGGAGAAGTTTCAGGAGCCTGACTAAAGTTTGGTCAAGCAAAGAATTTTTGTCAGTAACATGTATATATTATTTTGCAACTTGCTTTTTCAAAGTTCCCCGAACAAATTCATCCTAGAAATTACTTCCTATCAGTTCCTCCAGAGCATCTCTACTGGAGGACAGGGAATGCTGTGGCTGCATAGTAGTCCATTATGTGGCTATATCATAGTGTATCCAACTATAGTTCCCTGCAGATTGACATTTAAATTTGTTACCAGTATTTTGCTAACACAGATAATGCTGCAATATTAATTAATATTGCAACTTAATAGTAAATTAATAAGCTTGTGCTTATGTGTTTTATATATAAAACCTATTTTCTTACCATAGTGTAAAACTTCAAATAAATGAAAACCTGCTAAACTATTTTGCTTTAACATAACCTTTTCAATTATAAAAGTAATTATTCTTTATCAAATTTAGAAAAACAATCCTGAAATATATGAAGTTAAAGCTGAAAATACCACTTTCTACTGGTCCACTCCCACCCTAACCGTATCTACTCTCCTCCCCTAAATTGTTAACAGTTTGATCTGTATGCTTCAGACCTTTCTTCTGTTGCAGTTGGTAGTGGTTTCATTTTGTCTTTCCAAACTTAAATAAAGAAGCCCTGTATGTTTACATGTTACTGTATAAAAATTTGATCATGCTACAGATAATGACTTGGTCTTATTTTGTGTGGGTTTTTTATGTCCATATGTATTGAGTTACCTCATTCTTTTTAGTAATTATTTGATAGTTTATAATATGGATTTACCATAAGTTTATTTAACCATTTCTGGACTGATATTTATTGTTTCCAGCTTTTCAGTATTATAGACAAGTACAGTTAATGTCCTGAGACACGTCTTTGCATACATACAAGTATTTCTTGTTTTGGTTTGGTTTTCTGTTGTTGTTTTAGCTATCTGTCTTACTGGATGGTTTGGTTTTTTTGAGACAGGGTCTCGCTGTCACCCTGGGTAGAGTGCAGTGGCGTCATCATAACTCACCGCAACTCAAACTCCTGGGCTCAAGCAATCCTCCTGCCTCAGGCTCTCCAGTTGCTGGAACTACAGGCTTGGGCCACCATGCCAGCTAATTTTTTCTATTTTTGGTAGAGGCAGGGTCTCCCTCTTGCTCAGGCTGGTCTCAAACTCCTGACCTCAAGGGATCCTCCCACCTCGGCCTCCCAGAGTGCTAGGATTACAGGCATGAGCCATGGCACCCTGCCCATACGTACAGGTATTTCTGAGGAATATATTCCAGGGGGTGAAATGGTTAAGTAACTGTCATTGATTTACTCTTGTGCAGTGTCTTCCTCACGCCCTTGCCAGTAACAAGTATTAGCAATATTTTTAATACTTGCCAGTCTGATAAAAAAAAAAAAAAGAAGTTGTTCATTGTTTTAATTAGTAATTTTCTATTTACTAGTGAGATTTTTAGTTAAGGTTTGCTGGCCATTAGTTTCTTCTGTAATTGTTCACATGTCTGTGGGGTTTTGGATTTTTGTTTGGTTTTTTTTTAATGGAGCTTTTATTTACAGATATACTCACTTGTCTGAACTTTGCTTTCCAAACTTTGGGATTAAGTAGATTTGGATAAAGGTTTATGAGGAATCCTTGCTGTATGTAATCTTACTGCTCTCCATCTAAAATCAGACTGATTCAGATAAAAGAGTACGTTACCCTTTCCTAACTTGCCCTTCCAAATTCTGGCTGTGCAAATCAGGAACTCAAAAGATTGGATGGAGACGGATACTTATATTCTCATACTAATTTTTGCCATATCTATTAGAATTGTCTTTCTTCCTGTGTTTGATCTTGTTTGTGTAGTTTTACACAAAAAGTTGTACATTTTTATGTTGAATATCTTTTGATGTTTTCCTCTATAAATTCTAGGTTTTTGTTTTGTTTTTTCCTCATCTACAATTTTAAATATTTTTATTTTCTTCTAGTATATATGATTTTTAGATAGGTAAAATTTATTTATTGTGTAATCAACTTGTCGACACATTTTTATTTTTTAATTTTAGTAGAGACAGAGGCTTGCTATGTTGCCCAGGCTGGTCTTGAACTCGTGGCCTTAAGCGATCCTCCCGGCTTGGCCTCCCAAAGTGCTGGAATTATAGGCATGAGCTGCTGCACCTGGCCAACACATTTTTAATACATATTTTGTCATTAATTTTAAATAACACCTTTACCATACACCAAATTCTTACATATATATAAGCATCTGTTCCTACAACAGTACTACATTGTTTTAATGAATACTTTTATATCTAGATTGGAAAGTCTCTTTGTTCTTTTAAAAATATCTATTTTTGCTTAATTTTTCTTCCAGGTACATTTTAGGAAAAATAAACTGACTTGTCTATTTATGCTTCCTCCAGCAGTGTATGAGAATGTGCCCAGGCCTGGGAGAAACTGGCTAGGGGTGCAGAGCCAAGGTTAAGACTTGAATAAATCTAGAAAAAATTAAAGATCAGTCCTCTAACCTGGGGATTCAATAGATTTGTAACCCTGTTGAGTGTTACCTAAATGTGTGTTTAATGAGCTTTAACTCATTTACCTCCTTCTAGGTTTAACCCCCTCCAGTTCACTCTTTCAGTGCTTTTCACAGTCATTCCCTGTACATTCATATCATACCACCTATGGACAGCCTCCTCCCTCTTCCTGGCATTTCTGCCCCTTCTCTCCCCACTACCACCACCCCCCACACACTCATGGCCCAGATTTCTACCTGGGAAAATTTAATTTGTTTCTAAAAACCCAGTTCAGATATTGCCTTTTCTAGGAAGTTTTTCTTCATGCTAACAATGAGAATGTTCTTGGCATGGGGAACCTGCAGTCTTGGGGCCTCTTGTGGCCTTCTAGGTCTTTAAGTGCAGCCTTTTGACTGAATCCAAATTTCATAGAACAAATCCATTTATTAAAAGGGGTGCAGCAGAGAAAGATGAAGTTTTTCTTGCCTCCTTTGATGCTTAAAAAAGAACAGTCTTGAAATCAGAAGTCCACAGGTTCCGCACCCCAATATCATTGTCAGACTTCTGGCAGAATCAGGACAGATGATGCATGCCATAAATGTTTATTGAAAAAGAATACAATATCCCTGCCTTCAGCAAGCTCACCGGAGAATGAAAGGAAAAGCTTAGCATAGAAGAACAATAGTTACGAAGGCATACATCATGTGTGTGATTTTTTTAAAAAATCACTAACAGGAGAGCTTTTATAAAATATTTTTTCCCCAAAACCGACCGGGCTTTTGATTTTAATGCTTACACTCTAAGCCATAGATAATGTGCTTTTATACTCAAATTGAGACATTAATTTTAACCCAGGAAGGCATTCCAGGTGGATGTGGTACAAGCAGAGGCACTAAGGTAGGACAAAATGGCTCGTTATCATGGGCGTTTCAGAATTGTCAGGAAGAACACCAAGAAATAGGATTGGAAAAACCTACATATCTAGTGAAAGATCTGGGGAGTTGTCACTTCCTGTAACGTGGAGTTGAGTTGTAAATGACCAGGTATTCTGAATCTTTTCTTTTTTTTCCCCCTTAGTACTGGATGAACGAATACACCTCCTCCATTGGAATTGGGGTTTTTCATTCAGGAATTGAAGTGTATGGCAGAGGTACGTGTACGCACAGTCTAAATATACTTTCTGAAGATTTTGTACTTTAAAGGAGTTGCAAAAAATAAGTAGTGTTGTTTTAAACCACTTCAGTATATCATTATATAAAGTAGAAAAAAATCTCCCGTATTTGTTTATACTGTGTTTTGGGAAAATGCCCAAAGCAGAATGCATTTGGGGAGAAAAATACTCAAAATACAAGTGTCCACATTCATTTAGTTACCTTTTATTTTAAATACTGTGTCTTAAAAATATTTTCCTTTTGATATTATTATTCCATGACTATTTGTTTTGCTCTAATCTATACTGGAGTTCCTAAGAAACCTTATACTTTGAAAAATAACATGATAAAAACAATCATTTTGGTTGGAAAGGGGTTGGTGCTATAGAGTATCGAACTTGAAATACCAATTTCCTGAGGGAATTTCAGTAATAAGTTTGTTTTTGTAGACCTATGTTTATAAAGTCTAGAAACATTCCTTGAGAAAATCCTGCTGTTGATGACATCTAGCTTTTTGCTTAAGAATGATGGCCTTCGTCATTAACTCAGCCCTTTTCATGCTTGTTACTTTTATTACCCTTTATTATGATAAACATGTCAGGAGCCACTCAAACCAAGCATGTTTTCAACAGTTTTTTCTTTTGTTCCGATTCCCACTCTCGGTGCAATATAATCTACTCCTGATCAGGTTGTAGCTAGTAATGGTCTGCATGAGACAGATCACGTTGATTTCATCAAGCGTTGTGGTAATAAATCATTTTGAGTCGTAAACACACCCTATAGCAGAAATGTCTTTGCTTCAGCTGGGCAGTCTTTGTGACCTCTTGGAATATATTATTGCAGTTCACTCAAGGTTATCCTTGAACAACACATACCAATTTTAGCTAATATAAACAAAAAGATCCATTTGGTTAAATGTGTCAATGTGGTGTTTATATAGTCTTTTTTATACTCCATATTAGCTGCTTCCCGGTGCAGTTTAGCACATGAAATGTTGGTTATAATAAATTTTTTAAATAAATTTTAGAAACAAAAAAGAAAATGCTGGACCCACAGAGGAAACAATAAATAATCAATCTGCCATTTAAGCTCCATTTCTACCAAATAATCCCAAGAAACAGTGAGGGGGCGGGCTCTTGCTAAAAGTTTCATTGGTTAGAGTATTGCTAGGGGTGGGATCGTAGTCTGTGGGGTTGCTTTCTTGGTTGATTTGGCTTTTGCCAAAGTTGCATGTGTGTTCCTTTTTAACTTGAATTTGCATAATGGGTTACAGTTTTTAAAGTACCATCAGGTTTTGACCCACATGCCCATGTTGTGAGGTAGATAAGGGCCTGTGGCATTTTCTCCATTTTTCAGATGAAGAAACCAAGGCCCAAACCTCCTGAAAGTCATAACGCTAACAGTTAACAGCTAGGGCTTGAACCCAAGTGTTCTTGTATGCAGTCCATTGTTCTGTTAATCTGCCTAATCATTATTCCCCTTCATAAAATTATTTAGTAATAATTACAACATGATTCAAAACATGACCACATAAATTTAGAAAAGCTAGAACCAAATATATTCCTGAAAGTGAATGATTGCTTCTTAAATAAAATAAATGGGTCTATGACTTTCCTTACTATCATTGAGAAACTTAAGAATCCAAATATTATCTCCCCCATCCAACCTATCTACAATATTTTATAAAATTCTCTCATTAAAAAATAAAAACTTAATTTCAAAATAGAAGGCTAAACATTTTATTTCTCAACTACATTATTACTTTTTTCTGAGGTCTGAATTGAAAATAAACCTAGTATCTGCTTTGTTCTTTCCCATGTTTTGTTCTAACATCTTTAAGATTACATTTAATAAATTTTAAGTGATACACATTTGTTTGGATTCTTTAAATATTAATATGTCCACTAAGACTTAAGCCACTTAAATACCTAGGTGAGATAGCAGAATTATAGCCTGAAATTTTTTATTTGTAACCATTCTCCATTTTTGTTCTAGATAAGAGTTTATGTCTGAGCTGGATGGATGAAAAGTCACTGTAGTACAGATAATTCCTCCTAGCTAAAAGATTTATTGTGCAGATGGGGAAGGTAGTGGTGTATATGTTAAAATTTGGCAGTGTGTTTTTTCTTGAATGAAGGGATTTGAGTAGTGTTTCACTCTTACGCAAAGATAAACCAAAAGTCTTCATCCCAGAAATTGTGAAAACTCAGTGATTAGTTTTCTCTAGTAATGTATTAGTTTGAAATTAGATCACTTTAGAAAGTGACAAAACACTGAACTGACCCCCTTAGTTTGGCATGATGGATATGCAGAGAGACTGTATTCACCTTTGAGTGTCAATCACTCTTCTTTTGCCAAAATAAACAACGTAAATATGGCAGTCACGGTTACTGTTGAGTGTCTTCCATTATTGGAGTGTTGTTCGAGTTTCAGCCCTTTCTGAAAACCGTTCTATACTAGTAATAGCTAAATGAGACGTTTGTGAAAAGCATTTTATAAATTGAGAAATATTTAGATGGTTTCATTATTATCCTCATCATTTATTAAAGCTAATTCAGCATTCTGGTTAAATTTTATGTGATAAATACTAAAAATCATGAGTTTTCTCTTTTCAGAATTTGCTTATGGTGGCCATCCTTACCCCTTTTCTGGAATATTTGAAATTTCCCCAGGAAATGCTTCTGAACTAGGAGAAACATTTAAATTTAAGTAAGTAGGGAGGATAATTTTTATTACGCTGTTTTAGGTGCCAAAGCTTGTTTCCAGGCATACAGAATTCATTCTGTAGCTTAAAAATCTAAGAAGTTAAAAATGTTTCTTTAACTTTGTTATAGTTGCTGACACTTTATTTTAAAATTAAATCTATTTCCGTTGTTGTGTAGAGATGGGAATCAGCCAGATAAAGTGTCTGAAGTAGCTTTCCGCTGCTTTCATTCAGGGCCCGTGTAAGTCATGCCGTCCACTTTGAAAACGTTCTTACCTTTGCATCACTCAGGTCTGCCTTAGAAAGCTTCCTGTCTAATGACTTCTTCCCCTCAATCTCCTGTTTGGAAGGAGGAGGAGGAAAGTTTTATTGTGACCTACCCGTCACTATTAAAAATCTCTTTAGGTGGCTCACGCCTGTAATCCTAACACTCCGGGAGGCTGAGGCAGGAGGTTGCTTGAGCTCAGGAGTTCAAGACCCCGTCTCTACAGGCGCGTCGTGGCAGCTACTCGGGATGTAGTCCCAGCTACTCGGGAGGCTGAGGCAGGAGGATGGTTTGAGCCCAGGAGTTTTGAGGTTGCAGTGAGCTATGACGACACCACTGCACTCTACTTAGGGCAACTGCGCAAGACTTTGTCTCAAACAATAAATAAATAAATAAAAATCTCTTTATTTTCCCAATGAAAGGGACACTGTTTATAAACTTGAAATAACTAAATAGTTGATTAGCCTGGAAACTATTGTTGAGGTACATGTATTACATGTAATGATAACCCTAAAATGTACGGGTATGTGTGTTCTCTGGAACATATGAGTAGTAAAAAGCAATGAAAATTGAATGTTAATCAAATTTCCATTCTTTAAGGTTTGTATTTAAAGTGATATTTAGAATCTTAGTTTCAAGAAGCTTTAAAGAAACTTCTGGGCGTATGATAGATAACTTGCCAAGTGAAAAATAGTGAAATGAGGTTATAACATTGAAATTCAGTACAGGACTACATAATTTTAACACTGCCAAGTTCATGTTTTTCTCAGCCTATCACTGAATTGAAACTTTTACACGCAGGAGTGCTATAAAAATGCCATCCTGAATCCATTGATTTTCTAATAATTTTCACCTTTCTTGAATGCCTAACTCATATTTGACTAAAATTCCACTTTCCCTTGTCTATTGCAGTTCCAAGGTAGGAGGTTTTGTTTGTTTGTTTACGGGGGTTTTTTGGTAATGTTTTTTAAAAAAACAATCAAGTTTGACAGTTCATCTCACTGCAGCCTAGTGGCAGATAACTTGAAAATTTGTTTATACATTTTTATATAATAACATGCATTGTTTCTTAAAGACAACTTACTATGCATTTGTATTTTTCAGAGGTAACGTACTTAAGGGTTTGCAGAAAAGTTGAAACTAAAATTAACATCTTAATAGTATCTCATTTTTCTTTGTCTTATTATATTAACCTAGCTTTGTTACACCAATCATAATATTCCTGGAAATAAGTCTTTAAACATGCTGTTTATAAATAACTGAAACTCACACAGTTATGTCCTCTTTTTCTTATTTTTTTCTTTTTGTTTTTTAAGAGAAGCTGTTGTTTTAGGGAGCACTGACTTCCTAGAAGATGATATAGAAAAAATTGTAGAAGAACTGGGAAAAGAATATAAAGGCAACGCGTATCACTTGATGCATAAAAACTGCAATCACTTTTCTTCAGCTTTATCAGAGGTAAATTAAATTTTTATCCTAGAAATTGTTAAAATAACATATGCTTGCTTTCCCACTATTTTCAATGTTGATTCATTTTTTTCTGATCTTTTTATGTTGTGCAGAGTATGATACGGTATTTCTTTCTCTTGAATGAATGACCTTTCCAGAGTTGGTAGGTAACTTCAGAGTCAGCACAGTTTTAAATAGTAATTCTAGGCCGGGCACAGTGGCTCACGCCTGTAATCCTAGTACTCTGGGAGGCCGAGGCTGGTGGAGCCCTCGAGGTCAGGAGTTCGAGACCAGCCTGAGCAAGAGCGAGACTCCATCTCTACTAAAAATAGAAAGAAATTATCTGGCCAACTAAAATATATATAGAAAAAATTAGCCGGGCGTGGTGGCGCGTGCCTGTAGTCCCAGCTACCCGGGAGGCTGAGGCAGAAGGATCGCTTGAGCCCAGGAGTTTGAGGTTGCTGTGAGCTAGGCTGACGCCACGGCACTCACTCTAGCCCGGGCAACAGAGTGAGACTCTGTCTCAAAAAAAAAAAAAAAAAAAAAATAGTAATTCTGTTCATTACTTTGCTGTAGATAGTGAGGACAAATAATTGTCTTATTTTATTGCAACCTAAAACTTTCACTTAAAAAAAAAAAAGATGCTGAGGACCTCTGCTGCTTGGCCACTACGATTTCTCTTTTGCTAAATTTTAGTTGCCAACTTGAATTTTTTTTCTGCCTCTTAAGTAGTTCATCTCTTCCATCTTGAAATTTTATTCTGCTAACATATCACACAGACTTATTTGCCTTCTCAATTCTTGGATTCCAAACAGAAGATCAAAACTAGATGGAAATTAAAGAACCATAAAAAGAAAGTGGAAGGAAGAAATCAAACAGATGATAACAAAAGGTCTAGAGAATTAAATAACATTTAAAACAGCTTCCCAACTTCTGACCCCTTAACAGGTGATTGCAGTGGTGGCATCAAGGTACCACGACAAAACGAGCTGCTCTTGCAGTAAGCACCTCTGCATAAATGCTTGGCTGCCCAGCCCTTTTCTCTTCCCTCGTGGCTCCTCCAACATAGACCAAGCTATTACTGTGCTACTCTAAGTGTATTTCATAGACTAGTAGCATCAGCATCTCTTAGGAATTTGTGAGATATTCATCATCTCTGCTTTATCACAGATGAATCAGAAACTTCATTTTAACAAGATCCCCGGGTGATTCATATGAACATAAAAGTTTGAGAAGCACTACTAGTCTAGGGGGTGCAGAGATATCACAGAGGTGACCTAGCTGATTTTCAGGAAAGAGGGAAGGTGGTTCTGAGCTTTCTTGATCCTAGACATTACATTTGTAGAGAATGCAGTCGAAGCCCCATAGAATGTTAAAACTGGTAGAGATATTAGACAGTGTCTAGTCTCATTTTATAGACAAGGAAACAGGCCCTGATTAGGAAAATGACTTATCAAAGATTGTTACGGAGAACTCAGATCAGACCCTGACTTGAGTTAGTCCAATGTTTGTTGTTATACTTTATCATTACTTCTTCCGGTTCTGATTTATTCTCTTCCAAATAAATTGATAACTTTATTAAGCATCTATATCACCACCTCAGCTCTAGTCTAACCCTGAAACTATTACAGTTGGAAGCCTGAAGAGCAATTCTAGATGTTCCTGAGGCCATATTTTAGTGCAGTATTTTTATGCTTTCCCTCAGAAGAGTGCTGAATTGTTAAACTGTGCGACCCAGAAGTTAAGTGGCTTAGCCAGGGACACCCAGGTTGTTAATGGCAATGCCGAAACTAGAATTCTGGATAGTAAGGGATGTAAGGATCTATTCTACAACACCCCATGTAATGGAGGCAAACAAATTTAACATTAGGCACTCTAAGGAATTTAGTAAAACTAATGTGCTTTTACATCTTTGACAACATAGTTTGGAGACTGTCATCTAACCAGTTGCAGATAGACAAAATAGTTGCTAATTATAATTGTTGATATACATACTGTTAACATTATTCCAAAAACTCTAAGAATTATCATCACTTAACATAGTGTTATCAGTTCAGATGCTTCCTCTATAGCAGGGATTAGCAAACTACTACGGCCTGTGAACCAACAGCCTGCCATCTGTTTTTATACAGCCTGCAAGCTAAAGATGGTTTTTCTGTTTCTTAAGAGTTGAAAAAAGTCATATAAATTATGCAAAGTTCAAATTTCAGTATTCACAAAGTTTTTTTTGATGAGCACAGCCATGCTCATTTGTTTACCTATCATCTTGACAGCGTTCAGCCTGCAGTGGCAGCGTTGAGTAGTTGCAACGAAGACCCATGGCCTGCAAAGCTCAAAATATTTGCAGTTTAGCCCTTAACAGAAAAAGTTTGCCAACCTCTACTCTACAGGTTAGATCCATTCTATTCTGATTCCAATTGGTTTAAACAATGAGGAAACATTATTTCACCAAACAAGAAGTCCAGGAGAAGGCAGGTTCCAAGTCGATATGGTCAGTGTCTCAACCGTGTTATTAGGTATCTGAGGTCTTGTCTTTTCATTTCTCCAAGCTGCCACCTTTAGGATGTTGGCTCTTCCTCAGGCTACCTCCCTTTGTGGTTTTCAGATAGCTGCAATAATTTTAGCACAGCCAGAGGAAGAAGAAAACTCTCTGGATGGTCAGTGGGAAATTTAAAACGTGTATAAAAGTAGAGAGAACAGGATGAGCCCCTGTACACCTATCACTTAGATTTAAAAATTTTCAGCTCATGGCCAATCTTGTTTCATCTATAAGCACCCCCTCCAGAATGCCACTCCATCCCCAGATTATTTTAAAACACATCCCAGATACTATTTAATTTCAATTATAAATGTTTCACTCTGTAGCTCTAAAATACAGGTTCTCTTTTCACATAACCACAGTATATCACTCCTAAAAGAAATTAACATTCCTTTCTTAATACTATCCAAATATACAAGTTCAAATTTCCCCAACTGTCAAAAAAAAAAAAAAAAGAGTCTCGCTGTATTGCCCAGGGCAGGGTGCAGTGGCATCGGCATAGCTCACTGCAACCTCAAACTCCTGGGCTCAAGGCGTCCTCTCCTGCTGAGCTTCCCAAGTAGTCAGGACTACAGGTGCTCACAACACCACCCGGCTAATTTTTCTATTTTTAGTAGAGTCGGGGTCTCGCTCTTGCTCAGGCTGGTCTCAAACTCCTGAGCTCAAGCGATCTTCCCACCTCGGCCTCCCAGAGTGCTAGGATTACAGGCGTGAGCCACCACGCCCGGCCTTTGTCATAACTATCTAGTAGTTTGAATCCAAGTATAAACAAAAGTTCATACAGCTGGTTACTGTGAGGTATAGTCCCCACAGAAAAGGCAGAATAGATGCTTGATTCTTTCTCTTTACTTACAAGTTTTCAAAAAATGAGTTGGTTCCTGTGCAGAAAAGAGTTAAAATTGTAGGCCTGAGACTACTGTCCTTAGAAAGGCCTGCTTGTAAGTTTGGCCCTAACCTGGCGTCTGGGAACCTGGACTTCGGGAGGGTTCTCACCATGCCTAGAACTGGTAAGAGTGGCTCCCTATGCCTAACCTGTTAGCACAAATAATTTGGTTTATGCCAAACACTTGCTGTCCCTCTGGGAATCTGGAATTTTGGCAGAGGGTGCCTACATGACCAGCCCCCAGTAGAAACCTTGGGCACTGGGTCTGTAATGAATTTCCCTGGTAGACATTTCACACAAGTCACAACTCGTTGCTGGAGGAATTGAGCATGTCCTGTGTGACTCTCCTGGGAGAGGATCCTTCGATCTTATGCCTGGTTTCCTATTGACTTCACCCCAAGTACGTTTTCCCTTTTCTGATTTTATTTTATACCTTTTCGTTGTAAGTCATAGCCATGAATATGATTAGATGCTGGATCCTAAGTCCTAGCAAATCACCAAGTCAGCGCCCCCTGAGACTCACTAAAATGACTGAGAAAGGATGAAGGGGGTGGGGGTGTGGCAAACCTTTGGTGCCTGGGTGGCTCTGGAGTCATCCGCAATAGGAAGTAGCAGCTGAGCTTTTTGCTGTTGTGAGAGATAAAAATTACTTAAGGAACTTGAAAATGATAAAGTCAACTCCAGGAGAGCTGATTCACTAGATCCCTGGCTACTTTTGGCCATGTAGGCTACAGTGAGGAGGGGACAAAAGAGCAGCTCAGCCCAGGTAACTGGTTGGGTTTTTGTTCTCTTCTCCAAGTGAGAAGAAAAAAGGCCCCAGAATTCCCAAAGATGAACTCTGATTGGGCCAACAATGCTAAACATTGTGTTGCGCTCTCTTCCCAAGTAAGAGGGAAAAAGGTTGAATCCCTTCCCAGGGCTGGAGCAAAGTACAAAGGGCAGGGGGCACACCCCAGTCTGTCTTTCCCCAGCCCCTGCCCAGGCACCCCTCACCCCCAGTCTAGCTAGGGTCTCCCCAGGCCTCTGTAATGGCGAACCTTTTGCTAAATTTACTGTAAAGGGTTTGAATACATCTGCAATCAGGAAGTAGGGGGTGGTTAATGGCCTTGTATTTTGCAGTTATTACATCTATGGTTTTGTGATAGAAATTGATGTAAAATGCTTTATGCTTGTAATTTTGCAAATGCTAGAGGGATCATCTCAATCAGGCAATGCTGCAAAGAAAAACTGTTAGTGGGACACGATTTCCTCGCTTTTTGCTGTCGTAGGGTAGATGGAAATTTAAATCCTTTGAGTGTTGAAACCAAAATAAGTCTCATAACTAATGATTTTTATTGTGATTTTTGCCCATCGGATCCTCTGAGAAAAGGGAGGCAACATAAAGAGAGAGGCAATCTTCAGATGGAAATATACTTTAAAGAAATTCAAAGCAGTTTCGGATTGTTAGTGAGCTCTTGTAAAATCAGCTGTCTGACCCTTGGAGGCTGGTGATTATCCAGCCTGATGGGCGTATTTTCGAGTGCGTCTCGGGGCTTGGGAAAGCCTTGCTTGTCACTGGAAACCTGGCTGTCGGGCCTTCGGCATCTCAGCTTCACTGCTGCCGTAGAAAAGCCCCTGGCTTTTTTTTTTTTCCTGAATTCACAGGTCCTAATTGTCTGGCCTTGGCTCTTAAGCTAAAACCTGACCTTGCCTGCCACGGTTTCAGCCTCAGCACAAGCTGGGTCCACTTGAAAGCAGAAACAGGCTCAGGGAACAAGACTTCTACTTGGGGATCAGTGCAGGGTTAGGACACTATGCCGCGGGCTCTGAATGATAAAAACCTGGATGTGGACTGAACTGTCTGGGTTACTTGCTGGTGTCCACAGGAAAGGGCTTCTTCCCTGGCACTTGATTCCATCTGAAATCAAGCTGCTGGTCAGTTCTGTATTTCTAATAAAGGGATGATTATGTCCCTTACTTTTGGTTACTGACCAAAGCTGCAAGTTGGGGGCAAGCACAGGACTGTGGCCCCGATAGATCTCACCCCGCTCAGGGCTGTTTCACTGCGTGGACTTAGGGCTTCCCAGATCAGCTGCAGTTTGCAACAGTGGATTGGGAGCCTACGTGTCCTCCGCCAGCTTTCTACTGCTATGTCTGCATACCCTAGTGGGGCGGTCTGATTACTAAATGCAGCTGTTCCCAGAAACGGAATGTCTCGCTGTGTTGCCCAGGGTGATCTCGAACTCCTGAGCTCAAGTGATCCTACTGACTGCCTTTCGCTCCCAAAGTGCTGGCATTGGGCTTACAGGTGTGAGCCAGTGCTCCTGGCCTGTAATGATCTTTTATAGGCCACTCCTAGATGATTGGGATGAAAGCTGTAAGTGGCTCTATAAACCCATTTTGAAATTTTCTGAACATTCAGGATTTCATTCTGACCAGTTCCTAAAACGACATGTCTTTTTGGTTAAGTTACATGAAAATATTGCCTGTGAAAACTGCAGTCCCTCTTCCAGACAAAAGGTCTGGATGAGAGTAGGGGATATTTTTTAAAATGTGAAGAAGTTACAATTGCTAAATGGGACATCCTAACTTTATAACAAGAACAACAACAAACCCGGCACCTGGTCAGTCTCAAAGGACGGTGAGGACTGATCATCTTTTTTGGTACTCTCTTTACCCGATTCCTAAAGAAAACCTTCCCGTGCCTGCGTTGTGCGGGCCCTTTGAATTTAAACAGGCTGCCGAGCCTGCGCTCACACCGACAGTGCTGACTACAGACAGCAGGGGTGGCCGCAGCTCCCGCATCTCCCACACACGTCACCTACACGCGTCAGCCCGATACCCTGGTGTCACGTCCCTCTGAAACAGACTCAGCTCACTTTTCAGACTGGATTGGAAACTTGGTTTCCTCTAGACTTTACCCAGGCACCTTTTCCTGGTGCCAGTTTTGTTTTACATGCTTGCACTGTGATAAATCATGTGTGTGAATACAACTGTGCGCCAAGTCCCGTGACCTCTCAGCAAATCACCCCTGGAGAGGTGGTCTTGGGCATCCCGACACAGTTCCCTGGCATTCTGCGAAGGCAACCAATTTTTTTTCCCCCTTTTTGAAAGAATCTAGTATTATAAATTTCCCCTCCTCCCCAGATGTAAAAATATTTGATATGTCTCAGAATACTATTCTTGTCCCATCTTTCTTTGATCAATAGGAGCCTCTTCGAGCTGGCTGGCTCCCGAGTCTTTTGATTTGTCTTTTTTTTTTTTTTTTTTTTTTGAGACAGGTTCTTGTCCTATCACCCTAGGGTACAGTGCAGTGGCATCATTATAACTCACTACAACCTCAACTCCTGGGCCGGCCCCCCAGAGTGCTAGGATTACAGGCATGAGCCACCACACCTGGCTCCTAATAACCTTTGATAGCCTTTTTGTTTTCTGGTAAGACAAGATATTCTAGGCTCATCTATATATTTCTACCACAGAGCTATTTCTAATAGGAAGTATCTAGAAACTTTAATCTGGGCATTACGGTTGTTGATTGCTACTAAATTGGATTATTTCTAGAGTTTCCCCCCACACACACACACCCACACACACCCACCCCCAGTAGGTAGAGCTAGGACTTTTTATATATATATTTACAGGTTCATAGTAATGTTTCATGCTACAAATTCAGGCTGCAGGGGTTTTATATAACTTCATCAATAGTACATCTATATCCTGTCTACCCCTAGTAAAAAAACAAAAAAAAAAATTCCCAGTTCTCAACACAACAGCGTAATTACTCATTTGTTTTACTCTATACCTAAAACAGCTTTGGAATAATATTGTCACCACTACCACCAACAATATGATTACTGGAAAGTCGAAGTTCTTTTGTAGTTCTCTCTTTAGAGTATGGCTTAATGCATAATCAAATTCCTGTGTTTCCCACACATGGTTGCTGGTTATGCCACCGACTCAGTACACAGTTAGGTTCCTTTGTTCCCTTTTTTTTCTTTTTGAAGAAATTGCTTTTTCGTTTAAATTTCCCTTGATAGTTATATAAAATCTTTCCGTGATTCCAAAGTCAAATCTAAAAAAACACAAAGTATATTCATTGAAGTCAGTTTCCCTTCCACTCCCCTCTGCTCTTGTGCTCTGACCTCTAGAACTAAGAGAATGAATTTGTGGTGTTTTGAGCGACAGTTTCTGATAGTTTGTTAGAGCAGCCGGAGGGAGCCAGGACAACTAATACCTGCAACAGGGCGCTGCCGTAACAAAACCCACATATGTGGAAGTGGGTGATAAAGGCTGGAGCAAGTTTTAGGGGGTTCATAGAAAACTTGAATCAACTGTTAGTAGAAATGTGAATTTTAAAGGTGCTGCTTGTCAGGGCTCAGAGGAACGAGGACATGTTATTGGAAACTGGACAAGGAGGTATCCTTGTTACCTAGTGGCAGAAAGCTTGGCTGGATTCTGTCCTAGAGATACATGTGACAAAGAGAATTTGTAAGCAGTAAAACTTGAATGTTTAGCTGAGGAGATTGCTAAGCAAAGTGTAGAAGGTGCAGCGTGCTTTCTTCCTGCTGCCTTTGGTGAAAGGTGAGAAAGATAAATTGAGAGAACTGTTAAGAAAAAAAAGGAATTAACGTTAAGGACTTGGGAATTTCTCAGCCTTTCCAGATTGCAAAAGATGCTGAAATTAGGAGCCTCTACGATTAGGAAAGGATGTTACAGAAAGCCAAGGCTATGACTAGAACACCTTTTGCTGTTGCTGAAGAGATTCAATAATATATGACTCATAGATGCTCTCAACCAGGAAGAGAGAGAGGATTATCCAGGAAAGATCCGCGGAGGAACCTCTTTTCTATTGGAGTCAATCCCATGACGTGCATAGTTTTTTGAGTCCCATGTTTCTGAAAATGCAATATTAGCAGAAATATATGCCAGGTTGGATGGAAAGAGAGGACAAAAATGAAAGAAGGCTGTTGGACTTTGGAAATCATATAGGCAGGAAGTAAGCTAGAGGAAAAAAGGATGACTCCCAAGGATAGAATCTAGGGCCCAGAAGGCAGAGCCCAGGGCCACAGCGGATCATTCCCAGGCCTGGAAACCCAATGGAATTTCCCCAGTTGGATTTCAGAATTACTTGGGACTAGTAACTCCTTCCTTCCATTTCCTCCTGTTGGAATGGGCACGTCTGTAACTATTATTCTGTGCCTGTCCCACTATTATACATTGGGAGCATCCTATGCACACTTTTCTCCACTTTGCTTTTTTTCACTTAATGATACATCCTCCTGGTGTTCATTCTGTAGCAGAATATAGGGATATTCCTCATTTCTTTTCTCAGCTGAATAGTCTTCCTTTTGTGGACATACCATAATGTATTCAACCAGTTTCCTATTAATGGCTCTTGGGTTATTTTTATAGTCTTTTGCTGTTACAGAAAGTGCTATAATGAATAACCCTGTCCATATGTCCTCTCATTTTTACCACTGTATCTCTGGGATTAGAAGAATTATTGCTGCATTGAAGCTTAAATGCAAAACTAATTTTACCATATAAACCAAATGCTATTTAACCACTAGCCGCAGTAAGAAATACGTTTTACAGTATAACCCAACTAATACAAGAGTAATAGTTACCTTAAAACCTACGATCTATTTCATTTTAAAAATTCAGGTTGCAATGCTAAATGACCTACTTAGGGTCATGACTCAGTTTTTAAAATATTGGCCTGACCAAGGGCTGGCGCAGTTAAGAGCCATATAGTAAATATTTCAGTCTTGTAGACTATTCATGGTGCCACCTCTGCCTCTGCCATTGTAGCCTAAGAGCCATAGACAATACATAAACAAACAGACTCGGCTATATTTCAGGAAAACTTTCTCAACAAAACCAGGTGACTGTAGATTACAGAATTCTGTTTTAGGTTTACCAGGCTACACCACCAGGGACTGGGATGAAGGCAGCTTCCCGTGTAGTATGGATACATGGAGAGGGGTCGATGACTGAATAAAATTGGGACTTCGGAAGGAGAATGAGGGCAAGAGCCGTGGACTAGACAACAGTGGCACTTACGTGGTTAACCTCTAAATATGCAGATATCTCTAAACGTCTCAGGGATAAAATGTAGTGTTCGTATGCCCATGTTTTTAAGAGTAGACAGATGGGAATAGTATCACGTAGGGTCATTGTTCAGCTTTCTCCTAGATCTACTTCATGTACATATTCTTCAAATATTTTTTAAGTACCTGTCTCCCTCTTTCTGCTGCCAGGCATGGGAAAGGTGCTGGTTAATCAAAAATGGTCAGAACGTGTTATGTTCCCTCAAGACCATGTCACTATGCCTATAGTTAAGACACAGATACCGTATTTTAAATAAATGCAGTAACCATTAATGGTTGGGCTAAATCTTTGGGGAGAAAAGTTACATTGCATAAGTACAGGTGCCAGCTTAAATTTGAGCTAATTTTTGGACATAAGATGCTTTGAAACCTCTTCCCAAAGTCATTAAGATATGTAAATAGCTAAGGTGACACTTTCAGATCACATGATCATCATCTCTGGCATAACTGGAGGCAAAAACACCAAAGTGGGGCATGGTCTCGGTTTAGCCCAGTGGTGTTGGCAGAAAAGAAGGTAAGAGTAAAGTTAGTATTATAAAAGGCTCGGTTGTTACTATTTGAAATGTTTGGAGGGAGGTGGTCAGGAGTCCTCAGGACTGTACGAGGAGGGGAGCAGGCAGAGATTCCCCCTGGCACCCGAGTCTTCAGGTTGCAGCTGGGCCAGGTTCTGTGCCTTGCGCTGACGGGCCTGCTTCTGCCCAGTTAGGGAGCCAGGTCTCCCCTGGGGGAGACACCTTTCTGGACGACTATGAGCTCCTTGAAACAAGTGGGTCAGGCACAGAAGCAAAGGGGCAAAATGAGGGCCAGGAAGAAGGGAGCGCCAGAGCCTGGAGCAAAGTAGAAAAACCTGGGAAGATCTCCAAGATTGACTGTTCCAACTGCCCGGAGAGCTTCTATTACTCTAATAATATCTTGCATTAACAAGCATCTTCTGCATGTTCAAAGACACTTTTACACGTGTTTCAAAGCAGTCGCAGGGATCAAAGAGAGGAGCCAAGTGGGATTAGCTTGATTTTACAGACCTAAAAAGTAAGTTTGACCAGGTTCTTCGGAAAGAAAGGAACGGAGCCGACAGTGGGGACCCCAGGCTGCTATCAAAGCTTGGAGTGGCCGCACCCGAGGCTAGTCTGCGGTGGCTTTTCTGCCCAGCCTCGTCCCTCCTCGCTCCTCCCTGGCAGTGGACCGGATAACTGTGACCCGTCGTACCTAACACGGAACTCTCTCTCTCTCTCCTCCGTAGATTCTCTGCGGGAAGGAGATTCCGCGCTGGATCAATCGGCTGGCCTACTTCAGCTCCTGCATCCCCTTCCTGCAGAGCTGCCTCCCGAAGGAGTGGCTCACGCCCGCGGCGCTGCAGTCCAGCGTCAGCCAGGAGCTGCAGGACGAACTGGAGGAGGCGGAGGACGCCGCCGCGTCCGCGTCCGTGGCCAGCGCCGCCGCGGGCAGACCCGGGCGCCACACGAAACTATAGACGCCTCCAAAGCCCCGCTGTCAGAACTGTCCCTGGCAGTTGAGTAGCAGTAGGGAAAAGTAAACAGTAAGCGTCCTTTGGCTATTTTGTATGCAAAGATGGCTCTCCCCCAAATCCCAGTTTTTCAGCTCAGGATTATATTTGTAATCAAAAAAAAAATCACTTGGCGCAGGAGGGAGAACTTTGTACGAAGCTGCCCTCTGTTTTTTTTACCCACTTGTAAATTTGGATTTTCTTCTGTTTTCTACAAGCTCTGTTAAGTTATGTTTACAGTATTTTGTATCGCTGTTTACAAATCTTGCATGGACTCCTGCCACCGTGAAAGAAGAAAATCTTCATGTCTTCGACAACTAGGCAGGTCATCTTTGTACACTCCCGACAGTTGCCAGAGCTGTGGCACAAATACTAGGCACACAGACAGGTACTCACACGGTTAGAGTCGTCCTCACCTGCTTCCGAACTGTCTTAGGTTTCTGTTGGTTTCGTTGCTGCTGTTGGCACCGGGTGCAGAGCGCCCGCCGGCCTGCGGGGAAGGGGCACGCGCGGCCCCGGGTCCAGGTCCTCCCCGCAGTCCTGCCGCTCCGAGCAGCGCGGCGCCCGAGGCATGATCCGTGTTTCACCCCGAATATCCGTCCGTGTAGGCAGGGTGGTGGGCTCTTGTGTGTCTCTGGCTTTGCTGCCTCTCATTCTACAAGTACGGTTTTTGTTAAAGATATTCTTGTTAGTAACTGACAAGTGGTTTTGCACATGTTTGGGGGGAGGGGCTTCATTCTTATTTTAACACACATCGATTTCCGCCCTGCAGGGGCCTCCGTTGGTGGTGTGGGATACCCTCAGTGGTAGCACCCTCAGTGGTAGCCTTCCGAGCAGCCGGACGAGTTGACATTCAGCTGCTTTCAACTATTCAGGCTACCTTTTTTTATACTAGACCTTGAAAACCACAGTCTAAAGCCACACCCCCCCCCCAACGGTAATTCTTTGATATTTCATACTTTTTATGTACCGTATCAGAGCTTGTTAATTTTTTATGGGAGTTGTTTCACCTCATAATAGGATGCTTAGTCTTGTGGACATCTTGTTAGATTTGTGTGTCTGAAATTTCATCTTACGTTCTCCACTGTACGTCTCCTCCGTAGCATACTCTAAGAAGGAAACTGTCCCCACAGATAAATCCTCATTAGCAAGGACTCTGTCTGTTCCGGTCTACGCTGTGTGACCCTCGGATGTAAGAACCAAGTCATTACACGTCATTCAGTTTTTCTGCCTTAAGAATGAATGTCCTACACAGAGTAAGGGATGCAGCGGATAAAGTATCCAAGGCAGCGACTGCAGCTTCATAGATGTGTTGTTAGTTTTTAAGTCATTTACATTTATTTAAACTTTTAGATGGGTTCGTTTGCCACTTTTTCAAATGTTTCTTTCCTTCTCTGCTTTACCTGAAACCCGACAGTCCCTCGAGCTGTGAGAAGATACATATCTTTCAAGTAAACTACATTTTTAACTTTTCTATAAGCTGATTTTCGTTCATTTTATCAACTTAAGCACACCCTGTTCATAGGGAAAATACAGCTTGGGGTAGAAGCATTGGCTCAGGACGGTCAAGCCACTTAACCTACTTTATGCTTTCGAGTGTCTGTTTGCAGAGAGGAAGGCCCTGACAAATCTCTCTCAGGGCTTCAGGGAGCAGAACGCTCGTTTTAAAAGTTGTGACAGAAGAAAGGAAGATGTGAACTTTATGAAACATGTACTTGGATCAGATCTCAAAATGAGATTTAGGACAAAACACTAAGGCTCTAGCAGTGAGACGTTCACTAAAAAGAGTCCTATCACCAAAACCCAGCTCAGCAGAGAGTGTTCGATGTAGTTAATGTGGATTGTAGTTTTTTCTAATTCATTCAGATATACATGATTTAAACCTGGGCTGCTGACACAAAGGAGTAGCCGTTACTTAGACGCTTCTTGGTGAAGATCCGGGAACATCCCCCTCTGTGCTATCCAGAATCCAGCAGCTCCGCACACAGGTGGTTTTACTGTTAATTTGTTGTATTTACTTTCACCTGCAGCATTTAGAATTTTAAAATACTGTGAAGGATTCTAGTAGAAATAGTATCATAAGGCCAATTATCCTAACAGTCAGCAGGTAAAATTCTGGGCATGAGATTCCTTGCAACCTAATTATACCTGAGGTTGAGAAATACATGTCTTCCCTTCAGAGAATCCCATTCAAGTCAGGCCTTCTCTACAGTTCAAAATTGAGACTAGACTTCATTAGCATTTAACCAGCTTTTACTTGCCCTTGGAGGAAAAGAATCTCGTTCTCGACCCAATTTCTGTTAAGAAAAATCCTGTCTCAAAAATCTGGTCATACACATGTGATATGACCGAGTCTGTTGTAACCAAGTGAAACATCCTCATGGTGGGCTGGACAGCAATATGGTGTTAGAGGGGCAGAAGCTTCTGGTTTCTGCTGTTTTAAATACCCTTAGGGTTTTCTGGTTGTTTTTTTTTGTTGTTGTTGTTGGTGTTTTTTAACCCTTCCAAGGGAGCATCAGCTTTGGGAAGTGTGACTTGCGGGACCGTGGAAGGCAGGGGTACACGATCTTAGCCTCCACTGGATGCCTGAACTCCAGCCAACTATTGCTCCGCCTCGCAGCAATAGCGCACGTTACCCATCACCAGCATTTGTACAGAGCAGGGAATTCCGGTTTCAGTCAGTCGGTGCATCGTGTGTGTGAGGAGATTCAACGCGACAGACAGCTGCGGGACTCCAGCTCCATGGCGTCTTTCCATCTCAAAACGGGTAGAAACACATTCACTGCTTCAGGGTTCCAATCTGTGTCTCTCCTTACGGCTCCATTTCTGTAAGCGACTCTGTAATCTTGATGTATGCTGTAGTTCTGTTAAATGACTAAGTTTCCCAGACCTGGGGTTTCTGTTCAGCAAGCCGGCCACACTGCCGCCGTAGCCCGTTTTCTTCGGTGTGGCTGGTTCCAGAGTGCAGCTCCATCACCAGACTCGGTCTACTCGTTCAACACACATCTTCGCTGTTGGAAGGGTGTTACAGCTGTCAAAGAATCTTCATGGACCTGAAGAGAATTTCTTGTGAAGTTGAATGCAAGTGTACTGTCATTCATAGTGTTTATATAAAAATACCAGGAATCTTCACTTTTGCTACCTTGATATAGCATTGGGCTACCATGTTACAACATTGAAATACATTGATTTATTAAAAAATACTTTTATAAGAAATGTCTCATAGTGCTTTCTAACCTTCGGGGGACTGCGCTCTTGTGTGTTTGTGTTGGATGAGGCGGGGTAGATTTTTAAAACCCAGGAATCCCATCTGCTCTGCAGGAAAACACGGCCAGCCCCTCTCCCCCAGGTCTTCCTCTTGCACTCGGGCCCTTGGGCCAATGCCACACCAATGCCACAGCCACACCTGCTCACGGGTAGCAGGGGCAGGGCAGGCAGGGAGGGGCAGGCGGGAAAGGACTGTCCTCCCGGAGTGCAGGAGGCAGACCTGGCGCGAAGCCCCTTCCCCACACACGCATACCCTCCTTGCCGTGAGACCCCACCAGGGCCACACCCTTCAGGCGGCCATGCTTACGAGTTGTCACCGAAGGCCCAAGCCCCCCGGCTGGCCATCCCCTGACCCTCCTCCTCCCCAGCTCCTCCGTGTGTACACCCCCCCAGCCCAGCACCCCGTTCATCCTCATCCCATCCCTTCACTGTGCCTTCTGGGAACCCCCAGTCTGTGACAGGCAAGTGCCCCAATAGACCACTTTTTCAAATGTTTCTTTCCCTGAAACCGGACGGTCCCTCGAGAAGCTCTGTGCCAGCGGGTTTGCCCTCCGTCTCCCCCCTGCCCAGCCAACGCCCAGCCCAGCGCTTCTCAGCCAGGGCCCTGCTGGTGTTTGCGGTGGGACAGTCATTTCTGTTGGACGGTCCTGCGTATCACAAGTCCTGTGGCATCTCTACACCCTGCCCCTGATGGCCAGCGTGTTGCCCTCTCTGCAGTCTTCACAGCATCAAATGTCCCCACGTCTCCACACCTTTCACCCCCCAGGGCAGGTCCTGACCTCAGCTAAGAACCACTGTGGGTGTCTCTTCATCTCACGCCAGCCACGCGCTGAGACCTTTGACTTCTCACCGCCGGCAACGTTCTCAACCACTTCGAGCATCTCCAACCATCAACTTCCCAACGCGCCCCAGTACCCTGCGCTGCAACAAGGCTTGGACCTTATCCGGATCCCAAATCCATGAAATCCGGCATTTGTCTCACTAACATCACCGCCCCCCCCATCTCCATTTCCCTCCTCACCCAGCCTAGATTAATGGTCAGTGATTAAATCTTTCCTCCTCGGTGCCCTCCATTCTGTGCCCCTTTCCCCGTTACAGTGGCCTGGCAAGGCCAGCACTGCCGCCACCCAGACCTCCGAGTCTGAGCCTGATGAGCCGAATGTTTCTGGACAAGAATCACACAAGGCACTGACCGGCCTGAGTTTCGTGTCCTGTTCACAGCCCTGACACGGACACACAACCACACCCCGGCTCGCAGCTCCCTGGCCGATCTGCTTTCCCGCCTCCCGGACGACACTCGTCCCTCCTCGCTCCTCAGACCTCCCACCTCCCCACACACGTGTCAGCTGAGCGCCTCACTTCATGCTTCAATGAAAATACAGTTTACGCAGTTGACCTCTAATCCCCCCGTCCACAGATGCACCCCAGTTTGTGCCCAGAGTCACTGTCCCTGTGACCACGGGAGAAGGTTCCCACTGCTATCAAAGGCCAACCCCTTCCCTGTCACTCGATCCCCCCCCAACCACCTCTCCGGGACTCAGCTGTGACAGCTGTCACCCCTCTCCCCACCGGATCATTCCCATCAATGTCTATGGTTTCTCATCTAGAAACAAAACCAACCCTCCCTAGTGTCCCCTCCACGACAGTGACACGTTTCTCTCTTTCTCTCCACAAAAGTTCTTGCCACCTTTATTGTCCCATCCACTATTTTTCAAGAACACTTTGGTTGTGAAATATCTATACAAAAGAATGTATACGTACAATTTAAAGAACGATGACACAAACACTTCCCTGTACGCACCACTCCGTGTCCACACAGGACGTCTGCAGGACTGACTGCAGTGGCACGTCCAGGCCCCGCCCGGTCACTTCCTCTTCCCTCCGCTGGAAGGTCACCGCTAGGGCCACCCGAGTTTGTGTTACTCGCTCCTTTGCTACCTACATATACAGCCCTGGATAGCACCATGCTATTTGGTCGTGCTCATTTTGAACTTTATATAAATGGAATCATACTGTGTAATGTTCTTTGTATTTTTTTAATTCTATATTTTTATAATTATTAATGTATATTAATTGTGGTTCATTCCTTTGCACTGCTGTCTAGCTTTCTGTTATATAAATATAGCACAATTTTATTTATACATTTTCTACGCTTAATGGGCATTTGGACTGTTGCCAGTTTTATTGCTATTTTGAGCAATACTTCTATGAACAGGATAATAATGCCTACCTTCTGCTGCAGATGTAAGGATTTCTCTAGGAATAGAATTGCGACATTGTAGGGAATGTGCATGTTTAATTTTAGTAAGGTGGAAAGAATATACTCTTATGACATTTTTATTACATAAAATCCTATTCAGCACTCTCTCCATTTACTAATCAGATAGAGCTCCCCAAGCTAGTTATTCTCTTATAATGTCATGTCATGAATTCTAGAGCCTGGCCTTAAGAATATTTTTTATAATTAACTAAGGGAGTCAAAGAGATGAGAAATGTGCCCAACTCCCATGCAACCACTCGGAAAGATAATACTCAGTATCACAAAAGTAGTTCAAAGAACCTGATTGATCTGGTTAAGAACTTTCAGTACAATGTCTTATTCTTCTATGTAGAGTGAACACGTGAATATCCATGGCTATTTCCAACTCTGGGTCTCATTAGACTCCTACAAAACTTTAGGGGATAAATTATTTGTAAACATAACCACCGTGGGAAGACAACTTCCAACCTATACTGGGCTGCTCGTCTAGATAATTTAATGCCTTTTATCCCAGTCTGTGTTACGGTTATAATGTTGCAAGTGGCATCTCAGTATTCCTAAAAGTTATACATGCTTGAAAGAATTCTCTGACGGATCAGAAGAGGACTGTGCACCTTCCTTCTACGTGCGTGATGGAAAAAGCAAAGCACTCGACACCCCGCTAGATACATTGTTTAACAGATCATCGGTTTGTTTCATCTAGTTGACACTCCGTCATCAAAATTGTTTTCCAAAGTGGCCACAGCACTTTTACACTCCCACCAGATTTCAGTTCCCATCACCCCATATCCCGCCACCTGATTTTTGTTTGTTTGCTTTTGGTGTTGTTTTTTGTTTTTTGGTTTTTTTTTTTTTTGAGACAGAGTCTCACTCTCTTGCCCGGGCTAGAGTGAGTGCCGTGGCATCAGCCTAGCTCACAGCAACCTCAAACTCCTGGGCTCAAGCGATCCTCCTGTCTCAGCCTCCCGAGTAGCCGGGACTACAGGCATGCGCCACCATGCCCGGCTAATTTTTTCTCTATTAATATTTTTGGCTGTCCATATAATTTCTTTCTATTTTTAGTAGAGACGGGGTCTCGCTCTTGCTCAGGCTGGTCTCGAACTCCTGAGCTCAAACAATCTGCCTGCCTCGGCCTCCCAGAGTGCTAGGACTACAGGCGTGAGCCCCCGCGCCCGGCCTCTGCCACCCAATTTTGACCAACTCTTTGACATTTGCCAATCCACTCAGCATAAATTGGCATCCGCGGCTGTGCTTTTGATTTACATTTTGCTGATTATTAATAAGGCTTAGAATCCGTATATGCTTTGGGGCTATTTATGTTTTCTGTGAAATGTCTGTCCTATATTTTGCCCATCTTTCTATTAGGTTATTTTTCTGACCGATTTGTAGGAATTCTTCACATATTCTGGCTACTATTCTTTGATAGTTCTATGGCTACAAATATTTTCTCCCAGTTTGAGACTGGTCTTCTTTTCACTGTCTGCAAGGTGTTTTGATAAACATAAGTTTATTTTAAAGTAGTCAGGGCCGGGTGCGGTGGCTCACGCCTGTAATCCTAGCACTCCGGGAGGCCGAGGCGGGTGCATTGTTTGAGCTCAGGAGTTCAAGACCAGCCTGAGCAAGAGCGAGACCCCGTCTCTACTAAAAGTAGAAAGAAATTATGTGGACAACTAAAAATATACACAGAAAAAAATTAGCCAGGCATGGTAGCGCATGCCTGTAGTCCCAGCTACTCGGGAGGCTGAGGCAGGAGGATCGCTTGAGCCCAGGAGTCTGAGGTTGCTGTGAGTGAGGCTGACGCCACGGCACTCTAGCCAGGGTGACAGAGCGAGACTCTGTCTCAAAAAAGTAAATAAATAAATATAGTAAACACAATGACAGCCAGGAGTTTCCTGGCTTCTCTTAACCTGGGGTTTGGACCAGGGGTAGGGCCTCCTCTCCAAAGGCAGCTAGACTCCAGGCTGGCTGTCCACCCATGAAGTAGCCTGGCTTCACCAACGGCAATGGTGGTAATTACTGAAGTCAATCAGACCACGTCCCTCAGATCTGGCTGAGAGAACAGAGTGACTGGCTATGGTATGAACGGTGACTGAGGAACAGGGCAGACCTGGGGGCGGAGCTCGGAGCAAGGGTCAGGGGAGACAGAGGGAGGAGCCTGTCCCAGAGCTGTCCCAGGGCCTGCCGTCTAACTCCCCTTCCAGTGCTGTTTCCCAACAACAAACATTTTCCCCTTGGAGTCGTCTGAGGCAGAGTTATAATACCTACGGGCTTAAAGGGAATCTGAGGCTACGAAGAAAGGGCTCTAAAAGAGGCAACTAAAAGAGCTTCACTGACACAAAAACTCAACCTGACTTATCTGGCCAAGAGTCATGTTTCTGGAATATCTACACCAAAAAACACTCAACCCAAAAGGGCTGAATAATGAGGCACTTTTTTAAAAACTTGTTTTCTGCTAGACAGGAGATAGACATAGGAGAAGGAACAAGTCACATGCTGGTATTACTCCAGCCCTGAAAGATCAGATAAAAGCTGTCAACATGAAATACTGTAAAATTCCTAGCCTTGGGGTGGGGGTGGAGTGGGGGAGGGGACGCCAGCATGTACTCGATCCAGGCACTCTGACGCACCATCTGCACCCAAGGACCTGCTGAATCAGGGCACTAGTGGGGGACATCTGTTGACATATCAAACCCACCAAATCTGGAAGCTACCACTCTCCTCTTGGCCTAGGAGGGATCCATTATAATCAATAACCAGGAGGAACCAGTCAAAGCCTGGCAGCTACAGTAGTAAGAATGTAAGGCTTTGTGTGGACACCCAAGAGTGAAACTAGGAAGAAAGAGGACACACAATAAACCACTTCATACGTTCTCTACCTTAAGCATTTCCATCATGTCATGTGCTCGTACACACAGCTGATGTGTGTGTTAGTGGAGGTGGGTTCACACAGGCCAAGACAAAACCTAGGCCAGTTTCCTTGGCCGAGTGAAGAGGAAGGACTGTGGACGCCAGAGCAGTCGGAACACAAAGGCACAGCCACATGCAAATTAAGGGTCAGAGAATTATTAACAACTATGCTTTAGTTTGGCTCTTTCCTTTCTGAAACCAACCCAGGAAACATCAAAGAGTTTGAATGTTTTACACATTATTTAACACAGCTCTAGTGGTATTGAAGGATTCAGAAATTTGGTATTGTTCTAGTCGTTTGTTTGTGTGTGTGTGTGTGTGTGTGTGTGTTGGCCTCTTAGCTTCAACCTCCCCAAGTGGAGAGGATTCAGCTGGGCTGCTACCTTGAAGAGCTTTTAATTCAGGCATCAGGAGATCCCTGGCCCAGTCAGCTATAGGCAGGCTTGGTTTCCTTATAAAGACAGGGCTGGCCATGAGCTTTAATGGCTTAGAGCACTTTCACTTCTACGAGTTTTCTTCACTTTCACCCTCACAAGTCTGGTAGAGCCAGAGTATCCTTAAAGGGGGGGGGGGGGTTCGATGAGGAAAATGACAAGTTAAAGGCCCACCCAGGAGTCTCCTGGAGTCCTCTCCCCTTGTTCTTTTAACTCATACTAGTTTTCAAACTCCTCACATGGCACCCCTAAACCACAGATTCATCAATGCCTGGTAAACAGAGGATAAAAGGGCATTTCGCTCACTTCGCAGTGGGGTAAGGAGCTCAGCATCACACTTTAAGATATTTCTTAAATCCCGAGGGCATCGCAGACTGAAAACCCACCGCACCTGCCACCCTCGTCCCGGTGGCGTTTAGGAAGGGACAATCCGGCCCCGACGCGGCGCAGCGGGAGGGCCCCGGGGCTCCCCAGCAAGTGGCCCTCGGGCCAAGGCGCCGCGGAGGACCCAATTGGCTTCCAATGCACGTCCCCCGCTCCCCAGAATCCATCCATGCTTTCATTCATAGGGCGATGGGTTTATTTTCATCTCTTGCCTCTGTGTACAAAACAAAACCGACGCTTAGAGCGCAGGGGAGCGGGGCGGGGGGCCGGTTCCCGCAGGTCCGCGGCCTGTCGCGGCCTAGTCGCCGCCGCGCGCGCGGGGCAGCACCAGCAGCGGGATCTCCTCCAGCCGCTCGGGCCGCTCTGCGCGCCGCAGGTGGCGCCGCCGCCACGTCGCCAGCGTCTGGCACAGCCGCCGCCACGTCGCCAGCGTCTGCAACAGCCGCCGCAGGCCGCGCTCCGGGGCCGCCTTGCCCGGGCGCGCGCACCTGGCCTTCCTCCTGCGCGGGCCCCGGGCCGCGCCCCGCAGGAAGAGCCGCCGCCAGCACCAGCCGCCCGAGCACGCGCCGCCGGCGACGTCCGGCTGCTGGCGCGCCACCTCCGCCAGCGGCCCGTGCCGCGCGCCGCCGGGCCACGCGTCGTCCGCCATGCCGGGCTGCCGCCTCCCCTCGGGGACCCAAGTCTCGGGAACTGCCGGGCTCGGCGACGCCGCCGCGGCCTCCAGGACTCACGAGGGCGCCTCGCGTCCCGCTTTGCGGCCTCCTCCGGGGAACGTGCCCCAAGGCCTCCCGCACAGGCTCACGTTGCCAGGGAAACCCGAACGGTGACCCCAACAATGCCCAGCGGAGCCCGCCACCCTCTGCCCCCGGGGACTCACCAGCATCCAGACACTCAAATGATTCCTCGGTCCCTAGGCCGGTAGGCCAGGGTCGCTGTCGAGTGACTTTCAGACACGGCCTTAGACAGGCAGGAAAGGGCCTTACCTGGCTCGCTGATGCGCCCGGCGTCCCCCGAGGAGGTGGCGAGCAGCCGTCACCGCATCGAGCCTTGCGTTTGAGTCCCAGGCTCGTGTTGCCCAGGTGGTTTATATTTGGCGAACCGCCTTCAGGTGTTCCGTACTTTCCTGCGAGTAGGGAGCCAGAGTTTCGGGAAAGATCTCGAAACCTGATTGTCTTCATCCAGCCTCATCCAAAGGCCTCTTCTCTTCCTTGCAGGATTACGACCGATTTTTTTTTTTCCCAATACTTTTTTTCTTGACTGCAAACATAATGCTTCTCTGGGCCTAATAATTTAGAGGAGCTCACATTCCTTAGATAAAAAGTTTTGCTTTTCTTTCTCAAACCTGAGAGGTGACAGGAGACGAACTCCTGACCTCCTCCCAGGAAGATAGGAGACAAGTGGAAAATGGTCTCACGGCGCCTCCCAAGCTTCCCGTCCTACCCTCACGTTCCCAGGGCATCCGGGGTGATTAAGTTGGATGATCCAGACTTACATTCACCTGTAATTCAAGCGTGGCCTACGTGGGTTTGTACAAGGCCCCCAGGTGCTCGTCTCTTGTACAAACCACTTCACCTGTTTCTCGAATCTTCCTCTGGCTGTCATGGGCTAAATTGTACCCTTCCCCCCAGTTCATATGTTGACCCCCAGGACCTCAGAATGTGACTGTATTTGGAGATAGGGCCTTTAAAGAGGGAATTAATTTAAAATGAGGTCGTGAGGCTGGGCTGGTGTCCTTATCATTAGAGGGGATCAGGACATAGACACAGAGGACAGAGCCTGTGAGGACGCAGTGAGAAGACAGCCACCTACAAGTCATGGAGAGAGGCCTCAGAAAAAGTCACCCCTGCTGACACCTTGATCCCGGACTTCCGGCCTCCAGAATTGTGAGAAAATAAAATGTCAGCTGTTTAAGGCACCTATTCTGTGGTGCTGTATCGCGGTGGCCCTAGAAAATAACTGCACTGGCTGACTGGCATTCGCCTCCCATTTTATTTTGCTTCAAACTCCTCTCTTATTCCACCCTCAAGACACTAGGAGGCACTTCCTTGGCACCCAGGTGCTCAGGCTCCTTCTGTGGGCACGCTCTGTGCAACTCCCGCCAGGCCTGGGCGTCTGCCACTGCTCTCAAGCCACCCACTGTCCCCACCAGTGAAGGTCTGGGCAGCCTGAGACAGAGCCTCGGGCCTGACTTAGAGACCTGAGCTTTCAGACACCTGTCACCATCCACAGCGGCTCGGGCTAGTCCCAGAGGACCCTCGGTCTAACACTGACAGAAAAAAATACAGGACGCCCTGTTGAAATTGCATGTCAGATAAACAAGAAGTAATGTTTTCATACAAGCATATCCCAAATACCACACAGGCCTATTTATACTAAAAAGAAACATCTGTTTATCTGAAATTCAGATTTAACCAGGCATCCTGCAGTCTTGTCACCCTACCGGGGTCGTGGGGAGAGTCCAGTGTCCTCCCATAAAGCCCCTTTGGGGGAATTTTCCTTCACGTCCCTCAGAAGATACTCTGGGCCAAAAGCTGTCTAGAAGATGGGGACTGTCTACACTCGCTGACCCCCAAGCCAGGAGCAGGCTTCTCAGGCCCACCTCGTCCCAGCCCAGGTACCCAAAGTAGCACCAGAGACCCAGAGTCTGCCAAGTTGACAAGAAAGGCTCACCCTATAAAATAATGGGGTATGGGAACCCCCATTCCCCCTCCCCAGGATTTTAAAGAAGTGACAGCAGATTTGGACATAGCTCATGGTAGCCCAAAATCCAGCAAAAGAGGCAGAATAGTACATTTAAGACCATAAGTTTTGAGGTTATACACACCTGATTCCAAATCACCAGCATGGCCTTACAATAAGTCACAGACTTCTCCAAACCCCCGTCGTCTCATCAGAACGTGGGGTTACCGTTCCTACCTTTCTTGCAGTGTCGTTGGGGGGAGCAATGAGACAAGGCACAGAGGGCTTAAGACGGTGCCTGGCACGAGGCAGGTGCTCAGGAAGGGGTGGCGGCTGCAGCTATGGAACCTGTCCTTTTTGCCTGGTCTCATAACACGGGTCCCAGCAGTGCCTTTGTTTCCGAAGGCCTAGAGCTAATGACCAGCTCTGTGAGCTCAAACTCCTGGAAACTCTCCCAGGAAAACTCGGGATGTGGAGCTATGTGAGAGAAAAGAACAGATGGTGTCCGTATTTTTGGTGGTATGAACGGCAAAAGGTCAGCGAGCTCTGCAGGAGGGAGCATGGTGCCAAGGGGACCCAGCCCAGGGGACGGCCTTCCTCACCTCGGCATCCGACCCCTGCCCTGTCTCAGACACCTACTGACCATGTGACCAGGAACAGGCGGAACGGTGCCAGCCAGGCCGTGGGATTAGGAGATTAAGCTCCTATGCTGGGTCCCAGGAAGGCTGGGTCAGTGACATCTCTGTATGTGAACAGGGACACGTTTGTAAGCAGAGACACGAAGTGAGAGAATGAGATCAGCCATCGCGACACCTGCCGTTACCCAGATAACCGGGCCAGACGTGGGCTGTGGAATCGGAACAAAATAGAATGGATTTTGCTCCCATTCTAGCGTATAGATTCTGCACGGTTAACATTTCCAAACTGCTCTTTATTATAAGAACCAAATGTTTTCTCCAGATATTTGGAGATGCAATTTTGATGAAATAAATGCATCACCAGGAAAGGCCTGGTTCCCATATTAGGAAGTAAATTTTACATCCAAGGACATTGAGTAACCACACCCTCGAATGTTTATATGATGTAATAACAACTATCAACGTGAGGGAACCAGATTCTCTCCCCCTTACTGTGTGCGGTGTGGCCAGATATTTTCACCAGGGTGTCAAGGCGACTGAAATGTTAGGGTAGCCTTGATGTCAGCCGGGGCCTTTGTTTGGAAGCCTCCCGAATCCATGGTCTACGGACATGCAAAGCACTTCCCCCAAGATTTCTACAACTCCTTTGTCTCCTAAGTCCCTTTTCTACACATACTCCTCTCTCTGCCCCCGTCTCTGACCTTCACAGAACCCCCTCCCACATGAAGCATAAAATGTTCTGAAATTCAGAGGCTTTCATGGAGATTTTGGAAGAAGAATTGATACAAACAACTTCCCAAAGAACAGTAAGTATCACAGTTCTCAGGGTGCCCTCAGCCTCGGTGGCTAAACCCCAGCCTTTCTCATTCTTTTGATTGATTGATTATTTGGCAGAGTCTTGCTCTGTCGCCCCGGGTTGAGTGCAGTGGTGTCATCGTAGCTCACTGCAACCTCAAACTCCTGGGCTCAAGCAAGCCTCTTGCCTCAGCCTCCCAAGTAGCTGGGACTACAGGTGCGCACCACCACACCTGGCTGATTTTTCTATTTTTTGTAGAGACAGGGTCTTGCTCTTGCTCAGGCTGGTCTCAAACTCCTGAGCTCAAGCGATCCTCCCGCCTCGGCCTCCCAGAGTGCTAGGATTACAGGTGTGAGCCTCCGTGCCCGCCCTTCCTTGCTCTTTTTAACCCACATCTTCTCGTTACTCTTTTCTCTCTTTCTCTTTCCTCCTCTTTTGAAGAAGAAGGAAACAAACATTTCTTTCCCCCGTCCATAGCCAATGGAGCTTCCCCCTTCCACGGTTATCCTGACACTTGTAGACGGCTGACTTCGGGATTTTCCCTGCCTCAAGCATGCCTGATGTTTTCTTAGAGATAAATATTTGTACCTAGGAAGAATTCTTTTCCACCCCCTTCCAGTAAGGCTGTTTCTATTGTTATAATGTAGACCTCTGCAGGATTACTCCCCCGTAAGATCCAAGGTGGTGGCTTGACCACCGCCGTCCTCACTGCCATTCGTGAACTCTTGCTACTCTGTGTAATCCAAGGGCATTACGTGCATGAGCTCATTTCAGCCTCACAGCAGGCCTGTGAGGGCGATAGAATCACTCGTCTCACAGATGAGGACAGTCAAGTGTAAATGGCCACTGACTGCTCTACAGCTAAGCAGCGATGACAGCTAAGCTCGAAAGGCTTGTGGCTACAATCCCTGCCTTGTGGATCGACTGGGAATTTGACTTTTGGACCACCAGGAACGACCAGGGTGGGGGTACAGGGAGGTCTGTAAGACTCGAATAGGCAAAAATACGGGACTTTTATGGAGAAGCAGCTTGGATATTGTTCTTAGGTAAGAACACTGCACAATTCGATGCTGTCTTGTGTTGGGAAATAAGGCCCTGGCCTTGTGGAGACAGGGAGCTGGAAGGAAAGGGCCCCAGAAGAAGCTCTACGAGGTTCCTGGGAGTAGAAAATAGTTCTGTTCAACGAGGGCATGGAAGGGGACCAGCTCTGTTTGCTCGTTAATCCCCTTAGCTGTTGTAGGGTCATTGACCTCTAGACTGTAAACGTAACATTGTACGCTGTCGAGTTCCTTCTGTGCCTTATTAATTTCCATTTTTCTATTGATGTCTTTTTAATATTCTCCTAGATGACACCAGCCTACTTCATTTAGGATTAGGAAGATAGAGAAAAGGGAGAATTTTTTTAATAGTCACTGGGACCAATTTTTAAATGGGAACTGTGTACCAGTTGTATCCAGGTAAGGTAATGGCAGAAGGAATCCAGAGAGAATTTCTAACGGTGAAATTCAGAGTGGAGGCGTCTGGGATACAGTGTAGCGGGGCAGCACACTCCCCCGCCCGCTGCCCTCACTTCGCCACCCAAAACTTTGAGATCGTGACGACCCATACAATGGGCCTTGTAAGGTTACTGATTTAAATATTAATAAATCAACTGGGAACGGGGGAGTCTGAATATAGACTTGGTATTAGATGGCACTAAAGAATTAATAATCTCATTAGGTGGGATAATGGCATTATAATTTTCCACTGGAAAATTTTTAGGTGCACACTGAAGAATTTAAACACGAAGCGTCATGATGTCTGGAATTTACTCTAAAATATCCAGGACAAAAAGGAGGGCAGATCAGTGGGTGACACAAGCCTGACAAAACATAGATGGTTTGTTACAGCTGGGGTGACGGGGACACGGGAATTGGTGTATTCCCTGTCGTTATGCATATTGGGGCGAAGAAGGTGCTTGGTTTGCTGTTGGGTCTTCTTCGTTCGGTGTGATGTGGAAAACAGACACACTTACCCAGTGGTCTGACGAGCTGAAACCACCTTCCTCAACTCTGAGCCATCTCAGAAGAAAGAGATTCGCCCGGGTCAGTGACCGAGATCTCCACCTAATTTGGCAACATGCGTGGCCCTAAGGAAATCCCAAGACGCAGGCTCGGAGGAGGGGGGATGTGCCCCCACATTCTACCACCCGAGGCCACAGCAAGCCAGCCTCCTGCCAGACACCCAGGGGATGGCTTTCTCGCTCCACTCGGAGCTTCCAAGTCACAGTTAGAATGATTACCATAAAGTCAAATGACTTCCTTCTTGGTATCTTGTTTCCACATGTGGAAAAAGTGTGAAATGTGCGTTCTTCTAAGTGAAGTATCGCAAGAATGGAAAAACAAACACCACGTGCACTCACCATCAAATTGCAAGTAATCAATCAACACTTATGTGCACATATGCAAATAACATGCATCGGAATCAAGCAGGAGGGGGGAGGAGGGGATGGGTAAAGTCACACCTAATGGGTACAATGTACACTGTCTTGGGGATGGGCACACTTATAACTTTGACTCAAACAGTACAAAAGCAATTTATGTAACGAAAACGTTTGTACCCCCATCATATTCTGAATTTTTTTTTTTTCAAGTGTGAAATAACAACGAAGATGGGGACAGTCAGATTTGAACCCTTCCAAGGACAGCTGTGAGGCTTTGGGTGTAGCCACGAGTACAAAGCCGCAAGCTGTACAATGACATGAAGCCACACGGGTCCCCGGTGCCTCCCTGGCCCTTGTGCCGTTTGCTGCGTGAGTCCGTGGGCAGCCTGAGTTTTTGAGGTGCAGACTGCAGAGGTACCTCCCGGAGGTGGCTGTGCATAAAATCCAGGTGACTCCAGTAATCTGGGGCCAAGCTCTAGAAGGCCAGGCAGGATACGTGGCTCCTTTCCAATCTCAGCTCCGTCGAGAGAGACTTGGCCAAGGGCTGCATTTTTTTTTTTTTTTTGGCAAACATTTTACTTAAGGAAACCGAAAACCTTTCTTTCAACCCACAGATTCCTTATTGAACACTCAACAGTCATCACAGCCTCAAAAGAAAACATTTGGGTAGGTAATGTTGTTTCTGAAAAGAAACAAGGCTTCGATCTCTGTGGGTTAGACGGCTAAGGTGGCAGGGCCGGGTAGATGGGAAGCCACCGTCTGGCTGTGGCTTTTCTCTTGCACACGGGAGCCCTGTCCCCTCTGCCGGGCAGGACAACTCTCGGTGTCTGCATGAGAGCAGCGTCCCCGGGAGAAGAGACATGGAAACGGGGCCTCCCAGCCCACTCCCCCGCCTCTGAGGACCGTCCCGGGCCCTCGGCCTTCCTGTTAAGCGACCCCACTCCTCCCAGAACAGACGACAGAACCCAAACTGCCTCTGAGAAAGTCTCTTGCCCAGGAACCGGAAATTAGGACAGAGATTCTGGCTAGGCAGGAGTGGGTGTGGGAGCCAGAAGGGCGTGTTGATTTGGGGGCGAGGACACCATTGTATCCACCACTGTCCCTGCCGCTGCCCCTGTTGGAGCTCAGAGAACAGTTCCCCAGGCCGAGGGCTGCAGGGGCAGCCCCAGAGGCGAGTGTTTTTCTCTGACCTTCTTTCCTGCTGCCTGTCAGTCCCATTCTGCCCCGAGGCTGGCCGTGGGAACTAGAATCCCTCCTCCCCAAGCTGGCTCATAAAAGCCAGAACCCCTTTTCCTAAAAGCCAGTCATAAAACATAAAATTAGTCTGTGGAAAAACTGGCCCTAAAGAAATCACCTGACCTACCTTGTCTGGCTGTAGGTCAGAAGACCCCCATTCCAAAGAGGGTCCCCCCCCCCAGCCAGAAGGAGGGCATGCAGCTCAGAGAGGCCAGGAAGAATCTAGACAGACAGGCCTCGCTGGGTTTCCCCACTCAGTCTATTACCTTTAGATCATACCCTTTTCCCCCAATCCTATTTTCTACATGGCTGTCCATGCTGTTGAACCTAAGCATAAAAATGGACAATTTCCCCTGTGCCTTTGGGTCTTCATTCTGAAGGTTCCTGTGTACACACATTAAATAAATGTGTATGTCGTTTCTTCTATTAATCAACTGTCTCATGTCAGTGATTTTTCAGCGAACCCTTAGGGAGCCAGGAGCCTCGGTCCCTACACACCCAAACTTTACAGATGTGGAGATTTATGGTGTGTTATGTTAGTATATAAAACACAGACCCAGAGGTATCTATCCCTTCGATGTACTCAAAGCCCTTTCAAGCAAGAAGTAGTCAACTATTGGATAGAAGAAACTAAAATTTTCAACAGACACGTGAAGCAATTCCTCAAGGTCATTCAATAACTCACTAGAGGGCTGGGTGCGGTGTGTCACGCCTGTAATCCTAGCACTTTGGGAGGCTGAGGCCGGAGGACTGCTTGAGGCCAGGAGTTCGAGACTGGCCTGAACAAGTGCAAGACTCCATCTCTATAAAAAAATAGAAAAAATTAGCCAGGTGTGGTGGCGCATGCCTGTAGTCCCAGCTACTCAGGAGGCTGAGGCAGGAGGATTGCTTAAGCCCAGGAGTTTGAGGTTGCTGTGAGCTAGGCTGATACTGTTACACTGTGGCCCAGATGACAGAGTGAGACCCTCTCTCAAAAAAAAAAAAAAAAACCTAAAAACTCTCAGAAAAGCCAACTGGAATTTAAATTTCACAAATGCAGAGTCAGCTTATACCCTATGAATCAGAAACGCTTCCTCCCTTAGAATGCCGCACATACATAGCTTCGATTACCCAGATAATGCGAATTAAAATGTCTGACAGTGCTGAGTGCCAAGTGGCATTGTAGCCTGAAAGATCTCAGGGATTATCAAAGCAGCCAGCATTCCGCAGAAAATTGCCAGCCCCTGAAATCACTGTACCCAGCAGACCTTTCGAATTTTGTGTATTTTAGGTGATGAATGTTATCTTCTGCTCTATTTTTAGCTTTCCAATCCTACAAAAGCATTTGCAAGAACAGAGAAAAATCTCTGTGACAGAATCTTATCAAGTGTGAACTGCTCACCTGGCATCTCAGAGACAGAAATGGTACAATTTCTCAGGTTGCACTTTTTTAAAACATTTCTGAAAGGTAATGCAAATAGATGGAAAAATTTCTACTTCTATGTAGTAGAATACTTAACACTCTTTGTAATTGGAATATTCCTCAAGGTCTGCAAATTAAATCATTAACACTTAGTCTTTTGGGGCATGAAGCTGTTGAGAAGTCTGAAAAAATAGAATGTGGTTTTCCTTGACTTCCGAATTTTAAAACCACCAGCAGAACTGTTTTCACAACAAAGTACAGAGTTAGCGGCTTGGATTTCTATAAAGAACACACCACATTCATATTTCCATGCAATGTGACAGGATCTGTCTTACAACTGGACAACTTACCTGGGAATCTCCTTAAACTCAACATGACCCAGGCTGAATTCATCATCTTCCAGTTCAGCAACAGCGACGCAAATAATCCATCTACAAAAGTCAACCGAGGTGTTAACATTCAGGGAAATGAAAACTGCAATTAGGTTAACTGAGAAGCAGAAGGAATTGGAGGGTCCTGGGACATATTTGCCCCAGACCCGGGTGGGGCCTGAGAAATGTGCCTCTTCCAGCAGGGGGACCTTTCTGGAGGCCAGAGCTCCCTCCCTGGACCCTAAGGTGCCAGCGGGCGCTGGGCCAGGGTAGTAGCTTCACTGCGTATTGGGGATTTATTTCTGCAGAGGTTATGAAGAGGGTCGTGCTCAGGAGCACACCCCCTGGTCTTCTCCAAGTTGCCAGATTGTCACTTCTGACTCCTGGGCCACTCTCTTGGGGTAATGAGGGAAGCCACGGCCACAGACCCCTCCCATGTCCCAGCCACCATGTCGGGGTATGACACTGGTCCCAGGGCACGTTTGTCAGAGAACCTGGTCCCAGTGGTGGGTCAGAGGGGTCGTCCCCGCGCCAAGGCACAGACCGAGACCCCAGACCCGCGGAAGCAGCAGAGCAGGGCTGGTTTTCCAGCCCGGGCTCTGCCACTCGCCAGGGGGGAAGTTTCTTCCCTTTTCTGAGCCTCAGTTTCTTCATTCCTGAAACGAGGATGATTATACTATCAATTTCAAAGGTGTGAGAATTAAATGGGAGGTGTGAAAGGATTTTGTTAAGTGCACTGAAAAGTGAGATATTATTATGAATTCACGAGGAAAGTGAGGCTCATTGTAATATATTAGCATCTAGCACGAGGCCCTTTATTTAAGGAAATACTTAACATGTGGGAAGGAGGATTATTATGATTATTTCAGAGTGTGCTAATCCCCACCCCCAGTGGTGGACCATGATGTGCAGGAGAGGAAGAGTGGCCTTTGACCCCTGGTGGGAGCTGGAGGTTCCTGGGGGTGGTCTTACGAGATCCATGGCAGCAAAGAGACCAGTGTCAGCCTTCCATAGGCACTGGGCGCTTTCTTTCCTTTAAAAAAAAAAAAAAGAAGAAGAAGAAGTAACAATCTGATAGGGCTTTAGTTTCCAGGCAACCATGTTCCACTGAGTTCCACGTCTTGGCAGTTCTTTGATGCGTGAGTCATATTGATGGTGAACCGCAGCAGCTCCGTGCAGAGCCAACGGCTTAGACCAACGAACGAGACCTCAGCCACTTTCCTAACCTTCTTTGCACCTTTGCCAGTCTCGTGAAGTCTCTGACCCTCTTCTGAGAATAATGTTTCCAGATGCATTAAAAGTAAAATAGATAGCATCATAAAGGAAACAAATCATATCAAATATTTGAAATTTGTGATAAATTAACACATTCAGTAACAAGATAGAGCAGGACTAAATCTAACTAATCAAAATTATGAAGTAGGGGTGCAGTGGCTCATACCTGTAATCCCAGCACTTGGGAGGCTGAGAGGCCGGAGGATCGCTTGAGCCCAGGAATTCAAGGCCAGCCTGGGCAACATAGTGAGACCCTGACTCTACAAAAAAGAAAAAAAGATTTTTTCAAACTTTTTAAAAACTTGTGAAGTAGGCATGAGTGCCTAAATTGTTCATGATATTTGAAACAACTGCCATGTGAAAAAAAAAAGGTCTGTAATTTCTGTTGGTGACCAAGACACAGGGACTTATGATGCTTCTGTGGTTTGCGGCTGGCATTTATAATGGAAGGAAATGCTCAATTGCACCTAGAGGTTAGTAAATTTCCTATCTAAGTCCACGAAACCTCCTGAAATCTATCCATAGTCCCCGAGTTAAGAGTCCCTTCTTAGGTCAGGCACGGGGGTTTACACCTGTAATCCTAGCACTTTGGGAGGCTGAGGCAGGAGGATCACTTGAGCTCAGGAGTTCAAGACCAGCCTGGGCAATAGTGAAAGCCCATCTCTACAAAAAAAAAAAAACAAAAAAGATGAAAATTAGCCAGGCGTGGTGCTGGGCCACCTGTAGTCCCAGCTACTTAGGAGGCTGAGGCAGGAGGATCACTTGAGCCCAGGAATTGGAGGCTGCAGTGACCTATGATAAGGCCACTGCACTCCAGCCTGAGTGACAGAGCAAGATCCTGTCTCAAAAAAAAAAAAAAAAAAAAAAATCCCTTCCTTAGTGCAAACAATTCAAGGCTGTCAAGAATTTAAAAAGGATTTCCCTCCCAGCATGACACAGGACCAACTCCCTTATTATTTATCCATCATCAGGAGCCCCTTCATCCTTTGTCCGGGCTGAGCCTCAAGAGGCCACCCTGGTAGGAATTAACACAGAAGATGAGAGAATGACAACGGGAGGGTAGAGAGGGACGAGGAGGGAAAAACAAACATCTAGGCTAAAAAGCACCTTGAACCCAGCCCGGTGCCCACCTCACTCTGTTTCCAAGCAGGGCACCCGGACGGGGGCCGCCTCCCTCGGCCCCTCTCCTTTGCTCCTGCAGCGGATTGGAGAGCGGATCTGACAATGCTTCCTCTCTTCACACACTTGCCTTTTCGTCTCTCTTCCCCTTGCCCCTCCTAACCCAGACGGTCAACACCTCAGCCCGAGTGCTCGGCTGTAGCACACGACAGTCCGACAGTCTCGTACGGTGTACCCTGTACTTGGCTGTCAGGGCTTCTCGATGGGGTTCCTCGTATGATCCAGCTTTTTGCTGGTCCCACGGTCCATGTCTCTGTCTGGCTTTTGAGACCCTGCATAATTTCACTCCACCCTCCCAGCCAGGTCTGTTTCTCATCAGTACTCGGCAAGCGCCCAATATCCTATCCCAGTAGACAGACATACATACACACACACACACACACACACACACACGCACACACACACGCTCTCTCTCTCCTTCTGGCCATATTCATGACTGTGTCGATGCTGTGTCCTTACCCTGCACCCTTCTCCTCCCACCACTGAGCCAAACCGAATTCGGCCCATCCCACAAGATGGAGACCCTTTTTCCCAGCTGAGTCCAGCTGACCCAGCCCTTCTCTCACCCCTTACTGCATAGACATTATCACCCAGCTTGGCACTGAAGTGTTTCCCAACTATTTCATGTATAGTAATTGTCTATGCATGAAATGTACAGCAATATCTTCTATTCCCCTGTGTTTCTCCCTGGGCCTAGACTAATGCTGAGCATATAGAAATCCTGTCATCCATCAAGTTATAAAGAGATGAGGAATTTTTTTTTTATTTTGTTAGATCTCTCTGGGAAACTGCTGTGTGTGTTTGGAAGAAACCCTTCGACAAGCTTACTGAGGATAAGAGTGAGGCCTCCCAGGGCATTCTCAAGCAACAAAAGAGGTTTGCTAAATTACCATCCATAAGATCAAAAGAGTAATTTCTGGAGCTTCTGAGAAAATGGGAAAGCAAAAGGGGAGTGGAGAGTGGGACAGGGACACTGCACATTGTATTACAGGGACCAGCCCCTGCCCCGGAAACGTTCAGTAAGATTCCACTGAAACTCACGAAACAGCTGTTATGGGTGGATTTCTGGTGGAAACCAGGGAAGGGGCCAAGTGTTATAGGGAGGGTAATGTGAGGTTTTGAGACATTATGTGTGCAGGAGCCAGATGGACAGGGAGGCCGTGGCTGGCATTTGGATTATATTCCAACCAATGATGGATTGACCATTGCGGAGAATTATCACGGAAATGCTTGTGATGGCTCACTGGTCCCAGATATACGTGCCTCCTGTGTCCTCCACGCCACTATGTCTATTTGAGGAAGTACTAAAGTGAAGGCCAAGTGGGATTCTATAGAATGACAGGTAGTCACAAAGTCTTTATTTGATAAAACTCACTCCACATTTTTCACTGAGTTGGGTTTGGTTCTTAGCTCACCTTATGATGAGGTAAGTCATCCATTCAGTGAGCGTACCTCCGGCTGCTAGCTTGGATTCAGGTGGCTGTTCAGGTACATTCAGGGTGCAGATGGAATCTGGCGTTCGCTGGTCCAGTGGTTTCCAAGTATCCTCATTTGAGGAGGTGTGAATTCTGCCATCTCAGCTACATTGGAAATGGGATGCATAGTCCTCTGGATGCTTCAATTTTATCAATGTTATAATCCTAGGAAAAATAAACCTTTTGTTTATAATACATGATAAATGCTCGATAAGTACTCCACATACTGTAGATGCTCAGGTCAAATCAAAGACTTTGTTCATGACATTAAGTAAAAATATTGCCAAAGCAGCAGTGTACACATTAGTGTTCTCCTGAGGAGCAGAACCGGGAGGGTAAAGATATATGTAGATACAGATGTCTTAGTCCATTTTCTGTTGCTCATAACAGAATACCTGAAACTGGGTAATTTATAAAGAAAAGAATTTATCTTTTACAGTTATGGAGGCTGAGGAGTTCAAGGTCAAGAGGCTGCATCTGGTGAGGGCTGTCTTGCTGGTGGGGACTGTCTGCAGAGTCCCCAGGCAGCACAGGGTATCACGTGGTGAGAGGGCTGAGCGTGCTAGCTCAGGAAGCATCAGTCTCACTCCCATGATGGCCCATTAATCCACTGATCTATGACTGGATTAATCCACTCATGAGAGCAGAGCCCTCAAGACCCAATCATCTCAAAGGCCCCAGCTCTCCATACTGTTGCCACATCGGGGATTAAATTTCAACATGAGTTTTGGAGGAGACAAATATTCAAACCATAGCAATAGATATATAAAGAGATTTATTGTAAGGAATTGGCTCACACAATCGTGAAGGCTCAGAAGTTCCAAGATCTGCAGTTGGCAAGCTGGAGATCCAGGAGAGCCGATGGTGGAGTTTCCATCCAAAGGCTGGTAGGTTCGAGACCCAGGAAGAGCTGTTGTTTGAGTCCAGAGGCAGGAAAAAAAAAAATCAGTTACACCAGCTCCAATACAGTCAGGCCAAGGAATTCTTTTTCACTCTTGGGAGGGTCAGCCTTTTGTTCTAGTCAGGCTTTCAACTGATGGGATGAGGCCCACCCACAGTGGGGAGGCCTCATCTACTTTAGATAAGCTACCAATTCAAATGCTAACCTCATCCAAAATCACCCACACAGACACACTCAGAATGGCATTTAACCAAGAGTCTGGGCACCCCATAGTCCAGTCAAGTGGACACATAAGATTAATCATCCCATAGTATGATGTTATATTCCAATTATATAAAGTACAAAAACAGGTAAAATGAATCTCTTCTGCAACAAAGTCAGGAGAATGAATGTCTGCTCTGGAGAGGAAGGAGAGGGGCTCGAAGGGGCTTCTGGTTCGTGGTATTGTCTTTATTTCCAGATTTGCTGTTGGTCACACAGGTATGTTCACATTGTGAAAATTTATTGAGCTATACGCTTGGGATCTATGCCCCTTTCTGAATGCTTTATGCTCCAATTCAACGTATTTTAAAGGGGGTGATGGGAGTGGGTACTCGGTCTATTAGAAACATCTGTTGAAATGTCTTAGAAGATAATACTGCTATAAATTCCTTCCAAGAAACTTATGTTTTCTTGGCTAGTACCCATCAGCCTCTCAGGATTCCTGGATGGGAAGTTGAGTCATTTGCCTCCTGCTGTCATTCTATTACATTAAAGCCCAGTTAGGTTGAGAGGCATCTCTTTCGCCCTAGGAGGAGTCCCTGCCAGGAAGGACAGCGTGCGCTCTGGGGCACTCACGCCACCACCAAAAGCATGGAGCCCAGTCCAAGCCCAGCAGGGGCCACAACTGGAAATTCCGGGACAAGCTGAGCAAGATGAAGCAACATCACACGAGAACCTTGCAGTCAAAATTTCTCCCATTGTTGTTGCTGTCCTGCTTTCCCTGAGTCTCCTTCTGAACACTGTTGCTTTGAAAGTTCTGGACAGAGAGACACTGATTTAAGACCCGATTTGTGTCTGATTCTGAGGGACAGCCACAGCCCAACAGGGCACTTTGGTTAATTTTTTGAAGGCATCCTGTCCTAAGGGACTTTTTGTTCTTAATTGTTTTAAGCACATATTCTTTGAGACTCAAATCCACAGGCACCCAATGAACTAGAAATCGACTAAACCGAGGTTAGGGTAACCAAGGCAGAGAGCCAATCTGAATGATTTGGACTTCAAATTAAAATTTTGGCCTGAATCGAGTGTCTTGTTAAAAGTCTTCAAAAATAAGCTTGTCCTTTCATTTGGTAGAATATTTGTTTAGGCATCATGTCATACGCTGGCAAGAAGTTGACATGGTTTAGGACTCCGGCTCGGCCATCTACTAGCTGAGTGACTTTTGGTACATTATTTAACCTCTTGGAGGCTGTTTCCTCAAACTTGTAGTGTTGTGGAATGGATTAAAATGTGCCTATGGGCCAGGCGCGATGGCTCACACCTGTAATCCCAGCACATTGGGAGGCTGAGGTGGGAAGATCACTTGCGTCCAGGAGTTCAAGACTAGCTGGGGAAACATAGCAAGACCTCATTTCTACAGAAAACTAAAATAAAAAAGTTAGCTTGGGCCGGGCGCGGTGGCTCACGCCTGTAATCCTAGCACTCTGGGAGGCCAAGGCGGGTGGATTGCTCAAGGTCAGGAGTTCGAGACCAGCCTGAACGAGACCCCGTCTCTACTAAAAATAGAACGACATTATATGGACAACTAAAAATCTATATAGAAAAAAATTAGCCGGGCATAGTGGCACATTCCTGTAGTCCCAGCTACTCGGGAGGCTGAGGCAGTAGGATCGCTTAAGCCGAGGAGTCTGAGGTTGCTGTGAGCTAAGCTGACGCCACGGCACTCACTCTAGCCTGGGCAACAAAGTGAGACTCTGTCTCAACAAAAAAAAAAAAAAAAGTTAGCTGGGCATGGCGGTGTGTGCTTGTAGTCCCAACCACTTAGGAGTCTCAGATGGGAGGATTGCTTGAGCTCAGGAGTTCAAGTTCAAGGTTACAGTGAGCTATGATATGCTACTGTACTCCAGCCTGGGTGACAGAGCAAGACCCTGTCTCTTAAAAAAAATGCATATATGCAAAGGGCCTAAGCCACTGCAGTTACTCCAGGTAAATAATATACATTCATCATCATCATCATTTCAATATCCTGTGAAGTCAGTGTAGACCTGGCCTAATGAAGTCAAGATGGATGAACGAAAAAAGTACAGGAACTCCTTTATTCTGCAGGAAGTTTTTAGCTTCACTTTCAACAGCAGACACTTATATAGAATCTAGATAAGGTTCAAGTCATCAACAGGCTTTGAATCTATCAGATTAGAATATTTGTGATTAGGTAAGCTGAAATCTTCAATAAAATGGAATAAATAAAATTTGTTTTCAAATAACTTTAGTGTGGCTGGCTTGGCATTTTTATTACATTCGATCGATCCTTTTGGTGGGTGGTGGGAAAGTAATGTATTTAGTTGCATTTTGATGAACTGATGGATTTTCAAATCTTCATAAATTCATGAAAACAAATATAATTCAAAAATACATAATAAATGTGTTTCAGAATGACTATTGACTGTACAGAAATCTTGGGGGTGGGAGGGGTATTTTGCATCAGTTTAACTTTCTTGCTGACCTTAGAAAAATTCATTTCTTACGCAGTAGTTTATAAAGCATGACTACAAAAGCACTGAGGTTAACGACCGTTTTGGAAATTTGATCCCTGAAAAAAGTAATGAGCGTTTCTTTTTCTTTGCAGGAGGAGAGAAACTTTCTCTTTCTGCAATTATCATGTCAGATAAACCGAAGGCATAAGCTGAAACGAAAATAATTATGTAATCTTTCTTCATCTTATGTCCTTTTTAAGGAATATAAACTATTAGTAATATACTAGTGAGAATTCTAATATGTGAGTCACAGCCTGTGAATCATGGAAACACATCAAAAGGCTCTGATTGGGAAAAAAATGAATTGTAGTCCTGTTCCCATGCTAAAATAATAACCCCCTCCCACAGAGGCCAAAAGAAACACATGGTTTTTCAGCAATGAACTTTAACTCCTTTTCTTTATTTCTTCCTGGTTTGATTTTTATGGGAATCTGGTCTAGGCTGGCTGGCTCCTCCTGGACTTGCATTATTTAGGGTCTCCTTCTACCCAGTATGCAATTCTTGCTCTCTCCCCTTCTCCCTCTTTCCCTCTCTCTCGCCTTTCTTGTACTCATTTGCTGCTATTTCTACAAAGACAGCAAAACAATACCAAGTAACATTTTTTAGAGCTTTACAGTTTACAAAGCACTCTCATAAATATCTCATTTGAGCATCTTAGCAAGATGCTCTTAGCATCTTTATAGGAAAATGTTTTTAATTTTTTTTTAATTTTTAACGATCATGGGTACATCTACTTATATATATTCATGGGATACATGTGATGTTTTGATGCAGGCATGCAACGTGTAATGATCAAATCAGGGTAACTGGGGTATCCACCACCTCAAGCATTTATCATTTCTTTGTGTTAGGAACATTCCAATCCACTCTTTTAGTTATTTTAAAATATACAGTTAAGTATAGCCACCCTATTGTGCTACTGAATACTAGATCTTATTCCTTCTATGTAACTTTATTTTTGTACCTATTAACCATTCCCACTTTATCCCCTTCCCCTAAAAAATATAAATTATTACTCATTTCTACAGATCAGGAAATTGAAGCCCAAGAGAGATTAAATGACTTCCCAAAGTTGAATGCCGCTTTATTCCAAGTCAATCACATCTTTCATCAGCTCGATGGACACCAGCCTGCATGGTTATCACTGCAGAAAAATGAGCGATGGACGGGCAAATGCTAACAGACGCGGTGAAAGCAGATAGTTTCTTTCGTGGCAAAGAGCAGAGTAACTTACAGAGATGCTTGTGCCATTCGGGAGACAGCACGGCTGACTCCCAGGCGGAGTTAGCCTCTGCCCAGGTCTGCAGGTCCTCAGGAAAGGACAGCCTTGGAGGACATCTATGCAAACTGAGAGCCCCAGTAGACGAGAGAAGCTCATCTCAGCTATTCTCACAGGGTGAGGGTTGTACCTATTTATCCTGTCCCCCCAAGACACACACACATGGACACACACACCTCCCCCTCTTCACCTGCCTCTCCTGGAACTGGATATGCATCTCTTTGCTCCCCACCTGCCAGTTACTACTGCAAAACAAACCCAGAAAACTCCGGTGAGTTCGAATAAAGGGAAAGGTAGTTGTCCTGGCATAGTGCCCTTCAGGCCTGGCAGTGTCTGCAGAGCTGCACACTCCCACAAAATGTCTCCTTGAGTACCTCAGTCATTCACTCAACAATCACTCATCAGTTGCCTATGATCACAGAGTGGGAGATATAGTTAAGCAGTCAAAATCATAAATTTGGTGCTCAATGTAAAAACAGATTCTTCTTTGTTCTGACCCTCTCCTCTCTCTCTCCTTGTTCTTTATGCCCCCCCGGTAACCGCTGGGGTCCCTTTCCCAAGCGAAGATGCTGGCAGCTGTGCAGAGAGAGCATGGTGCTTACTCAACTCCCCAGGAGCTCTCCGGGGTCCTGACTGGCCCGCAGGAGCCTGGTCAGCGTAGCCTGGGCAACCCCGGCTTCCCAGGCCCTGGACCTCCTCTCCTCCTGTGTCAGTCCCCCCAGAGTCATGCCCTTAACCTTGTCATTACCCAGACCTACATCCCCTAATACACACTCTCAGACCACTCGAGGACCACGCCCTCTATCTGTCCAGCTCACTCCTTCAGCTCCCCAATTCCAACAACCCTGTGTCCCCACCAAGACCTAGAGGCCTCACCACCTTCTGTCTCCCGGCTTCCTCCATCCTCTCCTCCCTCCTGACCCCCCTTATTCCACAGCCAATCCTTAGGATCACTCATTTGCTTAGACCTTCCACTCCCTTGCCCCCTCTCTCTAAGGCTGTCTCCTGCTGAAACCGCAACACTGGCTAAGTCTAACTCTCTGCCTACTCTGGTCCTGCGTCTCACGATGGCTGGAGAAAAACACCCAATCCCACTCTCTAGCCAGCCTTTAAATCTGTGATAAAGCCAAGCAGGCCCTGAATGACACCCCACAAACATATTATACTTATCCAGGCTTTTCTCTCTCCTGCCCACTCTCCCAGGTGATGATTTCATACCTTCTCTTCTCTCCCCACACCTCCAACACCTCCACTCCACCCTCCCCTTCAGCAACCTCGCTTCCTACGTCACCAAGAACATCCGAGCGACAAGAAAAGAACTCCTACACGCTCTCACCAGTGCTCCACCCACCCCCCATCCCTTCCACCCCCCACCCCCCACCCCCAAGCCTGAGCCAATACACAGGGCCTCCTTCCTCCCTGTGGCTACCTTGCCCTGTCCTGCCCTCGCCAGCACCTCCGCAGGACAGGGGCTCAAACCCTCTCGCTTCCTCGAGGACATTGCTCTAGCAGCCGTTTTCTCTCTATAGTGAATTAGTCCCATTAGCTCACAAACATACTGTATTTCTCTCATCTTGGAAACAATCTTGGCCGGGCACGGTGGCTTAGGCCTGTAATCCTAGCACTCTGGGAGGCCGAGGCGGGAGGATCGCTCAAGGTCAGGAGTTCGAGACCAGCCTAAGCAAGAGCGAGACCCCCGTCTCTACTATAAATAGAAAGAAATTAGCCAAACAACTAAAAATAGAAAAAATTAGCCGGGCATGGTGGCACATGCCTGGAGTCCCAGCTACTCGGGAGGCTGAGGCAGGAGGATGGCTTGAGCCCAGGAGTTTGAGGTTGCTGTGAGCTAGGCTGACGCCACGGCACTCACTCTAGCCCAGGCAACAGAGTGAGACTCTGTCTCAAAAAAAAAAAAAAAAAAAAAAAACACCATCTCTTCACATCCCTCTCTAGCTTCCACTTTGTTTCTCTTTCTTCTTTTACAGCAACACTCCTTGAAAGAATTGACTACTAAATGGTTCCTCGGGTCACTAGTGAATTCCACGGTCACCCATCAGCCATCTTCTTCTTCTCCTTAGGGGAGGGGCTGGCTGGTTGCAGTGTTTATTCACAGGTGGGATCATGGCGCACTGCAGCCTGGAACACCCAGCCCCAAGCCATGCTCCTGCCTCAGCCTCCCGAGAATCTGGAGTTACAGGTACGTGCCACCAAGCCCAGCTCTAGCCCTCTTCTTGCGTGGCCTATCAGTGACACGTGATGCTCTCTCCTTGAGCCGCTTCCTTCTCTTGGCTTCCAGGATGCCACATGCCCCTGGTTCTCCCCCTCCCTTCCTAGACACCCTCTCTCAAGTGCTTTTGCTGATTCTCTTTCTGATCCTTCATCTCCACTTGTCAGCGCGCTCCAGGGCTCAAGCTTCGGACCTTCTCTCTTGCATATCTGCACTCAACGCTGGGGGCATCTCATCTTGCCCCCTGGCTTCAAACACTGGGCGTCTGACAGCTGTATATGGAGATGACAGATACCATGACGACTCTCAGATTTTTATCCTGGGCAAGAACCTTTCCCCTGAGCTCCTCACCCACCATCCAACAGCCTAGACCCTTGCTTGGGTAGCTAACGGGGGGTCTCCGGCTTAACTGAGCCCCTGATTCTCCGCTTGCTGGGCCTTTCCACCATCTTCCCCGTTTCCATTCCAGGCAACTCTATTATTCCAGTTGCTCAGACCGAAGACATTGCCACCAGCCCCAACTCTCTTTCCCCCACCCCACACATCCAGTTCATTAGGCCATCCTGTTGGCTATACCTTCAAAATACGTATGCCCCAAACCCAATTACTTTTTGTCTCCCCCATTGCCACCACGGTCACCCCTCACCTGAGTCACTGCAGTAGGCTCCTACCAGGTCCGCTGCTCCGTCCTCGGGCCCCTGCAGTCTGTTCTCGACAGGGCTTTCAGAGCAATCTGGTTAAATCCTGTCACCCCACCACCTAAAACCCTCCAGTGCGTTCCCCTTTGGTTAGAGAAAAGCCATAGACCTTTATAGGGACCTGCGGTCCGCACCTGACCTTGCCCTGTGCCCTGCCGGCCCCGCCCACCCTGCTGCCGCCGCGCTGGCCTCCTGGACCACGTGCAGGGCATCCGCTTGAGGGCTGGCACTTCCTGCTTCCCCTGCCTTGCCCCAGACGTGCCACTCCTCAAAATTTCGTCCCCCCCCCCAACGTTTCCCAGCCCCCTTTCCTGCTACCTCTGCCCACCTGAGCACTTCCTGCCGCCTGACACGCATGCGTTGCACTTGCTTCCCTCGTTAAGGGTCTGTCTTTGCTCTCAAACGCCAGTGGGGGGCGGGGATCTTGGTCTGTCTGGGTCACCGCCACGTCCCAGCGTCCAGGGAAGTTCACGCAGCCCCGCGGTGGGTGCTCCAGGTGCGTGCTGCTTGCAGGCTGGAAGGCCTGTGCCTAAGCAAATGGGGCGATCCCATAGCCTAAGACATAAGAGTGTGGTTTTCAGAGCCTGTTCCCTCATGTACTGCAGAAACACGGCTGCAGTGGGACCCCTCTCTGGCCTCCCGTCCTTGGAACCTACGTGGCAAGGCGGCAGACAGAGCCTATGGAGTCAGCAGGGCCTGGGCTGAGTTGGGGTTTTGTTTTTTTTTTCTTTTTAATGAGACGGGGTCTCTCTCTCTGTCGTTCAGGCTGGACTGCAATGGTGCAATCATAGCCCTCAAACTCCTGGGCTTAAGTGATCCTCCTGCCTCAGCATCCCAAGTAGCTAGGACGGCAGATTCACACCGCTGTGCCGAGCTAATTATTTATTTTTTTAATTTTTTGTAGGGAAGGGGTCTGGCTATGTTGCCCAGGCTGGTCTTGAACTCCTGGGTTCAAGGGATCCTCCTGCCTCAGCCTCCCAAAGTGCAGGCATTTACAGGCATGAGCCACCGTGCCCAGCACGTTTAGTATTTTGACGACGGAAAAAACACTTCACCTCCCTAAACCTCAGTTTCTTAATTAGTAAAATAGGAATAATGCTACCTGCTTCATAGGACTATTGAAGGATTCAATGAAACAGTTTGTGTGAAGTACTTAGTACAATGCCTGACACAGAGCAGGCACTTGGAGAGATGAAATTATTTTTATTAGTAGTAAGAAAAGTTGCAGGTGTTTGGCTTTGGAAAACTGTCACTGGTGGTTTAAAAGCAGCTTGTTTACTACGGAAAGGATGTAGACTGATCAATCACTGTCTCCACAGAAGCTAACACAGAAAAAATACACATTAGCACAAAGGAAGGGTCAAGTTAACCCATGGAAGACTCGTTCAATTCTAAGTAGCAGCAGCCACGGGAGCAGCCTTATCCAGAGAGGCGGTGACATCTCATCAACACAGATCTTTAAGGATGGGTATGCCCTGGTTTATCTAGTCCCAGACTCCCTGAACCTTTCTGGGTGAAAGGTCTGGGATGGGAAAACAGCCAAAGAAGTGATGCTTCCACGTACAAGCTGCAAATTCCATGGCAAAACGGTTAGTTCCAGACCAGACCTCGGTGAACAAACAGGTCTACACTGCAATTGCAAAACACTGCAAGCCCCAGACTCCACTTCATACTCTGCCTTTGTTTATTAAAAAAAAAAAAAATCCATATTTAAAATTTTCAGCATCTCAGCTTACTTTTCATCCACTCTCTCGGTGCTCACTGATGGAATTCAAGCACTTAGCCTTGAAAACTGCAGGCTTTTCGAACGCCCGGCGAGAGAGATCACCTGAAGACGAGAAGGAGGAAAGCATGCTCTCTTGCACGGAAGCTGGAAAGAGCAGATGCCGTTCTGCATCCTAAGCCACCTTCGGTCACTCTCTGCTGCTACAACACAAGACCACAGGCTGGGCAACATACAAGGGACAGAAATTTCTTTCTCACGGTTCTGGAGGCTGGGAGATCCAGGGTTGAGGGGCGACATCCGGTGAGGGCCGTCTTGCTGCGTGGGAACTCGGTGGAAGGCATCACGTGGCAGAGAGCGAGCGTGCAAGAGACAAAGAAAAAAGGGGCCCAACTCCCGTGACAACTAACCCACTCCCTTGATAATGGCATGAGTCCACCCACGAGGGTGGAGCCTTCATCATCGTCTAATTGCCTCTTAAGGGTCCCACCTCTCAACACTCTTACACCAATTAAGTTTCAACATGAGTTTTTGGAGCAGACATTCAAACCATAGCCCCACCCTTGCAAGTATGACTTCTAAGCAAATGAGCTCCTAAGATCCTGGGATTTTGGAGATTGTTTTGAAAATGACCTTTATTCTTTAAAATATTTATAACACTGATCATCTCCTTTAATTTGTTCCCTGGTAGTAATACCATTACAATTGCCCTCTCAGTTTTCTAAACACTTGTGAGTTTTCTTGTGTCAGGCAAGAAGGGGGTTATTATCCCTCCCCTCCCCCATGCAAGGAGGTAAGCTAAAATGCAGGACTCTCGAATTTTCTTTAAGCCAGTTTTAGAGTCTGTATCTCAGTTTAATGCTATTAGCAGATTGGGACAACCAGAGACACAGCTTTGCCTTCTAGACCAGGGGTTCTCAATCTTGCCTGCACATCGGAACCGCCTGGTGGTGATTACATAGATTAGTCATTAGTGATTAGAATCACCTAGAAAGTTCGGTCTGGGCTCAGCCTGGACCACTTAGAATTAAATGAGAATTCCTGGGGAGGGGGCCCAGGCACTAGTGTTTTGTTCAAAGATGCCCAGGTGATTCAAATGTACCAGCAGGGCTGAGAACCACCAGTGGGACCAACTCACATATTATATATCTGAGTTATTGGAGCAGAGTTCTACCACTGTATTTGTTAGAGTTTTCCTAACAAACGAAAGAAGCTTCATTACCAAAAAAGAGACTATTCAGATTAATCCAAACTCTCATGCCATTTATAGCTATAATTCCTCTTAATATATCATTTCCACAATCCCAAAAACCCTTTTATTTTGGTGTTAAAATTTTAAGATCCTATTTTTAGGGGGGAAAAAAGTCGGATTTTTTTTTTTCTTTTAAACATTCTGAATTTTTTTTCATTGCAATGAGACCTTTTCCCGGCGCTTAAAATTTTATTTTAGGGGGGTTGACACTTTTCATCCTCATTAGCAAAAAAAAAAAAAAAAAAAGACTTACTTTAATTTATTTAGATCTCGCAAACTTTTCAAGATGATACCTTTTTTTATTGCAACGCTGTCCTGGGAATAGACGTGTCTTTGACACAGGAGGCCTTTGGTGTCTGTGTCTGTCTCTACATTTTCTATACAGAGCTGTGCTGTCCGCTGCTGTTGCCGCTAACCACGTATGACTCCTTAAATTTAAATTAAATAAAATTAAAAATTCGGTTCCTCGGAATGACGGCCACATGTCAAGCACTTAATAGCCACGTGGGCTAGCGGCAAGCGTATCAGACTGTGCAGACACAGAGCACTTCCGTCACTGCAGAAAGTTCTAGCAGCACTGAATTCAAGAGTGTGACAATTCATACAACCGTATATGGTTTATACTCCTGGACTTCAATGGAAAACAGAGGCCACCACACCTGTGCATGGGGGACCCTGCACAGAGGGGCAGGGAAGTGCCATTCTGCGGATGGTGAGGGACTGATGGTGACGGTTGGGGGTGGCAGTCACCCCTCTTCTTGTCCCTCTGAGACAAATCAACCTCTCAGGACCTGAGCGGAAGTGAGGTGACGACGGCAGTGAGAGTTCTTCCTCTCTGAACAGTTAGGGTTAGGGTTAGTGCTCGTACTATTATCATGATATATGCAAATCGGATAAGAAGCTCACCGCCCTGTCAGACTGCAGATTGCAGTGTGATCAATTTAGCTGCAGACTGGCCAGGAAAACAAGCTCTCGCCGGGGACAGCAAGAAAACAAACAGATCAGCAGATCCTCTGCCCGCTCGTCCCTGTAACTGACCGCCACCGATCTCGAGACAGAAGACCCAGCGTGCTGGGAGTGATGGATGTTTAACATAACCGCTCTGCGCCGCGCGTTGGCACTCCAGAGGTACCGATCCGAATTCTGCTTGGCGAGAGAGCCAAGGGAGAGAAGCCCAGCAACTGTCAGTGCCAGAAAAGTCACCACCCTTGGTCTCTTCCTCGCCACTGTGCTGGAGGTCCAGCGAGATGCCCAGGCAGCGAAGGAGAAGGCGGCCACTCTGCCCTGCTGGCGGGCAGCCCGGGAATGCCTTGCCCAGGCTGTCCAGCCGCTCCCTGGGGCGTCCCCTCCTCCAGGCCCGGGCCTGCTGCCTGCACGCGTCCCAGCAGTGGGGTCTGCGCAGAAGGCAGAATGACAGACGAGAACATTCTTTCCACCTCCCATTACAGTCATGGAGGGTTTCTGCTCTTTGTTCGACTGTGTGTGTGTGTGTGTGTGTGTGTGTGTTCGTGTGCATGATGGAGACTCAGTTACATCAGCATCTCTCTGGTCCTACATCTTTCCTGGGAGTCCAAAATGAGACTACACTCACATTTCTCCACTGTGAAAAGTTTTTAAAATGTTTGAATGTGTTTTAAGTGTTCAGAAAAAAAGGAGCTCGGTCCCTTGCAAACTGTCGAGTGACAGGGATGAGCAGAGAGTGCTGAAAAAGAAGACCAGGATGGCTGAAGGCAAACTCGGGGATGGGGACACCTCACCAGGGGACTGCAGGCTACGTGTGCCTTGGGGGGTTCAGAGGGGAGACGCTCTGCTTTGACTGTGAAGGCAGCTGACCGCAGATCACTGCTGCATTAATTAGCAGAGCTTGGGGGAAGCGCTGATACCCCCACTCGGAGGGGATAGAGGCCATCGGCTTATTACAAGAAAAGTCTGCTCAGCCCAGAAACCCAAATCTCAGCCCATGACTCCAAACGTGTAGCATTTGGCATATCAAGGACTCAACCAATCCAGATGGTAACAACAGCCTAAAAATCTGATGGGAGGACAATTAGGCAAAAAAAAAAAAAAAAAAAAAAAGGAAGAAAAAGAAAAGAAAAGGAAAAGAAAAGAAAGAAAGAAAGAAAAGGCATCTGTTAGACAGGAAGAAGCAAAACTGACTCTATCTGAAGATGACATAATCTTGCATATAGAAAAGCCTAAGGAATCCACTAAAAACACTGTTAGAATTAATAAATAGGCCGGGCGCGGTGGCTCACGCCTGTAATCCTAGCACTCTGGGAGGCCGAGGCGGGTGGATCGCTCAAGGTCAGGAGTTCGAGACTAGCCTGAGCAAGAGCGAGACCCCGTCTCTACTAAAAATAGAAAAAAATTATATGGACAACTAAAAATATATATATAGAAAAATTAGCCGGGCATAGTGGCGCATGCCTGTAGTCCCAGCTACTCGGGAGGCTGAGGCAGGAGGATCACTTGAGCCCAGGAGTTTGAGGTTGCTGTGAGCTAGGCTGACGCCACGGCACTCACTCTAGCCTGGGCAACAAAGTGAGACTCTGTCTCAAAAAAAAAAAAAAAAAAAAAAGAATTAATAAATAGATCCATCAAGGTTGCAGGGTACAAGATTAATGTACAAAACTCAATTGTATTTCTAAACACTAGCAATGAACAGTACACAAATGAAATTAAGAAAATTCCATTTATAATTGCATCACAAAGAATAAAATACTTAGGAATAAAGGTAACAAAATAAGTGCAAAACTTGTGCTCTGAAAGTTGCAATACATTGCTGAAAGAAATTAAAGAAGACCTAAATAAATAGGGAAAAAATCCTATGTTCATGGATTGGAAGAATCAATAACGTTAATATGAGACAATACTTCCCAAATGAATCTACAGATTTAATGCAATCCCTATCAAAATCCCAGCGGACTTTTTTTTTTTTTTTTTTACAAACTAATCTTAAAATTCATATGGACATGGAAGGAACCTAGAACAGCCAAAACAATCCTGAGGAAGAACAAAGTTGGTGGACTCACACTTCTCAATTTCAAAACTTAGTACAGAGTAATTAGACAGCATGGTACTGGCATAAAGACAGACAGATGAGCAGAACAGAATTGAGAGTCCAGAAATAAACCCTAACTTAGATGGTCAGTTGATTTTTGACAAGGGTGCCAAGACAATTCAGTGGGGGAAGAATAATCTTTTCAACAAGCTGTACAGGGACAATTGGATATCCTCTTCCTTATACCATAACCAGAAAACTCCAAATGGATCAGAGACCCAAATGTAAAAGCTAAGACTACAAAGCTCGTAGGAGAAAACGTTGCAGTAAAGCTTCACGCCCTTAGGTTGGGCAAAGCCTTCTTAGATATGACACCAAAAGCACAAGTGACAAAAGAAGACAATAGATATATTGGACTTCATCAAAGTTAAAAACTTTTCTGCTTCAAAGGATACCATCAAGAAAGTGAAAGGCCAACCCACAGACGGGGGGAAAATATTGGCATCTCATGTATTTGATAAAGGAGGTGTACTCAAACATATAAAGAACCCTTATGGCCAGGTGTGGTGGCTCACGCCTGTAACCCCAGCACTTCAGGAAGCAAAGACAGGAGGATCACTTGAGGCTGGGAGATTGAGACTAGCCTGGGCAACATAGTGAGACCCCATCTCTACAAAAAATAAGAAAAATTAATCAGATATGGTGGCCCATGCCTGTAGTCCCAGCTATTTGGGAGGCTGAGGTAGGAGGATCGCTTGAGCTCAAGAGTTCAAGGTTATAGTGAATTATGATGGTGCCACTGCACTCCAGCCTGGGTGACAGAGCAAGACCCTGTCTTTAAAAAAAAAAAAAAAAAAAAGGCAAATAACAAATGTTGGTGAGGATGTGGAAAAATTGGAACTTTCATATACTGCTGCTAAGAATGTAAAAGTGGTACACTTTGGAGAACAGTTTGGCAGTTCCTCAAAATGTTAAACCTAGAGTTACCATATGATCCAGCAATTCCATTCCTAGACTGAAAACACATCCACACAATTACTTGAACATAAACGTTCAAAGCAGCATTATTCATAACAGCCAGGAACTGGAACCAACCCGAATGTCCATCAACTGATGAGTGGATAAAGAAAATGTGATAGATATATACATACACATACATACACACCATGGAGTACTATCCATCCACAAAAAGAAATGAAATAATGTTTTTTGCAGCAACTTCGATGGAATCGAAAACCATTGTCCTAAGTGAAGTATCTCAGGAATGGAAAAAATATTACAAGTTCTCACTTATAAGTAGGAGCTAAAGAATGGGTATACATAGTCATAAAGTGTTGTAATGGGTATTGAAAACTAAGGAGCTCGGAGAAGGGGGTGAGGGATAAGAATCCACCTGTCAGGTACGATATACACAGTCCTGCTGACAGGTACACCGAAAGCCCTGACTTCAGCATTATACAATTCATCCATGTAGACAAAACACACTTGTACCCTCTAAATCTACTGAAATAAAAATTAATGAATGCATGAATTATTAATTAACAAGTTTCTTTTCAAAGCAGCAACAAACGCTTACAGTTCATTTTCACCTTCTCCCGCGTGTCCATTATCTTTGAACCCCAAGGGGGGTACGTGTGACTTCACATTATCTGAAACAGTACGGCAGAAACCAGGGCTGCTTCTAAGATCAATCGGTGCGATCTCTAAGCCGTTACTGATTCTGTGCAATCAATTCAAGCGAGGAAGACAGCGAGACACGGTGCCCCCCACCCACGGTGTTTCGGCAGCAAGAAACAGGCCCTGGGTGAAGCAAGTGAGAAGCCAGAGAGCCCGGTGGGCGTCTTGCTTCTCGTGACTGGCCAGTTGAAAGTCAGATTGAATCTGGAGGTAGCAACAGCCAGAGGCATGGAGGATATGACAGCCTTGGGGACAAACTGCATGACAATCTTCCCCTCTTCCCACCTTCTTCCCACCAACTCAATCCACCCCTCCACCTTCCACGTGAATGAGCACGAATGAGCACGACAGGAGAGGGACAGTCTGCGCATGACGGCTCCTCTTGGGTAGGTTCCTCGAACACACGCTGCCCTCGCCTGCCCTCCCGTCTCTCCGCATCCGCCCCTTCCCCTGTGATGCCTCCTTTGTTCCCCGTCCATCTGGGCCCACTTGGCTCCCTCCCTCCCATAGTGACAACTTCATGTAGCCAGTGGAGGACACTGTGATACCCCCCTTCTGATTCCCCCTCAAATGAGGACTTACTGTCCCTGCTGCTCACGTGCCATGGGACTCCGCAGCAGAGAGCCTCCTAGCCCAGGGTGACAATTCCCCGAGGTAAGGGGACACTGTCCACACGAGGATGGATGTGGACACAGGCCACACGTGTCCACTACAGTTAGAACAGACTCCTAGACGTGGGATTTCCAGGTCAAAAGGTTAGAGACACGTTCAAGTTGAGCTTTGATTTCAGTATTTGGCCCGAATCTGGTAATTGGCTTTGGATTGGTCTTGACCTTCAGAAGGTCAAACCACCTACTTGCATGTCATTTATGGTTATGGTCTCCGCGAAGTGGTGACCAGTGAATGATCCGGTGATCACTCATCTATGTTACCAGCATAAACATGTCAATAATACTCCAGGCTGCCATTTTGATTTAGTATCAATATGTCAATATTCACTCTCTAATACTCACCCCTTTCCTGGAGCAGCCCCCCTCCATTGCCGACAAATGAGGGCATATACAGGCCTGGCCATCTCAGCCCAGCTGGAGATGACTCTGAAAGGCCATTCTTGTGGCAGAGCTCCCCGGGGCTGGCCAAGGCTGCCACTGGCCTCACAGCTCAGCTTCTCCCTCCGCCCCTCCTGCTCCGGTCCCCTCCCTTGCACAGGTGCTGATCCTAAGGACAGTCCCTCATAAACACCGTGCTCTCCACCCCCATCTCAGAGCCTGCCCCACAGCACTGACCATCTGAAACGTCACTTGCTCCTTGATCCTAAGCTGCCTTGTAGACTTTGTTCTCACAAGGATGTTTCTGTCTCCACCGCAGACTCTAAGCTTCCTGAAAGTAGACACAGCCTTTGCACCCCGACCCCACCTCCATCTCCCAACGCTGTTCTGAATTAAACCCCAGTGCTTAGGAATCCGAAGGCCATGTTTAAAGGGCCTTAAAAAAATTTACACCTACATCCTTTGAAAATCACAATGGGAAAAACAGTATGAGTTTCTGTTTGCCAAAAAGGATCATGGCAAAGGCCAAGCATTTGCCTTTCTGGTTTATGTAAAGCGGACCACAAAGTGTGGGGGAAAAAAATCTCTTTTTACCATGGTTCCTATTTCCTTGGCGTTCTCATAACGTCACCCTCTTCATCTTTTGAATCCTCCTGGTGTTCTTTGGCTGTTTCGAGTTGCATGATACACTTAATTTAAATTAGCTGAACGACCAATCCTGGGAGCATTTAGTGAATGAGGAATTCACCAATGAAGAAACGTGTACGTGTACTGTGGCGACACCTGGTGGTGAGATATGCGATGACATCATGACCCTCCTCTAATGGCGGATTCCTGGTTTACTCCTGAAATAAAATTAAACAATGTGGAAATTTTAAGAACCATCCCAAAGGTTTAGCAGCAAGAAATGGTGTATGTGTGAACGTGCATATGTGTCAACGTGTGTGTGTGTGTGTGTGTGGTTCTACTTGTGCAGTAAGGGCAGACATGACCGGAGACACAGTTAATGAAGATGAGATCCTGGTCATTTATCCTGCTGCTTCCTGTTATTCTGACCTTGTGCAAGATACTTCACCACTGTGGGCCTCAGCTTTCTCATCTGCAGAATGGGAAGATTTAATAATCCCTACTTAATTCACTCAATAGTATAAGTGAAAAATGTTTTGTGAATTATCTGAGTATTATGTTATACTATGTTGGCCATTATTACAAATATTAGCTCTTATTATAATAGAGGTAATTGTTACAAAGTTAGCTCTCAGCTACAGATTTCCTTTCATGGAATTGTAATACTACTTGAAGGTGAGACATCAATAGTTTGCACTTTGTACTTTACAATACGTTCCTTTTACTTAGGGGTTAACTGCTTAAAATTACGATATATTCAATCCATGAGGGTCAAAACAGCAGCATCTGGGGCAGGAATTCTCAACCAGGGGTGATTTTGTTCTCAGGGGACATCTGGCAATGTTTGGGGACATTTCTGGTGTCACAACGGGGAATAAGAGTGCTGTTGGTGTCTAGCAGGTGGAGTCCACGGATGCTGCTCAACATCCTACAAGGTACAAACAGCCCGCACCCAACACAGAATTATCCGACCCAAAATGTCAACAGCGCTGAGGTCGGGGAACTGGTCTAGGCGGATGGAAGGGAGAAAGTCACTTTCTTTTTCCCTACTGTCCTGACCGCCACCATCAACAACCACCACGAAACTGGATAGTGGGTCATAAATGTGAAATTCTCCAACTCATGTGTGCAAGAGAGTTCACAGAGTTTGCAGGTTGAATTTTACTAAGTAGGCGTTATAAAATGTTATTTACTATGTGTCAACCATGTCAACATGGACATATTGGTCATGTTTTTCCCTCCTCTTTTTACAGGGAAAATGAACCTGGCATAAATAGAGCTTTTTGAGGGATGTCAAAATAAAGACTATCGGTGGCCGGGCACAGTGGTTCATGCTTGCAATCCTAGCACTTTGGAAGGCCAAAGTGGGAGGATCCCTTGAGGCCAGGAGTTCGAGACCAGCCTGGGCAATAGCAAGGCCTCTTCTCTACAAAAAATTTTTTTAAAAAACTAGCTGGGTGTGGTGGCATGCACCTATAGTCCCAGCTACTAGGGGAGGCTGAGGCAGGAAGATCTCTTGAGCCCAGGAGTTTGAGGTTACAGCGAGCTATGATGATGCCACTGCACACTAGCCTGGACAACAGAGTGAGACCCTGCCTCAAAAAAAAAAAAAAAAAAAAAAATCACATTTGTAGATGTGAGGAAACCAATTTTTTACCTTGAAGACCTTGTAAATAATAGAAAAGAATTAAGCATATTTTTTCTGCCTTCCCTACATGAATGGTACCACTGGGTAACGAAATGGTAGATGAGAGGAGGTATCTCTTTAAGAAAGTATTGCAACAAACAAATGAAAAAGAAATGATAGAATCATTAATAGAATATGACCATTTTGTAATTCCCAATGAATTAATGGATTAGGCATTAAGCATCAATGACTGTTAACATCACAAGAGAGTCAACCAGATGTTTTGTGCTTCCTAATTCAAGACCAAATCATGACCTATAATCCTGCCAAAGGGACTGCAGCTAAACCTCAAGATCCAGCTGCCAAATTGTACGAAACCCAGAACACGTTGCACTGCACCAAGAACATTTTGTCAGCAAAATCCAGACTGTGGGAAATTTCACAAGTCACAGGACTTGGGTTTTTCAACAGAGAGATTGTAGGAATGAGAAATAGCAGGAAAACCTGCAGTTTCAGAGACTTAAAATCAAATCGAATTTTTTAAATGGACAACTGTGGAGTCCCAGGTGTTCACGTGGGCAAAAGAGTGATAAAGAAACACAAGCAAGTGATTGTGCCTGTCTTGTTCTTTGGGGGTTGAGGGGGTGGGAATGGGACATGAATGGGCTGGGTGTGTGGAAGATCTCAGTGGCTGGCAAAATTCTATTTCTTGACCTGGATGGTAGTTACAAAGGTGTTTGCCTTCATTAAGCTATACGTTTGTTCTTGTGAGATTTTCTGCATTTGTGTTTTATTTTCCAACAAAAAGCTTAAAAATAATATAAAGAAAGTAGATGGGCCGGGCGCGCTAGCTCACGCCTCTAATCCATTCTGGGAGATCAAGGTGGGAGGATCACTTGAAGTGAGGAGTTCGAGACCAGCCTGAACAAGAGCGAGACCCCATCTCCAGTAAAAATAGCAAAAATTAGCCGGGCATGGTGGCACAGGCCTGTAGTCCCAGCTACTCGGGAGGCTGAGACAGGAGGATGGCTTGAGCCCAGGAGTTTGAGGTTGCTGTGAGCTAGGCTGATGCCACTGCACTCTAGCCCAGGCAACAGAGCGAGAGACTCTGTCTCAGACAAAAAAATAAAGAAAGAAAGAAAGTAGACGGCAGAAATATATGGAATCTTCTCACAGCAACCTAAATATACAGTGGGTTTTTGTAACTTTGTTTTTACTCTTACAATTAATATTGCAATGAGAATTACTCAAATTGGCCACTAGGGTGCGCAATTTGTTGCCCTCAGCACTTGTGCTTGCACTGAAAAGGGGGGGATTTTATTCTTTTTTTAATATATAACTTTGTAAAAATTTCCTTCATTTTATTTCTTTCACCACTGTACTAATGAGGAAAAGGTGTGGTTTTAAATGCTTCCCGTAATGCCACCTGAGTATCAAGATAGAGCGAGATTATTCACAGTTCTTTGATCATGGTCTACATAAGTGAGTGCCAATACTAACACATTTGATTTGGAAAGTTAGGGCCAACGTGTAAATACATACATACAGTGTACATGCAGTGAAAATACTGTAGCATTCTCCTCATTTGAAATAAGTTTTATTTTATTGACATGAGCTTACGCTAAGCTCAACAGGGCTGCATCTTAGGTGAGAAAGAGGCTCTCCTGTAATGGCTGGTTATCTTTTCTCAAAGGAGAAGAACAGGTGATACAATTTCTTTCTGTTCATAAATCATGGATCTCAAATGCCTTGTATTGCCAAGGAAATGAACGTCTCATGAACAGTTCACAAGATGTGGGGGAAAAAAATGCTTTGAGTTTTAGAGTCTTTCTACAAGGCTGCAATAAATGATACAACAGAAAACCTTAACTTTTGACCCCAGTTTTTTTGTTTGTTTGTTTGTTTTTAAATAAAGACGGGGTCTCACTCTTGCTCAGGCTGGTCTCGAACTCCTGACCTCAAGCGATCCACCCGCCTCGGCCTCCCAGAGTGCTAGGATTATAGGCGTGAGCCACCGCGCCCGGCCCTGCCTCCAAATTTGGATGGAAAGTGCCAGAGACCTAAAGAAAATAAAAAGAAATTTTGACCTCATTTCTCCTCAAAGAAAGAAAAATAAATAAATAAACAAACAAAAATAAAGTACAGTCATGTGTCGCTTAAGGACGGAGAAGTGTTCTGAGAAATGCATCGTTAGGTGATGCTGGCACCGTGAAACATCACAGAGCGACTCACACAGACCTAGATGGTATAGCCACCTGCACACCTCGGCTAGGTTCTCTGGTACGGCCTATTGCTCCTCGGCTACAAACCTGTACACCATGTTACTGTACTGAATACTGCAGGCAATGACAGACACAGTGATAAGTATCTGTGTATTGAAACATGTCTAAACATAGAAAAGAAACAGTAAAAACACGGTACTGTAATCTCATGGGACCACTGTCTTATGTGGAATCCATCACTGCCCAAAACGTTGTTATACAACTCATGACTGGATAGGTCTTAGAACAACAACAACAAAAAGCTAAAAAGACCACTAAACGAAACAGATTATGAGGAGATTAAGATTAGGTAAAGGGAATGGGATTCAACACAGGTTCAATCTTTTTTTTAAAATAAATCTTTAATGAAGTATACAGACAGAAAAGTGCATACGTCGCAAGCGTCCAGTTAGATGAGTTTTTACAAAGTGAACGCACCCCTGTAACCAACACCCCGGTCAGGAACACGCCGGCACCCAGCTCTGTTGCCTGCCCCCACTCACTGACCCCACCCTCCAACGTCTAGAGCACAGATTTATCTGGTTCTGAATTTTGTATCAATGGTAACCTACAGTGTAGACACGTTAATGTCTTGACGTTTTTCACTCAACCTTCTGCGATTCACCCAAGTTGTCACATTAAATTCTAGACTTAAATATTATGCATGCTGCAGGGTCTTTACTGACAGGTAACATCACAGAATGGAAAAGAATATGGTTTTATTTATTTATTAGAGACAGGGTCTTGCTTCATTGTCCAGGCTTGAGTGCAGATCACTGCAATCTCTAACTCCTGGGCTCAAGCAATCCTCCTGCCTCAGCCTCCCGAATAGCAAGGACTACAGGAGCAAGCCACCATGCCCAGCTAATTTTTTTTTTAGACATGGGGTCTTGCTGTATTGCCCAGACTGGTCTCGAACTCCTGGGCTCAAATGATGCTCCCACCTTGACCTCCCAAAGTGCTGGGATTACTGCCATGAGCCACCACGCCTGACCAGGGCTGATATTTGAAAATGAGAGAGTTCACTAGGGAAACACTGTCGGGCAGTGTTAAGGATCAAAATGACATTGATTACAACCAGTGAGTCATATTAAAATAAATACATAAATAATTAATTTTTTAAAAAATGACATTGATGAACATGAAAACTATACGCTCTGTTTTGTGGGTGTTCTCAGCAATATTGTGCAGCCTGGTTCTGAGCTCATAAAAGAATGTTCAGGTCCATCCCTAAATCAAAATTTAGCAGCTTCAAACAAGCATGTATCATCTCACATGGTTTCTGAGGGCCAGGAATCTCAGAGCAGCTAAGCTAGATGGCTCTGGCTCAAGGTCTCTCCTGGGGACCGGGCCATCGCCAGGCTCGCCAGGCGGGAGAATCCGCTCCCAAGCTCCCTCACGTGGTTGGCTGCTGGCAGGCTTGGGTTGTTGCTGTCCACTGGCAGGAGGCTACGGCTCCGCACCACCTGGCCCCCTCCCTAGGCTGCTTGCAACATGGTACCTTGCTTCCCCCAGAGTGAAAGATCTAAAAGAGAGAGAGACAGAGCGTGCACCGAGACAGTGGCATTTCATAGCATTGCTACCATCTCGGATTATTTTACTTGCTTTTACCCACCACCTCTCGCTAAAAGTCAGCCTCCTGAGAGGAGGGGCCATATGCGTCTGTCCTGTCCATCACCGTACCCTCTGGGCCTAGAGGACTGCCAAGCACATAGCAGATGATCAGAAAGTACCTTTCTTTAATTTTTGGAGACAGGGTATTGCTCTGTCACCGAGGCTGGAGTGCAGTGGTGTCATCACAGCTCACTGCAGCCTCGAACTCCTGGCCTCAAGCAATCCTCCCGCCTCAGCCTCCCAAAGTGCTGGGATCACAGGCATGAGCCACCACCACGCCCAGCCAAAAAATATCTTTAAGCAAATCAGTGAATGAGTTCATGAGTGAGCGAGTGAAGCCCACCGGAGAAAACTGTAGTTTCAGCTTAGTGGGAAAACTTTCATTTCAAGGGAGGGGCAGCGTTTCCAAGCTGGGTTATTCGTCTACACAGAAGGTCAGTGGCTCCCCGGTTGTCTGCTGCTGGTTTTCACCCCCTTCTCCTTTTATCTCTTCTTTTTTCAAATTTAATTAGTTTACGTTGCAGCCAGTGAAACAGTTCTCCGGGTTGTCACTTCATGGCTTACGCCTTTGAAAAATCAGCCTCAAATACAAACCCAATTTTTCCACTCTAAATGCAAAACAAGTTCCACGAAGGATGGTTGTAAAGAAAATGTCCACTTAAAATCCTCTTTTTCAATCCAGTTTCAATTTAAAATTAGATATGAGTCTTACTAAAAAGAAAAAAAAAATCTAAGTCCCTGGGCCAATAACGGCATACTAAATGATTTCAACAAACTTTTTGAAAATCACATATTTTAAGGGAAAATTCCTTTTCAAATTATAACGTTCAAAATATTAACCCTAGTGGCAGAAATAGTAGCACCTTACATTTTGTTAGCCCTGGGATTTACCCCATTGTTTGAGATGGCAGATGGTAAGGTCTCCTCTTGCCAGCACGCTGGGCTCAGAGTCCCACCTGCTCTCTCCGGCTGTGTGACCCTTGACCTCGCTGGGCCTCTGTTTCCTCCTCTGTAAAATGGGGTAGCAGTGTCTCCCTCATGGTGTTGTGAGGATTAAATGAAAAGCTCTTAGAGCACCTGAGGTCAGAGTTAGGTGAGCCTGGCTATTATCTCCATTTTTACAGATTCGAAAATTGAAAGTCAGAACCGTTGAGATTTGCTTAACGTTATACATTTTAAGGTATTAATAGTTTTGACTCATCCCCAGAATTTCTGACTCCAAACTGAGTGCTCAATCCACCCTACTATAATTATCTCCCATTTTAACAATGAGAGCGTGTGGCTGTACTTAGGAAAGGCCACAAAATAAGAATACTAAAATTACAGCACACAATCAGAAACTGACAGTAAGAATAACTGTTTTAAATTCTCACAGCGTTCTCCTTCTAGAGAGAGCAATAATCACTACAGCTTTAGAGATTTAACTAAGGTTTTACCAACAACAAAATACCGTAATACTTTAGTTTACATCTAAGTCGTTCTAGAAGGGATTGGGGTTTGTTTTGTCTTTTTCAAAACTCTTACAGACCTCTGTAACCAGATGACACTCCATAACGTGTTTCAAATATACAATCAATTCTCATTATTCACCAAAGTTATGTTATATAAAGTTGCTGTCAACACTGAGTTAACAATACCGAACCATTGATTGCTCTTAGGGGGAAAATGGGCGTAGATTCCTGCAAGCCTCTGGTCACAACGTTTTGGTTAACCCAACAATACATGACCTTGTTTATATGTATTTCTGTTTAAAGACACCTTATGTATTGTTTTTTTTTTTTGTTTTTTTTTTTTGAGACAGAGTCTCACTCTGTTGCCCAGGCTAGAGTGAGTGCCGTGGCGTCAGCCTAGCTCACAGCAACCTCAAACTCCTGAGCTCAAGGGATCCTCCTGTCTCAGCCTCCCGAGTAGCTGGGACTACAGGCATGCACCACCATGCCCGGCTAATTTTTTCTATATATATTTTTAGCTGTCCATATAATTTCTTTCTATTTTTAGTAGAGATGGGGTCTTGCTCTTGCTCAGGCTGGTCTCGAACTCCTGAGCTCAAATGATCCGCCCACCTCGGCCTCCCAAAGTGCTAGGATTACAGGCGTGAGCCACCGCGCCTGGCCACCGTATGTATTGTTGATTCACAAACATTGAGCTCATAGCTAACAGTGCTTATAACTCATGACTGAATGAAGTTTATCACATATTTTCTCTGTAAGGCACATCACAGCCTTCTTGCACTAAGAACACCAGACCGCACTTCAACAGTGTGGTTGGGGCCATTTTAAACAGCAAAATCACCACCAAAAGCACACAGAAAAAGCAGGGAATGTGCAAGGAAGTGCAAATTTTATAGCCAGAACTACTTTCATTAGAAACCAAGTAAGATGGAGAATCAGTGAACTCTGCAGTCAGTTCAAAAAGGTAGAAAAAAGAAAACAGCATAGACACGAAGTAAATGGAAAATGAGATTTAAAAATACGTTGGTTCGAGTGCAGTGGTGTTTATAACTAATTGATCACAACCAGGTACAGGTTCCTTTGCTCCTTCTCCGCTCCCACTGCTTCACTTGACCAGTCTTAAAAAATATATATATATATAGACTTGGTTATTAACACCAAAAGTTGGTCTCTTGAGAAAGAAGAAAAGTAATCAAAATTACGAAGGAGAAAGGGATCATATAAAGATTACTTTCAAAATCATGAAAGTATGTTTGTATTACGGGAGTCAAAAATGCCTACTTAAGCAAGACACAAGATTGAAAACCACAAAAGAAAACATTCACAGATTTGACCCCACAGAAAAGAAGAGTTAAAATTTTTGAGAAATGAAAAACTCCATGAACAAAATTTCTTCTAGTTCAAGAAGAAAATAACTGTTACGTATATGAGAAACAGCTAAAAGCTATAATTGTGAAGAGCTGCTATAAACTATTAAGAAAGTCACAGAGACCCAAACTTTTAATGCACAAGAGCTATACAAAGTTAATTCTAAAAAAAGAAGGGCCAATAAACATTTGAAGGAATGCTTAACCATACTATTAATATAGTGAAGAAAGTTAAAGTGGTAAGACACCATTTTTCACCCATCACATAGAACATTCTAAAACATGATCATATGTGTTGAAAACATTGTGCAGAAGCAGTCACTCTCGTATAGTGCTTTCATGTGGTTTTGCTTTGTTTAAAAGACAGGGTCTCGCTCTGTCACCCAGGCTGGAGTGCAGTGTCACCAGCTTAGCTCATTACTGCAGTCTCCAACTCCTGGGCTCAAGGGATCCTCCTGCCTCAGCCTCCTGAGTAGCTGGGACTACAGGGATGTGCCACCAGGCCCAGCTTGATACACTGTTGATGGGAAGTGTAAATTGGTAGTATTTTTGCAGGACAAATTAGCAGTATGTGTTAACATTTTTAATTGTGTAGACCTCTTTGAATCAGTTATTCTACATCCAGAAACCTATCCTATGAAAATACTTGAACATGTGTACAAAGATATATGTATAAAGATGGTCCCTGAAGAATTTTTTTGGATTAGTGAGAAAAAAAACTTTCTATGGAAATTATCAGAAGGAAAATGGTTTAGGGATTACTAAGCAGTCATTAAAATGAATGAGTGAATCTACAGGTACTTATGGGAAAAATTTCCAAGATAAGAATTAAATGGCAAAAAGTAATGAATACAAATGACATAGTACAGTGCCATTTGGATATATGTGTATCACAAATAGACACATGTATACATATGTGTTGGGGCAAGTGTGGCGTGGAGACTTTCACTTTTTACCACATATATTTCAAGGACTTATATATATACATTATATATGTGTGTGTACACACATAGTGTATGTATTTATGTAGTATTATTTGAGAAAAAGAAGAAAAAAAGAAAATAGTTTGGAAAGAGATACATCAAATTATTGGTTGTGTCTACCTTAGAGAGAGGAGAAAGGAGTGAGAATGAAAGATTTTTACTTTCGACTTCTATAAAGTGTTAAAAAAAACCATGAAAGTATTATGCAATTTTTGTGAAAACAAAATTTTTAATATAAAGAAAAAATCCATAGGAAAATACTTTTCAAAAACAAATTAATAAAAAAAAAAAAATAGGAAGGCTTTGTGGTGTTTTACCTGGTACTTTTCCAGTTTTCCTTTCCTCTACAACATAATTAGCAATTACTTCTAAAGAATTCCTCTCTCCTTTATGGAAGATTACTACCTTCCAGACCTAGAGTTCAAAGCATCGTTAGCATAAGGCAGGATATCACCGGTAAGGTTAATTTTTTTCTATTCCCTAATAAATATTAGAAAAGTATGTAGTTTGTGACTGATTTCCAAAAAAGATACTCATTTTTTTTTTTAAATGTCACACATAAGCACACATCATACAGTGTATGTTGTACTGGGATTGCAGAAACGTATTACATGAACATGAAAATAAGGAGTAAGAAAATGTTCAGTTAACAGAGTAAGAAAACGCTCAGTTAATGATTGCTAATATTAAATCATCATCGCCAACACTGAGCATTTACTGTGCGCCAGGCAGCAGCATAATTAGAAGCAGCATGACTTTGCACAATGACATGCTCTACAAGACTGACGTTCTCTACCAGACCGTATCCTTGGAATACATAAAGCCTAAACGCGACATCTAAAGGTACATATGTAAAGGAGGCATCAAGTTGAATAAAAAAAATTAAACACTAAAGAAAACTGCATGGGGTTTATTCTGATGGCCGAAAAACTGGCTCGCCCTGTGCTGCGCAGCACCAGCGTGCACGCATTGCCGACCGCGCTCGCCACCGTGCAGCATTGTTCCACGTTATGCCGCAGTCGCACGGAGGAATCTAACGCAGAACACGGCTTCGCATCAAAAATGCACGCTGAAGGCACTTTTCTCCTTGGCCGCCAAAGCACAGCACCCCGCCCGCGCCGTCCCCGCCCTCCCTGTCCCACCCAGGCCGCACTGGAGGACACAGACGTCCTGACGCATGTTCGTTAGCAGTTGCTCCCTCCATTTTGTCCCCAGTCTCCTCTAGGCGCACTGAGCGGCGCTATTTTAAAGACACCGAGTGATGAAACTAAAAAAGGGAGAAGGAGGTGTGGGCGTTGGGAGCCCCGCCGCCGCCGGGGACTAAAAGGTCGCCGGTGCTGAGCGGAGGGGCCCGCGGCACGGCACCGGGGGCTCGTCCCGGAGCCGGAAGGACAAAGGACACTTGGGGGACAAGGGCCGCTCAGCCAGCGCGGGGCGACTTCCGGGCCGGTGGGCTGGGGCCGGGCCGACCCCCGCCGCGGGGCCCGCCCCGCAGGACAAAGCGGCGGCACCGCCCCTCGGCGCGCGCCGGGCGCGCGTGCACACGAGCGCGAGCGCGAGCGCGGGGGACGGTTGGAAATGGCGGTTGGGGCTGGGGCGGGAAAAGGGGCCGCGGCGCCCCGCCCCGCCGGGACCCGGGGACCCGGAGCCTCGCTGGGCGTCCTCCTCCCTCGCTCCCGGCCCTGCCGGCCGGTTGCCGAGCCGGGAGAGACGAGTGGCCCGTGCGGGTGAACAAAGGAGACGGCAGCCGAGGCGCCGCCGGCCCGCGCGGCCGCCGCGGAGCATGAGGAACGTTCCCTAAGATGGCGGCCGGCGCGCGGGGACGGCGCGGGCGGGCGGCGCGGGGCGGGGCGCGGCGGGCCGGGCTTCCGCCGCCGCGGCCCTCGGCGGGGACGGGGCGGGGCTGGGGCCCGACTCGTCCCCATGGCTGCCGCTCCGGAGCCCGGCGAGCCCGGGAAGGGGAAGGTAACCCGGGGGGCGGCGGGGCGCGCGCGGCGGGCCGGGGGCGAGCGGGGCGGGCGGCGGGGGAGGACGCGGCCTCGGTGCGGCGCCCGGGCCCGGAGCGCGTGTCCCCGGCTTCTCCGCCACCCGTGCGCGTGAAACTTGCAACTTACCAGCCCCTCGTGTCATCCCCCGGCATTCTTATCTAAATCGCCAGGACAATAGCGACCCAAAGTAGGGGAGGGGACCAGGGGTGCTCGTGACTTGGACTGCAGGTCTTTATGGAACAGCCAACGCTGAATCCTTTGGCGAAAAAATTTTGCAAAGCGCATTGCGCTGCGATTTGCTGGTGAAGGTTAATAGTAAAGGCGAAGAGGACAGGTACCCTGTCTTTCATGTTGTATTCACACTTAACATGGAGGTAGATGCGGAGGTCTGAGAACTTGGGATTTATATCCAGCAGGAGGATGAGGGGTTGAGATTTTTTCCCGTTAGCTTTCTTTCGATCGAGAGGAGTGTACAGCATTGTATGTGACCAGTGTCCTGCCTAGCTGGTGTCCCTGGCTTGTGCTCTCCGCTCCTGAGTCGTCCGCGTGCTCCAACCTGCGAACTGGAAAATTTCACCCCTCTGCCGAAAATCCAGTTATAGCAGCCCCTTTCTTTAAAACCCAAATTCTCAGTATAGTAAAGCTAAACCAGGCTGGTCTCCCTAGGAGGGCCTCCTCTGCCTCCCGAGCATTTATCATTACAGCATTTATCGTATTGGGAGGTAAGAGCAGAACAAATCACAGGTGTTCAGGAAAAAAAAAAATGCAAAAAGAAAAAAAATTTTAAATAGTAAACTGTGGAGATAGTAACATTGGATCAATCATGAGCAAACATTTATTGAAGACCTACTGTGTGCTAGATGGCTCCTAATCTACGGGTTTTTTTGTTGTTTGTTTTTAGAGAGAGGATCTTGCTATGTTGCCCAGGCTTGAATTATGGGCTCAAGCGATCCTCCCGAGTAGCTGGGACTATAGGCAAGTGCCATGGCACCCTAATGTATAGTTCTAAAGTTATTCTCTACTTGGCTTGGAAATTTTGCTCACTTCTTGCTCTTGCTTGCTTCTCTTTGGACATTTCCATCTAAATTTGGCCAGGACAGCAGATCGTATGGTTAATATGAACAAATATTACATAAATTGTTTCCATATTTAATACCAAAACAAGTTTTGTCAATTCATAAACTATTGGTGCCTTTTCTGTTTTTACTGTCTCACACACTGACCATTTGGAATAGGTGTAGTGTTAAACAAAAGATGTATCCGTGTTCAAAACTTGCATATTTCAAGGTGCACCATAACTACAGACACTAAATCCTAGTTCAGCTTTGTGATGAACACTGCGATCTTGTCCTGTATGGGACTTTTTATTCCTTCTGTATCTCGTTACTCATCTTTGACAGGAGATAACTGCCATGGCAAATCAAAAAAAGAACTCAGTGAAAGAAAAAACTGGATCAATATTGACCTATTTAATTGGCCCATCAGTAGCAAAACACTATTGAAGTCAGTGAAATGAAGGATAGCTTCAAGTCCTTGAAATAGCACTGTCAGGTTTTGGGGATCAAAGATCAAAAAAAAAAAAAAAAAAAAAAGACCTGCAAATAAATTGCTCTTGAAACAGTAGTACCTATCAAAGCTCATCAAAAACATAACAAAATTGATATAATGTAAGCTATGCCTGATCAACAGCTGAGGGCAATGTCAGAAAAGGAGGCCTGCAGTTATTAAAAAGAATTTATCAGTGATCATGCTAGTACAACCCAGGGAAAAGGACTATTTGATTGTTAGGATTATCTAGCTAGCATACCTTGATAGAAGTAGCCCTTAAAACCTCTTTGCTTTGCCCCCTCATTCTTGTTCTTCAAGAAAGTTTAAAATGTAAGATTTAGTATATACAGGTGAATTGACATTCAGGAAAATTCTGAATTCATTAATTCATCTAGCCAAAAAATATTTACAGAGTACCTACTGTTAATACTAGGCACTAAACTAGGTGGGGGAATCAATAAAGTAAGACTCATTTGCTGAGCCAGCCATGCAAAGATCCAGAAGAAAGGTAGCACATGGTGGGTAATAACCACCTAGGCTTGTTAGGCGAATGGTAAGGCCAGTGTGCCTAGACTAGAGGACAAGGGAAAGAGTGGGATACAAAAGGAGCTAAGTGCCAGATCCTGTAGGGCCTTGGGAGTAATCGTAAGGAGTACATGCCTTATTCTGGGCATCATCAAAGGCTATGGAGGGTTTAGAAAGGAGAATGACAGTCATCTGATACACATTTTTAAGTGTACAATCAAGACTTAAGATACTGTTGACATACAGTAACTTGGTAAGTAGTGTAGATTGAGTATCCCTCATCTGAAATGCTTGGGACCAACCAGAAATGTTTCACATTATATGGAATACTTGTATTATACCAATTGAGCATCCCAAATCCAAAATCCTCCAATGAACATTTCCTTAGAATGTCATGGCAGTGCCCAGGAAGCTTTGGATTTGAGACTCAGAATGCTCAACCTGTGGTAGTAACAAAGTTGGTGAAAGTGGTTTGGTTCAAGATACATTTTAAAGGTAGCTCCTTCCAGACCTGCTGCTACCTTGGTCATGGATTTGATGAAGGGACGGAAGGACTCCAGGATGACTCCTGGGTTTTTGGCCTAAAACTTGGTTGAGTAGTGATGCCATTAAGAGGCAAGTTTGGAGGTAAAAATTGGATTTTGCAAATATTAGGTTCAAGGTGCTTATTAGACATGTAAGAGGTGTCAACAGGCAGACTGAGACTGAAGCTTGGGATAGATTAAGACCAACGAAGGCGACTAATTTTACCATTCTCATCCACCTTATAGTATTTCAAGACAGCCAACTTAACCTTCTTTCTCTTGTGCTTACTCTTCTTGGGAGTGGCGTAGGACTTCTTCCTTTTCTTAGCACCACCACGGAAGTCTCAACGCAAGATGAAGAGTGGACTCCTTTTGAATGTTGTAGTCAAAGTACGTGTCCATCTTCCAGTTGCTTGCCAGCAAAAATCAGTCTTGCTGATCAGGAATTCCTTCCTTATCCTGGATCTTGGCCTTTACATTTTCTGTTGTATCCGAGGGTTTGACCTGGAGAGCGATAGTCTTCCCTGTAAGGGTTTTTACGAAAATCTGCATCTTGGTAGCAGTTGCACCGCAGACGGCGGATCCGAAAGGATAGAGCTTTGGTTGTTTTATTTAGCCAAAGAGTTATAGATGCAGTTTAGTTCGGTGGCAATGACAGCCTTTTAGGGGGCACACTGACTTCCACCTCCACTCCTGCCAGCGCTTATTTGCCTTAAGTTCCTGAGCCTGTTTCAGAGACGATCTCAGAGAGGTGGTAAAATTATTGGGTGTAGTGGTGCGCACCTGCAGTCCCAGTTCCTTGGGAAATGTGAAACCGCAGTGCTCGGATGATCAGAGGAGAAAGGTGTAGCGTGCTTGGCAGTAATAACCCCCTGCCAGCTCTAAATTATGAGATTGTTTAATTAGACCAGAGTTTCTCAGTCTCGGTACTATCAGCATTTAAGACCAGACAGTCTTGGGTGTGGGGCTGATGTAGCTATCAGAGGAGGGTGTGTCTAGCAGCACCATCGCTGGCTCTCCTGGTTATAAAAGGTACCATTTTAAATGATATGTAACTTTTGTAAGATGTCTTTAAAGTGAGCTGAGATCCTTTCTAGCACTTCCAAATTTACTTTTTAAAAAAGTTTTTTTTCCTTAAAGCAATTTTTTTTTTTCCTTTTCTCTGAGACAGGGTCGTCACCCAGGCTAAAGTGCAAGTGTCCTGGTAGCTCGCTGCAACCTCCTGGGCTCAGCAATCTTCCTGCCTCAGCCTCCCCAGTAGCTGTGACTGCAGACAGGCACGAGTCACCACGCCCAGCTAGTTTTTTTTCTATTTTTTTGGTAGTGCCTGGGGTCTCACTCTTGCTCAGGGTGGTCTCAGATTCCTGACCTCAAGGGTTCTTAGGACTACAGGTGTGAGCCATTGTGCCCAGCCCTAAGGCATTGTTTCTAACATAGATTCCAATGGCCCATCCCAAATCTAAACCAAAATCTCAGGGTGACACTGGAAAATCTTTCTAAAAAGCTCAAGATACCTAGTTGCCTAGCTGGCTTGTTTCATCGGGGTGAGCTGGTAAAGCTGCTTTTCTTTTTTTTTTTTTTTTTTTGAGACAGAGTCTCACTCTGTTGCCCAGGCTAGAGTGAGTGCCGTGGCATCAGCCTAGCTCACAGCAACCTCAAACTCCTGAGCTCAAGCAATCCTCCTGTCTCAGCCTCCCGAGTAGCTGGGACTACAGGCATGCGCCACCATGCCCGGCTAATTTTTTCTATATATATTTTTAGCTGTCCATATAATTTCTTTCTATTTTTAGTAGAGATGGGGTCTCGCTCTTGCTCAGGCTGGTCTCGAACTCCTGAGCTCAAACGATCCGCCCACCTCGGCCTCCCAGAGTGCTAGGATTACAGGCGTGAGCCACCACGCCCGGCCTAAAGCTGCTTTTCTAAGATTTAAAAGTAACAGTCTACAAAAAAATTGGTCTAAGAGTTCCTTACTCTTTAAAGCCTGAAACCACTGTTTTGTCCAAGTGCTCCACCATCCTGGAAGGGAATCCAAATGAGAAAGCTCGGAAGCCTTGAAGGAACTTTTGTGTTACTGTGCTGGGGAGGGGCACAGGGCTGGGCATGCCATGGCCAACCTGATATGTGAAAACCACCAGAGCTGCTGTTGTTACGCTTGCACCCAAGACCTGATAGTACCACCACTCCCTCTGGCCACAGCATCCAACCCCTGGGGAAATAAACTGGTTTAGAAGTAAGGCCGTTTGTTCTGGACTGGAGTGCAGAGTCCAGCATTCCTTATCAGCATAGCAGCTACCCCTATACAACCATATAGTCCCCTGGGCTTGAGCTGATATGGTTAAAAAAAAAAAAAAAAAAAAAGTCGTTTTTGTTAAATGAAAAAGCTAGAAGCAGAATTAAGACCCCCCCCCCACCTCTTTGTATTGCAGAGCTTTTAAAGCCTGCAGCTGAGAGCACCTGCTGTGCGCATGAAGGAATCTGTTGAGTGTGCAGGGGGGAAACAGGGAGAGGCAAAAGAAATAGAATGACAACCCCAAACGAGTGTATGGATACGGTTTTTGCTTTATTATGAATCAAGTCACATTTTGTCTTTTCCAGCAGATGCTTGAGCCAAAGAACCAAACACAAGCAAAAAATACAATTGAGAATATTTTCACGTTTCAACCTAAAGGTTAAAACCTGCCTGACTTGCCTTTACTGTCCCTTCCCCATTTCTATTAGAAATATACTACCTTAGAAATACTTATAGAAATTCTACCTACCTAGAAATATTAAAATATACTACCTTCTAGGTATCAACTCATCCTACAGAATCCTCTTCCTCTAGCTTCATGTCCTACCCCACACAGTACTAACCCACTTTGATAACTGAAACCTTGAAAGCAATGTTACTGAAAACTTACATTTACAGTAATCAAGTGTTAGAAAATATCATTTCTAACCTTTTTTTTACTCAATAGAAATACCAGTTAAACATGACTGTTAAATGTCTGTCCTGCTGCTGCCCTAAAATACAGTTTCTAGTGACAGACATCCCAGTCCAACATGGGGAAAACAAGTCCATAAATCCAATGAAGACTGTAGAAAAAGCCATTTTAGCAGTTGAAGGAACTTAGAACAGATTGAGGACCTAGGGTTGGAGAAGTTAGTGGCAGAGCCGGAACAAAACCCAGCTTGGGATTCCCGGCTGTCCCCACCACAGTGGGCTGTGGCTACCATGTAGGGAGAATGCAGGATCAAGGGCAACCTCACTTTTCACAGGCAAGAAAACCCAGACTAGAAGAGATAAATACATTGCCCATGTTTATCTTCACATCAATTACCTGCTGCAACCACAACTGTCGTTCATCTGGTTAACACCAACAAAACACAAAAATGGGATTTAAAACAGCATGTTAATGTTTTAAGCAAATGTGATCCAAATTACTGGGATTATTAGAGCAAACTATGATGCTTTTTAATTTCAGTGATAGCCAAATTCCCAAGTAATTTCATTTGAAGACCACATAAAATATGTATATTCCTATTTCCAAATTAGCTGATCAGCAAATTATGATATAACACAAAGTTATCCCACTGCCTAGGGCTTTCTGATCAAGTTTTCAAGGGTTTCAATTTCAAGATTCAGATTGTGTACCAAAAGCAGGAAAAGCACAAATTGATTCCAGGCTGTCACGCTGCACGTACTCTAGCTCAATAATCTCTTAACGGTAACAAGGGGAATGTGTTGTAATCTTTGCCAACCCACCCTGAAATAAACTATTTTCTTGTTCAATCTAGTTGTTTTTTGTTTTGTTTTTTTTTAATCATAGCCATTTAAGCTCCTAGGAATTTTAGATGTTGAAAACATTCCCTGTGCGCGGGATTCGGTGTTATATGGTTCATTAGGATCTGTTGTGGCTGGCCTTGGACATTTTTTGTTAACTAGTGAGTATCTTTTTTATTTCTCTCTGTTTTAAAAAAAATCCTCTATGTTGATTAATAATTTTTTTCTAGAGTAATTATAATGTGTACTTATATTCTAATTAATTATACTGTTTATGCTTATTTAAACAGGTAGAATTAGAAGATCATGTGATGTTGGAGTAGGAGGATTTATCTTGGTGACTTTAGGATGCTGGTATGTTTGCTAAGTATTCAAGAAAATCCATGATTATAACAGGTTATCTAATACCGAAGCACATGCTTTTTTCAGAGCTATTTCCCATTGGGAGAGTCCCACCTAAAATGAAGAACGAATCTTGATTAAGGACTTTTTAATGGAATCTGTCTTACAAAACAACATTGCTGGAAAGCCTCTACCTTTTCAACACATCTATCCATATATCATGTCATTCACTGCACGCTTGAACAGATGAATGCATGACATTAGACATCCCATTAAAACAAAGCAAAGTCATGGCTTCTACACTTCATTCAGGAAGGCCTCAACCTTTCCCTTACCCTAATGCCTACGTAGCATTCCTGCTTATTCATCACATCTTAAAGTGCTGCTTTAAGAGTGTTCACAATTACTGATGAGTATTAAGAAAGATACTCAAATCTCAAACATATTTTCTTGAGCAAAATAAGCCAGATTCCAGAGTGCATGATGCACATACTCTATGGCTCCATTTATACATGCAGTTCTTTAACAGATGAACTAAGCTAAAGTGACAGAAAGCCTCATTTTATGTAGACATCCCTTAATTTTTAAAAAAGCATGTGTTCATAGGTATTTTGACAACCATCCCAAAATAGCACTCCAAACTATACATTTGTATTTCCAGTCTCGGGGTAGTTATCTGTAGGCATTTTTAAACTGTGTGATTATAAAGAACAATAAATAAATTTCATAAACTAATCTCTATAGGAACTTTATATTAATAATTCCTTCATATTCTTTTCTTACAAGGTTCCACTGTAGGTATAATAATGCAAAGCAAAGAATCCAGGAACGAATTGCCAGAGAAGGAATTAAAAATAAGATATTATATGAAAGCACCCACCTTGATCCTGAGAGAAAACAAACTGACAGCGACAGCAGCAGTTAAGCAATCTGGAGCACAGAATACCAAACACAACTCCCTGACGTCAGTGTGAACAAAGCTGGTATTAATCACATAAAACATTTTATGTTCAATAAGCTCGCAATCAAGTAAATAAAATATGTGTAAGTTGTAGTCTTTTATTTTGTTCACACTTGTATGATAACTCGTCAGTTTATCCTGGCCTTGTGTGTTGCATATAGTGGACTTGTCATACTTAATTTTTTAAGTGCCCTAAATGTTTTTCGCAAGTATGCACGGTCTTAATTTTTAAGTAAAATTGGTTTTGAATTCAAATTATGCGCATGGTATGTATAAAAGTACTTTCAGAACTTGTTTGGTAGACTGGTGCAATGGAAATATCGTAGAATTATAGTTAATGTTATTACATTAACGTAAACAAGCCATTTGGAAGTCAATTGGCTGCCCCTATTAAAAAAATCCTTTAAAATACAAGTATAAAATTCCCAACATCCAAGTAAATCCTCAGTATTTATTCACCCAGAAGAAATTCTCCCTAAGGAAATGAAGTTATTTTCTTGAAAAGTATTAATATCGACATTATTTTTCAGGATCTGTTTAATACAACAAAACACAGCTAGGTGCTTAAGTGTAAAGAAATACTGAAGAAAAAAAAAAAAAGACGTCAGTCGACAGGATTGTGGCCGTTATTGATTGGTCCTGTTACTTTGAAATATCATAGCAAGCCACTGAAATAGAGCAAGGAAGAAGAGTCTTCCAGGAAAAGGGGGGCTTGCTCCAAGTCAATTGACGAGAGCGTTTTCCCTCCCATGCCCACCTGCTTTTAGCTGTCACTAGGAGGGTTAGGGTACAGCGGTTGAGTGGTTTACCGTGTGCCTTAGCTACCAGTGAATGACATTGTCAGACACATGTTCTGAGAGAAAACTTTTACTGATTCTAATCTGGCAGCCACCAAAGGAGGGATTTAGACATGGCTTAGAAAAGGTAAACAGAAAGGAAAGTGCAATTTTGCATGATCTGCCCACTCTTACTAGCACAAACCAAAGTTGAGTGCAGTCTACATTATTCAAACTGATCTCAACCAAACAGTAGTTTAAAATTCCAAGTGACGTGCACCCGTAGTAAGAGGCAGCACTGCACGAAGGGGGAATCACTGAAGAGCACTGAACAATCTGGAGCACTAATAATCTGGTATTTAACAAGCTGTACGGACAGATCACTTACGCTCTCAGCTTGTGTGCAGTCCTCCCTGGGCCTCTGCAGCGCACACCCACGTTCCTTATATAAAACAGTATTGGCATATTAAATATGCACAATCTCCCATATAGTTTGTATTTATTTATTTATATATTTATGAGACAGTGTCTCGTTTTGTTGCCCAGGCTAGTTTCGAACTCCTGCCTTACCCTCCTGCGCACCTGGGATTACAGGTGTCTGCTGTTCCCCGCCGGGTCCCATAAATCATCCCTAATTACTTATAGTATCTAATGCCATGGAAATGCTATGTAACTAGTTGTATTATTTAACGTTTGTATTTTTTTGTTGTTGCATTGTTACTGTTTGGTTTTCCCAATACCTTCGATCAGCAGTTGCTTGAATCCGAGGATATGGAACTGGAGGATATGGACAGCTGATGTTCTAATGTTTGGAACATGTAAAACTAAGCAGATGGATTAAGTAATTAAAGTCCCTTCTAGCTCTAGCATACTGCAGTTACATCTTACCCTGAGTAAGAGAGAAACAAACCTCTCCGCTGGTAAAATTTCCAACGCCTTCACCAATTACAAGGTTAGTTCATTTTCACAGCAGAATGATTGTATAAATTGGAGACCTGGATAAAAACAAAGGTGTAACACACTTACTTGGTCAGATTACTTTTAAAATGGCATTGCATGATCATTAATAACTTTATTTTCTTCTTGAACTATTAAGATGTTACAAAATGTATTTTATAGTTGTTCTCAACACTTCCAGTAACTCGTTTCTACTCTGCCATAAAACTTCCAAGTTCAAACTGTATTAAGTTATGCTGAAACTTCAGCCCATCACGACCTTACCTTAATCCAATTTGTTCATTCCACTTGAAATGCCTTTCCTACCTCCTCTGTAACTTTCTATTCTTTTGCTCACTGACCTCTGGGGATTGATCATCTTTTCACTGTTGTAATAGTTGACTTTTATCGGTCACTGGTGTCTGCTACCACTAGTGTATACAGCCTACATTTCTTGTCGGCAAGAACCTTGTCCCCATTTTTACCTTTACATTCTTAACCAAGTATCTGGCACAATATAGTTAAAAAATGTGTTAGATTTAATGCTCACCACCAAATGGTGTCCACGTTCCCCTCTCACCTACATTTCACACTTTGCAAATCTTAAACCGTAAAGAGTAACCTACCTTCCACGCCCACGTGGAGCCTCCAGAGCACTGTGCTTCCTCCATCGTTCCATTAATTCCGAAATTTCACACTAGGTGACAGAGCAGTAGGTACCAGCTAAATAGCTGATTAAAATAGAATTGTGGGCATTAGTGGTCTTAAAAACTTTCTGTGGCTTATCTATCATATCTACTTTTAAAAAGATCTTTCTAGTGCTTTATGCATTTCCCCCTTCCCTTCGCCCCTCCCTCTTCGTTTCTCCTCGACTACTTGGTTTTCCATCTCAGTAAAAGGACCTCAGGGACTTTCAAATTAACTAGCTTTTCTCTGGATTTGTAATTTATAATGACTTGAGTTTGTCAACAAGAAACTGACTATCCCTGGTACCATTATTTGATTTGCAAGCATCTCTTTAGTCTACGTACCTCTACTCCATCGCTGGTTTCCCTTTGCTTCGATTATATAATGCGAGGAGGTCTACATAATAAATTCAGGACTCCTGTTTATGCGCTTTTCAGCAAAGAGCTAGGTAACAAATGGGGTTTGAATCCTTCTATTCCTAGGTAAAAATGTGCGATGGGGGTCGAGACACCCCTTTAAAAGTCATGTTAAGACATACACTATTTTGGGGTAAGCAGAAGACCTTAACAAGGAAAGTAGAAAAATTAAAACGATTGCTATAATTATGATTTTCAATGGTCCTCTAGAATAAAGTATTTTCTGGAAGCATCTTAAAATAGTCCAGTAATCATGTCAGGTCAGGTCAATATATATATGTATATATATATATATATATATACCAATATTCTCTACCACCCAAATACTGGCATTTTACACAGCTTGCTTTGCACATTAAGTTCCATCTTAAAATGTTTTTAGGTTTTTCATTAAAAGGGAAGATGGGGGACAAAAAGTTTTATCGTGAAAGTGTTACATTTTCAAGTTTGTAATATGAGCACTACAGATATACGTGTTGCAGATATTTGAGTGCTTTTCAACCATCGCATCCACCTTACTCTTCCATTTTCTAGAGTAAGGATGACATGAGTATTTTTATCTTGAGAGGGCTACTGTTGAATACAATAGGCAAATACTAATTTTAAGAGGTTTCTATTGTTCGCTTTAAAATTTGCGTCAGTGTAACGGTTGATGTCTGTTCTTTTTCTAGGAATAAACCGCCCATTATATGGCACACCCTCAACGGATATCAAAATAACCTATCTCTGCATCTACTGGTTTCTTAAAGGATTAAGTTTCCACAGAAATGTTTCTTCCCCTATAAAGACAAGTCATTATGAAAGTCATGTGAAATAAAACATGCCTTAGCCTTACCATCTCTATTCAAAGCTTATTTTTGAATGTTGCCTTTTCTAGTTTTATGAGTTTTTTTCCCCCTCAAATGAACAGAATTGGTTATGCAACCTCAGGTTACATGCTCTTCAGAAGTCATTATATTGCTTTTTATTTGTGAGCAGAGCCGTATTTCATTAAGAAGCAAACCCTGACAGGTACATTTGGAGTCACAGCAGCACCCAAGCCCTCTCATTTCACCTAAAGACATTATTCTGGAGTATGTAGTGGGGAAAAATAAATTTTCTCTAAGCTTATCAAGTCTTTCAGGGAAGCTGAAAATTAAATGCTCTGGGGACTGACACAGTCAAAACTCACCCCAAGCTTGCCTATTCCCTCAGCCTTTTGGTTTTAAATTTACTTCCTAGTTGATTTTATATACCTCCAGACACAGATTCTATCAGTTCAGTAACTGAAAGGACCTCAACCTGTTTTTCAAAAGCTAGTAAAAAGGAGTGTATTTAGTATAAATGCAAAAAAGATTTTTGGAAACTGAGGACGGAAAGGTATCCTAACCTAGACTCACTGTTTTTCATTAGAACACTGTAAGGAAGTGTTTACTTAAACCCTGTAAGTCTGAATCTTAAATTCAGCTTTTTTTTAAAAAAGCCCTACAAGTAGGGAGGATGTTAAATGTTTTGCAAAGCTAAAGAGAAGGAACTGGAGCCACCAAGAAAATGGATCTAACCTTGAAAGGACTCAGGTCTGTTTGCATATACTCCCCTAAACCTTAGAGTACCAACTGCTAAGAGATACTCCAGGTATGCAAGAGAGAAACCAGAACACCTTTTTTTCTGTTACAGAGAATCTGTCCATCTGATTACCCATGACTTTCTCCCCTACATCTTTTTAAAACAATTAGAGTCCTATTTAAGGTGATCCTGGATGCCTAACATAACAATTGCTAAATGTACAAGCAGCAATTAATTCGGAATACCTATTGGAATCACTGGAACACATTTAGTTGGGCCCTTTAACTCTTCCACACAGCACATTCACATGGACAGACTAAGGAAAAGGAGATGAAATTTAAATCAGCACAGTTCTTTTTGCTTTATTACTTTTCAAAAAAAAAAAAAAAAAAGTAAGTTGGAACCTTGTGTTCTTGTACTTGACCATGACTCTCCAGTTTCCCTTTACAGACATCTGATACAGGCTACCTCAAAAAATCATTTAGTTGCCATTCAAAGAAGCCCCAATCATTCATGCAAAGTATTGATTTTATCTCATCTTCTCTATGTATGCTTGAATACTTTCAAAGCATTTGTCACAGTTATAAGTTACATGTCTATACTAGTCAGTAATCTGTTCTTGATGGCTTTTTAAATTTTGAAAAATTGTTTGGCTGATACCAACTTGTGGCAATGTTGTTTGCAAAGTGTATTTTACTGGAAAAAACTGATTTTACTTCCTGTTAAGGTCATGGAATGGTACTGGTTAGAGGAAAAGCAGGAGAAGAACATGCCACAAACAGTAATTCAGTGTTTATCAGTTAGATGCTATGTTGGCTCTCCAGCCTGTAATCCCTGCATTAATTTCGGGGAGCATCGACACTCAGGCCGGACATGCTCATGAGTAACTATGCCATTGGACAGCTCAGTGATTGTAATGGGATAACAAGGAACTGGACCTTTCTAGAAACATTTCTAGACTCTCATTTACCTCATCACTTCCAACTATAGTATATAGTTTCTCATGCCCAGATTCAGCTTTGTTTAAAAGCAAAACTCATTTCTTGTCAAAATCCAAGCTGAATCCTGGCATGAAAAAAAAAGAAATTAAACAACATTCCTAGGCAGTAATTAGATAACAAATCAAACACATGGTTACGTTCCCGGTCCTAACTACTCACCTAACCAAGCAGCGATCAGTGGTTCTGGCCTGTCACTTATCTTCTAACATTTGTTTTCCTACCAACTATCAATTCCACTATAAAGGTGCCATATTTTCTGAACAGTTCTAGTTAACATAATACATTTTAATTTTTTAAATTAAAATTTCCAACCTACCTATTTCCAATCTACTATTCCTTATAGACTAAATGAAGTTCTTGAGGCAACTAATTAAGCTTAATCACTTATATTTTTAGTCAATTGGCTAGGACATGAAAGTATGCCTTAATGTGAACATACAATCTATTTTAGCTAGTTCTCACATAAGTTCTCTTATTTTCTGAGGTCCTGCTGTTCTACATGATTTGAGATAGAGCTAAGTGCAACCCCAAATAAACTAGCATACGTATGTAGCTAAACATAACAAAAACTACACCTTAAGGTAGCTTGTTTCAATTGTTCTATTTCATAAACACGCACATAATTTAAACTGCAGAACGTCAACATACTTGGGAAGCCCTCGTTTTTAATCTATTCCAACACACTCAAGGGACACACATTACACTCCAGTAAGTATTGTAACTCACTTTCAAATTCTAAAGGGCTTAAAGATCAAGGTTACCAGCAAGGGTTAATAAGACAAAGGTCAATCCAATGTGAGTGAGCTGGACAAAGTACTTTTAATGCTTATTTATTTTAGAAAAATGGACCTGTAGTACTAATAGATTAAAAATAAAACTTTTGAGGATGATCCAAGAGCAGCCTACAAAACTAAAACCTCAAGCACTAAGCTAGCTAGATCGATCACTCACTTTCATGTTTTAAAAATGTAGGTGAGGAATAGCTATGGCCAAAAACCCCTCAATAGCTAAAAACTAAGGAAAAGGCTTTCTACAAAGGGTACTGCAATTTAACTGAGTATTTTAGGGTAAGTTTAGGCAATTGGCAATTTAAACAGACTTTTGTTTTACAAGACGAATAAATTTAAATTACTGTTTGGAGATTAACTGACTCTTGCTGAAAGCACTAATGTTTACCACTCCTTAAAATTTATGCTTAGGTACGAGTCCCAATGCATGAGTATTGCAACCTATTGTTAGGCCTTAATATACATATCCTTACTTTTATTAACTACTATTAGAATGTTAAAACTTAAACCATTTTTCACAAACTCTCAACACCTCAATCTCAGAGCTCCAGCATTATGAACAAGAAATGACAAGGCTTACTCAGATACAATATTGTATACATTTATGTATAGGAAGAGATTTACGGAAACTCTGTAATATATCCACTTATCATGTCCAATAACAGGCACTGAAGATGTGGGCTCTAAGAGGTGTTTATGCTTTCTTTTCTCACTAAGCTACGTTTATTCTAGTTTTGGCTTAAAAAAAAAAAAATCAAACATACTCTTAGAAGAACTACAATTAGGTCTTTATATCCATGTCTATACCACTGCCTTACAAGGTATTAAAATATTTCATATCTATTCATGCAGAGGAACCCACTATAGACGTGGTCCTAAGGTAAAAAGCCAGTTTATGTTATGAACAAATTTACAGAAAAACACGCCATCTAATTCCCACACAAGTGAGGCAAATGTTAAATACAGGCTATCAGTCCGTAAGTATAAAATCCCCAGGGTGAAAAGCCCTTAAAAATACTCTTAGATATATTTCCTAGAAAAATTTTAAATACTTTTTCAAAGAAAATTGCCTTTAAGAGTAAATACCTTGTTACTAGATAGAGCTCAGGACATCTAGGTTCATATTCCTAATTTTTACACAGGATATATTCTAGGCAAATCAGCTTATTATTTTTATAGATTTAATATTGCTTCCTTTTGTTACTTCCTGATTTCATCTTGCTATCTGGATATTAAGGCCAGAAGAAGCTGGTCACTGATTTCTTAGTAAGTTAGAATCAGAGGCCTTCAAAAGCTAGACTGGGTACAATATAACCTACCAATGAGGAAAAACTTTCTACATAATTTTTTTTTTTTCCATTTCTACCTTGCAGCAGTTTTAGTTTCCTTTCTTCACTAATACTGTTTTCACACTACTGTAGCTAAACCAATCCAATTTTTTGCAGTGCATGTAGCGTTACCCACAAAACTTCCTAGTGAGACTGCCCCTTCAACCAACCACAATCTCAGTTTTCTGTGGTCATCCAGAATTTGTTCATAACTAAGTCTGTAGTGTCTTTGTTCAGATTTTTGCTTGCTATTGGTGGGGGGGCGGTGGCATGCCATTGGATGAACAACAAATGTAAATCAAGTTTCTCATTCACAGATCTTTTTCTTAGAGAACCTGGCATCTTAACTTAACCTATTTTTCTCCCCTTTGCTTGCTATTTGGTGTATTCTCTTTTCTCAATTTTTTAAATACTTTTAAGATTTGTTCCACATAAATATAAGATATAACTTAATTCTAATCTTGATTGCTTAAAAATCTTAACAGTTTTTTTCTGAACAGCATTTTTACCTATCCCCTTTTCTCTGCTCCCAAAATTCTGTGGCCTATATAGGCGTAATAGTCTACCTAGTGTTATCTGACCATCACTTTCCTGTTGTGATTATGAAATGAATTCCTTAATAAGCAATTCTCTACTAGAAGGTATATTCAAAATTTTTAAAAGGCACAAATGAAAACTTTAGGACACCTAACATTGGAATCAAGTTTAAATTTTTCCTCTGGGTAAATAAATCTATGCAATCCTAAAAATAATGTATACTGAAAAAGTAGCTCAGTCCAATGGTTGCTAGCATTAATTGCTAAAAAGACAAAAACTCATGAGACACTACCTTGAGATTGTTAAGTATCCTACATTAATCAAGGATTAGCCTTTGTTCAAGAAATTTCTCAACTAAACCTACACCACAATCTAGAACTCTAGCTTGCCGCAAAAAACTTCCTAGGAATATGAATTCAAGTTAAAAATCTGATTTGAAAAGGCTACAACAAAATTCTAAGCCATCAGAAATACAGCACACCTAAACTTACCAGAAGCAACCTAAAAACACCAACAAAACACTAGACTGAAGTCAAATTTTAGTTCTACAGTTTGACTCCTTATTCCTCACTTCACTTAGTGAGGGGCAGATTAAAGTGTTCTGTGCAAACCCAATAAAATTACAATTAGGGGATCTAATGTTATCACATAGCTACAGTTAAGTTAGCAGTGTTGTGTAGTAGTGAAATCAATGACTGGCTTGCATGATGGCTTCTAAAAGCATCTGTTCCCAGAGTTTCATGTATCTCAAATATGTATATAAAATAATCGGTTGAGGACAGCCATTAGCATTTTGTAAAGATGATAAACTCAGTGTTAACTTCTCCCAGCCAGTACCTTTTCCCCTCATTAAATGATAAAAGTTGTCTGTGGGGGAGGGGAAGGGAAGAATTCGACTTTACTTCGTAATTATAAATCAATTGTCAACATACATTTAAGTTTTTAAAACCTAAATGTTCTAAGTACAGAGTAAAGAATAAGCTGTCCAGAAAGCACACACTTAAAATCTCTCCACTTTGGGAGTTATATAAAGGGATTTTGAACCTTGATGGCGAGAATCCCAAAACAAGAGTAAAATGAATTCTTTTTATTGCAAACAAACGTCTAAATTAATTTCTCCACCCACTTTCTTTAGAAAGAAAAAGAAATCAGCAGGCTAAGGAGATACCCATTCAAGAACTGACATGATTAAAAATTAAGATATAAATGGGTGACTCACAATTTCATTAGCTTACAAAGATGGTGGAGTTAACTACTACAAGCACACTAGTTATACAGTATTTCGTGGGAGAAGGGCATACAGACATAGCTAACTTCATATAGATCCCATTAGACAACTGGATTTACAACAAGTTTTTTTAATAAGAAATGGGCAAAGCCAGCTTTCTTTCAGAATCAAAATGCAGAACAAATGAAAAAATTATGGTATTTAACCTTCACAAGTTTGAGCCTCCACAAATAATGCAACCAAGATTTACATTTTTAACAGCCCTTCTACATACACTCCATCTTCTCTATCTTAGTTCCAAGTTTTTAGTCTTCATTCCCAATTATGCCAATTCCATCGTTACTCAGCAAGAAAAAGCATTCCCAGTTATTGTCAGAAACTATTTAGCTTACCCCCTCCGCTACCCGGCAAACTGCAGAGAGGATGGAGTGTAATATGAGCAGTACAGAGTCTTAGGCAATTCATGAGGACCACTCAGTCCTTACATGAATCTGGTTGCTAACATTTCTATTATATTGTGACAATGACTCCCGACTGTTATTCTCTGTGAGAAATGGGGGGAGTAAATTCTTAATAAAAGACACCAGGTACAAAGCAACATTTTACTTTTGTTGTGATAAAAAAAAAAAAGTCACATTTTACAGATAAAATGTAGAACCCTGAAATACTGACACATTCTCTTATCGTGCACAATGCTGAGGTTCTCTTACGATTCACTTTAAAACTGCAATTAAAAATGTACAAAAAAGAAAAGAAAAAAAATCAACCCACAAAGCTTCTAAAAAAGGAACCCGCAGGCACTTCCTCTTGTGGAATGTTTAAAAAGTTAGCCTACTAAAGAAAACAGTCGACTTCTTGTGAAGGTTTTGGAGAAATATGTATCAGTTCGTTTTATTTGGGTATTCAATAATATCCTTGGTGATAATGCTGACTCCATGGCTTCTGACCCCAGAATTGCTGTAAGAGAAAATTTTTTTTTTAAAGAAAAAACATCAATAAGCCACTCAAACTGCTTTTAGGAAATGACAATGAATCTAATTCAGAGTAACTGCTGGAAACAAATTTATACCTGTCATACCTCTGATTTCTATCAAACCACATTTAGTTAGTTTTAATATTCCATTATTATCAATAAACATTACAAAAGGAAACACGCCATGACTTGGTTAGTTTACACAATTAAGGCTAGTAGTAAAAAGAACCATATGTATTACATAATATTACTTCATTAAAAAATTAAGTTATAGCAAACTGCACCTATCGACTGCAACACAATTCACACCTCGCCTATTAACACTTCTAAACACTTCAATGCCTGAACAAGATCTCTTCCAAGACTGATTCTTAGGAACTCAAAATACAATTAATGTACATAAGCACGTAAGAAATTACTTACACCCTGCTGCCACTGGTTGTAGCCCTGAGATTGATTTTTGTAGCCACGATTGTTTCCTCGTCCTCTGAAGTTCTACAAAAAGGAAAAATTCAGGAGCTCTGAGCCCAGCTGCTTGTTAGGTCAGTGGGGGCAGAAAGGGGGCAGAAATGGACAGGCTGCTGGCCACTGGTCTTAGGGGAATACAGAAACTCGCTGCACCCTCTGCTGGCTTAAGTGTTTTAATTTTTATTTACTACAAGAAATCTACCTGACTTGTTGCTAGTAAGTGTACCTGAAAAATCGAAGTTAAGTGGATTAATTTTACCATCACTAGTTGCATTTTGCTAATGCCAATGCATACACAATGTTCCTTACAATTACTGAGACCCCACGACATAGGCCTAGAACTTTCCAGACAAAATTATGCACATACGCCAGTGCCCTCCGGGGATCTTAAGCCATTACCTGGTTGTAGTTCCCTCTGTTGGGCATTCCGCCTCTGTTGTAGTTCCCTCTGTTTGAATAACCACCTCGGCTGGGAAAAACAGGGCCACGAGGGTATGGATAGCCGATTCCACCACTTCCACCACCGCCACCACCTCTCTGTGGCATGTTGCCCCTCCTGTTATATCCACCACGATTACCAGGAGCTAAAGACAAGAAATGTTTTAGTTTTGTTGTGTTATATACCCTACTCACACACAAGATTGGTGTTCTGGATCATTCCTTCATTTTTGAAAAAAACATAATACATGTTTAAAGACAAAAGTAATATTTAATTTTAACCACTCACTTAACAAGTGTATTTAATGTCAAATTACACGAATACTTTAAATTAGGACAGCACAGCACCAACGAGCAACAGACTTCCTATGCTAAATTTAGCTAAACCCATTAAAGCTATCACTTCTTTTCCATCCTGAAGTAAATATACGAAATAGTCAAAATTAACTTGCCTCCTCCTCTGAAATTTCCACCACGCATATTGAATCCTCCTCGTCCTCTATGGCCACCACCTCTGTTAAACTGGTTCTTGCCACTCTTGTTTTTATTACTCTTCTTTGAGCCAGTGTTTTGTTTCTTTTCTGGTGGAAGAGCCTTTTTGCTTTCTTCCTTATATTGCTCCAAAAGTTTTTGGGCTTCCTCCTTCTGAAGTTCAACGTAGGTTATTTCATCAAAGCACTCAGCTACCTCTGGGAGGGTAAAGTTTCCTGTAGGATACAAAGTCAAATTATTAACTTAGAATGCCGCCTCAGCAAGTATCTCCAATCCTAAAGTTTTCCAATCTTGAATGGCTTTAATTCTTTCAATAGATTACAATATCTACTTATGGCTTAACATTTTCCTAAAAATAAATAAACCAAACATACTCGTATTTACCAAAAATTATTCTAATTCCTGAAAACAGTATAGCTGGAAAAAATGTTAATTTTTCAGATACAAATCAAATAAACAGATTTAACACAGTAATAGTAGAATTAGATTCCATGCCTTTCATTTTGAGAACTGCATGTTCTGGTAGGTCCTTTCCCTCCACTTCTGCTTTCTTTTGTGTTCTCTGCTTATAGTCTTCATCTTTAGGGCAAACTACGACAGCTTTTCGCTGGAAGCCTGCAAACAGGCACATTTTTCTCCTCTGGGCAGCAGCAGAGACATTTGTCTTTAAAAAAAAAAAAAAAAAAAATTTTTTTTTTTTTAAATTTGTATCCCTAAGCATTAATTCTTCACTAAACCCAATTATCAGTTAACATTTTTCAACTAGAAAGCTACAGCTTACCTGATCCAGAATGAAATTTCTCTTCTTTCGGGCAGCAATCTCAATAAACTTGCCAAGACACTGTGGGGCTCTCTGCAACAGTGTGTTTAGTTTTCCAGTATCTGCCATCTGTTTCTTAAAACCTGCCACCTGTATTTTCAAAAGTTAAAATTTTCCTTTAAATTTGTGACTCTCAAGTCAAGCCTTTAATACCAGCTTAGATCTATTATGAAAAGCAGGCAATTATAACTTTTTATCTTCATCTATACTGTTATAGAAAAAAGGTCACTTAATCCTGTAACAAGACCCTATGCTATTCAATCCTGTTTAGCTGCAAGATGCTTAAGAATTCAAAAAAAAAAAAAAAAATCTATTGGAAAAACACAAGCCTTGCCACTGGAAGACAGTTTACCTTACACATAAAGAGTTTAAGTAAAAAAATTCTTAATTATGCCCACACACCTATCTTTAAGACATTGTATTAACAAAATGGATAGTACCAATGGGCAGATGAGTTACGTACCCAGAATACCTCCTGGTATATTTTAAATGCTGAGATCAGGCCCTGAACACTTTACTTACCATCATTTTATCCATAATGGTATTTGTTCCAAGAATGTTGTATTTCCCTGGATTTTCTGCTGCATGTTTGGTAACCCAGGTAGTTTTACCAGCACCTGGCAAGCCAATCATCATCACGACCTATATAATGGAAAGAATAAAATATTATTTCACAATTCAATCACTAGAGGCTACCTAATGTTTAAAAATATTATTTTAAAGCTTACAATGCTTAACAATGGGTAGCTAATTTTTCATGGTCCTTATGCTTATTTGTTTAAAGTTTACCATTGCATGTAAAGGAAAAAGCTACTTAGAGAAAATCATTAGTTGAGAAAAATATATACAGCAGAACAAGATTAATCCAGCTCTTCTAAATGCCACTTTTGCCAAACAAAAGCAACATTCAATCAAATGCTACAGTTCCCTCCCTCCCCAAAAAACCACTTACTTCACAATCTTTCTTTTCTTCAGGCCCCTTTGGTCCTCTCACTCGATCCTCTAAGGGAACATTCTGGATGAAAGTATATTCTTCAGGTATTGGAAAATATGGCTTTTCCTTCTGACCAAAATTAAATTCAACTGCACAGTTGTGGCAGAGAACGTGTGGGAAGAGCGGCCGCCCAGCAAGAACTCCCTTGCTTATTTTGAAGGCAACGCCAAGATCTTGGCCATTCTTAGCATAGGAGAGTTCTACTTCATCACTTTCAAAGTTCTGTTAGACAGGAAAAATAATTTAAGAGTTTAAAGCTACCTCCTGTAAACTTTCTAAAAAATTTTAAAATTCAAATAAGGAAGCTTATCCTGTAGAGGATATATTTAGGTTACATGTTAAGAAATCTCGGATGGTCATAAACAACGAAACACATACGTATCCCAAAACCAGAAATGGTATTTGTCCTGGAAGACGGAACAGACTTTCAGGTCAACTTTGTGTTTAATACTTTTCACGGCCGGGCGCGGTGGCTCACGCCTGTAATCCTAGCACTCTGGGAGGCCGAGGCGGGTGGATCGCTCAAGGTCAGGAGTTCGAGACCAGCCTGAGCAAGAGCAAGACCCCGTCTCTACTAAAAATAGAAAGAAATTATATGGACAACTAAAATATATATAGAAAAAATTAGCCGGGCATGGTGGCTCGTGCCTGTAGTCCCAGCTACTCGGGAGGCTGAGGCAGTAGGATTGCTTAAGCCCAGGAGTTTGAGGTTGCTGTGAGCTAGGCTGACGCCATGGCACTCACTCTAGCCCGGGCAACAAAGTGAGACTCTGTCTCAAAAAAAAAAAAAAAAAACTTTTCAGTCAAAATGACTCAGTGATTTCTCCCTTAAATATTTCCTGTATTCTCCCACTTCAACCGCTAAATTAAGTCTTTAACCCAGGGCTAGTTCACGTATTTACAGAACACGCTGAAGGCTAACGATGTAGGCTTTTTAAAAATTCCTAGTTGTAGCTACTAATTTGCCATTTATACATAGAAATTTAGCTATAACTTACAACAAAACACGTAATCACATCATTTTCATCAAATTTCTCTCCGTAATCTTCAGTCTCACAGTTGCACGTTTTTATTCCTTTTAAAGAATAACCATAAGAAAATTCTTCTTCACCTAAGGAAAATAGTTTATTTTTAAAAACAATTGAATCTATTTTGTATTATACTTAAGCTGTAAGGTGCAAGAGAAATGATTCAGTACATAACTTAATAATCTTTTACTGACATTTTCATTTATCTACCTCTGTACCAAATATTGAATTGATGAGATAGGAGATACACACACACACAGATATATATAAATAAAATCAGTTGACAAATTGTGTCATGGGTAAGTCTATCTTAGCCATCAGTCATAAACTTAATCAACCACGAAGGAACAAAGACTAAAATTATGCCCATGTCTGCACCTGCTATGTGCTAGTATTACCTAGTTCTAAAATATTAACAGAATGGATAAAAACAGCTCAAAGTTTTAGAATGCCTTCTATTATAAAATACTTAAGTCAGACCCTAAACATTCATAAACCCACGGAAGTCAAAAATGGAAACTTTACCAAGCAACATTCCACTCGTGGTTAGTGACCAGCCAATCCGAACTTCATGGATGTCAATATCTTTTGTATATAAGTGCCTTACTGGGATCTTCTCTGTAACCTGAAAGTCAAATCATTAAATGATTAAACTACAAACCCAGGCAGGTAAACCCTTAACTCTGGCTTATTTCACATCGACTCTGAGCTAATTCTTCTCTAGCTGTTATACGAAGACACCCAACTCTGCCTCACCTTTCCCCTCCCTATCCCCAACAATTACAAGAAGTTTAAAAATTGATGTAAGTGCCTACGACTTGAAATTGGAAAAGTCTGAGTTAAATATTTGACTCACATTTGAAAGAACAGTTAATATTTTTAAGGTACATTTCTCAATTCTCAACTTAAAGCCAGTTAAAATATACCTTTAACATGGTTTTCTAAACAAGAATCTAACCAAATTTTTTTTTAACTCTTTGGTGGCCATTTCAAGTGCCCGATAAAATGACCTGGGCTCTATATATGGAAAGTCCTGATATAACAAACTTGTCTGTCTCAAAAACAAAGGTTCTAAAGCCCCTAATTCACAGAAAACTGACGCTTAGCTGTGCCAGGCAAATGAAAATTCACGAAGGTTCTTTTAAAGAAAAAAGAAAAAAAATCCACAAAATTGCTTTTACCTTCATCTCAAAACAGACTTTGCCTTTTGACACACCATAAGATGCCCTTCCTCCAGCCCAAAGAAAAGCAAAACTCTCCATAGTAAGGGAAGAAGCACTGAGGCGATCTCTTGATATTTTAAAGTGTAGATCACAATTATCTGTAAGCATATCAAATATCATATTACTCATTTGATACCCAATGTAAACGTATCTGCTATGTAGACAAAACTTGGTTATTAAATTTTTGCATGTATTTCTTCATGCTGCATGTAACATTTTTACAAATTACACTGTTGTTCCAATTTTCAGTTTAAGCCCCACCCCCACCAAGAAGTCACTCTTCAATTATGTACTAAAGAGTAAACTGCCTATGAAACTAATACCAAGGCTTAACATGTGTATTTTAAGTTTATAAGATAATCAAGACAAAGTGACATTAATACATACCTGCTCTGCTCTTTACCTTGATTTAGAGGCAAGCAGTAGAGGATAGCAGGAAATCAAAGTGAAGCATGCCAGAACCAGGTAGAATTTACCAGTGCCACAATAAAACTGAAGGGAGGCCACGACCAAATATTTCAAAATAACGTATGAGCTGGTGATTCCGCACTTTGTAACTTAACACCCGGGGTCTAAGTCCTGAATGCTTTCCTAAACCTTGTGAAGACAGCCTAAATCTACAAAGTACAAACTTGGTCATCAAATGCTGTTAATACTACAGCATTCTAGGTCCTCTTTCCCTTGGTTTGCCTGTTAGTTACAATTAGGGATTAACCACTTCCCGGATTATCCAAATCCAAAGTGTCTTTAACCTAGCTACCTATGGGTCACTGGCTCATTAGCATGCACCCTTCTCAGAGTTCTCACTTGAGGGACAGCTAAGTCAAGTTAGAAAGCTGTTTTCTTCAGGAGTTTTTACTGATGAGGGGGAATTAAATCTAGTTTGGAATTTTTGTTAAATTAGCTTTGCTCCTAAAATTCCTAATCACTGGTAGAATTCCTAATCCAACGAACTGTGTTTGAACCCAATATTGCACTCAACAAACTGATTTCCCAGCTGATCTGTTAAAAGCCTAAGACAGTGGCATTACCTTCTTAAATCAATGCTTCGGTATCCCGCCAACTCCTAGTGACAATACTTAAGCAACTAAATTTGACATTAATCTTTTGAATCAACTACTTTTCCACCTGCAGTTTTTTCTTTTAAAAGGCTCAAATGACTATCTCAACTTAAGGAATATTCAATAAGAAATCCCAGAGTTTTACATTTACACTCTTACAAATCTGAATAAAAGCAATTTGTACCAGAAAACATGACAATCTAAGCTTCAACTCCTGACATCTAACAAAGCACGTTGACATGACACCTCACCTCTTACGTTTCAAGCACTTATTTCTACTCTTTGTTCGATTTATCACAATGAAAGTTGTGTGCTTTCTAATTACTAAACCAACAAATTTTTTTTTTAACCAAAAAAATTACAAGTCTGACAGCCAAGGCCCATTTAGAGGTTTGCAATACTTCCTCATACTCAATTGCAACCCAACTGGGTAAAGTAGCAGTATTTACAGTGCTGCCATTGATACCAGTCGCTGCTGAAGAAAGCTAGTGGCCCAGTGATAGCCCACTGCTGCTGCCCCAGGTCTTTGGAAGAAATCAACTTATGTTAAAGCAGCAGCTACTGAACTGGAATTGAGAACAAAAGAGCAGTTATTGAAAAAATAATATTACAATCTTTTAGAATAGGGAATATACTGGTGTGCTAATGGGAAAAGTCATTAGTAAATATTTAACTAGCCCAAACAGCTCACTTAATATAGTTCCACAAAAAATGAAATTACTTTATTTTAGAAGCCTACAACAAGTTATAGGTAGTTTTGTTACAAGTTTCCATTAGCTAGTCAAAAATTGACATTAATTTTACATTCCTGAGAACTTCCAAGTCATAAAAATAAAATGCTAGAGCCTGTAAAATAATCAATACAACCCATGCCGAACGAAATATTAAAGTCCTGTAATGTGAATATAAGCCATTATCTCCCTGCTTTTAAAAAACTAACCTAAGTTTTTACACTTAAATTCAACATACTGCACTAAGTTTTTTTAACATGCTGGCACCAAAAAAACCACCGCCATTTGATAACATGGGGAGAGAAGGGGAGAAATAGCTTCACTTACAAGTATCAAGACAAACCACTGTGTCATCGAAGTGTTCATCTTCTTCTTCAACAGGTGGCTGAGGAGATTTGGCTCTGCAAGACAGAATTGTCTCCTGATACAGCTCTCCCATCAAGGAATAAATAACGCGCAACACTAAACTAGGTTAGCATCCTCTACCTGCTATACTTGTTCTCTTCAATGTACTCAAAATATCCGCGGCCATGATCTTCTCGAGGTCTTTTAACACCTCTCTTTTTATCTCCGCCTTTCTGCTCTGTTTTGCCGTCTCCTAAAACACACAACACCGCCATAAGAGGCCAAAACTAAAAAAACAAACAAACAAAAAACCCTAAAAAAAAATAAATAAATAAAAAGCCACCTTTTCTCTTTTGAGGCGCACAGCAGCTCGACTTTACCGGTTAATCAGATCTTAACCGATGAAGCGAATGTTAACTCAAAGAACAATCAGCTTGGAGTCAGTGACGCAGTCTAAAGACGTTACTAATTTTCCCAGTCTACTCGATTATTCGAGAAAGATAAAGAAAAATAGCGCGGCCCGGGCCAGAGCCCACGTGCACCGCGACGAGCGTTCAGGAAGGGGGGAGGGGCCGAGCACAGCTCGCGCGGCCCTCCCCTCCCCCACCCGGGCCCGCGCGCCCCGCGGCCGCATTGTACTGATCTTCCGCCCCACTCTCCCCGCCCGGCTCCTCCCGCCGGAAGTGACGTCACGCCGAGCCCCTGCGTTCCTTGCACAATACAGCGGCCAGGAGCCGCCAAAGCGCGCCCGCCCCGGGACCTCGGGCCTCTCCCCTCCCCCCGAGACATGTGCCCGCACCGCGCGCACGCAGCGCGACGGCGCCACCGCGGGCCGACGGGGCTCCCTCCCGCCGCCCGCGGCTCCTCCCCCTCCAGCGGCAGCTGCAGCTCCCCCCGGCTCCCGTGCCACATAATGGAGGCGCTGCCACCACCGTCACACACGCACCGAGCCCGAGGCCTCCCGGCTAATCCGGGATTCCCCGCACCCCCTCCCCCACCGCCGGCCTCCGCCCGCCGCCCGCCACCCGCGCAGCGGCCTCCGCCCGCCCGGGGGCTCCCTCCCCCCGCGGGGCTCCGGCAGGCCTGGGGCACGGTCCCCACCCGCGCGGGCCTCCCGCCGCGCGCAACGTACAACGCAGCACTCACCCGCCGCCGGAGCCCCGGGGCGACCGCCGCCTCCGCCGCCTTCCGCCTTCTTCTTACCTCCCGCCTGCTGCTGGCCCTGCCTCGCCCCGGGCGGCGCCACCGTCACCGCGAAAAGCGAGGTGGGGCCGCTGCTCTTCCCCGCGGCCTCCTTGGCGGCCCCGCGCTGCTGTTGGGTCTGTTGCTGCGGCGTCGCCGGCGGTTGAGGCTGCTGCTCCCCGTGCCCGTTCTCGTCGCCCGCGCCTTCCTCCTCGTCTCCGAGCTCATCCTCCCCTTCCTGGAAACCCTGATCGTCGCCGTTCTCATCTTCCGAGGCGGCCTCCTCCTCCATCGGGCCCGAGTCGGCCGCCCCCGCGGCCCCGTTCTCCTCTCCTATCTCCATCTGGTCGCCATCCAGGGCGGTGATCCCTTCCTCCTCCTCTTCCTCCTCCTCCTCCTCTTCGTCGCCGCCGGTCGCGGCCTCCTGCTCGAGGCCTGCTCCCGAGCGCCCGGCGGAATCTCCGCCCAGGTCTAGGCTGCCGTTCCCGGGCTCCATGGCGGGGCGGCCCCCGGCCTCCTCGTCGTCCAGCGCGGCCTGGAGTCGCTCCATGAGCTCGGCCTTGAGCCCCTTGTCAGAAAGGCGCCGCTTCCTAAGCTCCTCTTTCAGCTCCGACACCTTCAGCTTTTTTACATTAATAGGCGAGGAACTCATGGTGAGGACCCAATTCACCGCTAGGCGCTGGCTCAAACTGGGCTCCGCTCGCTCGGCCACTGGTGGCGGCTGCTGCGGCTGCTCCTCGGCCCGGGCGGCGGCTGCGGCTGCGGCTGGAGGTGGGTTCGTGCTGCAGAGCGGATCCGCCTGGTGTCGAACGGCGCCAATTCCTTTCACCGAGTTCGCGAGGGAGACGCGGAGACTCGCCTGGCGCGAGCGAGCACGCAACGTCCTCTCGCAGGGGCGGCGCCGCGCACGTAATATAGCCTCCCCGCCCCCTGCGCCGTCGGGAGCGCCGCGCAGGAGGGAAGCCGGAGCGCGCCCGCGCTCGGCCCCGCCCATTACCGTACTTCCCTCCCCGCCCCCACGCCGAGCCCCGGGCGAGAGCGCGGCGCGGGGCGCGCAGTGCGTTTCCAATTGGGACCGAGCAATGGGGAAAAGGAAGCCGCGTTTCGGTTAAACCGGCCCACTGCAAAGTCTATTGGCCTTTCTGGTTCTTTGGTGGCAGTCCTCGTTTTGCTTTTTGCCTTTCCAGCCTGGAGGCTGCTTTACCCACATGCTTTCCTTCAGTCTTCAACTTGGCGTTTCGACTCGAATCCTCCACCTTTTCTTCCATCTTAGATTCCCTTCTTATGTGTTTTCTCCAGCTATTCGTTTAAAACTCCTTAAAAATTTGTTCGATTTTGACTGGTATAGCACAAATTGGCAAATCTTATATGGAGGTTTTTTTTTTCCCTGCATAATACTGCATTTAGGTTAATTTTTGGAAGGCCTCCCTTGCGAATTGAATTTTGAGTTCGAGAAGGGCGAGGGCAGAGCTTTTCTTTTGTCTCTTCCACAACCCCTTGTGCAGGGCCTGGGAATTAGAGGCTTGCTTTGCTACCCCGTACTGCAAAACGTAATTTACCGGCCTTTTCATAGCAGCTATTCTGATGGTATTAATAGCCCTGGAATAAGCCTCGGAATTGCATTTGTAAGTTTTCTATGCCTACCAAAAAGACGGCCCTTCTGTAAGACTTGTGTCCAATTTAGGACCTAGTCGTCTTGAAGTCCTACTAGATAGATAACGGTGAGGATGAGACCCAGCTGGGTCATACGCTTGGAGCTTCTTATTCCTGTAGAAAGACTCTTGACCAAATCATGCTGAAACTCTTACAGCTCATGAAGAATAAAGGGCTGTGATTTTGTTTAAAAAAGCAAAAATTCGACTATCTTTCTCGGGGGGAAAAAAACCATTTTGTTGTATTTTTGAAGTTTGATTTTTCTCTTTAATAAATGAAAGGTATGGTAAGGTATATTCTTGACATTTCAGATAAGGATGCCAGAATGTAGATTTGTGATACAAGTTAACATCTAAACCCTAGAGAGTCTGCACAGTGTCCAGCCTGTGTTCTACTATCTGACTAAGGAAATGGGTTGTACCCACTGCTTGGTGCTCTCGCTGGCACAATAATACTGGCCCAATATTAATTTGAAATTTACAAGTATAGAATTGTGAAATTTCTCCCATAGGCTAAGTGATTGATAAATTTTATTTTTAGTTTCCTTTCAGTAGCTTTTTAAAAAGCATTGTATCACACGATGCAAGCATGTACAAAGATGAAATATTAACATTTGTGAAATGATTTGAGTTGAAATTAATGACAGTACTACCAGTAATCCTCAGTTGAAGTTAGTGAAATCCTCAGTTCAAATTAAGTGGTGAGGATAGCACCCAAAATAAAACTCCCAAATAGTGCCAAAACCTCATTTTAACCTTTGGTTATAATGTCTTTGAAGCTTATGACCAAGCCACAAACTGGAATTTGAACTCTTCTTTGTTCATGTTCAAAAATGGGAAAGAGCTACAGGGGACTCACACGTTGACACACCAGATAATGAGTCTTTTAGTGAATCAGAGTTAAATACAATAATTATGATGTTTTTTTATGTGTCCTTAGATATTGTTTACATTTTTAAATATGAGTGATATGAAAACAATTCTCATTTAACTAGAAAAAACTAAACTATGAAAACTAAGTTTATGCATTTGAGTATAATAGATCTGTAACAGTCATTCTTGGAACATTGAGTCAGTTGTAATAATAAACATGAAGTATAACTTTGGATGCACACGAGATGGTTCCATGGCTTTATCTTCCGAGACCTTTACAGGCTTTTAGAGCTGAGTGAGACCTAGAGATCACCTTCCGCCTGCTCATTTCACAGCCCAAGAGCTGAGACCCTCCCTCCCACCACAATGTTACGTTGCGCTGCCTTAGACGACTTGTGAAAGAAAAACGGTTAGTTCTAAATACCCAAAGAACCATCATCTTGCTACTTGTCCTTTTCACAAACGGGAAATCTGCCATTCTATATTTTATGTTACCACTTGAAAGGACAAATGGTGACTTCATTTTACTAATTATTTTTGCTTCTTATATTTTTAATGCTATTATGATAGTCCTGCTCTACAGAGACCAGTAGAAGTACAGGTCACCTCCTCTAAATCTTTGAGGTACAAGCAACTTTAAATTCCCTCTTCTTGAAATCCTGGAGACTACCAAGAATACAGAGTGGGAGAGGAGACAAAATAGCAAAAAATGATTAGCGAATTAGCTACGGATAATACATCTGTGACAGGTAATTACGAAGTTATGGTGCTCAACATATATAACTTACATTTTAAGGTCAAAGCAAAGGAATGTACCCAAACGCTATACTTTGCCACCCAATTCACTCAGCAAATATTTTTTGAGTACCTTCTCTCAGACTGGCACTAGTCTACCAGGGGTATGGCAGTGACCATAATTATGCCTTTACTCTCTTAAGGAGACTTAACAAATAAAATAGAGATGATGACAAATAGGATAGAAAAAAATAAACAGGAGATCTCACTCATGGCATCTTATAAAAAAAAGAAAAAGAAAGAAACAGGAGAGAGGCAGGGTGAGTTTTTCAGTTATAAACGGGGTGGTCAGGGAAGCCTGAGAAATAAAGTAACATTTTACAGTGACACAAGATGAGTAAGCTCCAGAGATCTGCTGTCCAACACAGGGCGTGCAGTTAACAATATGATACTGTGCACTTCAAATTTTGTTAAGAGTAGAGATGTTATGTTAAATGTTCTTACCCCCACAAAAAGAAAAAAGAAACCCAAAGGGACACAAGGAAACTGTTAGAGGTAATGGTTATGTTCATTACTCTGATTGTAGTGATGGTAATACAAGTGTATACATCTGTCCAAACCCACCAAGTTGTATATGTTAGTTACGTGGAGTATTTTGTATACCAATTATACTTCAATAAAGCTGGGGGGAAAAAAGACAAAAGAAATCAGGTAACACGAAAGCAAAGAACCTAGACTAGGCGAAGGAAACAGCAGAGGCAAGAGCCCAGGGGAGATGACAGGATATGCCTCCTGCCATGGACTGAATGTTTGTGTTCCCACAAACTTGTATTTTGAAACCTGTTCCCTCCTGTGATGATATTAAGAGGTAGGTGAGGCCTTCTGCGGTGAGTAGGCTTGAGGGTGGAGCTCTCACTGATAGGATTGGGGCCTCTCTAAGGAGCTGGAGAGACCAGAGTTTGCTGCTTCTACCATGGGAGGCCGGACAGGCAGGCACCGTCTATGAGGAAGTGGGCCCTTGCTAGTCACCAAATCGGCCGGAGCCTTGATCTTAGATTTCCCAGCCTCCAGAATTGTGAGAAATAAATTTCTGTTGTTTATAAGCTAGCCAGCTTATGGTATTTTTTTTTATAGCAGCCCAAACAGACTTAAAATACCTCCCGTGAGGTTAGCAAAGGAATGATGTGAATTGACAAGAATGCTAAATTAAATGGACTTCAGAGGGTATTCCATTTAACTCTGTTATTTTTTTATAGCACAATTAAGCCCAAATTAAATTAATCAAAGAAGCATGAAATATGCTGAAATACATTTTCCAATGTATTTTACAAAAGGTTGAAAAATTACAAGTACCTCCAAATTATTAAGCATTAAAAAGTAGACATTTTTCCATAGAAAACCAAGACAGCCCAATTAGGAGGGAGGCTGTACCAAGTTCTGGTTAAAAGTGCAAGCTCCAGGCTGGGCACGGTGGCTCACACCTATAATCCTATCACTTTGGTGGCGGGAGGATCGCTTGAGGCCAGGAGTTAGAGACCAGCCTGAGCAAAAGAGAGACCATATCTCTGCAAAAAATAGAAAAGTTAGCTGGGCATAGTGCCGCTCGCCTGTAGTCCCAGCTACTTGGGAGGCTGAGGCAGGAAAATCACTTAAGCTCCGGAGTTTGAGGTTACAGTGAGCTGTGATGACGCCACTGCACTCTAGCATGGGCGACAGAGCGAGACCCAGTATCAAAAAAAAAAAAAAAAAAAAAGCACAATCTCTAAAATCAGACACTCACAGCTATCCCACATAATAGCTGTGTAATCTTGCACAAGGTATTTATTTCTCTATGCCTGAATTTCCTCATATATAAAAATGATATTTGCTGCCTGAGGTTGTTGGGAAAATTCAGCGAGGTGCTCGGCACATGGTAAAGTCCGATGAATAATAGTCTTCATTAGATACCCTGAGCAATTTAAGGAAGTTAAGAAAAAATCTATAATTAAATTATTAACATTAAAATCTTACTGAGGAAATTATGACTATATACATTTTGTGAACTGTCAATAAATTGTTCATGGTAAGATGTCAGTCTGGGAAAAAGTGAAACAAAGTCTAACCAAAGGTGTGCAGACTTCCCTTCTAGGCCTGGCGCTGTCAGGGCAACAAGCTGCGTGACCTGGGGCAAATTGCATGACCTTTCTGCGTGTGAGTTTCCTCCTCTATAAACAAAGCAGAACAGACTAGGTTTGTAGAGAACCCCCAGGGAGAACCTTCTATGAGTTTTTTTGCTGACGTGGCGAAGACTGTAAATGGGTGAGCCTTGTTAAATTTTGAAATAATTGTTTATTCATAGTCAGCTTTTTCTTGTTAATACTTTAAAAAGATTTAAGTCTCAAACCATTTTACAAATAATTAGTAGACATGAAATTTGAACTACTGTACTACACGTTTTTAATTTTAAATGGTACAAAATACTTCTTTATTTTATTTTATTTTATTTTTATTTTTAGAGACAGGGTCTTGCTATGTTGTCTAGGCTAGACTTGAACTCCTGGGCCCAACAAGCAATCCTCCCCTGTCAGCCTCCCAACTAGCCAGAACTACAGGCATGTACCACTGCACCTGACTTAATAGGGTAAAAGTTTTACAGTAAATGGCATCTATTTGAGTCCTCTTGTCTTTGACGTTTTGAATCTTTGTCTTCATGTAAATTATGTGACTTCTGTAGAATAAGATGTGCCAATTAGAAAGTTGCTGGCAAACTAGAATCATGTGGTTAATAGCAAGATACCAGGCCTTTTCTGATAACTAAAATATTTACCAGGTGAAGACTGATAACATTCACCAAAATTCACCTTACACAAAGGAAATAACCATACTGTCTTTGGAATATCAAATTCATGGGCATCCGGAACGTTCACCATTAACCATATATGACCCACTTGTGGCAAATGCTTCCGTGGAAGAACTAAGCACTCAGATACCGCTGCCTTCAAACTTGCTGTGTTGTTTTCAAATTGTCTGTTTCCGTTACCGTCTCCCCCATTAGATTAGAAACTCCTTGAAGATAGGACCGTGGCTCACTCTTCCCTGATTCCCCGCACTTCACAACCACTCAGTTTAAGTTGCTTAAGCTCAAATAAACCATGTCTTCTTTTCCTGACTTCCATCCCACCTGACCTCCCAACTCCAGTTCTGGCAAATGCGCTGTGATGCTTACCCCAATGTGAACAAGCAGAAAGTCAGTCAAATGCCAGTCATCGACAGGCAAGTGCTACCTATTCATCAGAAACTTTGGTTCAGAATACTATGAGGAAGCATTTAAATTCCTGCGTGAACCAGCACCTTTGCGACTGGATAAGCCAGGCTTTGCTAGAGTAAAAAATTTCACAAGCACATGGGTTTTTTTTCCCCCAAAACAATTTTATTGTGTTAAGAATGGTGCATTTATCAACTACTAATAGGATTTAAGAAAAAAAATCGTAGGCCAGGCGAGGTAGCTCACGCCTGTAATCCTAGCACTCTGGGAGGCCGAGGCGGGTGGATCGCTCGAGGTCAGGAGTTCGAGACCAGCCTGAGCAAGAGCGAGACCCCGTCTCTACTAAAAATAGAAAGAAATTATCTGGCCAACTAAATATATATATAGAAAAAAATTAGCTGGCCATGGTGGCGCATGCCCGTAGTCCTAGCTACTCGGGAGGCTGAGGCAGGAGGATCACTTGAGCCCAGGAGTTTGAGGTTGCTGTGAGCTAGGCTGACACCATGGCTCTCTAGCCTGGGCAACAGAGAGAGACTCTGTCTCAAAAAAAAAAAAAAAAAAAAGAAGAAGAAATCCTCAATGAGGAGAAGTAGCAAACTGAGTGACACAGAGCATATAAAGTCTACACAGTCACAGGTGTGAGTGCCTAGCTGGTATGACAGCACGCGTGGTGGCTCACAGTCTGTCATCCCAGCACTTTGGGAGGCTGAGGTGGGAGGATCACTTGAGGCCAGGAGTTGGAGCCCAGCCTGGGCAACATAGCAAGACCTTGTCTCTACAAAAAAAAAGTGTGGTGATGCACACCTATAGTCCCACCTACTCGGGAGGCTGAGGTGAGAGGATCCCTTGAGCCCGGGAGTTCATGGCTGCGTTGAGCTATGGTTGGGCCACTGCACGCCAGCCTGGGTGACAGAGTGAGACATACTCTCTAAAAAAGAAAAGGAAAGGATGATGAAGAAAATATTTAGACCCTCCTGAGTTACACAGCTGAGAGGCCGAGAATGATATGAAAGAATGAACTGAGTTGACTTTGTAAGTTCTCATCTTCTGTCTACACCACAGTCATCTCTCTGGAAGCTGGTCTGAGTTCCTTGGGGACAAGGAGCAAGCTGGACTTGACTTCTACAGGACCCGTGTGGTGTCTTCCCCCACCGTTCAGGGAGCGCCCAGCCCTGCGCTGGGGATCAAGATGGATGCTCAGGAACGAAACATATCCTCTAAAAATGCATGAACCGCACCATAACCCCGATGTCCACCGAATAATTCTTGACTTTAAGAAAGAGGTCTCGGCCGGGCGCGGTGGCTCACGCCTGTAATCCTAGCACTCTGGGAGGCCGAGGCGGGTGGATCGCTCAAGGTCAGGAGTTCGAGACCAGCCTGAACGAGACCCCGTCTCTACTAAAAATAGAAAGACATTATATGGACAACTAAAAATCTATATAGAAAAAATTAGCCGGGCATGGTGGTGCATGCCTGTAGCCCCAGCTACTCGGGAGGCTGAGGCAGTAGGATCACTTAAGCCGAGGAGTCTGAGGTTGCTGTGAGCTAAGCTGACGCCACGGCACTCACTCTAGCCTGGGCAACAAAGTGAGACTCTGTCTCAACAAAAAAAAAAAAAAAAAAGAAAGAGGTCTCGGCCGGGAGAGGTGGCTCACACCTATAATCCTAGCACTCTGGGAGGCCGAGGTGGGCGGATCGTTTGAGCTCAGGAGTTCGAGACCAGCCTGAGCAAGAGCGAGACCTCGTCTCTACTAAAAATAGAAAGAAATTACATGGACAGCTAAAAATATATATAGAAAAAATTAGCCGGGCATGGTGGTGCATGCCTGTAGTCCCAGCTACTCGGGAGGCTGAGACAGGAGGATCGCTTGAGCCCAGGAGTTTGAGGTTGCTGTGAGCTAGGCTGACGCCACGGCACTCACTCTAGCCTGGGCAACAGAGTGAGACTCTGTCTCAAAAAAAAAAAAAAAAAAAAAAAAAAAAAAAAGAATAGAGTATCTCCATCATCACTGAAATTTCTTTGGGACAGCCCTGCTTTGATTGTTTCGAAGGTATAACTTGCACCAAGTAAGAAACAATATAGTTTATATGTGACTCAGTAGCTAGACTTAATGGAAAGTTGGCCCCAGGAATGGGAGTAAATGTGTGATATATATTAACATATGGAACATAGTTAACTCCTGATTCATCCACTTATCTATATAACAAATATTATGTAACAAGTATTTATTGAGCATCTACTACGTACCAAGTATTATTCTATGTGCAAGGAAAACCGAAATGAGTGACACAGTCCTGGGCCTCCAGGAGCTTGCAATTTGGAGAGAAAGACAAGCTATAACCAGGACGCCGTGGAACACTAGCACAGCTTCGAGGGACCCAGTCATCTTGACCAACTGCCGAGCCATTGTCTGGAGGGCTCCTATGGCATAGGTTTGTACACATGCTTGCCCACACACAAACATTCACACATGCAAAACCAAAACAAAACCACCCCCAACACACACAACACACTCAAGAAGCCAGTTGTATGGCATTTGCAAGTAAACAGTCATTAGCCAAGATTATCGTCTGTGATGTTCATTAGTCTATATACAGAGCTGCCTGTCATTTGCAGACTTCTGCCAGCCGGTAACTAAGCACGTCCTTCATCAAAAGCTGTCAGGGCTCTCGGGGAAAATACATCAAACTGAAAGTGCACTATGCATTCTCTGTGTCTATATAACTTTTCCTTCTTTTTCTTGTTTTCACTTTGCTGCATCCAAACACACTTCATATAGGCTATCTTTTAAATCTGGTATGTCGTGTCCCGATCCATTTATTTGTGATATTAGCAGCCAGTGATTGAGCGCTTGCTATGTACCAACCATTGTGCTCCGCATTTTATACCTCTAATCCTCATGGCAACCTCAGAAAGGCAGGAATCGTTAGTCTCAGTGTATGGATATGGAAACCGAGAATGAGAGGGATTAAGAAATTTGGCCAAGGTTCGTAAGTGGTAACGCTGAGATCCGGGCTGCCTGACTTCCACACCCAAGCTTTTTCTCCTGCATGAAAAAGTTCAAATCATTAGAGTTTCAACGTTAAAAACTGCATGCTCTGGCCGGGCGCGGTGGCTCACGCCTGTAATCCTAGCACTCTGGGAGGCCGAGGTGGGCGGATTGTTTGAGCTCAGGAGTTCGAGACCAGCCTGAGCAAGAGCGAGACCCCATCTCTACTAAAAATAGAAAGAAATTATATGGACAGCTAAAAATATATATAGAAAAAATTAGCCGGGCATGGTGGTGCATGCCTGTAGTCCCAGCTACTCGGGAGGCTGAGACAGGAGGATCGCTTGAGCTCAGGAGTTTGAGGTTGCTGTGAGCTAGGCTGACGCCACGGCACTCACTCTAGCCTGGGCAACAGAGTGAGACTCTGTCTCAAAAAAAAAAAAACAAAAAAACTGCATGCTCTGATCCAGCAAGATTTTATAGTATAGGTACAGGAGACAGAGACGGGCCAACTAACAATTATATTACAAGAGTGCTATGTGATATGATAGAGGTATGTATTCAGCATGGGAAATGGGGGAAAAAAGGGGGTTCTTAGGGCTAAAGGCACTTGAGCTGAGTCTTCAAAGAGTGAGCAGGGCTGAGAGAGAGGGAAGAGCATTCCAGGCAGTAGGAACAGCCTCTGCAAATGCACAGAGGTGAGAGTCACTCCTGTGGCTGGAATTCAGTGCGAATGGGTAAGGTTGCGGGGGCAGGAGCAGGGCTAGGAAATGATTATAGTGGACGAAGAGACCGATTGCAAAGAACCCAGCCCAGATACAGAGATGGAGCTTCATCCACTGATAAAGAGGTGGGGAGTGGGGACATTAAAGAATTTTAAGCTGAGAGGTGGCATGATTAGGTCTGAATTTTAGAAAGATCATGGAGGCATCGGCGTGTTGAAAACTCACAAGCCTACAGGTTGTACGCAGGAAACAGATGAAGAGGAACAGGTGTGATAAAAACGGCGGTCATGAGTACATGACAAGTGACACTTGGCTTCAGGTCAGGACACCATCGGGAGTGATGGAGATTGAGGAGAACTGGAGTGAGGACCCCTATTTGAAGGGGGCAACCGCCTATGGCTATGTGGAATGGGACCCAGGATTATCAGTTTTTCTCATTTTTTTAAGTGAACTGGAAAATATTTATTTTTATAGACATCCACTGAATGTTAGAGATGACCGACACCATGCACTCCAAAAAACTCTAACTTTGCCCATGCACTTTTAACCCTGGGATAAAGGTTCTTGAAGGGGGCATGGGCAGGAAGACCAGCGAGGGGGTTATTTAAACAGGTGAGAAGTGGTGAAGGCCACTCTGACCCAGGTCAAATTGATCCATTTAATCTTGAGAAGGACAAAAGGGCTGTGAGCAAAGATCACTTAAGACTCCTGGGGCTTTCTTAGACCCTGTTTGTTTGGACTCTGCCATGACCCCCGGGTCCTGGCAAATAGAGCCATTTGGGTTGATTCTCTAAACAGGGCTGCCGTTGGAATGGAGAAGGAATAATTTGTGCGAATAGGCACAGTCTTTACTACGAGGAAAAAGGCTCTGCAATGCCCAGCTTTTTGGGCTTTTTGGACGAGCTTATGTGAAGGTATCCAGCCTGGAATCAGTTCCTTACATTCTTTTCATCCCCACAATTGGCCAATTCAGATTAAGAGGCACACGAATGAAGACAAGGAAACAATGCAAGACTTAGCATCATGTCAGGCCTGGGAAAGTGTTTCCATTCTTCCCCACGTGCTTATACAGTTGAAATAGGATTAAATGCCCAGCGAAGGAGAGCTCTGACGTGGAATGGAGTCACACGGCGAAGTGTGGAGAGAAGGAAGCAGAGTCTCATTAGATGGGTCTCAGCTGCGGAGAGGCCACATTCTCCACCGACCATCTCCCTGAGTCACCGCCCAGCTGACTCACCGCCCAGCTGTGTCATCTATTAATTACTTTTCCTATATCAAACATATAAATATTGTCTCATTATCTCATCGGCACAATGATTCTGAGATAAGAGGTTAGGCCTTGCTTATGCTATTCTGTTTCAAGGTTCAGTTTAGGTATCACCTCCTCCAGGAAGATTTCCCTGTTTACCCCAAGAAAATCTTCCCTTCCTGAACCTGCCTCGATTGAGTATGCTTCCTCTGAGCTTCCAACCCCTCCCCCCCGCCCCGATGCTGTTCTTGTCCCGCAGTTTCATGATTACCTGTTTCTGTGTCTGTCTCCCCCACTGGCCGACCTTCTCCAGGGGGGCCCTGCTGGGTGTCTGTTGTGCGTCCTCAGCCTGGCCTGGGAGAGAAGCATTCAAGACATCATTGCAGGCTGGGCACGGTGGCTCACGCCTGTAATCCTAGCACTCTGGGAGGTCGAGGCGGGTGGATCGTTTGAGCTTAGGAGTTCGAGACCAGCCTGAGCAAGAGCGAGACCCCCGTCTCTACTAAAACTAGAAAGAAATGATCTGGACAGCTAAATATATATATAGAAAAAAAATTAGCCGGGCATGGTGGCACATGCCTGTAGTCCCAGCTACTCGGGAGGCTGAGGCGTCAGGATCGCTCAAGCCCAGGAGTTTGAGGGTGCAGTGAGCTATGATGATGCTACTGCACTCTAGCCAGGATGACAGAGCAAGACCCTGTCTCAAAAAAAATAAAATATAATATAATAAAGCTGATAATGTTTGTGCTTTAAAATATGGAGATAAAGGTACCTACTTCCCATCAAGCGGGACAGGTTTCCTTCCCGTAAGGGGAATGAATTTGCACAACCATCTGCTCTTACCTGAGACTGCTGAGTGACCCTCGGTTTGACACGAAGGCCCCATGGGCTGCACGCAGCACACGCTCAGGGTGTAGAATGGACTTTCACTTTAGAGGTGCTTAACCGATCCTTGTCCCCTCAAGAAACTGAACCTCCAAACCTGGCCTTTATCACATATGTGCTCATGCAGCCCCGTGCAGTCCTACAACAGATGAGCTTGCAGCAAATTCTCCCTCAAATTATGATGGATAATATCGCCTAGGCAAGCTAATTAAGTACTTTGTAAACAGAATCTTCATTTACTCTCGCCCAGAAGGAACTGAGGGAATTTGCCTCCCTGCCCCAGGGAAGATCTGAGTCAACAAGCTGGGAGAGACCAGGTATGTTTCAGGCTTATGCTCTGTATCAGTCGGAGAAGGGATAGATTTCTTCCCAACCTGGGAAAGGTGACTGATTTCCAGTTTTTTTCCCTTTGTCATATTTTTCAGAGTTTGGTTATACCATTTATTTAAAGAAATGGGAATTCCCAGGACAGGAACTTCAAACATAAATACAGAAAGATTTTACGGTGTAAATATTAGTGATTTTTGTACCATGGGTGGTTCTAAGTTAGTGTCCTCGCCATCAGCGTGCTAATAACGAAGGCAGAGAAGTGAGTCACTTGTTAACAAGGCGCCAGGGTGATTGATCCTTTTAAGCCTCTGCTACAAGCTCTTCGGTGGCTTCCTTTTTTTTTTTTTTTTTTTTTGAGACAGAGTCTCACTCTGTTGCCCAGGCTAGAGTGAGTGCCATGGCGTCAGCCTAGCTCACAGCAACCTCAAACTCCTGAGCTCAAGGGATCCTCCTGCCTCAGCCTCCCGAGTAGCTGGGACTACAGGCATGCACCACCATGCCCGGCTAATTTTTTCTCTATATATTTTTAGCTGTCCATATAATTTATTTCTATTTTTAGTAGAGTTGGGGTCTCGCTCTTGCTCAGGCTGGTCTCGAACTCCTGAGCTCAAACGATCCGCCCACCTCGGCCTCCCAGAGTGCTAGGATTACAGGTGTGAGCCACCGCGCCCGGCCTATCTCTCCATTCTTATCTCAGGATTCTCCGGGCTTCATGGGGTCATCTGTTCCCAGAGCTGGCCTTGGTGTCATTCCAGGGTTACACGTCAGGTCTCAGTGTAACCCCAACTGCCCTGACCAAGTCATGTCCTCCAGACTGAGTTTGGTCCCAAAGAGCAGCTCGCACCTCCCTTTTCCTAGTGCTTATTGTCCTGGGAGTTGGTAGGAATGTGTACCTCCCTCAAAGGAGCATCGAGCATTCTGCCTATTGTTCCTGGTCGTGTTTGTCCTCCCCCCTAGATCGTCCGCTCTTGTCTATTCTGTAACCAGACATCCCATAATGAGAACTGGGCTGAATTGTAAGTGCTCAATAAATCCTCCTTGAATGAAGGAACATATACAAATGAGTTGAATGGGGGGGGAGTTATTATTTAATAGGTACAGAGCTTCAGTTTGAGACGATGGGAACATTCTGAAGATGGATGGTGGTGACGGTCACACAACGGTGTGAAGGCCCTTAATACCACTGAATTCTGCACTTAAAAATGGTTAAAATACTAAATTTCACATTATGTATATTTCACCACAATAAAAAAGTGCTGAGTAAATATACAAATAATTTTGAACCAGGTCCTATCCAACTCGAATATTTCAATTCAATAAATATTCGTAGAGTACCTACTGTGGGTAAGACAAAACGGTGCACTCTTGAACTTAAATGTGCTAGTATTAATAGATAAAATACACTCAGAGTCAAACCTAATCGCCCTTTGTGTGTAAAAAACCAGATAGACGGGTCTCATTTATCCTTACAGCCCAGGCAGCTAGCACTTCGTATGTGCTCAATGTTTGCTAAATCAAAAATAGGTTATTGGCAAAAATACAGTATTTGCTTAGGCCTTTCCCCATTACAAAACACTTCCACAAATAATATCTCACGTTACCATCAAGACTTCTTTTTTTTTTTTTTTTTTTTGAGACAGAGTCTCACTCTGTTGCCCAGGCTAGAGTGAGTGCCGTGGCATCAGCCTAGCTCACAGCAACCTCAAACTCCTGGGCTCAAGCGATCCTCCTGTCTCAGCCTCCTGAGTAGCTGGGACTACAGGCGTGCACCACCATGCCCGGCTAATTTTTTTCTATATATATTTTTAGCTGTCCATATAATTTCTTTCTATTTTTAGTAGAGATGGGGTCTCGCTCTTGCTCAGGCTGGTCTTGAACTCCTGAGCTCAAACAATCCGCCCACCTCGGCCTCCCAGAGTGCTAGGATTACAGGCGTGAGCCACCGCGCCCGGCCCATCGAGACTTCTTTACTTTTACCCTTTCTTCTCTTTTCCCTTCCCTTTGTTAACAGCCACCCCTTTCCTGACTTTCTGTGGCCAGCATCAACACAGCTTCCTCCATGTCTTCATCCTCGTCTTACCGGCTGTTTTCAACTGCTCATTTCTAGCTCTTAGTCCCTCATGCCTAAGAAAATTTTGCTACTTTATACCTTTCCACTTAACAAAGTCCAAGTGTCCCAGAAAACAATTATACTTGACGCTGAGGCGCGAGACCTGTTACTGGGGAAAAGGTCAGTCTAGCAGGAGTTGAACTGGGCGACATGCTCCAGAATCGTGAGAACCCCTCCACCTGCTGCACAGCCTCTGGGCATCCTTGACAGCAAGTATTATGCACCATTTGTTCACTATCAGTAGTTTGCATGGTGGTCATGTTTTCCGGTTTCTTCTTTCATTTTCTGCTGAATAAACATCAGTCTTTTTATAAAGTAAGGAAGTAAGTAAGAATACCGTGTAATAAAATATTAGGAGGCATCATAAAGAAAAGAGAATACCAAAAGTATGAGATGAATCAGAGTGGTAAAGAATATTCCCTGTTTTTGGCTGGGCACGGTGGCTCATGCCTATAATCCTAGCACTCTGGGAGGCCGAGGCGGGTGGATCGCTTGAGGTCAGGAGTTCGAGACCAGCCTGAGCAAGAGCGAGACCCCGTCTCTACTAAAAATAGAAAGAAATTATATGGACAACTAAAATATACATAGAAAAAATGAGCCGGGCATGGTGGCGCATGCCTGTAGTCCCAGCTACTTGGGAGGCTGAGGCAGGAGGATCGCTTAAGCCCAGGAGTTTGAGGCTGCTGTGAGATGGGCTGACGCCATGGCACTCACTCTAGCCAGGGCAACAAAGCGACACTCTGTCTCAAAAAAAAAAAAAAAAAAAAAAAAATTCCCTGTTTTCAAAGTTTAATGTCAAATGGTGACCAGGAGGAAAGACCTCCTTAAACCCTGGTTGTCAATCCTAAACAAGGCTATGGTTTGAGAGTGTCCCCCGAAGTTCACGTGTTGCAAACTTAATTCACAATGCACCAGTGATGAGAGGTCGATTAATTCCCTTACTACAGGATTGGGTTCCTGATAAAAGGATGAGTTTGGTCCCCTTCCTTTCTCTCTCTCTCTCTCTCTCTCTCTCTCTGTCTTCCCCCTCACCCACTTCATCCTTTTTTACTGTTGCATCTTCCACCATGGGATAACGTGGCAAGAAGGCCTCTGCCAGATGCCGGCCCCTCAACTTTGGACTTTCTAGCCTCCAGGACTGTAAGAAATAAATCTCTATTCTTTAAAAATTACCCAGTCTGGGTATTCTGTTATAGCAACACAAAACGGACTAAGATAGACACAATGGAAAGAAGCAGAGAGGTGACAATAGTTGGATAAGAAGCTGGAGATCTCATTTGGCTTCCGTATGCCTGATGCCTGTGACATGTAGGCAGAGGTCTCATTCTAATGCTCCTGCGAGAGGCGACACACAGCACAGAGGTTCAGAGCACAGACTCTGGAGCCAGGCTGCCTGAGGAAGAATCATTTTTCTTCTGCTTACTAGCTCCGTGAGCTCAGGCGAGTTTCCAGTCTATGTCTCAGTTCCCTCCTCATCTACAAAATGAGAATAATAAGACATAACTCAAAGAGTTTAATGAGCATTAAATAAATTAATACTTTCAACGCACTTAAAACAATGCCAGGCTCCTAAGTATTACATCAATGATTAATAAGTAAATAAAATTAAAAATATGGTTAAATCACATCTTAGCACCCTATAGTTTGCAAATCAATTTTGGTATATATCACCTCATCAAATCCTCACAATTCTGCAGTAGGTATTATTACCTTTATCTATGAATCAAGAAATGAAGTTTGCTAGGTGTTTTGTGAAGTTGATGGCTTTCAGACAAAATTGATCAGAAAGAAAAATGAGCATTTTCTTTCTACACTGTCTCCAAGGAAAAAGGATCAGCACCTTTTTTTCTTATTACCATAGCAAAGAACAGGGTGGTCAATCACTTAATAGTTATTTGATTACTATGATAATAAATATAATACTTCCCATGGAAATAAAACAGTTTGTGTATGTGTATTTATGCTGTGTGTCATATTGCATGTTACTCTTCTAAGAAAGTTTACCTATCTATCATTAAGTCCATTATTGCTAAGAACTTTTAGGAAACAATATTAATTTCACACATATTAGACGTGATGGTGAATGCTACACTTACACTGGACTTCCAGGCTGAAGTTCGGGCTGTCAGCCTGCAGGGGGAGGCTCACTGTGGACTCTGGATTGGGTCTTTCCCTTCTTCCCTAACATACACCTGTACCTGGAGTTATGTAAGAAGTTTGTTTTCTGCTCTGCAGGATTGGTAGTTCCTATTTTAAATATTAATAGGATACCATGCATGGGTGAAGGTTCTCAGAGTAGCTGGATGAACCAGAGAGGCAGGATTGCCTTCTTTGTAGGGCCCTGGGTGCTCCTAGACACTACAGAATGATGTTAAGTATACAGGTTTGGGAGCCAGGAGCTGGACTGTCTGGGATTGAATCCCAGCTACACCATTTTCTAGCTGTGTGACTTTCGGCAAGACAGTTGATCTCTCTGTTTCCTCATTCACAACATGGACATAATGGCAATGTCTACCTTAGTGGGTTATTGGGAAGATTACATGTGAAGCACTTAGAGCAGGCATAGCTCACAGCAAACATTCAGTAAACGTCAGCTCTTAGGGTTATGTCCTGTGTTGCTTAACGCTCCCATCATCCTCTCGTCTAAGTCAATAGCTTTCAAACATTTTTGCCTGTGACCTCCAATAAGAAATACATTTTATATCACACACACACATGCACACACACACACAACTAAATTGAAGTGTCCCAAAAATTAATATTCTTACTACATGCTTTGCATTCCCTTAATTTCTACTCCCCTTCTTAAAAAATGGTAGGGCCCACTTAAATTGATTTCACAACCCACTAATGGCTCAGTTTGAAACACTCTGCTCTTTGCTACCTTTGAGAGGTCGCCCTAAGATGTCCACACCCTAATTCCTGGAACCTGCGAATATGTTACCTTACACGGCAAATGGGACGTTGCGGGTGTGATTAAGGTTACAGACCTTGAGATGTGAAGATTCTCCTGTATTATCCAAGTGGCCCAGTCTAATCATATGAGTTCTTAAAAGTGGAGAACCTGTCCTGGCTATGATGAGAGAGAGAGAGACGGGACCATGGAAGAAGGGACAGAGACGCAAAGTGAGGAGGACTCAGGCTGCCATTGCTGGTTTTGAACACAGAGGAAAGGGGCCATGAGCCAAGGGATGAGGGCATCCTCTAGAAGCTGGAAAAAGCAAGAAAATGAATTCTCCCTAAGAGCCTCCGGAAAGAAACAGCCCTGCAACACCTTGATTTTAGCCCAGTGAGACGCATATCAAACTTCTGACCTCCAGAACTGTAAGGCGGTAAATCAGTGTTAAGATACTAGATTTGTGATGATTTGTTACAGCAGCAATAAAAAACTAATACACGACCTTAGCCAGAAACCTTGACTTCACCTTTGACAACTCTTCCCTAGCTCCCCATGTTTAATAAGTCACCTAGGGCTTCTGCTTCTACCTTGGAGTATCTCTGGAAAAATCCATATGTGCTGCCAATTTTCCTGGCTCCTGCCCTCATTCGGGTCCTATTCATCTCTGATTGGACGATAAAACTTCTTAACTGCTTTCACTACTTCTGGGCGCCCCCACCACCGTCCCATAGCCCCTTCCCTCTGGCTTTTAGGGTTAAGTTTAAACTGCGGTTATGGTTACCTCTTGGCACTTTTGACACCTCAAGCTGCTTCCAGAATAAGTCTACACAGTGAGAGTCAAAGCTCATCAGACGATCCAGTTTAAATCTATAAGGACACACGTCTCTGCTGCCACTTTCTCTATTCTGAGCCCTCAGAATATTATATTTATGAAGTCACTTTACCATCTTACTTTATTACTGTTTCTTTCTTTTTTTTTTTTTTTCCTTTGCATCTTAAGAAATGTGCTTCTTGGAAGTCAAAGATGGCACAGTAAAGGTGTCCTGCCTGCCGGTCAGCCAGCTCTTCCTCCGTTCCCAACTAAGGCCTCAGTTTGTCACTGATACTGTGGCTTTCCAATCACATCATGCTTTGTTTTTTAATTAGGGCATGAGTGGCAAAGAGAACTCTCTTTTCCATCTTTGTGCCAAATAAATAAATTCACCAGAGTGTCTTCTTTATTTGTGTCTTTTATTTTAACAAGCTTTTCAAAAACTGGTATCAACTTATGCACTTGGAAGCTCTTGCTAGACCTGACATCAAAATGTGCATAATAAAGGAATGCATGAAGTTGACCGTCTCCTGCGTCTTGTGGAGTCTAAGGCACTTCTTTGCAGGCCGGTGGGGGAGAGGAAGGCCATTCCTGCAAGGAGAACCAACATCCTCCGTCGTGACCCTGTCTCCACTGCCTCTATGGTATTGTGCCTTTTCCTTCATGTCCCCTGTGGTTTAGCTACAAAGTCAGATCAGGTGTATAATTAAATTTCACTACAGCCAGAGGAAATTTCAGATTACAAACTACCTAGAGTTGTCAAACAGTGCATGAGTTCGCTAGGGGTGTCATGTAGGTTAGATGTTTGGCCCCTCCAAATCTCATGTTGAAATTTGATCCCCGAAGTTGGAGGTGGGGCCTGGTGGGAGGTGTCAGGATCGTGGGCGTGCGTCCCTCATGCCTGGCTGGGTATCATTGTCACAACAGTGAGTGAGCTTTCACTCCTAGTTCCCATGAGCACTGGTTGTTGAAAAGCGCCTGGCACCCCCTCCTTCTGTCTCTTGCCACGTCACATGCCAGCTTCCCTTCCCCTTCGGCCATGAGTGGGGGTTTCCTGAGGCCCTCCCCAGGAGCAGATGCGGGTGCCATGCTTCTTGTATAGCCTGTAGAAACCATGAGCCAAATAAACTTCTTTTCTTTTAAATTGCCCAGCCCCAGGGATTCCTTTATAGCAACGCAAACAGACCAAAACAGAGCACCGTAACAAAACACCACACACTGGGTGGCTTAAACAACACAAATGTATTTCCTCACAGTTCTGGAAGCTGAAAGTCCAAGACCAAGGTGTCAGCAGGGTTGGGGTTCTCTTGAGGCTTCTGTCCTTGACTTATAGATGGCCGTCGTCTCCCTCTGTCCTCACATGGTCTTCCCTCTGTGCGAGCGGCCCTGGTGTCTCTCTGTGTGTCCAGATTTCCTCTTCTTACGAGGACACCCATGAGATTGGATTAGAACCCACCCATATGATCTCATTTAACCTTAATGACTTCGCTAATGGCCCTGTCTTCAAATAGAGTCACATTCTTAGGTCCTTGGTGTTAAGATGGCAACATGTGAATTTTGGAGAAACACAATTCAAGCCATGACGAACAGTGAGAATGTCACCTCGCACTCAGAGTTCTAACAAATTCCTTCTAGGTGCACCTCAAAGCCCCTGTTGTGACCCTTCTACGTGAGCACCCCACTTCCGCTTGCCTGTTGCCAGGCTGAGCTCTGTGCCACGCCCTAATCTGGTCTCAAGCAGAATTACGTCTTTTCACGTGGAGCCTCCCGTGCCCACCTTTGGTTGTCACCGCTCTACCGTCGCGGCCCCGTCACCAGCTCAGCTTGCCCAGTACGGACAGAAGTCTTTTATTCCCCTCTTTCTGATATTTTTCACTTGGACTCTTCTGAAGACTATTCTGAGCTCACATATTTGCAAAGGAATTTTGGAGATATCGTGTTCCACTCTTGTTTGCCTTTTTTTCTCCCCTTCTATGTCCTTGTTTTCTTTAAGAGCAGCTTTGCGAATTACTCAACTCTTTGCTGTAAACAGTTACTTAAATCCCACTCACTTCCACACAGCTTGAATGTGGAATCTCAGATACATTATCTGTCCAGTCAGAAAATTATAACGATTATTTTCAATGAAGAAGGCAAGACCAACTTCCACTCAGCATTTCAAGTGTGTAATTTGGGAGCTCCTCCTCTTCTTCCTCCTGCTTCAACTTACAGCTTATGTTGGGTTTTTTTGTTGTTGTTGTTTTTGTTTTTGTTTTTTTGTTTGTTTGTTTGTTTGTGTTTTTGGATGAGGCATTTTTGCTTCATGGACAAGGTTCAAACTGGACGAATATACTAGGCCACCCAGGAGCTACACATCCTGGCCCTTGGCTGTGGTCTGGGAGCAGTGGTGGCTCCTCACAAGGAGTGAGTCAGTGCAGAGTGATGCAACGTCCTGGCAATGGGAATGGGTTTGGAGACGTGTGGCTCATGCCTTGAGCTACCACGGGACCAAGTTCAATGTCCTCTCCTGAAAAATTTGGTGGTTTGTGCAGACAGATGTTTAGAGAATGGGCAAGGGTAGCACTCCTTAGCTAGGCAGAGCCTTATTTAAAAGACTCCCGTTTTCGTTTTTGTTTTGTGTTTTAGTTTGGCAATTGCGTGTGTGTGTTTTAAGTTGGCATTAAAAAGTCCCAGCCTAAGGCAGAATCACCCTGAAGGACGCTAAGTGCAACTCTAATTCCAGGATGTGTCTACTGCCTGCAAAAACAAATTCAATTCTCAGACGCCTGAAGCATCACGTTAGACAGCAACAGTGTCTTTGCTTTGATCTTGCTTAGCTGACATCGGATCATTTGCATTCAAAGTTCATGCTAATATTCAGGCCAATGGACAAGGCTAAAATGCTGAGATTGGAGAGCAAGCCTATTTGTTAACTATTGTAATTGAGATAGGCTGTGGTCATTAATGTAAATGACAATGACTCTCCTTGGTTATCTGGTCAGCACTAAAGACCTCTGAACTAGGATCAATGGGTCCGATTTAAATCCTAGCCCTATCTCAAGCATTCTCTTAACCTTTCTGACAACATTTTCCTCTTTTGCCAAAGGATGAAAAGAATGCCTTCTATATCCACTTAATTTGTATTTTTATAAAAATAAAACACACACATTGTTTAAATAGTCAAATAGTACTATAAGGTTTATTACAAAAAAAAAAAAGAACAGCAATTCCCTACCTGTGACAGATTGTATTTTCCAAAGATGGCCACAATGACATCTCCCATCTCACAAAGCTCCTCTTCCAACAAGACCTTGACATTCGACCCGTAGAACGAGGTGGTCTTTGTTTCCTTCCCTCTAACCTGGGTGGATCTTTGTGGCTGTTTTGACTGACAGAGCTTGGCAGAACTGATGCTGTGTTAGTCCAGGTTCTCCGAAGAAACAGAATCAATAGGAGATTGTCTATATCTATGTTGATCTATTTAACTACAAACATAAAGAGATTTATTATAAAATTTATTATAAGGTATTGGCTCGTGAGATGATGAAGGCTGAGACGTCCTGTGGTCTTTCGCTTGCAAGCTGGAGACCCGGGAAAGCCAGTTGGGTAGTTCTAAGGCCTGAGAGCTGGTGATGTAGATTCCAGTGTGAGTCTGAAGGTCTGAGAACCTGGAGCACCTCGGGCAGAAGACCGATGTCCCAGCTCAAGCACTCAGGCAGAGAGAGTGAGTGAATCCTTCTCTCCTCCACTTTTGTGTTGCATTCAGGCCCTCAACAGATTGGCTGAGGCCCACCCACACTGGGGAGGGCAGTGTGCTTTACCCAGTCTACTGATTCAAACGCTAATCTCTTCTGGAAACACCTTCACAGACACACCCAGAAATAACGTGTAACCAGATATCTGGGCATCCCATGATCCAGGCAAGTTGACAGATAAAATTAACCATCACAGATGTTACATGACGTCTTGTTCTCTTGGGACCTCACCTTTCAAGCCCTGAGCTGCCATGTTAGAAGTCCAATAGCCCTGAGCTGCCATGCTATGGAAAAGCCCTAAGTAGGCTGCCAGGAGGGACCACATGGAGAAACCCCGAGACTGCGTGAAGAGAGAGGGATGCCTGGCCAGGTCTGAGCTGCTCCCACCCCTAATGTCTCAGCTTCAGCTCCAGTTCCCACATCTGACAGCAACATCTTGAGAGACCTCCATCCAGAACTGCCCGGCTGAGCCCTTCCTGAAATCCTGACCCACAGAAACCATGAGCAATAATATAGCAAATGATTGCTGTTGTTTAATGCCATCAAATTTTAGGGTGAGCTGTTACAAAGCAATAGTACAATAGTGACCATAACATTTCCTGACCCTTCTTATCTCTCAGTCTTGCTCTTCTGAGGGCAACTTCCTTCTATTCCTTTTTTTTTTTTTAATAGACAGTCTAGCTCTGTTGCCCAGGCTGGAGTGCAGTGGAGTGATCTTAGCTCACTGCAGCCTCCAACTCGGGGTCCAAGTAGGTAGGCACACAGGTGCACACCTGCACATTCAGCGAATTTTTAATTTTGTTTTTTTGTAGTAGAGATGGGGTCTCACTATACTCCCCAGGCTAGTGTCAAACTCCTGGCCTCAAGCCATCCTCCCACCTCAACCTCCCAAAGTGCTAGGATTATAGGCATGAACAACTGGGCCAGGCCTCTATTCTTTTATCTGTTTCTCCTCCTTATCCATAATGCCATAGTTAGCAATAATATGCTTATATTGCTATACATCTCAGACATATTACAATTTGACTTCCTGTTTTGGAAGATGAAGGTATTATACTCATATTATCCCACCCTCCCACTTCCTCAGCCCCGCAAACATAATTACATCAAAATGTTGGTTAAGCCAACATTTATTTTTTACCTTATTATCACTATTTGTCTTGTTCACTGTTGAGCTAAATAATCCATTCCTATTATATTCCCTCTCTTATACTAGTTAATTTCTCATTTGCCCAATTTCCCATGTCATTATTACTATTTCTTTCCACATGCTCCAACTGAATTGCAAAACCCCCTGCGTAAGATTTTCTCTTTATCGCTGGTGTTCTTAGATATTATGAAAATATGACTTAATGTGGATCTTTTCATTCATTTTTCTGGGTAGACCCTTTGAATACAGAGGCCTGCCTTCCTATTCTGGGAATTATTTTCTACTATTCCTTTGATAATTTTCTTTTCTTTTTTTTTTTTTTTTGAGACAGAGTCTCACTCTGTTGCCCAGGCTAGAGTGAGTGCCGTGGCGTCAGCCTAGCTCACAGCAACCTCAAACTCCTGAGCTCAAGCGATCCTCCTGTCTCAGCCTCCCGAGTAGCTGGGACTACAGGCATGCGCCACTATGCCCGGCTAATTTTTCTATATATATATATTTTTTTTAGTTGTCCATATAATTTTTTTTTCTATTTTTAGTAGAGACGGGGTCTCGCTCTTGCTCAGGCTGGTCTCGAACTCCTGACCTTGAGCGATCCACCCGCCTCGGCCTCCCAGAGTGCTAGGATTATAGGCGTGAGCCACCGTGCCCGGCCCCTTTGATAATTTTCTCCTGTGTTTTATTTCTTAAATTCCTATTAATTGGCTATTAAACTACCTGGATTAATCCTTTAGTTTTAAAACTTTTCTCTCTTTTTGCCCATTTTTCTATAACATATTGTGGGAAATTTCCTCATTTTAAAAAAATTTGCTGTCATTTTGTCGCTCTGAGGATACCAATTATGTTTATTTCTGGAAGTTATTGTCTGTTTCCTGCATTGCCTTTTTTCAATTTTTTTCCCCTATTTTTTATTTTAGTTCCTATCTTTCATATGGGAGGCCTGGCTCAAATGTCCAGCACTCCTTGCAGGATTAAACAGTGACTCACTCCAAAGCTCGAAGAAAACATGGGTGAGCTTGGTAATGTTGACTTTCACTCTAGGGTGATAGGGCCACCCCTGCCCAGCCAGCTATTTCGTATTTGAACAGAACAGTTTCTCCAAGGAAGACTCGTTCTTCTCTCTACCTGAGAACAGAGGCGGGGCTATCACGATGGGAAATCTTACAGGGACTTGGAACCCATCCCCTGTTTCCAGCCCCACTCAGCAGAACCCGCCTCTCCCCGTCCTGAACCTTTCTGGGTTCTGAGAGCCCATCGGCGCCCTCCTCTGACCTGCTCCCTCTTTATATGGGAGTTACCCGCTTCATCTGATTTCTGCAGTCACGAAATGTATTGCTACCTCTCATCCACTGTTAGGTTCTCTTCTGTTCTCTTTGACCCTATAGATTTAGACCCATTTTATTTCTTTTCTATCATTTTAGTAAAGCTTCAAAAGGCCATAGAGATAAACACGTTGACTCTGCCGTGTTTAATTAGCAATCTCCCTACCTATAATATTTTGTGAGATTATTGTTGGTATTGAATATCATCAAAGAGTATGTGAAAGTGCTTGGCAAACTCTCAAATGTCATCCAAATGTGATTTATTATCACTTGATTCCTAAGACACCTAGATATTAATAGATTTGTCTGTTGTGAATTTCCTCTTGCTACTTTTGACAAAATGAGCACTTCAGCAATGGCAGCTGGCCATCTAGCAAAAATCCTTAAGATTGTAATGAAGATGAAAATAAGTAAAATGCTCCCAATTGTATGTGTTATACAAAAGAAGTTGAAAATACAATACCGGTTGGTAACCTGAATGAAATGTATCATGCTCGGAGTTCTGGCAAAAGTCTCTTAAAAGCAGACACAGTAGCAAGCGCCTGTAGCCCCAGCTACTTGAGAGGCTGAGGTGGGAGGATCCCTTGAGCCAGGAGTTCGAGTCCAGCCTGGGCAACATAGAAAGACCTCATTTAAAAAAAAAAAAAAGTCTCAGATTCAGCTCAGGGCTTCTTCCTGGGGTTCACCCAAAGCCCTCAGTTGAGTGGGCTGCTTGTCCCTGTGCCCCGTGGGTCCCTGTGCACAGAGCTCTCACAGCACTGCCTACTCTACACAAATTGCTTGTTTTTGTTTGTTGCACCTCCAGTTCTGGATCGTGTCTTACCCATCTCTTTACCCTCGGCACCTAGCACAGTGCCTGGAATATAGCAGTTCCCAAATGCCTGATGATGTGAAACACGGCAACCACATTCAGAGATTATTCAGTTTTGGGGGGGGGGGAATACTTCCAAAGGGGTTGGCTGCATATGCCACTTGAAATATCAAGAAAACAAAGATTGGAAATTCTCTTTCTCCCCTAGGAAGACAAAGGAGAAAACTGTGGATCTGTCTGACGGATTGCTTCATCTTTTCACGAAATGGGAGAAGAAGGCTGGAGAAATCAAACTGCAGTCCTGGCAGCACCAGACAGCCCAGACACAAGTGCTAAGCACAAAGCGGGAGGCAGCGTGGATCCTGGCAGCTCTCGCGTTCCATGAAAAACACCTGCTCTGTTGGCAGCCAGGAAAGAGAGATCCAGAATAGCACAGGCTCACCCACTCACAAAACACAGGGACTCCCCTGTGCCATCGGCACGGGGCGCATCGTCAGGGGACAGGCCTCGCGAAGCTTCTTCTTCTTCTTCTTTTTTTTTTTTTTTTTTGAGACAGGGTCTCGCTCTATCACCCTGGGTAGAGTGCAGTGGCATCGTCATAACTCACAGCAACCTCAAACTCCTGGGCTCAAGCGATCCTCCTGCCTCAGCCTCCCGAGTAGCTGGGACTACAGGCATGCGCCACCATGCCCGGCTAATTCTTTCTATTTTTGGTAGAGATGGAGTCTTGCTCTTACTCAGGCTGGTCTCGAACTCCTGACCTCAAGCGATCCTCCCGCCTCGGCCTCCCAGAGTGCTAGGATTACAGGCGTGAGCCACCGCGCCCGGCCCTTAGTGAAGCTTACTTGGAAAATTTACCCAACACCACTAAAAAGGACTTGAATTTCCTCCGTAATGGGAAGAAAATGAAATCCAACGCCTCTCTTTCTTAGAGGCAGCGAGGCATGCTCGGGGCTCGCAAGGTCAGTGTGCAAGGTCGCAGGAAGCGTGTGAACCTTTGTTACTCGGTTAGGACTGGCCCCAGGTGAAACCCGGGGCCGGGAGGCCCTCGAGGAAGTCTCACACAGCGACGAAATTGCCACGACCTGTGCCGTCACCCCTGCTGGGAATTCCTCGCAGGGAGCACTGACCGCACTCAGAGGTCGCCTGCAGGGGCAAGGTTTGGAGATGATGGTACTGGGAGAAATGACAGCGGCAACCCGAACAGAGACCTACAGATAAGGACACAAGGGGACAGAGGTAAAGCCTGGGCCATGAAGACCACGTTAATACCCAACCGGAACGACTCATTAGGGTGTGCGAAATAGTCCCTTGAGATGTCCCTCAAGAAAAGGGTTCTATGGTGACAGAAGTTTAGGAAATGCCACATGCACTAAAACCCCCACAGGGATCCCCGATCCCCAATAGCTTCTGGGAGCCCTGAAGAGTTCTCAAATGAAAAAACATGAAAACAAAAATGACCCCCTGGGCTTCCCAAACACTCTCCTTCAAATGAGGCCCACGGAAGCGCCGCAGAACTACTGTTCCTCGAACCGTAGAATGCAACCGCTGTTCCAGCCCGGCCTCCACGCTTGGATCTTGCCTTTAGTGCTGACACAGTTACTAAACATTAGCAATAAATGTTAGTTGTGAATTTTTAAATCCCCTTTTCTCAAATAACATATCAGAATGGAAAATCCACCATGTTTCTGAAATGTCTTGTTTTTCCAATTAGCTTGCTTTTTTAATAGACTTCAACTTTTAGAGCCATTTGAGCGACACTGAGCAGAAAGCAGAGTTCCCATGTGCCCCCTCCCCACGGCCAGTCCTGCCCCCTCCCCCACTATTGACATCCTGCAGCACGTGGGACATTTGTCACAGTTGATGAATTGAGACATCGAGACATCGCTATCACCCAAAGCCCATAATTTACATTAGAGTTCACTCTTGGTGCGGTGCATTCTACGGGGTTTGACAAACCCCATAGAATGAAGACATGTATCCACCATTACAATATTATACAGCAGCGGTCCCCAACCTTTTTGGCACCAGGGACCAGTTTCATGGAAGACAATTTTTCCACAAGGTGGGGTGGGATGGGAGCAGGGGCATTTCGGGATGATTCAAGTGCATTACATTTATTGTGCACTTTATCTCTATTATTATTACATTGTCACTTGCCACTCACTGATAGGGTTTTGATATGAGTCTGTAAGCAATTGATTTATTATGGTCTCTGTGCAGTCAAACCTCTCTAATTAATGACAATCTGTATTTGCAGCCGCTCCCCAGCACTAGCATCACCGCCTCAGCTCCACCTTAGATCCTCAGGCATTAGATTCTCCTAAGGAGCCACAACCTAGATCCCTCGCGTGCACAGTTCATGCTATGAGAATCTAATGTCCCCAGAGCTACTGATCTGGCAGGAGTGGAGCTCAGGGGTGATGCCAGCCATGGGGAGCGGCTGTAAATACAGATGAAGCTTCGCTCGCTTCTGATTTGCTCCTTAAATAAATACTGAGCCTCTACTATGTGCCAGAAATTGCTTTTGGCAAAGTGGAATAAACAAATGATCAGGCCGGGCGCGGTGGCTCACGCCTGTAATCCTAGCACTCTGGGAGGCCAAGGTGGGAGGATCGCTTGAGGTCAGGAGTTTGAGACCAGCCTGAGCAAGAGTGAGACCCCGTCTCTACTAAAAATAGAAAGAAATTATAGGGAGAACTAAAAATATATACAGAAAAAAATTAGCCGGGCATGGTGGCGCATGCCTATAGTCCCAGCTACTCGGGAGGCTGAGGCAGGAGGATCGCTCGAGCCCAGGAGTTTGAGGTTACTGTGAGCTAGGCTGATGCCACAGCACTCTACTCAAGGCAACAGTGCAAGACTCTGTCTGAAAAAAAAAAAAAAGAAGAAGAAAAAACAAAAAACAAATGATCAAATCATAACAGAATGGGGTCACTACCAATGCTCTGAAGGACCCTAACAGAAAGCTAGAACATAATTAGAGGGGGAAGGCTTACTTTTGACAGGTTGTTAGGAAAGTTCTTTTTGAGAAGATGAAACCTGAAGAATAAGAAGGAACCAACCGGCCAATAAGCACTTGGAAAGATGCTGAACATCATTAGTCATTAGGGAAATGCCAATCAAAACCACAAGGAGATAGCACCTCACACCCACTAGGATGGCTATAATTAAAAGAGGGAGGAGGAATAATGAGTGTGGCAAGGACATGGAGACATCGGAACCCTCACACCCCACTCGTGGGAATGCAGAATGGTGCAGCTGCGGCGGAAAACAGTTCCGCGTTTCCTCAAAAAGCTAAACCTAGAGTTACCATAGAACGCGGCAATTGAACTCCTAGGTAAATATGAAGAGGATTGCAAACATATATTCACACAAAAACTTGTACACAAATGTTCGTAACAGCATCATTCATAAAAGCCGAAACGTGCAAACAACTCAAATGTCCATCAACTGAAGAATGGATAAACAGAATGTGGTATGTCCATACAGGGAAATATTACTCAGCCAGGAAAAGGAACGAGCCACTGACATGCTACAACGGGAATGGGCCTTGAAAACATTATGCGAAGTGAAAGCAGCCAGGAGTAAAAGACCACATGTTCTGTTCGTATGAAATGTCCAAAAGAGGCAAATCTGTAAAGACAGAAGTTGACTAGTATTTGCATGGGCTGGGGGAAGGGGAGAATGGGGATTGACTGACTGCTTTTAATGGGTATGGGGTTTTGGAGGCAGGGGATGATGAAAATATTCTGCAATTAGATAGTGGTGATGGTTGCACAACATTGTGAATACTCCCTTTTACAAAAACCCACCACATTATACACCCTTAAGGTGGTTAAGATGGTGAGTTTGGTTATGTGAATTAGTTTTAGTGAGGTGCAATTCACATGACATAAAATTAACAATTTCTAAGGATATTCACTATATTCCCAAGGCATGTGAAGGAAGACGACATTCAAATATAACGTGCGGAAAGGATGTTAGTCTTCCAGCTGCCATTTTAATAACTTTTTTAAAGAGCCTTCCAAGGAGAGATGTTAAGAAAGACGACTTCCAGGATGTTCATTCTGCTTGCATGGGTAAAAATGGTGACATCCTAAAGTCAGTCCACTTGGGATGATTTTATAGTGTTATAAAGTAAATGTTCTCTTAGATACCAGAGGGGAAGGATCACCATCAATCAGAAACAACATGGTGAGTTTGCTCAGAGACCACTCCCCTTGTACATTCTGATGATCGAGCCTCTGCTTCAACCACCAGGTGCACAATGAAGAATGAGGTTGTTCATTCATCCTTCCATCCAACCACCCATGCAGGAAAGTATGACTGAGCAGGAAATATACAGGAGGCACATAGTATCAAAAATTTTAATGCATGGAAAAGTAGCCAGGTTCATGGACAGGTTGAAGAGTCACAAAAGCAGCACTGTGTGGAAATCCAACATCATGGCCAGCAAAGACTCTAAAGAGCACCACTTGTATGAAGTGGGAACAGAGGTTTCCACTGCAAATTATTTGGAAAGATCATTCTCTAGGAGAGGAAAAGAAGCCTGACAAGCTTTCTATTTGTGTCAAGCTATTCTAATACTTGAAAGGCAATTTGGGGGAATTTGCATACTCCTGGATGAGTGACCTCTGTCCCACATAATACATGGATATATTTTTCAAATTGAATAGGGCCTTAATTTCCAATTATGGGTTTTTTTTTTAAATGCAAAATTAGTACAGTACTTTGGGTGAATAACAGGTCTGAAGAAACTGCAATCTGCAATTTGCTGCCTTAAATGTGCACAGTAGTTGATATTAACTGCTTCAGTTATAATCTGCATGGAAGGAAAAAAATTTATCGCAGCTCAGTCATTTAGCAACTGTTTTGCTATGGTTGTCTTATTTGTTTGCTTTTCACTATGAGCAAGTCACTATTACTTCTTGTCCTTCAACTTCGGCATCTGTAATACGGAGACAATAAATTTAACTGAAGAATAGTGTTGTCAAGATTACACGAGTTAATGCATGTAAAGTGCTTAAGGTAAACTCCCGGTTGACGGACGCAGTGGCGCATGCTTGTAGTCCCAGCTACTTGGGAGGCTGAGGCAGGAGGATCACTTGAGCCCGGGAGTTTGAGGTTGCTGTGAGCTAGGCTGACACCACGGCACTCTAGCCCAGGCAATGGAGCTAGACTGAGTCTCAAAAAAAAAAAAAAAAAAAAAAGAAAAGAAACTTTAGTGCTTTTGGTAACACAATGTTATTTTTTAAATTACCGTGTGATGATAAATCCTTTTTCATGATGATTACCAAATTCTTTCGAGAGGAAGAAGAGAATATTTGGATATTTCAATGAGTTAGATTTCATGGTGAAAACTGAAACAGGTGAGAGGATTGAGGTGACTAAATATAGGCAAAGCACAGAATCCTTGCAAAAATAACTTCTGATGGGAGAGCTGTATTTTACTCTAGATGAAGGAGAACATGCAGGAAGGATGGAAACAGTGGTGGGTCTGCAGAGGACTATAAAAAGAGGTTGCAAGTTGAGCCATGTGGAAATCACAGCGACTGGGATATATGCAACTACTCTCAAAGACACAGAGGTGAGAGTCCGCATCATCGTAACAGACGCCAGAAGTGATGTTTGGGCCAGGCTTCATGATTTCCATGGGAGATGCAAGCACTGAATCAAAATTTTATTGAAATAAAAAGAAAATAATGAAAAATAATGATGGGGAAATTAAGTATTGCTGGAGACAGCACTGGTCTTGTGGACAGAACATTGCACACTCAGGGAGAGGGTTCATGGGACGTGGCTTTTTGAAGGTTAGCTATTCTATGCCCCAGTTTCCCAACTATCAAATGAAGATTAAGTGGATGTCATATAACTGCACTAAAAAAAAAAAAGAAAGAAAGAAAAAGAGATTAAATGGAGGCAATTTTACTCTACAAAGTTAGAAAAGGAGAAAAGGAGTGTTAAAGTTCCTTTTCAAAGGAGACTTTTGCTAAATATAATTACTGTATTTGGATAGTGTCATATATTTACTTTTCCAGATTAACTTTTAAGTCGTTTTGCTAATTTCTTTTTTTGAGACAGAGTCTCACTTTGCTGCCCAGGCTAGAGTGAGTGCCGTGGCGTCAGCCTAGCTCACAGCAACCTCAAACTCCTGGGCTCAAGCGATCCTCCTGCCTCAGCCTCCCCAGTAGCTGGGACTACAGGCATGCGCCACTATGCCCGGCTAATTTTTCTATATATATATTTTTAGTTGTCCATATAATTTTTTTCTATTTTTAGTAGAGACGGGGTCTCGCTCTTGCTCAGGCTGGCCTCAAACTCCTGACCTTGAGCGATCCACCCGCCTCGGCCTCCCAGAGTGCTAGGATTACAGGTGTGAGCCACCGCGCCCGGCCCGTTTTGCTAATTTCTAATAAAATTCTTTTGGATTTTTTTTTGTTGAAATTGAGTAAAATGTGTAGATTAATTTGGGAAGAATTGACAGTGTTTTAATATTAAATCTTTCCTGCTCTGGGCACAGGGCATGACTCTCCAGTCATTCAAGCCTTTTGTGTGCTTCAGGAGAGATTTTTAGTTTTCTTCCTAAATGTTCCTTACATTTCTCATTTTGTTTATACCTAGAGTTATATACTCTTTGGTTGATATTTTGAATTGGACATTTTCCCATTGGACATCTCCCACTCTTGTTTCAGATTTGTAAATGACCATGGTAGGGTTTTACCACTAAGTACAATATTAGTTGTTGATTTCAGACAGAAGAATTCTATCACATGAAAGAAGATTCCTTCTACTTTTTTGTTCCTAACGGTTTTTCAATTTGTTATTATACTTTACTGTATTAGGGCCCCTATTTATTAAAAGCACTTTCCATAAAGTCCAACATGTCTCATTTTGGTCAAGAGCTCTATGGACCCCATTCCAACTTAATACACGTTATTGGATTATCAATTAGTACTGTCATCATTTGCATAATCATTAGGGCCTGAAAATATGAAGCCCTTCTTTAATGAATATGGTACAAATTAAATTCAGGAAATAAGTATATGCATAAGCATGACACGTAAGTGCAGGGCATTTCATGAGATGCCTCCGTGGTGTTTCCCAAAGAGGGGACCACGGTTCACTTGGAGTACTAGTTAGAAGTAAGGACTGATGGGCCGCACCCCAGATCTTCTGAAAGAGAAGTTACAGTACAGAGCCGGGAAGCTGTATTTTCAACGAGCTTTCCAGGTGATTCTTATGCGCCTTCCAATTTGAAACCCTGCCACGGAGAATGAAAGAACAAATAAAGCTTTAAAAAAAAGAGAAGAGTGTATCTGAGCTTGCCATCACAGACAGGCAAAGCTAAAGTCATCATGCTATCGTGATTAACCTGGTCGTGAACATAAGTGGAACAGTTGGCTCAGCCACACTCGCTCGCCACTGTTGGTCTAGGCTCGGTTCTGGCCGCGGCTAGGAATTCCATTAAATCATTGGTTTTTCCAACTGTGCCATACAGCCTCCAACAAGGCAAAGAAGAGGAGGCTGAGCTGCTGGAACTTTCTTTTTCAACTTCAAGCAGAGCAGTTCCACTTTTATCTGTTACACGTTTTAAGGTTCTGAGCAATATATGTTGAAGAATCAAAGTTTGAAAATTATTGATTGACACCCATTAGCAACATCCTAATCTTATACAGTTTGATCATTTATATTGATGCTTATGATTAAAACTCAAAAAGGCTTGATTTGAGCACGTTTGACAAAATCCCTTCTACATTTTTCTTACTTGATATATCTATCTCAAAACATGAAACCTCTTCATTAGAAGGGACTATGATTTTGCCTATGATATGTAATGCTTCTACAAATTTGAGGACATTCTATAACTGCTTCTTATTGTTATTATTAATCAGAAATTCTCTAAAACTTGTATTCGAAAAGTTTTGGCAAGGCAGAAGAATCCCAGATGAGTTAATTAAAGGGTATTAATGTAGGCTCTGTCCCAATGAAGAGACACATAATGAACTTGGCCCAGGACCAGGGCAGGACCTAGAGTTTCTGGCCTTTGCATTTTCATCAACTGTTAGTTTTGATGCAGGTCCTCACACCCCTCTGGGTCCCAATTCCTTCTCCAATAAATCAGAGCTGTTGGAGCACGAGATTTCCAACATTTCTTCCAGCTCTAGAAGCTGATGACTTCCTTGCATGTCAAAGAATCCAACATAGACATACATTACCGCACAATGCGGCACCGCAGGCTGTCCGTCATAACTGAGAGCACTTTCTGGTTAATTATTAGACACAGAATATGCCCTGCACTGGAATTCATTAAGATCAATTTATTCTAAAATTAATTAATTCAGCATAGTAAGCATCTACTTATGTGTAATTAAAAGCAAATTATTTTAAGGGAACCGAAGCTAATCATTATGTTTGTTTGTTTTTGTGAATATCAGCATGCTAAATTAACTTCTTATGTTCTGTTAAGATAACCAGTGCATTGGGGAGTTCATTTCTCCCTTTTAGGCTTTAGTTCTTATATTTAATTTGCAAGATAAGTTTCTTTTTACCAGGTAGGCTTTTCCTCTCCTCCCACATTCTCTGTAGAGCTGAAATTTTAAATGCTTTCTCTTTGGTTGTGCTCCATGATCTCTCACCAGTGCCCACTGCTTATAACAAAAAATGAATTAAGTTGAATCATGAGCCATTCATCTAGCAAATATCCTCCGAGCACATCCTGTAGTGCGGGCAGTGTTAGGACGCTGGGAGGGGAGGGGGTGGCCACTACCTTGAGAAGCTCATCACCTTCTCCAGGCACTGGACAAAGTGGCAACCAAATCCAGCTTATTGATGTCATGATAACGATGACACTTAATGAATGGTAATTTTTATCTTTTACACAAAAATTCCTTAGCAGCAGTTGCTTATGAAATACACATTTGAAACTTCAACAGTCATGGTATTGGCCTGAAGCAGAGCCCTCCTAACATCCCTTTGTGGTTGTCAAAACAAAATCAGAAACAAGATAGTGAGTGGGTTGAAGGAATTAATAATATTTTGGTATAAGCACCACTAACAAAGCACTAAAGACAAGTACATGAAAATGACAGCTGCTATCTATATGAATCATATTTTCCTTCCCCTCTCCCAAAATCCTATCAGGCTATCTTATAAAAGAGAGCTATTGGGGTAAGGCAACTTAGACGAAGAAAAAAATACGCAGCTATACAAAAGGAATTTGACCTTTCCCTTCATCCCAGTCTATTTTTTTTTTTTTTTTTGTTAGAGATTGCAACACAGACACTATTCCCATAAGGTGGGATCCCAGGGGGTTGGGTAAAATAACCTACCTTAAACAATTCTTCCCAGTCCGACTCTCACATTGCATCTGGGTGCTCCACGCACTCTGTAAGCTCATACTCACTATGTGCATACGGTTCTCTTTGCTGGGCTGTTTTTGCCCTTGAGTTGAAGAGACACTTGATAGTTGACCTTCACCTCCAAGCTCCCTCACTTTTGCGAATTAAAGAAGTTAGACATCGCTGTAAGGTTCTTTGGTTCCCGCTTTGTTGAGAAAGCTTTCAGTAGCAATATCTGGGATCTCCGGTGTATTAAATGTCAGGCCGCGAATAATTATTCTGCCCTGAGCTCATGGTAAACTAGCAGACTAATCTTTTACCTTTCATCCAGCGCAAGGAAACTTCCCTTTGGATTCAACAGGTCCAAGTCAAAAAAGCTTAGACTCAGTTCCAATGTGTATCCCACTCCACCTCCTTAAAAAATAAAAAATTAAAAAAAATCAAATACACAGAACTGAGCTAAATACTACCATTAAGAGGGAATTGCATTTAGCACATTTCCATGAGAATGGCAAAGAGAACCCAGATAAATACCAGGATACGTCTTGGATCTTTTCTTACATCTTGGATCTTTTGCCAGGTTGTGGCCGAAATTACAAGAGCAGAAAAAGATGGGAATTCTACTCTTTGGGATCAAATAATTTTTTTTCAAAATTATTTTAAAGGTATTATTGGGTTCTTTTTTTCTTTTCCTTTTTTTTTTTTTTGTTTTGAGACAGAGTCTCACTCTGTTGCCGGGGCAAGAGTGCTGTGTTGTCAGCCTAGCTCACAGCAACCTTAAACTCCTGGGGTCAAGCTATCCTGCCTCAGCCTCCCGGGTAGCTGGGGCTACAGGCATGCACCACCATGTCTGGCTAATTTTTCCTATATATTTTTAGTTGTCCAGCTAGTTTCTTTCTGTTTTTAGTAGAGACGGGAGTCTCACTCTTGCTCAGGCTGGTCTCGAACTCCTGAGCTCAAACGATCCACCCGCCTCGGCCTCCCAAGTGCTACGATTACAGGTGTGAGCCACCGGTCCTGGCCTGGGTTATTTCTTTCATGCATTTGAAAACGAGAAAGCAAATGAAAGCATCCTGCGGCCTTTGAAATCTTTCTATACGTTAAAAATTATTAAAGTCTGCCCAAGGTAAGGATCTAGGGTTCATTTTTGCATTGTAATTTCATTCCTTGCAATTCATATTCTTTTCATGTGATCTCTGATTTTTTTTTTTTTTTAAAAGAAGTATCAGTGTTCTTAAGTAGACACAGTGGAGTACTAAATGACTCCAAAATGTGCAATATGTTAGGCACTGCCCGCCAGCTGGTAATCTTTGAGAGTTGCGGTTTTCAAAATATATGTAATTCAGTTATCTGTCAAAATGATATCTGAATCTGCAGCGCCCTTAATCAAGAATGCAGAATTGGATACTGGAGCACAGGAGGAAGCCTACGGGGCTTGGGTTTTCTGGGATAGAATAATAAATATGAACAGTCTCCAGGACATTAGGAGGCAAGCAGCGTACGGGATGGCCCTGCGCTTCCCGGGAGCCGCTGCGGGACCCAGGGAGGCAGGCGGGGACACGCGCCACCCCTGACGACAGCGCGCAGAGGCGCAGCCTGCGGCCCGGGCACACCCACAGCCGCGTCACGTGCTGGCCGAGCCACCTCGGCTCTCCTCTCGCAGGGACAGGGATTCTTGGCGGATGATTCTGCTGTCAGATGCCTCCGTCACACCGTTTTCCTGATCAGAGTCACCAGGTGTTTGAAAGCCATGTCATGTGGAAGACAAATTTACCTTGTGGATTATTACGATTAAACAAAAGATACCTGTGCACATCCCAAAGTCCAAAGTGCAGCGCGCTCTGCAATTTCCGCTTGTCACATGCAGAGCTATGCTGGCCTGGTAACTGTGGGGGCCCTTTCACCCACCCACCAATGGGAGGTATTCAGTTGGACATGCGCCTAATGATTTTTATTGACCTTTCATCTAGTATTTGCTCATTTTGGAAAAAAGTACAAACTAAACCCTGGGAGGTACATAATATTAATAGAAGCTTGATCAGATTCAAATTCACTTTTCTGGCACGACTGCTTCACAGGTGCAAACTCCCTACTGTGTCGCAGCCAGTGCACGTGATACCTGGTGGCCTGTCTTTGGGGGGTGTCAAGATTGATCAACGGCTTCAGAGACTGTCAGCCTGATACGTGCGTTAAAAAGTTCCCCATCAGCTTTTCATCTATAGTTTTAGCAGCCTCTGATACTCATTGCTTAGATACTTTATTTTATTAGGGGCTGCCCAAAATGGCAAGATTTTAATTGAATCATTTCTTTCATTTATCAGCAGGATCATTTCTTATCAATTATTTGGTTAGCCTGAGATACAGTTTATATATATAGGAGAGGCAGAATAAATGCTTGATTCTTTCTTTTTATTTTTGGAATAAATAGGTGTTTCCTTAGCATCCTCCAGACGTGGCCAGTGAATCTATTTCCGGAGCATTACTATGACCCTGTGGATATTATCATACTTGACGTGTCTCAATATGCTGCAGTGCTTATTTACGTACTTTCTGATATCCCATTTTCAGCCAGTGCTCCTGTGCCCTTCTGACGTGACCCCAGAAGTCTTTGACATATGGTGAAGGACTATACAATACGATAGACGTGGGTCAGAGGCACATATTCAATGACATCGTGGGGAAGCACTCAGCAAAATTTAGAATGCAAGAAACTCTACAGGCAAAACATTCAGTTTCTTCAACAATAAATTGCCAGGGGAAAAAGGAAGGTGTGAAACCTGTGGGCTGGAAGAGACTGACACACAGCAGCAGACAAACGCGGTATCTGGCCCTTGTTTGGATGCTGATTTTCTTTTAAAAACTATAAAAAAAAAAAAAGAGTTAAGGAGAGGAATGATGGTGATGGTTGTACAACATTATGAATGTGTTTAATCCAACTGAATTGTACACTTTAAAAATGGTTAAGGGTACAAAATACAGTTAGATAAAAGGAATAAGTTCCAATGTTTGGTAGTATAGTAGGAAACTTATAGTTAATAATAATTCATTATATATTTCAAAATAGCTAGAAGAGAAGAACTGTAACATTCCCAACACAAAGACAAGACAAATATTTGAGGTAATGGATATCTCAGTTATCTCGATTTGATCATTATACATTATAAACAGGTATCAAAATATCACACGTCACCCCAAAATATGTACGATTATAATATATAAAATAAATACATAATGGTTAAGATGCTTCAATTTTGTTATGTGTATTTTGCCATGATAAAAAAATAATACATTTTAAAAATAATAATTTATTAGAAAATCAAGGAAATTTAAACCCTGGTTAGCTTTTTTTATGACATTCAGAAATTACCTTAAAAATTTTTAGAAGTGGTAATATCATTGTGGTTACATTAAAAAAGATTCTTTCCCTGGTAGTCTTGGTGGTTAGGATAAAATTTTAAAAAATTCTTTATATCTTAAAGATGTATACTGAAATATTATGGATGAAATTGTATCTGAAATTTGTTTCAGAATAATCTAGCTGGGGTAGGGAGAGAAAGTGGCGGTGGTATGGTAAAATAAAGTCAGCCATGTGTTGATGCTTGTGGGTCCACAGGGGTTCACTATGTTCATCTGTCTGGTTTAAATGTGTTTCAAAATTGCATAATAAAAAGTTTAAAATTTATTTTAACATGCAGATTACAGATTACCCTAGAAGGAAGCTGAAGAGGAAGTGATTATGGTAGAACTCCACCAACTCCATAAATAAAGTCTTGCCTAATTCAGAAATGTGCCAGCCACCTGCCAGCTGCCGTTGTAGAGTTAAGAGGAAAGGACTAGGCAAGGGGAATCATTCTGTCTTATATTATTGAGGTATGTTCTGGGCTTGTGCCAGGTGCTTTCTGTGCATTTAACTCAAAAAAAATTTTTTTTTAAGAGATGAGGTATGGCTATGTTGCCCAGGCTGGGCTCAAGAGATCTTCCCGCCTCAGCCTCCCAAGTAGTTGGGATTACAGGCGCGTACCACCATGCCTGCTTGCATTTAACTCACTTAAAGGAGGAGGCAGGAGGATCGCTTGAGCCCAGGAGTTTGAGGTTGCTGTGAGCTAGGCTGACGCCACGGCACTCTAGCCCAGGCAACAGAGTGAGACTCTGTCTCAAAAAAAAAAAAAAAAAAGTTATCAAGTTTTTGCACTGTCATTGAAATCCACCATAAATGGTATTATTTTACACGTACAGTACCTCTCAATTCAGATGTTCACTTTTCATCAGACATACTCAATCTGTATTTAGATTGCATGAAATTTATGGTTGAAGAAGTAGATTCACGTTTCCAAGTTATTCTGTACATACTAAAAAATTTTCCAACAACTGAGTCGAGTATATCGGGTGTGTCTATTTTTAAATTTAAGTTAAAATGAAATTTCAAATTCCGTTCCTCGATAACACTCATCACATTCCCAGTGCTCAGTAGCCACATGTGGCCAGTGGCTTCCATATTGGGCGGCACGTTCCCGACGGGGAATGAAGACAGAAATAAGGGACCCAGTTTGAGGCATATGGCTCATTAAAGATGCTCGTCAGATGGAGCACTTCTGACAAAACCTGTATCATCACTGTCTTAGAAAAGCATGGAATTTATCCCATTTCCCACATTCCCTAGACTTGCCAGATTCTTTTACATCTCCTGTCCCTTTGCCTCTAATGCTTGTCCCCTTCTTTTTGCACCCAGAAAATGTCAACTTACCTTTCGAGTCTCCATTCAGATGTCACTTCCATGAAATCCACCCCAGGCCCCTCAGGTCTCGTTCATTGTCCCCAACTCTGTGCTCCTATTTCAGGTTTTCATAGATCTGAAATGTCTCTGAGCTTGAGGACGATATCTTAACTGTCTCTGAGTCCCTGGGACATGTCCCGCTGCCCTATAGGTTCTCAGTCACGGATATTGAGTGAAGACCTTCAGTTTAGCCTAGACCTGGCTTCTCTATCAACACTTTAGTCAGCTACATTTAAAAAGGATATGCTCAGCCTTTGGAATTCAATTTTTGCTTTGTCTATTTGAATATCACTGGACGTAGCCCCTCCAACTAGCAGAGTTCAAGGATGGCTTCTAACTTTCATCCTCCATATATAAAATCTGCCTGGAGCAGGTTTGTATAAATTGTTTCTCTTCTTTAGGCTTGATATCAGTGCATACGGCTACACTAAGTCATACATTCGAAATCAATGTGCGTGTCTTTTTGACTGTTGCCTTTTATGATGACAGACACCAGTGTATAGCAGGTCTTGAATGACAACCACAAGGACTTTTCAAAATGTATTAATATAAGGTATTCATTCCACGGTAACTTACTTGAGCAAGGCGCTGTAAAACAGACTGAGTGAGAGCCCAACAAGACACACCTTCGCTTCCCAGGTGATGAGGATAGATTCCACTGGGTGTTATTAACTTGGGCGCAATCAACTTCATGGTGATGGAGTGACGGATCCTCAGTGTACCCAAATCCACAGTGGTTACATTCTCTAGATGGCAAGAAGCAAAGTGAGGCTCAGATTATCTCAAGCGGGAGGGAGGCAGTTTGGCAACATCTATTAGAATTGTAAGTACACATTTTCTTTGATCCTCCAAATCCCTCTTTTAGGAATTTATTGGATAGAATGTTTGCATAAATACATAAATGTGTGGAAAAGGGTGACCTTTGTATTGTTGGTTGTTATTTTGAAAAGTTGAAATGGTCCTCACATTCATCACTGTCAGATTGGTTAAGTAAAATATGGTGTATCCATACAATGGAATACTATGCAGATGTTGCAAAGAATAATTTATATATATATCCATGATTTATTGCTGAATGAATAAAGCAAATTATGGAACATACCATATTAAAACAAACATGCAAGAATATTATACCAAAACTTTTAATAGTTAGTGGTTATCTTTGGAATATTAAAATGGAGGAAAAGATGGACTTTTGCTTATTTTTAAAAATTTTTTGTTTAGACACAGAGTCTCATTCTGTCACCCAGGCTGGAGGGCAGTGGTGCAATCATAGCTCACTGCAGCCTCCAACTTCTGGGCTGACGCGATCCTCCTGGCTCAGCCTCCCAAGTAGCTGGGACTATAGTCACGCACCACCATGCCCAGTTAATTTTTCTTATTTTTTGTAGAGATGGGTCTTGTTATATTACTGAGGCTAGTCTTGAACTCCTGGCCTCAAGCAATCATCCCTCTTCAGCCTCCCAAAGTGCTGGGATTACAGGTGTGAACCACCACACCTGGCTCTGTACTTTCACTTACACCGACATAAATTTCTTTATTGACATTTGTTAAAGAAGCATGTATCATATTTATAATTTTCAAATTATATTTTTAAATATAGAAAAACATCAGGAAAATAAAGAAACAAGAAAATGTCCCAGCAGCAGAAAAATCCAGGCTTCATATGAAACAGTAATTCCAAGCAATGCTTTGGATGAAGCAGTAGCAGTTCAATGACTTGGCCATCTTATTCTGTCCTCTGAAGCAGAAGCCTTCTGTACCCTGCTTTAGTCTCATGCCCATGCTGCTAACTCATTTTCTCAGATTCGGTTTCCAATGCCTTCTCTCTGGTTCATTTTCAGAATTCCCCAAGATACGGGACCTGAACAGGCTGGCTCGTCACCATTCAATCTGGATTAGTCCTGCTGCGGAGGGTTCTCATACCAGGCCACCTCCTGGGTTGATAGCTCCCTTTTATAGCTCATTGGCTTTGGTAAGGCTGTTTCACAGGACAGTCTCATGTGGCCAAGGTCACAGGGTTACAGGATATGAAGCAAGGTGACATGCACAAAGAACACCCACATCTCAGAGGGAAAATATGGGCAGGGCATACATGTAGCATGACCTAGACCATCTACTATTTTCTCTATTTGATTTTACACATCTAAAAAGAAAGACGGAAAACAGAATCAACATCTCTATAACAGTTGTTTTGTCATTAAGAAATCCAGCCAAGAACCTCTTTTATTTATTTTTTTATTTTTTACCCAAAGTGTACATTGGCATGGACAAGAAGCCCTTTTGAAGATGTCCTTTTCAGTGACATTTTCCAGGCGGGTCAGTTTGTGTTCCCGGACCACCAGTTTGCACCATGCATGCTCGAGATAAACAGTAGAAGCTAGAAGCAACTTTGCTGCACTACTTGACGTTTTCTTTTCACCGAAAGATTAATTGATAGATGAGACAAAACAAAACAGTGCTATTACTTTTGAAATGATGACAAAAGTCACAGTGTTTGTAAAGAAGAAAATGCAGCTAAAATTTTTATAGAATCTGGGATTCCTGTGATGCTGGACTCTTGAAATATCTCAAAGCATAGTCTGGGCACCTATTTTTAAACCTTCAAAGGCAGGTCATTCAACCCCTACAGAAGAAAGGAAAGAAAGCAAAAGAATAGGTACACCCAGAAGTTCTGAAAGGATGAAAATGCCCTTTAATACATTTAATTTAAAAGTAGGTATCTACAGGCCACTAGGAATATTGTTAGTCTTTTCTTGCTGACAGAGGGGCCATCTGTTTTTGAAACCCTATATAAGATGTGCATGCATTTGCAACACTTCCAAGCAAGGTAAGGTCCCCATTTCCTGTGGAAAGTAGGGCCGATATGGAAGGCAACCTATGACATCATTCATTTTTCTGTACCGCAAAGCTGGAAGACCAATTCGCTAAGGGATGTCTGGTTGAGCTGTTGGGTCATGGAAGCTTTATTATTATGCAAAGTATGTACATATCTTTTGTTCTCAGTGTATCCCTCACAGTGTCTAATGTGATATTATGTAGTGAGATTTCAATTTACATTAAGCATCTAGACATTGAACGTCTATCTTGTGCCAAGCACAGTGTTAAGCACTGGAATATCAAACTTAGTAAGATCTATTCCCCAGCCTAAATGTACTCATATCTATTAGGGAAAGCAGCCCTGATAATAACCAACTATAATGCAGTACAATGTGTGTTTATTAGAGATACGCACAGCCTGCCACCTAAATCCAGTTATGGGAAGGATTACTTTATTTCATCTATTCTTTTTTTTTTTGAGACAGAGTGTTGCTTTGTTGCCCTGGCTAGAGTGAGTGCCGTGGCGTCAGCCTAGCTCACAGCAACCTCAAACTCCTGGGCTTAAGCGATCCTACTGCCTCAGCCTCCCGAGTAGCTGGTACTACAGGCATGCGCCACCATGCCTGGCTAATTTTTTCTGCATATATATTTTTAGCTGTCCATATAATTTCTTTCTATTTTTTTAGTAGAGACGGGGTCTCGCTCTTGCTCAGGCTGGTCTCAAACTCCTGACCTTGAGCTATCCACCCGCCTCGGCCTCCCAGAGTGCTAGGATTACAGGCGTGAGCCACCGCGCCCGGCCTATTTCATCTATTCTTTTTTTTTTTTTTTTGAGACAGAGTCTCACTCTGTTGCCCAGGCTAGAGTGAGTGCCGTGGCGTCAGCCTAGCTCACAGCAACCTCAAACTCCTGAGCTCAAGCGATCCTCCTGTCTCAGCCTCCCGAGTAGCTGGGACTACAGGCATGCACCACCATGCCCGGCTAATTTTTTCTCTATATATTTTTTAGCTGTCCATATAATTTCTTTCTATTTTTAGTAGAGATGGGGTCTCGCTCTTGCTCAGGCTGGTCTCGAACTCCTGAGCTCAAACGATCCGCCCACCTCGGCCTCCCAGAGTGCTAGGATTACAGGCGTGAGCCACCGCGCCCGGCCTCATCTATTCTTAAATGCACATGAATGTCTCTGAAATCAGAATGCATCTTACAATAGATGGTGTCTCATAATTATTATTGGCATGTTTTTTCCGTAATATTGCATAAAATAATGGTGCATCTTACAATCAATGATATTTCAATTAAACATGTTGAGTGTATATCAAGGTCACACACATAATAGGGGAGATTCATAAAGAGATTCTTGAGGCTTGGTCTCTGAAGAATGAGCAGGATTTTTGCTAGGTGAAAAAGTAACGTGCTATGGTGGAATCCATTGCCTAGACCCCTATAACCTAAATCCTAACCTCAGAGACTCTGGGCTGTTTTTTGCTGAACAGTGGGAGTGTTGTGAAGACAAATAACAGCTAAGACTTATTTTGTGTATACTGCATGTCTGGCAATGTATTAACTCATTTAACCTTAAAAATAACGCTGGGAAAAATATGCCCTTATTATCCCCATTTTAAAGATGAGGAACCTATAGAGGTTAAATTGTCCATGGTTTCATAGCAAATAAGTTGGTGAATTAAAACGTGGGAGTTTAGCTAGAGCTCTTAATCACTGACATGAACTTTCTAAAATGAGTATTTACAGGAAAGCCTCTCTTTATGAATTGCAATGCATTGCACAAAGGTTACTTATTATTTTATGCAAGGAAGAAGGCATTTCAGGTTAAGGGGACAGGATGAGAAAAGCCACAAGAATTTAAAGCATTAAGGAATTTCTTTTCACTAAAGATTTTGAGGGGGAGGAAGGGTTGAGGCAGGAAGCTAGAAAGTTATATTGATGCCAGATTACAAAATGCAGTATAAAGCATTTGGGATTTCAGACTTCATCTATAGGTCATAGAGAACTGTTAAGCATTGTTGAACTGGGAAGTGACTTGGTCATGCCTGTGATTTAGAAAGATGACGGACAGCAGTGGGGAAGATGGAACAAAACTACAGGCAGGGTGACCACAGGTGTTATAATCTGACTGAGATACGTGCAGAAGTTATAAGTAGTAATTCAAGCTGCAGATGGAGAGGGGGGTGAGATAACCTCTGAGGATTCTTCACATCCTGTGAGTCTATGGTCCAGTACCATCCTGTAACTATAATCTCTTTTCCATATGCCATTCAGGTTCTCAAAGATAACTATTGTGCTTCCCCAAATTAGTTTTCTCTACACTAAAATTCGTAGTTCCGTCAACTATTCTTTATGCATCACGTATTAATTCCACCCATCAGCCTGGTCACTTTCCTATGGATTCTGCACTAGTCGTTGTTCCTGTTAGCACATGGAGCCCAGAGTTTGAAACATGTGCCAGATGGAGTCTAACTATTGCAGAGCAAATATGAGGACTACCTGCCCTTATTTTGTTCCCTAATTGTCTTATTAATTTCATTCAGTAGCTATAGCATATTATTGGCCTCATATTGAGGTTCTTATCCACTAAAATACAAAGCTGGCTTTCCTTCTCCTTCCCTCCCTCCTTCCCTTCTTTTCTCTTTTTCTTCCTTCTTTTCACACTTCAAGCCTTAATGCCCATATTTTCTCATAAATTGATTATGGAAGCTTATGTTTAGGATTTAACATTCATCCCTGTTAAATTTCATTGCTTTAGACTTGGCCTATCATATTTGCCTATTATAATTTTTTAATCTTAAATTTCTTGTTTGCTATAATTATTGTGGCTTGAAACTTTGTGACAGCTAGAAGATACGATCAGCACAATACAAATATCCTTATTCATTCATTCATGTATTCAATAGGTATTTATAAATCCTGCCATATTATGGTCGCTGCTCTGGTCCCAAGCATTAATAAAACGGTGACCAGCACAGGGCCAAGAACAGAGCCCTATTGCACTTACTCCCGGAAATACTTTGGCTGCTAATCAACACTTTGGAGAATGTGGTTATTGTTTCCATTATCACTTCACCTGAATCTATTTTCACCTAGCATCCTTGACTCCATTTTGTTTAGGAATGTGTCTTCAGGCTTTTGGCACATGCCTTGATAAAATGAGACCCGCATTGTCAAGCATCCCACCTTTTTCTAGACTAGGAGATTCCGTGTTTCAGATATCACTGTGGGCCGTGGCGTGGGTCACTCGAGTTGGGTGTGTGTCCCAGCTCTGCTCGGATTGCTCTGAGCCTCTGGCTTCAGAACAACCTTCCTTATTCTCAGAGCTTCAGTTCCCTCCTCTGCAAGAGGGCAGCAAACCCAAGCTTGCAAGGTTGTTATAAGGATTAGATCTAATTATATTTAACTTATTCAGTACATGCTACTTTTTGAATTTGCACATGAAAAAATATTGGGAAGAGTAGGATTTCCAGTTAGGGGAACTTAGATATTTTTTCAAATCCTATATAAATTCATGAGAGTTTTACTTCCGGGATTGACAACTCAGAGAAAAAGTATATGCAAAAATGATTATCAAATAATTTTTCAAATATTTTATTATTTTTAACTTCAATGAAACTAGTTTTCTACTTATTTAAAATACACAATATGGTCATTGTAGTTATTTCCTTCATAATCTGTAGTGCAATTTACTGTCATTATTGTATTAATATGCAATAGAAGATTTTCCCAAGGCTCAGAGAAAATGAGCAGATTTTATTTTCTCTGGGCTTCATATGTAAAATAAGGACTTTGTGTAGGATTCCAGAATGATTATATGCTATGCCATTTTTCTAGTTATTTTAAAAGGAAGGTAACCAGACACTACTCAAAGAATTTAAATATTTGCATGTGGTTTTTAAAAAGTAGAGAGAAAAAACCCTGATAGCTGTATCTAGAGGGGACTGTTAGATAAGTGTGGGCAAGGGAGGGAGACTGTCTTTTCACTATATAGCCTTTGTACCTTTTGAGTCTTGTATTATGTGCATATATTACTGATTCAAAAAATAGTTAATCCTTTTTAAGTAGTGGAAAAAGAATTTTAAATAACACTATCCTTTTCACTGAGAGCTTCTTTTTATAAAATCTCAAAGCCTTGAATACAAAGAAGGCAAACTAGATTCCCTGAGCAGTCCCATTCAAGGTTGATAGTATATGAGTTAAACCAGTTAAATGAACCACATGAAAATAGATTTACTTCATAACAATTTCTAAACTCTGCCTGCTGGGCATTCAAATGAAAACTAAATTGTTTCTACAAAGGTGTCCAACTCATTGCAAAAACTTTACTGAGAACAGCAAATTTTTAAACACGAACACTTTTAAAGTACAATCAACTGGATAGTAAGCTAGATGTAGACATTAAAATATAAAAATCTACTTTTAAAAATATTCTGGGCAACTGTGTAACTTTTGTGATTGTATATTTGATTGTTGTTAACAAAATTATATCATATGAACAATCAACAATTAACATAAATCCTGGCTGCCTATTTAAGGCAAATAAAACAAGATTGTGCACAAGACAGAGATATTAAAAGTAACCATTTCTGAGGACTTCTTAGATTATTTAGTCTTATGATATAAAACAAGAGTCCTTCAGTTTGTAAAATTTCATGCAAATACTTATTTAGAAAATGCTTAAGTCTTGAGCTATTACACGACATCACAGCAATTTTCATTGTCTCAGCAGCTGCTATGGAGCAGACACTAACACAGAGATTGTATTAGGTGATTTGGGAAATGCCAGAAAACTTAAAGCCAAAATCTTTGCCTTGAGGAGTGAATAAATACCCGAGCAGACAATAACTGCTTGAGAAAGTCCATAAGAACCTGCAAAGTACCAGAACCAGAGATTTGAATTACTTTCTGCAAATATTTCTTAAGTATAGTGAATAGACACGGATTATCAGCAGACACTTAATGGAAAACGACTTAATGATTTTTTTCACTTTGCTCACATACCCAGAAGAAAATGGTTTTTTCTTGTAGTATCCATATAAAACAATTTTCTTTTATGAGATTTGATGCTAAGCAAACATAGTTGGGCCCCCCGCCCCACACACAACTTACCTGGGCCGGGGTGCGGTGGCTCACGCCTGTAATCCTAGCACTCTGGGAGGCCGAGGCGGGTGGATCGCTTGAGGTCAGGAGTTAGAGACCAGCCTAAGCAAGAGCGAGACCCCCGTCTCTACTAAAAATAGAAAGAAAATATCTGGCCAACTAAAAATATATATAGAAAAAATTAGCCGGGCATGGTGGCGCATGCCTGTAGTCCCAGCTACTCGGGAGGCTGAGGCAGGAGGATCGCTTGAGCCCAGGAGTTTGAGGTTGCTGTGAGCTAGGCTGACGCCACGGCACTCACTTTAGCGTGGGCAACAGAGTGAGACTCTGTCTCAAAAAAAAAAACAACAACAAAAACCAACTTACCTGTTGTAATGCTATATAATACCTCCTTTCTGAAGTTCCTGACACAATAGTGAGTGCTCAGCAAATATCAGACCTCTTCCTCCTTCCTCACCAACTGCAGGAACCAAGGTTTCCTAACCCCTGCCCTGAAACTGAAGAAACTGTATCAGTGTCTCCCAATGTGACAGTTCAGTAGCAGACATTAGAGAAGGCCATACTTAAAGAGCCACTTGAGTAGGAGGTGGACCAAATCTGTTCTTTATTTTGGCATTCAGGGAAAACTCAAAGTCATAAGGCATAATAACCTCAGACCACCCAGAAAAGCTCCCTGGGCCCTTGATCCAGAAAGCAACCAGTTGGTCTCCCAAGCATTGCAAGGATTCTGCCATCATCACAAGTGGTTTTAACCCAGGTCCAGCTGGATATAGATGTAAGAGCCGAGGACTTCCCCTGCAGGTGTATGCGGAGGTGCTTCTTTATAAGCTGTGTTGAGATTAAACAGCAACACACCTGTTCAAAGCTAATATTCTGTTAAACAACAACCAGAGATCACTCATGAGTGTCCAGCAGATGTCTGAGGACTCCCAGGGGCAAAAGGCCCCAACTGAAAGGCCTGGCAGTTGTTCAAATGCCACATTGGGTTACTGCAGCAGCTTCCAGCCACTCACATGGAAGCAGCCCGAGTCAGAGCATTCTAGGAGCAGTGAAGTGATCCTTTAACTAACATGCATCTTCCAGACTCTTTGGAAAAATTTTTTTTTTCCAGGACATGAAAAAACTCAGAATAATAAAAAATAACAGTAACTACCTTTTACTGTGGGCATCTTGCACCAGACACTGTACAAGTGCCTAATATGCTACATCAACTAACTTAATATTTCTTCATAACAATCTGCAAGGAGGTATTATTGTTGTCATTTTGCAAATGAAAAAACTGAGACTCAGAGAGGTTAGGTAATTTGCTCAAGTTCACATAGCGAACAAGTGGCAAACAAAGGATTTGAATTGAGGACTGATTGACATGAATACCCATGATCTTTGCACTCAGCACAACAGCTTTATCTGTAGGGTGATAATGTGCTTGGTAAGGCAAGAAATCTTTACTGACACAGGATTTTTTTGAGAATTAACTAAGAAAACACACATAAGCACACGGCCTGTTGCAGTAGGAACTCAGCAAATATTTATTTTTTTAAATCATTATTTTACATCCTGGAACATGTGCAGTAGAGTGGGACGGGCACACAGTGGTTTTCTACAGTGTTTTTAGTGGGTTCTAGGGACAACTATTATATATTTAAAAATAGCAACACTCACATGGTTCCATAGTAAATCAGTTGGCCAAGTTAAAAATAGATTCTAAACATAGCAAGAGCAGAAACCCAATCTAAGATACCAAGTCATGGAAAGCAATGACAGTGGTTGCAACAGAAAAAGAAGAGCGTTCATAAACTGATCGTGCATTTGGATAAAATTATCCACCTCCATTTCAGGTTCACTCTATTCCTTCTCTACAGCAGAAAACACACATAGGCATGTATCCAGGCACGTAGGTATGCAAATAAACAAACTGAGATGACATATTCCTATTTGTCTGCAATAACATCATTTACAAACCTATTAATTTTGAGGCTTTGGTACTTATTAACACATAGTAGATACACTACAACAATATGCAGTTCCTTAAAGTCTTTAGGTGGAATATTTGGGGTGCAGATGAACACATGGCTAGACAGGTGGATAACTAGAAAGGATGGGGGACCCAGCTACATTCATAACTACTCCCTCTGTGCTCTGTAAACATACAGTGGCAGCCTTAGAAAGTTGGGTGAACACTCTGTCATTTGAAACCCCCAGTATGCAAGATAAAAACTCCACTCACGGTGCCAAGGACACTTTCCCCAGAGTCACAAGTGGTTCTCAGGAGAAGGCGTGGAGCTGAGGTTCTCCTTTCGTCTCCTACTTTTAAAATGCTGTTTGGAGCACACATTTACTTTTCTCTCAGTTGCCAGGGTGCTTCAGCTGTGGGCAGGATTATTTAGGGAGGAAGCCACGAGATGTGTATCCTTAAATCACATAATCTAATTCCATGTACATCAAGAAGGGAATGACAGATGAGTGTGTACTGTAACTTGAAGTAATGCCATATCACAACGAACAAACCTTTCCATAAAAATACAAATAGGAAAGCACATACATTTGAGGAATAAATTTTTTGGGTACCATATAAAGAATGTTTTAAAAAAAACTACAGTGCTCACTTCAGTAGCACATATTGTTCCATATAAAATTGGAATGAAGCTGGGTGTGGTGGCTCATGCCTGTAATCCTAGCACTTTGGGGGGCCAAGGTGGGAAGATTGCTTGAGGCTAGGAGTTTGAGACCAGCCTGGGCAACATACCAAGACCCTATCTCTACAAAAAAAAAGAAAAAAAAAGAAAGAAAGAAAAAAGATGGCCAGGTACAGTAGCTCATGCCTGTAATCCCAGCACTTTGGGAGGCTAAGGAGGGAGGATCTCTTGAGCCCAAGAGTTTGAGACTGCAGTGAGCTGTGATGATGCCACTGCACTTGAGCACAGGCAACAGAGTGAGATCCTGTCTCACATAAATAAATAAAATTTAAAAATAAATTAGCCGGACGTGGTGGTGTAAAAACAAATGTGGTTGGGCGTGTGGCTCATGCCTGTAATCCCAGCCATTTGGGAGGCCATGGTGGGAGGATCACTTGAGGCCAGGAGCTTGAAACCAGCCTGAGCAACATAGGGAGACTCTATCTCTTAAAAAAAATTATAAAATAAAAGAATGTGGTTACACTAATGCAAGATGTTAATAATAGGGGAAACTGGGAGGTGCTGAAAGGAGGTATATGGGAATTCTACTTGCTTAATCTTTCTGTAAACATAAAACTTCTCTAAAAAATAAAGTCCAATAGTAAAAACAAAGAAAGGTATTGAGACATAGTACTGTTTAAAAATTGCATTATATCTATCTGAGATCTCTCTCATTCACTCTATTTTAGCCATAGTGTTTTGCTAGGGGTTATTAAGAAGCATTAAAGGCCAGGACAGCTCAAGGTTGGAAAGTTTGGCACATTTATGATTTTGTGCAGAGATGAGATTACAAGAGACTTGGAGGGCGTATAGGTGTATAAGCCCTGGATAGGAAATAAAATTTGTCTTTAACATTATCAAGATAATGATTCTATTTTACATATTTTGATCTTCAAATTCTATTAGAGCCTCAAATTCTATTTGATCCTCAAATTCTGTCACTTATTAGGTAAGTGATAATTATGGAAAAGATCACAGTTATCATCCTAAGCTTTCAAAGCATAAATATCAAGTGGTAAAAATATTATACCCATTTTAAAGAAATGAAGGTATATAGGTCTAACATTCCTAAATGATGCCAAAGCAAAAATAGAAATAAAATCCAGGATTCTAGAGTCTTGGCTTTGCAATCATGCTGTTCATTGTTAAAGTGATCATTTAAAAAAATAACTAATATGAAGTAGGACACGGTCATGGTATTTTGGGCACTCACATTTTAAAGAGAAGGGCATTAGGAAGAATATATATGAGCCTTAATTCTGTATAGGCATAGTTATTTATGATTCAGTGAAGGTTTGGTCCTTATTGTCATTGATTTTAAAAGTATTTATTAAATTTTGGGTTGCACCTTTTTTTAAAAATTGTATTGCCCTGATCATACAACAACATGAAAAACATTGTATGATCAAGATAAATACGATAACTAGTCCTAAATTTAGTCTGAAATAAGCCATAACTAGTACTAAGTTTCTAGTTAATATTCTACTTAGTTAAAGGCCTATGAATTCAAAGGCCTTCAGACCCACTTAAGGCACTGAAATAAAACAACCTAGTGAAAAAAACTAGTCAAATTGCTTAAATCCCTTGCTCTTTACAAATGAGGTATAACTCACCACATGTCTTCTGGGAAAGATACCATTTGTCTATTTTAGTGACATACCTCTATGGAGTTCTGGATTGCCAGTTTTGGTTTTTTCACAAATTGTTGATACAAACCATTGCTGGCCCTGCCGTGGCCACGGTGAGGGTACAGTAGACATTGTATGCCATTTGAAGGACAAGGCAGCTTTGGTGGGTGAGTATTTCAGTTTGTGGGTCTTTGATTTGGCAAACTTTGGGACAAAAAGGGATGGTTGACAAAAACCAAAACAAAACACAAACCGCTAGCTTAAAACTACCAGCTCTAAAAGTATCTCAGCAAACACAGAGCCGCTATCCTGTTTGTGTTTGTCCTGTTGTACCTAACAGACTGCCCGGCACTTAGTAGGTGCACCATAAAAATTTCCTGAATGCTGAGTGGTTCTTCTAAGAATGGAGACAGAGGCTGAAATGAACAAGAGCCTCCCAGGAGTTTGTGGCTGCCTTGCTTTTATTACTTGGTGAGGAAGGATTACAAATATGTAAGGAGAAATGAGAAGGACTAGAGAATTAGGTAAACCCTTCACCAGTTTACCGGTTTTGCATTGGCTTCCTCCCCACCCCCATGCCCCGAGCACAACTCACTTTTCCCTTCCCATCCAAGCCTTCCTAAAAATAACTTCTTTTTCTAACCTCTCCCTCCTGTCACCACTATTCATTTCCAATCTCACACCTTCCCCTACTTCCTTGAAAATATAGCTGACCTGAAAAAAAAATAAAGGCAGCGGGGGTGGGAGGTGGGAGAATATAAAGAAAAGCCCAGGAAAACCTTGAAGATTTTTCACCTTTGTATGTTTTTATTGCTCAGTGACACGCTCTGTTGGCGATGGGGTTGCAGAGTCTTGTTCTAGAGCAGTGACTCGGTAATGTGGAGCTTTATCAAGGAGTTAGCTGCCAATTCACAAGAATGTTTAGTCTCAACTGTTTGTTATTCTTAGGCGTTTTATTAAGTGGAAGTGGCCATGATCACAGGCCAGGCCTACACAGTCGAGGTCAGGCACAGCATTGAGTCATTTTCTGATCAATTTAGAAGCTGAAAATGGTATTGGAATCGTCTATAATATAAAATATAGTCCAATTTCACTTTTTAGTATCTATCTGCTTATTGATTATATACAGTAATTTAAAAATGCATATACTGAATACATGTCTCTATAACTATTTATTTATTCATCCCCGGGCTATGTTTACTTTGTCCTGTAAGAGCTCCGTGGTCCACCATTCATCTGTGTGAACTCTGGGAAGGAAAATTAATCACGGAGGAGACACACGTGCCACATGCTAGGCACCCTCCCTTATCATCTCAGAGAGAGTCAGGAACTTTCTGAATCAGGGACCAGGTCTGCAAAAATTTTCTAAGAGTCCATAACCTTTATAACATTTCTATTTGCTAATTTTATTATTCCAACTCTTTCTCCATAGATCAGCAGTAAAACTCTTCAGATTTTAAAAATGCCTACCTGGTTGCCTTCAAGGGTAGCAGAGAAAGTGGGTGCTAGGAAGGGAGTGATCCAGCCCCCTTCTCAGCACCCCTCGTCATCCCATTGGATGGTCAATGCCTCCTTCTAGAGGGTAGAGAGCAGGCCAAGTCTCTGGGCCTTGATATAGGGAGAAAAAGTAAAACCCAGTAAGGTTCTGTGGGAGAATCTCAGGAGAGGCTTTTGGAGCTGAGCAATAGAGGGGTTTCTCCTCTCAGACAAGCAATTTTAGGATCTTAACTCTTGGTTTCCTCATCTTTAACATGAGAATGTTAGTATATTTCTTTTAGGGCTATTGCGATGATTGTGTGAGATAATCCATGTAAAATGCTTGGCATATTTCCTAGAACATAGTAAATGCTCCAAATATTACCACTATTGGTCCTAGAGTCATTAGAGGGTCACCTGGACATAGTCCAGAGAAATTAAATCAGGCTGCAAGTCAAGGGAGAACCACAGATGACCTCCATGTCCAAAATGGTGACTCATGTCTTTATCTCCATCTTCCAGATGGGGAAACTGAAGTTACAGAGAAGAAGTAACACGTCCAAAGTCATATAGCTAATGACTAGTGGACTGAGAGTCAACCCTGAGTCTCTTCACCTCCTAAGATCATTTACTTGTTCTTCCGTACAGCATCATCTCCTGATGTAAATGTTAACATAAATGAAACCTAATTTCCAAGATTTATTTTTGGAGCTGGAACCAACAAAACATGCTAAAGTCAATTAACAGCATAATTTTACACTTCTCTTGTATTTTCCATTTGAGGGGGAAGAGGTGGGGTGAGCAATCATGAACATTTACTGAATCGTTGGATCAGCTGCCATCCTTCACCTAGGAGGTCTTATTTTTAATGAATCAAGAACAGAGACTTAGGCCGGGCGCGGTGGCTCACGCCTGTAATCCTAGCACTCTGGGAGGCCGAGGCGGGAGGATCGCTCAAGGTCAGGAGTTCGAGACCAGCCTGAGCAAGAGCGAGACCCCATCTCTACTAAAAATAGAAAGAAATTATATGGACAGCTAAAAATATATATAAAAAAAAATTAGCCGGACATGGTGGTGCATGCCTGTGGTCCCAGCTACTTGGGAGGCTGAGGCAGGAGGATCGCTTGAGCCCAGGTGTTTGAGGTTGCTGTGAGCTAGGCTGATGCTACGGCACTCTAGCCTGGGCAACAGAGTGAGACTCTGTCTCAAAAAAAAAAAAAAAATAAAAAGAACAGAGACTTAGCAAAAGTTGCTCAGCAATGAGTGTCCCTGAAAAGTGCTGCTGAGGACAGGAAGTGTTTAATGAATCAAATAGCGACTTGCTGTGTCAATGTGTGTTTTAAAGAGAAACAGAAAGAAACATGTGCTTTTGAGAGAAATAGGGCTGGGGTGTGATTTTTCCAAACGCTTTAAGAGCTGTGGTTTCATGTAAGAGTCACTTGCAAGCTGCCCACGAGTGCTGCTGTCTGGCGTCCTGCAACGGGTCTCCCTGGACAGCCCGAAGGAGCTCTGGCATTCAACATGCTCTTGCCCAGGGCCAAGAATTTAACACAATTCTCCCTTCCGACTCAGAGGCCTGAGACCACAAACTGCAGAAAGGCGGGAAGGAAAGAGAAGTGAGAAGGCAGGAGGGTAAGTTTCGCCTCCTCTCCTGCCATCCAAGAGCCAGCATCTGGCCGGGCATTTAGTTTAACTCTTTGTCAGACAAGCCATTATCTGGTTTCTTTAAAGCCTCTAAGAGTCTCTGCCAGATGCTTTGGTTGATGTTTTGAAGTAGTGAAAAAGAAAAAAAAAAAAAAAAAAAAGGTAAAGAGGGAGGTGACTAATTCTGCAGAGAATTTTTGCCCTTAACATTCTTTGATAAACATTCAGGTTACTGCAAGGGTCTAACGATGATATGTTATAGTTAGAAGGAAGCAGTAAAGCACAGTGACTGCAATCAGAACTATGCTAGAGTCCTAGCCAGTTCTCTTGCTGGCTGGGAGACCTTAGCAAGCCATTTGTGTGAAGATGTTTTTTTCATCTGTAAAACAGGAATACTAGTATCAACCTCATAAGGCTTAAAAGAGATAATGTATACAAAGTACCTCATGTAGCTTAATAAAGAAGAGCTATTTTATTATCACAACTGTAATGAAAGCATATCCCTTATTCTGCTGTATTCTAATAAGGTTTTCCTTTTAAGATCACAGGGTCAGGCCACTCATCTACGGGAGGAGTGGTGTCTTCCTGGAAGGGCTGGACATTCTGTGTTGATCACCCAGGGAAAGGATGTACCCTCAGGAAATGAATTAGACCAGAGAAGTAACTGCCTCCCTCTCACTGTCCTGAGTCAAGAGATTGAGGAATCTAGCTACACCTCAAGGCCTCTCCTACTTGGTAAGGTTTAAAAATGACAAGGTGGAAACCACAAACAGAAGATGATAAACTATGTCATTGGCCCTAAGTTTGCTAAATATCCATGACTGGGATCAAAAATAATTTTCTGATTCTGAATTTTTGAAAATCACTGTGAGATTCGTAAGCGACAAAATGCCTTAGCAGCATACGATATTACAGGTTACTCAAGCTATAGCTCAGAAACAAAATATATTCTAAGGAAAAAAAATGGTTGTAGTTAGTTTGCTAGGGTCCAAAGCAAGCTAACAATATTTAAAAAGAGTTAAAGTGCAACGTAATAATCAGCAGTCAAGTTGCCACAACCAAAGAGAATTGAAAGTCAAGTCAGATAGCATAATGCAGATGATTCACTCATTGGTATCATGGGCCTCTATTTTGTTATTTGGATAATCATTTTCACCTTGTGGAAAGTTTTCCAGGATAATTATACACATTTATGTCTAATCAGTGAATTAGGCAGTTGAAAAGTATGAATAAGCACCTAGTATGTGCCCCAATTAGGCTAGGTACTATAGGTGTAGAAAAAAGAGTATATCAAAGTGAAGGCTCCTACCTATCCTCAAACCAAGGGTAGGTGGGTGCGTTAATTAACGTGTTAAATATTTTTTTTCTTTTACTCACTCAAACCTAGAGAAACACTACCTAGAGTAGTGGTTTAAATGTGCTGTAGTAGTTCAGAGAAATAGAGATTAATGTGGTTTGAAATAATTTAAGTAATAGAAAGCTTTGCTGAATAAAGTTAGTAAAAAAATAAATAAATAAAAATATGGGGGAGGTTCCAGAGAAATCTGTTCAATTCTTAAAATAATAATTCAGTTTTTATTTATAAATGTTTATGTAAGAATTTCATGTTATTAGCATGAACTACTGATACTTTTATTGACATGAAAATATAATGTAAAAGGAAAATGTCTTGCTTGCAATAAATCTGAATATGGGTCTTTTAAAAAGTGTCATCAGGAAGACTAACCTCTTGTCTTAGCTTTTTTCATTTTTTTCATGTCCCTGGAGTCATATTAATTTTTAAGATATATATTATTTCAGACAGAAAAATTTTTCTAGGCACTGGGAATATATGGATGAAGAAAGCAGATCTTAATAAAATGAAGTCCTTAAAGCTTGGCAGGTGGAAACAAGTAAATGAACAAAGTCTTTGCCAATCAATAGAGAGGCTGTAAGAGTTATGGGGCCACAGAAGAAGAGGCCGAGAGGGAAAGCTTCAGGGTTTCCTGCAGGACAACCAGGAGGGGACAAATGTGTGTCTGTGGGAGGGTCAACGTTGGGACAAGGAGAGAGGAGGGAAAGGCATTCCAGAAAAAGGAAACTGAACAGTATATGAAAAGCCATAGTGAGTGAATAGTAAGTCTGAGAGCAGAGGTTTCCTACACTTATTTCAAAGTCCTTCATTATCTATACGGAGAGGGGAGGTCTGTAAAAAGAAGTAACTAGACCATATTGACTATGAAATTTAGATGAATGCTAATGATTACTTTTCTGTTATCTTTGGGTGTTAAGATTCACTGTACGCAATGTATTCATTTTATATAAGTAGCTATCTTCTAACATGAGTCATTTTGTGAGAGTTCAGTTGTTTACATTATTTCAAATAGAATGCTGGACACATCACCAAATAAACTTCTATATAAAGAATACTTTTTTTTTTTTAATAAAGAGGAATATGTAGTCACTTTGCTTTAGGGTCTCCTGAGAGATTATAGTACCATAATTAATAAAAGCAGCATTAAAAACACTGCTAATAAAGTCATTAAAGACTAATACCTTGTGTTTCGAAAGCCTCTTAAAATTTAGTTGACAGTTTATAAATTGCTTTCACATAACATCAAGTCGTTTCATTAGTACACATGGGCACTAAAATGTCATTTAAGATTAGTTTTAAAAACACTCGTTTGAACCACATTAGGCATTAGTCAAAGCTCTTCAAAAAGAAAATATTCCAGTACAGTAAACTTGTCCTTAAAATAAAACAAAAATTTAACATCATACTATAGCTGCAGTTTCAGGAATGGATTTAAAACTTGCAATGCAACTTTGGCGGGAGGTCACGTCAAATCTCACAACGAAGAACATTTTAATATACATAAAACTGAGCACAACGTGGACACGTTTTTGTTGCTATGAGAACCTTTTATTTGGTATTAGAAATTTCAGCCTTGACGACGCAATGTTTGCGCCTATTTGGCACATGTTTTTCTCCGGCTAGTCCTCCCCTTTAGTAATAATAGTCGAGTGGCTCTGGTTTCCTCTTGCACCCGGCCTAGTTTTTCCGTTTTAACTGCAGTTGTCCTGGGCGGTGCTGTCGCTTTCTCCGGGGGAGGGCGGCGAGGGCTGGCCGGGAGCAAAGCGGGAGGGGAGGGCAGGGCAGGGCCGGGGCGGGCGCCGCCTCTCTGCCGCAGCCCGGGCCGCTGCCCCGCGCGAGGCGGGCTGCGACGGGGACCGGGAAGGGGCCGGCTCCATCCCCCACCCGGGAGCTGAGCTCTTCTCGTAGCTCCCCGGCTGCTTTTAAAAAATCTGCAGTTTAAAACAAAAATCCAGCAACGCCACGTCGTACAAACAGGATGGGGGGGGGGGTGAGGGCTGCGTGTGTGCTGTCCCCAGATGGATCAGAAATACGGGAAAGGAGGGGCTGGGAACCCGACTATTTTAGTGATTCTCCCAGGCCCCGAGAAATCCCGGCTCCGGCCTCGGTTCCGGGGGGAAAGGGCCGGCAGCGGCGGCAGGAGGGGGCAGGACGCGGCGGGAAGCGGGGACGGGGCGCGCGCTCGGAGCCTCCCCCCGCACCCCCAGGGGTCTTCCTCCCTGGGATTCCGAGCAGCCCCCTCCTCCAGGCCAGGCCGCTCGCTGGGGCCCGAGCGGGCGAGGACGCGCGAGCGAGGTTAACGTTAGGCATCTCCCGGGCGACGGGCGCCGCAGCAAGATGGCGGAAGAGAGAGCGAGGGAAGGTGAGGCAGGAGCGCCCGCCCCGCCGCCCGCCGCGACCCCAGCTGCGCCGGGGAAGCGCCGGGTGGGCCGGGTCGCCCTCCATCTTGAGCCCCCGCCGCAGGGGGAGGGTTGGCCGAGGCGGGGCCCACCCCGCAGGGGAGGCCGCCCTGTCCCCCGTCCCCGCAGCCCCGCCTCTCTCTCCCCGCCCCCTCCCCCCGCATCCTCCTCCCCGCGTCGGCTCCCGCTCGGGCTGCGGCGGAGGCGCCGGCAGGGGGGGCTGATAATGGCGTCCTTGTTCTGGGTCCCAGGGGAGTGGCCGCCGCCCACACACCCTCGCCCGGGGGCTGGGTGCCGCCGGCGCCACGCGGGCAGCTGTCCAGGCTGTGGGCCCCGGGGGGCGGCCGGGGTGAGGACGAGTTCTGGCCGCCAGAGTCTGGCGGGTCTTCTCCGGTCGCGCCCAAGCCCCGCCCGGGCCCACCCTGACGGCGTCGGCGGCCACCATTTTGCCTCAGTGGGGACGCGGGAGGACGGCCTTGAGGTCGCCGTCGCTCCCCCCGCGCCTCTCAGGCCTCCGAAATTCCTGCGCGGCTGCCGTCCCGCGCCCCACAGTCTGTCTGGTGTCTTGTCTTTATTATTAAAAATTTTTAATAAAGACAAAAAGGCAAAAACCGGGAGGAGACGTGTCGAACCGCCGTGCGCCGGCGAGGCCTCTCCCTTGGTCCCCGCGGGTCGCCGCCCGCAGAGGGGGGACTGCGCTGCGAGGCTTAAGGTCGCCGGATCCGAAGGACTGAATTGTTGCCGGCGCGGAGATGCGAAAACCTGATTATCCACTTTTATTTACGTACGATTTAAAACCCGATCCGGGGTTACCATCCGCTCAGTTACTCAAAAATAAGTGTTTGTGTTTGGTAATTGGCACAGTCCCCGCAAAAACAAAACAAGCCATGAAACAGTAAAGGTGAACATCTTAGAAAGAAAAATAATATTCCTCCTTTGTTTTCTTTCTGGAGTGCTCAAAACACCCTACGAGCATACCTTTTTTCTCAGCATGGGACAAAGTGTAGTCAGGTTAACAGCTAATATTTACGAGGGAAGAAAACAACTCTGAGATGTTTAGTCACTCATTAAGGTGATAGGAAAATCAGTGGGGAAACACATGAAACTGCGCCAGCTATCTGCCTACTGATAACAGAAATACTATTTTAACATAGTAATACTCACCTGAGAAGCCAGTATTATTTTACAGGTGTTACCTTTACTGAGATACCTTTATAATTTTTTGGTGCTATTTTAAAAGTAGAAGGCACCTACTAAGAAAAGATTAATTTTAAAACTTCCCCAGAAAACTGTGACTTTTATTAAATTCATATTTATTTACAAGAAAAAGGAAAATCATTAGGAGATTAACAATTATGCACTTAAAAAAAAAAGATTTGGTTAGGTCAACGTGCGAAAAAATGCACTGGAGTTTGGTGCAAACACAATCTCTTTATTTTTTTAAAAAGTAGATTGAGAGCTTTCCTGATTTTTCAGCTTCTGAAAAATACTTTTCAATTTAAAATACGTTAGTTCAGGGGAAGGTACAGTTGTGTCTGTAATCGAAGAAGTACTGACTGTTAGAAGCTGGATGGCATTCATTCAGTTGACGTATATTTAATGCCTGTCATATGGACGGTATTCTGTTTAGAACTTTGGAAGCTCCAAAGATGGAAAAGACATTGTCTTTGCTCCCAAGAAAGGCGAGATCAGTAAGAGAAATAAGACCTAGACAAATGGGAGGGAACAGTTAACTGGGCTGAGAAGCCTTTGTGCCAGGCATTGTGCTAGATGTGTTACAGACCCTTGTGGTCTGTGGACAGCAGCCTGAACATCACTGGGGGCTTATCAGAAGGGAATCTCAGATCCTGCCCTACTGAATCAGAGAGTCCTCATTTTGACATATCTGTCAGTGATCCTTATGTACATTAAAGTTTGAGGATGTTACGTGGTATATCTTATTTATTTTTAACAGTTTTATGAATTAACTATAAATGAAGTTTAAAGGGCATGATGAAATTAAAGGTGTTTAGTCAGAGGATAAATTAAATACTTTGGTGATAAGATTTTTGTGTGGACATCTTCCATTTCTGTATTTGATTCTTAGCTCTGAAGTTTCACAAATTACATCTAAGCGTTAATCAGAATTGATCAATACCTGGGTGCAGTGGCTTCACACCTGTAATCCCATCACTCTGAGAGGCTGAGGAGGGAGGATCACTTGAGGTCAGGAGTTTGAGACCAGCCTGAGCAAGAGTGAGATGCCATCTCGGCATCTCTACAAAAAAAAAAAAAAAAAAAAAAAGGATTTAAGTTTTGAGATTCACTCAAGCTAACTATAAAATCATGAAAGACTGATGTACAAACCTGAATGATTTATTAATTTAAATAGGAGTATGTTGATACATTGACTAGAAAGCTGATTTTGGCAATGTAATATACTGTTTTCTGAGTATTAAGCTTTGGGGGAATATTAATTTATATTTCAGAAGTTGCTTTTTAAGCATGGAGTCACACAGAAGAAAAGATAGTTTTGAAGACTATGTCCATTACTCTGTAAAGTCCAAAAGGGCAGGGACCATTTCTGATCTGCTATACCGAGTGTCTTGCAAAGTGTTTAGCACATGGTACTAAATAAATATTTGTCAAATTCAGAACATTTTGAATTAATCAAAGACAGTTTATGTTTTAACCAAAGCATTTCTAGCTATTTCCCCAAAATCTATTCTATACCTAAAAGTACACAAAACTAGTTTTAGGTCTTTTTTTCCCTTTACAGGTAAATTATATGTTTCTATTTCATCTGGCACAACAAAACATTTTTTCACAATGCCAAGGTATTGACTGGCATGTCTTTAAAAAACAATAACTACAAAAATCTCTTTGTATGAATACACATATGTTTTAAATAGTTCATCTTAACACTAAGTTGTAAAGAAGGGATAAGTTTCTGGGTAGCCATCATATCCAGCTTCTCTCTAACATTTAGGGATTAACTTTGATACGAATATTGGTAAGAAAAATTAACTAAATCTATTAGAGGGGCCATCATACTCTGTTTACAAAACTTTTCCATAAGATTATGTACATTGAAGTTGTTACTTGTAGCATTTTTGTGCTTAGAGCCATCCAGGCTGGAGTGTAGTGGCATGATCATAGCTCACTGCAGTGTGAGCCACCGCACTGGGACCGAATAAAGTTGTTTTTAAAGATCACTTAATTTTTTTTTTTTTTAACTGAAAGAAGAATGCTTGAAATGGGATAGGAAAAATTATTTTGGGGGTTTTATCATTTCTCCAAAGTTTCCTCACCCAGAACATTTTTTGGTTTTTTTTCTTTCTTTTCCGTTTTGTTTGTTTAAATGGAAAATCGATGCAGTTATTGACTCTTTAGATCCTTAAATCTTATTGTTTCTGTCTCCTAGAAGATTTTATATAGGACTGGGAAGATCTTCTTTTGTAATTAGAATCACATCTAGGAAACAAACTGCTTAGGTATAAAATTCTAACTTTTGGCAGGCAAATGAGCTTTGGAAAGTATGTCAACTTTTTTAGTAAACTGCAGATATTCAAAGCCACTCTAGGATTTACTATTTTTGTTTCTATTAAAATATTCTTTGGTACTTTGCATGCATTGTTTTGTTTGGGGAGACAGTGGTTGAGCTCTGTCCCCAAGGCTGGAGTGCAATGGCACCATCATAGTACACTGCAACCACGAACTTCTCAAACTCCTCTGCTCAAGTGAGCATCTGACCTCACCCTCCCGAGTAGCTAGGACTTCAGGTATGTGCCACCACACCCAGCAGTTTTTTTTTTAGAGACGGGGTCTCACATGTTGCCCAGGGTGGTCTCAAACTCCTGTGCTCAAGCGATCCTTCCACCTCCCAAAGTGCTGAAATTACAGGCATGAGCTACTGTACCTGGCATGGTATTATAATATTATTAATATCCCACACTCCCACTTCTTCAACCCTGCAAACATAAGTCTATCAAAATGTTGGTTAAGCCAATTACCTTATTATTACTATTTAAATCTTGTTCACTGTTGTGAACTGAGTAATGCATTCTCATTATAATCCCTCTCTTATACTATTAATATTTAATTTCTCATTTGCTCAATTTCTCATGTCATTATTACTATTTCTTTTCACACTTTCAAACTGAATTGCAAAACCTCCTGCATACGATTTTCTACGTGGTCAAACACAGCGAGTAGTCTACCTATAGGTGTCCTTTTTCCCTGGGCACTGTTCCCCGCCCCCCCCACTGGATCCTTCTGGCCCCGGTTCCTTTCTGGACTGGCACTCTGGGTACAGCTGCTGTCCTGAGGCTCCTTTCGCCTCTCTCCTGTGACAGATGCCTTTTTACCTGACTCTGACATCCTACTCTTTCTTGGGTTACTCTCTCATTTTGGTGGAGGATGGTCTCTAGTGGCTCCAGAGTAAGGGTGGCCAGGAAGTGAAAATGTCTTTATTCTACTCTCTCATTTGATTAATAGTTTGGTGAGGTAGAGAACTCTAGGTTGAAAAATCCTTTTTCCTTGAAATATTCAAGCCTTGCTCCATTGTCTGCCAGTTTCCAATGCTGTTCTTGGGAATTCCACTGCCATTCTGATTCCAGAATCTTTATATGTGAGACTTAGTTTTTCCTTCTATAGTAACTTTCAGCATTTTCTCTTTATCTCTGGTGTTCTGAGATATTATGAAAATATGACTTCGTATAGATCTTCTTTTCATTCATTTTGCTGGGTTGGCCCTTTGAATACAGAGGCCTGCCTTCCTATTCTGGGAATTTTTTTTCTATTGCCCAGATATTTTTTTAATTTTTTTGTAGAGGTCTTGCTATGTTGCTCAGGTTGGTCTTGAACTCCTGGCCTCAAGAGGTCCTCCTACCTTGACCTCCCAAAGATCTGGTATTAGAGGCATGAGCCCGGCTTGGGGCATTTATTTTTATTTATTTATTTGTTATTTATTTATTTATTTATTTTGAATAAAGGCATTCATTTCATGGTCAACCTGTTCTTCACTTACAATGAGTGTTAAAACAGGATATAATAATAGGTTATCTCAGTGATATTATACAAATACAACTGTTAACCTCAGTAGAAACAGAAACAGAGAACAAAAACATGTCCCCTAACAGAATAATCCTAGCACTCTGGGAGGGTGAGGCAGGAGGATCTCTGGAACCCAAGAGTTTGAGGTTACAGTGAGTTATGATGACACCACTGCACTCTCGTCTGGGTGACAGAGCGAGACTCTGTCTCAAAAAAAAAAAAAAAAAAAAAATCCTAAAATGGCACTACCATTTCAACATGGTGATTGGGCACACGTGTTTGTTTTTACTCTTCCTGAAACCCTCCTAAAATGACAGTAAAGAAGGGATGAAAAAGGAATAGACATACAGGTACAAAGAGAATAGGAGAGGAGATAATAGTGGTTTGTAAAAAGACATGAAGAGAGAACATGCGGCCGGGCTCGGTAGCTCACGCCTGTAATCCTAGCACTCTGGGAGGCAGGTGGATCGCTCGAGGTCAGGAGTTTGAGACCAGCCTGAGCAAGAGCGAGACCCCGTCTCTACTAAAAAAAAATTAGAAAGAAATTATCTGGCCAACTAAAATATATATAGAAAAAAAATTAGCCAGGCATGGGGGCGCATGCCTGTAGTCCCAGCTACACGGGAGGCTGAGGCAGGAGGATCACTTAAGCCCAGGAGTTTGAGGTTGCTGTGAGCTAGGCTGACACCACGGCACTCTAGCCCGGACAAGAGTGAGACTCCGTCTCAAAAAAAAAAAAAAAGAATCCATTTTTCATCACATGTAACAATATGATGTAGAAATGGTTCGCCTTTATGTCGTGATAGCAAAGAAAGGCAAGCTTGGAGACGATTTCTGTTCCGATGCTCGTTTAATTCATGCGGAACCCATCTATCCAGCTTCTTTATCTTGCTGATTTGTTTCAAATGGTCCAATATTGTTGGAATAGTAATGTCAAACTTTGCTGCTAATTTGTGCATGGGTTGAGATAGATTCTCTTTCACTACAGCTTTCAGCTCATCATTATTCACCTTGGTCTCAGGTCGCTCCCGTGGCTCACTTTCAAGATTAAAATCACCAGAATGGAACTTTTTTTTTTTTGGAGACAGAGTCTCGCTCTCTTGCCCGGGCTAGAGTGAGTGCCGTGGCGTCAGCCTAGCTCACAGCAACCTCAAACTCCTGAGCTCAAGGGATCCTCCTGTCTCAGCCTCCCGAGTAGTTGGGACTACAGGCATGCACCACCATGCCCGGCTAATTTTTTTCTATATATATTTTTAGCTGTCCATATAATTTCTTTCTATTTTTAGTAGAGATGGGGTCTTGCTCTTGCTCAGGCTGGTCTCTAACTCCTGACCTCGAGTGATCCACCCGCCTCGGCCTCCCAGAGTGCTAGGATTACAGGCGTGAGCCACCGCGCCCAGCCAGAACGGAACTTCTTAAACAATCATCCTGCAGTGCGTTCATTAGCCACATCCTCCCAAAACACTTCGTTGATACTTGGAGCTGTCTGCGCTGCATTGTTTCCACGACAGGACTCATATTCGAAAATAACACGAATTTTTGACTTATCCATGGTTTCACAAAAATTGCTCTCAAAAAATTTTGAAAGATAATCACAAGCCAAATCGTGCTTTTGAAAGAATGAGGATGTACCTTCACAATAAAAATAAAAGTATCAAAGTGAAATGTCAGAGATATCAGCTGTCTTAGTATATAAGGAAATCGGACATTTCATACCTAATAACCTGATAAATGGATAGACTAGGGGCAACTAACGCAGCAGAACCAAAGAAAATACATGTAAGCCTGTAGAGGAGAGAGCCAAAAAGAAACAAACCAATTTTAGCTTGTAAAACCCTTGAAAGGCTCAGGATTAGAGGCAGCAGGCGTCTCTGAAGGCATGCATGTAAAGTGAGGCTAAATATAGGAGGTTTGGATGAAAGTCATAAAGCAAATGGTTCTCTCTGCCGTCCCCTGGAGTAACCAGGTGACCACTGCCCTTCCATGCATGCAGATCACAGAGGCTCAGGACTTGGGGCTACTTGGCACGGCTGGTGGTGGAGATGACGTGCCATTATTATTATTACTGTCTTTGATGCAGTAGCTGAAATATTGTTAACATTTGTATGAAACTCAATATTATCTCGCAGAATAAATATTCTGAGTAGGACTCAAGAAATAAATCTGAAAAATGGTAGTATGTCTTAATAGATGTCAGAGTAATGGAGATTTGAAATTCTCTCATTTAAGATCTCATAAGTAATGAGGAAGAGTAGCTAGGTACCTCTTTAATTGGTTAGTTGGTTTACACTGGTAACTCCAGTGTCAAATAGTTATAAACACTAAATGCCTCAAGAGAAAAGGAATTTAGAGATTAAAAATTTTCTGGTGACATCAGTAAATAAAATGAAATTTCGCACGAAACTATGCTATATAATGAAATGAGAAGAAAACTAAAATGTGGCCTCAATTTCAGTGACTTCTCTATGACACTTCAGCCACTCACTTTCCCGGCCAAACAGTGGCTATTGCCATCAGCTAGGATTGTGCCACCTCTGAAATCTTAAATTCAGACATTCTGCTCTCAGCGTATAACCTTATTCAACATTTATTATTTTAAATAATTTTAATAATTATGTGAAATAATTTAAAATTTACAGAAAAATTGCAAGAAGAGTATGTACAGAGAATTCCCGCATTTCCTTTATCCAAATTCTTTAATTTTAACCTTTTGCCATATTTTTCTAATCATTCTTTTTTTCCACTTCTGTATATAACTATATATATATTTATCAGTTTTCCGCTTGAACTAGTCGAGAGTATGTTACATACAATCATGCCACTTCATCCCTTTATACTTTGGTGTGTTATTTCCTAAGAAAAAAAGATAGTTTCCTATGGAAAGTATCTGTGTACTTTACCCTAGATAATATATTTTTGTTTAATTCTACAGTCTGTATTCCAATTTTGTCAGTTGTCCCAATTGTCAACAATGTCTTTTACAGCATTTCCCCTCTAATATAGGTTTCAGTCCAGCATCACATATTGCATTTTTTTTTTTTTTTTTTTTTTTTTTTGAGACAGAGTCTCACTCTGTTGCCCAGGCTAGAGTGAGTGCCGTGGCGTCAGCCTAGCTCACAGCAACCTCAAACTCCTGAGCTCAAGCGATCCTCCTGTCTCAGCCTCCCGAGTAGCTGGGACTACAGGCATGCACCACCATGCCCGGCTAATTTTTTCTATATATATTTTTAGCTGTCCATATAATTTCTTTCTATTTTTAGTAGAGATGGGGTCTCGCTCTTGCTCAGGCTGGTCTCGAACTCCTGAGCTCAAATGATCCACCCACCTCGGCCTCCCAGAGTGCTAGGATTACAGGCGTGAGCCACCGCGCCCGGCCCACATACTGCATTTAGGTGTCATGTCTGTGTAGTCTTCTTTAACCTAGAGCAGTACTTTAGTCTTTCTTTGTCTGTCATGACATTTAACATTGATTCAAAAAGGGTTTGGATCATCTGTACAAATTCATGATCTCCTCATACCTCTAATTTCCTCACCTCTCCATTCACTCTGTAAACCTCTTATTACATGGCAGAGAAAATATAAGCCATAAAATACAAATTCCCTCAGTTTCCCGACACATACACATTTATCTGCATCTACTGGAATTTTTGCAAAAGCCTCTTAACTGGTCTACTTGTTTTCATTTATCATGCTGAAAATATGCTTTTCTGGTTATGAGTTCTCTACCTAAAACCCTTCAATGTTTTCCCATTACCCTTAGGATAGTCCAAACTCCAACAAAACAAACTAGGGTATCTTATTTCTCCAGGGTATTTTTTTTGATCACATGTTTAGTATCACCTTCCATGCATTCTATTCTTCTTCTTAGTGAACAATTTACTTCTTGTTCCCAAAACGAAAGTGCTAGCCTGCGTACATATTGTTTCCTCATTCTGAGTTTCATCTAGTATTGCTTAATGGTTAAGAACACGAAATCTACAGTAAATCCTCATGGGTTCAGATTCTAGCTCTGCTACTTTAACAGCTGGATAACTTTAGGCAAGGTACCTAACTGTTACAGTTTCTTCACATGTCAAATGAGGAGTATAGCAGAATCTGCCTCATGTGGTGGTGAAGCACTAGCAGAGAACTTCATGTGTACTAAGAGCTCTGTAAATGTTATCAATCATTACTTTTTGTGTTAGATACCGTGCTAGATATTGTGGAGTAAAACAGATTTGGGCCCTGCCCTCTTAGAGATTACTTACTCTAGAGGAGGGAGCCACTAAAAATTTTCATAACTGTTTAACTACACCTGGGATAAATAGTTCACTAAAGCTTGTAGTTCCAGAAGAGGACATCTGATTTAATTTTTTTTTTGCTTCAGTGGCTTTGAGCGTGGCATTCCCTCTGCTGAAAACCTACTAGTTTTTGGCAGAGGAGACTGCATGTTCAAGAGCCTGAAGCAAGAAAGAAACATGGCTCATTAGAGGAATTGCGTGAGGGCCAGTGTGGCTGGAATGGAAAGGTTAGGGTGGGAAGAGCTAAATGAAATGAGGTTGGGGGGGCCGACCTCTATCCAAGAGCAAGAGGAGGCCATCAAAGCTTTTAAACAGGGAGATAATACAATTTGTTTTATGTCTTTAAGAGGTCACTTGGCTGGGCATGATGGTGCACACCTGTAGTCCCAGCTACTTGGGAGGCTGAGGCAGGAGAATCACTTCAGGCCAGTAGTTCGAGGCTACAATGTGCTATTATTGCACCTGCGAATAGCCACTGCACTCCAGCCTGGGCAACAGTGAGACCTTGCCTCAAGAAAAAATAAGGAGGGGGGTCGCTTGGTTGCAGTGTGGGAGACTGGAGCAGGACACAAGCAAATGATTATGGTGGTGTCTTAGACTAGGTGGTGTAAGATTTTTGGATGGTCGGCGCCAGAGAAAGAAAGATGAGCATAGTAGAAAGGGGTGAGCAAGGAGGCTTTATTTGAGCGCTCCCGGGCGAGGGTAACGGGTCCCAGGAGAGGGGCCTGGGCAAAGTTCACGGGTCCCGAGAAGTCACGCCACCCAGAAGTTTTGTGTGGGCTTATATATGTTTTAGAGCTGGGAGGATGGGGGGGTTTTCTGGTCCCTTACGGTTTTAGGGCGGGTATTGAGAACTAGGAGGGGCCGGTGGTATGTGTGGATTCCAGGAACTGAGACCCGTATCAGGGCAACCATCCAGGTGTGGCTATTCTCTAACTTAGCTGGGCCCTGCAGGTGTTGTTTTCCGCAGGTCTGGTGGGCTGCTTCTTTTTTTCATTAGGGAGGGGAAGGGTGCCTGCCACCAGCCTTACAGGTGGCAGCAGAGGAAATCACAGAGAAGGTTTTAGAGTCTAGAGATTCTAAACTTTTTTTGTCACTGGATGTGGGGATTTGGAGGAGAGAGTTAGGGATGAATTAACACTTCCAGTCCAACTTCTGACTCTTTCTTCTGTTCTTTATCTAAGTCCCATCCTCAAGCCTGAGGTGGATGCTACTCTTGTGCTTCTATAGTACTATCTACATGCCTCACTGAGTTTTTGCACTGATCTGTTATAATTTACTAAAGCTGGTCTGTTTTCCTTTTAAATTAAAACATATTTATAGTAGATGATCAATTAACATTTGATAAATGAAAGCACAAATTAATGTAAAACTAGTTGATGACTGAATGTAGTATTTCATTTTAAGCCCAGTGTTTTGGTGGTGTATTGTCTTTGGATCGAGTTGTTTATGTAATAAGAATACACTAAGAACTACCCCCTCCCTCAAAATATAGACAAGAATTAGGTTCTTGACTATTTTTTTTTAATAGCATATGTCTGGAATACCATGTTGGCATTACCTGGGTCAAACAGAACAGTAACGTTTGTTTACTTCCAGTTAATTAACCTTGAGGGCATTTCTTTATCTTCCTTGTTGTATACTTTAAACAGTTCTCATGGTAAGTATTCCTCTAGGGGCTTATTATTTTATCTTAATTTCTGTAGGTGGGGTTTTGAGCACCTAGTTAAATGTTTATGTATACAGGTATCATCACTTTAGAAAAAACTCAGCTGCACTATTTGTTTGAAAACTTCTCTTGGCCAGGGGTGGTGGCTCAAACCTGTAATCCTAGCACTCTGGGAGGCCAAGGCGGGCAGATTGTTTGAGCTCAGGAGTTCGAGACCAGCCTGAGCAAGAGTGAGACCCCATCTCTACTAAAAATAGAAAGAAATTATATGGACAGCTAACAATATATATAGAAAAGATTAGCCGGGCATGGTGGCGCATGCCTGTACTTCCAGCTACTTGGGAGGCTGAGGCAGGAGGATTGCTTGAGCTCAGGAGTTTGAGGTTGCTGTGAGCTAGGCTGACGCCACGGCACTCACTCTAGCTTGGGCAAAAGAGGGAGACTCTGTCTCAAAAAAAAAAAAAAAAAAAAGAAAGAAAGAAAGAAAAAGAAAACTTCTCTTATATCCTTAGGTGATTTCACTTTTATTTTGCTTATGACCTCTACTGTGTGTTTATTATCAATTTCTTCTTTTGAAGTTAAGTTTTTTTCCTTTCTATAGTTTGATTTTAACTTAGTACAATACATAATTTGTAGCCTTCTTAGCATTTATGTTGCCAAAAAACAAATACAAGGTGAAATTGTTGGCTTTCTTATACCCAATAATACCTAGTATGGAATTAGAGAAAAAGGGAAATTTTTTTTTTGATAGGCAAGGTCTTGAGGGCTTAAGCAATCCTCTCACCTCAGCCTCCCAGGTAGGTAGAAAATTATTCTATAATGGTATAACTTGTGTCAACTGGGATTTCATCAATTAGACATTTTATTATTATGTTGACCTATTAATTTAGTTATGTTTATTTTATAATAAGCAACTCTACTATATATTTTTTGTGGCCCAGTAGAGTAGAAACAACTAAAAATAAGACGAGGAATATATTTTTAAAGGAGTATGAAATATATAATTTTATTGACTATTTTAGAAAAGTCGATTTACATATCTATCCCAAGATAAAAATTATAGTAATTACCAGTTCAAAAATATTATTAGTGAAATGTCAGCAGATTCCAGTAAAGTAACTTCTTGAAGGCTAATGCTATAACACTAAGTGTGACATTAGACTTTTCTCTTTCTGTGTATGCTTCATGTGAGTGAGTAAAAGTTACATTCTCTCAATCGAATCTATATAACCTAACTTCCCTGAGATACTAAGCCACTTCCCCAAATTAGAGACAATTAGTAATGATAATGGGTAAGTTTTACTGACGGTTACTATGGTTCAGATAGTATCCCTCAAAACCACCTCGTCAGATACTCTTGATATTGTCCTTTTTACAGATGATAAACATTGACTATCTGAGCAGTTAAGTAAATTGTCCAAAAGATTACAGAGCTGGTAAGTGCTGAGTCTGATCTTTGAACGCAGGTGGTCTGGCTCTAGAGTCTGTGATCTTCACCTTTACACTGTATTGCAACCTAGAAATGGTGGCAAAATTTATTCAAAGATGTTAATAAGGTAATCATTAAAATTAACTACAGTCCATAATTTATCCAGATTTTCTAAATTTTTACCTAATGCTCTTTTTCTGTTCCAGGATCCCATTAAGGACAACCACATTAGATTTAGTTGTCCTGTCTCCTGAGCCTCCTCTGGGCTGTGACAGTTTCTTAGACTTTCCTGGTTTTTGATAAGCTCCTTGACAGTTTTGGGGAGAACTGGTCAAAATGCCCCACTCTTAGAACTTGATGTTCATCTCATGATTAGACTGGTAGAACGGGACTTTAGGGAAGACCACAGAGGTCAAGTGCCATTTTCATCACATCGTATCAAGCGTGTATACTGTCAGTATAGTTTATCCCTGTTGATGCTAACCTTGATCACCTGGCTAAGGTAGTGCTTGTCAGGTTTCTCTGACAAACGGAGTTACTGTGTTTCCCCATTCCATACTGTAGTCTTTGGAAGGACGTCATTTGTGCAGGCCACACGTAACGAGTGTGGACCTGTGTTCCCACTCCGTGAGGGCGGAATATCTACACGAATTATTTGGAATTCTTCTGCACAGGAGGTTTGTCTCTTCTCTCCTAATTATTTGTTACAGTCATACCCCCATGTTCGTGGTTGACTTTCCCTGGTTTGAATTACCTGAGGTCAACAGAGGTCTGAAAATATTAAATGGAAAATCCCGGAAATAATTCTTAAATTTTAAATCGCACGCTCTTCTGAGTCTTGTGATGAAATCTCCCCGGGTCCCACCCAGGACGTGAGGCATCCCTTGTATCCACACTATCTATGCTGCCTGCCCTCGGTCACTGACATCATCTGCTCCTGACATCCAGCCATCAACGTCGTCACGTTGGGCTTGATGGTCCAGGATCCCTCCTTGATGGTCCAGGATGGTCCAGGATCCCCCCAAACAGATGATCCTTTTCTGCCGTATCATCAGAAGTTCAGTAGTAGCCAAGTGCTACATCACAATCCCTGTGTGTTCACCTCACTTCATCTCATCACATACGTGCCATGTCATTTCACATCATCACTAAAAGAAGGGCGAGTATGATATTTTGAGAGAGACAGAAAGACTACATTCTTATAACTTTTATTATAGTATATTATAATTCTATTTTATGATTAGTTATTGTTGCTAATCTTTTCATGTGCCTAATTTATAAATTAAATTTCATCATGGGTTTGTATATGGGAAAACATAGTATACATAGGTGTGTGATTATATTAATGCGAGGTTTCAGGCATCCACTGGGGGTCTCGGAACATCCCCTTGTGGATATGGGGGGACTGTACTCAGTCATTGATTTCTGTGAGTGTGGTCTCATGGATATTTATTTTATACTCTTTGGGTTGTAATTCAGTACTTTATATTGTTTAAATTGTTCCAGCTTTGGTCATTGGGAGCTCTTTCAGTTGGCTCCTATGTCCCTTTGACATAGCCCCATCAATGTGGGTTTTTTTTTAAGCACTTCTGCTACCACTAGGATCTGTTTCTACTCACAGTACTTCTAACACCAAATGTGTGGGTTTTCCATACCAAACAATTCTCCAGTTTTCTGTGGTTTCCAACTGGGTGTCCTACAATTTAACTCAATTCTGACACCAACTACCTGCAGTTACTACAGACCCACGAGTTAAGGGCTCAGTCCCACAGGACTGCCCCCCATGGAAGTACACTATTTGCCAGTGGAAAGTAGTAGCTCCCGGCTGGGCGTGGTGGCATGCGCCTGTAGTCCCAGCTACTCGGGAAGCTGAGACGGGAGGATCATTTGAGCCCAGGAGTTCAAGGCTGCAGTGTACCATAATCATGCCTGCGAACAGCCACTGTACTCCAGCCTAGGTGACAGATGAGACCCTGTCTCTGGAAAAAAAAAAAAAAAAGATAAAGAAACAGGCTAGTGAGAAGTAGAGCCTGTTTGGTCAGCATTTGATTGTTACCTGTTTTTTAAATTCTTACATTAACAGCTCCAAATTTCTGGAGAATCATGTAGAGATCTTGACATTTATTTAAAATCAGTAAACAAATATTCATAAGGAAACTATGTTTTTTTTTCTTGACATTCAATACCTTTCAAGTCATTTTGATGTGGTTTGAACCTTTTAAAAAGGGGTTTTTCGGGTTTTCATAGTATAGAAATTAAAGCTGTTAAAATAGACTTTCTGGACTGATTAATTAAAAAAGAAATCAGTTGGTTTCTAGAAGGCCTTTAACATTTTGTGCCTGCATGTGTCTTAAACCACACCAAAAACCATAGATAGGAATAGCTGGAAACTGCAATAAGCTTTCTTCTACACTATAAAACGCAGATGACAGACATCTTTTTATAGACATATCTGTGATTGCACACTGTTTTTAGGCTTGATAACTTTTTCAGCAAGGAAAACCTTTCCTTCAAATTTGTAAAAGCTGTTTACAGTAAAGTAGCAAACCATGAGAAGACAGAAACCCACCCTGCTCATTTTAAAGCTAAGTTGGACCACATTTTCCTTAAAGTATAGACAATAGCAGCAGTAGAACACAATTAAGTGAGGAAAAGTTCTTTTATACTACCTCCAAAATAATTTTCAAATCTTGAATTCTTTATAAAATTGAGAAAGTGATGAGCTCAGGTGAGAGAGAAAAGGGAAAGGAAAATTAATCCTATTTAGCAAAACTTGTTCAACAACTAGGATTGCAGAAGTAGGAGAATGAATTTGACATAGTCCCTGTATTAGCTACTACTGTGTAACAAATTACCCTCAAATCTAGCAGCTTTAAACCACAAATTTGTATTATCTCCCATAATTTCTGGACATAGCTTTATTTGTTGATTCTGGCTAGGGTCTCTCACAAGTCTGGGGTTTGCTCACATGGCTACTGGTAGGAGGCCTTGGTTCCTTACTGGTTGTTGGCTCGAGGCCTCAGTTTCTTGACACATGGCCCCTTGAGCATTCTGACAACACTGCGTCTGGTATCTCACAGAATGAGAAAGAGAGAAATCAAAACAGAAGCCACAGCATCTTTTATAACCTAATCTCAGAAATGACAAACTACTACTTTTGCTGTATCCTATTGGTGACGTAAACTAACCTTGGTGTAATATTGGAGAGGACCACACGATGGTGTGCATACCAAGAGGCGGGGGTCACTGAGAGCCATCTTGGAGACTAGCTACCACCGTCGGCCCTCTGGGGTCCAGTGATTCACATCCCTCCCACGTGTGGAGTACACTCGCCCTCTCCCAGGGCCACCACAAGGGGCTTTCCATCTATTTACAGCACCAGCTCAAAATCCACAATGTCATATCTAAATCAAGCCCAGGTGCAGATGAGGTTCCCTGGCTATGGTTACTTAAGTGTAGCCCCTTGAATACGGCTCCTCTCCGTCTGCAGAACTGTGAACTAAAGGGACGTTATCTGCCCCTTACCATCCAGCGTACAGTGGCAAAGGATAACATCCACAAGCACTTCCATTAAAAAACAGGGTGACTTAGTTTTGTTTTCTGCTACTATAACAGATTGCCACAGACTAGGTAATTTATAAAGTACAGGAATTTATTTCTCACAGTTCTAGAGGCTGGAAAGTTCAAGATTAAGGGGTTGGCACATGGTGAGGGCCTTCTTGCTGCATCCTAACATGGCAGAAGGCATCATATGGGGGGAGAGAGGGCTGAACTCATCCTTTGTAAGGAACACAGTCCCGCCATAGCATACGCACTCCTGAGATAATGGCATAAATCCATTCATGGGGGCAGAGCCCGAGGCAGGAGGATTGCTTGAGCCCAGGGGTTTGAGGTTGCAGTGAGCGATAATGACGCCACTGCACTCTAGCTTGGGGGACGAAGTGAGACTGTGTCTCAAAAAAAAAAAAAAAAAAGAAAGAAAACAAAAAGATTTCTAGTTTGGTTATTGAAATTTTTGTGTTGAATTCAAAATTAAAGGAAAATAATTTTTATTTACTTTGTCTTTTGTAGAGGCTATAGTAGCAGAATTTCACAAAAAAATCAAAGAAGCATTTGAAGTGTTTGACCATGACTCGAATAATACAGTGGATGTGAGGTTTGGAAATACTTTTTTGTTACTATTCTAAATGACTGATACAACTCATAAAATAGAAGAGGGCTCTTTTCTCTTATACTGTACTTTGGATTTATTATGCTATTTAGAGTATTTGTTTTCCTGTGCTCTGTAAAAGACCTTTGCTAACTATTGCTTCAGATAAATACTGCTTCTTATTCTTCATAGTCTGGTGGGAAGAATACACTGTATTTGTATTGCCCATTCCGACCTATAGATTGTAAACTCTGTGAGTGAGATGAACTCTACTGTAGTTTTAGTGCTTGGCACATAGTTGGCTTTCAGTAAATATTTGTTGAGCGAATGAATGAATAGAATTTGCATTTTAAAATATATAAATATGTATTATCAAGTCATGAATGGGATATTACAAAGAATGATTAATAATGTTTAAACAATGGTACACTCCCCCAATAAAATAGCAAAAAGAACTCAAACAGAAGAAGATAAAAAGATGAGAGAAAGACATGAATACTGGTAGATCTGGAATGGAGGACAAGAGACAAAACATAGCTTGAGACTTAAAAAAAAAAAAAAAAAAAGGCAAACAGTAGGGGAGATTAGAGTCTATAGGAATTGTAGGATCTGTGCCACACAGATCAAAGAAATGAAACCATTCTTCTAGGAGGCCAGGCTAAATGAAGATTATTTGATAGGATTACAATCTCAAGACTCAGTATCTAGTACAGAGGTCAGCAAAGTAGTGGGAAGTGATTTAAAAATGGTACTGGAAGCCAGGCATGGTGAAACACGCTTGTAGTCCCAGCTACTCAGGAGACTGAGGCGGGAGGATCACTTGAGCCTAGGAGTTCGAGGCCAACGTGGGCAATATAGCGAGACCCATCTCTTAAAAAAAAGAAAGAAAGAAATGGTAGTGGAAAGGAATTGTTTGATGCTTATAAACCAGAACTAAACCAGACTAGTCAGGGGACTGAATGCTTTAAACTTGAGCAAAACTGAATGAACAATAAGAGACTTTATTCATGACAAGTTGTAACTGTTAACATACGTATTCCTTAGTTCCTCATGCCTAAAGGTACAAGACTGATGAGTACAATTGGTCTTATTACCTTATAGTATTAATCACACCTTATAAAGTTTTGTTTGATACCTCAGCTGTGTTTGTGGGCCGTACTGCAGTGGTGAAGGTGGACAGTGGAGTTAAGTGCATCTTTCCAGCACCTTCACTGTCGTGGGCTTCATTTTAATCTTATTTGTGTCGTAAGGGTTGGCATCTCCAGTTTCTGGAGACAAGGAGAAGGTAAATAGTTTGCTCCATGTCATATCAGGGTATTTCTAATTCCAAATCTTTTGTTGTGCTAAGGTGCCCACCCTACCCACCCCAGGCCTTCAAGGACATCTTCTGCCTTGAGGCTTCCGGACAGTAGCAGTGAAAAGAAAATCTCCCAAATGCCTTAGAGCAGTGACGCCAGGGCTTTTTTGGTAAAAGGGCCAATTCAGGACAAATAAACAAGTTTATGGGCTGCATCTTTTTTCCATTCAAAATTAAAATAACTTTACTGAGGCCCTGGGAGGGAAAGTGTATGTTCTTACAACTTAAATGGTCTACTTTATTAAATAAAGATGGTTACTAAGAGGTGGGGGGTGGGGGTGGGGTGGCTCACGCCTGTAATCCTAGCACTCTGGGAGGCCAAGGCGGGAGGATTGCTCAAGGTCAGGAGTTCGAGATCAGCCTGAGCAAGAGCGACACCCCATCTCTACTAAAAATAGAAAGAAATTATATGGACAGCTAAAAATATATATAGAAAAATTAGCCGGGCATGGTGGCGCATGCCTGTAGTCCCAGCTACTCGGGAGGCTGAGACAGGAGGATCCCTTGAGCTCAGGAGTTTGAGGTTGCTGTGAGCTATGATGACTCCACGGCACTCTAGCCCGGGCAACAGAGTGAGACTCTGTCTCAAAAAAAAAATTAAAAAAAAAGATGGTTACTAAGAAAATTAGCATGATTTTTAGCATTAAAATATTGACACTAAGCATATTTGAGGAGTAGCAACATGGACGACTGTGGTATTTTAATCTCTATCCTGTATATTAATTTGTGTAGCACTTTAAAGTTTATGAGTGTTGTCAAGCTGCTGATATCATTACCATCCACTCTATCGGTTGGAAATTCAGTACAGAGAAGCGAAAACACTTGCCCAAGATTGTACAGCGGGTTAGCAGTGGAGTTGTAACTCAAATGAATTTCTTCTTTTGGGGCAGAGTGTGCACCCGTGTTTCCAGGGAAGGCTCTGGAAACGCAGTGAGTGAGGTCTGGTCCTGCCTTTCCTGGCCTCAGCTCTGTCTCCATTTGTAAAAGCAGCTATTCTATCTGGAATTTATTTTGGTTTATTATTAAAAGTAAAGGTCTAAATAGAATTTTTTTTTCAAATTACTAAACAGTTTATTTATTTATTTTGTGAATAGTTAGGCTTTCTTTATGTTACGTTTTATGTATCAGGATCTAATCAGAAATGAAAAAGATTTTACAACTGATACCACAGAAATACAAAATACCATCTGCAAATACTATGAAAATCTCTACAGCACGTAAACTCGAAAATGTAGAGGAAATGGACAAATTTCTGGAGATACACAACCTCCCAAGACTCAATCAGGAAGAAACAGAACTCGGGAACAGACCAGCGCCGAGCAATGAGATTGAAGCAGTAATAAAAAATCTTCCAATAGAAAAAAGCCCCGGACCAGATGGATTCACAGCTGAACTTTACCAGCCCTGCAAAGAAGAGCTGGTTGGTGCACATACTGCAGAAACTACTTCATAACACTGAGAAGGAGGGGATCCTCCCAACTCATTCTACAAAGCCACTATTACCCTGACACCAAAGCCAAGAAAGAATACAACAACAACAACAACAACAACAAAAACTACAGACCGATATCCCTTATGAATATAGAGGCAAAAATACTCAATAAAATACTAGCAAACTGAATTCATCAGCACACCAAAAAAAAAAAAAAAAAAAAAATCCACCAGGACCAAGTGGGCTTCGTGCCAGGGCTGCAAGGATGTGCACATAAATCAATAAATTGTGATTCACCACATAAACAGAAGCAAAAACAAAGATATATTATATTATAACTATTGTTTTGTTTCTTAGCATTGCACCAAATGTCCTGCATCAGATCTTTACTTTGGGGTGTTTTGACCTTAGACTGCCCTTAAACTGAAGGCTCACAGCCTGGCCCTAGCCTAGCTCAATGGCACTGGCTCCACCTTGTGTCAGGAACGTGATACTACACCCACTGAATACCAGCCGGCGAAGAACCAGTCCTCAAACATTTGAAGTGGTCCAAATGCTGTATATAATTAAATGATGACGCCACTATTGGGCCACCTTACTGTGACTCATTTGTTCTGAAATAATTTCACACCCATATCCACTACTCCATATATGGTGCAGGTGCAGAAACAAATCCTTCTACTTAAACCATAAAGGCTTTTGGAGTTAGTTTGTACTTCTTATCAATATGACATTTACTTTGACAAAATAAATGAAATGTCTCTGCATATTTTAAAGACTTTATATGAAACAGTTGATTTTCATTTTCTCTGAAAACTCTACCAAAATTGAGTAGTTGGCAATTTAAAAAAAAAAAAATCTCATGAAATCGATTTAAAGGGAAGAAAATAATTTTCCAAAAGAAAACGTTTGTTGCTGTTTTTTTACAAAAGTTGTATTCAATTTCTGTTTTGTATGCATGGTAGAATACTAAGTGAGTTGGTCCTAACCACTCTGGTTGTTGAAGAGATGAACCAGTATAGATTGAGCCTGGGAGAGGCCACTGTAACTGTCTGGAGTGATTGTGACTGGCAATATCAGTGGTGTGTACAGCCACATTGCGCTGACTCGTACTAGCTCACAAGAGCTGACCGTTAAATTTTCAGGGATTCTACAAGCCATTGTTAAAAACTAGTTTATATTAAGAAATAAATTATTTAAACTGAATTAAATTTTATTAAAAACAAAGGTGCTTTCTTCAGCAGCACTTATAGTGAAATCAACACAGAGAAAACACAGAGAAAACAACCCAGAGAAAATTATCATGGCCCCTGCACAAGGTTGACACATAAACTTGAGGACCATTCCATATTTTTATCAGGTTATTCTGTATAAAATGCAAAATAAATGTTTTTATTAACAATTAAAATAAAAGAAAGGTAAAAAATACTCAAAATTTATCACTTCCTAATTACTTTATTACATTTTACTCTTATTTATGCTCTTGAGGTTATTTCTGTCTAGTGTATGGATGGTGGAGATGCCATATGATGTCAGCTATTGTGCGTCTCTTCCAGACTCCACCTTTCCTGACCTCAACTGGTGGCTGGAAGTTGGCCATGGGGGATGTACGTACACAATGGAAATCAACAAATGCTACAAATCAGAGCCTTTTCCCTTGGAGAAGCCAGTTGATAACTAGCACATTACTGTATACAAATGAGTTTATGTCTTTTCTCTCTAGCCCAAAAATTTGACAAAAAGAAGCAATTATTAAACTTCAAAAAAACTTTTAATTTTATTTTAGTACATTGGCTTCAGTTTTTGAAAAGGTTACTTTAACAATTTTAAATATTTTAATAAGTGTAATATTAATTTTAAAAGGAAGGTTACTTTAATATCATTTTCGATCAACTTACTTGATTTAAAATCTCATTTAGTAGAAATAGGTTATTTGGGGGGGCAAAGGCAATATACATAACCTAAACTTTTGTACACCCATAATATGCTGAAATAAAAAAAAAAATCTGAAGAAAAAAAAAGAAATAGGTTATTCAACCTTAATATTATATGTGAGTCTATCAATTACTTATTTTATATTCTTGTTTCATTTTCTAATTCTTATTTAATATCTTACTTTTTCTTCCTATTTCTGAACTTCTTTCATTTTCATCATTAAGCTATAAGTTTTTATTTCCTGTCTCCTGTACCTTTATTTTCACTTCTTTCAGTGTTTTCGTACATTTTTTTCTTTTCAGTTCTTTCCATTTGTAGACCTCTATCTCTTTATCAAAATCAATGACCTGATCTTTTTCTGGTCTGTGTTCTTTCTTGCCCTTCTCTTTTTTTCCTCGATCACCTTTAGTAGCCTTACTGTTCCTGAGGCTGAGCTGTTAGCAGTATGGTTTCCTCCACGATGGCCGGGATCCCAGCTCCAGCCAGATACCATCTGGAGTCCTCCAGGGCCCACCTGGCCCCTTCTGCTGCACTCCCATGTTCTTGGCACCGGAATGATGATCTGAGAGTAGCTCATGGGATTGTTTGGTGTTCTGTGCCTCTAGCCGTGTATTTCAGGACATGGGAGAACTTGTTTTTCCATTCTTGTGATACTTCACTTTGAAGAATGGGCTCTGGCTCCACCCAGGATAATGTAAGAGGTGCTAGATCACCATTGCTTTTTATGGCTGAGTAGTACTCCATGGTATACCTATGCCACATTTTATTAATCCACTCATGCATTGATGGGCGCTTGGGTTGTTTCCACATCTTTGCAATTGTGAACTGTGCTGCCATAAGCGTTCGAGTGCAGATGCCTTTATTATAAAATGACTTTTTTTCCTTTGGATAGATGCCTGGTAGTGGGATTGTTGGATCAAATGGTATTTCTATTTTTAGTTCTTTGAGATATCTCCAAATTATTTTCCACAGAGGTTGTACTAATTTGCAGTCCCACCAGCAGTGTAAGAGTGTTCCTGTCTCTCCACATCCATGCCAGTACTTGTTGTTTTGGGACTTTTTGATAAAAGCCATTCTCATTGGCGTTAAGTGATATCTCATTGTGGTTTTGATTTGCATTTCCCTGATGATTAGAGATGTTCAGCATTTTTTTATATGTTTGCTGGCCACTATTCTGTGTTCTTTTGCAAAGTTTCTGTTCATGTCCTTTGACCACTTTTTATTGGGGTTGTTTGAGTTTTTCTTGTTAATTTTCTAAAGTTCTATGTAGAGTCTAGTTATCAGCAGATGTGTAACATGCAAATATTTTCTCTCTAATTTGTTCGCTCTAATGATAGTTACCTTGGCTGTGCAGAAGCTTTTTAATTTGATCAGGTCCCATTTATTTATTTTTGTTGCTGCTGTGATTGCTTTGGGGATCTTCTTCATAAATTTTCTTTTTGTTTCCTTTTTAACACAAGTGGTAACAAACTATAAATGTTTTTTTGCACCTTATTTTTTTCACAATAAAAATCTTGGACATCATTTCATATCTGAATATAAAGAACCTCATTCTTGTTTCCAGAATGTTATTTCATTGCATGAATGAACCATAACTCAATCAGTCTCCTATTGTTGAACACTTGATTTGTTTTTAAGCAATTATTATTAAAAATAATGCTGCACTGAATAACATATCGTTTTCTGCATATATGACTATAGAGCTATCACTTAAGTCTCTTCATGTCATCACCCTACTTAAAGCCCTTAATATCACCCTGTAGCTCTTGAAAAATTTTCAAGGTCCCATTTATTTTGTCTACTTCAAAATATTCCATTTTACTTTCTTTTCTTGCTCTTCTCCCTCTTATACCTTGTGTTCCAGCCATGCTGAATTTTTTTTTTTTTTTTTTTTTGAGACAGAGTCTCACTGTGTCACCCAGGCTAGAGTGCCGTGGCATCAGCCCAGCTCACAGCAACCTCAAACTCCTGGGCTCAAGCAATCCTCCTGCCTCAGCCTCCCGAGTAGCTGGGACTACAGGCATGCGCCACTATGCCCGGCTAATTTTTTCTATATAGTTTTTGTTGTCCATATAATTCTTTCTATTTTTAGTAGAGATGAGGTCTCACTCTTGCTCAGGCTGGTCTCGAACTCCTGAGCTCAAACAATCCGCCCACCTCGGCCTCCCAGAGAGCTAGGATTACAGGCGTGAGCCACCACGCCCGGCCTGGGGCCATGCTTTTTAAGCGCTGTGATACTAATGTAAACTTTGCCTCAAAACCCCTGGGTAGACATCATCATGCCCATTTTACAGATGTGGAAACTGAGGCTCAGAAGAGTTAAGTAACACTAAAAATCAGCTGGTCAGGGGCTGACATTTCTTTTTTTACTCCTCACCTCTCCTTTCTATTCCTTTTCCAGAACTTTTTGATTTTGGCCCAGGCAGGGCTTGCATTTGCCAGTCAGTGAAAACGTCTTTCATCTGTCTTTGGTTCACTTGCCTGCCTTTTTCTCTTCCCAGAAAGCATCTTTTATAATCATGAGGCAATATCCTAGTGATTTGGTTGCTATGTTATAATACATATGCTCTGAAATAATTTAGAGAAATACAGCACTTGCCTTTTCAGAGTTTGTATTCTAAAACTATTGACAAGCTTTTTTTCCCCAGAGAGATTGGAACAATTATGAGGTCATTAGGATGCTGTCCCAGTGAAGGAGAGCTGCATGATCTGATTGCAGAGGTAAGTAGGGCGAAGAAAGTTTCTTTCAGAAGACTATCTATGTGACAGCTACTCTTTGTAATTAAAAACCATCCTTCCCTGAAACTAAAAATACCCTAAACTACTGAATGTGCTCAGGGAGAATATTAGGACAGCTGTACAGCTATGCATATTAGCCAGCCAGTAGGATCTGAAAGAATTAAGAGCAGATCTTGAAGAAATAACTATGAACCAGTAACACAACTGATCAAATAAAGAACCCACGTTAGAAAGTCTCCTTTCTTTAAAATTAGTTGAAGAAAGGCCAGTGGACACAAGGACTGACCATATGCAGAAAGGTTGTGACAGATGAAAGGAATATAGTAAATGATGTCATTTCAAAGGATATAGAAAGAATTTATATTTATTTGGGGAAATAAAGTTAACTTTCAGAACAAGTAGTAAACGGAATGTAATAACAAGAACTAACTTTATATTGACCAGACAATCTAATAATTTTTAAAAATGATTTATAATACCACAGATGAGTCCTTGGAGAGAATTCCATGAAGCAATGGATGAGCATCCTCAGACAAGAGAGCTTCATGCCCTATTTGGCTTTTCAGAAAGGTCTCTGATCTAGTTTCAAATGTAGCTTTCATTTTAACAAAGCAGAGACCTTAAGGGGAAAAAGATTCCTGGACCACCACTAGGAGAAGAATCTTTCCAGAATTGCTTATCTAGGCTCATAGGTTTTAGCAGAGGCCAGGGATTAACAAAGAGGATAAGGGAGAAAGGCAAGGAATTGGGATTTTAATTATCTTCTTATTACTTGCACCCAGCACAGTACTTGCTTGTTCAATGTTAAGTTGAAGGGAAGGAATTGTGACTTTGGGCAAGTCACTTAACCTGTTGAGTGTAGGTTTCTCCATAATAATACCTACTTCAAAGTTTGCTTCAAAGATAAATGAGATAATTTACTAGAAGACATGTTTTTGGTTTGTTTTTGTTTTTAGAGACAGGGTCTTGCTCTGTTGCCCAGGCTGGACTGCAGTGGCGTGATCATAGCTCACTGTAGCCTCCAAGTTCTGGGCTCAAGTGATCCTCCTGTCTCAGCCACCCACACAGCTGGGACTACAGGCATGTGCCACCACACCTGGCTAATTTCTTTTTAAATTGTTTGTAGAGATGAGGATTCACTATGTTGTGCAGGCTGGTCTTGGAATCCTGGCCTCAAGCAATCCTCCCACCTTGGCCTCCCAAAGTGCTGGGATTACAGGCATGAGCTACTGTGCCTGGTCTCTAGAAGACATGTTTTGAATCCTAAAGCACTATATAAAATTAAGGACTGGAAAATTAGAAAGATCATTCTGAAAATATTTGTTAAAGGAATCTAAGTTGTAAGAATATATTGTTTTTGGGATTCAGCAAAGCAGTTATTACCAAGTGTAGGGGGAAGAGCTTATTTTTCCTGAATTGGTGCTGATGTTAAAAAAAAAAAAAAGTTACTAATCACTGCCTTGAAGTGTTTAACCACAACACTGGAATTGGTGGCAGGGAGAGGCAGGCTGGCACTATGGAAGACATAGGAACTGGAAGATGAATTTACAGTGAAATCATAATTATTGCATGGTCAGTCGAGTAAGCAGAGCAGTAACGACAAATGCCTCTGAAGGTCAGAAAAGGAGGGTCTTTAGAGCCTAGTCACTTCGTGATTTGTTTGTATGTTTTAGCCTGTATCAGAGGTCAGCAAATCATGGCCCCTGGCCAGATTTAGCCCACCACCTGTGTTTGGAAATGAAGCTTTATTGGAACACAATTAAACTCTTTTTTTTTTTTTTTGAGACAGAGTCTCACTCTGTTGCCCAGGCTAGAGTGAGTGCCGTGGCGTCAGCCTAGCTCACAGCAACCTCAAACTCCTGAGCTCAAGGGATCCTCCTGTCTCAGCCTCCTGAGTAGCTGGGACTACAGGCATGCACCACCATGCCCGGCTAATTTTTTTCTATATATATTTTTTAGCTGTCCATATAATTTCTTTCTATTTTTAGTAGAGATGGGGTCTCGCTCTTGCTCAGGCTGGTCTCGAACTCCTGAGCTCAAACGATCCGCCCACCTCGGCCTCCCAGAGTGCTAGGATTACAGGCGTGAGCCACCGTGCCTGGCCTTAAACTCTTATTTATATATTATCTCTGGCTGTTTTCACACTACAAGGGCAGAGGTGAACAGGTGCAACAGAGACCATAAGGCTTACAAAGCTTAAAATATGTACTCTCTGGCTCTTCACGGGAAAAGTTTGCCAACTCTTGATCTATAGGTTTCTATGCCAAAGTAGAACAAATGCCACATCTAGTATCAGAAGATCTGGGTTCAAACCCAACAGCTAACCCTTACTGCTGTCTCTTGATGAGCTGCTTAATCCTTCAAAGCCTAGTTCCACATCTGCAAAAGGAGTGTAATAATATCAAGTGTTTTGTGAGGATTAAATTTAATAACTGTGAGGAATCAACTGTCGCTCGGCGAGCACTCAGCACGTGTCGGGGTGTGCTTGCTCTGTGGGTGGCTCTCGGCCGAAACAGCCCACTGGTGTGGGCGCTTAGCCACAGTGATGCTTAGACCCCACAGTTTCATTTGATTTTTATCCTTTTCTTTGGCACATTGATGCAACCCATGAAAATTACAGATATTTACAACATTATGGACCAGTGGGGATCACTGAGCTTTTAAGCTGCAATTTTTTTCTTCTGTATTTTATACAAACATGATTTATTCTCATTAAATTCTAGCAATATACTTAAATAGCTTGGAGTGTGACCACCCTTTTTGAACTTTCCCAAATAGAGGGGAAAAGCATACATATTTGTATTTATCAAGTTTGTGATGGTAAGTACAAATCTGTATTTGTAAACAATTAAGTACACTTAATATTTAATACATTTAGGCCAGGCGCAGTGGCTCACGTATGTAATCCTAGCACTCTGGAAGGCCAAGGTGGGAGGATCACTTGAGGTCAGAAGTTCGAGACCAGCCTGATCAAGAGTGAGACCCCATCTCTACTAAAAATAGAAAAAATTAGCCAGGCATGGTGGCACCAGCCTGTAGTCCCAGCTACTCAGGAGGCTGGGGCAGGAGGATCACTTGAGCCCAGGAGTTCGAGGTTGCTGTGAGCTATGATCATGCCACTGCACTCTAGCTGGAGCGACAGAGTGAGACTGTCTCAAAAACATTTTTTTAAATACATTTAGAAAGTCAAAGCTCCATGATAGTAAACATCTAAGGGTAAGTGTCATATTGCTAAATGTTCAGTAATAGTCTCAGATATCAAACTATTTAAACGTATGTTTGGGCGGGTCACAGTCCCGATGTGGGCTGGCGTGAGCGCCCGGCCCAGAGCCATGGGGTGGAGGCCTGGCGGGGATGCACCGTGCCCCCCTGCTCATCAGCACCCAGATCCTCAGGGAGGTGGGCCCCACATAGCGGGCGACGAGCCCCACATAGCGGGCGACGAGCCCCCGGCCGTGGTAGGCGACGAGCACTGGGTTGCGGAGCCGATGCAGCATCTAGGGGCCTCAAAGCAAAGCATCCTGGGAAACAACTTTTGTGAGGACTACGTCAGTGACCTTCCCCGCACAGTCCTAGACAACTGGAATGCAGGGGCTTCTGTGTGGTGAGCACGACAGGGGTGGGCCAGACGCTGGAGTGGTGCCTGCGCAAGGAGTGACCTTCTCACAATGATTTGTGGACAGGGTACCCCTTCTTTGGAGGGGCCGCTATGGGCCCTTCCTCCAAGCCCCTGCCTCACTGACTGCCTTCCCCTTCTCTTCCCAGATTGTCACTGCCCCCGGCCCGGCCCCAGTAGGTAGTGAAGGTTCTTCTCTGCCGCCCTGCCTGGTCAGTGGGGAGACAGGGCCCTTGCCCTGCTGCTCCTACCTAGCTGCCTTCCTGCTTTAGGCCTGAGCCAGGGCCTTGTGTTCTGTGGGCAGGCTGCTGCCCCTAGCCTGGCGCTGGGCACTCCATGGAGGGTGGCCCAGGACCTGGCAGGTGGGTCCTGCAATGGCCAGTCTAAGCCAAAGGGCTGTGGTGAGTGGTTGCTCCTCTGCTCTTGCTGGTGCCTGGACTCCCACCACGTGGACTGTTTCCCTGGGGTTCTGCCCACTCCCAGGGAGAGGGCCCCGGGCCTGGGAGGAGCTCTCTGAGGCACAGCCCCGCATCCTTTACGTAGGTAAAGATCTCCGTCCTTTGAAGTTCAAAGCTAAGTGGCATTAGGGAGAATTTAAACTAATTACAAAGAAGAACTAAAAGATCTTTGGAAAATAAGACCTATGTTGGTAAGATTGTTGACTCAGGCTTAGCAACTAGGCAAGGATTATGACTTCTACTGGCGTGACCATTGGCAGCCTCTGCTCCCCCATTCTTGCCCTTTTTTAGTTGCAGACATTAGGCAGGATCCTCGTTAGCTGCCCGTCTGTTCTGCTCCTAAACATGCTGTGCTCTGTTAACCATCTCCACGATTCCCCTTGGGTCCCTCTTCAACTTTGCTTCTGCTTGATACCACTTGTTCCAGGTCTCTAAGAGTCAGTCACCCTAGCAGTAGTTTGCCCTATCTCCTAGGGTCCTTGCCAGATCATTAGGTTTTGTATCCTGAGAAAGTACCTGAAGTTGATGGGTTTTTGCTTACCCAGTCGTGTATTCCAGCCCTCTGGGTCAAGCGCTCTCATCCGGTCTCAGGGACACCGCCGCAGCTCCTCTGAGTCCAGGCCAGCTCTTCCTCCCGCTGTGTCAGCGTGCAGTCTCTGTCCTCCCTCATCTGGCCCAGCACTTCCCCAGCCGGATCGTGCTGGGATTTAACCCTCAGTTACTGGCTGGGAGAAGCCCACGGGAAGTGTGGCCTTGGCTCAAACATGATGGCCGGGGACGTCATTCAGTAAGGTTTCCTGCCTTTGGAGATTGAAGAGGTGCATCGCCATGGCTACCATAGTTGTCGTCTGAAAGAGCTGTACTGTGAACCAGGTGTTGAGTGTCCAGGGCTAGGACCAAAAAGTTGGCTGCTCTGTATCTGTTGTTTCTAAACTCACCATGGCCTGCTCCTGGCTTTCAGGATTAGATCAAAGCAGAAAACTACTTAGGAGTGAAATGAAAGTCCTCATCCGATCCAAGAAGGGGGGCATGGAGAGTGAGCAAAAACTCTACCAGGGCATGGTAAAGAGAGGTCAGTGCAACTTTTCTGTATATCTAGAACTATTCTAAAATCAAAAGGTTATTTAAATATAAAAATCCTTTTATAATATAAGATAGTGTCTGGCACATATCAAACACCCCATGAATGCTATATTTAGAATTATCATATATTATTTTCAATGCCATTGCTTATACATGTTTTTGTACAAATGAACACATTACATATGGCCTCTAGAGGACAGTGTTGAGTCATGGAAAGATTTTTACAATTTCTACCCAAGCTGAAGGTGGACTTAACCATTTTTCTTCTTACTTTTTAACCACGGGCCTCTGTTTATTCATCATGCCTCTTTTAAAAAATGCCAAAGAAAATTTATGCCTCTTCTGTTATTTTGATTAGTTGGCTATCTTGTTTTAACTTATTTTCGTGTAATTTTGGCTCCACAAAGATCTATCAGGGAAGAATAATCTGCAGTTTTCACCGTAGTGTTCGCCTCAGTGAAGATTTGTGAGTTGTGAGGGAACCAGGAAGCAACGTGAGGCACATGTTATGTGTCCTTTGCGAGTTCTTACATGATGGAGACAGAATTATAGAGCTGTCTATAACCATCTATAACTAGAGCTGTCTAGTTTTCCTTTGGAAAAACTAAAAGCAGTTTTAGATTGATGAGGATGCCCGTAAGATAAAGAGGGGTTTGGACCTTTTAAAGGGTGAGACTGTCTGCTCTACGGTGGTTTGCTGGGGGTGGAGGAAGGGGAAGCAACCATTATTCATGCTTCTGGAGAAAATTTCTGCAGGAATCAGAGTAGCAACTCAAGATTTTAATTTTAAAATTATCACTCCATGGGTAATCTCATGAGACTGACATTTGATCTGTAAGAGGCTCCGGGGTCGGGGTTGCAGAGAGCTTGCTGCTCAAGTGCATCCGAGCTATATGAACGTTAATTTGCAAAATGCTCACCTTGGACCTAGGGGCAGCTGAAGACAATTGTTCATGCTTTGGTGGGCTCAGAAATTCCGGAACACATCATTCTGCCATTAAATGGATTAAATTTTCTCTGCTGATAGTGTAGTCTGGGGGCTCCACTCTCACTAGTTGTGAATCTAATGTAAACGTTAAAAAATAGTTGTCATTTGGATGACAGTGTGTTCCACTTAGTAGCATCCTATAGATTTCTTATTTTTTTGCTCAAAGAATAAATCTGTTAAAAGCTCATCCATTGAATTGGGATCTATGAGTCTTTTAATAGGATTTTTGAAAGGCAGTGGAAAATTTATAGCTCCTTATAAATGGCCTGACTTAAAAGTTAAGGTCAATGGTGTTTTGTTCAGCTTTTCCATCAAAGTTAAACCCGTGGGCTGGGATCTGTTTCATTCTCCTCTAATAGTGCCAAGTGCCAAGAATTCTCTTTCTCAGGTACAGTGGTCTCTTTAGTGCTGGTAAACAAGGTTCCATTTGCCATGTAGGTATTTAATAACTATTGTGATCTGAGATATAGTTTGGTCCTTGATGTAGGGATTGGTCCCTAGCCAGGTCCCTGATTCAGGGTTCCTCGTCTCGGGGGAAGGCGTCACCTCACCCAGTGGTGCAGGTCAGTGTCCCGGGCGTCGTCCTTGACGCCACGCTTTTCTCATCCTTACCCATAATGGAGGCAGCGCCACGTCCTATCGATTTTACTGCTTAAATATTTCTTGAAACCATCCACTTCTCTCTTCCTGGCCACCGCTCCCCTCCAAGCCCTCGTCGTATCTGCTCAGAATGCTGAAGAAGCTGCCTCACCCTCAACCACCTCGACCCTGCAAAGCGCACATCTATGAGACCGTCAGCGACTTCCGGCTGTTCTTAGGATAACAACCGAAGTCACTTTCATGGGTGATAAGGCCATGCAGGGTCTGGTCCCTGCCTCTCTCTCCAGCCTCATCTTTTTTTTTTTTTTTTTTTTTTTCACCCTCCCCCCCTCCAGCCTCATCTTGAAACATTCTCCTCCTGGCTCCCTGTGCTACAGCCTCGGAGCCTCCTGTGTGTCACCGCGGAGTCCCAGTGCACGCAGTTTCTCCCGTGTGAGAGTCTCCCCCGCTGTCTTTGTCATGTTACCTTTTGCTCACCCTTTATAAACCAGCTCGAGTGTTATTTCCTCATGGATGACTTCCTTGATCTCCTGGTCTAAAAAGCTTCCTTTCTTATGTCCTCTTATAGACCCTTGCTCCTTCACGTAATTGTGCTTGTATAAATTTATAGTCTCTCTGCTTTGTTGTTTCCTGATGAATATACGCCTCCCCTACTGGAACATAAGCTCTGCGAGCAGGGACCATGCCCGAGTGCGCTCACCAGCAAATCCCCAGCACTTGGCACAGTGCTTGGAAAAAGTGGTTGCATTTGTTGAATGAATAAATGGCTATCTATTTATTGAATGTTTAGGTGGAGGATGAAGAACCCACTGGATACATTCGATACGAAAAATTTCTTCCACTGATGACTGAAATACTACTAGAACGGAGGTAAATAAATAAATGCATTTTTTTTTTCTTTTTTTTGAGACAGAGTCTTGCTCTGTTGCCTGGGCTAGAGTGCCGTGGCATCAGCCTAGCTCACAGCAACCTCAAACTCCTGGGCTCAGGCGATCCTTCTGCCTCAGCCTCCCGAGTAGCCGGGACTACAGGCGCATGCCACCACTCCTGGCTAACTTTTTCTATTTTTAGTAGAGATGGGGTCTCACTCTTGGTGAGGCTGGTCTTGAACTCCTGATCTCAAGCAATCCTCCCACCTCGGCCTCGTAGAGTGCTAGGATTACAGGCGTGAGCCATCATGCCCGGCCAGTAAATGCAATTGTTAAGACAAAGTAATGATCAGAATTACATTAATTTCAAAACACTTGGTGTTTTCACTTTGTCTATTATATTTAACCAATAAATCTTAGGATAGCTTCCTTGTAACCTTTCAGTATACTTCTGAACTGCCAGATGGTATGTGCTTAGAAATATCAGCCACATTATTATTAGTCCAAGCAAAGCATGATTAAAGGGCAGATAAGCTACACATAACATAAATCAACATTCTTATTATCTTCTGTTTTGAATTATCAATGATAAATATGAATCCTAATTATTTTTCTAGCACAAGTATAGCCTTAGCTTACCATAGTTGGTTTATTGTAGAGGTTTTGTGCCCAGATAAATTGATTTCCAAAAAGCTTGTAGACCACATCAAACATGTCAGTGATTTTGCGCTAAGTATCTCCTGTAGCGGTGTGAGACTTTCAACTTTCATGTCTAGAAATCCAAAAAGCTTTCAGTGAGGGAAGTATTATCACCCCAGTATGTTAGCAGCTTTTATTTTGTTTTAGGTGGTCATTTATTCTGTAAAGACTGAGGTAAATACTATGGCATTTACTCATTTTATTGCATGATTATAGATTCAGACCAGTTCCAGAGGATGTCCTCCTTCGAGCTTTTGAAGTATGTAAGCTCCAGATTTTTATATATATATATATATATATATATATATATATGTTTATATGACAAATTCCTCATGTAGAAATTATTCACCAAACAAAAAATATAATATCTTTTCTTTCCCCTTAGGTTTTAGATTCTGCCAAACGTGGGTTTCTTACTAAGGAAGAACTGATCAAGTATATGACTGAAGAAGGTAAGAGTGATTTATTACTTATAACAGTGATTTATGTAAAGGAATTAATAATTTTAATAATTATGCAAAAGTTCCAGGGGATATTTTTAAAATCAGTCATTCTGGTTCAAAAGTTATTTACTCTTCCTATTCTTTTTTTTTGTTTCAGTCACCCAGGTGGATGAAACTCTTCCTATTGTTTTGGGATGGTTTCTGTTTTGTGGGGGTTGAGAAGACAAAGAGTAAAGTAAGGGGAGAGGGACTGGTTGCCTCATAGGGTTTTGTAAAGTGTAGTGATAACTTCTATAAATTGCAGTCACTCCATTCAGAGTGTCTCCAGATAAAAGTTACGCAACCTGGAAAACATCAACTATCAACCTCCATAATTAGTGCCTGTTACTAGACTGAAGATTTCAATTGGAGTATATAAAAATTCCTTTTTTTTTTTTTTGAGACAGAGTCTCGCTCTGTTGCCCGGGCTAGAGTGAGTGCCGTGGCGTCAGCCTAGCTCACAGCAACCTCAAACTCCTGGGCTTAAGCGATCCTCCTGCCTCAGCCTCCCGAGTAGCTGGGACTACAGGCATGCGCCACCATGCCCGGCTAATTTTTTCTATATATATCTTTAGTTGTCCAGATAATTTCTTTCTATTTTTAGTAGAGACGAGGTCTCGCTCTTGCTCAGGCTGGTCTCGAACTCCTGACCTCGAGCGATCCACCTGCCTCGGCCTCCCAGAGTGCTAGGATTACAGGCGTGAGCCACTGCGCCCGGCCTTAAAAATTCCTTTTTTAAAAAAAATTTCTTTTTAAAGAGTTTTTCAGTTGGTGAAGGTACAGATAACACACCCTCAACTGAATATGAAGTCACGCAAAAAATTTTTATATTAATGCAGCTATATATATTTGTTGTGAACATGGAATATACACATACACACGCATGATACCTGCACACTTATATTTCCTTTAGGAATTCTCCCTGTTTAGGCTGATGTGTAAATCTGTTTTCCCTGAAGGTCTGTAGCCTGGTGGGCATCTCTTGAAACGATGCTCAGGCTGGTCACCCCTCCTCCTCCCATACAATGTTAGGGTTCTGTCTCCTTTGTTCAGTTCGCTGGTTTACAAACTGAGTCCTGAATGATTCAGAGTCACTGAGCAAACTGAGACAGAATCTGAGAGCAAGTAGTTTTGAGTCGGGACGACTAAGACTGCATGTACATGCACAACTGGTTTGACCATGTTTACTCGCTCCACCATTCGATGGGAATACAGGCAGTGGGGGTGCGAATGACGTGAGGATCAGAGCTGCCTCCCAGGAACTCTTAGGCCATTGTTAGAACTCTCTTAGGGATTAATTTTGATGGGAATGCCATGACTTTCAAAGCATCAGCCTCTTAATCCTAAGGATTAGATTAACTTTAAAGGAAGTACATCCTAGGTTATATCAGGCAACATGAATTTTGTCAAAATGGCCAAAGCAGTTCAATTTCGTTACTATTGTGTACCTACTGTGTGGCATTTAGTGAGGATACTAAGGTATGATGATACTGAACTCTGCTTCTCCCTCAAGGATGTTGCAATCTTATTGGGGAAATAAAACTTATAGAACATTTCACAGTAGAAGACAATAGAAAAATAAATATCAGAAGATCAGTGTAGGCTACACCATCCTGGAAGGCTTGGTCTGGGAAGACTTCCAGAGAAAACAGGGTTCTTAACATGGTGGAATTTATACGGTGAGCTGTTTAGGGCAGGGGTAAAACCCAATGCATTATAGTACCCTCACACATGGGAGATCTCAACAAATGTTTGTCGAATTAAGTGATGAATGAGTAGCTGAAGGAAAACAAGGTGGAGGGGCGGCTGACGGGAGCCATTATAGATGGGTAAACCAGTCTGAACAAAAACTGGGAGGTAGGAATGAGCCTGGTATTTCAGAAGCCTGTGAGAAGACAGGCCCAGCTCATCCAGAGGGTAAAGCCAGCAAATAGTAGGAGATGAATTTAGATAGAGTTACGGGGACTAAATTGTAGAATCTTGGGCTCAGGACTTTGGAATTCATCTTGTGGGCAATGGAGAAGTATTGTAGGATTCTGAGCAGATGAGTCACAAGGTGCAAGAGTGATTGTGGGAAGGCTGTTCGGGTGCTGGTAGGTTTGTTAGATGAGGGAGAAAGAGGTTAGACAAGGGAGACCTGTTAGAAGGCTGTTTCAGCATTTTGAAGGTACTCTAATAAGGACAATGGCAATGGAAAGAAAGGATTGATACGTGGGACTGTCTGCATCAGGATCCATGGGTCAAAGTGCTGGGGACAAAGATGGGAGCTGAGTCAAAAGTAACAAGGCTTTGACATGGAGGACAGGTGTTATGGTTACGCTACTGACTAAAACGGGGAAATCAGGAACAGACTGCAGTGTGTACGGTGACGATACAGTCATGTGATTGCTTGGAGGTGCTGTGTGACAATTTCCAAAAAGGTATATTTACAGAGTTAATAGTATTAATACTTAAAGATCAACTATTAGGTATCTCAGTAGACTAAGCATACAACAATTATTTTCAGATAAGAATACACATGGTTTCAATCATTCAACAAATATGACTGAATATCTTCCATATTATATGAACTCATATGTCTAATAGTGATATATAAGATGTAAAGTACTATAGAATTATTTAGTATAACAGACCCATCAGCTAAGTGTAATCACAGTTGACTAGTCTAGTTAAATAGCCTGGTAAGAATTGGTGCTTTTAGATTCTCAGAATTCCACAAAGTGTTTTTGAATATATCTGTGCTTTATAACAATATGGATTAAAGTTACTTGCACAATCTTTTCACAGTCCCCATGGAGCATCAGACACATTAATCGGTTTGAGAATACGCATTCTAAATGCCCAGATGTCCTATGATAAACATAAATCACACTGAGTCAAGTTCCTACAAGATAGAAGTCCACATGTGTCCAGGAATGTGTATTGCATCAGATAGTATTTAGCAACAGGGAAGATCTCAGAATGTTTTAAATTATTTATTTATTTATTTATTGAGACAGAGTCTCACTCTGTTGCCCAGGCTAGAGTGAGTGCCGTGGCATCAGCCTCGCTCACAGCAACCTCAGACTCCTGGGCTCAAGCGATCCTCCTGCCTCAGCCTCCCGAGTAGCTGGGACTACAGATGTGGGCCACCATGCCCGGCTAATGTTTTTTTTTTTTTTCTATCTGGCTAATTTTTTTCTGTTTTTAGTAGAGATAGGGTCTTGCTCTTGCTCATACTGGTCTTAAACTCTTGAGCTCAAGCAATCCTGTTCATGATGTGTTTATGTACTCCTGCTGTTTTAGCCAAATGGTGGATTCTATTAATGTAAGTTGCTTATCTATGATATCTGCGGGGAAAATAAGTCCAGAATCTGCCAGGGTGTACAACAGAATGGTCTTTAAACAAAAATTTTTTTTTAATTTTTAATTGTTATGGGTCTATAATAGTTGTATATATTTATAGGGTACATATGATGTTTTGATACAGGTATACAACGTGAATTAATCAAATCAGGGTAACTGGGGTATCTATCACCTCAGGCGTTTATCATTTCCTTGTGTTAGGAACATTCCAATTTTACTCTGTTAGTTATTTTAAACCGTAACTTACTGTTGACTGTAGTCACTCTGTTGTGCTGTTGACAGCGCGCTGAGTGTCTGGGGTATCACAATGATGGCTGCGCAGCGCCAGGGAGGGTGACCAGTGACACAGTGCGGGCCTGTGTGGCTCCGTGGCGGTCAAGCTGGCTGGTGGAAGGAGAAAGAAAAGAGAATCAGATGATTGTAAGTGACGATTTTCCCTTCTTGTCCCTCCAGGTGAGCCTTTTTCTCAAGAGGAAATGGAAGAAATGTTATCCGCTGCAATTGACCCAGACTCGAATGCAATTCATTACAGGGACTACATAACAATGATGGTGATAGATGAAAGTTAAATGTTCGCATTTCTAATTGGAAGGATAATTTAAAAACTTGCTTGTCCTTACTAACTTTACATTTTACCTTGCCGTTTCTGTATCTGATATTTCATACCTTGTGATGTAACTCTTTCAAGATGTTTTGTTTTCTAAAGATGATCATAACAATTTAAAACGTAAAATTTTAGTATGTCTAGACTTATGGAATAACAGATTTGACAAGTTGCTATTTATTTAAAAACTATTTTAAAAACCTTTTAACACGAAAATGGGTTGTTATTTATTTTCTGCAATAAAACTCATGTTACCTTCAAATTGATTAAACTGACAAAATGAAGAATGACTGTAACGACCCCAGGTTTGCATATAAAGGTCTGGAGGGAGGCAGAATGGCCACAGATTGAAAATGAGCAGCGATAGGACAAAGGCTTCTTTTCAAAACAACAACAAACTCTTCAGCAATTTGAATGTGGAAGGAGAGTGATTGAAATGCCTATCAATAATTGATTCCTTTTTTTTTTTTTTTTTTGAGACAGAGTCTCACTCTGTTGCCCAGGCTAGAGTGAGTGCCGTGGCGTCAGCCTAGCTCACAGCAACCTCAAACTCCTGGGCTCAAGCGATCCTCCTGCCTCAGCCTCCCGAGTAGCTGGGACTACAAGCATGCGCCACGATGCCCGACTAATTTTTCTATATATATATTTTTAGTTGTCCATATAATTTTTTTCTATTTTTAGTAGAGACAGGGTCTCGCTCTTGCTCAGGCTGGTCTCGAACTCCTGACCTTGAGCGATCCACCCGCCTCGGCCTCCCAGAGTGCTAGGATTACAGGCGTGAGCCACCGCGCCCGGCCAATAATTGATTCCTTAAGGGCCAATTACAAATCTCATCTGAGATGATCATAACTGAGTGTAGACATTTTAATTTGCTGATCCAGCTTGTCCAAGTCCCCATTTATGCAGCAGCTAAAGGAGCTGAGCTAACTGAATCTAGAGAGAAGACGACTGAGCGGACACTGGCGTGTGCGGTAGTGGCAACTGTCTCTTGGTCTTTAGAAGCCTCACCTGTTCTGAACATCTGGCCTTACTGAGTCAGAATACTGGGAAATTTTATGGTGTACAAGAGGTACAGCTGTTGAGGGGACAGAATGAACTTACCTGCGCACAAGAGAGTTGGGAAATAGCAGCTGGGGTCAGGGCTGAAGCTAGGAGCCTGGGAGCCACCAGTGTCGGGGTGACGCTTGGAGGCATGAGCCTGGTGAGAGACCGCCAGGGCGCAGGGAGGGCGGATGGAGAAGGGAGGAGGCCTGAGGGCCAGCCCGGTGCCCTGTCCTTCAGAGATGGGGAGAAGGGACAGACCCCATGAGGGAGCCCAGCCAGGGAAGGACCCCAGGGAGGAAAGGGAGATGAGCACGTCAGAAGATAGCAGCGCCTGACGCCTGGTGAGGGCTCTATAAATACGAGCTGGTTGTCTTTTTATTAGTGTCACTGCTGGGGGGGGGGGACAAGCGGGGAGTTGGGGAATAGCAGCTAAACCTTCCTGCGCCGCCGCAGAGTACAGAGCTGACGTCTCGACGTTTCCATCAGAAACAGCAGGGTGATGACATTTAGAAAAATGAAAGTAAAGGCCTCAAACCGTTCAAAACGGCCACCTCAGAGGAGAGGGCCCCGGTGGGGCGGGGAGGGGATGGCTGCGACAGGGGGTTGAAAAAAATAAGCCTTTTGATAATTGTTTGATTTTTAAACCATTGTGCACGTATTTCTCTAATAAAGGAATTTTAAAGGACACAAAAAGAGGACTTCTGCGCGCACACACACCTGTCCATGGTGATTTATGAATGGGGCTTGGGGGGTGATAGCAGAGCCCCGCGAGGCCATTTAATGACATTTTATATGTACCGCTAGGACATCTTATTCTTTGTTCTGGCTGGGCGAGAGAAAACCCGAGGGCCCAGGAAGGCTGCAGGGGAAGAAAAGAAACCAGGAAGGGAGGAATTAGAAGTCTCTTCTTCCCCCTAGGTTGTTTCCTCTGCTCACTCCCTGCTGCTAGAAAATGGGGTGACAGGTTCCCCACCCATCCTCGTCGCACTGTACTCTCCCCCAGCACGGCAGCCCCTGCACCCGCCAGGCCGGGGAGAGACGACGTGGCCTTTCTCCTTTAGAAAATGAGAATTCTCAGGAAAGCAACAGAAAATGACTGAAATTACTGGTATCAGGAGAGAGGATGACCCGGACGAGAGAGACGGCGAGGGGGGCCGGGGTGGAAGTGGGCTAAGACTCAGTAATGACACGATTGCGCAGTTATTTGCTTATTTTCTGTGGCTTTTGCTGCAAATGAGAGGTTCCTGCTCTCCCACGGTGAAGTGTGGAGCACAGAAAGCATAAAGCCAGCGTTCATCATGGGAGACTCCGGGGGGCCGGCACGGGGTCCAGGGGTCCCCCCGGCCCCGGCATGCCCAGGGGAGGCTAGGAAAGAGAGGCAGGAAGAAAAGAGAAGGGGACCAGAGGTGGGAGGTGCGAGAGGAAAGCCCAGCAGGACGAAGGAAAGGAAAAGACAAAGGAAAAGACTGGAAGGACGGGAGGCCAGGGTTAGGGTTAGGGTGAGAGGTGCGTCTGGGTGTCGTTCTGTGGACTGAGGCGATGCGTTAACACGTTAGATTCCAGGACAAGGTGTGACAAACTGGATGGCCCAGAACAGAAGAAATTTATTTTCTCCCAGTTCTGGAGGCCAGAAGTCCAGAATCAAGGTGACAGACAGCAGGGCCACGCTCTCTCCGGAAGGTTCCAGGGGAGGATCCTTCCTTGCCTCTCCCAGCTCCTGCCAGCTCCAGGCTCAGCAGCGTCACTGATCGCCCCTGCTTCACACGGCCCTCCCTGCTGTGTGTCTCCTCGGTGCCTGAGTCTCCCATCGCCCTCTCCTTTCTCTCAGAGACACCAGCCCCTGGATTTAGGGACCACCCTCAGTCCAGGATGATCTTATCTGCAGATTCTTAACCCAGTTACATCTAAAAACCCTATTTCCAAATATGGGCACATTCACAGGTTCCAGGGGTGCAATGTACTGAATGTTTGTTCCCCCCACCCCAAATTCATAAGTTGAATCCTAATCCCAATGTGACAGTCCTTGGAGGCGGGGCTGTTGGGAGGTGATTAGGCCTCGAGGGTGGCGCCTCATGGACGGGACTAGTGCCCTGTAAGAAGAGGCCAGAGACCCAGCCGCCTCTTTCTGCCATGGGAGGATACGGGAAGACAGTTGCCTACAGACTAAAAGCAGGCCCTCGCCAGGCTTGGTCATGCTGGCACTCCGATCTGGGACTCCCAGCCTCCCGGCTGTGAGAAATAAGTGTACTTATGAGAATAAGTTCCTGCCCCGCCCCACACTGTCTATCCTCCTTGTCCTGCACTTATCAACTCCTAACATATTTGTTAGTTTGTTCATTTATTTCCACTAAAATATAAGTTCCAGGAGGGCAGGGTCTCCTGTTTGGTTTGCTGCTGTGTTCTTAACACCCAGAACATTGCCCTGCTCTTAGGTACTACAATAAATAGTTGTTGAATCAACATGTTGAGACTGCCCACCTTGTGGGCAATGAATCAATCAGCAAAACAGAAACCTCTCTAGGTATTCAGAGCGAGAAGAGATTTAACAGAAGGAGTTGGGGGATTGCAAAGTCACCGGAAGGGTGGAGGTGCAAAGGGAAGGGAAAGACGTGTGTACCTCTCGGGCCCACCACTAGCTACAGAGAAGCGGGAACCATCGCCAATGTCACGCAGGAACCATCGCCAATGTCACGTTTGCCTGCGGCACTGGGGACACGCTCCAACGCCAGAGCAAAATGCAAGCTGCCGTGTTTGCCCGCTGCTGAAGGGGGAGCCAAAGGAAGGCTTGCATCTCTCCCATCGTCCAAGTGTCGCTTGCGTGCCTCTCATCGGCCAGTCTCACCTGGACCGCTCATACCTGGGAGACGCGGTCCCCGGGCTTCCCGCTCCCGCGATACCAAGGCGGTACGCGAGAGCGGAGAACGGGCTGACCGTCCACCGGAGGCAGGACGTGTCCACCCTGCGTTCTCTTCTTGCTTTTTCCCCAGTTGTACCTTTTTGGTGGAAAATGACTTTCTCCAAGAAAGAGATCGGTGACGCAGGCTGATTTCAAGGATTAAGGTCTGTCAGACTTCAGTGTCCCCAAGTGGTGGGAATGTCTGCCTCCAATCACCAAAGGTAATGATTGTAGCTGATTTTTTTTTTTTTTTTCAAATGTGCAGGTGCTGGACTTGATAGCTGAAATTTTATCAAACTATACTATGTGCCAAGCCCTGTCCTAAGCCTTTCATATAAATAGCCTAATTTAGTCCTCATGAGGCAAGCGTTATTATTCATCCCCATTTTATAGACGAGGAGGGAGAACATGGAGGCCAAGTACTTTGCTCAAGATTGCACAGCTAGAAAACTGCAGGGCCAGAATTTGAACCCAGGTTGTCTGACTTTGGAGCTCAAGTTCTTAAATGTTAGATTACGTTGCCCTCCACCCCCAAGGAGTGGAAACACCAGTTCTGGGGATCTCAGCTACAGGAATGTGCAAGAGGGAAGGGTTTTAATAAATCTATGTATCTTTGTCAATAACGTAAAAATAAAGATTATCTGAACGTAATGCTTGACAGTCTGAAACACAAGCCAGGAGCAGGACTCTGGGTCAGGGAATCCTGGAGCAGCAACATTACATGCTCACTGTTAGCAAAGAGAGAGGTAAGAAGAGAGATGTGTGCTTTGCAGTCTGGAATTCTAACCCATTCCTAACCCTTTCCTTGCCATGTTGACATCTTTCGTGATGTTGGGCATATCATTTAGTCTTTTTGTGTTTGGGGGTTCCTCAGAGTGATAAGTGAAATAATTACGTTAACTTTACCCACAGAAGAACAGGGGGAAATCCTAATCACTGAGTATAAATTATCCTGAAGACCCAACTGCTGAAGAGTACTGTTCAAAGCTGGCAGAGAATTGAATATTGCAACGGAGGATCTTGCAGGTGTCATTTGAAATTCAGCAGTGATGGGCTTGGCTCCAGTAGCTCAGGAAGATGACTTCACAGTCTGCTAGATTTTCACAGTCGTTATTTTTACCTTGAAAGCTTGCCTACACGTTCTTAACTTCAATTTAAACTCATCACTGCTTTTTAATCTCCTAAACTATTTGTGTTTCTTTGTTCTCACCCCTAGAAATGGACTTACTGAAAATAGTCTTGTTTTATCATAGTTATTTTTAGACTTTATACATATTCTAGTTGCTTCCGTCTTCACGTTTAAGCCATCCCCTCTAAGTTCTTTAATTATTGTGATCATACACTACATTTATCTTTTGGGCTATAAGACGTTCAGAACAGAATGCAATATTTTAGATGAAGTTTCAACTGAGCGATTTCACACGAAAAGCAAAGCATTGGAAACATAATACACATAGATTTCCTCCATATACATGTAATAAGAGCCACACCCAGCGACGTGCTGTTAGGGACATAAAGATTAAGGACCTGACTTGGCCTCAGGGAGCTCACCGTTTACGTGGGATGGTGCACATAATTTTGTCCCATTAAGTGGACATCTCAAATCTTCAATCAGAGCTCTGTAATTAATAATCATATTGCACCTTAGCATCATACACTGGCTTTAGAACTCTTTATGAATGATACGGTTTGGATATTTGGCCCTTCCAAATCTCATGTTGAGATTTAAAAGATTTTTTAAATTTTTTAAATTTTTTTGAGACAGCGTCTCACTTTGTCACCCAGGCTAGAGTGCCGTGGCGTCATCACAGCTCACAACAACCTCAAACTCCTGGGCTCAAACAATCCTCCTGCCTCAGCCTCACCTGTAGCTGGGACTACAGGCGCGTGCCACCACACCCAGCTAGTTTTTCTATTTTTAGTCACCTGGCTAGTTTTTTCTATTTTTAGTTAGAGACAGGGTCTCGCTCTTGCTCAGGTTTGTCTCTAACTCCTGATCTCAAGCGATCCTCCCCTCTGGACCTCCCAGAGTGCTAGGATTACAGGCAGGAGCCACCGTGCCCGGCCTTCATGTTCAAATTTGATCCCCAATGTTGGAGATGGAGCCTAGGTGGGCAGTGTTTGGGTCATGGGGGAAGATCCCTCATGAATGGCTTGGTGCCCTCCCCCTGGTAGTAAGTGAGTTTTCTCTGTTAACTCACATTAGAGCTGGTTGTTTAACACATTAACTGCCACGTGAGTTGTATTTAACTCACGTTAGTTTTGAGCCTGGGGCTTCATGAAGCATATGTAACTCACACGTCTCTTCACCTGGGGAGCCGAGAGAACTATTTTTCAAGTTGCATATAACACACGCATAGAAAACAATAAAAAATAACAAATCTTTCATTACATTAGAAAGCAACGTTTTGTTTTCAAAGTTTTTATTCTATTTTCATAATAAAAAACCATGGCTCCAAGGAAAAAAAATTTTTTTTCTAGTCTGGCAGTCATTGTGTTAAAAGAGGCTGGCACCTCCTTTTCTCCTTCTCTAGCTACGTGACACACCTGCTCCCCTTCGCCTCTGCCTCGATGGGAAGGTCCCTGCAGCCCTCACCAGAAGCAGATGCTGGTGCCATGTTTCTTGTACAATCTGCACAACTGTGAGCCAAACTCGCCTCTTTTCTTTGTAAATTACCCAGCCTCAGGTGTTTCCTTTATAGCAACACAAAACGGACTAACACAAGGCATCATCAATTTTGTAGAGAAAAGAGGGCAAATGAAAACAGATTCACGCACAGCTTAAGCACAGCTACGGTGTTACGGGGAAGATGAGACTGCGGTCCCAGAGGGATTGTGGAGATGGTTACGGATACATGGGACTAACTGGAAGAAGCTTCCTGCAGGAAGTGGGCCTGCCTGAATGCAGCAAAAGTTTACATTAATTCTGAGCCTCTCATCTCTTGCTGTCTTTGGGGAGACCTACTTTCCAAACGCGCACCGTGCAGAAGCTGAGGTTCAGAAGCTATCTCCTTGATGTAGCAGTTTGATGTTTTTGGCTTGCGTTTGTGCTTTTGATTCTCTGGTACCTTCGAGACCCTCATTTTCACACTTTATTTTACTTTCTGCGGGAGTGTTGGCAACACCTCTCAATTTAGCTCGTCTCTGCATTTCATCTGTTGCTCTCTACTCCTCCTTCCAGATCCTTCCTTAAGATGAGAAACGAGGCCAGAGCCACCGCTGGCCTCAGGCCTCCACGCCTTGGGACTGTGGGGCACATGTCACAATTTGTGGCCCGGAGCCTTTGGTTGTGCTTTTAATCCATGCACCAGCGGTCATCGGCGAGATGAGATTTGCTAAGATTCTCCACAATAAAAGCTTTGTCAGATAAAGCTCTCTCACCTCGGGTGGGGCCTTTTTATCTGTCAAATAAGTGAAACTACCCGAAGGTGATCTGGTCTGCGAGGCACAGCTGCTTTCCTGCAGGCCCTGGGTGTGTGCTGCTCCTCGTTCTTCCGGACCAGTGGGGGAACGTCCCCCTTCGCATTCAGTGCATGTCCGCAGGCCTGCGCAGGCAGGGAACTGGCTACATGGGAGCACGCCTGGACCAAGGCTACGGGGTATTGCTTCTCCTCCCCTCTTCACCTGTCCTTGCCCACTCAGAACTGTGAGGCGTCTGCTTTTCATTATTGCTTCTTCAGTTGCCTGGGACGCAGTCTTCATGGGCAGGGGTTTGGAAAGGCCGCACTAGCAGAATGGGCGCACGGTAGGCATGTAGTGACGATCAGTCTTGGTGCGCTCCGTGCAACCCTGCGAGGGACAGTTCCCCTGCAGCCTGCCGCTACCTGGGGGGCCGGATTAGCTGGCGAGTCCTATGGCCGGGGGCTCTCTGGGCACATCGTTATTCTCCCGGGACTTGGTTTCCCCATCCTTAACGTGGGAGTGAGAAGGCTGCCCCCTCACAGGTGGCTACGAGGAATTATAAACCAATAAAGTGATTGCTTAGCATATGGCTGAATGTCAAGGGCAATATAAATGCTTAATTTCCTTTATTTCATAGTAGTTGGGTGGTCACGTGCATGTTGCTGTGGAAACCATAACTCTTGAATTCCCTGACACTTATTTATGCTGTTTTTAAATGAGGCTTTACATTTACATCCTGTGATTTTTTTTTTTAATATTAGAAAAGTAACAAGAAGGATCACAACTTGATCTCCACCTCAGTCTTTTTGTAAGGAACAGTGTGAGCAGTCACCGCGCCCCACCCAGGAACACCTGATCCCTTTCTTTCTTTTCCCCAAGGTCATGCGTCTTCCATCCACCCAGACACACTGCATTTCCAGCGCATGAGCTGAATGAGCCCAACGTGAGTAGGTCAGGACTGTTGATTTTCTAGTGAAGGTTTAGAACCGAGAGGACTTCTTTGGCTGATGGAGGTGTGACAGCAGGTCCTGCACAGCTGGTGCCATCGAGGCGGAGGTGGCCAAGGGAGTGTTGGCTGCAGTGACGGTAGAGGCTTTAGCAATTCAGAGGAGCACCAGAGTGGTGCTGGTTCCCGGCCTATGAGACGGCAGTCCAGGGTGTGCTCAGCAACAGCCCTGCTTAGCAAAACAGGTCTTGACTGTAAGCCCCACTGCAGGAATTCCTGGACTCCCGCACCCCCTGCAAATCCCGCTCTACCCTGAACGGTTCCTGGGGTGGCTCCCGAGTCTCCAGCATGGCCTTTGAAGCACTTCCCTGGGCTGCGTGTACCTCTCTGCCCGCCATGCCCACAGCTGACTCGGGAGGGTCTGACTCCCCCGGCTGCTCCCAGGCAGCCCTGCACCTGCTGAGGCTCATGGGACTTGGTTGGAGACAGCTCTCCCCCTCCTAGCCCCGGCGACCTTGTTCCAGCAGTTCCTTACAGATGACCTAATGTCACAACTTTTTAAAAAAAATTAAGCACATGTTCTCAGTTTGCTTTTTTTTTTTTTTAAAAGTCTCATCTATTCCCAGCAGCAACCAGCTGTGTCCTCTGTCGCCCTTCCCAGTGCCGGGTTCACTTTCCCAAGACGCTCTGCTCGACATGAACCGAGCCCCCATGGGACCCAGCTGGACATGCTGGGGTTTCGGAAACGGGCACACAGGGTGACTCACTCTGGGACTTTTGCTTCAGAGGGAAAAGACAATTGGATATTTGTGGCTGTATCTTTTCTAAGTCAACACGTCATGGTCATCCCCCTTTTCTTGTTGGAAACGCTATTTCCATCTCTCCCACCCAGCTCCCATGCCCCCAGATCAGCCCTGCCTGCTCCCAGCCCCTCACCTCCGTGCAGGCTCCCAGTGTGGACGGTTCTGAAACGGACCACTCGCTCCCACCCTCTCTTGTGCCGCTCCCATCTCTTTTTAAAAACAGCTTCAGTGACATATTTCACCTATGATAAAATTGACCCTATTCAAATGCACAGTTCAATATTTTTTGGTAAATTTACCGAGTGGTGCAGCCATCGTCATCGATCAGTTTTGGAACGTTTCATCCCCCCAAAACGATGCCATGTCCATTTACGGTTAAGCCCCAGACATTCCTGCCTCCAGCCCCAGACAACCACTCAGCTACTTGCTATCTCTGTAGATCTGCCCTTCCCGAACATCTCATAGCAACAAAATCATATGACACGTGATCTCTCATGTTTGGTTTCTTTCACTTAGCGTAATGCTTCTGAGGTTCATCTGTGTTGTATTAATAGCACGTATCAGTGCCTCGTTCCCTTTTATTGCCAAATTATATTCCCTTGGATAGAGAATACTACATTTGTCCATTCACCAGCTGAGGGACATTTAGGTTGTTTCCACTTTTTTAGCTATTTATAAATAATGCTACTATGAACTTTTGTGTGCAAGTCTTTGTGTGAACATATGTTTTTGTTTCTCTTGGGACAGATATTTAGGAGTGGAGTTGATGGATGGCACAGTGATTTTACATTTACCTTCTTGAGAAACTGCCAAATTATTTTCCAAAATGGCTGCATCATTTTACATTGCCACCAGCAACGTAAGAGGGTTCCCATTTCTCCACATCCTCAACCATGTTGTTACTGTCTTTTTGATAACGGTTGTTGTAGTGGGTACGAGGTGGTACCCTAGTGTGGTTTTAATTTTCATTTCCCTAATGACTAATGATGAACGTTGCCTCATGTGCTTACTAGCCAAGCGTATGGCTACTTTGATAAAACACCCGTTCACATCTTTGGCCCATTTTTTGATTAGGTTGTTTTCTTTTTTTTTTTTTTTTTTTTTTTTTGAGACAGAGTCTCACTCTGTTGCCCAGGCTAGAGTGAGTGCCGTGGCGTCAGCCTAGCTCACAGCAACCTCAAACTCCTGAGCTCAAGCGATCCTCCTGTCTCAGCCTCCCGAGTAGCTGGGACTACAGGCATGCACCACCATGCCCGGCTAATTTTTTCTATATATATTTTTAGCTGTCCATATAATTTCTTTCTATTTTTAGTAGAGGTGGGGTCTCGCTCTTGCTCAGGGTGGTCTTGAACTCCTGAGCTCAAACGATCCGCCCACCTCGGCCTCCCAGAGTGCTAGGATGACAGGCGTGAGCCACCGCGCCCGGCCAGGTTGTTTTCTAATTATTGAATTGTAAGACCATCATCTTAAATGTCTCGTCACTTTTTAGCTTCTACCTGGTGTGCCTACTTTTCTGTACAACTGCCTCAGCCTTTCTTACAAACTGCCACCAGACCGATGTTACCACATGGCCTTGGCGCTGCCCTTCACATACTCAAACCCCCCTTGGCTTCTCCACTGCCTAAAGTTCAAACTCCTAAACTTGGCATTGCAAATACATGACGTGGTTCCATCCCTTCCCATACTCCCGTAGCCACGCTGAGATCTGGGAAAATGGCTCACCGGTGACCTCCCTGTCCTTTTCCTCTGAGTTACTGTTTCTTGTGTCCTTCCTATCCTAGCCTCAATCTCCAATCCATCTGCAAGGCTTGGCTCAAAGCCACTTTCCCCAAGGGTCCTTCCCTGGTCCTTCCACTGGGAATATCTCACCTTCCTCTGATCTCCCCCTAACTTTTTGTCTTTTTCCTTTGTTCTGCTGGCCTGTTTACCTGACTTGTAAGCCGAGTGCTTTTTTAGAAGTTTTAAATAAAAATGTTTCCAGGCACTGCCCCAGGGAATGATATTCTGGTCTAGTTCTTTTGTAAATTCACTGGAGCCGTCATAACCAGATGTGTAGTGATTTTGTTTTATTCTATGTCCTGGACTTTCACAACTTTCTATGTCCTGCCTGCCAGCCACATGTCCTGCACCTCTGATCTTGAGACTGTGTGTGGTTCTTGCTTTGGGACCAAGGAAGGGTCTTTGCTTCCCTTGGTACTCTCCCTGGCTGTCTTTAGGCAAGCCACTCTGCCTCTGGGGTCCCCCTTCCTAACTCCAAATTCAGGAAGTTGTAAAGATAAATGGTATTATTATTATTTGGAAAATGCTTTGAAATCCTATTTTATTGTAAAATATTTATTTCAATCACCAACATTCTCTACTCAGCTCCCTCTCCAGCTTTGCCTGTGTGTGTACTCTGGCTCTGGCTAGGCTTGCAGACATGTGTGTGCATCTGCATACGTGTGTTTATGTGTGTCTGGACACGCCTGGTCATGGATGCTTCGTGGAGCACACACGTCCTTTACCCTCCAGCTCCTTGGAATCCCTTTCCAAAAAACTGAAACTTGCTTGAATTCCCTTTTTTACTTTAGTAACCTTTTTCTTATAATAATATTAAATTTGTCTTAGAAAACACAGAACAAGCAACTTCCCCGAGAGAACTGTTACACTCTTAATATTTAGGTGTTAAATTCTAGTCTTTTTTCCCCTGATGCATATATAATTTTCTTTTTTATTATTTATTTTTTTTATTTATTTATTTTTTTTTGAGACAGAGTCTCACTCTGTTGCCCGGGCTAGAGTGAGTGCCGTGGCTTCAGCCTAGCTCACAGCAACCTCAAACTCCTGGGCTCAAGCGATCCTCCTGCCTCAGCCTCCCGAGTAGCTGGGACTACAGGCATGCGCCACCATGCCCGGCTAATTTTTTGTATATATATATTTTAGTTGTCCATATAATTTCTTTCTATTTTTAGTAGAGACGGGGTCTCACTCTTGCTCAGGCTGGTCTCGAACTCCTGACCTCGAGTGATCCACCCGCCTCGGCCTCCCAGAGTGCTAGGATTACAGGCGTGAGCCACCGCGCCCGGCCATAATTTTCTTTTGGTTTTGCTGAATTGTCATCATACTGTACATACTTCTTTATTTTTCATTTTTTTACTTAACACTAATATATCATCAATATCTTTCCATTCTGTTATTCTTTTAGGAAAACATTTTTAAGGGCTGCATGGTATTCCACCATCTGATTAGGCTGTAAGTTATTATTATTATTTTTTTTAGAGATGGGTCTCACTAGGTTGCCCAGGCTTGAGTGCAGTGGTTATTCATAGGTGTGATCATAGAGTACTACAGTCTTGAAATCCTGGGCTCCTGTGATCCTCCTGCCCTAGCCTCCCAAGTAGCTGGGACTACGGGGACGCACTACCTGCCTGGCTTCGACTGTAAGTTATTAAACCCATCCCCTACTGTGGCACATGCAGGTTTTTTCTTCCTTCACTACTATAAACAGTGACACATAGGATGTTGTGATCCCTTTCAAGGCAGGTTACCTCCTGTGACAAGTGGCAGCACAGCTCAAGGTTGTCAGCATCTGGTGCCCAAGATCAGCGGGCTAAGCACTCATTGTCTGATCCTCCTCACTCTTATTAACAACTAGTCTTTCCTCCCCAACCCCAAAGCAAAATAAAACTAACAACCAAAAAAATGTCTCAGTTTATCACTCTGGCCACACAAATTTGATTTACATCTTTTCTTTTTCTATTAATATATCTTTATCATCTGAACTGTCAATTTTGGACTGAAATCAAGACTTGGAGTTTAGCACGAAAGGAATTTATAAGGATAAGATGATTGACATGAGATTCCAAGAGTGGAAAGCCCGGCTCAGCTTGCAGGATAACAACCTTTCTCTGCCGTAGTGACCAAGCGCACAGATTAAAGTTATCAGCTTACTGCTGACTCTTTGGCAGCCCAAGCATGATCATATGGTCCCCAGAACACCAGTAGATCATATGCAAATATTGTCTGCATATTCATCAAGATACCACATGGCCAGTGTAAGCTGCTTTAATTATCTTCCAAGGAGAAACACAGCCGCTTCTAGCACATGCACTCTACTGGCTTCGTTGGCATGTTGGTGCCTGAGCTGTATGGAAATTATTTCCAAAGAAAAATATTAAAGGGGAGTGGAATCTGCTATATTCTGCATTCTGCTTAGCAATTAGAAGTTGCCGGCCTGATTTTGGTTTTTTATTTCTGATTTATACTTTTAGACTGTCAAACACAATGATGTAACAATATGTTTTAGCTATGAAACTTATCAGCTGTTCACCTCTGAGGTACAAATAATGAGGAATGCTAAATTGCATTCTCTGAAAATGTAAAAGTTCCATGAAACAATGCCAAAGAAGTTAAGTCTATTTAATAATTAAGCTACAAGTAATATGGAGTAAGAATTTGATTCTTATCCAGGCAATGGACATTAACTTTTTTTGTACTTTGTATTTATACATATACCAGAGAGACCAGAGAGATACTGTTTCTCACCCAGGGGTGTCAATATATTGGTACTCTTAGAAGCTCTCGGCTTTTAGAAGCCAATAAATAATTTTTTCATTCTTTCTTTTTCTAACAGAGTCTTGCTCTGTCACCCAGCTAGAGTGCAGCGGTGTCATAATAGTTCATGGCAACCTCTAACTCCTGGGCTCAAGTGATCCTTCTGCCTCAGCCTCCCAAGTAGCTAAGACTATAGGTGTACACACTACCACACCTGGCTTATTTTTCTATTTTTTGTAGATATACAGTATCTTGCTCTTGCTCAGGCTGGTCTCGAACTCCTGAACTCAAGCGATCCTCCCACCTCCACCTCCCAGAGTGTAGGATTACTGGTGTGAGCCACCACACCCCACCTTTTTTCTTTTTTAGAGATGGGGTTTGCTCTGCTCTGTCATTCAGGCTGGCTCACTATAACCTTGAACTCCTGGGCTTAAGCAGTCCTCCCACCTCAGCTTCCTGAGTAGCTGGGACTACAAGCACATGCTACAACACCCATCTAATTTTTTTTTTTTTAATTTTTAAAAACTTTTTGAAGAGAAGGGATCTTGCTATGTTGCCCAGGCTGGTCTTGAACTCCTAGCCTCAAGCGATTCTCCCACCTTGGCCTCCCAAAGTGCTGGGATTACAGGTGTGAGCCACCACACCTGGCCTAATGTTTTCATTCTTTTTATTTTTTATTATTAAAGTTTTTTTTCCTAATTTTTTCATTCTTAAAATGAGTGGTTTTTCTTCACCTAAATCTTGAGGTAATGCTGCTAAAATCCTTGAATGTGAAGTGAGAAGTACATCTCTATTTATAATCTATACCACCTATCTACCTACCTCTCAGTGAAGGTTTCAGTTACATCATTGGCATTTCCCAGTCTAATAGGAAATAAAGTTATCGCTGGCCGCTATAGGATGCTAACTCACAGAAAAAAACCTTTGAAACTATAGAAATTCTGAAAGCCCAACGTAGATTTGAAAAAGTCGCCACTAAAACTAGAATTAGGGAGTACTTTCTATATAACATTCAATTTCCCAAAGAAAATTCTCAGAAACTGGACAACAACAACAACAAACCTATTGGCCCAAAGCAGGCAGAGACTGGAGGGGATTCAAGGATCCTAGACACTGGGGAGCATCATGAGCTAGAACGCAAGCGGAAGGCCAGTCTGACCGGTCTGAAGCATTGCATGGTGGTTCAGGGCAGTCAGAGTAGCTGGGAAAGGAGGAGGAAAATCCTGGAAAGGAGAGAGCCAGAGTGCGGCAGCCTTGACATCCACATTAAATTTCCCTCAAATCTTTGGATGATAGATTTGAACTCTGAATATACAAAAGTACAAGAAGTTCAGGGAAAGCAGCACCTAGGCAAAAGAACTGAGCAGAGATTTTAGCTGCCGCCAACTGCAGGGGAGCAGAGCTTGGGGTCTGAGTCCCAAATTAGAGGTGCCCGGCAAACCCGTTAGGCTTTCCATCGAAATCACAGAAGGACCACAGTTTAGAGATAAAGAACAAGTCCCAGGACTAAGGGGTTTGTCTTAGATCTTAAGGAAAGAGTGAAATAGAACCAGTCTAACGAAGCATAAAAGGAAGCCTCCCCAAGTTCCAGGTGATCTGCTAGTAACTTAACTGCCTGCTAGAACAATCAATACTCTTCAAGGTAGATAACAGAATCCAGTGTCTCTACAATGTAGCATTTATTAATACGATATGCAGCACACAGTTAAAATTTACTATATATGAAAAGAAATAGGAAAATATGATTTTCAGAGTCAGGAGAAAAGTCAGTTAATAGAGAGTGACTTCGAAATGAGTCAGAGTTTGAAATTCAGACAAGAGCTTTAAGGCTGCTATTGTAACGATGTTCAAGGATTTAAAGGAAAAGAAGCAGAGAAATGGAAACACACACACACACACACACACACACAATATCTGACATGAAAAATTCCCTGGATAGGCTTAACAGCAAATTGGAAACAGCAGAAGCAAGGGTTGGCGAATTTAATAAAGGATCAATAGAAATTATCCAGTCTTTATAACAGAGAGGTAAAAATCGAAATAATGAAAAGAGCTTTAGTAACCTATGGGACACTATCAATAACATACAGCATAATAACAAACATGTACTTGGAGCCCCAGAAGGAGAGGAAAGGGAGAGAATGGGGCAGAAAAAAATATTTGAATAAATAGCTGAAAATTCTCCAAATTTGGTGAAAAACTTACAGATCAACTTATAGATTCTAGAAATTTAGCAAACCCTAAACAGGATAAATAAAAAAGAACCACATCCAGGAACATCATAGTCAAATTACTGAAAACCAAAGGTAAAGGGAAAATCTTCAAAGAACCCAGAGAAAAGGGCACATTACGTACAAGGGAATGTCCATAACAATTACTGCGGGCCTCTAATCAGAAACAAGCACACCCAGAAGGCAATGACTGACATTCTTAAAGGGCTGAAAGAAAAATAACTGTCAACCAGGAATTCTACATCAGTTAACTATTATGTAACATTATTCAAAGCAAAAGTGAAACGAAGACATTTTCGAATAAGCAGAATCTGAGATAATTTTGTTCCCAGGAAACTCTCACTATAAGAAATGCCAAAGGAAATAACCCAGTTGGAAACTTGGCTCTATAGAAAAAAATGAAGAGTCCCAGAAATGGTAAAACTCAGTAAATATAAAAAACTTAAACATTTTTTTCTAGTTTCAGTGAAAGATGACAGATTGTTTAAAGCAAAATTGATAAGAATGTATTATGGGTCTTACAAAGTATGCACCTACAAAATATATCAAAATAGTAGCACAAAGGAGGGAGGTAAAATGGCAACAGTTGCAAGTTTATATTTTAGGTGAAGGGGCACAATGTTAACTCTCACGTACTCATGATATGTTAAAAACGCATATTAAAATCATTAGAGCTAACAAGCCAATAGAGGTATAAAAGTAGAATAGCAAAAAAAAAAAAAAAAAAAAAAAAAAAAAATCAATTAACCAAAAGAAGGCAGGAGAGACGGAGGGATGGAAAACAGAATACCTGTAGACCCAGCTCTATAGGCGGCTGAGGCAGGAGGATCCCTTGAGCCCAGGAGGTCCAGGTTGCAGCGAGCTATGATCACGCCACTGCTCTCCAGCCAGAGCAACAGAGCAAGACCCTGTCTCTAAACACACTCCACCAACCAATCAAGCCCCCCCAACCTCCCAGAGAGTACAAATAGAAAACAGACCCATGCTAGCAATAACATGAAACTCAAAAACCTACGTTAAGCCAAAAAAAAAAAAAAAAAAAAAAAAGTCAAATACAAAGGAGTACACATTGTACGGATTCTATGAATTAAAAAACTCAAGATCAGTCAAAACTAATCTATGGTGATAGAAATCAGAATAGTGGCCGCTTACAATGGGTAGGCGATTGCCTGGGAAAAGGCAGGAGAGAACTTTCTGGAATGAGAGGAAATTTATATCTTGATTGAGACGGTGGCCTACCGGGAATACAAATCTATCAAAATTCATAGAACTGCACACCTAAAATTTGTGCATTTCACTGTATGTATATACATTGTCCACCCATTTTAAAAAGCCTCGAATCAAACTCCCGAGGAGCCCCCGGGTGTAAACTGTGATCGACAGAGGGCGCTCTAAGCCCACCGAACACGCGCCGGGGCCCGGCCACTCTGGGATGCAAATCAGCCCAGCGCTGGGCTCCTCGGTCTCGAAGGTGGCTCGCGCAGCTCCCCGATACTCCCCTCGACACCCCCATCCCCACCCACGGCTTCGCCTGCTCGTCCACTTCACCTGGCCACACGCTGCCTTTTGGCTGTTGGCGGCACGTGGCTAATGGCAGCACGGATGCGGGGAGCCAGCGCGTGCTGCTCGGAGGCGTACCTGCCCCCCCGCCCCCGGTCCTCTATTGATATGATCGCTTTTAAATTGGAAGTAGGAACGTAGCGGAAACTTGCACACATCTCGACATCTTCATTTTGACCTTTTCACCTCGCTTTGGCGGCTGTGAACTAGTGCCACGCGAGGGCTGCGGCGGCGTGGGGGGAGGGGGCGGCACCAAAGGGAAGGCGAGGGAGGAATTTTCCCCGAGGAAGGCGGGGGGGGGGGGCGTTGCCCCAGAGTTTCGGCACCCCAAATTATTGTCTTCTTGCCCCCGCCTGCCTCGTCCGTATCGCAGAAGGAAGCCAGCGACCGGAAAACGCCAAGCGTCCTCCGCGCCCCCCCGCTCCCCCCAGGCCGGTCCCCGCGGGCGCGGAGATGCCATTACACCTCACGTGATCCCCGCGCCCGGCCAGTCCTTCAGGAGGCGTCTCGCGGGGTGTTAATTAAAGGTCACAACCAAACAGACCTACCGGCTCACCCGAAGAAATGTCCTCCCGGGAAATGAAAAATGACACCCCGGAGCAGCCACGTGTGGAGCCCGGCATATGCCGGCGTCCTGCGCTCCCGGGCGCCGCGCTGGGGGTGGGGGCGGGGGACAGGAGAGGGGGCGATGACTAGGTGCTCGGGAGACCCCGCGAGACCCACGCGCGGGAGGAAAAGGGCGGAGCTGGGGCGAGGGGACCGACCCCCCGCAAGGAGAGGCCAAGGCCGGCTCGCGCCACACCCCCTTCTGCAGGCCCGCTCCGTCCGTGCTGCGCGTGTGCAGCGTGGCGAACCCCTCGGTTTCCCCTGCCCCGCAGCGGCCCGCTGGGGCCCCGGGCTCACCTGTCCCAGCCCCGGGCGGCTTAGCACACCGCAGCGTGGGGCTCGGGGGGGCCGGGCGGGGCGCGAAGGCCCCCACTCCTCCGGCTGCGGTCGGGGAGAGTGGCCCCCGGCCGGTAGGGCGATTCCAGAAAAGGTTTGCAGGGCAGGTCTCGGAGAACAAAGGGCGGGGGGAGGACCCGGCATGTTTGTGGACTTGTTTGTGACTCAGTCCCTTTTACACGGCGTTTCAAAGGCAGACCTGCAAGCCTCTCCAGGAAGAGAAAGAGCTCGGGGGCGGGGGAGGCTCGGGCGCCGCATTTCCGTCCAGCCGCGCTCGCGCCGCGCCGGCCCGCGCCGCGGCGTTTCGCTAGAGCCCCGGACGCGGGCCGCCCGCCGGTAACTTCCCCGCAAGGAGCGAGATTTACGGCCCCCGCCCCCGCCCCGGCCCTCGGCCTCGCTGTCAGGCGGCAGCGCCGCAGCATAAAATGGAGCCCGGCCGGCGCGGCGGCGGCAGCCAGGCGGCGGGCTCCCGGGCGGCGGGGCCGCGGGTCGCCAGGCTCCGCGCTGCGCCCGGGCGCACACGCGCGCGCTGACCGCGGACGGCTCCCGGGCGGCGCAGAGCCGCCCCTCTCCCTGCTCTCGCGCAACTGTCAGGCGGAGCGGGCCGGCGGATATTGGCTCGGCGACACGCGGAGGCTCCTCCCCGAGTCTGGATCTTTATATTTTGGGAGAATTTCTTTGAACTCAGTTAGCAAGCTGGGTGAGGGAGACAAGTTCCCACCGCCGGCTCGCTCGGCGAGGGCTCGCCCACCTTCCCTGCAGCCGCCGTGCGCCGCGATTTCCTCTCTTCCCGCGTGGCGGAGAGCGGACTGACTTGGCTGGGGAAAACGCCAGTCATCTGGATGTGACTGTGAAAAGAGAACGTGCGACTGGAAGAGGCAGAAGAGGGTGCGGAAAAGCATTATTTGAAGAGAGGACTATAGCAGCTACCCCAGCCCTTTCTGCAAATTGGTGCTATTACTTCTGGGGTCCATTTGCTTTTATCTCCCTTCCCCGCCCCTCCATTAAGAAACCTTGACTCGAGGGCCAAGAGACAGCCCCCTGCAACGGGGGGGACGCTGCCGGGTGGGAAGACCTTTTGGATGTAGCGCTGGTGGAACATTGAGATACTCTCCTCTGGAAAAGCCATCATGAATTCGGTAGCTGGGAATAAAGAGAGGCTTGCGGTCTCCACCAGGGGCAAGAAATACGGGGTAAGTTGTGACGGGCACAATGCGGAGATGCGTTACCGGAGCCACGTCGGCCGGGACCCCCCCATTCCCGGGGACGTGCAGCCTGGGCCGGGCAGCCCCGCGGAGCCGGCCGAGCTCCCGCGGCAGGGGCGCCTCCGCCGGCCGGCGGGGCTGGGCGTGCGCGGAGGCGGGTCTGCCGCGGGGACTCCCGCACACTCGCCTTGCTCTCGGAATTTTTTTTTTTTAAGTCCTCTTGTTCCTTGCCTTCTCCGCACCCGTAACTTTTGCAGCATTCCTGCACTTGCAGGCAGAGTTCAGCCAAAGGGGAGGGTTTACCGCGAATGCTCTGCCCATTCCTCGGATCGTTTCCCTGGAGCCGGGAGATCCGTTCATTTACCTGCAGGATCCCGAGGGCCGTACCCCCAATGAATAAAAATCCCGAAATCCCAGGTCTCCCGGGATAGAGTCTTCCAGGATCTTGTACCTGGGCTCTTGCCGGGGTGGGTGCTGGGCTCGAAAGCGCCGGGCGCTGAATCTATGGGTCCCCCCTGCAGAAGCCGTTGAAAACCCCGGAGCAGCCTTTTTCCTCCTGACCCGAGGAGTCCACCGGCTCCCGGGAACTGGCGCAGGGGTCACCCGGGAGGTGGGGACTCACTTAAGGACAATTAACGAGACAGGTGGAGGGCGATTTGGCCGCAGCGGTCGCAGCGGTCCCGAGTGGGCGCCCGTGGGCGACCGGCCAGACCCTTGGTGGCGCGCGGATTCCCCGGCGGGCGGGCGGGTGCCCACATCCCAGCCTGGTTCCGAGGCGCGGGCGCCGGCCGCCCTGCGGCCCCTGACACCGGCGTGTCTCCCCCGCAGGTGAACGAAGTCTGCTCGCCCACCAAGCCCCCGGCGGCGCCCTTCTCCCCCGAGAGCTGGTACAGGAAAGCGTACGAGGAGTCGCGCGCCGGGAGCCGGCCCACCCCCGAGGGCGCGGGCTCAGCGCTCGGCTCGTCGGGGACCCCGTCCCCCGGCTCGGGCACCTCGTCCCCGAGCTCCTTCGCGGGCTCTCCGGGCCCCGCCTCCCCGGGCATCGGCACCAGCTCGCCGGGCTCCCTGGGCGGCTCGCCGGGCTTCGGCACCGGGTCCCCCGGCTCGGGCAGCGGCGGCGGCTCCTCCCCCGGCTCGGACCGCGGCGTCTGGTGCGAGAACTGCAACGCCCGCCTGGTGGAGCTGAAGAGGCAGGCTCTGAAGCTGCTGCTCCCGGGGCCCTTCCCCGGCAAGGTGAGCGCCGCGGCGGGGCGGGCCGGGAGGGCGGCCCCCGAGCAGGGCAGGCGCCGGGCAGGCAGCGGCCCAGGGCTCTGGCGGCTCCGCAGGGGACGGCAGCTGCCCAGCCCGCCGCGACCGCGCGCCCCGCCGCCGCCCGTGGGGCCCTGGCGGCGCTGGGGGCTGCTCCACACCCCAGGGGGCTCTGGCACGCCAGGGCGACCCCACGCGTCCTTCTCAGCCAGGCCGCCTGGGGCAGGGGCGATGGGGCGCCCGCGGCTTCAGGCCTCAAGGTCCATGGGGGTGCCTCCGGATGGTTTGTCCTGCTGCCGGGTCCCCGGCCCCCACTCGGGACTGCAGGCCGCTCATTAGATTTTTTTCCCCACCCCCACCTGCGATCCTTTACACAAATGTCGCTGGGAGCTGTGAAAGCAAGCTGATACTCGGGAGTTGGCGTTTCCCTTTGCCTATTTGTGGTCCTTCCTTCCCAGGATTGCAGAAACAGAAACACATATGTGCAAACCAGCATTTCCCCCTAACATTCCGTTTGTCTAGCCGAGGAAGATTAAGAGGTGGGTACCTCCTCCGAGCAGTGCAGCCTCCTGGCCTGCTCCTGCGCTAAGTACGTTGGTTCCTCCATAGCAACCCTGCCGGCGGTGTGTGGCTGGCCCGAGCACCCAGAGTGTCACACAATGCAATTGTATTTGCACTGTTGGGTCCAAGTACTATCAAATGATAATATTTACTCTTCCACTTCAAAGAGTTTTTATCAGTGGTTAGAGAGCAATATCAAGAAAACAGAGTGGATTCTTGTGGGATTTTTTTCTGACACCGTTCAATGGCGTTTTCTGGCTTATATTTCCGTGACTTTGGAAATGAAACATTGTGATTTCGAGTAGTGGAGTTTAGGACTAACTGCATCTGTTTGCCTCTTCTGCTTATCCAAACACACACGTTGATGTTTTCATATGCAAGGGTTAAATTAAAGAAATATCCACAGGCGCCATAACATTTAAAATGGGGAAAATTATCACCAGGAGAATTGGTTTTATGAATGCAGAACTTATCTCAAGAATCATTAACTCATGGATTGTTGCCACCATGTCATTTCTGTAGTTTGATAATAAATCTGTTAAGACATCCCAAGAATAAATCTCAGGGAATCAAAAAACTTATTTTGCCCTTGCATGCTAGACCCTCAGATTTAACACCTTTTAACAGTCACAGATTTAACACTCACAGATTTATTTGTTCTTTTTGTCATCCATCAATACCCAATGATTTCCTACCCCACTCAAGGCACTGTGGCAGGCACAGCAATGAAAGTAACAGGTACATGCAGCCCTTGTCCACATGGAGCTTACAATCTAATGGAGGATACAGATATTAACCACAAAATGCATGGTTCGTAATTTATTCACATTTGTGGAGGGAGCACAGAGTGCTGTGAGCTTGTTTAATGGTACTGGACCCAACTGATAAAGATTTGAAGAAACTTGGTTCTTAAAGGTACAACAACTGATATTTGGCAGTCATAATAAGTTGCAGCCTACCAAATTATTTTAGGCCATTTTTAAGGACCCATTCTTATAATGGGTTCTTTGTGTTGTTGTTTGAGTGCTCCTTATGTGCAAAGGTAAATAAAAATGTACTGTTTTCATTAAAATGGAGGAAAAGAAGGAAAATCTACAAGAAGAAGAAACAAATGTTGAAACTTAAATGCATCCATCATGTTTTATGGAGTCACGACATGACAGATTGGAATTTTGTTTTTGTTGAAACCGTCTGGAAAATTCATTCAGTGTTGTAGGAGACAACTCAATATGTATGCCAATTTTATTTACCTGGTGAAATAAAAGCAAAGTTGGGAAACTGACTATATTGTCAGAGTGAGGTGATGGCTCTAGAAGAAACATTGGATCTGTAGAAAATGCTCTACAGTGACTTATAGTGATCCAAGGGCATCTGGAGAAGAGCTGTCAGTCATGGGGACAGTCACAGGGGATCATTTAAGTACACACAGGAATATCACACAGTGCCACGGTTGCCTGAGTTTCATAGGTGAAGCAGCACAATGAAGCATGACATTTGGCACAGGGGAGAGTACAGGACATAGCCAGGGTGCTCTGGATTAGCTCATTGTTAGTAATGAGGTTTGGGGCCTCAATTTTAACTAGAAATATTCTGTATGTATTTGGGAATAATAATTTTAGGGGTGTGTGTGTGTGTGTGTGTGTATGTGTATATTTTAAACATTTGTACCCTCTAATTAGGTATAATTTCTATTATACCTTTAAGGTTTGCAACATTTTAACCAAACAGTTGCCATGTTTTCTGGTACACCATGGATGGAAGGCCATATAACTGGATGATAGGCCTTTCTTCCTAGAGCTGGATTTATGAGCAAATTGTGGACTTTTGTAGCCCTCAGGCATAGAAGAAGTTACGTTTCCTTTAGAACAAGAGACATTATTGTGACTCCAATATGTAGTTTGCTCTGGAGAGTAAAAGTCTGGAAGATAAAGACATGTTTTTGAGGGGTAATTATCAAAAATCATCTTTGTAACTCACTTAAGATGCTTAACTGCATTTGGGGAATATTTTCTTGAATAGAGTATTAAATTCTACTAGGTCATATTAAAAGTCTCCTAGGGTAGGTATTTAAAAGTCAGAAGCAAAATAGTACATGCAGGAACCTTATTATTATTTTTTTTTTTAGCATGGATTTGGTTTTAGTTCTTTCTCCACTACGGATTTCCTTTGTGACATTGAGTTAACCAGGTTTCCTCTCAACTATTTAACTTTCCCATTCATATACCAAAAAAAAAAAAAAAAATGATTTGGACTGTTAGAATGTCATAAAGATTATCTAAGGTAAAGTTTGAAAAGCACTTCCATTCTTTAGAGAAAGATCTGAAGGTTGATTGTTATTAATTAAATAAGATTCTGTTAGATTTACGTTTACAGAATTTAAGATTTTTATTAACGTCAGGTTGTAATTTCATTGGTACATTTCCCAAATATTGTACTGCCATATGAGTTCTCACACTAAGCCCACTGGGAGGTAGCACACCCCATTGAATTCCCCCAGTTGTGTCTTTGGGGCAGTTGGTTAAGGAGAGAGGCAAAGTGCTAGAGAGCCGGTGCAGGGATATCTGGTTGGTCCAGGGAGCTAGTGACCGGCTCTGGTGGCCTGAGAGGGAGAGCCCTATGTGAGCACTCTCTGTAGTCATGTGGCCACAGGAGGACAGAGCTTCATGGCAGAAGGTGACATGACTTGCAGGGAAGCAGGTGGGTGGTGATAGTGTTGGCTGAGGCAGCAACTAGGAGGAGACAAAGAACTGGATGGAGCTCAGAGGTAAGGATGATGCTGGGTTTGGTTTTCCAGGCATTGAGTTTGAGTTTTCTAGAAAGAGATGGAGAGTGGAAGCAGATTTTAGTAATGAAACAGTTTGTTGTTGGCTATTTCAAGACTGGAATGCAGACGTGACAACTGTGGGCTCACGTGATTCTGTTACTGTTGCTCTGGATTCGTCCTTTCCAACCGCAGCTTACCTGGGCGAGTAGAGATTTGTGCCTAGTGGCAGCTTGTGAAATACTCTGATTGACGTTTATTACCTCAGTCAGTAAAAAAGTACTTACTGGGTTTATATCATTTCTCTTCTGGCGCTGGTAAGTGGAAGGGCTCAGGTAAAACAATGTGGATGTCTAAAGTGTTGGGATTTTAAGTGAGAACAGTCTTTTACCCATTGTAGTGTTCCAGTGTGTAAATATAAAACCATTTCATGTCCAGTGGCAAGAGTATCTTTCCTGTTTTATAGACAGTCGAGGCACCAAGCCAGAAATAAATGAATCTCCCATTTTTGGGCCAGCCAAGATCATTCTGATATCTGTGACAGAACTTTTGAATTGACTGGGTAAGTCTTACGAAACGTCAGCCCAAAGAAATTCTCTGGAGTAAACAGAAATGCTTCAAGTTGGCGAAAGGTTATCAGACATCTGTTCATTTCCATATCAATAAAAGAAAATCTTCTTTTATGTAAAAAAAAAAAAAAAAAAAGGGTCCAGAACTATGTTGCTATCTGATTTTTTTCTCAGTCACATATCCTGAGTCCATTTATGCCCCAGAAATATCAGGAAGGTTAGGCAGGCATGCTGAGAAGGGTGGCCAGGAGTCACAGAGATGAAAGAAAGGAATGCGTCACAGAGGTTCAAAACACCAAACGTGGGCTCTAAATAGCCAGGGCCCAAGTAAGTCTAGACTTGGGGATAGATATATATATCCCCACGCACATATTTCTGTATTTTGCCAGCTCCAGAAGAGGGATATGAAAAAATAACTCTACTCAAAAGGTCCTCCGAAAGCCATCATAAAACACTTTATAGATAAAGCAGACGTTGCATTTTAAATACTTATTAATTATGAAGGAATGCTAGCTGAAATCTCCTCTTCTGAGAACACATGGCTATTCTCAAAAAGCTTCATTTGAGTCTTTCCCATTTCAGAAGTATTTTAGATAAAGGAGCAGCCAGTAGATAATATCAGTCCTGAAAAAGTCCTGCAGCATTTATCATTAAAAGATTTCTGAAACACTTTAGGAGTTTATAAAAACATTCCCAGTCGAGATATGTGAGCAGTAATCTATTTCTTTAAGGCTTAGCAAGCTATGAAATAATGGCATTTCCTTCTACCAGACTTTTAATTGTAAACCAACATGGTCAGTTTTTATAGTGACTTAATTCACTTTGGAAAAATCCCTGGCCTGTAGTAATTTCTTCCACACTCATTGTAGATAGGATTATTGCATTAGAAATGTGATTTCTAAATGGCTGAGGCTGGTAGTTTGTCAGCATTTGGAAGGATTAAGTCAATTAAAATTTAGGCAACATCAGTTGCTCTTTGGCATTGTATTACAGATCGTACCATTCATCAGCTAATAATAATGGTGATGGTAATATGATAAATGGCTAACAATTATTGTCCTTATGTGCCAGAAACTACTGCACTAAGACACACACACCTGCACACATAAAATATCATATAGCAAAATGAAGATGAATATGACTTCTTTTCTTTACCCTGGCATTCCAGGTGCTTGAAATGGTTAAGATCCCAAAAGGAGGCATGAAAACCAAAGTCATTCTATAAAAAAGACACCTGCACCCAAATGTTTATAGCAGCACAATTCACAATTGCAAAAATGTGGAAACAACCCAAATGCCCATCAATTCATGAATGGATTAGCAAAATGTGGTATATGTATACCATGGAATATTACTCAGCTATTAGAAATAATGGTGATATGGCATCTCTTTGGTTCTCCTGGAGAGAGTTGGAACCCATTCTATTAAGTGAAGTATCCCAAGAATGGAAAAATAAGCACCACATGTACTCACCAGCAAACTGGTTTCCCTGAGTGCACATTTGGGAATAACACCTATTGGGTATCGGACAGAGGTGGGGGCTGGGGGTGGATGTATACCTACTTGATGAGTGTGATGTGCACTGCCTGGGGAATGGACACGCTTGAAGTTCTGACTGGGGGGCTTGGGGGTGGGGGCAGGGGAGGGTGCACACCTACATGATGAGTGCGATGTGCACGGTCTAGGGAATGGACACACTTGAAGCTCAGGCTCGGGGGGGATGGGGAGGCATGGGCAATATATATAACCTGAACTTTTGTACCCCCATAATGAGCTGAAATAAAAAAAAAAAAAAAAGAAAAAAAGAAAATTAGTGATCAAGAAAAAAAAAATAAAAAGAAAAATAAACAAAGTTTCTTTTACCAAAAAAGAAAGAAAAAAAAAGAAAAAAGATACAAGGAACAGAGATATCATATCAAAGCATACTTTCCCCCCAAAATCTGGTGAGGAGGTCACTATTGGTAGAACTGACTGAGAGACCCTGGTTGAGAATGTTATTATTTTTCCTGGGCTCCCAGATGGTAACTTCACTTCTGGGGATCGGGGAGGTGGGGGAGGGGGAATTATGTGACTGTCAAGTTCTGAGTTGAGTAATGTTCTTCATTGGAATGTAATGGAGGGGGAAGGAAGTTCCTTATATTTATATTCAGTTAGTTGAGACACTGTTGTCAGCCCTTCCTGAACAGAAAACCCCGCCCGAGGCCCCTGTCCTTGACCCTCCGAGAGGAAGAGTTCTTCAGCTGGACATTTCAGGGCCGTGTGAGCAGGGCTGCCAGACTCCTGCTCTCTTCTGTCCTCGAGAAGCTTACAAATTGGCTGGTGTCTGTGAGGGTTCCTGGTTTCTTTTCAGGAATACGAAATGAATTTCCTTTTTACCACTATCTTTTCTTTTTCTTTTCTTTTTTTTGTTTGAGAGAGTCTTGCTCTGTTGCCCGGGCAAATGCCATGGTGTCAGCCTAGCTCACAGCAACCTCAGACTCTTGAGCTCAAGCAATCCTCCTGCCTCGACCTCCCGAATAGCTGGGACTACAGGGGGACACCACCACACCTAGCTAATTTTTTCTATTTTTAGTAGAGACGGAGTCTCACTCTTGCTCAGGCTGATCTCGAACTCCTGAGCTCAAGTGATCCTCCCGCCTCGGCCTCCCAGAGTGCTAGGAGGAGCAGTCAGAGAAACTGAAACCATTCAGCACCTCTCTTCTTCTGTTTCTTCACCTCCAAGTGAATAAAGCATCTCATGCTTATTTATTCATTCGTAGGGTGGCTCCACAGAAAGTTTAGGAGAGCTCACTTGATGAAAATAGCGACGCCTTTGAGTTGAGATGCCATGAATATGGATCGAGATCCTTTGTCACAGATGGAAATCCCTTCTTTAAGCCCTGCCCTCTCGGGGCCCTCCAGGAAGCCTTGCAGATGCTGCGCTTGGCATTTCGGCTCTGCTGGGTGAGGGAGAGCAGATTTCCTCCAGTGACCGCACATGCGATGTGCAGATCTGAGCAGCACCAGGAATTTGGGCTTATCTGCCTTCCAATCCAGTTTTATCTTTCTTAGACGGTTTTCTTTGCAGTTACATTTTGCTGATCCTATCGCATCGATTCCAACGAGACTCTGGGAAGAAGTCTGGAAATAAAGAAGTCGCCCTCCCCCACCCCGCAGTATTTGCTACACATGTCTCAGCTGTGGGAGTTGCAGTTGACTTGGGCGAAGAGGGTTCTTGTGAACTCTAGCCTAGAAAGAGAGATACTCTGAATGCTGCTGTATAGGTTAGCATAGCAGAAAGCTCTGGGGGGGAGACTAAATTCTTTTGATAAGCAGAACTATATCTCAGTATATCTTAAGTGCTATACACTAGGTTACAGCTAAGGGTCTATTTGTATTCATCTCTTACACTTATTGGAGTTTAAGTTCAGTACTGTTGCTGACCACAAAATGTTCTTGGAAAAAGTTTTAGCTGTCCACACAGCATAATTCTAAAATTTTTGATGATTTTTACACACAACATTTCTTTTTATTTAACCTTTTTTTTTGTTTGTTTGAAAACATGAACTGCAAATAAATTAAAATCTGCTTTTCTACCACAAGGCGGACAAACATAAACTTTTATTTTAATAATTCTTTATCTAATTGGAGCAATGTCTGAGATTTGTAATTGCTAATTCAGGATTTTTTTTCTAAGATAACATAGGAACTTGTTTCTAAGATAACATAGGAGCTTGAGATTTTTCTGTGGTGTCATTCCATCTTTTAATTAGCAGTGATGAGCAGCTACTCTTCCGTGAAACACTATCATCTTATTTATAGTGGCTACTTTCTTTAGAGTTATAATCACTACCTACCTATCCCCTACTCGATCTAACTGGTAGTTTCATGCAGCAGTAGGAGACTTACATATTAACTGTTGCAAAACCAACAATAACAACCACCACCAAAAGCTGTTGAGCTATCTAACCAAATGGTTCTATAGAAAATAAGCAGTCAAATTCAGGCGAACAACTAGCAGCCACCATTGTTTAAGAAAAATAACCAGCTGCCTGGTTCAGTTATGTGTCTTTCTGTAGAGGGCAGTCTCAGTCCTGAGCAGGGAGTTGAATGTCTTCTCCGTGGTCCCCTGGCTGTGAACTGGAGCATCACTTCTCCACCAAGCCAGGCCGTGTGGCAATGGGGCTGAGGAATAGATGGGAGAAGCATAGAAAGGGGAGGAGGAAAATAGAGGGTAGGAGAAGGAGGATGTATGAAAGAGAGTGTGAGAGAAACAGAAAATAAAAAAGTGGATGATAAAAGCATCAGAGATTGTCAAAAAACCCAGATGTTCAGGTGAAAAGGACTGTCCTGAGATCTGAAGATAGAAGTGCAATCCTGCTTCCAGCACTAATAAGCACTGTGATCTTGGGACAGTTGCCTAGCTGACCTGTGCTTTATTTTCCGTATGTAAACTAAGAGGATGGTAGTCCGTGGTCTCTAAACTTCTCCCAGGCCTGTGCATCTTTGTGAAACTGGAGAAAGCCACAAGCGTTTATGGAATCCATTTCTTGAACCCAGGTTCCACAAGGATATGCTTGACAAAATCCTAGATGGATTTCTGGCTGAGAGCCTGAAGTTGTTCCATGTGCTGCCATGTTTGTGGGACGTCCCATCTGCAGCTGGCCAAGGTGTCCTCCTTGGTTGTTCAACCAGGTGAGGGTCCTGGTAGCGCTGTCATTGCTGATGTTTCTGCCTTTGGAATTTGGATCATAAGCTGACAGACAAGATTCTTCCTGTTTCTTAATAAAGCTATTTGCTTTACTATCTTCTGTGTTTGTCAGCAGGAATAAACTTGGACAAACAAAAGGACAATTGACTTTATAAGAGCAATTTGGTAAGGAATGTTTGAGAAAAAGGCTTGCCTTAGATACAAGGACTGCTTGTAGTTTGTTTTACATTAAAAATATCTGCCATATTGATTAGGAGTTAGAAGTAATTTATGAGTTCATCCTGAATAGCAGTACAGGAACAACAGAACTTCAAACATTTTTTTTTTTTCTTTTTTAAAAAAATTTCTCCATCTAAATTTTTTCCAAAACCTTTTTTCCCACTTTGATTTCTCTTTATTTCTGCCCTTTTATTTTTTAAAATTTTTTAAAATTATTTTTTCTAATTTATTTTTTATTTCAGCATATTACAGGAGTACAAATGTTGAGGTTACATATATTGCCCTTGCCCCACCCGAGTCAGCTTCAAGCATGTCCATCCCCCAGACAGTATGCACCACACACACCCATTAAGTTGTGCGTATACCCATCCCCTCCTCCGCCCTCCCATCTGCCCAACACCCGATGAATGTTACTACTAAATGTACACATCGATGTTGATCAGTTAATACCAATTTGATGGTGAGTACATGTGGTGCTTGTTTTTCCATTCTTGGGATACTTCACTTAGTAGAATGGGCTCCAGCTCTAGCCAGGATAATACAAGTGGTGCTGTATCACCATTGTTTTTTGTGGCTGAGTAGAACTCCATGGTATACATATACCACATTTTCTTAATCCACTCATGTACTGAGGGGCACATGGGTTGTTTCCACATCTTTGCAATTGTGAATTTTGCTGCTATAAACATTCGAGTGCAGATGTCTTTTTTATAGACGTTTATATGTCTTTTTTTTTCCTTTGGGTAGATGCCCAGTAATGGGATTGCTGGATCAAATGGTAGTTCTACTTTTAGCTCTTTGAGGTGTCTCCATATTGCTTTCCACAGAGGTTGTACTAGTTTGCAGTCCCACCAGCAGTGTATGAGTGTTCCTATCTCTCTGCATCCACTTTTCCTGCTCTTTTAAATGTCTAGATAGGGCCATAATTGTTTAGACCAATATTTACATATCACATGCCCCTGACTTGGATTTAATGACCCTGGAGTGTTTGATGCTGCAGTCTGGGAAAAGATGTAGCAGGTAGCTGCCTGCTGAGTCAATGAGGTCCATGCAGTTATCATTGATTTTATTTTTTTCTTTTATCGCTACCCCAGGTTGCCTCTTTAAAATATCTGGTTCCTGGAGAATGTTTTCCTGACTCTTATTTCAAATATAATACTTTGTGTTTGAGTGTAAACAATTTAGGGAGTGTAGAAACTAAAAGCAGAACTTCGTTTGGCTTTTACTAGCCCAGAGCACATTATGACTTTGGAGCAGACATAGTTGAGACCAGGCACAGAGCAGCGGAAGCAGCAGGAATATCACTTGTTACTCCTACTTCTTCCACCAAAGTCTCTGCACATCCATTAACGGAACATGAATAGAATATTTTGCAGCCAAACACACCCGACTCAGAGTTTTGGCTTTAGCACAGCAAACCCTCCACACAAATTTTTGCTGATAATGTCCTCAAACATTGTATCCTTTATTATAACTCTTCTTGAATCTTTGCCCCTAAATTTGTCCCTGCAATCAGGTCTGACATTTCTAAGGAGAACACTTTCTAACGGGGCAGTGTGTGTGTGTGTGTGTGTGTGTGTATATGTGTGTGCGCACACTTTGCTGAGGCCCTGTAGGCAGCGTGCAAGTTGGTAACACGGTAGACATCCTGTCCCAGGTTTCAGACATTGTTAGGCTGAAGCTTTTATTGGAGGTCAAGGCAGCTAATAAAGTGGGATGTGCAATTAAAAGGGCATTCAGCAGAGAAGGACGGCTCACTGTCTCGGCCGGCTGAGGGCAGAGGAAACGGTTGGCAGCTGCTAGTCTGCCCATGATGGCTTTACGAGCATTTTTTGCAGCTGGGGTGGTAAATGTAATACAAAGCCATGGTTTTAATGTGCCTAATCAGGCTCTCTGCTTCCTGTGTGAGGCAGCCACTTGGGGGAAGGAAGTTGCTGGATTGTGGGCTTTTTGTGGTGGTGGTTTGCGCTAATTTACCTTTTTTATAGAGTACTCATAGTTATTAGTGAGTTTCCATAATGTCCCTTTATCGCGGTCAGGAAGGAGATAACAGAATGATGAAGAGGTTTAGGAGGCTTGCCTGGGGTCACCTAGAAAACCTCTGGCTTCTGAATCTCCATCGAGGTTTTAATAGAATTAATTTATGTCACTATTTGCCTGTGTATCTCCTTCTTAACACGGAACCCCATGAGTGTAGTTAACGATCCTATCTTATTCATCTTTGGTTTGGTGCCTGTGCACCTAGTAAACAGTAATTATTTTTTGAATACATGAATTATCCAAGGATTTCTGGCCTTTTGAGAAAAAAAGTCTGTCCACTGTTGTGTAGTGAGAACATTATTGGAGTGAGAGAAGAGGACAATAGAGGAGGGGATGTTGGTGATGTGTGGAGGGGTGGGAGGTGTTGCCGGGGTCAGTCCAGGGGAGTGGCATGATGCCATCCCAATGACAAGGCCTCCTGTTCTCCAGAAAAGAGTGAAATTCACAGCAAGGAGTGAGAGCAGCCCCGTCACCTTGGTGGACCATGTCTAGGCATTTATGGGTTGGCTAGTTTGGGGGTCCTTGCATTTCTTGTTAGTCAGTGTGTCCTTGGTTTTGCTCGGTCTGATTCCCTTGTATTCATTTCTACTCTTGCAGGATAAGGGAACGTGGGATTGCTCGCTGGATGCTCACAATGGGTCCCAGGTATTCCAGGGAGGAAACTTACTATCACTGGTCAGAACTAAACTGAGAGGACAAGTGTCTTAGTCCATCTGTGCTGCTCTAACAAAATATCACAAACTAGGTAGCTTATAAACAACAGAGACATTTATTTCTAACAGTTCTGGAGGCCAGGAATTCTGAGGTCAAGACTCCAGCAGATTTGGTGTCTTGTGAGGGTCTGCTTTTTGGATCACACAGTGTGCCTTCTTTCTGTAGTAGAAGAGGGCCTCACGTGATAGAAGGGACTAGGTGACTTTTCAGGGTCTCTTTTTTAAGGGCACTGATCCCAGTTATGAGAGCTCTGCCCTCATGACCTATACATTTCCTAGAGGCCCTCCCTCCTGATACCATTACCTTGGGGGTGTTAGGTTTCAACGTATGAATTTTGGGGGAACATAAGCATTCAGTCCATTGAAGCCAGCATGAGGCCTCTTACTCAGACACTGGCCCCTCAGAGAGTGTTCACGTTTGGTGTATGTTTTTCCTTTCTCTGGGAATTGAATCTGCACTGCCTCCGTTATTTGGTGAGATGGTAACATACGATCACATCACAGGTGGAGGAGGGGCTGGAATAATAAAGGAATCTCTTTCCCTTTAAAGGCTTCCGACTACCGTAGAGTTTGCAGTGAGAGGAGATGCAGTGGGCTATTCCAGTCTTTCCGTGCAGAGTAACAAGGAGGAAGGAGGATTTTTCCACGGAGCTTAATGGAGTCATGCTAGTTCTTCTGAAAAGAAATGGAATAGAGTTCGTCATACTATTTAAGATCACCCAGTGGTATCTTTTTAGTGGGATCACAGACTTCCCAAACCCTCTTTATAATTCTTGCATTGGGCAAAATTCACTATCGTGTGTCAGTTCAAACAAACACCATTAATTTTTAACATTGTACATCACCTTTACTCCTGGGAGCCTCAGAATATTCTTTTTAATTTGTTACCATTTTATAATCACAGAACAATGGCACAGAAGGAAACTTAGAGGTCGTCCCGCGTTGCCTTACAATTCTCTGGTTAAGGGCATGGTTCCTGGAGCCTGTCGGGGTCAGAATCTTTGCTCTGCCACTTGCCAGCTCTGGGAATTTAGAGAAGGCTCCAGCCATTCTCTGCGTCCTTCCTCGCTTGCGTAATGGTGTTAATAATAACAGCTGCCTCACAGGCATGTCTTGTCTGGGCACACAGTAGGCATTCATTAAACGTTAGTATCCAAACTTTCATCCCAAGCTGCCATCTCATAGAAAAGTAAAACTTACATATGTAGACGGTGACTTCCGGACCCCGGGGTTCATTCTACATAATTAACATTCAGTTCATTCAGGTTCTGTTTTTTCATCGCCCGTCTGTCCGTCTGTCCACTCAGTTACCTGTCCAGCGTTTCTCTGGCCTTAACCGTATATACGTGTGGACGCCGGACATGGGCCTGGGATGCAAAGACGACTAGGACACAGCCCCTGCCCTGCAGTCCCTCCCGGTCTGGGGGGCGGGGTGGGCACAGGAACGGGCTGGCGGGTGCAGAGTTGCGGGCACACGGGGAGCGGCCGTCATAGCTGCGGGCCCCAGTACAACGGTGCAGCTTCCTTCCCTGCTTCCTTACGGCAGCCCTTCAAGGGACGTCACGGCTGGGTATGGCGTGGGCAGGGACGGCGGGGAGGAGTCAGAAAAGATGCAGAGGAGTGAGCGAGGGAAGGCTGAAGAAGGTGAGAATCTCACGGCCAGAGACCAGAAACAGCCTCGCGGGTCTGCAGGAACCCCCAGAAACGCAATATTGACGGACTGAAAGTGCCCGAAGAGGGTGGCCCACCACACTGCCTTCACCGGACATTAAATGCCCGTGTCAGCTTTATAGAAACGTTTTAACAGACGATGACACCAGGTAAGACGGCAAGCACATCCGTGCAATCCCGTGTTCACAGCAGCCTTATCTGCAGTAGCCAACAGGCGGAAGCTACCCAAGTGTCCACTGCAGACGAACGACGACATGTGGCGTATCCATGGCATGGAATGTTGTTCAGCCTTGAAAAGGAAGGGAATTCTGACACGTGCTACAACACGGAGGAACCTTGAAGACAGTATGTAAAGTGAACCAGTCACAGAAAGACAAATACTGTATGATTTCACTCTTATGAAATAACTACTGCAGACAAATTCATAGGGACAGAAAGCAGGATGGTGGTTACCGAGAATCTGAGAAGATGAAAAACCTTGTGGATATGGAGGGTCTTGTTGGTTGCACAACCACGGGCACGTACTACGTGCTGCCGCTGAGCCGCACGCTGAAAATGGATTAAAGATGGCAGATTTTATGTTATCTTCCACACACGCACAAGTACAGCAGTACAAGTTGTGTTACGGAATGGTGTTCTGAGGGCGGAGCTCTCCCTGTGGACTGAACATCAGTCTTGGCTCATGAGGGGTCATCGTGGGAATGTTTACTGCTCTAACCGCCAGGTACTTCTAAGCACGTTATGAGCAGTATCGCATTGGGTCCTCACAGCCACCCTGGGAGGTAGGCGCTGTCACGGTCCCCATGTTACTGATGAGGAAACTCAGCAAGGTTAGATGCCTGGGCCAGGGTCCTGGCTGGAGCCGTGGGCGGGGGCAGGACGTGGTCCCCTTGCTTGCTGCTGCACGGCCCTTCCCGCCCCCTCCGCTGCGCTGCTCCCCACCCCACCCCTACCCCTGCCCGTGAGCCTCACCCTTGGAGGGAAAGGGCCGGGAGGAGGCTGTAGAGGGATGTAGGAATCCCCCTGCCCTCCCCACGACGTTCTCTGTCTTCTCTCACTTGTGCTGACCTGAGCAGAGGGCTGGCTCCGCGTTCGCCCTGGGATAATGTGGGTCGTGGGCCAGACCCGCGTTGCTCTGTTCTGCAGGACTCGGTGCCAGGCGACTGTTTTATTTGTGCCTGTGATAGTTTGAAAAGTTTTCCACAGGCAGTCATCACCGCTGAGTAAACACATTAAGCTGGCAAATCAGTCTTTGTGAGGGCCGCACGTTAAATGGTTCCCTGCATCATAGTTATGAATACCTTACTATAATTACACTGCACATTTTGTAGCAAGCTCCAAAAGAAAAAGATTTATGAGCTCTTGGGTACTTGATGGCAATACGTTCAACGGCAGCAGAACTTTCCCAGGTTTGCCAGCGCATTCTGTGTGTATGACTCTTTTGGAGTCAGAGCAAGTGGACCCTTTCAAAGATCTGATAAGTTAATACGACCTTGCATTTATATGGCTTGTTTTTCCCCCATTCAACAACTGTTTATACAGTATCTACTCTGCACCAGTCACTCTTCTAGGCCCTGGACCCTTGCCTTGATCCATGTCACCAGGGAGCACAGTCAGAGCCCAAGAGTCCTGCCTCTTCTTTTGGCTTTACTTCTCCTTCTTAAAGAAGGGCCCTTCTGAGCTTGTAGGATTTCAGGGCTGATTGAGATACCTGCCTTTTTATAGGTGTCTGATACTTCCCAAGTTAAAGAAAGGGAATTTTACCGCAGTGGAACATACCCCAGGTCTCTGCCCACAGATGAAGTGCCACCGTCAGACTGTAAAGCCCCGGAGCTTTTCTTGCAGGGGGCTCCTTCGAACCGTTCTCATGGGCTGCAGCTAATGGGGAGTTTCTCCTGGGGGCCCGTCGCTCATTCCTTGCTGCCTTTGCTGGTTGAGACTTCCCACAAGGGCGAAACGCTGAAACAGTGGCTTTTGTCTTAAGCAAGGCCATTAGATGGTACAGTAACTGCTTTCAGATGCGCTGATGTGGCCCAGATTCAGTATTGGGACCCAGAGGTGAAAGGCTACATATTCCATTACAGCCCTGAGCCACTCAGCCTCCAGACTGCCGTGCATTTCAGCAGAGAAAGGAAGGAGGATAAGGTGACATACACACTAGGCAGCGGCTGGAAATAGGTATGGGAAAATCTAAGAATGGAGCTTCAATTTCTAGAGATGCTTTTGTAAGGTGCATGACTTATGTTAATGTTAATACAAAAATATCTGTGATGTAATCGTGTATTCCTGGAACACAGGCCGCATATAGCTAACGTCTATGTACATATTACATGTGAACATATATAGTGGATATACGTATGACTTACAAAGTATTAGGTTCAGATCCATTTTTTTTTTTTTTTTGTTTCCCTGCTATAGATTGGAGAAAGGATGGCATCTTTATTACCTAGTTTAGCTCCACCAAAAATGAATGTAGGTCTGAAACAAGAATCTTAAAAGGTTAAAAGTCACTTCCTTTCCAGGTCTCAGGGTCCAGTGTTCAGCCTCATTCACTTTGGGAGGCTAAAGGGGTCCCCGTTACTGCGAACACGACTGTGTTGGATCACGCAGGTGAAGTGGTGGTGTGAGCACAGGACCAGAACGGGGAGCGTGGAGGATGGAAAGTAAATTGGAGACAGGGTTGCCCATTTATTTTGAGGTTTCAGGCAGCTCTCCTCACGCATGCCAGCCAAGGACAAATTTCTGTTGGCTGAGATCCTTTGAGATTCTGTCAATTCAAGATTAAAAAAAAAAAAAAAAGCAAGTATGAAAAATTAGGAGGTAAAGTTTTGTGGTAAGGTGTAGAAGGACCCTGAGTCCAGCCATGATTAAAAAATAATGAAGAAGCTGTAATCCGACTCCTAAGATTTCTTTTATTATGTTAATATTTACTCAGAAACCTCTTTTGTTTGTTTTACTTCTGATTATTTTCTCTTCTTGTCCAGAGTTAAAAGAAAGGAGCCACAAGCTTTATTTAAAGCTGGTGAATTTTTATTCTGAGAGCTTTTACCTCAATGTTTAATTCCCTATGGGGCATTGGCATTTTATTTTTCAAAAAATATTTGTGTGGGGAGAAACAGTGTCAGATCTATGAAGGTCGTACTGGAACTTACTGGTAAGTAGAATGTCATAGTCCATGGAAGGGGACCAGAGAGGTTCAGGAAAGCTGCGTCCGTTGGTCTGTCGTGGGATTTATTTCCTTCTGTTTCTCATCCCAGATGCCTCTGGCGGTGCACTCTTGGTAGCAAGCCTGGAGCTGGAGGGACAGAAGTTGCTGAGGCCTTGGTGGGTGTTGTGTAATACACCACGTTAGCCACCCCCACAACAGGACACCGTGTAGGCATGGGAACCCATCCCCTCTTTCGTGCCCAGCATAAAGGCTTTGGGGACACCTGGTGGGTCAGCTCCTCCTGTTCACTGTGGCTTCAGCTGCAGTGGGAGGAATACGGCTCAGAGGACAGGCTAGCCTGTCACGGGGACTCTGACTTGCAGATGAGTCCTTCTGTTACTTTTAAAGGTGCATGTTTACTTCTGAATATAATCTGCTAGGAAACATGTAACATCTTCTGGTTCTTTTGTGAATAGATGGTTTGCAGAGAGCTCTACAGTAGCCTTGGCCAACTATCCACCATAACGTCATGAAGCGTAGACACACAGGGGTGTGGCCATTCCCCTTATTTATTTATGTATTTATTTTAAAAACAACCTTGTCTTTATGGATCCCTAATTCCCTGTAGGATAACATTATTCTTAATGAAAGAGTGTTGCCAAGTAACCCTTATTGAGAGGTTTTGTTTAGGGGAATGGATCATGGTGTGTCACACTTAGGAAGAACCTGGATTGTGGTGGGGACATGTTACCATGACGGTGCAAATGGCGCACCCTGATGAATGGCTTATCCGAGCAAGTCAGGGAGGCGAGACGCCGTCTCAGCATCCTTGGCTCTCTGTGTGAATGAAGCCTCTATGGAGCCATTATTTGTATGAAATGAAGGGGTAGGATTCATTGCCTTTTGGTTTTGATTTTACTTGTCCTAGGGTGTGTGTGTGTGTGTGTGTGTGTTTTTCCCTTTGCCTTACGGTGATGGATAATAGTGATGGCAGTTTGGGCCTGTTTCTGATTAGTAAAATGACCCTTCAAATGAGCCTAGGAGAAAAATGCTCTCCTGAACCTCCGGAACCCTGTTTTTTTCTATCACAAGCTTAATGGCCTCAGGTCCTATGTTTTTGCTGAGAAAATGAAAGACTTGGTCTGGGGGGATTACAATTTTTTGTTTGGAGAGAAGGTAAAGGGGTTATATTAGGAGTTGGTACAGGGTTGGCTTCTGCCTAGGAAAGAGAACTCTGAAGACGGAGGACAAGGCCGGGCTGTGCAGGTGAGTGGAGCTGTCTTTGGCAGTGAGAGATTGTGACGTTTCTGGGCAGAGGTGTTTTGTCCCTCAGGGGAGTATCACATCTCGGAAGTCAAATCTCACTATCCCTGCTTTGTCACAGGAAAAAGACCTGGACATCAAAATGGTTCCAAAGCCTTGAGCCACTTAAGCAATTCTCAACGCATTCAGGAAATATTTACAGCAACCACTTACTAGGTGTTGGGTGCTGAGCTGGGAGTTCAGAACTTTCAGGCAGAACCAAATAACTGAGTTTGACTTGGGAGCCGTTGTCACGGGTTTGGGGCTGCATTTTAAAATAAAAGCAGTCATGTCCTTAAGGCTTTGGTTTTGTTCAAGCGCTTTTTTCTCAGTCTTCTCGGTGATCAGATTTGTGGGTCGTCCCTTCAGTCAGCGGTCTCTTGGTAATCCTTATTCTAAGTTTTTTCTTTTATGATTGTAAAATATACGTAACATAAAAGTGACCACTTTAGCCATTTTTAAGTGTGCGGTTCGTTGGCGTAAGTACATTCACATCGTCGTGCGACCACCCCCACTGCCCGTTTCCAGAACTTTTTCGTCATCTCACACTGAATTTCCATATGCATTAAAAAATAACTCCCCATCCCCCCCTCCCCGCCCTAAGGTATTTTAAAACACAATCGCGTTTGAAACACTCCAGAGAATGCTCTTAAGAGAAAGACCCAAATGAGCTCATTCATTCGCTTATTCATTTATCAAATGTCTGTTAAGCTCCTAATTAACGTGGGCCACTGTCTCTGTGTTATATACTACAGACTCAAAAACAAATGAGACCCCGATTCTGGTCTCCAGAGGTTTGCCAACGAGTAGGGGAAACAAGCACACAAGTCTCAAATATCACAAAGCCTGGGGGGCCCGGAGGGGAGCGTAGAATGAGGGCAGTCGAGGAGGTGTCATAAAGACCAGGGGTGCTTCCTTCATCTGAGCTGCAAGGACAAGCAGGTGTCTGCTTCGGGGACAGAGGGTGGGCAGGGCGCCCCGGAGAGCCGCAGCTGCAGGAGCAGAGGCAGCGAGGCGCGAAGCACCTGGAGCAGGGCAGTGTGGGCCCTGGTGGCAAAGAGGAGAGTGAAGGGACGCAGTGCCTGGTGGACCTGGCCAAGGACCCTCCTACATCGTGATGAAGAATTTTAAGCAGGGACCAGCTTTGTGCCCTGGGGTCATCGCTGGCAGCAACAAGGAGAAGAATTGGAAGGTGGCAAGATCACAGCTGGGGCCAGGCAAGAGGCTATAGGGATGATACTTTTAAAACATTTGGTTTCACTGGAACTTTTGTTTTCCTGTGAAATATTTTGAGGATGTCAGATCTTCCCCTGTTTCTAAGTGTGGGAGGGACTCGTGTGTGTGTCTCTCTCTCCTTGGGGTGAAGATTCAGCTTTAGATCCTGGAGGTAACAGTGAGGAGGGTTAAGAGTGGGTGTTGGAGTCCAGTGCACCCGGGCTCCAATCCTGGCTCTCCTCTTCAATAGCGCCACAGTTTGGGCAATTTACTCAGCTTTGTCCTTGCCTCAGCTTCCACATCCGTAAAATGGGGCGAACACCTTCCTTTCAGGGTTATTGACAAGATTAAATGAGGTAATCTCTGTTAAAACACTTACACTTAACACGAGTAAGCGCTCAATATCTGCTAGCTATCACTGCCAGTTTTTATTTCCTGAACTGTGACCTCCACTCCATGTGACCCAGTGCTGTAAGAGAGGGGATTTGTAGTTACTTTTTTAAATGTTCAGATCTGCTCGTGCATTCTGGAGTACTGTGTTAATTTTTCTGCCCGTGGTAGATGTGCAGTCCATGGACCAGTGGTCACCATGGAAATGGTAAGAGAGGAGAATCAGAAAGAAAATCAACCACAGAAATATTCACATCCTTGTTCATGACCGGAGCGGGACTTGGAGTCCTTCTGGAGTCAGTGCTGTAGGAATTTTGTTCTTTTTTGTGGGCAAGATGCGGGGGGCAGGGGGCCATCTACCCCCCTCTCCTCCCCTTCCCCAGCCCGTGACAGACCTCATCAGACATTGAGAGGCCTGAGAGCTGCGACAGTTATTGTAGCCAGAGAAGAATTTGCCAAAGCTCTCAGTGATCTTTCTGCATTAAAGTTTCTTCTCTTCATCTCTTTCACATACAAATTTAAACCCTTTTCCCCCCCTTGAATCACTTTTGTGCTGTTTAACCTCTTTATCCTGATTTTTCCCCCTCCTTTCTTGCTCCTTTTCTTGTAGTTTCTAGCTAATGGATCACCTGGATAAGATTGCCCCTGTCTTTGTGAGAGCAGCAATTAGCTCTCACCCCAAGAAGGCGGCGTGCTCTGTTGCTTGGCAGCCTCGGTGTAGAGGATGGAGTGGGCCTGCCTCTTTTCATTCGAAAGCAGGTTATCGATTAGCACAGATGCCAATTTACTGCACAGGCTCTTGCCAAAGCCTCTTGATCTCATTATGGTGTAAATTTTCAAGATTGTATCACATTAGCTGGGGAGAATGGAGGGGAGAAAAATGTAGTGAAGTTAAAGGAAAAAAAAGTCACAAGAAAATGAGTATTTCTCGCATTCTATTATAGCCCAGGCAACAATAAACATGGCTGCACCTGACTATGTTCTGAAAAAAACTATGGGGTACGTGTGTGTGTGTGTGTGTGTGTGGAGCTGGGGTGGTCCTGAGGCAGGGGGAAACCTAGCAACAGGTTTTAAAGTTCTTTATGGTTCTGGTTTATGCCTTTGATTCCTCTTAGCATTGATTTTCTGGAGAAATCATGATGTTAGGGAAAAGGTGAGACTGTTGGGTGAATTTGCTATGACAGGATCCCTCTAGTGTCAGCTTTGTGAGACAGAGGAAGGAGAGAGGGATGGTGAGGATGGCAGAGGAGGAGAGGTTGCCCGCTGGGGCTGGCTAATGTCAATTTTGTGGGCCAGGGAGGTTGTGTGTGGGCCCAACTGTTGGAGAGTTAGGACTCTGAGATCATCCTGTTTTCATTTTTTTAATGGCTTTACTGAGATACAATTTATGTGTCATAAAATTTCACCTGTTTTAAGCGTACAATTCAGTGGGTTTTAATATATTTCCAGAGTTTTGTAGCCATCATCACCATCTAATTTTAGAACATTTCTGTCACTCCAAAAGGAAATACCGTGCCCATCAGCAGTCATGCCCTGCTCATCCGCAGGGAACCACTCATCTGTTTTCTGTCTCTATGGATTTTCCTACCGTGGACATTTCATCTAAGGGGAACCATATACTACGTGGTCTTTTGTGTATGACTTCTTTCACTTAGTACGATGTTTTCCAGGTTTACCATGTTGTAGCGTGGATCAGTACTTTATTTCTCTTTAATGCCAGATAGTATTTCATTGTATAGATAAAGCATATGTTAATTGATGGATGTGTGGGTTATTTCCAGTTTTTGGCTATTATGAATAATGCTGCTGTAAACATTTGTGTATAAACCTTTGTGTGAACATATGTTTTCATTTCTCCTGGGGGTGGGATTGCTAGTTGATATGGCAATTCTATGTTGAACATTTTGACAAATTTCCAAACTGTTTTCTCTATTGGCTGCACCATTTGTATTCCCACCAGCAAGATGAAGATTCCTTGCTCCATGGCCTCACCAACCGTTGTTGTTGTCTATCTTTCAATTCTAGTGGATGTGAAGTGGTATCACAGTGCAGTTTTGATTTACATGACAAATGAGGTTGATCATCTTTTCATGTGCTTATTGGCTATTCATATATGTTCTTTGGAAAAATGTCTATTCAAGTCTTTTGTACTTTTTTTAATTGGGCTATTTTTTGTTGTCGTTGTTGCTGTTGTTATTAAGTTGTAAGAGTCTCTTCTATATACTGGATCTAAGTCCATTATCAGATACACAATTGGCCAGTATTTTCTCCTGGTCTGTGAGTTATCTTTTCACTTTCTTGATGGTATTGTTTGAAGCACAAAAGTTTTTTTTCATGAGGTCCAATCTGTCAGTTTTTCTTTTATTGCCATGCTTTTGGTGTCCTATCTAAGCAAATATAGGAGTAAATCTTCATGACCCTGATTTACTCCTGTATTTTCTTCTAAGGGTTTTATAGTTTTAGCTCCAATATTTAGGTCTATGATCCATTTTGAATTAAGATCATTCCTTTTTCCTGTAATAAAAAATTTTCCCAGACTCATTCAGTTTCAACAAGACAGATTCAGAATGACCATTGTGGATTTTGTTTTCTGTACTTTCTAACAAAATAAACATAGTGGCCATCACGTGCCAGGTAGGGTCAGAATTGCAACGGTTGATGTAAGAGTTTGGCACAGGAGCAGGCAGGAGTTGGAGGTCCTGCCAAGATCTCTAACACATCTTGTGAGGGCGGGAGAACTGTCACAGAAGCAACCTGCAGGCGAGAGATGGACGCAGGACCTTGGCACTAATCAGAAGAAAGCTTGACCTCTTCCCCAGCTTCAGAGGGAACCCAGCAAACGAGCCATCGGAGAGAGCCTGGCGGCACAATTAAGTCATGACGGCCCCGGGGCAGTCTGCCAAGCAAGCTGTCAGAAGGGGGACAGGGTGATCAAGTCTTTTGCCCGGGTGCCGTCATGTAGTTATTTGATAAAGCTGTCTCTCTCTTTTTGACTGCGTTCTTGCTTTTAGTGGATTTTTCTACACCCTGCCCCCCAACCTCCTGCAAGAGGCACAGGAGCTTTCTGAAGTACACCTCTGGTTTTCCTTTAAGTCCCCTAAGGACCAGATAAAACTTTTGGAGAAGTGTGGGGAGGTGAGATGCTGGGCTTATTTTATTTTATTTTTTTACCAAAATCCAAGTCTGGTGTGTCACAAGGTAGAAGTCATTGGGTGCAATTGCCTCATAGCATATTCTTTTTTTTTTTTTTTTGAGACAGAGTCTCACTCTGTTGCCCAGGCTAGAGTGAGTGCCGTGGCGTCAGCCTAGCTCACAGCAACCTCAAACTCCTGGGCTCAAGCGATCCTCCTGCCTCAGCCTCCCGAGTAGCTGGGACTACAGGCATGCGCCACCATGCCCGGCTAATTTTTCTATATATATATTTTTAGTTGTCCATATAATTTCTTTCTATTTTTAGTAGAGACAGGGTCTCGCTCTTGCTCAGGCTGGTCTCGAACTCCTGAGCTCAAACGATCCGCCCACCTCGGCCTCCCAGAGTGCTAGGATTACAGGCGTGAGCCACCGCGCCCGGCCTGCATATTCTTTCTTGAGGCACTAATCACAATGCAAATTGAGTGGTAGGGTGTGAAGATGAACTTTAAGACTTCGTAAGTTGAGCAGGAGGCCAGGTCTCAAAACATGTTAGGCATAGTGCCAGAAATGTAATAGCGCAGGCCCATTGCAAATTGAGTGTTGATAGAGAGTGGACCCTGGGTGGACTTTAGGCTATGGTCTCGGCGTTTGTACATCATCATGTGTGCACACAGGTACACATGTGTCTTCATAATCTCTGGGGAACCTGGTTCACATTAAATGTTCTTTCATCCACCATTTGATTTTAAAATCTTTGGGGAAAGTATTGAAAATCAAATGTACTCATCTCTCCTGCATAAAGAGTCAGTATTTTAAAATCTGAGTTTATGAAGCAAATGAAATATGGAGCATCAGTTCTCATCGCAAAAGAATTTATCCATTGTTTATCTTCAGAGAGCAGTTTCTCCTTGGTGCAATGGAAATGAACTTTTCAGGAATTCTTTTATTATACGTGGAAGTGGTGCGTATCTCCTTCTATCTCCTGGGGATCAGAGGCTGTATAATGAATGGAAGATTGTTTTTAGCTGCCTGGTTTCTTCCTCCTCAATCTGAGATGGTTGATAGAAGTTTGTTATTGCTGCAGCAGATAGAGACTATGTCTTGTTTGCACTGGAAAAGTCTGTCCAGAGCACTTAGTTACACATTTTTCTGGGTGTTTGCAGCCCAGCATAGCGGGAGACCAGAGGATTCTGGATTGGAATCCAAGACACTCAAATCCATAGTTAATTTTCAGAGCCAAATTTTTTTATTACTTCTCTGGGATTATGCTAATCAATTCAAATTTAATTCACCCCACGTTTTTGAGATTCTACTGTGTACCAAGGTGATAGAGATACTTGATAAAACTTGGCTCTGGCCTTCAAGAATAGCATGAGGGAGAGTCTGGATATAATCCAAAGATACAAGCTGTGTTGGGACTGAGTGGATCTAAATACCTTCCTCTGAAAGTCAGCTTTGTTTTCAGTCAACAAACACTGTGGCCTCTCTACACTAAAATAAATTTTAAATAGATAAGAGAATTAAGTGTAAGAAAATAATTAAAGTCTAGGAGGAAATATAGGTAATTAATCTATGGATGGAGAACTTTCTAAGCTTAAAAGAATGGAAGGTTGCACAAGAGAAAATACAGACAGGTTTGATTACATGGTTAAGCTCTGTATATCAGGAAACATCTGGATGTTGGTAAATAAAATCAAAGGGCAATCATCTTCAGAGAATGTAAAAAATTAATAATAAGGTATTAATATCCTTAACATACATATAATTTTTTATACAAATTGCAAATATAAAGACCACAATAGATAAAGGGACAAAGTATATGAGCAGACTTTTCAAAGGGGAAACACAACTGGCTAGCAAATATAAGAGAAATCGTTCAACTTCATTAGTAATCAAATAAATGCAAATTGAAACAGTATTGAGATACCATTTTTGATCTGGCTTAGCAAAGATTTAAAAAAATGTGATATTCTTTCATATAATGAAGGTAAACTAATATAACCATTTTGGAAAGCAGTATGAAGAACCTTAAAATTATTCTTACTCCTTGACCTAGTAATTCTACTTCTGAGAATCTGTCTTAAGAGAATAATCACAATGACAAGGATTAATGTAAAAAAAAAAATTTCCTGAAGCATTATTTATAATTATAAAGACTTGGAAAGAAGTTGCATGTTCAGCATTAGTGAAATGGCTACATAAATTATAATCAATCTATCTGGTCAAATACTATGTGGTCAGTTAACACATTGACTGCCACACTAGAAAAAAAATTTTTTTCTTTGGGGCCACGGTGTTTTATTACAAAAATAGAATAAAAACTTCAAAGATAAAATGATCCTTTCTAATTTCTTTTTTTTTTCTTTTTTTTTTTCTCCACCTAAGTCCACTGGAAGATCCTTTCTAATTTAATGAAAAATTTGTTACTGCTATTCATTTAATCCACGTTTTTAGAATTAAATTATCAATATTAATCATAATAATAAGAACATCAACAAGTAAGAGTTTCATGAACCAGCTGCAGGGTTTTGCCCAAGTTTTGCTTCAAGAGGCCCCAGGCTCAAAATTAGTGTGAGTTAAATACAACTCGCGTGGCAGTTAATGTGTTAAATGACATCTATATAAAGTTTCCAATGTTTCAGGGAAAATGCTCATGATATAACTAATGCTAAGTGAAAAGAAAGCAAGACGCAACATTGAATATAAGTATGTTGTCGTCTAGACAATTAAAAACTTCACGGGGAAAAAATGTGAATGAATGTTTGCTAAAACATTGACAGAGGACAATATTGGTGGGTGCTAGTCTTTTCTAGTAAACTGTGTTTTCTAAAGTTTTCTCAAAGGGCATACATTTGACATTTAAAATTTTGGTTCACTTTGCAAAAATTTGTTTCTCATCTATCTTTCTTAGGAATGTCTATATTTTATAAACCATCCTATGAGAAGTTACAGTTTTCAAACTGTGTAAAACTGCTAAATGATCACCTGTGCGGATGACTCTTTAAAATAATATCATCTTCCAGGAGGAGGGAAGGACTATGTTTATTTTAGGTGCCTTCAGAGCCCACAGTAACTCCTTCCTTCTGGGGAAGAGGAGGCAAAATATGTCACTAGACAAGAGTTTGTGAGTTATTCTCTCTACTTGACTTCTTAATGCTACTGTGTTCACTAAACTCACCATCAGATACAATATAGTCTATTTCAGTTGGTTTTGTAGACAGGAAAGCTTATGCTTTAATTTTCAAATAGTCTTTTAAAAATTTTCATATTTTTTTTTCTGTTTAGGAATACAATACCAGCATATATTAAGAGCTTATGAAGAGCCAGGCGCTGCTCTAAACACCTTAGATGTGCTATGTCATTTAATATTCACAGCAATCCCATGAGATGTAGGTACTGTTACTAACTCAGTTTTACAGATGAGGAAGCTGAAGCATGGGGAAGTCAAGTGAATGGAGAAGCCCGTGTGCAAACCCAGATGATCTGACTCCAGAGTTTCCCCGTCTCCGTGCCAAGCTTATTGGCAAAGGCTGCCATCCGACAAAGCATCTGGCAAATCAATGGCGGAGAAAGTTGGAGCAGAGATACAGCTGGGTCCGTTTATCGTGTTAGGAACTGAACCACGTGGAGCTAGAAAATTGCATCTACCCTGGAAAGTTTCTTTTTGCTTTTAAACGAGCATTTATGAGTTTTCCATGGGCTTTTGAGAAGAATACCCAGATAATACCAACATAATTTTTAAAGCATTCCATGTAGGATACTTGATAATTTAATTTTTTGGTAGGAAAATTTGATTTTGCACGAAGGTATATGATAGTTTTCTCCCAAAGTTATTATTTCCCCTTTTAACTTCATTTCTGCTACAATTTAGCTTTGAAGAGGGCTGACTAATGCCTCATCGTTGTGGCAAATGCACTTTTAAAATCCACCCCTTGTTTGGAATTGATTTGGAGTTTCATTTTACGTAGACTCCTTGACGCAGGAGCCAATTATGGGAAGGGAGGCCACCTCTGAGCGGGTTGCCTGGGATTAGAGTTGCACAGACTTTGGTAAAATAGTGACACTGCAAACTCAGTGTATGCAAACAAAAGAATATGTTGTTTTTTACTTTTGAATCTGACATTTTAGCCTGATAGTGTTAACAAGGTTTAACTGACTCAAATGAAAACATTGGCCCTGGCACCTGGATAGCCAAAAAAATAAAGATGCTTGTAATTAAATATTATGTTTTCTCAAAAAGCCAAACTCTGCTGTAATAGCAATATCAGCAATTTCCTCACTCTGTGGGGGGTGTGTGTGTGTGTTGGGAGAGGATTGTAGATTTTAACAATTGTTTGACCAATGTTGTATATAGTCCAAACATAATATATAAAGCTTGGAGGCATTTAGCACGTGGAGAGAAATTAAAAAGCAGCTACTTTAGGAAGGCAACTAATTGGGAGGCCTCAATCACTGTTGCTTTTTATGGGCTCTGCTAGGATTTTATGTAGGAACCAGTGTGATCTGGGGGAGACTCCTTTATACACCGCCTTTAAAAAGCCCCCGTAGTATTCCTGTATAGTTGCATCTGATGAATATCCCTGGTAGGTTTCCTTCCTCCACCTACAACCTCATCCATCACTGCGCGTTACTTTTACTCAAGTGCGCGCAACTTGTGCCAGCAGCGTCTTCAAGTTGTGCTTATGTTTTCCTACTGCTTATTTGGCACTCACTTGGGGGAATCGTCTTCTATCTAAGATAGGAATGACATGAGTTGTTTGCCGTGCCTCAGTTTCACCATCATTTAAATAGGGGGTGTGCAGTGGTGGTGAGCAACCTTGTTCTCATCTGACGTGGTGAGATGTGCAAGGTGGGTTACGGTCTTTGAACTGCACACGGCTTGAATTCCTTGGGAGAAATGGGTCACATAAACATGAACCTGTGTTTTTTTTTTTTTTTTTTTTTTTAGGATTGGGGGAGGGGCGTCTGCATCTCCACTTCTTCAATCCTTCCTTTGATCTTCTCAGGAGAGGGCATTTAAGCAACAGCTGGCTCTTCTTTGCCCCTTGGTCTCCCCTTCAGTGCTGGGGGGAGGAGGCAGGGCTGTGTCCAGTGTCCTGGGGAAGGGTCATTGGCTTGTCGTGCTACTTTGTGGGAAACAGAGGGACTGCAGCCCTAGCCTGGGACCTGAGGTTATTTTCTAGGTTTTTCAGGATGTCTTTCTGTAGAAAGAGGATCACATAACTGTATTTCTAGTGTTCTTTTGTCTAGTTTTAGGACCTCATGTATTACGGTTACAGATACAATGACACAATGACTGGCTGCTGTCCCCATAGAAAGACCCTGTTTAACAAGACCACTATTTTCCTGATAAATGAGAGTTAAAATATATGGTCTTTCTGTTCCCTGCCAGTGGCTACTCTGTGGCTGAATCCTGTGGCTCCCCATTTTGCAACGATCAATGTCAGTACCTGTCTCTTAGTCCAGGACCCTCGTCTCCTACCTGGTCTCCCTGGGTCCATTTTTTTCCCATTCCCAATGGCTCTGAAAACAAATTTCACTGTGTTTTTTTTTCAAGTGTATTTTCAGGTTTACTTTCAAGCATTGCTCTTATAATATCACTGATCTGCTCAAAAACCTTCAGTGGCTCCCCACGGAATGGCAAACTGCATAAATTCCTTAGACCTCCAGGTCTCCTACCCACCTGCCTTTCCAAGGTGTATCCCCTACATCTACTATGCTCTAGTCCAGGCGTTTTTAGATATCAGCTTGCTCCAGGATTACTTGGAGGACTTACTAAAACACCCCCAGAGTAGGTCTGGGAGGGGCCTGAGAATTTGCATTTCTAATAGGTTTCCAGGTGATCCTTGAGAACCACCGCTGTAGCCAAACGAGACAACTGTGGTTTAACAGACCGCAGAATTCTCCCTGGACATTTTTTTTAGTGCTGCTTCTTTCACTTTGATTACTCTCCTTGGCTCCTACGAAAATCTTATCAAAATCCTACACATCCATTAGAGCTTTTCACAACGCTACCTTTTTCAGGAAGTGATTTTGCTAATCCCTCCAAATGGCTCTGAGCACACCCTCCTTTGGCCACAATCCTGTTAACCTCTTTCACCAGAGGTACCACGTTGTATCGTTATTTATATGTCATCGTATTTCCCCCTTCTGGATGGTACATCCTTTGAGAGGAACAAAATGTAACTTCTTCAGTGTTCGGTAGAATAACAGTTTTGAGATAAGAAACCCTACTTCTTGTTGATTCTGTTCTGCATTTAAAGATTTTGGCAATTGCTCTGAGACTGTATAAGGGCAGGAATTATATCTTATTCATAGTTGAATCCTCTGTAGCACCTGACTAATTCCTTGCCCACAGTAGGCACATACTAAATATTTGTTGACATGAATAACAACCTTAAACACTCAAGATGTTTCAGGCCTGAGAAATAAGGAGAAAGCTCTGCATACCCTTCTTGCTTCTATTCTTGTAATCCTCTTGTAAACTGTGGGCCTTCTAGGAGAACATTTATTATTTTTAATGAACTGGTGTGTGGCATAATTTAAACCTATTTATTATCCTTCAACCCTTAGCCGAGAATAGTATCCATCAGGAAGATCTGAGGAGGGGCAGGGCATGTTTCAGCCTCAGGTTATTGCTTTTCCAGAGAAAAGCACTTTGAAGAGGGCAGTGAAGACCAATCTTTTATTTTAGCTCAATATAATTATAATAACCTCATTTTTTAACACACACACACACACACACACACACACACACTCTTCAGAAGTCTCTTATGGCCAATAATGGTGGCTGTGTAGTTACCCATGGGGAAAATTTGAGAAGCAGGGACAAGCTAGAGAGAAAAGTATTTTTTTTTTTTGAGTATTTTTCAGTACTTGATTTTAAAAATTTATGAGACTAATAGATGCTCATTGTAAACAATGCAAACAGTACAGACATAGAGTCAAAAGTTAAAGTACACTTGAGGAAGTATATTTATATAATTTACAGTGATATATGGAGATAGTTTGACATGTTAATGCCCACAAGTAAGGTAAATGATGTTCACGATATAGACAGTCAGCTCCAGGTTCGTTACCCAGGATAATCAACGTACAGTTTTTCTGGCATCCTCAAAATTATTAGCACTCCCAGACATATGTGAGCGTCACAGCTATGTTTTAGTTTCACATTTGAGAATTTTCTGGAGGTTTCTAGCCTCAGCCAGCACTCTCTTTAGCAGATTAATCAAGCTATGGGGCAGAAAAGGCTAAGGAATCCTGTTCCCTCCCTCCCTCCCTCCCTCCCTTCCTTCCTCCCTCCCTCCCTCCCTCCCTTCCTTCCTCCCTCCCTCCCTTCCTTCCTCCCTCCCTCCCTTCCTCCCTTCCTTCCTTTCCTCCCTCTTTCCTTCAGCAGATACTCATTGAGAGCTCACTCTATGCCTCCCCACTCAGGCACTGTGCTGGGCATCAAGGGTACGGTGGTGAGCAAAACAGACCAGCAGTGCCTGCCTTTTGGGAGGTTCAAATCCGGATCCCAGCGTCAACGCAATCCCTGGAGCCAGACAGCCTGAGTCCAGATCAGGTACTTACTACACTGTGTGCCCTCAGGCTAGTTACTTGTGTCTCTGGCCTCAGTTTCTTCACCTGTAAAATGGGAATGATAAAAGCACCTACCTCAGAGGTTATGGTAGGGATTAAAGTAAATAATGCATGTAAAGTGACTAGAACAGAGCCTCAAGTATTTGGTAAGTGCTAAATAAACGTTAGTTATTATTTAAAATTGCGGTGGGGACAGGCATTATGTGAATAATTATAAATAAATATGAAGTCATAAACTGAGGCAAGTGCTAGAAAAGAAAGATGAAGGATGCTATGCGACTATAACAGGGGTGCTAATGTGGACTGGGAGGTCGAGGAAGCACAGCGTACAGCCACTGGTGGAGAGGAAGCCCACACGGCAGAAGGGAGAAGGGAGAGTGTGAGCTGAGCTGAGCTGAGGCTGGAGTTCCAAGCAGGGGCTAGACCAGCTGGGGCCTAACGACATCTAAGTTCACTTCATTCATTTTATTTTATTTTTATTTTTTATTTTTTTTTGAGACAGAGTCTCACTCTCTTGCCTGGGCTAAAGTGCCATGGCATCAGCCTAGCTCACAGCAACCTCAAACTCCTGGGCTCAAGCGATCCTCCTGCCTCGGCCTCCTAAGTAGCTGGAACGACAGGCACGCGCCACCATGCCCGGCTGATTTTTTCTATTTTTAGTTGTTTGGCTAATTTCTTTCTATTTATAGTAGAGACGGGGTCTCGCTCTTGCTCAGGCTGGTCTCGAACTCCCGAGCTCAAGCGATCCTCCCGCCTCGGCCTCCCAGAGTGCTGGAATTACAGGTGTGAGCCACCGCACTCGGCCCACTTCATTGATTTTAGAGATGAGGAGACTCAGGCCCAGGAAGATGATTGCTTTACCCAGGTCACCAGGCTGGTGACAGAGCTAAGGTAGGACACACGTCTCCTTACTCTTGATGCTAGAAAGCGCTTTACCCTCAAACTTTCATCACTTTCAATTCCTATTAGAGGCAAATCTAAAGGTCCTTAGACATGGCAGGTCCTCCTACCAAAAGAGGGCAAAACGTTAGTGTGTGTGATATGTCCTCCCCTGCATACACGTGTGCACACACACGTAACTTCCCTCCTTCCTCCTTTCCACCTCCTGTCTTTGGGAGGTAGAACTCCGACGTATACGTTGGGTGGCAGTGGGCAGCTGGACAGGGGAGAATTCCAGCTGCTCCTTTGTTTCCAGGTTTGAATCATTTGACCCATGCGTTCCTTTTCCATCTATTCACCCATCCATCCATCTACTTGTTCATTCATTTATTCATGCAACCCACAAATATTTATTGAAGGGCGTCTATGAGTCAAGCACTTGCTCTAGATATTTTTGATGGTCAACCAAACGAACCTGGTCTCTGCCCTCATGCAGTTTACAGTCTGTCAGCAATAAATTACCAGGAACGTACCGTGTGTCTGTACTCATATGTGCTATCAGTGTGCTGTGGGGTTCAGAAAATACTCGAGATGGTTATAACACCCACAAGGAACGCACCCTCTTGTTGATCCCACAAGGCTGTTTCTTTGCTGGCTTATTTATTTTTTATTTTATTTTTTTTTTTGAGACAGAGTCTCACTCTGTTGCCCAGGCTAGAGTGAGTGCCGTGGCATCAGCCTAGCTCACAGCAACCTCAAACTCCTGAGCTCGAGCGATCCTCCTGTCTCAGCCTCCCGAGTAGCTGGGACTACAGGCATGCACCACCATGCCCGGCTAATTTTTTCTATATATATTTTTAGCTGTCCATATAATTTCTTTCTATTTTTAGTAGAGATGGGGTCTCGCTCTTGCTCAGGCTGGTCTCGAACTCCTGAGCTCAAACGATCCGCCCACCTCGGCCTCCCAGAGTGCTAGGATTACAGGCGTGAGCCACCGCGCCCGGCCGGCTTATTTATTTTTAATTTCCCAGATGGGGGCAGTGATATTCCCAAATCTCATTTCTCTCCTCAATCTCATTTTTCACGATGCTCAGTGAAGGATAAGGAGACTACTGCAGCAGCACATTGCGTTCAACGGGGAACAGAATTTCATGAACCATGTTTTATTTCCCTTCTGGTCTCTTGAGTCTGGGTGATCTTGTCTAGAGCCCTGGTAATCTCCTAGACAAAATATTTAAATCTTCTGCAGCTCTAGGGACTCTGGGGAAGGACTATTGTGGCTGAAATCCTAAATATTTTTGAATATCATTAATGCAAGGGTTATACAGCAGATGCTGTTCAGCACAATCTCCATCCCAAGAGAATGTGTCAACATCTTTGTATATGGAAATGTACACATATACTCATAAATTTCTCCAGCCTCCAAATTCTGTATCTCTTTCCCCTTTGGGGATAACCCCTACTTTCCTCCCGTAGCCCCTGGTTACCTTAATATACATTTTTTTCTCTTTGTTCTCAGCAAAGGATACAAAATTGTTACGATACATGACTGATAGAGGCTTAATTGTTATTGTTATCTCTTCTGGGGGAATTTACCTTTTCATAGAGATCAAAACTTTACTCCAAAGGAATGACTGTATAATTGTTGGATTTACAACGTGGGCAGGGCGGATTTGGGAGTTTAGGGTTTTCCAACATTCTCAAAATGATAACGTATCGGGATAGGCATACCACTGGCTGCATTGAAGACACCGTAGTGTTGGGCAGTTTCCAAATGGGGTGAAGGCGGTTGTGCTAACCCCGTTGATGCCTCTTTATTCTTGTTTTTCGGAAAAGATAATGGTTTAAAAAAAGTTTATCAAGCCCATACCATGTGCCAAATATTTCTTTACAACAACCCTTAGAAAGAGGCATTATCTTCATTTTACACATGAGACAACTAAGATTACAACAGCTGAGGGACGTGCTTGAGGCCACACAGCTAAGAATTGGCGTTAGGCTTGCGATCCGGCTCGGGGGTCTGGATCACCTGCCTGGGTTAAACACACTCTCAAGATCACCACTGCCGCACCTCCCGATTTTTAAGTTATTACAAGTGAAACATACAACAAAATAGGACAGGTCAGTTCCATTTTGAAATAATATGGATGATACTATGCTTGAAACAAAACAATCCTGGTATTAGAGCAAGCACAGTTACCTGCCTTAAAGATTTATAGATTAGTCGAGAGGAGGCAGAGATATTTTTAATGCTGGTAAAGGGTTGCTACTGAGTTCTGAATTCCTGCTATTTCCAGATTTGTCCCATTCGCCTTCTAACTTTCAGCCCTGGCCATGGTTTCTTCTGTGACTGCCGGAATTCTGAATTCAGCAAGGTTATTAGCCACGTGGATAATTGCACCTTTATAACGTTTAAGACGCCCACCTAGAGGCAGAGGATGACTACGATAAACGACTTGTAATTTCAGGTCTTAGATCTTTGCTGTAACATAAAACCAGCTTTCTACTTCCTTAGATTCGCAACCTGAAGAAATCAAAGCCAAACATTCCCAGAAGTCATTATCTGCTATTTAAAGTGTGTTCTAAGATGGAAACAAGCCTCCTTTTTAGGGGTGTGTAGGGTAAGGGGATCCATTTCTAATTTTGCCGTGTTTCTGTAGGAATTTTTTTTAATAGGGATAATTTTTTACTCCCAGCTATTCTGCACCACAGGAGTGTGATTGTATCTGAGGAGGCAGCTTGACTTTGTGCTTTAGGGAGAAGCCTTTTATTTCCTGCTGGGGTTTTAAAGTTGCCCTTGTTTAGGTTGTTGCCTTTTTATAAGTCAGCCTGAATATTTAAAGGCAGGAGGCCTGTTGGTCTACGTTATGTTGGCCTGGGGGCATTAGAATTACAGAGCAGCTTTATTTAGGATTGCTAGGCAGACCATATGTACTCAATTATCCCATTTTGAACGACTTGGCCCTTTGTACACATCTAGCCCTTTGTACACCCAAGCCCTTCCACGAGGCCATTCACTGTTACTACCCACATTCAGGAAGACCTGGAAAATATTGTCCTATGGTGTTTCGAGACGGGTACGTTTGAGTTTGAACTGGGCAAGTGCCCTGACAGCGTGGAATTCAAATTTATATCCCTGGCCTCTCGCGACATTCCTCGCTGTCCTCACTACAGAACGCTCCTTTTTGTGTACTCTTTACCTTAACTAAATTTTTTTTCCAAGAAAATGATTGAAAAAATTCATTTGCACTGGAGTACACAGAACATGGGCTTTAAAGTCTGGCCGTTCTAGGTCCAAATCCCAATCTAGCTGTTGGAGCTTGGAAAACTTCACTTTTCTGAATCTCAGCTTCTCTGTTTGAAAATAGGATGGAGTTACAGGAAGCTGATTTGTGCATCCATAAGAAAAATGGGCACCATGATAGTTGCTTTGTGCCTGGGTGGCCATGAGGATGGTTTCTGACTCATAAATGTCTGAAACTGTATGTTATTTTCCCCTCTCCCTACTTTTCCCTTAGGTTTTCATTCAACAAACACTTACTGATCATCCTATGGTGTTTCAAGATGGGCACATTTGAGTTCTAACTGGGCAGGTGCCCTGATAGCGTAGATTTCAAGCTGTCACAAGCCATGGGGGAGATATTTATGGTTGGGTGTGGGTTGCATCACTGGAACCCCCAATTACTGCACAGCTAGCATTTATCTGCTTTTAAAGATTTTCTTACCTGTCTTTCGTGTTGAATTAGGAAGTGGACTTTTTATATCATGTATGCAGTTTCCGCAACGGTCTTCCTCCTGCCTGTTCCCTGGAGGTGCCTTGTGGAAGCACCTGTCCCCGGGAGTCTAGCTCCCTCTCCATTGACCGTTGCATCCTGTGTCTTGGCATCTCCCCTCACGTCATTTATTCCCATGAATCCGAAAACTTTCTGGATGTTTTGTGGCCACATTCATATTACGGCGGCTAGCGCAGAGGAGAGTCGGTGCTGCCGAGTGAACTTGGGTGGTAAACCACCTTCAGGATAAAGCTTTCACAGGAGCTGATACCAACCAGAGCTTCTTGAATGTCGATGGGAGCTGGATCCGGTTCCCCAGAGGAGTACGAATCCCCAGGCTGTTCACGCATCGGCCAATGCACAAGCAGCTTACACGGAGCTGGCCATTAGCTCACATCTTTATGCAGAGATGTTTCAGGTTTATTTCGTAAATCCTTCTGGGGTCCTTGTCTGCAAGGCTCAGGTGCTGGAGGAGCAGGGAAATACTGGGTAGGGACGTGGAGGGGACTCCTCTCCTGAGGGGTCTGGAAGGCACTTCACGCATAAGAGAGAGGAGCAAAGGAAAGCAGCGCTGGGGCTTCGAGGATGGTGATGATTCCCACGTGAAGCATTCCAGGTAGAGCGCTAAGTAGAAATGCTATTGGGAGCATCACCCTAGAAACTGGACTGATTGGAAACTATATTGAAATGCATTTCTGTGTTGTGGTTCAGGATCCCTTAAATTCCTCTGATGGCTCCATCTCAATCTCAAAACAAATAATTCCCTTAAAATCTCAAACTTTTAACCCTTCCATGTACAGGGCTTTATTTTGTGTGATGTTTATTAATTGCTCATCTGACAGTCCTGATTGGGGCTGTGAAGAGAGTCAATGTGTGTATTCAGCATCCTTTGTGGATTCAGCCGCTAGAGCACCTTCTAGTGCCCAGTCTACCTGAGACGCTGGATTTTGTGTGTACCAGGGTATCAGATTCTATTAAAAGAGTTTATTGTTTTTGTAAATGCGGTTTATTCTAAGCACACTATATGCCAGAATTATTTCTAGAATTCATAGTGGCATTATCATTAAGGTATATAAAAAGTATACTAATTCCTATTCTGTAGGAAAAAACAACGAAGGCACAGAAATAATACCACCTTATTGAATCTTCTCATAAGATTCTAGGGGAAATAATGCTTGAAGTGCACAATGATAACAACAATAATGTGCTCCACCAGCAACACCAATTACCACAGGAATGATGTGGTTGCAAACTAGGTTTCCACAATAATTACACAACTGCTCCATGCAGCTGGGAAAACAAAACAACCATCTAACATTGCTGGTGTACGAGCCACCAGACCATCCCGGGTGAAACTGCTTCCAAGACGGATCCACCATTGTGTTTTGTCCTGGGCTGACGGAGCAGGGCACCTTCCCAAGGAAACTTTTCTGATGGATGGTTGGTCGTTGCCCTGCTCAGAGAACCAGGCGAGGCACCCAGAGTTGTTCTTTGTTGGCTTGTACCTTGGGCTCGCTCATATTTACTTGGACTTAATGTCCTGAAGTATCGGGAACCCCTTCTTTTTCTCCAGTTCCCCATAAAGGCTGAAAGCATAACCCTGGGAAAATCATTTACTCAAACTCCAATGAGGTAATGGAGTCCGGGCCCCGGGCTGTCATTGTAACCGCACCCAGAGTGGTCTCCACTCATTCTTCTTTTTGCACCTGTCCTGGGCACCCTCCACTATCTTTGCACAAAGGATAATGCATTTCATGTGATATGGCTTATTAATAAATGATTTTCCTTGTGAATAGGGAAGGGGGAGTGGGAATAGAACACGATTGTTGAATCAGATAATGTGTTTTCCTCATGCAGTAGTATGTTCTTGACATTAAAAGAACAATTTCGGGCTGTGGAGTAGCCCGAGGCACAGTTGCACATAGCTATGTAGGCAGTTATTGATCTGAAGAATTAACCTCAGTGGCTGCTTTGAGGAATAAGATGCATCTCTGTTGAAGGAGACCATGAGAATACTGGGGAGTGTGTCTGGACAGATAAGCTCAAACCCTGGATCTTGACGCTGCTGTTTACTGCAGCTGTGTGAATTTATTGTGCCTCAGGTCAGACTGTCCTAGGCAGGACCAGCAAATTCTCACGAACTCTCTGACCGCAGGCTACTTCTATTCTGTTTTGCTTTACTCTTTAAAAAATTAAATATCTGGCTGGATGTGGCGGCTTACACCTGTAATCCCAGCACTTTGGGAGGTCTAGGCAGGAGGATCACTTGAAGCCAGGAGTTCCAGACCAGCCTGGGCAACATAGCAAGACCGCATAGTTACAAAAAATAGAAAAATTAGCTGGGTGTGGTGGCATGCATCTGTAGTCCCAGCTAGTCGGGAGGCTAAGGCAGAAGGATCGCTTGAACCTGGGAGTTTGAGGTTGCAGTGAGCTATCATTGCACCACTGTACTCTAGCCTGGGCAACAGAGTGAGACCCTGTCTCAAAAAAAAAAAAAAAAAAAAGGAATTAAATATCTTAAATCAGTTTATAAAGTTATATTTTAAATAAGAGAGTCCAAATTATTTTGGCTGGCTGGAATGAATAAGTCAGAATTTAGCCTGGTGACATTGAAATGGGATGTGTTTTGCTTTGAAGGTCTCTGCCCAGGTCCTCAGAGGGAGAAAGAAGCCTGTGGCCCTGAAGCCTAAGTACGGTGTTTGGTACAGGGAAGGGTAGAGTGGAGCATTGCTGAGTGAATGAAGAAATAGAATAAAATGCATGGAATTAAGGCAGAAGAGACATGATAGAATTTCCGGGGCATTCACTGTGCATGAAACAATAAAATGATCTACATTCTATAGGCTTTGAGAGCTTTTCTCTCCTCTGTGCTGGGTTGGTAGTTTCCACTTTCCATGGCTTACTTCCCACAGTTCCTCCTCAACACACATACACTTCCGTTTTTCACGCCAGCATCCTTTCTGGTGCAGAAATGTGTACCGTTCTGTTGTGCACGAGTCAGTCTCTCACCAGGTGCACTCACGGTTAGGGCGTGTCAGCAGAGTAGCCCTTCCATTTGCTTCTGGCTGCAGAACCCTCTGGGCATCCCGGCACTACCTTAGGGAAACACTCTTGGGTTCCTTTTTCAGCAGGTGTCTTTTCTTGACAGATAATTCCCTGTTAGCTAATCAAGGGCTCCTCCAATCCAGATCTGAGCTCCGTCTTCTCACCTCTGTGCCAGGGAAATTGTCTTGGCAATGGAAAGCAAAGCGATAGATTGGCAGTGGGGCTCTACTTGGCTGGGGGTAAAATAACCAATGATTGCACATAATTGCAGAAAACAATTTCGAATTTTATTAATGAGGTGCTCTAAACAACATCTTTTAGCCCATTGTCCCACTTAACAGCCAATTCACTGGAGTTCAGTGTGCTGTAATTTACACTTATCTTCTCCCATTGACAGCACCAGGCCCTTGTGTTCTATAATTGACACAAGTTGGTCATTTTCAGGGGGGGGTTTCTCTCTCTAAGGACGTAAAATAAACAGACTTGCTGGAGAGCGTCATTGATTTAGCCTCATCCTGAGAGCCAGCTGACTGTTTCTGCTCGGAGCTTCCTTTCTTTCCCGAGGAGACAAGGCCCAGGCCCAGGCCCAGAAAGTCCTCAGGTTGGAGATACTGAGGCAGAGGCCTGGAGAGGCAAGGGAATAGCCATAGTTAGAAAACGTGTCTTCTTTTCCTTTGCTTTGCTTCCTGCCACCTAGAGCCCAACATCTCTAGGTAGAGCTGATTTTTTTGGATGCACAGCAAGGTTTCTGGGGCAGTTAGAGGTAAGATTCAGGGGAAGGTTTGCCGAAGGGGCTTTAGGCTACCGTTTCCTTCCGTGTCGCATGTCAGAATATAACCCGTGCGGGCCACACCGGAGAGCACCCTGCGCTCGGCCGGCCCCGCTCCTGTCTTCCTGGTGTGTTCACAGCTGAAGCCCACGGCTGCTCTCATGTGTTGACGTAGCATTGTGCGGCCATCTGCTCTGTGCTGGGCGCTCAGGGAAAGTGAAGATGAATCCAGCTGTTGCCCTTTGGGTATGTGAGGTGCTGGGAGTGTTATTTTTTTCCCCAGAAGATTGTAAGTCCCTCAAGATCAAGGACCTTGTCTTCTTTGTTCTGTCTTCGTATTCTCTATAGAACCTAGAATGCAGTAGACATTTAGAAACCATTAACAAATGGATTAATCAAATGGACGGGAGAAGATAAGTACAGACACACATGCAGAACTGGAAAAGAAAAAAAAAAAAACATAATGGGAACTCTAAAAGGTTACAGAGAGAGCGGTAGAACTTAGACAAAGACGTCCGTCTTGTCTCGGTGAGCCAGGAAGCCCTCATGATGCAGAGGCTGGCCTGCAGGGTGAGCGATCCTGCTAGGGGGAGAGGGGAGGTCAAGCATTTTAGGGGTGAATTCGGAGAACACCGTGCATGTATAAGGAATAATGCAAAGTGCCTTTGGCTTTGACTTGAGCATTAGGCGTCTGCAAGGAAGTGGTTGGAGATCAAAGGGGAAATGCAGGTTGGAGGCAAGACGTTGAGGTCTCGAACACCAGGCTAAGGATGGACTGGATTCACTGGCAGTGAGGAGTTAGTAGAGATTTTTGAATATGATCATTCACATGGCGACGTTGAGCTGGTGGCTTTGTGGAAGATGGATTGGAGAGAGGCTCTTGCGGTGACGCAAGCTAAAGTGTTACGTTTTTGACCTAGGACACAGAAGGGATGGGAGGATGGAAGAGGGCAGAGATGTGATGCTCCATGTGGCCCTTACAGGATTTTATCGGAGCCATAGGAAGGAGGATAAGCCTTAGGCAAGGCAGGAGCAAAGGACCCTTAGACTAACATCTTGATCTAACTTTCTCTGTTTGGGGAATTTGTTTTCTCCTTGGCAGAGTTCAGCATGATCTCCTTTCGGTTCTGAGGGCCAGAGTCTGTGTTACCTACGGTCAGGTGAGAACTGAAGCTGGAGGATGAGAGTGTTTCCAGAGGAGGCCATCGCCAAAGCAGGAGAAGCCGGACTCGCAGAGCCAGGGAGCCCCGGGGCCTGTGGCCGCCCCATCCTTGCTTGGGGAGCGCAGCTGGGTGCAAGCGCAGGGCCGGAGGGCATTTCCAAACCCGTCCTCAGCCAGCTGTTCTGAAGAGGTTTGCAGAGCATCCAGGTCTCTGTGATTTTTTCTCCCCCAGAGGAACCTCCCAGACACAGGAAGTCCTTTCCTACGACGTTCGCCTCCCCACAGCCCCACCCGCTATTCTTTGCCACCGGTGATGTTCTGTTCTCCTTGGGATACCGCAGCCTTATTTGTGTTTCCAGACCAAAAATATACCCCGCGGAAGTATGGCAGTGCTTAAGCTCATACCAAGGGAATGTTTGTATGGGCTTTGTGTTTTCTTGTCGTGATATTTCCCAGGGATGGGCCTGAACGAGAGAGGCTAAGTCAGCTGTTGCTAAACGCCCTTTTCCCCTGTGAATAAAAAGGCCCAGCTTCCAGCCAAACCGGGATCTGGCTGGGCTGGGTGTGGGGACGGAGCCGTCACCACAGCAGCCCCAGACATCTGTCTGAGCCCTGTGTGGCCCGAGGCTCTCCCAGTTAGTAACGGCAATGGAGAGTCTCTCCCTGCTGGAGACACGGGATCCGAAGGGCTGGAGTCTCGCCCCTGCCCACCCGCCACCCTCTCGCCCCTGCCCACCCGCCACCGTCTCGCCGTCTGCCCTGAGACAGGGCCAGAACCGATCCGGCTTTGGAGGCCTGCGTGGAAAACTCAAGACAACAGAGACGGGTAGTGACCGTGGAGGGAGAGCTCGGGCATCTTCACGTGCCGTATGGTCCCATTTTAGGCCTGAAGTTGGGGCTCTTCTCTGGGCATCTGCGCGAGAGGCCTGTTCGTGGACTTGCCTTCTGGAAAAATCCTTCAAATGCGATGGCAGTGTTTTATTTCTTAGGCCAGATTGTGGATACATGTTGTTCATCATATTCCTTATGCTCCTTCGTATTTCTGAAAGAGTTCATGATAATTTTTTTTTAAAGAAAATAGTTAAATCCTCTCTTCCTTCTCTTCTCCTCCTCTTCCCTTACTTTGCAAGGAAAGAACTTTCCAGCAGGAGCCACTTTGTTTTCTTGGGGAACATTTGTTTCCTTCTCAGTTTCTTGGAAAATGCAGTCTGCCTGGTAGTTGGCCCCGCTCCAGATCAGACACGTGTGTTTTCCATTCGGTGGGTACCAGGGAAGGGGGCCGTGCAGGGCTGTTCTTTGTGGGGGAGACCTGGGAGGGAGCAGCGGGGCCCGGGGTTGGCGAGAAGCGGGGTTCCCTGCCCCGCGCCCCAGCATGGCAGTCTGGAGCCTCGAGGAAGGGGCCCTCCTTAGCCAGGCCCTAGGGACACTGCCCGTCCCTGCCCCTCCCTGCCTTTCCCAGACAGGACAGTTTGTCTGGGATGCTCCAGGTGGGAGTGGGAAGTGGGGACTGGCCTCCGTTTCAGGTTTCGGTGCTTGGTAGCTTCACAGCTGGAGTCTTCCCTTTTAGAAGCACTTTCTCATATCCCATTTGGGAGAGAAGTATATTTACTGTTCATCCCCATTTTATTTTTTTTTTAATTTTTTTTTTTTTGAGACAGAGTCTCACTTTGTTGCCCAGGCTAGAGTGAGTGCCGTGGTGTCAGCCTAGCTCACAGCAACCTCAAACTCCTGAGCTCAAGGGATCCTCCTGTCTCAGCCTCCCGAGTAGTTGGGACTACAGGCATGCACCACCATGCCCGGCTAATTTTTTCTCTATATATTTTTAGCTGTCCATATAATTTCTTTCTATTTTTAGTAGAGATGGGGTCTCGCTCTTGCTCAGGCTGGTCTCGAACTCCTGAGCTCAAACGATCCGCCCACCTCGGCCTCCCAGAGTGCTAGGATTACAGGCGTGAGCCACCGCGCCCGGCCAATCCCCATTTTAAAGGTTAGTCATTGGAGGCCTAAAGAGATTAAGTGGTCCGGGTGCGGTGGCTCATGCCTGTAATCCTAGCACTCTGGGAGGCCGAGGCGGGCGGATCGCTCGAGGTCAGGAGTTCAGGACCAGCCTGAGCAAGAGCGAGACCCCGTCTCTACTAAAAATAGAAAGAAATTATATGGACAACTAAAAATATATACAGAAAAAATTAGCCGGGCATGGTGGCGCATGCCTGTAGTCCCAGATACTCGGGAGGCTGAGGCAGGAGGATTGCTTGAGCCCAGGAGTTTGAGGTTGCTGTGAGCAAGGCTGATGCCACGGCACTCTAGCTCAGGTGACAGAGCAAGACCCTATCTCAAAAAAAAAAAAACAAAAAAAACCAAAACCAAAAAAATCCCCAACCCCCCCCCCCCAAAAAAAACCCCCAAAAAACAAAAACCTGGCTTGGTCATGATCAAATAGGAAGCAGGAAGCGGCAGAGGGGGGATTTCAAATTCTGCGTTCCTGCAGGACACCCAGCCGCCTCTGCAGCCTGCTCTCACTTGTGACAGATGCAAGCAGACCCTTGAGAGCTTCCTTTGAGTCTCCTGCTCTATTCTCAGCAGCCCTATTTCCCTCTCCCGTCCTCCCCGTATTGACACACGGGTTGTGGTGCACGGAATGAGTTCACAGTGAGCAGCGAATGCAGGTTTTCTCTCCTCTTCTCCCCCTGGGACACAGCATCACCCCAGGTCCTACAGGGTGAGCCAGATTTGCATTTCTTTTTTGCTACCATTGAAGAGTAGCAGCCTAATTGCCTAACTTGAGCTTTTTTGCTATGTGCACTCTGCAAGTTTCCCCTTGGTTTGTGTGTGACGTCACCTTGAGAGGTGTCACGGTAGCAGGGCCGAGTCCGCTGTGCACTCTACCCCGTTGCTATTCATCGCGGGTCGCTCTTTAGTGGAGTACCATCCACTGAATGAGCACTTAATACCCACGAATTGAATGAAATTATTTTACAGCTGGCATTTTCCATGACTGTAATTACAAAAGGATTCCAGTCATCATTTATGGGGCTTCTCCCTGAAGCTAACACTGAGTGAGGAGTTGACCCAGTTAGTTTAAAGCACAAGTTAATAAACAGCATTAATGCGTTTTTAGGTCCATTGACCAATATCCTTTAAATCAGCGTGGTTTTCCAAGGGAGGAAAAAAAATAAAACCTTAATGTAGCCAGAGCGCTGTGTTTTGTTTTTTTTTTCCAATTAACCTCGTTCATTTTGATTTCCGTTTGGTTCAGAACAATTTAGGTCAATTTCAGATTTTTAAGAATGAACCTCTGGAGGGAAAGGAAATTAACTCGGCCCTAAGGGGGCTTGGTTACCACAGTTAACCCAAAAGACAGATTCTCAGGCCGATGGGGGGCCACGGAGAAGGGCCACATGACCACTTCAGGCCATCTGCTCATACGGAGACCCTGCTGGGAGTGTCCTCTTTTCCTTCTTGCTGGCTGGTTAAATAAACTCTACATGCTACAACACCAGCTGAGGGTCTTCCCATTTCTCATGCTCTTTTTGTCTTTTAAGCCAGACTGTGTTCTCTCTCTTCCTGAGAAGAGGAGTCAGCAAACTCTGAACTCTTAGGGGACTCTGGTGGGGTTCAGGGATGGAAGCGCCTGCCCAGGTGGACGTAAAGCAGAGGTGGAGGAGTCGGGATGGGGCGTGAAGGGAAAAGACAGGGCGCAGAGCAGGAAGGCGGAGCCGGCTCCTGTCTGCGTTCGGAGCTGGACCATCATTCGCTGGACCCTGCGCCGTAAATCACCCTCAGAGTCCTCAGAGCCTTTCACCCTCCCTAGGAAGCTTTCATGCAGTGAGGATGCGCACGTGGCCCTGAGCTGCGCCTTTGATCTGCCCAGTCCTTGCTCCTTATTTCGATAATGAAAGCTGTGGCGTCCCAACTTTACGTTCCACTTGACTGCAGAATTTCCTGATTGAGGATGGAGCCTGGGGCTATCTCGAGGTAATTGTGGGATAGTCATTATACCTGGAATGTGCATTTTTCCAAAGTTTCCCTATAGTACGACTCCCACAGTTCGTCCATACTTCCATGATATTGGTTTTTCTTCAAAGGGACCAGAAGCTGAGATTTCGTTAGCAGGGAAATCTGTCTCATAAGAAGGAAGGATGTGTCGAAGGGACCTAAACATCTAAATTTATAACTTGGTGAAAATGTGATGGAGGGAAGGGCCCTTTGCGATAGATATTTCAGTGGTTGAGAGTCCCGGGTACGGTTGGATTTAACGCCACTTGGTGCATACTTTGGTGTCTCCAATGCTTAGTTAAATCCTCGTGTTTGCATATATGTGGTGTCCAGACCACAGGTGCCACAGAAATGCCCACACCCAGAAAACTATTCCCTTTGCAGTTGATTTATGGTCTCCAAAAGGCCTGGGCATTTTTCTTTCTGGAGATTGGTGCGTCTTCTGTCTACCTTCCTGACAGGTTTCCAAAACTTGGGCCTAGGTTAGAAGCCAGACCTTCTGTTTAGGAGCACTATTTCTGTTTCATAGTCTGGGTTTGCAGGGGTTGGTTTACCGGTGTCCGTGCATCAGACGACAGCTACTGCCCTGTGTCAAGGAAAGAGAATGCCCTGTGAAACGCTGGCTCTTCTTTTACCTTCTTGTAGACTGAAGGAGCTTAAAGAATAGAAAACACAAGTGGTCACAAAAGTTTTTTTGCATTTATACTAATACTTACATGTCATTTAATTTTGAGCAAAGTATAGTATGTTTTTCCTGCCTGGTAGAACTCCAAAACCAAGTTATATTTGAACAGTGTTGACTAGCAACTGAAAAGGAATTTTAAGAGAAAAACTTCTCCACCCATGTATGTGTCTTGCTCATATGGTGCCAGTCAAAATGACACCGTTTTACTGAATTAGCAAATGTGTTGCTCTGCTTCCAGTTGTCAGATGTCATTTAAAATCTCTCTTCTCTAGCCTCTGAGGGTGAGCAGATTAGATATCTTTAATATCAGTGCCTATGGGTTTATTGTATTATAACATTCCACATGAAAATTAATAAAGAAGATTAATATCTTCATTTCCTTCACTTTCTGGTTTGATTTTCATTTTATCCTTTCTTCTTCTTTTGGTGTATCTTACCTTGATGATTTGTGTTTGTTGTTCCATCTTCCTTTGATCCTTTTCTTAAATTTTTGACATATGGCTTGAATCCAGTTTTTCTAGAATTTCCCAGGGCTCCCTTAGCATTTGTCATTTGCGTCTGTCCTCCTTTCACTCTCAATTTGAAGTGAATGTAAATCAGTAACTGTTTTTTAAATGCACTCATGTTCCTGCTCGGGGCCAAGAGCTCTCAAACAATATGACGATGAGTAAGATTATGGTCCTGTCCCTAGGAAGCTTACGGTCTGTTGGGTCTATAGGGGGTGAGGAAAGTACACACGTAACTACAATCGAAGACAATATGGTAGGTGGTAAAAGGGGAAATGCTGAACACAGAATGAGAACAGTCGGGGTGTGAGAAGAGGGCGGCATGGTGTCTGACGGGCTGAATAAGGAAAGGCTTCCTGGAGGAGGTGACGTTTAAGCTGGACCACTAAGAACCAGTAGGATTATCCTTTTTTTTTTTTTTCCCTGCTAAAATCTTTTTTCCTTAACCCTTTCCTTAAGATTCTCTTTGTTTTCCCAGACTAAAATTCTTCACCTGTTCTCGATGCTCTCTTGCTCGTCTCAGGCTGTGATGTGAGACGTCCTCGGGTTTGGTTTAGGCTTGGCGCCGGATGGCAGCAGCCCTGGAAGGAATGGCGGTCAAGGCCTTTAACAGCCTGTCTCCTTGGTGACCAAGCCAGGTGCCTCCCCAGCCAGGGGCCCCAACATGGCATTGTCCTAGTAACCTCCCTTCCCCGGGATACTGTGAGCATGTTTGGAAGGATTGGCGTGAAGTCGATTCAGTTCCTGAGAAGAACAGAGCTGCCTGATCAGGGAACGTGCCTCTCTGAGACCAGGGAGGCCTGGTGTCCGGTCACTAAGCGGATTCTCCTCTTCAGGGCCTGTGGAGAGGGAATGTCGCCCCCTTCCATGGTTTAAAGCCAGTGGTGCTTTTCCTCCTCTGGGCTCCATTTCATTTGTTAGCTCACTCACCGACTCACTCGTTCATTCAATGTCAGCTCTTACCTTGGGCTCAGGCTGAACCTGGTTCCTGCTCTGGAGAAACTCGTAGTCTTTTAAGGGTGTGTTTTGGACCCGGAAAGCTGGGACAGTACAAATTGGGCTGCTGTGTGACATCTCTGTGTTTCTTTGGAGAATTACACGATCGGAATCTTTTTGTACTAATCATGTTATTTTCTTAGATAATTTGAAAATGTGGCCTGTACTTTCTCTACCATTTAGAATGATTTAATTTTGGCATGACCTAATCTTCCCTTCAAGATGTTACATTAAAAGGAGTCAAAACTGGGTACGGCGTCAAGAGTCTGTAGTCCTAGCTACTTGTGAGGCCAAGGTGGGACAATCGCTTGAGCCCGGGATTTTGAGTCCAGCCTGGGCAACACAGCGAGATCCCCATCTCTAAAAAAGTAAAAATAAAAATAAATAGATAAACAAATAAAAGAGTCAGACCCCAACATCATAGTTGTACATATTATCCATTATTTCTTTAAGAGAAATCCCTTCTCTTTGAGTTCCATTTTTATTGGAATGATGTGCTTAAAAACAAAACAAAGCAAAAACAGAAAACAACTTCCAGCCACCCAACATTGCATTGATATCTTATGAAGATAAACTGCTATTTCTTTAAATAAGCTCCTTGCAAGAGCAGATGTATCTGTATCAAAAAGAGCAGGAGAAAGATCTTGCATTTATGTGCACGAACAGGGTAAACTCAGAAAGAGACCGGCAACCCTTCACCCCACCCTCCCCAACCCCATCCTCAAGAGGTCCTGAGGAACAAAAGGCAATTCAGATTGCAGAATATTACTTCTGCCACCGTAGCACCAAACTATTAAAAATAAAACTGTCCCTCAAGGCAAAACATTTCATTTATTTTCCTTTGAATGAGTAACTTGTTTATTAAGATGGACTAAGTGGCTGAGTCTAGATGGTACTACGCAGGCAAGAAAAATTGATTTATTGTAGCCTTTCGGAGAGTATGGTTTATGTTCCCTGGAATTATCTTTGGATTTTAAATGCAGAAGAACTCATTTAATCAGATGGGGAGCTGCTTCCCCTGGAAATAGGCAACTTGGCTCTGCAATGTGTGGCGTCCTGTTTGACCTTGGCTCCTTTTGCAAATTGGTTCTATTGGGGCTACATCAGTGTAGAGAGATTTAGCAATCTTCAAAGGAAGGCTATACTCCTGCCTCAACTGCGACTACGGTTTTCTTTTAAGCGTTTAATATAAAATTGTTTCACTTTTGCCTTATTTCCTATTTGAGACCACTGTACTATTTGCTGTGTCTGTTACAGAGGGCGCTGCAGAGTGAGGGAACCACCCAACCGCAGTCCCTTGAGGTTCTGAGAGAGCCCCCTTTGTTCCTCCTCCAGCCCCAGAGGCATCCCACCCACGGAGAAGGATATTTGTCTCAGCAGGGAGGTCCCTATTACTGTCTGCTCGTCTGGGGACAGTGATATGATGTCTACTTCCCCTCTGACTGAGGCCTCATTTGCTCTCAGCTGCTGGAACTTGAAAGGAGAAAAAGGTGTAGACGATTAAAACAATAACAACAAAACCCTCCATCCAATTTAGCAGTGAAACAGGAAACCCAGTGTTGAGAAGAGATGCTTTTAGTTAAAAAAATTTATCCTTTTAGAATTTGGACGACAAAGGATTCTTATCCTCTTTTTTGGTGGTGATTGTTTTATTTTCACACCACAATGCACATAGAATTTCTGACTCTGTAATCTCACGAAGCCCCTTTTCCCCCTAAGGGGTTGCCTGGTAAAGACTGACAACTTCATTTTTCAGGTGAGGAAACTCAAACTCAGGGCAGCTTAGTGACCTGCCCAGGGACACCCACTTAGTAACAGTGCTCCCAGCTACCAGCAGTGGCACACCTAGATACGCCACCCGGTTTGATCGTCACCACCCTGCCAGTTGGGTTTTCCTATCACCCTCATTTTACATGTTCAGACCAGAAGCACAGCAAATGAGCTGCCCGTGATTAGAGGTTAATCAGCTGCTGGGAGGACTGGGACTTAGTCCAGCATTCTTTCCAAAGTCCCAATACGGCAACACTGTGTTTGGCCATTGTTCTTTGTCCTGTTTGCATTATGCTCCTGAAGAGAGTCCGCCCACTGTCCACACACACGTATCCATGGTGGGATCCCCAGAACTCTGAGGCTGTGAGTCCCAGGGGCTCCTCCAGCTTTCTGTCTGTGTGTTCATGTCACCTGAGCAGTAAAACCCCGGGCCCTCGGGGCAGACCATGCCTGTGCCTTCTCCATGGGGTCACCTGGGCGATGGGGTTCGATTTCCTGGTCTGCTTTGCATAAGATGAGCAGGCAGTATCAGCAGCTGTCACCCCGAGGGAGGGGAGAGCTCAGGTCAAAAACAGAAGGGAACTCTATGGCTCTCTTTATCATCCGTGTTTACCTGTCCACCCATCTGAGAGATAAAAGAACAGAGAGAAAAAGCAGAAGGGTATTGGGTGTGGGGCCCGATGGTTTTCACTCAGTCCGCCGGGAGATCTGAACATCAACTGTCTATGGAAGAACAAGAACCCGGTGATCCCTTCTGCCCCATGTCCAGCCGGGGTGACCCCGGGAGCTCTGCAGGGTGTGCATGGAATGTCCTAAGTTGGGACTGCTTTGCAACGGACAGTCTCTCCGCCGATCATTTCACATGCGCTCGCTACCTAAGAACTTTAATAAACAAATATACATTGTTCCTTGCCGTAGGGGGATCTTATATTTCCAAACCTATGAATTAATAAGCAGGATGAGCCTGTTTTTAAAAGGGAGCTGGGAGCAGAACGAACCGCTAAAAAGTTATTGGCTCTTAACTCCTGCTTTTTGTGCATCGTGACAAGCTCCTGAAACCCGGTTCCCCTCGGTGCGGCTGACTTGCCTTCTCGGCTGGTACCGACCCCTCTGAGACCGTGTGTGCCAGGAGGGAGCCTCTGCCCCCAGCTGCTCTCTGGGAAGGCGTCCTCTCCCAGAGTCGCGAGTGTCTCGTTCTGACCTTGGGTTTCTTCTCCGAGTCTGAGCGGTGAAAGCATCGTCATCACCAAACCCCTGCTTACATCAGAAGCCAGAGCACTAGATGTGCCTGCCTGAGTTTTCACCCTGGTCATTGCTTCTCCTGGCAGGTCCCCCTTCCCAGGGCAGCGTTGGCTGTGGCAGGAGAGAGCAGTGACTCCCCCGCCCAGGTGGCTGGAACTGGCCATCTAGTCTCAACAGGCTTTTGGGGACGTAGGCAGATGCCACCTTATTGGGCTCCTGAGCAGCTCTGACCAGCCCAGACTCTGGTGCGCTCGTTCCTTTGCCTTCACAGGAGGCTCGAGGGGGTAAGTCCCCACAAGACCGCTGGGCCTTCAGGAGGACAGCTTGCTGGGTCTTCCCAGGGATGCTTACGGCCTCTGTCTCAGCGGTATGTTGTCCAGTTTGCATGGAAGACCAGTGAGTGATTTTGGGGGTGTGGGAACAGAAAATAAGGGGAACAAGCTATTGTTTTCCTCCTTGAGAATGATTCGTTTTCTCCTTGACAGTTTAGACCAATAGTAACAATACCCACCATGTAAATGTCATACTGCCCAGTTTCTGAAGTCTCCGTGGACGTTCCTGTTTAATTCTCCCAGTAACCCTGTGGGGTTTAGAGGTAAGAATCATCCCTGGCTCCATTTGTCACCTCCGTGAGAACTGGGACTCAAGAGAGGTAAAGTGACCAAAGGATTGGAATGCAGGGTCCGCTGTCCTCACGCCTTCTGCTCCTTTCCCTTCCGTTTCTCTGCTGGCTTTGGGTTTGGGAAGCTCCTTCCCCGGCTCGATAGGTGATCCCGTTACTTTGGGGAGGGAAGCGGTGGGAGTGTCATCTGTGACGGCCACAGGAGGATGACGTTTCCCACTGACCAGCAGGCCAAGATGGAGAAGATCCCCCACTAGTCAGGCACCCCGAAGAGGCGGGACACGTGACTGTGCAACATCCCAGTAAAGCGGGTGTGGGGTGGGGGGCTGGCGGGCGAGGTTGAGATATGTCCTTTCAGGCGTGAAATACTGTCTCCTTCAAAAAGAGGTTGAGCTGTGCAGCTGGGTTCCTTTACCAGAAACACCAGCATTGTTTCAGAAAGCCACAGAATTTCCAAACACAATGGAAATTCCAAGAGTGTGGGGTGGTGTGGGTTTTGGGGACTGGGGTGGGTGTGGACAGGCGTGGGGAGGGAGGGCCACAGCTGGAGCACTTTTGTCCTCGTGGGTAATGAGTTTCACACGGCTCCACTGTCCTCAGTTTTATCTGCAGGATGCTCAAGTTTAAGCCTGGGAAAGAAGGGGACCAGGAAGAAGCAAGCCCCAGTGGCCATAAAAACCAAACATCGACCCAGGACAGCCCTGTTGGGTGTGACCTCTAATGACTGCTTCCATCAGCTGGTGTCAGAGGAGGCACATGGTGTCAATTAAGTTCCAAAGTGGCATGTGTATAAATAAGTTTGTTAATTGGGAAATAAATTTTTTTCCCTCTCCAATCGTAAAAAACATGCAGCCTATATCCAAATATTTTTGAAATAGCAATAACAGAAATAGCAAACAGGGGAGCTCATGTCACCAACAAAACTTGTGGGGTCAAACCAAGGAAAGGAATAAAGGAGCAAAACTAACAGCAGCATCTTTGGAAACAGTTTTTCACATGCTGAAAACATATTTATAACAAGCCTGGTGGCCCTTCAGACAGAGGTGGTCTGACTTTCTCTGACGTTTGAAGGGAAGTAAAAATATTATTTCCTGCTCAGCTTCTACTCTTCCTTACTTTAGCACTTGCTGTTTGCATTCAGCTTTTCACTTGACAAACCCAGGCAGCCTTATCAAATAGCCCAGTATCTGTGAGATTCAGTTCTGGGTTTTGAAGTAAAATCTTTAAAATGATTTTTTTTTTTAATCCTTTGAAGCATAGGGAAGCCCAGTAGCCTTGGGTTCTAGGTCTGACTGACTGTTCTGTGAGCTAATTGGAATTTATAATATACCAGTAGAGTCAGTCATGTACAGTTGCATGGCACGCACGATGACAGAACGTGGAGACTGGCATGTGGGCACAGGGAAGGTCAGTAGTCATTCTCCCAGGTTGTGAAGAGCATAATTCTGGAGTATATCCTCAGTTCTTTTATCTGTGTAGGAAGAGGTGCGTTGTAATGATCAAGAAATACTGCAGGCCAACTCACCGTGGGAAGAAAGACTCTTCACAAATGATCTGGAATGGACAAGGCTGGAGACCAACATATACTCCAGGGGCTTACACAATTAATTGTAGAAAATGAAACTTTGAAAGAACTAGAAGAAAATATAGGTTAATTTCTGTCTGATCTCACAAGAGGGAAGCCTCATTGAAATATGACAGCAAGGGAAGAAAAATCAATGAATGAGACGGATAAATTGAATTACAAATTACTTGTACAAGAATATTCGTAGCAGCACAACCTTGAAACAGCCCAAATGTCTAGTGAGAAGAGAGTGGATAAACTGTAGAATTTTTCACACAATCTTTTTCAGAATTTTCAAAAACAACAGCCCAAATTCGTGAACTACTATGACATACAATCCTCTGGCTAAATCTTTGCAACACAATATAATACAAAGTGCAAAAAGGATTGCTTAAAACACAATGGCATTTTTAACCTAATGTTTTAATATGAAATTTTTAAACATTCAGTAAAGCTGAAAGAATTTTCCAGTGACTACCTGTATACACCCAGTATCTAGTTTATACCAGTAACATTTTACCATACTTGTTTTATCACACATCCATCCAATCTTCCCTTTAATTCAATAATCCTCAGCTTGGGTTGATTTTGCCTCCCAGGAACATTTGGCAATATCTGGAGACGTTTTTGGTTGTCACAACTTGGGGTGGGTGGGGTGCTACTGGCGTCTAGTGGGGAGAGGCCAGGGATGCTGCTCAGAGTTCTGCATTGCCGGGGACAGGCCCCACCACGAAGCACTGCCTTATACACCAAGGAGGGGGTCTCTGGGAGTGGTAATTCTGACAGAGACTATTTCCCAGAGTATCAGCATCTGCGGCTAATGACATGGCCACAGGCTGTATTTTACTGTCCGTTCTCTATGTATCTAAGCCTTGCGAGGCTCCAGATTTCTACAAAGAGCAGTCTGTGACCCTCTGCAGGAGGGCTGATGGGGAAAACATGCTTCGGATGCTTACACTGGCGACATCAGAGAAGGAACGAGCCTATTGCCCCAGCCATCTCACGATTCCTACTGGGAATCAATGACTACTTTTCTGCTGGGCTCCCCTCACCCATCTAAATTTCTGGCTTTCCTTGCTAGAGATTCTTCCTCTAGCTTCCAAATCCCGTGCAGGTGGCTTGAGGCCAGAGAGAGGACTCACTTAGCTATGACCAGAGGCAATCCCCCTGCCCCAGTCCATGGGGCTAGAAGAATTTAAGCCTGAGTTTATTTACCCTTAGCAAAACACAACTAGCTTTTATTATTATTATTATTATTATTTTAGGACTCGGGATAAAAAGGCCCATAAAAAACAAGAGCATAAAACAGCTTTTACTGAACAAACATCATGCTGATTTATTTGTGAGTGAAATCTGAACCATATGGTTTAGTTTCCCTTAAAACGCACAAGGGGTTCAGGATTAAGGGTGCAGGCTCTTGGCAAATTTGTTTTGCATTTCACTGAACACGTCGTGTTCAAAAAATACAGAACGAGGGTGCTTAGTAGTCCCACAGTTGTTGAGTGCGTATTGTTTGCAGGAAATTGCGCTTAGTGATTTGTATCCATTATCTCACTTAATCCTTCCAACAATCCCAGCAGTCAGCCACGTTCCCCACTAGGGGCAGCGACAGTGCTAAACACCTGGCCCTTATTACCTGTAGAATTTGGGCAAAGGGGGGAAGATCTGGAAGCCAGACTTAGTCTAACAGTGACAGCTTTTCCTCCTAAAAATCCCCTGATTGTGAAAGAGACGAAACTGAAAACGAGGACGTGAATTTGGGCCCTGCACATGAGCTGGCCTTCTCGGATTGCAGAGAGCCAACTGCACAGGGTCTTGTTAGCTTAGTCCTGCAGAGGTGGAATGCAGTCAGTCTTCCTGGCCGTCAGGGGGCGAGGTTTCTCTCTTTGCCATGCGTGCCTGGGCATCTCAGCCCTCAGTCTGCATTCGAGTGGAGTGTGCATCTCTTTGACTTTTGGAATGAAAAGGGTATTATGCGGAGCCTCTTGCGGCCGGTAATTATCATGATGATATCATTCTCCTGCATGGTCTTACGCGTCTCCTTTGCCCGTTGCCCATAAAGGTGGCCCACGTAAAACCAGTTTGTTTCTGCTCTCCTTCAGATGCCCTCGTGGACATCCAATTCCACGTCACTGCTTTGTCAGGCGGCATTTTTCGGATTCTTGAAAGACAGGCAGCATGTTCTAAATGAACTATAGGGAATGGCAGGCTGGGAACTCAAGCCACCCCTAGCGTGGGCCAGTCGTGTGTGATTTTTTGGCATTTTCTAGGAAAACTGCCTTTTCAGTACCAGGTGACCATATTATCAAGATCCTGAGGGGCGTGAATTTCTGGGTGAGCTGAGCCATGGACAGGTCAGAAAGGAAGGAAGGATGTCCCTGGGGTAGATTAAATCACCACTTGTTTACCTGTATGGTAAAGAAAAAAAATATCTCCTTCATTCCACAGCCGGAGGATTTCAAGTCGGTAATGTTGCTAACATCAACAGCATAACAAAACCTTCCAAGTGACAATGGTACGCGTCAGTGGGGTGAGCCCGTATGACCAGGAAACTCAGCAGTGTCTTTGCATACGGGCCTGAAGGTTGCGGTCTCCATTCTCTTCTCCCTCATTGCCATCTCTTCTTTCCTTCCTACCCCTTCTCACACAGCCCTTCAGGATGGTTTTTTGCTACTTGGATTCCTCCTAGGCAGAGCTGTGCCCTCTGAACTTGCTCCCTGCTTTGTTCCAGTGGGTGAAACTTGAAATTTGTAATGACAGGAGAAGGAACCAACACAGTTAAACCTTTAGACACATTATTTCTGGAGCCACTAAATGCATCAGACTTTGTTATAGTTGGGTTATTTTCTAAAAACCCTTTTGTAGTCTTTTTTTTAAAACTGTCATGATATTTATTCATGGACACAATGACATAAAATTCTTAGACCTGTCTTCAAAAGCCACCTGTATTAATAGGGTCACATACATACCACTTATAACAGATTCTAAAGCATACTGAGACACCAGAAAGACATCTCTGTTCACTCTGCCTTGCTCCTTCTGTGGTTCTAGCATCTTGTTAGAGGGCCCTCTTTCAGAAACCTGGTTAATTTTCTACAATTGTACATACCGGTAAGTGAAATCACCTTCTTATCTAGATGTTTGTATGTAAGGGGCATCTCTAGGTCCATATCTTCCCATCTGTTCTCAGCTAAAAAACAAAGGGCAATTTCCCCAGTTATAAATAGGATTAGAGGAAAGAGTAATGACATTAATATAGCAATAAACCACCCACAATTGTTGAGTGCTCACTGTGTATAGGAAATAGTGCTTAATTATTTACATCTGTTATCTCACTGAAGCGTCACAGTAATCCTAGGAGATAATGTTACCCTCATTTTACAGTTGAAATTTAGCAAAGTTGCTTCAGCCTTGGAGGTCACACACCTAGTAGTGGTAGGACAGGGACAGAAGCCCAGCTTTCTCTGACTCCAGAGCCCATTCTCCAATGAACACATGATACTCTCTCCTAATAGTAGCCTGAAGGCTTTAACAAGAGAAAATAAGGTTACGTTTCAGCTAGAAGGATTTATTTTACCCATACTTCTCTGACAGGATACACTGTCAAATTATTGAACTGTGTTTTTAGGGAAGTTGCTAATTTTCCTTCCAAAAGATCTTTTAAAAGCAGGATACACTTTGCCTAGAGTGATATACGTACAATTTCTAAAAGGAGGTACATTATAGTTCATAACTCCTACAAGTAAGGAGCTCATGACTTACTTTCAACTTGTGAACTTTCATGGGTAAGAGCAGAGCTACACACTGGAGCAAAATTCAGTCTGTCCACGCCAACAGTTCTACATATTGAAAGACTCTACATATTTAAATATGTATCTGGGAAAATTGACCCAGCATGCCAAAAATCTAGGCATGTCCTAATAAACTTAGCAGTTAAAAATTAAAGAAGGAGAAGGAGAAGAAATGGAGGAGGAGGAAGAAGAAGAAAACCACCCTTTGGGCCTCCAGTAAAAACACCAAGTCACTTACAAAAGTAAGAAAATTTGGTTGGCACCAGACTTGTCAACAGCTACATGCAAAGCAAGACAGTGATGGAACAGTATTTTCAAAAAACTTAAGGAACATATGAGCCAAAGATTTTCTCTCTGGCCTATCTGTCCTTCAAGAAGGTATCAAGGTTATAGGAAAAAAAAAGTTTTAATCATGTAAGAAGTCAGGGAATATGTAATGGTAACTCCTTCCTGAAGAATGTACTAGAGGATTGGCACCTTCAAACTGAGAGAAGACTGGGGAAATGTGTCAAAATAACTGGTGATTTGAATAAAAGGAGCTGCAGTGCTGCTTTGAAAGAAGACATCAGGTTTAAGAGATTAACTGGACATATTCATCCATAAAATGCAGAATCCCAGGCCCCATATTAGACCTCCTGAAACTTGCCAAGAAAGTTTGAGTAATAAAACAATGGAGCCAAGTTGCAGTGTTTTCATCAAATCCAGAATCTCTGAAAGATTAGGACTTGGCTTTGGCAGCTCTGGAGGCCAGATTTGTAAAGCAGGAGACGGGGAACATAGAAGTAATTAATGGGGCTTTGAAAGACCTGAGCACTACATTTGGGAACGTAGAAAAGAATTTTCTAAGAAAAGAAGTACCAGCCTGAGCAAGAGCGAGACCCCACCTCTACTAAAAATAGAAAGAAATTATATGGACAGCTAAAAATATATATAGAAAAAATTAGCCGGGCATGGTGGCGCATGCCTGTAGTCCCAGCTACTCGGGAGGCTGAGACAGGAGGATTGCTTGAGCTCAGGAGTTTGAGGTTGCTGTGAGCTAGGCTGACGCCATGGCACTCACTCTAGCCTGGGCAACAGAATGAGACTCTGTCTCAAAAAAAAAAAAAAAAAAAGAAAGAAAAGAAAAGAAAAGAAGTAGAAATTTTGAATTTGGCAAGTTTTATTGAGAGGAGGCACGCAAAGTCACATTTGGGCTTATAGTTCTTACAAACATAAAAAATATTTTGTTGTGTTAAAGAGATAATGAAGAAAATCTTTGCTGCACACTTACCGCGTTTAGTGAGCTCGACTTGGGAAGATCCTAACCTAGAAAAGGTGACAAATACATGCCTCATGTGCTTTCACTCCTTTCCTCCAAAGTCATGTTGGACATTAATAGTTGATCTTGGCAGTGGTTCTCTTGTATACTGAGTTCCAATGAAGTCTCACAGTTCTATTCAACGTAGCACACGGGGCGACCGTCACGATTCTGTCTACCTTTGGTGTAAGTTGAAGTATATTTGCTATCCCTTCTCTAATTGTGGGGTCTTGTGGCCTCATTATTTGGCATCTATATCTGCTTGGTGGAAACTAATCGGATTATAGACATACTTTCTCAGCAAGCATTTAGTAGTCACTTAGTAAGTGACAAAGACCCTGTGAGGCACCAGGCATAACAAAATGATTAGGACACAGTCCCATCCTCTAGGAGCCCAGAAGGAAATGAACGATTCTGTAAAATTTGTCTTGTGAATGCGTTACGTTTAAGTTGTATCAGACATTGAGGGGATCGTGAACTATTCTACTTTGTAGAAAAATCATGGAATCACATAGACCTCAAGTTCTAGGCAAGGCAAAACTGTATGCAAAATTTCTTGTGTAAAGTGATTCTTTTTATCCTCATCCTTAGTACCTTGCTACTCAAAGTGTGAAGACCCAGTAGCAAGACATCACCTGGGTACTTGTTAGAAATGCAAAATCCCAGGCTCCATCGCTGAACTCCTGAGACAGAATTTATAGTTTATGTAGATACCCAGGTGACTCGTGTCAGTTACACTGAAGTTTGAGAAGCACTGCAGGCTCGGGGGAGGGGGGCGTATTCCATTAGAACACAGTTAGAGCAAACGCCTATTGTTTGCCACCTGCCAGTTTTCTTTCTCCCCACCCACACTTAAAAAAACAATCTCTTAACCAACCACAGACACATATTCCAAATATCAGTTCCTCTCTTTGCCATCGTTTTCTTATTTGTAAAATGGAGATATGATTATAAAATGTCAATACTATTAGTACATGTCCCATTAGCAATTTGCTGTATGGTGTTCTGTATAGTGCCTGGCCAAGTAAGTAAATGTTCCTTTGTGAATGATATAAAGGATACTAGTTTAATGGAAAACTGGGGCTTAAAAATCACCTTTCAGTACCCTACCCTGTTCTTAGAGGAACTTCTGAACTTCTAGTTGTTGGACTCTTGTTTGATATTTTTAAGCAAATACCCAATAATATAGTACCTAAAGCACCCCTGCAGGGCTGGGTGGCACCCACACACACACATTGCACACACGTCAGGGGTGACAGCCTGGGGTGAGCTTGGGTGCTGCGCCTTGCCCTGTTGAACACCTCATGGAGCTCTTTCTCCCAGGTCCCAGAGCTGCCTGGCTGCCCCTCCTGTTTCTGCGAGCTGTGAGCAACTGCCACAGGACCTGGTGGGGGAGTTTTCCTGGCATGACGAGGGTTGCTGGTGAGACAGCAGTGTTTGCTGGGCCCCATGTGGGCAGGCCTGGGGTGGGGACAGGCCAGCACCTTGGCCTCCTGGCTGCGGGTGCTTTAGTCTCCAGGTGGGAAGGTCCTCTTCCTGGGGGCTTACGAAGAGGGAGGGATGGCCAGGAGCAGGGCACTGATTTATTCAGCTGTGAATTCCCTTGGTTTGACTGAAAGCTTTTGACTTGCATGAGCTCAGCAGGGGAGCTCCCTTCCTAGGCCTTGCAACACCAGCCTGCTATTAAGTGTTTCTAGGAGAATAAAAGCCTGTTGTGTTAAAAGGACTTGCCCTCCACCAGCAGCAGTGGGCCCCCTGGCCAATCTGTTGGACACCGGGTGGCTCACAGGCCAGCTCTGTAGGAGGTCGCCCTGGCCTCCCGCGTCTCTCAGAAAGTAGAGCCTGTGCTTCTCCACCCTCCTGTCTGGTGAAATAGCTGAGAAGTGTCAACCGACACTGCCCCTTGGTCTCCCTCTTCTCTCCCCCTGCACTGGGTCTAGTCGCCTGTGGAGGGGTGCCACTTGCCTTTCTTGGCAGAGTTGTTGTGTTCAGGAAAATATTTGTATATGTTAGATTTTTGTGAATTAGATCTTGCTTCAAGGTTGTACTTCAAAGGCCCCAGTTAATTAAATTTCCCTTGTCATTCTAAGTGAAAATTTATGTCAATTCAATAAGATTCGCTTTTTAATTTCTGTTAAGAAATATGTTTAGAATATAGATAAAAAAAGAAAAGTCCACAGAGTATCCAATGGCTTTGTATTATGATATTTTCAATAACGGCAGCTGGAGTACAGTATAAAGCTCCTCAAATAGTCACTACGCAGGAACCACGTGTGCAATTTTAAGACCTGTGAGCGAAATACCGGGTTTGTCATTTGGATAAGGGTTTGAGTGGTTAGAATAAGAAATGCTATCTATCACCTTCCCGAAACACCACCACTACAAGCGGCTTCTACACAGTGTATCGCTTATGTTTTGATGAACAATGTTGTGTACAGGTAAGAAAGTTAAGCATGTAAGTGCCAAGTTCATACCTTGGTTCTATCATTTCCTATCTGTGGGGGTTTGAGCAAGTTAGTCCTAACCTCGTTCAGCCTCAACTTTTTCAGCTGTAAAGCGGGAATGAAATGTTACCTCCATCATAGGCTTATTGTGAAAATTAAAGGATAGTGAACATCAAATAGCTCAGCACAGTGCCTGGGCCATTGCGGACGCTCAGTAAGTATTATAATTATTAATATGTGAACTACAGGATTTTTGTCACCTGAAAGAACCTTTCAGTGAATTTCTTTTTAAGCCTGTTTCCGATCAGTTATGAATTAAATTTTTTTTTTTTGTTTGTTTGTTTTTGTTTTTTTGAGACTGAGTCTCACTCTGTTGCCCAGGCTAGGGTGAGTGCCATGGCATCAGCCTACCTCACAGCAACCTCAAACTCCTGGGCTCAAGCGATCCTCCTGCCTCAGCCTCCCAAGTAGCTGGGACTACAGGCATGTGCCACCATGCCCGGCTAATTTTTTCTACATATTTTTTATTTGGCCAGATAATTTCTATTTTTAGTAGAGACGGGGTCTCGCTCTTGCTCAGGCTGGTCTCGAACTCCTGACCTCTAGCGATCCTCCTGCCTCAGCCTCCCAGAGTGCTAGGATTACAGGCGTGAGCCACCTCGCCCGGCCTAAATTTGTTTTATAAATAAGAAGTTTGGTTTAGTCAGTTTTCTTAAAGAATATCTGCCTTGCTTTGTGTAATGCATGGTATTTGATTTTTCCTTGTCCCTTCTTACTTTTGGTAACAAAGTCTCAACCTAAAAACACCGGAGTATAGAAATAAAAGTACCTGATACAGAGCTCTGGCGTGCTGGTGCTGGGGAATGCTTAGTCCCCTGGGCTGTGAGCCCCAGTGGGCAGGGACCACAGGGACCAGGTCTGTCTTCTCACTGCTGTACCCCCAGGGCAGAGCACCACGCCTGGCACATGGTAGGTGCCTAATAAGTGTGTATTGCTTGAATAAATGAATGAGATCACAAAGCTTAACACCCTCATTTTGCAGATAGAAACATGGGGTGCAGAGAAGTGAAGTGACTTGTCCAGTATTACCTCACACAGACGTGGGACTGGAGCAGGAATGCTTCTAAGGCTCACAAAACAGAATTCCTTGGAAAGGAAGATCAGGATGTCTTAAGTCGCACAAAGGCTGGCTGTTTATCTCCCTTTCTTTCCTCCCTCCCTCCTTTTCTCCCTCTTTCTCCCCCTCTTTCCCACCTTTCTTCCTTGAGGTGGTGTGTCCTTTGCCAACACCAGGGCAGATGTAACCTACAGCTCTGTCCAAACACCTCTAAAGTCCATCTTTAGACTAAACCTTGTAGCAGATGTGAGTGTTTAACTTCCCTTCCCTCTGGACACACGGCACATCCCTGTTTCTCTGTTGGCAGGTCTACCCTCCTGCTGCCAATTTCAAGGTACCGTTGGCTCCTGGAGGCCATCTGGGTGGAGTCTTTGTAACCGGGGAAAGTGCTTCTCCAGCACCCAGGAAGCCTTGGGTGGGTAATGGCGCCAGGGATCACCCAGCCGTGGTACAGCCTGCTTCCCTGGCTTAGTGAAATTTCACCCCTGTGACTGGTGACAATGAAACTGGAGCCCAGGGGCCCCGCAAACATCATGGCAAAAAAGCTTTCACGGGACTTCCTAGTTTACTCCTTTCAGCCTTTTGGAAGCGAGCATGTTTCCCTCCCATCTTTTGCTGGCAACACTTGTCTTTTGTACAAAAAGCTTTAGTTTGGATTATTCCAGGGACTCTGCAAATAAGAATATGGTCATTTGAGAATCACAACACTCTGGCTTTTTTCAACGTAGAAGATTCATATATAGCAGTGCTTCTCAAACGGTGATGAAGGACCGGTTTTTAAAATCTCCAATATGTTGCAGACTAACAATTTGTCAAAGACAATAAAAGTGAATAGAAAAATGGAAAAAAAAAAAAAAAAGAAAGCCAAAACCCAGAAGACATAAAAAAAAAAATGCAAACCCCACCTTTTTTTATTATTAAGAAGACTGGATTTAAAATTACTCATATTGTTGCATAAGATTCTTTTTTTTTTTTTTTTTTTTTTTTTGAGACAGAGTCTCACTCTGTTGCCCAGGCTAGAGTGAGTGCCGTGGCGTCAGCCTAGCTCACAGCAACCTCAAACTCCTGAGCTCAAGCGATCCTCCTGTCTCAGCCTCCCGAGTAGCTGGGACTACAGGCATGCGCCACCATGCCCGGCTAATTTTTTCTATATATATTTTTAGCTGTCCATATAATTTCTTTCTATTTTTAGTAGAGGTGGGGTCTCGCTCTTGCTCAGGCTGGTCTCGAACTCCTGAGCTCAAACAATCCGCCCACCTCGGCCTCCCAGAGTGCTAGGATTACAGGCGTGAGCCACCACGCCCGGCCTGTTGCATAAGATTCTAAATGCTTGCTCCCAATTTCTATACTTATTTTGGAGGTGGGGTGTGGTCAGCAGGTAAACTGTCCACACGGCCGACTTGGAAGAGCTCTTGATACGGAGACGTGGCTACTTACCTCAAATTTTGTTTTCCACCATGTACCAAAAGGGTTTTATGTTCTGCCTCACTTCTCTGTCCCCCTCCCAGCCCATTTATCTTACTTCCCATCGTAGCACAGCCCGTGCACCGGGAGGCCATGACCCTCCATGGAAGACGGACATGGGTAGAAGGAGTCGCCGTGCGGTCACTGTCCCCGAGAATGACTCCACGTTCTTCTTTCATCCATGCAGATACCAGGCGAAATCCCACAGAAAATAACAATATTGCACATGGAAAAAAAAAAAAAGCAGATATCGACATGAGGCCAATAAAGGAGGTCATGAGCTAATAAAAATGATTATCTAATTGACTCTCCCAAAGATCTATATTTTAATGATTTACTAGAAAGTGAATGCTTTCTTTGTATTGATTTTTATACCAAATTTAGTAGAAATGCCACAATAGGTGAATAGGACACTTTTTTTTTTTTTTTTTTTTTTTGAGACAGAGTCTCACTCTGTTGCCCAGGCTAGAGTGAGTGCTGTGGCATCAGCCCAGCTCACAGCAACCTCAAACTCTTGGGCTCAAGCGATCCTCCTGTCTCAGCCTCCCGAGTAGCTGGGACTACAGGCATGCACCAGCATGCCCGGCTAATTTTTTCTATATATATTTTTAGCTGTCCATATAATTTCTTTCTATTTTTAGTAGAAATGGGGTCTCGCTCTTGCTCAGGCTGGTCTCGAACTCCTGAGCTCAAACGATCCGCCCACCTCGGCCTCCCAGAGTGCTAGGATTACAGGCGTGAGCCACCACGCCTGGCCAGGACACGTTTTTGATCTGCTGATGAGGATAAATAAAATGATGTTCTGAAGGGTGTAGTGTTTTTCCTCCTAGAAGTTGTCTTTCCTGACTATATTTTTCCTTGGCAGGATAAAGAGTCACTTACTGTGAAATTGCACTGTCCTCCTCTGTCACTGGGAATTATCCTGATGCCTAGTGACTTCCTGAGTCCACTTTTGCAGCTTGCATGACCGCATTGTCTTTATTTTTCTCTTCTTACAGGAGGGGAAAGGCAGGGCGTAGCCATAACCTGCAGAACTGGGTTGCAAAGTTGCCCCTTAATCACCTTAACTTAGTATGTGCCGTTTCCTCTCAGGAAATTTCCTAATGTGGAAATTCCTGAAAATCGTTAACATTAAGTTTAGGGTTTGTAGAATTAGTTTTCTATGTCGTAAATCCTGGAATTTTGAAATCTTGCATTTTGGGTTTGTTTAGAATAAGGTGCATATATACACATATGTATGCACATATTTGTGTATGTGTATAAAATTACTGTGGGGAAATTCCACTCTCCTCAGCCTCTTCTGTTTATATTTAATCTTTTCCTTTCTGGGGAAAATTTATAAAAGAGGGAACTCATGATATATTAACATTTCTACCAGCCTGAGCAAGAGTGAGACCCCGTCTCTACTAAAAATAGAAAGAAACTATATAGACAACTAAAATATATATATATAAAAAATTAGCCGGGCATGGTGGTGCATGCCTGTAGTCCCAGCTACTCGGGAGGCTGAGGCAGTAGGATCGCTTAAGCCCAGGAGTTTGAGGTTGCTGTGAGCAAGGCTGACGCCACGGCACTCACTCTAGCCCGGGCAACAGAGCGAGACTCTGTCTCAAAAAAAAAAAAAAAAAAAAAACATTTCTAGCAAAAGCTCTGTTAGGGCTGGCGATGAGTGGGAAAAGAACAGGGAGGTTGTAGTGAGACGATCTTAGCAGAGAGGCACAGGTGTGAAAGGCAATAATGCGTTTAGAAATGCTGGGAGAGGCAGAGGATGCCACTGGGGGAGGAAGCCAGACAGCTACAGGGACCTGCTGGAGGGAGGCTGGAGGCTGTGGGCCAGGAGGCTCAGGGAGGCTGGAAGCGGGTCAGAACCCACCAGGGAGAGAGCCTCACGTGACTTGGGGAACCAGATGGAAAGTACGCTTCTTTCTTTGTGCCCTGAACACCAAGATGGGGGCTCTGGACTGGCCCCAGGTACCTGCCCTCAGACCCACCTCCCGTGGATCCTGGAGCTCCACCTCCGCCTGGGCGTGGGTCCGACATCGTGTCGGGATCCGGAAGCAGAATATCGCTGAGTCTTATGACACAGCTGTTCCTTGTGTTGGAGGCACCATGCACCTTGTCAGGAAGATCAGTGATGAGGAGTTTCTTCCCTCGTTACCAGTGAATGTCAGTACTTCCCGAGTGTGGCTCTGAAGGATTTGGGGGTGTCATTCCCAAAGAGAGCAGCAGAGAGCCAGGAGGGAGGATGACCGTGGTGGCCAGAGCCAGGGGAAGACCACACAGCCCGAGGACGCCCAGGGAGAGGAGGGGCAGCTGGCGGTTTTATTAATAGTTACTCACTTGGCCAGAGGGAGTCAGCTGGATCAGCCGTTCTCCAGACACTGTGCTGGCGGGAGGTCCGCAGCCCGCGGTTGTCTGGTTCTCAGTGGGAGAAGAGGTGGGACTTGGAGTCGGGCACCAGCTGCCGCTGCTGTGCTCAGAGAATGGGAGGGAGCAGGAGCGGCAGGATCCCGGGCCCCCAGGCGGGAGAAGGGTGCCCGGCTCACCTGCAGGGCACAGCTGGCCCAAACCCTCTTACCTTGCAGCCCGATGTCCTGAGGAGACAGTGGCCCATGCTGTGTCCACCCTGCAGTCCTGGGCACTGCACAGGTCCACAGGACAGCAGCTGCAGCAGCAGACAGAGCCCTGTGCAGGGCCCGTGGCAGCTCCCGCGGGCTGCTCGCTCTCTCCTCCAGGCAGGTGCTTCGCAGCAGCAGCAGCGGCAGAGCTAGGAGCAGTGTCTTGGTAGCACTTGCTTTGGGCAGTCGGCCCTGGTGGCTCCCCTTTGTCCGAGGCATGAGCTCAGGCCACATTCCCCAGGTGGCCTTCAAGGCTCATTTCCGACTCACTAGCCTCATCTCCAGCCACTCGAGATGCATGGCTTCATTGCTATTCCTGGAAATGCCCGTGTATTCTAGAACCTCTGTGCTTTTCCTCATGCCCTTCCTCTGCCTGGGACATCTGTCTTTTCCTGGGGAACAAAAGGGAAAAATGCCAGACTGTTAGATTTAGAACAGCATCTATTTTTAAATATTTCAAACATATAGAAAAGAATAGTGAACAATGTGTTGAATGCCTGACACAAGCTTTTTTAGATCTTAACACTATACCATATTTACTTTAGATCCTATTTTATTTTAAAGAATTGAAATGGGGCTGAACACAATGGCTCAAACCTGTAATCTCAGCACTCTGGGAGGCTGAGGTGGGAGGATTGCTTGAGCCCAGGAGTTTGAGACCAGCCTGGGCAACACAGCAAGACCCCCATCTCTACAAAACATTTTAAAAAAATTAGCTTGGCATGGTGGCATGCATCTATAGTCTCAGCTATGCATGGAGGCTGAGGCAGGAGGATCGCTTGAGCCCAGGAGTTTGAGGTTACAGTGAGCTGTGATCACACCACTGCACTCCAGCATGGGAGGCAGAACAAGACCCTGTCTCAGAAATTTAGCTGAGGCTCTTTGTGTGCTCTTTCCTCCTCCCATTCTCCTCCTTTAGAAGTAGTATTCTTGTATATATCTTCTTGTGCAACTACAAGGAAGTTGTCTGTATTTTTAGAGAGTGGGAGAAACTGTCAAGTCATAGGTTGTACATGTTTTCACTTTTACTCGTATTTGCCAAATTGCTCTCTGAAGTGGTGGATCCGGTGGACCCTCCCATCCTGTTTCTCCCTAGCCAACACTCGTTTTTTATCAAACTCTTAAGTAGTTGCCAATGAATGGGTGAGAAGTGGTGTCTCATTGTTTTAATTGGCCTTTCCCTGATTCCTAGTAAGACTGATCATCTTTGCATATGTCCGTCAGGGTCTCCCCTCCATAAACTACCTGTTCATATCCTTTGCCCATTTTTCTGTTAATGCTTGTCTTGTCCTTACCACTGCAGGTGTTTATTCTGAATAATAATCTTTTGTTGGCTATGTGTGTGGCATGTTTTTCCTCCTAGTCTGTGGTTGGTCTTTTCACTCTGTTTAAAGAGTCTTTTGTGTACAAAAGTTTTTTTTTTTTTTTTTTTCTATTTTTTTTTTGAGACAGAGTCTCACTTTGTTGCCCGGGCTAGAGTGAGTGCCGTGGCGTCAGTCTAGCTCACAGCAACCTCAAACTCCTGGACTCAAGTGATCCTACTGCCTCAGCCTCCCGAGTAGCTGGGACTACAGGCATGCGCCACCATGCCCGGCTAATTTTTTGTATATATATATATTTTAGTTGTCCATATAATTTCTTTCTATTTTTAGTAGAGACGGGGTCTCACTCTTGCTCAGGCTAGTCTCGAACTCCTGACCTCGAGCGATCCACCCGCCTCGGCCTCCCAGAGTGCTAGGATTACAGGCGTGAGCCACCGCGCCCGGCCTACAAAAGTTTTTAACTTCTGTTTTATTCCTATTCTTCAGTATTGTCTGTGCTTTTAGAGTGTCTTAACTAAGAAATATGTCCCTAAATATCCTTCTATATTTTTTCCAAAAGCCCATTCGTTTGATTACTGACAATCTAAGATATGTCAGTCTCTTCTTGAGAAATATGGAGTGACATCTTGGATGTTGTCCTGATGTCTAGTTCTATCGCAATAGAATCTGTAAAATCCATGAAAGGATAGAGATTTTGCTTTTTGAAGTTATGTGACTGTAGAAATAACACCATAAGCTTCAGCAACAATTGGGGAAGACTTTTGCTACTGGCCACTGGTCTAGTTCAGAATAATCCTGTTGTGCTTAGCTCGGTGACAGAGGGAGGCAGGCACAGAGAATGAGGGGAACATTTATGTCATAGAACACAAGGGGAGACCCATGAAGTGACAGAGGACTCTTCCTTCCCTTGACTTCCAATGTAACTCCTGTCTCCTCTGCATTCTCTACTCATACTGCTGTCTTAGGTGTTCCTTGTAACCAGATTCCAAACAATATGAGAATGTTTGTGAGAGGGGACACACCCACCCACCCAGGGATTTGCTTTGGCCTGGGATGCCTCTGGTCCTTCTGTTCTTCCAGGCCCTTCTACTGTTTGGTCCCGAGAGGGACTCAGAATGGTGGTCCTTTCATCCTCATCCCTAAGTCAGAGAGATGAAATCAGGTGAGAAGAGGATGAGATTTTTTTTTTAACTCTTAAGAATTTTCAGTCACCTCAGTACTGAGATTCATTTTTTTTTTTTAAATATGTGTAAGCCATAGAATTCTGCACAGGAAACGCAGGAACCTCAATAGTGGGTTGACGAAAGACTGCGAATAAAATAACAACCTGATGGAGATTGTTGACTCTCTAACAGATGGGGTCTGAATGGAACAACCGAACGTCTGCAGATGCCAGACCGGTCCGTGGCTTCGTCTGGTGTCTGTCTGAGCCTTTGTCCCTGGCTGCCCAAGCTGTCTGTCACAGTCTGTATCCCTGAGACGCCAAGCAGGTGGTCTACTGATGATCAAAGCCCTTGACTGTGCGCACTGCTGCCACCCCTCGGTTGAGCCCCAAGAGGGAGGGTTTTGGGAATGCTGGGCCTTGCCGTTGACCTTTCTGGATGGGGTGATGCCAGTTTGGAGTTTGGTTTCCTGGAACATGTGTTGATGGTTCCCAGCAGAGGGTAGGGCTCTATTTACACACCTGGCTGGATCCAGGCTGCGGACCTGTGAAAGGTTTGCAGAGCAACCGTGTGGCTTTCTGGATCAGTTGTGGGTAGATTTAAGGTTTACAGCAGAATAAAGGACTTAAAGATGCAGCCTTGGAATTTTTGCCTCTTCAAAGGTCACTCTTGAAAATGACCGCTCCCGGCAAAGTTCCGCTTTTTAGGCATCGGCCCAGGCCACTTAGATGCCACCTGACCCGAGGCCGTGCTCTTCAGAGTCATCAGTTCATCCAGGGATGTGTGATGCCATTGTCTTCATCATCCTCATCTTCAGCAGCATCAATAGCAAGGCTAATAGGTAGCTGCTATGCATACATGTAGCCGCACCAGTTGCTGAAATATTGAGACGCTGCTACACGTGCTGGTCAGGAGCTGCCGCTGTGAGTCTGAGTCCCCACACCACCCAGGCCCTGCCTCTAGGATCTCTGGGACCTCCCCACAAATCAGCAACTAAAGGGTTAACATCTGATGGAGCAGCGGCTCTCTAGGACCCTACGCAGGAGTCTGGCTGGTTTGTACTCCAGCAGGAAGACAGATACCCCCAGTCCCCCCTCCTATGGTCACAGAGGAATCCGTTTTGATCCATTGATGCCCATGCCACGAAAGCTGTTAAACATCGTGAATATCAACACAAAAATTTGGGCCCTTGGAATTCCATTGTACACACACAATCGCGTGTGCGCGCGCGCGCGCGCACACACACACACACACACACTTAGAAAAGCAACGTGTCAGCACATGGACACTGATGTTAGAACGCAGGTGCCGAGGGCTGGAGTGTAAAGATACAACCAGATCGCTCTAGAATGTGAACCCTTTTCTGTTCTTTCTTTGCTCCTCGTGGTACCTGCCATGATGGCTGCATGGGACTTTAGTAAATAGTTAAAATTTTAATTGATGGGGGGATATAAAGTCACTGAATTTTTGCGGCAGGACAGGTTGATGGAGAGAGAGGAGAGCTGAGATTCTGTGTGAGGAGCAGGGCAGAGCGGGGGTCAAAGCTCTGGGCTGTCCCTGCGGTGAGTTTGGCGACGCAGCAGTTGTTTACAAGGACAATGGGGAACGGGCCTGAGGGACACAGAGGAGCCCTTGCAGGACCCTGAAGGCTGGACACCGGATTTTGAATTTCATATGAAAATCAATTAAGAATGACACAGTGAAGAAATATCAGCCATCTCTTAAATTCGAGGGCAGGCTCCTTGCCCCAGAACAGTCAAACTTACCTGTTTTGGGGAAGAGAGGACAGAGGGAGGAGCCCCTGCCTCAACCACTCTTTTATTGCAACGTTCTGCACAAATCCTTGCCCTTTTCTCTTTGCTCCACGCACCTTTCTGAACTTGTCTGCCGGGAGATGTCGCAGCAGATGTCCTCGGCTCACCAGAGCCCGCGGTGGCCCTTGTTCCGGTCCTCAGTGTCACTGTGAGCGGTGGGGAAGAGAAGGGAAAACCACTTCTATTAGTCACACCACCGACAGTGCCAACACAGCCATGCTCATTCAAATGGCTTCATTATGCTCTTAACATCCTGGGTGAGTCTGAGGCTTACAGCTAAGACAGAATGCTTTTTTTTTTTTTTTCCTCCCTGTGATAAAAATGCTGGTAGTATGCTTTTACACCCCCAAATAATTGAGCACATTGATGGGAGACAGTATGACCTACTTGGGAACTTTAGCTATATTAGTTGGAGTTCTGTTTTGGCACTAGCAGGACCCTTTGGAGGGAGCTGCCTTCAGAGGTCTGGGAGCTAGTGTTGAGCACTGAACCACTAACGGCGTTTGGCACTCTTCCATCTGCCTGTGAGGAGGCACAGTTATCTTCTAGGTTTCTCAGATTCCTCTAGGCTCACACTGTGTTTCCGTAACTATTTCAAAACAGCTTTTCAATGAACGTACGTATGTTTGGCCAGAAACTGAACTCTGGCTACTGCTTGAACTTGGCAACAATACGTACCAAATGCACTAAATATTCATCATTATCAAATAAATTCTCTCCCGTTCGAGTGCCTTGCCGTGATTAAGTTGTTGCTGCCAAGAACTAAATTGTAATGAGCTTGAAATGCTCATGTGCTCTTCACAGCAGGGATCTAGGCTTAGACAACACTTTGTTGCTTTTATGGTTAAACCTCCTCATAAAAGTCTCTCTTTAAGCTAACACGGGATTATCCCCCACAGTAGTTTAAACTGAACTTGATTTGTGAGTGTATTCTCCCTTTTCTGTTTGTGGTATCTGCCGCTATCTCTGACATACATTCTCCTATGGAAATAGATACATCAAGGAAATCAAGGGTGAATCAGTTTATACCCCCAAGTGGAAACTGGTCATTGGGACGTGAATATATGTAGTATGTTCTGTTCTTTACTGAAGAGGCCTTTGTGGAGAATTTGCATCTCCGGAGAACTTCTGTAGGTTTCCTTAGAGAGAGGTTTGAAATTAGAACAGAGAAGTGGTTTCACTTTAGCTTAGTAAGGTTGGGGTGGGGAGGGGGGAAAGAGGAGTGGTGGGGGAGGAGGTCGGGGGCATCTCGAACAGGGATGCAGCAAGATGGAATTCATGTCGGCTGCCTGCCTATATGTTAATACACTTTAATTTGGATGTCAGAACTGATCTGGGAAGGGTCACTTTGTTTTGGAGTTTGTACAGGACTGGTTAGAGTAATACTAACATTTGGTCTGAAGGCACCCTTATTTAGGGTGTCTATAAATCTATATGTCGTGAAACTGAACAAATCCTATTTTCCTGCTTAATATCTGTGTTGCACTTTATCCTTCAAATGTCTGTTGACTTTTAAAAGCCAGGTGTTCAGCATAAACCACAGCATTTGTATAAATAGTTGAGGCACAGTGAGTCACCCTTATCAGTTCTGGGAATGGTGGGAACCCTCCTGAAATCCAAGTCCCTAGATGTCAGCCAAGGGCCAGGCTGGCAGGCAGTCCTTTCTAATGCTAACTTGTTTTTACACAGTTACATTCATTTCAGATATCTCCTCCTAATCCGTATTTATATTGCCTTTTGTTCATACAGCAGTAATATATTTTTCTTCAATGCTTTACTATTTTAATGTCATGTCTAAAAAATTTCTCGTCTACCCCATTCATAAAGGTAGCTCCTTATAGTTTTCTCTAATAGTTTTAACAAATTGCTTTTTGTATTTCAGACTGTAATCCATTTGGAAATTATTTTTGTGGCTGGTGAAAGGTATAGATCTCATTTCATCTTTTTGCATTAAAGTATCCAGTTGTTTCTTCACTGTTTACTGAATAGTCCATCCTGTCCTCACTGATTTGTGATGTTTTCTCTGTCATACCCACTTCTCATGAAGTTTGTGTTCCACTGGTCTACACTAAATTCCACACCATTTTACTATCACTTTAGAAGTTTTAATATTTAAAAGCATATGTGGCCCCTTTATCTTGCTTTTTCTTGACTCTTATGACCAGCTTGTCAAATTCTACAAAAACAAAAAAATTATATTATTTTTTTCTATTGGAATTGTTTAGAATTTGTAGATTAATTTGAGGAGAGTTCACATCTCCAAAAATATTTGCTCTTCCCATCCAGGAACATATTATAGTTCCTCATTTATTTAGGTTTTCTTTAGTGTCTTTCAGTAAATGTTTATAATTTTCTCCATAAATGCATTAACATATTTCGTTAGAATACTTCCTAGGTACTTTAGGGCTATTCCATAGATTGTTCTTTCTAAAAATTACATTTCCTCATTGATTACTGTTGATCTGAATAAATTTGTATATATTAGTGAGATATGCAACAAACCTACTAAACTCTTTTTAGTCTAAACTTTGTGGATTCTCTTAAATTCTCTGTGTAGATTATCATATTTTATAGTATCTGCAGTTATGACCTTTTGTCTCTTTCTTTTCAATCCTTATTCCTCTTATTGATTTTTCTTGTCATATTCTTCTAGCTAGGTTCTCTAGTACCACGTTGAATAGAAGTAGTGATAGTGGGCCTCCTTGTCAGTTCTAAATTTTGCAAGGGATTGCTTCTGTCATTTAGCCATTAAATGTGATGTTTGCTGTGTGATATGGGTAGATAACTTGTATCAAGTAAGGAAGTTTTTGCCCCAATTTGCTACTGTTTTTAAATTTCATGAATGTGAATTGAATTTTATGAAATGCTTTCTCTGCCTCTATTGAGGTGATATTAATTTTTGCCCTTAATATATTAATGGGAGAGCTACATCAAGAGATTTTCTGATGTTAAACTATTGCATTGAAGATTCTTTGGTCATTATTATTATTATTATTTTAAAATACACTGCTGGGTTTGACTTGCTAAAATTTTGTTTAGGAGTTTCACATCAGTGTTCATGAGTAAACGTGGCCTGTAATTTTCTTGTGTTATCCTTGTGTGGTTTGGTTTCAAAGTTATGCTGGCTTTATCAAATGAGTTGAAGGATGTTTTCTCTTTTTCTACTTTCTGGAAGAGTTCACATGAGATTGGGTTGATAAAATTTGGCAGAATTTCCCTGTAGACATTTGGACATAGGGTTATTAGTGTGTTGATTTTTAACTACTATTTAAATTTTTAAAAATCATTATAGGACTGTTCGGTTTTTCTATTTGTTCTTAAATTACATACAGATTAAAATTGTTTTTGATTATACTGTATGTAGAATTTTAAGTCCTACTTTTTTCTTTTGACATTATGAACTTCTCTGCTTCCCTAAATATTCGCCAAGATGACTTTTAAAGCATTTATTTTAGCAATGGTTTTTCTTTAGATTAACTTTATTTCTAGAATTTTATAAGGTTACATATGTAACATAGATAAGATAGCGTAACTAACAGTGCCAGGCACCTAGTAAACATACAATAATTTCTGCTGGACATTGTGCCTAGAACTAACCTGGTATTGTAACTTTCCAGAGCAAAAAGTTGGAATTTCCTCATGGTTCACAGGGTGAGGTTAAAGGCAGTTCTATGAACATTGACAAAGGAGGGGGTGCTTTCCTTTTTGCTAAAGGAAAAATAACACATTCTTTTTGAATGATGACTTACTTTTGAAGCGCATCCTGCCCGAACTGATGAGCTCAGATTGTTGGGCCTGAACAATTTCTGTTGAAAGACATTTGTAGAGATTTATTTCCAAAAGTGCATGTAAGAGTGGCAGGTTCTGATACACAGTTGCTCTTCTGGGGGAAGAATAACCTGGAAAGGACACATGTTTTCCCCTTTTATTGATCTCAGGTGTGATGCTGTAGCGTGTAATTTTCTGTGGAGCTGTTCTCGATGCTCACATGGGGCTGGTGCCCTTTGCTGCCCGTGCGTTCTAAGAGGTGCTGTGTACCAGGAGTCATGGCGTTCCCTTCTGAGGCTGTGCCGTGCCTGTTTCGGGTTTGGAACTGTGGAGCTGGGCATATGACATAGCAATTACATTCTCTCAACCCAAAACCCAAAACATTTTTAAAGGTCTAAGAACATTCCCTCTGTTATCATTTGGATATGTCCCCCAAGCTCATGTGTTGGAAACTTAATCCTCAGTTCAACAGTGTTTGGGGGGGGACCTTTAAAAGGTTATTAGGTCATGAGAGCAGAGCCCTCAGGAGTGGGTTAATGCCATTGTCTTGAGAGTAGGTTTGTTTTCATGGGTGTGGGCTCCTTATAAAAAGACAAGTTCAGCCACTTTGCTCTCGCTCACTCATGTGACGCGTTATGCCGCGTAATGGCACTGCACGGAGGCCCTCACCAGGTGCCGGTGCCTTGATCTTGGACTTCACAGCCTGCAGAGCTGTGAGGAAATAAGTTTTTTGCTCTTTATAAATTACCCAGTCTCAGGTATCCTGTGATAGCATCACGAAATGGACTAAGACACCCTCCAGCCATCCCTCCACCAGCCCAAATCAGTTCAGCGTCCAGGTCATCGTGGCCAGTGCCCTTTGCAGGAGAAGTCTCTGAAAACCCCTTGTGAGTTTCCTGATCGGAGCGGTGTGAAACCCATTTAGATTGAAATCAGAAGCGTGGTCGGGCTTGTGAGTTCTCCTTTGAAAGACCCTTCCCTGATCCTCACACACCCTTTCTCAGAAGCACGTTGTACATCGTGTCGTCTGTATGTTTCCTGCCTGGTGCAATGACACAGCCTTTGGCACCCCACTGCCAACACGTGAGCTGACCCAGTGGCTTCGTGCTGTAAAGAGAGGGCCAGAAGGCAGTGTTTGCCAAGCTCTCTTACAAAAAGCAATTTGTCTTCTTTTGAGCATTCTCGTTTTGAGAGTTAGAAAAGAAGCCAGCTGCAGATGATATGTGTAAAATCTCATGTACAAACCATTTCTTAAAAAAAAAAAAAAAAAATCTGGGGACGTGGAAAAATTCCTTTTTTTCTTTTTAAAAAAGATGGGACCACTAATGTTTTCTTCTCATTTTATTTTGCCCACAGAGTAGCAATTTCTAAACTGTTAGACATGGTGCTTCTTTGGTTTCATATAACCCATTTCTACATGGTACTTAAAGTCAGCAAATGGTTGAAATTCTTCCTTGAGAAGTAGAAATGGGGAAGCACTGGAGATTAAATAGTCACTGAAATCATCCTCTGGAGGATTTTCTTGCTTTTTTTGTTTTTGCCCTTGGTGTCCTGCTGCTTACACTCCCTCCCTCCTTCCCATCTGCCCTGTCCTGGACAGGCCACTGCACTTGGGATGCCCTCTCCAGTTGTGTGACCTTGAGCAAGCTGTTTGACCTCTCAGGGTCTCAGATTTCTCATCTGTAAAACCTAAGATCCTACCCTTCAAACGGCCAGTGAATTTATGACACAATTTGGGTTCCTCGTTCACCACTGCTGCAGACCAGGAATATTACCAGCATTTGGGGACATAAAAATCCTGATTTGACCTAATGTCACCTGGTCCATGACAGGTATTAACTGCAAACATGAAGCAGACATACACACTGTCTCCGGATACTTGGAGGCGGATGTTGAATGTTAAACTTGGGAGGGGCCTTCGCCTTCCCTCAGCCCGACAGGCTCATTGTCCAGATTGGGCAAGTTGAGGCCAGGGTTGGCCCCGAGGGCTGCAGTGCTGAGGTCAGTCCTCCTCGCCCCTGGTCTGCACTTTCAGCCTCTCCTACTTGGTGAGTCTTTGGTGAAGCTGGTTGACTTTTTACAGGACCCGTGTGGGACTGACGGATTATATCCCACCCCTAGTGGACACACGGGTGGGTCTCTGAAATCTTCTCAGCTCGCCTCTCGATTAGTGGGAAGAGACTAGAGAAGCTTCTCTCCTTTGCCCCGAAATTCTTGTCCCTATCAAGTTGCTCTTCACGGGTCCATGACGTGAAAAACCTTGTTCCATAGCAGCTTGGGGGAAGGCTGGAAACTATCATTGGGCTTCCCATGGAAGCTTCTGGTGTCTGGACACATCACGGTGGCCATTGTTCCGATGGCAGAGGGCGGGAATAGGTGTGTGCTGTAAACACTGTCGGTCAGAGGCTTCTCATATTCTCTGGATTGAGAGCCGCCCAGGCCTGGGAGGTCCCAGGGAGCCTGGCTGCTGTTCTAGACTGTGCTGAGTTTGTCATTCTCCTTGTTTTCATTGTCATTTCCTCCTCATGATCATCACCCACAATATTTATTGAGTAACTACGGCGTGAAGCTCCAGCATCCCAAGCTGTTAGCTAGAGCCCTGTCTTCCAGAAGTTGCTGTCCATCCCCCCGAGATGCAAGTCCAACACATAAAAAATAAACAACCATACTAGGCCTCTGGGGCCAAGCGAAATGTGGACTGCGGGTGCCAGGGTGCATGTGGGGGAAGTTGCTGGGTCCCCCTGGGACCTGACGCAGGGGCTCATTCCCGACCCGCTCCGCTCGCCGAGCTTCCTCTGCTGAGCGCCGTGGGCAAACAGGGGTGTTGGTGTTGGAGCAGGATCAAAGCTCATTCCTCGCTAACCTGCAGAGATGAGCAGGTACACACATGGGAATCATAAACCAGAGGGAGACTAAAACGAAAGTTTGTCTTACTGTGATTAGCAACTGGCCCCGTTCCAAATTCCACCTGCTCCACATGGAGCTGTGGTGTCTCCTTCCAAGTTCTTCTCACGGCGTCTGACCCAGGGCCTTGGGTAACAATACCCCCGTGTCTGCCAAGGACAACAACAGCAGAGCAGCTACGGGGAGGCCTCAGGACCCACAGGTGGGGGCGAGAACAAGCGGCTGCCGGTGACGGCTGTTGACTCACCGTGTGTCTGGGAGGTCACTCAGCCTGTCTCTGCTCCAGTTTCCCTGTGCGTGAACCCTCTTCAGCATTTGGCACGCTGACCGGCCTGCTGGCGTAGAAAGCAAAAGCAAGGCTGCGTACAGATCGCAGGCACCCCTCATTTTCTGCAGCGGATGAGCCAGTCGCATTTCCGCAGCAGCCCCCCAGGTGTGGGTTGGCAGATGTCAGACCTCCAGCTGTGCCCCTGGTAGGGTGGGTTTGGGGGGTTATGCAGGGGTCCTGGGCCTCACTCTGCTGATCACTGAAAGAAGCTGCATTGGAACGCATGATTTGTTAAAGTCTTTCCCAGCTCGGTCCTTCTGTGCTTGTCCGATTGTTGGAGGGTGGCTGGTAGGCGCCTGCCGAGGAGGTCTGACTTGAGGAATGGGGAGAGACTCCATGTGGCCTCAAAGGTCTTCTCTTCCTGGCCCCGCTGGGCTGCCACTGCGCCTCTTCCCATAGGACGGCGAGGGCTGCGGCTACGTCGCTGGAAGGCACCCGTGTTCCTGGGAAGGGTTGTTCGGGCCAGTTCCTGTGAACACAAATACCCTGGTCAGGTCAGCTGTCATGATTCCAGAGAACAAGGCCCGAGAAGTGAGCACGTTGAGACTGAAGAACGGGGGAAGAGAGCCCTGGGCCTGGCTGTGCCTGGTCACTGGAAACAAACTTCACCTCCTGGTACCCGGGTAATAAACCTCCTGTGATGTTCAGAAAGCATCCTGCAGTGTTGCTAATAACTGAACAAAGACCTGTGTAGAAGGGGCCAGTTTTTCTCTCCTGAGTTTCCTTGCAGGGCGGCACCGCCGGGGTACAGCGTGGCAGGATAGGACGCTGTTTATTTATCTGAGAGGTGAAGGGACCGACCTCCTGCTGCTTTTTCGGTGGGGTGGGAGTGGAGGGGACCCTGGTGATCCAGGCGAGAAGAGGACGGATCAGAAGACTGGTCGACTTGACTTGTGAGAAATTGGACTGTCCCCGTGGGCTGTTTTGCCTGCCCCTCCCTGTACTTCGCGTGGACTTCAGTAGAAGATTGGCCTGCAGCTGCGGTCCCCAACCCTGGGTTGCAGACCGGTGCCAGGCTGTGGCCTGTTAGGAACCGGGCTGCACAGCAGGAGGAGAGCAGTGGGCAAGTGAGCGAAGCTTCGTCTGTACTTGTAGCCACTCCCCATCGCTGGCATCATAAGCTCCGCCTCCTGTCAGATCAGCGGTGGCATTAGATTCTCATAGGAGCACGAGCTGTACTGTAAACTGCACATGTGAGGGATCTAGGTTGTGCTTCTTACGAGAATCTAATGCCTGATGACCTGAGGTGGAGCTGAGGTGGTGATGCTAGCGCTGGGGAGTGGCTGCAAATACAGATTGTCATTAGCAGAGAGGTTTGACTGCACAATAAATGTAATGTGCTTGAGTCATCCTGAAACCATGCGTCCCCTCCTCCCCCATCTGTGGAACAGTTGCCTTCCATAAAACCGGTCCCTGGTGCCAAAAAGGTTGGGGACCGCCGGCCTACAGAATCGGGAAACCATGCTGGTTAATCTGTAAGGACGCAGCATTTTTGAGCCTTTCTGCCACTGAAGAGCATGATGCAATTCCAGCCGGTGCAGTGCTGAGATGTGGCGGGGGGCAGGGCGCATCGCTGGCGCTTGGAGGTTTATCTCAGCTTTTCTGCTGACGGACTGTGTGGCCCAGGCAGGTCACTTAACTTCTCTGGGATTCAGGTACCTGTAAGAAGAGCAGTGAGCCTGTTGGACTCTCTCTGGGGACCGGGAAAGAATAACCCATAAGAACACTTTGACATTTTATAAACATAGTATGTTTAATATTATGTATGCCTTTCAGCGAGGCCTGTCGGATGAATATCTTCTGAGGATTGTGTACCGGTTTGCTGTCAGTCCTCACACCACCTAGTGGAATTTCCTTCCTTTGAGTGGCAGGAAGAGGGAAGTTCTTCTCGTACATCTGTTACCTTCTGACAAGTGTAAATGTCATGCTGGTATGTGTGTCTTAATCTCACCAGTGTCCCCTTGTACTGGGCCTGGATAGGGCGAGGGATCAACCTAAACAGACGCAGACCCAAGCTCCTGACTGCAGAGACACGTCATTTAGCTGGTGGACTTCAGCTGCGACATCTTTGTCATTAGATTATTAGCTCAACAGCCTTATTGTCTTCTACTTTCCTTACTTACATCCCTAGCCCAGGACTGTGACTGTAGCTCGTCATAGAGGCTTGTTGATTGACTAATGGATGCAGCCTCAGACGTCAACCTTTGCATTTCATGATAGCTGTTTACATGCAAAGCGTAAAATCCGGGAGCCACCAGTGGCCTCTGGATCCAACATTAAAATCATCTTGCTCCACAGCAGTTTGCCGCATGCTCCTTTGGTCCCTGAGAAGTGTTGTCAACATTTTTCAAATATCCTTTCTGCACTGGGGCATGAAATAGACCAGGTGGGGCACATTGTTACCACTGATTCCCATGATGACAGACAGACTGGGCATGTCTTTGCATTTGTCTTTGGAGAGCCTTATTGTCCTCGTATGTAATACATACACTGAAATGCATGGGAATTATTCTTATAAATAGCATAGGAAACAGCCTCCTACCGAAGCAATTGTCTGATTCAGGAAAAGACCCCGGGCTGCTAAGTTTGATTACTTGTAATTTTGCTTTGTATACAATTTTATTTCCTTGGTGAGAGCTACTTCTTTCCTTCCTTGTTGACTCGTGGAGGCATTGGAAGACATAGGGAAGATCTTTTAAACATCTGCCTGTGTTTCACTTTTTAATTTCTTTTCCAGGTAGAGTCTCCAGTGAGGGAATGATTTCCTCATGGGACCTCTCAGGAGCCTCTCTGGAAGTAGAATGGAATTTTTAGAAGGATGAGAGGCAGATGTTCATGTCACAGAGCAGGATGCTTTATTCACATGCAACCTCAACAACAGCGACAGTTCAGCCAGGGTTGGGGTTTAGTTAGAAGGAGAACTTCATCCTCATTAGTTCATGTATCTGTGTGCTGAAGCAGTCAGAACCATACCTAGCACAGCATAAAAACTCTGTGGGTGTTCATTGTTCTTGTTACTATTACCGTCACCCTTGTATTCAGTGATTCATGGCAGGCTGCAGACAAGGCGTGTGATGACAGGGGAACGTCAGAAGCCTGCATCAGACTTAGAGGTGGCTGCTTTTGTAGCCCCAGCACAGTAGGGGAAACATGGGGAGGTGCGCCCTCGTTAATAGCGAGAGGTGGATGCCGATGTCCTCTGCATGGGCTCCTTCCTCTGGCCTGTTAATGCCCCTGAACCGTCGTGATCCCCATCCCAGTCCCCATCCCACTTGCTTGCTCCAGTCTGGAGATGGGGCAGTGGGGCTTGTATCTGAAGTCATGCCTCCGTCACAGATGCTGTATCGAGCTGTAGGTTTGGGCTGTTGGCGTTTCAATGCTCTCTCACTCGGCAGTCACAACGTTGGCACGTTTGATGCACTGACATGCTCTAGCGAGCCGTTCTCAGAGTCTCCATCACGGACTTGTCCAAAGAGATGCGCGGAAACCTCTCACGAACGCTGATTGAATGCTTAGTGAGTGCCAGGCATGGAGGTGGGCACTGGGGAGACGGAGATGAAAGGCGGTCCCTGCTGCTGATTCCATTTGCATCCTGCCCTCAGGACGTGGGTTAATTGGTCCAGGAGCTCACAGACTATTAGGCTTCTGAGACCCCGTGGGAGATGGAGACTTGTGAGACCCATTTCCCAAAAAAAAAAAAAAAAAAAAAAAAAAGGGTAAGAATTGTCATCGAGGATTCTCTTCCTAGAGTCAAGTATCAGTCATTTAACCCATCTGGGTGATACCAAAAAAAATTCATTTTTGAAAAAAAGAGAAGCACAGTTAGCAGATATAAAAATGCCAGATAACTGGTTTGGCTGAAGGAGCTGACTCGTTCTTTTGTCATCTTGCAGGCATGGTCTGTGTGCCTCTGCTCAGCTTTCTTATACCCAGCCTTTCCCCCCAGGATCATCGTCAGTTTTTTCCAGTATTTAGATGATTAAACTCACAGATGGCAGCTTCTAAATTATTATGCCTCTGATTAAAGAATTGTTAAGACAGATTTATTTCTCTAAATACAAACACATGTAAAACTGAGATTTGGACCAAAACTTTGCTAGACACAATAGCGTATTGTTTCTCTCTTCAAAATGTTTTCCATTATAGGCTTGTGTTATAAAACAGCAATGCCTGGCGTGTATGTTATGGTATCTATCTCCAAAGAATTCTGAGCTCTTTTTAAAGAGACCTTTTAAAGATAAATGACATTTTTAAAAGATACTCAGTCTCCCTAGCTTTTTTCTTTTCCTTTCTTCCGTCTTTACCCATAGCCTTAGATGTGATAAGATCCGTAAAGCATTGCATTGCTTACAGCAAATGCTCACTGATTCTGATGACTGTGTTTGTCAGTAACTCTAGCAGATGTATTCGTGGTTAAACATGCATGGTCCTTTCCTCACATTACTGCATCTTTGTTTTCTCTTGGGGCAAGTAGAGAACTGAAGTTTATTGTGATCTTTCCACTGTAAACACTATTTAAGTGTTATTCAAAAAAAAAAAAAAATGGAAACTATTGGTCTTAGTCTCATTTTAACTGATTCCAGATTATTGTTCTTAAGAAAATCCCTATTGTTATTCGCAGATTAAATTTTTTATACAGTCCCTGCCCCCCATATACAAACAGATTATTAATTTAACAAAAGTTTGTGCACTTTCTGGGGGATGGGCACGCTTGTATTAATGGCTCTGACTCAGGTGGTGCAAAGGCAATATATGTAATCAAACTGTATGTCCATAATATTCTGAAAGAAAAAGAAAGGTTTGTCAAGGTTTGTGGGTACAAAACGAATGTAAAAAATTATGTTGTATTTATTTCCATCACAAACAGTTTGACAATGGAAGGGTACCCAGGAGGAACAAATCTAACAAAAGGTATACAGAAACTGCTATGGAGAAATTTATAATTTTTTTTAAAAAGCCATTAAGAATTACAAATAAATGGAAGCTATACCATGTTCATGATAGGATGACTCAGTATTGTAAAATGTCAGTTCTCCACAAGATGATCTAAAGATTCAGTGCAATATCAGAGTTACAACTGGATTTTGGAGGGAGAGGGATTTGGTATGCTGATTCTCAAATTTATATGAAAGTTGAGAAATAGAGACTTATTATAAATCCATAAATAGTTATGTCAGTATGGTATTAACAGAGGGAGAAATAAATAGACCAATGGAACAAGATAGAGAGCTAGAAGCAGACACTTAGATAAGGAAACTTGGTTTATGACAGGCATTGTGGACAAGTGGGACAGGGAAAGATTATTCAATAAATACTGCTGAGACAACTTGAAAGTCATATTTTCAAGAGGCTTGTAGTAAAGTCAGGTCCCTAACAATACTGTATACGAAAAATTAATTACAAGTAGATTCAAGATGTAAATGTGAAAAGCAAATTCTAAACAGTTTAGGAAAGACTAAAAGAAGATACTTTTATGACCTTGGTATAAGGAATATCTTTTTGAGGCATAAACAAAAAGCATAAGCCATGAACTAAAAGATTTGACTACATTAAACAAAGTACATCAGTTTGTCAAAGATACCATAAAACAAAACAAAACAAAACAAAAAGACCCGCAAACTTAGAGAAGTTATTTGCAATACAGTTAACTAAAAAAAGATTAGTGTTTAGAATATATAAAGAGCTATTACAAATAAATGAGAAAAAGACAGATAATTCAAAAGAAAATGGGCAAAGGACTTGAACAGGCATTTCAGAGAAAACAGGAACAGCTAATAAACGTATGAAAAGGTGCCTAATTGGGAACTCAGAATTAAAGCCATAATGGGACACCATTTTGTACCAACCAGATTGGCAAAAATATGAGTCTGATATTATCAAGTGCTGGTGAGGGATGTTGGTCAGTGGAAATTCTCAAACACAGCTGGTAGAATTTTTTATATATCTCTATACAAATAAAATAACTTGGCACTTCAACTTTGGAAAGCAATTTTTTGTTACCTCTATTACCAAGTAACGGGCACACAGTTCTGTTCCATTCCCGGGACTAGAGCCTGGTGGAAAGAGAATGAGCTTTGGAGTCAGACCAGGATGTGAATCCAAGTTTTACCATTTTCTAGCTGTGTGACCTTGAGCCTACGTCTGTCTCAATCCCCTCATCTGTACAATGAGAGAATGTTGTGCGTAGTGACTGAAAATTCATGGCTCAATGGTAAACTCACTAAATGCACCTGTTTTTATTAATATTAGTATGTGACTGGAGAGTAAGCTCCTTGCGGACCTGGTCTCATCCTCCATTGTCACTGCCCTTAGTGCACATAGGAGGTAGACACAAATGCTAGGTTTGATTTGGATGTACGGGGTCTCCACTAGCTGCCCAATTCTTACCATGTGCATTGCATTCCACACAAACTTCCTTGCCACCTGCCACCTCCAAGCCATGATACAAAATATTCTTCACATGTGAAACTCCAAGCCCACTGCGTTCCCCTCCCTGTGGCTGTTTTCTTCCAATGAAGTCAGCTATAGTGTCAGCCATTAGCTGGTAGTGTACACATTGAGAACACAAAAGGTGATTACAGTGAAGGGAAGCGTTGTTTTCTTTATTACTGTGTGCCTTAAATGCTTCTTGAAAGCTGCAAACCCAGCATTGCCAGGTACACCGTGGAGCAGAGGGCTGACGTGTGCATGGCGTTAAGGGACACCTCCACACTCTTTTCTGAAATCTCCTTTTTTACATTGGTGAGGGCAGAGAAGCTTATCTGGAGTTACCTGAAAATGCAGGCGTATGTGATTGCTGGGCTCAGCCAGGTATTAAAAAGCCAAGATCAGCTAAGAACACACACAACCGGTGCCATCTGAGTCATGTATAACAGAACAGGAGAAAAATGATAAAGAGGCAGCAATTCCAAGTGAGTTACATACTCCAAGGACTTGGCAAGTTCTGAGAAATTCTTAATGAGCCTTTCAGGTGAGAATGAATAATTTGACCCCTTAAATGTTTTGTAGTGACAGATATTATAGGAGGTATTTTTAGCGAGCTTAAAGAATAAACTCAGGGGACCTGGGGCCTGATGCTGGTTCCCTTGTGCATTTTGAGAACTTTGTTATCTCCAAGCTTTTTATTGCTCAACAAAGATTTGAAAGCTCTTCCTCATCACTATGAAGATCCTCAAAGAGTGGCAATAACGGTAGGGATTTCAGACCAGGGTGAGGGAGATTAGAAGCATGGCCCTTTGAACGGCTTTTCTGTCTCACGAGCTGGGCCATTCCCGTCTTTGGCCTTCCATAAAGCCATGTTTCCAGAGTGCGCTGTTAGGCTCCCGGTAACTGTTCCCATTCAAACACGCAAGTCAGCACACGGCAATCAGAGCCAAAGAGGATTAGATCTGACGTTTGAACCAGTCTGGACCTTCTGTCCAGGTATCTCCTCTAATCCTCCGGCCGTTCCTGATTTAACACTTTGATTTTCCTTTTGTAAATACTGTATTATAAATCCAAATCTTTTTGAGCCAACACTAGGGTGAACATACATCCTGGTTTGCATGGGACAGGAGACTTTCAGCGTTAAAACTAGAGCAGTCTCGAGCAAACTGGGGTGGCCAGTCATCCTAGCAGACACCTCCTTTGTATATCTGTTGCAGGTGAGCCACAGCTGTGCACACATGTGTGCTGGGTTGATTGGTGGTCCACGAAAAAAGATGTGTCTGCTCAGAATCTCAGAATGTGACCTTATTTGGAATTAGAGTCTTTAAAAAAATAACATGAAATCTACCCTCCTAACTAATTTTTAAGTGTACAATACATTATTATTAACTGTATGGATGTTCTTATACAGCAGATCTCTAGACGTTTTTGATCTTGTATGACTGAAACTCTACATGCATTTAATAGCAACCACCTCTATTCTCCTCCCGAAGTCCCTGGTTATCACCATTCTACTCTCTGCTTCTTTGCGTTTGACTTCTTTAGGTACCTCCTCTAAGTAGAATCATGCAGTATCTGTCCTCCTGTGACTGGCTCATTTCACTTAGCATAATGTCCTCAAGGCTCATCCATGTTGTAGTGACAGCATTTCCTTCTTTTTAAGGCTGAACAATACTCCGTATTCCATATGTATATACCACATTTTCTTTATCCACTCATCCATCCGTGGACATTTAGGTTGTTTCTACCACAATGGAATATTATGAATAATGCTTCAGTGAACATATGATAGTGCAAATATTTCCTCAAGATCTTATTTTCAATTCTATCAGATAAATACCCAGAAGTGAGATTGCTGGATCATATGGTAGTTCTATTTTTAATTTTTTTGAGGAAACTTTATTCTGTTTTCCATGGCCAGCTGCAGCATTTTATATTACGACCAACAGTGGGCAAGAGTTCCAGTTTCTATACATTCTCTTCAACACTTGTTATTTTCTGCTTTTCTTTTCTTTTTCTTTTCGATTATGGCCATCCTAACAGGCCTGAGGTGGTATCTCATTGCAGTTTTGATTTGCATTCCCCTGATGATTCATGATGTTGAACATCCTGTCAAATATCTGCTGGCCGTTTGTGTGTCTTCTTTGGAGAAATGTCTGTTCAAGTCCTTTGTCTATTTTTTTAATTGGAGTATTTGTTTTTGCTATTGAGTTATAGAAGTTACTTATGCGTTTTGGATATCAACCTGTTTTCAGAGAGATAGTTTGCAAATATATTCTCCCATCCTGTAGGTTGCCTTTTCACTCTGTTGATGGTTTCGTTTGTTGTGCAAAAGCTTTTTTGTTTGATGTAGTCTCACTTGTCTATTTTTGCTTTTATTGCCGTGCATATGGTGCCATATCTAAGAAATCATTGCCAAGACAAATGTTATGAAGTTTTCCCCTGTGTTTTCTTCTAGGAGTTTTGTAGTTTCACATCTTACATCTAAGTCCTTTAATCCATTTTGAGTTGATGTTTGTACAATAGTGTCATAAATTTCCCCTCCTTATATGGTGTAAGATAAGGATCCAATTTCATTCTTTTGCATGTGTATATCTAGTTTTCCCAGCACCACTTTTTGAGACAATTCTTTCCCCATTGTGTAGTCTTGGTACCCTTATTGAAGATCATTTCAGTGTGTACATGTGGGTTTATTTTTGGGCTCTCTGCTTTGCTCCATTGGTCTATATGTCTGTCTTTATGTCAGTATCATACTGTTTTGGTTACAGTAGCTTTGTAAGATGTTTGAGGTCAGAAACTGTGAGGATTTCAGCTTTCTGGTTTTTTTCTTCAGATTGTTTTGGCTATTCAGGGTCCTTTTGGTTCCTTATGAATTTTAGGATTGTCTTTTCTATTCTGCAAAAAGTGCCATTGGGATTTTGATAGGATTTATATTAAATCTGTAGATTACTTTGGGTAGTGTGGACATTTTGATAACATTAAGTCTTCTAATCCATGAATACGGGATGTTGAGTTTTCACATATGGACTTTATTATGTTGAGGTAATTTCCTTTTATTCCTAGTTTTTTGGTTGATTTTTTTTTTTCTTTATCATGAAAGAGTATCGAATTCAGTTAGATGCTTTTTCTGCGTATATTGAGATGATCATGTGATTTTTATCTTTCATTCTGTTAATGTGAGGTATCCGGTTGACTGACTTTCGTATGTTGAACCATCCTTGCATCTCAGGGGTAAATCCCACTTGGTCATGATGTATTATCCTTTTAATGTGCTGTTGAATTCAGTTTTCCAACATTTTGTTGAGGATTTTTGCATCTATATTCATCAGGGATATTGGCCTGTAGTTTTCTTTTCTTATAATATCTTTGTCTGGCTTTGTTATCAGGCTAATGCTGGCCTCATAAAATGAGTTTGGAAGTGTTCATCTTCTTCTTTATTGGGGAAAGTTTGGGAAGGATTGGCACTAATTATTCTTTAAATGTTTGGTAGAATTCTCTAGTGAAGCCATCTGGTCCTAGGCTTTTCAACGGGAAGTTTTTGATTACTCAACCTCCATGCTAGTTATAACTCTGTTTGGATTTCCTGTTTTTACACTATTCAGTCCCAGTAGTTTGTGTATTTCTAGGAATTTATCCATTTCTTCTAGGTTAACCAATCTGTTGGTGTATAGTTATTCAGAGTAGTTTCTTGTAATCCTTCTTATAATTTTTCTGTGGCATCAGTTGTAATGTCTCCTCTTTTATTTCTGATTTTATTTCTTTGAGTCTTCTCTCTTTTTTTCTTGGTCTACTTGAGAGTTTGTCAATTTTGTTTATCTTTTCAAAAAGCCAACTCTTAGTTGCATTGTTTTTTTTTTTCTCTTTCTTTCTTTCTTTCTTTCTTTCTTTTTTTTTTTTTTTGAGACAGAGCCTTTCTCTGTCACCTGGGCTGGAGTATAGTGTCATCATAGCTTACTGCAGCCTCAAGCTCCTGGACTGAAGTGATCCTCCTGCCTCAGCCTCTTGAGGTGCACACCACCATGCCCAGCTAATTTTTTAAAAAGTTTTGTAGAAATGGGATCTTGCTATGTTGCTCAGGCTGGCCTCGGACTCCTGGGCTCAGGTGATCCTCCCACTTTGCCCTCCCAAAATGCTAGGATTACAGGTGTGGGCCATCATGCCCAGCCTCACTGTTTTTTTCCTATTGTTTTTATATTTTATATTTCATTTATTTCTGCTGTAATCTTTATTATTTCCTTTATTTTGCTAACTTTGGCTTAGTTTATTTTTCTTTTTCTAGTTTAGGTATAAAGTAGGGTTACTTGTTTGTTATCTTTGCTCTTTTTTAACATAGGTGTTTATTGCTATAAACTCCTAGTATTACTTTTACTGCATCCCATATGTTTGGTATATTGTGTATTCATTTTTATTTGTCTCAAGATATTTTATAGATTCCCTTGTGATTTTTTTTTTCTTTCACTCATTGGTTGTGTAAGAGTGAGTTGCTAATTTCCACATATTTGTGAATTTTCCAGTTTTTATTTGCTGTTTATTATTTTATTTGCTATTTATTTATGGTTTCATCATATTGTGATCAGAAAATATACTTGGTATAGTTTCAGACTTCCTAAATTTATTGTCTTGCTTTGTTCCCTAACATGTCTCCATTTTAGATGAGTTATTTTTAGAGGGTTTAATAGAGGATTTTGTTTGGGGAAAAAAAAAAAACAACAAGAAAAAAATGCTCTTCCATTTAACAATGAAAGTCAAAGAAAAAGAAACCTCATGAAATCCCTACAGGTTGCATTCTTGTTCTTCTTTCTCTTCTCATGCCATTCCCTGCCCTGCCATTTTCCGCCAGGGCCCTTCTGGGGTGCATCGGCTTTTGGGTCACAGCGACTTTCTGTAGCATGAATGGAACTGGGGAGGGAGCTTGGAGCAGAATCTCAGGGAGGCTGGGAGTTTGAAGAACTCTCAGTGTTTCAGATAAAACCACAAGGAGGTACGGCTGTTCTCATCTCTGCCCATGAGTCTGTATTATACAAAGGAAAACATTTGTAATGAATATTTTGTAAAACTTTATAATGAATATTTTGCAAATAAAGGTACCTTTAGCTACAATTTCACATTTTCCCTACGTACAGTGACTTTTGGGGCACCCTGTAGATTCTTGTCCCCTCTCATGACCAATATCGTGCAAATAACCCCATCCGAGGTGGCGCCTCATATTCACTGATGACCCCTGGCAAAACATGGAGGGAAGAACATTAGGAATGGGTGGGGGGAAATTATTAAATACAGGGGGTGGGGAAAAGTAGGCAGGCAGGAAAATTATTTTAAAAGGGTTAGGGGGAAAGGGAGGCGGGGTGATAACAAAAGGAAAAACTGTACCTACATTAGAGTGCTATAATTTTCCCCAAGTATTGCCATAGAAATCACACTTCAGACTCTATGCCATGCATAAATTTGAGGAGAACAATTTACCTGTATTGTTCGCTCTGTGTCATCCACAATCCTCTTTCTCGTGGATCAGTCAGCAGGACTCATTTCATCCATTATCCCCCGGTACTGTTGACTATTCATTTCTTTGCTCTGATTTTGCTGCCAAAGTGTCCTCTTTTCAAGTCACGGACATCATTAAGTATACTCTTTATTGTACATCACTTATCATTTTCAGAGCTCTTTTATTTCATTACTTTGCATTCAGAATTTCAGGCCCAAATCAATAGCCTTGACATAAAGACAGGTCTCTGCTGTCTCTGTTTGGCTTTAGCAATTCCTTTCCTGAATCAGAAATTTCTTTTTCTCTCTAGAAGTCCAGTGTGGGTAACAGTTAGCATGCTTAGTAAGTCTCAATTTGTTAGAGGGAAAGATGAAGATAAAAACTGGTGATGGGGATTCCCTCTAAAAGAAACTCTATCCACTCCTACCCTGAGCCTTTACACCTTGCTTGCATTCTGTTTTTCCTTTGCAAAGAAGGGAAACTTCTTCCTGGGACCAGTGCACTAGGCTAATTAGTTGCCGCCCTGTCTGCCACACGCTTGCCATGCAGCTTTTGAAATGTTACCTCGTCCTTCTGTTTTCTCTCCTATACAGTGGAGACTCACTGATCTCTTTGGGAAGTGCTTTAATTGATGCAGTCCCAACTAACCATCGTGAGAAGCACCGCCATGCAGGAAGAATGAATGAATCAATCTCAAACGAGCTGAACGCTAAGCCCACAGCTCAGACTCTCCTGCTTTATTCTGTTTCGAACCCAGCGTCCTCTCAGTGTGTCTGACAGCCAGCTGCTTACGAAGCCTCTGCCATGCTCACGGAGCACGTGGCTCTCTTGAAGGAGCTGGGGAAGAGTCGTGGAGTGGTAACCACCGGTCCCACGAATGGAACCGTGCAGGGAACTAAGACGCAGCAGGTAGTCTCGGAGCTCATGTGGTCTGAAAAGGTCTCATACTTGGCTGAAGCCAAGAGGAGAAGGGGTCTTTTTAGCTCTTCTCCTCCACTCTTTCAGGCGCTCATGCTCGTCAGCTGACAGTGCACTCACTTCCTGATGGCACTCAGAGTCTCAGGCATTTAGAGGTTAGCGCCTGGTGCTTTTATTCTGTCTGTATGCAACAGTGGCAGCACAGATCTGCCTCAAAAGCTGACTGTTCTCATTTCTTCCCCCATAATTCTTAACATCCCATATGCTTTCTTGTTAGAGTGTTGCTTCCCAAACCATTCACGACAAGCCCCATGACCATCTGCTTTTTCTTTTCACCCCCTTGCAAAGGAGGAAGGCCACCGGAAAGGCACAGCGAAAAGCGTTGCTGGTCATGGGCAATCACTGCTCTGGGGGACTGTCCAGGCTTGGGCTGCAGGCGGCCTGGTACCTGTGCCGCCTCTCACTTTTGTATTTTTTACTTTCACTTTTATTGTAAAATATATGTGCAAAAAGGTATATAGTGTGTAAATAAAAGTTGAAGGAAATAGTAGTGAAAAGAACATCCATGCAATCCCTTGGATATTAATACTTTCTTTGCCACCTACTGAATATCTCAATAATTAGTTTTGCCTCCTTTTGAACTTTATGTAAACGGTATACAGTATGTATCTTTCCGCAGCTTGTTCATTTTCTAAACATGGCTTTTGAAAAGATTTGTGTTGCTTTAGCTACAGTAAGTTTTTAATTGGGATTCATGTTCCTTATAATTTTGCCTCTGGGGAATTTTTGAGTCTTGAGTTTAAAGGGCCGTCCTCCAGAAATGATTTGGGTTTTATTTCCCCAGGCACTTGGTGTGTGATTCCCAGCCCAGGGCCTCTTACAACCAAATGTGTGGGTGTTTTGGAACACACGGGCAGTGTGCATTTGGACTCCAGCCCCAAACTCTGGTGGGACTTTCTTCATTTCATCCATTCCACTAGAGTCCAGTCCGAGAGAGGCCTGTATTTCCATAGTTCATCTCTAGAGGACGGGTTTTTGTTCAAGTTCACCTACCGATTCAGAGATTCTTGTGAGCTGCTCTATGGTGGATGATACTTTTGGCACAGTGCAGGGACCATGTCATTGTCAAGAGCCTTTGATCTGAGGGTCTCTGCAGGCCTCCTCTCTTTGCTGACGTGCTCAGGGAAGAGGAAGAAGGTCCTACCTCCAGCTTTCATTGAAAAGTGGCTACTCCTTTCCATCTCCCCGTCCTTATTTTCCCCACCAGCTTCTGGTTGTGATAATTATCTTTCGAGTAGTCCAATCATACTTTTACAGGTTTTGTTTTTTTTTTTTTTATAATGAACAGAGAAGGAAAGAGCTAGAAAATCCACCAACAAAGGCAATCTCCAGGTCCCAAATTATTATCTTTCATGTTTTCTTACATATTACGATGTACCCTCCCTTCATCCCACTCTATTTTAGGAGTGAGCATTATTCCTGGGAAGAGCATTTGTGTTTCCCAGGAGTCTGTCTGCGCTCACTGCTTAGCTCCCACCTGAAGCCATGATGTTCCGTTCCAAGCATTGTAATCATTTTCACAGCAACTAAATGTGATTTCACACACAGCAGATTATGAGTTGTGTGGGGAGTGAGCAGCGTCAAATGGTTAACCCCTTAGGACAGGGACCTCATTTCACACCAATCTCCTTAGCAACCTACACAAGACAGGAGAATGGATGGCATAAATGGATTGAGGAGAATACAGCCTCCCATTTAATGATCGGTTCTAAATGCCTCCAGAACGTATTCTCAACCAGAAACGATAGCTGACACCAAATAGCATTGAGCAAATTTCCCTGGAAAAGGTGGCACTCGTGTGGAAGAAGGAAATGGGAACATGTACCACAAACATTGAGATTGGGTCCATCGAAGATGAAGTCTTGCCACTGGGCCAGTAGGACTCCTGGAGACAGCATCACAGGGTGGATGACAGGGTTCTGAATGGATTAAGTCTAAATGAGTTGATTCTAATTTACGTCTAGTTTCCTTGTGTTTTGAGGAGGAAGAGCTATGCCATGCACAGATCTGTGAATTAACAGTTACAACCTCCCTGTTATTAAGAGCAACAAGAGTAACCCAAAGGTCTTGATTCCTTGCCAAAAAACTGTAACCTCCATGGCAATGGAATGCCCTGTTTTTGGTTTACTGTTGCAGTTTCATGGAAGGGTGTTTTTATTGGGAAGAGGAAAGTCAATCCAAATAGTGCAACAATTATTTTTTTTTTTGTATCTTCCCGGTGTACAACACAGGCAGCTAACACAGTGGGCTCCATTGTATTTGATTACTTTTATGCTACCTTTTTCTGCATGACTTACACGGAGAAGAAATCTGGTTCATTTGTAGCCAATAGCTATTAGAATTGGTGACTAAAAGTAGCTCAGCAATAAAATGTTTCCTCTGAATCACCAGAGTAATTTTGTAATTCTCACCAGAGCTGATTGATCAAGCCAGGCAATCTTCTTCATAAAGTATAATGAAATTGTATTTTTTGGTATAGTCATAGACATGGTTATAGGGTGGGATTTGAAAGCGTCTTCTGTCCCCTGAATAGAGGACTGTCATTGGAAAAAATTACTGGCAAGCTGTAGGAATCCAGGCATTGTAGAACCCTTCTATTACCCTAATTATTATTATTATTGTGCTTTTCTACTCAGTAAGTGTATGGACTTGAAAAAAATCATCTAATAAACATTTATTAGTAGCTCCTCTTTGCCTGATAGCAGAAAATTAGAAGGAACCAGATGCACCCACTTTAATTAATTGGTGTAATCAGGAGTGGTATGCAACATCAAGGGTGAAAATTGCTAACTTAAATTGTGACTTTGTGGCTCCAATGAGTTTTTGCAGTCTTGAAGTCTTTTTTTTTTTTTTCCTTCCCCCTTGAATAACTACAGAGTTAGAGCTTCTGTGTTTTTCTTTCCCATCCATCTGAATTTCTTTCCTTTTTTTTTTTTGGATGGGGGGAGGGTGTTCAATTAAAACTCTTTTTATGGAGCTATAGGTTCCAAATTGCCAATTATTCTGCAGGAGAATTGGCAGTTTATTCCCTGAGTTTTCTCAGTTTGTGCAAAAGACCAATATGAGGAGATGTAATGGAAACAATACATGTTATCCTCCTTTTGACTACAAGCAGTGTAGATTGAAAATTTAAGTAGCAGCGTCTGCCTAGAAAAACCTTTTCATTTTTCCTAAGTGCACCATCCTTTAGGTCTCTACTTAGACATCACTGGCTCTGGGAAGCCTTTCCAAACTTTGCCACCGTACCCTCAACCCTGCTTCCAACTCTGTTGGGCATCCTTAGCCCTGTCTTAGTACTTTATATACTCTGTTTTGGTATTGCCTACTTATTGTCCTTACCCTCCTTTACTTGGGATCAGGGGCTGTGTTGTATCACCTTTATATCTCCAGTATCTAATACAGAGCCTAGCATTCAGTAGGTGCTTAATAAAACCTTTATTGAATGAGTGAACACATGAATGAATGCCTGGAAGGAGTGCCTGTCTCTCCTAGGTGGTAAGCTTTTGCATACCTTATTCATTTCTGCATCTCCAGTGCCTACTTGGTTTATTTTTTATCTATTGCTATATAACAAACCACTCCAAGACTTAGTGTCTTAAAACAATAGCTATTTAATTAGCCACCATTCTGCAGACTAGCAATTTAGGCAGGCTCAGCTGGGCGGTTCTTCCGGTTTTTAGCTGGTCTCCATCATGTGTCTGTGGTCAGCTTCCAGGTCAGTTGGGGTGAGGTGATCTCAGTTGGCCTTGGCAGGGGTTGGGGGGAGGTCTCATTTCTTTTTTCCATGTGATCTTTTAGCTTCCAGAAGGCTAGCCTGGGCTTGTTGAAGTGGCAACTGGGCAGAGTTTTAAAACGTGGGCAGAAGCATACATGGTCTCTTGAGGTCCAAGCTCAGAACTGGCACAGAATCACTTCTGTTGTATTTCATTAGCTCAAGAAGGGCCAGTCCTGACTTTAAGGGATGGGAAATAGACACCCTTGAGCAGAAGAGCTGCAAAGTCATGTTGCAAAGGGGCTGGGTACAGGGAGGAGAATCATTAAGGACATTTTTTCAAACAACTCTACTTTTCAGCAATTTTTAAGTATTTCCTTATACAGATTTTGCACAGGTATTATTATTTATTTATTTATTTTGAGACAGAGTCTCACTCTGTTGCCCAGGCTGGAGTGCCATGGTGTCAGCCTAGCTCATAGCAACCTCAAACTCCTGGGCTCAAGCAATCCTACTGCTTCAGCCTCCTAAATAGCTGGGACTACAGGGATGCGCCACCATGCCTGGCTAACTTTTTCTATATATTTTTAGTTGTCCAGTTAATTTCTTTCTATTTTTTAGTAGAGACGGGGTCTCGCTCTTGCTCAGGCTGGTCTTGAACTCCTGACCTCTAGCGATCCTCCTGCCTCGGCCTCCCAAAGTGCTAGGATTATAGGCATGAGCCACCGCGCCCAGCCTGCACAGGTCTTATTAAATTTATTCTTAGGAGCCAAGAGTTTGCGACCAGTCTGGGCAACACAGGGAGATGCCCATCTCTACAAAAAATAAAAAATTAGCCAGGCATGGTGGTGTGCACTTGTGGTCCCAGCTTCTTGGGAGGCTGAGGCAGGAGGGTGATGTGAGCTTAGGAGTTCGAGGCTGCAGTGAACTATGATTGCACCATTGCACTCTAGCCTGGGAGACAGAGCAAGAACCTGTCTCAGAAATAAACAAACAAATGAATAAATAAAATAAAAATCTTCCTTGGCTGCAGAGAGAATCCCTTCCATTCCCCCAAAACAAAACACCACTCCCCAGCAAGGTGTGAGGAAGAAAGCAATCTGACCACATTGAAGTTACTGATAACCTTGTTGGTAGAATTAGTTCAAAGAAATCTTTTTTTCTTTTTTTTTTTTTTTTTGAAACAGAGTCTTGCTCTACCATCCCAACTGGAGTTCAGTGGCATCATCATAGCTCACTGCAACCTCCAACTCCTGAGCTCAAGCCATCCTCCTGCGGCGGCCTCCAAAAGTGCTAGGATTACAGGCATGAGGGACCACGCCTGGCTGAGAAATCTTTATTGTGTAGTTTTAGAGTCCTTCCAAACCCAGTGTTCCAGGGTAACCTCTCAGCCTGTGGGTGCACACAGAATGCGTAGAAGCTGCGGGAACAGGGAGGGGAGGGAGCTGTCACTGCCAGCTACCAGGTGCCACCTCTGTTCATTCTGACCTGGGCTGCCCTGCTGGGGAGAGGGCTGCGGGGCTTGACGTAGCTGCCTAAGTCCTCAAACAGGCCTTGCACGTGGCTCATCGGGGTGGGGATAGTGAGGAGCTCTTTCTCCTGGGGGTCTCAGGGAAGGTGCTTCCTCTGCTGCTCTTTCTCCCTTGCCAATTTCTTTCCATCGGACACTGTTTTACCTTTTCATCAGGTGTCATTTTTAAAATTCTGTAACTTGTCATCACCTTTCACCTGGTTCTCAAGGTGACGCAGAGGTCTCCCTTCTGGGACTGTCTCCCGGGAGGTCTTTAAACAGCGCTTCTCAAGCCTCACTCGACTGTTCTGGGAATAACTGACGGTTGATGGAGTCAAGCTGGCGTGTGTCTGCAGCCCATTGCCCTTTCCAGGGTCCCTTGGTTCTCCGTGGGTCACGGGAGGACCGAGGTTCTTCCTAACGGAACGTTTACAGCCCCTCTCCGGCCCAGAGTGGCCCAAGCGCCGCTTCCCTGCTGCCCCTGCTCCCGAATTGCGACATTCAGAGTTAGAGCTCAGGTCCTGCTTATCAATCATGCCCAATATTAGGTTACTTGCAGAATGAAGTCATTATCTTTAATGTTTAATAACTGTGCCACAAAGATAATATAATAAAACCTGCGAAATATAATTTAGAGAGGCTTTCAACGCAAGCCTCGTGTATGTGTGTGTTTTTAATCTTTTATAATCCTATCCTCAAGGCTACGGAAAACCTTGTTTTTGCTCTGTCTTCTACTTGGTTTGTCTCTTTGATTTTGTTTTTGCTTGGCAATGTCCTGCTGGATCTGTTCTGGTGGTGCCCGAGCGCGGGGAGCTGGGAGCAGAGGTGACACCGGGATTGATGGCATCTGGAGGTCGGGCGGTGCTGCAGGGGTGGGGGTTGCAGGGCTGGAACCTCTCGCGGCGTAGACTTGGTCAGATGTGGCAAACAAGTGACCTGTGTGGGCTCTTTGCTCTTGACACAGTGGACAGTGTGCCCAGGTCTGATTCTCCCAACCCTGGAGGCTTCAAGATCTTTCAAGCTAGAATTCAGCCTTAGAGCAGATGGCTCCTAGGAGCGAAGAGATTCTTTAGGGTAGAAGCCTGGCAATGAGGAAAGAAAATTCCTTTCTTTCTTTTTTCCTTTTCTTTTTCTTTTTAGGAACTTGCATAAAACAGAATTTAGTCAATGTTGATTTGCCTTCTTGGAAGAAGCATCGATATGAATAAGTCTTTGAATTGGCAAGTTACAACTCCGATTTCCCGTGAGCAGAATCCCTGGAGAAACAAGGCAGTGAGACGGTCCTGAGTTCTTCCTTTAAGGAGTGTAGACCATAATGGTGGCCCTGTTTCGTATCCTGAGGGGCTGTGGACAGGAAGTGTATGGCAGGGTTCATAAAACACTTGGAGGTTTTTCAGAGAAAGGAGCCATAGACATGGGGTGCAGGCGTGTTAGAAACCTCCCACGGAGCCTCCGGGCTCTCATTTCACTCCAAGTCATAAAGAGAGAGGATCTGTTACAAGCCTTCCCTCCCCACCCCCTCCCTCTTACTCTGTTCTCAAGGAAAGAATCAAAGGACCAGAGTCTAACCATACGTGACAGTGACAGTCCTTTCAACAATTAATCTGGACAGTCCCATCCTACGTCTTTGAAAGAGTAGGACAGCTATTCTCTCAACATTTTACAATGATTCCTTTCCTTTTCCTGAGTTGCTTTATGAGCCGACTTGTCTTCCTAAGGAGTCAGAGTTAATGAGACTACCCTTGAACAACAGAAAGCCGAACGAGGTACATGGCTGGCTTTTGCTTTTTCATTTGAATGTTTGAATTTCTTTTCCAGGTCTGCCTCTCTCGGGACTAGGGAGAGGAGAATTGCAGAAGGTGGAGGTGAGGAAAGGGTTGAAACCAGTTCTCGAAGGAAATGTCGTTCAGGAGGCCAGGTCTGAGTTCCACGGACACTCCAGGTTTTGACTGATCTGATATTTTATTAAGCGTATCCTCATCTCCTTCAACTCACGGGGAAAGGTTGCAGAGAGTTAGCGCCCAGAGTATTATGTCACGCCAATCAAGACGTAAATAATGAAGCACAGATGTGTTAAAAACCTTTATTTGGGATGGAGAGAAATTTCCCCTTTTCAAACATTAGCTATAACTTCATACATTCTAGGGAAATGTTTATACACACCATTGCTTTAACATTTTAGCTGAATTAATTAGATACTTCAGTTCAACAAACGGTCAATTCAGTCAGCTTCTTAATTGATTTTTTAACAAAACTGAACCAGTCAATTGCTTGAATCAACTGGTCGTTTGTGTGATGTAGACACAGGCCTAGAGAAATAAGGTTAAACTGGTGAGTGGTCAATGGCTGTGATCAAACTTAAGGAGGACATGGAGAACTCTACCCGTGGATCCGTATCAGCAACTCCTGAAATGGTAAATGCAATCATAATTCCCCACCCCTTGAGGTCTCCTCTGGTTTCACATGCAGTGGTATTTTCAATCTGTGTTGAAAAGCGCACGAGGTATTAACACATTTAGACACATGGCGGGCCAAGATGGAGGTGACGAGAGTGAACTCTGCAGAGACCATTTGGGCACGAGAGGATGATGATTCTATTTAGTATTTTTTTAAGTCCTTATTAGAAACATTACTTTTCAGGGACTTGAACTAATTGAAAGAAAGTTATCCTTTAAGTATATTTAGAAAACTTCTCCCATCTGGTTTTCAGTATGCTGGATTTGCCTAAGAAACTTGTTTTGGGTCATTCTGACAGTGGCTTGGTAGATCGCTTTGACCTGATCAAGCTTTGGGGTATAAAGAGGCCTGCCTGAGAGCAAAGCTGTTTTTAGAATTTGGATTTCCTTGAGACAGCTCTGGTTTAGACTCGAACTTACATGGAGACACCGCTGCCTCTCCTCATCTTTGTACCCCTGAATCTGGCATAATGTTGATTACAGGGTAAGTGTTCAATAAATCTTCAGAGTTGGTTGGTTGCCACCCTAAGCCATTTGAATTTATTCGCTGAATTGGGCACTATTTGCTGCTAGGAATTGTGACTTTGGGGAAGGAAGCCTTAGGGTTCTGGAAGCTTTGATGTGTTGTGATTTTTTTTTTTTTTTTCAGATTTTGCTCTTTAATTTTTTAACTTAGAATTTATTTATTTGTATATTTATTTTATTTCAGAATAGTATGGGGCTACAAATGGTTTGATGACACGTTTTGCTTTTGTGTGGTTGAGTCAAAGTTGTAAGTGTGTCTGTCATTAAGGTAGTGTGCATTGTACCTGTTAGGTGTAAATTTACCTGTCCCCCCTCCACCACTTACTTGGTTTCTGTTGAGTTTTACTACCATATGTGCACGTGGGTGTTGATGGGTTAGTTCCAATTTAATAGTGAGTACAAGTGGTATTTGTTTTTCCATTCTTGTGATACTTTGATTAGAAGAATGATCTCTAGTTCCATCCAGGTTGTTACAAAAGGTATTAGTTCACCATTTTTATGGTTGTGTAGTATTCCATAGTATACATATACCACATTTTACTAATCCACTCATGTATTGATGGGCACGTGGGTTGATTCCACATCTCTGTGATTCTGAATTATGCTGTAATAAACATTCGAGTGCATGTGTCTTTTTGATAAAATGACTTTTTTCTCTTTGGGTAAATACCCAATAGTAGGATTGCTGGATCAAATGGTAGGTCTACTTTTAGTTCTTTGAGTTATCCCCATACTATTTTCCATAGATGTTGTACTAGTTTGCAGTCCCACCAACTGTGTATAAGTGTTCCCTTCTCTCCATATCCATGCCAGCATCTGTTGTTTTGGGACTTTTTGATGAAGGCCATTCTCACTAGGGTTAGGTGATATCTTATTGTGGTTTTGATTTGCGTTTCCCTGATGATTGGAGACTTTGAGCATTTTTCATATGTTTATTGGCCATTAGTATATCCTCTTTTGAAAAGGATATACTAATGTCTTTTGTTCATGTCTTTTGCTCACTTTGTTATGGAGTTGTTTGATTTTTTTTCTTGCTGATTTGTGTGAGTTCTTTGTAGATTCTGGTTATTAGCTATTTATTGGATGTGTAGTATGCAAATATTTCTCCCATTCTGTAGGTTGACTCTTCATTCTATGGATTATTTCCTTGGTTGTACAGAAGCTTTTTAGTTTAAACAAGTCCCATTTGTTAATTTTTGTTGTCACTGTGATTGCCTTTGTGGTCTTCTTCATAAATTCTTTGCCTAGGTCAATATCTAGAAGACTTTTTCCAGCATTCTCTTCTAGAATTCTTATAGTTTCATTCCTTAGGTTTAAGCCTGTTATCCATCGTGAGTTGATTTTGGTGAGAGGTGAGAGCCTAGAATTCCATCTTCTCTGCTCCTTGTTGATAAAGAGCTCAGTCAAAACTCAACTCTTCAAAAATTCTTTTCATGGTCTCTATGATGACGTAATTTTGTAGTTATTCCACACATAACTTGTAAGTGCACTTTAGTGATTTCATCTATGTTTTGGCTTTTTAAATAGCACACTTAAGAGCGATATATGCCTTTTGGGTTTGTATGCTGAGGCAAGTAGAACTGACCTCACAAATGTAACAGTAAGAGCCGTGTCATACAGATTTTCAATTTGGGAGATTTCACTGGATTCTCAAAATAGCTCTGTAAGGGCAATTTTTATTACTTCTATTTTACAGATGATGAAACTGGAATTCAGAGAAGTCAAATGACTAAACCAAAGTCACACAGCCAGGTGAGAAGCAGAGGCAGGATTTGAATCCTTGATTTCCAACTCCATGTCCATTATTCTTTCCATTACCATATGCTGTCTCTTTGGTTGGCTGATAAAATAAATTCTGCCTCTAAAAATTAGACTCATAGTTAAAAAAAAAAAAAAAAAAAAGGAAGCCTTCCTTAGGAAGAAATATCCTCTGAGCAGTTACGATTTTTTTTTTTTAGAAAATAATTTGACTTATAGAAAAGGAGTAGGCTCTGACTAGGGAAAAAAGGTATTCTCAAGGTTTGCTTGTTCCTTTATCAAACATTTAAGTGCCTATCCTGTTCTGGGCACTGTGCTTGCTGTTGGGAATGGGAACCATGTCAAATAACAACATTATTTCTGTCATGTCCTTCTGGAGCTCAGGAGGTGTGGGACCTAGTGGCCAGGAGGTGGAACAGCATGGTGGCAGAGTTCCTGTGTGCTGGTGGATCTGAAACACTAACCCCGAATATTTCAACTGATAGGCAAATTTTATCTTCGTTCACTATGAGTAAGCTTATACTATACAAATATAAGTTTCTAGGGTTCACTGGGGGGATAGATAAATAAAATGTGGTCTACACATACAAGGAAATATTATTGTGTTTAAAAAGGGATGATATTCTGATACCTGCTACAGCCTGTAGCACAAACCTTGACATTATGCTAAGTGAAACAAGCTAGACACACAAGGACAAATATTATATGATTCCACTCATGTGATCAGCAAATTCGTAGAGAAAGAAAGTAGAATAGAGGTTACCAGGGTCTGGAGGGAGAGAGAATGGGGAGTTGTTGTCCAATGGGTACAGAGTTTCAGTTTGGGAAGATGAACAGTTTCTGGATATAGATAGTCGTGATGGTTGCGAAACAATATGAATATACTTAGTGCCATTGACCTGTATACTTAAAAATGGTTAAATTGGTCATTTGCATGTTGTGTGTATACCACACACAAAACAGTTAGTTTCCAGGGTATTGTCAGCTATGCTTATGAACACCTTTGAGGCAAGAGGAAGGTGGAAATAGTCAAGCAGTCTTTGGAAAGGGGACGAGACCCCACATGTCACCAACTCGTGTTCAGAATCCAGAAGGCGTCCAGGAACGAGCAGCCCGCCCGTGATCCGTGAGCTGTTTCGCGAGCGTTCAGAACAATTCTGGCAGGGGCCGAGGAACTGGACCGGGGTCTGGGTGACTCCTTCACAGTTGATTGGGTAAGGAGAAGAGCTGCTCTCAGAGAAATGAGAACATGTGTCTTGGAAGGCTGCCTTTGCTTAATGTTCCACACGATCCAGGAGGCCAGATGGCATTTTATGTGGTTTTCACAACTGTGATTTTGGGTTGATTACTAAACCTGTTTGTGTTCCTCACCCAGCTCCCTGCCTCCCTGCCTGCCTTTTAGCTTAACCCTTATTCCCAGAGCTTGGTTTGAACAGGCCCATTGTTTTTCTTCTTTTTCTCATTATTATTGCGCCAGTGCCAGCCTCTACTGCTTCCAGACCTATTTGCCTGCCTGGAGTCTAGCCTAGAAAATGAAATCCTTTTTCCAATAGGTATGATCGGATGAATGGCTTTCACATTGCCTTTATATCCGATTCTGGATCTACTTTTTTGAGGTTCGGTCACCTGCTTGTTGGGTTACAAAAGGACGATTTCCAATCCCCTGTTGGCTTTTCCTTACTCAGCCGACCTTCCATCATCATCAGATGGTGTTTTCATAGGAAAGACAAATTAATTTTATATATAACATAAGAAAAAACATTATTAGGAGGGCTGTAATAAAAATATTTGCAAAACATTTTAGAATTTTCAAAACACTTTTTACGTAAATAACCTCTTTCAGTTCTCACAGCAGTCCTCACAAGGAGTTGAGCAGGTATCCTCATCTCCTATGAGGAAACTGAGGCACAGAGAAGTTACGGGGTGTGCCCAAGCTTGCCAAGCTACCATTGGTTAGAGCTGGATCAGGAGGTTGTCTCTTCTGGGTCCACATTCAGATTTCTTTCCACCATTCCACTATCCCTGCAGGAAAAGAAGATCCAATTTAGGGCAAATAACTCAGCATTATCTACCGTTTTGAGCCAATGACTAGGCCATTGTTGTCCTTTATTAAATAAGTCGTAGTGACCATTTGACCTTCGTGCTTTAGTAACTCTTGTGACGAGGGTCTGCACTGGACCCATTTTAGTGGGTTGGCAAAGTGAGTCAGAGATGGTGAGGAGAGATGGAAAGGTTCTTATTAATAGCAATATCTGTGTTGGCCTCTTGAACTGGGCTCCCATGGTCCCAGCAAGGAAACTGGAGTATACATTGCAAAATGTACTTCTGTGATGCCTTCCAGAGACTTCTAGTAGTCTCGGTGAAAATGCAATGTCCAGCTGCCCAGCTGAAATTCTGCTACGGCTGGAGGAACAAGTGTGTCTTATTCATCAATTTCTAGTACTTTGCCCAGTGCTTGACGTAACAGGAGCACAGTAACGATTTGTTGAGCGGAACCTCTGAAGCTATCAGTTTCTTGTGGGGAATTACAATCTGTTGAGTTGCTCAAGGCAAGTTCATTTTATTAAGCTTTCAGACAGAGCCCACTCATTACTTCTTCTACCCCTCCTTTTTAAAAAGGTTTTTCTGTGTTTAGTTGAAGTTCTTCGTCCCTTCCTGGGCAGAGGCACAGATGAATCTACATCTCATTGAAGTGACAGTGAACTGCGGTGGTTTGTCTGGGCCGCCTCCTTGTCCCCTCTACCTGCGGTGTGCGAGAGTTGAAGCCGGGGCTGCCTGGATGAGCTGCTCTGGGTTGTTGCAGCCATATATCTTGGAGCTGAGCTTGAACAGGGATCATCCTGTTTCCTGTTGGAATTGATTTTCTGTCCAACTTTCATTTCCTATTGTGCGTTCCTTTGGGGTCAGAGCAGCTTTGTCAGACAAAAGCAGGGCTTTCTTTTTTGGAGATAGTCCTGGATTCCCTTCAGCTGTGTGTTTATATAAATGGACAGCCAGGCAGTGCAATAAACTGGCTGCCCCCCCAACCCCCCCAAAGTCTGGCTGTGCTTGCCTGGTTTTACTCCAGGGGTTGAGCCTGGTAGAATTCCTGGACTTGGGCTGGAGTCCCAGGTCATCCTGTCACTTGCCCTCTATCTTAACTTGTGGGCACTTCTTCATATGTCAGTTGGGCTTTGTTCTCCGAAGCCTGCATCAGAGAGCTCTTCAGAAGACAGGAAATGTTATATTGCTGTTATCATTTCAAACGTGAGATGAATCTGGTCCAAAGCTTAGCAGCCTGTGGGTGAACCACAAAGCTCGGCTGGATCACAAAGAAATCCCTGGTCAAACCCTCTGCCTTTCAGGACCTGATTATTTACCAGTGAATGTTAAGATCGCAACCTCGGGATTGTTCGATGGTTGTTGAGTGTGTGAAAACCGAATCCTTAGCACTTTAAGGTGCGAAGTAGAATCAACCTCCAGTTATTATTTGCTTTTTATGCCCTCAGAATCTGCTTTTGTTTTAGTTCTATCCTGTTTCCATTGTTTTCTGCCAATGTCTACGATGTTCTAATCCAGTGGAATAGCAATGTCAATAAACTCCACCACTTTATCAGTGATGAAGTATTTTGTTTGATGTGTTGTTGTGGCTTGGATGAGTACGTCTTTGAGCAACCATTTTTCCATCACATTTCTTGGATTTATGATGTACATTACAGCAACCCATTTGCTACTTCGCAGTCAAGGTCCTGTTTCTTGATGTGTAAGCATAGCAACAGGATCATGTCTGCCAGCATGTTATTATCGTGATAGTCAGCAAAACCTAATATCACTTTTATTGTAATGCCGTAAAGGGTGTCGGCCCTTTTTGGCTTACATGGTCTCTTATTGGGAGAGAAAGCTGGTGATGGGGTGAAGATACTGAAGGACTCGTTCTGGGATTATTTCTGAAACATGATAGCTGTATAGTACACATACGTGTCCAGATCAATTGAGTCAGGTGAAAGCATCCAGTTTCATTCAGCCAAAAATACGAACATTGTATTGTTTGGATCCAGCACTGAAGGAAGGTCGTTCTGTAAATTCAGCAGCAAGGAAGGTAATAACCTGCTTGTCACACCACTCTCCTCCTGGTTTATGTGTCATGGCAGCAGTAAGACACATTGAGGATTTTCCCAGCGTATCAGGGAAGTTGGTATCTCTTCCAGAACAAGAGAGATGGGGAACAGTCATTTGTATGACAATTCTTTTTTTTTTTTTTTTTTTTTTTGAGACAGAGTCTCACTGTGTTGCCCAGGCTAGAGTGAGTGCCGTGGCGTCAGCCTAGCTCACAGCAACCTCAAACTCCTGGGCTCAAGCGATCCTCCTGTCTCAGCCTCCCAAGTAGCTGGGACTACAGGCATGCACCACCATGCCCGGCTAATTTTTTCTATATATATTTTTAGCTGTCCATATAATTTCTTTCTATTTTTAGTAGAGATGGGGTCTCGCTCTTGCTCAGGCTGGTCTCGAACTCCTGAGCTCAAACGATCCGCCCACCTCGGCCTCCCGGAGTGCTAGGATTACAGGCGTGAGCCACCACGCCCGGCCTGTATGACGATTCTTAAAAGTAGAATAAGCCAGGAAATGTGGATTCTGTTCTGCTCGTAACATGTTCAGTGACCTCGAGCAAATTTCTTTACTTTGCTGTACCTGAATTCCCTTATCTGTTGTAAAAAGAAATTGTTGAACTAAATTAAATGTTCTTGAACCTTTCCAGCCCTGACGTTGAACTCGGTACATCAACTTACGTGATTTATTTACACAATCTTAGCAGAATTAATTTGGATTGGTTAATTGTTTGCATCTGGCTAATTATTTGCTTGCACACCCAGAGAATATCTAATAGTCGTGGTTTCTTATACTAAACGTGCTGTGCAGGAAACATGGGATCCTCCAAAAACCAAAGCTAGAAGAAACTTCCCTTCTAGAATAAGCACAGATAAAATACACATAAAGGTACTCTAGCCATGCTGGACCCTCTCCCCCCTTCAGCAAATGCTGAGGTGTGCAGAATTATTGCTGGCTTTCGTGCCACGAAATGACATCGTGTTCGTCTGTGTGACACCACATAAAGAGAGGAGGAAGTGTGAGGCTGTGAAGACACCCGGTACAGGTGCAGGTTTCACCACTGAGCAAATGTGATACTTCTCAAGTTAATGACTCTGTTGGAAAGTGTTCCAACTCCGCCATCATCCCCACCTCCAATGAGCATCCCGGGGGAAGCTCTCGGAGTAGCAGATCACCTTACACTAAAGAAAAACAAAAAGGCATTCCAGTTCCAGGAATATAAACCAGCCACAGACCCAGGGGGCAAATTTTGCGCTGTCTTTTGGAGAAAGGAAAGATACTAATAACAAATAAGTCTGGTGGGATTTCGGATGAATTTCAGCCTCATTCTTTTGTGATAGCAGAGAGCTAAGTTTTGATATGTTCCCTCTGGAGATGTTTCTAAACCAGGAGACCCACAGATATCCAAGTATACCCCCTGTCCCCTCTGATCAATCCAGCTGCTAAACGAGGCCAGGAAAAGGCTCAATAGTTGATGGTAAACGTTTCTGTGAATTGCCTTGTGATTGGGGAATCAGGAGGACGTTTTTGTTTTTTTTTTTCCAGGAAGTTGTATCTGACCAATGATACAGAATGGAGTTGGTGTCATTTTAGGTTTGGCTCTTGAATCCTCAGAAATATTTGCCTTCACTGACTTTGAGGCGGTAGTACCCCTTCTCCTCTTTGGTTTTAGATCTTTTCCTTTCTGCTTTCTCTAGGAGTTGGCCTTATCCGATTCTTCATCAGTTTACAGGCAAGTCCAAGTCTAAATAAAAAGCAGACATCACCTGATCTTGCAAGCCTCTTATTGTTGTCCTAACTCTCCACCCACTGCCCAGCTTTTTGAAAGAAAAATCTATACTTGCCACGTCCGCTGCCTCACAGCTAGCTTACTCCTTCATCCTCTGCAATTGATTGTAAATTCCTTACACTGTCCTGAAAACTGCTCTATCAAAGGTGACCAACAACTTCCTGGTTACCAAACTGAACCACCAACTCCTAAGCAATTTTGCGAACCCTCATCATTTTTTGACTTTTTTTTTTTTTTTTTTTTTTTTTTTAACAGCATCTGATATTCTTGACTATATTTCCATTCTGGAAAAGTTTTTCTGTCTTTGGTTTTCTCTTATCGCGTTATGATGAGCCTTCAATCAAGTGATGTGTGTAAAGCACTTAGAAATTACTCACATGGAATTACTCGATAAACATTAACTGCTGTTGTTGTTTTTCTGGGACATGGTGCTTTCTAATACTTATGTCCCTGCCTCTTTCTTTTATGTTGTTTTTATTTACTCTTTCTGTTCCTTACATACAGGCAGCTCCCTGGCCTTCTCTCCTTAACGCTTCTTCTCTCTTAAAATGCGCGCAGAATGGATTTGCTGTTATACTCATGAAGTTTGAGCTCCACGGCCTCTCGCTTGCACTGGCCGCTTCCAAGCTGTGTGGGTGGCTTTATGCATGTTCGCATGGCCATGTGTTTTTCTCTGAGTTTTAGAGGTGAGCTATTTGATTGCAGTTGGTTTGACACCCTACCTCACCTCCCTCACACCTTCCCTCCTGTCAGGAGGTGTTGGAGCAGTTGGCATTTTTGGCATCTTGATAAGTAGAAGTTGAGCTGGGGGTACATTTAGTTTCCATTTTGTGGGTTATAGTTATGTGGTTCTCGGTCCCTTGTATGTTTAGTTAAATTATTGCCAGGAGTTCTAGTGCAGCAATGTTTCCCTCCTGCCCATTGGACCAACTCACCTAGGTGCAAAGGTTGCATCAGTGGGAATATGTTGTGTGCTGTGCAGCATCAGAAGTTTGGGCATCGTGGACGAGAAAGATGACAGAGCCAAAAGCTGGATGTGGAAACATTTTTAAACCATCAGTTTTAAAAAATCACCAGCAATGCTAGAGAAAGGACTGAATTATGCTTCTATTCTCTCTATAAAAACTGACTTTACAAAATTGTTGTCATATGAAGAGAAAAATCAAAGACTATACTGACAATATGTAGGGAAATCAAAAGCACAGGGACGAAGGAAAAATAGATAAATTGGACTACACCAAAATTGAAACTTTTTGCTGCAAATGATACCTTCAAAAAAATGAAAAACAAACAAACAAACAAACAAACAAAAAAAACCAAAAAACAAAAACAAAAACAAAAAACCCAACCCACAGAATGGGAGAAAAAATTTGGAAGTTGTATATCTGATAAGGAACCTGTATTCAGAATATATAAAGAACTCTTGCAACTCAATACTAAAATAAAACAATGAGTAAAAGATTTGAATAGACATGTCTCCAAAGACGATGTATAAATGACTTAGAAAGATACTCAACATCATTAGCCATCAGGGAAATATAAATCAAAACAACAATGAGATACCACTCACCTATACCAGCATAGTTAGAATAAAAAAGACAGACAATGTGAAGTTCTGGGGAGGATGTGAAGACACTGAATCCTTATATGCTGCTGGTGAGAAAGTAAAATGATGCAGCTGCTATGGAAAACAGCGTGGCACTTTCTCCAAAAGTTAAATATAGTGTTATCATGTGACCCATTAATTCTATGCCTTGGTACATACCCGAGGGAAATGAAAAAAAAAAAAAAATGTACACAAAGACTTGTAGACGAATGTTTATAGCAGCATTATTCATTATAGCCCGGAAATGGAAGCAACCTTTCAACTAATGAAGGGATAAACAAAATGTGGTATTATCTATATAATGGAATATTACTTGGCAATAAAAAGGAATGAAGTGTGTTCCATTCATAAAACATTACAGTAAGTGAAAGAAGCCAGACCCTAAAGACCACGTATTGCATGATTCCATTTATATGAATATAAAATGTCTAGAATAGGCAAATCTGCAATACAGTAAGTAGGTTAGTGGCTGCCATGCGCTGAGGTGGGACATGACAACTAATGGATGCGGAGTTTCTTTTAGGGGAGGATGAAAATGTTCCAAAATTGGTGATGGTTGCACAACCCTGTAAGTATACTAAAAAGCACACAGTTGTACAGTTTTTAAATGGGTGAATTGTATAGTATGTGAATTATACCTCATTAAAGCTATTTTAAAAATGTAGAAAAATATATTAGACCTGTGTGTCTATACTCTAAAATTTATCTGTTGCCTTCTTAATATAGTCTAAACTTCACGGCTTGGCTTTAAAGTCCTTTTATTTATATGGAACTTTTTCCCCTTTCATGTATACATTTGTAAACCTTACACGTTATTCAAATGCCATAATTCATCAAACTGGATGTGTCTTCTCCCTCCAGATAGATATTCCTTCATCCCTTTCTTACAGCCTCTAGCATAGTCTGCCTGGTGTTGTATTTATTTCTGAATGTGTCAGATTATCTGCATCTGATGGAGAGCTCTGTAAGGCCAGGGAGAATGCTTGCTCATGTGAGCCTCTCAGAACACCTGACCCCTAATCTTCTCTGACTGGCACCTGATAAATTTTATCACTTGGTAGAATGAATGGATTGTGACATTATCAGAAGTGATCCAGAAATGACACTGTCTTTACCAACCCCTTTCACGAGGGTCTTTCAGGAACAGCAAGATGAAACGTATAATATAAAGACATTTTTGAAACTCTTAAAACTCTGTGCAGGGTATTATTACTATCTGTAACCCTGGTAACTGTTCACATTAGTGTCAATTAGCTTTTGGCGGCACTCTGAAGATGCCTTATCATCCACATTGGTTTGTCAGATGAGGTAATGCACTTTTTCTGGGTACAGTTGTCTTCGAAGGGATTGGCAGCATTTCATAGTTGTAAACAAAACTGTCTCCTACGCGGGACCATGACAAAGAGGGAATGGGATGCCAGAAGCTCTGTGAAAACACTTAAATCCGTTTCAGAGGAGGAATTGGGATCTGGAAAACAAATTAGTGTTCTGCTCCCTTCCTCGGCTCCTCTGCTAATGAAGGGGCCCCAGAGATTCCTTGTCTGGGGTGATAAGCCCCTGATATCTATTCAAGTTCAGTTTAAAGCTCATTTTCTCTACAGATCTTTGTTTAAACTAGAATTATTTAAGTAAATTTATCAAATTAAAAATATTTCAAACATCCAGAAAGGCAGAGAATGACATAACAAACAAACTCACACCACCCATGTTTAACAAATGCTAGCGTTTTGCCATATGTGCTTTGGATTTTTTTTTTTTTTTCAATGAAAAACATTTTGAAGACAGTTGAATGATTCCTTCCCTTCCCAATTCCTGTGGCCCTTCACTTTCCTCAGAAGTAACCGTTATCTTCTAGGAATTTTTAACTGATGAATCTTTCAGTCCAGCTTTGATGTCAATTATTAGCTCTTGAGACAGTTTTGTACTTCAAAACTGTGCATCTGACTTGTTTTATGGTGAGTCAAACCCATTCAATGGGAATCTTTCCCTGAGCAGGTTTAAATCAGCCTCTTCGTAAGGGCAGGCCTATAGATTCCCACGACAGTTACAGAGACACCCCCCTTCCACATTCCTAGAATTCTGGGAAAGAACGGGAAGAAGGCTGTGTGGTCTTTGAAATACAAAAGTTTGGTGACACGTAGGACACCTTCACATGGCAAATATTGTGCAGTTTAACAGACTATAAAAATATATATTGGCCAGGCACAGTGGCTCATGCTTGTAATCCCAGCACTTTGGGGGGGCCGAGGCTGGGGGATCACTTGAGTCCAGAAATTTAAGACCAGCCTGGGCAACATAGTGAGACCCCGTCTCTACAAAAAAAATAAGAAAAATTAGCTGGGCATGGTGGCAGGTGCCTGTAGCCCCAGCTACTTGGGAGGCTGAGGCAGGAGGATCGCTTGAGCCCATGAAATCCAGGTTACAGTGAGCTCTGATGGCATCGCTGTACTCCAGCCTGGGTGACAGAGTGAGACCCTGTCTCTAAAAAAAAAAACCATATCAAGCCAATTCAATAGCAGTTTTTGGGAAAATGTCAAGGTGCTACGTAGGGGAGAGAGGAAGATGAAATAACCTGTGTGGACACATGTATGTGTATATATGTACTCATACGTCATATGTGCATATGTACTTGCTTCATTCAAAAACAAATCTGAGGTGTCTCTTTAAAATACACGAGTGGAACAAGACAGAATGATGAGGTGAGGAAATGAAAGTTAAGGGAAAATGAGGATTAGAAAAATAAGTTCCATTCTAAGGTAAGGTCATCATGTGGAGTACATACCACCAGGCAAGAAGCTCTGGCTAGACTGGGTCATGAGCTTCTCAGCAGACAGTGGAAGACAATGAAGGGATCAGTCACACAATTTAGGGTCCCTAAGATAAAAGCAAACCAGTTGCCTCGGAAAGAATGGCTGTTCCTTGCACAGATGCCAGAGAGCCATTTCCCTGAGGATGTTGTCCTTGCTCTTGGTGGACAAGGAGGACATTCTAGCAAATGTGCCGGATGCTCTAGAGCAGTGTGTATTTGCAGGGAGCACAGCTGGGGGACAGAGGGGTTCCTGTGCATCAGGAATGTCTGGAATACCAAGGGTTATTTGTGCTGATAATGTTGTCAATGACGTTTTGATGGTCACTTTTATATGTCAACTTGACTGGGCCACGGGGTGCCCAGATATTTGGTCAAACATTGTTCTGGGCATGTTTGTGAACAAATTTCCTCTCTCATGTGGGTGCGCCTCCTCCAATTGGTTGAAGGCCTGAAGGGAATAAAAAGGCTGGCCGTCCCATGAGTAAGAGGGAACTGACTGCTTGATCTGGGACACAGGCTGTTTCCTGCTTTCAGACTCAAACTGAAACGTCAGCTCTTCCTGGGTCTCAAGGCTGCCAGCCTGCAGACTGGAGCTACACCATCGGCCCTTCTGGTTCTCAGGCTTCTGGACCTGGACTAGAACTATGGTGATAATCTCTCCTGGGTCCCCAGCTGGCCAGCAGCGGGGGACGGGGAGGTTGTCAACCTCCACAATCACATGAGCCAATTCCTTGTAATAAATCTCTTCCTCTTTCTATATACTTCCTATTACTTCTGTTTCCCCAGAGAACTCTGACTAATGCAGACATTCTATATGCAAAGAGATAGTGGGTCTTAGGTACTAATTGTCAAATTATTTTGTACTTGAAGAGGTAAATCTTTAGGTTCATGGGCTGATATCATTGAATAGGGGGAGGATTTTGTATTTCCTCATCCATTAACCTTAAGCATTCTTATGATAATAATAGTAGCATTTGTGGCATACCTCTAAGCATTTTACATATATTAGCTCACGTAAGCCGCATAGCCATATTCTAAGGGAACTGAGGCACTCAGGGGTTAGGGGTTCAAGGTCATGCAGCTAGGAAATGATGTAGTGTTTTCAGGGACCTTATCTGAATAAACCAGATCTTACCTCTTAGTGGTGAAAAGAGGGGAGGGCTGTGGATTGGAAGATAATTCAGATGTTGCCTTCGTTTATGCTCTGAGGCTTCTCTCTCTGAAAGGGGGAAGCCACAGGCACGTGTGCGGTGTCGGCTGTTTATGTGGCGAGTGCAGGTAGCAGCCGCAACCCAGGATGCTGGTGAGAGAGCCCAGGGGAAGGAGGGCGTCGCCGGCAGGACGCCTGGGACACCCCGCTGGGCGGGCTCTGTGGAGAGGTGACCTGCAGAGCAGCTGCCAACGAACCACTCATTTTCCCCACTGCTTGTAATTTACAAAGCACTTTCCTGGTGTCACACAGCTGGCGGGTATCAGCGCAGGGTTGGAAACCTAAGTTGTTTGACGCTAAGCTCTGATTTCCTCACTGTCTTGCCAGTTCCAACTGTACCCCAGGAATTGCTGTTGAGAGTCTGTCTAAATATCAGCAGGAAGCTGAGGAAGGAGAAAAGAAATGGGGCGACGAAGCACATGGGTGTTCTTGAAAAGCAAAAGTGGAAGAGAGAAGCTAGACTCGCTTCTCCCTGGTAGGAGTTGTTCTCACTGAATTTTTCCTTTTAGATGATTCTGACCCTTGATTCTGACCTCAGCGCAGCAAGAGTGAGCGTGACCCACGGAGCAATGGCCAGTGTCTCGCATGGTGGCAGGGTGGCCCGTGGTGGGTCTGGAGGGCTGTTCTCACGGCAATGAATGCGTCAATCTGTACTTAGCGAAGCTGTTGCCGAAGCTGAGGCTGGTCACCCTTCTGTCATCGTCCCTCCCCTGTCTCTGGAATCGCCTCCATCTGGAATCACCTCCTAACTCAGAATCAGCCAGGCTGGGTTGGGGGGAGTTTGCTCGTATTTCCGGTTGAGGGAGGTGGTGGGCTGATGACTTAGTCCTCCTACAAAGAGCGCAGCCGGGTCTAGCTGCAGCTTGGAGATGGCTCTCTGGGAATAATGGGCCCGGAATGGGAGGATCCTGGTGAACCACTTCCTGGTCCGTTGACACCTACTGACACCTCCCTTCCTGCCAGGTAAATACTGCTCAGACGCTCAGCTTCTGATTAAAACTACGTGATGGAACTTGTACTGAGGATGCGACTGATGGCCCGTGTCAGCTTGTTGGAGTTAAAAACTATATTTTAATTTGTTTAGCTCTCTGGGGAAATTATCTGAGCCTGCATGTGATAATCAACTTTCACATGAGCTTTCGCAAAACCTGAAATGATTCGAGCAACAAAATGAGATTTTTAATCTACATAAATACAGAAGTCATTTGCCTTTTTTTTTTTTCCTTTGTGAGAAGAGGAGAGATTAAAAAAATTTTAATTCATTCTTTCCCTTCTCCCCCAGGACACTACCATTAGCAGCTGTAGGAAGGTGATCACAGGAGTAGTACCTTGCCCAACATTTTCACACACATTTTCCCTTTTATTTTAAACTTTACACCAACTCTTGAGTTGGGGGTGGCGATGGCAAGTGTCACTCCCCCTTTTTATAGAAGACAGTGGGTGTCAGAGAGGTTATATGGTTTTCCAAGTTCATGTGGCTAAGAGGTTGCAGACTCAGTTCTAGAGCCCAGTTCTTTCAGCACCTGGCTCGAAGCTCCACCCCACCAGTTGCCTCATAGCAATAATAGTAGTAATAATGCAAACATTACTATAATAGTATTTGTAAGAGAACAGAACTCAAGGTAAGATGGATTTTGACTGTACCCCACCCGCATCAGCCAGGATAAGCTGGGTGAAGTTGTGGCTACACCAGATTGTCTATAGCTTAGCTTGTCTATGCTGAGTCCCCTGTGGGTCCAGGTGACTCTCCAGGGAAGTCACCCTCTGTATCTTTAAGCTGCATTGATCTCCTGCCCCCAACCCCAGCCTCCTGCCGTATCAGGGGGAGACTTCAGGCTGTGCCAAACTGGATGGAACTGGAGACCATTATCCTAAGTGAAGTATCTCAGAAATGGCAAAACAAATACCACATGTTCTCACTAATAAATGGGAGCAAAACGAGGGGTATGTATGGTCATACAGTGGTATAATAGACATTGAAAACTAAGAAAGGGAAAGGGTGTAGGGGTGAGGGATAAAAATCTACCTGTTGGGTACAATGTACACTGTTCTGGTGACAGGTATACTAAAAGCCCTAACTTTAGCATGATACAATTCATCCATGTAACAAAAAACACTTGTACCCCCTAAATGTATTGAAATACCACCCCCACCCCAAAATACCCATGTCACTGATCCCAAAGAAAGAATCCATACTGTCTGGAATTCCTTTGGAAGAACACCTCGGTGTTTAACAGATATTTAACAGATATAAACCATGCAGTCTATCCTAAGTGTCTGCACATTATCATCCAAAGATTGTGATTCCTAACTTACGGATGCCATTTTCCTGATTAAACGTTCAGTGATTCCCCTTGTCCGGAGGAAACAGTGAAAACTCTTTCACAGGACTAAGTGACACCTTCCTGATGTGGCCCCTGACACCTTCCCCAGTCCTCCTGCTGTAATCCGGGTTTGTGGAGCTCCTTTCAACCTTCCAGTTCTCACAGAGGAGCATTTCCCCTTTTTCTTTCTCTCTCTTTCTCCCTCTCTCTCTCTCACCCCTTTCTTCAGGCCTCAGTGAACAGCATCTTCCCGATGGGGCTAACCCCCTTCCTTTGTGCTCTGTCAGCCCCCTAATGACCTTTATCAGCTATAACCTAGTGGCCTGCTCACTTTTCTGAGTCCCCAACTGGATGGCAGACTCCTTGGGGTGAGGTGGCACAGACTGGCGGTGGCACTGGCCTTTATGAACTTGAACTCAGTATGGGGCTTAGCTAACACACAGAGGCAGGTGACATAAATGGATGGCTGTATGAATGGATACATGAGGCCCTTAGAGTTGGATGCTTGTAAGGATGAGGTGACAGGTCTCTTGGGCCTCACACTCGTCCCTGTTGGCTCTGCTGTAAACTACAGTCAGGGTGGTTATTCTCAAGCTTAGACCATGATTTCTCTTGCATTTTAGTGTTAATGCCCACCTGTAGAGCACCCTTAATTTGTCAGTTGCCTTATATCCCACCACGCTTCCTTAAAAGTGGAAGAGATGGCTTATATTTTAAGACATATTAAATCATTTTATATTTCTCTGGCAAGGTCTAAATTCAGATGATAATACATAATTAATGGTAAAATGCTATTAGGTGCCTGAATTATTGGCCTGTAATCCCCATTAGAGCTACTATGTAATGGGCACAGGGTTTCAGTGTGAGGTGATGGAATGTTCCGGTGATGGATGGTGGCGATGGCTGCGCAACAGTGTGAATGTCCTTAATGTCACTGAGCTGTACACTTAAAAATGGTTAAAATGGCAAATTTTGGCCGGGCGCGGTGGCTCACGCCTGTAATCCTAGCACTCTGGGAGGCCGAGGCGGGTGGATCGCTCAAGGTCAGGAGTTCGAGACCAGCCTGAGCAAGAGCGAGACCCCGTCTCTACTAAAAATAGAAAGAAATTATATGGACAACTAAAAAAATATATATAGAAAAATTAGCCGGGCATAGTGGCGCATGCCTGTAGTCCCAGCTACTCGGGAGGCTGAGGCAGGAGGATCGCTTGAGCCCAGGAATTTGAGGTTGCTGTGAGCTAGGCTGACGCCACGGCACTCACTCTAGCCTGGGCAACAAAGTGAGACTCTGTCTCAAAAAAAATAAATAAATAAATAAATAAAATGGCAAATTTTATGTATCAACATATTTTACCATGATAAAAATAGATTTCCGTTATAAAAATATCAGTAATTCCACAAATGCAAACAGAATACCAATTGGAATAGGTACTTAGAACGTGACTGCAGACTCTACAGTGTAGTGTGACCTAACTAGCCACAGTCTGCTTCATGTCACCAGGCCAGTATATCATTGCACTGCTGGGAAAATTGCTGAGACTGAGTTATGTTTTGGTTTCCAGACTTCTTAGTCAGGAAAATTATTCTCCAAATGAGACTAATTTTGGCTCAATAGAAAACTTCTCCCGCCTCTTTTCAAACCAAGATGAAAATCCAGCTCAGCGATTTCCAAATCTTCTGTGAACTAGACAGAATGTGCCTTAAAAAATAGTTCTGAACTATTTCCTGTCCCTGCATTTATAAAGTAACAGTCCATTCCCCACCCTCCCCCACCCCTGCCGCCTACCGCCAAGCTTAACATACCTAGACACACCTAAGCACCCAGCAGTGTCCTTGACGGGCTTGGATGGCCAATTGCTCTACATGGCTTTGATATCATTGCTGCATTTGATATAATACTTGAGTATGAATAAGAATGTGATTGCCGTGGGGCTTTTGACACATCAGAACTAGCTCAAGGACTCCCCCACTTCCCACCCCCCACCAGTCCCCTTCTAGAAAACAAGGTGGTTGGCATTTCCTTGTGTGTTTCCTTTAAGAGTCCAGGCGCCCGGGGAGTCCGCCCAGTGCAGGGGCTCCCGGAGCCCTGGTGATGGATGCCGTAATCAGAAGTGCACATTGGATATGTTACGCTGCGGTGATGTACGATTTCGACATTTCAGGGTCGATTTGGATTTCCTGTACTCCCTGGCTGGAATTGTGCTGCATTGTTGTTTTGTGCTTTACTGTGCAACGAGAGGAAAATAAATCCAGAAACCTGCTGAAAACATAGACATCCCGTATTCAATTCTGTATTATTAAAAGATCTTAAAAGCTAGGCCTTCATTCTCTTATCAGGAGAAGGAAGAAGTTGAGCTGAGGGTCCCTTGTTAGAAATGAGCTCTAGAGATGCTAAAATTCTAGCTAACAAATAGCAATATTAACGGGCCCAATATCCCTGGCATTTTTCTTGTCTGACAGGCCCAGAGGGCTCATTGGCGGTGGGTTTTCACGGGGGCTGTTGTATCCTCCCCGGGGTTGATTGATCTGTTTATTCTAAGCTGGAGGCCAGAGCTGGAAGGGAGGCCGTTTGTTTTGGGCACTGCTGAGAAAAACAGAGGAATCACCTAAATACCACCTTGGGGAACGAAGTAGCTTGAAAAGACACGGAATGGAGCCTGGGCATTTATTTGGAAAGAAGAGGAAAACCTGGAAGGCTGTAGCCAGCGGCTGAGTGATGAGCAAAAGTACACATCTCCTGGGTGCCTCCGGCCTGGCAGCCGAAGGAATTCGGTTTCTTTGACTGTTTGAGCGTAAGACCCCCCCCACCCCCACCCCACCAATTCCAGAAGCCGACTCCTCTCTGCATGTTTCTGCTCACCCTCCTCGAGCTCCCCCAGACCCTGGTGCTGAATTTAGGGGCCTGCTCAGGGGCAGGTGCTCTGCGCAGAAGAACAGGTCTAGGGTGCCTTGGATGTTACCTTTCTTGCCTGCAATTTGAAGATTTTCGGACCAGTAAAGACCCAAAACAAGAAAACTTTGCTAGAGTGGCCGCCGGGTTTTATCTTTCTGTCTTCAGTGGCCCTGAAAAATATGGGGCACGCATGGGGTTTTAACACTTTGAAGCGAGCTAATGTCTCTAAGATTGCGGGTCACACTCCACCTGATTTCCAGGTTAGAACGGCGCCAGGTCGCTCTCGTGAGGCACTCTCGTTTGGAAGCATAGACGAGGCGAGTCCGTTGTTTCTCGTCTTAGTTCAGATTGCCTCTGTTGCGGGGACTAGGAACTCTGAGAAGATCTAGGAGAGCCCTAAGTATATTAGGATTTAATGCTGGGTCAAATCAGCAAATATTAAGTACATACAAAAGACAGGTCCCTAGAAGGCAAATCAATTAGTCACTATCAACACTTGTCATTGGTTGGGGGAAAAAAGCAATACAGTAAATGACTGGCACGTGCATATGTGAATTCCACTTAGCCTCAGCAAGACAACAGGAAGAGAAGATTCTAGGAAGGGAGAATTCTGCCTTCACCAACCTGAGTGTCCCTCCGGGGCATGGCCAGGTACCTCCCTTGCTCCTCTAAGGGGCTTCTTTGCCCTGAGAAGTGTACAACTTGATAGAACTACTTGCCCTTCTTGCCCACTAGCGTCTGCTTGGCTCCTGATCTAGGTAATAGACCAGCGCTGGAATTGTCCCAGAGCTGAGCATTGTGATTTCTGGCCTTTCGAAGCGGGGACTTTGCTGTGACTCCTTAAGGTCGTAGGGCTGAGTTGGAAAGCAGCAACGATGAGTTTTGGAGACTCCAGCATATGCATTAGAGCTCCAGGGTAAAAGATTGTCCTGAAAACTTTGTAAACCGTACATAACTTAATTCCCCTGCCTGCTGTGTGTCTGTCATCCCCGAGTTTTCACGGGGCCAGATTAGGTCAACATGGGCTAATGAGACAAGATCTAACAAAACAAAGTAAAGAGTTTCTCAATAGCAGGCGAAACTTTTACTATTTGAAATCAGCCTGAACCAAGGCTGACCAGGAAAACAACCACAACAAAAAAATCTATTGCGTTTTACTCCTAGAAAGAAGGAAACTTTTGTAAACAGGGAGAATACAGGGATGTTTCCATCATGGTTCTTTTGGGGATTTATATCAACTGTTATGTGTTTTTTTCCCCTGGTTAAGAAGTATCTTCAACTTAGAGGAAAAAGCTACGATTCATGAAGCATCATGCACTGGAAGAAAGAGCTTGGAGGTGTAGGTGGGTGGGGGGAAACAGTATAAAATTGAGTCTACAGGAATTCTTTTTTTTTTTTTTTTTTTTTGTTGAGACAGCGTCTCACTTTGTTGCCAAGGCTAGAGTGAGTGCCGTGGCGTCAGCTTAGCTCACAGCAACCTCAGACTCCTGGGCTTAAGCGATCCTACTGCCTCAGCCTCCCGAGTAACTGGGACTACAGGCATGCGCCACTATGCCCGGCTAATTTTTTCTATATAGATTTTTAGTTGTCCATATAATGTCTTTCTATTTTTTTAGTAGAGACGGGGTCTCGCTCAGGCTGGTCTCGAACTCCTGACCTTGAGCAATCCACCCGCCTCGGCCTCCCAGAGTGCTAGGATTACAGGCGTGAGCCACCGCGCCCGGCCTACAGGAATTCTTTTATACAGAAAATGCATTCCCATGCCAAGAGGTTCAAGAAGAGGATGAAGCTTTACTTTTGAGTGATATGGAGTTAGAAGATCTGGCAGAACCACACTGTTGTTTGTGAAAGAGAAGATCTCTGTAAAGGTCTTGACGTAGGCCATTGAGGGGGTGAGGGTGGGAGGCCAGCAGAGCTAAAGGTGGGGGCTGGCTCTGTGGACTGCAAGGGCCCTTAGCTGGAGGGGGGCAAACCCGCATATCTTTGGATGCCTAGGGTTTGGGTGTAATCACTCTGCTGCTTACGGAAGTAGACCCAAGAGATGGAACTCAGTGGGGCCCTGGGTATTCTTTACCTGTAAGTTGCAACTCCCAGGGTGTAAACAACAGAAAGCAAAACACAAGCTGAACGAATATCCACTATATAATAACGTGTCCTGATCCAGTTCACTGATTTACGCAAACTTCCAAGGCCTCCATTCTCGTGCGTTCATCTGCTGGACTTTCGACTTTGGGACTTTTCACAGCTGTCATCATTTAGCGTAAATAACAGCCTGCTGGAGAGTGGGTGACAGTGTGGCATTTTGCTACTTCTTGCTCAGCATTCCTCACGAAGTCTCCTGCCACTGGCGGTGTGCCAGGCCTGACAAGCAGCCGTGAAAACGACTTGTCATAAAGTGATTTTTAAAAATGATCGTTGAGGTTACTTCATTATTGCATCTTTCGTGCTTGGCAAAATGATTACCACACTAAATGGTTTTTTAAATTAAAGTCAAACATTGATAAAAATGTTTTCCTGTATCTGGATTATAGAATATTCAGCGATCCCGGGGCTTTGTCTTCCTGTGTGTGTGACTCTCACACAATCTCTGTTCTCCCTGGAAAAATGTCTCCACAAATTACCGGGGACGAACCCTGTTTAGAATTGCAGGTCATTTTCCAGGGATGTTTTATGACAATAACTTTAATGCTGTAACTCACTACTTAACGGAGTCTCTGGTCCATTTCTGAAGTCCAGCTGGAGAAGAAACGGTTGTATGTGAAAATGCAACCCTGTGCCTTGGAGAACACGTGAATGGAAGCATTTGGAGGATAAGATTTCTGAGTCCGTGTTTTTCTGTTGTCGCTTAGGTGTGGATTCCTCAAGTGGGAACGATTTGGGAGCCTGAAGACATAGGCTCATTTAGAAAATATATGTTTCTACCAATCTATAAGGATACTTCATAAGAATGAAAGGACATTGTGTTTTTAAAAATCATCGTAAATTAAATTTATTTAGGATGTTACTGTTCACAAAGTGCATTTACGTACATTATTTTATTTGGCCATTACGACGGTCGTCCCTGAGGGGTCAGCCAGCTGTTGTTGTTCTGATTCGTTCCAGATGAGAGACTGGAGGCTCACAGTAGCAATGTGATGTGCGTGCTGCCGCAGGCAGGCTGGAACCCCAAACCTCTGAGTCCTGGTCCAGAGCTACTGCCTCAACATCCCTTTAGCATATTTTTTTTAAACTAATAGACTTTTTTTAAAAAAAAGGAATTTTAGGCTTATAGAAAAAAAAAGTGAATGAAAAGTGCGAAGAGTTCCATGTGCCTCTTCTTCTCTTCAATTTCCCCTATTATTAACATCTTGCATTAGTGGGATTCATTTGTTACATCTGAAGAGCCAATATCGATACATTGTTATTCCCTAAAGTCCAGAGTTTACAGTAAGATTCACTCTTTGTGTTGTACATTCTATGAGTTTGGACAAATGAATAATGACATGTGTCCACCGTTACAGGATCATACATAGTAGTCTCACTGCCTCAAACATCCGTGGTCTACTTAGGCGTCCTTCCCGCCATCCACCGTAACCCCTGGCAACCACTGAACTTCTTACTCTCTCTGTAGTTTTGCCTTTTCTGGAATAATGCATAGTTTAATCATATACTGTGCCTCTACTTCTACCATTTTAAACCATAGTACTTTTCCTTCATTGGTTATGTCAATAATAACAACAAAAATTCACTAAGTTTGTTTCTACTTGAATTAAAATTTCTTCATGAAGATACATATGTAAAGAAAAGAAGTCTCTGCTTTGCCACCATCTCCTGTGCCTGGTCTTATGATTGGTTAGAATGTGGTCAACAGAGTCACCTCCTGGGAGGATGTCCCTGCCTAATATAACAGACCTGACTGTTGACACATACCATTTTGTCTCTCTGAGGAAAATTAGCAAAACTCTTTCCAGTTCCAATGTAGCCTAACCGTGATAGTCTCTTGTAAACTATGAATGTCAGGAGAGAATTTTGTCTGTTGAGATTGAGAAAACTGAGCTTTGAAAGAGGAAACAGCTTGCCCAAGTAAAGACCGTTAGGAGAACAGAAGCTAATAGCCAAGGCTTCCTTATTCTCGTTTGAGATGCTGTTGACCTTAGCAATGATTGGCTGGTGAATCCAAAAGAGAGAGCTGGGAAGGACAGGGCGGGCCAGTTAGCTCAGCGATGCAGCACGGAAGCCCTGAGTACTGTGGCCAAGGCCATGGATTTGATCTGCATGCAAAGTAGTGTTACCATGGAACTCACTTTAAACTCCTGGAAGCTGCTAGGGCCCACGTGGGCACCACGGGATTATATGGGGAACCAAGAAAATAAGTTTAGATTTCATCTCCCTCTCACCTCAAATCTAGGTATAAAACAGCTCAAACCACATGTCCTACCAGGGACAGATCAACACATGATTATTTTTGTGCTTGAAAGAATTGAATACTTAGCATTGGTTGATAGAAGAGACTACATTCTGAAGTCAGCATTGTAATGGACAGAGGAACAAAGCATGCATCTAGTAACTGATGTGATTTCGCGACCGATTACCCATTTGCGTGGCATATTTAATGATCTTGTTTTCTGCTGTTTGCGTGGTGGTGGTTTATAGTTATTAGAGATGCCCAGAGTGACAGAAAGATGAAGGATCATAAACGTTTCAAAACACTTCTTGCTTTTTGGCAAGGGCAGAGTACCTTGTGAAAAAGATAACCAGGGATTCATTGATGGCTAATGCTCACTCTTCCAGTGCTGATCTAATAAAATATGGGTGTTTTTAACCTTGTCAGTTAGGTGGCAGCACAGTCTAGGTAGAAAACAGCTCTAGCTTGTGGGTAAAATTTTTCCAACTTGCTCCTGAGTCTCTTATTGACATTCTATTTGGGTGACCCTGGGTAAGTCACTTGATTTCTTTTGATCTCCCTTGCCATGTGCATGAAAGGTGGGCAATGGTAGTGATATGTGGGTTTGACTTACGGCAAATGGAGTAATACGCACTAAGTTTTGTGCTGTCAGTAGACAACTTCAAGTGTGTTTCTAGACTAAAAGCATTATATACCGCTAATATTTATTTTATTTGTATGATATATATTGATATCTCTATGTATCTATTCATGTTCATTACAAGTATGGATGTGTATATATATGTGGATATGTGTGTGTATACATACACCTATGTATTTTGTGTTTTATAGTTTCACAAAGCTGTTTTGCAGACATGACCTCATTTGATCCTCCCAGCAATCTCTCAGAAGGGGGACTTTCTTGCATTCATTTTATACATGTGGTTGAGAGAGGTTATGGTTCCTGAAACTTGATACAATTACCAAGTTTCTGAACTACAGGGAAAAGAACTTCATTGTAGACAAAGGTCACAATTTCAAGTGCTTTTGTAACCAAATTGTGAACAAGTTTGCAAAAATTGGCAAGAAATTCGTTGAACAAAATCAACATCAGCCTTTTGAGAGAGGTCTCTCTTGATGGAAAGGCTGAGCAGTTATCTTTTACGGAACCACAGATTTGCATGTTGGATTGGATTTCTGGGGAAGGTTCTGCTCAGGAGAGTGTCTTTCAATCAACCTGAAAATGCTGCTTCAATTTGTTTGTTAAGCAAGATTCTAAAAGGCCCCACTCTCAAAGGTACCACCTGTTCATGTAGTCGTTAATTTGTTAATTGACTTTTCCATCTGTTTATTCAACCATTCACTCCAAAGCGTTTACCGAGCTCCTACTGTGTGCCCTTAAGGAGTGTCCAGCTGTAGGGAACACGGAGGGGAAGCAGATAGTGGAGCTGGACTGGAGTTGGTGTGGGTTCTGCACAGTTTGGGCTGAGCAGAAAATACATTTTTTACTCGGGATAGACCCCATATGGTGGACAGAGTTGCTAGAAAAAGAGTAAAATCAGAATATGTCCCTTAGGGCATCTGATCTTCAAGACAGAGAATCCTTTTCCTGTGGAGCTTTTGGGGTGTACTACTTGGAGGGGAAAGAGAATTCTTTCAGCAGAAGCAATAAATAGTGTTGGTGTTTCATACAAAATTCACACAGTCATCGAAAGTGTCTCTGAGTGGGGCTGGGTATCTCTGCAGAATGCGAAATTCTCTGTACTGCAAGATTGGAGAGGCTGTGGAGAAGAGAATGAAGCTGAGTGCTTTTGATTGGGATTTATTCTTTTTCCTCTATTGCTGTTTCTTCTTAGCTTAGTGCCCGGGTCACTTGTCATCTTCCTTCCCTTAAGACATTTCCCACTTTTGTGCAGTGCACTGCCTTTAGAGTGTCCACTGGCTCCTGAGAGCCTGACCACAGGGCCAGGCATGAAACTCAGCCGTCCCTCAGCCACGTGCCTGCTGTGATTGTGCGGGCTTGTTAACAGAACAGGACTATCCAAGGTTTACGCTGTCCCTAAAGGAAACAGATATCCACCGCTCACCCCCTTATACCATACCCAGAGTGGAACGAGTCATTTCCCCATGTGTGGACCCGTACTGATTTTGACATACATTGAGTTCAACCATATGAAATTGTCGGTGTTCACCATTTTGACCCACAAAAAATGGCAGTTTCATGTAGTTCAACGTATTCTATATGACATTCAAACTGTTCATGTATGGTTCTGCATACAGTGGAATGGGATCTTCTCATTGTTTATCTCTGCATCCATATCATTCAGTATACGGTACCTGACACATAGATGTTTAATAAAAATACACATTAAGAGTAGGAAAGAGGCTAAAAGTTCTTCCCGTAAAATGTTTGATTGGGTCAGTTATCCAACTAACTAAAAACTGCATTTTAGAAAAAGATCAGAATCACATAAGTGAATCACATTCGCCTGCAAATTTATACATTATACATGTACTTTAAAATATAGCCATAAGATGGAGAAGTTTTCTGAAGCATTTATATTTTAAAATACTTGGTTAGAGGTCCTTTCTTATGACAAAATCATGAGTTTTATTCAAGTCATTCCAACTTTGGGGTAAGATCCTAAAGTCTCTTGGAGGGTAAGTTATAGTTTTCACTAGGAGCTGGTTCATTTGTTGATGAGAACTTAAAACCAAGCCTGTTCCACGGAATGCCACTTTGCCTTCCACGAATGTGTAAAGGCGGACTTAAGAATCCATTCCATACAGCCTTCTGTTTGTAGGAAAATGCGCTCCCGTTCAATCCAGGGCATATTTGGGCAGTCTTCTATGCGTCAGGTAGAGTGTGCGTGGGATGTGGGCTGTGGGCTGTGGTGGAGATTTTCCAAGCAGAGCGATGTTGCAGGCTTGACCATCGCCTCCTGCTACACGTGGGCTCCTTGGAAACCACTGTTTTCTCTTGCTGCTCCCTCGATTATTGTTAAGTGGAGAGAAAACGGAGAAGATTGTTCTGTGAAAGCAACGACATGGTCAAACTGATGTGATGCACAGATGAGCAGGAACACAGACCACCTCTCCCCCCACTCAGAAGAGTGGTGTGCCACAAAAAGATTTGAGTGCGATTTTCCTAAAAAAGTATGTTCTTTTCAGCGCACATTTAGCACCGTTGCGGTCAACCTAACTGATGTTTTCCAAATGTAAACACAAGGCCATCAAAGCAGCACCAGTTTGTATCCTGTTTTGCTTGTCACAGAGGTGTTCTATTTAGAAAGAAAACAAGCTGTTGGAATATTCCAACAGAAATGTCATTAGCGTGGTTTAGCGGGCGGGTTATTTAGGGTTACTCAGCAAAGAAACGGCGTTTCTGGACGGCGGTACATTTGTTCAGCATCTCACCAACGCAGTGAAGTGGCCTTTATCTCTTCCCACCCAGGTAGTTACCTCGGCCTCAGCCCAGGGATTTAAATGCCAACCGCTGTCCGATTTACTCCAGAGCATCCAAGCACGGGTTCTGGGCCATTTTCTTTTTCAAAATCTGTGGCCTCATAATGCACAGAAATGTTGACTTTTACGAAGAGGCCAAGAGAAGTCCGAACATATGCCAAGGCTTTGGTTGTGGGCTCGGCACAGGGACCGGCAGCTAGTGAGGACAGAGGGCAGTCCAGCCTCCATGGCACATGCTTCTCACAGTGTTGAATTCAGGAGGACAATCTTTTAGCTGCCACAGATTTAGCAAACATTATTCTGCTCCTGAGAATGGTGCTCATGATTTGAAAAATCCATGCATTAACATTAATCCATAACTGGGAAATATCATAGAACTGGAAGGTGATCTCGAGATCGTCTGGCCAGGCTTAATTCCTCCTTTTTCAGATCAAGGATCAGGCCCCAGGAGAGCAAGGGATTAACGGGGATCCTTCTCCTGGCCTTCACGTTCCCCTCTCAGTCCGCTCTTTCTTATCTCCTACAGTTTGCCTTCACTTCTTTCTTTTCCCACTCCTTACAGTCTGAAGAAGTGAAAAAAATTGTTACGGGCTTAGCAAGGTTACGTTTTCTTCCTTCATTGTGTCCCGCTCATGCCCTATGTCATATGAAACACATCGGACGGTTTGAATCAAAAAGCCTTTCTTTACATAGTGGTATCGTTTTAGATGATCAGAGCATGCAGATTAAATGTAAGCAAGCCTTAGTTATTACATTTCACTATCGCATAGGTTGTTTCAGTTTTTCCTTCCTTCCTTGTTTTCCTCCCTTGCATTTTGGTCTCTCCCCAACCTTTAGTTATGAGACATCTCTAGCAGTCGGTCTGCCTGAGGCTACAGCAGGGGTTATAGCGTGAGTCCCGACTCCCCTGATAACTGTGTGCTCAGAGAGGATCTCACTGTTTGCATGATTATGACAATTCCCGTGTTTTAAATGCTTTCAGTATGCCAGGCACTGCATGGTTCTGCCTCCCCAGGATCTCAGAGGGCTCTGTGGCCCTGGGAAGAGTTGAGCACCCCTGGGGAGTCAAAACACCAACCTGTTTTTAGCTACTTTTTTCCTACTAAATGTATTTTCCAGAGCCTTAAGACAGTAGATCAATGGGAAAAAAAGAGAATTTACATTTTTATGAAGGTAATGTTTTCAGTAGTAAAATTGGCTTTATCAGACCTCAAGAACCTATGACTTTGAGAAAACAATAATGGTCTAATCTGGGATGGAAGGAATGTCTTTATCCTAGACATGCCAATCAACACTCAACCAAGTTGAAGGGAAGAGAGGTGCAGGCGCTGTCTGGGCCCTGTCAGGACAGTGACAGGTGGGGGTGGGCAGGGGGTCCCCGAGTGAGCAGTTCTGCTGAAGGGCTGTGTTTAGTTAAGGAGGGCGCAGGGCAGAGGCCCAGGCTCGGGGGAGGCAGGAAACTCAGGTTCACTCACTCCTGTGCCATTTGGAGCATGTTACAATCATTTATTTTTTGGTGATCTTAGGTCTAACATTTGTAAAAATAGGGATTATGCTAGGGCTATGCATTCCTTGTAGCCCTCAATCTGTTTCTTTCTTTCTGTTTGTTCTTATTCATAAACATATATCTCTAACATAGGCCAAGATAATGAAAGACTTTAGGAGTTGTAATTTTATTTTGTACGATTTTATTTTTGGGGTACCTCATCTTAATTTTACTTCTGAGTTACCTGGATATGTCAAGCGTAGAGCTAGATTGAGCGCCTGTGTATAAGCCGTAAGCGTTGCCTGCCTTAATCCACACTGTGTCCGTGTGTGGTTTGCATAATTCCCAGAGCTGCCGGCTGCACCTTGACCACCCTCTGACACTTGGCTTCTTCTGGCAAAGACCGGGGGGTGCGCTGATGCCCCTAACTGGTTTAGAAAGGCCTGGCGCCCATGGGCATGAACGAGCAGGCCATTCACTTCGGCACTGTCATCATTCTCCTGGTTGCAGTGCCTGCTGGCCACACTGGCAGGGCCTTTCCCGTTACAAGGAGGGACACTGGGGTTTCAGGCAACTCCAGCCGTCTCTCATCAGGAACTCGAGAAGACGGGCAGGAGAGCAGCGACCAGGAACCAGCCAGGATGGCTCCTTCGTCCTTGTATTGACAACTGCGTCTCTATTGCCGCTCTTTGTGTCCACGCACCTGTGATGCATTGTGTGTTCTTATTAGTATATTATAATCTATTAGAGAGTGATTTTCTCTAACTCTCTGTCATTTTGTAGTTCTGTGTAAAAGGCACTAAATTGTGGCTTAAAAGGAGGGGGCATCTGGATATTGCTGGAAAATGCCAGCTGAATTCACAGGCTCTCAGAGTGGCTGTACGTTTAAGAAGCGTCAGCCATTTCTGTGATTTTCCCTTTTCTGGAGCTGGGGCAGGAGAGGAGGTGGCCACTAGTCCCTGGAGAACATTCCCACCCCCACATTATCTCGTTCAGTCTGAACCACAGACGGATGAGGCAGGTGGCCTAACACTCCGTGGGTGGAAGGAAGGGGCATGTCCAGCCCTTGTCCTGGCTGAATGGCTGGGGGCCACTTTTACCCATCGTCAATTTCCCTTCTCCGGCCACCGCCCCTCTCAGGCTCGACTCTTTCCGTCACTAGATGGTATCATGGTAGACACTAACTACACGGTTAGATAAACAATGGAGTGACATGTATCCAATCGGTAATGCCATCAAAGGATGTTAATTAGAGGAGCCTGAGTTTTCTGAGTGGACACAGTCCGCTGGCTGGTCCTGAGGCTCCATGTAGAACAGCCACCTCCTAGAGCACAGGCCCACGGGGGGGTTGGGTAGGGGGTGGAGGGGCGCCATCGTCTCAGAGCACAGGGGAGCTGCTGAGCCTGTGGGCCAAGGCCCCGCCGGTGGGGTGGGGATGAGCAGTAGCTTCATGTTAGGGATCCCAGGCAGACGGCCTGGGCAGCACGTGGCGGGCAGGCGGGGCGGGAGTGGGCCTGGCAGAAGAGGTCTGACTTAGTCACTCGTTCTCTTAATGATTTCAAATTAAGTGATTAAAAAAAAGACACACTCCTCCATGAGGTGGGAGCAACCGCAGCAAAGACAGAGAAAAACTCGTGCAAGAAACAGGAGGGATTAGAGACTCCGGAGAAGCGGGCTAGAAAATGCACACGGCCAGACTCCAAACCCTGATCCCGAAATGCTGACGTCCAGGAGGGAGAGGTGTCAGAGCGGGAACGTGGCAGTGACTCGGGTGTGGCGGGAGCGTGCGACATGACATAGACTTGGAAAGGGCCGGGGCGATTTGGGGTGACAGAGTGGAGCGGAGCCTGCTGTGCTGAAGAGGGCTCTGGTTGTCCGTGAGATTTTTAGATCAACAACTGCATATAGGTGATAAATAGATGGGTAGATAGCCACTGTATAATAGTAACTGTGTACTATTATTATATAATGTGTAGTAATAAAATAAGGCATGCAGTGTGATAGTTTGTACATTTTTATATATGTAGAAAATGCAGGGGTTTCTTAAACGAGATTTCGTGTTTGGTCCAAAGTCCACGTTAGGAAATGCGGTAAGTATATGATTATGGGCTGAGTTAAGCTCCTGCAGAATCTTCTTCCAAGGCCATTTGCGTACTGCTGGTTTGTGAACCTTTCTTTGAACTGTTGCAAATTCCTTCAGGCAGATGACTGAAAATGACATAACCCCACTGGTCTCCCAGGGGGCAGGTTGAGAGGTGGGTGTAACATTTCAGGTCCGAGCAGGGGTTCTCGCTATTCCTGAGTATTCACTCTGCAAATCTGAGTTTGCAGTTTGAAATACGTTCTTTCACGAGCCTCTCAATGTCAGAAGTAAACGCTTCCTTTTGGTTTTTATTTTCCCCTAGCAGATTCTTTAGGGAAGGAGCTTTTTGTCTGGTCTAACCTTCTTCCCCTCCTCCACCTTTCTCCTGCCTTTGCCCCTGCACAGGCCCACCCCCACCCCCACCGCCAGCATGACGTTAATCGTCTCCTAGAAGCCACGGCCCAGCTGAGCTTCACGCAGGGTGACTGGGTCCCTTGCGAATGTCGTGCTTAGCACAGGACAGCAAGGAGTCCTGGCTGGTTTGCTAGCCTTCAGCACTGGGACTTGGCTTCTGTTCATGGCTTATGATTTTCCATTCTTTGAGAGGGTATCTGTGGCTCCTGTTTCATCTCGTTGCCTCTCCTCTGCGCAGGGGCTGGCTTTGTTGGCCGATGGCAGGGATGAGAGGCAGGTTCGGAAGGAGAGAGGACTGCGCAGGGACATCTCCCAGGGGGACGGCTGTGTGTTTTCAATGTGGGTCTCTCCAAACCAAATCCAGCAGAACGAGGGCAAAATACGGACTAGGGGTGCCAACATGAGGCCGTCATGGTGGTACAAAGGATTTACTGGGCAGCAATAATCAGGGAACTGGTGGAAAATAAGAAAGCAGCGTCAGCACTCAAGAGAAAAGCAGGACAGAGACACCGTGGCTGAATTCGTACAATATTGGAGCTCCCAGTGGGTGTTTGCACACCCGCGGTCTCACGCCCATGTTCACAGCGGCGTTAGGCATGACAGCCAAAAGGTAGAAACAGCACAAATGTTTATCACCCCCGAAAGGATAAAAATGTGATGCAGACATACAATGGAATATTTTCAGCCTTAAAAAGGAATGAAATTATGACCCATGCTACAGTATGGCTAAATCTTCAAGACGCTATGCTAAATAAAATAAGCCAGTCACAAAAGCACAAATACTGTGTGATTCTACTTATGCGAGGTACCTAGAGTGGTCAGATGCATAGACAGAAAAGCAGAACGGTGGTTACCAAGGGCTGGGGAGGCGGGGAGGGGCAGTCAGTGTTTAATGGCTACAGAGTTTCAGTCTGGGAAGATGAGCGTTCCCAGAGATGGATGGTGGTGGTTTTGCACAATGTGAATGTGCTTCATGCCACAGAACTGTACACTTAAAAATGATTAAATGGAAAATTGTATGGTATATTTTACCCCTGCCCTGCACACATACTTCATTGGAACTCTCCATGTTCTATCTTTTTTTTGAGACAGGGTCTCACTCTGTCACCCTGGGTAGAGTGCAGTGGTGTCAGCATAGCTCACTGCAATCTCAGACTCCCAGGCTCTAGTGATCCTCCTGCCTCAGCCTCCCATGTAGCTGGGACTACAGGAGCCTGCCACTGCGTCCAGCTAATTTTTTTATTTTTAGTAGAAATGGGGTCTCGCTTTTGCTCAGCCTGGTCTCAAACTCCTGAGCTCAAGCGATCCTACCACCTCGGCCTCCCAGAGTGTTAGCATTACAGGCGTGAGCCACCGCGCCCGGCCTCCATGTTCTATCTTTAGATCCTTAACCTTTAACCTCTCCCGATCCCTAACTTAAATATCTCCTCTATGAGTTGGGGTGGGATAGGGTGGGGAATTTATTTGGGGGCTTACAAGGAAGCAGAAAGTTCAGCTCAGTCGTCTGTTACCCACACAGTCAGGCACAGGAAACAACGTGTGTGGGAGGCAGCCATGGCCTCACTCTGTTTTTATTTTGCAGAGGAAGTGGCGGTGACTCCCGTTCGCATCTCGCAGGCTACGAGGCAGCTGTAAAATCCACACCGACATATTTCAAGCAGTCTCCTAGCTGCCTCCTCGCTTAATTTGTGTTTTGCTCATTCCTAATACCCAGGAATGTTATTAAAATGTTCTTTCCTGTGCTTAACTAATGCCGTGCAGTCCTTGCAGCCTGGTTGATTAACGGCAAGGTAATTGCCCTTCATGTCGCTGCCTTCAAAACAGTGCCACCTGGGCCTTTACTGCCCTCCAAGCAGATGTCTTCTGCAAAGAGTGAAATTTCAATCAGTTAGTGCCTCCTCATGCAACACGTAGGTGAGAAGCCATGGGGGTGCACAGGAAGGATGCAGGACAAGCTGCCCTGCGGGAGTCTGCAGAGGGGTGACCTCAGGCTGGGGTCAGGCCGGCTCGCTGGGAGATGTGCAGGGAAGGATCTTCTTCTGGAGAGGAATATGGTTGCCAGGCAGGCAAAGGACCAGAAACATGAGTTTGCACTACCGTGTGTGTCTGTTAGTCTGTTCGCTACTCATGGTGACATTTTTTGAGTATTTGCTCTGTGTCTACTTCTGCTGAGTACTTTCCATAATTACTCTCCTGTCAGCCTCATGCTGACCCTGTGTGGGTATTACCGCCGTTTCATTTTTACAGAGGAGGAAAACCAGGTGCAAAGAGGGCAGGTCACTGGACCAAGTCCAGACGTGTATTAGGTGTCAGAGCTGGGATTTGATCCCAGACTTCATGTCTCTACGGCTGGTAAGAATTGGACCCTCATCTCCCGTTCCCAGCTTGTCGCACCAGGCCTGTGATTTCAGTTATCTTAAGAAAGAAGACAGCTAACCCAGAGCCAATGGAGTGTCTCTGCCTTGCTTTTGCCCTGCTCGCTTCTGGGGACCTCAGACTGTCATCTGATCTCTGGATTCTGCTGCCCAGCGGCCCTTCTGCGCTAACCGTGAAGGCATAATTTGGGGATCCCAGATCAGCCTCGCTATCTGGAGCAAGGCTAGGGTGACGGACCCTCTTGGTACTTCTCTCGATCCAATCCCAATCTTGGATTGTCACTTCCCCTTTATGGCTTTGCCTTGTGCCGGCCCCCCCCACTCCCATCCCTGGCATCCCTGTTTCTGGTTTGCATGAGACACACACACACACACACACACCACACACACACACACACACACACACACTCACTCCAGGATCAAACATGACAAACGAAGAGGTTGGTTTTCTTAGCCCAAGGATCAGCATCTTTGGAATGGATGAGGTGGAAGAATCTAGAGGAGTCTGGACCGTGAGTCGGAAAGTGAGCTGGAGTGGAACCCCCTGCCCTCCGATGCCTGAAGGGAAAGAAGAGTCCGACATAGTGACCGCTGTCCCACTCTGTGTGGCTCTTGGGCTTTATGCCGCCCAGATGTTCTCTAGGGACGCACCGTCCACTGTTCCCGGAAAGAAGGGAGAGGAAGGAGACAGGAGTGGCTGAGCCCTCTTTAGAAGAAGGACCGCCCGAGGGACCAGAGAGATCGGTGTGTCGTGTTGAGGGCGCAGTGCAAGACAGAGCGTCACAGCTGTCGTGCGCGCACGTGGTCAAGGCTGGAGAGGCCCTGGCCTGCTCTGGGGACGGGGTGCGGTTTTGCCGTCTTCACAGACGTGGACCGACGGCCAGATGAGGGGCGGGGAACGGTGCTCTCCGTGACAATGATTCGCTGCTGTGGCGTCCACGCAGCCGCAGCTCCGCGAGCACTGGCTCTGGGGGGGCCCCGAAAGGTCCTTGGGGTCTGGTCGTTTCCTGTTTTTTCCTGTCCACCTCCTGCATCGACGTGCTTTTTGGCTTTCCTCGCCTGACTGCTGCTGATTGATACCCCACGAGTTCTTTTCTTTTCCCGAAGCGCTCAGGGTCTGCAAATGCAGCTTCATTAAGCTGGAAAGACTGGCGCTTTGCTAATGAGTCCATTTTAAATGAAACTGAAACCCAGGCTAGGATTTTTGGTTCACCTCCCAGATCACAGGAATTTATTGCCTCATTAACAGTTGAATAAGCAGTTTTAAATGATCCAAGAACAAGCTGACCACTTGCAATCCCGGCTAGTCGGCCAGGCCTCCTGTTTTTTTTGGGGGGGGGGGGGTTGTGACTTACCTTTGCTTCCATGGGGGCCCAGGGGGAGGAAAGGAGGCAGGAAGTGAGAGGCAAAGAGAAAACTGGAGTGAGTGAGCATCGTGTGTGTGTGTGTGTGTGTGTGTGTGACTGAGCCTTGTGAACAGCTATGTGTGTTTAGTCATTTAGAGCCATTCCTACTTTAGAGCAAAGATGATTTGTAGATTTGAATTGTCTGTCTTCTGCTGTAATGTAAGCCCCTCGATGTCTGCTTTTGTTTGTGTATGTTTGTTTTGGTTTTCTAATCTTTTGTTCACTGATGTGTTCCAAGTACTTAGAACAGTGACTGGCAGATAGGAATTTAATAAATATTTATTGAATGAATGAATAAATGACTGTGTGTGTGTGTGTGTGTGTGTGTATACGTAGCTGCATGTCTACACACAGAGTACTATCTCACCCATAAAGCCATTCGTCTAACAACCTTTAATATGTAAAATACATGAGGAATTAGAACATAGTCCAAAAGGCCACAGAGTGGAAGCATAAAGGTGACAAAATTCAGTTATGTTTCTTTAAGAGAAACTTATCATCCTTCATAGCTAGGTCTACCATAGATATTGTTCTTGTCCTGAGCAGCTCAGAAAAGGCAAATTAAAGATAGAGACAATCACAAAGACAAAACCAACAAGGTGACAGCTAACAGCTTGACAGGAAGAGAGAGGACAAAAAGCAGACACAAATACTCTAAGAATAGCTGCCTGGAACCACTTGATTTAGGGCAAACAGCATTTTACACTTTACTGTGCATTTGGAAATTATGTAGCGCACGGTACAAAGTTAATTCACAGTCATAGTGGACACCGAATTGTCAAAAGCTTAAATGATGTCTCATGACTTTATAAGAAGATGAGATCACCTCTAATTCTTTGGGAGGATTCCTTCGAAATGGTTTAAATGTTTCTTAAAGAGTACATGCTTTCATTATATACACCAGGAGGCAGAAAATTATGGCCTGCAGGCCAAATCTAGCCTGCTGCTTGTTTTTATAAATAAAGTTTTATTGGAAACAGCCATGCTCGTTCATTGACATATTGCCTGTGGCAACTTTCATCTTCCTCCCAGCAGAGATGAGTAGTTGTGACAGAAACCATATGGCCTGCAAAGCCAAGAATATTTATTGTCTGGTCCTTCACAGAGAAAGTTTGCCAATCCCTGATCTAGATGTTGGGTTCTTTTCAGATGTTGGTTTCTGCTGTGTGTACATCTGATTCATTTGCATGCATTACCGAGCGATCTGTATACATGAGTGTGTACACATTCACATTTCTGTGTGGTGGCAAACTCAACTAAATGTTGACTGCCACATTCTCAAACATAGCTCGAGAGGAGTTTGGATGAAACGTGCTATAACTCTTCCTGCTTCACTCAACCGATGGCAGTGAGCAGTATGTTGTGATCTCTAACCCAAAGGACAAAGACATTCTGGAGGAACCGTAGCACCTTTGGAAACCTCACTACACATTCACGGTCCTCAGAATAGCTTCTTGAGCACAGGCATATGGATCGCACCCAAAGCCTACGTAAAATAGATGTCCTTGCGTTGTGAAGGACTCAATACTATGGTCCCACACTAGGTAGGGTCTTGTGAGATATTTAAATGGTGCTGGAAGTGTACTTTAGTGGCAAGAAATATCATATGCTTCATTAGGTAGAATTTTGCTTTCAAGTCATTCTTGTAGCCTTTATCACTGATTTCACGGAGAAAGTTCCTCCATTATTCTTTACTGATGTGGCTAATATTGCATTGGTGTTAGCTTTTACTAGTTCTCACTTCAATACACTCCTTGCTCAGTCTAGCTAATACACTTCACTTTACCCTCTTAATTTTTCAAGTACCAAGATCGCAAACTCATTATGGAAGGTAAGCTTCTGAAATTGTGGACTCCTACGGGTAAAATATGTATACTTATTAAAATGAGCACTGAAACATGATTTGGATTTGGGGTGGGGAAGGAAGTACCATTTTATTATTGAGATATAATTCATGTACCATAAAATAATAAAGTGTACAATTCAGTAGTTTTTAGTGTATTCACAAAGTCACACAATCACCTATATATTTTTTTAATACAAGAAGATTGGATCATTTCGAGGAATTCCATGTAATCCATATAAAGTGGATGTTAGAGTTGTACCGAAGTCTACATGTTTATGTCTGTGAAGATATTCCAGTTGGCACGTGTGCCACAGCATTGGATCAGTGTGGATTCTGCCGGTTGTGGGTCCCTTGGGTTTATTTTATATATGTATCAAATTGCTCCTCGCAGTTGGGTGGTGCCAGAGAACACCAGGGTCCAGTGTCCCAAGCCTCCAGCCTAACCTCAGACTCCAGGGGTTTGACCAACCTCCCCACCTTCTGGAATTCTTTTTCCCTCCAATACTGGCTGCAGGGTCTGAGGCATAGTTCTTGCATATAACCTTCGCTCATCCTCCTGTATACTTTGAATCATCTCTAGATTACTTATAATACCTAATACAATGCAAATAGTTGTCATATTGTATTGTTTAGGGAATAATGACAAGGAAAAGTCTATACATGTTCATCACAGATGCGACCATCTTTTCTTTTTCTGAATATTTATGCTCTGTTGAGATTTACCAGTTGGTGTGTTGGTTCGCGGGATCCGCGGCTGGTTGAGTCCACAGATGCTGAGCCCGTGGATCCAGAGGCCTGACTGTATGTTGACATGTAAATGGGACCAGCCCTGCCTTTCTCTAGCGCCCACCCCTAACTCCTTGTCCTAAATTGCCCTGCGCAAAGTGGCCGTCCATTTGTTCACTCCTTCGCTCATTCGCAAGTGCTCATCGAGAGCCTGCTACCCTCTGTTTTTAGTAGGGATGGTCACTGTCTTGCTTAGGCTGGTCTCAAACTCCTGAGCTCAAGCGATCCTCCTGCCTTGGCCTCCCAGAGTGTTAGGATTATAGGCGTGAGCCAGTGCGCCCGGCGGTGACTGTAGGCATTTCATTCTGAGCCCTTGATGGATGGCGATGCGAAATACAGATTGTGTTTGCATCAGAAGTTGCATACACCCGTGACTGTAGGATTTTTCACACATTTAACGAGTACATGGCTTCTTGCCGTTAGTGGGCTTTTATTTTAAGACCAGCAACTATGGCACCAGGATAAAGAAATGAAAAGGTTAAAGGCATTAGAGTCAGACAGATAGTTTTCTATAATCCAGGAGCCCAGAAAAGAAACAATCTTCAGTGTTTTTATATACATTTGCTTTTGCAAAAAATACATTGTATAATTAAGAGTGTTGCTGATGTTGGCTGATCAGGAGAGGGCAGTGTGGATGGGGAGAGAATAGGACCGTCCCCACCAACGATGGCTCCCCAGTCTGTGGTCTGTAGTCATTCCGCTTCCTACCGTGCCTCTGAATTCAATGCTGGTTTTTGTTGTTTTTGCTTTTTTTTCCTATTTTTCCCAAGAACTTGGGCCTGGAGGCCGGTAAAGGGACCATTCCACAGTTTCCCAGCAATCCAGGCCAGTTTAGCAGGATTAGAACTCAGGACTGCAGAGCCCTGCGGGGGAGTGACGTGGCTGAATGAGGCCTTGGTGGGGAGACAGGGAGGGAGGGAGGAAGGGGGAATGAACTTGTAGGATGATTTGGAGAAGAAGAGTCAGAGATTAAGAATTTAGGTTAATGTTTATTTTGGAAAGAAACAACCATAAATATATATTTCGAGTGTCTGTCTTCACTGTGTTCGTTTATGGCTGGATTTGAAAAATAACTTCCTTTGGTCTCTTGAGTACATTAGTTACTTGCGTGTGATGCCTTAGAAGAAAGGTATTCAATGGAACATTTTATTTGGAAATCTTTTAAGATTTAAGATCAGAGCCGACCAGTGCCTTTAATACCTAAAAACAGTTTAAAATATTTAAAAGTTCCATACGATCAATTTTTTTTCCTACCATAATATATGCATTTATGAGAAATTATCTCCATTTTTGCCTCTGTTCTGCTAGGATAGTTATTATCCTGTACACATTAAAGTTTGTGTTCAAATCAGCATAATGAAGACTAGTGTGAAAATATATATAATTTTCATGAAATTCATGCTAAATTCTTAAGCTGTAGATTTTTAATTTGTTAGCAGTAGGTTATAGATAGAAATCATCTTTGCAATTGACATTTAAAACACAACTTCTTTTCTCATAATTGACAACGACTTCATTCATGCCAGCCGCGAAACCCAGTTTATTATTCTTGTCAGTGCTTGACATGTTTGACAGGCCAGGAAATCGCAAGCAAAATAGATATATTTGGGCATGAGATGTTGACTTATAATTCATGAAATTGCAACCTTCCACCTGTAAAGGAGAAGAATTGGCAGAGGGATCGTTTTGATTTATGTGGTGAGAGCCAGAAAACAAACACGAAAACCTTTGTTCTGCTGTCACAGCTGATGAAGGTAACAGTGCTTAAAAAAAAAAAATAAATAAAAATCCAGAATGCTTTGCACACATGCAGTCCGCCATAGCAGCAGCTCGGGGGAGGCCAGGGGTTTCCTTCCGGCTTTCTTAGAGCACAGAGGGGGTGGGGGGCGCCCTGGCCCTGCCTCTGCTTTAACCGGAACTACTGTGACTTTTCCTTCCCTCCCTCCCTTCCTCTCCTTCCTCTCCTTCCTTCCTTCCTTCCTTCCTCTCCTTCCTCTCTGTCTCCCTCTCCTTCCCTCCCTCCCCTTCTTTTTTTTCTTTCTTTCCTTCCTTCCTGTTTCACTGTCTCTTTCCTTTTTCTTTCTTTCATTGGACTGATGTGTACCATTTTGTTTGAAAAAGAAAGTCCTGTCTCCCTTTAAAAACAGTTCCTAAAGATTTATCCTTTGCAGGAATGGGAATAGGCGATTGCTCTGCCCACCTGCGTGATCCTGGAGTCCTTTTCCACTTCAGCAGCTGCCACGCTGCTGGGCCCACCATTCCTGCAATAATTCCCAGTTTTTCTGCCAGCACTCTGGCCCTCTGCCAGGCAGCATTAGGTTCCACTTAGATGCACAGATAGTCTTTACCGGTGCGGGAGAAACTTCAGGATACCGACAGGCTGGACGCCACGGCCGTGTCTTTTTCTATGAGTGGTATCATGCCGGACATGTCCTTTGACAACTCGAATTTTTAGCTCAAAGTTATATTTTTTTCAGATCTGTCTATGTTGATTCATGTAAAAAAAACAGGTGATGCTGCTCCTTTCGTTCTATACCCCCCCCCCCCCGCTTGAGTTGATGCCCCTACCTCCCTCACCCCCATCCCCACCCGATGCCTCTGCACACACAACTCAGCTAATTCCGGGGGAGGTGGATGGTTCCATTGTATCTTCACACACGGAGATGGCACTAAGTATATATTTTGAGCTATTCCCCAGAGCTGTTCCCTCTCTTGCTCAGTCAGCATGGTGACCGTTGACATATATTTGAATGTCATCAGTGCCAGAGACTCAAGTGAAAAGAGGTGCAAGCTAATTACCTTGGGACTGTTATTTTGGCTCGCCCAGTGCTTTGAAACACACTGGTGTACCAGATACCATCCCTTCTTACCTGTTCGAGAACACCCTCTTGCAGTTTCCCTTCTTTCTGAGTCATCATTTCTTCTCTCTTTACTGGATCATTTTTTTTTTTTTTAGAATTAAAAAAATGCTTTTACAACTCTCAACTTTTAAAAAAAATTAAAGGCTCTCTGGACCTCATGTCTCCCAGTAACTACGGTCCTATTTCTTTGTCTTTGCAGCAGATGTATTTTTTTACAAAAAGACTGGTTCATACTCTCCGCCTCCAATTTCTTATCTCTACGCTGTCTTGAGCCTACTCCGTTCGTCCTTTAGTTGCTACCACTCAAGCAGAAACCCTTGTGAAGGTCATCAGTGATAATAAATGCTAAATAATAATAAATGTTAAACAATTATAGTGGTATGATCATGACGATACATTCATTCATTCAACAAGTACTGCTGACTGCCTACTGCATGCCAGGCTGTTTGTTCTAAGTGCTTTACAGATACTAAGTCACTGAAGCCCATAAGGTGGGTGCCATTATTATCCCTATCTTATGGGTGAGGAAACTGAGAAATAGGTTAAAGAATTGACCTTCTATTCCATAAATAGTATACAAATAGCCAATTCTCAGTCCTCATTTTACTTGACCTGTCCACCATTTCTCTGCCATTTCCCAGTTTTTCTGTGGCACACTGGCCTCTGCCAGGTAGCATTGTGTTTTTACCAGTAGATCATTTCCTTCCTGGAAGACTTTCTTTCCCTCGTTTCCTGAGTATCACTTTCTTTGGTTTCTCCTTCTACCCCATGAGCTATTTCCTCTCCGCATCTTTTGCTGGTTCCTCTCAGCTGCTCTAAATAAATCCTGGAGAGCTCGTTCATCAGGCCTTCTCTGTACCTACCGTTCCTCCCTGTGTGATCTTCCCCAGGCCCGTAACTTTGAACACTGTCGATATATTGTTGACGTCCAAAATTAAGTCGCTAGCCTGGACCTCATCCCTGAACTCCAGACTTGATAGTCTCTGGCTTAGTCCAGTTGAGCTGCTGTAATAACATACCACAGACTGAGTAGCTTTTAAGCAACAGAAATTTATTCCTCACAGTTCCAGAGACTGGCAAGTTCACAGTCAAGCCACTGGCAGATTTGGTGTGTGGCGAGGGACCTCTTCCTGGTTCGTGGATAACACTTTCTCACTCTGTCCTCACGTGGCAGAAGGGGAGTGGGGGTCCTCTGGGCTATCTGTTATGGGGCGCTCATGTCATTCATAATGGCTCTGCCTTCATGACCTAGTCACCTCCCAAAGGCTCTACCTCCAGCTGGCGCATTGGGAATTAGAGTTCAGCATAGGCCTGGGGGTGGGAGCGTAACCTTCAGTTGATAGTCCCTGACCTCATCTCCAGCATCTCCCTGCCTTACCCCACTCCAGCCACATATGTGACTCCCTGCTGTCCCAGTTATGCTAATGTGGCTCCCAGCCCGGGGCCTTCGTGTGTACCTGCTCTCCCGCCCTGGCGGTGCCCCCAGGATGCCTGCTGTGGCTCACGACCTGTCCTTCTTCAGGCCATGTCCCTTAATAGGGGGGCCAGCTCTGACCGTCCTGTGGAAACACCCCTCACTCCAGCTCCCAACGTCCCTTCCCCCATCCTGCTTTAGTCTCCACGTGTCACTTGTGACGTTTCACGTGTTTGCTCATTTACTCTCTTTTCTCCCGAGGAAAGCTCCTGGCCAGCAGGGACCTCGCTTTGTTCGCTGCTCTATCACTGGAGCTCGGTATACAGTAGGTGCTGGGTAGATAAATATTTGCTGAGTGAATGAACGACCTCACCGGAGGGAGTGCATAAACCCCGTGTGGTTAGTTTTTTAAAAGTAAATTTCTTTGATTGTAAACTGATGCACATTTACAAATGGAATAAGGTAATAAATTTCAAAGCGAGTCTTCTTTCCTGTCCCCGTAAATTGTAAGACGTTTATAAATGCACTTGCAATTGTAGCAACAGATTCCAGAAGGTTTTACAGCGTGTTCTCAATTGATGGTAATAGTGGAAATAACAACATTAACAGGTTATGGTTTTGCTAAAGGACCACAGTATTTTTAAAAGGGAAACTTCAATAATCCCATTTTACTACATCCCTAATCTTTTGAAACACACAGTACTTATTAATGTTGAATTGTTTCATAGAAATAAACTTTTAAAAAAGAACCAACAAAAACTCATCCTGATATTAACTACTTTGGGTTTAAAGGTTTTTAATCATGCCTCAATAATACTGGCTTAATGAATTTGGTTCTAAGAAGAATGCCCGGGCTTAGTTAACAATAAATCAGGTTATACTGTTTGCATAAAAAAGCAACTAAAACTCTGTAAATAATAATGTGGAAAGATCTATTATTAATCAAGCCACTGTCCACAGCTGGGTGTGGACAGCTCCCAAACACGGTGGCATTAATATTGAGTAGCTGTATTTGAAGTGTAAAGAACACAATCGAGGGGGTCCTTTGAGAACAAGCTTTTGTTAAAAATCAGTAGGGGATTGCACCTGAGACCCATTTACAAAATCCTACTCCCAAAGTCTTTGTCTTGGAACAGTTGTTAAAAATCTTGTGGGGAACCCTCTTGACCATGTCATTGGGAATACAGAGAGTGGCGACAGTGTGTTTTGCGTAATAATTGCCCTTCAGATTTCCCCTAAGGATATAATCTGAGTCAACCAGTGGCTCTGAATTCAGTTGGCCTGGAGCTGTTCATAGTGGTGGCCCCACCTGAGTCCGGGTCAGGTGCCAGCTCAACTGAGTTGTGCACAGTTTGCCTGGGACATTCTGGGCATAGTAGAGAGTCATCCGTCTGGGCAGTGGCCAGATGAAGACAGATCTTGCCAAATCAGAGTCTCCTTCTTCCTGAAAAAAATCTTGAGATTTTTCCACCTGTGTCAGCTCAGCCACCTCTGGATAGCTAAGGGCTCACCAAGAAGTAGGTCCTTATGTGGCTTCACAGACCACCCTGAAACCTTTGACCTTCTTCGAAGCCTGCCTTGTGTCTTGGGCTATGACATTTTTGCCAGTCCTTCTGAACGTGGTTGATTAAAATCTCATCCCATTCCAAAGTGTCTTTCCAGTCTTTGGGCTGGTGTCTCCGGAGCAGGAAGGCCTGCCCCACTGCTGACCTTTGACCGTGGGTAGACTCAGGTGTGTGACCTGGGGCCACAAAAGCCCAGGTGAGGCTGCAACGGGAGGTCTTCTAGCCAGGCATGTCCTGGGGTGTGCCCTTTCCATTTTCTTGGCCACAGACAACTCCAGGCCCTGCTCCAGGATGCCAGGTCTGGTCACTGACAATGACCACTAGTTATATGGAGGGGCCCATCTGCCTGATGGGGGACATCTCTTGTCTCTGGTTTGCTCCTCTGAGGCAAAGCCAAGATCCCAAGGTACATGCGTGTGATGTCTTCATAGGTACAGAGGCTCTGGGTGACTGTCTCCAAAGCACTTAATGATTCTGTTTGCTTGGCTTAGAAGTGAGCTTATCATAGAAGTTCAGATGGCGTGGGACCCTGTTGATTTGTCCTTCTGGAAAACCTCACTCCTCTGCCTGGCCACCACAGCAGTGAGGGGCGGGAAGTGAGTAATCACGTGTGCTCCAACGAGCATGGACAGAGCATGCATGACATTGGTCGTAACTACAGGCCAGGGAAGACACTGACCACTTCTGGCTTTGTCTTTTCTGACCTGTGCATCGTGATAAATTTAGCTGAGAGCGTTTTCCTATCCTATGGAGGGTGTAGAAAAGAGCTGGACATTAAGCTGGCCTTGCCACCTTGATCTTGGCCTTCTGTGGAACCAAACAAAGGCTTACCTGGGTGGGCCCTTTTGGTCCTGTTCTTCTATTACCCCTTTTCATACTTTGGCCTTGAGCTCCCAAGCTGCAAGCTGGTAAGTACATTGACTAGGGCATAGCTTAGGCCCTGACTATGCTTTTCATGTGTTCAACATAGGAAAAACTCGGTGTTTGTAATAACAACCTGCTAGGTTTGTAGAGCTCTTCGCAAAGTGCTTTGATGTCTATGATTCTATTTAATCTTTACATCAACACCAAGGGATAAGTGTGATCCCTGTATTACTGATGAGGAAACTAAGGCTCAAGCAGATTGAGTGATTTGGCCAAGTCTGTGAAACTAGAAAACGGCAAAGCTTAGACGGAGACCCCAGTCTCCAGAACTCGAGTCTGGAGCGCTGTCCAGCCCGTGACTCCTTCATCAGCTCCCCAGATAAAGAGGAAGGACTGTTTCTGGTTTGAATCTTTGATGATAGTGGTTTTGTAATATTCCATAAAGGCTGAGACCATGTTTGTTTTCTAGCACCTACCGAAAGACCTGGCACAACTAGATGCTTAATAAATGTTTTATAAATGAATGATATTAGTGAATAAAGAGGTGAATGAGTGAATATATTGAGAAAATAGATTAAGCAGGCATTTGTATCAGAAAGGACTACTTGTAGAATGGTGTTTTAAAGAGTTTTAAAATCTGGCCATGTGTGTAGGAGGGCTCTGCCCTAAATCTTTCATTTCTTCTGATTGCCTACCAAGATGGAAGGTCCAAATCAGGTTCACACCATGGTTCACAAATGTTTTCAAATTGTGTTGAAATCTGTAACCAAAATAAAAATAAAAATCTATTTTTAAAACGTCTTCGATGCTCCTAGTCTCTCATTCCTACCCCCACTTTAAAGTCACCCAGGAAATACTTGGGGCACAGCTTTGTAATCTTTGTCTCTCACTGGACCTCACAAATCACTTTATGAACATTTCTGTAGTTAACTTTGTCAGAATTGATTCTGGGGAAAACTGGTAGAGGCGGGCGGGTGGGGGAAGGACTTTCTCATTAATCTCCATTCTTGAGCTTCTTACCAGTACTGTTTGCCCCAGAGCCCCTCCACCAGAGCCAGCGTGCTGACTGTCTCCCAAAGAGATATATGTGTGCATGTATGTGTGTGCATGTATGTGTGTGTGTCTGTGTCTGTTGGGTGGGGAAAATGTGAGTTGTGGCTCTCTTGCTACTCTGAGTGCATTCATAGACTTTCGCTTTATGTTCTTTCCCATTGAGTCTATTCATATCTTTTCATAAGATTAATGCACCAGAGGTTTTGGTGTTATAGTTGCTGTTATTTTAAGTTTCTTATGTAATTAATTTACATCGGTAGACCATGCACATGAATTGACTGATTCAAATCTGTCTCTTGTAGGGTCTGTTAAAGATAGTCAGAAAGCTTGCCCATCCGCCCTTCCTTCCTTCCTTCCTTCCTTGCTTCCTTCCTTTCTTCCCTCCCTTCCACAGGGCCTTCAACTGTCACTCAGGCTGGAGTTCAATGATGTGATCATAGCTCACTGCTGCCTCGAACTCCTGGGCTCAAGAGATTCTCCTGCCTCAGCCTCCTGAGTAGCTAGGACTATAGGTGTGAGCCACCACACCCAGCTAATGTTTTTCTTTTTTTATAGAGATGGGGTCTTGCCCAGGCTGGTCTTGAACTTCTGGCCTCAAGCAGTCCTTCCATCTGAGCCTCCCAGAGTGCTGGATCACAGGCGTGAACCACTGCCCTGGCCTAGAAAGCTCTCTTTTAAAATGTGAGGATCAATCATTTCACAGTACAGCAGCTAAATACAGCTGTGGTTTGTCAAATTGCAGGCTCCCATGTGTTGGAATGGCTGGAGGCAGCATGGAGCGGGGTCCTGGTTTGCTCCCCCTCTTTCTCGTTCACGTGCTAACACGGACTTGTTGTGGTTGAGGCTGTGTAGAAACATCTAGAAAGGGTCATGCAAAACAGTCAGCTGCAGCCTTTGCGCAGGTCCTCAGTGTGTTCTGCCAGCTCTCCCTGCCATGAGGGTCTTCTGAGACAGCGATGAAGATTGCGGCCCTTAAAGGGGTCAGCTTCTGTCGTCAGGGGCTTGGTAGGGGTGGCACACGCTAAGGAGGAGGCCAAAGCGTGACACATGCCCATGGTCGGGTCCAGAAATCCTTGCCTGCCCTGCAGTAATTCCTGATCAGGATTCAAGAGGTGGAAGTCTGAAACGGGAGTGGCTAGCTGATCCTCCGACTTTGCGGGGATGTAACAGTTGGTGGCAACTGGCTTCTCAGGGGTGACGCTTACTGACTGGAGCTGAGGGACGGGTGTGGTCAAGCCCTGGAGAAAGGCTTCTTGACCCTGCACCCCCATCCCTCCCTCCTGCTGTATTTAAAGCTGTTTCAGTGATGCTTTGCTCATCTCAGTGAATCTTCAGTTCAGGCGTTTCCACTAAAGATCCTTCTAGAAGAAAGAAGGGTGAGACGTATGGCCGAGTACCCCACGATTAACCCGTCCCTCCCTGAATAAGCAAACGGGGTGTCTGAGGATGCATAGGTAAATTCTGGACTCCTAGGTAGGCCTTGGAGTTGTGCGTATAGGCGCCCTGTGTCGGATGTTGCCGAGATATTCTATCCTCTTCTCAAGGATGCAGGTCACTTCTGATGTATCACGAGTGAAAAACATACATAGCTCAGGTCTTCATCCTCTAAGGGTCACTTAGACCCTCATGGCTTGGGACGCTTAGGGCCAAAGCCTTTGTGACTTCCCTCACCAAACTGATGCCAGCACAGAGCCTGGCATGTGGTCTGAGCTACATACATGTGGTTTTTTTCAGGAACAAAGAGACCTTTGGTCTTCTCCATAATTGCACCAAATTACATCTTCAGGATGACTTTGTCCTACTGTGGCATTGATTTTCCTTCTCCAAGAGGAAAACTGCTAAGTTGCCATGATGTGAACTCTGGCCAGAGACTTGCAGTGACTTCATAGTAAAAAGCAGCCTCAGCTGTCCCCTCGCACACCCAGGCCAAGAGGCAGAGGTGGAAACGACAAGCCCATAAGCAGCCTCATGAGTCGTGACCCAGATCCACGGTTTCACGTGGCTGCGACCTTGGGGCCCACGTCAGCCTTTCCCACCACACTCTTGTAAACAGCTGGTGGCACTGTCAGCAGCGCCTCTGTCACCAGGAAGGGCAACAGCCTGTGGAGCCAGATAGGGGGAGGTTGGAGGCCGGGGCGGGCAGTCCAGGATCTGACCCCACCGGCATATGGGGTTTGAACAGTCAGGGGGCTGCGCCCACCCATGCGTGCCATACACACCCCCACACCCCACCCCATTGTCAGCTGCAATGGGAGAGCAAATGGTAAGAGAATGTGCTTCTAGGGTTTAGCATCTCCAGACTTAAGGGAAACTGAGGTAGCGGAGAGCCAGGATTAGCTTCTGGATTTAGAACACTCATCTCATTGTCCTGCAGAGATTCCTGCCTCATGAGGGGCGAGCAGGGTGAGAAGGACTCAGCTGCAGGGACTGGGACCAGAGTTTCAGCCTCGGCACAGCTGACATTTGGGGCAGGATAATTCTTTGTGAGGGCAGCGGGGATTTGTTCTGTGCACCGCCAGATATTTAGCAGCATCCTTGACCTCACGCACTAGATTTCTGTAGCCTCCTCCCAGCTGTGACAAACAAAAATGTCTCCAGATAGTTCCAGATGTGCCCTGGGGGTCAAAATCACCAGTGGCTGCAAACTACTGGAGTAGGGAGGGAATCTGGCGAAAAGACATTTGCATCATACCTTTAGTCTCTGGGCTGTGTCTCAAGAACCATTTATCATTATTGCCTGTCAAAAGCAGCAGCCTCAGTGCCGAGGTTTTCAGAGGTTGCAATTTGTTGGGTGGAGTGGAGAGCTCCTCGAGAAATCATAGCTCCTCTCTGAAGGCCGTGGCTAGGGTTAGGTTAGGTACTTGAAAGGGAAAGGCAGATGTCCCCGCCTATGTTTTTTTGAGATAGAGTCTTGCTCTGTCACCCCAGCTAGAGTGCAGTGGTGTCATCATAGCTCACTGCAACCTCAAACTCCTGGGCTCAAGCGATCCTCCTGCCTCAGCCTCCCAAGTAGCTGGGATTACAGGCATGTGCCACCATGCCCGGCTAATTTTTCTATTTTTTTGTAGAGACGGGGTCTCACTATGTTGCACAGGCTGGTCTCAACTCCTGACCTCAAGTGATCCTCCTGCCTTGGCCTCCCAAAGTGCTAGGATTACAGGCATGAGCCACCGTTCCCCATCCCTTTTTACTTCTTCAAGCAATCCTTCTGCCTCAGTCTTCCAAGTAGCTGGGACTATAGGAGTGTGTCAGCATGCCTGGTAAATTTTTATTTTTTGTAGAGAAGAGGGTGTTGCTATGGTGCTCAGGCTGGTCTCAAACTCCTGGCCTCCAGTGATCCTCCTGCCCCAGCCTCCCAAAGTGCTGGGATTAGAGGCATGAGCCACTGCACCTGGCCCTTCCTCTCCCTTTCTCATCTTGGTCTCCCATCCTTCCTTGGGGACAGTGCACCACAGAATCAACTGGGGGTGCTTGTTAACATGCACGTTCCAGAGCCCCAGTCCCCAGAGACTCCGATACTGAGGATCTGAGAGAGGGCCTGGGTCTCGGCCTTGTTACGAGCTTCCCAGGTGATTCTCCTGAAGAGGTTCATGGTGAGGCCACCCCTTGAGAAACAAGGCCCTGCAGGGATTTTAGAATAATCAAGCTCTGGACACTAAAACCTAACAGAAACAAACAAAAAAAGACAACTTCACTACGAAGCAAAAAGTGACAAAAATCCACAAGAAAGATGAAGCCGACAGATGTAGGAACCCCTCTCACTGAAAATTGATTCGTTGATTCATGCAACAAATTCTTTCCGAGCGCCTGCTATACGTCAGGTGTTGTTCTAGGCATTAAGGATTTAGCAGTGAACAAAATGGGCAAAAGTCCATGCTCTCGGCCAGTTTGTATTTTGCAGGGGGCCGGGAAGGGGCGGTGGACAGACAACGAACGGGAATCTAGTGTGTCAGAAGGTGACAATGCAGTGGACAGAAATAAAGCAGAGGAGGGGGTTAGTGAGTGCTGGGGCTTGTTGGCAGGTCTGATTAGGTGGTCTGGGAAGGCTCGTTTAAAAGGTGTTATTTGAACACCTTGAAGGTGATGAGCGACAGCCAAGCAGGTATCTGTAGGTGAAAGGTTTCTGTGCAGGAGGAACAGAAAGTGCAGAGCCACCCAGCTGGGAGTGCCCGTTCCTGGTGTGTTGGAGGGAACAGCACGAAGGCTCTGGTGGCTGGTGCACAGTAGGTCAGGAAGCAGGTTGTAGGAGCTGGGATCAGAGAAGGACCAGGAGGCCGGATCCTGCAGGGCCCAGCGCAAGGACATTGACTTTGACTCCGAGGGAACTGGGGTAGGGGCCAGGGGAGGATGTTAAGCCGAGGAATGCCAAGATCAGATGTAACATTTAAAAGGATCACCCTGGCTACTGTCTTGAGAGTAGACTCCAAGGGGGGCAAGAGTAGAAATTATCGTTGCTATTAAAATTACGGCATGGTTTCTGCCCCTTGGGAATTCACTGTGATTGTGGAGATAGGACATGCACAGCTCCAATAAGGAAGTGTCTGCTAAGTGCCGTGAATGAGTCAGGGCAGAGAGGGGCTACGGAAATCCAGTGGGGGGAGACACGAGGAGATATGAGAGGCGGCTGGTCAGATGGCTTGAAGAACATTATGGAAGGTCTGACACACTGGGCCACCAGAGTTAGGTCACAGGGGAACTGTGGAAGAGTATAAATTTGTTGCAGGACATCGTCAAAACAGGGCTGATGTGCTAAAATTTCCATCTTTTAAAGACAACAGCAACAACACCAAATTTTTGCTATTTTATCTTTCTGTAGTAAGTCCCAGAAAACACAGCCAAGTACATTCATGCGGTATTTCATGCCTATAAAATCAATTCAAGGAAAACGAAACTGTTATGCAATTTCATAATTAGATAATTAACAGAATCCTTAATAGCCTTATACTAATACAACTACTTACAGATTGAAAATAATTCCCTTGGCCACCTGTTGGTACACTAAAGCCTACCCATAAAAAATGCGTCTAGTTTAGATAGACTTTAATAATTTAAAGATAACATTTTAGTGTGTCATGTTAGAATCTTGATTGGTACTGCTATATTTAAAGCCCAGCACTTTATTTTTGTGTTATGTAGAACATGAAGTTTAAAGGTAAGAGAAACATTTGAAGTAGGAGTCTACTCTGCCGTAGTCTTAAGCTCTTAATCTATTTGTGAGTGGATCCAGTTTCCCCAGGGCCAGGGGATAAAGTGGAGAACAGGATTTTCAGGTTTGAAGATAGTTATGCTAATGTGAAATCATCTTTCTCCTGGGCACAGGTTGGCAGCTCCCAGGAAACACTGACCAGTTGATGGCTCTGTAGTTCCAATTGTGATTCCAAAAAGCAAAGCCCCTTTAGAGCATTACCTACCCTTCAGGGAGCAATAAGGAATATTCTTCAGTTGGCCTATTATGGAGAGAAGAATCATACCCTCAGTTCCATGGAAATGAACGACTCTTGGATTATTTTATCTCTTAAAATAGAGAAGGTTGCTGGGAGCCATTCGGTCCATGCTCAGAGGTACCAGCTCTGGAATCCAGAGACCTGTTCTTATGTGGATGTCTGTTAAGAAGACTTGGACCTGCCTGGATGTAGGAGGCGAATAACTAAAGGTCCTATGTTCCCTTCCTTACCGTTCTCTCCCCTCTTAATTCCAAAAATTCTCCTGGATAAAAGCAATCTCTAAGGTCATCATTGCCATCCTCCTCCTCCTCCTCCTCATCACCACTACCATCATGTGACATGCTAAATTTGTACAAGGTACTGTATTAGGTACTGAAAATTGTCACACTGATAATAATTACGACCATTTATTTATCATTTGCCAAGGACCAGAACTGTGTTAAACATGTTACACATTTTATCACATTTAATTCTTACTTAATCATCAATTCCCATTGATACCATTATTATTATTATTATCTATTATCAATTCCCATTTTTACATTTAAGAAGAATGATACTTGGATAGGTTTTTAAAAAACGGCTCTCAGTCACACAGCTACCGAGGCAGGACTCGAACCTCTCATGCTCTTAACCAAAAGTTTTCAAAAGAATCAACAGACGCTGTCCATACCGTCTAGTTGGAAAAGATGAGACCTAGATATAAAAAAAAAAAAAATTTTTGTGGTCTTCATGAGAGATACCTCGCCTACTCTTTTGAGTAATTCATAAACTGTTCTTAATCATATCAAGTTCTAATTAAAAATCTCCCTTTCCTTTTGAAGTAGAAAAGTCTTAGCGTCTGGAACATCTGTCACCCGTGAGAGCAAGCAGCCCTGTTAATTGCATTCCCACCAGGCTTTGGCCCTCCCGACCACAGTCATTCAACCAGAAGCTGCGCAGACCACCTTTAATAGGACCACGTCTCTCTGCAGTCATCCAGAGCAGTGTCGCCCAGGCTGGGCACTGTCATTATGTCCCAGGCTAATTTGGCTTCTTCTGTAGAACAACTTTGGTCTGACATTGAACATTTCTCCTTTGGCAGGTTTTTTTTTTTTTTTTTGGTCTCTGTGAGCTCATTGTCTCGCCTGCCTTTATGCCTTTTATATTCGTATTTTTCACCTGCTAGGATCCGTGTTCATGCACACACATCAGTGTGTGATTGTCATTACCGGGTGAAGTGCTGTTGGCTTACAGAGCAGACAGTTAACAAAGATGACAAACCTTGGGTTTAGATGCTGCCTGGTAGGCCAGAAGCAAGTTTCTACTGAAGTTTTATGCTAATGAAGCCGGAGTGTCAGCCACCCACCTGTGATATCAGAGCATGGCCTAATGGTTGTCACTGCTGCGGTTGTTATTTTGGCTATCTCAGGCCTCACCTGGAGCAAACCTAATTACAAGACACCCTGGGTCCTTTCAAGAATCATGCCCCTCTTCCTCCCTGTCACAGCTGCTAACTTTGGAGAACGAGCCACACTTGTGTCCTCTTTGCCAATCAGAGTGAACTATAGAGGGACTTTCTTCCCTGCACGCATTGTGTTAGAGAGAACGGCAGAACTCTTGAGGGTGGTAATTCTTCCCCACAAAGAGCAATGGGACGCCATTACTTTGGCAAACAGTGGATGTGTTCCCTGGCTTCCCTGGGAGATAGTCACACGCCTTGTTTGTTCATGGAACTCCGTGAACAACAGGAGTCAGGGATACTGATGTTTAGCTATCGGTAAATTCCCCGCTGCGTAGATTGAACATGGTAACTGGGTGAGTAAAGAGTCTCCCTGTGAGAACGACTCCAGGTGACAACGACCCTCTGTGTCCTCTCGATCCTCCTCCATCAAACACTGGTGGAAAATGAGATGTCCTAATGCACAGAATCTTCCCGAGGAAGAAGTCACCAACATTCGCTAACTGGCATTTTGGGAGTATCCTTAGATTTCACATGTTGAAACTCTCCTCTCTGACAATGGCTAATTAAGATTTGGCCAAATTATCTTTATTTTTCTTTTCTGAGATTACTGGGGGGGGGGGGGAACTCTTAGAGAGACATTTGAGCCCAGAGAGTTGATTGTTTACGAATGAGAGGATTGGTATTCTTGGTTCAGATCCACCTAAGGTTTGCTATCTATTGTTTTGCAAACTTTCAATTTTGCAGTTTCCATTTAAAACAGAAAGTCTTTACTATTGACACCTGCGTTTGGGGATAGACTTGCTATGATGAACATTGAGGTTCTTGAGGAAGAAAGAACACAGGGGGAATGCGACCCGGGCCGCAGGGGCGGGAAGCAAACCCAAGCGGTGGAAGGGTTATAAAGAGCATGAAGGTAAATTCCGTTGATCTCCTGGGAAGCCGACCCAGTGGGGAACAAAACATTTCGTTCTCAGGGCTCTCTCCTCCAACTTGTGGGGCAGCATTTATGGAGGAAGAAAATTTAGGAACAAAGTGGGAAGAAACTGTCTTTGAAGAACAGCTTAAATCCTCTTGAGCGTGTCACTGGAGGCCTCTAGAATAATAAACCAGAAGCAAACATCAACAAGAATTTGCACAACACATGCCGGAGGCTGACTCCAGCTGTTGCCTTCGTCAAAGACCCGGAGGCTTTGGAGGAACAGGCTCAACGTACTCTTTTGGCTAAAAGAACGTGGAAAATGAGCCTGTCCTCAAAAGTGGCATTAGCATTTATTGCTGGGCAACACAGCCCTGGGAGGCTGAAATGGAACAGAAAGAAGGAGGGGCACTCGTGAATGGCTGCGTTTCCTGGGCAGTAGTTCTTGTTTTCTTGCCTGAATTTGCAGACTCTGCAGCCCTCATTGCCCGTCCCACCTCATGCACGGAAAGCCGGCTGCCAGCGCTTGGACAATGAGCCTGCCCCCTGCCTGCTGGGTGTCTGACCTGGCTGGACCCAGTGTGCAACACTGGTCTGGAATTTTCCTTTAGGCAGGGTTCTCTTGTCTTCTTGTCGATGAGCTGGGCTGATGTTTAAAAAAATTTTTTAAATAAAATCCTTTCTATGTAAACATTACTTGCTTGGGAATTTAAGAAAAAGATCAGTGGATTTTGTACTGAGGGTAGAGAATCTATTCTAGTAGTTAAAGGAATAATGAGTGAAAGAAGAATCACCAGACTATGGCTGACTCACATGAAGCTCTTTAACCAGGTAGAACAAACAGGGTTGGAAAACTGTATCAGCCTTAGATTGGAAAGTTTCTTTCATGACGATTATATAATAGGTGACTAACTCGTTTAGGCAAAATAAATGAATAACGGATACAAACTGACTTTATTATCTGGCTGTTCGGGCCTTGGTTGAATTCCTTTCATTCCTTCATTCCAAATATTTATTGAGTCCTTACCATGGAGTCGGTGTGACACTAGGGACCAGAAAATGGAAAGAAAGAATATTTTCCCGTAAGGAGCTGGGAGTCTACTGGAGAAATAGTTCTACAGATAAGAACTCCAGACAGCAGGATAACCCTTAGAACGGAGGTATAGGAAAGCAGAGTAATGACATGATCTGATTTGCATCTTAGTAAGCTCATTTTCGTGGGGGTGAGGTCAAACAGAGCCGGGAGACTGCGGTGATGGGAGAGATGCTAAAAGCATTGACTTGGCAGTGGGCACGGAGAGGAGGGACCTTCGGGAGCTCTTGGGAAGTACTGTGAGTGGATATGAGTGAAAAGGAGGACACAAGGAAGGTTCTAGGCTTCTAGCCTGGGCCCCTGGGTGGATAATGACACTTAGCTAGTGACTATTGGAATAAGAGAAGGTTTAGGGGCAGAGAAAACTAATTTTGAATTGTCATGTTGAAGGGTGTTTATCTGGGTGATGTTGTCCAGGGGGCCTGTCGGGATCAGGTGTGGAATTTAGCAGACAGGTCCAGCCCGGCTGCAGGTAGAGAGTCCCACATCTCCGGGACATGGCTGGCTGCTGAAGCCGTGGGCCTGTACACAATCACCTGGAGAATGAATGCCAGTGAGAAGAAAGGAGGATTCAGTTATAAGCTGTTGGATAAGTCTGCCAGAAGATGAGCCAACCTGAGAGTCACTAGGTTATGGGACACCCCTAGGGGATGTAGCAGGAGACCTCATTTTCCCAAAATACCCCCAGAGAAGAAACAGAAGAGTGGTAAAGGGATCAGAAACCCATCTTACGGAGTTTTCTTTGCTCTTTTGGAGCGATCATTCTTTGGGCAGATTGAGGCGTCTGAACATGAACTTCATTTATCCCTAACCTTCGCTCCGAGGAACCTTGCCAGTTTCCTAAGTGTCTTCTTGAATTCCTCTTCCTGGGGGAGGTGGGGCAAAAGTGATTTTGTATATTTTTCTGAAAGATGAGAGTGCTTTGAGTGTAGAACCCCTAAATTTAAAAATATAGGATGAAGATGTTGTCCAAATGCCAACAGCCCATTTTTACATGTGCTGAAATAAAAAATTGGGGTTTAAAAATAGAGGCTCTCACGCCTGTAATCCTAGCATTCTGGGAGGCTGAGGCAGGAGGATTGCTGAAGGTCAGGAGCTTGAGAACAGCCTGAGTAACAGTGAGAGACCCTTTGCTACCAAAATTAGAAAAAATTAGCCGGGTGTGGTGACATGTGCCTGTAGTCCCAGCTACTCAGGAGGCTGAGGCAGGAGGATGGCTTGAGGCCAGGAGTTGGAGGTTGGGGTGAGCTGTGATGACACCACTGCACTCTACCCAGGGCAACAGAATGAGACTCTATCTCAAAAAAATAAAATAAACAAAAATAGAGGCTTAGCCTGTGGGTGGGTTCATCACTGTTCCCATTAGACTATTTCGTGAGGTCTCAGATGAGTCAGAACCAGACAGTGCGGATGTCTTTGCACCCGTGAGCTAGGTAGCATGCCACACTGGATGCTCAATGCATTCCTCCTCTGGGACCAGGTTGCTTTTGGTGCCAGCTGATGCTGAGGGTGCTTCCCTAGTCTGTCTCTTGGGGCTCCTGCAGCTCTCTTTGTGCCCATGTCAGCAAAGCACAGTATATGGGAGCCATCCCTAGCTCTGAGGACTTGTTTTCTCTTTTCTTCCCATTGATTACTACTCTCCCTGGAAGCAGTATCCTCTTTATTTCAGTACTTCCAGAAAGCTCTATCTGCTGGCCATTCCTCTTTGAAGTTTGGAGTTGCACTAAAATATTTATCACGTGTGGACAAGCATTTGGAAGGGATTTTGGTTTCCGTAAGATGTGTCTCTTGACGTACTGAGGCCTTTTGATGGTAGGAACTAACGTAGGGTTTCAGATCAAAGGTTGCTTAATGTAAGGAGCACCTCTGCTATCAGCCAGCGGTCGCACACTCTTTACGGACCCAGTCTCAGCTGTCCTCGGGATGAGATGGTAATGGGTCGTTGGCTCCTTCTCGGCTGTCTGTGACAGTGACACTGGGAGGGGGCTCAACTCTGCACTCACGGATGGTTTTCTTGGCACTTGCGGGGCTGGATTTGGTTGGTGCAGGTGTGAGTGGAGGAGAGCGGTGGGGAGCAGGGGTTCACGCTTACATCTTATCAACCGTGGGCAGCGCTGAGCTCCTGTGTCTGAGTATGTAGGGATTGCTCCTGTGAGTCCCTACAGACTGGACTAGGGACGTCAGGAAGGGATGTGCCAGTTGGTGGTCCCCAAACCAAGAAGAGCCCCTGGACTGTGAACTCACAGAGGACAGGAATTGTTCCCAGGTATTGTATCCTCAGGTCCCTGGCGTGGGGCAACGCCTGGCATGTTGGAAGCCAGCATAGAATACCTATTTGCTACATGTCGAAAGCTGAGCAACAAATGGCAATAGCTGAATAAAGAAGGTTCTGCTTCCAGGGACAGAAGTAAAAACAAGGAAGAGAGGAGAACAGGAGTCCTCGGAACCAGGGGTGACTAATGCAGTTTCTGTAGAGTGGATGTGTCTCTGTCAGAGTCAAAGCCAGAGTCTAAGGGACATAAACCGTGATGTGTGGATGCACCTGCTCTCAGAGCTGCCTCCTTACTGTGGCATTTCTTCCATGGGATTGGGGTACCAAAAACATTCTAAATAAGCAATTAATCTGAGGCTTCTTGAAACCAAATAGTTCTATAACTTGCAAGTATAAGCCATTGGTTGCAGATTGCATTTAATCCCAGTCTCCTGATTGCCCACATTTTCTTCCATTACGCAGTAGAATGTGGGAATAAATAAGCGAATTATGGAACAACTAAAGGATAAGGTACCATGTGGTCATCAAAAAATACATTTAGAATGATGTTTATTGATAAGGGGAAAATGTTCATTTTGTAATGTTATGTGAAAAAGCAAGAAACTATATCTTGGCACATACGGGGCCCAAATAAATTCCCTTTGAATACATGAACATTTCCTAGGTGAATGGGGTGACCGCCATATATGTCTGTGCGAAAACTCCAAGTCTATTGATGGTTGTGGCTCTCTTGGCTCTTGAAGTGAAAGATCGTGGACTGGTCACGACGTCTGGGCACAGTCCAAACCTGCATCCCTTCTGGAGCTGTTTCTCTGTTTGTAAACTGAGGCGATAATCTGTTCTAGAATAGTCCTTAAGGGGCCCTTTCGGGTCCCAGTGCTCTGCGTTGTGATCAGAGACTCTCTGGACACAGCAGCTGTCGGGAGACGGCGGCCACAAGGCGGGGCCCATATGGTTCACATCACTTGGGCAGCCAAGACCTGATCAGCCTTGACCTCCTGTTGTTTCCCATCGTTTCATCCGACTGTCTTGAGTTTCTCCCTCCTGAGCCACTCCTTGCTGCTGCTGTGTAAAGAGGCCTCTTGATTTATTAATCAATTAATCAGCGCATGCCGAGGAGCTGTTCGGGGTAGTTAAACAGGGAAAACAAAATGCTGGAGCCCGTAATCAAGATGGATCGTAATTAAGAGCGGCCCCCCCTGCCGCCGAGCTTCCTGCCCACCCCGGCTGCCCCGCACCTCACCCTCGCCCACAGCTCCCCGGACCCCTGACCCTGTTCAGCTCTGGCGGGGCCGCCCCGTGAAAGCTGACAGCAAATCTCAGAAGGGCGGGTTTCCTCTCCCATGCCCTAGAGGTAAAGAAGCCTTGGGATGAGCCCCATTCATTATGTGCAGCAACTGTTGGCCCTCCAAAATCCAGCCAGGCCCCCCAGATGACACGGTGGCTCTGTCCCTGCATGCACAGACTGTACCTCCCTGTCCCAGTTCCCCGCAAACAGTCATGGAGCTGGAAGGACCTTACAGCAAGGACACGCCATGTCCTTGGAGTAACAGATGAGGGGTTCAGTGAGGTTAAGTAAGTTGCCGAAGATCACACAGAACTGCAAGTTACAAGGATTGGAACCAGAAAATATTTTGACACTCAATTAACACTCCCAGTGCTTGTTTCTCCGGGTCATCCTGCTTTCCTGTGACAACGGAAGCCAAGTAAATGAAAGACATCATCCTCATTAAATTTTCTGATCTTTTCAAAAGATAGGGGCCTCTAAAGATTTTTTACAATAGTAGTTTTAGATGAGGTTTGTGTGAAAAAGCATCTTGGACTGTTGGTCAGGGAGATGTTTTTGTTTTCATGTTTTAGGGTCTCAGATACACGGATACAGACATGGTCAGCTTACCTTGGGGCAAATGGTCAACATGACTTCACCTGCAGAAGGTTCTGGGCTGCTGGAGCAGGCTGGATCTCTGATCCAGAATCTGTTTTGTTGGTTTTCTTCCAGTGGCACTTAGCACACAGTGCCAATGAGGCTGAGATTTTTCTCAGAATAGAATCTCTGTCCCAGGTCACAGGTAGCACCTCCATCTGTTACCAACTTTCTGTGGGTAACTGGGGCCAGGGGGCCCCAAGGCATGGGTCCAGAGTGATCGTACTCACCAACCCCATCATGCCTGGCAAACATTTATGTCTCTGATTGAACACCTTGGGGGGGGTCCAGGTATGGGTATAATTCTTTAGTGGACACAGGAACCAGAAGGTTCTCATTTGACTGGCCTGGTGAGGAGGATACTTAGGAACCTTTCTTTTTTTTAATCTTCTTTAAAGTTTTCACTACAAAATTCTTAGGCATCTGTCAAAACATGTTTGTCAGCCATAGAAGCTCTTCTGCCAGCCTGGCTTCTCGTGTCTGTTGGATGCCAATCAAACAATCCAGTTCCTTGCATGTGTCTAGGGCTTAACTCATAAACCAGATATCTGAAATGCACTTATCAGCCTTGAGTTACAGGCTCTCTCTCTCTCTCTCTTTTTTCCTTCTGCTTCTGTGTTCTGCAGGACCCTGCTTTCTCGGCCGTGATTCATGACAAACTCCAGGTCCCCAACACCATCCGGAAGGCGTGGAATGACCGGAACAACCGCTGTGACATCTGTGCCACGCACCTGAACCAGCTGAAGCAGGAGGCCATCCAGATGGTGCTGGCCTTGGAGCAGGCAGCCGGCAGCGAGCACTACGATGCCTCACCGGGCTCACCCCCGCCGCTCTCCAGCATCCCCGCCCTGGTGGGGTCCCGGCACGTGGGTGGGCTCCAGCAGCCCCGGGATTGGGCCTTCGTGCCCGCCGCCTATGCCAGCTCCAACTACACAGGCTTCGTCAGCAAGCACAGCAGCAAACCTAACAGCCTTGGGGTCAGCAATGGGGTGGAAAAGAAGAGCGGGTCCCCAACCCACCAGGCCAAGGTCAGCCTCCAGATGGCCACCAGTCCCAGCAACGGGAACATCCTCAATTCGGTGGCCATCCAGGCTCACCAATACCTGGATGGCACTTGGTCCCTATCGAGAACCAACGGGGTCACCCTGTACCCATACCAGGTACGTAGCCTCTGGGAGTTGGGAAGAGCATGGTTGGCTGTACTCAAAGCGGAGAGGTGGGCGGTACTTCCTTTCTCCACGTTCTCCTGGGAACTCCCCAGCTCAGAGCTTAATGTTTCCTTGTGGTCCCCACAGGGTTCCAATCCAGGTGTTCTACCCAGGCCCACCTACTTTGAGAGCGTGCCTACTGCATCCCCCCAACCTTCTATACCCGCCCTCTCTCTGCTCATTCAGTATTCCCGTTCTGAGGGACCCTGTGGGCCCAGGCAATGTCAAGGGCGTCCCACCCAGCAGGTTTGCTGCATGGTGCAGCAAGGTAGAGTGTAGGGCCGGGAGGTAACTGGGCTGGAGTCCAACCCTGACTTGTGCACTTACTGGCACTTTGACCCTGCACAAAGGGTTCGCCCTCTCTCAGGCTCACTTACAAATGGGTGTAAGTAGTGAAGTTAACTAAGGTGTAATGTACGCAAGACATGCAGCCCAGTCTCTGCCAGAGAGCAGGGGATTGTTGATACGCCTGTTAACAGAGATTTTAGAAATTAAGGCAGATGGGTGAGAGATTTTTGAACCAAAGAATATTGTGAGTCCCTAAAATCATGGTGCTGGACACTGCTAAGGATAAAATACACAAGGGACCAATGATCTAGGTTAGCGCTCTGCTTGCATTGTCTACACCTTCGAAAAGAGGTGTAGACTCCCCTCCTAACCTCTCCTACCTCGACGGACCTTCACCCTTTTCTGTTTGCAACTCACCTTAAATACTGTTGGGATTGGGTTGCCAATGGTGTGTTTTCCTTTTCTGTTTTTTTAAAATGAGCACACACCCCCAAGTTTACCTATAGAAATAAGGGAGCAGTTCTTAAATCTGCCGAGGAATCTAAAAAAATTGTCTTAATTTTTCCTAGGTGAGTTTTCTGGTGAGTGAGGGTTGGGTTTGTAACGTTACGTGTTTCCTGTGTCCCCTGCGTCAGTTGCGTGGCAAGCGGCAGAGAGCACTGCCTGTCACTGGAGTGGACAGGTGGCTGTGGTCACGGGTGTATCAGTCAGGGATGATAAGTGATGTAACAAATGATCCTAAAGATCTGAGGTTAGTTTTCATCTGTGTCCCTGTCCATGTGAGTGTTTGGTGGGTGGCCTTCTGCTGTGATGTAGGGACTTGGGCTTCTTCCCTCAAATGTGTCATTGTCTTCCGGGGGCCTCCAGAGTCCTCCACCGGATCTGTAACCGGCCAGGAAATGAGGGAAGAGAGCATGGAGGATGTCACAGGGGGGTTTTGGGGCCCAGCCTGGCCGTGAAGGGAGGTACATGGCTTCCATCCATGTTCCAATGGCAAGAATCAGTCTCCTGGCCCACCTTCCCACAGGGGAAGCTGAGACAGCCAATCTGCCCAGGTGCCCAGGAGAAAAAGGAACAAGGCGAGTGAACACACAGCATAGTTTTGTTACATGGAGCAAAGGTACAGGGACACAGCAAGCAAGTTAAACATGGCTGATAAAATTCCTGGTGACTTTTCTAGACTTTTCCCTTTTGAGAGGGAATGTAGCTTTTATCTCTTGATATCTTGAAAGAAAGTGGGAAGCACTGATCATTATCGTAAGATGTTAGCATTCTTGGACTGCCAAACTTTTCATTTATGAGCGCTTTGTCATTTACAAAATAAAGTTCACACATCGTTTTATCTAACCCCACAAAACAGGCCTGTGAGGTAGGAGGGGGAAATGTTAGATCTTTCTTTTACAGATGGGGGAATATGATGCTTAGAGAAGTTGAATGACCCGTGGCCACCACACAGCCAGTGACAGACGGAACCAGCACCAGCTCTCCCCCCGCCAGGGGAATGGGGTTCCTACCACGGCTGCGTCCACCTTCTCCAGCTCACCCTGCAGCGGTCTCTTGTTAGCATCTTTTGCAGATATGGCTCTTTTTCAGACCTGACACACCAAAGACAAGGACTCCTATTTTGACCTGCAGGGGCCTTGCTGCTACTTGACTTGTGGATGGAATTTTCTGGGTCTCACATATAAATATAGTAAGGAACCAGTGGCATCTTGGAGGAGGCTTCATAGTCTAATCTGCATAGTCTAATCTTGAAAAGAACCATCTAGGGCAGGAACAGATAGGATTTCTTTTCATTGGGGAATCATATACTTTTTTTTTTGTTTGCAATTTTAAAATATGCTATTTTGAAAATTATAAAAAGTAATACCTGTTTATTATAGAATAAAATTTAAAATATATGAAAAAGTTGAAATAAGACTTTGAAAGTGAACCTCACCCAGAAATAAACTATGTAACACTTAGGTGTATTTCCTCCTAGTATTTTATGTGCTCACAATTTGTAAAATTGTGACCACATTCAATTCTGTGACCTGCTTTTCACTTAATATACTGGGTCATTTTCCTGTGCCATTATACATTTTTCTAAAATATGATCTTCAGTGGTAGCATAATATCCCATTATATGCATATTACTCGCTCTATAAATATGTCCTAATTTATATAACCAAGTATCAGTTGTTGGAGTCTAGATTTTTGCTGCTATAAATAAAGTGCTCAGGTGAACATCCTTTTACCCAGGTCAGATTTTCAGCACATCCCCGGGTTGTGCGAGCCGCATGCTCACGTTACATAGACAACTCACATTTCACCTTGCACGGCCCCAGAGCACTGGGAACACGCATCGGGGGCTCGTTAGAAGACTCAGCCGCTGCACCAGCGCTGATGAACGAGGACAGAAGAACGTGGAACTGGGGCTTTTATATAAAATATCCAAAGTGTAGTGAAGGTTTGTGTGGGAGGAGGAAATGCTGAAGATGCTGCTTAAAAGGAAGATGAGGGATTATTGATGCATTTCTTTTATTCAGATGGTAATTCTGTTTCCCCACTTCCTCCCCTACCTCAGATGAAAGAGAATGTCCTGTACAAGAATAAGTATTTACTCAGCTCTAGCCACGTGCCAGGCACTGTGCTAGGTGTTGGGTGGGGCTGCTGGCTTGGGCTGGAAACCCGGGTTTCTGTCCTGAGGTCCTTACAGTGGGGTAGGGGGCAGGCGAGGCCGCGGGTGAGTGCAAAGGTGGAGAGGTGCCCGGTTGGCTGCTTTGTGAGCATGCAGGGCTCGTAATCCAGCCCGTGGGGCAGGGTTGATGTGGCCGAAAGCCAGATATAAAGATGATTCATGCAAGCCACCCATTTGAAATTGTCCTGGGTACATTGTGTTGCTTCTTTCCAACTCTAGCTAGAACGGACCAATTCGTGCATTTCCCCTGAGCAATAATGAAACGGACCAGAGGAAATCTCTCCGGGATAAAGAGATTTGGTGCCTGGCTATGAATCCGTGTCCCCTATGCTGTGACTGTCATCCTGATGCCCTCGGGTGGGGGATCTGGGCCTGGCCAGACTGAGTGTCTCCTGTCGTGGACATCTCCCTGCAGTAAATATTCTGCAGTTCACAGTCTAGCCAGCGCGTCAGAGATGGCTGACTGCTCTGAAAGCTGACCTCATTTTTCCTGCTCACCCTACTCCCACTTCCCTCCCCGCAGAGCAGATGGCCTCTGGATTCGTGCCAAAGCTGTTCCCTGGGCAGAGAAGCATCTAGACTTTGTCACCACTAAGGGTCCTGGTCCACACCCACAGAACCTGAGCCTATAAAAATGAGGGAGAAGAAGAGGACATTTGTCCTTCTTCAGCTCAGATGCAGTGAGGACCAACAAGATAGGAACAGGCTTTGTAACAGCGAGCCTGGAGGAACCTTCGTGTGGGTAACAAAAAGGTCCCTCAAATCCCTCAGTTCCTCTTGCCCACACCACTGTGTAATGATCCTCAAAGGTTACAGTAAGAAGATTCTCGATTCTTTTTTGCTATATCTTTCATGTTTCTATAGTACCTCTAGAAAGAGCAAGAATCTATAAGCATCACAGATAAATATGAATCTATCCAGAAAGATAAGAAAAAGAGTAATTTAGGAGACACTGAGATTACATCAAAAATGTTGACCACATTGCAAAGGTAATTTGTCACTAACTACCTTAGCGAATTGATTTCCTAGACAATGAAACTTTCAAAGAAACTTTCTTTTATCAATTCATGGACATTTAGCACAATCTATACACACATGGGCATTTTGAAAAGGTAGAAGAACTTTATTTCATAGGATTTTGATATATTGAACTGGTCAAGAAAATTCAAGAAGATGTTAGATAAATAAATCCATAACAGATCGTGAATACAATGAAGGCAATCAATGTGCATTCCTTGAGTTACAGGAAAACATCTTTAATAAAAATTATCCTGGTTTCTGAGAAAACATCCATTGGAATCAATGTCAGAAATGTCGTGAGACTGAACTCTGGCTGCAGTCATTGTGGGATTGTCTCTCTGACATCTTTAGGAATAATTGTGCCTGTTAAGCACAGTCATTAGAGGACTTCACATCTTAAGACACGGGCACAAGAGAATTCGAAAGCAGCACCAACCTCGAAACATTGCAAGGTCGGCTGAACCGTAGGATCTATGCGGTGCCTAAAACTTGCTCCTCAGAGATCAGAAGCCTTGGGGGGACTTGATGCTGGCACCTTTCATGGAGGACTTCCACGTTCCCCTGCAGGAGGAAGGTGACACTTTGGGAGCCCCTCCAAGCGCTGTTGTGCTCAGAGGCGTTTTCTGCGGTGGGTTCATGGAAACCAGAGGCACGTGTTCTAGCACAGCTGATGTCCGGGGAGGGTGAGGTTTACACGTGCTTCTCCTGGCTGAACCGCTTTCCAAGAAGGTGCAGAGGTGGGTATTGGCGGCAGGCCAGCTTTCCAGGGCTCAGCCACTTGTCTCCCGAAATACGCAACATGCCCCTTCCTGGGCCAGCCCTGGCGTCAGTGGCTGCCCATGTGCTACTGCTTCTGGTTGGCCAGTGCAATAGCGTGAGATGCCACTATCAGACAAATTATGACGATGGAAGCATTTTTAACACCATGCGTTTTTGTTTTCTCCTGTTTGTAGACGGCCAAGGGGCATGAGATTATTTAGCTTTATGCTTTTTGACAAATCATGAATACAGGAAAAGGAATCCGTTTGGATATTCAGTCATGGCCAGCCTGTCTCAAGGCTATAATGCTCAGGATGAAATTCCAAAAGGATAGACCAGGGGCGGGGCAACTTTTCATGTTGGAAGGCAGCATTAATTTAGCTATAATCAAATAAGGCTGCATTCAAGAAATTTCAATTAGATAGACTTAAAAATGTACATTATTTTGTAAAAATCTAACTGCTATGTACTTAATAGTTTCAAAAAATGAAAACTATTTGTTAATTTTGAAGTTAACTCACCTTTTAATGACTGTGTTGTGTCTGCTTTTTGTTGGAAAGCATTTGAATATTTGGTTGCAGCATGGAGGTCCACAGTTCCAGGTGATCCTCTAGATGGGTGTCAGCCATGTGTGACCTTCAGGGCATCCTGACTTGGGTTAGGTAGGAGAATGTAGATTCGCAGCAGTAAGAGGTTGAAAAGCAACAAAGCATTTTTCAGGCATGTTGCCCAAGGCGTGGGTATTCTACTGCAGTTTTCCATATTTCAGGTCCATCTTTCTTAGCATCAAAAAATGACTTTAAAATGTCATCTACTAAGAGCTCAATCAATTCCATCTGTAGTTTTTTTGGTGCCTTGGTGATATCAACTAGGTGAGGCTGAAATGCTAATTTGAGGGTGATGTCATGATTCTCAAAGTCAGTGAAGCTTTCGTTGTATTCTCCAATTAATAGGTCTATAATAGCTGCATATTCTTCAAATGATTTGCATATATCATCCTGCTCATCAGTGACCTTTGCTAAGTGGGAAAAAGGTTCATCTAAAATTTCCTTTTGAAGAGGTGTTTGGAAAACAGGTAGCGTTTTTAGAAATGCTTGGTTTTTTTGCCACATATCATATAATAGACTTAGTTTTACCTTGTAAAGAAATATTCAAGCCGTTTTTGATTTGACGTGATATCACACAGAAATGCTGCATTCCTGTCGAAATCTTCTTTCAATAATTCACATTGCTGATTCTATTCTTCAAAAAATTTAACTATCTGTTCTCACAGAGATAAAATTATGGCCAACACCTGTCCCTGCAATAGTCAATGCACTTTAGAATGATATGGCAAATCCAAACTGAATACCTCGTGGTTCAACTTTAGCATGTTACAAAACTGACCGTGCCATGTTGCATTTGCATGCATGTAGTTAACAAAACTTACAACTTGTTGCAAAGTGTCACTTAAAATAGTAACTTTAGCACAGAGATTTTGCTAGTGTAAGATACAATGAAAAGAAATGAGAGCATCTGGATCTGTTAATACTTTTTTTATCTGTGCAATAAACCCTTCATGTTTTCCTGTCATGGAAAGTGCACCATCTATATGTACACTCACTAAATTTACCAAATTCAGTCCAAATTCACAACATTTATCTTGAAAGTTGTTGAAGGTATTTGTTCCCCGTGTTCTGTTCCTAAGAGTGCCCAGTGAGTCATTCTTCATAGCAAAGAAAATCTTCTGTTCTGACCCAAATGAAGTATAAAACCTGTTCTGAGTCAGTAGTATCAGTTGCTTCGTCCAAAGTGATTGAACATTATATATTTTCCTTTTGAAGTATTGCATGAAGTTGTTTTGTTACGTTGAAGCCTGATTCATGCTGTTGATCAGTTATGGTTCTCCTTGAAAGAGGCAGTTATTTGTCCTTTGAAGACGTTGTTGGGGTCTAAACATCCCATAACTTCAGCAATGCATTCTTTCACAATTTCTACATCACTGAATGGCTTCCCCTTTCCCTCCGAGTATTTAGCTACTTTATAAGTTGCTTCAGGGCATTATTTCCAGGTCTTATTGCTGTTTGAAAGAATTGTCTTTGCATCTTTTAATTTCTGCAGTGCAACTTTGTGCACCTCTCCTTCTAATTTAAAATATTTGTGGTCCTTATGAGTGTTATAATGCTGATGAGCATTGCATTTCTTTACACATTGACTGCCACGCTAGAAAAATTTTTTTTCCCCTGGGGGCACAGTGTTTTATTATGAAAACAGAATAAAAACTTTGAAAATGAAACGATCCTATCTAATTTAATGAAAAAAATTTTTTTGTTGTTTTTTGTACATGAGTTATATGCAACTTGAAAAATAGTTCCCTCAGCTCCCAAGATGAAGACACGTTATAAGTTACATATGCTTCACGAGGCCCAGGGCTCAAAACTAGAATCACAGGGGAGATTTCAAGAACTCCTAATGCCTAAGCCACACCAGACCAATTAAAGCATGAGTTAAATACAACTCACATGGCAGTGAATGTGTTAATGTTGATATTGCAGTATCACAAAGCAAGCAAATCATCTTATCTTTAGTAGAAACAAGATAATATTTTTTTATTTATTATTATTTTTTTATTTTTTATTTTTTTTTCAATTTAATTTTACAGAATCAAAGAGTCTAACAGTATATCTTGTTAGATACAGTATGTCCTCATAATGTATACATTATTTCTTGTACAATGATATGAAATAATATGGGAAATATTCATGATAAATTATTAAGTGAACAATGCAAGTTAAAAACAATAGTTTCATATTTTTTTCCCCACCCCCCCTTTCCCGAGTCAGCACCTTCAAGTGTTACCACTCCCCAAACAGTGCGCAATGCACTCATTGTGTAGGCATACCCCCATCCCCTCCCCCGCCCCCCACCTCAGTCTGATGTCCAATTGGTGTCGTTTCCAGATTTGTATTTAGGTGATGATCAGGGAAACCAATTTTCTGGTGAGTACATGTGATGCTTGTTTTTCCATTCTTGGGATACTTCACTTAATATAATGGGTTCCACCTCTCTCCAGGAGAACCATAGAGATGTCGTATCTTCATCATTCCTTATACCTGAGTAATATTCCATGGTATACATATACCACAGTTTACTAATCCAATCATGTATTGATGGGCATTTGGGTTGTTTCCACATCTTTGCTATTGTGAATTGTGCTGCTATAAACATTTGGGTACACGTGCCTTTGTTACAGAATGACCTTTTTTCCTTTGGGTATATGCCCAGTAATGGGATTGCTGGGTCAAATGGCAGGTCTACTTGAATCTGTTTAAGATACCTCCATAATGCTTTCCACAGGGGTTGCACTAGTTTGCAGTCCCACCAGCAGTGTATTAGTGTTCCTGTCTCTCCGCACCCACGCCAACATGTGTTGTTTTGGGTTTTTTTGATAAAGGCCATTCTCACTGGGGTTAAGTGATATCTCATTGTGGTTTTGATTTGCATTTCCCTGATGATTAGAGATGTTGAACACTTTTTCATATGTTTGTTAGCCATTTTTATATCTTCTTTTGAAAAATTTCTATTCATGTCCTTTGCCCACTTTTTGATAGGGTTGCTTGATTTTTTCTTGCTGATTTTCCTGAGTTCTAAATAGATTCTTGTTATCAGTCCTTTATCTGATGTGTAGTATGCAAAAATTTTTTCCCATTCTGTAGATGGTCTGTTTATTCTCTGGACTGAAACAAGATAATATTAAAATTACCAATCTTCATTTAAAAAAATCTATTTTCTTTCTTTAGAGTTTACTTGGTCGTCTTTGAAAATGATGGGCCATTAAGCTGACAGAATTAAAAAATACTGTCGAGCTGTGTAACTATTCACAAATTCCACTTCAACCAGAAACACAGTGCACCTTTGTCAAAAGCCAATAACATACCGGTGTACTCGATCCCCATAAACTCTGGCCAACCAGCCTCGTGTAGACAGTCAGGTGGGGGAAGTTAGAACTAAATCATGAGCGTAGCAGCCATGAATTTAGCCCTTATGACTTAGTCATGTTCTAATTGTGCTGGTCAAGCTTGGGGGATTACTTTGTTGAGACTTATTTTATTTTTTGGTATTTTAAATATGTTCACTTTAAAAGTAAAATAAAAATATAAAAGATGAGCCAAAATGTATTAATAAAAATAAAAGGATTTGTTCTGTACACTTTGGATGCAGTCAAAAGGCTGCACAGAAGGACCTAGAAGGCCACACATGGCCTTAAGGCCGTAGGTTCCCCACCTCTAGAGTAGACATATCTTACGAATATGGGTGGGGCTGTGGTCTGCAAGGAGCACCCAAACTTCGTCAGGAAAATTCACATTATTTTTGGTTGTTTGATGGGCTGACTAAGGGATAAGATGTCCGTGTCCTAGTCCCCACCATCTGTGGACGTGTTAGCGCTCGTGGTAACAGGAGCTTTGCAGGTGTGATTAAATTAAGGATCTTGAGGTGGGAGGAGTAGCTCGTGTTATCCAGGTGGGCCCCATGTAATCCCAAAAGCTCTTAAAAGAGGGAGGCAGGACACTCAGAGCCAAGGAGAGAAGAGGGAAGTGGAGGTTGAAGAGGAGAGAAGGTGCAGGACTGCTGGTTTCCATGACCGAGGACCACGAGCAGACGACTTCCCCAGAGAGGGGGTCCCCAACCTATGGTGAGTTGTGTAATTATTTCATTATATGCTACAATAAAATAATATAATAATGATAATAAAGTGCACAATAAATGTGATGCACTTAAATCATCCCTGAAACTATCTCCCCCCTCCCCCTTGTGGAAAAATTGTCTTCCATGGAAACCGTCCCTGGTGCCAAAAAGGTCGGGGACCGCTGCTTTAGAAGCTGGAATAGGCAAGGTATCGGATGTCTCCTTTATTTCCAGAAGGAGCCAGCCCTGCAGACCCATTTTAGACTTCTGACCTCCGGAGCTTTAAGAAGACCAGTTTGTGTTGTTTTAAAGCTCCTAGACTTGTTGTGATTTGCTTCAGCAGCGGTAGGAACCCGACCCACGTGGTAAGCGTTTGGGGACTGAAAAGCTTTGTAAGGAGAAGCGGCGTGGGGCATGCAGACCCAAGAGTTACCACAGAAACCTGCAGGATGGCCAAGAACACGGGCCTTTTTTCCCACACGATGAGCTACCTTACCCTGCAGAGCGCCTAGTACATTAGCAAGTCGGATTATTTCATTTGGGCGCCTCCCCAGAACGAGAGGTTACTCATGCTGCCCCGCTGGTTTTCAATTGTCTCAGATTTCCCTATTGTTGCAGAACCGAAATAACAAGCACGCCGCCGCCACTCTGCATTGGTAGCTAGCAATTACATTATGTAAGTCTCTCGTACTGTTGAAACTGCAGAAATCCTTCCAAGCTGGGGGCGGTGGGGAGGGGAGGAGTGGCAGGAGGGCTGGGGAGAGACTTGAGTGAAATATGCACACAAGGAAGTTCATCTGCTTCATGGGGCCTTTCCCAGAGCTGACCTCATCTGGTGAGATCCTGAGGGTCAAATGCATTTGAAAGCACTTTAGAAATTGTAGAGCAGAATGGAAGTGTTAATTGGTATCACTCCTCATTCGGGAGGCAGGCGACAGCCGTTGGAGATTTTGTAGAGGGAATGGGAAGGTTGTCTCGCTGGAAGGCAGGAGTTCTCAATCTTGGCTGCACACTAGAATCACCTGGGAGATTGCAAGAACTCCTAACGCCTGAGTCACACCAGACCAATTAAACGGGAATACGTGCGGGTGAGACCCAGGCCTTGTTCTGAACTGGCAGGGCCAAGAAACACAGCTTTAAGAAACAGTTAATCTGGTGCTGGAATAATAAGTACAGGGAAGGGAACAGTGAATAGAGGTAGATGATAGCTAGTGTCTTAGTTTTCCTAGAGCTGCCGTAACTAATTGCTACAAGCTAGGTGGCTTAAAACAAAAACGTATTCTTATAGTGTGGATACTAGAAGTTAGAAATCAAAGTGTCAGCCGGGCCACGCTCCGTCTGACAGCACCAGGGAAGAATCCTTCCTTGGCTCTCCCAGCTTCTGGTGGCTCCAGGCGTTCCTCGGCTAGTGGCACATGGCTCCCATCTCTGCCCCTCTTGATGTGGCCTCCTGTCTCTCTGCGTCTCCTGTTCTTACAAGGATATGAGTCGTTGGATTTAGAGCCCACTCTGATCCAATATGACCACATCTCAATCCTCAACTAAATACGTCTGTAAAGACCCTGTGTCTAAATGAGGTCACGTTCTGAAGTCCCAAGTGAATATGAATTGCGGGGGGACACTAACTGACTGTGTGTAAGTAGGTAGGTGGGTGTTAACAGATGGGTGGATGAAAAGTGAAGTTGAAGGGGTGAGGAATGTGGGCTGCTTCCTCGCTGGCCCGATCCTGAAGGAGGAGCAGGTGGAAGTATACGCAGCTGGCCGGCGGTGGAGGTTCCTGTTCATGCTCCGTGGTTGGAGAAGAATAAAGGGAACAGGTGGAAAGGATAAAAATGGGCAAATCAAAGAGGAGGGAGGAGGGAGGAAAGTGTCCTATTGGCATATACTCGGATACAGCTGAAGGGGACACCTCGGGAGCCAGACAAAATGAAAAAACACTCAGAGCTGAGGTCGAATGATCAACTTACATACATGCGGTTTTTTCTGAAGCCGCCTCTTTGAGACTTATGAAATACCTTTTAAGTCATTTTTGCTTTCACAACCCTAGTTATAAATGCAAATGGCACTTCTTGGAACGCTACCTGGAGGTAGATAAATGTAAGGGCCTAATATAACCAGTGCTAGAGGAGGCTGATTCCTTTTCTACTGACCGGGCTGATGGTTTGGGCTGAGCTGGTGGGAGTGGTCTATATTTTTGTTTTTCTTCTTTAAAATATTTCTAAGCTCCAGAAAGAGTCAAGAAACGGTAGGTAAAATGCGATGCCCCTTAAAACAAGATTTCTTAGTTCCTGCCCCCTGCCCCGTGTGTGGGTGAAGAGGGCAGGGTGGTGAGGTGGTGGGAATGAGGCTGTTCTTTCTGAACACGGGAGTTACTGTCCCTGGTCCCTGCTGTGCCCCTCGCCCTCCCAGGCGAGGCTTGGGTGGAGGGCAGAGCTGAGAACTGCTCCACTGGGAGGTGAAATCAGTCGGAGAGAAGATTGTCGGGATGTAGATGCTTTTTCACAGTCAACTTTTGTTTTTGACAGCTTTCCACATCACTCTTCATTTCAGCCACCCTCCCCAGTCCCCATTTCCTCAAGCAGAATTTTCGACTTTATTACAGAGCTAGGGAGTATCCGCGGTCCACAGCGAGCTGGCCAGGGGGAGACAACAGCTATGGGGTTTTCTTAACGACAAAGAAAACAGATTGTTTTAGAAAGTCTGAGGCTGATACTTACCAATGATTTATCCCAGCCTCACCCAATGAGGGAGTAGAGGCTTGGGGTCACAGTGGATTTGCTGCTCATGCACCGGAAGTAAAACGCCAGCTTCCTGTGCAACCTCTGTGCACGTTTCTTAACCGTGATGCGTCTGTATTTTCTCCTCTGCAAGGTGGAAAGTTGCAGAGTTGTTATGGGAATCGGGTGAGATAACATACGTACTTAGCGCTGTGTCTGACGCATGGTAACTCCTCGGTAAAGCTCGCCAAACCTCGGGTGCCGTCTTCATTTAGTGCAGGGTCACATGACTCACTTGAATGGAATGGGGACCCCCTTCTCCCATATGGGAACCAGCGGTAAGTGCAAAAACACCAGTGTCGCAAAATGCATATCAAGCTTATAAAGTAAATGTTATTCAGCAACTCAGAAAATGCCAGCCCTTTATACATATTACTAGAAACTAACTTTCCGTATCTATATCACATCTTACCTGGGAATGTCATATTTTCAGTAGACAAGATCTCATTGCATCATTAGTGAATTAATTGATAAAGTACTGAAAGCCTCATTGACCAATTTTTCCCCATATTTTGGGACCTTCCTAGGGGAGGCGGGGGAGTAGCATGTAGACTCGAATCATTTAAAATTCCACAGAATAGTGGAGCGGTCACATTTAAAATAATGCAGAAGAGTAAAACCTTATTTTGGAACTAACTTTGAAATATAAGGTAATTCAGGCCTAGTTCATTCTTATCGAATGAACACTTTGAAAAACAGACCATTCAGGCGTTTCGTTCTTCCCTAATTTATATGCTAGGGTAAAATATAATTTTAATGCATTTGCTTTCATATTCTTTTACATCTTTATAAAATACAAATCTTTTAGGATTATTAAATTCGGTTTTCAATAAATTGAAAAATTAGAGACTCCTCCTTACCTACCCCTCCCAGACATATACCTAATTAATTTTAAATTGAGATTTTTACTGTGCTAACAGTTTTTAGCGTGACAAATTAGCATGCTTTTATCTCATAGAGGTATTTGTGAGGATTAATGAGTCATATATTTCTTATGCCCAAGTCACTCCCAGGGAGTAATTGAGGTGTTTAGGAAGCATATTAGTCACCATCCTCGGGACTCTGGAGATGGTGTAGTATATTTCTGCTGCACCTCTGGCTTCGAAGAGTTAACGTGTCCTTCAGTGGCTTATCTGAGTGCCTGGGCCTGGCTGAGTCAGTGGGGAGGAAAAAAGGTACCACGTGAAAAGCAAGCATAGCAGCGAGCCCCATCGATATTCAAGGCTGTGACCTGGAGTTTTCTAATTGGATGACTCATCGGAGCCAACCTGACGGTCCCCATCACCTTAGGCAGCCTGGTTTCCACTGCCCATTAGGCTCCGGGGAGCAGCATCCCTGGGAAGGTCGAACTCATTAACTTGCTCATGACATGTTCCCTCTCTGTTAAAGCAAGCCGAGCTCGGAGATGCGGATGGGAAGGCTGCCCTTGCGAATTAGAGATGCCAAACCAAGGCCCGGGCATGCCAGGTGACCTGCCCAAGGTCCCGCAGCTGGGAAGTGACCGAGACTGGAGTCGAACTCGGATCTCCCGTGCACTTGCCTCTGCCCCCACCGCTCTCCTACGGGGAGGGGGCCGGTTCCCCAGCCTGGTCAGATGTGCAGCCTTTCTGGGGAGGGCTGCCCTCAAGCGCACGCTGCTAACAGGATTTCTTTGGGGCGATTCTGGGTGACTAGGATTTCCAAGTCAGGTTTCACGTTGTATTGCAGTACATCTCCTCGCTGGGAGGTGGGGAGCCAGTGGGGATAAAGCTTGAGACAAAGATGGACCAAAAAACGACCCAAGGGCTGCGTGAGCAATGCTGCCACCTAGTGAGACACACTGTAGCTCACCTAGGACGTAGGCTTCGCAGGCCTGGTGGAATCCCTCCAGAAAGTATTGCAACAAAGCATTGCAGTTGACTAAGATGAATCAAAGGAAACGGGGCTATTTCCTCGTCAATAATGTCCTTACTTAACAGCATAGCATATGTTTAAATCCCGTGTCCTGACGCATGTCCCTTAGAAAGGCCTGAACACATCTTCTGTGGCAGAGGAACTTGCTTTTGGCATAGCGGAAATAGCATGCAGATCCGCATGTGAATTCTGGCTCACCTACTTACTAGCTGAGTAATAGTGGTTTTATTCGTGGTAAAATATGCATAATATAAAATTTATCATTTTAATCAGTTTTAAGTGTGCAGTTCTGTGGCATTAAGTCCATTCACATTGTTGTGCCACCACCACCATCTCCAGAACTCTTTCAAGGCTCTGCTTTCCTGGATGCTTTTAGATACATACTCGGAAATGAAATTGCTGGATCATATGGTAATTTTGTTTTAATTTGTTGAGGAACCGCCATCCTGTTTTTCCATAGCATCCGCACCATTTTACATTCCTAACAAGAGTGCATAAGGTTTCTAGTTTCTCCACAACTTCTCTAATGCTTCTTATTTTCTGTTTTTTTTTCTTTTTGAAATTGGCCACCCTGATGGGTACAAAGTGGTATCTCACTGTGGTTTTGATTTGCATGTGTGTAATTATTAGTGATGTTAAGCATTTTTTTCATGCCTCTTGGCCATTTGTAAGCTGAGTAATATTTGGTAAATTACTTGACCACTCAAAGCCTCAATTTCTTCTTTGGTAGAATGGGGATGGTACCTACCCAGTAGTATAGTAGCTATCCCCTGGGATTATTGTGAAGATTAAATTCATTCTTTAAAGAATTTTTTTAGTTCTGTGTACTTCTAAGCACTGGTTTTAAATCATTTACACATATAAATCATTTTATGTCTATTTATAATCATTTTATATCTGTCTATAATCATGCATATATGTATAGAGAGATGCAAAATCCTACACTGATGAAGCGCTATAAATCACCCTGCACAGACCACTCACAGAGCAGGGGTCTCTGCCTCACTGTAGCCTAACAACATGTTTAGGGGTGGGGCAGACATACCTGAAAAAATGAACATGCCTCTGAAAACCAGTGATGGAACTGATGACTTTATACAACTGAGACATCTCGTATCTGAACACTGTTTTTAGCAGTAATCTCAGGATTAATATCTCGAACATAGCCTTTTTGCAGGGCTCACTGTGTAGCATAGAGATTCATTCATAGCCCACTTCAAAGGCAGCTGAGACTGTGCATTGGGGTTTTTGTTGAAGACAACCGTTTTTTGTTTTCTTCTAAAGATAGATTGTACTTTCTCATCTAAATAGCTTTTTTGATAGAGTGCAGGTGCTTCAAGGGATTAGCCACTGCTATTAGGCTCGGTGGCCCACTCTCTCCCAACACTCTGTTCAAACAGCCGGCGCTTCATCATAGTTTATGAACCTGGCAATTTAGAAGCAGCAACCACTTTGCTGAGTCCATTAGGAGGTGAGAGGAGGATCGGTAGCAGAGGAATGAAAATTCTTGTGCGCAAATAACGAGTAGGAAAGATGAAGGGTGGCTGCCGAGGCTCTTTGAAGAACAGGAGGGCAGGAGGTGCTGTCCTGTAATAAGTGCAGTTCACAAGCTTTCCCGTTCTAGAAAAAGGGCGGCCAGTCTACTCTGGATTGAGGAGGTGATCGCTGACTCCTTCCTGGACATGTGCCTGGATCGCTAAAACCAGCAGAACGTGTTTCAGCTGTCGAAATGCTCTTTCCTTTGGGAAAACCGTGGAGACCATGAAGGAGAGTACAGACACTAAAATCTTAATTCTCTTCCCACGTGTACTGCGTTCATTATGACCTTGGGCAGTTTTTCCAACTGCAAAAAGAAAAACGGAAGTCCCACGCTGTTCCTGGCTTTTTCAGCCTGCGAGAGGACATTCTAACATTGCACATTGCCCTGTCAGTGTGCCCCTACTTACCGGGTTTTGTTTCTATCGTAAGTTACCAAGGCCACTCTCTCAATTTTAAGAGGCTTTTGTGAATATCATTAATTTAGTGTTATATAAATAAAAATAGAGCTAATACTTGAGCATTGCCTGTATGCCAGGCATTGTGCTGAGTGCTTGTGTGTATTAATGCAGTTAAGCTTCACAACATTCCTATAAAGTAAGTAGATAATTATTCTCATTTTAATGATGAGGAAACTGAGGTTCAAGTTCGTATAGATAGATACGAACCTCACCCACCTGCACAGAGGAATTCCACATTTCTGGACTCCTAAAAATTTCGTTAACAAATGCTTTCTTGAGCATTTACTTCGTTATTGGTTGGAATTAAGATTGGTGGATAGCATTTCTACAAGGTAATGATAATGTAAGTTTTATGTTAATACTAAAATTGGGTAGGAGATCTGGTTTTGTTTGTCCTGAAATATTAGGAAGTTATACCCTTAGGATTGTTCTTATTTAGCTACATTTTCCTCAGGCTTCATTGTCCTCACCTTTCCCGGAGACATTTTCTATCTTTTTTTCTTCTGCGTTTTTTATGTTAAATTACACACTCATCTCTTGCTAGTTCTAAGACCTAATTATTTAGATCATAAAACATTCATACTTTTCCCCTCACTCCATCCCTGTATTTTCAATTTGATCTATCACAGTTTATTTGGATTTCTGAGAGTGGGTGAGTAGGCAAAAGAAATAAAAGGACTCAATGAAAATCGGTTAATTCTGTCATTTATTCCCAACCTATATAAAAGTTTTGGCAGAAAAGGAAATGGGAACTAAAATAGAGTAATTAAAAAGAAAGTCACTTACTGAAACATTGCAAACTTTTCTACCTCTTTCTGTGTAGCTACAAATATCTAACTAATAGACTAAGTGGAAAATGGACCAAGGCAATTAGTTGGTGTAAACATATTATAGTAGCTAGTCTTTAAATATTTTATAAGGTATATGTGTTACTAGCATAATACCTATATAAACACCATCTACTGTATACATATCAATTGTAAACATATCATGCTTAGAATCAAGCATTTAAACTCTCTCCAGAGTGTGTTTACATTGAAGCATCCTGAATTTACACACCTGTTACCACTGGGAAGGGAAGTCTGGAGAGAGAAGATGGAAAGAAGAACAGATCTATAAAGGCACTGTCATGGGAAGGGTGTGTTTGGCTTCGTCCCTTGGCACTACACGCAAGGCCCTTGGTAGGCCGGTGATGAGAAGCCCTGTGTGCCCAGGTGGGTAGGGGGGAGCCTGCTACTCCAACAGGTGGAGAGAGGGAAGTGGGCAGATGGTTGGTCTGGGAGGAAGATGGCAGCAGGGGGCTTGGGTTGGGGGAGGCAGGTTTCACACATAATCATAATGAATCCCAAAGACCCTGAGGATTTGTTGTGTGTGGGCCAAAGAAGAGGACAGTTGAAGCTGATACTCGGGTTTCGGGGTGTTGCGTGGGCGATGAGCTATTGACCAGTGGAGGGAGGATGGAGGAGTAAGGCTGAGCAGACAAGGGAAGAGCTCGGTTTTGGACACGGGGGCTCTGGGGTATCTGTGGGGCCCTCCAGACCAGAGACGGATGCGGATGAGAGTCTGTTTAGAGGCGAGGCTTCACTGAGTATCAGAGTTGGGTACAGATGAGGCTCAGTGGGTAAGAGAGGGTTACGGAGCTGGTTCTTCTGGAACCCAGGTCTCCCGGTCTAGCCATCCTCTCCACTGTTCCGCTGCCTTGTCAGTACCTACATGTGAACAGCTGTGTTGCTACGTTCCGACCACAGTGTGTAAAGTCACGCATGGATCATTCCTTCAGCAAACGTCTGTTGAGCCAGGCACTGTGCTTGTTCCTGGGGATACGAAAGACCAGGGCTCCTTCAGACACTTGAGATAGGGCTTTGCCTGTGACCAGCGTGCCTTGGTGCAGGGAATCGGGTGAGGGAGGATGGGCTGCTCCAATCACCTCTCCTTGACCCAGGCTAATGTGTGTGTGTATGTGCGGGGGAGGGGCAGCCAGTGGTGGTCGTCTTAAAAAAAAAAAAAAAAAATTTTATTGTCACATTACAATTGTCAATTGTACTCCAGTTATATGTTACTGGAGTACAAAGTGGTGTTACTGTTTTTGAATACAATGTGGAATGAGTAAACTAATTAATATATCCATCATCCTAGGTATTTAACATTTTTTGGGAGATAACATTAGAAATTTGCGAACTTAGCAATATTGAAATATACAGTACTCAATTATTAGCTGCTATTCAGCATGCTGTGCAATTGAGCTAAAAAAAAAAAAAAAATTGGACTTGGTTCTCCTGACTGAGGCTTTGTACCCTTGACTGTCATCTCACCAGTGGTGATCTTTAAGGACCAGCACAGTGATTGCCGTCCCCTTGTTGGTGAGCAGGGGCTGTGACCCAGACGCTTGGGCATTGGGGGGACCATACTACTTCTGGGGTCAGGGCTGGGGGTCTCCTGCTGCCCACCTGGGTGGCTGCTGTGGAAGAGAACTAGACTTTGACCATCCACGGTGCAGAATATGCCCGTCCCCCTCCCCCACCGTGGTCGTGGTGTGGGTAAACACAGCAAGGGAGATGGGATCCCACTGGCATTGTCTCCTCCTTTAAACAGCCTCCTCCTTAAAGCTATCCATTGATAAGATAAGCAACGAAGCCTTCATCAGCTTAAACTGCTGCAAAACAAATGTCGCTACTTACTGTATCGCTCTGATCCTGGGAGGGGAAAAAAACAGTTCATGTAAAGTACTGAATATTCCGTTCAGCATTTTAGTTCATTCAGCGTTCCGGGTGTTTGGAGCTGGGGAAGTAAAGAGAGCCGGGCTTAGTCCCTCCCTTTAAGGATCTCGCCAAGGGCAGCTCTCCACGACGCAGGTCAGACCGGGGTCAGTGCCCTGGCCGGGCGCAGGTGCTGCGCTGCGGGAGAATAGATGGAGGCCAGAGATGAATCCCGCCAGGTATCTGGAAGCATGTCTCTTAACATTGGCTATCCCCATAGCTGTCAGTTAGATGAACTGTTTATATGAGTGGTAATCCAGAAATAAATAGTAAATATTGTATCATTGCATGAAGTAGAGGCTATATTACCCAGTCTAGCTCTTGATTCCACCATATATATAAGCATTTATTTTTTTCTTTTCTTTTTTTTTTTTTGAGACAGGGTCTCGCTCTGTCACCCAGGCTAGATAGGTGCAGTGGCATCATCATAGCTCACTGTAGCCTTAAACTCCTAGCCTCAAGCGATCCTCCTGCCTCAGGCTCCCGAATAGCTGGGAGTACAGGCACACACCACCACACTTTGCTAATTTTTAAAATATTTTTTTGTAGAGATGGGGGTCTCACTGTTGCCCGGGCTGGTGGTCTCGAACTCCTGGCCTCAAGTGATCCTCCTGCCTCGGCCTCCCAAAATGCTGGGATTACAGGTCTGAGCTGCCCCAACCAGCCTGTGATTCCACCTTTAAAACTATCCTTCTGCTCAACAGACAGAGTTGCCCTGGCACCTCCCCAAAGCGTAATTGGATGTTTGTGTGGATGTGTGGAGTTTGGGCAAAATGCGAAGGCATCAAAATTAAGGACAAAGTCCCATTTTCCTCCCTCGTTCACTTTGCCCAACCTCTGGTCATTCACCCAGGAAGTGTTAAGGGCCCTGGGCTGCGTTTACCAACTTTGGACTAATACGTGCTTATATTTTTGAGGCTGGAATAGGCCATTTTGAAGCCTTGCATTAAAAGGTCCTCTGGTTCCATGCCTTCCCCTTGAGAAACAAACAGCAGAGTTGTTACTTCTCTTCCTGGTGATTCCTCGGTGCTCATCTCTATGACACTAGCGCTGTTTTCAGTAGCGACATGGAAACTATTGAGATAGAGGTATTTTGGCACATAAAGTTTCCCTTCAGTATTGAGTGAGAATCGATGTCACTGGGAAAAAGACCCACAATGTGACCATTTCCACATTTTTGTTGTAGTATTAAAAAGACTTTGTAAGGAGAAGACTTACATGGTCACTTTCTTTCTGGGTGAATAGTTCTTGAAGGAGTAGAAAAGTCTATAAAGTAGCCCATGTTGAAGATGCTTTCCTGTGATGAGTAAATGAGACTGATGGGACCATCAGAAGCACGCACTTCTAATTACTGAAGACAAAGCCGCTACTTTAAATGCTTAGTCACATTGATGTCACAGTCCTGATTTACCCACATTTGCTTTTTTTTTTTTCTCATCTTGCACATATGATGCTGTTAGCATTTACCGCAGTGTTTGAAAACTGCCAAGATAATGACTATGTTAATTAATCTGGCCCAGTGTATGTTCACCATAAATAGGAGTGTGACTGGGTAGGTCCCTGGTTCCTTCCACGTCTGTCTCCTGCCTTCCCTGGGGAGAAGTGAAGCTAAGTTGCCATGGAAAGATGGTGCCTCAACTGTACCTCGTGGGGGAAGACACCAGCCCTCCTCGCGTGTCCCTTTCTGCACCGTGGTAGACCTGACCTTCACGTTCAGTTTGTCTAAAATTGCGTTTCTATTAGGAATGCTCCTCTGAGTCTATATATTACATTGTAGGAGGGAAGATACCGGATCGATAGGTTGTTTCTGCACTTGCACCTGTCCAAGGAATATTTCAAGAAAAGTCAGTGTGGGATTTGAAGTGTGCTCACCTTCACCTGTATGCCTGTCTCCTGTAATTGACTCGGGGACAGCAAGCATTGGAGGAGAGAGGCAGTGGCCCTGGGGCTGGAAGGGTCATCCCTAAGTCAGGCTTGCAGTAAAAGCTTATTCCGAAGGATGCCACTCTCGGTCTTCGGGATGGGGCATATTTGTTAGATCTAGTGCTTAATAGTTCACACTGTGTCCATGAGCAAAAAAGCCCATCTTCATGTCATAGTCTTAATTTGCCCAGATTTGCTCTCTTTTCTCATCTTGCACATACGATGCTGTTAGCATTTATCACGGTTTGAAAACTGCCAACACACACGCCAAGTGCGCACAAGTATACGCTCCTCCTGGCAGAATTGTAATAAGTTAAAATGTATCTACCTTCATTACTAGAATTGACCAACAGAGAGCCATAGCCTATAATTGCATTAACGTTACAAATGGAATTATATTTCAAGCTCATGGTGTATAATCGTGTTTTACCCTTTGAAAGGATACTCTAATCCCTTGAATATTTGAGGCAGTAAATTGTATTGGGGAAGAATGCTTAAGTTACTTACGAAGTTTAAATTAAAACAATTTTTTTCTATTAGTTTTAAAAATTAAAGTTATGCTCATAATTTAAAGAGTTAAAGCATTTGACAAGACTATATGAAAGACACCAGCCCGGCACTGCAAATGTGATGGATGTTTCCTGCTTTCCCAAGGTTCGTTAACATTTATCTCCATATTATAATATTCTCAGGATGCCAAGAATTTACTTGCCATTTACTTAGTTATAGATTTCCTATTACAGCAGTTCTCAAAGTGTGCTCCGTAGACTCCCAAGACCCTTTCTTTCACTGGGTTTATGAGGTCAAAACTATTTTCACATAATATTTGGACACTATTTGCCTTTTTTGCTGTGTTGACATTTGCTCTGGTGGTGCAAAGGCAATGGTGGGTGAAACTGCTGGCTTCTTAGCCCAGATCAAGGCAGTGACACCAAACTATGTTTGGCATGGTATTCTTCATCATCACACATTTAGAGGATTTTTCTTTTTAAGTATAGTTCCACTAAAGCGTATCCTTGATGAGGCAGTAAAAATGACTGATTTTATTGAATCAAGAAACGTCTGCTGACACATGAACTACTTGGGTGACGTAGGATGGTTGTCTCGGGAAAGCACTTGTGCAGTTGCTGGAGTTGCAAACTCCACGACTCTCCCCCCTCCCCCTGCCATGGTATATACATTTTTACTTGAAAGAATAACAAATAGACAAACCCTGGTTATTCAAACCTGGGTATTTTTGAAGGCCTTTTCTCAAAAAAGAATGAAAGAGCTTACCACTTTTAAAGCAAAACAACTAACAGGGTTGGTTTATCAATCATAAAATTAGAGCTTTCAATTGAAAGATGAAATTTTTGAAAACTTGATTCTATCACATAAGCCTGAAAGCTTTCCAATACTAAAAGACTTTTCTCAGGATGAGAGATCATCTTACACCAATCAGAATGGATACTAAAAAGACAAAAAAAAAAAAAAAAAACAGATGTTGGTGAGGATGTGGAGAAAAGAGAGCTCTTACACACTGTTGGTAGGAATGTAAACCTCTACGGAAGACAGTATGGAGATTTCTCAAAGAACTAAAAACAGAATTACCATATGATCCAGCAATCCCACTACTGGCTGTCTACCCAAAGGAAAAGAAATCATATCAAAAAGATACCTGCACTTGTATGTTTATCACAGCACTATTCACAATGGCAAAGATATGGAATCAACCTAAGTGTCAGTCACTGGAGGACTGGATAAAGAAAATGTGCAATGGGTTTATTATTTTAAAATATATATTTGAAGTTTTAGTTTAATTTCTAGCATGGGTGCATGTCAATAGGTGTAAGATGGAACCACCCCATCCAGACTGGAGTAGGTCAGGAAGCCCTTGGAATTCTTCAGAAGGATGTAATGACTGGTATAAGTCGTGTGAGTGAGCATTTTGAGAACAGAGTTAGAGAATAAGGAATGGAATTTGGAGTTGGATTGGTGATAAATACATAGAAAGCAAAGCAAATTGAAAAAACAAGATAAAACTATTGAACGGTAAAGGAAAAGCTCTTTGGGACCCTCAATACTTGTTAAGATTATAAAGAGTTCCTGAAACTAAAGACTTTGAGGATCATTGACCTTTTTGCATAACCATTGTGAAAACACAAAGATTTAGTTCTCTTTTTCACCACTACCCACCCCAATCCTGTCATGTAAGTGATCAATTCTTGTGTTCCTATTGCTCTAATAACTTGTCATAATTTTAGTTTGCTCAATACTCGATAATATGATCATGTAAAGGCTATCCACAGCTATTACTGTGACTACCTAGAGGCTATTTGCAGCTGAGCCATGTAACTGTGGCTACTTTAACTGTATAAGAAGGATACATTTTTTGATAACTCGGACCTGAAACATCTCTCTCTTCTGCCTTAACATTTGATGAGCGATTTTGGGCTGGGTACTAGAGTTCTAGGTTGGAAGTCACCTTCCCTCAGAACGTTAAAGGCATTTCTCCATGGTCTCAGAGCTTCCAAGGTTGCTGTTGGAAGTCTGAATCTTCATCATTTATTTTAAACATCTCCCTTCCCTCTTCTCTCCCCATCCTTCTAGAAGCCTTTCTCCTTAGTGCTGTGAAATTGCACAGCGATGTGTTTTGCTGTGGATCTAATGGCACCCATTGTGCCGGCACTTTGGCAGGTCTTTCAGTCTATAAACTCTGGTTTGTTCTAGGAAATTTTCTTTAATTATTTCTTTGACAGTTTTCTTTCCCTCCATTGTCGTTGTTCTTTTTGCAACTCCTATTTATTTGTTCTTATCATCTGGCTCAAATTATTTTTTTGTTTTTCCTATTTGTCAAACTTCTTCAAAGTTTCATCTTTTGTACTATTGGGATTTTCATTTGTTATAATTATCTTAATTTCCAAGAGCTGCTCTCTGTTACTTCATTTGTCTCTGCATATTCCTTTTTTTAATGGTGCTCTGTTCTTGTCTCATGGATGCAGTCTTTTCATTGCTCTCTGAGAATAATTGATAGTTGGTTTTGTTTTGTTCTGCTTTAGTTTTATTCTTCCTGTGTAGTTTCTCCTTCCCCAAAGTTGGCTTTTTTTCTTTTTTCCTTTTTGTTTTTTTTTTTCTTTTGTATTAGATGTTTTCCTCAAATACTTGGTGATTCTTGGCTGACAGGTCATATTTATGAGTGATGCACAAAACAGCTGAAATACGCTGAGTGTGGTGTTACCTGTATGGTGACCTGAAGAAACCATTTTCTGCTCTTTCTTCAGTTATTTATTTATTTTGGGGTTGTTGAGAATCCCCCAGAAAAGACTCTCATAATTTCGAGCCTGGTGGGTGTAAATTGGGGCTGCCAGTTTTGGGGAGCTAAGAGGAAAAGGAGACGAGGAAGATTGCAAATTTGGCGTGTGAACTGTGACTTAATCCCCCTGTTTTTAGTTTCCTACTTCTGACTGCACCTAGTGTGTTCTACTCTTGTTACTGTGTTTTATCCTATTGGAGAACAAACCTTAAAATCTGCCAGGTGGGGAGGTGCAGTCACCCAGTTACCTAGAGCAGAGAGAGGGATCCAGGCTTCTAACTGCTCTTAAACAGATTCCGATGTCCCCTTGGCATTAGTGCCACCATCACCCCTACTGCCTGCAGTCTCTGGTGCCATCAACTCTTGAGCCTTTTGGGGGTTTTGAAGTCTAAAGTGAGTTGTTGGCAGCTTTGCGGGTCACTCACTCGAAACTCATCTTTCCTGCATCTGCTAGGTTAGTTATCACTCATCTTGGTTCCAGCTTTCGAAGTTTTGTTGCAGTTGCTTTCTCTCCCATTTTCTTTGTCCTTGTAAATTTATGCCTGCTTAAAAATCCCTTATTTTATTAGGGGATCAGGAGAGAGCAGCGTTCCATGCAGGTATTTAATCCGCCATCTTTAACCAGATTTTTAAAAAAATATCTAAAAAGCATGAAAAAAAACCTTCAAGGCATTTTCTTAGGTGAAATTGCTAAGAGTAAGAAGCATTTATTCAGTCTGTACTACTACTTGAACAAAGTTGTTGTTTCTTAATTTACCTATGTCTGCAATATTATACGCCTAATTCAAAAGCAAGCAGTTTGATTTTGGTTCCAACATTCAGCAATCATGATGTGATACTAGGTTCGAACTTGAGTAGATCTGGGCACATATATATGTCGAAAATAAAGTCACTATTGGAGTGTTTTAAAGATGCTCTGGTTTGCCAGGATGGATATTGAGGGCAGGGTTCTTTCCTGGGATCATAATGTACCTGACTTGGTTCATATATAATCCATTCTCTTCTTTCCCTTTCCTTTTCTAGAAACGGCTCAGATTATGACATCAATTTAAAAGACAAGTTAGGTGATGGCAGAGGAGGTGCAATATAAGGAAAATAACAAACTTTCCTGACTACTGAGGAGCAGACCAGGTGCCAAGCGGACTTTGCCAGATGTCACTGCTGGAACCAGTCCTGTAGATCCAGTGGTGTGGGGGAGCCCGGGCGTGTGCCCTGGTGGGAGTATTTATACCTCAGAAATTGACAAATGCTATAAAATCAGGGCTCTTTTTTTTTTTTTTTTTTTTTCCCCCCCTGGAAATCTGGTTTTTAAATCTTTATCGGCTCATGCTACTGCCTAAACCCGACTTCACGCTCAGGGCAGCCTGATGAACCCCCAAAGCTTCATCATCGCGTCGTCCTACCAACACCACACTGTATTTATTCAGCACACCGTGAGCCCCGGGGAGGGCAGCTGATAGAGTGGGCAAAGGGCGAAATCTGGAGCCAGACAGCCTGACATTTAGATCCTTCCTTGCCTGCTTCTAGCTTGTGACCTTTGGCAAACTTCTCGGAGCCTCAGCTTCTACCTTGGAGCTCAGTTTGTACCTAGCAGGGGTGTTGTACAGATTAACTGCTGTGACAGCCTGCCCTCTCCAAACTCTGTCCTGCAGAACGCCCTGGCTTTCTGAGCAGGTACCTCTGTGACCTGTTTTTGTTTGGCAGCAGGATTGTGCATCTTTGTTAGGGTCCTTATTTTATAACAAAATACGAACTTCTTGTTTATCTGTTTATTTATCTTTGTTTCCCAAAATTCATGAAGTCACTTAATCAAAAATACGGGATCAGTGTCCTTGAGACTCTCACAGGAGATTATGATCTAAGATGATTTCTCTCCAGTGCTCCACGTCCCAGGAGAGGAGCAGTTTTGTTGAGGGGCAGTCACTTAAAGAATGTCTGTCTAGCCAATTATCTATCCTAGGTTACATCTTTGAGTAAAGTTAAAATACTGAAGCAAATATTTACACATTGGGACCAAATAAATCTAATCCTTTTTATAATCACTCTGAATTGTGTCTTAATCTCATGCCTTTAAGCCCCCATCATAAATTATGGCAGGAAATGACTATTTAGCTTTTGCTTCGGCATTTGCTATGAACGCTGAGTCTAGATGCTGACCATCCGTTACATGTTCAATTTTCCCAGTTTACGATGTGGTTGTGGGAATCGGGGAAGTTTAGGCTGGATAAGAGAGAACAGAAGGGGCACAGGACAGTGTCTTCAAATGTTTGAGGTGCTGCAGTTTGGAAGAGACAGTGGGTGTGACTTTTATCGCTCCTGAAAATAAGAGCCAGTGAATGGACTATCCATGAATTGATTCCTTCATTTCCAAGTTATTTCTTGTGCACCTGCTCTCTGGAGGCTGGCAGAGGAGGCCCAGCCAGAAATTCCCTGCCCTCAAATTTCTTCCATTTTAGGGAAGTAGTTTTTGGGTGACGTGCAAAGAACTTTCTAACAGAGTCATTGAATGATGAGATGTGCTGCCTTGGGAAGTAGGAACCTTCCCATCTCTGGAGGATCCTAGAAAGGGGCTGAATGACCGAGTTCCCTGAAAAATATTCCTGCCTCAGGGGAGAGGACGGATTTGTTCACCTTTGGGGTTTGGCCCTGCTCTTGTTCCCCGATTCGCTTGTCTTTGGAGGCTGCTGTATTAACCCGAAGGATTAGGTGGTTTCAAAGCACACGGGAGTTCGGGGTGGGTGCGGTGGGAGAAGGCAATAAAAATGCCTTCACAAACCAGGTCCTTTACTCAGTGACCCAGGCGGTTCCCACAGGCGCTTGACCCTTGACAAAATGGTCCCAGCGGCCCGCGTGGAGGTGCGGGCGGCCAGGGTTCAGGGAGCCTGTGGTTATCTCTGAAGGGGAGTCTTGTTGATTTCCAAGGCCGCTGTAAGGATCGCTTTAACCCTTGGCAGAGACGACTCTTGTATCTCCCGCCACGGAAATGAGAGCAGGAGACAGACACCCGGGCTCATGCCAAGACCCAAAGCCCGGCTTCCTTCTGTGCACTGGTCAGGCAGAGGGACTATTTCGTGGCTGGGGAGGGCTGGGCTGCTGGGAGGGAGACCTTTGCAGGTGTGAGCCGTGCCATCCTTTACACCTTGTAGGTCAAGGTCGAGAGGGGCTTGCTGCGGAAATTACATAGAGAGGACAAGAAATTGCCCTGTGTGAAGTCCTGAAAGAGAAATTAGACTCAGGGGAATTTTTTTCCCCCAATGTTATTCACTCTTAAAAGAATTAGAGTATATTTTTTTCTAGAAACATTCAACTTACAGAAAAGTTGCAAGAATAAAAATAGTACAGAAAACACCCTTAGCCCCTGTGTGCAATTAACTATTCTTTCTGAATGATTTGAGAGTAAGACGCAGACACCGTGATCTTTTATCCTTAAGTACTCGATGTGCATTTCCTAGGAAATGGGGTAGTCTCTTGTGCGGCCAGAGTACAGTTATCAACTTAAGTAAAATTAGCATCGATGAATACCTTTACATAATATAATTTGCCATCTTATTCCGATTCTTTTCAATTGACGCGATAATGTCCTTTATAGCCTCGTTTCCTCTCCAGGCCAGGTTGCAGTCTGGGATCAGATTGCATTTAGTTGTCATGTGTCTTTTTTTTGAAGCTCTTTTAACTGGTAACATCATTATAGCTATTGGTCATCTTACCAGCTTGTTGTAAATTGTTAGCTAGAAGTACTTGTTATCTTGGGGTCTATTTCATTTATAACCAGCCTTTCCGTTCACTTGAAAAGCAAGCTAGATTCTCTGGAGTCCAAACCCGCTCCCGTTCTATGGAAAGTGTTTTACATGTGGGGTCGAAGGGATGGGGGTGAGGAATTTTGGGTTTGCATTTTAGGCATGGCTGACTTTCTTTGATTTAGAACACACAAAAACGGATCAAATCCTTGGAGATCATTCTCAAATTCTCCTGTTGCCAATTCAACTTATTGCCAAGACGATATTTTCTTCCTCCTTGAGGAAAGAGAGAGATCATTTTGGAGTATCTTTGTTTTAAATCAAGACAACACACTCTTATGAATCTAGAAACAAATGAAAAATACCTTTATGTTTGCTCAGAGCTCTTATCTCAGCGCTTCATGCGTGTTATGAGTCACGCATGTGATAATTAGGCGTTTCTGTGCGTGCGGCGCTTTGGTTAGCTCACTAAAGGGTATATTCAGCTATTCTGGTCCCTGCCCTCCAGAACACCTTGTTTAACATGCATCAATATGCATTATTAAATATAACACATCAAGTAAAATGCCTAACACTTGCAAGACATAAATACATAGAATTATTGAGATGATTTTTTAGATAGCAACATTTCATCATAGAGAAGCTGAATAATTTGTCAAAGATTGCTTAAAAAACTCACAGCTACAATACCAACGATCCTTACTTAAATCTAAAAGCAGTATGATAATCCTTCATCAATTATATGGAGGTTATATTCCTAAACAGTACTGTGCTCAGCAAATAAACCACTGTTGTCAAGAGCGTGATCCCAAAGAACATACGGGGTTAGAAGAAAAATGCATGCCATAAAAATAGGTTTTTAACTTAGTAAATAAAAGTAGAAGGCATTTGTTTTTCCAACAAACGAGATTTGTTGGCATTCAATAGCTGTCCTGCTAGCTCACCCTTTTCCTGAGTCACCTTTATCAGTGACTCAGGAAAAACTACTGAGGAAGGTTCTCACAGTAGCATTGTGTTATCAGAACATAACTTTAATGCTTTTCAATCGGCCCTTTTTGCCTTGAACATAGCTTCTTTAAAAAAATTAAGTTAAATGGAAAAAAAAAACTGGATTCTCATTTTCCAAGGGTGCAATTTTATATGGATGAGACTTCAGCGTGGCCTGCATTTAAGCAGCTGCAGGAGCTTTAAATGCTGGTGGAAGTTCAGATTGGCAGCACTTTCTAGTGTCCCCCTGATAGCCAGCTTCCTTCGAGGCTGCCCTATTGCTCCTTTTCACCTGGTTTACTTTACCTTTGCCTATGTTATTAAGGGTTATAGACCAAGAATTTGGACTTTTAAAGTGACATACAATTTTAATATTTCCTGAGTTTTTAGTCTTCTAAATTCATAATCATAACCTTGAGGGAGGTATGCCCAGAGGATATACAATAGCATACAGAATTTTTCTGATATGATCTTTTCCTTGGTAGTCAAAGATTTTCTTAGACCTGTGTTATCCAACACAGTAGCCATCAGCCCTACGTGGCTAATTGAGCATTTGACGTGGCTATTCTGGATTGAATTACGCTGTAAGTGTACAATATTAATACACATTAGGGTTCAAAGACTTAGTATATGGAAAACAATGTAAAATATCTCAGTGAGAAGTTACTTTAACATTGATTACATGTTAAAATAATTTTTCATATGTTGGGTTAATAAGATACTCATAAAATTAATTTCACCTCTCAATTTTTTTTTTTTAATGTCTACTAGAAAATCCAAAACTACACATGGGGCTCACCTGTGTGGCTACCATTATATTTCCATTGGGCAGCTCAGCTCTAGAAGGAAAGAAAATACAGAACAAAAAAATTAACTCATTCAGTGTATTTTAGAGTGAGTTACTGAAAGGGAAGCTGAATATCCAACAGTTCTATTTTTGTTGTTAGGTTTGGATTCCATTAAAGCTGCTTTAATGAAATCTACTGCAAATCTGCCCCAGGTCCCAGTTGGGAAGAGAATTGACTTTTTGTTTGCTTGGAGAAAAAAAAAAAAATTCTAAGAAAATCCTGAACTCATCTCCAAAGTGACTTATTTTTGAAAGCTTTGTAGAAAGCTTTCCATTTACGTGGATTGGAGGTCTGATTAAGATACAGTTCCGAAGGGACTAAAGAATTGTGAAAATTATCCAGAAACTTCTGAAAGGACCTCTCTGGTCTCACAGACGAGGCATCCAGGGCGACTTAGGGGCCCTTAGAAGCCGCAGATCAGCCGTACGCTTCTGTGTTCACACCTTCCTTCCGATAAATGAAAACATCGGGAAAGATAAAATATTTATTCCTGAGTGTCTATAACTGAATTTATGGATATAACTTGCTGGATATTATTGCCTGTGTAAACCCATGTAACTGTGCACGTAAAGCATGTTTTTATTAGTTCCTACATAAAATTTTTATGATAATGGCAAACAAAGGACCAATTTAGTTTAGCTGAGTTTGTTCTTATTACTCCAGCTTCCAATAGATAAGCAACAGTGCAAATAGTAGCAGCCAAACGGGGAGGGGGGCCGGGTCTCGCAGGGCCGGGGAGGTTGGGGCTCCCCAGAAGGCCCTCCAGGAGCTCAGTGGGGTGAGGCCCGGGCAGCCCTCATCGGCTCTGCTCCCAGTTGGGAACTGTGGCGTATTCCAATTTAGTTTCTGAAAAGGCCCGCATAGCGACGATTGAAAGAACTCCCACATACTGTATTTCAGCTGGAGCATTACAGAGGAAAAAAAGGTTCAAGTGGCTTATTGTGGGTCGTCTCCCACTCTGGGATTTAAACAAAGCACAAACAGAACAAAGTTCCTTTAAACGGGGTGCCTTCATCTGAGTCCCCTCTGTCTGTGGGGTTTGGCAGGCTTGCTGCGGAGCGAGCCCACGCCTCTCATTCCCACCACGGCCTTTTCATGTCTGACCCTCGAATGTGGCAAAGGATCCCCACGGTGATCTGCAGGGAGGGAGGTTTTGCTAGAAGTGGAAGATAAAGCATCTTGCACAAATGCTGCCTTTGCCTTCCCCATGACTAGTTAAAAACTGATAGTCTGTATTCTCGCTTGAGCCTCGCTCCTGAACCAACATTCAGGAGGCAGGAGTTGACAGGTGTAAACGTAGGTGGGGCAACAATAGCAAGAGATACCTTCAGTTGAGTTAGAAAAATGAAAGACACGTGATGGTTGCAGATCAGGAACACTGAAGGCTATTTTGGACAGAAAGCGACTGAGAAAAGGAGCAGGCATGGTACATGGTCTAGGCCGAGGTCAGTCTGGGACATGCATGAAATGACAGCTTAATGTTTACAGGGCTGCAATGGTTTTAGATTCTAGACTTCACAAGTATTGACACACCAAAAAATTCCTGGTTGAGCAGTTTTTTCCTCCAGGCATCCGGTGCATCTCCCGCGTCACGTAGGTCTGCGCTGGGGTCATCCCCGTGTTGTCCTTAAAGGTCTGGAGAAGGAAGGAGCCCCCTCACCCTCCACCCCCACGTTTCGGAAGCATTCCTTTTCGGACTAATTGGAGGTTCTTTATTTTGCGCATTTCCTCAGTGGGCCTGTTTACTGGATTCTCAGATGTGTCTTTGTATATTTCATAAACTATCTCTTAGCATTCTTTCTCCCAGAGGAGTAGTTTTCATTGTTTCTCAAAGATACTGCTCGAGCCACCTCCCTGTTGCAAGAGCCATTGTGGGAGCGTGTGTGCGCATGCGCGCGCGCGCGCATCTGTATTTCTTGACTTTGGCCTCATCTCAGGCTCTGGGGGAAAAAAAAACGCTCCTAAATCTTAAGCTAACTACAAAATGTGTACATGTCGTCTCACTCTTGCCAGCATTTTGATTGTGCTGGTAGTGAGCCCTGTAGAACTTCAATAGCGTAATATTCAATACTTACTCCAAGGCGGCTATTCAGGGTAGTAAAAGTTACTCTAAAGGCCAAATTTATTTCCTGTCCTCATGGCACTGACACGGTGCTGCCCATGCTAACAAGGGGTCACTGCACGCACGATGCATTCTCAGCTGGGATTGAAAATTGGAGTTTTTGGCCTCCAGCTGCTTTCAGAGATGGCCTGGTTGATGCCAGACTGCGGATCTGAGAGGCTGGGTTGGTTTGTAGGATTGGCCTACATACGTGCAAACACTGCGGACTTTCAAGTTACTTTGTGTTAAGAGTAGAATCCTGGTTTTTGTCCTGGAGGTTGGAGAGGACAGTGAGAAAAGATGACAGGCTGAGCTTGAAGAGGTCGTTGCTTTCTCTCAAAAGGTTGTTAAGAGAAGAATTCAATTTTGGGGAATTGTAACAAGACTGATTTTTTTTTTTTTTTTTTTTAATGCAGTGTAGAGTCTTTTAACTCGGGATTAGATGAATGGCTTTTCAAGTGTATATGAAAGGCAAGAATCCCAAAAGATTGGCTCTATTTTAAACTGCAGACTCCAGGGACTCAAGGCTTGTAACAGAAGGGCAGATATGGAAGAGATGAACTCCTGGGTCCAGCTCTGTTAGAGAATGAAGCGCGCTGGCTGGGATCCCTCAGGTGCTGGGGAATGCCAATCTTGCTGGCTCTGGCTCGAGAGCTCGGGGAATCTAGTTAGATAGGCTCACAATAAGCTGGTTGGTATTGACTTGGCTAGGCGTGACCCGTATTATAAAGTTCTAACAAGTGGAAAGAAAGTATAGCTGAGCTTGGGGAAAAGCCATAGCATGCACAATAGAATCATTTCAAAACCAACATCTTAAATGAACAGAGGAGAAATTTGAGCAGAACCACCAAGTGAAGAAATTAGGACACTGGATGGAATGTAAGAGCCACAGCAGAAAAGAGAGAGCAGAATATTTATTTAGTGAGCTCACACATACTGAGATTATACAATTCTCTGGTGTCACCTTGCACAGAAGATCTTTCTCTTGCTAACGATGCAAAAAGCAGAGGGATGGGTGCTAAGAAAATTGTACAGACTTAAAGAAATCTGACAACTGCAAAAAACCGATTTTGGAATTTAGTTTCATAACTTGTGAGGTCCACGATTTTTAAATACCCCTCAGTTTAAGAATTTGGGGTTAAGGAAGGACTAGGGGAATACTCAAATGTTATTTAAATTGCTTAAAACATCCTTAATGATAATTTTACTAGTGAAATATAAAGTGAAAACACACACGTAAGTAAGTATGTTTTATTAATCCAAATCTGGGTGAACCAATTTAGAAAAACATGAGAATGCAAAGTCTGTCATGGGTCTGGTGATAAGATGAGGATCAGTCCTGATTAGGATTAATGAAACAGTTTCCCAGTCAGCAACCCTGACAAGCTGTCGTCTAAATTCTGGACATGTAGGAATGGTATGTGAAAGTTCAGATGACCAGCTTTATAAAGTAAAGGATCCTACACTCAGAAAGGAATAGATAGAAAAACTATTTCAAACATCTTCACAGGATTATTTTAGGCCAGCCCGCAAATGTTTGCCTGCTCGTGTGCAGGTTTGCAGTTAGAGGCTTTAGAGCATGGGTTTTGATTCTTAAGCTGTTTTTATTTGAGGACAAGGATGCTTGAGAATGTTTCTTAGTTAATGTTCTTTATGACAGGTCTCTGATTTTGGAAGCTAAGATGCAGAGAGGTTAATGGACTTTATTAAGGTCCCACAGCTGGTCGTTTGGGTAGAACTGAGCCCCCTGGCTTATTGCTAACCTGCAAAGAATGACTGTTTTTCTTCCTCTGTGTATGTCTGGGATGTTCAATCATCTTAGAGTTCTGCTGTCCTGTTGCGGGTTTTTGGATATGCATGATTAAGTGCTGCAGTTAACTGGCTGTGGCACAGACTAGATGTGTGATTTTGGATAACTCACCTCCCCAATTCAGGCCTCAGAGTCTCCATGTTGACCCATGAAAGTTGTCCTAGACTGTATCTAAGAACTTCTCTGGCTCCATTTCTTAAAAAATTGCTTTCTGGATTGTGTAGGATTTGGCATCTCTGCAGTTGGTAAACAGAAGATATGAAGTTGGAGGTTAAGTAACAACTGGAACCGTGTGAGCCTTTACATTACTCTGGAACAATCGGCTGACTCTTAAAATCAATTCCTTGTTCACCGTTCAGGTTCGGGACAATGGTGGGGAATGTTTTTGTTGTCGTCAATGTGTTTGCATATTGTTGCACAAAGGCTACTCAGATGTTAAACTGGGGACATTTTAAAGATGTTACAGAATATTTCTAAACATTCCTGCTTTATATTTGGTTATGACTTTAGGAACCACAGGGCACATTCAGCTACATGATCTCATTTCATCCCAGACAGTCTCATGAGTTTCCTTTTGCTGGGAAAATTGGGGCTGAGAGAGGGGAAATGACTAGCCCAAAGCCTCTTGTGTTGTTTCAGCCAAGCCAGGCCTTGAATTAGTTCTTATCATCACTCAATGCAACGTTTAGCGAGGGCCCAATACCTGCCACCCCTTTGCTAGGCCCTGGGATTACACTGGTCATTCCATTTGGACCAGCATGTCACCAATTTGGTCATCCAGCCTTCGTGGCTGTGATATGGGGTTGACCACAGCAGAGCAGGGTAAATCATGCAATCTAGAGCCAGCCCCGAAGCTGGCAGGCTCCTTGAAGGACCCCAAACATGGAAAAGCACTTTCCCCTGCTGAAGTGAGCCTTGCAGACCTTTGCTGTCATGGCTCCTGGTGTCAGGGCTCTGGCCGCATCAGACCTCGCTCGCCCCTATGCCTTGTATGGGCTCTGCTTTCTACACATGCCTGAAAGTGTGTGTGTGTATTTGTGCTGCATGCTATGTGTCATTGTTGGTTAGGTTCCCAACGTTGTCTCCTCAGTTTTGCCCAGAATGCAAGGTCACTTGTGCATTCAGCTCACTGGCCGCTCTGCAGACCTAGGTGGGCCACTTACAGCCAGTATTATCCACAAAGTCCCTCATGGCTTTTTCTCATAAGAGCATGAGAAAAATATGAGGAAGTGGAATGCCTCTAAGGAATGCACATTTTCAATTCCATGCACTGCTGATTTCCTGGAAAGTTTGCCAAGCATTGGCCAAGACTTGGGGAAGAAGAGTGACACAGACCCTGGGAAGGGACAGCTCCCTAGAGATGCATGATGATGACCTCTACAGACAAGGACAACACGGCAGATTAAACATACATGGAAAAGGCCATGATCTGTATTAGAATTAAATGCTGCATCGGTTCCAGCTAATCTAATGTTCAGTCTCTTAATCTCATTGTGTTTACCCTCGGCAGTATAACTAATAAACAATGCCATTCTGCAAAAGTTACTTACAAAAAGCAAGTAGGCAGATAGTCAAAAATCTCAAGCTCTTTTCTTCAAAGGTTAGGACTGTTTTTTAAATGGAAAAAGAGGAAGAAGATGGCTCAGTTTTGTGAAATGGATCTTTAATATTGGTCAGTTTGTGGACCTTATCTTCTAGCACCTCAGGAGCCCGAGTTTAGCTAAAGTCCTGTCTGATGGGGGAAGAACTGGGGCAGGGTGGTGGGACTTTAGCCTTTGGCCTTGATTCCGCCTCTCCTGGAAACCATGTTCCTATGATCACTGGTTCCACATTCCAGAGAATTCCAGCTCTACGGCTCCGGCCGTCACAAGCTCACATTCAAACTGACCGAGAGGAACAATTACTGGCGTCTTCTCCCCTTTTTTCATCTTTTGTTTTTCTTTTTTTCTCTTTCTCCTATTTCTCTTTTTCCTTTTGTTCCTCTCTTTGTTCCTGGTTTGCCTTTTCTTTCCCCTACCCCAGCAATTTGTCACGTTACCACTATATTGAATTAAATATATGCTGAAATACCTTATTTTTATTTCGTAAAGATTACCCTATTCATAATTTTGAAAATCAAGTGAAAATAACTTATCTCTTAAAAACAAAACTCCAGCAACTCCAATTATAAATTAAGTTCATTTTCATTTGCATGTATTTGTTAATTAATGTATTAATTAGATATGTTCCGTGTTCAGACACTGACCTATGCTGGTAACACTGAGGAGAACAGACAAGGTCCCTACTCAACACAAGGCTCATCCTCTAGTTGGGGGAGAGGCTGGTGACAAGCACTTAAAAAACAAAAGAGATGGTCTGATAGAGCACAAGGATAGGTTTGGGGAACATGGAGGCAGGTGACACCTATCATTCAGCGTGGGGACAATGGTCAGGCTATGCTTCCTGGGATACTGGCTCTTGGTTGATTCTTTGGGGTTGGGAAAGAATGCTAACTGTCCCCTAGTAGAAGGGCAGCCCCTGGCTGATTCTGTACATGAAGAAACACGGGAGCTGACCTAGGCATAGCCTCTGGCCCATCCCTGATGTCAGGGTTGAGTTGATTAGGGCTGAGACTTAATCCTGACCGTTCTTCTCACTCTGAGTTTGCGGAGTTGCAAATTGAAAGTGAAATCAATTACATCAAGATTCAGACCATTTGATTTTATTTTCATTTGATCATAAAAATCATGAGACACTGGATAGAGACATCCTATTGTGCATACTGAGAAACTATTCAGACGATCCTGTTCTCTTTCCCTTATGAAATCTTTGCTGTTAGCACATTTTCTGGAGGGGGTGGAGGGTAGCCACAGCTGAGGAGCTGTACGCTCTCTGGATGGTGGTGGGATCTGCACAATACATACTCAAAGGTAGAAAGAAACCAGGCCCAGCAGATGAGCAGCTTCAGGATTTTTCCATGTGGCAGATACAGTTTATGCTCTTATTTGATAACAGTTACACCTACTTAATAGGGTTGTTGCCAGGATTAAATATGGCAATACGTGTAAAACTCCTAGAATGGAACCTGGCTCAGGAGAAATGCTCAAAAAAATCTAATGATTTTGGTGTTGATCTGTGAGGACTCCTGATTTCACTTCCTCAGTTTTCCCAGGCTGAAGCTGATGTCATCGTGTCAGCTGGACTCCTTGTGTCCTCATAACGGCCTGAATGTGTCCCTGAAACCACCCCACAAAACATAAGTGAGGATTTAAGTATTCAAAGTATTGTGATTCAACATACCTACATGGTGAATTAAAATGCATATGTAGAAATACTACGAACATGATGGTAAGATTTTATCATCTGTTACAAAGAGGTTCTTTAAAAAACAATTTGATCTCTACCTTAAGTTGCACGTGCTGGAACTAAGAAATCTAAGGGAAGAGTCCAAAATAGAAATGCAAATGGCCTGGGGATTCCTGCTGCCTCTGGGTCTTTCCTAAAGCAGGCGGGAGGCCCTGCCCCTTTACTTTCTAGCAACACAAAGAATAAAAGAGAACAGTTATCAGGCACTGAGGGGCCAGATTGAAGCCCTGATAACGGGTGTCGGGAAACCTGAGCAGCCTCTCCTATTTGCCCAGTCTCATCTAGCAGGCACAGGCGGGATGGAGACGAGGCCGTAAATCCAGGGTGAAGAAAAGGCAGCCCTCCTCTGCCCTCGTCGCCAGTTGGAGGATTCTCTTTTGCAAGAGGTCACCGAGTCAAATGCTGTGGATGGATAATTTTATGGCTGCTAATAAAATTTATAGCCAAAAGCAAGCTGAGATAATACGGGTAATCACACGTCCAGCCCTGCGACATGAGAATCCCAGCTTGGCCTGTCGGTGCTGGCCGGGGGGTGGACAGCGCGGGAGGGAAGGAGTTTATCTGCCCGACTCAAGGCCGGTCTCGGGGGTGATTTGTGTCCATGCCGGCTGTGAGGCCTGGGCCAGGCCCGGAGCAAGCTCCAAGCGAGGCAGTCCCTGCCCATGTTCCCAGGACAGTGTGCCGGGAGCACTGGGGAAAATAAATGTCATATTTAAATGCCTAAACATAAACCACGAGCCCAAGAAAGGACCCGAATCAAGCCAGTTGTGGAAGACGACATTATGAAAAGAATGTTAACCGGCGATTCCGGGTGGGGCTTGGCAGGCATGAAGGGAGATGAGGAAGGATGGTATTTTATTTATATCAATATAAAGAAATCAAATGATGTTTAATCAAAGAGCCAAGTTGGCTCACCTCCTCTCTGCATTTCCTTCCCTCCCCGTTGCCCGCTCTGCAGGCCTGGCAGACAGGCTAGGTGGGGTCGTGACATGTGCAGAGAGCCACCAGGGTCTACGGAGGAGAGAAACCTCGGGTTCTTGACCCTCTTCTGAGTCGGGCCTCAGCATTGACAGTCCGTAGGGCCACCCTCTCTAAAATGGCAAAGCAGGTGCCATGCATGGCCACCTGGGACAAGTTAAAAGGAATCAACTTCTCTGTGTTAGAGGATTTTTTTTCTTTCTCCTTTTTATTGTGGTGAAAGATACATAACCTAAAACTTAGCATCCTAACTGTTTCTAAGCATACGGCTTAGTGGCATTAAGTACATTGACATTGTTGTGCAAGAGTCACCACCATCCGTCTTGAGGACTTTTCCATCAGCCAAACTGAAACTCTGTCCCCATTAACCAATAACCCCCCCCCCCCCCGTTTCCCCGTGACCCCCCAGTGCCTGGCAGCCACCATTCTGCTCTCTGTCTCTGTGAATTGGACTCTTCCAGGTGTATCAGATACGTGGAATCATACAGTGTTTGTCCTTTTGTGTTTTCTTTGAAAAATAAAAATTCTTTTGATGAGATGGGAGAAGATTCCTTTTATGGCTCTAATTTTCAGTACCTTTTATTCAAGCGAGAAGAATCGAGCAATAGTAAACTTGCTGCGGTGTCTGCTGAGACTTCTAAAAAAAACCTTGTGTGGCTGATGGCAGCTTTTGCCCCCGTCACAAGTCCTGCTTGGGAAAGGTCCACCGGGCTGCCGCAGAGCGCCCGACCCCGCCTTTGAAAGGCGTCGCTGTGGTTCCCGGGAAGCTCTGCTGTCCAGGCGGGGACAGGACAAGCAGGGCGAGATGAAAGTCTAAATGGGATCAACAAGTTTGCTCAACACCTTGGGGTCAGGAAGCGCGGGAAGGAGAGAGGCAAGTGGAAAACTTGGTGAGGGCAGAAGGCAGCCAGGTCCCTCGGAGACGCTGAGGGACACAGACCCTGCAGGACAGGAAGTCGTCCCAGCTTAGGGAGCGTCCCAGTGCTTCCTTCTGAAGGGCGTCATTTCTTTGGTTTCTCTGCCTGCAAGAATGGAATAAACGTAACTCACAAAATGAAGCATTTCGGTCCCCAGGGGAGTGGCACTAAGGCAAGCAGCATGCACCTGTGCTCGTTGGGGCAGGAGTCCTTCATAGCTGCTTGTCCTAGGTCCGCTGGTGGAGTGGCAAAGTGACAGTCACTCCTTGAGGGGAGCCTGTCCTTGGAGCCCCCTCTGCCAGATACACTCACAGTCAGCTGCAGAAGTGACTAGATGCAGGGACTGAGACATACTCCTGCAGTCAAGGCAAGGACTCCTATGTAGAAAGAGGGGACATACATTCTCTCTCTCTGATAGGAGCAAAAACTAAGGTTGACGTGAGCCCACACGGCGGCTGCACTGTGCTTGCTGGAGGAAGGTGGCTTCTGTCCACTGTCAGCTTTCTAGTGTCCGTGTGACCACAGTGGAACATCTGCACAAGCAGCTACACGTGGTTTATCTTCAGTTTGGGATGCATTGTTTGAGCTTTTCCTTTCCAGATTTCCTTTCATAATTCATATTTTACAGAATGTATATAGAAGTGTATTCTGGCATCCTAATTCCCTTAGAGCACAACAACTGGCCGCAGAGCATCATCCTAAGACAATACCAAGGGTTAAAAATTGGCTGTGACTGATCTTTTTCAAGATAATTGTGAGTTGATTTGTTCTAATGTAGATCGAAAATATTTATTAAGCACCCACTGTTTACAAACCGTAAAAGACATTAAGTGATAATGTAATTAACAGATAGCAATAAAAGATCTCCCAAGACAGTGAGGTATTAATTGTATAAGAGAAAATGTTATTAAGTGTTGTTTTCTGGGATTTGTGGGGGGCATAATGTCATTAAACATACTTAATTAAGGACTGAGTAGGAAGCAATTGCCGTCCGTAGATGTCTGTACGCAGGAAATGGATACCGTTCGGCGTTCCCTGCTGTTTGGTGGGGTCAGAGGGAGGTGGCTTTCTGGGTCAGTAATGCCATTTCTGATGAACCGCCCCCCCCCCATGCTGACACACTCTGGTGGCTCTGAGTCCTTTCTTTCATGGGGAGGTTAAAGGTCAATGGTTTGCAGATTGCAGTTTGCCACATGGAAGCAACCGTTGTAGGAGCCGATCATGTTTTGTTTTGATTCCCTGGTCAAGATCACAGCCACATTTAAGATTCACTGTTTCTTTGGGGACAAGCACTAAGCTCAGACTGAGGTATCTGTGCAGAAATGCAAATGCGGTTGAAAGACGTGACTCTTAGCCAAGGTGACAATACAGAGAGAAGCTTTATTTCTGTGTGGTCTGTGAATAGCAGCTCACTGCACACGTCATGGTGCGTGGGATTCTCACGCACATCGAGGACCCCACATGGACACGCGTGCACACACATGTTGGCACCTGTGCATGTCGGCACATGGACACCGTCTCCCTGTAGCCTGGTCCCTTTTATGGCCACCCTGTATTCACTTGACCACCCCTGCCACCACCCAAGGGATACAATGTGTTTGGAAAGTAACAGACGCCGTTAAGTAGTGAAATGGTCTCCTGCAGCCAAGACGGAGCTCAAAGCAGGTTTTAATGAGAACTAAACTAGACGGATCCTGCGGTGGAAACCTAGTCCCCCTAAAGTTTGTGATTAGGACTGCTTGGTGTGTTTCCAGCTGCTGCTTTTACACTATGACGATGACACGTAACCAAGAGAATGAGTCCTTTTCACTAGGATTTCAGGCTTTTCACATGTGTTGGATGAATGTCTTGAGGTTTTTGAACCTGAGTTTAATCAGGAAGGATCATGTATCTCACTGTACCACGAGAGAAGACGTAAATGCATAACAGTCTAAAAAGCTTAGAGGTAAACCATGGTCCTTTAAAAATAAGGCTCTTGGCTCAGAATTACACAGTGAAGCTACAGTTTCAAGAGAACTCCTGCTGTCGTGGGGATGTTCTCTAACAGTGGACTGCAGGGAAGAGGCCCTGGGAACAGCCCGAGTTAGGAAAAAGGTCTGGCAGGGAGAGTTCAAGGGAGGGAAATTGAACTGAGGGGTAGAATGCGGGATGAAAACCACCCCAAGCAGCTCGGCATCCTAGTCTGGACTCTTCCTTTTACTGGCTGTTGTCCCCTTGGGGAAATAGCTCAGTCTCTGTGACCCTCGGTTCCCTCATGGGTGAAATGGTCGAACGATCTTGGAATCCAATTTTTGCAAGTGACCATCTCAGGACTGCAGTGGGGGCTCTGTGGGCATCCGCTGAAGCCCACCCTTGGCTCCGTCTCTTGTCACCCACCTGGCCTGGGCGCTGGGGAAGTGGCTGGAGAAAGGGGCAGGAGTTCTCTGGAACCCACCCCCTCGCCTGGTGGAGTTAGAGTAGCTTGGGCTTTCAAGGCAGGTTTTTACATACAGAACAGAGTCTTCATTATGTAATAGCTGGTAGCTTCACTGTATAATAGCTATTGAAGCATGGGAGGCCTTACTGACTGGTAGGAAAGGCCACTGCCCAGGGATAAAATTGAGAAGCCAGGAGGAGGAGGTGTGCTGTCCAGTAGGTGGTATGTCCGGTATTGTGGAACACAAGCTGCTCAAATCCCTTAAGGAACCCAGCGGAATGCCATCCCGAGAACCACTCTGGGTAGGGAGACAGCAGAATCGAGGGAATTCGCAGTGAGGGCCCGAGGTATGTGAGCGCTCACTCGTGCTGGCATGGCGGGGCTGAAGCCGGTGGGCTCAGGGTCTTTCCTTCGACCCATGGGAACTGACCAAGCTCTGGCACGTCCTCCCACTCAGGCCTCCACACCCAGCCTGGCACTACGCCGCTCACCCCAGGGACACTGAGCAGGTGGGCGTGGACCCCTTCCTTCCTCCAGTACCCACTTGAGGTTCTCTTGGACCTAAAGATTTGGCTAAAAACGCATGTTGGAAGCCTCCCCATTACCAAGTCACAGATGATATTTCTACACACATACACCCCCACCCCCAACATTTTAGAGATGAGAGAGAACACATGTCTTTGGCTGTGACTTGGGTTTTTCTGTCTAGCTTTCATTCAAACCTCATGAGATGCTGATCAGCGTTGAAGGGGGTCGACCACACAGGTCATCCTTTATTCTGTTAATGATGATGTAATCGTCGTAGATATGGATTGTTAACCTTCTTTGCTTCACATAAAAGCAATTCAGGGACAAACTAGCACAGTTTCAGAGAGCCGCAGAAAGAATCTGGATTGGGGAAGTGCTTCCAGAGCTAAATCTCAGCTAGTAGGCAGTTATTTATTTCTTTGAGTAGTGAGACAGTTGAGTTGTCACCTGTGATACCGTCCTAGCGATAGTCTGCTGGGTTGAGGAAGAGTAAAATCTTGGTCACAAGCAAAACAGTACCTTGGCAAAACGTTATCCATTAAAACCCAGCACTCTGAAGGCCTTCATGCCAGGGTATACATGAAAAATAGTTTATCTGACACAGAGGTGTCCTCAGAATCATCTAAAGCTGCTGTGACTTTAATTACAAAAGCATCTATAGCTGCTTGTACTGTGAGCAAACCTAGCTCTTCTGTTTTTCAGAATTATAGAGATATACAGCTAAATAGAGATAATAGAAGTTGCTTTTGGACAGATACCTTGTGAACTCTTTGTTTAAGACACTGATTGCCAAGGGGGTTGTACACAAATGGCAAGAAACAGAAAGATAAATGTTGAAGATACAGGGACTCTAAGAAATGTTTGCACATGTGGCTGCCCCAGTGCCTAGCACATACTAAGCACCCAGTACATGGTTGTTCATACAAATGAGTACCTCGTTGTTCATACAAGTGAGCTGCCTCTTCGTTCATTGGACTAAAAAAGAGGCCGCTCTTGATCCCCAAACTATCACATAGTGGAGCCAAAATAATATCCTTTGGCAGTGACAAGGATGAGGGGAAGTACTGCTGTATCTTAATAATGAAACAAAATAGAAAAGCAATAAAATTTCAAAAAGAAATTTCTTTTTACTTAAGAAAAGAAAATTTAAGTAGATAAGTGTGAGCAGTAGAAAGTAAGAATAGCTCAGAACATTCCCCGAACGTTTTGAGCATCTTCGTGTGCCAGGCGTTGTACTGACCTTGGGGTTCAGTGGCGGGCAGACCAGCCCTAGACCTACTGACCCGGGCCACTTGTGTAGTGGGAGAAGGTGACCTCCTGTATAATATGAATGAAAGCAAAGATACTGAAGGAAAAGATAGCGGTTCTGTGAAAGCATCCAGCAGAGCAGCCACAGGCTGGGAGAAGGCTTCTTTGAGGAAATGGTGTTTGACCTTGGATCTGAAGGAAAAGTAAAAGCATTCTAGGTGGAGAGAAAAGACATGTGCAAAGGCCCTGTGGCAGAAGTAGCAGGAAGTGTACTCAAGCACCTTGAGGGAGGCAGAGCCAGGAGTGCAAAAGTGAGGGGGGCGGGAAATTAACAGTTGCAGGAGCCAAAGTGTTGCATATTATTTCTGAAAGTCTATAATCCCTGAAGAGGATATTGAGTGTAAATACAGACAAGAACATGCACTTGGAGGTGGTAAGAGTCTATGGGAATAGGCATCGGGAGGATTGCCCTCTCCCCATTGTGGAATAAGCCAGAACAAACTCTGGATCATGCTCAAAACAAACAAGCAGCAAAGCGAGCTGCCAGGCTCTTACAGGGGAGGATGGAAAGCGTTCCTTTAAGAACAGAAATCATGATACTGACTTTGTCTGGAAAGGGGGGCAGGGAGGGCAACGTGACTGGGGACACGGACAATTTTGATTCTATATAATGTTTGGTTTCTTCTAGAAAATATTTTCTAAGATAAAACGTTAACATTTGTTAATAGTGGTGGATACCCGTGTGTATGTTTTATTATTTGATTTTTGGGGGCAGGTTTGGGGGGAGGACGGGATGAGTATATTCACACCTAAAGGGTATGGTGCGCACCATCTGGGGAATGGACACGCTTGGACCTTTGAGTTGGGGGCAAAGGCAATATATGTAACCTAAACATTTGTGCCCCCGTAATATGCTGAAATTAAAAAAATAATGGGGTGAGAAGCAGTTAAAGGAAGGGTGGGGGAGGGGCTAGGACCGTCCCGAGAGTCAGGAACCCGTTCCTGTCTGCAAATTGGCTTGTGCAAATCGCTTCTCTGGTCTTCAGGTGTCTTACCTGTAGAAAAGAATTCTGAAGGTGATGATCTTGGAAATCCCTTCTAGCTCTAAAACATCACGTGATTCTAATTTCTAAAAACAATTGGTTATTGAATAATCCTGTGTGAGGCTTCTTGCCATGCACCACACATGTCCCGGCGGCTTCCCTCTGGGTCTGCGAGGACAGTCTACGCGTGTGGAGGCAGAGGAGTTCACTTTTCCTCCCTCCAAATGTTGGATTAGAAATACAGTAATGAGCAGGAAACAACACAAGCAGGAGATCGGATGAGAGCCGCCTTAGTGAACCCATCAAAGTATGTAAGGTGTGACAAACTGCATGCCATGTTCGTTGACTGGCTTACTGGCTTTTTTTCAAATGTCACTGTGTGTCACAGTGAGATGTGTGTGTTAGATTGTAGCTTCTTGATAAAAAAAAAAAAAACAAAAACGATACCGTGAATTTTGGGTTACGTTTTGTGTTTGGACATTGGACATTGTCCAGGATGGCATTATGTGCCACCTGGAACTTCATAATTACTGTTAGTGGGGACGGCAGGTTGTTTCAGTTGTCCCTTCTTCCTGCCCCATTCCTCTGGGACAGTAGCAGCTGGTGGAGGGGAGCCCGCACCCCACTGGCAGGAGAGGAAGCCCAGGGCGAGGGGCGTGGGCTCTCTGCAGACTCAGCAGGGAATGTCCTTCAGGCCATCGTCTTTTGCTGCCTTCTCCCCGGTTTCTCTTACTTGGCTCAAGTTTCCTTACAATGCGTTGAATGAATGAGAATAAGAAAGGGTGTGTTGGCAGAATTTCAGCTGAATAATGCCAAGGCTTTCTGAGCGAGAGCATGAATTGAAGCAGAGCAAAATTTCAAGTCAATGGGACTCAGAGTAATGGCTATTCTGCTAATAATGAACAGTACAAATGTTTTTGTGTTCAAAGGTTAACAAATGGGATTCTCTCCCTAGCTTACTGGCCTGCTCGGTTACAAAGTGGAAACCGTTGCGGATCTTTGCTTCATTGCCCTTGTGTCTTCTAGGTGGTAAGAAACATTTTCCACTTAGCAATTAATGGTTTGAGCAGGCTGGTAACATTTTTTGAACTAAATTTTCTTTTCTTTTTTTTTTTTTTTTAACATTTTCCCCTTTTGCACATAGACTGAAGTTTTAAAGTAACAGGTTTTCCAAATAGCACAGTTAGACTTTGCCTGCCTAATTATGACATTTGTCATGGGATTAGCACTTTCCAAAAGTCTCTTTCTACACGAGATTCTCATTTTTCCCAGAAGCATACTTTTGCATAGCTTATTATGCAGATTTAGGCAAAAGGGACCCAGCCCCGTCCACTAGAACTTCTGCTATAAAGGCAGTCATTGCAAATAAAACAGAAGCCATTTATCTTAATGAACCAGTGGGAAAATGAAGTCTATTGAAATGATCTAGACTCTTCAGAAAAGCCATTGGTAATTCACGATGGCTCTGTTTATTTTTATTCGCTTCTCTAAGTCGCCTGTGTTGCTCACTTCCCGTAGCAAAGCACCCCTCCCAAATACTGTAGCATTTTGTTTAATTCCTTACGTTTGTCATTAGCAGGCTTCTCCCTTCATCAAGCCACACCTTTGCCCCACTCCTCCATTTGAGAGCATCCGGGGCCATTCCTAGTAAGAAACCAGCGTTAGTTGATGTTACTTTCCTGGTCTTGGGCTGCAAAAAGTGTGTCGATAATGGTTCGTGCTCTCCCCTCCAAATGGAGGGGAGACTCGGACATATTGAAACTGACAATGTCAGGGGGTAATTTTATTCCATTATTTTTTAATGAAATTCAGGAACTATCCCAGCTAAAATGCTGCAAAAATAGCCTTCCAGAAGCCCTAAGCACCGCCATGGAACCGAATGCAGGTGGGATGTAAACCTGTTCCCTCTCACCTTCCCCACCCAGAGACGGAGATGCTGTCGGTCGGGCAGTGCCGTGGGCCATGGGTGGTGAGCTCAGTATCTGTTTTCCTTGGCAGATCTCTCAGCTGATGACAGAGAGTGGCCGGGAGGGGCTGACGGAAGCAGCGCTGAACCGCTACAACGCAGACAAGCCCTCCGCCAGCAGCGTCCCGGCCTCCCAAGGCTCCTGCGTGGCCAGCGAGACGTCCACAGGCACCTCGGTGGCCGCCTCCTTCTTCGCACGGTAAGAGACGTGTTCAGATCCCTGTTTCTTTAATATGAGCCCGTCTGCTCAGCCTCTCCCGTGGACCAGTTCAGCTAAAACACTAAGAGTTTTGGGGCCATTGTTTGACTTCACTCTTGAAGACAGGGTTTCTCCATGTTGGCCCGGTTGACATGTTGGACCAGATCACTTTGTTGTGGGGACCGTGTTGTGTGTTGTAGCATGTGTGGCAGGCATCCTTGGTCTCTACTCACTAGACGCCTCCTCCAGTTGCGACTACCCAAAATGTCTCCAGACATTGTCAAATGTCCCCGGGGTCGAGAGCCACTGCTCTAAGTTTACATGGCTCTAAAGATGGTCCTCCTCGGGACCAGGACGTGTGGAGGGTGCAGTGCTATGGCTGGCGTTTCCAGATTTATCTTCCCTTTACAAAACATGCACCACTGAAAAACTATTAAATAGACGGCAGTTTGTTTTTCCTTCTTGACAGACGAGCTGGAGAGTTATTAAATACTATTCAGCTAATCTTGGAAACTTTGAAAACACGAGGAACAAAAAGGTATTCCAACAATGTTTTCTGCCTAATTTTAGCACCATGGCAGAGACAGAGCAGGAGACGAGGAACAGCTGAGCAGGAAGAACTTCAGGGATTGTCTAATTCCATCTCCTTATTTTATGAATGAGGAAAGTGAGGACCAGGAAGGTTCAGCTATGAGTTAGTTAATAGCAGAGCCAGAAATAGAAACCAGATTCCTCTACTTTTTTTCCTCTATGACTCATTTTTTTACTTGATGCTTGGAACTTAACCTTAGGAAATCTCGACCTAAGATGCATAAGCTCCTGAGGAAATGGAACGTAGAGTAAGTACAGTAGCACCCAGACATGAAATGAGAAGCCTGCGTGGGTTCAAGGTCCAGCTCTGCCTCAGTTTCCTCATGTATAAAACTAGGATAACACCGACTCTGCAGGGTTGCTGTGAAGATTAAAATAAGATGATTGAAAATTACGAAGTACTGTACAAATGTTAATTCCATATAGACTTAGCTAGTGTGTTGCTGTGAAGGAATATTGTATGGCTTTTCTTGTTACCCTTCTAAATGGTAAGATTCAAAATACAAATAGGAGGAAGGGGCTCTGATTAGGAGAGCAGGAACAGAGAGCTCTAATATCCTGGATTAAGATACCATAAGGGCAGCACATGGGGCTTGTTGAAAGATTGGCTTTGTACTGTGGTGCCATGTTTATTGTCTTCTGAACGCCGTGGCCAACTTAAATGTGTGGAAAGTAACAGGAAATATGTATATGCTGGCCACCCAACAACGGGGACCATTGTGTTAGCTCTGTCTGTACATGGAACCTCTGTGTTGTCCTGGACCATGGAGCAGGGACCCCGGGCTCCCTGGGAAGTCATGTTCATGCCATTTGGGTGGAGGCAATGAGACACTTGATTATAGGAGTTTTTCACCATAATCATGAGCTGATGATAATTGCTTATAAAACACACCTTGAAATTAGTGGGCCATGGAATTGTTTGAGAAGATGAGTAGAACAAGAACCAAAAAACCCCATTTGTTGAGTGTTACATATATCTACTTTTCTCCTTTTTAAACATTTTTTGATTAACAAAAATTATATATATTTATGGTATATAATGTATTTTGAAATATGTATATATTGTGGAATGAGCCTTTGATTTTCAATGTTTGCTTTTCAGAACTATGGGTGGAGGTCTGGGTGGACCTTGTTGCATCTCAAATTCAGCATCTATAAAAAGAATTCCAATTCTGAATAAGCAATGATGCCTTTGGACAATGTGGCTCCAGGTGTGGTCTGTGGACTGATGCTGGTCCACGTGCAGTTTCTGGTCTGGGATGAGGATAGAAATTGAGAGGAACCATTTAGGAACATCTGTTGACAGAGTAACTTTCTATCTGTTGAATCTAAGGATAATAAACTGGGGCTTGTATTTTGTGTGTAACTAGAAATAAAGGGAAAAGTGGTCCTTCACCACAGGCAGTTGGAGAACTGCTGTACACAATGATGGAGCCCAAAGCACCTGTCCTGTCCTTTCATGCCTCTCTTGCCCAAATTTCTTTGTATCTTTAAAGAATCAGCTTCTGAGTAGCTGTCCTTGCTTAAGAATTTCAGTACTCTATTATTTGGAAAAACATTTTTTCTAGAAAAAAATAACAGTGGACCTAGAAAGGGATTAGCAAAATCATACCTCAAGTTAGTTAACTATCTTGTGCTGGCTTTGAACATAAAGAACATTCCAGATGGGGACTCTGCTTTGCATGATTTTCACATTAATAGGAAGTGGTCAAAGTAGGGTGTGATTAGATTTTCCCATTTGTTGACTTTTCACTTTGGATAAAGAGTTGCTTAATTGTGTACTTCACCTTATAACATATGAAGTGCACAAAACCCAATAAAACCTCTTGGGTGAAACCCTAGCTTTGTTGGTAGAGGCAGGAGAATCTCCATTTTTATTGGAAGAGTAATGAGCCGATTTTTAGATTATGCATAGAATTGAACCCTGCAAAATAAAATGAAACTATTGGATGACTTTGTATCTTTGTATTGATTTTTCTTTCCCAAACAACCATTAAAGATTGTGTTTTTTTTATTTATGGAGAAAATGAGCCTCCGGAAGATTTTCATTCTACATTCAGAGCAAGTGTTTGACAAACGGTGAAAATGGTCAGTAATGACACGAGCCTTTCAAAGACAATTTCGAGTTTGGGCAAAATGGGTGTGGCCGGCTCTGCAGTTCGTGATCACGTGGACTTTCTGTTCTGCCTTCAGGCATCACTTCTGATTGGAATATTTTTTGTTCACAGCTTTTATGTTTAGTTTCCATCCTTTCTACCAAATTCAAATGAAAGTTTCAAGCCAGATCATGTGAAGGGCATTTTTGATTATCAATGACTTGTATTGAAATTTTCCCTATTTTCTTCATGGAAGTAAATGCCTTTCCATTCTGTTTCCGTGGGTTCTGATGACTTCGGATTACTCACTACCTTCAAATCCATGTTCCAGAATAGGTTTGCTCATTATTGGGTCCATCACATTGGTTAGAGCTTCTCTCTCTCTCTCTCCCCCTTGTCTGTGATACTAGGCTTTTAAAACATTTTTTTGATTAATAAAAATTGTATAAATTTATGATGTTCAATGTGGCACACCACATGTGGTACCTCGATGCTGGGCATCCAGCTGTATGGGTGAGTGAGGCTTAAATCTGGCCCCCCGCTCTGTGGGCCCCTCTTTTCTGTCCCCTTATTGACCCTCCTGGTGGAGATTCTGACCTTACACAGTTTTTTACTATTGATTAAAAATCTGTCTGTGCTGGGTTTGGAATTTTCTGGGTAAATTTTGATATTCACTTCCATATAACATTGTCCTCAAAGCCATTTTGTGGGATCCGTGTGCTCTGCTTTCTCTCTCTGACTTGCCGAGTGTCCGTTATTTGCTCCCGCCAACTCCTCCCTCTCCTTGCCGTTGCCCCAAACTCGTTCTTTTCTCAGAGATGTTAGGTTTTCTGTCCACCTCCATCTCTTGTGCTATCTCTTCAATCTCTGTTTTTAAACGGCTCCTTGCATTACCTGGCAGCGTTCTCCAAGCCTCTTGAGTGTGTCTCAGACTTTGATGACTGATGTGACCAGTGTGCCCTTGAGTCTAGAGGTTGCCGTGGCATTAAAACCAAGACCCGCTCGGGTCCTGGGGTCAGGGGATGAGCTGAACGGAGAGGCCTGACCCCTGGCTCCAAGGCCCTGCCTTCAGGACCACGTGGCTCCTCTTGTCAGCCCCCTGTGTGGCCTGCTCTCAGTACCATGTGTACACATGCCACCGCAAGGACAGCTATTACGGGGATGATGACTGTCATCTCCACGTTCTTGCTGACAGCCAACTCGAATAGCAGCTTGTTGTGCTGGTTCCGGCGAATGCTTTTCATATATAATCTCGTACACTGCAAGGCTTCCTTTAGTCCCTGGGCATGTAACACGTAACGGTGGTACTTGGTCATACGCTAGGGGTTTATTAAGTCAAAGAAGGATGAGGAGGAGCGTGGCACTGCTGACACTTTGGTCCTTCTGTCGGGTACAGTTCCCTTTAGGGATGCTTGCGTCTTCCTGTTACAAATACACCAGCAACAGTACAGAGAGAAACTATCCTAAACACACCACACTTGGTCTCCAGTGATCTTGGAGGAGAAAAATGGAGCCGGGTGCATAAGATCCAACTCTTGGGCATCAGTTTGCTGTGGAGAGACGGGGCATGGTTCCTGCCTCCAGTTTTACAGCTTGGGACAGTTAATTTCCAACACCGTGTCCATCAGGAGATAACTCTACCAAAAAAAAAAAAAAAAAAAAAAAAGCCTAAGAGCTTTTAGGAGGTCATATTACAGAGCTTGTCTGTATTATTATTATTCTTTCCATTTCTTGTTTTGTTTTCACCCAAGCATATGATACCTACCCTTGGGTCCCCCCTGCCCCAACCTCGCCAGGGTCCCATTCTGAATTGGTGTCTGTTCTTGTCCCCTTTCCCCCCATTCCAGCTCTGTCTGCCTGTTCCATGGCTTCCCATGGAGGCAAGGCTACCATTGAGCTTCCTATGGGACACTTGTGGCCAGGGCCAACATGCGTGATTGTGCCATTTGCTCACGGAACAGGGACATCCAATTGCAGGGGAGAGGGGGCCTTGAATCCAGCCAACACTGTGCTGGCCCAGCTGAGCGGCCTCCCGTGGGCTCCGTCTGCAGAGCGGGCATCTCTTTCTCAGTGGCACACACAGTCTGGGCTCACGTGTTCCAGCCATTCCTGCGTCCTTCCCTGGTGGCTCAAGCAGTGTCGGGGAAGAGATCTTTGAAGGCCTAGATTGGAAGCCAAACCCCCTACCTTCTGGGTTTCTTGTTTATTTATTCCTGATGGGTCATAGCTTTACTTTTCTTAGAAAAGACTCCCCTGGACTTCTTGGAAAAGGGGCTCCTACTCATGCATATGGATGTGAATTTTCAGGAATCATAGTTGCATGAATATAGTTTGACTTTAACTCACCTCGGTTGCCGTATGAAAGGAAATCATTAAGCAGCAGCCAAGTATATATTTAGTGCCCTCGGATTTCAAGGGCTCCAGGAAAGAGTTTCGGGTGTTCCCTGCATGAAGTACGTCCTAATTGCTTATGAGAGACAGCGAAAGTACTGCAGAAAATGTGGCCATAATTCAACATCTACACTACTATCCCTTGTGTTAAAAAATCCTAAAACACCTCAGAAAGATAACCCTAACATCCAATATGCAAGCCCCCAGGACCGTTCTATTTTGGGGCGTGCAGACGGTAACAGAAATGGCATTCATGGCGTGGCGCACACCATCCTGGGCCGGTGATCTGTGCTGAAGAAAACCACCAGTGTTCTCAGCCCCCTTCGCATCTCCTGCTGCAGGGAATGTGTCACACGGGGCATTTTCTGATTAAACAAGTCCTTTGTCTGACTGATGGCTGGTTGGGGTGTTGGCAGTCGGCTCCCAACATCTGGGAATCATTTGCGCAGCTTCGCCTGGGTTGAAAACCCAAGTCGTGTCTTGGTGTGGATGGTTGGAGGCAAAGCCATTTCAATGAGCCCGAAGGATCCCAGTGATGCTTTTTATTTTTTTGAGGCAGTCCACCTGGGGTGACCGAGAGAGACTCTGTCATGGCATGATCATAGCTCACTGTAACCTCCAACTCCTGGGCTCAACAGATCCTCCTGCTGCCTCAGGTTCCTAAGTAGCTGGGATTACAGACACGCATCGCCATGCCCGGCCAATACTCATTTAAAAATCATCACAGCCTACATTTATTGAGGGTTAAACGTTTATGCCACCACTCTTCTGAGTTCTTTATGTACAGTTAATCTTTGAAAGCTCCCATGAGTCGGTCCCGTTATTATCACATTGTTTAGATGTGGAAACGGAAGCATAGAGAGGTGTAGTAACTTGACCAAGGTCACACAGCTGTAGGCGGTGAGTAGGTATGTGATCCAGGCTGTCTGATTCCAAAGCTCCAAAGGGTGGGGACATTTGTCGCTATGTTTTTGGCTGGAAGCCCCAGTACCTAAAAGAACATTCAAGAGATGTTTGTTGAATGATCAAACAAACGCTGTTAGCCACCGTATTTCCTGCCTCCAAACTCAAGATGGGCTGTATCAACGCGAGGATGGTGAATGAGACCAAAGTAGAGAATGGATACAAAGTGTGCCCCAGAAGCTGTAGGGGGAAACATTTTGACCAACTATTCTTTACTCTTCTAATTTTATTAGTTACTAAAATACTGCTTCCTATCTCGGTAAAAGCTAAAGGTTTTTCAATGACTTTCGGGGCTCTCTCCGTACCATCTGTCCCCTCCCCTCTGGCTCCGCCACCCTCCCTCTTACTTACTCTGACCTAGGCATGCTGACCTCTCGCGTTTCCTCAAAAAGTGCCCAGACCATTCCCTCTTCGTAGGCATCGCTCTTGCTCTTCCCTCTGCCCTTCTAGATACCGGAGTGGCTCAGCCTGCCCCGCCTTCGGGGCTTTGCTCAAATGACACCTTTTTGGTGTAAGGCCTTCCCTGACTTCCCTATTCAACATTGCACCCATCCTGCCTCTGCAACCCCTGTCCCCCTGCATAATACCTTCTGTATTATGAATACTTGTGGAGTGAATTGAATGAACTCCAGACAAAAGGGAAACAAGCGGCTGAGTCTCCAGATTGTCCTCCGCTGAAGTTCTTTGAGACATTTGCATATTTTCCCACTCAGTTAAGGTGACATGCTCAGGAATTAAACTATTTTATGAGACCCCGTCTCTACTAAAAAATAGAAATTAGCTGGACGACTAAATATATAGAAAAAATTAGCTGGGCGTGGTGGTGCATGCCTGTAGTTCCAGGTACTCGGGAGGCTGAGGCAGGAGGATGGCTTGAGCCCAGGAGTTTGAGGTTGCTGTGAGCTGGGCTGACGCCAGGGCACTCTAGCCAGGGTGACAGAGTGGGACTCTGCTTCAAAAAAAAAAAAAAAAAAAAATCTTTCAGCTTGAGGACGTTTTTGGGAGATACCATGGTAACAGAGCATGAAAAACAAAGAGCATCGTTGGGAAATTGAGATTCTTATTAAAGTCTAAGTACCTGGTTGTCATTTCAAGATGAGGATTTGTAAGGGACGGGACGAGGGCTGCTGCCAGGGATGAGAAACCAAAGAAAGAGTTAAAATGGAGAAAAGAGTTATTAGTTACAGGACTCGCACAAACCAAGTGAGGCTCTCCATCTTTCTCCTGTCATGTTGAAGACCTGTCTTTTCCTCTCTTGAATAAACTTCTTTGCTTTCTGTCCCCCCTGCTTTGATTTATTATTTTAATTCTATAGCTGTCTTAGTGAAGTATGTAAAGCATTCAGGGATAAAATCATGTGGAAGGCATTATAGAAACTAAAGATGGATTATATTATGTGGTGTTGGGGAGAGGTTCTGTGTGCCGATGAATCATATGTTGACGAAAACACGAATCTGTCCGTGGCATTGTCTGTTGGCTGAATGCGAAATTGGCTCCTCACTGAGGGTGTAGGAAGGAGGAATTTAAGGGATGCTGCTATAATAATTTGGTTAGAAATAGGTAGAACTGAAGCATAGAGAGACCAAGTTGACACCTCTGCTTTTTCTACTGAGAAATGTCCCTGAAGGTGGGATTTTTATTTTCTTGCCTCTAAAATGGAAATAATGAATGTTTCTATTTCTTCCATCTGATTACTCTCTGATGAATGTTTCTATTATTTTTATCTGATTTCATGAGAACAGGAACTGAGTCGAACCCTGCCCACTGTACTTGGCATCAAGCCTGCTACGTAGTAGGAGCTCAGCAAATGAATGTTGAAAGAACAAACCAACCATGCTTGAAAGCCTAGGTCTGTCTTGCTTTTCAAAAGAGTCAAATACTTAAAAGAAACTATGCAATTCTGCTTGAAAATAGCAACATTTATAGTAGAGCCCGAGTCCTCCTCATGCCAGGTACCTAGTACTAGTGATAATAAATGGAATATTTTTCATTGTTGATTTCAACATGGTTAGACTCAGAAGTACACTAGTTCTGATACTGATCTATCATTTTCTTTAGCGTATGCAAGAATGATCTTACTATCACATGGTAATGGATGCTTTTTCCCTGGCACCTGCTGTGCTTGTCCATGAAGTACACTGGAATTCGGGAAATATAATTTCAAGAGTCCAGAAATAATAGCCCATGTCATTTTCTTGGCATCCTCCAAAACCACAGCTTTAAGAGTCCGTGGTCTGTCCTTTTAAGCCGCAGCGAAGGAAAGAAAGGGCCTTGGCGGTGACAAAGAACAATTGTCTCTGGGGCCTGTAGTGACAAAGGATGTAATCAGCACCAGGCCAGCCACTTTGAATACGGAAAAAAAAAAAAAAAAAAGAGCAAAAATAAACCATCGCTCAAAATTTATTTCTAGTCTTTTAGGCACTTCAAAATACAAATGGTGTTCATTTTTCTCAAATTTCCATTTATCATAATAGCTGTCTCTTCGGTGCTCAAGCAACAGTGATGAGGTGGCATTTGTGGGGAAAACGGTATTTTTTAAGCTGACTATCCCGAACTTTAGAGGCACTTTGTAGGGAGGACAAGCACACTCGGTGGTCTTAAGTTGGTACACCTACCCTCGCCACCTAAAATTGTTTAAAAATAAAAATAAGACCGTGTCTCCACCGTTGAGGAACTCCAGAGATCAGGTTAAAAATTGGGAGAGGTTAGTGAAAGAGAACCAGGGAGTTGCAGTGTGTCATGACACCTGGCCTAGTGAGGTCCAGCTGGCTGCGAGAGCCCCCTCCCCCGCCTCTGCAGGCCCATCACACACCACTCTAAGTCCCCAGGAATTCACGAGAAGAATCTAGTGGCCACAGCAGGTACTGTTGGTCCCCCTCCCCCATCTGCTTGTCCCCTTGCCACTCAACATTCTCCTGCACAAACCCTTACCGCCCCGAGGCCCAGCCCCAGTGGCTCTGCCCAGGGGTCTTTCCTGGCTGCTGCAGCCACCCTCACCCATGCATGGGGCGGGCCAGCTGTGCCAGGGGTTCATTCCTCTTGGGAGCAGCTCCAGATAAGACTGGCGGGAGTTGGTGAATACGCGCCCCAGCTCCCCTGTCCCTTGGTTGGGACAGCTCTGGGACATGGTCCACCCTGTGTCTCAGATTTCCTACGTAGGACTGTGCCCGAGTTGCCGACGTCCGTAACCTGCTTGGTAACAGCCTCTGGTATCTTCCTTCCCTCCTGTCTCAGTTCCCCACTCTCCTACGGCTGCTTCCTGGAGTCACCTCCCACTTAAAACCACTGGCACCCTCGTCCCCATTCAAGGATGCCTCTGAGGGAACTTAGGGTAAGATACTGGCAGTACATCCTTTCGTTAATTCATTCATTCATCTACCCATGCATCCATCTGACAAGGATTCCATAAGCCCATGTTACATGCTGGGCATTGTCTCAGACACCAAGGGTAGCAAGAGAACAGCCACTGCCATCAGGGAGCTCTCAGTCCAGCGAGACAACCAGTCCCATTATAGGGCAGTTAGAAACCACGTGGAAGTTCAGGACGGAGAAATTCACAAGACTGTCCAGTATCACTCTCCCCGAGTCATTAGGTTGTTTAGAAATCACAGCCTCTTCCCAGCACATATCAGAAATTGTCCTATTTGTCTATTTGTTTGCCAGTTTATTTCCTGGCTCCCCGCTACAAGTAAGATCCATGGAAAAGGGCACTTGCCTAGCTTCTTCCATTGCTGCGTCCTCAACTCCTAGAGCAGGGTGCAGGCATGTGGCAGGTGCGTGACAAACGTTGGGTGAGTGTCTCGGAATCGCCATGGAGTCTGCCATGGGAGTTGGTCAGCCGCCTCCTGTCCCTGCTGGGGGCGTTTCATCCATGTTGAAACAGAACTAAGTTTCACCCTGAATGTAGTGTTTTCTGGTGCACCGTGGAGCTTTCTGCTCAGGGCAGGAGACGAGGCGAGTGCTCCACCCGCCCTGAAGCCAGAGGGCTTCCTTCTGGCCGCTGCTCCTTGGGAACAAAGTACTTTTGCCCAACTGTGTCCCTAAGGTGAGCGCTTTCCTTTAACATAAAGAATTACTCAGCTGAGAAGAATTTTCTTCCAAATAGCCTGCTGAGTCTCTTTCCTTATTTCTTTGTACACTGAATACTGAATTCTCAGTCGGGAGATTCTGCCGATGAAACACGCTTTTGCAGCCTCCCGCCCGAGCCTGCGTGATGCCGAGTGACGAACCCCCGAAACGGCTTCACAGCCCCCTTCGTTGTCAGCGGTGGCAGCGGAAAGGGCAGCTTGAATTTGGAATGTAGACAGACGTCACCAGGCTCAGAAGGGACTGTCCATCGTCCTCCCTGCTGTGGTGTGCAGAGCTGACTCGCGTGATCGTGGGGCTTGGCAAGTCCCAAATCGGCAGGGCTAGAAATTCCAGCAAGACTCGATGTCGCAGCCTGGGGTCTAAAGGCAGTCTGGGGACAGAATTCCTTCCTCTTCTGGGGCCACCTCCGCCCTTTCTCTGAAGGCCTTCAACTCACAGAATGAGGCCCACCCGCTTCATGGAGGGCGATCTGCTTTCTCAGAGCCTACTGATGGTAAATGTTAATCTCATCTCGAAAATGCCTTCACGACAACATCCAGACTGCTCGTTGACCAAAGAACTGGGCGCCGTAGCCTAAGCCAAGCTGATGCATGAGATGAACCACCACGCCTGAAATCAGTACTCGGTTGAACATGAAACTACTTTGCGTTCAGTGCGATTCACCTGAGACTGGCTGAGGTGGCTTCCTGGCGCTCGGTTTTCAAATTCAGGCTACTGAGGGTGACGCACCTGCTGGCTCCCAGGTGGAGCCCATCGTTCCCTCCCTCTGCTGACCGCCAGTCTTCCGTCCTCGGTTCCTCAGGGTCCCCACCTGTTGATGTGTTGAACAGAATCCTTGTGTCTTGGGTAAATCGGAGACTCTCATATCATTTATTACTTAAGATGCTGAGCATTTAGTTTTAGTTTTCACACTAAAGATAGAGAAAATAAAAACAGATACCATTAATCTTTATGCTTCTCCTGTGGTCCTGATTGCCAACCGCAGCCGCAAAGGTCCGTGGTGGATTTACTGCTTTGCATATACCTTACTTCCTTTAGACCTGGGCATGTGAGGAACGTTGATTTATGGAGCCTAGATCCTGCTTGGTTGGTGGGTGTGGAGGAGGAAAGTGAAGTGTTGTTCAAGCTGCAATAAATTTAAACATCACTAGTATTTCTTTACACATTCTGGGGGGAAAAAAAAATCCCAACTTCAGTCTATTGCTATAGGAGCTCGTAAATTAAAAATAACAGGACTATTTCCTATGCACCTGGAGCTTCAAAATTACAACCTGTTAATTCTGTGATTGCCCCCTTCACAAAAGAGGCATTGAGGGTTTCAACTCAAACAAGATCTCCACTATGGCTCTGAAATCCAAGCAATAATTCACCTCGTGTCTTTTGACCTTTGGTTGAAAAACTATTTCAAGATAAGGGAAGTCACTCACCTGAAGCGCAGAATGTGAGAAGTGAGTTTCACGTTTTTTCTCTAAGCTTTCTTAGTTCTTTCTCTCTCTCTCTCTCTCTCACACACATTTTGGCTTTTCATTTTACATAAATTTTAAAACAAGTCTAACAGCATCAGAAAACAAAACACAGGAAAGGCGTCTTTCCACTATGTTCTGAGCCACAAATTCCTCCATGTACTCAAATAATACAGCCCAGCTGGGCTGGTGGGATGAAGTTGATTGGCCTCTTGAATGTTTTAGCACCTGTGCTCTGCAGCACTTCGAAGAGAGGGGAAACTGATTGACGGCGACCGGGGCCCTATGGCTGCTGTGTGCCACTTTACAGAGGTTGAGATTGGGCAGTCCTGGTGGATAAAGAAAGTTTGAAAGAAGTACAGACACAGTTTCAATACCCCATGCATTTTTGCTTCATCTTATTCTTTGAGAACTATGTTTACTTTTGTTGAGAAAATGTATAAAGGCCAAAGAGAGGACGATGCACTTTATTTAGATTTTCAGGAAGTCCTTAAAAATACGCCATGCCAGGGGCAATAGAATTGAGTTTCCACTCCCAGACCACCCAGCCCTTTCACTCCTAGGTATTTACCAAAAAGCGACGAAGGCACGTGTTCACACCGAGACCCGTGCACAAATGTTCCCAGCGGTATTGTTAGAGCCTCAAACTGGAAACTACCCAAATATCCACCAGCTGATAGGTGGATAAACAAAATGTGGCTATCCATTCAAAGGAATGTTCTTCAGAATACTGAAACTATTACGACATGCAACAATGGGGATAAACCTCACAATAATTACAGTAAGTGAAAGAAACCAGACTCCCCCTCTACAAACGGAAGACTCCACATGCTGCGATTTCATCCATGTAAAAGTATAGACAATAAAAACAGTGACAGGAAGTGTATCAGTGGTTGACCGGAAATGGTGGTGGGAGGGAGGAACTCGTGACAAAGCGGCATAAGGAAACCTTTTGAGGACAATGGACATGCTCGTTATCTTTCTTGATTGTGGTGGTTTCTCGGGTGGATACACGTGACAAAACTCATCAGATTGTGCAGTTTATTATATATCAATGATGCTTCACTAGAGCTAATAAATGAGTTTTGTTGGGATTAGAGAAAATGTTTTGAGATGGTAGGAAAATTGCCTTAGTATATAGAGTTAGGATAAATGGTCATTTTCTCTGGGGGGAAAAAAGTGTTAATAATAAGAACCCCTATTAAACCATATTGAATTGGACTCATTTAACATTTTTTCCAAGGGATCAAGATAACCATAGGAAATGTCCAAATTTGTACATGAGACTAAATTCTTCCAGGTAATACAAAAATCATCAAGGTAGAATAAACAAGCGGACGAGATGGGCAGAGGAGCTTTCATGAGAGCAAGGAGAAACATTTTGGGTACAGGTACAATAATTCAGACTATTCTTATGAGGTGATAGACGCTGAGAAACTTCACAATGGAGGAAGGGAACTTGAGGACTCATCTGCCTGCAGATTCAGTCTAAGATTGCGACTTAGGGAAACAATAATAAAATTTGGATGTTATCAGGAAGAATATCGGAAACAAAGTGAAAGGCATCATCTTACCCTCGGACAAAATAAAACTCTGTTTGAACCTAGAAGTTCTTAGGAAGTTTGGATAGGGATACCTTAAAATATAAAAGGGATGCAAAGACCGTGGGGGGTAGAGGGACTTCTGTTTGCCAACAGGCAGTTGGAAGAACTCCGCCGCAGGCTGGATGACAAGACCTAGGAGGGAATCTGAGTAGCTCATTTGACATGTGGATAGACTATTCATTAAGTCTTGGAATTATCTCTTAAAACTGGGAAGAAGCAGCCTTAGGGAAAAACAAAACAAGCTGGATTGCACATCCTAAAACGTAGTCGCAACTGAGAATATAAATGTGCAGGTCCGGATTCATTCCCAGATGCCAGGCTGATTGGAAGCTCTCGGACAAAGCTAGAAGCGTTTGGGAGCAAATCCCCAACTTCGGACTCCATCGAGGGTCACAACCTGCCTCTCTCTCGAACAGAAAGGGATGGAATTCTCGGCTAAATACATCAGGACTCCAGTCCGATATAATGGCTGTTCTCGTCGGTTTCTGAAAGTCTTTTCTGCGTCGTTTTAAAGAGTGGCTCCATTATTCTGAGCGTTTTTATCAAGTAACAAATCAGCTGACATAAGTGCTTGAAGTTGGCTGAAAGCGGGTGAGGATTTAGAAGCCCCTTGGGCAAGTCCAGGTTGGACGTATGTAACGGGCGTTCTCTGGTAGGAGACGGACGCCTGGGCAGGCTGGTGTGGAATGACTCTGGTGTCCCGTGTTTGGGACGTGACTGTCACCATGGCAGGTGCTCAGCATTTCCTCCTAGCCCCTGGGCTGTTTCATGCCCAAAAGGAGGCAAGACAGGAAGGTATAAAAATCCAAATCGGTGCAGTTGCTCGGAGAAAGGACAGGTGATGGCTTGGCATTCTCTCGTTGGCTTCCTGAGGAATTCCAAAGTGGCACTTGGGGATCGTGAACTCCAGCCATCTGCGCACTTGGAACCTGGAGAGCAATGCAGCTGGCGTCTGCCACCGTAATTAAGAGGGGTGTGGCTCATGCAGACACCACTGCCCGATGTTAATCACCAGGAAGGAACTGAGTGTGAGATTCGCATTGGAAAGTGAACACAGAGGAAGCCCGATGGCTCCTGAAGGACACAGCCGCCAGGTTTGCCTTTGTAAGAGGAATGGAAGGAAACGGTTTAAAACAAACAAACAAACAAACAAAAAAAAAACAAAAACAAAACTTTTTTCCAAGATGTCTATACCTCGGCCACAACTGAGTAAGAGTCTCTTTCTCTGTTGCTGCCATCGTGTTTGCTGTGATGATGGAATTTTCTGATGCTCCGTGATGGCCGGTGCTTCCTTGTCCTCCCCCGTATTTCACCTGCAGGGTCCTGGGAGCGAAGGTTCCAGTTCTCTTGGCTGACGAGCGTGTGACTCTGACAGTAACCAGCAACGCAGAGCCATCCTGAGAGGGGAACAAGAATAGGACATTGCCATATTTTTATGTGGAGATTGATAATCAAGGCCAACAATCCCGGCAGAAGGTGAACCACACATTAAACAGAGGGGAAAAGATAATAAAATATCGCCTGCTGTTTAACAATCGCTGGGTGGAAACATTCCCTGGAACTGTACAGCTGTGGCACTTGATGGCTCATAAAGCCTCGGTAAAGTCCGTCAAGGGCCTTTTTTCTTGGTGAGGGACCATTTTTTTCATGCAGTTATGATAGCATCTGGTTCCTGTCCCTGGAAGTGCAGCGAATCCACAGGCGCAGGCAGGCGGGGGCGGGGAAGAGCCCCACGGCACAGGCATCTGGCTGCCTGGATGGGCATCGGGTACCTTCGGCTCCAGGGGGCATTGTAAAACGCAGATGAAGAGTTAGCGGGTGGTCGCTGAGCAGCCGCTACGTGCCAGGCATGGGTTAGGTTATCTCATTCATCCTGACAGCCGCGAGGTCAGTATCAAAAAAAAAAAAAAAGATGGAAAACAGAGGCCTAGGCTACTTAAGGAACATCCAGGTCACGGTGCTGGCAAGGGACAGCTGAGATCCCCAAGCCCAGTGGCCTTTCCCCTGTTGCTGCAGAGATGGAGGAAGATGCGAGTTGCTTCCTGTCCGCGCCCTGGGTATGTATGGGGCGCGTGTTCCCTGGGTTTCTGTGCACGTGTGCGTGGAGAAGGAACGCTGTTTTCCAGAAACTCAAATGATGGGCGTCCTCAGTGACCTGTTTTAGGTCGGGTTCCCCAGAAGCAGATGTTGAAGCGAGGATGCCTGTACGAGTGATTTATTAAGAATGTGCTCCCTGGGGAGAGCGGCCAGGGCGTGAGGGGGCTGGGGGGAAAGGACAGAGGGGAGGAGACTGTCGAGTACAGACTCGGGCAGAGTCCGGCAGAGGGTGGCTGTAGCGTCAGCCTGACCATGCTGGGGGGACTGTGCTGACCCGAGGCCATAGAGCTGGGCTGTCCTCTCCCCAACTGTTAACTCTTACGGCTGGTGTGGGAGGAGGAGGGCAGCGGGTCCCAGACACTTGCAGGCAGCTCTGCAGGCAGGCTGGGGAGGGCTTGGAAAAAGAGGTGCAGGTGCTGACGGTTAGGAGCAGAAGCATTTGCAAGAGGACCACCATGCAAAGGGGGTCTGGGTGAGGACCAGGACGATGGCCCACACCTGCCCTTCCTCGGCACCTAGCTGGCAGGAGAGTGGGCTGACGAGATGGAGACAGGAAAACAGCCTCAAGATGAACCAGGTACGGCTGACGTTTTCGAGGAACACCATCAGCTGTATTTCCACAGAAAGGGTGCTGGTTTTCCTGAATGCTGGGGGTGCTGTTTTCAGCCCTGAGCTCAGATGCTTTGATTGGCGAGCTGCCTCCAAACCAAGTCAGCACACGGCAGTGCCGGGTTATTTCACGCCGGATGGCATATCGGGGCAAGGCAGACGAGTATCTCTCGAGACCGAAGGGAGGTTGTCCCTAAGCAAACCTCTGTGTTCTCCCACAAGGTGGGAAAATGAAAAGGGAAGATGAAAAGGGGGGCATTGCCCAAGATGGGGCACCCCACCCCCCCGTCTGAAACCATGCTGTGATTTGAAGTGCCACAGATTCCAAAATCCATGTGTATTTTTCTTCAAAACCAATAGCTGCATGTTAAAAAAAAAAAAAAAAAATTATATGGTATATGAACCTACAGCAACAACAACTTAAGTAAAAACAGATTTCTTCCATTTTAAAGAAATGTCAACTCTTCATGATGGAGTATGGGGACCCCCACGTGTGTCCCAGCTGACCGTGAACGCCGGATTCCTGTGTAATTCATAGCAGAATCCAGTTCTGTCCCGTGCTCGCATTGCATCTGTCACACCCGTCAACATCGAGGCCTCTGGAAGCCAAGCATGTCATGGTTTTTGTGTCGTGACTGAGTAGAGACGAGAGCGAATTTTCCTCCTCAATGCCCTTATCAAAGAGGCCTGAGGGAGCTTGTCCCTCCCTTCTGCCATGTTGAGGACACAAGGAAGGTGCCATTGTGGAGAAGTGGACCCTCACCAGACATCAAACCTGCTGGCACTTTGATCTTAGCTCTCCCAGCCTCCAGAATTGTGAGCAATAAATTTGTGTTGTTTATAAGTTACCGGGTCAAAGGTATTTTGTTAAAGCTGCAGGAATGGACTATGACGAGGACTAATCTCAGGAGGAAGGAATTAATAAAGATCTTGTGAGTTATGGCTGATGTCCAAAAGATTGGAGGAGACCCTGCAGTCCTCTCGGTGTGGTGTGTGATAGAAACACTACCGCGACTCTTCCCAGTTTGGTCTGGAGTTCGATCGCTGTCATTTAGATTGAGAATTGGCATCACAACCTGTAATCAAAGTGTTGAGTCCTCTCTTGCATACACAGAGCGACTTTGAATTTTAATAACTTCATGTAATTTATTCACTTAAAAGGACATTTATTGAACACCTGTAGAGTCCAGATACCAGGGTCTGCTTGGCTTTGGCTGTCCTTGTGAGTTTTAAAACCAGAAGCACCTAGTAGCTATTAAATCCTTGTAGCAGTATGAAATATTCCGAGCCATAGCGTTCTCGGAGTAGAGAACCTCTTATGCTTGAAACAAGGAGACTGTTCAATGTAGCACATCTGTGCTTGAGGATTGATTCTGCGTTGCTGCTTTTGGCCAGTAAGTTCAGAATCACATCATGTGGATTTTGAACCAAAATGAACACGGCAACAGACAGCCTCTCACAATAATAGGAAGGGGCCGGAGCCTGCCTGCCGTGGGCATCAAGGATCTCGCTTTCATCGTCGTCATATGGAAGTGATTCGCATAGGCTGAGAGCAGCGGAGTGAAAAGAACCAGGATGCTTCTAAAAATCAGTGAGAACAATTTACAAGCCCGAGCCAAGAAACAAGCTGGACACATCACAAAGGAAATGCATTTTCCCAGTAACTTTTTTTTTGGAGGAGGCTTTTTATGACTTGCCTTCGAACCGCATTTGTTTATGAAGTGCGTAGTAATCACCTCCGTTGTAGCTGGCTGTGCTTTCTTCGCAGATCTAGTTTCCATCACTCCGTGTGTTGGAAGAGCTCCATTTTATCACCCTCTCCATGGCCAACGTACATCTCCACACTGTACTGTTAATCAGATATAAGTTACTAGGAGCTGGGAAGGGCGTTCACTGCACACGCTGCTAGCCGGAAGGTCTCTACGTTCAACAAAATTGGGAGACAGAAATTATAATGGTTTTTCCATTTTAAGCTGGATTATGGAATTTTGTAATCAAGATCACTTTAAAGCCCTCAGTTGAATGAGGAGGTAAAATATCCTTGATACGTTACTGCTGGAGGGGAAGATAGCCAATGAAAGACAAAAGCATAAATTTTAAATGACACTTTGTCTCAACGATACTCGCCTATCACAAGATACTTTTCACAGTCTGTTTGTTACCTTAGGCAATTATTGCCGATGCTTTCTGCTAATGGATTCATTGTGAGTGGGTTTGCCATACATGGAATGAGGTATTCTGTCCATCTGAGGTATGTCCACACACGGTGGGTGTGTTACTTACTGAGGAGGAAAGAAAAATGTATCAATGTGGTCTTCAGATTTTGCCTTGGGGAGCACCAACGTTGTAAGGTATTAATAAAACACAGTTGATGTACATCTGGGCAGAATGCCGTGAGTTTTCCATGCTCTCATCTATGAATAGCTTGCAGCAATCGACTGTTTCCTCTAGTTGGTATTTTTGATGGCCATTTTCTCTTGCTTCTCTCACTATTGACTTTGTGGTTCCATCTGTAAGTTGCTTTCCCGGTCTGGCTTGGAAACAACACAGTGGCTCCTTCCAAAACATTGGATTAACAGGGGTGAGGGACTTGCTTGCCACCCATGTTAGTTGGCTGGAATTAGAATTTGAAAAGATGTTCAGGTGTTCCAAAAGGTGGAGTGTATCATTTCTGCTCAGTTTTAATGCTAGAGGGAGAAAGGAGTCATGCTTAATTAGATGGGGAGAATAATTTTTTTTCTGAATGATCCTTTCTATAAAGTTTACGCTGCTGTCCCGCGGTCCCAGTGGCTGTGTGAGAACAATGATGGGTGGTGAACTGTTGTTCCATCTCTGCTGCTGTTTGATTTGGGGCCTTTGGTGAATAATTCCACTTCCTTGTGACTTAATCTTCTCACTAGGGAAATGAGACTGGTGATGTTATACCTGTTGGGTAGGTGTATTCTGTGGCCAGATTTAGAATAAAAGAGTGTTAATACTGAAGGGATCTTCTCAGATTGCTGTACCTCTAGGGATGCAGAGCAACATACCAGGGGCTCCAAGAAGATGATATGACACGTCTTCCTGGGCATTAGTTTTTCCTTGAAGATTTGGTGGTGTGGGGAAGGAAACCATTTTTTTTTTTTTTAAGTAAAAAAGAGGTGTATAGTATGAAATACAATATGAAATTTGAATGAATTTAAGAGTATGCACTTCGAGGTAATTTGCTAGATCTAGACTGCTTTTGGTTTTGCCGTCCTGTGGGAACTAATTCTCTGTGACCATTGCCATTACATTTACTGCAGGAGAAAGTTTGATTTTTTTTTTTGTTGTTGTTGTTGTTTTATCAAAGACCAACATTTTGATTTATTTTTTGTTAGTTCTACTGTGTTTCCGTCTGCTACCTTACTGATTACTGCTTTGAATTTTATTATTTCCTTCCTTTTGCTTTCTTTTGGTTTATGTTGTTCTTTTTCTCTTTGTAACTTTTGGAATGTGGAATTTAATGCATTTATTTTTATGGATATAAACATTTAGGCTATGACTTTCCCACTATTTACTGCTTTAATTGTATTTTATGTATTCTGATATGTAATGTTTTTATTAATATTTTGTTATAAAAATTCTGCAATTTGAGTTGGTATCTCTCCCGTTGCCCAAAGAATTTAATACAGAATTTTAAAATCTCTTGGAATAAGAGCCTTTTTGTTTTATTACGTCTTACTCTAATTTTGTTTCATTATGATCAGAGAATATCGTTTTTATTTTTAATTTATGAACTTACTGAAGTTTTCCTGGTGAGTTAATGTACGGTCAAGTTTTACGAATTGTACTTGAGAAAGTGTATTTTCTATTGTATGGGTGCAAAGTATGGTATGTATCCAGAAGATCTATCCATTTTAAAAATACTGTGATAAAATACATCTAACATAAAGTCTGTGATTCTAACCATTTTTAAGTGTACAATTCAGTGACATTAATCACATTCATAATGTTGTTACAACTATTACCACTATCTGTTTCCAAAACTTTTTTATTACCCCAAACAGAAGCTCTATAACCATTAAGCAATAACTCTCCATCCCTCTCCCCCTAACCCCTGGTAACTTCCAGTCTACTTTGTGTTTCTATAGATGTGCCTATTCTTAACATTTCATATAAATGGAATCATACAATATTTGTCCTTTTGTGTCTGGCTTCATTCACTTACCATATGTTTTCAAGGTTTAACCATGTTATAGTATGTATCATTGTATCATATGTATATATTACCTTTTGTTTATCCGTTGATCTGTTCATGGACATTTGGGTTGTTTCCACCTTTGGCTATTGTGAATAATGCTGCTATGAACGTTGGTGTACAAGTATCTCTTTGGGTCTCTGTGTTCAATTCTTTGGGGTATATACCTATGAGTGGAATTGCTAAGCCATGTCTTAATTCTGTGTTGAGCTTTTTAAGGAACTACCCAACTGTTTTCCATGGCACCTGCAGCATTTTACATTTCCATCAGCAATATATGAGGGTTCCAATTTCTTCACATGTTCACCAACATTTATTTTCCTTTTTAAAAAAACCACAGTGATCCTAGTACATGTGAGGTAGTAGCTTGTTATTTTGATGTGCACTTCCAAAATGAGTGACAATGTTGATCATCTCTTAATGTGTTTTTTGGCCATTTGAATATCTTCTTTGCAGAAATGTCTATTCATAATCCTTTGTCCATTTTTTAAACTGTCTTATTGGGCCAGGTGCAGTGGCTCATGACTGTAATTGCAGCACTTTGTGAGGCTAAGGTGGGAGGATCACTTGAGGCCAGGAGTTGGAGACCCTGTCTCTACAAAAAATAGAAAACTTAGCCAGGTGTAGTGGCGGGCAACCGTGGCCCCAGCTACTCTGAAGGCTGAGGCAGGAGCATCACTTGAGCCCAGAAGTTTGCGATTGCAGTGAGCTATGATGATGCCACTGTACTCTATCCCAGGCAACAGAATGAGACTCTGTCTCAAAAAAAAAAAACAGTCTTTTTGTTTAATTGTAGGAGTTCTTTATCTATTCTGGATGTTAAGCCCTTATCAGATATATGATTTGCAAATATTTTCTCCCATTCTATAGGTTGTCTTTTTACTATCTTAATAATATCCTTTGATACACAAAAGCATTTAATTTTGATGAAGTCCAATTTTTCTTTTGCTCATGCTTTTAGTGTCATATCTAATAATCCATTGCCTGTCCTAAGTCATAAAGATTTACCTGTATGTTGTCTTCTAAGAATTTTATAGTTTATAGCTCTTACATTTAGGTTGTGTACCAATTGTGAGTTAATTTTTGTACATGGTGTGAGGTAGGGGTCTATCTTCATTCCTTTGCATGTAGAAATCCAATTATCCCAGCATAACAAAAGATCTGTTTTATTGATCATGTTGTTTAGGTCTTCTCCAGCCTTACTTATTATTTTACCTTCTTGAATTATCTTGAACTAAGAGCAGCAGGTTAAAGCAGTGTCATGCTCAGCTGTACAGTAGCCTAAGGCAAAAGGAAAAATCAGCAACACTGATATTTATATAAAATTTTCATATTTTATTCATTATAGATTTTTGTATGTTAATTTTTTTAAAGATTACATTAAAAAATTTTTATCTTGGTTCTTGGCTGGGCACGGTGGCTCACGCCTGTAATCCTAGCACTCTGGGAGGCCGAGGCGGGTGGATCGCTCAAGGTCAGGAGTTCGAGACCACCCTGAGCAAGAGCGAGACCCTGTCTCTACTAAAAATAGAAAGAAATTAGCTGGACAACTAAAAAATATACATAGAAAAAATTAGCTGGGCATGGTGGCGCATGCCTGTAGTCCCAGCTACTCAGGAGGCTGAGGCAGTAGGATCACTTAAGCCCAGGAGTTTGAGGTTGCTGTGAGCTAGGCTGATGCCATGGCACTCACTCTAGCCCAGGCAACAGAGTGAGACTCTGTCTCAAAAAAAAAAAAAAAATTTATCTTGGTTCTTGAGTTTCTGCACCCCCTTAAATTGTGTGCCCAAAGAGAGTGCCTTATCACCTCACCCTAGTCCCAACCTTGGGTTAAAGGTTCTTGTTGTGAATGTGTTTCTCTCTATTTCTCCTTAAAGTTCATGTGGTTTTGCATTTTTGAAAGCAGTTGCTATGTGTTTGGTATAAGGATACTTATAAATGTTATACTTTTGCTACGAATTGTGGCTTTGGTATTGCAGTGCCATTTGTCTCAGTTAATACTTTTTGTCATGGATTCTACCTTGTCTGATATCAGGATCACAAACTATAAGGGGAAATTTGGGATTCTAACAAGTCCCCGCTTTACAAATAATGAAATTGTGGCCCAAGGACTTTGGTAGCAGTTGAAATAATTATGATCATTAAGTTAAAAAATGCCGATGACTTCTAAGTCCAGATACTATAGTAAAGGCTTTAGTATATTTCAATGTGGAAAGGGTATCATTCTGAAATTGTGTCAATAAAAATTACAGTGACTATCCTCACCCTGTTCAAGCAAGGCATGGGCCATAAACTCAACTAAGCCTCGGGATGGGTTGGTTTGGGTACCCTTTGGGCTGAATGCAACTCGTACAAAGACAAAGGATGTGAGCTGAAGGAAGGCCAGTCAGTTGAAGTAGGAGGATTCTGCCCACACCAGTAGTTTGGAATTTTGGTTTTAGCAACAAGATCCTGGGGCTCCGCTTTAGAGCTACTAGAAGTTTTATGGGAAGAAGGGAGTTGTTTTACTGTACTCTGCAGAATAGAGTCTCCTTGTATTTCCCTTTTGTGATTCTTGCCATAAGCTTGCAGTCCCCAAGTTAATGAACCTGGCTTCATTGAAGCAGCACGGTGGCATTTGAGACTACTAGGGCTTTGCTTCCTAGTAGTCCTCGTTTCCGTGTCTTTGAGCATCTAGGGAGGTAAATCTGAAGAAGGATGGAAATAAAATATGGCTCGGTCTTGGCCTCACCAGACCCTTCTAAATGCATTCGTCCTCCTTTCTGCACATCTTGTTGCGTGAATGGGAGAAGGGAAAAAAAACACATTTGGGTCCAGCAGGTTTTCTTCTCTTTGTCTCCCTCTGAGGTGCTCAGAGGCATCAATAACAGAGCAGGAAAGCCCTGGCTGAACAAAACTTAGTGTTTTCCTTTGATACCTTCCACTGGGAGCCTTCATACAATGCGTGTGAAAGCACTTTGTCAGCAAACTCCTGCTCCAGGCGAACATTGAGAAAACCATTGAGGAGGCCTCAATGGGAGGATCTGATCTGCCCCAGAAACTGCCCCAGTTCTATCAGGAGAGCCTCCAGCAGTGGAAGGGGAGTCCTCTCCCACCTCTCCCCGCCTCTCCTGTACCCACCCCGTTTTTTTTTTCTTTCTCCTTTTTTCCTCTCCTTTCTATTGTAAGAATTGTGGGAACTCTCTTCAAATGAAAATACTCTCAAGCTGAGCTTTGTTTTCTAACATGGATCAATGCCTAGATAGCTCATATCCCCTCTGTCAAACCAATCTCAACTTTAGATTATGACAACCTTATTTGGGACAAACATGGGAGTTCAAGGAGAAATTCATGCTAGGTGTTGTGTGTGTGGTTTTTAAAAGCACCTGAAAATTGAATACTGGTTCTTCAGCCTACTAATAGGGAGCCTTTCCCACAACTCGCTGGCCTGCGGTCTGCACGCTGCCCCGGGCTGGCTCTGTGTCGTGTTCGCATGGGTATCTGATCCCTCGCCACCACCCCTGGCTTGGTTTTAATTGAATTGAATTATTTCTGAATTTCTGAGCATCTATCGCTTTTTAAAAACTATACTACACTAGCTTCTACTTACAGTTGCAATATAAGCAAATGTTTAACGTGGCAATGCCAAGAGAAATAAAATCCCTATGGAGCTGCCTTCTACCAATCATTGAGATGAGTCCAAGTGGATGCAGGTGGATGCATATTCAAGAAGACTAAGAGTTGAAGAAGTGAGAGGTCGCGACCATTGCCCTGGAGTCCAGAGTTCTGTTCTGCCAGAACCACTGGGACCCACAGAGGCCTTGCTGGTCTTCCCTGGATCTCCCTCAAGACATGGCTGCCCAGTCTGGAAAGACATTCAGCCACTCAATGGTGGTATGACCTTCACTTCTTAACCTCTTCTCATCTATAAAAATTAAGGGGTCCCTCTTAGATCTAAATTTCTATAATTGTCTGATAATTGATGTTTCATTTTAAAGCCAGCCCACTGAAAAAATTTTGAAAACCATGTCATGGTATAAATAAAAAGACACGCATGATTCCTGGAGTCAGAGATAACCATTGGTGGCTTTTTAGTGTGTTTTCTTCTGATCTTTTTTCATGCATGTGTTATTATTTTACAGAATTAGATTCCTGTATATGCAGCGTTTTCTCCACTAACATTATCTCTTGGACATTTGTCCATGTCATTTAATATAAACTGAAAAATAAATATTATGAAGACTGCAGATTATTACATTAGGTGGAGTATATTTTATTTAATGAATACCCTATTGTATATTTAAGTGCTTGGCTATGATAAATGATGCCGTAGTGAATATCCTTGCACATAAATCTTTGCACATATCTCTATTTATTTTCCTTAGTGTATAATCTTAGAAGAATCATTGGGTCAAAGTGTTTTGATGTTTTTCAAGGCACTTCATACATAATGTCAAATTATACACCAGTGCTATATAAATGCCCAATTTCATGAACCCATGCCAACACTGAACATTATCTTTGCCTGGTGGTAGTTTAAAATCATCTCACTTTACATTTTTTCCTTTTATTGCTCAGTTGGTTGAATATTTTCATGTGTTCATCAGCCATTTAAATTATCCTGCTAAAATTTTTCTCTCTTATTCATCCTTCCAATAGGTTATTTGGGTTTTTCTTATTGACTCTTAAGAACTCTAAAATCCAAACATTTTGAAATATGAACTTAAGTTGCCAAAATACTTAAATTTTAATGAAGCTGCAATGGCTGGTCTCCTTTTATAATGTAACTCTGTTATCGTTTCCCCAACTCTTGTGCCTGGCAGAGAGCTACGCGTACACGAGAGGCTGCGTAAATACTTTTTAATGAGAGAATGGTCCATTATCTAAACATGTCATTGATGTACAATGTTGATTAGTGAAGCTACAATCAGAATTTTAGTCCATTAGGAGTTACAATAAGGAAAGCTTTTAGAATGAATTGTCCCAGAATGAAGCTAAAAGAGAAAAAATAAACAATATTCCACATACATGACCTTGTGTTAGCAGAACATCATAGAGGACAAATATTACAAATCAAAACAAAAGTACAGCTCAGAATTTTTTTCAAATTAAGCAATATCTTATGCTTGCAAAATGTAAATAGACTGATACAAGAAAGACTTTATCAAATCTTAATGTTTTTTCTACCTTTTCTAAAAGAAATAAAACATGAGAGAAGAGTTGAAGCCTGGAAATCCCTGAAGTTCATCCTTCTTTCCAGAGGTAGCTATTATTCTGAATATGGTGTTTATTATTTGAGTGCACGTTTTTATACTTTTATGACATAGCCACATATCTGTAAGCAATGTGGAGTATCGTTTCACATTTTTAAACCTGTTACAAATGGTATCGTACGTTACGTTTCCTATTGCAACATTTCTCGTTCAATATTGAGTATTTGAGATTGATTCGGTTTAATACGAAGAGTATTCTATCATATGGAAATCTCACAACTTATCCACTCTCTCGCTCCTGGTCATTCCAATGTTTTGCTCTTGCAAATGTTGCTTCAGTGAACGTTGTCGATCACGTCCCGTTGTGCACATAAGTGAGTCTCTTCTTTAAAATATGAGCGTGGAATTGCTAAGTCACAGGTATGTGCATCTCCTTCTTCAGAAAACACCAAATTGTTTTTCATGTTTTTAAGGTGTTAGATAAATAACTGAGCTTTCCCCAAGACATTTTACAGAAATTATGCCAGTTAGTATTTAATATTTTGGAATGCTTACTATGGGCCAGGAACTGTTCTAAGAGTTTCACATGATTCAAAACATTTGATCCTCACCTATTCATTTTACAATTGAGGAAACTGAGATACAGAGAAGTGGAGGATCTTGTCCACGGTCATACAGCAAGTGTCATAGTTCACTCAGACCCTGGCAGTGTAGCTCTCGAGCCCTCTCTCATACCAAGGCTAAGCTCCGGATGCTGGAAAGATACTACCCATGCCAGCTTATAGTGGTGTAAAGACACCAGCTACTTAGCCTATGAGAAACCTGAAGAAGGAAGCAGCCTTACCTAGAACATTGCTGGTTATACAGATTAGGAAGGAAAACCAGAAGGTTGCTTAATTTGTCCAGTGTCTATCGATTAGTGACTGATCCAAGACTAAATTTCAGGGTCCAGATGCAGCGTGACAGCCAGGTTGGTTGTTCTCAGTCTCTCTCTCTCTCTCTCTTTCTCCCCCCCCCCATCTCCTCCGTCTCTCCCCCTTCCCCCCCTCAAATGTATTCATGAAGACATATAGCTAACATCTTCATCTTCACGTGCTTTCCATTTCTTTTAGCCTAGAGTAGACAGCTCACAATAGAAAGGTCAAATAAATTTTTTAGGAGTCGTAATGGATATAATCTTGTACATGTAAATTTTAATTGCAGCACTTTAATCCCCATTCTAAGTGCCAAACTTTGGGGATTAATTGGTTGCATCTGTTGGTAACTCTGTCCTCGGTCTTCTGATCAGATCCTTCGCCTAAGGGCCCTCATTTACTAATGAGTAATCGCTGCCATTTGCAGAGAAAAACGCTACTGGTACAGTCATGTTTGAACATTCATCAAATATGACGCGGGCCCAGTTGGGAGAGACGTTAGCGTCCTTAGCCTCCAAATAAGAGCATAGAATTAAATCTTTCCACACTGTAATTCCCCTAGGGTTATTGCTTCCATCAGTGTTTGCTAAGAGTTGGTGATGAAACTGTTTGTGGCCTTACGGCTCAGTGGATGGGACCATGTCCTGAGTCAGGCTTACCAAAGGACTGAAGACTTAGAACCATTTGCTTTCTATTATTCAAGCCCATTTTGGCAAGAGAAAGGGGAGGTAGAAGAGGAAGGCACTTCAGGAATGCATTTCTCTTTGCACGCATGTCACAGACACACAGCGCTGACAAACTAATTACAGCTTTAGGTTGAGCATTTCCTATTTCTGCATTTTGTTTGCCAACAGCCAATTATTTCCATCCTGCATGCTGGAGAAACACAAATGAGACGGGCTCATCAGAAGTGTTTTTGAGTAAGGCCAACTGTCTAGCTACCTCCGCTGTTTCGGTTTTGGTTTTTCAGGTTGGGTCTCTAACTCCCCTTCCATCCCCGCCCGGTTATTGTTCGAGTCTCTCTAACCTGCCTGCAGACCCATGGTCGGAGTTCCAGGTTTCTGTTCTCTCACTAGTGTGTTGACGTCAATTCCGTGGCCTACGTAGCCACCTGCGTGCCAGGCACTGCGAGTCACTAGGAAGGGGGGGGGGGCGAGTGTGGGTGGTTGTGACCTGGCCAATGAAGGACCTTAGGGGTGGCTGAGCCAGTGAAGGGATGAACGGATACTTTGGGGTCACCAGAACGGGAAGAAGAACTAAGTTCTAAAGCGAAAACTGGCACTAAGCCCTAAAGTAGCAAAAAACAGAGGTGCAAAGTGGCATAAACCCAAAACTGCAGACCCGGCACTCGGCTCCTGTTCTCTATGATGGCACAGAAAAGGGTGACAATCTCTGAAATGTGGACCTGTGATTCAAGTTGCTGCATAATGTAAAATCTATGATTCGAAGTCTCCTCCTCTTCCTCCTCCTCAATTTTTTTTCCTGCCTGTAACCTATGGTAAAATGAGGAAGTCAAGAACGGCCCTAGATGATTTCCAGAGTTTCCCTGGTAGGGGCATAGCTTGGGATCAGGGCATTCGACTGCGGAGTTCTCTTGTTGTAGAATGAGTTTGTCTTCTCTCTGGATCATTTCTCTTTTAAATCGGGGCTTGGCAAAGAATGGCGCAAGGGCCAAATCTAGCCTGAAGTCACCTGTTTTCATTAATACAGTTTCATTGTAACACAGGCCCCTCCGTTTGGTTACAGGTTGCCTGCGGCTGCTTTTGCGATACAAAACTTGAGTAGTTGGACAGAGACCATGTAGATTAAAATACTTACCCACCTGAGCCCTTTAGAGAGTTTGCCCACCCTTAGAGTACAGAAAAAAGGCTTTAGGGAATTGCAGTGTAGGTCGGTTTTGAAGAGTCATTTGGCAAAACATAGTTGTGTGAAGAATGTATGTATCTTGTAAAAGAAACGCAGACAAGAGGGACAGATGCCAGCCGTCTGTTCTTCTAGCAGCAGGGAACATTAGGCTATGGGGTGGGTGTGGGGGTGTGTGTGTGTGTGTGCATACACACAGCTCCCGAATGCCACCAGAGACATTGTGGCCATCATGGCTCAAATCAATTCAATAGACTTTTCTTGAACACTTCTGCACACGTGCCACACTCAGAACGGGAGGTACAGTTTCCTCTCGAGGCAAAGCAGACCTTGAAGAAAAAGGGGTCTTTACTCAATTCTCAAACAGTCGAGAGCCTGGATCGCTTAGGGGGTGATGTGCTGAAATCTGGACTGACTCTTCGGTTCTGCTTTCTCGTGAAGTCAGCTCAGTTTTCCCAATCTCAAAACTAATCAGATCAGCTAATCACGTGCCCAGTAAGTGTGCCAGAGTGCCCATCTGACAATAGTCAGTGGCAGTTTGTTGAGAGAAACCCACGGAGGAGGCAAGAAATGAATACCCATCTTTGTTCCAATTACCTCGAGCCGCGTGAGCCTCGACTAGGACTGGTCCCAGCCTCCCCACGGACCCGCCCTGTGGTTCTCAGGGAAGCTGAGAGCATCTTCCAGTTGCATCTTCGGCCTCTGCAGTGTTGGCTGTGGGAATGGCTCAGTCGCACACTTTCTCCAGACAACGACAGTATTTTACTTTGAGACAGAGTGTAGACATTCGTATATTTTTCACTCCTGCCTCGCAGTAGCCATATGGGGAAGCCGAGGCACAGAATGAAGTTGCCAGAAGTCACCAGAGCTGGGGTGTGGACTGCAGGTGGACTGACTTCAGAGGCTGCGCTCTTGGTGCTTTCCTGAGCATCCACACGAACGAATGGATGACCCGTTGCCTGCACAGGGCACCAGGCTCTAGGGGATAGAAAACTCCTGCCCAGAGTTTACGCTTCAGTTGGGAAGACGAGGCCTGATACGAGACACGTGCACACAATGGGTAAATGGACGGCACACAGTAGAGATGGGTCAGATGACTGCTGAGGTTCCCTCTGTCACCACCCACACTGTCCCAACAGTGTCTTCTCACACCTACTGCTTCAGCAGACCCAGTAGGGAAAGGACCCGCTACATCTGTTCACCAGGACAGGTAGATAGTAAGCGTGAGACCAGCTGCCATTGACCCGTTGTACGCAGCCTGTTCCATACATGGCCTTGGCCAATCCTCACACCTGTCTGACTGGATAGGGACGATTATTCCTCTTCTACAGAAGAGAACGCTGAGGCCCGGGAGGTTAAGCAGCTTGCTGGATCTTGCGGCTAAGGGGTGGGGGAGTTGGGACTCATGCATTGGTGTAGGGGTCCAAGCCTGTGAGACCCCCGTGACCTGTGTGTCCCCCTGGATATAGATCAATGTCGTGGGATTGATGCTCTGGAGGGTGGCAGACCACAGGCGTGCACATGAAGGTATTGGGACCGTCAGGAAGAGTCGATGGTGACAGAAGCCACTCTACACGGCTCATCCCGAGACCTGGGATCTAACATCTTTCCCGCCGCCCAGGGGGACAGCGGCAGTCGGCCACTCTTGGGGGCCACCGCAGCCTGTCTGGGTCGTGCTTCCAGATACAAGAGGAAGTGGAAACAGGACTGATTGGTGCTTGATGAGTGTAGTTTAACTTGGTTACAGGAACCTGAAAGTTGGGTAAATACAGGATTTTATTATGTAGAAAACACTGCAGAGACGAACCCATTTCACCTAATTTCTGCTTGGGAGTATTTGTTGTGAGAGCTGTTGTCCAAGGCTTCCCTGTAATGATTTTTATGTCATGATTCATTCCTCAATTAGTGATGTTTTATAGCTGCTTTGCCACGGAGCTTTCAAAGCCATTACCGCTGCCGCCTCTGGAAGACATGCACGGACTTTGCCCAGGTTTAATCACGCCGTCCCCGCCCTTCCTAGTCTCTCCTCAAACCTCTGTGTCTCTCAGATGAGAGGAGCACACGTCAAATACTAGCAGAGAAACAGCAAGAGCTTAAAAATGCACATTCAGGAAATACGCTGGTCTCTGCTTCCAAAGATGCTTCTGCTGATGATGCATCAAAGACTGTACCGCTCTGGCTTGTCCTGCTAGCGGTGGGGAGGGGGTGGATGTCTGCGGAGACGGGCTGGACAGAGGAACGCGTGTCCACCCCCCCCCCAACCCAGCAAGCACACGTGTGTCCAGCCCAGGGCGTTTCTTACCGGACGGAGGTTGTGGGTCCTCCCTTGTGTCCCGGGGAGGACACCAACATCAAACCTTGCAAATCAAGTCTAAACCGGCTCACTAAACCAGGGGGAGCTAGTGAGCTGAGGGCATCGGCCTGCGTGCCCAGAAAGCGGGCAGAGCTGGAACTGTGACGGCGGCCGCGTGCACACCGCTGCCGGCTGCCCGGGCTCCAGGGCTGCAATCCCCGCATGGCCTCACTTCTTCCTCCAGCAGCCTGTGGGGCAGGGACTGTTCTTGATGAGGAAACTGCTGGTGAGCAGCTGTTGCCCACAGCCCAAGCTCGGGACCCGACGAGAGGTGAACAGCAGCATCTGTGTGCGGGCAGGAGCCCCCACGCCTCATGCTTGGGGTTCATTCAAAGGCACGAGATTAGAGGTTCGATCACCCAGAGGATGGAAAAGAGGAACCACAGAGAAAATGTCCCTTGGGTTTTCTGCCCAGTCACCCTGAGACTCGCCTTCTGGTTTTCTCTCTGTTCCATTTCCTGCCAATTTACACAGGGGCCTGTGACATGTAAATATTCACAACCCTGTAGAGTCATCGGCCCTTTGAGCATCCTTGGGGTCTGGCAGAAAGCAGATGGCACCCTCTGCGTGATGAACGCTTCTTGGAAGGGCCTGTTCACAAAGCTGGAGCAGGTGTAGGGAAGCCATGCGGGATGCTCTCCACGCCGGGCCCCACAGGGCTCTGACCACCCACAGGGACGGCTCGAGGGACAAGGAGAGGAAGCCATCGCCACAACCCAGAGAGAGAGGACCCCTAACGAGAGCTGGGACCATCAGCCGGGAGGCACAGCTGGCGTTTAGTGGCCTCACCGGGCAGGAGCCGGGGGGACAAAAGCCTTGTCCTCTCCCACGTCCTTCTGAGCTCTCCAGTAGCTGAGCCTGTCCTGAAACTAGAAGGAAATGAGTCGAGACAGCTTGCGCCTGTCTGCCTCCTGGCACCGAGCAGGGTACAGGAAGTGAGGAGTGAGCCCCGCTGGGCAAACGAAACACCCCAAGCACAAGCATTTCGTGAGAACAAGAAAAATGCACAAATGAGCAAATCGCGGTATATGTTTGCAGGGCATTTGTACACCCCTTTCGGCCAGTCTCTGGACCGCAGGTGAGAGTACCTGATTTAGATGGATAGAAATTTATTTTTCTTAGATAAAAAACATTTCTTGGGGTTGTACTCTCCTTTAAGTCTGTGACAGCTGAGTACACAAGTGGCCTGCACGCTGGCACCCAGCTCAGATGTCCAGCAAGCAGACATTTCTTTTCTTACTTCTGCATCACAAAGGAATAAACAAGCCCAGAAGAGGAGAGGATCAGGTGCAGTAGAATATAACTCTAAGTTATTTTAAGGAAGTGTTTAAAATGATGGCTATTTAAAGGAAAACTTGTGGCTGGGATTTACAGAGTAAATAAAAGCAACCCTAAGAAGGAAAGGAAAGATCTTCAAGGAAAAACATTCTCCTCTATTTGATTTTCTAAATGAAAGGTGAATGTGTGGGCAGATAATTATAAGGATCTTTACTTTGAATACTTGATTGCCTTTTCTCATGAATGCTTTAAATACTCTCTGGTTGCTTAAATGATTGACACTTACTTCCAGGAGGCCTGTCTAAGCCCTAGCGTTGGTTTTGCTCTCACCTATTCAAGAAAATCACTCAGAGTTTTGGGTCCAGCCACGTGTCATCTTGCTTATGGCTGCTTTTGCTCAAAAGATGTAAGACCAGAAGTTGGGAAGCTTCGGACCTGGGACAGTGGGAACTCTGTGAGAATCCACCTAGAATCTTAATATTTTTGGACATTCCATGAGAAAATAAAATCTGTTAAATGTTAGACGTTTATACTCCCTGTTGGGTCATGTGATAGGACAGAGGAAACAGTGGGGCTCGAGATGATGCCAGCTATTTATTCTGTGTTTCAGTTTCGTCATTAGGGGGATGCTTCATGGAGTATTTTTAAGCAATGATGCCTCTGGTGTATGTTTCATTTCTTAAAAATCCTGGTTTTGGTTGTCTCGGAAGTTTGAGATGAAAATCTGGCTCCTTGAGAAAAAGGTGTGTTGTATATATTTATGAAGCCCAACGGTATTGGGTTCTTGAGTGATGGCAGACAGAGGAGTCCTCTCTGTTACCCAGGTCTGTCTGCCTCTCCTGGCTCCAAGGTAGAAACCACTGGATCTGAATTCCTAAGAGGCCCCATCAGGCTGATATTTTAATTAGTCTGGCTTAAAATTGGTTGGCAGTGACGCTCTCATTAGTGTCTCTGCCTTTCACAATGGCTTAACTCTTGTGTTAGATCCAGGCCCTTTGGTGAGAACCAGGTTGAGCACCTCTGAAGTATTTGCTCTTGGACCTGTAGTCCCCTCTACCCTTGAACTTTCCCAGGAAGTGGGTGGGGGTGGGAAGCGCCAACCTAGAATTTTTGCAGTTCCCATCTAATGGTTTGGAATTATCAGAAACTTCCAGGCCAACTGCACTTCTTTGACCCTTCCCCATCCCATCATGAGAGTATTTTTTTTCTTCGACGAGGACCCCTTCTGCAGTGATTCTTAGAGAACAGAGCACTAGGGAGTCAAACAGAAACCACCTTTGCTTGGTTGCTGACACCAAACCAGAGGATGGCATTGGTTTGGAGAAGGAGAGCGAAAGAGAATACGCCCCCGGCTGTCCCCATCCCAGACAGCTCAATGCCTCTGAGGAGTCACTTCCCTGCACTGGGCATCACAAAAGAGAAAATTACCTCGTTTCAGGCTCCTTTTTATACAGCAGGTGGCAACCCATGGGGCAGTCGTATTTCACTCTACCGAGAACGGGACCGCTACAAAATATCCCAGGAGTCATAAGCCGTTTTCATGGGAACCTGAAGAAGTTAGAGAAAAGAATGGAAGAATAAGAAAGCTTGTGCTGAAAAGAAGGGAACTGTTGGCCAAAAGAGGGAATCAGGCTTAGAAAAATCACTGTCTGGAATACCCATATCTTAGAGAGAAAGCGAGAGAGAGAGAGAGAGAGAGAGAGGCTTTTGTTATTGAGTTGAGTGACGTTTCTCTTTATTAAAAAGTTATAATGTCTGGCAGTAGAACTGTCAAGAAGAGCTCAGTTTGCAGTTTTTTTTCCCTCCCTAGTTATGCTTTTTTAAACAGTTTGCATCTGGACTGTTCAGTAAAGGGTTCTTGCATGGGAAATACGTCTTACTGCTTTAGCAATAACTACTTTCTAAAGTAGTTATTTTAAAATACGAAAATATACATATACTTTGTATGTGTATTTAAAAACATATACACACTATATATATGTGTGTACATATGTATGTACGTATTTTTGTTGTCCTGTTTTATTTTTTGCATCAACTGGGGTAGAAAGAAAAGAGTAGCTATGCTATAAGAGTCTTTCCCCAACTGGGTGGTAAAGAGGAGACTCTGGCTGTAACTTCAGTGACTTCCCTGCTTCCCCACCAACATGGCCAGAGCGAGCACCAGCACCAGATTCTGACGTAGAAATGTACTACCTATTGTCTTCCTGCTGTACTCCTGTGTCGTGGCATCATACAGAGAAACAGCATTCCTCGGGGGAGAATGTCAGGCGGGGGTGATCTGCCTTGACTTGAACTGTCTTGCCTCGGATCTCAATTAAAATCAAGCCATTAAGTGGCTTTAATGTAGAGATTTCGTGGTTCATTTTTTTTGGTGGCATCCATTTTAAAAAGGGAGGGGGTTAGGTGGCAGAATTGATTGGCATCATCTTCAGGCATCCCGTGTGTAGTATTAATATTTAGTATGTATTGTTATTATTCACTACCTGTGCTGAGAGCTACTGTGGCTTAATTAGCGTTGTCCTTTACTCCAGAATGAAACTATGCTTTCTGTGGTTACCTGCATTCCAGGTGGTGCTAAGCACAGCTAAGAGTATCTGGTATCATCCTCAAGTGATGTATTGTATTATCCAGATCTTTTGTATTATCCAGATCTTCATTGATGGGATTGTCACTATGCACGTTTATTTTAATGCAGTGGATGACTTAGAGCTCTATTTCAATACATCCCAAACCTGGTTTACTTAAGCAATGAATCAAAACTTTTTCACTGCCTACCTACACTCTGTGAGGGGGATACAGCCTAGTCCCTGGTTTTTCGGAATTCAGGACATCATATTGGATAAAATAAAAGGTGCAGTGGCTCATGCCTGTAATTCTAGCACTTCAGGATGGTGAGGCTAGAGGATCACTTGAGCCCCAGGAGTTTGAGACCAGCCCAAGCACCATAGCGAGACCTCGTCTCCACAAAAAAAATTTTTAAATTAGCTGAGTGTCGTGGCGCACACCTGTAGTCCCAGCAAATCAGAAGGCTGAGGCAGGGGATCACCTGATCCCTAGGAGTGTGAGGTTTCTGTGAGCTATGATGATGTCATTGCACTCCAGCCTGGGTGACAGAGCGAGACCCTGTCTCCAAAAACAAAACAGGTGCAAAAATGGTCTGTGGCTTCATGCCAAATGAGTAGTATTGGAAGGAAATTCTATGGGAGTTTAAAGGAACTGGAAGTCACAGTAGATTAGAGGTGGGGGGAAGAATCTTCAGGGAAGAAATGGGGTTGGACTTGGGCCTTGCAGAACCCACAGGATTCAGATGAGCTCGAGGAGTAAGAGTGTTCCTGGCCACACACTCCGATTACTGAGAGTTCAACATAGATGAACCTTGAAAACATTATAGGTGAAATAAACCAGACACAGAAGGCCACATGTTGCATGGTTCCCTTTATATGAATGTTCAGAACAGGCAAATCTATAGAGACAGAAAGTGGTGGTTGCCTAAAACTGGGGCCACTGGGGGACATGGGGAATGACTGTTAAAGGGTGTGGGTGACGAAAATGTTCTGTGCTCTGTGATGATTGCGTCATTATGATGCCTGATGGTTCACAACTGTGAATGTATTAAAAACCACTTGGTTGCATATTTTACAATGGTGAACTTTATGTTACTAATTTTATCTCAATATTTTACTAATAAAATTGAGTGGAGGGCAAATTTATGTTGTTTGGGGTTCTTATGAAACTGCCTTAAAAGCCTCTCACGTACTCTGTTAATGGAAAAGAACATAAACAATCAGGGAATAAACGATACATACACCCCTGCAGTTCAAAAGGAAAAGGGAGCATGTGTGTTGATGTGTCTGAGAAAAACAGAGGAAAATGCTTGAGAGTAACTGACAGAATTGTTGCCCCCTGAGAGGTAGAGAGAGCAGAGGTCTCAAATGGGTCCGGGAGATGATGTTTCTAAGAGTGAGCCAGCACATTGTTGGTAAAATTGTTTACCAAGCAACTGGTTTGTAAAAATCAAACGGCAAAACTGGAGTCGGTTTTCGACATTATTTTTCAATTATGTAGGATTAGTAATTTGTACTTGATGTTCTCTCTTAGTTCAGTCCCAGTTCTTTTTTCTAAGTCAGAAATACTTTGTTCTAAATCCTGGCTTAGAAGGCACATGTTTGAAACTCAAGATGCAGAATTTATGTATTCATATATTCAACAAATACTTGTCAAGTACCCATTGTGTGTCAGGCACTGTTCCAGGCACCTGGGACAAAGACTCTCTTCGGGGAGTTCAGAAGTAGGAGGATGAACCAAGCAGATGCCTGGACATCTCCGAGGGAAAAGCATTCTCAGCAGAGGGAACAGCGAGGTCAAAGGCTCTAAGGGAGAATAGGTCTGGCGTGTTCAAGGAATAGCAGGAAGTCTGGGTTGGCTGGAGAAGAGAGTGAGAGGCGTTGGGAGGAGAGGAAGTCGGAGAAGGCTCAGGAAAGTCAGATTATGTAGGGTGTAGGGCATTGGTAGAACTTAGCCTTTTTTTAAACAGAAATATTCACATACCATAATATTCAGCCTTCAAAGTTTACAATTCATTGGTTTTTAGTCTATTCACAATGTTGTACAACCAACACTGTTAATTCCAGGACATTTTCATCACCCCAAAAAGAAACCCGATGCCATGCACATGAATCCCCTCTTCCTCCCAGCCCCCAGCAACCGCTAATCTGTGTTTGTGCTCCATGGATTTGCCTATTCTGGACATTGCATATTAATGGGCTCATACAATATGTGAGCTTCTGTGTCTGGTTCCTTTCATTTAATGTAACGTTTTTGAGCATTATGTTGTCGTAGCATATATTAGTACCTCATTCCTTTCTGTGGCTGAATACTATTCCAGGGCATGCATAGACCACATTTTGTTTATCCATTCACCAGCTGCGGGACATTTGGGATGCTTCCCCTTTTTGGCTATTGTGCGTAATGCTGCCGTGAATGTTCACGTACAAGCTTTTTTGTGAATATGTTTTTATTTCCTGAGTACATGCCTAGGAGTGAAAGGACCTTTGGGTTTTGTGTGTGTGTGAAATGGGGCCAAAAGGATTTTTCAGCATGATCTGACTTGCATTTTAAAAGGATCCCTCTGGCTGCCTGTTGAGCATAGACAGCGAGTAAACAGTGAGTGGAAGTGGGGACACCAGTTAGGAGGCACTCGCAGGGACTCAGGTGAGAGATGACAGTGGCTCAGACCAGGGTGGGAGCCGTGAAGGTGTTGAGGAGTGGTCAGATTCTGCATACGTGTTGAAGGGAGCCAGTAGCATTTCCACTTACTCTGGGGCACAGCAAGGGATGTAAGGATAACTCTAAAGACTTGGGCATGATCTCAGGATGGAGCTGTCATTCATGATCTAAGGATGGAGCTGTCACTAAGTGAGATGGGAAAGGCACACTGAGGCTGAGATGTCCATTAGACACCCAGAGGAGACGTCAAGCAAAGAGTTGGATAAATGAGTCTGGAGTTCAGGAAATAGTCTGGGCTGGAGATATAAATTTGGGAGTCATTGGCATCTAGATGGTATTTAGAATCATGAGACTGAGTAAGGTCACCAAGGTTCCCATTTATTTTAAGGATAAAATAACATAAATGTGGATAGCGTGTGGTAACATTTTCTATTTATTGAGTTCCTACAATGAGCTCATGTTATAACTGAAAACACATATCACAGATAAGCTTTTCTAGAAATGCATATTTCAACATGGTTGAGCTTTATAGCACCCAGGATATATATGAACAGAAGTCATTCATTAATATCTTAGGGACATATGCATCAATATTGTATAAAGTCTCTTTCATTACCTGTGTTTCCTAATGATGCTTTCCAGGGGTTGTTTGTCTGTTCTCCCATGTTTACCTCGGCTTGTGATCAGTGTGTAAAGGAGTAGGAATCATTTTTTGCTGAAGACATTTGCCAAAAGTGAGTGGTAAGCTTGTCTAACTTGACTATTTTGCACTGTTTCCACAGAGAGAAAGTAGTTTGACCATCGAGGGCAGAAGATTATAGAAAGCAATCCTGTCTTAATAAAGAAATAAGAAATTAATAATCTTAGAGATAACAAGAGACATATGGGATGCCGACTGGTCCAAAAACCATTTCATGTAGCAATAATTTCAGGTCTGGGGGGGTTTAGCCTGGAGGAAGACCAAGGGCAGGAAGAGCAGAAGTTACATTCAGATATTTGAAAGGACACAGTCTTGTTTTATGTTGCTCTAGACAGAACTAGGATTCATGGATAAGGATTGCAAATAGACAGATTTCCAGTTAAATAAGAAAGAGATTGTAAATAAAGCGGCAAAACCACGTGCAGGGTGGGTTTTGGCACAGTGCCCAGACCACCCTGTTGGTGTTACACATTGGGAGCAAGTGATCCCCCAGTCTGGGGTGCAGCCAGAGGAACTTCCACGCTTTGCTAGGACCACCGAGTGCTTTGCAAACTTACGGATTCCATGATTCTGAGAATGTCCTTCAGAAGATGGGATGGATTTCCAGCAGGTGTTTGAGAGTTTCTGCATTTCAGTGATATAGACAGGCCCTCGTTCCTCTAAGGGTTATAGTGCAGCTTGGTATCATTTGACCAGCACATCTAGGAGTTGGGTTGCAGTAATCCAGCGCAATAGTCAGAGCTGGGAGCATGATTGAGTGCATAGACTGAACTTACGCTGTAATACACTCTGCACTCTGTACCTGAATTGTTCTTTGTTCTGTAAAGAACTTGGGATGCTTTATTTATCTTATGTGTTCCAAGTGCTAAAGTAGTTTAATCCTAACACTTTTAGAAGGTCAAAAAAAAAAAATGTTTACAGTTTGGATACAAACCCTTGGAATCCTTAAAGGTGCTGGGTGAAAGAGACCACAAAGGTCATCTGGCCCAGTTTCCTTGTTTTATAGAAAAGGCGTCTGCGAGATCCAGACATGGTTTACCTAAGATCAGTTAGTGGATTCAAGCCTTCCCTTCTTAGTCTCTCTACAGTGTTTTATCCACAATTATGTTTAAGGTTTGGCAACAGTTACCATATGAGCAGTCCTCCTGCTATGCCAGGCATTGTGCTGGCTACGCATTGTACATGCGTTTTCTTATTTAAAATATCACCTACTAGTGCTATCCTTGGAATATTTATCCTTTAGAGAGAAGCATCTGCTTAGAACCGATGGCAGACGAAATGGCTTTTCTCTTATCTTTACTACTGTGGATTTCTCCATAAATGGTAGCTGGCACAGGCCCTCTCTGGGCTCGGAGAACGCCCGCAGCCCAGCTGGCTCGCACATTGTTGCAGGTTCCATTCCCCTGTTTCAGTCGATCTGTCTAGAGAACAGTGGAGCTCCTGGAACATTCTAATGCTCCGATGTAATGTAAAAAGGACAATATAAAATTTCAGGCTTCCGTGTTTGAACTGCTCCCCCGGGGAAGCGAGCATGGTGGTTAGAAACTGATCATTAAACAAGAAAACTCGGTGTGGACTCCAGCATCGCTTAGTGCTCTGGTCTGCGGACTGTAGAGAGATGTCGTGCTTGTTCCTATTCCCAGATCTTTGATCTTTTTACATGAAGCTAATATTTGAGAATTCTGTCTTTCCCTGGAGTGTCAGACCTCCTGTCAGCTCACCATAAAGACGAGGAAGAGATTTCTTTTTTCAACAAGTGAGGACAGATGTGGCCAAGTGTTGATTATTATTGTAAGAGATGAATACAAATGTTATCATTACTGAGCCGCTAAGCTGTGTTTATTTCTTCAGAATCCCCCCCAGAGCCTCCAGGCTGGGAATCTCGCCCACAGACCTTGATTAACGTCCTCTGGCACTTGGAGCTGTCCCCAATTTGATGTGACGTGACGGCTCGCTGCAGTCTTCTCTCTTCCCGGTGGCACGGCAACATCTAACCAAATTCCCCTCTTCTCAGAACCAAGTGTATTTCTGCTGTCCTTGCTAATGAAGCCCATAGCCAAGGAAGAGAAAAGTAACACATGGGACAGTGTCTTTGAAGCTAGGAGTAGATGCACACCAAGGTGGAGATTGTCAGGGAGGTAATTCAATGGGAAAGATGTTTATTTTTAAGAGAGACCTTCCAATGAGTGATCCTTTATAACCAACATTAGAACTGGACGTCTCACCATTAGGACTAGACGACATTTGGAGATGCGTATTGTTTTATGTGAAAACACAAAGGGCTGAATACAAACGTTATTAACCGAGCTGCTCTGAGGGCTCGGGAGGAAATTGCCTGGGGGTGCCCTGCTTGGCACGCACGTGACATATTCCATTTGCCTGAATCTTCCTTCGGAATCGGAAGAGAGGGCTCAGCTCCATGAACGAGGGCCGGTAAGGGGCCGTGGAGGACTCACTTGGCCGGTGTGCTGTGGAACCTCAGTTGATATGTCCTGTGTACCTTTGCCCTGACGTGGGCTGATGGTTACTAATGGTGCTCCCACCAGGGGATGGTTGGCCCCAAGGCAAATGTGCTCCCTGATGTGGGTTTCGTAAGAGGAAGTGAGTGGGAGTGTCCAGTTCTACAAAACTGGAAGGGCCCCGGGGAACTTGCCCCTTGGTCCTCTGAAGGTTTGATGGAAATTTAACTAAAAAAGGCAGATTCATTGGAGAAAAGGCATACGAATGTATTTAATGTGTATACATGGGACCTTTAGAATGATAGACCAAAGATACAGGGGAAATTGTCCATTTTCTGCTTAGGTTTAACAAAGTATGGACAGCCGTGCAGAAATATTATTGGAGAAAAGGGTATGATCTGAGGCTAATACATCTAGTGGGGAAACCTAATAAGGCTTCTCTGTCTAGATTCTCTTCGTTCTAATAGTTAACATGTATAGAGCATTTACTTAGTCTCAACAGGGTGCTAAGCGCACTATTTCCCGTACCCCTCACGGGTTCTATTAGCGTCCCCATTTATAGATGAGAAAAATGAAGCTTAGAGAGGTCAAAAGGATTGTCCAAGGTCAGCCAGCTGGGACTGCAGAGCAGGCCTGCCTGACCCCAGAGCCCTGGCTCTGAACTGCTCTGCTTCCTGCCCTGACTTAAGTGCCTGTGAGTTTCAGTCTCGCCGAGGGTGGTTTTACCACAGCTGCTTGCACCTGGTTTGGGGGAACGGGAGAGGTGCAGGAGTAAAGTTTAAATCAGTAAGAAATTTCGCTGATTCACTTTGGGAGGATATGTTGAGCAAGTCTGCCCCAGTGTGCGCTGCCACGGGTACGGCTGCAGGTGGGCACGTAAGTGTGTGCGCAAAGAAGGGCATGTGTAGTGTGGTTGTCACAGCAGAGTGACCAGACGGTTCAAAAGGAAAAGGGAAATATCGGCACCGGAACATGCATTTTGCTGATTTTGTCAGGTTTGGTGTGGAGACGCCCAATTCTAATTATGCAGTGTGACTACTTGGGATTCAGTTAGGAAGAATTTTTCACCCTGGCTGGAGTACGGTGGAGTGATGATGGCTCTCAAACTCCTGGACTCAAGTGATCCTCCCACCTCAGCCTCCTGAGACTACAACTACAAGCATGGGCCACTGTGCCCAGGTAATTTAAAAAAATTTTTTTTATAGAGATGGGATCTTGCTGTGTTGCCCAGGCTGGTCTCAAACTCCTGGCCTCAAGTGATCCTCCCACCTCAGCTGCCTGAGTAGCTGGGACTACAGAGGCCCACCACCACACCCAGCTGTTTTTATCTTACTGTATCAAATGTTTTTCTCTTTCTTTTCTACTCTTAGAAATATATTACTAAGATGTTTTTATAAAAATCTGAATTTCTTCCTTCCACCTTCGTATTTTTCCTCATGTCTTTTCTTCATTCTCATGCCCTTTCTTAAAATGATAGCTCCTCACTTGCACAGTGCTTTGTTAGGCCTGGCCTTACACCAAACCATTTTTTATTTCTCCCAGTGTGATTTCTGCTCCCACCTCCAAGACTTTTTACCTTCATATCTTCTTTCTCCTTCTATTTACCTGTGACCTCTCTGCCTTTCCTCCTTTATTAAGTGTTCGTCATTCCGGCTGATTGTTTTACTCACTCTGGGCAGTGTTCTAAATCTGACCTCACCAAAGAAAGCGCTAATGAAATGTCACACCATTACGCATCTGTGATCACTTACAGATGCAGATAAGATCCAGACACATCATGTAGCCGCTCAACTGCCTTTCACAGAAAGCCCATAAACAGTAAGCGAAGGGACGTAACTGTCATGACTCAGATTCACCCTCTTGGGCATCTATCAGATGTACCTCATAACCCCGTCACTAGACACTGTGTAACTTCTCTAATGCATTTTAAGGTGACCAGTCTCTCTGCCATAACACAGAGTTACATAGTTTCTAGGACGAATTCCTCTCTGGAATATTGGGCTCTCAAAAAGTAAATTTTGTAGCAAAATGAAACAGATTTTGGAGCACTGTTTGGAGATTGGAGATTTGGACTTTGTTCCAAATTGCAGATTTGGAAATTGTTCTAACAATTTGGAGCTTTTTTTTTTTCCCCCTCTTTAAAAGAGCTCCAAGAAGAGTAGATTAGTGTGAGAGGGTCTAGTGACCCGGGGATCTGAGAGCTGTTTCTTCTCTGAATTAAGTGGAATAACAAAAGACAAGCAGGCACCTTGGTTTTTGTTTTGTTTTGTTTTTCCTGATTGTTCTTTGTAGGCATCTTGGTATTTTAAGTCTGTTTTCCCAGTGGCAACAGAAATAAACACGACACTGACCAAGAATTCATCAGCAGATGAATGAATAAACAACATGCGGTATATACATATGACACAATATTACTCGGCCATAAGAAAGGAATGATACTCCGACACGTGCCACAGCATGGGTGAACCTTGAGGACATGCTGCCCAGTGAAAGACGCCAGGCACGAGAGGGCAAATACCGTGTAAGTCCACTCACAGGAAGTACTTAGGATAGGCAAGTTCATACAGACAGAAAGTAGAACAGCGGTTCCCAGGGGCTGGGGGGAGGGAGGTTGGGGAGTTAATGTTCAATGGATACAGAGTTGCAGTTTGGGGTGATGAGAAAGTTCTGGAACTTTGATAGTGGTGATGGTGGCACAACATAATGCAGGCACTTAATGCCACTGAACTGCACACCTAAAGATGGTTAAAAATGCAAATTTTAGGCTCTATTACCATAATAAAAAATTAATTAAAAAGCCATGTGAAGTCAACCTTAGGAGGATGCTCTTCAGCTCCTTATAAATTGGTGACCGTGAGTAGGCGTTTTCTGTGATCCCAGATCCTTTAGGGCAAGGCCGTGAGCAGGCACATTCTGTCCTTCCTCGTGAGTGATGCTGACATTTTCTCCATGGCTCTGATGGATGAACGAAGGAAGGAGTTCAGGTTCCATACTGCCTCGCATCTTGATCAATAGTCATTTTGTCTTCTGATTAAATATGAGGTGTTTTATTTTTTTTTTTATTTTTTATTTTTTTGTAGCAACCTCCTCCTGCAGCTGTTATTCTTAAATGTACTGGCATTTACTTAAGTGAGCCCTCTTTTGAAACCGGATTTGACCTTTCCTAAAGGAGCTTTAAAGAAATCCCTGTGCCCTGATAAAAATAGAAAACTGTGCTTTCTCAAGGGTTAATGTAGGCAAAGCAAAGAAACGTTGCTTCTAATTTAAGTACATACTTTTTAAGATGCCATTTGTAACACATTCCCCTTTTGTCCATTTGGGCTAAAACTGCTTCGTGGAACATTTTATATAAATCAGCAAGAATCTCCACAAAAAGGTTCCTGCCTCTTTTTCTGAAGGTCATATTTGGAACAAAGGAAGGAAGACAAGCGTCTGTCAATTTTATAAATAATTCTTAGGAAAGAAGTTTCAGCAGAGTATAAGATTTAGTAGGCAATTCAACAGCAAAAACAAAGAAAATGGGGAAAGAAGAATGCCATGTACAGTACTAATAAATGGTTTTTATGTAGAACTTTTAGATACATGTAATTTCATACGCAGCATCTCATTTGGTGGTCACAGCCATTTAGCAAAGTAGTTATCGTTACTCTATGGGGGAAGAAATGGAGGTTCAGCTTTAACAAGTGGCTTGCCCAAGCCCTTAGAGCTCATAGGAAGAAGAATCAAAGTCTAGCAGAGTCCACAGCGTCACCTTGTCCCAAAGTCTGAGGTCCTGAGCCTGAGGGCTGGGTTTGCTGCGTGGCGCTGGCTCCCAGAGTGAACCTCTGTGGCTCCATGGGTATATGAAATGAATCTCTAATTGTGGAAAATTGAGAATGAGGGTGTTTAGATTCCCCCGAAAAGTGTTGCATGAATGTAGCTCACACTGTGTGCTACGTCTTTGTGTACTTGTAACTATGATCATGCCCGTATCTTGCTGAAACGGTCTTTTGCATCTGAATTCAACAGATTTAAACAGATTAGTGGCACGTGCGTATCTAAAAGAGAAAAGTAGGAAAATATCACCGCTGGGACAAACTGCGTAACTTACGGGGCCCAGTGCAAAACGGAACACTGGGCCCCGTGTTCAGAAATGATTGGAAACGTCCATATGGCACCAGTATTCAATGCCATGGGGCTGGCGTGGAAAAGTGACAAGTCCCCTCTGCAGAGAGAGGCCTTCACTGCGTGCCTTGGGGATTGGCTTTGGCCTTGCCCCAAACCCTTCATGGAAAGCCGGGCTACACACCTTACTCGTTGGCATACGCAAAGGTGAAGGATTAGAGGAAAAGTAGTAAGTAGTCCTGAGGCCTGAACTCTCTTCTAACCTGTATTTTTTAATTGGATGCTTATTAGGTTTTTTCTTGTCAAAGCATGAAAACTTTCTGTTGGTACAGGGCCTTTTCATTGCTTAGTGGCACCATTTGGGCTCACTTAGCTTTAAAAAAAAAAACCTCCTCTAACCATATAAAAAAAAAAATAACCAACAGACTTTGCACCCGCCTGACATTTGGCCAGAATTTTGCCAACAGATCCCAGCAATAGGATACGCTCCCGAAAACTCTAACCAAATAAACACTCCGCACGGTGTCGGATTGTTTCAGGGAATGTGAGGAGAGAGGGACCTAGCCAACCCCGGCATCTGTCACTTCTGGGTCCGGTTCCTAAAGGAACAGCCTCTAGGGGACGAGTCATCCTTGCAGCCTGGGGGGACGGGCCCCTCCTGGTCTGTGTCCAGCCGTGGGGTTAGATCGGAACCACAGATGCTGTCACTCGTCTGCTGTGGCTCCCGTCCTCCCCCCGTCTGGCCTTTGATGAACTGAAGACCGAAGAAGTCCAAGCTGCAAAGGAGACTTAGGGTGAAGCATTTTAGCTTTAACAAGATGATTATAATTATCCCAAGGCACTGAAGTGGTGCTCCATTTGCATTTCAGACACTAAACTCAGAGGGCAGATCTATAAGAGGTTAATTTTGTGAGTGAGTCTTTAATAACAGAGGGACCAAGACTAGATTCTTGATGCCTTAGGCTGGGTGTGCAGTTGGGAGATGCCAAATACGCTGATAAGATTAAAGCTCCTCTAGTGACTCTTAAGCAAGCTTCAGGCTCTTTCATTTGCAAATGACCTCTACCCTCCTCAGAGGACTCCCTGGGCTCCGGTTCCCTAGGATCCCTTGCAGTGGATCCTGTAGATTTATAAGGACAGAGGAGCAAATTCTTAACTCCTGCCAGTCACTGCAAGCAAGACCTGGGACAGATGGTCCAGCTCCACATCTGGCAACCAGATGTCTTCGTGGAGGATATAGGTAAAGACCACTTATCGATCATTACAAATACATCCATCATAAAGCAGTCTCTGGATTTCTAGCATTTTCTTGAACTAACTTACTGGAACACAGCCTAAGGAGGACAAATGCATCCTTTTCAACCCTCAGGAGCAGATAAGAGGACGCAGCGTCATTTATTAAATTGCAGTTGCATGTTAAATATGAATAAACACAGACTGAACACGATGCAAATATAGGAAAAAATATTCACATCTCATGGAAATAAATCTGATGGCTCGTTTTCTTCCCCCTCTTTCCACCCCCGACAGAGTCTCGCTCTGTTGCGCCCAGTACAGTGCAATGGGTCTCAAACTCCTGACCTCAAGCTATCCTCTTGCCTCAGCCTCCCGCACTAGGATTACAGGCGTGAGCCACCACACCCAGCCTCACTTTGTTTTAAAATTATACAATCCATGGTCAAGTCCTGGCATAGAAATCTAAGAGGTGTCAAGCCATACAATGGAGTAAATGACTTTGGGACAGCCCACAAATATCTCAACCTGTCATTTTCCAAGACAGTCAGATTCAGTACATTTTAAATACAGCACTGCCGCCTTCTTGAAATATTTAGCTTTAATGTTTGCTGAGTTTGCAATTTTTTAATGCAAGAAAACAGATTTATTTTCAATTTCTGATTCCCTTTGGGATGTGTGTATGTGAAGTCCGGGCTTACCAGAGGAAGCAAACTTGCTGGGTAGAAGGTATCACAGTACAACATGGCATGGCTTAATTTAGTATAGACCAGAACGCTCTTTCGACACTGCTCATGGTAGTCATGTTCTCCTCCTATTCATAATAATTGCTACGATTCATCGAGTGCTTACAATATGCCTGCATCTTTACTGAGAACTTTATACTAATTATGTCTTTTGATTTTTATAGGAACATTTTGGGGTAGATGATGTGACTATCCCAATTTTATGGAAGGAAGGAACCAGAGGCTCAGGGAGGTTAGGTAACATGCCCAAGCACAGCTCACTAATGAATGACTGAGCTGTGTGTAGACCTGGGTCTTCCTGTGTCCAAAGCCCATACTTGCAGCAACTGCACTGCTGTGCGTAGATTTGTTTGACTACTTGGAACAGTAAAGCAGGTTCGGCTTACTTGCCAGCTATAAGCAAATCTGGGCCTCTTTGCCAAGCACATTGAACTTGGCAGGAAATAGTGTTGTATTTGATTTGTGATACCTACAATGGGTAGATCCAGTACAGAGGAATGACGAAATTAACATTCCCATGCTAGATTATTCTTAAACTATCCATGGAAAGACTCCTGTTTGGACCACACGCCATCCAGGCTTCTGTAGAACACATCATTATTACACGGTTCGTGTTCGTATTTCTAGCCTGTCAGGGCTTGTTAATACTTGTTAATAAAATCCTTGTTAATAAAATGCAGCAATTTCATATTAGTGTCTTATCAAAAGCAATGCCTGTTTTCCATTCATTCTACTTTGGGTTTGTTTTCACCCTCAATACTGAATCCTTAGAAAATGATATACACGATGAGAAGTAGTTGAGAATACCCAAGAGTGATTTTTTTTCATGCATTTGTTGCTATATATATGAACCTTTCTATCAAGAATCCCAGGTACTTGGTGATGTCCCTATTTGTGAAATACATTGTTAACTCTAAATGTAGTTGGAGAAACCAAAACAGAGCAAGTAAATGTTGTTTTGAAATACCTGTCATATTAGCAAGTAAGCCAGATCCTTATTTCTCCATTTTTTTTTACAGAAAATTCAAACACATATCCACCTCTTCAGTGCTAAAGAGTTTTTTCCTCGTTTATATTGTTGCTTAGATTGAAATTTGTCCCATGAGAAATTACGGAACAGATTTAAGTTTGTTTATTCTTTTTTTTTTTTTTTTTTGAGACAGCATATTTATTTTCTGCTGATACTATCCAAAGAATGAAATGAATCTCAACCAGAGATGTAGGGCCTAAAAAATTTAGGTCAAAGCTAACATATAAGTGGCTTTGTCTTGCTGACATCAGTATTTTCCTATTTCTCTTCTGGAAAGAAAACAACCATATATTGACATTTCAGAATTAAATGTAGCTCATTTTACTGACTGCTGTTGCTTCCTATTACTCTGATATTAAAAACTTCTGTTTTCTTTGTCTGGAATATTCTGCTTATATCGGAAATGGCTGGATAGACACAGATAACCTAAAAGTCCTGTGCCGGATTCAGCATTACCCTGACCTAACTTGGTCTACATCACGAAGCAAGCCTGGGGGAATGTCAATATAGCCTGGGCAGGAGCCATTGGCCTCTAGGAGCTCCTCAGGGAGGAGAGAAAACAAGGAGCTATAAACTGGAGAATGGATAAAAAAAAAAAATATATATAGTAAACTAAATTCTAGGTCAAGCCTTACCAATCTGGTAACCTTGGCTAAGTTACCAAATTTCTTCTGACCCTCAGTCTCTCTAACTGTAAAATGGAGATAAGGATCAGAAAATCTCTAAGTTCCTGCCGAGTTTAAGAATTCGAGATTCCTGATGTCTGCTTTCACAGCAGGGCAAGCAGCAATGCTGTTTGAATCTCTGCATCTTGGGGGCCGTGCCCCTGAACCCCTGAAGACAAGGGCTGAGTGCCGTCAGCTCTTGCCCAAAAAAGCAGTTTAAACCCTTCACAGTGTTCAGAAATGCCACTTTGGTGGCCTCTCTGGAGTCTCTAGGTGATTTGTTGAAGCAGGATTCAGGTTCTCTAATGTTCTTTTTTGCTTAAGATGGTATATACATTATTGCAAAGACAATAAGGAAAAAAACACATTAAAAAAAAAAGATGATCTCTACAAGCTTTATAAGCTTGCTTCTGACGGAGAGAGGGAAGAGTTCAGTTCTCTTAAATACAGTGGTCAGCTGTCACCTTTAGGGAGACCCTTCAATAACCTCAGTTCCTCTTCATTTGCAACTAGAGTTAATAAGAGAATGTGGGTAAATTAGGCCAAGAATAAGCCAAGATTACAATGATGCATTAAAAATATTTTCTAAAGGAAAAACAAAACTGGAAAACCAGAGCAAATGACAAGGCTGTCATGACCACTGAAGTTGTGCACAGACTCGTGACCAAAGGACGTTTTCCAAACTGACTGAAACCAATTTGGGTATCTGCAGTTATTTTTGGTAGATATTATTAGCCTCCCATAGTTTAAGGCAGGTAGGGGGTATAGGTTTTCTCCCACAAAAACTTGTTTCCAGGTTGTGTCATAAAGAAAGTAACTCTTAACCCAAATTAGGCCAGACTTACAAACATGGGTAGCAAGCTGACGGAAGAAAGTCATATAATCTACCTTGTAAACTTGATAAAGAGCCACGTCCCTGTCCTTTTAGGCACCTGGACAGCAGCACCTTATAGAGACAGGTATGACAATGCGCTTAATGGCATGACTCAGATAATCATTCAGTTAAAGTCAAGCAGAAAAAATTCTCCTATAACGATCTGAACGATGGACCCATTAATTATAATCCCTAGGCTAATTGGGCTTGCTGGATTCTTACAAGAGTGAGAATACCTGCTCAATATTTCGAGCCAATACCACATATTTGAACACAACCGTTTGCACCAAACAAAAATTACTTATAAGCTCCATTATTCTAATTAACAATGTCTCTGCTGTTGAACAGTAATAAAGATACACAAAGCAATTACAGCAACCTCCTTTGGAGTGTAAGTTTCTGATTAGAGCCTTTCAAATAATAACTCGGACTGGCGTAGGCACTGACCAATCAGAACAGGTTCTGGCCTCAGCTGATGCTAGATCTTGGAAGCCCCCTGCTGGGCCAGAGTTGTCCCCAGAGAGCTGCCAAGGCAACGAGGACTTTGAGCGGCCAAGATCTGAGAGAGGAACTACAGAGTGTTGAGAAGATGCTTTTCGCTCAGGTCATCTGCTGACAAAGCAGCAACTTTTTTTTCCCCCCAATATCATGGGGGCTTTAAGAGGCAAAAACTTGAGTTTCAGGGCTGCTAAGGTAGCAGGACTTGAGAGGTCAAAATCCTGGAGAAAAGGAAGACACAGCTGATAACTCTAGTAGTTTTTCTCTTTAAAGCATTCGTCAGATGTTCAGCTGTACAGAGAAAGAGACTAAGCAGAAACCACTGAAAAGGGAAGTTTTCAATGTCACACTGCGGAGTAAAAACTACTCTCATTTGAAGACTACCACAGGAAAAAGGTGCTGGTATATATCCCATTTGAATCTTTGGAGAGCTATACCCTAGGAATAGAGGTAAACTAGACTTAAATGATGCCGTGCACAAACTCAGTAAGCTCAGTCTTGGATTGGGTTGGGTTGATCACTCCCATTCAGGCTGCCTACCAGAAGACTGGGTGAACCACTCCTGAAGGAAGGATGGCATTGTCAGCAGTCTCTAAATGTCTCATAATTTTTTTCAATTTCATGATTTTTTTTCGCTGTGTGAAAGTCTTTTTTGGGAGCAGAGGGGGAGGGTAGGTGGGAGGAGAGCCTGGTCTGCCCCATTTTGTATTCTAATATTTTCAATCCAGTTTGCTTGAGCGTGGTCGGGGAAGCTGGAAATGGAATCAGAGACCTCAGGGGGTGCCCAAATGCTGAGTCAGCCCGTGCGTGAGGGTTATCACTCTTGGCTCCGCGTGTTTAATTAGAAGCTAATGGAATATTATCATTTACTGCAGCAGCAAAAATCGTCAGTGGAGAGGCAACTGGGTTAAGGGCTGAAAATAGAGCTTGTGAACCATAACTGAAGACTATTTATCCTCAGCAGCCACCGGGGAAAGCGAGGATGGGAGAAAGGGCAGCAGTGGGCAGGCTTGTCGCAGAGTGTGCGTGTTAGGCAAAGGGACGATTTCTCTGAAGCTCTCTCTGATGGCACTCGATCACGTCCACTGAGCTTTCTTCCTGAAAAAGATAGTTTAAATCTGTGCGGATTGTCCAGTTTTCTTCCTCACCATAATACGGTCATTAATATTTCACTTCCCTGGAGGCTAAAACTTTCAATAATTTAGTAGCTGCCCTTCTAAGCTGCCTGTGAGAAAGGCCAGTCTCAACCCACTGCCTCTTGGTTCTGTCCCTCCAGGTGCAGATTCTGAGACGCACGGGGGACAAGAGGAGGGAACGGACTCCCCTCTCTCGCCTACCTGGGTTTCTTTTACTGGTTCACGTTCTTCCTCTCACATCAGATAGCAAACACGGTTAAAGAGCTGGTGAAGAAAATGCGGAAGTTTTGTGTGTGTGTGTGTGTGTGTGTGTGTGCGTGTTGGAAGGGAAGAGGAAAACTCGCAGGTGTTCTTTGAGCAAAGCAGATACGATTACATTCATGTGGCAGCAAGCTGCCCAACTAGTACGACTGCTGAAAGGGGACCTGTGATTGCACTTTTGTACCAGTTTTCATCTATACCAACTTTTTTATTTCAGTGTTAGCAAGTGCTCAGGTTACCTTCACTCAAAGACAAAGGTGTGTAGAAGCTCCAGGGTCAGGGCAGTTCCCAGCATCCTTGGCGGTGACCCATATTAAAAATGTAAGAGAGTGCTAGAATAATAGCAGTATACATGTGTGTGTGTGGTTGCGGGGGGTGGGGGGTGGGGGGAGGGGGTCCTTTCCTGGAGAGGGTCACACTTTACAAATGTAATCTAGGTTAATCCAACATCATCAGAGTATGAAGAGGTTAGATAGATCAGCCCTGATACGCTAAGTGATTTAGCCAAGGCTACATGGTGTAGTTCAGAGGTAAAGCCAGATAGAGTCCCTACTTCACATCTCATTAGCACTGCTGTATTCTATCAGAAATGAAGTAGAGACTATTACCTGATTTTATTTTCCCGGGACAGGTAAACTTGGCTAAAACTTCTGGGGGGGGGGGGAATCCCACAGCTCAGAACCTAATGCATAAATAGGTAACTGTTAATGTTGTATGATTTGAGTGTGCCAAAAAGTTTCCACTTGCAGATTTTCTATACCTCCACTTTAGAGTAATTTAAGGGGGGCCAGGGAGGCAAAGACAGCAGAACTCACAAATCACATGTGTCTTATAAATAGCGTATCGGCGCACATGGCTTTTATATTAGCCGGTTGACATCGTGGGCCTGAAGGTCTGCAAAGCTGGAGGCCTTGTTTTGTTTGGTTGGGTTTTTGCTTTTGGTTTTCGGGCTGGCGGGTCTGATGCCTGGTGCTAAGTTAATAATGGATGCGAGGTAAACAGTGCGGGGCGTGTAAAGGGGTCATTTTTCTAAGCGGACATTCTTCCTCTTTAAAGATTTTGCTGTGGCTTGGCCTGAGTTGGGAGCATCACTTTCCTGCCTGTTCCGGCTTTCCAATGCGTACTTTGTTTTGGACTGGGAGCTGCACACTGTCAATTAGAATGTAGACAGCCCCGGTGCTTGCTAAGAACATGGGGTGTTTGTAGGACTGTTGTGTCTTAGATGCCCATTTTCTAAGCCCCAGAGTATAGAGCTTTCAAAGGCATTCCTTCTAGTTCTGGAATTCTTTTGGATGAAAGTTGTTGACTTCCCTAGGAGAACTGAACAAGCAGGCTATTTCACCAGGGCACTGACCTCATTCCTGTGAGCCCGGCTGAGCCCTCGGAGTGACATCTGTCCAAATCTGCAGCTTTAAAAAGTGAGGTTATTTTTTTCATTTGAAGACACAGCATTGGTCATTTGGCCCACATCCTGATTGCGAAGGAAGACTCATTTGCAATAAATGTATCTCACATTTGAGGATTGAGTTCTTCTACACACATTCTAAGTCTTCCCACTTAGAAAAAACACAGTACTTTGTAAAGTACAAAAGCCATGACTCTACATCACCCAAACAATAGGTTGAAAACCGGGTTTGTTGTAAGGAACATGTTAATAACACCTGGTGCGATACCTGTTAACATGCTCAGTGCCTGGAGCAAGTTGGCAAGCGCTGCTTCCACTTTTGCCAGTAACTTGTCAAAAACCGGCTTCGAGTTCTTTCCAAATTCTCAGAAGAACGTCCAAGACAAGGCAGCGTATGCAGCTCTCAGACTTCACCAGGGCAAGGGCTGGCCCCTGGCCAACTTGAGAAGTCACAACTGAATTAGAGGAGGAATTCTGAAGAGCTGGGAAGGCGTCTCATGATGGCAAGATGCTGAGTAAGAATGCGATTAATTGATTTGTGTCTTACGCAAGGGTCAGAGCGAGGATAAAGGTGAAATTCATTTGCTTCAATAGGTCCTGCTCCTCTCTTAGTAAGTCGTCAGTAAGCAGCATTGCAGGAGCTGCCTGAAATGCTGCCTCCCTCCCATGAAAGCCAGAGAAGAATCTTTCTATGCAGCCTGGGACATAGTGATGGCACATCTCCAGAGACCAGAAAGGAAGGCAGGCCATGAAAGTCATTTACAGATATTCCTAGAGGAAGAATAGACTACTTAGCCCCGTGGAGGCAAAGTACTGGGGAGGGGCTGAGCGCTGGCTTACCATTACAATCGAGACTAGTTACGAAGCGTATGTCATGTGCCAAGCACATTTAGATGCTTTATCTTGGATACTTTGGCAATCTTATGAGGTCAATACCGTTAGTATTCCCATTTCACACACAAAACAGTTGTTTGGATAACTTCAATAATTTACATGAGGCAGTTTGGAGTACAGTTTGAGAGGGGACTCTGGAGCCAGGCCACCTGGGTCCAGACCTTGGCTTTGCCACTTACTAGCCGTGTGACCTTGAGAAGACCCATTAACTTCTTTGTGTTTCAATTTCCTCATCTGTAGAATAAGGACAACAATGTTACGTAGATCATCACAGAGTTGTAATGAGGATTAAGCTGATTGATACCCGCAGAGCCCTTAGAAGTACTAGTTACATATTTGTTACTGTGGTTATTTGTTTTCACCCATGTGAGAGTTTTGAACCAGTTTAGTTTGATTCTAGGGTCACGGTTCTTCATCATCTGTTGTTACGTGACTTTTTATTCCAAAGCAAAATGGAATCAACTTCTTTCTCTTATACCTAAAAAGAGAAGATAATCCTGCTTTAGCAGAGGTATCCTGCATGTGGAGTTTATCATGGAGATTAATTTTTATCCCTAAGAGAACGTTTTAAATGGAGGAAAATTGCTATCCAGGGCTAGTATGATAGTAAGAATTCACATCAGAGTTAGACATGGTGCCCTGAAGTTATAAACACATGCATTTTTGCTAAGGCTAGCCGCATGTTTAGAGGCATCTAGCAGTCTGAAATAATTCTATTCCTTTATCGACACACAGACAGAGGATTGTTGTGCCTTTTGCTAAATTTGGTTCTGCTGCACTTCTGTCTTTAGAACCAGGCAATTGCCTCATCACGCACACATTGTGCTGCCCTGATATTTTGGTAACCACCGCACTGCCGCACATTCAAAGGATGCCAGATGTATGTCTATATAAGTCTCTGCGAACTTGGCCGTCAACTATCCCCTAGTTGTCACACAAACCAACTGAGGCAGCGTGCACTTCAGGTGAGACGAACACCAGTCCTAGATTCTGCCTTTCTGATGAGAAAGGAATCTTGTCTGTTGTTCTAGAACTACTCGATATGAAAGGTCAGCATGGCATGATTGCTTCCAACTAGAGACTTAAATTTTAATGAACTGCATAAAACATACTTTCTTCATATCCTTCCAAGAACGATTTGGAGTGAGGGGATGTTAGGTTTACAAAGAAGCAGCAGCAGTTATCCTAGAAAACCATGACTAGTCTATTAAGACTGCAAAGCTCAGTGAAGACCAAAATTGGGTTGGTCGTGTTCCAGGCACCCCATGCAGGTTGGTCGAATGAATGAATGAAAATGGTAGGTATTATCTGGGTATCAGGAAGATGCCTCTGGGGAAGGAAAGAGACATAAAATGGCAGGAGAACTAAAGAACATTGATGAGTACCAACTCCTCTTCAGGAAGAGGGATCTTGGTGAAAAATTATTTATGTTAATTGGAAAAGAACCTTATGGAGAACTCTATTTTTAAATTACACGGTTTCCTAATTTGTGTTTTAAAGATTACATCTAGATTTTCCTGTATCATTTGTCCTCATGAGTAATACCTAATTAACATAGATTTCATGTACCTTTGGCTGTATATAATATGAATTAAACCTCTGATATTTATATAAAATGCCAAGGTTTTCATGTTCCTTTTGGGCAGTACCAACCCACTCTGCATATATCTCATATTGAATGGGTGTTTAAGATATTGGCATGTCCTAAATTTACCATTTATATTCTTGAAAGCACTTCCTTTTTCCCATACAGATCTAACTACATATTAGAGGTATTTGACCTTTCATTTTAAAAAGATGTTTGATGTTCTGACTATTGGCAACAAAGGAGCTCTGTTCTCAAATGTACTGTACGTACAGAATTCCTCAGTTCTTTTCAAAGGGATAAAAACCCTCTGTCAAGTCTGCCAGACTGAAGATCAAGGGCATCCCAGCACTATGTATCTGAAGGGTGGTGATTGTCTATAAAAGAAAGTGAGATGGTGTTGGGCATGTTCAAAACACTGGCCAGACCAATGGATTTGGAGCTAGAACTTGGGGGTTTTCCTCTTGACCTTGCTGCGGGGTGACTGTCTTCCCTTAGGAAGATTGGAATCTCAGTCGCTTGTCCTATAAGGATCTGGTAGCTTTTCCAAGGCCAACCCCTCCGTACTGTGGGATTTGGTGACACATGACTCTACCTATCCTGGTAGCCCTATGCTGGGCGTTCATCAGAGCCATTATCCGAAACCCGTCTGTAGAAGGTGGTTTTCTCCTCTGCTGAGTGTGCTGAGCTAGCCAGCGCTAGGGCTTCCTAAGGAAAGGAACCTGACCCTGCTTTGGTCCTTTGCTTACAGCCCTAGGAACTACTTGATAAAATGTCAGTTCCCAGGCTTTCCAAACTGTCCTATCCTCTCTGCCAGTTGCTGGAGCTGGGCGGGTGAGGGCAGGGCCAGGAGGTCAGTGCTGCAGCCTTGGGAAGGGAGGAGGCCCAGAAAACAGGGAGCACAAAGACTCTAATAGGCTACGAAAGAAATGGTAACATTTAAGTGAATTGAAAATGAACAAATCCTGAATTTCCTACTGTGAAAGACAAATGACACGATGATTTAACCTTGGAAAATGAAGTAATAAAACACAGTATTGTTTAAATAAATGAAAAATAAGTGAGTATGTAGGCTTCCACAATGCCTCCAAATAGTTGCAGGGATGTAGTTTTCTCATTAGCAGACGTGGGGTTCATACTTGTGGACAACTGAAGTTTTGCACATAGAAAGATTTATATATGAGACATTATGTACAAATGTCCTTATGTACCATAATGCACTTCCATTCTTTCTGTCAAACCTCCTGTTCAGAATAACATGGATTTTAGAAATAATTACCAAATGTGAACACTAATAAAATGTGTAGATTGGGAGGCACAGAATATCAAGGGACACAGATCTCTTTTTAACTGTCTCTGTGTTGTATTTTCAGAATCCACGATTCGTTTTCATCCTGGTGTCTTTAAATGATTAAGGATTTTCACACTTTTGGTATTTCCCGTAGGAAAATTCTACGAGTAATTTAGGTATGAATCTTTTAGAGGTTTTTTTCCCATTATTTATAACTATTTAGTAACCATTAAACCTTCTTTCTTGCGTAGAATACATACATGGATTTTTTTTAGATAAAGTGTTTCACTAGAGCTTCAGCTAGCTGCTTGTTTTTTCTTTTTTAACCATTACTTGGACTGGTATTTTCCTATATAAAGAGGAATAAAGAAATTAGTCCTCTCTCTTGGGCCTATTAACAGAGACAGTGGGGCCTAATTTCCTGTGTCCCCCACGTCAGCCTTTATCACAGACACTGCTGTGATTGGGCTATGAGGGAGGAGGTAACTGCCAAGGAATTTGGTTCATTGAACTGAAAGCTCTTCCTTCCACTTTGCCTATCTTAAATCCTCCTGTTAGCCCTGCAAGCTAATAAATTGTCCGAACTCCTTCCGGAAATAATTCTTAACTCCACCATCATTTATAGTTCCCTATCCCTCCAATAAACCAGAATCGAGCCTTGAAGGCATCTCTCTCTTAACCTACATGATTATGATCTTGTCTTTATGTGGGAGTTGATTTGTTTCTCCAAATTAGTGCATGGCCTTAGGTACCATGTTGTTCTACTTTTTTGTGTGCCTTCTGAGGACGGTTGGAGCATCATAGACTATTACAGATGAGAGGTGTGTCTGGTGTCACTGGAACCAGTGGAAATCTTAAATCACAAAGTCCCCATTTCAGGTGAAATCTCACAAGATCCTCAACATATAAAACAGACGAAAGTAGAGCTACTCTAGTTGACAGGCATGGGTCGAGGGGCACTGTGACTTCCTCACACCTCCCAGGAGGCACGAGGGCTCCACGGGCTCTGATTCTCTCTAGATGAGAGAACTGATGCCTCTAGAGGTAAGATCAGTTGCCCAGCATTTCGGTGAGGGAGGAAGAATCAGTGTGCGTTGCCTTGAAGCTCTGACATCACCGGAGATACATACCTGTGGAAATTGCTGGTCCTAAGTCTCAAACGGAGCAGAATTCCCGTGGAGTTGCAGGTTTACTCAGACAGAGTTGAGCACGCAGGATGCTTAGTAGAGGTTGACACCTGTAGAAATGAGAAGGGGATGCGGGATTATGCAGAGGAAAAATTCAAACTGCTAAATAGGCCAGTGGAGCCTTGGCCAACCCCACGAGGAAGCTCTGGAGCATACATGGCCCATCAGAGTCCTGCGTTGGACTTAGTGGCTGATCCTTTATGCCCTCACTCCCCTGGGTCGCTGAACGTGGGCCACCCAGGGGAGCCATGGTCGTGGCCTTCTGCAGCAACTTTTCTGCAGCTGAGGCAAATGCTGGAGGAGCTGACAGCTGGATTCCAGCTGCCCACACCTAGGGCAACAAGTCCTCCTTTGAAGCAGGGTCTGGAAGGTACAGCACCATGTCTGTCGTCTACACACGGCCCCGGGAAGTGCTGGTAACACGAGAGAGTGGAGAGGACGGTGCTGGCGGCAGTCTTCCCCGCCAGGCCACCCTGGACTTCTGGTCAGGGGATCCCAGCTCAGGGTGCTAAGTGTGCTGCCTGCCCGATGTGTGTGACAAGTAGACCAGTCCTTCAGGTGGCTTCTCCTCTGTGTTTCAAGGTGGATTCCTGTCGATATGTTTCACTTCCATCTCTGGCTCACCAACTTTTAATGCCCATTTTCATACACTGGGGCTTAATTTGGTGCAGTGGAAAATGCAGCAGGTTGTGCGTGGAAGGTTGGGCTCTAGATCTGGTTGAGGAAGTTACTAGCTGTGTGACCAAGAGCAAGTCATTTCTCTTTCTGAGCCAACTCCTCAGTTGTACGTGGAGGACTTGATACTGAATGAAACACTCTAAAAAACATAAAATGGTATTTAAAATGCCCCTGAAATGGTGGTGTTTCCTGGGGATGTTCTCACCCTCTCCCGTTCCCACTCCACTCATTCATCCATTCATTCAGTTATTAGTGTGATTCCTACCTTTTAATCTATAATTCCTCCATATTTTTTAAGCCAAGTAAATGAGGTATTTTGTTTTCTGCTAATTATTTGGTGGTCCTTCTCCGGAAGAGTTAGTGTGAGTCTGCTCTCTTTGAGCAGCTCCTCTCTGTTTAGGCCATCTCCTTGCCACCGTTAATTGCCAATGGGACACCTTCCTGAAGCCCAGACACATCAGTTTATAAAACCCCCTGCAATCCACATTCCACTGAGTTCACCACACTCTGGATCATTCTTTGCTTTTTGTCCTGTTTACCTTCTTTCTAGGTTGGCGCTTTCTCATTTTTTTCTCTTCATTCTCCACTAAGTCATAACACTAGGCCAAATCCCAGATGTTAGGACTTACCTAAAAATTTTTCTTTATTGTGAAGTGTATCTTACGCGAAAATATGTGAAATGTAGGCGGATGCTCAGTTTAAAGACCAAAAATAGAGCAAACATCTCTGTACTAATCACCCAGGTTAAGAAACACTCTTATGATACATTTAGCCTTTGAATTAATGCGCGTTGAACGTCTAGTTGTAGCCAGAATTGGGGGACATAACGATGATTGAGAGATCATCTAGTCTACATAAAACAGCTCGTCATCCTCAAATAGGGGAGAGACCGGCCAATAAATAATTGCAATGCATAAAGGTACTTGCAGCAAGAAATGGAAACAGGATGTTTTTGGAACTATTACCTATGAGAGTCAGAAGGAGGATGTGCCTATTTTATTTTTTATTTTATTTTATTTTTTTCCCCGAGACAGGATCTCATTCTGTTGCCCAGGCTGTTTATAAACTCCTGGGCTCATGCAATCTGCCCGCTTCAGACACACCCAACCGGGTGTGACTTTTGAACTGGGTTTTAAGGGGTGGTTTGCCTGGGGAGGAAGGAAGAGCATTCCAGGCAAAGGGAGCAGCGTAGCACGTGCGGTCCCACACGGCTCCCCTCCCACCACTCTGACCGTTCATTCTCGGTTTTGCTTTGGCCCCTCCACGCCCCCCCCCCCCATAAATGTTGGCAGCGTGCCCACAGATGTTCCCTTAGAATCTCTTCTCACATCATGCGATTTTTCATTCACTCAACACTGATGAAGACATGAGTCATCAGAAACTCCAGGCTGCAGGAGAGATCTGTGGAGCATGTTAAACTGCAGGTGACATTCCCAACCAGCTCAATCCGCATCTTTTTGGGGTAGGGCCCAAGGATGCGCAGTTTTGAGACACTGTCTGTCACCGGGTATTTGGAGTGCGGATGATGGGGGCCACACGTGGAGCAACATAGGAGAAAGGATTCCTTGTAAAGAGAGGGGAGGGCTGGAGAGACCACTCGGGAATCAGTTGGAGACCATTCTGTGCTGCCTGCCACGTGGCCGCCCCCTCCAGCCTGTCTCCCTCCTCCCTTCCTGCCTCCAGCTCCTCTTGCTGCTGCTTTTCCTTTCCGTGCCTCCACCGGTCCCTGTGCTACTGCAGAGCCCCATCTGCGTGTCCCATGTCCCTGCTACATGCCACTCCCTGCCTCGGACATAATCTGTGCCTTGGCTGGGCCTGTGGAACGTCCTGAGCTGCAATGACAAAAACAATGGAGTGGGGCGAACGACGTGGGTGGTCCCACTGAAAGCCCCTACCTCTCACCTGTCCACTCTCTTCCTTTTGGGAGCTGCCACCCTGAGGCCAGGGAAAAAGAAACGGGAACCCAGATCAAACTGGGGAAGACACGATCCGAGGTGGTATCAGGGCAAAGGGCTATTTGTCGGATGTGCACGTCCATCACCGAGAGCGTCTGAACAGTCTGGAGACACCTGAACTGTGAGACTAGATAGACGTTTTCACTCCGAAAATGAAATACGTGCGTGCAGATATTATTCTCGCGGGGATGCCTGTCTGCCTCTGTTTGTCTACGAGTGTTCACTTGCGGAGTGACGCGCGTGCACAGAACCTCGGTTCGGTCAGCTTTGCACACACACGACTACATGTGTATACGGGTGTGTAACGAAAGATTTTAAACACTTGATTTTGACAGTCTGTTTTGCAGCTGCTGTGCTGAGAAAATTCCTAAGCTACTGTGGGTTAATGGGAGTTGTAGCAAGTGTTTCTCTTTCTGCTGTCTCTTTTAGCAAAGATCCTCTCTCTCTGTTTCTCTCTCTCTCTCTCTCTCTCTCTCTCTCTCTCTGTCTCCCCCCTCCCTGCCTGCCTGCCTGCCTCTGCCCCTCCCTCCCTGCCTGTCTCTGAGATAGCAGACAAGGGAGAGAAACTGGTGCGGCTTCCTCTGAGAAGCGTGCCTGCATGTGCAGACTGGCAGGACCCTGCGAGCTGCTCTCCCATCGATGCCGTGTTCTTGGAGGGACATTCTTGGAGGGGCTGAGCTGCACTGGGAAGGCGGCTGAGAGCTCAGCGAGGCCAGGATCACGGTTTAGCCAAAGGCTGGAATCACAGGGATGTTTCACCAGGGTCTGCTCCGAGAGTTCCCAGACCCCCATGGATTTTAGAATTTTCCAGCCTTTTCGCCTTCACCTTCGCGCTCTCTTACTTCCTCCTGCGATGGCCCCAGATCTACAAGGGACATTTGAGATGAAGCTGTGTATTAGCAGATGGGAAGAAATGGATTCTGCACTTGATTATTTAGCCATGATTTGTCAGTGATGATGGATTGGAAAGCGGTGTAAGTAACAGTTACGTTCCTGTACTTAAGGGGTCTGTTTACTTTTTTTGTTTTTTCTTACTTTAACTTTTCCAGTGAATTTCCTTTTGAGAAAAGTGCAAGTGAAATGTATGAAGTATTCCAAAGAAGTTAGGAGGGTCCAGGTTATATGAGCTTTCATCTTGTTCAGTCGACTCGCAGAACACACGCAGCTGTATCAGAAGAGACACGCAAACTACTGACATAGAATTTACAAACATCCCCTGGAGGATGGGAATAAAACACAAAACAAATGAACCAGGTTTTTGAACTGACAGTCATTGCTATAATCAGACTTATTCAGAGTTGCTAAAATATTTGACACTGGCTCATTTTAGAATCAAAGACAGAATCGAAATGTGTTCTTTTCATAGGATCATAAAAATGAAGTTAGCCTGTGGCTTTCAGAACAGGTTCTTTCTGGCTGCATGAACGGCAGATGGATTTTTTTTTTTTAAAACTAGTGTCAAACATTGACTATGTTCCCGGTCCATTGCAGCTTTTCTTGACACCTCCCCATTCTAGAGTACAATGTCTGGTCACCCTCGGGTTTCGAGACCCTGGTGCATTGAAAGCTGGTCATTGCTAGTTTATGCCATTCAGAGGTTTATGCTATCTTTATATGTGCTAAGTCTTGATTTAAGCACTTCAATTCCCAAGTATTTGGGCAGGAGGGGAAATGAGTAACTTGAAAATCAAAATCAGTTTATTTCACAGGAGAAAGGAAGAGATATCTAGAAGATTACAAATTCAGATTAAAAAACAGGACTTACCTTTCCTTGGAAATTTGAAATGAGGTTAATGTTGTGTAGAAAGAGTAACAGAAGCTTTCTTGATTAAAAAGCAGTATGTTAAAGGACACTTTGTAAGATCATAAATCACTTAGGACATCAGAAGAGATGGCTTATTTTTTTAATGGCCATTTGCAACTTTTACAGCCTATGCAATAGCGTTAACACAACTGTTTCTGGCTTCCTAAAACTTGCATGGATTCGGAAGTGGGATTTCTAACAATAACAGTCATGAGTTTTTCTGGGCTATCGTTGCCTTTCTCTGTCTATAACATCCATCCCCGGGCAGGATTGTTGCCCCTCCCACCTGCCTGTCTCCCAGCCCCCATCCTCCTCTCTGAGTCTTGGAACATCATGAAAGACCCCTCTAAAGATTCCCTTTTAACACGCCCTGCCCAGCCTTGGACAGAGGAAGTACTGTACAGCCACACACAGGGCTGCCAATTTTGGAACTGAATGAGCTCAGTTGATTGCTGAATATTAAATCAGCTCTGTGAGCAGTGGAATGAGATCATATCTTACAAACCTGACCCAGAGTGTTCCTAACTTTATTAATTGGCATTTCACACCATCAAGCGCTGCAGCACTGCGTACCTGAGAGGATTTGCCTAAAGCCAAACTAAATCCCCAAACTCCTCTTGGAGCCCTCCTGGCCGAAATATACCTAGGGCCACGCCTTTTAAAATCTGTCCTTTGTTATCAGGGGAAATCTAAGACAGAAAACACATGTTGGCAGCGTCACGTGGGTGCCTCTCTGCACATAAAGTGGTTGTAGCACAAGGGGAAATGCTTTCGATCTTGGGCTGTTTTGTCTTGGTTTCTTGTTTATGTGAACTCTGCCAGACTCACGCATCTGGAAGAGGTTTGGAGGGGAGTGAAAAACCTGGAGCAAAACATGCGGGGAAAAGGGAAATCATTAAAAAATAAAGTCAGACTAGAAAAGGAATCATTTTCGTACCCAAACTTCAGTTCCCATCCTTGTTTTTGGTTCCCCATTACAATAGATACTGATTATTAGCCTTCCTGGGTTGGTGGAGATAGTGCTTTCATAGTGCTTTTGGATTTTGAGCAAAGGAGGGAGATAGATTTCTCCAGAAATAGAGAAGGCAGAAAGAAACAGTCTTTTGAGTTCTTGCTCACAGTCACAGAGCAAGCAACCCTGCCCCCTCCTGCACGCACCTCCTCCTCCACTCCCAGCCCTGCCTCTGTGTGTCTCTGAAGTGTCCCTGGTGGACAGCGCCAACCCCCCCAGGAATCTCCTGTGTGTCCTATTAAGGTAAAAAGATGAGCTGCCGAGGGCAGGGTTTCCGTGGAGGGTGGAGAGCGCTTTTTACTGGTGAATGAGCAAAGAGGGCAGATCTGCTGATACCTGCAAACAATCTCTGTGAGAGGCAGCTGATTGGCATCAGGAAAACTGCTGAGCAATTAAAAAATAAATACTGGAGTCAAAGTGAGAGCAAGAAAGAAAGGAGAGAAAGAGAAGAGAAAGCAGCGGGTTGTCTCCGAGGAGTTTCAAGCAAACTTCTGCTAAGCACCCAGAAGGTCTACACTGATAACGCCAGATGGTTAAGATAAATCTCAAACTGATCAATACCTTACAGATGGAACGAAGCTTGCATTTTGGCCTGATGTTCTCTGGAAAGCTTTGCTCGAGACACACTGCCAGTTCTCTCACTGCTCAGCAATCCCTGCTATGTTAGAATGTTCCCTCTCTCTATAGCCATCTTCCTTAACAGCGGGTTACTGTTCTGAAAACTTGGGAGTTCAAGGAATGTTCTGAAACAAGGTGTGGTCTTCAGATCTTTAACTCTGAGGAAGAGCAGCACGTCTATTAGGATCACCCGCACTTTTCTTACTAGAGACATCGCTGGTGCTAGTTTTTGCCCTTTGTCTGAACTAGCCTCAGTTTTACATCTGCCAACCTCCTCCTGCCCGTGAACGCCATTCCTCCCTGGTTTCATCTGCCCTGCGGAGAACTCCCAAGTTCCTAGTGAGTTTTGCCACAGAGCCTGTGCCACGCCCCCACAAGTTCATTAACTTCTTTTTCCCACTTCTTTCCCTGAAGAGACTGCAGGGGAGAAGCATGTCTTCATTAAATTTGGACGAGAAATAGAGTTAATAGCAATGGATCACAATCTTGATAATTGCTGCTGTGAAGAGTAGGTGGTGTGTTTTTTTTGTTTGTTTTGTTTTTTTTTTTTTTTTTTTGAGACAGAGTCTTGTTCTGATGCCCAGGCTAGAGTGCCGTGGCATCAGCCTAGCTCACAGCAACCTCAAACTCCTGGGCTTAAGCAATCCTTGTGCCTCAGCCTCCCGAGTAGCTAGGACTACAGGCATGTGCCACCATGCCCAGCTAATTTTTTTCTATATATATATTTAGTTGGCCAGATCATTTCTTTCTATTGTTAGTAGAGACAGGGTTCTCGCTCTTGCTCAGGCTGGTCTCGAACTCCTGACCTCGAGCGATACACCCGCCTCAGCCCCCCAGAGTGCTAGGATTACAGGCGTGAGCCACCGCGCCCGGCCAGTAGGTTTTAAGTATTCTCAACATTACCAAAAAAAAGTATGTGAGGGTAATGCAATTGTTAGTTGTCTCAATCTAGCCATTCCACAATGTATGCATATTGCAGATCAACATGTTGTACACAATACGTACAATTTTTATTTTTTCAATTAAACTATAGGAATTTATGTTGTTTTTCTAAAACAAAAAATAAATAAATAAATAAATTTGAAGAGAAAAATGCCCTGTGATAAATGGCTCTTCAAGTTTTCCTGATCGGAGGAAGGACTTGCCTTCTCTCCTAGACATTTCCTCCCTGGGAGTTAGGAGAAGAACTGCTACTGGGTAACATCTAAATTCAGTAGAACCTGTAGTTATCATCTACATTTGAGCTACTGACCAGGAAATTGCTTAGCTTCTGTTGTCTGCATCAATAAAACACATGCAAAGCTTCCCTCATTAGGTTCTATGAGAATGAAATGAGCTAACACATGGCGCTTAGCTTAGTGCCTGGCCATGGCCTTGCTATCTGTGCTGTCCTTGTATTGTCCTGTCAGTGGTGGCCTTTGGAGCAGACACTTAAACAAACAGACCCAGGTCCTAAATGGTGAGGGTCCCGGGAAGACGGGGAAGATGCCGAGATTGAATGGAAGGAGTGCTAGAATTAGAAGTCCAGACCTGGATGTTTTAGTCCCAGCCTTGTTTGGAACCACTTGTGTGACCTTAAGAAAATGACTGAGTCCCCCTCCCCATGCTCCAGCCCTACTGAAATCCTTCATTTCCCTACGTAGGTTATTCCTGACTCTACCACTCTCCCCACTGTGACACATGGGGGTCCCCCAGCACAGCCTGTCCTTCTTCTCTTGGATGACTCCTTTCTTCCACGAAACCTCCCCTGACCTCGTGACCCCAGATCAGGGCCCCTCCTCTGTGGTCCCACGGGCCCCGACGTCTCTCCATCCTGGGTTCCACCACGTGGACGTTACTGCCCCTCTTGCTGGGCTGTACCCACGCTGTCGCGGCACCTCTGTCTTCAAGCTCTGCCTTCGGTGTCAAGACCAAGGGCGCTGCTCGAAAAATGTTTGCTGCGTGGACGTGCAAATGAAAAGAGGAATGGACGAGGAATACCTGCCCGCCTCGGGCGTCGGTCCCGAGTGAAGATAAAATGCTGTACCGTGTGTGAAGGCTGTGATGGAGCAGAGAGGGCGTGTCGTTGCCTTCGGTTCTGAGTTAGCGTGACCACGATGTCTTTCTAGTAGCAACGTTTTAGCTGGTTTCTCAGATACCGAGATCCGTACACTTTAGCGAAACGAGACAATGTTCCCTTCTGCACCGTCCTTGCGGTGCAGGCCCGTCCTTGGTCACAGAAGCCGGGCAGGCTTTACGTGGGCTCGAGCCTCTGATGTTCGAAACTCTGTGAGCAACAAAACTTTTCATTTCCAGATGGGAGAGAAGCCTCTGGAAGCCGGTGCCCCTGGGAGGGGTCCGTCTGTAACTCGGCTTCACCCGGGCCGTGAGCGAGAGACCGCAGATCGCTGTCTGAGGATGGAGGAGGGAAATGGGTTTCTAAAAGCAGAGATGGGGGGGAGAAGGAAAAGGTGTCCCGTGCTGGGGAATAGAACCCCCACGTTGCTACGTCATGGCGGCAGCATTGTCTAGGGAGGAGCAAAGATTTCCGAGTCTGACAAACCTGGGTTTGGATTCCAGCCTCCGACCCGGGTTTCTGCTGCAATTCACAAGATCTTTTGCTGGAGGAGGGTTTGGATCCTATTCTGCTTCTCCTGTGGGTTTCTGTTCCGCACGGGACTCCCCAAGACGGAGGGAAATGACACTGGCTCGTTCTCCCTCTCATGAACCCTGCCTTGGAGGCCAGATCTGAGTCTCCCCCTTTTTTTCCCCACAGAACGACTGTAGTTTTCCGTAGCAATGGTTCAACTCTGGTTCATGATGAAACAAGCACTTCCTTGGTAGTAGGTCTGTTTTTCCTTCAGAAAATGCTCTTTGCAGGGAAAAAAAAAAATTGTTTCAATAGGAATGGTGAATTCCAGTGGCCAGTCCTCGTGCAGAGCCGCGAGAGGGTCCAGAGGGTGACATGAGATGACGTCCCTAAGTGTGCTTTGTTAATAGGCAGCTCCGTGGGGATCGGGTATTAATATTGCATGCATCTGTGTGAGAGCCCGGCTGCAGCTGCCTTTGCCAGCAGCACAAACACGCCGTGGATCTATTATTCACCTCTTCAGGTCCAGCCCAGGAATTTGGTGGAGGCTCATTTTTCACTTCCCTTTGACCCTGGATGTCTCCGCAAATGAGCCACCTGCTGTGTCCCGGGGTGGGGGTGGGGACGTGGGACGGAGTAATGAGCCTGCAAGGCCTCACTGCGCCTATTGGCTGCTCTAAAGGGAAATTGAGGAACACTGCAAAACCACAAATGTGAGATGTCAGCTCATAAATATGTAAGCTCCTTGCTTAGGTAATAAGCTCCTTGACAGCCAAAACTGTCATTTGCACATTCTCTTCAGCTGAACGCGAAAGTTCCAATTGCCAGACTGTCCCTGGATACAGGGGACTAAAAGCTGGCGCATGGGAGGTGGGGAGGGAGAGCTGGGCTGATTGCTCGGGCTGCTCTCCCCGGCTACGGGCTTCTTCCCGGCCCAGCCATCCTCTCCCCCACCCGGCCATCCATCGAGAGCTTTCTCTCCTGGCATCTGATTAGTAACTAAGTGCAGGCAGAATTTTGCAGTGTGGCACTTGGGATAGGAAGAGAGTCAAATAGTTACCAGCGTTTTGCTTTTGGCAACAGCAACTAAATCTGTACAAATTTCAATCTCTGTTGCATTATGTTTGAAACTCTATTGGGAGCATAATAGAAATCCAATCAACTTTCATATTAACATACAGGCCTGCAGACCAAATGTAAGTGGAAAGCAGATATTTGGTACACAAACGTTTGTTGAGCACCTAGTATGTTCTAAGCACTTTGTAAGGTTTTGGGAATTCAAAAGTGAATCAAAGAAAGGAGCAGTTAAGACACAAATTAATTCTATTGTAATATACAGTGATAAGCCGCAAGGTAGTTCTATTCGCAAAATACTATCAGAATTGATGGGAGAAAAAGAATAAATTCTGCTTTGGGTGGTAGGGAGAGAGTCACACACGTTAGAGCTGGGTCTGGAAGGATGAGTAGGAGGTGGCTGGGAAGGGAGACTATTCTAGGCAGAGCAATGGCATGAGTCTCTGTTTACTCACAGAAGCATAAAAATGCATGGGTATCATGTCATTGTATGTGTATTTCATGACGATTAAAAGTATGTATTTTTCAGACTTTCAATAGGCAATGCTTAGTAATAGATCACATCAAATTGGATGTTATAGTGATGAATAACTGTATCAGATAAGATTCAAAATCATGTCCCATTTTCACAGCTGATTGGAAACAGCTGATCGTGGGTCACTAGGAGAGAGGGTGTAGGAATGGACCCACCCCTGTGATTAGAACCTTGCTTTTGGGACTCAGTGGGAGGATAGTCCTAGACTACTCGTTAACTCATTATGTCTGTTTGTCTTAAGATGGTATTATTAGTATGTCCATTTCTGAAAATCCTTGCTTGAAAAGGAAGAGCATTCAGGAGAGAGAACAGGAGATTGAGTCCAAACAATTGATTTCACTTGAAAAGTCATAAGTCGTCACTGGGAAACTATTTACAGTAAAAAGCACAGGATTTTATAGCACCTTTCAGGTAATTGAAAGTCTTTTTTCAGTTGTAGTAAACACTGCCAGCCAGCATTCTGTTAACCAGTTGCTTTCTTAAGGTGCAATAGTATTTTAGAGCTGGGAGAGTCCATAGAGATCGTGTATTTTGTTGATTTTCAACTCTTTGAAGAATGGTATTCTGGGAAGGGAAACTGCTGGGAGTCGATGAGAAGGAGTGCTACACTCCTACACACTCATTCTTGGGTCCATTTATGCATTCACTCTTTCAACAAATGTTCATAAAGCCTTTGCAACATGTAGGATAAATATTTGGATAAGAGTCAGGTGCAGTGGCTCACACCTGAAATCCTAGAACTTGGGGAGACCAAAGTGGGAGGATTGCTTGAGGCCAGGAGCTCAAGACCAGCCTGAGCAACATAGTGAGACCCCCATCTTTACAAAAAATAGAAATATTAGCTGGGCATGGTGCCACATGTGTAGTCCCAGATACTCAGGAGGACTGCTTGAGCCCAAGGGTTCAAGGTTGCAGTGAGCTATGATGATGCCACTGCACTCCAGCTTGGGCGACGGAGTGAGACTCTGTCTCAAAACAAATTTTCTTATCTGAATAAGATACTGATCTTCCCCTCTAGGAGCTTATAGCTTTGCAAGGAGGTAAGGCATGTGTGTAAAGAATATAAACAGGAAGTTATTTTTAAAATACAATGAAATAGAGCTATTAATATTTAGAAGATGGAAAATGATTTCTAAGTAAAATTGATGACTATGGCCATGATAGAAAATTTACTGCATTAACTTTGATTTACACACTCATTCGTATTTGTTTTATTTAAGAAGTTTTGAGCATACAGAGAAAAAAACAAGTAAAATTAAGTAGTCAGGTGCCACTTAATGATGGGGATGACTTCTGAGAAATGTGTCACTAGGTGATTTCAGCATTGTGCAAACATTGTAGAGTGTACTTTCACAAGCTTGGATGGTATAGCCTGCTACATGCCTAGGCTGTATGTATGGCCTATTGCTCCTAGGCTACAAAACCTGTACAACACATTACTGTACTGAATACTAGAGGCAATTGTAACACAATAGTAAGTATTTGTGTACCTAAGTATATCTAAACATAGAAAAGGTACAGTAAAAATACGGTTATAATCTTACGGGACCACCCCACTGTGTTACATGCAGTTTGTCATTGACAAGAATTTCCTTAGGCTGCATATGACTGTATGTGGCTTAGCCCATATTTTTATTCTGGGGAAATGCAGAACAAGATTAGAATTGAATTGTTGCATTGTTGTCATTAGTTGGTAGCCTAATAAGAACATATTGTTCAAGTACAAGAATACCATTGATTTGATTACTTGGAAAATATAATTTTGAAAATATCTGTATTTTTAAATAATTAAATACTCATACTATCAACTAAAATCAAACACTCAACTGGTAACTCAGTTAGTTCCCAATAAATGGGAACAGCAGCTAAAGGCATCTCTCTCTTACCATGCTGGGAACTACCCCAGGAATAAGCCAAGGAAAATGTGGACTTGGAGCCCCCTCTGGAGGAAACGGGGAGAGCCCTCCCCTGCTAGTCTGGCAGCAAATGGTTTCTTTTCTAAAGGTCAGAAATGGAAAAAAAAAAAAAATCACCCAATGAAATAGACTTTGGAAATTAACTTTATGAAACCCAAGTCTGTAGCCTCTAGCTCAGAGAACCCAGTGAGCTTATTTGCTTCAACCAGCAACTTCAAAAATTCCCTCTCCCAAAAGCTTGGCGAGACAGATGTTGGACACAGACTAATAATGATGTGGAAAAATAATTATAATGAATGTAATAATTCTATTTGCTTTATGAACACAATAGCCTGAAAAATCCCCTAACACAAAATACTTTAGGCGTTGTCACCATTAAGAAGCCAGCAAACCTTGAAAACAAACCATTCATTTATTCATTTATTCAATAAGTGTTTATTGAGTCTCTATCGTAGACAAGGCACCATTCTTGGCAATAAAAAATATATATATGTAGCAAAAGCTCTTACCGTCATGGAAGTTGCATTGGAACAGGCAACATAAAGCATCAGCTCTGACCATGTGCCCCTCCCTTGGGGAGGGAGTGTTGCAGGAGAGAGAAGATGTGGCTATGGAGGCAGAGAAGCAAGGATACTGGTGAATCTGGGGAACCCCTAAAAGGTTGGGCTGTGCCACACCTTTTAGAAAACAATGCACAGAATCTCTTTTGCCCCTACACAGTAAAAATAATCGCCTTCCCTACAGATGCTGGAGAACCTGTTAATATAATCTGGCAGGCTCGTTTGGAAAGGTAGTTAGATACTTCCATATACATCCCAAAATGTAGCTTTGCAGAACCTCTGAGCTGGAGCAATCCTTGGAGAAAAGTCTGCCTCCACCTAGACCAGTGTTTCTAAATGCTTCTGTGGATGGGAAGGATGTAAGGATCCCAGCCCTTACCCTTAGCGGGAAGACACCCCTCAGACTGACTTTAGTGGTGTCAGTGATTTTGAGCCGACTCCATCTGCCCATCCATTCATCCATCCGTGCTTGTACGGTGCTCTGGGCAAGGCAATTTGGGGAAGACAGTCGTCGGAAAGAGCTGGGAAAATCCTTAGAGACATGGCTCTTGACTTTATGGAGTTTTCAGTCCTATGAGGAAGATGCAAATAATTATAGCCAATTGTTAAGAAGCAGTGTGGTGAGTCACACGTTTGGCCCATTCTTCATCTTGACCAGTGTCCACACTGGCAGATGGCTGGCTGATGAGAGAGACATGGCAGTCAGAGTCTATCGCCTTGGTGACCAGCACAGAAAACTTATTTCCAGTGCATTAAGGAAAGCGATACTGTCTACACCCGATTTAGATCGTGAGCCAGCTGTGTTGGTTTGCTTAACACAGCATCTTGTTTGTGCATATGCATTGATTTTGCACGACGTTCAGTACCCCAGAACACTGCCTACAGTGTCTTGGTGAGGTTGACAATCGGTTGCCCTGTCCCTGGTCATTCTGGCAGAAGGACACACGGTCAGAGGAGCCGTTACCAAGTAAGTAATTGCCTCCAACACGCAAAGGCTGCAGACACATGGCTGACGTGAGAATCTGGTTTCAGCTGGTAGTTTCCATGGCAAGGCAACTGCACTGACGAGAGATTTTCCTGACATCTTATTTAAGGCTGCAAAAGACCCCAAGTGTATCAGCTGAATTTGAGGCTGTCCTCTTTTCAGCCCGCCCTTGGCTATAAATGAGACCTTCCTAGCCCAATAGCCCAACCAAAACTCATACTCAGGATGTCCAGGACCTAAAACCGACATCAGAGTCAGGATCATAGACTCAGTCGCGATATTCACAAGCTCTGTTGGGAATCTGCAGAGGTGACTCAGAATGCAGCAGGGCTGAGAGCAAAGGCGTCTCTTTGACTTGCTCTTAGGATTAGTATGTTAAGTTAATGAGAAAGAATCTCTGAAAAGAAACATTTAGAATACAATTTTTATAATGTATTATAACAATTACAGAGCAAGCATTTACGGGGTGTTTACTATGAGTCAGGAACTATTCTAAGATATGTGTGTGTGTATATTAGCTTATTTAAATCTCACAATTCATGATACAGCCACTCTTGTTTTATAGCTGAGGAAACTGGCACAAGAAAGTTAAGAAACTTCATCTGAGGTCACACAGCTGTGAGAGGCAGAGAAAAAAGATCTGAAGTCAGACAATTGGCTCCACAGCTTGTACTCATCACTGTTTTTCTTTTCTGCCTCTCTCGAGAGAACTCTGAAATACTGAAGTACTATTATATATACTAAATAAATGTTTGCTGCAGCATATATTGAGTCACTAAGTCTCAATTTACATGATTATTTTCTCCATGCACGTTTTATTTTCTTTTTTATTTTTAAAATTTCAAATATTAATATTGGGGGTTATGAATGTTTTTGTTACACAGGTACCTTGTATAATGCTTAAATCAGGTCTGTTAGTGTGCCCATCACCAGAATAGTGTTCATTGTACCTGACAGGTAAGATTTTACCACTCACCCCCTCCTCCTCTCCTCCTTTCTTGGTTTCCAATATGCTTTAGATCTCTTTGTGCCCATGTATGCCCGTCATTTAGCTCCCAATTATTAGAGAATACATGAGGTGTTTGCTTTTCCATTCCTGAGATACTTCACTTAGGATAATGGTCTGCAGTTCCATCCAAGTTGTTGAAAAAGGTATTATTTCATTCCTTTCTACAGCTGAGTAGTATTCCATGGTGTGTGTGTGTGTGTGTGTGTGTGTATCTCAGATTTGTTTATCCACTCACGAATGGATGGGCACTTAGGTTGATTCCACATCTTTGCAATTGTGAATTGTGCTGCAATAAACATTTGAGTGCAGGTGTCTTTTTGATAATATGACTTAGTATTCCTTGGGTAGATACCCAGTAGTGGGATTGTTGGATCAAATGGTAGGTCTACATTTATTTCATTGATATAATATGGAAACAATATTTATTCCATATTGTTTGCTATAGAGGTGGTACTAATTTGCAGTCCTACCCACAGTGTATAAGTGTTCCTTTCTTTCTGTATCCATGCCAACATCTATTGTTTTTTGGCTTTTTAATGACCATTTTGATAGGGGTAAAACCATAATCTTATTATGGTTTTAATTTGCATTTCCCTGATGATTAGTGATATTGAACATTTTTTCATGGTTGTTGACCATTTGTATATCTTTTGAAAAACTTCTGTTCATGTCTTTTGCCCACTTTTTAATTGGGTTGTTTTTTTCTTGCTGATTTCTTTGAGTTCTGTGTAGATTCTGGATGTTAGTCCTTCGTAGGATTGTGTAGTTTGCAAACATTTTCTCACATTCTGTAGGTTGTCTATTTACTCTGCTGATTATTGCTTTGCTGTGCAGAAGCTTTTTAATTAAGTCCAATTTATTTATTTTTGTTGCTGTATTTACCTTTGGGGTCTTAGTCATAAACTCGTTGCCTAGGCCAATGTCCAGAAGAGTTTTTCCTCTGTTTTCTTCTAGAATTTTTATGGTTTCATGCCTTACATTGAAGTCTTTTGTCCATCTTGAATTATTTTTTGTATATGGCAAGAGATAGGGGTCTTATTTCATTCTCTGCATATGGCTGTCCAGTTTCCCTAGCACCATTTATTGAACAGGACTTGGTTTCCCCAGTGTATGTTGTCTGCTTTGTCGAAGATCAGTTGGTTATAGGTAAATGGCTTTATTTCTGGGTTCTCTGTTCCATTGGTCTATGTCTCTGTTTTTATACCAGTACCATGCTCTTTCGGTTACTATAGCATTGTGGTATAATTTGAAGTCGGTTAATGTGATGCCTCCAGATTTTGTCTTTTTGCTTAAGATTGCTTTGGCTATTCAGGCTCTCTTTTGGTTCCATGTGAAGCACAGGATTATTTTTTCCACATCTGTGAAATATGCTTGGATTTTGATGGGAATTGCGTTGCATCCATAAATCACTTTGGATAGTATGGACATTTTAATGAAGTTGATTCTTCCAATCTGTGAGCATATGATGTTTTTCCATTTGTTTGTGTTACCTATGATTTCTTTCATTAGCATTTTGTAGTTCTTGTAGAGATCTTTCACCTCCTTGGTTCAGTGTATTCCTAAGTATTTTATTCTCTTTGTAGCTATTGTAAATAGTATTGAGTTCTTGATTTGACTCTCAGTTTGACTGCTATTAGTATATAGAAATGCTACTGATTTATATAAATTGATTTTGTAACCTGAGACTTTGCTGAGTTTATTTATCAATTCTAGGAGTGTTTTGGTGGAGACATTAGGGTTTTCTAAATACATGATCTTATTGTCAGTGAACAGGGATAGTTACCTCCTTTTTCATTATTTTAGTGCTCTTTCTTTCTTTGTCTTGCCTGATATGGCTAGGACTTCCAGTACTATGTTGAATAGAACTGGTGACAGTAGGCACCCTTGTCTCATTCCAGTTCTCGGGGGGAATGCTTTCAACTTTTCCTCATTCAGTATGATGTTGGCTGTGGCTTTGTCATACGTGAATTTTATAATTTTGAGATATGTTCCTTCTGTGCCTAGTTTGTTGAGGGTTTTTTTTTTTTTTTTATCAAGAAAAGGTGCTGTATTTTATCAAATACTTTTTTCTGTATCTATTGGGATGATCATATGGTCTTTGTTTTTGCTTCTCTTTATGTGGTGAATTACATTTATTGATATGTGTATGTTGAACTATCCTTGCATCCCTGGGATGAAACTCATTTGATCATGATGAATTCTCTTTTTGATGTGCTGTTGAATTTGGTTTGCTAGTATTGGAGGATTTTTGCATCTATGTTCATAAGGGATGTTGGTCTACAGTTTTCCCTTTTTGTTGTGTCCTTACCTGGCTTCGGTATCAAGGTGATACTGGCTCATAGAATGAGTTATGGAATAATTTCTGTAGGATAGGTATCAGTTCTTCTTTATAGGCATGGTAGAATTCAGCTGTGAATCCATCTGCTCTAGGGCTTTTTTTGGTTGTGAGATGTTTTATTACTGCTTTAATCTCACTGCTCATTATTTATCTGTTCAGTATTTCTGTTACTTCCTGATTTAGGCTTGTGAATTTGTGTGTTTCCAGGAATTTATCCATTCCCTCTGTTTTCTAGTTTGTGTAGAGATTTTCATATTTTCATGAATGATATTTTGTATTTCTGTGGTATCTGTTGTAATGTCTCCTTTTTCATTTCTGATTGAGATTGGGGCCCTTTCTCTTCTATTTCTGGTTGGTTACTCTAGCTAGAAGTCTATCAATTTTGTTTATCTTTTCAAAGAACCAACTTTTTTTTTTTTTCATTTATCCTTTGTATTGATTGATTGGTTTCCATTTCATTTAGTTCTGGTCTGAGTTTGGTTATTTCTTCTGCTATATTTGGGTTTCGTTTGGTCGTCTTTTTCTATTCCTCAAGGTGAGACATTAGGTTCTTAATTTGTGGTCTTTCTGTCTTTTTGATGTAAGCATTTAAGGCTATGAATTTCCCTCTTAACACCACCCTTTCTGTACCACATATATTTTGTATGTTTGTGCAATAATTGTCATTCAGTTCAAAAAAATCTTTTGATTTTCATCTTAATTTCATCACTGACCCAAGGATCATTCAGCAGCAGGTTAATTTCCATGACATTTGTGTAGCTTTGAGAGTTCCTTTTGGAGTTGATTTCTAGTTCTATTCCACTGTGATCTGAGAAGATATGTGAAATGATTTTGATTTTTCTGAATTTTCTGTGACTTCTTTTGTGAGCTAACAAATGATCTATCTTGGAAAATGTAGCATACATTGATGAGAGGAATGTATATTCTGTAGTTTTGGGGTAGAATGTTTTATAGATACATCTTAGATCCATTTAGTCTAGAATGCTGTTTAACTCCAGTGTTTATTTGTTGATCTTCTGCCTAAATGATCTGTCCAGTTCTGTTAGGGGAGTGTTGAAGTCTCCAGCAATTATGTTGCTGTTTACTTCTTTGCTTAGGTCTAGTAGTATTTGACTATGAATCTGGGAACTCCCGTGTTAGATGCATATATATTTAGGGTTGTTGTATATTCTTGCTGAATTGCTCCCTTTATTATTGTATAATGAGTGTCTTTGTCATTTTTTTAAATTTTTTTTACCATTGTTGATTTAAAGTCTATTTTATCTGATAGGAGACTAGCTACTGCTCACTTTTGGTTTCCATTCACATGGAATATTTTTTTCCATCCCTTTACCTTGAGTCTATGAATATCCTTATGGGTTAGATGGGTTTCTTGGAGACAGTGGATACTTGGGGTGTGCTTTTTCATCCATTCAGCTGGTCCATATCTTTAAAAAGGAGCATTGAGACCGTTTACTTTCAAACTTAGTATTGATGTATGTGAGGTGCTGTTCTGTTTATCTTATTGAATGATACCTAGTTGCTTTGTTTTCTCCCTTGTGTTAATGTTTGATAAGAATTGTGAGCTTTAACTTTGGGAGATTTTTACATTGGTGGGTATCAATTGTTTTCCATGTTGGAAAACAGGCAGGTCTAGTGGTGACAAATTCCCTTAGTGTTTGCTTGTCTGGGAAAGACTGTATTTCTCCTTCATTTATGAAACTTAGTTTTGCAGGATACTCGTTTAAGAAGATTAAAAATGGTACCCCAGTCCCTTCTGGCTTAAAGGACTCTGCTGAGAAGTCTGTTGTTAGTCTGATGGGTTTTCCTTTTTAAGTAACTTGTTACTTTCATCTCATGGCTTGTAGGATTTTCTTCTTCACTTTGACTTTTGGTCAGGCTGATGACTTCATGTCTTTGTGATGTCCTGTTTGCTATGAGTCTTCTAGGTATTTGATGACCACCTTGTATCTGGATATCTAAATCTCTACTGATACCAGGGAAGTTTTCCTCTATTATTCTCTTAAATAGGTTTTCTGTACTTACTGCTGTTTCTTCTTCTCCCTCAGGGATACCTATGATTCTTATATTTGCTTTGTATAATCCCATATTTCTCCCAGTGATTGTTGATTTTTCTTTGTTCTTTTTTCTGCATTTTTCACTAACTGTGTTACTTGGAAATCCTTGTCTTCAAGGTCTGAAATTCTTTCTTCTGCTTGGTCTAGTCTGTTGTTAAAACTTTCTAATATATGTTGAAATTCCCTAAATGGCTCTTTTATTTCTTTCAGTTACGTTATCTCTTTTCTAACATTACCTGTCTCTTTAGTGAATTTTTCATTCATATCCTGAATTATTTTTTTGGCTTCTTTGAGATGATTTTCTACCATCTCCTCAATTCCATTCATCTTACTTGCCATCTGTAATCTCAATTCCATTTCTTTCATTTCAACAATTTCCTTTTGGTTGGAGTTCATTACTGGAGAGCTATTGTGATCTTTTGGGGGTGTCAAGACAGCCTGTTTTTTCATGTTGCTGGAGTTTTTTTTCTGGTGCCTTCTCATCCTGGGGCCACTTCTCTCAGCTCAGAATAGATAGCAGATATGGTACACCTGTTCTCCTCTGCTGGGACCTCCGTTGCTCAGTGAAGATACTGTTGGGTCCCTGGATGCTATGCTTAGTTTCTACTCCAGAAGTTTGACCAGGCAAGAGAGGGGGAGATGGACTGTGAGCCTTTAATTCCGCTGTGCTACATTTCCCCTGTTCCTCTGTGGTTGTCACCAGGCAACCAGGTGACACACGAGTTAAAGCTGGCTGGCAGGACAGGGCGTGTGCGTAGGATGGAGGAGGTCCACTGGGCATGGCATGCATGCGTGCAGTCCTGAGCAGCTGGGGTACCCGGTGTGTGGGTGGGAGGGGGTCTGCCCAGGGTGCAGCACAGGACATAGCAGGTGCACAGGGCATAGTGATGCCAGGTGGAGCAGCCTCTGGCACAGAGTAGGCCCGCAGGTAGCAGCTCACGTGTGAGATGGAACAGAATGTCCAGACAGAGTGGACCTGCAGGGCAGTATGCTTATGCGGGATGGAGGAGGTCCCGGGGCTGGGGCAGCCACGGGGCAGGTTTGCACAGGTATGGCGGGGCACATGCAGGGCGTGGCACCCAGGGTGCCCGTGCAGGGGACAACCCAGATCCAGAGGCCACAGCTGCACTGGCTTTCATCCCCAAGTGATTTTAAGTGACTTATAAAATTAAATATTTGTAAAATAAATTAGCTCTTAAAATATATATTAGAAAGCAGTTAGAAGGAGAGAGTGAGATACCAGTTCCGACCTAAACCAAGCTGGTAATTGCACTTGGACATTAATGAGGCTCTGAATTTTCTGGAAGCTAAGGCACATGGAGCACAGAGGAGTAAAAGAAAGGGGAAGGGAACAAAAACGTGTGTTGAGCTCTTACTGTGTGCAGATCATTCTGGTGGCCACTTCTCCATATGTTCTGCCCCCATTCTCACAACAGACCCTTGAGGGAGGTGTCATTGTTTATACACACATCACAGTCAGTGGCGGAGCCAGGATCTGAACCAATCCCCTGACTCTCCAAAGCCTCTGTGTTTTCATGTTAGGTTTAGGTTACGTTATTCTCTCCCAGTAAAGTGACACACGTGGCTCGTCTGGAGGCTCCTAGTCGTTCTTTGAGTATTTGTCTCAATGGATCCTTATACAGGGAACATTGGGTAACACACAGTAATCTGTAAATAGTAGGTGCTCAATCAGAGTTTATGGAATAACATGAATAAATAAATGGATAGTTAATAAAATGAAAGATACCATCTTTAATTTTTATAAGCTATAGAACTGTTTTTTATGGATACTTTCATATTAACCTCTGTAAAAAACAAAGCCACACCATAGCATCATCATTCAGTACAAGGCATTTAGGTAAAGGCTTAAAAATGTAATATTTTATATTTTTTCATTTCATTCACAACTTGATTTCTCAAAAGAATTGTGTAGACCCCCTTTGCTTCAGCCCCCGTTTACTTCTCAACGCACTGAACTGTATTCCGCCTCTCCTGACTCTGTTCAAGGTCGATGATAAAGTCATTAATTCTAATCCAGTGGACACATTGCATGCTCTGTCTGGGTCTCGCAGGAGCATTTAACATTATTAACCACTTGTTCCATCTTTGTCTTTACCTCTCTGGCTGCTCCTCTGCAGTCTCCTCTTTCTCTATCTTTTCATTCAGTGTTAAGGTTTCCCACGGATCTGTCCCGGGCCACCCTCTGTTCCCACTCCGCTCTGCCCCTCCCACGGCCATCTCATCCACTCTCCTAACTCCCGTTGCTAACCTCATGCAGGAGACTCTCAAATCTGAAAACCTGAATCAGATATGTTTTGTAACCAAACACTATAAATGAAGATCTAAGCCAAGAATAACACATCTTGAAAAAAAATGCTTTCTGTCTATGGAGTCAAAGCCTACTGTAAAAAGTGAAGAATCTTATCTGTTTCTCAGCCATTTCTTGGTCATCAGTCATGCCTTAGGCGTCACGTCTGTCTATGTTTAAGGACAGTATCGAACGAGTCTGCATTTGTTGTCATTAGTGATTTGTTTGATGGGGTGGACGGAAGGCACAGGTATTTAAAGATAAAGGATTTGAAGCCCTTCTCAATTGAACATTCATAAATAAAAGATGTCTCTGAAATTTCAGTAGAAATCAATGTGAAGTAAGATTCAATTGATGAGATCTCACATGATAAGCGATTTGTCGAAGCATGTCTGTTATATAAAGGTGGGAATCCACACAAGGAAAAGCCGATTGATTGATTGATTATATAACACGTGTTACGTTCTGTCCAGTGGCACGTGAATATGTTCGCAGAGGCAGCAGAAAGGCATCCTGATTTAGAGAACAAGTGTTGTCTTCTTCCCACACAGTGTGTTCCTAGAAGTTCTATCAGAACATAAATACGATTTTCTTCATAGTAATATCAGACTTGGTGATTTTACTCTTAGCCAAGGATTCAGCGTCAAAAAATTATAGTTACAATTAACAATGTGTTAGTGAAGTTGAGATAGTACTTTAAACCTGTATGGCTACTTTAAAACAATGTGATTATGCTGCAGATTCTGCAAAAAAAAAAAAAAAAAGAGAATTACTTGGGATTCCAATAACTGAGAGTATCCACAGCATTAGAAATTATATTGTAAATTTCACCTGCCTACAAATATGTCCGTTAAGTAAACATTAGTTAAGTACGCAATTTAGCATGGCCCCGGTTTCTTTACAGAGGTTAACTAGGAAGTTTTCACGAAATCTTCATGGAGATTGCTTCTCCCTTTTATTATTTAATAAAAACAAAGACTGCTTGCTTGCTTGATCTCAGAGCTTTGACATGCCTGTGACGAGTGCATCTGATGGCACAGTGTGCGTTTGCCATGGTTTTCAGAGATCTGAATGGACTCCATCCCAGGCAACCTGACAATAGCGCAAACAGAGGAGGAGGGGATGTGAATTTCTACCTCTCTGCCTCTAGTGGAGCTGCTGAGGTGCCGGCACTCTCAACCACTGCCCAGCCTCTGGGGCCATCCAGCCTTGCAGCAGACTGAGGGGTGGGGACTCTGACCCACTTCTGTGTCTGGTGCATATTTTTACAATGCAGAGATCCCGTGCTAATTGTTTTCTCTTGGAAACAACTTACTTAATGATTTCTTCAGATTTCAACTACAGTAAATAACTTGTTAAATAAAAATATTGGTATTAAAGGAGAAAAAAGAAATTACTTCCTTTAGCAGGTGAGACTGTTACATTCAAATTTAATTAACCAAGAAGCCCCCAAACCACAGAGCGTGTCACCCAGTGTTGACAATTAATTAGCTTTGCTCTGAAAGAGCTACAGGTGCTGAGCGAAGAGTTACGGATTAAAGGCTTTACTTGCTCCTCTAACGCTGCCCAATTCGAGCTATCACCCCTCGGTAGCGGTTTGCTGCTTCTGGCAACAAATGATATCTGAAGTGTGTAATTTCATGTCAGTGTTTAATGTCACGTGATTAAAATATGGAAGAAATGAGAATAAAGCACTTTTTTTTTTCCCCCAAAATAAAGATGTTAAAAGTGAACAACTGCTTTTCAGTTTCTTGTACTCTTCGGGATAATTTTCTAGCAAACAGCTAAAAGAACAAAGATAAATATTAAGGAAAACGCCCAAGGAATTGGTGATCACCTTTGGCTTTTAAACAGGCTGTTTATGGTAAATCATGCGGCTTCTTCCTTTTAAGGTTACATTAGCATATGCATAAATGATTTAACCAGAAACTACTGGAGTTAGCATGTAAAAGGCAGCATGATGTAATGAAAAGAACATTAGATTCGTTAGATTCTTGGAATCAGATTATCTGGAATATGCTTATTCCTTGAAGGAATCTTAATTTTAGTTGGATGGTCCTTGTACTTAGAAGATACGCAGATGTATTTTATGGACAATTGTTTCTCTGCAGCAAAACTGGGCACTGGCATTCCACAAGGAGTGGGCTTGGATTAGCCTGTGATTGTCTTTCTCTCTGTCTATATCTGTAGGCAACTGAATGTAGACTCATGGTTGCATCAATTCCATTCAGTAAGATAAGCCAGTTCTCTATTATTCATATTTATGAACGACACCAATAATGTCAATTCACTAAAATCATTTACATCCGGCTTGAGGATTTTTTTTTTTAACTTACATTTACATTTACTTGGGTCCAGTGTCTATGTGTTTACAGCTCTTTCAATTTATGTATTAAGCCCAACTTACAAAGGTATGACTCGGAAGAGATAAGCTTTCCCAACTGCCCTGGTACTAAGCAAGCTTTGTGCCGGGCACATCAGCCCAGGAGCATAAAGATCTGCAGAGCAGGGAGCGTCTGGTCAGAAGGATTGATGGCCAGAAGGTCAGTTGGCACAAGGAAAACTGCCTTTGCGTGTAAGTGCAGATGAGAAAGTAAGTCAGGGAGATGAACCCAGGCTGGAGCTGAGCCTTGCACGTGAAAGTCTAGCAGACAAGCAGAAGCCAAAGTGCGGGAGATCAGGAAGCTAAAATCAAGATGCTTAGGGCATCTGGGAAGACCAGGACACAGGGCTTGGCACAGGCAAACCAACAACAACAAAAGCAGGTAGAACCTAGGGCACAGGAGTGGCTAGGTCATCAGTAACCTGTGTGCACAGCCACTGGCACAAGGTCAGAGAGCAGGCGAAGCTCTGTCCCACAGGGATGGACAGGCTGAGTGATACTGCCCCCCTGTCCTTTCTCAGGTAGGGACTTCTCACTTGTGATTGTCCAGGGCGTTTGTATTCGGCATGCTTCAAGCAGAATGCCCTGCAGGCACACCTTCAGGCTTCTGTGTTCCTAATGCTTTTTCTCCTCCCTGATAAAGTTTTATGAGTCTGCACTGGCAGGCTGGAGCCCACCCTTCCAGAACAGCAAGGAGCAAAGGCACTGTAGCTTTGTAGGTCTGACTGGAGATAAATAATGATGAATGCATACTACGGTAGCTATAAGCCATGGAATCCCAGCTAACGTGTATGTCACGTGGCATCAAAGGCAGTTTATAAATTGGTAACATGTTACTACTGTAGACTTTTCTATTTCACATGCATTGTGAATAAGTTTTGCTTTATTCCATCTTCCATTGTCCTTGAAAAACGAGAGTGTTCTCTCCCAAGAATTTGAAAGATTGCCAAGGCTTGAAGCAAGTTATCACCTTCCTGAGATCATTTAGTCTCAGAAACAGAACTCTGCTTTTAATGAGCGTTTTCCTCTAGGTCTTGACCTGGAACTTGTTGTCTCGCAGTATGTGGGTCTGCCTTACTGGACACACAAAAATAGAAAAGTGTAATGAGAAAGTTGACATGTCCTTAGGCTGCCCGTGGAGTGTGGCACCAACTTGTCAAGTTCTAGGGGAAATTAGGTTCATTAAAGCCCAAGTTCCCAACCTCCTCCTGGGTCCTGAAACCCAGCTCTGGCAGATGGCACCTTGGCCATTAGCAAAGCAGCCCCATCAGAGTCCCTGTCATACGAAACGTTAAAGGAAGCCGCGAAGATGAGCCGCAACGTCTGCTCTCCCGCTGCCCTGCAGCCAGAGGTGAGCAGGTTGGGGGACGGCGGGGGACTGAGCAGCTGCTGTATGATGAGCCGAGAGGGGTTAACCCCTGGCATGACAAGGAGAAGAATCATTGCTAAAATGCCTCAAATCCCAATATACGTCACCGCAGCTTAGCTGAGCCCAGGGACATCACAGCATCAGACAGACCAAGAGGATTTACACACCTATCAGAAACTAGAGGATGCTTCTGACCACCTTGCAGCAAAGGCCCTCAGCAAGGCATGGATTCTGCCACTGACAGAGTATTTATTTGGCATTTGTAAAATCCACATCTCTACGCCAGGAAACAACAAACTCATGCTTTGTACTTCTGTTTAGGCTTCCATGCCAACAGCTAATTTTTTTTTTTTTATCAAACACCTTCTGCTTTACTTTGGCAAATGAAAGCGTCTGTTTTCACACAAGGAGCTTGACTCGGCAAACACTTCCATAGGTACCTGGCTTTAAGCAGAGGAGAAGGTTTTACTCTGAATGGCTTTTACAAAAAAATGAGTCTATGAATGGGCTCCTTTTTCTCCAGTGATTTTTGCCTTTAGTCATAGTTTCATTTACTCATTGTATTCTCATACTGACCGTGAAAAAATGCAGACACAAATGGATTAACAACATCCACCAGCAAGTGTGGTTGTCACATACTGCTTTTTACCCTTTTTGTACCTCCAGGCGTGAGTGTGAATGGTGTAGTGCCCAGATAACACGGTTCAGGAAAGCTTTGAGCCCCTTTCCGATAGGAAAGCTCGTTAGCTGTGTGGTGGGCTCACCTGCTGTGAGTCCTCAGGCTTCTCCCAGGTCCTCTTGATCTCTGCTGCTGGGAGCCAACGTCAAGTTATCAATAACATTTGTGCTGAAGTTGTGGAAACAACCCAAATGCCCATCAATACATGATTGGATTAGTAAGCTGTGGTATATGTATACCATGGAATATTACTCAGCTATAAGGAATGATGAAGATACGACATCTCTATGGTTCTCCTGGAGAGAGTTGGAACCCATTATATTAAGTGAAGTATCCCAAGAATGGAAAAACAAGCATCACATGTACTCACCAGAAAATTGGTTTCCCTGATCATCACCTAAATACACATCTGGGAACGACACCAATCGGATGTCAGACTGAGGTGGGGGGCGGGGGAGGGGATGGGGGTATGCCTACACAATGAGTGCATTGCGCACCGTTTGGGGAGTGGTAACACTTGAAGGTGCTGACTCGGGAAGGGGGGGTGGGGAAGGGAGGGATATATACCTACATGATGGGTGCAATGCGCATGACTTGGGGAACAGACACGCCTGGAGCTCTGACTTGGGGGGAAAGGCGGTACAGGAGCAACGTATGTAACCTGCAATTCTGTATCCCCCATAACAAGATGAAATAAAAAAAAAAAAAAAATTTGGTGGTGTGGATTCTTATCTGTGCAATTTAGGAGTCGACTCTTTGCTATGGAACAGTGGCTGGGTGACTCAAAGAGGACTTTGGTGACATTTATAGCATACCGATTGCATAGCTCTTTGGGTATGATTGTCAGTCAACAGATACTGATGGATTGAGTTTCCCAGAGCGCCGAGATTCATTCTGAGCAGCCTCCAGCATCCTTCTTGTGTATGTAGAGGAAGAAGCACAAGGCTGTGCAAGACCGTACCTAACAACGTTGTATTGCGGTGGCGATAATTGTTACTGTCATTATTATTGTGCAAGGACCCACTCCAGGTTGTAGGAATGGAAGAGCCATTTTCCTATAATTTGCCTTTATATTCTAATTCTGCCCATGACCTAACTCACTCAGCTGAGATGTTTCCCCCCTGTAATACAGAGGTATGTTGCTAAGCAACTAGATCAGTAATTGGTAAGTGCTTATATATGATTTGATTTGAGTTACATACAAAAATATGTAACTGGCTTTTTTCTCATTATTAGACAAATGATGATCATTTGGTTTTATTTTGTCCAAATAATATAAAATAACTGCTTTCATTTATCAAAGTGCATCATAACAAGATGTGGCGGGAAGACTCTGGGTCTAGAAGACAGAAAACATGAATCCAAGTCCCAGATAGAAGAATCACTAGTTTGGTGACCATGGGTAAAATCACTTTTTTTTTTTTAACCTACAGCTTGTGGTATAGCTACCTTCTCTGCTTGCCTCACAGGGCCGGGTTAAGGATGGATGTAATGATGCGTAGAAAATGTTTTAGAAAAAATAAAAGATTTCAAAGTCTAAGCATTATGTAGAACTCCAGGCTACTTAATCCTGGAACTTCAGGCCTGTTGGTGTAAATCCAAAGGCTCGATTGATTATGAAGTACAGAGTGTGTAGACATCATCCCCTCTGCAAGGCACAAAGCTATAGGGCAGGTCTGGGGGCTATGGAAGAAAGTAAACACGTGGTATTGACCCTGAATGAGTTAAACATGCAGTGATGGAGGCAGGCAGAAGCGATAGACTACACAGCAAAGCAGCATCTCAGTAAGTGTTAAAACGTAAGACATCTCCTCTCCGGACCAACTGCCGTAAGACTTCAGGCAAAAGGATGATGCCCCATGAGAGCCAACGTTGTTGATGAGGGCCACTTGTACAGTCCAAGAAGCATGGGTAAATTTTTAGGAGAAGTCTTAAAGGGACATTCACAGCGGTGATCACTATGGGTTAACTATGCATTAACTTGCAAAAATCAATCGATCCATTTCCAAATTATACCAGTATCTGGGTGTGGTGTTTTAACACGATATTGTTTGAGGTTAATGGTCAGCCATGTTTTGCCTCCTAGCAGTAAACATTTTATTTGAAGTCATGTCATGAATTATCTTCCTGCACTAATGAAATGGATCATTTACATAAAAATCAGAAAAAAAAAACCCGGACCCATATGCTTTTCAGTCTCTGGGGACATGGAAATGACCTCCCTGACAGCCAATTAGAAAACAGAAAGGAGGAGGAGGAGGATGCTCTTACTCCCGATTTGGAGAAGTTCCAGAGTGACTAGCGTGCTTCACGGCTGTGCCAGAACACATCTAAATAGGTGTTGTTTTAAAACGAAGCTTTACTGCTGTTGGTTACGTGTGGATGGGTATCTCAGCCGCCTCCGGAGACTCTGCCTCAGAACGTGGGATCTCGTCGCATATACTTGCTGTTTATAATCTGTTTTATTATCTTCTCCCCCTGTGTCATTGACCCCATGGACTTCCTAGGGGCTGCTGTGATCTGTCATGTCATTGCTCATTATCAGATAGTCTTAATCCTCAGAGCATTGAAATACTTCTGTAATGGCTCACGCACGGTGGAGCCCAAGGCGGCACCAGGCATTTTCACATTAAATTGCGGCTCAGATCATCCTTTTCATGCTGACAGTGGAGATTCTGCACCTGCCGTCCCCCTCCTGGGTCAGGACCCTGTCCGTGCAGCAGGTGCAGCCGCTCTTGAAGACCTCGCAGTTTTTCAGTGGATATCTCACCCATCAGTCACCTGGGTCGAATTCAGTAGAGCTTGAATGACCTCTTAATTTTTATAAATCTTTTACCCACCTATCTGATCATCCTACACTTGAACACCCCTCAGACAAGATGAAATATTCTTAAGATATAGTTAGCAACACATGGTATGTAGAATTTTTAAAAGGATATAGAGGTCCTTATTTAAAAATAACTATATTGCTTGATTTTTCTTACCTGTTCCCTAAGAAGAGTTCTATTCTTCATGAAGCTAATAATTTTTAAAAGATTGTTAGGTCAACATTTTAAGAATCTCTAGACACTAAGGACAGTAGACCCCAATTGAATTCTCATGAGATGCACTTATTTTTTTTTATTATTATTTTTAGAGATAGTCTTGCTCTGTCACCCAGGGGTCTAGTACAGTGGCACCGTCATGGCTCACTGTAACCTCAAACTCCCAGGCTCAAATGATCCTCCTGCCGCAGCCTACCAAGTTAGCTGGGATTACAGGTACTGCCACCACTCCTAGCTAATTTTTTTATTTTTGGTAGAGATGGGGTCTCACTATGTTGCCCAGGCTGGTCTCAAATTCCAGGGCTCAAGTGATCCTCCTCAGCCTCCTAAAGTGCTCAGATTACAGGCATGAGCCACTGCACCCAACTGAGATGCACTTAGAATGAGTTTTCCATTTGAATATCCTACAATTTCAAAAATCCAGGGTGGTAGTTTGGCAAATAGTCCTATCACATAAATATAAAAAAAAGTCCACAAATGGCCATAAATTCCCCCTCTAATCTATATAACTAAAGACCTAAGACTTCCCCACTTTAAACCAATTAAATTCACCAGATAAGTATTTACCTAGTTTTCTTAGAGCTGGGTAGATCTGGCCAATGAGGACAAGTAACCATCGCATGTGAAGGTCATTTCAATTCTAAACTGATTTCTGAATTCAGATGTTGCCACACTGATGTGTTAAGAGAGTTGTCTTCTGTGTGAGATGGGTGAGGATATGGAGAGAAAGGGCTAGAACACAGAGGGAAGGATTGAGCTCACTGGGTTTAAATTCTTGCCAACCACAGTCCACTGCTCTTCTCTTCACAGCCTGATAATGCTTAGCATGGCGCCAGTTTCTTTATAGTCGTTCAGTACATATTAATTTCATCCTGCTAGAGAGACCATCTTTTTCCTTGAAATAAGGCACAGACAATTAAATGAAGCTAATGGATATTTAAAGATATAGGCTGGGATGAATAGCTTTAGGAAATATATGATAGTATCCTGGGTAAGAACAAGACAAGTAAATATTGCTTATAATAGCTTTTTTAGGTTAAGTATTTTTGCTATTTGAAATCTTACAGAACAACCCACTCATCTGTCTTCTTTACTATGAAAAAAAGAACTTGTAAGGCATTAGTTACAGAAAATACATTCTAGCCAAAATGTCTTTACCTTTTCAATTCTTTCATGACTGCCTCTCCTTTAAAGCCCCTGAATAATACAATTAGACATGAATGATTTCTGAATCTTAACCTTCTCCTATCTGTGTGTTATTGAAGTGCTGTATGAAGAGCTGAAGCTGCTGACCTGCAAGAAATTGGAATATAGAAAACAGAGATCAAACAGCCGGTTATAATGATGTCAAAATTAAAATAAAATGCTATTATGGAATCCGTGGCTATAAAAATGTGATTTATATTAACTTCACTATTCTGAAAATCTCCTGATATATTTTATATGCAAATTTTAAGAAGAAAATAATTTTAAACGTATTCTCGAAAGAATTTCCTCTATTATTCCTGGGGTTTCTTGCATCAAAGCCAACAGAGGCTTTCCGAAATGGAATAGCGATTCCAGGCTTCATTGCAGAAACTCTGCATTGGAAGAGATTTTAGAAATCATCTGGTTTTCCCATTGCATGCATTCTTGTCTCTGATATTCCCTGCAAGTGGTTTTCTACCCGCTACTTGGACAATTTCAGTGACAAAAAAACTCACTGCTTTATGAAGTTGACCCATCATTAATGGGTTACTCCAATTTTTAGAAAAATGTCCCCTAAGCTTATAAAGCTAAATATGCCTTAATGTTTCATCTATTGTTTAGCTGCCTGTGCTATATAAATGTAACCATTATTCACATATGATCTGGTACAAGAGAACTTATATTCACTCTCAACTCTAATTATTTATATGCCTTCGAAATATCACGTATTAGAGTACTAAACCCTTTACATGCACTGTCTTACTTAATTTTCATAAAAAGTCTAAGAAAGTGGGTACTATTTTTGCTTTATCTTATGCAGAAACTGAGACTTGATAATAATGCCTATAATAGTGATGACGATGATGGTGATAGCATTATTGTGTGCCAACTCCATGCCAGGCACTGTGCGAAGCCCTTTATATATACATGATCAGAATTTAAGTAACTTGCCTAAAATTATCTACCTGGTATCTCAGGTTCAAACTCAGGTCAGATCCTGAAAGTCCTCTGGATTTAACATCTTTATGCCTCATTTCTTTGTCTGCTAAATATGGGTAATATTACCTTCCTTATAAAGTCTTCTGAGATTCAAAAAATGGCTTATGAAAGTATCTGGCATCCTTGCTTGAAAAATACTTCCTTCCACATACCATTTATTCATTTCTTTAAAGATAATTTTTGAAAAGTCTCTCTTCCTTCCTCTTTCTCCAGGTTTTCATTCTCCAGGCTAAATATCCCCAGTTCCTTGCGTCTTCATTCATTCGTTTAGCATAATACTTATGAGGTCACCCCCCTGATGAAACTTGTACATTCTAGAAGGAAAACAGGTGATAGACAATAGAAATGACAGCTAAGTAAATCATCTACTGTGTTAAAACATAATAAGGGTCATGTTTGTGGGCAACTAGGATAAGGAAAATTAAGAGTCTGAGAGTGGGTGGTGGTTTGTTCACTGTGGCTGTGTGATAAATTTTCCCCAAACTGTGGCTGGGTATGGCAGCTTATACCTGTAATCCCAGCGCTTTGGGAGACAGGAGGATGGCTTGAGGCCAGGAGTTCCAGATCAGCCTGGGCAATATAGCAAGACCCTGTCTCTACAAAATTTTTTTAAAAACTTTAGCCAGTTGTGGTGGGGTATGCCTGTAGTCCCAGCTACTCAGCAGGCTGAGGCAGAAGGATCGCCTGGGCCCAGGAGTTCGAGGTTACAGTGAGCTATGATCACGCCACTGTACTCCAGCCTGGGCTACGCAGTGAGACCTCATATCTTTAAAAAAAAAAAAAATTGAGAAATTATAGCCACAGGGGTATTACTTAATAGAGATGTTATTTAAATTGTGATCCTGGAAGAAAACACCAAAGGATTGAGGGTGGACGTGAAGAAGACAAGGACTGAACCCTGAGGCCCCCCACACCCCACCATTAAGAGACTGGGCAGCAGCAGAGAAGGAACCAACAAAGACGGGAAAGAACGACCAGACGGTCCCTGAAGCCTAGAGGAGACAGTGTGTCAAGGAGGAAGGATACACTCAGTGCTGTGAAAGGTCAAGGTCGGGGCTGAGAACTGTTGCATTCAGCAACCATGGCGGTCATCGGCGACCTAGACAACAGCGGTTTCAGAGGACTAGAGGGACAGAGGCCTGACAGCAATGAGTTTATAGACAGTGGGAAGGAGAGGGGTTGAGGAAAGGGAGTACAAACGACACTTCCCACGAGTTTTGCTGCCAAGATGAGCGAGGAAATAGAATAGTAGTTGGCCGGAGGAGAAGAATCAAGAGAAGGATTTGTTTTATTTTTTAAGATGGCAGAAATAACATGTCGTATGCTGTTGGGAATGATGTAGGAGAGAGGGAAGATGTGATACTGCAGAGGAGGGAAACCTTGGAGGGCTGTCAGGGGTGTGCTTGAATTTCAGAGCCCCTTGCTTTCCTCCTCTGCAGGGATGTGTGGGGTGAGCCTGGGTGGCGGAGATAAGAAAAAGGAAAAAGCCATTGGGCCACTGCCCCTTCTAAGCTGCCTCTAGTGTCACTCCCTTCCCCTTTGTCTCTCGCCACTTGGCCTGGGAACCCCAGCTGGTGAGGGGCTGGGAACCCCAGCTGCTGCCGGGTCCTTTTCCCACTGTGCAAAAGAATCCAAAATGGGAATGGGTAAAGCCACCTGTCAGTTACTAGGAGATCATCATCTTCCCCCTTCTTGTCGCTGTCGGAGAGGCAGGCAGTGAGGTTGGAAAGCAGGGAGGGATTGCGGAGCAGAGGTGTTTGCAGGTGTCAGAGAAGGTGATGTGACACCTCCTGTCTCTGACTGACACACACCGCGGGACGAGTTGCTGCTCATTTAGGGAGAGAATCTCGAAGAGGAATATGAAAACTGCCAAGAGAAGCGCTAGACAAGTCATTGAACAATTCCATTTCGCCCTTGGTGTTAGAAGGAAAGCATCAAGAAGAGTGGCAATGAAATCATGAAAAAAATATATATTCTTAGCTTTTCCTTTTCACTGATTGGAAAAGGAAAGCATTGTAGAAATCTCCTTCCCGTGCCCTTCACTTCCCACCGTCGTATGATAGAGTGACTGTAGGCTCCCCTAAGTTGGGCACATGGTATTGGGACTTGGAGAATCTTTCCATCAAAACCCGTTATCCCCCATGTATATCCCAACCCTCTGTATCTCACTCTCGTGAAATAGATTTTCAGTTTTACAGCTGAGAAAAATTAAGCTTCGAAATGGTAACAACGCCATTTGCTGTATTTGTGCAGTGGCAATTTTGTAGCTCAGGGGATTTGTCAAAAGCATGACACTTACTGATACAAATTTAAAAGCAACTATTCCAGAGACTGGGCTTGGGGGGAGGAGGAGGTGCCAACAATGTTGATTTCATCTTACTGACCTGCCTCTCCCGTGACGTGTCATGTAATTGGTAAGCACACTGGATGGGTGATGAGGTTTTGATCTGTAGAATAAAGTCATGGTAGTGCTTTTGTTTTAAGCAGCAGCTCAAACGTTTAATGACATTTGATGAGGAAATTCGAATTCTTAGCACAAGAGTGTCGTGTGAAAATACCAAGAATTAGCCCAGAAATGAGTATGTCATAGTCTGTAAAATACCTGTGCCTCACCCCGCCCCTTGCCCTCTTCTCTATAGTAAGATTATCGTGTTTTGGGTGTTGCAGGGTACTTGAGTGATAGAAGGTGTCGTGTGAACAGCCAATGTTGCTAATGACGCCGGACGCCTCCGTGCCCACCTGTCCCTGTCTGTGTCCATTTGTTGTCATGACCCCCTCACCTTGCACTTGCCCATGAATTGCAATTTGCACTTAAGGACTGCCCTGCATGGTAGCCTGTGACCCACGTGCTCAGCCCATAGTCTCAGCACCCTGCACCCTGGCTGGAGTTTATATTCTGATTCTGTGTTACATTTCTAAAACCAGTTTGATTTCTATTTTCCCTTTCTCATCAGGGCTTGTATTTTTCTTCTTCAGCCACATACATAGCATGCCTTGATTGGTCACCACGTGGTTCTTCATGAAGCTGGCTTGGATCCGTTAGAGTTTCTAAGTTAGCTCGTAAGGTCTCTCACACTTGAGTTCATACCGGAGAAGTTACGGAATGATTAGCTTCGTAGGTGCCGTTTATCCCCAAAGATGACCAGCTTTATTCGTGCTGAAGCCGAATGTCAGTGGATCACAAACACTTCTTTGTGAATCGTGATTGCAGAACCATGCAATTTTTGTGGCTTCTTTCCGCTGTCTAAATGACTAGGCAGCTCGTTCAGTTCACTCTGTTGCAGGAAGGGGCTGCTACAGAGGGGGGTGAGGACAGACGGAACCATTGGGCTTTAAATAAGAACTAGAGAGTTCTTATAAAAGAAAGAAAATAAAGTAACCCTAACGGATCTGGCTGTACAACAATTTTTCCATTATTTTCTCTTTTCTACGTTATACCCTCCAGAGCCGCCCAGAAGTTAAACCTGTCTTCTAAAAAGAAGAAGCATCGACCTTCGACCTCCTCGGTGGCTGAGCCACCCCTCTTCGCCACCAGCTTCAGCGGGATTCTGCAGATGTCCCCGCCCCCGGCCCCGCCCTGCCTGCTGAGGGCCGTCAACAAGGTGAAGGACACGCCCGGCCTGGGCAAGGTAGGCGCCGGCTCCGTCCCCGCCGCCGCTCAGAGTGTGGGGTTCTGGGTCAGGTTTGGGAAAGAAGAAAATGGGGGCTCCGATTTGTTAAAATAAGAAGGTGGCAGGGAGAAAAGGAGACAAAATGAAATTCATTTGGAAGTCCTGTAAGATTTTCTTCGGTTCCATAGACTAAGTAGTAAATTAAGACATTCAAAGTGTCGGAGATCTGATTTGATGTTGGTGGGGGGGGGGGGGGAACCCAGCTTTGCCAGGTACAGTGGCTCATGCCCGCAGTCCTGGCACTCTGGGAGGCCGAGCCTGGAGGATCTCTTGAGACCAGGAGTTTGAGACCAGCCTGAGCAAGAGCAAGACCTTGTCTCTACAAAAAGCAAAAGCAAAAAAAAAAAAAAAAAAATTAGCTGGGCATGGTGGTACACCCCTGTAGTCCCAGCTACTCAGGAGGCTGAGGCAGGAGGATCACCTGAGCTCAGGAGTTTGAGGTTGCCGTGAGCTATGAGGATGCCACTGAACTCTAGCCTGGGTGACAGAGTGAGACCCTGTCTTAGAAAAACAAAAACAGCTTTTGCATGATTTGGCAGAACCGTAGCTATTTAAAGAAAACACAAAGACACAAAAGACAGAGGCAGAGGTATGAGACCGAGAGAAAACACAGTACACAGTACAGAAATGAGACATAAAGACGCTTTGTAATTTCCCTGTGACACTTGCATTTTTTCCTCCCCTTCAGGGAAATCATGACTTCTATTTTTAAACTAGACGACCAATGGGATTTCTGGGGAGCACGTTCAGTGCTGCCTTTCTAGCCAAGAAATGCAATTTTGAATGGTTACAAATGCTTAGAGATGTAGGAACATGGGCAGTTGCTTATCTGCTGAAGGGAGCAACCGCTAAGCTGCCTGGTCAAGGTTCTGCGTATTCAGATCACCAACTGCCCATCTCGGGGACCCCGACAGGGTCATGCCCAGGTTTGTGGTCTTCAGAAGGCCTTAGTCCTTCTGGACTTTACCGCCTTCTTCCTCTGTTCTCTTCTCCTTTCCTTGGGAATGTCTCCTTCCATGCTCTCCCACCCTCAGTCTCACCACCCTGTTGGGAAGATAGTAATTTCGCATGGTACTCACTCGAACACAAGAAGAGTTTAAATTGTACGATGACAGTGAGTAGGACAACGCTTACCCTGAGGGAAAGCATTCAGGCCTGGAACTGTCCGTGGTGTTGGGCAGGTTTTTAGCTGAAGGCTCTCCCAGGCCCAGAGGTAAAGCCAGACCCACAGGAGCAGGGCGGTGGCCTGGGCTTGGTCTCTGGGGGCTGTTCCAGCATCACCAGCCGTGGAAGCAGGTGGAGAAAACGGTGTGGCCAGGACTCCTGTCCAGAGGACTCACGTGGGTGGCAGCGCCGAGGAATGGCGGGGACACCCCACAGGGGCACATGGGAGTGATGGGGTGGATGACATGCTGCCTGCTAAGGAGGGTGGTGTCACGTAACTTGGGGGCTCTTTTTCCTTTTTCTGAAATTTTGTATTTTTAATTGTGGTAAGATGCACAGAACGTAGAAGTTACCATCTTGACCATGGTCAAGTGTTCATGGTCTGCTGTTTTGCAAAGAGGAGTTTGGAACTTCTCTGCCAGAGCTGAGCCGCCCTGGGCAAGGTGACAGCGAGCTGCTCGTACAGTCTCCTGCCCCGCTGTGCTCTAAGCAGCATCTCGCTTTCCCTCTAAATGAGTGTGAGCAAATGTTTAACTGATGTCCCTTTGGAAAGGTGCCAGGTTCTTAGCCAACCTGGGGCACTCATACGCCCCAGCATGGCCCTGTCGGGGATACCGCAAAACGCACCACGCCAGACACTGTCTTCCTGTGTCTCTAACCTGGGCCTTGCCTGCAGTTTCTAAGAGGATTGATGTGGACGCATCCTCAGGTGGGCCTGGGCCCCGAGCCCAGCGTCTCCATCCCCACTTTCCCCGTCTCTAACCCCCTCCCGGGAATTCTGAGACAAGGGTGTCAGGGCACCATAGCCAGGGACCAAAAGAGCAGAAAGCGTGTTCCCAGCCAGCAGGCGAACTCAGCACTTACACAGAAATGGTCCGGAGGGCAAAGGGCACTGGTCCATTCTTGGTTTCATGATGTACCGTAATGTAGAGACCAGGGTAAGGGGCCTTGTGGGGAAGAGTATGCTTGCTAGTAAACACTGCAAATCATACTTGTTCTTTTTTTTTTTTTTTTTTTTTTTTTTGAGACAGAGTCTCACTTTGCTGCCCGGGCTAGAGTGAGTGCCGTGGCGTCAGCTTAGCTCACAGCAACCTCAAACTCCTGGGCTCAAGCGATCCTACTGCCTCAGCCTCCCGAGTAGCTGGGACTACAGGCATGCGCCACTATGCCCGGCTAATTTTTTCTATATAGATTTTTAGGTGTCCATATAATGTCTTTCTATTATTAGTAGAGACGGGGTCTCGCTCAGGCTGGTCTCGAACTCCTGACCTTGAGCAATCCACCCGCCTCGGCCTCCCAGAGTGCTAGGATTACAGGCGTGAGCCACCGCGCCCGGCCTATACTTGTTCTTAATTAAAGGAATTAGCCCCCTCATTCATTCGCCATCCAAAATGCAATCAAAGCCCTGACTTTGTCCGTGGAAATCCTTCGTGGACGAGGGCATCACCCTGGGGTCCCAGCACGTGATAGAAAGGGTGGCTTCTATCTGCCCAGTGGCCACATGGCAGCTGAGTCCACCCTGTTGTCCTGCCAGGCCTCAGAGGGACAGTGGTGGGGAGGAAGTGACAATGGGAGGGAGTGTGTCCTTTGGAAGATAGTTTTAATATGATGATCACATGCTTGTGATATTAAAACGCGTACTGTGATTGAAACAAGAGATTACACCTCTTCCTGCGCAGCGTCTGACTCTCACACGCCAGCAGGTTCCTACTGTGCCACGTCACAGGGAAGCCAGGCTGCCTGACCCCAGCTGGGGCCCGTCTCCCCGGACTCCCTCCTCTTCCACCCCCACTGACATCTCGCCGTAATTAGGAGCTGTCATTCTCTTTACCCATATGGAAAAACTCCCATCAATGTATTTCTGTTGCATAATTTATATTTTAATATCTCAAAGAAATACAGTGGAGTTCAATATAGAACATAAATAATTAGCACCATAGAATACATTGGCGTGTTTGAAGTAGGCAAGCTTGACTGAATTGCCAAAAGCAAATCGATGATGTAAACCTGAGCTGGGACCTCCTGGGGTGGGGCTGGGGGAGGAGCAAGGAAGCTCCTATGTTTGAGGTAGCCCGGAGGCGACAGCCTTGTCACCCAGCCAGCCAAGACCTCCTTCTGGGCGAGAAGTTGAGACCTTTAAGCCATTTTATTTTCTACGGTATCACTGAGCTGCCACTGGAGATACGTGACTCTGTAAAATTTGGGGTAGAGACGAGAGTGTCGTGGGACCACAGTGGTAGGAAGACAACGCTGGGAACCGGCTGCCTTCATCCCGGGGAGAAGGACACGCTTCGCTTTGCAGAGTCAGGGTTGGGAGAGGAAGGTTAATAACAACCAAGAACAGACACACAGGAAGCTGGAGATCTCCAGCCCACCCCTCCCCTGGTTCCCACTCCCTGCTGTCTCCAGGGGCAAATCTCCTTCCACCCCCACCCCGAGTCACTGCTGGCCGGTAATCACTTCTTGAGGCAAAAGCTTTTCTAGAGGGCATGGTGATGGAAGAATCTGATGTAACTTCAGCGTGCCTGGAGCTGAAGCACAGTGTGTACACACACACACATACACACAGGAAACATCTCAGGCTTCTCAATACCTAGAGCAGAGCCTGGTACACAGTGGATATTTATTGAGAACCTATTATGTGTCAAGTTGAGTGCTGGCTTTACAGTGATGGACAGGGCAGAACGCCTGTCCTTCTAGCACTTATAATGTGCTTTATTCCAACCAAACTTTTAGAAATCTCACCAATTTAGATGAATACGAGGGACAAGCTGATTTAAGGAAAAGTCAGAATTACAGACTTGAAATGATTCTGTCTAACTTTCAAGTTACATAAAGAAATTATGCTACTAAGTGGGCTAACAGAGACATTCTTAATGAATAGATAAAAGTGACTAGTGGATCAAATCGGCTTATTCCCCATTTACATTTCACTGATTTGGCTCATATGTAAATGATACGTCTAATCTGTTTGAACATGGTTCCTTCTCCGAAGTCAGTAAACAGTCTTCCTGAAATTTGTTTGCACAATTAATTAACACCCATGTTTAATGTTCATTTGTTAGTGTGTCGTAGCTTAATGTCAGAGCTTTTTGTCTTGGATTACAAGCTTCTAGAGCAAAGCATGCGATCTGTTTAGCGCACCGAGTGTGTACCTCTGCGGCCACACCATGGGTGCGTAGACACTTGCAAGGGTGAGAGCGGTAATGGTGACAGTCATAGTGGGTTGATGGCAAGCATTCTGCAGGTTGGCTGATGCTCCTCTTCCCAGAAGAATACCTGAAGGGAACTACAGGAAGCCTGAAGGGAAAAAACTTTGTTTTTCTTCATAACCTCCAGGGACGCCTCCAAAGAACGGCAATGCTCAGCAGCCAGCCTTTCCCCCCCCACCCAAACATGTTTTGGGAGTATCAGAAAATTCTTGTAAGTGGATGCTAGCAGCGAGAGAGCAGACTCTGTAGAATTTGGAAGTGTCATAAAAAATTGGTTGTGCAAACATGGAGAGGAATTGCAGGAAATTAAGCTGGGGACACGTCAAGGAGGGTTTGTCCTACTTGATTCACTTGGCAGGTAACAACTCTGCTGTGTCCAGGAACTGCAGTAGCTGCCACTGATAGGGACAGGGCACAGGAGCTGGTTGGCTGCTCCAAGCCACGTGGCTGCACGGGAAGGGGAAGATACATCCTGATCTCCATCAACATGTTTGGCCTTTAGCCTCTCACCACTTCCGTGCCACAAATGCTGTTTCCAAGACCTTAGGGTGCCCACTTAGCCTCGTCTGGGTAGAGGAGGGGCGAGTGGGGTCTGTTGACAGTGGCTGCCCATCCCCACCCACACCCGTTCACCTGTGCGTTTCTCACTGAATCCTGGCCAGAAGACCAAGGAGCAAGCGTCTGCATTTCTCCTCTGAGGGCAGTGCAGCCCCAAAGCAGGCAATTCGGTGAACTTGTTGGAATTACGATTGGGAAGTAGACTCACTCGTCTGGCCACATTATCTTTCTAAAGCAATAAAGGCTGGCACCATTATTCTCTGTTCCCCTTAGCCCTCACACATAAGTCGCCTGTCTCTAACTGTGTTTCAAAGCCAGTGCTGGCGTATTTTGACCTCTCTTAATACTTACATTTGCTAAATCTCTCACTCACATACTCTCTCTCTCTCTCTCTCTCTCTAACACACACACACACACACACACTCTCTTAAACACTACTTGTCCCATGCCACCAGGTCCTACATTGTCTAGGTTTAGTTAGACTTACAACTTTGTCTTGTTTGGTGTAAAAACTAATAGCATAGAAAAAAAAAATAAAAGAGCCAGGTGTGTTTTTTAGTAGAGACTCTTTTCCTTTACAGATTTATTAACATTTTTAGGGTAGGAGTCCTTCAGTTACTAACTCCTTGTGACACTGTATGAGAAAGAAAGACAAGATTTCTGTTCAATTTACATTCTGATTATAAGAAGAAGAAAATATTTAATAATAAGACTTAAAAATTAGATTAAAAGAAGATTTTTAAACAGATACTATATAGCTATAATTGACTTATTCAACAAATAGAAATGGCAAAGACAGCTCTGTCTTGTTCAGGAAGTGATGCCAGGTTATATTGAGGGTAAAATCTCATGCCTTCCAGCCCACTAAGATACAGGTTATTTAAACAGTATATCCAAACTACACAGTTCCTCATTACCATTTCTACCCTTCCTCATCCTGAAGCTTTATCGAAAACAAGAGCAAAAGTTTGAGCCAGTCTTAACACTTTGACTGCCACACTACAAAAAAAAAAAAAAAAAAAAAAAAATTTCCCCCTGGGGCCACGGTGTTTTATTACAAAAATACAATAAAAACTTCAGAAACAAAATGATACCAATTTAATGAAAAATTTGTTGTTTTTCATTGTTTTCTGTGCATAAGTTACATGCAACTTGAAAAATTGTTCACACAGCTCAGGGTAAAGAGATGTGTGAGTTACATGTGCTTCGTGAAGCCGAGGGTTCAAAGCTAGTGTGAGTTAAATACAACTGACACGGCAGTTAATGTGTTAAAAATTCATTTCAGTTATATATGAAGGAAAGAATTAAAATGTTACGGAAAATTCTGGATTCCACTGGTCACTCAAATTCACTACATCCTTAAAACGCTAAAGACCAGAAGTGAACTGTGAGTTACCTTTTTTGTGTGCTGTGGGGAAAAAAGAGGGAAGGAAACACGGCATAAATAATATATACACGTTAATCACTATAGCTAGCCTGATAGCTTTGTAAATTAAATTGTTAGCTCTTCTGGGAAATAAACTGTGACCTTCCACTCTCTAATTACAGTTAGTCTTTGCTGCGCTCAGTTGGTTTTGGTTGAGTCTCCTAAGCTCGTGTAGTTAGAGTTGGTTGGTAGTTGTTTTTTCCTTTATTTCTTACTTGGACCCCTCCTCCAACCCGTATCTCAAGAGATCTGGGGAAAATGTTCTGACTCATTAATCCTCTCCGTTTCTTTTTTCCCACTGATGCAAATTTCCATCCCCGGTACTAGCGTGCGCCAGCCCCTGGGCCGCACATGCGCAGTATGTGCCGCGTGCCCTGCCCGGACCCCTCCCAGAGCTCAGGGAAAAAAAAAAAAACAAGTGCACACTGCACAGATGGACCATATCGTTTCTGGGGCAAACCTGAAAGTCATGAGCACTTTTTTCTATGCCAGGCCGCTCTTGAACTTAGCAGTCTTCGTTCTTGCAAAGGGATGGGGAGCTATTAGGAGATGTTCTCCGTGAAAGGCCACTGGATAGGAAAGTCATGAGAAAGACATGTGTAAAGAAAGTGTGAAGTCATTTTTGTTCTTCATTATTAACATGACTGTCTTTAATTCTGTTGATCAAGTTGTCTGGATGGCATTTTCCGTTGTCTCCGTTATCAGATGGAGAACTAGAAGGTGTGAGCAGCACATTTCAGTTGAATTAGATCAGGTTTCTGATAGGATGGCATCTTACTACATATAAAAGACTCTTTTTCTGGCTTTTTTGGCCTGAGATACATACAAGGAGCAAACTGGGTGAAAGGTCTGGGGGAGATCAGGGAGGAATAAGTCTGGTCCTATAGCCCAGGGTTTCTTGTCCTGCATCCCAGGGCTGCGATCGGAGCTTTCAGGTGCAGAAAGAGAATTTTAAATCCATTTTCTTCATGGAGATTCTGCAGGTTCCACTTCTCTAAACTTCCCCTGCGTGCTTCACATGAGGAGCTGGGATCTTCCGAAAACCTTCTGGCTTGAGTTTCAGGGACATGAACCGCTGCAGACACTGATACATATAGATACACTCCGTGGGAGACATCTGTGGGCAAGCTAGAGCTCAGTTCCTTAACGTTCTGGCAAAATAGCCTTTTCAGTTTCCTACGCCAGGTGGTTAACTTCTTTGGAGAAGAAATCGTGTCCTTTTCATTTTCCATACCCCTCCTGCGCCACCTTACAGAAAGGACACTCAGTAAATGCTTTTTTTTTTTTTTTTTTTTAGACAGAGTCTCACTCTGTTGCCCAGGCTAGAGTGAGTGCCGTGGCGTCAGCCTAGCTCACAGCAACCTCAAACTCCTGGGCTCAAGCGATCCTCCTGCCTCAGCCTCCCGAGTAGCTGGGACTACAGGCATGCGCCACCATGCCCAGCTAATTTTTTCTATATATATTTTTAGCTGTCCATATAATTTCTTTCTATTTTTTTTTTAGTAGGGGTGGGGTCTCGCTCTTGCTCAGGCTGGTCTCGAACTCCTGAGCTCAAACGATCCGCCCACCTCGGCCTCCCAGAGTGCTAGGATTACAGGCGTGAGCCACCGCGCCCAGCCAGTAAATGTTAATTATTTTTTCATAGTTCCATTGAGTCCTTGTGAGGTCCTGATTGGGCACAGAGGGTCCTTGCTGACAGAGGCAGCTGTGAGAAAGATGCACAAATGCCAAGAACATCTAAATGACAAGACCCCACTGGTTCTTGGCCCCACTTACTTGTTTAGGGTGCGAGGTGCCCTGGGGGAGCTACGTCAGGGAGAAGATAACACCTTATGCTGTACTAGCAAATAGCAAACATTGTCAACATACCTCACCAAAGAATTTCCTTAAAGACCGTCTTGTCCTAGCCTCTTATTGTGCATATAAGGAAACAGGCCTAACAAGGGGAACTAACTGGTCCACTCATTTATGTGGGAGAAGACAGAAGTTTAAACTTGGGAATGTATGAGATCTGTCATAAAAACTGTAAGTCAGAATTGGAACAAGAAATGCATAATCTTTTTCCCTCATTTTGTGACTTTAAATCTCAATTCTCCTATCTCTGTATTTTTAGGTATTAACTAGAGATGGTAGGCGTGTGTGTGTGTGTGTGTGTGTGTGTGTGTGTAGAAGGAAGAGAATTTTTATAAGGAGACTTCTTAAAAACTGGCAACCTTTATCCTAATTGGAGGATAGGTTTGGGGCCACCTGGAATACCTGTAATTCCTAATTAGCATCCTGACTTATGGAATGAAAACATGAGAAAAAGTATGGGAATTCTCTCTGGAATATATGCCACTGTCTCAATTAACCAAAGGGCAATAAGATGGATAATGCCAGAATAGGGCTTTTGATCACTCTTTGTCCAAAAACCACATTTGAGTCAAACTCAGCACAATTAGACAATTACTGATATAAAGAGAATGGAAATAGGAGGTATATTTTAAGCTAACATTTGCAGCGTCTTATCTTTCTATGTCTTTTTCTTACTAATGGATGAGAGGAAAGTTAATCATGATTTGCTATAATTATCCCATTAAAATGGGATTGACAGCAGTGTTTTATTTAAAAAAAAAAAAAAAAAAAAAAGGTGAGTCCAAACTGCTGAGTTAGTCAGAAGTTTGCTTTTGTGCCTCTCACAGTAGGAAATGCTGGTCTTGCCTACTGAGTGATTTGCATCAGATAGAAAATATTTGAATCCCTTTATGATGCTTCATTGAACTGAAGTGGATCATTATGGAAGGAGAAATAATTCCAATACATTCTTAAAAGAAAAATGTATTTTTCTTTAGATTGTTCAATAGTTTCTGAAATAAAAATCCTCTAGCTACTTAGAGCTACAACACTAACCTTTTGTGTTCTCTCGTATTGCTTTACGAGTCCAATTTTGGTCTGTGCTGTAGTCTGTAACGCTGACCTGTAAATGCCAGCACTGAAATTTAAGTCTTAACTTTCCAGATAAAAACAACCAAAAATAGAGTGATTATAGTAGCATTTTAGTGAGTGCTAGGGACAGATTTCCTGCCAAGTCTCTTTTCCTGTTTCCTTGGTCTACCTGTGTGTTCCATGCCACAACCAACCATTCAGATAGAAATTTTGTCCACTTACATAGCTCAGCTGAGATCTGTTCACCAGCAACAGCGAATGTTAGGTGGAGTCATTGGTGGAGCGCTGGGCCAGCCATCGGAAGGCTTTTTTCCTTGCTGAAACCAGTGATGGTAACATCGGTCTCAGTTTCCCAATGGTAGCTTCTTAGGTTTCTACTTTCAGTGCTCTTCTCTCTATTTGAAAGAGTTAAAAAAATCATTGTTTAGGTAGACAACCCAAACTAAAAATACCTGTTGTTATTGTCATCACTCTCACTTATCATGGCAGGTAAGGCTGAAATTTGTGCCAGATAATTGGCTTCCTGTTGAGCTGTCTCCCCACTTTTTACTGAGTGTACTATACTATTCCTACAGTACTCATGTTGCACTGTGATGACAACTGATAGTACAGCCATCAGGGAAGGTTGTACTTTTATTTTTAACACGTTGATGGGCTACAGGCAGTTGCCTTGTGATCAGTTCATATGCATGAGTCACGGTGGCACGCAAAACGTGTGTTCATACAGACTTTCTCAAGAGAACTCACACATCCTCTGCTTTTGGATAGAATTCCCGTGAACATATGCGATGAGGAAGTTGTACTTTTCCTCTCTGCCGGGGTGAAGCCAGGGGCTTTGTTCAAGGTCGCCCAGGAAGCCGTGTCCTATTCTGGGTCCACGTTCTTCCATCCAGCCAACACCTGTGCAATCTCCACTTTGCTTTTAGCACCGAGGGAGAAACTTCATACCTTTAAAAATCCTGGTATTTCCTGGTCTCCTTTGAGAGTGTCCCTGGGAAGCCATGAGGGCGGCACCGAGGGTAGGTGAGGTTCTGAAGTCATCTTGAAGAATGGGTGTCCTGGAAGGTAGCACAGCCTGGAGTTGGGGATGGGAGGAGGAGAAAAAAGGAGAATGGAAGGGTTTTATATTCAGAGAAGTCTTTTTTGTTCTGAGCAACAGAAATGCAAGCTGTCAGGCACGGGAGTGATTGGTAGGAGTCTGGTGTCTCGTGGAACCAGACTGCGGGAAGGTCAGGAACACCTGGAACTAGCGTAGACTGAGAGCTCCAGGCCTCTTTCTCTCCTTGTCTTTTATTTGTGCTTCTTCCAACATTTTGGCTTCGTTTTCTTCTTCATCTCAGGCCAGCTTTCCCTCTCACAGCTGCCCACAGCTCCAAAGTGTCGTATCTTACAGCTTCCACCATCAGACTGGACAAACTCCTGTCCACTGTGGCTCTAAACTCAAAACAATTGCAGGGAAGGAATCAGATGAGCCCAGATTGGCATACACAGTTGGAGTGAGGAAGGTCCACGTCTCACTGCAGGAAGATACTCCCTGCAGGAAGGCAGGGCAGACGAGCAAAAGTCACCTTGCACATTGCGATGGTTTGTAGGAAGCACTCGAGAGCATTCGGGAGGATGCAGAGCTTGGTACGTGTCAGACTCAGACATGACCCAGCGCCAGGGAGAAGGGGAGTCATTTACCCAGTGAGTATTACTGAGCAAGTGCCTTGGAAATGAGGATTTGGGGGAAGTTGATTCTATGGACCACTTACTCCACAATCATGTAGCAGTTTCCAGGGGAGGAAGGTGACATGCACATTAGACAGAGCTTAGAGAACAGAGCTGGTGTAGGGATCCACCCAGGAGTAGTACTTGGGGACAGGTGTCTCGGGAGGAAAATCAAAGGCGACTGCTCAGCATTCCTGCAGCAGGTGGCACAGACAGGCTCGTGGCTCTTTGGGAAGAGACAGAGATGCGGTCCTGACTCAGAGCGCTGGCTCGCTGGGGTCGCTGACGCCGGATGGACAGTCGTACGTCTGCCGGTCACTGCGGCTACAGCCTGCGTCCTCTGTGAAACAAGTCTAGGACAAAAATACCTGAATTTTAGCACATTGATCTTGATGAAGGTATTTTGCTTCTTCCTTTTCCCACTCCTGCCATGCCTCGCCACTACCGTCCCATGTCCCCCGTGTGTGGAACTCACAGCCAGAAGGGCTCAATCTCCCGAACTAACCCAACCAGAGAGCTCCGTGGTGCAGCACACACTTGGGACAAGGGACATCTGTTTCAGCGTAGGCCGTGTACCAACTCCTTGTATTACCCATGAACGCTCAGTCCACTAAGACTTCCGAGTGCCCGCCGCAAATGTACCAGGCAGTGTGCGAGACACCCACTATGCAATGTAAGCAAAAATAGATGTAGTCTTCTAAAAATTCTGGATTTCTACAGTTTTCCATATAACTTGGATAATACCAACAATTGGTATTCATATGTATTAGTCTTTAATTAGCAGAAAATCTGAACAGGTTTATTGACTTTAAGTGGATGTGAATTTGAAGGCAGAGATGATCCGGCCCTCTTTGCAGAAGCGTCACCAGCAGCAAGGCCTCCCAGCTTTACCTCCTCTGTCGTCACAGCCAGCACGTCCCGGGTCTTCTCTGTGTGCTGCGTGACCCTAGAGAAGATACTTAACTTCTCTGGGCTTTAGGTTGCTTGTCTGCAAAACACAGAAGCTAATCGTACTTTCCCAGGGGGGATTGTGAGGCCCCAGTGACCACGCTGGGGAAAGCAAGGTGTGAGACCTGGCTCAGGCTCTGGGAAGTGCCACTTCCACCAGTCCCAGGAGCTCAGGGCTTGGCGAGATGTCCCAGAGCACGAAAGGCTGGGACTAAGGTTCCCGGATGATCCATGGGGAGGTGCGGAAGCTTTAGATGTCTCTGGTCAACAGATAGGTAACAGGTGATGTGAGTCTATATTTAGGCCTCGAACTAGGATTTAAACCTATAAGAGGAAAAAACATAGGTGAGTTACGGGTAATTTTGGAAGGTCCAAACTGAGGCCAGTCCCAGAGACTGTCCCCTCTAGCTAGAGGTGAGGCACTTAGTGACCAGCCCTCCAAGGTCAAGGAGGCCAGGGGCAGACACTGAGGGGTAACAGCAGCTGTCACTAGGAGGCTGGTCACCGGCAACCTCTCGCTGTCCCTGCGGTGCCCTGTGCTCGGCTCTAACTCGGCATTTATTTCACTGTGTCAAATTTGTCGTCCTCCCCTTCGAGACGGAGAGCTCTGAGGACAGAGATCGTATCTGACCGCGCTGCAACACCGGGTCCATCCCGGCACATGGAAGGTGCTGGATAGATGTGTGTTCACTCAGGATCAGAGCTCAGAAGTTTGCAGGGACGGAGCCCACTGTGTCGTTATCCTGCCTGGCCTCTCTGAACATGCGGATTGAGTCACTTCAGTCACTTTGTACTCGGATAACAACGTAATGTCGGGAAGACACGTTTATTTACAGGGCAGAATGCATGACACTGTTTGACCCAGAAGCCCTCAGACCAGTGTCTCCCTTGCCCCGGGCTTGGGAAGTGGTGACACGGGGAGAGGGCTGATTGACGGGTCAGTTTATGTAAGAAAACTCATCGTTATACGACACACACCGAGAGTCGTTATGTTTTCTCTGTCTTTGTATGTGCAGATATTTAAATTAAAATTCAGTGCTCACCTCCCCTTCGTTTGCTGGCCTGGAAAAATGCTGCTCACCCCCCAGGCCCAGCTCCTGTGTCCCTGCCACCTGCAGCCCGCCCCCATGTCCCACCTCCGTGCACCGTGCGTGGGTCCCTGCCGCAGACTGAGTTGGGGGGGGGGAAGGGGCTGGATCTTATTACCTCTTTGTGTGTTTATTCATGTGACCGCACCCCTGCTCATTCCACTTCCGTGGACGTCTGCTACGTGCCCGGGAGGAATTTCTCCCGTGTGGAAGGATAAGGAGCTTTCGCTCTGCAGAGAGGGATAGACTTGCTGAGCTGCGTTGGACGCTGCGCCCGCCAGGATGCTATTTCCTTGCTTTCCTGTGGAACGAAAGTGTAGCTTATGGTGTTACTTTAATTCTGCCGTGATGTTCGTGATGGTTTTGAAATTCAGAGGCGACTGTGTGTTTATCCTCTTCGGATACTCTGTTCCTGATTACGTTAGAAGAAGAGCAAAGCGGGAACTTGGCCTTTGTGTCACATTCACAGAGCACGGAGGTTTAGAACATCTCGCCTCGATCCGTGGAGGTTCTTGGGGTCCCCGTAAGTTCCTGGGAAAGTGGGAAACGCAGCCCTGTCAACCTGTCAGTCTCTCCGCTCTCGAGGACATGTGACACGTGAATCTCAAGTTGTTCCACCTGCTGTCAGATGAGCTGTCTCCCTGGAAAATGTCCCTCTCTCCAGTCCTGGCAGTCTCACCCCTACCCCTCACCCCCCATCCCTACACACAGGGACAGCCTCCTCCAGACTCCCCTGTGCTCTGGATTTGGGGGGAGGTCTCACCTGCAAAATCACAGCTCCGGAGGGGGAAGCCACGCTAAGGTGTGATCCAGGCCAGACCCCCTCTAGTCCCACAGGACGCCTGGCAGATAGCAGCCCGTGCAGATGAACAGAGGGTGGCCCCAGACCCTTCCGGAGAAGCCGGAGTGCCTCCCAGGCAGGGCACGTGCTGCCCCCAGAGGCTGGTTGCCAGGTGCCCCAGGGAGCCGGGAGTCTTTTCAGCCTGCAGGCGGCTTTTATCATGAGGGGTGTGAGGCAGACAGGAGGCAGTGCTGAAACCCAGCGGCACAGAGCGATTTCTAGTTTGATCTTGGATTATTAATGATGAGACAGCCATAGTGCAGGCACAAACTGACAGACAGTAAGTAGGTGGGCGGAGGAGGAGAGTGGGACATTTGGGGAGCAGCCTGGGCAGCTGCAGATACAGAGGGAAGCCATTTGGTGCGTGCAGCGCTCCTCTTCCTGGGGACAAGAGCAAACCTGAAATGAGAAAGGCAGAGTCATCTGCGCCTGGAAACCAGGTTCGGGAACTGTTTTTCTAAGGTGCAGTGTAGGTCCACGCGTTGTGAAGAGAGCGACTTATCTGTAATTCTGACTCAGCACTGATATTTCAATCCCAGCTAAAAAAGGAAAAAATGAAATCCAAGTGCTGGGTGCTGAGTGCTGTTCTAAATGCCTTACGTACATCAGCTCATTTGCATACATAATAATCTACATATGTAATGATTTGCATATATCAACTCACTTGCATACACAATAATTTGCATACATCAATTCATTTACATACATCAACTCATTTACGTATATTAACTCATTTAAATAATCTGTTTCACTGATGGGGAAACTGAGGTACAGAGTCACGTGCCTGAGGTCAGTTCCTGACTGCTCTGCATGTGCGCTTGCTGCCTCTGATGGTTTGATGTGGATCTGTAGCATATTTGTGCGCATCTGAAGGACTGTCATGTGTGGACAGTGCCTTTGGTTTTCTAGTAATTTCTTTAGCCCACTCGACACAACAGACCTTGTGCCCAGGGACCTTCCCAGCTCTCTGTGGCCTCATTCTCCTGCCGCAGGTGCTTTAGAGCACCCTTTAGTTGTTCCCTATGGGCCACCGTGGATCACAGTTTCATGCCTGGATGGGCCGGGTGGCAGCTTCAGAGTGGCCAAATCAGACTCCACACCCGTCCTCCAGGCCCCCTCTGTCTCCTCTGCGGGGCTTGGCCGTGGTCAGGTCTAAAGCCCTTCTCAGCTGTGCCAGTGGCCACCTCCAAGAACAAAGCCCAGAGAGTTTCTTAAATGGCTGCAATCAGCATAGCCAGAGGCAGAGAGCTGGAGGCAGGTCAGGAGTTATGGGGGGGTACCGGAGGGGAGAGGGCAATTGGGTTTGTGACTTTAGCCTTTTGTACTTAATATGATGGGCAGACTCTTCAAAAACTATAACCTACGGGCAGAAATGGCAATTCTTATATCCTTAAAATTGGTAGGACCCTCACATTGCTTAAAAGGAGGCTTCAGGGAGAAATTTACCAAAAATTCCATGGTTGGCCCTACTGAGATGGAACATTCTCACTCCACCAGCCAGGACCAGGCTTCAGGATTCGAGGCTCTGTTTTCAATTTTTATGCGCACCGATTTCCCACTGTCTATCGTAACCGATCAACTTCACGTCTGTAAACAGTTACTGAGTCTACTGTGCATGTGGCTGAGACCCCTTCCTCCTGCTCAGGGAATGAACGTGAGTTCATTCATCAGTAAATCGTTCTGAGATGAGTCCATGGAAGGTGGAAATCGGCAAAATTCAAAAGCTCTGTGCTCCATGCCAGTCCAGGGCTCTTCCCAGGGACACCCACTGAGTCCTCTATTGAACCTGACCTTGCCCCCATCCTCCGGTCAGGCCCACGGCATCTTTCAGGGAGATTTCACCACAGGTTCCTATTTTCTCTCGCTGTCGGTGCGTGCTTCTATTCCTGTCTCCTCTTCAGTGTGTCTTCTGAACAGGCAGAATTATATTCCACAAAACCAAATGTGATCATTTTCCTGAACAGCCAGGTTACATTTAAACAGCTAAGCAGGTCACGCTGGGCTCTGCACGATCCAATCCCAAATACCAGTCAGGCTCCCAATGTCCCCGCCTACCCCAGAATGCCACCTCCCTTGTATTACAGCCGTACGTGAGCTTCAGGGTCCCCTGCACATGCCGGACCCCCTAGTGTCTCTGTCTTTACACCTGTCCCCTCTGCGTTAGAACCACCTCCTCACCCCCATTCCATGCCTCACAAGCGCCACTAATCCCGTGAGCAAATTCTACCTGGGCAGCATGTGCTTCACTTTGTCCGTGTCTCTGCCAGGGTCTGTCCGTGTTCTGTCCTCTCTCCCCTACTACACCGAGACCTTCGCCAGAGCAAGGCCTGGGCCATGGTCATGTTTGCATTTCCCGTACCCAGAGTGACACTGGAGTTTCTTCCTCTCCCCCTTTTAAGTGTTGCTGACAGGTGGGGAGAGAACAGCATCGCCTATCTGAAAGATTTGGGTTAAATACTGTCTGCAGTAGCTCAAGAAGATAAGGAAAGGGCTCCCTTACCTGGGCATCTTTAGATGAAGCATCCGCTAAGGCCTTTTCACTGAAACCCAAACTCGAGATACATACGTGCACCCGCCCATCACAGCAAACGTCACAGACTCCACGAGAGGGTTTCCTTTCCAGAATAACATCAAGAGCCAAATTTGAATTCTTGCAGTTTTTTGTTCACTGCGTTGAAATTTTGTAGTAATTCAGATGTCGCCGTCAGGAATGCTCTAGCTATTGGTGGCCCCCAGAGTACATTGAATGTTCAGTCTGTGATGCAGTCGTACCAGTCATCGGTACAGCGTTCCTTCCTCAGCTCAGGAATTAAAGGTGTGACATCAGTACTGCTGAACGTTACTCTCCTTCCAAAATATACGTACATTGGGCAAAGGAGGTGATTTCATTTGCCGGTGTGGCCCTGCCCTGGAGCTATTCAGAGTGTGTTCGTGCCAGATTATTTTTACTTTCCTATAGGACGCCAGTTACCCTGTTGCAATGGCGGCCAGCCCAGCAGAGATGCAGGATGAGTTAACTTTTGGTCGTGGCGCCATTTTGTCCCCTTTGTCTCTCTGCCAGGTGTGACTTACCACCCAAAAGAGCCACCGGCTCCCCACTGACTTTGCATTCCCTCAGGGTCCTGCAAGTGAACGGCAAATTCAATGAAAGTTGTGCTTGCCACATAAAATAATTTCTGGAATAAGGTAAAATATAAATGGAATGAATAAATGAATACCAAATAAGTACCTCTGCTCGTGCTGAGATTGTTTAAAAAAAACATAGGGAAAGTAAGGGCAAAAGTATTATTATTACTTCTTCTCCTCCAAAGCAAACGCTCATACGTGCCACAGGGTGGTTTCTAAAACTTCCATCTGTAGCCACACGCGAACTTGAACTGCAATATGTGCGCTCACATGTCCTGGGTTCCCGGAGCAGATAGCCCTGCCCCCAGCCAGTGTCAAGGGTCAGAAGCAGCAACTGGTGATTAATCAGGTGGCCCCTGTCCTGAGACACAGCCAGCGTTTGTCATCTCTGCAGGCCAGACTGTGGAAAGAAGCAGACCCAGCAAGGCCAGCGGCTAATGTTTCCCCAGAGACGTTCCAGATGTTGCTGGCTGGACCGCGACATGGCAGCGCTCTTCCTGCCCTGATTTATTCCGTCGTGGACGGGCTTTCCTTACGTGGGGATTTCCACAGAGGTGACCTCGTTTGGTTTCTGAGATGCGGTTGTCAGGCTTGTGGTTTGGACACCCTTCCAGTGTTCAGTGGTGGACAAAGCTCCCCTTCCCAAATGGTGGGACACGTGCCTTCCCAGCCACCTTTCCTCCTTGGGACACCTTTCCCCGCCCATCCCCAGGGGCCGCTGAGTAGTTTCACCAAATGTTGACATTTTATTTTGGCTTCCAAAGGCGTGTGAGGATGTCCAGGGGCAGGAATATAGCCGTTACAGAGAGGTTCTGGTTGGAGGGGCTTTCTTGCACTCCAAACCCAAACCATGGCGATAATTCAGTGGCCATGAAAAAACTCTGAAAAAACTGGCCTATTTGGCAAATGGCTCTCATTAGCTGACATCTGCAAAATTTTGGAGTCTTGAGTAGCTGGATCTCACAACAAAACTCGTCTGTTAAATACTAACAGCACAAGTAGGATAGGGTTTTGGAAAACATACCGTTGTCTCTTCATCATCATCGTCGTTGCCTTTTCAAAAATTTTAATCTAAACTGAGAGTTTGGGGTTCGCGTTCAAAGGGGAAACAAAGCTCTCAGGGCTTGAATGGCCCGTGACACATCACTAGTTCGAGGCGTTTCCTTTGCTGCGTGCAAAGGTATGAAAAGGAACAGGGAGCCAGAGGGAGTGTTTGTGGTTGGTCCCAACTCGCAGCATCACAGCTGGTCCTTGGAGTGACAGGATCTCAGGGGGGTATCTTTAGATTCTCAAAAGAAATTGAAGTTACGCAGAGAAGTAGTTTATTTTGTGTCTTGCATGTTCTGACTCTTCGTGGCAAGAACCAAGGAAATAGGAAATAGTAAACAATCTCCAGAGTTTCATAATCTTCGAGAGTCTCAAAAGCTTCATCTAAGCTGTGCTTCTGAATTGAGCTGAGCCAGGACGGATACGAGGTGAACACAGTACACGTGATTTTGAAACTAGAGACCAGATTCTGTGATATTCCAACTCTGAGCAAGAGGAGATTATTGCTACTGCCAGGTTTAGGTTGATGAAGATGAGTGGTTTTGCTTCACCCCCACCGGGCTCAGATGAGAAATAGGTTTAAGATACATCAAGAGTTTGGTTGGATGTGAAGAAGAATATTCCGTGTTGTCAATGAGTAAATGTCGTGATAGGCTATTAGGTGAGGATCCTAGAGCCCCAGCACTGGAAATTGGATCTTGGAGGCAGAGGATTAGGCAAGTAACCTCTTACGTTCTCTTCCTTTCTCTTTGTGGAGTTTACCCTGTTGAATGTTGACTGTCTCTCCAAAGTATCTCCCTGGGGCTTAAGGAAAAGTTCCCCTTAAAGATAACAAAACTAAAGAATTCAGCTAGGGGATTCTTGATTAGTCAAGAGAACTCTGATGATCCAATATAGGTTTTGGGGTATTTTTTTCTTTTTTTTTTGGTCTTTATCTGAGCCCTTTTTTAATGATCATTTATCTTTGCCTTGAGGAAAACCTATGTGTTCAATGGAGATAAATGTTTTTAATTTCCTCTTTACAGAGGAGAGAGCTCAAATTCAGGGATGTCAGTGACGATGCTACCAAGGCTTGAAACGTCAGCATCATTCTTGTGTTTCTTCTCTGCATCCCACATTCCATCCCTCACCGAATTCTGTTAATTTCTTCCTTGTGATGTTACCCCCATCTGTCTTTTTTCTCTCCACATCCACTGATACCAGTTGGGGCTTCATCACCTCATGCCTGGACTATCATATTGGATTTCCACGGTAACTTCCATGTACCAGTCTTGCCTCTTTGGTGCCTTCCCTGAGTATTCCAGACTTTAGGACTATGATTCCACACCCGTTCCCTTCATTTATGAACACACTCGTCTCCCCTGCACCTCAGTTCCAACTCACACCAGCTGCTGGTGTTTGCTTTTTTTTTTTTTTTTTGCCTGTGCACCTCTATCTGGCAGACAATTCGTATGAGTCCATGAGCCCTTCAGTGTTACACAGTCATTAAACATCAGGTCACACGAGTCAGCTAAAGCTCACACTGAAATTGCTGTGGTTTTTTTGTTTTGTGTTGTTTTGTTTCCCAGAATGAGGATTCATGGCTCTCGTCACAGACTGCATACTGGGGCCACATGTTCATGTCTGTAATTCCAAGTTCATGTTGCCTTCCAGATGTTTCCAAATCTTTCTAAAATTTTAAAACCTATCATAATAAGATGAACTGTCACAACGATAATACTGCCTACTTTATAATCCACATTTTCATTGTTTGAAATAATAAAACTATCAATACATCGTATCCTATCTTCTATCATGCCCGCCTCTCCAGTTGGATCGTAGGACCCTCGGTGACAAAGGCCCGTGTTGGTTCATGTTCTCAGTTCACTAAGACATCTAGAAGGTACCCATTGTGTGGAAGGCCCTCGACTTACCCCTGGTCCTGTAGGAGTTGTTGCTTGGTGTTAGTGATGTATGTACCCAGGCGTGGTACGTCACCTGTGTTTTTACCACACTACGTGACACCACACTACGTCCAAGTTAGTGCTATTGACAGAGGAAGGGTCTGTCCAGTTGTGAAAAGTTACTTGATCCCTAGATCAATCAGCAGAGAAGCCAGATTTCCGGACAGATCCAGCCTCTTTGCTGTTCCGGCTCGCCTCTTCCTTCATGGATGAGAAAGTGGTTGGAGTTGGAGGTGTAGACTGTTCTGTCTTTCCCTCCTGATTCGCTTTTCTTGAGAGGCGCTTATCCATTAGCTTTCGCCTTCCTTTTGTTAGGCTCTCTGAACACTTTATTTCCGTAACCGAACCAATTCAGCCTTCCTCTTGGTTCTAGAACACTAAGCAGCAGCTCAGGAGAGGAGTCATGGGCAGCCTCTGTGCACGGTAGATTCTATGTTGTGGCCTCTCTTGTTTCTTGAAGGCTTGGGCTCTGGGTGTGGTCAGAGATGACCAGGGTATCTCCAGTGTATTTACACCGGTTCCTTTGTGAGCCTCTAGTTCACACCCTCTAAGGACATTCACCCTTCCCTGTCCTTGATAGATGTGGGGGGGAGGGGGAAAGGATCTCCTGCTGAGAAATCAGGCCCTCGTAAGAGCCCGCCTTTCAAAGAAGTATCTGCTGTCAAAGGAGCTAATCATCCAAATGACAGGCACACGTGGCTGGCTTGCCCCTTTGCGCCATCTTGATGGAGACGAGAGGAGCGGGCTGCTGGCCGGAGCAGTGGAGAATCCTGCTAGAACAACATCCTCGGGGAACAGCTTTTATCTGCTAAGCGTGACAAGTGCGGCCAATGCTCACGACGCCCAGATCTCGTGGCCTCGCTTTGCAGAGGCTTCGAGACCGAGGGCCCGTGTACCGACCCCAGCAGCGACAGGCTGACTCTTACTCAGTAGCCATAGGAGGGGTTTGCCCTGGCAAAGGCTTTATTACCTTTTGTCATTTGGCCTGGAGTGTTTCATGTCACCCTTTCGTGCCTGCTCCTGGTGGTAATCCCTTCTGGAGACAGGAGGAGGTAAAAGATGCTTTTGTATTTTGGAGACTGAGGATGCTGAGGCTGTGGGGGATTCGTCGCTTAGCTCCCGACTCTCCATGGGAACAGAGGTGCTGCCGGACCAGGCGTGGTGGGTTTGAGGGTGTCACCTCTGAAAAACCGACCGGGCACAGCACGCTTGTGTCATTCCCCAGACTGTTTTCCAGCAGGGACTCCTGAACCACCGGCGCTGTGGCCATCACCGACCTCACGGTGGGTCTCCCAGCGAGCGGTCTGCCATTCCGCCTCTGCACACCCGTCACCGTTCCCAGGGCACAGGGACTGTTGCTGTGGCAGCCGTGTGAGGTCCCCCCAAACCTCATTCTCAGGCGTAGCTGTAGAGACACAGGGTGGATCAGCTTTCCAAGGGGCTGGGGGACAGGGAGCCGGGAGTCACTCCGAACAGGTAAGGGGGTTCTTTTGGGCATGATGAAAATATTCTGGAACTAGATAGCGCTGATGGCTGCACCAGATTTTGTATAGACTTGTTTAAAAACAAAAAGACCCCCTGATTTGTCCTCATTAAAATGGTTCAAGTGGGAAATTTTACATTATGTGGATTTTATCTGAAACAGTTAAAAATAAAATGTAAAAAACCAAATACTGAATCTCATCTCCTGGAAAGAATCATCCCAATGATACCTATTCCTTCTCACAGTCTAATGCCCAAGTTTATTTCAAGATACGTTACCTATACGTATTGATGGTATATCTGTTTTTATTTATGTATGACCCTATGAAATGCCCGTCTGGCCAAAAGCAAATGAAGTTGTAAGGTCCTTCTGTGGCTTCAGATGGGTTTGCTGGGGGGAAATGCCAGGTGTCCTCTGCTGGAAAGGACCCCTGTCCAACATGGACACGGGGAAACACATCCTAACCTCTGTCTGCTCCGAACACTTCGATTCTGTAGCATAAAATTTTTTTATAAATATATACATTGATAAGGTTCTTGACATTTCGCCCAGAGCTGAAGGAGGCATAAACCCTTTCGAACTCAACTGAGACACACGCAGAATAAAAAGCGAAAGAGAGAAATCCCAGAACACAGATGAGACACAAAGGGTTTATGCTCCGCCATCGTCCCCGAGAGGGTTACACGTGGGACTTAGAAATGCAAATTTTATCTAAATGAAAATACTTATTTTTCACATTAAAGCCCCAAAGTTTACCTAAATCACAATGCTTTTTAAATCAACGAAGATGAGTTTTCCCTGAAGTCAGTCCCTTCTATATCATCTTACTGCTTGTTTTTTTCTTTATAGCTAATATCTCACGGCCCCCCACCCCCCCACGCAGAAATTTGTTCTTGTTCACAGAAAATTGACCAAGGATGAAGCCAGCACAGTTTGTTTTCTACAGTAGCCCCTCCTTATCCTTGAGGGATAACATTCCAGGACCCCCAGCGGATGCCTGAAACTTCAGAAAGTGCTGAATTCCGTATACGCTCTGTTTTTTGATCTGATGACCGAGACAGCTCCTAAGTGACTAACAGCGGGGACTGTAGACAGCACAGATATGCTGGACAAAGGGAGGATTCGTGTCCCCGGCGGGACGGACCGAGGTGGCACAAGCTTTCATCATACTCCTCAGAACGATGTTCAATTGAAAACTTACGGATTGTTTATTTCTTGCATTTTTCATCTAATATTTTCAGACTGTCGTTGACAGTAACTCAAACCTCAGCAAGCAAAACCCTGGCTGAGAGGGGACCACTGTAAATTCTGACAGTGAAGATTGACGTGCTCGGGTTTGGCCTGTTTTAGGTCGGCCCTCAACAGTTCTTAGAGACCATTTAATTTTAATAAATACCCAAACAAGGAGCAGCTGAGGCAGGTGACATGATCCTAGAGCAGCCAGAGGAGGTCCCTGTGGCCAAAGGACAGCAGGGTGTGGCCAGGGAGCCACCCCACTCTCAGGCTGGCTGCTACCCTAATGTATATCAGGACTGGTGTTTCCCCTGGAAGATTCCAGAGTTCAGGCTGTGTTGGAGTCCACTTTTGCCCCTCTTGTTTGTGTCAGGGCCACTGACTGCTCTTGCCATTGTCCCAGTGGCTGCAAAGGCAGGTGAGTGGCACCTACCGCCAGCATCATGGATGCGGGGATCGGGGGACATGGCTTCCCCTCATCGCTGTGCATTTCCATCCTCCTTTGCAAAGAACAATGAAAATAGGAATTTGTGATGTTTGGGGAAGATTCTCTTTCTTATATCTTTTTCAAAGAAAAAGGTAAAAAAAAAAAATAATAAAAACCATCATCTATTCATGGCTCAGTGGAAATTAGATTTTGCTTACTGGACATGGTTTTGGATTCTCTTGCTACATTCCAGCTCCGGGGTATGTCAGGTTGCTGGAGTTGGTGACTGAACTAACAGCTGCATTCTCTAAGTCTCCCCTCAGAGAATGACCTTGTTCATATCATAGGGGCTTTGTCGTGTGGGTGAGGATGGATGAGGATGTTGGGGAAATGCAGATTTAAAATCCATAGCATTATATTAGTGCTGTCAATACGATAATTTAATAAATGTTCCTAGGAGGAAACCAGACCTGGGCAGAGGTTACCTTTTCTATCGATTTTGTGTGTGTGTGTGTGTGTGTGTGTGTGTGACATATTCATTCCTGAATGACTTTTGTTGAATTATGAAAATGAGGCGGTAGTCAGCGGAGTCTGTGGCCGGAACTTTCATCGGCCTCTTCCCCTTCCTGGCACTTACTTGTGCCACTTACTTGTGCCACTTCCTTGTGCCCACCTGGGACCTTTCATGCAGGGGTCTGAGCCAGCGATGACACCCTCCGCCCACCGTTCCTGCACTTCCTGCTCCTACACAGGTTTTCAGAGCCAGGGTCAACACCATCACATAAGGGTCAGTCTCTCTGGGCCCTGACATGTGAAAAGTCCAGCCAACTCTTGTATGCCCCACTTTTCCCCAATCTGAAAATGGTGAGAAACATAAAAATTAAGGCCGGGCAGGCACGGTGGCCTTCATGGCTGTAAACCCAGCACTGGAGGCCAGGAGTTTGAGACCAGCCTGGCAACATAGCGGGACGCCATCTCTACAAAAGACAAAGTAGCCAGGCGTGGTGGTGCACACCTGTAGTCCCAGCTACTCGGGAGGCTGAGGCAGGAGGATCGCTCGAGCCCAGGAGTTCGAGGTTCTGGTGAGCTACGATCACGCCACTGCACTCCAGCCTGTGTGACAGAGTGGGACCCTGTCTCTAAAAAGTAAATGAAGCTCCAGAGGCTCGTTAACACAGGGGGTCATTTGTGAGGCCAGACGGGCATTTCTCAGTCATCTAGACCGTCCTTGAATACAGGCTCTGGAGTTAGCAGGGTGCGACTGTTCTGTTCCGCCAGGCAGCCGTCTATACGTGGAAGGCCACTGTTCCTGGGGCGTGGGGTTTCTTTCCTTTTCATAGAACTTTTCTTTTTTCCTCGGTTCCCCCAGGACTCCCAGTAACCATATTTGTTGATTGTGGAGATTTAGTGCCATTTGTAGGGACGGACGCCGATACCGATGCCCTTGTTTGAAGACCTGGGATGTCACCCTTTGCTGGCGTGACAGCCCAGGGGAGCAGGCCCCACGCTGCACAGCCAAGGTGACTGTCGAGTGTCCTGGCCAGACACCCGTCGCCCCCTGAGCCTGCTCTCCGTGCGTCCGGCCAGCAGGGAGGTGGCCCTGGCGCTTCCCCGGCCTCGCCCACTGCATTGCGTGGATTATCGCTAGCATTTCTGCAGGGCTTGGAAAAGGGGGTGCTTTATTGCAGCTCCTCTGAAAACCCATTTCCACATGAATCACCTCTGGCCTTTTTCTGTTCGGCACGTTGTTTAGACAAAGAGCAGTTTGTGCGTCTCACTTCCCGCCGGACTCTCCTAGGGGGAAGCCTGGGATTTGGAACCTGGGATTTTTCCCCCCTCCTAAAAATGAACGCCTTGTTAGTACCTTACTGACAAAGTGCAGTCTCTCCCTTCTTCACAGCACGGGGCCTGCCGGAGCCACAAGGACACAGTCCCTTATTATTGATACGAGCTACCGTAATTCTGCTCACATACTCAGGGAGATTAATTTTTGTTTCTCAGCATCATTTATGATAGGATTCAAATCTAAATTTAATGTGAAATTATGCACTTCCCCAACTTCAGAATTGTATCTTTGAAAATGATTTTTAAATGATACCATCCAAACCTCTTAGTTTTCAGATGAGAAAATAGAAATCTAGAGGAGGGTTTCTCAACAGCCGCACTAGTGACTTTGTCGTGAGGGGATGTCTGGTGTAGGGTGTGCGGCATCGTCTCTGGCTTCTGTCCTCAAGGTGCCAGTAGCATTTCTCCAGTTGGGACAAACAAAAACATCTCCTGGTCGAGAACTACTGGCCTAGATACAGAGATCACACAGCTAAGTCTTGGTAAAGCCAGGAGTCAGGACCCAGCTGTCCTGACGCAGGTTGGGCAACAGAATTAAGTTCTCAACCCCCTACAGGGCTCCGAGTGACAGGAGCACCGGGGAGATGGAGGGCTTAGGAGGAGAAGGAACCACGAGCAAGGAAGGGCTTTGTGGAACTCCAGGGCATGCGTCTCCCTACCCAGTCTCCCCATCTGCTTACCAAACCTGGCCAGTGACTCCATGACCCAACTTCTATAGGGATCTTCTATCGGTTGCTAGGTTCTAGAAATCCGTAAGATGCGCATCCAGAGTTGAACGGATTTAGGGGAGAAAATGCAAGAGGCAGAGGCGTGTTTCTGCACGAGTGCTGGAGAAACACCCAGAACTTGGGACTAGCCCCAAGGCCAAGGCTTCGCCAGCCTCATACAGTGGACGCAGCTCCTCCTCAGCCAGGGAGACATCAGCGTGGCTCTCAGCGCCAGCCTCTTGTGGACGCCCCGATTCACACAATTTTGGTGGCACTTTTTCCTGAACTGAACCAAACACCCAATTCATACGGGGCTCCGTTCTGTCTTTTCCTTGATGTGGGCTCACTTTTCTGTCTCGGCCACAGTTTCAGAGCACATGTATAGCTCTCAGCATGAGGGGTGTGGACGAGACAAATGTAATTTCTAGAGATTTCACAGCTGAGAGAATAGAAGTCTTCCTGCTGGGCCTGATTCCGGGCCTAGGTGTGTACCTGTGTTTCCCTTGTGTAAAGGTAAGAAAGTTCTGCATTGGAGTCTGGGTGGAGACTGTTCTAAGATCCCTTTACTGAGCTTGTAGGGCTTTACCAGAACATTCTGAGGTGCCTTCCTCTAGACTCAGGGTTTCATCTAGTGGCTGTGCCTACGTGCAAAGCTGTCATTTCACACAACTCTTTGAGTCTTTTGTCCCCGTGATGTCAGCAATACCGAAATAGAAACTGAACCGTTAGGTGAAATCACTTTGGGGTAGGAAAAACAGGCTCTAAGAACACAGTTAATGAACTGTGGGAAAATGGTTTCTGGTTATGCTACTAGAAACTGTGGTTTTATCCTAATAAATCATTGCTTTAGCAGGGGGGAGAAAGGTCCTTTCTAAACTTTTCCTGTCTTATTTCTTTTTTATTCTTTGAATGAACAGTAGGGTATTCGCTGTCTCTCTGAGTTATTTCCGTCCCAGCCACCTGGTCATAATCCAAAGGGAAAAACAAATTAGATTGATTCTGCGAGCTGTATTTCATTGCCATTGGCGTGTGGATCGCAACAGTGCTCCATTTTCCACTAGATGAGGAATATTCTGGAAACTTTACACAAAGAAAAATTAGTATTTATCTCTGCGGTTGGTGTTTTCTAAGGGGGAAAATAGCAGCAAATCAAGTTTTAAAGGGACCTTGATTTTCATTAACACCGGTCTGTGCCGTCGTCCTCTCAGGGGTGGACTGTGCGGTTGAGGGAGGGGCCAGGACATTTGTCGAGGCCCCGGGTTTCCGCCATGGCGGTTCCCTGAGGAGACTGGGGTTTGGATGCACCTGCTCACTCCTCCGTCGTGTTTCTTAGCTACACTGGGGATGACAATCGTGTCGGCTGTCATTACAGTGATGCTCTGAGCACAGCTGCCGCAACAGCTGGGACAGAACCCCGACTCTTACACAGCAATGCCATATCATACAGGCTGACACCCCAACGTGCCCACCTAGCACTTAACGCTCCCCGGCCTCTCCCTGCTGCAGCACGCACGTGCTTCCCTTTGCCAATCGGATATCAAAACGAGAGCCTCCTCTCTCTCCTCCTCCTCCTCCCCCAGGAGCAGCTGTTCCCTGCAGACTGCAAACGGAAAGACACAGGTACTACCTGAGTGAGCAGGTGTGTCACTTAGGGGCCGACAGGAAAAAGATGTCACACTCCAACGGGGCACTTTGAGAAGAGTTTAATAAAGGCACTGTTTACCAACAGACGGACACGGTGTAGAAAACTGAAAAGGGCTAATCTCACTTATTACTAGCCCAGGGCTAGAAATAGCAGAGCTCTGGGTCCCCCTGGGGGTGAAGGGTTAGGGGGAGGGGGTTTTCTGCGGCAGAGGAGAGGGAGGGGTGGGCCAGGCTGGCAGCAGGCGCAGAGACTGAGTGCGGGGAGGGCAACAGAGGAAAAGGGCCCAGCATGGATCGGATTAGTCTTTCTGAAGAGCCCTCCTCAGTCCGGGACTAAAGGGCGTCCTTGCCTTCAGCTCCCACCGCCCCTCTTTGTCCTCGGATGGATACAGCTCGCGCTCCCCACCTGTCATTTTCTGTCCTGTGTGTTGCCCTCGTTCCTCGTTCCACCAGCACCGTATAATGGACGGGCAAGCTAAGGGCCATGTCACGTCATCTCTTGCTGCCGACGGCCAAGGCTGTTCTGCCATTAGGGTGACACAGACCCAGGACACAAGTTCTGCCCCGAGTTCGTGTACCTATTTCCCTCAGTAAGACCATCCTTCTCGGCATCCTTCTCCCTGCCTGACCATACCCTGGCTGCGTGGGACGCAGGGCACAGTGACAGCTTTGGCCCCCCCCCAGCCAGTTGCTAAAATGCAGGGTCCACATGGGAGGAGAAATCCAACTGCACACCCTTTGGATGTCAACCTTTTTGGTCCTTTGAGTGACATTTAGACAATTGCTTGTGAAGATACATGGTCGATACCCAAGAGTTGACGCCACCATGACGGGTAATCACCAGGCTTTCCGCCCCTGGTTTTATCCCCATGTTCCAGCCAAGAGCTATTGATGGCTTTGCCCTTGGTCAGAATAGCATTGGGGTTTTGTTGCAAATACGTTCTTCAGCATGATAATGATGGAAATAGATAGGAGTGTCCGCGCACGTGTGTGTGTGTGTGTGTGTGTGTGTGTGTGTTTATTTTTAAAGAATGGGGTCCATTTTCTTAGAGCCACCCATTCTCCTGCCTTGACCTCTATTCAGTGAATGGCTTCTATGTGCAAGACGGCTAACTGGGCTTTCAGTCTTAGAGGTTCTTCTGTTCCTGTAGGAGTCCACGACCACTGACAGCCTCATTGACACCTCTCTCTGGTGAAAGACATTAAATGCGGAGGGAGGAGGAGGCATGGGTGCTACCCCGGCTTCACCACATGTACCTGTTGAGCTTGTGTGTATCACTTCACCTCTTTGGGTCTCAGGGACCTTATCTGGAAACAGAATAAGCGAAGTGGCAGTTACTCTCCAAGCGAACAATGTGGAGTAACTTAGCCATCTTACTAGTACTAAAGTACTGGGTCTCTGTTACATCCAGGCCACTACTGAGACTTGAGCAAAGACCTTTCTAGCCTTTGGATGTCAGACTTATCAGACAGACAAGGAAACAGGATGCTAAACTTCACGTGACTGCAGAGCCATCCCCAGTCCTCTCTGAGGTGTCTGCCGAGTGATCACCAGGTCCCCTTTGCAGAGGGCTACACGAGCTGTGAGTTTACTGTGTGCCCACCAAGGGGGTCATTGTATTCGCCAATCTGCCAATAAACTACACAGTAAAGGTTTGAATAATAGAGCAGAACGGTTTCAAAGGCCTTGTTACAATCTATCAAGTCAATAACTTACGATTTTAGAAAATCCCTGAATACAAATTTACACAATTTTGAGTTGTTTTACAACTTATCAGACCATTAATCTAAGTTTTAAAAGTCTCTTAATATACTTAATCATAGCCTGTGCTTTTTTTTTTTTTTTTTTTAAGTGCTGAAATATGTTTCGGCATGCTAAACCACAGCAGCACAAGGGAAAAAATGACTAGAGCATTCCATAAAACTTACCAAGGCAACCATAAATATATTCGGTGTGAGGTCTGGTTTGTGTACAATTTACATGCCATAGGCTGGGCTTGATCTAAGGGATTTATGTTTGTCCTCTTGCCTCATCTCCCTAGATAGGCAATTGTGGTAGAGAAATGCACAGGACACAGAGCCAGAGCTAGGTATGATTCTCATTTTTGCTACCTACTTACCATGAGACCTCACAGAAGCCATTTTGCTCCTTTGAACCCATCTCTGACACGGCAAGAATATGCCCACCTTATAGGGCGGCTGTGAGGATTGGCACAGGCAAGGCAGAAGGAAGCCACACACACACACACACACACACACACACACACACACACGGACACTCCTATCTATTTCCACCATTATAATGCTGAAGAACGTATTTGCAACAAAACCCCAATGCTATTCTGACCAAGGGCAAAGCCATCAATACAACAGATGTGTATTGAATTCAAGCCACGTGCAAGAGCTGAGAGCGTGAGGGTGGCCTGTGTCGTCCCTGTCCCGCCCTGCAAGAGGAGCCAGTGATCGGAATACACACGCTCCATCTCTTCGGTGAATTCAAACACCCCCCGGGGGCAGCGTAACTGCCACCTTCTGCACACCCCCTAACAATACAAGAAGAAAGAATCGAGAGTCGGTGAGGATTGTTTTTAAAACATGTCCTGCCTTTGATCTCGTTTGTCATCATGATTTATAGAGCACTCTTCCTCTTCCTTCGTATCTCCTTTCATTTCCAGAACCTTCCCGGGAAAGATCCCATTTTGGAACTTCCGTCTCTACTTTCGAACTCCCAACTTAAAAGCTTATTATGGGTCCTGTAAAACTGAGCCCCAACTGTGTGGAAGGCGCTGTCAGTGAAGCTGAGGACCTGCAAATAAATAGGACACGGGCCGTCCTCAAGGCACGCACAGCCCTGCAAGTTTGGAAATGGGTTTTTTGCCTGGAGTCAAAGGGCCACAGATAAGGGCTGGATTTGAATACCAGGCCCAGGGCCAAGCCCTAGCTGAGCATCTTTGTCGCTCTCAGCATGAGCCGCCTGCCACCGTCGGGTCCCCAACCAGACACCTCACCCTGAACTCAACCTTCTGGGGGAAACTCATTAGAGTCCAGCTTACTCCGTTTTTATAGGTGAATGTTTTTTATCATGAATGAGAGTTGATTAAATCAGTTCCTTCTGAGTGGAGTTGACTAGAGCTGTCTCCAGTGCTACCCAGGGGCCTGTGCCATCTGGACTGTGTCACAGGTGGATGACATCATAATAAGATTTCTGGTACCTGAATGGGCTTCAGGATGGATCTGGGCTACATCATCGTCCTCACGTTTAGTGTGTCAGAACGGGACAAACCGGCTGGAAGGTCGCCAGTGTTTGTCTACCCAACAGAGCATAATTTTGCAGCTCCTCTGCCCTGCCCGGTGAGAGTTGCCTGTGTTTAGTGACTGGTATATTCTAGAATACTTTCATCGAATTCAGACATCGTTCCGGATGAACCATGACCTAGAAGCAGAGGATCCTTCCCTGGTGAAATCATCTTAAGTCTTCTGATTCTAGTAACTATTTTCCACATGAAATAAACATTATCTTACCCAACCATACCTGCTCATTGAGTCTAGAAATTGTTAAATGAGTTAAACATTATCCTCAAACACACGCACACACACTCACTGTCATGCACATATTCACACTCACGCGTGTGCACACATTCACACTCACGCGTGTGCACACACACATGGTTTCGGTGCCAGGACAGTGTTCTCTGGGAGCAAAAATGGTCTCCGAACAATTATTAGTTGCCTTTAATGTTGATTTCCTAATATTTCCTAATGAGTATAATTTTAAAAAGATTCCAAAGAATTGTTTGAGGGAAAGAGAAAAAGAAAAGAACCTATAGGAAGAGTTGGTTTGGATTCTATTGTGCTAACATGATCGTAATAAAGCAATGGGGAAAAGCCACAGAACCAAGTAAGTATAGACCCAGGACTTGCGCTACTTTTTTCTTTGACCTATTGATCCTTCCTAAGGCTAACCCTGATCTTATTTCACTTTGGAACTCCAGAGTTTTCCTCACTTAGAACTATGGAATAGAGTCAGAAACCACTACCGTTTTGACAGCACAGAAATGTTCTTTCCGTGGTTACTGGAATCTTAAAAAGTGATAAGACTGTGATTTTCCCAGGATATAACACGCACGTCCATTGTGGTTTTGATTTGCAAAGGAGCTAGAAGGGAACATTCCATGAAGATTAGGCCAACTTGCCTCCCCGAGCATGGGTTTCCAAGTGGGGTCCCCAGACCGGCGTAATTCACACCAGCTGGAAATTGTTGGAAATGCAAATTCTTAGGCCCCACCCCAGATCTACTGAATCAGAACTATGAGTGGGGGCCCAGCAATCTGTGTTTCAACACATAGCTTGTGTCTGAGAACCACTGCTCTCAGCAAGAAGACGTGAGTGTTCCCCTGTGTGCATGTATGAAACCAGTTCGCCGCAACTTGGTAGTTACTTACGCAAAAATGTCTAGGGAGTCCAAATTGGGTGGCCAATTGCCTTATAAAAGTTTACAAAGTGAAGAATCTGTGCTGTTTCCCTTATGAGGTGGAAACGCAGTCGCTAACTGGGAGTATGAATCAGAGGAGGGACGGAGAAATGTCTCATCGGTGAGCTGACACGTGACCCAGAGGCTGCAGGAGCCAGCATGCTATTCCCAATCCACTAGGAGAACAGAGATGTTCCTCTATCAGGCAGCTCCTGAGCTACCGCCAGTGTGTTCTGTCCCGTGGCTAGAAGAGAGCAGTCTACCTCTGGATTTATGTGCATGGCTGTAACACAAGCGTTCTCTTGAGAGTGCTAAAGCAGATGTGTCTTTGGTTCTTTCCGTGAATTCAGATATGTTGTCATACTTGGCTTTCCCAGGTAAAGGAGAGTGTGTTGCTCATCAGCACTTAATAAATATTTATTTGTTGGTTGACCGATTCATTATCCTTTATGTCAAGTCAGAAGGCTGCTCCTAGCACCCCGCACATACGCGTACAGCAGGCGCCTCACTCTGCAATAGTGTGTGTCATCTACACAATCCCTGCAGAAAACTCCCCGAAAAACACATTTAAACATGCTGTGCTGTGAAAGTGTAAATTGAGTGAACATTTTCATCTTTAACTCCGTATTGCCCCACATCGGAAGAAAGTTGGTGGCATCGTTAGCATTGTGTTGCAGACAGAGAAGTCAGAACGGTGACATGTGGGGTCGTGTTCTGTTGCAGAGCAATGGGAACCTCCCAGTTATGTCCCCTCTGTGTCCCCCCAGTAGCTCCCCACTGTCCAGTTAATACAGACTTTCCAGTTTGGAAAAGAAATCTCGCCACAATTTGGCATTGCCCTGCCCACACTAAACTACAGTCGGCGTGAAATACAAAACACCACTCACTAAGCCCTTCCCATGTGCCGGGCTCTTTACCAAGAGCTTCGCACACATCATCTCATTTAATCCTCATAATAGCTTCTATGAGGGGAACACACTATTGCCATCTGCTTTGTAGTGAGGAAACTGAGACACAGAGACTCTAAGTGCCTTGTCCCAAGGCCCCAGGTTCCCAGGCACCAGCCTGCCTCACACCTCTGCACCTTGGTGCACACTGCTCCTCTGCCCGGGTACCCCTGTCCTGTGCCCGGCTGACACTGACCCCTCTTCCAAAGCTCACTAATCATCATCTTCATGAAACCCTTCCTGGCCACTGCTCCCCAAGTGGAAATGGACCCATCAGGGTCCTCACTGTACCCCAGTCCAGAACTCTATTATTTTGTACTACTCTATTGTACTCTTTTTTGTCTCACCTGATAAACTGTGAGCCCCTTCGAGACAGCAGCTAGAGTTTAAGCTCTTTATAACCCAGAGCCTTGCATGGTGCCTGGCCCAGATCAGGAAGTTCTTAGCAGATGCCTAAGGAGGGAAGACATGGGTTTCTGACCTGGGTGTTTATGCACTGGACTAGTTTGGGGGGTGGCCAGGAGTCTGGGAGAGCCACTGGCCACGGCCCTGTCCAGTTCACATCCCCTGGGCGACTTCGTTTTAGACGGAGGTTTCTAAGTCCAAACAAGGTGAACCGTACACAATGCTCCAATTAGGGGACAGCAGCTCAGGATCTTAGGAAACACAAAAGGACAGTTTGTGGGTTCACCTGAAGGCAAGATAAAACAGGCCTATGTAAGCCGGAGCCCAGATCCAAAGCTCGGTGATGGGAGCGACTTGCAGGGACAGCGCCCGGTGGGGTGGAGGAGGGGATCTGTTCTGCAGAGCCGTGAGGCGGCCCCCATCTGCTTTCTGATGCCACGTGCAGCGCGAGGGCCTGAGCAAAGTTACCCTCTGTAGCTCGGCACGCTGCAGCTGCAAACCGTCCGTCCCAGCGCATGATAAATGCTTCTGACATTTCCTTCAGACGCAGCCTGCTAGGAAGGCTTTTAAATTCTCAAATGCAGGCGTCTGCCGTATTGATCAGATGCCGCCCATTAAAGGTTTCCAAGCCCCTCAGCCGCAGAGGGGGCGCCCCCCTCTCGGCCTCCTCCGGCCCCAGCCTTTCAGGCAGAGAGGATTATCGTAGCTGGAACGTGGGCATCTACCTTAATTTTTTTTTTTTTTTAACCAATGTACACCAGAGTACACTGGAATTAGGTAAATATCACATTTACTTGGTACACCCCTCCCTAACCTCCATCTGATCCTACACACACATTGTAAGAACACAATAAAGAGAAAACGTCCTCCTCATGATCCTCTATATTTGAACTTACCATTCCGCTTTGAACTTGTCCCCTGCTGCCAGCAAGGGTGGCTTCTGCCAAGGTGGAGGGGCAGGGGAGGGAGCCAGCGGGGTGAGCAGTGGCTTGCCTGCAGCGGGGACAGGGACGGCAGGAGCAGCTCGTCAGCGTGTGTCCTTCCCTCTCCTCCTGCCGGGCCTCACTGAGCCCCTCTTCTTATTGGCCTGTCCTGCACCTCCCCCAGGCTGTCCCCTCCACTCCGGTCCCTTCCAACAAGATGGCAGCCGTAAGCTTGGGGCTCATTGGCGCTGAGAATTGAAGTTGCCTTGGTTCCAAGCCTAAAACTTGAAAATAAAGGAACTCTTAAGTGGAAATGCCACCGTCTCTCTTTTGTTTTATGCATAAGCCCAACTGTGTCTCCATTCTCTGGGCTTCTCTCCTGTGTCTCTCCCTCCCAGCCCTGGCGTAGGGCATCAGTGTGTGTTCAGCATACGCGGAGTGGAAGTGAGCAGACGCCCTCCTGAGGGATGGGGGGTGTTTGGAGGAAGTCGTGGAGAAAGATTTGGGGTAACTATGGCTAGTTACTGAACTTTCTTACTCTTCCTTATTTGTTTGAGAATGAAAATCCCTAAGACTTACCAAAGGTCCAGGGATTTGAGACTTAAATACTAGCATCATTTCTTTGTTCCTCCTCCTTACTCCCTTTTCTCCCCTCTTTTAGTGTGAGGAAGTCAGGAAGGCGTAGAGTTCAGCATACTGATCTGTTGAGTATGTGTCAGGCTTCAGTGAAAGCTAAACTTACCTAACATCCTGAATTTTAGGTGAGACCATTCCAGATTTTAACGTCTTGACCCACAAGATCCCTCCGATAGTCTTTCTTACTAGGATGATTCCCTGGATTTCTTTTTTTTTTTTTTTTTTCCTTCCCCACCTTCCTGGAACTAGGGCCGCAGAGTTCCAGGCTGGAGAAACAGCCCACTCTTGCAGTGTGCCTGCCCCAGGGTTTTCCACGAAGGGATGCCCAACCCTGCACAGAACCAACCTCCCCAGCTGGTCCTGCAAAGGACACCTTTTCTACTACCAGGCTGCAGTCGTGTAGGCTGGAAAGGCCTTAAGGATGAACTGGATGGGTTCGGTACTGGGTGACCTGCCATCTGTCCCCAGGCAGCACTGAGAACACCGGCTACTGCTGTCACCCCCAAGTTCTGTGCAGGTCTCGTATGTGCTACTACCAGAAACAAAATGGTCACCTCCTGGGAGCTGTACACACTTAAGAGAACTTGGGAGGCAGCTTAGACAGTGTCCCTAAGACACAGTTTTATAGAGAAAATGGCCTTCAGGGATGAATGCCAGAGAGATACACAGTATGCCTAATTATTAAGTGATCCACAGACATTGTCTTTTTGTTTTAGATAACTAGGTGGTTCATTGTGGTGCTTTGATAAGTTCCACGGTGGATCTGGTAGCTAGTATTTCTAGATAGACAACTAATTTGGGTCACTTGGCTTATTTTCAGAGTTCTGGGTTTTATTTTTCTAGGTTAAAGGCCAGAAGCAGTAGGACATCGAATATTCCTAGAACTAGGGAGAACGTGGCAATGAGGTACAGAGGACGCTAAATCAAGTGTCACGTTAGCAAGCTGGAGTTTTCATATTTACAAGGAAGTGGGCTACAGAAAAGAAAAACAGCTTTGTCTGGGTCCTGTTGTTTCCTAAGCGGAACAGCATCTCTTTGGTGACAGACGAATCTGTGTCAACAGACGCAACATTTCTTGAGTGTTCGCTATTTAACGACAGATCTATTATTTAGTTCCTCACTTGTAACACATGAGTGAGCTTTGGTGGTAAATGGGCCCATTATTAACAGTAAGTGCCAAAATCCAAACTGAGTACATCTGAAAGAATTCCGATTGAGTGCCCACTGCCACTGTCTCAAAAATTCCTTCCACGCTTTTTAATCTTTCAAATGGGTATTTCTCCATTCTACCCTTGATAGTTTTCCTACCCAGTATCCAGAAAAATCTCCAGTTGTCACTCACCCATTATTTAGTGAGTATCAGGGAAAAGAGAGAGTGGGTGGGTGCTGGAAGACATGAGCATAGCTGCATCTATAAACACTGGGCGACCTTGGCCGAGCTGGGTCTGCCTCCGCGCTGTGGGCAGGAGACGATTCAGAATCCCGTGCCTGAGTATCCTGAACACCTAGGTCACACGTAGATGAAGGGAGACCCGGGAAGGCAGTGGACATTGTTAGGTTCCTGGGGAAAAGGGGCTCTTGTGGCGACGTCATGGATGGGGGTTGATTGTGACAGCCATTATTATTTACTGAGGACCGACTTTGTGCCAAGTGCTTAGTACGATTATTTGCTTAATAATCATGTAAATTCTTCAAGACAAGGGTTAGTATCTTCACTTGACTGATGAGGAAACTGTGTTAAAATAGTATATTCCTGGTCACACAGATACCAAGAGCCAGGATCTGTTTGACTTCAAAGTTCGCGCTCTTTCCAGTAGACTCAGTAGCCTCAATAACAGTATTAAGAGGCCAGGTGCAGTGGCTCACAGCACTTTGGGAGGCCAAGGCAGGAGGATCACTTGAGGCCAGGAGTTTGAGACCAGCTGGGCCAACATAGCAAGACCCCGTCTCTACAAAAATTTTTTTTTAAAAAATTAGGTGGGCGTGGCAGTGCATGCCTGTAGTCCCAGCTACTTGGGAGGCTGAGGCAGGAGGATCACTTGAGCCCAGAGTTCGAAGTTGCAGTGAATGTATGATTGTGCTACTGTATTCCACCCTGGGCTAGAGAGCGAGACCTTGTCTCAAAAAAAAAAAAAAAAATAGTAATAAGGTAATAATGGCTAATAATTATCGAGCACTTGCTAGGTAGCAGGCACCGTTGCTGCAAGGAATGTTAGAGGCATTTGCTCTTTTAATGACGACAGTTACCAGCTAGGCCAGTACTGTCGTCATGACCAGTAGATGACTGTGGCACAGAAGAGGTTAAATCACTTGTCCATGAACACACAGCAGTGAGCGGTACAGCCAGAACCCAAAGCCAGCAGCCTGTCTCTGGAGCCCGTGCCCCCAAGCTCCGGGCTAGATGCCACGTAAGTCACAGGACACTCTGACAGTGAGTGTCACCGACATTGGAGTGGGTCATTGAGGGATGGCTCAGAAATCCCATACCCTGCTTCACCGCAGACCCGAGGATGCCTGTCTTCGCTTGTGTCTTGGTACCATTTACAATCAGTTCCCTGATACAGTGAGCTCAGGCTGGGGCCTCTTGCAAACACACGGCTGTCAGAGTTCCAATCCTCCTTGACAGACCGGCCCCTGAAACACGTCTGTCTCCATCCTCACGGCCCGGCCGGCCGGCACTGGCCCCCGCCTGCTAATTGGTGTGGGGGACCCGGCTCCCCATGGCTGCTCAGCCATTAGCGGTGCCTCACGGGAAGGGCTTTCTTCCTTGGCTTCAGCTCCCTCCCTCCAGCGCTGCTGTCCCTTGCTGGGCCTGCCTGGTGACAGACGCGTGCTGATGAAGAGCTTCGGGGAATTCCACCCCCACTGCCCCCCAAGCGCTCCTGATTGAGCACATCTCATTACGGGCTCCACTTTCTGGTCTTGCACATGCTTCCTCACCCTCAGCTGCATTGTGCCACCACTTGTCACCTTCCCCAGCCTGGTGTTTAATAATGTAAATCTTCCCCCTTTGATGGCATTGCTGCTCATTATTTGCTGTCTGGCACCACGCAGGCTCACCTGCTGGCACCTCTGAGAAGCCAGTCTCCCGCCCATGGTGCAGGGACAGACTCCTCCTCTGCCCCGGTCTCCCCGAAGGCGGCTCGGCCCTGGCTGCGACCCAAGATGCTCACGGAGGGAAGAGGGGTCAGGGGTCAGGGCAATGGGCTTTGAGCAAGTCACTTAAGTACCCTGAACCTCAATCTCCTTAGTCTCCAAGTAAGGAGGTGGGTAGCAATAATTATAATATTTCCTTAACAAAGTTGTTGTAGGGGAACCAAATGGAAGTAAGAAACATCTTTGTAAAGCGTAAGATTTGTGAAACTTGTAAAGAACTATGTCAGCAATGCTGATGGCTGATGGATCGATTTTGGTCAACCCGGAGCAGATACTGTCCAAAAACAGGTCCCCAAATAGGCTGAGGACACCTCGGCCTCCTAGTCTGTGCCCCCAGCCGCCAGACTCAGCACAGGATCACGAGGCTTTGGACTTTGTCCAGGTGAATGTAGCCCCGTGATCTTTGAATACGCCATGAAGGATTATTATTGTGTTTTTATGCAAAGAAATCCGATTCAGTTTTGTTCTGTAACAACTGAACTGTGCTTAGAACCTCTATAGCGTCTCAGATGCAGCTCTGTGATTCCGTCCTGGTAACTGTAGTTTAACGGAACAATGACTTCATAAGGTATGTGTAAAAGCTCCCTCTAAATTTAGGGATTACAACCTTCCTATTGTCCCCTGTATTTCCTAGCACTGGAGTTATTTGAGACCTCTAAGATCATTACTATCCGGAATATGATTCCTTTGGTCTCCAAAAAAAAAAAAAAAACCCACAAACTTCTGGAACCTTTCAGTGACATGAAATCATAAAGATCTTCCTTCAGAAAAAGTAATTTTAGATCATTTATAGTAGATCTTACCAGAAAAGTATTTAAAGTTTCTATTCTTATGAAACTTGATTTTAATTTACTTTGACATCGTTGCCTGTCTCTCTCCTACCTGGTTAAGCAGGTGCACGGGGTCAATAAAAAGGGGAAAGGAAAGTCCCATTTATGGAGTTCGCTGTGCCAGTGTCGGGTTAGCAGTATGATCTTGCACTATAGTATTTAAAGAGGAAAGGGCTCTTTGAATAATGGCTGGAAAAGTGCACCCTTAATTCCTCACAGTGTGTTTTCAGCGATTGGCACTCCATCAAAATCTTTTCTGATACACTTGTCAGAACGTCACGGCATAGAAGGAGAGGGAAGGCGGCTGGAATTCTTGGTAGATCAGGAAAGCGAGCATTGAGAATACACGTTGAGAAGCGCACGCTGTTTAGGTTTCCTGTCTCCAATCATCTCACCTAGCATGGCTGGGAATTTCCCCGTAGTGACTGATGTACCGGAGCAGACAGTGTGAGCGCATCTATCACCCAGTCTGAACAAGACAGAAAGCAAAGGAATAAACTGTGGCAAATACCACATTTATCTTTCAGATGCTCGGATCAAAGTTTGCATAGATGACTCACGCTTACTAAAAGTGCAAGCAGGCCATAGATTCTTTAATTTCGGGGGGGATCATTTGTTCTTTGTCTCTCTTGTCTCTGTGTTCATTAAAGACGTTTTTGCTTTAATTTGTAATAGTAAGCTTAGGAGAAAGGCTTCTGAGGTCATGAATTTGATGTAGGAAGTCAATCTCATACCAGTTGATTTGAGGAAAATGAACTTTTTATGCCTTCCTTCCTTGTTTGAGATAGTGATACTTTAGGTCTGGATGCTGTTTCCAGTCTGTTCTTATCTCTGGTTCTTTGCAAATGTCCTTCAAGGGAGGCAGCACAACAGGCCCATTTTGGGGACAAAGAAACTGAGGCCCGTACTGTAGGTCACACGGCCATTCAGTGCTGGTGACGTCTGGGTTAGAGCTCCGTTCCTGCCTCGCTGCAGTGTCCACACCCTGTACCTGCAGAAGGGGACGCCCGATCGTCCCTCTTGTTATCCCTCCGAGTTTTTCCCTTGACGGCTGAATCCAAACCATGTGGAAACCAGGAGGGGCTTCCTGGTCTATACCAAGGACAACACCCGGGGCTGTCCTGGGACGTGGCCTGGCACCTTCAACTCAGTCTCTTGCCCGCACGTGGGCTCGCTCTCCTCTGAGGCTGAGAGGAGGCTCAACGTCTCTGTGTCACACACTCGCCCCGAGGAATCCCAGCATCACTGTCGCTGTCACTGCCACTGGCCTTGCCGGGGGGAGGGGGGAGCCGGATCCCGCGCTGGAGTGAGCTGCTACTTGGCTCCACTCTGGGCTGTGCCGTCTGTCCCATTTGATGACCCTTTGGTTTTAGAATCGCTTCTGACAATCTTACTCTTTCTACTTTTCCCAGCATTCTTCACGGTGAGGTGTTGTGATCACCCCAATCTTTTCTGCCTTGGAGGACAATTTCCAGACATATTTTAGGAGCTTGAGAACAGAGGTGGAGGGCGTAAAGAGAGTTCTCACGCTGCCGAGACCGAGGCAAAGGTGATGCCGAATGGCATTGCTGGTCAGGCTGATCCGTCTGCACCTTGACCGGTTTCTACCGGTCTGATTGTTAAAAATCTGTGAGCTCAGACATCAAGGTGAAGGGAGTTAAAATAGAGAGACGTAAAGGAACCAGGAGATGTTAGTGGTTAATTTAATTCTGTGGCCTATAACTTTGTAGAGGAAAAAAACTATTATCACCTGCACACACTTACTGAGCATTTACTGTGGCCGAGACTCAGATCAGCGAACAGTCCATCGTTTCTGTGTCTGCAAAGGGCCTTCATTGTGGGCACCCACAAAAAGAATCTAAACAGAGCTCGTGCATGAGCATGAACGATGGAGTTGTCTCTTTCTGCCTCCACCCCATCGTCATCCGTGGTCTTTCTCTGATTGCTGATGGTCCTTCACACGGTCAAAGTTGCCCAAAGCCCTCCTGAGCCCCCTAGTCTGGAGAAAACCTTGCGCTGGACGACTTCTGGGAGGAGGCACAGGCAGCGATGAGCCTGGTGGGTCTGCCCACGTGGCCGTGCTCTGCCACTCGGGGCACACAGGGGTCTCTGCGTGCTGTGACCCTGTGTAGCCGGGAGCAATGACCGGCTGCCCCTCATTGGCCCCGAATCAGGCGGGGTGGCAGCCTGCAGTCACCTCCGCGTTGACAGAGCACTTGCGCAGTTCGGGGACCGAGGCTCTGCCTCTCCTGGAGAGTGTCCCAAGATTCCTTTCTCCTCCTGTCCCATACTGCCACCTAGAAGGAGGCGCTGAAATGATTAATGAGCAGGACGTAAAGACAATGCTGCCCAAAGCAACAGCTGTCTCGCACCACCCACTGAATAATTAGAGTCAAAGTGAGGTGTCGGCCAGTGGGGACTTGGGTGCAGGAGACACGAGTCTCCTCTCGCTTGAATCGGGGTGTCAGGCCTTGCTTGCCCCCACTCGGGCTATTCCTTTAGCTTCCAGGATCCCATTTCCCCCAGGTCTGCTCTTGGAGTGAAATAGTGACTGTCCCCTTGACCCTGGGAGCCGGGGAGAAGGCTGTGCGTGTTAACAACTGCCCAGACCCTCTGTGCAGAGCGGCAGGGCCAGGCGGGGCTGAAGTGGGTGTTGCCAAGAACCTAACAGTGTCAGTGACAAAAGCAAGAGCTCCTGGCAAGAAGTCTGAGGGACTTTCTTCATCACAAGTGGCATCTCCTGAGCACTTTAATGACAGCAGATTAAGTTGGCTGTGGGATGCAGGACTAAGGGAATAGTGACACAAAGGAGGTGAAGCAGAAAAACCCAATCTCCTCCTTTTAAGGGGAAAAAAAACACATTTATTTAAATGAATTGCAAAGAAAAGAGTGGAGTGTGGCATTTCCCCCAGCCCAGAGTTCAGTGGGTTTTTAAAGAACTGTGTCTCTCTTTGGCCAGACCAGCAGCTAAGATCTTCCTCCTGTCTGCAGAAAACGAACCGCAGGCTTGGACTTCATTAAGATGCAGGAGCATTCCTCCTGGACAAATGGCTCACTCGGTCAGCCCCTTCCTTCCTGCTTCTCCTTGCAGGCCCTTGCCTGGCTTAGCTTATATTTTACATTCAGCACCTCGAGGTCCCCAGAAATTGCATGCAAAATTGTGAAATGGAAAATCATAGGGCCATGGCTCCATCAGTTGTGCCTGGCATTGCAGCATCCTTGACTTGCAATGCTCAGGGCCTGGGCTAGGAGATTCGCTTACAGAAAGCCCGGAGGCCCCAAACACCTACCAAAGGTTGCGCTTTGAATACACGCTCTTAGCGCACCTCCTGGGTAACTGGGGCAAATCTATAGACATGAATAGAACTGAAGTCAGACTATAGGAAGTCGCAGTGAACAGGAAAATCGCCAGAATGGAATGCAGGTAAAAGTAGGGGTTGTCTTAGAGGCAGTGGCTGTGGGAGTTGACGGTGTTTTGCTAAGAGGAGCCCAGCGCTTAGTAACTAGCCGTGTCTATAGTGATCTCCCGTGGTAACCTGTGTGTGAGTCATGGTAGCCAGAGTCCACGGCAAGGAGGTCTGAAACCTTAGCATTCACACCGTGTTTGGAAAATGATAAGATATCACGATCCGGAGGGAGGCAAGGAAAGGGAGGAGGCGGGAAGAGAAACAGGAATCCACCGCCCACTGTGTGCTCAGTGACACGCTCGGCCTGTCACACGCCGGTTCGTTGCATTCTCCCAACAGCTCATAAGAGAAGCATTGTGATTCCTGATACGCAGGTGGGGAAACTGAGGCTCTGCGAAGTTTGACTATTTGTGGGAGGCAGCAGTTGGCGTGATGGAAGAAGTATGGACTTTGGGGGTGGGCTCGGAGGGCAGCCTTACCACCCACGGGTTCAGTGAGCCGGGCCATGCTGGGTAACATCTGCTTTCTCATCTGTAAACTCGGGACGAGTGTGCCGCCCACTGGATTGTTGGGAGGATCAAATGAGATAACGTCAATAATAGCACAGTCCTGGCGCACAATAAACCCTCTGAAAATGGCAGGTATCCTTCTGTGATCTCACAGTCGGAGAACCAAGATCTGAACTCCCAGAGGTCGGCGTCCCCCCTCCCTCGGGCCCCTTCCACCATGACACCTCCAGATCCACACCTGAGTGCTATTCTGAAGTTAAGAGGACAAGCACAGCCGGGGCACGGTGCCCTCGGAATTCTTTACGTTTCAGCGGCGTAAGCTGCAGGTCAGTCCCGATGCCAGGAGGATGGCCTCACTCCGTCCTGCACAGCATATATTAATCTCCGAACATTTCTGTATGTTTGAAATACTTCATTTAAAAATGGACAATCTCCCTCCAAAAACTGCATGATGGAGATTTCACCAGACCTGAATGATTAAACAAAGAGGGCAAGACACAGAGAGGAGTTTAAAAATAACCTTGGTGCACACCTTCAAAACTTGCCACGTTACATTACTAAAATTACCCGTCTCTGTGTCTGTCTGCCCTGCCACGCTATGCATTACGTCTTTGCATTCCCCATGCCTAGCATAGTGCCTGGCACATGGTAGGTGCTCAGAAAACGTGCCCATCATAAGTTGGACTGAACTACCGACATAATAGCAAAGATCCGGTAAGAGCAAATGCTGTTTTCCTATGACTGTAGCTTCTAGACCTGTGTGTGGCTTCAGCTTGATCCCAGCTCACCTTAGGACCCCGAGGCAGGCGGTCCAATTCCATGAGCAGCACTGAGTGGGGCCGAGCACTTGAGATGCTTGTGATCAATTACTCAGAGGGTGGGTGAAAGGGCACTGCCTCCCGTTTCCTACCGAGATGGACCTTCATGCCCTGAAATGACAACTTCTCTGCACTCACTTAATGGGATCCCAAATAACACGGTGCAAACCAATCTTTCATCACTGTTGCCCCTTGGAACACGTTTCAAATGCTGGCCATTAAAAACAGGCCATTTCACGGGCCTTTAATGATGACACTAATAACTGTGGATTTTTGTCTCCTAGAGTCCTGATGAGCCAGGCCAAGGAGTAAATTACGGAGCTAACTTTTATGTGCGCGGTTTATTGATCTGTGAGCTTCAAGGGAACTACGCCAGCCAGCCCCTATAGCTCGGCGGTCCAGATTACCTTTTCATCTATGTAATTGGGCCACCAGGGCACAGTTAATTTTCAATTTATATTAATAGGAAGACAAAGAACATGATGTGCCACCTCTGTATCAAAGTAATGGACGTATCAAAATATTCTACCTGGTAATTATAAGTAAATCGGCTTTCCCGTGACCCAGAGAGGATTGTGTTGCCGATTCACTGTGCCCGTCAGCGTAATTCATCACGAGGAAGTTCAGTGCCACCGTGTGTAAAGGTGCTTCCCTGTACAGCATCCAGCTGTCTTCATCTGTGCTGTTGCCCGTCTTTGTTTCTTGCCAGGTGAAAGTCATGCTTCGCATCTGTTCCACTCTGGCTCGGGATACCTCGGAATCCAGCTCCTTCCTCAAGGTGGACCCGCGGAAGAAGCAAATCACCTTGTACGATCCCCTGACTTGCGGAGGCCAAAACGCTTTCCAGAAGAGAGGCAACCAGGTTCCCCCGAAGATGTTTGCCTTTGATGCGGTTTTTCCGCAAGACGCCTCTCAGGTGGGTATAAGTGCGGCTCAGGCTCGGTTGGCGGTGATCAAAGAAGCATTGACTCATTCGCTAGGACCCGTGATCAGGGAGGGTGTCTCTCGGGGCATTCTGATGGACCAATTCCTTCATCTGCACAACTTTTAGAAGTCACTTTGAGGCCCATTGAGTAGTTCAGTGCTTTTGAATGACCGGTGTCGTGCGTTGGGCCGTTGGGCCAGTGCCGGGATTTTGACAAAACACATCCTTGGGGAGAGGAAGAGCGAGCCGGCCAGTAGTGAGTGCCGGAACATAGCAAGTGCTCAATAAATGTTACGTTTACCATGACATCGTCAGGCTATGCCACACCACCCTGAACGCGCCCGATCTCGTCTGATCTCGGAAGCTAAGCAGGGTCGGGCCTGGTTAGTACTTGGATGGGCGACCGTTACATCATTGTCAATGTCTGTATCGTGCCACCAGCCACGGTCAGCTCAGCCCCCACAGGCTACAAAGGTCAAAACCCAGAAAGCGTTCAGAGTAGGCCTCTGCTCTGAGGTCCTTGTCATTAGGCTGTGAAACAGCAGCCACCACGGTGACCCCAGGCAGTTAGAAAATTTGTTTTTTCTCAGTTTCTGAGGATATCAGCTTCCTGAAGCTAAGCAATGGTTGTTAACAGTCCGGGTTCCCTGTGGCCTGAATGAGCATCCTTATTTCCCCTAAGTGGCCTTGGTAGTCACTAGCTGCCGACTGCTGGGACAAACCTCCGCTGGGTGGTCTGGCTGGTGGGGTTGGAAGTCGGGGGATCGATCAGAGGCTTCCTGCCCGCGGGGTCTGTGCTCAGGAAGCTGCGTGCGTCTCCACGTCCAAGGGGAAAGCAGCAAGGGGCCTCCCGGAGCCACGGTCAGCTCCTAACAAGCACCAGATGGGCAAGTTGCTGACTGCTCTGTTCTCGGTGGATAGACAGGACCTCTGCAAGGGGACGCCTGCCCACCTGTGCCCTCCAACACCAGCCCCGTGCTCCTCTATTTCCTCTGTGCAGGAGATTCAGTGATGGCGGTTTGGTCCGCGTACAACCAACATTCTTCCTGGTGACTCAGGAATCTAATGGTTTATTTGACGTATGGCTCAGGGTGGGCTCACAGCCTCCCGACTCCCGTCTCGCTTACGTTCAGAGACGGCCTAGCTCATCAGGCAGCGACTTCTCCCCACTCTGCAGTGGCACTTCGGGCCAGTTCATCACGATTCAGCTGCCTCAGTCTAGGGTTTAGCGCCAGGGTCTCGCTGCCTTGGTCCCCGGGGGTGTGGAAGATCCTGCGGTTCCCCACAGCCAGCCCTGCCCCGCTGCCCCCTTGGCCAAGGAGGAGCCCCCAGCAGAGTTGCTGAGGCAACTGCCTTGGAGCAATGGATGGTTGTTGGGAGCGTGGTTTTTTAATTTCAGTTTGGGGAGAGAAAATTGATTTCTAAATACTCAGGGTCGTTGTACTACTGAAACCTGGAGCTGAATGGCTACATTCACTGCCTGGGCTGCTGGGTTTTAGGTTCCCTCTGGGACGCACGTTGCTCTGCCTACTGCAGGGCCCCCGTGTGTGCATGGCCTCGAGATGCTTCTGCGAGCCCTGGCTCCGGCCCTGAGGCAGAAACGAAGGCAACGGGACACAGGGCATGGTTTTGTCCTCCTGCTGCCGTGAAGAGGCTCGGGTACCAACCAGAGAGAGGCTTCCCAGAGTTCCAAGTTGGGCCACAAAATTTATGGAGTTGCGGTTGCTTGCAGAGCACTGTAGTATTGGGGGTTAATGGGGAAATACAGAAAGTCATCCAGAGCCTGGTCCCTGGCTAAGGATTTATTAATAATAGTCCAGTTGGAGATGAGATACACACAACAGGCTGAAGAACACCGCAATCACATCCTGGCAAGTGGCGGTTGATATTGTGTATGTTGAACGTGTCCATAGACAAAGAAAGAAAAGGCTGGTTTTTGGAAAGAGGAGGACATGGATTGGAAAAGAAGAAAGAGATTGGGAGAGAAAGCAGACACACATCACAAAGTTCCCACTTACGTTAGAGCTACTGTGTTTCCCAAGGTGTCTCTCCTGAAATGGGACATCACCTCTTCCCCGCTCATAGCCTGGCCCCTTTCATAAGCTGTGGTGTGCAAGGAAGGATCCAGTTAGCAAAGGGCGAATGGAGACTTTAATTGCCTTGTCCAGGAGGCTGGAATGGCAGATGGGGGAAGGGCGTGACGACATCCATGAGGACCCTCTGTCCCCATTCCAGCCTGCTCCTGCCTGGTCCACAGATGGAGCGGCTCACTCGTACCACAGATCAGCAGAAGGGTGGTTTGCAATTAACACGTGTAATGCTCACGCTTGCAAAGTGTGGAAGGTACCCAAGGACTCTGGGCCCCTTCAGGCCTCTGGCAAGGGCTGGCCCGTCTGGGACTGCGGTGACATTGGGACCCTACGCCCCAGGAAGGTGGGCTCAATTTTATGTCACTAACAGTGCCTTGGCCGTATGGTCCATTCACAGCTCGTGTCTCCTTTTGTGTCTGACAGGCTGAAGTGTGTGCTGGAACCGTGGCAGAGGTGATCCAGTCCGTGGTCAACGGGGCCGACGGCTGCGTGTTCTGTTTCGGCCACGCCAAGCTGGGTTAGTGGGAGCTTTACTTTCCGTGCTACTCATTGGGTTCCCGGGTGCCCCAGGCGTTCTTCTGTATCAGTCCGGGGTCTGCAGGTGAAAGGAAGGGTTTTCTCTTAGGTGCTGAAGGAGCATTTGTGCGTTTGAAATGCAGGTGTCCGTCCTAAGTGGACACCATTCATGCAGGAAAGCTTCGAGTCCAGGAGGTGGACCGAGGACAGTGGCAGGGCTGTTCGCACTGGGTCCGGGTCGGAGAGGCAAGCGGGAAAATGTACGTTTCTGGAGCAGGGGCTGCTAGGGAAGCAGATAGGGCTCCCAGCACCCGCCTCCACCCGCAAGGTGATCGGAGCTGATGGGGAAGCTAGAGGGCAATGTGGCCGCCGCCCTTGCTGCCCAGCACACGGTATCCGCACGCCATCGGGACACTCCCGGGCACGAGCATCTAGAGAAGGAGACAGCGCCCCCCCAACACACACACAGGGGTTTCAATTAAATCCCCTCACTGTCCCATCTTCACCCTGACCTGTGGCCATCTGCTCACCAGGCCTTGCCTTGCACGCTTGATGCATGAGTGGTTTGGAGAGCTGTGACAAGTGTCCATGACAGAGGCCCTGCAGAGGGCGTGGAGGCCAGTGCTCGGCCAGGACAGAAAGCCCGTCCGTCACCTCTCTCTGCCCCTCTGTCCCAGCCAGCTCTTCCTCTTCCCCGGATCTCCATCAAAGCAATGATCTGGGCTTTAATGACATTTGCTCAGGCTATAAAAATATACACAGCATTTAACTTGAGGAAGGAGATAAAGTGCGAGTATGTGGATTTAATCGGCGGGGTGGCTATAAAAAGAATCATAATGATGAAAAGTTCTTGCTTTCCGCACACTGCATGTGTAAAACCATGCAGAAACCGGATAGCTTGTGGCATTTGGGACCCTGCTCAAGGGACACTGGGATTTGATCGTGTCATTTGCCTTCTTTATGGTAGCCATTGAACCAGTAGAATAGGAAATGCCTTTTTCTGTTCTTGTCAAATGTGTACTATTTCTCTGACCCTTTCATTCCTTTTCTTCCCTTTTCCCCACTTCCCGGTGCCTTCTGCAGCCTTGGCATCTGTGTTTAAGACTGTAGAATGGTGCCTGGATGCTCAAACTGCTTGTTCTTTCTGCCCCGGCTCTCCCAGGAAAATCCTACACCATGATCGGGAAGGACGACTCCATGCAGAACCTCGGCATCATCCCCTGCGCCATCTCTTGGCTCTTCAAGCTCATAAACGAACGGAAGGAAAAGACCGGCGCCCGTTTCTCTGTCCGGATCTCGGCCGTGGAGGTGTGGGGGAAGGAGGAGAACCTGCGGGACCTGCTGTCAGAGGTGGCCACGGGCAGCCTGCAGGACGGCCAGTCCCCGGGCGTGTACCTGTGCGAGGACCCCATCTGTGGCACGCAGGTGACTGCTCCCGGAGCGTGGCTTGCCCCAAAGCGGCTCATCCTGGCCTCAGGGGCTGGGGCAGCCCAACCCCAGGAATCACCCTGGAAACAGGGAGGCTTCCGCCTGTTTACTTTAAAGTGGACTGGAACTTTATGGTCTGCAGCTGCGGGGCCATCTGCCCGCCCAACCTAAATATTTGTACCTTGCATCTAATTGACAATGCGCAGGACCACAATTGTAGCATTTGGGGGGGGAATTGAATTGACTTTCTTTACGTCCCTTTCAAAAAAAAAAAAAAAAAAAAAGAGTACAATCTTTCTTTTGTTTAACAACAAACCGAAATATTTACTGCTCTGCACAAATAGCTACAGCCATTCCCGGGGCTGTTTATGGCTCTATAAACTGTGTTTCTGGCACTGGTTTACAGTCGGATTAGCGGTGCTGTAGGAAACGGTAATAACCGCTTTCTAATCAGAGCCGTGATATAATTGCTAGAACTATGGAAGCCAAGAGAAGCTCCCGTTGCCTTTTCAGGATGTTTTGCCTGAGTGTCTCCCCCTTGCTGTCTGACGGTAGATGACTCGGGAGCCCCCGATTCGTATCCAGAACAATCCGCTCTTCCAGGCTCTAGCAGGAGGCTTTATTTTCCAGTTTTATCAGCTGCCTCCTCCTCTACATATGTGTTCCACGTGATCCCAACGGGGATTGTTTGCACAGGTGTGGACACCCCCAGTGGCCTGGTACACTCGCCTGCTCAAACCTCACCATGCTCTCCCCGTGCTTAAAGCATCTCAGATCCTTCCCTTTTCCTTATGAATCCTCTTTAGTCTGCGTCAGAGTCACCTGGGACACTTGTTAAAACACTCATCACTGGCTCCACCCCCAGCGTTTCTGATTCAGTGGGTCTGGGATGGACCTACTGCTGCAAAATGTGCTTTTCTGCCAATTTCCCATGTAATGCTGATGGCCGGTCCAGGGACCACACTTTGAGAACCACTGTTCTGAAGTGTAAGATGTGCTCGGACGGTAGCTACACAGCACCTGTGATGGAATCAGTAGGACCCTAGCCACTGCTCCTGGTCCCAGCGTTTCCTGGACACTCAGACATGCCACCTCCACTCACCTTGGTCACCCCATGGGCAAAGTTCCATCTGGGTGAAAGATCTGGTTCACTGAAGGCTGAGAAGAGGAAGAAACCAACATTCTCTTTAACACTTCCTGTTGAAAAATCTTTAAAATCCCTTGGTTTATTTTTCTATTGCAAGTATGAAACCATGAACACAATAGAAGCTCTCTTGAAGTTCAAGGACTTCAGTGGTCTCAGGTTCTGAATATTGGCTCTCGCAGTTCAAAATTAGAGTAGAAAATTGTCAGAATTTGTACCAGCCCTAAGGCATATACTGCAAATCAGTTCTTGGAATGAAACTCAGGCACAAGAGTTTCTTTTTCTCCCTCAAAAAAGAGTGCTGGTCAAATTTTGATAATATGATCGTTGTGATTCAGGTTTACTATAATTGCCAAGTGTTCTCGTAAGATTTAGACACATTACCCTCTGTGCTTTCTTTAGTTAATTAATAAGTCATGCCAGGAACATGAATTCAGGAACTAAAGGTAAAAATAGACATCTCTTAAATACAGATGAGACGTTCAAAATAGATAGCTCTTAAATACAGATGATACCGCTTAAATTGAGATGAGAATTCAGGAACTAAAGGTAAAAATAGATATCTCTTAAATACAGGGGAGACACAGGGCTGTTTCAGGGTGCCTTTTACACTTCTTGTTTATGCTAGTAAGTGTGGCCTAATATTGGCTCTAATTAAATAACTGAAAAATGAGGGGTCACGTGAAAGCTAATGAAGTTTTTTGCTGCTTTGGGACAGCAGTACTCTCAGGTCTGAAGTCACACTTTGCAGCCTGCCCGTCTCCAAACAGTCTAATCTTCGGGATCAAGATGTAGTCACGTCCCTCATCCCTCGTGTTGTCTTAGGTGAATGGACAGCCGGGGGTGGGCTGCTGTCCTCTGTCCTCTGCAGAGATAAGGCTGGGCCACCTGCCCCCACGGGTCACTCCCATGCCACCATTTGCTTTTCACACCTGCAACTCACAGATTCTCTGTAAGTTGTAAAATGTCTAAAAACAGGTAGTATCCAATTGAGTGTGCTCAATCTTAATCTTCAGAAGTGAATTAACTAAGCTGAGAATTGCACCTGCGTAGAGCGCCCGGTTCCAGAAGGACTTTCAGCCTTAGAGAAGCGTGTGGCTTTACCGTACAGAAGGGAGGGCCGGCTGAATGGAGCCGTAGCGCCCAGGCGTGGGTGACAGGCAGGCAGACGCCCCTCAGCCTGCAGCTTCGTTCAGCTCTCGGCTTCTGTCTTCCAGCTGCAGAACCAGAGCGAGCTGCGCGCCCCCACGGCGGAGAAGGCCGCCTTTTTCCTGGACGCAGCCATCGCCTCCCGCCGGAGCCACCAGCAGGACTGCGACGAGGACGCCCACCGCAGCTCACACATGTTCTTCACGCTGCACATCTACCAGTACCGGATGGAGAAGAGCGGGAAAGGGGGAAGTGAGTGGCCGCTGTCTCCCCTCGAGCCCCCTCCCCTCCTCCCCCAGCCAGAGACCCCTCCTCCCGGGTGACCGTGACCTTGACTCAGTGGAGTACGATGTGTAGGCCGCTGATTGGCAATGCAAGATGACAGTAGGGTCTGGGCTGAACTTTACTTTTGAACTGTCCAGGGGAAAAGGGTTTGTTTCAGTCGAGATAATGTACAAATGTGACTGCCGTGAGAAGGTGAAAGGACAAACTTAAACAAAAACAACTGCTTAATAGTATCTTTTTGTTCATAAACCCTAAATGTGGTTATCATGAAAGACCAACATTTACCCATCAAAGCACCCTGGAAGATGTTGTTAATCATTAGCGTGAGTCTGCTATAGGGGCCCAAAAGAAAGTCGTGTTTTTAAAGAATGTAGAAATGAGACTCTGAACGACTCTACCCGGGCCCTGGCTGCCTCCCCCAGGCTGTGCCCGTCAGGGCGGAGTCCCTGCGAACGCCCCGGCACGACACCTGCCCCGGGAGCTGCACCTTCGGGAACCGGCCCTGGGGTTGCACAGACCCCTCCGGGCTGTTTTACCAAAGTCAGCACGGTCCTTGGTGCAGGTCTCTGTCCTCCGTCCAGTAGTGTCTGCTCTACGCCCAGCCAAGCCCAGTGCCGGCCGCAGCTGAGTGTCTCGGGTGGAGTCTTGGTCTATCGGCCTCACTGGGTCCCTAAGGCAAGCTGTGGGCCACAGGGCCACGGGGCTGGCCAGGCAGTGGCTTCCATCGTCTCTCCGTGTCCACCTCGGTGGGGATCTCAAAACATGGGCAGCTGGACGCCAGTGGCCTCTGAATGATTGTCTCCAGGACGCTGGGTGCCAGAAAGACAGAGAACTCTGAGTTAGGAGACTAACCCTGGCCTGGAAATTGTAAAGCTAATGGACGAAAGCAGAGGCAATCAGCAAACCTATCCTAGGGGAATCCTGGAATTAAGACATCCCACTGGGACCTCTGGACGGGCTCCCCCATTTCTCCCTAAGTCTCCTTGTGGCCCCAAAGACTTGAAAACCAGGACTCCTGGAGATAGCTCTTGGGGGCCTCTTACCCCCAAGTGGAAGTTCCTCCCTTCCCCCCATCTCAGTGATCTTCTGACCTGTCTCCTGCCATTGTTCCTACTCCTTAGTTGCTGTTTGCATTCGGGTTTATCGAGGTATGATTTATAGTCAGTAAAACTTATGCTTTTTGTGTGTCTTTAGATGAGTTTTGGCAAATCTATGTGGTCATATAGCCACCCCCACTGTGAAGATAGAACAGTGCCATCACCATGCAAGGTCCCTCTTGCCCTCTGTCCCTACCTCATACCTCTCTCTGCCCACAGCCACTGATCAGATTGTTGTCTTTCTAGTTTTGCCTTTCTCCAGAATATCATACGCATGGAATCCTGTGGTCCTTATGTGGCCTTTCGTGTCTGGCTTCTTTCATTTAGTGCATTTGTGATTCCCCCACATTGCCGCCTGCTCCTTTAGTTTTGACGGGGCCGGGAAACCTGGCTCCTTCCCTCACCTCCAGGACTGAACGCAAATATCTGCACCTGGGGCTGGTGGTCCACTAACCAGCTAAGCCTTCATAGCTCTGCAAATCAGCCTTGCGCGACCGGCCACGGCCGCTGCCCAAGGACCCCAGAGATACTGGCTCTCACTGGCAGTACTTTGGGCGTCCCAGGGAGGTGTCCTCATTAGCAGGGGACCAGATCTCTCTGGACAGCCTGTGATGGTGAGAAAGGACTGGCCGGGGAAGAGCAGAATATGTTGAATGAGAATCTTTCAGGGGAGATTAATTCTCAATAAAGGGTTCACACCATGTAGTACGCTCCCATTTAGAGTAATGTTCTTAAAGAAGGAAACGGGGGATTAGGATAGGGATGAGAAGATCCAGACCTTTAGTTTAGAATCCACAACAGAATTTTATCCACATTCCTCCTAACCGTCTGAGAGCTGGCCTTGAATCCTGCCCTGTTGGTTTTTTTCTGGGTAATGTCTTAGCGGTGTGAATGTGAGAGTCTGAAAGATGTTTATTTTATTCTTTTAAGCAGCCATCAATAATAATAATAATAATAATCAGAGTCTGCAGTGGATTCTTGCACTTTCAGCAAAGGGTGACTCGCAAAGGATCTGAATCTTGAGCCAAATGGCACCGAGCAGAAAATCTCAGGAGAATGGGATAATGTCCTCCTCTTCCTAGGTTTCAAACCAAACTGAAAAGAACTCTGTTTTGGGGTTTACATTTTTTACTTTTTCCTGGTTCTGCTCTCAATTTGAAATCTGAACTTTGGGAGAAATCGTGAAAACCAGGAAACAGTTAATTAAATTGCTTCCAATGTAAGAACCTGAAATTGAGCTTCCAAAGAAGTTTAGGTTTGGATGTTTCCTAAACTCAATGATCCATCCCAAATCGGTACTTAATGAATCCTTGGCATGTATTAAATATTTAGCGTCAAACTCATCTTCTTCCTATTTTTAACTTGTGAAAGAGAATTGCTTTTAAATAATAAATTCAGGTTAAAGGAAAAGGCAAATACCATTAATGGCTTCCAACCTCTTAGAGGTTCTTTCTAATGTTTTAGTAGATGAGAACGGAGAAGGGGCAAAAGTCCAGGCTACTGGGCATCAGTCCTAAAAAGATCTGGGGGGGACACGTCTTGCCTCTTGAGAAGGGACCCAGGCCAGAATGCACACAGCCCCCCAGCCCACGGCCTGCTTGACTTCAGTGAATTTATAACTGTTTAAAATATAATGAGAAGATTTGGGGTGGTGTTTAAAATGGAAATTTTATTTGCTTATATATAATAATCTCTATGGACTTGGCAGCCAGAACTCAATTAGAGGAAAGTTTATTAATTAGTCACCCTGCAGGGAAGCAGATAGCAGCACATGCTGCTGTTAACCGACTGTTAGAAGAGATCTCTGCTGCAAATACTGAATACATCATGTATACATGCACCTGAATCTTACATACAGAAATGCATGTTATATACACACTTATATACACATATCCATAGACAAATGTTTTAAACATGTCCAGTTAAGATAGAAAAGAAAATTCTTTGTTGATGTATCAGTGTTGTACAGATTGCACTAGGTTAAGCTTAAAATATCTCCCTGAGGCCTAGCACAGTGGCTCATGCCTGTAATCCCAGCACTCTGGGAGGCTGAGGCAGGAGAATCACTCAGGCCAGGAGTTGGAGATCAGCCTGGGCAACATAGCAAGACCCCATCTCTACAAAAATAAAAATTAAAAAAAAATAGCCAGGCACTATGGTGGGTGTATGCCTATAGTCCTGGCTACTCAGGAGGCTGATGCAGGAGGATCGCTTGAGCCCAGGAGTTTGAGGCTGCAGTGAGCTATGATGGCACCACTGTACTCCAGCCTGGATGACAGAGCAAGACGCTGTCTCAAAAAAATAATTTTTTTCTGGAATATTAGGCTGAGTCTTCAGCCACCATAGAGGCCTTCCTCTGCTTTGCTAAACTAACTCTGTAGTGGTGTGAGAGCCTCCCTGGGAATTTCGGCATTGAGGATGAGACCCCAAAGCCCTAAAGATCATGGAGCTGCTCCTTGTGATGACGGGTGTATTGGACATCTAAGTCAAGATAGCAGAGGTTGACTATCCTTTGTCCAGGTGTAAGGCCGTGCTTCCCAAACTTTGCTGCACATTGGACTCACCCAGGGAGCTTTTAAATGAATCCCAATGCACATGTTGCAGTCCAGCCCAATTAAAGTAGAAAGTCTGGAGTGGGAGCCAGGCCTCAGTATTTCTTTAAAGATTCCAAGATGATTGCAATGTGCAGCTGAGTTTGAGAGCCACTTAAAAGAAAGTGAGTTAAAAGAACTTCTGCATGCTTTGTACTTAGCTTTGGATTTTCATCTTATATTCAGCATTAATTTTCTAAGCGATCTTGGGTGATTTATTTAGTATCTGTGAACCTCAGTTTCCTCATCTATAAAATGGGGCTAATTTCTGCATTACGGGATTATTGTAGAAATAAGTGATATTAGGAGAGTTTAGAATTTCCTGATACTTTCCAGGTGCTTAATAAAGTGTGGCTCAGGAGTAGGTAAAATTATCACCTTGCCTCCTGTGGTTAGAATAAGGCATGTGGGTAATTTGGTGTGGTCAAAGTCTAGACTTAAAATATACATATTATAAATAAAGGATTACTGAGTTATGGCCCTTTAACCCTGTAGCCTTTTCAGAAATCTGAAAAGTTGACAAGGAATCTGCTTCTTACTGCTAATAATAATCACCTATTTCATTCGTTACAGAACTAGTTTCTCCCCAGCCACTTGTAGTGATGTAAATTCTTGATAATAGCAAATGGCCTGTGCTCACTCAGCTCGTACATTTCAGGTGAAACACACCATGTGTGAAATTCAGAGTTCTGTGACTACTGTAACTCCAGCGGGTGTAGAGCAGAGAGTAGATTTTCCATTGTCTAAATGTGACTCTCATTTTGAGTCATGCAGGTATAATTATAGGTATTTTATAATATTATTCTTCAGCACAGTCTAAACTGTGCCTTTTGTTCTCTGTGTTCTATTTTACTACATGTACATTATGCATTTTATTCCATTACATCAAATGGACTATTAAGAGTCTGAAAGTCCAAATTGGTCCCTGTCTTTGCCCTTTAATCTGCAGTGTGCGTGGAATAGCTGAGCTGCTCCTTCTATATAATTAGGCTGCAAAACAGATGATATTTTGCTGTAAAAAAATAACTATTTCCTTTAGCACGCTGCCGTGACCCAAACTTGCATGATACAAAATAGGATAAAAGAGAAGTAACATATCTTCCCTTTTAAGGGGTTTTGCTGGGGATAGTGGAAGATGAACAAAATATAACATCCTTAATGTAAAAAGTTCGTTGCCATAGACGTTACCAGAGCAGCTGGAGAGCCTGAACAGCACTCATTGCTGTGCTTTCTGTAAATATCCATCACCTTTCTTGTCAGTACTAGGGGTGGAAACCGCGGGTGGCGAGGGGGAGAGACAAGGTTAAGGTGAGGACAGCGGTTCCTGAATGTTTTCATCCTACAGCATGGGCACTGCCTCGCCCTCCCCATCAGTGCTGAACTGCGGGCTTTTCCCGCATGCGCGTGGGCGCCCGGGGCCCCGCACCCGCCCCCCACACTGCGCATGCTCCAGACACACCCACATACCTGCCTTAGCTTTCTCCACCGACTCCTGTCAACCTTGGCCCAAATTACCCGGCCTCTGCAACAGCTTTGGGAAGTCTTCATCTCTACCTGTCCTTCTCCTGTCGTCCGTCTGTACAGAGTAGGGAGGGGCAGAGGGAAAAGTTGGCATCCTGGAAGCGACAGGAGTGGACCAGGTGTGATGGTGTGAGCTGGGCCATCTGGAACCATCAGAGTCCAGAGGTCGGGGGGGGGGGGGTGTCTGCTGCTGCCTGGGAGTGAGGGAGAGGATCAAGGGAGGTGGTCAAGGATTTAGGTGATGTGCTGAGGGTCACATTACTCTGGGAGAGTAGGGGGGACAGGAAGGCAGCCTCGTATGCTAAGCCAACTGGCTGCCACGTTCCCTGTGTCTGTGACCAGTTTAGCCATTTCAGAGGATGCTGTGTGCCCAGCCTTGCCGTGAATCTCATGAGGGCTCTGAGGTTGATGCAGTTTTCTGGCCCAAATGGACCAGGGAAAGATCCAAGTGGGGTACCAGGGCTCTGTGGGAACAGTAGCCAGAGATGTAGTTCAGAAGATTGTCCCCGTGGCCCCCCATGTACATGCCTCCCAGAAGGTCTTTGCACAGGTTAGACGGGTTCCTGACTGCACCAAGAGGGGCTGGAGTTGAGCCCGGGCCCCTTTGGGACCTGGTGTGGGGAGGAGGCTGGTGGACTTGTTTCATCGGCTGAGAATGCCGATGCCACTGAGTGCCACCCAGTAGGTCCCTGCACAAGTGGGGTTAATCCCTCAACTGCAAGAAGAAGAACCGGGGCTGAGACTGGGTGGGACTCCTCGGGATCCTCTGGGGGATGGAGGCTGGGGAGCCTGTCTCGTTGGCCCAGACAGGTAGACGTCTCCCTGCAGGTCTTGGCACAAATGAGATAGTTCCCCAACTGTCCGCCATCCGTCTCTCTCTCTCTCTCTCTCTCTCTTTCTCTCTCTCTCTCTCTCTCTTTACTGATATGTCCACTCTAACTCTCATGTGGTTACTGTTTGCTTTTCCATGCTTATACATTTTACCTATTGTTTCTTTATGTTTAAAATGCATTTCTTGTAGACAGCATATAGTAGGGTCCCACTTTTTTATCCAAATTGAGTTTTGCCTTTTAATGAGGGTATTCAGACTATTTACCTTTAATGTGATTATTGCTGTGGTTTGGTTCAGAGCATTACTTTTCTATGTTTTCTTTTTGTCCCATCTGTTCTTTTTTCTCCTTTTAATCTGCCTTTTTTTGGATTAAACATTTTTTAATGAGTCCACCTTGTATCTTTTGTTGGCTGATTAGCTATAACTTTTTATTACTTAATGGTTGCTTCAGAATTTATAATACACATTTTAAGTTATCACAGACTACTTTCAAATGATATTATACCACTTATATATAGAATAAAAACTTTACAGTACTGTACTTCCATTTCTCCCCTCTGACTTTTGATCTATTGTTGTTAAACATTTTAATTTTACGTATGTCGTAATTCACACGTTACATTGTTAATTTGTTTAAACAGTTATCTTTTAAAGAGATTTAAATAAGAGAAAATTGATACATTTACCCACGTGGTTATCATTTCCCAAGCTCTTCATTCCTTTGTGTATATTCTTTTTATGTTTGCTTATGATGACCTTTTTCAGCGTCTTTAAGCCTGAGAATGTTTTCTATTTCACTTTTGTTTTGGCTTGATACTTCTGCTGAGCGTATACTTTTAGCTTTACAGTATTTAGTGCTTTTAAAATGTTGGTCCATTGTGTTCTCCCATGTATTAGTTCAAAGGAGAAATTTGTCATCCTCCTTTTCTTTGTTCCTTTACATGTGGTGTGCTTTTTTCCTTCTATTTTCAGGGTTTTTCTCTTCATCATTGGTTTTGAGCAGTTTGATGATGATTTGCCTTGGTGTAGTTTTCCTTACGTTTCTCGGGGTTCATGTATCTTCTTGGATCTGTGGGTTTATAGTTCTCATCAAATTTGGGTACATTTTGGCCACATTTCTTCAAATATTTTATCCGTACCGCACCGTGTCTTCTCCTTCAGGGACTCTGATCACACGTATTCGGACACTTGAGGTTGTCCTAGAGCTCTTTTTTTTTCCCTGTGTGTTTTTGTTTGTTTTCAGATTTTCTCTCTGTATTTCATTTTGAATAGTTTACATTGCCAGATGCTCAATTCACTAATTTTTCATTCTGAAATACCTAATCTGCCATTAATCCCATCTAGTGTATTTTTTATCTCACACATGGTAGTTTTTACTGATAGAGGTTCAGTTTTGTGTCTTTTAAAAATATATTCCATGTCTCTACCTAACTTTTTGAACATTGGAAATACAAGTGTAGTAACTATTATAATAGCCTTCTCTGTCAATTCTAACATCTATGCTCATGCTGGGCGGGTTTCAATTATCTTCATTATGGGTCTCGTTTTCCATTTATTTACATGCTTGGTTATTTTTGATTAGGTGCCAACATTTGGATTTACCTTGTTGAGTACTGGATATTTTTGTACTTTGGAAATAAGCTTTATTTTAGGATGTGGTTGGGTTACTTGGAAAACAGTTTGATCGTTTTTGGTCTTGCTTTTAATGTTTGTTAGGTGGGACCAGGTCAGGGCTAAGTATTCCATACTGCTGAAATAAGACTTTTCTGTGTATTCTACCCAGTGTTCTATGAATCTTGAGGTTTTCCAGTCTGGATATTGGGAAAAGCCACTATTCCTGGCCTCTTGTGAGCTATTACCTCTAATCTTTTGAGGTGGTTGATTCACAAGCCTTGGGTAGTTTCATGCATGCGCTGAGCCAGTACTCAATTGAATACTCCAGGGACCTTCTGCAAATCTCCAAAGTGCTCTCTTTTCCAGTATTCTATCCTGTAAACTGTTGTCACTTTGGTCTCCCTGTACTTCAAAGGCAGAAGTACTCATGCGCAAGTTACTCAACTTTTCTGGAGTGCTATTTTCTCATCTATTAAAAAAAGGATAATAGTATTTAGCTTATGATTTCGCCATGGGGAAATTGAATGAGAGTAGTGTTTGTGTAGCACCTGGCACTTGGCAGATACTCAGCAAATATTTGGGCTTTCCCTGTCTCTGCACCTGGTTGTTACTTCTTCCTGATTTTACACGGAGTTCCCAACCTGATTCCCAGCTGAGCTTTAGATTAGGTCCCCTAAGATGACCAAAGTGGATAATCACTCATGGGCCATTCAGGTTTTAACTTGAAGAGTTTCATAATTCTGTTATTCAAAGGACACTTGGGTACAAACCTTATCCTCTTTCAATTAGACATTTAACTTCTCTGAAATCTCACCCAATTTAACCTGCCAGAATTATTCATTTATTTACACTATGAATGTCAATAGGCTTTAGGAGATCATTGATGGGGGATGGACAGAATTGACGAGGACCAATGCTTTATGCAACCCCACTAGGATTTAGGGTTAGGGTTTCCTGCTAGGTCATGAACTTCAACCTTTTCCTTTTTCCTCCGATTTCCCAAGGAGCTACACGAAGAACAGATGTGTGTTTCCCAAAACGTAACCACTTCTCTCTTCTCTTGTCCTCTCTCCTGTGGCAGTGTCTGGAGGTCGCAGCCGCCTGCATCTCATTGATCTCGGCAGCTGTGTGAAAGCTCTTAGCAAAAATCGTGAAGGAGGCTCCGGGTTGTGCCTCTCCCTGTCTGCTCTGGGCAATGTCATCCTGGCTCTCGTCAACGGCAGCAAACACATTCCATACAAGTAAGTGCCCATTCTGCTCGCAGAGTGGGAGGAGGGAGCGTGGTGCCACAGCTGGGTGTAGGACTCTCGGTCCAGTGTCGTTTGAGGAGAGGTGTGGCACGGAGGGACAGTCTGGACCACATTGTTAGTTCAGTGCCTTAGCTAACCAGCTAAGAGAGAGCAGCCTTAGCTAATAATTCTATAAGGCATGATCATCCACATTTGAAAGTTTTAGGAATACATCTATTCCAGGTCTAACTTTAGGCTGCTCAAGTCAGAAGGAATAGGAAATTATCTCAGCTGAGGTCTCCAATCACAATTGCTATTGGTGGATTATTGTCACCATGATGTAGATGTGTCTGTTTCATAGTGACGTGAGCAAGGTGAGGAAGACTGGCTTACCCTTCCCATAGGAGTAGGGCCGCCAGATTTAACCACTGAAAATACAGGATACCTAGTTAAATTTGAATTTCAGATAAACAATAAATGATATTATAACTATGCCCTCCAATATTACACGGGACTGTGGGTGTCATGTATTTTATCTGACAGCCCTACTTAGGAGAGCTTAGCAAGCTTCGGGAATTACCGTTCATCTTCCTGTGTAAATGTTTGCTCCACTTCCGGGACCCTTCCCCTTTCTGTTACTGCTCCAAGACAAATGAGAGCTGCCCCTATGTCTGGCACAGCTAAAGCCACCCCTCCTGCCATCACTGCACCTTAGCTCTGCCACAGTGTGGCGCTGGGTGCTTGGCTGACTTCCGCGCCCCTGCCAAGGCCCAGATGTGCCTTTTGTGAGCTAAGTGACCCTTCAGTCATCGTAAAATGGGGATCCGAGCTATATATCTGCTCTACGTCAGGGATATAAGACGCAGACTGATATGGTATGTGTGAAAATTTTTTGTAGAATTTAGAACACTGGGGCCATTACCCAATAACAACAATCTGGTTGAGCCCCATCCTCATCTCTTTTGATGGAAAAAAAGCCTACCTTAGTGGCCATGAGGATTGAGTGCATACATGCAGAATCACTTTTTTAATCTGTAAAAATCCTATAAAACATAAGTTACTATGGTGTGGGAGGAAAAAGGTCAGTTGGGCAGTTGGTTCTACAATAACTGAGACTCAGGATGGGTCCTGGAGTTCTCCTTTCCCTCTGCCCTGAGTCGATGCCGTACCCGCCAAAACACTGAGCTTATTTGCCCCCAGGAGGATCATACTGAACTGACTTTAGGAGCGTAAACAGTGGTTATAATCCTGTGTCTGTCTCAATCCTTGAAGTTTGGAATCCTCTTTGAATAAACCCAGAAGTGGTTTTCCCAGCTCTTGTAATGACCCTTTTCTATAAGAGAAAAATTCAAGTTTAAGGTTTCCAGAGTTTCACTTGCTGTCACTTCCGTAGTTGAATAAATTCAACTTGTGGGAAGAAAGAGAGGGAAGGAGGGAAATTGGCGAGGCTGGAGAAAGAAAGTGCAGAGTTCTTTGCCTTAGTTGGTTTCCATAAAATGGGAATCATGTCTATCAATGTCACAACTTAATAGACCATGATGTAGATAGCATTCAAATACCACCTTATTTTGAGGCCACTGATTATGTATTTTACTTGTATCTTTCACATTGTTGCTGTTGAGTGACATGCTTTTATGATTTCAATAAATAGTTGTTGAATTGATGGAGGAAGGATGGATGAATGTAAACATACAAAATTATTTTTAATTTAGATAAAGCAACTTCCTTTTGGTTGGAGTTGGCTTTTATTATAAACAAGGAGGGAAACATTAAGAATTTCTTAATAGTTCAGGGTCTCTTGTTAAACGTATTTGTAACATCAGCCAGCCCTAAAAAGCAGCCCCCTGCCGTCTGGGGAGGGCTGGCGGAGTGTGAAACCTCCACTCACTGGTCCCTGCGGGCAGCGGATGCCACAATTCCAGGAGTCCCCTTCCTTCCACTCTGGCACCAAGAGAGTGATGCTGCAAGTGTCTCTACGTCTTCCGTAAGCACAGACTTAGCACAAATGCTGCGTCTGTGGGAGACACAGTCATGGAGGTTTCTCTCCCCATCATGGACGTCGGCCTCATTGGGCCATTGGATGCTGGGGTGCAGATGCTTTTCGGTACCTGAGGTGTGAGTTGCTTAACACGCTTCATCTAGACCGTGCCAGGCAGCCCAGTACCAGAGAGCATGGTGGCCTGGCCAGCCAGCCAGCCCTGTCCTCTCCCAGACATCCATTGGCCAGTGTGTTTGTTCTGACATCCCTTAGTCTTTTTTTATTTTATTTTATTTTATTTTTTTTTTTTTGAGACAGAGTCTTGCTCTGTCACCCAGACTAGAGTGCAGTGGTGTCATCATAGCTCACTGAGACCTCAAACTCCTGGGCTCAAGGGATCCTCCCACCTCAGCCTCCCTAGTAGCTGGGACTACAGGTGCAAACCACCATGCTTGTCATTTTTGTATGTTTTGTAGAGACAGGCTCACTGTGTTGCTTAGACTGATCTTGAACTCCTGGCCTCGAGCGATCTCCCACTTCAGCCTCCCAGTGTGCTGGGATTACAGGCGTGAGCCACCTCGCCCGGCCCTCGGTCCTTGATGCCAGTCATTGCATACAGGCTTTGAAAGACCCTGGCTCTAATATTTTCTCAGAGACTCAGCCACAGCATATAGTCAATATTTGGCGTCTGCAAATGACATTTGCAAAGTGATTAATCAACTAGAAACTACCCCTTTTTGAGGCTTACTCGAATCACCCAGCCAGTTGGTGGCAGGATCAAACTGCCGCACTTTTCACAGTTTCTGAGACCTTGACGGTTTGGAGCCCACACCCGCCCACTCCCCCCTTCTCATCAAGCTCTGTAATAGATTAGCTGCCTTTGCTCTGCACAGCGGGGGGCTCGGCGCAGCAGGATGGCCCAGATTTCTTTTATCCATTCCGTCAGCGTCTATAGCCACGTTATGCGGCGTTTTGTTAGCATACTAAACACCATTCAGGGTGTCAAACCTCGCCTTTGCAAGGGCTTCCTTAGAGAGGGGAAGTTTCCTGCCCACGCAGTTTCCTCTCATTCCTGCTCACTTACAGGAAAAAACAGACAATCAAATTCCATGTCCTTTACCTTCCCCCATCCCTCCAAACCACAGAAACCCCTCTGCCTCTCTGTTTGTCAGCCCGGACGGCTCTGTGCTTGGAAGCCGTGTCACTCGTGCTTGCTTCTGGGAAATTAACTGGAACGTGCACAGAGGGGCTATAGCCTGTCCTCATTTCTCTTCATCGTTTTACCAGACGATTTGTCACGTGAGCAAGCTGGGAGGGGAGTTTGGGTTCGTTGCCCATCGCAGGCGCCCCCACCGGCACCCTGGATGTGCCCCGAATGGCTGTGACTTTGCACATGACCCTGCTGTCACTGCAGGTGACAGACGCAGGCGCAGAGCAGGGCACTGACCTCAGCATGGGCTTCCAGCCGATCCTGGTGACTGGTGACACCATTCAGAAAAGCTCACAGGGACGGCAGGGAGACCACCGAGGGCTTCACCCCCTAGTCAGTTCTGCACAGATTTCTGTCTGACTTTGAGGGGAAACCTCATGTCTGGGGAAATCTGTCCTAGTCCTGAGCACGCTGACAGTGTCTTTGCAAATTTGCTTCCATCGCTCATTCATTAGTCATTTGCTGTCCCTCACCACTTGGGTACCAAGGCACTAAGAGTCTTGCCATTTGATAAGAAAAAACAGGCAGGGGCACTGAAATGAATTCTCAGGCCAAAACCAGTGTTCCAGGCACACATCAGTGGAGTTGGCCCAGGGGCCACCCAAAGGATCCATCAGGGTGAACTTAGCTTTGGCCAAGGTGCTATTATGTCCCAGCACCTCTGAAGAACCACAGTCATTCCAGAGACTCAGAAATTCTAACCGCAATAGTTCTCTCAGAATAGAATTTCTGGGCCAGGCGCAGTGGCTCATGGTTGTAATCCTAACACTTTGGGAGGCTGGGGCGGGAGGATCGATCACTTGAGCCCAGGAGTTTGAGGTTGCAGTGAGCTATGATGATGCCACTGCACTCTAGCCTGGGTGACAGAGTGAGACCCTGTCTCAAAAAAAAAAAAAAAAAAAAAAAGAATTTCTAGTGCCTTTTAGGTGTTGTCTCGTCAAGGCTCCAAACCTTAGGAAGCACACCCTTCACGCAGCGATACTTCCAGCCCTGAAGCCTGTACCTTCATTTATAACTGTTAATCCATTTGGAGAAACAATTACTTTAATAGGTGCTATGATCTATTTGCGTATTTGCCAACAGGATGCCCGCACTCTGTTTCTAAACAACAGGTGTTTGATAAGGTCTTGGCTACCACTTAACAAGAGGTGGCAGAAAACCATTCTACAGTCATGTTACATGTTGTGCCTGTCTGAGATGCGTTTCCCGGTAACCGTCCCGTGATGTGAGTGATGCCCGGTGCCTCTCCTTTAAGGCTCGGGTCTGTGGTTCCGACCGAGACCTGATCCTGGTTAGTTCAGGTCACTTGCTGACCCGCTTTGGGTCTCAGGCAGCCGAGCTGACGTCACCTCCTTCTCTCAGCGGTGGAGTAGCTCGGAGAAAGCCGGTGGAGCCTGAGGCGGTCTGTTATCACAAGCTTCAGGCTGCGAGCAAACACTGCAGGCAGCATCCACTTCCAGAAGCCTCTGTTCCACAAAAGCGATAAAGACGCCCATCCTCAGGGTCTGCGATGGGAACTCTCTTCCTCCTGAGCCCCTGGGGAGAAGCCAGACACCAAGGTCATTTTTAAGAAGGTAGAAGCATCCAGAGCACAGCGGTTCATTCGCACCGCGCAGGCAGCACGAGAAACTCAAATGCAAGTCAGTGACTTTGAGAGGCAATGACATTTTATAAATAGAGGCAGCTTTTGCAAAACGTGAACACCTCGTCCAGTCCGAGAGGGCATGGGGTGCCGGCGCCGGCGGCAGCACCTGCGGCAGGTCTGCAATTCGTAAGGACTTCCCGGGACGTGCATCGCAGACATGCCCCTGCCTCGCCTTGAGAGATGTTTCCTCCCAGTACCCATTTGGGTTTGAGGTTGTTACTCTCTGTTTTCTCAGAACTGGAAACTCAATCAGGTCTGGGAGGCTGGGGAAAAGGGCTCAGGATTGCTCTTAACTACAGCATTCAATTCTCCCGATCATCCAGGAGAGGAGAGGCTTGTTCCTCTGGAGTTGAATGTGTATTATTTAGATACCATGAAATTGAATAGATATTTGCTAGGGAAAATGCAAAGGACTGTCAGTTCTCCAGATGTAGTTAAGATAGCATGAAATGGGGAGAAACTGGTGCAGGAATCCTTGTGTGTGTGCAATGGGAGAGAGACAGACATGTGCTTATTTAACCTCCTTTAAGTGTACATTAATGCGGTATTATCTCCTCCTGATTTACAGGGAGAACATCAATTTAGAACTATTTGCACAAACTCCAAATACCAGTTTAGAGCATTCCCTGTTTAGAAGCAAAATAACCAAAGTCCCAGGTTGCCAGGCAACAGTAGCAATGATAATTCTTAGAATTGCTGCTTCAAAAACATTCATTTTTATACATTTTAATGACTGTTAGGATGCAGAGAAAGTGAGTTCAGAACATCACTGGGACATAAAAGTCCCTTTTCCTCTTATGAGATTTTTAGCGTTCATGCTTTCTTTTATCTTCTAGCTCTGTTTGCTTCTGTGGCGAGTGGTATCTTCATATTTAATTACAGAAATTTCCAGAGATTGTTATTATTAAGAGTTGAGGCAGGAGCTCCCATGAAATTAACTCTGCCAGGCTCATTATAGAACCACACAAGTCACTCGGGGAGAAATGACACCGTCTGGGAATCAGCTCGAGTCACAAGCCCTGGGTTCAAGCATTCATTGTTTTCTCCTCTGGCTTGACGTGCAAACTCCACACACCATCTTGTTTGTTCTCAAGAGGACCGCGTTCTGCCCCTCTGGAGTTCACATGTGAACATCATGACAATAGCTCACGGTCATTGCTCTCTCACTGCGCATCAGGAACTGTTCTAAATGCTTTGTGGGCATTTGATTCTGACCACAGCCTGTGACACAGGTACTGTTGCGGTCGTAGTCGTGTTACAGGTGGGGAAACCGAGGCACAGAGGGTGAATAACCTGTCCACGTGTATGCAGCTAGTGGGTAACAGCTGTCCCACTGCCTGCTAGCATATCACCGCCACCGAATCCAGCATCTGGAATATTGCTCGTGTTGCAATGACAAGTGAGATGTGACAGGGGATCACGTGTAGCTGCAGAGCTTACACAGGTGTAGTTGATGGTAAATGAAAGCACAGACCCAAGGTGTGGGCCTGGCGGTGTCCAGCTGGTACATTCTGGTCGGTCTGCCTGGCTCACCTGTCTGTGAAATAGGGGAGATAAGGAAGGGACAGAAATCTTCCTTTCAGGACCTAAGCCCCCTATCCGGGCTGAATCAGAAATATCCAGCAAGATTGTTGAAATCGACGAGACTCTGCTGACCGCGCACGCACCCGTATGCAGGCCCCGGTGGCAGCTGGAAAGTTGGGACTCGGTTCAGCCTTAGTGACGGCTCAGTGGGGCCCCTGCCCGAGCCCCATGTTCTGGGCTCCACCGACGGAGGACGTCCGCAAACCTCAGCCTAGCTCACGAGTCATTTTTTAAATTTCTACAGTGTTTGTCACGTGAGAGCCTGAAAGTTGAGGGAGCCACGTGACAGACCCCAAGGATGGCAAAGAGGGCAGGAGCCTGTGACGCTCTCTTGGGCTGTGGGACCCCTACGAAGCCCCCCCCTGCCTTACCCGGGGCAGTTCCCGGCGTGGGTGCGACCATCTCCCACAGCAGAGAACGGCCGTGGGGCTCGGCTGGCTGATGGGACAGTTCCCGTCGCTCGTCCCCAGGGTGGTGGAGCAAGAAGAGCCACTCTGAGGGGGTGGGTTGTGTCGGAGCAGGAAAGGTTATCACCCGGGCTGTGTCTTGAAGCTTCGCTGAGCACACGAAAGATAAGCAAGAGGTGACAATGACAGCAGGGCTGTCGGGGGGCGTGAGAGAATGAGCTTCCCAAACATCTGGCTAAGAATAGAAGCTTTGAACATTTCCACCGTTGGCAGATGAGATAGTCAACCTCTCAACTGGAATTTGGGAAGTTTCTTCAGACTGAACTCCCAGAGAAGCACGTGAGGTCAGACAGCCGAGGTTCCTAAAGGAGATGGACGGCCACCGGGGCTGCGGAGCTGAAGCTGAGCCGGGGCCGGGAGAAGCGGGTTCTAGTCCCGGCGCCACCGCTGACCTCGTGCGCCGCGAGATGCTTCCTGAGCTTTCCGTGTCTCCATCCGTGAAATCAATCATCCTCCTCCTCTTCCCACCTGCGATAGGGGAGACATACTGTAGGTCCCATGGAGACAATGTCTGTGACAAGCCCCTTTAAAGCAGCATGCTTCAAAAGTAAAAAGATCATGGTTTCAACATATTTCAGAATTTTATGATCTGGATTAATCCAGCACTAGCATATCTTTTTATCTATTCCTTAAAAAGTAGGCATCTGTTTTGGCCAAGTGGATTAGAATTACTTTTTATTAAAGTGTGAGCCTTCATGCATTTATTCAGCAGTTTGTGTGCTTCACGTACGGGGTGGCTGCCTGATACAGATGTTTGATTTAAGAGAATTCAACTCTACTCTGCACAAGAGAGAAGTAGTGATTTAAGGAGGCAAGGGACTGTACCTTCAGTGAGTCCACAGGGCCTGAGAATGAGCCCAGTGTTGGGGGTCAGACGCCGCTGCACCCCTAGCTGTATCTCTGTACCCCACTGATGGGGGCACGATTCAAATGTTTAAAGATACAAAGTTTTCATAGATCTTGGCCTTTAAATGCAAGCCAAGTACAACGTGCAGTGCTCAGCCAGAGACAGTAAGTTTCCAATGCTGAAGTAACACTTGTCTGTGTTGGACTTAATGAGAAAAGGGTTTTCTTCCAAAGAGATTTTCAAGGCTGCCTTTGATGATGTAAATTTCAGCTTCTACTTTAGAATCCCCGCGTGGTTCATAAACTTGAACTCCCTTACTCACAGAGCTCAGTACTGTTCTGGTCGGCAAGGTAGATTCTGGCCCCAAAAAACCGGTTAAGCGGCCGGGCACGGTGGCTCACACCTGTAATCCTAGCACTCTGGGAGGCCAAGGCGGGCGGATCGTTTGAGCTCAGGAGTTTGAGACCAGCCTGAGCAAGAGCGAGACCCCGTCTCTACTAAAAAAATAGAAATTATATGGACAACTAAAAATACATAGAAAAAGTTAGCTGGGCATGGTGGCACATGCCTGTAGTCCCAGCTACTCGGGAGGCTGAGGCAGGAGGGTCACTTGAGCTCAGGAGTTTGGGGTTGCTGTGAGCTAGGCTGACGCCACGGCAGTCTAGCCTGGGCAACAGAGTGAGACTCTGTCTCAAAAAAAAAAAAAAAAAAAAACCGGTTAAGGAATTTAAGGGACCGATTGCATTACAAGTCTGATTGCAGCTACCCAACATATACAGAAAATAATTCGAGAAATGTCTAGCCAAAATACAAGTTCTTTTATCCATTTATTCATTTGTTGATTCAAAAATATTTTTAGGGCCCGTGTAATACACAAGGCACTGGGGCCATAACAGGTGACCCCACGCCTGGGGACCCTACAGTATAGTGGAGATGCAGACGTTAAACACCGGGGTGAGACCCGGCAACATACACACGTCAGCACTTTCGCTGCACCAGGAAGGAAGGGGCCGGGTGAGGTTGAGGGAGGCCTAAGGATTGCAGCGAAGGCTCTCTGGGCAGGGGCAGTGATTCATCTCCTCCCACTCATTTTCCACGCACACGCATCTGTGTTTCCAAAGTGTTCCGTGGTCCGTCCTCGAAACGCCTGAGCCAGTCACAGCTGTTGTGTCGTTCCCAGCATTGATAGAGATTGTCCAGCACAAATCATGATAAAATGCTGAGCCAAATGCAAGACCCCGAATCCACAGCTCATTGTTATCTTTAATGATAACTAATCATCACATCACACATCGTATTGCTACACCAGAAAGAGAACAGCCGGAGGAGGAGGGCGGCTCTGGGTTAGTCCAGGGCCAGCGCACAGAGAGCCCAAGATGCCCTGGGCACCCGCAGGGCTTGGTGATCACTCAAGGATGGCTTGATGTGGGCACAATTAAGGCATCGGAAGGGATGGAGCGTACAAACGAGTTGGGGCTTAATTCATTAAAAAACTGTCTTGAACGTTAATAGAACTTCAATCAGAGTATCCAACCGTAAATTCCCTGTGAAGGGAGATCACAGACTGAACTACAGAAAGAGGTGCTATCACAATGTCACATCACATGTAAATTTCACGTATGTTTCTTACGGAAACAAACGTGAAAACTCATGGAAAAGCACAGGAATGTTCTAAAAATGTAAGTTGATTGCTGAGGAGGAGACCCAGGAGGTTGGGAGATGGTGTAGCCGCAAGGCACCAGGCTGGACTAGGATTGCATTATATCAGGAATTCCATTTGTGCTCTTCATTTTCGTCGTTCTTGAAAAGTCTTTTGAAATCCGTGGAGAAGGACAGAGGTGAGCAAGAATCGAAGGAGAGGCTCTGGGTTTCCATGACAACATGACTCTTGGCTCCATCTCTGCAACCCATCAGCACCCGGCTCCCTTTTGGATTGTGCAGGGATCTGGCGTTGGATTAACACGTGCTCCTAAAGCTGATTTAAAGTTGAAGGAGAGCAAAGTTTCTCAATAGGACAGTGAGCTCATCTTTACTCCGAAGATGTGTAATGGTCATAGTGCAACATAATTGTGGTATTTCCTTATCCCTCCCCGAGTAAAGCTGTCATAAACCATTGTAAAAGCTCTGTAAAAAGTGACAGGGCTATGGAAACGTCTGTTGCAAAGCATTGATAATTAATGATAATGGCTTGGGCCAAATAAAATGTAAAAAGGAAATGAGACTTCAGACAACGTGAGACATGTCAGAGGAGTATTTACATTCTAAATCTCAGTAGTGATAATGATGAAAACCTCATTACTCCTAATCTGGTCCTGCAGGTGGATTAAGTGAATATGCATCTAAGACACAATAGTCTACGTGTTCAGAAAGTGCTCAGGATCTTATCGAACCATTCAGCGCCCCTTTATATCGTCTTCAACTTCATTAGCATGTGAAATTTTTGGCAGTCTGTTGATTCAGAGGAAATCTATGAACCTATTTTCTGTTTATAAGGTCTAGTAATTTGCCTTCTAAGTTATTGTTTGTTTTTTTTTCCAACAAAGTGATGACATTCCTAGCTTCTGACTATGATAAACTGAATAAAAATAAATGTAAGATCTTTTCCTTTCTGTCCTAGAACTAACAAGTCACACGTATCGGCCGAGTTATTATAAAGAAAGGTCAAGGCCGAGCGCGGTGGCTCACATCTGTAATCCTAGCACTCTGGGAGGCCGAGGCGGGTGGATCGCTCGAGGTCAGGAGTTTGAGACCAGCCTGAACAAGAGCGAGATCCCGTCTCTACTAAAAATAGAAAGAAATTATCTGGCCACCTAAAATATATATAGAAAAAATTAGCCGGGCGTGGTGGCGCATGCCTGTAGTCCCAGCTACTCGGGAGGCTGAGGCAGGAGGATGGCTTAAGCCCAGGAGTTTGAGGTTTCTGTGAGCTGGGCTGACGCCACGGCACTCTAGCCTGGGCAACAAAGCGAGACTCTGTCTCAAAGAAAAAAAAAAAGAAAGGTCAAAATAAAAACACAGCTCCCACCACCACAGATTTCAGGATGTTAGTGGGAAGAGCTGCTCCGTGTTACCCAAATGTCAAAATTGAAGAGCTCCATCCCCGCACTGCCCCAAGTCTGCCCGAGACTTCTGACGACAACTACAAGGAATCAGGATCCAGCTCCAAAGCTGGAAGAGTCCACACAAGACACCCTCACTTCTGACACCAACTGCAAGTTTGGAGGGTTCCCAAAACCTCCCTCTAGTTTGTAATTGACTGGAAGGACTCACAGAACTCCCTGAAAGTACTCGTGACTACAATTTATTACATGGAAAGGACAGATGAAAATCAACCAAAGGAAGAGACACATGGGGCAAGTGGGGGAAGGTTCTAAACGTGAAGCTTCCATTGTCCTTAGGACATGTCACCTTCCCTGCATCCACGTGTGACAATATATATGGAGTATTGCCGACCAGGGTGTGCTGGTGTCCAGACTTCTTGTTGTGGCTTCATTACATAGGCATGATTGATTGATTGCCCATACGGCTGAACTCAGTCCCTAGGTTGACTGATACTGTGTGACCCAAAGCCCTTGCCCTAATTACGTGGTAGATCTTAACCATGTGGCCATCCCCCACCCTAAGACTATCAGGTGTAGCCAACCCACCCTAGACAAAGGCACTCCTGATGGGTATGACAGAGTATACCTCCCAGAAACTCATGGAAAAGGCCAGATCTCTCTTTGGGCAAAGCCAAATTCTTTACTACTCAAGTCTGAGCAGAGAGGAAGTGCTAAATGACGAGCAGGAGAGGGGTTAGTGTGAGCTTGGATGGCCGACTAAATATTTGAAGAGCAGCAGAAGGAACAAGGAATGTTCCTAAGCAACAGAACCCTTAAGGAGGACATGATAAATGTCTTTTAAAAGTGGAAAGGCCAGTGTGAGCAAAAGGGATTATTCTTACCCTGTGTAATCCTAGAGAGCTAGAGCCCATGGGTTAGAAGTTATAAAAAAGGTTTAAGTTCAGTATAAGTAAGAGCTTTCTAATAATTGAGGTTATTCAGAAATATTACGCAAGCTGCCCTGGGAGATGGTAAGTTCTCCCAAGTTAAAAATACTAAAGCAGAAAGCAGAAAGCCTGTCACCATGGCCCTTTTACCAGGAAACGCAAGGACCCCAAGAGTTCTTTCAACTCTAATACTCCATGGTTCTAAAAATAGTTTTCAATCTTGACTCAGAATTGTATCCTGGAATTAGTGGACTATTTATATCATAGTTCTTATGCTGTGACTTACCGTTAATATTTCTGATCTCACACTTGGGTGCTGTGCCCTTGGAGTGAATGTACGTTTCCTGAGCAGAACTTTAGACTATCGAGAGTCGTTCAGATTCTACTAATTTTGCATGGTCACCACTGGGCTGATGTTTTTTCTTTGCCCTAGATAAGAAATGAGTTGTTAAACAAGTGAGTGGTAAAAACAAGGTTTTCAGGGAACATGTTTGATTTGTGTAAGTGAACCCATGTTTTATATCCACTATAGTCATTGTGAGTCTTGTGAAATGAGATCAAAGCAGATTAGTTAGGATTTTAACTTGGAACCTTCTGTTATTTATAAATTCTAGTTACGTCATCTGCTTAAAAGATTCTGTTGAGACTGTTTACAGCTGGTCTTTCTCAAGAGGTAGACTGAATTAACGTTCATTTTATCTTATTGAGACAAATGGAACACTGACATCTAGGATCAAATGGATTCATGTGGCCCCAGTTTTATCTAGACATCCTCCTCCTGTGTGTACAGTGTGGAACTATTAAAGTTATAACTAGGATTTCATTGGCTTCAACCCCTACTTGCAATGTATAAACCTCCAGTTAACTGTGTAAACTCTTCCCAGGTATTTGCTGATGTCTCTAAGGGAACTCTCAGGACTGTTGGTCACTCGCCTGGTCCTGCTGGGAGCAACTACTGCTTCACCCAGGACAGCAGGTCCCTGCAGGCACCATCTCTCCTGCCTCTCACTGGGCACTGCCACCAAAGTTCTAGAGCCATAATGGCGCCAGCCCTGGGTAACCAGAATGGCGTGGGGAAGAACACACCTCTCCTGTGTATCCTCTTGCTTCAGAGGCTTCCCAGATGGTGCTGCTTGCATGTCGGGGTTCTGTAGTATTTAAGAAAAGAGCTCTATGAGGGAATAAATACATTAACCTCATCCACTCTTGGTGGTTAAGGTTTCAAGACTTCTGCCAACAGGTGGTCTTAGGATAAGCAAGGCAGGAACTCACTGCAGGTGGAATGTTCGTTGGACCTCAGAGGCTGGTCCCTTCAGCTGGGTGAGTGGTTCACTGCAGGGTCATCTTCTAAGCTCTCCCTTGACGAGACAACTGATCATCTCAAATACTGAGAGTGTTTTCGGAGGCAGTCCAACGCACATGCTGGACTCGGAGCTATTTTTGCCCATACTTCATCATACAAGCCAGAATCACCCTTGTTGGAAGCCGTGAGATCTTTGCTTCTCTGTCCAGTTTGCCAGTGTTGTTTAGTCGTCTTCCCAGCGGCCCACAGAGATCTGCCTATGCCATTTTCTGTGCAAATGGAGTATCTGAAATGGGACAGCCCGTACTGTGACTTTGTGTGCCTTACTTTTGAAAATGCTGTCAGTATAGCTTGGCTTTTACCAAGTTTCTGGTACTTCTCTAGTACCGGAAACCGGATAATTCATGCCGTAAAATGTGAGCATCCTTGAAGGGGGAACATGGCTGAGCCAAGGCCGCTTATGCAGAGCGGATGGCTTCCCCGTGGAAAGGTTTTCCCTCAAACTCGTGACTGTCCCTGAAGTGGTCATGAACACGAGGATCATCCAATCCCTGGAAAATACACTCAAAAAAGTGATTTTCCCCTATAGAGGACATGTTTCCGTCTGTTACAACTCAGCATTGTCAGAGATAAAGAGACTTGCTGGGACCTGCGAGACACATGGGGCAGAACTGCCCTCGCTCAGCAGGGCTGGTGACGCCATCTGTCCTTGGAAAGAAATCTCTTCCTCACGAGGGGTAAAGAACCACAGAGATGCTGCCCACCTTGGGCCGCGGATGCTGGCATCTTGGGACCCCAGTCCCGGGCATCGTGGGTTGGCCTCAGAGGGTCACTGGTGACCCTTGAGGGGACAGTAGGGAAGGATGTTCACAAGCCAGTAGAACGTAGAAAGGAAGGCGGCAGGGTCAGTGGAGGGGGGCTCTAGAGTACCATGTGCGTAGCCAAAGTGTACGTCAAGGCCATGACTCTACTCTCCCTCCGTGTTCCTTCCTCCTCCTCCTCCTCCTCTCCACTGACGGCTCCTGGTGGTCAGTGGGTGGACGCAGAGGCCTGGGCTGGGGGACGAGGCTGGGGACCAGCAGCTTGGAGCTGGCTTGATGCCTGGCAGCCTCCATCCCGCCCCTCAAGCCCCGTGTCCGGCGTCTCTACAGCACATCCCGGCGCTTTACAGGTGGCGTGAGCGGCAGACGTGGCAAAGTTCCTGGGAGGTGCTGTAGTTCCAGGGTTCCGGCCTTAAGAATGGGAGCGCTACCAGTGTCGTCTTGGCATTTAAATATCAGTTGTTATCTTGACCTGATCATCTGAAACGCAAAAGAATTCTACGTGTGTAGTTTCCCTTCTGAAATACCAATGGTGTATTAAAAAATTTAAAACAACAACAGAAACCATCTCCCTCTTCTGAAAGAGAGCACTCCTGTGTGTGTGTGGCGGGGTGTGTATGTGTGACTTGTGCCACTTGCATTCCCGCCACCCACAGGAATCCCTCTCCTGCAAATCGGTCTGGAGCTTAATGAACTTTTCTGGATTAAGCAAGCGCCTCTCTTTTGCCATTTTACTAAGAGTTGACATTCTCGGAGAGACCCAGCCTCTTCTAACTTTATTCTGCGACTTCATTGTGTTTGTACTGAAAGAGGCTCATTTTACAACACAGACGCCTGTCTGAGTTACAACTTTAATAGTTCAATGCTGTGCACATCGGCGGATGAAGTCTAGATAACATCTGGGCCACATGAAGCTGTTTGATCCTAATGTCCGTGTGCATGAGCGCGGTAAGCGGAGGTGGAATATGTGTGTGTATAAACGTGGCTACTTGAAGGAGTGGCACGGTCCTTCCCCAGGCCCCTGTCGGCTCTGCTGCGTCCCTGGCCCTGTCCTATGCCTGCCTGACGCGTCCTCCTTGGCTGGGGCCCTCCCATGTGACCCCGAGCCTCCACCGCCATCCCTCCAGCCTGGCACCCGGGTGGCCAACAGCTCTGCCCTCCTCTTCCTCTCTCCTTTCCCTCTTGCTGTAGTCTTGATGCAAATGTTGGGCTGAGTTTGTGCTGACCGCTGCCCTGGAAACTCTCTTGAACCTTTTTGTTTCCCTCCCAAAGACACTGAGTTCATCCCACAGGCTGCGCCGTTAGTACCCTGCCCCTTCCTCCCCAACTCCATTGTCTCTGTTCCAAGCGAAGTGACACTCTGTGGCTGAAGACACCAAGGCGCTCTCCAAGCCACCACCCTGTGCACACAGTTTAGAGTCCACTGTAGGAGGTACACTGGTGGCTTTACTGGCTGGCTTTCCACAAGGACAGCGGACATCTTGGTTGCTAAGCAACACACATGCCCTGGCTGCTTTCAGCAATGTGGACTGCAAAAAAAAAAAAATCGATAAACATTTGCCCGTATGATTGAGTCGTAAGTGGGAACTCACGTGGAACGCACAGGGCAAACAGGTTGACATCAGCGTTACAGCATTTTATTCTGTCTTTGGTACATTTTCCTGAGGACTCGCATAGGGTCACGTGGAGACACGGGGGGCGGGGGGTGCCTTGGGCCGCGTGCAGTGGATTAACAAGGCTTGTCGTGAGGAGCTTCATCCTGCGGTCAGCCCTCAGAGGTTGCAGAGTCTGCGTGTGCAAATGCGACACGGTGGCTTCAGTCGTTTGCAGACGTGCGCAGAGCGGTGAGAACTCTGAGTCACGCGATGCACGTGGTCCCAGCTGAGGTGGAACAGGGGAAGCTCTGCCTTCGTGTTTCGACTCTCACAGTGAACACAAGGGTCTTTTCTGCAGTCTCTTTAGTGCCACGTTATTCACATTTTTGTTCTTTTTGATGGTAGTTTTGCTGTTTGAAATAGCCTCCAAGTATAGTGCTGAAGCGCAAGAAGGCTGCAATGTGTCTTACGGAGGAAATACGTGCACTGGATAACTTTGCTTAGGCACCAGTTAGAGTGCTGTGGCTGCGAGTCGAGTGCTGATGAGTCAATGATGAAGGAAAAGGAAGAGGAGATTCTTGATCTGTATCTCAGGCCACTCCACCAAGTGCTAAGGGGACATCTTTGGTACATGATGAAGCTACGGAAGAGACGGAAAAAGTAGTTGAATTTGTGAATTCATGAGATGACAATGTTTTTAAAAAGCGCGATAGCATTGTTGTAAGGCCAAACACCAAAGAAATTTATGATCGTGTTATCCAAGGGCAGGAAAAATTTTTTATTTTCTCTTTTATTTCTTTTTTTTTTTTTTTTTTTGAGACAGAGTCTCACTCTGTTGCCCAGGCTAGAGTGAGTGCCGTGGCGTCAGCCTAGCTCACAGCAACCTCAAACTCCTGAGCTCAAGCGATCCTCCTGTCTCAGCCTCCCGAGTAGCTGGGACTACAGGCATGCGCCACCATGCCCGGCTAATTTTTTCTATATATATTTTTAGCTGTCCATATAATTTCTTTCTATTTTTAGTAGAGATGGGGTCTCGCTCTTGCTCAGGCTGGTCTCGAACTCCTGAGCTCAAACGATCCGCCCACCTCGGCCTCCCAGAGTGCTAAGATTACAGGCGTGAGCCACCGCGCCCGGCCAGGAAAAATTTTTTTAAGCTGGTATTTTATTATAAAGAAATACCACATGTAATTTCTTACTTGTAAGAAATCAGTATACAATAAGGTGTCTAATTAACAAGGTCATGTATTGGCCAATTGACAAAACCGTCATGACCAGAGGTTCGTAGGCACCTAAGCTGTATATTTAATTTAAGAACAATGGCCCAGAAGTCACTAATTCAGTGGTCACAGGTATGTAGCGAATATGACTACCACGAAGAAGAAGGCCTGACTGTACAGGACCCCCTAACCCAAGGAGTCCGTCGTCCACGTCCCTCACCCAGGTGCAGTGTCTCTGCTAACAAGGCCTGCCAGGAACAGGACTTGACTTCCTCGTTGAGTGGTGGTGTCCATGACATGCCTGCTGGATACATCTTGAAGGGAGTTAACTGTTTACAGCCACGTTTATCGCTGATTATTTTGCTTGAAGGGAAGCCCGGCCATACTCTGAAATTGCTCTGGAACTGAGCCATGCTGAGCCCAGCGTCCCTGAACTGACACCTTAATTGGTCCCAGATGGGAAGGAAAAACTATCGCTAGCACCCTACAGCCTCTCCTCCCTGGAGCCGGATGCAGGTCACGTGTCTGCCAGCCGTAGCCTTGTGTGTCTCAGAGTGTGCTGAGCTGGACGGTCCCTCTCCGGGGAGCCTTGCGGGGGATGGCAGACTCACAGCCTGGCGGGACGTGGACACGAGGACAGACTGCTCTCATCTGGCATCACAGACACGACACCGACGTAGGCACACGGGGCATGGGAAACAGAGAGGCCACCTCCGCCTCCAGCATCCAGAGCTGAGATGGCATTTGGAGCAGTTGAGAGGACGTGTGCTCTTGGTGAAGTAAGCGGAGGACTTTTAAAAGCAAGGCAGGGAAAATGTCGGGACAAGTACAGGAGTGGAAAAGCCTGCGCCGTTCCCGAAGCTCAGTTCTTAAATGCCAAGCGCAACCCCCTGGGCCTCGCTCTCACCACTGGGGCAGCGGCCCCACAAGGCACCTCCCGAGTCCCCAGGGGAGACCTTTCTGTAGAAAGCTCTGCTTTGCGTTGCTGCTGGAGTGCCTGGGACTGTGTCTGTGTTTCCCGCTTGTCACCGTGAATGTGACTGCCTCCCCTCCACTGCTACTAGGTGCAAATACAAGAGTTGAGAGACAACAGCAATGAAGCGCTTGCAACTCCTGGCAGGAGAAACACGGCATGTGTTACAGCCACCTGGATCTTCAGTGCGCGTTCATGGCGGGGAGGTGGTGGGGACCGCTCTTCGTTGCAGGGGTGGCCTGTGTGCGGAAACTCGGGGAGAAGGGACGTGTGTGCGTTAGCCTGTGGCCCGTCACCAGTCACAAAGCCATTTTCTCTTGGTCCCTTCCTCTCGTTTCTATTCCCAGGCCTCGTTATGTGCGGTGTCATGTGGACACAGGCACACCCCATCGCGGGGACAGAAGTACCAAGGGAGGCGCTTTGCATGAATTCCCTCCTTGGACTTAGAAGCACTTGCTCAGGGCTTGCCAAGTGCAAATAGCCCCATGCTGGAAATGGATGCTAATTAGCGTGCCATTATCAAAAAGGGGGAGAGAGACCGCCACCCACCACAAAATAGCCGTGTGCAGACCCGGAGTCCTACCCTGACGGCCCAAGCGCAGCACAGCCGCTAATGCAGCCTTAATCCACTTTGTCGGCAGGGAGAGCAAGCTCACCATGCTGCTGCGCGAGTCCCTGGGGAACGTCAACTGTCGCACCACCATGATCGCGCACATCGCGGCCGCGGCGGGGAGCTACACGGAGACCCTGTCCACCATCCAGATCGCCTCGAGGGTCTTGAGGATGAAGAAAAAGAAGACGAAGGTAAGGAGTTTGCGGGGGCGGTGCGGTGGATAAAGGAGCTTTCGAAGCCTGCCCTGAAACTGAGTCTGTACGAGCCGATGCCCCGGCACCAGGGGTGTGTGCCTGGGGCTGCCCACGCCCGGCACGGCGTCCAGCTCAGGGCAAGGACACCTGCAGGCTGATACGGCACAAAGTCAGGTCCCCTCCCCACACCTGGAGCTGTCCCTGGTCACCCAGCCTGGACCTGGACAGGGAGCATTTGTTCCAGTGTAGATGGTACGAGTGGATGCTAGTGGGAGGTGAAATCATTTTGGAGGGACGGGAAACATTCGCATGGTCTCCCTTGCCTGCCTCAGTCCCACATAGATGCCGACTGTGTCCTTGGAGGGGTGGAGCCACAGGAGGTGACGAGCCCCCAGCTCACAGCGCCCCTGCCCCTCTGCATTCCCGGGAGGCAGGTTCTGGCTGCTGGGTCGTCGTGTTCGTCCAGTGGTTTCCGGATGACGCTAAGAGTCTGCCGGAAATCACGGGGATCATGTCCTCAGGCGGAGGCCAAGGCAGGACGGTAGCGTGACGGGCGTTTGAGAACGTCACCAAGGTTGTGGTCACTCCGACCCGGGGCAGCTGGTGATGTGAGGGGCTGCTTCTTTCTTCTCCTTTTTTGTACCTTTTTATTTTTTTTTGGTAGAAAATGGCGTTTCACAACTGGTGTCCCATCGTACAGGGTGCCAAATCGGTGGCCCCTCGGCCCTTAGAAGGCCAGGCGGGGCCTGGGCGGGTCACCTCCTTCCAGGAGCAGCCTGTGTCCCCGTGTGCTGTCCGGGATTATCCTTCACACACTCAGCCACGCTGGGGCACATCCCAAGTCATGCAGGAGGCCAGACTGGGTGGCCTTCGGTAGCCTGTGTCCAGTTAGTGGCCTCCACCACTCTTCACGTGACACTGGGCTCCACGGGGGGGGGGGGGGGCTGCTTTGGAAGAGCCACCGCGTTAAATGCACTCTTCTCTCACGCACAGTACACGTCCAGCTCCTCCGGCGGGGAGAGCTCCTGTGAAGAGGGCAGAATGCGCCGGCCCACCCAGCTGCGACCCTTCCACGCCAGGGCCGCGGTGGACCCCGACTTCTCGATGGCCCACCTGTCCAGCGACCCCGACTACTCCTCCAGCAGCGAGCAGTCCTGCGACACCGTCATCTACATCGGGCCTAACGGCACAGCCCTCTCCGACAAGGAGCTCACTGACAACGAGGGCCCCCCGGACTTTGTCCCCATCGTGCCGGCCCTGCAGAAGACCAGGGGCGACAGCCGGCCGGCGGAGGCAGGAGAGGCGGCGGCCAGCACATCCGAAAGGGACTGCCTGAAGTGCAACACGTTCGCCGAGCTGCAGGAGAGACTGGACTGCATCGACGGCAGCGAAGAGCCCAGTAAGTTCCCTTTCGAGGAACTGCCCGTCCAGTTTGGGGCAGAGCCGGGGAACAAGTGCCCCCCGTTAAGCCAAGCGGCTGGAGCAAGCCCCCTCTCTGAGTCTGACAGGGAAGAGAACGGGTCCGAAGGCCAGCTGAGCGACAGAGAAGGCACGGAGCCCCCGGCCTCCAAGCTGCAGAGGAGTCACTCGCCTGTGCCTGCCGCCACCGCCCCCAGCCCCAGCCCCGCCTCGCCCCGGAGCGTCCCTGGCAGCAGCAGCCAGCACGGCGCCACCCCGCTCGCGCACAGCCCCAGCCTGCAGAGCAGCCGGGAGAGCCTGAGCTCCTGCGGCTTCGCGGACGGCAAGCCCCGGCCCATGGGCTCCCCGCGGCTGGGCATCGCCAGCCTGTCCAAGACCTCGGAGTACAAACCGCCCAGCTCGCCTTCCCAGAGGTGCAAGGTCTACACGCAGAAGGGGGTCCTGCCGTCTCCCGCGCCCCTGAGCAAGGATTCCGGCACGGCGTCCAGCGAGTCCTTGCTGCAGCCCGAGGTGCGCACCCCCCCGGTTGGAATGAGCCCCCGGGTTTTGAAGAAATCCATGTCTGCTGGGAGCGAAGGGTTCCCAGAAACCTCCGGCGATGATGAGCGCCGGGCGGAAAGTCCCCCAGACTCTAAGAAGGAGATCTTGAGCACCACCATGGTGACGGTGCAGCAGCCGCTGGAGCTGAACGGCGAGGACGAGCTGGTGTTCACGCTGGTGGAGGAGCTGACCATCAGCGGCGTCCTGGACAGCAGCCGGCCCACCAGCATCATCAGCTTCAACAGCGACTGCTCCGTGCAGGCCGTGGCCTCGGGCTCCCGGCCCGTCAGCATCATCAGCAGCATCAGCGAGGACCTGGAGTGCTACTCCGCCGTGGCGCCCGTGTCCGAAGTCAGCATCACGCAGTTCTTGCCGCTCCCGAAGCTGAGCCTGGAGGAGAAGGCCCGGGAGGCGGGGAGCAGGCGTTCCTCCATCAGCTCCTGGCTGAGCGAGATGAGCGCGGGCAGCGACGGCGAGCAGTCGTGCCACAGCTTCATCGCCCAGACGTGTTTTGGGCACGGGGAGGCCATGGCAGAGCCTCCGGCCTCGGAGTTCGTCAGCAGCTTCCAAAACACGGCCGTGGTGTGCAGAGAGAAGCCCAAGGCAGGCTCTGACAACCTGCTCATCTTGTCCGAGATGGGGGAAGACTCCTTCAACAAAGCCACCCCCATCAAAGGCTGCAAAATATCCACGCTGGGCAAGGCCATGGTCACGATCTCCAACACGGCCAATCTGAGCGGCTGCGAAGGCTACATCCCCATGAAGACCAACATCACGGTGTACCCCTGCATCGCCATGAGCCCCCGGAATGTCCAAGAGCCTGAGGCGTCCACTGCCACCCCCAAAGCGGCCCCTAAAGCAGCCCAGGAGGGTTCGGAAACCAGTGCAAAGAAAGAGATGGAATTTGAGGACCCCTGGCTAAAACGAGAAGAGGAAGTGAAAAAAGAGAATTCTTATCCCAACGAAGAAGGGATCAGGTGTGAGACTGTCACCGGCCCCGCGAAGGCGGAGGCCAGATCGGAGCAGGAGCAGGACGGGAAGCCCAGCCCCGGCGACAGGCTCAGCAGCAGCAGCGGGGAAGTCTCCGCGTCGCCGGTGACGGACAACTTCAGGAGGGTTGCGGACGGGTGTGAGATGGCCCTGCCCGCTCTGGCCGCCCAGAGCCCCGTGTATCCCAGCAGAAGCGTGAAGTCGAGCAGCCTTCCCCGGGCGTCGCAGAAAGCCAGCAGGCAGGAGGAGCTGGACGGCCTCTTCTACCACTGCGCCGCCGAGACCAACGGCATCGGCGCAGCCTCGGGCGCCCAGCCCTCCAAGGCCACCTTGGAGAGGAAGGTGGCTTCCCCCAAGCACTGTGTCCTGGCCCGGCCCAAAGCGACTCCGCCTCTGCCGCCCGTCCGGAAATCCAGCTTGGAGCAGAAGAACCGGGCCAGCCCCCAACACAGCGCCAGCAGCAGCGGCACCAGCAGCCCCTTGAACCAGCCGGCCGCCTTCCTGGCCAGCTTCCCCGACGAGCCCAGCGGCAAGATGAAGGACGCCAGCAGCAAGCTGTTCAGCGCCAAGCTGGAGCAGCTGGCCAGCAGGACCAACTCCCTTGGCAGGACGACCGTCAGCCACTACGAATGCCTCTCTCTGGAGAGGGCGGAGAGCCTGTCCTCCGTGAGCGCGCGGCTGCACGCCGGCAAGGACAGCACCATGCCCCGCGCGGGGAGGAGCCTGGGCCGCAGCGCGGGGGCCTCCCCGCCCGTCGCGGGTCCCTGCCAGTCGGCCGGGGCCTCGCCCAAGGCCACCCAGTCCAAGATCTCGGCCGTGAGCAAGCTGCTCCTGGCCAGCCCCAAAGCGCGCAGCCTGTCCACCTCCACCACCAAGACCCTCAGCTTCTCCACCAAGTCCCTGCCGCAGTCGGTGGGCCAGAGCTCCAGCCTGCCCCCCGGCGGGAAGCACATGTCCTGGTCCACGCAGTCCCTCAGCAGGAGCCGGGGCTCGGGACTGGCTTCCAAGCTGCCGCTGCGGGCGGTCAACGGGCGCATCTCGGAGCTGCTGCAGGGCAGCGCGGGCGCCCGGGGCTCGCAGCTGCGGGCCCGGCCCGACGCGGAGGAGCGCGGCGGGGCCCCCGCGGACGACAAGCCGGCGGCCGCGCACCTGCTGCCGTCGCCCTACAGCAAGATCACGCCGCCGCGGAAGCCCCACCGCTGCAGCAGCGGCCACGGCAGCGACAACAGCAGCGTGCTGAGCGGGGAGCTCCCGCCGGCCATGGGGAAGACGGCGCTGTTCTACCACAGCGGCGGCAGCAGCGGCTACGAGAGCATGATGCGGGACAGCGAGGCCACGGGCAGCGCGTCCTCGGCCCAGGACTCCATGAGCGAGAACAGCAGCTCCGTGGGCGGCCGGTGCCGCAGCCTCAAAACCCCAAAGAAACGGTCCAATTCAGGTAGGCGCGGGCACAGGGGCGCGGGCAGGGAGAGGGGGTGTCGGGGGAGTGAGCTGGCGGGACCCCACCGTTGCCCTGTGCTGTGCGGATGATGAGGGGTTTCCAGGCCTGCGTGGGACTGAGGCCTGGCCTCTCCTTTCCCCACAGCCTGTCACCCTGCAGGCCTCAGCTGGGGACATAACCAGGTGGGGTTTCACTGAAAAAAAAAAAAAAACCCTCAAACTTGCCTCATTGTGGTGGGTATCATTAGGCTTAAGGCCAGGAGTGCCCCTTGGCCACCAGCAGCGTGGGAAGGCCAGGGCAGGACGCAAGCAGGACACCGTCCGTCGCCTGCTAGCCGTGGGGACACTGGCTCTTGGGCTGTGGGTCCCCACACCCGTGTCCACAGACGTGGGTCTGTCTGCTCCCTAACCAAGAACACCGAGTGCCAGTTAGCGCCTCCTGGGGGATGGCGTTAGGGCAACTGCCCTTGTGCCCCAGAGGCTGTAGAAGCCCAGGTGAGGCTGGTGGTGGCCTCCAAGACTCCAGCAGCCTTTCTCGGGGACATGGCGTGAGGCACAGCTTGTCTCACTGAAAGAGCAATGGGAGAGGCCTTTTCTCACTTCCAGCGCAAGCACACTCGGGGACAGTCACATCTTCACACCTGCCACTCGGCCTGCAGTGCCCTCCCCCACACACCGCGCAGCACCATACACTCACACCAGGGTGCTGCCCGAAACGCGTGACTTCGTAGGAAGTCCTTGCCACCTCCAGGAACCTCCTACCAAGAGGCACATACTCCCGAAGATCTAACGTGTAAAGCCCACTGACTTGTGAATTGGAGTTTCGGGTGACACGTGACAGTACGTTATGATGGGCAAGGAAGAGGGGACCCAGGTCAGAGCTGGTGCTCTGGCAGCCGTGGGGTAGGTGAGGTGAAAGCAGGGTAAGGAGAGAACAAGACAGAGACAGAGGCAAAAGGTCCCAAGAACAACTTAAGCTACTTGAGAATTTCGCTTGGGATCATCTCTGCTCTTAGATGGCTTCCAAAGAAACGGGCCCTGCTGGCTTTAGCCTACAGACTCGTGTTAATGAAACGAGATCTTTTGCAGATCCCCACTTGCAGTTCTGTGCCTTGGTCGAAGTGAGGGTGGCCTGGGGTCCTCCCTCCTGGGCCGTCCTCTGCCATCCCACCGCCCTCCCGTGGCATGCCAGGGTCTCCGGGAGCTCTCGGAAGCCCTGGCCCTGCAGAATGTCAGTGCCGGCAGCATGTTTGGAATTAAAAAATGGGGTGAGAGGCAGAAGTGGGGCCTCCCCTTTCCTATTGCTCCGGCAGCCACCCTGCAGTTGTACTTCCCAGTCGTGGGGTTGGTTTTTCTGTTCTCCCGCACAGGAAGCCCAGGCTCCGTGTGCCAACCCAGACTCAAGGGCTGTGGTCAAGGCACATCCTAAACCATTGGTCTTCTCGAATCTGAGAAATCCACCTTAAAGGACTGTGCAGTGTTAGGACGTGGACAGCCCCCATCCGCACACCCGTCACCGGCCGCAGATCCCATCCATAAGGGTGCTGGGCTCTGAGCACGGTGGGGAGTCGCCCTGGCTGTCAGCGCCCTGACGTCTTTATTTCCCAGGTGGCCTGCGCCTCAGTCGTTGAGACCCTTTGTGCTTCATTTCACCCCCCAGTCTCAGCACCAGAGCTGGAAGCAGAACCCCGTAGAAGACAAGCTGAAAATGAAAAGCTACTCAATACAACACAACAGCTGCTGTGTCCCGTGGCCAGAGCCAGGGCCATCGAAACGTGTTGATATTAGTTACTAAAAATAACAAGAAAGCGAGGAAAAAACCTGCTGGCCTTCCCAGTACCTGGCTGATTAAACCTTGTTATAATCCACTGAGTCTTGTTCCTCCCGGTCCAGCATGCCATGTGGCTGCACGTGGTCACGTGGGCTGAGTTACAGAGTGCTTTCACGTGCTCTAATGTAGCACCCGTGTCTACCAATCCAGTTCAGCCTTTCCGTATCTTTGACTTTTTCTTTTTTCCCCCCAACACTTTCATATTTTGGTGTGGTGGTTACACTGGAGTAAAGAGGAAGAAAAATTGTGAAAAAAACCAATGTGCAAAATCACTGCTTGGAGAGCAGGTAGCAGGCCTGCACGTGCCCTTGCCCCGGGCTGCGCCTTGTCATAAACGCCGTCCTCCGAGGGCCTCCCGTTAGGTCAGGCTGCGGCAGGAAACAGGGCGGCGTGAGCGGGCCAGGCGGTGCTGGAGACGGCTCCACACACAGAACTCGAGAGCCCTGGACCTGTGCAGTCGGCCGCGTGCGTCCGGGGCTCTGTGATGGATGTGGCGGTGGAGACGTGCTCGTCTTGGGTTAGGTGACCTTGTCTCGCTTATTTATGATGATTATTAAGAGAAATGCTGGCTGTCAGGCGTGATCAGCATAAATCAAAAGCAACTTCTTCAAGAGAAGCTATAAAACTCCTCAAAGGAAATTCCTGGCTGGACGGCTGGGGTTTGCAGTGACAAGTAGACATTTGGAACTGCAGAGGAGACGGGTGGTTATCTGTCGTCTGAGATGGCTTCTGAATTTGGAAAACGTTTAATGCTCTGGTTATTTCCTTAGTCACAGTGAACTAGAATTATGGGAAAATAACCTTGGCCTGTCTGATTCCTTTGTAGTACATATAAAAGAGAGACAAGCAAGTATCGTGATGGTTCATCATTTCAGTCCCCTTCTTGCTGAGAGCATGGAATCGGGCCTGTTCCACGCACCGTGGCACGGTGCAGTGCGAAAATTAACCTCCAAAGCAAGAGATCTGGGGTCTTGAGCTGTGTGGCCTTTTGGGAATAATTATCCTCTCTGGGCTTCAATTTTCTCATGTACAAGTACAGTGAGAAGTTTGGATGACAGCCACGGTCTCTCCGCTGCCCATGTCATATGCGACGAGGCAAATGGTACAAAGACTATTGCTGGTCATGTGACACCCTTTCCTTAAGACAACCCGTGATCAGCGGGGGTCACTTTCCGTTGTTGAACACTGATCAGGCGTCTGCTGTGCTCTGTCATCTGGGAGACATAGAAGTTTCGGGCACGGGGGCTTAAGGGGTGGGCAGGAAGCACAGAAGATAAGGCCTGTAAGAGGTTTGTAATCTAATTGGAGGAAAAGGAGGAAAAGCGTGGAGCAGAGACCATGGAACCGAAGGGCATTGCTGAGTGCCCAAATGGGGGTAGTGCAGACCCAAGCGGAGGAGCATGTAGACAGAGGCGGGGTCTGGGGAAGGAGAGCTGCTGACGAAGGCTGCAGGGCAGCATCGGGACTGAGCCAGGTCTTGAAGGGCGCTGACATCTGGACGGGGGGAGGGGGTGCAGGGTGCTGTGGGCTGAGGCGGTCACGGGAGCACGAGCTTAGGGCGGCGGGAGCATGGCCTGTGCCCAGCCCAGCAAGATGAACTCAAGCAGGGGGCTGTTCCTAACAAGCGTAACAAGAGACTAGAGAACGCAAACCCAGATTTAGTCATATCTTGAACATCTGGGAACTATCATAACACATTATTCTGTATTTTTCTATGGACCTATAGTAAGAATATGCAGTAGAGTATTGTGGTTGGCAATGGGGAGTCCTCACAAGCTCTTGATCCGGAACGTGATGAGGTGAGAGAAGCCTGGGGTTGCTTTTGTTGATGGATTTCCATTGATCCAGCCACACTTCCCTGCCAGCCCCACTGTGGTCAGCAATGTGCATCACAGACAGCCGATAGCCACGAATTAGAGTGATGACAACCAGCCCAGGGTGGGAGCAAGTGTCTGTCCTGGCCAGTGTGCACGTAAGCTGCTAAGAGGATGGAAATACCCAAGTTATGCCACAGTCGTGCCAACCGACCCCCAATCCTAACGCTGTCACATCCCTCTTGTCTCACCCACTCATCACGTGAACTCTCCCCAGGCACACTCGGTCTCCTTCCTCCAGTCCCTTACATCTCCCCCTAAACCTGGCGTGTTACCCCCTTGGCTTCTTTCAGGCTGGATGGGGCAGTCTGGCAGTTAGATGAGCACCTTTGTCTGAATGAAGTTCATGCCCACTGCAGGGAGGCCAGGTCTGGTGGGACTCAGCATCCAAAAAGCCTGGGAGTGCTCTGGGGAGGGTCTGCCCTGGGAGACGCCACCCCAGGGAAGCAGGGTAGTTCTGGGATAAACCCAGCCTTGACCTGCCTGGACGTGAGCTCCCCCAAGGCCTGTTCTGCACGTGGCTCAGCCTGCTTGGTCCCCATTGGATACCACTGATTGATGCGTTGGCTGGGTGGCAGTCTAGTGCCAAAAGTTGGCCCGTGTTCTTTTTCTGTGTCTTTCTCATATCTTGTCCTGGTGGTGATGGTGCTTTAATGTTGCGTCTAGCCTAGTCTCTCCTCTGTCATTCTAAGCATCAGACGTCATGCCTTCCCTTCTTTTGGTGCTGAGTAGACATTGCAGAGTGATGGGCCCGGCCTGTGGGTCGCCGCCTCTTGCTCTCTCTTATTCTCAGTCCAGCGGGCCCGGGCTGGGACCCGCGTCCGCTCTGTTGAGAAGCAGAACCGGCCAAGCCCAGACTCCAAGCGTAGCCAGCAGGGCGTCCGGCAGACTCCACCTGCTCTGACCCAGCTTGGGAGGGGACACATGTCCATGCAGAGTGAGAGATCAGGCTCCCTTCAGCTTCAGGATACACCTGTGGGGACGGATCATGTCGCTGTTCCCAACCCTCCCCTTCCAGGAGGAAGCGAGGCTCGGAAACGCCCCTTCTCCCCAGAAGGAAACCGCGCAGTGGTCTCAGGAGGCGGGACTGTCTGAAGGAGCCTCCCGGCCCCCCTTCCACGGAGCCAGGGCTGGGGGGACACCAACCCTCCCCCAGACAGGGGGGCCACACAAGTGACACAGACGCTGTAGTTTCCCAAAGCAAGAGGCACGTTCCATTTCAGACAGGGAGGAAAATACCAGGCCTGTCCCCCAAAGGCCAGGCCACAGCTTCACTCACGCATGCCACGGATCACAAGAAAGGTGACGCTTGGGGCGGTGGCTCCTGACCCCGCCGGTCCTGCGCGATGGCCTGTTACAGCCCTCTCCGGGGACCCTTAAGTTCTTCGTGCCTTGGTTTCCTCTACTGTGAGAATTAAATGAGATACGATGTATACATCACTTAGGATTAGATTTGTCTGTGACAGAAACCGTCCCCCAAAACAATATAGAGATTTATTCTCGTATAAAAGTCCGTGTAGATGATCACAGAAAAATCTCTGGGGTATCAAGAATCCAGGCTGCTTCTGTCTTGTCTTTGTGTTGTTTATGATGGGAACCTCAGGGACCAGCCCATGTCATCCAGGACAAAGGAGAAAGGAAGACTAGACACCCAGCCTTTAAGGGTACCTGGCCAACACTCAAGTCACCCGGACCATGCGGGACTTTAGTCTCGGTCCTGGAAGGCCGTGTGCCCCACTAGAGCCCAGGGTCTCTGCTGCTGAGGAAGAGGAGGACAGATACTGGGAGACAGCTGGCAGTCTTTGTCCCAATGTCCCTGAATTGTGCCTGGCACATACTAGGTGCTTATTAGCGCTGCTGCTGCTGTTATAGAAGTTCCAGAAAACAGTGTTTATTTGCTCATAACTACAACGACAAACACTAGAAGCTTGTCACATACCCACGCTGGGGGTGCCACTGTGGCTCCCAGCTCTAGGCTGTGTGTGTTTGGGGGGGCTGTGTGTCCCCCAGGTGGAAACCAGGAGTCGGTTAGTCCTAGAGCTTGAGCAGGGAGGCAGAGCCCGAGTGCTGGTGTAAGGGTGGAGGTGGGGGCGTCTCGGATACAGCCCTGTGCCCAGGGTGCCTGTCATGACCTCATCGTCCCTTGTGTCAAAAACAGATTTAAAATACCAAAATGCAAGAAGATTAACTGCAGCCTTCATCCCCTCCTCAGGTTCCCAGAGACGGAGGCTCATCCCAGCCCTGTCCCTGGACACCTCGTCGCCCGTGAGGAAACCCGCCAACAGCACTGGCGTCCGCTGGGTGGACGGCCCCCTGCGGGGCGCCCAGCGGGGCCTCGGGGAGCCGTTCGAGATCAAGGTCTACGAGATCGACGACGTCGAGCGCCTGCAGCGGCGACGCGGGGGCTCCAGCAAGGTGAGGCTTGTGCCCCCCACGTGGGGGGCGGGTCCCCAGCAAGTCCGTGTGCAGTTGCCAAGGCTGTGCACTGAAGAAGAGAGCTCAGACCCAGAGGGACGTCTCTGCGGGCTTCTGGTGTGGGTGGCAGGGAAAGGGACAGGGACTTGGGAGAGAGCTCTGTGCTTCTCTTCCTGACACGTCCTAAAGGCTCAAAGGCTGGGGCAGTGAGTGGTCTTGGGGGCTCTTCTGCTTCCTAAATTTAAGACACGCCTGTAATACCCAGTGACCTTTTCCCTCGACTGTGCTCGTAAGTGCTCCTTTCCAGGAGAGGTGGCACAGGCCGGCTGTGACCCCGGGTCCCCTTCTCCTCCTCTGTGCGCCAGGAGGTCGTGTGCTTTAACGCGAAGCTGAAGATCCTGGAGCACCGCCAGCAGCGGATCGCCGAGGTGCGGGCCAAGTACCAGTGGCTGATGAAGGAGCTGGAGACGACCAAGCAGTATCTGATGCTGGATCCCAACAAGTGGCTCAGCGAGTGTAAGCCCGGGGCTCCCTTCCACGTGCGCCGTGGCTAACGGGCTCGCCAGCTGCCCGGGCCTGGCGCGGGGCCTGGGCGAGGTCCCCCCGGGGCCGGGGCTGCATCTGCGGGCACCCGCCGCCCGTCACTCGGGGAGGACGGGAGGGTGTGAATATTGCTCTTGCAAGATTATTTCTTACGTGTCTCAGTTCAAAGCACCTGAAAATGAGATTTCTCCCCCTGCATGTGGCGGAAGATCACCCAGACATGAAAGCTGTGTTACAAATCTGCTCCTAGGCCACCCAATCACACTGCATATCTAGCCTGAAATAGACAAGAATTGATAGAGCTCAGAGAGCAGGGAAAACATTTCCGAGTGAAAAAAATAACAGCCGCAGTGTGATTTCCATTTAATAGAAAGTCCAGGATGACGGTAACCGTCTGATCACCATTCAGAACAACGGTGCTCTCTTTGAAAGACGGATTCAGTTAGTTGTCTCTTATTTACTTGTTCCTGACCATTCCATTTGCCACAAAATGAAACTTCAGTCTGGCCCCAAACTATTACACGGATATGGGGACCGATGCTGGAGGACAGAGTCTGGGGGGTGACGTGCGTTACTGGCATTTACGCTCCCTCAGCCTCCCGGCTCTGTCCCCGTCCCCTCCCTGCCGTCCTTGCTGGTGGGGAGAGCCCAGGGTGGTGGCTGGAGGCTTAGCTTTGTGTTCACCCAGGGACAGGCTGGGAGTGAAGAAGAAAGTGGCAAGAGCTGTCGCCACCCCCCCCCCCCCGCCACCTGTGACGGTCGCCTTCCAGCAGTGGCTTTTCCATAGGAGTAAGATGGTACCACCACCCCTGAGCATCTCACTGGGTTTTGGGGACTGTGACCAACCTACGGGGCATCTTCTGCGGCTGGGTTGCAGTGTGCGTGGCTGTGACCACAGTCACACACACCTGTTTTGGACTCCAGCTTTCCCGCGTTCTAGCTGTGGGACCTTGGGAAAGACACTTAACCTCTCTGGGCCTTGATTTCCTTAGCTGCAAAATGGGGAACAGACTGGTGCCTACTGCCTAGGGTGGTTGTGAGCGGTAAATTGGTTCTTACTGGGCACGTGCTTAGGGCAGCGGTCGGCCCAGGTTGAGCGCTCGGTATCTGTTTTTATTGCCCCAAAGTTCTGCTAAGTAGACGTTCCTAGCAGGAGAGACATTTCCTTAGTGCCTGCTCGAGGCACCGTGTTCAGTCCCCTGCTAGAAACCTGCACAAAGACGTGAACTTTTCCTCCAAGGGCGTCTCATCAAAGGTACCCAAGGGCCACACGAGGCGCCAGCGCAGACACTTGGTCGTGTCCAACCCGGCAGGGTGGGGAGCCTCGGGCTCACTCCTCTCCCGGGTGTGGACACCTTTCCCTTTTGTCCCGAGCCCAGGATCCCAGGGGCACCCATTCAGTCCCTTCCCCTTCATTTTTACTATTTTCATTAAAATTTGATGTTTCAAGAGCTGTTCATGCCCAAGGCGGAATTGAAAATCAGCCCCATCTTACAAAGTCGTATTTTTTTCCCAGGGTGGGAACGAGCTTAGGCATCAGCACGGGTGTGTTTGGAGGCTTCCAGGAAACAATCGCTTTCCTCGTGTCTTTGTCGATGTCAGAAGTCAGCCCATTTTTGATGTCGAGGAAGGGGATGAACGGAAAGCTGGATGAAAGGGGAAATAGATCGTTTCTTTAAGGAGACTCGAAACCAGGACTGAGGAGGGCTGCATCCAACTGTTCCCTGGGGGAGTCTGCTCACATTTTCAGTTTTCAGTTCTGATGCCGCCTTCAAGGTGGTCCAGTAATACAGCCTGATGTCACAGCCTATGGGTTGTTTTGCCTTTTTTTTTTTTTTCTTACATATTAGGCTGGTATTCAGGGGCCCTCGGTCTCCTTCCAGCTCTTGACTTGTCCTGATGAACTGTGTCACCCTGAGTGAGTGACCTCCCTGTCCAGATCTCAGGGAAGTAAGTCATCTGTGGAAAGTTTCCATGGCAATCCCTGACGTTCCTATAGCAGGTCACAGTTCTCAAACCAGGTTCACGCTCATTATCTCATTTTTATTTTATTCACAGCAACTCAAGGCAGGTAGGGTAGGAGTTTTTACTCTCATGTGACTTTGGGGGAAACTGTGCCCAGAGAGGTTGAGGTCACAGAGCTCGTGTGGCCAAGCTGGGAATCGAATGTAAGTCTCCTACCTTGGATCCCAGGGCCACCCCCCACCCTGTGGTCTGTGCCTGTCCTCCTGGTACTGGGCCTCCTCTGCTGTCCCCCTGTGGCCAGGGCCAGGCAGCCCACCCCTCTGCCCAGCCATCACTGAGCAATGTGGGGGGCCAGGAGGGGTTGACCCCAGATCCCTGCTCTTCAGGAATTGCAGGGCACAGACTTGTCACCCTGCGCCGGCGTGAACATCAGGGATGGTATCTGGGTGGTTCAGTCCCAGCTTGTTGTCAAAGAATGTTAATATAGCTTTTGCAAATCCCCATATTTCCCGAGTGACCAGTGCGTAGGGGAGGCTGAGCCAGGAAGTGCCGGGAGACAGGGTCCCGTTTCGCAGCCCGACAGGCAGCTGCACTGAAGGAGGGAGCAGAGCCGCAGGCCCTTTCGCACAAGGAGGCCGAGGCTAAACGTCCCTCAGTGAGACCCCAGAGAGGGATGGGTTCTCCCCACATCAGCTTGCAGAGCCGCTGACACGGTGGTTGGTAGAAAATGGAGGTGCAGGAGAGTCCTCCAGGCCTGGGCTGGGCTGGCTGGAGGTGGGGGAGCCAGAGTGTCACCTTATTCCTCAGTATGACCTCGACACGATGCTGAGGATCTACACGCTGGCGAACGGGCTGTGTCCCACCCGAGCAAGGTGGGGCATGGATGCTGCGGACACGGGCAGGGTCAGAGCTGGGGACCAGGGGCAGCTGGGGGACGGCCGCCGTGGGCCGGGCCCGGGTTCCAGCCCCGTCCCCGCCGCGTCTCACCGCGCCCCTCCTCTCTTGCAGTTGACCTGGAGCAGGTGCTAGAGCTGGACTCCCTGGAGTACCTGGAGGCGCTCGAGTGCGTGACCGAGCGCCTGGAGAGCCGCGTCAACTTCTGCAAGGCGCATCTCATGATGATCACCTGCTTTGACGTCACCTCCAGGCGCCGGTAGAGAGCCGGTCCCCGGCCTCGCGGTCCCCTCGCTCCCCAGGACTTCGCAGGGACGTCGCACGCCCCCGGCCCTGTGTGCCGGCGGCCCCGGAGACAATGCATGAGGATGAAGGTCGGTGGCAGGTCTGGAGCGAGCGTGGCGCGGAAGGCGGTGGGTCTTTGTTTTCTGTAGGAAAAGGTGCAGGCGCCAAACCCCCGTGGAAGGAGAAAGGGACGGGAAGCCCGAGGGGTGTCGAAGCCCCGTGAGACTGAAAAAGCACTTTGAGAAACTTTAAAGACCTTGTTTGTACATACAACTGCTGGCAAAGGAGGACCCCCTGCCACCTGCTCCCGTGAGGAAGGGGGAGGGCGGCCGTAGGATTGCTGTGGATAGTGACACAAAACGACAAAAAAAAAAAAAAGGACCCAGAAGGACTGATTAAGTGCCTTGCAAATCTTTATTCTTAGCCAAACCTTTATGTTCCTACTTTCCCGTGTACAGATGGTGCTAGTCCAGACGAAAACCACAAAACAAACAAGCAAATCACGTTTTTGAAATACATTTACAGCTCGTTTCCTCTTGGTGTTTTATCCTATTTCTGAGTAAGTTGTGTTTGGAGAGAGGTTTACCTGATCGGTGTTGCAGATGACTCAAGGGTAACTGTCTTTTATGGTCGCTCCGGTGGAGCCACTCAGACAGGACCCAGAGGCTCCGCCGCACCAGCCAGTGCGTGTTTCCCCAGGAGGTTTGGAGAAGCAGGTGACACTCGGTGCCACCTCCCAGGAGCAGCACAGCCGGGACCGACTCGGAAGGCTGATGGCAGAGCAGGTGCGCGGGAGAGGGGGACAGGACTGGCGTCTTTAAGGGGACAGGAGTCCTTTGCGACCTGGCCCTGCCTGTTCCAGGCAGGGGCTGTTTGTTCTGTAGATGCTTCCAATGTCTCAGACACGTGCTGGCTCCTTGAGCCCCACATCCGGGGTTTTCATGGCCCTCAAGACACTTTTCATATTTATTTTCATTCCAAAGACTCTGCATCGAAAGCTTGAACCAATTCAACAGAGCCATAGTCCTTTGGTTTCTAGTTTTGTGAATGAGAGTGGGGGATTTTTTGTCCAGTTTAGTATCATATGTGCGTTAGAGACTCCAGTTTTATTGGGCTAGAACAAAAAAGATTCTTGAGACTGCAGAACTTTTTTGTGGCCCAGAGTCCTGCTTAAAAGCAAGAATTTCAGCTCTCCCGTGTCCCAAAGCCTCAATCCCAGGAAGGGACAAGGCTTGTCCTCTCAAGCTTGGCACCCGAAGGCAGAGAGAGATTCCTCGCTTGACTCGTATAACGCTGGGTGGGCAGAGCACAGGGTTTAGTGAGTGTGGACAGCCAGCTTGGCTCCTGAGAACGCAGGCCCCCATCTCAAATCCAGAGGTTCGTCCCTGTACCGATTCCCTTAGCGATCATTGTACCCATTTTAGTGATAGAAACTTGTGTCCTCCCACCTTCATGCAGGGGCCTAGGGGTCATTTGCACGGTGTACCATTCTGTTTTGCCTCCAAATGCATCTTATCTTTATGAGCCTTTGATTTGGGGATTTTCAAAGGTGAGTGTCCTGGGTTTTCCTGTTGTTGGAAACAAATTTGATTAGTCCTCAGTGAGCTTAGCTGTCGCCCCTGCTGCGTGGACTTCCTGAGTAGGCTGACCCCCCCGAGCCTGGGGCCCTTCCCGGAGTGAGACTAAGTGACACCTCCACAGATTTAACATCTCGGCCCGTGGGACCCTCCCTAGGGGCGCAGCCTTCAGCTCGCCCGCTGCCTAAACCTGCTTTTACATGTTTGTAGCAACTTCAGGATATCAGAAAAGGTTGCAGGAAACCAAGAGTTCACCTACCAAGTCCGATGGACCATCTCGCAGGGTCCTGCAGGCCGCAGTGTAAGAGAACCACTTGGCATGGCTGGTGTCCATTCTCTCTCTCTTTTCCTGTCTTTGGAGGGAGGAGAACCTAAATAAGCTGCAAACATCTTAATTTACCAAGAACTGATGAATCACCTAAAGAAACCATGCATTTTATGCTATGATGCGCTTGTTTCTGCCTCTGTCTACAGATTAACTACAGAGATGATAAACTTTAGGCCCAAAGGAAGGAGGTCTGGCCAGCTCCACTGAAGCACAGGCAGTTCCAGGTCTCCTTTTGGTGACAGATAACCCAAGCAGGCCAAGGGACTGTCAACCCATTTCTATGTCATCATTTGAAATGATCGCTGAGACGCGTAAGCCTTAATTCCCTGTCTGGAACCTGTCCGCCACCCCCACTCGAAATATTAATAGTTTAGTGTCAGGTAGAAGCATTAGCAGCAGAACGAAACTCAGATTGGGAAAAGGCAACAGGGATGTTGCTTCCCCGGCAGTGAATCCACGCAGGGGGCGGGCGCTTCATCCTGGGCTCTCACTCTGCACCTGAAAGCTCCAACCCTTAATCTCCTTGTCCTTGGATTCCCCGGTCCCTCCTGGGGGAGCCGGGAGCCGTCTCTAACTCTGATCTCTTCTGGATTTGAGATCAGAACACCCCACCTGTTGTTTAATCTCCGATTGCTATTCTGATGGTAGGGAGGCTGAGACGCCAGTGCAGGGGTGGTCCCATCGAGACACAGGGGGGACTCACACTGGGAACCCCCAGCAGAGGAAGGGCCCTTGCATCTGAAGCTGGGATAAAAAGCCATGCAGCCTGGCATGGGGAACCGGGCAGGCGGGCATCTGGCCCAGCTTGTTGTAAATTAGCCTTGAGCTTGAAATCCACTGTGTTCCCATAAGGCAGCAGCGACTTAAATGGGGCCACAGGTACCAGCCAGGCTGTTGGCTCAGCAAGTCTCCCACACATGGATCTCAGACGAGCCTGGATTCTATTCCAGTATTGAGGGAAAAAAGGCAGGTGTGCCCATGTGGGTATATATTGCATGTGCTGATAAACCAGCCACCAGCTCTGGGCCTCCTCCCAGGTGTCCTTGTGGGAAAGCCACCGTCTGACCTTGGTGTCTCGGGACAGAGGCGAGGCTGGCGAGAGCCATAGGTCGGTTTAAGCAAACCTGGTTGTCTGGGTTTAATTTGGGGATTAGACCAGCGGCCCAGGCCCTGCTGAGCTGCAGCCGGGCCTTCCAAAATAACATATTGAAGGTTTTTAGGTTTCTTGTTCCAAAAAGGATTTGGGACTGTGCAAGAAATGACTAAAGATGAGTTGATTTCAAAAGTGAAAATGGGAGAATTCCTGAGCTTATTCATTATTTTTTTCCTGCCGGACTATACGCCCATTCTCTGAGCATCCACCAAAAGATTTCCTCCCTTCTAAAGGCAGTCTCTCTTACACCTTGCAGCTATGCCCGTGAGAAACTGGTTGAAAGTCCTATTAGTTGTTACTAAGGCGTCCACTGGCCACTGTCCCCGGGGCCTCCCTCTTGCTGCCTGGGCTCAGCTTTCCACGATGCAAGGGACACTTTTCTTCCAGGAGGGGAGGAAAGGGAAGCACAGCCCACTTTTCTCTGTGCCAAATGAAACAAAGCCAAGCAATTCGGTGTCACCAACACTGCTAGTAAATGGGTCTAAAGTTTGGGGGAAAAGGGAGACAGCATAGAAATACAGTTCCCTTGGATTTTAACATCTGTTTTTCCCCTCTGTCAAGATTTGTGGGTAAAAGCTCAAAATTTTTATCACTAAGACGCCAGGCACAGTGGCTCACACCTGCAATCGTAGTAACTCTGGGAGGCCGAGGCGGGAGGACCTACTGAGGTCAGGAGCTTGAGACCAGCCTGAGCAAGAGCAAGACCCCGTCTGTACTAAAAATAGAAAAATTAGCCAGATGTGGTGGCACCTACCTGTAGTCGCAGCTACGCGGGAGGCTGAGGCAGGCGGATCTCTTAAACCCAGGAGTTCGAGGTTGCTGTGAGCTATGATGATGCCACTGCACTCTAGCCCTGGGCAACAGAGCGAGACCCTGTCTCAAAAAAAAAAAAAAAAAAAAAAAAATTGTCACTTAGCAATCTTCCTGACAAAATAGCATACCTATTCATTATCTCCATAATAAAAGTATAATTCCACTTCAAGAGAAGCTATTGTAATTTAAGCTCATCTTAGCTTAAATTTTTGAAAATTCCTAGAATCTTATTTATCTCTCCCTGAACACACACATTCTGCTTTGGGGTGGCCCTACTCAGAACCTGAGGTGTTGTCATAATATCGGACACACAGTGGGGCTGGAGGCAGGATCGAGCCTTCATGGCTTATAATTTTCTCTAAATGGGTTGTTCGCCATGTCCACACGAGCAGAGTCCTGAAATACCAGCACTAACACATCTACTTTATGTACTCGTAGAAATTACCCCCAGAACTAAAAGTGGCTCATTCCTTCATCTCCCTACTGCTAACACCCAGCACTGTCATATCCAGCTTATGAAGAAGTTATAACTTATTTGTGAACTCAGGACATTGAGTCACAGCATTCATTGCTTGTGTTCCATAATTCAAGTCTGTCTCACGGTTGGAAATGCTATCCGAGTGCTACGCAGCAGAGTGTAAATTTGGTGGGTCTGTCTGTGGCTACGTTTTTTTTCTGTGTTTTTCTCACTCTAGCAAAGTCTGTTTGGACACACGGGCTGAGGGGAGGAAAGGTAAATAAATCAGGAGGATGGGGATTAGGGTCCAATCCTGAAAGTACAGGGCTTAGTTCAAATCAAAGCTGTTTCTGTAGTGAGTAGCCTGAGGGACAAGACCCTGCATTTTGAATTTGGTGATAATGAGCTTGGAAACCCATCCTCTTCTGTGTGGAGGAGAATCTCACCTCTTCCTGCTGGTTCCACACTAAATGGCTGAGCAAAGTGCGGGCAGCATTAGGTGCCTACGTTTCCCTAAGACTCCTGCCCGCTCCCCGGTGCCACGGAAGGGGGTTTGGGAAAGCAAGCAGAGTTCCTCACCTTGGATGCATGTGGTTCCTGTTTTCTTCTGGAGAAACCAAAGCACTTTAGTGAGTCTTGCAACCCAGTATACTTAAGGCATCGTGTCCCGTCAGTGGATCCCGGAGAGGCAGGAAGGGGTCGGGGTTGGTAGTCTCATGGGAGAGGCAGCTAAGCCTAGGAGCAAAAGCCTTGAGCTAGGAGGGAGGACGCCAGGCCTGGTCCCCGTCGCCCGCGGTGCCACCGTGGCCGAGTCTCTGCATGTTGCTGCGCCTCGGGTTCCCCAGTGGAAGACTGTGGTCATGCAGCTGTCCCTGGGGGACAGTCCAAAGAGAAAATGGTAGACCGGACGGGAAGTGCTTCGAAGAAGTTCAAGTCTGTATAGGAGCTGGGGATAATCATTGATAGATGAAGAAACTGAAGTCAAGCGGCAGAGGGCCCAAGTTCATACAGTAGTCGTCTAGCACTCCTGGGACTGCAGGTTCCCACGCTGGACTCTTCCTGTTAGATGGCGTTGCACCAGGCGAGTGTAGACGTGAACACGCGCGTCATTCCGCTGTGCTAAGGTGCGTGTGCAGGAAGAGTGGAGGACGGAACACCTGAGTTCTGATTCCAGCTTCGGCCTTGGGTGCGTTACCTCACTTCTCTGGAGCTCTGTTTTCCAATCTGGAAAAGGAGGACATTGTGCTAAAGGATCTTTGTAATTCCCTCCAGCCCTGGCTCTGTGATTCGCAATGTATGTATGTATGTATATAGAAATATGCTTATCTGTGGAAACGGCCCGTTGGAACCCTGGAGACAAGGCCTGCCCGAGTGCATTTGCCGCAGCAGGAACAGGGAATTCACAAAATCTGGTTTTAAAAAATGCAATTGTGGTACCTGATGTCATTGATTTAAATCCACTGTTTAACTGGACAGAAGATTGGGGCCATTTTCAAAGTTAAGTTCTCGGTTCACAAGTGTTAACATGTTTTGAGTAACGCTCGTTTGTTACGGTCAGAAATTCAGCAATGCTGTACTCGGGCAGGTCCTACTTGCAGGCTAGTTTTTGTGCAGGGGCCTTTCCATGGCTATATAGAAGTTAACTATTGGCTTGATCCTGATAAATAGGAGCAGGCTCCCTGCAGAACAGTCCAGAAAAAAAAAGAGTCATAGTTCTCACAAACTGGTGCCATGAACCCATTAAGCTGTGTGCCATTTCCAGTGTGAAGATGTTTGCTGGCTACGATCTCTGACTTTTTGTGGCATATGAGGTGTAAAATGTTGTCAAAAAAAGAAATCTGGTGTTTTAAAGAATCAAACTATGGTGGCATTAAATGTTCACTTTTATTCTATGCGGAGTCCCGAGTTCCTCTTTGTCCAGCTGACGTTTCTCTACACGGGGAAGGCGGTTCAAGGCCTGAGGGTGAGTTCCTCTCGCTGGAGCAATGCCAGGCCTAGGTCTGCCCTGCGGACTTCCTGGGGTGAGGCCCGCCTCGCTCCCCTGTGGCCTCCACGAGGGCAGAAGCTCAGCTGGGCGTGAGTCAGGGCTGGAGCTCAGTCCCCGAGCCTGGCATTGTTCAACGTGCCTGAGACTCGGACCCGGGGCTGGTGATCACACACACAAAGTGGGGCAGAACTTGGTCTTGATGTGATACAGTTTGCTGGCCTCCCTGGGTGCAGGGTCTCTGGGGCTCACATAACATCAGGGCGTTTCCGTCCCTGCAGATTGCCTGGGCCCAGGTGCACGGGTCCCCTGCTACACTGGTGCTTGTCTCTACTGAAACGGGTCACATTCAGGCAAGGGAGCGAAAAGAGAGGAGAAGTAGAAAAAGGTCTCCGAGGACGATGTCTCTCTCCCCCTCCACTGCAGTGAGTTTCCCCCGAGCAGCAGGGAGGCACTTTCCTAGTTGCTGGTGCCGCATCTGTCCTGGGAGAGGCCAGGGCTGGGAGGCCACTCGAGCCAATGCGCGCTCCACTCCTGGCAGGGCCCCAGTCTGAATCCCTAGCCCCTGGGCACGCACCCCTCCTGGGCTCCCTGCTTCTCCCCGAGTCCGCAAGAACTTCCTGGGCTCCCCTCGGGTCACAGGAGCAGTAACCGTAAGTTAAGAAGCCATAAGCGTTTTCTAAAAACAATGCCTTCAACTAGAAGAGCTTACGAAGGTGTCGATCACTCGCTCGGGGAAGAGAGAGCAAAGGCGGCGCCCAGATTGTCTCTAACGCTCTGGCTCCTCCCGACGAAAGACTCCTCCTCTCGGCTCCCTGCTGGGCGCGCGTGGCCTGTGACACATCCTGTCCTCCGGTCACATCACAGCCTCTCCTCCAAGGCTGGTGGGAAGGACACGCGTCACATGATCATCAGAAGTAACTTCTCATTAGGGGAAAAACTATCCAAATATAGAGTCTTAAATATGTTTGTCTCAAACCATTAAACTCTCAAAATTGTTAGTGATATTACTTTTATTCTTCTCCTCCTTTTTGATCCTGTGTTTCGGTCTCAGAGGGGACAGTCCCCAGTGTCTCCGTGGCCATTCTGTCCACCACGGCACCACAGGGCCAGCCGCCTCTGGAACTAGAAGGACATAAAAACCAGAGCACGGTGACACCTTTGTCTGGCAGTAGCAGGTCAGGTGGTCCCTGTTCCCTCCGCGTCTCACTCGGGGCCCGCTGCGGTCTCTAATGCTTCTACCTGCTCTTCTAGTTGAAGGTGTTGTTTCTAGAAAACCCTCACAAAATCCCAGCGCACTTGGAGGGGAAACACACTGACAGGCTGTGGCTGCTGAGCTCCTACCACACGTGGGTGTCTCGCCCTTCTGTGTCCCCAGCATCCAGAGCAGAGCCTGGAACCCAGCGGTCCTCAGTCAGCAGTAGCTGGGTGACTCAATCAAACACTCAACCAACTCTGGGAGAAAAAGAGGCAACAACGACAACAAAAAAAAAACACGTGGGCAGGAGGCTGGCATTTGCTGAAATTTCAGACTGCGCCAGACAAAAGGACCTGAGGTCTGTATTTGCAAGTCCTTGAGCGGGACCAAGTCCCTGACTCACGGTGCAGGGGGACCAGCCCACGCCCACGGCTTGGCACACACGGCCTGACCCCAGGCACAGGCCAGCCTTGGCCTTCAGGGACCCTAAAGCACATTTCTCTCCCAGAGAAGGAAGAGGAGCGTCCGAGCACCTGGATCCCTGCACTCCACTCACAGCGCAGTCACCGAGCCGGCCCTACCGAGCGCCACGAGCTCCGTCCCAGACCCTGTGCTGGTTGCTGAGGAATGAAACAGAGTCTGGGCTTCCAGAGCTCAGGGAAGTCGGCAGGCCCGGCTGCACCCGGAGCCCCGCTACAGACGGGCAAACGTGCCACCCCCGCTGCTCCTGCCAACCCCCAGTGCAGGCCGGTTTCCTCGAGCTCAGCCCTTGGCTAGGCCCCCCCTGCAGAAGAGTCCTCTGGGGCACGAGGTGGCGCGGGAAGGGGAGAGGGCCATGTCACCTGCACGTGGCTTGTTTTCTCCCGTGGAAGTTCAACCTCTCTCACTGTCCCCCCCCCCCCCCCCGCCCCCATGGCCCCCAGGCCCTCGGGCTCTGAGGCCTCCTCCCTGCAGTGGGTTGACAAGTGCGCTTGCCCCACGGTCAGGGGAAACCCAGGCGGCCAAGGGACCTGGGGGAGGGGCGGATGGCCCTCTAGGCAGCCCTGGGTGGTGACCCAGCGGTCACCCTGCCACCACCCCAAGGAAGCTGCCGTGGAGCCCACCCACACCCAGGATGGGCCATAGATCCTTGTTTTCTCATTTTACAGTTACTAAATCGCCCTCCATCAGCCCCTCCTCTGGGCTCTTTCCCTCCCCGGGGGGTCCTGGGGGCCAGACGTGTAGATTACACACCTGCCTGTGCTCAGAGAGAAACTGAAAAGGCTTCACGCCAGACCACAGAGATACATCTACGAAAGCCCCAAGTCCCTAAAGACCCAGTGAGAGAAAGACCTTTCTTTTGTTAAAACTGGACTTTGGAAAGCTGGAAATGCAAACTGAAAATTACCTTTAGTCTCACCCCAGAGAGAACTGCTGTTATTGTCTTATAGACACACACACACACACACACCACGTATTTTTACAGATTTGGGGTCATCCTGGACATGATCCTTTTGGAATGTGTTTTCCCCTTGGTAATCCCACCATGCACATTTATTTATTTCTCTCATCGGTGCACACGCTCTGAGGACATGACGTTTAGCGGCTGCAGAATCCACCACGTGGATTGACTACCATTTGCTCCCTGCTATTGCACCTTAGGATTATGTCCCCTTTCTCACTCTTATCAATATTATCAATTACACTCTAATAAACATGTGGAACATAAATCTCTTTTTTTACATCTCTGACAAGTCCCTAAGGTTAATTTCCTGGAAGTGGAATAGTTGTACCAAGACGAATAAAACATTAGGGGGCATTTTACACACATTCGGAGTGGCCACGCTTTAAACTGTTCCACCGTGGCCTTCCCTGATGGCCGCAGACACAGTCATCTCTTCCCTCCTGAAACTCCTGTTCCTTTGATTCACGTCTTTGTTCATCCCTCAAACACACATTAGGGAGCCTCGGCGTGGAACAGCATTGCTCTTGTAAGATGCCCCACGTTCCTAACCCCTCTGTATTTTACTGGGTATCTGTCCCTGAATGTTAGGCTTCTGGACAGCAGAAGCTCCCTCTGTGGCCAGCAGAGCACTGGGCACGAGACAGGGGTAAGACACAGAGGGTTTAGGCAAAGCCGTCACAGGGAAGCGTGTTTTGTACACAGTACAGATACACCAGATTCCAGAAACACGTCTGGGGGATCCTGACCCGCATCTCAACCCTTGCTGAGATCTCTCAGCTGAGAAGCCCCAAACCTGGGTGCTGGCTTGAGAACTGCAATTTGCACTTGACCTTGAGGGAGTCTCCGATTCCTCACGTGTGTAGGAGAAGAGAAGCCCACCCTGTCTTGACTAGTTTCCCCTGGGCTCGTTCTGAGGACGAGAGCGGCGCGTGTGCAAAAGCAGGTCACAACCGGTTAGCGCTCAGCAGACGCAAGGCGCCGGGGTCACGGACCGGACACTTGTGTAATTGGCCCAAAACTGCTCGGGCAGCCCCACTCCTCCCCCGGGCGGTGCCTGCGGCCCACTCAGCACCCGCCCCCTGCTTTCGTAAGCATCGGCGGCCTCTGTCTACGAGAAGGAGGTCCGGCCGGACGTCCCGCCCTCCCTGAACCTGGCTGTCACAGGCTCTGACTGATGGAGACAGTGCCAGCTGCGATTCTGCAACACCTACAAACCTCTGTTGGCAGACAAGCTCCTGGGGGTCGCAGGGACTGCTCCTGTGAGCTGCACAGGGGCGTCTTGCTCTCTGTCCTCAGCCCTCAGAACAGCATCCACGTGACAGGCTCACAGGGGGCCGACCGGTCCTGCACCAAGCGGGGGACAGTGGCCGAATGAGCCGCAGACCTAGAGCCCGTGTCCGGGGCACGGGTCCCGGGCGTGCTGGGCTAACACCCGCCTCGTGCAAAGACGCTGCGCTTGGAATATTTTTCAAGTCAACCACGTATCTTCAACACCTCTTGTTTTACCAAGAAAAACCATTTCCGGATATTTTACATGTTCAATCCTGAGCCTCCCAGTGAGATTTAGGTGACGATGTTTACAGTGCTCACTGTGGTGACTTCCGGAGCATCGATTGCTGGACAGAGGCCTTCGGCCGTGAGTCACCACCCCTGGACTGTGGATTCCGGATTATTTACTGCAGGAGCCGACTCGCTGCTCCTCAGCTGTGGACCACAGTGAACTCACCCTCGCACACGCCCCACTTATCCCGAGTGCTTCAAAGCCGGTCACCACCAGGCACACAGCCCGTACTTCGGTGGCGAGTGGAGAAGCCGCAGAGGCCACCGCTCAGGCCCTATCCTGCAGCCACCAGGGAGGGTGACCCCGTTTTTCCATTTTCCATGCCAAAACGAATCAGATGATAACAGAGCCTTGGCCTAACACCCTTTCTCTGAGAAATCGTGCATGATGGATTTCAGACCCACCGTGCACTCTCACGTGCCCAGCTGTCAGAGGAAGGTCAACCTTGCCCTGGAGGGACGCATGGGTGTCCTGCAGAGAGGAACAGACACGCGACACTCCGGGCCCACCTCAGCCCCCCATCGCAGAGGGGCCTGTTTCTCGGAGCTCCCCTGAGAGGCTCCTGGGGCGAGTGAGGGTGAGGAAGGTGTGGGCGGGAGGATGACAGTGACTTTGCCTGTTCCCCTGCTAGGAACCACCCTCTACGACGTCCCAAGCAGGCATCCCAGGGTAGCTCGGGCAGCTGGGTGCCCGGGAGTGGAAACAGCTGCAACCAGCAAGGGGTCCCTGAGGCTCGAACCCGCCCTGCAGAATTCAGGCCGGGCCAGCTGCCCGCGGCACCGACGGCTGCAGTGACTGGCTAAGCAGAGGCACCGGCCTCGGGCTGCCGCTTTTCCCGAGAATGAAGGTTTTCGCTCTGCAGGAGAAAGCAAAGCACACGGAGCGCAAGCAGCTAGACCTGCCTTGAGTGGGCGACAGACAAGGGCCCTGGTTTCCCAGGAGTCGAGAGGAGGCTGGAAGCCACAAGGGTTCAAAGGCTGGGAGGGGACCAATTTCACCCTCGTCACAATTTTGCTCAACCCCCGGGTTCCTGCTCCACAGGTTTCTCCTCTGGGAGCCTGAGAGCTGCCCTGGGTTCAACAACACCCCCGGTTCCCACCTGGCCCCTGTCTGTCTCCCGATCCACTCGGCACCACAGGAATTGTACAGGCCAGCAGAGGGTGTGTGCAAGGTGCCCGAGGAAGCAGTTCAGACGGTCGCTGCGGCGGCAGCTCAGCGGAGGGAGCGGCTTCAAAAAGCCTCAGGGCTCGCGCACAACCTCACGAGGTCGTCCAGTCTTGCCCCGTCCCCAGGCGGCTGTGCTCCTCCACCGTGACAAATGACAGAAGTTTCCAGCTCAGGGGAGTCCTGGGGAAAAGAAGATTCTCCCTTTCCCTGAAGGCACATTGAAAGGCACTCGGGCACAAGATGCCCCTGCTGGCAGCCTCCAGAGCCACCAAGGGCTCTGGGTCAGAGGCAGCCCCTCTGCCACTCAAGCCTGGCTCACCCACACCCTCCCCCTGCACGAACCAGTTGACGTGGGTCTGCATCCTCTTCCTGCACACACACACACACACACACACACGCACACGTGGCGCTGGTTCTGTTTCTCTGCAGAGCCCCGACTAATCCAGGCGACCTCCCCTCCATCACTGGGACCCCTCCTTTCTCTCTAGTAAGAGCTCCCTTTGGGACAGTCCGATAAGAAGGAAGGAAGAAAACCTCATTAGGATCCTCCACGCGAACAGCGGCTGCGTGAACCCTAATTACCGCACCTGAATTATTCTTTTCTAGTTGCCAAGGGAGGAATCTCCAAGGCCCTTATTAAAATCTACGGCACTTCTGAAGAACAGGAAAATGAAAAGGCCCAAGTCTTTTCTACATGGACGGGAGCGTAAGTAGGTCCTGAGGGTGTCTGAACTCCAAGCAGGTCAGCCCAGAGCAGCGTCACCCAGCGTCCCCTTTGAAGGCGAAAGGCGGCGAGTGTGACCAGGGTTTACGGGCTTTATTATTGCCTTTGATCCCCGGCCGCGCCCGGCTGAGCTAAGGATGAGCTCACACCTTTGGACAGGGAGGAGTGGGAAAGGCATTTGGGAAAACAGGGCGGGCGGGGGGGCTTGCTGGTTGGCTCCTGCACGCGGTCACTGCACAGAGGTTTACTGGCTATGACAACCGGTCAGACTCGGTGCTGCAAGTGGGGACAGAATAGTGACGAGACAGACAAGGTCCAAACCCTTATGGAGTTTGTGCAGCAAACGTTTCTTCAATGCCTGCCCCTGCCGAGGCCCCGGCGGCAAAGCCAAGCCCCACGGGAGGCTGCCAACCCACCCGTGAGCTCCCTCCCCCTGCAGCCTGGCTTGGCCACGGTCACGATCACTCTCCCTTCCGTGGTGACCGTCTGTTTCGTGTCTTTCTCTCCCTGGTGGCCCGAGAGCTCCCCAAGGGCAGGGCTGGTCTCCACCAGCCAACACAGCGGTGTCAGCAGCTGAGGCTACAGAGAGGGAAGAAACCAGGCCCCTCCTCCTGAGAGCTGCAGTCTGGTGGGCAGAAGACAGATGAAGCCGCCATTACTTGGACGGGAAAAGTTTCCAGGGAGTGAAGAGGTGCTCACGCAGCGCAGAGCAGGAAACGCGTGCAGAGGTGGAGAAGAACAAGCAGGATCTGCAGGGGCGGGTGGGGAGGGAGAGGCGGGTTCTGGGCAGGGCCAGTGGGGGGCTGGGCTTGGCTGGGGTGTCGGCAGCACTGGACGACGGAGCGGTGGGGACAGGAGGCTGGACGCCGGGTGACAAGGCCTGGCCCAGTGAGCGGCGGGGCCAAGCGGTCAGCACTTGTGGACTGGACCAGACAGTTTTGTCCTTGGTCCTCGTGCTAGAAAATAAATGCCCCTCCGACACGAAAAACCACAGAATGTTTGAGTCAGAAGCAAACGCAGAGGTTAGTTGTTTAGTCTGGTTGTCACAGGATGTAGAAGTGATTTATCCAGGGTCACAAAGCTCTTGGCAGAGACGGGTCCGAGTCCCCTGGTCTTTCTCACTGTGCCTGTCCTCTCACCTTCTCGGGAAGAACCTGCAACAAGCCCTTGTTTCTCTAAGCTGCTGACCTCCCCAGCTCAACTGGAATCTTTGCCTGCAGCCCAGCAAACTCTGAGGCACTTTCTAGCAAGTCAGCAACTCAAAGAGTCCAGGGGAAAAAAAAACTTTTTTTTGACCTGTACTTGCTACTTTTCTGTAATTTTAAGTTATTTTTTTTTTTTTAAATCCCGATAGAAAAAATGGTTAATGTTTTCATTTTCTAGGGCTTCCATAACAAAGTACCACAGGCTGGGTGGCTTAAACATCAGAAATCTGTTTTCTCACAGCTCGGGAGGCTGAAAGTCCAAGGTCAAGGTGCCAGCAAGGTCCATGTCCTCTGAGGCCCCTGTCTGTGGCTTGCAGGTGGCCACCCTCCCACTGCCATTTGACGTGGCCTTGTGCACTGTGGCCATGCCTCTGGTATCTGTGTGTCCAGATTTTCTCCTCTTGTAAGGACCCTAGTCTGGTTCGATCTGGGCCCACCCTAACGGCCCCTTGGAGCGTGACCACCTCCTTCAAGGCCTGACCTCCAAACACAGTCACATCCCGAAGCACTAGGGGTTAGGGCTTCAGCATATGGATTTGGGGGGACAAAATTCAGCCCATAACAGTTCATTTCTTTACTTTCCCATCTCCCCTCTCTTGCAAGTCAATCACCCTCTGTCTTCTGGAGGTTGGCAATGGAAACCCTGAAAGGCCGATGCCTGAGCCTAAGCACCCACAGACGCATGCCCGGGGCTGGAGAAAGCCCACTGTCTGTCACACGCTGTTGCTTTCGCATGTGCTTATCTGCTTTCGTGGCTACATGGCAAGTCCCGAGCAGAGACAGTAATGGTTTCCTCAGTACCCAGCACGTGGGGAAGACAGTCAACAGCTTTTTACTGGGTGAATGAATTCAATAGTCACATAACAGGGAATCTGATGTCTTAAAAGAAAACCAGAATAGCAAAGAACTGGATAATATTGAACCTTTTATATTAGTCACAACACACACTCTACATGCAGGAAGTGCAAAGCCACAGAGTGAAGTCCTAGAGCACGGTTTGTACACATATGTGCAACGTGATGAGTCAGTGCCCCCTGAAACCTCATAAAAATCTAGTAATTGCCTAAGATTAAACGCATGGAAAAGCCTAAACCTAAACCCCAAGATCATGCTGCATGTCGCTCGACAGGGCACAGTTTTCTCGTCTAACTCTTGTTTTTGCTCACAGTGGTGACTGTAAACGCAAGTGCAGCCACAAACGTTGGCATCAATATCTGGTCTCTTAGAAGATTCTGGAAAGGTCGGAAACCATCCACCTGAGCAGCATCTTACAACTCTCAGCGTGCTGTTCTGTGCAGATGCGTTCCAATCATGGCATCTCTCAGAAAGGGAAGCATTCCACGGGTGATGTGTGGTAGTGCCCAGGTTTTGCTTATTAACGACCCAGCCAGCCTTCCGCACACTCTCTTGTGCTAGAGGCACTGGCTTCTCACATCTCAAAGGTGAAATGCCTAGAGGATAAATAAAACCATCAGAGTGGTTGATCCTTTTTTGAAAAAAAAAAAAATAAAATAAGCCATTGCAATTCACTCATAGGGGGTCATGCTTCTTAACTCAGCCACAGGGAAATCCCAATTCATGCAGCAATGATTCTGCCTTCATTATTCACAATCCGGTGGGTGTCGGTGATAATTTGAGCACTCCTCGTTCGCCGAGAGAAGATCAGCACATGCATCTCCATAATACATCCCTCTTGGTCTTCCTGAAATGCTGCATTAGTAGCTTCGTTTGATGCGCTATAACCTGGCTCCGGCCCCCTACTGATGCTCTCACAGGCCATTATTCATGCGTACCCCTTCCGGGGGCTGTAATTTGGGACTCAATTTGCCATAAAATTGTCCTCCGTGTCACCTAAGTAATCGGAGATCATGTGACCCGTGAAACACATTGAACTGAAGGATGGCATCTCTTAGAAATGAATGTCAAATTGTCCCCAGGAGCACAAAGCTACTAGCCATTGTCTCTGAAGTGGGTTTCACCGAGCCTCGGAGAGACGGTGAGGGGCTACGATGCCCCCGAGCCACGTCCCTTGTGCGTGGCCCACAGACACAGAGCAGAGCCCACAGGGCAGAGCCCACACTGAAGACGCCACACAGACCACGGTGACCGTGCAGTCCCTCAGGCGGATTTTGATGGTACTTATCTTTTTAAGCAAAAATCCATATGCGGTCTAGCAAAAGATTTTGATGCCAATTCCAGATACAAAAAGTAGGTTAGACGCCAAGTCTGGGACAACAAAAGGTAGTTTCACTAACCGTTACCGAAACGCAAAGCAAATCCACAATGACATTCTTGTGGTTCCAGAGAGCTGACTAGAGGCTTAGGACACCAGTTCCCCTTAGAAACAAGAACCAAAACTACAAATAGATAAATCATACGTTGAGTGGAATATCAAGGAGAGAACGCTAGAACCCAACAGAGAACTCATGGGAAAAGCCTTACGCACAGGAAAAGATGGAGACGAGGGGGCGACTTGTCTGAGATGGGCTAGGGGCCTGGAGGAGCTCAGTGTGTCAGGGAAGGGGTGGGTAGGAATGTTCTGGCAGCCCCCCTCCCTGCTGCAGACTGTCAGGATCCAAAGTGGGGGAGGGATCCTCTGCCCTCACGCACCCCGATGCTGGCAGGGGAGGCGATTTGGAGAACCCTCTGGGGCACTGCACGAGACCATGAACTTCTACCGGGTCACCCACCCTCCCGCCAAATGCAAGTGGCTGGAGCTGTGGCCATCAGGGTACTATATCCTGCCCTGGGAACCTCAGCCCTCAAATCGCCACATCTTGGAAGGTCGCGCTGACACTTCCCAGCACCCGCTTGGAGGCTGCAGCAGCGGAGTGCGGGCCAGACCCAAAGTCAACAAAAACATACACTAGGGAAAGGACACGCTTTTCAATGAATGGTGCTAGGAAAATTGGATGGCCATATGCAGAAGAATGAAACTGGACCCTTATCTCTCACCCAACACAAAATCAACTCAAGGTGGATCAAAGACTTCAATGTAAGACCTGAAACTGTAAGAACACTAGAAGAAAACCTAGGGAAAACTTTCCGGACATTTGTCTAGGCAAGTAATTTGTGACTAAGACCTCAACAGCACAGCAACAAAAGCAAAATACACAATTGGGACTTAATTAAACTTAAACAGCAAAAGAAATAATCAGCAGAGTGAACAGACAACTATGCACCCAGCTGGGGACTCACATCCAGAATTTACAAGGAACTAAAACACTTTAACAACAACAACAAAAACAAATAACCTCATTAAAAAGTGGGCAAGGGACATAAATAGACATTTCTCAAAAGAACACATACAAATGGCCAAAAAGCATATGAAAAAACGCTCAACATCACTAATCATCAGAGAAATCCAAATTAAAACCACAATGAGGTATCATCTTACACCAGGCCAAATGGCTATTATTAAACCGTAAAAAAATAACAGATGTTGGTGAGGATGCAGAGAAAAAGGAATGCTACAGTTTGTTAGTGGGAATGTAAATTAGTACAACCTCTATGGAAAACAGTACGGAGATTTCTCAAAGAACTAAAAAGAGAACTACCATTCAATCTACCAATCCCACTCCAGGGTATATACCCAAATGAAAAGAAATCATTATATCAAAAAGATATCTGCACTCGTATGTTTGCTGTGGCACTATTCACAGTAGCAAAGAAATGGAATCAACCTAAACGTCCATCAATGGATGAGCAGATAAAGAAAATGTGGGGTGTCTGTGTGTACACGCACACACATACATACACATCCATATACATACACATACATACACAAGATGGAATATACAATGGTATACTATTCAGCCATAAAAAAGAATGAAATCATGATTTTGCAGCAACATGGATGGAACTGGAGATCATTATCTTAAGTGAAATAACTCAGAAACAGAAAGTCAAATACCACGTATTTTCACTTATAAGTGGGGCTAAATAATGTGTGCACATGGACACAGAGTGTGGAGTAATAAAGACACTGGAGATCTGGGAGGTCGGGAGGGTCAGACGGTGAGGGATGAGAAATTACTTAATGGGTACAGTGCGCATTATTCAGGTGATGGTTACACTAAAAGCCCTGACACCACTACACAATATGTCCAGGTAAAAAAACTGCACTTGTACCCTTTACATTTATACAAAAAAAAAAATGAGACATCATTTCAAACCCCTTAGGATGGCTACTATCAAAACATAGAAAATAGTAAGTGTTGACAAGGAAATGAGAACACTTGTACACTGCTGGTGGGAATATAAAATGACACAACTGCTATGGAAAACAGTATGGGGGTTCCTCAAAAAAGCCCACAGGAGCACCATACTATCCAGCAACTGCACTGCTGGCTATACCACCAAAAGAATTGAAAGCAGGGACTTGAAGAGATATTTGTATATCAGTGTTCATAGCAACATTATTCACAATAGCCACAATGTGAAAACAATCCACGTCCCTCCACAGATGAATGAGTAAATACACGTGGCATATATATACAATGGAATATCACTCCTAAAACGGGATGCACAGCCAAGGAAACTATCATTAGAGTGAATAGACAACCTACAGAATGGGAGAAAATGTTTGCTTTCTACACATCCGGTAAAGGGCTGATAATAAGAATCTATATAGAACTTAAGAAAATCAATAAGAAAAAAGTCTAACATACACGGAATTAGACTCTCCCAAGAAGCAAGAGAAGGGTCAGAAGCAATATTTAGATGTTTGCTAAGAATTTTCCAGAACAGATGTAAGAAATCAAACCACCATTAGTTCAAGGAACACTGCAAATTCCAATTAGAATAAATGAAAACAAACCTCACATTAAACATCATAATAAAACTGCTGAAAAGGAAAAAAAAAAAAAAAAGAGCTATATGGGGCAATAAAACAGATTACTATCAAAAGAACAATAATAGAATAATAATCAGCTTCTTAACAGAAACTATGAAAGTTAAAGACAGTAGAATAAAATCCTCAAAGTGTTGAAATAAAAGTATCTCCCAACCTAGAATTATGATGAAAATATCCTACAACACTGAGGTAAAACGAAGCCACTTTCAGACAAACAAGAACTTAGAGAATTCATCATCAGCAGACCAATCCTAAAGACAATATTAAAAGGCATTCTTTTGGCAGAAGGAAAATGATCCCAGATGGAACTTCAGAAATTCAGAGAAAAATGAGCAACAAAAAGAGTAACATGTAAATCTAAATGAATATGGACTTTATAAAATAACACATTTTTATAGGATTTAAAGTGTACATATATATAAAACAGAAATACACAAAGAAAGCATGGAAATCAGGAGAAATGAGATGAAGTTAAAAATTCTAAGGTTTCTGCCTCATCTGGGAGAGGGGTTAAAGTGTTATACTAAGAAACATTAGACTTTGATAAGTCAAGGATGCATGTCGTAATTTTTGAGTAACTGCTAAAAAATAGTATGAGGGTATAATTGCTAACTAATGAGTTGATATAAAATGAAAAAAAAACCTGGGCCAGGTTAGGTGGCTCACACGTATAATCCTAGCACTGTAGGATGCCAAAGTGGGAGGATTGCTTGAGGCCAGGAGCTCAAGATCAGCCTGAGCAAGACCCCATCTCTACCAAAAATAGAAAAAATTAGCCAGGCGTGGTGGCGCATGCCTGTAGTCCCAGCTACTAGAGAGGCTGAGTCAGGAGGATCAGTTGAGCCCAGGAGTTTGAAGTTGCAGTGAGCTATTATGACGCCACTGTGCTCTAGTAGAGGTGACAACGTGAGACTCTGTCTCAATAAAACCACCAAAATCTAAAAGTAGACAAAAAAGGAATACAGATCAGCTGATACAAATAGAAAACAAATACTAAAAAGGTAGAGTTAAATCCAAATAATTCAGTAATTATATCAAATAAACTAAATACTCCAATCAAAAACCAAAGGTTTTCAGACTGAATTTAAAAAAAAAAAAAAAAAAACACCCATGCTATGCTGTTTACGAGACATATCTGAATGATGAAAATACCAAAAGTTTGAAATTGAAAGACTGTGAAAAAGATAACTTTAACTTTACTAGAGAATGACAAGCTGCTTGTCAAAACGGTTGTATAAATTTTATTCCCTTGTCTAGTTTTTGTTCCTCTACATTCTGTTCAACACTTGCACTGTCAGGTTTTTTTTGTTTTTTTTTTTTAAATTTCCAGTTTGATGACTGTATAGTAATACCTTATTGTGGTTTGAATTTGCATTTCCCTGATTACTGATGTAGTTGAACACATGCTCATGTATTTTGACCATTTGGGTTTCTTCTTTTGCCTGTTTAAATTTTCTGCCATTTGATGTATTTGCCTTTTTTCCATTGATGGGTAGTTTACTAAACATTCTGGACACTCGTCTTTTGTATCTTGATGGCTTGTATTGACATTTTGAAAGTGTCTTTTTTCACTGTCTTATCTTCTCTAAGGGAGTCACATGCTGGTCACTGATCCGAAGCACAAGCAACAGCCATGGGAGAGAACCCGGCGTCCTGGGCTTGTCTCCAAGCTGGTGTCATAACTGACACTCCATCAGGCCAAACCACTGTTCTGTCAGCTCAGTTACTTCCAGATGATGCGGATGGGATAAGACCAGTGTGGACTTGAGCACATGCCGTATTTCTTTTGTTGTAAAATGAGTTCCTTAGTTAGAAGCAACGTTTTGTAGGATACCAGGAAAGTTAGCAGGGCATTCTGTAGATACGTGAACGGTGGTTCTGGTGGAGACACTGTGGGGAAGGAAGACTAACCACACATACACGCGTGCACACATGCACACACACACACACACACACACACGCATGCATGCATGGTAGGAAAAAATTATTTTCCCTTCTGTAGTCAAAAGCATACAACATAATTCACCTCACCCTGTTCCCAGATGGAACCTGTGGCCTTGGGGCAACATGTGGCCTTCTGGATCCTTGAGGGCGGCCTTCTGACTGAATCCAAATTTTACAGAACAAATCCTTTTAATAAAGGATTTTTATCAAGATCTGGGAAGACTAGATTTTGGCAGGAGAACTGACATAGCCTGGAGGGAAAACGATGAAGGTACACTACTGGTTCTACCATGTAAAAGCAAACTGTTCTCGTGGTCCTTGCAAATTGATGTAAAAAACATATATAATTGCCTGAAGTCAAAATATTCTGATTGCCACTTTGTCTTTACTACTCATTCTAATGATTGTTCCCATTTTGTCTCTGGAGGTTGAGCTTTGCCCCTCTAAGATGTCATCATTCCCAGCGAAACCAGAGAACCCATTTCAATGCCGGCATTTCCCATCGTCATCCCTGGGTTCGCAAGAGCACAGCCCCAGAGTTTTTCAATGATGCTGATGCTCCCTTCACTGAAGCATCTTTTAATGCATCAGTAAAAGGACTGTCCTCCGGGTACATTAGGGAGAGGGGGTGGTTGTGGGGATGTGGTCGCCATGATAAGACATCCCAACGTTTTTACCTCCTTAAGTCTTTGGATCACTTCCTCTTCATCACACCAGGGAAGTTCTGACATTTCAGCCTCACTGAATGAGGCAACCAAATCTAGGTTCCAATCACGCAAGCAAGCAAGCAAATTGTCATAACCACTCGCAGGCTAAAGCATTAAATCCACAGTCTTTGCTGTATGCACCCCTATTGATAAATTCAGCCTGACTCAGTATTACACCTTCCTTGCTCTACTATTTTTAGACTCAATTCTTACACATATTCCTCAGGATATATAAGCCATCTCCTCCTGAGGGAGTCCTCACCTGGTGTTAGAAATCTGATGCTAACACCATGAGTCCGGAGGCGATGAAGGGTGACAGAGCGGGTCTGGAGAAGAATCAGAATATTCTTTGTAAGTCAGTCGCTTCTGGTGACCATACTACAGAGTCTTCAATCAGCGGGAAACAAGTGTCTTCAGATAAGGGAGGAGGAGCTAATTTCTTCGGTAAGGAAGGCTCAAGGGTATTTACGAATTCAAGGTGGTCAGTTTTGCCCAATGACACACCAATATCCCTCTTTTAAACCTGCTCTTTCCCTATCAGTGCTATATGTATGAGATTTGGTGGGGCTCTGGATTCAACTTTCATGGAATTCTCCCCACAACTGCAAGAAAATTCTTCTAGGGCTACTCTAGAAGGTTTCTGCTTCCCCGATTGTATCTTCTAGCAGAGAATTCAGGACACTAATTTTGTCATTTCTTTCCCTTTGATCTCTCCAGCATAGGCAGAAATGACTGTCCCAAGCCACAGTCTTTACAGCTAGTTATCCTTACTGCCACACCAGTCCTGTGCAGTGTAGCAACTTGTCCTAAAACCTTTCTTCAGTAGGTACTTTATCCCGGGCAAGCACAGGTAAAACTAAGTAATCATTATGCCAACGCTAGTCATCCATTTTCTTTCTTTTCCATTTCTTCTTGCAACATGGACCTTCCTCCTGTGATCACTTTCCTTCTGTATCATGGACATCCTTTAACTTTTTTTTTTTTTTTTTCAGTGAGGGTCTGTTAGTAATAAGTCCTCTGGGGTTTCATTTCAAAATGTCTTTATTCCACCCTCATTCTTGAAAGATACTTTTGCAGGGTATAATATTGTAGAGTAACATTTGTTTTCTTTTGTCAACTGAAAACAATATTCCATTTTTCCCTGACTTCTAAGATGCTAATGAGACATCACCTGTGAATCTAACTGGCATTCTTTTGAAGGTAATCTGCCTTTTTTTCTTTGGTTTCTTTTAGGATTTTTTTTCTTCCGTTTTCTCTAAATTTACACTGATGTTTCTATTGTGAATTTCTTTTTATTTATCATGCTGGGGGTCACTGGACCTTTGAATCTGTGGATTAGTGGTTTTATGAATTTGGGGAAATTTTCAACCATTATGTGCTCAAATGTGGTCTCTGTATGTTCTTGCTCTTCTATCTTAATGGGCCTAACAGATCAAATGTATGACAGATCTTATTACTATATCTTCCCTATTTCTTATTTACTATATTTTCTGTATTTCTACCTGTGTGTGCTGCATTATGGATAATTTCTTTCGAACTATCTGGCTGTCCACTATGTTCTTTTCTGATACGACCAATCTTCTGCCAAAGATATCCACTGTCATTTTGATTTCAATTATTGAATTTTTCACTTCTAGAATCTGTATGATTGTTTTTCAAAATGTCATTTTATAATTACTAATTCTTATATATAATATTTCCAGTATTTGAAATTTGAATAAGCTTTTTTCTTTTGTCTATTGTTTTCCTGGTACTTACTGTTGCTGCTTTTGTTCTTGAAGTTCCCAATTATCTCTGGTCATTCACTGACCTTGACAAAATGACTTGTGGGCTCTCCCAGAGGCCTAGGATCGGTGTATCCTTCTCCAGTGAGGTTTTTAATTTGTTTCCGCCAAATATTTGGAAGCATTACTAGTTGGGAACCACTTCAAATCAGCTCCCAGCTTGAGATTCCTTGGTCAACCCAGGCTTTGCTTGCCTAACTTGCAGATTTACGTAAGTTCTGGTCTTTCAGCACTAGTATTATAGGATTTCTTTTTTGCTTCCCCTTTTCTTTTATTTATAATTTACGGCCCCTTGCAATACCAAGCCACCCCTGAGCCATTTCTCCTTACAATAAATGTTTAGCCATTTGGGGTCCCAATTCAATACGGACAGAATCGCCTTTAAGTCTGACCACTGTAGGGAGTTCATGAGCCTTAACTTGTGTGCCTTTTTCTCCTAAATCCTCTGAAGTCCAAGTATGTGGTGCTGACAGATGTCGTTAGTGGACAAGCAGCTTTGGTGCTCTGCATCCGATGGTTCACTAACCTCTCTGTTACAGGCTTTCATCCATATATTAACTTACAATTTCCCCACTGCCTTTTAATCTACTGCTTTTAGTTATTTTATTTTTCAGCAGTTTTCATTGTTTTTGACGAAGAGTTGTACGACAAAACTCAGCATTCTTTAATAGAAACCATAAAGTCTCCAATCTGGAGACTTTGGCTCTCTGGTTCTCTCTAAACTATGGTCACCAGATACTGGAGGAAAAATCTAATTTGAAACATGGAGCCCAATACAAACAAAAGGCAATTTGATAGAAACAAATTATGCAGTGAGAGAGAGAAAAAAAAAAAAAACCTTCTCTCCACTATTGTTAGTATCCTTACAAAAATAAGATATTGAATCCAAAAAATAAGAACAAGATGCCATTAATAAAAAGAAAAAGCGAGCGCTTTTGAAAATTAAAAATAATGCCATTGGAAGTGGAAAAGTCCTACAAAAAGTTTGAAAGGTAAAATGGGGGGAATCTTTCATAAAGTAAAGCAAAAATGCAAAGCGACAGAAAATAGGAAAGAAAAGATAAGAAAACCAGAAAACAAATTATTCAGTAGCTTCCTGAGAAAGTATTCATGGGAAGCAAAATTTGGGAGACTTGCAGTCTTTATTATACATTTACTTTTAGTATGCTTGCTTGGCATTTATCTTTACAATGCTGGGTTTGTAAATAATTTTCTCCCAGAATTTTGAATGTTTGTCTCCATTGTCTTCTAAATTTCATGTTTGTTTTGAGAAATCTGATAGCATTCTTCTTGATCCTTTGTAAGAAACTCTCCTTGATTTCGTCTATGGAAGTTTGTAAGATCCTTTTGTTTACTGTATTCTGAAATTTCATGATTAAGTTTCTTCATGTAGATTTAGTTTTATTCATTTCACTGAGCAATCTAGGTCCATTTCAGTTTGTAAAAAAGGTCCTTTAGTTCTGTGACATTTTTTTCTGCAATTATCTCTTTACTTATTTCCTTTCCTTCATTTCTCTATTCTCTCTTTCTGAAACTCCCATTATTTATAGGATGCTAATGATAGTGAAATTATGTTTTGTTTTGTTTCCTCATGAAGACTGCAAGAAAGCATGCTCATGTTCAGAGTTTGGGTTGGAAGAAACAAAGTATATGTAACCCACAAATTGTTTTTATTTTTGCATTTAAATTATACTAGCATATGTTGCAGGAATAAACAAGCAGAACAATTAATATATGTGTATACTTGTCTGCTGACAAAGGTCATAATAATAGAAGGAAATACAAAACTACTCTTGACAAAGTTTCTCAACCCATGCTACATTTCACATACATGTACATAAAACCAAGCACACTAAAAATAAATTCACAATCAAAATTACAAAGCACACAAGGAAGCTATTCGCTACAAGAGAGAGACAGCATACATGATAAGCAAGAAGACTAGGGCACTCCTGAAATTTTTCATAACAGAAGAAAATTTAAGACAATTTAAAATAAGTACACAACTATATGTAAGAAGGAAACCATAAGACCTCATGAAAAATGAAATAGAATGTTGAGAAACAAAAATTATGTAGTTGAAAGGCTCAGTAGGTAGAATAAAAGTAAATTCAACATATGAAAATCTCATTAATAAAGTGGAAGACAGAGCTAAGGGAATTAACCAGAATGAAGATGAGAGAGGTAGAGATGAAAATTCGAAAGAAACTTGAAATGACAATGTATAAAGTCCAGTTAATGAAATCCAGAAACAGAGAATAGAAAAACGGGGCAAGGCAATATTTGAAGAGTTCATTTTTGAAAAATTTCTAGAATTGATGAAAGACATGAAGCTGCAAATTCAAGAAGTCAAACAAACCTGGAGGAAGTTGTGGTACTCCTCACGACACAGCTTTAGAGCAAGGGACTAATTTCACAGCAGAAGTGTAGCCAGCAGCTCAAGCCTAGGAATGTACTGGTCACACTGGTATCACTTCACCCAGAAGCAGCTGGCCTGATAGAATGTTGAAATGACAGGATTCGTGTATGTCGTTAGCTGGGAGACTATCCCAACAGGTAGAGTGCAGTTCTGGAGGATTCCTTATGCTTTGAATCATCAACTTGATATACAAAGCTGTTTCTCTTAGAAGCAAAATGAATGTTCTAAGAACTAAGCAGATGGGGGGTGGGAGTAGCTTCCCACAATCACAGTAAACATAATAGCAGGTTTGAAGAAGTTTTGCTTCCTATCGCTGTGAAATTTGGATCTGCTGGTTTAAATGTCCTGGCTTCTAAGAGAGGAATGGTTCCTCCAGGGAATACAACAATGACGCCGTTATCATGGAAGCTGAGACTGGCCCCTTGGGCTCTTCAAGCCTCAGAAGCAGATTACTGTTCTGATTGGGTTGATGGACCCCGCTGTTGAATTGCTGCTATACACGGGGTTAAGGAGAACCTTGCCTGAACCTAGGGGATTCTCTGAAGTACATCCTAGTAATTGTATTACCAGGTTCAATGGAAAATTGAAGCAACCCAAAAAAGCAAGACCACTAAGAACACAGTTCAGGAATGAAAATGTCAATCACTTATCAGGTTAAGAAAAAAAAAAACAACCTTAACCAAGCAAGGTGTTGGCTGAAGACAATAAGGTTATAGAATGGGTAGAAGAATAATTTTTTCAAATATCAACTTAGCTCATGAATATGTAAGAACCAGGAACCACATGAGGAAGGTTGGAGGTGCTTAACTTTACAACTGGGGTCTGGTTTATCATGGAATAGAATTCTGAAGGAATGGTTTTGAGAATGCCATCCACAGGAACTCGGGGCAAAAACCTAAAGCAAAGTCAAAACAAAACACAACAAAACAAAACAAAAAACAAATGACAAACTGAGAGATTAAACATCACAGATAAAGGAGAAATCTCCCTAATATATAATATAAAGAACTAAAGCATTAAGGGAAAAAAGACCAAAAAACAATAGAAAAATAGACAAAAGACATGTAAAGATTGTTCACAAAAAGACACAAGGATTTTAAATATTTTAAAAGACACTCAACTTCACTAATAAGAAAAATACAAATTAAAACTACATTGATATCAATTCTCACCTATCACCTTAGCAAAAAATTCAGAAGCTGGACAACCCACTCTGTTGGCAAGGCTGAGGGGAAACTGGCATTGTTATACAACCCTGCTCACGGTGAATTTGCCAATACCCTGTAAAATTACAGACGCATTTACCCTTTGACTCAGCAACTCCACTTGTAGGAAATTACCCTGAAGATGTATCTCCAGCAATGTCAAAAAACATATGCCTAAGGTTATTCATTATGGCATTATTTATAATAGCAAAATATAACATATTAATATGTTATATTTGTATTGATATGTATATACCAATATAAATCAATAATGGGAAAACCCTAACGTTGAATTCAAATAGAAACAAACCTAATTAGATATCAAATTGAATACATAATCATACAGAAAAGAATTCAAGCAACTTTTTTTTATATATACAGAGTCTCACTCTGTCACCCCTACTGGAGTGCAGTGGTACAATCTTGGCCTCCTGCCTCAGCCTCCCGAGTAGCTGGGACTACAGGCATGCGCCAGCACACCAAACTAACTTCTAAGCCCAGTATTCTAATTATACAACCTTTTTGTCTAAGGAAAAAAAGGGCTGGAAAGGAATCGTAAATCTTACTTAGTAGGTCTGCTGTTGGTAGTAGTTGTAGTGTAGTCATTTCAAAACTATTTTGTACGTACGAGAGAAGCACAGACGCGGAAGGAGGAAGATGAAGAACCACCCTGGATGTTGGATTTTAATTGTTGGTATCAGCTCAAACTCATTATTTTAAAAGGGCCTACGAAGCAAAGACACCTTGGTAGCAATAAGCTAACGTAGTGCCCAGATCAAGGTTTCTAAATAGCATTTCTTACTGAAAGAAACCAGGGCTCCTCGGTGAAATGGCTGGTTCCACGTCTAGAGCAGGAAAGTATAAATTGGGACTGGAACATCTTGCTGTGCCCTAAAGTAAAAAAGTGTTTCAAAAATGATAGAAACACATCAGATAAAGGACCCAACTTGAATATTCCAATAGCCAAAGCTGACAGAATTTGAGCATGAAAGAGAATACTCACTGGGTATAGATTATAACACATTCGAATTTAAAAAAGGAAAAATGGAAAGGGTTTGGGGGCTGGATCTTTGAGAACAGGGAAGATTTAGATGGAGAAGAAAGGGAATTGAGTGAGCATGGGCAAGACGAGGGACTGAAGAGGGCAGAGCCCAAGAGGTCGTGTTGGGAGGCCAGTCCAGCCAGAGAGAGGTTCACGGGTTATGTGTAGCGTCCGTGGTCTGCAGCCGTGACCACCAGCCTGGGGACTGGACTTTGAGTGGCAGTGGGGAGCCACTGCAGGTTTTTGAGCAGAGGAGTTACAAGAAATGATGAAACGGGCCTTTTGGGAGGTTGCTCTGGCAGCTCTGACGGCAGAGAGGGAAGGGAGGGACGGCGAGAGATCAGTGAGGGGGTCCCTGCGGTGAGGGAGGAATGAGGCGCCGGGGCCTGCAAAGGGGCTGGGAACGGACGAGAAAGGAAAGTGACTGAAATAAACAAAAGGCTTCAGAGGACGGACCGAATTCATTCCCTTGACGGAGAAGGGAGCGTCCATGATTGAGCTTTTGTGCTGATGAGTGGAGGACGATGATGGTGCTGAACTCAATCAGAAAGGCAGAGGACTGGTTTGGAATCGGTTTTGAACACACTAACTTTGCACCAACAGCATTTTGACGCTTACAAGCCTCAAAAAGTTAAGGGCACGTCCAAGTGCAAGGTTGTTTCTGGTCCTTGCCCTTGACCAGCTTGATTCCTTACAGACCTCGGGGGAAAAGGAGGGCTGCAGTGTCTTCCTGAAGCTTCCACCCACGATTGCCCGTCAGGAGCATTACATGATGCTCTGCAGACAAAGCCCAGAATGTTCTCCCTGTGGAATCCCAGTGGGCTACTCTGAGTGATCAATTCCCACCCGGGCCAGGAAAAACTTTTCAAGACCTAAATCAGGGGTGGCCCCCACGTACGGAATTTCTCTTTCATGCCTGCAGTGACGGCTGTCTGGTGGCCTCCGTGCCCGGCTCTGTCACCCGGCTGGAGGAAGCATGTCCCAAGCATCCGTGGGGAGCAGGCTTCCTCCCCCACACTCGGGGCACTCACGTGGCACGGCTATAAATTATGCCCAGCGTGTTCATTTTCAGTTTAAACATGTTCTCATCCCAGAAGAGCCACTAATAACGTCGTGTTACTGACGTGCAGAAAGCCAGCCGCGGCGGTGACTGCGGACCAATGAAACCGCGTCCTGGAGGCTGGGGTGGCAGGTAAATCATTAGCCACTGGTAACACGAATTTTAAATTATGCTCTCCATCCCGTCTCCCCTTTCTCCAGAATTATTTTGCCATAAAGTTGTTTGGTAAATGTTTACCTTTGCTCAAACGTTTGCTTTCTGTGCAAAGTCGATGCGAGCAGGGCCCGTGGCTCTCAGCAAACCGGGAGCCAGTGACAGGGACCGCAAAGCCCGTCATGCTTTCTCTAGCAGGCGTGAAGGCAAATCTCTTAATCCAGGATCAGCACCGACGGATAAATTTCATTCAGGAAACTGGCAAACACGGGCTGCTGTCGGTGAACTCTGCTCGTTTGGCACGCGAGTTGCTGCCTCTCCCTGCTGTTGTGGCTTTTTTCTTTTTCCTAAAGAATTTAAAATGAGGAGCCAAGATAAGTCCCACCAGTGGTTTTGAAAGGTAGTAGGTCTGGTTTTCATTTGCTGAAGGACCCCAGGGAGTCCCTCGATGCACCGCAGGAAGTCGGAGAGTCCCTGATCCTAAAGCAAATGGTTCACGGTACGGCGGCTTCTGTATCCGCAGGTTTGGCATCCGTAGATTCCATAATCGTGGATCGAAAATATTCAAAAACAAACTGCGTCTGAACTGAGCAAGTACAGACTTTTGTCATTATTACCTAAACGATACATAACTATTTATCTAGCATTACATTTATTAGGTACTACAAGTAACACAGAGATGACTTAAAGCATACGTTGGGATATGTGTGGGTTATATACAAATACTGCACCGTTTTATGTCAGGGACTTTGAGTACCTGTGGATTTTGGTGTCCAGATGGTCCTGGATCCGACCCCCACACCCCACCCCCCGCCCACGGATAGGAAAAGAAGACTGTATATGCTTTTCTGGAAGGTGGTTTATAGATTCATCAAAGGGATTAAATGTTCTGCAACACCAAAAAAGTTGAAGGAGTACCATGGTGAATTTCACTGATGGCTACAATTTCTTCCCGTCCACAGGGAAAGCAGAAAGGCAGGCTGGAGAATTGGGGGACACACAGAGGGGAGAGAAGAGCAGGCCGGTCTGATTCGAGCTGGGATGCCAGACTCCGCTTAGTGCAGGACAACGGAGCCCTGTGCTATGCACATCACACTGCAACACCAAGCCACAGATTTGGGAAATTACAGAAAAAAAAATTCAAGGGGAAAAAAAAAAAAGATGGCCTACACAAAGAATTACAACATGCTCATGAGAAAGATTTACACAAAGAGCTGTGAGACATTTGAAAAACATTTTTTTTGGCATTAAGATTTCCTATCCTTTTCTAATAACACCTAAAATGACCATTTTCTAAGATTTAGGATAAAACTTCTCATGTTGGAGACGTATTTGGAAGTAACTAGTGGACCCATTTGTCAAAAAGAGTAAAGACAACATCTCAAAATTCTGCTTCTTGCCAAAATGGACATTAACATTTTGCTTGGAAGCAAATGTGAAAATAGTGATTTTTATCCAATTATCTCTACATATATCAAAGAGAAAGTTATACTTTATTCTGTCATGCTTTTAAACACAATTTTCTATCTTGAATGTCGAGATCTTGAACAATAAAATCCACCAATGTGTAAGCAAAGAAAACAATTACCAGATGGCATTTTCAACCACATTTCTTGAATTTATTAGAATCGTGCTTCTCTACAACTAATGATTCTTGTGGTTTGCAAACCGTACATCTGCCCTTATTTACCCACAAAAACACAGAACTGCATTTCCAACAGGAGAGGTTCACACATCAAACAGGATAGAGCGTGTGAGCTCCATAAGGCATTCAATAAAGGCATGAGCCATCTTTCCTTCCGACTGGGTTCCCTTAGGATGCTCTTATATTGGCGTCACATTCTTCCAAGAGTAGAATCAAATCTTCAATCAGGCTGTGTTCTCTGCCATGCGTCACTCTCATAATATCAAAAGCCTAAAGAGAACGAAGAGAAGATAGATTAGACCTCAAAATAGGCGGACCCTGCCTGTTCCCTCTTGTCCCCAGGATGCGAGGGGCCTGGCGAACCCGCATGTTCCTAGGCTGAACCGTCTCTACCAGGCGCACAGAACTGTGCCTCTCTGAGCCAGAATATGAAGCAACGAGGGTGGTTTTTGAACGTGGTGTTTGGAAAACACACTCACTGTCTGAGTCACGCTGGGGTCCGGTGACCAGCGATGACCCTTCAGGGATTGCTAGGGCAGAGCTTTGCTGGGTAGAGGTTTAGGAAGAGTCACTAAAATGATTAAGTCACACGAAGGATGAAATACCGTGCTGATACCACCTTAAAATCATTTCTCTTTACTGCATGCTACACTCGGTTCCACCTGTATGCACTGGGATTATGGTGTACGTGGATTCTTGTGTTCTTTTCATATCATATGACATTATAGCATCAACCTTTTCACAATCCTCCCCATATTCAGTCCATTACTAAACCTTGTCAATTCTGTCTTCAAAATATTCCCGAAATCTGGGTGGGCTTGTGACTACCTCAATAAAGAACACAGTGGAAGTAAAGACATCGACTTCCAAGGTTGGGCCAAAAAGGCCAGTGCCCTGTTCACTAGCGTGTTTGCTTCTGGGACCACGAGCGTGCGTGCCATGAGGAAGTCCGAGCCACATGGAGAGAGGCCGTGGTACCTGCTCTGGCTGAAAGTCTTAGCCGAGTTCGTCTTTCAAGTCACCTAGCCAAGGCAGCAGACGGGTACATCAAGAACCCTCGAGATGATTCCAGCACCCAGCCAGAGAGAGCAGGATGTATCTTCCCAGAAGAAACACCAGACAGTGTGGAAAAGTAGAACAGGAGAAGGCCTTTCCTATTGTGCTGTGTTGGAATCCCTTACCCACGGAATCTGTGGGCATAATTTTGTTGTGGTACTCCATTCAATTTTGGCATGGTTTGTTATGGAGCAATGAATACTCAGAATACCCTCAAAAATATTGGTGCAATAAATAAATAGTCTCTAATTGAACCATGCAAAGCACATCTTGCACTGCCCAAATGGGAGGTGGGGTGGGCTGAGAAGGGAGGGGCACTCATTGTGTTTGATGTAAACACATCCAGGACACTTGCAAAAAGGTGGCTCTGGTGGCTGTTGGGCACCTAGTGAAGCACCTGGCAGCAGTGCCAGGCTTCAGCCGGGGCCACACACAGTGTCACCCACGGAGCTTCACAAGAGACAGCAGCACCCAGAACCTACACACGAGTGTGGGGAGCGAGGGTGAGGTCCAGGCGATTCCAGGGAGCCCTCGGGGTCGAAAGTGACAACACAGTAAACTCCCAACAAGTGACAGCGACTGTTCATTGCTCAGTGCTAATTCACAGCCGGCACAACTGCCGTATATGACGAATTCTATCATGTTCACAGACCATTATTTACTAAGCTATTCTTAGAAATTTAGATCAATTCCAATTGTTTATCGTGATATGAGGCAGATCTTCCAGTATGGCTTTTTTGTGCCTTTGCTGAATATTTGCTTAAGGTAAATTCCCAGGGGTGGAATTCTTGGGTATGAACGTCTTTAAAGCCATAGAGATTTTAGGGCAGGAAAGCATCTTCGTGGCCACATAGTGAGACCCCTTCACCCCCAACACGCTCACACAGCGACAGCCCCCGATTCTGCAGAGGAGAAAGAAACAAAGGACTCGGGGTGATGGATGCTTTCAGCCTGTGCTCCTGCCTCTTTGCCTCTTTAGAAACATTTGCTTTAGGCTGGAAGGAAAACAGGCAGACAGAGCATCTAGTTTTAGCTGCTGAGAGAGAGAGAGGACGGGGAGAGAAGGCACAGCAGCTCAGACCTCGGCCCCTCAGCCTGGACGACAGCTCTGTCCTCGGAGCCCAGCCCGAGACGCGCCAGCTGCAAAGCCCAGGCAGCGGCGGGGGCTGCAATGCCGGACGGTGGGGACTCATTGCCTCCTGACTCGATGGGTCTGTTTGTGGGTGCGCAGCGTGTGTGAGCGAACCCCGCGGTGGGGGGGGTGTCTGGCATCGGAGGGGAGGTGTCGGGAGCGGCCCTCACCTTGCAGAGGGCCGAGCTTTCTGAGATTCCTCTGGGCAGAGAATTAAAAACAAATGCTTGACGCCATGCGGGGCGCACAGGCCTCCTGTTTCATTCTCTTTTCTCCGAGCTGCCCTGGGTCCTCTGCCGTTCTGGGCATCTCGGGGTCTGCAGCAGAGCCCCGTGTGACAGCACGATCCTGGAGAGGGGACGTTGCTGGGGTCACAGGGAGCCTTCCTGGGAAATTCTCCGACTTGAAAGCACTCTTAGATGTTCTTCCTCCCTTTCACTCCACAGACGGCCGAATGTGCTTGTGATCTGGCAAAGGAAGATGAAGGGACCAGAGCAGGGCTGCAAAGCTCTCTGCAGGGGGTGGGGGACAGAACTCTCCACCCTCGATGGATGAGCCCGGGCTCACCTCCTTCTCTGCCCTCGACGACACCCCTGCTGGGGAGGGCCTGGCTTTTGTCTCAGATCTCCCAGACCAGCTTCCTTTTTTGTCCTCCTGGTTACGTTTTTCCAGGTTCCTCACCTGGAGAAGGATCTGTGCTTCTCCACGGTTTGACTCAGAGGCTAAATGACAAAGCTATCTTCTTATCGCCCTGGCAGCATAAGGCTGACGTTCATGTTTCCAAACACAATACAGGCTCCGATTTTCTTCCCTCCTGCTTTTCTTCCAGTTCCCATTGTAAGTTTCACTTCTTCCGCTTTGCAGCTTTAGGAACGAGGTCTACTCCGCAAACGACGAAGTCAGTTGCCCCCGATCCAGAGTGTTCCTGTTCACTGCGGGGGCAGACCTGCCTGTCCCCCAGCAGGGCTAGTGCCCAGGTGTGGGCAGGAGGCTCCGGCCCCACAGGCATTCTGGAACGGCAGAGTCACAGCCAGGAGCAGGCAGATGCAGGGCCTTCCCTGGGCCTCCTGCCCACACTTCCCAGCCTGCTTCCTTAAGGAAGGGCCACAGGGATCATCCAGTCCCACGCTCTCATGTCACGGAAGGAACTACTTCCCGAGGTCGCCCGGCCTCAGAGGTGGACCGGGCGCGATCACCCAGCTCCCAGGACTCAGCCCACTGTCCCTTCCAAGACTGTAACGTGCAGTCTCCCCATACAAACAGTCTCTAGTGACCAAGGGGAGAAACCAGAGGGTCTCCTGGATGTGGCTTCTGAGCCACCCCCAGGGGCCACAGGTGTCCTCCCAGTCAAATGCTGCTGGTCACGTTCTGCGTTCTCTTATGTGGCAGTGACTTTAGCACCGGAAGTAAAGGTGAGGCCGGGGGGGAGTCCTGGGCGTGTATGTACAAGGTGTGAGATGCTAAGATTAGAGCACCTGGTCCACAAGCCTGGCTAGAAGCGGAGAAGAAATGGGTCTAGGTGGGGGCAGAGGACTAATCTGAAGAGACTGGAAAAATAAAAACTACATTATTTGTCTATAAAGCAAAACTAAATATAGGTCTGATTAACATGCACACATTTTAATTTCCTTTGCGTGACGGGCAGATGGAGAAGAGCAAAGAAGAAGAAAGAAGTAGGATCAGTAATGTGCAAAGTATGTCAGTGGCCCTTGTGTGTGCAGGAGTGTGCATGTATCAATGATGTGACATGCGGGTGGACAGGAAGCTGTGACTTGGACTGGTGACAGAGGACATCTGGGCCTTGTCTTGGACGTCACCTAGCCTATGGCAGAGCCGGGGCAGAGAGTTCCCAGAGAGGTAAGAAGAGAGTCCTGGGCGGCCCTGGGCAAGCCACTCAGCCCAGTGGGAAGATGGGAAGGGCTTCTGCTCACCCTATCCAAAACAATACAGTTACAATAAATCTGACAAACACAGAAACATTGTTTCCAGTAGCTCCGTCTCCCTTCTCCCAGCCCCTCCCGACTGCCACACGTGTGCGTGTCAGAAAGGACGATTCGGTTTAATTTCCTACGGTAGCATATAAAACAGATTAGGGAAATATAAAATTGGAGCCAGCTTGTGTTGGGAAAAGCTTATCTCTTCCCATTACATTTTATTTTTTTCATGGCAGCATTTAAGAAGAGCCTGCACAGAATCTTTCAAAGAGGACTCATTTGAAGCCTCCAAGGGGAGGGTGCCTGCTGCCCCCACTTACAGACTGTAAATGTCACACAAGAAACGGCAGCATAGATTGTCTGTCACACGACAGGCACGGGGTTTACTCAGCAATTAAGAAAGGGTCCCCAGAATGGACTTTCATCTCATCACATCCTTTTCTTTTTTTTAAAGTAATTTTCGAATTGTGACCATATATTGAATTAAATCAAGTTATGACCTAAAGTTGGAAACAATATAGCTTGCATATTAATTTTTAATAGAAATATATTAAGCTTATCAAGAACCTCACATAGTTTCCACCATAAGCCTGAGGGGTCCAGCAAATGACTTCCCCCAGCATGATTTAAATATGGATGTGAAATCAGGGGGACAAGAAATGCAGGCATGATCAGAACCTCTGGACTCGGATCACAACAGGGAAAAACGGAAGCAGGTTTTTTTTATTCTGCCCCTCTCAGAATGAAAGAGTGTTGGGGGTGCGGGGGGAGGGTCCTTTTCAAAGTAGAAAATGTAAGAGGCAAGAGCTACCGACACATGAAGCAGCTCCAGAGCCACAAAAAGCCCTTTGCAACGGGCAGCAGGAAATCCCAAAGGCTTTGGTGACCCATCTGAACCCAGCAGCGCCCCGTGGGACCCGCTCCGCTCTACACTTCGATGACTCTCCAAGGGCAGATTCTGCGGGAGGAATTTGTCCTCCTGGGAGGCAGATTGTCCTTAGAGAAACATCTATCGAGTCATTCGCTCAAGCAGCTGTGATGAGTAAGACGCGGCCCTTGTCCTGGAGGAGCTCGGGCACAGTTGGGAGACAACACGTAACCACTGGATCATTACAGCGGGACAGTGTGTGTTACATGGAGATGCAAAGTCCTAGGGCGCCCAGAGCGGGGAGGGACCAGGGCGGCCCGGGGGGAACTGCAGGACGGGTTACAGACACGGTGAGCTCAGGTGTATGGTTCAGTGGTAGTAACTATTCCAGAAAAAGTTGTTAAGTCACTATGTTTAATTAATCAATCAATCAATCCAATGAATATTTATTGAGCACCTGGGAGACCCTGAAGAAGCCACGGCTGCTCCCTGACCATCAGTTTCTTCAACCGAATGAGGAGACTGGACGAGATAAATTCTAAGGGCAGCCCAAGTCCCAACGTGCTGTACAATGCGCCTAGGAGGTGTGGATTTGGTTTTGTTTCCAAATATTGCTAATTCCACTGTGGTCAGAGAATTTACTTTGTATGACTTGAATCATTTTGCATTTATTGAGATTTGTTTTATGACCCCAAATACAGACTATCTTGGTATTTCTGCAGCTATTTAAAAAAAAAAGGTGCATCTGCTATTTGTCAGGTGGAGTGTTTTCTAAATGTCAACAGATCCTGTTAGTTGAGGGTATTATGTGATTATTCTATTAAATATATCCTTGCCAATTTTCTGTCTAGTTCTATCAATTCTTGACACAGGGGCTTTGATGTTCCTAGCTACACTTCTGGATTTATTTATTTTCCTTTTCAGTTCTATCAGTTTTTGTTTTCCATATTCTGCAACTGTGTCGTCTGCCGTGTTTCTATGTCTTTTTGGTAGACTGACCCTTTTTTCATTATATACTATCCCTTAGGAAAATCTTCTTTGCCCTAAAGTCAACTATACCTGATGTTGTTATAGCCACTCTAGCTTTCTTTTGATTGTGTTTGCGTAACACATCTTTTTCCCACCTTTTTACTTTCACAACCTGCCTATATCACTATATTTAAAGAGAGTTTCTTATAGGCGATATATACTTGACTCATTTTTAAAAAATCTGTTCTACCAATCTCTGTCTTTTAATTAGTATATTTAGACAATTTATATTTTTTGACATAGACAACATAATTTAAAATGTAATTATTAATATATTAGGGTTTAAGTCTGCCATTTTATATTTTGTTTTCTGTTTGTTCTGTTTTTTGTCTCTCTTTTCTTTTTCCTGCATTCCTGTGGGTTACCTGAACATTTTTTAGAACTCCATTCTATAGTGTTTTCAAGTATAGCCCTTTATATAGCTTTTTTTAGTGACTGCTCTAGGTCTTACATTATATATACATAACTTACCACGCTCTACTAATGTCTTCATTTTACCAGTTCAAGTCAAGGGTAGAAACCTTACCTCCCTTTAGGTCTTTCACTCTCCCTCATTTAGAACTTAATTGTCCTAAATATTTCCACTACATACATTTAGAACTGAATCAGATAGTGTTATAATTTTTGCTTCAACTACCAACCTATACAGAAAACTTAGGAAGAAGAGGAAAGGCTACTTTACTTACTCATATTTTTGCCGACTGTGTTCTTTCTTCCTTCCTGATGCTCCAAGATTCCTTCTTTTATCCTTTTCTATCTGTTCAGAAAACTTCCTTTAGCCATTCTTTTAGAGCACGTCTGTTAGTGACAAGTTCTTTTGGTTCTCATTCATCTGAAAATGTCTTGATTTCCCCTTCATTCCTGAAGGATATTTTTGCCGAATATAGGTTTTTGGGTTAACAGTTCTATTCCTTCAGTACTTAAAAAAAAAAAAAAAAAATGTGCTTTCATCTGGCCTCCATGGTTTCTGATGAGAAAATCACTGTCATTCAAATTGTTTTCCTCTTGCTGCTTTTAGGAAATTATTTTTGTGGATAGCTTTCAGAAGTTTGAGCATGATCCCTAGTCTCCGCATGGAGGTTTTTGGGTTTATCCCATTTGGGATTCACTTAGCTTCTTCAATCTGCAGGTTTATGTCTTTTGCTAAATGTGGGACATTTTCCACCATTATTTCTTCTTTTTTTTTTTTTTCCATTATTTCTTCTTTAAAAAACATTTTATTGTGGTAAAATACACATATTATAAATTCACCATTTTAACCATTTTTAAGCATACAGTTCAGTGGTATTAAGTGTATTCACACGGTGCTTATGCAATGTCGCGAAGTCATTACTACCACCCACATCCAGAACTTCCGCATCAGCCCCGTAGCAACCGCGCACCCATGAAGCAACTTCCCCTCCCCCTGCTCCCTCCAGATCCCGGCAACCACCGTTCCACTGTCTGTCTCTTCAGGTCTGGCTATTCTAGGTATCTCATATAAGTGGAATCATATATATACTTGTCTATCTGTCTGAGTTGTTTCATTTCACGTAATACCCTCAAGGTTCATCTACGTGTAGCATGTGTTAGAATTTCATTCCTTTTTAAGGTTCAATAATATTCTATTGTATGTACATACCCCATCCTGTGGGCTGCCTTTTCACTCTGTTGATAGTGTCTTTTGAGGCACCACAGTGTTTAATTTTGATGAAGTCCAATTTGTCTATTTTTTTCTTTTTCTGTCTGTGCCTTTGGTTTTATATCTAAGGAATATCACTAACTCTAACATGATGAAGCTTTTCCCTTATGTTTTCTTCTAGCAGTTTTATAGCTTTAGCTTATGTTTGAGTCTTTGATCCATTTTGAGTTACTTTCCATATACAGCATTAGGTAAGGGTCCAACTTTTTCCTCTTTGGCATGTGGATATCTGGTTTCCCCAACACCCTTTGTTGAAGAGACTGTCCCTTTTCCACTGAGTAGTCTTAGCATCCTTGTCAAAAATCATTTGACCACGGACACGTGAGGGTTTAGTTCTGGGCTCTCTATTCTAGTCCATTGAGCTATATGTCTACCTTTATGCCAGTATCACAGTTTTGATTATTGTAGCCTTGTAATAAATTTTACAATCAAGAACTGAGTCCTCCGAATTTGTTATTCTTTTTCAAGATTGTTTTTGGCTATTCAGGGTCCCTTGGGGTCCTGTGTGAATTATAAGATGGATTTTCCTATTTCTGCCCCCCAAAACATCATGGGGTTTTGATAGAAATTGCACTGAATCTGTAGGTTGTTTTATGTAATACTGACATTTAACAATATTAAGTTTTCCAGCTCATGAACACAGGATGTCATTCTGTTTATGTCATCTTTAATTTCTTTCAGCAATGTTTTATAGCTTTCAGTGCAAAAATCTTTCAACTCTTTGGTTAATTTAATTTCTAAGTATTTTATCCTGTTTCGTGCTATTGTAAATTATTTTCTCAATTTCCTTTTTGGATGGTTCATTGTTCACAACTGATTTTTACATGTTTGTTTTGTATCCTGCTACTTTACTGAATTCACATATTGGTTTTAACAGGTTGTTTTGGGTTTTTTTTTTTTTTAACAGAATCTTTAGCGTTTTCTACATATAAGATCGTGCCATCTATAAACAGAGACAAAATTTTACTTCTTCCTTTCCAATTTGAATGCCTCCACTACTATTTCTTCAAGTACTTTTTCTACACCACCCTCTTCCTCTTCTCCTTCTGGGACTCCAATGTTAGATCTTTTGTTATTGATCTACTGGTGGCCCCTGAGGCTTTATTCAATTTTACTTTTTCTTCAGTCTTTTTCTCTCTTTTCCAGACTAGGCAGTTTCTGTTGTTCTATCTTCAAGTTCACCAATTCATTCCTCTGTTCCCTCCATAATGTTGTTGAGGTCTATTCTGTTTCTTGTGTTTATCAGTTCTTAAATTTATATTTCCTGTTTCTTTATTAAGACTTTGTATTTTTTTTTCATTTGTTTTTATGGTGTTCATATTGATTGTTGAAGCATTCTTATGATGGCTGCTTCAAAATCTTTGTCCCATAATTCTAATATCCCAACCAGTAGAGTGGGCATCTGCTGATTGCTTTTTTCATTAAGATTGAGGTATTCCTGGTTTTTGGCATGATGAGTGATTTTCAATCGAAACCTGGACATTTTGAGTATTCGGTTATGAGACTCTGAATTTCATTCAAACGTTCTGTTTTAGCTGGATTTCTCTGACATCACTCCAGCTAGAGAACGAGGGATGACACGCTGTTACTGCCAGGCGGAGGCACAAGTCCACGTTCCCACCGTGGCTTCTTGTTGCTACTGTACTTACACTTCCCGGGAAGTGAATTTCTGCTTACTTTCTTTAACATGTTTTAATCACTATGTTTGCATTTTACCCATTGTTTTCTTCCTTGTCTGTTCCATTTTTTGGTTCAAAACCACACTCCTGAAACTATTATTCTCTATTTGATATTCATAAATATCAGAGCCAGGTTCTTCAAACAACTCTTCAAAGGTATCAGCGATAATTATGGCAGGTCATCTCTGCATGCCTTCTTGCCCCCCCTCTTTCCCTCCCTCCTCCCCACTGTTGAAGGGTGCTGTTCCATGTTTAGAGGAGGGTTTTTTAACCTAGAGGCCATAGACACCTAGAGAGTCCGGGCAAAGGCTTCAGGGAGCCTCTGAAGGCCCCTTCCCCACCGAATGTACAAAAGGTTGTGTGTGTGTGATTCACTGATTCTCATCAGATTCCTAAATAAGAACATGACCAAAGAGTTCAAGCATCACTGTAGCAGATTAAGAAATAGGAACAACAGAACCGCATGCTCTAGATCAGCCATTGGGGGGGGGGGGCTGGAAATCGGGGTGCCGGCCGGCGCAGACAGAGACCAGCGTCGTGCTTTGGGCTCTCCCCGGATGTGCTTCAGCAGCTGGTAACTGTGCAGCCATGAACAGAGCCGTGTCTGGGACTTGTGGCCTCACTCCCCATTTAGGCCCAGAAACAGCTAAAACGATCCTCAAAGTGTAAAATGCTTCGACAAAATGACATGAGAAGGGAAGAAGCAACGTGTAGTACAAGAATTTTACATCTAGATAAAAAATGGTTATTGCAAGGAAAGAATCTGACTTTTGCAACCTGACACCTGCCAGCAAAGCACTACTAATAAAACAGCCATGCGGGGCCCAGGCTGCAGGAGCAGCAGCGTGCAGAGCTCAGAGACAAAACCAAAAAAGACTCATTGACAACACAGAGCAGATGGGCTGTCCTTGAGGTCCAAGAAGGCAAATTAGCATAAAAAAAAAATCCTTCCAAGAGATAAATGGAAAGAAATCAAAGTAGATTAGAGACGAGCGAGAGCAGGAGGGGGGCACTGTGAAGGGACCATAGGACTGTCCCATGGCGGCTGTAGTAGGCGTTTCAGCTGAGCCAGGGGAAACGGAAGCCCAAACCAGATCAGAGCGGGGCTAAATGGATTCCTTTCCTGGCGGAGCCTGGGGCCTAACTGAATCTGCAACAGATTTCTGTTTCTCTCTGATTTCTGTTCCTCTCTGATTTCTGTTCCCAACTCAGTCTTTGAGAACTTTTATTCAAGCTATTTCAGTCCGTTACTTCCAGGGTTTCTAAGGCAAGAATGAATATCCAGGGGTGCCCATTTAAAGAGAGCGTCAGCTTCAAAAGGCAAAGGATACAGCCTCCCGTTCCCCTTCCCCTCCCTCCGGGTGACCTGAGTCCTGGGAAAAGAGAGTTTTTGCAGGAAGAAGCTGACCTGCTTCTAGGCTCGCAGGTCACAGGAGTTCTCACGGAGATGGACATATTCAGGCCACCGCTCTGCTGGCAGGTGCTCAGCAACGGCTCTGAGATGAGCTGGTCCTTTAGCCACATGTGGCTAAAAGAACAGGGCCAGGGTAGGGCTTTTAAAGTCTTCCATCCATTAAAAAAAAATCCATTCATTCAAGCATGTATTTAATAGAACTTGCTGAGTCTGGGCCACGTGTGTCTGTGTTAGGTGGCATCAAAAGATACCAAAGGTCCCAAAGTCAGGGTCCCTTGAGGAATTCTCGCTTACCTCGGGGAAACAAAACCCACCAGTATGAACTGTTGGGGAGCAGTCATATAACAATTGTTCAACAGGGGAATGGACAGCCCCAAACTACAAACACAAGTATGAAAGGGACCAGCTAGTCGGGGCGTGATCAGAACAAGAGTTCCTATAATAATCTTTAATAGTCTCGAAACGCTTGAGGTCACAAGCACACCCTCGCACGCTGCCTCACTGCTCAGAACAACTCTCTGGGATAGGTGTGAGCCTTATTCTTAGACTAAAATTGTATTCCGAGAGATTAAATGACCTGCTTCAAATCACACAACTCGTAACCGGGGGGACTGAAACCTGAACCTCCTGGGCACTCTTCTGACCACCCTGCAGGGCCGGGGTGCACGTTCGCTCCTTGGCTGATGATCAGAACTTGGCAAGAGACTCAGCGACTTCTCTAGAGTCGCACAGGAAGTTTGGGGTAAGAACACAATTTAACCCCAGGCTGCAGGGCAGACATTCTGAGGCTGCTCCCAGAATATCTTTCTTTTGGCAGCTATCTGGGTCCATGCGTGGGCTTCTCTTAGGTACCGAGAGCGGGAGATGCTAAAACGGTTAGTGAGAGAGCTCACAAGAAGGCCGTGGGGACACAAGAGAGTAGAACTGGGCAAGAGGGTGTAAAAGGACAATTAGAAGGTCACCAGGAGGGCTGGCATCAGCCCGGGCCACCTTATCCTATGAACCCACACCTAGATGTCTGTCTGGGTTTGTTCAGCTGTCTTGCAGCTGAGGGTATGAGACGTCTCCTTCAAGAATTCTACAGAAAATGCACATGAACAGAGGCATCTAAATCCTCTCCGATTTCTCTCCCACATTTTCCTCTGAGCTGGCATCAGGAGTTTGCTAGATCTGAAGGGATTTCCACGCACCAGGTCTGACTAGAGAGCCTCCGCTATTTAACTGGGTCAATCTAGAAGAAAACAACACAGCCCTGGATTCTAGCCTGGATTTAATGACTTGTTCACATGTCTGTCTCCTTCACTAGATTTTAAGGACAATACTGAGTCTCATTCCAAGTAATGGAAGCATTTCATCAACACGTGTTAAACTGAACAAACACACCTGGCTCTGCCCTGGTGTGCCCTAGACAAGCTCTGCATGTCTCCAAGCCTTCTTCGTTTTTCAAACGGGAGTGACAATGCTTATCCCAGGGACCTAGTGTGGCTGTCCCTTCATCTGCCATGAGGACCAAGTACGAATATGCATGCACGAGCAGTATCAATAGTTTCTAGTCCCATATAAATGCACGGAATTAATTTGATCACTTAAGAAACACTGACTTGCAGGTGACCTTGGATTGGGCACGTCACCTATTTAGGAAACTTCCTCTACAGTATGTTTCTGTCAATACTTCGACACACTAGACCCCCAATAAGTACGTTCTGCCTGGCTGATCTGACTGGCTGACAAGCCCTCACCAGACCAGACAAGGAACATTGTCCCCGAGACCGTAGGAGACTGCCAGGTATTGGCAGTCTGGGTAAAGAAATCAGACAAGGTAAAAAGAACAAGAAGAGCAGAGTCACTTCAAGACATCCTTGTGTTCTTCCTGTCGACCGTGCACCAACTTCAACCAGGGTCCAGGACAGGCAGCATGGCTCGCACTCAGCAGCAATCGGCATTGCATAACCTCAGACTCTTAGAATCCCTTAGGCACCTGTCATTTCTCTCGTCTAAGGTGGGTGGCTGCCCACGTTACGGGGTCTGCCGGCTTGTGGACACTCCCTGAGCAGCCCCCATGTGCGGTCCCCATCCCCTCACCGTGACTCCCCTGCAGACAGGGCACTGTGGCCTGGAGACCCCGCTACAGTATGACGCGCTTCCCGTGAGACCCCCACACCGGGTCTCCGTACAACCCACCGGCACGTGGGCCAGATGAGCTCGTCAGCTCTCCTTCTGCAGGGCCACGAACCGAGCGACAGGGAATTCTGCTGGGGTGGGGAGGCCGGGAGAGCAGAGAGCCGTGGGCCCCTCTAGGCAGAGGAGACCACCTGAGATGGCGAAAACAAGCGTCACTCTAACAAGGTGTTCCAGCACTGACCCGGGTCTCCCCTTCAGTTTCTCGACACGTACTGCTAGGATTGTATTCACTGACCCCCTCCCACGATGGTGAACTCTGGCTAAGTTCCAGGTGCTCTGCGTGGCACTCATCTGCTCACAAAGATAACCACGAAGACCCCTCAGTCCCCTGGCTGGGGCTGTTGTCAGGGTCCCCTGCGACAGTGTGGGAAGTGCTCTACCGGCAGGGCGAGCCAAGAGTTGCAGGGTGCATGGAGAAAATCAACAATAAGCTGAGCCTCAGAGTTCTGCCAGGCCCGGGAGGGTATAGAAGGCAGAGAAACAGCTTTGTGAAGACCCGGGAGAGAGCAGTTCAGGGTAACCATGGGCAGTGGTGAGCGGCACAGCCGTCCCTGGCTGTGGGGAGAGGGAGGCTGTGAAGGGGACTGCAGACAGGGGTCAGGGGCCTCGCCTGCCATGCAAGGAACGTGGACTGTGGTCTCTGGGCAGTGGGTGGGAGGCAGGAGAAGGGCAGCCTGTTTGCTGTGGACAGGGCACAGGGACACTGGTGTTCTAAGGCCAGTTTGCACCAGGCTGCAAGAGTGATTGCTAAAATTATCATGATTTTTGCAAGAAAGTTAATTTTTACATTGGTAGTTTCAAACCAGAGTGGGTAGGTTCGCACCACAAACATCAGCAAATGTCACAATTAAGGTGTTTTTCTTTCCCTCCAGAGTGGTTGTTAAACATTTACCAGCATGCACCGGGCATGCATGTGTGTGTATGTGTGTGCACACACATGTGTAGAGCTGTTAAACAGCAGGCCGAAAAGGCACAGCAGGCAGATCTGCGTGAGATCTTGGCACACTCACCAGCCTGAGGTTCTTCATGGCTTGCGGAAACATGCCTTGATGGAGCTGCAGTTTGCCGACTTTCATGACTTGCACGCCTCTCACGGGATGGCTTCCCGGGAAAAAGATCCTGGAAGAAACCAAAGGGCAAAAGGCGTCAGCAGTGTCACCTTGCAGTCGGCATTTCGTCAGGAGACCACGAAAGGGGAGCAAACACTGGCCGTAACTGCCAGTGAGCTACTGAGAGGAAATCAGCCTTGGATCCGGGAGAAGACAAGTAACACAGCACTGGTCGCCGGCTCCCCAGGATGCCTTTTGCGTTAGGGGAAAAAATGACAGGACTGGAATGTTTCTCTAACAAACACTAGAGAAACAAAACTCTGGACCTCTGCATTTGTATCTGGGAGGAGTAGGGAGACCAGGTGCTTAAAACTATCCATGAAGCTCCACCACTAGCACAGCGAATAGAAGACGACCTCTCAACATGTATTTGTTGGATAAATGAAAGTTTTTGCAATCCCCCAAGTAGATACTACCATGTCCCCCTTTTAACTGAAAAGTCCTTTGATTGAATCTCAGTTATAGAGCTCTTCATGGTCCACCTTGCTTATCCACACTTGCATATTTATTTGATCATCTCACTGGATTATAATACTTTTCTTTTGAGACAGGTTCTTGCTCTGTCACCCAGCCTGGAGTGCAGTGGCACAATCCCAGCTCACTGTAACCTCGAATTCCTGGGCTCAAGAGATCCTCCCACCTCAGCCTCCTGAGTAGCTAGGACTACAGGTGTGCACCACCACGCTCAGCTAATTTTAAATTTTTTTGTGTGTGTAGACAGGGTCTCACTATGTTGCCCAGGCGAGTCTCAGGCCCCTGGGCTCACTCACACCTTGGCCTCCCAAAGTGCTGGGTATGATGCTGTTTATTTGGGCATCCTGTCTGTTCCCTGTGATGTCCTGAATTGTAGGAGGAACTCAGTGTATACTTGATCCCTTTCACGTGTAACAGAAGAGAATAGGGTATTGCAGGGGGCCAAAGAAAGAGGGCTCAGGGCTACGTCTCAGACCCCATGAAGAGCTATAGATTACGTCAGTTCAAGTCAACAAAACTTACTATACTGGAGTCAACAAAATGTGTGCCGTTTGGCCTCTTCTGCAACCCCCTTTCCCCCGCCACCATTCTTAGAGAACACTAAGCTCTTGCTGTATAGGCAGGATTGCATCAGGGGCTGAGGGAAATACCTCTCTCTCTTTCTCTCTCTGTGTGTATAAATTATATAAACACTACACACACAGCCTGGCGCAGTGGCTCATGCCTGTAATCCTAGCACTCTGGGAGGCCGAGGTGAAAGGATTGCTTGAGCTCAGGAGTTTGAGACTAGTCTTAGCACCCTGTCTCTACTAAAAATAGAAAAAATTAGCCAGGCGTGGTGGCATGCACCTGTAGTCCCAGCTACTTGGGAGGCTGAGGCAGAAGGATTGCTGGAGCCCAGGAGTTTGAGGTTGCAGTGAGCTATGATGACGCCATGGCACTCTAGCCCCAGTGACAGAGTGAGATTCTGCTTCAAAAACACCCCCTCGGCCGGGCGCGGTGGCTCACACCTGTAATCCTAGCACTCTGGGAGGCCGAGGTGGGCGGATCGTTTGAGCTCAGGAGTTCGAGACCAGCCTGAGCAAGAGCGAGACCCCATCTCTACTAAAAATAGAAAGAAATTATATGGACAGCTAAAAATATATATAGAAAAAATTAGCCGGGCATGGTGGTGCATGCCTGTAGTCCCAGCTACTCGGGAGGCTGAGACAGGAGGATCGCTTGAGCTCAGGAGTTTGAGGTTGCTGTGAGCTAGGCTGACGCCACGGCACTCACTCTAGCCTGGGCAACAGAGTGAGACTCTGTCTCAAAAAAAAAAAAAAAAAAAAAAAAAAACACCCCCTCAACTATATACACATGGAGTTTATATGAACTTCTCTCAAGGCCCAATAATCCCATTAGACCTAAGATAAACATTTACGTAACAGTTAAAACAATATTTCAGGATGGAGCATTAGTTATGCCCAAATCAGGCGCACCTTATTATAAAGCTGGATGTTCAGTTCCAGGCTGTTGAATTGAACTGAGAAAACAATACAGGGGTTACGAAGACACAGACGTGACTGGCGGTTGGTTGGACAGGGGAAGGCTTCCTGGAGGAGGGGAAGTGGCCTCACACCGGCTGCCAAGAACACAGGGAGCACTGGCTGGCGAGCGGAAGGGGTGTGATCCGCACCTTCAGAGCACACGAGCAAGCGCCTGCTCCACATTCTGCTTCCCCACAGACGGAGTCGCCTGCCCGCAGGGGTGAACGGGACAATCCCAGGAGCCATCATGTATGTAGGGTTTGCCACGTGCCAGGCGCGGTTCTAACTGCTTGTCATTTACTAACCCACGGAACGCCCGGCTAAGCTCCACCGTGTAACAGAGGTGAGGGAGAGTCACCCAGAACGACGGGATGTCCTCCGACAAGCGTGCACACATCTGCGAACCCTCCCCTCTCCCCGCAGCTCAACGCTCCCCCCATGAAATGGGATCTAGAAACTTCATTCATGCTTTCAAAAAAGGGGGAGAGCAGTAGCTGGGAGGAGAGGATGGAAATCAGTAGAAGGTTGGCCACGCCTCTTACAAAGAGCCGAAAAGGGGAGGGGGAAGGGGCAAAACAAAGAAGTCACCTGGGTCCCGGATTTCTCTCCACCTCTCGAGTGCGCCAGGAGCTCAATCGCTCCACCTCCCACCCCTCACAGGACACACATCATTATCTACTTGTGCAGAAAAGATTTGCAGGTCCCCAGACAAAAGCCCAAAATGCAGGACGCCATTATCGGCAGGTAATTGCCCCGGCCGCGTCCCTTGAAAAGCACACCTGGAGTCGGGATTTTATTTTATTGCCACGAATGGGGTGTAATTAAATTTAAAGGCCAAAAAGTAATTTTATACTAATCATCACTGCACTAAGCCGATGTCTGTCGTGTACGCAGAAGGAAAGGAAATCTTCAGTTCTATGGTGGCAGAGAAAGTGCGTAATTATGCTGTGACAGGTACCTGCCCCGGTCGGTTAAAGATATTAAAAAACCAAGTCGAGTTGGAGGAGGAGAAGATGCCGAGGAAGGGGACATCCATGTAAATGTTTACAGCGCAGTGTCACCACCCCGGCAGGGCGCTGACCCTGAGCCCAGCGTGTTTCCTCACCGACACGCGGAATCACCATCATGATCACCTGCTGGAACAGCACCCAGAGACAACCGGGACACTCACTGCTGCCGAGAGAAGTTCTCCACCAAGGGCTCAGGCTTCCATCAACCTTACTGCGTGGGACGTGAGGAGGAGAGAACAGGGCCTCAGAGTCGTCTCTCATCCCAGGACTGTCTGAACCCAAGCCCGGGCCGAGCCTGCCCTGCAGACGGAGTCCGGGGCGCCCGAGTGCCACCAGGACCCAAACGGGACTTTGAGCGGGAAGGCGCACCTATGGGACGCCAGGTTCCGGGCCCCGGCGTTTGAGGGATCTGGAGAAGTCCACCACGAGTCCTTGGTTAGCATCAAGTTGCAGAAATGAGGCGAATTACACCACGATACGGAGAGGACAGTGACAGCCACCAGACCGTGGCACAGATGACGGATGCTCTAGAAGCAGCTCAGAGCACAGTGGGTGTAAGAAAAAACGCCGGCTGGGAAGGGGGCCGGGACGGCGGACTGGGAGCAGCCTGCACACGCTGCTCTCCTGGAGAGGATGGAAAACCGCAAGGAGACGCCCACCTATGCACGGTCCCTATTGGAGAGATGAGTGCAGATCACCAGAGAACCTACGGGAAACACTTGCAGGAAAGGAGATGGGGACAGGGAGTCCCGCTTGCCAAGACTGGAAGACACCTGGGGGAGACGCCTGCACGTGGGGAAGGATACAGGAAAGAGCCCGAGGGCACCACACTCCCCACCGGACACTGAGACTCGAGCTGCGGAGAGGCCCCGCCCACCATTGCCACCACTGGATCCGCGCTGGCTAGGGAGCTGCTGGGGACAGCACAGCAAAGGGGCACTGCAGAGCTGCTCAGCGGGGACCCCCTGGTCTCTGTTCCCTGGTTGCCGCAGCCACCACCACTCTGAGCTCTCATGGCCAGAGCTCCTGGTCTATGCAGGGATTGGCTTTGCCGAAGCTGCCCCCAGATCACTCCTTGCTGGGCCAGGGAAGGAGAAGGAAGGGCAGATGGACTCACAGGCCCGTGACTGGGAGGCAGGTGTCCCCCACCCCCACCAGGGAACTCGAGCAGAGCTTGAGGTACCCTCCTACAGACCTGCGTGCCAACCGGCAGGCCATGCCCCGAGATCCTGCATCCGACAGGAGCAACAAGCACCCTGGCCCTGGGCACCACATGGAGATCCACGCTCCCGTGGACACCGGCCACCAGCGGTGGGCCACACTCCCACATGCCCGGGGCAGGCCACACCCTCTGGTCTTGTGCACTGGCCCGCAGGCCATGCCCCCGTGACCCTGAACACCAACCAGCAGAACAAGCTCCCTGACGCCTGCGGTCACCACCTAGATAGCCTGGCCAAACAGCCACTCCCCCTGCAGTGGGGAGACCCACACAGAGCAATCTCCTGCCACATCCACCTGTGAGGAGAGGGACTCATCAGTCCCCTGCCAAGCTTCCAACACTGGCCGAGGGACCCACCCACCGCTCCACGTGGAGACCCCCAGCACTGGCACGTGGAACGGCAGATATTGTCGTGGGCATCTTCAGAAACCACAAATTGTCCCAATGGTGGAAGCAAAACAATATAAAAGCATTTTTTAATTCTCTAATAAAGCAATTTCCACTTTATCCACGTATTACATTATAACCCCAGAGGCCCTCTAAGTCCTTTCACTCAACAACTAAGTTTTATTCCTCACATGGAAGGTTCTACTTGCACCATTTTTCTAATGCACCTTTTACGTGCTCCCTCCTCGGTGGTTCCAAAGGCTGATTTAGCAGGTGCTTCACACTCTCCCCTATTCCCACCTCTGGGCTGGTGATTCCTCCTCATGAGGATCCCTTGGCCACCCCTCCCCACCCCTGGAATTTTCTAGAACACCCTCCTCCCTCTCCCCTCCTCACCATTCAACCAACAAAAGAGCCTTTTAGGATGCAGATACTGCACTATTATATTTATTTCAATTTGTGGGAGTTTTGCCTTTTTTTTTTAAAGCAATAACTCTTGGAAAGATATGTGATGCTACAACTATTACCTAAAACCTTACCGTGACGACTAAGAAAGCTCTGTAAGAACACGTATTGAGGCGAGACTGGAGGGAGGCGGTGTGGGGGACGGGGTCAGGGGCAATGGCGGTGACAGAGCATTAAGAAGGGAAAGAGTCCACAGAAAGCCGGGCCGGGCACCACGGCAACAAAAACTGTGCTACCTAATAAATACAATACATACAAGCTCTTTCTACACCACAAACCAATTTTACAACCACTATTTCATTGATTACTAATTACAACGACGCAGTTTATTGTCCTGCCCACGCAGACGTAGGCCACCGGGTTCCAAGGGGCCATGGCATTTGCCCAAAGTGGCACAGCCAGTAAGCGGAAGAGCCGAGATGAGAACCCAGCACGTGCTTCCCGAACCTCTGCTCTTTCCTGTCCGTCTCCCCCCCTCACTGAACCTCACCCACCTAGCAGTTTTGCCCGAGATCAGCTCTGAGCGTGTTGTTCACTTCTCACGGCGCAACTAACAAATTTCCAATCAATTCATAGCCCCTGATACGCTCTGAGACCACCGAGTACAAATCTGCCAGCAGCCTGGCATTACCGCACCGCCAGGCACCCAAAGGCAAAACCAGGTTCGTCACGTAAGTGAAAAAGTAAGTGCTGGAAAAATGTGAGACCCACGAACCTGCCAGCATGGTCGCTTCCCATAGAAAACCTGGAATCCAGCGTCCAAATGAATAGCAGAGCACTGTCGCTACCAGCTGGGATTCCATTTAAGACACCATTTGTGGCAAATAGGTATTACAGTCTTCCATTTTCTCTGCACAAAATCAAAGAAAATTGAGAAATGTGAGATCACGTTGTCTTCAGAACTCCTGTCATAGAGGAACGCGGCCCTCACGAGCTATTCTCCGAAGACATTACTGATGTTCTACCAGCTTGACGGAGTGATGTAATTTGCTAGCAGGAAAAAAGGCTGGCAAACAGAATTGTGCTCATTAGAGCAGTATCTTTAAAACGCCTCCTTCCATTTTCATTACTTTTCACAATCACACATCATGTCACAGGGCAGAACCACAGGCTGGCTATGCCCTGGATATTTCGGTATTTTTACAGTTGGAAGTAGATTTTTAACACTTGTGCAAATTATAGCTGTTTTTGTTAAAAGGGGCTCGTTGATGCTGCTGGGGAAAAGAACTCTGTTTCCCTGTCCCTGAAGGTCTCGGTGGCCGCTGGTTACAGGCAGCTATTGTTACTGTGGGCGTGTAAGTTCCTAGGGGGGCAATCCCGTCCACGATCAATTCACCAAGCCTATGCTGGGCTGGCTCCCATCCAAATGTTGAAGTAAGCATCATTTGCCTTCACCCCTTTGTCATCTCTCTTATTTCCTACAACTTTTCTCTTTCACTTGGGCCAAAAACTCACTAAGGGCCTTCTCAGTGGTATCTCACAAATGCTGCCTTCCCCAGACCACCTTTCCCTAAAAGTTTCATCTTCTTCCACCCTTCTAAGCTTCCTTTGGAAAGGTCTGACCTCACAAGGGTATTTAAAAAACAAACAAATAAAAGCCATCAGATGAAATTATAGTTATTACTGATTGGTAATTTCATAGATGCATTTGCATTTTGAAGGAGAAATTCATATTAACTCAAAAGAATTTTTAACGGATACCATTGGAAACAATGAAACTCTATGATGAATTTTCATCAGTGGGAAGGAAAAGTATTTTGGGGCCTAAGTGCTGCCCAAGGTTTGCAAAAACGAACCATGGACAGTTGAGGCTCGTGTGCGTGGACAGCCAAGCATGGTCCTGGCAGTCAACTGAGCAATGGGCTGGTCACACGCTCAGGCTCGCTACTGAAATGTCCATGCTATTGTTTAGTCCTGGGAGGCAGCTGCAAGATGCCCAGAAGGGCTTGAAACCACCTGACCAGGCTCCTGCCTCAGTGGACAGGGGAGGACGAGGGTGTCTAGGGCACGCTTTAGGCATTCCTTCCACTTTCCAAGCTCTGAGTGTCTGCAGAGAGTCACGCTACAAGCTCTGTAATCTGCACGCCTCTATGTCCACTAAGTGCTCACATGACTGGGGAAGGCTCCGATATTCCTGGTTCACGCCTATTAGATTAAAGGGGTTGGGGAGCTTTGCTTCCCATTATTGCAATGAATCCCATAGTTTAGAATTAGAATGAACCAGAGATCACCCACTTCCACCCTATCAACTTAACCAGAGTGCTTGCGGATGATCCCACTTAAAGAAATGTGAGTCCGACAAGGTGCTCAGCGTTTGGCTGGAGGGAGGTGGGGAAGTCACCGGAGAAGTCGTCGAAGTTCAAAGACAACGAAGCCCTCCCAGGGTTCTGCGCTGGCTCTGCTCGTTCATCTCAGCGGCTGCTGCCGTCCAGTACCATAAGGATGACAAAATATGCTCCCCTAAGTTCTACGACATTGTTAGAAATAATATTCTCCGGTAAAGGCTCGAGTTGCCTCATGCCCCTTGCTGCGTCTCTGGTTAGAAGGCATCTTCCATCAAAGGCTCATTTACCCATTTTTCAGGGTTGGCAGACACGGTGCAGCACGAATGTGGCCACATGTGGGTGGGAACGAAACGGTTGCAGCAACTTTCTCCCCACTGCCAAGGCTGCCGCTGGCTTCCTGGCTCTTCCCAGTCTCCCCCCTGTCACTGTGTCGTGTCTGCCACCCCGAGGTTCTCGTCTCACTCTGCCCCTTAGATGCACACACTGCAGGCGCTCTTTCCTCAAAACAGGCCCCTCGTGGCATCCGTGAGATGAATCTCTCAATCCCTGCCCCTCCCTGTGCCATCCACACCTGTGACACTGCCCTCCCCTCCATGTAGCTGTCTTCTGCAGTGACTTCTCACATAGCTTAGGATGACGTGCAAGCCCATAGCCACGGCCCACAGCCCCACGTGACCTGGTTCATGTCTTCCTCTCTCTTTAATTGCATAGAATGTCACCTCCACAAATGCCTCTTTTGCCCTAACATCTACATTGTTTGATAATGACATTGTTAGCCCAGATTTCTTCTGGTTAATGTCTTAGTACACCTATATCCATCCAATTTTTTTTTTTTTGAGACAGAGTCTCGCTCTGTTGGTCAGCCTAGCTCACAGCAACCTTCAACTCCTGGGCTTAAGCAATCCTACTGTCTCAGCCTCCCAAGTAGCTGGGACTATAGGCATGTGCCACCATGCCCGGCTAATTTTTTCTATATATATTTTTAGTTGGCCAGATAATTTCTTTCTATTTTTAGTAGAGACGAGGTCTCTCTCTTGCTCAGGCTGGTCTTGAACTCCTGAGTTCAAAGGACCCACCCACCTTGGTATCCCAGAGTGCTAGGGTTACAGTGTGAGCCACCTCGCCCAGCCGTGTGCATGCATACAGTTTATATATGGAGCGTGTTTATCTTGATGGTGGATTTCACTGGTTCTCTTTCTTGAGGCTGTATTTCCTCGTGTGTTCTGGAATTTAGGTGTATAAGCTCATTTTCAGCAGGAAGTTCTCTCTCATCTGTCTTTGTCTCTACGTGTACCTCATCCCCGCATGTGCCTAAGCCTTCAGCGTGAACAGAATCTCAAATGGTGGCTCAAAGATCCCAGCTGCAGTAACAGGGATATCACAAACCCGGCCACTGAGCCAGCAGGAGGTTCAGGCCCCGGTCAGGGTCAGGACCCTGTGTCTGGGATCCTCTTCCTCCACAGACACACAAGCGTCATATAAACCATCATTCTAGGCATGGAGCAGCAGTGACTTTTATTAGCCTCCCAGCCTAAGTGAGGCTGTCTGTTCTCATTTATAAACAGCCCTGACTGTGAACAGCGAGCCTGACTCCACTTCCCACTTCGTAAAGTGCATATTGAACATATATTTTGCCTGCTTTACCCCAGGGCCAGGCAGCCAGCGGCCTCAGCTCCACCCTTGCTTTGCATTTTTCTTCTTTTTCTGATCCAGAGACCTGTATCCTGCTTTGAGCCTGGCTAGATCTTTTCAATTTCCTGCTGTTATATTATATCTCGGTGGCTTGAAGCATGATGTAGCAATGCCATCTCACCAGGAAGTCCCCTGACTTCTATAATCTCATCTCATGCCATTAGCCCATGTGTCCCAGTCACCTCCTTTAGCATCTCTTCAGTTCTCTGACCAATCGAGACGTCTGCCCCGCCAGGACCAGACGCAAGCCTGGGAAGAAGGAGGCACTGAACTGTTCCACCCTCTCCCCGAACACCACTCTCAGCCTCTACACTCCCGTCTGAGTATCATCTTGTCAGAACGTCCTTCTCTGACCGCCCTATCTTAGCAGCCCCACCTCCCAAGTGTTTATTATTCTATCCAGCTAATGTTCTTCAAAACCAAGGTGAAAACAGCCACAAGATCCCCCAAACAGCAGCTACAGGCCATACTTCTATCTTTTTGACAAAACCCTCCTACACAGGTAACACTGGCAAAACTGTCATCGACAAATATAAAGGTCAAGTATACATATAGGTATGGCCCGATGACAAAGCAAGCATACTTCTTGGGTTGGGAAGCCTGATTCTCTTTTCAGGACTTAGATGGTGGAATTGTCTGGAACTTACAACATTATGTCCAATAGTCAAAGATTCTGTTGTTTCAATATTTTCTCAAAAAGAAAATATAATACAAACCTTATTAGTTAGGACCAAATAGGACGATGAAACACCCACATTAATGGCAATTTGAAATTCTGGATTCTTTTAGCAAAATGGAGATTGATTTCTTGCAAATCTGTATAATAACACAAAGTAATGGCTTACAGGGCATTGCCGAACAGAGATTCTGCTGGGACCTATACGAAATTGTCTAGGATTAACTGTGTTTATTTGGGATAGCATGCTGCAAATTATAAAGGCAGCAGGAATGGGTTAGCATTTCCCCTATAATCTCCTATAAACTCATATTTTCTTAGGAAACATTTTTCCCTCGACAGACACTGGAGATGTGAACATGAGCCCAAGCTCTCTCTAAATTACCATAAATTCAAAATCAGTGAGGCCAGATCAATGCAATTTGATATGCACGAAACTCTTGCATATGCTGATGCGAGTGTGGAAGAGAGCGCGGGGTGGTCACACTCCACAGCCACAGCCACAGCCACAGCATCTGCACTTGGCCCTTTTGCCGCAGCCAGATCACTGCTCCGTCCCATTGTTTTCAAGTACGCGGCGACTATCTGTGGAAGTGGCGAGTCTCATCGTTTCCTTCCTTCTCTTTCTCATTCTCCCTACAGAAGGCATCACTACTGCGGTTAGTCTGCCAAACATAAAAGGCCACGATTTAAGGTGCAAAGCACCTAAGAAAAAACAACGACTCTGCAAGGAGGGACAGGAGGAGACATACTGGCACCAGCTCGTGCACTCGAGAGTCAGGTGATGGAAGGAATCGCTTCTTTGGTAGCGTAAGAGAAAGGTTTCCAAAACAGTTGCTATAAGGAACTTTCTACTCAAGTGCAAATTGCAGGATACAGAACATGAGGGGGTTTGGCGTATGTCTTGCTCTGAATAGGGCTTTACACTTCATGTCAGTACAGGAAATGGCCAACTCCAAAGAGATTTTGGGGCCCAGTGCAAATGCCCCCCCCCATTGGCAGTTTTCAGAACCATGCCAGGGTTCCAGAAAAAAGCTGCATCAGCCGGGTGTCCTCCTGCCCGCCTTATGCCGCAGCACCAGAATTTGCACCAGCCGTGCGAGAAGCTGGCATTCCTTGCAGCCACCCCAAGGTGGCATCTGCACTTAATAACAAAAACTCTGATAAAACTGCCAGGGAGCAGTTGGCCTAAGGTGTGTGCCACCTTGCCAGTCTCATTCTGGGCCGTTCATTCGGCCTGCCCTTCCTTCCTCACCCCTGCCCTTCCTTCCTCACCCCTGTCCCTCATCACACTGGCCCTTGTGCAGTTCTTGAGTGTGGCGTTTAAGCTCTCAGACTGGTGCATCTCCCCTTCCCAGCTCTTGACACCTTTCATAACGACATGTTATATTTCGGTAATTTTGTCATTTCCGTCTCTCACACTAGAGTGTGAGCTGCCTAATGACAAGGTTTGTATATGCTGCATTTTTTTTTTTTTTTTTGTTTTTTTTTTTTTACAATAAAACATCTACTAGTGCTTGGCACACGGGAGGCACTTAATAGATATTTACACATTTATGATGTTACTGAATGCATGGTGATGAGGATGCGACCCAGACAGCCCAGGCAGAAGAGCAAGGGCCCATCACGGAGATGTGTGTGTGTGTGTGTGTGTGTGTGTGTGTGTAGCCATTACCTGCTCTAGATCAAAATGGTTAAGAAAAAAGACATCTATGGATAACAACTGACGAAAACTTTGTTCTTAGACACTGCTTTATATAAATGCATAAGAAAATAGGGTTTTTTTCCCCCAATTATTAATAAGAGCCCCCAAATAAGCAGTGGACATGCCAGCACCACCCACGGGAGAATGAGAGACACCCAGGGGCAGGTCCCAGGAACCGGGGAAGGACCGAGGCTGGCTGAGAGAGGCCCTTCTCCAGGCCACCGTGGCTAGAGATTAACAGCATCTTCCCAATGCAGAAGAAACAGAAACCAATAGCAGGGCAAATTTGTGGTTAGCTGTACATAGTCGTGTAGAATGAAAGCTATGTAGTTTTCATTACAGAGTGTGGGGTGTAGTGATTCCCAACAAACTCTTTGTTCATCACATGAAATCCCGAGTTGAAGAAGCCCCCTAGATAGTATTACGCAGGGCTGCCAGAACTGACTGGGTCTTACTGGGCTTTTAAAGTCAAGTTTCTGGTGGACAGACCAAATAAACAGCCCCGCTTGGAGAATTCGATCTTAAAGAAGTTTATTTTTGTCTGAGTGTGCTACATAGTATACTAGGACCAATTACAAATGTTTAAAATAGCTAAACTGTTAAAAATGTGTTTGATGCTTTTATATGTAAAAGCATTCTCAAAAACAATAATAATGTCAACAGAGTATCAGATTTGACAGGGCGGATTACTAAGTGCTTGAAAGAGTGTTCCCAGAAGATGTTGATTAACGTATCCCTCTGGCTCGGAGGGCGCTGGAATGAGGCCATCCTTGGCCTGGATTTATTCAACATTTTTAGCCATGATTTGGATGGAGATGTTTAAGACATGTTTATCAAACATGTAGCTGCTACAAAGCTCAGAGGAAGGGATAACAGCGCCATAACCTTGGCTGTGTTACTGAATCCACTGGACTCTCCAATTCCTCATCTATAAAATGGGATAGTGATTCCTATCTCATGGGGCCATTGTGAAGAACTAATAAGCAAAAGGTATATAAAGTGAACCAGTAAAGTTACTGATCTTCTTTTATACAAAGAGTAACACAATGAGGACTTTTATAAAAAGAAATTTCAAGTTTGAAAAATGAGCTAAAACTAACAATTATTGTATCAAGATAAAAGGGGAATCCTGCATTTAGCTTCAAAAAAATAACTCTAGATAAGGATCCATTTTTGGCACATGGAAAAAAAAAAAAAAACTCAAACGAATAGCAAACCAAACCAAACCACCAAAACTAAAACCAAATTTTGAATAATATCACCAAAGCATGTTCTTCCAAAATACAATGTCAGCTGCACACTCCTGATTAAGGTTTTGCTATACCAGTCAATCCTATTGATTAACACCTTAACTACCATGTGAGTTGTATTTAACTCAAGCTGGTTTTGAGCCCGGGGGCCTTGTGAAGCATCTGTAACTCACACATCTCTACCTTGGGAGTCGCGTGAACTATTTTTCAAGTTGTATATAACTCATGCACAGAAAACAATAAAGAATAACAAATTTTTCATTAAATTAGAAAGGATCGTTTTGTTTTCAACGTTTTTACTCTACTTTTGTAATAAAACACCACGGCCCCAAGGAATAATTTTTTTTTTTCTGGTGCAGCAGTCAGTGTGTTAAAAGAACATTGTGTGTTTTACAATCTTAGTACAAAGATTTCTGGTGAACTGACTTAAGGAATGTATAAACGTTGTTGTAAATGCATTCCACTGTGTTCTATTTTATAATCATTTATTTAAAATAATTTGAGTTACTATCAGAGTAAACCTGCACATAAGCAAAAATATTACTGAAGACCCACAGAACGGGGGATTGGACTTGGCAGTATTCCTGAGGTGGAGTTCTAGAAGTTGCCGTCAGCCACAGCTCAGCGGGAGCCATCTGCTACGAGGCCACCGAAGTCCCCAACCAGCACTAGCTGTAGACTCCGAGGGCCAGACGCTGACCTCCCCTTTTCCCCAAATCACAAGGTGTCTCTCTCCTTCCTTTACTACAAATTACGAAAACAGCTACTTGATATTAAGATCACAACCAATTTTATTTTTATTTCACTTAATCTCTTGGCAAAATGATTATTTTCTTTTCCCGATGTTATTTTGTATCACATACCTCCCAAAAGCTTTGCTGCACTAGACATGGAACCAACCATGCTCCAGACACCCCAGGTCGGCGGCTTCGGGCTGTAGCCTTGGGCCTGGCTCTGGGCTCTGAAGGTTTCTGGCTATGAAGGTTGTTCCAGTTTCCAATGTCCTGTCATGGGGCCTGCGGGTGACCTGAAATTCTGTGATGTATTTTAAAACAGCAAAAGTCAAGCTATGAAGAGGGTGGGAATGAACCCGACTGTCCTCTCTGGAAGGCCACACTGGTCCCCGAGACGAGGGAATAAGGGGAAGAAGACAGAGCCAGGAACTGGGCGGCTTGGGTCTCATGCTGAGCTCTGATCTTGGGCAGATTTCTTAACCCGCTAAGACTTCACACTCTTCATCTATAAAGCAAGGGGCTGCAGTGAGATCGTAGTAAAGTCTCCTCTAGCTCTGAAGTTCTGTAACTTGCTAACTGCCTTGGCAACAGGCAGACTGGCTTTTGGGGAATTTGTGGCCACCACCTGCCTCCCAAAAGTGCCAGAAATGAGTTAAAAAGCGTGAATGTTCAAGACTCACAGGGTTGGCAGAGCAGCTCTACAGCTTCTAAAAACGTCTCCTAGCTTTGCTCATTATCTGATTCACACAACCTAGTTTAATGGTGAAATTCCGGAAAGGCATGCTGGACCCTCTGTGACAATAAATGTGGTCCTCTTGGGCACGGGATTCAGTTATGGATGACTTGCCTATGCTCAAGCACTCCGTCATTTGCCTCCAGCTGTTTATACATTACACCGAGGCACAGGAGAGGCGCTAGGAACAAACCATCAACAATAAAACAAAACAAAAATACCAATTTATGCAAGGCTCTCTAGACACAGACACTGCTGCTGAGAAACAGCACTCCAAACCTGGTATTTTAGGTTGAACCATACGAACTTGCCCATTTCGTAGGTCAAAAGTGGTCGACTATCAACAGTTTCATGTGGATAAATATTCACAAACACCCCTGATGGCCGAGTGAAGAGGTGTCTAGGGGGTATTCCTCTGAGTGCGGTGACAGGAGAAAGAAGACGGATGACAATCCAAATGGCCAGGTGAAGGCCAAATGGTTCTTACATAACCAAAGCGCTAGAATTAGGTGAGGATTCTTAAGGGAAACAATAAATTCATTAGTTCTAGAGTTAACAAACGCTTGAAAGAAAATGACAAACTCACACAAACCCATTAGCTTAAAAATGTACCTGATTTTAAAGCCAAGAAAAGGGGAGACAGGGAGATGGAGAGAGACAATGTTCTGCTGTGTCCTTCGAGCCCTGGATCTAGCTATGCCTGAAACCGGCCCTCCCTGGGCCTGTCAGTTACAGGAGCCAATGTATTTCTTATTAAATCACAAACTCATGCACACGTACAATCACACCCATGGCTATGGTCTGAATGTTCCCCCAAATTCATGTGTTAAAACTTGATCTCCACGTGATGGTATTAAGAAGCGGGCCTCTTGGGGAGTGATTAAGTCATGAGGGTGCTGCCTTCGAGAATGGATTAGTGTCTAAAATCTAGGACTTCCCGGCCTCCAGAACTGAGAGACCAAGATTTCTGTTTGTAAATGACCCAGTCTGCGGTATTTCGTTGTGGCAGCGCCGACAGACTCTGACACCCATGACGTACACAAACGCTTACGGTGCTGGGCCAACCCGTCTCAGCACGTTACACTGCATCACAAGACGCAGGACCATTTCTTATCAAAAATTCAAAAAAGCTTAGCCTTCTAGTCCGACTGACAAATGCATGGGGTCAAGGCCCAGGTAGCTGAAAACCTGCAGAGACGAATTGCTTATCTAAGACTCCAGGTAAAAGAAAAAAAGAGCATGCTTCCTGTCAAAACAGAAGGAAAAAAGGAGAAGTTCTTCACATCTATAAATTCAACGAATATGTTACTGTCTAATGCAGAGAAGGGAAGAATCAGGCAGTTTCATCATCAAATCTTGAGACTATGAGCAAGAAGCAGGTTTATCACGCTCTCGTCACAAGAAAGAAGCTGAGGTTAGGTGAACCGTGTGAACTGCACAAGCCAAGGGTTGAGATTGGATTAAGACGATCAAATTGCTAGTAGATTAACAATTATTAGAATACTGCCATTGTATTCTAATAGTAAAAGCATTAGACTAGTACTCAGTGTTTCAAATCAGTTTTGTTAAGCATTTGCTGATACGCAGTGCACAAAAGTAAGGGCCTTTTGCTCATCTGTGTCCTAAATCTTCCCGCCTAAATTTTGCTCTTTTAATTTATCTATTTTGGGCAAATAAAGCTCGATTTTAATTGACTGCCCAAATTTGTGGCATAGGCAAGGGATAAGTTGAAACCAAAAGCTATTTTGCTATTTACCATCTATTAGTCACCATTTGAAAAATCAATATTCAATGTTCACCCCATCCATGGCTCCAGGCAACCAAAAGAAAATTGTGCGCTGTCCCCATGGGGACTGGTGATACATTGTGCCATTACCCTGTGAGCTAATGCGAGATTCGGTATCTGCTGTCCCACCTGACAAATCTGCCTTCGGAATCCAGGCGTGGGCACGTTACTTGAGGAATCTGCACCTTTAACATAATTTATATTCCCAAGTCCCTCACTACTGCTCCAGTGTAGGCAGCACACGGCTTGGGAGGGAAGATTAAAGAAACCAGCGTGGTTCTCTTGCTTCCTACCCCATCATCTAATCAATTCTGCACAGTCCTTCTAGCCCATGGCTGTACACGACGTAGTGAGTGCTCACCATGTGCCAGGGAACGTGTTAGCTGCCGGGAAGACAGAGATGAGTAAGGGTCTTTGAAGTTGTTCAACTTCTTTGCTACTCATCATCGGGGAGATCAAAGGAAGAGAAAGAAGAGGAAGAATTCTAGTCCGGAGAGGTGTGAGAAAGCGTTCTAAAATTACTCCAAAGTGGGGATGCAGAATGAAAATCTACCAGGAAAAAAAGAAAAAAAAAGGAACACTGAAGCTGTACCCCGTAGATCAATAGTAAGAACAGTAACAGCTCATACTTGTTGAGTGTTTACTTTGTGTCATCCATCTTATTTAATCTTCATTACAACCTTGTGAGGTAGGTACTGTAACTAAACCCTTTTTAGAAAAGGATACACAGAGGCTCAGAGAATTTAAATCGTGTGTCTAAAACAATAGATCTCCAAGCAACGGAAGGAAGCATTCCAATGAGTCCAGCATCTACACCCTCACCTGCTATGGTATACACGTTACGTCAGCCCCAAACTTACTGCCAATCTGATACGTGGCATTTCTAAAGATGAACTTTTAAAATGGGTTTAAAAAGGGAGTAAAAAAAATTTAAGGCGTATCTTCCCAAAAGTTAGAAATGAACAGAGAAATGAATCAGGATTGAGGATGAGGCCTGAAGGTGACCTCTGTCCCCAGTTGGGAGAGGGAGGGGCGGCTCGCTGGGGAGCGGCGAGTCCTGCTCCAGGTGGGCTGCAGCAGGCAGCCCTCACCTCCACTCCTGGCCAAACTGACCAGGGTGTCTCCCTCCTTACATGGAGACCCTGGAGCTGACCAGGTCTCTACGAGGCCACTAGCTTCAGATCAGTAAAAAAGTCTCCTAAAAGTCAGGAAATTGTTTACTAGCATAGCTCTGCAACACAAACACATTTTTACCAACGAAGAATAAAAAAGGCAGGAGAGCAAGGAAAACTGGGAAAGAGAGAAAAAAATGCCAGAAAGGGTCCAACCAAGTCAGCCTCCCAACTTCTGGCCCAATGTCGGTACCTTGTTCACCAGTGACAACTTAGGGACGTACCCGAAATTGCACAAGGCTCCTCTCGGGAAGCCAGCCTGGCGGCAGCGAGACAATCACTGGCGCACATTAGCACGAGCGACCACAGCCAACTCAGATCCACACTCGTAAACGGCCTTTCATTCACAGACTGATAGTTATTTCCTGGTTTCTAAGAAACCACATAAAATTGCAATTCACCATTAATAACAAAACGATACTATACAATCCCCCCTTCCCTCTCGCAGACCCATCAGCGACTGCATCTGATCAAAGCTGAATTATTAACTGTCTATAGATGAATCCCGCAACTCTCAAGGGCCCAGAGTTTGTAATTTCCCTGGAAAAAAATAGACACAATCGACACCGTGAAAAATTTAATTGCACTTTAATTACCAGTTAAGCTGAATAACATGAGATATGGGTGCCTTCAATTTTTAATAGTCATTATGATTCCAAGAGAATTTTGAAGGGAAATAATTGAATCTCTTGGGAGTATTCTCTTCTTCCGCCACTGCCAAAATCAAAATGAGAACAGAAAAAAAAAACGTAAGGGGCGATTCAAATCCTTCCAGATCATAACCCAGGACGGCCCCCAGCAATAACAACTGGCCATTCCCAGCAGCTGCTCGGCACATTTTCGCGATATGCTAATAGAGAAGCGGGCTTCCTGCAGTTGAGTTCTGGTACATTAAACAGATAAAGACCATTGGCTGGGCTATTTCTTCTCTTTTTAAAAATCAGATCCAAAGATGCTGTACTTGTTTCTTTGTTACTCGGGCACCCATTAAGGGCATTTGACAAGCCCATACCCTGAAACACACACACACACACACACACACACACACTCATGCACACACAAATACACATACCCCGCCAACCTGCATCCATGGTGTTTCAAATATCATTTCAAAAGAGAGAAGTGAAGAAGGTAACACAATAACAAAAGTCTCCAACAACAATGGAAATTAGTAGGTCTTGCGAGGATTCCAAAGGATACAAGTTTAAACAACACTGTATCAGGGAACAAACTGATTCAAGAAGGAGCAACCCCCCTGAGAGCCGGCGCGGCTGCGGGCACGTGGAGCCCATGCGAACACACGTGTGTGTGTGTGTGTGTGTGTGTGTGTGTCTCCATTGAGACTGCAGTGCGTCTCAGCCTCTTCTTATACTGTCCCACCCCAGTACAGGACTTCTTCTATGGAAAGAAATTAGGCTGTGATTTTTTATTTTTTTTGAGACAGGGTCTTGCTCTAGCTCACAGCAACCTCTAACTCCTGAGCTCAAGCGACCCTCCTGCCTTAGCATCCCAAGTAGCTGGGACAAGCACGTGCCACCACGCCCTGTTGATTTTTCTATTCTTTGTAGAGATGGTGTCTAGCTATGCTGTTCAGCTGGTCTCGAGCTCCTGGCCTCGAGCAATCTTCCTGCCTCGGCCTCCCAAACTGCTAGGATTATGGGCGTGAGCCGCCACACTCGGCCCCAGGTTGTGATTTTAAAAAGTCAGGCTGGAGTCCAAAGGCCTTTTGTGAGGTCACCAAATAACTCAGGGATCTGTACTGCCTCTGGCTTCTGCTGCTTACTACCGTCAGATACACCACAACGCAGACCTTGTTGCTAGTGATCATTTGGTGAATGGATTATGACTTCATCCGTCTGGCAAATAAGAGAAGAAAAAATCGTGCAGAACCATCTGCCACGTTTCTCTTCTCCAACTGTGCGCCCACTTCCTTTCTCCAACCTTCTTTATCACACCAGCACCAGCACAGAGCTGTACCAGCTTCCGGGAAATTTCTGTGTGTCCCCCTCCCAGTAACGTCCACCCCAGCCACGAGGGTCCCAACCTACAGAGGAAGCAGCACGGGCCCTTTCCTCCTGAGCCCAAAAGGAGGAAGGAGTAGAGTTCTCCCAGCTCTGTGAGGCAATGTGGAGAGGTTCCCTTTTCTCAGGGTGCCTGGCGTTGAGGTCCTTGAAGGTGACAGCTAGTCCCACAGCCACAAAATACTCAAGATAGAGAGGAAAGAGGGAGCAACATCCAGAAACTCTCCTCAGATTACCAGGTAAAGATTGCGAGCCCACAGCAGTCAGGAAGAGAGACACAGACAACGTCCTGGGGTGGGCAAAACTGTGCCTGGCTAGGACAGCAAGCGGACGATGAAAAGAGGACCCGAGCCAGACCAGCACAGGGGCTGTTCCCGGAGCCACACCACTCAGGGGCTGCGGACTGGTAGCAGAAGCTCCGCTATATCCCTGACAACTTACTATTTGTACGTATTTGGAGTAAATTGTCTTCATTATAGATGATGAGTTGTCCAGTCCTCATCTTCACAAAGCCCCAAGAGACCCTATAGGTGGCTGAAATGGAAGGACCCAACCTACCACTGGAGTCAAGATTTTGGTCTCAGAGGGGACAAACCTAGGTAATCAACACCCTTTTTGCACTGTCCAGTTTCACCAAGCGTGACAGTTCTCCCTGCTGCCTGGGCAGAGGAGGCCTCGCCCGTCGTGACAGGGCTCCGGGAGTTTATCCCGGGACAGCGCGGCCTCGGAGCTAGAGCAGGCTGTCAAGCCACCACCACCTTCCTTGCTGTGTACCAAGCCGAGGCCTCTCCCCCAACAGGTGGGGGAGGGTGTCACAGAACAGGGAACTGAGAGCCTACAACCCATCCTGGGGCTCCTCAAGAGTGAGACAGGCTCACTGTAAAAAGCAATATGTGCCGCTAATCCCCTCCCTGGGGGACGACCACCCATGACTGTGGTGCCCAGGGGGTAGGGCATCCACTTCAGGGTCTCCCCCGATTCTTCCTTCCTCCATTTCTAAAAATCTAAGGGTCTCTGAACAGATGGCATCGGTACTGACCAGACTGTAACCTGGGAGCAGTCAAGAAGCCAGGCTATTACACCATCTCCCGGTCATTCATCGAAAGCTCCCGTCTCCACGGCAGCCACTCCTCCTGGGCTGGCGGGAGTGGGCGGGTCGGGGGGTGGGGCGGGGTGGGGGGTGACTCACGAACTGATGGTCCCTCCGAACTGCGCCACTGACCTGAACAGCAGTTTCAGATTTAATAGGGAGCTTGGAAAAGGGAAAGCTCAGAACAGTCTGCCTGTCTAGCCTGTGCAAGCCCTGGGACCAGCATCGACACGCTGCCATTTGGATGAGAGGACTGAGCTGGGAACTGTGCAGAAAGGACCAGTTTTCAAAGAATTCCTTAACGGCAAAGTGGAAGACGATGGCAGCGTGATGTTGCAAAGAGAAGAAGCTGCCAAAGCCGCGTGGCCTAGGAGTCCGAGGAAAGGCAGGTGTCACAATGTAGCTGCCCAAAAAAAAAAAAAAAATAGTTGTAGAAGATTCTTCAGTAGCTATTGAGGTTATCAGATACTCTGGCCCAAATCCCTAGTGCTCACTATCCTTCCAATATTATTTTCTCACCTCTCTTCAGGCTCAGCTGGTGCATCTTCCAAGTCAACTTGGCCTCTTGTCTCTGAAAGGAGAACTAGTCCCTGTTGGAATTCACAAGTGCAAGGCTGCATTTCAGCTGTCACATTCCGGCATGTCACTGATACCTACTCCTATGGCCTTTCCAGTCTCCTGGTGTGATGCAAATGAACACCGTGCAGCAGGTAAACGGGGCGCCAAAGTGCAAAGTCCAATCCTTATTTATAGATCAAACACCTGCCATCAATTTAAACAGTAGTTATCTAACTTGAAAGTTTAGTAAGATACTGAAGGGCCCCTTGAAGCAAGTAATTTTGAAGCAGCAGTTCACGTATACAGATGTGTTTAAAGCCTGCTTCAGAATGCTATAATTATCATCAAAAAGACAGATTCCATTAAATATCTGGTAAGCTTTTAGTATCTGTACTCTCAGACAGATTTGAAATGTTGAAAGTCTTGGGTTTCTCGACACTATATTTTTAATATTATTTCTTTAAAGGACTAGGGCTTAGGATCTTCAGAATATGGAAAAACATCTGACCAGAAATTTCTGGAACAGTTAATGATACAATGTGGCTGTCCCTGTCACTTTGCCTTTTCAACCACAGTTCTATTTCCAGCCCTTCTCTCTACCAGACACACAACAAATTCATATTTAGTGAAAACTATCTTCCTAAACACCAATCAGTGAGGAGTGAATACATCTCTAATCACAAGTGACTACTAACCACTATTTTTTTCATATTAAAAATCAGGTGATATGGGCCGGGTCCGGTGGCTCACACCTGTAATCCTAGAACTCTGGGAGGCTGAGGTGGGAGAATCGCTTGAGGTCAGGAGTTTGAGACCAGCCTGAGCAAGAGTGAGACCCCGTCTCTACTAAAGAGAGAAAAAAAATCAGCCGGGTGTGGTGGGTGCTGCAGTCCCAGCTACTCGGGAGGCTGAGGCAGGAGGACTGCTTGAGCCTGGGAGTTTGAGGTTGCAGTGAGCTATAATGATGTCACTGCACTCTAGCTGGGGCGACAGAGCAAGACCCTGTCTCAAACAAACAAAAAAAAATTAGGTGACACGCTGTACAGGTGCTCTGTGGATATTATTTGTAAGGTTTTTTGGATTGGCTGGCGCCAGAGAAAGAAAGATAACCAGAGTTGAAAGGGATAAGTAAAGAAGCTTTATTAGAGTGTTCCTGGGTGGGGGTTATGAGTCCCAGGAGAGGGACCTGGGTGAGCTTCACGGTCCCATGGAGTGGGACCAGAGAAGTCCCCCGGCCCAGAAGTCTGGGTGGGCTTCTATGTGTTTTTAGGGCCGGAGGATGGGAGTTTCTCCGGCAGGAAGGTTTTGGCGCAAAGAGTGAGGAATTTCTTTGTTTCAGCTTTAGGGCGGGTATTGAGGACTAGGAGGGGCTTCTTCTTTTTTCTTCATTAGGGAAGGGAGGGGTGCCCACCACCAGCCTTACAGAGGGGCTGTCAGCCAGAGGGCGGTAAGAGAGCCGCACCTCACCGTTTATCGGGACAGAACAGTTAGCACCTCCACTTCTTCTTTGGTAAAGTAAACACTGCTGAGAGAGTGAATCTCATCCGCTGGGCAAGCCAGAGAGTTTGATCGGAACCAGGGATGGAGACGCAGCTAGAGCAGGGGGCAGGAGGTACAGAGGAGTGGTGAGGACACCCTCCTTCATCTGAAAACGTCCCCTCAGGTAAGATTGACAAGGACCACGCCCAACACAGGCCAAAGCTCCCTCCCCCAGGCCGAGCTCAGCAGCTGGCCTCAAGGTAAGAGTTACATAAACCCAGCCCCTTGAAAGGGGAAGGTTGTCTGTGCACAAGAATCAAACCAGGCGAGAAAGCAAGCTATTCCCCAGCCTAAGGGCGTTTGGGAGAAGCACATGAATAGAAAGTATCTAAAAAGAGTCAACCAATAATAGTGGGAAGGGCAAGCCCCCGTCTAACTAATCTACTTGACCTTTGTTTACAGCAAGACCCCAGAGCAGGTGGGTAACAGCCTGTCCCAGAGCTCACTGTGATTCAGGACGCTCTACAGAAGGCCCCCAAATAAGACGGGGAGGGGGGGGGGCAGAGGGGGCGGGGAAGGCTCTGGAAATCTCAAAGCAACAGTAATTAGTGCGGGAGCCACCCCCTGAGAAAGGCAAAATTTAGAGTTTAGGTGGCATCAGAATAGTAAGCACCTAAATTGCTCTTTCATTTGGGTTAATTCATGAAGCCTCGTCCATGCACAGATGAATCGCTGGCAAGAAATAAGCTAAAATGTTCACTGTACTTGCTTTTAGGTGATGAGATTGTCGATTTCTTCATTGTTTCACCTTTTTGTACATTTAAAAAAATACATATATAACAGCATAACGCTTACAATTAGGGGAGAGAAAAAGAAAAATAAACAGAAGGCCAATTGCTATTCTCACTTACTTTGGGAGCTACAGAAGAAAACCTAAGTCAAAGTAAGTGCCCTTCTGTCTAGCCAGGAGTAAAACGTGACTACTAAATGAACTATTAAGTACGGTTTGAACTGCGGTTCTGAGGAAAAGGACCTGCGTTTCTGGTGTCCTCCTGTTCTGAATGTAAACAATAATGTCATTTTACAGCTACATCCCATCATCCAAACCATTGTCTTCGTGGAAATACTAGAAAATTAAGGTGGAAAAACACAAGAGGCAGCAGCAAGTAGAAGCAGAGACACAGCGCAGCTTTGTCAACGAAGATTCCTCCTTTCCTGATCTTCTTATTTGATCGGGGGCAGAAAGAGGACGCTGTTGTCACACCGCTTTCGTGTTTTAAAGTCTTGCCCGTCTAGCACGGAGCACACGCGACCCCAGGGGCCTGTGAAGCGGACGCTGCGGCAGGATTTTCGTCACACATCTCGGTCCCCTGTGCCGTGTGGCCCGCACTGCCGGGAAGCTGCTCTTCCTAAAGGATCCGGGACTTAAGCCAGGGCTGACTCTCCTAGGAGCCGCAATGAGGAGTAAACTTTGGGATCTTCTACCTGACGGAATTTGGGAATTCCTAGCAGGTATGTTTTTCTTAGCTTCCAAATCCTTAGAAATGACCTAATTCCTTGGGCTCCATCTCTCTCTCTCTCACTCACACAATCTCCACTGAAGGCTCCCAAGAAGTCTTCCTCACAGAAGAGCCTTCCCTGGGTGTTGGAGATAAATGAAGGGGACACTGAGCTCACAGCCATCATCGGGTTGGACGACGTTGGAAAGCCAGAGCAGGATAATGGTCTGATCCCTACTCTAAGGCTCCGGGTACAACCTCCAAGCAAGCCAGGCAACTGATGCTACCAACAGGCAGAACACTCAGAGCGAGACACGGAAGATGCCTTCGGAGCCACGACCCCCACCGTTCTCCAAGGCCAAGATGCGCAGGGCACACACTGTGCGTGTCAAGGGTTCCCACCGCCTTGCCCAGCACGGAAGCTCTGGCTTAGAACGTGCTCCGACTCCCCTCCCATGTTGTAAGTAGATCTGAAACTTGGCAACAGAAATCCGGCGGCTCAGCATCACTTCTTACCTACGACTACAAGCAGCCAAACACCCAACCAGAAAAAAAAAACAGAGACCAACACGGGAAGCAACTGTTAACAAATGGGACATCATGGTGGCCGAGCCAAGAAGAGCTGCTGGTCACCCCAAGAGGAAGGACCCCCGCCCCCCACCCAAGGGTGCGCCCTGACGTTACTCTACAGAGCTCTCCTTCTCCCTCATGTGACGGGTCTCCACGGTCACCCCACGCCAGCTGTCACTCCGGTTTTTCTCAAAGCGCAGCTCATGGGAAATCTGCATCAGAGCAGCTGGACACATCATTACACGTGGATCCCAGACCAGCCAAGGCGATTTCAGAGCAATGCAGCCTCAGGATCCGTATTTTTAGCTCCCAGGTGATTCCGATGCCTGTTAAGATTTGAGCATCACAAGTCGAGGACGTGCTCAGATCCCAGGTGTCCACAGGAGCCACACGGGTAGTGGCAGCAGCAGCCCTGTCCCTGTGGCACCTCTCTGTGCGGTCACGGTCGTGCATGAGCACGTGAGAACCATTCTCAGATAAGGACAAAGGCAATTTCTTTAGCACTTTGCAGTTTATAAAAGTTCTTCCACAGCCACTGTGTCACTGCATCAACCCCTTACGGGAGAGAAATCAGAATCCCTATTTTCACAAACTCGGAAAGCATGGGCCCCAGAAGTACTGCAGCAGGGTTCAGACTTGGACCTGGTCTTGGGACTCGAAACCCTGTGGTCTTGCCCGTTTGTCAGAGCTCCGCTCCAAGTGTCTGCTGTGGCTGCCTCGCAACGCTGACGTTCTCTGGGTTAGTAGGTAAGTTGCGACACACCTCCATGGGGAAACACGGGCCAGGGTATTCAAGGATATTGTCGCCCAAGTCTTGGGGTATGGAGGGGCAGTCAGTGTATTCCATGGAGCTTACAGGGAATGGTGTGACAGACACCTTTGTTCCACCTCTCCTAAGTATTTCAAGAAATCAAGAATTTCCTCCAAATGGATCACAACTGAGCATGTACTCAGAAGAGAACATCGTGTCCGTTTCGGTGCAGAGAGCGGTGAGGGGTAAACTGCCTGCAGAGAGAACTCCCGGGGGACACAGCACCGTCACCCTGTCAAGAGAGACCCGGAGTGGGACTTGCACTGCTGTTTGCTAGCATCCAGCTCAGCTGATCTTCAGACTCAGCTGCTACATTTCAGAACGGGAAGACTGAAACAGCGCAACGCTCAGCTGAGCCCTGCAGAAGCAGATAAAACCCAACTCGAGGCGACATCTACTGAGAGGTCCTCTTCATCTATGCAAAAAAAAAAAAAAATAATGATAATAATAATCAAGCCAGAGCCAGAATGCCGCAGGTTGCTGCCTCGGTCCCGGGAGCTGGGCTGTTTCACTGCCATCAGGCAGGGTCTCTCGCAGGACACTCACTTCCTCAGCTGGAGGGCCGGGGGCTAGGGATGCTCGCTGGTGGTCCGCTCCCCTCCCACCCGCTGCCTGCTCATGCATCTCTTCCGCTTGACCCGCCCGGCTTGGCTCTCTGCGGTGCTTCTTGACTCTTCCATCAAGAGACATTTGCACGCTTCAGGTATAAGCCTATTTCTAAAAAAAAAAATCCTCCTATAAAGGACATTCCTCAAATCTGCACCAGAAAAGGGCTGAGTCCGAGCGAGCGCTCAGTGACAGAACTGGATCCCCTGCTCCCGTTCCCGCGTCCAGAGCGGTGAGGCAGGGGGCCCGGACGCCGTCTCCGTCCCCCGATGGCTGCATCTTTCTCTGCCATCCCACAGGCACAGGAGCCCTGACGAGGGAGAGCTTAGTTCTTTGGTGTCAAACACAGAGTGACAGAGGCCACACTGGCTTCAGAGGAATAAAACCAGACAGGAAAGTACAGAAGGGAATACGACCAGTCAAAGGAATGGCATTTAGAGGATCTGATTTGTACCATCTTTGTCTTCTGTCTTCTTCGGGACAGTTTCAAAATCCATTTCCTCCTCTCTCTCCCTCCCTTCCTGCCTTTCCCCTAAGCTTTCTTGCCTTCTCCGTCTTTCTCAAAAACACCCTTCTTTTCCTGAGGCCTCAGGCATCTTGTGCCTGGAGAAGCCCACCTTAGGAAGGTAGGAGAAAAGAAGAACACGCGTCCTTTAAAACCCAAACATCTGAAGCTGGTGCTGCGCAGAACTGCCACTTCCTGGCCAACCGTTCTGTCCAGGCAAAGCTCCCACTCACGTCAACAGTCTCGGCAGGATTCAGCCAATGCAGCCATAGGGACAATATTCACAGATGTGCGTTCAGGAAGCTCTCACTGTTCCAACTTCCACCTTGTTGACTCTCTCTCGTCTGTCTTTCCCCCCAAGTCATTCACTCCGATTGTTGGGCAACATTTCAGGGAAGCCTTTGAGACGGGGCTTTCTGTGCTCTTATTTTGCAGAAGACAGGACAGGCACGATCGTGAGGCTGCCAAACGAGGAAAGAAAATTGGAAGGACTTCTCTGGTTCAGTACCAAACTTGCTCGAGGATAAAAATGCACTCTACCAAAAACTCTGGCGGGGCACCAAGTGGGGTGGGCGAGGTTCCCAGATTCGGCTTCCCACAGCTGACTGCAATGTGCTACCCGAAAGGCACAGTGTGCAGGTCATGGCATGGCCGGAGTGACAGCAGGACATCAGCTCTCTGCACTTAGGGACCCAAAGGCCCAGAGTCACATTTTTGTTGTTGTTAAACATCAGTTCCTCTTCTATTCATGGCTGTAGAGAGCTGTAACTTCTGCCCCCTTTAATCATAGCCAACTTGGAGGAGTGTCTGAAAGCACCAGGGCCCGGGCCATATAGTAATGCCCCCCACGGAGGTCAAGGCAGACGGTAGTGCCTTGCATAAGCTTGGCACGAAGGCATTCCCCCAAAGTTACTCTGTGCTTCACACAGTTGGCAGGTGACCAAAATATAAGTCACCATTTAGGCAAAGGACATGAAAGAAGAGATGCTTCCTAGTTGAATATCTCTGCCATGGTGCGTGCCCAATAAAGTCTGGTTGTATAAGTGAATGGATTGAAGGACAAACAAAAGGCAGGCATTGTTCTCTCAAGTTAGCTGAGCATTAACTTGGTAACTATCATCTTTGTGTGTTTTCTGTTTTTTAAGAGACAAGGGTCTTGGTCTGTCGCCCAGGCTGGAGTCCAGTGGCACCATCAGAGCTCACTACAACCTTGAACTCCTGGGTTCAAGGGAACCTCCTGCCTCAGTCTCCAAGCAGCTGGGACTACAGGTACCTGCCACCATGTGTCACCATGCCCACTGCATTTTCTAAATATTTTGCAGAGATGGGGTCTCGCTATGCTGCCCAGGCTGATCTCAAACTCCTGGCCTCAAGCAATCCTCCCACCGTGGCCTCCCAAAGTGCTAGGGTTACTGGCATGACCCACCACACCCAGCCAATAATCTTTGAACATGAAGATCCACCAAGGGATCAGCATGGATTTGGATGTGTCACCCTAAGGTAGGATCCCATAAAAGCCACCCAGGTACACGAGAATCCTGCCTCGCCTTCAGACAGATATTAAAGGAAGAAATTCTACCACCTCTCCCAGTCATCTCTGCAAACATCTGCAGACATCTCTGCAAACATCACCCTTGGGAAGTCTCCCCACTTTCTCCTCGACTTGGAGACCCAGAGCAGCGCCCAACAAGCTCCTCTACACGGCTTCACACCTTCAGCGCCTGTGGTTTGAGTTCCCCTTCAGGTGCTCCCAAGTCTCAGGCCTGGAAGGAGACAACTCCTGGGAAGTTGCTGGGGTGAGACTTATAAGCGGCCCCTCCACCTGGCCTGCCTCCCTGTCCTCAGACAGGAAAGGGTGACAGCGCAGGCTGAGGCCACGCTTGGCCCACCCTCAACATCTTGTGCCTCCCTCTGGCCACTTTTTTTATGCCTTTGTGGGCTCTGCTGTGGACCCAACTTTCTCCTGCCCTTTCTATGAGACTGTAAGCCCCTTTGAGAGGAACTCAAGGCCCAGCTCCAGACCCACTTCCTCCACCCCAGACCTTCTGTGTACTCTGCTTCTCCCCTGCTCTGCACAGCTGGACTCCGCGGGACACGCCCTCACCGGGGTGTTAGGTGTCACCCTCCAAGGAGGGAAGTGTGTTCCCCTTCCCACCACATCGCCTAGTCGTGTCCCAGGATGTGACGGGGCACTTTTTGATTGGATATGCCATAAAATTATGTAATTTAAGGGTGGAGGGGCCCTTAGGGACCATGTGGCTTAAAACACTCATTTTCCAGATGAGAAACTGGGACCCAGAGATGCAAAGTGACTTGTCTGGTGACAGAGCTAATTAATGAGGAGCTGGGTCCAGAGCCTAGTCCACTCCCTCCTGACTGGTCCTCCCCGCCTGCTGAGCACCCCCTAACCAGGACTGGTTTCCCAGCAGGAGGGCTGTGCCCTGAGGCCCTAAGTGGGTAGACAGGAGGAAGGAAAGGTTAAATTCTACATCCAGTCATTTTAGGGAGATATGAAAGTACTACTTTTTCATTTCTACAGGGGAAAAACAGATGAAAAAGAATATTGGGCAGAAAGAAATGAATAGCGAGTAGTGCAAATTCCCAGGCCTTCCCCAGATATTAAACAGCTGAAAGACTAGACAATCTCTCTGTCCTCTCCCTGCCCCTGCCGCCTCAGTCTCGCTCGATCTTAAGGAGAGCCAGGGAGAACGCAATTCTCGCGATTCTCTCCAGGGAACAGTGTGAAAACCTAGAAAAGGGCATTAACATTTTATGACCTCAAAATTCTTTAATAAATTAACTTTATTAAAGGATCTCTGGTTCTTCAGTACCTTGAAAATGAAATGACACCTTCTAGAGAACATATATTCACCTCATTTGCAGGTTTGCTGTATTGTTACAGCCATGTACGTCTCTTACCACTAAAAAGAAAGGAAGTCATAATTTCCGTATCATTGTATAGTTCACACAATACTTGAATACATTATTTGAAAAATGTTTATCCTTATAATAATTCTGGGGATTAAGTCATAGAAGTATTATATATTCAACCCGTCAGTGAGTATTTACTGGGAGCCTACTGTGTGCTGGACACTGTTCTCGGCCCCAGGGCCCCTGAGCTGTGCTGGGTACTGAAACGCGGGCAGAATTTGATGACAAATGTCTCGCAAAGGGTGCTGGCTTCCTTTGGGGGTTGGCACTCAAAGGGACCTTGGAGAATGGAGCAGACCACCAGTGTACCCGTTAGCTGACAGCTCTGGTGGGTATAAGTGTCTCTATGCTCTCCTGACACTTGTCCCTCAGGTGTGACATGCAGCTGTGCACAGCAGGTGGCTCCTGACACAACCAAGAGAGATGCCCAGAAAAGACGTCTGCTTTTGTCTCTTAAAAGATGATACGTAACAACTGGGTACCCACATGAGGTAGAGTTAACCTCCTACCTCATTCTAATACAAAAAATAATTCAAAATAGATCAAAGACTTAAGCATAAGAGCTAAAACAATAAAATCCTTAGAAGAAAAGATAGGGGAAACTCTTCGTGGCCTTGTACTAACACAATAGCTTCTTAGATAGGACACCAAAAAGCACAGCAACAAAAGAAAACAAACAAACTGGACATCCTTACAATTAAAAACCTTTGTGCTCCAAAGAAAGTGAAAAGATTTCTCCCACAGAATCACACGGGTGCTAAGAGACTTGTCTTTAGACTATACAAAGAACCACAGCAACTAAATAATGTAAAGATGGCCCCGATTAAAATATGGGTAAAGGAGCTGAATAGACTTTCTCTAAAGAAATGTAAATGGCCAGTAAGCACGTAACAAGACATTTGACATCATTGGCCAGCAGGGAAATTAAAACCACAAGGAGATACTACTGCACACCCACTGGAGAGGCCAGAATCAAAAGACAGATGGTAACAAGTGATGGCAAAGACATGGAGAAATTGTGACTCTCATGCGTTACGGATGGGAATATAAAATGATGCACCCACTTTGGAAAACAATTTGGCAGTTCCTCAAAATGGTAAACGTTTAGTTACCATATTATCCAGTAATTTCACTCTTAGATACACACCCGAGAAAAATCAAATTTCCACACAAAACCTTGTTCAAAAATGTTCATAGCTGCATTATTCTTAATAGCCAAAAAGTGGAAAGAGCCCAAATGTCCATCAAACGGTGAGCAGATAAATGTGTTATACCCATAAAATGGAATATCATTTGGCAACAAAAAGAAATAAAGAACTGATATATATGCCACAACATGGTGAACCTTGAAAATACGCTAGGTGAAAGAAGCCAGCCATAAAACCCACATATTTATTACATGATTCCATTTAGATAAAATGTCGGCAACAGGCACATCTAGAGAAAGAACAGACTCCAGGCTGCCTAGGGATTGGGGGTCTGGGGGTGCTCAGGTGTGGCTACTAATGGGCATGGGGTCTCTTTGAGAATGAGGAAGATGTTCTAAAATTGATGGCTGAGATGGTTGCAGAACTCTGCAAATACACCAAAAGCCCTTGAGTTACACACTTTAAATGGGTGAATTGTATGTCATATGAACTCCATCTCTAACTGTCAAAAAAAAAAAAAAAGATGATACATAAGCTAATATGAAGATACACTTAGAGTAAAACATGGTCTCAGCAGCTATGTGTGTGAGTAGCCAACTGGCCTGGCACCAACTCATTTATCTTTTGCAAACCTATTGAGAATGTTCCTCTGGGGAACTTTCTAGACCAAAAAATTGGTGACATGGAGTAATCAACAAATATTGCTCAGACTACCATAGAAAGCAGAAAGCTTAGAAAGAACAGATTTTCCTGGCAATACCCAGCCACTGACGAGATTTATAATTCACCAGAGCGGCACAAGCTCGGTGAAGATTCATGAAAATCTCATAACCAAAAGAGACAGATCTTTTTCTTTCTTTCTTCTTCTCTCCAAATGTCACCCTTTGTCCCACAGTGCCTGTACTGAGTTTCAGAACTGGCATTTAGAGCCAAGATGCAGATTCTTGGTGGGTGGCCTCTTAACACCCCCCTGCCCAACTCCCCTGGTTACGTCACAAGTGCTGGCCTGGTCTCTCCCACCACAACCAGAAGCATCAGCCACCTCATCCAAGTTCCACGCGCCTCTTAACCAAACGAGCTAATCCCAAGTAAACAGCACTTGAACTTCTGAAGCCTGGTTCCCTACATTTGTGTGAATGACACACTCCTCACTATTTTAGCCAGGGGCCACCCTCAGTTACTGTTTCCCTATAATGACAGTTCTCTTTTATTGAGGCCAATAAATGATTGTCCTTCACACCAGAGGTACACAAAGGATCTCAAATGATGAACTGGCTAAAACGTAGCCGCTCTGTTGACGGTGATGGAATGCCGGCCATGACACACACGTGGCAAGCCATCTTTCCTCATCTTCACCAGTGGTAGGAGCTAGCGCTCGGCCAAGACATCTCATGAGTGCTGTGGGTCCCCCAAGACCCCCTAGGTGTGGCTATTTTAGGGCAAAGCATGTGCCTGAGTAGCTTTCTCTCTCATTTGTTATTCTGCCAATGGCCCTTACAACTGTCCCAGAAGAGCCATTAACAACGTGAAGTTTCCACCCCCGAGAAGCACGACTGCCACACGGGTCACTCTCCTGCGTCACTCAAGCGAAGGTGGCCAACATACGGACCAAGTCCGGCAGAGCACTGTTTCATTTGGTTGAAGTCGTTTCCAACGTTTTCCAGTGACGGAAGGTCAAGTCCGGAGCAGGGACTTGTATTAATAAAGCCCTTGTGAGGGAAGCTGCTGAAATGATGCTTTAACCCATCCCTGACCAGAGGACAGAAAACACTGCCCAGCCAGCTCTGTGGCCAAACCACCTTCAGACTGGCCCTCGGTAAAATGGTGCTGATTTTGGAGCTGGTCAAAGATTTTAAGTGAGCACGTGTGTATGTGCAGGAGGAGAATCTTGGCTCACAATCTGGAAGTTCTGAACTGGAAACCTGCCACACGTGGCCTAAACCAATGGTCACAGAGTAAAGTGTGTTCCTTCTCCCAGTGACAGACGTCCAGTTTCCTAATGTCTTTCTTGGAAGAGGGAGGGAATGTCGTTTGCCACCTTTGTCTCCCTCCGTGCTTTTCGGGCTTACCTCCTAATGAATGGGCAGGTCTGGTGCATTCTTGCCACATTCAGTCCAAAGAGGATCTGTCTGTCTCATCTAACCTAACGCCTGGCTCAAAAACTAGGGCAGAAATTCAGCCTCACTCTTAAAGGCTTATTTACCTAGGAAGAACCTCTGGGTTCAGAAACCGTCCATAAAACATTCCTGTGTGGCACGTTCCTTCTCCAACTTCACAGCTATGACCCAGACGGTCTTCTGGCTGAGAACTGACCCTCCATCAAATGACAGGCAGCAGACAGTATGGAGTGCTCTTTCCTAAAGTGTGTTCCGTGGAACTTCCAGGGTTCCGTGGGCAGTTAAAAGTTTGGCAAAATGTGTTCTGCCCCTGTCTTATGCCTAGGATTCTACGACATCATCAATCGTAAGCTCTCATTGATTTAATAGCAGTTTGGGGGGTACAGGAGTTGCGGAAAAACAACTGATTACACATATATAGTTTTGTTTTTAACTAAATGATAAAAGCCCACATTTATCTGCATGAGTACTTACGACTTTCTTCTTCAGGATCTCAATTATGGTTTGTATCTGATCATTCTCTGCCTTCACAATCTAACGGTTTACTGAGTCATTTTTGACCATTAGAGGTTACATTAAATATCACAGCGACAAGTTGCTTTTCATGAACTTTTCATGCTCTTGATCTCTTTTGTACCTTTAGGACAGACAACATAATTTCAAACCCTATAAAGGAACAGTCAAGTTTCATGTGCCTTTTCTTTTTGATATGCTTATAGTTTCATATTTTCAATTGAATAACATGTGACTGGAAGGTATCGACTTTACTGAGTGTCAGCTGGAAGCTCTTGACAGATTCTTGGAGATGCAGTGACAGTCCTTCAGAATGGAAGAGTCGGCATTCCAAGAACTGTCACACCACCTTCTCCCCACACTGAGGCTTCCATGATCCATTCCTTGAGATTTGGCAATCTTTGTTGCCTTTAATTACTGCCTAGAGTGTGACAAAAAAAAAAAACAAAAAAAAAAAACACTTGCCTTTATAATGCTTATTCATAATAAGCTTTTTTTTAAATATACATTTTTTTTTTTTTTGGAATAATGTTAGATTTACAGAAAACTTACAAAGGTAGTACAGAGTGTTCCCATATACCCCTTGCCCGATTCCCAAAGAACATTGGTCAAAACTAGAAACCAATGTTGGCATATTGCTATTCATTAACGCCTCCCCGCACCCCCCCCCCCCCCAATTTTATTTGGATTTCATCAGTGTTTCTACCAACGCATTCTTTCTGTTCTGGAATCTACTTCGGGGACAACACTGAGTTCAGCCGTCATGTTTCCCCAGGCAGTTTCCTTGACAGTCTTGAAGAGGCCTGGCCCAGTATCTCGTACCATGTACCCCACTCTGGGTTTCTCTTTCTCTCTCGTTTTTCTCAAGACTAAACAGAGATGATGGGTTTTTGTAAAAAAAAAAAAAAAAAAAAAAAAAAAAAGCACCCAAGGCCAAGCATGGTGGCTCACACCTGTAATCCTAGCACTTTGGGAGGCTGAGGTGGGAGGATTGCTCGAGGCCAGGAGGAGTTCCAGGCCAGCCGGGTCAACATAGCAAGATCCTATCTCAACAAAAAAAAATTTTTAAAATAGCCAGGCATGGTGATGTGTGCCTGTACTAAGAGATACTTTAAGAGATAATGAAAGGATCTGTGTTAAAATTCGACTTCAGTGGGCTCCCTATTTTAAGAACTCACCTGAAGTACCATCAAATGAAGAAGCATCTACAAAGGCTGGCTAAGTCCCTGCCTCTTTCACAGGTGGGGACCACCTGAGCATACCCGAATCTTCTGTGGACCAGGGCTGGGAGGAGCGGCTGTACCCACGTGCCTCCCTTGCCTCACTCTGCTCCCAGCCCTGCCCCGACATCAATTCTTAGATTTACTTTCATTTTAGAAACAGGAAGGTGCAAAAAGACATGCACTTTATTTTAGAAAAAAAATCACACTGTACAGGCTCTGGGACATGCTGTGGTAACCTTATCTAACCTACTATTTCCCAAATTAATGTGATCACAGAGCCCTTTTTTCACTTAAGAGCCGTTGCTTCCCCTAAACTTATCAACACTGTGGAGAAACGAGAGCAGAGGGGACAGTGCCGGCCAGGGGCCAGCCTGCACCTGCCCGACCGCGGCTCAGTGTCCTCATACAGCAATGTTCCTCAGAGACGCCGACACCCTCGGTCACGATTCTGATGCATGTAAATGGATTTCTTTGACCTCTTACACACCCCTGGCAAGGCTGGTCACGCACTTTGGTGAGCGGTGGCTGGATATGTGACAGTCCTATGGGAGTGGCTGACCCTTGTCACCACGCTGGGGGGTCAAATTGGTCTAGACAGGCAGGCAAGCACTCAAACACGGACTTCTCCCTGTCCCCGAAGTCACAGCAGGGTTGCCGGCTGTGCCACTGTGAATGGGGACGGTTGCAGCCCAGCCTCCCACTCACCATGCCGTCCTTTAACCACCAGGACACCTACATGGCTCTAACAGAATGGCCTTCTGTCCTCTGACACAGGGTCTTAAACGTTCTCTGAAGAGCACTGCACTGGCAGGCCAGTGAGCTGAACATCTAGGAACCAAATTACAGCAGGCAGCCTAGCCAACCTCATGCCACAGTTTTCAGTGGCCATGACGGAGCAATCTTCCTGCCCAGAAGACCAGAGCAACACGCTGAGTACTCGCCATTTTAGCCCACAAATGCAAGACCCTACTGTTATCAGACCCAGGCTCCACCTTGGCTATTGACAAGGTCTTCTAGAACATGGGTTTCTATTTTTTTCCGCCTACGTGACAGTGGCAGTTGGTGGGAAGCATGAACACCCAAGTGCACACGGCCATCCGTCACATAAACAACTCAGATGGGGAGCGTCTTGGGGGAACAAAATCCCACGTTATAACAACACGGGCCTTTTCAATTACACAAGGTGAGTTTAGCAATAAATGAGGGCAGCTATTCATTTCATTTTTTACAAATCTGTCATCTTTTACCAAAAGCGAGTGGCATGGCAGAAAATCCACGAGACCTGGAGCTGGACAGAGTAAGGCCCAAATCCTGGTTCCTGGGCAAGTTGCTTAACTTCTCTGAGCTTTGGTTTTCTCATCACTAAGATGGGAAGGATACTACCTACTCAACAAGGGTAGTTTAAGGCTCAAATGAGATAATTTCTCTAACGCTTTTTAGCCAGTGCCTGGCACAGAAAAAATAATTAACAGATGTGGAATTCCCTTCACTGCAAGCTTCCTTTTGACTATAGATTGTCTCACAGTGGGTATCAGATGGCATAGTCTGAACTCTGCACAAGCTCGGTACTTTAACACCCCAGCCCCGAGAAGGCATCGAGAACAACCTAGATCCATCTTAAATGCGCAAAGGAAGGAAAGAGGGAAGGGGGGAGAAAAAACAACCTAGAGGGGCAGGAGGCCTTTCTAAGTTTGTCTCTGCACTGAATGGTGTCCTCAGGAAACAGACAGAGCTCAGCACCTGAAGCAAGACCTCCTGAGCCATGCAGAGTTTGCCCAGGGGGCCGAGGTGTCTCAACCTGTCTTGAGGTGACTGCAATGGTCCTCCTCTTTCCCCCTGTCCCCTTTCTGCCCACGTGGCTTGTTAGCATTTACACTGCCTATGGGCAGGAATTAAGAGGGCAGCTAGAATTTGCTCTGCTAGTCTTGTCCAGTCTGCTCGGAGGGAGGGTTTGAGGAGCAACAAAGGCTCCTTTCTGCCAGAACCAAGAGTCCCCAACTCCTGCCAAACATTTGCCATTCTGCAGGGTGTGACCCACATACGGAGTCTTTCAAGCCACTGGGAAAAATACCCTTTGGCAAAAACAAATCCTGGCCAATTTGGTTAGTTTTAAATACTTCTGTGGCCAGAGGAGAAGGGTAACAGATTGGGCTAGATATAAAGAGAAACAGATTTAAGAGAATGAGACCGAGTGAAGCCAAAGATACGACACAGTCTAGGACAGTCTGGCTGAGTCAAGCCGAGGAGAGACCGAAGCTGATTTCAAACGAGGCTGAAACCTACACACCCCTGATGCTCCCCTGTCATAGCCACCGGGCTTTCCACCCTCTGCCTGGTTCTGAACAGATCCTGCTCACACCGCACCACTCAGCGACGGCCATGAGGAGCACTCTTCCTCTTGCAGGACATCTTGAGAGCAAAGTCTGTGTTTTATGAAGGTTAATTCCAGGCTCAAACAAAGGCCACCTAAGGCGCAAATGCTCCGAGTCAGGCGGGTGTGGCATGTCCCAGCTGCTGCCGAGCACCTCGCCACGTGTGAGTTCCGGTCAGCCACCGTCCTGAACACTGCGAGCCGCTGACAGATGGAAGCTGGCCCCGCTTGTGGCGTGCATTCTTCGGAGCTTATACGTGCTGCTATAAGGAGGTGAACTCCGAGAGCCCTCCCTCCACCGCCGGGGACGGGCACTGTGCTCACAGCAACGTCCTGACCTGGACTCAGGGGTGGCTCTGGTGCCTCACTGCGTGCCTTTATGTCACCAGTGTTGCTGAAACCTTGACAAGGCAAAGCCACAAGGCCCAGCATGGCAAAGGGATCTGGGAACTCAGCCTGTAAATGTACAACTTTGCAGCTAATTTATCGAGTAACCGGGGCAGCAGACAGGGCCAAGTGATCAGGCGTTTTTTTTTTTTTTTTTTTTTTGAGACAGAGTCTTACTCTGTTGCCCGGGCTAGAGTGCCGTGGCATCAGCCTAGCTCACAGCAACCTCAGACTCCTGGGCTCAAGCGATCCTCCTGCCTCAGCCTCCCGAGTAGCTGGGACTACAGGCATGCACCAACCATGCCCGGCTAATTTTCTCTCTATATATTTTTAGCTGTCCATATAATTTCTTTGTATTTTTAGTAGAGATGGGGTCTCGCTCTTGCTCAGGCTGGTCTCGAACTCCTGAGCTCAAACGATCCGCCCGCCTTGGCCTCCCAGAGTGCTAGGATTATAGGTGTGAGCCACTGCGCCCGGCCCGGGCTTTTTTATGGGGGAGGGGGGGCTGATCTTTCAAATTACTTACAATGTAATTTAATCATTTAATATTTTAATATTTAATTACCTATAATATGGGACAGTCACTGACCAATCAGAAGAGATGCCAGCCAGAGCAATGAGGCAGGGTTCCAGAAGTCTCCCCCGTAGTATAAAGCAACGGCCCTTTTTGGTTCTTGGATGGGAGGAAAGTTCTGGGAGGGAAGCCTGAGGGGCCGGGCAGAGGGGCGGGGGAGAAGGTGCTCCAACGCTCGGGTGAGCCGTACTCAGCTCCACGTCCAGGGGATGCTCCGTCCTGGGGGTGGGGGGTGAGGGCCAAGCGCATGGGCACAAAGAGAAGCAGCACAGAAAAAAGGAAGCCCCTGTAACCTTTGCATTTTTGATCATCCCACCTTGATACCCAGGAGAGTTGAGCCCTCCTGAATCGCTACTGGATCAATGACTTCAGGATAAAGAAGTCCCGAAAGTCAATTTCCACGTTAGCTCAGCGGCTGGCAGGTCTTTGGAAACTCAGCCCCTGAGAGACCCCCAGGGACCCCTGTTCTATCCCCACGGAATTCAGTCCAGTCCTCCAACAGACTGCGACTGTCTCCCCTCCAGGCACGGCCAGCCCAGATTTCAACTCAAAACACATGCACCGGTGTCTGGGGATAGGCAAGCCCGAAATATACTTCCATCGAAAACCTGAAAAGCACGGAGGATGAGTTAACTTTGCAAGAAGAAAGTCAGTCGGCGGCACGATCCCCTGGAACCTGCGATTCACCTCTGCGGGGCAGACGTTGACTTTCTCACCTGGGAGCATCGCCGAATCAGCTGGCGGGTGCAAATATGATCTCTGGCTTTTGCATTCCCCTTAGATCCTGCATTTTATCTTAAGAGCGTGAAATGACATGAGATTAAAAGTCTCATTCGCAAACGGAAGCGGAAAGGAAGCTTCAAGTATTTCTCCTGTTTAGAGAAAATACTCTCGAGGGTGTTTCGGAACTAGAATTGCAATGCGTCGGTGGGAGAAAGGGAGGCCGTGCGAGCTTTCCCCTCGTTCGGCTCATGCAGGACAGGGGGGCACAGCCTGGGATCTCGGGGGGCACAGACGCCTTCCCAACCAAGCAAATCTGTGTTCAGGCTATGAAAACATTTTTGTAAAAAATGATCATCGAAATAAAATAAATGAACCCGAGGCTTGAGTTTGAACCTTGGCAAGTCACCTAACTCTCAACCTCAGCCTCCTGCTATAGAGGACGAGCCAGGCTATAGAGGACGAGCCAGGCTAACGTCTTCCTCACCATGGCTGCGCGGATCACACGGATGAGCAACTTGCTTGGTCCACAGTAGGTGCTTCATAAATAGCAGCAATTACTTTCCAGCGTAAGAGAGTTGAAAGGTAGAGGAGAGTTCTTAAAGCCCTTTCACCTATTCTTCTGGAAAGATTGGTGCGAACAAATAGCTCACAGATGCTTTTATGATGGTTGACCCTGATTTATCCTCCGCTGGGAGGACGTCACGGTGATATCTCCCATTACGAGTGAGAGCAGATTTGTTCCTCTTTAACACTGAAGGGCAGACTTAGTGTGATTGGTGTCCTTCGTGCAGCAAGAGCAATTTCTATCGTGCATATGACTCTTTGCAGGGCAGGGCGCTGTCTCTGCTTCCCCCGCGCTGCTCGAGAGCCCCTGCCTTCTCCCTGCTCCAGAGCTGCAGCCAACCGTACACTCCTCCTGCTACTACTCCGGTTTCCCAGCACCTGGCTGGACCACTTCCCTCGCCTATGTCTAACAATAAGGACATTATACGTTTTTCCATCCAGTATCTCGCATGAGCTCAAAAGCTTTATATTAACTAGCCCAGAGGATATTTCTCTTGCTTAAAATAACTTGGCCATCTCAAAAACTGGAAACTATAATTCTGAGGGCCATTGACACTCCATTTTTCATCTCTTTCAAGGACCTCTTGCTGTTCGTGACAAACGCTATGGCCGTCCTCTCTAAGTGATCACATTTATGAGGTCTGACGAATCAGTTTTATCTGTGCAAATTTAATGGAAGGTCCATTCATTTATCATTAGGGACTTTCTGAAAACTCAGTCTGAAATTCACTCAAAATACACAAGATAAATAGCATGCACGCGTGCTGGTCAAATTTTTAAAAATCACACAAGTGTGTACTTGATATAAAATTAAAATGGATTTTTAATTCCTTTTGAGTCTTGCCAAGTTAGAGCCATCATTTCCCCATTTCTCGGGCCTGCCTGATTTTCGGTTGGCTCCCTACAGGGGAAATGGGATTTTTTTTTTCCCCTACTTTCTCTTCCAAGGGGTGAGAAGAGGAAAAGAGATAGCAGCTTTGTAGCTGCAGGGGCAGCCAAGCAAGAGATTGATTCAGCAGGAGAAATTCAATGCATCCCAAAAGATTCCCTAAATTTTATATCCTGCTGCTTAGGGTACAATTTGTTGTAATAAGAAACTGAAGATTTTCTGTCGGGAAAGTCGAAGTGCTCAGGGATGGCTTGTGAAAGTTAAAAAAAAAAAAAAAAAAAAAGAGAACTACAATGGGAAATGTTTTTATTCCGGAAATGCTTTGATAAATAGGAAAACTAAAGACAATCTCTCGGAGCATATACATTGCTCCTGAACACAAAAAAGGAAATGTTTTCCTACGCGAGTGACCTAGCCCAGGGGGACGGAGTGTGGCTTCCACCCTGCCCCCCAGCGTAGCTGTTCCTGCTGGGAGCCAGGCAAACGCAACAGAGCAAAGGTACTTCTCCGTGGCCTGGCCTGGCTAGAGAACGATCCCATTTTTTTCCTTTCTTTCTGCCCACTATATAGAGTACTTGGCTTCCTCTTCTTGTCCCTTCTCCTCCACACACCACCTTAGTGGGCTTATTTAATAGTCAACTTGGGACCGAGTCTTTTTCCAGGCAAGACAAGAAGAAGAGTAGCAGAAAGGAAGGAAAGGAGGAGGAAGTGGGGGAGCCTATGTCAGCAGCCGTGGGGGGAAGAGGGTTGAGAGTGAGGATGCGGAATAGCTGGGAAAACAGAGAAATGGGGACATGGGTGCTTTAAGGAAATATTCTGTGTATTACAAACGTTCACTTTTTTTTTTTTTTTTTTTGAGAGAGATCCTGGCAAGTGTTAGGATTGCTGATTTACCTTCCATTCGCTCTCTTCGACTGGAGTCATACGGGGCTTTGGAATATATTCAGACGACCACTTCACACAGAATATTTCAAGAAAGCAACTTCTAGCCATGGTTCCCTTTAGCGAGTGAGACAAGAGTTTGAAGACCTGCATGCTTTTGACCTTCCTGTCCTTTTACAAATGTCCTTCCCTAGACGTATATACGATTTTCACAATAAAAATGAACAGAACACGTGTGAATACACCCAAAGTTCCCTTCAAAGCCTGAAAAAGCCTCTATATCTCCTTTATCATTCTCTGATTCCTACAGAAAAATCAAGTTCAATTAGTATTCAACATACTATAAAACTTAATTTTAAAACAATTTGTATTCAATTTGGTTTTGTATTTTTCTCTCTTTTTTTTTTCTTTTTTTTTTTTTTTTTTTGAGACAGAGTCTCACTCTGTTGCCCGGGCTAGAGTGAGTGCCGTGGCATCAGCTTAGCTCACAGCAACCTCAAACTCCTGGGCTCCAGCAATCCTCCTGCCTCAGCCTCCCAAGTAGCTGGGATTACAGGCATGCGCCACCATGCCCGGCTATCTCTCTTTTTTTAAATTTGTAGCATACACTGGTAATATTACAGGCTGAGTCGACTTTCGTGGGCTAGTCCAGGGACTGTACCATAATCTGTAACACAATCTTTTATAGGAAAATGCATTCCAAGTCCTCAACTACAAACCAGTTAAGTCACTTTTAAAATCCGACCCATCTGATGGTTAAGATTTGACTGAATTAAACTTGTTAATAAAATTTATGAAATACCTTTAAATTATTTTCATTCTGCTTAATGTTTATCATGCTAAGGGACAGATGACTATGAGTATATTAATATTAAGCACAGATGGGCACACAAATACTCTCAGAAGACATAATATAAGCTAATACTAAAGATTACATATTTTGTTTATGTGAATTATTTCCAACTTGCTTTATGAAACACCAAGAACCTAATACTGAGGTGCATCCTATATACTGAGTAAAATCTATTGGGTAAAAATAAACGACAGAGTAGCAAGAAGGGAGCTCAGGGCAGTGATTTGAGTAAAAATGGAACAGGGATGCTTTCTCCTGTGAGGTGAGCAATTAAAATTTAGCCAAGGACAGGAGTGACAAAATCATCACCGGAAACTCGACCTCAATCTAGCTCTTGTGCGCAGTATATTAACATTGTAAAACTGCTACAGCAGATGGCAATCCGGTCACCTCTAGGTAACTCATGCCTCTCTAACCGTCCTTGTCCTTGGCTAAAGGTGAGCAACCCCCCCCACCCCCAGCACCGCAGGGAGCCCTGGGCGGGGGAAGGGCTGCACACGGGGTGGATTCCCTCAAGGGCACACGAGGAGCGAAAACCACCACCAACATCTGTTCTCAGATTCCGAGAGGGCTTGCGGGGCATCTGATCCATTGAATATGTTCCTTATTTTCACTTTTGCCTGAGCTAAAGGGACAGGTCTACCCCTCCCATTCCTCCCAACTTCCTGGATTATTTACAGTTTTTTCCTCAACTACAACTTTGAAAGCAAATGGTTTGGATCTCACTCATCTCAAGTGGATCAATGCAAACTGGATTGCTTAAAACACAGAGCGACGCACACAAAGCAACTCCTTCACGTGCTCCAGGGAAGAGAAACCGAGGGAGGCTTGGCAATGTGTCACCAGGTCTAAGAACAGAGGACACATTTACACAGAGACTGTGACCTGCCAAACACCACAAAAACATAACCGAACGTGATTACGGAGCGTATTCTGGTGGGCCTGGCCTCAGTCACAAGAAAGGCCTCTTTGTCCGACTCCACTTTAAGGCAGCCCAACTGCCGGTTAATTACAGGGTGAGATTAGTGCCTCGGAGAAGCCTTGGTAGGCGTGGGGAGAAGAGGATTCAAAAATAACACGCAGAAAGGGCGTCCTTGAAGGTGTGTGGCCTTGTTTCTGGAAGCACTAGACAGCTCAAAGTGTGTGTGCTTCACAGTGGCCTGTGTGGCCCCCTGTTGTCGAGAGGTGGGGGAACACGGCAGGAAGAGACAGTGCACCAGCAGCCGGAGTGGGGGCCAGAGGATGCTGCCTCAAGCCTGGAGGAAGGAGGATCTTTTCGGGCTGCACCTCCTGGCCGGGGTCCACCCGCTCGCCCGGCAGCCGTGGTTTGGCTGCTGAGCGCAAGCCCCGAGCCCCGGAGTTCAGAGAGGTGACGCCAACCGCCCCGCCCCGCCTCTCGTTGCAACACCGAGGCTCGGAGAACGAAGCCTTATCTCTCTGTCTGCCGTTCATATTTTCTGAGAACCCACAAGATGCATCACACTGAACAGACATTCACTGCTCATGGGAAAGTCGGCAGTCTCGGCCCTCAAGGCGATCTCTTGTAAGTTTGTTTGAAGTTGACTCACAAGTCTGGATTCCAAAGCTGTTCACCCACAAGGCAGTGGAAGAAACCACCTACAGAAGTTCTGAAAACCCCTTCAGGGTCACGCCGGTGCCACTGGCTGGCCTGTGGACCTCTGCCAGGCACCTGGCCGGTGGAGCCTTTGCCATCTTCAGGCTCCTCTCGGCCTGCACCAAGCTCCTGGCCCAGATCTGGCTTCCTGGCCAAGTGCCATATATATCCTAGACCCTGGATTCGCTTCTGTTCTTGTCACCTTGATCCCAGTAATTTCCCGTCCCTGTGGTCTCCTGAGGCTCTTCCTCAAGTGGGAACAGGAAGTCCCCCGGGCTCTGCCTGCTCCTGACTCTGTTGCCTGCTGACCCGGTTCTGGATTCTCCCTCTGCTTACACCCTTTGGGCTGCAGAGCTGGGAAGTTTAATATTTTCCCAGAATGGAGTCCCTGCTCTCCAGGGACTTCCTCTCTCCGCCACCTCCCCAGGTCCCAGGTACTTTCACGGCGTCTTCCCAGCAGTGACCTTGTTCTGTGCAAAAGACTGGGCTACTCCAGCCTCACACTACGGTATGTATGTCTCTGAGCCCTCTCCCTTGGACTGATCTCAGCCTCACCTTCTAGACTTATGTTCTTACCTCGCTGCAGATCAGGGCCTGGCACCCACCAGAGCCAAACATCCAGTACGTGACTTCCATAATACCGACCCTTTCAAAGTCTAAGAACATCTAGGAGCAAAACACTCGCGGGTTTGGCGGAGTGGAGGCCAGTCCAGAAGCAATCACCGACAGCTCCTTCGCTGCCCAGCGACACGCTGAAGCAGGGCGTCTCCTTGTTCTGCTTGGGTCACAGGTGGTTATGGAGGCAAATGATAAAAGCCTGACAAATGCCAGGGCTCGTCATCACCGTCAGCCAGCCCGAGGGCCCCACACCAGCCGTCCTGTCTCAGAGCAGCAGGGGCTAATGACACAGGCTCCCAAGCCAGTCTGTGCCCCCGTGCTCCTCTCCAGCCCCCCGGCACCCTGTGCTTGCCTTTGTCATTGCGAGCACCGGACGGGATTGTACTCACCTGCTCCGCATCAAGACAGCATCTAATCAGTCCCCGTATACCCACAGTGCCTGGCACACGGGAGGGACGTTACAAATGATGAATGCATGCGTAATTGAACGAGCAAAGTAATAAATAAAGCAAGGTTTGGTTTTACACATTGGCTGAGAAGCAGAGGGGAACACTCCATAGAGAGTGGTAATCACAATGACTGCACCACATCGATTCTTTGCCCAAAGCAGAGACGTTCTAGGCTTCACGTTAGCCCTGCGGCTGGGACTTGCCTGTAGGGCTCCATGGTCCGCGTCCCGTAGAACAAGGCTTCCTCCAGCAGGCCGAGGTTGATGCAGGCGTCCATGGCACAGTCGAGCACCTTCAGCTGGTAGATGTTGATATCGGGAAGCCGCTCCGAGTTGCTGCTTATAATCGTCTGGCACAGGGCCAGAACCTGTTCCCACTCTGTTATTAACCTCAGTTAAGGATTCATTGTCTTCATCGAGGAAAAACAGAAATAAAATGAGATTCCCTGAAAGGCTGAAGAGCTCCCAGGCGCAGGAGGGAAGGAAGCGCCCATTATTTTGCACAGATGAGCTGCCTGAAAACACACTCGAGAAACAAAACCGTGTGAGTGGCACCTCCGGGAAGTAAATTCTGTTTACGTCAACAAACCGTCTTCTAACCAAGCCCGGGCTTTGGGGGGATTAAAATTTCCCAAGAACACTTTATTCACACTCCTGTGTATCTTTAAATCTGGTCATGAAACGAATGTAGCTCTTTAGGAAACTAAAGATTAAGTGAGTTCAGCTTACTTATCCCATTAGCTTCTGTTTAAAGAGTGATGTGAAATTAAAGCAGCTTTCGAGAGATTCCATTTTCAAGAGGAGGAGCTTGTCGTGTTTGTTTCTGTGTTGTTTGAGTCTGGAGCAGACAGGAAACCAGAAACACAGCCAACCCTCAAGCACACACTAGGGGGAGCGATTTGGAGAAATTCATCTGCCCCAGACCTCAAGCCTACCCTTAACCAAGCCCAATCGAGGTGTTCTTATTTTACACACAAAGGTGACAGTATGAAGAACACAGCTTATGCACACAAGCTTTCATACGCTGGAATCCCAGTAGGGAAGAAAAGTTTGGAGATTTCAGATACAGCAGAAATAGCACAGCCTTTGACTGCAGATAAAGCTATTCTCTAATCTAAGCCAGTCCGCCATCTGTCAGATTTGATGTTCTGAGGAAGTCAAAGTGCTGTGAGACAGAAAGAAATAAAAATGCCTAATGTTACCGTAAGAATTAAGATACTGCGTGTACAATCAAAGTATTCTTTCTGTGTTCTGGCCCGAGCTGGGCAGAGTGCTGGGTGCCAGGGACACGGTGGGGGACCCTTCAGTAGCCTGCACCGAGCACATGTCACACAAATCTTAGTACCTTCTGCCTTTGTCATGACCTTCCCGTCAGGGTGACTGGGCTTAAGGAAAATGGTTCAGCGGCTGAGTCTGACAGAACTTCCCCCGACTCTGCCACGACCCGGTCTCTTCACGGTCCAGCGCTCTCTGCGCCACCCACGTCCCCAGAGAAAACCGTCTTCACTGATGTCCTAACACAGCGTCCCCAGCCCCGGACAGACAGCCACTGCTGTCCTTTAGTCCCCACCTCCAGCAAGTCCACCTCCTCTAGCGGTCACATCCTTAGGTCACTGCTTTCCCAAACATCAGCAAAGGCTTTCAACAAACCAGTCGAGCCACATGTGAGCGGCGACTAGTATCTTTACGAACCCTCACAGGAAATGTATGTTCTTTCCAGCAAGGCTCTCCTGGGGGCACAATGCATCACCCGGAAGGATGACTTCCTTCCCTGATGGGAATTTCAAGCACCACAGTGCACGGCTCAGGGCCCTTCACACTGCACCCCTGTAATTTTAGGACGAGTCCTGTCTTGCAGGAGTTGACTCTGGTCCCAGAAGAGGTAGACTTATTGAAGAAACGTGAGCTGGAGAAAAAGTGGTTTTCTCTTGCATTCATCAGCCCCGTGTGCTCATGGCTTGCTGAATGTGTCCCCCAGAGGCTGGGGGCAGCGGTACCTTAGGCAACATTCTCATTCTGTAACAGGCTGCCGGGCGAACCTCCGTGGCTTTCCAGTCCAGGGTTAGGTATTTGACGAACTGTCGGGAGGAATGACCATCTCTTACACAATGCTAAGCATTTCCGTGGCAAGACTTGCACCGTATTTTAACACTGTGTTGTCTGACCTCCTCTCGGATGCGCCTATTCGTTCATGTATGTGTTCCGACTCACTCTAAAGAGGTTTGCAATGACAAGCCCTAGAAGCAGGAACCAGATGTGATGTTCTGCAGCCACTCACAGGAACACTCTACTTTATCCCCCGCAAGCTGGCGGGGACCACGTGCCAACTCCCCTTCGCAACGCTGGCAACTGTCCCCTGGCAAACAAGACAAAACCTTTCCTGTAAAACACCCCAGTGAGCAAAAAAAAAAAAAAAAACAAAACCCCAAAAAAAAAAAAAAAAAAAAACGGAGTAATTTTAACTAAGAGGCTTTTCTCTCAAGCTGATGCTGACATGTATTTGCTTAGAGATTTAGTCCCTGGCATTTGTTCGGTGTTTACTGCACCCTGTTCCAGCGATGAGTTCAGCTCTAGACCTGCGCGGGGCTGGGCAGCCCACTCAAAGAGAACAGATGCCAGTGGACAGAATAGACACTTTGTCTCCTGAATAGTTTCAAATGACCAGGAGGGGACTGGGGGAAAAGAGAGAGGGGAGCAAAGTAAATTCATTTGGGCGTTAATCGACTTCTTAAGAGTCCAAGACTCAAACCACAGAGCCTTTTCTCACCTCATCACATTGTTCTGTTGCCTAAAACATTGTCCCACGGTTTCCTCTCACCTTTAAAGTCTAATCTCCCGTGCAAGGCATTTAAGGCCTTGCCACGTTCACCTCCTCTCTGCTGAACAGCTGGTGATTTCTCCACAGTTGCCATGTCACACTCTGTGCATTGGCACCGCCATTCCCTCTGCTGGACGCTCCTTCTGCACTTTGGTAGCGTGGAGAACTTCTGCTGATCCTCCCAGACACGGCTCCGTGGTCAGCACCTCTGGGAAACCTCCTTTAACCTCCCAACGTTGACCACTGCGCTTCTGATGCCCCTGCAAGGACATGTCTTCACCAAAATATGTATTAATTTCCATTTTACTACCCCACCACTTGTGAGAGTTATGAGCGCAGGGCTGTGTCATCTAATCTCTGCCTGGATCATACGGTGCCACAGTACCCGGCACAGAGCTGGCTTTTAGTAAAACCTTGTGCAATGGAGACTGAATTGTAGCTGGGTTGTCTGCGGGCCCCAACTCTGCCACCTGGGACCACACAGAACAAGTCTCCTCCTCTGCATCTTGCAGCTCTTTGAGCGCACGAATACGTACTTCTCGTTCCCAGAGTTGGCTGTTTTCTCCATATGTTCTGTCCCATCTATAGACAGGTTTTCAAATTCCTTCTTGATTTTGGTTCCACTCCTCAAAACTCATTTCAGTTTTTCTCTCTCTTAATATGTACTGGCCCGAGCTGAATAGAAAATGCCAGATGACCTCCATCATATGCAGTCTCTCCTTATTCTGAAGTTTGACCCACCTGTGGTCCCTACTATTTACGCCAAGAAAACCTACTGTGTAGCAACACCCATTGCCTTTGTAGTCATTGCTGATTTAATAGGAGCTTCTAGGTCTGAAGGTCAGTGGCTTTGAATTATAAGGATTCTAAGCTATTCTGTCCTAAAGATGTGGGTGGTTATGGGAGGAAGGGAATTTAGGAGTTTGTTACCTTTTACATAGAGAGACTACTACTTACTTTCCTACTATCACTGGGCCGTGAATTTTGATTATCACCTATTAGTGATGCTGATCTCCCCCCAGATCTTCCCAAGCCGTCACCCAAATTGCTGGCTGGGGCCAGGGACGCGGCTTGTGACTGTGGAACAGAATCAAGACCAATGGCTCACAGAGAGATCAAACCTGCCCCTGGCCTCATTAACCCGAGGCTGCAGCCACAACGGAAGCAATTGCAACAGTCCAGTTCAATGCACAGTGAAAGGATACTCCAATGCGCCTTCAGCTCTTCAATTTTTTTCAGGGATTCTTGCACTTCCTTCCACACTTGCTCGTCACCGGTCAGCATATCAGCATCCTGCTCAGACCGAGTTCGAAGACATGAAAGGAAGACAAATAACCCAATTAAAAAATGGGCAAAGCATATGAACAGACATTTCTCCAAGAAAGATATACAAATGGCCCATAAGCATAAGAAGAGTTACTTGACATCATTTATCAACAGGGAAATACAAAAGCAACACCGCAGTGAGATACTACTTCTTACCGCCCAGCATGGCTGTAACCAAAAAGACAGATAATACCAAGTACTGGTGAGGATGTGGAGAAACAGAAACCGCCATACAGCGCTGGTGAGAATATGACATGGTACAGCTTTGGAAAACAGTCTGGTGGTTCCTCAAAAGTTAAACATGCAGTTAGCACGTCACCAATTACAGTCAACCATATTAACAATTCCACTCCTCCATATATACCCAAGAGAAATGAAAACGTATGTTCAAAAACTTGTACACAAATATTCATGGCAACATTGTTCATAACAGCCAAAAAGTGAAAACAACGCAAATGTCCATAACTGATAAATGGATAAATAAAATGTGGTAATATTCATACAATGGGATTTTATTCACCAAAAAATGAAGGGCTGACACATGCTACAACATGGATGAACCTAAAAATCATGTTAAGTGGAAAGAAGCCAATCATGAAAGACACGTATGATTCCATTTATGTGAAATGTCCAGAATATGTAAATCCACAGAGACAGAAAGTTGATTAGTGGCTGCCCGGGGCTAAGGGCATCAGAGGAAACTGGGAAGTGACTACTAACGGGTAAGGATATTTCAGGGTGACAAAAATGCTCTAAAATTGACTGATGCTGGTTGCACAACCCTGTGAAGAGATTAAAAACCACCCAACTGTACATTTCAACTGGGTGCATTTTGTCGTATGTGAATTATAGCTCAATAAAGCTGTTATTTTTTAAAAAATCAAAGGGGAAGAGGAGAAAAATAATTATTTGCTAAGAGACCTACAGATATAACTTTATCAAGTATGAAGTTATCAATCAAAAGGAAGCTAGGATAAAAGAAGGTGAGTAAACCTACACGTATGACCCCATTGTGACTTCTGCAAAAACTAAAACCGAAACAAACAAGCCCCTCCGACATTTTTAAAAAGCAATCACAACACAATGAAATTATGAGCTACCACTTGTTAAACGCCTGCTCTCCTGCTTAGTAAGCAGGTCCCCCATCCCACCTGTCTGCTACCTTGTCTGTGGCATCCAGCTCACTGCCTGGCACACAGCGGGTGCTCGATCAGCACTTGCTGAATGACCGAAAACCAAGCCTAATTTCTCCCATCTTTCTCTGACCGCTCAAACCCTTCAACACACCCCTTCTAACTCACTCACCTCACCCCTGCCCCTCACAGCTCCACCCTGCACCCCGCCCAGGCCTGTCGCCCTCTCACTGTGCTACACCCACTACTCCAACCGTGGGTTCTGCCAGGACGCGGGTCACCATCTCCTGCCCACGCCTTGGGTCACCACTCCGTTTACTTGGCTGGCTTCTTCCCATTTGCCCCTTTAGGACTCAGCCCCCAGGGTGCTCCACCAGGAGTCCTCCCTAATTGTGCCCTGAGCTAGTCTGGCCCTCCTGAGCCCGGTGCCAGCCATTAATGTTTGGTTACACAGTCAATGAGTGAGGACAGAGAAGTGATTTTTCACAATCCATAAGTAACAGTATTACAGGACTAAAATACCTTCATTCCATGAACAATGAGGAGAATCTCAACCAAGGAAAAAGGTGATTCTTTTCACTACACACTTCTACCTTGACTCACTTCTAACATCACTACGTCACAATTATGCTGGAAAAGGGCATGTTCCCACTGCAGCTGTCGGTATGCACTGAATGCTCAGACACTGATCACCATTTAGAACGTAAAGGTGCTCCCCTGTCCCCAGCATGGGAAATGCCACGCTGGCCCAGGACCCGTGCTCTCTGGCAACAGCACCAAGGGTTATTTGGGACGTGGCTCAGTTAACTGTTCCGGCTTCTCTCCTGAACATCATCCTAACTCTCTTGTGGCTCTCTTGGCCCAGAGGTCCCTGGTCTCATCTATCCCTGGATGGACCGGTGAGGCCATCTAGGTTCCTCATACACAGCTGCTGAATCAATACCCAGGATCATGTCCTTAACTGTAAAACTAGGTACCAGATGATATGAGACAATCTCTCTACCACACAAAGGGTGCCACTCAACAGGATTACATTCAACTGGCCAAATGCTTCCTTTGCGTTTCAGAGTAGGACGTATGTATACCTGCCAGGTGCCACAGTTCCTGTGAATTAGAAACCAAGTTTCTTCGACAAGGTAAGGCTGGAATTCGGCAAGAACGGCTGCACATAACTTTGGGAAAGTGACCACCAGCTTTATCAGGTTCAACATCAGAGCACCCACCCAGATCCACCTTGTATCTGGAACACTGGAAAACAGATGTGTGCACTTAGCTCGCAAGTGTTTGATGTTGAAACTCATGCACTGGGCTAATTTCAGATGGTTCTCGTTAAAAAGAAGAGGAAAAGGAGAAAGGCAATCTGGTTTCCAGCACTTCCTGTCATCCAATCCTCATGCAAACCCTAATTAGATTGGATCGGAGAGAGATGAGTATAGGATGGAAAATAAAATTAATGAACATTTATAAACCTTTCCAGCAATTCAATAATTCTAGTATCTTAAAGGAAGAAAAGGTTTTTACTTAACGTTGTTTTATTTTGTTTTGTTTTTCCCAAAGTGGAATGAGGTTCAAATATAGTGTCTGCACTCAGGAGAGAGACTGGGACGTCCAAAAATTCAAAATTATGAGGGAAACGAAGTTTAATTTGCAGTGTCTTTGACTGAGGTACTCTGGTTCATAGATACTATACTGGGACTAATAGATTAATATACAACATCATTCAAAACCTTTATGATGAACAGGAAATATCTCTGCTGGAACCAATTTCCACCTCCTTTGGCTTAAGACAACTGAAAGCAGTTCAGATGTAACTTGAGGGGAAAAGCAACTCTTTCATAAAGTGGAAAAATAGTGCCTAAAAATGGAGCATTCACAATTGTATCAGCCGCAAACCAGTCAATGGGCATTACAGAAGAGAAAGTGGGAAGGCGGGAAAGGAAGGAACGTTCTTAACTTGAAGCATGAACAAACTGTAATATGATCTAATTAGCGATTAACGAGCACGCGTACCCAATAATGAGGAGGACTCAGGGAGAACACTGGACTCAGAGTCCTGAGATGTGGAATGGGATCCCTGATCCACGGCTGCGTGACCTGGGCCAGTCATTTAACTTCCCCAAAGCCAGGTTTCTTCAGCGGTACTAATTCTCCGAGTTGATGTACCTTCTACCCTTCTCCATTGCACCTTCTAGAAGCACTAATGTCGTAAATAGCATAGTGTGCCCAGTGTTCAATTCCCACTCGAGAGGGCCGGATGCCGACAGGAGGCTGCTGCAGTCAGCCGTGTGTGGTGGGAAGGGGAAGAACAGGGTTCCGCTGGTGGAGGGAGCAGGGAGCACGTTACGATGTCATCAAGAACCAACTGCCCCACGTGACGGGCACACTTTGAACCTTGACCCAAGCATTACAAGTGATCCATATAACCAACATCATTTGTGCCCCTATAATACTTTGGAACAATAATAATAAAAAGAGCCAACTAGGCCATGCCTCCCCACGTCCACACATCCGGTTCCCTTTGCTTGGAAGGCTCTTCCTCAACTTCATCTTTCAAGCAAACTCTTCTTCATCCACCAAGAGCCAGACCAAATAGCCTCCCAGACAATGAACTAACCGAGTAGCATCACAGGCATGATCCTTGGTGCACGGTCCACCGGGTTTCAAGATACTTGCTCTACTATCTCGCAGCAACGAGTGACGCCAATGCGAAGGATGCGCTCCAGATGCTGTTACCGGTGCACGTTCCAAAATCACCTTTGTAAGCCAAGATGAAATAAAACGGGCTTGCGAAGGTCATTGTTTCATCTATTTCATAAAGCTGTGCGATCTCAGTGCCTGTAACAGACGCCCACAAGCAGGACGTAGCAAGGCTCTGAACTCCGAGTCCAAGCAGCCACTCACGTCCTCTCCTGAGCTCCAAGTTCCACCCTCCTCCTCCCTCGCTCCCCCTTCCTGAGCAGGCTGACCCCAGAATGGATGTCGTCTTCCCAGGCTGGAGAGCCGTCTCTAGCGGGCCAGTCCCGTCACTGCCTTGGAGTCCGCAGACAAACATTTGGGCAAGCAGCGGCACTCAGCCTGATCCAAACAAAAATGCTGACGTCGAGGAGAAGAACCCAGCAAACCACTCAGCAGCACGGCCCCACTTAACTGTCATTCAGCTTCACATTCCCGCTGCGCCCATCAGCGTTTGTCAAACGCTCATTTAACTTCAGTCTCAGGCACAAACAGGGCTCTTCCGCAGCCACAAATTTCTCCAGGGCCACAGGTTCAAACCCAGGGTGGGATCGAGGTTAGATCTCCAGCTACGCAGAACTGCCATAAGGAAGGGGAACGTGTCGTTCGTCATTTCTGGGGGCAGGGACCACAGCCTTGAGAGTGTGAAGTCAGAACTTCCCGAACCACCGAAGGCCTCTTCCAGCTACAGCGTCAGCACCGCCCCTCGCTCCGTGCTGGGTATTTCCATGCCAGTGAATAAAACTTCTCCCCAGTGAAATAAGCTTATTTGCTTATATAAAATCAAGTCAACTTGAAATAAAAATTAGTATCTACACATTTAGGGCAGTTAGAGAGTCCACCTGTGCCAGCAATGCTTGCTGAAAATCAGCCTTTCATATGCAGCATTTTGTAGAAACCCAGCACAATGGCTGGTACCCAAAGGCAGTTAAACATGCCATGAAGACATTTAGCAAGGAGACACTTCCTTGCACCCCGTCCCCCATACTGAAATGGTATGTCCCGAGAACATACAAGAGGGGTTTATAAGAAGCAGAAGGCCATGAGCTTGGTTTGCAAAAGCACGTTCGGGCAAATGCTTTTCACATTTGTAGAGAGACCATCAAACGGACGGCTCGAGCGGCTGTGAACTCACACTTGCATCTCCTGGCAGGATCCTGCCCATGCTTGTGTAAACACCACAAGGTGGGAGGTTTGAGACTCCGGGAAAAACGCAAAGATTTTATAGGAAAACTTTTCTAATAGCAGCAGCCATTAAGATAAAGTACCCTCCAAGTCGGCCCTCTAAGTGTCAGGGCGGGTTTTGTTTTAATGGAGACCAAAACCACAGCCCTCGCCTCCTCCAATCTGCGACGCCTCCATCTTTTGTATTTTCTTCTTTGGGAACAGCTGCTTTCCCTCTCTCCTCTACGAGCAGACGGGAAAATGCTCTAAACTGCAGCAAAACAGATTCCAGGTGGGTTTAAGGTGCAGTATTCTGATAGCAGAGGTCAGGAGAACCTAGGTGGGGTTGCTACACACGCATGTAAAACCAGAATGAACAGCAACACGGTTTGCTGTGTGTGCACCTGGTGTATGGGAATTTGTGACAAGCAGGACCACCAAAGTGGAACTGAACAGGCCAGACCCCAATCCCAGCTCTGCCACTAGCCAGCTGGGAGACCTAGAGGCCGAGCATGTCCCCAGGCTCAGCCTGACCAGGTGAGAACTTTAAGTTACCATGGAGATGGGAGCCAATCCTGCCACTCCATTAGTCACCTGTGTGTCAGGTGTCAGCTGTGCACATGGAGAGACATGAAATTTTTAAAGGAGAGACTTTGGGATTTCTGGTCGTGTGATAAATTGCGAATCCCCCTTCATTCCAATTGTTTTCCCCTTCATTCTATTTTAAGCTGAGTTTTCTCATGTATGGACTACCCCAGCCAAAGCATGGACAGCAAGCAGGACTGAACAAAGGCTATACCCAACACAGTGCTGTACTCCGCCAACTCGAGAATTTGACAGTGATTATTTAATTCACACATTCCCTCCACCATTTGTATGTATCGTGATTATAATGGGCAGTATTCCAAATTCAGGCAAATACGTGATATTTGCTTATCTGCTCAAGCAAGCATATCAGATTATTTAATCTGTGGTTCCAAATCCAGGGAATAGTTTAGTTAGGGTCCACAGTAACAATTTCTGATAGCAAGTCCTGGGACACAGGTCTAGACATACTTTTTGAGGAGGTAATCATAGCGGTGACCAAAGGAAATTATTTTCTTTGACATCAGAATCTTAACATCTGCTGATGCAGCGCCCAATAGCTTCCCGCAATTTTCCTGAGTTGCACAAATTCCCCAAGTTCTTACTAACACTTTGTTTCAGCACTGAAATCCTCAGACCATGTGTCAAACAAGCCAAAAGTTCAAAAGGAATATGTCACAGTTTGAAGGAAAGAATTACTTTAAAAAAAAATAAGACTGAGATATTAAAGACCCATAATTATATTTTGTCTCTCAGTGGGGAAAAAAGCCGGTGTTCCGTCAATTATTCTAAAACAATTCTGTGGTCTGTGAGTAAGTCCATGCAGAGATCTGTTTCTAGAAGCCGACAGGTGGATCATTCCAGAGGGCAATCACTCCTGGGCTGAAGCGATGGTTTTACCCTTTGTCCCCTGGAATTCTGTGATGCCAGCCACGTAGGATGTAGGAAATCATTACACCTCTTGATCAGTTTCTGTCTTCTTTTTGGGTCACATTCTTTATGGGTCAAAATTATATGGTCCTGGCCATTTTCCTTTAACATTTCTGAGGTTTGGAAGACGACGTAACCAGTTGCCCTATCTCATACCGTCGAGAGATTCTGCACAAAATCACCAGGACTCAGATGCTCTTCTCGGCAACTTTGTATCCCATGGAAGAGAAGCGCTGGCCGACCGCACAGCGAGCCTCCCCCGCGCCCCACCAACAGAAAGCACATGTCTGCATTTTAAATTCCAGTAAACTCCAGGCTGGCCCTCGGCCAGGGGACCTCTTTGTAATGTCAAAGATAAAAGCACCGGCCATGTTTGGCACCCTGCCCCCACCTCCATTCTCTTGTAAGCATCTCATAAACCAGGCATGCATTACTGTTAACAGAACCTTCCAGACCAAGGTCTGACGGAACTTCGTAAACATTACCAGATGATGACCAGAGGCGCCCCCACTTCGCGGGGAGAAAAAGAGGTACGGGGAGGGACAAGTGATTGCACTCAGGACATGCTGGAAATCAGGGGGAGAACTGGAAATATATATTCAAATAAACACTCGGAAGACTTCCACTCCCAAAGAAATGCTCACCCAGCTGCCCAAGTCATGGGCATCTTTCAGCAGGGCCTGGCATGTTGGCAACCCCAAATCTCAAACCTGTCCCCAACAGTAAAGGCATAGATACAATCTGTGCATTGATATCCAATAAGGTCCTTGTCAAAGTGTGGGTGTACAAGATAGCATAATTCTCTCTCTTCCTACCCTCACCGTGTTCCGCCTTGGCCCAGGGAATGCTGATGCCAGCCACAGAGGATTGATAGAACCATTGCCTCTTGATCACTTTTTATCTTTTTTTGGGTCACATTCAAAATTACACAGCCCTCGCCATTTGCCTTGAACATTTCTGTTTTACTATCCCTTTAACTGTCCAGATTACTTTGAAAGAAAGATGTTAATGTTAGTCAATGCTTGTCAACTAAAATATGTGAGGATTTCTTTCCTGGAAGTGAAGAAATATAAAAAATCCCTCTCTTTCTGTGCAAGAAGAAGGAGTACACAGAACTCCATTGAGAGGGCTTCATGGGAGAAAAACCCCAGTTTTTCTTCACTAATGGGAGCCGCGTTATTCTGAATATGCTTATTTTTATGTATCAGAGACTTTCATTGGCTCTAGGAGCGCTCACCTCCTTCGAGACCCTACCGACAGTGCACACACAGACCCGCCCACACGGCCCAGAAACAAGGAATAGTGAGAGCCCCAACTGCCCCTCAAAACTGCAGACCTGTTGTTCCTTCAGCTTTGGGTCTCGTGTCTGCTATCACAGGGTCTAGCGCAGTGGGCATATATTTAGTGATGACTTTTTAAAGGAGTTTCACAGATTGAAGAGGAAACAGTGGTTAGAGGCAAAAGCTGAGTTGGAGAAAGAAGTTTTTTTTATAATGGAAAAGTCACAAGCATGTGTATGACAAAGGGCAGGAGTCAGGGGACAGAGGCAGACCCCAACAGAGGGCGTGGCTAGAGAGGCCAGGAGGCAGGGCTGGAGTCAAGAGCACAGGTGGTGGAAAGCGGTAGGTTGGGACGGGCTTTGGCAGGTCCTCATCTCCTCCGAGACAAGAGGAGGAGGATGTGATAGGTGCAGACCCAGCTGGGTCAGAAGTGGGTGGCGGCGGTGGGGACTGAGGGATATTACGCTTGATGGGCTTTATTATCCCCTGTCTACTGAAGGGGCGTAGGAGGATGGAGCGGCGGCCGGGGTTTGGGGAGCGCTAAGGGGCAGAGCAAGGAAGGGGGCTATGCAGCACAGCTTGGCAAGGTGGGAGCCCAGCTGAGGGCAGGCCGGGGGCAGCCACAGCGCATGTCAATGGGATTCTGCGATTTTTCACCAGCACTGCTCTGCGCAGGTGCCAGAGCAGCAGGAACGTACTGCCGACGCCATGCATGGCTGCGGACGGGCAAGGCAGGGATGGCAGAAAAGAGGAAGTTGAGACTGTTGGTAGAAACAAACATGAGTGTGGGAGGACGACAGGAAGTCACGTAGGGCGAGATTTCCAACGGAGCAATGACCCTTTTCTCCAACTTCAAGTTAGCCTGTGAAACCAACATGTGTCTGTTTGTTCAACCCCCAGCAAGAGTGGTGACGTTTCTGTTTCATGGCAACACATCTGGGAACCGCCTGCCCATCTCCCCACTCTCGTTTCCGATGCCTTTTGTTCTTGGTTTTATAACAAAGCAGCTGCAATTTGATCATGAGGGCACAACACTCATCTGACTCTCGGAAAACTATGACTTTGTACAATGCTTGATATTTGCTTAGGTTCACTTTGCTTTACTCACTTCTAGCTTGTGCAAGGGCATTGGTTCACCTTCTAGAACAAAACCTGAGAACACTCATGACAAAACAGCTGTTAAGCATTTCTCAATGGGAAATTGGATTAGAGCTGCGATCCCCAGCCCTGAACTGGTGGCGGTAGATGGCCTGTTAGGGACCAGGCGGCAGAGCCCCTCCGCCACCACCCCCATCAAGAAACTTAGGAACAGCCCCTCCCCCCACGGACAGCAGGAGGTGAGCTCCAGCCTGTTCACAGCCGCTCCCCGTGCTCCCATCACCGCCCGAGCTCCACCTCCCCCTGCCCGTGGAAAAACTGTCTTCCATGAAATGGGTCCCCGGTGCCAAAAAGGCTGGGAACCGCTGGATTAGGGGACCTACCCCATGGGGTTGGTATAAAGACTAAATGAGATAATGTGTGTCAAGTGCTCTGCACAGCAGTTGGCTCACAGTGATGCTGAACACACACGAGCTGTCCTGTTACAGAAGGGACGGAGAGCAGATGGCACAAGGACGGTACCACGTGTAAGAGCGTGAGGAAAACGATCCCGAATGACCGATGAAAAGGGCTCCGTGGAGCAAGAAAGCAAGCACGGAAGAGACAGTCACCCATCAGAGCAAGTGGGAAAACATCAACAGGTCACGGAAAGTTACTGAATTCTTACTTTTTCTCCTTTCTCCCCAAAGAAATCATTCTCAAATAGGAGAGACTGGAATAAGGTTTTTTTTTTTGTTTTGTTTTTTTTTTTTAGCAAAGTTCACACCTGTAATTTCAGATGAATTATATCCCAGGATAGTGGAAGCACTTGGTAAATATGATCATGGAACTGTTACTATTCCCTCTGAAGAGGTGGGAGACAGGGAGCGGCAAATACGGTCCCAAGAAAACATAAACGGAAGTTCGAAGTTTGCATAATAGAAGCCTCCAAGCAGATAACTTACTGTCTATCTTTCATGTGAGCCATGCTTGCCGAGAACTAAAAAATAAAATGGTGTTCACTAGAAACGGCATAGGAGCACCAAGGAGAAATGCTGCCAATCTGAACTCATTTTTTCCATGAAGACTGTCTAAACATATGGACTCAAACGTCACTAAGACCATACAATTTGATTTCAACAGGGATTTGACAAAGGTTTTCAGAATACTCTGTGGGTAAGATAATGAAATCTGGTCAGGATGTGAATGCATGTATAGATTCCTGGCTGCTTAAACAACCAGCTATAGTTTAAGATTAACTGATGTCAACCTTGAATCACTCGTTGGTACTTTAATCAATTTCCTTACTTTACAGATAAGGCTGAGTTTCAGAGAGCTGGCTAAGAGCTGGCCAAATAACAACAACAACAACATTTATTGAGGATTTATTGTGCTAATTACTTTAAACGCTTTATCTCATGTAATCATTTTAACAAAGTATAAGGTAAAAGCCACCTCAGTCCCCAATTTATATATGACAAGAATGTAGCAGATGCTGGGCATGGTGGCTCACACTTGTAATCCCAGCTACTTAGGAGGCCAAGGCAGGAGGATTGCTTGAGGCTAGAAGGTTGAGACCAGCTTGGGCAACATAGTGAGACCCCATCTCTACGAACACACATACATACATACATACGTACAGACTGCAGCTGAGAAAGATGAAGTAACTTCCTCAAGTTCATGTAGCTAGAAAGTGGTGGGGTTGGATTGAACTCCCAGTTGCATAACTGCAAAGCCTGGCTGCATTTTGCTACCCCATGATGCCTCAAATATTCAAGCATTTGAAGACCGGTAGGTGAAACAAGGAACCTATTTACTTCTTTATTGCTCCATGGAGCAGAACTAAGATCCTGATGTAAGTTAAAAGAGGCAGCTTTTAGTTTACGAGATTAGTTAATTTTACAATCACAGTTGCCCAAGAGTAGAATGGTCTGCTCAAAGAGAGTACACCGACATCTCCACTAAAAAAATTCACAAGAAGTCTGGACACCCCCTAGAAGGGATATTGGGAAGGAGATTCCTGCCCTAGGCAGGAAAGAGCTTGGCATAGTCCAGCCTGGAGACCGAGCTGAGACAGGAAAGGCCGTACCGGGGCTGCTGGCCTTGTTAGGGAAGCTGGATCTCCCATTCCAAGTGAGGAGGAAGTTGCTCACGAGGTCCCTCCTGAAAACACTCTCTGACTTTTGTGCAAACTCCAGGGTGGCAGAGTAGAAACAGGCACTTAAGATGCTCTTGCAGTAGTCAAGGCAAGAGAGAACTGTGCTCAAGAAATGTTCATAGAATTTCATTTGTTATGGGAAGAGGACAAAGCAAAGAAGTGACAAGTCTGCTGTGAGTCATGTGATCTTGACTCGAGCTGCTTGGCAAACGCTGGTTGGGTTTATTAACCAACCCCTATCTCCCCAAACAGCTGCTGCTAACCCTCCCGCAAGTTTCCAACAACAAATATCTCTGCAAATCTTCTGTACTCTCAAACCTTCCTGCCATCTGAAAAGACAGCCTGTTGCTTAAAGTTACTACAATAAGCCAAAAATAAATTATTAATTTTGGGTAGTAGTTCTAAACCTATTTTCCATCACCGGGGTGTGGGGTGGGGTGGACGTTGAGATGAAAAACAGAACAAAGTTTGTGAAACTTGCAATGAGGTCTCTGAGTCAATGATTTAATGAGTAATAAATAAATAAATAAATGCACTAGAGTCCCCCCCCCCCCCCCCCGGGTCTCCCTTCTTATTCAGCTACACACCTGTTCTGCAAGAGAATGAGCAAGTTAATTACTTTTCTATGACACGTATGTACTTTATGAGACAGCACACTATAGCAGTTAATAATGATCTACCTTCTGTTGACACAAAATGCTTAAATTAATAAAAAAGCTAAATGATGTATCTCCTAGCAAAGCATACTTAATGGAAAGGCTGGATGGCAGGAGGAGTGATTTTCCTGGGCAAAAATTACTGAGATGAGCTTCTGGCAGCATGGAAAGCTCCATCAATAAAGGGACTTACAGGGGCCAACTGTAAGAACACACTATAGAAAGAGGAGGCTGAGCTTTCTCTAATCACTAGTGTAGCAACACAGTGATTGTTAGAGAAAGCAACTGAGACTGATACCCAGTCATTGCCTGTAATTGACAATATTAGTGATTTTCCATTTAAATCTGTCTGTTCATCTTTAGGGTCTGAAAAGACAAACGTGACAAGGTATCAACAATCCCGGAAAGCTTTGCTATTAATATTAAAAACCCTTCTGCTCTTCACTGAGCGTACCCTTGGTAACCAGACAGTAAACCAATAGCATTACAGAAACAGTTTATTTTTTCCGAACCATATAGCAGTATTAGATTACCTTGGAAAAATCGAGATAACATCTAAAGTAGGCTCCCAGCACTAAGATAGAAGCACACAGTCTAAATAAACTTGACTGAAGTGTCCTGTTCAAGTCTGAAAACCATGCGAGGAAAACTCTGAAATCTAAAACACCCTGAAATAATTTTGCTATTTTCCACTTATTTTAGGTTCAAGAACAGTCTGCTACTTTTCCTTGATTTTAAAACTCTCCCTCAACTTCTCTCTTTCTTGCTTAAAAAACAGAATAGAGGCTGGATGTGGTGGCTCACACCTGCAATCCCAGCACTTTGGGAGGCTGAAGTGGGAGGATTGCTTGAGGCCAGGAGTTAGAGACCGGCCTGGGCAATATAGTGAGACCCTGTCTCTACAAAATAAATTAAAAAAAAAAATAAAAAATTAGCCGGGTGCAGTGGTGCATGCCTGTAGTCCCAGCTACCAAGGAGGCTGAGGCAGGAGGATCGCTTAAGCCCAGGAAATGGAGGCTGAAGTGAGCTATGATGATGCCACTGCACTTCATCATCTCAGCCTAGGGCAGTAAAGCAAGACCCTGTCTCCAAAAAAAGAAAAAAATAAAATAAACTACAAAAACAAAAGAACTGGGGGGACTGAAGTCAAGAAGTTCATTTCCAATACAATAATTTGTTTCTTTTTGGAGCACCAATGCTAAAGGATCTGGGAAGAGTGTTTCTTTTTTCTGACCATTCAACACCCTTTGTTCTTCACTGTCCCTCACAGGGTAAAGCAGCCTTTATTGACTTAGGCCCACGAAACACCACGTCATGGTAGACAGGCCTGACACTGTAAGGATTCAGGCACAAATCTACTGAGCTTAACCCTTTTGTCATTTTTGCCTATTTTTGGCTTTACAGGGAGCTTCAGGTACTAGGCTCTTCTTCTAGACCTTTCAGTGCACAGTAGGTGCTCAGCAAAGGCGTCATGATTGTCATGGGAAGCAACAGATAAAGGTGAAAATGGCCCAAACCCAGAGACATTGATTTTAAAAAGAAAAAAAAAAAAAAAAAAAAAGTCCAATTTTATAGGGTAAAGTTCCTTTTAGTGGTAGAATGTCTGACTTTTCTTTTTAATCCCAAACATCTAATCGATAAGGGGACTCTTCCAGGTCAAACCATTCCCGAACTTGAGGACTCAGAAGCTTCCTGGGAATGCAGAGATGAAACAGATGCAGCAACTTTGTTCTCAGAGGACCCCCACAGAAGAAATGCCACCAAATCATTTAAAAAAAAAAAAAAAAAGCCCAGACGGTCAGTACCTCTAATGCCAATACCTGCAGTTTACGTCTGTTTCCCCAGTTTAGGGAAGACTGAGACCCGCAGGTCACCCTGCCTGGATGCGGCCTTCCCTTTCTCTTGCAGGCGGAAGAGTGTCTACTTGCCCTCACTCTTCCTTAGAGGCGTATTTTTCTGCGGCATTCCTCTGACCACATCAGAGGTTCTTTTTCTCTCTTTTTAAGTTCTGGGTCCACGGGACATGCTTCCAGGCCAGCTGCGAAACAGCTCATGAAGAACGCTGCTCTGGGATTTTTGCAATGATCTAAAATCAAGGAGCTAAAGCATTCACAACGATTTTCACACTTTTACAATGATTTGAATCGACCTCACTCACAACAGACACAGCTGGAAAAAAAAAAAAAAAAAAAAAAGGTTTTCATTTGTACAATGTCAAATGAAGGCAATTTTTCTCATCTTCTGAGGCTGTGTGTGTTGCCCACGCCGGGGCCTCCTCCCATGTCCAACGCAGCCTAATTGTTTAGAGATAATTAACGTGTTTTTATTTCAGCTGTAGAAAACGTAATTTATTAATTGGCTGCTACTTTATGTGTGCTGTTTTAAAAGGCACGATAAATAAAGAGATTAACATAAAAAGGTATTTAAAAAAAAATGCCAAGATTGACTGAATTCTGAGAAAAGCAAGACGATTCCACATTAAGGACGAGTAGATTTACTGCGTAGAGGGGTTTAACGACAAAAGTGGAGACAACTGGTTTATGGCCCTTAGCTGCAGCTTTCAGACTGTAACGTTGCAGACAGGAAGCGCTATCGATGCTTTAATAATCCCCGGATCCTCATGTGCACATCCAAACAAGAGACAGAGAACATCCCATCTCTGCACTTGTTAGAGTTCTCGGGGTCTGGAAATGATTTGGCAATAAAGCTTGAAAGCAAAGAAAACAGAAAACATGCTGACGCCTGCACCAAAGCAACGCGAAGTCCTAATTACCGGGAAGCAGAGCTGGTTCAGAGAGCATCACACCCTCCCCGCAGCAATTAATACTCACGACAATCGGTAAATGTCCTAATCTTTAATTGAAACACCCAGAGACAGCCTGTAAGCAAATGAGTATTTGCAACGAGCCATTTGCCGTATCCTCGGGCATTCATGGGACCGAGCAGCGTCTCCCTCTTCATCGGGGAGGGAGGACGCTGCCATCGGGGAGACGCAAAAGCCACTTTTCTGCTGGACGCAGTGGTGTGAGGACCACACTCACTTCTTGCTGGGTTTTCAGATTTTTGACTCTTCTGTGTGCAACTGTTTCTGGCTTCTCGGTTCTATACACTTGGTCATATTTTTCTGGCTGTTGCTGGGTCAAAAAGCCAACGCTCAGTGTCCTTCAATGGCTTCCCATTCCTCCAGGAGGAAAATCCAAAACCTCTGCCCGGCACGCCTCATTCGTCAGTCCCCGCCACCAGCCTCACCAGCCTTCATCCTCCGGCGATACCAAACCATGTGCAGCTCCCTGATACACTATGTTCTTGCAACTGAGCCTCTGGGACATCCACGGGGTATTTTAAAATGAAGGGTAAACAAATGAAGTGACTTTTGAAGAAAAGAAGTCTAAAGGCCAGCCTGAGCAAGAACGAGACCCTGTCTCTACTAAAAAATAGAAAAAAAATCAGCCAGGCACGGTGGCGTGCCTGTAGTCCCAGCTACATGGGAGGCCGAGGCAGGAGGATCGCTTGTGCTCAGGAGTTTGAGGTTGCAGTGAGCTATCATGAGGCCACTGCACTCTACTCGGGGCAAAATATATCTGATAAAAGACTTGTTTACAGAATAAAGAACTTTCAAAAGTCAATGAGAAAACATCCAATTTTTAAAATAGACAAAATATATGAACTAATATATCACCACGTAAGATATACATATGGCACATACACACACGAAAAAATACATCACAAGTTGTTAAAGTAATGCAAATTCAATCCACAATGTAGTATCACTACACATCCATTAAGAATGATTAAAAACAAAACCAAAAACAAATCTGACAAAACCAAGGCTGGCAAGGATGTGGAGTAGCTGGAACTCTCATTCACTGCTGGTGGGAACTCAGGATGTGAGGGTCACTTTGGAAAAAAGTACAGCAATTTCTTATCAAGTTAAATATATATTTACCACACAGCCTAGCAACCCCACTCTTAGGTATTTGCCCAAATGGAATGAAAACTTATATTCACACAATAACCTGTATGTGAGTGTTTACAGTGGCTTCACTAATAACCACCAAAAATGGAAAGGAATCCAAATGTCCTTCGATTAGAGAATGGATAAACAAACCGTGCAAGAGCCACGTAGTACAGTACCACCTTGGCAGTGAGAAGGAACCGAGTACGAAGAGGAGATATTTATAAATGTGTGTAAAAATAGCCTGGCTGAATATCAAATGCATTACGCTGGGTGAAAGAACCCAGAATGAAATGGCTGCTTGGTTAATTTATAGGACTTTCTGGAAAAGGTAAAACTATGGCGAGAGAAAGCAGATCACGGGTTAGTTAGCAGGGGCTGGGAGTGGGAGTAGGGTTGATACAAAGCGGCGTGAAGGTATTTGGGGGACGGTATCGACGGAATGATTCTACATCTTGATGGCAGTAGTGGTCACAGACCGGATGCATTTGTCAAAATTCATAGCACTGTATGCTAAAAAGAGTGAATTTTACTAAATGCAAATTACACTCCAATTTTTTAAAAAGTAACGTAGGGAGGTTTATCTGGGTATTCATAGAGTTACAGGAACAGCACAGCTGAATGGTCAGGGCTATACTCTCGGAAGGCCCCGTCACCCCACCTGCAGAACGGGACTGAGGTCGTGGAGATGAACTGGGACCAGGCACACAGCTCAGCCGAGCACCTCGCTGCCAGGTACAGCACACGGTGAGTGCCCCGAGCTTCCGCAGGTGTTCTAATTTACAGCATCCTCTGAGAAAGGGTCACCTCGTTCTGGGACCCTTGAACACCCCCGCGGGCCGTGCGCTGGGCAAGGTGCCCAGGACACCTGCTTGGAGCCACCTTAGCTGCCATCGCTTACTCTGTCCCCTGAGCTTCCTGTCGACTCCGAAGCCGGCAGAAAAGGATGTCTGTGCAAGAATTGGACATGTGAGATGGAATTCACGTCACCACAAGCTGTGGTCTTCTTACCCCTGAGGTAGACGTTTGGACAAAACAGACCCACAAGAAGGAGCTGGGGGCGCACAGGTGCCTGTCCTCTGGGGGAGGCAGCGACCAGGAGCCACATCCTGTGATGTGGTGATCAGAATGTTTCCAAGGCAAACACAATAGCTACCTTGTGTACTTCTCGGCCAACTTCACAGCCCATTGTCCCGTGCCCAGAAACCTCTCCCAGTATCTCATGGCAACATTGCAGATGGGATTATGTGGTCATGAAGTCAACAGAGGCCTTCACTCTGGGGAAACCCATTCTGCTGGTTGTCTGAAGAAGGAAGACGTTGGCAACATGCACTAATGTTAGATTTTGAGTATTGAACAATGGAAACACACACATGTACATACACAAAGACTGGTCTTCAATTCCCTGCCATGTCTTCCTAATCTTCCTGAAGATAACATAATCCGGTTAGGACGCAAACTTTAGAAACAGAAAACACATTCTGCTTACGTTGTTAAAAGCTGAACTAGAAAACAATTCAGAGCCATTTGGGCTCGTCAGCCCACCAGGAGGCAGTTCTGCTCACAATTAATTTAACAAAATAAAGGCAGGCAGCAGAAAAGTAAAAACAACAACAACAACAAAAAAAAGTGGTTTACTAATGACCTCTAAGCAATTGCTCACATTTCAAATGGAGTCAAGTTACCATAAAATCTTTTTCTTGGGCAGAAGACTCTCATTTCCTTTGCGTATAGCTTTAACTCTAACATTCTTTTATTTCTTCTTCAGACATTGTTTCTCCCTTTGGTTCAGTCCTCAGCCCATTTGGTCTGTTCTGCTTCTATTGCCTTGGACTCCGACCTGGACAAGCCATAAAGAACCCAAATCATCCCAAAACTCCCCTTGGTAAGTTATTTCTTCCAGAAATTAAGCTGCTGCTGGTCACAAACGCCAACATAGCACACGCAAATTACACTTCCTATTAAAAGCGTTCCTGCCTTCCTGAAACCCAACACCGTGCTAGTCCGCTAATATGCAGATGTAGGAACATCAACTTCGCTTGATGCAGAAACCTGGTGAGATGCATTTTCTGTGTTCCAAGAAAAGCAAAAAGAATAAGCTGAAAAACTTTACGTCCAGGAACTGAAGTAAAATTAATTTTGACTGAACTAAGTTTGAATTTAAAATCTTTGGGAAATGCACTCGGCCCAATTTACCTCTGTATTATTTTTTTCTAAGCAAATCAACAGTACGGAGATTTCAGAGGAATGTTTATATCACTGAAAAGAACAAGATTCTCAGAGATAAATGGAAATTTAAAAATGTAAGTGATAAGCGAATTGCAAACTAAATTTATGTTCTCATCTGAGGATATGCCTACCCTCTTCCGCTAGGAACCATTTCATAGAGATACAGGATAGTAGAGGCACAAGCGGCCTTAAGGTCATCTAGCCTAATTCTGCCAGCTTTCGGAATGGAACTTAGACCCTTCGCTATCCAAGTTCTTCACACGTGGCCTGGAACTACACCATCATCTCTGCTGGGGCTTCAGCTTGCCAGCTGAGCATCTTGGGACTTCACAACCTCCATCACTACATGAGCCAATTCCTTACAATAAATCTCTCTCTCTCCACACACACCTGCTGGTTCTGTCTCCCTGGAAAACCCTCAAATAGTGTTAAATAAACTTTTAGCACGAGAAAGTAAAGAAAATGGTCTCAACAGATACGGTAGACACTGTGGATTCAGTACCCCCAAGCCATTGACACCCCTCTTCTCCCTGTCTTTCTCTTGTATAGACTGAAAAGCTAAAATAGAGTTTCCCAGCCTCTTTTGCACCTAAGGACGGCCGTATGACACCATGCTGAACAATTCAGTGTAGGCAGACAGTCCTAGGAGGCCAACCCTTTGCCAGGGACACGCCAATCAAAACCAATGAGATATCATCTTACCACAGCTAAAACAACACACCAAAAAAACAGAAAACAACTACTGCTGGTGCGGATGTGGGGAAAAGGGCTCATAATCTTGGCGGAAATGTAAACTGGTATTATCATTATGGAAAACCAGTGTGGAGGTTTCTTAAAAATTCTAAAAAGAGAATTACCGTATTATCTGGCTATCCAACTACTGGGTGTTATACACAGGACAGGAAATCAGTACATATCAAAGGCATACCTGCACCTCCATGTTTATTGTGGCACTATTCGCAACAGCTAAGACATGCCATAAACCTATATGGCCACCAACGGATAAATGGATCAAGAAAATGTGGTATGTACACATGGAACACTGTTCAGCCATGAAAAAAAGAATGAAACCCTGTCATTCATGGCAACATGGATGAGCCTGGAGGACATTATGTTAAAGCAAAATAAGTCAGGCACAGAGAGATAAATACTACATGTTCTCACTCAGACGTGGCAGCTAAAAAAATATTTAGATCATGGAAGTAGAGAGAATTGTGGGTGTTAGAGGCCGGAAGGAGAGCAGAGGACGGGAAGAGGAGGAACGAGGCCGGTGTTCTGCAGCACTGTAGGGTGAATATGGTCAACCATAATTTATTGTGTATTCTCAAAAAGCTAAAAAAAAAAAAAAGGATTTTGAATGTTTACAACATAAAGAAATGATAAATGCTTGAGGTGATGGATATGGTAATTAACCTGATTTGCTCATTATACATTATGTGTATACATGTATCGAAATATCACACTGTATCCCACAAATACATACAATTACTATGTGTCAGCTAAAAATAAAAGGAAAGAAAGTACAGGGATAAAAAACAAATCGGCGGTTACCAGGAGCTGGGGTTAGAGTGGTAGGACTGACTACGAAGAGATACAAGGGAGCTTTTTTGGGGGATGGAACCATCCTATTAACATATGTCGTGTTTGACAGCAGTTTCATGACTACACATTAAAACCACAGAACTGCTTTACTAAATGGGATGAATTTTTGGTATAACAAATTATACCTCAATAAACCTTATTTACAGAAAAAATTTAAAGAAATAAACTAGGTACAACTTGGTGTGTTTATTACAAAGCAATCGCTATTATTAACAATAATCTAATTCAACCCTTTTGCTTTATGTTCTAGTAACACTCTGGCCTTCAACATTCTTTTAATTACATGATCAATGCCTACATTCCCACTAGACTCTAAGCTCCACAGATCCTTTACCTTTGGTTAAATCTCAGCTTGGTGAACGACAGAAGTATCACAAAATAAGATAGGTGCCGCTCGATGCCTTATTTGATTAACCTGTTTTCCTACCAGGCACTTTGGGGTTACTGAAATAAAAGCAGAGTTCCCTGAAAGACCACTGTCCCCATCTGGTTCCACGCAACACACCTTGTCCTGCGTTTGGCATCGGACACAGTCGCACTCGAAGCAGTACTGGTCCCTCAGCTGCTTGCGACGCTCCTCGCTGGTCATCAGCATGTCCAGGTAGCAGATGGTGAGCTGGGGAGGCCAGAGAGAAGGTCATTTCACACGGCTGTCATGCTTATTTTCTTTAACAGTTATTAGTATTGCTAATTATTAGAATAAAACTTGTTTTTACTCCACACCAAGAAGTATGAGAAAGAAAGTATCACTTACGGTCTCTCTACCCAAATCATTTCATGTAAAATTTTAATGTATTTCTTTTCAGCCTTTATTATGTGTTGAGCACATTTATATCATGTATTTATTTTAAAGAATTGGGCCCATCACCTCTACACACGTTTGTACCTTACCTTTTCTTCGCTAAACAGTAAAATACCAAGAGCTATCATGTGTCTGGTATTATCAAGGTTTGGTAATAAATTCTATAATAATTGGGAATCAGAGAAGCCAAATTAATCCTGGCAATCAAATGGGTAGCAGATGATACAGGCAGATTGCTCTTAAATTCTAACCAATTCTATAGCTGCCTCATGGAATTCAGGGTTATCCAAATTTGGTATCTTCAAAATTAGGGAAAAGGAGAAAGTTCTCTTATTTGTAGCTACGTAAAAAAATGTGAAATAATTTTCAAATGGGGAGAGTTTGACATCAAAGTGTAATCATTGATGGAGGCTCTTAAACTGATTTCTTTAGACTTTTTCAAACAGAGTAAATATCCCGTTTTGGATTGTGAAAGGTTATAAGTGAGGATATACTTAAAGGATTCCCTGGGTTACTCTCTAGCCCTAAGAGTCCACTTTACGTCACAGGTCTTTGGTTGGTTTTTGTTTTGTTTTGTTCGTTTGTTTTTTAAGAAAGACTGAGTCTTGCTCTGTCACCCAGGCCAGAATGCAATGGTGTAGTCATAGCTCACTGTAACCTCATCCTAAGCTCAAAACATCCTCCTGCCTCAGCCTCCTGAATAGCTATGACTATAGACCCATGCCACCGCACCTGGCTTTTTTTTTTTTTTTTTTTTTTTTTTTTAAGAGATGAGGTCTCACCATGTTGCCCAGGCTGGTCTCAAATTCGTAGCCTCAAATGATCCTCCCACCTCAGTCTCCCAGAATGCTGGAATTACAGGCATGAGCCATCACACCTGGCCTAAGTCATAGGTCTCTAGGCAACATCATGATGTTTAAACATTTTTACTTAACTAGATTTCCTAGGCACTGAAAGTCTAATTGAAAATATGTAAAAACAAAACTCCTCATTTCCCACCCCAACGTGCTCCATCTTAGCTGGAGCATTCCCAATCTGAGTTGATAGTAACTCATGTTTTGTGTTATTTAAGCTGAAATCTCGGAATCATCCTGGGGTTTTTTTTTTTTGAGATAGGGTCTTGCTATGTCACCCAGGCTGGAGTGCAGTGGTGCGATCACTGTATCCTCGAACTCCTGGATTCAAGCGATTCTCCTGCCTCAGCCCCCTGAGCAGCTGGGACTACAGGCATGCACCACCATGCCAGGCTAATTTTTTAATTTTTGGTAGAGACGAGGTCCCACTATGTTGCCCAGGCTGGTCTCAAACTCCTGGCCTCAAGTGATCCTCCAGTGATCTCCTGCCTCACCTCCCGAAGTGCTGAGGGATTACAGGCATGAGCCACTGCATTTCATCACAGGCAGTTGGAGAAGCAACAGCTTCACATCATCTGACTCATTCCCCGCCCTCCCCCCACCCCCCACTGCTCCAGCCAGCCCGGCCTCCCTGGCTTGCTCCATATACTCCCCCATCGCAAGGCCTGTGCCCTGGGGGCCTCTGCCCTTCCCCCAGCTCCACTGTGGGGAGCTCCCTCATTTCCTTGGAGTTTCAGTTAAAACTCACTTTCTCACTGAAGTCTAACCTGAGCACCCTATTTACAAGAACAGCTCAATTCCCATCCCTCCCCGGCACTCCTAATTCCTCCCCCTTGGCTAGTTTTTCTTTTTCTGGAAAACATACCAGCTTGCACCATACTGTATAAATTAGGTCTTTATTTGCTCTTAAATGTGGAAATGATGGGCTATGTGTGGTAGGGGAAGAAGGGGATATTGCAGGAGACGAGTGAGGCAGAATTATCTACTGAAGGAGATGACAAAAACTCCCTAGAGCAAAACACTCCATGTGGTTTTTCTTATACTTAAAAGAAAGCATCTCATGTCTATAAAGCATGATCTTGTTTGAAATCATGGCAGGGCAGAGAAGGGCATCCTCTTTGACACAGAATGAAGCTCGGGGAAGGCCTCGCTACAGCTGTAGGGGTGGGGTGGGGTGGGAGGAGGCCTGGCCTGGCCACCATGGCCACCCCTAGGTTGACAGAAGCCACAGCCTGGCTCTCCATAAATGCTTCACGTGCTGGGCAGCCATAACACACTGCTCCATACACAGACGCAGGAGTACCTGCCCGTAGAAACACAGGCAATGATGCTATTGAGCACCTACGACACGCTTGCACCTGGCGTCACGGAACAGGGAAAACCAGCAAAGTTCGTGGACTCGGGTAATGCTGACATTTGCACCCAGATCTCTTGATTCCAGCCTCCTGCTGTTTTTACAACACAGCTGCTCCTCGTGCCTCTGGGGACGCCGGAGGAGAGGGTGGCTTCTGAAGGAGCTGCTGCAGCCCCACCAACCTTGAGTACTCAAGTCTGTGCTTGGCAACATTCTGCAGCAACCGGGCTCCTTCGGCTGAGACAACGGCCACTTTTTAATTCCCCGAATGTTTCTCTTGCCTAACGATCCAAAGCCGGGGCTTCCTCTGAGGTGCAAGAGGCTGTTACGCCAGGCAAGCTCCTCTGGTTTCTAGAGAACACGATGTTGCAAATTCCGAACAGGCAATTCCTAAGCACACTTTTTGAAACACAGTGGCAGGTAAGGCTGGGGCAGTATACGCTTTCACCTTGTATTATCAGGCTCTCTGGGTCCCAGGTTCTTTACATGAGGTGAGGTAGTAAAATGAGCCAATCTCCATGTAGGGTTAACTCTGGAACCCCAACTCTCCATCCAGCCCGGTGGCTCTTCATCACCAGACCCTGCCCGCAGATCAGCTCAGCCAGCAGTCGCCACCGGGTGACTGTGCGCCCAGAGCAGAGCCACGCCAGGCCCTGCCACACCAAAGCATGGTTTGACTGACTCAAGTTTTTACTACAAGGGCCCAAAACTCGCAAGCGATCGTGCCAGGCAGGGAATGGGCAGCACGAGACCAGTTATTTCATTGAACCCCCATAAAGAGCCTCTTAAAGCCTCCCTTGGAATCTGGTAACTGCCTGGAGCCATTACCTGGACCAGGCAACGGCTTTCTAACTGGACTCCCTGCCGCCCGCAATACACCTTTCATCTCCTAAATTGCTTGGAGAGGCATCTTCCTAAACTCCCATCTGCCCATGTCATTTCTCTACGTGAAGACTTGGGATGGTTTCTCACTGCCTATGAAGAAAGGCACGTAAGGCTTTTCCCAGTGGATTTTCTATCGGCTTTTCTAGCCTCAAGCTCTGTCCCTAAACCTCAACTTGTCACAGTTACATCCGCTGCTGCACCCCTGAAACAATGCCACCACCCCAGCGTGCATCTGGGCACTGCTGCCTAAGCTGGCCAGGCCCCTTCCTCCACACTCAGTTAAGAGCGAGCGCGTCCTTCCAGCTTGGCTCACATATGCCTCTTCCAATGAGCACTGTCACGTTCCCCAGGGAAGGTGACCCATTTTTCCCTTTGTGCCTCTTTTATGCCACTGGAGTTTGCAAAATACACTGTATCAAAGCTGAGGGGCTCAATGGCAAAATGATTTTTTTATTCATATTTTTGGGAAAAAAATAGCCAGATTACTAACTGGTAATGAGAGCTAAGACCATTTTACCAGCCTAAGATAAAAACCTTTATTAAAGACTCATTGACTCACAGTTGTAATGGAATATCTGCTCATTAAACGCAGGGCTCATTTAGTGAGAACATACATATGAAACTTGGTCATTGATCAGTTGATGCTTTAAAGGCACAGAACAGAATTGCATTAAAATATTAATGCCACTGACCACTGCTTTGCCATTTTAGTTCAGCTCTTACAGAAAACACATACATCACTTCCAACTTAGAGTACTACAAAATAGATTTTCTAGATCTTGAATATGTTGCTTGCATGAAAATCTCAAGGCAAAATGAACCCCTTTTCCATGAAACCATCTTTTCATTATCTGCAACTGAGTGGATAATAAGGCCAAATTAAAATTAGACCTTGTTTTCATTTCTGGAATTACACTGTCACAGTTACAAATTTTACTGCTAAAACTAACTCTGAACTGAGAAGAGACTCTGAAAACTCTCACCGCATTTTAAAGTCAAAGCCGAGTGTCATGCTTGTCTCTCTGTCTCACAAAGCCTGCTAATTTTAGCTTCTAAATATTACATTCTTCAGACCCCTCCGTCACATGCCACCACCTGACCTCCCCCCTGACTTCAGGCTGCCACTGTCACCTCCTGCCTGGATCGCTACATCACCCCAAGCTTGCCTACACATAGAGAAACCTGGTCACGCGGTTCCTTTGCTCAAACCCCTCAATGATGTCCCGTTGCCTGTCCTCTCTTCCACAAATCCTTCCTGAGTCCCTCCCGCACAGCAGCCCGTACTGGGCAACCTTCAGCTGAGCTGAGCTCTGTAGTAAGGCCCCAAGGGTCTGGTCGGTCTGGTCCTTAACACATTCCTTGATCTGCTGGTCACATCTAAAGTCTCCAGTCTACTGACGAGAGCCGCTTCTTGCTCACTGAACTCACCAATCTGTCCCTGGCCTCTGTATCTATCACACCTTCCCCTGCTCAACTCTCTGGATCCTTTCAGAGTCTACAAGTCACTTCTCTGGAAGCTTCTTAGCTGCTCCCAACCATGCCCTTAACTAACCACAGGGGTGTCCCTGCTCTGAATTTCCGTAAAGGCTGGTGCACGTTTATACCACCGTGCTCATCGTATTCTATTAAATATTACTGTTTTCTGCTCTCTGGCAGTTTCCGCAACTATACCCTGAGCTCCCAGAGACAGGACTGGATCTTACTAATCTCTGTATTCTTCAAAGTTTCTAGAACGGCTACTCCAGTCCTGCTACCCAGTAAGCACACAGTGAATCTCTTACGGCTTAGCAAACATCATGACTGAGAGAAGAAACAGACTGTCCCCATCCCCAAACACATTAGGTTAAAACTGACATTAGGGATACTGATACGTTCAATTTATGTAAATCATATTTCTCCCAACCGACGCGGCTCCAGAGAAAGCTGGCAGCAAAAGGCGTTATTTATAATAGCTACAAGTTCCTTAACCAGGGGGTCCCATGAGGATGGCCTGGCCTATCCAGTCTTCTGCCCTGATCCGTGTTTTATAAGACTATCAGACCATCAAATGCATTTCATAGCTTCACACAACTCCGGAAGGGCTGCCATCAGCAATCTAGCCAAGTGAGCCGTGACTTCAGTGATACTGCAAACATTTCTCGGCAGGGGGAGGCTGGATGAGGAGACAAAAAAAACCAAAACCAAAAAAATAAGAAGTCCCCATAACTCAGCATGATGATGGAAATCGTTAAACAGCTAAGTGTTATGAACTAGCAAAAGTGCTAGTTTGAAGGGAAATGGTCCAAAGATGGTCCCAAGGATGGATTTATGTGGAAAGGAACAAAGGGTAAGAAATTTCCATGGCAACTCCTATTATTGTGGAGCCTTGTGCAATTTTCCTGCTCTCCCCGTGTGAGGTTTGAAACGTGCCCGTCTCAAACTGGCAATGGGTGGGCTTTCATGTTCTTTTCCTTCCAGGGGCCATGCGGCACATCTGAGGACAGCTGGTAGTTTAAAAATGGCTTTAAGAGTCTACTCTGCCTCTTCTTTCGTCTTTAACAGGTCTCATGCATTCACTCGACAAACACAGACTGAGCATCTTCTGTTACAGGCACTGTCTGCTCTCCCTCGTGGGGCCTGTATGCTGGTGCTCACACTCCGAATAGCCCGTCTTAAAACTGTGATTGGCCCAGTGAGCAGTAAAGCCAAGTGCAAAGATGACGCTATGAGATGACCAAAATGTCTAAATTTAGCCACTTGATCTATTTAAGTAAAGCTATATTTTGCATAATAAATAGGAATCACCCCACTTACTCGATGCCTCAAAATGTCTTTTCTCTTGGTGCTTCCTCTCCCCTACCTCGGCCCCAAGAGGCCAGTTTTAAACGTACAGGATGTATTTTAGTTGTCAGGGGTGGCTACAGGCATTAGCTGAGCAGGGGCGAGGGACACAAGTCTTCGCCAATGACCCCACCGTCCCACACGAAAAACTCTTCCATCTGGAATGCCAACAGTGTCCCCACCGAGAGACACTGCTGGTCTTCACAGAGACGCCCAAGTTAACAGGCACTTAAACAGAGAGTCACTGAATGCGGAGGGTTTCACGTGGTGAGGGGGCAAGCGTGTGCCAGCTCAGGCCTCTCCTCTTAGAAAGCCACCAGTCCCATCGTGGGGACCGCCCCCCCCCACCCTGATGATCTTATCTAATCCTAATTACCAAGGCATCTTTCTTCAGAGGCATTCTCTGCCGACCTCTAAATACTGTCAACATAAGGATTTAGGGATCGAGTTTCCAGTACATGATATTTGGGGGACACATTCAGACCAAAGCAAAGGGCCGTGAAGGGTGTAAAACACTAAGACAGGTAGAAACAGGGGCAGAGACAGGAAGGAGAACTCATCAGAGGAAATGTCTTTCATCAAGATCTATATAATGCAATGGAAAAAATTTTATTTTCTTAAGCTGGTGTAAGAAGGATTTATGGAAAGAATCCTCTTTCTCTTGAGAAGATGCCTTGGTAGGTATCATAGAGGAAAATATCTGAGTCTGAAGGGCCTTACACTGAGCAGAAATGTTTTGTATTAAGCAAGAGGAAACACTTGCTTGTTGGTCCAGCTACAGAAAGATAAAGACATAAAAAACTGAAATAAGCACTAAAAGACAACGTGTTTTCTCAAATAAATAAAAACCAACCAGGCAGAATAACTGGCCACCAAGCCCAGAAAACAAGATACAAAGAAGTTTTCTTGTTGTTTTTAAAAACTCCAACCACTTCTAATAGTTTTTGTTTCCTTTGTCAAGTTACTTGTTTTTTTGTTTTTTTTCGTTTGCTAAAACATCGTCATCATCAACAATAGCCCCTACTCTTCAGCAAACTAATATTGCTGAAAACAGATGGTGGTTCTCTTTCTTATCTGCCATGAGGTCATGTATGGTCCCAAGAAAAAATGTCTAAATTTTCCATGTCATTAATTCAAAATCCCAGTGTATGCAGGACACTTGGCCTAAAAACTGGGAATTCCGAAAGCGGCTGTGTAAGAGGCTCATTCAGTTGAGAATCAGTTTGGAGGGAGCCCGTCAAAGCCAAACCCCTCTCTACATAAAATATGGTCCCTCTGAGGTGAGCTTTATTGGCTGAGTGCTGCATAAATGCAATAAAAGCTTATGATACTGTTTTCCTTGCAATAAATATCCACTTTACCAAATTGGAAGGTAGAAGGAAACTGGGTTCTAGAAAGTGTAAAAATCCGTAACTCGGAACTTAGCACAGGCAGGAACTGAGCCACCCCGTGCAGGCTCAGGCTCAGCAGCCCTGGGCCAGCCTGTGTACAGCTGTCTCGAGAGACCTCAGCCTTCTGTTACGGCTCCTCGTCAGAAGATGCTGAGTGTCTGTAAAACTGGAGGGGTCAAGGCCAATTTGCTGCTGGAAGTGACACTCCCTGTCCTCTATTTCTTCTGCATCTTTGCTTAAATGATCACCCAGAAATGCTGATGGGTTTGTAAAGGCCCAAAGACAGCCTGAAAGAGTAACAGCCGTTTGCTTTACTAACACAAAGTAAAAAAAAAAAGTGTAATGACCTTCAAATAGCACTTAGTGGTCTTGGGAGTGAACAAGCCTTGGGGACCCCATTCCCAAGCTGGGCGACCCTCCCTGCCCATGGAAGGCTGACCCCTTGCAGGGATAACAGGCTGTTGCCACTGAGATTTAACGACTCCCATGCCTATGTGTAAAACGTACACCCTCTGTCACACACATAAACACCTCCCACACACACAATAGGAACCGTTATCATCTAGAAGCATAGCGGCAAAAAAAAAAAAATTAGTCTACGTATAATTTGGGCGAAGTAACAATCAGTTGCTGGGTAGAGGCAACTGCACTATGTATTTTCTCACAGGCAGGACAATGGAAAGCTGTCCCCTCAGGCACAGGTGGCTCTATAGATGGGCCATGCTGAGAGGGTCTTTGACAGGAAAGGGGGCCATCCAGGGGGTGGCACGAGTTTCCTTACCTCCTCCCCCACCTCGATGTTGCGGACGGCACGCAGTAAGAGGTGGGGCCCGTTGAACACAATCGAACAGTTCGGGTCACAGCTGTGATTGAGCAAAGACATACTGCAGAGAAAAAAACAAGGGAGACCATAATGGCTCAGCAGACAAAGTCAAACAGCTCCATTTAATAAATGCAATGGGCAAGAGATACCTTAGGTTGGGGGGGCAGCTGTAGGTGGCACTAGGGACTGAATACTCAGGGTGCAATCACAGAAATGTCACTGGCCCACTTCTTGTGAAGTGCATCGCCCCAAGACGGAGGCTAATTAGGGAATTTGTTAATAAAAACATTTTGTGGGTCCTTTTGGGGGGTAGCGGTAAGAAGATAGTTAACTCGTTAGATACCAGCCAACATGAAGATGGGGGGAAAACTGACCTGCAAAGAAATAATCTTTGAGATACTGGGGTGCACCAACCAAAATACCGCTGCCCTTTCCCACACAGGCCCTCATCTGTTGAGCTCCTCTGGAGAAACTGCCACCTCTGCTAGAGCGTCCACACTGAAGGACAATCAGGAGTCACCTCTCTTAAATGCAGAGCGGTTATCTTGCTAACTAGATCCTGATGCGTTTTGGGCCATGGTCCAGTCTTTTTATTACCTTAGAGGTACATTTTTTACCATCTGGAAAATGGAATGGATTTAAGTTGCTACCATAAATTGTTAATAATTAGAGTCAACACTTACTATGTAAACACTTTCTTGTACTTCAGCGTGTTTATTAAATTTCATCATCGTAACAATCTCATGAGAATCATTTATAGGTGAAGAGACTGATCTATAGAAATTAAATTACTTGTCCAACGACAAGGACACACGACTAGTAAGTGGAGACTGCCTCCAAACCAGGTGGCCTGAATTCGGAGCCCATATTCTGAACGGTTACTATGTTACTGCTTTGTGAGAAGCACCAGCAAGAGACCTGATCTACAGCTAATGACGCCGAAGAGAATAAAAAAAAGCTGAATCCTCAGATTCACAATTAATTATAAGGAAGTCTAAATTTGTATTTGGATGTTGACGGCATACAAACAAAATGAAACTAGAAGTGACTATGGTACTCGTGGAAAAACAGCCCAGTAGCTCAGTGCTAAGGGTCACCGCAGTGATAGCTGGGGAGAGAGCACTTCAGAGGGACGAACACTGGAAGTTGTCTTGCCTCCTTGAGCGACAGAGCTCAGAGGATGCTGACTCGAAGGACAAAATGAAACCAGCTGGCGCAGCACAGCCAATCTGGCGAGATAATCACATGCTTCAGCCTACGAGGCTGGGGAATCAGATGAGGGCAGGGGTCCAATGAAGAACCAGATCTCAGCCGGATGGTTACTCAGCACCCACAGTCCTCAACCTCTTACTGCAAAGTCCCCTGGAGAACAAGAATTCAGCTCTGAGGTCTGCCTCTTTCTTAATACCACAGCATATAATGTGTGGTTACAAAACCGTTTTCTTTAAACTTGACATTTTCCATTTTCTTGTAATTTATCACTAAGTTTCCAGGTTGGCTCTTGAGCCAGCTGTTGCACCTGCCTTTCTACCTACTTCCGAAGGGCTGGGATTTGGGGAGGAATTAAAGCTGTGTTTTCCAGTAAATGAAATACTGTCTACCATACCTGGGGTACAGGCCAACACCAACTTCCTGCATCTCCGCATTGCAGATGGTGAAAGAGTTGCAGATCACCTGTGAAACCAAGGGAGACACAATCAGTGTTACTAGAGTCTCTTAGGAAATGCTGTAGGTGAAAGGATAAAAATTTTCAAAATAAAACGTAAGAGCCTTTTAATAGTTGCTTTGGAAAGATCCAAGCCAAACACTGACACTCTTTCATTTGCAAAAAAATTTATCTAGAACATACTCCCCCTGAAGAACTTCAGGTGTTTAAGTGCAGAAATACCAGCATCCTGGGGAAAAACAAAAAACAAAGAGGCTTAAGCCAGCACAGGAGCTATTAAGTTCAATCTAATCACCCCTGTCCCCCAAAGTGACACCGTTACATGAAATGCTCAAAACTCAGAATACGAATAAACTATTTACTGAAAACTAGAATCCTACAATATCATGCTTTTTCACTCAAACTGCCTGCAGTTTCCAAATGCCACTGTTTATCTGTTGAGTAAGAGCGGCCTGACTTTTTTTTTTATTACAAAGAGTGAAGTTTGTGATCCAAGTTGATGACAGACCGCAAGGCACTCAGGAAGTCACTTAGTCAAGCCATGGCATTCACTAGGCACCTGGGACCCGTCACTCAGTATGTGGCACAGTCCTACACCCTATGTGGGGGCGGAAGGGGTATGGAAAAAAGAAATTTAAAAATGCAATCACTGTGCTCACTCAAGGAACTTAAAAACCTCATTTGTGGAATAAGGTTCACGTACGAGAGACCACACAGAGCCACGGAAAGGGCAGTGGACTTGGAACGAGACAATCTAGGTCCCAGCCACACATCACTGTCTCAGACGGATGCTGGGGAAAGAACAACGAAGGAAAAAACCAAAGTCCCTGCCTTCATGGAGCTTAAGTTGTAGCTGGAGAGACAGATTTTTTAAAACCTCAATGATTAGGCCGGGCGCGGTGGCTCACGCCTGTAATCCTAGCACTCTGGGAGGCCGAGGTGGGCGGATCGTTTGAGCTCAGGAGTTCGAGACCAGCCTGAGCAAGAGCGAGACCCCACCTCTACTAAAAATAGAAAGAAATTATATGGACAGCTAAAAATATATATAGAAAAAAATTAGCCGGGCATGGTGGTGCATGCCTGTAGTCCCAGCTACTCGGGAGGCTGAGACAGGAGGATCTCTTGAGCTCAGGAGTTTGAGGTTGCTGTGAGCTAGGCTGACGCCACGGCACTCACTCTAGCCTGGGCAACAGAGTGAGACTCTGTCTCAAAAAAAAAAAAAAAAAAAAAAAAAAAACCCCTCAATGATTAAAAAAAAGTCCCATATGGATAAGTGCTAAGGAGAGAAATAAGGTAAAATAAAGGGACAGAGGGAAAAGTAGTCAGGAAAGCTCTTTAGGCTAAGTTGACACTACAGCAATGACCTCAAGGGACTGTGGAAATGACCACCTGTGTATCCAGGTGGTGAAGGTTCATTCCAGGAGAAAGAGCAAGTGCAAAGGTCCGCGAGCAGGAAGGCTCTTGGTTGCAGAGGAACAGCAGGAAGGCTGGTCTGGCCAAAGCAGAGCAGGTAAGAAGAAGAGCAGTAAACTGTGACATCAGAGAGGCAGCAAGATCACGCAGGGCCTTACGGCCATGTTTGGATTTTGTTCTGAATGAGACAGAAAGCCACTGGATGCTGAGCCAAGGACAGAATGGATCACTCTAGCTGCTGTGTAGAGAATGGGCTCCCAACAGGCAAGACTGGAAGTAGGGACAGCAGTTAAGAGACCACCTGCGGCAGCTCAGGTGAGAGATGCTGGTGACTCAGACGCTGACAGCGGCAGAAGGGAGAACGGGGTCGCACCGCCACCAGGACTGACTCTCACGGGGAATGCAGAGAGTCGAGGGTAGCAATTGAGTTTTTGGCCTGAACAAGCAGAAGATTATAGCTGCCATTTATCAAGAGGAGGAAGAATGTAAAAGGAACAGGTCTGGCTGCAGGAGGTTGGGACAAAGTCCAACAGTTCTGTTTTAGTTGTGTTAAACTTGACATGGCCTCCTAGACAGCCCAGCCGAGACTAAGAATGAGCAACTGGAGTTCAGGGGAGCCGTTAAGGCTGGAGATATAAATTTAGGATGAAACATGACAAAGCCCATAAAAAAAAAAAGTAAAAGAGGCCACTACAGACTTGAAATAAGCCAGTGATTACAAATGGATGCTGACTTGGTATAAATTTCCTATAAAGGAACAAGCAGTGACAACAAATTTCTCTAAATCAGGTTTATATGAAAGAACACAAAGTATGGAAAAGGCATTCAGTCCTTTGAGATTCTTCCACTGCTAAAAACAGCTTTTATATGAAATCTTGTGCAACCTACCAGCATTTAGCACTTTTTCCTCTTAAAGTCTGATAAAACTGCAGTTTCCAATCAGGAAATAAATTGGTGTAGATACTCATATTTTAAATAAATACCAGTTAAGTTGTTTTAGGGCAATAATTTTGCATTAAGCTACAACAGTATACTGTCTCTCTGTATTAATATTTATAATAAAGTGGATGGTAAAAATATAGGACGAAATGTATTGTGTTTTTATCTTGAAATTTTAAACATTCTAAAATGCATATAAATTTTGGGGAGGGGTTATAAATTTTAACACATATTTTACAGTATAATCAGTACTTTGGTTGACTTAATCCACCAACAAAAGGCCAGGTCAAACAGATCTAACTGGCTAACTTTTGGGTCAAACTAAAACAGTTTTTTCCTAAACTAGGAAGCAAATGAAAGGTTTTTCCAAAATAGGTTTATTCTGATGGAATTTTTAAGAAGGAAGAGCTACCAAGAGGAAATGTCAGCTTGGTCGTCTCTTCCTCTGGGAGGTGTTTCCTCACCCCTACCTACACTTAGCAGCATTTATCACACTGAATCATTATTTGCCCACTGACTTGTCCTATCACACACAATAACACTGTAAAATACTCAGAGGGCCGAGATCCAGTTTCTCTGCCTAGCACGGTGCCTGGCACACAGCAGACACCAGTAAGTGTATTTCTAATAAATGGATGGCCGCATGGGTGTGGTCCTCAGTATCTGGATAATACTTCATTATCCAGAAAAGGGTCCGGGAAGATGCCAGAAACAAATCATAGGTCCCATGTGGATGTGGAGGGAGAGAGGTGGATGTAGTCGTGCCATGAAAAGTAGTGGGACAAGTTAGTCTCCATCTCTCCTGTCCTCGGCACCGTCTTCATAACACACCTGCTCAGATCCCTTCGCCCATTCTTTTTCTCCCGTCCAGCTCACTTTTTGTTTCATCTGTTCTAACCAGACCAGTGGCTGGGACAAAAGTCTTCCCCATCGGAAGAGCACAAGGACTTGTTTGATTCTCTGCTTAATACCAGGGTCTGATACATGGGGCACAAAATAAATATTTGCTGAATGAATCAATGACAGACCTCAGGTTTCTCTCCTTGAACACTTCTCTTGCATCTTCTCCTTTTATTCTTTACTTTCCTCCTTTCTCTTCCTTTTCTTGTTTTCACTATTATCCATCTGTCACCCTCCTCTCTCACCTTGTGAAGTGGGTCACAATTAAGTAGGGTGTTTTGAAATTCCATGTAAAAATTCCAGACAAGGTCTTCATCTGTATTATTCGGAGAGTTATACTAGTCTTCCTGAGCTAGTGAATAGAAAGTTTAGTTTTTTGTCTACTCTCACTTTTATTAAAAATGTTGGCTCCATTCAGCACCGTATCAATTAGGAAGAACTTCGCAAGTATTTTTGACATGTACAACTGATAGCAGTAGTGAATATATGAGTTAGCTCTTAACGTTTCTTCTTTTTTAAATGAAAGAATAGGTAGATAATATATCCGTGTATACTCAGGTGATAATTTGAAAGGAATTTCTCTTTATCACCAAGAAATAAAAGAATGAAAATAAAGCCCAGAAATGAAAGTTTAAACATTTTTCAAAGTATTGTTTTTTGCGTACACAGTTTTCATAGGAAACTGTACAGGTTAAATAAATAATGGATGAATATTTCACACAAAGATTCATTTAGAGAAGTATATCAATGAGATTATTTCAATAAAAATAAAAGCAATTAGGGTAAAGAATTCTTTCTTTCTAAAAATTAAGCTTGAGTATTAACTTTAAAAATATTTCCCTTGGCTTGAAACTAAAAAATATATTAAAATTATCTTATAATTGAATATAAAGTTATGTTTACTCTTCATAATTTTTCCTTTGAAGTAACTGGAATACTTCATAACATAACACTGTAGCCTTTCTAGATGACAAAAATCTAGTAGCACTAGTGGTCACTGAACCTATTTTATAAAAATAACTACAGTGAAATTAAAAATAATCTATGAATGAAATTCTTATGTAATCTGTTCCGGGTTCTAGATCCAGAATCTGACAATTATTTGTGTTCTAAGGTTAAAAATTCCTCTGTAGAATAGACACAAATAGTAAGCAACAACAGAACACAAAGTGAATACCTCAGAGACATAGATGCTCATTTTATATATCACATGTTCAAATTTCAAATTTCTCCAAATTTTCAGCACTAGAACTTTTTCTTATTATAGCAGCAAAAAGATTGAGATGTTTGAGACGCAAAAGAAAATCGCCACCATATTGCTACTTGTAACGGCAAAGCTGAACAGCCTAAGAAAATTTGCACCAATCAGCACTGAGTAATTTCTACACGGTAACAGAAGAATTCAGCCGCTTCCTAGCCCACTTCCCCCAATTACTGACTTCTACATAGCCTACTGCAAATAATACCTTCAATTTCAAAAAATATATATAAATTTAAACACACATTTCAACAGGAACTCAGTTCCTGAAGGCAAATATAAAGTGCTTTCCTCAAAAACCATTTCCATCTTTTTTATAACTTCTCTATTTAAAGAATGAGTAGAATATTTGGCACAGAGGAGTTTAGACATATGGAATTTACTAATTAGAGGGACTAAAGGTGACTTTTCCAAAGGGAGCTCACTGCGCTTCATTTTATTAAGCTCTGTGGGTAGAGGGAATCGAAGTAGGAAGAACCGGTGGTATGAAAACCAAAAGTGGAGCTTTTCATACAAAATAATTGCCTCCTTCCCCCACTGCTCCCAGACCTATTAATTGTCTAACTTTAAAAGCACAATATTTTAGTCAGGGCATATTTTTCTCCACCCACAGAATAATGACATTTTATTAAGTACAGATCTATTTCAGGTCTCATAAACCTTAAAGGGATTTGAAATTTCACCTCCTATCCCTCTTATCTGTGTGGCCAATGTCCACGCATCGCTCAGGACTCAGTTACAGGCCTTTCCCGTCCCACTCCCTCTTTTGGTCAGAAATTTACAATCTTTTGCTGGCCCTAAGGATAAAGGGTTTGCAATCTCCAAACCAGAGTAACAATGCGAGGGAACCAATCTGGGGAAGGAGGTCAGCTCAGGAGAGAAGAACTTGCATTTCCCAAATGATGGTTCACAAATTCCAGGATTCACAGAAATGCTTCCAGAAGGGTTTACAAAAGAAAGGGTGGTTTTTGGCATCTGTTTCAATGTCAACTGTAATAAAATTAATAACTAGAACAATTATACTTATACTTTCCCTTTATCAGGAAGTTGCTAGAGAGCCTCCATGTCTTATCAGTGAGCGTGCTTTAAGGTAGGAACAAAGGACTAAAGCTCATGACTCAGTCGCTGAGCTGTGTCTTTGCTCTACTGCCAGCCTCGTGGCGGTTTGACATTACTGAGTTTTTCATTGTTCCTTAGTCATATGTTATTTTATTTGCAAACCTAAGGGACTACTGGTTAAAGACAGAAATCAAGCAGTAAATAGGACCCCAAAAGCACAGGAAACAAAAGCAAAAATAGACAAATGGGACTGCATCAAACTTAAAAGCTTCTGCACAGCAAAGGAAACAATTAACAGGGTGAAGAAACAACCCATAGAGTAGGAGAAATATTTGCAAACCATACATTTGATAAGGGGTCAATAGCCAAAATATATAAGGAACTCAAACAGCACAATAGCAAGAAAACAAATAACCCAATTAAAAAATAGGCAAAGAACTTGAATAGACATTTCTCCAAAGACATACAGATGGCGAAAAAGTTCGTAAAAAAATGAACATCACTAATCATCAGGGAAATGCAAATCAAAACCACAGTGAGATATTACCTCATACCTGTTAGAATGTCTAATATCACAAAGACAAAAAGATTAATATTGGTGAGGATGTGGAAAAAAGGGAGCCCTTGCAAATGCCATTTGGGGGAATGTAAGTTAGTATAGCCATTATGAAAAATGGTATGGAAGTTCCTTAAAAAATAAAAAATAGCGCTGCCATATAATCAAGCAATCCCACTTCTGGGTATACATCCAATATAATTGCAATTCAATGAACATGAATTGCACCTTCATGTTCATTGCAGCATTTTTCACGATAGCTATTATATCAACCTAAGCATCCACTAACAGATGAATGGATAAGGAAAAGGTACTATATGTGCATAGCAGAATACTAGTTGGCCTTTAAAAAGAAGGAAATACTTTCATTTGCAACAACATGGGTCAATCTGGAAGACATTATGCTACGTGAACTAATACGCCAGGCACAGAAAGAAATACCACATGATCTCATTTATATACAGAATCTGAAAAAGTCAGACTCTTAGTAAATAGAGTGGTTACCAAAGGCTGAGGGGGGACGGGGAAGGGGAGTGGAATGGGGAGATATTGGTCAAAGGGTGCAAAGTTTCAGTTGAACAGGAGGAATAAGTTCTTGAAATCTGTTACATAGCATGGTGACTACAATTAGTAACAGTGTATTGTGTATTTCAAAGTTTCTAAGAGCAAATTTCAACTGTCTCACCATAAACAATGCTCAGTGACATAAGGGATGTGCTAAGTAGCTTGATTTAATTATTCCACATTTCATACATATATCAAAACATCACACTCGTCTCCATAAATACGTACAATTACTGTTCGATTTAAAATTCAAAAAATTTTTCAACAAGACACAAAGCGAGGATGTAGGAAAACAAGGAGGAACATTGAAAATGTTAATTCTATAAATTTATCCCAAGATTCATCATATAATGACTTACTGAGTAGAAATTCTTCTATAGCACCTCAAGACATCTCTAATATTGAAAAAACATTAGAAACATAATGAATACATAATTTTATTTTTAGCAGATGGCATGAAGACTATTAAAGTCTCCAGCGTATTATTTGAAAAGTGCTTGTATGTAGCTACCTAAAACCTCTCTCTCATCTCATGATTCAAAAAACAAACATGGAAATTATAAAATATAATCTAGCTGGTTTCTTAAAGATTAAATTATAAGAATGTTAAACATCAGGTCATGAACACAAGATGCCATCTTACCAAAAATATTTCATTTAAAAGTTTATGTTACTAAGTCTTTTCTTGTACAAAACTAATTTAAAGCAAGTTAAAATATGTATACCACTTGTTAAATGAAAAAATTAAAACTATCTTTGTATACTGTGAATATTAAGGATTTTACAGATTCACTTTATAATATATGCCAAGTAACAAATAATCTTAAGAAAACTTCTTTACTCATCTCAATATACTTGGAAATGTGTCTTCCTAAACCTTGGTATATTCGACCATTTCCAGAATTGCAATGGTGTATGTTACACTTCAAGATCCGGCCACAAGTCGGTCTGCAGTGCACACTACACATACAAAAAACTCAACAATGATTTGCCATGGCTGAAATTACTATCAAGGCCAATATCATAAGTAAGAGCAATCATAAAATTGTGCTTTCTATTTCACATCTTTCCCAGAAACTGCCAAATGTTAGCAAATGAAGCCCCTCTGGATAACATGCTTCCTTTCTAAAACCCATACACATTTTCGATTTATAAGGGCTTTACTCACAACAGAACTTATTACACCTTAAACGACTGCCCTTGATAATAGTGACCAAAACTGAAATGATATTCACAAATTTGTCCATTGTTCTTTCCCTGAGGCTATTTCATTACCTGGTATTTCACCTCCTTCAAGTCACCTGATGAAAAAAAGCTTAACTACAGATGTCTGTCAAATATATAGATAAAAGTATAAAGCTCTGTAATATAATTTTCATTGTTTAATTTTCCTCCCACATCCTGAGGCTCAGAACTACTATGAGATTCTTAAATAATTTATTACAAGACATTGTTGTAAGTTTCTAAAGCTCTGCTGTCTTTTCTGTTATAAATTCCATTTAGATGTGCTCCTACCCAAAAAGTTTATCACAATGAACGGAACTTTCTCCAGTGTATCACACTTAAAGATTCTTTTGTTCAGTTTAAATCTCCAAAAATGTTCTTGTACATGATAATCTAGTTTCATTATTCTCTTTCCATGTAAGTGGTGCAGAAATACACCCCTGGGTGGTGCCACTATTCTTCACTGTAATTTGTCTTAGTTCCAATACTAACTTTCGAAATGAAATATGGTAGGTGGTATATACCACCTTACGGAGGCTGGACTGAATATAGCAGAGTGTGGCTCAAATCATCTGTGTTTTTCCATCAAATTAATGGAAAAAGAACTACAGAAAAATGTCCCACGTGAAAGATAAGACCGAACACTATGCAACTGCTTAATGTAATCCCCAAATGAAAGATAAACTCAAGTGTGTGCTGAGGTTACTTTCACTACGTAGAAATTAGGGTGAACGTTCTCTCCAGGAGAAATTTTGGCAGGCAAGGGTTTGTTATACTGATCATGCTTGACATCTCAGAGAGTGAAACTCAGAAGCATGTACTTCACATGATAGCATGTGACGTGTACATGATTCATATTCATGCTACATGGATCTGCATGAAGGTTTTTTGGAGGTGAGTACTTAGGGTTGTTTCTGGCATGCAGGAGCACTGATGCCTAAAGCCCCCTGCCGGTTCCTCTTAGACCAGCGCCATCTTCCCTGTGTAATGGCGCCTTTCTCTAAACGGTAAACTATTACATGCACAAAAAAAAAAAAAAATGAGTAAAATTTACATTATTTCATTTGAGTCCACTGGACAGGATACCTTTTTTGAAAAACATTAATAAAATAAAGTAAGGTAAAATCTGAGTCCAAAGGGAAATCGGTATTGACTTACAAAATTTAATCAGTTGAACCACAGCAGCCACTTAGTATCCACGGACTTAACACTTGAATATTTGACTTTCCTTAATGACGAGGGTCGATGATATCTAATAATGTGTTATTTTGCTGAGACATCGTTTCGTTTGACTCCTCCTTGTCATAAGGTTGATGTCCCCAGGAAAAGGCCTGTTACCTAATGACTGTGATCCACATGCATTTGTTATTCTTGGCTCTGTTATGAAAGCAGACACTTTCTTAAAGTGACAATCATCTTTTATTTTCTGCCTGCAAATGGTCCTGATGTGAAAACCAACTGAAAGTCCTGGTGCTAGAAATGAATCAATCTAAAGAATGGGTGTAAGTTCTCTTCATAAATTACTTTGATCCTGAATTTACAGAAGCATTACATATCTGAATTATTTAACTTTTTCAGTTATAACATACATTTTTCAGGGAGAAGGAAAGGAAGAATCACATAGGCATTTTTACATTTGGAAATTCACAACTTTCTTGTGACCAATTCCATGGGAATGACAAAGGTCTCGTGTATAATATTTAGCCCCTTAACATGGCAATGAATTTTTAAAAATCTAACTAACCTCCTCCCTCACCCCATCCCCATTCAACTCAGTTTATAGAAATTCTACCAGGATGTCTTTGAAAATTACCCAGGGAAGGCACAATTAGGTAAGGTTTAAGTATTTGTGAGTATCTAAGAAAGACCTGCAGAGAATCACAAAACAGAGTTCATCATCTACTCCTCGTTCTCTCCAGGCACCATTCCGAAGGCCTTTCCCTGTTCCATTCTCAGCCGGGCTATACATGCTCAGTCAACCCTGATTCCCAGCAACACAATTTCAACCAAACAATCTTCTTAAGCTTTCTACCTCCCCACACCACCCTGCTAGGAGAAGGTATGTGGGTTACAATTTCAATTTTAAGAAGAATGAGTCTTTAGAGAATGCATTTTATCTTGTCAGCACTTTGGATCTCCATTTCCTTCTCACCCTTTCACCCTAAAATATCAGCTTGCACGAGGAGATGCAAAGTAAGACATGCAGCTGCAAGCGTTCAAAACTGCTGAGGAAGGAAAAGCAGACAGGGCACTAATTACCTCTTCAAACTGGACCCCCAAATGTAGGAATCATCCTCCTTTTCTACCTGTTGTTTCTGGAATAGTCTGTGTCAATAATGGGAAATTTAAATACTCTCGTGTAAATCCAGTTTTCTTCTGCTCCAGCTCTGCAAAACATCCCGGATGTCCCGGATGCCTGGTCCAGTGCAATGACTTTCACACTGTACTGCCAGGAACGCTTTGGGCCAAAAGCGAGGAGGCAGCAGCAGCAGGAGGGGTCCCATGTCCCCTAAATACATTTCACTATAATTAATATTTATTATGAGAAAGTGAGCTCCGTGGATGCTGGGATTTCTGTTTTGTTCACTGCCATAACCCTGTGCTTTTAACAGAGCCTAGCATATAGTAAGTTGCTTTATACAAGTTCTTTGAATGAAGCCAGAGGAAGCAGAGAAGGAGAAACAGAACCTTGCCTATAGGTCACGTTGAACAGTAAAAAGAAAAGAGGGACAACTGCAAAACCCATCATCTCTGTGTTTCACTATGTTTCTAGAAATCTCCACTGAGGAAAAACCACAGTAGCCCTGCATACATGATAATGCCTCTCATGGGCTTACTTCTGATATTATATTTTAAGTAGGTGACAAAAAGCAAAAAGCAACAGTTTCAGGTCTTGCCAGCAGTTGGGATTTGACTTGAACTATAAAACAGTCAAGGGGAGTTTATTGGGAGAGACATGAAGCCCTCCTTCATAACCTCTCAGAAGACTAGAAACTGCTGGCTTGCCACGCCATTCCTGCTGCTGGCGCTTGTTAAGGAAAATAAAAATGCTCCAAGTCCTGATTTAAAAACAGGATGAGACTTCTGGTTTCTGATCTGGCACATAAGGAGCTTGGAAGTCCCCACCCCAACCTAACAGCAAGTAAAATGCTAAACTAAAATATATATATATATATATGTATATATCAAAGGCCAGGTGCAGTGGCTCACATCTATAATCTTAGCATTCTGGGAGGCTGAAGTGGGAGGATTGCTTGAGGTCAAGAGTTCACCACTAGCCTGAGCAAGAGCAAGAGCAAGAGCAAGAGCAAGACCCCGTCTTCACTAAAAATAGAAAAAAAATTAGCCATCCCATCACACCCAAGAGGACAAAAACCCTGAGAAGCACTGGTTAAATTCACAGTCCAGGGGCACGGACTCACTGCAAATCTAAGACTTAATCACAGGACTCTAGAACACTTCCACTCTCTCCAACACCTTACCGCTACATCACTAAAGGCCTCTTTACAGTTCTGTTTACCCAGTACAACATGATGTCAACCTTTCAACGTAAAATTACAAGACATACTAAAAGGCAAAAAACACAGTTTGAAGAGACTGAACAAACATCAGAACGAGAGTCAGATATGGCAGGAATATTAGAATTATCAGACCAAAGATGAAAAAAAAAACCTGATTAATATGCTAAGGGCTTTAATGGAAAGAGTAGACAACATGTGAGAACAGATGGATAATGTAAGCAGAGGAGAGAAAATCCTAAGAATCAAAAAGCAATGCTGGAAATAAAAAACATTATAACAAACTTGAAAAATACCTTTGATGAGCTTATTAGTAGGCTGGACACAGCTGAGAAAAGAATCTCTGAGCTTGAGAATATGACAACAGAAATTTCCAAAATGAAAAAGCAAAGAGAACAAAGACTAACAAAACCAGAATACCCAAGAACTGTAGGACAACTACGAAAGGTGTAACATATACATGCTGGGAATACCAGAAGAATAAAAAGAGGAAGGAAAGGAAGAAATACATGAAACAAATATGACTATTTCTCCCAAATTAATGTCAAACACAAGGCCACAGATCCAGGCAGCTCACAGAACACCAAGCAGGATGCCAGAAAAACTACACCCAGGTATGTCATATTTAAAATTCGGAAAATCAAAGATAAAAGAAAAATCTTAAAAGAATCCAGAGGAACAAACACTTTACTTATCATAGAGCACTAAAGGTAAGAATTACATCTTACTCCTCAGAAACCATGCAAGCAAGAAAAAAGTAGAGGGAAATGTTTAAAGTTTTGAGAGAAAAAAAGCCCATTGACCTTGAATTCCATACCCTGCAAAATTATCCTTCAAAAGTTAAGGAGAAATAAGGACATTCTTAGACAGACAAAACTTGAGGGAATTTATTGCCACTAGAAAACTGTCTTGCAAAAAATGCTAAAAGGTCAGAGAGAAGGAAAATGATATAGCTCAGAAAACTTGGATCTACACTAATAAAGGAAGAGCTGCAGAGAAGGAATAAGGAGATAAAATAAAAACTTTTGCTTTTCTTATTCTTAACTGACCTAACAGACAGGAGTTTGTTCAAAATAATAATGATGCATTCAATTACGTAAACATACACATGCTTATGCGTAAGTAAAATGAATGGCAGCAATGATCCAAGGGATGGGAAGGAGGAATTAGAAATATTTTTGTTATTAACAGAAGGTACTTGTACTACCCGTAAAGCAGTTTAGCGTTATTTAAAAGTACACTTGGATTAGTCACAAATGTATATTGCAAACTTTAGGGCAACCACTAAAAAATGTAAAAAAAAAAAAAAAAAGGTATAATTAATGTGCTAAGAAAGGAGAGAAAATAGAATCATGCAAAATTCAGCTTTATTCATAATTGGCAAAACTTTGGAGTATTCAAGATGTCCTTCAGTAGGGGAATGGATAAATAAACCATGGTACATATCTAGACAATGAAATATTATTCTTCACTAAAAAGAAATGAGCTATCAAGCCACGAAAAGACATACAGGAACTTTAAATGCACATTACGAAGTGAAAAGAAGCCAATCTGAAAAAGTTTTATACTGTACAATTCCAACTGTGTGACATTCTGGAGAAGGTGACGCTATGGATACAGTAAAAAGATCAGAGGTTGCCGGGGATTAGAAGGGAGAGAGACGTCAACAGGCAAAGCACAGAGGACTTTTAGGGCAGTGACACTATCAGGCATGACATTAGAATGATGGACACATGTCATTCTACGTGTGTCCAACCCAGAGAATGTACGACACCAAGAGTGAGCCCTCGGGCCGGGCGCGGTGGCTCACGCCTGTAATCCTAGCACTCTGGGAGGCCGAGGTGGGCGGATCGTTTGAGCTCAGGAGTTCGAGACCAGCCTGAGCAAGAGCGAGACCCCGTCTCTACTAAAAATAGAAAGAAATTATATGGACAGCTAAATATATATATATATATCAAAAAAATTAGCCGGGCATGGTGGTGCATGCCTGTAGTCCCAACTACTCGGGAGGCTGAGACAGGAGGATCGCTTGAGCTCAGGAGTTTGAGGTTGCTGTGAGCTAGGCTGACGCCACGGCACTCACTCTAGCCTGGGCAACAAAGTGAGACTCTGTCTCAAAAAAAAAAAAAAAAAAAAAAAAAAGAGTGAGCCCTCATAAGAACTATGGGCTCTGGGCGATGATGATGTGTCGATGTAGGTTCATCAACTGCAACAAACGTACCAGTCTGGTTCGGGATGTTGAAAATGGAGGACGTGGCAGAGGGTGAGGGCTGCACGGGAAATCTCTGGACTTCATGTTCAATTTTGCTGTGACCCTAAAACTGCTCTAAATAGAAAGTGTATTGTTTTGTTACAAAAGGATGATTTTTAGAAGCATATCAAGGCTTGATAAACATTTTTCCTTCTTTATCACAATTCTTTTCCTGCATTACTTTGCTATTTTTCTGGTATAAACATGCACACGTGAAATCAAATGTGAAAAATAGAGGCAAAATAAATCATCAACAGTTTTCCAGTTGTGACTACAATTATGGATTATTTCCTTCCCATATTTTTGGAGGTATAGATTTTTTTTTTTTTTTTTTTTAAAAAAAACCTCTGTTTTGGTCAATGGAGAATGTAAACCTGGCTGCCATAAGATGCATTTGTCACCAACGCATCTTATATAAACCACTGTGAGGCAAAGCAAAGGGTACAGACTTTGAAGTCAGATAAATGCGGGTTTAGCTCCTGGCTCTGGCATCTTCTCATCTTGTGACCCAGGATAACGTATTCGACCCTTCCAGGACTGAGTTTCCTTCTCTACAAAATGGACATAACAATGCTTGTATCACAAGTACAGACTGTAGACACAAAACACACATTTCCCGTATTCCATTTAATAATCATGGGCTGCCCTTGTCTTTCCTACACTGTAGATTTTAGCCTTCTCAGGTCTCAGCTCCAAGTGCCGGTGGCAGCTGTCCCTACAAGGAAATGCTCTGTCTCCCCATCCCGGGTCACGTTCTGCATCCTAAGACTGTGAGACGTTCTGACTTCAGGGCTCACTGCTGTGCCCTGTGAAAGCAACTTCTGGAAAGCGTATAAATCTGACTGCCTTCTTAGTTAATAGGGTGTCACCTGCTAATACTATTTAAACACATCTCTATTTTCTCATGAGTACTTGCGAATTCCTTTGTGAAGTCAGAAGGGGAGGCAAAATAATAAAACTTTGTTAGATTTCTTATTTCAATTCAGAGTCTCAGTTACAATGAACAGGTTTGCTGTGAGCATTAACCCTAATTAACGACTATTTAGTGGACAGAACGTAGAAGACAGCCACGGTAATGTGACCAATGATACAACTACACAACTTCTGCGAACGATGACGATGATGATAATGTCCTGCCAGAGCTTGCAGGACACGGGCTTCCGAGGCCTCAGCCGAGACTTCTCTCTCCTGGAGGGTAAAAACCAGCAAGCAAAGCCCTGCTCGTCTGAGTCAGGCGAATCTGACTTACAGCCCGGGTGTGTGACCCCGTCTTCCGTGCTGAACTTGCCATCCTGTTGTAAATCAGTCAGCGCGGACCCCCAGACGCACCCGTTCATTTACTTAAGAGCACACGACCGTGCAGCAGAGGGCAAAGGGGCTTGAGGAAATCCAAACTACCCGAAGCGGGGAGGAAGGTCAGGAATACGGATCCCTCTGCTGCAGATCAACGGGATCTCCCACACGTGCACACAAACCCCCGCGTAAATACCAACGGCCTCTCTCTGTGCTGTTCTGAAACTCAGATCACATCGAGGAAAGAGCAAGGTGCCTGACTGTTTGTCACACTGCTGAGTCTTCACCCCGTCAGAACGCTCTTAGCATTAGTGGGAGATTTTATCACCTCTCCAAGATGTGTGTAAAAACCCAGTGTCCCTAAAAAGTATTACTTTGTTGACATTTATCATAAAGGCTATTAAAACAACATATAAAAATGTCAATGTGTCATTTGAATACCTCATCGCACCCACACTGGCTATGGTACGATGTTCGTTTACACCGTCTATTAAGAGAACACACACCCCAGGCTGGTTAGGACGCACGAGTCCTCCCCAGGGAAACCCTGGGCGTAGGTTGTTATTCTGAAAACATCCCCACTAACTAGAATGTCCCTTGGAGGCAGGCAGGAACTCTATCTTTTATCTCTAAAACTCCACAGCCTACCTTGGTGCACACAGTAGGCACTCAATTCATGGTGGTTGGGTTTGTTTGATTTTTAGAAACAACAGCTATTATTTAATGAGATGCCACTTTGTGGTAGGACCTTTGCTTACGTGGTCACTCATACTTGAGACACCGCTGTGAAGTAGGTTCAATTAACCGCACTTCACAGAAGAGGAACCTCAGGTTTGAGAGGATTAAGAAATTTGTCCAAGGTTGCAAACCTGGAAGCCCAACTGCAGCTGGAAAGTATTAGCAAGTCCCTGACAGCAGACTGTTTTCTTGTCCTCACTTCTATCCCCTGAAAGCAGTAGGCAAGAAAACTGGTTTTTGATTCATTAAAATTGCACCGTATTTTCATTCTGATACTAAGTCACAAGACACCCAGGCTGGCGAAGTCAGTCTGGCGGTCGGAGACCTGCTCCTGAAGCCATAGGCAAGTGAACATATGGCAATTTCCTCTGTCAACTCAAAGGGCCCTATGTAAGGAGAGTGTTCAATGGCACCATGGTGGTGAAAAGAGCACAGATTTTGGGATCAGACACAACAGGGTTAGAATCTCCACCCTTCCACTTACAAGCTGATGACCCACAGAAACTCGAGTTAATTAACCTCTCAAAGTTCCAATTCTTCACCTGCAAAATGTGCGCTGCAGGAAGTGGTGGAGACTGCGAGTCGTGCACCAGCATCTGTTCTCCCAGCTCCCACGACACAGGCCTGAACTACCTTTCCAGGCACTTCCCTGCCCCTGGACTCGGGCCTAGCCAGGTAACTAAATGCTCTCCAGTGTAAGTGAAAGCCCTGGGAGCTACTGCTGGAGCTAAGCCCAGAGGCTGGGGGCTGGCCCTGTGCCCTCCTCCCTGTCTCCTTAGATGAGTCTATGAAGACAAGTCCCCAAGGGACCGTACAGAAACCCCACAGAAAGAACCCGGGCCCCGAATAGCACCATCGAGCCAACCTGCAACACACAGTAACTACTGGTGAGAAAGAAATAAACGTCGACCTCTTTTGAGCTACTGAATCATCATCCCTTTGCTACAGGAGCCCGGCCTTGCCTTTACCAACAGAGTATATTATTAATACTGTCTGTGACAATGCCTGGCACAGAGTATGTGCTCAGTAAATCAATAACGCCACCACTGCCGCTGCCACGACCACCACCACACCCACCACGCAGAGCATCCGACTTCCCGCACACACACCCCGAATGGCTCCATGGCCACGGACCCCATTGCTGCCCTTCTCTGCACAAAGGAAAATTCATGGGAAGAGGATGGCTCTGGAGAAAAACAGAATCAAAACTTTCAGCTGTAGAAGAAACAGCTTGAAGCACATGCCCTACTGAAGGACACAGCAGTTTGATAAAACAGCCCCATCATTGCTGCTTTTGTTGGGTATTACGGTTATGTTATGAGGTCGTGGCAAGGAAGCTGATAGACAAAGCACAACAAGGAATTTCAGGAGGTCATATAATTAAGGGTGTACATGTTATATACACAGTATTCATCCAATCTGCAAATATTTATTAAGCACCCGCTAGGGTTTGCTAAATTATGGAGATAGAGACATTGGCCTCTCCTTCTACTCTCATGAGTTTTACCCAAATAAAATCAAGTAAAAAAAATACAGTTGTATATGTAAAGGTGGGAAGAGCAATACTTACCCATGTTGTAAAGGCAACAGAGAACAAACATACCAAAAAACCTTATTTTCTCAGTGAAAAGAGCTACAGTCCAGCCATCTGCTGCTCATGTAGCCAGACACTTGTCCAAGTGGCCAAGGATCATCCCAACACAAGGACAATTGTCCCAATTAGCCATGGCTGGAGAACACTTCCCTGAATAACACCTTTGATCTGCACAAGGAATTCACTTTTACAGCCCTGTTTTGGGTTCACAGACTCACCCCCACAGACCTTTTTCTTACCAAATCATTCAGAAAAAGGTAAATGCCCTGCCAGGTGCAGTGGCTCCTGCCTGTAATCTGAGCACTTTGGGAGGCCAAGGCAGGAGGATCGCTTGAGGCCAAGAGTTTGAGACCAGCCTGGGCAATATAGCAAGACCCTATCTCAAAGGAAAAAAAAACAAACAAACAAACAAAAAACAAAACCACCTGTAGTCCCAGCTACTCGGAGGCTGAGGCAGGAAGATCGCCTGAGCCCAGGAGTTTGAGGTTACAGTGAGCTACGATTATGCCACTGTACATCCAGCCTGGGCTACAGAATGAGACCCCTGCCTCTCTGAAAAAAAATAATAGAATTTTAAAAAAGAAATGTAAATGCCCAGAAAAATAAATTTTAAATATGATAAGACTTTCTGGGTGTTGAATTAATTCAATTTCAGAATATTCTGTCATTTGAGAGTCGTTCTATAAAATAGGCTTGGCCATTTTAACAAAGTCATCATCCTTTAAACTCGTGCTTATAGATCTAAACAGTTTCCATCAAGTTCCAGACTAGTACCGGGCCCTTCCTCGAGACCCTGACTTTCGCCGAGGCTGCCGCTGTTTGCTCAGGCCCCCTCTCCCCTTCCCCGCATCTCTCAAAGCCCCTGTCCCACTGTGAGTGTCCTTGCTCTGACACTCATTTACTCTGAGATTCTTTTTCGAGGAGCGTAAGTAACTCCTTAAATGACATTTTTCAAACTTCACATGACAAAGTTCTGGCTGGAAACCCATTCCTTCCTCACTCATTCCCATCTCATCAACACAAACGCTCAGGCCAGAAACCCCAGAGATATTTTAAAACCTCCTCCTTCCTTTCTTTCCATTCCATGACATCCAATCCATCTGAGCTGTGACAATTCTGTCCCCAGAATGTAACCTATTCAATTCTTCCCATCTCCCATGCCAGCCTCCGAGCTAAAGCCATCGTCTGTTGCCTGTACTTTTGTGACAGCCTCGTGCTCATCCATACTTTGGACCCCTTTGGGACAAAATTCAAACTTCCTCCGATGGCCTGTGAGGTTCTGCTTGATCGAGCCTCAAATACCCAACAGCCGTCCCCACTCTGTCCCCTGACGGCACAGCTGAAAGGCCACCTGTGGAGGGAGCCCAGCCCTGACCACAAAATCTAAAGTAGCTTCCCTCTTTGATCTTCTCTCTATTGCATGATCATCTTTTATTTGCCCTACACTTACCACACTTTGTAATTATTCCTCTAGTTATTTCTTTGTTGACCTGTTAGTAACATCTCCGACGGGAAGCTCCAGGAAGGCAGGGAACATACTACTTTTATAGCACCCTTGGCTGGGAGGCGCACCCTCTCAGTCTGTGTTTGTGTACAAGTGTGTACGGCATGTGTATGAGGCAGAATACGACACTATCCCCACTATGCAGATGAAGAGGATGTGAGGCGCACACAGAGGTCACGCACCTGCCCCAGGCCGCGCAGCTAGGAAGCTGCAGAGCCGGGGCAGGCCAGGCAGCCTCACCCACCCCTGTCCTCACCATACCATTTCTGATCAGTACACAGCAGTGTGCCTGGCTCCTTGTAGGAGCTCAATGAACACCAGCAGCATGAAAAATGCAGTGAACTCTTGTATGTCTGAACAGCTAGAGAAATTGGGACCTCTCTACATTCCCCTGCCCTTTCCCAGCCCTACGATTCATGCTGAACGCACCTTCCTCCCCTACACCAAGTCATAAGCTCCTCTAGAGCAAGAATCACGATTCATCCATCTTCATGCCGAACACAATAGCAGGTGCTCAGAGAAGTTTGCCTAACGTGATTGAAAAATCAGCAGAAATTAACGACAATTGCAATAAAGTAAAATGCAACCAAGTATTCCCATAAAAGTCTGGATTTATCATTTCAGTCATTTATAGAGCTGATTTGATTCTAAAGGTATTCCTTATGTTTCCAGAATTCAAGAGCCATTTTATAGAGTACAAGCTTTCTACTTCATGAGTGGGTATAAAAATTATCTTTACTGGGGAAAAAAAAAAAAAATAAGGTGAGAGAGGGAAAGCTATTTCAAAAGCTTTTTCACTGTCTGCCCTAAATCTTCCAGAGCAGGCAGGAAGCGTCAAGTCCAGCGTTCGGAGCCTGGCTCGTCCTCCACAAGCCTTTGTCAAGACAGACGAGCCTCATCTGAGGGTCTTCCTTGTTTCCGGTCAGCACTGTGACTTGCGCCCCACAACTTCCCCTTTTGCTTCCCAGTCTCCTCTCCCCTTTCCTCTGTCCGTTGCAACGACACTGCTAAACCACACTATGGGGCTCGATGCGGGAAAGTCATTTTTAGTCTATACATGAAGAATTCCTTGTCTGGGAGACACTTGGGAAAGGGAACAACAATTCAGGACAGCACAGCCCAGCTTGGGGCATCCATCTAGCATGTGACTATTGTAATGCACTGGACAGCCCTCTGTGGAGTGCGGCTCTCTGCTCTGGAGTGTTCTGTAGTGAAAAGAACAGACTCAGCTTCTTGCGGAAGGAAATCTACATGATAGGAGATCGGTCATTCGACCCCTTCCTCATCGCCATACCACCACCACACAGAAAGATCGCGAAGGCAGGAGCAATCGACTCATACGCCCAAGGAGGCCAGTAGCAACAGAGATTTGTGAATCTCTTTTTATGTAAAATAATGGGGTGTCACGTGGTTGTATTTTATTGTGCAATTATTATCTCTTTACTTTATTGTGAACTCAACTGGGACAGGGCCTCGGCCTTAGTCATTTTTACTTTCCTCGCACGTGTGTGACAGGTAGTCAAGCACAGTTAGGGAATGAAGGCAGGAATCTCCATCTAGTTGACTCCTGTGGTTCTGAGATCCCTGAGGGCAGGACCAAGTCTTATCACCCACAGTGCCCAGCATCAGGGATGTGGCTACACAAAGGGCAGACGGCAGTTTCTCTGTGGGAAGAACATCTGCAGTTGTGTTATTCCACTCTACCAAGCTAGAATGGGAGCAGGGATTAAATGTTTCATTCCAAGTTCAAGAACTGGGTTTGTCTGTTACCTTTCTTTTTATCACACACATGATATATGGAACAAGTTAGGGTGATACTTCCTAAGGATTTTGGGAAAACCTATTAAATTCAACGCAAAGAAAAGAATTCAAGAACATGCCCAGTGTAGCACTCAGTACCTCTGCGACCAGCAAATACTGGGAAATACACTTATTCTCTGTGGCTGCCCAGTGCTGACTGGAGGGATGCTTTATAGGCTGGAAAACATAACCCTAGTCCTGACTGTGTGATGTAGATGGCATCATTGGGACCAGCGCTCAACAATCTACAGCTCATGGTACATGAACTACCCATTTTTGTAAATAAAGCTTTATTGGTACTCTGTCCTGTCCATTCAGCTACGTATGGATCATCCCACTGTAATTATACTAAAAATTAAGCTCCAGGAGGACAGAAATCTCATCCTTGTGGCTTAAACCTGAACCACCGACACCTACCAAAACAGCTGATTCTATAGAGTAGGTGCTCAATAAATCTTGGAGTAAAGAACGTGTGGCCAAATAAATGTTGAGGTTCTATGATAGTACCAACACCACACAGAGCTAATGGGACCCCACTGGGCTAGACCAGTGTCAAGAAGTGTCTACCCGCTCTTAGAGTCCAAACCATAAGGATCTTAGTGCTGCTGCGGGATTGTGCCTTGGTTCACCAATGACCTGGGAGTCCTCCATGAGCACAAGGCTGGACACACAACCAGGACATAATCATTACAAGAACTGAATAATACTGAGCTGTCAGGACCGATTAAACCTAAGAAGAACCTTTCAAAATCCCTTTCCTATGTATATACATTTACATTAGGAATGTTTTAAGGGAATAAACACTTGCAAAGCAGTTCAAATTTCAGGGTTCCCTTACAAAGTTGAACCCAAAACAGCTGTCAGAAGCCAAACATTTATAAACACAAATGCTCCAGGTACTGAGTAAAAAAAAAGATGTTCATATCTGAAAGAAAAAGTCCAATCTACCCTGCCATAAAAAAGCAAAGAGACAAACAGAAAAGCCAGACGTTTCTGAGAATGATCCTTTAGTGTTAATATTAAAAGCATGTGCAAGTTCTGGCTCCAATAAAGTTGTTTATGGTTAGATTTAAAGTAAGAAGGGTCCTTTAACTTGGAAAATGATCACATAGAACTTGTTACATAAAGAAAGAATCTGATACCATTTTTCTCTATTTCTTCCTCTCACCAAAAAACTGTCAATTCCACCCACATGTCTTTAAACCAGGCTTGGGCAGGAGACTCTCCCAGCCCTCTCTCTCCAGTCTGGCTCTGGGTACCCCCATGGTCACGGGGACCTTGGACATGTGGTGTCTTCTTTTGGGGGGCTGTGGAGCTGTGACTCTTTGACATATTCCAGGCATATTCTTCCTTAAATTTTTTTGGGGTAATACTGAATTCCTTCTTTAAAGATGGCAGGAGTTTTAATCGCATGGTTATGATATGATTTAGATTTAAATAAATGTGGCATCCTATTGTCTCAGTTTCTGATCAAATATGAAACAAAATGTTTGAGAGCTGATCTAATGTAACAATAAAGGATCATTTAGAAATTAAATACTTGCAACAAAGAAATCTCCAAATAACAAAGTTCTTTTTCAGTTTTTTTTTCCTAATCTCCTTCTAAGCCCACTTAATTCATATTCCACATTCCCCATCACAAAATCGAAGTACAGAAAAATCTGTATAGGCCAGGCGTGGTGGCTCACGCCTGTAATCCTAGCACTCTGGGAGGCCAAGGCAGGTGGATCGCTCAAGGTCAGGAGCTCGAAACCAGCCTGAGCAAGAGCGAGACCCCGTCTCTACTAAAAATAGAAAGAAATTATATGGACAACTAAAAATATATATATATAGAAAAATTAGCCGGGCATGGTGGCGCATGCCTATAGTCCCAGCTACTCGGGAGGCTGAGGCAGGAGGATCGCTTGAGCCCAGGAGTTTGAGGTTGCTGTGAGCTAGGCTGACACCACGGCACTCACTCTAGCCCGGGCAACAAAGCGAGACTCTGTCAAAAAAAAAAAAAAAAAAAAAAGGAGAAAAATGTATACAGTTCCCTAAGCTGTTTTTCTTTTTCTTTTCTTTTCTTTTTTTTTTTTTTTTTACAATATTAACACAATCTATTTACTCCATAGGAAGAGCAAACATTCAGAAAGGACTGACTCATTGGATTTGCTTTGAGGACTGTTGGACTCTATTTACAACTAGGATTTCCTTATTCCTTTTGTAGTCACACCTTTAGAGATATGGTCGGGCATTCTTACAAGAATCTTTAGAGAGACCTGCGGCTCTGCACTGCAGAGGATTTCCAAGATGACCTTTGCTCCCGTGCTAGCAGCCGAGAGCATCTGACGCTGAAGCGCTCAGAGACAAGATGTCTTTCTTGCCTCACTTTGCTTCAGTTTTCAGGACATTGTTCTCAGTTGTAACGTTTCACACTCTTTAATCCTTGGGGCTTGTACGTCTGTATTAGAATATAAAGGCATTTTCATCAAAAGGAAAGAAAACAGGAAAAGAACATTAATGGCTAATTCCTGCAGAATCCTCATTTTCCTTAAGAACCAGACATGCCAAAATGCTGCTTCTTCATCCAAGCCCTTCACAGGACGGAAACCATAAAATGAAATGACAACCACCTTTTCGTGACCAGCTAAGAATCACATGTGATGAGATCAAAAGTACAGCATGTGGCCCACCGGGACCCGCGACCAGATGACCACAGCAGCTTTTTAAATTGTTTGACTTTTCTTCTTAAAATCTATGCACTGTTTCTCTCTTATTTGTTTCAAGCCTTCTGTGTGGGAGTGTTAATGAAATGTAACATCTGTAAATCCCTCACATTGCTATGGTGGATCCTTGCTCCAATTTGTCCTTTTAAGCTGGTTCTGCATTATGTGTTCTCAGCAATCTCATGAAAGTATCCCAACAATCAAAACAAAGACTTATAATCTCCACTGAAATCTCAAACTAAAAGCCCCCAAACACCTAAAGACTGAGTATCCAAACACATGATACTATGGAATAGTTTTGGTTCAAAGCAATCAGTAACCACGAAGTGTAACAGTTTACTTCTGGTGAGAAAGGGAAAGGAGAAAGAACAGAATGCGGGAGAGAATAAAGGTCTATCTCAGCTTGAACTAATCATATTCAAGTTCAAACTGAAGGCAACATTTCCAAAACTTTAAATGTATATTAAATTTGCATAAACTCAATCAACCCTACTCTTACGCCACGATCTTTCAGTGGACAAAGCTGCTTCCTATTTCAGAAAGAAAAATTACACCGTCAGCAATAAACTCCATCAACTTCACGCCCATCTACCACAAATCTGTTTGTACCTGGACCCTGCAGAAGTGTCTCCCTCCTGTGCGAGGCACGTGCTCCCACTCGGGGCCTGGATCCCACCTCTCCTTCTCCTCTGGGACAGGAGTCCCCTTGCTGGCTCCCATTCCACTGGAAGCCTGCCTCCATCAAAGCAATTATCTGTTTCCCAGTCTATCACCGCACCATTCGAAGGTAAATCCTTGAATCCCTGGTGCTAAGATGAATACTTGCTCAAAAGATGAGCCCTACTAAAATTTATTTTTAAATAACATATCAGTGACTCTGAACAAGGGAACACGCTCCCCTGGCAGGCTGTAAGAGAGCAGATCATAAACATCTCAGGATCATTTTTAGCCTTTAACTTTGTGCCTGCTAAATTTTAGACAACCAACTTGTTTTTTTCCACCTCAATTTGAGCATACCATTTCTTGTTTACTTCATTTTGTCAAGGAAATGGGGGAAGAGATGCTGAAATTGGGAATATTAGCAATCACTAAATTTTTTTTTTTATTTTTTTTTTTGAGAAATGTTCTCATCGTAACAGTTTTTCTCCTCTAGTCATTAGAGGAATGAGGGCAGCTGGTACTTGGGGATTTTTCCATTTAAGTACCTGAGTTTGTTTTCTGACATTTTAATCAAAGACAGCCACCCCCAAATACATTTCTGCTAGATGCAACTGTGCTGTTATTCCGGTGGCTGGTCCAGGTTTTACAGATTACTGACGTAGCCTCCTAGTGAGCCCAGCTGCGTTTAGACTATTATGATACCATAAAAAAAATTACGTGCAATTTTAAGGCCAGTAGTAAATGCCTCAAAATTAGCTGACTGAAACATGTAGCATTTGGACATTTTCATCACCTTCAGTGAAGGCTTCACTCTCCTGAAAAGCCCACCCTGTGCACGATCACGGAACAGAACATGTTCATTTCTCCACTCTCGGTTCTTCCCGTATAAAGGCGTTTCACCCACACCCCACAGCAAGGCTGGCAGCAACGTGTCATCAAAGAGAACATGCTAAGTGCCTCGAACAGGCTATCTGTGATCTTCATCGGGCTTCAAATAGTCACAGTCCCGCCTTATAGATACCTTAAGGAAAACTGGTACAGGTAGACACAGCAGATGAACAAGTATTTGAGAATCCAGAGACAAAAATAAATAGAAACAAATGAATATATTTGCATTTTATGTAAATGTCAATGCATACAGTGTGGGACAAGCTGGCTCTCTGCTCGAGAGTCTACCTTATTTCGAATAAGTCATCACTTGCAGGTGAGTCGGAAAATGCTGACAGATCTCTATGCGATAAAGTAGATCACAGCTGTCTTGGAAACAGCACACGTCTGTGGCGAAACCAACTCACATTCATGCCTGCAAACACAGCTTAGGCCGGAAACCAAGTTGAAGAATGTCCAAAAAAATCTTGAAGAATCCAGATGTTCCTGTAATCATCTGCTGATAAATTTCCCAAGACAAAAGAACTTAAAGATGGGAAATTCCAGGATGTTGAATACCCAGAGATTATCTGCATCCAGACAAACTTTGCACTCGACCACAGAAAGTTACAGGCCTGTGGTTTGCTGATGCGGTCAGATGTCCGGAGTTCTGTGCTGGCACCTTCGTCCCACCACTACCCTTCCAGAAGGGGCAGGGGTGATCACATTTTAAGACATAAATTAGAAAACACTGAAAGTTAGATGTAAAAGATAGGGATCTTGAAAACACATAATCTAAAACAGCTACAGGAACCAGGGAAGTTTAATAATTATTAATAATGAGTAATATCCATCAAAACCTTTCTGTGTTCCTAAGGTTTCATGCTAAGAATGTCCCATTTTCTTAACTTATTCCTCCCTACTTTTTTTTTGATACAAGTTGCATTATTATTCCCACTTTACAAATAAGGAAACTGAGGCTTACAAGTATTAAGAGACCTGCCCAAGGCATATGACTTATAAACAGCAGAGATGGAATGTGAACCCAGTCTTTTCGATTCCCAAGTTCCAGCTCTTAAGCACCAGACCAGAGCCTGAAGCAGCAAAGGCCCAAGGGAGATGTGACCACAGTCTTATGTATTTGTGGGTTTGTAATACAGAAGAGAGAAAAGATTGGTTATATTCTGAAGTAGGAGTTCCCAAAATCCTTTTGTACCAGAGAGTCATCTGTGCGATGTTTTTTTAAAAAAACACACTTTGCAAAGTCCAACCACCAGATTCTGATTCAGTTGATCTGGCATAGAGGACAAGAAACTTTATGTTTTACTATGCTCTGCTGGGTTTGAGAACCACTGCTCTATAGCCCAGAACTAGAATAAATGCAGAAGAATTACTAGGAGGCAGGTTTGGCTTCATATTAAACAAATAGACAAACCGAACGAAACCCCCCCCACACACACACCCCAGCCCCAAGCATCAGAGCTTCCCAAGTGTAGTAGCAGCAACCTCCTAGAGCATCATAATACCACGGAAAGAATCCAATCTCTGGAAACAGAGGTTTGTGGTTCCACTTCTGGTGTGGCCATTATGAGGTGTGTAGCCTCAGTCGAGTTATTTTCTGTCTCTGACTCTCAGTTTTTGCACCTGGAAATGACCGAATACTTACCTCGAAGAATGAGAGACCGTTAGGTGACATTCCACACACCGTGGCTGCCGTGTGGTCGGTGCTCGTGAGCAAACGAAGCCCGCCCACCTGACACGTAACGGCCCAGCCAGGCTTCTGTGGCAGGCCACCAGGCCTCTGGGACTGGACAGTGTTGGCTGCACCCTCAGTGTCCTTTCCCCTATTCCCACCGTCGTCCCACCCCCCCCCCCAAGGTGGCCCTGTGATACAGGTGAACCGGCCTCAAGCCCAAGTTTTAGAAATGAACCCTGACTGGCCTAATCCAATCAGCCTACACCTGGCCGCCTGCCGCAGTGACGGGCAGTAACCAAACCAAGCAGCAAATGGTGCTCCTCTCTCTGCAGGGACTGGCTAGGGAGGGAGGCTGTGGGTCTGTGTCCTAAACTGGGTCAACAGACTAACCCCAAAGACTTCTGCTTGACAGCTGGGGGGAAGGGAACACGTCCTCTTCTAGACTGTGTGTCAGTCTGACACCTGCCACTCAGCAGCCATTTTGCCACCAAGAGGCTTTATCAAACCAAATCTGAAGCCTGAGCTAACTCTGTCGTTTTGAGATGTGTGAACCAATAACTTCTCTTGTTCTTATCACTTAAGCTGGCCTGAGGTTGTCTGTCTATGACCAAGAATGAAAACATTCCAACTTATCCAGAATCCCCTGGATGGGAGTGCTGAGCTATAACCATTTAGATCATGTCTAACTCTATGACTCCATGACCTCTTGGAATATTTACATAATTAATACCTGACTTGAAATTTCTAACACTTAAGACAACTAGTTTTCTCAGCCTGGACACCCTGTGCCCCTTTCTCCTCTTAAGAATCCTGCTCACTTTTTAGGACCCAAATTAAACGCCTCCACTGCCGCGAGGCCTTTTAAGAGAACCAGTTGATCAATCTTCCTCTGCACGCCCACAGCATTTTACTGTTTCTCTCTTTTATCCCTAATTTCACTGTGGATTTTTCTCATGCCCATCTTCCCCCTAAATTTAGGCCGTGAGCACCTTGAGGACATCGTCCCTATACCTAGGCATGATTTGTTCACAGGCAAGCTGTGCAACAAAGCAGCACAAATCCAGCTCATTGTGCATGTCCAGTGCCTAAGAAGGGGCCGGACATGCAGCAGGCTTGCAAGAAACCACCACCGAGTCTTCAAATGCAACACAAGTGGTTGGCTGGATGCACGGGAGGAAAATAACACAGCCAAGGCTTCAGCCTTAGGCTTCCAGGTGTCTTTCTTTGTACCTTGAAGGAGTTAAGAAGAAATAGATTCTCCATCTTGCACCACTGATTTTCAATTACAATCAGTTTTTTTCCCCCCCTCCCAGAGCCTTACAGGCCAATTTAGATATGGGAGGGGGTTTATGCGGCTGGAGGTGGTTTATAGTCTTTTCTAACCTTATTGAACAGACTCAAAGCTTAACATCCAAGTAACACTTTCAAAAATAAAGGTAAAAATCTCAAGTCCTATATATACCCTGCCTTAAGGTATAAAAACTCAATTTTTAAAAATAGTATGCACACCAAATAAAAAAACATCTATTCCATGACCTCTTCCATAATACCTGCCAACTCTCAATTCTCACATCATCCTATGGTATCTGAGGTGGTTGGAAGGTGTTTCTCTTATATTTGTTACATCTAGCTTTTTCTTTTTTTTCTTTTTAAATGAGAAAAGTGGTGAGAGAGAACTCTCCTCCAGTCCTGTTTTTATTTGGTCACACAGCGAAGCAGACCTTGAATGAAATTTCTGGATCCGGCACGATTTCCAATGGCTGTAATTAGAAAGGAACTACGCAGTGTGAACCAGGACCGGTCTTGTTATTCACATTCCAAGACTCGATCCACACTGTCAGGAACGAAGATGTTTCCTGTGACTCAAATTCCTCATTGACACAAACCATCTTGGTCTGGAGGAGGGGCCACGCGGTAAGTAACAGAAGCAGGGAGGCAGACTGTCCCCCACCTTGATTTTCAGTCCAGTGGGATTCGTGTTGGACTCCTGACCTCCAGAACTATAAGGCAATAAATTTATAGTTTTAAAGGCCATTGCGTTTGTGGTAACTTGTCATGACAGCCACAGAAAACCAGTGAACTGACTTTTCCATCCAGGTTACTGCTAACTCTATCTCCAGCAGTCCCTTTGCAAACAACAACACTATTCAAAACAAATTGTTACGTTTATCCAATATGAAGCATAATAAGTCATGATCATATGGTGAAGTTAGAAAGAAGAAAATTTTAAAATTCAAAGACCCAAAGAAGAGAAAAATTCAGTTAACTACTCAGGTATTGTGGGGAGCGGTCTAGGCCTCCTAGTGTATCCGCCCAGGACATGCATAGTCAGGCCCTCCACCTATCCCTGTGGGACACGCTTGTGGGACACACCTATCCGGGGCTATAAAAGCAGCTTGCATTTCCTGTTCGGGGTCTCTCGCCATGTAACTGTTGTAGATGCCTCATTAAACTACTGCTGGAAGAACTCCAACTGGTCGTGTCGTACTTGCTGGCAACTGCGGCGCGACAAGTGGTGCCGAAACCCGGGAACTCTTGCACCAGGCGGAGACGACCTCATTAGAGGTGAGTTCAGAACCACAGTAGTTGAGGTAGGGTCGGACCCCCCCCCCCCGAGAGTGCTTTGATATGGGGAATTCCCCGAGCGCCCAGCTGCTCCGTGCTCTACAGGAGCTTTTGGCTGCACGAGAGTTGAAAATCCCCGAGCGTGTCTTACGGCATTTTATGCAGGAAGTAGATCGTGTGGCACCATGGTTTCTCCACTCGGGCTCTTTCACCGTTCCGAGCTGGGATAAATTAGAGAAGGACCTTCGCTGTGCCCATGCTACTGGGCTCCTTCGAGAGTGCGTCCTTCCTATTTGGGCATTGGTGCGCACCTGCCTAGAGGACTCTCCTTGTAGTATTCAAGTGCAGCAGGGGCAGCAGGCTCTGAGTGACTATCAAGATAGCATGTCAGAAAGGGATAAGGGTGGTCCGGACCGGCCGGGGCGTTCGAGAACCCGGTCGGAAGAAAAGCGGGGAGCCGCCCGCAAGGGAGGGCGCTCAGGAAGGCGACGGGGACGCCCGTTGCCCGGCCCGTTATCTAGGGAGGACGTGGCTTGTAAAATGGCCGCCCTCCGTCTGTCTTCTTCTTCTTCTTCTTCCTCTTCTTTGTCCCGCTCTTCTTCCTCGTCTCGCGAGAGGGAGGCGGAGCTTTCTCCGGCCGATAAGGCGGACTTGGAGGAGGCGGTGACGGCGTATGAGGCGGAGCGTTATCGCCCGTCTCCGTATGCCTCCGCCCCTCCCCCACCAGTTGATGGCGGGGGAGGTACATCTTTCATGTCCGACCGGGTTCGGAGAAAAGTCAGCCAGTGCTTTCCTATACTTCCCGGGCCTTTCAACAATTTTGCCGCCGTCTCGGCGTTACCCATCGCACTGGCTTGCCCTATAACCCCCAGGCCCAGGGCATTGTAGAACGCGCCCATGGCACAATCAAAGTCTACTTACAAAAACAAAAGGGGGAGGCTGGGGCTTTGGGCGGTGGCAGGTCTCCCAAATCTGCCCTATCTCTTACTCTATATACTTTAAATTTTTTGCTGCTGGATGACCGTGGTCGCTCGGCGGCAGATCGCCATGTGGATCCTGGCCCCCCCCTTTCCGAGCGGGTGATGTGGAAAGATGTGCTTTGTAATCAATGGAAAGGACCGGATCTGATTCTCAGCAGATCCAGGGGAGCTGTTTGTGTTTTTCCACAGGACGCCCCGGACCCTATCTGGGTTCCGACACGCCTCACGCGACGCCTCAGTCATCCTGCTGCTTCCTCGCCGGCTCCTGACGACGATGCTGTTGTGGCGGATTCTGCTTTCCCTGACCATGACCCTCCTCGCCCTGGGAGTGCTGTCCAGGGCGAAACGTCGTTGGGCCATCCTGCCTGTATTCCCGAGACCCCTGCCGGTGTCTCATGATTCGCAGATATTCCCCCGGTTCTTTACTACCAATGCTTCCCTAGGACTTCCCTACCTCCCGTGGTCCAACGAGTCTGGAGCGGTTCCCAGCAATGAATCCTATATCCTTGCTGGGTCCTTGTGCTTTACTACCATTATCCCGACTAACGGCAACCTGTCCTGTATACTTCTTGCCAACCAGACGGGTGCTTGGGTGGACCGGCCGCGTCCCCGCAACGGGACCTTTGCTAATGGGACTTTTGTGACAGGGATGTGGCCTGCGTTACACAAAACTGTGAACATTTGAGACCGCTGCTTCAGGCGCTCAGTTTTCCAACGTGACCTTCGGTCCCACGCCTGTTTGTCTCTGGCCTCCATTCATCTGGATTGTGGCCCGCCTGGAAAACCATACGGCCACCCTTAACTGCTCAACCGTAAACTGCACGTATACACGTTGCTGGAATGCCTCAGAACACAGGATGGCCGTGGTTGCACGCATGCCCCGGTACGTCCCCTGGCCGGTTGACGCACCGGATTCGTTGGTTCTCTTTCGACATCGTAGGGACTTTGGCGTGACAGCTCTTGTCTTTGCTATTGCAGCGGCCTCCGCTGCGGCCCTTACCGCCGCTTCGATCACGGCGGCGGGCGCCGTACAAACGGCACAGGTCCTAAATAACCTGTCAGCAACGGTAGCAACTGCCTTGGACACACAAAGCTCTATCAACTCACACCTGGCGGGAGGGATTATGCTCCTAAATCAACGTGTGGACTTGGTTCAAGAACAGGTGGACAGTTTGGTTCAGCTCGCCCAGCTTGGTTGCGAGCGACGACTGCCGGGATTGTGTATTACTTCGATCCATATTCTAACCTTTCCCAGGCGGCCAATCTCTCTAAAGAGCTTTCTCGGCTGTTACAGGGCTCTTGGTCTGCCAATTTCTCCAAGCTAGCCACTCAGTTACAACTAGAAATCACCCATATTAATTCTACCCGGTTAGATCCTATGCTTACTGATGGCCTCCTCCCCACCTTTTTGTCGCTTCTACACGGGGTTTGGGAATGGGCAGGTCTTGGATCCCTGGGCCTGCTGGGATGTCTTGCTTTTGGCCTTGTGTTCTGGATGCTCATGCGTGTCCGTTGGCAGCAACAAAGGGATCGAGTGGTCATGGCTCAAGCCTTTGCTGCCCTTCATGAGGGCTCTCCTCCTGGAGTGTGGATAAGCATGTTACATACGGACGGCAACTACCGCTTTTCCCCTTGACAGCATGGCGTGGCCCTTGCACCCCGAGGGCTTGTCCCCATTGCACCGGGAAGGGCGCGCGACCCCTGTTTTGTGGTCAGCCCTTGCACCTTCATGAGCTCTCGCTCATTGCACTGAAGAGTGGTGACCATACGCCCCTTGGTGAACTGTGACCCTAGATCCGGACTGGGGCTTCTGTTCACCATGAGGCAAAAACAAAAGGGGGAGCTGTGGGGAGCGGTCTAGGCCTCCTAGTGTATCCGCCCAGGACATGCATAGTCAGGCCCTCCACCTATCCCTGTGGGACACGCTTGTGGGACACACCTATCCGGGGCTATAAAAGCAGCTTGCATTTCCTGTTCGGGGTCTCTCGCCATGTAACTGTTGTAGATGCCTCATTAAACTACTGCTGGAAGAACTCCAACTGGTCGTGTCGTACTTGCTGGCAACTGCGGCGCGACAAGGTATGTTTCAAAGTTTCCTCTTATAGTCACTCAACGGACTTGAATAAGGAGATGCTTGAACTGACTTTTCTATATGTGGATAAAATGCATTTAATCATTAATTAGACACAAAATTTACAGAGCCCCTTCCATGTGCCACTGTCACGGGGCCTGAGGATTTCCTACGTCCAAGACGCTCACCATCTATGTAAGTGAGGGCAAGTGTGGAAATAGATCCTTCACGTCTTAGTTCCTCGGTGCTAAAACAGGAAATCCCAACAGCCACAGCTTCGCAGTTATGTCCTTATAGGCAGATCCACAGACAGAGAGCTTAACCATGTGCGTCTGTTGTCTGTTGCTGCTTAATGCATTAACAGCTTAAAACAACAAACATTATTTCACACCATTTTGAGGGTCAGGAATCTGGGAATGTCTTTGCCGGATGGTTCTGGCTCAGTGTGGCTCAGGAGGTTGCAGACAAACTGTGAGCAGGGGCCACAGTCAACCCAAAGACGGACCAAGGCTGGAGGACCTAAGCTCACTCACGTGGTCCTTAGCAGACCTCGGTCATTCACAGCGGGGCTGCCAGAGGCTGCGGTTCCTGGGTTTGAGGGCTTCCCCATAGGGCTGCTCCAAGGGGTAGGTGGCTTCCCCACAATGAGTGACCCAAGACAGAGAAACCGAAACAGAAATCCATGATTGTTATAATGTAATCTCAGAAGCGACCCGCCATCATTTCTGTTGTATCCTGATGATCACAATGACCCACTGTGGTACATCAGAGGAGACAGTCACCCAAGGGCCACAGGGGGCCATGCTGGAGTCTCACTACCTCACTGTGTTCCTCCAAAACATCTCAACGAGGGAAGCCATGTAGTGTAATAAGCGAGGTCCTAAAATAGTGGTGACTCCTGGTGAGAGTAGAGCTGTTCCTCCTGCACTTAACACTTATTATCACGTGCCAGACGCTTTTTGAAGCATCATACTCTTATTAACTCATTTACCTCTCAGTACAACCCTCTTAAGTAGAATTGTCACCATTGTGCCATCGCTGAGAAGACCAAAGCAAAGAGAGGTTCATCCACTTGCCCGAGGCTTCGTCAATAGTTAGAGGTAGTCAGGATTTGAACCTAGGACGTTTAGCATCTAAATCCACCTTCTAAGCCACTGTGCTCTACTAGCTCTATTAACACAGAGTATGGAAATAATGCAAGTAGATAAACTACAAAATTATTAGCAATACTGAAATTTAGAAGAAGAACCACATTTACAATTTTGGTTCAAAACCAGATAGTATGGTTCCACTTACATGAGGGACCTAGAATGGTCAAATTCATGAAGACAGAAAGTAGAATGATGGTCCACAGGGGCTGGGGGAGGGAGAGTGAGACGTTATTATTTAATGGGTACAGAATTTCAGTGGGGAAGTTGAAAAATTTGTGGAGAGGGATAGTGGATAGTGGTGATGGTTGTACAACAGTGTCAATGTACTTCATGGCATAGAACCATACACTTAAAAATGACTGAAATGGGCCGGGCGCGGTGGCTCACGCCTGTAATCCTAGCACTCTGGGAGGCCGAGGCGGGTGGATTGCTCAAGGTCAGGAGTTCGAGACCAGCCTGAGCGAGACCCCGTCTCTACTAAAAATAGAAAGACATTATATGGACAACTAAAAATCTATATAGAAAAAATTAGCCGGGCATAGTGGCGCATGCCTGTAGTCCCAGCTACTTGGGAGGCTGAGGCAGTAGGATCGCTTAAGCCGAGGAGTCTGAGGTTGCTGTGAGCTAAGCTGACGCCACGGCACTCACTCTAGCCTGGGCAACAAAGTGAGACTCTGTCTCAACAAAAAAAAAAAAAAAAAAAAAATGACTGAAATGGCCAATTTTACTTTACATATATTTTACCATAAAAAAGACACTGAACTACAGTATCTGATAGTCCATCCAGAGGCTCACTCAATATGAAAAATGCCAGGCAATCACTTTAGATGCTTAGCGAATAGTTTAGTTCTAAGGCATGGAAAGGAATCCAAAAGGACTTACTTTTCCTGGTTGGTCCATCATTTTTCTCTCAGCTTCTTTTGGCTGCACTTTTCTTTACACAAAAATAAAATATCAGAAGAGTTTTCTTTACTCTCACCTCTCCCAAGTCACATAAGTAGCAATTTTAAAGTGGAAATTGTCGTCTGTTCCTATACTCAGGGAAAATCTGCCCATGCTGGACACTTCATAGCATGTATTAATACTATTAGAGCCACTCTGTGATTATCACTAGTTACACCCATCCCCAGATGTGTCCTGTGTGTCATCAAGAGTCAGACACTGACCCAACAAAACGAAAGCAAAGAAGTCGACTGGGAGGGAGCTGGGACTTTTGGCCCCCTGGCAGTTGGGGTTTCTTATTAAGCTACTGTGGATGTGCCGGCTGGTTGGAGAAGGTACAGCAAGTTATTCTCTCTGGAGATCAGCCCTTCAGATTTATGTTCTTTCCTGGTCCTCATCCTCTGGACTAGGCATTTTCTCTTGGTGCATCTTAGAAGCAGGGGCTCCAAGCTGCTTCCTCACCACCACGGTCACCTCTCACATTTGGGGGCAGAGTTACACTTCCATGAGGCACGTCTGGCCTCATTTCAGAAATGGGGAAGAGTCTGGTCATAAAATGAAATTGTATGACCTTAGTACAGAACATACGTTTAACTCATCAGTCACTTCCCCTTGTTGATCATTCACAGGCAGATCATAATACTAGGTGGTACAGAGCGAGTCTGAGAAGGTAAGAGATGAAGAAACTTTTAAAAGATGCTGTAAAAAGGCCACTGGGAAAAAGCAACCTTCGAAAAATTCACAACTAACGGATGTGGAGCACAGTGTCTGGGGGTCGGGCACACTTGTAGCTCTGGCTTGGCAACAAAAAGGCAATATTTGTAAACAAAATGTTTTCCCCCCCATAGTCTGACATTTAAAAAATTAAAAAATGGCATTTTTAAAAAATATGAATAAATAAAACAAAATACACTATTTACTTAGAGGTTTCTTGTGCCCACTGAACAAACTGTCATCTTTATTAATGCCACATATCCGACGTGGCTTCATAAACCTCGGGACACCTGAGAAGCAGCACCATGATGTACAGAGTTCACTGGAACGAAGGAGAAACAATGAATCTACTGTGAACTTGTTTGTTGCGTGTATGACAAGTGTTTAATATGCGCCTGTCTACACATCTGCAAAACAGAGAGAACAGTAGCAAACCCATGAGGTCGCTGTGAGGACCGAGTAGGCAACTTACGCCAATATGTTTAGTGAATCTTTACAGGTTTGGGGCTCAGTGATATTTTGAGATATAAATTTGTATTCTTCTCTTTGCATCGCCTCTTTCTTTTTCTCCATGGAGCAAACTCTGCTCATCGCCGCAGGGAAGGCACGTGGTCGTGTAGACAGCAGAAACTGCCTGCGAAATACGGGATGAGATAGAGGGTCGGTGCGGAGACCAGCGAAGCCTGGAGGTTTAAGGGAGCAGGAGCCTGGACCCAGTTCTCAGAAGCACGGCCATCCCGGAGGCACAACGTCCCCAGGAGGAGGATCTGGATGGACAGAGGCACACCCAATTCCTGAGTCCTGCGTGTGGCAAGGAGGCACCAGAGAGCCACCAGTCCTGCCGAGATGGGTGGCTAAGAGACTGTGTCCCCAACAGCCTGGTCCTGGGGATGATCCCAGAACCCCAAGAGGGGAGGTTAAGTTTTCCATCACCTCAGTGGAAAGAGGGATCAAAGTCGCAAATTGGGCAGCTATTATGGAAAAAAATTTGGAATGTTATTTCTTCAATGTTGGAGTTTTGGGACTGAGTTTTATATCCGTTACAATGTCTAAATTCCCAACACCTAATATCCTTCTGGCAGTTAACAATGCTCAAAGCAACGAATGTTTCTTGTTTTACTTTATAAATATATACACATAGGCCATTCTCTCTGACTGAAAGAGCACACAGACTGCGCTGCTCTAATGAAGTTGGGCATTGGCAGGGCATAGATTTTGCAATGGTTTTCTACGTGCTGCCAGGCACACAGGGGATGCTAAATAGAAAGCTGTTGGCTGACGGGTGACAAACTGTCCAGAGCAGCTCATAACTTCCCCAGACCCTGCGATCAACGGCACACACCTGCCGACCGGTTGGCTGGGATTAGGGGTATCGCGTGTTGGGATGAATAGATCTTTTTTCCACGCAATGCTAATGCGTTTACATAGAACAGAATTCATGGCAAGGGTGTTACTCTAAACACTATGATCTAACCACTTGAAAATGGAACAAATAGATGCACTCATTTAGGCCAAGGCCTTATCTGATCTAGTTACCTAACGCATTCCCAGAGGCGAGAAGAGCGCTAGGCACCTAGTTAGAATTCAATAACTGTCTAACAAATGTCAACTGACAGAAGACTCAAGACCTCCACCTCCGTATATGAGATACAAAGTAGCGGTGACTGTAACAAATACGGCCAAGCCTAGTATGTAAGAGCCCAAGACAAATCAAGCACAGCACGAAGAACGAGGGCTGGCCAGCTTTCCAGTGTCCCTTTCCCAACTAGGGACACCTCCGGTGACACAGAGAGCTCCAAGCAGGGAGGAGAGGGACCTGTCTATCAGCCCCAGTTGTGCGCTTCCTCCAGCCCCATGCTACTCTTCGGCAAGATGCGTCCGTGCTTTGTATGAAGGAGCCTACACCAGATTCTGAAGCCCTAGCGGCATGAACGGGTGTGAACTGGCACTGAGACGACATTAGCTGGCGCAGACACCAGGTGTCTGTCTCTGGGGAGGCACACGTGGAGCATTTCCCACAGGTGTCTCCCAGCCTGCTCTGGCTCTTACGGTTTCTGGGCTCAGTTCAGGGCACGGATTTTACGCAATGAAATGACACACTGACCCTACCACATGGGACACTTAATGAATTTATTTAATGATGCCAAACATGAGGAGCCCCTCTAGGTGGAGATGGGAAAGGCACAGAAGGAGAAAGACTGACCTGTTAAAACGCATCTCACACAACTGAATCCCCTGGGTGCTAATCGAAGACGATGGGATGTTGCTGGGGGCTGGGGGGGGGGGCGATCCCTGGAGAACCAACGTCGTTGCGCAATCGGAAGGGGCAGCATCTTCTGCTCTTAGCGTGCTCGGTGCCGTGAGACACAGAAGACACCCTCTCTCTTCCAGAAGCCTCTGATAGATATCAGCAACGACAATGCACATTTCTGGCTAATCATGCACTCTCACCTCCCCTGGTATCATTCCACCGTAGCTCTGAATCAGCGGTGGCAGGGATGACTTCTGAGAACCACCAAGATGTGGGCTGGGGCAGGGTTGGCGGGGGCGGGAGGCAGCGCTATGCACAAAGGACTTTCTCCAGGTCACTCAGCTATGCAAACGAGCAGGCGCCACGGCCTCCAGTCATGACCCCCAGCCCTTCCCCAGAACCTCAGCGCCTCCGACAGAACCAGGGGGAGAAGACACAACCCAAGGCAGCTGAGAGTAGTGCAGAACCAAGGAGGAAGTAAGTACAAAGGAAAGGGATAAGGATGGAGGCCTTGCAAATCATGGGGTGACCCCAACTGCTGGGAGAGGGACCAGCCACTAACCAGGGTACCTTCAAGCCCTAAACTGCACTGAAAAGGTAACAGCTCCCTCTGGCAGGTACTCAGACGAGAGGTCATGCATAGGCACTGTTCTGGCGATGCCCAGACAGACAAACCTCTCTGTGATCCCATCTGAAAGGTCTGACAATAACATCGTCTGCAGACGAGGAAACTCAGAGCGTGGCATTCCTCCAGGGCAAACGTTGTGCTGGACCCAGGCCAGGGCTGCCAACACCTGTGAGCAAGTCAATTCCAAAATGTGCACCCCCAGATTGGCTCCTCCAGGGCTTGGCCCACAGCGGTTCACCAAGAGCAGTGAAGATCAGGAGGTATCTTCCTGCCGACAGCCCCCACCCAGGGGACGTCCCACGCGTCGCTAACCCACCGCTGAGCAGGGCACGGAGATCATTAACTATAACCCTGGGTAAAAAGTACAATGAAACCTCGTTTTTGAGCTCTCAGAGTTTTGGAACCTGATAGCTACACTACAGAGACATGATTCTGTTGAATAAATAATTCTAAGCCAGTGACCTCATGAGGGACTCATGTCTGGAATACAGTTTGATGACTTCGGCTTCTATTACAAATCTGCTTCATTTTATTTACTAGCCGGTATTTCTATGAAGGGACCACGTGACAACCACAATGACATACCACTTCCTACCTATTAGGACGGCTACTACAGAAAAATAAAATATAAATAACTATAGGCTAACTAAAGCAAAAGAGAGATAAAAAGGTTAATGAAACCAAGATACCATATTCATATTTCAAAATCCAACATTAATTGTTGAATAAATAGTATAAGATACTAATCTTTTAGGCTCACCCAAATCCCTTCCAGGAAAACAATCAATAAATGAGAAAGAACGCTGAACTTAAGGTTATAAGATCTGGTTTAAGTCCAGCTCAACGACTTATTTTACCTCCTTCTTCACTTAGCAAGCATTTACTGACTACCTGCTAGGCACAAGGCAATGCGCCGGCCAGTTCACTTAATGCTTTGAATGCTGGTTCCTCTGCTATAAAATGGGGATAATGTATCTACCTCCCAGGATTGTCATGAATGCCAAATTAGATAAGCTGTGACCGCTCTTGACTCCTGGTTGACACGCAATAATAGCTGACTGAAGACAGTGTCTCTTGCCTAATTCCTCAGAATAAAAATCCCTGATGATAAGATACATAAATCACGGTGCTTGTGTTTTCAATGAAGGCATTGTAACTGCCGGGCTGTAGGCAAATACACACAGACACCTACCTGCTTCCCTGTGCCCCACCCGCTTTCTTACCCGCCAGCCAGCCAGAGGATGACACACGGCAGGACACTGAGAGACATCTGTTTTTTCTATTCTTCCCAGAAGAGATGGGAAGAGAGAAGAGAAAGGAGGAGGAGAGATGAAAGAAGGGGAAAAGGAAGATGGAAGAAAAGAAAACAGGATGTGAAGACAGAGATGGGATGTTACTTGTTCCCCTTCTCTCCCAGGGAGGTAGAAGGGGCTACGGTCTGTAGGAGGCGCCACCTCCCATTTCTCTCTAGGAAAGCCCCATAGCATCAAGCAGGCCCCCAAACCAAAGATGACAGGGAACTTGTCCAGACCCTAAAAAGTCCCTTTGGACCACAAAGGACTCCTCCCTGCTTCCTCCACCACCTGACACCACCATACACACGTGCAAATGATAAACTTTTATTTTGCAATATGGCCAAGACAGTTATTAAGGAGTTTCCTTTCTAGGGTATTCACTAAGCAAGATAATAGAGAACTCAAATAGCAGGCCTACAAGCCTTACGCTGAGTTCATCTTGTCTAGTAAACTGCAGGATTCTCGAAGGCAGAGAACATACGTAAGAGGCCTTAGTATCACTGAGTATTTGTTAAATCTGTATCTTGACTTATACAGTGTTGGGAAATAAACAGATCCCATTTCCATATTCCACACAGACTGAATGTCTAGGTAACTTGGACACTGTTTTATTGCATCTGAGTAAGATTTTATTTAAAGTCTTGTGGTGATAAGAAAAAGCCCACCAATAAATGTATTTATACCACTTCACTCAAGTCTCATGAAATAGGGCCAGTGCCCTGCACCTCTGACAAAAGAGAAGAGCAAGATTAATGCAAATGATACTCCTAAGGTCACCAGACAGAACCACATCTAGGATCATATCAGGCCAGTTCCACATACTGTCTTTCACCTACTCACCTGAACATCACTGTAATTTGTGTGAATTAAATGACATCTTAGAAAGTGTTGCTTCTGACTAGTGAGGAAGTTTTAGTTCAATAGAAGATGAACTGCTCCAAGGAGAAAAATATACACCAGGCAAGTCCAAACATGTCTGCCTACCTGTGGTTCCCATAAACATCTCCTCCTCTTGCCAACCTTCACCATTTTAGGGTGTAGATGTTTTGTAAGTTTCTCGTTGCTCTAGGAGGTACTAGGGAAGAGACAGCGTCTGGCTTCACTCTAGAAACCAAAGGGTATGAGGAAATCATGTTTTGGACATGGGGAGATTTTGCATGAGCTGCCCTTGCCAAAATCTAAGCAGCATGCCTGCTCCCTATCATGGGATCTCTGGCTTTGCAAGCTGTGGTTTGAAGATGGAAACAATAATAATCCCACACAGCAATGACTAACATTTTATGGGGAAGACTGAAAATATTTTAAATGTTTTTCGTGATCCTCTTTTTGAACTACAAATGATAGTCAAACAGAGGTCACCTCCCTGACTGATAATCTTCAGAATTGCAGACTCTCTAATAAATAACACTCACAGATGGTTCCTTTCTTTGCGTATCAACACTCTCCCTCTTGAGAGCCGGCAGCTACTCAGAACAGAGCACTAAACTGGCCAGAAGGAGATCTGGGATCCTCTGGATCTCTCTTTCCTCACTTCACTTCAGAGTAAGAGATTTGGACAGAACCCCAGGTAGCCCTTTTCCAGCTCTGGTTCTGGGTGACCCGGTGAGATCACAGGCACTCTGTAGACCCCCTACATCCAACACCCCGACTGCGGAGTCCCTATCCTCTTCAGGATTGTATTTGCTAGCACCAAACTCAAAATCTTTGAGACAGCACCAAATTCATCGTAGGGACAAGCAGCAAGGTGAGCCCACCTCGGGGAGACCATGCCAGGTGTGAGGACAGACTCCAGTCTGAAGGGCAAGATGACTGTGTCCTTGCAAAATAGCGCCCCCCCCCCAATCTGGTACCCCACTGCAGGGCTCCCAGAGAGGCGTCTCAGTTTACCACTGCAGAATATAAGTGTGTTCTACACTCATCAAAGAGAATGGATGTGTGAAGGGCAAGGGAGAGAAGAGGAAGATTGTAGGTAGGAAGATGGCGGGCAGGGCTTAGGAAGAGAGATGCTGGAAGAGGTAGAGGGAAAGATGGAAAAGGGGGCAACGCAATACCAAGTGCAGATGTGCAGACACACAGAGAACTGAACCCAGAACCAGAAAGGTGAAAAATTCTACGTGCTATGGGCTCTAATTCACACTTCATTAGGCTCTGGGGAAACCCAACAGAAAGTTCTCATCTACTTCTCAAAGCCCTAATGGGCGCATCAGGAGCATCTACGCTACCACAGTGCCATCTAGTGGAGTGGTGGGACTTACCGTGACCTGACCAGGCTAGGACCGATTCCACATTGCTATACCTGGCAATAAGTACAGGTGACGGAGCGTATTATTAAGGAATATGTACAAGTGCAGTTCATAGATTTTTACATCCTACGGGTTATCTCCTCTCAGACCAAGGAGAATTGCCCTTTAAGACACATACCTTTTTAGCAATATGAAACTGCCCTCCCCATTTTTCCAATGTCATCTATTCTGAGCATCTTTCAAGTATACAGATAGAGCGATGTCATGAAACATGAAGTTTATTATATATGTAATGCAAACATCTCACCTATCTAGTCATTAAATACTAATACAGTTTGTTGCTTTTCTTTCTCCACAGTTTTCCCATGAAATTTCCTTAAGGACAGGTATAATAGTGTAAATCTCAGTGATTTACTGCGCAGCTGACTTCACTAGGGATATTAGGGACCCAGTATACGGGGCTGTGATGGTGTTATTGTGCTACAGTGTAACAGTTACAGCAACTCAGGCCTGCGTTCTGGGAAGCAACCTAGGTGGGAACAAAAGCACGTGCTCTGGCTTAGACCTGTCTCATTCCTGTCTGTAAAACGGCCATGCTCACGCTGACGTCACAGGACTGTTGTGACGATGGCGTGCAAACAGGTGTGCACAAGGACCAGCGCGGTGCTGACTTTTAGAAGGTATTAAGTGTATGTAATTAATATTTTTCCGCTGTCCAGCCACCAGATAAATAACAATTCCCATTTTCCGTCAAGCTACTCTAAGACTCCTCAATCCGATTTGCTTAATAAAAAAATGTAAAAATGAGAGAGAATAGAAGCCTTCAGAGATTCTGATTACCCACCCCCCAACCGGAGAGTCAAGCGATTCATAAACACTGGGGTGAGGATGGAAGTCTGCCAGCCGTCGTACCTGGGAGAGTTCACAACGCTCTTGACTGTAATTCATGAGTGCTGTAATCCTGTGGGCTAAAGGGCCATAAAAGTTGTTCTGCTTTTTCTTATACTTCAAAGGAAGCAATTTAATGGCCATGAATTACAGTCTCCTGATTACACTGTAACTATGAAACACAACTGTTCTGCTATGATTTCCAGCCTGGCTCCTGCGCCAAAGGAACTTCAAGGAAAGAATTTAAACAAAATAACCTTTCCAGGCTTTCGTCCAGCTTCCTCATGCAGGAGACACTACCCTTGGGAGCCCAGAGAACAGACATGCACAAAAGGGTTATGCAGGGGTGAGGCCTGAAAGAGGGTGGTCTAGAGAGTTGAGTTGGGGCAACCCATGAAACAGAGAGCGAGTGAATTTTGTTCCCTGGGGAGACCCATGTGCAACAGACGCTACAAGAGAGAAAAGAACAGGGGAAAAGTTAAAAATTTTAAGGGGCAAAAGTTACATTAAAATGTTAATTAAAAGAAAGACTTCACAAATGTGGGCTGTTCCTATCATATTGCTTTTTTTCCCCGACTATTAGAGGGTACAAATGTTTTAGTTACATGGATTGTTTCTGTACTGCTAGTCAAATTTATCAGTGTACCCATCACCCAGATAACGTACATTGTACCCGTTAGGTATGACTTCACCATCCGCTCCTCCCACCTCCTACCTGCACAATTTCCATTGAGTTTTACTTGCATCTGTGCACATTGAGTGCTGATTGGTTAGTTCCAATTTAATAGTGAGTACATGTGGTGTTTGTTTTTCCATTCTTTAGATATTTCACTTAGGAGAATGGTCTCCAGTTCCATCCACATTGTTGCAAGATGTATTAATTCATTTTTATGGCTGTGCAGTACTCCATGTTATACACATATCACATTTTCTTAATCCACTCATGAATTGATGGGCACTGGGGTTGATTTCAGATCTTTGCGATTGTGAATTGTGCTATAATAAACATTATAGTACAGATGTCTTTTTGATAAAAAGGACTTTTTTTTCCTTTGAGTAAATACCCAGTAGTGGGAATGCTGGACCAAATGATAGGTCTACTTTTAGTTCTTTGAGGAATCTCCGTACCTCTAGCCAGAGAGAGCAAGCCTAAAATATTCCCATTGCCCTAAGACTCCACAGGTAAGTATAAATCTTTCCCACAGTAGCAAAGCAAATGTTCACAGCTGGGAGGCAATCCTACATGTGGAGCCAACACTACAGCTGGAACTGGACTTGAGTTTCAATCCTGGTTTCTCAACTAACCAGCTCTGTGACCTTGGGCCATTTCCCTGAACATGGGTTTGCTCTTGTAAAACGGGGTTAGTCACCTACCTCTAGCAAGGGTTGCCATGAAGCTAAAATGAGATGATGTGAGGACAAGTAAATTGAAACTGCATTTCTGTGTGTCCAGTCCCTGTCTCTGCTGGACTCAAACAAGACCTGGACAACAGGTTCAGTTTTCTGCAACTATTAATAATAAATACGCCTATAGTTTAAGGATGTCAACAAGCACCCTCCAACTGATACAACAAAAGTAAAGCACAGAATCCTCTCACCAAAGGAGAAATCTACGAAAACTGCAAAGGGGATAAAGAAAGGAAGAGTAGAGGATGCCAAGTCCTTCAAGCTCCCAGTCAGTCATCGTTCACTATCATTCCCAGATGTCTTCCCTGAATCAAGGGTCTCTGTCAGAACCCCACACGCATGCAGTTTTGGTTAGACATCAGAGCCCACATCTCCTGCTATTTAAAGATGTTTATCACCAGTCTGTCTCCGCAGAGAGCTGGCCTCCATGCAAAATATGGACATTGAGAACCTAATTGTTCCCAAGCTCTGTGAATAGATTTTGTGTACTCGAGACAGCTAGATATTTAAAGGCTGAGAGAAAGGAGAAAACGGGGATTCTTAACTGTACATTTGGGAATCGATTCTACTACATTCTTTTAAGACTGGCTTAAGAATCCAAGTTTGTGTTTTTGATGTCTGTGTTAAAAGCACAAATGTGCCCTGATTGCTAAAAGAAATCTAAATTGTTTGCAATGATCCCCCACAAAGTAGATTTGAAAGTTACTGGAGTAACAATATACTTCGCAGGAAAAGCAAGCCTTGCCATTCTACCTCGTAACCAATGAGTGAGAATGTATGTGTGTGTGTATGTATGCGCACACATGTGTGTTGGGGGAGGGGGCAGGGCAGGGGAGGTAACACTGTGGCAAGGAAAGGCATAGGACTGTCCAGGCTGGACCCTCCTGCAGACCTCTCCCTACCAAAGGACAAACAGAACCCACTCCCCATTTCCCAGATGGGACTCCAGGGTGACAATGCCAAAGCCTTTCCTCACATCTGTTCCCCACCTTTCTAGAAAATGTGCGGGAAAACTGGCAAGTGATAAGCAACTCATGTGTAGCTCCGACTTACTCTCAAGACATCTTGAACCTCTAAAACATAAAAAACAATCAGCACTATGAAGTCTAAGAACACACCCAGCCAGAGCTTGAGAAAAGGGGTAGGGGGAGCGGGATTACTCTCTCCTGATCTCCCTGCCCTTCTTTCTTCCTATCACATTTAACTACTGAGCTACCGCCAAGCAGGGCTTCCCCACCTGGGCCAGAATGAGGCTTAGGCCCAAAGCTGGGGACTGAAAAATGCCCAACATCCTAAAGAGACTGTTGGAGACACTGTGACAACTGGTGCCTGGCATCCTCCTCCAGGGCTTCCCAGGCAGGACTCTGCTAGGATTTCCCCAGGATCACAATGCTCCTTCCCAATCTGTAGAAGGCACGAATTAGAAGGGAGTGAGTTTGTCCCTGGCCTTGTGGGAGGCTAGTGCTCAAGATGAAAAGTGGGCCAGGCATGGTGGCTCACACCTGTAATGCCCAGAACTTTGGGAGGCCAAGGCGGGAGGTTTACTTGAGGCCAGGAGTTTGAGACCAGCCTGGGAAACAGAGCAAGATCCTGTCTCTACATAAAATAGAAAAATTAGCCAGGCACAGTGGCGTGTAGTCCTCCTACCTACTCAGGAGGCTGAGGACGATCACTTGAGCCCGGGAGGTGGACATCACAGTGAGCCGTGATTGCACCCGTGCACCCCAGCATGAGTGAAAGAGTGAGACCCTGCCTCTAAAAAAAAAAAAAAGAAAGAAAAGAAAAGAAAGGAAGAAGAAGAAGAAGGAAAAAAAAAAAAAAAAGTGATCTCATGGAAAATTGGCTGGGGTGCCTTCCCTTCCCAGAAGGGAAAGATCTAGGGTGCCTATCACAAGGGGAGTCTGATGTCACCTCCCTGGTTAGTCATCTACTTGGGTTGCAAACTTTCCATCTCACCTCTGTCTGCATGAGCAGGGAACAAGAGAATGGGAGAGCAGACCCAGAGGCAGTGGCAAAGCCTGTACGCCACCGTGTGTTTTGTCACAAATACATGTGCATCTCAGGAGAGTGGATGCCACAGAAGGTAGCTGGACATGAGCCATCTTGCTGCTGCATGACCCCAGAAGTGGCCACCAGAGCCAGGCCTGAAGCTTCGACATCTAGCAATTCCACAATGGCAGGTGTTGGAGGAGGGCCAGAGAAGTGACAGGGCTCTCCAAATCACCCACATATGCATATTAGGAGTCACCATTTGGGTACATGCCACAGAGAGGGTGCTGGAACAGCAGGGACAACCAGCACTGTACCCATGAAGGAAATGGCATTTGTCCGGCACCGTATCTCCTGCCAGCCCGGGACAGCACAGGTGCTGGAGCCCACAATGGGAAGGAGTGTGAGGTATGGAAAAGGCAGACCCCACGTCACTGTTAAGAGAAGCTCCTTGAGTTTTAAGCCTAAGCAACGACGAGGGGAGAAAGATTTGAATCAGATACAAGACTGGAGTTTTTTTAAAGTGGACTGGACTAATTTTAATAACCAAACTATAATGGGAAAACCAAAATAATTGCACAAAACTCATTAAGGTTAAAAAGAAGGGGATTAAACACGGAGCAATTGGTAGCAATAAATATCAAATAAATACCCTAAGGAATCTGAAGCACCTTAGTAAGCCAGAGTCATTCATCTCGCACTTGGGTTTTGTGTAGGGGGAGAGAGAGAAGAGTTAGGGGGAGAAAAGGAGGTAAGAAAAGAACAGAAGAAAGGCAGAAGGGTATGACAGGAAATATACTGCAGGACAATTTGTACTCCGGAGTGGGAAACAGGATTAAATACATTAGAGAGAGGTCAAACAGAACGAACACATGGGCACGTCTGGCACACTCGCACGGCTTCCCAGAGAGAACAAGGGACAATGAAGAGTTCTGGATGGGGTGGACCCAGTACTTGGACATCAAGCAGAGACGGGAACCAGAATGGGGAAACCTTGAGTCCTCAGACCTGGTGATCTAGACAGTAGAGAACCCTTTCTCCACTTGTAAAAATTGCAATAAAATATGTATTACATAAAGAAACTGAAATATTTAAAAATTATAGTCATCACTGAACAAGCTATTCCCCATGAACAAGGTGGTGATTTTACACTAAAGGAAAAAAAAAAAAATAAAGGCCAGGTGCGGTGGCTCATACCTGTAATCCTGGCACTCTGGGAGGCTGAGGCAGGACGACTGCTCAAGGTCAGGAGTTTAAGACCAGCCTGAGCAAGAGCGAGACCCCATCTCTACTAAGAAAATAGAAAGAAATTAGCTGAACTAAAAATATATAGAAAAAATTAGCCGGGCATGGTGGCGCATGCCTGTAGTCCCAGCTACTCGAGAGGCTGAGGCAGGAGGATCGCTTGAGCCCAGGAGTTTGAGGTTGCTGTGAGCTAGGCTGATGCCACGGCACTCTAGCCTGGGTGACAGAGCAAGACTCTGTCAAAAAAAAAAAAAACACAAAACCAAACCACAAACAACAACAACAACAACAACAACAACAAAGCTGTAAATCATAGTCCCCGCCCTGCCCTGTAGGAGCTCACAACTTACAACCAAGTGATGCCATAGAAAGCCTCCTGTCCTAGAATAATAGCCGTAATGCCATCACAAACCTGTGTGACAAAAATGAAGTCCCTTCATGTGTCTCAGCCTGTCCTTGCCTGCAGATAGGGCAAGAAAGGAAGGAGGAGGGCATGAGAGGTTCCAAAGCCTGGTGGCATGTGATCAGGGTGCCAGCAGGACTAGCAGGACCAGTGTCCTCACCCAGGTACACGCGGAGCCTCCCCTCCCTCGGCCCCTTGTCATCTCCGTGCTGGGAAGTCTGCTGGGGTCCCGCGGGGTGTGAGGCTGCATGAATGCCACGACCGTTTCTCAAAGTTTGAAAAATAAATACTAGAGGCCCTGGCAGCCTTGGGGAGTAGCCGAACCTCTGAAGTTTTCCTTTTGCGTTTTCAGCCGTTTCACGAGGAGCCGCCACACAGGGAAACAAAGCGGCAGTGTTTGCACACAAAGAGAGGTGCTGGCAATTTCCTAGGCTTCGTTGTTTTATGAATGCCAGAGTCATTTGTTTTGAAAATAAGAGCCTCTCCTTTGCCCTCAGCATCCCTGCTGAGACATTAAACCGCAGGATTAATTCTGTTTAGGCCTGCAGAGCCCAGGCCAATCCTCCGAGACACCCCGGCACCTCCCCCAGGTGAGACATGAGAGTGTGGGGATGAAGACATAGGCACCGGAGTCAGGAAGACTCAAGTTCAAGTACCAGCCACCAGGGCGACCCTGGGCAAGTCATTTAGTCAGTTTCCTCCCCTTAGCTGAGAAACAAGAAAAATAGAGCTGCTGTGCAATGCCTGGCCCCTACATAGTCACCACTCAGAATAAATGTCAACTATGCAAAAACAGTGGCCAAACTGACACATCCCTTCAGGAGAGTGTGACCTTGGGCTGTGATGTGAGACCACGCTTGAAGAATTTTAGTCCAACAGCCTTCACAGGGCTCACCATGCTTCAGACTGCAGTAGCCAAATTATCAATATCAGTACTCTAAGGATCCTTGAATTGGGAGAAAACTAACACAGAGAAAATTTAGATCTGGCCGGGCGCGGTGGCTCACGCCTGTAATCCTAGCACTCTGGGAGGCCGAGGTGGGCGGATCGTTTGAGCTCAGGAGTTCGAGACCAGCCTGAGCAAGAGCGAGACCCCATCTCTACTAAAAATAGAAAGAAATTATATGGACAGCTAAAAATATATATAGAAAAAATTAGCTGGCCATGGTGGCGCATGCCTGTAGTCCCAGCTACTCGGGAGGCTGAGGCAGGAGGATCGCTTGAGCCCAGGAGTTTGAGGTTGCTGTGAGCTAGGCTGATGCCACGGCACTCACTCTAGCCCGGGCAACAGAGTGAGACTCTATCTCAAAAAAAAAAAAAAAAAAAAAAGAAAATTTAGATTGTTTGTCTAGCTTGTTTTTGATGCGAATACCCCGAAGCTAGAGGACTTAACTTATTCTTATTAAAGCATCCATTTCTGGAAAGACTCTACAATCCTAACTTTACTGCATTCTTGTCTAAACTAAGAGTTCTCACATTTTTTTGATATCACAGAAATATTTATGAATATGTATTTTTAAGTGGAACCTTGATTACTCTGTAACATGCATATGTATGTGTGTGTGTATATATATATACATATGTATCCAGGACAGGCTAACAAAGAAAAAATAATACTGCTTTTTATATATAATATAGAGGAAAGAATATTAGATTGCAAGTTAGACCACCTAGTTCCAGGGTCTTAAGGCAGGCCTCAACCTCTCTGATCAGGTCTTAGTATTCTTATTATTTAAAATAAGGGACATTACACCACTTTCAAAACACTGCTGCGACCCCAAGCAGAATAACTAGGATGAAACAGAAGAAGCTACTAGGAGATGATGCTGCCTCATATAAGACCATGCATATTATTAATATAAAACTCTCCTGGTATTATCCATAGTAACAAGAACTTTCAAAAATACTAATTTTTAAAACAGCAGTGGAAATTGTGTTGGTGGCTATTATAAGAAGTTTCTCTCCTTCTTCTAGATTTCCGATGAGCAACACATTTTTTTGTCTATTAGGGGCAACAACAATTCATTTGCAGGATAAAAATGGTCTTTTAAAAACTGACCTCTAGTTCTTTTCTGCTCTCCCTCACCATTTTACTACCAGACCTCACAGCAAAGGTGAAGCTTCACCACGCAGAGAAGGACCTAAACCTCTAGCAGGATGCACTCACTGATTGGTGGTGCCCAGCTTCTGTCCCTGGGCAGAAACGTCTGCTGGAGCAAGCAGCCAGCTCAACAAGTATCCAGAGCCGAACGATGCCAGCCAGAAAGTCTAAACATAATTTAATGAACTCCCTCTCTCGTTTCTTCATTTCCTATTACTTCGGTTTGCTTAAAAAATGTGAGCGCTTCCAGGAGAAATCTGAGTGCATTTTTGGCAAGCAGTTAACTGAATTATCTTTGCTTATTCATAGAACGAACAGTGTGATGGAGAAAATCCAAATAGGAGAGAGAAAGGGAAATGGGGAAAAGTTAATTTTCCATCTTAAAATATTTCTTGGATTAAAAATTTCTCATCCGTGTGTAAGGTTTAGAGATCTAAAATAATTGTTCCAAGATGCAGCTGTCAAAAGGCATCAGAGATGAACTATGACGTGGTCTGTATGGATGTGTTTCCTCTACTTAGATGTTACGCGCCTGCTACAGGTGGTTGGGGGAAGATGGTGTTTCCAAGCAAAGCTGTGTTTATAACTAGTTTAATTTGTGAGTCTTCTAGCATAACTTTGGAGAATTTCTTTCATGAGAGGGACATGTAACATACGTCCAGAATCATGAGGCTCGAAGAGGACTGGAGAGGTCACCCTATCATCACCTGGTCACCACAGGTCAAGGACAGCGAAGTCTAGTACTGCATTTGGACCAGAAATCCGCATTTTAAATAGTATTACAAATTTAGAGACCTAATGGTATATTAGCAAGATAAATTCCAAATACATCCATTATAGGTAGAAGGAACCTTAAAAATATTCTGATCTGCTCTGAATTCCACATTTTATAGATGGGGAAATCAGGGCCCTAACAACTTAAAAACTTGCCAAAGGTTGAGAGACACCCCACAAATGTCATCTTCTGCTTGTCTGTAACTTCATCGTATTTCTACGTTTTCTTTTGCTACTCTGCCTGAGCTTTGACTTTCTTGAATTTAAAATACCATCATCAAAATCATCAGTTCGTGTCCATCCTCAACAAAACAACTTAAAGTTTACTAGTAACAGTTTAGCATCATCAGAAAGTGAGCACCACAAGTTTGGTCCATGTGTGTAATTTAGCAAAGGGATGTAAAAAAGGGGGAAGAATTTACAAAACCATCCAGGCCACCGTCTATGCTGTGAGTGGGAGTTCCTACTCACCAACGCCCCAGCACAAGCTCTCTAGAAGTTGGAAATATTGAGAAATGGCTTTAAAAAAAAAAACAGCAGCAGCTTCAAGGACTGGAATCCAATGAGACTACACCCTTTCTTTGGCTTTTTGTTGCCCTCTGACCCCAGCTACCTAAATTTCATTAACTCTGTTAAAAACCACTGAATTATACCATGGTAATTCATATATGAGAACCATATACCTAATTAATATGCGTGGGAGGACCTTGGTCTCCAGCAATTAGAGCAGTGTGATAATTTACTGAAACCTGCCTGACCACACATCATCTTCCAGAAACTCCTTCTCCTGCTAAGTTCACACTTGACCCACTACACAAACCTAACACCAGCTCTTAATATTCAAGAGGTATTGTTTTCTCACCGTGGGACTGAGCTCCCAGTTACACAGCAACTCATCTGAAGCCCAAATGCATCCAAAAACAGCGATCAAGGAAACTGGTATTGGCTATCAACATCATTATCAACTGGTATTGGCTGTCAACTGCTTGCTGGATCACAGAACGTAAGCTACCGGCACTGGTCCCAAGCACTCTCCTTCTATTTCACCCATCTTAGCAGCTACAGGGAGAGAAATTCCTATTTTTGTATTCTTGAGGGGAAAAGCACATAAAATGGAGCACCCTAAGTCCCATCATGTGTAAGAAAATGTTGAAAACCACACACAGTAAGAACCCAAGTATGTTTTCAATACAGTTTCATAATCTTTACTGTGAAAGCCCACACTGGACAGGCCATTCTATAGCAATCCTATGAGGTGATAAATCAGGAGTTGGAGTTTCCACGTGGGGAGAGGAGAGAAATGCGCTGCTAGCATTTGCCCCTGTATTGGTGCGACAGAACTGGAAGCAATTCTCTGGTTTAAACAGCAGGTGGCACTGTCATTTCTACAGCTCCCCTGCCAAGAAACCTTTGCAGTTTGTGATTTCACCTTCCGGGAGGCACCAACAGCTTTTGTGAATCACCTTTATGGATAGTGTGTGCGTACGTTCCCATGTGGTACATGCGAACACATGCAGAAAAACACGGAGAGGTGTGTACATGTAGTTTCACTAATCGCCATCCCCCCTCCCCCGTACCCATACCCCTCCCCACACACTAGCATTATTTGCCTTAAGGAAACACCACAGCAGGGGAAATGCAGAAGGGAAACAGATTCCATCAGTATGTTCTGATTTTCAATCACCATATACACGTCTATCACCCCCCACCCACCCCCAACACACATAAGAGAAAGGACAGATCACAAGGTCCTGGGGCACATTCTAGCCCATGACTAAGAAATCTAAGTCTTGGGAAATCCACTGTGTTTTTTAATTCGTATCAAGAAAGAACACTCTACTGTCCGTTTTTGTTACTCACTGTCTTCATTCTGCTGCTCCCAAAGAACATGCTTACTATTTGAAAGGAAGCAACAGGGACAGGAATTACATTTCCACAAAGAAAACACAGAATTCAGGACTGTTTTTCCCATGTGCCAAGAAGACAGATGACATTTCATAGGCTTTTTGCATGTGCTTTAAATACGAGAAAATTGCCGTGTCAAGACTCTCTCACTCGACACCTACAGCTCACTTTTTTATTCACGTGCCTAATTCCATTGTGGAGCAGCAGGTACTATATGATTTGTAGCCTATAATGTAACAGTTATTGGTTTGATATATTAAAATTTAATTTTGAATTTGTGGGGGGTTTTAAAGTGCGATTTCACAATGCAAATCTTGCCAGTGCTGCAAGGATGAGATCAAACTGGCTGATGGGCAAGTAACCAGCCTACAGGGACGTGTCAGGTCTGAGAAAGTCTGGCATGAGCAGCAGGAAGTACTCACGAATGTATTTGTATAGAAGTAGGTAAGTAAGGATGAGAAAGATCGCACTGAAAATCCTAAGAGAAAGTCTCCGTCCTAACTAACAAACCGTGGAGAGCAGCCCACATGATTTCCTGGTGATCAGATAACGCTGCAGTCTTGCTTTCTGTATGAAGTGGAGCTTCATGAAACAGCATCAACTTTGAACCAGGCGTCGTGGGCTTAAGGCTGACTCTACCACTTACTAGGCTAGTTCACCACGGTTCCATTATTTAACCTCTCCAGTTTCACAATATGGTAAATGATAAAATAATAGGTCCTTTGTGAGGCTATTGTGACTATTTAAAAAGAATTATTTGTTTGTGGTAGGTGTTTAATAAATGCTAGTGTTCACACCTTATGGACTTGGAGATAACTTCTTTTAATTTCCTATTAAAATACTCATGAAGGCCAGGTGCGGTGGCTCACACCAGCACTTTAATACCAGCACTTCAGGAAGCTAAGGCAGGAGAATCACTTGAGGGCAGGAGTTTGAGACCAGCCTGGGCAACACAGCAAGACCCTCATCTCTATAAATTAAAAAAGAATTGAAGTATTAGCTGGCTGTGGTGGCACATGCCTGTAGTCCCAGCTACTATGGAAGCTGAGGCAGGAGGATCACTTGAACCCAGGAGGTGGAGGTTGCAATGAGCTATAATCAGGCCACAGCACTCTAGCCTATGTGACAGAGTAAGACCCCGTCTCTCTTAAAAAAAAAAAAAAAAATGAAGATACAGAACTACTGATGGGGCTCACAAACTGATACCCCAAAATATGGTGCTTTGACATGCTGAACTGAAGAAGCCCGAGGTCTCCCTGTCCTCCGCCACCACCCCGGCCCTCCCCCGCAACCAGGCTCTCAATCCTCTGTCTCTCCCAAAGCACAGGGCAGAAGTTCTCCAAAGTTCCCTTATCTGCCCGAAGTCGGACTCACCAAAGAAGAAAACAATCACCTCTGATCCCCTCCCTGAGTTTTCATTAACTGAACTCATATTGCAGGAAGAAAGGTAAGTTGGTCAACACACCTGGACAGACTTTTGTCACAAACCACTGTTTGCTCTGTGGGCCCAACAGACTGTCCCAGGCCATTGTATGTTCCTCAAGCCCAGGAATTTCCCTAAAATAACTTACAATCCCCTTGAAATCATGCACACTTCTCACATCCCTTTCCCCTATGAAGGGCATGCAAACATTTATGCCCCACTGAGTGATGGGGTGATCACTCTGATTTTCCCCCGTGCACCTCAATAAATTTGTGTGTCTTTTCTCCTATTAATCTGCCATTGCCAGTTGATTTTCAGCAAACCTTCAGAGGGCAGAGGACGTTTCCCCTGGGCCCCTACGCCAGCCACAGTACTAGGAACTAAAGATGAGAGAGGATCCCGTGTCTGAAACTTTCCTTTGGGGGTAACAGCACTAATGAAGTGTGCTCTACCCTCTAACAACAGTATAGCACTTTTAAAAAAAAATTGAGGTTCAATACACAGAACATAAAATTTACCATCTTAACCATTTTTAAATGTACAGTTCAGTGGCACTAACTCTTATCTCTATATTGTTGTGCAACCATCATCACCAGCTATCTGCAAAACTTTCTCCATCTTCTAAAACAAAAACTCTTTAGCCGTTAAACGATAACTGCCCATTCCCTGCCCTTGCTCCTCGGATTCTGACAACCACCACTCCGTCCCAGTGAATTCGCTACTCCGGGTACCTCACACAGGCCGGATCGTGCACTATTTGTCCTGTTGTAACCGGCTTACTGCTTCACCTAGCACGTCTTCTACGTCCACCCGAGTTATAGCACGTATCAGAATTTCCTCTTTAAGGCTGGATTCCACTGCATGTATGTATCATGCTGTTTATCCCTTCATCTGTTGATGGACACAGGGCTGCCTCCACTATTCGGCTACTGTGAATAATCATGCTATGGACCTGGATACAAATACCTGTTCAGGTCCCCGCTTTCCATGCTTTTGGGTCAGTACTGATGGGGCTCAGAAAACAGGAGCCAAAAATGAAAGCCTCAGAAGCACATTTTTCTCTGACCTTCTGTCCTCCTGCCTCTCAGCCCCATTCTTCCCCGAGGCTGGCCCCAGAAACTAGGATCTTTCTTCCCTGAGGCAGAGCATAAAAACCAGAACAATTTGAACACTTTTCCCCAAAAGACAGCCGCAAAACCTAAAATTATTCTGTGTGAAAACTGGCCCTAAAGAAATTACCTGACCTACCTTGTTGGGCTGTAGGTCAGAAGACCCCCATTCCAACGAGGGTCCCGCCCCACAGGCAGAAGGAAGGAATGCAGCTCAGAGAAGCCAAGAAGATTCTAGACAGACAGGCCTCCCTTGGTTTGCCTGGTCTATTAACATTAGATCACACCCTTTTTGTCCAATCGTATTTCTACACAGCTGTCCATACTTTGTTGAACCTCAGCATAAAAACGGACAATTTCCCCTGTATCTTTGGGTCTTCACTCTGAAGGCTCCATGTACACACATTAAGTAAATGTGTATGTCTTTTCTCCTATTAATCAAGGTACCTCATGTCAGTTATTTTTCAGTGAACCTTTAGGGGGTCAGGTTGCTCCCTGCAATACCCAGAAATATTATAAACTGCTGGATCATATAGAAATTACACTTTTAATTTTTTTAGGAACTGGAGAGCATTCTGAAATCTAAGATCCAGCGGCCTAGGCTACTATCCCTGCTAACACGACCCCTGCAGCCTTAAGCTGCTGATGGCCAGGATGGTCCTTGTCTGTGGAAGACACAGACTAGAAACAGCAAAGCACCGACGTAAGCCAGGTGCTCTGGTGCACACCGAGAGTCCCAGCCACTCAGGAGGCTGAGGCAGGAGGATTACATCAAGCCCAGGAGTTTGAGGCCAGCAACCTGGGCAACATAGCAAAACCCCATCTCTTTAAAAAATATATATATATACATATATATATGCACGCACACACACACACACACACACACACATATATATATAGTTCAAGAGAAAGGGAACATTATGCTAAAGTCACACAGTAAAAGCATACATTTGAAAATGTTTCAATACAGGGAACACAGGAAATCCTGTCCTCAGTAAGACAAAAGAAGGCAGAGCCTCTGTGGAAGGGGACAGGGAAGAACTGAGATGAAGTGAGGGAGCACAGTGAGCTACCTAAGGTCAAAGAAAAAGGAAAGCAAGGACAATCAAAGTATGCTGATGAGAAAAACACACATAATGGAAAGAAATAACCCATCCTGCCTTGTGAGTCTGACACAAAGAATGGTGGGAGAGGGGGACTGCCAGTCTTTTTTCTGTGATTTTTTGTACATATTAAGAACCCATGGCATATACAGTTATTAATGACTTTTCTGCTTAACAGTGTAATACAAGTGTCTTTCCAACAGTTTTTTTGTTCCCTTAGATAAAAGGTGACAGTTAAAGTATGAACGTTTTTAAGGCTTCTGATATTTTTAATTTGCTATCCAAAGAGTATCAACAGTAAGGTATGAGACTATCAGCACTGCCACCATTAATTTTTATTTAATTTCTTTCTTTTGAGAGAATCTCAAACTTAGAGAAAAGTTGCAAGAACAGTACAATTCATTTTTTCTCAACTATTAGAGTTGCCAACATTATGAAGGCCCACCGCTGCCGAACTGTGTATTTCCTACATACAATGACACTGCCCTACAACACAACCATGAATATCAGGACGTTAACATCGACACATAGTATCATCCATCCTTAGACGTTATTCAACATTTGCTCATCATTCCACAATGATCCTTCTTCTTGGCAAAATGATCTAGTTCAGAATCAAAGCTTACATCTCCTTGACTTTCATGAGCGTGGCACTTTTGAAGATTAGAGGCCAGTTATTTTGTATACAGTCCCTCAGTCTGGGTTTGCTTGACGTTTCTTCATGATGAGATTCAGGTTATGCACGTTTGGGAGGACTATCACAGTAATGATGCTGTGTTCTTCTCATTATACCCTATCAGGCGGCACATAACTTCAATCAGTCTTATTACTGATGTTAGTAACTTTGATCACTCGGTTAAGGTGTTATCTGCCAGCCTGCTTCACTGTGAAGTTACTTGTTTTCCCTTTGTAATTAGTAAGCATTTCGGGGGTGGAGGGTAGTTACTCTGAGACCATGCAAATATCACATTCCTCATCCAACTTAGACTTCAAGCACTGATTTATTCAGATCGGTGTGGGTTCAGATATTCCTTTTCATTCAATGGGTTATAATCTATTACTATTCCTTATTTCGATGGTCAAACCACCATAGATTTGGCTAGTGGGGGCCTTTTCAAGCTTGTTCCCATGTCCTTTTGGTATATTCGCATCTTTCTTTGGATACTTCCTTTTCTTATGAAACAAGACATTCCAGGCTCATCTTCTGCTTTTCTCTGGTCCAGCCCTGGAATCAGCCATGTTTCTAAGGAGCACTTTTATGTGGGGAATAGTTATTTGGAAACCAAGGTGCTACGACTACCAGGTGTGCTACGACTACTAGGCCTCTCAGTGGCCAGGGCCAGGAAGCATGGGCATGTGGGACATAGAGAAATACACAAGATTGACACCCGTGTTTATTTCTACACATCTCTCTCTCTTTACCGAATACCGTGAGTTCACCCCAGTATCTCCAGCAAATAGGGTTCATTCTACCTTCCTTCCTCTCCAAAACCAGAAGCCACATCTCTGCTGCTGTCTCTTGTCCAGCTCCAAGGTTGACATGTGAACGTTCCTACCTCCCCTGAGTTCTGACACTCACTTTAGCCGTCATGGCCCCCCTTTCTGAGGACACCCCACCACCCAGGGCACCCAATCTGCTCTGCGTCATCTAATGACTTTTAACCTGAACTTTAGAGAAACAGCAAGAACAAGAGACACTATCAATTTTATAGATGAGTGTGAATATTTTATGTGTTTGCCATCATATTTCTGCGTAAAACTTGTGCTTCACGTGCTTTGCCTATTTACCTGTATCGATCTTGTCAATCGATTACACTCTCTGTGGCAAAGCTATTAACACTCTGGTGTAAGTCTTGCAAGTCATTTTCTGATACCTTCTTTGGTTCTTAATTTCTCTTATTGTTGGACAGAAAACTTTTATTTGGTTGTGTTAGAAAACCTGAACCCCTTGCTGCTTTCCTGCTGCCTCTAAGCTCCCTCTCCTTAGCTTTCTGCATCTCCCTGTTACTCTCCACTCCTGTGGCCGTCAATCACCGCCTCCTCCACCCTACCCCAGCCCTGGACATTTGGCAATGTCTGGAGACCGTTCTCATTGTGGTGGAAGTGGTATCTAGTAGGCAGACACCAAGGATACCGCTAATGTACAGGACAGCCCCCATGACAAATAATTACCCAGTGTGAAATGCCAATAGTGTCAAGCCCCATTTTAGAGTCTCTTAACAGCTTTATAGCTATGCTTTTGATTTCTTCCAAAATAGGATAATGGAAAAGAATGGCTAGAAGAGAAATATCTTTGAAGTAGGCAATGGCTTTCTCTAAATCCAAGGTTTAATTTACAAATGTTGGCCATAGAACCTTCTGTAATCCAAAGACACTGCCAGAAAGACAGACGAAAAAACAGTTATTATTTCCACAAAGGCTTCTCTTAGCTGAGTTCGTGGCATAAAGAGACTCCACTGATTCATGAAGTCTTCAATTTTTGTTTGTCAAGACTTCATATCTAGATTATCTAGGCACATTTACACTATCTTAAATGCTAATGAAATCGGAAGGAAATGAGTAATTTGATTATTCATTTAATATTAAGGTACTAAATATATATATACTACATATGTATGGCTACATATAAAATATGTATTTTTTAAAATTAACAGTATTAAAAATAAAATTCTTGCTTTCTTGGAATTCAGGTCTTCGAAAGAAAATACATATATAGCAGAATGACATGGAGAAATTTAACAAGGTATGTAAGATAGATTAGAAAGAAAGGAGACTTTAAAACATTTTTCTCTTCACACACACAGTATGTATCCTCTATGCTTACAGAATTGTCACTGGCCTGCCAGAAGAGTTTACTATCATTTTCACACGAATTCAATTCTCAGAGCCAAGGGATTTCACAAACTCCTCTACCCAATCACAGCAGCGTCTTACAGTGCCTTCGCCCTAGATCCATCTGAACATAATCCCATCCCACTGATGGATTTGGCATCTACTTTCTACCACCACTGCACAGCAATACAGCACACCGCTGACTCCAATAAGACTTATCTAGAGGCCAACAACCGAGCAAAATCCACGCTGGCTTCCTTTCCTCTAGCACAAAACCTTTAAAAAGTACCATCAATAAAAAAGTATTCTCAGAACCTGTGATTTTCAGTGAGCAACTGCTAAACACATTAAAGGAGCCTTCTTGTGGTCTCCATTCCCTAATCAACTATGGAAACTTACATAATCAAGAGAATTCTACTTGGCCTACTCAGGTTTCAAAAGCCTACAAAATCCTGTAAATTCTGTTACCTTTCCTGCAAGCACTGAACCTAGCTTGGTGTACAAAATTTTAGCCTTTCCATTTCAAATACTTTTAGTCTCTTTCCTGAGTCACTATGAGAAGGGAGCCTGTTAGAATGCAGAACTAATAATTATGAAATCGTAACAATAATCATAACATCGGCTAACAGTTATTGCATTGCATTTGTCGTTACGTGCCAAATACTACTATAAATGTTTTACGTGTGTTAGCTCACAAAATCCTATGACAACCTACAGAGTAGATACTCGTTGTAATTATCAGTCTCATTGTATACATAATGCAACTGAAGCCCTGAAGCTTGACTAATTTTTTCTAGGTCAGAGCCAGAACTGAAATCAGAAAACCCAATTATAAAACCCATGCTCTTAACGACTATTCTGCCTCTCCGATTCCCATTGTCTTCAAAGCACTATGGCTTCTTTCAGGTTCTTTAAGTTTTATGCTCAAAGAATTGTTACTTTTAACGGGAAAAAGTGAAAAATTTCTTCAACTTTTACGTAACTTGATTGAATCTGGAACTCCTTGTCATTCATTACAGCACCAAAGCCACAGCGCCTCCGTGCCCTTTTGTTACACGGCCTGACTGTGTGAGCAGGTGGTACCTGTTTATACAGTTCCTGGTGCAAATCTTCATAGGTTTATCTAGGTAAATGGCAAATGTTATCGCAAAAATTAAAACTAAAGAGAATATCATTTGCTTGGTTAAAGTAATGGGTAACTATTCTCAATGCCAGTATCAGAAATACGTGATGATCGCAAGGCAGTCACCTACTTACCTGCGATAAAGAAAACACGAAGCGGATCTCTCCAATCTCTGTCACCTTCTCTCGTCACCTTAGGTAAAGATCAGGACGTCCCCTTTTGCTGTCCCCTGCTGCCACCAACCAGCAGAGATCAGGGAAGACGGAGAAGCTTTGAAGCCTCGTGACATGGGAACAGAATTGTACTACATCTTTGTGTTTCAGTACAAAATACAACTCCACCACGATCAGAAATGCTTGATCTTCCTATGGTGGGGAAAGGTACATTCACCCACACGATCCCACAGGGCTCATGCCACAGACGAGCCTCCGGTCAGGTAAGGGGAGACTATTAACTGGCCCCACAGAAAAAACAAAGTCCATGGACTTGGATTCCTGCAACCACAAAAATACCTGCCCAGCCAAGCAGCCTATCTAGCGTGAGGATCTGTCATGTGGATTTGAGGAAAGAAAGGTCCAGGAGATGCTTCCCACGGGGCAGGATATTCACTTATCCACCATTATATTATTGATCAACCTCTGCACTCCCTGATGCAATAATCACTCCATTGATAAAAAGCCATCTCAGTTTTACAATTCTACTGTTTTCACAGCAATACAGGCAAAAATGTCACAGATCAATTTTTTTGTTTGTGTATTTTTTTATTCATTTTTCAGCAAATCAAAACCCATCCAAATAGAAAAATGAAACTGCACATCTCAATGTGATACTGAGCATAAGATATGAGCACCTCACTGTAGAAGTGCTGTATTACTTTGACATTCTGTCTGGGACCTCTTGGAAAGTTTAACTCCTGAATACATATCCCAAATTGTTACATAACCAGGGTTTCCTCTCCTAGGTCTTGAAGGACGCTGATACCTTTACGTGAAGGTGAATAGCACGTGTTCTCATTTGCATGTGGGAGCCAAAAAAAATTGTTGAAGTCATGAAAGTAGAGAGTAGAATTATGCGTATTAGAGGCTGCGAAGAGGAGGGAGGAGGAGCGAGGGGAGGATAGGGACAGGTTGGTTAATGGATACATAATTACAGCTAGATAGGAGGAATGAGTTTGGGTTTTCTGTAGCACTACAGGGTGATTATGGTAAACTATAATTTTGTATTTTCATAAACTTTAAGAGAGAATTTTGAATGCTCACAATGCAAAGAAAAAATAAATATTTGAGATGACAGATACAGTAATTACCCTGATTTTGTCATTACACATTGTATATACATATCAAAATATCACCGTATCCTATTAATCTGTACAATTATTAAATGTCAACTAAAAATAAAGGTAAAAAAAGTTCCACTGTTTCCAGATTTGTCACATGGAAGATCATAAATAGACACCTGTATACAAATTGTTATTTACTATGTATCATTGATGTCAGAGCCCTAAGTAGTCTTATTATGTCTCTTGACCATAGTTTTCAATTTTTTTTTTTTTTTTGCAGTGGAACCCTTACGTCAAACAATGTTACATGAACACCGAAATGAAAGTCCTTTGAAGTGATGGAAGCAAAACTAGGGAATGTGTCTGTTTTTGGTGGGGTGTATGTGAGCAGGCCTGCGTTTGTAGGGACAGAATGAGGCTGCTTTCTCAGAACACTGCCTGAAAACCATTTAGCCATTATAAGCTTCTTATTCCCAAACTAAATATGGGACCACCTCCAGCTAAGGAACTTCCTTATACATAAAATAAGGGGTGTGGACTAGACCTTTTTTATACATGCATCTACCAATGTTTTACGACTATTATATAGGGTCCTCACAGGAAATCACACAGAAAGGGCCATTGATATAATAGTCATTAAAACAGATCATACATAATCTTGGTAGCAAATTATTTACCAAGAATAAATGGAGTAAAGGCTTAGCCAGACCCACTTCTAGAATCTTATTCATGTATTAAATATTAAATATTGAGATCAGAAACTGTATGAAGTAGTCACTGGAAAATCCATTATTACAATAGAAATAATATTGATCTCCGGAAATCAACAGGCTAAAAAGATGTTAAGTTATAGAAGCTGATTTCAAAAGGTCTTACTGCTATGAAGATAAAATAAAGTCGCTTTCATTCTAGCTTTACTGTCGTCTGCAGTGACTAAACTGAAATCAGCCATTGTAGTTCAGAAACAATATTTAGGCCGCAGAAAGCAAAGTGACAACCACTCTGCCTTTACTTAAAACCTCTGAAACAGAAGGGACATTTTCTGTAACAGTGTAATTTACACAGACTCTGAAGTTACATTGAAAGATCCTTTCACTTCTGCAGCAATGTGCAATTTTGTAGCTATTATTTGCTCAAACTCCTTAATAAAACCCTCTCTTTTTTATGAGGGGGGAGAAAAAAAAAAACCAATGGCTCCATAACAAACATCCAGGTAACCATCACTCTGTTTTCAAGTGTATGAAGTATTAATAATTAACTGTTGGTCAGCCAGCACTATTTTCCCACAGGACATCTCCTGTCAAGATGTCACCCAGAAATAACCCTTTAGATTACAGGAAGGGGCAGTAATTCCCCATGGTGCATCTGATAACCACAAACACCATCAGCATTTCAGGGCCTGCCAAGATCAGACCATGCAACACCTGGGAACCTCCTACTCTCCTCCCTCCTCCACCCACATCTTTGCCACTAACACACCAACAACTGATGGTGTCTGTCTTTCTGAGGATCGCCAGCCACCAGCTGCCTGCCCCAACATGGCAGGCTGCCCAAGCTGAAGGAGAGATGGCGACCAGACAGGACAGGGATGCAGAGCTTGTACCCGAGTCCTGGCTCTGCCCTTCATGCACTGGGCGATCAGTTCCAGCTGGGCAATCTCTCAGCAAAGGTGAGATCACAAAGCTCGCTGCCTTTGTATTAAAATGCTGGGAATCCTAATGGATTGCATCTACCACGGACTCTAATGTCTTCTGTACTGATACTTGCTTTCTCCTCTTTTGAGAAAAAAATATATACAATAATATGACCACGAAATCACTACCTCGCTTTTAGTGTTTCAAGGTCAGGTGAAAACAGAACCCTGTGTTGTCCATTCCACACTGTCACGTGTAAAAGGCTACATACATGCAGCAGAGTCCTTGAGTGGAAAAGGTGCAGATCTGGAGGGTGACGCAGATCTGGACTCGAGTCTTAGCTCGACTACTTATTATCTACATCATCTTGGGCAAGTTAACCACTCCGGGCTTCAGTTTCCTCAAACGTATATAATCAACAAAGATAATGTACACTTTAACGCAGGGGTCCCCAACCTATGGTGAGCTGTATAATTATTTCGTTACATATATTACAATTTAATAATAATAGAAATAAAGTTCACAATAAATGTAATGTGCTTGAATCATCCCAAAGCCTTCCCCCCACTGTCTGGTTCATGGAAAAATTGTCTTCCACGAAAACGGTTCCTGGTGCCAAAGGGGTTGGAGACGGCCGCTAAGCAATGACTGCACGTTGCATGCTAACCATGCTACATATTCAACTACCACACAATCCAACAAGCGCATTCCTGAGCATGTGCCTCAAAGAAATGGAAACTTCAGCTCCCACAAAACTCGTACACGAATGTTGATAGCAATTTTATTTGTAATAGCCAAAAACTAGAAGCAACCCAGATGTCCCTCAATGGCTGAAAGGTTAAACTGTGGGCCATTCATGCCATGGAATACTATTTAGCAATAAAAAGGGAAAAAACTAACATAGCGACACCCCGTCTAACAAAAAAAAAAAAAAAAAAAAAAAAAAAAAAAAACGGCAAGCCAATCCCACAAGGTTATACACTGCATTTTCTGTCTATACAACATTCTTGCACTGACCAAATTGTAGAAATGGAGTACAGATTAGTAGTCAGGATGGTAAATAGAGGTTGGGGAGTAAGGAAAGTGTGTGTAGCTGTAAAACCACAACAAGAGGGATTCTTGTGGTCAGAGAAATGCTCTGTTGCTTGACTGTATCAATGTGAATGTTCTGGTTGCAATACTGTATCATAGTTTTGCAAGATGTTACCACTGGAGGAAACTAGATAAAGGATACAGAGATTTCTCTTTATTATTTGCTATAACTGCAAGTCAGTCTTTAATTGTGCCAAAATAAAAGGTTTAATCAAAAGAAATTAAAAACAATACATATTTCAGCTATCTGCAAGGATTAAATATATGGAATGGAGTCATAATTTAAGAAGTATTAAGCATATGAAAAATTGCCTAGCACAGTCAGTTCTTGGCAATAACAGAGGATCATTAAATATTCACTTCTTTCCTCTAAGAAGTTATATATCGGTGGAATGTGGTTCCGTAGATTTTTATTTGTGATTCAAAAGAAAATGTACTTGCATGAAAAGGGGCTGAGCATAATACAAACACTTCTTGGTACGTTTAGCTTTTTTTCCTCCCCCGTGAATCTGAACTTTGGGGAAAATGTGTGTTATTTCACACTCGACAGCACCCACCCACATTCCCATGCCAAAACTGTGCAAGTCAGACAGTACCTAATTTCTTTATCAAAAACGTGAATGGTGGAGCAGGTTGCAGGGGACTGTGATCCAGCTGGCTAACAGCCACAGTCAGAAGAGACAAATCAAGGCCAACAATTAATTAGTATATCCTTTTACAGACAAAGAAAAAGGAAACCAACAGGATAAAACCTGGTCTCACATGGTCAAGAGTTCACAATTAGTTAAGAAAGGAGAAGTGTCATATATGAAAATTCAGAGAACAGTAAAGAACAGACAATCAATGCAACAAACCTACAGAAAAGGAGGAGGTGAGCATGGCTGGAGGGCTGGGTATGTAGCGAGGTGGGGTAGGGGCGAGGGAAGACAGGGGTGCACCTAAGCAGGATGCTGGCCCCACACGGACTGTCAAACTGCATGGAGAACTGTTGGCTGGTGCATGACCTTGGCCTTCTGAAGGACTACAGCAACGCTTAGTGCTCTGCTGATGCTGCAGAGTAACCCCATCTTTCCCAGAGATCTCTATCCCCTGCTGCATAAATTAGCTTGTATGAAGCTCCTGATTACTCCATGACTGGGGGAAAACACATACACATACACACACACACACACAACACACACACAGAGTATGAAGCATCATAGCGTTCTGGCCTCAAAAATAAAATTAGGAGCAAAAGCTTTGGCAGAGCAAACACCTCCCCACCCTACCCCCCACCCCTGCCCATCTAGGTCACTGTCCCAGCAAATAGTTTAATTAGGTGATCCTGTTTAAACTATTCAATTCTAAGTTAAGGGCCGAAAGGGCCCACTGTCCACATGGTCTTCATGCCAAAATCAATATGGCGAACATATCTTGATTTCAGCAATCAAAACCTGGCAATTTGCTATGTTAAACCCCCCACTCCACGGCCAAGTATTTGAGGAACATATGCTTTCAGAATGGCATTTACTATACAAAGCCTTCCAGCTAGGAAGGCTCCCCTGGACGCTGCTGCTCATGAGTTGGAGTAAATGGAAAGGAAGGAAGGTCACAGTCCCTCATAGCACAGCTCCCAGGGCGACTCCTGTGCCACTCTCTGAGCCTTTTGACCGACTCCGCCAGCAGGACAGGCCTGTGGATTCACGAGGTGAGCTACCGGCAGACACATGTATCCAAATCACAGTAATTGGAACATCTTGCCACAGGACAGCAGCATTTCAATTTCTCTGTGGACGCTCGTGTGCTGCACGTGGTATCTGGCAGGTGTAAGAATCTCATCTGTGATTGCCTACATTCCCAGTCTCCTTTCTTTGCCTGTTTTCGCGCTGCAATTACAGCTGAAAATCAGGCTGCAACATGCGCTCATCCATATTCAGTTCTTTCCACTTCAGGCAAATCTTGCCCAGAAAAAAAAAAAAATAAAAAATAAAAAGAGACAGATTTGAGAAATCCAGATTTGTTCCTATATTTTGATCCTGTGATTGTCCAAATGTTTACTTGTTGATAATCCACAATTTGCCCCACATCAAAATAAATATTTAAAAGATGTTGCTGTAAACAACTAAAGTGTATATATCTTAGGTAAAAAGGAGCGATGACACAGCCACAAAAGTTTCAATGAATCAGACCAATAGATGGGAGCAGGCTGAATTAGTTGAAAATGCAAATGACAGAACATTAAAAAAACACATAGTGTTGACTGATTTCAAGTATGCCAAGGAGAGCCAAGATTTAAGAAGCAGTAACGCCAACAGGCCAAGGTTAAAACTGGGCTGAAGAGGAGATAGGGCTTTGTCACTGAAGCCATTAGAGTTATCATTTTACACTGGATCTGCCCACTAGCTCCTCAGATCTTGTTTGAGAAATTACAAAAGGCCACAAGTTGGGTACTGGAATGTTGAGATTTCTCTCAAGTAAATTTTCAGATGAAAGCTGTCTAACTGGGCCAGAAGATTATTCTAACTTTCCTTTCAATCAAAATTCAAAAGGCACAAAAAGATGACCACCACCCCTCCACCCCATCAGTCTCCAGCTCCAGAGGCATCCAGTTTTATTTCTTAGGATTTTATTTTATGCATGTGCAAGAGAATGTTGATATATTCCTTTCCTCCCTTTTGTACACAAATGGCCATGTACTACATACTGTATTTTTATTTTCTCTGTACTCTTAATGATATAACTTAGTGTTAATTTTATATGAGGACACAGAGAGAGGCTCCTCATTCTGTTCTGTGGCTTCATCGTATTCCCTTGAGTGGATGTAGCACAGTTTATAGAACCACACTCCCACTGATGGACGTTTAGTTCATCTCCACTCTTTCCCTATTACAAATAAAATTGCAGTAAATAACCTCACACATAGGTTACACTTCATGTATTTGCTGAAATATTTATAGGATGAATTCCTATAAATGTAATTGCTGAGTCAAAAGTCATATGCATTTATACTTTTGAGAGATATTGCCTTCCTAAGCTCTTTATATGTATGTATGTGTGATGTATATCTATATAATATCTATATATATTGCATACCCATTTCCCTATACCCTTGCCAACACAGAGTGCTAACATTTTGTATTTTGCCAATACGATTGGTAAAAAGTGGCATTTCAGTATTATGGAAAGACAAAGATCAAGGTATTTCTTTCCCATTTCTGTCTTGTTTTAGTGATGTATTTCTCTCCGTGACAGTGGCTACATCCCTCTATGATCACAGCCTCCTTTGGATGACGCACCCTTCCTTGCTGCAGCTGGGACTGAGCGCCAGTGACTCCGTCTTGTCTCTGTGTCTGCCTTCACTCCCAGGGGTTGGCCATGGCTTCCTGCTCTTACTGGTCTCTGCATGTCACACCATCCCTTGTTTGCCCCCTAAATCCTGCCCTCTCCTCTGTAAATTGCTCATTTGGGGAGTAATCTGTCTACTGTTTTGTTTTGCTGAGATACAAACAAGTGTATCTCTTGCCTATTTTAATATTGGATTGTTGGTCTTTTTGTATTGACCTGTGGTTGTAGGAGCTCAATATTCATGAGAGCAAGAGTTGGCAAACTTTTCTGTAAAGGGCCAAATATTTTGGCTTTGTGGACCACAAGGTCCCTGTCCCAACTACTGAATTCTGCCACCACAGGATGAAAGCAGCCACACATAATATGCAAATGACTAAGTGTGGCCATGTTCCAATAAAACCTGATCACAAAGACATGCAGCGGGCCAGATTCGGCCTTGGGCTAGGGTGGCTGACTCCAGCACTAGGGAAATTATCCTTTCTCTGTGACATGAGCTGCAAATATCACAGTAAAAACTCCCAGTTCAGTTTTCCACTCCATAGTGAAATGTATCTGCTATTTATGGCTTATGATTTTTATGTTAGAGAGAAAACAAAGAGTTAGTAAAACCACAAAAAACTCAAAAAGAAGAACTATATCTTAAGCTGAACCAGTGAGCCCAAGCTCCCACCAAGAATCTTCTGCATGAGACCACTACCACTACTCAGCCTTCTAAGACAGAATCGGTGGAAACTATTTCCTAAATATAAAAATCTTCCCTGGAAAGTTGACATGTAGCATGGAGCGAGCACCCTTGGCTGAAGCAGGAGAAGTACCTACCCCCAAGGTGCCTGAAATCTGTCTGGCAGGTAATTCCGCAACACTTACACCCTATGCGTAAGTAATGTTAAAGGCAGAGAAAGCAAAACATTCATAGCCAGAATGGTCAAATACACTGGGTATATCCGAAAAATCCTAACTTCTTCTTCTAGAAGAGAATTAGAGAGGTTCTCTCTTTTTCAATGGATTTACATAGAATTATCCCTAGCTCAATCTAGATGGCATGGAATCTTTATTAGAAAAAAGGTTAACACTAAATACGTATGCTCTGATCACAATTTGTATTCCTAGATGCAACTACTAGTAAGAATAGCTACTACTGTATTTCTTGACCCCTTATGAGGTACTTTTAAACACTGTCTCTAACACCCTCCACCACAAAGTTGGTTTTATAGTGTTTATTTCATAGTTGAGAAAACTCAGGATTCAAAAAGATTAAAGAGTTTGTTCTAGGTCTTATTCTAGAACATTCTAATAGTATCTATCATCTTTCAACTACGGAAAGCTCCAAGGCAAGTCATCTGTTCTGGAATGCACAGCTAGAAAGGAAACAGGCAGCCAACTCTTTTCCTCTAAATTCTATCCTTAGGTAGATCATCCTTTCAATTTCTGACATTCTCCAGTGCTAATAATATTTATAACACGCTCTTTGGGATTCAGATATACATTCAATATTTTAAAATGGGGGAAACTTATGGTTAGAAACAAATTAATGTGACAAGAAAAAACTGGAGGGAATATCCAGAAGGAATTTATCAGAACATAATTATAACTCAAGAACAATATACTCAGAATGTCTATAAATTCCTAAGTACAAATTAAGCAATGGCAGCTTCAACTGGTTCACACTCCAAACCATAAAATATTCATTCAACGGCAAAAGTTTGGTCTTTGTGGGTATTAGTTCGATTATGTAAGGATTTAACATTACTAATGAAGCAGTTCTAAAGTAGGCATCTCGCGTGATGTCTTCAGTTCCAAACGCTTCTTCCTTTCCTCCAAGAAGAAACTAAAGCTGTATTCATTAAGCATTCACTTACACTATTTCTTTTGCATAGAACTCCTTTCCTCCCTTTTTGGCAAGTGACTTCCATCTTAATCTTCAAGGCTAAGACCAAGACACACTTCTTGAAACCCTTCTTGAATTCCATTCCAATATGAATACCCTGTTTTGTCTTCCCCCCACCCACAGGCATCCTATATTGACCTTTATAAAAGCCTTGACCACACATTTCCCTGCTATCCATTTTAATGGAGTTATCTTTTTTCACTAATTTCTTTGAGACTATCTCCAGAGGCTCTTAATAGTGCCTGCTCTTAGAAGATGCTTAATAAATGTATTCTTAGGGATGAATGAAAAATCAAATGGAATGAATGGCCTAACAATTTCCAGAACATGCAAGGAAATTTTTTCTCTTTTTTCAGCCATTCTCACTACTTCTTTATCCTCACCCTCATCTACACACAAATAAATACATGCCGAAACATGCACGTAAGTATACACATGTACCCCTGTGCGCGCGCACACACAATCCATTCTGTCTACTCCACGGATTAACACTGCCTCATCTACTACCTTTAATGTCAAAAATATAGACAAAGGAAGAAATTAAGAATTTGTGATAATCCACACAAAATCATTTATTCCACCGAAGTCTCACCATGCATTCCTGCCATACAAACAAATATTCACTGAGCATATCACTATGTAAAGCATTAAAAGCAAATTAATTAAGACACTCTTATATTCTAAATACGAAATCCTTGAACACCATCCACAGATATTCAGAAAGATCCAGAAAAGCAAAATTAATTTTAAAATATTAAAATATTTAAAATATATCTTGGGACAGAACCAACACTACCAAAACTAGACGATTATTTGAATATAAGGGATGGCCTGAAACACAGGAAATAACCCAATGGGACATGGGTATGGCTCTCAGCCCTTGAACAGATGATGGGACAAAAAATAAACACACACGTTCTCCTGCAGGGCACGGGACTGTGGTAAAGAATCAGCGCCGGCTTGGAGCAAGATACCCGATGATAATTTGATAAATGCTGTTTACCTTTAAAATGTGATCAAATAGCATTTCTAATGAACATGCTTAGAAGATGATGAATAATGTATCATATGTGCAGTAAAGGATAATATAAAGTAATTGTCTGAGGAGCTCGTTTTTCCCTGGCAGCTTCCCAAAGCTATTACCGTGTGCTTTTCCCCTTCTCAGAAACCCGGGGGTTACAGCTCCGCCAGAGGCAAAATCCGGAACACAGAAAGCGGACTGAATAATGATTCTTGCCCACAATTTTGAGGATCTCCGAGTACAGGAAAACCTGTTAGAATATTCACACTTGGGGAGATTCAAGACAACCGTTGCCATGTCCTCAGGTGCTTCCCGGTAAGAAAGGGCAGACATTTTTGGTGTTTTGTGTTTCTTCCAAATCTCAATAATCAACTTCTGCAGCCTCTTTAGCCCAAGACTTCTATTTAAAAAATGGAAGAAATCATTCCACAAAATTATATATATTCCAATTTTCTTCTAATTCAATAGTCCCGTAAATAAACACAGACCTAACTTGAACTGAATCAGTCACTGTGTATTTTTCTCAATTAGGGCGAGTTCATCGTGCAAAAAAAGTTCATTACTTAAGTTTAGTTCATAGGGCAGATGATAATGACTCATGGTTCAATTCACAGGAAAAGCTTAAACAAATCCCACGTCTACACACACAAAAATAACATGTTCTGGATAGATACGTAAGTGTTCACACAACAGTAAAAATCAGAACTCCATGTAAAATGGAGATAATACATGATGTCTATTTCACCTTCAGAGAAATGTGCACAGATCAGTTACTGATGATGCCAGTATAAAGAATCTCATATAAATCGGGTGGTTTGGGGCAGAAATTTTGAGGGTACATAAAGACAGGCCACAGGTAACCTGACAATAAAATATCCTTTCTTTGGTGAGGTAGCTTCAGTATATCTTTCACTTGCAGTCTAATAAGCTCATAGTATGTATTTAATAAATGTCATCTGAACTGTGCTAGTTCAGCTAGGCTAGGATTCTGCCTGTAATTGGAAAGTAAATTAGCATTTCAAGTAAAACAGGTAGAAGACATAAAATCACATTTTAAATTACCATTTTCTAATACACAAGTCAGCCTGTGAGATTCCCCTTACACCTAACTCAATGGCTCACAAAACCCTGGGAGGAGTGAGCACTGCCTAACTCACCTAAATATTCCTGTAATTAATTACCACTTAAACATCCCACTTACAAATACTGAACTCAATCAAGATAAAAAACACAAATATTCAAGTAAAAGCAGTAAATACTGAACAAAGACAAACAGAAGTTGACTATAGTATCAGTAAAAATTACAACTCGGTATTAATCCAAAACAAAGCACCAAAGGTATTAACACAACCAATGAATAAGCTTTCACAAATTGCACAAAAGATCACAGCCATAAACCACAAGAATGTTCTTTTCACTTTGAAACAAAAGATCAGAAGTTCGCTAAAGGCCTTCATTAGACCCACAGTCATGTCTGCAGTTTTTCTTTCTTTATCTAATTAAGAGGATCATGCACAAACCCTGAAGGAGCCCCATGATCATCTCCAGCCAGGTAGACCCAGCGCAACACTCATCGAAATAATTTGAGCCAAATATGAACTCAAAGGTCCTCAAAGTACAATATATTTGTGTCAAGACACAGCTGCCAGATAAACTAAAAATAGGGCACCATCCATAGGAGGTTAGACAAAAGAGGAGAGTCTCAAAGCCAGGACAGATTGGGCAGCTTTTTACTAGAATAATCTAAGGTAGTCCCTCTTAGAAGAACAATCTCAATCACCATTGAGGAAGGAACCAACAGTGTATAAACGAAGAGGTGTGGTTGTAAGTGTCAAGTCCAATGTACATGGTTAGTAAAAAAAAAAAAAAAAGCAAAAGGAATTCCCAGGCCAGATATGATGAAAATCAGGAGGTGAGGGGAATGAAGACAACACATTGCGTCTTTGTAAGCAGTTTACAACTGAAATTGTAAACACTGAGAGGTTGTGGAAGGATTTTTGTTACATTGTACCAAGCACATGGTGTGTCTGTGTGATTTTGCGGCTACACACATGTATGTAAACAAATGTGAAGTAGCAAGAGAGGTGCACATTTCATGGCTTAAAAGGAGTTGGACAAAACCAATGTTTCAACTAATACTAACCATCAAATTATATTTTAATACTGTCCCTTCCTGAGTAACAATTCAGGATTGCTTGGAACCAACAGTTAAACTGATAAATTATCCAAGTGGGAATAAGCTATGAATGTCATTAGGGTCACATGACCAGAGCTAAATTTATGGGCAAAATTGAAGACCACAGACACATCTTGATTGAGAAAATATAAAAAATTATGAGGAAGAAAACATCCCAAGTACAAATCTTTGGGAAGCTGAGATTTTTGTTAAGTGCAGCTTAGTATTAATTTCTCTTTTCATACGACAGACGAGGGAGTCACACAGAAGTTGGTCATCTAAAACAAAGTAAAAATACTCTCAGATTTATATTCAAATTATGTAACTAAGACTAACAGGAGTTATTTTCCCTTTTCCAATTTCTAGCTTAGATACTTATCCCTGACACTGGAAAAATTTAGTAATTAAACTGAGGACTATAAAACTAATTTCTTCTACAGTACAAAAAAAATAGCAAGCAAAATGTAATTTCATTTCTCTTTGACCTAGATTATACCAATTACTTTAGATATTTTATTTCCCAAATGTATCAGAGTGTCCAAATAATACACAGGCTTCTAAGAAAACACTCCATCATTCCCAAATGGTACTCTCTCTGAACCAGAAACTTCTCTTATTAATCATTCTGAAACTGTATGCTCACAAGAAAGTGAGCAAAATTAGAAGTGCTTTCCAAAAATAATTGACCAACTAAATCAAATAGGCAGATTTGAGGGGGTTTTTTTAATCAGGCGCTGCTGGCATGATCACAAAATTTAAAGGACCCAGATGATTCTACATAAATCTAACTCATCATCTTTCTTATAAAAAGTCCAGCTCTAATGAAGTCCATAATGATCTGGATAAAATACATTTAATTAGATTATAAACTGCAACATAAAACAGCTGCACTATGTCTTTTAACATTTTCTCTCTGAAGATCAGAGGATTGAAAGGGGCTTATAAAACACCCCATTCATTTTTCTTGTCTTTTAAAAGGAGGAAGAAGGAACCATTAGGCACAACTAAAGTTGCAGACAACTTTTATCAAGTGAAATCCAAAGCTGCCATCTTCTGAGACCTCCTTAGAGATGCAGGATATGATGACATTGTCAGGTGACCGACACATCAAAGGGGATGGCACGCGATTAGACAACTCTGGGGAATTCATCAGATTTCCTATGTAATGCTGGATAGTACAAGATATATTTCATGCTTGATGGGATCTAGATGAGATAGACAGGAAAGAAAAAACAAGGCTAATTAAAATGCATTTCAAAGATAATCCTAACATGATTTTCTAATAATAAGCAAGTCCACTGTGAGTTTCAGATGGTGAACTAAAGACCAATCTATTCATCCACAGATCTATCCACCCATATAGCTCATATAGTATTTATTTTTTCTTACAGAAGACAGGAGGTAGGAAATAGGGATGCAATAATTGCTAACAATTTCTTTAAATATGTATCTACAGAATTCCCAAATGTGTTACCTTGACTACTGAGGACTAAGAGCCTTTGGAGTGAGCAGATCTTTGAATTTTGCCTGCCCTAGAATAGCTGTTCAATAAATTAAATCACAATCAAAAGACACAACCACATTTGAGAGAAATTAAATAAGATCTCTAAATAACTGCAGGGATATAACATGCTTACGATTCAACATTAAGAAGTCAAATTTCTCACAATTGATCTATGTTCAATACCATTTCGGTCAAAAGAATGTTAGGTTCTTAAAAACCTAACAAGCTGATTCTAAAATGTATATAAAAAGGCAAAAAACCTAAAATAGCCAAACCAATGTTTTAAAAAGAGAAAGTTAGAAGGGATACTCCAACCCACTTCAAGACTAAAAAGCCAAACTAATCAAGATGGGATGGTACTGGAGAAAGGACACAACAGAGAATCCAGAAATAGACTCGTACAAATATGGGCAAGTGATTTCCAGTGAAAATGAAAAGGTAATTTAATGGAGAAAGGAAAGTTTCTCTTCATAAAAAGACGCTAGAAGAACTGGGCATCTGTATGGAAAATTAATTATCAACCCCCATCTCAACCTATATTCAAAAGTTGATAAAAATGGATTATAAATCTAAATGTAAGAAGTAAACTACACAAAACTCTTTGAGAAAAATCTTTGTGACTTTCCATAGGAAAAGATTTCTTAAATAAAAAACATAAGAAAGAATTGATAAAATGAACTTTGACAAAAATTGTAATTTTTATTCTTCAGAAGATGCCGCTGAGAAAAAGACAAGTCACAGATAAGGAGAAAATATCTGCAATGCGTATCTGACAAAGGACTCGCATTCATGTTATATAAGTAACCCTTACAACTCAGAAATATGAAGGCCAACAACTCATAACAAAACAGACAAAAGAGTTTAACAAATACTTCTCAAAATGCAAAAAAAGCACATGAAAAGATGAACAGCATCAACTAATCAGAGAAACACAAATTAAAACCACAATGAGATACCCCTGGATATCCATTAAAATGGCTAAAATGAATAAGACAATACAAGGTACTGCTAAGGATGCACAGAGACTGAACTCTTATGTACCGCTAAGAGGAACATGAAATGGTACAACTACTTCAGAAAGTGGTTTGGTAGCTTCTTAGAGTTAAACATAAACATTATATAACTTAGCCAGCCACTGCGTTCCTAGATATTTTCTGAGAGAAATACAAACATATGTTATAAAAAGATTTGTACATGAACATTCACAGTAAATGTCCATCAACTGGTTAATGGACACACTAAATGTGGGATGTCTACACAGTGACACACTGCTCAGCAACACAAAGGAGTGAATTACCAATAGACCTGACAACATGAATGTATCTCAAGACCATTAAGTGAAAAAAGTTGGATGTAAGGGTACATATTGATTTCGCTTATGTAAAATGAACATTAATGCATAGTGACAAAAAGGAGATCAGTGATTGGCTGGGGCTGGGAAGTAATGGATTGAAAAAGTACAGGTAAAAAGATACACCGATAGCCATTTTTATACACTTGAGAAGATGTTCAACTTCAGTCATCATTAGGAAAATGCAAATCAAAACCACCATAAGATATCACTTCACACCCATCAGGATTACTATCATTTAAAAAAAAAAAAAACAGAAAGTAACAAATGTTGGCAAGGATGCAGAGAAAGTGGAGCCCTTGTGCATTGCTGGTGGGAATGTAAAATGGTACAGCTACTAAGAAAAATAGTCTGGTAGTTCCCTAAAAATTTTTTTAAAAAGTCAGGTGCAATGGTGTATACCTGTAGTCTCAGCTACTCAGGAAGCTGAGGCAGGAGGATCGCTTGAGGCCAGCAATTTGAGGTTATAATGAGCCACAATGATGCCACTGTACTCTAGTCTGGGAAACAGAGTGAGTTCTGTTAAAAAAAAAAAAAGAAAGAAAGAAAGAAAAGAAAAGAAAAGAAAAGAACAAAACAAACCTGAAAGGAGGGACTCAGCCAGATAATAGCACACAAATGCTCATAGCAGGACTATTCACAGCAGTCAAGGGTAGAAATAACCCAAATATCCATCAAGAGATGAATGGACAAAATGTGGTATATACAGACAATGGAATTATTCAACCTTAAAAAGGAAGGAAATTCTGATATATACTATCATACTGATGCACTTTGAAGACATTATGCTACGTGACAGCAGCCAGACACAAAAGGACAAATATTGTACGATTCCACCTACATCAAGTACTTAAGAATCAAAATCACAGAAACAGAAAGTAGAAAGGTGGTTGCCAGAGGCTGGTGGGGGGAAGGAAATGGGGAGTTATTGTTTAATGGGTTTAGAGTTTCGGTTCTCGATGATGGAAATGTTCTAGAGATGGATAGTGCTGATGGGTACAACAACATGAATGGACTTAATGCTGAAGTATACTGAATTGCACACTTTAAGACAGTTACAATGTTTCTTCCGAGTAGAGGAGGAACAAAAAGCAAAAACGACAGGCCAAAAGTAACAATCAAAATGGCAAATTTGATGATAACGTGTATTTTACCACAATAAAAAAATAGAGTCAAAAGAAAAAAGTGGCACAGGAAATCTTCTGGGAGTAATGGAAATGTTCTGTGTCTTGATTGTGACTGGTTTCACGGGTGTATAAAACTGTCCAAAACTCATCCAATTAAATAGATTCATTTAATTGCATAAAATTATTGCTCAATAAAGTTGACGAGGGGAAAAAAGAGACACCAGCAAATTAGCAAGGATAGAATTTATGCCTCCCCTACCTGCCACCCCCATTTCGTCCTGCCATGCCCACTAGTTTTCTTTTCCCTGAGAAGCAGGAGGAAAAGGGAATGAAGACGAAAAAAAATTCATTTGTTCAGCAAATATTTAGGGAACATCTATCTCATCTGTTACTCCAGAAACACTGAGTGTTATACATTTATAGATGTTATACGTTCATGCCAAAGTAAGGTTTGGCATAATGAAGTAATTTATCTAAGTCACACAGAGAGTAAATGGTAAAGCTCAATTTGCAACCACTATCTGTGGTTCCAAGTGTTCAAAGATGGGCACTACAAAAACTTTCTCCCTATGTGTGATGTCACCAGACTCACATCCATCAGGGGACATAATGGGAGGCAAGACCATGAAAATTGTGCATTATCAATAAAAACAAAACATGTGGCAAAGAAGTAAGTGTTAAGTGTTCAAGGTGATGGATATGCTAATTACCCTCACTTCATCATGACTCACTGTATTGTTATCTACATATCACTCTGTATAAATACGTGTCAACTAAAAATAAAAGGAAAAAAATTTTAAATAATATATGTAGAAAATAAGTACTTCCATTCACATTTAAGGGCCTCATGTGAAGAGTTCCAACGCTTTTGTCTTTGGCAATTTCTCCTGATTTAACAGTTGAGCACAGAGATTAAGAGCACTAGCTCCAGAGTCACACTCTGGCCCCAATCCTGGTGTTGTGACCTGATGTGATCTCTTCTTGCCTCAGTTTTCTCAACTGCAAAATGGAGATTATAACTGCATCTCCATCAAAGGGCTTTTGCAATGATTAAATTAAATAATGGATATGAAGTGCTTAACATAATGTTAGGAACATAATAAATTCTCAGTAAATACTAGTTGTCTTCCATAAACTCCACCTGTAACATCCAGGTTCAGCACGTATAGAACTAGATACCAAAAAGGAAAAGGAAAAAGCTGGTTTCTTAGGTAGTGGTTTGGTTTCATTGATGCTTCCCTTCATTCCTTCCTTCTTCCTACCCTCTCTCCCTTAAAATGCATTATTGTTCCTCAAATACAGTTATTGCATTAAAAATGTATGATGGATACCGATGGCAAATAAGCATATAAAAAGATGCTCCATATCACATGTCATCAGGGAAATGCAAATTAAAACATTAAGAAGATAGCAGGACACACCCATTAGGATAGCCCAAATCCAGAACACTGACACCACCAAATGCCGGGGAGGATGTGCAGCAACGGGAACTCTCATTCACTGCAGGTGGGGATGTAAAATGGTACAGCCATTCTGAAAGACAGTTTGGCGGTTTCTTGCAAGACGGAACATACTCTTACCACACATTCCAGCCATCTCACTCCTTGGTATTTACCCAAAGGAGTTGAAAACTTACGTCCATACAAAAACCTGCACACAGATGTTCATAGCATCTTTATTTGTAATTGCCAAAACTTGGAAGCAACCAAGATGTTACTTCAGCAAGTTAATGGATAAAAAATCTGGGGTATATCCAGACAATGAAGTATTATTCGCTTTGGGTGACAACAATGAGCCAATGTAAGTTCATCAACTGTCACAAATGTACCACTTTGGTGAAGGATATTGACCCTGAGGGAGGCTGAGCATGTGTAGAGACAGAAAGTACATAGGAAACCCTGGTATCTTCCTCTCAATTTTGCTGTGAACCTAAAATTACTCTAAAAAAAATTGTCTTTAAAAAAAAAAAAAAAACCTATACAACAGGAACTATGAATAGTGGAGGCAAACCCCACTCTGTAACCCCAAGTAGCACATTATCTTATGAAGGACCAGAAGATTCGTTTACCTTTGGCAGAACTGGGTCATTTCCCTGCCTTTCTCTTTCTAGGGAAATAAAAATTTTACACTTTCTCAAACACTTGGAAGATTCCCTTTGAAAAGTCAGTACAAAGAAGCTTGAGGAAGTCTTTTTCATAGCCAAGTGTAACATCTGGCCATCTGACGGGCCACATAAAAACATTTTGCTGTTCTACAGAACTTAAATTGTAACAGCTCACAAAAACAAAACCGTTTTTATTGAGGAAACAGTAAAAAAAAAAAAAATTGTTGGAAAAATTTTCAAAATTACATAGAGAACGACTTTTAGTGTGATAAAAATAATGTATAGATAATGTTTCTCACAGTTAACAAAGGTGTCTATTTACCTACTCAAATCCCCATCTCCAATGGACTCCAAATTCACTAGTGTTTTAAGATCTGCTGAGAAAGTCAACGGATCCTTTGGGTTCAATGTTATATCCAACTAAGGCGGCACGCTTTTGCTAGGTTTTCTAAACCAGCAGAATCAGAGATAATAAAACACATTTACTTAGGAAAAAATAATGAACTAATCAAATTAAAATGACCATAAATGTCAATAATAATAAAAGAACTTTTAAATTAGCAGTCAATTCATTGTTCTTAGAACTGAACAGAGACTCGAACAACTGGAGCCGTTTCACCTCCTTCTGCTCCACTGGCATTAGGATCTTTTATTTATATTTTATCAGCAGATGTGTTGAGCCAACCTCTGTCCTTGTCAGAGTGTTGCAGTCTTGCGAACCTCAACTAAAAGCAATATATCTGACAAGTTATCTTAGACCTGAGGCTGAGGGATAGATGGGTCTAAGAAAAAAATACTGTTCCTCTCATTTTAAAAGGTTTTAAAAACATTTATGAGAAGCTTCAGGAAAAAGGCAAATAAGATACAATTATTTTGTGGCATAGTAATATTTCATTTTCTGGAACTCAATTAGGAGAACTAATGAAGAAGAAATGTGTTCCTTGCTTGCAGAAGCCAGCCTAAACTGGTAAGAGCCTAATTACTGGCAATATTTGTTAAGCAAAATCCATTTATGTTGGAACAGAAGGCATTTAAGCATTAATATGAAAGTTAAAGGAGAGAAGACAGCACAGAATACTTAAGTTGTAATTTCAAATTTGGCAGTTTTGACAGAGCTACTCCAGAGATCACTAAATATATTGCTTTAAAAAAAAAAGTTGCTGTTTCTAACACTATGTATCTGACAAGATCTGCTATATTTACTTTTAAATAGCTGATTTAGGAGTTCTATATATTTACATAAGAGAATATGTCCTAAAGTTTTACCTGACACTAATCATGTCTTAACTCTGAACATTTTTATTTAATGACAAAAAAGATGTGACATTTCCCAAGTAGCAGAATATCTTTCTTGATTTCTGGAGATAACCAAGAAACATAAATAAATAAAAAGCAGAAAAGAAACAAATTGACTCTTGTTTCATTTTTTAATCAGTTCTTACGGGCCCTGAGTCATTACTAAGCTGGAGTACATGAGAATTTCTCCTTTCAGCATGATTTTTATTGAGGAATTTTTTGTTGTGTTTTTTTTTTTTTCATTTGCAGAATGAGTCCTAGATTCTGAGCTCTGACATGTCATTCAGTTCCTATGAAGGAAGACAGCCAGGACCCACTTTGTCTGCTTGTTACTTTGCTAAGCCAGGCAGTCAAAAGCCTAAGGGGACAGTCACTCTCACTGCTCCTGGGAACACCAACTGGTTCAGCGTACGTTACTGGTTGCCTACTCAGTATCCATTCCTGATCATTCCTAATAGAATCCTGATTTTATTCAGGTACCCATCCTCATTAGAAATACATGTTTTAAACTCTTAAATTCCCAGTGGTAAAATAATAGATAAAGGTAGCTGCAAAAAGATCTATGCGTGATGGGGTCGGGGGGCGGGGGGAGTACCATCTGCGTGTTTCAGCAAACACAGACCAACTGGAAAACAAACGAAAGCCTAGACACAATGGTCTGAAATGGACCTTTTGATTGGTTTGAAATGAACCGAGGACTGGACAGACTGGCCCTACTACAAAAACGTGCACTCCCTGACCAAGAGGGGGCGCTGTCAGTTTTCAAACCAAAGATTTTTAAATGGTTATTTCTCTTCATGGAGGGGGGAAAAGACCGTACTATTAGAATCTAAAAATCAGAAAAAGGAAAGTGAGTTGTTTTTTACCTACTTAATAAACTGATTTATTTGACCGATATTTCTTTAGGCTCCCAAGAACCTCAAGCCAAAACCCTTCGCAGTTTCCAGTGCAACACAATGAATTCCGCACGTAGAATGAGGAGCTGCTCATTAGGGGACTGAGAAGCAGGGAAGACCCTCAGTTCACCCACATGGAATTCACATCACTGACTTGGTGTAACATAAAGATCATCACCCTCCACTGTTGGTAAATGGAAAAAAAAACATCCAAAGAGTTACTCCCTGAGATAATAAAGAAGCTAGTCACTGATTTAAGAGTCCTTTTGGCCCACCATCTGAGAATGACTTAACCTCTCTATGAGAAAAAAGACCCCCCAAGGGTAGCATGAAAAGGCACTGATTTTAGGGTACGTCTGTTAAGTGACTGCCATTACACAATTCCTACATCAGTGAAAAGTCTTGGTTTTAAACAAATTGTGACACCAGAAAAGGAGAAAGATTGGCCCACGTGATGATGAGCCGATTGCCCGATTTCAGCCAAGGGCCAACCTTGCAAGCAGGACTTTCTACGGGCAGCAGTTGGGCCGGCTACGTTGACTCTTCTCTGCACAGTGACCGTGCCAGAAACTTCCAAGTAATCTCAGTTCCTGCTTCTTCCTCTCCAAGGCCAGATCCTGTCAATTTTGCTCCTCAGTAACTTGCCCGTATCTTCTTTGCCCCGTTCTCACTACCACCAGCTTAATCCAGGCCTCTGTCCTCTCTTCCTTGAATCCCTGCAAGAACTCCTATCTCATCTCCCTGCCTGTCCTCAGTCTCCCGAGCCCAGCAGAGCAGAGCCTTTCTCCGATGGGCCCGAGTTGCCTGTGTCTCACTTGTCGCCACTTTCCCCCTTTCGCACTCTCTGTTCCAGCCAAACAACTATTCATATTAAATACAACTCTCAGAAGGCATCACAGTCTCTTACCTTTGCCACTTTGTACAGGCTACCTGCCCCTCTACCTGGAATGCTTTCACTACTTTTTCCTAGGTTAAGTAGCACACAGCCTTTAGAATTTAGCTGGGACATAACTCAAACCTACCCCAGATGCCATCCCCCTGGTCTGATTAAGTGTCACAGTACCCTGTGCCTACTCCCTTCCATGGCACTTGTAACACTGCTCCACAACTTCTCAGTCTATTTTATTGATTTACCACCACCACCCCCCGGCCCCCTGCATACTGTGTATCCTTAAAGGTATGGACTGGGTACCCCCAGTGTCTGGCAACTGACAAACTGCTCAGGTTTGGTAAGTATTTGTTGACTGCATGAGAGAATGTCACAATCTTAGCAGGGGTTCCCTGAGGTTAGCACCATCCCACAGTCTTCCAGACAGGACTGAATTTAGACAAATCTGGCCCAGACATTGGGAGTGGTGTATTGTTCACATTATCCTCTTCATACTGGTTTTGTTCAAAAATTAACAGCCAAATTTGTGGTCTTCCTCTTGTGACTGCGTAGTTCCTCATAGCCTGTAATTTGTATACTAATCCCACTTCTGATTTCAACTTACTTTCCCCAAACTTTCACCCTAATTACTTCACTCACACTTTGTGTGTGTGTGTGTGCGTGTGTGTGTGTGGGTGTGTGTGTGTGGTGTTTTCCAAAGCTTAAATTCTTTCTGGACCAAGGCAGGAAATAAATATGTACAGGAAAACACAATCCCATTGTTCCCTACAGAGGGTAAAACCTCGGTGGTTCCTTGATATCCCATTCCTGGCTGAATCCAAAGTACCATAAAGCACCGCTTACAAAAGGAAATATTTTCTTTCTGGTTCTTCAGCTCAACTTCACGCAATCAAGTTAGTTTAAATAAAGGCAGGCACAGGTGCGCCTATTTTTCTTCGCAGGATTTAGGCACAAGACAAAGAAGTGAGTCAACGTGCCACTGAAACACTATGCGTAAAACGAGTTGTTTAAATAGAATCAAAATTTCAATTTACTGGCGATGCTGCCTCTTTCAAGGAAGACCATGGAAAATCAATGAAGTAATTATGGGGTGAAGGGAGTCATCATCTCAAAATGCATCTATTTTGTAATCCCAGGTTTCCATGCGGAGGCAATTTAAAAGTGTACCGTTAGAAAATCCTCCTCAGGTTCTGCTGTGTATAAACACACAATCCTCTTCATTTGTTTCATCACCTCTAAATGTAACTCATGTTCATAACCAGTCAGATCAAATAAATATTAAAGTCTTAAACACTGTTATCACCAAATTCACTCCACAAAGTATTATCATTCCAAATATGAGAATGTTCTCAAAGCCCTGTTAATTCCTCCCTTCTACCCCCATTTCACAAATATTCCTTGGCAACCTCATAAGTAAAACACTAAGGCAACGTTCTTGCCATCAAAGAACTCACAGCCTACTTAAAGAGTAAACTTCTTTGTTCCTTTCCTTTTTTTTTTTTATTGTTACAAGAATATCTACTACTGACATTAGACTTTTTTTCTTCTTTAATCTACTGACATTAGACTTTTTTCTTCTTTAATCCAAGCTTTTATTTTTTTTCTTCTTTATGTCTGTTTTTACTTTATAAACTCCCAGGCACGAAATAACTTTCATTAACTTGCTTTATTATAAACTTCCTAACAAAAAAAACTAAAGAGAGAAAAAGAACACAGAGAAAAGACAGTACATTCAGAGGTGAAAAAACTTTAGAGAAAACTTAAAGCTTGTTACCATATGTCTACATTTAATACTAGATTTTACTAACTCGAATTACTCAATGAAAACTTATGAATTACAAATTTGAATTTTTAGAACAGTTCTGTTCCATTCATCTCAAGTACAAATACAGTCATTCAAACTGGGCTAATAAAAGGTGGCTTAGTGGACATCCTGAGAGGTTTCATTTTAATGAATTAATAGATTTGTAATTAGCTTCTCAACAATATGGATACGAACAAGACATTTCAGAAAGTACGTGAAAACTGTTCTTTCATGTAGGTTAAGAATTAGTCTTCCCACAGTTTTTACATTACTGTTTTTACTCTCCAAATCTTTTTTAAAAACCAGTGAAAAGGTAAATGTCAGCCAATTTATGTCCAAAATTGTCACCGCTTCTAAGTAAGTACAGATTAGAACTATCTTATAAAAGAATTTGACAATGAACCATACCCTAGAGGCCAAAGTGCTGTTTAAGCTGCTCAGTAACATTTGAGCGAAACTCTAAAGTTACTTTCCAGAACATCTGATAGACCGATGTTTTAAAATCCTTATTAACTGCTTAAAGTTTTCATCCTTTTGTTCTCTGCCCCATAGTGTGTACTTAACCCACGCCCAGGTATTTATGCTACTTGGGTAGCTCCCTCTGCCACGCAGGGCAGACTTGCTCATGTTTAGAGCACTGACGCACAGCTTCCTGGGTCAGGGACAAATCCATCTTTTCATATAATTGCATGTTCCTTTATGTGCTGCTGTCCCCCTGCTGGGAAAAATGTTAAAATATTTAAAGTTTACTATCTGGTGTGATTGTGGTTTTATAATGAAAGTCTGGGATGAGAGAAGAGAGAGGCAGAATTCAGTACTTTATTTCAGTAGGAATAGTCTTCCCTTGAAGTAGAAAACTTTTGGAGAGTCAGTAAAAGTTCTGTGAATGAGAGCTGATAGTCTTTCTGAAATCACTGTAACTGCCATCTGAACATACTATCATTCAATTAGGATAAAACTAGAAGAATAAGGACTATGAATGTCACAAAGATCGTGATCATCCTTGGTGATAAAGAAAACCCTATCATCAATGCTAAAACATACCAAACTCTAATATGGCACTGTTTTCTTTCTTTCTTTTTTTTTTTTTCTTAACGTATTTCCATATTTATCTACATACCAGACAGCCAGTGGGGGAGAATAGTTTAATTTTGTTCTTAATTAGAACACTATTGTGAGCTACAACTATCTGATTGGCAAATAAGCCAAGCATTCCAACTATCTGATTGGCAAGTAAGCCAAGCATTCCCTCATCCACTCATACTCCCTGTACCATTCTTCTTTGCCCCTATCTCCTGCACCAAAAGACAAAACACTGGGGGGCGGGGAGGGGCAGGAAAGGGTTGTGGTTGGGGAGAACATCTGGATTTTATCACCTGGTGTGTCAGGATTTGCAGAGTTTCTTGAAATTCTAAATCTTAATGTTGCTCTGCAGACTTGTGCCTCCTGGTACAAATAATAGATCCCCCCCCCAACACACACACACACACACACACACACACACACGCCCTCCCACAGCCCACAGCCTCAGGGCTCTGCAAGGAAAGTAGAGCTCAATACCTTAACTAAGGACAACTTGCTCCAGGACGTTAATGCAACAAGCAAGACTACTTTCAATAAACAAATAATCCTATAAATGACTTGATTTAAATCTACTCTATTATTTTGTTTGAATAAAAGCACATGCAAAACAGTGACCTAGAAAAGAAACAGGAGCTTTTAGATGCATGCTGTTGTATGCGCACAATGCCCAGGAGAGGCTGAGCTCGGTCACAGCATCATGTGGCAGAGATACCGCAAATAGTCACACAGGCCACACGCTCCAGCACCAACTGAGCCGGTGGAAGAGGACAAACTGTCCTTAGCAAGACCCTACGCAGGGCGGGGGCTGGGAGGGGACCGTGCGGAGGGCCCTAGATGAGAATGACTTTGTGGTTTGCAACCGGCTTGTCACTTCTGACCGTAAGTGAATCCAGTATGTGTAACTGTTTAGAAAAGCAATTAAGGACAGTTAAATCTTTCTTGGTTAATTAAGTGATTTTCATCTGGAGGTATGGTTAGAGCAAGGAGCCTCTTGGAAACTAGGACCAGAAAGAAGTGTGAAGTGTGGAAAAAAAAAAAATCAATTCCACATGATTTTGTGTATGTGTCTTGTGTTCACATTCAGACTATTAAGTCTGGACACTGGAAATTAAACTACAGGTCAGCAAAAAAAGAACACCCAAGCAGTAAAAAGGTGTCATTTCGCCGTTACCTTTACTAAAAGTGGACAATATGCTGTTCTCAAATCTGTTTTATAATTCTTTTCTTCATAACCAAACCTCTTCTTTTGATGACACCATCAAAAGAGAAAAATCAGTGTTAATGATAGAAAGTTACATATGGAAGCTTCTATGTCTTTGCTGATCAATGCAAAGCTCAGGAGGAGGGACTGGGGAGCACTTTTTACTGCTACACTACTCAGAATCATCATAATAAATACCACCCTTGTTAGCAACAAATCAAAGAATCCCTTTTGTATGAGATCAGGGTAAATGGTTTTCTGCAGGCCTAACAGCCATCCACGCGCCAAGTCATCAATCCAGAATCACCACTCACAGCTCCAGCAGGAAAAGGGTCAATGTCTTACCTTATGTCTCTGCTTACAAAACTAATGAAGAGATGATCTCCCTCCCAAAAATGAACCCCCCAAAAACCAACATGGGAAGAAGAATCACCACTGACTAGACTCTCATCTGGATATAACATGGTAGCAACAAGATGCATAGAACATCATCACTTGGATTATCTCCCTTTTGTCGATACTCCAAGTTGAGGCACAGAGAGGGTAAGTAATCTGCCCACGGTCACACAGCTGGTCGGTCAGGTTCTGGACTCTGTACTTTTAATCAGGACATTGCGGCTGCCTCATCTTGTTCTGCCACAAAAAGGAAAATGTGAAATAGCACAGTCTAAATCAAAACGTTTTAATTTGTAATAAAAGGAAACCGAGAATTTGCCAAAGGTGTGAAAATTTTCTTCTGCGTAAGGAAAACTTCATGCCAGATACCTTCAACTCCACCTTAATATCCAACACTTTTCACGTAAAACAAAAGAATGCTGTCACAGTAATTATGCTCCTCAGTGAGATAAAAACCTCGAGAGGAGGCCTATCTGCAGATGTTAATCTTCTACCCTACAACGCACGATGTATTTGTTTTTGCCAATAAACCATGCTAAGCATTCAAGGACAAAAATGTTCCCAGAAATTAAACATGAAACAGGTTCCTCAATGCAAGCAGGACTTTTTGTAATTGATTAATATTAGTAGGCCAACCTAATAAACACAGTCCCAAATCAAGAAACAAAGCCAACATAGCAGAGAAGGATGCCATGTTTAATGCCAAAACACATCACCTCTAGCTTTTCATCATGTTGCTTTCAAGTTCATCTCTATCTCAGTCCTTTGTTGCTTGCTCTGAACAGCCCAGAAGCGTAGGCAGTAGTAGCATTCTCTCTCACTGTCCCAGCTATCTGCTAAGGCTGAATTCCATCTGGGGTTAGTGTTGGGCAGGACTAATCAGACTGTTCTCATTCGTCCCAGGAATGCTTGGGGGGCCACTGGGCTGAGGACTGCCTCGGACATTTCCCCCACATCCTCACTATGTGTAGGTGGCCTCAGCTGGGAAAAGAAGGGAATCACAACCCCCATCCCACAGCGAAGCATGCCCATGGCGGTGGTGGCTGCCTCCCAGGCCTCAATCTGGATTCAGAGGGAGGACTCGTGCTTTGAGATACGGTCACCCTCCCCTTCCTAGACTACTGCGCTAAGGCTGAGAGGCATGGGGCTCAGAGAGTCACGAAGACTACACCACAGAACACACCAAAAACTAGCCAGGTGGGACAGGGGATGTGGCCTGAACCCAGGACAGCAGCACCCTCTTGGGTCCTCTTCTTTCCCTCTCCCCCTCCCATCCTGAGGGCTGAACTTGTAACATTGATCTTACCTCGTTATGGAAGAGGAGAAAAGATGCCACAAGTGAGTTTAATTCTCCAAGAAGGAGAAAGAAAAAGTACCGTCTGATATCGATCAGATCTAATTATGCTCTCTTGGTGTTTATAGCCAGAAACACATCTGGGTTATTTCTGTAGGAATCTGTAAGACACTTTTATACATGTTTCCCTTTCAAAATAATGGGCTTTTGGTTCTCTGACACACCCTTTTTATTCATTCCCATTTTGTCTTTTGAAAATGACATTAAAAGTGATTAAAAAAAAAAAAAAGAAGCAGCAGCTTCATTTTTCATACTAGAACACCGTAAGAGCATGTTCCTGTATTCCCTTCCCCAAAACACCCAGGGCTCAGCTCCAAGGGAGGGACTCCTAACTAAAAGAAAAAGTCCTTACCCAAGGATCTGCTGGAACCCTCATCAGAAAACAACAAAACAAAGTGAGACGGTAAGACAAAGTGGGGAGGGAATGACTGTGTTTAAATTCACATAAGCAGAGTCCTAATTAGTGACAAATCTGATTGTACAATTGTTTTAATGGCATGTACCTTTTATTGCTTGCAAATGCTCCGAGTATGCAGAACAAGCTACTACTTTGTCAGATAATGAAACACAGATAAAAATTTATGCGTAATTGGTACATTTTAAACTGGTGTTTAAAAGCAATTTATCTCTTAGTTAGGAAAAATATTCTTTTAAAGTCATTAATTGGCAACCGTAAATTTTAATTCTTTTCTTGGCCTAATTATCGCAAATTTCAACAAAGTAGGCTCCAAAACAATAAGGCTTCACTGGTGCAATTAGGAATACTTGTTGAAGGGTTTCCTAAGGAGATTGCAATAGGATAAATTAACTCTATCAGCAGAAGCACTGGAGTATAGAATATCAAATGTAGTAGATCTGTATGTGATAAACATGGAAAGATATCTAACACATTAGTAAGTAAAAATAAGTATGTTACACATATATACATACACACACACACACACACACACACAACTTAACCCAACAACAAATTCTCTATTCTTCTTGTGTGTGTGTATGTGTGTGTATGTGTGTATAATCTCAAAGGTCACAGCCAAAATGCTAGCAATGGTTATCTCTAGGAGGAGGGTAGAACAGGTAGGAGTAAAGGAGACAGGGATTAAAGACAGTTAAATTGAAGGGGAATTTGACCTTTGTAAGAAATGTTTTACGTATTTTTTAAATAAAGTAATTATGTTTATAATTTGTGCGATTAAAAATAATTTTAGATTTATCCCCTACTATAACCGCAAGTAGTGATTACCATGTGTTGAAGAAGTCTAGTACCTAGCGATGGTGCCAATTATAATCCTGAACGATACACTCCCAAATGCCATAATCCAGAATGTTAAAATCCAGAAAAATCAAAATCTTTAGGGTACAAATCTCTGCTGTCTAAAATCCTGAAATTGACAACCTGGAAAGATTAAAATCATGAATGTTGAAATCCTGAAAGCTGAATTCCAGGGAGAGGATTAATGCGCTTTCAGTTGTACTTAGGACAGTTGTATTCCGTTAGGCAGAACTGTTACCGTGTTACTGTCTTTATTAGGAAATTAACTGTGGTAAGGAGATGCATCTATGTACCAAACTGACAAAGGTGGGCTTATTAGGTGTCAACATGGCTGGATTAAGGGATATCTAGAAACCTGGTAAATCATGATTTCGGGTAAGTCTGTGAGGGTGTTTCCAGGGATGAGTGTTTCAGTGAAGCAGGTGGACACCATCCAATCAGCCTTGGGCCCGCAGAGAACACACACACACACACAGACACACACACACACAGAGCAAACCGTGCTCTCCTCTGTGCTCAGACAGACTTTGCTGCGGCTGCCTTGGACATCAGAAATTTGACTCCACGCAAGTGCATTATCACAACGCTGACTTTGTGTGTAAGCATTATGCATGCAAGTGAAAACGTTAAAAATTCCTCAACAAATGAAGAGATATCCTTTTCGTACATCTGTACTTGTAAAAGATAAAATTTCTTGAGGTCTTGGCTCTTTGGGTGAGTCCATGTAGGGTGGTGACCCACTGCAGTTTTTTAATCCGTCTTCAGAAGATTTCTGTTCTACATCATGGTATTTCAGATGACTGTAATTATAACACTGGGTATACACATTCACTAACCACAGTAATATGTGTTTATATATTTTGTTTCTTGGCTTTTTTTTAATGACTGTGGTTCATCTGCTCACAACCGTTATACCCATGTGACTGTTGTTAGCACACTGGAGCAGCGGGCCCCAACCTTTTTGGCACCAGGGACTAGTTTCATGGAAGACAATTTTTCCACAAGCTGGGGGTGTGGGGTGGGGGTGGAGATGGTTTTGGGGTGATCCAAGTGCGTAACATTTACTGTGCAGTCAGACCTCTCTGCTAATGACAATCTGTATTTGCAGCCGCTCCCCAGCACTAGCATCACAGCCTCAGCTCCACCTCCGATCATCAGGCGTTAGCTTCTCATGAGGAATCCAACCCAGATCCCTCCCCCATGCACTGTTTACACTAGAGTTCTCCTTCCTATGACAATCTGATGCCACCGCTGATCTGACAAGAGGCGGGGCTTATGCGGTGATGTGAGCGTTGGGGAGCGGCTGCAAATACAGATGAAGCCTCGCTCACTTGCCGGCTGCTCACCTCCGGCTGTGTAGCCATCAAAGAGTTCATTTTTCATTCTATTAATGGATAAGGAATTGTCTAGCTTTATTAAGGATAAGGTGTAAGTGTCTCAAATCCAGGCTTAAACTACAAATTGACAAAAGATTAGAATATTAAAGTAAAATAGGAGAGATACAGAGAAATTCTCCAAAGATGTGTACGAATGGCAGAAATGAACTACACACAAACCCTTGCATGGACACTCAAGTGTGTCCTAACAGGGGGAGAAACCATTTCTAGAAAAATATAGTCAACACGATCACGTACAAGAGCTTCTCTTCTCTAGCCCCTCAATGACAGCTAAAAGTTAGTCATTACATGGGCATGGGAGAAACAGAATGGCATCTTCTTTCTTAACAAAACCCTGATGTCAGCCAAGAACTGAAATTAGTTCTGGACTCACATGGGGAAAATGTGCTTTAAATTTGGTTGTGGTTCTTCCCTCCAGTGGTCAAGGAGAATATGCTATTGATTTGTGCTTTGGCATTTCCATTGCCCACTGACAGGCAGTTCTTTTTAAACACATACGTGAGTGGTTTAGACAAAGTTCTGTGTATGACTGAAGCCTCACTGGAAATTCTAACAGTTCCTGGAAAAGCATGAGCTCACTGTGTTAACGACAGTGCCGACAGGCATGAATGATTAGCTTGGTGCTTACTCCACATCAGAAATATTAATTTTGCACTTCAGATGCTAAAGGATTAATCTCTAAGGATTTTCATCTTTAATCTCTAAGGATTTTCATATAAACATTAATTTTCATAATACCTGTAACCTTTCTATTGGGCATGAGCACAAAACAGACAAGAAAATAGGTGCCTTAACTAAGTTATCACTGTTCATCACCAGCCAAACTCCTAATAATCATAGAAACACAGGAATCTAAATACTTCCAATCATTTAATATAAATTTTTTCTTTAAAAACATATGTAGCTTACACTTTGGGAGGCCAAGGTGGGAGTTTGAACTAGCCTGGGCAACACAAGATCCTCATCTCTACAAAAAATTAAAGAATTAGCCGGGTATGCTAGTACACACGTGTAGTCTCAACTACTCAGAGGCTGAGGAGGAAGGATTGCTTGAGCCCAGGAGTACGAGGCTTCAGTGAGCTATGATCACATCACTGCACAGGCAACACAGCAAAACCCTGTCTCAAAATAAACAAACAAAAACCCAGAAACAAAATCACATGCAGCTTTTACTCATCCATATTATACAAGATTCTGTCCTAATTATGCATATTATCCATTCTTCAAGAAAAAAGTCAATTTAGATTAAAGGCCATGTACGGCATTATACTTTATTTATGATAAAATTTGATTGAAATACATAATCTTACTTTTTGGGGACTGGGGCCATCTTAAATGCCTGAGGTTTTTTTTGGTTGTTTGTTTTTTTCCCAAAAGAGGGAGGAAAAATGCTGAAATGGCTTCAAAATTCTTTCGTAGCACAGTGCAAATTAAACTGCTGTTTGAAATTACCCAAGACCTATCAGGAAAGAGGAAACCCACAGGAGAACTGGAAATAAACCCATTTGCACACTTGAAAAATAACCCTGTGCATTAAAAACCCTAAGTTTCTCACAAAAACAGATACAGAGACCGATGGAGCAGAACAGAGAACCCAGAAAGAAATCCACACATTTACAGCCAACTCATTTTTGACCACAACGCCAAGAACATACACTGAGAAAAGAACAGTCTCTTCAAGAAACGGCGCTGGGAAAACTGAATAGATATTCTGATACAGATACATGCACAAGAATGAAACCAGACCCCTATCTCTCACCATATAAAAAAATCAAATCAAAATGGACCAAAGACTTAAATGTAAAGCCAGAAGCTATGAAACTATTAGAAGACAGTATTGGGGAAATGCTCCAGGAGATTGATTGGTCTGGGCAAAGATTTTTTGGCTAAGACCTCAAAAGCACAAGCAACCAAAGCAAAAATAGACATACGGGATTATACCAAGCTAAAAAGCTTCTGCACAGCGAAGTAAACAATCAAGAAAGTGAAGAGACAACCTACGGCCTGAGTTCTAGGGTTTGATGGCACAGTAGGGGTAAGTGTAGTTATTAATTTAGTGTGTATTTCAAAATAGCTAGGAGAGAAGATGTGGAGTATTTTCAACACAAAGAAATGGTAACTGTTCGAGGTAATGGAGATCCCAATTACCCTGATTTGATCATTACACATTGTGTGCTTGTATCAAATATCACATGTATCCCATAAATATGTATAATGATGTAGCGATAAAATTAATTGAAAAAAAATTTAAGTTCCTAACACTCTAAAACAATGCCTTTCTCTGAGTAACAATTTTCCAGTTTATTTTTTAAAATTCCAACATAAATTATATTTAGCATGAAGATAAAATTCTCACAGGGCATCAAAGGACTCTGTGCTTATTTGGATTCACTTAATATATAAACACAACCTCATTTACAGCAAGTCCCCTTCTCCTCCACTCTGATTTTTTTTAAAGAAGAGGAACCACACAGCCTATACAGATTCCTGATTTGCCTAAAGTGTGTGTGGTGTGTGTCACACCATCCCACGGATATCCCCCATCAGGACAGGGGCAGGACGGTGTCAAACCACCAAAAGCCACGTGACCATGAGGGAGGTGGGGCCCAACATGGGCGGCTGACACTGGAGGGAGAGCTGGGTTCTCACCGTAAAGACGTCTCCAGTCCCTCTCAAGGGGACAGCTGTCCTGGGGGAAAGCACCAAACCATGTAATTTTTTAATAGTCCTGTTATTTCTAGTCACGGGAACAATACCACCATGAAGGCTGGTAGTAACTCACACTGTATCTGACAAAGAAAGGGAAAGGTACCTCACCTGGCAGGCTCTGAGCTAAGGACTTGTCGTACAATGCATCCTTTAAATCCCACACCAACTCTGCCAGGGAAACAGTGACGTGCCCTAGGTAGGCTTTGATAGGCTAAATAACTTTCTTAAACTTACAAGCTAAGAAACGACACAGTGAGGGTTGGAACGTAGCTATGTGCTTGCATTTCTGCCCATTGCACAAGACTATAGGATTTAATTTTGTATCATTATGACTTGAGAGTGTGTATCTGGATACTCGGGGCTTCCCTAGATGGTTCTCCTAGAGTGCATTTTTCCTCCCACAGTCCCCAACTTTCCAGACTCTTTAAGCCCTTTTGGTTAAATGAGGTCAAAGAATCGTATGCAGACATGCATATACCAGGCAGATATGCAAAGGTCCAGGGGCAATGTTTTTTTCCTGAAACAAAACTTGCAGGGTTATTTCTGGCTGTCCCCCTTTAAAATCACACACTACATGAGCCATACTTCATTTCTTCAAGTCTAAGTATCCTGCCAGAAATACCAGAAATCGGAATCGTAATAAACCTAACACACATCATGGTTCCCGCTGATGTCTTTGCCACATACAGCCAAAGATCCTCTTCCACTTGGGGACCATCTCCTCCAAACAACCTTCTCTGGTCCCCGAGGCTGGACTGGATGCTCCTCCTCTGGGCTTCCAAAGACCCCTGCACACATTATCACACCAATGATGCACAGTATTTTAATCTGTTTCCTCGTCTGCCTCTTCCCACAGCATGGGCTCGCTGGTGCCCAGCACAAATACAACTTCACAAGTCTTTCCTTAACAGAAACAAAAAATATTAAAAACATATGGATTAGAATGTCCAAGAGAAAGAAGAAGGAACCCATAGTCATTTGGTAGCTTTTAATCTTTCCCAAGCTTTAGCTACTTAGTAATTTCTTTAGGCCAGGTGCAGTGGCTCACATCTATAATCATCTGAGCAAGATATGACACATCAGTGGGAGTTAACTAGTCAAAGACCCAAGGGAAAGGCAGGACCAAAACACCAAAATCACCAGTGAAATCCATCAAGCCAACAGCCAAGCCTGGATGGCCCGGCTGCTTTCCCTGAAAGGAGAAATGGTCTGAAACATCAACTTCACTCCTGTTACTTACGTCCAGCAGGACCATTATTAAAACTGCCTTTAAATAAGCTATTCATGCAAAGACGCCTTCTATCAAACCATGATTATATAGCACTATAGTCTCCAAAATTTATGGGAAATTACATAAAATATTTTCCCCTGTGAACAGTGGAAATGCAATTCTGTGAGGACTAAGTAAATAAAACTAGTATATATTGAACAGTACACTTTTTCTACAGTTGAGAAGCACAAGCATCCTTTTTTAATCAATAAGAAAAAAATGTCCAGGAAGTCTCCATAATAGCTGGCCACCGAATACATACATGCATGTGCTCCTGCTTACTCCTGTTATCTCAAGTGTCTAGAACCTTCTCTGTGTGCAAGGCATCAATCTCAGAGCAAGTACAGTGGACAATCCGAAATACCAAGCCCTTACCCGTTCTCGCCACTGGACGGCCGTGGGCTCAGCAGCAGCTCTGTGGAGACAGAGTCTCTTGCTACCCACTTGTCCAGGCCTCTTTGCTGGCAAATGATAAAAACGAATAAACAGGAAAGACAAGATCTGGCTCAGCACTCAGAAAAGTATGACAGTCAGAAGAATGAAGCTCTGAGGTCTAAATCCTTTAAAAAGCAATGATTTTTGCTCCACATGAAGCATCTGGCAATCTCAGTTCACTGTACTAATGGGAATGCTTTTTAGAATCCTTGATTAACATGGGTACTTGGGAACCAGACCACGAAGACTTAACTAGAACACACCGCAGTCCTGAGCCTCCGTCTCCAAATGAGAGTAAGAATCTACACTGGCCTAAGAAGACAACGTATACGAAAAAGATACCAGAATCAGCTTTTGTTAAACAAAAGGATGCATGGTTCTTGCAAATGTTTATCATCTTAACTCTACTTCCAATTGTATGACAAGTACAGTTCATGAGAAGGGACACTTAGAACTGCCCGCCCAATGATCTGCCCATCCTATCAAAGACAAAGAAATATGACTCTCTGCTAGTGCATGGACATGATTCATCCAAGCCTTTGGTTTGTGTTTAATCCACTTTCTCATATATAATCCAGCAATCTAAGGACATCTGTGAATACTAAATATGGACATTCAATTTAGAGTTGCCCCACAGGGCCCATTTAGTGTTCTTTCATTACAAACTATTCATTTCTTGAGTTCTCAAATATTCAGAAAAATGCATAAAACACATGAAAAACATAGTTTTCAAACAAAGAATCATCATTCTGATCCCCTATTTGCTCCCAGGAACAGAACCTCACTTCAATCCACTCCTTCAAATTTTTTGCTTTCTTCATTTGTGCCAAACACTGAAAACAAACAGGGAGGGGGTTATAAAGTATGTTGTTCCCCTGTTCTGTGCCTCACTCTGGGGGAGCCCAACTGTCTGAAGAGATGGCAAAGGCAGGAACTGCATGGCAAGCAGCAGGCTGCCTGGCGATTCCAAGCCAGCTCACAGCATCCCAGGACAGAGTGCCTTGTCACTCATCCAGCCCAAAGTTCTCTCCATGTAATAAAGGTCACTAGTGGTTGCCAACACGCACATGCAAACTATTAGTACATTGGCCTGACCAAAGTTAACTAGAAAAGCAACAGCTCTCGTACTCTACAGCTCTGAAACAGACCTATAGAAACCCCTCATTTCTTTGTTCCAATCTCTAATTCCAACACCCCTACCCCTATCCCACCCCGGTTTCCAACCAGTACTTCCCACTAGGAGGTTGTACCACTCCCTGGACACACAACACCTCCTGTTTCCTGCCCAAATCAGACTGGACCATTCACCTTCTGACCTGTCATGCCAATGTGTTATGGAGAAATATTTGGAGTCCTAGACCTAAAATCACACTGTTTAGCACCTGCATTGGCCTTCCTTAGTGACAATCCCAAAACTAGTTAGTTTTCTTCAAACATTTATTTCCTTCCCAAGTATGCTTCTGTGATTACAATTATGTGGTGTCAGAAGTTTAGTTTCTATTACATTTTAGAGACACCTGTGGACATTAAATTTACCTACTTGCTCTTCAAATATATATATATATATGTGTGTATATATATATATATATAAATTTTTTTTTTTTTTAAAGAGACAGGGTCTCGCTCTGTTGCCCAGGCTGCAGTGCAGTGGCATCATCCTAGATCACTGCAACACCTCCAATGTCTGGGTTCCAGCAATCCTCCCACCTGAGTAGCTGGGACTACAGGCATGTGCCACCATGCCTGGCTAGTTTTTCAGTATTTTGTAGAGACAGGATCTCACTGTGTTTCCAGGCTGGTCTCAGGCACTAGTCCTGCCTTGGCCTCCGGAAGTGCTGGGATTACAGGCATGAGCCGCCGGGTCTGGCCTCTCACTATCCTTAAAGTGTTACCGAGTTTCTTCTTTGTTGCAATCTTGTTCTTTCCTTTCTGTGTCTACTTATTTATAAATTACCATGAGACTTATATTTTATTTCCATCAACAAGATGAACAAGATATAAATATGTGCCCTCAAAAAATTAATAATCAATTGGGGTAAATTATATCTACCCAGGTACCGGACACTGTAATTCAATGCACAAGTGTAAATAAACAACAAGGAAGATAGGATTAATTCTGCAACTAGTGACCTTCACATTCATCTGTCTCTTGATTGTCAATAGGTGTATTTCAAATATTCAATCACTGTCAGCCTAAGACAGTCCCAAGTCAACAGCCCTGTGGGAATGACGTGAGTTTCCAGGTATCCTGCACATTCAAGAACCTACTGTGTTAAGATAGTTCATGAAGGTCAAAAAGCACCAACCATGGACTTAAGGAATAAATATTTTATATTTCGTGCATTTAAAAAAAAAAAAGCCACTATTTGAACATTTAAATATTTAAAGCCAACAAATTAGGAGCTATTATTCTTTTTTATAAAAAACTATTTTCAAATTTCCCTACCATGTTTTATTTCACTTACAAAATGAATGTATGATTAGATGACAAAATATAAGAAAATTTTATATGTTGGGTGACTTATTTTATCTAAATTCAGAGCAATATTACATTAATAAATTATGTTCATCACTTAGAATATGACACTGTATTTCTTTAGACAGCTTCCTTTGTCCTATTATAGTGATATTTAAATTATGAGCATTTTATTATACTCAACCTTTTAAAAACATTATATAAAGATAGGTATGTATAGCTATGTGATATTTCACACACACACATTTTTAATCCTTTGAGCCGTACACATAAACACATGTTAAAATATTGAAAAGAAGTCCCAAAAATAGCTAAAATGCTGTTTGCCAAACAATTTTCACCCTATCTCTGAACAAAGGAAAGTGGAATTTCTGGTCATTAAAGAAACAAAACGTTTATTTTTCTTTTGCTCTACTCTCTGTTCATATCACCTCTTCTCACTAGTCTCAATCTTTAAATAATGCTAGAGACCCACAACAATTTTCAACTCACAGATTTAATCTCTTTGGTTTTATCAGACTTGTGAGTTGAGAACAAATGGCAAGTGCCAAAGAGCTCACCCTGGGCCTAATAGGCAAGTTGCTTCCTCAGATTAATATTCAATTTGACATTGATTTTGAAACAATTACTGTTTCATGGTTGGCTGCGAAATAAACATTTTTCTAAGTTATTAGTAAAGGGACAGCAAAATTCAACAATTTCATCTACCCATCTGCTTTGCTGTGGCAACAAATTGATTTCCATGTGACACACGAACACAGCAAGGTTGTGTATCCAAAAGAAAGAGAACCGTGACTTCACCAGGCAATGGGACGACCACTGAATCTGAAACTAGGAGGCGTCACCGATACCCAGAACAATAAAATTTTAAACCCAAAAAGATGGGAAGAAGATTTAAAACCGATTCTGGTTTAGTACCAGTGGGGCTAAGAAAAACTACTGTCTTCTACACACTGATTCACCGACAATTGGAGAGAAAAAATAAAAATCCCAGCATTATCATGTTAATAATAACTTCATCTGCAGCAACATTCAGGAAGCTGATTAGATGATCCTAATGGGTGATTTAAAGTGAATGGAAAAAAACACCCTTAGCATAATTTAATAAGATCTTCAGACTGAAGCATATTCAAGGGTTTCGTCAAAGACCTTCTTGTGGCCTTTTAATAGCTCTTTCCAATTCCAATCAACTTGTTAAATGCCAATTCTCGTTGCCGCATCAGAAATCCAAAGCCAGCCCTTTCTGATTAGATCATTAACTGTTAACAGAGCGATGATTTTTCTACAAAAAATGAAAAAAATGGCCAGGCCTGGTAGCATGTGCCTGTAGTCCCAGCTACTTGGGAGGCCGAGGCAGAAGGATCGCTGGAGCCCAGGAGTTGGAGGTTAAGTGAGCTACGACTGTGCTACAGCCTGGGCAACAGAGCCAGACCCTGTCCAAAAAAAAAAAAAAAAGGTATTTTTTAGCATGTAAATTACGTTAGTATGTGGCCAAGTTCTCATTATCAAGTTATTTCATGCTTGTTTTTTTTTATTTTAATTTCTTCAACTCAACAGTTCAAGGAAAGAAAAGGTTCCTCCCATTTCTGTAGTATCTTTGCACTCTTCCTGGTAGATAGGCACAAGGTAAACATCAGCCAGTTACACATAAATTGTAGTCTTTTGTCTCCGGAACTCAACGCCCGGAAAGCAGCCCTACTTCCTACTTTTTATGCTTGTTGGTAAATTTTAACTGAGGAAATAAACAGGATGCAGTTGTGTTTGAATTCTCTTAGCTCAGCCTGTGTAAATGCCTCCATTATGCACATCCACTCTCTGTTTTGATGATCTGTTCCTACGTGTTGATGACTCAAAGTTCTTTCCGGCCTTAACTTCTCCACAGACCTTTCTTTGCACTAGGATATTCAACTGCCTGCTGGACATTTCCGGGCACCTCATAGGGTGCCTAAAGCCGAACTCATTATCCTTCCCCCTAATATGCACGAGATCTTAGCAAAGGTTCCACCACTAAGTGGCTGAAGCTTGAACACCTGCGTCGCCTTGAACTCCTCACCTCTGCACTTTCTGACCTGAATGTGTCTCCCACCCATTTTACCTTCTAACTATTAACTCCGTAGTCTATGCCTGCTATTGCTGACCAAGGTCAGACCCCAATTGTCTCTCATCTGAAAGACTGCCCTTGTCTCCCAGCTGGTCCCCCCGAAGTCTACAAATTTCAAACCCCGTTCTCCTAACAGTGGAGAACAATCCAACTAAACCTAAGTTGGGCTGGTTAATTTCTCCATGGACACCCTTCTTCGATGGCTCTTCCTCTCTTTCTTATTCAGCCACAAGTTGTTAAATGTAATACAGTACCAGCCTTTGAGAATCTGGCCCCAGCCTCTCTCTCCCTTTCACCTACAGACTACTGCCTTCTCAGAAGGTCCCTCTTGCTTCTTTTCACCTACTAGCCTGTGCTCATCCCTTAAGACTATTCTCCTCCATTGACGGTCATGGCCCCACACTCCTAGCAAGATGACGTCATCTTGCTAAGGGTCGTGCGAGCCCACCTAATCCAACCACATCACTGTGTCTGTGTGTCTGTCCTCGATATTAGCACGTGAGCTCCTCAAGGGCAGGATTTGTGTCTTCTTTCTCCAGTTCATGATCCAGTGATTCTCACAAGGTAAGCCTTTGATAAATATTGAAGAATGAATATATGGAGTTCAAAAGTGAGAGCTAAAGGTCTAGTATCAGAAAACTATAAATCAAAGATTGTAGCTGTAATAATAAAGAAAGTCCCATTACATTCCCTAAGGCAAATTTCTATTTTTTCCATTATCCTTAATTTCAATTCTTATAGTGCTTCTCCATTCCTGAAATAACATCAGTTCTTTTGAGAATGTCAGACAACTATAAGTGATCCTTCTATCCTCTCTCCTCTTGACTGAAAATTATCTGTATCTTCATCCACAAGAAAACATGTCTCCTTCTCTGATTTCGATTGTCTGTAAAAAAGCTCCTGGTCCTCACCTGGCCCTTGTCTCTCTTCCCCAACCCCACTTCTTCACTTTTATCTCAGCAATAGTCCTTAGATTTATTGCCTCCTCCAAGTTCTCAGAGCCAGTGAGGTCTTCATCATCTCTCATTTAGACTATTTTAACAACCTCCTAACTGATCTTTCCTCCTCCAGTCCCTCCCCTTAATAATCCACTTTTTCTTTTTCTTTCCAGACAGGCCGCCCAGGCCACAGTGCAGTGGCTTTATCACAGCTCACTGCAACCTCAAACTCTGAGGCTCAAGTGATCCTCCCACCTCAGCCTCCCAAGTAGGTGGGACTACATGCAAGCGCCACCATACCAGCGACTTTAATTTTTTTGCAGAGACAAGGTCTCTGCTATGTTGCCCAGGCTGATCTCAAACTCTTGGGCTCAAGTGATCCTCCCATCTCAGCCTCCCAAAGTGCTGAGATTACAAGCATGAGACACCACTCTTTATAATGCCAGCCAGTAATAATCCACTCCTTATACTGCTTGAGCTCTAACCAAACCTGATCATATCTTAAAATCCCATGTCAATAAGAGGTTCAAACTTCTTAGTCTGAAATTCAAGGTTCTATACCATCTTAACCCACCCTTCCTTTCTAACCTCACCTCCGTTGGTGCATTCTAGAATCACATCAATCTGCCAATCACCTCTTAGCAAGCTATCGTGTGCCACATCTCTCCAATCTTGGTCATGCTGTTTCTTTGACATTAGTCCTTGGCAAGTTGACAAAAATCCAGACTTATCCTCCAACAACACCCAGTTCAGATGAGCTTCTCCTCGATAAAATCTTTCACCTGTCCAACTACAAATCGTGACTATTTTCAGGGTTTCCAAAGCAATTACTTTATACACCTGGTATGGCACACAAAATATTAGCTCTAACTCCACTATAAAACGGAAACTCCTAGAAAGAAAAGGCTATGAATATTTACTGCCTAAGATAAAGCCTGAGGCAAAACAAGTGCAAAAAAAAAAAAAAACAAAACGCTTATTGAATTAAACTGTCTTCATTACATAAGAAACCCTCAAAGGCAGGAGTAAGTCTTAGCACTGAATTTTCAGTAGCACCTAACACACAGCTCAAAAATCAAGACAAATTTGTGCAATCAAAGAATTAAACCTCTTTTGGGGACAAACATGTAGAATTAGGTAAGTTAACACGAAATACTTTGAAAACATAAATATGTCCAAAATGATTTAAGCACCCGTTATGAAACATCGCTGGCACACCAAGACCAACGCAGGGCTACTTCGGCATGCTACTGACCAGTCACTCTTGTCATGGGCCCATTGCGAGATAAAAACCCAAATTAAAAGTGTTTAGAAACTTTCGTCGCGATCTGACACGGCTGAGACACACCGACGCACGAGCAGCAGGCTGGTCTCCCTGGAGAAGGTACTGGCTGGCTGGGTCTCGTCAAGCTCAAGAGTAAGTGGCACATGGGACAAGCCAGTCACAGCATAGCAGGATCACTTATCTGTCCCTGACAGACTGGAAATAAAAAGAAATCTTTCACCGGAGATAGTTTAAGCAGCACCAGCAAAGAGAAGCAGCTCCTGTTTAACACAACCGATTTCTTCATATGAATATTTACCTCCCATATCCTCTTGAGACCTGCTCTCCCCATGACATAAAGCATCAGACACAGTTGAAACCAACTCTGTACCCTGCCCCCATCCTCGAGTCCCCCCCGTCCCTCTCCAATGTGACTTTTTAAATAGGCTACTGTCGAAGAAAAGTCAGCGCTGGATAGTAAAACAGTAAAGAGATTTTATTCAGGACTATTGCAATAAGAGGAAAGAGAGCTCAGTGTAAACCAGGGCTCAACTCCAAACAGCACAGGCAAGTGGGCATCTGTAGCCAGAGAGGAGGGTGGTGGTCAGTAAGTGGAAAATTACTAAGGGGAAATATATCAGGGGTAAGGGAGACTCGGCTAAACCAACCTAACAGGATTCTCTCTGAGGACAGGCCAGAGTGATCAGACAGCCCTGGGGGACGGTGGAGGATGAGAAACCCCATTAGCTATGGAGGGTGATCGGATATCAAGGACAGGGATTCCGGCTAAACTGACTGAGGAGGTTCTTGCTAAAATGGGATTCCAAAAAGGAGCACACAGATGGGCCTCGCTGGGGACAGGGGACAGGGTTCACAAGCCTGACTACAGTTTGGTCAAGCACAGAAGCTTTGACACGACTAAATCCTGTATAGGCGTCACACGAAATTTTCCTGTTGTGGTTTAAAGTAATGGTTCCTTTCGCCAAAAAAACACTAACAATTACCAATAATAAATATTATTTTAAAAACTCCAGGCAATTTAATATTACATGAAACGTGCTGTGCCCCCTTATCTGTGACCCTTCAGCCTTGAGTGACAGAGCTGCATGAACTCCAGCTAAGGGACACCTCCTGTCTCCACCTTCAGCAGGAGAAACACTTACTGAAATGCCCACAACCTAAAAGGATTAAAGAGCATGCTGTATAGGTGTAGAACGACACAGAGAACTGATTTCCACTAATAAAACAGGCTTTCTAAGAACACGGGGCTGATGGGACTTGGCTATAAAAGATGCTTATTTCAGTGTTAGAGGTCAGCTTGGAGAAGACACAGGAGAGAGAAACGCCTGGAATAGCAGGTGGAAAGTAACGGGCCTTTCACGGTGAATCAAACCGGCGCTGCGATGCCAACACGCCTCTTGCAACTCAAACCTTCCGCTTTGCATTACTGCCAACTCATTTCCAAAACACCCACTGCTCATCAAACTTGTCTGGCTGCCTCCTTATCGAAACTTTACAAAACTTTAATTTCAGTCTCATGAGCCCTGCAGCTGTAAATTAATTGAATAAAATTTACAAACATTATGCAGTGAGATAAAGCACTTTTGAGGCCTTTTTCCCCGTTCAGTTGACTTAGCCGCCTGGCATGCCGGTTTTGCTTGACATGAGTTCGGAGGCCCTGGAAACCTTCCTAATCCGACTCTCTAGGCTCTGTGCCTATTCATGGAACCATGTCAGCCCGTATCTGGAAAATTAATAAACTTCAGATGGGTTTAAGCACTCAAAATGCTCCTGATACTCCTTGCCATTCATTCTATTGTACACATCCTTTGCAATAGGAGAATCCTCCTTAAAAAACCACAACCGCAGATAAAATCCCTGAGGTGTTAAGTGAGCAACAAAATATCTCATTTAAGATTACTGCAGCCGAAAGCTGAAGCCAGGAATTAAAGTTGCTGAAGGTGAAATCGCTTATGCCTTGGATTAATACAGATTTGCCCCACACCGATTTCTGAATTTACCCATTTTACAATGAGAGTGCAAAATTATCAGGATTTTTAAACAGCAAGGCAAGTAAAACTGATTGCCCCTCTGTCTGCCAACTGTATCAAGTGAGTCAGCTAATCAGTGGTTACATGCATCACGCTGACAGAGGAGAAAAGACCATTAACTTTCTGAAATAAGTAGTCCTAATATGCTGAGGTGCCGTAATTCACTTATGATTTCCATAGTTCCCCAAGAATTGAAATTTCCCCCCTCTCTGGGTGGTTTTCACAGCACAACTGCCACCCCTTCCAACTGAGGTCAAGTCTTTGACCTTCTGTTTTCATCAATTTTATCGGCATCTGGAAGCCTTCTGGCCCACGTGGAGCCATGGAGGAGGTTATAAAGCTTCTGACTCATGTCAGAAAAACTGGGTTTGAAACAACCTCTGCTACTAACTGCTAAGGGGCTTTTATAGATTCTTTAAGCCTGTGGTCCACAACCCCTGGGCCACAGACCAATTCCAGTCCATGGCCTGTTAGAAACCAGGCACACACACAGCAGGCGGTGAGTGGAGGGGAAGGAAGCAAAGCTTCATCTGTATTTGCAGCCGCTCCCCATTGCTCACATCACCGCCCGAGCTCCGCCTCCCGTCAGATCAGCAGCGGCATTAGAGTCTCACAGGAGCGTGAACCCTACTGTAAACTGTGAATTCGATGGATCTAGGTTGCAGCTTCTTATGAGAATCCAATGCCTGATGGTCTGAGGCGGTGACGCTAGTGCTGGGGAGCAGCTGCAAATACAAACTATCCTTAGCAGAGAGGTTTGACTGCACAATAAATGTAATGCACTTGAATCATCCCAAAACCATCCTCCACCCCTGCTCCCAGCCCCGGTGCATGGAAGAATTGTCTTCCATGAAACCGGTCCCTGGTGCCAAAAAGGTTGGAGACTTCCGCTTTTAAGCTCTCTGAAACATTGTTCTCAATGGTGAAGTGAGGATGACAACAGCTCTCAAGCAGGGTTGGTGTGGACGGTGGATGTGAAACTAGAGAAAGTAACGCAAGAGTTGGCACATGACAGGCTCTCAAAGACAGAAACCTTGTAAAATGTATCTAATTTTTCCCTTCTTTAGAAAATAAAAAATGAAGCCAACGTATCTCACTGCAGATTGCTCTTTAAATATGTGGCCTTATACTAAACCAGGGAAGTTCAAAGTCAAACAGAGTCTTTTTATAAGTTAATGACAGAAAAGACCAGAATATCTGGTAGTTGACGGCTACAGAAGTGATTGCTTCCCACTGGAACAAGAAATGGACAGAGTGGATAAAGTCCTTAAAATAAATGTTCGTATCTTCCCTTAGTAATTCTGGACAATGGGAAAATTAGCTAATTCAAACAAAGTCCATGAAATAAATAAAATCCCGACACTTGTCTCTCTGGACAAAAAGCAGATGGAAACAATACAGACGATTGCTAATGCTTTGGCAAACTAACCATCCTTCCAAATGCCATCCACGAAAGCCCACCAGGCCTCCAGCTGTGACAATGCCATGAGAACCCCTGTGGCAAATTTTAAGCGTATTTAACTCAAGACCAGAAACAGAGAGTATTTAAAAAAAAAAAAAAAAAAAAAACTCTAAACAAATAAATCTAGAAAGGAATTGCTGTTTATATCACACAGCCATAGGCTCAAATAGCCTAAAGTAAAAAAGGAAAAAAATAGGTATGTATTTATGCACTTCATCATGGAATCTCTAAACAATCTCTAAACCTTATTGAGTTGTTACTAAGGAAACGGCCATATTTAGGCCTGGGTAGTTTCTGGAAAATGGAAGTCCAGAGAAACTTGACCATAAAATGAAAACTATGACTGACGACTTTCAGGAACTAGTTTTGTTTGTGACGTGAAACAAAACTCTTCTTGGGCAAAGGAAACGTTCAGAAGGAGGATTCTTTAAGTAGGTGGCCGATGCCTCCATTCAAACACCCAAATATTCACCAAGTACCTGCTCCACACCAAGCACTGTGCCAGGTGCTGTGAACAACAAGAACCAGCAAAACTTGTCTCTGACCACAAGGAGTTTATAGTCCAGAGAAGTCCTGGCAATTATAATGCAAAGGCGTAAGAGCTATTCCAGAGAGGGACGTAGGTTATGCTACAAATGCAGGTATCTTAGAAAATTATCCAGCTTACAATCTCAGGAAAGAGATTGTGCCCGCCCACAGTTAACGCTATCAACATCCACCCCGTTCCTCCAGCTCACTCTTTACAAAGTTCCGGATCTACCCCTTAAACAGCATACAAATTGACTCTGACACCACGATTGTCACGTGTCACGATTCCTGCTTCCAACAACTTACCCTACATCTTCTATTATAAATTCTTCCCAGTGAGTGTCCCCGCCCTTCATTTTATTTGTTATTTACTACTTAGTTAACTGAAATATTTTTCTCAAACATGAATCTGATTTTACTCCCTTTCTTAAAAACCTCCAGCAGTTCCTGTTGAGCACGGGATGAAGTTCCAATTACTTAGCGCAGCCCAGCTCAGCCAACCAGCAAAGCAAACACTAGCTTTACCTTTCCCCAAGCGACCTAAGACAGAGACAACCCCAGTAAATTTAGTATTAACAGACCCCTGTCCTCTCTCAGGCATCCACTGTTTTGCACAAGCTGTTCCCTCTTCTTAGAGGACCCTTTCCCCCTCCTTCTTTGCCCAACCACTTCTTTTTCTTTCTTCAAATGCACTGTCTTCTGTGTAGTGTTCTTCGACTCCAGGCAGGGCTCTATCTTTGCACTGTGCCTGTTTAACACTCCACATATGCCATGAAACTGCACTCAGTTTATTGGTGTCAGTTTGTCTTTTTTTCTTCCTGGACTGTGAGCGCCTTGAGGTAAGGGACCATTTCTTAGTCATGTCCCAGAACCGAGCACAATGCATAACACAGAGAATGTATCTGATAAAAATCTAATGAATGAACTAAGAGAATTACTAATCCATTCTTAAATGCAAGTCTAATAAAGGAAATCACTGCTTATTAAGCGAGGACGGTACCATGTTACGAAGATAAAATTATGATGGGCCTCATAAAGAAATACTGTTACAGTCTTAGAAACAGCACGCATACAAAATTTTTTCTAAATGGATTCCTTACCTTTCAGCTGCACCAGCCTCACAAAGAGTGGCCCTGTATTTGTCCCTTTGCAGTTTGCAATTCACTGGAGGTTCTAAGTTAGCTCAAGGGAAAACATGACTGGGATCTGACAAACGTATTTTTAAGCTTCAAGTCAGATTTTATTAGAAAAATAAATAAATACAGCATATCCTAAGAATGTGAAAGAATGAAAAAAAAGAAAAACCCTCTGTAGATGAAATAGACAAGATAGACGAGAAAACCCTAACTGTTTGCTGTTTACAGGAAAGGTGTTAACCTGCACTTACAACTTCAGGTTTTACCAACCACCCACATATCCAGCTCTCACAGAAAAATGAATAGAAGCCTCTGAGTTAGTTTTCATTTACAACCAAACCACTGCTTATAGATCTCCTAGTCTCCAGGTTTGTTTCACTAAAATAAATTCCTCCTGGAGCCGTAAGTGCATACCAGGGGCCGCTCAGGTGGCAACAGCCCAGCCTTGCTGTGATGATGTCAGTTTGCCCTGTTGGAGTACCGAGGAAGAAGCAGAGACCTGGGCAAAGGCTCCGGACAAAGTGCCTTTCTCAAAGGCCCCAGGGCTCCCCATCACATGTCACAGGAAGGCAGAATTACTTGGGACAAGGGTAGGAGCTGAAACAAGCAGTGGTGACACTGGTTTAACAAGTTGGCACGGCAGCACGGCAGCCACAATAGATAATGTCTCTTCACTCACATGTCCAAGCTCTTTCCCACTCATCGATGTTCACCCACAGTAAGGTAGGCAAACTCTCACGAACCACAGACCTTGGCAACAAGCAAATGGAAACTACAAATGATAGCACATGCCGTTAAGTAGCAATCAGAAATCGGGAATCAGGTTCTGCTTTGGCTCAGTCTGTAACTAGAGGTGTGGTCTTGGACAAGTCTTGGACAACCTTTCAAGGACTCATTGTCTTCATCTGTAAAATGAGAGTCTAATCAGATGACCTCTTAGGTCTCTTCTAATTCTAAACTACTACAATTCCATGTTCTGAACCATGAACATTAGGATTTTAGATATTTCTCAAACATAAATTTAAAAGAGAATCTGTCACTAGGACATCTCCTCTTTCACTGTCCATGAGATGAATCACCGAATCCTTGCACAAAGGGAAACGAATGTCAACTACATCAGAAATGACAACTAAGCCGTACCAAAGACACTGACCAGTGCATAATATCCTAGTACAGCATGGTATTCACGGGACAGGAACATGCCCTGGTCTTTTATACCCTCCTTAGTAGGTCATTCAGAAATTCCATCCCCGAAAGAGATAACTCACACGCTTACGTTTTTCTAAAGAGAGTCCAGGTGCTTTCACCATTGATGCTCCCCAAGGGAGCCACTGGGGTCCTCCCAGTGCCAGCCTAACTTAAGGTCTCTGAAATTTAATGCCTTCTTACTCTAACTCAGGAACAAATTATCTCAAAAGCTACTCACATGGGCCAGGGTGGCTGAAAATCACCACACTGAGCTAGCAGTGGTCCTTTCCACGCTACACAAACAAAAGATGCCCATGGTGACAGGTTTCAACGCAGCCTGCAGAATTTTTTCTCTGCCCTAGCACTCTTATTCTGGGTATCTTTGCTCAAAATGAAGTTTATTTGTGGTATGTATCTATCATTCCTCTTTATAAGCTCTTCCACCTTAGGAGGCCTGGTTTCTTTCATGTGGTGTCTCTACACAGTTCATGACTAGACTCCATGTCCTTCCTTCTAGGCTCCTCGTGACAACGGCACCTCATAGTGCCCAGTAGTCACCAAAATGGTGGACACCAACAACAGTGCTTTTCCCAGACTGCTTTACTACATGGAGTGAACAGTAGAGTCAGAAACAGATCTGCTCTGTCTATAGCTAATGTAAGACCCTTGCTTATGACAGACCTTCAGGAGCTGCTTTAATTTATACAAACCGCACAGAAATTCATTTAGTGGGAGTATCACCCATATTACATTATGTTTAAACTTGGAAAGGATTCTGTCTTTTCAATGCAGGGTGTTTACCCTGGCTAGAGCGGATACGGCCTCCCAGCACACACGAAACTGCTAAGTTCACTATACAGGCTTCTCAAGTGCCACCAAGCTAGCGAGGGCAGCAAGCAAGTATGACATACTCTACCCCTCAAAGCAACCTTCTTACTTTTGGAGTGTTTAATGCATAGAATGATTGGCTTCATTTTCAATAGATTAAAGCTACATTACATGCTATGCCTAACCTCAAATCTATACTCATGAGCTAATTTTTCAGAAGTTAAGATAAATTACCGGGCAGGAAGAGGAGCCAACCTCCATTTTCTTGAAGCTCCAAAATTTGAGCTGTTTGCTCTAGGATTTCCATTAACTGTTGTGAAAAAACTCAGTATTTGTTAATTTTGGAAGAACTTTGAAAGTGGCCAAATGTTCTTATAAATGTATGTTAAAATTCTGGTTCTCTAATTATTGTATTTGGATTACTTTTTTGCTTTCCTCCCAATCTTTACTAAATTCTCCTAAATTAGCTTAGTAAGTAGGTTTTAAGGGAAGCCTATTGATGACACATAGATTGCTAACAGAGAAGGGTTCAGAGCTAAATGGATCCAGCTTTTCTTTCTTTCATGTGCTACATAAGACAAGGCTTATGACATCGGGAATTATGTGTATTTTGGAAACCCAAGCTTAGAGAAGTAACATTTTGTTTGTTGTAAAAAGACAAAGAATGTAAAAAAACAAAATATATGAATGCGCTTCTTAAAATATACTTGAGAAATGGCCAGGCGCTGTAGCTCACATCTGTAATCCTAGCACTTTGGGAGGCTCAAGGCAGGAGGATCACTTGAGGCCAGGAGTTTGAGACCAGCCTAGCAATATCGAGATCCTGTCTCTACAAAAAAATAAAAAATAAAAAATTAGCCAGGCATGGTGGCACATGCCTGTAGTCCCATCTACTCAGGAGGCTGAGGCAGGAGGAATATTTAAGCCTAGGAGTTTGAGGTTGCTGTGAGCTATGATGACACCATGGCACTGTAGCCTAGGAAACAGAGACAGGGAAACCCTGTCTCCAAAAAAAATTAAAAAATAAAAAAATATGTATACACACACACACACACACACACACACGCACACAAATACACACACTTGAAAAAGCAGCTATTTCATTTAATACTACCTTATAAAATAGCAATGCTTCAGAAATATTTTTTATGGAAATAATTCAGCTTCTTGAGGCACAGGTAAAAATACTGGTGAAGATTCAACTTTTTAGAGTTTTATAAAAAAATAGAATGAATTTAATAGAAAGAGACAATCCTATTTTCTCCACTAGAATTGCTGCCAAGGAGAATACATATTTTAAGGATTAAGGCTTAGAATTGCTTTTCACATAAAAAACAGAACAAAACCCATCAGCAATCTGAAAAAAAATGTATAAACAAACAGGGAATTCTAGTCAGGTGGCCACAAACTAGAGAAATTAATAAAAAGCGTCACATGGAAATAAAGTTAGTCTTTGTAGGAAGAAATGTTTAAAATATTTTTTTGCTCTTAGTCTGCTGGTAGATACAACAGAGAACTTTATTTTCACCAAGAAATCTGAATACAAAAAATCATCAGTATGGTATTGTTCTCATTTTGTTAAAATGGTACAAGGAGTTAAAGAGAACGTCTCTGGCTTTCAAGGTCCCTGAATAGCAAAGCCATGGTTTTTCACACTGTATTATAATTTTCTATTTGCATAGTATTATCTTCTCCCATAGACAGTGAGCTTCTTGTGGGCAGGAACATCTGCTTCCTGGCTATCCTGTATCTTCAGCCCCTGTACGGTCACGAGTGACACACAGAGAGACTTAAAGCACAGCAACTTATATAACCTCATACTTTCATCTGTTAGAAAGAGGCTGTGGGTGACAATAAATATACCGCTGCTTAGCAATGATCACCTCGTTCTGCTTTTTTTCCAACTGCCCACTCTGTGCTGAATCATCATCAATAGGCAATAGACATGGCCATTTTCTTAGCACTCCTGTGAAACTATTTAGGAATCCATGAAAGAGAAGTCCACCAGGCTTCACAGTGATGGTATTTCTTGGAGACACTGTGCAGTTTTTCATGGTGGGACCTACAACCTAAACTTGCAGCACTAACAGAACTCTGTTATCAGGAGCAGTCAAAAGCACTACATTCAGATGGACTCTGACAGAGGACAGTTTTAAGAATTTATATGGAGATACTTGAGCTACCAGCCAAGATGGAGCCATATGAACTGGATTTACCCATCCACATGAAACGACCAAAAACCAATGGTTTTCATGATATTAAACGAGAACAGCAATCACTGAGATATGGGAATCAAGCAAAAGGACTGACCCAACTCATTAATTAAGGAAGTTTCCAGGCTACAGCACAGGGAGGTAGAAGCCAAGCAGAGCCTGACAGAGTTGAGGTCCCCAAGTTAAACTGATGGAGCTAAGAGAACAGGCAGACCAAGAAGGGTGAAGTTCACAGGTCAGAATACCAGAAAGGAAAGAACTGCACAGGGACAGAACTCCAAAAATGTGTTGGTGGTCATCCTTGAGTTTTCAAGAGAGGACATGGCACATGAGGACACCTCCCAAGGCTGGGGACAGAACCAACCGAAAGGATTAGAGGTAACAAACGGTACCAGGAACTCAAACAAGGCCAGGAATGGTGCTGTTCCCACCTGCTAGAGTGCAAAGCCTCAAGATTCATGGGGTATTGGACAGTAGACCCCAAGAGTCTCGACTCTGTAACTTGGCCTAAACACTGCTCTGGTCCCATGTTAAAAGACACACCCGCCCACCCAAATAAAACTGTTTCCAAGTAACTTAACTGTACTTCAGGGGGAAAAAAAAAAAGATCTGAAGAATAATTTTAGGGAATACAAAACCATCCAGCACTCAGAAAGGTCAAATAACATCTGGCATTCAGTCAAATACTAGGCATAAAAAGAAGCAAGACATAATCCATGATGAAGAGAAAAAAATCAACCAAAACTGACCCAGAACTGACACAGATGTTAGAATGAAAAGACAAAGATATTAAGACAGTTATTATAACTGTATTTCATATGTTCCCAAAAGCTGACACATGGAAGATACAAGAAAAACCCCAATGGAACTTCTACCGATGAAACCACCATGCCAGAGTTAAAAAGGGCACCGGGATTAATGGCAGGTAAGGTGGTTCTGACAAAAAGATCAGTGAACTTGAAGACATGACAGTGGAAAAACATCCAAAATGCAACACGCAGAGAAAAAAGAATTATTTGAAAATGGAAAGAGCATCAGCCAACTGTGGAACGACTCAAAGAGACCAAATACACATGCAGACAAAGAGCAGGATGGCTGCTCGGGATAGCAGGACATCGTCACTGAACAGGTGCCCCATAATGTCACAGATGAGATCACACATGGCAGCGAAGGTGACTGTTTCTTGAAGAAATCATACCCGTTACTTTTGTACAATTAGCCCTCATCAAATAACACCTACCGTCCAGAGAGAGGACGAGAAGTACTAGGATCAAGAAGAGACGGGCTAGATGAGCCACTAAACTAAGTGCTTTCAGTGAGCTTGAACCATAATCCTGTATCTCAAGCACCCTGAGATTATAAACACACACACACACACACACACACACACCCTCTCTGTCTCTCTCTCTGCTAAACACGAGGCCATGCTATATATCCTTACCATTAGAATATAACTAGTACTTCTCACTTTGTAAATCCCATTGAAGCCATTTATTTAACAACTTATCTTATAAACTAGGGCTATAACCAAGAAATCAATAGATTAAATTTACCACAGTATAAAACAACACACATAATGGATGCAGAATGGAGCTGTGGCTTTATATTCATTGGTTCTCCTGCAAAAGGTACCATGTAATTTTATGATTCCTGTTTTCACGAGAAAGGCAGTGAGAAGAGGCACTAGTTACTTGCTAACCACTAAACTTTGTTTTTTTATCTTAAAGACAGAATACATCAAAATATGAAGAGTTGCTTCCAGAGGGAAGCCCTTAGCTGTGCTATGTTACTATCCCTTAATCATAGAGAAAGAAATATAAAATATTAATGAGAAGCAGAATAGCTTTCATGCATAGTAAATACAACCAGTTAGCCATGCCCATCAATATGATTTAAGGCATCCTTTACAGAAAAAAAGTACTGCTTCCATTAATTAGGTACCACATTTTCAAAGGTCAAGGGCATGAAACCAATCAGTCAGCTTAGACCTTGTTCCTTTTAACAAATAAAAAAAAAAACTCGCAAAGGCAGTATTTTAAAAATAAAACAAAAAATTAGACTACTGACTCCAAAACCAAAATTCAGTCAGAAGGCATTAACTTCCCTCAGTTTTTAACTAGCAATGAAATGGTTTTCCTCAGAAACTCGAACTCCAGTTAAACGGATCAGAATAAACTGCAAAAACCCACGGAGCAGCTGCTTTTCTGTAAACACTCAGGATGTCTGGTGGAAAATAAGCCCCATCAAAAGCTGTGCTGCATTGTAAGTGATCCACTCTACGTTTGCTTGTCAGAGCCTAGAAAAACAAAACCTACAAATATTACATACACTTCACAACATCTGTATCACCGAGCTCAAACCGACAAGTGGAAATCCAAATCGTGTTATTTTGAAACATTTTCTAATCATTGTTAGGTTTAATGAATAAAAGATATTAACTTCAATTTTCATTTCCTTTTATACTGCACAACAGCTTCTATTAGAAGGAAGCGAATGAGGAAGTTGGCTTCCTAATTGGTTTCTTTGCTGCCCGGGTCTGCTTCAAGAGTGCACGGGAAGCAGGCGACCCAGATGTCAGAAAATCTCTACGCCAGGTTTAACAGAATACAAAATCCAGACTGCCATGGAGACTTGACTACCTCATTTTTTAAAAATATTTTCATTTTCCAACAGAAACTGCTTTAAGTGCATTCTGAAATCTGATCCATGGTTCGGGTTATGCATATCCAATGATGACAAGGCAAGGGTCCCTTTCCCTACCGCTACCCCCTGGTTCCCCAACTCTCTCTCTCTCTCTCTCTCTCTCTCCTTTTTAAACTTAGAAATCCACTTTCTCATGCAGGCAGCCAGCAACTTCAAGAATCTTTTACATTAAAAACACTACCACTCTAAAACTTGGGCTCTTCCACTCCTGAAAAACTGTGGAAAAACATTATTTCTTTGCACTCGTCAAACACATATACTCTTTCTCCAACAATATTTCTTTCTGATAGGTATTTATGAGCTACTAGTTACAACACCATGATTATAGATCTATTTATCTATCATCACATGTAGTACAAATGATTTAGATTCCCAGGAGGTGAACCAATAATTGTGTAATTCTGACAACGAACTTTTAAAGGAAAGGGACAAGAACAATATATGATTCTTAAAATGCCTATATATTCTCAGTGACCAAGTATATAAACCCAAAGGGCTACAAAGTTTTACAAATTATTTTAAATATACAGTAGAGGAGAAATTTAAAGTTAAAAACACAGGCAGAACCCAAATCTGCCTTGTAGTTTCTTTGTCCAAAACTCAAATGTTAGGGGAAAAAAACAAACAAACAAACAAACAAACAAAAAACGTCAAAAAGTCAGAAGCAAGAAGACATCATAAATGCTACCCTGAAGGCCATTCAAAGGGTGGAAAATATTTTGGAAGCAGATGATGAGATTTTTCCAAGTAGAGAGTCTACCGAAAAATGAAATCACGAGAGATATAACCCAACTCCATTCCTCATCCAAAATGCATTGAAAATCCTTTGAGACACCCTAGAAGCCTACATTAAATCCCATCTGGAAGTCACATGTGCAGGTATCACATGGAATACAGTAACACCTGGACCTCAATGATCCAAATAAATCAAGCTAGAGCCATCACATACAGCTACTTAAGAATGGTGGTGATGGGAGACATTCAACAAACAAACTGTGAACTACCTACTACTTATGTTAATTTTATGCTGGTTCCATACCACTTCCCACAAATCCTCCTCCTGCTGCCAAGGAAATCTTTGTAAATCCAAATCTGATGACACTACTCCAGGTGATAGGAAATGGTAGTTCCTCTTAAGCACCCAATCTCCCTTCCTTTTCTTCTTCTTCTTTTTTTTTTTTTTTAACGTGTGTTAAATAGAAGTGTTGTGTAAAACTTCAGGGCAATTATACTTAAAAGGCAATGAGGCAAGTGTCCTTTTTGGTTCTTCTGACTTCCTGCTTCCTTCCTCAATGCAGAGTTAATGGCTGGTGCTCCGGCAGCCACCTTGACCCATGCAGGACCTTGAAGATCAAAGTCAGGCGCAGCACAGTCAAAGGACAGACTGAGCCTGGACTTCTTGAGGACTTTTTAAAGATGCTACTCCAGCCCTGAAATACTTCCTTTATGAGAGCTTAAACTACTACATGTTTATGCCACTCGAGTTGGGTCTCTCTCTCTCTCTCTCTCTCTCTCTTGCAGCTAAGTATAAGCTGTAACTAATACTCTTGGACAACTCTCCAACACCTATCAGAAGTTCCAAGCCCCTCTGCCTTGTCTATTTTATCTCCTGCCGTGTACTATACCATTTTTCCTAAGAACATTAATCTCTATGTAGGGGAAGAAAATATTTCTTTTCTCACCCATCCTTAGGTTCATGGCTGAGATCCTCATAACGAAAGAGAGATTAACAAAAGCATACAAATTTAATACCATTTTTACATGACACAGGAGCCTTCAGAAACGAAGACCCAAAGAAGCAGAGAAACCCATGTAATTTTTACGCTTAGGTTTGATGAAGAGTGGACAGTTGTGGGGACGTACAATTGGACGCAGAGGGTATGAACTCTTGTAATGAACGGAGGGGAACTTAGCAAGGCCTGCTTGTTCTGATTCTTCGTGGTGTACATCTTTGAAGATAAGGATGTTCCTTCCCTCCAGGTATAGGGAGGGGACCATCAGAATGAAGGATTCATAACTTGCTTGGAGGAGAAGGGTGAGAAGTGGATGACAGTGACCTTCCTGCCTCTGCTGTTTGCTCAAATGCCAAGATGCCACATTTTGGGGTAGCATGTCCTGAAACCCATCACTTACCATGCCGCAAATTTTCATAGATGGGGTTCCCCCCTCCCTGCCCAATCCACCCACTACTGGCCTACTAAATTCCTAGTCTCCCTTCCTGAACTCAAGGGTCACTTCCCGTATGGTCTTTGCTGGCCCCCTCTTCCCCAGCCCTAATGAGGCTCCCTACCCTCCACGGCATTCCACTCTCAGCTCTCCTTGTTGGGTTCTTACTTATCTGCATACGTGTCCGTCTTCTACAAATCAAAGGGTTCTTGAGCGTAGGGAGTACGTCATGTTCATCTCTATAACCTTAGCACTTGGCATGGTGCCCGGCTCGTAATGACCTTGGCAGGGTGGCCGATATTTTCATTTATAAATAATGGATTCCGAGTCAGTCAGGCTTGAATGTGATTTATTCTATGAAATCATCCTCTCCAACCCCTCCTGTCGCTCCCGTGTGCCTCCAGAACACTCACTCTGTACATACAAGTGGATCAAGTACTGGGGTTAGTTACGCATCTGTCTCCCTGCTAGACTGTGAGATGCAGAAGGGCGGGGACCACGTGTCACACAAGTCAGCACCCCCACCTCTGAGCACCGTGCCTGGCTTACAGTTCCAACACCTGCTCAATAAATATTTACTCAGCGTTGACTGAGAATGACTAAATGAAGGATGGCTTTCTTTAATCTCATGTTCCCTGCAAACTGCTACAATGGGGATACAAAAACGAGTAAGACACAGTTTCTGCTTTAAGAGGGCTATGTTCTAATAATAATGAGAAAACTTGAGTACAGCTTTTAAGACAGAACATCGTGTTGTGTCTAATGTCTAGCCTCTATTGTGTCTTTAAATATTTCGTAATATTAAAGACAAAAGTAATCTTTTAATAGGACATTATTCTAATACATGATTTTTCTTGTTCTGTATTTTATAAAGCCACGTAGTAAATGTGTAGAGACAAAGAACCACATGGAAGCTATTCATTGTCTTACAAACTGAGTCAGATCAAAGCTAACTGATGTTTCTCCTTCATGTTTTTTGTTTATTGGGTTTTTGGGTTTTTTTTTTAAGTTTACTTTCCAGCATTACTAAGAATTCTGAAATCCCTCCCATTTTGCCTGGAAAACTGCTTTCCTAACTATTATTCATTATAATTGTAACCTTTCAAAAATCAAAGAGTCCAAAACTCATCTAAAGGAAGAGAGGTTCAATTAAGATAAAATGTACTTTTTTTGTCATGATTTGGTGGTTTTTTGGTTGGTTTGTTTGAAACAGAGTCTCACTGTATTGCCCAGGCTAGAGTGCAGTGGTGTCATCGTAGCTCACAGCAACCTCAAACTCCTGGGCTCAAGCGATCCTCCTGCCTCAGCCTCTGGAGTAGCTGGGACTACAGGTGCGTGTCACTACACACCACTAATTTTGTTGTTAATTTTTTGTCTAGAGAACCTCAGCCTCCCTTTCTATAGGTATTTCATATTTAGTGTATTCCCAGAGAAATAACATTGTTGATTATTTTTCTTCCATGCCCTAAAATTAACAGCAGTTTATACCACACCCTTTTAATGAAAGGTACAGACCTGTCTTATAGGGAAATAACCAAAAAAATGACTACTGTAGGAAGTAGGAAGAACACAGTCCAGAAACTGCTTCTAAAATGAGTAATTGATGACATCATTATGGGATAAAGAATACAATGTTAATGACAGCTTCTGAAGATACTATCCACGACAGGAGCATCACAACATAGCAAAGAGATTACTCCAAGGATTCTAATCAAATAAAACATCACACTTAAAACTTTCCAGGTTCAGAATGAAACTCCAGTTGACACAACACCTATATCCTATTTCATGACATACACTACCTCCAATGAACTGAAGCGATATTCAAAAATATCCCCATTTTGAAGGGCAAAACCCTTTTATTCTCCCAAATTTCAAAAATAAACATACTTTGTAGCATGAACAGGAAGTAAAGACTGGTGCCATAGAAAGAAAGAACAGAATTTCCAATGGTCTACTGCTGAGTCAAGTAAACACCAGTATCAAGAATATAGAGCTGGGACCGTGGCTCAAGCCTGGAATGTCGAGAGCCTGAGGCGGGAGGATGCTTACGCCTGAGGGTTCGAGGCTTCAGTGAGCTCGGATCATGCCACTGCATGCCAGCCTGGGCAACGGGGCAAGACCCTGTCTCTAAAAGGACAAAAAAAGAACATGTACAAGTTTACCTCACATACACAGAGCCCCCCAACCTTGTGAAGATACATTCATATAGCACATGTATGTCTATGTGCTTAGCTTTTAACGGTTTTTCAAAAGAATCTGTGAACCAAGAGAATTTAAGAATCACTGGCTTAATCCCCAAATGACCATTTAAATGTAAGCAGCATCTCTGAACAGGAGACCTAAACCCTCTAATTCTTAGAGGGCTTCAGTAACCACGTCACCTTCCATTTACTTCTGTACCTACATGCAATTAAAATTGGTTAACCAAATTTACTTTTCCCTCCACTCCCTTTAGATTCATTTCAAATGTCCACTCAAGAGCTCAGTAATAGCTACTTTTGAAGGATGCTTGTTTGCACAACCTAACAATTACATCCCCTAGAAAATGTTCACGGTCAAACCACAAAAATAATTTAGCACACTAGAGGGGCTGTGGTTTGGTCCCCGGGTTAGTGTCGAAGTAGTCAGTAAGAGCTAGAAACCACAAACTAGCCTCTCTGATTTAGAACTATGTCGATATTTCAGCTCAAGAAAATTACTATTGTTTAAAACTTTAATATGCTCATAAAATTTCAAAAAGTAGCTCTTTCTTCTGTTATATGTTGGAAAAGCTACCATGGTCTAGTCATTTACCTGAAAGCTTGTCATTTCAAACCATTTTTAACAGGTGAGCTGCTTAGAGTAAGGATCCCTGGTCTCGTTCATCCTTCTGTATCTAGCTTCAGACACAGTGCCTGCTCACACAGGCAGTTCAGAAAGTTTTTCATTAATTAATACCATGCAACCTCAATAAATCCCATAATTACCCTTTCGGAACTATCCCAACGTGCACAGTTTTAGGTTTATGATCTAAAATGAAAGAGGGTCATAAATAAGCCATTTTAGGGACATGTGTTAATTTGTTTCACAGAACTATCACTTCTAGTAACACTCTCTGAGTTATCACATGACAAGTCCATGCTAATGAACATAGAAGTAGTTAGGGAAAGAACATAATCTTGCTTAAGAGGCAGAGGCAAAAATGATCCCAACATCACTTTAAAGCATATTAAAAAGAATCTGGCAATTGTCACTGTATCTGTGTGTATATACATAAAATATATACATAAAATATAATATAGACATGAACAGAGTAGAAATACACAGCTGAAGTTATTTTCATGTACAAATCACAATGAAATTTTAAATAATAGAGAATCATGTAAGATCATACAAGTAGAAGGAACTACTAGGAGTCATCTGGCCCTTCACCATTCTTGAGTTTTTCATCCTGTTTTTATAAAGGCCTCTAGGATTATATAACGCATATTAAGTGCAAGGCTTCCCAAAACCATCCTTTGTTCACTTAAGCAAAACAAGACGACTGTATGAGAAAGAAGAGTTCTCAAATGTGGCGGTGCCCCACTGCTAACAACACTTGGGACTGTTAGATCCGAGAGTCAACGGTGACATTTCCTTGTCATTCGTGTCCTGAAATCATCTCAAAGAGGTCAGGCATTGCACATGTTCCCAAACCACCATTTCAACACAGTGCCAACAGACTAGAATTAACAGCCATACATAGCACATTCTATAGAATTCAAAGCTCTCAGGCCAACTCTAATAAATGTATAGCTTTGCCTTGATTTGGAATTACTATCCTGCAACAGCATAAAAATTAGCTATCCAGGTGAGGAGTAGCTCTCCATTTTGTAGTTTGCTATCCATTATCAATTCCAAAAGCGCAGGTCCATCATGCTCAGATTTTCTAGCTGAAAGAAAGGCAGACACTTTAGATACTTCATGAAGGAGCTCAGAGACAGCTGGGAAGAATGCATCTCCTGTTGCCCCCACCCCTGCTGAGACAATCTTCTTTTGTTACAGAATCTTCTGTTACAGAATTTTCTTTCATACAAAGAGAAAATACTGGGTCTGCAATGACATAGAATAGTTGCAAAGAAGAGGTGGGATGTAAGCAGGGCCTTGAAAATATGTAGGAGTTAGAGGAAGAAGATGGGAAGAAAGCTGGGAGGACGTACAGCCTGGGCAGAGAGAACATATCAACTAGTTAGCAACTTTAAGATAAGAAATACAGTTTACTGAATAAGTAAATTAAAGAATGAACCACCAAAGAACCAATGAACAAAAAAATGAATAAATAAGTGAATAGGCCAGCCTGTAAGTGAATGAAGCTGATGAATTGTAGGCTGAAACTAAGATACAGATAGTCCCAAATGCTGGGCAATGCGCCTGAATCCATCCTAAAAACCAGGATGAGAAAGATGTCTTTTAGAGTTGTACAGTGCAGAGTCTACCCAATTGTATGTACAGACTTACCTAAAAGCAACGACAGTTTACTCAAAGTTTAACTCCAGGAAGTCAGTCACTGAGAAAAATCAATCAGGAAGCATTAGGAAAAATACAAGAAACAGAAGTCTTAAAACAGGTACGAGAACTGCAAGCTAAGTTACTAGTCTTTTTGATGACACAAGACCAACGTATGATATCTGCATTATCACTGGAATTTTGGAATTAATGAGCTTTTTAAAAATTGAGATATCATTTACATACCATAACATTCATGCTTTTAAAGTTATAATTCAGTGGTTTTTGGTGTATTCAAAAAAAATTATACAACTATCACCACTATCTAATTCCAGAACATTTTATCACTCCAAAAAGAAACCCTGTACTTATTAGTAGTCATTTCCCATTTCCCCTCTCCTCAGTCCATGGAATTAACATGCTTGAATCTTAATACGAATTTCTTTTTAAATGTATCTCCCAAAAGTGCATATATGGACACCTGGACACAGCAGACTCTCAGAAGATAAGTGATTATCTGCCGAAGAAATACTGCCAGAACTCAGGAAGCATCAAAGGCAACAATTTTCTTTTCTATCTACCTGAGGTGGCATTTACTCTCACTTGGCGAGTAGCAATTTTCAAGGTTCATTAAGTTTTTTAAAGTATCACTTGGTTTCCCAGTTGCACAAGTTTACGTTGTTTTTCTCCCCTTTGGATACCGTAACAACCTAAATATAGTGGTCAGATCAAAAGATGGTAAAAGCAGATGGTGCACAACTAATAACCCATTTCGGCAACCACAGCCTTAGATCATAATTGATTTTTCCTCCGAACCACAGAGTGAAACCGAAATTCTAAGAATGCACAGATATGTCTCTGCAAGTCCCCAGATGGAAGCAGTGGGCTATAAGCTTAGTTGATTATTTTTTTGCCCATTTTAAGGTCAACTAAGAACGTACTTCCATTAAATTTTGCATATAATTCTACTATTGGGTTGGGGGATGGCTCTTTGGTATTCAGCAGCACATTTTAAAATTAGCAAATCTCCCAATTCCTCTCGGAGATGATTATTACCCTCAATCTTAGAAGAAATGTCACTGGACTCTATATACCATTCCCCACCACACACACACCATTTTTTTCTTCTCTGATTTCTTCTAAAAATGCAAACTATCTTTATTTTTTAAAACAGATACTGAGGCCGGGCGTGGTGGCTCACGCCTGTAATCCTAGCACTCTGGGAGGCCGAGGTGGGCGGATCGTTTGAGCTCAGGAGTTCGAGACCAGCCTGAGCAAGAGCAAGACCCCATCTCTACTAAAAATAGAAAGAAATTATATGGACAGCTAAAAATATATATAGAAAAAATTAGCCAGGCATGGTGGTGCATGCCTGTAGTCCCAGCTACTCGGGAGGCTGAGGCAGGAGGATCCCTTGAGCTCAGGAGTTTGAGGTTGCTGTGAGCTAGGCTGACGCCACGGCACTCACTCTAGCCTGGGCAACAGAGTGAGACTCTGTCTCAAAAAAAAAAAAAACAGATACTGAAATACCAGCTGAACAAAACAATGTCTTACCCATTGTCATTGTATGAACATGGCCCACGACACTCAATTTACAAATAGCACAAATGTTGTACACAGTCCTCATCTGTCCTGTCCCCTCTCTGCCCCCAAGTGCTACACTCTGAGGACCAACATCCTTTCACACATATTCACGATTTATAAAAAATAGTAGTATCAAAAGAATTGTTTCAATGATATTCAGCTTCAGGAACTAAAAAAATAAAACCTAAACTAAAAACAAAGGTGTTTTAGTCAGTTCACCTCTTCTTATCGACCATTTAAAAAAAAAAAAAAACCCAAAACCTATTGAAAATCAAGTTTAAATACTTTCTATAGTATCTAAATTTCTTTGAATTACTCTCTACGGACAAGCCTCGTGAACAATATTTTCTGAACTGTCCAGGTCCATCAAGTTTGCTGGACACAATCCAACCCTTTTGTATCTCCTCCCAGTAATCCAGGACTTTATAAGGCTGCAGGACAGTGGAGACAATAGGGACCCAGGGGACATGGACTTTACAGTCCATCACAGCAGCCACCAACCCGCAGCCTAAGCCATTCAGAGGAAAGGGTTTTCTCTTCTTCCTTCATAATGCCTGAACACCCTCAGGGGATTCTCTATAAATAATCCGTGAGGAGCAAAAACAACAAACTCTAATCAATAAGGAGTAATGGCAAAACTCACAGCAGGTTCAAGGGGACTGACTGGGTGTTATATTAATATCTGATTAAGTGTCCTTAGAAGATTTAATTTTTTGTAAGTCAAAGACCTAAGATTAACCTTTTAACCTTATGTTTATAAAGAGACTTTCGCAAAGGACTAAAAAATGTTTCAAAACATATTTCATGAACGTAGGAGGCTAACGTAAGTATTTTAATATGTAGGAGACTTTTCCAGATGACAGAAAAACAGAATTAGAACTTAGTATACCTCCCTCTCTACCTAAAACGTTTTAATTCAATTACTTTGTCTAATCTTTAATGATTATTTTCAAGTGTGTTTTATAGGGGCTTTAAAACACTTTCACTTTTCAATTGCCAATTCTCCATATTCTAGGAATCTGAGCTGCTCTGCATTCTCTTTATCTTTCTCTAGTAATTCCCCTTGTCCATTCACAGCAAAAATAATCAAACTACATGCCATAACCGTTCCAGTGGCTGAGTCTGAAACACGTTAAACAAAAATGATAAATTCTGATTTTATGATTACCCATCTATGCATTTAAATTCAAAATTCTTGATATGTGCTGATATTACACAGAAAATCCAAAATGGTTACTAACGGTAGTTTATAGGAGACCTAAAAATAGGTTCATTTCTTCAATTTTGTTTTGTTCAAGCTGCTGTCTGAAATAATTTGAATTTTTCTGCACAAAGAGGAAAGCCAGCTAGAAATCTTTCAGGAAAGTAAAGAGCAGCTGATCCAGTTACCTGTATTCATTCTTTAACGACATCCCTCTACCTTTCGTTGAGCCCTGATATCCTTTTCATTATTTATTGGTTAATCAGAAGATAAATAAAACATAAGATTAGAATAGATAAATCATTCTTTAATTACATAAGAATATCTAAAGCCAGATCACTTTTAAAGAGGATGAACAACGCACGTACATACACAATTGGAAGATTTGCCAGCAATGGCCCATGAGGTCCACGTGGCAAGTTCTTGCTGAAATGCTTGGTCAAACAGGTGACAGGACAGGGTGTGAGGAACAGGAGACTCGGCTTCGAATGCTAGCTCCACTACCTTGCACATGTATCATCTTGAGCAAGAAACTTTCCTCTAAGCCTTAGTTTCCTTCTCATCTGGAAAATTATCAATGGTACTCATCATGGATAATTGTTCTGTGGGACTAAGAAAGACCACAACCCATGCAAAAGACGTCACACATTTTCCAGCAAACAATATAAGCTCAATATGAACAATATAAGCAAACAAACTCCTTCTAGAAGCGCCTGTAAAGATTTATTCACTTCAGCTGGAAGAAAAGCTGGAGATTTTCTTTTCCATTCCCTGACTGCACTTCCAAGCTACTTGCTGCCGCCCAGCAAGGCTGTCCTCACCTGCGCGGACAGCCTCCCCAGAGAGCTGACAAGCGGTGATGGATACACCTGCCAGCGTGTCACTGAAGATCGAGATACTGCTACTGCCGCGTCCTTAGCATCGTCAGTGCAAGCCTGCGACTAAAATGTCTTCCCTCATTTGCAGCCAAAGTCTGAGATAGAACCGGCCTTAAAATTCTAACATAGCCTCTTCTTGATTCAATTTCTTCTCAGGGCAACAATGAAGAAGGAACCGTGTTTTTTGGTATTTGAAGCTCAGTTTTACGTTTGCATTACTGTCAGTATGACTGACCCATTATTATTAAAGTACAATTTTTAATGAAACTCCATTTCGCCATAACCTCTAAAATACTGCAGCTGAAATTGATTAATTATACCCTAGAAGAAAGTAATATCAGACTTTCCTATTTCAAATACATAATGGAAAGCTGCTGTTTTATTCTTCTAATTATCTGACAATGGACAAAGTAATACACCCTCCCTAGCAACGTATTTCAAGAATCTTCTTTTATCTTTTTATTTTTCCTCCAGTCAGAGTCCTTGTTAATGACAGGAGCATATCATAATTTAATTAGCTGACACTGACTGGCAATCTACCCACTTCTTTTTAATTGGAATCATTTCACAGAACTATCCATAAAGGCCCACTTTGCATAACTAATAACCTTCATAAACAAGACCTTTGGAAAATTGCTGACTTTTATAGAAAGATATAAAACATCTGAACATAGTCACTGTGCTCCCATTCCACTAAAGACCAAGGAACACAGAATTCCCCTGCACTGAGCATACATGGCTAATTCTAGAAGCATCAATCCGGTGCCCCTGAGTAGCACGAAACTGCCAGAAAGTCAACTTCTCTGCCACCTCATGTAAGTGTCCTATTGTATCAGTTGTGCGTAAGTAGAAAGAACATGGGCTTGGAAATCAGATCTAATTTTTTTTTTTTTTTTTTTTTAATGCAGAGACAGAGTCTCGCTTTGTTGCCCAGACTGAAGTGTAGTGGCTATTCTCAGACACAATCATGGTGCACTGCAGCCTCCAAGTCCTGGGCTCAAGTCCTGCCTGCCTCAACCTCCTGGAGCAGCTGGGACTACAGGCACACACCACCACTCCTGGCTCAGATTTGAATTTCAGTCTGAGCTCTGCCAATGTAGCTACAAGGTGACCTTGATCAACTCCATTAACTTCTCTGAGCTTCAGGTTCTTATCTGCAGAATGAAAGTGATGATATTAATACCCGACTCAAAAAGTTGTTCGGAAAATTACTTATAATGCATGTACACTGCTTAGTAAATAAATAGCAGCTTTTATTCTCACAATTATTATGTATTAAATTTGGCTAATAATACTGAGTTGTTGGGATCAAGTTAAGTAATTTTGTTCAAATGTTTAGACAATTGAAAGGCAATGTGGGCATCTGAGCTCCATTGGATTAAAGTTTTAAGTTAACACTTCCTGCCCTTTGTTTTAATCTCGCCCAATGTTCCTTCCTTCTAGGAATCTACAACCTTAAAAGCACAGGCTTGGGAATTAGACGACCGAGTATTAATTCAGTCTACTTTGTAGCTGTGTAACCTTCAGTACGGATTAGGATTCTTACCTGGAATCTCTGATCTGAAAAAGGCAGGTAGTAACATTCATCTCACAGGCATCATGAGGATTAAATGAAGCAATTCATGTAGACTGCTAAGCACAAGGCCTGGCACATACAAAGTGGTCAGTATATGTTAGTGGTGATTATGGAATTAGTGACGATACAAGATCAAATCAGATACAAATGAGAACTGAGACTTAGAAAAGTTAAACCATGGGTGGGGAACCGGCGGCCTCACGGCCATACGTGGCCCTCCAGATCCCCAAGTGTGACCCCTCAACCGAGTGCTGTTAATAAGGGGATTTGTTCTGTAAAGTTTGGATTCAGACAAAAGGCCACACTCAAGGATCCAGGCTTTAACTGTTAACCATTCAACAGTCTTACTGATGTTAAAGAGTAGAGGTAGGAATTTTATTCCAGGTGCGACTTCAAAGCTCATATTCAACATTCATCCTTTTAAACTACTCTTAAACCAGACTCCATCATTATTTACGGATCTATATTATTTATAATGTGCTGATCAAAGTGCTCATTATTGGAGTTACGATAATGAAGAAGACAGAGGGTACCCCCGGCCTCAGGGAGCTGACATCCCTCGGAGAGACAGACAGACAGGACACAAGACAGCATGCCTCGTGTGCCGATAAGGAAGATACAGGGGGCTGGGGTGACTGAACGTGAAACTTTTTAGAAGAATCCACGGAAGAAAACAGCTTCTATTACGCCATACTTTGATCTTTTCTTAAAAACCAAAATTTCCAGAGATGTCCAGCAACTCAGGACATTTGTGTATCGAAGACTCAAGCTGCCAGACTGTAAACGGACCCAACAACCCCACAAGGCTTATGTCCCGACCTCAACAGGGCGAGTCACTGTAGGTGCAGCTCAACGCAAAGGGTCTGCGAAAGAGACCCCCGTCCCCAACCAAACCCTCTTCTTCCCTGCCAAGGGTCAACCTTTTCAAGAAGGGGCAAAACCTTTTCCTTCAGCGGCTAAGGAAGAGGCAGTAAACGCAAAAGGCTTTCTCAGGATGGACGGCACAAACCCGGGGCATGGTCAGGACTGACAGAAGGCCAGCCCTGAGGATGAGCTTGGAAGACGACAGAACAAAACCAACTAGCAGGGCAGGAGGGTTATGGACCCAGACTGGGAAGCGGGTGAAGAGGAAGGAGATAAACTCCCTGAGAATCTAAATGATCAGGCTCATACACCCCCGCGGCCAGAGCCACAGGCTGTATCTATCAAGCCAGCATTAGCAAGACAGCACAACCAATTCTGAGAGGAGGAAGGGGAAGAAATGGGGGTGAGAGAGCAAAGAGAAAGCATCAGCTTAAAATTTCAAGAACCTTCCAAACTGCCCTAATTTAGTGAAGCCCGATGGTGCTGTCCATCTCAACACTGCAGCAAACAGACAAAGGGGCCTGCAGACAGCTCCGTGTGGCTTCTGGAGTCAGAGACAGGCGTTTTTCTTGTTCATCTGCATGCGGGTGTGACAGTGGCTCGGCAGGGGACAATCTGTTCAAGAATAATTAGATTCCCCCTCACTTCCTGCCTCGGCGGCAGAAACACCCAGTGTATTTACAACATCGCATTTTGCTTCCACCCGAATCCGTATGCTCACTGATCGGGTTAAAGCTGGAGCTACAGGGCACAGTTTTTGCTTTAAACCAACTTTGCCTCGGCACAGCATCCGGGAAGGGAGGGGTCCTCCTCTCCTCATTCCCAGGCCGAGGGAAGGCTCACCTGCAGGAGCAGCAGCCGCGCCAGGGATTTATTGCTGGAGAAAGGCCACACCCCCGAGGATGCGTGTCACGAGCCACAGGTACAGCCGTGGGAGCAGCCCTCATTTAGTGGGAGATGGGAAAAAAAAAAGCTGGAAAACAGCCCCCGTGAAAAACATGCTGTTATTACATGTTGAAAGTAACATGAATCGGGATGTGCTCTGTGGCTGTAATTCACACTGTGATTTAGGGCAAATTCTACAGAGTGGAGGAAAAATCAAGGGAGGAAGGAGAGATGGAGAAAAATCTCACAGGCATAGAGGCTGCTAGTCAACAAGCACTGTGCTAGGCACGGCACACAGGTCGTCTGAAAGCAAAGGCGACTTCTGAAATGACAAGCACGATTCCCACTTTGCCCCCCACCCCCCAACAATTTCCTGGCATCGGCTCTTGACTCATTAACAAGGTAATGACGCATCTGTCACTGTGCCATCAGGATGACACCACGACAGAGTTCCTGCAGTGTCCAACCAGCCTAGGGCACTGGAAGGCGTGGCCTAGTGCTCTCAGGTGGGTAGACAGGAAACGCTACAATGCACAGTGGGCCCTAGGACCATGCAGCTGATGCCAGAGACCTGAGTTTGGCAATGCAACTAGACACAAATGGGAGGACAGGAAGGAGGGACACGGAGCAGACACTTCATTTGAGTAGCATTCCTGCCAAGAAAATTGGAAAAATGCAGTAGGAGCTGGAAGAGGACGTGGGCTCAGAATAGTTATGAAAAATAAGGTCTGATGTTAAAAACACCTCCTGTGACGTTTCAATTAAGTGATTACAATTTAGCACTACAAAGAACCTTGGAGATCTAAATCCAAGCCTTTTACTTTTTATTTTTAGGGATGGGGTCTCACTCTGTTGCCCAGGCTAGAGTGCAGTAGTGTCATCAGCTCACTGAAACTTCTAACTCCTGGCCTCAAGAGATCCACCTACCTGAGCCTCCAGAGTAACTGAGACTATAGGCACGTGCTACCATACCCGGCTAAGTTTTCTGTTCTTTGTAGAGACACGGTCTATGTCGTTTAGGCTGGTCTCAAACTCCTGGCCTCAAGCAATCCTCCCACCTAAGCCTCCCAATGTGCTAGGGTTAGAGGCATGAGCCACTGCACCTGGCCAAGCCCTTATTTTCTATATGCAGACACTGGGATTCAGAAATAGAGGGACTTTTTGTATGAGACACAGAACTAATGAAAAGCAGGGCTGGAATCAAAATTCAGGAGTCCTGTCACCACCCCTGAGCCTGTGCTCTGGCTACCACCAGGCCACGCCGTACGTGCTTCCTGCTCTGCTGAGACTGACAGCCAGTTTTAGTTTTGGTTTTATTTTCTCTAAGATGTTTCAAAGCGCCCTGAAGAGAAAGGTAGCAAACTAACTAGAAGTGACTTTTTTTTTCTTTCCTTTCAGAAGGGAAATTTTAACTACCTTCACCGAACAAAGGGATTAAGTCTGCTCTGTGATGGAAAAGCATTAAAAATAATGAGACAGATAAAGCAAAGCTTTTATTATTTTAATGAATTCGAAAAGCTGGAAGCATTATTGAGATGAGCGGTGTGTTCGTTGCCCTAATCCAATGTAATCATGTTTTAAAAATTATTCTGTTTAGGAATTTTTTCTGCCACATTAGGAAAAAAATGCGAAATATGCCAAGTAGACAGAATATTAAACTTCAAATCGTGACTGGCTTCAATACAGAGATCAATATTCCAAGGACGATCTTCGAAAGTACCCCCTATAAGGCACGCAATTTCCTTGTATATCACAATAGTCCTACCTACGATTTAACCCAAAGATTCTCTGTTTACCATTTAATCCCTATGGTCCCCCAACCCTGGCCTGTTAGGGACCAGGCCACAGAGCTCCGCACCCCTCCCACCCCCGTCCGTGAAAATATTGTCTTCCATCAAACTTAGGAACCAGGCGGGTGGCGGGGGGCAGACACACAGCCAGAGGAGACCATGGGGGCAAGTGAGCAGCTTCCTCTGTATTCACAGCCGCTCCCCATCGCTTGCATCACTGCCGAAGCTCCGCCTCCCTCTCCCCCAAACCCACCTCCCCGTCCATGGAAAAACTGTTTTCCATGAAACCGATTCCTGGTGTCAAAAAGGCTGGGGACTGCTGATTTAATGCATGTCCTAAGAAATCTGTCATTCGACACAGTCTTTATCTGAATCAACCGTTTACTTCTATGTGCACAAAAGGAAGCTCATTGAACCTCTCTGTTCTTTTGCATTTATAGCTATAAAAAAAAAAGAAATTTAGTCTCTGATTTGCTTCACTGTGATTGATTCCAAGAAAGAAAACACCACAGTAACATTGAGCATAAAGACAAATTTGCCACATGAATTTGATAATATTAAGTTTCAGAAGAAAACAACAGAATCTTTTCTTTCCCAAACACCTTTAATGTCCAAAAAAATGTTGCCCAAAGAAAGCACACCGTAAATAGTAATGTTCCATTCCTTCTCAAAACATAACAAATTTCTTGGCCGTTAGGTGGTCACCATTCCGCCACCATCTTCACACGTCAAGCTTAGATATTAGTACTCAGTAACTGTGAGGGCAAAAATGACTTTGGCAAAGCAGAGTTAATCGCATTTCACTTATTTTGAGGTTTTGTATTTTTTACCGTAGCTCTCTCATGCTGAACACATTATTTCAACAAAAAAAAAAGTAAGTCATCAATCTCAGGCTCAGCTTTAATTTCAGCAAGAACACAGCAGTACTTATAATTAAACTTAGGAGAAAAGTTCAATTCATCTTCCTACAAGTCTGTGATTAAAACCACTCATTCCAATTCTTTTTTCACAATCTTGTCCCAGCCATCATAAAATGATTATGCCACGTTTGACAATCCCCAAAACCTCAGTAAAAATCTAGTCTTAAATACAGAGCATCAATCCGATAAAATGCTCTATACCTAAGCAACAGAATACGATATGAATTTCAATAGAAATGCTACATGAATGAGTGAACTGGGAACTAAGACTTTTGTAACTAGGGATCGGCTAACCCAGTTCATCATTTCCTACATCCTGTCCGTATCCTCCAACTATGCACAGCATGCTAAGGGTGCTGTTTTGTGAGATTCCCCTGAAAAAGGGGAAACCAGACCATTCCCATCTTGTAATCAGGCCTAGTCAGAAGGTATGCTGAAGCCTGTTTTACATCTGCTGGTTAAAATGACTTATTACTATATTGCTAACTCTGGACACACTATACTAATGTTTCCGTCTGTATGAAGCTCAAGAATAACCCATGTGGACAAACTGGGACCCAAACCAAGCACATTTCCCCTTTGCAGCCATGGAGGGGACAGACTATCTAAGCAAGTAAAGGCCTAGCTGGGCACGGTGGGTCACATCTATAGGCCCAGCTGCTCGGGAGGCTGAGGTGGGAGCTTCAGACCAGCCTGGGCAATATAGCGAGACCCCTCCTCTTAAAAAAAAAAAAAAAAAAAAAAAAAAAAAAAAAGGAAAGCCTGACCCAAACATGAAAATCAGCAGAGTTGGGGCCACAGGGAAGCCAAAAGACCCCGCCCATGTCACCACAGTTACATACTTCACCCCTACAGCCCTGCCAAAAAACAAAGATGTTTTAAACCTAACGCCCCCAGTTTACCATCCTGAAAGATAATGGAGATGAAGGCTTGTTCAGAAGCTTGGCTCCAGGTTGAAATGACACTCTACTCAAGTTATGACTCATTCCTGGCTCTTCTACTTAGTGCCATGAGCCAAGTAACTTTAATGTCTCCGACCTTCGGTTTTCCCATCTGTGAAATGGTAATGAATCTACCCTGAAAGACTTTTCTAAGAAAAATAATATAACTTGAAGAGGATCTAACCTACAGTCTCGTGTTTAGTGGGTACTCAATACGTAATAGTATTTGTTGATCTCTTCCTTACAATCCCCATTCCACCAGTAGACAGGTTCGAACATCACTCGATTAGGTAAGTAACTATCTGGCTAGTAAAGCAAAATTATCTTTAAGGTCCACTTCAATCCTGGGAGTATATTCAACACCATATGCAGGTATTCTACGAGCCCAGTGGATTGAGCTGGTTACCATTCTAGTAAACCTGCCCACCAATGATCTCCCTGTACAGGAACTAAGAATCTTCTGGAGAAAGTAGTTAACCAAAGGGAAGAAGTAAATGCTCACACATTTGGTTGAAGGACAATGGAGGAGTCAAGAGAAGAACATTTCGAGTAGACCACCGCAAGCCCCCAGTCTGAGGTCAGCACCCTAGGGCATGGGGGCTGAAACAGTGAGAAATGAGGAACTACATCCCTAAAAACGCTGTTTCTGGAAGCACAGGACAGAACTAATTCCCCCGGAGCCTCCGAGGCAAAAGCAGCTCAGCTGAGGTGGCGAGTTCAGCCTAACGGCTGCTGGGACAGAAAGTAAAGATGAGAGAGTGTCCTGGGTGATGGGACAGGAGAGGCCACCAGCAGGCAGCCCACATCTGGGACAGAGAGAAGGCAGCGGAGGACGTCCCCCATCTGGAGAGCAACGATGACGATGACGATGACGATGACGCAGACAAGTAACAGACAGGGAGTGAACACACCCCGGGGACAACGGTGCAATCCACGGGACAGCCACAGGGACACACAGGACCGACCCGGAGAAGCCTGCCACCGGGTACAGGGAGGAGGAGCACGGCAAGGACCATTCTGTTGCTATTTACACCCTAAACTAGTAAAATCTGGTACAGCAAGCGCTATGTGCCTTGAGACTAACGCCACCTGGGACTAGGTGATTAAGAGGAAAACAGAGAAAAAAGGAAGGGAACCGATATTCTCTATGGACTTACTATGTTTTAGGCACTGAGTGAGGCTTTTACTCATTTAATTCCACATAATTTCATTCTAGACAGATTAATCATTTTATTCAATGAAATATACTTCCTCAATAAAGGCTTCCCAATGAAAGCAGATTTCATTTTGCTGATCAGACTGTAACTACTTGAATGTATCACTACAGAAGAGTGAATTCACATCATCTATTTTTATTGATTCATATGGAAAAGATAACTACTGTGTATACCAGCAGTTCTCGAAGCGGCTCTCAGGAGGACCTGAGCGGTCAAAATTATGTTCACAGTCAACACTAAGATATTTTCTGTCATCATCTCACAAGGGGACAGAAGAGTTTTCCAGAGGCGACGCCGTTAAGTGTGCTATCCACTCTATCTCCACGAACAATTTAAAAAGTTAAAATTCCTCTTAGTAAGTGAATGACTTCTTTGGCAAAGTGAGATAAAAAAGGACCAAGGTTCTAGCTGATACTACTCCCTGGAGCTCCATGTGTCATTTGCTCCAGTAGGAAATCTCTTTGTACCGGTAAAGTGATTCGGAGCTGAAAAGTTTTACCCCTGCTCATAGCACAGAAAGATGCTCGCGACACAATACAAGGCAGTAAAACAGCTTCATCTGTTGCTGTCACAATGAATGATCTCAGAAACTAAACCCAATAGTCCTCCTAGTTTCTTCTAATACACGCTCAGATCCGATGTTTTCTGCTTTCCTTTAAAAACAGTAGGCAAGTAATTAACGTTTTGTAGTTTTCAAAGCAGTTACACACAGGGAAAATTTCCTGAATTGTGAAAGCTCCACAAATTGCAACAAGAAGCACCACAACAAAGAAGGAGCTCTTGGTTTATTGTTTCTGCGCTTCATTGATTTATTACAGTGACAACGTATTAAATAAGTTACTACCAAGATGGTACACTAAAGCAAAATGAATACATTAGCTTTCTTCCCTCCCAAACTCCGTTACCCTAAATAAGCCACGTCCAATGAAGGGATTGAAAGGAACTGAGAAATTGAATTATGAGTAACAGTGATGATGATGATGATAATAATTCTGGCAATTATTCTGGCATTACTTTACAAAGAAAAAAATTATTGCTTCATCTTTAGTTTTTGCTCTATTCAAAGTTCCAATTCTTTCAGGACATAACCAATATAGAGCAGGTAATGTTAATCCCTTAATTCTATAATTTTCTTGTTTCAAAATAGCAACCCAATAGGGAGAGTCCACTGATTGTTTCTATGTATTTTAATTAAGGAAAAATAGAAAATTTCAAGCCCATCAACCAGCCCTGATTTAATCAAAAACCACCTTTATAATAAAGAAGTTACCAAATCAAATCGTTTGATCGTCAAATAATTTCTCATCAAGGCTAAAAAGGGAATATGATCATTCATTTATTGGTCTGATTCATCCTTCCCCAAACACTTATCGTGCTAAATGCTGGCAACACAGAAGTGAATAAAATCTACTTCCTCCCCTAAACATAGTCAGAGTCAGCACCAAACACTACAACATGTCAAGAATCACATTTATCTCGAACAATGGGAGTTCTAAGGACAGAATTTTTTAAATTAATGTTAAGGTCTAAGAGTTTTGCTTGGCTCTTAACTTCACATACCTAGTTTGATTACTATGTATTGACTACACGCTAAAAGACTTTCGTGGGCCTACTCATCATTTCAAGTAAATGAAATTAATACCCTTTCATCAAGGAACTTTGTTCCATTTTTGTTATCAGAAATGCGTAACAAAAAAGGTGAGACAAAGTAGAACAACGTGGAGAAGATTTTTAAAATCCTGCTACTCAAGATGAATCAATTGTGTTTTCTTAGAAGCACAGATTACTTTGCCATTAAAAAACATTTCACTATCCCAAAAAAATAAAAAATAAAAAAAAAATAAAATCTGAGATGTTGTTGATGTGGGCAGAGACAACCAATTCACCACTACACAGAATTAAATTTTTTTAAGAGCTTAGATTCTAAAGAAAGGAACTTTTAGAATTCCATCTGCAAATACCATACTTATAATTCTAAGGTATTTGTTGAGAACATGTTTTGCCAAGAAAACATGTTCTGTATCACTGTTATGATCCAAGCTTAACTCACAAAAACCTAATTTCTTCAGTTCCTTCAATGAACATTAAATGCCTGTTTTTTGTGAGGCGCTGTTCTAACTATTAGGTATGCAAAATCAAAGACCCTATCTCTTCCCAAAGGAGCTTAGAGCCTAGTGGAAGACGCTAAATCAATGTTTGCAGGACACGCTGTAAATTTTTCCAGAATATCCATGAGGTGTTTTGGGGAGCAAAGAAAAGGGGCACCTGAATCAGACAGAGAGTCACAGAACGCTTCCCGTAAGATTATATCTGAGCTGAAGTTGAAGGTTGAATAGGAATTGGTACACTAAAGAGGAGGCGAGATAGGAGGTCAAAGGATAGAACAAACCATACTTAGTGGCTGATCGGATGATGGAGGTGCGTGACACGGGGGAGCCTAGAGTGACTCAGGTGTCTGGTCTGGGTAACGGGTTCACTGTAGACACCATACACAAAGAAACGGATCCTAGGAACAGGGAGGGCAAAGATCAAAGGTCACACCCAGCCCATGCGGAGCTTATGCCTTTGCCTGACATGGTTTGGACAGCAGGGGCTTTCTATACTTAGGCCTTAGATTGGCAACCTCGAGGAATGACAGGGTCTGGGCCAAGGCCAAGAGCTGCCCCGGGCACCACTGCATGTCACCTGTTACCCCAAGGTGTCCCCCACCTCTGCTTTTCTTGCCTCCGTTTGCAGCCTGTGCTAGCCTTGTCAGCACAGTGTCTGTCGGGGAGCTCTGGCCGCCCACAATTTATACATGAGAAAACTGAGGCAGGACAGTGAACAACTTGCCAAGAGAAGAAGAGGGGACAACGACCCTCTTGTCCCAAGGTCCATGTCCTTCCCCACTACACTATACTACCTGGTTTAAGAAACAGCAGCGATGCCTTGTCTTATGAATTCACGCTTTCCAAAGACAGGCTTCTCATTCAGACAGACATCATGGGTAGATCCTCAAGGAAACAGATGCTAACAGACATTCCCTCTCAAGTTGTTCCTTTCAATCATGTTCTCTAACAGATGCAAAAGGCCTATTTTAATACCAGAATGCCTCTATATCCCTTACAGAGTCGCCTGGGTCACCTGTCCTAAAGGAATGAAGTCTCCGCTTGCCACGACAATAAGCTTTGTCTTGTTCTCTGCAGGTCTGCTTCCTTCTTTTGTATTTTGCTACAGTTTGTTGCGGTGGTTAATCACACAGGAGACTAGCACAGCTCTATGAATCTCTAGCGGACCTGTGCAGACCATCTGCAAGCCAGGCCATATACCATAGGGCTTCCGAATTGTCAATTATCACAGAACCACAAGCTTTTCTCATCACTGCATTAAGGATCTGGACCTGTGGTTCAGATGAAAGATGAGTTTTAGCAAGAAATATGTTGCCAGTGAGATCCCAATAGGCTGACGATGGCGGGAAGTGGAGATGCTTAAATTATCCTCGTGAATGGGTTTATTCTCCACTGGTTGGTTCTGCACGGCAGATCGAGCGGGCAGTTGCAGGTGCAAGGCGAGAGGTAAACAGACCTCTAAATAAGTAAAGAGCCAGGGAGGACCAGCCAGGGAAGCCCAGGATTCAGAATGAATTATTAAAGCCTGCTCTGGTCCGCAGTTGAGGCTATGACTGATTCCGGAGTAGAGACATCTTATCCTGAATGCTGCTACTTTAAGGTAAAAATAGACTCATCATTTCCCTGACTCGCTTTCTCTATCGTTGGTAAAAAAATGAAACAGCTCTGTTGGTTTGTAATTGATGTGCCTGACACTAAGATTCCATCTATGTACTGCCATCCTGTGAAATGCACAGTAAGGGCGGAAGATTGTCTTGGCATGTGTAACAGCATGTTTTGACACAAAGTCACCGAGACACGCGTGATAGAGCATTTTCTACTGGGACAAAATGCGGTGCTATTTGAAAGTTTATCCCATGTTTCAAGTTTCACTTTGAACAAATACTTTAAGATAAATGAATACACAATGGTTAAAAGAGGAAATTGGCTTTTCTTTTTTTAGAACCACCAATAAAGGTAGAGTAAGGTATAAGTTTTACATTTACCGTTTTTATAAAACTATTGATTGAAAAATATGAAAAGGTAGAAGGTACTTAAAATTCCTGACACATAGTGAGTGCTTGATTCTTTGCTATTTTATAAATATACACACAAGACAGAATATATAAAAATATAAATATATATGATCAGAAAACCACCATGAACTTTTTTCTCTCCCTGACAAACTACTGACTAAATTGTCAACATTGCTCTATTAATCTGGATAATACATTTTAAATTCATTTAAGAAACCTTTACCCAGTACCTTCCTTATATCAGACCAAGTTCTCAGCGCAGACAGTACAGTGAGCAAGATACACGAGGTCTCTGTTCTAACAGAGCTTAATTCTACTGAGAACGAGATACACAGTACCAAGAAGCAAACAGCTATTTTCAGATGCTGATCTGGTGACAATAAAAAAGAATGACAGATACCACAGGAGTGCAGAAGAGCCACTTTAAATGGGATGACCAGAGAAGGCCTTTTTGAGGTGATCACATTCAACGGAGTCCTGAAGGAAGAGTGAGCCAACCATCAATTTTTTTTTTTAAAGTGGTAGGAGAAAAGCATGTGTAATAGCATTAAATTCAGCTGCTTATTAAAGATACCAATCAAAAGGTTTCCCCAAAGAGGGTGTTCTTTTTCTCACAGGGGGCTCCACAGATCCACTAGGGACTCAAGCTCCTTATTTTCTTCTTGCCCCTCTGGTGTGCATCCTTCCTCCTTACTAGAGGGCTGCTCCACCACTGAGCAGCAGCTCAGCTGTGCAGGACAACAGAAAAGGACAAAGGGCGGGGCCCAGCCAGCCTAGTCGGTCCCTGTCCTTTCTTATCAGGAAGCCTGGCCCATAAACCTTCACTTACATCTGCTCTGAACTCTGGTCCACAGCTAACATCAAAGTTTGGCAAGTTTTTGCTTTTAACTCGCATGGACCTTTTGTGGCCTCAAAAAAAGAAAACCTGGAACTCTGTGAGCAGGAAGGAAGCATGATTGGTTACTGGCCTGTGATGAGCAGGGTCTGCCGATGCATCCTGGCAAGGCAATGGCGAGTGCAAAGGCCCTGACACGACAACAGGCGTGGTTGGTACAACAGAAGACTAGCGTGTAGGAGAGTAGGGGACACAAGGGAAGCGGAGCCCAGGAATGCTATTAGTGACGTGAGAGCCACCGGTATTGAGGGCTCACCAGGTCCTAGCTATGATAGACTGCAGGGAAAGTTTTCATGCATGACCTCATGTAAACCTCCCCACAGCCCACGGGATGGGCATTTCAAGTAAGGAAGCAAACTTGGTGGGTAAGTGATTCCCCTAAATGCACAGAATTAAGAAAGAGAGGAGACACAGTTACAACCCAGATTGATCCGACTCTTAAGTTTATGCTTGTCATCCCCGTCCTCTTCTGCTGCCTTCACGTCCCTGCTGTGACACCGTGCCTCTGGGTACGGAGCTGACACAGCCCATTCTTCCAAACCCATTTTGGTTATTACCTACCGTCCTATCTGCTCACATTTATGAGAAGTGCCGTTTTATTTGTTCTGATGTTTTCATTTATTTGGACATTCTAGATAGAAGGAATTACATGTGTTTTTTTTTTTTCTTTACCTAATATGTATGGGAGAAAAAAAATTATTAAAACTGAAAATGACTATTCTCCTTCTGATGCTGAGGTTTAGGGGTGTGAAAATTCAAACTGGCGAGAAAATAAATCTCTATACTGCTCCTTCTCACTCCAAGATGCCTGGAGAGGGAGAGAGACAAGACTGAAATTTCAAAGCCCCTGCCAGGTCCTCAGTGCTGAAACATTAATGAGCTTCTGGATTTGCAGAGGTGGGCCCAGAGCCTAAGGATGTTTGAGAGTGAAATTGCTCTGCATAATGAAGAAAAGGTAATTGAGTTTCCTGAGGAATCGGAGAATAAAGAGGTCTAGGAAAATGGACAAAGGCAGGGAGCTACGACTGTGACTGCTGTCTAACCTCACCTACCATCTCTAACGATGTCTGCACGACCAGCAACACGGCCACCAAACCCTGACACAGAACTTGTCCTCATCTCTCATGCGGGGGAAGAGGCAGCGGTGAGGATTCTGTAGGTGGCTCCTGTGGGCAAGCACTGGGGAAATACTCTGACGTGACACTCAAGTCATTATTTAAAAATCTGGGAAGATTAAAAGGACACGGTGAGCCTAAAAGAACCCCAGGAGGGTGGCAAACCTCCTCTGGCACTCTCCACCCAGGGCAGGGGCAGACGGAAGGTGGGGCTGTTCGCTTACTCCTCTCACCCTGAACCTTGCTGCCAGGCTTGCTGAGGCTGCAAGACAACATCAGACAAGCCCAGTGTTCCAGCAACTGCTTCGGGTGAACCTCATTATCTCCCCTCACCCCTCGGCAGCACCCCACGCCACACCTCTCAGCAGAGCCCTCTGCAAACGTAGCTGGGAAGGCCCCTGGTCTCGTACAACCGCACATCACCAAGCATGGCAGACTGTTCTCACTGCAGTCTAAAAAATCTGTTTTCCCCAAGAGGTTTCTTCTCTGGGGCCCTCTGGCTTTCAGCATCCACTTCAGACTCATTTAATTGTGTATTAAAGTGCTTCTGATGGGCCCCTGCCTACACACTAGTGTCACTCCCAACATGGCCCCTGTGTACCAACCAATGAGACCGAGTGCTGGCAGTTTCCTCTGCGTGCCAAGCTGTTATATTCTTTTCCATCTTGACACATGCTGTTCCCTCCTTTTCCAGTGTTCTCTCTTCCACACTGCACCTGTTTTCAGACTATCTTCTATGAGTCCAAAAAGCAATGCAGGCATCATTTCCTTCAGGAAGCCCCACGCGTGATTCAGGCGGCCTCTGTGTACACCCAGCACCGTGTACACTCGTATCCTGGCACACGGGGCTCGATGCAATTGTTCATTTCCTTCTCTATCTCCCTCAAGAGATGTCCCTGCAGAGCCTGGCACTGTGCCTGCAACAAAGTTAACCGTTCAATAATTCTTACCAAATATATGACTTAAAAGCTTTTTATTTTGAAAACCTAAAAAGATAACCAAATAGAGATCTGCTCAAGAAGGTATACTTCAAATGACAAGCAGGAATACAGCTTCCCAAACCCTGATTTTTCCTTCAAAACATAGCTATGACTATTCTGGCCTCTACCCAAACCCTCTTATTACTCTTCTCGAGTTAAGCGGACAGCAGTCTTCAAATCAAAAATACGAACGCCACCTGGGATACACCACCAGCCTTTCATTCCCCAAATACGCATCCTTGTCTATGGTGTGCGAGGCATGGTGCTAAGCCTTGGGGATAACGCCAGGGAACAAAACTGACATTACTCCTAACCTAGGGAAGGGTAGGAGTAATGAAGAAGTAATGATCAGATAAATGAATAAATAATTACTACTGCGGTAAGTGTTTCATGATGAAAAATGACAAGATGTATGAGAGAGTGTAACAGTGTACTACGAGGACCTCACCCAGTCTGGATCAGGGCACGGGACATTTGCCAGCCTGAGTGTATGTGGACCAGGTTGCCTTTCACAGTAGGGGTTTGCCAGGCAGCAGTGTGTGCACGCAGGCTGCAGGAGTGTGAGGGCAAGTGTTACAGAGATGACAGCCTGTGTGCAAATTAAAGGAGTTGGAGGGGGGTTTCAGGAACAGAGAAAGGGACAGGGTGGCAGAGCTTTGAGCACAGTAAGTGAGGCTGAACCACGCTAACGTATACCTGGCTGGCTAAGCTAAACGAGTTCCTTGGTGCCTTTGTCAGAGGAGGAATACCGTGCAGGCTAAATCCGTGAGAGCAAAGTATCTAAAGTGGAAAAGAGCAAAATAGAATTCTGCTATACAGAAACCACCGTCAATTGAAAAGCCCTCAACTAAACGTTGGCTCAATGAAGAGCAAGTCTTACCCTCAATCACCCCAAAAAGAACAATCCACAACCAGGTTAAACTAATGAGAACAAGCACGTGGGGTGGGGGGGAGGGTTTCTAGGGAAGAGCCTGTCGGAGCTGAGCACAGGTGACAAATGGAATTTGGCTCCGAGACAGCCGAGGTTGACACTGTAGAGGACTATTTCTCAACTGTAGCCAAGTGATCTAAACCCGACTGCCACCCAAGGCATATTCGTTCTTTCTCAACGAACAGAGTCGTGTGAATACTGCTAAATCATTTTAAATTCTTATCTCCCGTTTATGAAGATCTGAAACTTGTGTCTGTGTTACCTCCAAATCCAAATTTCACAATACTCAGGAGTTCGTGGTTTCCAGCTGTCGTTACAAAGTAACTAGCGCTTCTTAACAGCTGGTGGCAGCAAAAATCTGAAACCCGAGACCAGACTGCTTAGCTGTGGTGTCTCGCTCAGAATCGCCTCAAACCTTCAAGCACAATAAAATGGGAAGGTTATTCCGTATGTGCAGAGATTACTGGTATGGTCAGGATATGAACTATATACCATGTACCTACATAAGGAACAACTCAGACTTATGTTACCAGATAATTGCTTTATGTAAGGAAAAATTATTTTCAGTTGAAATGGGAGAGTGTAACCAGCTTACTTAACATATATCCTAAGTGGCTTAGGGGCTGAGTACATAATCCCCTCAGCTGTATGCCTCGATTAAGTTTCTCTTGCTGTAGCTACCTAGCAGTAGCTACCTAGCAATAGCTACCTATTGCAGTTAATCAGCTTCCTCCGTATTATCTTGAGGCTTTAAATATCCAGAACATATCAATTAATTTTTGTAATTCTTTCATTTGAAAAGATCCCTGGAACACTAATGGTTAGAAAGATAATGGATGCCATATTCCTAATATTATAAATTATTATGACTCATCCTCAATGACTGGTTATAACTAGGAAACTCAAAACTCTAACTACATGATACTATAAAATGACAACAAAAATAGAAGTTCATTCTATACTTGTAGGCTGCTTGACATTTTCCAGCTTGCCTTGAATTTGTAAAAAGAAATGACCTTGAAAATAATTAAGCATATCAAGTGGTAGGGCTGTAGCTCACTAAAATATGACAATATGTTCATGTCTTTATAACATTGCTAAGCATTCATGAGATAGAAATTTTATTGCTCTTTAAGCAATTTATACTTGTATTTTATAGGCTTATGCATATTAACTACAAGTCCATTCTAATATTCATATACCTGTATCCCTGTAAAGTTGGAAATAAAGACAATCAGGACTATGGCCTAACGAGATGAGGAACAGATTAGATTTTGCAAGAGGCATAAGGGTCTGCTTGGTTTTTTTTCTTTCCCCCAGCCTGTGTTTAATTAGAATGCTCTCAATAAAAAAACAATTTCAAATTGGGTTTCTGGGCTCAGTATTTATTAATTTCTGTGCTCTTTAAAAGGGAACATGTAAGCATCTTGATAAATGAATTTAGCTGCTGTCACTTTATGAAAATAACAAGTGCAATTAAAAAAGAAACAGGAAATAGACAATGAGATGGAAGGGAAGTATGTAGGAGACCTGGGTGCTGTCAGGCCCATTGTGTGTAACTCAGAGCGCTCCCTGCTGTGTTGCCAAGCGCTCAGGGAAGTCACAATCAGCCACACCTTGGGAGCTCAGGGGAAAGGTACGATCTCCGAGAATGGAAGACCAAATATTCAGAGAACTGAAGAGATCCTCCTAATGAAAGGAATCCTCAGGACAGGAGAGAAGGCACTATTTCGAATTTACTTCAAGTTCTCTGCTGGGTCTCCTTGTCTACTGCTACCCTAGCAGAGTCAACTCACACCACAAAATCTAAATGTGCACAAGATGTTGAGCTGGTTTCTCCCAATTTGAAAAGGGGTTGACCCGTGATCCCAGGTGAGAGGAAAAGAGATATATTGAAAGAAGGCTTCTCTCATAAGATGACAGAAAGTCTTAGAGCTGTGACATTTCCAAACTACCAAGACAAACCGAGCGAGCCAAATTCTTTATGCTTACTTCTTTCCTCTACTTATGACACATGGATGGGGGTTACCGTTAGCAACCAGGGAAGCCACGCCCAAACAGAGACTCTTCCTAGCACCATGATCTGCCTGGGTGACCCACTGGTTCATTTGCTGGTACTGAATGAGCACCCAGCATGCACCGGGCACACTGTCCTTGAACAAGACTGACAGTGTCTCTGCTCACATGAAGTTTGTATATTCTTGTGAAGGGTGACGATAATAATAACGAAAGATATTTTAGAGAATGATCAATTCCTGTTAGGAAAACATCAGTCCATGTATTTACTTAACATAGCATGGAACCTGGCACAAAGTATCAGTCTATCTGCTGGGGGTATAGAACAATTAAAAATGCAGACTGAATTTGGGAATCGGCCATACACACACAGTAAATGAAGCTATAGCAATTAATGAAGTAACAGAGACTGTGAATGAGAGAACAAAGGACCCCAACAAATATGGAAGACAGTGGTACAGGAAGACAATTAGGAGAGTTTGGTGGCACTGAAGCTCAGGGAAAAGTGTTTCAGGAGGGAGTTTTCCAAAGGACACACACACAGTACCCACTGGATTGAGCAACATGGAGACTGTTGGTGACATCAGCTAGAGCAGTCTCAATCAAGCTAAGGACCTGAATGTCACACTGCAGTGGACAAGTGATGAGAAGGGAAGACTATAATTGCAGTTCATTTCAGTTTTAATTGTGAAAAGAGAGACTGATTCAAAGATAAGCAAGAGAAAGAAGAGAGGAAGAGGCATTTTTTAAATTTTTTCCCCTCCCTTTCTTCCTTCCTACAACAGAAGAGATTATAATCACATTTAAAGACTGAAAATGTGAAAGTAATGGAGAATAGATAACTGGTGGAGTGAGATCCAAGTAATAATAATAAAAGAAGGACATCTAGAAAGCAGGAGGGGACATCTTTGCCATTGGAGATTTTGGGACAGAAAGAGGGAAAATTGCTGAGGCTTTGAGGAGTGAGCAGAGGTGGAGCGTTAAGAGTTGAAAGAATCTTCTACTGAATAAGCCTCAGGCTAGGAAAATTCCCAAGCAAGATTAAGCCCAACTGAAGAGGCCACCAGAGATTGGCCACAGTTTTTTTTGTTTTGTTTTTTAAGGTTAGGTTAGTTGGTACTTGGTAAAAGTGAATGAGGGTCAGAAGGGGAGAAGGTAGCCTATGTCTGATTGTTAAATTTGTTTACAGAGGGATATGAGAAATTTTTACAACCAGGTAAGAAATTTTTAAGATGAATTTCCATTTATCACTCCAAGTCAGGGGGTCGGGGGTGGGGAGGTCAGAAATTCAGGTACTGCTGAATCAGTAACTTAAATACCCCAAGATGACTGCGTGGAAGTAAACAGGTCTACCTGGGCACATCTGAACAGAAGTAGTAAGGAATTCAGGGGAACATGTATCATCCTGTGTGACCCACACCCCATTTAACTCCAGGTAAACCGCTTCACTGCACTGTGTTCCAAGTTCTCCTTTTTCAAAAGAAATGCACTATCTGTTTCCTTGCAAGGATACTGTGGAGATGAATGCAATGTGTATTTAAAGCTTCTGGGCAACTTGCAAAAGAACCTGACAACATCAAAGCTCTATACTGACCTGGAAGAATCCTCTGGGCACAGGCTGCACCAGGCCACACACTGGTGTGTTCCCTTTACATTCGTAAAGAAAGAAAGGTCCATATTTGTAAAGGGATCATTTCAGAAGCATTTCTCTCACCTGAATCATTTGTTCCAGTATGCATGACTGCAACCTACCCTAATTAGGAGGACAGCGTCACGCTGCCTGAACATGCATGTTAAGTCTGGTAACTCCCCTCTTAATACTATGTGAAAAAGCATTTTATCCCTTGCTGTATCCAAAATGTAAGTCCTTTATTTACCGAGTGTCTGCTCCGTCAACACAGAGCCCTTATATTTTGTCTGTCACCCTGTTAATTCTTGGAGATGGTTGGTTCCTCGAGTCTGGGCACCATGTCAGTCATTGTGTCCTGCACATGTTAAGTACTCAAGTTAATGTCTGCTAATGAGCGTGTCTGCTTAACTTGCTATTGGCCCAGTAACATGCAAGTATTTCTCCGTAACAGCTGCTACTGATGGCAAAGGTGACAGGCTAGGTGACATGCGGTAACTTAGTCATTGTATTTTTTATTCCGGTGAAATTCACATAACATAAAATTAACCATTTTAAAACGAACCATTTAGTAGCATTTAGTAGTGTATTCTCAATGTCGTACAACCACCCCCCTATGTAGCTCCAAAACATTTTTATATCATTCCCCAAGAAAACCCTGTACCCGTAATAAGCAGTTGCTCCCCATTCCCCTTTCCAGCAACCTCGGGAAATCATCCATCCGCATTCTATTCCTATGGACATACCTATTTTGAAAATTTCATATAAATGTTATTATATAACATGTGACCTTTTGTAACTGGCTTCTTTCACTTAGTGTAATGTATTCAAGGTTCACACATATTGTAGTATGTATCAGATATTTTGTTTTTTCTTTTTTTTTTTTTTTTTTTGACACAGAGTCTCACTTTCACCCAGGCTGGAGTGCAGCAGTGTCATCATAGCTCACTGCAGCCTCCAACTTCTGGGCTCAAGTAATCCTCCAGCCTCAGCCTCCCGAGTAGCTGGGACTACAGGCATGCGCCACCATGCCCGGCTAATTTTTCTATTTTTTAGTAGAGATGGCGTCTCGCTCTTGCTCGGGCTGGTCTCGAACTCCTGAGCTCAAGCGATCCTCCCACCTCAGCCTCTCAGAGTGCTGGGATTACAGGCATGAGCCACCATGCCCGGCCCCAGTACTCTTCTCTAAGCATCCTTCTTTAGTTAAGACAAGATGCTAAGCAAGGTGCTAACAAGTTTATCATTTAGGAGATTGTTCTATGAAACCAGACTGCTTTTTACTCTAAACCTTAGTTGCTATGTTACCTTGACAAAGTTACCTCTCTGACCCGTAAGACGTTTATCTGTAAAATGAAAGTATTAATAGTAAACTTCATGGATGTGTGTTATTAATTTAATCAGTGCAACGTAACATCCTTACAACAGTGTCTGACACATAGTAAAAGCTATAAAAGGTTTTAAAAATCTTTAGAAGTATGCGTGGGTAGCACCCTCATGTAATTACATACAAATTCCCGTAGAGACAGGGCAATGCATGAACCTCTGCCACATTCAGCCACATAAACAGAAGAACCATCTTCAGTCTTTTGCCTCCATGTTAAGACCATAATGATTTGAAAATAATGAAAACCACTACACAAAATATTGTTTTAAAAATCTTTTTAACAATGTAGGAAAAGCATGTGTATATTCTTGCAAAAGAAAGTACAAAGTTTGGTAATACAGACACTAAACAGGGACCAAACCCTTTGCCCCATCACTAATTCCTGGGGATGAAAAAGGATGGAGAGGCCGGGCGCAGTGGCTCACGCCTGTAATCCGAGCACTCTGGGATGCCGAGGCGGCAGGAGGATCGCTCGAGGTCAGGAGTTCGAGACCAGCCTGAGCAAGAGCGAGACCCCATCTCTACTCAAAATGAAAAGAAATGATGTGGACAGCTAAAAATATATATAGAAAAAAATTAGCCGGGCATGGTGGCACATGCCTGTAGTCCCAGCTATTTGGGAGGCTGAGGCAGAAGAATCGCTTGAGCCCAGGAGTTTGAGGTTGCTGTGAGCTAGGCTGACGCCACGGCACTCTGGCCCGGGCAACAGAGTGAGACTCTGTCTCAAAAAAAAAAAAAAAAAAAAAAAAAAAAAAAAAAAAAGAACAAGGATGCAGAAAATTTACAGGCTGTTGTATTTTATAATTGTGATTTCTTTGGAATGCCTATCTTACATTGTGAAAGAGAAAAACAAACCGTAGTATATTGTTGAGAAGTATACAGACTCACTCCCTTTTGCACACAGAGAAAAGTCCATTGCACTGAGAGGAATCACGTACAGCCGTCCACCTGCTCGGCTCTGAAAGTCATGTGTGCTGTTCCGTCAAGTCTCTCTTGCTGCCATTGCACTTTGCACAGATTGTGGAAGGAGTGTTTAGTAAACCAATGATGCCAATCCAATGTCCATGAACAACGGCTTCTGTGTTCTGATTCTATCCTGTACTTGACACATGAAAGCTCTTTCAGGGTAGGGGTTCAATATCACCTACTACACACTCTGGTCAAATTAAATCTTCAGTTTGTAATATTCAATTTCATACCTGTAATTCTTTCTGTCATTTCACATTACTTTAATAAGAAATGAAGTCCTCTACGTCACTTGAACTCCTTAGGGCGCTTTGGTTTTACTAAAAGCTTGTGTGTCCTACCCCACATGCTCCTCCGCCCACCAAATTTAAACCTTGACATACTAATTTGTTTGGATAGCAATCTATGAGCTCTGCAAAGGACAGATGCCAAGGAACTGGAGTTATGGGTAAATTCATGTTTATTTTCAATACTGGAACGAATGGGTAGGATGGGAGAGGTGATGAGAAATTAGTAAATCAAAAGGAAAAATTCCCAAGATAATTTACCAACAGAAGGGAAATTAGTAAAATTCAGTTACAAAGCAAAAGACTTCATTTCTCAAAAAACCTCTATTATGTGAAAAAGGCAAGTGTAATATAGGTGGACTAACTGAAAAAAAAAGTTCCTAGTGTAGCAAATCAACAGAAAAAAGTCACCAAAATGTTCACTTGTCCCAGGTCACAGCTTAAAAATGTATTTAAGAGCCAGAATAAGCAATGCACAGCATGGAAAATCCCAGGTTTGAGTTCTAGCTCTAAAGATAAGACAAGAAACCTGAGGTCTACACTGTATCTATAAACTCATTTTTCACACATTATGGAATTTTGATTTTCTAGATGAAACTAGAATTTGTCACAGTTTGAATAAGCACTACATCATTATAGGAAATACAGAAACCACATAGTAACATAAAGGGGAAAAAAGAGAATCTGATGTACTACAGCTTAAGAAAAAGAATATTTTTGGTGTATTTCCTGATTATCAAAGATAAAGTATTTTGCGTTAACCTAAAATGAACAACCTAACACACACTGTGATTTCTTCCCACTCCTCTGGAAATATGTCTAATTAAAAATATCAGAATAATGTTACATATTTTATATACATATACCACGGTTATTTCCTGTATTATTAAGTATGCCTGATGGTTGCATGTAATTTCTCTTTATATTTACTTACAATTTATTTAACCACTTCTACGGTGAAGTTTTGTTTTTGCTATTAAAAGAAGTGCAATTACTGGCTTCACCAAACAAGGATCACTATGAATAATTTCTAACTCTTGAGAAATATTTCTAAGTTTTTTCTTGTCCCAAAATATAAATCTATTTACACGAAACAGTAACATGAGAGTGCCCGTGTAAATTCTTGCTAACATTTGAGCACTAACATCTCTTGTTTATTTTTCCAAAATGGCATCTCATTATTTGCCTTTCAATCTTCCAAATGAACACTATAATATTATCTGCAAAAGTGCCTCTAAAAAATTTAGCTGGGAAAGACTGCCATCTTATAACGCTTAATCTTATCACCTACAAATACAATTAATGTCTCTCCAATTAATGTTCTGTATTTCTTGAAGTTTATAGATTTTTTCTTGTCTTCTTGTGGTACCTGTGGCCTCTACCCACTTTACTACAAGACTTCTCAAGGTTTTGTATATGCAAAATACATAGTATGTCCCAAACAACCCTCCAATTTTTTTTTAACCAGAAATATTCTACGGTTTCGTAGCGTAAGAATCACTATTTTAAGATTATGAATCTGAGTACAATTTTGTTTTCTGTAAGGTTTATGGATCTCTTTTCTAATAATAACATTTCTACTTTGATTCAATATAGTTATTTTCTAAGTTCCCAGGTTTGTTTACACCAGCATCAACACATACATGCACAAAATATTATCTTTTTGTTCTTTAAAACACCACAAATGACATACATGGTCTCACCATCAGCAACAGGAAAACATTTTCAAAACAATGAGATTATTGCATATATTGGACTTTTGTCAATGATGCTGGTAAATGCTGTCTCTTCCCCCTAGATGGTGAGGCTAGCCACTCTTGAGCTAAACGAATAACATACAAATATAATGTATGAACACCCAAACTCTAGACTTTAATCAAAATCAGTGAAAAGAGAAATACAAAGTGAAAAGAAGACAAAATTTAGAACTTTTTCAGGCCTGCTATTTGAATATTATAGAAACCATCATGATGTGTATTTGGCCTGATGGTATAAAGATTTATGCTTATGTCTGTAACTGGGTCAAATATAAAACACCAGAGCCACCTATTCATTATATTAGGAAATAAGGTGCTTTACATCTTCATATACTCTGCTAATGTGCTGTTCTCTTCTGCAAAAGAGTGTCAGGGTATGTCAGTGGCCATCTTGACTATTAGCAAATTTACAGCTCACAATTCAAACATCATTTAAGAATGTGTACATTTAAAAGAGCAAGAACAAAAATCATAACAATTCATTTTTATCTAAGCCAGACTTTTACCCTTTCAATTGTCTAAATAAATTCTCGACGTGGTGGTAGTCTACTAAATAAATAAAAGCAATTGATAATCCCACTCCAGAGAGGAGCTCAAAAGCACAAACAAAATCAGGAGATCACACAGCAAGTGCCGTTATGGAGAAGAAGAAACATTTTCAAGACAGAGGAGCAAAGATGAGTACACCGAATGGGCCACGAATGGGCATGGATTTGTTGAAAGGTAGAATCAGAAAAATCTGTGAACTGCTTTCCAAGCCAAGCTTAGTCCACAAAATGTCTTGCAACTCCATCGGTTTCCATTCCTTCTTGAAACATGCAAGAGAAGACTTAAGAAAAACACATCGGGCCATGAGGAGAGAGATGATGGTACGTACATGGAAAAGTTGCTACTTCTAAGGATTCAGATAAAAGCAAAGGCAGTTAACTCTCTCTCCAATGAAGTCAATGTCACCTGGACAGACTTCCTTAACATTTAGCCTAGCAACTCTCCCAGACCCTCCTCCCACCAGGCTTCAGGCACGGAATACCCTCTTGCTTCCTGCTTTCAAAAAGGGTGTTGCTTTCCCTTAGTGATGTTTATAAAAATGGCAGCATTCTGAATGTTAATTATTGTTATGACACGCGAGATAATTTAACTTGCTTCGCTAATTTATTCTTCCCTGTAATCATATATAGTAATTGGAAAATCTTCCAGAGTGTAACAACAGTTCCACAGGTGAGAGGGCAGGAGGAGGGAGCTTTCCCTACAGGATCTCAACTGGAAACGAGGGACCGGGTGTTCAGCCGGCAGTCACTTCAATGAACCACGCCAGGGATCAGAGATGGTCTTTGGCACCCACAACCTTCAAGCACTGGATTCAAGACGAAGGCAAAGCCCCACAGATGGTGAGAGCTACCCTGAAAAGAGTATCAAAGACTGAACTTGAATGAACCCAGGAATGATACCACACAACACCATTTTCAACGCCCTACTCCAGGATCCATTTACATAGAGTTCAGAGACTCTGGAGAGAACAAACCAAAAATACCACTGGGGTGTGATGGGCTCCACTCGAGTTACTTGCTTTGCAGAAGTATTTTCGTGCTTGCCACATTATTACATACTCAGTAAATATTTACTGAAATAAACAAGTGAATGACTGGAGGGGCACAGGCAAGGCTACAAAATACTAACAGGCAATAAGGAGTCAACACACAGAACATACCGGGTACTCTAAGCACTTTTTATCTCTTTTCCTCCTCTCCCATTTTCTGTTTCATTATACCCAAAGCCTTACTACGTATCATTACCTAAAGTTATTTTTTTAAAATGTTCTGACAGATCACTTCAAACATATTCATACGTAGAGAGAATGCTCCATATAACTATCTTCCGGATTCAATAATGGTGTAAAGATTTACACTCTGTATTATTAGTTTTCCTGTATTATTCTGCATGGAATCCCAGATATCGCATCATCTGTCAGTATTTAAACTTCAATGTTATAATTCCTTAAATTTATTAATAATTCCTTACTATCAAAAATTCAGGCAATGGACCTTTCCCTCAATTGTATTTCAATTGTATAATTTTTATAGTTTGTTTGTATAAACTGGTGTCCAAAAAAGGTCCAGACAATAGGATTAGTTTATCTATGTCTTAAATTAAACCTACAGAGATTTCTCCCTCCGTATCTTTTACATACTTTTTTTTGTTGTTGTTGATGAAGCCAAGTCACTTGCCCTGTAGAGTTACACCATATAGTTTTTCTTATATTATATCTGCATGGCATTCTTTAATTCATTCTGTTCCCCTGTCCTCTGCACTTCCTGCTAAGGTAGTTCAGAGAAGGAGACCACATGAGATTCAGTTTGAAATGCTGGCAAGAATGCATCGCTGGCTGTGTCCTTCATCAGGAGATCTATATATAAATAAAATCTGCGTTTGTCTCGCTGTGTGATGTTGGCAACCATTGATGCTCAGCACCTGGAACTACTAACTCACTGAGGGATGCCAGGTAATGAATCCTAACTTTCTGAATCCTTCCCTCATGTGTTAGCTGAACTATTTCTCTCAAGAGAACCTCTCTCATCAAGTAGGTTAATTCATCTGAGGTTCAAACTGTAAAGGAAAACAAGTTAAATATTTGATTCTTTCCCTTCATTTGCCAATTTTCAAAGTAATGAGTTGATTTCCTAATATCATCAGAGAAAGTAGCCAATAAAGACTATATTTTTAACTGTGAAATTTCTCTGAGGGGAACAGTCCCCACATGTTTGTCAGAAATCCAGAAGTTTCCATTATCTCAAGAGTCTAAGTATGTTTAGGGGCTGGGGTAAGTGAAGATGTAACCCACTTTACAACCACTCCATCTCTCTCATGAGGGTCTCTTCAGCAAGCTGACCTTTGATCTTAATCTGAACATCCCCAAGTAAGAAAGTTTCAACAAACAAAAATGTCTGCACCTTTAAGACTATTAAAACTGCTTGTTATAACTTACACCTTCCACTTGAAGTCATGAAGGTTTCATTTTTGGGGTGGAGGCAGATGCTTGCCACCTGATTTTGGAACCCAGGAGGGCAAAAGAGCATGGGTCATCACCGTAAGTAGTTTCCAACACGAGATTTCTCCCTTTACGAACATTCCCCCAACTGCCATGAACGAGCGTGAGCTGTAAGGAGCCATACAGGAGATGTGATGGTCTTGAAAAGCAAGGAAGGCTGGGCCCCGTCATTCATGCCTGTAATCCCAGCACGTTGGGAGGCTGACATGGGAGGATTGCTTGAGGCCAAGAGTTCAAGACCAACCTGGGCAACACAGCAAGACCCTGTCTCTACAAAAAATTTAAAAAATAAAAATTATCCATGCATGGTGGTGCATGCCTGTAGTCCCAGCTACTCCACAGGAGGCAAGAGGATTGCTTGAGCCAAGGAATTCGAGGCTGCAGTGAGCTATCATCACACCGCTGCACTCCAGCTTCAGCAACAGAGCGAGTCTCCATCTTTAAAAAAATAATAAAAGCAACGAAATGCCAGGCAAGGAACATATTCTACTATATTATGTATATCATATGGGTTGTATTTGTTTCCTAGAGACAAAGTGATCAATTAAGCTATGAAAATTACTATCATCCATTTCTCCACAGGCATTCCCATCCTTGAGAAGTGGCAGGAACTATGGGCCTATGTGGTGTGTAAACAAATGTTCTTGTGAACAGTGAACTGGTTCATAGAGGTTCCATTCCACTGAGAGCAACGACTATGCAAAGCACTGCCTCGTAAGAGCAAGGCAGATGAATGTCTCACCTAAAGTATATTTAAAAAATGATAAATGATTGCAATGAAGGAAAAAGTTTTTTCTATACTCCCCCTACACTCCACATTCAAACAGATACACTAGTCTCTACTCCAGTGGAAAGAAGAGGTGTCCTTGAAATTATATGAAGCTTTGATGTGATAAATCCATCTACTTACAAAATTAATGCAAAGTATTGCAGGCTGTCAGTTAACATCCTCTGCACTCTCCAAAAGCTCAGACTGCTTAGCACATCCGATATCCTATTTGCCATATGAAGGACTCAGGAAATTCAAGGCAAGTATTATGAATTTTACCACTTAATGATTCCTACTTTGGGCAACCAAAGATTCCCTCTACACACAAATACAAGAAATCTCAGACTATCTCTTCCCCCATCAGTATGCAAATTTTCTAAATTTGTATGGTTTTATTTATAAGAGAATTCAAGTCCTTGAATTATGAAATATACACATAGACTGGGGGGTCTGCTTTAGGGATCTATTCCCTGAGTTCCAGAGTATCTGAGGCTGGGCACAGTAGCTCACACCTATAATCTCCGCACTTTGGGAGCCCAAGGCAGGAGAATCACTTGACATCAGAAGTTTGAGATCAGCCTGGGCAACAGAGCAAGACCACATCCCCACACAAAAAAAAAAAAAAAAAAAAAAAACACCTAAAACGTTAGCTGGCTTGGTGGCATGGGCCTATAGTCCCAGCTACTCAGGAGGCTGAGCCAGGAAGATTGCTTGAGCCTGGTAGTTGGAGGCTGCAGTGAGCTATGATCTCACCACTGTACTCCAGACTGGGTGATAGAGCAAGACCATGTCTCTTAAAAAAAATCTGATGACTTCTGCAACCTGTGTGCCAAGCACAAGTAGGTAAATATCTGTGTATCCTCCAGATACTCTCACACAGAGAAGCTCAGGAGAGACATTTGAAAAACCGGATTCTAACACTGGCATACTAATTTCCTCAATAAACTGCTTAACCACATTGTACTTTCATTTCTCTCCATTTATAAAGGAGACACCATTTCCTTTGCTTATTTCACTGGGGCATTTCTTAATAACAACAACAAAAAAAAATTCTCTGAACTATTTCACAGAAAGAGAAACTTGAATAAATTGTCTTAAATCCTGCCCAATTAATCCAATTTTAAAAGGAGGTGCTGGGCATGGTGGCTCATACTTACAACCCCAGCGCTTTGGGCACCCAAGGCAGGAGGATCCCTTAAGACCAGGAGCTCGAGGCTGTGGTGAGCTACGATTTGCACCACCGCGCTCCACTCTGGGCGATATGGCCAGACTCTGTCTCTTAATAAAAATCCTAAAAAACTCACTACTGTTGTTCTCGTTGGAACTAAGGTCCAGCATGTAAAAAGGAGAGGGGGAGAGACAGAGAGGGAGCTAAACATGTAAAACCAAGAAACTTCCATTAGTGGTGGCCACAAACACTATTTCTTATCAATTCCTCAATGAAAAATAAAACCCTCCTTGTCATCTCCTGTCCTGCCCGTTTCTCCCACCACTGTCACCTTCACTCCCATCTCTTGGCTCCTCCTTCACCTTTTCCTCCCCAACCTCACCCCCACTGTCACCCACGGACTGACCTGAAGGGGACCCACTAATATCTCTAACGAAGCTCCCACATAGTAAAACGGAAAACTGAGGCCTCAAGTGACAAAGAACAGGCTCGGAGTCAGATGGCCAATTATTTGCAAAGCTGGGTCCTCACCTAGACCTCTGCCTCCCCGTCCAGTGCTCTTGGCACTACGCCACACAACCGTCCACCTGGGACTACATTCACTACTCTTATCCAAGAAATACATTTAACAAACCATCCAATGCACCTTATTGTCCTTTCACCATATCAAGGGACTTCAAGTCACAATTAGAAAAATAAGATAAAAGTGACCATGGCAATCAGATTAGAATCCTGTATCTCAGGGACACTTCTAAAGTTCAGCTTTCTTCACCCTGAATCCATCTCATTGAGGGAATAAAACAATGTCTCCCCCAGACATTCACTGCAGTGTTCAGCGTCACTGGAGGAACATCTTCCACGAGTCAAACCTAAATCCCCCCTAATGCAAGAAATAGCCCCTCGTTCACAGTGACGATACTGAAGCACAGTCACAATGCCAGGCTCTCCAGCTCTGGTTGAGAAGCCACTAAAGCAAGTCCCGAAGTACAAATGAGCGTAACTGATCTAGAGCAGACGAGGTGCTTTGTCAGAGCACATTGCTAAGTTTCTCTATAGCCTTACCTTTAGCAGGTTAAAAAATCTTAGCCCATTTAACTTTATCAGTATTTTAATTATCATACTTTTGGCTTTTGTCTAAGGCGTCTTCAAATTGTCTATGTCGCTTTTTAAAAGCTAGAGTCTAGAACCAAGAACAGTAAGTGAAGCATTTAATGGAAGAGAACCTTACATTATAATTATTACATTATAATAAACAAAAATAATTAGAAAGGCTGTTTAAGTCCCAGGCAATCCATGAAGCCTGCATGCAAAAGAAGTTTTCAAGACAACAGTACTTTTCTCCTGAACTTGTAACTTGTAAACTTAAGGAGTAAGTAGAAACTAAAACGAAAACATCAAACGAGTCTTTGAAACATTTTCAAGCACAAACCCCAAGACAGTTTATTGGATGCCATTTAATTTGGCAGCTCTAAATCACATAATTAAATATGAGAAGGGGGGACAAGGGCAATATATGTAACCTAAACTTTTGTACCCCCATAGTATGCTGAAATAAAAAAAGAAAACTAAAAAAAAAAAAGTATGAGAAGGTTGGCCTAAGAGAAAAAAAAAAAAAAAAAACACCAACAAACATACAAAACAACAAAACCCCGACAGAAATGTCCAAACTAAATACCTTAAATATTGACAGAACAAAGTCAGGAGGAAGCAAGGTGAGGGAATTAGGGAAAATGCAAACAGAAATTCCATTTCCTACAAAGTAAAGAAAGATAATTAAATAAAAATCTCGACAAGCTAGGCAAGTATGTCCAGGAAAAAAAAAAAAAATAGTAATTGGGTGCTCTGGGTATGAAGTCTTGCAAATAACACTGCTGCTAAATTGAAAACATCAGGGAGTGAAGTACTAGCTCAAAACATTATGAAAATTGAGATTTCCAAACTGAATTTGAAAAGGAAACAGGTACAGGAGGTCAGCTATCACAGGCAAGGAAGAACCTGCTACTACTTGGCTGGCTGTTTTAAATTAATATCCTGGAACATTAGCAGGTTAAAGAGTCCTATAACAACGGCGCAGGGGGAGAAGCAAATGGGGTAGAAACAACAGTGTTTACACCTTAGTAATAGAAAGGTATTACTAGAAGGATTTACAAGGTGCTAACATGACATACATCACAGTCGAAAAGGCTCGCTTTAATAAATGATGAGAAAAGGCATTAGGCATGGAAGTCAAGCCAGAAGACTTCAAATAACTCCATTTGTGCACACACTAGATTATTTTAAACCAAGTAAGCCACTCCAAGATCCATGGGAGATCATGCTTTATTATTCCCTGCATGGCAGTATTCCCATTAGCATCAAATCAATAAAGGCAGTTAAGTGGAAAACCTAAGAGTTTGAAGAATATAAAATATTTGTCCTTTCTGGGATACCGTTACATGTGTTGTAAGAATCTGAAGGTATTTCTTGACCCAAAAAGATCCAGGCTTTTGACCTGGAAGGTATTTCTTGACCCAAAAAGGCTTTAAATTCAATATGAAAGAAATGCAAGTGCATTGCCCTTTTTCCTTACTGGAAAACACTTGTAAGGTAACAGTTGAAAAACATCAGAACAGATGAATAAAAATGGGTCAGTGTAATTAATATCTTCCAAGACAGCACTCACATTGGCATCAAACTCATCCAATCTCTGCTGATGTCTTCAACACTGACCTGGCCTCCTTTTGGGATAGTACTTCCTGCCATCCCCAATCTGTACCTTGGACGTGTGACTTCTGCTTCTGAAAGTATCATAGATTATGGACTGAATGTTTGTGTCCTCCCAAAGTTCTTATGTTGGACGTCTAACCCCTAGACTGGCTATACTTGGAGAAGGGGCCTCTAAGAAAGTAATCCAGGTTAAATGAGGTCACAAGGGAGGGGGCTGGATACAATAGGATTAGCGTCCTGATAAGACGACACACAAGAGAGCTCGCTCACTCCCCTCTGTTCTGGGTGCACACAGGAGGAAAAGCCACGTGAGGACTCAGCAAGACGCCGCCCCACCTCCAAGCCAGGAAGAGAGTCCTCACCAGAAATGCAACGGGCCAGAATCTTGTCTTCAGCTTCTGAAAGCCTCCAGAACTTTGAGAAAATAAATTTCTGGTTTTTAAGCCACCCAGTCTGTGGTGTTGTGTCTCAGCCTGAGCTCTACCGCTGTTTAATGGTGACTGCCCCAACAACAGGACTGAGAGTTTCAATTGGTTTCTTACACTTCCTAATGCAATGCTCTCAGAGACTGGCTGTTTCAGCAATGCTTTTTGGAACATAATAATGATTTAAAAAAAAAAAACCCAATGACTATAATAACCATCATTTTCTATAAGCACTGATGGTGTTATAAGCCAAGACATCATTTTTACAACGAACAAATTTTTCTCCTTATCTAAAAAGTTGCCTGGAGAACGTTCACCCTTTGTTTATTACTCACTACTGAAAACTGTCAACAGCAATTCAAGCAGTGTATTTAAGGTTGGTGCAAAAGTAATTGCGGTTTTAGCATTGTTGAAATTTGCCTTTTGATACTGGAATACATTGTTAAATAAATGTGGTTATGTTATACATCATTTTAATGTGCATTTTTCACTTTATGTTTTTTGCTAATGACATCACTTGCTGTTTATCTTATATTTATTTTACACTATGGAAATGTTAGACAAAAAAGCAAATTCAAGTCATTTTCTTATTCGAGTTCAGCGGAGACAACTCGCAACATCCGCAACACACTTGGCCCAGGAACTGCTAATGAACTTACAGTGTGGTGGTGGTTCAACAAGTTTTGCAAAGGAGACAAGAGCTGTGAAGATGAGGAGCTCAGTGGCCGGCCATGGCCATCGCAAGTTGACAGCCACCAACTGAGAGCAATCATCCAAGCTGATCCTCTTACAACTCCATGAGAAGTTGCTGAAGAACTCAACAGCGACCATTCTACAGTGTTCGGAATTTGAAGCAAATTGGGAAGGCAAAAAAGCTCATTAAGTGGGTGCCTCATGAGCTGTTCCAAATTTTTTAAGAAGTCGTCATTTTGAAGTGTCATCTTCTCATCCTGTACACAACAATGATGAACCATTTCTCAATCAGATGGTGACGTGACGAAAAGTGGATTTTGTATGACAACGGCACTCAGTGGTTGGACTGAGAGGTTCCAAAGCACTTCCCAAAGCCAGACTTGCACCAAAAAAAAGTCAGAGTCACTGGTGGTCTGCTGCCGGTATGATCCACTACAGCTTTCTGAATTCCAGCCAAACCATTCCATCTGCGAAGTCTGCTCAGCACATAGATGAGATGCACTGAGAACTCCAACGCCTGCAGCTGGCATTGGTCAACAGAAAGGGCCCAATTCTTCTCCAAGACCATGCCCCACCGCATGTCACACAACCAACACTTCAAAAGTTGAACGAATTGGGCTACGAAGTTTTGCCTCATCCACCATATTCACCTGACCTCTAGCCAACAAGCTAGATCTTCAAGCATCTCAACAACTTTTTGCAGGGAAAATGCTTCCACAACCAGCAGGACGCAGCAAATGCCTTCCGAGAGTTTGTTGAACCCCAAAGCATGGATTTTTACACTATATGAATACACAAACCTATTCCTTGTTGGCAAAAATGTGTTGACTGTAATCATTCCTATTTTGATTAATAAAAATGTGTGTTGGTTTCCCTGAGTGCACATTTGGGAATAACACCAATTGGATATCAGACAGAGGTGGGGGCTGGGGGGAAGGGATGGGTGTACACCTACTTGATGAGTGCGATGTGCACTGCCTGGGGAATGGACACGCTTCAAGTTCTGACTGGGGGGGATGGGGGTGGGGAGAGGGGATGGGTGCACACCTACACGATGAGTGCGATGTGCACTGTCTAAGGAATGGACACGCTTGAAGCTCAGACTCGGGGGGATGGGGAGGCATGGGCAATATATATAACCTGAACTTTTGTACCCCCATAATGAGCTGAAATAAAAATAAAATAAATAAATAAAAATGTGTGTGAACCTAGTTATTCATGGTTCCAAACTGCAATTACTTTTGCACCAACCTAATAACTCCTTTTTAAGAAATATAAACACCACAGAAAATGTCTTCTGTAATGCCAGTTTTTGTGCACATGTGCTAAAAATACTACAAAGAACTTCTATTGTAATTTTTATATAAGATACTTCAGTTACTTGACTTATTAAAAATACATACTTATACAAGAAGGGACATATTAAAAAATAGGAAAGATGAAAGTACTTTAAAGACACAGGAGAGGCTGAAGACATGAGTTTAGATGGATATACTCTGGGAGAAATTCTCAATTACCTCCCTGAAAATGGATCCTATTAGTCATTTAAGGTAGAACCCTTTTTCTGAAAGCTGCCAGACATCTCAATGAGCAAAATCAAGAAAAAGAGACCCTACAGTTTATTGGTGTATGCATCATGGTAGCACTTTGTGGTTTTAACACAAATTGAAACTATCACATGCTGCTTTTAAAGACCAAATGACTAAAATAAAAACTCCCAGGTACAGGAAAGGCAAGATACTGTCAGTCGTACACACTTAGGAGAGGCATGTATCTCTAAACCAACATCATGCAAGGTTACAAACAATGGGAAGTATGAAAACCAGGTGAAAATCAGGATTTTGTTTTTGTGGAGTCTAATTTATTTCAAGAAGTCTAGTTATTAAATACAACTCCCATTTGAGTTAACAGACTCAAAGGAAAAATAATATAAACTAGTTCTTAAATGTGTAAGTCCAAAGACTAGTATTTAAGACCCAGTTCTATCACTAGGTGTGAGACTTGGGCCAAGTTACATAACCTATCTCAATCTGTTTCCTCAAAATAATACATCATATAAGGCTTAAGGAACGATTAGGCAACATAGTGCATATATAGCATCACACACACACCCTAGCATATATTGAGAGATTAATATGAGCGTTAAAAGCATGAGAAGTAAGAAGGAATAGCTGGCTGGGCGCGGTGGCTCACGCCTGTAATCCTAGCACTCTGGGAGGCCGAGGTGGGCGGATCCTTTGAGCTCAGGAGTTCGAGACCAGCCTGAGCAAGAGCGAGACCCCACCTCTACTAAAAATAGAAAGAAATTATATGGACAGCTAAAAATATATATAGAAAAAATTAGCCGGGCATGGTGGCGCATGCCTGTAGTCCCAGCTACTCGGGAGGCTGAGACAGGAGGATCCCTTGAGCTCAGGAGTTTGAGGTTGCTGTGAGCTAGGCTGACGCCACGGCACTCACTCTAACCTGGGCAACAGAGTGAGACTCTGTCTCAAAAAAAAAAAAAAAAAAAAAAAAAAAAAAAGAAAGAATAGCTGAAACACATTGCTTTAAATTAATACTCAGTAAGACTAAATTTTTAAAAATCATGGCTTTCTTTGTCCCACCAAAAATTAAAAGCTAACAACAAAAAACAATAAATAACAGGACAGTTACGGTCAAGATTTTCAACTTGCTCTTCAGCTATTATTTTTTCCCCCTACTTTTTTTTTTTGGATTAAGTATTTGAAGGGCCCCAAATCAAGGTAGAACAGAAGGAAGAGAGCAAGAGAAAATAGGAAACAGGTGCTAACAAAGACAGTATCAGAACACTGTGGCAGCATTTCCTCATAATTTTAATGAAAATCCCCAAGTAACATTGGATAGGTAAATTCTGAATGCCGGCTGACACTGGTTTGAGATAGTATTTCACACATCCTATACACTGAATACTCTAAAATAGTTCAGAGAGAAACTATGGGGAAGATGGAGAAAGAGCAGCTCATAGTTTATTCTGTGTGTCGCCGTTTTAAACACATGAGTTTAAGTGATTAGGTACCAAGTAAAAAAAGACAAACCGTTAGTTCTCCAGGAAGCAGTAAAAGATAATATCGTTGAAATTAGCGCAGGGCCCTTCTGCTATGGTCCGGTTATGTGGTTTTCAGATTCCTTCTCCTGGATCACTCATGATCCGTCCTCATTTCCTGGACCCACAAATAACGGTCCTGCCAAGAACCATTAATCACCACAAGGGAAAAGATGCCAGGGCACTAGGCTAGTGGGTAAACAATTCAACACCCTTCCCCCTCATGATTAACCTCGGGAAGCCTTAACAAGTTATGTAAGCTTTTTGTTTCAACACGACTTTGCATTTTTAGAATATTTTTAGGCACAGCAAACAGATGTATTTTTGAAAGAGAAGAAAATTTTAAATCCATATTACCAACAAATGTGAATACTAGGAGGTGTGTATCTAAATAGATAAACAGGTCTGAAAAGAATGAGATAAAAATAGCAAATACATTTGAAATCAGAGTGATTCTAACCTCTCTTGAATGTCTGGCAAAAGTCTGGGTCAAAAAAGACATCACACTGTTGCATACATAATGCTGACAGTTTCCTGGAAATTTATTAGTCCGTTAAGAAGTGAGATTCCCTAGACAGTGGCAAAACCAAGTTTATGCTAGAGTCCGGTTTTGCTTAAACCCAGAAGATAAAAAAGAACTTGCATGACTGTGAAGTCACTAAATAAACTAATGGTTTTAAAAATGAGTGCAAAAATATTTCTTGATGAGTGTAACATCATTATCAAATAACAAGGCTATACTTGAAATAGAGTTCAGTTTTGTTAGATTTCCTTTTAAAGTCTCATAACACGACTGTGGCCATGGGCCTCTGTAACAATACATAAATTTTCATGAACACTCAAGCACATCTGGACTCTATTCCCCTGACCTGTAAGGCAATACATCATTCTGTAAGTTGCCTGGGCATATTCACATCCTCTTCTCCAAAACCCAGAATGGCCCAGGAATTCCTAGACCATGTGACATATTGCTGAGAGAAAACACACACACACACACACACACACACACACACTCTCAAACAGTATTATAACATTGCACCTTTCTTCTAAATTTTACCTTCTGTGGTTCAGACTTCCCCTATTCTGCTAAACACTAACTCTCACTAAATTATTGGCCTACAGGTCACTGGAATATAGTATCACATGCCTGGATTATTGTAATGGGTGAGGAGTTCTTCTATGTAGCTCAACAGCAGGTTGGGAAGCTCTATGGAAATTCTGATTTTCGCTGAATTTTTAACCAAAATGATTCAGAGCCTTTGTGGCTATCGGCTATGGCTGTGGTTGGCTGCCTGTGGTGAAGGGATGCCTTTCATCTGAAAGAACGAAGTGGGTTTTCTCCAAGTAACATCTTTCCACACAGAGGACAACGCTGTCTTAAAAGCTAGCGAAAATAACTTTTACTGTCATTTTTTTTTTTAGAAAAACCTTTCCTTTACAGAAATATCACTGAGATGCAATGCTTAATTTTTTTTTTTTTTTTTTTTTTTTACTTATTATTTCTAAGCGAGTATTTCTCAGAACTTTGGCAGTTCAGGCCTAGGCAGGGGTGATGTTTGCCCAGAATGTACCCGATATGGTCTCCTGGTTGTTTCTGAATATCCTGTTTTGATCCATCAATGCCTGTGCAGTGCAAGTTATTAACTATTCTGATAACCACTCCTGGGCAAAGATACTGCTGTTTGTCTTTTTTTTTTTTTTTTTTTTTGCATTGTATAATTAAGAAGTAAATGTCCAGGAAAAGGCAAGACTCCAAGGTCTAAATTCAATTGCTGACCTATTTGCATTTCTAATTATACCCCAAATGAAATGCAGACCGCACTGTTAAAGAAAAGCGCAAAAGGCATTCTTCACAATCATTATCCAGAGTATCACTGCTTTGTGTAAAATCATCAAAAATTATCTTAAAAAATAATTGAGGTAAGTTTACAGAGACAATTGTACAATTCTAAGAAATACATCCACATTCTTGTAAAATATGTGTTTTTTCTTGAATTTTATCTTTGGCAATTCTTAACTGTAGCTACAACAGAACAATCTTTCTCCAAAGAAAAACAAATTAAAAACCATTTATTTAACAGTTTGGGTTACCAACATTTAACAGAAATAGTACTGCTCAGTATACCAGCTGGAGCAGCTTACAAAAATTAAGAGTGATAACTTTTATATAGCGCGCTAGAAGCAAAGACAACTCAGTAGCAACAAGCATGGTTTCTGATACCATTCGCCAGTGAAAGAAACCAGGAGTCACTGAAGAAATGTCTGCTTCCAGGACTCCAACACAAAATCAGCTTGGAGGACCTTGTGCCAGAAAATACCAAAAAACAACAATAAAAACCCTCAAACAACACCCCACAATGATAGAGATACATCAAAGGGATACCCACATCAACTCCAAGAGCTCCCGATGGCCAAAGCTACAACACTTTGAGCACCAACATAAATTAGTACTGGTTTATAACTCAAAGGATAAAATATTCATGAGTGCATGATGGTATAAATAAATAATAAACGACCAATCTCCTGTTCAGAAAAATTTTCAAATAATTTCTATAAATACTTCTCCTTCAGGGAGGTGGAGCGTAACTCCCCACTCCTTAAGTGTTGGTTGTGCGTAATGACTTCCTATCATACAGTGCGGAATTGAAGGAAACAGAGCAACTTTGTGGCAGAGAAACCTGACAAATACTACACCTCAACCAGGTGATCAAGGTCAGTATCAACCGTAATAATCTGGTACAGGGTATGTAGGGGACTGTCCGTACCATCTTTGCAATTTTGCTGTAAATCTCACCTGTTCTAAAATTAGAAGTCTATTTTTAAAAATTTATACAATCTTTCCAACACTGAATCATACTGCATACAAGTTTTGGTTTGTTTAAAAATACTTGTTGGAGATTGTAACTGTGGTTAAGAGTGTGGGCTGGGATACTGAACTACTCGAATCCAGCTCCACTGTATAGGTGATTTTTACTAGTCATGTGTTTTGCCTGTCCACAGTATGTAGCTAGCATAAGCCCATCCTGACCTTCAGTTACATTCAGTGTAACCTTTCCTTTCCCAGTAAAATATAGACCAGTAAGGCCCAATCGGCCAGAAGCCTCTCATCACAGGGCAGCCGTATCTGGTAATGAACTGGCCAGTGTGTTGCTCCGAGTAACACTGGGAATGAGCCCTGGACGATCTGGACCCCAATTCATAGTCAAGGCAGATTCTCTCTCCCAAGAACAGATGCAACCAGCAATGTGATTAATGCCTCTGAGCGAAATGCAGGACTGATCTTCTCTGTGCATCTTTTTAAAATCATAGCCATCCTAATGCGTGTGACCACCATCCTGATTTTGAATGTACAATTCCTTTGTTTTTCTTTTTTTTTTTTAAGACAGGGTCTCGCTCTGCCACCCTGGGTAGAGTGCAGTGTCATCATCATAGTTCACTGCAACGTCAAACTCTTGGGCTCAAGCAATCCTCCTGCCTAAACCTTCCGAGGAGCTGGGACTACAAGCACACACCACAACGCCCAGCTTATTTTTCTATTTTTAGTAGAGACAAGGTCTCACTCTTGCTCAGGCTGGTCTCCAACTCCTGAGCTCAAGCCATCCTCCCTCCTCAGCCTCCCGGAGTGCTGGGATTATGGGCGTGAGCCACCGCCCCGCGGCCCCCCAACCAGGGGATCTTGATTGACAATCACACTGAGCCTTTAGCCAAAGGTGGAGGAGAATTTCCCAGAGCCAACATGGAGATGCTCTTCCTAGAGGAGGGAGGCATGGATGCTGAGCAGGCATGGACACAGATGTCCACAGTAATGGAGAAGCTGGAGATAGGAATAACCAACTCATCCCCAAAACCTACAGCAGGCGTTTTGTTTTTTATATTTGATTAAATTCTCCGAACAACCTTGTGAAGTGGGTTTTATCAGCCCCATTTCTCTAGAGCTGGAATTGAACTTACTCAGCTGATGTCAAATGAAATCAAAATTAGGTCTTTGCATTTTCTTCTACCTCCCCCCCACCTCTACCCCCCACCAAAAAGATGTTTTTTAATCACACCATCATGCAAAACATTAAATCCATGCACAGTCTCAGAAATGCAAGTTATCCTTGAAAATAACCGTTCTAGACAAGGACTTCTTGCCCTCATATTATCCAGATTTTTTCACAAAATGTCCTACCGAAATACACCAAATCCTTTTCATTCAATGAAAATGTTATTTTGCTTATATATAAACCTCAAGTTTCTGTGGCTAGTGACAGAACATAGTGATAACGAGGTAAAAAATATACAAAAGTTTTAGAGACAAATTAATGAATTTGCTCTTCACTATAAGCTCAGAATGCCCCTCTATCAGCTGAAATATGCGGTAATGGTAACAGAGTATACCAGTGAGCATATACCCCAAACACACATACACAGAAATTACTGATCCCTAATGACACATAATAGAGCGGGGGTGGGAGGAGGAGAAGCAGGAGCATTTTTTGAACCAGTACAAGCTCACCATTTTTCTACCATGTAGAAATTTTGTGTTCATCTCTAGTTCAGCTTAAGCACACACATGCTATTCAGTTTATTATGTGGGTCACCGTATCTGTAACCTAAGCAGATGGCACATGCATTTTATGTGAAATATTTAATTAGGCCATCAGGAATGTGGCGGTGCCAGCTGTTATGGCCTGCTGACCTTGGTAAAGGAGGAGATCAGCAAAATAAGGATGGCAATGTTCAGATGAAACCCAGAAATGGAGACTGTTCATGAAAATATCAGCGGCTCTAACTTAACAGACTGCAAACCAAGAAACGTCAGCCTAAGCATCGTTATCTGGCTCCCATCATTCACCTTCTTCAGGTCCCGTGGATTTATTAAAAATTATTTTTAAATGATTTATACTGATACATATGTAAGGAAAGACTCTGGAAATATGTACTTCAAAATATTAATGATTGCTACTTCTAGATGGTGAGCTTATGGGTGATTTTTATGTCTTTTTCTTAACAAGATTTTCTATCATGTATTTTTATGATTTGAAGTATTTTCCATTTAAAAAACCCGTCACTTAAACACACGTAAGTCCCTTTATTACAGTGCCCAAGTTCCTTAAATACTGTCTTAGAAATCCATTTTTTCGTATAAACTTGATCCTTCTCTTTTACATATAAGCACTTTTTCATTTTTCATATCTAACCACCTCAGTTGGCCTACAGAGCTTTCTAATCTCCTAGTGCCAAGTTCTTCCAGCCCAAACTCCTGCTACTGCGAATCCCAGGGCTGGGCCTTGACCTTGCCTACAGGAGTCTAGTGGACTCAACTCCTTCCCTTTTTCCAAAGATTTCTCCGATTCCTCAATTCCTCTAACACACCACCTCTCCTTCGTCAAACCTCAACACGTGAGGCATTAAATCCATGCACAGTCTCAGAACTGTAATCTTCCTTGAAAACAGTTCTTAGTAACAAGTACTTCTTGCTGTCATCTAACAAAATATACTCCAAATCCTTTTACATGCAAGTATTATACTTGCTTATATATAAACCTAAAGTCTCCGTGGCTAGTGAGAGAACATGGTGATGCCAAGGTAACAAATCCAATCCAATTGTTCCTCAACCTCTTCGCACAGAAAATAAAGGCTGGAAACTTAACAACTCTCTCGGGTTTCCTTCCCTTGTCCAGAGAAAATCCCTCTGACCCAGGGCTTTGTTTCCCTCTTGCTGGTTTTTCAGCGAAATCAATTCAATGAACACTGATTGAGCTTTGAGCCAGAGGTGTGCAAGATACTGGGGATTTGTCTACCGACAATCAGACATGGTCTCTGCTCCATCAATAATCTCTTCCTCCTCACGCTCCGGGACACCCTGTATTAGTTCACTAAAGCTGCCGTAACAAAAGACCACAGACTGCTGGCTTAAAGAACAAACATTTCTCACAGTTCTCAAGGCTGCAACTCCGAGATTGAAGCATCTGCAGGTTTGGTTTCCTCCGAGGCCTCTACGGTTTGAGGACTCACCCTCTTGCCGCCCCGTGGCCCGGCTGTCCTCTCTGTGCATGTGTGCCCTGACATCGCTTCCTTTTCTTTATAAAGACACCAGTCATACTCGACTAGGGTGCCACCCTAAAGACTTCATTTTAACTTAATCACCTCTTTCAAGACCTTAGCTCCAAACATGGTTACACTGAGGTACTGGGGGGGGGCGGTTGGGACTTCAACATGCTAATTTGGGGAGAACACAGTTCAGCCCATTAACAGCCCCTCCCCTTTCTCCAGGGTCTCCCACTGGGTCCTGGCTCTTCTCCATCAGTAAATAACATCTTCAAAGAACTTTCAAATTTAAAGTCGCAACAACCCACTTCTAGCCCAGACCTTCCCTCTCTTCCATCTAGCTGCTTCACTGCCACGGTGTGAAAAATCCCTCAACTACGAGTCTCAAACTCACATACAGAGGGGCCAGGCTCACTGTGAGCGGGCCAGGCGGAGAACCAGACAGCACCAGTTCCAGCTGAAGGAGGAAACCACTACTCACTGTCAGCTCATCAGTGGGGTGTGAAAACAGAGTCCAGGGAAGCCTGTTCTGCTGACATTCAAGAAAATCCAGAAATATAAATATATATACAAATATATATATAATTTCCCAAGTTTTATATGCTGGTAACAACAACAAAAAAAATCCCAAAATTGTAGGTGGGCCAAATAAAATAAACCTGTCATCTTTTTTCCCCCCTACATTTTTTTCTATCATCTCTTAAACTTATTTTCCCCGTTTCCTAACCTGTCACATTCATCCCCTCATTTCAGAAATCAGGCTTCTTTGCACCAACGTTTTTTCCTATACCCCACTGAAACAACTACTCATGTCTCCACGTCTTAACTGCCATCCTTCTCACCTCAAATGTGAGCTCCTTGAAATCAGACCCTGTGCATTTTCTCTCTCTGTTTTCAATGCTTAGCACTGGGTCCAGCATAGAGTATGGACTGAATAAATGATTACTGAATAAACGATTGGCTAATGTCTTTAGAACAACCCAAATGCAGTGGAAGAACTGTAAAATCAAAGAATCCTGCTACCTTGAATAATTTTGTAAAGGCTCACCACTTATTTAATTACATAATTCCTTCATTGTTTTAGCAAGATTCCTGCCCATCACGTCATGCAGAAACTCTTACATGGCGTAAGTTAAAATCCCCACTTTTCTTACACGTGGCAAATTTTGGCTTCAAAGGAGAGAAATTCTGGTATCATTCTCTTGTTTATTCAAAGGTCATTAATCTGCATGCTTAACATTTCAGAAGTATCAGGAGGTAAGAAAAAATTCTATGAGTTAACCAAATAGGTGATTAATGTTCATTAACTTCACTCCTAAGCAAATATTTCAGGGCTTTGTTCAGAATCTACCGGCTTTTAATTTTTAAACTATTCTAACAGAACTTCACTTAGAGGAAAATTATATTTGGCCAGAACTACCTTCTAATCTATCAGCCTGGATGCCAGACTTTATTCGTGGATACCTGTTGTTGCTGGGTGGGAATGTCTTTTCAGCCTACTTGGAATTACACTGAATTTACACTCTCATCTGCTTCTATTTATGAATGGTCAAATTATCCCAGAAGGCTGGGATCTAGGAAGATTACAATAAAAGAGGTCTGTGTATTAAAAGGCAGTAGTTAAAATCATGGGATTTAGAAAGGGAAATAGAAGCCTGGGGTGGTTCTTACAAGGAGCTAGTTCTGCAATCACAAATTAGCTCGAGAGAAGACCCGGGTGGCTTCCCCCTTGCTTATGAGGTTACTTTCTTAACCAGAAAGTTCCTACTGCTCCAGTCAAGTGTTTCCCTCTCTTCTTTCCTTGTAAATATCTAGAGCCGTGTAAGGGGGGAGTGTCTCTCTTCTGGGGCCCCTACTCATGACATGATCCACTGCAACAATGCCCAGCCTAAGCACATTTATCCATAAGGACAGCGTGAGGAATGGCGCACACTCTCATACACATCTGCTTTTGTTCAACTCCACCTAACAGGAATTAAAAAGGATTAAACCCCCCCAGCTCTGCTACTGTGTTCAGTCAACTTACTAAACTTTTCTAAGGCTTCATTTCCTTATCTGCACCATGAGGAAATAGTAAATTAAAATGTACAGAGTTTGAAACAATATTCTATTTAAATGGCATGACGAATTACCCATCATACCTTCCATTTCTAAAAGAAAACCGAAGCTCCCCCATATTGGAATTCCCATGTCAGCTCAGGTTTTCCTGTCAGACTTGGGAAACCGCCCTCACTTAGCCCTGATGTGGCATCTCTGGTAAGGATCAGATTTTCCACTTTAAAACCTTGCATGAAATAATGTTCTTCCACCATTCTTATTCTTAGTACAGTTTCAGTGAGATGTGGAAATAACTAGAAGAAAATATAGTCTTAAAATGTATTTCATACAAAAACTGGAAAAAAATTAAATCTAAAATGAATAAAAACAAAGAAAGAGTCCAGACGATATATAACTAAATATCAAAATAGGGAAGGAATCTACATTGAAAGCAATGTTCTACCATAAACCAATATGAAATTTCCTTATAAGAAGTTAAGAGGAGTTCTGAGTTATCCCTCAAGTAAAAGCAACTGAATTCCGTGGGTAAATGAACCTGCTGGTAAACTGAACAGGTGTTTAGGCATCCTGAATGTCAGAGTCAGAAGAAAGAGAATTAAGATCATATGGAAGTTCAAGTGGTACCAACAGCCACACACAGAAAAAAAATGACAAAAGAAAACTCTGCACAGAACTTGTATGCTTGAAAGAAAGATTTTAAGTATTATTTTTTCTCTTGCTACAAATGCAAAACAAGCAAAATCAATAACCAATTCTATTTCTAGATTTTTATCCACTGTACTGCATAAAGGCAATTTGGGCACTGCCTGAACAGAATTCCTAACTCAGCATCTTCTCAGACAAGTACATTTATCATTCTGACCAATAGATAACTAATCATACGGTGGCAAAGAGAGCACTTTATATTTAATGCTTTAATAAAACTAAGGAAAGGCTGGGAAAACTTTAAAACCCTAGCCACTTTAGTGCATTAAATTTTAATATAGTTTTAGAAATTGTACATCAGTTCAGCTGATTTAACAACTGTAAAAATCCGAATTCATACTAATATAATCCATATTAATTTTTCAATTCACGTTTCAGAAACAGTGATTCCCAAAGAGTGCTGGCAGACTCAGAAGCTTTCTGAACAAACAAAATTGAGTTCCCTAAACATTTCATTACGAGGCATTAACAGGGAATGCCATCGTGTGCCACAGCATATAAAGCAGATTTTAGGACTTCCGATTGCCTAAAATGACCACGAGTAGGCACTTCTATAAAAATACTGGGTATAGGACATAAAAATTAAATAGTTATGTGCCACATCCAGGTTGTAGGAGTAGGCTATACCAACACATGAAACATCACAAAATCTGAATTCCTCGGTGTAAGTGATTCATGTTTACTTGCCTCTTTAAAATTAATCATTGCCATCATTATATCCTCATTATTGATCATCTACATGCATGCTTCTCCTTTTTATTTACGTTGCATCTTCTTCCATGTTTTCGTCTTTATCACTGGCCCATGTTATCAGGTTAGTTTTACTTTGTGGGCCTTAAATCTCTTAACACTCCAAGACGGAACTCCTAAGTTTGTGTCCTCTTATTTCCATCTAAAGTACAGTGTAATAGCAAAAGGTCAAAGGACTAGGAGCTTCAAGAAGGGGGACGTGGAAAACAAATCACATCACAGGAAGGCACCCTAAGGTGGAAGGACTATTATGATAATATTTATCAACAACACTTGTATGAAGAGTAAAAGACAAAAGGACATCCCGGCCGGGCGCGGTGGCTCACGCCTGTAATCCCAGCACTCTGGGAGGCCGAGGTGGGCGGATCGTTTCAGCTCAGGAGTTCGAGACCAGCCTGAGCAAGAGCGAGACCCCATCTCTACTAAAAATAGAAAGAAATTATATGGACAGCTAAAGATATATATAGAAAAAATTAGCTGGGCATGGTGGCGCATGCCTGTAGTCCCAGCTACTCGGGAGGCTGAGACAGGAGGATCGCTTGAGCTCAGGAGTTTGAGGTTGCTGTGAGCTAGGCTGACGCCACGGCACTCACTCTAGCCTGGGCAACAGAGTGAGACTCTGTCTCAAAAAAAAAAAAAAAAAGACAAAAGGACATCCAAAGAAAGGTTGTAAACATCAACAATTTAAAAAATGAAGAAACAAGCTCTGAAGTCTACAAAATTATAACAACTATGAGCGATGAACTTTATTTTTTTCATTTTCCAATGGAGGGAAGAAAAACAAATCACATGTGTCTGGTAGGAGAAGATTTGCTTAATACAACTTTTGTATTTTAGATTTGCTTTTTGGGTAGACAGGGACTGTGTTTATTATTCTATCTCTAGTTTTCACAGGAATCATATTAATAAGAGACGGGGACTAGACATTAAGGGGCCCGGAGAACAGTACATTTGGGAGCTTATTGTTTCCTATTAACTAGTCTATTTAACCAAGATGTGCAAACTGCCAGAGCAGAAGTAAATCTGCATTCTCAAATTTTTAAAAGAGCAGAGTAACAGGAAGAATATGCCTCATTCTAGCAGAGTCACATTAGGAGACAGAGTTGGGAAAATGAGATTTGAAATCTGCATCTGTATGATACAAAATATTAATAACTCTACAATGACAGTTATCACTGCTTCATAGGCTAACTGAAAGCACAGCTATTTCTCTGCACGTACATTTTGTTTCTGCAACAGAGCTGCTACAAGAGCCATCATAACGCCAGCAAATTAAACAGCGGAAATTTGAAAGGCCCGGTCACTGTGAATGAGACTGAAGCTATTCCACTGACTTTACATGGTGAAGTGAATTACCAGGGAGCTGATATGACTGTAGTATGTATGTCAACACTATTAAGCTGAAATGAATCTAAGTATGTGGATAGTTCCCTTCTCAATAACAGAGTTAAATATTCTGAATAGTTCATTTCTAAGAGATTACTACACTTCCCTGCTACTCAAAATCGTTTATGCCTTTTAACTTATTTGAAAGGTTCAGTAATGACCCCTCAAATATTCATTGCTTGTCATATTCTCAATACTGAATTCCTGGATGCAAATACACAGCCCCTGTTAGGGCTAGTGGAAGTTGTGTATCTGTACCCAGGGAAGAACATCCATCTAGAAACCTGTTCTCTGCACTCATAGGCAATTCACATTGCATTTTCTCTCGTGACAATATAAAAATGCATCGCTATTTATGCGGAACCATTCAGGTGTTACAAGCACTTCCCCGACATCCAGGAATACATTAGCCAAAACCAACTGAAGTCGTTTTTTGGCTCATCATCATTCAAGCTGAATTAATAATATTAAACAGCATGTGGGATGAGGGAAAACGAAGTATGGAGCAACATTAAAATCCCTTTCCACTCAAGCATAATTCATTCTGATCTTTACTACTGAATTCAGCTAAAGGTCAAACCATATACAACGGTTTAGATTCAGAAAATATATCATTTCACTGTTGAGTATGGCCTGAAATGAAGGCAACTAATTTAAAAATGGAGGCAATTCAGAAAATATACATGTAATGAAAAATGTCTCCATTATTAAGTATATAAATTCAGTCCTACTATTGATTCCTGCCAACATTTTAAACCTCCCCACTCATACTGGTAATGCCTTTAGTGCAACTTAATTTTCTTAATATTGTGTTATATACATTCAACGAACATCGTTCTGGTGAGGGACCAGGAACAAGGTCAGAAATGGGTGTGATAATAAATTACAGACCTTAATAACTTTCGAACAGTTTTAAATTTACCAGTCATCTGTAAGTCATTTAGCTTGATAGATGGTTAACGAACTACACAAACTCATAAGAACCATGTATTAATTTGTACTACTGCATGGCATAAAGCCAAGATCTTAAACATGGGCTGCATTACTACCAAAATCAGTAATTGGGGCATATATAACTAGAGGCGAAAAAAGGAGTTATCTATTAAAATACTATATAAGCAAAAATTACTTGTCAATTTATATGTAATTATAAATAAATAAGTATAAGCATGTAAGTTTTTACGAAAGGATTGGTCAGACTCACAACTGACAGATCCCTGAAATGTTACCAGCTGTGGAGTCAACAATAGATAACCGGTTGGTGCAGATATTTACTTGTTCTTTTGTTTTTTGTTTTCAACAAAAGGCAGTTTGAAATTTTAGTCTTTGGGGTCTGTACTGAAGAGTACTTGTGCAAATCAAGACTTGTGTACTTTCGTGTACTTCCATTTCTTGCTCTTGGGTGAGCCCCAGGTGGGGGATCCCCAAGCCGTGACCCTGGGCCACCCTTCAACATCCCCCTGAGGGACATCCACAGCCCAGTTTCTAGAAGGAACCCAAACTAGTCTAACTCTATGGAATCAAAAGCAAGCCCAAGATGGAGAAAAATCTTCACTAATCTATCTACTTCAGTATCTCTCAAGAGTGCTTCCTCCACCACCAGTATCAGACTCGCCCAGAAACCTTGTTTAAAATGCATACTCCCAAGTTCCCTTCCAGATCTCTGGCAATACAATCACCGGGACTGAACCTGAGAAATCTTTTAACAAGCTGCCCAGGAGATTCCCATGTGCCCTAAAGCTTACGAGTCAAAATCCTATGAGGAAGGCCCCAGGTGCTCTTCATCACACCTTGTCTCATTGCACCAGTGGTTGCCACCATCACGCCTACAGTGCGCACGTCAGCACCATAACACATGCCAAATTCTTAAGAGCAGCCCGGTGCCTTGACTATTCGCTGAATGAGTGTGAGGGCATATGCATGAATGAATAAATGCATGAATGGGAAAATTAACAGTGCTTCTGAAAAAAAAATAAGCATGTCGATTCTTTTAGAATTAGCTCTATAAACCCATTCACAGTTCTCTAAAAATCGCCAACATGCTCCCAATTGTTCACAGTCTATGTATGTGACCATATGACCTGAACTTCTCAATTACTGATCAGAAAATCCAGAGGAAAGATTGCCTCGATTGTCTCTGATTTCTGAGAGACAGCACCGTGCTGCACGGCTTCCCACCCTGCATGGCGTGCTGGCAGACACCACCACTGTCCCCGCACATCTGCTGCGAAAGCCGTTGCTTAGCAACAGCAATCAATGCTGTAGTTCCTCCTCTCCATTTTCCTCAAGACTGAGACACTGCTCCAAGGTATGATTTTCAAATACCTTCTGTTTCATTGACCAAACATGTTTGTTAATTTTTTTTTTTTTATTATGGAAAAAGAAATCATGAACCACATTGGCCTAAGAATCCAGGAAAGGAGAGTGAGGGAAGGTCAGTCTAACACAGGCTGCTTTGGGACTTGTTTGATGAAGAAAAATTCTTTGACAGCTCATTGACTTTATTTGCTATACCCTTTCATTCTGCCATTTTAGAATTGATTTCTGCTACCTCATGGGAGATGAAAGCCATTAGCATGAATTATCATTCTAAATGCAGATCCACAAGGTACTGCCATAAAACACAGAAAGCAAATGATTTTCAGAAACTGGCTTAACACACATCTCACATCTCTGCTAAAGCTCACGTCTTCGTTATATATTCATATTAACCACAATCAACATTTTTAAATATCTCTCCACTGATACCATAATATAGAATTCTTTCAGATGGGCAATGCCTATGCTAAATTACCTGGGGCTTGTGATGAAAACATACAGACAATACCAACACCTACTTTAGGAAAAAAGTAGGAAAGGTACACAAGAGGGAGTCAAATAAATGGGGGCAGGGATAAGAATTCTTACCAATATGTCCTACTCATGAATGGATTCTTCATACAAAAACAAAAATGAGACTCGAGGACTTTATCTGACACTTCCCAATAAAGGGACTTGACCAAATGCAGGGCACACAAATACAGACAGCACAGTCTCAGGATATTAGAAACAGATTTTGTAAATTGCTCTCCTTCAGGGTCCTTCCAGAAGACATGGAGCCTCCAGAGAAAAGCATTTCTTTGTGTCAGAATGTACTGTCTGTCCACAAACGGAGTTTCTAGTACCATCTGAGACAGGTGGTCATGGTATCTACCACTGGTAACTGCCATGAGACAGACTGAAGGGACAACAATGCAAAGAAATAAACAAAATTAAGGGAATCCTGTCAATTGAAATCAGCATTCTTTCAATCTTCCTCTAAATTTAATATTATATATATATACAAATAGGCAAGACATCATAAACTCTTTTTCTCAGTTACCTATGACTATAGATGCTGATGAAAGCGCTTTCCTAAGCCCCCAAACTGAGGACCAGACTTTTCAATCGTTATACCAACAGAGTGCATATTACTCCCTCCGCTATCAAAGGAGTAAACTGGAGTTTGGAAGGGGGCAGTAAGTTGGTCAGGGTCACCCAGCAAGTCAACTAGAAGACAAAACTCAAGCCTATGTCAGCTTTCCTCCTAAGTCCATATTCCCACCATCATAGCATAATTGGGAAAAATGAATCGGAGAAAAGCACCCATTTCAAAGAACAACGTGAGCAAAACAAGGAGACAAGAAGTAAACAGGACATTCTCAGGCCCCACACTCCCAAGTCCGCTAGACCAAGGGCAATGACTCATCAGCTTACTCGGTTGTTCCCCGATCTGCCCTGTCTCCTACACTTCCAGGCAAGGAAAGTGGCCCTCTTCCAAGGTCAAGGTCAGTCCCACCCTGATGCGCCCCTCCCTGACTCTACCCTCACGCCAGCCAGCGTGGTGATCTTCCCAGGATCTCTGGGACTATCTTAACATCTGTAATGGCTGCTGGCTTTGGGTAAACCCCAATTTTAAACCTGCCTATGAATAAACAACTTGGTCTTCTGTCCTGTTGCTTTATCTTACTGCATACAGTGCTTCCTCTTCTTCAGAAAGAATCTTTCTGGAGCACCCCGAGTTTCCTTGCTTATAATCCCTCTGAACTCCTGGCTCTGAAGAGCTCTCCAGCTCTGGCCCCCACAACCTGTCCTGTTTGGTGACTCTCTTAAAGCACCAAAAGCTCCCTCTGAACACAAGGAGGCAAAAGATGGTCATGATGTAGTATTTTAGATACTGTTCTAGAATCTTCCAGACTTTTTCTTTTCTTTTTTGAGACGTGATGGGATTGGTCTAACTGGAACGCTAGAACATGGTCTCTTCTTAATGGTGAGTTGTGAATAATGAAGTTGAAAAAGACCAAGGAGAGATCTTGGAATCCAGTCAGAGATTAGAATTCACATCCGAGGTCACCAATCAGTAGGAAAGTGTATTTTTAAAAGATTTCTTTGCTAAAAGGAAGCAAGATGGAGTAAAGAGATAAGTGTCACATGTTACAGCAATCTAGCTATGAGTTATCCACTTTGTGCTCAAACAGTAAACCAAACATGCAAGATATTTCAAATGAAAAATGAGCAGAACTGTCAATTAACTTTATGTGAGGCAAAATAAAGAAAAAAGAGATGAAGTTTGAAAACATATTTAAGTTCATAACTGCAACTTACTTACTATAAGATGAATGAATTAAGGAGTTAAGATAAAAACTAAGGACCATAAAAATTAGCATGCCAAAGTAAATAAATATAGTATCAATGCTATGTGTAGAAACTTACAAAATAAAAACATAACAAATATGCCTCCAAGAAGTGGGGCTGAAACAGAAACTGTTTTAGACCCATGGCCCTTTCCATGAAGACAGATGGTTCTGTTCTACTCAACGTTTTCCGTAACGATCACTGAAAATATTTTTATAACTTTCCAAAGATAGCTCCTTGGATATTTAGAAACAGGTCAAAAAATAAAAAAATTAAAAAAATTTAAAAAAGGCCGGGCGCGGTGGCTCACGCCTGTAATCCTAGCACTCTGGGAGGCTGAGACGGGTGGATCGCTGGAGGTCAGGAGTTCGAGACCAGCCTGAGCAAGAGCGAGACCCCGTCTCTACTAAAAATAGAAATAAATTATATGGACAACTAAAATATATATATACAAAAAATTAGCCGGGCATGGTGGCACATGCCTGTAGTCCCAGCTACTCGGGAGGCTGAGGCAGTAGGATCGCTTAAGCCCAGGAGTTTGAGGTTGCTGTGAGCTAGGCTGACGCCATGGCACTCACTCTAGCCAGGGCAACAGAGTGAGACTCTGTCTCAAAAAAAAAAAAAAAAAAAAAAAAAAAAAAAATTAAAAAAAAATAAAAATCAAGAAACAGAACCTTTGAATACTGAAGAATAATTAAACAAAGAAGAATGGAGAAAAGCCATTTTTGCAGTCGAACTAGCTGAACCCAAAAAATTACTTGTGTTCATGTTCCTGTTAGCAGTACTATAAAAGCATATATATGCATTCAATTATCAATGTCATTTTCCACTTTCTAGTAAGTTAAAATGCATGGATATACCTTTTTTGTTTAGATTTTTACCTCTCTTAAAAAATGCTTCTGCTGAGCTTTCTATTTTTTATTCATTCGAATTAAAATGCAATGATGCACCAGTTATTACCACAATAGCCACACACATGTGGAAGAGAAGCTCATGATTATAATCTGCACAATTACTGATGGCTAGATAGCATGCCTAAACAGCATTTGAAAAAGCAGCTTCATTTCTGATGGAGATCAGGACAGTAATAAAACAGTTTCACGGTCTCTTCACTCAATACATCTTTGTTTGTATGGTCTATGTATATTGTCACGGGGCAGGTGCAGGAACATATAAAATATAAATATTTAAAATCCTACTGAGCTGCTCTGTGGCCAGTGACAAAGAAAAATACAGACATGGGGGCTTCGTGCGGGTAAACACATAAATAACTTTGAGATCATCAAAAAGCAGCAGCATCCCTGTATTTCATACTTAGTTGCTTACTATTATTCAACACTATTTTTTTTTTAATTCTAAGCCATCTTAAAAATTTGTCAGGCAACATTAAATTCATCAAGCCTTAAGCCCTGAAGAAAGTTACTAGTCATGAGAAGCAACATTAGAGTAGGTTTGCATTTGAGAACACATCTTTATCTTCTCCCATAAAGTAACTTGGATCATTCTTAGTCATCGTCTTTCTCTATCCTATCTTCAGGTAACTGGGTTGGAGCAACAGCAGGGGTCAGCTAAATTCAGCTGTCCAACAAAAAGTCCAAAGATAAACTTGCTCTGTTCTGTAAAGCCAGTGTCTTTTTAGAAAGGGAAGCCCTGAGGTATAATCTTGGGTCAAGTCAATCCACTTACATGACAAAAATTTTCAATTTGTAACTAATTGGATGAATGACAGTACACTAACCATCTATCTTCCACTTCAGAGGTACAACTCCTTAAAAAGAACATAAAAATATTTAACTGCATACCCTAATGATCAGCAACTCACAAGGCAAATGAATGAAGAGCAAAAGATGGAGCATTTTGGGCTACTATGATAAACGAAGTCAAAAGCAAACTTCAGAAAATGCCAAACAATAAAGTTCCATTTCCATATCTGACAATATGACCCAAATAGCCACGCTGACAAAAATAGTTTTAAATGCACCACTGCCTTGATTGTATCCTCATGTGGGGTGGGGTGGGGGGTGCAGACAACACACATAAAAGATTTAGGGACAACCAGAGAAATCTGAATATGGATTACGTAATACATAAAATATTACACAATTCGTTATCAATTGTCTAAAGTGTGATACGGTACTGTTATCACGGAGAATCTCTTTACTTTTAGAAGACACATACAAAGCATCCAGGGGGAAGCAACATGGTATCTGCAACTGACTTTCAAATGGTTCAGGGAAACACACACACAGCAAATATGGCAAAATGCTAACAATTAAAAGCATGTAAGCGCTATATTTCCTTTTGTATCCCTTCATCATTTCCGCATGATTGAAAATTTTTGTAATAAAAAGATGAAGAAAAATAAAAGCATGTAAGAGTTCTATTAAGAAAAAATTGAAGAAAATAAAATTCGCTATTTAGGTGATAAGACAGAGAAATATCCTTGTATGATTACATCTAAGTAAAATATCCTTGTATGATTACATCTACCTAGAAGCAGGAATCCAGAGAGGTAAGTAAACTCTCAAGGCAGCTTTCCCACTGGAGACCTAGCTAACCCCAGGACCCTGAACTTCCATCTTGACAGGCACATGGGCACAAGGCACTGGAAAATCTGCCTGTGCCCTGCCCACAATGGGAAAAGTCTAAAATCAAACTCCTCAATTGACCGGGGTTTTTTAAAGGAGTATATTTTGTGAATTAGAACAATTCATGACTTGGAGTAACTATAAATTAGAATAAATCTATTCCACAGAAGGGATAGCAAAGGAATTGCCAATCTAGACCGTAGCACCAGAGAGGGGGGGATAATGTTTTTCCAGACTCATAACCATAAATTGGCATCTAACCAAGCTTACAGCCTAAATTCACATTATCTTTGTGGTTAAAGAAACCTCAAGCACAAAACGTTAGGCAGATTCAGGGTTATTACTGCCCTGGTTAGCCACCAGAACAAAAAGCAAATTCACTCTGGATGAATACACCTTCAATCCAGGCCTTAAAGAATTTCTAAAGAGCATGGGTTTACAGTTAACAAAAAAATAAATAAATAAATAAATAAATCACAAACAAAACAAGGAAACAAAGACCACCGTGCAAGACTCAGCAGAAATATCACCTAGCTGAATCAACTCACAAAGAGCTTACAATTTGGTATTGTCAGAATTTAAAGTAAGTATGTTTTATATGTTTAGAGAAATAAAAGATTGAGAATATGAGCAAGGGTAATTTTTTTTTAAATGTCTGAATAAAAACCTTCTAGAAATGTGAATTATAGCTGTAATTAAAATGCTAATTAAAATTGGCAACAATCCTTACATCCTACAATGTCAAATGTTGAACATTTGAAACAATGGGAACTCTGATACATGGATGGTTCTGTCGTCACTTTGGAAAACAATTTGACATTATCTAGTGAAGCTGAGATAAGCATACTCACGGCCCAACAACTTCATTACAAATCACATACCCTAGAAAAACTCCTGTACACGTTTAACTGGAGATAAGTTCATGAATGTTCATGGCAATGAAGTGTGCAATAGAAACAGAAAACAAACTATGGCGCAACCACATAATAGAAACCTATATAGCAATGAAACTGAATGAGTTGCAGCTATGTGCATCATCATGGATGAAAAAAAGAAAAGAGAAAAGTGTAAGCACCATCTGATTTCATTTAAATAAAATTTAAAATGTATAAAACTAAACCAAATACTGACTGCAACACAAATGTGAAAAACCATAAAGAAAAGCCAGTGGATGAGAACACAAGATTCAAGACGGTGGTTAACTTCATGGGACGGAGAGGGAGTAAGAGTCGTGGAGCTTCACAGGTAGTACTAACCATGTATGTCTTAGACTGCTTGATTGCTATGTGAGTTTTCGTTTACTGTTATTTGTACCTTATACTTAGGTTAAAACTGTTTTTGTATGTGTTCAATGATTAAAAAAAAAAAAACTATTTAACAGAACAAAAAAGCAACAATACAAGTATACTAGTTCTGCATGCAACAAACATGCTTTAGAAAAAGAAGAAACCATTAACATTCAGGAAGATCATAGCAAAACATCCACAGTGCTTGGAGAAAATACAGGATTACCATGGTATGTAAATGACCAAGCTTCTCATGTAGATCTCCATCCTACAGGGCACCAATAGCTTTACTCGTATGCCTGGGAATTGTCAAACCTATCTGTAATATAGGTTGGGCCTAAGCTAACTATAATTAGTGATTGCTTTTCTCCCATTATCTCTGTTTATTCAATTTCAACTCTCATGACATCTAAATGCATTTTTTTGGCATTTATGTTCTTCTAAACCCAGCCTTAAATTTATACGATGAACATCTTCCATTTTCCCAAACCGATACTACCTTTTTCTGCATCTCTAGGATATGATTTATATTCTGTTACATTATCTCATCATAATTCATGTTAGAGCTGAATCTGTTATTTTGACTATCTGTAATGTTTTGGCTAGCAGCTGAACAGATGGGTAGTTTTTCTCCAGTATGAATATTTGCCAACAATTGGAAGGGTGTAAAAACTCATTCTCCAAGAAACCCAAACATAACCACAAGGAGTCTAACAAATAATTAAAATATCTACTGTTATAGATAGAAGTCTTCACAGAATAATGACACCACCTACTCAGAAATCTTGGTATAAAATGACAGTTAATTAAAAGAACACTTTGGTAATGTTGTTAAATTAATGCTACTGATAATCATGATAGAGCTTGGAATTTGTGTAAGTATCATATTCATCTGATTCTTACAGTCCTATGAAATCGACTGTTGATAAGTATAATTACCAACTTTATTACAGATAAGGAATACAGCATAAAGAGACACCCACATTATAGAAAATGGACTGAACTCAGAAATCCGAACTGGGATTTGAGCCTGTCTGTCCCTCATTAGCTTTGTTTTTTTTTTTTTTTGTTTTTTTTTTTTTTTTTTTGAGACAGAGTCTCACTCTGTTGCCCAGGCTAGAGTGAGTGCCGTGGCGTCAGTCTAGCTCACAGCAACCTCAAACTCCTGGGCTTAAGCGATCCTACTGCCTCAGCCTCCCGAGTAGCTGGGACTACAGGCATGCGCCACCATGCCCGGCTAATTTTTTGTATATATATATTTTAGTTGTCCATATAATTTCTTTCTATTTTTAGTAGAGACGGGGTCTCACTCTTGCTCAGGCTGGTCTCGAACTCCTGACCTCGAGCGATCCACCCGCCTCGGCCTCCCAGAGTGCTAGGATTACAGGCGTGAGCCACCGCGCCCGGCCCCTCATTAGCTTTGTAAATCGTGAGCAAGTAACTATTATTTCTCAGTCTCCATCTCATTTGTCAACAGGCACAATATTTAGTTCACAAGGTTCCTCTAAGAATTACATAAAATAAAGGTTCCCAGCAACAGTACCTACCATAGAGTAGGTTCTTAATGAATATATCCTCCCTTAATTTATGAAGTCCCCATTGACAAGAAAAAGTCAAAACTTCATTGTTAATTCCTTTCACAAAAGGATTCAAAGGTGACTCCGATTTAGGGGAATAGAAATGTTTAGAACTAGAACATTAACATAAACTGCAGATTACAAAGAAATCTGAACAGTCTACAATCACATTTCAGGGGCCTCTCAAAGACATCTGAAGAAATAGAATCTAATGATCATTAGATGGATCTAAGTACTTTAAAAAGGAAAGAGTTGTCCTAGAATGACGACATGATGCATTTGATTCTAAATGACATAGGCTGTGATACTGTAATTTGACATCTAGTACATGCATGTCTTTTCTACACAGTTAAGTAGTATTCTCTGTGTCACACACAGACAGCCCTTGACATTCATTCACGGATCCCCTGGTTTCTGATATCAGTGATTTGTACATTCCTCCCTGGAGCTTCCTGCAAAGAAAAGCAAAAAGCTTTCCTCCTCTGCCCAACTCCTTTGGCTCATGGCAGAAGAGGGGAGCAGATGTCTCTTCTGGAAAGACTCTCCTGCAGTTAGGGATGAGGAGAAAAGTCACAGGGAGCCAAGGGCCTGCAGATGCGTAACCACTCACAACGGACTCGGGGAGCGAGGAAGACACAGTGTCGCCAGGGAGGGGGGTGGGGGTGTTTTCAGATCAACTATACAGCCCAAGTCTCCTGTAATAATCGCAGTCACCTTCCCATCTCCGTGATTTTAGTTTCTTGCCTGGCTATCTCCTGCTTCACGGTGACATACAGCACTTCACAAAGCATGTGCTCATTCTGTCATTTTGTGGATATGTACTGAAAATGGAGTCCCAGTCACTAGAAAGGGCACCCAGTACCCCTTGCTTCTCTTACAGACCTGCCACTATAGGTATTGAAGGCACTCAAAGATTTGAGCTAATCTTAGTGTCCCTTTAGTAGTACTACCCCTTCTATGTTCCCCCCTCTCAAGTTTCCTCTTACCTGACAAGCACAGTTGACTGGAACTGGGCATTTTGAAGGGCCCTTTACAATATGGAAAACAGTAATTATTATATGCTAGAATTGCTAAATTCTCTAATTTCATTTAGAGGAACCTAATCACATCATAGCATTCAGTCTGACTTGTTTTCAAAATCAGTTTCAATTATAAACTGAAAAGAACTAAAAAATTCTTTTGGTTTTGAAGACCTATGTGTAAGAGGATGTAAATCCTTTTATTTACAAAGCATTCATATTCAAGCATCTTTCATTCAACACATGGGGGGTTTGTACACTGCTAGTAATAGAGTGAACAAGGACTCTGTCCTAATGGAGCTGAGAGAAACAGTTAAACAGATGAACAACAAAATTTTAGATAATGTTCAACAAAATTTTAGATCATACTAAATGCTCCTTTGAGTGGCCAAGGAAGGCCTTTCTGAGGGGGTAACATTTGCAAGTAGCAATTGCAAAAGTGCCGTTTCGAAAAATGAACTTGCTATGTTAGAGGGACAGAAAGACATCCAGTATGGATCAAGTGTGGTGACGGGGGTATAAGATGATGGCAGGGAGGTAAGCCAGGGCAGACACATTAGCTCTGAAATGGCGTAAGGAATTCATAGTTTACTCTAGGTGTAGTGGGTGTCAGTGGGAGGTTTGGAGCGAAGGACAGGCATGATACGCATCATCTAATTTACATTTTTTTAAAAAAAAAGATCACTGGGTGCTATCTGGAAAGATTATAGAGGAGCAGAAAAGGAAAGAGGAAGAGGAAGACCAGTAAGGAGACTACTGTAATTGTTCAGGCAAGATATGTTACTTTTGACTATCGCGGTGGCAAAGAAAAAAGGGGTCAAAGATTTTGGACATATTTTAGGGAAAATGCTAACAGGATTTGCTGATGGATTGGATAGCAGTGGGCGGGTGGGTGACACAAAGCATTAATCAAGAGAGACTAGACTTTTGTCCTGAGCAACTGACTGGGGTAATGCTAATTAGTGAGGTAGAAAAGACAGACAGGGACAGGGAGGTGGCAGAGGGAGATGAGGAATCAAGAGTTCTGCTCTGGGCATGTTAACTTTGAGACGCTTTTTAGATATCCAAGGGAAGGTGTCCAGCAGAGAGCCAGATACACAAATCCAGAGCTCAATAGAAAGATCAGGGCTGGAGATACAAAATTTTCAGTATATTAAAAAGAGGACATTTAAAGTCTTGGAATTAAGTGAGTATCCTTTCAAGGAGAGAATTTAATTAGAAAGAAAAGAGAAGGAAGCCTAGCACTCAAAGCTTTGGGAATTCCAAAATTTGAAAGTTAAACAAAGAATCAAAAGCCATCAGAAGATGTTGGAAAGAAATGGCTACCAGTTAGGGAAAAAAAACAAGAAACATGTGGGCACTGGGAGCCCGTATATGGCAATCAGTTAAAGAAAACCAAGTGGTCAGTTGTGCAGAAGCCTGATGAAAAGTCAAGAGGACCGAGAAAAGGCCTTTGGTAAGATTAAAGGCCTTTGGTAAGATTAAAGGTCTTTGGTAAGCTTACTAGAATGATTTCAATGTAGTATAGGGGATGAATGTCCCATTAGAATGGGCTGATAAGAGAATGGAAGGTGAGGAAGAAGAGTGGAGAAGGAAGAGACAGTAACTATGCACAAGTCTTTTGAGAAGTTTGGCTGGACCCAGAAACAGCAGTTACTGCAAGGAACACAAGGAGATGGGGAGAGAGAGCGCGTTTTCATCTAGGAAGTTTCCTCTTACCTAAAATGAACACCTGTACTTCTGTTCTATTAAACTGAACTGAAAGTGTTGCATTTCTATCTCCATGAATGTTTTGGGCACTGTCCTGACAAAGAAAAAGAGGGACTAAATGACCTGTGAAAGCCCCTGTTAGTTGTCTCACATTGATATTGAATTCCTAAATGTACTATAAATGCATTTCACAGCCTTTCCATTAACTTGTCAGAAGACCTTCTTTCCCACTAAACACACTTTGCATGAGTTTAAAATGATCTTTTAAATTTGCATGAACAAGAGTTAACGAAGAGGTCACGTACTACAGATTTAATCTACATGGGACTAAGGGTATGTTTTCATCAGTGACTGTTGCAAGGATAATTACAAATTATAGAAAATAAAACTTTCAGTTAGTGGTAGTTTGCTTAGAATCCATTTTTTGATGCTGATTATACATCTCATTAACCTACTGCAAGTTTTTTACCCGAGTCATGAACTGTAGCCCCTGTCACCACTGTGTTAGCATTTACACCTACAGAGTACAAATCTTTGATGTGTCCCATTTCTGTCAACTACGGATTAGAGTGGAACTAGGAAACAGTGATTTCTAGTCTTTTTACAGCTTCATTATCTTGATTTTGTAAACCCACATTTGGAATAAACAGTAACTCCATTAGAAGAATATCATACTAACCTCTGAATAAAATGCAGACATGTAAGACATGCAAAAGGCAACACAATTAAATATATTAAAATGTATCTAGTAATCATTATTGAACTCTAAAGCTCAAGAAGACCTTATAAATCACAAAGTTCCATCTTCCTTGGTTTCAAAATCGACTCTTGAATTTGCTTAGCATTATTAGAGGAGGTTATTTGTTCTCATTTTAACATTGATAATTAACATTTATAGATGCTGGTGATGGCTGACAGATTGCATATCTCAATAATTCATATAGTCTTAGATCATGGCAAATATTAACCAAGTCCAACTTCCCATACACCTCATGGTAGAATGGCAGACCCTGAGGAGAAGTAGGATCATAATTTCATTGGGACACATTACAATGCACAGTTAGATACACTTCTCATTTTTTTTTTTTTACTGGAGTCTCTCTTTTGGGAAATGTTGGTTAGGTATTCTACTCCTTCTACGCTTTCTTTTAAGCTCACAAACTGGAGCCCTCAGAAGGATTAAATAAAGCAAATTCGGGTGGTGGAACAAACTCTGTCCTAAGATTCCAGCCTGGAGAACTGGGTCCCTTTGGCCACTTCATTAACAGTTTGAACTTGGGAAGATCACTTAACCTCTCCAGCCCCCTTACCTTTATGCATAAAATTAACATGTTAGTTTACACATAATTATTCAAATAATTTTCTAAGGTCCCATCGACCTGTAAAAGTCTATGATAAATACTTTCATAAACTAGGTTTGACATCACATGCCATGTTATTAATATTTATATTTACCTAACTTCCTTATTTCAGAGATTGTATCATTTTTAAGGCAATGTAAAATTCATAGAGTATTAGACCATGCAGTACACCCGCCCTGAGCTCCACCATTCTGAAGCATAAGAAAATGAAGTATCTAGTTCTGATTCCCACAATCCTCTCTTGCCATTTTTAGCACCAGCTGGTAATACTCGACCCAATCTCGTCTCTGTCCAGGGGCTTACAGTTCAAGCTGGACGGCAGCATCAAGTCCCAAATGGGTATAACGTCTTTGTATCTAGATCACATTTTAGAGTAGCTGAAGTGACACTGTAGGTTCCTTTGGTTAAGAAGCTCAAAACCTTTATTCCACTGCTCTTCCTTTGTGAGTTTCTCATACAGAGAAATACAAGGTTAAGTGTTTACCTTGAGCACAATCACCTACAGAAAAAACTCCATCATCTAGAGTCACTGTTTCTTCTAAAAGAAGTAAAACCTCTTTTTTACTATGTATTTTTGCATACTTCCATTACGTCAAGAAGTTCCCACCATCCTTGGGTAGATCCATAACAAAACCGAAAATGAATAAATGAATGAAGTGAAATTTTTGAGCCTGAATTTTAAAAATATTCAGATCAATTTTGAAACTGCAATTAACTTCATTTAGACCATGAACATCAATTTAATGGACTATAATCATGTCCATAAATGAAGCACCAATACTCATTTCACATTAATGACTATTGTTCTATGTCTTCAATTAGGAGTTCATTAATTTAAAATTAAATTCATTAGAAGAATGTTAGAACATTGTCTAATAAATTTTCTCTGCTCATCTACATGAATTCTGCACTATCTTCTTCCTGAGCAACTGTACATTTGGTTTTTGTTCCTCATCATTCTGCAATAATTCTTTGAAAGCCATTTATTTTACTGATGAAAAGAGTTTAGTGTCCATTTAAATCAATTAGGAATAACCTACTAAGTTTGTAATAATAGGCGTTTTATTGTTTCAGCCCAACTGCCACTAAACAAAAATACTGATAATTATTCCTAATGAAATTAAAATTTTTGGAACTCTCTTTATAGAATGATGATTATAATTGCCTTTTATCCATCTGATAGAGATGATACAAAGTTACATAACATACTATCTTAGTCTGTTTTTGCTGCTTTAACAGAGTACCTAAGACTGGGTAATTTATGATGAATCGAAATTTATTGGCTCACAGTTATGGCGGCTGGGAAGTGCAATATCAAGGTGCTGGCATCCAGGGAAGGCCTTTTTGCTGCGTCATCCCACGGCAGAAGGCAAGTAAGAGCAGAGGGGCCAAACTCACCCTTTCATAGCAGCACCAATCCCACCTATGAGGGTGGAATCCTCATGGCCTAACCACTTCTTAAAGGCCCCACCTCTTAATACTGATACAATGGCAATTAAATTTCAACGTGAGTTTCGGAGGGCCAACATTCAAATCATAACATACACCATTCAAATATTTTGAGCTTTACAGAAAATGACATGTTGTTAGAAGTATTTTCATGTCTATGCATACCTAAAACAGACTTATACATACAGGTCTGCTCTAAATACCTGAGCCTTATTGATTTTTCCAGATGTCAAGCAGGTGGACCCCAAAAATGAGGCACAAACTTCACACTGTCCAAACCTATAGCAATTTTTAGTATCTTAGTATTTAAACACTAACCTGAAGAATGCCTTAAGATTTTTTAATTTGATAATTCACCACGCTTTTAGGAGCCATGGCCTTTCTTAAAGACATGACATGGTCATGTTCAGAACTACATGCTATTCTGTACATAGTAATATTCTACATTTTTACAGTTGTTCCTAATGATCGATTCATTAATTCTCATGCCAACTGCTATGATCTATGGCATCAATCTTTTTTTTAAATTAACATGTAGGGAAACCAAGGCAGGAAGAGAAAGATCGTTTCTCTCTGATCCACACTTGCTCACCACGAAGAGTTAAAGTAGTTTGCATAAACACATTCAATGCAATAAGCCAACATTAAGTTTTCAAAGAAATCATAACCTAAGGAAAAGAAAGAAAAGAGAACTGCTGGTATATTGCAGTTGTCTTGTGCATTGTAAAGTTAAGCCACAATTTTGGAGAGACCCAGTAAGTTGCCTAAGGAACCAAAGAGGAATTTATAGCAGAGTTGGGGACAGCCTCAGTGTCTATAATTCTCAGGTTACCATTATGTCCCCAGGCAAAGTTAGCTGCAAAATACATCTTCACTATTACACAGTTTGGATTATTTCTTCTTAAGAGATGGAGTCTCACTATGTTGCCCAGGCTGGACTTGAACTCCTGGGCTCAAGTGATCCTCCTGCCTCAGTCTTCCAAGTAGTTGGGACTACAGGCATGCACACCATCATCCCTGGCTTATGTGGCTTATTTTTATCACAGCATAGTATCATAATCCTTGTGCTTCTTGATTTGGAAGAAATTCTTCCAGACCAACACTGTCCCAGACAACTTTCTGTGACAACAGAATGTTCTATATTAGCATCACTTAACATGTGGCTGTTAAACAGTTAAAATGTGGTTAGTGCAAATGGAAGACTTAATTTTTAACTAGATTTTACTTTAATTAATTTAAGCAGCCACATGTAGCTAGTGGCCACCATATTTGACAGTACAGTTCTAATGCCTATCATATACGTATACATGTATTTCTCTCATGGCAATATCTGTCTCTGTTCCTCAGCTTCCTAACCTTGACAGAGCTATTTTTCATATGGGGTATATATTTACCTAAATACTTCAACTTAAGTCTCTTAACTATTTTATTCAAGAGAATCTTCCAAATTATGGAAGCAGTATTCTCATGGACTTGGTATTCTCTTGCCCAGTGACTTTCCCGAGTTGTTGCTAAGGATGGTATTTGACGTGTTCAGTTCTGGTCTCCATTCGTTTCTGAAAGTCCTCTTTCATTCTCTTAAACTATCGATCATTCCTGCTCTTCTCCCACAGCAGCTGAAATGCCACTTTCAAAGAGGTATGTTTTCTCTGTTTCCTGCTTTTTTGACATGGCTGTGGACACATGCAGAGTGTAATAAACATACTGTCCAGAAAGCCCCTTCTGCAGTCACTGGGGCAGTTAATATCAGCATCAGCAATAGAGACACTTAATAAAATATATATCCTTAGTACACAGAAGAGCGTAATATACAAAATGGAGCTATATATTCTTATAGTGCTCAGACAAGTTTATCCGTAATAACTGTAAACTACACAGTAAAAATTGTGCTTTGGTAGTCATTGTAATACACACACACACACACACACACACACACCCCTGATATATAGAAAAAAGGAAGTACTGATTTCTTTAAATTGCAAAGGAAAAAAATTAAAAGAAGATCGTAAGACATTTCACAGTATCCTAGAGATAATATCCCTTACATTTCAAAACTGTCTTAAGTCGTCTGGGGCTCTAGCTGTTCATCAGATACAGCACTTGACACAAAAAAGCACGGCATGAATGACAATTAGTTTGGGGTACAAATCTGTACAGATTACACGCAGGATCCAAAGCCAGTCAACTTCCCACAGCTAATCAATTTTTCAGGAAGAAGGGTACACCCAGTGTTGATTTTGTGTTAAGCAGAGGAAATCAAATGAGAGGGGAATGAGTGACATTAAAATCCTTATGCCTTAGTTTAGTTTTTCCTTGGGAACATTGAACAGATTTTATGAAATTTAACCTAATTTTGCTATGGCAACAGTTGTATCACTTGAGATCATACTAACAGAAACACAGCATTTACTAGTGTCCTATCCAGCACTCTGATCTTCTCCGAGTTTGACTTAAAAGCCATAGTTTTTAATGCCAATGTTTTTAATGACAATACATATATTGAGATTCAGGAACGATTAAGAACATCTATATTATAATCCAATGCATGCCTCTTCCTTTGCAAGCTCTTTTGTGACATTGCAGCTTCCTCAGTGGTTAGGGGGTTAATGAATGAAATGGATTGCTGGACTGAAAATAAAAATCACTATTTAAAAAGAAGGCGACACCTAGAGAATTAGGCACTACATAATACTGTAACCACTGAGAATTCTCAACAGTAAAATAGAGCCTTGTAGTCCCAGCGTTTTCATTAGTTTTCCAGTAGCACTGGATGCAGTGTGAATTACAATGAGGCAGAAAGCAATGGCTGCGCCTTCAAAGAACACGTCCTACAGAGGGAAAGCTCCCCTTCAACTCACAGTGATGGTTACTGCCTACCTGTCCACACCACTCTGTATTTTAAATTTTAGTACCTTCAACTACTTCATGTGACAGAATATTGCATTTAACCTGCAAGATAAAAAATGCTGAACAGCTGACATAATGAACCATGCTGCATTGTGAATGTTAGTTTACAAATACAGAATTACACAAATCAGTTAAAATGCATATAATAAACTTTTGTAACTACACAATTTGGAGCTAGAATTATGTTTAATGTGCCTATTTACACCGATGCAAAAGTTACATAAAGAGTGATAAAAGCCCAAACAAAGGAATACAAATCAGGTTATTGCCTATGAGATTGTGTCAGTTCGAAACGAGGAAGTGGGGATGGGTACAAAGATGCATGGCGTACTCAAAACTGAACGGTGACATTAAACCAGATATTATAACAGAGACTCATGTTTTACTTTGCATTAGGTTCCTAGAAGCTCTTTTGAATTACTAACTTAGAAAAAAAAATAATGAAAGTCAAAGATCTCATTAATAAACCTGCCCCTAAGTGTAAGGTGGAGGCAGGAAGTGTACATACAATCATAGAAGAAAAAACAAGCGTGAACACTGCTTTCTCCACTGTAACCAGAAAGTGTCATAAATCCTACGTTCGTTTCTGTCCTTATCACCCATATTTAATTCCCTCCAATTTACCGAAGTTGAAAAATTATTCTCCATCTCTACTGGGATATAATAACACATCACCTTCGAGCTAGATAATGATGTCCTTCCTATATATGCTACTCAAGTGTTATTCACTGTGAGGGTATCTAGGGAGGTAGGTAGGCAGACAGGCATCTAGGGTGGGCATCTCTAACTCACAGGCAGTGTCAGACTCATGATAATGCCACTTCCTCTTCCCAGGGTTCCAACACTTCCCTAGAACCTCTATTTGAATTCTTCTTCCAAAGCAAATTCCTCACCTCTAGGCAGGAAAGGGCTGGGAGAAAGAGTGCTTGGGGTCATTTCAAGGAGTTTACAAATCCTCGTGTGCTCCAAGCTCTGTCTATAGCTGTGGCTCCAATATGGGAGGCCCAAGCCACTCAGTGGCTACCGGGCACTGGAAATACAGCTAGTGCAGCTGAGAAACTGCATTTTTTATTCAATGTAATGAACTCAGAATTAAATAGCCACGTGAGGCTAGTGGCTGTAATACTGAAATCAAGACATAAAACATTTCCATCATCACAGAAAGCACTACTCTATAGGCTACACTAGGGACAATAAATGGATATACACATTCCGGTAAAATCTCGTGGTGTGTAAAATCTTATACTATGAGGGCTTATGAGGCAGAACACTCAAACCCTATAGAATATTATTAACCAGAGCTCTAAAAAAGTAAAAATCCTAACTTTAAAAACTAGCACCGTTTTAGAAAAGACATTAAGTTCTTAATAAAGCCGTGTTACAATAATTATACAATTATACTTTTAAAGTTAGTGGTAGTGAAGTTAGCTTCAATGGAGGCTTGTAAGAAAGGCATCTAAGTTCTGGAAACACACAAAAACTTGAAAGGACTGTGACCCAATCTCTAGGTGAAGGGGTCTCAGGCTCACTAACTGTGTCCTTCCATTCCTCCACGTTGCCGGAGTGTGTCAGTGTGTCACTGTGTTTTGGGTTCAGACACTACCACCTGAGGACAAAAACCGTGAATATGCCAAGAAAAATCACTTATAAACCAAAAAGACTACCACATTCACTGAGTATCATTCCCCTCTTTATCAATTCTACATTAATTCTTGTGATAGAAACATGAGTAGGAGCAGAAAACACTGCATTTGTCAACAAGTGGCTCTGTTTTTGTGTCCTCACACGACTTGCTATCACTCTAATCACAGCGCCGTTCCCATCTCAGTCTGTCAAAAAACCTATGTCCGTTTTTCACGGCTTTTCTCATCATTTGACCCCTTTATTTAGCTTTTCCCAATCATCTCCACCCCCCCCCCATACCCCTCAAGATGTCAGGGACACAGGCTTCCCCCCCCCCGGAAGATGCTTTTATTCACACTTTACAGTAAATTTGACATGTATTTATCACCACTGTTGCTGCTCCTATTATTAGGGGTGGTTTAGGAGGACCGATAGAAATTGAGAGGGGAAAGCTAAAATTCCCCAAGCCTTGGCAACACCTCTGCTGACCGGATGTTAGTCCTGAAATCACATCGCAATTCTGGGGAAAAGTTTTAACCATTTCAGTATCGTTTTGATTTCTACTTTGAAAGGTTGGTATAGAAAGAATTCTCAGTTCATGTACAAAGAACACAACAGATTGAGAGTTCAAGTCAGAAGAAACAGCATTCTAGAGGTTTTATAAATACTTTCTGTCCTTATTTGGAAGTAAAGATGCTTTTTTAAAAATAGATGAAAGCCAACCAATCTTCCAATCTAATGTGAAATGTAAACTGAAATATAACTTATTGATAAAAACTTCGTATCTGTACATGTAAACTTTTTGGTACTAAAATTTATGTGTCAACAATCCACCATGACAGATTTTGCCTCGCCCTGTGGTTTAGGAGAAGGATAATTACAGAGGAAACAAAAATATTATATTGAAAGAGTCCCTATTAGTTTCCATGTAAAAATATTTTATTTCATTATCATCTCGTATACATGGGAAACTTTATCACAAAATACTTTCTTCTCTTTTTGGTGGACTCTAAAAATGCACTATAAAAGGGGTTAGCTATAGTTCATGAATCAGCTGCTCATGATATATCTCCCACACCTGAAAGAGTCCAAGGACACATAAATGCAAATTCATGGCACTTTCCGCCTCCTTGAGTGACCCCGTTTTAAATCTATCGTGGAACTACCTACACATCAGAATTTTAAATTCTGAAAAGCTGACTCACCTCATTGGAGAGAATGAGGCTCGTGAATGTGAAAAAAGCCCTGATTTTCTAGATCATCTTCCCCCTATTCATTTTTTATAATGCCACCTTATAAGTAGGATTTCATGCATGCAAAGCAGCAAAGTCAAAGTACCAGTGGTATATACTATAATCATTTATTACAGTATTTTTAAATGGCTTCTTATTAATGACCAAACAGCTTTTAAACCACACATGATACATACCACAGCTAACTGGATTTGACAGTGAAAGATGCTATGTTGGTCTGTTATGGCAAATATAAAATATACCATGAGAGCAGATCTTCAACACATACAATCAAAGTTCTTTGGCTTCCTACTTTCCAGCAGTATAAAAACCGACAGGAAGCACTCCTAATAATGCTTGGACTTTTCTGCAGTATGTTCTGTGGTCGACTATAAACATTTCAATGTATCTTCTTTTACTGTCTAGTTATAAGAGTTTTCTGTACATAAAAATGTTTCCATTTTCACTTGAATTGGGTTTATATGAACTCCATCTAAATGTTATTCATGAACTATTCTGAACACATACAAAAATGATACCTCAATCATCTTCAAAATGCTGAAGTTTCAATTTTCTTTAATTCTGCTGTCAGGCCAAGCAATGCATTCATCTCCGTGTGGCTGCCTGCCTGCCTTTTAGACATCATTAATGTTTCAGATTTTCATAAATTCTGCGATGGCCAAACAGACCAGGGACTTGGACTCTAAAGTTCCTGTAGGAATTCTGCAGCTACTACCTTTCTTCTCCCTTTAATCTCCAAAATGAACTTGAAAAGTAAGAATAAAAGCTGGCAACAAAAACATTTTGGAACATGCTGGAATACGTAGATTCTACTATATTAAGAAAGAAACAGGCCGGGCGCGGTGGCTCACGCCTGTAATCCTAGCACTCTGGGAGGCCGAGGCGGGTGGATCGCTCGAGGTCAGGAGTTCGAGACCAGCCTGAGCAAGAGTGAGACCCCGTCTCTACTAAAAATAGAAAGAAATTAGATGGACAACTAAAATATATATATACAAAAAAATTAGCCGGGCATGGTGGCGCATGCCTGTAGTCCCAGCTACTCGGGAGGCTGAGGCAGTAGGATCGCTTAAGCCCAGGAGTTTGAGGTTGCTGTGAGCTAAGCTGACGCCACGGCACTCACTCTAGCCAGGGCAACAGAGTGAGACTCTGTCTCAAAAAAAAAAAAGAAAGAAACAGACACTTCTTACTCAGGATCTTCTCACCCTCAAAAGGGGGAAAGAAGTCAAGTAGAAATTTCACAAATAGAAACAAAAGTTAAAACACTTCAGAAAAATAGTGACTTTTATCTAAGAAATTAAAACTTCAGATTTAAAGTAGAAAACGTTTTAAAAATGTTGTGATTCTGAATAAGCCTTATGACATTTCTGCATCACTCTCGATTTACAGACCTGTTTCTCTGAATTTTCATTCTGCACCAATGACGCCCTTATTCCTCAAGATTCCAAAGGTCATTCTTTCAAGCTCATACTTTGCTAAGAATATTCCAAACTGTATGGAAAATTACAGTTTTTTCCACTCTGTAAATGTAAGTTTAGTAAAATGCAACTATAGATAACACAGCATGCCAACGTCTCAGTCCATTATACTAACTTAGCCATGTTTTCCTATCCATGAAATCCACTTGTTTTTGGTGATAGGGTTGATGAAATCATTTTTTGAAATTTACTCGTTTTTCATTCGGTTATGGAATCATATTTGTACTCCAGTTTGTTCCATAAAGGGTCTGGGAAAGATTACACTATTTTGCTCTTCTGATAAACTGAGGATGCTGACTGCTGTCAGACGACGATTCCACTTCGATTCCAGCTTCTAGGCAAGTCAGGGCTAACGTTTACATTCAACTATTACAGCTTTCCTTGGTTAAAAATAATTAATAAAACTGTCTTCTTCTCTTCCCCTTTACTATCTAGCTTTCGTCTTTGTTCTTACGGTATCCTTAAACTCATTGTATCGGTAGTATTATCCTAAGTCAGAAATGAGGACTCCTAACACAATAGTCCCCTTTCCTAGGGCTATACCACAGCTCTGACGGCTACAGAACCACTTCTCACTTCGAGCACAGCAGCCTGGCAGATGCTCAGTGCTTAACCAGGTGGCTGGCAGCGGCTGAGACATGTACAAAGGGACCCATGCCTTCATTCCAACCCCACGCCGTGGCTCCTCCTCTGTCCTGCAGTCAGATGCTTCAAAACTGACTTCGCTCTTTGCCTGTTACAAACATCACAGTCTTAAAGTCATCTGAGTATTGTCTCCCAACTACCATACAGGCAATCTACTTAGAGCCCTTAGAGAATTCTAGGACCCAGCCAACTCCATAAATGGTCTTTTTCTCCTAATCTAATTCTTAGTTCAACCCAGGGTTTATTATCATTGCTTCAGAACATGGCGCAATCCAGGCCTGATGGGGTAGGTTGCAGTGGAGAAGATGACACACGTGTAGAAGGCGAAGGACATAGGCAGAATGAAGAATGCTAAACGGATAGGTAATATGCTGTGGGAAAGCAGATAGAGCATGGGTGGGAGCCAGATGGGTAAACGGGTACTTTTATTTTTTCTGATAAAATTACCCTCTTGATGTTGGTATCGAGGTGGTGATATCAGTGTCAGAGTAGTACACCCAAAGTGAACATGCCAAGAAACAGGGAGCCACCAGCAGAGGAAGAGAAGAGGCCAAGATCAAGACTCCAATTAGCTACAAGACACAGAACTTGAAGGAGCCCCACTGATTGAGTGAAAAGCAGATTCCCTGATAACCACGGCACTGAGTCCAAAAATGTACACCTGCGGCTCACAACGCCCCAGCCTACAATTATGATTAACAACCCTGTTTATATTAAAAAAAAAAAAACTATCATAAAGATATTCAAATTATAGATAATGTACAATTAAAGGAACATAGGGATCCTCAAGTACATTCTACAGTATTTCTTGTTTAATAGTATTCTTTGTATTGAATAAAGCTTATTAATATAAATTATAGGCACAGAAATGTCATTATAGTGGCCTGGACATAGCTCTAGTTATTCAAATGAGGTTGTATATGGGTTTTAAATATGTATTTTTCTACTGGACAGTCTGAGTCTATTTTAGTGGCAAGGGTTCCTGTCACAGTGGCAAGGGAACCAATCCCAAGTAATGAGGTTTCCATAATGCGGTCATTATCCCAAGTGGAGAAGTTCAATCAATACTTCAGTATTATTTCAGAGCGAGTGAAACTTAGGAAGTGAATTGTTCATGTTTTGTGTTTTTTATATATATATATATATATATTTGTTACGTTCAAAGAAGCCTGATGCTTACATTCATAAATAAATTATATCAAATGCAATAATACCACCTATTAGGCACTTTATAATATACATTAATAGTGTATCTATGATTTTATTTAATTCGCACAACAGCTCTATACAGTTGCTACTTTTAGTATCCTCATTTTACAAATGTGGAAACTGAGGCACAGAGCAGCTATTCAAATGACACAGTGTTACAGCCAAATTAAAACCCCAATTTGCCTAACTCTGACATTTATACTGTTGAGTATCAAGACAGCATCTGAATACAACTCTTCAGGAAATTACAATGCTTTCAAAAAGAAAGTAACATTCGGCGTATTTCTTAGGTATGTATGTTAAAATACCAAGATATGTATCAAACTATTAATAAATGCTCTTTTGTATACAACTTCCTCATTAGGCCTGAAGGTTACAGAGTTGTAAACTCACTTGGCACCTGATCTGAATTCCAATTGCTGCTCTGTAACCGGTTGTGTTGTATGACTTTGCACTGAGCCCCAGAGGAACTGCGTTGAAAAATTAGCTGCTCGGTGGAACAAATTGCCAGGCGCTGGACTCTAGCAGGTAATGGCATTTCAAAGTACGCGTGCAGTGTGGGAGGAAATCTCTCAGGCCTCTCATCTCCAACTTTGTGTTCTAAGCACGATGCTAAAAACTCAAGTTTCAATTTTTTTTGAATTAGATACATGAACCTTTTGTTTGGCAAAATGCTTCTTAAAGTAAAGAAAAACAACAGTAACACTTCTTATTTTCTAGCTAAGAGTTACCTACTGCCTTCACAAAATGACAAATTCTTCCAGTGGGCTACAAAGTTGGCTTGGAAAAATTTTGGTAGACTTTTCTCTTAAAAGAACCCACCCAGGTAGTAACCGAAGCTGGTTAATTACTGCCTGCATTGGGTACCTGTTATGAGCAAACACTACCTTAGTAGTACGTTTTCTTGCGTAATGGCAACAGACCTTTCTTGCTTTACCATCTCCCACCACCAAAATCCCTCCCACCAACGTGGTGCAAACCCCAGTTGAAGAAAGAGAGTCACAGTTACGGTCTCAATTAAAATAAAATAGTTAATGGGGAGAGTGGGTGTCTCTTTTGAGAGTGTATTTTGGAGTCAAAGGTTAGGACATTGACTTACTAATGAGGTGGGGGGAGCGGGTGTTTCATAGAACTGAAAAACCACCATGAGAAAATGAGTTTCTAGCCAGTATCACAAAAAACTGATGACTAAACAATTTTGCCCAGACTGTTCCTGACCACATAATCGAATTATGCCCTCTAACCAATGTAAGACACACAGGAAAAGTCTGGTCACAAAACAGATGCTGGGCTCTGGCACGTTAATTTTTGGATTTTGAAAAGATTTCGCAAGATTTCAAATCTTCCTGTCTCATCTCAAAACTTGAGACTTCTCCAAACAGAGACAATATTTTTTTGGAAAGTAATTTTGGCCAAATCAGTATAAAGTAATTCACCTAAGGCTGGAAACTGAAATTCCAATTTAAGTATATGCTTTCACTGGTTCATCAAGACTGCGTGGTGTTTCTGATAAAGCTCAGGCTAAGTCATTTGTTCTGATATCAATTACTGGTCGGTATTTAAGACGTTTTTTTCCTAAATCAAAGCGGCTCCTAGGCTTCCTTGTGCTCCTGCTCTCATTCCTGAATCACCGCTTTGGAATCGGTCTCCAAAAGCCTGAGTATAGCCCCAGCTAACACTTCCTCTGGGCAAGTCTTGCATCCTCTCTGACTTCATCTGCCCGATTCAAAGTGTTTTTCTGAGGATAAAATGAGATCATGGACAAGATGTTAAAAATGTCAACTGCAACAAGAAGATAGGGTGATACTGCTATGATTACTTAATATTCTACATAAAACCCAGAAATGGCAAAATTAACAAGGAAACTATTGAACAATTATTCCAGGTTTTACTTCATGAAAAATTGCCCTTTATGGATATTTTTATTTTTTAATTTTCTGAATGCACTGGAGTATTTCTGAAAAATGCGCTCTGTAAAAATCTTCATTTAAAATCACATTTGAGATTCATGGTACAGCATGACCAAACTGTAAAGCAGCATTGAAAAGACAGCGTTTTCTCTTTTAAAAAAAAAAAAAAAAGTGTTTTTCTGTATTTCCAAAACTTGTTTTTCTTATCAGTTAACAAGATAAGGTCACCTGAAGTCTATTGCCCTCCCCTTTCATTGTAATATCCGCTTTGGCAACTGTTTCTGAGATATGATATTCTATGATTTCAAAAGTTATTTCCCCCTCGGACAAGTGATCTTATACTTTTTATATTAAGCTTTGTCTCTTTTCTGCTGAGAGCAGTTCCCCCAGGCAGTCAAGTCTGTTCCACGCCAGCTTACTTTCAAATTAAGTCACCTTCTGGCACAATACAATTATGCAGTCCTTTAATAATTTTAAGTGCTTGCAGAGTAAATTCAAATGCATCATTTTCCCTCCTCCTCTAGTGATACATACCTGCAAAACTGTCTCCAAAACCTTATTATGAAATCTAAAATGCAAAAACAGTCTCTTCTATATTCGTATGTTCCTCCTCACTGTTTCTAGATTCTAACACTCTCTCTTCTACAAATTTGGCGACGCTATCTAACCTATTCTCACCCTGTGATTACTGTGACTCCTTTGAGAAACCTCATTTTCATAGTCTAAAACTCACATCTTCAACTGTTGCTTGACAAATTTGGTTGTCACGGTGTATCTACTTAATGAAAGCAACTAAGCTCAGAATACTATTTTAAGTGACTTCAAAACTGTAGTACACAACGTGGACAATTTTTCACATAAGCTAGGTGTGAAAACATAAAAATGAGAGTATTTCAAAAAATAAATTTCACCAGACAAAACACCTAAGTTTGCAAAAAGCCAGTAAGACATCATTACATTTATACAACACCTTGAATACTACAAACCTGATACCGTCAAAAATAGTCCATAGGCTTACAATACCGCCAAAACGGCAGCCGACTATCATATGTCTACTGAATTGGAAATTCATTCACTGCAATTCAAGGTCCACCTCTTAAAGCTATTTGCATGCATTGAGAACTGTTATCAAACAAAGCAAGGAAAAAATTTGATATACGTTTTTTAATGACTATGAAACTTTGGACTATCGATACAACTCTCCTAAATCACACTTTGAAAAGGCAACCATCTTCCAATGGTAGTTAGCGAGCAATAAACTAAAATGAAAACCTGAAAGCGACTATCTTAAGCTCTTTTAAAAATTAAACACACAAGCAACATTTTAAGACTCAAAATGAACTTGTTTCATTCAACCCTATGTATAGGTTTGGAAGTTTGTTTCAGATATGAATGTTTTTAATACAAAGAAAATCAACAGACAGAACCAGCATAGCTTTGAATAGGTAGGAAAAGTCAACCTGAGTTGGGGTTAGGGTCTCTGGATTTGGGTTCTGGGGTAGTGTGATGCGGGGGGGGCGGGGGGGTCACAGGGAAACTTTTTGTCTGATCCAGGGAAGCAGCTGAGCCGACTTCAAATGGCAGTGTCTTTGCCTGGGAGATTTGTAGGTTAGTAGCAAATAAAAAACACCTTCCACAAACAGAATGTCATTTTATGATTGGGGCTCATCTCAAGGGCACCCACCTCCCGCCTGCATCCCCAACAAGTCCCCACACACTGTGCTCAGAGGATTCCGAATGGTTCATCCTTCTGTTCCCGTCTCTCCACCTACTGCAGGACTGATCATACACACCATACAGAATGGTAATAAAAATAACACTTACGTGGTGTCGCTCAGTGCCAGGCACAATTACACGTACACTATCAGGTAGAAACTATTATTACATCTATTTTACAGATGCAGAAACTGAAGTACAGAGAGATTATTAATGTGCCCCAGGTCACACAGATAGTAAGTGGTATGAACAAATCTATGTATAACTGCGCTGCCTCCAAAATTTAATAATTTATTCTCTGTTAAAGATTTCTGTTTAATTCTGCTCCAAAATTCATTCCCTTTACTTACGGTAGCTTTCTTTGCAGGTTCACTTACAGCAAAATTTTATTACATATATTAAACTTATCACTGGGTACAGAGCATCTGGCTCTAATGAAGTCTACCCCGATTACCGTAAAGAACATAGTATATGCAGTAGAGGCATTTTTTTCATAGGAGAAGCAAAGACATTTCCCGAGTTATAGAATTTTCGAGTTTCGGTTGTAGCTTATGTCTGGAACAGGTATAGTCATACATGACTTAAAAATCGTATTGAGGTATCCACTAACAGAACAAAAGCCTGTTACTGTGGTAAATAAATATACCAATTATATTACAGAACACAGAAGTCATTGAGCAGACAGTATTTTTTTCATTAAAGACTGAATCATTGAGATCTGCCAGCAGCATGAAATAAATTAATGCTTAATATTTAATACTATGTGACGGCAACACTGAACCAGACGTGTATTTTAAGTTTTATGTTATTTGACATTTCAATTTCAACTCAAAAGTACTTCTAATGAAAGGGTTGAAAATGTGTGCCTGAAAGTAGTAGTTTAAATTCGAGAAATTTTTCTGGCTTTGTAATGCTACCTTTCAATCACAGCGTTTTATACTTTAATAATGATCCAAATCCAATTTCAGAAAATGCATTTACTTTCTTGTAGTAAAGATAAAATCATTACTTATATTTATTTATTGAATTTCATCAAAGACAAATATATAAAGATCATCAATGTGACTCATGGAATTTAAATAATTACACATGAAATGATTGCTTTAGAGATCAAAATGTTTAAAATAGTTAACTCTGAAGATAAAGCTCAAAACACATCATTAAAATAGGAATTGGCCTTAGTAAGTGAAAACATGACTGAAAGTCCCATGTTGCCCTGTGTCAGAGCAAAGAGAGCTAAACTATCTACATTTCATCGTTTATCTTCTGTCGCTAATAGTCTTTATCATCCATTTAAAAAAAGTTAAAGAAGCTAGGCGTGGTGGCGTGCACCTGTAGTCCCAGCTACCTGAGGAGGCAGAGGCAAGAGGATCACTTGACCCCAGGAGTTCAAATCCAGCCTGGGCAACAAAGCAAGACTCCGTCTCTTTAAAAAAAAAAAAAATATATATATATATATATATATATATATATATTTTAAAGATACCTGCCTAAATTTCTGGCAACTTTTTGCTGTAGTTTGAAATTAAAAAGCTTCTATTTGGATTGTACTTTTCAGTTGCTATTATTCCACTTTACAGAGAAATTAAAAATCCTGTGTTTTAAACTTAAACTAGTATTAAACTGACCCCTGCTGGCCTCATCTTTTGTTTCTGCATTCATCAGACGCCTACAACACCTAACTGCATTCTACAGTTGAACCGCATTTGATCAGACTGCCACGTAACAAACAAGACATCGAAGAAGATGGCTAGTCCCACTAAATGCAAACGCAAGGACGCCTTCTTCAGAGTCTCGCCTCTTTTACTTGCAAAGACGTAGCAATTAAAATCACACTAATATTCCATAGAAGTGTTTCCCCCAGCCTATTGATTTATTCTAAAAATGCATTCATTAACATTTATAGATTTCTTAAAGACCACAAGGAAACAGAGATTCTTACAATTACAGGTTCTGCCCTCCAGGTACTTACAGGTATTTACAAGTCATTGAAAAGGTCATTGGAGAATTAAATTCTAGCATATGATTGCACACCATGAAGGTGAGAAGGAAGCAGGGCCACCACACAGTCAGGTGGCACAGCCTGCCTCACTGGCCTTGGGTCGCTTGAGATTTGTTACCGAACTGGCCTGGGAAAATTTGTTCTCTTCCTTCTTCGTGAATTCACTGTACTTTACAAATTATAATGGCTGCCATTTCCTGGCAACCTACAATGTGCCGGAGACTGTGGTCAGGTGCTTTCCCTACCCTGTCTCATTAGCCTTAGTAACTCTGTCTTTATAAATTATAATGGCTGCCATTTATTGACAACCTACTATGTGCCGGAGACTGTGGTTAGGTACTTTCCATACACATCACACTTACCCCACTCAGTAACTTCGTGAGATAGGTATTTTTATGCTTATGGCTTATTTCATGGATGAGAAGAGCTCTGTTATGCTACATTACAGTGTTTTTCTTTTAAACATATGTTTCTCCTCTATAAAAGAGTGAGCACCTTAAGCACAGGAGATTGTATCACTGTCATCTTTGTATCCCCAGAACCTAGCACATCCCCGGTAAAGGCACACAGGCTCTCAAAAATGTCTGTAGTACATATGAATGGAGATATTATCAAATGAATGTGGCTAGTAAATACATAACTATGTGTATAACCTGTGCTTAAGCATTGAGAAAGTAGTGGAGGAAAAGAGAAAAGGAAAATGTTTTGATTCCTGAACACAGATACCCATTCATGACATGACCAGGGCAAGTAAAGGAGAAACCCCAAGACATGAGTCGACAGAATGCTAAGGAAATACAGCTGATACTAAGTGAATTAAAAAAATCAAACAGAAGAAAAGACTCCAAAGAAATACACTGTATCATAGCACGGTGAGTATATCAGAGTTTTTCTCATCCATGAAATAAGCGTGATGACACACAGGTGCCAGACTTTATTGGAACCAGACACCTAAAGGAGGAAAAAGAGAGGTAAAATTTTATTAAATTCTACTGTTTTTGTAACATACCTACAAAATCAATTGATCTAAAAAATAACTTTTGCAAGATGTGGACTATGTGAGTCCAGTTTTGAAGGCCCAGATATGTACAGTATATTCATATAGATCATGGCACAGCAGGAAAGACAGAAAATCATGAAAGCAAATACAATGTAGAGATCCAAAAATTCTATGTTCCCAAAAAGCTACATGTATTTTTCTCTTCCTTACCTGCCCTTATTATTCAACATCTCTTTTCTTGGCACTTCAGTCAGATGAAGATAAATGAAGTGCAGTAGGTAAATTTCTTCGTTTGGATACAAATGATCTCTGGTATCAACAGTGTTGTTATGTAAGCACTTTTAACATTGCGTCTAGCAGATGAGACTTCTGCTTCAACATATGTTATGGGAAAAAAATAATCTATTCATGACTAAAATAACAGTCAACAAAGAAATTGCCTAGAAAATATTATACATCAACCTGGTTTGTTGCAGGTGCTAACTATCTAAGGTAAGCCGAAGATCCTACCTGTCTCCCTGAACTGTAATGAATAAACCCAGATTCTCAGGATTGTCGACACTTTCGACCTACCCTATACCAAACCATTGCTGCAAACTCATTCCTCAGGAGTGACTGGAATTTAACCTCCTCTTCCTGCACCTTCCCTGGGACAGTAGAAGTGACAAAAGAAACGGGTAGCTCTAATGGTTCTTCTGCTCAACAATGGTTACGTTAAAAAATCTAAAATTCACTGAGGAAGCATGAAAATAAAGCAGTGGTCAAGCTTCTGCAATCTGGTCTCAAGACTGCCTGGGTCCAAACCACGGTTCTTGGTCAAGTCTCACCTTTCTAAACCAGATATAGTAGGATTATCTAGACCATGAAACCAGGCAATCACGTGCAAGGAGTTTAGCACGTTACCCAGAAAGCAAGCCTTTGATGAGCACGGGTGATTACCATTACTACAGCCCCTATACTACCCTCCCCTCCCAATTTATTATCCTCAACTCTCAATCTGAACAACGAGACAGGACCTCAGAAGCCTTACTCTCTCCAAACTGGGCTATAAATGTGTCCATTCCTTCCTTCCTCACTTACCCTTTCCTGCCAATAATTAGAGCCACCAAAACTTCCCTGGCTCTTATATAAATGAAGCCTTCATTCATATATACTTGTGTATGTTTTATTAGGGTAACTAGAGGTCTCAAAGTAACCAATATGGTTCTAATTTCAAACGCGCTGCCCAGCTGTTCCCATAATAACACTTGTTTCTGTGAGACCAGAAAAATACAATTGCCACACCTGTAACATCGAAAGCCCAAGGTAATTTCTGCTAGAACTTACAAGCACTCACAGAAATCTACCAGGATGCGCTTGCCGTATCTCTAGAATTTTATCTTCCATGCTTCACGCTATCCAGCCATAAACGAAAACTGCAGCACATTCCAGATTTCAGGTCCCGTGACAACTGTGACCTACACACAACCATTCCTAACAGCTTCTAACAATTGATTTTAAAATAACAAAAGGAAGTCCTGACATCGGATTATAGTATCAATCGTTTAAATTTAGCACACCAGTATTTAACTAAAATCGCAAATCAATCCAGAGAAAAATTAAACACAGTAAGTCACTCATGGAAAAAAAGACTATGAATTTCTTAGGAATGAAATCTCGCTGGGGGTGCAATCCATGTCACCTGCAGCCTTTAAGTACTTGCTCAGAGCCACTATCAAGAGCACGGGTGAACACGGGCGTGCGAAGCTGTCAGGCGCTGCCTATCAGCTCCTTGAGCTGTGAGATTAAGCCTTCCCAACAGGCAAGGCCGGCAGTACTTCTGCATCCAGCACCTGGTCATGTGCTGCGAAAACACAACAAAGAAAGCAGCGGGCTCGGCAGTCTCTCAGCTTTCCTCCGACCATCTGCAGCACTTAACTACCATCAGGCTCACGTGGCCATCCAGGTGAATTCTGCCTTATCCTGAAACCCAAGCAAAGTTTCCATTCTCTGAGATTCTGCCTTTGAAGTGAAGACTCCGCCCACAAAAAGCTTAATAAAGGATAGTAATCAAACCTTGCTTTCTGGCACCTGCCAGCACTTTCTTTTTTTTTTTTTTAATTTGACAACCACAAATCACCACACTGCTCCCATCGATGTCTCTTAAGGGCACCTATTTTCCATTGTCGTAGGGAGTCCAAATGCATTTGAAATTCTCCATAAAAATTATTTCCCCAAGTTTTCAATCAATGTAAACTCCTCAGTATAACACAAGACCGACATAAATTCTGTACTCAAATTCTCAGAAAATTAGTGCTTTTCTACCAACTCCCTGAATGTTGGGAAGAAAACCCATTTTAGAAATTTGTATGTAGTAACAAACGTGAATACACAGCTTTTGTCTCTGTACATGCACCTAGTATAGGGCCTGGCACATACCAGACCCTCAATATTTGTTAATTAAAGGGTAGGTCAGTTGCCTCTCAATGTTTAATAAGACTTTAGAATTCCAAATTCAAACGGGGAAATTTTCTCCAGTGACCTTCATCATTATAAAAGTGTAGCTGTGTATCTCTAGAAAATGTTTGACCTCGAGACATAATAAAATCACATTTAAAAAAAAAAAAAGCAACAGCCATTTTAGAACTTTATGAATGTCAGCTGATAAGAAAATGTTAATAAGTCCAAAGTTGTTTAGAACTTAGAAAATATTTTCTCATCTAAGTGGTGTTTTTGAATGATTACGTCAGATGAGCTAGAGATTGCATTTTACAGTTTCATTACAAGTTTTAGAAGCTTTTATAGTAAAAGCCCATGAATCTAATCACTACTTAATAGTTCGTTTTCTAAAAATGTGTTTTGCATTCCATGCTAAGTCAGGACTCCAGATGAACTTATCCGTAAGTCCAAACAGGCTGAAGCGAGACAAACTGGGTTTAAAATCCACTTTCTTCACTTGCTAGGTGACATACGGTAAGTCATACTAAACCTCTCTTTGTCTCCATTACCACATCTCTGAGATGAAGATAACACTAAATTATGGGAATATCCCTCTTGAAGCATATTAATTAGCTTTGTTTTTTGTGTGTGTGTTTCCTTATACCTGACCCTGTTTCTATTTGGCCAGAGGCATCCATTTGCCTGAGGGATATTTAGGTTTGTTAAAAAAGGAATACAAACAGCTCAATGTTCCGTTTCAGCACTTAGAAATCAGTATCTTAAGTCAACAGCAAAACAAAATTCTTGAAAACCAACCCTTAGCAGGAGAAAATGCACTCTCTAAATTCTTAAAACATCAATTTTAAAAGTTAGGGCAAAGAAAGCCAGGAGCAGCTCACCACGGACGACCGGCTTCCAGGAGCACAGCAGCAGGACAGAACCGCCTGCGAAGCCTTTTGAACATTCTAAGGCCCGGGGCCCACCCCCTGACATTTTGATTGGTCCAAGTTAAGGACCTCAGGTGTTGGTCATTTTCTGCAGTGCCATCAGGTGATTCTAATGTGCAGCCTGGATTTAGAACCGCAGGTCTACAGAGAAGCTTCTCGTGTGGTTCAAAACCACAACTCACACAAACCGGGAGGGAAAACTCAGCAGTAGCCTCCTGGTCCCCTACAACCACGTGCGTGTCATATCTGGTAGCTCCTGAGCTTCCTGTGACCCAACAAGATAACGTAGAGACTGAGACTCCCCGGGGTGGAGACAGCACAAGAATAGGAACAAAACTAGATAAACCACCTGGGGCAGAAATGCATCAGGACCGGTGGACAGCCTTGTTCCCACTGTCACGGAGAGGACCTGAAGGAGAAATGCAAAGGGCTGGACATTTACCTGGAAGAAGACAACCTATCCAAGAGAAACTTTAACCAAAAGAAAAGAAGCACCATTAATTGGCAAGTTTCTCCCCGTCATGCGCATGTCTTACCCTGCCCCCTCCCCAGCCGGGCGCAGGTGGAGGCTTGTGAGGAAAAGGAGCCCAGTTGCAGAATATAAAGAAGCCATTGTTAATTGAAATCATCCAAAACATGAAAAAATGAAAAGGAGGGGACATGCATGGCCCTTCAGTGTTCCGCTGGAGCACCGTTTAACAGGCTTCTCCAATGTGTTTAATTCTCTACAAGAATGTCCCTGCATTTGACTTTGTTATTTACTCTTTCGCTAGAGCACAGACGCCATGAAACTACACCTTAACTTGTTGATTTCTGCCCGATAGAAAGGATAACTCTGAAAGTTGTGGTTTTATTGCCTGCAGAACTTACCAGTTTTGTCTCCAATCTAGCAATCTTATTCTAACATATTTTTAATACCTATGAATGCTCAGCTCCTTCAACACTCTTGAAAACAGTATTAACTCTTCCCGGTTGCTTTATTAACAAGTTAATAAATCTTTATGCATTTTATTTCGGTATTTCTGTGAGAGTCAGGTTTCAACTCTTTGAAAAATTTACTTTGATACTGTATTTTCTTTGCAGCGCTAACAGTGTATGTAAATCTACCACCTACTGACAGTGACCCCAAGTGGATACTTTATAAGATAATTCAAGTAAAGTGCTCAGCACAGTGCACAGCACATAGTAACTGCTCAATAAATGTGTTAGTGTTCACAGTTGCTATTTGGCTAGAGGGGATCTTACCCGGCCTCTAGCAGTAATCATGAACTCACCAACAGAGGTCCATAGCCGTAATCTAGGGCAACTCCAGGTCAGTAGTTACATGGAAGGCTTTCTCAGTAGGAACCATCTGCATCTATCATAAATACAGGGAGCCACTCTGCTGAAAATAATTCCCAAACTATCAATACAGATGGTGAGAATCACTTGTAAATTTATCACAGTAAGTGTGGGGGCCTATGGAGGAAAAACAATAATAACTTAGCGAAATCAGGTACACAGATCTAAAAGTAGCCATCTCCTGGGCGACCAAAAGTGCGCTCCTCCATACTTTAAAAGAATATTCAGACAATATTTTAAAAGTAAATATGGCCACAGGAGAAAAGGCAGCACAGCAAAATAACTACGTTAGCATGTGAACAGAGAGGACACTAACCAAGGAAGGACCTGAAAATTCTCCAGCAAAAGCCCGAGAAAAGGAAGCCACACCATCTACATTCCACAGTTGATCTTCTGTCACTAAGAGTCTTTATCACTCATTGCAAAAGTGTTAAAGATATTTACCTAAATTTTTGGCAATTTTCTGCTGTAGCTTGAAATTAAAAAACTTAAATGTGGACTGTAAATTTCAGTATCTATTCTCATTCTACTGGCCAACGGAGGGCTTGAAAATTCTCCAGCAACAGCTATCAGGGAAGAGAGATACGGTTAATTTCTTAAATTACAAATTCCTTAGGTATGATTTCTCTACAGGAAGTTTCTTCATAGATGAAGTGCACCTGTAAAAACAGTAACTTGCCCAACCTTAAAACTAAACCTCTAAGAAACTTCAAGCCTTGACTTCAATTTAGAGTGTGAGAGTTTCAGACACATCAACACACTGTCAGTGCCGTAGCCATTTGGCAACCCTTCCTCCCACTCATTGCTTTTCTTTCATGTGTCTGGCGTTTAGGTTTCCTAATATCAATAAGCAACATCACAACTAGCAAGACAGAAGAAATAACAGCACCTAAGCCTCATATAATGAAGCGAAAAAACCTATATTCTTTTTCCCCCCTTACCCTGTCTCTTGTCCCTTGCCCAGCTGGGGGTCTGGCTTTATTCTGCAGTGAACACACATATTTAGACACACACAATCTTCCTAATCACACTGACACCTTCATCATCAACTACCCTATACCAGTCACAAAGCATTTGAAAGAAAAGTAATAATTAATAAGCAAGCTCCTGGGGTTACATACTTCTTTTAAAACAGACCTCATTACACAATATAAAATAATATATTAATACTTTCTCCTTTTTAAAAAACAAGACTATTTGTTATCTTGTGATGGTACCATTAAACAAGCTTTCATTTCAAGTGCAACAGAAAATATGTAGGTTAATAAAGTGATTTTAATAAAAGAAAAGAAAAATTTGAGAATGTTGACTTTGCATATACTACAGAATACTAGATGGTCAAGATGAGCATCAGTTACAAATTATGTATACAGCTTGCTAACAAATTAGGGAAATGTTCCCCTTTGGTTTCTTTCCTGACTACTTGTAAAATAATATTCACACACAAATTTGCAATTCAAATTTGATGTCTTATGAGTACATTTTGCAGCTCATGCTCTGAGAAGGGAGAGAGTAAGCTAAGAGTTGCACGGAAAGTATAATTCGCTGCTGGCTTCTAGCCAGAAACATGAGCCCAAATGTTTAGAGACCATCAGGCATCTAAGCAAACCCAGTGCATCTGGACTTGTTAATATTAGTTGTTGCTGTTTACTTATACGTGAACCTCCAAATAAATAAAGGGTCAAACAGAGCAATTTCTTAATCTAGAGATTCACACATTTTAAAATGCATTTATTTTATTTACAGAGGACAGAAAAGGAAGTGATTGGAAGGCCCTTTGAGAACATTCGCAACAGCAATGACAAGAAATCCCAGTGATATAAGCTACGCTAATAACCATATGTCTGGACCTATGTTCAGCTACAATTCACACATTAAGTATAAGCTTTTATTTTCATACTTGAGAAAACATGCCAAGTATTCAGTATTTATAATCATAGTTAACTTGCAGAATGAGGAAGCTAATTACAACAGAAAGAGGAAAATATTGGTCTTGGGGAAAAAAGGAATTTGATTATCACACAGGTAGGTAGTAAAGGAGTCATTCCTGCCTTCCACAACCAATCCAGGGTGTCTGTATCTTAAACTTACTATAACTGTCACATATTAAAGCAGATAAGATCACTACACGGGTACCTATATCGCTAATAAACATCCACTCCAACATACCAGTCACTCCAGCACAGCACAATATAAATTTTGTAGGGGTGCGCTGCAGTAAACCATGCGTCTCGGTAAAAGGCATGACATATTACAAGCTTGCCTTAAACAGACATGATCAGGTACTGTCAACCTACTGCTTGAGAGCATTCAGGGGCAACAGAGTCATGCTGAAATAATCTGTTTCTTGACAACAGAAAGCAACACAAAGAGCTGGGCAAAGGACAGAGAGAGTGAGTACGGGGGATGTTGAAAAAACATAAGGAAGGAAGTCGATATGTAACTACTTTCAGGAAAATAATTTTAGTTGATGTTAAGTGTTAAGACTAAAAACTGGGCCAGACACGGTGGCTTCGTGCCTGTAATCCCAGAATTTTGGGAGGCGGGGCGGGAGGATCGCTTGAACCCAGGAGTTTCAGGGTACAGTGAGCTATGATGCAACTGCACTCTAGCCTGGGCGACAGAACGAGACCCTGTCTCAACAACAACAACAAAAAAAGATTAAAAACTGAAGCTGAGTCAAGAAAATACGCAGATGAAATCAAGGACAAGCACAAAGAACATTCCAAACCACCATACTTAGAGGGTAAATGCTTATCTCTCTTGCTGCCTTTGTACTGTAAAAGCACTATATACTATAAAAAACAAGTAGACCATATAGGGTACTATTCCACAGATGGTGGTAATTATGAGGCCAATTGGCAGCTCCTCGCCAAAAAGGTATTGTGAATCCCTAAACCACATCATACCAACCCCTAAAGAAAGTTATGGGTCCTTAACCTAGCGGACGACCTCTTCATGGGGCCCCAGTGTGGGTAGGCATCTTCCGAACTGGGTTTGGTTGTGCAGTTTATATGACAAATCCTTCACTTGTACTTCATCTATATGTATCTAGGGTTTCCCATTAAAGTACACCCTGGGGCACCTGGAGCTTTTAGAAGGTTGTTTTAATGCAAGTGTGGTCAATATACACTTTTTATTAAACTGATTTACTTTAAACCATTATCAGAAGGTGAGTTAGAAAGTTCAAGGACTGTGATCTCTAAGTGGTATGATGCACACATTAGCATATATACATGTGCTTCCACATGTGAGCAAAAGAGGCCCTCCTACCGGTGAGACCACTTAAGGCAACTTCGCAGCCTGCATAGCGGAACGACCCACAGCCGTCTCAGAGGAAGAGCGTCTACCCCAGGACTCAAGGCTAATGCCTGTGCTCTCACCTTCTCAGAAACCTCACCTCATCACTAATAGCCCTTTCACCCACTTATCTTTAAGAATGCATGGTCTACACAAGCACCTCCCTCTCCTCTTTCCTCTTCCCCCTACTGTCTGCTCCTCTGGCTGTATTTCTTACCTTTCTGAAAGCCACTACCAATCCCTCTCCGAGTTGACCACGTGAGAAGCAATGGGCACCCTCTGTGACTCTTTTCTTTCTACCACGCCCCAGGAGGCAGTCTCCAAACACTAGCAATACTACCTTTATAAGATTTTCTCTTCCCTTCCTTCCTCCCTTCTCACTGCCCACGGCTACAACTGCCGTGGTACAGGACGACGTCATTTCTTGGTTTGATAACTGCAATAGTCTCCTAGACTCAGCTTTACTCTCCTGCAAACCACCCTCCAAACCGAGGCCAGAAAGAACTTTCCAGAGTGCAAATCCCACTTGCCAAATCCCACCACGTCTCTTGTCAAATTACAAATCCTTACGTGGTTCTCTTTCAAGATAAGGTCCAACTCCTTGGACTCTGAGTATCTTCAGCCTCATTCCTCACCAACTGCCTGCCTCCTGGTTCTGCTCTGGCCATGCTCAATTGCTTAGCACTTCCCACAAACAAGCAGTATCTTTTATGTCTGTACCTTGGCATGTGCTTCCTCCTCTGCCTGACAACCCTTCTCCCAAATCTGCTGCTCCTCTGGGACTTGGCTAAAAGGTCCTCTGCTTTCCACAGCCTTCCCAGACACACATCGCCTGGGTTCCGTGTCCTTCTCATGTACTCTAAGCCCAGCGGCCCCCTGTGAATACCAGACTGTACTGTGAGTGTACATATTTGAGAAAATGAACCAAATACTAAGACTGTAACCAAATATAAGTGACTAGCATACTGGGCTCTCAATAATTGGCACTCAAAGAAGATACTATGAATGAAAAACAATTTGGCTTGAAGTTTGCACCTGGTGTAATGCCTATAGCACCTAGCATGTCTATGCCAAATTGTATTTGTTCAGAACTGCAGAATAATATAATTCTTGTCTTGCTGTCTTTAAATCCTAATAAAGGGTCAAGGATGGAATAGTCTCTATGTCTTTTTTTTTTTTTTTAGAGATGGGAGTCTCACTATGTTGCCCAGGGTGGCCTTGAACTCCCAGGCTCAAGTGATCCTCCTACCTCGGCCTCTGAGCAGCTGGGACCACAGGCACACACCACCTCACCTGCCCTTCTGGGCCTTAATAACAAAGTTATCTTGATTATAAAGTCAATGTTTAATAAAATATTATATATATACTTGAAGGAGTTCATATGCCTTTCAAAGGGCCTGCTGTTCACCAGGTCACCGTGCTCCTCATCTGTGCATACCAGAGTCCCCGGCCCACAGTACTCACCCAGTAAGGTCTGATGCAGGCCTGATGAATGAGTGATATAAAGAAAATTACAGAAACCACTAGAGCCTACCCTGCTACAGAACTAGCCTTAGCAATTTCTAATTTCTTAACTAGATCAGATTCAACGTATCTGCAAATGATCAGTCTTACTGAGGGCAGACTACCATTTCCTGTAAGTGTTCAGCTCATTATTCATTTATTCAGCAAATATACCTTGTCTACTGTGTGCCAGTTACATGGTAGGCAAAAGAATTATGGGAAAAGCACTGGAAATAGAAACAGACAAACTCTGGTTCTGAGTCCATCTAGACATTTACTAGCTGTGTGATCTGGGCAGACCAATTAAGCTCTCTGCCTGCAAACATCTTCATATATAAATTGAGAGTAATACATTTCACCGGGTTACTGTGGAGGTCAAATGAGATAACACATAAATCCAATACATTGTGTATTAGTTATTTCTGCTGTCTACTGTGAATAACATGCAATAATAAATATTTTATGCCTTACTTTAAACAAACCCATGAGATAAGTAATACTGAGATTAATATTCCCACTTAGAATTTTTTTTTTTTTTTTGGAGACAGAGTGTCGCTTTGTTGCCCTGGCTAGAGTGAGTGCCGTGGCGTCAGCCTAGCTCACAGCAACCTCAAACTCCTGGGCTTAAGCGATCCTACTGCCTCAGCCTCCCGAGTAGCTGGGACTACAGGCATGCGCCACTATGCCCGGCTAATTTTTTCTATATATATTTTAGTTGGCCAGATAATTTCTTTCTATTTTTAGTAGAGACAGGGGTCTCGCTCTTGCTCAGGCTGGTCTCGAACTCCTGACCTTGAGTGATCCACCCGCCTCGGCCTCCTAGAGTGCTAGGATTACAGGCGTGAGCCACCGCGCCCGGCCTCCCACTTAGAATTTTTAAAACCAGTCCCAGAATCTAAGCAATTTTCTCAAGACCACTTATGTAGTTAGTAGGTAGCAAAGTTCTTTGGTGTTGGAGACAAAAACTGTGATTTTCTTTACTTAGTGTCTCTTACAGATCTCACTTTTACATCGAACAGTACAAAAGACCCTACCCAAAGAGAGTGTCTACGGTTGAGAAAGCAAAGGTCTTGCCATACTAGCTGAGGGGCTGATGAGCAAACCGTGTTTATTTGTTTTCTTACTAAAGAATAACAGTTTTCTGATTGGACACAGTATAATTCCAACTACAAGAAAGAGCATAAAGTTTTCACAGTCAGGGAAAGGTCTCCAATGTCATGAGTTTTGCTTTAACAAGAAAATTCTAATATTAAAAACTGTCACGTTGCCATGGTAACAATCTATTTGTGATCATGATGCTGATGGTATTCTGTTATATTTCTCTCAAGGAAAACTAAACTAGATGTAACCAAGGAATTTAATAAAAGTCTCTGCTGGACCAAAAGCCAAGATATGACCGTTTTTAGGCAATATGACAGGATTTAAATACACAGCAGGAGACCCTCGGGTTACAATACCAGTTCCATCACTAAAATTAAAAGATTTTGACCTTGACACCAAGACAAGCTATGGCCATATGATCTGGAAAACTCAATTCTCTGAGCAAGAAAAATAAATCGTTGAACAACTGAGATGACAGCCATGGAACAAGAAAGTCAGAATTCATCAAAAGGAGAACAGAATCAATCCTCAAAGGAAGTATGAATTATAAAGACCTGATTTCTCATAGAAAACTCAAAGGTTTGATTTTAGAGCTTTGTTTTGCTGTGTATATGCGCATATATGTTGGGGGGGAGAATTTGCATTTGAGGACATCCTTGGATGTTTTAACCTTCTACTTTTACCTAGAAAATGTCAGAAGGACATATTCAAATAAAATGATTCTAAACAAAAAAGGAAGGACGGACCTTATTGTTAATTAAGTCATTCTAAAGTCTGGACACGCAGACTGCTTACGCAGACAGGGCAATTTCTACAGAATCAGCAAAGCCTCAGTCATGCTTACAAAAATCACGGATTTTCTCTCCAGGTAGACTTTTCAAGTACTTATTTCTACAACTACCCAAGAACGGTAACATTTTCCCCCACAACTTTAGCTGTGAACATTATCATTTACTTTGAATTTGTTAATGATTCTACAGAGTATCACATGCATGCTGAACGTCCTGAAAGGTAACTAAAATAAAAATTGCAACTCCCTTGACTTCAACAATAAATTGGCTTTGCAAGAAAATATCAGCATTCGTGACAGAAGAAACTGGCCAGCTTTTCCTTAACCTATACAATCAGTGCGGATTCATGCATAATAACATTATGTACTTTTTATATTTTTACAAATACATTGCGTTTATATAAAAATAACTACTTTATTTTCAGAAACATAGTCCTAAAAACTGTGTGTAATCTAATACTCTATGTACATTTTCCTTCTATTTTCAAAATAAAATGAAAGAACTGTCCCCTATCCCTTTTAAAAAGATTAGCTAAAGACTTTTTTTAAAAAAAATCTCAGTTAAGATTACAGCAAACCTTAAAAAATCAGAGATTTTAAATTTTATTAAATTCAGAAAAAATATTAAACACTTAAATAAATAACAATGTCTATGCCTGGTATGGGCAACATACTTTTATGTAAATGTTTTTCTTAAAGATCACAGAGCTGCTGGAAATGTTAAGACAGATTCAAAGTTTCTAGGCTGAAGAACTTAGATGGAAGATGGTAACACTAAATAAAAGAAATACATGAGTGTTACAGATCTGAGAAAAAGGGCTAGATAATCACCCAAGCTTCAAACAGTTTGGACAATGAAATAGAGATATCAATAGCCAGGAGTTGAACATACAGGGATGGAACTCAGGAGAGTGGTCTGAAACAGACAGAAAGATTCACTCATTGGTAAATAAACAGTAGTTTGGATCTACAAAAGAGGACGATACTACTTAGGGAAACAATGTGAAAAAGAGAGGATGAGAGAAAAAGGACAATCCGTGAGGGACATTTAAAGATCAGTGGAGTTTGAACAAATAAGATAACAAAGGTATCTTGAAAGTCATGGAAGAAGAGTTTCACGAAGGGAACAGTCAACAATGTTTGCCTCAGAGAAGTCAAACAGAATATAAGAAGAGCAAAAGAATATTGTATTCAGCATTTACACTGCATTCAGTAACTAGTTATATTAGGGAACTCACTTCAATACACTACTAGGGGCAGAAACTAGCCTACAAAAGGTTAATGAGTCAGCATGGAAACAAGGTATCAAACGCTTTGTGCTATGCTCTAAAATCAAGAATCCTCAACAAACAAAGGTGAGTCCAGCTTACATAATAACCCTTTCTACGTTATAAATTAAATAAATAAATAAATACAGTATTTGTTCTTGAAGGCAAGAACTTGAAATTCCTGGCTTGTACTAGGAAGCAGCAACCCACCTTTTTTTTTTTTTTTTTTTTAAATCCTAGCAGTATAAATTTTTTGATAAAAATATTTTCTTATGCATCAAATGTCAAAAATTCATTTTTTCCTGATGTATAAATACTATAGATTCACTGCATTGATCAGAGGATACTATGAATCTACCTAGGATTATTAATGCTTTTCAATTAAACTAAAAGAGTTTTCCTTGCAAGACTTCCATTTCAGTTCTAACTATGTGTTATCTCCATTCATCCTTATCTCAGGACAACGATCTCCATATTTTAGAGGTAGACAGCTTTATTTTTTGGTTCCTGTTAACAGGACATCTAGGATTTAATTGCCAATATTATTTATGAATTATAACTGTGAGATTGCTTTTCAGTATGATGAATATTCCATCATCTTTAATTTTTATGAGATGCTTAAAATGAAGGGGGATGGGACAGGACAGCTGCTATTTCCTCTCTTGCTACACCCTCTTCTGGAAAGACAACAAACAACCTAAGCTTTTTCCTTTGTCTATTTAAACTTGCACATTTAGAGGTAGTTCTGTCAGTGGCACAAGAGGAATAAGAAAGAACTTCTGAAGGGAGAAGTACCATAAAAGGCAAGAACACACTTACTGAGGTGGAAATATAATAATAATTAGCAGCAATTAGAGCAGGCAAGAAAAAAGAGGAATAAAACATAACTATAACTGTCTACTAATATCAAGGACTAGAAAGGTAGGTAAATTGAAAAAAATCTGAACATTAAATATGAATTTTTTTCTATGACCAAAAAACACAGTGAAGCTTACAAACCCAACCTAATACATAAGGAGCTGATTTAAGTTCAAGGTCCTTGAATATAAAAGAAAGCTATGTACTGGGGGGGGGGGGGGGGGCTGTCCTGTATTTTCAATACAATCCAGATATCATTATAGGAGCTGTCACATTTGGTTCCAAGTATTCCTTCATAAAATAGCAGAGACAACATGGAAGTTTTCCTCTAGTGAAGTAAAAGATATACCTCTTCTAGGTAAGAACTATTCTAGACCTAATGGCTTTAAAAATAAGGTTGCATAAAAAGCTATCATTATATACTGATGATGACTGGACCATCAAGCATATGTAACATTCCCTGTATATTATACTCCATCATATAAAGAGGGAAGAAACACCTATACTTTCAAAAGCTAGAGAGAATATCTAGGTCTTCTTAGAATTGTCATGACCTCAAAAATTTCATAAGGGGAGAAAAGAAATCAAAGTTTCATGGTTCTATCATGCAAAATTTCAAGATTTAAAACCTATCAGAATCAAATAACTAAAGAAATGAAAATTAAAATTACAAAGAGACATTATACTTATAAAATTGGCAAGGATTAAAAAGAGTAACAATATCCCAGTGACCTCACACAGTGTTGATGGAATATAAATTAATATAATAGATACTAGAGCACAATTTGGCAACATATATAAAAGTATAAAATCTACCTCCATAATTTCATTTCTATTAATTTATACTATATAAAAACTAGTTTGGTATGCAAAGATATAGGTATGTTGATGCTCCCTACGGTGGAAAAAATTGGAAATAACTGAATAGGGCACTGGCTAATTAAATTTTAACACGTCCATACAATGGAACAGTATACAACCATTAAAAGAAAATTATATGTGGTATACATGCAGGTATGTGTATACTCAATACAGATATAAATGTAGACTCAACTGTTAACAGTGGTGGTCTCTAAGATGTAGGGTTTCTGGGGTATGTGAATTTCTGTTCTGTGCTTTTACTTATTATTTTAATTTTTTATAATGCACATAAATTATTTTTAAAATCTAAAACACTTCAAGTGATGAAATTTATTAACATCGTTGAAAAATACATATTTGTATACATTATAGACAATGGCTTTGTTTGGTTGAAGGATCAAAGCTACTTAGATACATTAAAGGTGATGGGATGGCTACTGTTGTTACTATTGAAGAGATTTTAAAAATACACAAAACTGCCTTCTTGGGAATGTCGGTGAGGAAATTAGTCCAGTAAATGCTTAGAGTATTACCAGAATGAAAACGCTATCAATCTTTTTATTTTTGGGGGGGGTGCCCAGGGTGCAGGGGTGCCAAGGTATGAATTTGGAATTTTAAATGCCTCTGTTTTATAAGTGCTAAGAACATGGACTCTGGAGATAGAGGCACTTAGGTTAGGGGCCCAATTCCGCCACTGGGCAGAATATGTGACCCTGGACAGGTTCCTTTCCCTTCCTAAGCCTCAGTTTTATCTCCTGTACTACAGGGATAATAATAGTACTTACCCCATAGCGTTGCTGTAAAGATTTAAAACATCATATATGCAAGACACAGTGCCTGGCATACGGTCAATATCCAGTGCTGGCTTTTATCCTCCCCAAAGCACATCCAGTTTGTTTTTTCATTACTGATTACAAAGTCCTCAGGAAATCAAAGCCTGAATTTTATTGCAAACAAAATAGAAACAAGGGATATTAACTTCAGATTGGATAATGGAAAACACCCGGCCTGTCAGTGGAGTTCATTTTCTTTCTATAATAATGGATAGTTCAACTTTCCAGAGACGTATTAAATAAGTCCTCTCTGATTATTAATACCAACCCCGTGTGGCAAGTATTAAAAATACTACTAGTTCCAAAATGTACACATGGAAAACTGAATGAAGAGCAAAACCCCCAATCTGCCTATTAAACATCAATGAGAAGTTAAGGAAAAAAAATCTAAACAAAGTCTTGTGATCAGATAAAACTAGACAGTGAAAAAAGAACCGAAACCGGTCCCCATGATCAAAGCACAGACATCTCCACCACTCAACAGATTCCTATCAGCAAACATTTATTAAGCAATTCATTGCCCTCAAGAATGTCCAGTTCTAGTACAGAAGCCAAGATAAACCCACATGTAACTGTGATACGAGACAGAATGAGCCGAGTGCTGGAAGAATTACTAAGTTCCACAGTAGTCTGACAAAGAGATAACACACTTCCGCAGGGACAAGGGAAAAAAACACAGCCACAGTGGGAAAGCTTCTCCGGTGTAAGTATAAACAACATGGTCAGAAGGTAAGATCATTCACCTAGCAAGTCTGAAGTAATGAAAATATATTTTAATAAGCTGCATGTACAAATTTTATACTGTCTATTGGAAGCTCATTTTGTGGGAGATACTATGTTACATGCTCTATGGGAACACAGTAACATTTCTGACATCTAAGCTTTACAATCCAAGTGGGGAGCAAATTATACACAGTATATTGTGAATCCCCCCCAAGGGCAACTGATGTGTCTTATCTGTGTATTCCCATTCTCTTGTGCAATGCCTTCAACATCACTAGCACGAAATAAATGTCTGGCAAATGAGTGAATAAATAAATGACTATAACACAAAACAGAAAATTATGCGTGCCACTGATAATCAGCATCCAAGAAGTTTAGGGGAGGACACAAGGTAAGCAAGGAAGATAAAGTATACACTATTTCTGTCATTCACTCCTAACATTGCTCTAGTAGTCATCCTACCTCATTATCTGCCTCTGTGCTCCCTTGGAACTGACTCCCGGGGTGGGCATGTGACCTAGGCCACCCAAATCAAAATATTACATTTCCCTGGTTACAGCAATGAGTTCAAGACTGCATACCTGACCCAAGCCATGCCAGCAAGATACAACTGCAGCTAATCTTGGGAATTATGCTTATGTAACCTAAAAGATAAGTTCTTTTCCTGCTGAATTTGGAGCTCAGAGGATGAGAACCTAGAACTTCTGACCATTGTTCTTGCTACCACATGGAGAGAGGCCGGGAATCAAAGCAACTCATGGAAGGAGAGCCTGGCAATGGAGGAAGACGAGATACTAATGACACCGTTTGAGCCCCAGGTCTTAGTAATGCTAAAGGGAGCCATTTTTTCAGTTCACAGCCAACAAATTCCTTTTTTGCATCATTCAGTTTGGGCTGGATGTTTTCTTTTTTTTTTTTTTTGAGAGAGAATCTCACTCTGCCACCTCAGGTAAAGTACAGTGGCATCATCATAGCTCACTGCAACCTCAAACTCCTAGGCTCGGGTGATCCTCCTGCCTCAGCCTTCCACATGGGTTGGATTTTCGGTCACATGAAACTATAAGATGTTTCATGCAAAGAGGAAATTACAGTTCATCACTGAAGAATGTGGTAGGTTTTTAATACAGGAGATTCGAGGTGAGAAGAACTGATAAACAATAGATGAAGTCAGCCGGGGCATGGTGGCTCATGCCTGTAATCCTAGCACTCTGGGAGGCCGAGGCAGGTGGATCATTTGAACTCAGGAGTTGAAGACCAGCCTGAGCAAGAGCGAGACCCCGTCTCTACTAAAAAAATAGAAAGAAATTACATGGACAACTAAAAATATATATAGAAAAATTAGCCAGGCACGGTGGCACATGCCTGTAGTCAGGCCAGGGAAGTAAAATCAAATCCACATAAAAGGTATCAGGACCCAAGTAAAGCTTTCCTAAACACCACAAGTATGTGGGGCTTCTAACAAACATTGTATTACAAAAGAAAGAAAGAGAATTATGAATATACAGAATATAGAGAAAAATGATAGAATGAATGCTTATAACACTGAGCTCTTAGCACAGAAATAGTCGTACAGTAGATGACAATAATCAAAGAGTCTATGCTCTCAAGGAAGGCTGCCTGAGTTGCTATCCAGGCTCTCCTACTTTGTTGTTCTGTGACTCCCTGGACCAAGTGCCCTCATTTATAAAATACTGCTAGTGATAGTGCCTACTTCACAGGGCTGTTGTGAGGAGTAAGTGAGTTGATAGTGGCTGGAAGAATTCTAATATGGCCCCCAAAATTCCTGCCCTCTAGTATGCACCCTCTGTATAATAAATAAATGCTGTTTTAAGCCACTAAGATTGTACAGTCATCCCTTAGTATCCACAGGGCACTGGTTCCAGGAACCCTGTGGATATCAAAATCCATGGATGTCCAAGTTCCTTAAATAAAATGGCATAGTATTTGCATAGAACCTATGCTTATCCTGCTGTATACTTTAAATCATCTCTAGGTTACTTATAATACCTAATAAAATGGAAATACTATGTAAATAGTTGCTATACTGTATTCTTCTAATTTGTATTATTTTTTATTGTTGATTATTTTTTTCAAATGTTTTTGATCCACAGTCGGTTGAATCTATGGATGGAGAACCCAGTTATAGAGGGCTGATGGTAGTCATTTGCTATGCAGCAATAGAAAACTAGTACACCTATAAAGTACTTAGAACACAGCCTGACATGTTGGAAGTCTTCGATAAATATTAGCTATTGCTATTGCAGGATTCCATTAAAGTGTATGTTCTAATGCATTCAAAATAGCATTCTGATTACAAAAGTTGAGTTTTCCTATATTATCTTTGCTGGCACAGAAGATGCACAAGCACATAGATATATCCCAATGATAAAAAGAACTAGGGCAGACAGCTTATAAAAATACTTTCTATAAGACATGTATTGATAGCGGCTTTAAAGTGATTTGTAGAAGGAAGCTAATTATTATGATCATATACTTTAGACTGGAATCCTGTTGAAAATAAGTTCAGGATATTCAATGACAGTCTACTAACCCTAAATAAAATATTAACATAAGATCACAAAGTTATTTTTAATGCACATTGGATTAACAAATACTTAGTAGGGAACAAAGCATAATAATTTTACTGGTAAATGAAATCATAGTATTGTGTGTATGATAGTATAAAATAATGATCCTATATTTCAGATGCTAGTAACTAAGAAAACAAGCCATAAGGTAAAATGGATTTGAATGAATTCCTATATAGCACATATACAGAAAAAAATACAATAGTAAAAATCTGTGTAAAGCAAGCAGCAAAATATAATAAATTTGAAGAAATTCCTATGGAGGTAGCCATAATACATATAGAAATATATTTCAGTTAAAACAAATAGTTAAAAGCAAACAGCAAAATAATAAATTTGAAGGAATTCCAATATAATGTACACACACACCATAAAAGCACAATTTCTCTGAATATTAATAAATGACTAGCAACTGCAAATATGATTAAAAAAACAGACTTCAATAAAGACATAAGCAGAAAAAAATAGTGAGGAAAAAAGTATGATAAAGATTTTTCTCTTTACCCTCAAAGCCACAGAACCATAGCTCAAAGCCTGAAAACCCACCCACCAACACTACCAGTGTTGGGAGTATTCTCTTTGTGCCAACCATTCATTGTATTAGTCTCACAGTCACTATCATCTTGAAAATACCCCTTTGCAGCCCAGTCACTGTAGAAATCTGTGACATTACGCTTGAACTGAATGTTCTTTCAATGCCTCTGTTGCTTTTTGAGCCACAGGCTACAAATAAAGAAATTTATATCTAAAGAGTGATAGTCCTGTGATAAATGTCAGTGCAGTGTTGCATGTTTGTTTTTAAAAACTATCAATGAGACAAGAAACTTTCATCTTTGTTGAAAATTTTTCTGTCCCTGGGCCTTACCATTAACAGTAGCTGAGCTACAACTCACCGGGAACAACCAGCGTAAGTTAATACCTACCTGCTTGGTCTTGCATCCCTACAATATGCACAGAAGATGTGGGCTACATTTTGAAACACTCATTTGGAACAAGACACATGTGTAACTTTACAGAAATCATATCCATTGCCTAACATAATAATTCACTTTTCCCGAGGTTGCCTCAAGCTTGTATGAGAAGGTATCCTAAATCTGTCATAATTGCTGAATCCAAAAGAGTTGACAGCTAGCATTTTGAGGAGCACAGACTTCATTTAGGGAAACAATGACTAAAGATTCCATTTCACATTTGATTTTAAAATCTTACAAGAAGATACAAAACTGCCTCAAGAAAAATGCTGAACTCAAACAACAATTTAATAGAATTATAGAAAACCTCATTTCAGCACAAGCCTTCGCCTAAGAGCTTCCCTGTTATCTTCAATGTAACACAAATCATCCTTTTAACATAAAATATCAGGGGTCATGGTAATTCCACAGCTTTATTACATTAGAAAAAATTTTAATGGTCACGTCAGACTGCTTCCATTTTATAATATGCAGATAAGGTACACTGTCTCATAAATATGTTTAAAAAATGAATATTAAAGAGACACCATAAAGGAAATAAAGCCATTTGAAGAGGACAATTTGAAAGTAACATACAGACTGTCATAATCACATTTAGGAGAAAAAAATCTAACTGAAGTTGGACTTATTAATTACCATAGAATTCTTAATTAGAAATCTAATATGAAAAAATCAAAAATACTATTAGGTTCCTTTCTTTAAAAAGTATACAAAGTTAGCTTGTCCTATGAGTTTCAACCATTATCTTATCTTAATAAATATGGTATTTGACAGCCCGGCTCTCCTCTTTAACATGCTCCTAATACCTACTGGCAGCACCCAACCATGACAAAGCCAAACAGGCTCTCATTACCTTGAAGCTTATAAGGAGCTACAGTTGATAGGTGAGCCAGGTACTCACACCAATGATCTGCTGGGCCCTCTGAGTGGCACCGCAAAATATACCTCTGCTCCTGCCTTCATTACCAATCAAAATTGAAAGTTTACATAAATTTCTGATTTGAATTAAAAAAACATTTAACAGAATGTATCCTCAAACTTTACTTTAGCTGTGCCATTTTTTTCCTTTAAATTAAAAAAAAAAAAAAAAAATGGCCAGGTGTGGGAGCTCATACCCGTAATCCCAGCCCTTTGGGAGGCTGAAGTAGGAGGACCATTTGAGGCCAGGAGTTCGAGACCAGCCTCGGCAACATAAGGAGACCTCATTTTTACAAAACATGTTTTAAAACAGCCAGGCATGGTGATACGCACCTGTAGTCTCAGCTGCTTGGGAGGCTGAGGCAGGAGGATCACTGAGCCCAGGAGGTGGAGGTTGCAGTGGGTTATAAACATGCCACTGCACTCCAGCCTGAGCCACAGAGTGAGACCCTGTCTCTTAAAAAAAGAGAAAAAATAAAAGTAGTAACTTTGAGTTTCAAATACAGGGGGAATGTTTTACCTAAAATGAAAAAGAATAACTCAGCTTCTCGTAGGGAGCAATACATTCCAAAAACAACTTATCATTTTGGTAAAAATAGCAAAAGCCTAATCACTCAACTTTTATTCTGAAGTTAAAAATAAGTTTCACACTTTTAGTCTACATGAAAAATAAAAATAGCCCCAGTGAATTTCTAATTGCTAAATCCAATGCTGAATTTGTACTTTTATATGTTGGCCACCTCCTTTTCGAAGCCCTCTTCTTTCATAGATCCCAAACTACCTGAGACTACAACTCCAGAGACGCCTCGGGTTACTCTTTCTCTTCATGTCTTTCTAAAGATCCTTCTCAGTTTATTTTGAAAAGCAGAAAACAAAAAGCAAAATGAACACACAAAAGCCCAATTTCCCATTAAAGAACACTGCTATCATAAATTAGGGAATTCCTATCAGGATGAGCATGAGCCAGCTCACACAGGGAAGTGAGACTCTCTACAACAGCCCCAGGCATCAATTTCAGTGACAATCTTAAATCAACTGCTCCTAACCAAAAATAGTCACATATATTAGGCATAAACCAGCTGCAAATATCTCCTTGGATTGCTTTCTCCTTTGGCATCCAGAGTCTTAAGGGTAGAATTCTTAGTTCGAGGTTCCCCACTGGTCTATTTGGAATAGTGGCTATTAAATTCCATGAAGTCAGCACTGACTTTTCCACCTAGAATATCTTCCAGTAAAGGCCCAAATCAAATGAACTCTCTACCCCAAATCTCCATCTCAGGACTGTTTATCACTGTTAACACAGCCAGCTGCGGAATATCCTGAGCACCTACACTGTATGGAACATGGCAGGCAAGATTTTTTTTTTTTTTTTTTTTTTTTTTGAGACAGAGTCTCACTTTGTTGCCCAGGCTAGAGTGAGTGCCATGGCGTCAGCTTAGCTCACAGCAACCTCACAACCTCAGACTCCTGGGCTTAAGCAATCCTGCTGCCTCAGCCTCCCGAGTAGCTGGGACTACAGGCATGTGCCACCATGCCCGGCTAATTTTTTCTATATATGTTTTTAGTTGTCCATACAATGTCTTTCTATTTTTTTAGTAGAGACGGGGTCTCGCTCTTGCTCAGGCTGGTCTTGAACTCCTGACCTTGAGCGATCCACCCGCCTCGGCCTCCCAGAGTGCTAGGATTACAGGCGTGAGCCACCGCGCCCGGCCAACAGGCAAGATTTTAAAAAAGGAAAAAAAAACACAGTCTCACTTTCAAGGAACCTTCAATATAATTATGTCTAACTTACTTATATATTTCTTTTATTTATTCTATCAGACAAAGCAGAAACCAAGTCTCAATTAATTATCCTTTTTCTACATAGTGCTGTGGATAGAGTCAATATAAATTTGTGGAACTGAAATGTATTAAACTGGTTCTTTCTGACCTAAAATAGCCAAGTGAGAATCCCACTGCTTTGTTTTGGCCCTATTTCTCCATTTCTTTTAATATACTATAGAAATAAAAGGAGCTTAAGAATGACAAGTCGAACCAATTTTTCCCCACTTCTTTACTGTGAACAAATACTACTAAATATCACGGTGATATACAAGGGCAGGAGAGAGAATTTAGTCCCAGAAGAAGGCCCTCCTAGCCAACTACAATAGCAATCTCTAGAAAAACTGCCTACCAAACTGACAAATTCAGAACAGCAATAGCGTGTGAGACTTAAGGGGAAGAATGGTTCACATTTAAAATTTATGATAGCACAAAGGCACTCAGAATTTTATGTTCAATGTACTGAATAGAAAGCAGCTGTTAGGCAAAGAACAACTAAATGACTTCAATTGAGAGAATTAATCACATTTTCTTACACTTGGGATTCTGTTGTCATTTAAAAATAAAGATGGAAAAAGACTGTAATGTCAACATTTTAAAAAACATCAAAATAAGCACCCAAACTAGTATCAGTCTAAAAAAATATAAACTTACTTATGTGCCTAAGATTTTAAAAGTTCAATTACATTAAAAATTTTTAAGAGATATCCATTCTATATTTATATAATTAACAGATCAAAGTTGTTTCTAAAATTGATATGTATTTTTTAATTATTAGAAAATATTTAAGGTTAGCAAGTGTATCGGCCTGCAATTTCCTCATGAGTTTTCCATTTCACAGAATAGGCTGTATTTCGGCCGGGCGCGGTGGCTCACGCCTGTAATCCTAGCACTCTGGGAGGCCGAGGTGGGCGGATCGCTCAAGGTCAGGAGTTCGAGACCAGCCTGAGCAAGAGCGAGACCCCGTCTCTACTAAAAATAGAAAGAAATTATATGGACAACTAAAAATATATATATAGAAAAATTAGCCGGGCATAGTGGTGCATGCCTGTAGTCCCAGCTACTCGGGAGGCTGAGGCAGGAGGATCGCTTGAGCCCAGGAGTTTGAGGTTGCTGTGAGCTAAGCTGACGCCACGGCACTCACTCTAGCCTGGGCAACAAAGTGAGACTCTGTCTCAAAAAAAAAAAAAAAAAAAAGAATAGGCTGTATTTCTGGCAAACCAGTGTATTTATCAAAACGTGTTATCACATTATGACATAGATGAGAAAACAAGTATAAAATGTATGCAGACAAAGGAAGTAAGAGCGGGCACTTGGATTATTATATTCCTCCAGCTAAACAACAGTACAGTGAACTGGCTAGTCTATCACAAAAGGAATAGAATAGCCAAAATTGCAATACATGCAACACATCAGAACTGAACTGAATTGCCGCCTGAAAATGAATGACATTGTGAAAATTATCCTTAACTTCCTCTCCTTACAAGGTAGAAGGTTTCAGGATTCTATTCTGCTTCTCGTGCTCTGTGTCTAACGTGGTTAATCTAAAAATTTGCTGAAGTTATTGGGCTTTGAAATTACATCTAGAAAAGAGCAAGCTGGTCTGTGGGATAGGCATTTCACTTAGAAATGCATCCAGGGATTAGTAAGGTTTTGGAAAAGAGGAAGCCACTTGCTGAGACATGGTCTTCGTGGCCAAGAGGCTTTAAAAGCCAATCCCATAGCACTCTTCCGATAGATTATAACTTAGCAAGGCAGATCCCAACCAAGTCTAGAAATGTAAGTACAAATGGGCCCCAAGAATTTGGTGAAATCCGTTCAAGAAATAATAGGTCCCTACAAAAGAAAAAAAAAAAAAAAAAGATTTAACTGATTGCAAATGTGCTTTGCTTTAGGGAAAACCAGATGCTACATATGGAAATCCAGGTTTTCAAAACAGAGCAATCAGCTTACCAAAAGAAATCTTCTTCCACAAAAAGATTCATACTAGGACTCTGCTAATCTCCAAATTTCCTAGTTCATATAACCTGATATATTATGTTTCGCAATTAAATTGATAAGCAAGATTTTCAGGGAAAAAAAATTTGAAGTAGAATACAGCATTTAATTCTACGCTTATCATATGTATCATTTTGCTATAAAGATAATTAGAAGTAGTTAGTAGCTTGGCAGCTCCAGTGAGTATCAAGATCTGCGTTTGTCAAAAATCACTAATCCTTCAATTCTTCACAGAGGACCAGAGTGACGAGAAAGAAGACTACCTGAAAAGAGAGAATGGCATGAATGAACTGGGAGAAAAGATTTCCAAAATGTGTGGATATAAGACACTGCCATTCACCTTCAGCAGCCATTCCATCCTGATGGACTAGAGCGTTTGGCTAGTCCCTTTTGAGATGAACTGGCCAGCTCGTGATACTGGCACCTAACTGGAAGAGCAAAATAGTAGAAGTGCCTGTTTCTTTTTTATCCACTTATATTTTACACTTCTACTTTCCCATTCCTATTAGAATGGGACACGTCTAAGGGAGTTGAGAGAGGTTTCTTAGAAAAAGGTGCCATTTTGAAGCATGAAAAGGAATTTGCCAGGCAGAATGGGAGGAACTGTATGAGCAAAGGTTGGAATAAGAAAAGGAATCCTGAGCTTTAGGGGAAATGACAAATGGCCAGGCTTTAAAGAGCACAGAAACCCACTCAACTAATGCTGATCATTAGTAAATACGTAACCTATGACATGATCATACTCACCAAGAGCTCTGTAGTATTTTGTAACTGAAAACGTGAAGTTGTTTTCAAAAGAACTTTTAGATATCAAAATCATCCAAGTCTAAACATTCCTTGTCGTGTGGAATATATCCTTCTACTCCAATAAATAAAAGGTAATTTTTAACTATACAGAGCATAATATCTTGCTTCCACAAAATGCTGAAGACTTTGCAAGCTTCTCTTTTGCTGAGGTGGTAGAAAGTGAGAAATATCCAAATCTCACTGATGAGAGGAAAATATGTTCAGCACACACACAAAAAAATATCTCTGTAGCATCATCATTGCTCTAAAGAAAAGTCAGAAGTCTGCCATGGCCATCAGCAAACACACATGGAGATCATCCAGGAATGGATGTCCAAAATCTGATCACGGCCTGATAATTACCTAATATAATTATAATTATCTAATATAAATATCTATTTTATTGCACCTAGTAAATTTGAAGTTAACACATCATGCAGATGAAGATTTTATTAATAAAAAGAAAACATGAGATTTGAGCTCAGGACAAAATGGCCAGACTAGAGATTAAGCTTAAAGTCACGGCAGTGGAATATTGTCATTTAACAGGTAACAAGGGAAGAACCAGCAAACGATAACTTTTTCAGCAAACTGGTGAGAAAAGTAGGAGAATGAGGGGCAGGTCACGACACAGAAGCCAATTAAAAGATTTCTAAAGGTTGAACAATATCATACCTTAAGGTCTGCATATCTGAGGTTCTGTTCTGCAGAATTCTGGACAAACGGGAAACAAGAAAACCCACGATATAGTCACCTCTTATTGCAAAAGATTTCTGAGGCACCAAAACAACATACCTTACCAACTTCTGTTCTAACCCTGAAAGACCAACAGCCACTTAGAGGGTGTGAAGGAGGAACCAGGCCCAGCACACCCAGCAGCAAGTGACATGTGCCTCTTCAGATGCTGTGTTTTCTCTGCCATGTAAATAAGATCCTGTCACCCACGGCAGAGTGACAAGAGAGGGAAGGAAAGGAACTTCTGTAGAAGGTATTTTTAATCCTGATCCCAATTCAGCTGACCCTAATGAAACAGCTCTGCACAAACAGCACCTCGATAAATTGCTCCTATAAGCGTCAAAACTAAAACCAAATGGCAATTAAAACTTGAAAGAGGCCCCATGATTGCCAAGCCTGGTCACATGTAGTAGTTCTGATGGTTTTCTTTTACTTGACAAATATTTGTTCAAAAACAACATTTTAAAATTATTTGTCTACACCATTAATATGAGGTATATACGTCAAGGTCAAATAAATACCCCTAAAACAAAAAGAGGTGCTAATAATGCCAAAGAGGATTTTCTTCTATGTTGCATCATAAAATGTTTTAATCTATAAACACATATATAGATAGAATCATAGAGGGAAAAAACATACCCAATAATGGCTTGGAAACAATACAGACCCAAGCTAGGGGGCTCTTGAATAATTAATGTTTTAATATGCAGTACTTGAAGATTATAGAATGTAGATTTCAAAAGGTAGCTTCACTCTATGCAAATTCCATTTCAATTATTTTCACATAGAGTTGTGGCAAGCATCACTGTAGAACCATTTGATATGAAAAACCCACCCTCCTCCCAACCACCCTACCGGCCCTTATTTAGATTTGAATATAGGAGGGAGGTAAGACAGGATGTACCACCTGTACAAAAATAGTAGAAATCCTGATGAAACAATTTACAGCTTTGCCTAGAGCAATGCTTTAGTACAAGAGAGAACTATTATCAAATAGTCTTATTGCTCTCATTCTGGATTTTGTTCCTAAGGCTTATCATATTTAATAGTTCATAATTAGAGTTCAACACAGAATGAACATCACACAGAATGAGGTATGGTGGAATGGGGAAAAGAGGAAATCTGAAACCAAATGACCCATGTTAAAACTCTAACTCCCTTACTTAAAAGTCATGTGACCTTATGGACTTCCGCCTCTGCAAAAGGCATAATAACTTAGAGGGCTGTCGTAGGAGATAAATGTGATTAATATGTTACAGTATTTTGTAGAGTAAAAAATTAAAAATTGAAAATAAAATTGGGGCATGAAACACTGGGAATCTTGTAATAAATCTCTCAACTATCCCTTGATCTATTAACATAAGACCTAGACCACTGTCTAATACTCATCAGCTTCTTAGCAAGTATGGGCCAAAAAATGAGAAAAACAAGAAAAATCCTGTCAAGTACAGAATCCAGCAGTTTTGGTTATAACTGAGTTATCTGACGGGAGGGTACCCGGCTGGTTTGGAAAGCCACAATCATTTAAACACAGACATGCAGAAGCTCTGAAATTGAAACTCATCGTTAGAGACAACCTAATCTAGTTTCAAAAGCTAAAGAATACTATTACGTAACTTATTCTGAATTTTCTGGCTTTATACACATCAACTTCAATATGAGAAATAAATATTACTGAAAAAGTTATCTGTGATTTAACTTCCGTTTGCTGTATCACATTTTTACTTCAATTTAGCAGCTAGTTCTTGAGCACTTGGGCATCAATTAACAGAAAGCATGAGACTGAGCTCAGAAGACTTAAATTCTAGCTTTCTTCCTGTCACTGGGTGACTACTTACCTTTCTCTGAGCAGCAGCTGATGCATCGTGGGGAAAGGGAAAGGTGAAAAATCAGGGAGGCTATGAAACCAGATAGTTTTAAGCTCTAAAACCTAAGGAAGGAATTGGGGACACCTGACTTCTGCTCTCGTGAAGTTTACAATCTAAGTGGGAACCGAGCAAATAAAGACACACAATTTAAAAAACAGAGAATATTAACAGTTGCCAAATGACTGGCACGGAAAATACCAGTGACTACTGATTGCACAAAAGGAAAAGATCAATCGTAATCAAATGGATTTCACCAAAGATTTGAGCTGAAATCAGCAGGGCTTCAACAGAGATACACTACATCCTTGCATGATGCACCAAGAATGGCACAAACTCAAAGAGCACTTTACTTACCATCTAGCTGCACCGTATAGAGATAACCCACCAGGGTATGTGATTCTAATCCTGAATGAAACTCTTGCAGGGAGAGGTGGCTCCAAAGCAGTACCAGGGAGGCCTGATACATCCTTGGAGCACCCTAATTATAAAGCTTTTTCAGATAATGAGCCATAATCCATTTGCCTAATATAACAAGGAATTCTCTTCTTTCACATAATGATTTATAAATAAACATTTATTTGAATGTCTCTTAAAACATGTAAAGCTAGGTAATGAACATAAAAATTTTAATGAAAATCGACCTTTGAAGATAGCAAAGAGACTACCCCCTTGATCAAGGCACTTTTTAAAAATCTGGCTTGGGGAAGCCATCTCCAAGTTCAACTACTTACCTTTATAATACACCGCATCAAATGGCAACGCTTAATCTTTGCTCTCAAAAATATCACTCTGTTTCTGCCTTTTACAAAATTTAACAGAGCAGTTTATCACAATTTTTCATCACTATTAATATTACACCTCTAATACATGTTTGGTTTTTTTCCTCCGATGAAAGGCCTTTCTCATATGTAACAGAAATAGCCAAATCACAATGGAAAGTTTGAGGATAATAATCCATAATCAAAGAAAAATATCTCATTCATCTAACAAAAACTTTTGAACCTGAGTTACACAGCCAAAACATTTCTAATAGAAAATTATATCTTTGTCTCATTTCAAGGCAAAATAACAAAATAGTACACCTTTAATCTAAAAATGAAAACAAGGCAGGCACAGTAGAGAGCATCTGTAGTTGTAGTCCAAGCTACTCAGGAGGCCGAGGCAGAGAATAGCTTGAGCCCAGGAGTTCAAGGCCAGCCTGGGCAACACAGCAAGACTCCATCTCTAAAAAAAATTAAAAGTTTTTTTAAAAAAAAAACAAAAAACCAAGAATGATAGTTTGAAGTACATAAGACTATAATTTTATTTTTCTCTCTTTAGGCAAATAACTTGCAGTTCTTATATTATTGAATTGAAACATTTTTAAAGTTATTGAATTAGAGTTAAAAAATAAACTCAAAAAGCAATTACTGTATACATATTATGTTCACAAATGTGATTGATAATATAAAACTACAGAACTAATGGCTTGTTAGAAGACAGATAAAATATTTCCTATCCTTTTTTCTTATTAGAGGATTTTCTCATAGCATATTCTGTTTCCTACTGTGTGCAAAAACATCTTCTGGCTCACAGATGATAATGCAGGGGTTGCCAAACAACAGGCCGAGGGCCAAATCTGGCCTACCACCTGCTTTTGGACAGCCTGCAAGCTAAGAATGTTTTCTTACATTTTTAAATGGTTAGGGGAAAACAAGAAGACAACCATTTGGGAACATGTGAAAATTATGTGAAAATCAATGTGTGGTATCCACAAACAACGTTTCATTGGGGTACAGCCACACCTGTTCACTTACACATTGGCCACGGGGGCTCTGGGGCTACAATGGTAGAGTTAAGAAGCTGCCACAACAAGCATGCGAGGTAATGCATATGTTAATTAACTCAATTTGGCCATTTCTCAATGTGTGTGTATACATATATGTATATATATATATATATTTCAAAAGATGTTATATATGATAAATACATAAGATTTTTGTTTGTCAACTTAAAATAATTATTATTATTTTTTTTCTTTAAAGAAGCTGTCAGCCGAGCGTAGTAGCACATACCTGTAGTCCCAGCTACTTGGGAGGCTGAGGCGGGAGACTCGCCTGAGCCCAGGAGTTTGAGGCTGCAGTGAGCTATCACTGTGCCCCTGCACTCCAACCTAGGGCTATAGAGCGAGACCATGTCTCAAAAAAAAAAAAAGAAAAAAAAACAACCACCTGTTGCCACAGAGACCATAAATAGCACTCTCATCACAGAGTACAAATCACCATGCAGCAGTTATACCTCACTTGTCCCCTGGCCTGCAAAGCCTAAATATTTACTATGTGAACTTTTACAGACAAAGTTTCCTGAACCCTGGAATAATTATTATAACGATTCATCACTTCCTGAGGAACTCAGGATAATGGCAGTCATGACTCTGAGCTACCAACTATCTTACTAAACTTCTTAAATTTTACCATATTAACGATATCTTTTTGCCCAGTCTTGTACATTTGCATTATGTATTAATTTTTAAAAATATTTATCAAAGTGTTCTCCATAAAACAGAAAAGGGATACAGTTTTCATGCATTCCTTCTTTTAGTCAACGATTAAACACCTACCCATGCCATGAAGGTTGCTAGTAATCCAAAATAAATAAGACGTAATCCCTGGCTCCAAGTAGTCACACTCTACTAAAGAGACACAGTACTCTAGGAGAAGTTTTTGCCACTAAAGGAAAGGGCCAAAACAATGAAAGAAACCTCAGCCACTGCACAATGACATATTACCGTTTTAAAAATATTATCTCTATCTGAATTAACAGCAAGTCATACACTCAAATGGATAAGGCAACAAGGCTGGACAAACACATTTATCCATCAATACTTTTAATCAAAGCATTAGCCCTTATATAAGCAATTAACCTTGACCAACACAGATATAAACTACAATACTGATTAAGAACTTACTAACTATCCTTCAAAACTTCAGAAGTTAGCTGGCATCTCGTTTTTGACTATGATAAACATACACCAATTCCTTGTAGGTTATTTACACCTAAATGAAAGGAAATATTCACTGAATGGCTAAAAATGAAGAACACAATAAATAAATACCATCATTGAAAATTCAGACAATGACTTGTTTGGCTTTGAATGTCCAAGTGTCCTACAAATATCACTTTACTTCCAAGTAGAGGAATATTTTTGAGAATAATGGTCTACTGAATCTGTTCTGAGACTCAATCTGTTGTTAAAAAAAAAGAAAGAGCGAGCATATAAATCATAAAAGTATCACCATTTCATAATGAATGGGAGGATCTACGTGAAGTTAAACATCTTGGCTGTCTGCCTGCTTTGCTTAAAACAAGAAGAGAAGCACAGTCTCAGTAACTAAGTCTTCTAGCAGCTGTTCCGAGCATACGAGAGAGATGTCGCATCTAGCAGTTACCGCCAAGCGTACAGATACGTGCACCCTGGTGATCGGAGGTTAGCAATCCTGGTGTGTCTCCTCGCTTTTAGTATTAAATATTTAATGGCGTATTTTTCCTTAATGGAACCCAGGCACATCTGATCAGTCACTGGGATCATTTAGTGACGCAGTCGAAGTTATCATACTGCCGTTTCCCATCAACTTTGTAATTAGATAATCCATCACTTTATTAATTCAAAAGATTGCTTTCTTTGCCACTTTACAGCGTGCTGCCGTAGTGAAACCCGACTGAGCTCGTCAGCAAAAAGGCTCTAAAATTTGGTCCTACGTGAACCTGAAACCCTCCAGCGGCAAACATACGCACACTTCTGACCTTTCAAAACAAGAACGGAGGTAATATTCTTCCCACAAATTAGCCTACCGGTCACCCTGAAGTAGTGGAGCACAAGCATACCCAGGATGAGATGCCTAACAGAACTGTAACGTAAGATTAAAAACTGAATATATCATGATCAACTTTGTTCTTGCTTTTTACTGAGGTATACTGTTCACCAGAGAATGAAAAGAACACAAAAAAAGAGTTATTTGGTAATTTTTCCTCCATGCTGATTTATAAAATTATGAAGTTATGGCAGAATATCACATAGATTACTTATTAACACTGTAAATCTAAAGGCATATATCAACCCAATGCACGTACGTTATCTTGAATACAATATCATGATTGTTTTCTTTCTTTTGCCTTATTTCTAACATACTTCAAATATTAAATCACAGTTTTTTTCATATTATGAATTAGCATGATTCTTATTTTAACATACTCTCCCCACTGCTTCTCCAATAAAAAAAGAATTCTCCCCCAGTACAAAAGAATTTACTCAGAATGGAAATGAATGGAAAATTTAAATATCACACACAGTACAAAAAACACCTCCTAAAATCCCCTTTCAAATCTATACAACCAGTGCATGTTACAAAACTAGCTGCAGCTAATAGTGTTAAAAATTAGATTTTGAAATAGCAAGTTCTAGAGGTCACGTATGTGTCCTGAAGAGTAAAAATAACCTGCTACCAGGAGAATTATTATTTTGTTTGAAAGAAAAAGGGAGGGAGTTCCACCTCTTCTCAAACAGATGTGGAATTTCTAATCAAAAAAATTCTGCGGCAGTCGCACATTATAAAGCTAAACAGTACTTTGCGGAGCTCTGCAAACACTAACAACGACATATGTTTTGTGGTCAGGAAGGTCACTTTTATTCTTGTTGCTTCCAATTTAATGTCTGTTTCTGAAACACTCCATGCAGCTAGTCTATTTTCTATCTTATTGTTCATATCTTACCACACTTCTAATCAGTCTGCTGAATGCATTTTTAGAAAAGAAAGTTGTAAATCCAGAAAAAAACAGTTGCATATTTTTCTAGAAATCTGTATAACAGTCCCTAAAAAAAAATCTTTCTATGCATGGAAAATAACCTGAAAACCAGTCCTACAGAAATGAAGTTTAGGCTATTAATAACCATTGCCAATAATTAGCAATGTACATTTGGAGGGATGGAATAGAGAAATACTACAATATTCCATGCCATGTCAGTGAATTAAAACATGAGAACAAAAGCACTCTTATAATTTAATCTCATGCTCTGAAGATTTATGTGTGAGAAAGATTTGTCACAGGAAGCCCTACTTTTACATTTCCTACATGAAATCCCAAGAAACTACTCTGAAATCACGGAGATGCAATGAATGCAGGCAACAGTAAATAATTTCTGTCCACAATAGCTAGGGGCTGAAACCAAGCCAGCTAACAGGAGAAAGGTACTATTTTCTGTTTGCAAAATTTCTTCTCAATGAGACAGGCAGTTCTCAGCATCTCGGGAGACCCCAGCGCTGGGCACACGGCAAGCAGCCATGTGAGACTCTGGTTCACAGACAGTCACAGACTGCGCTTGGCTACAGGACAGCACAAGGAGACAGAAAACACTGCAGTTTTATATTCGAATACAGATAAAGCTGGAAGGTGAGGGCAACAGTAGCAGAAATTAACTTTGTGTCAGATACTCTATGAGCACCTTACAGTTGACCCTCACTTTTACCTATGAAACAGATAATATTATTATTCCCATTTACAGATGAGAAAATTGAGATGGAGAGAATTTCATTTCCTTGTCTGGAGAAAGTGACTTAACCATCACACTCTTCAGCCACCCGGTTAAATTTGTCCTCTCTCTAATTTTCTGCCCTTTGAAAGGTTCCATTTATGATTATGAATATACACGTTTTCTATATTTGTAGCAAATGTTTAGGACCCAATCAGTAGATGGAACCCTAGCAATGGTCATGCCAAGATAAATTCATTTTTCAAAACCTAACTGGAAATTTTGTTTGAAGATGGCAGTGGAAGGAACAAAAGTGTGTGCTGGGAAGGAGGAAGGGCTTGTAGGGACGGAAACATACGTCTTCTCTTCTCTGAACAATTGTTGAAAAAGAGTCAGCAGAGGGAAACTTGGTCTTTATGTTTCACGAGCACATAAATAATCACATCTTCTGCGTTCTGGCCAACAGACATCTCCAGCGCCCCTCCCAGCCTCTGTTCCCCTTTGTTGCCGTCAGTGGCGATCACCACCTTCCATTCCTCACACTTTATACCTTTATTTCCAATCAGTCACACATCCCCAAGGAAGGTGTAATATCAGTCAGGAAAAAAAAAACCACGACACAAATAAAACTGCAAGTAAATTGCTCCAGCCTCTCCATCCACCTGTCAGCCCCTCCTCTATAAATACTCTGTAGGAACTACTACCCTCACTGCTTTTCTATTACACTTAGTACAAAACAAACATTTTATTTATTTTTTTTTTATGGGGTTTTCCGGTAAAGACCGGAAAACCTGCTAGACAAATTCTAAAAGAGCTGTAACACTGAAAACAAACATTTTAAACATCAATCTTTTATTCAAATTCTTATTGCAATTACTAAACATAACTGAAAACCTGTACTCCTCAGGTAACAACTTCCTTTTCCAACCTTCTCTAGAGGAAGTCAATATATTTCCCTTTGCTCGGGGAGTTAAGAGGAATAGCACCTCTCACCCCCCACCAGCACTTCTACAGCACTGGGTACAACTGTTCCCCAACACCACCTGGAATTTATGCCAGTTTCTACTTCCAACGTCAGGTCCTCCTTGATACTCACCTGGAGAAAAATTTCTCCTTCCCATGTCTCATGTTGCTTAATTTTTACAGCAAGGCAACAAAGTTGAGGGGAGACAGGATATATTTATACAGCAAACTCGTACCATCTAAACCCCCGTTGCTGTTAGGGTGCGTGTTTTTTTTTTTGTTTTTTTTTTGTTTTTTTTGAGACAGAGTGTCACTTTGTTTCCCGGGCTAGAGTGAGTGCCATGGCGTCAGCCCAGCTCACAGCAACCTCAGACTCCTGGGCTTAAGCGATCCTACTGCCTCAGCCTCCTGAGTAGCTGGGACTACAGGCATGCGCCACCATGCCCAGCTAATTTTTTCTATATATATTTCAGTTAGCCAGATAATTTCTTTCTATTTTTAGTAGAGACGGGGGTCTCGCTCTTGCTCAGGCTGGTCTCGAACTCCTGACCTTGAGCGATCCACCCGCCTCGGCCTCCCAGAGTGCTAGGATTACAGGCGTGAGCCACCGCGCCCGGCCCTTAGGGTGCGTGTTTATGTGGGCTTGGGGAGTGGGAGATTAATACTGGCGCTAAGAAGCAGGTGAAAAGCAGAAATGCCTGAGAATGTGACCCAGACAATGACTACACAGTAAGGTCTCGGAAGTAAAATGAGGAAAAATTTTCCAGGTAAAATCAAGACTTAAGCAGTAGAAGCACATTTGGCACTGAGAACCGGGTCCAACAGCAAAGACACACTATTTTTCCACCAGAAACTGTAAAATGTGCGAAATATAAACTGCCAACTTTTCAGGCATTAATCATGGGTTTCTATTTCAAAAAAGCCATCGGCTCAGCAGACAATGAAACGTGCTCTTGGAATTAAGAACTTTCTCATCCTCCACTGACTCCTTTCCTTTCGGGGCAAGTGCAAGTTCGACAAAGATATGCATATCCTCAAGTAAAACTTGTGACCTGCTGAGGTTTTCTGCCTGATAGATAATCTTCAGATTTAGAATTAGCCACACATTTCTGTAATCCTGCATCAAGACTGCTTTGCACACAAATGAAAAAAAAAAAAAGTCTGCTGAATTTACTAACTGAATTCAATTACAAACACCTCTCAGGAAGGCAAGAGTCTTGATAACAAAAGACTAATTCTAACAAAGGTTTGGAAATCCAAATAAAGGAGAAGAACATCTGTGTGAAATCTAAGTAAAAATATGAGATATAAAACAAGTTTGAAAATTACTGAACTCAGGTGATGGAATCATGAGGGTTCATTATACTCGTCTCTCTACTTTTGTGTATGTTTGAAAATGTGCATAATTTAAAAGTTAAACAAATTGAAATATAAACAAATTTAGAAAAGCTCTCAGAATGCCATATGTCTTCAATGACAATGACATTGGCTAAAACACAGGTTTAGCACGTCTAATACCTGCACAGAACATGGAGGAGTAGAAATGAGAGGGACCAAAAGTAAAACGAAAAACAAGATCTTGTTTATTGAGGCCAGGTCAAGCCAGTCTTCTTCACAGCGTAAATTCAAAAGTTAGTTCACTAGGCTGAGGAAGTCAGGACAACGTGGAACTACCCGGACTGACAGTTTGTGCAAACAGTAACAGCCATTGCAGGGAGCACACTCCATGGTACTCATTTCTTCTCCTTGATTGATTAGGATTAAAATCTCTGCCCGGTGCTTTCCACTCACTTCCAATGTGCTCGACGTGATCTACACCATCAGACACTTGCAATTTTATGAGCTCAGTAGCTCATCCCTGAGATTTGCAGGATCCTATTTAGCTTAATTTAAGAGGAAGAGGAAGAAGACGAAGAGGAGGAGGAAGAGGAAAAGGAGGAAGAGGAAGAGGAGGAGGAGGAAGAAGAGGAAGAGAAGGAGGAGGAAGAGGAGGAGGAGGAGAATGAGAAGAGTGATCTCTTTTAGGGACAAACTTATAAGCAGAAAAATACAAATTACAAAATAGTAACCAAACTTTCAACACAGTACAGGAGCCGTAGGTTAATGATACTTTCCTTTGATTACCAACCTATATTTTAAGGCAGAAATAACATGTCTGAGTCCAATTATCCCCCCCAAAATCTCAACGATGTAACTGTTTTACTTTTATAATAACAAATATTAATATTATATGGGAGGAAGGTAGCATATTATTGAAAATTTGTCCACTTAATCATAGCAACAGAATTTTCCCCCTACACAACATAGAGAAAACTTCATTATAAGATACATGAGATTAAAATTATTTAAAAAGAAACAAGAGAGATGAGACACAGTAATTCACATCTCAAACAGAAAGTATTTTAAAATATTTTTCATGAATATTAATAACACCAGTAATTAGCACTTAAACATTTTCCAACAATAGACATAATTTTCACAGAATAGCCACAGACTTAACACTAGGAATGAGGTAATAGTCATCATAAGGTATATTTTTATCTTTCAGTGGGTGTTAATATTTACAGTGTTTCACATCAAAAGAATCTGTGTACACTGTATACATGATACTACTGTAAGTTATAATTTTCAGAAGCATATGAAATAAACATGAAAAATTTCTCAGATGCCCTGTATGTTTTGAAATCAATTTTAAATTACAGACAAACCAGAATGCAACACTAAGATACTATTAATCAGAAAATCATAAAAACCTACCTTAAAGAATAACAATACGTTTGAGAAAAACTAGAAGAATTCTATAGCAATCAAACTAATGACATTGAAATTTTCAGAACTAGGTAAATTTTAAAACATACCTTAAAATATTCATGGCATAAATATACCTTTAAATGTGTGATGTAAAATTGTACTTGTTATTAAACTGTGATCAATATTAAAACAAACCCAAACACACAGCATGAGAGAGCAAGGACAGCAGATCCTAAGCAGTGCGGGGAGTGTATCTGATACATCGTCCCTATCCCAGGGGAGATACCAAGAATCAATCACTGCTCTCTTCCCTGGTCTAAGACAAACCCTCAGAATCACTTTCAAGAAGAACACTTCAGGTAGCTATTACCAACAGACCACAGATGAAGTGCCAAATAAAACTTGTCATCTATCCCTAACCTAGGATTTTAGTGACCCAAAACGTTTAAACGGATTTTTAGATAATCGTTTTAAAATCAGAAATGGTTATGCTTTCACATTATTTAGAATTCACTTAATCAGAAATGGATTCCAATAAATTTTTCACTTCAAAGTCAGGCTCTGTACTGAAACAACTACCACAAAACTTGATAAACACAGTGACAAACCTAAGTCCATTAGTAAGAAATAATGGGATATGCTGTTTTTTTGGTTTTTTTTTTTTGGATATGCTGTTTTCTTTTGAGAAAAGAAAGCATATTCTTTCTTCCAAGAGTATGTTTTGAGAGTTGACAAAGAACATACTCAGGCCATAATGAGAATAATGATAAAACAGAAAAATTAATACCCTTTTCAATATACACGATACATGTTTCTCATTCTCCATTCATTAAAGTAGAGGAGTGATCTAAGGCATTAAGGATCTTGAATTTCCCATCAAGGTTCTAGACATTTTAGTAACCAACAAGAAAATAAGAAGTAAATGACTGATTTATGCAGTTAGAAAAGATACCGGATGTAACACTCACTTTTGCAAAGGCTTCAAAAATGTCAAAGGAAGGTGGCAGCTGAGAAGCGTCCTGTATTTCTTCTCTCATGAAATGTTGAAATGTCATCGCAAGTTGCCTGAGGCCTTCTTTTTTATCTTCCGTCAGTTTGTTAATATCTTTTTTAAAGAGAAAATAACACAATCACGAAGTGAACTTTTAATGGATAATTTTCAAGTGTCCAATGTCGGCTGTTAAACCAGATATTTCCTGCCTTACATCCTATTCTGACAGCAAATACATATCTTTCTATCTTCTGACAACTACCATTCACGATACATGTGTTATCAAGTAAATTCTGCCAAACTTTATCTGCAATGGAAGATCAAACGCCTATTAAAAAAAATAAATGTGCATACAGATGAAAAAGCATTAAAACCAAAATCAGTAAGGTAGTATGTTACCAGATTTTCTATATCATCCTGTGCACACATACACATCATTATAAATTCTTATTAAGTCAGTGAGTTTAAGCAGACTTTTCCATCAGATAATTTACAACCAGGTCATGACTGATAAACAGAATCATCTCAAAGGCAAGAAGACAAAAAAGGAGAACTAAAGTGTTCAGATAAAGTTCAAATAGGCGAAATTTGTCATACAGAAAGTACATCACGAAGCCAACATGGACCAACCAAAGAAATCTCAACTTTAAATCTGAATGAACAAAATATGGTGCCGTTTCAACCCAAACAGCAGAAGATGGTTCTAAAGCTAATATAACCCCCTTAAAAATCAGTTTAAATCATCTCACAAATAGGGCATTAAAGCTAAGATTGCACAATTCAATTAACAACATTTGCGAGCATTTCACCTAAGGCAGTGTGTACGACACTGCTACTGAACAGGGCTCATGTTAGTGGTAAAACTCACGGCAAGAGATGCTAATTACCTAACAGTAACGTAACAAGAAAAAATGACTCATCTGTTCTCCATTAAAACTTGAAAAGATACATCAAGTTGCACCATGGCATAACTCTGTTGCTCACATCAGGTCTACATATTTTCTTTAAATTACTTGTTTAACAGAATAATTAACCTGATGATTTCTTAATAATAATTTATTAACACTGACATTTAGGATTCCATAATCATAAATCTGTACTAGACCATTTTCTTATTTGCCTCCGTCCAAAAGTGTTAAATCATGTACAAATTTACTCTATGAGCCCTGCCTAGTTTTAGGTGCAAGTTGTTTACAACCTCAGTGGAAACACTAATTGAATCTCCTCTTTGAAAGAACCCTAAATAAGCTTTGTTATGAACTAAGAAATAAAATAAACTGTTTTATAAAATATTATATTATTTCCTAATTTCTTAGTATCAGTAACAGGAAAGTAGGAACAGCTGTCAAATATTGGAATGGAGTGGAACAGAATTTGAAATCAGGCCGGGCACGGTAGCTCATGCCTGTAATCCTGGCACTCTGGGAGGCTGGGGCGGGTAGATTGTTTGGGCTCAGGAATTCAAGACCAGCCTGAGCAAGAGCGAGACCCTGTCTCTACTAAAAATAAAAAGAAATTAGCTGAACAACTAAAAATATAAAGAAAATATTAGCCAGTCATGGTGGTGCAAGCCTGTAGTCCCAGCTACTCGGGAGGCTGAGGCAGGAGGATGGCTTGAGCCCAAGAGTTTGAGGTTGCTGTGAGCGAGGCTGATGCCACGGCACTCTAGCCCGGGCAACAGAGTGAGACTCTGTCTCAAAAAAAGAAAAGAATTTGAGATCAGATTGACTTGAGTTGCAGCCCTAGTTTTGACACTTACTGAAAGAATACAGTCACTATCTCAGGTTTGAATAAAAAACTGCCGGACACCTCTCATAAACATATGAGGGTGAAGCAGAAGCTGAGAAAGCCTCCAATCTGCAATGCTACTTCTATTTGCTTTCATCTTAGCAAAGAAAGTGTTACTAGGCCAGGCACAGGGGCTCATGCCTATAGTCCCAGCACTTCGGGAGGCTGAAGTGGGAGGATCACTTGAGGCCAGGAGTTTGAGACCAGCCTGGACAACATAGGGAGACCCTGCCTCTACAAAACACAGAAAAATTAGCTGGATATTGTGGTGAGTGCATGCAGTCTCTGATACTCAGGAAGCTGAGGCCGGAGGATCACCTGAGCCCAGGAGTTTCAGGTTGCTGTGGGCTATGATCGTACCATGCACTACAGCCCGGGCAACAGAGCAAGACTCTGTCTCTTAAAACAAATTTCTTAAAACAAACAAAAAAACTTCCAGGTTGCTGAACACATGGAGGTGCTGGAAGGTGGTGTGTTCAGAAACGTCATGGAAGCTCCCCCCTTCATACCTTGCCCTGCCTATCTCCTCATCTGGCCGTTCATCTGTATCCTGCAAAATATCTAAGGCGTCTTACATCTATTATACAACATGGGGACTATAGTTAATAACAATGTATTGTATACTTGAAAATTGCCAAAAGAGTGTATTTTAAGTGTTCTTACCACAAATAAATGATAAAAAAAATAAGTTAAAAAATAATAAAGTATCTTACAAGTCCAAAAATTAGAAAAAAAAGGATCTGTGCCAATATGAGAGCAAAATAAAGCTTATATTTGCTTAACAGTCAGATCTGGACAGCCTTTTAGTCATCCCAAGAACCTGGGCTACATGGAAGTTCAGGAGAATTGTAACACTCAACAAGTCGTCTGCACTTTCCTTAATATCTAAAGGACCACCACAAACCCTAAAAACTCCCTAGAAACCCCCTGCCTTCCCCCATTTACTGCATCACTCTTCTGATATCAAAAAGAAACCAGGAGAGGAAGCCAAGTGAGGAAAGAAAGGAAAGAGAGAGGGAGAAACAGAAGAAAAATTATTTTGTCAATTGGACTAATGGTTATACTACCCTGCCTAAACTGGACATCTTTTATGGGGTTTTACAAACCCATATATGGCCAAAGCTACCCTGAAATAAGTGAAATAAACTAGTATGTCAGTTGCATATATATTTAAAAAAAAAAGTTTTGTTAGGTTTGTCTCACATAATTTAAAAAAATAGAAAAACAAAGTTAGAAATAAATCAGTTCACCAGCTCAGCAAACAAATGATAGGAATTTTTTAAAATGGGGATAGACAATCACTTACTTGACTCCAGGTCATAAAATGAGTAAAGCTTCTCCGATTCTGAGGGTGTTTCTTCCATCTGTAAAGGAAAGAGGGAAAACACCAATAACAATTCCAAATGCTTCAATATATAAACGAGTATGTTAGGGTATCTTCAGATATTTAAATGCAAGTCTATCAAAAAGACCATTTCCTATATATTCTTTCTCTTCATCACTCTTACTAGGGTTGAATTACTTAACAAATAACAACCTTAAAATAAAAATCTAACTTGCACCTTACTTCACCAGCTTAATTTCCAAATGCAAAATCCTTTTTACACGAAGTTTCCATACTTTTACATTGTTAAAGTCCTCTATAAAATTTTGTACTGGCCAAAGAAGTCAAGGAACAATAGGAAAGAACAGATCTGGAGCCTGCAATAGTTTGAGAGAGACACTCATACGAAAGCCTGGCAAATAACTCTGGCAACCTTCACCAGAGCAGTATTTCACAGACTCTACTAACTGTTTTGGCACTGCATGAAAAAGGGCTGAAGAAATCATTTCAATGAATTCTGGCTGTAAAAAAAAAAAAAAGATAAGCAATCTTCCATTTAATATTAATTATTATCTAATTAGTATCTACTTGAAAAGGCAACTAAAAAAAATGACACACTTGTCCTGTGCACTGATTCACAGTAGAAAAGTTATAAAGACAATTTAGCAGACATTACTAACATCTTAAACCCCCAACGTAGGACCTCCTGTCTCTATTCCCAGAAGGAGATCACAGGGCCTTCAAGAAAAAGCTGTGCATTTCTTCACTGCCAATGATTCCATGATTAACAGGAAAGTAACCAGTTTTCTGTCTTAAGATACTCTCTGGAATAATCCACCTTCTAGACACATGGGTATAATTTCGGCCTTCAGTATGAATAATACACGCATATCTCATTTTACTGTGCTTTAGTGTATTGTGCTTCACAGATATTGCAATTTTTACAAATTGAAAGTTTGTAGCAACCCTATATTAATCAACTCTATCAATACCCTTTTTCCAAAAGCATGTGTTCACTTTGTGTCTCTGTATCACATTTTGGTAATTCTAACAATATTTAAAACTTTCCTACGATTATTGTATCTATTACGTTGATCTGTGATCAGTGATCTTTGATGTTACAATTTTAATTGTGTTAGGGTGCCACAAACCACAACCCATGTAAGACAGCACACTTAATCAATAAATATTGTGTGTGTACTGACTGCTTGACTGACCAGCTGTTCCCAGACTCTCCCCCTGTCCTCGGGCCTCCCTATCCCTTGAGATGTAACAATATTGAAATTAACCCAACTAATAACTCTGCAATGGCCTGTAAGTGTTCAAGTGAAAGGAAGAGTTGTGAGTCTGTCCCTTTACACCAAAAACTAGAAATGATTAAGCTTAGTGAGGAAGGCATGCCAAAAGCTGAGACAGGCTGAAAGCCAGGCCTCTTACACCAAACAGTTAGCCAAGCTGTGAATGCAAAGAAGAAGTTCTTGAAGGAAATTAAAAGCTTTACTCCAGTGAACACCTAAATGATAAGAAAGTAAAATAGCTTTATTGCTGACACGGAGAAAGTTTTAGTGTTCTAGAAGATCTAACCAGCTACAACATTCCCTTAAGCCAAATCCTAACCCTGAGCAAGGCTCTAACTCTTTAATTCTGTGAAGGCTAGGAGAGCGAAGGAGCTGCAGGAGAAAAGTCGGAAGCTAGCAGAGGCTGGCTGATGAAGCTTAAGGAAAGAAGCCACCTCCATAACATAAAAGTGCAAGGTGAAGCAGCGGGAGATGATGGAGAAGCTGCGGCAAGTTATCCAGAAAAATCTAGCTAAGATAATTGATGAAGGTGGCTACACTAGACAACAAATTTCAATGTAGATGACTTACAATACAGCCTTATAGTGGAAGAAGATGCCATCTAGGACTTTCATAGCTAAAGAAGAAAAGTCAATGTCTGGCTTTAAAGCTTCAAAATAGGCTGACTCTCCTGTTAGGGCCCAATGCAGACGGTGACTTTAAGTTGAAGTCAAGGCTCATTCATCATTCCTCAAATCCTAGGGCCCTTAAGAATTATGCTAAACCTATTCTGCCTATGCTCTACAAATGAACAACAAAGCGCAGATGACAGCACATCTGTTTACAGCATGGTTTACTGAATATTTTAAGCCCATTATTGAGACCTACTGCTCAGAAAAGAGATTCCTTTCAAAACACTACTGCTCATTGACAACGCACCTGGTCACCCAAGAACTCTGATGGAGATGTACAAGGAGATGAATGCTGTTTTCATGCTTGCTAACAGCATCCATTCTGCAGCCTATGGCTCAAGGAGTAATTTCGACTTTTGAGTCTTATTATTTAAAAAACACATTTTGTAAGGCTACCACTGCCATAGACAGTGATTCCTCTTATGGATCTGGGCAAAGTCAACTGAAAGTCTTCTGAAAGGATTCACCATTCTAGATGCCATTAAGAACATTCATGATTCATAGAAGGAGGTCAAAATATCAACAATAACAGGAGTGTGGAGGAAGATGATTCCAATCCTCATAGACAACTTTGAGGGCTCAAGACTTAGGTAGAGGAAGTAACTGCAGCTGTGGTGCAAACAGCAAAAGAACTAAAATTAGAAGCACAGCCTCATGATGTGGCTGAACTGCTGCAATCTCATGAATGGATGAGGAGTTCTTCTAATGGATGAGCAAAGAGGGCGGTTTTTTGAGAAGGAATCTATTCCAGGTTGAAATGACAAAAAAGCATTTAGAATATTACAGGAACTGGGTTGATAAAACATTGGCAGGGTCTGAGAGGACAGACTCCAATTTTGAAAGAAGCTGTACTATGCATAAAATGCTATCAAACAGCATCGCATGCTACACAAAAACCTTTCATGAAAGGAAGATTCAATAGATGCAGCAAACTTTATTGTTGTCTTATGTTAAAAGAAACTGCTACAGCCACCCCAGCCCTCAGCAACCAGCGCCCTGATCATTCAGCAGCCACCAGCACTGGGGCAAGACCTTCCACCAGCAAAAAGATTATGACGCACTGAAGGCTCAGATGACTGTTAGCATTATTTAGCAATAAAGTATTTTTAAATTAAGCCATGTACATTGCTTTTTTAGTCATAATACTATTGCACACTTGCAACACAGTATAGTGTAAACACAAGTTTTATATGCAGTGGGAAACCACAAACTTCTTAAGACTCACTTTATTGCAGTGGACTGGAACCAAACCCACCATATCTCCAAGATATGTCTGTCAATGCAACTTCAAGTGTTTGTTAAATTAAAATCCAACCATATTTTATGAGTTTTATACTTACAAGTTTGAAGACAACTCTGCCAAGAAGTCGGACAGAGTCTGGAGGATATCTGGGTTTGCAGCTTTTAAGGGATTTGCATTCCCGCTTGTGGTGTTGCCAAGCTTTTTTCTGTTGAGACAAGAGCGGGGAGGACATACGAGACATAAAATTTAACTTTCATTTACACTGGTTTTGAACACTGAGAGTCATCAACATTAATTTCAACAGTCTAAATATAACTGCAAAATAGAAAATGGAAGCAATATTCTAAATCTGTAAATGATCCAGGATTCAGTCTTTGCCAAGCATGCAATTACCAGGCATGGACATCGGCACTTCCAGCCTCACCTCTGTCCTTTAATTTGCCCCCTGGTTATTACCTGGCTGGTGGAGTCCAAAGAAAGACCATTACGGCTTACTTACTAATGTATAAGATAGACTTTTAACTGATTAAACAGGTTTCAATTATAGACAGTCATTCTGAATATAAAAAGAAAATATCACTCCCAATTAGAAAATGAAACACAGGGTTCAGGAAAATCAAAATAGGGATCACAGTCTTTTGAATTTCTGCACTGCTACCAGTACAGAAATATCAGGACTGCTGTCATACCCAAAAATATAAAACCTTTTTGTTTTTAAAGAAAACATAGAAAGGGTGATTAGCTAAAATCATCAAACGTCCAGTTTGCCCAGCACTGTCTGGAGTATACCCACGTCCTGGCTTTAATATTAACAGTGTCCCTTTTCACTCTGAAAAGTGTCTGGTCTGAATGATAAATTATATGGTCACTTAACCCATGACCCTAGCCATGTGTTGGTGCGGCTAAAGAGACCAATGAGTCAGTCGCCATCTAGAGATGAATGAACGAAGGGGAAGGACCCTATCTCTGAGCCTACGATCAGAAATGCCATGGCTTCTTTGACATGGAATCATTTCCAAATGGAAATGAAATCCAGAGCCCTGGCGAGTGGGAGACAGCTAGACCAAACGTCTCATATGTTCTAGTCTAAAGAGTTGGAATTTCCATCACTGAAATGCCTGATGCCCCTACTCATTCTTATTTCAAAAATTATAAATCTGCTACCCAACTTCTGGGCCTATAAAACCCTCTAGGACGATCTCTCCCATTTCCACTTGCGGCACAGATGCACAGCTCAACCAAAAATTTCAAGAGTCTTAGCTACTTCAAAACTGTAACTCAGATTCAAGTTCAAGTCAGCGTTTTACATGGAAAGACTGCCCGTGTCAAGTTGCTGGGTGACAGCTTGGTCTGTCTGCTGTTTCCGAGTAACTCAAACTGTGGAGACATTGTTTCCAACAGATGCTTCACTCTTCCCATCAAATCTTCTCACAGTTGCCTCACTTCCACTATGGCAACCTTCTTAAAGTGCTCTATGTAACTTCTTATAAAAATCATTTGTACTTCACTCACTTCTAAACAAGACTGAGCTGTTTCAAAGCAAAGATGTGTACGAAATAAGGTTGCAAAAGTAGAAACAGAAAGTGCTATAATTATGGGGAGTAAAAAAGGAAAGTCCTCTAGCATTTACTTAGCATTCTACACTGTGCTAGACACAAGGCTAAGCAATTAACAAAGGACATTTCATTTGATTTTCACAATAATCCAAATGGTAGGTATTTGTCCTTACATTAAACATGAAAAAAAAATCGGGCTTAAGAGCTGGGATTTAACTATTACACTGCCTAAACATAAAAAGGGAGAGTAAAAATCCTTAGTATGATGAACATGAAAGCTAAATAATTACCGTGTTTGTGAATTACATTTCTTTGAGTTCCTTTACAGGCAAAGCAAAAAAACAAAGTATAACGGCTAATATAATTCTCACCTGACAGAAAAGAAAAACTCATAGCCTTACCAAATATTAAACCACAGGAGGACTTTATCCAATAATACTAATCAATATACTGGACCAGGGGTGGGGAACCTACGGCCTTAAGGCCACATGTGGCCTTCTAGGTCTTTAAGTGCAGCCTTTGAATCCAAATTTTACAGAACACATCCTTTATTTTTATTAACACATTTTTGTTCAACTTTTGTTTTTATTTTCTTTTTAAAATGAATGTATTTAAAATACCAAAGAATAAAATAAGTTTCAATAAAATAATCCTCCCAGATTGACCAGCATCATTAGAACATTGGTACGCCAAAAATTGACGGCAGCCATGCTCATGATTTAGTTCTAACTTCCCCCTGCCTGACTAGTACCACTACTGCACCATCCACAATCGCAAAGATGTGGAAACAACCCAAGTGCCCATTAGTCCATGAGTGGATTACTAAAATGGGGTATATGTATACCATGGAGTTCTACTCAGCCACAAAAACCAATGGTGATACAGCACCTCTTGTATCATCCTGGATAGAGCTGGAACTCATTCTACTAAGTGAAGTATTACAAGAAAGGAAAAACAAGCACCACATGTATTCACCATCAAATTGGTGCGAACTGATCAACGCTCCAGTGCACATATAGTAACATTCATCAGGTGTCAGTCAGGCAGATGGGAGGCGGAGGAGGGGTGGGTACCTACACACCTAATGGGTGCGGTGTGCACCGTCTGGGGACGGACACACTTGAAGCTCTGACTCGGGTCGGGCAAAGGCAATATACGCAACCTAAACATTTGTACCCCCATAATATGCTGAATTAAAAAATTTTTTTAAAGACAACAATAAAAAAAAAAGATGGCTGATTTCTACCTCTTTTTGCTGGAGCTGATTTTGGTAACTTATAGGATTGCCGCTTTACTTGAAGCTCTGATGATTGTTGCTTCTCTTCTAGATCAGCACAAATTCTCTTAAATTTTTCTTTCGCTGATCTCAAGACTGCATGAATGGCTTCAACTTCCTTTCTCCTAGCACTGGGTAATTTCGCTTCCACTTCCTCCGTGCCCTCCATCAGCGCATCCTTTATAAAGTCTGAAATGTGGCCAGCGAGGGAAGCCGGGCTGCCCCCCACTTGCCCCCCACTGGACCCAGAGACCGGCCCAGGCCGGAGCAGAGGCCCCAAAGCCCGGGCAAAATCGCTGCGGGTTTGCAGAACCACCAGGTCTGCTCGGAGAAAAGCGTCCAGCGCCGGCGACGATCCTGCCAAATGTTCTCTCACCCTGTGTCCCTGAGACTATTCCCAAACACTCAGGATGTGACAACACAAAGTGCGTTTCCTAGGCAACGCCAGCTACGGGGAGGGGCGTGGGGTGGGGGGTGGGGGGCTCCCACCAGCAGCCGGGCTCCGCCTAGGAACGCGCGGGTCTGCAGGGACTTCGCCAGGGGCCCCCTCTAGTGACACGGTCACCCACACAGGGCCTTCGGCTCGTTCCCACACTTCCCACCTCCAGGCTGGGCCACTTCTTTCTCTGCTTTAGTGACTGTCCCCAGTTCCCTGCCAACGCGACACCAGCCGCATGACACCCACCCTAAAAGCGGTGGCGGATCCTCAGCGTCTTTTGCAGAGATGGGGTCTTGCTATTGCCACGTTGGTCTTGAACTCCTGGGCTCAAGCCATCCTCCCGCCTCGGCCTCCCAAAGTGCTAGGATTACATAGACGCCCCAGCTACCGCGCCCAGCCTATTTTTTTGTTTTTTTTTTTTTTAAGAAACAAGGTCTCTCTCTGTCACCCAGGCTGGAGTGCAGTGGCACAATCATAGCAGCCTCAACTTCTGGCTCAAGTGATTCTCCGGTTTCAGCCTCCTTGTGTTCATCTGGGCAGCACGTACACTAAAATCGTCTCAGCCTCCTGAGCAGCTGGGACTACAGGCACACGCAACACACAGAGAAGTCAGATTTTTAGGGCTGACGATATGTATTAATATAAGCCTGTTTTAGGTGTTCATAGATACTAAAATAGTTCCAGTAATATGTCATGTTCTGAAAAGCTCAAAATACTTGAAAGGTGTATGCTATGGGCTGAATGTCTGTCCCCTCCAAAACTCACGTTGAAATTTCATTATTGGATCAGCATGCAGAGGTGAGACCTGTAAGAGATAATTAGGCCATGATGGCTCTGCCCTTGTGGGCGGGATTCATGCTGTTAGAAAAGGGTGAGTTCGAGCCCCTCTTGCTCTCTCTTTGACTTTCTGCCATGTAATGTCATGGCAAGAAGGCCACTGACAGATGCTGGCATCTTGATATTGGATTTCCCAGACTCCAGAACTGTGAGCCAATAAATTTCTGTTCTTCATAGATTACCAGTCTGACCAAAACAGACTCAGACAAACGCTTACCTATAGAGGAGCAAAGATAAGAATTATATCCAACTTCTCAGAAACTATGTAAGAAAGAGAATACAGTAAAATAAAACACTGAGGGAAAAAAACCCACCAATCTAGAATCCTGTACCCTATGAAATTACCCTTCAAAAGCAAAGGGGAAATAAAGACTTTCCCAGACAAACAAAACTGAAGGAATTTATGGCCAGTAGTCCTGCTTGCAACAAATGTTACAAGAAATTCTGTAGCAGCCAGGCACGGCAGTTCATGTCTGTAATCCCAGCATTTTGGGAGGCCGAGACAGGAGGATCACTTGAGGCCAGGAGATGGAGACCAGCTCAGGCAACATAGCAAGACCCCATCTCAAAAAAAAAAAAATTTCGGCCGGGCGCAATGGCTCACGCCTGTAATCCTAGCACTCTGGGAGGCCGAGGTGGGCGGACCGTTTGAGCTCAGGAGTTCGAGACCAGCCTGAGCAAGAGCGAGACCCCACCTCTACTAAAAATAGAAAGAAATTATATGGACAGCTAAAAATATATATAGAAAAAATTAGCCGGGCATGGTGGCGCATGCCTGTAGTCCCAGCTACTCGGGAGGCTGAGACAGGAGGATCCCTTGAGCTCAGGAGTTTGAGGTTGCTGTGAGCTAGGCTAACGCCACGGCACTCACTCTAGCCTGGGCAACAGAGTGAGACTCTGTCTCAAAAAAAAAAAAAAAAAAAAAAATTTCAAATTAGCTCCTACTGAGGACGCTGAAGCAGAAGGATTACTTAAGCCCAGGAGATTCAGCCTGGGTGACAGAACAAGGTCCTGTGTCTCAGGAAAAAAAAAAAAATTAACAAATAAAAAGAAATTCTGGCCGGGCGCGGTGGCTCACGCCTGTAATCCTAGCACTCTGGGAGGCCGAGGTGGGCGGATCGCTCAAGGTCAGGAGTTCGAGACCAGCCTGAGCAAGAGTGAGACCCCGTCTCTACTAAAAATAGAAAGAAATTAGATGGCCAACTAAAATATATAGAGAAAAAAATTAGCCGGGCATGGTGGCGCATGCCTGTAGTCCCAGCTACTCGGGAGGCTGAGGCAGTAGGATTGCTTAAGCCCAGGAGTTTGAGGTTGCTGTGAGCTAGGATGACGCCATGGCACTCACTCTAGCCTGGGCAACAGAGTGAGACTCTGTCTCAAAAAAAAAAAAAAAAAAAGAAATTCTGTACAGAGAAGAAAAATGATAAAGTTAGAAACTTCAATCTACATAAAGAAAGAACATCACAGAAGGAATAGTGAAAGTAAAATAAAACTTTCATTTTTCTTATTCCTAACTGATCTAACAGGTAACAGTTTGTTCAATAGAATAACAGCAACAATGTATTCAATTCATGATGATTAACTGGATGTGCAGCCAAGAAAGGATGGGAACCAGAGATGACACTGTGGCAACTCAGACTGCTGGGTGACTGGTGACACTGTTCACAAAGGTGGGAAAACATGTGGAAGCAGGTTTAGGGAAAGATAACGCACTTAGGTTTAGCTATTTGGCACTGGAGACACCTGTGCAACAGCCAAGTGTGGCGGTCAGGAGACAAGAAGTTGGAGGGGGAGTCCTGAGAATGACTAACATACAGATGCCACTTGCAGTCATGGGCACAGACGAGATCACTCAGCAGGCGAATGTAACGTGAGAAAAGAAAAGCTCAGGGCCCCAGATATTTGTGGAGGTCCAAACCTAAATGTGATCACATCGTTTTAAACTTCATATAGTATTCCCTTCGTGTTTACAATTAGACACAAAGCTGACTTCTATACAGTACACTTTAGTGCATATTCTATTAGTCCGTGGCCTGGCACAAAGCTATTTATGAAACAAACAAAGCTTGGCTTCCTTCCTTATCACTGCTTTGGGTATGGTATTCTAGAAACCAACTTACTAAATCACTCTGTTAAGTGCTTACTAATGTGGGATTAATTTTCTACCCATCAAAAATGAATCAAAGCATTCTATAATAAAGCATAAAATGTAAACCCAAAAACATGATTCACACTTGTAAAGAGGTCTATAATTATCAATAGAAAATAGAGCATCTCTGCTAATAAAGTACTTTTTAGAAGTTTATAAACTGCAATTTGATGTAGTACCCCGTCGCTTACTTTGCTCAGCAATTAATTCAACTAGATATGTACATATTAGGAATCCAATTAAATCCAGAAAAGGTGAAATAATACTTGGTGAATCTGCTTGAAATTGATTTACTTGCTATCAACATTGCTGCCATTTTTTATTTTGAAAATGCTTTTTTATAGAAAAAATTTAATGTGCTCTTCCTCTTCGATCTCACAATCTGTGATGTTCTGATTATACCAATATACAAAATTAGTTCCCCCCTATTAAATTATATGACAGACACTGCATAATAAGATATAGACAGAAATACAAAGCCATTAATGACAAAATAGTTTGTCAATATCAGACACAGTACTGTACCCAGCAGTAAATAAATATATATGTAGATATGTACACTATATATGAAGCATACACTAACTGTTTGTTGTGTATCCTCTACCCACAAAAGAGACACACAGGGATTACCTCTGAAAAACAGAAATAGGAGTGGGGAGGGAGACCAGAGAAAGACTTTTACTTTTTACTCTGTAAGACTCTATCTGGTGTTAATTTTTATATTGAAAATATCCTTAGATTGCTATGTTTAAAAATGAAATGTGGGCCGGGCGCGGTGGCTCACACCTGTAATCCCAGCACTCTGGGAGGCCGAGGCGGGTGGATCGCTCAACGTCAGGAGTTCGAGACCAGCCGGAGCAAGAGCGAGACCCCGTCTCTACTAAAAATAGAAAGAAATTATCTGGCCAACTAAAATATATATGGAACAAAATGAGCTGGGCATGGTGGCGCATGCCTGTAGTCCCAGCTACTCAGGAGGCTGAGGCAGGAGGATCACTTGAGCCCAGGAGTTTGAGGTTGCTGTGAGCTAGGCTGACACCACGGCACTCACTCTAGCCCGGGCAACAGAGCGAGACTCTGTCTAAAAAAAGAAAAAAAAATGAACTGTGAATACCAATGGCACTGATACCATCCTGTGGGCACAAGGGACCTATTACACCCTGCAATACCCCAGTAGCCTCTCTCAGACAACTCGTTGATACCAGGGCCCCTCACATCAAATGCTAAGCCCGTGAACCAAAGTTATGTCCCCCTTGGGTATATATATTGTAGATCTTATGCTACAAATTCACATTATCTATATCAATTTCCATTCCAAGTGCTTTTGTCTCCTGTTCATTATTGTTCATAGTTTAGTTTGTCAGTTTAATTTTGTACAGCTGTGTAGGTGTCCACACTAATTACAATGTTTACCGCCGTATCTTAAGGTTGAGATAAAAAGAGCAATTTAAATGCATATGTTCTGGCCACTCTTTGACTCCCACCTATATACACATACAAACCCACTCCCTCCACACACACACAAACACATACTCTAGCTGGTGTTACATATATCTTTCATCTTACTAGCTGTTTTCCCATTACCTTTACACAATATATCTGACAATGACGTTATTATTGATGCCACGGTAAACAGCTAATACATGTAGTAAAAGTACATGCACTATACCCACCCACCAAATCTCCTCCACTCATTCTAATCAGATAATGATTTTTTTTTTCCTCGCATGTACTGCAAAAAAGAAGCGGCAGCATTGGAGAAAAATATTCATAAAAACAGGGGAAAATAAAAGTAAATGTCTAGGTTATTGAGATTAGAAAGGAAGTTCACCTAGAAGATTTGTGTCAAATCACATAGTAATTTGTCAGTTCTATAAGTATTCTGTTTAATATGAAGTTCCTGGAAACAGGTAGCTCAGTTTCACATGAATAAAACAGCGAAAATGTCACCATAAAACAGCCTTTCTGGAGTTTATACTGTAGAAAAATCATGGGTTTGTTTCATTTTTTGCTTTTTGTTATTGCTGTTGCCAATGATCTTACATAAATCTGGGATCTTTCTGTCAGAATTTTTTATTGACAAAATGAGGTGAAAATAATTCAATTATTTTTAACATTCCCTGTCCTATTTTAATTGGAAAGTATTATTCTTAACCTATTTTTAAAATTTATGCTTCGTGTTACTTGGGGATAAAGTACATCCTCATCAAAACTAAAATAAAAGCCAAGAAATGAAAGAAGAATACAATAGATAATGGAAAACTAGACCTGCTCAGAAGGTTAGAGCAAGAACAAAATTTAGGTTTAAAAGGGAAGTTAAATGTCTGACTACCGGATCTATTTCTCAAACTCCAGAGCCTACTGGCCATAGAATATTTGGCACGTTGCTTGCCTGTCCATTCTCAGTATCCTCATTAGTAAAATGAACATAGTAATGGTGACCTAATTCTCATGAGCATCTTGTAAAATCACATGGAATAAAATAGTGCCTGGCACATAGTAGACGTCTAAGAAACATTAGCTCTTATTAGTACAGATTCAGAAACTGAGGCCCAGAGAGTTTGTGTTTTCCCTGAGATAATTTAACTAGCAAATGGCACAATAAGCATTAGGACCTGGGACTCCTGATACTTTTGTACATTTCTTTTCCATTAATATCACTTTATTTGTAGTCTGAAGAAATTGCTTTCAAAGGAGAAAGTGAGATAACAGAAAATCCCTCAGATAAGCAGGGTCTAGGTTTAAAAGGAGGGAAGAAGGAACTCTGGATGTGTGTGCGCACACACTCTCTCAAGAAACAAAAAAGATGAGTGGAGGGTAGTGGGCAAGTGACACAGACACAAAAACCTCCAATTAGATTTTTTAATATGATGTCATTCATTAGAGCATAATTACATTTCTTATTAAATGATTAATCATAAGGTTAGAAGAAAAGGTCATGTTGAATGTTAATTATACATCCTTTAAGGAATTTCAAAGATGTTAACAAGGGTACTTGTAAATTAACTCAAACTCCTGGCAGGCAATTTGGTATTATCTTTAAAAATTCAAAAGGCACATATCCTTTCACTAATCAATATGACTAGAAAGAATTTATCCTACAATTAATTTACAGCAGTGTGCAAAAATGTGCAAAAAAGGATCCTGGGTGCATTATTGGCAATACTGGAATACATTTAAGCATTCATTAATGGGGAAATTATGATTATGGGGCATTCATAGAATGAAACATATGGGATGATACAAAATGTTCTTCCAAACAGATTATTAAGTTGAAGAAAAAAATCAAGGTATATAAAAATTTGTGCCAGATTAACCTATATCTGTTTTTTTTTTCTTTACCCTAGGATATAAATATAGAAATATGTTTACACATGCAAATGCTAAAAAGACACATGAGAAACTTAACAGTGGTTATCTCTGAGGAATGAAATTGAGGTCAAGAAAAACATGGAGAAAAATAGACATTTACTTTCACTAAGTAGACACATACACACATACACATAATTGTCACTCATATACATGTATTAATTTTAAAGTTGAAGGAAAAATAACAAGCAAAAATTAGTCAAAGATTGTTAGGAAATAGAAATAGGCCAATAGGTATGATGAAGAAAATTCAAATTTAAGAATAAACAATGTGAAGGTTTCACTTACATATAGCTGAACATTCTTACCTGACACTTAGCACTACAGTATTTGGCGACTCGGCATTGAGAACATCGCATCAGCTTTTCCTTCCTGTTTAAAAAACGACAATAATTCCACGTTAGGGATTGAGTGAGAAACATACTATATGATAAAGAAAGAAAACATAAATCAACATTGACGCCATTATGTTCTGCCCACCCCATGTGTACGATCCCCTAAGATTTACATTTTCACATTGAGGAACATCTTCTTTCACCTTCAATGTGAGACATTTACATAAGAACAACTGTTCTCTTTTAAAATTGTGGTAGAATATACATAACATAAAATTTACCATTTTAACCATTGTAAGTATACAGTTCAGTAGCATTTTGACCTTGTTGTGCAGCTATCACCCCCGCTAATATTCTTTTTGACATAAATTTAAATAAAACACAAAGAGACTTCCATTTAGATAAAAAACTTCACTTCATAGAGATACTGATCTCTCCATATGAAATTCAAAAGCCAGTCCATAAACTAGTTGAAAATAGTCTGTACCCTTCAAATATAAAAATTTCATCTTAAATTACCGTACAGTTTAATTATGAATATACTCTTTCTGAGATATGATTTTAAAATTCCACTAAATTCAATTAGTATTAATACAATACTTTAGACATGCTGAATTGAGATGCTTCAAAGTTATCTTCCCCAAATCACCTGAGTAACAAAAAAAAAATGCAGAAATTTTTAAAAACTTGAAAAATAATAAATCTGATGGTAAAATTAATAGTCAAAAAGAGCAGCTAGGACTGTGGATAGTTTCAAGGTGGCCAAGGGCACTGAAACACAAATTATAATACTAACATCAATGACAAAACAGAACTCTTCCTAAGCACTTCTGATGTGCCAGGCACTATACGAAGTACCTTTATATCTATTATCTCACACAAAACTTGAAGAAGTTCTATAAGGTCAACAGTCCTATTGTGCACACTTTAGAGGTACTTCAATACATTTGTTTCAAGAGATTAAAAAGTAGGTGGAGGAGTATAAGCTGACTAAGGAATCATACCACAAAGTATATGTCGCAGGTAGTGCTGAAAAGGTAAGGACAGAATTATATACAGAATCAAAACCTGAATGCATCGGGTACCTCGCTCAGAAAGAACAGCAGTAAGGTATGGGGCGTAACTCATGAGGAGAGGTTAAAAGACTAAATAAAGGACAATCAAAACCCCCAAGTACAGAATTCTAGCTGCCAGATATCAAAACCCAAGCCAACAAACCAAATCCAAGCAATGTGGCCCTAACGTTCTTGTTTTTAACCACCACATTATACTACTGCTCTTAAATAACAAGAGATAAAAATCAAATCTATCCCAAACAGCATACAAAGGTGGGATCAGAAGGATATGTCAGACAAAAAAGCCTGTGTAATTATACCAGTATCAGAAAAAAAGAGACTTTAAAGTTAGACACATTATTAGAGATAGAAAAGGTCAATACACAATGATAAAAGACTCCACTCACCAAGTGTTATGTACCTAGTAATAAATGTACCTGGTATAAAAATATATAAAGCACAAGTAACACATCTAATAAGGAAAAAATGACCAATACATAGTAAGTTAATATATTTAAGGTGCTTAACGTACTGTCTGGACTATATTAAGCACCATATAAGAGTTAGCTATTACTATAAAAATATATTATAAACTCTCAGGAATTCATAGATCAAGCAGATAAAGAATAAACAGATTTATAATTTATTTGCACCTGTTATTTGAATGTATATTCATGCATTCTTTTCAAGCATGTATTGACCACAGGTGGCCCACATACTAGACCACAAAGGAAATCTCGAAAATCCCAAAGAATCAATATCATATAGAACTGAAGTCCCCAACCCCGGGGCCGAGGCCCAGTCCCAAGCCCATGGCCTGTTAAGAGTATCACCACCTGAGATCTGCACCACCTCCCCACCACCCACGGCACCCCATCCCCCCACCCCCTCATCCTCCCACCCTCAGTCCATGGAAAAATTGTCTTCCATGAAACTGGTCTCTGGTGCCAAAAAGGTTGGGGACCACCGAATCATTTTCTCTAGCCATAAGGGAATTCAATTAGAAATCAGTAACTAGAAACCCAGTAAAATTTCATATGCATGAAAATGTATTTATTTATTTATTTTTTGAGACAAGAGTCTCACTCTGTTGCCCTGGGTAGAGTGCAGTGGTGTCATCAAAGCTCACCGCACCCTCAAACTCCTGGGCTCAAGTGATCCTCTTGCCTCAGCCTCCCAAGTAGCTGGGACTATAGGAACATACCAACATGCCCGGCTAATTTTTCTGTATTTTTTTTTTAGTATAGATGGGGTCTTGCTCTTGCTTAGGCTGGTCTCAAACTCTCAAACTCAAGCAATCCTCCTGCCTTGGCCTCCCAGAGTGCTAGGATTATAGGCATGAGCCACCATTCCCAGCCTGTATGGAAATTTATTAATAAAAGCATACTTCTAGATAACTCAAGGATCAAAGAATTATTATTAATATAATGGAGATTAGCAAATATATTAGAACCCAATAAAGGGAAAAACATCAAAACTTGTGAGAGAGAGCTAAAGTAATCCTTACAAGAACATTTATGGCCCTTTTTTTTTGTTTGTTTAACAGAGTCTCGCTTTGTTGCCCGGGCTAGAGTGAGTGCCGTGGCGTCAGCCTAGCTCACAGCAACCTCAAACTCCTGGACTTAAGCGATCCTCCTGCCTCAGCCTCCCGAGTAGCTGGGACTACAGGCATGTACCACCATGCCTGGCTAATTTTTTGCATACATATATATTTTAGTTGTCCATATAATTTCTTTCTATTTTTAGTAGAGACGGGGTCTCACTCTTACTCAGGCTGGTCTCGAACTCCTGACCTCGAGCGATCCACCCGCCTCGGCCTCCCAGAGTGCTGGGATTACAGGCGTGAGCCACCGCGCCCGGCCCATTTATGGCTTTAAATGTTTATGTTGAAAGAAGAAAAGCCATCTTCTCTGAAGAGGTTATTGGATTGGGTCACTACTGGAACTAAGTACACCACCGAAAATTCTAATTGCCAATGGCCAAAAGATGGATCCTTTAAATTAGAATCCAAAATTAAAATAAATATATATATATACATATATATATATTTTAGAGATCTCTTATTCTGAAAAATTGACAGAATGGTTCAATTTTTAAAGGACATATAATAGTGTTATGGCTAGCCTTAAAATTCTTCTTTAGGCTATTTTTCAATTAGCCTATGATAAAACTGGCTTTGTTATAAGTCATTTCACTTAAAGTCACAGTTTCCAAGAACCTACTGACGATGTCAAGTGAGGACTTACTGTACATACGAAATAAAAAGAAAAGAATCCAATCACCCAGAAAAACTAACACTGTTAAATCAATACAAAAAGTATATAAACAATTTTCTTTTTCAAGACCATTTTGCAATTCACTTTTACCACTCAATATGATTATTTGCCCCATGTCACTAAATATCATTAAAAATTTATAGTAAAAGATATCTACCGCACATTGAGTACTTCTCATCTGCCAAGCACTATATTAACACTTTGCCTAAGTTATTTCATCCTCACAAAAACCTGTGAGGAAGAGGAAGATACCATCATGCCCATATTACTGATAAGCAAACTAAGTGTTAATATTTAATGATATTAAGGATCACGGGATAAATAAGCATGACAGTAGTTTTTTATTATGAAGTCAATTTTATAGAAGTTTTATCAGGCAGAAACTAGTGCTATAGGAACTCTCTCCCCAAATCAATAAGCACATGTCTATGAAAAAGAGATTTTGGGGATACAAAAACTTAATTAAAGGAAGTGCGCAAACATATTTAAAGCGAAGTTGAAAATCGTGACATTGATGTGACTCAAAAGGAAAGCCTCACATTTGACTACTGTATTGGAGAAGGATAATTAGAACAACCTGCAGCAGCACAGTAGAGCTTCACAAAAAGTTAGAAGTTCGTAAATCCCTTTCATAATTACAGGATTTGCGCTTTCTCATCTGTGACCATCTTTCTGAATGTGCTGGTGTACCCTTTCCTCTGTATTTTCCTGAGACGAAGAAATCCCTTTGTGAATGGAACCCCCTCGGTCCCATGGGTTGTAAGACTATGTATGCCTATTGCTTGGCTTAGGACCATTGAGAATTATACACACCTGTTAGTGGGGAGAAATATGGTCCTCCAATCTGGTCACATTATGCAGAAGCAAATTATAGGTGACCCTTAATCTCTGCTTTGTGTCTCTCCACTTGGCCTGCCATTCATAGGCACACGCACATTCCAGACACACGAGGAGAAGCTTTTTATCCAACCCTTGGAAAGAGCCGACTAGGAAGCTAATGGGGAAAATCTGTAAAGAGTAATTATTGTAGGTAACACTCATGCTAAGGTGGTTCTTTCTTCGACCTCATTCATGAAAGTGTACTTATTAAAGTCCCAAAATACCTTTGTTTCAAAGGTCACTTCACCTATAGGGTAAAGACATGGTTTGCAACAATGCTGCGAAGTTTACAGTGACTCCAAGTTATCTCATTTCATACTCTCAAGAATCCTGAGAGAAAAGAACCATCATTCACTGGACTGATGAGCAAATGGAGGCTAATTTAAAACAAGGAAACTACCGTTACCTACTAATAATGACTTCTATGTAAGAACTGGCCAGGTCACTCCTTTTCTGATATCATTGGAACTTTCCAATCTTCAACAAATCAGAAAGCATTCTAGTGGTTCAAAAAAGGCACTAAAACCAGTACAAAGAATGGCCTCTCATTTTCCCTAAATTAACAACGCTAACATTTTAGGGTCTAATAACTTTTTTTTTTTTTTGAGACAGAGTCTCACTCTGTTGCCCAGGCTAGAGTGAGTGCCGTGGCATCAGCCTAGCTCACAGCAACCTCAAACTCCTGAGCTCAAGCGATCCTCCTGCCTCAGCCTCCCGAGTAGCTGGGACTACAGGCATGCACCACCATGCTTGGCTAATTTTTTTTTATATATATTTTTTTAGCTGTCCATATAATTTCTTTCTATTTTTAGTAGAGATGGGGGTCTCGCTCTTGCTCAGGCTGGTCTCGAACTCCTGAGCTCAAATGATCCGCCCACCTCGGCCTCCCAGAGTGCTGGGATTACAGGCATGAGCCACCGCGCCCGGCCTAATAACTTTTAAATCTTATAGAGAATATACTTTTCTAAAGCCTTCCCATCTGAACAATTAAAGTTTGACATTCAAGACAATTAACTATGTTATGGTGAAAGTATCATTTATAAAATAATAATAGTGAACCTTTACTGGGTATTTATTTTTGCTAGGTACTGCCTAAGCACGTTGCACACATAAACGTGTTTAGTGTTCACAACAATCACATGAGGTATATTTTATTATTATCCTCTTTGTGCAGATGAGCAAATTAAGGCAAACTTGCCCATTAACTTGCACAGCTAATTAGAGTCAGAGCCAGTATGTAAATGCAGGTAGCCTGGCTCTAGAGCCCATAGTCTTAACCCTTATATGTTATAAGACCACCCAGAGAAGGTCAAATAGATTATAAAACTTAGTTTGTATTGTCACCTAAGAATGAATTAAAGCTGAGTTTCCAAGCCACTCTCACTTGTCTTTAACCTATGAAACAAAATTTAAGAAGTCATTCACAGGATGTTTGTGAGGATCATATGAGTTAGCACATCTTGCCTTGGGAAGGATGGTTTTTCCCACACTGTGCACCTAACCACCATGTCCACCGACCCTCAAGCTACCTTCTCTACCTTCCAGGATTCTCGTCTACCAACTTCTCACACAAAATGCTCCAGGTTCCTAACTTCAGACTTCAAGCTCTCCTGTGTTTCATTTTTCTTATTTAAATACAAAAACTTGTGGTAGCTCTACTTTGGGTTTTATATATTTCTTATGGTTGTTTTTGGGGTTTTTTAATTCATTTTTTGCATTAAGTAACATTTTGGTTTACCTACACATATTTTAGCATGAGAAACTTTATTCCTCTTGCCAAGCAGTCACACTGGTTTCACCAAGGAATAAGATTATAATAAGTATTGAACAGAGTTTAATACCTTTGACTTTGATCCTCAAATTGGACATTTCTCCATCTCCAAGTACAGTATAATATTCACCAACTTCTCTAATGGAACTTGATACATGTTGGATATTAAGAAACCCTAGAATATAACTTCTCAAAAGGCAACAGTTTCCCATAGAATCAATACACATGTAACAACATTAAGAGGCAGCCTCCAAGGAAAGTGACTCAGCAATTGAGATTAATTTAATTAAAGTGCTTCAGGTAGATAACAATCTAATTTTAAAACACTTGGGAGAAATAAACTCTAACTCCTTTCCCAGACAAACAGGGGTTTTAGCCAGTCTGGGGCAAGGGAGGTTGGGCTGCTGTGGTGTTAGGGAAGATGGTGCATACTTCCTAAAAGAATTTGGAAAAGTCTTGTACTTTTCTGACATTTGTAAGTTGTTATCTTAAATTTTTATCATAAATTTAATGGAGGCATGGATATCATTTCCAGTATACTATATATGTACTTTACATACACTATATACTTTACTACATATATATTATCATTGCAGCCCTGAGAGCTATAGATTTCACTCATTTACTTAACAAAATATGTCCACCAAACAATCTAATGGCTACACCTTTCCTCACTGTCAAATCAATAAATCAAATCAAACTTACTTGCTGTCAGAAAGTTCCCTTTTGAATTAAAATAAAAGTGCTAATCGTCCCTTCTTGCCAATCCCCCCTCAATCCTCACCACCATCACAGACAGACAAAAATCAATTTGATTCTACAGAGATAAATAAGGTGTGCGGCCCTGCCACCGTGCTTGTCACCTGGATGAAACATCTATGATTTGCACCAAAGTACTCCTTGCCTTGCTATTTTCAAATTCTCACCCAGAAGCTAAGAATTCTTAAATGGACCCTTTGTTGGGTGAACCAGAGGTTTTCACTCCCTGAGGCAATCAGCTATTTTGAGAGTCATGCTAGGTGAGAAGCATGGCTGGCTGTCTTGGTCAAGGGGGAGAAAAGCAATTTGTGAATGGAGAGGTAGGAAAGAAGGCTCAGCCTCCTGCCACAGGTGCGCTCAGGCAACCATATTAGCAATGAGTAGATACAGACATTGAGCATCTAAATACCCATAAAACTATTTTTGCAAAACGCAAAATTCCTGGAAAGTCTCCATGAACCCCCAAACATTTCTATTATGCCCCACTTTGAAGACAACTCCTCTATAAAACAGCTCCAGAGAATTTAAAAGCCTGGCATGCATAATGCAGAAGCTGTCAGTCATAATGTTCTAAACACAGAAGTCGAATCAAGATACCAGGCAATGCGCCCAAAGCCTGAGGATAGGTAAGTTCATCACAGGGATGCAGAGCTTGTATTCTGGAATCAAAAAGTCTGAGGTTTGGATTCCGGCTCTACAACTTACTAACCACATGACTTTGAATAAATTTCTTTATCTCCTTAGGGCTTAGTTTCCCCATTTTTAAAACAGGAGTGGTAGTGACAATGATGCTGGTGGTGCTGGTGATGTTATACATACCTGTACTTCACTGAATTGTCGTGAGGGTTAGATGAAAAAACATAAGGCACTTGGCACAAAACCTAGCATGTAGTGAACATTTAACAAATGCTAACAGAGTAGGAAGGTTCACGACATTAGGCAGGGGGGTTACCCTAGGGTGAACCGCTGCCCATTTTTGCCAGTAGTTACGGCTGTGAGTAAGAAGAGGGCTGTGAGGGGCATGAAGCAAACTCCACAAAAATGCAAACATATTACTACCAATTACAGGCCTGTCCTAAGTCCCTAAAATTGCCTCCCATGAATGGAACCTCAATCAGAGTACAGTTTAGGGCAGAATATGGGAAACGTCCCCTTCTTACTATTGACCCAAGGGATAAACAGCACTAATAAAATTCTGCTATTTTTTTAAGCCCACTCTCAAATCTTTATCTGAATTCCAAATTGTGCTGAAGGTGCCCAGAGTCTAATAGCATACAGACACAGTTAACAACAACAAAGAAAACGGACTCAAGAGGGCCGAGTTAGAAAACCCCTACAGCTGTTAAGACATAGTTTTTTGCAAACCAAGAGATTAGAAATTTAATTTGTGTGAGCATGGAGGGGACTTCCAGCCATTTGCCTGAGAGAGCTTAGTGGAGATAAGAACCTAATTTGCCTGAATGACCCAGACTTAATTCTACAAACATTCTCACTTCTGAAAGGGGCCTGGAGCTTTGCCTTTGAGTGGACATCCAAAAAAAAAAAAAAAAACCCTAGAAATGAAGGAATTAATAAACTCATAAAAAGTAATTTTACTAGACATCTTAAGACTGAAAACCACATAAATGCATAACCAAAGAATTTCCCACAGATCAAGTTCATTCAATATTACAAGCAGTTAATTCCATTTCATACTTTCTTTACTAGAACTTGTTTTTTTTTTAATCTTTACCTTCCTCCCATATATTAAGGTGAGTCAGAAGACCCAGGATGTAAATGTATCAACTGCTTCTAAAACTAAAGACCAAATAATGAAATAGTGAGAGGACACTGCATCGTCTCCCGGTGCTTTTGTGGGAGCAGAGCCCAAAATCATGGCTCATTTTACCACCAGCCAAACTACGAAACACAGTGTATCACCACATGTAGCAAACAGCAAGTAAGCAGAGAATCAAGGCATCACATTGCTACCAAAATAACGTTACCTCATTTGTCCTAAAGACAACTCTAAAAAAAATTCTACTTATCTAGTAAGAAAAGGTGTGACAATGTACTATATATAAACAACATAATCTTTCAAAGAGTGTTAAAAATCAAAGGCTATATTATTCAATAAAGTCTGTGATCCGGGAGAGAAAATGTACTGATCTTTAGCATAATAAATGGAACTTTCATGTTGGAGACACTAAGGTGCTGTTTTGGTAACACCCATTCAAGGCAGCTCTTTGACTTTGCAGCATCATCTCTATGAGAAGTTTTATTTCTAAAAATTCAAATAAAACTTATCTATGATTTAGATTGGTACCATATGGGAATCAATTTATGAACCTCGGTAAACTGAGGCATCTGATGACATTGTACTGTTAAAATGAGTTTTCTATTACTTCAGTAACATGGTAATTCAGAAATGGCACCCTAGTTAATTTCAACATATCTTAGAGTAAGTTTTATATTTTAAACTATATAACTTTGAAGTAGCAATACCAAATCCTATAAATGAAGATTTTATTAAAATAGTAGTAAATGCATTATCATTGGAACTAGAACTTTGGAAACTAGATTTAATTCTATGGTAACCTGTAATGTTTTGCCTTTTTCTGGAAAATCGGGAGGTGATTAAATAAATAAGAGTGTGTCACTACACTTTTTTGGTCCCATTAACTTTCTTAATGTTGAGAAATAAAATGTACTATGAGAAAAGAATACTTGTAAAAATCAATACTTAATACGAATAATTGACTGCTTTGAGACAGAAAAATTAATTCTTGGCTATAAAATTCAGAGGAAAATGTCAAGCTTAGGACAAGATGAAAATACTAAGAAATATTTGACATTTGAAAACAAAACTTCCAGAAGCTTCTCTCGTAAATATGAGAGAGAGACAGAGACGGGGACGCTGACGCACAGGCCACATACCTGAAGTTGTTTTACCTGTCTTTTAAGATTGATTCTCTCAATACATGGGCTGATTGTCTTTCCAATATTTCTTTTTTCAACCTTCTAGTCTACAGAAGCACCCACGTAAGGCGAGCTGGCAGGACACACACACGTCATAAATCACAGTGGGCACCCGAGCTCCACGCTTAGTCAATTCTTCATTCAACACCTTTTCCCAGTTAGAGACAGCCTCATTCCCTCTGGAGAATTAATTGCCACGTGTAACCATCGCTTGGATTATTGAGCTCTACTGTTTTACTTTCAGCTTGTAAGAGGATTGTTTTCCTCCCATTTTTTCAAATAGAAAAAGGCAAGGAGAAAAAAATACAATAATCACTAATATATACTCCCCCCTAGATTCACCATTTGCTAATCAATTTTCCTTGTCTCCTTCATCTCTCTACATATACATATATGTTTCTGTTCTTGTGCCAATCCATTTGAAAATTCCAGACATCATAAGGCATCCCTAAAAAATTCAGCATGTGATTCCTAAGTATAATATAATCGCTTATATGATACAACACATACTATTATATAATAAGCAGTCTATGTTCAAATTTCTCCAACTGGGAAAAGAATGCTTGTTCTAACTTCCCCCTTCAACCTGGATCCAATCTAAGTTCACATACCACAATTGGTAATTATGTCTTTTTGGTTTCCTTTTGTCTAGAGAACAGTCACATACGCACACACTCTTTTATTTTTTTATGGCCATGACTTTCTTGAAGATCAGTACAGGCTTGATGAGATTCAAGTTAAACATTTTTGCGAGAATACTTCATGGTTGACGCGTACTCCACGTTGCATCACAACAGAGGTGAAGAAAGTCAGAATCACTTGATTAAGCGGCAGCCACTGGATCACTCCACGGCACAGGTAATGTTTCCCAGGCATATATCCTGCTCCAACATTGCACCCAATATTCTGCACCTACGCATGATCCTTGCCTGAATCTATCAGTACACTGAGGATTACAAAATGGTAACTTTCTATCATTCACCTATATTTATTACAAAACAGTCTTCTGTAAGGTAGAACTTTGTTTTTTGTTTTTCTCTCCTCCCCCCTCCCAATGCCCTGTCCCACTACCCTTTTTGAGCACCATTGTTTTAATTGGTTGGCTTTTATTCACGTAACATAACCAGTTCGTGTGAAATGTCATGGACAGAACTGAAGTATATCCAGGACTCCCAAAGGCTGAATTTCAGCTGATACATAACTCAAGAAACCAGGCTACTCTCTCAGGAAATGCTTGGTTTGATTATCTCCATTCTTCTCTCAACTTGCTGCTTCTGCTTACTCAGCCTGTAGGCCTTAAAAATAACCACCCCAAGATGGTAATGATCTAGAACTTGATAGGGATTTTGCTTACACGAGTATGTGCATTTGTCAAAACTCATCAAACGGTATACGTAAGACACATGCATTTCACTACACTTAATTAATCTCTTTTCATGTCTGTCTCTCTCATTAAATTGTGACATCTCAAGGACAAAAAGTTGACAAATATGTTGACATATTCAACATTGACTCCTCAACACTAGCACAGTGCCTAGCATGCAGCCGAATCTCTATAATGCTTCATTATTAAACAAAGGAAGGCCGGGCGCGGTGGCTCACGCCTGTAATCCTAGCACTCTGGGAGGCCGAGGTGGGCGGATCGTTTGAGTTCAGGAGTTCGAGACCAGCCTGAGCAAGAGCGAGACCCCATCTCTACTAAAAATAGAAAGAAATTATATGGACAGCTAAAAATATATATAGAAAAAATTAGCCGGGCATGGTGGTGCATGCCTGTAGTCCCAGCTACTCGGGAGGCTGAGACAGGAGGATTGCTTGAGCTCAGGAGTTTGAGGTTGCTGTGAGCTAGGCTAACGCCACGGCACTCACTCTAGCCTGGGCAACAGAGTGAGACTCTGTCTCAAAAAAAAAAAAAAAAAAAAAAGGAAGACAAACTTAAGAATTTGAGAAATTATACTTATTGGGATTTATTCTAAAAGATGTTTTAAAAGTTCTTTTAATTAATGATTACATTCCGGTGAATTAATATAAACAAATTTAGATTTTACTCATTATAAAGAGAACTGTATTTATAAGCAAACAATTAGTGACTTAATTACAGTACAGAGTGTTCAGTGTACATGACTTTACCACCACCTAGTGTAAATAAATGTATATTACCACATTTGGAAATTCCCAAAAGAAGACAATTTCCAAATGGGTTGATGGGCCATGAGCAAACACATGTCAACCACAAATATTCAGCAGGTCCCTGTTGCGTTCTGGAAATTACGCCAGGAGACACAGCGCTTGTCTGTTTTGATCACTGCTATATCCCCAGGGTCCCAGGAGAGTGACAAAGCACTTTGTTGGCTTTCAGAAACATTCGTTAACTGACAAAATTCTGAGATTAAAAAGAGACAGATATCTTCAAGGAAAGACCTTCAGCCATTCAAAATAAATAGAATTTTATCCAGACAATGGAATATTATTCAGCACTAAAAATAAATGCGCTATCAAGCCATGAAAGGACATGGAGGAAACTTCAATGAATATTACGAAGTGAAAGAAGTCAATCTGCAAAGGCTACACACGGTATGATTCCAACTATATGACATTTTGGAAAAGGCAAGACTAGGGATACAGAAGGATAACCGGTTGCCAGGAGTTTGAGGGAGGTTAGGTTGAATAAGCAAAGCAGGGAGGATTTCGGGGACAGAGAAACTACTTTGTATGATACTACAAAGGTAGATACATGTCATTATGCATTTGTCTAAACCCATAGAATGTACAATACCAAGAGTGAACCTTAATGTAAACTACAGACTTTGGGGGATAATGATGTTATTGCTAGTTCATCAATTCTAATAAATGTTCCACTCTGGTGGGGGAACGTCAACAGTGCAGGAAGCCATGTACATGGGGAGACAGGGGGTGTGTGGGAACTCTCTGTACTTTGTGCTCGATTTTGCTATATGCCTAAAACTGCCCTAAAAAAATTATGTATTTTTAAAAAAAAATCAATAGAATTTTTTTACTCTAATTTTAGATATCAAATAAGCTAAACCTAAATCTAAGGGAGACATCAAAAGTATGATACTAGCTTTAAAATGCCCTAATGCTCAATAAATGTTATTTCCTCACCTTCACGGTACAATCCCAGCCCCTACCCCCAAGTAGTTGCCATAAGCAACTGTAAACAAGCCACTGTTTCTTCATCTATAAAACTAAGACAACGGAACTGAACTAAATCTCTCAGTTCCTGTCCTAATTTAATGTTCTTCTAAATTTTAAAAGAATAGATTATACAATTCAATCTTTGTAGGATATAAAAAGGAGGAAAGTTGTCAAATATTTACGGCATCACAGGAATACCAAAACTTGACAAAAAAGTGAAAATTACTATCAAATCTCACTTATGAATATTAATGCAAAAGCTTTAAAAGTAATACTAAACCGAACTCAGAAGTACACTAAATGAAGGATAAGCTACAAGCACAAAGTGTTTATTCCAGTGATGCAAAGATAGTTCAACATTAGAAAATCTACTCATATAATCTAACCATATAAACACGTCTAAAAAGAAAAATTAAATGACCCTGTCAGTAGATACCAAAAAGGCAGGACAAAATTTTAAAACCATTCCTGATTTTAATCCTTAGCAAAGTAACAATAGATGACTATTTCCTTAACGTAAATGAAAAATAGAAAAGTTCAAATCAGTCCATACTTTCCAACGTTTTATTGGAAACATTACTGAAACACTAAAACAATGAAACATACAAGCACTTCCGCTGAAGTCTGGAAGAAATAAAGAAAGCCTATCTTCATTTTTTAATATTGATCTAGAAGTACTGTACTAGACAATACAAGGAAAAAAGACTTTTTTTTTATTTATTTAACACACTTTTATGGTGTTAACTTATGTGTCAGACACTGTCCTAAACACTTTACCAATATTAAATCATTTAATTCATATAATCTTCATAATCCGATGAGGCAGTACTATTATTATCCCATTTTACAGAGGAAGAGATTGAGGAACAGAGAACCTAAGGAACTTCCCCAAAGCACACAGCCAGCAAGTTAGGAAAGACAGGCTTAAAACCCCACCAACAGGGGTTCCAGAGCCCATGCTTTTCCCCATTATCCTATATGAAACCCTATACAAAAACTCTGGACAGAAAGAGGTAAAAGTACCCATATGTGCAGATGATACGACCGTATTTGCAAAACTCAGCGGGGGGAAAAAAGCCGGAACACTGTTAGAGGTGAGAATGTTAGTACAGTAGTTGATTACAAAATAATGTAAAAAGTCAACAGTGTTTCTATATATAAAAAAAAAAAACGTAGAAATATTATTTAAAAAAAAAAAGATGCCACTTACACTGACCAAAAAAGGTAAAATAAATGGAAATGAAAAGAAATAGTTTCTATTTGAATAAAAATTTACAACTCTGCTGGTTTATCAGTGAACATGAACTCCAAATTTACAGAACTGAAATATTCAAAAGGTTTGGACTGACTTAGGCACCTAAGTAAACTGGCAGAGTAGGAAGCAAACTGACACGAAAAAGGCCCACACTTTCGCCACCTACCTGGATCAGGTGATCACAATACATAGGAATTTTGTCAGCTAACCCAGTCATGCCCACTCTCTTAGGCCAACCTCAACAAATTTAATCTCTTGTGTCACCAGCCCAAAAGCACGCACATGATACCAAACAGCTTCTCTGCAAAGTGTTAGTAAATCTCCACTGTGCTCATACCACAGTCGCCATTTTAACTACTACATAAGCATCAAAGTCAGGTGGGGAACTGATGGAACAATTGGATCATCTAATTGGCTCCAATTCCAGTTAAAGGCCTGGACTAAGGTTGAACAGTTAATGCCTAGATAAAGACAGCTGCTTCAAAGACCAGCTGAGTCGGATTAGGTCACATGGGAAGAAATTGTTCACATTGCAAAAAGAGAAATCCTGAATAAACAAACACAAAAATGCCCCCTAAAAGGTAAGGATCATTCAACTATGAAACGAGTTAACAAGGCAAACTGGGATTCTCTCTAGGAAATATTTTTATGAGACAGATATGCATCCATAAAGAAGCTGCTATGCATTGAGATGAGGGAAAAAGCTTTTAACGGTCACAGTTAGCCCCGTAACTAATCAGTCAGTCAAGCAACCAGTCAACCATTATTTATGCAGTTCCTACTATGTATACAATTCTGCAGCAGTTAAAAATGAAATGTAAGATACGGTTCCATCAAGAGAAATATTTATTATACGCTTGGGAAAACAAACACATTAAGAAAACAAAACAACACATCAAGAGAAATGAATAGGGAACTAGTAATGGGAGCATTTCTCTGATTTTCCATCTAGATTTTAGGAATGAAAATCTCAGAAGCAATCAATCAGAGCAGAATTTTATTTCCTCCAACTTTTAGAAGCTGAAAGGATTTGGAGGCTTTTGAAATGTACACAGGTAAATAATCTATAGCAATGGTAATAAATGATGAGACATTATTAAAAACATACCAAAACCTCACAGAGGTCTCAGTAATGTTTATTCTCCTACTTCATTAAATCATATTCACTAATTAATTTACCCAACCATAACTCATTTAACAAGCCACTGAACTAGGCTCTTACTGAATGAGCCAAACGAAACAGATAAAAGTACTCAACTCTTATATAGAACAACAGCACTGAACGCAAGCTCTAATGGCAACTCTTTAACAATGTAAGAACTGGTACTGAAATTAAGTGAGTGACTGACAATATGCACATGTAGCTGTGCAGTCACCTCCACTTATGGTGCTGTGACAAAAGCCACATGTGAGGTTGAATCAATGTCCTGCCATCTCTAAGATAACCCACTCTACAAGAAATTTATAACTGGGGTAATGTTCCACATTAATGCAACAAATACTTACTGAGTTATGATACTACGCTCAGTGCCTGAAATGCAAAATTTAATAAGACATGGACACAGTTGTTTGCTTGTTTTTTAAATAAAGATAAAGTCAAGCCAATTCCCTGATCTGAAAGAAATCATGTTACAGAGGACTTCTCTCTTTTTAAGAGGAGGAAAAATATGCCTTTAAAAGTAAGGTTCCTTGAAACAGTCCTGTTTTTCCAATCATTAACTACATAACTAAGAGGCTAGAGAGCTGGAAAATCAACACACTTTACTGTAAGGATTGAATGGAATATGAATTGGAAATAAAAATTAAATATCTCCAAAACTATCATGCTGTACTGGTTGAATGTACATCAAGGAATTTTATTTACAATCCTACGCTGAGAAATTTTATTTACACAAGTTCTATGACACAAAGCAAGATATAACCAGCTAATATTTCACCGTGCTATTACCAAATGTTAAGAGGTTGCCAAGTAAGAAATGTGCTCTGTTAAAAGCTTTAGGGACAGAGAGCCTCTAAATGCTACAGAAAAGGCAGAGACTATAGAAAAGGCAGACAATGCCTTGAGGCAAAAATGCTAGGAAGTGATAGAATGCTTTCTTTGCAATTTGCAGCTAGGTTATTACCCATGATAAATTGATAACCATTCATTAACTTTGAGAGCAATAGACAACTGGCAGGCTATTTCATGCCTCAAAGAATTTATGGCAAAAATGACAGGTGACTTTGAATTCAGAAAACAAAATGGATTTTTGGAAATTGTTACTTCCATGAATTCTTTTAAATAAACTTGGAAGCAGGGATAGGTCTTTGCTATTGATAAGAATTAAAGGTCATGATTTCCTACATCAATAATAAAAGGATTAATGTTTATCAGGTGCATCAGTCTGTCAATAACAATAGATACAGGAATCAGGCATTTAAGGTATATCCTGACACCTGATATCCACTTTAGGCCATAAGAGGGAAAAACTATGCAAAATATACATTAATAACCTAAATTAAAACAGAGTGCAATTAAGAGTCAGGAATTATGTTTGCAGGTTCTCCTTTGCTGGCCACCACCTTGCTACCTACCACAATGCTGGTGTTCCCTCAGGATTTTGTCTCTCGATCTGTTTTTTGCTCATTCCCTCTGTTCCCAGACTAATCTATATCCACGGCTTCAGCTATCACCTATACTCCACTTTCTCTCCTCTGCTGAATTACAGTGATTGTAACGAATAACCTGGCTGCACATGAGCAATGCCTCAGTCGATTTTAAGACAGATCAGGCTGGCTCCTTGTCTCAAATCAACGAAATCAGAATCTCTGGGAGTAGGGCTCAGGCATGATTTTGTGGTTGCCGAGTTTCCCTGGTGGGCAGTCAAGATCAAGACCTACTGCTCTTCTAGATCCATCACTTCAGGCACCTCCTGGTCCACTGCGCCTGAACAGCCCACAGGTACCTCAAACGTCTCTCCTATGTGACATACCTACTCATCCACCAACACCGAGCTAAAACACTTTCTCCTCCGCCCTAAGTGACCCAAGGAGCAATAGGCAGTCCTTCCTCCCAGCTTCTGTCCGTGCCTCCATTAGAGCATTTATCACCACCGATTGTAACTGATATCTTCCCCAGAAGACTGTTTCTTTCTTGTTTTCTGTTTGCTTTAGCATCCAAAGAACCCACAAATGAGTGGCACCCGAGGGCGAGTACCACCCATTTATGGCAAAAAGCCAAAAAAAAAACAAACCCAATATCTGCAGTTAGGTCCCAGGAGTAACTGCAGGATTAGAAAACTGGAGACACGACGGAAGGATGATTAACCAGGTAGACACAAGATCAGAGTGATGACGGAGGACACAGGGTGACGGGATGGTACACCCAGGGCTCAGCTTTACTAACTGCTGCCCCAGTACGCTGCATGAAGCAGACTACTGTAGATCTGGCTCTGTGTTGGAGCAAACACTACTGAAAAGTCTACCTCCCTGAAATATGTCAAATATAAATTCTCCTTTTCACCCTCACTGCTACAGCCTTCGATGAAGCCTTCATCATCTCTTGCACAGACTTTTTAAATATTATTTAATAGCATCTTAATCATGTCCATACTAACCATCTCTTGCTACTTCAGGCTAACACTGACCACAGAGTTACCTTCCAAAAGAACAAATTGTCTCCCATTACTCAACCCTTAGAAATTCTCAGGTAGCTCTTTGAGAATAAAGTCCAAATTCTCTACCACAGCCTAAACAGCCTTTCCCAGCCTGGCTCTGACCAATACCTTCAGCTATTCTCCCATGTAATCAATGCTACATTCACACTCAAATGTACTCCATCAATTCACAACTTGGTTCTTGTATGCAAGCTGTTCTTAACAGCAAAACTACCCAATCCATTGCCCACCTACCATCCAAACTTTATAAATCCTGCAGAAATTAGCTCAAAATGTTACCTCTTCAGTGAGGCTGTCAGTCAACTGTACCAGACGGACGCTCCCATTCATTTACCGATTCTTTCCAAAAGGATTTCTGGGGGACCTACCATGTGGCAGGCACTGGTATAAACATTCTTATAGCATTTTGTTCAAACTTGAGTTATGACTATTATAAGGCTATATTAAAAACATCTGTGGGCAGGGCATGGTTGCTCAGACCTCTAATCCCACCACTTTGGGAGGCCAAGGCAGGAGGATCACTTGAGGCCAGGAGTTTGAGACCAGCCTGGGCAACATGACAAGACCTCATCTCTACAAAAACATTCTTAAAAACTTAGCCGGGCATGGTGGCCCATACCTGTAGTCCCAGCTACTCGGGAGGCTGAGGCAGGAGGATGATGTGAACCTAGGAGTTTGAGGTTGCAGTGAGCTATGGTTGTGCCACTGCACTCCAGTCTGGAATACAAGACCCTGTCTCAAGAACTAACAAAGAAAAAACATCTGTAATTGTATTGTCTCCATCAGTCTGTGCATTTCCTGAAGACAGGAACCATTATTTTCTGGCCCAGCTCTCTTGTCTTTCTGGCTTGGGTCCCAGAGGGGCCCAGGATGCCATGCCTCATGAAGACTCCCCTGAAGGCAGCTCACAGCTATGGGCACCATAGCTCAGGCTAGAAGAACTGATATTAGAACAAAAAACTGAGCCTACACATAGAACACAAATAGTGAACCAAAAGAGTAGAAAAAAGGCCAAAAGGCAAAGTATTAAGGTCTTCATTTTGGGTGAGAAGGATAGAGATAAAAGTGAGCAACAAGACAAACAGAGATGGAAAAATTAAAGACTAATCTTGAACTAACACCATGAACATAGCTCATCTGTGTATGACTTGGTATACTTTTCTGCAACAGGGCCATAACCTTCAAGTGGAAAAGTCTTTCTAAATACAGTATATTATATTCATCTTTGTAGCCATCCGGCAGCCTAACTTAGTACCAGGAATGTGTGCTGAGAAAGTATGCTGAACTAACACTTTTGCAAGCAATAATTATAAGATACACCCATGTACTCAATGTGTATTCATCTGACCCAGTAAGTAAAACAAAGCCATTTTACAGAAAGACTGCATTAAGAATAGGATATCTGATCTATAACTAGTAATTTGAGACTCCTAACAGCATACAGTACGTATCAAAAGGCTAATTTATTCTACCACATACAAGCCACATGCAATATTAAAGACTGCAACCAAAACATAAAATCAATCAGGAGCTCTGGAAATATTGTCATGTCGACTGAGGAGCAGAGGGAATCATTCTGCAGAAAAGAAAAAGGCAGCCAAGCAGAGAGAAAGCAGAGATGAAAAAACACGGCAACATGTCTGATCTCTTAAAGGCTTTCCAGTCCTCAGTTTCAATCCCTTTCCAAGTCACAAGATGCACTCCTCCCCTTCAGTTCTGAGACACCCTGAATCCTTTTAATATATTCTTCTTTGCTGGAGTTAGCTGACACTGGTTTCTATTACCTGCAAACAAACAAAAATCTCATCCCAAACATGAGTACCAAAAGGGCTTTGCCTTTGCCTTTATCACATCCAAAAACTTCACTGCCAGAAACATCTACTCCATTTATAACACTGATTTTACTTCTCACTCCTCTTTCCAACTACCAGTTCATTCAATGAACATCTGCTGAGCACCTACTCGGTGTCAGGCACTACGCTAGTATTTGGCAATATAGAGATGCCCAAGTCATGGGCTGTGTACACAAGCTCGTAATCTGGTATGGGCTGTTTTCAAACTGTGGTCTTGATCAATTTGTAAAATCAATTTAATTGTCCTGAGAAGCACTTTTTAATATTTGAAATATAAGAGAATAAAAATGCATCACAAGAAATAAGATTAAATACTGTTTTCTACAACTTTTGTTTTCATTACATGTGTATTTGTACTGAACAGCCATCTAACATGTATATCTTACTGTGGGTCGTGAACAAAGAATTTGAAAAATATCAGTAGGTCTCTATTTCCTAATAATCTTAACCAATGTTAAGAAATTGGGCAGTCAAAAGCAGTGCCTTAGAGAATGCATTAGCACTTTAATAAAAATTTTAATTGGCATATCCCTAGTTTATATTGATTTTGTAAGTAGTTGAAAACAGTTGGTTTGCCTCAAGCAGATTAAATATTCCATCTTGTTTATAGTTTTCATTAGCCAGGCAAATCCTTTTCTCTTAGCCTTAAACAGTATAGGGAAACTTCAAATCAGCATGTCAGAATTATCATAAACTCTCAATTAGCTAACTACAAATTTAGTACATTTGTACCACATTTACAATGAATGCTGACTCAGCTACACCCCGGTCACCACATCAGGGTTGCTACGGGCTACAAGCCGTGACAAGTCAGCCTAAAGAAAACACCACAAGGCAAGAGACAGCTGTGTTCTATAGGTTATTAAGTATGAAATGCTCAATTTCCTTGAGTACTAAGTTTAACAGTTCATATCTCTGACATTTCACTTTGACACTTGTTGTTTTATTTTTATTGTGAAGGTACATCCTCGGTCTTGCAAACCCATGTTTTAGCTTGTGATTATCTTTCAAAATTTTTTTAGAGCACTTTTTGTGAAACCTTGGATAAGTCAAAAATTGGTGTTATTTTGGAATATGAGTCCCATCATGGAATCAATGCAGCACAGACAGCTGGAAACATCAATGAAGTGTTTGTGAAGGATGTGGCTAATGAACGCACAGTACGTCGATGGTTGGGAGAAATTCCATTCTGGTGATTTTAATCTTGAAAATGAGCCACATGGGTGACCTAAGACCAAGGTGGATAATGATGAGCTGGAAGCCATAGTGGAAGCGAATGTATTTCAACTTACCCGTGAACTATTAGCAAGGTTTGACGTTACTATTCCAACAATACTGGACCATTGGAAACAAATCAGCAAGGTAAAGAAGCGGGAGAGATGGGTTCCACATCAATTAAACAAGCGTCAGAATAGAAATCGTCTCCAAGCTTGCCTTTCTTTGCTGTCATGACATAAAGATGAACCATTTCTACACCAGATTGTTACATGTGATGAAAAATGGATTCTTTTTGACAATCACAAGTGTTCAGCACAGTGGTTGGATAAAGATAAAGTGCCAAAATACAGTCCAAAACCAAATATTCATCAAAAAATGCTAATGGTGTCTGTTGGTGGTCCAGCGCTGCTATTATCCACTACAGCTTCATCAAACCTGGTCAACTGATTACAGTGGTTGTCTACTGCTATGAATTGTATGAAATAATGAGGATGCTTGCACTTAAGCTGCTGAGATTGTCCAAAAGGGACAGGCCAGTCCTCTTGCAAGACAATCCTCACCCACGTGTCACAAAAACAATTTCCCTATTTCAGGAAAAGCACAAAATTATTGTAAATCTCACTATCTACTAGTCAAGGCTTGGGTGTGAATATATCAACAGAAGCTAAAGGGATTTTTAAAGTGGCTGAAACCAGGCTGAGGAGGAAAAGTACAACATAAACCTGGAACATTTTGTTGAGCCAGAAACTAAGAAAGTGTTCCAAAAACTTATGGAGGCAGATCAAAAGATACAGGAGCCAGCCTGAAGGGGCTCCCATGAGTCCAACATGTAACAATTTCAGCATCAAAATAAATAAGAATAATAATGGATTGTAACCCATTGAGTAAAACAGGAATCCATGAGTCCATACTGATAATAGACACATAAATAAATAGGGGAGGTAAGACTCTTCTTTAGAAGACAATAAAGACATAAATGCGGAGGAAGTGGAAGAGTTGGAAAATAATTATTTTCCAACCATCACAATAAATAATGATTCAGGCAAGAACCAATCAAAAAAAAAAGATGCTAACGCTTTGAAGAAAAAATAATGATGAGGAATAGACACTTGCATGGTCTCAAAGTGTCTCCCCACAGATTGGCTTATTAGCAGCAAGGGGAAAAACAGTAACTACCCAGCCCAGGCAGTATCTTAACCAAGTGATTAAAACGTCACCAATGAGGAGCAGATGGATATAGTTTGCCTCCTGATGTGATACCCGGAGAAAGATACAACATCACACACATGCAGTACTCTGGCTGGGGATGAGAAATTTGAGTCTAATTATGAGGAAACATCAAACAAACCCTCTTGGAGGAATAGGCTTGCATAAATGATACAATGTCACTGACAAAAGTATCAATGTCATAAAAGACAAAGAAAGGCTCAAGAACTATTCCAGATTAATAGAAACTTAAAAAAAACATGACAACTGGCCAGGCGGGGTGGCTCACGCCTGTACTCCCAGCACTCTGGGAGGCCATAGTGGGAGGACTGCTCAAGCTCAGGAGTTGGAGAACAGCCTGAGCAAGAGCAAGACCCTGTCTCTACAAAAAATAGAAAAATTAGCCAGGCATGGTGGCGCATGCCTGTAGTCCCAGCTACTCGGGAGGCTGAGGCAGGAGGATCGCTTGAGCCCAGGAGTTCAACACTGGGGTGAGCTATGACTACAACCGCTGCACTCCAGCCCGAGCAACAGAGCAACCTGACTCAAAAAAAAAAAAAAAAAAAAGCCTGGATTTGACTGGGTGCAGTCATATAAGAGAATATCCTTGTTCTTAGGAAACACACACTAGAATATTAAGTAAAAAGACATTATGTATGCAGCCTACTCCAACTAGTTCAGAAAATATAAATATTTGTGTGCATGTGTGGGCGTGCACGTGTACAGATAGAGAGGAAATAAATGTGATAAAGCCAATGCAGCAAATGTTAAAATTTGCTATATTTAGATAAAGGGCATATCAGAGTTCTCTGCACTATTCTTCCAACTTTTCTGTAATTTTGAAATTATTCCAAAATAAAGCTCTTTTTAAAGTGGTTTGACCAATTTTAAAACATAGTTAAAAATAAAAATGCATTAACACTTCATCTTTAATCTCAACCATAATAACCAAGCTAAGAAAATATACTTTCCAGTGAAAAAGATCTAAAAATTAATGTGATATGAAGCACAGATAAATATTTTATGAGAGGATTAAAGCTTCAGCTAGCACAGCAATTATGCACTGGTGCTCTGCTTATTGTTCCACTTGGATTTCATTTTGGGCTCATCAGGGATCCCCTGAGTAAGATTAAAACACTTTATCTCTTATCTATAAATAGATCATTACATTTGAATAAAGAGAAGTTCTATAAAAATGTAGGAAGACGGCTCCTTAAGTCAACGAAGTTAAAAACCCCACAAGTACTAAATTTTTCCCCTAATCTCAGTAGCCTTTTAAAATCTAATTAGTAGGATGCACAACTCGAAAGTAGAGGACAATCTTGGAGAACAAAAACCTAAAGGTGTTACTTGTGATGCATTATGCTCTGAATAATTCTGTAAAAAGTATGTAAGCATTCAACCAAAATATATAATTTTAGTTATCCAGTGATTCTGGATGTTCTTAAGTTATTACAAAAAAAAAAAAAACGGGAAGAATACAAAGCAAAGGTTAATCAGCTGCTGTGGCATACACCTGTAGTTCTAGCTACTTGGGAGGCTAAGGCAGGAGGATCACTTGAGTCCAGGAGTTCCAGGTTACAGTGAGCTATGATCACACCACTGCATTCCAGCTGGGGTGATGTATTGAAACCCTGTCTCAAAAAAAAAAAAAAAAAAAAAAAAAAACACCACACATGTACAAATACGTGTATATAGGTATGCATGAGTGGGTACGCTTGTGTTTCTCAGCTTGGATGAGGTTGCTGGCAGTGAAAATAGAGAGAAATGTACAAATTCCTGTTGTATTTTAAGGAATAGCCGACAGGACTTGATGTTTAATTGAAGGTAAAGGCCGAAAACAATTCCGTTTAGAGATTTTTCTATGCTTTCTACAACCTGATTATTGTTAAAACATCACGTAAGACATTTCTGGTCAATTATTCTTCTCTGATACATCTTTTTAATTCCCTTATTTAGTGTATATTTTCATTTTCAGTTTATCTTTTTTGTATGACCTCAGTTCTGTCAAGAAGGAAAACTACTGAACTAAGTTAAGTAGTTTTACATCTTGGAGATAAATAGCACTTTAGCAGTTTGGGTCCAGAATATATTTAGAGTAAATCTGATTTATTATGTTATTATTGTATTTTATATATATATATATATTTATATACATTTAGCTGGGTAAAATGCCTTGGTTCCTTATTACTTTTTCTGATGGGTATTCTGTTTATCTCAGAGAAAAGAGTCTTTTTTGACTAGCTCAGTAAATTACTGCTCTAGGCTTATTTCAGAACCATTTTTCTAAAAATATTGTTTCACAACTGCAGTTGCTTCTAGCTAGGGATATTACCAGCTTTCTAATAGGCCTTGTTGAGTTTGAAAACCATTTTTTAATGCACTAAAATTACCCTTCTCCCATAACAGAGACACTCTGCACTCATGATCTAAAAGCCATTTATGACTTATGATGATGATGATGATTTATGGTTGTATGGAAGAAGCTGAACACACGTGGCTTAATCCCTTCAGGGTTTTTTCAGGGGGCAAGTCCTCCGAGTCATAAGTTTTTTAAAAGTAGGCTCTGCCTCTCAGGGGAAAGCCTGTACTTGTCCAGCATGCCCATGAGACTAAGTTTGCCTCAGTTGCCAAATTCTGTGGAAGTTGATTGTGGCCATACACCTAAGCCATGTTTTCCAAATGATCCATTACTAACAAACCTGAAGTTTTGATGGTGAAAACAAAAGAAATCTGTAGGGCCATTTAAATCCACCAAAGCTTGTAACTACCAAAAGTCTTTTGTTTGTTTGTTTGTTTGTTTGTTTCAGAGATTGGGTCTTACTCTGTTACCCAGGCTGGAGAACAATGGCGTCACCATACCTCACAGCAACCTCAAACTCCTGAGCTTAAGTGATCCTCCTGCCTCAGCCTCCCAAATATTAGCCACCACGCCTGGCTAATATTTGTTATGTTTTGTAGATACAAGGTCTCACTATGTTGCCCAGGCTGGTCTCGAACCCCTTACCTCAAGCAATCCTCCTGCCTCAGCCTCCTGTGCTGGGATTACAGGCGGTGAGCCACTATGCCCAGCCCCCAGTGACTTAATTTTAACCTAATCCTATACATGCTCACTCATAGTTAATATCTAAATAAATTGAAACAGAATTCAAAATATTCTATTCTTTTTCTTTTTTTTCCCCCCCAGAATTCAAAATATTCTAATTCTACACCAGGCTGTTCTCAGCTTTTACCTAAACGTTGAAGCTTGTAGTCCTATCCCCCACAGATAAGACAGGTACCCCATTTTATACGGTTCTTACAGAAATTTGGGAGTAACGAGGTTTGCCTATTCTTTCTTTAAAGTGATACTAAATAGATATTAACATCAAAACGAAATTCTATGTGTAGATATACAAAATACAGGCATTGGGTTATTCTTTTTTTTAAATCTCTAACATGTATAGAGGACTCCAACATCCAGAGCAGAGGTCAACGACTCTTTGAGATTAACAGAGGAAGATGAGGAGACAGAGGGGTGGTCTGCAGGTCATTCTGCTGCCTTTTCTCCTTTCCCTCCTCCCTTTTCCTTAAGTTGCTGCTGAATGAGGCAATTCTCCCAAGTAGCGAGAAAGCAAAGGATCCGAGCCTTGGAGCCAGGACTGGCAAGAGAGAACCAAGGCAAGTAGTCCTGCCTGTGAGGTGAGATGCATTAGGGAGCTGCCTCTGGTACTGCTCGCAGAGATGGTCAAATCCTCAACTGCAACCTCACAGTGATTTATACAGCGCATTAAAAGTTATTACTCTGAAGAAACACTTAAAATTGATTTTATTCACACTCAAAACAAAGGTCTTAAGTTATCTCTATTTCACTTTGTTATTCTGTGACAGATAATATGGAAACATGGTTCAGAAAGATAATGCCAGGATCTGATCCTAAAGCTATTTTTCTTTACCTTTACCAGCAAATTAATTATGAGGTTCATTCTAATTTTATTCTGTAATGACACATCGACTGTATACAATGTAACCTACGTTTTTAAAGTATCTTGCCAATTCTAATGGATCACTTCCTATGAACTAAATTCCTCTAAATGCTACATACGTACCATCATTATTCCTGATTCACAGATAAGATAACTGAGATGTGGGAGGTTTAATAACTTGCCCAATGTCACAAAGTTTCTAAGTGTCAGATTCAGGATTTAAACTCAGGTAGTCTGGCTCTATAGATTATGTTCTATCCATGCTTCTCAGACTTTAAAATGCATGCAGATCACTGGGACATCTTGTTAAAATGCAGATTCTGATTAAACCTGTCTGGAGTTAGGTCTGAGATTCCACATTTCCAAAAAGCAACTAGTTACACCACTGCTGCTGGTCCACAAACCACACTTTCAGTATCCAAATTCTAAACCACTTCACTCTGCTACTCAACTAAGCACTAAGAAGAGGGTGATATATAATGTGGATCGTAGTGATCTAAGTAAAAGGGCATTTATATCTTCAAGTACTGAACCAAGGTGCTGTCTTCAACCTATGTGAAGAGTTTCAATTTACAATAAAGTTCAAGACCCACCTAAAATATACTTCATTTGTGCAATGTCCTTTTTTCTATTCTAAGAACAAAAGCCTTTTTCACCCTTTCCCCATACAAATACACAGAACTTTTTTTTTTTTTTTGCAGACAAGCTTTTCAAGTTGGCATTGACTAACCATTACATGTAAAAACAGACATATCAGTGAGACACAAAACTCTCAACTATTCAATTATCAAATATGTCACAAAAAGCTGCAAAAGACAACTTGTCTCTGGAACACTGTAGCTCAGCAACTTTTTAAAGGAGGGATTACAAAAAGAAATTGTTCCAACTAGTCATGCGTCTCTATTAAAAACAACATGATATAGGCCCTTACATCTAAAGACACCTCTGACATGAAGTGAAACCAATTTGCTTGTTTGAATCTATACCAACATTAAAATATGGTTGATTCCTAAACCTTATTACTTTTTCTCAAATTCAAACTATTTCTAAAAATTTTCTTGCAAAGTCCTTTTTAAGGACCAGAGTTTTCTTCGTTTATGCCCTCTATTTTTCCACCTTATGTGATACTTAAATAAAGGTAATCAAGGAATTTATTAAGTTTTAAAATTAAATTTAGCCTTATAGCTACTTAACTAGAATAGCTTTCTCCAACAGGTACTGCTGTTTTACCAAAAAACCCACATTCTAAAATCACCCTTTTTTTCTTTCTTTCTTTCTTTTTTTAAAGAGACCAGGTCTCAGTATGTTGCCCAGGCTGGACTCCAACCTCCTGTTGGTTTCTCTGGAGAACCCTAATACAGGAGCTCAAAAAAATTCCCTAACTTCTATCATGAAAGTGATCCTCCATCTGCCATGAGACATGAAATGCTGGATCCACCCAGGGCATATAACCTTTATACTAATAGTATCGACCAAGGACGTCATGCATAAAGCCACGGCAATCCTCCTCACTAACACGATCCTCAATGTTACAGATGCATATTAGGTAATTCGTATCACCCCTTATAAATGGATTCATCATGTACCTATATCCACCACATACATAAGCATCCACGAGGTACAAAGTGGTATTTTATCCCCCAGATTTTTTTCCACAGCTACGACGACTGATGGAAGCCACCTCAACCCCTTTCCTGACCTAGATCAGGGCCATTTAAATGCAAGCCATAGGAGCCAAGGTGGACTTTCCACAATTCTCACTCACAGGTACCAGTACCCACCTGCTCACACATCAAGGGATAAAAAGCCACTCAACCTCAGCACAGTGCTTTCTTCTAAAGAAGCGGCCAGCCCCTGAACTAACAGACACATAATGTTGGGCAAAATTAAGGTAACAAGTTCCATATGTTTCATAAACATAATAACTTAGGATACAGTGAGAAACAAGATTGCTCCAATTTCAGATACAATGAAATCAAAGCTATATGTTTCTCAGTAGGGGAAATGTACAATAAGATCCTGAAAAACTGCCAGTAAGAAATAGAGGAAAACACTGCACCACACGCAAGGATGGTCCAGGGAAACTTTAGGAATCCCAAGAGTCAGCTGGGCTTGGTGGCTCACATCTGTAATCCCAGCACTTTGGGAGGCTAAGGCAGGAGGATCACTTGAAGCCAGGAGTTTGAGACCAGCCTGGGCAATACAGTGAAACCCTGTCTCTGCAAAAATTAGCTGGGCATAGTGGTGAGTTCCTGCAGTCCCAGCCACTCAGGAGGCTGAGTCAGGAGGATCACTTGAGCCCAGGAGTTAGAGGTCATAGTGAGGTATGAGCATGCCACTGCTCTCTGGCCTGGGTGACAGAGTGACACTTTGGTCTCAAGAAAAAAAAAAAGATTCCTAAGAGTTTATAGTTATAAGTAGATTTCCAAAAAGGACAAAACTAGTTAACAAATTACAAGTTTCTTCTAAATTAGAGCAAAGGCCCTTACACCACCTGGTTGACCTCACTGTCCCTCTCTTGAACCTACACAAAACCCAACTGCAATTAGAACGTTCCTGACATAAAGAAACGATAAATGCTGAGGTGATGGATATGTCAATTACCCTGACTTGATTAATTCACATCGTATGCCTGTATCAAAACATCACATGTACCTTATAAAGAAATACAACTATTATGTACCCATAATAATTAAAAAAAAAAAATTTTTAAAACCCAGTTGCAGACTTAGAAAGGATTTACTGTTCACAGCAACAAAACTAATTTTCTACTATCCCCAGATGACTTTTTTTTAAATGTTTCTTTTTAAGTTACCAAGCTAAGTTAATCAAAGGGAGATAACCCCCTTGATGATATGTATACCTCAGCTGAAGTGCTTGAACATTAAGAGTTAAGCTGTTAAGTCCTTAAAATCTGGTATTTTCATAAAACATTCACATTAATTCAAGCAAAACATTAAAGAGAATTACATAGTGAGTCACACTAAAATGGCAATGAAAAGAACAACCATTAGGACACCCAGAGTATCAGTTTATCTCAAGTTTTCATTTACAGTATGAAAATATGTCTTAAGACTAACATCAAAATACTTACCTAAGCCCCTAGAAGTACACTATTCTTCACCTTAAATACATAGCATTTACCCAAAGCGCTGTTGTATGCACATACAAAGACTTCTTTCTCTAAAAAATGAAACTAAAGAACTTCTTTGGAAGAAAAACCACTAAACTATCTCTACAGCTGACCTAAAGGCTTAAGGGACTATTTAAGGGGGGTGGCTGTGTAATTATTTATCATGTTCTCTGATACAACTGTGGGTCTTGCAATGGCTCTCTTACAAGGGCATGGAACAATCAAGAAGGCACGACATAGGAAAAGAAAAATTATCAGCAACGAGCATTCAAAGAAAACATGATAATCTGTATCCTTCCCTTTCTCTCTCCCGCCCTCTCATCTACTCTGCTATTTTGGGCCTTAAAAGCAAATCTCTGTGCTGGGCACAGTGGCTCACACCTGTAATCCTAGCACCTCAGGAGGCCAAGGTGGGAGAATCACCAAGGCTAGGAGTTGAGACCAGCCTGAACAACATATTGAGACCCCATCTCTACAAAAAATTAGAAAAATTAGCTGGGCGTGGTGGCATGCACCTATAGTCCTAGCTACTGGGGAGGCTGAGGCAGGAGGATCCACTGAGCCCAGGAGTTCGAGGCTGCAGTGAGCTATGATGATGCCACTGCACTTTAGCCCAGGCAATAGAGAGAGACACTGTCTCCAAAAAAAAAAGGAAATTAATCAATTAATCCAAGTAATTCTGTGGTTAATTCCAAAAATGACATTTTTTAACAGATGCCACTCACAAGAATTTTTTAAAGATACTGAAAAAAACATAAAAACACATAATTTCAACCTAAACATCTAAATTATTAGACTAGCTACACATTACTAGAGTTTTATAGATTAAATCTTGTCTGTACATTTTTTCCAATTTAATTATCAACTTTATAACATCATAGAATGTATAATTACTGTTGACATTTGACAAGTGTCCAACAGAAATGAAAAGCTTAATTAATAAAAAAAAGATCGTAAACTCTGATTTCAGAATTAGCTATATAATTGGGGCAAGTTATAATATCTTTAAAATTCTGTTTCCTTTACCTATAAAACAGGAATAATATCTACAGAGACCTCACAAGATTTGTAAGAATAAATGAGATAATGAACATTAAAAACCATTGGCATCATTCCTAATACATAGCAAGTATTCTGTTAAGTGTTAACCATGATCATCCTCTATACTAATTACACGTATTACTACTTACTTATTAATTACATGCAATGTCCCAGGCTTTATCCTGGATGCTGGGCACTTTATCATAGGTTATCTCATTTATTCTTTTCACCAACCCTACAGTGTTTTTATTATTATTAACTTTGTTTTACCAATAAAGAATCTAAGATCCAGCTAGTAATTTTCCAGGTTCATACAATTAAATGGCATAACCAGAATCTGAACCAGAATCTACCTGAAAACAAAGCTCCTCAACAGATAGGACTTAAGTATTAACAGGTTCAAATTCTTCTAAAATCGGTAATAGCAGATTCATTACCCAATAGACATTATAGGTGATATTCATCTATAAATAACAACACTAACTTCTGAATGTTTCAGCCAAAACGAGAAAAACCAAAACACTATTCCAACTCTTTAATTAATTGATCTTCCATCTCTAAAAACTTTATTTCAGGAATGAGGGTAAAGATTATGATAATACATCATACATTTATATAATGCTTTCGTATATTACGTTATTTGATCTTCACTACAATCTCACAACCTAGGTAGGAATTATAACTCCCATCTTGTGCATGAGGAAAATAAAAATCAAAGGGATTAAGTGACTTGCCCAAGGTTGCAAATCTGGCAAATAGAAGCAGGACTGGAACCTAAGACACCCTTGTTTCAAATTACAGTATGCCACGGAGACAAATAGATGAATAAATACTAATTAAAAAATGATGTCAAAGAAAAGGTAATCTCCCCCTCACAAAAAAACCTAATGCACATATCACGCTCATTCTCATCAGTCATCAAAGCCTTAGAGTTAAAGCAATGGTGCAGTTTTCTAAAATGACATTTAAAGAAAGGAGAAAAGGCTTAGGGGAGCGTAAAATTGGTCGATGGACCTATAAAGAAAGCAGAAGATCCACCAGTCTCCATGATAACAAAACAAATAAAATTATCTATCCATATTAAAAGAAAAATGAAAAACATATGGCCTAGAACCACACTGAAGAATGTAGTGTAGACAGGGAAGAACAGCCAAAATGGGTCGACAGTGGTGGTCCAAGACACAACCCCTGCACCCGAGAGCTTCCAGAGGAGATAGAAAATTATTTAATAATTATTGGCTCAAATAATTAAAATACAATGTGGTAAACAAAAGACACAACGCTACGACTGCGTGGAAGAGGGAGCACCATTCTAAACAAACAGGAAATAATCGAATAATTTGTTAATCTATAGAAAGAAAAAGGAAAAAAATATTAACAGCAGATTCCCCAAAATACAAGAAAAATAGTTACAGGAAATGTCACCTTATTTCAGAAAACCATGTTCGGTTTCTAGCTTAGGCTCCGCTCATCTGTACTGTAGCATTTCCTATGCATAGCAGCCACATGAATCATTTGACCTCTCAATAAATCTATCTTCCACAAGTGCGTTGCTCATTAAATCCTGCCCATTAAAGGTTGGGCTCTGAATTATAATTAAATCCTTTTCTTTGATCTGTGACTGACAAGTTCGTGATTAAAGGTAGCTAGGATATGGACAATTTCATTCAAAATGAGTCTGGGCATTTTAAAATAGGCTTCTAGAATCACCTGTCACCTAGACTGATATATCTTGGCTGAAACTAACAGGGGAAAAAAAAAAGATATTACCAGAGATCTCTGATACAGAAAGGTCACGTTCAAGAAAGTCAGTCAATGGAGGAATCACATTCCCTGACTTCCAATTACACTCCAGAGCTGTAGTAATCAAAACAGCATGGTACTGCATAAAAGCAGGCACATAGACCAATGAATCCAGAGATAAATCCACACATCTATAGCGAACTTATTTTGACAAAGGTGTCAAGAACACATGATGGGGAAAGCACAATAAATGGTACTAGGAAAACTGGATATCCATACGCAGAACAATGAAACCAGACCCTTATGTCTCACCATATACAAAAATTAAATCAAAATGTATTAAAGACTTAAATACAAGATGTAAAATTATGAAACTACTAAAAGAAAACACTGGGGAAACACTTCAGATCATTGGTCTGGGCAAGGATTTCTTGAGTAATACCCAAAAAACACAGGCAACCAAAGCAAAACTGGACCCAGAGGATCACATCAAGCTAAAAAGCTTCTGCACAGCAGAGGAAACAATCAAAGTAAAGAGACAGCCCACCAAATGAGAGAAAATATTTGCAAACTACCAAATTGAGAGCTAAATTATATAACATTACTTACATTCCACAGATCAAGGAAGGAAATGAATGAGAACTAAATAAAGCAAAGAAAGAACATTTATTATGAGCGCCTAGTACATACCAAACATTCCCACATGTGTTATCTCTGTTAATTCTGAGAATAACCGTAAGAGGCAGGGTTCACGACGAAGAGAACAAAGTTCAGAGCTGTCAAGAAGTTGGTCCCAACTCACATAACTAGTGAGTATGACTGGTGCACATGGCACTGAGGAAACCGGTGTAACTAAAACAAAAGGTGCACTGGGAAATTAAGTTGGCCAGAGGTGGGCCAAATTAGGAAGGACCGCTATTTACTCTCATCAAGGTAAGAATCAGTCATTGAAGCAGTATCTAAGGAAGACTAACAGGGCAGCACGTCACAGAACAGACTGCAGGAGAGAGGATGTGTTAACAGATACAATCAGCTGAGAAACAGTCCTGCGGAGGAGCTGCCCCTGACCTCCTGGAACTGGCCTGGTACTACCCAGTCAGCAGGTGCTGCTCGAAGCTGGCCGGACCCTCACAGGGACGCAGTGGTGTCCTGTTGAACATGGACGATTTCACAGAACATCAACGTCAGACAAGGCCACTCTATGACGAGGACAGATCAAGACAAAAACAAGATCACTCTGTAACCTTGTCTCAACCCAACTTTGTTCAGCTATAAATGTGTTCCTGGTGGTCCCTGGCTGGAAGGCAGGAACCTGGTATGGAAGCCTGTACTCGGATGGTGGCAGTGGGGATGCAGGAATGGATGAGCTATGAATGACAATTCCAGGTAAAAATAAAAAGAACTGGTGATAAGCAATTTAAGAGGGAAAAGGGGGTTAAAACTCTTACACCCCTTGAGAAAGCGGAAGCTTCTGACTGAAATATAAATTTAGAGTGGGTCTTGTTAAATTAGTCCATTTTTTTTTTTTTTTTTACAGACTGGCTAAAAGATAAAGGAAGACAGAAAAATATTTAGCAGGCAATTAGAGATTAAAAAGTAATGATGCCTGGGTCCCACCTCCAAAGAGTCTGATTTAATTAGTCTTGAGTGTAGCCTAGACGTCAAGGTTTGTTAAAGCTCCCCAGCTGACTCCAATGTGCACTCCAAGTTGAGATGCACCTGGAGAATGCCCATGGCTCGTGGCTGGGAGAAAAAAAAGGAAAAGCAACTGGAAGGGGTAGAAAGAGGCCCAAGGAATTACTGGGGCAAAAACGTAAATGAAAAAACAAAAATGGTTTGAAGACTGAGCAGGCGATTCCCAGATATACCAAGAGTAATTAAAATGATGAAGGAGTCACATTTAACAAATGATAGAAACCAGACAGGAATGTTAAGACAGGTTTAGACGACTAGGAAACACGGTCACCGGGCAAAGACAATATTCTGCATTAGCAAAACCTTCAATTAAGAGGCTTTCGATCTACAGTCCCCCGAGGATGCCCAGATAACAAATGTATCTATTGCTACATGTAGATGTAATTGAGCACTGCTTGTTTCTAAATATAGAGGTGACTTTCTCCAACCCCACACTGCCACCTAGTGTGTCAGCTCTGCAAGGACCCAATCTGAATCGGAAGTAGCTGCTGGGTGACTCACCGAACTTACAGTAAGGAGCCTAAATTCAAGGGTTTAATCCCAATGTCTTCCTGTGTTTAATCAGAGTAGAAGACAGCCTTAAGGTACATGCTTTATTTTGGGGGTGACAAGACTCCTCTAAAATTGATTATGGTGGCAGCTGCATAACATTTTGAATATACTTAACGCCACTGAATTATACACTTAAAATGGATAAAATGGTAACATTTACGTTACTTTGTGTCAGTTCAAATGAGTGAATGGTATGTACGTGAATGGTATCTCAGTAAAGTTCTAGCTTAAAAAGGATATCAGAAATCATTCGATCCCTTCATTTCAAAAAAGGCAACATTGAGAGATTACTTACCCCACTCACCTAGACAGTAAAAACTAGGCCAAAAGAAGGAACTATCAATTTATTTAAAGGCCTTCTATGGTCTCCCAAGTCTGAGTTGTTTTGTTTTTCTTTTTCTTAAGCATGGTCCTCAGTTTGCAGAGCTATCATTAGCTGCCTGACTTTACTGTCTGCATAGCTCACCCACACCAATGACTTCAGATAGCAGGAGTATCACCACTATTCCAACACTTCTAGCTCAAAATCCAGTCCTCACCCTTTACTCCTTGGTCAACAAATTGGGTCAACCCTTCTTTCAAAATGTCTCCTTTTGTTCCACATCCTCTACCACTCCCTTAGCTCAGGCCTTCATTACTTTACACTCAGATTAAGGCAAATTTTCATATTCAATCTTTTCACATCTCTCCCTAATCAGCACTCCTGCACTAGTCCTCTATAATTTTGTGCATTTCACACTGCTACTTAAAAATCTTTATGGGCTCCTCAATACCTGTACCTACAAAATAAAATTCAAATTCTTTAGCCTGACCAGCAAGGCCTTCTGTATTGCAGAATCTATCCCAACCTATAACCTCCTACACAAACACTTCATTGCCGTCAGAATGGTCTATTATACAATGTATACCCATTTCCCAATGAGTTATTCCCCCATAGTTATTAGCTATACCACTTATTTGACAATTATCCATTCTGTCTTTTTTTTTTCCTTTCTCAAAGGTTCTCAACTCTGGCCATGCACCAAAATTACCTGTGAAGCTTTAAAAAGTTAAGGAATCTTTAAGGATGTTGCCCAGACATCTGAATATTTTTTAAATTTCACAGGTAAATTTGCACAAGGAGTGAAAAACAGTGATTCATATAAAGAAAGTCTTTTTGTGAGACGCTTCAGTTTTCACCACCTAAACTGAGCATCAATATTAAAGAAGCAAAAAATCAAAAATTAAACTGCCCAGAGAAACTGTTACCTAAATAACCAAGCATTATCTTTTATTGATCACTTGTACAACACAAATCTTTCTAATTAACATCGACTTCCCAGTAACTAAAAAAATGCTAACAAAAATTAAATGTTAGCCAGGCATGGTGGCACATGCCTGTAGTCCCAGCTACTCAGGAGGCTGAGGCAGGAGGATCGCTTGAGCCCAGGAGTTTGAGGTTGCTGTGAGCTAGGGTGATGCCACGGCACTGTAGCCCGGGCAATAGAGTGAGACTCTGTCTCAAAAAAAAAAAAAAAAAGGAAGAAAGATAGAATTTGTCAACCTGGACTGCACATTATAATAACCTGAGAGGTTTAAATTTTTATGCTCAAGCCACACTCTGGACAAATTAAATCAAAAACTCTGGAGACAGGACCCATGCGTCAGTATTTTTTAAAGCTCCCCAGGCGCTTCCAATGTGTAGGCAATGTTGAGAACCAGTGAATTACAAGAGAATCTCTCACAGAGAAATCTAAAAATCAGAACTGGCTGGGCCCGGTGGCTCACATCTGTAATCCCAGCACTCTGGGAGGCCAAGGTAGGAGGATTGCTTGAGGCCAGGAGTTCAAGACCAGACTGAGCAACATAGTGAGACCCTGTCTCTACAAAAAATTTAAAAATTAGCTTGGTGTGGTGGCACATGACTGTAGTCCCAGTTACTTTGGAGGCTAAAGCAAGAGGATCACTTGAGCCCAGGAGTTGGTGGTTGCAGTAAGTGATCATCACACCACTGCACTCCAGCCTGGGTGACAGAGTGAGACCTTGTCACTTAAAAAAAAAAAAAAAAACTGTTCGAAGATAGACACAAAGAAAGTCCCAGGAGTCAGGTAATACTTCCAAAATAAGTTTCTTTCTCTTGTTAATTTATGAATGATTTTTATATATTACGAATATATTCCTTTTTTGTTGCAAATATTTTCCTGTTTCTTGACTTTTCCATCATGATTCTTTGACATACAGACGTTTTTAACGTTCAAATCTCTCAATCGATCAATCTATCCTATCCCCCTATAGTTTCTCTTGTTTATTCTTGCCTCAAAGACTATAACAATAATAAAAGGACTTCCTGACATTGTGATTCTCAACCAAAGTAATGAATTAAAAGATCAGTATTAATCTAGGATTATACATGCTCTTAAATATTTAAAACTAAACATGAACAGGCCATGTGTAAAATAGTACACTGGCAACAAATTAACTTTCTTTCTTCCTTTATTCATTCCTCCTTTCCTCCATTTATTTATCTGAAACAAGGTCTTGCTCTGTGGCCCAGGCTGAGGTGCAATGGCATCATCATAGTTCTCTGTAGCTTTAAACTCCTGAGCTCAAGTGATCCTTCCAGCTCAGCCTCCCAAGTAGCTAGGACTATAGGTATGGGGCTAATTTTTCAAGTTTTTGTAGAGACAGGGTCTCACTATATTGCCCAGGCTGGTCTTGAACCCCTGGCCTCAAGCAATCCTCCCACCTAGACCTCCCAAAGTGCTGGGATAACAGGTGCGAGCCACTATGCCCAGCCACAAGTTAACTTTAAAAAGGAAACTTTCTTGATTGTACTGCATTTAATCAACTAAAATAATGGCTCTGTGCATTTTTACTTCTAAAATCAAATGTCAGAATGAAAGGACAAGGTTATTCCACACAGTCATCTTTATTTTTTTTTTCGTCCTACCAAGTAATTATTAATATTACAGCAAAAACTAAGGGAAAAAGTCATTTGCACAAAATCTTTCAAAGTAATAAATCATGCTGTAAAGATCAGTAAGCACAATTTTTCCCCCAGATCATACCAAATCCAAATGTGACCACCAGTTCCAAATATGGGTTTTGATTTTCACTGTGAAAAACACTGTCATAATTAATAAGCCACTGTTATTACATAAATTTGGCCAGTGCTCTTTAGTTATGGTTTTATATAAATATGAGACAAAAAATTGAATTGTTTGCCCTTTTTTGATCTAATTCAAAACAAGAGTTATAGTAAGTGTCCAAGGCTGAGAACATTTTGAAAGGAAGCTCATGAAGGAGACCACTACGAATATTGTTTTACTAACTGAAAACTAGGTCTTTTCTGGAAAATGTTTATGTGCTTTTCACTCCATTGTCCACCAGAGGGCGCATCATATCTAATTAAGACCTCATGGGAAACTTCCAGATGGAAATGAGAAATCACATAAAACTCGATCTGCAAGATGTTAAGCTGCAGCACATACAGAGTTAAATGTAAAATCTAATCACAGAATCCCCAGAAGAATCTCAAAGTACATATTTATCAAATAACTTGGCTGCTAAGACGTTTAAAAGTACTTTCAGAAGTAAGTTCATCTCAATTTAATGTCCATACAAGTTACACAGATATCTTGAAGTCACATACAGAAAAAGTATATTCTCATTCAGTAAGTCTGTGGTGCAGCATAAAATTACACATTGCTAACAATTTCCTTGTTGAGACCGACACCGCTGACCCACAGACCACACACTTGCAGTAGCAAAAACAGAATTATAATTCAGTCAGCAAACTGAATTTCCATACTCACATATTTATAACATAAAATGAGAGAACTGATTAGTAGGGAGTGAGACCCTAAGTATCAGATGCAAACCTGTGGGCACATATCCATGAAACTTAGTTGGGACCTTGAACCTTTAAATTCTACTGGGTTGTCTTTGCCAGAAAGAGCACTCTGAAGAGGTTGGTCTTCCTTTGCATGAAAAACCTGCAACACCGTCCCCCGCAGTAATTGGCTTGCAGAGGACTACTGATCCTCCTGAGGAACTATCATCACCACCTCTCAGTGTTTCTAGATCTGCAACCTGACTCAAGTTCCAGAAGACCCCAAGGTTAAGAAGTGCAACTCATGAGGAAGTGCATTGCACACCAAAAGAATTGCAAGACTGTGCCAATTTACCTTAACAAAAACGTGAGGAACACACGTGAGGATGGATCTGAAGAGTATGGGATTAGGGGGAAGGAAAGATAATGCTGGGTCAAGCTGGGTTTACTGAAATGAGTGCGTGAATAGGTTGGCTCAAGCAGCAGGGAATGAATGGCTCCAACAGTTTGCTTGGTTGGTTGACGGAAAGCTGAACCCAGAGATGATCTACAGTAAATGAAGTTGAAATGTTAGAACTTCTTCGGTATATTGAGGAAGAAGGTATGTAAAGGCTTAGGGAAATGAGAATGCCGGAGTGGATTTGATATGCTTACTCATCCCTTAACCCTGTCCCTGAGAGAATCCAGAAAACATTCCATTCACCAAGCTATGAGAAGTACGTTCCTGAGAGGAGCCCTGGCCCCTTTAGGAGCCCGGTGGTGGCTACTCTCCAGAGGCCAGGCACAAAAGTGGAAATGCCTGCCATCAGTCCGGGCTTCTGAATTCAGCGGGGGATAATGAGATCCCACTGTGGCAAGGACCAGTGGTTGCACTTAATCATCAAAGGCAAGATGGTAATGGATACTATTAAGGCGGCCAAGATATTAACCAGAAGGCTTTGAACTGCAGAGATCTTTGATGTTAGCTAACTGATCCCAGCGCATCTAGAACTCGGTGGGCAATCTACTAAAGTCTTCCTTGATTAGTCCTAACGGAAAAGCTGTAGATCTGGTAAAAAGAAGTATGATTTAAACACCAGAATAGTTAAGCCCTGCCTTTATGCCTATTCCATTCATTCATATATCAAAAAACCACTTGTACCCCCTAAATCTATTGAAATTTTTTAAAAGAAAATTAAAAGATAAAAATAAAGAGTTGTGGCCCCTCTACAAATTTGAGACACTTCACAGACCCAGAGCCTCTTGAATGAAGGGAAGACTGGGTTCTCCTGAGGGAGAACACTACCACACAGACAAAAGCGTATGCTGTGAATCTTCCTCCTGGGCCTCCCAGGAGATCTACAGGCATTTACAAGGATGCCTGCACACTTTACAAGGATACGACCAGACTTTCAGGAAATTACTGGCTTTGAACTAAAGGTGATTCCTGAAGACCCAAAATAACATTTTAGTCCACCTCTCAGGAAGAACAGCTCACGCGAGTCAGAGGCTGGAATCCGGGCTCAGACTCATCTCGTAGTGGGTCCAGCAGGTCCCCGAATATACATTGCAGTTATATTCTTTAGTTCCGGAATGCACGGTTGGAATAAATATCCTCAGGAACTGTCAAAATCCCCTTACCTGTTCCCTTACCCACAGAGTAATGGCTACAATGGTACAAAAGTCCAAGTGGAAGCCATCAGAACTGCCTTTACTTACCTAAATAGTAAACCAAAAACGATACTGAATTTCTGGAGGGATTAATGACACCAGAGATGCACAGGTAGTAATCCTTATGTAACTTGCCTATTTGACCAATATAGAGGACAGGTGGTTCTTGCAGAATGACAGTGGATTACAGGATATCAAAGTTGTAGGATGTCAAACGTGACTCAGCTACAGGAGAATGAAATCATTAGCTATTATTTTAGTTACCTCTGTAAGATATCAACATGGCAAGCTGGAACTACATATCCCAGAATCCTTCCCTATGAGTCCAAGTTGGGGTTGCCACCACAAAAGAAATGTGTGAGGTTTGTAAGACATAGTGAAGCAACCGTCATTATACTCTGAAGGCTTGTATAAGGTACCCAGTGCTTTTGCAGCCTGTGTGCGCTGTCACTGATCTAATGGCTCACCTTGTTGGCACGGGGCAACAGCCGGGCCCTCTGCTCCTCTAGCTCCTGCCAGATCACTTCATCAACCTTCTCGAAGTTGTCGGGTCCATCACATGAACAGGTGTATGGCAAACAGTGCCACAAATTCTACACATCAGTGTTACAGAGTGGGAAGGCAGTAAGAGACAGACACAGGTTCCAGTTTATCTTTATTACTTCCAGCTGGATTCTAGTTTGGTTTTCTCTTCTCCCACTTGACCTCCAGCTCATCTTCCTGCCAGTTCTGCTGACTCACAGTAACTTCAGGCCACCACACAATGCAGATACAACAACATCTTTACCAACTCCCACAGCTATGTAATGTCTAATCCCTATAATCTGCATCCTTTATCACTCAACATATCAAACCCTAATTGGCCTGGCGTGGTGGGTGGCTCACGCCTGTAATCCTAGCACTCTGGGAGGCCAAGGCAGGTGGAGGCAGGTGGATCGTCTGAGTTCAGGAGTTTGAGACCAGCCTGAGCAAGAGTGAGACCCCATCTCTACTAAAAGTAGAAAGAAACTAGCTGGACAACTAAAAATATATAGAAAAAAGTTAGCCGGGCATGGTGGCGCATGCCTGTAGTCTCAGCTACTCGGGAGGCTGAGACAGGAGGATCGCTTGAGCCCAGGAGTTTGAGGTTGCTGTGAGCTAGGCTGACGCCACAGCACTCTAGCCTGGGCAACAGAGTGAGACTCTGTCTCGAAAAACAAAACAAAACAAAACCCTAATGGATACAATCCCTTTCTGGAAAAACTGACCAGCCCAGAGAATAGCCCTAACAGTTGGGAGACAACTAGATAACCATATATAGACATCCACTAGGCCAGAATCTACACACATGCCTGGAGTTGTTTTTCTTAACCAAAAATTTTTAGTGCTTCATTCTTAAATATGACCAGTCGAGAATGACCAGACACTTGAAAGATCTTTTATTTTCTTCTTTTCTTCTCCTTTTTATCAGATAATTTGAAACATTCCCAAAAGCAGAGAGAATAGTATAATGGAACTCCACATATTCATCAACCAGCTTCAAAAATTATCAACACATGCCCAATCTTGTATAACCTATAACCCCACCAGTACCTCCAAACATTATTTTAAAGCAAATACCAGACAACTATCACTTCACCCATGACATATCTCTTTCTTATTGTATTTGTTTATATTTTTGGAGACAAAGAAAGTCTAACTCTGTTGCCCAAGCTAGAGTGTCCTGATCATAGCGTACTGCAGCCTCAAACTCCTGAGCTCAAGCAATCCTCCTGCCTCAGCCTCCCCAGTAGCTGGGACTACAGGCATCCATGACCACACCTGGCTAACTTCTTTTATTTTTTTTTTTTAGAGATGGGGTCTCGCTGTGTTGCCCAAGCTGGTCTCAAACTCCCAGCCTCAAGCGATCCTCCTGCCTCAGCCTCCCAAGTAGCTGGAAATAGAGGCATGTGCCACTCACAATCAGCTTATAATTTTTCATTTTGAAATAATTTCAGACTGACAAAAAGGTTGAAAAAAACTGGTACAAAGAACTCTCATATGCTTTTTCCAAAGATTCCCCCAAATGTTCACATCCTATATAACCAAAAACAATTATCAAAATAAAAAAATTAACATTGATTCAATACTATTATCTAATCTACATACTATTCAAATTTTACCAATTGTTTTACCAAAAGACAATACATATAACCCATTTGTCAAACTTTTCTGTGTCCATCAGACTAAAAACGTGTGCAACAGCAGAAGGACAATACAAATGATTCAAGTCACACTTTCACTGTCAGTTCACGTTTTCTCACTAACAAAAATAAACAGATAGAACTAAAGCACTAACCAAAACTGCCCTAGGCCAAAGGAAATCCTGTAGAACTTTGCAACAGTCATTTTTGGAGACCAATGAAGTATAATCATGTGTCGCTTAAAGACAGGGTTATGTTCTGAGAAATGTGCTGTTAGGTGATTTCATTGTTGTGCAAACATCACAGACTGTACTTACACAAACCTAGTTGGTGTACCCCACTACACACATAGGCTGTAAGGTGTTGCCTATTGCTCCTAGGCTACAAACCCGTACAGCATGTTACTGTACTGAATACTACAGGCCATTATAACAGAAAATATTTGTGTATCTAAACCTACCTAAACATACAAAAAGTACAGTAAAAAATATGGCATTATAATCTTCTGGGACCACTGGTATATATGTGTTCCATTATTGACTAAAATGTCCTTATACAGCACATGATGGTAGTTACAGTAAATATCTGGCTTTTTATTCTATTTTCATTTTCTCCTTTCCATGAACTATTGATTGTTACAAGCTTAACATTTTCAATCGAGACTTAATTCAAATGGAAGGCAGCAGAAAGCCTGGGATAGTTAGGTAGAAAATCCTGCTGGGGCCGGGCGCGGTGGCTCACGCCTGTAATCCTAGCACTCTGGGAGGCCGAGGCGGGTGGATTGCTCAAGGTCAGGAGTTCGAGACCAGCCTGAGCGAGACCCCGTCTCTACTAAAAATAGAAAGACATTATATGGACAACTAAAAAAAAAAATCTATATAGAAAAAATTAGCCGGGCATAGTGGCGCATGCCTGTAGTCCCAGCTACTCGGGAGGCTGAGGCAGTAGGATCGCTTAAGCCCAGGAGTCTGAGGTTGCTGTGAGCTAAGCTGACGCCACGGCACTCACTCTAGCCTGGGCAACAAAGTGAGACTCTGTCTCAACAAAAAAAAAAAAAAGAAAAAGAAAATCCTGCTGGCATTTAGATGCTTGGCATTTACTTATATTCCTATTTTATGTTGATGTTGATTTCTCCACTAGATGACTATTGGTGGTAAGGAGAGCCTGCCTCCTACGTGAAAAGCCAAAGAGGCCAAATACTCACCTTCTCAACTTCCCTTGCAGTTAAAAGTACAGGCAATGACCAAAGTTCAGCCAATCTAAGACACTCACTGAAGACTTAAAATCAGAAGCTAACATCACAAAGAAAAATGGTTGAGGGAACAACTTTCCAGCAACAACCAGCTTCCCAAAGATCAGCAGGAGGAGCAGAGTCCAGTGTCTATGGTGCTGGTGGTACAAGCTGCAGAATCCAGTACTATCAGGCAACAGAGGTGATATACTCCCCAGCCTCCCGCCCATCTACTTCTACAGTGCAATTTTGACTTGGTCCCTGCCCATGTTCAGATCGAGGGTTCTCTAGACTTTAAAGCAACGCTCTCAAATACCCTTTCATGAAACTCCTATTTTGTTCAAATCACTACCGTTCTTGCAAATAAGAAAAATGCATGACAGACAGCAGTAATGAAACAGCATGCTAAATCAAGAAGCATCCCACCCACAAAAGGTTTGTGCAGTTTATTTTGGAAAACGGATAATTCCACGTGTCATATGACTCAAGTTCAGCTCTGGTGATTCAGTTACTAAGATGTCACCATTTATTCATTTCAAAACTTTTCTGCTCCAAGTACTAAAAAACATGGAAATCTGATATTATGTGCAAGATGACCCACATCTTCTCCATCAATTAATATTACAGGGCTTAAGAAACAGTAACTTCTCTATGTTGGACATTCAAACTCTGGATATATGCCAAAGGATTTGACAGGATGAAGAGCCCAATTTGCCTGAAAGAGAATCAAAGATCTATGACTTTAAACGTCAGGGCTTTCAGCAAATAGTCAAGTCTTAAACGGAATGAACTGTTTTCAACCACACAGTTTATAAAAACTTCCAGGGGCTCTCTCCTCAACAGATTTTTTTGTAGTTACTACTTCAGATAGCAACAGATATTAATAATTGGTAACTTTAAAATGCAAAGTCAAATTTCTTAATCATAAATCCAACAGGAACCAAGTAAGATTAACGTTCAAATTACAGATAAGAGTTTTGCACTTACCTCCCGACCGCCACCCACCCCAATCTCAGACTGACAGGTCTGAAAAACAGCCATGCACAAAATCATCCCACTTATCTCAAAACACAGTTCTTCCCCCTTGCACGTGGTAGAAGCTCAGTAACATTTGCTGATTGAATGCAACTCCTAAGACCGTGTACGTAGGTTACCCATTTCCATAAATCGCTTTTGAGCAGCACTCTAAATGGCACAGCGCTTCCAGGCTTCCAAAACACTCTCACATGAATTCTTCCATCTAGCTAGGTGGTTAAGAGTTAGATGTGCCTGCACAGCCACTAAATGGCAAAGCGCACCGTGGCACCCAAATAACTTATGCCCCCACAGCACATGAGTTGCACCTCCAGTTCAGTCCTTTTGATACACTGTAATTATCTCTCTCACTTGATCTGCTCCAAAAGGATTCTTAAGGACGTCCCGTTCATCTTCGTGTCCCCAGGCCATACAGAACCTAGACCACAGAAGTGCACCACACACAACATCAGGATGCTTCTACCTCCTCACGCAAGCCCCGTGCTTTCCCAGTGGGGCTTTCGCAGCGAACCTGATTTATACGTATCTCTGCTCCCACCCGCACCGACCCCCGCCGCCTGCGATTTCCACCGTCGCACCAAATTAAGCTTGTCGGACAGGACACCGACTTTTTGTTCCCCAGCTAAACGACCCACGGCCCAACGCATGCCCTTAAGTCTGTCCAACTGGCTCCCCCAGCGCCTACCGCAGCCCAGGGGGCGGGGCGGGGGTCGCGGGTCCAGCTCTGCCCTGCAAAGTGGCAGGGACTGAGCCTGGGACACCCCCCCTGCCCGCGCAGCGACCACCTAGGGGGGCGTCCGAGCGGGGCCTGCGCGCCGCGACCCGCCCCCGGGAACACGCGCGTCACGGGGAGCGCAGGGCAGGGCATCGGGGCCGAGGCCCGCGACGGGAGGCCACCCCGACACCCTGGACCCCCCACGGCTCGGGACTCAGGTGGGCGAGGGCGCCGCGTACGCACCCGAGGAGGCAGCGGTCGCAGACGACGCCACGGCTCCCCTTGCACACCGTGTACGCCAGGGGATCCGAGCGGAAGAGCAGCTCTCCCGGGCGCAGCGCGGCCACAGCGCGCAGCCCGTTGCCCCGGTCGGCGGTCGCGAACTTTTCCACCTTCAGCGGCTCCATCCTCCCGCGGCTCCCACGGCTCCGGCGTTCAGCGCGCCCCGCAGCTGGCCTCGGCCCCGCGCGCCTGCGCCCTGCGCGCTCACGTACGCCCGGGGGGCGGGGCGGCCGCGGCGGGGCCTGTGCGCATGCGCGGCGCGGCGCGGCCCGGAGGGAACGGGCGCGAGCGGCGCGCGCGCGCGCGCGCGGAGCCGGAGTGGTCCTGGGGCTCCCGGGAGGGTCCGGCCCGAGGCTGCTCCGCCGAGGACAGGCATAACAAAATAACATTTTATTACGATCGTTTTAGTGCGTACAGAAAAGTTGGTAGAACAGTGAGCACCTGTGTACCTGTGTACCTGTATACCTGCATACCCTCCGCCTAGGGCACACAGTTTTTAGCGTTTTGCCATTTCTGTTCGCTCACTTTCCCCACCTGCTGTGTCCAAGCACGTGTGTGTCGCTCTTGAGCCATTTCAAATCGCCGACATCGTAACATTTCGCAAATACGTTACATCGTAACGTTTCATAATTAAATACTTTCACATGCGTTTCCTCGGAATAGGAACAGTATCCTTCTCCAAGCCTGAGACTACAATGTCATCGTCACTCCTAAGAAAATTAACTGTGGATACTAACTAGCAAGCAAAACCATATTCAATTAAAGAATGCCGTTTGTAACTCTTTTTGTTTTAAACAGGATTCAGTCAAAGGTCGTGCGTTTTCTTTTTCCTGACATTGACTCTTCGCAGCGTCTAAACTAGGAGTCTTGTAAAATGTTCCTCATTCTGTATTTGTGCATTGGTTTTCCCAGGGTGTCGTTTAACTTGTTCCTCTCTTCCCTGTATTTCCTGTAAACTGCAAGTTAGGTCTAGATGCTAGAGTCTAGACGCTTGATTTGATGGAAGTGAAACATTTTTTGTCAAAAAACATACTACAGATGATATTGTTTATGTTGTATCATATGCTAGAAGGTGCATAATACCAGGTTGTACCACTATTGATAAAACTAAGTTCGATCAATTGGTTCATTTTGCACATGACAAAAACCAAGGCTCAGATATAACCTGATAAATGCCATTCTACAATTTAGTGATAAGAGAACAAATGGCAGTATTTCACAATAGTAGAAACCTTTTTTTAACCCACTTATATAGAGCATGCCTGTTTTACTCCAAATCATCTTCTGAATTTACTGACTGCATTCTTACATATTCTAGAGCAAAAAATCTGTTTTATTATTGAAAAGTTATCAGTATTCTGGAAATAAATAAAAATATCCTTCATACCACTGAAAGAATCTCCTGTTGTAACAACATAAGCACTTAGCTTTCCCAGCTACCCCTAGCCACCATGATCTTAGCTAGAGCTATTTGTATGGACAGCTATTTCACTCTTCCAGTGAAAACTTTTCTTCAGAGATACCAGGCTATATTCCTAGTGTTCCTTTTGTACAGTCTGCTAAATTCATCAAGTTTGGGGTATCCAAACAACCCAAACAACCATCCTTTATCCTCAGCCACCAGCAAAAATGAAAGGCCCTATGGTAAACTATTTTTGTAAGTGCTTAATCCTCAGTTACTTGGTGCGCGGCCTTGTAATCATCAGGAATCATTACACACCTGCTATCTTTTTTTCTTTTTTTTTTAAGAGACAGGATCTCACTCTGTCACCCATGCTAGAGTGCAGTGGCACCATCATAGCTCACTGTAACCTCAAACTCATGGGCTCAAGGGATCCTCCCACCTCAGCCTCCCGAGTAGCTGGGACTATAGGCATGTGTCACTGTGCCCAGCAATAACCTAGTGACATTTTTAAATGTCTTCTTTAAAAAATTAAACTAAGAAACAAAGGAAATGACCTCCGACACTGCATCCTCTTTTTTCTTTCCCTTCGTAACTATATCACGAGAGAAGTCACCCTCAACTCCCCACTAGAATCCTGTCCCCTTGGCCTCTTTGAAACAGACCTGTCTTCCTAATTGCTAATCGTAACGGACAGTAAATTTCTAGTTAACTTAATTTCTCCAGAAGCTTTGAACATTCTTGACTTCTCTAGGTTTTTATTATGTAACAAGAAAGCTAACCTTAATTTCACATTCTTGGGGCACCTTACTGCTACTTACAACTACCTACGTATGATACTTCATTGATTATTTACATCTTTCAATGAATGGACAACTGTAAATTTTTCTTTTTAAAAAAATTCTAGTTTCTTGAATGCAGAATGACAGCACAAGAGCGCTCTGGCTACCTATATAATGGGAAGAAGTAGGAGATAACATATTTTACCAACATTTATAGCTTCTTCTGCTCTGCCAACTTCTCTAATCCTTTTTTTTTTTTTTTTTTAAGAGACAGCATCTGGCTCTGCTGCCCAGGCTGGAGTGCACTGGTAGGATCATGCTCACTGCAGCCTGGAACTCCTGGGCTTAATAGATCCACTTGGCTCAGCCGCGTAAGTAGGTGGGACTACAGGCACGTACCACACTTGGCTATTTTTAAAAATTATTTTTTGCAGAGATGGGGGCTGGGGTGTGTGTGTGTGTGTGTGTGTGTGTGTGTGTGTCTTGCTGTGTTGCCTATGCTGGTCTCAAGCTCCTGGCCTCAAGCGATCCTCCTGCCTCGGCCTCCCCAAGTGTTGGGATTACAGATGTGAGCCACCACACCCAGCCCTTTCTTAATTAACTCATTTGCTCCTAAAAATAAACCCATGAGATAGATGACATTATTAGTAATTTGGAAACCAAGGCCTCTTGAAACTTAGCACTGTTTTTGATCAAGTCTATGCGGTAAAACAGATGTTTTATAAAGATTAATAGGGCAGTGATGAACAAGATGGGTTGGATGAGAAAAGAGGTAGTTAGGATGACTCAGGAGAAATCTAGGTTTAAGGCACAGGGCTAGGGAGGAAACAGTGGGAAGACTGAATGACATTATGAAGATTGGGCAAATTATTTCATAGTAAAATAGGAATTATAAAAGAAAGAAAGGAATTCAGAATTTCCAGCCAGATTAAACTGTAAACCAGTGACAACAGTAGGGGAGTCAGGAAAACCGTGTTTGGCTAAGTGCTACCTATATAAAACATGCCCCACAGAGAGTTACTTAGTAGTAACATGGCTTAGGTAGTCTGAAATGTTGTGATAGTAAACAAACCGGAGGAGATTAGATATGTCTCAGCTTTCTAGCACTGTGCCTAGAAAGAAAATATTCTTAATTCCATTTAGGTTCTCATGAAAATCTAACTTCAGATGAATTTTCTTGATGGAACAAAAATGCAAGAGACTTATAAGTAACATAGTTTGAATTATTCACTTAAAATACATTGACTATATATGACAACTAAAAGTGAGTAAGTTAGGGTCAATTTAATGTTTTATTAGACATTTAGAGGCAAAAAAAAAATGATCACAAAATCTTATTATTTAAAATGTTTTAATTTCTAAAAACGTTTAAATCATATTAAAATTTAAATATTTTCATGGTACAGTACTTGATAATACATTTCAACAAACTGAAAGGTAAAACCAACCACTTTTATCAGTTTTGTTTACTTTCTAAGCTTAATAATATACACAGGCTCTTCTGCCCCACAGTGGGATGTAAAAATCAGCAATGATGAAAGTGGAATATTTAATACAATGTAAGATGTTTGGCCAAAAGCATTTTAAAAAGCAAACTAAATCTCAACTGGAAACACCCTACAACAACCATGTGTTTACAGAAGGCAAGAATTTGAAACAGAACAAATTCAATTTGATCAAGTCCACAATTAAACTTTTGATTTTATTCAGTTGTGAATAAAATTATTTCATCCGATATACTAATGATATCAACTTCAGAAGAAATGACCTGCCTAGTCTGTATAAAACGAGAAGGTATCTTCTCTTGAAAGGATGCGAGCTTTTCAGATTTAGCTCTTTTTCATGTGTCATAATTTCCAAATAAACCGTTGCAGCTAATGTCTCGACAGTCTACTGCTTTGTCTCACTCATGGTGTCATCATATAGCCATTTATGAGCATAATCTTTGGAACCCTCTATAGTTTCAAAAAGGCGTTTAAAGTCTTGAGGGCACAAATTAGTTACTTTCACTTTTTCACTTTTTTGTATTTGCATCAATATATCCACTGCATCAACGGGAGTCAAACACCTGCAAAAGAAATACAAAGTAAGTGTGCTGAATTCTTTTTTCATACCACTGTCAGTGTTGACAGAGATGGCTTCTAAGCCCAATTTAAAATGCCTAACTTATTATATACAATGAATCTTATTTAAGAGCTTGCAATAACTTGATGTTTATTCCTAAAGTTTCATGACTAACCTATAATGAAAATAGCAGATTTAGGCTTTAACACTGTCTAATCAATTCTCACACAAAAATCTTGTCTAATTATTGCCCTTTATAAAAATTCTTCTGCCTACCTCTTTCTTCCTTTTACTTTCTGCAAAAATATTCTTCACTCCATTTCAGTTCATGTAAAAGTTCAGTAAGTACAAAATAGCAGAAGTTGCTGTACGGCAGTTTTCAAAGAGGGAATCATTTTTCACATTTTTACATAATCACTGGTGAATGAATTATAAAGCAGCAAACCTCCTTAGAGTCACACATCGCTTAATGATGGGGATACGGTCTGAGAAATGCATCGTTAGGTGATTTCATTGCTGTTTGAACCTAGATGGTATAGCCTACTACACACCTAGGCCATATGGTATAGCCTATTGCTCTGAGGCTACAAACCTGTACATCGTGTTACTATACTGAATACTGTAGGCAACTGTATCACAATGGTAAGTATTTGTGTATCTAAACACAGAGAAGGTACAGTAAAAATACAGTATTATAATCTTATGGGACCACCATCATATATGTGGTCCATTGTTGACTGACATACCATTACATGATGCATGACTGTATTATTACCTTAGCAAGAAACCACCAATAAGCCTCTGACAATAATAAACAACCATAAAAAATATTTTGGTGGGAAACAGTTTCAATACTTTTTGATACTGAATAGAATCTTGGTAACATGTTTTCAATCCACAGAGATTTTGCACTGGAGTTTACCATATTTATTTCTTATTTTCACTCAAAATAGCTACCACTACAAGGTGGCAAGAAAAATAATAGATTACTTTTACTGATCCATTGCCACTTTTAACATTTATTTTTATATACTGTCTAGTCAGCAGCTCAGAGTTACATATTAAATGATCATCGAATTAATTAAGATAACTGTTTTAACATTTCTCCCATCCTGACAATATTTTGAATGACCATGGGCTGCTGATTAGGTAGGTACAATGCACAACTTACAGAAATGTACACATCAGCCCTATATAAAAATTACACATACACAAAGCACATAATAACAGCAATTATTTTATTTTATTTTATTTTCAGAATTCTCTCTGTTTCCCAGGCTAGAGTGCAGTGCAGTGGCATCATCATAGCTTACTGCAACGTCAAACTCCTGGGCTCAAGTGATCTTCTCACCTCAGCCTCCCAAGTAGCTGGGACAACAGGCATGCGCCACCATGCCCGGCTATTCTCTTCTATATTTTGTAGAGACGGGGTCTTGCTATGTTGCTCAGGCTGGTCTTGAACTCCCGGCCTCAAGCAATTCCCACCTCAGCATCCCAAAGTGCTCACATTACAGATGTGAGCTATTGCACCTGGCTAACAAGTACAATTTTTATAAAGCTTTAGGTAAAAACATAAAATTTGGTCCAAGGCAAGAGAACCAGGGTAGTATAACAATCCCTCGCTGCTTTGGTTAGGAAAGGGAGCTGGTAAAGGCAGGCAATGACAGGTAAGCGACGGGCATGCCTCCAGTAATGCGGCTTCCTCCACTCCAGCTGGTGCTTCCTATCGGCAAATCCTGAGCCTATACTCTGACAAAGATAAAACGACTTGTAGGCACCCCTGGGTGTTGTTCAAAGAAGGAAAATAAATGCAGCTCAGGGGGGAGATTATGTGGGAAATATATTTTTCTCAAAATGTACACCAGGGAGAAGGAAGTGTTTTGAAGAAATATGAGCGAAACCATATTTCACTCTGTAAATCAAGATGTGAAAAATCGACCTCTAACCTGAAAGAATAAATTCTTGCATTAAATTGCTACTTTTATACTTGCTTTTATTCTTTTTACTTACTGTAAGTGGTCTATTAGCTTGGAGCCACGCTTCCCAAAACAGTGCTTTATCATGTGGAAAAATACATCGTAGTTAATAGGCGTTAAGTTTTCTGTAAATAAATTTTTACGAGGCGTCATTTGAATAAAATACACGTTTTGTACTATTGGTTCTAATGACTCCTGGAAAGAAGAGAAAGTAAACTGTGTTAGTCACAGAAGATTGCCAGACGAAGACACTGTTCACTTACTCCTTCAAGTGACCTGTTGGAAGACACAATCGCCACAGGCCTTGAGTGTGCCTGGATTGTCTTACTGGGCATTCCAAGAATGCAAAGCCCTAACTGCTCTTTACCTGGGCCATTTCTCAGAGTTGTCTGCAGTGAGCAGCCTTGAGGCATGAGATGTCTACCTCCAGGAAAGAGAGCAGGCTTGCTTACTGTTTGCTATAAAAGAGGTGGATTCCTCCAGCCCTGTGTTCCTCATCACACGCAAGGCACCCAACTGAGCCCTATCACGCCGCTCCATGGGAAGGGGGCCAAGTAAAGTCCTTGTCGGATCCAGGAGCCTATGTTTTTGGCCAGCATCCAAGAAATTATAACAGCTTGTTAACTTGTTAGTGGGGTAAAATCAAATCCCAAACATGACATTAACATGTACTGCTTCCCTGCTATATTTGAGGCATAACACACCAGACCCTAAGGCTTAAAAAAAAAAAAGATTAACATGGCCGGGCGCGGTGGCTCACGCCTATAATCCCAACACTCTGGGAGGCCGAGGTGGGCGGATCGTTTGAGCTCAGGAGTTGGAGACCAGCCTGAGCAAGAGCGAGACCCCATCTCTACTAAAAATAGAAAGAAATTATATGGACAGCTAAAAATATATATAGAAAAAATTAGCCAGGCATGGTGGTGCATGCCTGTAGTCCCAGCTACTCGGGAGGCTGAGACAGGAGGATCGCTTGAGCTCAGGAGTTTGAGGTTGCTGTGAGCTAGGCTGACGCCACGGCACTCACTCTAGCCTGGGCAACAGAGTGAGACTCTGTCTCAAAAAAAAAAAAAAAAAAAAATGATTAACTTAAAATTTTTAATTGCATATTTAAAAAGAAGAAAGTCTTTTTAAACAACTTGGATAAAAATGAAGCTAATGTGCTCTTGGAAAACCATTTTAGAGCTTCTAGACCAATTATGAACATGCAGATATCTAAAATACATGTGAAATGTCTAAATAGAATTCTCTCATGAAACATGACATTTGGTTATTTCATCTTCATCCCTAAAAAGTTCATATATTTAAGTGGGCCAAAAGCTTTTTTAGCTTTTGAGCTTCTCATTCAAAAACTCAGAAAGTGACTTACATACAGGATTGTTCATTTTTAGAATATGTGGATAAGTCCCTAATAGTATCCAAGGCAAAATGCAGTACTCCTATTTTTTGAGATTACATAAATTATGCTATATAAATAGCCAAATAGAACTAAAATCATAACGACTCATCACTCTAAAACCAGACCACTGAAAGAAAATTGATACTTTTCTTTTTCCTTTAGGGGCAAGAGTGAGCAAAAACACAAAGCATGCGAAAACGATCGTCAGACTGAACTGCTATGCTGGGATTTGGCCACCATCAGCATCAAATTCTAAAGTGGAACTTCCGAACTGAGTCCAGAAGTTTTTTGTGAAACTTCAGCTACTTTATTAGAATTTCACAAGTAGCTCTGAGATAAACTAAATAGAGGACCACATTGTAACATGATCATCTTGGTTCTTTAGATAGAAAGGGAAAAAAAACCAAAGAAACAAAAATAAAAGCCCCAATTTCTGGGTAAGAATCAAGTACCTATTGGTGAATTGAATCATATAATATAATTAGCAATATTACAAATTTCTAATTAATAGGTTATAAAATTTTGATTTTGGTTTTTCAAATTTGATGACTATTAAAGTGATATTTTCCAAAGTTGAGATGTATCTACATTTTAACAGAGATAAAAAGAGAAGAAAGATTATCTGTTTAAGCCTACTACTATACTGGCATCCGTTGCATAACAGCTGATAAATACTACTCTCTTCCAAAATAATTTCAATTTATTAAAAGTAGTAGGATATGTTGAAAGAACATTTCTAGTTATTCTAGAATTAAAAACTTAAATAAAGAATACCCAATCATCCAAAAAAAAAAAAAAGTTCCATTTAGGGGGAAAAAAGGGAAAGATATTTATTTATTCTTACCCCATCCTTGGCCTTTTCCGGCTGTCCTTTTGGGGTACAGACATCAAATGATGATGAAGGCACCTTGGGAAGAAAAATAAAAACAAAACAACATTTCTTTTTACTTCTTTTTGGTCAAAGTGCCCCAAATTATAATTGCCTTAAAAAAAAATTTGCCTAACTAAGATAATGAATTAAATCTGGGTCACAGGCTATTTGGATTTAAGAAAAACAACACAGGCTAGTTGAATAATATACAATATACATCTCTCTCCTTAATTTTTTTAAGATAAAGAGAAGGATCAAAGGTCTACCCCAGTATCAGTACTCTATGTCTATCTTAAAGGAGAGTTACGCTTAACGTGATTATACAAATAGGTTCTTAAGTTATAACCTTTACTAGCCAACATTTCCATATTACAGTCAGAATCAGCAGTTTAAGGGCTATCAGATCAATACTGAGGATTGCTTTGCCCTGCCTTAGTGGAAAAGCCTATTAAACAAACTGACTTGAATATGTCAGGACATAATAAGGAGATATACAAATAAAGACACGTCAATTTGAAAAAGGATCATTATTTTTTTGTATTTAACTTTTGTAACATAAAATTTTGTGCGTGAAGCAATTTTAAAAGAGGACCCGTCTGAAAAATTATTCTATATAAAAAAACAATCTGCACATACACATATTAAATTTCAAAATAAGAGTGGGTTAAAACAGCATCTGACACAGACCTAAAAGACTAAAACAGTAGAACACAAGGTTTAAAGGCTACTGTCAGAAATGGTAATTTATTAACCACTCCAGTGGCAATGGGAGTGGAATGGAAAATACAGTTTTTGCCCATTCGTGAAATTCCTAGCAGTTGCAGAAATGCCACTTCAAGCGGAGGAAGGCAAATCATGCACAGCAGTGCACTAGTTTCCCATCTGCTTGATGTAGCCACACAAGTTTAGGGTACGGCAGTCGGGGCAGAGACCTGACTTTCCTTTAACGAAGCCACAGCAGGGAAAACCTGCAAGAGCCTGGAAATTGAGTTCAACAACTTACTCTGCAGTTACAGATACACGGTGAAGCAACTGCTGAAAAATGTTGGGTCCAGAAAGACCTCTCCTTTCTGGAGTGTTGTAAATGGCAAAACTTAACCTGGGACCTTTGAAAATAAACACTAAGGGACAAGAAGAAGGAAACATTATTTTGAAAGCTAAAGTCCTCAGGAGGCTTCTATGACGAAACTAGCAAAAAGCCACGAGGATAGAAGGGGTTGAGCAGAAAAGCCAATAGAATGAGACAAAATCAGTGGGTCAAGAAGAACTTTTGGGAAACCAAGAACTATATATAGGACTGAGATTACAATATATAGCCCAGGAAGAAAGCATAATCAGTGATGTGAAGATTAAGTGTGAAAAGATTCTGAGAATGGAGAAAAATGAGAACACGATAGATATGAAAGACAAGGACCAGAGATCCAACCTAAGAACCTCAAGTGTATTTAAGGGAAAAAAAAAAGAACTGGAACAATGGCTAAAATCAAATGAGACAGGATTCCTAGGCTAACAAACACACAACTGGGTACCCAGACCGAAGGGCTCAGCATGTTTCCAGATAAAAGCAATGAAGAGACGACATGAAGAAACACACTAGCAAAACTTTAAAAATTAAATCAATACACCTTTAAAAGAACAAGAATTTATAACTATATAACTTTATATTCTATAAAACCTCCTTGATACATACTTTAGTTTACTAAAATGAATAAGAGAATGGGTAAATTACAGTATGAAAGAAATAAGTTATCATTTTTTTATTACACTGTAGCCCTCTGCTATCAATACGGCAGCTGTTAGCCACATGTGGCTACGGAACATTTGAAATGTGTCTAGTCTGAATTAAATGTACTATAAGCGTATACTACATCTGGGATTTCAAAGACTTACAAGCACAAAAAATGTAAATTATGTAATAATTAATTTCAAAATACTGATTACGCATCAAAATGACATATTTTGAATTGACTGGGTTAAATAAAATATAATATTAATTTCACCTTTTTAAAAGCTTTTTATAACGTTGCTACCTAAAAATGTAAAATTACACACATGGCTAACATTATATTTCTATCAGACAACTCTGATCTTCTATAAGGAAATAAATAAAAAAGAATAATGCTCTATAATGAACTATCATTAAGTAGCCATTAAAAACTTGAGAAAACATGTTCAATGACAGGGCAAGAGCTTACAATTAACTATTAGCTATTAGGTAAAAAAAACAACATACAAAACAATATCACCTCCAGAAAAAGAAAAGTAGAAGACTAAAAACATACCACAAATGTTTAACAGTGACCTCTGGGTGTAGAACTACAGTGGTGATTTTTAAAAAACACCTTTGTTTTCTTTCCTTAAAAAACACACACTCATTTCATGTTTTTACACTAAGCATATATTATTTTTATAATAAGGAAAAAATTAAAAATTTATCACCACAAATTACCTTGTCCTATTACTTCAACATTTGGGAAAAACAATAACTTAATCTTTAAATTATCTCCATTTACTAGCCTCTTTGAAAAACAATAAAGTTGTCTCTTGAAATCTAGAAGGATTTTGCTTACCACTTGCAGAATCTTAATCTCACAAGCTACTTGCCAGAGCACACTCAACACGTCATACAAGCTTGAATTTCTATTTGCCATCAGTTTCTAGAAAAAGGGAAAATAAAAATTATACATTATATACACTTACAATCAATCAAAATAAAATGTGGGACCTTAATACTAGTATCTTAATAGCATCTTGCAATGTAAGTAAAGAAAATTAGAATTAGATAAAAAAAAAATGCAGGCAGTGGAATACGTCTGTAGTCTCAGCTGCTCGAGAAGCTTAGATGGAAGGATCGCTTGAGGCCAGGAGTTTGAGACAAGCCTGGGTGATATAGTGAGACCCCATCTCAAAAACAAACAAAAAAAGAATTAAATGCCAAATCTTAACCATTCAGAAGAGTCTTTAAACGGTCATGTTGAAAATATTAGGTCATTAAATATGGAATGCCCGGTTTCAAATCAAAAGTGTAGTTTACTATACTCAAACAAAAAAACAGTACAATTAATCAAAGCATGCACCTAAACTAGTGACAGCTTTGTCACTTAAGGGTAGCTTGCTTATGCTAACAACGAAGAAGACTGGAGAGCGAGTGGCGATGAAATCGTGAAAAGCATTTTCCATAGCTTGTTGACAATTGAATATTTTTCCTTGCAAGAAGTGGTCCAAAGCCTGGAAGAAGTGGTAGTCAGTTGGTGCAAGGTCTGGTGAATATGGTGGATGACAGAGAGTTTCTGAGTCCAGCTTCTGTAGTTTGAGCAGTTTGTGAGCCATGTGGGTGGGCGTTGTTGTGCAAAAAGATTGGCCTATCTCTATTGACCTATCTCAGCTGCTTAATCACAAGCAGTAATCAGTTGACCCGGTTTGATCAAGCTGTAGTGGATAATACCAGCGCTGGACCACCAAACAGACACCATTAGCTTCTTTTGATGAATATTTGGTTTTGGACTGTGTTTCGGCACTTTATCTTTACCCAACGGTTGTGCTGAATGCTTGCAATTGTCAAAAAGAATCCACTTTTCATCACATGTAACAATCTGGTGTCTAAATGGTTCGCCTTTATGTCATGACAGCAAAGAAAGGCAAGCTTCGAGATGATGTCTCTTCTGATGCTTGCTTAATTCACGTGGAACCCATCTCTCTAGCTTCTTTACCTTGCTGATTTGTTTCCAATGGTCCAATATTGTAGGAATAGTAACATCAAAACCTTGCTGCTAATTCACACGTAGGTTTTGATGGATTCGCTTCCACCATAGCTTTCAGCTCATCATGATGCATCTTTGGTATCAGGTCACCCATGTGGCTCATTTGCAAGAATAAAATCACCAGAACAGAACTTCTCAAACCATGGAGGGACTATGTGTTCATTAGCCACATCCTTCACAAATGCTTCATTGATATTTTGAGCTATCTATGGCACTTGCCTTGGTTCCACGATGAAACTCATTTTTGACTTATCCATGGTTTCACAAAAATTTCTCTTAAAAAAACGTGAAAGATAATGACAAGCCAAACTGTGTGTTTGAAAGAAATGAGGATATAACTTCAAAATAAAAATAAGTGTCAAAGTGAAATGTCAGAGGTATCAACTGTCAAAACTAGTAGTTCAGGAAGTCAGACATTTCATACCTAATAACCTAATATATCATCTTGTACACTTAAAAAGGTAATGTATTCGAGACTGATTCCCTTTAATCATATGGCCTATCAGGGCTAAATCTCATTAAAGAACAACTGTAACAAAACTGTATATCAGGCCAGGTGAGGTGGCTCATGCCTGTAATCCTAGCACTTTGGGAAGCTGAGGCAGGAAGATTGCTTGAAGCCAGGAAGTTCGAGACCAGCCTGAGAAACAACAAGACCCTGCCCCTATAAAAAATAGAAAAAAATTAGCCAGGCGTGGTGGTGTGCACCTGTAGTCCCACGCACTCGGGAGGCAGGAGGATCCCTTTAGTCCAGGAGCTTTGAGGTTACAGTGAGCTATGATGACAAAACTATACTCCAGCCCGGGTGACACAGCAAGACTCTGTCTCAAATCAATAAATAAATAAATAAAGTACAATAACTAATCATTTAGTTATAGAAGTAACCAAAACAAATAATTTCTGCCCTATGGATCCTATAACACAGCAGGTTAGAAAACCATTAGCTAATTATATGAATAAATTAACCTGTGGAAAAGGATAGGTGTGTTAGAAGTATGTATCATATGAGCTATTAAATTTTGAGTCAAGAATTGTTAATGCTGAAGGATGCAAAGTTACCCTAGTGAACGGGAGAGCCCTACAGAGAGAAGAAACCACATGTGATAAGTAAGGTCCATGGACAAGAAGCAAGGGCCACTGGAACATTATCCCAGTAGGAAGACAAAATCTGAAGAAGCATTTCCTATTTTTCTTCCTTTTATTCCTTTGTTTATATACTGTATGTACAGCCTCCTCAAGGTTCTGAGCCTCCTGCTCTCTTTCCATGCCTAGTCAATATTTAGTCACTATATGGGTCTGGGAGTAAATCATCTCTTCATTTCTTGCCCTACTATGCTACCCCTTAGCTCTCTTATATACAAATAAGCATTTCCTGTTATATTGTTATTAACAGAAACATTCTGTTAATAACAATATAACAGGAAACACATTCTGGGCAGAAAAGAAAGATTACTCTCACAGCAATATTGAGGTCATCAAGAGGCCCTTCTTTTACAAAGAATAAAAGGTAGAATCTAGAACCTTACAGATGCCACAAAAAAATCCCGTTAGAACTAACAAGCAAATCCAGCAAAATTGCAGGACACAAAATAAACACACAAAAATCAGTTGTATTTTTATATTCTAACAATGGACAATTGGAAAAGCAAATTAGAAAAATAATTCCATTTACAATAGCATCAAAAATAACTAAAAAACCAAAAATTAACTTAACCAGGGAGGTGAAAGACTTGTACACTAAAAACTCCAAAACATTGCTGAAAGAAATTAAAGACACAAATAAATGGAAAGACAGCCTGTATTCACAGATTGTTAATATTGCCAACACTATTCAAAGTGATCTACAGATTCAATGCAATCCCTATGAAAATCCCAACAATTTTTGAAAATAGAAAATCCATCCTAAAATTGATATGGAATCTCAAGGAACCACAAATACCCTAAAAAATCATGAAAAAAAATAAAGTTAGAGGACTCATAGTTCCTGATTTCAAAGCTTACTACAAAGCTATAGTAATAACACTGTGTGGTATTGGCATAAGGACAAATATATAGACCAATGGAAGACAAAAGGAGCCCAGAAATAGACCCTCACATATAAGATCAAATGATTTCTGATGAGGATGCCTAAGCATTCAGTGGGGGAAAGAACAGTCTTTTCAACAAATGGTTCTGGACAAACTAGGTCTGTACATGCAAAAGAATGAAGTTGGACCCTCACCTGACACCGTACATAAAGATTAACTCAAATGGATCAGAGACCTAAATACAAAAGCTAAAATTGTTACCACTAGAAGAAAACACAGAGGCAAAGGAAAAGCTTTACAACATTGGATTTGGCAATGATTTATTACAGATGACAGGACAGGCACAGCAACAAAAGAAACAAATAGACAAATTTGATTTCATCAAAATGTACAACTTTGGACATCCAAGGACACTGTTAATAGGGTAAAAAGGCAACCCAAAGAAAGGGAGAAAATATTTGCAAATTACGTACCTGATAAGGGATTAATAACCAGAATATATAAAGAACACCTAAAACTCAGTAATAAACAAAAAAACCTGATTTAAAAAAATGGGCAAAGGACTTGAATGGACATTTTTCCAAAGAAGATATACAAAATGACTGGTCAGTAAGTACATGAAAAGATGTTCAACATAACTCATCATTAGGAAAATGCTAATCAAAATTACAATGAAATACTACTTAAGCTAGGTACAGTGGCACACGTGTACAAACCCAGCAACTTGGGAGACTGAGTCAGGAGGATCTCTTGAACCCAGGAGTTCAAGAGTTTGAAATCAGCCTGGATAACATAGGAAGACCCCATCTCTAAAATAAAAACCAAAAAAAGAAAAGAAATACCACTTCACACTATTAGGATGGGTACTACCAAAAAAACCCCAGAACATAAGTGTTGGTGGGAATGTCAAATGGTGCATTCAGTATGGAAAACAGTATGGCTGTTCCTCAAAACATTAAGAATAGAATTACCATATGATCCAGCAATTCCACTTCTAGATATATACCCAAAAGAACTGAAAGTAAGTACTTTAAGAGATATTCGTACTTCCATGTTCATGACAGCATTATGCCCGATAGCCAAAAGGTGGAAGAAACCAAGTGTTCATCAATGGATGAATGGATACAGATTGTGGTGTATACATACAAAGGAATATTATTCAGCCTGAAAGAAAAATGAAATTCTGACACATGCTATAATATGAATAAACCCTGAAAACATTATGTTAAGTGAAGTAAGCCAGATACAAAAGGACAAATACTGTGTGACTGCATTTATATGAGGTATCTAGAACAGTCAAATTCATACAGACAGAAAGAAGAGCAACGGTTACTAGGGGAGGTGAATGGGGAGTTTAGTGTTTAATGGATACAGAGTTTCATATGGGATGATAAAAACTGTGGAGATGGATGTTAATAATGGTCGTACATTGTGAATGTACTCAATGCCACTGAACTTTACAGTTTAAACGCAACCTGAATTAAAGACTGCTCTATAGAAATTTGAAAACAATCTTAGTGTTCTCAACTGTCATGAGTCCTAAATTAAAATTGCAGATTTAAACTACTCAGAGAAAAATCACAGAACTCTTTCAAAATAAAAAGTAGACACTTATTAATAACCTACCTTGTATTCTTTTTCACTAATAAACATATTTAGCTCTATTCGTCCATATTTATATATAGAAGTACAGGCATATAGGTCATATAAAAATTTCCAAAGTGTCCTTCTTTCATTTCGAAATGGGAAAATGCCAATTACTTTTAAAGGAATACCTGTAAGGAATACAAGCAAAAACATATGAATAAAGTTCTTAATACCTTTTCCTATGACCATATTTTATTGAGACAAACTAAGTTAACAGACTAGATTAATTTAAAGTTTACTTCAAGTAAAACTAAGCCTCAGCATCTTTCCTTGATCGGGAACTTGACCTTTGGGAAAATAAAATGGTTATCGGTGTCCAGGTGAGGGAAATGCCATATCCCGTGTAAAAGCACCTGCTCACAAATTGTACAATATAAACTGTATGCAAATCTTGTCCACAAATCAGATATACTGCTAAAGAAAGCTGACAAATTACAAGGCATGTGCTTTAGTGAATGAAAAAAATTACCAGCTGACCAAGGACGTGCTTCTATGCCCAAATTCTGAAAAAGCGTACGTGACGCCATAGCGGGTGGTCTTGGTAGCCCACCACTTCTCGGATCGATTTTAAAGAAGTCACAGTGGATGACTTCTAGTCTTCCATGATTATTTTTTCCTAAGGACTAAAGAGAGACAGAGATAACATGTTAAAAAAAAAAAAAAAAAATTCAGCATTAAGCAGACTTTGCAACAATTCCAAAGATGTACTTTAAAAAATAAGAATAAAATATTAGCCAATTCAAAAATCTTCTTACAAAAATGTTACCACCTCCATAAAGATGTAAAGAAATATTACTAACATACCTGAGATTTAAAAGAAAGAAAAGTCAATTAATGCCTGAAAAGTGGTGAAAGTACAATAATATTGGCAAGCAAAACCCCCCCAAAACAGATATAACCTTCAAGAGATTCTTACTTATCCCTTTTTCTTTACTCTTTCATAATGGTTTCAGCTGTTCAAACAGCTTCTTCATGCTAATGTCTAATTGCTTAGTAGTGGCTACTTGGAGCACTGGGCAAAGATTCTGAGACCACAGGTGGGCTTAGGCAGAGAACTTCGAGCCGTAGTGGTCAGGAGAAGCAGCAATGGAAGATGTTCCAGAGCAGAAAAAACAATTACAATGTTAAAGTGAAAAAGGCCGACAGATTCCAGAGAGAATCTCTTTTTTTCTAGGGAAATCTAGTCAGTCATCTGCCAAATGGACTTGGCTCATTGTGTAGGTCACTCTCCATCTTCCCCTTAATTTTTCATTTACTTTTTCTAAAGACAGAGGCAACCACAGACCTCATCCACTGGAAGAGGCCCAATATCCCTCAGTCTTCTCATTGTCCTGATTGCTCATCTCACAGTAGCACTAGAAACCTTAGTAGTTAGGGACAAGAATTAGCTACAGACTTCATAAACTGAATTTAAAGTCACAAAAAAATTAGGAGAGGGCAGTATGTTTTTGATGTGCACAGAAAATTCTATGAGTATTAAGGTTTAAAATGATTTGGCAATTTAAAGTTATACATTCAAAAACGAAGTTTTTCTTAAGCATTTGAGTTCACCCTACGAATATTATTGTATTTCTAAATCTAGTAAACCTTAACAATCACTTTCAAGGAAACCCTTTTAAAAAGACTAGAGGAAGGAAAAGGCTTGGGGTTGGAAATCACATTGATTTTGAGATGTGTACTATGTGATCCAAGTAGAGATGCCAGGTAGGAAGTTGTATACCTGAATAAGGAACTCAGTGGAGTGGTCCAGACTGACAATAGAAATTTGTGAGAATCTGGCTTGATGAAGGTAATTTAAGCCAGGTATGTAGATCCCTGGGGAGAAATACAAGAGACTAGGCCTGAAGATGGAGTACCTCCAAACTCTAATGACAAGAAGCTGAGAATGATACAAGGAAGAAAAGGAGAAAACCAAAAGAGTATGGGGCCACGGAAGCTTCTCCTTTAAGAAGAGTACTCATAATGCATGTGATTATCTTTAAACTCTAAGAATTAGTCAACATGTATAACATTAAATAATCTCACAAGTTATCAGAGACATTTTAATCTTTGTAATTAAGGAAAGCTAATGAATTTTTGGCTTGATGAAAATGTAAATAAACAATGTATACTTTTGACTTCCTGACACATGTATTCTGAGAGGGCACCATACATTTTGCTTTAGCGCATCTATCATTAACATTCAACAACAGTTCAAATGTGGTAAGAACCAAAGCTCCACGATAAATAATTCAATTCCTACAATAACAGTGAAATCACATTTGAAAATTCAACTAAATGGCATTTAGGATTCGGAAACAGGAAGCAGAAAAGACAGAGGAAAGGAAAATAACCCCTGAGTTTCTACTAGTCATAGAGTTAGGCACTTTCTTTAAGTTTGTTTCATTTAAATCTCATCAAAAATCTCAGACAGGTGGGTATTAACATCTCTTATTTCGTATACGAGATAAACCAAGGTTCAGACAGGTTAAATTACCTATTTGCCCAGGGGTCTCAAAACTAAGAAGTGCTAGGGCTGAGATTCACCCTTCACCCTATAATAAGACTGCGTTTACCACAAAAGCTGACATCTCTTGAACTGAACATATATAACTATTTCTGCAGCAAGAGTTTTCAAGAATCAAAGGGATATAGCATACCATGATGTACTATTACGGAACACAATTAGCAACATTTGTATCCCTGGCCCATTCATGTTGGACAATAAACTCTTCCTATCTGAAACACTGTTACTGCGGAGTCCTGGAAGTTTTATGAGGGAAATGGGGAGGGCAGGGAGGAAGATTCTAAAACTGGATAAAAATCCAAAGTCAAGTATCATCCTTGAAAATGCTTACAGTTTTGAGGAGCAAACTTGAGAGACTTTAGGTTGCCAGAAGCATTGTCTGATAGGAATACCACTTTAAGTCCCCAATTTTGGGCCACAAAGGTTCTGTGTATCCATTGTTACTTCTTTTTTATTTTGGCAAATAGATGAATTCACATAAAACTTTATTTGAATGGTTTTTCAATTTACGTAACAATGGCTAACAAAAGTGAAAGAACATGTATTAAGAACAATTTAATGCTGCTAGTGATGATAAAACAATAAAAGAAGTAGAGCAAAAACTAGTTCGATATCAAAGACTGGCACTACAGGTGTGGACCACCAAGCCTGGCCCATCTTGCACTTTCAGGGAAAGCCATTCTGCATGATTTCATGAAGTTGGCATAGAGAAGCGTAAGTGTCCTAAATAGAATCTAGAGATTTATAAAGGAGGAAGGGAGAGAAAGACAAAGAAAAGAAGAGGCTGGCTAATGATGCGAGGAATTTCCACTTCTTTACTGTTACGTGAACTTGTCTGCTATGTAAGAAGCAGAATCACTGAAAAATCCATCTGGATAATGCCTTCACTCTACAAAACCGTATCTGACGACACGTTGAGCATCCCTAACCTGAAAATCTGAAGTGCTCCAAAATCCAAAACTTTTTGAGTGCCAATATGAAACCACAAGTGGAAAATTCCACACCTGACCTCAGCTGATGAGTTTTAGTCAAAATGTGGGTGCATAACACACAGTTCATTCATGTCAGTTTATAAAATTAGACTTTAAAGAGGCAGATGACTCTGGTGGAAACATTTAAAGAAAGCATTCAGCAAAATGCCACCTTATCCCTAGAAGACCCACTTCCTGGACCCTCAACTGCTTTTGATGTTTCTTCTCACCTAAAAAAAATAAAAATAAAAAAATACGGTATACAGCAATCTTCTAATCAAAACACAGCAGTATAAGTAGAGACCGCTGTGGTTTGTTATTGCTGTTGTTTAACAGCCGACGATAAGTATTCTGGTGATGCCACTGTGCTGCTTAGTGAACCTGAACACATTATTTTTTCACTGTACTAATGGTATGTGATATTTTTTAGTTAAGCACTTATGTGTAAATAAGTATATAAGAAAATGATTACTTATTGGTAGCACATAAATTCAGAGTTGGGAATGATGGTATTGCCAAACAACGAAGCAACCACAGACTGTCCACATGGCTGAGATGGTGACACCTTCGCTTTCTGATGGGTTCGTGTACACAAACTTTTTTTCATGTATAAAATTATTAAAAATATTGTATAAAATTACCTTCAGGCCATATGTTTAAGGTGTATATGACACATAAATGAATTTTGTGTTCAGATTTGGGCCCCATCTCCAACATATCTCATTAAGTATATGTAAGTATTCCAAAATCTGAAAAAATTCCAAGTCCAAAATACTTCTGGTTCCAAGCATGTCAGATAAAGGATACCCAATTTGTATACCAAATGTTTTTTGCCTCTAAAATCCTAAACCCGGAGTTTACATAGACCCATTAACCTAATTTTAGCACTCACTCCAGTTAGATTCCAAACTCACAGAAGGCAGGCTCACAGCATAGCCTACCAGAGACGAGGAAACAAGTCTAACAATATCAGTGATATACGCTGTTCAAAGTTATTTACCTAGCCTGTAGCAGAGCTAGAACTAGAAAATAAGTCTCAGAACTCCTAATCTTTCTGTCTTTCAACCAGTATTGAATATTTACTGCATTCCAGTTACTGAGGGTAAACAAGATATTTAAGACATGGCCCCTAAAAGATATTTCATAGTAACAGTGTGTTTAATTCTACTTCCCTAAGACACTCAAAGGTAGTTGACTGAACAATAGCATACTTTTTAGAAACTAAAAACATACCTCCAAATGTGGAATAAACTTTTTGTCACTTTCAAGGGCAACCACTTTGGCACCAGTTTTAAGTAATGCCTGAGTCAGGATTCCAGGACCTAGTATATTAAGAGAATGAAAAGTTTATTTGGAAAAGAAACAACATACATTCTTTAACTTTTATTACATGTCTTACACTGATTATCTAATTTTAAACCTCACAACAACCCCAAAGTAGATTTTACTCTCCTTTTTACATATAAGGAAACTGGAGAACTGGAGATTAGATATAGTCCCTTGACTCCAACATCACAACTTGTACAGCTTGGCTTTGAAACCATTCTGACAGAGATTGCAAAACCTGCAGTTTTAATCACAATGTTTCATTACCTCGTGGAAGAAAAAAACCAACAAAAAGGATTGCCTCTAGCCTACCACTTACTCACGGACTATCTGGATGCTTTAACCATCAAAGATATTGTCAAGCGTAAACAGGACTGACTCCCCATGATAGGAAATAGTGCTTTAAAAAATTATTATTCAAAGATTCCACGAATTTTGTGTTCTCAGCATCCTGCTATGGTTTTTAGGAGATGCATGGAAGCACATGATGAAATTATATTTTCTAGACGGTGGGGCTCGCAATTACTTTGGGGAGATGATGAAATCTAACGGCATGTTTTAGCAAAATATTGTGTAAAGTGCAAATTGCTACAGAAACATTTTGTGGTGCCATTAGCAAAATAAACTCTCCAATTAAGGTGCCTGAAGGAAAGGGCAGTGTCTTAAAAAGCAACCCCAGGGTGGCCAATAAAAATCTGCAGCAATGATGACCATCCAAGAAAATGCAATCCAGCTGGACTCACCTGGATTGCACTCCAGGAGTAGGTGACGAGGTGTTTCTAGTTTCCCCCGCATGATTTCCGCCACGGTCTCGGCCAATACCCGATTGGTTACGTAGCGCTTCGGCTTTAAGCGGCTCTTGGACGCCGAAGACGGGGATTTGTTGAAATCCGGATGGGGCAACGGCTGCGGGTAGGAGTCAGAGAAGCCACGGTGGTTCTTCGCCGGCAAGCGCTTTCGCGTCGACGCTCCAGATCCCCAAATGCAAAAGCGACCGGCGCCCGCCAAGGCTGAAAGCTTCAGCCGCGGAGGAAGCCCCGCCACCGGTGCCCACATGACCTCGCCTCTACGGTCCGCTTCAACGATCACCCAGGGTCTCTACTTCGGTGAACCCCAAGCAAGGGATCCCACGTGCAGCATCGCCCTGCAGCCGGACCAGGCCCGGCGGAAGTAAACACTACACAGCGCGCATGCGAACCACCGATCTCTCTGGCTTTTCTGCCTCACTTCCGCTTCCGTCCCGGCTCAGGGCCCGAGGCTCGTGAGTGGCCTAATGAGGAGAGAGACCGACCATGCGGGCTGTGTCCGGACTCGTACTCTATGGTTGTCCGCTCTCTGCGCTTCCTCTCTAGCCGCTCGCGCTCTATGCTCCGCGGTCGCGGGCCGCCTGCCGCCCGCCGGCCAGCCGCGAGGGGTGCGCGGAGGGAGGCGGGGCGGAAAGGCAAGAGGTGTCTCCTCCGCCGGAGCCGCGGGAGACCCGAGCAAGCTCCGTGACAGCACGTCGGCCGCCATGTCGGAGAGTGGGACTGGAGAGAGACCTGGCGCCCAGCGGTAGCCCTCCTTTCGCCTCCGATGCCCAGGTGAGGAGGGGAAGAGCGGAATGCGGGGGGGACCCGCCGGCTCGCGGCGGGGACGGAAAGCCTTTGGGGAGCCCCTCGCTCCTCCCCCGGCGCTGTCCTCCTCCGGCAGCGCCGCCTCTGCCCCTCTCGGTTAGGTGTTGCGGGCTCCCTCACCTCCGCCCCCTCTTCGGTCCCCTGTTTTCCTCTCTTTTCTCCAGCCGCCGTGGATCTCCTCTTCCTGCGCGTCGCGCCAATTTCTCCGTCCCCGGGGGACTAGCCCCAGAAGTCGTTCCTCATCCGGCTCCCCGAGGAGCCTGCGGCTTCCACTGGGTCCCTATTCCGTTCTGTCCTGTTGCCCACAGCTCGGTCTCTCCACCCTTGCGGGTGGTTTTCATTTTCCCCCCCGTACCTGGTCCTCCCCCCCACCATTACCACTTGGGTTGTCAGAAGCCACCTGGTGTCTCCCTTTCGTTGCTCCTTCTGGGCCAATATTTACCTTAATTTTGCATTTTTAATTTGTCTTTGAAACAGTTAAAATGAAGGTTACAAAATGAAGATTTAGAACCTTAAAATTCCTTCCTACATGTAAAAAGATTAAGACCTTGGGATGCTTATTTTATCCCTTGTATAAACTTAGTCAAACACATTGTACGGTGGAATGCGATTTAAAAGAGCAATCCCAAAGACTAAAAATAGGAGGCAGTAATGGAAATTTTGGCAGCCTTTTTGCCTGTTGGGCAATGATAGAAGACCCGATTCTTTGAGAGTGATTTTAGTGTTTGAGGATCATACTAAGAAAGCTTGAGCCATTATCCTTTCCACGAAGGCAGGAAACTGCGGCCAGTCAACTCCATGCTTTAAAATATGTACAATCCTTTCTGCTTACTCTACTGGGAGCGTAATTGAGCTTGGCATTTTAGTGCACAAGGAAAAGGTTTCTGAGGAATGTATCACCTAACAAATAGTCTGCAGATTATATTCGGCTGATGAAGCTCAAACAGATAAAGAATTGACAGCCACGCTTGGTCTTTTTTTGGATTATAAATTTGTTAGGACACCACAGAAGATTTCTAATCAACTGTTGTAGAAGCTCTGGGGACTCACTCATTGCTCTTAATGTCCTTAAATCCTTTTAAAAATAGTTTCCTCATTGATAATTTTCTAGAAGTGAGTTTTCCATCCTCTAAACACCTGAGAAAGCACCCCCAACATACTTTTCTGCCTCTCACTTTAAAAAACATTTTCATATATTCAGAAATACACTGGATTTTCTTCCCCAGGAGCCCTGGAGGCATAAATACTTTAAAATCAAATAAAACAGAATGATGTCTTATGGTAGGGAAAGGACATGGTTCACTCATAGAAATGTGTTGTTGAATTTCTCGCTTTTAAAATATACTTTTTAAAAAAGATTGTGGTAAAAAAAAAAAAAAAAAAAAACAGCAAAATGCCCTTTCTAATTTCATAATGTCTGCATCAAAGTTAGTCTACTGTGTCCTAGAGAAACTGATGTAGTTTTTTATTTTGCTTTTGAGTGGTGGTATTTTCTTTTGGCTTTGGGAAAGAGAACTAGGTTATAATTATGTCCCTTTTTATAGTGTTAATGATTCACTTGTTTGGGGTTAAAGGTGCTTGAATAATACACAGAATCTTCTACATCTTATTTTTCTGAAGTCCCAGGTACTGGAAATGAAAGAAATGGCCATTTCCCTTTAAAGATGAACCTTATAATCAACATTTAGACTTACTTTATTTGAAGAACTTGGTTAGTGTGCAGTATTTCCATCTTATTTTCTTAAGAGGTGTGGTTTTGTATCCTATGCTATTTTTCCCTTTTTGAAGTGATCTTTATTTAAAGTGATGCCAGAGTGAAGTGATTGTGCTGATGATTTTTACGTTCTTTTAAAGTTATTTTGCTTATTAAGTTATCTAAATTAAATTGGTAGAGAAGGGAAAATACGGCTTTTTATTTTGGCTTTTAAATGACAATTGTAATTGGGAAATGCCAAGTGATAATTCTTGTTTGCTATCAGAATTAAGGCTGTGTGTCTGCGGCAGCACCGTTCACTAGAAATACAATACAAGCCACTTAAGTAATTTAAAATTTTCTAGTAGTTACCTTAACAAAGTGAAAAGAGACAGATAAAATTAATTTTAATAATATATTTTATTTAATCCTATCTGTGTCATTTCAACATGAAATCAATTTTAAAAGTTAGTGAGATATTTTACATTATTTCATGTTAAATCTACAGAATCTGGTGTGAATTTTATACTTAGAGCATATCTCAATTTGGATTACCCACGTTTCAAATGCTCAGTAGTCACATGTAGCTAACAGCTACCATTTTGAGCAGCATGTAGCTATAGGACTGTCATGTGATGTTTAAGATACCTTTCTACCCTGAGACTCTGAGTCTATGGAGTAAATTTAAAACTTCTCTTCCTGTAGTGCTGTGATATTCAAATTCAGAAGTTCTTATGCAGGAAGAGAGTTCTAAGAAGTCTCTTCCTCTTAGTGTTGACTGTGTTTACGTTGAGCTCCATGCTTGTTTTGTGTGCACTAGTGTCCTGTGTTTGTTTAGTGAGAATCATAAGATGAATAGAGTGCTCAGTCATTTCCTGGGGTGTCATTGTTACAGTTATTTACATCTGCATGTCAACAGTGTGTCAAGGCATCGTATGAGTCTTTGTCTACTAAATCTTTTGGCCTTACATAGGGAGAACTTGACCTACAAACAAGCAGATTGAACTTTATTGTGAACAGGTAGAGTACAGACTTATTTTCTGAATCAGTTTCAAGTATGATTAAAAGTTTTGTAAATGTGTTTATTTATATTATGGTGGTTCTTATCAAGGAAAAGATAAAATCTTTTAGCAAAGTTTAGAAAGGAAGAGTGTATGTTTTATGGCTCTAGAACACTGGGAACCTGAGTAGAACAAAAGAGTAGCTTGTGTGTGGTGCTTTAGGGAGAATTGTAAAGGAAATACGGCAATTTTTTATAAAGTTACTGACAAACTGCTCAGGTATGTGCTTTAAGTTGTTTTTGCAACACGAGTGGTGATTTGCATGGGACCATCCCTGGTTCAGAGCTGATATAACTGAAAGATAGCCTTGAAGCCAGCTGTCCTCAGTGGGGATCAGTCACACCCATCATTGTTTCTACCTTGACCCTTGTGCTCTAGTAAACTTCCCTAAATACTACTTTAGCTGTAGTGTGCTACATTTACATGTAATGTCAAAATTTATCTGATGGCCTAATTAACATTCAGTGTAATTTAATACAAGAAACCTGCCCTCTCCCCAACCTTTATGGTATTATATAAAGAAATTTTAAATTACCTGATCAGTAAACAAACTCCCAATGTAAAATCTAATCATTATAGACCTGGCACAGTATAGACATTGTGTAGAGTATTAGAGGATCAAAGACAGTTGGGGAAGGGATATAGTTATTGGGTGTTGCTTGTTTCATAAGAGAGATGTGCACATTCTGTAGGAAAATAATAGTGCTTTCACCTGTATTTAAAACTAGATGGCTGTCTGTTGGCACCTTGTTAGTTGGATAAGAAACAAAATGGGCCGGGCGCGGTGGCTCACGCCTGTAATCCTAGCACTCTAGGAGGCCGAGGCGGGTGGATTGCTCAAGCTCAGGAGTTCGATACCAGCCTGAGCGAGACCCCGTCTCTACTAAAAATAGAAAGACATTATATGGACAACTGAAAATCTATATAGAAAAAATTAGCCGGGCATGGTGGCGCATGCCTGTAGTCCCAGCTACTCGGGAGGCTGAGGCAGTAGGATCGCTTGAGCCCAGGAGTTTGAGGTTGCTGTGAGCTAAGCTGACGCCACGGCACTCACTCTAGCCTGGGCAACAAAGTGAGACTCTGTCTCAACAAAAAAAAAAAAAAAGAAACAAAATGCATTGTTTGGTTCTAACAAATTAGTCTTAGCAAATTTATTTTAGGTATTTAAGGAAGAGTAATTGATAATCTGGCAGTTTTCAATTTAAAAAAAAAAAAAACGCTGATAAGGTTTAATGGCCTCCAAAAGGATTATATGCTTATTGAGAAATTCTAATTATATATTTCTTCATACTGTTATGTACTATCCTCTCTAGTTTAGGGCCTTCAAGATTCACATGAATACAGGTTTTCCTTTATTTTGGAGTCATTCCCGTGGGAGAAATTGTATTTCTTTTTAACCAGGGAATACTTTGTTTTTCAAATATTTGAAATAATTCATTTGTAATATTCTTCAAAGAAATTCATCATTTAGAGAATTCTGAAGTCTTATAGTAGCTTGAGATTTCTTCAGTTGTTTTTGTCTGAGTTTTGAGATTCTGCTCTTTAACATTTGTGGAGACGGAAACTTTTTGCCGTTAGACCACTTGACCCTGCCATCTCTAAGAACTTCAATTTTTCATCATCATTAGCTGTGTGGAAAGGAAAGACAGTGTGTGCCTGTCAAAATACTGACAAGTCAAGATTATTTTTCCTTTTAGATTCTCTAGGAAGAATTCTGAAGCACCTTGTGGTAAATTTAGTCACCATTATTAATTTATTTATTTTAGAGATGGGATCTTGACATGTTGCCCGGTCTGGCCTTGAACTCCTAGGTTCAAGTGAGCCTCTGGCCTCAGCTCTTACCAACCTCTTACCTACAGGCTCATGCCACCGTACCCAGCTAGTCACCCTTTTTGACATTTAAATTGACAGTATCTAGGTGATTATAGGAATTAACATTATTTTGTAATTGTCATATCTATTAAATTCTCTTATGAGAATAGTTGCCCTGTTTTTCCTGAAAAACCACTACCTGACTAAATAATTAAATTTTTTTTCTGTGTTAGCTGCATTTTGAAAACTCAGTGAATTAGGTGGCTGTGGTTTTCTAACTTGAATGAAGGCGAAGTAACCTTTAAAAATACTTTTTGTGGAGACCAGGCATTCAAAGCTGCAGTGAGCTATGATCCGGCCACTGCATTCCAGTCTGGGCAGTAGAGTGAGATCCTGTCTCAAAAACAAAAACAAACAAACAAAAAAAAAAAATGGAAGAAAGAAAAAGAAAACTTTTTAAAAAAGAATTTATCCTAGAGGGTCTGAAAAAAATACTTTTTATATTATAAATTTTGAAATAAATCTTCTTAAACTTTGTGAGTTTTATGATAAGATAAAATGCTGCTGTTTTGGGGTATTTGAGAGCATACTGCTTATATTTTGACTTTCTGTATGCACTGTCCCTGTTCGTTCAGTCTTTCTTCTGCAGGAATTATAAGCACTGTATAAGAAAGTCTTAAGAAAAACTTTTACATTGGCCAGGCGCGGTGGCTCACGGGAGCACTCTGGGAGGCTGAGGCAGGAGGATTGCTCAAGGTCAGGAGTTCGAGACCAGCCTGAGCAAGAGTGAGACCCCATCTCTACTAAAAATAGAAAGAAATTATATGGACAACTAAAAATATATAGAAAAAAATTAGTCGGACATGGTGGCACATGCCTGTGGTCCAAGCTCCTCAGGTGGCTGAGGCAGAAGGATTGCTTCACCCCAGGAGTTTGAGGTTGCTGTGAGCTAGGCTGATGCCACGGCACTCTACCCTGGGCAACAGAGTGAGACTCTGTCTCCAAAAAAAAAGAACTTTTACATAAACTGAAAAACATTGCCTAAGATTTCTCAATGAGGGTTTATTTTTGCAAAAATGTGTTTTATTTATTGAAGGCTAGTGGAGTTTTTTATTTTGATCTATGAAGCAATGAAGATTATTTTAGACTTTTTTTTTCCACCTGTGAAGCATGAAAAAAGTTTACTTAAATTGGGTCTTTTAAGGATTTATACAAAGTAACCAACATGATTTCCTCCCTCAGCTTCAACTCAGATGAAGAGTGGAACTTTGTACAAATTATGCTGATTAGAATATTATGAACTTCAGTTTCCTGAAAAAGTCATTAGTTATACCCATTTATGACACCTTAACTCAAACTCAGCCATCATCAGGCTTTATTTTCAACAATTTACAAAGTAATCCCTAGATTCTTTTTGCTCCAACTATTTAAAAAAAATTGTTATGAAGTTTGTTGCCATGCCAATTAGGATTGTTTCTGTAGCATTAGGTAAGCACTGAAAAGAGCCAAAATTAGAAGTAATGTCATGTGTCTTCCCTATTTTGATCATATAATAAATGTTTTGTGTGACTAGGAAAAGATAGTTTGTCTTGCTAATGTTGCATTTGAACTTTAGCTTTAAAATTCATCTGATAGGTTGTATAGCCACCAAAGCTCATCTTTTCACTAGCCAGAGAAAGATGTGTTCCAGAATAACCTAAAGTAAAAGAGTATTTAATTCCAGGGGTTAGTTATTCTATCAGGTGGCCTCTTGGTTGATTGTAGCTGCATACGTTTTGATGCCTACAGGCTTTTTTTATCCGTCCTTTCTCAGCTGTGTACCTGGGGAAAACCTAGGGATTGCCAAGTGAATGCCAACAGGGCTTTGACCTTTGTGTGTGGCCAGCCTTCCCTGAAAGCCTCAAAGAATATTCCTCTGTGTGCAAAAAAAAAAAAAAACAGCAAAAAATCTGCTCCAGGAACACTTATTTAGGCTGAGGAAACATAGTGTAAGAATGTCTGTTTTATAACTAAAGCTTCCATGTACTTCTGTAACACTGTGTATAAAGCCATGTACTTTCTATTGCCTTTCGTGGAGAGTTTCCATTTTCCTCTAGCTCTTCATAGTAAATGAAAAGATATACCCAAAATGTCTGCCTTCCCTCACCTTTTAAGTTTGTTCCAACGAAAGCTTATAGGTCAGAATAGGTCATATTTGATTATAAACTTGAAGGGTGGGGGTAGGAGTATAAATCTTATTGTTTCCCTCTTTCCTTTTTTTTTTTTTTTTTTTTTTTACTTATAACAAACGTAGGCTAGGCTCAGTGGCTCTCATCTGTAATCCCAGCATTCTGAGAGGCTGAGGTGGGAGGATCAGTTGACACCAGGAGTTCAAGACCAGCCTGGGTAACATAGTGAGACCCCGTCTGTACAAAAATAAAAAAAATTAGCCAGCTGTGGTGGTGAGCACCTCTAGTCCCAGTCACTCAGGAGGTGGAGGCAGGAGGATCGCTTGAGCTCAGGAGTTCTAGGCTGCAGTGAGCGATGGCTGTGCCGCTGCACTCTAGCCTGGGTGACAGAGCGAGACTGTGTCCCTTGGGGGGAAAAAAAAAGTAGAAGTAACCCAAATGTCCGTTAACTGATGAGTGGATAAATAAAATGTGATATATTTATGCAATGGAATATTATTTGGCAATAAAAAGCAATGAAGTGTATATAGTACAGCATGGATGTGCCTTGAAAACATGCTAAGTGAGAGAATCCAGTTGCAAAAGACCACATATTGTAAGTTTCCATTTATATGAAATGTCCAGAATAGGTAAATCCATAGAGACAGAAAGTAAATTAGTGGTTTGAGTGGTTGCCCAGGGCTGGGGTAGGGGCACAGGAGAATGGGAAGTGACTACTAGTGGGTATGTGGGAAAGATGTTCTAGAATAGATTGTGATGATAGTTGTCCAACTTGGTGAATATATACTAAAAACTATTGAATTGTGCATTTTAAGTGGGTGAATTGTATATGAATTATATCTCAAAGCTGTTATTAAAACACAATTGGAAAAAATGACTATTTATCATAGAAACTGTATAAAATACAGAGAAGTACAAAAAGAAAAGTAATTAATTAGAATTTTTTAAATTCCCCATTTTCATTTCAATTAAATAAAAGTAACTTATGCTAAAAGAAAATAATAGACGCTTATTCAAGATCAAGACTGACACCTTAAAACAACATTCTCATTTGGGATTTCAATGCCCAAGGTTGTATGTCTGTTTATAACCATGGGGGCAAAATATCATGTTTTAGAAACAGATTTCTCAGTAGTCAATAGAGAAAAATGGTGGGAGAGTTGAGGCTGCATGTACTCATGATAAGTAGGGGTGCTGAACTCAAAAGAACCTGTGTAGTCACCATTTATACTATAGTCAATTTGTGAATAGACCTTTAATTTTTACAGAGCAGCATCATGTTAAATTAATGTTATTTTAATTTAATTGATGTTTTTATTGCTCGTATTAATTTAAATTTGGTTTAATAGTTTTGTTAGAGTTACAAGCACATAAAAATTTTGTTTTTACATCTTTAAGTGAGATATGTCAGCACTTAAGAACCATCATGATTATTTCTTTTGGTGTACCCATTCAAGAGAAATAGTGGCATAAATGCTTTTAATTGAAAGAGCCCTTAAAGATACCTATATCCAATCCCCTGATTTTATTGCTGAAGAAATTAAAGCTTACAGGGGATAAATGTCTTGCCCAAGCTCTTCAAACAAATTATTAACAGAGCTTGGATTAGAATGCAGATTTCATTATTTGTAGTCCAGTGTTATTTTTCTTATGCTTTATCACTGTTTTCTTTTCCGTTACTCTCAATCCTTACTAAAGGATTGCCTCTTACTGTTGTTTCTTGTACATGTGCTTTTGTTTTTTTCAAATACAGTACTCTTGGACACAAATTGAACTTCTTAATTCTTTGTATCCTCTCCTCCGGCCCCGCCCCCTGCCCCCACACACAGACCCTGCAGTGAGCCTGGTGGCATGTACTTGGTAGGCACTCAGTAAGTGTTTGATAAAGAGTATTAATTTTGCCCTTAGGAATCCATGGAAACTTGGCCTTCAAAATTCAGGCAAGTGCCAGAGTGGAAACATTTAGAAGTCTTGTTCTAACATGATTTTACTTTAAAAAAGTTTCACATGTTGAATTAGGTTTTTATGTTTTTAGAAACCATCCTGCCCTCCTTTTTTTGGTTTTTGATGGGTCATTGCCACATTTTGTTGCAGATTACTAAGGTGGACATCTTTTATTTCAGTGAGGAAAAGAACCATGTACTAAGGAAATCATTCAGGTGAAAATGCTTTTGTGGTAAAAAAAAAAAAAAAATCTTCAGAATTGATAATTCTTCTGAAATAAAAGTTCAAACAGTACAACCAAATCCTGTTATATTGTTACTGTGACTTGTTCTCCCCACATGTCTACCCACGGGTATCCCTCCCCCCACCCCCCAATGTTTATAGCCTTTATAGCCTCTTTCCTGTGTTTACCTTCTTATTCCAGTTTTCTTTCTGGGCCCTCTAACCATCCCCTGGGGCTGTTGAGAACTGAATTTCGAAATAAGGTTACCTCTGAAGCTCACTAGTCCGGATGATGTTTGTACTACCTATGCTCTTTTATACCTGTTATTCAAAGTATGTTTCTACTTTCACTTGGAATTTAGGGTTACTCTATGATTATTTTAGTCTTTTACCTTTAAAATTTCAAGAGTGTCCTATTAGTAAAATAACATATTTTCTTAATTTCAGTAAGGCTAGTCAAATTCTTACTGGAACCAGTTTTATTTCATTTGTTTCATAGGTTTTCCTTTTGTCCTTTTAATGCGCATGGAATTATCTTTCATGTGTTTCTGTAGTGAAGAAACCTAGTCACGAGCTTGAGAAGGTGAACCTTTCAAGTAAAATTGTAGTTGAAGAAATAAATTTGACCCTGGCCTAATTCCATTTGTCTCATCTCCATTTTAGAAAAGAACTAAAACAGTTCTTTGAATATTTAAACTTTGTCCTTTAATTTGCAAATCATGAGCAACAAAGATTTGTAATTACAGACTTACAATTTTCCCACGTTACTATGTCAGAAAGTAGAGTGAGCCCATTAAATTAATTCATTTGCTTTTTTACTAATTCATGCTGCTTTTTTGGAATTTGCTGACTTGGCCTTATCATATTTATCTTTTGCTGACAAAAATACCCTCTGTTGTCTAGTTTTCCCTCTTTCTGTTTCCTACCAGATAATGTTTGTGGGAATTTTTTTAAGTAAATTTTAAACATCATCTTAAATGATGTAAACATTTTTTCTAAATCTGTTTGTTTAGGTAAGAGGTAGTGAAAGAGAGACTTAGTATTATAGTTCAGTTGAACATGCATTAATTAAGTACCTTTTATGTGCCTGGGACTGTGTTGTGGTAAGGGCTGTAAAAGAAGTAACAAGCACATTTTCTTGCTTCAAGCACTTGAATTCCAAATGGGAAATAACATACATGCATGAAAAAACTTGAGAAAAACTCTAATAAGCAAATTTGATCCAGTGTCCACCCCCCAAAATTACAATGCTTATTTAAAAAGTAGGTCTCTGAAAATGTTTTACTATAGATTCTGTATTAGATATTGCCTCAAGTTATGATTGGACTCTTCTAAAGCTAAATAATAATGTCACAATTCCCCTCCTCTCCTCCTAACTTACGCAGACTCTTCAACATCTAGCTCAAAGAGTGTGCCCTATCAGAGGCAGTCTGCCTGGGTTTGGGTCCTAATGCTAAGAACTGTTTGACCTTGGATGAGTTACTTAATGTATTAGTGCCTCAGTTTGCTTATCTATAAGATGACGGTGCTAATGATGATTACCTAATAGGATTGTTGTGAGGATAAATGAGTTACTATGTGCATGGCACCAAGAAAGCACTGTATAAAGGTTTCTTGTTATTCTCATACTCTGGTATTATGATCACTTTTCACGGTAGACTTAAACGTAAACATTTCTATGAAGTCATTTATTTGAGGTTAAAGATTTTTGGGGATTTTATATTATTATAGTCTACTCTATAATATCTATTTGTTTTAACATAACAATTAATGTCTGCCTTCCCCCCCTCAATTTTTGGAGTGAATTGGTATTAACAGAAAATGTGCATTTATCATCCTGTGGCTTTGCAGATCCCTGGTCAGCTTTTACTCTTTCCTCTTTCCATTAAGTATTTACTCATTCTGTCTTGCTGCCCACTAGGTTCTTCATGTGTGCTCTCTACTCACTTATAAACTCTTCTCAGGGAGGATTCTGTTTCAGTGATGATGACAAATGTAATAATTATTGAACTCTTAATGACGCATCTTACTATCATTAGAAAATCCACAATTTCACAAATAGCCAGTAAGGCAGACATTTACTATTGTAATTCAAGTTATAAAACATGACTGGAATTGGCATCCCACATTATTTCTGCTCTTAAAAATCTACCAAATACTTAAATGTTCTCAGGGTTTCTCCATAAAAAACTTACACACTGAAGAAGACCGTGTTCATTCCACAGACTTCCCTTGAGTGTGCATCTAGCACCAGCCTAGGCACTAAGAAGGAATCTTAAGAAGTGCAGTGTGTCGTGATTAACAGTGCACACTCTACCTTCTGACAGATCTGGGTTCAAATTTCAGTGCTGCTACTTACTTGCTAGATTAGCTCGAGCAAGTTACTTTGTATCTGTTTCCTCATCTGTAAGAAGGGGAAAATAATAGGGTTTCTATGAAACTTAAATGAAATAGTATGTAAAGTGTTAGCACAGTACCTGGTATTCATTAAATGTTCAATAAATGTTACATATTACTGTCAGCTATTTGAGGAGAACAGAGTGGCAGTTATCCAATGGTCTTGCCTGGAGCCTAAGCAAAGGAACCTGAATAGAGCAACTACATAAAGTCAGGACCCTTGAAGATCTCTGTTCTCAAAAGTGATGAATTGAGGTGGGAGGTGGGAGGTGGGAGGCAGAATATGCTGGTGGAAAGGGATAAGAAGTTTGTGTTGTTGTTGTTTTTTTAATATCTCCTCTTGGACAGTCTTTTGAAGAGAGAGGCTTCCCTGTGAATTTGTAACCATGACTCTATTAGTTAACCCTGAGGTTTAAGGTTCATATCAGTGTCTTTCTCAGCTGAGAATTAGTATAAAAAGTGGCCCTGACTGGTAACACAACCTAGATGCCTAGCAAGAGCAAAAGCATTTGTGAAGGAGTGATCCTTAGGTCTTGCCTATGCAAGATTCCCACAGATAAAGTCCCTTACTGCAGAGAAGCCCGTAATCCAAAACTACAAAATAATTTACCATGAGCAAGAGCCAGCAGAAACAAACGTCAGACTCTCAAGAGCTTGAAAGAATGAGCATTTTCTTTATTTTTTCCTTTATGTGTATATTTCATATATAAGTATATGTATTAAAAAATAATTTACTTTTTCTAGAGGTGGGATCTTGCTATTTTGCCCAGGCTGGTCTCAAACTCCTGATGCAAAGTGATCCTCCCACCTCGGCCTCCCAAAGTACTGAGATCACAGGCATGAGCCACCAATGCCTGGCCAGAATAAGCATTTTCTGAGTTTAAAATAAATATTATAAGTTTGAAATGAAAAACATGGGAAAGAAGGCTGGGTGTGGTGGCTCAAGCCTGTAATCCTAGCACTCTGGGAGGCTGAGGTTGGAGGATTGCTTGAGGCCAGTAGTTCAAGACCAGCCTGAGCAAGAGCAAGACCCCATCTTTATAAAAAATAGAAAAAAAAAAAAAATTAGCTGAGCGTGGTGGCACGAGCCTGTAGTCCCAGCTACACGGGAGGCTGAGGCAGGAGAATTCCTTTCCTTCAGCTCTCGTATTCCAAAGTCCAGCTATTTGCTGTTCGTACACTGTGTTTGCTCACCTTTTAATTTTTTTCATGTTTGTTTCTTTTCTTGAAATTGCCTCTCCATGCACTTAAGGTTCAAGTAGAATGAAAGGAACACACCACCTGAGAGCTGGGTTACACAGTGTTCATCTGTCTTGTCCTCTCTCCGCTATATCAGCATTCCCTGCTGATGGTTTGGACCAGAGTTGAGGATGAACAGGGCAGCTCAACACACTGATGATGCCTAGAGCCAACGCTTACTTACCCTATCTGAGAAATGCAGGGACAAGTATGCCTGGCTGATGCTGTTGCCCGCCAGTTAGTGTGATATAAGCAGCTGTCGATTTCATCTGTTTCTTGGGCACGGAGCATGTAGTTCTAGAAATGGATGTCTCCAATGGGTAGCTATTTAATACTTCATGAATATCAATACCTTCGTGAATATTTGATGTCTCCTCTATGGTGTTGTGAATATTGGGTGGTTCTTGGTTCTTTCCTTCATATCTATGTTTAGCACACATAGGCTGTATTTACTTTTTAAAGCTGTATCTAACCTCTGAAGCTGTTCGCTCTGTACGTGTTTTCATCCCTCTTCCTCATGTGTGCCTCTTGTTTTGTGTAGTAGATTTGGATACTCTTAAATATTTACACATTAGACCTCTCCACAAGTAAAAGTAGCCTTCCTCTGACCCGCAGAGAACTTGCCTGTCATTTATCACATTCCTTATAGCAAAGATTTTTGGGGGAGGAGGAAGGTTAGGACAGGGTTTGTAGACGTATAATTCATTTCCTATTAGAGTATCAACTTTTTTTTTTTTTTCTAATTTTTTTTTATTTTTTGAGACAGTCTCACTCTGTTGCCCTGGTTAGAGTGCCATGGCGTCAGCCTAGCTCACAGCAACCTCAAACTCCTGGGCTTAAACGATCCTCCTGCCTCAGCCTCCTGAGTAGCTGGGACTACAGGCATGCGCCACCATGCCCGGCTAATATTTTCTATATATATTTTTAGCTGTCCATATAATTTCTTTCTGTTTTTAGTAGAGATGGGGTCTCGCTCTTGCTCAGGCTGGTCTCGAACTCCTGAGCTCAAACGATCCGCCCACCTCGGCCTCCCAGAGTGCTAGGATTACAGGCGTGAGCCACCGAGCCCGGCCAACTTTTTTTTTTTTTTTTATTAGCCAGATTTAGAGACTATACCTGTTATGGGCAGGTTGTCTCATCTCTCTCTTTTCCCCCATTATTTTTAGTAAATATATCTTTTTCACAGTAGGCAGTTAGAGTTGGTTACGCTGACAGCTGGTTCGCTCAGTTAAAGCACTCAACTTCTGAGATCAAAGTTCAGGCTCCATGAGGAGATTTATTTGCTTTCTTTCATGTCCTCATACTAAACCTTTTATGATGGCCAAATGTGTGCTTTTTGTTACAAAGAGCACTGGATAAGAGAAAGAATTAGCACCTGTATTGCACCAGTATTCTCCTGGATGTGGGGCAGGAGTATCATGTTACCATTCAAAAGATAACATGTCATTGTTTTTCAAGATAAGGAAAGGTAGACAATAATAAATATGACAAAAGAATATGTGTGAATTTGCCTGTAGCAATACTTTTTAAGACCGTAACAAGTGATTGCAACTGACCCACCTAATGAACTAGAAAGTGGTATTTTTTTTTTTAATTTCAGTAGAAAGTGATATTTGTTTTAGACTTGAAACAGTAAAAGATAAATGACAGAGAACTTGGGAACAAAACTAGAATCATCAAATGTTAAAATTAGGAGGAAACTTAGATCCGAGGAGGCAAGAGAACCTTAAAACTCATGTTTTCTGATTCTCCAAGTCAATATGTTGACTTTCTCATATGGGTACAGGAAGTTAGTCATGTATCTATGTTAGAAAAACCCTAAATTCCATAGTTGCCAAGTTAGTTATTGTTCCAGTTTCCCACCTTGGCTATTTTAAACCTTTTCTATGCTTCCCAACTCCCTGCTCCCATTTCCTCCCCACCTCCAACATATGGATCTCTTATGAGTCTGTTTCTATTAACTGGTTTTTCCCCCAGCTTATTTACTTTCTAATCAAAAATTGATCTTCTGTATGCCTCGTTGTTTTGGATTACATACTGGATGTTATAGATGAAAACTAGTGGAAATAATTTGAGCCTTTGTTGGATTTTTCTTTCAGAGAACATTTACTTAGGTTTCCGGGCAGGCAACCAGGTTAGAGTAGCTCACCTTGATTCAACCAGAGACAGATGATAATGCTGGGTGTTGGTCCCTGTGAGGGCTGGTTTATTTCAGGCTCACATTTTCTTCTAGGGAATAGGTCCCCCATAAAGTCTGTGGCTCCCTCTTCTTGGCAGGCCCTGAATTCCAGTTTTTCCTCCAGCTCTGTGAGTTTACTGAAAGCTCTGCTCAGCTTGTTCAGCCTCCAGACTGAAGCTTTCTGCCGGCTTCTCTAATTGTTATCAGCAGGAGGGTTTGTCGGAAATGAGCTAGTCCACTTTTTCCAGAAGTAGAATTTTCATCCTTTCTTGATGTTTATTTTTGCATATGTTTAAAATGAATATATACACATGTTAGTATGGTATATGTGCATTATAATTTATAAACAAAAATACACGCAATGGGTATATGCACGATCAGTTTCTTTGCTCATTATGAGCACGCTGTCAAACTTTGGAGACTCTTACACTTTATTCCCTCCTCTTTAGCTGTGGTGTTGGTTCAGTAAATACCTGTGACCTGCTTGGCAGTAATTTTTCTGCATGTACAAAGGTAAATGTCAAATATCTGAGGATGATTTCTAACAGGGATGTTATAGTTTAACATGTAAACCTGAAGAAATGAGCTCATAACATTTAAAGAATACAGTAAATAGTCTATTGATGGCTTTATTTTATTTTGCTTCTTAACCTATTTTTCTAAATTCTCCATATCTGGAAAACATTTCAAGATACTGGAAATTGTTCATATTGTTGTCTCCTTAAAGGTAGTGATTTGGTGTTTACAACATACATCTGAGAATAGTTGGTTTTTAAATTAATAAAAATGATTAAGGTGGTTAAGAATACAGGCTCTGCAGTTAGATTCTCTCAGCCCGAATCCTGACTTTGCCACATACTATCAGTGTAACCTTGGCCTATGTATTTAATCTGTCTATTGCTGTTTCTGTATGTAACAAAATGGAAATAATTGTAGAGCTACTTTTTAGGATATATGAGGATTTAATTATATATATGTAACAAACTTAAAAAACTGATAATAAATCTTCAGTAACTGTTGGTCACTATTAATATTAGTGTTTTATTCAGATAATGCAAAGTATTTCAACCAGTAATTTTATTAAGGCAGTGGTCCCAACCTGATACATGTTAAAATACTCACCTAGAAAACTTTGAAAATACGTGTGTGTGTGTGTGTGTGTGTACATACATGTACACACACACACACACACACACACACCCGTGCCTAGCCTCCATCCTCAGACATTCCTATTTAGTGGGTCTAGAATAGAATCTGGGCAGCCTCCCCAGGTAACTCTAACTAGCAGCCAGGTTTGGGAACCATTGTATTCAAGTGAGAACTAGCTGAGTTTGGGCTTGGGGTGCAAGTGTTGAAAGGGGAGTAGGAATGAACTTCAGTCATTTCCTTCTCTTCCCTATCTACAGTGAAACAACCCCAAAGAAGAGGAAAATCGAAGATCACGGAGAATCCACAGAGGTTAGAAAATGAAGTAGCTTTTTTCCTCTTTGTCATTGTAGACATGGAAGGACTTTAATGAAGCTTTAAATGGTTTGACAAAGGATGCTCTAATGGATGACAGTGATACTCCTACATATAATCTGCACATTGAACCACAGGATGGGTGTCACCCTGGTGACAGTGTGGAAAGGAGTGTAACACACCTGCCTCCTGCGTCAGATGAGAATGAAAATCAGCTCGTTGGGGATGGGCCTGAGCGTCTGACCAGCAGGGACAGCGGAATGGGAAAACCCAGAGTGTTTGAACAGGACAGTCTTAACAATAACGAAAGCTGCACGCCGAGCTGTGCGGTGGCTGCAAGTGAGAACTCAGAGAACACTGCTTGTGAAGACCCCAAAGATGGACAGGCTTTCTTGGGAACGGACCAAAAAATACCTGGAAAAAGAAGTCCCAGAAGCAAAAGGGGCACTGCTAAGAAGATACCACCAGGTATTTTTTTAAAAATTATCCGTTTCTTTAATTGATTAAAAATAAACCTCCTTCCCTTCCCATACTGTGTATACTTTCCTGCCTTTTACTTTTTTCTTCTCTTAGCATATCCTGGAGCTAGTTCCGCAGTAGCACATGTGGATCCAACTGTGTGGTTTCCCATCACGTGTGCATGTGATAATGTCTCCACAGTGTTCCACTGTATGGGTGTAACATCATTTATTTAATGACTTCCTTATGGCTGTTCCCAGTATTTTAATATAATAAACAGTGCTGAGACATTTGTTGTACATATTTTCACACTAGGCACTTTAAATATGTATAGTCGCCTTCCTTTATAAATTAGATCATTTTTTTACCAATATCGGCCTTTAAAATTTCCTTTTGTCATCACTGTGGTTTTGATCTCCAACCTGTGAGTTTATGTGTCAATATGACCTCTTTGTAAGATCATTCCATTTCCTTCAGTGGGTGAATAATATACAAGACTATATGTTAATATACATCTTATACCAGCGTTGAATAAGACTTATGGTTTTAATGATCTGTATCACACTGGTTACAAAGTAATTCAGAGTATTTCTTATTTGGTATATAGTTTGGCAGTTAAAGTTTAGAGCTATGGACTTTTTTGCCTGAATCACAGGGCACCCTTGGGAAAATGCAGCCTCTGGTTATTTTTGATCAGAAACATGTGGGACTGGGCTTCTGGTATGTCCTAGACTGGATTCCTTAGTGCAGCAATGCTTTGCACAAGCCAACAGATTTTGCATAAAGCTCTGGTGAACGAAGTGGAATCTCCTCTCATCTCTGCTCTCTTCTACTTCTTTGGCTAATTAGAAATATAGTCACTATCTATATCTTATTTTTGATTTACATTTTTTTATTTGAAGTAAAATATAAAACTTTCCAGTTTCTATAAATTAGTCCTTATTTATTAAATAAGGTAATTTGATAACTTTTTAATGTAATTCATTATTTGGCTTTCCAGGTAATGTAATTTATAATTTGACTTTTCATATCTCTTTGTCTTTTGCTTAGTAAACTTAAAATAAATTAAGATAATTTTTGACAAGGAATAAGAAAGCATCTTCTTAAAAGATCTAAAGTTAAACAGAGGCCGGGCGCGGTGGCTCACGCCTGTAATCCTAGCACTCTGGGAGGCCGAGGTGGGCGGATCGTTTGAGCTCAGGAGTTCGAGACCAGCCTGAGCAAGAGCGAGACCCCATCTCTACTAAAAACAGAAAGAAATTATATGGACAGCTAAAAATATATATAGAAAAAATTAGCCGGGCATGGTGGTGCATGCCTGTAGTCCCAGCTACTCGGGAGGCTGAGACAGGAGGATTGCTTGAGCCCAGGAGTTTGAGGTTGCTGTGAGCTAGGCTGACACCACGGCACTCACTCTAGCCTGGGCAACAGAGTGAGACTCTGTCTCAAAAAAAACAATTTAAAGTTAAACAGATGATATATGGTGCTATTTGTATATAAATTGATTTATATGATGTCTGTCATTCATGGGCAAATTGACCCTGCCTTTCTAATCTGATTTCATGATGTTTTTAAAAACTAATAGCCAGTTGCGTATCTATAAGCATCCATCAATTCAAGATTATAGGTCCTTTTACTTCTTCCTGCCGTGTCTTTATTCCTGTTTCTGTAGGTATGATTATGTAATTTGAAGTTATTTGGTATGTACTATCGAGTAAGAAGAGATGTGTAGAATTACCATCTCCTAATGCATTTGAAATATTTGATTTATAAAACTTAGGGATAGTCTTTATACAGCTTATTTGAAACATTATCTTATGTATCTTATGTAAAGCGAATCTAAAGAGCGTAAGAAAACAGAATCAGGAGTTCTAAAACCTAAGTTCAAATCTTCTGATTCTAGCTCACATGGTAAAACTGAACCATTCTCTACTTCAGTGTCTTCATCTGTACAATGATGATGTTCATCTGCATAAATCTATAAAATCCCTTTTTAAACTAAATTTCTTAGGTTTCTGAATGGAGATGGTATAGTCCATATTCAATTAAAATTTGGTGATTCGCCTCTAGTGCATCTATAGAGTTTTTGTATTTAAGGGGTACATTTTTGTCTTTTAAGTTTTTGTTATTAAATTTAAAGAAAGGGCAAGTTCGAATAGGCCAAAGAATTTTATGCTGAATGGAAGGATTCTTTTGGGGTGGAATCACTCCCTTCTAGATACGGAAGGGATTTAGAGTGGGAAGAAACCTTAGGACTGCCTGGGGAGCTTTCCTCAGAGTTTACTTCCTGGGACCCCACCCCTGAGAATGCGCGTCAGCCTGTCCTGTCTCAGTGCATGTCCAGTCACCACGTCTAAATGATTGTATCTTCTTGTATCTTCCTGTGATCTCTCAAGTTGGTCTGTTTCTTTCCATCTCCCCCACCATACTTTGGCATCATCTTTAGCTGGAATACCACAAAATCCCCCCAAATATGTTTCTCATCTTGCTTCCATTCTCCATATCAGAAATAACAATCCAAAAAGTTAGACATGGACATATTTACTCTCCTTTTTTCTGTTAAATTTTCAGATCCTAAGTAAAGGAAGTTTCAAAATTTTGCAGATGAGTAGTTAAATAAATTTATTTACTCTTGTGCTCGCTTACCTAGTTTAATTTGTAGTAATTTTTCAAGTGTCCAAAGGCTGGAAAAAAATATTAAAATAATAGGTCAGTAGTATTAGGAGACATGTGATTATATCGGTTTGCTGGAGGCAGCATTTGTATTGACAGCAAAAACTTTAAAATTAGCCCCAGGGTATCATTGTATTGTGGGCTTTTTTTTCCCCTTTAGAGAATTGAATCCCCTTGATACAGTTAACTAAGCTGGATTTCGAGCTGTGTTACATCAAGTTTTCACTGTAGTTAAAACTGGCATAGCTTTAAGTAACCATTATCCTAAAAACTAGTGAAAATTAGCTCATGAGTTTTTTAACAGCTTTATTAATATATAATTCACATACCAAACCAACTACTACAAACTACTGCTTTTTTTTTTTCTTTTAACAGTTTCACTGAGGCATAATGCACATAACATAATTTACCCGTTTGACCTGCACATACAATTCAATGGCTTTAGCATATTTCAGTGTGGTACAAACATCACCACAATAAATTTGAGAATTTTATTTGTCTTCATCCCAGAGAACCAGGGAATATTTTATATTTGACAGCTCATGAATTCAGTGTGCTTAGAATGAACTGGAAAATACGGTAAAATTTAGCATTTTGATATTAGCAAGGTTACTGTACTTCTAATGGAAAAACAATGTACTGATTGCATCTGAGACTTTGGTGCTTAAGTTGTCTGTAGACCTGGATAAAGAACTAGCATAACTAATTGCATGCTTGGGCAAATCCCTTGCATATTTTTAGTTTTTAATAAACCCTGTTAAAGTGTAAAATGTCAAAATCAAACTTCTAAGAGAAAAATTTGGGAATCCAAACATTGGTGCTAATTGACATGTCCTACATAATTTAGATTCTAAATCCCAGCAATATTTATGTGTACTAGATGTTTCTTGACTATGAAAAGCCTGGAGCACCCTCTAGAAAGTGGTGAAAGGTGAGTGAAACCTGTAAGTGCTGTGATAAAAAGGGTGTGTAACTGCCGGTGGAGCTCACCTGCTTTTACAGCCTACAGGGCCATAGGATGAGGCACCTACGGCCCTTAAACAGCCCAAGGGAGCTCTCACTGGCATTTGTCAAATTCCGTTTGAGTGTCATGAAATTCATTTCTTGAAATGCTTTTTCAGATTCTTCAGTTTCACTCTGTATCTGTAAAATGTAAATATTAAGTTTAGGTTTCTCAAATAAGTGTATCTGTCTGACATAATGAGCCTTTTATTCCAAAGGATGAAATAAATAATAGTATTTGGGTTAAAGATAGGCTGGAGACAGAGGCACTTAAATACTAAAGGTGGGCTTCTAGATCCAGATAGTGATTCACTGTCGTTTATTAAAATTTCTTTTTCATGTTCTTTCCCCTCTCCCCCCATCCCCATGCAAGAGAAAGGGTCTCACTCTATTGCCCAGACTGGAGTGCAGTGGCACAACCATAGCTCACTGTAACCTCAAACTTCTGGGCTCAAGCGATTCTCCTGTCTTAGCCTCCCAAGTAGCTGAGACTAGAAGCATATGCCACCATGCCTGGCTAATTTTTTAAATTTTTTGTAGAGCCTAGGGTTTCTCTCTGTTACCCAAGGTGGTCTCAAATTCCTGACCTCAAGTGATCCTCCGGCCTCATCCTCCCAAAGTGCTGGGATCACAGGTGCAAGCACTGTGCTTAGCCTCATTTATTAAAATTTCTGGTGAGAAACTAGAGCTCTGCTTCTTTAAGAGCTCAGCAAAGCAAACAACCTATAAAAAAGGGCCTGGTCCTTCCACTCAAGAAAAGTGCCCTTTGTGGCTTCTACCTGGGAGGGAAATAAGAAAATTCTTTTGAAAGTTTGTACGTGGCTGTCCTTCAGAGTCTGCTATGACAGCACATTCCGACTACAGCATTTAAAACATAGTTCACTTAGCTAATGAAAGGTTTGCTGTTTCAGCGTTACTCAAGTCCTGTCCCTCCGAACAGTCCAAAAAAGTGTTAATAGTGATTTTTAAGATTGCCACCTAAAATAAAGTCCAGTGGTTGTTTTTGTCTATCCATCCCTGCCTTGACATTGAAACCACTTACTCAACATCCATTAAGGGAACAGTGCTGCTGCTCTGGGCGCCTGCTAAGTTCGGGGTGTACTTTGTATGTTACCATATTTAATCCTCTTTAAGAGAGTCAGGCCACTCACCTTGGGTTACAGGGCAGCCTGACTGCAGCGTAAGCTCGTAACCACAGCCTTGCACTCCTCCCTCTGAAGGCGGAGGCCACAGCCTGGGGAAGAGAATGTGACACAGCGAGCAAGTAGCGACTGTCCTGTCATCACATAATACATCCCTTTGACCCCAGGTTAGGTCAGAAGGAAGTTGGCTTACTTCCAAATTTCTCTCTCACAGTGCCAGTGTCAAGTGTTAAGGAAAAGAAAGGGATATTTCTTTCCTTTTTGCCACTTCAATATGTCTAGCCAAAGATTGAAGATATTTAAACAGTGAGCATTCTCCTGTCTGTTTTCATGGCACTGACCAGAACCTTAGAGTGAAGAAATGTAGGAGAAAAAAAAGGATCATGGCACAGAGAATCTAGCATAGGAATTACATAAATCACGCATTAAAATTTATTTCTTATGTGCCTTCCAAAATTATGGCCAAGATATGCATCAGAATTAATGGATCAGGTGGTTTAAGGAATTCAGTTATGCAATGACTCAAAGAATTGTAACTTAAAATCACAGAACTGAAGGCATTTTTTTTCTTTTTCTTTTTTTTTTTTTTTTTTTTGAGACAGAGTCTTGCTCTGTTGCCCAGGCTAGAGTGAGTGCTGTGGCGTCAGCCTAGTTCACAGCAACCTCAAACTCCTGGGCTTAAGCGATCCTACTGCCTCAGCCTCCCGAGTAGCTGGGACTACAGGCATGCGCCACCATGCCCGGCTAATTTTTTCTATATATATTTTCAGTTGGCGGCATTTTTTTTCTGTTACTACTTTTATTGCAATAAAAAATATAAATTTGCCATTTTAACTACTTCACTGTACATTCAGTGGTATTAATTATATCCATTATATTTTATAACCATCCTAGCACTCTGGGAGGCCAAGGCGGGTGGATCGCTCGAGGTCAGGAGTTCGGAGACCAGCCTGAGCAAGAGCAGGACCCCGTCTCTACTAAAAATAGAAAGAAATTATATGGACAATTAAAAATATATATAGAAAAAATTAGCTGGGCATGGTGGCACATGCCTGTAGTCCCAGCTACTCGGGAGGCTGAGGCAGGAGGATTGCTTGAGCTCAGGAGTTTGAGGTTGCTGTGAGCTAGGCTGATGCCACGGCACTCTAGCCCCGGCGACAGAGCCAGACTCTGTCTCAAAAAAAAATATATATATATATTTTATAACCATCATCACTATCTATTTCTAAAACTTTGGTCACCCCAAAGGGAATCTCTGTATCCATTAAGCACTAATAATATGTCCTTATTTTTATTCTCATTTTGTTCATACATTGTTTTCCTGATTTCCTTTAGTTCTTCGTCTATGGTGTTCTTTATTTCTTTGAGCATATTTAGGAAAGGTGATTTAAGTTCAGTGTCTCGGCTTCCTCGGGGATGTTTTCTGTCAATTTTTTTCCTTCCTCTGAATGGGCTACACTATACTGTTTCCTTGTATCCTTTGTTTTTTGGGTTTTCTTTCTTTTTTTTTTTTTTTTAACTGGACATTTGAATCAGCTTCTCCCACTTATGCAGGGTTGGCTATTCTTGATTGCTGAAGTCTCAGCAATCAAGAGGTGTTTCTTTTCCAGTCTTTACAGATTAGCTCTGTGCCCATGTATTCTTTTAACACTTGGGCCATTTAAAATTCTGTTTCCTCCTCACTTCCTCCTTGCACTGAGCTGACAGGTCTTTTCTAAGCATATGCCCTATCCTGAACATGGGTGTGGTTTTCTAAATTCCACAGTCTACACAGGCACTTTTCAATGCCCTGATTTCCCAAGAAAAGTCGCTTCCTGACTTTTTCTACTTGGCTTTAAACGGTCTATTTTATGTCTCAAGCATAAGTGTTTGTACCAGTTGGCTGCTGGTTTTCGATCATCTGACAGTATTTTCCAGTAACGCCTGTTGCGTTTCCACTCTGAATGGGTTCTGACTTTGGTGTTAGGGGCAAGTGCCTTGTGTCAGTCCTTCCGGTAGCTCCAGACAGGTTAGGACAAACAGTCAATTGCAAATAAGGTCTTCTCTGCTCCCTTCGGAACCAAGGACTGGGTTCCCATGCGGGAGCGTGGGCTGCTGTCTTCAAGACGCTGTTGAGCTGGGGAAGGGGTGAGGCAAAGGCACGTAAAAATGCCACAGAGCTTTGCTCCCATTTTTACATTACCTTTCTCTCGATTCAGTGGTCGGTCACTCTGTTGTACCTTTGTTTTCCAGAGTTCTGACAAAGTTGGTTCTGACAGTTCTGGTTATCTTTTTGATATTTCTGTCGAGGCCTGGGAGTTTGGAGCTGCCTGTTCTGCCATTTTGCTTATGGCATTCAAGACCTTTTAATTTTAGGGCTTCTAATAGCAAGACCTGTGCCTAGAGGTACAGAATTAAATTGAATGACTATGAAAGAGTACTGCTATTTATTATTTTTGTATGATACCATCTTTTAGATAAAGATGCCATTGATTTAGAAACTTCAACCAATTCATCTTTGGGAAGTAGTATCTGTTTCAGAGATGGGGAAAAACACAGCACAATATGCCAGCCACTGTGGTCCACGCTTTATATGGATAATCTCATTTAATCCTCACCACAGCCTTATTAAGCATACCACAATTAGCCCCAGTTTATAGATCAGGAATCTGAATCAGAGAGAGAATAAGTAACTTGCCCAATATCATATTGCTAATAAGTGACGCTCTCAGGATTTGACCCCAGGCAGTCTGATTTCAGACTCCTTAATTGTTTATACCAGACTATCTCACTTTTGATGAATTTTAAAGTGTGTTTAAAGGAATTCTGACTTACCACAATTTGCCGCAGAACAATTACTGCGCATGCCTTTCCTCTGAATGTGTTGGTAGCTATGTTTCTGCAGAACAATTCCTGCTTGCCAGCCTCAGCAAACTCTTTGTAGTTCTCCATGGAAAGTTCCTGGCCCCACATTGGCACTCTTTTGGTTCTGCCACCATTGTGGTTAGAAAATTAGAAAGCAGAAGAATCATGTACGTTTTCATAAATGTTGTCCCTCCGAAATAGCAGATCATCACTGGGCCTTGTACTTCTATGGGCCAAGTGACATAAAGATTGTAGAAGAGCCGCTCACACCTGTAATCCCAGTTCTTTGGCAGGATCACTTGAGCCTACGAATTCAAGACCAGCCTGGGCAACATGGCAAGACCCCAGCTCTATTAAAAAGGTTTTTTTAAAGTAGCCAGGCTTGGTGGCACATGCCTGTAGTCCCAGCTGCTCAGGAGGCTGAGGCAGAAGGATCACTTGAGCCCAGGAGTTTGAGGTGACAGTGAGTTATGATCATACCACTGCATTCCAGCCTGGGCAACAGAGCAAGAACCTGTCTCTCAGAAAAAAATAATAGAATTCTCTAAAATATGAGTAATCACTCTAAGTGATTTTTTTAAAGAAGTGTAACACTTGAAATTTTATTGCTGAGGGTACTATCCTGGATATAATTGGGAATCTGTGGTACATAAATGAACCCCTGTGCTGTAGGAGTTATGATCTAATGAAGATGAGACTTTACACCAGTTACTATAATGCAGCCTAGCATAATATAAGGCCATATACAGGATTCAGAGGAAAATAAGTTGACTTCAGGATCATGTTATAGGAAAGCATATGGATTTTGTTTGAGTAGGAGACAAATAGGCATAGATGGAAGGAAAATATTCCAGCTATTAGAATCCGTAATTGCTCAGAAAGGGGTGGAGTATTTTACTAGGGAGATGAAGAATGGGCCAGTCTGGCCAGGGCAGTGGGTTTGTGTAGAAGGCAGTAGAACAGGGTTCTAGGCACGCTCTAAAGCAGCAGTCCCCAACCTTTTTGGCACCAGGGACCGGTTTCATGGAAGACAGTTTTTCCGCTGACACAGAGTGGGGTGGGGGTGGGGGCTCTGCGGCCCACTCCCTAACTGGTCTTTGGCCGGGGGTTGGGGACCACAGCTCTAGAGAGAGGGCAGCCTCAGTCATGGTGCCCACGTACTATGTTACTGAGGAAGATCCTTTCTGGGGTCGACTAGTAGAAGGTATGTACACAGGCAGATAATCCATTCACTTTGAACGTGAAACTTAGAACTGATACTGAGATTTCAGTGAAGGGTGAAGTCATAATTTACAACAATTAAATTTTTAAACTTTGGTGCATTTTAGGAGCTGTGGGTTGAGTGTTTATTAATGATTTTTGAGAAGTTTGTGTTACTTCTTTTTATTAGGAAAAGATTTTCGCGGGCCTTTAGCTCTCATGTCTGAATTCCTGCCACTCTCCTGGGATCCAGAAGTAGTTCTAATGTCATCAGACCAGAGTTTAAAGAGAAAGGCTCGACTTCTTTAGCTGTTTCACATGATAAACACATGTACCTTCCTGTTCAGTACTGTCTTATTTTGGGCAAGCCAGAACTTCAAATTATAGGCAATCCAGTTTTCCTTTGGTAGAATCCAGTTCGTGGTCAGATTTTAACCACCATACTTTTCTTCAGATCTCTTTTTATTAATGCTCTTAATTATAATTCTGCCAAAAGTGGTTTATGTGTATGCTAAGTACTCAGATGTCAGCACTGCATTAATGTGGACAATAACTTGTGGTTCCTGAGTTTTTCCTTTTCACATGGTTAGTTTTATTAAATATTTGAAAGCTTTATGGTTAGCAGGCATGATGGTTTTAAGGCACCATACCATGGTGGGACTCTGTCCTAACGGCCATTTTCTTTGCTTCTTAAAGGACTTTCTTCAGGAGATATTGCACCTTTAATGCAAGAAAGAATACTAAGTGCAGCCACACGAGGTGTTGGTGATGAAGAGGCTGCCGAAGTGAACGCTAATGATCAACCAGATGCCCCGAAGCTGGTTCTGCCATCTTTGTTTTCACTCCTACGAGGTGAAGTTGAGCAGCTGGATTCAAGAGCACTTCCCCTTTGCCTTCATCAGGTATATAGTACACCCTTGACCTTCAGCCTCACCAAAATTCTGGTGTCCGTGTTTGGAATAACCTGAAATCCATTTCTCTGCAATTGACTCTATCCCCCGCCCCCCCATCACTGGTGAGACCAGCAGACGGTGACCCTGGATTAATGGCTGATGTGATATTTAGGAAATTTGGCAACATAAAACTCATATATATCTCATGTAATATGTAGTAGGGGAACTATGCATTTTCTCTCTGTGAGGCTGATTTTATCTGAGTCCTTAGAACCTGGTGCTGACGAGAACTGCAGGGGGGAGTTCGCACTCATACCGTCCACTTACAGCTCTTCCAAGCTGAGAAAACAAAGTCTTAGAGAGAAGGTGTTAGGCCACAGGTGTTTTAATTAAACGAAACAAAAGTGTAGTTGTGTTGTGAGTGTATTTTCCTTATTTTTTGTTTGGTAGTTTATTTTCCTTTATTAGGTAGCTTGTTAGGCCACCTTTCACTGATCTACTTACTTACTCAGAAATGTTATATCTAAATAAAGATCTTTAAAAATCTCAAAGTTTTTAGAATCAAAGAATTTTTAAATTTAAAGATGCCACAGGATGAATCTGGTAGGTGACGAGCCTTGACCAGCTCCTGCATCACTGAAGTTTTTATCTAGTATTTTTTATAATGCGCAGCACTTTGTATATATTCCAAATATTATTGCTCAACTGTTTGCACTTGGCCCAGACTTTTCTTAAATATGAAAACAGACCAAAAAGTCAATGTCCCATGAGGTCTCCAGAGCTGGTAGTTTGTGAAATAGGAGTGAAATAAATGGGGTGTTAAGATCTTACATGGTATGACATATACATTTTAGCTTACAATGAACAGAATCATTTTTTCACTCATGTCATATATTCTTATAAGCCTCTGTAGCATTTTTCTCATTCTTTGGAGTTCTTAGTTCTAAACTCTAATGAAATCTTGGGAATTTAGATTTGACTTGAAATAGTATAGAAAGGCTGGGCATGGTGGCTCGTGCCTATAATCCCAGCACTTTGTGGAGGGGTGAGGTGGGAGGATAACTTGATGCCTCATGTTCAAGACCAGCCTTGGCAACACAGCGAGACCCTGTCTCTACCAAAAAAAAAAAAAAAAATTAGGCACAGTGGCATGTGACTCTAGTCCCAGCTGCTCAGGAGGCTGAGGTAGGAGGATCACTTGAACCCAGGAGTTGGAAGCTGCAGTGAACTGTGATCGTGCCACTGCTCTATAGCCTGGGTGACTGACTGAGACTCTGTCTCAAAAAAAAAAAAGAAAAAAGAGAATAGGAAGAATGAGGTTATTATGTAAAGAAGGTCTCTGCTTTGCTTGAGATGAGTGACTTCAGAAGTGCTTGTGTCCTATGTCTGTCGACAGTCAAATTTCTTCTGAACTGGCAAATGTAGTTAAATAAGAGTTCTCTTAGTTTGATACCAAAGACATTTGGAGTTTCAAGGTCTTAATTTGTTCCAAATCTATCTTTTCATCCAAATGTTAATTTAATTGTCTCTGTTTTTTGTTTGTTTGTTTGTTTGTTTTGTTTTTTAACAGATAGCAGAGTCCTATTTCCAGGAAGAGGACTGTATCCTTTTCTTAATTACAGAAAGAAATTCACAGAACTCTTAGAGAATCATTTTTTTTTAAATTGGGGTATACTTTACATATGATAAAATGTACAGGACATATGATTTCAGTGGGTTTTGACAGTTGTAGGTACCCACCTCAGAAAGCAAGGTGTAGAAAATTTCTTGTCAGAATTAGAGATTTTGGGAATCAGGCCCATGAATCTGTATTTTAGCAAGTTTTGCAGATAATTTTTCTGTTCAGTAAAGTTTGAGGATCACTGGTATACTTAATTTAAGTCATGGGCAGAGGGAAAAAAGAAATTGTTCTTGCTTCTCCCTGGCCTAAATATTTATGGTCTCTGGGATATTTTTAAGACTACAAATGAGAGGAAGAACTGAACTTCTGAATGATCGTGGGAAGGACGAAAAACTAAACAGGGAATTTTTCTTTTCCTTTTTTCTGGGTCAACATTTAGAGCATCGCCCAGAGGAAGGTAGACAGTTGGACAGTGTATCTCGACCTCATAAGATGCAAATATGTGTGGTACAGATGAGGAGGCAGAAGTTCACAAGATCTACCAAAAAATGGAATCACATGATAATTATGAAAATCAATATGGGAAGTTAATTAAATTTTTACCCAAAAAATCCATGTAATTTTTTCTTCTGTCATTGTTTAGGCAAATGATCCTTTGTTCTTTTGGGAGAAAAGCATTCAGTGGGAAATAATAAAGGATCAAGGTGATTTAAAACAGGAACAAACACTTGACCAGAGAGTCATGTAGTTGCTTGACAGAAAGGAAGGAGAGAAATTAAAAAGGGAAACACGTAGATTCCAGGATTCCATGTGGATCCTATTTCCTTAAATTACACTTAATTGACTCTGCTAGAATTATATTAGCAAGCAGACATTCCTTGAGTATTAAAACCTTTTAGTTTCTATTGTTTGCTGGTAGTGTGGAACTCGAATAGCTACTTCATAATATGCTACGTGAAAATGTACCTACTTCAAAACCAAGAAACATTACTTTCGATGTTTCAGTTTAAAAATGTTTAGAGTCTTATTTTCTGGTAAGCTGCAAGTTTCTCAATTATAGAAATTGGACATTCCTCTTCAAATGTGGGGATTATTTAAATAGACGGGATTTCTATTTTCCTCAAATTTTCTGTTCAGATGAGAAAGCAATGAAATTCATTCAGCTTGAACGATTGTATCATGAGCAGTTGCTTGCAAATCTTTCTGCCATTCAAGAACAGTGGGGTGAGTACAGACTAAAGTGTGCAATTATCAGTAACCTAACAAGTTGCTATCTAGAAAATTAACATATTTGACCTGGTTTTGTAAATCAGAAGATAGATGTTTCCATAGTCAAGTTAGTGTTACAAAGAAAGTATCATGTGAGAACATTTTTTCTTTGTATTTTGCTCTTTGTATCAATGCCAAGAATGAACACTTGCTACTATTTGCGTTTCTTCTGATCACGTTTCAAGCTCTCCTGACTAATTTAGTCTCTGGGATGGTATTTACTTATATTGAAAAGTAATGACTTAGCTATTTCTAACTGTGTTAACTTTGGGGTGGTTTGAGAAGGCAATTTTGCATGCTAATCTTTATCAGTTAACTCTTTTTCCCTCCTAAATATGTTTTGTAAGAGCCAGTGACTAACAAATATTTTAAATTTAGAAACAAAATGGAAAACTGTACAACCGCATACAGTTATGTCTCTAAGGAATTCAGAAAAAGGATTTAATGGTGAAGATTTTGAACGGCTTACTAAAATTTGCACAACACATCAAGAGTAAGTATATCAGAATTTGGTTAGGATGGGTTGGAATAGCATTGCATATTTGACATACAAGATCTATTTCTGTGTTTAATTTTTTAACTGGAGAAATTAAAATGGGTATAATAAAATTATTAGGTTCTTTCTCAGCTTTTATGTATTTCTTATACAGAACTCAGTAAAAGGTCAACTTTACATAGGTTCAGAGGATCCTTCTAATTAGAAATTAAAAACTGTAACTTCTAATTTTTATCTTTTTTTGGTAAGAGATTAAGCAATTCGGATGGGCATAATTGTGTATTAGGATTTTTTATTCTAGTTTGTTAATGTTTGTATGTCGTAGTAAAAAAAAAAAAAAAAAAACTTTCAAGAGTAGCCTAATGCTGTAAAGTAAATACAGTACAGTACTGAACCAAAATACTGCATAAGGAAAACTACATTTACCAGATAATTTTAAATGGCTTAATTTGTGTCAAGGAGTTGAATTTTTTTTTTTTTTTTTTAGATGTATCTCCTGTGTCACCCAGGTTAGAGTGTAGAGAATGGATCATAGCTCACTGCAGCCTCATCTCCTGGGCTTAACGGAATCCTCCTGCCTCGATCTCCGGAGTCACTGAGATTATAGGCATGAGCTACCACACCCAGCAAGAAATTGGATTTTTTAACCTAAATTATAGTAATAATAAAGCACTTACATTTCAAAATATTCATTATTTGAAGACCCAGTATTCAAAGATGAGGGGACATAATAGTGTTTAAACTAGTGCAGATTTCTGGAATTCAGAACATAAATCTTCAATACAAAGGCTGTTGATAGCTTTCTCTCCTTTTCTCTCAGAATTATAAAGAGAAAACTAAAGCTCTATTTGTTAATAATGAAACAATGCCAAGTAATTGTTGCGTAGCTCATGCAGCAGATAGAGAACTTGCTTTTGAATCTCATTGTTTTGGAGACCAGCCTTTGAAGTGTGATTCTAGATTCAGAGGTGGATGCTCATTCAAATCTCATGATGACCGTTTTCTTGTGTTAGTTAATTTGAACCTTTAAAACAGTATTTTCGGGGATTCTGAATTATAACCTAATTACTTAACATGTTAAATGGGTTAACTTTCAAATTCAGAGCAATTTAAAATAATGGAATCTTTTAAAGTAAAGAAGATCATTTTCTTACTTTTAAGACACCTCCCCTGCCCATCCTAGGGAACTAATATCTCCTTAATGTGTTACAAATGTTTTAATTATTTAAGAAACGAATACTTATTGAACATAATATGAGCATGTTGTCTTTATGCTTTAGAATTTGGATAATTCCAGCCAGCCTCAGTGGCTCACACCTGTAATCCCAACATTTTCGGAGGCCGAAGCAAGGAGGATCACTTGAGCTCAGGAGTTTGAGACCAACCTGAGCAAGAGCGAGACTCCGTCTCTACTAAAAGTAGAAAAATTAGCCAGGCGTGGTGGTGCGCCCCTGTAGTCCCAGCTACTCGGGAGGCTGAGGCAGGAGGATCACTTGAGTGCAGGAGTTTGAGGTTGCAGTGAGCTATGATCATACCATTGCAGTCTAGCTAGGACAACAGAGTGAGACTCTGTCTTTAAAAATAAAATGAAAGTTACCTTTTTATTATCTGTTTCCATGGATAATTCCAAAAAGATTATCTTCTACCATGATCTATTTTAAACTATAATGACATAAACTGAAACTTTAGAAATCCATGTATGTTAAATAGTCTTTAAAGTCATTATTAGCAAAAAGTTAACATTCTTTTTTTTTTCTTCTGGATATCAGCATTTGTAGCTTCTTTGGGAGTTTTCAATAGTAATTTGCTATCTAAGGAAATTAAACACACGATATAGCTGCACTTTGAACTGTGTAAGCCAGTGGTGATGCTTCAGCCGTGGAAATGTTCTGTGCTAATATTAGAACCCAGAGAAGCTGTATTTTTTTATAGCCATTTCAGTGACATTTGTTTGGAAGTGTTTTGCTGCTGTAATTTTTTTTTTAATTCATTTTTCTCTCTTTTTTTCTACAGTCCTCATTTATACAAGCATAAGGTAAGAGACTGTTTCTTTTGAAAATATTTATAGGAAAAATGTTAGAGTGATGTCTGTTATATGGACTCTTTTAGAAAACAAATCTCTCTCAAGTTATTTTCAGCTTTCTAGTTTAATGCAACAGTTTCCCAAAAAAAAGTTGTGTTTTTTTTTTTTTTGGTTGATTTTTTTTTTTTTTTTTTTTTTTTTTTTTATTAAACTTTTCAGATAGCAGCTGTGGAAAAGTCCCTGGGAAGGAGATGCTTTACGCAATTAATGGTGTCTGAAGATCCAAAGGAAAGAGGAGCTACAGCCAAAGAGTCAGGTATCTTTTTAAATTAAGTTAAGTAGAAATTCAAAAGATACTTGCCTCCTACAATATTTTAGAAGTATTACATCTGAACTGCTGTGAAGGAATTTTTTTACATTTACATTTTTGTACGTATACCTAGCCTAGTAAAATAGCAAAGCATGATTTTTTATGTTGTGTAACTCCAATTTTTAGACATCTAGCAGTAGATACTATAAAGTTATTTTCATGTTTTCAGTAGATGGTTACATGTGTCTAACAGAATAAGAAAAAATTGTACAATAGTACTCTGAAATAGAATTGGTTTTGGTGTATTCCAACATTATTTTCTGCTTAAAAGCCAACATTTATTGTATGGACTTTACCAGAAATTTGTTCTGTAAATCTAGATATTTAAAGCTCTAAATCTTGATAATTTCTCTATGGCAATTTATCTCTTTACTTTTCTGTTCACTAACCTATGATGTACTTTAATTTGTGTATGTACATTTCTAAAGCCTTTATGATGTATTTTATACCACCTGTGCCTATGTCAAAAGAGTTTTAGAAACTTTTTTTCTAAATGTTTTCGTAAACATTTAGAAAAATGCATGTTGCTCATTATAAAAACTTTAAAAAATAAAGATAGATAAATATGTTTTAGGGTGTATTTTTTTCCTGATGTCTGATTTTATTACCAGTTTATATTCCTGGGTTTCATGTGTTTGGCCTTGAGAGCCCTGATACTGAAGAGGAAGTATCAGGTGTTCTGGGTGAGTTCTGCTGAAGATATAAGATGATGATGGCCCTGTCAGTTTACTTAGCCTTTAAATCTTTACAAAGTACTTTTTCATTTTTTTCAAATATTAATTTACCTTCTTTTCTCTTACAAGGGGAGTTAGGAATATCACCTTAGGTCAATCCTACTATATGCTCTTGTTCTTCCTGTCTCTTCTTTCCCAGTCATTTTTATATCAGAAATCAGAGTAAGATGAACTTCATTAAGAATCTTAAAGGGGGTGGGATCACAAAATAACCACCTAGTTAGAGTGTGGATGTGTCTATGTTGTGCACATCAGGAGGAGTACTATTACAGGCTGTTGGTTTGAATTTGAGGCTTAGCACTGGTTGCTGCCCAGTACTAGCTTGGCACTACCTCTAACTTGGCGTCTGCTTTGACACATGTGGTATACATGGGGAAACTGAGGCACCAAGTTTGAGTCACTTGTTTGGTGCTTTGATTCACAGCTAGAACCTGGGTCTTCTGGTTTCTAATTGAATGCAGCATGCTTCTGCTAAGTAAATGATGTGGGTTGTCAAAGGCTTCAATAATCCAGACATTCTACTAATGACCATTTTATGAAGGGGTGTGGACTAAATTCTAGGGAAAGAAATCTTGCCCAAGTCTGATAAAAACAATAAGTTTCAAACAGAAGTGTCAGCAATGTGTTGTGAATTTTAAACAACTTATTTTTCTCGTCTTTAGAGAGCAAAACCTGTCTTGGCACGGAACCAAGTAAAGAAAGGCAACATAAAGAAGGCCCCCTGGGGAGCAGTCCCTGCTGTCATCAGATGGCCGGGCAGGCAGAGTCCCCAATCCTTGTGGCAACTGCAGGAAAGGACCACACGGAGGAGCCGCTCCGCAGCGCTGAAGCCACGCTGGAGCTCCACACCCAGTCCTCGGGGACGGCCGGGAACAGGTCTGGGCCAGACTCTGCCGAGAATGCTTGCGACGATGACAGCCACTTGCAGCTGGCTCAAACAGAGGCCTGCCAGGATGCGGCCAGAATAGAGGGTGTTGCTGAAGACCCTGAGGTATCACTCTCCAGCGAGTCAGTGACAGAACCATTGATTTTACCAGCCTGTGACCATAGATCTCCTGCGTCGATTGCTGAGGGTAAAAATTCACAGGCTCAAAGAAGAGCACTCAGGTTGCCACTTCGGGATGCTTCCGAGGCGTTGCCCACAGACCAGCCTGAGAACAATGAATTAGATGAGCTGCGGCAACCCGATCTCACGGACAGTGATGGAAAATCACCACAGGGCCAGGCTGACTCAGAGGCTTCTGAGAATGCACATTGTGAAAATAATAAAATATCTGACTTGAGTGCACGGCTTCCAGAGGTGTATATGGCCCCAGAGGAAAAGGGAGATAAGGATGACCAACTCAGTAAGGAAACAGAAGACTATTTGAACAGCCTTTTGGAAGGATGCTTAAAAGATACTGAAGATTCCCTTTTGTATGAAGATAGCCAAGAGGAAGACTCTGATCTCCTTCAAGATCTTTCTCCTGAAGAAGCATCCTACAGTCTGCAGGAGAATCTGCCTTCTGATGATAGCCCTCTCTCTCTCGATGATCTTGCCAAAAGGATAGAGATTGCAGAGGTAAATTCGAGATGAACTACAATTAAAAGTAGAGTGAATATGGCCTTGTTTTTGTTAAGTTTTCCCTGGTCTCAAACATGAGGGAAAATTGTAGTTAACATAAAATTTTAATTATTAGTAGTTTTTAAATTTATATCTGTTGAATACAATGACTTTCAATCGTTATAATGTTTATACTTCAAGAGATTATATTGCATGCCTCCAGATATAGTAAGCATTATTATATATAACCGTTTTTTTAGATAGTCCTGACTTTTATTTGGCAGTCCCAGAAATTATTATCAAGATAAGATTAGTCCCATTCCAATAAGGAAATCTCATTTTTCTTCTCATACCTCTAGGAGATAAAATATAGTATGTACTCACTGTTTCTTCTTCTTGTTAATGTATTTTCAAAATTCTTTAAGAAATATTTTAAAATATAACACAAGAGGGGTACTAGATTCATTTTTAAGCTATGTAAGTTAGAAAAAAACAAGATCAAGGCAAAATTACCATTCCCTTCGTTAGATATTACAATAAAAAGTTTGGAAAAAGAAAAGATAAAAGCCATACCGAAACTTCAGCCCCTTCACCAGGATGGCTTGGTACGGTGGAAAGAGCAGAATTCAATTGGCTTAATTCCAAAACAGTCCTACCAGTTAGTTATCAGCCTCATGGAATCACTTTTTACCTCTCTAAGGCTGTTTGCTTCTCTGAAAATAAGGATACTGGCTGCCTTTCTTTTTCTTCACCTTATATATTTTTTTCCAAGTTAGCTTTTAAGTCTCATTCATATCCATTGTGTTCTAACACAGCATTATCATTGCAACTGTGATTTTTTGTCTTAATTCTTTCTTAACAAAATTATTTAATATTGCTTAATGGGTACAGTGTTTCTGTTTGGGGTGATGAAAAATTTTGGAAATAGGTAGCGGTGATGGTTGCACAGTATGTTGATTGTAATTAATACCATTGAATTAATATACTGAGAAATGGTTAAAATGGCAATTTTATGTTATGTATATTTTACCACAACTTTTAAAATAGTAAAAAAATAATCAAATAGAGTTAATAGTAAAGCACTTGTTGACTCAGTATTCATTCTCTCATTTGTTTTAACCAGATCTCTGGTACGGGGAGTTAACAAAACAGAGGTCTCACCCATGTTCAAATCCAGCTGTAATACCAAAAGCTTACTGTTATCTGACACGTCTTTTCATGCCAGTGATCATGTTGACCTCATAGGGAAATGCCCCCATGTTTCTAGATTGACAAATTTAGCCATTAGTGTAAGTATCTCTTAATTGGGGTGATGCAAGAATTTTTGCTAGAGATGTAAACTACTTTGGAAAGACAGAAGAAACTTATTCATTTTATTTGCAAATTCTGTTTATCTCACTGTAATTATATATAATCATATATATTATAATCTATGGCATGGAGCAAAATTTTAATAGTTTGGGAAAACAATAAGATCTTTTCGCATTAAGAAAATGGCAAGAGCTTTAATCTTGAGTTTGTATTCAAACTGTCAGTTATTGGCACTGCAAGCTTAAGCAAGTTACTCAAACTCTCTAAGCTTGGCTTCTTCACCTGTAAAATGGGGCTGATAATGCCTTGTGAAGATCAAATGACATGTTTTGTAAATGTCTTTACATAAAGTATACATATTCACTAAATAATAGTTCTTATTATAGAACCCAAATCTAAAGGAGTAGGCAGAGAGCATCATTTGTTTTTTTAGTGAGAATAGTGGTGATAAATTTGACATGTGCTTCTACGGCGAAATCACTGGCATTTAAGGTGTTTATGATACAGTCATGTGATTTGTGAATGTTAATTCTCGAGTTAATTGGAAACCAAGCATGTGTTCCTTATTCAAAATTTACTAATCTGGATTGAGTAAAACTTATATCATTAAAAGAATATTGTTTTATATCTATTTTCTCCTTTAATTTTATGAGGAGGCACTTCTAATGCACTGTCTCTGAATGTTTGCTTTGTCACATTTGGATTTACTATTCCAGTAGAGTTACAATATAATTTTGTTTTTACAACCAGTTCATTCTGAAAATGCTATTTAAGACGGTCATTGATGTTTGAGGGGAAGTGTAGGAAGAACTATTTATTTGCAAATGTAGAAGACTAGGCCAGATGGACTTTTTTTTAAATTCTGTGTTTATTCATAGAGTACCACCAGTAACAATTACATTAATGATAGCTCAGACATTCTTTTTGTTCTCGGTGGAAGGGCTTGATATATTTTGTTGGGGTAGGAAAGGAATTTAGTAATTGAAGTGGGAAACTCAATTGAGTTTTAAAGCTTTATTTTTCTATCCTTTTTATAATGTTTTATTTTTTTGGAATTTAAAATTTTTTTGTCTTTTAGTACTGATATTATGGTAAAAAAAAAAAAAAAAAAGAAGCATGTTTTTAAGAATACTTTGGAGGAGACATATTGCTATGTGCCCTAAATCAACAGCCCAATCTATTTAGAAACACTGACAGTCTTTTGAGTGAAACCCCAAACCAAGACCATGACTTGTCTTGTCTTACTTGCCCTTCGGTCATGGAATTAAGGCAAACTCCACCAAAGGGGTTTCTTAAAAGCTCTTTATGTTTGACTTCCTGACGTGGTAAGTAAGAATTCTGTTAGGGGTTGGTCTAAGACCTGTACCCAAAACTCTTACAAAAACACAAAGGATGAATTCTGTTTGTCACACCACCTGTCTTCTAAGAGTTCCCGTTGGCCTGCATCTCCTGCCTAAACTTGCTCCCACCGTCCCTTGTTCTCCACCTATAGGCTGTAGGACCAGAGGCAGTTACGACAGAAAGGCCTAGAGAAGATTCCTGAGCAAGACTGAAGGGATGTAGTGGAAAACAGCACATTTCTTCACTTCAGATACTGGGGCAGGTCCTGCTGACACAGCATGTTTTTGGTGGAAGAGAAAAAGGATGTGGTTACATTTTTAGCCAAGAATTAATGGATTGTGGGGGGAGGGCGTCAAAACAAAAAGTTAGCCCATCCCGCACAACTGTAAGTTCTCCTACTCTGCTGCTTCCCTCTTCGGAAGGATTCTGAGAAAGTTTCCAAAGTTCATTGCCACCCATAGTAAATGAGGTGGGCCCACCCAGTAAGGCTTGTGTCTCTTAACAGCATGACGTACAGAGCCAGGCATCGCTGCGGGTTTGGCTGAGGAGGAGCTGCGGTTGGCACCTAACAGCTGCAGCACTGGGACCAGCCCTTGGTCCAAGTGGCACCTTCTGTGCCTCTTCAGATGGCTTCAGGAGCTTCTGTCAGCCTGTCAGCATCCAGTTATTTATATCTGCAGTGTCTTCTGATTTATGGTTTGCATCTGTTTCTTGAAGTTACAGATTCAAAGTTCATATCGCAAAGATATAACACACAATGAACAGCAATGCCCCTCTGGGTCTCACCTTTAGAGCTGCTCTTCGTAGGATTGTTTTTCTAAGTAGTTAACAGCTAACAGTCCACAGTGGGTGAATTCACCATTGGTAAACATATGATTTTATTTTATGAAGGAAACAGTGAGTGGGTCTATGAACCTTCTCTTTTTTTATATTTACTAAAAATAGAAAGAATTTCAATGTTCTATCTTTAGTAGTAAAATAATCATTAAAATCACCTTCCATTTTCCATCCCTTGCTGTTTAGATTCTTATTAGGACTTCTTTCCCTCTTCATTTCAGCAAGGTTCTTATAAAATCACTTTCCTTTGGTGTATGCAGGGGCTCTTGAATGATGTTTTTGCTTTCTAAAGAAAGATTTGAAAGACTATTCCTTTACATATTTGTACATACCATTTTAGTGCCACTAAAGTACTTTAGTTTTCTCAGAACAAGGACAAAGGACCTCTGAAATACGTATTTTCTATAAAAAGAATAAATTGCTGGCTTATTGATTTTTTTTTTTTTTTTTTTAGATAATGGTTTCTATAGACCCATGTTCAGGGAAGCCCAGCAGAAGGCTGTCTTGAGTCATTTGGCCCTAAAAGCCCTGAGTTATAAAAAGAACTAATAGAATCTATAATATTTATGCATAGCACATTCTCAGAGATTGCTGGCTGGAACTGGAAAGCATATTAAGTATTTTATGCTACTGGTGAGATAAATGACATTACAGGCAGTCCTCAGCTTACAGTGGCCTGACACCGGCCAGCCACTGACTGACATCCACACTGTTAGGCCCACAATGCCCACCTGTGTCATCACCTACAGCTTGTAGCAAGCAGGCGACTCACAAGGTAAACTTTTGGGACTGACCCCACTGCTTGGGGGCCCTCGGTAAGGCCTCCTGCTTCCCAGCCTGGCCCTTCCAGCTGATCCTCTCTCTCTTTCTCCCTGCACCTAGGAGTCTTTTAGCTCCTAAATGGCAAGGGGTTTTGTTTTTGTTTCTAAGTAAGGGGTGGGACATAGGAGAAAGGTGGTCGAAGTGAAAACTAAAGGGCAACATAGAAAGGGGTAGGAGTGGGGGTCTGAAGAGGTATTAGGCACCAAACTTTTTCTATGAAAGGCCAAATTATAAACATCTTAGACTTTATGATCTATTGCAACTACTCAGTTCTGCTACTGCAGCCCCAAAGCAGCCATGCGCAGCATATGGACAAATGGGCTTGTCCGTGTTCCAGTTAAATTTTATTTACAAAAATAAGCAACAGGCCTTTGGTCTAAAGTAATATGTCCCTAGTAAACTAGTTCTGAGAGAAATTCTAGAAGAGAAGTCCATAAAATATTTTGAGCAGCAGAGCATCATTTAGTCAATGCATAGTTTCTCAGAGGAACTGAGGACAACACCTGTGTGGATGTTAAAAGTTTGATATCAGATATATTTTAAGTGTCACCATGTTCATTTCTTAAAAATTGCTGAAGAAGGAAAAAAACAGTGGTGGATTATAAGCATGTGTTGTAAAGCGAAACCCAGTGCTAATGAGTAAGCAAGGAGGGGCTGAGTGGTCATTTTACAGATAACGGGGACAGGAAGCTGCAAAGTGAGGGGGTTAGAGGACGTCTCCTGACTTCCGTTCTGCTGCACACTGGTCACATGCCTGTCCCTGGGGTCAGTTCGGGGGTTAAGAAAAGAAGGCAGGTTCTGGACTTGCACGTTTCTCAGTCATCTGCGTAGAAGTGAAAGTTTTATTCTGTTAGGTTTTAATGATTGTGGGTTTTTTTTTTCTATAGGAATTTCTATAATAAAAATTCAAATATCTATTGAGTTAACCTTTTTTATAGTGACATGTAAAATATCATTGAGATGTCCCACCTTAATAGAACAGATGGTTCTTATCACCCCTGACAGGTTGTCCCTGCCGAGGGGCTGGTCTCTATATTAAAGAAGAGGAATGATACTGTAGGCGACCATCCCGCCCAGATGCAGCAGAAAACATCTAAACGAAGAGTGAGATTCCAAGAAATAGACGACAGCTTGGATCAAGGTAACCTGCTTGTATATTCTGTAGTTGCTTTATCTTCTGAGAGAAACAGAAAAAAAATCAAACTATAATCTTAAATCATTTCTGAACATTTTGTTTGCTCAATTTAGTGAGCACATTGCAAATCTTAACTGTGGTCTCCTGGTGCCATAGATAGTCTCCAATGCTGAGAGCTCATTTCAGTCAATTTCCTTCTTTAATACTTCTTCTTCCTCTTCTTTGTTTTCAGTGAGCCTGATATTTTTGTCTTCTATTCAGTGGCCAGTTAATATTCCTCCTTCATTGTGGAAAATATTTGTGAATTACAAGTATATTCTCTTCGGTGATTTCTTTCTTCACTCTTTAGAAAAAGAGTGTCTCTCAAGAGCAGCAATTTAACACTGTTGCTATTGTTTGATTTTTTTTTTTTCCCCCCCTCCTGGGCCTATACCTAAGATAGTTACTGTAGCAAACAGTGCTGCCTTTTGTCCTTGCAAATAGGTTTATCTAAGGCGTAGGTAAATACGAGGAAGTGGAAATACAGCCAAGAACCTGTCGGTATGCTTCTCGTATTTATCGAACAACTGCATTGGCAAAATAACAGTGTAAACATTTAGGTTTGCTGTTCCTAAGTGGGACAAAAGTGATTAAAGTGGAGGTTTCTGAATTTTTACAGTCATGAAGCTAGTTCGGGGCCTTCGAAATAATCTGTTCTAACCCCTCATCTTACCTCTGCACCTTGCTTGTAACTCTCAGCATCTTCTCCAGATAAAGTGCTCATTTCTGCTAGCAGGAATTTGCACCCAGTCATTGCTGTAGTAGGAGGAAGCCTGGATTTGGAACTCACAGTTCCTGTTTCACTTCATAGTCACTGCATCTTAGACCAAGTCACTTTATTTGTGGGAGACTCAGTTTCATCATCTTTAAAATAAGAGTAACATCTGCCTGTCTGCCCCCATGGGCTGAGGAACATGTCGAATGATGTGTGTGAATTCACTGTGAGAATATAAAACTTCGTGTAGATGGCTGGTGCTGGTGCCGGCTTATTCCTAAGCTCTAGAGCTCGCACGGTGTTTCATAAACCTCGCTCTCTGCCAAAACCTTCCTCTAAATCAGTGCAGTCCACCAGAAATAGTAATATAATGAGACACATACATGATTTTAAATTTTGCAGTAGCCATGTTAAAAAAGTAAAAAGAAATAGATGAAATGAATTTTAATAATACATGTTATTTAACCCAGTATATCAAAGTTATTATTTCGACACATGATCTATATGCAAAAATTACTAAAGAGATATTTTACATCCCTTTTTTCACACCGAAGTCTTCAAAGTCTGGTGTGTATTTTACACTCACATCACCTCTCGGTTTGGACCAGGTGCCTAACAGCCACGTGTGACTCGTGGCTTCCGTGTTGGACTGTGCAGCTCCAAACAGTTCCAGCACATGTAGATAAAACAAATAGATGTTTTTAAATATTTACACTGTATTGAAATGTTTGTATATGAATATGTGATAATGAAGCAAAATACAGAAAGATACATAAACTAGATTGTTAACTTAGATAAGGAGGTGGGAGGGGATAATGTTAAAGAAAAAAAAAAGCAGGTAGAAAGACTACACTGTCCAAAACAAAAAACACAGCATGAATGATATGATCACATTTCTTCGTTTGTATAAAAAATATATGTTCGGCCAGGTGCAGTGGCTCACACCTATAATCCCAACAAGGCAAGAGGCTTGAGACAGGAGGATCATTTGAGGCCAGGAGTTCAAGACCAGCCCAGGCAACATAGCCAGACCCCATTTCTAAATAATAATAGTAACAATAATAAATTAGCCAGGTGTGGTGACACACATCTGTGGTCCCAGCTCCTCAGGAGGCTGTGGCAGGAGGATCACTTTAGCCCAGGCACTCCAGCCTGGGTGACAGAGTGAAACCCTGTCTCTAAAAAAATACATATATGCATATGTTTTTTCATATATAGGCATAAACTATTCTAAAATGTAAATTACAGAACAATATGATTATATAATCCTATTTATATAGAAGTCCTAAAATCATGTATGTTAGCTCTAGAAGGATGCACAGCAGATTTAACAGTGTTTACCTCAGGGTTGGGAGGCATGAATGTGATTGGGTAGGAGAAAAAGGGACAGTCCTTAGACTCCAAGACACTTTCGAGTTTGAATTTTTACAGAGAGAATATATTCATGTAATACTGTAAAATCTTCCAAAAAAGTCGATTTGGTATATATTAGGTCTTATAAAATGTGTTTCTTATCATAAAAATAATATATGCCAATCATGAAAAAATTCAGACGGTATAAAAGTCAAAATTTAATGATGAATCTTGGACATCTTTGAATGACAGAACATATTAAATTACTTCATTCTGTAACAATTGCGTAGAATTCCGTCATATAAATGTCCTATGATTATTTAACTATTCCATTGTAACTGGAATAACTAGGTTATACTCAACCTTTTGTTATGACAAACCGCTACAGAGAACAAGCTTGTGTATACGATCGTGTGTTGTGCAGATCTGTAGGCTAATTCCTAAAGGTGGACCTGCTGGGCTATAGTCCTGGTTTACCCCTGTCTTCCCAGCACTGAGTTCATTTAGCACTCTCTTTCACTCTCAGAAGTGTCCAGTGTAGAGGATAGATTAATTTTAAATTTTAATAGATACTGCCAAGTTACCTTGCAAAAAGGTTTCCCTACACCTTCCTCATGCCGCAGATCATAAAACTTTCTTTAGTCTTTTTGAAATATTTTTATTTTCTTTAATTATGAATGATTGTTAAGATTTTGCAGCCAAAGAATGGTTCTTTTCTTCAATATAGAAAGACTGATATGGGCCTTTTTATTAAAAACAAACTTCCCAAAGATGTTAACCAAAATTAAAAGAAACCACCGCACCGTCTAGAACTTCACTATTCCACTAAGTGATAAGAATAAAAGCGAGTATGAATAAGATGCAAAGAGATCCCACCCAAAGACATTTCTTTATTGTTTAATACCACGTTGACTTTGCCTTAAAGTGGTCCCATGTTGTGAACTGCAAAGGTGTTACAATAGCGGGGTTGTAACGTGTACTGTAAAATAATGCTGTGAGCACATCAGACGAACACTGCCCTGTTTTTCTTCCTTTTCATGGGAGTGATTCTATTTATTGGATAAATGAGCTAGTTTTAATTTTAGCATCCACAAACTCCACAAGTATGAGCCTTTGTGGGGACTAATAGGAAGGCCTTCGTAGAGTCATTAGGAGCATGACTTTGCTGTCAATTAGCCCTGTCCCTGGGGGACTAACATTAGAAACACCTAGTTATCTTAATCAGCGAGAGGACAGCAAATGCTAAGATTTCCATTCTGATGACAATTTAACCTCACTCTGTTCTCCTATTTGCAGATGAAGTTGGCGGCGGCTCCTGTATTTTACTGATCTTGCTGTGCATAGCAACGGTTTTCCTCAGTGTCGGAGGAACTGCATTATACTGCACTTTCGGTGACATGGAGTCGCCTGTCTGCACGGACTTTGCAGCCAACGTGGACTTCTATTACACGAAGTTAGCGCAGGGAATGGCAGAACTGAAACACTGGATCTACCTCTCCTAGCAGCGCTCAAGAGAGACCGGCGTGCTGGCAGTTTGAATGAAAGATGTGAAACTTTCTAAACAGATTTTATTTCAGGAGTTCTGTAACATTCCCCCCTTCCCCCGGTTATGAACCAAGGACGTCAGCAACCGCGGCTTTAAATGGCAATCCAGAGGAACTCTGTTAGGATAATCCGTTTAGTGAGGCAAATCCTGATCTCGACCATTGTGGATGGAAGGGATGATCTTTGGAGAGCCTCTCTGTCTCCTCCTCACTGCCTCCTGGTATAATGAGGTACCCTGCGCAGAATTAAACAGGGGAGTCTGGCATCTACACTATTTTTAGCTACCTTGTCAAGCCAATGGTTAAAGGACACTTTTGGTTTACATTTGTCGGTCCGTAGACGTTGCTTCCAGCCATCACGCAATAAGTTTGTATATAATCAAAAGGAGTTACTTTCATGATTTCCATGTCATTTTTTAGTTAAGCTTGGAAGCTGTGTAATTTAGGCTTTGTGCATTATTTCCAGATTCTTTCTCCATTTGTGAAACGGTTGTGTGTGTGAGTGTGCGTATGTGTTTTTCAGGCAGTTATGACAAGCAAATATCCAACATAGAGTAACAAAGATTATTTTTATTCTTTTAACTTGACTATGATGTGCAGGCACAAATCTTTGAAGAAGGCTTAACTGTGGAATAGATGAATTATAGAAATCTTGACCCTGAAATCAGAAACTGTGACTGATCTGTGGCAATTAACTCGATTAACTAGCCAAAAATTAATCACGGGCCTGGAGGCAAAATGAAAGAGCCTCCTGGGTCTCAGGCAACCCTTTTGTCATGGATTCAATGCTTCCTGAAAGGATGAATGTTGGACTCAACTCAGTTCAGCCCTTACTGAGCACCTATTATGTTCTGAGAATCTAAGAACACGAATACAAACATAAATAAGTTATAGTTCCTGCTACAGATATTTTAATTTGGTCTTATGTAAACTAAACCCATACTTTGGCAAGTGAAATCACCATATGTAATTCAGTATTAACAGATCATGCATTCAGAGGTTTGAACATTCATTCATATCATGCGCTTGATTTAGACCCTGTTGTGGGGCCATTCAGCAAAAATTCAATCATACCCTCAATAGGCAGATGTCTGATTTTCATTTATATCTGTCGGTTAGGTGGCCTTTCCTTATCTAAGGTACAGTGGTCTAACATTTGGGAAGCCTTGCTTTGACTTTGTATCAGGCAGCATTTTAAAAGAGCAAACAGGAATTATAGTTTTTTAACAGGTGATCATTATTTTGTCTTTTTGTGTTAGCATCATTGGAAAGAAAGTGGGAGAAATTACTTTCTAGTTGTTACTGGCTGGTACAGTACCCTCCTTTGTGTTTCTGCGTATTTATTTCGATGACATGAATTTTAAAGGGCTTTTTATATAAGTTGAAAGCATGTCACTGAGCATGCGTTCGGTTATCCCAGTGCGAGGTATTTAATTACTGTGTCCTTGGTGTTTTGATTTTGTATATTTCAGTTCAGTGTGTTTTCAGACTTGTTTATTTTTAAACAGATGTTTCATTGTCGCTTGTAATACTGTTTGACTTGTCTCTATCATGTCCCCATAAACTGTAATATTTTCAAGGGTTATAGATCAAAGATATTTATTTAGAATTGTACAAGATACTGAGATTTAGATTCCTTATACTTAAGGCTGATTTTATTAGAAGATTATTTTAATGTTCTATTATAAATTTTAAGAATTTGTATGCAAATTGTATGTAAAATATGTAAAATGTTGACGGTACTATCTTAAGTGCTTCTATAAAAGCTGTTCACTCGGTCCGCCGTGAGGGTCGTCCTCATCGTAGACAAACCTCTTCTGTTTTATCCTCAATTTCAAGTCACAGGAATTTGGTGATGCTTATTTCTGCCGGTTTCATGTGAACATAAGTTAAAATTGCCCTCCTGTTCACCTCTTTTAGATCACTCTCGGAGTCCTGTATAATCTCTAGTATGATATTTGCCAACAGGCGACCCAGGCCACTTCTTCTGAAACTTCCTGGGAACCTTCACACTGAGACCAAGGGGGCAGAACGATACCTCGCTAATCAGGGGCCCAGCTGGGACTCAGAAAGGCCATGGCGTCCTCAGCACCTCCCGCAGAGGCTGCGGTGAGCTCAGGGGCATATTGATATCTTGACCTAAAATAGGCATGAAATCGCAACTAGAAAGATTAGGGCGACTTTAAAAAAATGTAATAGTCATTTATTGCATGAATTGGAGTAATTCCACCTGGTGGTGAAAGGAGTGTTATCTCACACACATAAAAAATTCATCCAGTTTTACGAAAATGTAATTTCTTCTGTCACTGGAAAGTACTGACAACTATTTGTAACTAATCTTCCTTAAGAACTGTATTTGAGGATATCAAATCAAGCTTGTAATTTAAAATCTATACAAACAAAGTGTCTCAGAGTGTTTATTTGAAAACTTCAGTGCTGAGAAAACCTGCTTTAGAGTAAAAGTATAATTTTAGAAGTTGGTCTGGCCCCACGAGTAGATGGTCATCTATTTTGGGAAGTCTAATAGGTCCCTAAGTAAAGGCTCCCCAGCCTCTAAAATACTTCCCCTGTCTGCCTCCCACAGCCGCTGAAATTTGCTCTAAAAACTCATCCTTTTAGATTTAAAAATCAAAATCCTCTGGGAGGTTTCCTTTGTTGAGCTGTGAGTGTGTGTGTGAGATGTGCAGAGGCTCTGAGATTTGCAAGGACGGATGTGACTTGGGTCTTGCTGGGGTGGTGGGAGGACACGAGTGGGAGTGGCAGGGGTAGGAGTTGGGGAGAAAAGGAGAGAATGTGGGGAAGAACAAATCCTTTAGCTATTAATCATTTTCACTGAAGCTGGCCTTGGGGCGTTCACTCCCAATCCAAAGAGAGACTGAATTTTTCTCTCTCCCCTGACGTGACCCATGTAACTCTCTCCGTTTCTTCGGTCTCACGCTGGTCTCCTACTTTACACAGTGTATGTAGCGTTTTCACATTTAATTCATTAGATGCTTAGATCAGTAAACACACATCCCCCAAGTCCTGGTCCTATAACTCCCCAAGTCCATCCCGTTAATACTTTTCTATTCTATCATGCTGTCTCTACTTCAAAAAGAATAAGAATGATTCTAGAGCTTACGGCACAAATTCTGGTGCCATCTGCTATTCTAACCTCCTCAAAGATAAACATTCACTGAGCCTCAGGTCCTAACTCTTTAAAAGTTACAGTGAGTTTAAAATTGCCGAACAGAATAAATCTCCCCGGGTTTAGGCTAGTGAGAGAGAAGGCGTGGCAACCTACGGGCATCTTTGCTCCCTGATGGAAGAAGAGTTACTCCTGAACTCAGCTTTTTGTCTATTACCCCGAGATTGGTGCAGAACCATGAGCAACAGTGTTCACCCCTGTGTTTACCTTGACAAACATTTAAGCACATTAAATTCATATACCATTCACGATAAAAACTCAGCAAACTAGCTGTGAACTTTCTCAACTTGATAAAGGACATTTATGAAAAACTCACAGGGCATGGTGGCTCACATTTGCAATCCTAGCACTTGGGAAGCCAAGGCAAGAGGATTGCTTGAGCCCAGAATTCTGAGACCAGCCTGGGCAATAGCGAGATCCTGTCTCACAAAAAAAGTTTTTAAAAACTTAGTTAGGCATGGTGGCACACGCCTGTAGTTCCAGCTACTCGGGAGGCTGAGGCAGGAGAATCACTTGAGCCCAGGAATGTGAGGTTGCAGTGAGCTATCATGACACCACTGCACTCTTAGCTCAGGCAACAGAAAGAGATCCTGTGTCCAAAAAAAAAAAAAAAAATGGAGAAAGACCAAATGTCTTTCTTCCTAAGATTAGGAACAAAGCAAGGACACATTTATTCAACATTGTACTGGAGGTTCTGTAAAAAGAAGAAGAAATAAAAGACTTCCCAATTATAAAGAAATATAAAGAAAGAAAACTTTTTGCAAATGACATGATTGTTTATAAAGATAATCCTAAGGAATCTACAAAATGCTGCTAGCATAAGTGAATTCAGCAAGGTCACAGGATACAAGGGCAATATACAAAAAATAGTATTTCTGCATACCAGCAGTGGACAACTGGAAAATGAAATTTAAAATTCATGAATACATGAATAAAAATTTATTTCACAGTAGCATCAAAAGCATGAAATACTTACAAATTTAACAAAATATATGCAAAACCTGTACACTGAAATCTACAAAGCGTTGCTGAAAGAAAAGATTTAAATAAATGGAGAGATACATTCTGTTCACGGATTGGAAGACTTGATATTGTTAAGATGTCATTTCTCCCCAAATTGATCCATTGATCTGACACAATTCCAATCAAACTCCAGCAATTTTTAAGAAATGAAGAGGTTCTTTAATCCCAGTGACTTGGGAGGCTGAAGTAGGAGGATCACTTGAGCCAGGAGTTTAAGACCAGCCTGGGCAATGTAGCGAGACCCCCATCTGCAAACAAAAAAAGGAAAAAGAAATTAACGTTAATTTTAAAAATTGTATGGAGATGCAAGTGACCTAGAAGATAGCCAATGAAATTGTTGGAACAAAACTGAAGGACTTAGACTTCCTAATTTTAAAACTTAATGCCATTATACAAATAAACTGTGATATAGTGAAACAATAGTTCAGAAATAGACCTACATGTATATGTTCAAATAATCTACAATGGTAACAAGGTAATTCAGTAGGGGAAAAGGAAGTCTTTTCAACAAATAATGCTGAAACAACTGAATATCCAATTGAGAAAAATGAACGTAGACTTCTACCTCACATAACACACAAAAATTAAAATAAATGAATCTAAGTAAGTGTAAAAGCTAAAACTATAAAACACCAGAAGAAAACATAGGAGAAAATCTTTGTAACATTTGGATAGCCAAAGATTTCTTAAAACACAAAACAAACCACAAGAGAAAAAAATCAATAAACGACTAAAAACTTGTGCTTTTCAAACAACATGGTTAGGAAAATGAAAAGTCAAGCCAAAGATTGGGAAAAAATATTCATAATACATTTATCCAGCAAAAGCCTTGTATCCAGAGTGTATAAACGTCTCACATCTCACACAACTCAATATCATGACAACCCAATTTTAAAACTTTGGACACCCTTTATGAAAGAAAATATACAAATGGCTAATGAGCATGTGAAAAAGTGCTGAATATTAGTCATCAAGATAATGCAAATTAAAACAATGTGATACCAGTACACACCCACTGAAATAACTAAAATTTTAAAAACTGACACTGCTCCCGGGAATCCAAGAGTAGTAGTTCAGCACATGAAAATCAATGTAATACATTAACAGAACAAAGGGGGAAAAATTAACATGATTAGCTCAACAAATGCAGAAAAGGCATTGAACATCCTTTCGTGGAAAAAAAAAAAAAACCACCTCTGAATAAACTAGGAATAGAAGGGAACTTCCTCAACACAATAAAGGGCATTTATGAAAACCCACAGATAACCTCTGAAAGACTGAAAGCTTTCACTCTTAGATCCAGGAAGAAGACAAGGATGCTTACTTTCATCACTGCTATTCAACATAGTACTGGAAGTTCTAATCAGAGAAATTAGACAAGGAAAACATAAAAGGCATTTGCTATGACAGCTCCTGAAAAAGCGTATGTTAGACTCTTAATCTCCAAGGCAACAGAGTTGGGAGATGGGGGCTAATGGGAGGCGTGTAGGTCACGAGGGCTCCACCTTCACGCGGAGACTAATGCCAATTATAAAAGGGCGTGAGCCTGCAAGTTTGAACTCTTCTCTCTGTCTCACCCTCTCTTTGCCCTTCTACCGTGGGATGATGCGGTAAGAAGGCTTTTACCAGTTGCTTGCTGGCTCCTCAGTCTTGGACTTCCAGGCTCCAGAACCATGAGCCAATAAATGTTTGTGCATTGGAAATTACCTAGTTTGTGGTATTCTGTTATAGCAGCACAAAACAGATTAAGATAACATCCAAATTGGAAAGGAAGAAGTAAGACTATTTACATATGACATGTTCCTATATAGAGAAAGTCCCTAAAAATCCACAAGAAAGCTACTAGAGCTTGTAAAGAAATTTGCAAAGTTGCAGGGCACAGGATCAATACACAAAAATCAGTTGTTTGATTCTATAACCAGCAATGAACAATCCAAAAAGGAAATTAAGAAGGTAATTCCATTTTCAATAGCAACTAAAAGAATAAAATACCTAGGAATAAATTTAGCCAAGGAGGTAAAAGACTTGTACATTGAAAACTACAAAACATTGATGAAAGAAATTAAAGATTTCAATAAATGGAAAGCCACCCCTTGTTTATGTATAGGAAGACAATATTAAAATGTCAATACTACCCAAAGCAATCTACAGATTCAATGCAATCCCCATCAAAATTCCAATAGCGTTTTATTGCAAGAAGGGAAAAGTCAATTACCAAATTTATATGGCAGTACAAAAGGACCCAAATAGCCAAAACAGTCTTGAAAAAGTTGGAGGACTCATGCTTCCCAATTTCAAAACTTCCTACAAAGCTGTGATAATCAAATCAGGGTGGTACTGGCATAAGTCTAGAAATATAGAACCATGGAATAGAATTGAGAGTCCAGAAATAAACTCATACATCTTTAGCCAGTTCATTTTTGGTGAGGGTGTCAAGTCCAATCAGTGGGGAAAGAATATTCTCTTCAACAGATGGTGCTGGGACCACTGGATTCCCACATGCAAAGGACTGAAGTTGGACCCCTGCCTCACACCATACACAAATTAACCCCAAATGGATCAACAACCTAAATATGGGATAAATCCATAGAACTCTGAAGAAAACATAGGAGTAAGTCTTCATAAACGTATATTTAGCAATGGATTCTTAGATATGACAAGAAAAGCACAAACAACAAAAGAAAAAATAGAAATTGAACATCATCAAGCTTTTTAAAAATTCGTGCCTTAAAGGATATTATGAAGAAAATGAAAAGGCAATCCACAGAGTGGGAAGAAGTATCTGCCAACTATGTATCTGACAAGGGTTTAATATCTGAGTATACAAAGAACCATGACTCAACAAAAAGACAATCCAATTTAAAAGTTGGCAAAGAGCTTAAATACACATTTCTTCAAAGAAGATATACAAATGGGCAGCAGACACAGGAAAAGATGCTCAACATCATTGGTCATGACAGAAATGCAAGTCAAAACCACAATGAGATTAATGACATGATGCATCCTACAGCGTGGATGAATATTGAAATTATTATGCTATGTGAAATAAGCCAGATACAAAACAACAAATACTGTATTATTCCATTTATATGAAATATCTATAATATGCACATTCAAAGAGACAGATTGTCAATTTGAAGTTACCAGAAGCTGGAAGAACAGGGCAATGCGGAGTTATCGCTTCATTGTTACAGTGTTTCTGTTTGGGGTGATGAAAAAGTTTTAGAAATAGATGGTGGTGATGGTTGCACAACATTGAACGTACTTAATGCCACTGAATTAATTGTACACTTAAAAATGGTTAAAATGGCAAATTTTGTGTTACATGTATTCTACTGCACACACACAGACCGACACCATCAAGGGTTGGCAAGGATGTGGAACAATCGAATTCTCATACGCAGCAAGTGGGAATGTGAAATGGTGCAACCAGTTCAGAAAACAGTTTGTCAGTTTCTTATTAAGTTCAATATGCAACTGCTACACGACCCGGCCATTCCAGACCTAGGCTCTTATCTAAGAGAGATGAAAACACGTCCACACAAAAACTTGTAAACAGATGTTCCTAGCTGCTTTATCCAAAACAGCCCAAAGATAGAAACACCCCCATGTCCATCACCAATACAAGGGAATACTATTCAGCAATTAAAAAAGAGAAAACTATGGAGACAAAAGTGACATGGATGAATCTCAAAATAATTATTCTGGGGGAAAGAAGCCAGAAACATACGAGTACATGTTGCATGTGTCCACTTAGAGAAAGTTTTAGAAAAGGCAAACTAATCCATAATGACACAAACAGATCAATTTCCCTGAGGAGTGCGGGATGGAGGGAGGATGGATCGCAACAGCCACGGGACAACTTTTGAGATTGATGAAAACATTATGTATCTTTATTATGGTGTTAATTTCATGGGTATATATACTTTTCAAAATTCATTGAGTTATACACTTCAAACGGATGCAGTTATGTAAGTAAATTGCACCTCAATAAAGTTGTTTTAAGAAATGTGTTCAGTTTGTAGCTTTGTGGGATCTCAAGGTACCATGAGGGGCAAGGGACCCCCCTACTGTCTATCAGAATACCTTATCCCCTTTCACTGTTGCTTAATTGGGTCCGAAAATAATTTTTGGTGACCTCCAAGCACGAGCCCTCATTTCTGTAAGACCTAAGTTCTCAACCAGTTATTTATATAGTGTTGCAGCAAATTCACTAGTTCAAAATGCCTGGATTTCCATCTTCATCACGTTCATTGCTTTTAGATCGCTCTAGTTTCTTCTGAAATGTCGAGACAGTGATTTTAAAATTATGCTTTTTTTTTCTTGATGCAGCAGTCCAGATTCCAAACCCAATCTAATTATAGATATTCAGTAAGGACAACCCGATCTCCCTCTGGCCGGAATGCATTGATCAAAAGTGAGGTTTCGTGATTTTATTGCTTTTCTTAATTGCCTTGGATCAAGGGTCAGGAAGGAGATATGCACTTAGGGAGTAGAGGCAGCTTACATCATTTATCAGAAAGACGACAGCCCGTAAATGGCTGGTTCTTATTATATTTTCCAAGTGCAAGACTGGGGGTTGACGAGGTATGTATACTAAACAAAGAAGAAAAAAAATATCCTTGCCTAAGTTTCTGATCTGGATAAGAACTTGGTGCAAAAGTGACTAAACATGTAGCTAATCTGCCCTTTCTTTCCCCATTTCATTTTTTTCTTGAACAAGAAAACTAAATTATTGGAATAGGAATAGCAGTTTGGCCAGCCCTGGAGAGGAGGCTTTCGGGGTATAGCAGTTTGGTGGCACGAGAGGGAAGAAGTCTCCAGGATTGGAATCTTCATGATGGATGATATCACATTGATTAGCCATTTAGCCTCCTCTTTGGACTTCAAATTCCTCATCTATACAATTTCTAAGATAACATCAAACTTTAGAATACTCTGACTCTTTGAATATCCGAAAGTATTCTACTTTCCATCGTTAAGAAAAGACAGCTTGGATGTCAGTATTTGGTGGGTGAATGTAATATCTGGATTAGGTTGGATGGGAGTTCTTTGAAGCTGAGAGGTGGAATATACTAATTTATACACAGACTTTGAAGTGCCCACTGTGCCCGCAGCCCCCTTCTAAGCAAGAGCCTGGCACAGATGGTTCTTGTCAGTAAAGTTTGCTGTTTTGGGTTACATTTTCCCGCAATCTTAGCCACCTCTGATTAGATTGGGTGTTCGGTGCCTTGGCCTGATGCACTCTTGAAACTTTAACATAAAGGAGGATAGTAACCTGGATGAAAATGGGTTCTCCGGGGAGTTTTTGTCTCCAGAATAACATAGAATCGGGAACTTTTGTAGACAGTATCTGCCCAAGCAGGTCATCTCTCGGATAATCGGACTTTGGGGCACAGAGTCTGCATCCAGCCCTGGTGACAGGAAGGTGCAGAAGCTCGAGCCTGAGGCTGAAGAGCCCAGGAACAGCAAAACCACTGAAGCAGAGAACCAGAAAGTCTCGCTCTTGAGAGTCACCAAGAACTATAACCCGAACAACGTTCCATTTCCAGAAGACCCGGCCCTGGGAGAGAATATCCTTATTATAAAGGTTCCTTCTGCAAGGTGACCTTGGAAAGAGTCTGTTCCCAGCAAATCGAGACCAGCTATGCTCCTTGTGTGTAAGCATTGTCTGGCTCTTGAAAATCATGTTATTTTAGACGTATCAGGGAACATAGACACTAATCTAATTTGCTCTGCTGCGTGACACATGAAGCCGAGATCTGAGGAGTTCCAGTAACTATAAGAGCAACAAAGCTAATGAAAGGCTTTCCACTCCTCGCTGCCACTGCAGCCTTCTCCTCCTGCTCTTCAGTTTCCTAGAACTCGCACCTTTGATCAGTTACCCCATATCTGCAAGCCACAGGCGGGGGACATCGGCGTGTGGTCGTCCTGTGCTCGTGCGAGTCACCCTGGGGGGTCCCAGGGAGAAGGCAGGGGTTCCCCGGCAGACCTGTGCATGCACTCGGTGCCTGGGGTCGCCGGATAAAAGACAGGATGCCCAGTTACTGCACGGGACACGCTTGCACTAAAAATTATTTGTTCATCTGAAATTCACATGGAATTAGGCGTCCTGTATTTTTGTTTGCTAATCTGGCAATCCTATCAGGACCACATGTTACAGAGGCTGAGGACCAGAGGACAGAGGGTCGTCAGGGCCAGAGGAGCAGAGGGAACTGGTCACCGGGAGCTCCTGGGAGCAGCTTGCAGCTCCGCTCGCAGGATTTCCTGCGCTTCCCAAGGTCGTGAGTCTGCAAACAGAAAACGCGGCATCAGCACGGCCGTGAGAAGGGCATGGCTGCTAAGGGACAGAATGCAATCAGAAGGTGTTGGCATGTGTGGCACTCAACACTCCCAGTCTGTAGAATTTAAATTGTTTTTAATCTTGCACAAAAGCGAGAATTCAATCGTGGCTTAGAATGTAATGAACAAAAATTAGTACTCCGCCTGAAGTCAAAAATCTTCCAAATGTAGTTCTGTGTGCCGTTTGTCCTGTAAGATGCCGGTCACCCTCAGTGGCCCAAAGTCACAGAATGGTGTGTTTTCCTCCTGGGTTGCCGATAGCACCAGCTAAAAACACCAGGGTGAGATCCGGCCTGTCCTACCCGGTTCGTTCCAGCTCTCAGGCCCCCTCATCTGTATTCGGGCCTGGTTCCAGATAGGAGATTGCTGGCTGTAGCCAGCCAGAGCTCAATTATTCATTGTGAAAAACCACGGCTTTTTCGTTCGGGTACATTCCTTGGCTTAGCTTCCCGGTGGCCTCTGCTTCCCACCAACAGCTGTTAGCTCTCTGCCCTGTTGTTTCCACTCGGGGAGACCAGCTCCTCTTCGTGGGAGCTTTGGTGTCCCCAGCGTGACCTTCTCACAGCACTGCAAACCCCATTTTGGGTCAAAAATCATTACTCATAAATAGAAGTGCATTAGCATTAGCTGTGGCCAGAATCCATCTGGTCTCTTCCCTTCTGTGCAGGGTGATAAATTGGCTGCAGGGCAGGCAGGGCAGGGCAGGGCAGAGTGAGGCGGGGTCGCTGCGAGCCTCAGCCTGCTGTGCGCATGACGCAAGACTCCTTGTCCAGACAGTGACCCGGCAGGCGCCCTCCCCCGCCTCCTCCCCCTCCCCCAGCTCCTTGGCCACCCTGGGAAGGAAAAGCAGATTCTAACGCAGGACAGTAAACCTCATGCTTGCCTGCATGTCTGCAGAGCATCCTAGATAAAGCAAGTAAGAAAGACCAGAGGGAAAAGCAATGAAAGATAACAGGATTTTAGAAACCATGCATACTGATGAGCGTGTGTGTGTGTGTGTGTGTGTGTGTTAACTAGTTACTAGTCTGGCAGGGCATAAACACTTAAAGGATCAATCCTTTAAATAACAATAAACATCAGTGGAAAATGTTGAAGGGGTAAAAGAACAAAAATCCCACAATGGAGGCGCGGGCGGGGCAGGGTCTGGGGGAGAAGGGAGCTCCGCGCCACCCACAGGCCTTCGCCCTGGGCCTACCCTTCCCTTCCCCGGCGGCCTGGAAGTGGATCTCCTGGGAATCTTCCACCGCAGCCCTTCTGTGACCTCCTGTGCTCACTGTTGTCTCAGCTACCAGAGTGCAAAGCGTAGGCGGCGGCTGCTGCGATTTCTGCATCTGCTTATGGGATGTAAGTCCTACCTTGTCCTTACCTTTCCCAGGTCTGATTTCTGATGGTACCATTTTTTCCCTGCACCGTGTTTCTGGTGTTTTTAGTTCTTTGGGATACTATGGTAAACATGAAAAGAATTTTCTTTCTTATTCCAGTGAGGACAAATAGACAAGTCAGAAGCCCGAGTCTTCAATTCCCGGTGCCTTCCTGAGCCCTTGGCTTTCGCCCCACCTAATACAAGGAGGACTGTCCGGGTGCACCAGTCTGAGCTGAAGACCCCTGGGAAGCACACGGAGCACTCGAGACGAGGGGCTGCGAGCCAGAGCGGGAGAGGGCACAGTCCATTTTTGACAATTACTCCTGCATTTTCCGAAAGACAGTTAAACCAGCTGGAAGCCAGGCATTGGAGAGCGGCCTCCTTGGCAACGTTTCTTAAATCTGCAGACGCTGATGAGGGAGTGATGCACATTGTTTTTCATAGTTTCTAATGAATTGCCAGCAGAATTATTGCCGTGTCATTAAGTCACGGTATCTGTCCTGTGTCCACTGGGTTGCCTGGGGCCGGCTGCGGCTGACCCCTGCGGCTGCTGGGCCCTCCCCCTGGAACAAGGTGCTGGCTGATGTCCTGGACCCTGATGTCCTGGACCCGGCACTCTTGTGTTCACGAACCCAAGGAGTCTCCCCTGTCCCCTGCCTGGGGGGTATTGATGCCATCGCAGGCTAAGGCTCAGCAGAGACCCTCTGGGTAGAGGCTGGACCGGCACCCCCACAGCTTACAAGGTGGACCGCATGCTGCAGGGGTGGGGAGGGGTGGGGCACAGAGAAAAGAGGCTTGGAAGGGGCAAAGGGAATTTGCAAACGGAGGTGCAGCGATTAACCTGGCTTGTACCTGAAGCGCTCCCAGCCAATCAGAGCCTGACTCCTCGCTCCTCCCCACCAATCTGGGCTTGCACCGCTGCCTCTTCCCATCTCGGCTTCCACCAATCAGAGCCAGGTTCCCCTCCTCTCCACCAATCAGGGTTGCAGACAAAGAATGATCTTATCAAACCCCACATGGAGTCACCCATGTCTTGCAGCTTGATGGGAAGGCTCTCGTGGAAGGCTGGGTCTCCAGGTCTTCCTTGCTACGTTTCTATTGTCTGTGGGAGGAAGGGGAGAGGGAGAGCTAAGGGAGAGGAGGACAGGGCAGGGCAGGGCAATATTTGGGGTTTAAATGCAATAGGGTTTTTTTGTTTTTTTTTTTTTTTTTTTTTTTTTTTTTGAGACAGAGTGTCGCTTTGTTGCCCAGGCTAGAGTGAGTGCCGTGGCGTCAGCCTAGCTCACAGCAACCTCAAACGCCTGGGCTTAAGCAATCCTACTGCCTCAGCCTCCCGAGTAGCTGGGACTACAGGCATGCGCCACCATGCCCGGCTAATTTTTTTTTTTCTATATATATTTTAGTTGGCCAGATAATTTCTTTCTATTTTTAGTAGAGACGAGGTCTCGCTCATTGCTCAGGCTGGTCTTGAACTCCTGACCTCGAGCGATCCACCCGCCTCGGCCTCCCAGAGTGCTAGGATTACAGGCGTGAGCCACCGCGCCCGGCCTGCAATAGGGGTTTTTAAAAAGATTCCTACGTGGGTCTCCAAAACGAAGTGCAGGGTAGAAAAAAATGACTCAGCTGGGAACCGTCCCTCCCCTCCTGCAGATGTGGCTTCAGGCACATCTGTATCACAAGGGCACACATTCTCTGGGCTTTGTCTCCCCAGCTGGTTTGCACTCCGGGCCACACCTGCTCCTCTTGTTCTCTCCTGCCAGTCCTTTGGGTCGATGCAGCTTCAGGGCCTTTGGCTTGGCTCCATCCCGCTGCTTTGCGATTTCTCTCTGCTCCCAAGAGGACAGATGAGTGGGGGGCCCACCAGGCAGCTCCCCACTTCAACGGTCAGTAAAGGTCTGGAACACACAAGAATACACCGAAAACACGATTTCACTTTAACTCAGGGGTTCCTGGCACTCTGTCCAGAGCAGGTAAAAGAAAATTGTTCCTAAGCCCATTCGGACAGTGGAATGTATCTCTCCTTGAAAAAAGAAAAAAAAAAAAAGTTGAGGTGAGTGCTATTTATCCTTGTGTGAAAATAAATGAAGAGAGTTTGTGGGCGCTCTTCGGGGCAGTGTTGGAATCAGAGGCAGCGAGCACAGCACAGCTCTGGGACAGAACACCCGCCCACCCTAGGACACACAGCACCGGGCTGTATGTCCCCGGCGCCCAGGCTGGGCTACGCCAACACGTGCTGGTTGAATGAGTGAACCATTCAATAACCACATGCCTGCATGGATGTGCGCTGTTGTTTATTTTTCTATGTCTCCTCGACTAAATTGGAAGTTTCTTGAGGGCAGGGGACCTAGCTGTTTTGCCTTTGTAACCTGCCTTCCCAGCAGACGTTTATTAGTACTCAGGACGGCCCCATTGCAGGCTGGGGTACTCTGAGACCTTTCCTGGAAGCAGGCCCCAGTTCCACTTCCCAAGGCAGCACCTCCTCGCCTCCTCCCCCACCCGGTCCCTCACCTCCCTACAGGCAATCTCAGATGTTACCCCTACAAGCCTGGGGGGGGGGTCCCCAGAGCATCCTCTCCAGGGCTGCCTGTGGCTTGGATGCCTGTAATGAGCCTTCCTAATCCCTAGAGAGTAGGTTTAACTTGAAACACAGATACGACTAATGGGTTCTACGACCTATAATTTATATCATACAAAGCGAGACACTTCGGGGAGCCAACAGGGACCCTATTATAATCACACCACCACAGTAGGTGTGAACACGAGTGTCCCAGGCAGACTGGGATGTACGACCACCCTACTAAAGGGTCTGAGGGTCTGAAAGAGGGAGAATGGATGTTTTGAGGGAGGTGGAAACCTTGCAGGTTTGGGAATAGGGCAATGCCTTCATTTGCCCAGGAGTGCCTCGGGGGACCCTCCAAACAGCTCACAAGTGCCCGCGGGGCGCCGTGAGAAGCAGAGTATTGTCTGTAAACACTGAATGTGTGGAATAAGCTTTTCTCGGAGGAATTCACAGCTCTTCATGTTTACTGTCTCGCGTCTCCTCCTGTCCTCCCTGGCGGGGCAGCAGGGACATTGCAGACAGAGGGTTTGGGAGGTTTCAGATCGTGCAGACATAACCCCTGCGGTTCTTGTGCAGAACACTACAATCCAGCAAAAGGTGTCCCAGGTGACAGCTCAGAAGGCTGAGTGACATGCTTGCCCCTGCTCGTGTGTACGTGTGGGTGCGCCCACGAGGGCTGGGCCACGTGAGAGGCTGGGAGCTGAGTGGTGGCTGAAGCTCTGCGCATGCGTGACTTCTGGGCTCCTCACTGTCCCCGACCGACAGACCCAGGAAGGAAATGAAGCCTTAGGGGGCAGAAGCGCCGTTTCCCATCCAAGTGCCCGACTCAGGCTCAGGGGACACTTTCCACCAGCCGGGATCCGGGCTCAGTGTTTGCAGCCTGACTTCTCACTCCCCGAGAGGAGAAGTCCCTTATACACTCAGAGTGACTGTGTCATCGCGGGCTGTGTGGCGCGGGGAACACCTTGGACCTACTACAAAAAAAGTAGGGCCGAAACTGCAGAATCAAACTTTTCCCTTAAAAGAAAAATTCAGGTTTAAACAACTTTGGAGGAATACACAAGCAAAAACATCTCCTGACCTTGGCACAGAAATGGTTCACGTATCCCTGCAGCCTCATTGAGTCCTTTTTCAAAATTTGAGATATAATTCCCATGCCATAAAATCCACCGATTTAAAGTGTACAATTCAGTGGGTTTTGGTATCTTCATTTAGCCTGTGTATAAGGTTCCCCCCCCCCATAGTTATAATCATGGTATGTAAAGATTTTTTGCTATTTTCTTCATTTTGCCTAATGTCATCCTCATGTTTCTGTTTCCATGCAGTTGCCAAATTTATGATTTGAAATCGGAGGCATAATAGTTTGTCATGTCAATATTCCTTCACTACGTAAACATTCTTCATTCATTAGATGTTTGGGCTGTTTACCTTTCCCTTTTTAATAATTAATACTATTCTGTCTCTCTCTCTCTCTCTCTCTCCCTCTCCACCCCCCCCAAGTGAGGACACATTGAGAATAAAAAAAAAAGTGAAAAATTTTCAAAAATTAATACTATCATAAATATTATTGTATAGGTAGATTGTTTTGAATTACTAACTTAGTAATATATTCAGAAATTTTGAATTACTGAATAAAGGGTGTGATTATTTTAAGGCTCTTGTTTTATTATTTTCTTCTAGAAAAGATTGAACCCCTGCAATAAACTAGAGAAACCAGCAATGTTTGACACATCTGCATCCAACATCTGACCAGCAGTGGGTTTATTTATTTTTTTGTCAATAAGCATAAAACGGTCCACTGAAGCAATTTTTCTATTTTTTGTAGAGACAAGGTCTACCTCTTGCTCAGGCTGATCTCAAACTCCTGGCTTCAAGCAATCCTTCCGCCTTGGCCTCCCAAAGAACTAGGATTACAGGTATGAGCCACCAACCCCCAGACTCACGACAAAAAAATTTTAAAAACTAGCTGGGCTTGGTGGCATATGCCTGTAGTACCAGCTACTTGGGAGGCTGAGGCAAGAGAATTGCTTGAGCCCAGGAGTTTAAGGCTGCAGTGAGCTGTGATCACACCCCTGCTCTCCAGCTTGTGTAACAGAGTGAGATCCTGTCTCTAATAATAATAATAATAATTGTTTATATTAAACTTTCTCTGTTCAAATTACTATGTGATTCTCTCTCCTGGCTGGACTCAAGCTGATACAGTTGTGCACTCCCTAGAAGGAACAATATATTCAGCTACCATCTGAATACACGAGACACAATCAGGTTGCTAGATCCTTCACAGCACCTGGCGAGCTGAGAGCGAACTTTGATGAAGCTGATGAGCCCTGGGCAGAGGACCTGTGTGTGCAGGGAGTAACCCTGCCGCAGTCCACTCACGTGACCGCCGGGGGCTGCTCTGTCTCCCCACCCCAGGACTCTGGTGGTCCCGCCTCAAATACTTCCCTCATGGCAAAAGGCCCAGACTCGGCCACTTGTTCCCAGCTGAGGCCACCAGAACGCACCTGGGATGTTTTCATCCTCAAGCCAACTTCTCTCCCTTGAGCTAAAGCAGAAAGAATACGACAATGTGACGTCACAACGCCCAGTGTCCCATCCCTTGTCAAAGAGGAGCCTTAGAGGTAAGAGATTCTAAGATGAGAGATAGCAAAACAGAGAGAGACCCCTAATGCCATCTTTGAGTCCCTGAATATTTTCAAACCAGTTTCGGTCCTTTCCATCTATATTGTGGGAAAAAATGAAAAAGTAAAATGAAATGAAAAATAAATATATCTTATCGCACCTAGGTTGATTTAGGTTTCTGCCTCTGGCAACAGAAAAGAGACCTAATGTAACATTTTATAGACCTCACCAGAGCCAATTCTTGCTGCGTTATTAGCCTCTGTGTAGCCACAAAAGAGAAAAAGAAACACACCCCAGCCAGGCAGAAGAAAAACTTTGAGGCCTGTTTACCCAGGTTCAAGACAGCTTCTATTTTAAAAGAGCTCAGATCAGAGTAAGTTCAGGTTGTCTTCTATGAGAGCTAAGATTTGACACCTCTGCTGGTTTCCATGACTACCATCAGCAGCTGTGATCGTGCCAAAACGAGAACCGGAGGACGTGATGATTTTACCTTTATTTTGTGGCCAGATTGCTGCCAGTTTTAAAAGAAAGTGTGCCGTCCACTGAACCCCTGTCTCGTGTCTTTAGTTTGCCCTTGTGACACGGAGGGATGACGGAGAGGCAGAGGAAGGGCTCCTCGGCCACCGGTGAGATAGCTTGGTGACCTAGTTCCAGTTACACAGGTTGTGCTATCAGGGTCCCTGGGGACAGTTGCCCAAAATAGCTCTGTGCATTTGTTTCGTGGCTCTGTGGCAGCCTCACGTTGTTTTTTTCCCAAAGAAGAGATTCCAAAGGCCGGGCTTTGACTGACAGCTTGCTCTTCTACATGTGGGTCACAGGCTGTGGGTTTCGGGTTAGGACAGAGGACACAGAGGCATCTGATTGCCAGGGACACCAAGTTCAGCTCCCAAACCCTCTAGCGGCTCTCCTGCATTCTCCTTGCCTTCCTGTACCCACCCCTAGAAAACAGATCTCCCAGGAACGCTGCACCTGGCCATGACACCTTTGCGCCAAGCGCTGCATGCTCGGATGACGAGCAGCGCTGCCCCCTTCTCCGTCTTGCCTGCAACAAAGCCTTCTCCCAGGTGCCCAGCTGGAAGCCCCCACGAACCTGAGGCTTTTCTTCAGCACATCGCAACTTAGGACAGGAGAATGTGTCCCACCTGAGGGCAGGGATGAGGTTTTATACCCACCCTAGTCACCTGTTCACGTGCCTGCTTCATCCTAGGCTCCCTCCTAGATATACTTCTTGATGGAAGGAAGAGAGCCCACTATTATTGAGCACCTATTAAGTGCCAGGCCCTCTGGGAGGTGCTTGTATGTGTGTCATTACCCGGGAGGCACCAGGGCAGAGTGCCCTGGGCAAGAGCTCCAGCATCAGAAAGACGTGGATTTAAATCTCAGTTCTCCCACTTACAGTACTAGCTGCAGGAACCTCCTCTTATACGTAACGTCCCTGAGCCTCAGTTTCCGTATCTGTAGAGTGGGAATCATAATAAATCACCCCATAAGGTTGTTATGAGGATGAAATAAGGTAATGCATGTAAAGCATGTTGCCTGGCACTGTAGACATTCCATAAAGGTTAGCTAGCGTTGTGAGTGTTATTATAGTGGCCACAGGATCACTCTAATCCCAGGAGCATCTCATATACAGCACGTTGCTATACAGAAAATTTAAATCCTGAAAAGGAAATGTTCCAGAATTTATCAGCCTGAACATAGTCGCTCCTGAAATAGTGGCTGGATTAACAAAAGTGCCAAGGCCTGAGGATCCCAGCCTCGCTGCTTGGCACGGAGATCTGTTTATTCTGTGCTTACTGTGTGCTCGCATGGCGCTAGGCAACAGGATTCATGACCTTATAAAGTTTAAATTCTTGTTGTGGAGACAAGGCCAACAAACATAACATTAGTGGGACATACAAGACAGGATGTAGTGCTAAACCGTATTTTTATATGTGAGTTAAGGGGGGAAAAGTAACAATAACTGAGCACCTACTATGTGCTAGGCCCAGGATTGGAAACATCATCACCTTATTTAAGTTTTCACTAATTCCATGAGGTAGATTGTATATGCCCATGTAAGAGATGAAGAAACTTTGACACAGTGACATTGAGTGACTTCACAATGCAGGACACACAATTAGGAAGTGGCTAAGCCAGAACTGGAACACAGGCCTCCTGGCCCTTAAGCCCCGCGGAAGACATCCATCCTCCCAAAGACAAGCAAGTGTCATCAAGCCCATCTTCTGGGGGAGGAAGCAGGAGGTCAGAAACGTTAAGTGACTTGTCCTAGGTCACTGAAATAGTAGCTGGCGGAGCTGGGGTTAAATGCAGGTCTGCGCATCTCGGGATCTCAGGTGTTCCTTTTGCACCTGCCAGCCTGTCCTGGGCACCCGTCCTTGTGGCAAAGGAGGGCCAGCACCGTGTCACCTGAGAAGTGGGCATCTTGGCTGTTGCCTTCGGTTTGGCGAAGCAGGTGGGGTCAGCCGCCCTGGGGCCACCGCGGCCCTCACTGAGCCGCACGGGGCCTGCCGAGCCCCTCGTGTTACAGTTGAAGAAACGGAGGCCCCCAGAGCGGCTCGTGCTAGGCCACCCTCCTCCCTGTCACCCCCACTCTTTTGCCTTGGCTTGGCTGCCCCTCACCTGAAGGGCTCCTCCCCGCCCATGTTCCCGCTCGTCTGGGAAGCCCACTTGTTCCCCAAGACCTGAACTTTCCCAGCCTCTCGGCTCCGCCTGGGGGCAGGTAGCGACAGATCACGTGCTGTAAGGGAGCAGGTACTGCACCAGCGTGCATCGTTGTACCTGTCCATTTCTTGGCTCCTGGTGGCACTCAGTAAATGTCTGCTGAACAGGTGGGAAAATTGATGGATAAACCGGAGCACTAACAGACCCCAAGTGGGGACGTGCTGGGGACTGGGGTGAGGTGCGAGCCTCTCTCGCCCACCTCCGGGAGGAAGCGAGAGTGTCGGCTCTGGCCCCGGTCCCGTGGCGCCACCTCGTGGTTTCTGCGAGGAACTGCACCAGCCTGGGCTCAGGGGCGCGTGTCCCCCGGCGACTAAGAGTAGGGGTGACGGCGGCCCTCTAGGGAGCAGTCCTAGCATCGCGCCTATTTTTCCTGTCAACTGTATGGACGTACTCAACCTCACCGAAGGAAAAATAATGCTGACATGTGACCAGAAAGGATTTTCCCACACCCTGCCAGAAATCGCAGTGGAAACCGTGCAACCAGGACGTCTTCCTGCAGCTGGACAAACAGACGAGATCCTCCTCTGCTCTTGTCATCGGAGACGAGTAAACACGTTCACAGCGGCCTCACCTGCTCCACATCCCCCGGAGTCAGAGAGGGTGGGACATGCGCAGTCTGATTTAGGTCTCGGGGTAGCTAGCGAATGTGTTTGGGGGTGCTCACCTGGCTACGGCCACCGGCCGTTTCTCTGCCGTGATTCTAACGTGCATTCCTGGGGAGGTGGAGGATTTTGCAGGAAATAGGTCTCCTAGAATTGTGTGAGCCCAAGAGAACCACAGCCACCCCTCATCCTCGTGCCTGCGTGGTGCTCCCGGCAGGGCGTCCCGAACCCATTGTGATCCATCAATGACCGGGGACACTCTCTAAGGGCTAGATGATGGTGCAAATATTTCTTTACTGTTCCCTGAGGTGCCCTTTCACCCTGTGCTTAGACCCCCATGAGTGGGCCCCCCCGGGAAGCTTCCTTTCCTTCTCACTCTCGCCACCCTCCCGGCGTCACCTCCCCCAGCCTTCTGCATTCCCGCCAGGGGGCGACACACTTCAGTTTGCCTCGGACCCTCAGGTACTTCAGGAAGGAGCACCAAAAAAAAGACAGACACACCTCTTTCATATTAATAATGATTGCTAGAGATTAATACGTGTTTTACAACGTTTTGCAAGGCTAGAAGACCCCTTTCCCACGGGGAACCCATGTGCCTCCTGCTGTATACACACCAATCCTGGGTGAAGCAACTGTAAGAAAAATGGCAACTGTGGCTCTTACGGGGCCCTATGTCCCATGTATGTCCCTTATGTCGTAGTGGCACACTTGTAAGGCTGGCGGGACTGTCATGCGTGGTAGGTGTTTCTGCTGCCCTAAGGGACGCTCAGTCTGCTTGGGAGCACGATCCCAGGAAGGGAGTGAAACACGGATTCGCCTTGTCCCCGAGGGAGACAAACAGGGCTTCGGCTGGGGACGCTGTGGAGCGCAGAGTCGCCGACTCTTTGCAGCCACAACACGGGGGAAGAGTCATTTGTGAGATCGCCCAGGGGCGCTTTTATCCGGGAAGCGCACACAAGCCGATCAAAACTCGCAGCCTCCGGGCAACAGGCGCCGCAGAGCGCCCGCTAGCGACCCGCACGACTTCTTTCTCGGATGACGTGCCCGGTAGTGACAAATCGAAACCCGCTGCTCACAGAGCCCAGGACGCGAAAGAGACCTTGGAAGAGGCCTTGGAAATAGAGCACAGAGCGCGGGAGGAGAGCGTGGGGGCCTCAGACGTGGAAACCAGGGTCCGAGTTCTGACCTCGAACGTGAGTTCCACACCTCAAAGGTTGTTCGATAATTAAATGAGCTATTGGCTTTTTATGCGAAATGTTTTATGTTCATAAAACCAAAGGGGTGACTAAATACTCTTCATTAATTTAGGAATCCTGGCCCTTGTCCTGTGACGCACCGTGTGCCCAGGTATTTATCACTTTTGTTTTATAAGTTGTATCATCTCTACGTGTGATGATAGAACATGTGTTATTTGAAATGTCCTTGTTTGCAGTAATTTGTGGGCTTTTTTTTTCGTACTAGAATTTAGGAAAGATGTTGTACCAACCCGTTCTATTGGGTTCAGAGAAAATATAGGAAAAAATTTAGGTTCTCAAGAACTATTTTAGAAATGAAGTTTGCATTTGCGTATGTGCCCGAGAGATAGAGACCAGAGATATAAGAAATAGGATGAAGAAAGGCCTCAAACCAGCAAAACTCATCATTCCCTGGAATATTCATAAATACCAGACAGCCTAGAGGTATGTCCCATGGTGAGCCCGGATCTGAATGAGACCAGACCTGGAGTCCTTATGTGTCCGCACATATTCTTGGAAGGCAGAAATTGGAGTCACCAACAGGCAACCAAAATGCCTCTCTTATGACTCTGAGTCACCTAATAGATGGAATTTGGAAACCTACATGTGCAGGCCACAGATGGCAACAGCGGCGTGTCTGACAGCTAGATGTGGGTGTATAATTTGCTGGAGTCAATACATGATTAAACAAGTATGTTTTATTAGAAGTAACGCATTAATCCTCCTTCTTCATCTTGGGGATATTTTAATTTTCATAACAAAATTATCCAGATCGTAAGAAATAACTATTATATTTGTGGTACAAAGATGTTTTAACTTTTGATGCCAATCACAGACCTAAATATGGAAGGTAAGTCAATCAAGTTTTGTTATTATAGAAGAACACAGATTTGGGTGGGCAAATATTTCTTTCTTTCTTTTTGGCAAACATTTCTTAAACAGAAAACAAAAGGCACTAACCTTAAAAGAAAAGAATAATAAATTGAGCCTCATTAAAATTAAGAAATTTGGTTCAGGCCAGTAGCAGTGGCTCATACCTATAATCCCAGCACTTGGGACGCTAAGGTAGGAGAATTGCTTGAGGCCAGGAGTTTGAGACCAGCCTGGACAACACAGTGAGACCCATCTCTACAAGAATATTATCTGGGTGCTATGGTGTGTACCTGTAGTCCCAGCTACTTGGAAGGCTAAGGCAGGGGATCACTTTAGCCCAGGAGTTGGAGGCTACAGTGAGCTATGATTGCACCACTGCACTCCAGCCAGGGTGACAGAGCGTGAGACCTTTTTTCTAAAAAAGAAAAAAAGAGAGAGAGAGAAATTTGGCTCAATGAAAGATACCATTAAGATGGTGGAAACGCAAGTCACAGACTGAGGGAAGACTTTTTGCATCCATATCTCTCACAAAGGACTCATAACAAGAATATATAAAGAACTCCTGCAAGTCACTAAGAAAAAGACATACAACCCAGTTAAAAATTGGCAAAAACATTAAAATCACTTGATGGTCTGCGAAAACTACTAATGCCTCTTGTACAGCCACTGTTATAATTTCTCTAGGCAAAGATCATCAGTGGATGCTAAAACCATTGAACCAGATATTCATATAGTCTCCAAGTATCTCTCTATAGATCATTGATCATGACAAAGCGAAAAAAGGAACCTTAAAATGGAGAAACATGGCAGACACTGTCTTAATCAAGTCATTACACTTCACATCACCAGTAAGACCAAAAAAAGGTGGGGGAAAGAGAATACTTGGACAGGTACCCCACAAAAGAGGATATCCAAATGACCAGTAAACATATGAAAAGGTGATCTATCTATTAATTACCAGGTAAGTACAAATTAAAAACACAATGAAGTACCACTACATACCAGCCTAAAACGGCTCAAAAATTAAAAGGACCAGCAATACCAAGTGTTAGTGAGGTTAGGGAGCAACTGGAACTTTCTCTCTTAAGTTAGTGTTTGAAGTGTTAACTGAAACAGTCACTTTTGAAAACTACTTAGCTATTAGTACTTAGTATTAAATGAAAAGGAGTATATGTAAATCCTCTGGGAACATCATATATCTGCGTGGTGGCTACAGGGTGCATATATATGTTAAAATTCAATGATCTGTTCATTTAAGGTTAATGTACTTTAAAATTTTGCTGTATCTATTTTATATCTCAATAAATAAGAAAAAAAAAAGAACCCAGATGCTAACTTGAAGGAAATCCTACTGGCCAAAGATGGGACAATTTGAACATCAAGAAGAATTTTGACTGTGATGTTTGAAACATAGTAAACAAATAAGAATCAGGCCCCAAGACTGGCCCCCACTCCCCACCCCCAGGCCCCACCCTCGCCTGCTCCCAGCAGATTAATCGCAGGCCCCAGGTAGTGACCTGTGCTTCTGACCAACCAGCTATAAATTGGGCTTCCCATACCTCCCCCTCGGGTCTGATTAATTAGTTAGAGCAGCTCATAGAACTCAGAGAAACGTGTTAATTACATTTACCCATTTGTTACAAAGGGTATTTTAAAGGACACAACAACCAGATGAAGAGATTCACAGGACACGATGCCTGTGGAGCCGGGGTGCACCCCGCACCCCCCGCATGTGGCTGTGTTCTCGTTGGCCAACCTGGAAGCGCCTCCCAGCCCTGCCCTTTCTGGGGTTTGCAGAGGCTTCATTTGGGTGAACTCAGCTGTCAGCACCTGCCCACTGCCCCCTCCCCCAGAGGTCAGGAGGCGGGGCTGAAAGTCCTAACCCTCTAATCATGCCCTGGTCTCTCTGGTGACAGCCCTCATCTAGGGGCCCCCGGCCACCAGTCATCTCAGCATATAAAAGATACTCTTACCGTTCCAGAGATTCCAAGGTTTTAGGAGTTGTGTGCCAGGAACCGTGGAGAGGCCAAATATGTATTTTTCTTACTATAAATCGCAGTATCACATCTCCCTCCCTTGCTTTTTTTCCTATTTGTCACTATCTAACGTTCTTTATATTTGATTCAATTATTTTATTGTGTCTTCCTCACTAGAATGTAAGCTTCATGAAGGCAGAACTTTTCATCTTTTTTTTTTTTTTTTTTTTTTTTTTTTTTTTGCTGTTGCTGTATCCCTAGTGCCTACTAGTGGGCACTACTAGTAGACACTCGGATGCTGAGAAAACGAAGGAAGGAAGAAAGGACATCTGTAGTAGGGTCAACTTGGTGATAATTGCGTCATCATCAGGTGTATGTTTTGGACTCTGCATCAGTGATAATGTCACGCTAAGCCATGCTGCAGTCTGAGGCCAAAGGGAAAATCAGTAACATGGATCTTTATATAAAATTTTGATACTTTGTTCATTATCATGGGTTTTTTGCATTAGTTTTTATTTTTAAAAATATTATTTATCCTGATTACTGAGTCTTTTGAGCTTCGTAGATTTTTAACTTGAAGCCAAGTGAGGCCCCCTCATCCCGACCCCGGCACTTTGAAAACTGCCTGTAACACCAGGGAAGTGGCAGCTCTTCTTTACGTATTTCTTAGGTGCATTCCATGCAAGAATGCATTTTTTTTGCTAATTATTCCATAGCATTAAACCTGACACAATTATAGTTTTAAAATGTCTGTTTTCTAGAAAATAACTATCTGTGGGAAAGAGGAACATTGCTGTAGAAAACAGCCACTGTGCTGTTGTAAATAACAAGGCTTTGAAACTGAGAGACCTGGGTTCAAATTCCGACCCGGTTCAAATCCTTATGCATTTGGGTTTGGCGAAGTTACTTCAGCCATTCAACCTTCATTTCTTTCTTTTCTTTTTTTTTTTTTTTTTTTTGAGACAGAGTCTCGCTCTGTTGCCCGGGCTAGAGTGAGTGCTGTGGCGTCAGCCTAGCTCACAGCAACCTCAAACTCCTGGGCTCAAGCCATCCTCCTGCCTCAGCCTACCAAGTAGCTGGGACTACAGGCACACACCACCATGCCTGGCTAATTTTTTCTATTTTTAGTAGAGGTAGGGTCTCACTCTTGTGAGAGGCTGGTCTGTAACTCCTGACCTCAAGTGATCCTCCTGCCTCGGCCTCCCAGAGTGCTAGAATTACAGGGGTGAGCCACCATGCCTGGCCAGTGGGTATGTTTTAAAAGTATTGTACTCATTGAAAATTAAAGATAACGGCACATAAATATCAATACAGTATTCATTGTAGATGTGCACCTATCTCCCACGAGTCTTGACCCATTGTTTGGTGAAGATGAAAAGAGTCTTCAAGACATTTCTGCTGGGACATGATAGCGTTGACGGCCCAGTGTTTTCAGCATTGAAGAGCAGGAAAGCCGTTTGACTTTTGACTGTTGGCAGGTAAGTATGAATAACACCTTCTGTTGGGAACACTAACTCCCCCATTATTTAAACTACACTTTGTCTCCATCTCAATCATTTCTCCATCTATATTATTTCTTTATTTCCTACCATTTCCAAATCCCTTGTGACGATCCTACCTTGGGGCCTGTTTTGCTGGGAGAGTAGCTAACTCCCGGCAACCTTCTTGAAGGATTATTAAGTTTTTATGCGTATTGGAAGATTAAGATATTGTGTCTTGCTTCATAGGATCATGTCTTTACCATCTTTTGTTTTTGAATTTAGAAATAAGTAGATTGGGAAAGATGATTCATGATTCTTCAGGTCATTATTTGAGGATGGTATTGCTTGACCCAATTATACCACTTATAGGACGATGTACATTAATTTCACAAGTATTATCACTGCTTTAATATGTGTATGCTTTGTTAGATTTCTATAAAATAGAGCTTTGTCATCAGCCCCTATTATCTTTTTTACCCACAAGGAAACCAAGAGACCAGAAATTGAGTAACTTGCCTATACCAAAGTGAGTCATCAATGGAGCCAGGAAAAATAGATTCCTTTCTCTATTAAACCAACTTTTAATCTTTTAAAAGAGCTTGAGGACTGAAATAAGAGTCCTATCCCCCTTCAACTGACGAATGGATCTTCCTTTGGCTAAAAGACCCCAAAGTTTTAAGTTTCTGGCCATGACAAGACAGAGGCTGGCTGCGTCCCATTTGCTTCTAACCCCTTACTAATCATTGCTAAATTTTATCAAAGTCTGACTTGAGAAGAAAAGGCTGGAAGACTCCTTTGCTTACTTCATCCAACCCTGGCTCCCTTCGCCTGTTCTTATGGCTCTGATGTGACAGCTATTTTAGACCACAGAGTTTCTTCTTAATAAGTCTCCTGGCCACAGACTGGCTCTGGCCTGTCTCGGGAGAACGCCCAGTTCATGGACTCGTGCCCTGTATTTCACCTTTTTATGTATAGGACCTAATTATCATCCATTTAAATGTATCTCCACCCCAAAGTAATTATGGGATGTATGTGACATACGTGTAAACCTAATATGCATGCATGTGGGCCTCCTTCATGAATATTCATAGCTCCTCCTGTAACCTATTGAATGTGTATACTTGGCCAACCCGATTGAGCATAAATTCCTGTCTTACCTCTCCCTCCCTTGAAGTCTGGTTTGGCTTCCCAACCTGTCAGGATGGCCAGCCTGCAGGTTGTAACCCATTATAAGAAATAACGTCTCCTTTCTAAATTACAGACTTACTTTGTGACTCTTCCTCAGTCCACAAGCTTTCTGTAAGCTTCTCTTTTCCACAAAATTCTTGATACTGTCTCTCTCTCTCTCTCCCCCTGCCCCTCTTAACAATGCTGTTAGTAGTGTGCCGATAAGTATTTAACAACTGCTCGTTTGCTCTCTGGAGGAAAGACCATGATCTGTAGTGTTTGCCAGTTTTCATGGTGTAAACATTTCCACCATGGCTGATTTCAGCTTACCAACGTGACTTCCACGGGCTCACAAGATTGCTGAAAATTTAACAGTTGGCTTCAGTGAGCCAGTATGAGTGGCCTCTGCTGCCTCCTTTATTAAAAATTGGATGCCTCCTTTATTAAAAATAAAAACATTAAAAATAACAAAGCCCAGATTTCTGAGGATTTGTACAAAGAACTTTTAATTGCAAATAGGTTTTTAGTTTAGTAGTAGAAAAAAGGAGAAAATGATACAAAACAGCAAAGGGAAAAGATAGAAATAGCTACTTTAATTGACAGAAAAAGCATTTAGTTTCTGTTGCCTTCCTAAAACGTCAGCCTGGACTCACTTCTTTTCACTGAGTCATTCCAGCATGACCAGCAGAGGTCGGTAGAAGGACTGTGTATTAGGAGATTGGCTTGCGTTGTACTATTTTGCAGCTTTCAGTATGCTGAGACCACAACTTGCTCTAAAATGTGGTAGCACAGGAGGGAATTTCTGACTTGGATTAGCTGCTTTTCTTGCTTTCTGCTTCTATTTGGAGACATCATATAATCTACTAGAGATCAAAGCAAATAATTCAGGTAATCGAAAGTTGCCCCAAAAAAAACACCCCATAATATTTTATAAGTGACTCCCCATGACTTCTTCGCTTCACATTTAGCCATAACTTTTATACCATTTCCCAAATGTTGCAAGTTTAGTTCCCTTCTCTCTTTCAGCTTGAAATGGACCTGGATATTCCTTTATTTATCTCTTTCTGATTTCCAATGTCAAAGATAAACAAAGCCAGACACCAGGTAAAAGTAAGGACAGATTTTCATCAGTAACATACTAGTGCAATAGGAAAGAGTCTAGCATTAACTGACCCCGGCTTCAGTTTGCACAGAGGTGACTAGGCGTGTTGAAGGGAGAATGAGGGCACAGAGAGAGGGCAAGCGGGGGCTCAGGAGAGTCAGGGAAGCAAAAAATTAGAAAAAGTGGACGGGGAGCTTGGTCCATGTGAAACTTATCTGGGTTTGCTAACTAACTGATGTTCCTGGAATTTAGGCTCCTACCCTCCCACAGAGGCTGGGAGACAGCGGTCACGTCTTCAGGCGTTGGCTGGAACAGGCTGTCAATTCTTTGCGCAGCCTTGAGCTTTCTTGGGCAGCCACTTTAAGGGGACCTGGGGTCATCCTAGAGAAGATGCCTTGAGCTGTTAGAAACTATGCTAGCGTTTGTTCAAGTGTTTCTAGGCTGAGGTTGAGGCCAGTGGAGAAGAAAGCTCAGAGGAGCCTGGCTGGAGTTTGGTGAAGGAGAGAATCTTTGTCACTAGCACACATTCACAGGTGATATTGCAGGCATCCTTCTCTCTCTCAAGCCCTGAGTCCCACCCTTCACTCTCCAGCATCAGAAGATCCAGTTTTTGACTTTGTGAAGATGGTAGCCAATAGCCTGTCCATAAGCCAACCTTGTTTTCTCCTGTAGGAAGAGGGAATCTCTGTTTCTCCTGTGTGCTAACCTTGGTGCTGAAGTGAACCTCTCTGCTGGCCCCTGGCAAGAATGAATTCCTTGGAAATCCTTCAGATGGAGAATTACTCCAAGAAGGGCTAGACCTGGGACTGCTCAACAGAAAAGCAAATCCTTTCAAGATGACTGTCATGGTAAAGGGGCTTGGGCTGCTTTTGAGCTTTAAATGAATGGAATCATACGGATGTGCTCTTTCTTAGCTCAGATTAGTGTTTGTGAGATTCATTCATATTGCTGTGTGTTATTAAATACAATTGACAAAAAAACCCCCAAAAACAGTTCCCTGATAGTAAGAGGAATATGGCTTCAGTGGCAAGACTGCAGATGATGAGAGGTGGTTCCCACCGCTGCTCCTTGGCCCCTCCTGCAAGACAAGCCTGTGCTCCTTTAAAAAATTTATTATAAGAGCTGGGCACAGTGATGTGTGCCTGTATCCCAGCCTACTCAGGAGGCTGAGATGGGAGGATTGCTTGAGCCTAGGACTTTGAGACCAGCCTGGGCAAAATAGCAAGACCATGTCTTTAAAAAAATAAAAAGTAAAAAATAAAAAAAATTGTAATAAAAGTAATATACACTTACTGTAAAAAAAAGTCTTAACATTATAAAAAGGTAAAAAGTATGTATCTCCCTTCTCTTGCATAATTTATACAAACCCATTTCTCAGTAATAATCACTATTACTATTACTACAAATTATTGAGCAGTTACCATGTTAGGCATGTTTCTACGTATTTTACAGTTATTATTTTATTAAGGAGCTTTAGTTTGTTGCCATGTCCCCAATACTTCATTCCTAGTGCCTAACATATAGTAGTTGTTCAATAGATACTTGAACACCTACCATTTACATCTATCTATGGGACAAAAATAGAGTCTGACAATTACCAAGTGTTGATAAGGATAAGAAGCAACAGAAAATTCTCATATCTTGTTGAGAGTGAAAATTAGTACATTTGCTTTGTAGATTAATTTGATTACATCCCAAATGTGCAAATTTTAGGATAAACCATTTTCATTCGCAATATATTAATATATTAAATATACTCTTGCACATATGCTCAAGGAGAAACATATAAGAATTTTACTGTAGTATTCTTTGCATTGTATTGTAAAAAAGCATTGTAGGATTGTGTTATCACTGTCTCTCTCTACATACACACATAGCACAGACATTATTTTTTGTTCTGAATTATTTGGGAATAAGTTCAAGACATCATGACCAAATTGCAGGAGGATTAGCATTTATAAAATATGCAAAACAATACTATAATATTTATAAATACCTACATAAATAGCAGAAACAAAAAGATAAAAACAGGAATGATAAACACCAAATTCAGGTAAGTGGCCACCTTGGTAACAGGGAAGGAAATGTGTTCAGGGAGGGGTACCCGGAAGCCTCACTGTCTGGAATATTTTTTTTAAGCTGTATGGTGGGTACATATTTATTATTGGCTGTAACTTTTTTGCATGACTAATATATTTTATAATTTTTAAAAAATTGGCCCAGTGCCGTGGCTCACACCTGTAATCCTAGCAATTTGGGAGGCCAAGGTGGGACTACCACGTGAGGTCAGGAGTTCGAGACTAGTCTGAGCAACAGTGAAACCGTGTCTCTACAAAAAATAGAAAAATTAGCCCAGCGTGGTGGTACACACCTGTAGCTACTTGGGAGGATAAGGCAGGAGGATCACTTGAGCCCAGCAGTTTTAGGCTGCAGTGAGTTATGATGATGACACTGCACTCCAGCTGGGGCGACAGAGACAGACTCTGTCTCAAAAAAAAAAAAAAAAAGCAAAGCAAAGCAAAGCAAAGCATCCATCTATTTCTATTTTTTTTTTTTTTTTTTTTTTTTGAGACAGAATCTCGCTTTGTTGCCCGGGCTAGAGTGAGTGCCGTGGCATCAGCCTAGCTCACAGCAACCTCAAACTCCTGGGCTTAAGCGATCCTACCGCCTCAGCCTCCCGAGTAGCTGGGACTACAGGCATGCGCCACCATGCCCGGCTAATTTTTTTCTATATATATTTTAGTTGGCCAGATAATTTCCTTCTATTTTTTAGTAGAGACGAGGTCTCGCTCTTGCTCAGGCTGGTCTCGAACTCCTGATCTTGAGCGATCCACCCGCCTCGGCCTCCCAGAGTGCTAGGATTACAGGCGTGAGCCACCGTGCCCGGCCCATCTATTTCTATTTTAATGAAAGTTTAAAAAATCAGGAATGAATGTTGCACAATTTAATGCCTTCTTGGTGTTTATTAAAATACCATTTTATTTCGAAAACTGGCCCTGGTCTCTGTATCTGGGTGTATGTGACACACCTAATACATGCTTATTGAATAAATAAATGCCTGTCCCTCTCTCAATTCTTCTATATCTAAGCCTTACTAATTTATGTCAAGGCCAAGCTCCTCTCTGCAGACTTCCCTCTTCAGCGAACTGCACCCACTACCACACATTTCGGGGGCCCTAGCATAGTGATGTGTGCCACCAACGGGATATAACCTGCGACAGGTGTCTTCTCGTGTTTCTTTTGTCCCAGAGTGAGCGCCTCTCCTCATTTGCCACACGTACTTCAATTAAACTATCTCTTCCCCAGTTAGGGAGGGCAAGGACCTGGCCTTATTAATCACTGTATTCCGGGATCCATTTCAGAACCTGACACACAGTAGGCTCCCTGGAAATGCTTGCTGGACGGCATTAAATGAGACGACAAATTTGCATGTATCTGACACAAATGCACGGAGAGTTTTTAAAAACTAAATTTTTAATTTTAGAATAGTTTTAGATTTACAGAAAAGTCGAAAAGATAGTACAGAGCCCCTCATCAGTTTTCTCTATTTCTTTTTCTTTTTTCATTTTTCCTCAGATTCAAGTGAGATACACGGTTTTCCCCATCGTTAACCGAGCCTCCATCTCCACCGGGCTTTGCAGACGTCCCCCGGCCAACGCGCTTCGAGAAATAAAACGTTCTTGGCGTGGGCAATCCTCGTCTGTCGTCAGGTTTTCTCAAAACTCTCTTTGCGCAACCCGCTCCCGCGGCCCCCGCGCAACCAGAATAACCGGCTGTCGCCGCCTCCAGCCGCCGGGAGGGCTAGAAGATGAGGCGCCCCGGACGGTCCGAGCAGTGCCGGACAAACGCTGGGACGCAGCCATGGGCCGCCGTCCGCGCCTGCCAGCCCGGGCAGTGGACCCGCAGCCGGAGCCGCGGCCCGGGGCAGCCTCCCGGCCGAAGCCTCCCGACCCGGAAGCGGCGCGGCGGCGGCCGGCGCGCGCGGCGGCGTGGGCGTGGCCGTGGGCGTGGCCCCGGCGCGGCGGCGGCGGCGCGCGCGGGTTGAACGAAGCGCGGCGCGCAAGTGGCGGCGACGGCGGCGGCCACGACGGCGGCGGTTGCTGCGCCCGGTACTGGGGCCGCTGCCTGAGGCGCAGGCGCCGTGGACTCGGCCCGCCCCGGGCAGCGGCTGGCTGTGGGCTCGTCATGGCGACCGAGAAGAGGCCTTTCCACCTGGTGGTGTTCGGCGCCTCTGGCTTCACCGGCCAGTTCGTGACCGAGGAGGTGGCCCGGGAGCAGGGGGACCCGGAGCGAAGCTCCCGCCTGCCCTGGGCCGTGGCGGGCCGCTCTCGGGAGAGGCTGCAGCGAGTGCTGGAGGAGGCCGCCCTGAAGCTGGGTAAAGGGCGCGGGCCGGGACGCGGCTTGGCGGCGGCGCCTCAGCCTCCTCGCAGCCCCCGACCCCGGCCGAGGACTCGACACCGCCCGAAACGAGCGTTTCTCCTCCGGGGACGCGCCCTCCGTCGCCCCCCAGCCCTGCTTGAGGACAGGAGGGGGAGAGGGATGTTTCAGATACTGTCATGGCTTTGTTCCACCCCTAAATGAAAAAAAAAAATTTTTTTTAAATAATATTTTTTCTCCTCTTCCCCGCTTTTGAATTTGTCCCTCCGTTTGGAGAGTCCTCCTGGCGAAATATAGTCAAGACCTTTCGTTGTCCCTTTCTCTGCTCCAGAGCAGGGATACCTGTTGGGTTTGAAGGTTTCTTGTTATTTGGTCCGATAGGAAAGTCGGGTGTTGGTTTTTTTCCTAGATTGTTTGTACTTTCCCTTTGCCTGGTGTTTTGGGGACGGGAGAGAAAGCTTATCGAGTTTTACTCATAACGTTGTGGCTTCTGTTTAAAATTTTTTTTAAAGAAGTTTTTTGCTTGTAGGAATCATTCGTCATCAAAAAAAAAAAAACGTTTGTGTATCTGGTTTGGACGTTTACTTACTCTTTCAGCATTCATGCAACATATACTTACTGGCCGGTCTTTTCCATGCTCGGTCCTGTCCTAAGTGCTGGGGTTGCAGAGGGGGAAAAAGGGGAGACAGACACAGACCCTACCTTCATGGTCGGGGGAGACGTCTAACTTAGGACTGCATGGATAGCCTTTAAATTTGGCTGTTAATTCTCCACCCTGGACTCCTCATACAGACAAATAGCTGTTAAGCGTTCTGGGCATACTACATTCTTTCTGTTTAACCTTTTAATTTCACACAGAGCCCTGTTTATTGTGGGAATATAGGATCTTTTGTTTGTGGATCTGTACAGAAGACCATGTAGGCTGGACTCTCCTATAACTCTTAGTGTTGCCACTACCCACACACAGAATCTTAACTAAAGAGATTTTTTGGTCTTTATTTTTCCGAAAGAAAGTAATTTCACTGTTAAAATATATTCTCCCATTTCTTTTTCCTGCTCAACGCCATGCAGGTACAGACTAGTTATCTACCATTTGTAATGCTCAAATCACGTTACTGTGGGGAGTGCACCTTGACCCACCAAAACCTGCATTGCTCTATTGAGTCAGTTAATTCTAATTATTTCCTTATTATGAGCCTAGGTATTTTTATATACAGTGTGCTTTTCACATCAGAGTTCTCTTTTGTTCTCATGATTTTGGTGTTAACAGACCCACTCCATCTCCTATAATTGGGTCATGTAATCGTTTAGTAGTTGATGAAAAACTATTTTTATGATATAAATTTCTTGATGGAGAGGAAGTCAGGACACTCATCCACTCAGCGTTGAAACCTGATTGTAAAATTGTCATGTTACACAGGGTTATTTACACATTGCTTATGTTAGATGATTTTTTAAAGGTTAGTAATTTTTTTAGTCACTGTTAGTATTAACTCTATTTTCCTCATAGATTTTTCCTTTTTTTTTTTTCCCCCTTGAGACAGGATCTTACTTTGTTGCCCACTCTGTTGCAGTGGCATCATCATAGCTCACTGCAACCTCAAACTCTTGGGCTAAAGCAATCCTCCTACCTCTGCCTCCCAAGTAACTAGAACTACAGGCATGTGCCACAGTGCCCGGCTAATTTAAAAAATTTTTTTTTAGCGAGATGGGGGTCTCACTATTGCCCAGGCTGATCTTGAACTCCAGGCCTCAAGCCATCCTCCTGCCTCAGCCTCCCAGCCTTTTCCTTTTTTATTACCTGATTAAAAACAGTTTTATCTCTTGTTTTCAAGGGGAATCAGCTTTCAGTTTTATCAGTATATTTAGTAATTTGCTGTCACTGATTACTGTAAAAAGAAGATCTGAGAAGATCTATTAAATGTCACTATACTGAGATTTTCTTTAAATTATTTATGTATTTTAGGAAGACCGACACTATTGTCTGAAGTTGGAGTAATCATCTGTGATATCACTAATCCAGCCTCACTTGATGAAATGGCTAAACAGGCGACAGTTGTCCTCAACTGTGTAGGACCAGTAAGTAATCAACCCTTCTTTGTATCAGAACAAACAATCCATTCATTTCTAGCAAAATCTGGTGTTTTATATTCCAGAGGAACATAAGGGCAGAGGACAGAAGAGTTGGTTGAAGGCCTTAACCCCATATGGGAAGTTTTTTCTTCTTGTGAGGAGTAAATGGTTATAACCAAAGTCTCCTGAGAGGGGGAGTGACAGGCTCTCTGTGACTGTATACTCAGGGAATGTGTCCTGGTTCCTTTCTTCACTGGCTACGGTTACAATATCCAGACTTTTTTCCCCCTTTTTTTTTTTACTGTATAGTATGCCCCTGCGGTAAAAAATGTTTGAGTATATACCCCCAATATATTTATTTATTTATGAATTATATTCATGTATTACTGTGTAAATATATATGTTAAAGATATGCACAAAAAAGTACTAAAAAGGACTAATTCATTTATTCAATATTTATTGAATGTTTACACCTCGAACACAATGGTAAACAAAACAGAAAATCCTCCTGAGCGCTCATGATTGGAAAGCAATAAAGGAAAATAAAAAAAGAAGAAAAAAACAGAAAATCCCTCTTGGAGCTTACATTCTTGTGGAGGAGACGGAAAAGATTATGATAGTAGATAATGATAAATGCTTTGAAGAAAAATTAAGCAGAGAAAGGAGATAAAGGAATTGGCACATCAGTGTTTTTTAGATGGATGATCAGGGAAGGTTTCTGTGAGGAGTTGACATTTGATCAGAGATCTAACTGAAATGAGACAGTTCATTCAGATCTGTGCTGAATATTGGAGGAGAGGATATTCCATTGAGAGCAGGTACAAAGGTCCTGAGCTAAGAGGACTGAGGAATGTTTGAGAAGCCAGCATGACTGGGCCAGGGAGCAGGGCAGAGGGCCAGAAAGTAAATTGGAGAGATACCCAGGAGCTAGGTCATGTCTGGTCTTACAAGTCATGGTCAGGATTTGGATTTTCTTCTAAATGTGACAAAGAGTCATTGAATGGTCCAAAGCAAGGGTGTGATCCGATTTAATTTTGAAGTTCTTTGGCTTGTGAGAGGAAAAATAGATAAGGGACCAACAGTAGAATGGTCCAAGCAAGACAAGCACCAGGGTAGCAGTGGTAGAGGTGGTGAGAATTGGTTGGGTTCAGAGTATATTTTGAAAGGAGAACAGCTTTCGCTACTGTACTGGATATGAGAGAGAGATACCAAGGATGACTTCTAGGCCGCCGGCCCGTGTAACAAGGTGCACGTTGGTTACATTTACTGATCTGAAGAAGCTATCACAATTGGCATGACATTTGGTTAAGCATCTGAAATACTAATTTTTCTTATTAAGAACAAAAATGGTTTTGAATTATTAGAAAAATATTTTTTTAGATTTATCTCATTCTTAACTAGCTTAGATTCCATCCATTAGGTCCACTGCTATAGTCAGTGTGAACTGTACACCCTCAACCAACTCCCTTTGCTTTTGGAAAAACTCCGACCCTGGTTCTTCTAACTCTCTGCTTACTCTTCACTTGAACATGAGCAACCCAGTGTGGCTAGAGAAAAGTGCATCCCCATGCTGACTGATCACACTTCATATGTGTGATTATGAACCTCATGTGGCACTTTGCACCTACAGCAATTCTGCTGTATTTCCTTTGGCTGTTCTCTCCTACTCTCTGAAGCAGTTTTACAACTTCCTTTTCCTCACACTTTTAGCATCCCATCTTTCTCTCTTATCTCATGATTTTATTTCTTTTTTTTTTTTCCTGTCTGCCTACCTGTGTTGTATCCTGTACTCTGCCTTACCTCTTGTTACAAGGAGAAACTGCTCCTGTTCTATTGGGCACAGTATTTGAAGACTTTATAGTTACACATTTTCTTGTTATCAATTTTCTATCTTTACTGAATTATTTCTACCAGTATTTATGTATGTATGTATGTATATATGAGGCAAGGGTCTCACTATATTGTCCAGGCTGGTCTCAAACTACTGGCCTCATGCAATGCTCCTGCCTCTGCCTCCAGAGTCTATCAGCATTTAAATATGTGATTGTATCTCTTATCTTTAAAACAATTTCTCTTGATTCCACATACCCCTCCAACTATACCATCTTTGGGGTGCCCCACCCCACCTTTTTTTTTTTTTTAGCAAAACTCTGAATTCTCATTACTTACTATCTCTACTTCCTCACTTCCTGCTCTAAGATACCCTTGTCAGGCTTTTATTATCCTCCCTACTCCAATGAAACTACTCTGCCGAGGTCCCATCCTGTCAAATCCAGTCATCAATTCTCAGTTCTCATCTTAATCAAAACTTTCAGCATTTGATCTACTTGATTACTTTCTCCTTGGCTTCTGCATTCTCACTTTCTCCTAGTTTCTTCCTGTCCACCAGCTTCATCCTAGAAGTCCTTGTCAGATTTTTTTTATCCTCCCCCTTCTAAGTGTCTGAGGTGTCAGAGTTCAAGCCTCAGAAACTTAGCAAACTCATTCAAGCATTAGGTTGCAATATACTGAAAATGACTGAATGAATGAGGGTGTCACTGTGGCCCCCTCTGGGTTGTGGAACTCTCCCACAGCCCCCGCAGGATACCTGTTGTATCCTGTATTTAATACATGACCACTTGACATGGCCCACTGAATGTGCCATAGTCCATTCATATGCTAACTATTAATAAAACCTTCAGTTTTTTTCTTTTTGTTTCCTCTAAAAATTAGCATGAATGAAAGTTCCAGTATGTACTTCCACAGTAAGTAGATCATTTTGTGATCTGCTTTCCCAAGGGAACGCACACCTACTTGGGAGACTGCTGGGTTGAACAGCAGAATTGCAATTTGACCTCTAAGCTAATTGGGTTCACAGGGCAGAAATGTCCCCTCTGAGATGAAGGATTGTTACTCACTGCAACCTCAAACTCCTGGGCTCAGGCAGTCCTCCTGCACTGGCCCCCCCCAAAGGGTTCATCAACGTTTGATTTCTTGATAACCAAGACTGTACTTCCAAGATTAAATGGCATTTCATTGATTTAAACTTGTCAGGAAAGAGTAACCTGTTGGTTTCTTTCCTTTTCCTGCAGTATCGATTTTACGGAGAACCTGTGGTAAAAGCATGTATTGAAAATGGAACCAGTTGTGTCGACATCTGTGGAGAGCCTCAGGTATGTAAAATGGAAAGGAAAAAACATGGAATCAACAACACATGATTTTCTTATTAATGAAGGAGAAAATATTTAGTGCAATTTTGAGACATTTAGAAGTTGACAACTCCTTTCTAGTGTTCAGAGATGCAGTTTCTATGGTATTCCCTTGATATCTTGAAGGAGAGCACTATTGGTGAGATCTTTAGCTTCAGTTTTCTTGAGTTTGTTTCTTAGGTCCTTAGTGTATAGGATATGCTGATTTTTGCAGCTATTAATGATACTTTATGCTGCAAACTGAATTAATTAAAACAGTATGCTATTTTATAATCCGAATTTCACTTTTGCAATTTTCATTTTGAATTCTTTTTAAAATGAGGCACCTTGGTAACATGACAGAAAATGTAAAATCCCCTCAACCTAAAAATTTTTAGCATTCCATTTATTGAATGCTTACCATTTGCCCAACACTAAGCAGGTTTTTATTGTTATTTTTATTTATTTATTTTATTTGTTTTGAGAGATAGGGTCTCACTCCGTCGCCCAGGCTGGAGTACAGTGGTGGGATCATAGCTGATTATGACCTTGAATTCTTGGACTCAGGCAATCTTCTTGCCTCGGCCTCCCGAGTAGCTGGGACTACAGGCTCATACCACCATGCCTGGTTAATTTTTTTTTTTAATGTTTCGTAGAGATGGGGGTCTCGCTTTGTGAACTCCTGGCCTCAAGTGATTCTCCCACCTCAGCCTCCCCAGTGCTGGGATTACAGGCAAGAGCCACCAACACCCGGCCTTTCTTGCCTTTCTTCCTTTTTTTATAGATGAGGAAATTAAAGGTTAAGTAATTTGCTAAGAGTCATGGACCTAATAAGCAGGAGAACTAGGACTTTAACTGAGGTTTGCCTGACTGCAGGAAGTAATGTGTTAACAGTCACTAAGCTACACTAGCACCTTTAAAATGGTAACCTCATATGTCTATGTAGTCTCTACTGATTGTTGTCATCAGTGTGCCAATATTATATGTGCTTAGAGTTTATCAATTGGTAATGTATATTGGAAAATACTAGGAAGGTGTAAATTACCAAAATTGATAAAAAATAGGCAGGAAACGTGAATTAAAAAAAACAAAACAAAACAATTCCTGTGTTACTTAAAATATCCCAGAACATAGAAAATAGTGAAAAGCTTGTAAGTCATCTTGAAAGCTACCATAAAAGTAATATAAAAATCTGGCAGGGCGTGGTGGCTCACGCCTGTAATTCTAGCACTCTGGGAGGCCGAGGCAGGTGGATCGCTTGAGGTCAGGAGTTTGAGACCAGCCTGAGCAAGGAGCGAGACCCCGTCTCTACTAAAAATAGAAAGAAATTATCTGGCCAACCAAAAATATATATAGAAAAAATTAGCTGGGCATGGTGGCGCATGCCTGTAGTCCCAGCTACTCGGGAGGCTGAGGCAGGAGGATCGCTTGAGCCCAGGAGTTTGAGGTTGCTGTGAGCTAGGCTGACGCCACGGCACTCACTCTAGCCCAGGCAACAAAAGCAAGACTCTGTCTCTAAATAAATAAATAAATAAATAAAATAAAATCTAAAAAAGTCAGAATACATAAAGAACTTTTACAAGTCAGTAATAGAAATGCAAATAACCCATTTAAAAAGTGGGCTGAGGGATAAGAAGAGACAAATCTTCTGTGCAGAATTCCAAATAATTTATGTACCTACTCCACTCTCAGGGACAGGGAGCAAAATTTTACACTGGAGAAACCTGCAGACACTGCCTTGGCTGGGTGTTCAAGGTCAACATCCAAACTGGTGAATCACGTTGCTAGTATGTTGCCTTGATAAGGTGCAATGAGAATGGCACTTTACTGCTGCAGTCTTCCTCTCAAAATCCATTATTCCAGTTTAATCAGGAGAAAAACATGAAATAAATTCCAGTAAAGGAGCAGTTTATAAAATGCCTGGCCAGCACTCCTCAAAATGGTCAAGGTCATTCGAAACAAAGAAAGTGTGAGAAACTGTCACAGCCAAAAGGAGCCTCAGGATACAGGACAACTAAATGTAATGTGGTGTCCAGGATGAGATCCTGAAACAGAAAAAGGACATTAGATAAAAACGAAATCTCAATAAACGGTTGACTTTAGTTAATAATAGTGTATCAATATTGGTTCATTAATTATAACAAATGTTAATGTAAAATACGTTAATGGGGAAACTGGATTTCAGAGTACGTGGGAACTACTATTCAATGTTTCTGTAAATCTAAAACTATTCTAGAAAACTAATTTTAGAAATAAGCAAAAGATTTGAACAGACATTATTCCCCTATCTCCTCTATCATCGCCTCCTTTCCTGCCCCTCCCTCTCTGTATATGCATAGTTACATTTCTGCAATGATGTTCATCTGTGTAATGCAATTTTGGGGGTGATTTTTTTTTGCTTGCTTTGTATTTTTAATATTAATTTAATTTTTATAATAGGTATTACTTTTACATTTAAAAATAATTCTAAAAATATTCAGTATCGTTAAGTCAGATAAGCGTGTCTGGTGTACCATCTGGCACACACTATGTGTTCGGTCAGTATTTGCTGAATAAGTAAAAAAAAATTGGGATAGTTACTATTTTGCTGCAGAGCAATACTGGTCAGCATTTTCCAAGTTTAATTGCTTTATCTTTAAAGAGAAATCATTTAATATTGATGTTTCTGCATAGCTCTGATTCAGATTCTTGTTCTGGATTTTTTAGTTTCTGGAATTAATGAAGTGGAAGTATCATGAAAAAGCTGCAGAAAAAGGGGTTTATATCATTGGAAGCAGTGGCTTTGACTCCATTCCAGCAGATCTGGGAGTAATATATACCAGAAATAAAATGAATGGTAATTATTGATCAATAAGCAATAATTGAATTTAACAATAGAAGGATTTCATGGTTGTAACTGTGATGAACTAAAATCTAGTTGGGAAAAGAAACATAGCTACAAATGAGTAATATTAAAACACATGTTTTGTTATTTCTGGGGGTTTTTTGTTTTTTTTTTTTTGAGACAGTGTCCCACTCCATTGGCCAGGCTAGAGTGCAGTGGCATTATTATAGCTCACTGAGACCTCAAACTCCTGGGCTCAAGCCGTCCTCCTGCCTCAGCCACCTGAGTAACTGGGACTACAGGTGTGCACCACCATGCCCAGATAATTTTAAAAATATTTTTTGTAGAGACGGGGTTTTGCTATGTTGCTCAGTGTTTTTAACATAGCTACACTTTTAATGAAATGCTATTGACACTATTGTTGAGATGTGGATAGTACTACAAGTGTTTTAAAATGAAGAATCGTCCATTGTCTCAATGTAGTTATGGTTAGAGCTGTAAAATTTCTGGAAAAAAATCTTTGGCAGCCATTATAAATCCAAACTTGCTTTGTTTAGGAATTAACATATTTTAAAGTATAATTTGTGCATATATTATAATTAAAAGGTTTTAAATTTTTAACCATCAAAGCTAGAATGTACACAGAAGTAGGCATCTTTTTTTCACCCCATTTATAAAATGAAGATAATTACTTAAGAGTGGAGAAAATCATCACTGTTACAGTAAAACAACTAAGGCTACTAATGTCATGCTTATTTAAAAAGTGTTCATTTAGAATATGACCTAAAAAAGGTAACTCCAGTGCCATATAAACTATTCTGGAGCTTAAAAAAGTGGAAAGTGCTCCTGTTTATATCAAAAAGTTAGCATAACTATGAAACCACAGTCTAACAAAGATAGCATAGATACATACAAAAACTACAAATAAATCTTGCTTGTGAAATTAGAAGTGAGAAGAAAATGTCTTATAGACAAACTAAGGCTTGGAAGTAAAAAAAGAGAATGCTATGTAAAAATTTAATAAATACCCAATGGTGGCCAGGCGCAGTGGCTCATGCCTGTAATCTCAGAATTTTGGGAGGCTGAGGTGGGAGGATTGCTTGAAGATAGGAATTTAAGACCAGCTTGAGCAACGTAGCAAGACTCTATCTCTACAAAAAACTTTAAAAAATTATCTGGGTGTGGTGGTGCGTGCCTGTAGTCCTAGCTGCTCAGGAGGCTGAGGTGTAAGGATCACTTGAACCCAGGAATTTGAGGTTGGGGTGAGCTATGACTCCATGGGACTCTAGCCCAGGCAACAGAGTGAGACCCTGTCTCAAAAGAAAAAAATATACAATGTCATTTAAAAAAAATGATATGTTAATACCCAGGTTTAACACTAGGAAGTTATATAATCACCACTTCATAAGATCAGAGGTAAAAAGCTATATCCTCCTCTCAATAAATGACTTGAAAATTGAAAACTCATGCCATTTACTGATTTTAGATTTTTAGGAATTTAGAAGAATACTTTCTTACATAATAAATGTTAGAACACAATAGCCAACACCATACTTAATGGTGAAACATTGGAACCATTCCCATTAAAAAGAGGAATGTGAATTGAATATCTTTAAAATATTTTGTCTACCAATCCATGGACCTAGTATGTCTCCATTTATTAAGAAAATTCTTTAAAATCTGTGAAGTTTAGAAGTTTTCTTCATGATCACCCTGCATATTTCTTATTGATGTTAATTTCTAAATATTTGATAGTTTTTGTTGTTATTTTGAATAGGTCTTTTTTTTTCTTAAGGGGAAAATAATACTTTAAGATTTGTAAAGAAAGTGTTTTTCACATACTGAAACCTTCAGCATTTTAACAAGTACCCCAGCTGATTTTTGATTCAGGTGGTCTACACTTTATTAGATTACTGTTTTAGTTGGTCTCTATGCTTTCTGTGGATAGGGTTAGATCACAGAGCCACATACCTAGGTTACATTCTCTGGTTATTTTATCAGAGTTTGAGAATTAGCCAGCCCATTATGTTTTTCTTTTCTGCTCTTCTGTTTTCTTTCTTTCTTTCTTTTTTTTTTTTTTTTTGAGACAGAGTCTGGCTCTGTTGCCTGGGCTAGTAGCGTGCACTGGAGTCATCATAGCTCACGGCAACCTCATACTTCTGGGCTCAAGCCATCCTGCCTCAGCTTCCTGAGTAGCTGGGTCTACAGGGACGCACCACCACGCCTGGCTAATTTTTAAAAAGTTTTTGTAGAGATGGGGTCTCACTATGTTGCTCAGGCTGGTCTCGAGCTTTTGGCCTTAAGTGATCCTCTCACCTTGGCCTCCTAGAATGCTAGGATTACAGACCTGAGTCACTACACCTGGCCCCATTATGGTTTTCTTTTGCCTCACTATTCTTGAGAAACTCAATAATTAAATATTTAACCACTATGCCTATGTATTATTAGTCTTCATGGTTAATATAATTTCTCTCTTTTTTCTGGCTTTGGTTTTTGATTTTTATTTTATGCTTATATTTTATTTCATTTTAACAGCTGTAAGTATTTTATAAGCCATCAAAGTGTGTGTTGATAGTTTTTGTGTGCATTCACCGTAAGCCACTACTAATGAGCCCCTTGAAAGCTGTCGTATTTGAAAACAGAGTAACTCCCCAAGATCTAATTTTGAGAACTGTGGCCTGTTGGGCCTTCCAGAATAAGCTGAATTGTTGCCTTATTGAGGGAGATTCTTAGTCTTTTCAGTTTAAATATTGGAAAAGACTTTTTCAGTACTGGCAGTTAGAGTTTATGTAAATTGCTCTTTCTTAAGTCTGTTTACGAAAGTATAATAAAACTGTTACCTGTACAGATTTTCTGGCTGTATCAGCAATAGGCTTAGTAAACGTGAGTGAATAGGAATAGTTTATTATTTACTTATCCTGGCTAAATAATAAAAAAATCTCGTTTGATTTTACGTTTACCATTCTTTTAACTCCTTCAGGTACTTTGACTGCTGTGGAAAGTTTCCTAACTGTACATGCAGGACCTGAGGTTCGTTCTTCTGTTTGTCAAGTGTTCTTTCAAGTTAATATTAAAAACATTTTGGAAATGATGCATGTGTCTTAAAAAGATTTAGATTAATTAAAATTCTTATGTATTTATAATTTTTAATGTATGAAAGTCACTATGTTTAATTTTAAAAAGTAAAGATATAAGATTACTGAGATTACTTTGACTTAAATATAACTTACATTAAAAACAACTGCACAATTCATTATATTAAAGTGAATTACCATGATCCCAACACTAAAGCCTCTGTTATTGTTGGGTAGTAAATGTTGTTGGCCAAGAAATTTTTCACTTTAGTGCAAGTCAGTATATGTTTATTATGTGCCTAACTTGGAGGTAGGTCCTGTTGTGACCATAAAAGAAATGTGTGAAGTAAATCTGGTCTTACTGAATTTATAGTCTATTTAGGAACATAAAACAGTTGCATTTCTGGGAAAGGATCATATTTTATGATAGTACTTTTATTGCCAGTAGTGCCTAGCCCAATTCTAGATTTGTTCTGTGGCTTCATAAGTATTTGTTCTAAAATGTATTCATTCAACAAATATTGTGTAGTGGTGCAGATGTATATAGCAGGGCAAGATAAAGTGACATGTCAGTGAATAAGACGCAAACCCAGCCCTTAAAAAGGTAATAGTTTAGTTTGACAGGAAGAGAAAGTGTTCGTTATTAAAGAGATGGGATGAAATACTGTAGGATTCTGAGAATGGAGAATACATCTAGATGGGAGTCCAGAGATCAAGAACTTTTTGGAGAAGCTGGGATTGGACAGAATTTCAAGGGCTGGTGCTGTGGAGATGTGAGGGAAGAGGAAATAGTATAACAAAGACACAAAGGTGGGATGGTGTAGAGCATGTTGGCTGGGTGCGGTGGCTCACGCCTATAATCCTAGCACTCTGGGAAGCCGAGGCAGGAGGATCGCTCGAGGTCTGGAGTTCGAGACGAGCCTGAGCAAGAGCAAGACCCCGTCTCTACTAAAAATAGAAAGAAATGATCTGGACACCTAAAAATATATAGAGAAAAAAATTAGCCGGGTATGGTGGCACATCCCTGTAGTCCCAGCTACTCGAGAAGCCGAGGCAGGAGGATTGTTTGAGCCCAGGGTTTGAGGTTGTAGTGAGCTACGAGGATGTCATTGCACTCTTGCCCAGGCAACAGATAGAGGAAAAAAAAAGAAAAGAAAAGGATTCTCTACTGACTGTAGTACCAAAAAGAAATTGAAGGATTGAGGAAATAAAATATAAATCGTATTTATGAACTTCAGAATTAAAAAAAAATTTTTAACAAGACTTCTGCAGAAAGATAGGTATATAAGTTGGGGCTAGATTAAGTGGTGATGGAGATGGGTGGGGAAGCAGCCATTAGCAGAGGATGGGTAGACGGACAGTGCGCTGTGTGTGTGCATAAATGTCTGCGCAGGAATGTGTCTTGACATTGTGAGGAATCAGTGCAAGATAGGAATAGGTTAAGAGTGGCAAATTTTGAAGGAATATCATCGATTAGTTGAATAATAATTACTTATTACAGAGAGCATAAATAATGGTAGGAAGAAAGAAGGGCTTATGTTGGTATAAATGTTGAATAAGATCTAGCTAATGAGTGTTAATGCTGCCTAGTTGGTCATGAAAATTCATCTCAAAACTATTAAATAAGGGATTATGTCTTGTCCAAATAGTAGTGAAATGTTGTTTGTAACAGTTGTAAGTTTCTTGGCTTTACATTTTAGTAATTACCCCTTAAAACATGTTTCTTCGACTCTTGAAATATTTTATTAGGGGTTGTGCATTCACGATGGTACCTGGAAGTCAGCAATTTATAGTTTTGGAGATCAGAGTAATTTGAGAAAACTACGACAAGCATCAAATCTGAAACCTCTCCCAATTGTTGGTCCAAAATTGAAAAGAAGGTATATTATCTCAGAATCTATTCTTTTTTTTTTTTCTTCTAGTCAAGTGAAGCAGTGGGAATGAGACTCTGTTCTTTAATGTATCTAAGATAATCTAAGTATATTGTTGTTACGTTGGCTATTAATAAAGTATGCTACTAAGAAAAGCTTGGAGACTATTTTGTAGTAGGTTCAGGATTGTTTTCAATATATTACCATAAGCTTAAGGACTTCATATATAATAATACATTTTAATACTAGGAAGAAAGTGAATTTTATGATGACTTTTTACTATCAATATAAAAATTAAATGTCAATTAAATTTTATCCAGTAAAACCACCATTTCAAAGTGTGCTGATCTTAATGTAGATTAATTAATTTCATTAATAGCACTTATGTGAGAACTTTATAGATTTGAGGTTAGGATTGGGCTGTTGAATGTTCTTTTTATTGTTTAGGAAAATTGATGGGGTAAAACATAGTTAAACTACATGTGTTAAATGTCCATGATATGAAGAATACTGCACTGTTTCACTTGTCATTTATTTGGGTATAGGTGTAGAGAACAAAGGAAGAATTATTGAAATAAATTTTAATTAAAAGAAAATCCACCACCTTTATTATTGTCTCAAAAAAAAGTTACTGATTTTTTTATTCAAAATTTGCCAGCTAAAGTTGTCACTGTAATTGGAGAAAATACAAAATATTCATGGGTCTGTCTTGCAGGTGGCCAATTTCTTTTTGTAGAGAGCTCAACGTATATTCCGTTCCTTTCTTGGGATCTGATGTGTCTGTTGTGAAGCGGACTCAGCGTTACTTGCATGAAAATTTAGAGGAATCACCAGTAAGTATATATGATTTATTTATTAGTAAAGAGTATTTTATGTTTGTTACAATTCCCCTATATGTTTAGGATATTTTTGTTTATAAGGCAAAAAAAGAAAGAGCTAAATAATGCAGGTTTCAGCTTCCAGAAATAGAATTGTTAGCGTAGAGCAGTTTGCATTTTATGGGGGTGGTAATAGCCATGCCCCATGATTCAGATCTTGCCTGCTGCATACCTTTTTATGATAACACAACAGCAGCAAATTCAGTACAAGAAATCCCGGTGTCATAAGCATTCAGCAGTCCCTGTTTAGTGTTTCGGCTGCTAGAAACACTCTTTATTGCTTGTGGAGATGTCTGCGACCTCTCTGTCCCTTCTCTCCTTGCTACCTCTGGAGCACCATCCTACTTGTGGGGAGGGAAGTGCTTGCTTTGACTGCTGAGACTTCAAGGGGAAACTGTATCTCGAGTTAAAAGGTGAAGGGTGGCCAACTAAAATATATATAGAAAAAATTAGCCGGGCATGGTGGCACATGCCTGTAGTCCCAGCTACTCGGGAGGTTGAGGCGGTAGGATCGCTTAAGCCCAGGAGTTTGAGGTTGCTGTGAGCTAGGCTGACGCCACGGCGCTCACTCTAGCCCGGGCAACAAAGCGAGACTCTGTCTCAAAAAAAAAAAAAAAAAAAAAAGGTGAAGGGTGTTTTCTCATAGAAAGGGTTGTAAGTAGAGTCTGCATTCTGTAATGTATTGTTGCTAAACTCAGATATATATTATAGATCATGTGGACTTTTGTGTTCAGTGAAATGGGGAAGCTAATTACCATTTGTAACAATTTCTTTAAAAAATAGTCTGCCAATGTCTGGTCTCTGAACAAGCTTATAGAACATCATGCGTTCATAAAGTGGAAATTGCTTTTGTTCCATATTTGTGACTGAAGAGAAAGTTAGAAGTAGCCAACATCCTTGTATTACTTGGTGTAAAATGCAGGGAGTAACATTCTAACTTTCTATTCTCAATCTAGGTTCAGTATGCTGCTTACGTAACCGTGGGAGGCATCAGCTCTGTCATTAAGCTGATGTTTGCAGGACTTTTCTTTTTATTCTTTGTGAGGTTTGGCATTGGAAGGCAACTTCTCATAAAAGTAAGTCAGATTTTATGAAATTGATTTTTAGAAATATTTTCCATGAGTTTTTAAAAATATCACTGAGGTTTTTTTTCCCCCCCTTTAGTTCCCATGGCTCTTCTCCTTTGGTTATTTTTCAAAACAAGGTCCAACACAAAAACAGGTAATCCTTTCTTTTATATTCAGAGCTCTAAAATAATATTTTCCTTTATTTTTACTTTTCCTCAGTGTAGTGACAATATCATCTAAAACTTGATGGGGCATTTACTGTGTTGTAGACACTCTTTTAAATTTTTAAATTAGATTACTTAATCTTTTCAAACACTCCTTAGATGTATGTATTATTATCTGTGTTTTACAAGTGAGGGAACTGAGGCACAGAGAGGCTAAGAAACCTGCCCAAGGTTCAACAGCTATAAATGGTCAAGGTGAGATGAGAACCCATCCATCCGGCTCCAGAAAATATATTCTCTGTACTTCATAGAAATCTCAAGTATTTTTCTCCTCTGTTATCTTTTCCTTGTGACTCCCCTGCCCCCAAGTCTCACTTTCTCTTCCACATACCCTGAATTCCCACAGTAGATAAAGTAAATCACCAGGCATCCAACATCCTCAGCAGTAGGAAGGCCTCATTTCCTACCGTTTGGCTTACAGATCCCACCCTGAGTGAGGCCGTGGGTCATTTAGCTTTCCTCTCCTTCCCACGAGGCACTCCCACATGGAAATCCCAGTGCTGATTCTTTGCTTTTTTTTTTTTTTAAGACAGGGTCTCTCTGTTGCCCAGGCTGGAGTGCAGTGGTGCCGTCATAGCTCACCACTCACTGCAGATTCCCACTTCCGGGCTCAGATGATCCTCCTGCCTCAGCCTCTCAAAGTGCTGGGCTTACAGATGTGAGCCACTGAGCCAGCCTGTTTTATTTTTCGTCAGTCATGCCTCCATCTCCTCTCAGTAGCCCAGCCCTCATCCCTATCTGCAAATTATCTCAACTCCTACTTCACTAAAGGAATTGAGAGAACCTGTTGTGTGGCCCCTCAAATCCGTACTCTCGGATCTACTGTCATTGTTCCCAGCTTCACCTTTTTTCCTCTTCTCTGGAAGATGCGTTCTTCTGTACAAGGCTAATCTTCCCACCTGTGCTCTTCACAACTTGAGCAGTTACCATGTTGCAGGCAATGGGCTATGTGCTTTATGTGCTTTACGTTAAAGGTATCATTATCAGCTGGGCACGGTGGCTCACGCCTGTAATCCTAGCACTCTGGGAGGCCGAGGTGGGAGGATCCATTGAGATCAGGAGTTCGAGACCAGCCTGAGCGAGAGCAAGACCCCATCTCTACTAAATATAGAAAAATTAGCCAGGCGTGGTGGCGTGCACCTGTAGTCCCAGCTACTTGGGAGGCTGAGGCAGGAAAATTGCTTGAACCCAGGAGTTTGAGGTTGCTGTGAGCTGGGCTGACACCATGGCACTCTATCTAGCCCAGGTGACAGAATGAGACTCTGTCTCAAAAAAAAAAGTATCATTATCGTCCACTTTTTACAGTTGAGGAAATAAACAGAAAGGGTTTTATTTGCCTAAGTTCACATAGCTGGATATGGTGGATCTGAGATTCAGAATAGCCTGAGTCTTAGCTATGACTGCTGCTTTTGTTCAGACTCCCGTGGCTTCATCAGTTGATAATTCCTTTTCTCTCCTCTAGATTCTGCCTCCTGCCTCTCTACAGGTTCTTTCTCCTTACCCTATAAACATGTCCGTGTCTTTCCCAACTAAAAAAGAGCCCTCACCCTTCCTTCACCCTTTATTGCCCCTCGCTAAAGTCACCATTGACCTTACAACTGCTAAATGCTCTTTAGTCCCGATTCATCTGTTGTCTTTGACATTATTGTCCTACTTGAAGTACTTGCTTCTCTTGGCTCCTGAGATAATTGCTCTCTGAAGTTTTCTGTCTGCTTTTTCTCCTCCTTTGCTATGCTATATCCTCATCGTCTTTCTACTCCTTAAATGTGGATCATTTAAGTGGGCCCCAGGGTTCCCTGCTACTTCTGCTTCTCACTCACTCTCCCTAAGTGATCTCAGCGGTGCTCTTAACACATACATTTGTATCTCCAGATTTATGTATCTACCTATTTCATTAGCTGTATATCCTCCAGGTACTTGACACTCAACATGTCAAAATCTGAATTTCTTTACCCCAAACTCTCTTCTTCTTTCTATATTTCCCATCTCAGTTGGTGGTACTATCATCTGCCCAGCAAGAAGCATAAGCATCATTCTATATTTTTCTCCAAACCCGTCACAGCTGCCTGTCAGGTTTTTTCCTGTGTCTCTTTTTCTTCTAATTATGGTAAAACACACAGAACATGCAGTTTACCTTAACATACCAATTTATCTTAACCATGTTTAAGTTTTGAGTGCTATTAAGTACATTTATATTATTGTGTAACCATCACAGTCAGTTCACCTCCAGAACTCTCTTCATCTTGCAAGACTGAAACTCTATACCCATTAAATAGTAACTCCCCATCTCTCCTTCCTCCCAGCTCCTGGCTGCCACCATCTGTCTCTGTGAATTTGACTACTTTCGGTACCTCATATGAATGGAATCATACAGTCTTTGTCTTTCTGTGACTAGCTTATTTCACTTGGCACAATGTCCTTAAGGTTCATACATATTGTAGCATGTGTCAGAATTTCCATCCTTTTTAAAGTTGAATAATATTTCATTGTATGTATGTGCTACATTTTGTTTATCCATTCATTAGTCAGTGTACACTTGGGTTGCTTCCAGCTTTTGGCTGTTGTAAATTATGCTGCTGTGAACATGGGTGCACACGTATCTGTTCAAGACCCTGCTTTAAATTCTTTTGGGTATACACCCAGAAGTGGAATTGCTGGATCATATGTTAATTCTATATTTAATTTTTTGAGGAGCGACTAAATGGTTTTCCATAGTGGCTGCACCATTTTACCTTCCCACCAGTGGTATACCAAGGTTCCAGTTTTTCCGTATCCTCCCCAACATTTGTTATTTAATATTTTCTGGGTTTTTTTTTTTTGAGACAGAGTCTCACTCTGTTGCCCAGGCTAGAGTGAGTGCCGTGGCGTCAGCCTAGCTCACAGCAACCTCAAACTCCTGAGCTCTAGCGATCCTACTGCCTCAGCCTCCCAAGTAGCTGGGACTACAGGCATGCGCCACCATGCCCGGCTAATTTTTTCTATATATATTTTTAGCTGTCCATATAATTTTTCTATTTTTAGTAGAGATGGGGTCTCACTCTTGCTCAGGCTGGTCTCGGACTCCTGAGCTCAAACGATCCGCCCACCTCGGCCTCCCAGAGTGCTAGGATTACAGGCGTGAGCCACCACGCCTGGCCTGAGTTTCTTGTGATAGTAGCCATTCTCATGGGTGTGAGGTGATACCTTGTGGCTTTGATTTGCGTTGACCTAATGATCAGTGATGTTGGACATCTTTTCATGTGCTTATTGGTCATTTGTAATACCTTCTCTGGAGGAATATCTATTTGAGTCCCTTTGCCCATTTTTGAATAGGGTTGTTTGTTTTTTGTTAAGTTTTAGGGGTTGTCTGTATATTCTGGATATGAGTTTCTTATCAGACACATGTTTTGAAAATATTTTCTCCTCTTCTTTGGGTTGCCTTTTACTCTGTGGATAGTACAGGCCCTTATCTCTGAGCTGAACTTTTTGTAGCCTTCGTATGGTTTCTTTCTAATCCATCTTCCACTGCTGTCTGAGAGATCTTTCTAAGACAGAAAACCTGACCTTGTCACTGCCTGTGAAAAATTTCCGTGACTCACTGGTTTGGCAGTGATTTTTAACTGGGATTTCATACATGCGAATCACCTAGAGAGCTTTTTCCAAATACACAGGCCCTCACACTGCTTCTGGGCATTCTGATGCAGCAGGCCTGGAGTGGTGCCTGAAAGCGTAGAGCAGTGGTTCTCCGCTCTAGGAGAGAACTCGAAACTGATGACCGGAGATTTTGGTTCAGTTGGTCTGGGATGTGGCCCGAGCATGGGGGTTTTAGAAATCTCCCCAGTGATGCTGATGTGCTGCCAGGGTTGGGAATCACTGCTGTGCAGGTGGGAAGGTTCCAGGTCAGGTTTGGGTGATTTTGGAACACGCCCTGGAGTACGACCGGCTGGAAGTCCATGTCCAGAGGGGGGAGGCCATCCTAGGCTCCTCATGACCTAGTCCTGGATGCCAGATGGTTTTATTTTTCATCCACCTCTGATTCATTGGTAGTAGCAACCCAGAGACTATGTTGAAAATAGTTCTGAAGCTGAAATGTGTGCATAGCCTGAGAGAGGGTCATGACAGGTTAGCGTGGGTGCCACAGCAGGGGAGGGGACAGGTGTGGCATGTGTCTGATCTGTCTGCATCTCTTGAGTTACATGTGCTAGGTACACCATGCTGCTGCCTCCCTCTGTCTCTTTAAATAATGGTTTCTACTTTCTGGAATCCATCCTACTTTTCTGTGTAGTAAATTATTAAAATGTGTGTGTGTGTGTGTGTGTGTGTGTATGTGTATACATTTCACAACGCTGCCCTCTGCTCCAGTGGATGTAGTAACATCCTCCTCTGAGCTATTTCTGCATCTTTTAGTCTGTGTCTCATACTGTTATGTATTTCTCTCCCCCACTAAATTATATTAATTAGCAGTAGGAAAGACAGGGACCATATATTTATTTATTTATTTATTTATTTATTTTTTGAGACAGAGTCTCGCTTTGTTGCCCTGGCTAGAGTGAGTGCCGTGGCGTCAGCCTAGCTCACAGCAACCTCAAACTCCTGGGCTTAAGCGATCCTACTGCCTCAGCCTCCCAAGTAGCTGGGACTACAGGCATGTGCCACCATGCCCGGCTAATTTTTTTCTATTTTTAGTTGTTTGGCTAATTTCTTTCTATTTATAGTAGAGACGGGGGGGGGAGGGGGTCTCGTTCTTGCTCAGGCTGGTCTTGAACTCCTGACCTTGAGCGATCCACCCGCCTCGGCCTCCCAGAGTGCTAGGATTACAGGCGTGAGCCACCGCGCCCGGCCAGGGACCATATATTTATGTCTCATACTTATGTCTCTTAAATGAGTATGAGACACATACTCATTTAAAGCATAAAATGAGAAAATACACAGTTTGGACCAAGGACATTTTCTGGGAAAAAAAATCCATTTTACAAAAATTCTATCTATATTAAGGGAAGCAATCTTGGAGTGTCTGCATCATCATTGCATAATTAGCACCTCAGGTTATATTTATTTAATCTGTTGAAAGTCTGAAGAAGCACAGCCCTATCTGGCAATGCTGTGATGAATAACTCTTTGTCGATACTTAATAAAAATTTGATGATCATGATTTAATTGTGACCTTATTACTAAATTTAGTGATTATGAAAGATGCTAAAATAAGTCCTCTAGAATTTAACTTTTTGAATTGAATTTTTATATCTCTAAGTGGAACAATTATGTATCTGTGCCCCAGGCCCATATTTCTTTTACTCGCTGGCTATTTTTGTCTTGTCACATAAAACAAATATCTAAAACCAGATTTCCATATTCCAACCCGCACCCCAATAAAAACTACCTTCAAGAATCATTCTCTCTTCCCTGTTTCTCACCACCTCTCTCCCCTACATCACACCAGTCATCAAAACTTATAGCTCCAGAGAATTAATTTTTCCTCCATGCTTAAAGGATAAGATATTCTGGGAAAATATCAGTGTTCTTAATCTACTGAAAGTGTCTCATATGAAGTAGAATAGTAGGTTTTATTATGTTCCAGGAGGAAATGACATATTTATTAAATAAGCCCTTTGCTTTCTCTTTCATAGATTGATGCCTCATCATTTACGTTGACGTTCTTCGGTCAAGGATATAGCCAAGGCCTTAGTCCTGATAAGAACAAACCAAATATCAGAATCTGTACTCAGGTGAAAGGACCAGGTATTCACATATGACTTAAGAATGCTTGGGAGTTTTACGTTGTCTTAAGCTATAAAGTCAGATGCTATTACAATGTATTCTTTTTGAAGCCTGATTTTTTAGAAATACATTTGCACAAATTTTTTAAGTAATTTAAAATTATACTGTCAAAGGAAGGATTGAAATCATTCGTATAATCCAATTTTATTAGCGCATTCTTCCCTCTGGTTTTCTTTTTCGGTATAATGCAATAATTCAGAATGGCAAATTTTAATTAGTATTAGTAAGAAAAGGGGCTGGTTGATATTTACCTATTTCAGACTCATACACAAGCAGTATAATTATAACATCAGTCAAATCTGTGATCTGCCTCTAAGGTTTCTTTGGAGTCTCTGAACACTCTGACATTGTTTAGAAAATGGGTGTGCACACGTGCATTTTTCAGGAGAGGGTAATGGCTTTTGATAGACGGTTAAAAGGATACATTGCCCAAAAAGTTTAAGAGCTCTTGCTATAAATTTTAGAGAACTATACAGAGACAGGCCCCCTTGAGAATTAGAGTAAAATTGTAAGTTTAATTATAATCATCCCTGATAGGTCACAGGGAGTTTGCATCTTGCCTTTTTTTTTTTCTTTTTTTCAAATTCCCACCTGACTTTTAAAGATACATTGACTATATTTTTATTATTTGACAGGAATATAAATGTTAATGTCCTACGTGGTTATAGACTTTTTAAAAGTTACTAATGTTTATAGTCACTTGTTTTTCTTTAATAAATTGAGATTTTTTTTAAGTATGTGAGTGCAGATAGGGATCAGCTTAGTGTATTAATAGAGAAACAAAAAACGTACAATCATTGGCTTCAATTATTGTCAAGAAGCTGCCTATAGTATTCAGTACAGTAACATGCTGTACAGGTAAAAAAAAGAAATTTATAAAAAGAAATAAATTTTAAAAATTAAAAAAAAAAGGCAGCAGTGCAGTGTGGTGGGTAAGAGGATGCACTCTGGAGACAGCTGCCTGGATGGGATTCCGGCCCAGCCACTGCCGGACTTTGTGAGTTTGGACAAGTCAGTCACTTAACCTTTCTATGCTTCAGTTTTCTCATCGATAAAATGAGGATAAAAATATTATATTAACCTCAATAATTGTTAAGAAAATTGAATTTAATAGACTTAAAGCACTTAGTATGGTACCTGACAATAAGTACTGTATAAATATTGTTATTTTTGTTATTAAATGACCAGAGTATCTATTGAAAAAAATTCTATATGTCTAGAGTTAGATATGAAATCTACCATTTGATTTTTGGGTGTTGTTGAAAGCATACTTCATGAATACTTTTTCCTTGATCACCTGTTTCCTGCAGAGGCTGGCTATGTGGCTACACCCATAGCTATGGTTCAGGCAGCCATGACGCTTCTAAATGATGTCTCTGATCTTCCTAAGGGGTAAGTTTGGTTTTCTTCTAATTAGAAGACATCTTTTTTATCTGTGTTACATTTTAGCTGATTTTGATTTGATTTTCAGGTTTTGAGTCTGCTTGTAAGTTTCTAGGTCAGTTCCTTTGATCTAAAGATACAGGTAAATTAAAACTGTGAGGACAGTTTCTTACCAGCCTCTGGGAACAACTGTGGAGGTAAATGAGGGGCGACAGAAAAGTTTGGGAGCCATTTTAAGTTAGCTCCCGTTCTTTAGAAAAATAGCTCAAGTCCAGAATCAGCCACTCAAAACAAGTCCCTGTTGTTAAATAGTATTAACAGGAGCTGCTCATCAGTGCTGAACTAGTGCTGGTAGTGGGAGCCCGGACTGACACCAAGCGTAAATTGAATCACGGGATTCTGGCTGTATGATCAGCAAACGTACTATCTTATTGGAACATTTAGCTGTTGCCCTAAAACTAGGCCAACTTTACAAATGAAGATAGCCCTGCACCTGGGAAGTAAATCAGGCATAACCTAAAATAGTATTATGTAATAAAAATAAAATTTGTATATAGTAAAACATAATTAAATTTTTTCAAATACTTATGTACCCTTTGAAAATATTTAGCATTTTACAAATGTTAGCTATTGTGTTTAAAAAGCTTTTCATCCAGTTTAAGTCCTATTTACACTTTAATAATAATTGATTACCTAAATTTATCCTATTCAGGTCTTTTTTTAATCCTCCTGAGTCTGAGGACTGTCTTCATAAACAGCAGCAGTTACTCAGGTTGATGACGCTCAGTGTGCTGCATGGACACAGTCTGAGCAGGAGCTGAGCCAACCTAGATGGGATTGGTTGTGGTACTACTTTCTCCTGAATGACAGCTACTTGCTCATTTGGCTGATTTTAGGAATGGAACCCAAAGTAGCCATGATAGTATCAAGACTCAGGTTTTCATGAGTTCTGCAGATTTGATAGCTAGTACTGCAGAGCAGGGGGTTGGAGAGGACCTGTGTGAACTGTTTTCTCTTGTTATTGTTTTACAGGGGTGGGGTCTTCACGCCTGGAGCAGCTTTCTCCAAAACAAAGTTGATTGACAGACTCAACAAACATGGCATTGAATTTAGTGTCATTAGCAGCTCTGAAGTCTAAATATTTGAAGAATTAACTGAAGTCATAAAGTGCATGAATTAATAGCTTCTGTATTTGATACTTGAAATTCTTCTATAAGCCTGTCTGATTATATATGGAAAAGATTGTCAAATCTAAAATATCTACAAATTAAAAGCAGGAAATTATACTACCTTAACCTTAATTTCACATCTCAGCTGATTTTGTGATTTTATTGCTTGTAAGAGAGAACTAACATTTGACTTACTTTTTTACCGAAATGTTCCTGGAAAATTTTTATGAATGAGCTGGCGCGTCTGATGGTGGAGGCAGTGTCCCTGTCTTTGTTGTTAACAGCTTTCCTCAGTGAAGGTGCCCAGACTGGCATTCATTTAGGACAGTAACTGCTGCTTTCCTTGCCAGGGTATGAATGGAATCTCACCTTCCGGTGAGTTTGTCTACGTATTGTGTGAGCCTTTGCTAAATGAAACAGCACTTTTTGCTATTTTAGCCTAGTTTTTCACCCATCTACACTGACTGATTTTGGACTGTTACCTGAGTTGTATAGTTGTATAATAAAGGGTTGTCAATTGAATGGTGGTTTTGTGTTTGGACCTGCCTAGCTATTTGTGTCGTGGTAAAAATGTGCTGCTTAAGTGGTCTGACCTGTTTACTACAAATAATTGGGCTTGTCATTCTTTCTTTCCCTGGTACTATACCTGTGATTAGTTTTAAGGATAGAGTTTGTAAGATTCTATTGATTTTTCATTGCCTACGCAGAATTTTTCTCTAATTTACTTTTTGTATTTTAACTAGGTTTTCCACAGAAGCCCTAAAATAAAGCAAAGGACTTTTCCTTTTGTAATAAGCACATAATAAACATAGTGTTCGTGTTGTTCATTACCTAAAGAAGACACCCCTTTATGGAATTTCTACTTAAAGATGAGAAGCATAACATATTTAAGATTATTATTTGTGTTGGGAGACCATTCTGTGCTGCCTACACAGGAGAAGGAGGGTGTCTAACTTGAACAGGGAGATTCTTGGTGGTACTGCCCTCCCTAACTGCCTACTCTGCCCTGGCCTGGTCATCACAAGACAGGGATTTTAGTCTCAGCTCTGCCCTAACTTGTGGGACATTAGAAAAGGTTTTATCAGCTCTAAAATTAGAAAGCTGTACAGGAGGCCAGGCATGGTGGCTCTTGCCTATAATCCTAGCACTCTGGGAGGCTGAGGCAGGAGGACTGCTTGAACTCAGGAGTTTGAGACCCTATCTCTACTAAAAATAGGAAAAAAATTAGCCAGGTGTTGTGGCACATGCCTGTAGTCCTAGCTACTCGGGAGGCTGAGGCAAGAGGATCACTTGAGCCCAGGAGTTTGAGGTTGCTGTGAGCCACTGCACTGTACCCAGGGTGACAAAGTAAAACTCTGTCTCCAAAAAAGAAAAGAAAAGCTGTATAGGAGCAATAGATCCCAGGACTGGCTGCCTGTCAGAATCTCAAAACAACAGTAGGTTCCGAAGTACCCCCAGCAGTTTGTATTCGGGAGTCTGGAGGGCAGTGACTAGGAGTCTGTGTTTGAGATCTGCGTTTGGGAACCACTGGATGCAGTTTCATGTTCTGTGTTCTTTCCAGCTTTGCAGAGTATGCTCAAGCTTGACACTCATCTACGAAAGTAGCGGTGTGACCCCGTCCTCCAGCTTGAAGTACAAGTGGGTCTCATTCTGATTTCCCTTTTAATCCCCTAAGGTTCCACCTGTTCTCATTTGCCAAAAGTATATGACTCATCTCAGGTGAGTAAACTGCACATTGTCCAAGAACTCTGAGGCTCAGTCCGAGAGGTAGAAGCCATCCCTGCTTTCAGTGGCCAGACAGACCTGGAAAGTCTGCTCAGCCTCTGTTGTTACTGTGTCTCGCGGACAGAGGCTCTCCAGGATCCTCTGATGCCTTTGCTGACCCTGCTCTGGCTGTTTCCACGTGGTGCTCCAGACTCGGGCTCCAGCAGGACAGAGTTTTTGTAGTTGACGTGTGTGTACAGTCAGGACCTGAGCTGCAGGCAAGACCCAAATCTCGCACCCTGATAAGCTAAAATTGCCCGATTCCCCGGCCTTCCCAGAGACTATTTTGGAGCCCTTGTCAGCCTCTCCTGGCAGTAGAGGTTCAGTGTCATCCCATTTGATCTCCCAGAACTTCATATTTTAAGGAACAATGTTTGGGGTTGTCACATCTTATTTCCTCCTTGTTGATTTCTTATGCAGATCAGCCCAGCTTCGCCCAGGGACAGTCTTGCCCAGGCCATCGCAGTGATGGCTGTAGGCTCTAACGTCAGCCTCCCTGCTTACAGTGGCTCGAACAAGTCATTCAACCTTTAAAGCCTCACAGTGGGGGCAATAATGGTGTCATACTCACAGAATTATTGTGAGAATTAAACGAGCTAAACTGTTTACATTTAGATTAGTACCTGGCAGGTGGTGCCCTTTTCACTACTGTTGTTATTAGAAGTCTCTCTTTAGCCAGAAAAAGTTTCTTTATAGCCCCTCTAAGAGCACTCAGTGTCTGTCGGTCCTTAACTAAGACCCATTAGTCAACTTGTGGAATCAAGATTGGCCTCCAAATAGACCAACTCCTGGCAGATTTTCTCACTGACAATTGTAATCCCTGCACTGGAAAAAATCCCATAGTAATGGCACTAATGCTGCTCAGCAAATTGAACGTACAGTATTTCAAATAAACCTATGAAAAGAGAAAATAAGTAGAGGTAGAATTCAGACTTGTTCAGAGCAAGAATGCAAAATGAGAGGCATGAAGTAACCATCGTCGCTAGGTGTGACAGCAATACATTTATCAAAAGAGCTTCATTTGAAATTTTGAACAGTTTACCATAAAAACATTCATGGCAAATGCTTATCAATCAATTCCGTGTACCAGGCACTGTTGTAAGTGCTTTATATTTATTGACCATCTGCAAATACTGTTATCATTCCCAGATAACAAATGGGGAAAGAGCAGCTTAGGGGAAGTCAGTTGCCCCAAATCACACAATTGATAAGTGATGGATTTAACCAGAACATAACCCTAGGCAGTCTGATTCCAGAGCTCAGAGTGCTAACCATTCATTTCAGATACCTCCCACCTCACCTTCACCCTGAATATGGATTCATTTGTACATGATTTAAAATCAAATTGAAGGAGAGTTTTGCTTAAAAATGGTAGAGCCCATTAGCTACACAAATAATCTTCACAACTCAAAGCTAAATGTTTTCAGTCTTCAGTTGGTGTATCCTCACTATTTGACATGCAGTAAATATTCTCTCTTCTTTTTTACTATAAGAGCAACATCATTTTTCAGTTTCCACAAGCTGGATTCAAGTAGGTCCCCAAAATCCTTAAACATCTGTGACTGGTGGTGTACAAATGGTCGAAGCATTTGATTGTCTTCCTAAAAAGTAAATGATAGTAGTAGATAGACCTCATGTCATTCGAGTAAAAAATCTTGCAAGCATATGAGTAGAGTGCCCAGTAAGTTTTCCCTCTGGGCTAGAAAACTGCATTTGAAAGTTGCTAGCAGAGGCAGTAAGTCACACAGGACAACTTTGTTTCTGGAAGGCTGCCTGAATGGCTCTTAGTTATTGCCAATAAGGAAAACTGGTGAGATAATCCAAATATTTCAGATTGGAATGTTATATAGTCTTCTAATACTGGAGAGGGTCTGAGGTCTGCAAAGGAAACATGGGGTGTGGGGATTCCCTCCCCCGCATTGGTAGGGTTTTGCTGATGCATCCCTGCCCCATGGGAGCAGGTGCCTCTGAGAAGGGATTTGAGATGGCTTTGGCCCATAGTGCCAGTGACAAACGGTGGAGGAGGTGGTGACAGTGTTGAGAATGGTGACGGCAGAGAGCAGATAGTGTGACATGGCATTTAGGGTCTCACTGTGTTGCCCAGGCTGGTCTTGAACTCCTGGGCTCAAGTGATGCTCCTGCCTCAACCTCCCAAAGTGCTGGGATTACAGGCGTGAGCCACCCACCATACATCACCCAGCCCTCCAATCCTTATACTTTGTATTTCTTGCCTTACTGCACTGGCTATTACCTAAAGGACAGAAATGAAGACAGCTGGCATCCAATAATCTCCTAACGTGATGAGTTATGTTTGGTTTTATAATGATAAACCAAATTTGCATTTCTGGGATATTCTGTATATTGTATTGTAAAGTGAATGGATATCAATGCTGCAATGGCCGGGGCTGCCTGGGACCTGCCAGATGTGCACTAAAATGAAAAGGCCCGAGCAGAGATGGTTGAGAGGGCAGTGGACTCCCACTTCTAAGGCTTCACCTTGCTTTTCTGCTTAAACACATGCATCCCCAAGCTCAGGAAATGCAGTGATATAAGTATCTAAATTTAATGGAAAGATACTCCTTTTCCTCCCAGGATTCCGGTTACTTACGGGAGGTTTACACTGTCTCAGTCTGAGAAACTGCGCTCTTGCTGTGCTCATGCCTTGGTAGAACACCTTGAGAGCCTTGGCAAATTCTCTGTCGCAGCTGGCCTGCTGAGTGCACGTCCCATTCACCTCCGTGGCCAGTGGCACTCGTGCTGTCATCCCAGTTGTCTTCAGGGTACTGGAAGGCTTATGGGCTGAAGTGAAAAGAAAAGGTAACATTTGTTTATTCATCTATTTCTTTATCCAGGCATCTCTATGTTTATTTATTTAGGTGGCATTCTACTATATCAGCATTTATCAGGTACCAGTTTGGACCCATCCAAAGAAATTTCAACTGGGCAGAAGAAAAAAAAATGTCCTACATTTTTTTGTTTATGGTACAAGAAATGAATTAACTCATTCTTTCTTAGAAAGACAAATACCTATCCCAAATGTAGGAATTTGGGGATAAGCTAAACAACCAGGACTTGAGCGATCTCTCACCTTGTTGACCAGAACCAACTTTTGCAAGTGATTCTTTGAGAAACACGTTTTCCTCTCTTAGGGCTCTGTTAATGTTTCTGAGCAGTTCTGTCTCCTTCTCTAACTTGTGCAGCTTCAGATAAAGTTCTGATATCTGGTTTGATGTAGTCTACAAAAAACATGTCAGTTAAGCCTTTTGCTGGGTTATCTTTGAGACTGGCAATGTTTACTACCACGTGAAAACCAAATTTAAACCCCTCAGGGTATGCAGGAGTATATCAAGAAAACTTTTGTTAAGGGGAAGGAACATTAATAATCCTCAATCAGGTATCATCTGAGATTTTGTAGTCACCTGTGATACCCATTTTAATGTCACATGAACACACCTGGCTTGTATCCTTCACGGTGGGAATTTTCTTGGTGTCCACCATGATGTGACCTTCACCTGTGACCATGAGGTCTGGCTGAGAGCAGCTCAGCTCGGCGCAGCCGTCTGTAGTATGGGAGGGACACCATGAAGGAAGGAAATGTCTCAGTTGTCCCGCCCCAGTGTTGTGTGAGGAGATGTTAAACCGTGTAATCACCTGCTGGGCTAGAAGGCAGGGGACAAGATGGGCTGTTGCCCACTGCTGTCAGGACCCTGGCTACCTCCTTCCTCTACCTCTCCCGCAGCCCTACCTGTACTGACGTTATATCTGGTTGAAGAATGTACCGTGCGAAAGAATAAGTAAACAAGGTACCTTGAAGGCCCCATAAATCAACAATGAGAGCATTTGTCTGCAAATAATTCAGAAACTCCTGAGATGCATTTAAGGCTGCAAACTGGATAGTCTCTTCAATTTGAGGGTTCACAATTTTCCATACAGGTTTGGTATATATAGTGTTTGGAAGGTCATAGATTCTGTACCTGAGAAAAGGACATAAAACAATTTAAAACCAGAAAAGGATCAGATGAGCCAAAGATTTGCAGCACATGGATCGATTACATAAAAGATGATGTATAATTGATTCTTGTGATTGCCACCTCTGTCGTCTCAGTTATTCAACATGGGTAGCATCACTGTATGGAAAGCAATAAATGTCTAACAAAAAGGAGGAAAGGTCTTGGTAAATTCTTTCTACGTAGATAATCTAAAATTGCTGATTTTCCGTGTGAGGTGGTTGTTTGGTTTTTGTCCTTTAGTCTCCCCTCTCTTATTATTGCCTTATCTTTTAATGTCCTTTCAGCCTAATTAGATTAAGCACAGCTAGCGCTTCTGCCACATCATAATACCATCCTTTTGTTTCCAACTAAAACAAAAACAAAAACTGTTTCACTTAGATAAGACAGTTTTGCTGGATATTCTTTCTGATAATTAAAATGTCTTGAGTCTACTGCTTCAATGACATAAAAAGTTCAGTCCACACTGACCCCACAGCCCAGTGACCTGGAGACATGTGTGGCTTCCCTAGTAAATAGATGGGGAGAAATACGCATTTTGGAGTTGAACAGAGAAACTTAAGAAAATTTCCTGGTAAACTAATTCTTAAAACTCGAGGGGAGACTGGACTGCCTCCCACCAGGGCTGCAGGGCAGGGGTGTGCAGAGCCGCTCCTCGGGGCAGGCTGGTACCCTATCTGAATGCCCCGCCCTGCTCCTTCCTTCAGCCACTTGACGCCAAGGCACTGGACAATGCGAATCTGGAAATCGATCCTCTTGCCCAGCATCTCCAGAGGGTCAATCACCACGTCCTCCTCCCCGTGTGCTCTGCAAACAGAAGAGGAGAACATTGACCTCCGGTTAGACTGGGTCCAAGCGAGTTAGGATTGTGACGTCAAGGGAATTAGACAGAATCCTTTAGAGATAGCTAGTCTCACCAGCTGTGGAATTCATTCATTCGGGAGACACCTAACGGGAGAGCCCCCTCTACACTGGCACCTCAAGGTGAGATCTGGACCCTCTCAAGGAGCTCACAGCCTGGTGGAAAAGAATATAAATAGCTCCACGTGATAAGCGCATGCAGATGTGGATACTAAACTCTCATGGAAGATGCTGATAGGTCCCCAGTGGGATGGAGGGGACAGCCAGCTAGCTGCCCAGATGCAGCCTCTCAAGTTGTCACTTTCCTTTGTGAATTATTTACAGTTCAGAGTCAACCCCAGGCCTACAAGCTCAGAAACGGATTTGGACAGCTTTCTAACAGGGTAACTCTCACATCAGCCAAGCTCGCACAGTCTGAAACTTAGAACTAGACTGCTGCTTTATTAATCTGCAGTGGGAGATATAACGTCAGGCAGCCTTAAAGCCCCAGGCAGCCAAATGACCAGCAAGTTGCTTAGAGGCCCAGTAAGGACAGTGAGTTGTCCGACAGCTTGTTCTCTTGGTCACAGAAGCTTGGCCTTCTCTTACTCCCTTCTGGAGCTGGTTTCCTCTTTGGAAAGACAAAAGGGTCACACTGGGAGCCTAGGAGGGCCCTGGCACCCAGACCAGGCCCCCTGCCAGCCTCTTCGCTTAGGATTGCTAAAAGACTTTAGCTCTTGTAAAAACTGCCCTTGGCCTGAAGAGGAAAAACAGATGAGCTATCCCGAGAGGCGGCGAAAGGTAATGGGGCAGACTTCAGACAGGACTGATGGCTCAAAACAAAGCCTGTGCCCACAGAAAGGTCAGTGACAGCACAGAATGAGGCCAGACATCTCTGTCCCTCCCTTGAGAAAAGGCGCAAAGAAATGGCCAGGCCTGTACGAAGGATGGAGGAGGAGTGAGCTGGAAAATCAGTGTTCTACTCCTGGCTCGTAGGAAAAGCATCGTGCTTGTGGCCAGGAGGGGGCTGGGGTGGGAAGGCCCTACAGCGCCCTGGGCTTCTCTCTTCTGAGGCCTCATCGTTTGGAACTAACCTAGCTCTTCTGGCTCTTGTTCAAGGCTCTTTCTACTGCACCTGCCTCTTTGGGATGTCCTCCTCATTCCTTGTGTCCCCCAGGGCAGTGCTGGGCTGTCTCAAATGTGGTTGGGGATTTCGGGTCAGCTGATTTGGCTGTCATGGCAAAAAAATCAGATTTGATGAGGCCAAATCATGAATGAATGAGCTCATTCATTGGTCTTACGAATGACCACTTCAGGGCACCAAGTTGACCACCCCGTCCAGGGAACTCAGGCTTGCTCTGGATTTCCTAAATGTGACGGACCCAGAGCTGGGCAAGGGGGAGAAGGAGACACCCACTGTCCCGTCGGCGAGCAGGGGACGATGGAGACATGCAGCACGGCCTCCTCCAGCCCCTCATAGTCCAGAAACGCCACTTGCTCCTCAAGTTTCATGCAGTAGGCAAGTGGCTGGAGCCAGACGTGAGCTGAGCCCAAGTGGACGACTTCAACAGGATCCCAGAACGGGTCATCGTCTTGAGCCACGTGGCTGTCTTCACCATCTAGAAAGCGCTGGTAAAGTTCCTCCATTAGGAATTTCCTATTGATAAACTTGGCTTTTGACCAAATCCACACCTGGAAACACAGAGAAGGTCACCAATATTTGATTTCATCTGCTGCTCTAACAGTTTGATTCTTCCCAGCATGCTCCGTCTGTGGGTTTTGGGCACCCACAACCACACACCACTCTCACCAAACTCAGCTTTGCTGGGGTCCTTCACGAGCCCCATATTCATTCCTGGACCTGCTACTTCAGCATTGCTTGAAGTTTCTTGAGCCAGAAATGACTTAGAGGAGATGATGCAGGAGTTAGAAACAGACCTTCCCAGGGGAAATGAAGGTTTGACGCTTGCGGTATGCAGAATGGCCGTCAAAGATGTCCACGTCCTAATCCCCAAAATCTGTGACTATGTTACCTCACATGGCAAAGGGGAATTAAGGTTGCAGGTGGAATTAAATTTGCTCATCAGCTGACCTTAAAATGGGGAGAGTAGCCTGGGTTATCCAGGTGGGGCTCGATGTCATTACAAGGGCCTTAAACGTGAAAGAGGGAGGCAGAAGAAAGAAAGAGATGTGACGATGGAAGAAGGGTCAGAGAGGTGCCAGGCGGCTGGCTTCGGGGATGGCGGAAGGCGGCCTCTAGCAGCTGGAAAGGGCAAGGAAACAGGCTGTCTTCCTGAGCCTCCAGAAAGCGGAACAGCTGTGTCGACACCTTGCTTTTAGCCCAGTGAGACCCATGTTGGATTTCCCACCTGCAGAGCTATAAGGTAATAAGTTTGTGCCGTTTAATAAGTGTGGTGATTTGTTACGGCAGCAATAGACGACAATACAGGGGCCGTCGCCCTGGAGGAAAGCTGAGAAGCGGCTCCCCCACGATGATCAGATTGCGTGCGTCTGCGGGCAGACACGGAGGTGCTCTCAGCTCCGCTTCGCAGAGACCCAGAGGGGTCCCGTCCCTTGTCCAGGGGCTCACTCCCAGCGGGTAGCAAATCTAGGACAAGAGCCTGCCACTGTCTGCCTCTGTCCTGGGCGAGCACGGGGCCTCTGTCAACACTGGCTGCCAAGAAGGGACAAAACCTCAAGCTGCAGCACAAGGGTTTCCAGTTAGATAGAAAATTTCTTGACCATCGATGTCACAGCCTAAATGGTTACCAGGTAAAACTAGCAATTCCTTTTCTGGGTAACTCGGAAAACAAAAACCAACAGGTAAGGCATTCTCTCTCTGTGTTATGCATCTTCATAAAAAGGACATTCTCAACACTCTACAAACAGATTTCATTCTGTTTCTGTCAGCTTCAAGTAAAGTGAAGGAACACAGTACTCCTCTGCCACAGGCCGTGTAAAGGTTGACCGTGAACGTGGCCGTGGCACATGCTGTGGTGGCACAGAACAACAGGAATTCTAGCCATCGTGGCTTTTCTGAAAGATCTAGGCTGGGTGTAGTGCCTGTGGTCCCAGTGATTTAGGGGGCTGCGGCAGGAGGGCCACTTGAGCCCAGGACTTCGAGACCAGCCTGGGCATCACAGCAAGATCCCATCTCTACAAAAACAAACAAACAAAATTAGCCGGGCATGGTGGCACACGCCTGTTACCGCAGCTACTCAGGAGACTGAGGCGGGAGGCTTGCTAGAGCCCGGGAGTTCGAGATTACACAGAGCTGTGGTCACGCCACTGCACTCCAGCCTGGGTGACAGAGTGAGACACTGTCTCTAAAAAAGAGGAAAAAAAAAAAAGAAAAAAAAAAAGACTTAGGGAACTAAGATCATGGGAATCAAGATAACGAAAGGAGTTCACTGTGGACATCAGGCCACCGGCCCCGTGTGAGTTAAACTTGGGTGCTGTCCTTGATCTGAGGGGGACACAAGCCAGTGAGGCTCAGGGACAGGCTGGGACACCTGAGCTGTGTGGACCCCTCCCCCGGCCCTGGCCTGCTCCTGCACTTGTCCCTGAGGTGACTCTAGCGGGGGCACAAAACTGCACGTGGACACCGTGTCCTCCCCAAGGGTTTGGGCAGCGTCCACAGTCCACGTGGTCGGGGGTGGACATTTACAAGGTCAAAGGCCAAAGGGGCACCGGTCACGTCTATACCTGGGACCCACTGCTGTCCCCTGCCCGTCCCGTCTTTTAGCCTTCGCAAGCGTGTGCTTATGCATGCACACGCTCCCCCACACGCTCTTACATGCGTGCTCCAAGAAACTACCAGAAGTTACTACCGGCCTTTCAGAGGCCTCCTGAGGAAGGTGGGGCCTCATGTGAGGAAAGGTCGCTGGAACTAATCTTATTTTTTTAATGTATAAATGGGCAACCTTGAAGATGACAGATCAGTAGGACTCATCTCTGCGTGAGAAAAAAGAAAAATAGAAAAAAAAAACACACCACCATAAAATTGTCATATAATCCCCTTAAAAGCGAGCCCCGTGTGGCTTAGGCAGAGCGTTCCTGTCGGACGGTCACCTGTGCCTCTGACAGGACGCTGGGTTGAAGGCAACGGCAGCACCTCAGCGTGCGTCCCGGCCCTCGGCTCCCCCACGACACACACTTAATGATGAACGTGAAGATGCCACCTGGCGTCCTGGTCCTGCTAATGGCGGGTCGGCACTAACTTCTGGCACTTTCTCGAACGTCGTGTGTGTGTGTGTGTGTGTGTGTGTGTGTGTGTCCGCGTGCGCGCACTCAGGTAACCCTCCTGCGAGCAACAACATAAAAGGCTGACTAAAATGGTTTTCAAATCACCTTATAATAAAAAAAAATAAATAAACAATGTAAGATGAAATAACATGGAAAAAAATTTTCTAAATTACAAATTTCCTTAAAACAAGGTCTGACGGGACAGTAGGAAACTGCCAAACCAAAATCTGAGGGAAAAGCCTGGCGTGAGAGAGCGGCCCCGTGGCATATTGGAGCGTCCAAGGCGCGTCGCCCTAAGGGTGTGGCCAGAAACGAAACACACATTGCGGGGCCACAAGGGGCCACCGCCCCCATCCCGACTCCCCGGGGCGGGGGTCTCGCAGGAGCCCCCGCATCACGCCGAGAGCCGAGGGCTGCGTGGCGAGTGTGAGGCGACCGAGCACCAGAGGTGCCTCGGGGACAGGAGAAGGTCTGAGGGCCGGACCCTCGCTCGGGTTTTCTCCCCGCAGCGGCCGCGGCACCTGGGGACGCGACCCTGTGGATCGGGTCTGGGGTCCACAGGCGCTTACAGTATAACACGAACTTCTCCCTGTCATACGCCACAATTTTTTTCAAGTTTTAAAAATTGGTCTAGACACAGAACATTCTGGCAACTTTCAGGCAAAAGGTAGAAAAGTGAAACCCAGGGAAGCCCCAGCTGCTGAGCGGAGCAGCTCCTGAAATGGCCGAGGAGCCCCCGACGCTCACCGGGGCCGCGAGCTGCAGCCCCACCCCCCGCCTGCGGCCGCCGGAAGTTGAGCCTTGGCGGAAGTTGGGCCTTGGCGGGAGCCGGAAGCCCGAGGGCTGTTCCGCAGTGACGTGCACAAAGGATGCGACAAGATAGGCCACCGATTTCCATTTCCTCCTCTGAAGGCGGAGAGAGAGGAAGCAGGGTCTTAAGTCCCCGAAAGGGACCTTCATGACAGTGAGCAAGGTCAAACGTGGAGTTGGAGAAACGCCCTTTCTGGGGTCTTACTAGAAGTGCGGGCTTTCTCGTTGCTTCAGAACGGGAGCTGTCCCTCCTGCGCACGCGCACACCGCACGTGGGCACCGCCACCAGGCGGATCAACTCTCAGGGTCCCTTCTGGCACGAAAGCCTTTGAGTCATGCTAAACACCAATGGAAAGGGGGCCTTGCAGGTGGTTAGCAAGGACCCAGGAGGTGGCGCCGTGTGGGAGGGACCCCCCTCTCCTGCAGTCCGTCCCCCCGAACCCCAGCGCGGAGTCGCAACACGTTGGGCCCCTTTCCTGGGTCCCCAGAGGCTGCAGCTGGTAAAAATAGCCCGTGTCCCCAGGAAGGCGCCTCAGAAACGCCCTGTGGAGCCTCACCTGGTGAGTCCTTTGGTGGGTCACCTTCACCATGACCTCTTTTTGCAGCTCATAACCCCTGGAATCTGAGGATGCTAAGTTCTTCACCTTCAATTCCATTTTAAGTCCCTGGTAAAGGAAACCGTTCTCACTACACAGCCCTACATTTATCAGCCCATCCTCCTTTGCATTTCTTCTCCATCCTCCCCGCACCCAGGCTTTGTGAAAGATGACAGTCCAACTCTTGTGCCTTGGATTTCCCACCGTGGGAAATGACGGGGCAGCAGAATTTCTCCATTGTAGCCTGGAACTAACGCGTGTAGTTCCTACCAAAGTGATTCAATCTCTTAGGAGGTTCCTACCGACTGGGCTCCCGTGTTGCAGGGAGCTGAGCCCAGCTCAGGTCTCCGTGGGGTAGCGGCCATCACAGCGCCTGGACCTGGGGTGGCCCCAGAACAAGGGGTGGCATGGTTGTGGCCAGCAAGCACTGGCCTGGGGTCCCGGTGGCCCTGGTGGGCCAGGGGTGGGAGGAACGGTGCTCGGGCTGGCTGGGCGGGCCAGGCGTCAGTCTGGGCCTGTTACCCGCTTGCTGTGGGATCTTGGGAAAACATCTCACCCCCCCTGCCACGCGGTCCTTTCTGTACCTGCCACTGTACCCTTTTCTGCCTCTAGATAAACTACCTTCTTCAGCTCTTCACTCATTTGATTCGCTTCTGCAACCAGGGGCATCAGTTTGATGTAGTCCTGGAACACGGCCAGGACGCTGGGGTCTGCCTGGCCCTCTCCACTGTTGGTGGCGCCTGGAGGGGACAATCAGAATGGAAGTGAAAGTCAGTCACTTGTGCTGCCATGAATCGATGTATATGCTCATTCATTCCTGCAGTTCATCAAATGTCTACATTTTAAAATTACAAGCATGTAATTAAATAAGTGGGTTGGGGGGAAAGACACTGCCTGGCTTCTCCTTAAGTGTTTGCTCCTCTCAACCCTGGAACCGTGCGCATCACGCTCTCTACCTCTGATTCCTGTTCTTGGTCTCGGAGTCCTCGAGCCCAGGTGGCTCCAAGCTGCCCAGGCAAGGCAAGATCTGCTTGGCCAGAAGGACGGGCTGGGGGCGTATCCCAAAGCCGCTGCTGGCACAGCAAGCTGCCTGTTCTTACTTCTAGCATATCTGGGGGGGCCTCGAGGAGGTGTCGTGGAGATCCGGGGAGGACCAGCCCCCCTCGCAGACCCAGGCTGGCACCACCACCTGTCAGGAACTCTCAACTCTGTAGGGATCCCTGGTGCCCTTGGCCCCAAAGTCTGACCCCAAACCGCCCACACAGCTGCTGCCTTGTTGAGGACCCAAGTCTTCACCACGACCTGAGCCAGGGTCTGGGGTCTTCACTAGGATCTGGCCGGCGGTGCGGGCCACTGCTGTGAGTTAGTAAATGAACAGGTGGGGTCGCCGCCGCCGCATTTGGCGCTACAGAGTCTCGGTGGTTTGTTTTTGGTCAAGAACTTCAGCAGATGAAGAGCAAGAAGGTGAATTTCAAGTCCATTTCTTTTGCTAAAATTCTGAGAAACACACTTTGGCCAAGGAAAAAGGATGTATCTCACTGCACCTGCGGTTTCATTAAGGCCAGTTCAGGTGGGATCCACGTGCCGAGCAAGGCAGAGATGCTCCCCCAGGAAGCCAGCAGGGCGTGCAGAACTCACCTGGTTCTGGGGGAGCCCCCCCTGGCGAGGGCAGGTGCTCAAGAGCTTCTGAAAGCTCTTGCCTACGAGGAGTCCTGGATTATTGCTGGGGGTGGAGAGTGGGTTGAGGGGAGAAGGGGGCGACCTTTGACTCAGACACCTGGGGCCATTAGTTCTGCGGGGGCAGGGCCTGGATTTTGCTCCTCGCCTGACGCCCCCGCCCAGAACAGGTTCCCAGTTGGCATCTCCAGCCGTGGGGCCACAGGCTCTTCGAACCACCTTCGCCTTCATTTGTGCCGGAAGCTGTTTAATGAGTTAAGTCTTTGATGTGTACTCGCTGTATTTGTATAGAGATCATATTTTAACTATCTCAACATGGTACTTTGACACCATGAAAGAGGATTTTCTTAAGGAAAGCAGAGAACACATAGGAGAGCTGTTACTTTCAGACCAGCCCGGGAAGGTGCCGGCATCGGCCAGGGCCACTCACCGAGCTTGTCCACGCTCACTCCCTCCGCGGCCGCCCTCTCCAGCTGGAAGAAGTCGTAGTCAAACCTGCTCACGTCCTCACCGCCCCGCTCTGAAGGAAACCCCACGTAGAGGAAGGCGCTGTTGGATCCCAAAATAATGCGGTCCTGGTGGGGCGGTCAGTGCGACCAGAGGACAGAGAGGTCAGCGGAGGCTGCTGCACACGGGCACCTCACATGAACCTCCCTTCCTCTCTGGGGTGGGACCTGGGAAATCCTGGGCCCGGCAGGGGAGCTCACCAAATGCTGCAGCTTCGTCCTGGTCGCAATGGGCACCCCGTTCACGGCCACCTTGCATTTGCTGTGTGGAGCGACCGTCACTTTACCATCCGAATTTGTGAAGGAAGCATGTTTGTCTGAAATTCTAGGAAGGCAAGAGTTTGTCTAAGTCACCCAGTGCATTACGATTTTAGTGACCAATTCAGGTCGCTGTTTCTCATTTGCACAAGAAGACGGATCGCTGCTGCAGAATGGCACGAGGCATCTGCCGGGGACCCCATGTGCTGTGGCTCTGGAGAGGAGAGTAACCTGCCCTTAAGGAGCACAGGGAACTGGGAGATGGCAAAGCCATTGTTTTCTCACTAGAGCAAACGCCAGCTGGGCGGCCACAGCTGCAGACGCAGACACTGTAGCTGGAGTCCTCAAAAGGCCAGTGGGACGGGAAGACGACAAGAAAGATGCTTCAGAAGAGACACCTGGGAGGTGGCTTCATAACGAGCCTTGCATACTGCAGGTGAGTTTGGATGTCTTTCCGGGTCTGCACAAATCCAGGCTTTATGTGTTGCAAGATTTGGAGCTGGCTGTCAGAGGTGTCAGGCTGTGTGCCACCCAGATGTCATCTGTGCGCCCTGAATGCCCAGCCTCCTGTTTTAGAATATTCCTGTACTCCTTGGCCATCATGGAAGGTTCTGGATGTTGAGACCCATGTTCAGCCCTATCCTTTGTTTTCGTGGGACCCAGGGATCCTGGGGGAAAGGTTTGGGCCTCAACTCATCACTGGAGTTCAGCCATTTATAGACCCGTGTGTTGGGCTAAGGAAGGGGTCTGGGAGGGGAGATGAGGGAAATTGCCAGGAGGAGGTCCAGAGAAGGAGGCTGGCAGTGCCAACCGGCCTCTTGGTCAGCACGCCCCCTCACTCCAGCCTTCCCACGGGGGGCCGTGTGCTTTGGCTCAAGAGGACTGGTCTTTCAGAAAGGGCCGATCACACCTGCTGGCTGGAGACCCGAGAAGAGAGGCCACAGAGCTCAGGACAGCTCTGGTTGTATGAAACCTGCCATAGGGTTCCATAAGGGCTCCTGCAGGGGACTCCTGGGGAGCCCTTGGGGAGGAGGTCACCCCCGAAGTCTAGGCTTTCTGTTAGTCCAGTTGGCGAGGGCTCCAAGCACCAAGACCTGAGGATGCATTGTCTTTGGAGATGAGACCATGAAGGACAGGGGCCCCTCCTGGTGGGCTTGTCCCTTAACTCTCTTCAGGTCTTGGCCAGATCTGCTCGTATCTGTTAGCCAAGAATTATCCTACGGAATCTAGAAACTGACCTCCCTTTTCTCTCAAGGTTACAGCCAAGGAAACAAATCAAGCTCAGCACAGTGGGCTTCAGCCAGAGGATCGAAGCCCTCCCACAGCTCTCGGGTGAGCCCTGGAGCGGAGTGCGGGGGACGGTCTGGGAAGTTCTCTGCTCTGGCTTGTCCGGCAGGCTCTGTGGCCCGGCCTGCCCACAGCCAGGTGACTTTTGCGAATCTCCTCTGGATTCAGTGGTCACAATTCTCTAATGCTGGACAAAGGTGACCATTCACAGAAACTTACCCCAAACCTTGAATAGTGATGGCATTGGAGGCGGCCTGACCAACGTCACACGAACCTGAAAAGAATTAGGATAACTTATTCTCAAAAATTTTCAGGGTCTGACCTTAATAAGTTAACATGTCTGATGTTCGGGAAGTGACATTGTGTCTCCCATGGATCATGTGAAGGGAGTTTCCAACTGGGACTTTCTTTTATTTTTAGAGACAGAGTCTTGCTCTGTCACCCAGGCTGGAGTGCAGTGGCCTAATGACAACTCCCTGCATCCTGGGCTCATGTGATCCTCCTGGCTCAGTCTCCTGAGTGGCTGGAACTACAGGTGTGTACCACCATGACCAACTAATTAAAAAAAGTTATTTTTTGTAGAAATGGGGTCTCGCTATGTTGCCCAGGCTGGTCTTGACCTCCTGGGCTCAAGTGATCCTCCCATCTTAGCCTCCCAAAGTGCTGGGATGACAGGTGTGAGCCACTGCACCCAGCCCCAGCTGGGATTTCCAATCTTAATGGTACTTGGACATGATCTTGCTTTGTGGATAATTTGTTTTACTTTCTGCTTCTTTGTGCATGGGATTCGTAACTTTTAAAAATTCTACCTTCTTCAGAGGCATTCTGGAGGTAGAAACCATCAGGCCTGGACGTTAGGAGACATGCTGAAGACTGGCCACAGGGCAGGAGTTCAGAGCACGTCACTGCCGGCCCCTGGGCGCCTCCCCCACCCCCACTGCCATCCCGTGATGTGCATAGTGGCCTTGGAGGGGAAAGCCAGGGGCTCCCGCCACCCTGGCTGCTGTGTCCCAGCACGTTCGGTGTTCCCTTAGGTCAAGAAGACATTTCAAGGGCTCATTCCCGCCTTAGAAACCACTAAACAAATATGTGCTACTAGGAACCGTGCCTGGAAAATGAATAAACAAAACGTGGCGTGGACATGCCATGGCGTATTTTTTTAGCCTTAAAAAGGAAGGACATTCTGGCACATCTGCCACACGGATGAACCTTGAACGCTTCCCGCTACGTGAAATAAGTCAGACACGGAAAGACAAGTGCTGTATGTTTCACTTCCATGAAGTCCCCAGAGCCATCGCATTCATAGCGACAGAAGGTAGAGCCGTGGTTGGCAGAGGCTGGGGGAGGGGAGGTGGGCGGTTAGTGTTAAGGGGGGCAGAGTTTCAGTCTGGGGAGATGAGAAGGTTCTGGAGATGGAAGGTGTGGGTGGCTCCACAACAACGTGAATGTACTGACACTGAGCCCTGCACTCAAAAATGGTTAAAATGGTGAATTTTGTTATGCATATTTTACCACCATAAAAGAATTAAAAGAAAAGAAACAGGCCCACGGGGCAGGAAGTGTGAGCGGGACCAGGGCGAGTCAGGGGAGGCGAGTACCAGGTGGAATGAAGTACTTGAGGACCCCGGTGAGCTGCGGGTCCTCGTTGACGTTGAGGAGGTGAGGAAGGGTCTTCACCATCTGCCGCTCCTGCGGGAGAGATGGGGACGTTCCCGTTACCAGGCAGGCCCGCCATGGAGGAGAGCGGTGCTCCTTTCTACCCCTGCTCAGCACAGCCAGGTCTCTGTGCCCCTCGTCACGTGACTGGGGCGTCACTGATGGTGGGGCGGGGTCCTTGGGCAGGCCAGCCGTCAAAGCCCTGAGGACCTCTGGCCTCGACTGTTCCAGGGCACTGCCAGTCTCCAGCCCTGTCCTCCCCAGCTGTCCCCTGTCCTCCCCAGCTGTCCCCTGTCCTCCCCAGCTGTCCGCCTGCCCCACTCTGGTCCCCCCACCCTCGTGAGCCCTCCCAGGTCTCCCAGTAAAGCTCTCATTCTCCCAGTGTCCTGCTGGGCAGCTACTGGAGAGTCAGACGCTGATGGCTTACGTTGCATTAACCCTCTCCTGGTCACCTCGACGTGTCTCATTCTTTAATCCAAAGATTGGTTGGGATTGTGCTTATAGAGAACAGATGGTCAAACAAAACTGGAATACATTATTGCAGCATGAGAAAACTTTCAAATCTCGAAATCCTTTGTTTTCTTTTTTGAGACAGGCTGTTGCTCAGGTTAGAATTCAGTGGCATCTTCACAGCTCACAACAACCTCGAACTCCTGGGCTCAAGGGATCCTCCTGCCTCAGCCCTTTGAGTAGCTGGGCCTGCAGGCGTGTGCCATCACACTCGGCTAATTTTTGTTGTTGTTGGTTTTTTGTTTTTTTTTTTTGGTAGAGATGGGATCTCAATATTGCCCAGGCCAGTCTCAAACTCCTGGCCTCAAGAGATCCTTCTGCCTTGGCCTCCCAAAGTGCTGGGATTACAGGTGTGAGCCACTGTGCCTGGCCTTGAAATCCTTTCTAATAAAGAGAGAGAGGACAAAAATCCCAAGTCCTGTGTTCCTGCACTGTGACCCTACTGGACCTTGCAGCTGGGAGTCGCAAACCCAGCCCCCCGCTTAGAGACGATGTGACTTTAGTAGCACTCTGGCTGCACCCGTCATGCCCACACCCTTAGAACCTCCGCCCCTCCCTACCCGGCCCTCCTGAAGCCCCTGAACCCACCCGGCTCCACCCCCACTGCCCGAGGCTGCATGAGCCTTCCAGGATCCCAAACTCCCAGGAGCCCCAGGTCTGCACCCCGCTGGGATCCGCCCAGGGCCTGTGGTTGTGGGGGGTGAGGGGAGGTAGAGAGAGCTCCCTCACCCCCAAATTCTCATCCCAGCCCATGTGTGACCTGATAACTGGCAGTGAGTGCCAGGATAGATACTGTCCCCATAGTCCCCATAGTCCCCAGGAGATAACTCAGGCCCCTCCAATACTTCCCGAACTCTAATTACCAACAGCCTTGACTTCCACCCACGGCCTCCCTCATCCATATGCACAGAGGCCTCTCTGCCTCCCTTTCACACCCTGCCATTCTCTCCCCCAGCTCTGCCAATAACAGTATTGTAAGTCCTCTGTCACGCGTCACATATTACGCATTCACTGAAAAAACCGCATCCCGATCCGGGACGGGGCAGCAGTGTGCATCAGGTGTGGTGGAAGGTGTCCTGCCCGGGCGGTCGCCCCAGGTGCAGGGAGCCGAGCTCACCTGGGCCGCGGCCTCGTACTGCTGCTCCCACGCCACCCAGGCCTGCTGCAGCAGGTGTGCCCAGGTCACCTGATTAGCACGAGTCCCGAGCTGCTGTTCTGCCGGGAGCCAGGCTGGCTGCTCTGCAAGGAGGGAGGATTTAAGCAACAGGGCTGCAGCCTCTAAGGTCGGGCGCAGAGTGACCGCGACGAGTCTCGTCTTGGTTCGCAGTCGAAACGTGGGACTCCCGGCGGGAGCAGGACATCGAACTGCACTTACGTGTGGAGGAGACATGTTTCGGTGAGTCGTAGAGAGCAGCATCACCTGCTGATTCATGAGACGCTATAGCACGAGAAGCTCCGTTACAGGGGGAGGCACGAAGCTTAGTGGTGTGTTTTTTATTTTTTTAAGGTGTGTGAGAGTGTTTAGCTTTATACCATCATTGCACGCCATTCTCATAAGGCCAGGGGATTCGGGAAGAATCGTAGATTTATGTAGCGTTTTCACGTTGTCTGTGTCTGTGCTCATGAACACTGGGAATTAGATGCTATGTGTAAGTCAACGTCACACACGTGGCAGTTTTTGGTGTGAGGGATTTGTGACAACCGGGGTCGTGTCTGGGTCAGTCAAAGTGCTTTGTTGGGGTTGAAGCGTCAGCGGGACCGGCTGTCCTGCCCTCTGTCTGGGCTGTCCTTGTCCTTCCGGGTGGGCTGGGGTGCAGGAAGTGCTGCCACCGCCCGAGAGCCCCCCAGAGCGAGGGCCCCCAGCCTAGGGTGAGTCGTCTAATGATTTCCTTATATGTTACAATGTAATAACAATAGAAATAACGTGCACAGTAAATGTAATGCGCTTGAATCATCCTGAAACCATCCCCCCCTGTCCCCCACCCCCACCCCCGGTCCATGGAAAAACTGTCTTCCGTGAAAATGGTCTCTGGTGCCAAAAAGGTTGGGGACCGCTGCCCTAGAGCGAGGGCACCCGCTGGGCAGGGGATTGGTGCCGAGGGCGGGACGGGAACTGCTGCTGGACCTTTCGATGTTGCTGTCTTGACGCTGAACACTCGTTACCGATTTCACTTCGATAGTTTTATGTTTTCCCTTTCTCGTCCATCCCATTTTAAATCATTAATGGAAATAAAACGGGATGTATCTTGATGCTGCCAAACTGAAACCTGAGAGGCCTTAGCTGAAAGCCGAGGCTCGTGGTCCGTGAGCATTAGAGTCACCTGGGCCACGTCAACGACTGAGGCCCGAGGTGCTGATTTGTTGGGTCTGGGTGGAGCCCAGTCTCCAGGTGACTCTGATGCTCGGCCGGTGGAGTTGGGCTCACACTCCCAGCACCACTCAGCTGCATGACGCCCTCAGCAGGGTAAACGTCAGATGGCATCGTCCAAATCCAGCAGGAAAAATTAATGCTGGTAGAAATGGCGTCCTCAAAATAAAAACGGTAATAAAAATGAGATTTAAACAATCATTTTAAAAGGACAGGGCCAATATTTCTTAACTGCAAGCGAGTCTACATTTATCTCAAAGTTGTTTTTTTTTTTTTTTAATTTAAAGGATGGAGCCAGGTACTGTGGACAAAGCCCCAGCCACACACACCCCCACTCCACCCCCACCCCCACCCCCACCTGCCCTGGGCTCCCGTCACTGACCCAGCCCCTCCCCCGGCCCAGCCTGGGCTTTGGCCAGATCAGACCCTTCTCCCTGCTCCAGCCTTGGACTCATCACTGGCTCCTGACTCGGTTTACCTGCCATTCCAGAGTCTCTGCATCTGAGCTTGTTCTCTGCCCTCCACTGTCTGAGCAGCGTCCACGTGTTGACCACGGCTCTGTTCCGGATCTTTTTAGCCCTTCCATGTGCAAAGACGGACAGCTGTCAGGCCTGGCCCCAGGCAGTTGGAGCAGCAGCAATGGGGCACGCTCAGATCTCCAACAGCCGGGGGGGCACCTTTCACCGCCCCATGCGTGACTCGCACCCACCACGCCCAGTTCCACTAAACCATTAAGACCAAAGTGACTTTAGCAACCTGCACAGTTCAGATAAATGTGTGCTGACCGGCCAGGGCGAGGACTCGGTCCCTGGCGCTCCCTGGGGCCTGACGACACTCGGCCAGTCCGGCTGTCTTTGGTTCATTCAGGCATCTGTTCGGTCGCTGCCGCTGCAATAGCTCAAACCCTGGCACCGGCAGCGACTGCCCCGCCCTGTGCACCAGGCTGGGAGGGTCTAGAGATTGTCTAGGTCACTCCCAGGGTCACCAGAGGAAACACAGGATTCTCCCAATACCGCCCAGGACACACTTACCCTAAAACATTACTTGTTCTTTATCTGAAATTCAGACTAACTGAGCATCTTATCTTTTTATTTGGTAAATCTGGTTACCTTACTCCTTCCACTTGATGTAGGGGACATTGACTCACAGTCTACAAGCCTGGCCCATGGCATCATTCTTTCTCTTTCCTACACATCACACGGTTTTCTCTCGGAGAAAAACCGCTAGCCACAGATTTGCATCTGGCAAGCAGGGAGAAAGCAAACATTCTAGATACTGCTAAAGGTAAAATACGCCCTAAAGATCTGAGCCTGTGTCACGGATGCTGGAAGAAAATGTCTAATGGTATGAAATGATCTTGACGCTGTGCAGTGAGGATGAGAAGGGAAGTATCGGTCACCGGCATGCGAGGGCCCCCTCGCCGGGGACAGGGCCCGAGGAGAGGGCGGAAGGGGAGGCAGGTACGTCATAGCCGTGGTTTTCAAGCACCGCCATCTGCCAGGCAGAGCTTTGCCAAGGCTGTGAACGAGGACCCCCGTTCAGTGAATGAGGTGACAGCGTTAGAGGTGCAGTGTCGTGCCCAGGGTCACGCAGCTTCTAGGGCCACAGTCTGTCTGACTGGCAAGTCCACAGATCTGACAAGTGGCACATCAAGGCTGGGAAATAAGTTCCGTTTCACGTGCCAACTCCAGCTCCCAGAACTCGGGGCTGAGAATCCAAGCTCCCATCTGGGCCCAGTGGGGCGGCGGCGGCGATTCTGTCTGGGAAGTGGGAGTGGAGGCGGCGGCACGTGGGAAAATCCAACCCGGGGCCAGAGCTTCCCCCCGCCCCCACCTCCATTCTATCTTAAAAGGTCGGGAGCAGCAGGCTGGGAATGAGCTCCAGGGACCTGCCCGGAGAAGCAGGAACGTGGCTCAGCGACAGCCTCCTGCCAGGGCCGGCTGCAGGCAGGCTCGGTTCCCGGCCGGGTGGACAGGAAGGAAACTGGCGGGGACAGCCCCGCCCTGGTGAAGAGATGCCTAGGACACTCGGGCCGCCCCGCAGAGTCTGTTGGACAGTCTGCTGGACAGGCCCCGGGGAAACCAGACAAAGCCACACGCGGGGCGCCGGTGTGACACGACTCGCAGGCTGGCGAGCGGCTCTGACTCGAGGACGGCCTCTCGAGTAGCTCAGCGTCATTCACAGTTAGCACAGAAGTCCCCCACCTGGCACCGCGCTATACCTGTGCCCCGAGTGACAAAAGGAGAAATCTACAAGTAGCCGTGCTGTTTGACGGGAAAACACAGGGACGTGGATAACGGATCGTGGCAAGATTGGCATCGAGGCCTCTCCCGTCCATTTGAGCCCTCGGCCCCGCTGCCCTGAGGGATCTGAGTGACAGAGTCACACTCGACACTCTGAGGTCCCCGTTCTCTCTCCCTTTCTTTACGTCCTTTCCTTCCTCTCTCTCTCTCTCGGACCCTTTTGTCCTCTTTCTCCTGGACCCCTCCCAAAATGCCGAACCCTCAGGCGTGAGAGCACTAGAAGAGTCTGCCAGACCTAGAACTTAGAACCGCTGTGGGTGATAAATATTGATGAACGTACCTCTCGGCGTATCTTAATGTTGATAAAGTCTCCTCGTAGCAGATGTCAGCGGGGCTTATGGCGGCGATCTGCAAAAACACCCCTTTCAGGTTTTGTTAATTACACAGGGGTTTATCGTTGTAATTAAACAGCTAGTATTCATAGAGCAGCCTCGCATCTTGTGATTCACAGTATTGTTCAACCTTTACAACTTAGAAAACAAGGCTTAGAGAAGAGTAATATGCCCAAGTTTACCCAGATAATAACCTACAGAGCTGGGGCTTGAACCCAGCCCTGCCTAACTCTAATACCTGTGCTGTTGACCTCAGTGTGACCCGCCCTCGGGATCGAGTCCTCAGCGGGTTTTCGCAGGGACAGGAATGACAGCACAGTGTTAGCATCGCAGAGACCAGTGTGACTTGCTCATTCCCAGGCGGCCACTCCTGTGGCTTCCCGTCTGGCCACTGGCTTTGGACCAGTTGCTCCAGAACCCAGAAAGCAAACTTTTCAAATCAGAAACAGACTTTTGGATGACTTGGACGTGGGCAGGGTCCCTGAGGGTGACCGGGGAGGTGACGTGGCAGGTGCCCATACAAAACCCACGGACCAGGAGGCTCAGGGCCCAGGGCATTGGTAGCTTAGGGAATAATTATGTAGAGTTTGGATTTCCAGCTTTTAAAGCTCGTTTGTTTATATCGCCTCATGTAATCATCACAAACATACTTTCCAGTGGATATAATCTTTAGAAAGGAAGAAAATGAGGTTTTGAGGTATCTGTGCTGAAGCTGGGATTGGCCCACAGAGACTGCAGCGCGTGGCTGTCGGCCTGGCGGAGTCTCCGTTCCATTTGTTTCCTGAGCTGGTCGGGAACCCCCTTCCTCCTCCCCGCCACGTCTGTGTTTGTTAACACACTGTGCTGCCTTCAGTCGGCCCCTGTCAAGTCTTACAGATCTGGGTGTCACCCTGTGGTCGCGGGTGACTGCACACGTCTGGTAAGACCCCTTAGGTTGCACTGCGCAGCGTGACGTCTACAGGGCATCTTTTGCCTCCTTTATATTCTGGGTTCTTGGGGGATGTTCCGTTGAGGCCCACGGGTAACTGACAACCAGAGAACTTTAAAATGAAGTATTTAAAAATAGGCAAGATTAAATGCTTAAGAGCAAGGATGTGTTTTGCTGTGAATTTGGGAGAGAGGTGACAGGGCCCTGCAGGGGGACATTGCCCTGCTACCCAGGACAGCAGACTGGGGGCCGGGCCAGGGCCGGGGGCAGAGTTCGCCCAGTTTTGTCCCTCCCTGCACACAGTCAGAGCTGAAGCACAGAGAGCCCTGATCTTAACACAGCCCGTGTTGCACCCACTTGGCAAACATTTAAAATAAGAGTCCAAGGTCTTTGCCGAGAGGACGCGATTCAGCTACTCTCCAGGTTGAACATCCGCCTACACCTGACGCGGTCCCACCGATTTCCTGCCTCGCCACGGTGTAACTGCTGATTTACAGTAACATGACATCGTGAGTGTTATTTTTCAAATGGTACTAGTATTTTTTTCTTTTTTTCTTTTCTTTTCTTTTCTTTTCTTTCTTTCTTTCTTTTTTTTTTTGAGACAGAGTCTTGCTCTGTTGCCCAGGCTAGAATGCCGTGGCTTCAGCCTAGCTCACAGCAACCTCAAACTCCTGGGCTCAAGCGATCCTCCTGCCTCAGCCTCCCGAGTAGCTGGGACTACAGGCATGCACCACCATGCCCGGCTAATTTTTTCTATATATTTTTAGTTGTCCATTTAATTTCTTTCTATTTTTGGTAGAGGCAGGGTCTCCCTCTTGCTCAGGCTGTTCTCAAACTCCTGACCTCAAGTGATCCTCCCGCCTCAGCCTCCCAGAGCGCTAGGATTACAGGTGTGAGCCACCACGCCCAGCTCGGTACTAGTTTTTTTCTGATAATAAAAGTAATACGTGTTCCTTGCAGAGAATCTGAAAACTACAGAAAAGAATAAATAAAAAATTAGAAATATAGAAACGTTATTTGAACATTGTAACAGAAAGAGCACCAGGAATCAGGAGATAATATGTAAGAATGTGCTATGTCCAAGCAAAGCGCTGCATTATGGGTGTATTCAGAATAATTGTAATCACGATAACAATAACAACAATACTAATAGCTAGACCAGTCTGAAATGTTGTAAGAGAGTCACTTTACCAAGGCGGTCCTGCTGTTCCCACCCAGAGCTGACTGGAGCAGCTTGGTCAGGACGGAATCTCTGTAGGGAACGTGCAGGACTCTCTTCCCCATGGCTGCGTCAGCCAGAGCGCTGGAGGGAAAAATACAAAACAACAAATTAAAAGAATGTATCAGGGCTGGGTGTGGTGGCTCATGACTGCAATCCTAGCACTCTGGGAAGCCGAGGCGGATGGATTGTTTGAGCTCAGGAGTTCACGACCAGCCTGAGCGAGACCCCATCTCTACTAAAAACAGAAAGAAATTATATGGACAGCTAAAAAGATATACAGAAAAAATTAGCTGGGCACGGTGGTGCATGCCTGTAGTCCCACCTACTCGGGAGGCTGAGGCAGGATGATCGCTTGAGCCCAGGAGTTTGAGGTTGCTGTGAGCTAGGCTGATGCCACGGCATTCTAGCCTGGGCAACAGAGTGAGACTCTGTCCCAACCAAAAAAAAAAGAGGAAGGAGGAGGAGGGGAGTAGAGAGAAATACAATTCAAGGTGGTGGTTACCTCCCAGGGGAGGACAGGTGAGGAATACCTACTAGTTCTTTGGGTGGGTGGTGGTTTTATTAGTGTTATTTAAAAAAAATAATTAGTGACTGAGTTAAACTGGGGCTTTTGGTTCCACGTGGATCCATAATAAGTGTTCTTCATTCAGTGGATTTTAGCAGGAGGAGATAGGAATAGAAGAGAGGTAAAAAAAGAAAAAAAAAAAATTAATTTGTTTAAAATATATAGTAGGGCCAGGCCTGAGCCAAGGATGGCGTGGACCATAAACTAAAGGTTATAATTAATCCAGTTTTTTATACTGAGGTCATTTTTATGGCACAAATACCTGACTGTGGATTATTTACCTGATAACGTTTCCCAAATTGGTTAAACTTAAGTTAACTCGTGATCCTTCCCTCAATCTGTCTCCTTCGGATCCTGACGATTTCTGCCTTTCACTTCCTGCTAGATCCACCAAATTAATACTGGATTGTTTGGTGAGGTGTCTGTCTGGAAAAACCTGCAGAAAAGCACCACAGGTCACCCTGCATGAGTAGGGAGGTGGCAGGCTGCACGTGAAGTCACTCTAGTTTGCTCGTTTAAATGGTTCTTCTAATTATACTTCAGGGTCAAAAAAGACAATGACATCTACTGTGTAAAATCCCACCCTCTTTACAATGACGTTTTGCAACACAACATTGCCAGACCCATCAACCTTCCCCTTCCCGATTCTGCAAAGCTCTTTTCCAATGAAATATGAAATATCAGTTATTGCTCCCGTATTTCTGTGGCCAATCAACTTTTTAAATATATAATACTGTGAAATCTGCAAAATTAGTAACTGTTCAGGATTGTGTGGTCCTATAGTGGAAAGAACATGAGTTTTAGAATCTTACGGATTTCGCTGCTGGCTACATGACTATGAACAAATGACTTTTGAGAGTTTCGGCTTTCTGAGTTGTAAATGGTGATAGGAACACATTGGTTAAAGAAGGTTAAAGATAAAAGATGTGATGATTCTGACACATCCCTGGCACACAGTATAAGATGTTAACATTGCCGCTGACCCCAGTAAACAGAGCATGGTCCTAAATCTCTTCACTCCAGCTGATTTCCTCTCTGCCCCTAAAATAGCAAGTTAAAAAAATAGAAGGGCAAACCATATGTAACGTTTCCGAATTTTACTAACAATGTAAAGCCAAGTGAATGGCACTTAAAAGTTTGCAAAGTTCTTCAAAATGCAGCATTTTAAAAAAATAAGGTGAAATGCAGTGTCTTATTCAAGCCTCCTTTTACAGATGAGGAAGCTGAGACTCAGATAAAGTTACTTCCCAAAGTTTTAGACCTGGTGAACAGGGCATCAGACGTAAACCCAGTCCAATGTTTTCCCACTATTCTTGGTTATAATGGGATAATTTTCATTGATTACTATTCTATTACTAGTTCTATGACTTAGGGGACAGAGGCAGTAAGATCACAGCTACTATAACATTCACCTAGGACTTGTGAACAGCATTTCTAGATCACACTGGTGATATTGTATGGGTCACTCTCTGGTTTCCACCAAAGAGCATGGAGGAAAAAGTATGTTCTAGTTTATCAAAGATTCTAGTTAGTGGAATGTTACATGGATTACCTGGTTTCAAAGAACACTTGGTACTTCCAAGTGTCAGAAAGGTACTTCCGTATCTGATGGTCCCCTGGGCTCACAGATCTGAAAGGTGGTCACCATCTTGGTGATGCTCAGACCTGCTACTGATCTAATTCTCCGTGATAAACCATGGAGTCACTCTCACGCCTTCACAATTTCCTCCTTGATCAACATGGGGTCAAAGCCCACTCCTCAGAGCATGGAATTTGAGGGAGAAGAGCCTTTAGTCCTGTGGGCACTTTGGGGACATGGTAGCCCATACTGCCACTCTACCATTAGCAATGGGCTCATTCAGCCAGGTGGGGCATGGGTGTTGAGGCGGGAAGGGGAGCAGGAAAAGTACAGGTGTTTCACCTTTTCCTGCGTCTGACCCTATAATCTATGGTTGGAAGAGCCACCTGAATCCATAGGTCAAATCTGCAATGATTCCTTAATCCCCACCAGCCCGTTGCGCCATTATGAGGAAGGACCCTTCCACAGACCAGCGTGTTCGGAGGTCAGGACAGTGGCATTCACCTGAATCTCACCTGCTTGAACTGGACGGTGATGACCATGTGGGACCGGCTGCTACTGGCGTTCATGTTGGTGGAAGCCGTGGTCCTTATTTTTGTCCCTTGTTCCATCAGTCTTTCAATTTGCGTGTAGTTCTCGCAAGGCACCGACGTCAGACCTTCCACGTAAAAGCCCAGCTGGTGATCCTCCCTTACTTTGAGCCCACCGGGTTTTTTGGTTCTAGACAGCAAATCTCTTACCTGTGGAAAAAGGAGTAAATACGGTAAACTTCAGGAAGACAGGGAATTTTGTTGACCTCATTGCGGTATCTCTGCCTACACTACAGCAGGTGTTCAATAACTATTTATTGGATGAATAAAAAGTACATTTCCGTAGGGACTTCATAATTTAGCTAAGTAAGGAGTAGGGAAATGACAAGACAAGATAGAGAATCCTGTTGTAATGATTGACACAAGCATATTTAAAATCTTTTTAAACTTACTTTTAGAAATGCAGTTTTATTGTTTTCAAGTATGTACCTAGAGCTCTCCGACAACACTGGGATTCCCCATGGGTGGGATCCTGTCTTTTTGCCGTAGATCCTGACGCTGACACTCGGCGTCTGACGAATGCTTGTTGAGTGCGCGTTGTGACCAGCACTAGGCTAACAAATAATGTTTAATGCACTGCGTGTTGGAGCCTGGGGGAAACTGCTTTTGTAACATGATAAAACATTTGAGTAGTATCCACAGTTGTCTGCCTATAGATAGGTGCCGCTAAAGCTTTCATGCTTGAACACATTGTTCTCTTATTAACAAATATTCTCCTAGCCATCTTGTTAACTCTTATTGCATTAGCAACTCTTCTGTGGATAATATGAAAATAAACCATCCTAGCTTCTTTCTGAATTATCACAAATTTTGTATTGCAAAGTAACGAAGTGGCCAAAACATAGAGTGTGGAGACAGAGGGACATAAGACGAAGCTGGAGACGTAGGCAGGGCTGATGGCCAAGGCCAGGGAAAAGTAAAAGAGGTGACTGGGAGTCCATGATGTTTATTAAGCTGCAGTCACTCAGATTTGTGTGTCAGAAAATATAATCTCTGTTACCTGTTCGTTGTAAATTTCCAGCATACTGAATGTAACCTGTACAGAGAAGAGCACAAAGTGAATATTCTCTTGAAACAGTCACCTTTGAAAAAACAGTGATATGGAAACAACAGACATGTCAATAAAGGGAAAAGCTAATATTGAATACAGTGAGGATCTATTTTAACATGCAATTTGAAGTTCTCAAATAATTTTGCTGATGTGGGGGAAGTTCTTAACATAAATTAGATACAAAAAGTATGTGTGTGTTTTAGTCTCGATTGGGAACAGAAAAAGGTGATTCTTTAATGCTCATACCCCAATCTGAACATATGTAGAAGAGAAGAGGGGTCTTTACTGTGCTTTTGGAATATTGCTAGCCAAGCTGGCGCCTCCTAAGCAGGATTGGGGAGATCTGAATGGCTTTAGTCTACAGAAAAGGCTTTAAGATACTGACGTTTTGCCACACTCAACCCATAAAAAAGCTGGCTTTTCTGTGATGAGTCTTGCCAGTTGAGCCTCGTGGCCCTAGAGCTTCCCACTAGTTTCAGAGGATCTCGTGTTCAAAAATGAACAAACAGACAAGGATTAGCAGGCAGGGAAGGCCTGCAATATAAATGAGAGATGAAAACAAACAAGTAGAAAAAAGGAACTCAACTCAGACAAAACTGACCATGCAGAGAGTAAAAGAAAACATTTTTAAAAGCCCTATCATTAATAGCCCCAGAGAGATAAATACTTATATCTATGAAAAGATAGGATGCCATTAAAAAGGAACAAAGAGTAAGAAGAAGTTTTTGTAAATCAAATTTATCAGTGACGGCCAAAATAAAAATGTAGAAGTGATAAAATACAGTTGAGGGAATCCTCTAAAATGCAGAATAAAAAGAACAAGAAATGGAAAATAGGTGGTAAAAGATAATAAAATTAAAACATATTTGCATGAGAGGTTGAAAATCCAATTAGTAGAAGTTCTAGAAAGGGAAAGCAGAAGAAACAGAGGGAAGAAAATTATAAAAGAAATAATAAAAGTTTCCCAGAATGGAGAAAAGACTCACATTAAGACATGTCAGAACATCAGGGATAAGAGAAGATCCCAAAAGCTGTGAGTGGGAAACTGACCATCCAAAAAGATCAAGTGCAAAGAACTGGGAAGCAGAATGGCAGCTGACTTCTCAGCTGTGACATTGGAACTTAAAGGATAATGGAATAATGTCTTCAATATTCTCAGAGATCTAGAATTTTATTCTGAGTAAATGTCAATTGAATGTGGAGGGAGGAAAAGATATTTTCAGCTGTGCAAAGGATGCAAAAAACGCATCCTTGATGTACCTTTTCTGAGGAGGTTGCAGCGAAAGGAGAGAGTTAACCAAGAAAGAGGAAAACGTTGGATGTAGGAGCCAGGGGAGCCCGCCAAGAAGGTGGCAGTAAGGGTCCAGAATGACAGTTTTGTAGTAGAGCTGGAGAAGCACCGCTCCAACTGTGGCAGGAGAATAGAAGACTCCTGCTGAAGGAGACCCCAAAAATAATGGAACCAAAAGGCTTGAGTATATGGAAAAATAATGTCCATAGGCATGTGACAGTGACTTGGAGCATTTAGAAAGATTCATAGAAAAGTAAACATAATTTAAAAAGGCAACTAAAAATTCCAAGAAAAAGTGTAGAAGGGAAATATGAACTAACAGTTGGTTCAGCAGTGAACTATATATTTGTACAACTGAAATGCTAGTAACTATTGATGCAGCCAAGTTTTATAATATGCATGATCCTAAATGCAGGGGGTATGTAGGAGAAAAAGTATTGTGGTTGGGAGTGTTAGTGTGGCAGAGTGAAATTCTCTTCTACCGTGGTGGAAAGATAGCAGACAATGTCTGAAATTGCTTTTCAAGAAGAGAAAAACCAACATTATTTTAAAATATGGAGACAGATACCAGGGCAAACAGCTAACTAATTGAGGATAGTAACCATGAGCAGTCACAGGGAGGGGGAAGAGGATGTTCAGGAGACTGGTGGTTTCCATTATAGGCCTTTTCCTGTGCTATTAGAAGGTTTTGTTTTGTTTTGTTTTGTTTTGAAAACAACTTTATTGAGATGTAATTCACATATAGTATGGTTCGGCCATTTAAAGTGTACAACCAGTGGTTCTGAGTATATTCACAGAGCTGTGCAGCTATCCGCATACATCCCCTACATCTTAAATCTAGAACATTCCATCGCCCCTCCAAAAAAACACATTGGCAGTCACTCCCTCTTCTCTGCTTTCTCCCCTCTCTGCTGTCTCCCAGGCCCGCACGCTCGAAGCAACCACTAATCTGCTTTCTGCCTCTATAGATTTGCCTATCCTGGAAATTTTATATAAATGAGATCATACAACATTGTGTGTGTGTGTGGGGGGGGGGGGAGGATGTTCTTTCTTTTTTGTTCTTTTTTAGAAATGAGGTCTGGCTTTGTCACCTAGGCTTAGAGGACCGTGGTGCAATCACAGCTTACTGTAACCTCCAATTTGTGGGCTCAAGAAATCCTCCTGCCTTAGCCTCCCGAGTAGCTGGGACTACGAGTGCATGCCACCATGCCCGGCTAATTTTTTTATTTTTTGTAGAGATAGGTCTCGCTATGTTGCTCAGGCTGGTCTTGAACTCCTGGCCTCAGGCGATCCCCCTGCCTTGGCCTCCCAAAGTGTTAGAATGATAGGCATAAGCTACTGCACTGCCCTTTTTCCTTTCCTTTTCCTTTCCTTTCTTTTTTTTTTTTTTTTCTTTTTGCATGAGCCTCCTGAGTAGCTGGATTACAGGCATGGGCCACTGTACCCACCTCTAGCTTCTTTCACTTGGCGTAATGTATTCAGGACTTATCTGTGTTGTAGCATGTGTCAGAATTTCACTCCTTTTTAAGGCTGAATAGTAGTTCATTGTATGGATATACCACATTTGTTCATCAGTTCGTGGATACTTGGGTTGTTTCCACTTTTTGGCTATTGCAAACATGCTGCCATGAAATATTCATGTACAAGTTTTTGTGTGGACGCATGCTTGCCTTTCTCTTGAGTATTTGAGTTTTCAGTCTATGCTTGTGTCTGGGTGTGGTGGCTCACACCTGCAGTCCCAGCTTCGGGGGCCTGAGGAGGGAAAATCACTTGAGCCCAGGAGTTTGAGACTGCAATGGGCTGTGATCACGCCAGGGCTCTCCAGCCTGGGCGACAGAGTGAGACCATCTCTAAAAAAATAAATTTAAAAAACTATACTTGTATTCTTTTGAAAATACTTTAATTAAAAAATTAGAACTATTTTAATTGAAAATTAGAATGTTGATGGTATTTAGATGAGGAGACTGAATAAATCCTGTTCTCTAACTTGAACACATTACCTTTAAAATCTGAAAAATAATTACGATAAAAAATAATGCCCTGTTGAATTTTCATAACACCAGTTTAAACTATTCTGCCATGTGAGAAAGCAGCAACTTAGACTGTGCTTACAGGTATTTGTTGACACTGTGCTTTCATGTTTTAAAGCTAATTATGTTGTTCCACTCCGTCTTGAAAATGTCACCAGCCTTCAGCAAATTTATAATCGTCTTGGGCCTTCTATGCTAGGGCAAGTAAGAAGCTATGCCATATATAAGAAAAAAGTAAGAAACAAAGTAACATTCTTTATTTAGAAATAAAAACAAATTAAGATGAGAACACACCCACAACCTTGGTAGAAGAGGGCAGCAGAGAAAACCATGAACTTGAGTCAGCTAAAACTTTGATTTATAAACCTCAATAATGATCCCTCGTGAGCGCTGGCAATTAAAATGTCTGCTTCCGTGATACCTGCAGTGCTTTTAAAAATATCTCCTTGGATTTGTCTCCATAGAACGAGAAAAATTCAACATCTTATTTAGCTACAACATGATCTTGTAATCACACGAACATTTTGGTATGGAAAACTCACATTCTCCTAAAATAGAGATGCTAGTAACTTCCATTTGGAGAAGGGGTCCAGAATGCAAAAGTTACAGCTCCCCCAAGAAGGGACTCGAGAGCACATACCTGGTATTCTTGATTTTTCTCCTGCTTCTCGATCGCTTGAAAGAGCTCCTCGCACACATTGGGAATAATGCCCTTGTTGGCACCAAACCCAATCATGGAATAGCTTTTCCCAGAGCCAGTTTGGCCATAGGCCAGGAGAGTAGCGTTATAGCCTTGCCAAGCGCTGTCCAGAATCCCCCTGCCAAGGTCCCGGAAAACATCTCTCTGGAAAGAAGATCCGCAGGTGTCATGTCCGGCACAGGCCAGTGGCATGCACAGTTACGCTTCCTGACTTTTCTCAGAACTCTTAAAATCTAATATCCTGGTTTTCATAAGTTCCACCTTCCTATCACATGATCTATTTGAAACACAACTCAGCTGCTGGCTTAGAAACAGTGGGGGAAAACTGGAAACCAAAAATGGGTTTGTCAGTGTGGAAAATACGGACCATTTACATGCATGGATCCTGTTACCAGATATATTTTGAACTGGCTAGTATCCATCAAGAATGAATTTGCGTATTTCACAGCCCTGCCAAAAACGTGGGTTAGGTCTTTAAAATTATGCAACTAGACAAAAAAGTTACTGGCACCAAGGTAATGAGACCAAAATGCTTTCTACTTCTTTATTCCTTAAAGCAAATAATAGCATCACAAAATACCCACAGTAAGTTTAGCCGGTGAGAGCTGGTGAGCTTTTTTTTTCACGCGACATAGTGGTTCTGAAGCGTTTAACTCTCTCACACACACACACACACACACACACACACGTGCACGCCCCCCCCCCCTGCTTTTTTTTTTTAAGTGGAAGAGAGAGATGCTCATGCCCATGGTTGCTTGAAAGGGAGGACACGTGACCCGGCTCCTTTTATCATCAGGGCCATGGCCAAGTTTCAGTTTCACTGATTGTTCTCTATTGTTTTAGTGTTGTACATTTCATTAGTTACTTTTTATTTTTCTTTTTTTTATTATTTCAGCATTTTGTGTGGGTACAAAAGATTAGGTTACGTATATTGCTCTTACCCCTCCACCCCCTATTTTTCTTTTTTCTTCTTCTGCTTGTTTTGTGTTTCATTGGCTCTTCTTTTTCTAAATTCTTAAGTAGAAGCTTAGAATATTGATGTGAGATTGTTCTTCTCTGATAAAAACTTTCACGCTATAAAAGTTCTTGTAAGCCCGATTTGAGATGCATCCCACAGATTTGGATAGGTCTTTCAATGTTCGTTGAGTTCAAAATATTTTCTAATTTCCCTTGGGGGTTTCTTCCTTGACCAATGGATTATTTAGAAGTCTGTTATTTCCCAAATACTTGTGAATTTTCTAAATATCTTTGTTATTCCTTTCTAGTTTAATTCCAGTGTGGTCAGAGAACATACTTTGTACGACCTCGGTCATCTTAGGTTTATTGAGATGAGTTTTATGATCTGGAATATAATATGATCTATTGTGATGAAGGTTCCACGTGTGCTTGAAAAGGACATGTAGTGTCACGGTCAGGTGTGGAATGGTGGGTGTGTTCTGTGATAGGACCGTCAGTTAGGTTGATGGTGTTTGTTCTGGTCTTCTATAATCTTACTGATTGTTTTATCAACTACTGAGATAGGAATGTTAAAATCACTAAACACAATTAAAGATTTGTCTAATTCTCTTTCCATTTCTATCAGATTTTGCTACGTGCCCTTTCAGGTTCAGTTATTAGGTGCATACGCATTCAGGCTGATGATGTCTTAACGAAGTGATGCCTTCGTCATCAGGTAATGTTCCTTGTGCTGAGGCCTACTCCACATGAAGTGAACGTAGCTTCTCTGGTTTTTTATTTCTTAGTATACACAAGATATCTATTTATTTATTTTTAAACCTTTTTTTGTAGACGGAGATAGTTGGATCTTGTTTTTTTTTCTGTCTAATCTGACAATCTTTGCCTTTTAATGGGCATGTTCAGACTATTTATATTTAACGTAATAATTGATATGGTTGGCATTAAATCTGTCTTGCTGTGTGTATTCTACTTATTCCATCTCCTCTTTCTTTTCCTGCCTTTGCCCTGCCATGCTGGGAATTCAGAATGTTTCCTAATTCCACTTCCTTACAATTGACTCCTTAGTTAGCCATATTTGTATTGTTGATTTATTTATTTTTGATTGCTGTGGGGCAGCAGTTCTTCAAGTGCATTCCAGGGTTCCTGAGATCCTTTCAGGGGGGTTGTAAAGTGAGCATTACTTTTGTGATAATATTACTGTTTGTCTTTTTTCACTCTCATTCTCTCACGAGTAGAGCTGGCCAGGGGCTACATGACACGTGATTTTCTAAGAGATTATACGCAGGGCAGAGAATCCAGCTGTCGTTTATGAAGCCAGACAAGACAGAGATTTGGAAATATGTTAAACAATGCCATTCTCTTCAGTATCGGATAACAAAATCATTTTTTTTAATAAAAATGTTACATTATGTATGTTAACTAGTAATGGACATTTAATATGCTTTGATTAATATATATTTAAAATCCCTCAGTGTACTAGTATCCTAGGACTGCAGTGACAGAGTACCACAAATTGTGTGGCTTAGAACAACAGAAATTTAGTCTCTCAAGTTTCGGAGGCTGGAAGTCTGAAATACTGGTGTTGGGAGAGTTGGTTCCTTCTGGAGGCTCTCAGGGAAAATCTGTTCCATGTCTCTCTCATGGCTTGTGGCAGCTGCTGGCATTGCTGGACTTCCCAACTGCATCACTCCGATCTCTGCCTTCACATGGGGCTCTACTTACATGTCTCTGTGTCACTTAGTTCTGCGTTGAAGGACACCAGTCATACTGGTCTAAAGGCCCACGGCATGCCAGGATGTTCTCACTTTTACTAATTACATGTGCAAGGACACCCTTTGCAAATAAGGTCACGGTCTGAGGTTCTGGGAAGGACGTGAATTTGGGGGAACAATTGGACCCAATACACTCTGTTTTAATTCCTAACACAGTGAATAATGATAGATATAACCCATATAACCCTCTTTTGGGGCCCTCAAGCATTTAAAAATTTTATAAAGAAGGCTTGGACCAAAAAGGTTGAGAACCTACTGTTTTAGGCTTACAGTGTAGTTCTTTAATTTAAAATAGTTTATCTTCAAATGATATCACTTTACACATAGTATAAAATTTTAATTTTTTTCTACAATCCACACACCATGAAGTAGTGTAAGACTTGAAAACAATGTACTTCCTTCACCTCTCTCTTTTTTTGGTGTTATTATTTTATTTCTATTTGTTATAAACCCTAAAACACATTATTTTTGCTTTGACAATCAATGACATTTTAAAGAGATTCAAAATCAGAAAAATATCATTGGTTTGGTTTGGAATTCTAGATTGAGAATTTCTTTTGAGTTTTTACAGGTATCTCTCCATCGTCTTACGGTTTGCATTGTTCTGACAATATATCTGCTGCTGTCCTTGTTGTTCTTCAGTCTTTTCTCTCTTGTTTTCAACATTTTTCTCTTTATCACTGGCTTGTAGCTAATTTGTTTCCTTTTATTTTTTTTTTTCCTTTTTTTTTTTTAATTTTACAGAATCAAAGAGTCTAACAGTATATCTTGTTAGATACAGTATGTCCTCATAATGTATACATTATTTCTTGTACAATGATATGAAATAATATGGGAAATATTCATGATAAATTATTAAGTGAACAGTGCAAGTTAAAAACAATAGTTTCATATTTTTTTCCCCACCCCCCCTTTCCCGAGTCAGCACCTTCAAGTGTTACCACTCCCCAAACGGTGCGCAATGCACTCATTGTGTAGGCATACCCCCATCCCCTCCCCCACCCCCCACCTCAGTCTGATGTCCAATTGGTGTCGTTTCCAGATTTGTATTTAGGTGATGATCAAGGAAACCAATTTTCTGGTGAGTACATGTGATGCTTGTTTTTCCATTCTTGGGATACTTCACTTAATATAATGGGTTCCAACTCTCTCCAGGAGAACCATAGAGATGTCGTTGTTTCCTTTTAATAGAATTAGGGCATATGGGTTGAATTCTGTTACATGATGAAGTCTGGGCTTTTGTACCCATCACCTGCATAGTGTAGATTGTACCCATAGGTGACTTTTTACCCCCCTCCCCCACTGCCTTCCTCTGCTTTGAGTCTCCAATGTAGCAATTTAATTAAAATGGGACTTACTGTGATTTTCCTCATCTTTATCCATTACATTATTCTTTATTTAGGACTCATTAAGCTGCTTGGATCTGTGTGTTTCTGGTTTCTACGAAATTTGGAAAAATTTTAGCCATCATTTCTTCGTGTATTTTATGCCCCTCCTTACTCTTTCTGTGACTTAATTACATGTATGCTTGAGATTGTGCCACAGGTCACTGAGGCTCTGTTCGTAACCTCCCCCTGCTTTTTCTCACTGTTCCTCTTTCCTGCCTACTTGTCGTTCAACACTCGGCCTAAGCACCATCGCCTTTATGAAATCACTCCCCAAATACCTTCTGTCCAGATTGAAATATCTGCCTCACGTTTGTACCTTACTGTATCCCACCCATATTCTTATCATAGAACATGTAACATTTGAATGAGCTTATTTGCTTGTCTTCCCAAACCAAATGGAAAGCAACTTTAATGATATATGATAAATGTTCAGTAAAACAGAAGTTCTCAAATGCTGAGTGCCTAACAAGATTTGCTTATTTTGCTTAGTTCAAAGAGGCCAAAAAAAAAGGACTTGACTGCCCTTCTTTTTTAAAGTACGTCAGTACATTGGCAAATCCACTGATTTGAGTGTCTAAAAAGTACTTAAGCAACAGCTGCCTTGTTTTGGACCTTGCATTCAGCATGAAAAAGGAATAAACGTAAAGTCAAACTTACATTGAAGCATATATTTATCCTTGCATAAAAAATTATTGTATCATTATACTATGAACATGTCATCAAACAAAAACAAAACCAAACCCCCAAAAATCTGGCATTGAAATTGTGTTTCGAAACAATTTACCTGGCCTGCAAATTGACTACTAGGATCAGCGGAAATAAGGACACCGTCTTTATCCTTTTGAAATCCATTGTGAGACCAATATGCCAGGTCAAATGTAAACGTCTTCACATGCTCTGGGTTCTTAGGGTCCTGTATAGTGGTGGTGGTTCTGGAATGCATGGAAATCACACATTTGCTCCCAGAATTCTTCTCTCTCTATAGTCAAATTACAAATTCGGAGTCAATCATTACAGTGTTTCTCTGTTATTCGAGTTGTTTTGCATGTCTTTACACGTAAGAAATTAAGCCAGGAACTCGGCACTAGGTTTGTTCTCTAATTGTCGTTACTCTCAGCAGCTGCTACAGGCTGTTCCTATGGGCCTCAGAATGGTGCCTCAGAATGCGAGAAAGCCTCATTTTCTGAGAAAAGCTGGCTCCCTAACACACAGCTGTGCTATTAGCAGTAACTACAGCAGGGGAGAGAACTGACTTTCAGCGTAACGATTCTATTCTCCAGTGAAACTAGTGAAAAATTATCCATGAGAATAAAAACCACCATTTCAAAGCTTGGCAAATGGTCCTGAGGGCAAATATCAAGGGAAGAAACATCTATTTAAGAAAATACACCAGAATTTGGTCATAAAAGAGCCCGTGGTATTTGAAGCAAGACTATTCCCTTTCTATCCACTGCCAGCTCCGCGAGGTGGAGACCACCCCAGACTGTTAGAGCCAATAATTAACGGGCGCCTTCCCTGCTCCCGATCCCAGCGGGAAGGCCAGGACAGCAGCATTTCTCATTCTGCCTCCATCTACCCATTGCTGAGGCCAAGTCCTCGGTTAGTTGGCGGGGTAGCCCTCTTCCACCCAGCTCCCATTCATGGAACAGAGACTCGACTTTGGTTGCGACCTGACCACCCTCGCCCCGGGTCCTGAGATGCTGATTCCACTCCAGGAGAGACAAGCTGAGAGGACCTCAGCCTCTGTCTCCACTGAGTGCTCAGCTCCTACAGGAGGGGAGTCACTCAGAGCAGCTTGCTCTTGTCCACACATCCAACTCTAGAGTCTGGTTGAGAGATTTTTCCTGGGGTGATAAACAGGCCATAAAACCCATGTTGGCCAACGTCTCTTTCCAAAGGAACTGATTTTTTCTCTTGCACCAAAGCTTGGGGAAATTCAAGCCTAAGGATGCGCTCAAGAACAGTTGAGGTTGTGATGATGGGCAACTGGGAAGAAAGTCAAGACACAGGTAGAATTGTTCGCCCTCTAATTTGCAGGGGTAAACTGGGGAATAAGCTAGCAGGATGGTATCCTCCTGGGGCCAAAAATACCAAACACTGGTCTCAGAAACTATTCCCTTAGAGGAAACGGAATCTGATTGGATTAGTTTTTAAAGCAATTTATGCCCCAGGACATTGTTGAAAACAACAATCAGCCAGAAAATAGTGAAGTTTAACAGCTGGGCATGATGAAGGAAAGAGAGGAAGGGAGCCCTACCGAAACCAGTTACCCAGGGTGGCTGGCGCAGACCCAAAGCTGTGCGTCTCTAAGGAGTAACAGAGGGGTGGGGGGTGATAGAAGGGGGGGTATTAGACTTCACTAAAATAATCCCACCCATCACTAAACAAACCTGGAAATAAAAACAAGCCACATAGAGTTGGGAGGCAGTATTGCGGGGATTGTGTTCAAGTAACCCGTATTTGACTTAATAATGGCCCCAAAGTGCAAGAGTACTGTGTCTAATTTATAAAGTAAACTTTATCATAGGTCTGTATGTATAGGAAAAAATACAGTGTATGTAGGGTTTGGTACTATCCATGGTTTCAGGAATCCACTGGAGATCTTAGAATGTATCCCCTGTGGACAGAGGGGGGCTACTGTACCTTTAAATTATCTCTTTCCTCCTTTCTGCATCTTCTTTCTTCCTTCTTGCCATTCTAGTCTAAGCTAATAAGCTTCGGTGGTGAACTTTAATAAAAAGTAATCTCTTTGTAAAGGAGCCTAGGGGTTGTAAATATCTGTTTGAGTGCCTACTCCTATAGATCCTTATTATTTGCTTAAAACTTGTAGTTAGTTACTCTAGCAATATTAGAGGCCAATGAAAAAAGACTCCTGGAATAACCACTTTCAGTGTTGTTGAAGGTCAAGTTATAAAATGGTTTTATTTCTTCACTCTTTTGGTGGGGGGCAGGGCAAAGCATTTAACTTACTGGTCACAAGTTAATTCTTTGACATTTTTTGACCAGTTGCTTAAGAAACCATGCCACTTTAGAAGCCTTAAATGGCTGCTACACTTAATGTTATCTAGTTATACACATAAGCTATCTAATTTTATAGCTATCTAATCATATAGTTGCCTGGCTGCTGAAGTATTTCCCACGGTATAAATGAATGTAAAGGCACAGAACAGAACTGATACCAACTGGAAATACGCAAAACAATCCTGACGGATGAGAGAGTAAAAACAGCAAGTTGTCCAAGGGGGGAAGACGACCTCATACAAGGTGGTCACTACGCTGTGGCCCATTCAGGGGCAGTTGGCCATTGCATTTTGCTCCGTCTCGCATGCCCTTAACCATATTTTACTGATCCCTTATAGTCATCTCAAACGCTTCTATCTAGATCAAGGAAGCCTTCAAGATCTATCCGGGCAGAATTAACTATACCTGATCTTTCTCTGGGTATATTGTTTACCTTACAGCTACGACGGTAACTAGCTTACTCAATAAAAGATTGTTTAGTAAATTGAATTGTGTAAGAGACTGTATGCTGCCAGAGAACGAAGGCTTTTCTGCTGTGTTCTCAGTATCTAGTGCAGTGTTTGCAGTAGACGGTTAAAAGTTTGCTTAATGGATCACCTGTTCAGAATGACCTTAAAATTTAACCAATGCACTGATAAAGTTACACAGCTGCTAACAAGGTCCACGAACGAGTACAATTCACGTGTTATCCTAAAATGTTGCAGTAACACATTTTAATGAGCAGTGGTTTTCTTTAAAGCCATATAAATAATTTATACATAAGTACATAAATTCACTTAAAATATATAAAAGTTCATTTAAAGCTGGCAACTTGTTTGCTTATGAGCTGCTTTTATGGGGGAAAATACATCTATTAAAAACAGGTACCACGTATCTATATGCACCAAATTCCATTGGTTCAAAAAATTATTACCGTGACAGTACATTTCTCATCAATTTTTTTTATTGTGCTACTTGCGCAAAGGAATGAAATTGTTTACTAAATTATGTTTAGAGCTTTAAATTATTCATTTAACAAGTTCATATAAATAAGTTTAATATTCCATAAATGACAAGCAGCTTAAATACAAGTTCGATAGCTATCATTAAAAAATTAATAAAATCAAAAGTCCAGTTTAACAAGGCAACGTGACACCATCACTAACCTGGCTGAACGGCCGCACTCGCACTGCTACCTTGACTCTGTCGCCACTTGGCACAGGCAGTTTCATCACCTTCCCACTATCCATATTGTTATTTAGTAGAAAAATAATGCAGAAAAAGCACACTGCTTACACTTCACATTAAAACATTAAAAGCTTAGCCAACAGAAGCAGCTTGTTTCTGGACGATGAATTATTGAGGGTCCATTCATTACACACTATCAATTACCTGTTAAATTATTTTACAACACTTATTTATTGATGAACGTTACAGCCCACATCAAGTAGCGTCACTTAACTGCGCAGTTGTACTGCAGAGAACAGGGTGTTTTTGTTTTTCTTTTCCACGTCTACTCACACTCTCCCCATCCTCAATAATCTGTGCCTGAGGTCCTGTGATTGCTTGTCAGTTTTAAAACCTGAATATTAAGGTATCTCTGTGATTCAGTAGCGAGCTCTTTCAAGCAGTGTTACAATAAAATTTGTACAGACTCCCCATCCTGTCAATACTAAGCACACACGAGGTGCACCCAATAGCCATAAAGCAGATCTATTTAACATTTCCCTTCCTTCTCAAACCCATTTATGAGGTTGCTAGTGAGCAGTGAACCGGTCAATCTAACCTGGATAATTAGTCTCTGAATAATTAAGAGACTTTAGAGCTAAATACCCTTTAAGATTGCTGAACAAGAAATGCCAACGTTATAGTTAACCAATGCATTACTTAGAAAATTACTCATTTGAGGTAGATTACACAAAATTTGTGAAACTACATGTCCATAATTCAGTTTCAACATAGCAACAGCTCAAAACAAAAAAAACACATTTTATGATTAGAAATCTTAATCACAGAATGAAAGTGCATAAATTATAAAATGGCAACTTTAGAGAAAGAGAATGGGATCAATGCCTACTAGCATATAAAAATCATTATTAAAACAGAAATCCCCTTTCAAAAATCTAACAGACACAAACTACTGTGGAGTATACACTTTATTTAACATTGCAATAATAAGCCATATTTACATATTATATAAATGTATGAAGTCTTAGTATAAAATAGAAAAAACTGCCTGGACTAAAAGAATCACACTCCATATGGAGTTACTTTACTTATTAAAGACCTCCTGTTTACAAAAATTTACAATAATTTATATAAATTATTTTCTTCCAAATTCAATGACTTTTAATAATCCACACTATTCTGATGACTTTACAAATAGGGGTACATTAAAAACTTAAAAAAAATTACAGCATTTTTCTGCGCAAAACTTGCTTTGGAAAGGAAGATAGTTTCTTTCTGTTCCTTCCAAGAGCCTTTCCTGTTACTTCTGCAGTTTTTCTTGGTTTGCTCTTTACTGCCTCAACTGGGCTTGCCAAGGGAGAAATCAGTTTAATTTCTATTGGAGGAGGTGACCAAGAACTTTCTGTTTCTATGTTTCTGAAAAAAAGATACAATCAAGTAAGAACAAACATATTATAAAATATAACTGACTTCCCCACATTTTCCAAGAAACCTTAGGGATTACCTGGCCTAATGCTTTCATTTTATAAAAGAGGTAATGGTTTCGAGAAGTCAAACTTTAAGTTATATAAAGCTAATGAGAGGCAGAGTTAAGGTTTCATGTAAGGGATTTGTCCTTACTGATTTGGATATTTAAAAACAATAATCGTTGAACTTTCCTTTAAGCGTTTTGTATGTATTATTATTGTTGGACTATAAAGATGGGTCGAGCACTAGCAGGCAGTCCAGGGCACGAGAGCTCAGCAGGCTCAGGGTGCACATCAGAAATGGCAATTCTCAAAAACCAGCAATTATCAAATATGTATAATTTCACAAACATGAGTTTTCCAAATAGATGCAAAGCCAATTTGTATGTAAACAGTGATATTAATTATGGTCAATAGTGTCTCTAAAATAAGGTAACATGGATTCACTTGTACTGTTATTAAATTCAGGCATGCCTAAGCGCACAGCATGAACAAAAAATATTGTGTAACAAATATATCTGAAATGGAGTTATTTTCCCATGGATGCAGTTTTATTACTAATAGTAAAATAACAGCAAGATTTCTAAGTATTTTTTTTTATGAATAGTTACCTATCTTTACCAATAAAAACGGTGAACCATCCCACTTCCCTCCCCCACCCACTGCAAAACGAGAAAGATCCATTGGTTACGCTAAACTGCCCCCACCCACCCACCCTTCTTTAAAAAGGATGAATGGGCTTTCACGCTATATGGAGAAATCCACCTTCAGCAGTAAAATCTAACAGTGCCCTGCCAGTGCTCGTAAATGTCTCTAAGAATTACCCTTTTCTGATGAGCTTAATTTCCCTTTTAAAATTAAGTCTTCTCAAATCTAATTTTGAGAAACAAACGGCTAAAAACTATATAGAAAAGGTCATACCTGCTTGCTGCTTTTGTTTTTGTAGTCCTCATTCTTTTTGCTTTTTGTTTTCCCACAGTTTCTACTGATTGAGAATCATCTTCCTATGGGTTAAAATTTTAAAAAGATGTATCTTAAGTAATTAAACATTTAAGTCTAAACTTAAAGGCTCTATCCTGAGTCAAGGAATACAATGCCAAACACTGCTAATGAATTCAAACTAAGTCTGAAATTGACTCCTTTTCTTATATTTTTTAGTAAAAACCTTAGTTATGTTGGACTGCTCTTGATTCCTCATTTTTACAATTCAGCTGATCTCCAAATTGTCGTCAGTTTTATTTTTGAATGTTTCCACTGTCCACCGCCCTTCTGTTCTCATTGTCTTTGTGCAGACGCCACTCAGGGGTGGGGAACCTGAAGCCTTCCGATTTCAAGATTGTTCTTTTTTATGCACCAAAGGAGGCAAGAAAAGCTTGCTCTTTCTCTGCTGCACCCCTTTTAATAAAAAGACTTGTTCTGTAAAATTTGGATTCAGTCAAAAGGCTGCACTTAAGGATCTAGAAGGCCACAGGTCCCACACCCCTGGGAGTTTGTGAACATTCCCCTCCACCCGCCATTGCCGTGCTTCCGGGCCTTTGCATCTGCTGTTTGCCCTGCCAGGAATGCCCGTCTCCTCTACCTTCTGCCTATAGCGGTATTTGGGTATAAATAATTCTTATCATGATGTGAAACAATCATTTGTTTTTGTTCAATTAAACTGTTAGTGCCTAAAAGACAAGGAATTTGCCTGAATTATTTTTGTGCAAGCCTTTGTCCTTGCATATAGTAATTGACTCATGGCAGATAATTCAATGCATGTTTATGAATTAATGTTTATAAATATAAGGGACTCACAATCCCTGACCTGTTCTTATTTTAGGGTTATGTTCAATTAGGTGACAGAATCTGAAACACTGTCTTTCCAAGGGTGTTCTGTGACCTATGTCTCAAATAAACTCATCCAGGTAATTCTGATGGGTACTGGAATCTAAAACCTTTCCCCAACAGATAATGTAAACTGTAACTGACAGTAATATGTCATCAGTAACATACCACAGATCTTTCTGAAAGATAGGATCAATCAAAGGTGTAGACAAGATAATTTTGAGCTTTTGGTATAAAGGGTTATCTTTAAAGAAACTTATTTAGGACATAGTTGCTTGAAAAAGTAAATAAGATTTAAAATTATTAAAAATTTAGATAAAATTAATTTTACTTAATAAAACATTTGAAATAAAAAGCATGCTTTAACAAAGATACAAATAAAACCACGCATTCCTTACCAGTTCATCCACAAGCCTGGATGTACTGGATGTATTTTTTCGCCTGGTCCTCAAAGCAGGAGGTGGGGAGACAAGCTGGGAAGATGGATCTGAAACGAATTCTTTCAGCTGCACAGGAGTCTCTATTTTTTTAGCTAAAGTTGAAAAAAACAAAACAGAATGCTGTACATATATATATATAAAAAATAAATTTATAAAATAAATATACATATAAAAACAAAAACTTAGAACAAATGACGTACTTTAGAAAGATACAAACATCCCCCAACCTGGAAAACATTAGTATCCCAACCTAATTATCCATGTTAGGCCAGAAATGAGAGGAAAAATCCCAGCATCATTTGGGTAAACGAAATGTTCAGGAATATTTAATCTTTCAAACTAAAAAGTGCTACAATATAAAGATAGACCTTGAAAGCAAGCACAAAACTGTATTAGTCCATTAGTTTTAATGCTTACTGTTCTTCATTCTGCAGAGAGAAAGCATTAATCCCACATATCAGATAACCTGAGTCTGCAGCATAATTCCTACTATCCCAGAGACAATGTTTTTATTTACAAGTAAATTTTTATCTTCAAAGAAGAGACTCAACCCTTCTTTCCACCCAGCTCATTCAAAGCTACTTATTCCAGTCAAGGGGAACAACAGAAAAACTCGTTTTACAAAAGGGAAAAGTAAACATAGAAAGTAACACAGAAAAAAGGCTGATGGGAAGATATTCCGTAGATGAATAAAAATGGTTTAATTAAGAATTGGCTTAAAATATGCAATTAATCCTGGGTGGTGGCTCACGCCTGTAATCCTACCAGGTGTGGGAGGATCACTTGAGGCCTGGAGTTTTGAGACCAGCCTGGGCAACATAAGGAGACCCTGTCTCTACAAAAAAATGAAAAAAATAGCTCGGTGTGGTGGTATGCGCACGTAGTCCCAGCTACTTGGCAGGCTGAGCTGGGAGGATTGCTTGGGCCCAGGAGTTCAAGGCTACAGTGGGCTATGATTATACCACTCCAGCCTGGGTGACAGAGCAAGACCTTGTCTCTAAAAAAATTAAAAAAAAAAAAACAACAAAAAAAATTAAATTGCAGGTATGTGACTTAACTAGCTGTGAGACCGAAGGCGAGTTACTTAAATCTCTCAGTTTAATAAATAGGATTAGTAATAGCACCCATCTCAAAGTGCTTTATAGATGTTTGCATGCACTTTTTTTTTGTTTTTTTTTTTTTGAGACAGAGTCTCACTCTGTTGCCCAGGCTAGAGTGAGTGCCGTGGCGTTAGCCTAGCTCACAGCAACCTCAGACTCCTGAGCTCAAGTGATCCTCCTGTCTCAGCCTCCCGAGTAGCTGGGACTACAGGCATGCGCCACCATGCCCGGCTAATTTTTTCTATATATATTTTTAGCTGTCCATATAATTTCTTTCTATTTTTAGTAGAGATGGGGTCTCGCTCTTGCTCAGGCTGGTCTCGAACTCCTGAGCTCAAACGATCCGCCCACCTCGGCCTCCCAGAGTGCTAGGATTACAGGCGTGAGCCACCGCGCCCGGCCTGCATGCACTATTATTTCAACAATTTAGAAACCTTTGAAAGAAAATTCTCAAATTATAGTTCAATGTTATTTCACCTATCAAGATAGTCAAGAGTCCTATCAAATGTCAAATTCTGCTTTTAAAGCATATGATTCCTAACAAAAGAAAAAAAGTACGGGTGAGGTGAGAAGACAAGTCACCTCTGCTCCCAACTCGTAAATGGCAAAAAAGGCAATGACTATTGATCATAATGGTCCCCACCATTTTGATGTTAAAAGAAAAAAATGCACAAAACTATTTATATTCTATGAAAATACATTTCATACCTCTTTCTAGGCTACCCAGAGGAACAGCTTCTTTGGCTTTTCATAGAGCAGTTCATAATCTTCACCTGAGCTTTTCTCTTCCATTTGAAAGGGATAAATAAGGAATATACTGTGATATGCAAAAGTGTTTAGCCTCTACCATTTCTTCCGTATGCTTCTAGTATAGCACACATGAGACTTTATGTTGTTTGTATGTCAATTCCTCACCCGTCTCTCTCAGTTTCCTGAGGGTAAGTTTTGATGGCCAGTGTGAGTTAAGGATTATGGAGTTCAAAAGACCTAGGTTAAAACCCAGTACTGTGCTGGTAAATGGCCCTCTGGAAAAAGCAGCTCTGATTTACAGCATTTGCCGATTTCTGAGGTCTAAATGTTCCTACTGTGGCCAAACTCAAACCTTGGCTGGCTCACAAGATTCCTGAATATTTAACAATTGGCTCTAAACAGCTGGCAGGAGTTGGCTCCATGACAACACTCACTACGACCTGGGCGATGTGCGTGCTCAGCCTCACTGACCCTCAGTTGCCTCAGTATGGAAAGAAGGAAGGGACAGTACCTGGACTTCACTGGGGTGTGTGATAGTAGGAATCGAATGAACTGAGTCTATCTAGCGTAACTTCAGACATACAGCAGGCCCTGGTTCCTAAGTATTTGCTGTTGTATAATAGAAATTGGATAGAATTCCATGAAGTGTAAAGCCTCACATTCATTTAGTGAGAAAACACAACTAAATAAAATTCTAAAATACTGGTTTCTTTGACAGGTTTCAATAAAATAGAAGACCACCTTTGGCCTTCCACTCACATAACAGTACTTCTGAATCCACTCTTCTCTGTAACCCCCATCCCTACCTACCTAAAGAAGTTCCAAAAATACAATTTAAATAGGCACAAAGTGCAGAAAGTATCGTTAGGAGTGTAGAAACCATAATCTAGGGGCAAAGGAGGAAGGAAAACGGCGCCCTGTCGTGGGAATGGCTATTGAAGGACTGGATACCGCACTCTCAGGAACCCTGGGAGGTGCCATCACCACCCTCATTCTAAGGATGAGGAAACCAGGCTCGGGAAAGTTAAATGATTCCCGCCCGGCTGGTAAGTGGAAGGAACGAGACACGCATCCCAAGTTTCTTATCACCCCCAGTCCCGTCATCTAATACTAGAGAAGGCGCCTATTTCTAATGCTAGGAAACCTGAAAACAAGTCAAATATCCAACAGGACAATGTTTAAGCAACCTGTGGCACATTTTCGAGATGAAATGCTACATGTGGACTCTATCAATATGAAAAAACAGAAACAAGAACTACAAAATCATTACACTTACGTTTTGAAGAATAAGTGTATCTGAAAATGCTCATGAAGTGGGAGAAAAATGTAGGATATATACATAAACCACAGGGTTTTGTTTTTTTTATTTTTAAAAAAAACTACATACATGACTAGAAGGATATACAAGAAAATGTGAATAGTGGTTCTCTAGATGGCTAGATTATATATTTCTATTTTCTAAGGCAAGTATTTTTAACAAAAATTCTATATAAGTGACAACTGTTAAGATGACGAAGATGAGAATTACTGAGCTATATGCTATATCAAAATAACCCTCAATTTTTCTGTTTACTACACTTCTCCAGGTACTAAAGAAAGTATAAAAGTTATGTTAATGACATTCTTCTTCTGTCACTCACTGCTGTTTTTCATTTTAACTTTAATATAGCAGCTGAATAAAGGTAACATAAAAAAGTTAGCTAAAATCTCACATATTTTGTCATTTCATTCTCCTCCATGCGAAATATAGGTGTCAACTTTGCTAACAACATGAAGAGACTGAATTAGACAATACTACCAAAATCAAAGACCTAATAAAAAAAATTCTTGTGGGGAGGAGGATCTCGTACGACTACACATCATTTTTAGGACATGTGATAATTGTACAGGGAAGGTCGCTTTCCTGTGCTTAGGCAGCATTAATGTAACAAAAGATGGCATAAATACGATATTTTAAGCGGTTTCTGCATAGTGAATGCACATGATAGAAAACGTCACAGATTTTTCAACAGCTTATCTTTCTTTTGGCCTATGTCAAGTCGGGAGGCAACTATATAGGAGCTTCACTAATGCATTAAAAATTCATGACAGTTCTTAAAAGTTTAAAGAAATAAAATAACAAAGTCCTTTATTTACAAGGCCCTGAATTGCTTTGCTGAAATTCAAATTTTAAACCGTAAATTATCTTTACAAAGAGTTTCTCTAATGGGATCTAGTCAGCTACACCAGTGTCTTAACCTTTTTTTCATTATTGACATTTTAGACATTTTTAAAGCACCCCCCCATTGCAATTGTTTTTCCCCCGTGAAATTTTATTGCCACAGATACACTGTTACCTGTGTACTTTATGTATATATGTGCTTTATATTAATACATAAAAAGAGTGAGATATTTTCACCCTGTTGGGGGAGAGAGCACTCCCAGTGGGAAGGTATAATTTATACCAACCAAACAATCCAGTCATTAGCTCATCAGTGACAATGAGGGGTGAGGACATGCAGACGTGCCGCTTTGTGGGCAATAGTGAATGTGGATTTCAATAATTTCTGTATCCTAACCAATAAAAAGCCACTGATGTTTCCGTCTAAAACAATTTGGGGTTGTGGATGTCACTAGGGTGTGAGCCAAACAATAGTACTTAGGAGATTAAAAATGCTGATTCTATTTGGGGAAAAAAATCAAAATTAAAAGTCACTTACGATACAAAGGCAGAGAGAAACTGTATTATTTAAAAAAATAAAATCCATATCAAGTGAATTATAGAATTTACAAAGTCATATCGAACCACATTAGATTCTTAAATCTCAAACTTTGAAACATGAAATCTTTAATTTTACTACTAAAAGACCAATTTTAGTTTTTTGGGATATTGTTTTGGAGGGGAGAAATCTCCTGTAATTACAAATCATTTTTAGGACAAATAATCAATGAGATAGAAAAGAAAGAAAAGTACCTTTTTCTTTCCTTGCAACTTTTGAGACGGGAGGAGAAAGTAGAAGTGGCTCATTGGTTGGTTCGGAAAGGTCCGGCACCATGCAGGCCTTGCTGGATCTAGTCCTTGTGCGCCGGGAAGACTTAGTAAAAGCAGGTGGAGCAAGCAGACTTTCTCCTTGGCAATTTGGTTCTTTGGGTGTCACTTCACCTACGCGTTCTTCTGACACTGAGTGTAACGAATGCTTTTGGCTTTGATTTTCAGTCCGTTTTGTAAGCTTTTTCTTAGAACTCCTCACCACAGCAAGTTCCTCATTTGGCACTAAAACAGATTTTTCTAAAGCTGGTTTTCCAACATTAGTATTCTCACTTTTAGCTGGGGTGTTTCTTGTAGATCTCCTTTGGATGCTGAGAGCTCTTGTCTTCTTAGGACTTCTCTCTCCCTGAGCAGCCTCGGATCCTACCTCTTCAGATGGATTTACTTTCCTTGGTCTACCACGTTTCTTAGCCGTGGTAGGTGTATCAAATTCTGCTCGAAGAGTTAACTGGGATGAATCGGGTTTACAGTCTTTCATCACATCTGATGGACTAACCTCTCTCTTTCTGACCCTACTCCTACGTTGAACAGGCAGTTGCTGGTCACTGGATTTTCCATCTTGTTTATATCCTTTATTTTCAGAAGCATCTAAATTAGCACTTCTCAGTTTTCTGATGGTTCTGCTAGGACTTGCTACTTTACTTACTTTCAGATCATTGATAATATCAATGCTTTCCTCGTTTTCTACAGATTTTTTAATTCTTTTAGGAGTCTTTTTTGTAACAGATGAGAGCTTAACTTCTTTTTTAAAAGAAGTTTCTTCAGTTGTTGGTTCCAACTGCTGAGATGATTTTAACTTTTTTAATTCTCTACCTGTAGTGACCTGTAATTCTTGTTCCATAGAATTAATACTTTCTGACGTATCTTGATTATTTTCTCTCTTTCTTCGTCCTCTTCTAGGAGTAATAGAATTTTGAGGTATTTGCTGGTTCTGAGATATTCCTTCAACATCAGGGCGGGGGCTCTCAGAAGCCTCAGAAACTTTTGTCTTCCTAGTTTTCTTCGTAACTGATAGCCGCAGCATCTTAGGAGTAGCAACATCTGCTGACTCTTCCTGTTGTGCTGATTTGATACTCAGATTTTGGACACGCTGTCCTCTTGTGCGAGTTCTGGAAGAAACCATGTCATCCACCTGGCTGACATTCATAGTCATTGTATTTGTCTCTTGAACAGTTTTAGGTGTAGATCTGACTACCTTGGTGGAACTCATTACCTTTTGGCTAATTAAAGGTATATTTTCATGAATGGTCTGTTCCATTGTATCTGAAGTAATCTCTTTACTTCTTGTGTCTTTAATTACATCTAATAAATTTTCCGCAATTGCTACTTTAATTGGTTCAGGCACATACGGTAAAGTCTCTACCTTTTGGGACTCTTGGTCACTAGTTGTAATAGATGGCAAATTTGCAACATGTCCATGATTATCCTTTTCCCCACAGGACACAAGTTTTTCCTCAGTTGCTGTGTTAACTGCTTTAGGTAACACATCAGATGATGCAGAATCACCTGGCTCAACTTCTCCTTCTTCACCTTCCAATATCAAGGTAAAGTTGCTCTGAGCCACAAAAAGTTCCCCATCTACTTCAGCAATGTCACATTCAGCAGAGTCTTTATTTTCAGGCAAGTCACAAAACTGTTGCTCAATAGTATCAAGATTATACTGAAGCTTAAGAGTTCCTGAGGGATATAATTCATTAAATGAAAGATTCCTAGCCTCTTCTCCTGAATCTTGAGCTTCAAGCTTTTCAAGTCCAATCACCTAAAAATAATTAAAGAGACTGGTTAAAGAATTTTAATATATATTTTCACAAATCACACAGGTTTTTAATGACCATCTCACCCTTGGTGTGTGCATTTTTAAACATAAACTACATTTAATATGGCATATGCTTATGGGTTTACTTCATAAAATATTCACTTAGGCAATCAGACTTTCCCATTCAGTCAAAATAACTAGACAGAAAAAGATTTTGAGATTATGACTAAAATTAAACTAGAAATTCCACATTTCCCTGGCTAAAAAGACAGTCTTAACAAAATCTTAAAAATTATTATGATGCTAACAGTCGTGAGAAGAATTAAAGGACTTATTCTATTCTCACCCAAGAAAAAAAAATTAACTGGAGAAAAAGAAACAACCCCCATACCGTGTTTTAATGTTACTCCCCAAAGTACCTAACTATCCACACTTTTCTAAACAGCACGATCCCCATAAGGTTGAAGAACAAGTCACCTACATAAGCTCCCTTGGGCTAGACTCAATCCTCTTCCCTTTGCTGGGGCTGCATAAACCATGAAATTCCTAAGGCTTTCAAGTTCAGTACCTCTCCTGCAAGGGTTTGGTGGAAGAAGGAATGGTCCTTGCATTGACCTTTTGGTAAGGGAAGGGGAGAAAAAGGAGGAGGTAGAAAGTAACAGAGAGATCTCCTGACCAAGAAGGTAGAACATTACCACCCGCCTAGACAATGACATTTTCCCACTCCCCAAACATTCAGTGAGATGACAGATTGGAAATAACCTAGACATGAGGATTCCCACTCACACCACGCCCACGATTTTTATTAGCTTCCCAACAGAAGAAATAGGAACTTTATCCATCTGTCTCACAGTGAGAATATTCATTAAGGCGAATATGGATAAGCATGACATTTTTATGAGTTAAGAAACTTCCCAAAGTCTATACAATCAGATTTCTATAAATAATTACAAGCGTTGGTTTTTCATTTTAAATTAATTTATCATATAAAAGTTGCCTGTTGATAATAAGCTATTTGATGGAATTTTTTAAAAAGTCACATTAAGTACTAAAAAAAAATCAAACGAATCCTTTCTAGAGTGTACAGAACTTTAACACCAGCCAGTTCAATATCTTTCTCCCATGAGGACGCATGGGGGCAAAGTCCTGTTTAACTGTATCCACATATTTAATATGTACTCTGAAGAATCTAAATGTTACGCTTGTCTCTGGAGTGGTCTTTATCTGTTTTCATATGACTAAAAACACCCTTTCATTTGAATGAAATTATAAGCAAAAATTAAATAGTTAAAATTGTGGCTTTGCTCACACAGCCTTTTGGCTTTCATGAAAACTAATTTCTTTCCTTTTCTTTGTTAAGATGGGGATATTGCTACGTTGCCCAGCCTGGTCTCAAACTCTGGGCTGAAGCAATCTTGCTGCCTCCACCTCCCCAGTAGCTGGGGCTAAAGGTGCGTGCCATGACACCTGTCGTGAAACCCATTTCTTAAAGGATGTGTTCTTTTACATTCCACAAAATATTTATATGCTTATTTTTTGAATCTAGATTCTTTATATAGCAGTCAAATAATACATCAGCTTTGAACTATTGTCTTGACTAAACCAAAACTAAAGACTGACAAAGAAGTAAAAAATTAATTTTTTTACATGAATTTCTTGAGTATCAGGAGGACTGTCAGAAATTGGAGGCTTTTCTTCTGGTAAGTCAACACTTTCTTTTAGTACATCGACTTCTATTTCATGGTCTTCTTTTAAGTTCAATGCTAGTTCCTGGTCAAGTCTATGTTCAGAGATAACAGGACCTTCGGAGATAGTAAGCCCAGAGCTTCCACTACCGCCAAGGACATCGGCCACAGCTGAAAGAAAAATGAGAGTTAATCTTTTACATTCTAAACTGAAAAATAGATCAATATACAATTAAGGAAGCAAACAGGAAGGAAAAGGCTACACTGCGCTTGAGAATATTATCTTAATAAACTGTGATGTTGCCAGAATGTCTTAAAGGGAAAAAGCCTGTGAAGATTTACATACTAATCCTCTTTTCTTCAGTACCCTTTCAGTTTAAACAATACATACTTGTTTTCCGCAAAGGTAAGACACAGAAGATAAATTTCACATTTAAAAATGACAACATTGGTTTTTCTCTACTGGGATATAATTCCTGCCCTTATCATGACACTTACATGATTAACAAACTGCTTTAAAAGGAGGTTGAGATTTTGTTCATCCGAAAATTTTATTTACCTAGTGACTATTAGACAACCAGCTCTCCTTGTTGAGCCATTATAGAATTACATGAGGACCAGGCAATCTGGGATTGCATTTGATGAAAAAGAATGTGTATCTCTCTTCTGGAAGAAAGTATAGAAATGGGTGCAAATGTACTCTATCACTTAAAAAAAAAAAGAAAGTTCTTTTTCTTCCTCTTTGCCAACGTTTTGTATGTCATTTAGCAATCACATCTGGGTTTAGAGTTTGTAAATGACACAAAATACTTCAAGGGGAGAAAAAGGACTAATAATCAAAAGTCTTTTAGTATTTGACAAAAATTGATTTTAAAAAGGTTAAAAACAAAAACCAAACTATGAAAAAATATTTACAAATTTTTAACAGATAACGGGGCTATTATCCCTAACATGCAAACACTAGTAAGATGAAAAATGTTTTCCATCTGTCAGTCTGGCAAAGAGGAATGGGAAAACAGGTACTTTACCTTCTATTCATCAGTCGTGAAAGTAAGTATACAACCTTTACTGGAGAAAACAATAAAATACTAAAAATCTGTGCATACTCTTTGACCCAGCAAGCTCATGTCGCTATCCAACGGAAATACTGACACAGAATGAACAAAGACTCAAGACTATTCACTGCAGAAATGAAATAGCAAAACAAACACAAATGGTGAGGAGCCCCTATGTTCACCAGTAAGCAGTCAGGTAAGCACGCCACACAATATCCACACTATGCAGTACTGTTTGATCCTGCTCTTTTTAATGGCTCTGTCTATATTACTGACATGGAAAAATATCTTAAAGTTGCTTTTTTGATGATAAATATACTAATAATGTAATGATAATTATTTATGATACTAGCTAGTATTTATTAAACTTTAAGTGCCAAGCACTACTCTAAACACTTTACGTGCAACTGGCTTAATCCTGACTACTCTATGAAATGATACTACTAATATTCCTATTGAAAACTATCAATATTTTACAGACAAAAAATAGACATATAGCTCACAGTGTTATAGTAAGTGCAGAACTGTGTTATAACCTCTTTAGCCACCAAATTATCTCCTCTTTGACTCCTATAGTGGAAGTCTTAGAATGGTTTTTCTGGACATATTTTTCTTTGTAACATGAAAGAAGAACACAGTAAATTACCAGTCTACAGCCAGACTGCATACCTGCTACCTGATCTTCCTAGACTCTGATATCTACATGGGCAACTTTCATTTTTATTCTGTGTTATTCACAGATGAGGGAAAATATGCACAGAAAAAAAAAATTTCAGGAAAAAGATACTTTAAACTGTTAATTATGGATCCCTAAAATGGGTAATCAGGTTTTTACTTTACATGTTAGACAGTTCTCTCTGGATTATCTTATATTACACTGCTAATCAGGGGGCAAAAACAGGTCTGCTCAAGCTTACTCAAAGCCCTGTTCATAATGTGACAGGCAGAAGGCAGAACTGTTGAGAGCCTGGGCTCTAGAGTCAGGTAACTACGTCATAGTGCAGTGTTGTGAGGATTAAATGAGTTAATATATGTGAAATGCACCGACCAGTTCTGCACATAGACATTCAAGGCATCTGCTGCCCCTAAGCCCAACTGTAAGCTCACTGAGGAAAATGTATCTTCCTCATCTCTGTATAGCCAGAGTCTAAGCAATAGCACTCAAAAAAAAGTCCATTAGATAAAAAAAATTAAATGACTTCCATATATTTATTAATTTCCCTGAAGTAAATTCAGTCATTTGTGATTATTTTCTAATGAAAAGCCAACCTTGCTTGGCCTTAAGTTATCACAAACACAGAATAAAAATGTAGATGTCAGAGTCTAGGAAGATCAAGTAGCAGGTATGCAGTCTGGCTGTAGACTGGTAATTTACTGTGTTCTTCTTTCATGTTACAAAGAAAAATATGTCCACAAAAACCATTCTAAGATTTCCACTGTAAGAGCCACAGAATGCCTTATAGGCAATCCACTGTTTTATAGCTGGATACATCACAGAATGCTTTCATGCCAGGAAAGCTGACCAGAGAGGAAGAATTGAGGAAAAAAAAAAAAAAAAACCTGAATAGATTTTTTTTCTAAGAACAGAATACTTTTTACTCAAAACACTAAAATGAAATAATCCTAAAGTCAAAATAATACATACATTTATTGTTATCTGCTCTAATTGCAGAGGTGCAGGTTTCAACAGGTATTAATCCTTCATCCAAAACTGGTTCCTTGGACTTCAGGGTGAGAATTTTCCTTGAGAAATAGAAATACATACATTAGTGTACAAAGAAGAACCATCTCCTCTAACCTGCTTTAGTCCTACTGCCTTACCTATTTGTGATTTTGTTGATGAAAACTGAGGGTGAGAGAAACAATATCATCCAAGCTCATTTTGAACAATATAAAATTTACAAGTGAATTTAGAAACAAATAATGCGGTACTTGTTTTTCCTATTCTCTAATATTTTACTTTTTTGGCAACAGTGACATGGCCTTTCAAGTACAAATGAAATGATAATCTGTGGCCATAGTCTTCAAATAAGCCTATCAAGGATTACAGAACATTTCCCATCAGTAGAAGAAAATAATTGGTAATCCTTTCATATTAGTTTCTCCCACTTCTTCCATGAAGGCCTGGCAAAAATTCCAGCTAATCTGGGTTTCTCTTCTTAGAAGTAAAGCATATGACTGATTTCAAGAGGTGATTATTATATAGACACTGAATTTTGGGGGTGGTTTGTGAAGTCACTTTGATTATTTATCAAGTAATGAACCACTCACAATGTCTTAAATTGTTTTATGTGGGTTGATTTCACTAAATTACCCTTACAACTTGATAACTGAAGCTGTTACTTTTTGTGTCTTCTACAACAGTGCTACTCAAAGTGTTTATATGCAAATCTGTGTCCAGTGTTACAGAGAGACAAGGAACTTTTTTGCCAAAAGGTCAATCAATTACTTCACACTTCACTAATCATACTGATTAGCTCAGCTGACTTTCACTAAAGGAAGCAGTACACTGATTTATATTCCAATGCAGGCTGCTTATCTTGTTGCAGACCATAAACTGAAGCGGCCACCACTTAACCAGACCATGGTTAAGCACTGCCCTACATAATCTAGTGTATTGCCTTTCCTGGTACAAAGTGTCCGTGAAATTATTTGGGAGCATAGTACTTCAATTAGTCACTAAAAAAGAAACAAAAACTTAGCTAGAGTCTTGTATGGAATAAATGGTAGGGCATAAAATTATCTCTGAGTCATCTTCCTTATGTTCCACTTTGATCCTATAGGAGTCCTGTGCCTGACATCCTGAAACCACGGAAAGGAGAGGGCATGGAGGAAGGCACAGCTGTGAGTGAAACTTTGGCTCTTTAACAAAAGCAATCACCAAAGAATACTAAAAGAGTTCCGCTTCGATTCATCATGTCTCTGTATATTCCAGAAATGTCTAGAAGCACTATAAGATTTCATGGTAACTAACAAATGACACACAGTTGTACAACTAAACTTCTTTTAAAACAGACATTACCAAAATGGAAATGTCAAAGATTTAAATAAGATCTAATATGTATAGAATATTTTACTGCTGGTTCACCATTTCACTAAGCTTTAAAAGTGTCTGAATTTTTCTCCATAAACTTACCCTTCATGGGTAGATGGTTCGCAAGCAGCTTCAAGTCCTTGACTAGCGCTTAAGTGATTTAGTTCTGAAAATGCATCCTCTGCCACTAAGACATCCTTTGTCTCTGCATCTTCTGAGGTGCCTATAGATCATACAGATAAGAATATTACTTATGCTAAATGTTCAGTAATGACTAGTGGTCTTGGACTATTATTTTTTAAAAAGTTGCTGGGTCTGGTTTTTTTCTCTTTTAGTTTTACTCCCGTGTTACCAGACTGCCAGTACTTCAATCTTCTAATTCTCTGAGCCTAAATCAAGAGCCCCACCCCCCCACCCAGCCTCCCACTTCTCATTTTTGGCTTAACAGGCACTTAAACAAGCAAGTGTTTTACATATATTGACTCACTTAACACTCAACACCCAAAGCGGTACATGAGGAAACTGCAGCACAAGCACACACCGCTGTCACAAAGTTTGCTGCTTTACTTACTAGGTAGCTAAGCTGGGATTCAAATTTAGCCTGTTTCACACTGGAGTTAGTGTTACATTCCCCCTCACAAAAACAACAGAGATTACTACTTGAGACTGCCTAACACTGCACAAATAATCGATGAAGATACTGCTATGAACATTCTCAAATATTTATCACTTAAATATTTAAGTAGAACATGGCTCATCAAAAGAGCAATGTAAATTTCTAGACATACGTTAATTAAGATTGTCTTAAAGTTCTTAGAATAATTAATAATGCTTATGTTTACTAAGTAAAGATACCATAGTACAAACTTCACTGGACTCACATCTTACAATAACTTAGTTCAGCCTAGGCAGAAAATATTACCCAAAAGAAACTACTTATGACCCAGATTTTTATTTAAGTATGTGGTTTTACAGATTTAAAGTTAGGAGTTACTTTAAATAAACTTGTTAGAACTGTGTGAGGTATAAGAAACATAAAAACAAGCTTAGGTTTCTGATTCATCAATTCTAGGCCAACTCTCTCCTTTTCCTGGTGTTCCTCTGGCCCCTCATACGCCTCCCAGCATGGCGTTAACCAAACTGCATCATTCGTTACAAATGCTTATTTGTCAACAGAGTCTACCACATTCTACGTGACATGTGGGCAGTTATGATGTCTACTTTACTGATGGACTTGATCGTCAACACCTAGCATATGTACAGGAGGAGCTACCTGGAGCACATACATTAGGGACTCAAAAAATTTTTTTGATAGGTAAATGAATATAAAGACAATAAATTCATGGGTCTTGGACATTTATTTTGATTGTCCAGTGACTGTTTTGGAGGTGAGGATGGAGGATAGAATGAAATTCCTCATTTCTGAGAATTCTAGAAAGTTGGGGTGGCTGGATAAATAAAAATTGCAGTAACAATCTAGTCTGTAAAGTTAATATTGTTATTTCTTGTACCTATGAGAAGGCAATTCAAGTCAGACTATACAGCATCTTACATTTCCTTCCTTTAACATTGCTGCCATTTTCCAAATTTCATGGCCAAATAAAAAAAAGTAATACACATAAGGTCTCCTCCTATCAAATCTTATACTTACTTATGAAACAATGTAACCCATACTTACAAGCTGGAAGAATAGATTTGTGCATTATGTCTAGGACCTAGCACACTGTGAGCATAAAATAATTTAATCCTGATGTTTTTCTCATGGTAGAAAAAAATTCTATTACAAATTTTATTGGAGAATATCAATAGCAATCTTGACTATTTGGAAATGAGTTCTTACCCATTTGTTTCTCCAGGTTTGAAGGAGTTACTTTTGACTCAAACATATCTTTATCACTGTCCTTTTCAGTTTTTTCAGTTGAATTTGTAATTAGTTCAGAAGAAGAGCTTGTTGGCTCAGAGGCCATGAAAACACTATTTTCAAAGTCTTCTGGTAATGGTGCATCCTGATACTCTAAAGTAGTTTCGTCTGATTTGGCTGAAGTATTGCTGTTTTCTTTGCTCGTGTCCAGTGTGTCCAAACTTTGTAAGGGTTCATCCTGTGACCTCACATCCATTTCTTGATGGTTGTCCTCGGGGATATTCGGGGAAAAAGACGTGGCCTTATCTTTGCTCTTCAGCCATTCAGTTTCTATTGCAGCTTCACATTTTTGAAAAGGTGTAGTAACAAATACTTTTGTTTTGTTGTCATCTGCAGCCTGTAGTGTAAGATTTTGAAAAGAAAAAATGAAGCAGTAAGTATCAGTGTAGTTCAAAGCTACCCATCCCAATCATACCCACCCTTTCCACGCTCTGTATTTCTCCAAACTCTCTTCTTAATCAAAATTCACTTATCCCAAATCCGTCCTCTTCAGATACATAAATAAAAGGTGGTTAAGGGTTATTTATTAGGTAGTTAATGGCTTCCTAATTGGTAATATATCGGAATTTTCAGAAGACTAAAACATAGCATAGGCTCGTCACCAAATGGGTTCCTATTAACCCACAGTGGAGCTCTGAAAGACACACCCTCCCACATAGACAACCAGTTAGAAACTTAGTAAGAGAAGCCACACAATATAAGGAAAATACAGACTCAGAATTAAGAGGTCTGGATTCTTAGTCCCCTTTGTGCTACCAAATAGTTGACTACAGGCAACTTATTGCTGCTTCCGAGCCCTATTTTTTTTAATCTGTAAAATGGTGAGTTTCACTTAGCCAGGGCCCTGTGTTTCTTTCAGGACTTACCTTTCTTGATTTCATGACTATCTATCTGCATGACTGTGTACAAATATCCACAGTGATAGTATTTAAATTGATTAAATTAACTTTGTGCCCATGGAAGCTAATACATTATTAGTTTTGTCTCCCAATTATTAGCAAACTTACTCCAGCAGTCCACTTCGTGTTCATGTCTTCTTCCATGAATGAAATTCTAGTTTCTTTAAGTCGTAAAGGAGGAGTAAGAGACCTTCCAGGTGATAAAGAGGGCGACGCTAAAGGTGTTGTTCGAAGACCAGACCTTAGGATGGACTGAGGAGTGAACTCAGCAAATCCGGAAGAAGTAACTGACATGGCCAAAGTTTTAGCTTTCTATGACAAAGAGCAAAGAGAACTACACCATTAGTGTCTGTAAAAGGCAATTCTATAAGAACAGATGGGGTCACTGGAGTCACAATAGTGGTTTTATTCTCACCTCCAATAAACACGTGAACAGAAGTTTTTATTCCAGATAACTGCAAAGAAAATATAAAATTCTACCAGAGCTTTCTACACGAAAGGCTACAAAACATAAAATCGTATTCATAATCTATCTAAAGGCCTTGGTTCTTTCCAATTTAAACTCGGCTAAAAAATTGCCAATTAGTAAGATAAATTATTTAATGCTTACAAAATCTTAGGTAAAAGAGATATTATGTGAGAAACAGAATGTAGATTAATTCATTATAGGAACCTAATCTAAGTATTTTTAGAAAAAAATGGAATTTCGTCACGTGAATCCAATAATAACCAAATTACTTACTAGAATCCTCTTAAGATTTAGTATAATTAATAAAAATAATTTGAAAATAGCATATAAATTATTTAGTAGAAATAATTCTTTCACGTGTCCTCTAAATGTCTAGTAAACAGATTATTGAATCCCATTAGATTACTGACTTCTACTAGACATTTTACAAGATTACACTGATACTTTTTCTAGACTATTTTGGCAGCATTTATTCCTCAATTTCATTCTATATGAAGCTAGTTGTAGAGAATTCAAAATGTGATTGTTTTTTCATACATTAAAAAAAAGAAATACTGAAGTTTGAGGAACTTAATAATCCTGTCAGCCTATTTTAGGAATAGCATTTATTGAGGTATCTTTTATTTAACTTGGAAAATAAGGATTCCCTGGCTTCAATATAAACGCTGGAGAACCCAGAAAAAAAATTTTAAGTTTAAGAAAACTTCTGGGGTTCAATCCAGAATATTGGACAAGGAGCTAGGGGAATAACATGTATTAATAAAAACACTTTGAAAATGAGAAGGTAGGACAGGCATGGTGGCTTACGCCTGTAATCCCAGCACTCTGGGAAGCCAAGCTAGGAGGATCACTTGACGCCAGGAGTTCAAGACCAGCCTGTACAACACAGCAAGACCCCCATTTCTACAAAAACAAACACACACCATAAATATATACATCAATGACTGACTGACTGAATGAGAAGGTATAAGATCACTGCTACTAGTCATCACAAGTTGAGTTTTGTAGTTTCTCAGCAAATAACTTACAGGGGAGTGGGCATGAAAAGGCAATTTAAAGGCAGATAAACTATTGCTGCTTCCGAGCCCTATTTTTTTTAACCTGTAAAACTTAAACTGTTTTAAGTTTCATCACAGGAGTAAAAAAATTTAAATAAAAATAAACCTAAGAACTAAAAGGCGTTTGACAGAAAGAAGAAATAATAGCATAATGGTATCAGCAATGGAGTTTATGTAAAAATAAAATAAAAATAAACCCAAGAACTTGAAAACATTTTACAAAGGACAAAGACCTATTTATAATTACTATATAGAGCCTGGTACTATAGCCAAGACAGCGATGTGGTTGTTAACTTTAACCAGGAAAGGGTAAATTTAATCCATTATGAAAATACAGTAAGCATTTGCGAATATCTATAAAAAGTAAAAAAAAAAAAAAATAAATAAAGTGTTGATTACCCAGCGATATCAGTTATAAGTAACTTATTTTCTCCTTGCCACTTGAAAAAGAAGTCCCTAGCTTCATTACGAATGCTTGAGATGCAATACTAACCTTAACTACAAGAGGAGTTTCAAGTAAATTTAATTCTGAAGTCCTAGAGGAATTTTGACGTGATCCTTTTAATTGTGAACTTGCAGGCAATGAACTGGATTCTAGACACAAAGGAGAGCTTGTGGGGGTCAGTTGCTGAATAAATCCGAAACATTGAGAAGGCTGAGGGACAGGATGAACAACCAAATTCAGCAGTCTGTAACCAGAATATACATATGAATAGAAAAATCCTGGTAACTTACTGAGTTATACTACAAAAGAAAAGAATTTAGTATCCCATTTAGTTATTCTAGTCACACGTCTACATTCACTGGTAAATATGGTATAACCACATGAAAATACAAATTTAGTCAAGTATATAGTAATGTAATCCAAACTGCCACCATTAGCGCAAAAAGTCAGATAATTATTAATTCAGTAGCAAAAAAGATAATCAGAAATTGCAGATAATAAATTTAAAAAAGAGTTCTAGTCATCCTTACTCCCTTTTACCAATATTTACTGAGTCCTCACTATGTGCCAGGCATTTATTTTCAAATGAAGATGCTAATGATTGCAAACTACTAAAGAAAACATGGCAAGCTTCCCTAGTAATCCATTTACTAAAATTCACTTTCATCAACGCATAAAATATCCTTTTACCTACATGTGACATACATAATGAATATTGGTTTATTTGACCTTTATGGTTCCAACTGCAACAAATACCAGACTGACAAAAAGTTGTTTTTTTTGTTTTTGTTTTTTTTTTCAACTTAATGAGTTTGTTGACAAAATAGAATCTCAAGATTCTACTAAGTGGTTTTCCATAATGTCCTGGTCCCAGTTCATATGAAATGATAAAACTGACCTCACTGATGACTTGTATTAAAGCATGCATAGTCCAAATAATCTTTAAGACTTAATTTACAGATAAATAATTTAAGTGAAATTTCCTGGTTATAATTTCTAGTGGATCATTTGCACAAGTCACTTCTTTCTCAATTTCCTAATAAACAGTCTATTTTATGGTTATATTTTCTAGCAACAAAAATAATATCTTTTTATTTCCCCCAAATGCCAGTGTGGCTCAGCTGAGAATAACCAGAAAAGTGCAGCATGTTTTGGAACTCAGAAATAAAAACTTCAGTTGCTGTGCCTTCCTTGTCATTCTGTCCCCTTATTCAGTCAAGATTTTTGCTATTAGGGGTGGCAGACCAACAAAGATCATGGTTGCTTTAAGACCCAACCTATTACCCAGTGGGGAAATATTTACAGGAAGCATTTTCTCTTCTTTTCCTTTTTTTTTTTTTTTTTTTTGAGACAGAGTCTCACTTGTCAGCCTAGCTCACAGCAACCTCAAACTCCTGGGGCTCAAGCGATCCTCCTGCCTCAGCCTCCGAATAGCTGGGACTACAGGCAGCACCACCATGCCCAGATAATTTTTTTTTTTTTTTCCTATTTTTAGTTGCCCAGCTAATTTCTTTCTATTTTTAGTAGAGATGAGGTCTCGCTCTTGCTCAGGCTGGTCTCAAACTCTTGATCTCAAGTGATCCTCCTGCCTCAGCCTCCCATAGTGGGAGGCATGAATCACCTCACCCAACAAAGAAGCATTTTCTTATACAGAGTTTTCCCATTTGTTATTCTGTACCAAGCACAGCTTTAAGATTTCCATTAAACAAAGAATATTCATTCAGGCTGCTAGATATTTCTGTTTTCTGTTCCAACTCTTCCTTTCTTTCCTTAACTCATTTGAACTCAAATTCTGTACTTATTAACAGTTTGCTCGCTTTTATACTGAGCTATCCCACGTGGTGTTTTGTTCATTGCTTTGCATTGTGTTAATTTATGTCTAAGGTACCTATTTATGAATGACTGCTTCTCAGAAGCAGGGCCTGTGCAACAAATGGAACCCACTGAGTCAAACCAAAATTCTTATACCGAGATGACTTAATTTAGGATAACTTAATTATACTTAAAAATTTATACCAAAAAAAGTATCAAGAAAAAAATTTTAAAAGATATTTTTGAAAGGAAATGTTATATATTACACTAGGTTTTAGGATTTCCTCAACAGCTTTTAGTACCATGATATAAATAAGAAATGCATTTTATATGACACACAAAAACAAAACATAAATTAGCACTTAACCTTTACTATATTCAGTACCCACTGATTTTATCTATTCTACTCTTTCATTAAAAGATATATTAGTCAGAACCATTATATTTACTTACTACCCAGTAATGCAAACCAAAAATTAAAAAATACAGAATTAGGAAAAGAAATTATGCTTATAGAAGATAAATATTCATATCTCAATGGGCTCTCTTCCACCTGAGTTAATACTGGATACAAAAGGTCCTCAGGCTGGGTGCAGTGGCTCATGCCTGTAATCCTAGCACTTTGGGAGGCCCAAGTAGGAGGATCGCTTGAGCCCAGGACTTCTGAGATCAGCCGAGGCAATAAAGTAAGACCCCCATCTCTACAAAAAATTTAAAAAAAGCAGGCAGGCATGGTGGTGCATGCCTATAGTCCTAGATATTTAGGAGGCTGAGCCAGGAGGATCGGTTGAGACCAGCAGTTTGAGGTTGCAGTGAGCTACCACAATGCCACTGCACTCTATAGCCGGGTGACAGAATGAGACACTGTTTCAACAAACACAAAGCATTCTCCTGATACTTCTTTAGGCCCTGAGGCCATTACTGAAAGGTCTTAAAACTTTTATTATTGCTCCCCTGCTAAACCTCAGATCTATTAAAGTACAAAAGGACACAGAAAAAGAGACTTGAGGAAAAAAATTAGAACTACCAGTAGTAAAAAAAGAATGTCAGTAATAATTATTTTTATTTAAGATATCTTCTTACCATTTTATGAGACTAATTAAAGGGAAACAATCTAAATGTAATCCAAAAAATTGGAAAATCCTTTCAAGCTTTGAAATTATGTCCATCATTACACAATTTATAAACATCTTTGGCCTCAATTGTTTGTATGAACTTCTCTCGATTATTTTATTCTTTGTATCAAAAAGTTAATTTTATTCCCATAAAATGTAATTTTGCCTTTGATAAAACTTAATACAAAATTTGGAATGTCATAGGCCTACTAAGGACAAAGAATACATCAAGAGACACTTTGTTCTTTGCTACTAATACTCTAAATAAATACTTACAATTTCATCTTAGATACAAAACTACTCTTCTAACAGCATAGGTAAGATGTAAAAGTATTACTGCATCTGAAGCTATACAGACTGAAATTTCAGTAGGCTGCATTGAATAGAAGAAAGCTTTAATACGAGCCAACCAAGATTAATTAGTAATTAATTATAAAAACAATCTTCAGAGATCAACTAATAAGGAGACAATGTTAAAATTAATGGTTTATTTTGCTCATGGTTTTAATAAAGCAAACTTTGCTCCTTTTCACTGAGCATTCTGAAATTATTAAGCAGAAATTTTAAGTATCCTATTGATGTAAAATTTCCTAAAATTACTATATTGCCCGAATTATAATAAAAAACATTAAAATATTCATTTAAGAATCTAAAATAGTATCTGTAAAATTTTAAAGACAATTAAAAATTACAGTTGTAATTATTGTCTAACACTGTGTCATTAAGAATACTTTAATAAACTCTTACCTAGAAATTTTTTGTGATGCTTTTGAAACTGGTGTTCCAAAAAATGCCTCAGGTAGCCCTGGATCTGGGAGCGAATACATTATACGAGATGGCTCTTCTATTTTAGGACTACAAAGAAAATAAAAATTTGATTTTGATTATATATCCATCACAGGGAGCACTGATAAAAATGCCACAAGGTATATTAGATGGGAGAGGAAGGGGTTTTCATTTTTCACTTTGTATATTTCTGCATTATTTACAAATCACAATGAACATATGTCACTTTTAAATGTAAAGATAAAAAGACATTCTACTTACAAGAAATGTAGCCAACAAAAAGAGTTTTTCCCCAGCCTGGGCAACAGCGAGACCCTGTCTATACAAAAAATTTAATAAGGCTAGCCAGGTGTCATGGCGCACACCTATAGTCCCAGCTGTTCTGGAGGGTGAGGCAGGAGGATCGCTTGAGCCCAGGAGGTTGAGGTTTCAGTGAGCTATGATTGTGCCATTGCACTCTAGCTGGGGTGACAGAGCAAGACCCTGTCTCCAAAAAAAAAAAAAAAAAAGTTTTTCCTTTTTACATACACTAATAAACTAAGTCAATTGTTTATGAATACTGCTGATATCCAAAGAAAATTATTAAGTAGAATGACCAGAAAAGGTGTAAGAAAACCATACCTATCATAAAGTGAGATGCTATTGTTAGGCTCATTGTTTGCCCAAACTTCTCCAATTTTAGATAACACATTATAGATGAAAGCAGATCTTGATAATACAGTTCCTCTTACAGCTTGCTTTGGAACTGCTGACAATGGTTTGGGTCTAGAAACTGTAAAATGAACAACATAGGATTTAACTGCATTTCTAACAAACAGAATTTTAATAAAAGAACATGAAAGAATGATTAGAAAACACAGATCACATGGTGTTAAAATTATATTTAGTTTAGATACAGTACAAAGAAATATAACAATTTAGACTTTTAGGAAATGATAAAACAGCACAACTGTGACAAATCTGAGTACAGGCATGCCTCATTTTATTGGGCTTTGCTTTATTGTTTTTTTTTGTTTGTTTGACTAACTGAAGGTCTGTGGCAACCCTGCATTGAGCAAGTCTATCAGCACCATCTTCCCAATAGCATGTGCTCACTTTGTACCCGTGTCACATTTTGCTAAGTCTCATAGTATTTCAAACTTTTGCATTATTATTGTCTCTGTTATGGTGACCTGTGATGCTACTACTGTAATTGTTCTGGAGCACCACGAACCACGACCATATAAGATGCAAACTTAATTGGTAACTGTGTATTTCCCGACCACTCCCCCGCCGTCCCCTGCCCTCTCCTCAGGCTTCCCTGTTGACCTGAGTCAAAGCAATATTGAAATAAGGCCAATTAATAACTGTACAACGGCCTCTAAGTGTTCAAGTAAAAGGAAGACTTGTACATCTCACTTTAAATCAAAAGCTGGAAATGATTAAGCTTAGTGAGGAAGGCGTATCAAAAATCAAGACGGGCCAAAAGCTAGGCCAGACGGGTAGCCAGGCTGTAACTGCGAAGGAAAAGATCCTGAAGGAAATGAAAAGTGCTACTCCAGTGAACACACGAATGATGAGAAAACAGCCTTACTGCTGACACAAAAAATTTAGTGGTCTGGATAGAAGATCAAATCAGCCACAACATTCCCTTAAGTCAAAGCCTAATCCAGAGCAAGAACTTAATCCTCTTCGATTCTATGAAGGCTGAGAGAGGTGAAGGAGCTGCACAAGAAAAGCTGAAGTAGCCACAGGTTGGCTCATGAGGTTCAAGGAAAGAAGTGGTCTCCATATCATAAAAGTACCAGGCGAAGCAGCAAGTGCTGATGTAGAAACTGCAGCAAGTTGTCCAGAAAGTCTAGCTAAGATGACTGATCAAGGTGGCTACACTAAACAGCAGATTTTTGATGGAGATAAAACAGCCTTATGTTGGAATGAGATGCCATCTTTCACAGCTAGAGAGAAGTCAATGCCTGGCTTCAAAGGACAGGCTGACTCTCTTATTTGGGGCCAATGTAGTTTGTGACTTTTAAGTTGAAGCCAGTGCTTATTCATTATTCTGAAACTCCTAGGGCCCTGACAAATTATGCTAAATCTACTCTGCCTTTCCTCTGTCAATGAAAGAACAAAGCCTGGATGACAGCACAACTGTTTAAAACATGGCTTACTGAATATTTTAAGCCCATTGTTGAAACCTACTGCTCAGAAAAAAAGATTTCCTTCAAAATCTTAATGCTCACTGACAATGCACCTAAGTCACCCAAGAGCCCTTATGGAGATGTACGGGAGATGAATGTTGTTTTCCTGCCTGCTAACACAACATCCATTCTGTAGCCCATGGATCAAGAAGTAATTTCAACTTTCAAGTCTTAACACTTAAGAAATACATTTCATAAGGCCATAACTGCCATACATAGTGATTCCTCTGACGGATCTAGGCAAAAGGGATTGCCTTCTGCAAAGGCATTCTAGATGCCATTAGGAACATTTGTGAGTCATGGGAAGGGTCAAAATACCAACAGTAACATGAGTTTGGAATAAGTCACCCTTATGGATGACTGAGGTTTTTAATACTTCAGTGTAGGAAGTACCTGCAGATGTGGTGGAAATAGAAGTGGAGCCTGAAAATGTGACTGAATTACTGCAAACTTGAACGGATAAGAAGTTGCTACTTACGGATGAACAAAGAAAGTTGGTTTTTGAGATGCAATCTACTCCTGGTGAAGATGTTATGAACATTATTGAAATGACAACAAAGGATTTCGAATATTACATAAACACAGTTGATAAAGCAACAACAGAGTCTAAGAGGACTGACTCCAATTTTGAAAGAAGCTGTACATGCTACAGAGAACTAGTTCGTGAAATGAAGAGTTAATCAACGCGGCAAACTTCACTGTTAATTGCCACGGCTACTACAACCTTCAGTAACAGTCAGCAGCCATCAATATCGAGGCAAGATGACGAATCACTGAAGGCTCAAATGATCGCTAGCATTCTTTGGCAATAAAGAATTTTTAAAGTATTTTTTTAAAGAAGGGTATTGCACACTTAATAGACTACAATATAGTATAAACGTAACTTTTATATGCACTGGGACAGCAAAAAATCAGAAGACTTGCTTTACTGTGATATTCACTTCATTGTGGTGGTCTGGAACTGAACTCACACTATCTCCAAGGGATCCCTGTATATATCAGCAAAAGTGAGCTACATTTAAGACAATGGTGGTTTCAGAAAAGTAATCATTCAGTATCTTTTCTAGGCCAGTAGTTTATGATGTCCTTCAATGAAATCTTACCTTCTCGAAAAACTGATGATATTTTAAGATGGTAAGGCTTAGCTCGTTCAATGGCTAATTTTCGGTGGACTCTAGGAAGGATTTTTCCGTATTGGTCTAATATAGAATTTCGAGCCACTGATCTCTCCCGCAAACGAGGATCACGATCATTCTATTGAACATATCATAATTCGTAAAAATTTAACCTTCAAAATGTTAGGTGCTATAGTTATATATTTACCATTTAAGGTAAAATTATAAATATCCAAAAACATCTTCCTCCTATCTACATACCCATTTGTCCAAACCAAGGACTACATCTAAACACCTAATTGCTTTATCAATCTTTACCCATCAATAAATTCCAAATCTCTGCTACCAAGCCTTGATTCTTTACAGCTAATAGAACAATGGTTATCATTTACTAAGCATCCACATGTGTGAGGCAACATGCTACTTCACATACACCCCTGCGTTCATTCTCACGAGATATTAACCACTTTACAGGTGGGGAGACCAACGCTCAGAGTATGTCCCAAGCACACAGAGCAACTTAAGAATTAGACCCTGATGTCCAGTGCTCTTTGTACTATTTAACTCTTACTGCTGTTTTCCCTGAGTGAAATGGTCAGTCTGGCACGATTACAGGCAGACATCAGAATATAAATGGCATATATAAAAGAATTAGATAAGTAATGATACCATTCCCAATTCTGTTACAAAGATCGAGTAGAGGATCTCCAAGTTCAAGGTAATGTAAGGCACAGTGGTTACCAAACTGCAAGCTGTTACATAATAAACCAAAAAAGGCTGCAGTTTTCCTTGTTCTCTTGTCCCCCACAAATAAACAACTTGAATCATACCATAAGATTAATCTTCAGAGTGTGGTTCAGCTGCAAGGCAGAGACATAATTGGCACGCTGCAAATGATGAACTAAAAGGAATTCATGATTCTGAACACTGGCACTGGACTGCAAAAACTTCACTAAACATTCCTAAAAACAACAAAATAGATTTAGAAACTATTGCTTTATCCTGAATTTCTGACAACTTTACACTGATAAGTAATTACCTGCTCAGTGTCTGTAAATGGTAACTTCAGTAAATCCTCCATTAAGCCCATTTCCTGACAGACTTCATATGTGTACTTCAGTAACTCCTCTATATTCAACCGATTAGAATGTTGCCGCAATAAACCCCAAGCCTCAATCATGCACCTGAAATCATTATCAAAGTTTAGTTTTAGAAAAGCTATTTAAATGTTTACAAGTAATCTACCTATAGAAACTCAAAGATATTTTATACATGTAATTTAAAAGTACTTAAAAAATTTATTGAATACTAACTGCTGCATAACGAATCTTGTTAATAATGTCAATGAGACATCTTTAAAGAATTTTATGCTGCTCTTTAAGTGTAACATAATAATATGTAAGTATTAAGTGGATCCTCACACTCCAAACCAGTATTGTTCAAAGGTCAACCGCATATTGCTACTGTCTATTTCATCAATTCCATTTTATTAACATATATAAGAGTATATACTTTCAGAAGACATACTTACCTATTAAATAGCAAAACACTGAGGTGAAGAATAACATCATTACTACTGGACACTGTTGGCTTCATGGTCTGAATATATCTGAGGGCTTGTCTGTGCTCGCCCTGACTCATGAAGGCCTGAATAATCTTTGAATGTTGCCATGACACAGGTTTTGCAGTAGCTGGATGACACAGAAGATCCAAACCACTCTGCAAAAATGACATGAAAAGTGCTAAATATAAATATAATCCTTTGTATTTAGACAAAGTAGCTACCCCTTTAAAAAGACAGGTGAAGTTTAGGCACAGTGGCTCATGCCTGTAACTCTAGCACTTTGGGAGGCTGAAGCAGGAGGACTGTTTGAGGCCAGAAGTTGGAGACCAGCCTGGGAAACATAGTGAGCCACCTGCCTCTAAAAAAAATAAGAAAAATTAGTTGTGTGTGGTGGCATGTGCCTGTAATCCCAGCTACTTGGGAGGCTGAGGCAAGAGGATCACTTGAGCCTAGGAACTCAAGGCTTGCAGTGGGCTACAACAACAGAGCAAGACTCTATCTTTGGGGGTAGGGGGTGGTGGGAGGCAATACTGAAAACCACAAAAATCAAGATAAAACCAATTTAAATGTAAGCTGAAAGGATCTACTTTTTTTTTTTTTTTTTTTTTTTTGAGACAATTGCCCGGGCTAGAGTGAGTGCCGTGGCGTCAGCCTAGCTCACAGCAACCTCAAACTCCTGGGCTTAAGCGATCCTACTGCCTCAGCCTCCCGAGGGGCTGGGACTACAGACATGTGCCACCATGCCCGGCTAATTTTTTGTATATATATATTTTAGTTGTCCATATAATTTCTTTCTATTTTTAGTAGAGACGGGGTCTCACTCTTTCTCAGGCTGGTCTCGAACTCCTGACCTCGAGCGATCCACCCGCCTCGGCCTCCCAGAGTGCTAGGATTACAGGCGTGAGCCACCGCGCCCGGCCTGGATCTACTTTTATTTATGGTATACAGCCGGCTCTCTGTATCAACAGGTTCTGTATTCAGATTCAACCAACTGTGGACGGTAAATATTTAAAAAAATAAAAATAAAAAATGACACAACAATGAAACATAATAAAAAAATACAGTATAACAACTATTATATAGCGTTTAAGTTGTATTAGGAGTAATCTAGAGATGATTTCAAGTACAGCTATCCCTCAGTATCCATAAAGCACTGGCTTTCAGAACCTCCCACGGATACTAAAATCCATGGATACTCAAGTCGCTGATATAAAATGGCATAGTATTTGCAAATAACACACATATATCCTTCCATATACTTTAAATCATCTCTAGCTAACTTAAAATACCCAATAAAATGTAAATACCATGTAAATAGTTGTTACACTGTAATGTTTAGGGAATAATGATAGGAAAAAAGTCTGCACATGTTCAGTACAGATGTAATTCTTTCCCCTAAATATGTCTGATCTGGGGTTGGTTGAATCCATGGATGTAGAACCCATGGATATGGAGGGCCAACCGCACATAGGAGGACGTGCATAGGGTATGTACAAATACTGTGCCATTTTACATAAGGAACTTGAGCATCCATAAATTTTGGTATGTTTGGGGATCCGAATCCAACCCCCCACAGATACCAAGGGATGACTATATTTTAAATAATAAAAGCCTTATCAAAAGCCTCGTACCTTTGAGACCTAGTTATGTTATTATATAAAATCTTTCCATTACCAATTTCACACATCAATGCCAAATTCTGCCTTCTATGGTTCACCTAATATAGTAATCACCCTATTTGGAGTATTCATAATTGTTTACTTGTTCATTTCCTTTTTCAGACAGTGAAGAACCTGGGGTTCTGGACTGTTTGTTACCTTTGTATTCTTGCTGCCTATGATAGTTTGGTGAAGGTATTAATTAAAGTGAGTCCTTCTTAAATTACCTCTAGAAGTAGATTATATCATATCTTTAGCAACAACTTATCCTAGCTATGTATACTTTCTAAAATTCTATTAATTTACAAAAGCTTACACTCTAGGTGAACTAACAGACTTACCTCATAGTCATTATGATCTATCAGCCAAAATCCTTGAATAAGTTTAACCTGGCCCCAAGAAATGGCAAAAGCGGTTGGAAAAGATTCAATGGAAGAATCTGTTTTGTTTGGAAAGGAATACATAATATCAAGTAGCAAATAAATGGTCTTTAAAAAAGAGGATTAAGGATCATAAACAACAATTTAAAAAATCCTACATATATATTTAGAATAAGTCACAACAGAATGTAGCATTAAAAAGAGGCTTGAAAGACTTTTTAGTGTTCAGAAAGTCATTGTGGATTTCCAGTATAGTTTTATTAATGAAGGCACAGCCAGTTCCACGCCAACTTTATTCATTCTCAATATTACCACCACCACAAAGGAGATGAAATAAGGCACACTTCCTTTATGAACCTAGCAGCTTAGCAAATTTAAGAAACAAAGCTATAAGCAAAATTCAGGTTATCCAGCAAAATCTGGCAGCTTAAGAAACACATCATCTATCTTATAGATTATGAATGCAACTATTCATTTTTAGAATAAGAAACTCACATTAGGGCAAAAATATTATCACCAAGACTGGAAAATTCAAACAATGCCCAAGGTAATGCGAAGCTAACTCATAATGCATTCATTTCCAACACGTAGGTTGACCCACTGAGAATGACCACTTGCCAGCAATATTTTAGGGCAGTTGTTTGCAACTTTTTGAGTGTCTTTGATACATTCAAGAATCTGATAAAAGCTAGAACCCTATCCCCACAAAAACAAACATAAAACAAAATTTTGCTTTTAGGTTGGTTAATCATAGTTTATATAGACATAAAAGTTTATATTTTAGAATATTATATTTTATATAAATACAGTTTTATATAAAACATAAATATAGTTTTAGTTTAATCACAGGCCACCAGAACCCAATCAACAGATCCTGGGTCAAGAACTCTTCTTTTAAAACAAACTTCAAGCTTAAAATTAAGATTGGATTAGATATGTGAGATTTCTACTATTCTGAAATTTTATGATTTTGATAATACCTAAGTATATGATGAAATTTTATTTAAAGGATACAATAGAATGCTTGCTTGTTTCAGAGATGTTGTCTAATAGGTATATGTCAAGTAGTGCCTATAAAAGGAAAAGACAAAAACTTCAGTGTATTTTACATAGTCATTCATTCATTCATGTTCTTTGTTTTCCCAGGCCTGTGCCACATGTGAAAAATACAGCTAAGCATGCCCCCTCCCACTCCAACTTCGTAAACGCTTTCTTTAAGTGATAGCATGTCACTGCAAACCTACATGTAGACTAGGAGGAGGATATTTTCCTGTGCCTCCTTCATCCCGTTTCCACAGCTTCTCAACTCGGTCTCCTAACACAGAAACCATTCCATCAATCATCAAGCAGTCAGGGTTCCACTTCCCTCTGCAATAAGGGAAAAATAGAGGATTATTTAATATTAGTGTTAATTACTATGAAAACAAGCACTAGACTCTTAAAAGTAATACTCCCAACCATCAAAGACAGAAGACAGTTGAGAATTAGACCCCATTAAGCATCATGAGAACTCCAGACATCAAGGACAGTTTTTCAGATAAACCCTGAAGTTGCCTCAAGTTCAGTCATCAGCAAGCCAGAAAGTCAAGGTCAGGTCTCAGGGTAGAATGTGGTTTAGCCAGCCCAATGCCTGAGACTATTCTATTTTTCACCACCTCCATCAAATTACCATAGAGCATGGCAGCCCAGTGTAGTATAAATACTGTAGTTCAGAGTTACACAGACACAATTTCTGTTTCATCACTTGGGCTAATCTCAGTGATTCCTTCGTTCAAAAAACTATTGAGCACCTACAATGTGACAAGCAGATATAGTTCCTGTCTATCTCCTTATTTAATATTATTAAAAGCAGTTACTACTTATTGAGGTTTTCCTATGAGGCAGGCATTATTGGAGGTGCCTTGTACATACTATTTCATTTTTACACTGACTTTATAATTTATATAACAAATAGGAATAGAAAGTATAACAAACCTGCCCAAGGACATACACTTAGGAAGTAACAGATCTAGGATATCAAAATGTGCCTAATCAATCTCCCAAATTACTGTTCACTATCCTAGATTAGTTATCATAAAACACTGGTTTCCAAAATTTGCCATGCATTAGAATTATAGCTGGCACAGCCTTTGAAGTACTGATTCCTGGGTGACTCTGATGTAAGAAACCTGGAATCAAGGTCTGTGACTCATTGTTTTAAATGTCTGCTGCTCTACAATTTTGTCATTGCAACTTGAGGAAAAAGGCTATTTAACTGCAGAAGTAGGGCCAAGGATCTAAATACCACTCTCTGTTCTTCTATTACTTTCACTTCTTCATTTCAAAGGAACCAACCAGGCTATTTTTTCTTTTTAAAGAGAGAAATAAAATAAGAACAACAACAAAAGGAATGTGGCTGAAGTGTTGAAAAGTTACATGTAATGGAACGAATGTAAAATAACTTTGGTGATATATTTATGCTTTCTTGATGAATAGTAGCTTCTAGTCTTTTTCTCAATGAGAATTCTCAGAAGAAATCTGCTTAAGTTACAGACTCTCCCCTAATAACTCACTCATGGTAAAGAGTCTTATTTAGGAAATAACGCGTGCCTACATCCCAAGTTCTAAAATAAAGGTGTAGTAGGTCAAGGCAAATAATACAACTAAAATAGTAATGCTAGTAACAAATTCTGATACTTTACTGAGAATTCCACCCATTTAGTCATTTTGTAACATGATGAATTCTGTTCTGAGAAAGTTTGACTTCTTACAGAAATAATCCCTAAAATGTGTTTTGAAGGTTTGGATGTACTGTACCTTGATAAACGCTCACACTTCTGTCGACGACTGGTGTAGTAGTTCTGAATTACAGGATAGCTGTAGCATAACCTTGACAACTGCATAGCATCATCTAGATTTTTTTAAGAGTAGGGAAAAAAGCTAGTAATATTTCCAAAATATCTTAAGAATACTTAAGAATACACACATTGATATTTTACTGTAATTTTCTAATGCTATTTAATCTGCAGGCTTGCTAAACTGAAGTAACAAAAATACTACACATCCTTTTATTTACAGATGTACAAGTGAGAAAACACTCTCATGAAAGTCTTAAGGATGCTGGCTTAAAACCCTAGAAATTATTCCAAATAATTTTATTTCATAGGCACAAATGATTTGAAAGCAAACAATGTTCACTATTTGTTCAAATCAAAATCTATGAGAATTATGAAAAAATAAGATCAACAACAATTTGTGCAGTGGCAAAGGCAGCTCTAAATGAAATTGAACATGCTTCCTGGAAACGTAAGAAGTTGAAGGCTTTAGAAGTGTGTTCTTAACAAATATAGTAAAAGTCAATATCAAGAATTCTCTGATTCTTGGCACTGGAATTATTAGATAAAAAGGAATGTTTAATTGAAGACAAATAGTATTAGTAACCATACTAAAAGGACCCTTAACAAGAAAGAGATCAGCAAATTGGGTTATAAAAACCACAGTTCCATGATTTATAGTGATATTGCTGAACTCACTTCAGAAACCATGTTTGCTCAAATTTGCTTTCCTTCTAAATGTTACTCAATCCAATAAACATGAGTGGAACACCTGTGTAACAGGCATGGGGTGAGGCACTGAAGACACAAAGTAAGGAAGAACATAAGAAAAGAAGGTAGGCATGGAAGAAACCATAAGTGATATGGAAAAAAAGAAACCTAAAGCATCAGAACACAACAAAAAAATTATATTTGAGAATGTTTCAATTAATATTATAAATTAAGTAAATATTATACCTAAGCCTTCTGGTAAAAGTCCAGAATGAGAGAACCAAAGAACCACTTGTGCATATTGACAGATGAGCTGGGTAATGGTATACTTATTGCTTAAGTCCATTAGTCCTGTAAAGAGTTAACATCAATTGTTTATTAATTTATCGACTACAAATGAAAAATCAAGATTCTCAACAGTTTTCAAAAACTAATTAATTCCTTGGTGACTTTTATATTTCTTTAAAAAATTTAGCTTGTATCTATTTTATTTTGGTCCAAAATGTGAACCAAATGTCCAAAATGCTAAAATAAAATAAATCACTAACTAAAATATACATTTTAGGTAAATATGCTTCCATTTTAGCTACACTTTCATTTAGCCAATTTCAGCAGTCAAATTTACACATCAATACAAACTAGTATAATATCATTAATACAGGTTATTCAAACCAAGCCTTTAAATGAAATTGGCTTTTGTTTTGTTGAAATTGTACAACAGAAAGAGAAAATTATAATGACTTCTTTGAATAAAAATATATACACAATTTAACAATTTGAAATTCTGCTGGAAGTACACAAATCTTAAACAATCATTAACTTTGTTTAACTCCAGAATTTCTCAAACTTATTTAAGCATGGGTTCATGGCAAATCCAACATTCTGTAGCTTTCCATTAAAAACAAACAAACAAACAACTCCAGCATTTGAGATAATGTCCTCTTTACATAATGACCCATCTAGGACATAGGAACTTTATTCCTTTCACTAAGTCAAAAGTAAAATTTAATAAAACACCCATTTGTATAAAACAAAGAACACACCTCTCTCAGTTATCTCTTGGGCCTCTGATGTAAAACAGCTTAAGACTGTATTGAGGTTGCTAAGAAGCAAGTAGCACTGCTGGATAGACTGTATAGTTTGTGGATCGATGAAACGACATGAACCATCAAATAATGGTGTACCTTTCAGGAATAAAATAAAAGATCAGTTTCCACACAGCAAATCTGAAATAAATTAGAATCACAAATGCAAAATTTCTCAAATTCCATTACTTAAAAGAATTATTCCATACATTATGAGATTTACAAAGACAAGCTAAAAATGGCAAACACCCTCAATAAACCTGAAAAGTGCTTTCAGTATAAAACTAGCAAGAGTCAAGAGTGAAAATTTGAACTCAGTCTAGATCTAGAGCCTATCCTCATAACCACTACACATCAAAAGACAGAGATTTACTTTAATGAATGATTTAATTAATACATTAATACTTAATGTATAATTGGTCTAGAAAAAATTGTGTTAATTCTAAAATCCGTCTTTAAATCAAATTCTAATTTGCTTTACTCCTAAAACGTTTAAAACATTTATTTTTGCTCTGTATTTTAATTATTCTTACAGATTTAAAAAACATTCCATTAACTAGCAACAAAGTTCAAGGCAGCTACCAAGTTCAACTCTGAAATACTACATCATGCTCAAAACATACTAACAGCCATACAATTTATGAATTGAGTTGAATTAACTTTCTTTTTTAATATATGTAATCAGCTCCCAATAACATTTTTCTTAAAAAATAATTTTTAAAACATTTTAATCCTGATCCTGAATTATCAGGTGTTCTTCTAGACTTCAATTGTACTAAGCGATTACTGAAATATTTAAAATAAATTATTTCACATTTAGTTTCATAAATACTATAGGCCTAAAAATGCTATAACTCCATGTCTTCCTATCAAATTCTATTGGTGTAAAAATCTGCTAAGAATAACTTAAGTGTTAAAAGCTATTTATAGTCAAATGTCTTCAAAAGTCCATTTGTTCATTCATTATGGCAAAAGAAATAACTAAAATACTGGCCGGGCGCGGTGGCTCACGCCCGTAATCCTAACACTCTGGGAGGCCGAGGTGGGCGGATCCTTTGAGCTCAGGAGTTCGAGACCAGCCTGAGCAAGAGCGAGACCCCACCTCTACTAAAAATAGAAAGAAATTATATGGACAGCTAAAAATATATATACAAAAAATTAGCCGGGCATGGTGGCGCATGCCTGTAGTCCCAGCTACTCGGGAGGCTGAGACAGGAGGATCCCTTGAGCTCAGGAGTTTGAGGTTGCTGTGAGCTAGGCTGACGCCACGGCACTCACTCTAGCCTGGGCAACAGAGTGAGACTCTGTCTCAAAAAAAAAAAAAAAAAAAGAAATAACTAAAATACATATACACCTAAGTAAGCTTAAATTTTACTTTCATTTACAGTATCATCATGTATCTCGAATTAGCAGTACTATTAACATCATTTTTGGATTAACTGGACATGTTCAGTTAGTATAATGTTCACGACACCTCAAAACTCGAAGTGTACAACAGATTAACAAGACAGTCAAGAAGAAAAATGATTTGCCACGACAATAATAACATCTGTTGGCGGAGGACAGGGTGATGTATTTTTACCCTGCCATTTGACTTCATCATTTCAATCAATATTTTATTTTATTTTAATTTTTTGTAGAGATAGGGTCTCACTATATTGCCCAGGCTGGTCTTGAACTTGGTCTGCCAAAGTGCTAGGATTACAGGTGTGAGCCACCGCGCTCACCTTCTATCAGTATTTTAAACAGAAAGTTAGTAAGTAGAAGAGCTTCTGAGGTTTACTAGCACATTGCCCTCACTATGTCATCGGCACATTTTGCAGATTAAACTCATAAAACCAAAAGATAGGGTATAATTCTAAAACTTCCTATTTTGGGTATACCAGCATGTTGCCAGTTTTAACAACCTATTGCAAAATCTTGGTCAAAAATTACTTTTGTCACTTTCATGTAAAAAGAAGTATTTTTCTGAGACTTCTTCAAATTTTAAGAGTTTACAGCTTTAAAATTATTAAAAATTACTGTGTATTTAAAACATAAACCAAGTTTAGTTTTTCAATATTAAATTATGCCTTAAATCTAGATTTACACTACTTACATAGTCTGTCAAATTCCTCTTTTGTGAGAACCACTTTATTCCACGTCCATTCAAGAACAAAGCGCAAATTGGCAGCAGAATTTGGTTGTTCTTATTTGTTAATACCAAAGAAAAAATAAAATATGATTATTAACTACAAACAGAAGACCAGCAACTTTTCAGTAAAGAAACACAGCCCACAGCACCCATGCCAAGAGAACAAAGTTAACATCAATATTTAATGGAGACAAATTGATGTGATGTATCCTTCTCAACACATCAGGGACCATATCATTTTAGGTAGTACTGCTATCAAAAATGTAAAACCTGGATCCAATCATGAGGAAAGACCAATAACACAAATTCAAAAGCAGTGTACAAAATAACATGCCTGTACTATTTAGAAATAAAAAAGTCAATTTCTTGAAAGATAAAAGTTTAGAAATTGTGCAAGATTAAGAAAGATTAAAAAGACAATACAAAGCACGATTCTGAATTCCTCAAAAAAATGCTAGAAAGGACATTATTGGGACAATTGGCAAGATCTCAATAAAGTCTTTAGGTTAGATAACAGCATGTATCGGTGTTAACTTTCTTGATTTTTTTTATGATTACCAAGTGGTTTTGTAAGAGAATGTCCTTATTCTTAAAAGAAAACAATCCTGAAACACTTATGGGTAAGGAAGTCTGATGTCTTACTCTCAACTGGTGCACAACACAACATACCGTGTGTATGAGCAAGAGTGATCCACACAGCAATGTGGATGAATGCCTAGGCAATTCTGCTACGTAAAAAAAGTTAATCCCAAAAGGTTACATACTGTATGATTTCACTGATAAACATATTTAAAATGATAAAATTATAGAAATAGTAGTTGCCAGAGGTTAGGGATGGGGCCGGCTAGGCATGGCTATGAACGGGCAACATGAGGGAGCCCGTTGTGATATTATACTGCAGGTCTGTCAGATTGTACCACCGGGGGAAAATGTGGTGAGGAACACACAGCATCTCTCTGTATTATGCCTTAAAACTGCACATAAATCTACAAATACCTCAAAATAAAAAGTTTTACTAAAAACACCCAACCAACAGAGAATTGGTAATTTTAAATATGCAAAACAAACATTTTAACTGTTAAAAATCAGAATCTTACCTTCTGTTATCCACCTTTTGATACAACCAGTCAAAAGTCCCAAGGAACTTGTCTGAATTGCCGCTGACAATATAGCTTCTAACTGTTCCTCCTAAACCATGCATTAAAAAAATGAGAGAAATGTAAAGAAAGAGGATATGAAATTACAGCCAGCAAGTTCAAATTCAGAATAAAAAATTGTAAAGACTAGAAAATCATTATGAGCACTAGGATGGCTATAATCAATAAGACAGATGATAACAAGCATTGGTGAAAATGTGGAAAAACTGCACCCTTCAGACACCACTCCTTGGAATATAAAATGGTACAGCCACTTGGCAAAACACTCTGGCAGTTTCTCTGTATGTTAAACACAGGGTTATCATACGACCCTGCAATTCCACACCCGAATACATACCCGAGAAAAATGAAAATAGCATGTCCACATAAAAACTTGCATGAAGGTTCACAGAACCATTATTCATAATAGCCAAAATGTAGAGACAACCCAAATGCCCACCAACTGTACACAAACAAAACATGGCATACACACACAAAAGAATATTACAAAGCCATAAAATGGGATGAAGTAATGATATTTGCTATACTAGATGAACCTTGAAAACATTATGGTAAATGAAAGAAGCCAGTCACATAAGACTACATATTATTTGATTTCATTTATATGAAATTTCTAGACTAGATCAGTCTGTTAATGACAGAAAGTAGAAAAGTGATTATCTATCCTCCTGCCTCAGCCTCCTGAGTAGCTGGGACTACAGGCACACACCACCACGCCTATGTAATTTTTTCTATCTTTAGTAGAGACAGGGTCTCACTCCTACTCAGGCTGGTGTCAAACTCCTCACCTCAAGCTATCCTCCCACCTCGGCCTCCCAGAGTGCTAGGATTGCAGGTGTGAAGCACCACACCTGGCCAAGATAAAAATTATTAATCTGTTACTGACTCACTTTACATATGAGCAGACAATCAAAGTCCAAACATTTGAGGAGAGCCAGCAGCAGCAAAAAGACCAAAATAATATAAGAAAAATGACTCCAGAGAAAAGAGAGATAATGACAAAAACAAAATAAAACTGTAAACATATATAGAAGACATTTTATCCATAAAAACAAGATCGAAACTCTATGAAAAGAGAATCATCAAATAAGAGCTCACAGAAATTAAAAATGAAGGTCAATTTTTAAAAAATCTGATAGAAAAAAGGGAAGATGATAATAAAGAAATGTCACAGATGCAGAACCCTAGGCAAGAAATAAACAGTTGGAAAGAAAAGATAAGCTATTAGAAGATCAACTCTAGTTAGACAACATTTGCCTAATGAGGTTCCATGAAAAGAAAAATCAAAATGAGAGGAAGTACAATAAATAAAAGGAGGGGAGGAAAGTACAATAAATAAAAGGAAAAAAAAACTCCTGATGTTAATAGTATTCAATGTTCCTCTTTACTTCCATGAAATTAAGTATTAAATTCCAACTTGAGTGCTGAACTATCAGCAACAACATTTACATTTCATCTGATATTTAAAAGTCTCTATTACTAGCAACTCATTATATTATGTATCTATAATTATATAAATATCTAAACACTACTTTGGGGAGAAACAGTTACTAAAACTTTCTCTTTCTCCATGGGAAAATGACCTGAGTTTTACTTTCTTCTAACATTTAGCTAGCAAATATTGAGTTAAAATAAAGATGAATTTAGCTATGTCAACAGGCAACTCTGCTTTTTCTAAGAATGTCTCCTGATTAGGACTAGTAGAACCATGAGTGGACATTAACTTCCATTAGGAAGTTAAGATTGTTGGCGTCCATGACTGAGTCTAACTCCTGTAACTGACCATGTCTTTAATAGAAGGAACTTGGAACATTACTAATAGGCTTTCACAAGACACTGGTCTCTACAGAACAATCACGATCAAACTACATCCCACAGAGGGCATGTTAAAACATAGATTGTTGGGCTCTACCCCCAGAGTTTCTGATTTAGTAGCTCTAGGGTAAGAACCAAGACCTTGCATTTCTAACAAGTTCCCAGGTGAAGCTGATGCCAGGGACCACACTTTGTTGCTCTAAACCACAAAATTCACCTAAGCCAAGAAGGTTTCCACTAACGTGGTCTCATTCTCTTGTACCTATGCTGTTCTCTCTGGGGGCTTGAAAATGGCCCCTAGACTGCAATACGGACTTCTCTTCATGACATGCCTGCTGTAGTCATGATGTATTTCCTGTCCTATACCCTTCCAAGTGAACCTGCTGCCAAGTTAAGACCTACTGGGTCTTAGGAGTACAAATTTTAAGCCAAACCCAAGACCGCAGCTACTGATCATCCAGAGTGGGTGTTACACTACTTCACCTACATTTACAGAAATTATCTAATAAATTTTTTTTATATAATAGAAAGCTAATAATATGTGATCCAACAGAAAGAAACAATATAGTTAAAAATCATCTCACTTGACTTAAACTGGAAGGCTGAATATCAATAAGTCTTGGTGAGAGAAGGCCAGCTATGAGACATCGATTATAACCATCAGGAATGACTTCATTGAGAGATGGCCCTGATTTCTTTAAAAAAGTCAACGTCTGTAATAGATAAATTAATAAGACATCAAACAATATTCAATTCAAACCATCAAATCTAAGAATTAACAAATTACACTTTAAATTTGAATGAAACTAAGATACCAATTTCATAAGAAATTATGAAAGACTACATTTTCTTGCAAGGAAAAGGGACTGGTTCTTGCACTAACCAATGCCTACTAGTTATGAATGACAATACTATTAATAAGGGTATTTTAGGTGTTATATGTTTTTATGAATGGTAACCCTGTTGTCTTCTCCAATGCTGATAGACTTGGTAACATCTTGACAAACTTCACACTCACACACACACACACACACACACACAAACCTCCTGCAATTGATTCCTCTTTGTCTAATGTAAGAGATTTGACATGAAGTATAAATATGGCATTCATCCACATCTGACTGATTACCAATTAAAAGGTCTGCCACGTCATCTTCCCCTAGAAAAGTATTTTTCAATATACTTTTCTTTTTTCCTGTGCCAAGCAATGTGCCACTGTGCTAGGTACCTTCTTTGTATTACCTCATTTCCTCATAGGCTTTCTGAGGAGACTTAACAGGGAGGATAAACAATATTGTGATAAATCACTAACCTACTTCACTCTTTTCCTTGGGGTTCAAGTAGCTAAAATCCATATGAAGCTATTAAAAACAACCCACTATCCCAATGCCTCTTCTGGCAGGTTTCATTAGTAACTGATGCTACTAGTTGCCAATCTCATGAACCTAGCAGAAGCTACCTTTAAGATGAAACAATTGTCTATATAATTAACACTAAATAAAGTTTAGATCCATGAATCAACTGTATTCCACAATTTAGTTCAGTTCAATAAAGAAATATTCAGTCCACATTGCCAGTTGTTACCTACCTCCTTCTGAAAGCCAGTACAAGTTACATGAACAACTCCTGAGTTTAACAAACAAGTGGCATCTAAAAAAAAGATTTAAAAAATTCACTTATATATTATACTTAAAATGGTATTAATGCAACAAAATTTATCCAAATAACAGACCGCAAGGCAAATTGTCCAATTATTACATATAATAAATTTTAAGATAAACTTTTCCATGTATTTTCATCCTGAGAATAGATAATAAACCTTATTATTAAAATACAAATGTACTAATTGTGAAATAGTATCTTTTCTAGCAAATTCAAAATAGTGATTAATTTCTTTATAAAACATAAATATTAAATTTCTCAGGTACATGTATCAATTTCCTAAGTTATCTATATGTTAATTAACAAGAGCTAGATATGAACAGATAACAGGAAATGTGTAAACTATACACAAATATACACATCTACACACTTTTGCACGATATTTTTCTCAAAAGGCAATGTTAAGGAAATACATACCAAAATTATAAGTGCTTGGGTTAAAATACTGCTCAGGAGGTGGATATGAAGGAGGAACTCCTCGACTTAAACTTCTCTCGTGTATTAATATATCCAAGATGTAATGTGGAGAAGTCCCATTTACAACAGAATCCAGGGACCACAGAGCAAAATAAGAGCAATTATGTAGATATTCTCCAGATCTAAAAGAAAATTTAAAATGATACTAAGTTTTGATCAGCAACACATACAAATACCAAAAAGAGAAAGAAGAAAAAAGAATCATACCTTAATGAATCTGGCATTTGTGCATGATACCAACGATTTATGTCAAAAAGTCCCAAATATATTGAAGGCTTTCCCTGTCCATATATATTCACTTGCCAGGTAAACACTGAAACACTAGTATCAGGAGATAGAGCTGGGAAAAAAAAAGATATAAGAAGATATACAAAATGGCCAATAAACATATGAAAAAATGCTCAGCATCACAAATCACCAGGGAAACGCAAATTAAAACCACAATGAGATGCCATCTTACTCCAATTAGAATGGTCATTATTAAAAGGTTAAAAAACAACAGATGAAGTGAAAAGGGAGCTTATACAATGTTGGTGGGAATGTAAGTTAGCACTAATGCAACCTCTATGGAGATCAGTATGGAGATTTCTCAAAGAACTAAAAGTAGATCTACCAATCAATCCTGCAATCCCACTAGTGGGTATCTACCCAAAGGAAAAAAAAATCATTAGGATGAGAGTGAGGTAAGGGATGAAAAATCACCTATAGCGTACAATGTACACTAGAGTGAGGTGATGGGTACACTAAAAGCCCAGACTTCACCACGATACAATACACACATGTAACAGAATTCAATTTGTACCCCATAAATCTATTACAATTTTTAAAAACGAAACAAAACAAAACAAAAAAAAAAAACCATTTCTATCATTTGTATGAAAGAAGAGATTCATTCACTTGCACCTTGAACATTTCTCTTATCTTAAGACATTATTAAAAAGTAATTATCAAAAAAGTTTTATCCTGGCTTGTTTTCAGTTAACACCTGAGCAACTCTGACGTATTGGAGGCAGAAAGTAGGAAATGAATTAAATGAATAGTCTTCCAAGGATGGTACATAACTTGTACTACAGAAGTTAATTTACTACCTAAAATGGATGCCTTTGGGCATTTAAGGCTTAACTCTTTAGAGGAATTTCAGCTGGGAAGGACTGATCTAGTTATAAGGTAAAGGAAAAAAAAAAGACAAGTACTTGGATTGTAGGTGTGAAATGGAAAACAGGAACAAATTAAGAGATATCAAGAGGTAAAGACAGTAAAAATCTGAGACACTACTGATTGGAAATAGAAAAGGGAAGATTGTGAAAGGGGAATAAAAAGAGAGCTCATGGCCGGGCGCGGTGGCTCACGCCTGTAATCCTAGCACTCTGGGAGGCCGAGGCAGGTGGATCGCTCGAGGTCAGGAGTTCGAGATCAGCCTGAGCAAGAGTGAGACTCCATCTCTACTAAAAATAGAAAGAAATTATATGGACAACTAAAATATATATACAAAAAAGTAGCCGGGCATGGTGGCGCATGCCTGTAGTCCCAGCTACTTGGGAGGCTGAGGCAGTAGGATCGCTTAAGCCCAGGAGTTTGAGGTTGCTGTGAGCTAGACTGACGCCACGGCACTCACTCTAGCCCGGGCAACAGAGTGAGACTCTGTCTCAAAAAAAAAAAAAAAAAGAGAGCTCATGACAAGTTCTGTTTTTGACATGTTTAACTGGATCACAAACACAGATGTGGGAACTAGGACAGAGAGCATTTCTGGGCTAGATGAGAAATTCTTACGAATTAATTCATAAGAAAGAATTCCAATAAGAACACAAATACAAACAGGGCCCTGGTGAGCATTCCCAGAACTGAGTGAGCCTACCGTGTTATCTCATTTAACCCTCACAGCCAGCCTCTGCAAAAGGTACAACTGTATTATTCCACTTGCAGAGGGGAAACTGCACTCCGAAATATTAAATAATTTGTCAAAGGTCACAACTAGTGACAGGGCTGGAGTTTGAATCAATGCTGGATCCAAAAATCTATGCAACTTTTACTATGCTAGGATGTTTTATCAGGAAGAAGGGATGACACTAATGGAGACAGAAAAAAATTCAAGGCATTTTTGCCATATATGCTCAAAAAATACACAAAGGGAAACATTATTCAAAGACTAGTCATACGAGTTAAGACTAGGGACCATCTTTCTTTGTCTGTTTTGAGAGCTACATTAAAGTAAAAGGGTCATTCATTACCCTCATTTATTCAGTTCTTGAGTTCTATATAGCAATGTGAAGGGCAACAATACAAGTATCTCATACAGATCTAAATAAATTCCTTAATTAGTTTTCTAATTTTTTTTTAACTGCCAGGAGTATGAACTCTAGGAACCAACACCTATCATGAACCGTAAGATAAATCTTAAATCAGGCTTTCACATGACATAATTAGAGTACTTTTAACCAACCTTCATTCATGCCTTCCTCCCTGTCACCATGAGATCGAAATTTCTCTATACTCTGGCATCCCAACAATTTGGTGTTACTAGTCTGTCCCCTCAGAGGAAACATGCCATCCGTCAGGTCCAGTGTGTACCTTTCTTCACAGTACTCTAACCCCTGTAGCACAAAATGTACACAAACCGTAATCAGATTCAAAGCAAAAGGTCATTTTAAAACTAAATATCTGGAGCAGGTATCATCAATAAATAACATAAAAATTAAATGTTCTCCAAATTTAAAGATTTTTTTCACACATTATGATGAAAATATAAAATTTAGATTGAAGAGAAAAAAAATCACTGAAAAAGGCTATAAAATGTTACATACTATAGGCCGGGCGCGGTGGCTCACGCCTGTAATCCTAGCACTCTGGGAGGCCGAGGCGGGTGGATTGCTCAAGGTCAGGAGTTCGAGACCAGCCTGAGCGAGACCCCGTCTCTACTAAAAATAGAAAGACATTATATGGACAACTAAAAATCTATATAGAAAAAATTAGCCGGGCATAGTGGCGCATGCCTGTAGTCCCAGCTACTCGGGAGGCTGAGGCAGTAGGATCGCTTGAGCTCAGGAGTTTGAGGTTGCTGTGAGCTAGGCTGACGCCACGGCACTCACTCTAGCCGGGGCAACAGAGTGAGACTCTGTCTCAAAAAAAAAAAAAAAAAAAAAAAATGTTACATACTATGAAACACAAATCAAGAAACTAGATTTAGTCTTCAAAAATAATTACTAACCAGGCTTCTAAAGTTGTTATCAAACACAGGAACTCTCATGTGCAACGGGCTGGAATATAATCTGGAATAACCATCAAATTTATATATGCATCCACCCCAGGCCAACAAACTTTTTTTTTTTTTTTTTTTTGAGACAGAGTCTCACTCTGTTGCCCAGGCTAGAGTGAGTGCCGTGGCGTTAGCCTAGCTCACAGCAACCTCAAACTCCTGAGCTCAAGCGATCCTCCTGTCTCAGCCTCCCGAGTAGCTGGGACTACAAGCATGCGCCACCATGCCCGGCTAATTTTTTCTATATATATTTTTAGCTGTCCATATAATTTCTTTCTATTTTTAGTAGAGGTGGGGTCTCGCTCTTGCTCAGGCTGGTCTCGAACTCCTGAGCTCAAACGATCCGCCCACCTCGGCCTCCCAGAGTGCTAGGATTACAGGCGTGAGCCACCGCGCCCGGCCTTCATCCACCCCAGGCCAACAAACTTATTCCTGTGTTCTTACTGAAATTCTTGTTCTAGAATAGTTCTTAAACTTTTTTTTGCTTATTGATCCCTTTAAGAATTTGACAAAAGGCTATGAGACTTTCCCCAGAAAAATGCATGATCACAAAAATGTCATACATAATTCAGGGACTTTATGTATTGCCCGAAACCCATCAATATACCACTCAAACACTAGATTAAGAAAATCTGTTTTTGGAGACAGGTATGTGAGATTTGGCAAATACAGCTATTAGCAGCACCCCTACTGTTTGCTTAGGAATTCAGGAAAAAAGGCAGTCATCTGAAGTCAAGATGCACATACCCCCTTATAATGTCTCCCTATGGCTTACTGCTCGACATATTAGATCAACAAAGTGGGGCTGTTTTTCCTTGGTATCAAGCCACAAGCTTGAGTCTAGTTCATTCCCCTCATTGTGGAGGAAAATGATACCTAGAGAAGAGTGCTACGTTGGTAAAATAGTTAAAAGAGACTTCCGTCAGATATTCTGATCTAGAGATGAGAAGATCTCTAATGTACAATACTTCTACTATATTATGAATACAGTATTAACTTGAATATAAGAATAGCTTTTCCATTATCTGAAAAACATTTAAAATTAGGAAATAATAATAAAAAAAAAAGTGGTAACATAAACCCATAATGCAATTACCTCATATAAGATTTGTCCTGATGCCAAACACTTTCTATCACCAAAGGCCAGCTGAAGCAGATGCAAACTCAAAACATCCCCTTCACTGAAAGAAACAGAAATTAATTGAAGAAATACACTGTCATATTAATACATTAAACATCTCTTACTATCTAAAACTAAGATCACTGTGAAGAATTTAGATTTGATTATTTTCTTTCTTTTTTTTTTTTTTTTGAAACAGAGTCTCACTGTGTCACCAGGGCTAGAGTGTCTTGGCATCGGCCTAGCTCACAGCAACCTCAAACTCCTGAGCTCAAGTGATCCTCCTGCCTCCTGAGTCGCTGGGTCCACAGGTGTGCATCACTATACCTGGCTAATTTGTTTCTATTTTTAGTAGAGACGGAATCTCATTCTTGTTCAGGCTAGTCCTGAAATCCTGAGCTCAAGCAATCCTCCTGCCTCAGCCTCCCAGAGTGCCAGGATTACAGGAGTGAGCCACCACGCCCAGTCGGTTGTTTTTATAAAATGTAATCCTTTGAAACAATAACTGATTTTTACTTTTCATTGGTTTTAATTAACTAAACTGATGCTATTTATATACTCTAGGTGATATTTTATGTGGCAGAGACTATAACTGTTTACTCAATATTCTTTCTCAAATAGGTATGTTTTAGTTAGGCACATGGCTACCTAAAATATCCACTACATTTCCCAGCTTCCTTTGCAGCTAGGTGCAGTAGCCTTGTGGCCAAGTTCTGGCCAATGAGATATAAACAGAATTATCCTATGCCAACTACAGAGAACCTTGCTTAACTGGCAATATGTCCTTTGCTCCTTCTTTCTGGTCTCTTTCTCCATCTTGCTACTCTACTTAAGATGTTGCCCTAGACTATGAGGATGGGAGCTATATAATAAAGGCACAAAGCAAAGATATCAAATCAACCCCAACTACTCAAGTACACAGTGTGCAAGTGTTAAGAACACAGATTCTAGAGCCACATCATATGAATCTGAATTCTTATTATTAGCTGATCCTTCTTAAAATATTTCTTTTACTTGGCTTCTAGCATAGCATACACTCTCCTAATGTTCCTCCTACCACACTATCCACCCCTCAGTCCTTTGCTGGCTGCCGTGCCCTCTGGTTCTCAATCTCCAAGTATCTCTAGGATCAGAGGGTTCCAAGGCTCAGTTCACAGATCTCTTCTTTTCTATATTTCTTATTCACTCTAGGCCACTGGTTCTGAACCCTGGTTGTTTATTATTAGAATCACCAGAGGAGCTTTGAAAAAATACTAATGCCCAGGCCTTACCGCCACAAATCGATTTAACTGGCATGAGATAGCCAGACCAAATTCAAACACCTTCTTTATTCTGGCCTACATATTTCTATATGTAAATGAGGTCTATTTTCTGGCCTCATCTACAATTACACTATGCTGTACCCTTATTGGTCTTGCTTTTCCTTGAGACATTTTACTAAGACCTGTGTATGCATTCTTCCCTCCCAGATTTTTCCATAGCTCTCCCAGTTCCCTGCCCCAACCTCATTCAAATCTTTCAGATTACACTATCTAAACTAGGAGGAACCTCTACTGCACCATACTCTACATCCTCTTTCCCAGTTTTATTTTTCTGCATTTAACATCGCTACCTGAAATTACATTGAATATATGTACTATTCTTATTTATTTACTATCTTTCTTTCTCATTGGAATATAAGCTCAAGAAGAACAGAAATTTTATCTGTCTTATGCATTGCTATAGTCCCTAGAATGGTTACTGGTGCACAGTAGCTGCTCAATAATTGTGTTAAATGCATAAATACATGGCCATAAAGCAAAGACAAATAGCCTCTAAAAACCAGTAACAGGATAGATTGCATAAACCAACATTAAAGGGAATACCAATCGGTTTTTTCATTCACTTTTCCATATTATGAAACTAAATGTGGCTTTTATTATAATTGATAAGCACTATGCCAATAATTTAAGATCTATACCCATGTAATTTTATACTCATAAATTCACTCTACAATGATTCTTTTTCCTCTTTTATTTTGTTCAAATGATCATTCTGATGGAGGGGGAAGAAAAGACCATACCACCTGTCTTTCTGATTTAGACTTATAAATGAAATATATATAATATTTATATTTTAATCTACTTATAATACCAGTAAGGTGCTGGAAGATTCAATGAGCAGGGGTGAGTGTACGGGAGAACAGACATGGTATCATTAAACACCTTTGGAAAATAAAAGATTAGTCTAAGAATGATTCAAAGCAGGATTCCTAACCTGTAGATAGACTTAGGGCAGCCTGTCAGCTTCCTTAAATTGTATACAATATTACTTACATTTGTTTATATATATGTACATATATGTGTATATATTACATACACATACACACACCCCCCAATGTGTATTATAGCCTTCACCAGATTCTCAACAAGGTGCATGACCCATTAATTTAAGGGTTTCAATCAAAGACCAGATCTCAAAAGAAATCTCACATCAATAGTACTGACAAATGCAAAGTAAATAATTTAGGAATAAACAATCCAAATTACAAATCAAACTAAACCTGTCCTATTAAAAGATATAAACCACTAGAAAGTGGTATAAAAATCATTAGAGAATTGTTTCTGTGTATTAATTACTCAATGTGTTATGGATAATAAAGATAAATGAGTAATGGGCATCACCACAAGCAAAACAGAAACCACCACCCTGCCTATGTTTAAAACTATAATTCATCTGTGCTTAGAATACATACTTCTGAAAACAACCTCAAAAAAGGCTTACAGGAACTGCATGTGGTTCACAATGATTTTAGAAAAACAAAAGTAGATAAAGTTCAGATAACTTAATGATTACTAAAACAGAGTGGGCATCACTTACACGACTAAAAAGATTAACGCTCCACAAAATCCAGAAAATCAAGAGTGGCATGGTAAAAGTGAATGCAGACTTATTCACCAAGTTACAAAATAACATAAGAGGGAACCCCTTTAGGCTTTAGAGTGGGAATCTAGCAAAAGTACAAAAGAACAAAATTCCACCACAAAGAATAATAAATTTATAGAACTTATCATCCCAAGGGACAGTACTAGAAGGAAAAATAAATAAAATGCAAAAATTGTTTCAGTAAAAGTTATCGCTCATTCCCCACCATATAAGGCCTTCATGAATCATATTCCTTAAGCTACCGCTGGCCCACATTACACCAAGGGACGTAATATGGACAGGAATATGGATGTGACTCAATCAGGTGAGTCCCAATAGCTGTTTCTATATTTTCATTTCAGTTTTCTCCAGGATTGATAAGTTTCACAAGTGGCAAAGCAATTCTTCATTCATTGATTCACTACAGTATAGGATAAGACAAAACCTAAAAGTAGAGAATATCCAGTACAAAAACCAAAACTGACTACAGTTCAGGTACCCATAATAGAATCTGTAAGGTAGGATGGACTTAGAAAAAGACAGTATTAGGAAGAGTAAGTTATCAAGATCATAGCATTTACACCACAAACATAATTGTTTCATCATCAAAGAATTAAATACCAAAGAACAAGGGATTATCAATATTTGTATTTTCTAGCACTGGAAATGGACAAGCTTAACCAGTTAGAAATTAAAGTGAAAGGAGAGATTTCTCATTACTCATAGGTGGAACAAAATTAGAGCTTATGACAGGTTAAGATTAACCAAATTAATCCTAGGAATATATTATAAAACGCAAGTAGAAGGACTAGAGAACAAAGTAGAAGTAAACAAAAATGAAAGAGAGGCATACGCAATGGAGAGAAAAAAAAGGAATGAGATTATAAATGGGAAAAGATGATGAGTAGAAGGCCATAAAAATTGCCCAAGGTACAAAGAAGTTGCCTACTCATCTGTGTTGGCTTACTCTTTGAAATAATATTCAAACAAGTAAGCACAATTTCTTCTTACTGTATCTCAGAATTATTCAAACATGTGGAAACAATCATTTAACTTTTAAAATTTCCACTACCAATCATTAATTCACCAAAAGAATTATGTTGCTTTCACTAACAGAGTACAAAGCTTTGCAAAAGAAATGAACTGTTTTATCAGTTTTGACAAATATCTTTTCAAAACTACAGGTATCACACTTACCTGTCTTGTGTAGACTGAACAGCCCACAAATAACAGCAATTACGAGGATCATTCTCAGGTTCTTGAAAAGTAACTGCATATACAGGAACTCTTCCACCTTCCAACTGTGTGTAATATCTGAAACAGACAAAAATTAGTACATTTTATATTTCTAAGTTATAATTTTATGGAAAAGGAAGAAGGTATCTCATGTAAGAATTTGGGTTAAGCAAGCACTATTCACCCAATTTCTCAAATTAAGTGATTTGAGGGGCCAAATCACCTTATCTTCAAAAATATGCAGGACATAAGACATCAAGAATCAAGACTATGGCCATGGCGCCCATCTGTCAAGTGAAACCGGGAAGAGTTAGAATTGCTAAAGCACATGCATATATGTATGTGTAAACTGGTTCTTAGAGAGTCTTCTCAATGTACACTACCATGTATTTCTTTCCCATGAGCAATACCCTACAAAGACATAACGTCCTACCACAATACTGCATTTATCCGCTTGGGTTTACAGTCAATTTTCCCACTAATAAAAGAGAAGATGAATTAGAAACTGAAGTTTCTGTAAATCCCCATAATTAGTCAAGAGATGATAGTGTTAGAGAAAACACTGCTATAGAAGCCAGGTTCTCCAAGTATTTCTTTAGGAGCAATTCAAAAGACAGGAGCTGATAAAAGAATAACAGTTTAAGAGTTGTGATGAACTTCCCGTAAAATAAATTACTCAAGAAAATATACCAATATGTACGGGGAAAAAAGGAGAAACAAACAAATCGACAACTTATATGCCAAATGGGCAACCTAATTCTTAACAGAAACTAAAAAAATCTACAACACCTATTTGCTAATATTGCTCTAATATTCCTTGATATTAGAGGTAATTTTCTCCATAGATCAAAAGTATTTATATATTTTAGGGAGATTTTTGATAGCATAAAATTTTAAAACACAAGTATTTTATAACTTTAATTTTTAAAAGTCCTGTTTTTCCATCAACTGAGAACTTTGTTAAACTGCTACTTTACGTAAATAATTATGGGGAAGAGTATTTCTGAAAGAACTCATACTATACAAATATAGTCATGTGTCACTTAATGACAGGGATCCCTTCTGAGAAATATATCAAAAGGTGATTCTGTTGTTGTGTGAACATCACAGAGTATACTTACACAAACCAAGATGGTATAGCCTATTGTTCCTAGGCTACAAACTATACAGCACGTTATTGTACTAAATACTGTAGGCAACTGTAACACAATGCTAAGTATCTGAGTATCTACATATAGAAAAAGTATAGTAAAAACATGTTGTTATACTCTTAAGGGCTACTTGGGAGGCTGAGGTAGGAAGATCAGAGAATCACTTGAAGCCCAAGAGTTCAAGGCTACAGTGAACTATGATTGTGCCACTATATTCCAGCCTGGGTGACAGAGCAAGACCCTGTCTCTTAAAAAAAAAAAAAAAAAACTCAAAAAACAAAAACAAAAAAACTCAATAATCTTATGGGACCACCTTCATATGTGCGGTCCATCACTGACTGAAACATTATTATTATGTGATACATGACTGTACAGTCTGTCTTTATAGAGCCATGCTTTATTAGCAAAGGAAACAGTAACTGCAATGCCTTTTAAATAAACACTGAAAAGAATCAATCCAAATTCATGTGCTAAGTCATTCCTTCATCATATCAAATGATTTAATGCCATGAAAACTTATTCACACTCAACCATTCAATCACTAATCCACTCTACTCTTTTCTCATCATGCTAATTTTCAAATATTAGTAACTGAGTACAGGCTGTATTAGAAAAGAAACCACCAATAATCAAATAAGAGAAAAAAGGTATACTTACTCTCTTTTCATGGTTTTCATGTTCCAAAGTGCTAGATAGCCATCAGAAAAACCGACAGCAAGCTGATTTGTCCTGTGTATGTAACTGAGAGTTGAAACAGCTGTTCCCGATGGACTTACTAACTGGAAACACAGATGGCGTCCTTCTCTCATGGCACTTTCTCTGATGTGTGGTACTTCAGCTGGGATACCAGTTATAACTTCAAGATCTAAAAACAAAAATTCGATAAATAAAGTTAACAAACTATGAAGGATATAAAAGCAAATGTGTCATCAATTATTCAAGGCCCAAACGAAATCAACTAGTCAATTAAAATAAAAAGATTAATGACAACAAAGCACACTAAACTAGAAAATAGTCATCTTTATCTATTTAAATGCAATAATTTAAAAAATAAATTTAATTGTGTAATTCTTTAAAAATTTAGTACATCTCAAATAGTATATAAGGTAGAATCTTTTAAAGGTTTAAACAATTTCTTTAACAATTATAAATAAAGCTGATTATTTCTTTATTGCAATTTAGAACTACAACCTAAATACTTTCCTTGGAGGAATGGCTGATTCCAGGTCTGGGAAAGAAAATATGTAAAGATGAGCCTGGTACATCTTACGCCAGTAATCTAGGAAGCTATTAGAGACTAAAGGGAATGTGCCAGACAACATGAAGGAGCTCTCATTAGCAAAGACAGAACATTTTGGGCATCAAAACCAATGAAAATAAATGGAGCACATTAAGTATGTTAAACCTCATGAACTCATGATACTCAAAAAAAAGGCGGGGGGTCGAGGGGGTAGAGGGGACGTTCACCCTCTTCATCTACAAAAGACCTTACACTGAACCACCAGAAGTAACTTGGTACCACCTTCTTGGTATTATTTCTTCTAGTAAATATTTGTCTTTTTTGTACATATTATACTTCAGGGTAACAAAACAGCCCTAGTTAATGAGAAAGTTCTTCAGACTGACAGAATTTAAAAATCATCATTTTGCAGCCCTGAATGAAATAAGAGGTTCATGTAACAATCTCAGTGAATGAAACAATTAAAGTAGGTCTTTCGATCTTGGCACTACAGTAGTCCCCCCCCTTAGGAGTTTTGCCTTCCAGTTTCATTTACCTGTGGACAACCACAATTCAAAAATATTAAATGAAAAATTCCAGCAATAATTCATAAACTTTAAAGTGCATTTGAGTAGGATGACGAAATCTCCCACTATCTGTGGGACATGAATCACCCCTTTGTCCAGTGTATATATGCTATATATGTTACCTGCCCTTAGTCATTTAGTGTCCATCTCAGTTATCAGATTGACTATCACGGTATTGCTGTACTTGTGTTCAAGTAACCTTCATTTGACTTAGTAATGGCCCCAAACCACAAGAGTAATGAAGCTGGCAATTTGGATATGCCAAAGAGAAGCCATAATGTGCTTCCTTTAAGTAAAAAAGTGAAAGTTCCTGACTTAAAAGGGAAAAAACACAGTATATAGGGTTCCGTACTGGCTGAGGTTTCAGGCATCCAGTAGGGGTCTTGGAACATACTCCTCAATGACAAAAGCGGACTACTCTACTGACATTTTGGGTCAGATAATTCTTTCCTGTGGAGGATTACCCTGCACACTGTAGGATGCTAAGCAGCATGCCTGGTCTCTACCATCAGCCAGTACCACCATCTCCCTCAGTAGTAACAACAAAAATGCCTTCTGCCATTGCCAAACATCTCCTACAGAACAAAATTCACCACTGGTTGAGAACCGCTAGTTTAAAGGTTGATGAGAAACTTTAAAAACAGCAGGATCATGCTGTCATCCTCTGAACCCACCGATCACTCACTGGGAAACAACCAGTGACCCTGTGCCTCCTGATGTGATACGATATAAAGTTCGCAGCACCTCCAAAGTAAACTTGCCAAAATGTTAAACCTTAATTTATAACCAAAGCCAACTTACACTTGCAGAAAACAGAAAATATGAATGACACCACATGAAACCACACAATTAATTCCAAAATGTGGGCATTCTACCAGATAACTACCTTCTTCAGCAAGTCAGTGGCACTAAAAAACAAATAAATAAAAAACAGAGAGGATAGAAAGAGGATTACTGTACATTCTCAAGTCTCTCAAGGAGACTTGAGACACAACTGTAAAATGTAATTAACTCGGGGACCTTGTTGGAATTCCAATTCAAACAATTCAAATGTAAAAAGATGCTTTAGATAATCACAATTTGATTATGGATTGGATATTAGACTATACCAAAATACTATTACTAATGTTGTTGCGAATTAATGGCATTATGATTATGTAGTAAAACAGCCTCCATATTTGCTTTAAACTAACAGAGAAAGAGGGAAAGGGAGAAATAGAAAAATGAAAGAAAATGGACACACGTGGTAAATCTTGAAAATTAACCTGAATTTGGGTGACAGGTATGTGGGAATTCTTATATTCTTCCATCTACTTGAAGATGTCTGAAATTTCTAATAAAAGGAATAAAATTCAGATCCATGTATTAACAGTTGTGCAAAAGCAGATTCCCACGTTGTTGTGAAGGTGGAAAAAAAATCACATCATATTGTACTTGAATGGCTACCCTTCGAATCCCTTCTGCTTCCGATTATTTATTTGGACAACAGCAAGTGATTAAATTTTGCCCAAATAAAAAGTTAATATTATAAATTTATTCAAAAGAGTAAGGTAGACTCTATATGTACCGATGTGGAAAGATGAATAAGAAAAACTGTTAAAGTTTAAACTTCATTTTCTGTGTTAGTGTATTTCAGTGAAATCTGAACAGTTATAATCATAAATTACTTTTGTCAACAAAAAAATAAGGTTTGCATTAAACCATAAAGCTTAATTTTTTGTGCTATAAAGTTCAACTGCTTTCTAATTCTGAAAATTGAGAACTGGTTCTGATCACAATCCAGGACTTTCATTTTAAAATTATCCTTGTGCACCTGACTTCCAAAATAAAGGATGTTTTAAACTCTACCATATTGATCTGAAGAGAGTTTTCATTATGAATACAAGCATTTTAATTGGCCTTACACCTATAATGATGTCCACAAAACATCCTCTGAAACAAAAGCCAATCAAGTCTACTTAATTCTTTGATCAATTTTCTATAAACAGCAGTCAAGCCATTTCTAATATTCAAAATGATTTTGTTATTGTTTTTGCTAATTCTTTTCATTTAAACTGTACCCAGAATTTTATTAATCAATCAGGTTGACTACCAAATTTTAAGATATACCTTTTATCACTATAAGGATTTTTTTAAAGTACATGTATGGTCATTTCTGCCAAATCAAATTTATGCAGGTCATATTTTACATATTTAAATTTTGTTCACATGATTTGATTCTTCAATGAATTTCTCATCAAATACACTTTTTACTCTTGCAGTTTTTTTTTAATTTCAAAATATTAAGGGTGTACAAATGTTTTTGCTACATGGATAGCTTTTACAATGCTTAAGTCAGGGCTATTAGTGTGCCCATCACCTGAATAGTATTCATTGTACCTGCTAAATTGCAGTTTTAAAATCAATCAGTTTTATTATATACTGATAATTTTTTTTTTGAGACAGGGTGGAGCTTGGCTACCCAGGCTGGGGTGCAGTGGTGTGATCATAGCTCACTGCAGCCTCAGAATCAAAATCCTCCGCTCAGGTGATTCTCCTGCCTCAGCCTCCCAAGTAGCTAGGACTACCGGTGCATGCCACCGTGACCACTAATTTTTAATTTTTTGCAGAGATGAGGTTTTGCTATGTTGCCAAGGCTGGTCTTGAACTTCTGGCCTCAAGCAATCCTCCTACCTTGGGCCTCCCAAAATGCTGGGAATACAGGGATGAGCCACATGCCCGGCCAGTACTGACAATTTTATTAGTTATGTTCATTATAAACTGGATAAAATGCAGATAGTTTGTATCTATTTCTTAGCTGATTCGTAAATGAAAAGATCTACACTGATATTTTAGGCTTTCTTTAAACATCAAGAATGTCCTCAAAGTCAAAACTTTTTTCAGATCAAATGGTCCTTTACTGAAAACTTAGAAGTAAAAGACACATTTCTTAGTTTTTAGGTTAGCTCTTCCACTCTACATAAACCAATCAGAGTCTCATAATTTAAAAAAACTGAAAGCACTCGAAAAAAGATTAATAAATATAAGCGTTTAAAGGGGACAAATCATCTCTCTTCAATTTTTTAAAAATTTGAATAGCACTAGTTGTATTTTAGGATGTTATTTTGTGAGGAATGACTTTCAATGACTCTGTTATCTCTTAATAAATTATTAAACACTTTTTTTCTATCTTGGCCTTACCACAAGAACATAAACAATATGCGAAAAATACCATGCTAAAACCTACATGGCTGGATAATTTTAAACCGGCTTATAAAGATAAAAATTTGTTATATTTAGCACTTGTTCTGGCACTTGCTTATGACCAGATCTTAGTCGAGTACATATATGGGAACAAATCAGTGTCGCCGCCGTTCTCAAGGCCTGCTTTGGTGGATGAACACTTCATCAACAAAACAGCATCTCATGCAAGAAGCATCCACAGTGCCCAGGTCCAGATAATAAAAGAAACAAAGATACATAAAGAAGATTCTATATCTGAAAAAAAAAAATTGACTACTTTTTAAAAACAATGCATCAGAACATTCAGGTCCTCAATTTACGGTTTCAAGAATCACTAATTACCTGATGCCTCTACTTCATTCTGACTACACGACAAGTCATCCAAACACAGGTCAATAAGGAGGATCTGTCCAATATCAGTTACCACAGCTGCCACACCAAAAAGCCACCGCAGACTCGGGTGTAAATGCTGAGTGCTTGCACTTGCTCCGCCATGATTAATTATAGGTTCAATAGCTGTTACCTAGAAAGCAGAATATATGATTTGCTTTTCTTCTACAAAATGAGAAAATAACACAACAACACAACAAATTTTGAAGTTTAAGTACATTGTCCATTATAAGATATAAACATAATCAAATACAGAGTCACAAATTTAAATTTGATGCTTGTGAATCTGAATAAAATCTTAAAATATATTAAGAATTACACCATTAAAAACATATAAAATCATGCATTTGGAATAACTGATGCTTATTAAAATAGCCTACTATGTGCCAGGCACTGTGCTAATAATCGGTTCATTTAACGTTCACAATAACCCTTTGATATTTCACTATATGAAATTATCTCCATTTTAAGATGAAATAAAGCCAGGTATGGTGGCTCATGACTGTAATTCCAGCATTGTGGGAGACCAAGGTGGAAGGATCACTTGAGGTTAGGAGGTAGAGACCAGCCTGGGCAACATAGTGAGAGCTTGTCTTTATAAAAAATTTTAAAAATTAGCCGGGCATGATGGTGTGCACCTCTAGTCCTAGCTACTTGGGAGGCTGAGGAGAGAGGAGTGCTTGAGCCCAGGGGTTCGAGGTTCTAGTGAGCTATGACTGGGCCACTATACTCCAGCTTGGGCAACACAGTGAGACCCTGTCTCTAAAAGAAAATAATAAATAAATCAATTAAATAACAATGAAATAACCTGAAGCTTAGAAAAGTTAGCCAACAATTATGGAAGCCATAAAATAATTAGGTATAAAACTCAAACCTGGACTGTTCTCACTTTAAAGCTCTTAACCAGCCACTCTAAGATTATATAGCTGCTTCTCCTAAGAGTAAAATTAAATCATTCCAGAAAATCTTACTGTTTACTCTCTTTAAGAAACAAAAAACAAGATGTCTGTGGCTGGGCACCATGGCTCATGCCTATAATCTTAGGACTCCGAGAGGCCGAGGCAGGAGAACTAAGCTTGAGCTTAGTTCAAGACCAATTTGAGCAAGAACAAGACCCCCATCTCTACAAAAAATAATTAGCTGGTGTCATGGCACATGCCTATAGTCCCAGCTACTCAGCAGGCTGAGGCAGGAGGATTGCTTGAGCCCAGGAGTTTGAGGTCACAGTGAGCTATGGTGACGCCACTATACTCTACCCAGGGTGAGAGAGAGAGACTCTGTCAAAAAACAAAACAAAAAAAAAAGACCCACCACCAACAAGATGTTTTAAGTGCTATTTATGCCTTAAAGGCTGAAGAGGTCAAACCTTCTTTAAAAGGATGATATTCTAATGGACTTCACATAAGCTTTGGCAGTGAGTGGATCACTGATCAAAGAATCTGAATTATGGAGAGTACGAGTACTTTAGCTGCTTTATGGAGTCCTATTTTTTCCTTCATCTCATGTGATAAATTTTAAATGTGTGTACCTAATCATCCATATTTTATCTTATACTTAGCTTTCTTCTGTTTCTCATTAGTTAACAAAAATTGATTAGGTATGATATATGATGATTAAATGTTTGGTGGTTTCTACTACAATATAGGCTGAGCATTCCAAACCCAAAAATCCAAAATCTGAAACATTTCTAGTCCCAAGCATTTCAGATAAGGGATTCTCAACCTGTACTAATGAATGTCCTGGAAAGAAAAGAGGAAATTTGATATCAATGGCTTATACATTAATAAAGTTAAAAGGTTTTTTTGGCCTATAATTTATTATTATAGACAAAAGAATGGCTCTTTCTCTATATCCTCAGTACGCAAAACATTACACAGTGTTTCTAATTCTGAAAGCTGTAACTTCACGCACTTTTTCTTTTCAATTATTATAATAATGTCTACGAATATTAAAGCATATTCTCTTTAATCCCCCAGTAAAGGGTATGGAAGCCTATCTCAGTTTGCATTCCTCACACAAACACTATATGAAGTGACTGATAATGTTACCTTAATTTTAGAAGAAGGCAGTTAAAAACAAACGTATTTAGGAGGGGATACTGTATTCCAGCCAAAAAAAATAGCTAGTTGGTTGAACTACTTTTGAAATTATCTATCAATACTCCGCCAATCTTTTCCCTTATTCTATATTGCCAATTCCATATGATACCAACCATCCACTCAACTGAGCAATCAATTTAGGAAAATTGTTTCTTCTCAATTACTCAGCCAAATGATTGACAAATCCTGACCATGTTCCCTTCCAAATATATTTTGAATCTGTCCCATCATTTCCATTTCTCTCTGATTCACTTCCTCCTCATTCTTTACCTAAACTACAACAGTCTCCTTGTTTCTATTCTCACGATACCCTCTCTGACCCAATCCAAGGGAGCTGTTTACGTGAGTTCTGCTTAAAACTCAAAATTACTTCACCATAGATAGACTTTAGAAGAAGGCCCCTAATTACAAACAAGATCATTCACAATCTGAATCATCACCATTCCTGACCACCACATCCCCCCAGTCATTCTAAACTAAGTAAAGTTTCCCAAATACTCCATATACTATTACTTTTTCATGGTCTTTTTAGCTAAAATGTCCAATTCTTTTGAGTAGAAATCATCCAGATGTTCTCCATGTTCCAAGTGCTTAAATTTATCAAAGTATTAATTATATATACACTATAATCTTATTTGTCATCTTCTCCCACTAGACTATAAACTTTTTAAAAGCATGGACCAAGTTCAATTAATCTATTTATTCCTAGAATCTAGAACATAGCTTAATTCTATTCTTCTATGATTATATACCTTACATAAATGCATACATACATATATTTGTATGTACACACTTTTCCACACCATGTAAAGAAGGTATTCTATTCTTCTACAATTTTGTGTTTGTAAGCATATGCTTTTTTCTCATAATGTATGGAAAAGCAGCAATAAACCTGCTGAAGAAACAACCAGAATTCAAAGTACTTCTATGATTACTATTAGATATGATGTCTGGCATATAGAAGGCACATATATATTAGAATTAATAAAGGGTGATTACAAATGAACCCATTATTTAAAAATATTTTCAAATATAAAAATATTTAATAGTGACATGTTTTCCACACAGCTCCAAGACTACAGGCTCAAATTAAAAGAGGAAAAAAATCTTAAAAATTCCACAGTAATGAATACATTTTTATAAACTTTGAGTGTCCCCATAGAACACAACTGGAGATAAGAACAAGACTCAGATGACATTTTTCACAAAAAAGAGTATTAGAACACTAGATGTCATTGCTATTTTTACCTTGGAATTTTCTAAGAATAAAGAAAGTGACATTTTAAATGTCAAGTACCTTGGATAATGTATCATCTTTAACTTCTTTTTTATTTGGAACTTTTTACTGAAGAGTAATACATTCACATAAAAGTACACTAATTATAAATGTATAATTCAGTGAATTTTCACAAAGTAAACCACCTGTGTAACCAGCAGGGGGTTCAGTTTTGAAAGGAGAACGTCCAGATATCTTAAACGATACCTACCCTTCCAGGAAGGACAACTGCTTTAACCACCCTTGATATACCAAGGTCATAAAGACAGAGGACGCTTCCTTCTGCTTCTTCCAATCCTATTAACAATCCAGATCTCTTTTGCCAAGAGAATTCTTTCACCGCTAGAATTATAGGAGGCTGGTCATTGACTCCACTGAATCTATACGCAGACAACCGCTCTCCTGTTACAGAGTTTACTACCTCAAGTTGTGGACCACAAGCCAAGCAGGCAAGTCCATTTTTTCCTAGAAGAAATTAAAAAAGCAAAAATATTGCTTATTTTAATATTGTATGAACACAACAAAATCAATAGCAGTTAGCTCTTTTACATATAAATATATAATATATAGTTCATTACAAAGAACTTTACATATGATCCCCAAATTGAAATCTAAGCATTTATAGAACACAGTCATCTTCAAATTAGTAAAATAAACTGAGCAACTATTATTGCAATAATGAAGTAATCATTTGGTAAAGGTACCACACTATGTGCTTAAATAATTATCTCATTTATTCCTTATCACATCATAAAGAAATAAGGCAGCTAAAGCGTAACAAGAGTTTAATCTGCCCAAAGTTACAGTTACAAAGTAACAGAGCCAGAAGTCGATCCCAAGTCTAACTCCAAAGCATACTTTTACTACATCATTCATGCCCTAAAAGATTTAAATTACAAGACAGGACAGTTATAAAATATAACATGTAAGTCTATCCCTGAGGAGTTCACAATCTAATTGAGAAGATAAGATACAAGTAGCATAAAAATAGGAAATATCAGAGCCCCTTCTGAGCTTACTACCCACATCTGGATTTCACTCTGCCTACAATGTAAAGATTTAAAGGAGGTCAACGACCATCGGATTTATGTTTTTAAATGTTACTACAGCTGCTAAGCAAAGAATGGACAACAAGGGGGCAGAAGTAGGGAGAATATGATACCTAGTTGGTGGCTGTGGATAGACAACAGTGGATTGACTAGAGATTCATCTTAGAAGTAGCACTAACAGGATGTGCTAGCTGATGAATTAGATACAGAGAGGTGAGTAAAAAAGAATCAAGAACAGACCCTGAATTTTTGCTTGAGCAATGAGATGAATGGTGGTAACTTTTACTACTAAATTTGAGAAGTCCATCATGCATCCAAGTAGATAGCTGGATATACTAGTTTATAGGTGAGGGAAGCTATGAAGTTTAAGAAAGTAGCCAGGCACAGTGGAGACCCAGAATGCCAGGGTTCAAAGCTCCTTTCTGCCACTCACTATCTGTGTAATTGAAATCAAGTTACTTAACCTATTTGATTCTCAGCTACATAGAACAGTGCCTGTTCAGAAGTTTTATACCTACCACAATGAAAAGTCATTACAGTACCTGAAATATAGTAAGTACTATTGCTACTTTTAACATATAAGGTAATAGCACTGTAAATAGCTAAATGACTGATACATGTATATGCTTTGCTGCCTTTCTGCTGGGAAGATGGCTATAAAACTTATTTTCAGAAAAGCCTTCTGTAATATTTTTCATTAGACTGAACTCTATAATAGAAAGCCTTCTTTATTAATAGCATGCTTCTCTGCTCTCTTTCACAATCTAAACTACATAAAAATTTAAATCTTGTTCAGATTAACGGTATTAGGAAATAAGACTTTCTGAAACTTTTATATCACCCAGGGCCCTATACTCAGATTTTTCTATTCATAACATTATTTAGGTACCAATCCAAACTCATCACCAATAAAACTTACTGATTATAAAGAAAATTCAGTTGTACATTATTTCTATTTCCCAAATATTGATATTCAATACTGAAAGATACAAAATATACGGGATTTTTAATAAGGAAAATTTAACTATAAACCCCCAATCAGAGATTCACTGATAATGTGTAATTACAGATGTGAAAATTATTCACTGATAATATGTAATTACAGATGTCATATAAAACCACTCTATCCAGGTTCTTCTTTTTCTTCTTTTACATTAAAGGAACTATAATATATACTTATTTATCTTACAAATCAATCATATTAGTAAATGTTCAGCAACATTATTTTTACCTGCAGCAAACTTCCCACGAAGCACAGAGTCTAATGTTATTTCGTCTTCTCCAAGAGCTTGAATAGTCACTTCTGGGAACTGCAGGAGACCACTAGTCACTTGAGCTATTAAGTGTCGCATACTTCCACTGTAAATATTTTTAAAAGATAACATTATTATGATATGTTTGTACTATAACACATTTGCTTATCACCAGCCAGGAAAAAAAAAAAAAGAAAGAAAAAGCCACCACACAAAAGTAAATAAAGTAAAACTAAAATCTGGTTGTAAAACACATATCATGTGCACCTGGGTCTGAGGTAGTCTCTCTTAAGAAAATATTTCCCAAACAGCCGAAGGAAAGTGAAGATTCATTAAGCCAGATGTCCTAAGGATATATAGTATTTCCTATAATCTTTGAAAACTGGTTCAGTGCAATTCATCTTATTGTCTAATCTATTTTCAAAGAATATTTTACTCCCCCCAAAAGGAAAAACTGATATATTTTAGAAGAATTACCTCTTCAATAAAAGGGGAGGAAAGTCCACGAAAAATGTCCAAATCCACAGAAACCTCAGAAATTGAGTTTGGTATATGGCTTTCACAGGATAGAAAAAAAATCTAAAAATTTCTTTCAGTTCTAATATATAAAAGACTAGATTCCCTGAATGACCCCTTCCATTGTTAACAACCAAAAATGTTGGTTAAAATACACAATTATCTTTCTGAATTACTGAGTTGGCAAAACCAAAAGTGATAAGAAGGTAGGAATTCTAGGAGACATGTAAGCTGGCTTTGGTCTTGAGGGTTAGCTATCAAATCCAATCCTGGTGACCCTGATCTTGTTTTGGGCACTGTGAAATCCACAGAAGATAATAAAGCCTGGGGTTACAGAACTAATAAGAGCCTCCCCTCACTCCCATTAACCTCCAGAGGGCTACACATCATCAGCCTAAATAAAGGTAAGCAAGAGAAACACCCATGGTGCAGGATGGGAAGTAATAAAGCCATCCACTTTGACAACCATGGCTCTGAGTCTCAGAAAAAAAATTCACGATGTCTGGCATCCAATTAAAAACTGTCAGGCATGCAAAGCAGCAGGAAAATATGAATCACAATATGGAAAAAACTCCATCATTAGAAATAGATCTAGAAATGGCACAAAAGTTAGAATTACTATATAAGGATATTAGGTCTGTTATTCTAGCTGAAGGCCCTAAGTTCAAGAAGGTCAAGGAAAGCATAAGCATGTTAAGAAAAGATTTGGAAGAAATAAAAAGACTAAAGCAAATTTCTACAGATACGAAATATATTAGGTGGCTAGTGAACTTGAGGACCCACAATAGAAACTAAAATGAAACACAGAAGAAAAAAAAAGATTCTGGGGGCAAGGATTGGAGAACAGAGCATCAGTTCTACGGGATAACCTCAAGTGGCCTAATATGTGTAACTGGAGCCTCCAAAAGAAGAAAGGGACAGAAAAACTAATGATCTAATATTTGAAAAACCTAATGGCCGAAAATTTCCCAAATTTGATGAAAACTATAAATCCACAAATCTAAAAGAGCAATAACCCTCAAGCACAAGAAACATGAAGAAACTACACCAAGACACATCATAATCAAGAGACAAAGAGAAAATCTTAAAAGTAGCCAGGGAAAAAAGGCACAATGCATAGAAGAATGAAGATAAGAATGTCAGGAGACTTCTCATTGAAAACAACGTAAGCCAGAAGAGAGTGGAACAGTATCTTTAAAGTTCTGAAAGAGAAAAACAAAAACTGTCAACCTAATATTCTACCTACAGTGAAAATATCTTTTAACAATGAAGGCAAAATAAAGATTTTTCAGACATACAAAAGCTGAAAAGACAATCACCAGCAGAGCTGCACTACAAAGAATATTAAAGGAAATTCTTCAGGAAGAAGGTAAATTATACCAGATGAAAATCTAGATCTACATAAAATAAGGACCACCCCAAATGGGAAATATGTGAGTAAACACAAAAAAAACTTTTTTTACTATTTTTAATCTCTTTAAAAGACAAATTGTCTACTTGAAGCAAAAATGATAGCAATATATTGAGGAGTTTATAATATACTTACAAATAAAATGGATGACAATAGCACAAAGGCCTAGGGAGGAGAAATGGAAAGGCATTGTTATGAGGTTCCTCTTCTATACGTGAGATGCTATAATATTATTTGAAAATAGAATATAATAATTTAAAGACTTGTACTATAAACACGCATGTACAACACATGGAGATAGGATAGTCAACAAGCTAATGAAAGAGACCAAATACCATCACAAAAAAAGGTAAATCCAAAAGTTGGCCCCCCAAAAAAGTAAAAGAAATGGAACAAATAACAAATAGGAAGATGATAGATTTAAACCCAATATTACATTAATTATCACGTTAAATTATTTAAACATTCCAATTAAAAAGCAGAGGTTTTCAGACTGGATAAAAAAAAGCAAGACCTTGTTCAAATAAAAACACTAGACAGGTTGAAAGTAAAATAATGGAAGATATACCATGCTAACACTAATTTAAAAAGCTGGAGCAGCCATATTATTATTCTGTTATATACTATTACATCAAAGTAGAATTCAGAGCAAAGAACATTACTGTCATTACTGTCTAATTCAAAGTATGTATGATTCGTACGATCAGTAACAGAAAAACATCTGGAAAATTTCTAAGTATCTGGACACTAAACAATACACTTCTAAATGACCCACAGATCAAAAAAGAAAGAAAAAGGAAAATGAGAAAGTACTTTGAACTGAATGAAAATTGCATATCAAAATCTGTGAGACGCAGCTAAAGCAGTGCTTAGAAAGAAATTTATAGCGCCAAACACATCTATAAGATTTCGTATCAATAACCTAAGGTTCCACCTTAAAAAACTAGAAAAAGAAGAGCAAATGAAATCCAACATGAGCAAAAAGAATACAGTGGAAATAGGAAAAAAAAAAAAAAGAGGAGAAAAAAGTCAATGAAATCAATAGCTGATTTTTTGAGAAGATTAAAATAATACTGTATTGGCATAGAGAAACAGATCAACAAAAGGAAGGGACCAGAAACTGAACTATTTTACTTACAAAAAGATAAACAATTCAAATCATTGTGAAAATTACAAACTTTTAATAATATCCTGAGACAATTTAGCTACCCCTTCTGAAAAACAAAATAAAGCCCTTCCTCAATATGATAAGAGACAGAAAATTATAGATGGATGAAAGAGTCCCCTCTACTACAAAAAAGGGGAGTTATAATCTATGAAGATGATGCCTACGGACTGGGCATTAATCAGACTAAAATCTTCAGCTAGGACAGACATGATGTCTGTCTGGTTGTTTCAGGTACCTCACCTCATTTTTCTATCACTGGTGCCACCATTCTGAGAAGTACAGCACACCATACTACTTTTTGAGGAAAAAATGGCTTCAGCATCTACCCCCCAAAATACAAATGCTATTAGAGGTAAAAAACTGATATATGGAAATAAAAGTTTTTTGGAGGCGCGGGGAGAGAGGGAACAATGGTCGAGAAAGAAAAAATCAAGGGAAAAAATATAACCTAAGTTAGAGGGTGGGAGATGGCACTTTGACTTGTTCATCAAATCCCAGGATATGAGAACTTTTAAATCATAAATGAGAAAAAAGGTGGGGAGGGGAGGATTTAAAATTGAATTTCTATAAACCCATAGTTAATAAAAAAATAAAAGGAACTAGAATGTTTTGTGAAACATTTGTAATCCTGAATTTACCAGTGTGCAGGTTTATCATAATATTCTTTGGTACATTATGCCAAAATAAATTCACAAATAAGTATTGATTGCATTAATCCATCAGAAATAGAACTCAGATCTGTATGCACCATGGGCTAAACCAATTTTATGTTTTAAAATTTTAAAAGTTATTTCCCAAAAGGGTAACACTGTAACAATATATCAAGTGCCATCCTTAGGAACTCAGAAATTAAAGACCATAACGTTGACTTCTTAAAGCTGCTCAACTTTCTTAGTGATCCCCTTCTCTTGCCTCCCACATTCAATGGACAAGGAGTGTATCATTCTATTTCTGAATTCATTTAACCAACACTAAAATGCTTACTATATCCTAAAATTGCTAGACACACAAAACGCTGAAGCCATAGCTTCCTCTACCCTCCGTGTACATTGCTCCTAACTGTTCCCCTAGCTTCATGTCACCGCCCCCTTTTATTAAATTGTTTCTTAGGATTAGGAGAACAATTTTAATTCACTTCTGGGTCCCGCAATTTAAACGGATTTGACTTCTACTTAGCCAAAGAAATTTAGTTCCAATGGAATTAGAGCAGTGTTCTCAAACTTCCATAATATATCAATACCTATTTTAATGAGCAAAAGAACTTCTCAAAGCCCTTAGTGTCTGAGAAATACCAAGTTGTACAATAATCACAGGCTCCATCCAGAGTACTAGAAAGGGCACAAACTTTGAATCAAGACAGAAATGGCATTGACTCCAAGTTCTACCACTTACTAGTACCTGTAATCTTGTACTTCTATGTTCTATCTTCCTTCCTTCTACACCCAAGCTTCTAGAAAACGGCAGTACTTATCTCTTCAAACTTTAGTTCCTGGCACAAAGAGGTTTAAAAAAGTGTTCAGGGAATGAAAAAAAGCTTTTCAAATTGAGAAGTTAGCCTTTGACTCTATAGGGCAAAAAAATTCAAATTTAAGCACACTGAAAAGAACGTCTAACAACTATATTAAAAGAAGAGCTCATATAAAGACATATAAAACAAACACACATTAAGCATCTATGTTCAGTATTATACAAAATTAAGTGGAGTCCTAGCCTTTTATAATATGCTAGCATTGGCAACCTCTAAAAAGTAAGTTACAAAGTTTCAACTCCTTTCCAAGGTCTAGATAGGCAGAGGAGGAACATTCTACTAGCTGTGAATGAAAATACTGTTCATCTTCTGGATAAAGCACAGATGGATTATGTCGCTCTCCTCCTCAAAAACCTTCAGTAACTCCCTGCTACATAGTGACACCTTAACCACAGGCAATCAAAGTCCTCCACAATCTGACAGGCCCAGGCTACCTTTACACTTTTGTCTCCCCAAATCCCTTCCTTCACCAGCTTGCCATTGCCTAGCACTTTCATCCTTTTATTTATGCTGTTCCCTCATCCATCAAAGTCCCACCCATATTCAAGGACTAACTTCCTGGTGTGTAATTGCATCTCTAAGCTCACTACTTTTCACCTTTCTGTAACCAATCTTAAACGTGATTTTTAAAAAATCATGACTCGTGTTTGTCTTCTCTGCTACACTATGCATTCCAGAAAGCCAAAAATCATCAAATCTTATTCCTGGTCATTCCACAAGTTCACAATGTCTTGCAACTAATAGGTTCTAAACACGTGGTAAATTAAGATAGCAGGATACTGTGTTGCAGGATACCAACAGGGACATGGAATACAGATGTTAAAAAATTAAAGTAAATTTTTAAAGACTCAATATTGGGCCCAACTTATTTTTAAATATACACTGTTTCAGTATTAAGCAAAACAAAATTCAAAAAATTACTAGGGCAGATATTAAAACAGAATACTGTAAATCAGTTTTCTGTGTCAATTACACATTCCCAAAGTAAATGAATTCCACTACAGAAAACAGAACTCTAATCTAATTGTTCAATAATTATATTGCAACATACACTGAGTAAACATTTCTACAAACCATATCCAATTTTACTTTTTTTTTCTTTTTGACTAATAAAAAAAATAAAGCTATTATTTAAATGTAAACTACTAGTGGACTCAGAAACTTCCAGCCTTTTAGCAGTGTTCTTTCAAACTTAATTCAAACATTTATTTATCATCAACTATTAAATACTTCTAAAACATTGTGTTGGGAAGGGCAGAAAGATGACCTACTTCCTGACCTCAAGGAGTTTACGATCTAGAAGAGATACATGATCAATCATTAGACTATCAGACACAAAGAATAAATTATACAATACAGGTACATATGCTATGAGAGCTCTGGGAAAAAGCAGGATAAAGAGATGTGAAGGAGTACAGAGAAAAGATGGCAGGTAGCAGCAGGATTTGAAATTTGAGAATTTGAAAAAGGTAAGATAGCATCCAAGCTTAACATGAGCAAAGAAACATTAAAGTACAACATTTCTTCAAGAGAATGGGCCCAGGATTGGTGATGGTTCTGGAATAGCTGAAGCATAAAATTTGTGAACAGATGAGGCCAGACAGAATACTTATTGTAGAGACCTTTGAGCTAACCTACAGAAATAACACTTCATTTCTGATAAAGAAAAAAACAAAAAAACAAGGAGTCCCTGAAAATGTTCGTGATCGGAAGCGAAAGAAACAATGTTTTATTTCCTTAAATCGTGATGTCTTTCCCAAAATTGCTGCATAACAATCTTTTAAATTAAAAAAAATCAGTTGTTGTTTGTGAACTGGTGACACTTGGGCACTACGTTATTGAAAAATTACAGTAGAGAGAGAATGTAGGCGTCCCATAGCACTCACCCTTAAAGTTATTAAATATAACTGAGCTTGTCATCCTTGGTGAAATCTTCCGAAATAAGTAAACCCGCCCTGCCCGCCCTATTTTCTTCTCTCGTCACTGAACCTATCAGTGAAGCTCACAAAGGACGGTTCTTATAATCCATAAGCTCTTTAGGATATTTTGGATAAAGTGAAGTTTAGAGTTTCCAAAAAACCTGTGTTTTGTTCTAAAGAACGCGGTTCTCCAAAAAATTTCTCCAACTTATTATTTATACAAATAAGAATAGCGCTCATCTAACTATACGCAGCCAGTCTGAACCTCGTTGGCTTTAACAACAAAATTAACCTACCCCTCAAAAGTAAAAAAAAAATTTAAAAAAAGTCAGGGGCAAAAGTAATTATCCCCAACTTCCCAGGTGGGTACAAATGAGGCAAAGGAATCCCCACTCCAAGATGTATTGTTATTTTAAATCTCCTTTATCCGACCCATTCGCTGAAATTGTGCCGCACGTTTCTAACCGGGAGTCGCACTTCCCCGCCTCGGACTCACCCCGGCCAGGCCCAGGAGCAAGTGGAACCCATGATAACGCAGGATGGGCTCAGTGCGCCCCAGGGGCAGGCCCTGGAAGCTTTCAGCCGCATCGCAGAGCACCAAAGGGGAAGAGTCGAGGTCCAAGGCGGGAGGGGACCCGGCTCCTCGCTCGGGAGGTGAGCGCCGGCGCGCTTCTCGCTCGCCATGTGCAGCCGCTTCAACGCGAATACGGTTACATAACGCTCCCCCGGAGCCCGGCGCGTGCCGAACCGGCGGTCGCCCGCGCTCGCCCCCTCGAGCCCGATCCGCTAGCCCGGCGGCCGCCGTTCGCTAGGCAGCCAAACGGCCGGCCTAGGCCCCGAGCGGGGAGGGCCCCGAGCGCGAGGCGCGGCGGGAGAAGCCGGGCCGCCGCTCGGGGCCCAGGCCGCACCGACCTGCCCTCCGCCCTCCGCCGCGCGGGCCCAACCGCCCTCCTTCCCTTCCCCCTACCTGACAAGGGCGGGTGACGGCGCCGCCGCGGGCCGAGTCCTGTGGGGCGCGAAGCGGGGCACGAGCTCCTCCCGCGCGGGTCCGTCACAGCATCTCCCGGGAGACACGGCCGCCGCAGGCTGCGCTCAGCCCGCCTCCGCCCCGCTGAAGCCGCTTCTCTGCTCGCCGGCCTCCGCCCGCGACCTCCCGGGCCGCCTCGGATGCACACCGCCGCCCACCCTCGAGAATGTCTTCGCCGGCTGCAGACCGCTCAGCGGTTAAAACGCAGCCTCTGCCCCCGCCGCGGTCCTGGGTCCTCCCCCTTGAGACGCCGCCTGCTCGCCTCGGACAGCGCCGTCTCCCCTGTGCGCATTACCCTGAGCAGACAGACCGAGTCCCACACGCCCCGGAGGGGAGGGGAGAGGGCGGAGAGGGAGGGGACAAGGAAGGGAGATCGCGGCCGCAAAGACCTCAGTTCTCGCGAGGGTTCCGGGCTCGGGCGCCGGCTCCGCGGGAATTTTCAAACTCTCCGTGAAAGAAGGTGGGGGGAGGGAAAGGGAGCCATGGGAAGCAAGGCTGGGAAGGGCAGATCATTTGCATAAAATAGGGTTTCCCCCAACCATGAGCTGAGAGGGAGAAAGACTACGAATCCCACAGTGCCTTGCGCGTGAACCCACTCCGGCGGCCCAGCCCGCGCGCCCGGTATGGAGTCGGGAGCTGTAGTCCTCTCTTGAGGTCGCGCTGGGCGTGACTAGCCGCCTCCGCGACTGCAGAGCGACTATCTTGAAGTAGGAGGAGCGGTCACATCATCTCCTGGCCCTGCTCACTGGCGGCCGAGTGATACTCTTTCCCCATTGGCAGATACGTTGTCGTCTGGGTTTTTTGTTCTGTGCTCCGACTTTTCAAGCCAAAAGTGGGGCCCCCACACTTCTGGGGAAACCCTTCCCCCCACCGCCACCCCCATCCTATATTTTTTCAATATCCTTGAGTGCTTTCTTGGCCAGAGATGCTCACGCGGCCTAGGCTAATCTTTTTTGTCAAAATTTTACCCCAAATCAATGTTACCTTTTTGATCATCCTTGGAATGACCCGTGGAATTTCTTTTATTTGTTGTTACTGTCTTCCTTTGAAGCTAGTCCCAGCACCAAACACGTTTCAAACAGATAGGGAATGTGCCCCTAATATTAAGTATTAATAGTCAATAAAAGGATTATTATAACATGAGGTACAATGGGGATTCTAACAGGACGGACGCTCTTTTATAAGAAACGTTCTTCTGTTACCCTTTCCCATATGCTTTTAAAAAACTTTTTTAATTTACTTATTTATTGTTTTTTTAGAGACAGGATCTCTATGTTGCCCAGGCTGGCCTCAAACTCCTGGTCTCAAGAGATCCTCCCACCTTAGCCTCCCCAAGTGTTAGGATTACGTAGGTGCTGCTAGTGAGCTGTGTGACATTAGGAAAATCAAGTGACCTTTGTGGGCCTCAGTTGTCAGGTCTGTAGAGCAAGGGGTACTGGATTAGAGGATTGACTGTTTCATTCGACAGACATTATTACTTTTGCTCCAAGAGCCCTTCCAGTTGTAAAATTCAAAAATCTTCTCAATCACACTTATTATCCAAATTAATTGACCTTCTACATGATTTTTTTTAACTCTTTCTTCCCTCATTGATTTCTGTATGATTGTCTATAATCTAGACCAACCCTACCTGTCCTATTTTATTTCCCTACATAGTTTCTAAGAATCATTCTTTACTTTCCTCCAAACGTGTCTTACCTTTCAATGTCTCCTGGCCTCTTCTCCCCCTAAATCTTCACATCCCTCAGGAGCCAACTCAAGCCTCTTTTCTCTCCCAAATCTTCCCTTCAACTTCAGCCCACAGGAATCACTTAAAATTTGTGCTGAAAATATGCTGTCTGTATTATTTCATGTCTATTTCCCTTTTTGCCTCTGACTCTCCATCCACCCACCATCCCCATCTCTCAGCTACACTGGGAGCACAGACTGTATCTTTCTAAAATGCTTCCCTCATACCTGCTAGTTTTCTTTATTTTAGTTGCTTTGCAAACTGAATTTCTAACTTAAAGCTCTTGTTTAACCCTTTTTCCTTTCAGTCATTTAACTAAGCATATGCCAGATTATTTTAATTCATTTCAAGAGATATCAGCAAGAATTAAATGAAAAAACATCTGGGTTTAGTAGTCAAATGAGTTTGGGGAAAAGCTGGTTAAATAAAATTAAATATTTTTTTAATGTAATACTTCACTGCCTTTAAAATGCTTAGCATTTCCCAAAGTTGTTTGACCATGGCATTCATTTATGCTTGTGGAACATCTTGTCTCATTAGTGTTCCAAAGAATAGGCTTTGGTAAACACAAGTTCAAAGCTTTCTCTTACTGGAAGAAGCATAGTGTAGTGAAAAGAATGTGATCATTTGAAACTGACAATCTAGGGTTTTAATGCTTTTCACCACTTTCTAGCAGTATGACTTTATTCAAATTACTTCACTTTCTGAGCCTATTTTCTCAGCGAAGAAGAAAAGATAATGTTACTTCCTTTGCAAAGTTGTTGCAAAAATTAAAGGGAAGTATGTGCCTAGCTCAGAACCTCATTCCCTTTTCACCTATATTGTCACAAGTTATATTGATAAAAGGCCTAGATAATGATAATAACTATTAATAGTACAGCCCCTCATACTTCCATTTGAAATGTTTTACTCTAGGCAATATTTTAATACCATCCCAGCATCTGTTACTGACAGCTATCTGATTTTCAGACAATTTAGAGCCTCATTGAGATGTTCTGAATTAGATCTCCATTTGTTTCACAAAGTAATGAGAAAAGCTTCATTAATTTTCTTTAATAACAACAAGAAAAATGGAGCTAGTCTGTCTCATAGAGACAATTCTCTTTGTCCTAACAGCTACATTTTCATCATTTTTGTAGAGATTATTGGTTATGGCAAGAGTTCCCCCTGCTGATTTCTCCAATTGACAATAAACTAGGTGAACAAAGAGTCATATTTTTCTTGTTCCCCACTACATTTCCAATAATGGCATAGTGGCTAGCACATGAATAATTACTAAAATAATTGTTTAGTGAATGAGTAAATACTTATCAATTACACTATTCAAAGCAAAATATACAATATTAGATTAAAAGGGACTGTGGAGATATTCTAAACCAAACACCTCATTTTATAGGTGGGGAAATGAATTGTCAAATGATTTGCCACAAATATTTTGGGATGGATTTTGTTTGTTTTCTTTAAAAAACAGACATTGTAGGGGAGGCAAAACTTTACCTCTATACTCTTAGGGTCTCTGGCTGGGTTTGAGAATTAAATTGACATAAGTGAGATTAATAGGAGAAAAGTATACAGATTTTTACAGGTTCGTGGGAGCCCCCATAGGAACATGAAGACCCAAAGAAGTGGCAAAACCTAAATGCTTATATAGTAGGTTGAACAAACAGCGGTGATTCTGGAAAAGTCACTAAAGTGTATGGGAAGGCTAAAGGAAGATAAGAGTTATTTTAACAAGGTCTGTACAGATTTTTCTCAGCCTTGACTCTCCATCCCTGGTGACAAGAATGTCACCTCTCCTGGTACAGGGAGGACAGATTGACCCTTTTGTATCTGCTGTTTCTCAAGTGCCTTTAGCTCAAAATAATCTTCATGCCAAAGTGGCATATTTTGGGGTGGCATATTCTGCTACCATTCAACATTAAATCAAATCTACAGTTTTTAAAGAAGAAAAGTAATAATAAACATTTTTATTTAAAACTTTAAATCTATTTCTGTCATTAAAGTATAGTCTTTATGCACTTAAAATATTGTTTGTCATGCTTTTTGTTAACCCCCAAAAGACACAAGTTTTCTTTCTTTCTCCAGGTACTGGTAATATTTGTCATACACACAGTACCACAATTAATCTCTTCTTAAAATTTTTTCCTCTCTCTACCTCTCCCTTTCTTTCATATCTTCTTCTCTCAAAGAGAGACAAAAAGAATGTTATATGCTTTTTTGTTGTTGTTATATGCCTTAAAAAAAAAAAAAAGTCTCACTCTGTTGCCCAGGCTGGAGTGTGTGATCATAGCTCACTGTAGTCTTGAACTTTAGGACTCAAGAGATCCTCCCACCTCAGCCTCCCAAGTACCTAGGACTACAGGCGTTCACCGCCATACTGGGCTAATTTTTTTATTTTTATTTTTTTGTAGAGACGGGAGTCTTACTATGTTGCCCAGGCTGGTCTCTAACTCCTAGCCTCAAGCAATCCTCCCACCCTGGCCTCCCAAAGTACTGGGATTATAGGCATGAGCCACCACACTCAGCCTCCCAAAGTTACTTTTAGAAATCTGTGTATTTTAGCTAAAACCATCCAGTTCTGATTTCTCTTTTCCTTAACCCCAAAGAACACCACTAATGACAGACACTGAAATACAGACATGTGTTGCTTAACAATGTGGATATATTATTATAAGAAATGAGTCATCAGACAATTTCATTGAGTGCACTCACACAAACCTAGATGGAATAGCCTACTATACACCTAGGCTACATCGTATAGCCTGTTGCTCCTGGGCTACAAACCTGTACATGGTGTTACTGTACTGAATAGTGTAGGCAATTGTAACACAATGGTAACTATTCATGCATCTAGACATATATAAACATAGAAAAAGTACAGTAAAACCAGGATATAAAAGAAAAAATTGTACACCTATTTAGGGCACTTACCACGAATAGGACTGGAAGTGACTCTGGGTGAGTCAGTGAGTGAGCAGTGGGTGACTATGAAGTTCTGGCTCATTACTGTACCCTACTGTAGACTTTATAAACACTGTATGCTTAGGCTACACTAAATATCTAAAGAAATAAAGTAATTGTGCTATGGCATTACAACAGCTACATCACTGACCACCATTGTATTTGTGGTTTGTTGGTGACCGAAACATAGTTACAGGGCAGATAACTGTACTGTGCTTGCCATCTGCAGGCTGTGTCCTTACATATCGTTGCATTTTATCTTCAACCTTTACCTCAAGACTCATGCTTGCCTTAGAGCATTGTTATGTTAGAGTCCAGAGGACATGCTTCTTTTTGTCAATGGTATTGCAAATATTGCCCATGAGTTGCAAATCTTTCACTTGCCTGAAGCCCCCTGCCTCCAAGGAAACCCAGGTAAGAAAAGTTGCTCTGCAGTAGAAAGTGATGGAAATGAGAACGGTCAAGTTTGATGGCCCCTTGTGGGAATAGGTCACGTATTTCAGCAAATGCTTTGTGCCAAGTTTATTAGGTGGATTCTCAGCCTTATTTTGTTTAGAGAACATATAATCTCATTGAGCTTGCACATCCTATGTTGACTTTGGCGTTTTAGGTTTTCAAAGCATTTAAAATTGTTAATCAAAACAATATCTCTGTATGGTTTAAACTGTAAGCTGTGTGTGCAGAGTTTGTTTTGTTTTGGTTTGGGTTTGCCTCTGATCTATATTCCTTTTTGGGTCCTCTGTGTGGTTCTTTAATAAACTTCAGCTAGATTTGTTGGATTTGATTAAAGTGTGGGTGATGTAGTCTCAATTTTACACCGTGTGATCTTTGTGAAAATTAAAACAAGATGTTAACTGGGATGCCCTAAATGGAGAGCCAGCAATGGAATATACAGAATACAATTCAGTATATTTTAAAGCACTCATCTCCTGAAAATAAGTTTAAATGTAGACGATCTTTAGGGTTTAGAAGTATTAATAAATTATTTATTAGCAGACCACATAATTGTAGTGAAGAAAACAATAAAGAACTTTAATGAAACCACAATTATATATTTAAAATTCTAAATCATGATTGTCAGGTAGTATTTTTTACTATAATTTTATTTTGTTTCATTTTCCTATCGTTCACTCATTTGTTCATTTATCAAATGTTTATTGAATGCTTTCAATGGGCTTGGCATTATTCAAGTCACTGGGATACAAAGCTTAATAAGACTCGTATCTGTGTCCCTCATCAGTGCTATCAAGACAACATAATTAAGTGAAAAAATTACTTTTTGTTTGAAATATTTTTTAAAAGGTGACTTTAAAATCAAGGGAGGCCAAGGTGGGAGGTTCTTTTGAGCACAGAAGTTCAGCTAGCCTGAGCAAAAGTGACACCCCGTCTCTACCAAAAAAAAAAAAAAAAAGAAAGAAAGAAAAAACCCAGCTAGGTATTGCAGCTCACACCTGCAGTCCCAGCTACCCAGGAGGCTGAGGCTGGAGGATTGCTTGGAGTTCAGGAGTTGGAGATTGCAGCAAGCTACAATGACGCCACTGCACTCTATCCAAGGCGGCAGAGTGAGACTGTCTCAACAAAAACAAACAAGGAAATTGAGTACCCCTCATCACAACCCTCACAACTCCCCACCCCTTCGTTAAGAAAAAAAAAAAGAATAAAATCATTTATTTCTTCAGTGTCTTACTGGTAATTATAATGAACACTTGGTAAGTCATAGGAATGTTCTAGTCTCACATTCTAATTTTGGTTAGGCCATTTATTTACTAGAATTAGTTGGGTCACAAACTCATTTCCCATCAGTTGGACAAAAGTTGCTTTTAAAGAAGGCCTGCCACCTTGATGTTCAGAATGTTTTCAAATGACAGGTCTGTAATCATCTCTCAGATTTCTGTTGTTCATATGATTCTGAATTCTCTTAATTTAAAGGGTCTAATTTAAAGTTAGGGAACTACCCTTCAATACCTTTGTCACAGATTATGACCCTGAAAGTTTAAAACACTTGGCACATTTCAATATTAACTATATAATAAGGTGCTTTGGTTAAAAGAGTAAATAACAAAACATACCCTTGCTACGCACATTCCCACAGCACTTACATTTTTGTATCCACCTATGTTTTGTAACATAAGGAGGTTTGTACATAACTCTGGATGCTTGACACACCAATCAATTGTGCCATCATTTAACTCTATCTCAGACAAGTGTAAGTTGCCTCTTCAGTGGAGCAGCTTTTGGAAAACAGATGCTTGGTAAATCAATAGGCAATAAGCCTGGAGATTTCAGCCCAGCAGAGTAGACAGTAGAAAACCCTAATCTCCAAAAAAGGGGAATGGAGATGGACACAACAGAACCATAGTGTAAGAATTATTCCCTTTGAGTTACAGCATTCAAAGATTAGAAAAGAAGATCAAGAGTCTTTTAATTTGATGATCATGAAGGCTTCAAAGAGTCCCTCTAACTCTGTAAGATTTAGATGGAGTCTCAGATGGAGTCAGGCTGCAGGAACGTTAAAGCAGCAGTCCCCAGCCTTTTTGGCACCAGGGACTGGTTTCACGGAAGACAATTTTTCCATAGATGGGGGTGGGGAGGGGGGGTTCAGAATGATTCAAGCACTTTATATTTATTATGCACTTTATTTTTATTATTACATTATAATATGTAATCAAATAACTATACAATTCACCATAACTCAAGAATCTAATGTCGCTGCTGATCTGAAAGGAGGTGGAGCTCATGAGGGGATGCCAGCAATGCGGAGTGGCCGTAAGTACAGATGAAGCTTTGCTTGCTTCCTACTGCTCCCCTCCTGCTGAGCAGCTGGGTTCCTAACAGGCCACCGACTGGTACCATCCCAAGGCCCAGGGGTTGGGGACCGCAACATTAAAGGACAAAATGATGCGTGAAAAACAATTTTGGCAGATTTGGGTACAGTTCCAGCTGATGTGGAAACCATTTGTTACACAGAATCAATCTCGAGAAGCCATTCACTGGCAGTTGCAAAGCAGCGTCCCTAAAAACTAAGTGCCTTTGTTAACGTTATTGAATTAGAATCATTTCCCTCCTTTGGTATTTTTTGACGCACACTTCAAACCTGCACACTGTCGAGCTCCTGGAGAGGAGGAGATCTGAAACGCTATCTCCCAATTTCATGTTGACCTTCACCTCCCTCCAGACCATCAGTGGCAGATAGGCCAGGAACAGCTGGAGTGAACGATGTCCTATGCTAGACCAGACTCGTAACACAAATGCCACAGAGTCGACCCCTTTAGCACACGATTTAAAAGCAGTATTCTCCTGAGACTTACCTTGAATACATGAAACACTTTGGGAAACAGAGTACTGAAACATGAAAAGCACTGAATTTGGACAAAAAAGATTTTGAACTGCTATCAAATATTTGCTATTGCCAACTCTTTGTTGGACGTCAGATGACTTATTTAAGCTATATAAATAAGAACAACATGTGATAGCATGGAATATATTTCTCCCTTGTTTTGGATGAAATTTTCTACATAAATTCGCTGTATTATGATTTTCCTTTTATGCTGCTGGTCATTGATTTTGACTGTTCGCCCACCTAATGTAGATTATGAGAGCAAAACGAGCCTTTAAAATTACCTAATCCAACTTGTTTCAATGCGAAGATTTTTGCTCAGTCATATGCAGTTTCTGGCAACCCTAGACAGCCAGCCACTAGTGTTCCTAAGTCCCGTCTCTCATACGCTTCTCTAGAAGAAAACAAATTACCCTTATGACACAATTGCAAACAAAATAAATAAAATCTATTCTTCTGCCCACTTGAAAACATCAACATGGATAATTAGACAGGAAACAAAACACAGTTTAGACGTGAAAGAGAAACAAAACATTTCCAGCTTAATGAACAAGAAAAAAATATCTTACACTATAATTGCTGCTATTATCTGATGTATTGGCACCGAGTTAATAGAAGGGGCACTCCAGACAAAGAAAGTTAATGAACGATGTACTGTTTGCACATAGTCGAAAAGCCTGATGCCGTGAAATGGGAAAGGGGAAAAGGATTTGTTACAGCATTTATCACACTGTATTCTAATTACCTTTTATAAATTATCTCCCTGACTACACTATGAGCTTTGTTAGGACAAAAAACAATGCCTTTGCCATCTTCTTTTCCCCAACACTCAGCAAAATAGCTAGCATATAGTAGGTATTCATTTTTTCTTCCTCCCCCCCCTTTGTTTTTCTTTTTTATTTGGTTTCTTTTTTTTTTTTTCCTACATTTTTTTTAAAATGAATGAATACATTTCCTCTTCTACTCATGGAGTTAGGACAACAAAACGGAAGGAAAAAAGATACAGAGATATCAATAAAAATGAACAAGGGAATTTCCCTTAAACGTCCATTAGAAATAGATTCCGTGAGACGTGTGTTTTAATTTGGAACTCACACTGTTTCAGCGAGGTTGGACCTGGTGGAGATTCACCTCTCAAAGCACAAAATCCAGGCACTGTGTTCAAGCAGCGGCAGAACCTCTGCTGGACTCTGTTCAAAGCAGCTCAAGGTTCTCACCGAGTAGCTCTTTGGGATATGGTTTGTGCCGGGGTGTAAACAGTTTCTGATCGGAGACTTGTTTCAGTCAGAGAAGTCTTCCTGTCTGTCGCCATTTCAAATTCTTGGTGCCCTGAGAAGTTTATGATGGCAAAAAGATGCCAGTAATCTAAAGCTGTAAAATAGTTTCATAAATATGGCAGGTTTTAGCGTTAAAAAAAAATTCAGCTCATTATCTTTCCTCTAAAAGAGCGAGCAATGAAAATGCTAAACCCTCCATACCTGTGAGGCCATCACACTCCTGTCACTGCATTTTAGCCTTTTGTTCTTCCTAATCCCCACTCCCCAGCCCAGATTTTGTTCACACTGACCACCCTGATTGCTTCCTGATTTTTCCTGGGCCCACCTATCACTATAGGACAGAGTACCTCCCATCTGCACCATGAAAATTTCTATCTCTCTCCCCACAGCGTGGTTTTACTTTCATTCTCTTCCAAAGCCTTTGCTTGTTCTTGCTTTTTGCCACTTTTCTGGACCATACAGTCCCTATTATTTTCTCAATTTTTTTTTTTAGAGATAGGGCTTGCTCTGTTGCCCAGGCTAGAGCTCAGTGGTGTCATCATAGCTCACTGCAACCTCAAACTCCTGTGCTCAAGCGATCCTCCTGCCTCAGCCCCCCGCGTAGCTGGGGCTACAGCCATGTACTACCACGCCCAGCTAATTTTTAAATTTTTTTGTAGAGACAGGGTCTCACTATGTTGCCCAGACTGGTCTTGAACTCCTGGCCTCAAGCCATCCTCCCGCCTCAGCCTCCCAAAGTGCTAGGATTATAGACATGAGCCACCACACCCAGCCTTTCTCAGTTGTTTTTTTTTTTTTTAAACTGTTACATATGCAGCTTCTACACCAAAGATACCAAATTTAAGGACAGGAAAAGGCTGGAAAGCTTTTAATTTACGCATTTTTGATATCACATTCACTAGTTTTGAAAGTGAACGGGCAACACAAAGCTATTAATACTATTTTCTCAATTCTTATGCCATCTGATTCCTTACTCATTTTTAGCCTTCTGAAAAAATTCTTACCCTCTTGGACTTTTACTTATTTCCTGGATTTATTTTTATTTTTTGTTTTGTAAACATATAATTTATTTGACGAGTTTCAAAAACTAAGTTTTCTCCTTGTCTGAGTACCTGGAATTTTATATGGCCAATCAACAGTTATGCTTGTTGGTGAAGGTTGCAAGGAGAGGTGATGAGAAAGATGGCGTCTGGCAGCCCAGACAGGCCCTCTCAGGGCAGCAGAGCCATACACCTGGGTCCAGTCTTAGTGTCGGAGGAAACCTGGCCGTGCCAGGAGTCCTAGAGCTCATCTGTCGCAAGGAGACTGACTTGTGGAAACCACATTCGTAAGAAGTTCATATATAACCCGCAATTCTAATATATTGATTAATCTTAATAATAGTGGCTGTCTCTTTGCCTTGACAAGGATCTCTGCATGCCCGATCCACTTTCCTGGCAGTGAGGTACATGGGAAACTGAGTGATCAAAATCCTGCTTGGTGAACATGAAACCAAAGTATAAAAGGCAGGATAGGTTTTTTGTGGTTGTTGCTTTTTTTTTTGTTGTTTTGCCACGTTGCCCAGGCTGCAGTGCAGTGGTGTGATCACAGCTCGCTGCAGCCTCGAACTCCTGGGCTCAAGCGATCCTCCCACCCCAGCCTCAAGAATGGCTGGGACCACAGGCATGCGCCACTGTGCCTGGCTTGAGGGGATAGTTTTGAGAGATATTTCATCCAGGTCTGGAAAGCCTGATGACTCACAATTGCCTCTCGACGGAGAACAATCTGTGCTGGGTAAACACAGCCAACGCTGGTGTCTGACTTCCTTTCCCACCCTAGGCTTGGCGCTGCCATTCTGAGCACAAGGTCAGTCCACACAGGGCCCGGTACAGCAGATTGGATTTTTGCTGATGAAATTACAGTCGGGCTTGTCTCCCTGTGATTGTTGCCAGGTCACTGTGGGTAGCATATTGGGTGTTTCCACACTTCTCCGCCACACATTGATTCATGCAGTCCCCTGAGTCACTCTCACGGATGGTCAAGTCTATCCATGATATGTGCAGACTTCGTTTGTTTTATTTTTTAGAGGGCAATATTTTAATGTCTCACTTTCACCTCAATGAATCGCCATGCACCAATATCACACGCTCCTAGAATTGTAATAGAACACTTACAATAGTCATTGCTTTTCTAATGTAACGTATACACTGTGAAATTATTGCAAAGAACTGTGGAGGGAGAAGATTTTGTAGAGTTGTTTGCTGAGGCCATCGCCTCATTCCTTGAATCCTGGGAAGATTGTGTGACACTGGGAAAGAGCAGTCCGACCTGGGTTGGAATTCCACCTCAATCCAGCCATGTTGGGTTTAGTGACACTGACGTCTCCTAAAGAGCTCTGTCTCTTGAACCCTGGGCTTTCCTTCCTGACTGAGCTGAACGTTCTCATTCTTACAAGTTCCCTAAAGTAACTGATCCCTTCCTCCTCCTCAAAAGTCCCTTACTTTCCTGTGCCTTCTTGCTATTGAGTTTGTGGTCACTGTGAATTTTTGATATATTACTTTTTTCACATTGCAAACAAATGGAAAAGACTAATTACTACTGTGTTATATAGTATAACCATCAATTGCCTACTAGCAACTGTGTGTGTCTTTAAATATGTATCTAGAAAAGTGACATTTTATAGCAGTGAAAGGTATGGGGAATTAATTCAGCTTCAGAATTTACTGCTTAAGTAATATTTCTTACTTTATCTTATGCCACGGAAGAGATGATATTTTATTATTTTTAAAGTGGTTGTTTTCCCCATTTTACAAAATAAAATCTTACTGTACTAAAGTCATACACTTTAGCTAGGTTTCAGCTACCGAAAGCCAAATGGGTGAATTGATGTAACTCATGAAATGTTCTTTGGATTAAAAGGAGAATCTGGCTCCCCACTCTTATCTGATCACCTCCTGCTTTTGCCTAATTTTGTTATCTGGGCTGCTTTAGGAGAAAGCAAAGTTAGTGTGTGCTTATTACCATGGACAATGCTTGAATATATAATTAGGATGGGCTCTTGACTGGTTTAAAAATAATTGCTGAAAAGATTCAGATTTGCCATCCTTTGTGATTATGCAGAATCCTTTAAAAGTAATGTACCCAATACAGAAACATGAAAATTACAGGGATCTGTAAAGCTTATCAACATTTTATTGCTCTTCCTAGTCAAGTAGCTTTGGGCAATTCACTCACCCACTCTATGTCTCAGTTTCCTCATTTGCAAAATGCAAAAAGACAATAGTTTTATCCTGCTAGGATTATTGTGAGAATGAAATGAGTTAACATGTGTATTGCACTTAAAACAGTACTTGGCACCTAGCAAATACTCAAGAAGACATAGCTATTCTATGATTACTCCAAATTGAAAAAGATTAAACAGGTATACCTATTTCTCCAAATCCACGTCCCCTTGTTTACTACCAAACAATATATAGTTAGTAATAAACCAAGGATTTGACCTAATTACCCTCCTCCTACAGAATGGGCGCAGTTCATATTGTAGGAATATTGTGCTTTTTATGCAATTGAAATATTGTCATACAGTTGCCCTCAAATGGAGGCACTAAGACATCCTCAGTATGTGTGCTCATTTAGTCACCCTATCGGTCACCCCAAGCCCTTGGTCTTGGACTCTTGGTCTCTGTCGTGGATTGAATTGCAACTTATGAAGTAGCTTATGTACTCGGGAAAAATGGGAAGCCATTCGGTGATGTAGAAATTGTGAAAAAAGGCATTGTCAAAGGTGTAGGAAGCTTAGACCCTGATAATGTTTCAAACTACAAACAACTGCCTCTTTCAAGGAGAACCATAACTGATCAGCAGCACGAATTAGCCTTCAACTTAACAGAACAACATCATGTAATACTTCAAAAGGAAAATATATATAATGCATTGCTTTGGATGAATCAAATGATACTACTGACTTGGCACAGGTTTTATATTTCATTATGGTCATAACAAAAGATTTTCTTTGCTACGAAGAGTTACTCACTTTGGGCACTCTTGTGAACAAACACAGGGAACAGATATCTTCAAAAACTTTCAAGATAAATGTTGTGAAGTTGGACTGAATTTGGTAAATTTAGTGAGTGTACATACAGATGGTGCACCTTCCATGACAGGAAAACATGAAGGGTTTATTGCACAGATTAAAAAAGTATTATATTAACAGATCCATATTCTCTTATTTCTTTTCACTGTATCTTGCATGAACAAAATCTCTGTGCGGATAGACTTGACCATCTAGAGGATCAGCTGAAACTGTGGACCACCATGCTGCAACCAAATGTTCAAATGCTTTCCAACAAAAAGCAGACAGAACAAAGTCATTAAAAGGTGAGTTAACTTTAAAATTAACAAATAGTTTTCATTTTTTGAAATTATTAAGTATATAATAGATTTTTATGAAATAATGTACATTTTTAAGTATATCTAATTGAAGTTTCTTGAATTAGGCCTTATTTGATTACAGCTAAATTAATGCAGCCTTCCAACGTGAAAAGGTTCCCCACCCCTGGATGTGACCATGCTTGAGCCACACTTTAGAAGGGCATGTCCCCGCCACCATTCTCCAAGGGCTCCCAATGGCCAGGTTGTGTTATAGTCCTAGAATCTCGGTTCAGTACTAAGCTCACTGTACTGTATTAAATATTTCTGTATCATACTCTCAACCTCAGGCCACCTTTGGAGAGAGGCTTAAAGAGACACTGGCAGATTCTAATATGTTTAGATAGTTAATGTGACATTTCTAGTTATTGTTTTAGTCATTGAGGAATTCTGGATGGTCCTCAAAAATTATAAATTTGCTGATTGTTTATTTTGAGAAAACCTGCAGAATATCCTCAGCAATAAAAACAAAGAAACCCAAAACTCAGGGTAAGCGTAAAACATGGGCCTCTGCTAAGGCTCTAAGACTCCTTACAGGACAGCCATTCAGTATCACCATAAACCCTGAAGTCCTCCGTTTTGCCATTCTTAAAACAACTGTTCCCGAGTACAGGGACACTGGCACATGAATGAACAAATGACTTCAGTTTGTCCTCAGCTGGACAAACCCCCCTTGCCATTCAGGCCAACCCTCAAGTAAGAGAAGGAGCTTGTCCTGAATTTCCCTTAACACTAAGAGCTGTTAAACCAGAAGAATAAAACCCCAAGTTTTGGTGCGTGCTCCCCAACCCCATTGCCCAGCCACTTAAAGCCCAGGGCAGGAACAGGCAACGCCTGCCAGCTGTTCCCGGGGAAAGGGTCCAAGCTGATCTTAGTTTCGGCTTTGCTTACGTTCAGCCTGTATCGCGGGAGAAGATTGTCTACCCTTCCAGCAGCACACGATTGCTCTGCAAACCGACAGTCACCACGACACAGAGCCTGTACTGTTACTTCAGCGCTCACAAGACAGTCAAGAAAATCCATGTGACTGGAAGATGAGGAATAAAGATCAGAGTGACACAAAGTTCCAACCATCTTATCTGACGCGCAGGATTTTGAAACTGGGCTTCAACATGTGGAAACCATGTGTCTAGAGCTAAAGGCAGAGAGGTGTTATGGAAAGGTCAAGAAGTTTCGTGAAGAGGCTGGTCCCAGTGCAGTGGTGTTTACAACTAGTTGATCACAGCCAGTTACAGATTCCTTTGTTCCTTCTTCACTCCCACTGCTTCCCTTGACTGGCCTTGAAACAAAAGTTCCATGAAGAAGGTACTCATATTTGCTCTCTTTTCCTGTCAGACTTCACACATTTGTGCCATGTCATTATTTAAGGAAATTTTGTCATACTATAATACTTCCTCTTTTCTGTTCAAAGAAACCACAAACATATCAGCAAAAAGGGAACTATTGCTTTATCCGAAACACTAATACATTTAGAGAGTGAACACCACCACTACCCTAAGTTTTCCCGGTAAGCTAGATGCATTTTGCTGTACTCACGCAGGGTGTTACGATTGGAAAGTGCATATATTATATACAGTGTTTTGTTTTGTTTGCAGCGGCCTACTGACTTCTCCAGTGCTATTTGTCATACATGTAAAAGTAAACACAAGTTGGTGGTGTGCAATAGCATGGGATACTATAACACCCATGAATCATTTACCCATCCGTTTCCATGCAGAGTGATAAGACTATACAAGATTTACTTGGCCATGTAGGACAAGTTCTTCTCTTCATTTCTGTCCACTAATAATTCAGGTCAGTTCTCGATAGTTCAAGAAAGCTACTAATCCTCTAAAGAATGGTATGGATAGCTGTAAAAGTAAAGCATCTATGAAGATCTTTTGAGCTCAGAATGTTTTTATTTCATTTATCATTTAAAAAAATATTCATTATAAAAAATATTCATTATGAAGGTGGACCTCCTGATTTGATTCCCTCATTACAACTCATAGTGGGGTCAGTTGATGGCCAAGAAAATTAGCTATTTCAAAACTGTGGGATGTAACTCTTAAATAGCATAGGCTTAACTCAAAGTTCCCATCTTTAGCATCATCATTAAAAACATCATATACATGTCATTCCTCTGATTAGGCATAACACTTCATTGCAAGTTAAATAAGCATTTAAAGCCACTTCCAACTGCACCAGCCTATGATGGTCTGCGTATTCCTTCATGTGACCATCTTGCTTTGCTGCCTATGATTTTATGTGCCTATAGATACTTACTAAAGGCTTTTTAAATGACTGAGTGCAAATATTCTACCTCCTACAGTGTATGTCCTTAAATCCTAACCCCCTTTATTGCTACTCCCTACCACCTCCATCCCATAAAATGCAGGGCCATTGCTACACGGCTGCTGTGTCCCAGGGAGCTGCTTTGACAGCTCTCCTCATCCTCACAGGAAGATTCTGCTTCTCCTTCCCAGACACGCAGGGCATCTTTCCAGGTTGCTTCCCATCCACTCTACTAAACCCTCCTACTCCCTCTTGCTACCTCTGCTTATTGTCCCTTTGCTTCAGACCCAGTTGTCACCCATCTGCCTGGTCTCTCTGATAGGTGACAGATGCTTCAGAGTTGGGAGCTGTCCTTGGGCTCTATATCCTGCAGCCGGTCCCATTGTTCCACCCAGCCCTAGCCTGGAAGGGGACTTCAGACAGCTTGGATTTAGCAGTAACAGTGTTCTGACAACTGTGACCATTGACTTCAAGGTAGACCAGGATGGCTGGCAAAGTGTCCTGTTCACCACTCCCCTCACCACCCAATGAAGGGAAAAGATCTTAAGGCAGAAGCCTAGAGTAGCACCCCAAGGGCACACAAGCTTCGTTTAATGCTAGCATTGTGCTCAATGCTAACATTGGAATAAATATTTTCAGTCATGGTGGATGATGGTAGTGATGATCCTGTTGCCTGTACCTTTGTAACCTTAGACAAATACGAACTTCTCTTTGAGGAAACCCACACATAATTTCCTCCTCTGGTTGCTTTATAGGGCGGTCAAGGTGGGGCAAGAAGCCACGAAGTCCTGTCTAACAAATTAAAGCAATGTTTATATTATAGGTTGGTCTTTCATAATGGAAGGGAGGCTGCTGATTAGTCAGACTTCCTGCCACCAGCTGGGCTTGCACATGTGGTGAATCAGATGAAAGGCTTGGGCTTTGAGGCCCATCATCACCGGGCCCTCGTGGCCCAGTAACAGGAAGGTGGATGGTGAGGCTGCGTGATTGCTTTTCGTCTGGGTTCAGCGAATGGCACCACCATCCCTCAAGTCACCCAAGCTAGAAATCTGGTTGTCATCCTAGACTCCTGCTCTGCCTCACACCTCACAACCTATTTGTATAACAAGTCATGAAGACTTCACTTTCCAAACACCTCTCAAATCCATCCCCGTTCCTCTCAATTGCTCTGCAGGTCCTCACTGTTGATCGTTAAGAGTTACTGAAATTACAACCGAATGCTTTCCTTGTGTTTTGCCTCTTCACCTCTAAGCTGTCTACTGCCAAAGTGATCTTTCTATGATTTCTTTAGAGACAGGGTCTTGCTCTGTCACCCAGGCTGGAGTGCAGTAGTGCAACTGATACCCGTGCAGACAGTTGCCAGCGACGGCTGAGAGGGTTCTTGCCCACCACGCAGGACGGAATTCAAGTGCAGGGGCACGAGTGAGAGAAAAGAGTTCAGATACGAGATATGAACAAAAGCCGAGAGGTTTATTGAAAGCAAAGTACACTCTTACAGAAAAGAGAAGAGAGGACTGATCAGAGAGGAACAGTACCACCCAAGGTTTAGGGTCTGTCCTTTTATGCTAATCCCCAATAATATGCTAAACTGGGGGTAGAATATTCATGAATTTTTCTGGGGAAGGGGCAGTGATTTCCTGGAACTGGGAGCCCTCCCTTTTCTTGAGCTTGTAGGGTAACTCCGGGAGTTGTCATGGCACTGATGGGTGTGATTTTTATTATGTTAATGAGGGTAGTTCATTTAGGGACACTGTTGCCTCAACTGTCCCATGCCCCAATTAAAAGAATTCTCCCTTTTACCTTAAATAAAGATGGTATGCCTAAAGTGAAATAACTAAAGGGTCCCTATTGGTTACATTTATCTTAGCTGAGCATATTCACATTCTTGTGACTTTCTTATCCTGTTGGCCTTCTCCTGACCCTTGTGACTTTCTTATCCTGTTGGCCTTCTCCTGACCCCTGCCCTAACTGCCTGCAGGGTAGCTGACTCCTATCTCACAGATCATAGCTCAAGCCGTCATTTATTTCAAAATAAAATAACTGGAATTATTTCTCTCTCCCTTCTAGACCCTGATCAACATAAAGGCCGTGATGATCTAATTCATGAAGATCATAAATTTACTAACTTCATCCCATACAACCCTCCTCAAACGCTGTTCCTCAGCCGCACCACCCTAATTTTTGTTACTAGAAAGCCCCTTCCTGTCTCTTGGGCATTAAGCATTTTCACCCCCCGCCTGGAATGCTCTCCTCCCAGAACTTAATGAGGCTGGGCCCTTCTCCTCTACAACCTCATTGTCCTCATTAGGTAGCACTCAAATGCCACCTGCTCAGAGCCAGCTTCCCTGACGACTCTAAAGTGCTCCTGTTCACCTGCCCCCTCTCACTGCCTGTTTCTTCACAGCACTTTACAAACTAGGCAATTATCTTGGTTTTTTTTGATCATTTGTTTTCTTGTTTATTGTCTGTCTTCCCACTAGAATGTAACTTCCATGCGTCCAGGCTCCTTCGTTGCACTTAGCGTGTTCACTAGCACATCGTTGGTGTTCAATTAATTCTTGTTGAATAAATGAATGAATGGCTTAGTTGGGAAGGGAGAGATCTGCACGAGGAAAAGGGTTCACCTATTCGTGCAATGCATTGGACCAGTGGCTGCATGGCATGCTGCAACAGAGATGCCACCAGAGGTCAGACACCTGACCCTCCAGCCCTGTCCTCTGTGACTGACAAAGGCTCCAACAGCTTGTTGCTGGGCGAGCTTCAATGTCCTGAGTCCTCAGCTCTTCCCTCTCCTTTCCCTGTTTGTGCTCTCTGCCTGCTAATACTTTTACAGTTGCCCCAATTCCACCCACAGACATGAATTTTCAGAAAAGGATTCGAACAAACACCAAGATGTAAGTGACTGGAACAGTCTATAGTATTAACTGTCCTGAAGACATTTGCTTTTTACCTGGCAAAAATACCTAAGCCAAGGAAGCTTTAGAGCAGGCGTTCTATGTTTTTGGTAATTTTTGAGTATTTTGTGGTAACTGCATTTATTTTTTTAAATGACCATAAAAATTTTAAAGGCCAATTTTGGTGGGAAAGCAGTTAAGGATGGGTATTTTCACACATGCTGGAAATAGCTAATCTCTGTCCTCAAACAAATGTTTATTGGCTGTAAGGCTGGGTGCGGTGGCTCATGCCTGTAATCCTAGCACTCTGGGGGGCGAAGGTGAGAGGATTGCTTGTGCTCAAGAGTTTGAGACCAGTCTGAGTCAGAGCAAGACCTCATCTCTACAAAAAATAGAAAACTTATCTGGGCATGGTGGTGTGTACCTGTAGTCCCAGCTACTCAGGAGGCTCAGGCAAGAGCATCACTTGAGCCCAGGAGTTGGAGGTTGCAGTGAGCTATGATGACACTACTGCACTCTAGCCTGGGTGACATAGCAAGACCCTATATCAAAAATAAATAAATAAATAAAACAAGTTCCATTGACACAAATGCAGGTCTTTGGAACTACTGATAAGAATACAGCTTATTAAGATTCTTTCATCAAGAGAAGCTGAAGTTTGATTTTTTTTTTTTTGACAGCATTTTCAAGAAAATCACTTGTAAAGTTATCCAACATTCAAATCAAGTTCTTACACGTTGCTTCAGGTAACAGAAATAACTAGAAATTGAGGAGAGAAAGAAATAGCTGTAGACCAATAAGGAGCTCTGCGCATGAATTAGAACAGGCGGGTGTTTGAGGCAATCGCCTTTGCAGCTACCATGAGGCAGGGGCACGGACCCTCAAGCAGGAAACCCCCAGCCCTGTTTTATTTTGAATCCTCTGATGAGTTGGGATGGTTCCAGATGAGGTCCCCTGGCATTTAAGAACACTGAAGGTCCCAGAGGGAAACTCACCTCAGCGAAAGAGGAGTTGGGCCGATTGACCCGATTGCAAAGGTGGGCAGAGAGAGAGGGGACTGGGAAACATGCTAGGTCCACTCTCTTCTCTGTGCTGGTCTAGGTGCCGGGGAGAAGGCAGGCCGAAGAGCTGCTGGTGTGGGGCGCAGGTGCACACACTTTGGTATGCGTCAATCAATGAAGTCCCCTCCAGAGACTAGAGGTAAAGAACCGGGAAAGGAGAACACAAGCCTGCAGGAACAGCCACTACAAAGTCCCCCGCCAAGGCATTAAGAAGCTTCCTGCCGTTGAGGAGTGAAAGGAGACCAGTTGGTAGAACACGGATGGAGAAGGAGAGGCCACAGATTGGAAAAATGGGAAGGGGCCACCGCACGCAAGCCTCTGAGGTATGGTTAGGAGTTTGCTCTTTGTTCCAAGGGCAATGAGAGCCCAGAAAGGTTTTAAGCGAGGGGGTGACTTGGTCAGAGCACTCTGGCTTCTCCCAAGAGAATGGGCTGGAGAGAAGGTGGGTACTCCGAGGCCCATTAGCCGACCATGGCAGTGGAATAGCTGAGGGAGGGGTTCTTGGAGAATTTGAAGGGGGATGGCCCAAAAAGGAACACATCTGATTTTTTGCTAATAAAATTGAGTTGGGGCTCAGGAAATTCGTCAGGAAATATAACCAAGTAGGCGAAGCTGGTCATACTGGTTATTCTGGCAGACAGGGGCTTTCTAGTCTTGGTGGAAACAGGGTAGCTGAGTAAGCCCTAGACTGACAGGGCTATTTCTCTATAAAGGACTTTTTTAGGGTGAAGAAAATTATTTCCTCCAAATGACAAATGACATTTGAGTATTTTAGAGTCAAGATTCACGATTTTTATGTAAGTCAGATGGAAGTGAGAAGAGGATAAACTAGGATGGCAGAGGCGGAACTTGTTCCAAATACAAGAGGGACACTAGTGCCAACCTTTTGTCCCCAGGAGCCCACCCCCACCTGCCCACCCCCTGCTCCTCTTCCCACAGCTCTGCCGTCTCCTTTCCTCCTGACCCCCTCCCACCATCTCATCCTGACTCGAACCAAATACACAGAGCCAGTCACAGCAGGAAACCTGTTGTCATCCAACACAACCGGTAGGCAAATAATGCAAAACATGCCAGGCAGTCAGCCTCCCTTTCTGAGTGGGAATGTGCAGAGAACACCAGGGAGGACAGTCTTGGCCCCAGAGGCCTGTGGCAGAGCCTGTCCTGGCGTCTCCCCGCATTTCCTACCCTCCGTCCAGTCGTGAGAACCAGAAACTCAGGTGTCATCCTTGACATCTCGGGCCCTCCTCCCCCACCCCCATAGAACTTACCACCAGATCCTGTCAGTGTTACTCCTGAAGCTCTCCCCAATCTGCCACCTCCTCCGCCCCACCCCTGCCCAGCTGTCTTCTTCCCCCCGGACTCTACAACAGCCTCCTCACTGGCTCGCCCTTTCACATCCATTTCCCACACGGCAGCCAGAGAAATCTTTCAAACTGCAAACGGATCTCGTCGCTTTAACTCCCTTTCCACGAGCATTAAACGTCTCCAAGCTTCCTTTTTATTTTGGGACACAGACCAGATTCCCTAAACAGCCGAGCCAGCCTGCTCTGGTCCCCACCCGTCCCTGCAGCCTCAATCAGCTCTGCCAGCCTTGATTTCTCTGCCTCCGCTACACTGGCCTCCCTGTGGTCTCCTGTCATCTCCATGTTCCCTCTTGTGTTGCTCCCTCTGCCAACAACGCTACTCTCTCCTCACTTGGCACTTTTACTCATTTTTTTTGAATCACAGCTCAACATCACCGCAGGGACACCTTCCCCGGACTGTCCTAACTAGGTCAGCTCCCCTCACACGGCAGTGGCGGCACACACCAGCTCGTCAGGAGGCTGTCACACTCGCCACCCTGCAGTCATTTGCATGGCCATTGGGTTAAGGCACTGGTCAGGAGGCTCCAGCTTCTCTACCTGTCCGCCCAGGGAGCAGAAGAGGAGACAGTTAGACCACAGGGGAAGGGGAGAGAGCACAGCGATGACCAGGACTGCAGAGGTGTGCCCGAGGCCCAGCTGTGTAGAAGCAGAACCTGAGACCGGGAGCACCTGCTTGTGATTCACTGCTGCTCGGTTCTCAGGAAAGGCCTGGAAGGGAGGCAGAGAAGCCGGACGGGCATGGGGATAGGGAACACCAAGCCAGGATGTGGTCGCAGGTGAAGTCTAACAGGGGAGGACTCTGGAACCCAACCTGCCCTGGGACAAGGGGCCCGCTTTTGTACCTCTGTATCAGTCAGTGATTGGCTGGAACTGCCCCCCTCCTCCTGGGGGTGGGGGAAAAGGGGTCATGATTTCTGGAACTTCCCAGCGGGGCAGCTCACCTCAGCCAAAGGCAGTTCTCCCGAGAAGGGGAGGAGCAGGAGAGTGGCCGTGACGTGTTAGCAACCCACACGCACCACAGGGCGACAGGGATCGGGGCAGAGCACCATGGCATCCACCACGGGGTGGTAGCTAAGGGTTCTTCTTTTAAAAATACACATGGAAGAATTCTGATGTTAAAGAAAAGTTAAAGAATAAGATGAAATGAAGGTGGAGGGGAGTTCTGTCATCTTTTCTTCTTTCCTTTCTTCCTTCTCTCTCTCTGTCTTTCCTTCTTTCTTTCTTATATTTTTTGAGACAGAGCCTCACTCTGTTGCCCAGGCTGCAGTGCAGTGCCCAGACCGTAGCTCACTGTAACCTTGAATTCCTGGGCACAAGCAATCCTCCTGCCTCGGCCTCTGGAGTACCTAGGATTACAGGCGCAAGCCACCAGGCCCGGCTATTTTTTTATTTTTTGTAGAGATGGGGTCTCGCTATGTTGCCCAAGCTGGTCTCAAACTCCTGGACTCAAGAGATCCTCCCACCTCGGCCTCCCAAACTGCTGGGATTACAGGCGGAGCCACCGCAACTGGCCACTTTCTTTTTTTTATCAGCCAATCAGAAGCACTGCACTAGAGTCAGACCTGGAAGTGGTGAAACAGAGAAGCATGGAGATCCTGTCTGGTTGTGACAGTATCGCAGCCACATCCCACCTCCAGTGGCACACATGTCAGCAGTGGTGGCCATGGTGTCCACTGTCCAGCACGGGCCGGGTCAGTGTGCGAGCAGTAGGCTGAGTCTTTGTTTCTGTTCGTGTCTCCTTCAGATCTCATTTTCCAGGCCTTCTAGCAATTCTGCGAGCTACCCACTACCTTTTCAGTGTGTTTTCCACTCTAACTTGCTAGAATTGGTTTCTGTTGCTTACAACCGAGATCCCTGAAGCACACCTTATCGGGACCCCTGCTGCACAACCTCTAGCTCCCCTCCCCCTGTTGGCTACAGAGGATGGGACGGGCCTGATGCCGGCAGCCTGGATCCTGACCCTGGTCACCAGGCTGCAGCCACGGTGGTCGGCTCCACGGTCTGCTGGAGCTCTGAGGGCAGGTAGGGGGACAGGAAGGGCCGGGTTCTGCCTTCAGAGGGAAGCACTGTGGACTCAGGACACGGGGAGATTGCGGAGCAAGCCTGGGTCTGTCAGAGCAGGCCTCCGACATGACCCGGGCTGCCCATGTGAAGGTCGACATGGCCAAAGCGTACCCTCCGCTTTTCTGCAACCAGCTGCTCATGGTGCAGCGTGCCAAGGGCTTAGGACACAAGGGGAGCTGTGTCCCTGAGGACTCGCACTTCTCATTTCCCTGCAGGCTCCTGTCCCCAGCACTGCCAAGTACCTACCACCTCTGTGGCCGTCCCCACTTATCTTGACCCAGCCCGGCCTCACATTGTTGAGAACAGATGACTTCTCTAGCCGAGGGGCCTCCCCGGGCCTATTTCTCTCAGAATCTGGCAGCAGAAGGAGTCAGATTTCTCTTTTAGACAGGGACATTCTTCTCAGTCATCTGCCTGATGACATCCCGTATCGTGGCACCACCTCTGACATCTGTGCCTGAGCCAATCTGAGGATCATTGCGCATTCTCCAGTCCCAAATTTCCATGGAATATGAATTTCCTGGGCTTCACCTCTGAGCTTCCTTGCTTACATACCCCTGGCTCATTCCTACTGGTAAGAAAGAATTTCAGCAAGACCGTGTGCTGAATTCCTCCAGCTCTCTCCCCTATCCTCCCCAATGAGTGCCCACCTGTTTAGCCCCCGCGGACTATTATGGACTACATTCCAAATGCTTCCAGCCGCCTCCTCTTCTGGCAGCTACTATCCAAGTCTGTGCTCTTGCCCACCATCTGTAGTCAGTCGAGTGGAAATTATGAACCAGATGATAATTTATCACAGTTTGTTGGTTGCGAGCAACGAAAACTGACTTCAGCTAATCAAGTAAAAGGAGAATGCATTGTAGCGCTATCAGGCAGCTCACAGAGGAGACAGGGGGCTGGAGATCCAGCCTTGAAATGGGACAGGAACCAGCAGAAACCGGTCAGCTGTTTTATCTGGGAGTCGCTGAGGAGATGGGTGTGCTCCAAGAGTTTATTTCTGATGCTGCAAGAGTCACAGTCTCAGGAGGGAGTCTGAGTGCTCTGGCCTGGATCGTGTACCCACCTCTCGGCTCTGGGGAGAAGTCCCTTGATTGTCCCACCAAGAGTGCCTGTAGGGAGAGAGGGTTAACTCTACAAAACAGAAATTGGGGTGCTGTTTCTAACAAAGGGGAAATGGGTGCCAGGCAATTAGAAAAAAATAAGTGACCACTACAAGTACCTATGTTGCCACACTCATCACCGAGGGAGCATGCAGGGAAAGCTCTCCCACGCCCCCTGCCCGGCCAGCTCCACAGTCGGATGGCTTTGAGTCCAGCTGCTTTCTCACTGGGTCCCACTGACCTTGGAAGCTGGCCAGTAGCTGAGTGCCTAACAGGCGGCCCAGAAGAGCCTCTAGGGTGCCCTCTGGGAATCAAGGACAGGTACAACCTCCTGGAGGACAGCAACTCCCTAAAGTTACTGTGAATGAATCCAACAGACTGAGACTCAGGGTGTGGCACTCAAGTAGGTGTCTGATTCTGCCCATTGTATAAACATCATCATCCGCTCTGGAACCTGGAGAAAGTACCTGGGCCTTCAAGATTTTAGAGGCCATCTGTCCCGTGGCCTTCTGACTTTAAGGGTCTCTCTCCACTATCTTTCCCCATTGGCCCCGCTGGGCCACGAGCCTCCCCTCCCCCCGCAGCGATTACCACCCCCAACCCAGGCCACGACAGATGTTGGATTTCCAGGGACACAGTCCAGGAAGGCTCAGGGAGAGACACCACTGTGGTCAAAGCATCCCGTGCGGTGGCTGCAGAAATCCTCTCCCTGTTCTACTCCTGTGGTGCGGCGTTTACTTCTATATTCACCGAGCAAACCAGATTGTTCGCTTCTTGCATGAAAGAAGTGCACAGGTCCGTTCAAATTCATTCCACAAATATTTCTTCAGCATTTCCTATGTGCCAGGCACCATGCTAGGTCCCAGTGACATTGCATTTACAGCTTGAGGGGAAAGAGACATTAATCCAATAAATGTGCACAGGTGCAATGAAACTGTGATGCTTGCCATGGGGGAACAGCTTGAGAGATTTTAGAGTAGACGGTAAAGGGTCTGTTATCTGCAGAGCATGGAGACTGTCCCTGCAGAGCTGCCCTGGGAAGGAAGATGGAAGGAAATGGACAGAGCAAAGAAGCAACGTGCTGAAGGTGAGGAGGCCGCGGACCCGGTTGGGACCCTGTGCTGGGCTCGGGGTTTAAGCTAAACGGGTTTAAATGGGCTGCCCCGTGGAGAAGGGGTTGAGGGCGGGAAAGCAGATCTCAGGGAGGAGGAGAAGGGGTGTGTTCGATCTGGAATTGAGAGGACTTGCTAATGGGTGGGAGGTGGAGCGTTCTCAGGATTCCGGCTTGCGCGCTTCTCTCTTTCGCATTGACAACGAGCGACCTGTGACTGCCACCTTCTGTCTCAAGTGCAACCTCATTCGGGTCGGGACGGGGTCTCGCGCCTCTCTCACCCAGGGGCACCGAGGCCACCGGCCTCGGCCCGGGCAGGGCTGCAGTTCTCCATCGCCCCGGGAGGTGGCAGCACAGGAAAACCAGCCGCGCGCCGTGCCCGGGACGCGACCGCCGCCGGCCACTTCCGCTCCCTCTGGGAGTTGTCCCCGCAGGCCGAGTTCCCGAAAAGAGCTGCTTCCGTGCAGGGTGTGACAGAACCAGGGGACTTCTCAGGGGGGGCCGCGGCCTGAGCCGATTCAGTGACTTTGCGGCCGGGGCCTCTTGGGTTCCGCAGCGGCGGCTCCGCGCAGGTCCTGCGGGCACGAGCGGGCGGGGCCCCGGGACGCGGCTTCCCCTGCGGTGGCCGCAGCCTGAGCGACAGCCCGGGGGCGCCCTTCCCGGTCACGCCCGGGGGAGCTGCGGGGCCCAGGGAAGGCCTCGCCCACAGTCGGAAGGCGGGTGTAGACCGAGGAGAGCCGGGTTAGAATCCGACGCAGAGATGGGCATAGCCAGAGAGGGAAGCTCGGTGGCAACCGGCTCCAGAGACCCCTGGAGGATGCAAGTAGAAGACTGGGATTTATCAAGTGCAGAAAACTCTTGAGTGAGGAAAAAGAAAAATGACGTTGAGCCGGCAGGAAGACCAAGGGCAGGGACACGGAGGAAAGGCAGGAGGAGCGAAGACCTGGTGAGGGACACAGGAAGCTGAAGGTCCCGTTAGGGGACGCAGTGCCAGGAGGAGCAAACATGAGAATCCAGAGCCATCACCTAGTGTTGGGGACTGGTGTCCGTGGACGGGTGCACAGGGCTGTGGCCTTTAGGTGTCGGCACATCCGGGACTTCCTGGTCTCCCCGTGGGAAGGGTGTTTCTCTGCAGGATGAATCCCGAGGATCCTCACCCCACTGGCGCTGTGCTGAGTACTGGCCCCTTTCCACCTGCTCTCTCTTCTGCCCCGTCCTTCCTGATTCCACCCCTGCACCTGCCCGATTCTTGCAACTCAGAGAGTACAAAGAACTGGCGGTTCCCAGCGTCAGGAACCTCAATAAGCCGACCTCACACACGCCTCCCTCAACCTCTGACTCAATCTCATTTCATAGCTTTCTTACTATTATATCTTGGTGTCTATTTATTATTATTTCATCTTAATGCTTTAGCCAGTTCAATGCAACAAACGTGACGAGGATCTACTTAGCGAACGGCCCATTCATCACTTCATTCTAACACACGTACTCTGGGAGGATAACATTTACCTATGATCAGTCATTTCCTCTTTAATTTTGATCCCTGGTGCCCATGGGTCACCTCTAACTGGTCTTGTACAATAGTTCCGTACTTCGGCACCCTGGTCAGGACTGCGTGATAAGGTCTCTCCTCTGAATCTGTTGGCAAATGTGACCTGGCCTTGTCTCTGACCACTCCTTGCCTTGGACTTCATGTGCTCCAGCCACCTTGTATAACCTGCAGGTCTCTGATGCGTCATTCTGTATCACACACTGGCGTCTTTGCTTGTCTCCATTCCCTGAGATATTTCTTCACCTATTGTAGAAGTCAGGGTTCTCCAGAGAAACAGAGCCAATAGGATATACATATATACATACATATATAGATATAATTGTAGGGACTGGTTCACATGATTATGGAGGCCAAGAAGTCCCACAATCTACCGTCTGCAAGCTGGAGAACCAGGAAAGCTGGTAGTGTAGTTCTACTCCAAACCAGAAAACCTGAGAACTAGGAGAGCCAATGGTGTAAGGCCCAGTCCAAGTCCGAATACTGGAGAACCAGGAATGCTGATGTCTGAGGGCAGGAAAATATGAATGTCCCAGCTCAAACAGAGTGATCTCCCTCTTGCTCAGGCTGCTCTGGAACCCCTGACCTCAGGTGATCCTCCCGCCTCGGCCTCCCAGGGTGCCAGGATTACAGGCGTGAGCCACCGCGCTCGGCCCAGTTCTCTGACTTTCTCAAAGTGTCCTCTCTGCCTGAATCTGACACACACAACTTGGTTTTATTCTAGCACATCCTTTGAGGTTCTGTTTCGCTTGCGTCCTGTTTCCTCTGAAGAGCTGCGTGCTTTTGTTACTGTAGCCCCTGCTCCCAGCTTAGCAGGTGCTTAGTAAGTGTTCATAATTGGTGGGTAGATGGCAGAGAAAGACGAGGGTGAGAACGCCTAATGAATAACAGTACAGAAAATCCATTCTTTATCATGCAGTATTTATTGCATGTTTGCCAGGCACGCATCAGGTATGACGGGTATACAAACAGACACGGATCTGATCCTTGGGGAGTATATCCATGGGGGCTCTTTTTCAATCACATCTTTCATGTTCTGAAAGAGGAATGGCAGTTACATTTGGCCTCTGTGCTCTCAAAATTATTTGTTCATACTTGAGGCTGACACATGGTGCACAATAAATCTTTGTTGAATACATGAATACGCCTTTATTATCCAACTTCTAATACGATTTTTTGGTTTTTATGGGTGATTTTTTTCTCCTCCAGATTGTGAGCTCTTGGAAGTCAGGCACCAGGCCTCACTCACATTTGTTGACAGAATGTAGCCCAGAGCTTTTTACGTAGTAGGTGTCAAAAGTGTTTATTGGCTGAAGGAATGAATTTCGAATTTGAGATAGGAGCAGGGCACACACGGCCACACACACGTATTCTACACTGTTTTTTTTTTTTTTTTCTCCTAATATATATTTTTTTTTTTGCATAGGAAACCAGGTGAAAAATCCATTTCTTGTTATTGGTTTTTAATGGGCCTGAGCGTTTCTGCAGGCGTGCTTGGCCGTGTGCTCTGGCAGCGGCAGGCGGGCTCCCGTTGGTTCCACTGACGTTCTGAAGGATCTGGGACTAAGTGCAGCGGCTGGGGGCGGGGTCACTGCACTTGGCCCTCAAAAGCCTGTGACTGTGATGGCACATGGTGTTTCTCTAAAGGAGGGTGGGGTGTGCCAGCTGATAGAACTCCGGACGTGCTGTTACAGCACAGCTGTCACCTGGGGCGAGGGGACACAGGACGGTTACTAAATTCCCCAATGAGTATGTGAGATTTGCCAATATGTGCACAAAAGGGAGGTACCCAGTGGTTGTCTAGCCTAGGTTCCCCCTCCTCTGGCCCTCTTAGACAGCAAAAGGAAGCCCCCTGCCCACCTCCATCCTTGCCCTGCCTGTAGGGGAAATAAATTTATTTAAACAAGGAAGAGATTCTCGGCTGTGGTTAACAGAAAAAGATGGGTGTTTTAACATTTTTTTTTCCTTTAGTGATGGAATGAATGAGCTTATGAAATAACAGAAAACGCACCCTCAGAGCCACAGGTGATATCATTTTGGAGGTTCTGGATATTGCCATAAGGGTTACCCCGACAGCTGCAAAACTGGTTGGATTAGAGCAAAGATGACAGCCCCTCCCACCTGCTCCCTTGGCCAGCTCAGCACCGTGTGGCTTTGTCCTCTTTGGGGACCAGCCTCCCAGCCTGGACGCCTCCATCCTTTCCCCACCCCGGGCATGAGCACTAGTGGCTCGGGAACGTTCTGTCAGCACGTGTTCTTCTGCCTCTCTGCTTTGATGGGTCACACCACGTGGTAGTCCCAGCCACGAGGGAATGCCCGCGTGACAGTTCCACCTTCTAGGTCTTCCAGACTTTGGCCCCAACATCATAAACAGTGAAGGGAAATTCTCGCACTTCCATGATCTATAGCCTGATTTCTCTTGGCCCAGCCTGATTTCTTCCCTGCTCAATTCAAGGCGGGGGTGGGCAGGGGGCGGGGTGGGGGGTGCGAGGTACAAAAGCATATTGTATATATTCCCAAGGAAAAGAGCTGGCTTCCTATCCAGCTATTTTTCTGCTCTTCGTTATTTGTAAATTCCAACTCTCCAGCCTCCAGCTAGGCAAATTTACAAGCTATTATTAGCAGCTATGGGGAAACTTCATATTCGAAATGTTTTCTGATAAAAGAACCGGAGGAAATTCTTTGTTAAAAAATATTTCAGAAATACTTAGCTTGTTTCTCTCTATTCTAACTGCCTCCTTTTTGTTCTCTTCCCCTCTCCCTGCCAGATGCAGTCTTTTCACAGCTTTGAAAAACCTGCTTTTTAATTTGCCACGGTGTTAAAAGTTATGAATTCTAGGCGGTGGGAATATGGGTTTTAGTTACGGTATTATTTAGACTTTTTTATGACTTTTATATTTATCAGAAAAGAACAACCCTACAATGCATGGCTTTTCCTCCTCTTCCCTGGGGTTATCTTGGTGGTTCTGTTGCTATCTCGGTCCCCAAGCTGTTCGCGGGACCACGGTGTTTCCTTTGTGCTCGACCAGATCTCCGTGTTCCAGGGCAGGGTTTCTCCCACCTAACAGCCGAGGCTTTGCCAACCATTCTTGCCGGACTAGGAAGTGAACCACTGATCCTAAAGATTAAAAAACAAAATAAGGAGATACAGGGTCTCCAGGGACCTGTTTAACTCTACCTCAGATAACCAGCTTTGCTCTGATGGCTTTGCTCCAGTTCCCAGAGAGAATAATCCGGCTCTCGAGGCGGGACGACCTCACTAAAGCTGCTGGGGTGGTCTGGACCAAGAGGACACATCGTTAGACATTGAGGGGAGCTGAGGGCACAGGATGACAGTGTCAATTCCAGAGCTTCCAGTTCTGGCTAGACTCGGCTGCACCCTCGTTTGCCATCTGTCACCACCAAACTGCATCCCTGTGTGTTCCTTCTGTGTCTTCATTTAGATCAGTGGTTCTCAAGCTCATGTGCGTATCAGAATCACCCAGAGAACTGGTTAAAGCACAGATGTGTGGACCCCACCCCCAAAGTTTCCGATTCAGTAGGATCGGGGTAAAGCCGAGACTTTGCATTTCTGACAAGTTCCTGGGTGATGCTGCTGATGATTGAAAACAACTTTAAAGACCACTGATTTGGAAGCTATGGCTGCTGCTTGTAGCTTTTCTGTGTGCTGGGATGAAAATAAAGCCAGGAGAGGAAGCGCGATGGTAGTTGTGTGCAGTTCTGTGCTCTGATGGATGCTTGTAACTTAGCACTATATGATTCCCGCTACTGTGTGCTGCGCTGGTCGTGGGGAGGGAGAGGCGCTATACCGGAAGGGGCACACCAGGGTGCGTCCCAGCCCCGAAGGTATATTCTCTGGTCTTACGGGGACCCTTGCCCACTCTCCTGATTGGAAATCAACTTGAAATTTGCATTTCTAGCTTGTTTTTAAGTTTACTAATACACGTCTCAAAACTTCCCAGCCCAGCTGGTGTTGGAAGCCACGTTTCAGGGTACCCTACTTCTACCTACCCATCTTGCTTGACGTTCCCGTGGCAGTTTGTGCCCTAGAAGCTGGTTGAGTATTTGGTTGTCATCTGTCCATGTCACCATCCCAGACCGTGGAGGATTGCGCTCTGGGGGCTCTGCAGCAAGCCTCCATGCGCTGTGGACCCTCTGGCTGTGTCCCAGGAGCTCTCAGGGACCTGGCTGTCTTCTGCTGTGATTTTGAGTTATTAGTGACACAAATGAAACTGCTCAGGAAGTGGAAAATCCCTGATATGTGTGTCCTGTGTGTTTGGAAAGAAGAGAGAGCTTGGGGGTGGGGAGGAGCATTCTTTGTTTCATTGCTCAGTAAATTTCCCCAAATGATTCCTGCTTCCAGAATTTAGCACAGGGAGGAAAATCCCCAAATAAATCGTAATAATCTAAAACCTTAATCAGCAGGAGCAGAGGGTAAAGGATTGGTAATCTGCTATCTTTTTTCTTACATAACAGTAAAACTTGATTTTTGCTAGAGGACTTTATTTTTAGAGCAGTGGATAGTCTCTGCATTGGGTTATGGTTTAATTTTTATCCTCTCCCTAAGATAATGTGTTATGCACGTACTGTACTGTATTTATCTTTCTGTCGTTATTAAATTTTCATACATGGGAAAGTTTAAACAATATCTATCTTAAAATAATAGTTTTCTTTGATGATGTACACTTTGGGAGTGTTTTGGAAATCTTTCTGTCCTCTCTAATGTTACATAATTTTTTTTTTCCAGATAGTCAAGTTACAGACTTCGTTATTTTCTCCCTGCCAGAAATCTTAGAACTGTGGAGAAAATTTGGTGACTTATCTGGAGAGAGAGAGCGAGACATCGAAATTATTCACCATGGAAAAAAAGAACAATTAAAGGTAGTCAGTGGTCCCTGGACCAGCTTACATCGTGTTTTAATGCACCCCGCCATTAGATGGTAGCATAGTAATAGACATAGCAATTTGGGGGCGGAGGCACAGTCTCTGCCCATTTTAAATAAGCGCGGAGAGGTCTAAGTTGGTAGAACCCTCTGGTCTTTGCCAGCTCCGACAGGATAGATTTGAGCCTGGGACCTCAGCCCTAAGACTCCAGGGCAAGTCGGACTGGGGCTGAATACCGCAGACAGAACTTAACTTTCGGTTTCAGGATGCCCTGGTACCTCCAGATCTGGGATAATTATCATTTAAGCCTAAGAATGCCCGGGTGGGTTTGGGGGTGTTGTTCCCAGACTCGTTAGTGCATGTTTTGGCTTCGCTCCTTTTCTAAATTTGGATGTTAAAATATATCACCTATTACTACCTCATACTAGAGCTGCCATGTATCCAACGTTCAAATCAAATGCATTTCTTTGAATTAGTGTTTAATTTTCTCTTCCTTGTGTCATACTTTCCTACATTGGTGTCTAAAAATCAAGCGAGGCTAGCGTTTGGCAACTTCTCTCCCACGTCATTTGTGACCTGGGGAAAGAGAAAAGATGGCTCTTCTCAGGGGCTGTCCCTCCTCTGCCTTTGACATCAGTGTCTTTCTGTCTTCTGCAGTGAGTCGTAAGGTGTCATTACCAGGGATCATGGGCCCCAAGAGGACAAAAGAAAACCAGGTTAAGGGAACTTGCATGGAAATTTAGACGTTTTTAAGAATGGCAAGTTTGGCTTAATTTCTAGCATAAAGGAAAGACTCTCTAACAGTAACAGAAAGCAAATGGGGCTACACACGGCTGGTAGCAAAGGAAAAAATCCAGTTAGACCCAGGTTCGGTAAAGATAATGAGTCCAACAAGAAAACAAATCTGGAGAAATAGAGAAACAGAGTGGATTTAGTTTATAAACGTTTTCTTGCCTTATGCATCAAGGTGATAGATTCTCACCTGGGCTTCATGGGTCGTGGACTTGCTGGGGAAATTCATTCTGCCAACGTGGGGTTCTGCTCCTTCACCCCCACACAGCTCACACTCCTTTAGGGGCCTGGCCCTGCCAGTCTGTCATTCCCTGTGTCCTTGCCACAGGGTGTTTTACTGTTTAGTTAAAGGCGTCTCTCTGTTCCCTTATCCTCTTTAGGGATCATCATAATTGTCACAGTCAGGAACGGGCCCTCCACACCCTGAGCCTGGGATTCTCGCCAATCCCGGCTTCGTCCTCCTAGCCTGGTACATCCCCACTACCGTGGGGAAAGTTGCCAAGCCGGATGAGCAAAACCTGCATGCCGACTGCGGGCAAAGAGCAAAGGCCTTCCTGGCCCTGCCAGCTCCCAGGAAGGCTTCAAGCATCCCAGGGGGCTCCCCAAACGCCCTCTGTTTCCTCCTCTCGTAGTGGCCTTCACTGTCACAGATTCTGCCACCTTCTGTGACTGACCAGAGAGTTGAGCACAGCCACGGGGCCCCGGAGGCTGCACTGCGTGGGGGCGGGGAATGCCCTGCTGCTGCGTGCTGGGCAGGACCTGGGAGAGCTCAGACCTCTCTGGGCCTGAAAATGGGGCCGCCTGGCCTCAGTGGGCCACTCCCGAACCACCCAGCCCGTGTCCCCACTCCGAGGAACATAGACCTGCTCCTCTCCCACATCTGCTAGGAAATTACTTTTCCTAGAAAACAGGTGCTTCCTCGGGCCCTGAGAGGTCTCTTGTCCTTCCCTTGAGCACACCCTTGCTGGCCACACCCTGGGACGTTCCTAAGTGAAGTGAAGCCTCTTTATCGTAGCTCTGACTGTGCACCAGCCATGTCGCACGGAGACTCCAGACATAGAGACATAGGACAGTAAGATTCATTGCGTCTGTACCTGCACGCAGTGGCATGCCAGTAACCAGCATTGGGTGCGAAGGGGGAGAATGAAATTCTAACTCGTAGCGTTTGCTTGTTTTCATGGTGTGAACACTCTGGGACCTGCGTTTGAACTCCTGAGAAAGCTACAGTAGACCTGGCAGATGGGTAGGTAGAGGAAGAAAATAAGGCTGCATTTAGGAAAGAACTGCTCTTTTACAGAGAGCAGGGACCAACAAACGCAGGCCTCAAGGCAGAGAGAGCAGGCCGGGATGTACATCATTCTAACTTCACTCCAAGACTTGGCCCGGGAAGCCGGGAGGGATGAGAGGACGGTAACAGGAGAGCCTGCCGAGAACCGTGCTGTCTCCTGAGCTCGCTGCTTCCCAGAGGCTGGGCGTGGGAATGCATGTTATTAATACAATGTTAATATTCTGCATACTTAGCCCAGGCAACTAATTTCTGAACTGAGATTGTATTTCATGATTTAAAACGCCCATAGAATGATCTAATACCGCAGAGTGAGCAGATAAATTCTGGAGTCCTCAGAGTTTTTATCTAATGGTAGGAAAGAGCTTTGTTCGTGGAATAAACGTTGGAGGAGCCGTGGATGACAGAAATAAAGTTGCATTTCGATCACATCCCATGAGCAGCGCTGGTCCCATGAATGGATGTTGTGGTTAACGCTCAGGCCCAGCCCGATCCTTGCCCGGGCCGAGCGGGGCAGAGCCGCGTGGGGGGAGGGGCCAGCCCGGCTGACTCCAGGGGTGGGGCTGCTTCAGTAGACTCCTGGATTGAGGTGAAAGGCTGAATTTAAAAATGCGTCTTTTAATAAGATGATATATTTTCACACAGAGTTACTGCCTGTGTCAAAACCATGGGACACATTCCCAGTCCCATTTGTAGTTGGTGCAAAATCTGCTCCCAGCCCCACCCATGACTCACGGAGGGTGGCCATTTTCCCCCAAAGGCTTGAGGAGCCCACACTAAAAGCCACCACACTAACCACACTTCATCCTTTGATGTTTCCAGAAGGAATTAGAGTGAGATCTAGCCACGCTTGCAGGCAGATACCGGTTCCCAGTTTGAAGAGTTTGACCCTGTGACAAGTGTCCGGCTCCTTAGGGGTCTTGATAAAAGGTGTTAATGGAAAACTGAATTAAGGTCCGATATACTTATACATCCTGCCAGGTTTCTTGCAACCCCAGAAATCTTTGATTCTGTGGCTTGCCTGCAGCACGGGTCCGAGAGTCAGAATGTTTGCTGTTCTCCAGACAGTGTGATGTTTGCACAGTGTGTGTGTGTGTGTGTGTGTGTGTGTCCTGTGAGCTGCCACGGCCACCGCGGCTGCGGGCTGCAGCTGGTGTTGATGGCGCAGAAGCGCTGAGTCACTGGCTGATCAGCGACCCTTACATCACGTTCCATTGTCCTTTCTTCCTTTCTAAGCTTTTGAGGGCCCTGTCAGTGTTTTTTTATTTTGTTTTGTTCTTGCCTGGGGCTGATGCCCATTAGGAAATCAGGGTGTAAAAACCAGTAGGCTGCCAGGCTTCTGAGCAAAGCTGTCTAGAGGGACAGCCGGTCCCGTGGGCTGCTAAGAACACCCGGTAACCCAGATTCACGCCCTGGAGGTGATGAGGGTGCTGGAGCCCGGGGCCCCAGGGTGGGCTCTGGCTCACATTTCTCTGCAGCTCTCCGTGCTGTGCCAGTTTCAACCGGAGCTGAGGAGTTCAACAATCTCTTTCTACATCCCGAATCCAACGTTCCTCATGCCCGTTTTAGCACAAGTGTAACAGGTGGTGCTAATTATCTGTGTGACATAAATTCTCGGAGCCGCGGCCTCTGGAGAGGGCAACACAAATTTGTTTAAATGACTATTTTGACCCAACAAACTTGTCACCATATTAAAATTTTTTTGCTCATAAAAATACCTATTTATGATGGAAAAATTAGGGGAAAAACATGCATAAAGGATGAAATAAAAATTATCCATAATCCAGCATCCAGAGATGATCACTGTTAATATTTTGATATATAATCTTCCAGTATTTATTCCATATGTCAATCGATATGCACATACATTTTAAATAATTGGTCCCGCTTTGTACAATTTTTTTTTTGAGACAGGGAATTGATGTCACCCTGGCTAGAGTGCAATGGCATCATCATAACTCGCTGCAACCTCAAACTCCTGGGCTCCAGTGATCCTCCTACCTCAGCCTCCTGAGTAGCTGGGACTACAGGTGTGTGCCACCTTGCCTGGCTAATTTTTCTATTTTTTGTAGAGACGGGGTCTCCCTCTTGCTCGGGCTGGTCTTGAACTCCTGGTCTTAAGCAATCCTCCCGCCTTGGCCTCCCAAAGTGCTAGGATTACAGGCGTGAGCCACCTCGCCCGGCCCACTTTGTACATTTTATTTAAACTGAAATGTAAACTGTGAATTTACTCTGATATCATTAAGCAATATTCTAGAAATGCTACAAATGAATGCAGTATGAGCAAAGAGATGTGGCTCTATCATGAGTACCTGTATTTGCTGTTACTGCATTTCGATTTGTAGAATCTTCCTCTCGCCAGGATAGCCTCACCCTTTCCTCCCTCCTCTGCAAAGGAGCCAAAGCATCTTCTCAGGTAATATCCTGTACTGAGTTTTTTGCCTTCTGGGAAGCCCTACAGTGCATTTATCTTGGCCAGTGGTTCTTCAACTTGAGCAGTATCAGCATCTCCTGGAAGGCATGTCAAAAGAGATTGCTGGCCTTGCCCCAGAGTCTCAGTTCATTAGGGCTGGGGTGTGGGACAAGTCCCCAGGCGAGTGTCACCCGTGTCGGCTTACTACTGAGAACCACCGACACGGGGAATGGATGGGCAATTTGGTTACCCCAAACCCCCTCCCAGAGTTCCTTGGCCACTTGTCTTTTTTCCCTTAGGGCGTTTATCTTGTCTCCAGAGTCCTTTCTTTTAACCACTGCCTGTGCTGTCTTCTTGTGGTATCCCCTGTGCATTCAGAGGACAGAAATATTTTCTGTTTTTTCCCCATTTACTTTTTATTTGTAGATATTCATGGGGTACAAGTGCAGTTTTGTTACATTAATAGTTGACATATTGCATTGTGGTGAAGTCAGAGCCTTCGGTGCAAACGTCACTGAAGCAACATACATTGTACCCACCAGGCGACCTCTCACCATCCAGAAGTATTTTCTCAATAGAGGGTTGGAATCCGAAGGGTTCGAGGGGGCCCCCAGCACCCCTGAGCGTAGGAGCTGGGGTGATTTGTCCTTCCCTGTCGCTGCATCGCAGTCTGCTAAAGAGCCAGCTCGAAAGGAAACGCACAGATGCCCAGACTATTTGTTAAAGGAAATGACACATTATCCTCTTCCCAACATCTGGTAATTCCTGAAAGACAGTCAAGCCCTGATAATGCTGTTGACTCACTGCAAGCCTCTGTCTTCTTCCCGAGGGAGGGGGTGCAGCAGGGAGGACAGACTCTATTTTCGGTGTCAGCCCAAGGGGCCGCCCTGAGGAGGGGGCGAAGGGTCACCCGCATTGCCGTGCTGTTCTGTGCGCCAGGAACGCCGGCTTCCTTCCTGTCCGGCCCTGGGCAACAATCTCTTTCTTAAGTCTCACGTTCCACGGGGAGCTGAACAGATTTCAGAAGGTCGTCATGGGCTGGAGTGGCCGGACACCAGGGCAGGGGGACTGATTAAACCAGGAGAGGAGATTTGGCAGGACACGGGGTGTTGACGTTGCAGCAAAAGTGAGACAGATGTGTCAGACTGAGTGGCTGTCATACTGCACAATGGTGGCACAAAGGGACTCTCAGTAGCATCTGGCTGGTCCTTGGCTGGGGAATATTTTATCGGTTCCAAGGCATCCCCTAGGCTGGGCTCAACGTAGAGAAGGAGTAGGAGAGGTGTGAGCACGGTGCCTGGTTTATTAACCCAGAGGCCTTGCCCGGGTCTACTGACTTCACAGGGGTGAGAGGTAAGGCCCTGAATCCCACCTGGGGCTGCAAGGGGTGGATGTCGCCGGACTGACACCCCCGTGCAGCATCTAGACCAGTGGAGCAAAGCTCGGTCTGGGAGAAGAAAGTCTTGTTCTCGTTAAACTAACAGAGGGCCTCCTGCACTGGAGAGGGCTGGGGAGGGCTGGGGAGGGCACTTCTGCCTCCGGCTCTAAGGGCATTTGTTGTGCCAGGCCTTTGTTTTGTTCCAACCCGGGGCACTCTGGTGAAGGCATCCTGGGAATTCGGCCTGCAAACAGAAAGGGCATTTCCTTGTGTGGGTTTCCTGTTTAGGTCTGCGTAGAAACCCAAAGGATTGCTTGGCCTCATAAATCCTCGAGACATTGCTGGTGTAGATGCTCTGGCTGGATGCCATGGGAAAACTGCACGAAAACAGGAGAAGGGAGGAAAGCACATTCACTCTCAGGATTCTGGTGGGTTTCAGGCTCCCCGTTTTCAGATCTGTAAACAGAGGGGGTTGAGCTGGAGGAGAGGATCCTTCAGGTCCCCTCCAGCGTGACATTCTCAGGCTCCAGCTCCCTCCCAAGGGTCACCGGGAGCTAGTCCCGGGCAGCTCAGTGACGGGTCTGCAGCCAGAGCAGCTCAACCAGATAGAACCTCCAAGACAGCTGCGACTGGAAAATTAGGAAGTCGCCCTAGGATATCTTTTAGGCTCCTTATTAGAAAGAAGAGACGTTTGGACTCTGGTATTTCCCAGACTTTCCCAAACACTTAGCTGTTCCAAGACGACAGCCACTGGGCTCAGGAGCATCGCTCAGTCTTGCGGCTGGGCTTTGGCACAAAGCAGGTTTGCAGAGTCCGTGGTGAATAAGGTGTTTGTTGGGAGATGTCACCCATTTCGGGCCTCTTTTTGTCCTTCCTGTTTCCCTCAATGTCTGCGCGTGCTGAATCGCAGGTGGGCATTCAGACTTGCCGGTGTATCGGAACAAGCCGCCTTTTCCTACGAGCGCTGTGGCTGAATCCGCAGATTGTGTGGCGGAGACTGACCAGGCTTTAGGTGGGCCGGGAAGGTGACGGGGCACGAACAGGATTTCTTGCAGAAGTTTCCCGTGCCAACCCTTGCTTTGTGCATCGAATCCACGGGAAGGGCTGCAGACTCAGGTGATGCCAATGGGTAAAAAGCAAGGGTGGCAAAGGCCCAGCCGAGACCCGCCCACCGGGAGCGTCTACTCAGGGCGCTGCTGCTGGCGCTGTCACCGCTGGCGCTTGCCACCGTGCTGACCCTTCGCTGCCAGGCTGCTGGACACTCGCTCCGGCACAGCCACTGCAAGTGACGTCCGCCTTCCCGCAGGCTCCTGTGGGGCTGCAGGTCGGCTGAGCCCAGGTGATGCGCTGGTTTCCCGGCTGCCGGAGCAAAGGGGGAAACCCTCCGCCCTCCTTGTCTTTTACAGTAGGAAGTGGGGTCCTGCCTCCCCTCTTCTGCGGGGTCCCCCAGAGGGAAAGGATGGCCGGAATGACCAGTCCTCAGAGCCGGGATCCTGGAAAGGGGCTGCCGGGGCCTCAGAGAGGTGGGGCCAAGGCCAACCGTGCTCAGACCTGAGCTCCCCTCCCCAGGGCCGTCCACAGCTTGGTTTTCTTTCAACCTGGGCTCCTGCGATGGAAACGGTCCCACCAGATTTCTTGATCGGTTAGTTGAAAACCTGCTCCTCGGAAGAGCTGACGTCTCTTAATAAAAATCACGCTACATAATAACAGAAGAATTATCTGCCAGTTGCGGTGGCTCACACCTGTAATCCTAGCACTCCGGGAGGCCGAGGCGGGAGGATCGCTTGAGGTCAGGAGTTCCAGACCAGCCTGAGCAAGAGAGAGACCCCATCTCTACTAAAAATAGAAAAATTAGCCAGGCACAGTGGCATGTGCCTATAGTCCCAGCTACTCGGGAAGCTGAGGCAGGAGGATCGCTTGAGCCCAGGAGTTTGAGGTTGCTGTGAGCTATGATGGTGCCACTGCACTCTAGCTGGGTGACAAAGTGAGACTCTGTCTCAAAAAAAAAAAAAAGAGAAAAATACCTTTATTTTGGAACTAATATGGATACACTCACTGCAGAGTGAGGTATAATTTGACTTTTATGTAATCTCTGTATTATTATAATTTTCTACAGTGAGTTGCTTCTAGATTGTCAGGATATTTGCACAACTGTCATCATCAATTAGGGCCTTTTGAGGATTGTCAATACATCCCCCCTGACCCACAGCTTTGTTTTCCACAGTTATAAGTGTATATATACCTGCGATCTACCACATATTAAATGGAAAATTCCAGAGATAAACAATTCATAAGTTTTAAATTGTGTACCATTCTGAGTAGCATGATGAAATCTCACATTGTCCCTCTCTGTCCCTTCTGGGACATGAATCCTCCCTTTGTGTCCAAGCATAGTCACTTAGGAGCCATTTCAGTTATCATATTTAAAAAAATAGTGTATTCAGGGTTTGGTGCCAACCACAATTTCAGGCAACCACTGAGGGTCTTGGAACGTATCCCCTTCAGATGAGGGGGGACTACTGTATTTTCATAGGGAAGGGGTTTCCAAGCTCCGGTAATTAGATGCTTCAGCTGGACGGGGACCAGGAATATGCCTCCCAGAAATGCAAACAAGAAAACAGACTAAGTTCATTTCTTTGGGCAGAATGCATTCTTGCACATTTGACCCCAGGACATGCTAGAAAGAGAAGATCGGAGCTCTAGGAATGTGAGAAAGTGCTTCACCTTAGACAGCGCAGCTGTGTGCAGGTAGTCAGTTGCCTGAAACTGAATCCCAACTAGAAATGAATTTCACTGACATGGACAGAGTTTAGCGATCAGGATACAAGAACGTCTGGGCCATGAAAACTGAAGAAATGATTAAGCAGTCAAGGGAACTCTTGGAATTGGAGGTCTATCCATTCCTAGGAAGGTTGAGACAAGCCACATGGCACCCTCTCCTGTAATCCCACCATTTTTCCAAACAAATCTTTGAAGGAAAAAGGTCACAAAAGGTAAACTGAGGGATTGGAGTGAAGACAGTGTGGGATGGTGGAGGAGATATTCCGCTTTCTCTTTACCGTAGAGGCTGTTGGGAACAGGTGGTAGGTAAAGTTGATTGGACTTTCTAGTATCCCATGTAGGGACAGTGTCATTTCACCTTTGGCCACGTCCCCAAGTGACTGGACAGTGAACAGGGAGCATAAAGTCTCAAGAAAGAGCCTGATGTGGCAAAACTGCCATAGGCCAGGGAGGACTGAGGCCGGGACAGGGCTGGAGCTCTCTGCAACACCAGATCTCAGGCCTGGGCCCAGGAGATGACGTTGGACACAGAGTGAACATCTTCGTTGTCAGTTGCGTTAAAAGCTGGCGTCTGTAACCAGACAGTTGTGTTTCGTCATAGCTCTGCACACTTTGCTAGCTATATGTCTTTGGAGAAACTACCTAATCCAACCTTTCTGTGCCTGAATTTTATCATTTGTAAAAGAGCAATAAGAACGTGACCTGCCTTGTAGGGTATTCACGAGTTTTAAATAAATTAATTCACGTAAAGTGCCTAGAACAGTGCCTGGCACATGGTAATTGTAACCAAGTAATTGCTCGAGGAGCATTAGGCTTCGGCATTATCATAGGTGGTTGGCATGTACCAGGACAAGGGTAACAAGGCTTGTGTGGGACATCCAGGTAAAATTTCATTTAGATTAAGTTCAGAAAATGCCACCATCATTACTTAACTCTGACTGAAGTTCATTGAGTGTCTCTGTGGTGGAAATAATTAACTTACATCTATCATGTTAACAGATTGCTAGTGTTAAAATCTCATTAGCGGCAAATGCTTTGTTTCCTAGAAGCCATCGCTAAGCAGCAGAGCCACATGGTTGAAATGTAGCCATCCTGGGTCTTAGTTGTAAACGATCCTTGACAATGAAGTCCTCGAAGGTGGGGGGCAGGGTCCCATGATATCTTGTAGCGTTTCTCATGCTGAGGTCTGTCAGCCACCAGCATTTGGGGACAACTTGAGCATTTTAAAATTTATGTTTTTGTAGCATAAAACTTAGTTCTTTACGTCAGTTGTTTCTCAAACTGGGATCTGTGGCGGTATTTTTCCTTTATGAGACGTTAGTGTGCTACTGAAATTTGAGGACTATTGTATCACAGAAACCACATGGGCTTTCACGTAGGACAGATCCATGTTCAAATTCTGTCTCTATTACTCACTCGCTAGAAGACCTTGGACAAATTACTTGTCCTCACTGAGCCTCACTTTTGCCATCTGTAAAATGGTGACGGTAACGACCCACCATCTAGTTATGAAGAGAACACGTAAATCATTTAACACATACTAGGGGCTCAATAAAAGTCATCTCCCATCCTTTTGCCCATTTTTCTTATCTTCTAAAGAAAGAGGAGAAGGGTTATTCTGCCTTCTTGAAGGAAAGCAAAGGGAAACTCAACGGAGATATTCAACAGATTTGAGCTGGAGACTCAGTGATTCAGACAGCAACAATGTGTTAGGCTGAATAATGCTGCTCTCCCGCAAAGACATCCACGTCCTAATCCCTAGAACCTGCCAACAGTACCTTAGATGGCAAAAGGACTTTGTGGATGTGATTAATTTACAGATCTTGAGATGGAGCAATCATTCTGGATTATCCTGGGGGCCCTAAAGAAGAAGGAGCCAGAGGGAGATGTGACATCAGAAGAGGAGAAGGAAACGTGACCAGGGAATCAGAGACTGAAGTAATGGGCCACAAGCCAAGGAATGCCAGCAGCCATTAGGAGCTGCAGGAAGAGGCCAAGAGCTGATTGTCCCCTGGGCCCTGGGGAGGGAGTGCAGCCCTGCAAACACCTTCATTTCAGCTCAGAGAAATAGATTTCAGACTTCGAGCATCCAGAACCCTGAGCGAATGTCTTTGCTTTAGGCCACCAAGTGTGTGTACTTTGTTGTAGCAGCCACAGGAGACAGACGCAGAGGGCTGGTTGTGTCTCTGTAAAAAATAACACTGAAACGGGATGAAAGTGATGGTGTGCTCCGTGGCAGAAGTGGAAGAGCTCCCGAGCAAACGTTTCGATTCTGTTGTCTCGTGTTTGATTACAAGGCCAACAGGTGTGTAGAAGAGGAAATCCTTTCCAATAATGTAGAATTTTCACACTGTGGATTGAGACCTTAGTGGGCCGTGAGCAGTGTTTTTAAAAATAAGCGAACTAGAATAGAATACAAAGCCTGACGCTCTACGCTGTTGTCATGGTAAACTGAGGGCTCCCCCACGCCTTCCTCCGGGCAGCCATTGCACACCTGCTTCCTTGCGCCCTCCTTCCCGCTCCTGCTGCTCTCGGTTGGGTGCCCCTTACGTGCTCCTGTGGCACCTCGTGCTTTCATGATTACGGTCCTTCTCATCTCGCGGCTCACTATTGCTTCACGCACAAGGATGCTCTAGTCTCGTTTACTCCCTGCCAGACGCCACCCTGGTGCTCACCCTTCCTGCGTGCTTGTCCCCTCTGGACAGCCACGTCCCTGAGGGATGATGTTTTAACCCCTATATCCCCGGTACTTACACAGTGCCTGGCACAATAACAGGTGCCCAGTACAGTGATGAGCTGTGGTTTTAAGTTTTAGAATTATGCTTTTAAACAAATTCAAACGATGACTGGGGGGAAGGTCCTCTGGGCTGGCCCTGTTAGCTGTAGGACAGGACGTTGCTCTATGGGAACAAGCCTGACCGGCGGAGGTTTTCTAGAAGCATGGCTACAGAGATCCTCCATTTGGGCTTTCAGATTTTGGTGGTCCCTCAGTAGAGCCGGACACGTTTTCTCTCCTCCCCAGACCTCTCTCCAGCCATGGCATCCTGACCCAGCTAGAGCGGGACCCACGTGACCCATGAAGCCATGGAAGGAGCGCTTTGTGAACGCTGGAGGAGGTCCTAATTGCGGGACCAGCTGGGGACGGTAGCCTCAAATAAGTTTCAGTCGTACAGGACTTTTTAAAAGAAAAGGATACTTTCCCTTCCCAACTTTGGCTCTTCTGTTAACTTACTGGAACATCACCATGCCCTTAAAACATCAAACATGAGAGCCAAATTATATTCAGCCGTGTCTTAGGCAGCGACCACATATGTATAATATAGACGATGATATCACTGCCGGCTCGATATAATTACAGCCTTGCTCAGAAGCCCTGTCTTTCTTTCTAGGCATTGAAAGTACAGGACAGACATTATCTTGCTGCTTTTCCCAACACTTTTGCCAGGTAGGTGGGGAGCAGGTATCATTACTGTCTTTATCTCACATGTATACAGACAGCTCTCCTGGGAATGATTTGCCCAGAGCCCCGCAGGCAGTAAGAGCAACTGGAGAGAAAATGGGCTGGAGTCATAATTAAAAAAACAGAACTTCCTGCCGAGGCTACTTCAGGTCACGATACTGGGATATTTCTAATTTCAGGCATTTTGGGAGCAAGGAGGCACCACGGGTTGGTTGTTTCCCTTTATTTGTGGGTGTACAGGAGCGAATGGGACAGCAGATCATTTAATTAAAGCAACACAACTGTTGGCACTTTCTGAGTGATTAGCATCCACGGGGAACTTGAGCGTGCATTTCCTTCCCAAGATGGCAGTGGCGTTACCAAGCACAGCTCCATCAAGAAGGGCCAGCGACAAAATCTGGAATATCAGTGTGATTCTACAGCAATCTTGTGCTGTTGGAGGCAATTCTACTACAGCAATGGAAACGTTTAGAGTTGTAGAGGCCTGAGTTCGAGTACCAGCTCTGACCCCAACTGGCTGAGTGATTTTGAGCAAGTCTCAATCTCTCTGGGTCTCATTTTTCTCGTGTGCCAAATGGGCACAATATTGACCTCCCCTGATAGCTCTGAGGATAAAGCAGATCATAAATGTAAAGTGTTTTATACACAGCAAAATGCTAGAGAAAAACAAGGTATTATAAAGATTGGACCATGAAAATTAAAGGCCCTAATACAGGTTATGTTTTCTGTCAATGGGGCCTATTTCCAGTGAGTCATCTGTGCCAAGAACATGCCTTTAAATCTGTAGATTATTATCTCCCTGGAAAATCTGGAAAAAAGAAGATGAAGAGAGGAGAAAGGAGGCCTGGGGCTACAGGTATATCAAAATGTAAAGAATGTGACAATTATGAACTCTGTGTCTACGTGGTGGAAATCAAGCATTAAATATACATACACTGCAGGGGCAGGAAGCTTGGAAAGTAAAGCTTTGCTGTGCCTTCTGGAATGTGAGCCCTTTGTCCGGGCTCTACAAGGTAAAGAATTCCATAGGAAGTATTTGTTTAATTGATTGTAGCTAAAACTTAGTTGTGGTTAGGCCAGAGTCCATTGAGTAATGTTGTTGCTTCTTCAACCAAGATACGTGCATGCTTTAACCCAAGCGCAAACCCACAGGATTTGAACTCCTAACCTTTAAAACACAAGGCAGCTCCTTTGGCCACCAGGCGTCCCGATTCTTGTTTACCAGGACTAGGAGTTCTCATCAGACAGAGCCCTATTTATCCCATGAGCCGAGCAGAATAACACTGCGACACTCAAAGGGATGTCCATTTTAAAATAGCGTCTGTGGCACCAAAAGGATTCTGGAGCTCTGAGTCAGCCCCTTACCTCATGGCAAAGTTTACAGGCTTGCAGAGTGAAATGGAATCGGATTGGAATGTACGGGCTTCTATTTTTCTGTAATGACACGTTGTGAGGAGAAGGAGGGCAATTTTCTTGGACATTCCTCTAAAACCAGCGCACTTGCAGTGGCTGTTTTTGGTTTGCAAAACTATCCCAAGCGGACCCAGGGCCCGCTGCTGTCCCTGGGTGCCAGGACTCCGGGCCACAGAGGCCGTTTGTCCAGAGACTGAAGTTCAAATCAGTGATCGTTCCTTTCACGTGGGGCATGTTCTCCTCTTCTCCAAGCAGTCAGAAAGCGGACGTCAGTACCTCATTCTTCCTCTGAAGTCATTTAATGATCACATAAGAAAAACGATTCTCTCAAAATACAATCTCAGACTTTGGCTCCACCTACAAGTTGAAAGAATTTTGTTAAGGAAAGAAAGGAGGGGGGAAAAAAAAACCCTCCAGAAATATGTCTGTTCCTCACATCTGACTGTGAAAAATCCATATAGTATGACCCAAAAAGGAAAAATAAACATAGTCCATGAAATTCTGCGGCAAAAAAAGGAATGAAAATGTTCTTTTTAAAAAAGCAAAAAAAAAAAAAAAAAAAAAACTAAACTGTCTTCTCTGCAGGTTTAAAGGAAGCCTTTGCCAAAATCTGCTTTCTGGAAACTTTCCTCTAGACCTGGCTCCTGCCATGGGGCTTGGCTGCAGGGGAAAGGCCTGGGAGACTGTGGTTTGGAATGTGTGAGTGTTAAAATCAGACATTGTTCCTTTGTCTTTACAACAACAACAAGCCTTTGGTTTTGGCTACCCCGGTTTCCGGTGTTGCCTTGTGTCTCCTTTCACTGTGGGTCAGGACTATCGAGAGGCTCTTGATACCTTCAGGTTGTTTTCTTTTTGGCCACCCCTCTCTCCTTTCCTGCAGTGCCCTGGAGAAGCAGTGGGCACTATTTCCATGCTGAAATGAAGAAATGACTGAGCGAGTATGAAATGACTCGCGGAAGGCCACACAGCAAGTTGGAAGAAGATTCTGGATTAGAAGCGTGAAATTTCCATGTCCTCCCCAGGTGTGTAAACCTGGTCCACTGAGCTAAGGTTTTCTAAGTCACGGAAGGCCCAAAGATGCATGCTGCTCTCCAGGTAGAAGCTGTGACTTCAAACTGGGAGCCAGCGCCATGCAGAGTGACAAGATGCGGAATACTTTAATAAAATAAGCATCACCTTCTTGGGCAGAGTTGTAACTTAGAATTGTCTTACCGTGGATTATTTTAATGTATAGCATATTATATATAATTCAGATAGAACAATGGTAATAGCCTAATCCTAGCTATGACAAGATTTGCTAAACAAACAGAAAATATAAAATATATTATAGCAACTATGTCTCATGCCATATATCCTATGTCACTTATATAAGAACAAGAATGAGGAAATAACAGAATCCATGATTATTGTATCATGGGGAGCTATGTTTGCAGGAAGCACCCACTGAACCTGGATGTCATTCTCTTTAACCAAAACCAGGTAGTCTGTTTAACCCACCATACTACACAGCAGCAGTTGCAACTAAAAAAGTCTGTTTCCAGGAAACGGGCACGTGCTGAAGGCATTTTTATGGGCTCTTGGAGTTAAGCAGACCCCTATGTTTCAGGGGTATGTAGAACCATTCAGGAGGAAATTTGGAATATGCATGGCCAGAACCAGAGAACATGTGGAAGAGTCCACTACAGGAGCAACGGTGGACTGAGACATCGAAAACTCTCTGCAATTAGTATGAGCTTACCTGGTTTTATTGTGCTTTATTGTACTTCATAGACACTGCGTTTTTTATAAGTTGAAGCTTTGTGGCAACCCTACACTGAGTCAATCTATCATTGTCATTTTTCTAACAGCACGTGCTCACTTAATGTCTCCGTGACACATTTTTTTCTAATTCTCACAATATTTCAAACATTTTGAGCCAGGCACAGTGGCTCCCACCTGTAATCCCGGCACTTTGGGAGGGCAAGGCGGGAGGACTGTACGAGGCCAGGAGTTTGAGACCAGGCTGGGCAACCTAGTGAGACCCCGTCTTTACATCTCCACTGGCCGGTGGACTGGCCGTTCCCCCATCTCTCTCCCTCTGCTTGGGGGCCTCCCTAGTCCCTGAGTCATAAAAATATTGAAACTAGGCCAGTTAATAACCCTATAATGACCTCCAAGTGTTCAGGTGAAAAGAAGAGGTGCATGTCTATCACTTTAAATAAAAAGCTAGAAATGATTAAGCTTAGTGAGGAAGGAACAGCTAAGGCCTGGACAGGCTGAAAGCGAGGCCGCTTGTACCGGTTAGCTAAGTTGTGAATGCACAGGAAAAGTTTTCGAAGGAATAAAAAATGCTACTCCAGTGAACACACGAATGATAAGAAAGCGAAACAGCTGTACTGCTGACACAGAGAAAACTGCGGTGGTCGGGGTGGAAGCTCAAAGCAGCCCCAACGTTCCCTTAAGCCAAAGCCTGATCCAGAGCAAGAACCTAATGCTCTTCAATTCTATGAAGTCTGGGAGAGGTGAGGAAGCTGCAGAAGGAAAGTTTGAAGCTAGCAGACGTTGGCTCATGAGGTTTAGGGAAAGAAGCCACCTCCATAACATGGAAGTGTGAGGTGAAGCAGCATGAGCAGGTGGAGAAGCTCTAACAAGTGATCCAGGAGATCTAGCTAAGATGACTAAGGAAGGCAGGTGGGTACCCTAAACAACAGATTTCCAGTGTGGATGAAACAACCTTCTGTTGGAAGAAGATGCCTTCTAGAACTTTCATAGCTAGACAGAAGAAGTCAATGTCTGGCTTTAAAACTTCAAAGGAGAGGCTGACTCTCCTGTTAGGGGTTAATGCAGTTCGTGACTTTAAGTTGAAGCCAAGGTTCATTGACTATGCTGAAAATCCTAGAGCTCTCAAAATTATGCTAAATCTACTCTGCCTGTGCTCTATAATTGGAATAACAAAGCCTGGATGACAGCGTATCTGTTTATAGGAAGGTTTGCTGAATATTTTAAGCCCCCTTTTGAGACCTACTGCTCAGAAAAAAAAAGATTTCTTTTAAAATATTAATGTTATTGCTTATTGACAATGCACCGAGTCACCCAAGAGCTCTGATGGAGATGTACAGGGAGATGAATGTTGTTTTCATGCCTGCCAACACAGCATCCATTCTACAGCCCATGGATAAAGGAGTGATTTCGACTTTCAAGTCTTATTATTTAAGAAATACATTTCGTAAGGCTATAGCTGCCATACATAGTGATTCCTCTGATAATTCTTAGCAAAGTCAATTGAAAACTTTCTGGGGTCGGGTACAGTGGCTCACGCTTGTAATTCCAGCACTCTGGGAGGCTGAGGCAGAAGGATCACTTGAGCCCAGGAGTTTGAGGTTGCTGTGAACTGGGCTGATGCCATGGCACTCACTCTAGCCTGGGCGACAGAGCGAGACTCTGTCTCAAAAAAAGAAAAAGACAAAGGAAACTTTCTGGAAAGGATTCACCCTTCGAGATGCCATTAAGAAACATTTGTGATTAATGAGAGGAGGTCAAAATATCAACATTAACAAGAGTTTGGAAACAGCTGAGTCCAACCCTTATGGATGACTTCGAAAGCTTCAAGACTTCAGTGGAGAAAGTCGCTGCAGATGTGGTAGAAATAACAAGAGAACTAGAATTAGAAGTGGAACCTAAAGACGTGACTGAATTGCTGCAACCTCATGGTAAAAGTGAATGGACAAGGAGTTGCTTCTTACCGATGAGCAAAGAGAGTGGTTTCTTGAGATGGAATCTACTCCCGGGGAAGATGCTGTGACCATTGTTGAAATGACAACAAAAGATTTGGAATATTACATGAACTTAGTTGATAAAGCAGTGGCAGGTTCTGAGAGGACTGACTCAAGTTTTGAAAGAAGCTCTGTGGGTCCCTGTACTCACGGAGCTCACAGTCTAATGGGGGAAGATGGACATTAAATCAGCAAACAGATCGATACTTAGAATTACGAGCTCTGTCAAGCTCTACGTGGAAAATGAATGCAATACCATGGAGGACTACAAGAGGGGACTGGATTTTGATTGGGAGACCAAGAGAGGCTTCTCTGAAAAAGTAATGAGCTGAGACCAGAAGGATGAGTAAGGGTCAGGAAGGTGAAGTTCAGGTGGAAGGTCGTGGGGTGGGGCACAGCGTTTCAGGCAAAAAGAATTGTGAATGTGAAGGATCTGAGACAAGACAGTTTGTGTGTTAAGAATCTAAAACAATTGACTGAAAGGTGGAAAGTTTGATATCTTCAATACCGTGACAACCGAATTGTTAAATAGATCATTGGATAATCTAATTAGTTATTAGATAAACAAGGGTTAAGAGAAAATCATTTTAAAAACTAGGCTTTTGACATTATTTTAATTGTGACATATCGCCACAGTCCAAATCCTGCTCTCATCTAAAGGTGAACTACATAGTAAACGAGGAGAGTGGTAGGAGATGAGCTCGGAGAAGTAAACTTATATCTGATCATGCAGGTGTTTATAGGCCATATAAGGATGTTTTTATTTCCTATTAAATGCAACGGGGAGCCAATGAAGGTTTAAATCATGTTTCAAAGATCTCTCTGGCCACTGAGAGGGAGCGAGAGGAAAGAAGGAAGGGACAGTGCTTAGGAGTTCAGTTGCAGTAGTTCATTCAAGAGATCATGGGCCTTGGAGAGGGAGAGAGAAGGACAGATTTGAGAAATATTTTGAAAGTGGAATCAGTAGTATTTGGCAATGGGTTGGCTGTTAAGAGCAAAGGAGAGGAAGTTTGCAAAGATGACTCCCAGGTTTGTGGCCTTAGCAAATGAACAGATGGTAGTACCACTTATTTAGATAAGGAAGATGGGAAGAGGAGGATCAAATGTTCAGTTTTGGACAAGTTAAATTTGAGTTGCCTCTGAGATATCTGAGTAGGCAGTTGGCCATACAAGCCTGAAGCTCAGGGAAAAAAATGTCTGGACTGGAGATAAAAATATGGGAGTTAACAACATTTTGGTGATACTTAAAGCTACAGGGCTGGATGAGATCACTTGGGGGAAAGTGTAGAGAGAAAAGAGAAACGGGCTCTAGAAGGAGTGCTCAGTGTCTCTAATACATAGAGGCAGAGGGGAGGAGAAGGAGCTGGCGGTGATTCTTAGATGACATAAAGACCGAGGGGGGAGTGTTCCAATAATGGTGAAAACAACTATGCCAAAAACTTCTGAGACATTGAGATCTGGAAAGTGTCTACTATATTTGGTGTTATCACAGTAGTCTGCAGAAGCTGACTCTTATCAGCCCAGAGGATCTACGCGGGCATCTCTTCCCAATTCTATGTTTAGTGATGACATGTTCATAGCTTGAAATCAGTCATGGTGGGAGTATTTACACCATGGAAATTGGCAACCACTTCCATGATTTTTTTGTTTTTGTTTTATTTTATCTTTTTTTTTTTGAGAACTGGTTGTTAAACGTGTATTAGCACAAGACTGGCGATACAAATCCATTTGTAGGTGGAGAAGAAAATAGCCTTCTCTGCTCTCTGGTCCCACCCGAAAGTTTTCAGAGCAATTTTCGTGGAAATGAATTCTCTTCAAAGGAATCAGCTGGGTGTCTGAACTTCTTTTGAAGTGGGTTTTTACCTTTGCCACAGGACTCTCTAAAGTCTTAGCCTTTTAGTCACCAACCTTCACAAATTTGATGCAGACCAACAAGAAAAAGAATTCAGTGTGGTCATATGAAGAATTTCTTCCAACTTTGAGATGCTATAATTCTGCTTTGGCTGCAAGAAATTCCAGGAAGCATAAGCAGTAAACCACATTTCATTTACTCCTGGGCTTATTTACTTGGTAAAAATAATCATTAGAAAATTCCAGAATTCAGGAGCTGACATGACATTTTCCCCATTTTTCTTTTTTCTTTTTAGAAAATGCTTGCTATTCTATGAAAATGTAGATAAGAAAATTAACTGAAAGGTGGAAAGTTTGATATTTTCAATACCATGACAACTGAATCATTAAATAGATCATTGGATAATCTAATTAATTACAAGATAAACAGGCGTTAAGAGAAAATCATTTTAAAAACTATGCTTTTGACATTATTTTAATTGTGACATATATAGTCGCAGTCCAAATCCTGCTCTCCTCTAAAGGCGAACTGAATGTGTTGCAGAGTCTTCAGTTTGCTGAGGGAGTCACATGCAAACCTAGTTCACGCAGTTCTGAAAGTGTGTTCTCCGCCACGTCTTTACTGCAAACACATAGCAGTGGTAAATAGAGTTTATCAAGCTTCAAAACTAAATAAACACTTCTGTGGCCCAGACTTGAAACAGAAACACAAAGCTGTGAGCTGAGCGGAAGCCACATGCTTATGGGGCCCCGGGTCTGGAACCAGGCAATATCAGCTAGAGTTTGGCTCTTCCAGAGTAAATTAAAATAAAAGCGCTCCGTGCGGAGATAGGAGACCGAAGCCAGGCTCACTGCTTGAAGCCATAGGCAGAGCAGGCTCCTCCTACTCACAAAAGGAAGCTGAGATAGAAGCTATTCCTGCCCGGGGCTACAGCTTTTAGCAAACTGTAGATTTAGGGAAGAGGGAGGACACTGATAGAACCTTGTGACTAGGAAAGGAAGTGGTCCACTCCCTGTCTTGGTGCCCAAATCTGTGCTGTCCTTAATATCACTTTGGGCTGGATCTTGGAAGCACCATGAGTAGATCTAGCTCTGAAATGGGGCCCCAGGGGTCAAGTGCAGAATGAAGGCAATCACAAAACCACTAGACAGGGAGGGGAAAGCACGATGGGAGGAGAGGGAAGAAGAGAAAGAGAGAGAGAGAGAGAGAGAGAGACAGAGAGAATGCAAGCCTAGTTTCAAAATGAGCTCCTTAACCAAAATCCAATGCTAAGGAAGCCAGCCAAAGAAAAAACAAGAACATGAATTTACTCCTGTTGAAATTAATTTATGGAATAATCCGAGAAAAGGTTTGAATATGTTTATAATGTGCAAAGAGATATATGCAGGAATAACTTCCATTTTTAAGAAAAGCAGGATGTTATGGAGAAATGACAATATAAACGAAACAAGAGTGCATGCCTAGTGAAAAGAACAACTAGAAATCTTGGAAATGAAAGATATCGTCATTAAAATAAAAATCCAGGCCGGGCACGGTGGCTCACGCCTGTAATCCTAGCACTCTGGGAGGCCGAGGCGGGTGGATCGCTCAAGGTCAGGAGTTCGAGACCAGCCTGAGCAAGAGCGAGACCCCGTCTCTACTAAAAATAGAAAGAAATTATATGGACAACTAAAATATATATAGAAAAAATTAGCCGGGCATGGTGGCGCATGCCTGTAGTCCCAGCTACTCGGGAGGCTGAGGCAGAAGGATTGCTTAAGCCCAGGAGTTTGAGGTTGCTGTGAACTAGGCTGACGCCACAGCACTCACTCTAGCCCGGGCAACAAAGTGACACTCTGTCTCAAAAAAAAAAAAAAAAATCCAAAAGATGAGATAAGCTGTAGACTGGAAATGGTTAAAGAGAAAATTAGTGGATTGAAGATAATGCTGAGGATTTTGCCTAAGAAACAGAACAGAGACAAAGAGATAAAAAATGTGAGAGAGCAGTTAAGAGAGATGGGGGATCCATTGATAGGTTTCAACATGTTTACTAGGAGTTTCAGAAGATGAAAATAAAAGGAATGATGGAGAAGTGATATTTGAAGAGATAATAGAATTTTCCGTAGTTAAAGAAAGATCTACGATCTCACATCGAAAGGTCATATAGAGTACCAAGCAGGAAAAACGTAAAATCACATATCTTAGTAAAACTACATATTTTAATAACATCAAAGATAAAGAAAAAACTTAAAAGCTATTAGAGAGAAAAGACATATCACCCCACAGGAGTGAGAATTTGACGGAAAGCTGACCGCTCGTTGGCAAAATCTGATGCCAGAAGACAATGAAGTAACGTCTTTACAACGCCAGGGAAAATAACCGAGAATCCGAAATCATACACCTTTTGAGATTATTACTTAATGGTGAGGGCCGAGCCTACCTTGAACGTGCTCAGAACATTACCATTCGCCTACAGTTGGGCAGAATCATCGAACACAAAGCTTGTCTCATAATAAAGTGTTGAACATCATGTAATTTATTGGCCATTGCACCGAAAGTGAAAACCTGAATGGTTGTATGGGTTCTGGGAATGCAGTTTCTACTGAATGTGTGTTGTTTTCACAGCATTGCAAAGTCAAAAGTCCCCAAGTCAAACTGTCTCTAAGTCGGGGACCGTCTGTGTAGGGAGAGCCATGCTCCCTCAGAAGGCTCTAGGGAAGGAATTACTTTGTGCCTCTCTCGTGGCTTCCAGTGGCCTCAGGTGTCCCTTAGCTTGTAGATGTGTCACTCCAATGCTGTCCTCACGCGGCGTTCTCCCTGTGTGTCTGCACGTTAGCCCACCTCTGCGTCTACGTCCGTGGTCATATTTCCCTCCTCTTTGAAGGACACTTCATGTTGGATTAGGGGCCCAGGCCCACCCTATTCCAGTATGGACTCACCTCAGTTTAACTAATTGCATCTGCAATGACCCGATTTCCAAATAAAGTCATGTTCTGAAGTATTGGAGGTTGGAACTTCAACATACCTTTTTTGGGGGAGAGCACAGTTTTGCCCTTAACGGGCGGCATCAATAAAAACAAGAGCGGAAAAGTGTGAAACAGAAAACAAAATCATAACAGACTCAATAAACACAAACAGAAGTTAGTTTTAAGAAAAAATCTAATACAAATACCCCGTCGTTAACAAGACTGATCAAGAAACAAAAGGGCACAAATGAACAGTATTAGGAATCATAAAGAAGACGTCACTGAACATACAGATTTACAAAATCGCAAATCATTGCAGAATGAAAAAGAATGCTGTGAACACCTGTAGGCAGACCAATCTGAAAACTTAGATGACATGGATAATTCTCTTTAAAACATGTATTAGTAATTTAAGGCAAAAATTGACAGCCGCATTTGACATGTGAGTTCTTAACGGCAGTCTTTCCATTTGAATTGATCCTGACTCGATGTGAAACTCTTATCTTCTGGGTAATTCACATTTTAGAAAAAGAAAAGAGAAGAAGAGAAGATAAAAGAGAAAAAGAAAAGAAAGAAAAAGAAAGAAAGAAGATGCAATTGAATTGGAGATTTTGTCAAACCAAAGCTAGTTTCACTCACCTTATTATGGTACCTAGCAATTAACCTCACCTGGTTAATTTCACGGAGCAATGAGAGTCATCTGCAGTAATAGATCAGCAAAGAAAAGCATCATCAGTCTGGATTTAAGGGATCCTGCACAAATATGGGCACGGAGTTCAGCCATATACTCAGCACACCATTTATATTTATTTTTAAAGCAAAGTCTCTGAATCTTGGAGGGAGTAGCACTTCAGTCTATTTTTAAAACTTGGGTGGGTCGGTGATCACATAAAATCTCTATTTATAATAGCTATGTCTCTTCCCTGGGCTTATATTGGACCTTATTTTCAGGATTTTAGAGGGAGAAGAAGGAACTGAGAAGTGTGTCCTTAGTCAGTAGGGAGCTATGGGGTTAGAAAAACACTTACTAGGAACTTTTAATGCTAACCATTAAGTAAATATTTTAGTATAGTGGAACACACGGAGCATATATTTTTACCTACTCAAATGCGTCTGTGTAGATATAAAAATATATACTCAAGTAATGATGATGGAACTACTGACAGACGCTTTGGTACAGCTGCAAAACACAAATATTTCTCTATGTATATTCATATTGGCTCTAGAGATAGAGATCTACAAACCTGCTGAGCTGGTATTTTACTTACGCACTATTTTCTGTCTGCTTTTTAACAAGGGACTCCACATTCCACATACGATCTGCATTTTATTTTAACTACCATGTTCTTGGCTTTACTCTTTTCATGTCAGCTTCACACTTTAACAGTCTGCTCAACAGTGATTTCCCAGCTTCAAACTGACTTGCTTTTCTTACCCCTCAGAAATGTCCTGTGATTTTATTTATTGCTTCCTGAAGTGTGGCTCTCCCTTATATTTTCCACAAATGACAGCCTTTTCCCAAAAGGGACCAAATTAGTAGAGTTATTCTCCAGCTCCCCTTAAAAACCATATTGAAATGCAAATACGGTTGCTTCCATTCTTGCTGCTTTGCTTCTCATAGCTGATCTAAACTATCAAGACATGACCAAAATCTAGCTTTTGTTTTTGCAATGGTGACTTTTCATCTTTGTACACATTTTTGGGGGGTTGTTCTAGAATTATGTGATGCCCAGGTGCAAGTTATAAGTTGTTGTATTGTGGCTACACTTTGGTATTAATTAGACTATTAGATTTCCTATACACATATCCATCTATTTCTGTGCCTTTGCTTTAACTATTCTCTCCATCTGGACATTTATTTCTCTTTTGCTTCTGTTACCCAATTGGTAAAGAAACTGAGGCCCGGAGCCTGACTTAACCAAGGCCACACGGTTAGTACCTAACTGAGCCTCGAGATGATCTCTGGACTCCTGGTCCCAGGGATTTTTCCACCACATCCCACTGCCTTCTTCAAGGTTTAGCTCAAACAATGCCTAGGAAGTCTCCTTGAAACCTTCAAACACAAGTAATCTGTCCCTTCTTTGAACTCCTGCAAGCTTCCATTGCACGCATCTTTGGATGCTGGTCGCTTTTTATTTTGTACTATGGTTATTCATGTACAGACCTTATTTCCTCTCTTGGTGTTACGCTCCTTGGGGTTGGAACCTGCTTTATTCACTTTCGTATCTTTCGTATCACCCAGCCTTGTACTAGTAGGCGCTCAATGCATATTTGTTAAATGAATTAAACTCCTTTTGGATATGGGACACCTTATGGCCACAGAAAGTGTATTGAAACCAGCTGCAGCTGTAATGGCAGTTGGCTTGGGAAAGTTTTTCAAGCTATGCCTTCCTGCCTCTTGCTCCACACTTCCGTGATTCTAGACCTGAAACGTCCAAGAAAATTTTCTGTAGTAATAGGAAATGTTTTATATCTGTACTATCCAATATGGTTCCACATATGGCTATCGAACACTTGAAGGTGGTAGGGGAGACTGAAAAATTAAAAATTAAATTTTATTTAATTTTCTTTAACTTATATTCAGATAGCCACGTGTGACTAGTGGCTACCATATTGTGCAGCATGGGTCTAGACTATCCGGACACCCTATTTTGATACATCTCCTTGTCTTGTGGTTACACAATTGCAGATTGCCTGCTTAGTGAGAAATGGCGTTGTTATCTTCCAGGCTCCAGGCTTCAAGATTCTACACGTGATATTCCTCCTTCCCCACTCTCCCCCCAGGAGAAAGATGAGACTCATAAAGGTTCTCCTAAGCACTCCGGTCTTCGCTGACCTTCCTTGCTCAGATTCCAACTATACTTGTAAAGCACAGGAGAATAAGTGTATAATGCCCAGATGGTATGTTGCTTGCTGCTATTTCGATTCTTAGACTTTTTCCTAAATAGATTATAAACTTCTTGAGTGTAAGGACCATATGCATTCCATATCTTCTGGATCCTCCCTGGTACCTATTCTGATGCCAGCTCTATTGTAAACATTCTATAAATATTGATCAATCGATTGATTGAAGGTGGACAAAAGGAATCTAGTATGAACAAGAAAGGAGAGTATTTGAGAAATAGGGAGAGTGGATGTCAAAATTTCAAGATTTACTTAGCACCCTAAACACAAAAGGGTTTTTAGAATTATTTCACTTACTCCTGTGATTGTTTTGCAAATTTCCCTTCATGTTATTTAGTATTAGTCATCTAAAGAACTCAATTAAAAAACCTTTTCGTAGTACCTAAAAGCTACCTTAGCCATTTTGAATGTATTCCTTCCTCAGAGGGTCTTCTATGAAACGAACTTTCTAAGCAGGTTTATGAGCTTCATTATAGAGAATTGACTGGGAGATTGAGAGGTTGCAAGATGCCTAAAACAGTACATGGGGTGGAAATAGGGTAAGAATTTGTCTGTATGTTTGATTCAAATCTCCCCTAGAAAGTAGGCTCTTGAATGTGTACAGTGCCATCCTTCTTTTGTGGGTGAGGTAACCAAAGCAAAGGCATTAGTGCTGTGTCTGAGTCTACGAAAGTCCTTTGGTTCATCTATTCCTCTTCCTTTAGCCCCCAAATTACACTTTAACAAGATTGGCTCCTGCGGTAACATAGCCTATGGCAAAATTCCTGCTGACTACACCCTGTGTGAGACCATAGCGAGTTTTTAAGGGGCCCTGCCTGGCAGGAGGACTTAGTAAATTAATGATACCTGCAAATTCAGATGGCCCAATCCTGGAATTCTGTGTCCTGCAGAGCCTCACTGCCTGCCCGCCCGTGCTCCAACCACTAGCTCACGGCGCCCAAAATATGAAAAGAAAATAAGGAGCCAGGAGGGAGTGGTCCTTGTGGGACAGGAATTTCAGCTGGCAACAGTTAATCACATTTTTCCAGCTATTTTGACATGTGTTACATAAGGGAACCAATTCCAAGACAAAACAAAAAATAAAATGCTTTTGACATAGAAGTGCAAACACTGAGGGAATTAGAGCTGACTTTTCCTTTTAACTTTTTATTTACATAGGATGGATTTGTTTAGGCAATTTCTTTTTTTTTTTTTTTCAACTTCCAAGAAGCCACAAATCCAGTGTGTTATTTCCCTTACTATCTATTGTTCGGTTTTATTTCTGCTAATTTCCATATGTTTAAAATATGCTTTCAATTTGCTGAAAATACTTATGAATCGTATGCACACATGCATATGTACAATAAATCACTTTTATAGGACCAATCAAATCTGGCATTCCTTTGCAGCTTGCAGTGGTTCAAATTTTAAGGCCTTTAGCTCTGTTTTGAACTGCAACTTGACACTCACAAAATAGGTGGGTTAGAGGTAAAGGTTCTATCTTTGGCTACTTGGCTTTTCACTAGATACATCCAGATTTAGTCCCAAGTAAACTGGAGGAAGTAACTTCTGTCTCATCCTCATTGACATCAGGACTAATGAAGAAAAGGGACTTGGTGGTCTGTCCCTACCTGCACAGTGTAGAAATAACACAGGTGACATGGGTCTGGTGATTGTTGGTGGTGTGGTTATATAAAATAATAAAAATACCACCAAAATGCTGATGACTCTCAAATTACACTTCCACTTCTGACTTCTCCCCTGAACTCCAGGCTCATACGTGCCACTCCCACTTAGGTGTCTAGGAGGATTCTCAAACTCGACATGTCTGAAAAGGAACTATTGATTCCACGCCCCCGAAACTTGCTCTTCCCCCAGCCTTCCTCATTTTGGTGAGCAGCATCATCGTTCATCTGGGCGTTTCGGCAAATGTACGCCAGCCTGTAACCACCACCACAATGAAGACATAGAATAGGTCCATCACCCTAGAATATTCCCCTGCACCCTGTGGTAGTCAACCCCTCCCCCTTCTGCCTCCAGCCCCAGGCAACCACTGATTTATTTTCTATCCCTATAGTTTTGCCCTTTCCAGAATATTCTATAAACAGAATCACACAACATGTAGTTTTTCTGGTTCTTTCACTTGTCATGATGCATTTGAGATGCATTCATGTTGGAGTGTGTTTCAATAGCTCATTTCTTTTTATTACTTATTATAAACTGACGCCACGGCACTCTACCCAGGGCAACAGAGTGAGACTCTGTCTCAAAAAAAAAAGGATTTGATTTGCTAATTTTACTTATTTATATATTTATGTATTTTGAGACAGAGTCTTGTTCTGTCACCCTGGGTAGAGTACAGTGGCATCATCATACCTCACTGCAACCTCAAACTCCTGGGCTCAAGAGATTCTCCTGCCTCAGCCTCCAGAGTAGCTGGGACTACAGGTGTGCACCACTATGCCCAGCTAATTTTTTCTATTTTTGGTAGAGATGCGGTTTCACTCTTGCTCAGGCAGGTCTCAAACTCCTGACCTCCAGTGATCCCCACCCCTCTGCCTCCCAGAGTGCTAGGATTACAGGCCAGAGCCACCATGCCTGGCCTGATTTGCTAATATTGTATTGTGATTTTTTGTATCTATGTTCATGAGAGATATTGGTCTGTAGTTTTCTTTTCTTGTAATGTCTTTTCTGGTTTGGGTATTAGGGTGATACTGACCTCATCGTATGAGTTAGGAAGTATTCTCTCTGCTTCTATCTTCTGAAGAAAATTGTAAAGAATTGCCATAATTTCTTCTTTAAATGTTTGGTTATCCATTTACTTTTAATCTATATGTATCTTCATATTTAAAGCGGACTTTTGTAGACAACATATACTTAGATCTTATTTTTTTATCCACTCTGACAATCTCTTTTAATTGGCATATTTATACCACTGATGTTCAAAGTGATTATTGGTATAGTTGGATTAATATCTATTATATTTGTTGCTATATTCTATTTGTTGCTCTTTTCTTTTCTCCTATTTTTGTCTTCTGTTCTTTATTGGTCTTTTGTGGTTTTAATCAAGTATTTCATAAAATTATTCCATTTTCCTTCCTTTCTTAGCATATCAGTTACACTTCTTTTTGCTTTTATTAGCGGTTGCCCTAGAATTTGCAGTATTCGTTTACCACTAATCTAAGTCCACTTTCAAATAAAACTACACTGCTTCATGGGTAGTGTCAGTATCTTATAATAACAAAATAATCCTAATTCCTTCTTCCTGTCACTGGTATCATTGCTGTCACTCCTTTACTTACATTAACACAAGCATCAACACACACAAGCATACATAACTGAATACATTGTTGCTATTATTATTGTGGACAAACTGTTATCTGTTAGATTAAAAAGAAACGTTTTTATTTTACCTTCACACATTCCTTCTCTCATGCTCTTCCTTCCTTTCTGTAGATCTCAGTTTCTGACCTATGTTATTTTCCTTCTCTCTGAAGAACTTCTTTTGACATTTCTTGCGAACCAGGTTTACTGGCAACAATTTCCCTCAATATTTGTTTGTCTGAAAAGTCTTTATTTTTTCTTCACTTTTGAAGAATAATTTCACAGGGGACAGAATTATAGTTTTTTTTTTCTTAACAGTTTAAATATTTCACTTTACTCTCTTCTTTCTTTTATGATTGCTGAGAAGAAGTCAGAGGGAATTCTTATCTTTGCTCCTATGTAGGTAAGGTGTTTTTTTTTTTCTTATGGCTTCTTTCAGAATTTTTTCTTTATCTTTGATTTCCTGAACTTTCAGTAGTGTACGGGTAGGTGTAGTTTTTTGGCTTTTATCCTGCTTGGTGTTCTCTGAGCTTCCTGGACCTGTGGTGTCTGACATTAATTTGGGCAAATCATCCATCATTATTGCTTTAACTATTTCTTCTGTTTCTTCCTCTTTTTCTTATCCTTCTGATATCCCTATTACGCGTATGTTAAACTTTTTGTGGGTGTCTCACAGTTCTTGGGTGTTCTTTTCTTTCCTTTGCTTTCCAGTCTTTTTTCTCTTTGCTTTTCAGTTTTGGCAGTTTTGACTGAGATGTTCTCAAGCCGGAGATTCTTTCTTCAGCCACAACCAGTCTCCTAATAAGCCCATCAAAGGCAGCCTTCGTTTCTGTTACACTGTTTTCTTTTTTATCTCTAGCATTTCTTTCTGATTTTTTCTTAGAATTTTCTTCTCTCTGCTCACGTCTCCTACCAGTCCTTGCGTGTTGTCTACTTTATCCATTAGAGTTCTTAGTTGTTTTAAATTCCCACTCTGATAATTCCCACATCCTTGCTAGATCCCGAATGTGGTTCTGATGCTTGTTATGTTTCTTCAAACTGTTTTTTTTTTTTTTTTGCTTTTTAGCATGCCTTGTACTTTTTCTTGATAGCCGGAAATGATGTACTGTGTAAAAGGAACAGCAGTAAATAGACCCTTAGTGACATAGTGGTCAGGTACGAGGGGAAGGGAGCTCCCCTGTAAGTAGCAGGGGACTATAGTTCTATGATCAGGTCTCAGTTTTCTGATGAGCCTGTGCCTCTGGACTAGGAACCTCACCAGTGCTTGTTAGCTTTCTCCTTTCCTTACCTCGGTTGGACAGAATGGCTGGAGTGGGTCGGAGTTGAGTGTTTCCCTTCTCCCAGGTCAATGAGGCTCTGATAAAACTCCGGCAGGTTAGGCTCTGGTTAGTTTCTCCCGGAGGCAGGAGACACAGAATGCTTTGGTGTACTTCAAAATGTTTCCTCTTCCCCCACCCCTGTGTGATATTATAAAATATATATGTGGTCTTTGACTCTGTTTCCTGGCATACAACTCCTGAAATCCTTAGTCTCCAAAGTGATGTCTTTCTGTATGCTAACTGATGGCCTGCAGCCCATAGGTGGCTTCAGGATGGGGACTGTCACCACAAAGACCAAGGCATGGTTACAGGGTTGGGACTCTCAGCCCCATCCCCCAACTTCTGGGGAGGGGAGAAGGGCTGAAGGTTAAGTTGATCACTAATGACCAATGGTTTAATCAATCATGGCTGTGTAATGAAGTTTCGCTAAAAACCCAAAAGGACAGGGTTTGGAGAACTTCCGGATAGCAGAACACCTGGAAGTTCCTGGAGTGTGGTGACCCCTTCCCCCACCCCTTGCCCTATACGTCTGTTTACCTGTAACCTTTGCAATACCCTTTATGATAAACTGCTAAACGTGTTTCCTTGAGTTCTGTGAGCCACTCTAGCAAAAACTAATCCAACCCGAAGAGAGGGTCATGGGAACCCCGATTTATAGCCACTCGGCCAGAAGTTCCGGAGGCCTGGACTTGCACCTGGGGTCTGAAGGAGGAGCCGAGAGTGTCTGGTGGAGCTGAGCTCTCAACCCATGGGGTCCGATGTCTCCAGGGAGGTGGTGTTAGAACCAAATCGGAGGATACGCAGCTGGTGTCCGTTGCAGGGTTGATTGTTTTCTTGTTGGTGGGGAGACGTCCCCACACCTTTGGTCTCAGAAGTCTTCTGTGTTGGTGGCGGTTGTGCGGTGTGAGAGCAGAGGAAAAACACTTTGAAACTTTCCACCTTCGCCCCTGCAAGAATTAGGGCACTTTTGTCCAATGTTCACTGTGAGAACCTAGTCAAGCTCCTGGAGGTAAAACTCACACAAGTGTGTCCCCCACGGCTCTGTCCCCTGGAGTGTTTGACTCAGAGACTTGTCCCCGCCCCCCCAGCCTCTGGCTCAGGTCTGTCCACTACAGTTCAAGTTTTTCTTCCCCATGCTGGTTCCCGCTCATTGGTTGTTTTCATTTTGTGCATTTTTCAGTTTGTTCAGCGTTTTACTTGTTGTCAGGACGGAATGGTGACTCCCAAGCTCCTGACATGCCTGACCGACGGTGCCTGGTCTTTTAATCCTCTACACAGGGTTTCTCAGAGAGCAAGAAATGCTGAATGTTTCTCAAAGACAATGTTTCCATTTTTTCTTTCATGCACCAAGATTTTGCCTATTGTGTCTGAGAAATTTGTGCCTAACTCAAGGTCACACAGATTTTCCCGTGTTCTCTTCTATCTTTCTACTCTGTTTTAAAGTGCAAATCAGATCACATCACTCCCTTGCTTAAAACTCTCCCAGGGCTTTCCCTGTCGTTTAGAATAAAATCTAAACTCATGATCCTGGTCTACAAAGCGCTGCGTGATCTTGCCGTGGGCTCCTTCTTTGACCTCACCCTCCTGACCCTTCCTCCCTTTCACTCTGCTCTGGCCACGTTTGCTTTCTTGCTGCTCCGTGTACCTCCTCGGAGTCCCTGCAGTTGCTGTCCCCTCTGCCTGGGTCACTCCTCGGTTAGATCTGCACACAGCTCACTCCTTAACCCTCAACACCACTCTCTTAGCGAGGCTCTCTTTGCCAAGCCTTTCTAAAACAGGACGCCCTTTCCCTTTCCATCCTTTCATCCCTCTTGATTTTTTTCCATAGCAAATATCACTATCTGGGATTACTTTATTCATTGCATTACTTGGGTTTTTAATTTACTTCTTTGCGCCCCTAAAACGTACATTCTTTGAGGTCAAGGCATTCTCTGTTTTGTTTACTCCTGTATTCCCCGAGCCAAGAACAAAATTGGGCACAGAACAGATGCTCACTAAATATAAGTGGAGGAGATGAATTACACCCTACTGCAAACCACACCTAATGTACTGGGAAACTCACAATATGAATCTCAGGATGAGGAGAGAGTAAGATTTGGATGGCGTGAGGTGTGTTTCGAAGCAGAAGAAGAAAGGGAGGTTTCAAGGGGACTCCCTGGAGCGGAGAAGCCTGCTGAGCAGCAGCAGAGCCAGTTCCAAGGAACAGGTGACCCATGATTCCCTCATCTCAACAGCAGCCAAGAATAGGCCTTGGGCCATGGAAGCCCATTGCCTTGTGCCCCCTCGGTCAGGGTTCCTCTCCGGACCTGGAGCTTACTATAATTTTAGGGATGCTTTGTGATTCAGATTTCATTGCTGCCAACTTAATTATTGGCATGGACAAAGACCTCCAGTCCATAATTAAAGATAAAAAGGTTTTCATTAGTAGTGGCAGAAGAATAAACAGATAGCTCAGTGGAAGACAATTGAGAGTCCACACACCCTCACATTTATGGTCAGTTTGATTTTTCGAAGGGGTGAAGACACTTCAATGGGGAAAGAATATTCTTTTCAACAAATGGTACTGGGATAATTGGATGTTCACAGACGAAGGAATGAAGTTGGATACCTACCTCAGGCCCTTCACAAATATTAAATTGAAATCAATCATAGACCGAAATGTAAGAGCTAACAGTGTACAACTCTTAGAAGAAAACATGGCGGTGAATCTTTTTGACCTTGGGTTAGGCAGTGGTTTCGTAGATATGATACCGAAACACAAATGTCAGAAGGGAAAAACAGGTAAATTGGACTTCATTAAAATTAAGAACTTTTGTGCTTCAAAGGACAACACGGAGAGAGTAAAACGGTAGCCCACAGAATGGGAGAAAACTTTTGCAAGTTATGTATCGGATAACGAACTTACGTCTAAAATACATAAAGGAACTCTTACAACTCAACAATAAAAAGACCAAAAACCAAATTTGACAATGGACCAAGGTTTTGAATAGACATTTCTCAAGACAAGATATGCAAATAGCCAATAAACACATGAAAACTGCTCAACATTATTAGTCATCAGGGAGATACAAATCTAAATGGGATACCGCCCACCAGAATGGCTATAATTAAAAAGATGGACACTGACATGTGTCCGTGAGGATGTGCAGGAATTGGAACGCTCATGTATTGCTAATGGGAATGCAAAATGGTGCAGCTGCTTTGGAAAGCAGTCTGGCAGTTCCCATAAAGGTGAAACATAGAGTTACCACGTGACCCAGCAAGTGCATGTCTAGCAATTCTACCCAAGAGAAATGAAAACACGTGTTCACGCAAAAACTTATACGTGAATGTTCAGAGGAACATTATTCATAACAGCCAAAAAGTAGAAACAACTCAAATAGTCATGAACTGATGAATGAATAAACAATATGTGGGATATCCTTCTTGGAATGTTATTTGGCCATAAAAAATGAAGTGTTGACACGTGCTACAACATGGATGAGTCTTGCAACCACCAGTGAAAGAAGCCAGACACAAAAGACCTTATATTGTCCGATTCCATGTATATGAAATGTTCAAGATACGCAATCTATAGAGAAAGTAGTTTAGTAGTTACCTAGGGCTGAGTGGAGGGTAAAGGGGAATTGAGGAAGCAGCTAAAAGGTATAGGCTGGGGGTTTCTTTCTGGGGGAGGACAAAAAAGTTCTAAAATTAGATTGTGATGATGGTTGCACAACCTTGTGAACTTACTAAAACCATTGAATTGTCTACTTTATTTATTTTTTGTTTTGACATTGGGAGAACTCTGTGCTATGAATCGTATATCTTAAATGGGTGCATTGTATGGTATGTGAATTATATCTCATAAAACTGCTCTTCAAAGATTTATAGTCAGAGACACTTGTTTCGGTATCATGTTTCTCCACCGTCTGCCGATCGACCTCTCTGTGCCACCCGCCGTAGATGTCAAGACAGATAAAACGCAATACCGCCCTTTGGCACCTTCGCTCGTTCGGTGAAGAATCCAAACACATAAACAGATAAATTAAAATTTCAAACGCAGCACCGCAGGAGCCAGCAAGGCAGGACAAATGACCGTGCCCACGGTATGAGAGAGGACCTTTCAGAGGAGGTGATGTTTGAACTGAAATGTGACGGGCAAGTAGGAGTTTGCTGGACGAGGACAGAGGGATGAGGGTGGGGGATGATTCCAGGCCCAGGGCACAGCGCACGTGAAGGCAGGAACCGCGGGGAGCCCGCAGTGCTCAGAGTAGTAAATTCACGTGGTGAGAGGGTGGGTCGGTTGGAGGAGTGAGGAGAGATGAGGCACAATGACAGGCTGAAGATTTACATGGCTGTTGGAAATCCCAACCACCCCTTAGAGGCCCACGGGCGCCACGTGAAAGAGACAACCGGCTTCTCAAAAGGGAGAGAACCCTGCAGACAGCGCGGGGTGGAGCTGAGCAAGGACAGAGTGTGATCTCTGCTGTCTTTTCCTTTCTGCAAATCCCCACGGCCCTTTTACCCGAGCACATGCTGGAGGCGGTGGCAGAATAAGACAAAGATCAATATGCCCAGCTTGCTTATAAAAAAAAAAAAAAGCTTCATTTCCAGGAGATGAATTAATGAAGGTATTAATGTAGCATTTTTTTTGGGGGGGGGGATGAAGGGGACAAAATGGCTCCTAGTGGTCTGGTCTAGGTTTGAGCATCGGTTTGCGGTGTGACCTTGGGCAAGTCGTTGTATCTTTCTGGCCTCAATCTCATCATCTGTGAAATTTAATTAGCTGAATAAGAACCAGTGATTCTGGGATGTACCTGATAACAAGCATCTCCCGGGGTGAATTCCAGGCCCTGCCCCAGACCTGCTGGATCCGCGTCTCCGGGGGAGGACCGTGGAAAGTCGTGTGTTTAACGGGTGCTCCCTAAAGTCCCTCCGAGCTCTGTGGTTCCATCTTTCAGTGACGCTGGTTCACAGCAGGGCAGGAGCCTGAGTGAACTGCAGATTCACAGGTGCTCCAGCCCGAGTGTCCCTGCGGGGAGATTTGTTGGAGGCGGAGCTACAGAGCATGCATACGGGTGGCCATGTATATGCTGAAAACGTTTGACAACGTCATGCCGCCTCCGTTTCTATCTCCCCTCCCTCTGCCAACCCCAGACGGGCGCTGGAGCACAGAGCCAGAGACTTCTGCAGTAATGAGGAACGTTTTCTAAATGATCGCGTTGTGCTTTGAAAAAACAGTGATGTAATTCAGTATTCTTCTTCCAAAGAGAGAGGCTGTTCTTTCGGTATTCTGTTCATTTAGAATGGTGTCACTCACTAGGGTCTCCCAAAGCCTCCATTCAAAGGAGCGTCTTTAAGTACCCACTTGAGTGCCATGAAGCCATTAAAAGGGGCGTCATTTCCACTCCGTCTAAGCTTCCCGTCAGTGTGGACAAGCATGGTCAAGGGCAGACAAACAGTGCTACACAACATGGAGAGAAACATCAACAAACAGAGACCCTACCCAGCAAATAAACGCAATTTGAAATATTGACATTGTGAATAGGGATTAGTGCTTGTTCTTATGTTCTGGGCTAAGATGGCTGGAGCCAGGCCAAGGGTGCGTGACTCACCGCCCTGTACAAACAGAGATTGGGTTAGTTCCTCCCTCTCCCTTCACCCAGCTCCAAATGTGGGATTTAAAATTCATTCAATAAACATTTATTAAGTTTCTTCTATTTTCTAAGAGTTATACACTGGGGAGAGAAAAAATAAGACACGTGACTGCCTTTTGGGCACTTAGCAATGACAAAAATTAGGCAAATCCAGGCAGCACTTTTTGCTAAGACAATATTAGGGACCCTTCTTATGAAAGTAAGAGACCCAAACTCCAAAGAAGCATGTGAATGTTTAGATTGCCATCTAAAGCAACTTGGCCTCCAGATTTTCCTTAGGATTAGTTAAAAGCCCAAGCTAGCTTATTCCATGGGAATTGCCTTAATTGTCTTATTGTAAATTAATTGGATTTTCTTTTGTGGGTCAGATGAGTTGATCTCATTTTGACTGAAAGCTGTTTTTTCCTTCGCTTTCTATTCGTAGGAAGCAGCAAGCCTAAGTAGATCAGCACTGTGGCTTGTACACATACAGATATGGATGGCTGATGTTTCTCCTTAAGGCATTTTTAGGTACGGAAAATTCTGCATGCAATTCTGTTAGCAGAGTCCAGTGTAAACCTTTCCCGAGTCTGTATTCAACTTTTCTGACTTTAGAGGTCATCTCTCAGCAACAGCTGAGTCGCCAGTGTTTTGGTTCCTCTGAAGACCTGTTATGAAAATAGTTAATGAGCAAGAGCAGAGAAAGTGGGCCTGGAATCTTCCAAACTTTTCCCAAGGACATAACAACTGTTGCAAACCAACGCTTTTGTACCACCTAACGTGCCCATGGCAAGAAGCTGCCTCCTGAAGTTTGGATGTATTTGGCCAAGGACATGATACAAATCTTTTCCATATGTTGGCCGAGACTTTATGGGCCTACAACGTGGTTTTCTGAGATGTAATTTGGTTTCACTTGCAGTCTTAATTCTAGATTAAGACTCATTATTACTCATACCAAGTAATAAGTTGGGTCTTACTCCAGCCTGGTCCAAAAGTCTGCTCTAACCCGCCAAGCCGGGTAAGACACCTCTTCTCCGAACTCCCAAAATTACCCTTTGCATTTCACTATCACTGCTTTTTCTTCATTGTTTTATGACCATGATTATCTTTATTTATCTAATTCGACTACTGGATTGTGAGCTTCTTAAGGATAGGAATATGGTTTTGTTTCTCTCTCCCTTGCTGGGCACATGGTAGATGTTTAACAAAGGCTTTAAAAATAAGTCACTAAATGCATGGACATATGTATGCCTATATGAATGAACCAATGGGAGTGAAAGATTCATGCAAGGACAAACACATTCCCAGGGACAGTAGAATTTGGTGCCAAAAATTCCAACCGATTATCTGCTGTAGGTGTCAGAGCTGATTTAGATCTCGTGTTGCTCACGGTGCTCAATGTGAAAAACAGACATATAGCAGCTAAGTTGGTTATGAAGTGAGATTCTGGGTCACAAGTCCTGTTTTGGGTAGATGGGTTCTGGAGGAGATAGGCTAGGTTAGGACATAGAGGTAAACAGAGGCGTATCAGGCAGAGCGGGACAAACATTGGGACTTTGAACCAGTGGGGCTGAGGCCTGGGGAAGCAAAATGGGGGCATAAGGAAAAGGGGAGCGGGTCTGGTTGTTGGGGAACCTGCTAACTTAGGGACCTTGGTTCCTAGGCATTTGTCAGGTCACTGAGAAAGAAGTAAGGGATCAAAGGTTGAGGTCTTTAGAACTAGTCTAGAAGCATTTGCACTGGTGCCAATGGGAGCCAGTCTAGACCATTTGCGCTGGTGCCCTGGGGCCAGTGGGGGATTCTTCTGAAGCGAGAAGTCAGGCTGTCCTGTCACAGCTGTGACCAGGCAGTGCAGGGTCCCGCTGCTCTGCAGCTCTTCCCGCCAGGAGGAGGGCAGGTGCCTCCTGTCACCTGCCACACTTAACACAGCAATTTCGATCCACTGAATATAGTGAAAAAAAGAATTTTTATATCATGAAATTGAGAGTCTTCAGGCAACTATTAGAAATTTCATTCCCTGCTTGCTTTATTTATTTTTCAATACTGAGATCTGGCAGTCTTTTCCCCTTTGCCACAGGATGAGGAATACTTGTAGTAAGAAAAGAATCTAGACACACACACACACACACACACACACACAGAGTCCCTGATGTCTAGCTGCTTACAACTGAAACTATGATTCTGACGCTGAAAAGGAACCCAATATGCAAAGAGCAGATACCTGACCCTGAACAAACAGTGTGAATGTTATGGTCAAGTCAAAACAAGAGAAGGAAGAATGAGTTTTACTTCTTGAAAAGGCGGTGGTTCTAGTGAGTGAAAATAATTCCCCAGGGAGTCTCAGAAAATGGCAGGGATTTGATCCAAAAAGTAAATTATCAGGACAAGTTAAAGCAGAGTAGGAGAATTATCGAGCTTCTATGGGGCCTGCCTGTGCATGGGCAAGGTATAATTTGACACAGAGCGACGTATGTTTTTTTGTTACAGAGTGTGGAGTTGTCGTTGCTTGCTGGTTGTCTGCATTTGTGTTTTAGATAAAAAAAATTGAGAGCTTCCCTCGGCCGCTGCTGTAGGCTGGTCTGAGCCAGCAGACTGCTGAGTGAGATTGTGGAAGGTCAGATTTTATCCAGGGTGGCCGTCTGTCCCCCCATCCACTGTTCTCAGACTCTGGTGACCTCAGCTCTTGAATCATTCTTGCCACTTTTGCTAATAAATATCCAAGTCTGTGTGTGTGTTTCAGGTGACCCAGCCTGTTCCACTTATTGAGTACTGCTCAGAAACCACAGTGCCTTGCTGCAGAGTGCCTGGGCTATGACGCAGAGAAAAACAGTCTTATTTCCTTGCATTTTTAATGCCAGGGCATGGCTTGGCAAAAAGAGGATTATGCCAGACCAATGTTATTTCCTTTTGTGCTAAAGAGGCAGGGTACATGGCGGTGGGTGGCGGGCGGTGGAGGGTAGGGCGGGGTGGATTAGTCCATGTGAACATAAGTAAGACGGTTCATTCTGTGTCATGCAATATTCTAAGGGGAGGGCTGAGATACTGGTAACACTATTAGCCTGTTGGAAATGCCTAAACAGTGATTATCAGCGGCTCTTTATCAACCCAAGGACATCCTCGAGGGTCATTCTCCATCAGTAACTCAGATGAAAATATTGAAAGCGCTCACTAAATTTGGAGGCGGCACCCACTTGCAGGGAGGGGACGCTATCAATTTGTTAGGAATAGAATGCACCATGACTTTGAAAGATCAGAAAATGCATCCATTAATAACAAAATTGGCTTTTAATCTCAGCAGAGACAAATGCACATTAAAAGCGTTAGGAATTACAAATATAGACTCCATGGCATTAGGCCGAAAAGGCATAAATGCAGAGGAAAGTGCTTCCGTGGCAGAGTGGACCACGGGCTGAACGAGTTAGCAATGCAGTGTTACAATTAAAACAACGTATCATGACTCAAGGATAAAGGAAACAAAGTTTCCCGTACGAAGACAGGAAACCATCTCTCCGCAGCGTTTAGAATTATGAGCACTTGCAGTTTGTTTTTTTATGACCCCATTTTTTAAAAAAGCAAACATTCTGGAGAAATACAGTAATAGTGATGACAGGGGTGACGAACAGAAGAAAGAGGAAAAATCATAACTCCCCACATTTGCGACGCCTCGGGGGCCCTGCCTTCTGCGTCTTGTGCCTGCGACGGCATCATCGCATCTTAAATATTATGTTGAGGGCTCTTCTGCAGGATGGAGTCTTACAATTTTGGAACTCAGTTTTACCGAGTAATGAAAAAATAGGTAAGCTGATCAGCTAAAATTAGCCACTAATTATTTGTGAAGCGCTCCTCCATCAGGCTCTCCTCGTGCTTGTCCTACTTTCCCTTGTCCCTGGCTGTGGAGACCGTTTATCTTTTTAAACAACTGCACGATCACGGTAGCACTTTCTGGCCTGGAATTCAGGCTGCTTTTGTGTGGACTCCAACCAATGACTGCTCTCGACTAAAACGCTAAACTGTAAATGAGGGACTTAGCAAACCTGAGGTTCTCCATCAACACTTACGGCAGTTAGATACGCCAGGATCTCTGAGCTCGGGAGCAAACTGGAGGGAAACCGAGCTGGCCTGGGTGACAGGTGCCTCTTCTGGCCTCCACTGTGCCCTGGGCTTCTCTCCCCCCTGTCATTCAAGACACTTTCATATTGCACTTCTCTGTTGATAAGTTTATGGTTTAGGGTGACACTTCTCAAACGTCACTGTGCCTTCATATCACCCGGGAATCTTGTTAAAATGCGGTTTCTAACTCAGTAGGTTTGAGGAGGGGCCTGAGATCCTGCGTTTCCGGCATGCACCGACAAGTCAAGGCTGCACTTGACTGAGAAGCAAAGTCAACTGCTTGAAAACGGGGCAAAAGTTTCTTGCTCTTTTCTTTTTAAATTTAATATTGAAGTATAAAATACATAGAGATGGGCACACATCCTCAAAGATCAGTGTGGTTCCAAAAAGTGGACACACCTGTGTAACCAGCCCCTAGATCAGCCCCCCAAGAGCCCCCCCCCACCGTGCCTCATCCAGTCACTACTTTTCCCCAAAGGTAAATGGCATCTGACCTCTTTCAGTTCTGCTGTTGCCAGCAATACTCCAATGAACTCCCCAAAATGTCCATGTCCTAATCCCCAGAACCTGTGAATATGTAAGTGCAAAGGAGACTTTGCAAATGTGATTAAGGTAGAGATCTTGAGACGGCTGATGATCCAGGGGGGCCCAGTGTCACTACCAGGGTCCATCTGTGTCCTCCAGAAGGACAGGTGAGACAGAAGCAGAGGTGGGAACGATGGAGTTGTGGGAAGGGGCCACAAGCCAGGGAACCCAGGCAACCTCTGCAGGCAGGAAGAGGTGAGGGGAGGGCTCCGCCCTTGAGCCTCCAGAAGGAACCAGCCCTGCTGGCACCCGAACTCGAGACTAGTGAGACGGATTTCACACTTCTGACCTCTATAACCGTAAGATAATAACTTCATATTGTTTTGAGCCACTAAGTTTGTGGTGGTTTGTTAGGGTTGCAACAGAAAACTAATACACTTGTTCATTGTCACCCTCTCCAGTGTGTAAGTCTTGGTGGTTTCAACATACATATAGGGGCCCCGTCCGGTTCTCAGGCCTCTCGGTTCCTTGATTTTCTTCCTTCCAGCGACCTCTCCCCTACTTCAGTCACTACTCGCTTGGTCACAGCCTAGACGTCATGTCACCCATACTTGCGAGCCCTCCATGAACTCACTTTTAAGGATCCCACTCTGACTCCCACTTCCTATTTGTCCAGCTTTCTCTCTCTCTAGCACCCTGAGCCCAGTAATCCTTCGATCCTGCTGGATCCTCCAGTCCACTGATCCTACCGCCTGCTCTGTCCCTCCCGCCGGATGTCCTTCCTCGTGTCCCTCCTAATCGGATTCGGATCTCCTGGGCAATCGTTGTGAACAGTCCCTCGCCCATGCACTAGGCTCCCTGGCTTCTCTCTCACTTTGGCATATCTGCTTGCCAAAATCCCACCCCTGCCTGTATGCAGTTTTCAGCCCACTCCTTGCCTGCACTTGGGCAGCTGAATGTGCCTGAAGAAAAACGCACAACGGTGCTGATGGTGCCAAGTTCAATTCACGACCACTACTCTCAAGATGCCCGCGTGCAGCTTGGCCGTCCTGGGGCCCTTCCGGAGTTCACGCCTCCACCTGCCTAGCTGACCATGTCACACCTTCCCCTCTCTCCCAAACTAGCCACACATCTTCCCTCTTCATGGCTCCCGCCTTGCTTCTGGTTTCCCAGAGGAAAGAAGAACCATCCCAAAACTCCCACGTGATTGTTCTGCCCACTCCCTGCATCTCTCCCCACACCCGCTACTTCAGTCCCCTCCCGCGGCTCTGTCCGTGCTCCTGTCTCAGGCCAACGGCTCCACCTCCCTTCCCATTCTCTCTCCCCTGTTCGAGGACTTTGCTCCTGGTGTTGTTCCCCTTGTCTCCAGTGTCACTGTTTTCCCCCTCGTCTTTGGGGTCGTCCCCAGGCGATAGCGAAACTCCATGGAAAGTGGAAAGCATTGTCTATCTTTGCTATCTCTATTTTCTGTCCCCTTCTCTCTCGAACTTACTCCAATCAAGTTTCCAGTCCTACTCCAATCAAGCTCCCTTTCCTGCCATCTTAATGAAACAGTTGTCACTGAGGAGTCAATAATTCCAGGTTGCTAAACCCAATGCTCAGGCCCCGTCTAACCTCCCCTCTCAGAAGAGTTTGACACGGAGGGTCATTGCCTTGTTTCTTGAAACACTTTTTGCACTTGGACGTCTGGGACACTCTTTCTTGGTTCTCCTTCTATCTGGCTGATGACTCGCTTGTCCACCCAACCTTTAAACACTTAGGGACCCCAGGGGTCAGTGCTCCGCCCTCTCTCTTCTCTGTCTACACTCGCTCCCCCGGGGATCTCATCAAGACCAACAGCTTTAAATTTGCTGACCATGTCCACGTGCTGATGGCCCCCAATTTACATCTCTATCCAGCCCAGATCGCTGTTTTGAACTCCAGACTTTAACATCTACTTGCTCCCTCAACATCTCCCCTTGGATTTCCAATAGGCACATATCAAAATGAACAAGTCTGAGGTTTAACTGCTAATTTCCCCATCTACCCCTGCTGCCTGCTATTAATAGCAAACCGGCAACTTTGCAGCCTTCCCAAACTCAGCAAGGGAGTATCCAAATAATAATTTTTGGTATAAGTATGTCCCGTGGAATATTTGGACATACTTATACTAAAAATTACTTTGTTGTTTATTTGCAATTCAAATGTAACTGAGCATCCTGCATTTTTATTTACTAAATCTGGCAATCCTATGAATGAAGGGAGAGTTGATGAGGTTTTTGGAGAGTGCATAGAATTCTGGGCAAGGGGTAAGAAAGGACATTCTGGCAAAAAGTCTGAATTTGCAAAGGTACATAGATGTGAAAGCAATATTATTCATTCAGAGGGGAATAATTTAGAAGGCTAGCCTGTCCCCAACTCTGCCAGAGAACACATTTAAAAAGGGCCTATGTCAAAACTTGGACAGATTTTAAGTCTTCTCTTTATATATGGGTGATAATAAAACTTTGTAGGAAGTTTACAAGATAGGATTTTGTTTCTCCATCACGCTATTATTACAGGAAAGAACATACAAAATATAAAAAGAACATCCTTGGGGTAAGAGAAGATATATTTTTTTCCCTTTTGACCTTGGGATTATATGAAGTCATTCACAATTACCATGTTATTAATACTGCTGAGGATTTTAAGCCTAATTTATCTGGGCTAAGTCTTCTTCCTTATAATGGAGGGACTGATATGCTTATTAGTTCTCATCTAAGAAAGAAGAATTTACCGTATATGGTGGATGCTATGGTCTGGCGTCCATAGGTCCATTCAAGACTGAGCCCCTGTCTTCAGCCACCTGGTGTTGGCACAATGGGCACGTGAGCAGAGTAGCCATGGTGATAGGGATGTAGGCTATACATGAGCTAACAGCACGGACTCCCACTCAGCAAGGCTGATCTAGCTTCTACAACTGCCAAACGTCCAACCTGCCAGCACAACAAACCAACCCTGTGTACCCAATATGGTACCATCACCCAAGGAGACCAATTAACCAGTTGGTGGCAACTTAAATACATTGGATCCTGTCTACACTGGAAGGGGCAGCAACTAATCTTGATAAGAGTTGATACAGATGGATGTGGGTTTGTCTTTCCCGCCCACAGGGGTCAGCCAGCACCACCTTCTGACTGATTAGAGAGCGTTTGATCCACAAACCTGGAATCGCATATGCCATTATATCAGTTCAAGGGACCCACTTTAGTAGCAAAGGCGAGGGAAAGTGGACACATGACAGTGAGATCAATTGGTCCTAGCAAATATTGTACCACCCAGCCCTGCCAGCCTGCTAAAGGGATGGGGTGGCCTTTGAAGGGGCCGAGGAGGCTTAGGCTTGGGCATGATGAGCTAAGAAGATGAGGCGCCATTTCCCAGGTTGCAGGACACACCCTAAATCAGCAACCACTATGAGGTGTTGAGTCCCCAGCAGTAAGAGTACGTGGGTCTAGGAAAAAAGGTGGAAGCCAAGGTGGCCATGCTTCTCATCGCTGACTAACAGGAACGTGTGCTTTCTGTCCTTGCCACTCTGCACTCTGTGGGTTTAGAGGTCTTACGTCCTAAAGGGAAACACTCCCACTAGGGCCCACAGCAAGAGTCCCATTAAGCTTTACAGCTGCTCCCCAATTTCTTCGGGCTTCTTGTTGTAAGAGACAAGAAAGAAGGAATCACTATTCCGGGGATGTGTCATATTGGAGACTCGGTGGGGGGAATAGACTCTGATCACTAGGAGGGAGGGGGCTGCTGATGTACAATGGCGCCAGGAAAAAATATATTTGGTGCCCAGGTCATCTCCAGGGGAATCTCCTGGTACTCCCTTTCCCAATTTTGGTGGTAGTGGACAAGTGCCACCGTGGCAGCCTGAGAAGGACATGGCAACTAGGGTCTCAGACCCATCAAATGTGAGCGTCTCAGTCACCCCACCCAGTGAGCCGCTGAGCCCAGCAGAGACGCCGGCCGAGGGTGCGGGGGATGAGAGCGGGCAGAGGAGCGAGATGACCCGCCGCAGGGACAGAAGCTGGGGTGTTTCCTGCCAACCCTCCTCTTAACTTTCCCAGAAAAAGAACCAATCACAGTCTTGGAGGAATTGTTTGCAAAACCTAATTCACAAAGAAAATAATCCAAGCAGCGGGATGGGTGGACTGTAGTCAGCACTGCGATGCGCTGCCCAGAACTTCCCTGCAGAACCGAGATTCCGTTTCCCCAGCTGTTGGGAGTGTTAGCGGCTCAGGGATCTCAGCTGAGTCACTCTCCAGGAATGTTCTCAGTCCCTCGCCCAAGGACAGACCCTCCCTGGGGCCAGTCCCTAGTCAACGACTGATGGGTGCAGGGTAAAAAGGTCCGTCTCCCTTTGCATCAGGGAGGGCTAAGGTGGGCTACCCAGAGTTCCCCTTGGGCTGCAGCCTGGCTTTGCTGCCTCTACAGCCCAGTCCAGCCCCTTCCTCCGTCCTAGCCTACCTCGTCCCTCCCCCACCGGTGCTGATCCAGAAGACACACCCCTGCAAGCTTCCTGCACACGAGTCTCGGTCTCAGAGTCTGTGTCCCGGGGGACCTGACCTAAGGAAACTTTGTCACCAATTTCTTGTAATTTATAAGCAAAGGGGGTTAAATAATACGAGGAACAACCTAAGGAAAAAGTCTGATCTGATAATTCACAGAGGAAATTACAGAGGAACTGGATGAACAGTGCTATTAGAGAATAAGAGTGTTGTTGGGCTAATCTTTACAGAGGGAAAAAGACTCCCTGTTGAGATGTGTCTAGAAGAGAAGCAGCGATGGATAAATGAAGTAGAAGGTTCAGGCAAAGAGAATAAGGTGAGGAGGAGAGAGGCAGCGTATCAGACACACACCTTGCACGGTGTCTTACGTCCTCTTGGCCCCCTTTTCATTCTAGCCATGGATGTGACCCGTGTCAGTGAGGTCAAGGGGGGCTGGCTTGCAGCAGCGTCCTGATCGCTGAGAATTTTGCCAGCAGCCTGCAGGGGAACCCACAGCGGTTACCCCGGCTGTGTCCCATCTCTCCCACTTTCCGCCCTGCGGGCTACCTGTGGGACCTGCTCAGCCATTCTGTCACAGTGGCTGTGCACACCTGGCGGGGAGTTTTACTTCCTGGAGCAACCCTTGGCCAATGGGAGATGTTCACAATTTACACGGAGCCTCAGAGAGTTTCTGGCAGGATTCACCAGTTTAATAACACATCTCTGGGTTGTTTTCCCTTCTTTTCTGTTTTATTCTTTCTGTTCCCTCATTCCTACTCTTCTGGATTTCGTCCCCCAATAAATTACCTGCATGTAAGCCCTTATTTTAGGTTCTACTTTCTTTTTTTTTTTTTTTGAGACAGAGTCTTGCTCTGTCACCCCAGCTATAGTGCAGTGGCATCATCACAGCCCACAGCAACCCCAAACTCCTGGGCTCAAGTGATCCTCCTGTCTCAGCCTCCCAAGTAGCTGGGACTACATGCATGTGCCACCGTGCCTGGCTAATGTTTTCTATTTTTTGTAGAGATGGGGTCTCACTCTTGCTCAGGCTGGCCTCGAACTCCTGGCCTCAAGCAATTCTCCTGCCTCGGCCTCCCAGAGTGCTAGGATTACAGGCGTGAGCCCCAGCACTGGCCTTTCGAAAGGAAATTCAGGCTAAGACAGAAGTGACTGTAAAAAGGGAGCTTTCAGAAAGGAGTCTTGATCTTTTGCCGGTCCTTATCACCAGATAAGGGCCCCTGACTGGTGTCGCGAGGTGTGGTAATGACAGTTGGTTTACAGCAGCGTCCTAGTCCCTAAGAATCTCACCAGTGGTGGACGGCGGTGAGATGCAGGTGAACACTGCGGCACTGTCCTGTGTCATAGTAATGACAGTGGATGGTAGGGGAACAGTGCGTGTTATAGGGACGTGCAGTTGGCTGGGTCTTGTTCACAGCACTAGAAGCCTTGAAAAAGAAAATGACAGACTCCTGCTAGTCACTATCAACGTAGGACATGCTGTGAAAGCCGGGAAGCCTTCACGGTGGCATTGGTTATAAAAGGCTCTAATAAAAGGCTCTTGGCTTGTGTAACTCAGGCCCAGGATTTAACCGAGGACAGCAGAGCTGCAACAGTGGACAAGGCACAGTGTCGGCAGGCCTCCTGTGTCAAAGTCAGAGCCCTGGTAGGGAACGTGTGGCACACCAGGACATAGGAAGGGGACATTTGGGTGGGTAAGCCGGAGAATCTTGCACCCCCAGGCCCTCCTGAACTCTCAAGTTCAGCAGAAGCAGCTCACCATCCTGTGCTGAGCAGAGAAGCCTCCCCTGTCCCAGGGACCCTTCAAAAACCTCCACTGAGGCCGCTGCCCTACAAGATGATGAGTGTCATCCTCAGGATCTGCTCCTGCCTCCCTTCATGGTGCCCAAAGCTGTCAGCACGTGCAGGCAGGAAGCGGGAAGGTGTGTGTGGGGTCGATCTTGAGGGAGCTGGGTGGGGGAGGGCAGACTCTGAGGCCGGTAGGTGAGAGGTAATTGCTATGAGAGCTTTCTCCTAGGAGTAGGAGTTTCTCGTCCCTGCAAGGACATCCGAGCCAGTCCTGGCATATGCTGGGATGGCCCCCCGAGAACTGAACGTGAGGACGGGCTGCAGTAGAGATGCTCCAACTGTCCTGCAGAGTTTTGAGGAGAGTGTGAGAAGTCTTGGGGAGATGGAAATAGAAGAACAGATTTATTGTGTGATACAGAGAACGCATCGCCTGAGCACGTGGTCTAAGCCACATCCCTTCCGTGCAAGGATCAACGGAAAAGAACCCAAACTCTATAAAATAATTTCAATAGGTTTATTCTGAGCCAAACATGTGTGACCATGGCCTGAAGAGCCACACCCAGGAAGCCTTGAGCAAGTGGCCTCACCATGGCTGGGTAACAGTTTGGTTTTATACATTTCAGGGAGACGGGAATTACGTGTAAAGTCACACCTATGCCATAAAACAGCGGCGAGAACTGAACGAGACTACAGGGGTAGCCGATGGGCGTTGCTGCCATGTGCACAGTAATGACAAGCTGGTCACTCTTGGAACTTGCACACTAAAAGTAAGAGGGTTTATGGAGAAAACAGGGCTGAGGCAGGTCATTCAAGACCTATTTACCTTTGTAGCCAAAGCAGTGACAATAACAACACTCATCCTAATAAAATACCACCAGAGTTAGACTTCTAAAAAAAAAAAGGACAGAGATGCTAAGTAAATAGAAAATTTGCCTTTAAGAAAAGGGGATGGTTGTTGCGTGATGGAGGAGGGTGTGAGTGGGGCTGAGGCCGCCGAGTTCTCGCACTGAGGGTCAGCGAGCACTTCCCAGACGGAACCAAGAGGAAGAAAGGGGGCGGGGAACGGGCACCATGTTCAGCACTGGATTCCATCATGAATTTTTTTAAAAGTTTATTAGGGGACATTAGCTGCAAAATAGTAACATGCTAGGGAAAGTCACATATGCAATCAATCTTGATTATACTGATATCTCTCATTTACCATTTACGTATGAAGTAATTTGCAAGATAGATACAGACATTGGAGCAGAACAGACTGTACCTGGTACAGTGGCCAGTTCATAGGAAGTGCCCCTTAAGTGATTGTGAGATCGTCTTCATTACTATTACCATCACACTCATCATCAAAATTATAATTATATATGTTAATCCTCGCTGGTCAGGAATTCTGAGTAGAGAAGGAAGTTAATACATGGAACTAGCATACAAGGGCCCACAAGGAAAACCCATCTTACAGCAAGATTCTGACCTCAGCCAGAGGCTTTGTGTATGTTCCTGCAAAAACAAGAACTGGTTCTAGAATGTCACCAGTTTTGAGTCCCAGCTGAAAGTGACAGGTGAGAGTAGATCCGGATGGTTTTGGGTGTATCCATACTGATGTTTGGAATTTAGCATTTTGCAAGTAATCCGCCTGTGGCAAAATGGTGTGGTTGGATTTATATAGTGTCCAAAATGGAGAATAGAATGAGATTTTTCTGATTTGATTTTTACCAATTGTGTACTAAAATGGAGTTACTAGTAAAGGGAAACCAGTTCTAATCCCTCTGTTCTACACAGTTTCAGGTTTAACATTTCATGCAAAAGGTCATGGAAAAATAGAGAGCTCATGTTTTACCAAGATTTGACCTTTATGTAAGAGCCACTGATGTGTTTTTGCTTTTGCAACAGCGTTTTGTCCTTCTTGACAGAAATTTGTGGGAAGAGGCAATAATGATTTTAAGAATTGAGAAACAATTACTTTGTATAGAATCTTCATAGAATGTTGATAAGAGCTTCAGTCTCAGAATGCACATAGTGCCACAATCACTCACCTCTGCTTTGCCTGACATAAGCCCTAGTCACAGGCTGTCTTGGGCCACCACAATGGCCCATCTGGTGGAAGGAAATGTAAAATTGAAAAGATGAAACCTAGAATGGTGTTTATTTTTATGGAACTGTCCACAAATGGTGTAACACAACAATGTTATAAATTTAGACGTTCAAGAATCAGGAAATTCCAGAGTTAAGGTTATTATGTGGATGCAGCTATATGGCACATTTAATAGAGTTTATCATACGTCCAAAAATAAAAACCATAATGGGCTATGATATTGTTCAAAGGGAAAATGGAAAGACCAGCTTATGGCTAAAGGGATCAAATGCATATTGCCATGAAAATCTTTGGAATTTCTTATGCTTTGATCATATACATTCCTAACTTGTATGCCTCATTAATATATTTTTTTCTGGGGTTAGGTAGAAGGCACATTTAAAAAAAATCATTTGCTGAACAGTAGAATGCTTAAATGAAAAATTTTTAAGGCATCAGGAAGCCTGAAGTCAAAGTTCTTGCAAAAACTCATAAAATGTTCTATTTTGTGCTTGTTCTTAAATACATTATTTAAATCTTCATGACTTTAGATTGGCTTGATTTTTTCCCTTCCTCCATTGGGAGTACATTCCTGCCAAGTTTAAAGTTTGTAACAATCATTTTTGAATGACATAAATGCAAAAAAATCTCAACTGTCTGTCTGAAATAGGAAAAATTATATTCCTTTCACAATTGTTTTGCTATAGACTCATGCAGTTATTTTTATAAAATTATTTTTTTTTTCATGAGGGAGAAAGTTCAGCACAGATATGTTGACTTAAAACCTAAACTCTCCTCCCCAGAAAAAAACAAAATCCTAAACTTTTCTAGAAAAGTCTTTAGTAAATGAGTAACTATGGTATAGTCGTAAATATTATTACTTTTAAGTTTTTTTGGTTTTGATTTTCAGTGACTTAGTGATCTAGGGAAGGCAACTGTTCTTTCTAAACTTCCTTTTCTCGAAGTAAAATTGACTATAGAGTTTATGTAACAGGCCACAGTAGCTATTGTTACTTGTCTGCCCAGCAAGATTTCCCAACACCTGTCTTTGGTTAACATTTCCTGCTCTAGGAGTTCTTCCCCGGGATTTCCTGATTTGAAGCCTGGGGGGGAACAGCTCTGTCGCTGAGGTCAAGTCCTAGAAGGACATGATCGTATGAGTGCAGGTGTCAGGGGCAGAGGAGGTGGCCACCTTCTGCTCGTGCAGAGCCTGTCTGCAGTGGAAGAAAATAAAAACAAGCAGAGACAGAAAAGAGTGACACACGGCTGAGGGTGGGTGGGAGATGGAGCCAGTTTGAGCAACTCATGAGCAAGCACAAAGGAGCGTAAGACATTTATCCTTTCCAGTCCCAGAACCCTGGGTCCTGTAGGTCCTGATCAACCCCTTTGATCCTGCGTGCTACCCGATTATCCTGAGCCTCATGAATTAAAATATCTCCTTTTATACTAAAGCTAATCTTTTTTTTTTTTTTTTTTTTTTTTTTTTTTGAGACAGAGTCTCTCTCTCTCTGTTGCCTGGGCTAGAGTGCTGTAGCGTCAGCCTAGCTCACAGCAACCTCAAACTCCCGGGCTCAAGCGATCCTCCTGCCTCGGCCTCCCAGAGTGCTAGAATTATAGGCGTGAGCCACCGCGCCTGGCCTAAAGCTAATCTTACAGTTAGATTTCTAACATCTGCAACCCAATTCTGCTGTGTGGAGTTATATGTAAGGCAATGGTTCTCAGATGTTAGCATGCATCAGAATCACTCGAGGGCTTGTTAAAACTCCTGGGCCCCGTTCTTAGAATTTCTGATTCAGTAAATCTGGCGTAGAGGCCTGAGAATTTGCATTTAAGTGATGCTGATGTTGCCGGTCCAGGGACCATACCTTGAGCAACTCTGATATAAAGGGTTAACACAGCCCTTTATGGCAACTAGAGCTCTTGAGTAAGGAGCAGGCTGCCTCATTGAGCAGTGAGCTCCCAATCACTGAAAATATTCAAAAAGATGCTGGGTGAAGATTTATCAGGGATGCTGCAGAAGGGATTTGCATTGTGTGGAAAGTTATATTAGATTTCTACGTTCCCTCTAATACTAATATTTTTTATGATTCTTTTAAATCCTTCTAGGTAGAAGCAAGAAAACAAAGGAACACTCAATCTGTGCTTTCAAATATCAGGGAAACACAGAAAAACTGAATGCGTTCTTGCCACAAATGTAGACTTGTCCATCAAAGCAAGACCCATAGTGCATTCCCATGTTGACTTTGGGAAAAATTCATTGCTGTTATTTATGAAGTTCTGTAGTAAATCAGCAAGCAATTTTTTTTTTTTGAGACAGTCTTGCTCTGTTGTCCGGGCTAGAGTGCAGAGGCATCAGCCTAGCTCACAGCAACCTCAAACTCCTGAGCTCAAGCGATCTTCTTGCCTCAGCCTCCCAAGTAGCTGGGACTACAGGCATGCGCCACCATGCCCGGCTAATGTTTTCCATTTTTTTGTGGAGATGGGGGTCTCACTCTTGCTCAGGCTGGTCTCGAACTCCTGGCCTCAAGCACTTCTCCTGCCTTGGCCTCCCAGAGTGCTAGGATGAAATTAGCTATGGTTAAGTATAAATCAGCACAATTTGTGTGAGCACAATTACAATGACAGAGGGACTGTGTGTCAGTAATTGCAAAATGTTGAAGATTTTGTGCAAAGGAGTGTCTACGTATAGTAAGTCTGAGTTTCCTGGTTTGAAAGGGATTAACCAAACTCAATGGAAGAAAAGCTAAAGAAAACATGCACTTCATCTGTGCAGAAAATAGAATATGCTTAAATTTCTCTTGACGATGGCAGAAAGCTACGGAACAATCAGATCCTCGCAAGAGCCAGTTAGCATAATCGCTAACGCTTGGCGATTAGCATAAAACACACAGTCTTTACCGCTCTGTAGAGTCTACCGCTCTGTTTTATACCTTAGCTATCTCTTCTAATGACTTTCTTTAAAAGGCTAATTTGCTTTTAAACCATGGTCTGTAGTTCCACAATAGTTCTTTATTATTGAACCTTCAGAGTTTCTGCTCTGAATGGCGTTCCCACGGTAGCCCATCAAGGGAGGAATCATTATTTGCATTTTAGCTCCCGTGCTCAAAGTGTTATAGTCAGTATCAATACACTAGCGGGCAGGTCAAGCTAACAAAGCTGTAGGTGGTATCCAGCCTGGGCAAGATGTTCCCCGACTCAACCTTAACTCAAAGCAATGGTCAGACTGTCGGAAGCATTAGGCACCAGGGTAGCAAGGGAGATGGTTTTAGGCCGGTGGCATCAGTCCCTGACTGTTCTGGTCTTACCCAGGTGCCAGCAGTGATAAGCTTCAGGCTCCATCCCACACCGCCTGTGGGTTCGCGCACACTGACAACTCTGAACGATAGGTAGCAAGATCTTGAAACAGGCCTTGGGAAAAAAAGACCTTTTAGCTGAGGAATGCAAGTCCTTTTAAATTATCAGGCCCAGAAAAGATATTAAATGAGATGGCAAGCATGTCCTCCTCTCCTCTTTGAGTTAGTTACCTATTTCTCTCTTGAAACTGCTTGTTCTTACAAGTAGCTGTAAATTAACCTAATAATGCCGCTCTGAACACCATAACCCACACCCTGTAGCTCAACACTGTCTAGCCAATCACTAATCAATATCATTTCTGTGAACCAATGGGAATTCCTGACAAACAACTTAGGATCAGCACACTCCCTCCCTCCCCGCAACTTTCTTGCCTGTAAGAATCTGCTTGTAACAAACGCCAAATGGAACTTGTAGCTAAGATTGCTTGGGTCTGAGTCTTCCAGGCAGCTGTTCTTAACTTTGGCTCAAGTGAACTCTTTAAACCTGCGGTCCTCAACCCCTGGGCCACAGCCCAGCACCTGCCTGTTGGGAAATGGGCCGGGTATCGTCACCTGAGCTCCGTGCCACCTCCTCCCCACCCCCCAACCTTTGGTCCGCGGAAAAATTGTCTTCCATGAAACTGGTCCCTGGTACCAAAAAGTTGGGGACCGCTGCTTTAAACCATATTTTGTGCTTCAGCCTCTTCCTTTTAGGTCGACAGGCCCTTGCTTCTAAACCTCAGGTCTAGCTGGCCCAAAGGAACGGTTAGCCCTGAGACACCGCAGAGAGCTTCCGGCCAACCCCTGTTCTACTGGTTAGCTTGTGTGTCTGGCTTGTTCATCTTGGTTTTTGGCGTCTGTTCCAGTTCCCTGCAGAAACTGGAGTCTGTCCCTTCTTGGCTGAGACCTGCAAGCCCCCAGGGGTTCCTGCCATATGTCCTCTTCCCACCTCTTAATGACCAGTGTCACTCTCACCTACAAGGACCACCGTCTTCTATTAATATAATCCCGGCCCCCACCTGACCAGCCTCCTGTCAGAAGTGGCTCCACTTAATCCTGTCCTCATGGAGTAGGGCCACTTGAAAATTAAGTCGCCCACATTAGATGTCACTTAGCCGTGCTTGGATTTAGTTATCTGTACCTCTGTCCTTTCTGGGGTCGGGGGGGCCTGATTCTTTTGTCCCAGCTTGCTCCCCACAGCACTGAAGATGGCTTATTCTTTTCTCTCTGTTGCAAAAATCCCCTTTGTCGTCTGTTCTATTCTATGAGCAACCAAAGTTTACTCTAATTCAGCTTCTCAGGGAAACGTCTCCGCTTCATTCCCTTCTAAACAACCAACCTTCCCCTTCTAACTAAAAGAACATTGACAATACTATGATACTTTTGCTTACAATTTTTCCTGATGCCGACTGGGGGCGTGGTCAATGCCTCTTGGTGCCTGAATGAACTAAAACATTTTGTCTTTTTGTTTGAGGCACAGTCTCTCTCTGTTGCCCAAACTAGAGTGCAGTGGTGTCATCAGTTGACTATAACCTCAACCTCCTGGGCTCAGTGATCTCTTGCCTCAGCCTCCTAAGTAGCTGGGACTATAGGTACAAGCCACCACGCCCGGCAAACTAAAACATCTTAACAGTGGTTTATTATAAAAGAGTTTGGCAATGGTTGCTCTAGTACTTGTTAATGATTAGCTAATACTTTTGTGGGATGGTTAATTCTATTTTTAATATGAGATATGAATGAGGAAAAGGTGGTTTTATCACTGCCTATTTTTATTTTATTATTATTGTTATTTGTTAGGTTTAGGGTCTCATTTTGTTGCTCAGGCTGGGCTCAAGCAATCCTCCCACCGCAGCCCCGAGTGAGTAGCTGGGACTAGAAGTGTGCACCACTATGCCTGCCTAATTTCTTTTTTCTTTTTCTTGTAGAGACAGGGTCTTGCTTGTTGCCCAGGCTGGTCTCAAACTCCTGGCCCTAAGCAATCCTCCCACCTCAGCCACCTCCCAAGCAGCTAGGGCTGCAGGTGGGAGCCACCATGTCTAGCTGACAATTTATTTTTACGTAGAGAAAGTATTTGCTCCGCAGTCATACATGGTACCTTGCACTGAGGCTAGTCCTTAAATTGATCATGCCCTTGTCACAGGGCAGGATGAGCAAAAGTGTGTGGATGGTTCAGAGAAAACTCAGCTCCATGGCTGAGAAAACAATCCACTAATGATCAGTTGTTATGCAGGATAACATGTTATCGTTATGAGAAACAAAATTTCAGAGAACAGGAAAACCTAACGTTATAGTAAAGAAAAATATTTTTCTCTTCTAACATCATTCCTTGATATTGTCCTCTAATTTCTTTTTTGAGACAGGGTCTCACTCTGTCACCAGGGTTAGAGCACAGTGGTGTCATCATAGCTCACAGCAACCTCAAACTCCTGGGCTCAAGCGATCCTCCTGCCTCAGCCTCCCAAAGTGCTAGGATTTCAGGCACAAGCCACCGCGCCACCAGGCCTGTTGTCTGGCTTTTTATCCTGACCTATGTCATGCTGGTATCTGAAGAATTGGTTGGAATAAGGTCCCATGTTTTAATACTTATGACATCTTTTATATTGTTTCTTGTCCTCTGCATGGATTTTTCCTTGCGTCTTATAATATTGGGGGTCTTTTTTTTATTTGAGGAAAGCCCCTGTGAAGATCTCAGATTGAATTTTCTTGAATTTTCACTTCCCTTATTCTCACGAAAGCCTGGGGTGCTCCCTATACCATGCTATTCGTGGGTTCATGTCTTGGTGCTTTTGATTATTATTATTGTTATATTTCGTATTGTAAGGAACATTGCTGACAGGGCCTTATTTCACTGGGCTTGTAAATGCTGATGCTGCTATCCTCGGGGTCAGAGAGAGGTCACGGTCTGTTCTAAAACATAATCGCTGGCTCCACCATATGACTGTGTGTTTAATTAGTGCCCCGTGCTGAATCTTCCTGCCGAAAAGGGCCCAGAGAGCACATCTGTTCTGGTCCCTTTACCTTCTGGCAGGTGGGTTCCAAACCATGCAAGAGAGACGGCTGTTGGAATCAAATTGAAATGATCATTTTTAAGATCTTCAGAGATTACAATTCCACAGTCTCCCTTTGTGTCTGCATTTGGGGTTTACTGTCCCAGTGATGAAGAGTTTCTCTTTTTGTCTCCATGAAACAAATCCTGTTTTAATAAAACTTCTCTCTTGTTTGCTCTTCTCTAATAAGGAAAACAATTGACAAAACCTCTGCAAAAGAGTGTCTTCTATGCCTCAAGGTTATAGTTAGGTTATTTTAGTTGCTTTCTTTTGGTTAGACAATAGGGCATAGTCTACTTATTATTGTTTTTGAAAAAAAATTTTTTTAGAAAAGGGGTCTCACTCTGTCACCCAGAGCAGTGGCACCATCATAGCTCACTGCAGCCTTGGACTCCTGGGCTCAAGCCATTCTCCTCTCTCAGCCTCCCTACAGGTACATGCCACTACACTCAGCTAATTTAAAAAAATTTTTTAAGACAGAGGGTCTCACTATGTTGTCCAGCCTGGTCTCAACTCCTGGGCTCAAGCAATCCTCCCACCTCAGCCTCCCCAGTCTCTGGGATTACAGGTGTGAGCCACTGTGCCTGGTCATAGTCTAATTATTAATCAGGTAACTGGTATTAGTTTCTGTTACCTTGCTATGAGGTCATCTAGGAAAGCATTTTGGCATACAAGCTTTAGAATGAATCCCACCTGGGCTGGAATCCTGATACTACCTATTAGCTTTATAACCTTTGGAAAGTTACTTAACCTCCTCAGTCCACAGTTTTTCTTTATGGAAATAATGATAGCTTCTACCCTATAGGATTTTAAAGAGAATTTGATGAATATAAAAGCCTTAGTTTGGTGCTTGGCCTAGAAAATGCTCAATAAATATCAGCTGTTGTTATTGTTGCTTGATGGCTGCTGTGCAGCATTTGATGTTGCCATCACATCTCATTCCCCAGCCTTGATAACCTACCTAAAGCCTGTCTTTCACTAATAAATTTTTCAGACAAATCCTCTGTATTTCTTGGAGAAAAATGTTTTTGTCCCTTTATGCTTTAGGAGTTTGCAGGGTTGTAATGCTAGAATGAGAGGATTCTAGAGACCACTTGCCAGTTACCCACAAGCTCCTGGAGAGGTGGTGGCATTATCTTCTCAGGTAAGAAAAACCTCAGTAGGCAGCTCAATAGGGCGCCTGCCTCCTTGAATTAGGAAGAGACAGTGCCTGCTCCTGGTTCTCTGAGGACGCTGACGTGCTACAGCCAAAGCCCAGGAGAAGGCAGGGTGTGGCTGATGGCACTAGGTAATGAGTGAAGGACACAGCATTTCTACCTTCAGGGAGCTTACATTTTAGTGGAGAAATTCTGGCAATAAACAAACAAATGAACAAAAAACTACATAATACCCTATAGATACATGTTACAAAAAAGCAGGAAAAGACGATGGAGAAAGGCAGGAGGGAGGGCTGCCATTTGTCATAGTGTGTCCAGAAGGGCTTCTATGATGCAGCAATGCTTGAGCAGAGACTTGAGGGGAGCCACGTGGACATACGATAGAAGAATATTCCAGGCAGAGTGAGTGGTGAATTGCAAAGACCCTGAGGGCATAGTATTTGAGAAACTGCTGGGAGATCGCGTGTTTGGAGCACAATGAACTGGGAAGTGGACCGTGGTAGAATATGAAATCAGAGAGGTAGTCAGGGACCAGAGCGCGAGGGCCTCGTAGGCTCTGGCGGGATTTTGGTTTTCATACCAAGTACAGTGGGAAGCAATTGGAGGGTTCTGGGCTGGAGCGTGAGGGCAGCAGTGAGGTGGTAAGAAGTGGTCACATGTGTTTTGATGATCAGACCAGCAGCTGTTGTAATTGGTTGGAGCCCAGGCTATTCTGGTTATTCAGTATTTTTAATTTTACACCTGTTTTCAACATAGAGTAGACAAATCTGCTAATAGATTGATTGTGAAGGGCGAGAGAAAAACGAAGTTTGGGTTAATTAATGCCAAGGAGCTGAATAAATGAGAACTCTGGAGAAGGATCATCATGGGTTTTTTTCCTTTGTTTTTGGAGCAGGTTAAAGCCTTCTGTTTTAACCGTATTGCCTTTAAACAAAATGTCAAAGGGCAAAGGTCTAGATCAAAATATAAATTGGGCATTATCAGCATTTGTATATTATTCTGGTTACTATGCTGCATAACAAATTATTCGGTTATTAAATACGAAATGTCTGATTTCAAATCAAAAGTGTCGTTTATTATATCTCAAACAAGAAGCAGTACAATTAGTCAAAGTATGCGCCTAAACTATCGACACAGTTTTGCCATCTTAATGGTAGCTTGTTTATGCTGGCAGCGAAGAAGCCTGAAGAGCGAGTGGCGAGGAAACTGTGAAAGGTGTTTTCCATAGCTTGTTGAGAATTGAATATTTTTCCTCATAAGAAGTGGCCCAAAGCCTGGAAGAAGTGGTAGTCAGTTGGTGCAAGGTCTGGTGAATACAGTGGATGACAGAGAGTTTCCAAGTAGAGCCTCTGTAGTTTGAACAGTGAGTGCAGGTGAGTGTTGTCTTGCAAGAGATTGGCCTGTCTTTATTGACCAATCTCGGGTGCTTAATCACAAGCATCCTCATCATTTTGTCCAACTGGTTGCAGTAGACATCGCTGTCATCAATTGACCAGGTTTCATGAAGCTGTAGTGGATAACACCAGTGCTGGACCACCAACAGACACCATTAGTTTCTGTTGATGAATGTTCGGTTTTGGACTGTGTTTCAGCACTTCATCTTCCCATCCAAGTACTAACCAGGCCAGACCCTGCTTAGCTTCCGAGATGACGAGATCGGGCACATTCAGGGTGGTATGGCCGTAAACTGAGCACTTCATCTTTACCCAACCATTGTGCCGAATGCCTGCAATTGTCATAAAGAATCCATTTTTCATCACCCAACAATACAGTGCGGAAATGGTTCATCTTTATGTTGTGACAACAAAGAAAAGCAAGCTTTGAGACTGTCAATATTTCTCTGCTGATGCTCGTTTAATTCACGTGGAACCCATCTATCCTACTTCTTTACCTTGCCCATTTGTTTCAAATGATCCAATATTGTTGGAATAGTAATGTCAAACCTTGCTGCTAATTCACACGTAGGTTGAGATGGATTCTCATTACAGCTTTCAGCTCATCATTATCCACCTTGGTCTCGGGTTGCCCACGTGGCTCATTTTCAAGATTAAAATCACCAGAATGGAACTTCTCCAACCGTTGACGTACTGTGCGTTCATTAGCCACATCCTTCCCAAATACTTCGTTGATATTTCAAGCTGTCTATGCTGCATTTGTTCCACGACGGAACTCACATTAGAAAATAACACAAATTTTTGACTTATCCATGGTTTCACAAAAATTGCCTTTAAAAACAACTTGAAAGATAATCACAAGCTAAAAATGTGTGTCTGCAAGACTGAGGATGTATTAATACCTTCACAATAAAAATCAAACAAGAAGTGTCAAAGTGAATTGTCAGAGATATCAGCTGTCAAACTTAGTATTTAAGGAAAGCAGACATTTCATACTTAATAACTTAATACCTCAAAATTTTGCAGCTTAACACAATCATTAGGTTCAAGGATGCTGTGTATCAGAAATTTGGAAGTGTGGTGAGAGCTTATCTCCGCTTCACAAGATGGAAAGTCTTGGGAGTCCTGGCTAGGGTAACTAGACAGGTAGAGGCTGGAATCATCTGGAGGCATCTCCAATCACATGTCTGGCAGCTCATGCTGCTGAATGAGTGATTACATGTGGCTTGGGCTCCCTACTAGCATGGCAGCTTTAGGACAGTCGAACTTAAAACAGCCGAACATTTTACAAAGCAGTGTAGGGTTCCAGCGACAGTGTTCTAGTGGACAAGCTGAGGCTGTATGGCCTCTGGTGGCCCAGCCTGGGAAGTTAAACAATCACTTCTTCTGAATTTTATTTGTTGCAAGTGAGTCACCAAGATTGGCCTAGATTCAAGTGAGAGGATACAGACCCGACCTCTCAACGGCAGTGTTGAAGAATGTGTGACATGTTTTTCAAACCATCCTATACAGTATTGAAAGCCTTAAGACTCATTGAGATCACCTAGGGAATGGGTGTAGCTAGAAAAGAGAACAGGTTCAAAGACGGAGTCCTGGGCCACTCCAGTGTCTGACGACGAGGAGGATGCAGCACAGGAGACTGAGAAGGAGTGACCAGGGAGGTCGCAGAAAAGCAGGAGTGTGCAGAAGCCAAGTGAAGAAAAGTGTTTCAGTGGAGAGGGTTGATCAGCCGCTGTCAAATGCTGTTAAAAGGTCAATGAGATGTGGACCAGGCATCGCCGATTGGCTTTGGTACTATGGAAGTCACCGGAAATCTTGGCCAGAATAATTTCCAGAGTGTGGTAACTGGATTCTTCAGCTCTTACTTCTTTGGCTGCCAGCCCCTAGGTCCTGGCTGTGTCACTCCCACTCCTGCCTCGGGTCTGAGAGGAACACTTTGGATTCATTGCCTTGGTTTTATCACCACACATTGCTGCAGAGACTTGCCAAGTGTCTCCTGCTGATGAAATTTGTAAAAGAATGCCACTTAACCTCCTAATGTTCAAATTTACTAAATAGCTCTAATGGCTGACAATATCTATATTATAATGTTTGACTCCAAACATATTTCTGAAAGTTCCATTTATAGTAGAGCTTGTTTATGCAGAGCTTTCACGAGAGATTTAAGTGACAGATTTAATGACAGGGCGAGGTGGGCAAGATCCATTGACAAGCAAGTGGGAAATATTGGTCTGTGAACTTAAGTAAACCTGCCCTAATAAGGAAGATTGGTTAGTTTGATTTTAACTTCTTGAGGGACAAAAACCCCAAACCAACCAACCAAACAAGAAAGGGGAAAATAAATATGAAAAGGACGAGGTAAAAACCGCTCCTATGTTAAAACCGTGCCATTTCAAAAGCCACTTAATGGTTGTTCTGAGACAAAATATTTGTTTCATGATTTTTTTTTTTTTTCCTAGTTTGGGTAGAACTGAAACTGTGTTGGTTCGATGTGTGTAGAGCCTTTCCTGTTTGCCCTACATGCATTCCTTACCTATTGCCTGCTCTGCTCTATATCTTTGGGCACAACTCACGCAGACTCCCTTTCAGAGGGTCCATGTTGGCTGCAAATGGCAGGAGAGTTGGGGCAACAGGATTCCCCCCCCTTTCTCTGCCCAGGGCAGCCTCCCCAGTAGCCTTTGCATCTATTCTGTGGCTCCAGGTTCCACCAGCCTGAGGGTGGGAGCAGCTTCCTGCTGCTGCCACACTGGGTCACCTAAGGTCACCTGTGTGTGTCCTCAGCTCTTCCATCACCCATGGAACCATGTGCCGGGATTAAGGTTTCTGTGGTTTAAATACATCGGTGATTTCTGCTTTGCTGGTGGAACCCTGACATAGTATGTGTGTTTTTCCTTCTTTTGCCCTGATGCCAGTTTCTAATTAACAGCTATATCCCACTCCATCCTTGTTACAACAGGAAGAAAGAGTCAGGTTTACCGAATCTGCAGATCTTTCAGACCTCGCTTGCTTGGTGGTTAAAGCCACGAGCATTGGCACGAGACAGGCCTGGTGTTGACTCCCAGCTCCTGTGTCAGCAGCTGTGTGATCTTTCCCAAATTATCTAAGTTTAGAAGCCTCAGATTCCTTCATCACCTATGATGTGTCGATGATCATTTTCCTACTTCATATGGTTACGACGATTGAATAAATATGTGCTCAAACTACCCAAGACAGTGTTTACAGGTGTTCTATAAAGGAAGCAATTGTTACTTAGAAAGTCTTTCTTTTCCACAACATTAAGCCTTCGCAGTCAGTATTACGTATGTCAGGAGCCTGACATGAGGTGAAGACTAGCATTTGCTGGCGTTTTAACCTCTGAGGTTGCTAAGGCAAGTCATTTATTTGCAGGGTCAGGATGTGCTGGCCAGTCTAAAATGGGATATGGTAAAATATCCTCAATGTTACTATATATTCAGCCCTGCCGTTGCACTCACCTTGTTTTGGGTCCTGATCTCCAACATTGAACCTACAGTTATTCTGCAATAAGATATGCCAAGGTGAGAGGGGGGTTGATTATTATAAATCTTAATTGGTGGATCGATTCTCCTGCTCTTAGGTCTGAATGGGAAGATTAGTTGAAGAGAGCTGGTATTGGGGACAAGGCTTAATGACTTCTGTCCTGCCTTCTTCTTTCCAGAAACCTTCCCAACTTATCTGCTCCTGTCTTCTTTTTTTTCTGAAATGTCAGATTAATTCCCAGCATCTTCATAAAAATTTCTCTAATTATTTCAAATAAATTGGGTGTTTGCAGTGGTATACGTCTAATCTCCAGGCCCCCAAGCGGAATTTCACAAAGAAGACCTCCTCTGGGGCTCTTTCCCCAAAGAACGCCCTGCCAGGCAGCCTGTGGCACTCTTGTTTTGCAGGAACACTTCAAGCCCTGTACAGCTGCTGGGCTGTGCCTTTCTTTGGATTAAGACTGGTTTCATTAACAAGCATGTTCACACTTCAACCGGAACATTTAAAATAACACCCGCACAATGTGTTTAGTGTCTAGTTAATTATTAAGTCTCTGAGCTTGAATTATTCAAGCAAAATTGATTGGGTTCAACCTTCTTCCTTCTCTTTGTGCCTTTTTTTTTTTAAAATAAAAATAAATTCTCTTCTCTACTCTCTCAATAATGTGAAAGGGTTATTTAGTAACCATCAATGCCCCGGACTGTGGGTGGTACCCAAGGGCTAATAGAATAGGTAGAGGGCTGGCGGCTTGACTCTTTTGTTAAAAACATACTTACTTCTCATGTATTTGCATTGTTAATTAGCATTTATTGAAACCTAACATGTTTTAGTTTCTCTCTTTTAAACTTCTTTATAGTTACTTATACGAGTAAGTTGGATCAGTAGGTATTTGGAGCCAGTTCTTTGGTGTACCGCACTTGAAAAAGCAGAAGGAATTGTTTCCTCCTTGCTACTTCATCTCATGGTCAATGAAATTGTTAAATGTGTTGGCTTCACTATTAAAAACCATACTGTTGAAGAACATTTGTTAACCTGAAAAGATGGTTCATACGATATTGCTAATTGCAAACAGGAGTCTATAAAACTGCTTTACTATGTATCATTTTTTGTTAAAATGCACAGGAAAAAGACTTGAATAATAAACACCAAAATATTGACTATTATCTGTGTTAGGATTAAATTTTTCTTTTTGCTTTTCTGTTACTTTTATAATTAGACAACACACACACACACACACACACGCGCGCGCGCGCGCGCGCACAAAGATGTCATGGCTGGAAATGACTGACGTTTTGGCTGAACCTATTTATCACTCTTGTCAAGAGCACATTGAAAAAATTGCTGTTCTTATTGTGTTACAGGCAAGTGTAGACTTGGCAAGTGTAGATTTCACAAAAAATTCACAATATTTTGTGAATCGCAACAACTAGAGTCAACTTCTGTCGGCCTTCGTTTTTTAGACTTTATGTCTAGACCTTCATTTCTAGTTCTTTCTCGGCTTCCATATCATGAAGATACAAAGAGACGCAATCGTGGGCATTAACATAGAAAACACCTGCCCCACAGGTGCGACGAAGGAATATAAAATCATTGTAATTTGGAGAAAGATTAAAGGAGACGGCAGTTTAGAAAGGAAATAACAGAAATGCAAAGACCCAGTTTTGTGGTATTAATTTAAATGTATGACCTTCCAGGAGAATTTTGTAAACAGAGCTCTCCTAACACCGAGACTCACAAAAATCTGCAAGGCTCCTACAGGCATCAGGTAGCTATTCAGTAACTCGCCTTTGCTGCCCGGATTCCTGCCTGGTGCCCCTGGGTTCCAAGTCTGTGTGTGTGTGTGTAGGTTTGATGACAATGGTGACCTGCCTTGACTCCCTTCATGGGCTGAATCCCCCGTAGGTGGTAACCACGGCTTGGGGGAAAAACAGGCAGTAGCTAGAATAGTTCCGGAGCAGAAAACACGAGGCTCCACGTAGGAAAACTTTTGGGAACAGAGATGGGCATTCTAGCCTTCGCGCGCGCACACACGACTTAGGTGATAGCGCCTACAAGGCTGTCCTTGTTTTTGTCCCGGGAAATAACACAAGCAGTGCTGTCATTAGACACACGAGAAATTATGGCCCTGGAGTGTGCGAGAACCGAATGTGGGGGGCGGGCGGGGAGCAGGTAAAGGAAGGAGAGGCACCGTCTTTTCCAGATCTGCTGGAAGCCACAGCCGTCCGCTTCCGGGCCCCCGCAGCAAACGTGCCGGACAGGTGGCGTCTCCGAGGACGAGGAAGCAGCCCCCCGCTTCGCGATCTGCACGGACCCCGGGGAACCGGGCGCGGCGGCGGGGCGGTGGCGCAGTTCCCAGCCCGCGCCCCCGTCCTGCAGCGGCCCCGCGGCTCGGCCCGGTCCTCCCGCCTCCACGTCCTCCGCCACCGCCGCCTCGGCCTCCCGGGGCCTCCCGTATCCCTGCATTCCCCGTTGCGGCAGCCGCAGCGCCGCGGCCCGAGGCGGTCCCCGGCCTTCCCCTCAGGCGGGCGCGGCGGCCCGCACCCCTCGGCCCGCGTCCCTCTGGGGCCGGGCGGGGAGCGGCCGCAGGTCGCCGCCCGGCCGCGGCGGGGGCGCGCGGAGGGAGGGGGCGGGGGCGCGCATGTGGGAGGGGGGCGGCGGCCGCCATATTGGATCCGGACGCCGCGGCGAGCGTCCGCCTGCGAGCGGCGGCGGCGGCGCCCGGAGGAGCCTCGCGGAGCCCAGGGCGCGAGCGCGAGAGGAGCGGGCAGGCGGGGGAGGGCAGCGAGCGAGAGGAAGGGAGTGGTTGGGAGCCGGGCTGCGGCAGCCTCTGGTCTCCTCGCCACAGGCGGCGACCCCTCCTCCTGCGCCTCGGTCGCCTCCCTCCTCGCCGAGGAAAGATGCCCTTAACCCAGGGCTGTGAAGAAGGGGCAGAAGCAGCTGCCGGAGCCGCCCGCAGCGCCGCGGCTGCCGCCCGTGTCCTCTGAATTCAGAAGAGCACCCCCCCCCCCCGCCTGGGGCATCGGGAGCGTCCGGCGCGGCGGTCGCGGTCGCGGTGCCGGTGTGGGGGAGACCGGGCTTTCCGCCCGGCGCGGCGCGGCGCGGCCGGCCCGGCCCACGAGCGACCACCGACATGGAGCGGGCTCGGGCGGCCAAGTAGCCGCTGCCGCGGAGCCCGGGTGCGCGTGCCGCCCGCAGCCCGCCTGCCCGCCCCCGGCCGCGCCGCGGGTCAGGCCCCTGGGAGAAGCCGGGAGGAAAATGATGAGTTTTCTCCGGAATGCGTTGAAAACAGGACTCGCTGAAAAGCCTTAAAAAAAGGAGGACCTCGGGAGGAGAAAGGAAAAGCCTCCTTCGGGCAAGACTTGGCGTTCTCCGAGCCGAGGGGCTGCTTCGGGGACCTCGCCCCGTCCCTTTCCCGGTGGAGGAATTGCCGCTGATGCGTTATCCAAGTGGTGGTTGGGAGGATTTGCAGCAAAATTTTTTGGTTTTCCCTCCCCCTTCTATACATTCTGTTTTTTTCCTCCCTTTCCTATTTTTCTTCTTCCCGGGAAGTGAATTGCTGATGCAAATCGGACTTTATTCATTAATGATGCAACCGGATTCGTTTCAGGATTATGTTGCACGAGTTGAATTTTGAATGAAGGAGAAGAGTTTTTTTTTTTTTTTTAAAGAAGTGTTGATTCTTTAGTTCGTTGTACTTTTAATTATTATTTTATTTAAATACACGATTTAATTGTATTTTTCTTTTTAAAATGTATTAAATATATATTTTATGGTAATTTACCCTCAAAATATGTGTATATGGGTGAAATTGAAGACGCTTCAGTTAAGTGAGGTTACTGGTGTGTTGGATGTTTAATTCAGCACCGGCATTTCATGACAGTTGTTTGAATAACAAGTGGTTTATTTTTAAAACCACACCTTTTAAAATTTAGATTCAAATAATAAAAGTAAAAATCGTCATAATAATTTCAAGGAAAGCCAGCAGAAATTGAAGCAAACATGTCTGGAGAAGTGCGTTTGAGGCAGTTGGAGCAGTTTATTTTGGATGGGCCCGCTCAGACCAATGGGCAGTGCTTCAGTGTGGAGACGTTGCTGGATATACTCATCTGCCTTTATGATGAATGCAATAATTCTCCATTGAGAAGAGAGAAGAACATTCTTGAATACCTAGAATGGGGTAAGTTTGTATTTTTTAAAACACTCAATCTTTGGATGGGCATTGGAGTTTAATTGTCATGGAGAGTTATCATGAGTAAACTCTTTACTCTGTAATGAAAGAAAACATACATATCCACAGTACTAAAATAGACACCAATTATTCAAGGTTTTTTTTTCCTAGTTTTTAGTAATTATTTTCCCAGGAGAGAAACCATGCTACTTAATTGTTGCCTTGACTTAAGGCCTAGCTAATGTGGAATTTATAATGAAGGACGTATGTTTTTAGGTCAACAATAAGAGATTTTAAATAAACCCTGTGATGGGCAAATATGGGTTATTGCTCACCTAATGCATGACAGTATAATAGCCATTAAATTGAAAGGTGTTCATTGGTGGAAACATTCCTTTCCAGACTATGGAAATCATTCCCAAAATGGGAGGAGATAATAAAATATCTGTGTTTATCTTAGGTCAACAGGAGCCGGAAGGTGATGATCAGTGGTTTTATTTCATCTCTATGTAGAATAAGCAAAGGGAACTACTCATCATTGGCTTTCCAAAAATTGTTATGTTTGTAACAGAAAGTGACATAATTTAAAAATTTTGTGATAGTAGTTGATGGCAGCTCCCAACTGAGAGTTAAATTTTACTCTATATTTAATTTAAATCTAAACTGGTTAGATTTTTGGCTCCATTCTTATAGATGTAATTTAGAATACTGACTTTAGTGGACTAGATCTATGATGTGAGCAAATGCTCCATGTGACCTTCAAGCTTGAAGGCTTGGCTTAAGTTCTTGAGCTTCTGATGCTATACACAGGGCGCACTCTAACGTCCAGAAGTTCTCTATTGGAAAAAGTACACATGACCACCCAGAGGCCATAGTGGTACACTGGCTTTTGAAGGATTTTGGCCAAACAGTATTTTGTACCTTTGGAATACAAATAATTTTAGGTTTTTAGAAAATTTGTGTACTAAAATATCTTTATTCCCAAGTAAAACTTAATTTTCTTGAAGTAAAAGTCAAGTGCTGATTATTTCATTGTTTTGAATTTGAAATTTGTTAAAAATTAGTTTCTCGGGTAAACCACCGATTCAAGAATGACTGAACATACAAACTTTATTCAATTTGCCAGTATTGGAAGATTTCTAGCAACATGATGTCATGAGGTTTTAAAAAACTATGTAAATGTCAATAGGATGATTTTAAAAAACAGACTACCAGACTCATAATGGGAATGTAAGAAATCTAAACCATCTTTTAAGTGACTTCTCTCTTAAGAGTGAGATAATTTTGGCTTTGGTACTGGTTTTTTGAGTACATGTGCTTTATGTGTAAAGTATTTTATAAAGCATATATAGTTTTACATCTCATGTTTCATAACTTTAGAAATTTTGAGGCTTTTTTTAAGAATTAAAAAATTTGATACAGAGTTGGAATTTGAGTTCTTAAATTATGGTTCCATAGTGACACGCTAGTCTGTAATTATGATTGTCATTTAATATCCTTTCCTATCTGTAAAATTAAGGGAGAACTGTACCAGTAGTGAATATAATTTTATAAGTGATTTATGACTTTTATCATATCATAAAATCATATCCTCCATTGCCTTCTGGTTATTAGAGTTTACATAATAGTTTTATGCTGTGAGATATTTTGCTGTATTATAAGAATAATTTATATTTTCCAGTAAATGTTTTCTTCTGTATGTACAAAAACACCTTGTTTATATATTTTTGTAAGCCAAATAAGCCAAAACTCAAATAAGTGGCTGAATATATATTATTTTTATTAATATATTTTAAATAATTTCAAACCATTCTCTTCACAATTTAAGGTAAATTAGATTTTAGTAGTACCCTTCACATTTTGTCTTTTTAGAAGTCTGATATATGGCATAAAAAAAGTGTACAATTTCTTAAGTAAACTCCTATTGTTTTTCAGTAATAGAGAATAAAATAATAGAATTTTAAGGAATTATTTTGTATACTTTAGGGCTAGACAGTGTCTGCTAAGTCTTAGGCAGTTTTAAGTCCGAATATGAGTTCTTGAAAGGTGGGGATTATGAACCACAAAAGTTTGGGTAAAGAGTAAGAAAAGAAAGTCAAGAATGGAAAAGCCGTCAAGAGGTGTGTCATGAGGTGTAGTATTTACTATCCTTAAGATATTTGAGAATTTAGGTTAAGAATGCCAGTCTCTTCTTTTCATTTAGGTATTGAAATATACCAGCTGTTCTTCATGTATGAATTGCTATATTTTGAGGAAATGTCCTATTTTATTCTCATTACCTAACATTATATAAGAAACATTTTAGATGAAGGATGTTTCCAGATTGACCTCAGTTTAATATTTCAAACATAATTTTTTGGATCTTTGATGGAAATTTATAGGGACTGTTGTTGGGGTTAAATTTGATAATTTAGATTTGCCCTAAATGATATAACTTTTAGTTTGATTTTTAGTAATTCAAAAAAATATTAGGTCTTTAAATCTTCAAAAGACCCAATATTTGCAATGGGAGAGCAATATATTTAAATACTCTGTATTATATATTTGTGTTCAGAATTTATATTGATGAAAGTTTCAGCCAGATGCTCCTTATTTTTATGCTGATAATAGGTTACTTTTACAGTGGAGTCAGCCAAGATTCTAACTGGCTGTATTGCTTCATTTCCATCAATTTCATTTTATTCCTGGTTATGGTCCATTTCATTTTTTATATTGGTACAGTTAATGTTTTGTTCATAACAGTATCATAACAATAAGAAAACTGACAAAGTCAGATGTGTTGTTTTTCTTTGACAGCATTCCTTGCTTTTGGTGCTGATGGCTTCAGGGAGGAAATAAGTAGAGCGGAAGAGGGATTAGGCCAGTGAGCACTAGAGCAAGGGGATAAAAGTGCCTTAAGACCATAGATCACTTTTAAATTTAATAATATGTGTTATTTTCCAGTTGTAGCTAATAAGATTTGAAAGACTATGTTTTTTGTCTCCTTTGTTCTTTAAGTTGTTGAAATGATTATGGTTTGTATGTTTGTTCATAAAATAATAGTTTGGATGTCAAATATAACTCTAGAAAAAGTTACAGTGGAGTTATAGAAGTAAAAATAACTTTTACATTAGAAACTAATTTGCTAGTAATGACTAAATGAGTACATTATTCACTGAATTGGCTACTCCCTACTTTGAAATGGGAAATTGGAATTTTAGGGAGTCCTTTACCAATTTACTTAAAAAAATAAACGTAAGATAATATAATTCAATACAAAAGAAATGTGCAAGGCTGTATGTGGATCAATTTTTTTTGATGCTTTCTGAATCTTGAACTTTGTAATATTTCATACAAATTATCATTAAATAACAGTAATTTTATAGCTTATTCAGATTTTATGTATATCCACAGAAAATAGTCTGATTAATAAGCTTACTACAAGAGCACATCAGCAGGTACTGTGGTTTAAAGTTTTTTTCAGAGTAATTTTTAAAGCTATTCACATGTTTTTTCTATGTGTGGGTTAATTAAGTGGGGGTGGTGATGGCTTGATTAGAAGGATCTGAATGTTTTCTAGGATACTTTCCTTGTTTGTGTCTGCTGTTCCTCATTGTTAGCTTTTCCTGAGTAAAATTCACTAATGATACCAAATTACCAATATGGTTGTTTTATACCAATGATTAAATTTATTTTTATTTAAGACCTCGATTAGGATCGTTATAAATGTCTTCAGAAATTTTAGTTAGGCACTTGTTTCCTTTTTACTAGCCACCTGATGTGCTGTTCTAGTCTAAGAATGTTAGTGAATAAGTATAATTATTTTATCCAACACAGTGCTGGAACACGGTAGACGCATGTTCAATAAGTGGTGGCTATTATTATAACATTTCTCTTTCTTCTATTTCTCTCTCTCTCTCTCTTTCTCTTAAGAAATCACACTTAGAGGTAGTTGCCAGATGGTATTGGTTACTGCAACAACTTGATATTCATTAGTTAATGTTTTTAGGAACATAAACTTTTTTTTTTTGTAAATATTGCTTTGTGAATGAGAAGAGCATGTCAGGATTAACACTTTAAGAATTCTAGAAATGTATTTATTTCATGTGGAAATGTAAGGCATACCTTAGCATAGCAGTATAAAAACAAATAATATGTTATAAATTTTATGAAAGGTCCCATACTTCTTAGGACTTGAATACACTTACACAGTAAGCCCAGGTTATTTTAGGGTAAAAGAATTAGCCTAGCTCATATTAGTGTTTTATTGTAGTACTTTTCTGTGGCAGTCAAAATTTTTTTCCCCCAGACTTTTTCTCTCTTGTTACATTTATTGCCAGTTTGTTGTGCGTGTAGCTCATTGTTTTTCATCCTGCTGGTTGTGATAGGTTTTAAAATCAGTTTACTAGGCCTAACCAGCATTTAAAAAAATAAATAGACTAAAATGGAAAATGTCAAGTACATCATATGTAGAAAAAAATATTGTTATGTAAAACATTCTTTTCTTATATTATTCTTGTATTTCCTACTGTAGATTGAGATGAAAAGAGTTTGAAATACTTTAGTGTAGATGAAGCTATAATATGTTGATTGTTAAACAGTGAAAATCCTATAGCCGTAATTCCCTTTCTCAAAAAGAACATATGATAGGTTAGGGACCTACTGAAGAACTGAGGGGAAGTAAGGACAAGATACTTACTTGGAAAGAGACAGAAGGGGGAGGGGGAAAGGGGAAAGGAAGGAATGGGAATGAACATGGAGGGGTGAGGGTAGTGGGGGGAGAGAATGAGAGAAACAAGAATGAATATACTGTGTGCCTGGGTTGCTACTTGGGTCTGACCTGTGAATGATTGGGTATTTTTAATTTCGAAGAACTTAATGAACAGAGGAATTAACTTCACTCCTTTGTATCTTCTTTGATGGTTCATTGTTTCTGTGTCATTTTGGTTTTCTAACTTTGGGCTAATGAGTGTTGACTTTCGTTGATCGTCAGAGGTGTATAGTTTGTTTAATTTGAGGAATAACTATAGACTTGTAAACCACGGTAGTAGTTCCTTGGTTATATCTTTTCATTACTCCAGGTGAACTTCAGGGTTGATGTAGGTGAGGATTTGCTAGTTCTATTAGATTTTTCTCATCCCGTGTTACTCATGAAACTGCCAGTGAAAGTGACTTCAGGTTTTAAGTATTGAAGACCAACAGTTGTTCAGGTGCTTTTGCTATATCTTGATGAGTTAAGAAGTTCTTTCTATAATGATTTTTGTTTTTGAATGACCCACACTGCAAGTATAGGTCATACCAGCCATAAGAATGGCTTTCTTTTTGTTGTTGTAATGGCTAAGCCCCATTTTGAGATACTATTGTTAGCTACCTATCACCTTGCCCTCACCAAAAATCATAAGTAAGAAACATTTAAAAACAGACTATTAGCTCAGGTATGTGGTGGAGCTGACATACTGATACGGTATCATAAAGATTTTCCATACTCTCTACTTACAAAGATTTTTAAGAATTTATGGTTAAAACCACAATAATATTTGCAAGTCTAGTGTAATTTCTGTTTCTGCCTTTTTGCTGCATACCTTTATAATGTGTCACCCCATTTCTGACCATGCATGCTGACAGTTTCTTCCAGGAGCCCATTGTGTATTAGGTTGCTTGAGGTTGTGATTAAGTGTGATCATATTTGTTTCTTTTGCCTGTGTGCCCGTGATAATCCCAATTAAGTGCAGCAGCTCATGGGTTATCCTGGTTTTATTCAACCTCTGTACATCTGGCCCAGTTGACTTCTCTGTATTAAACGTGTATAAATGGATTATATTCCTCGATCTTATTGACCTTATTAAGCGTGCTTTTGTTTTTCCATTAAATGCTAAACAATCTGTAACTTCATTATTACATGTGCCTCTAACCTGAAAATATTGTGAATCCTCCACATCCAGGACCTTTGTTTAGCTGAAGGAATTAAAAAAAAAAAAAAAAAAAACACTTTTAACATGATCCTTTGATGGTGTCAATATCCTGCTTAATACCCTTCAGTGACTCCTGAATAGATTTCAGGATGACATTTAAATTCCTTAGCATGGTATACAGAATTTTTTTATACGGTCCTTGTTCGTAATCTTTTTCTTCACATTTAGGAAATAATTAAAAAAAATTTGAAACAATCTAAAACTTACAGAAAAATTAGTAGTATAATTTTTTGGGTCCTGAACCATTTGAGAGTAAGTTGCCTTAATTGGTAACTCTGTCATCCTCAAATATATGTATGTTTGTGTGTATTTTTCTACATTGTTCTACATAACCACAATACAATTATTAAAATCAAGAAATTAACATTGATATGTTAGTATCATCTGATCGTTAGGACTGAATTGTTCAGGAAGGAGATAGGAACAGCTCGTTACCATATATATTTTTTTTCCACTCTCACCTTTAAAATTGTTTTAAAATAACAAAATTTACATGTAATAAAATTCACTGTTTTTGATGTACATCCTATGAGTTTTTAACAACTATGGAGTCACATGACCACTACCACAGTCAAGGTATAGAGCAGTTCCATCATCCCCAAAACTCTTTTGCTTACCTTTTCTACTACACTCACCTTTTACTCTAGCTATAAATTAAATGTTGACTCTTTTAGTAATTAAGGTCTGTCTTTGACTGTTCCATGACTTTTCACATATTAGTTAATTTGCTTGGAAACTCCTCTTTTACTCCCCTCCCCAGGAGGCATTGGCAATATCGATTGAATGAATTAATGCCATTATACTTGTTATATGCAAGCCTAGAAGCAATAGATCTAATCTTGAAACAGAGCATGAAACTCGTATTTTTTATGTTAGAGACTTATTTTCTCTTTGATATATCCTTTTTTATTTTAAAAGTGATTTTTTTTCTCTTTTTCAAATTAATGAGAGTAGTACTCCATGGTATACATATACCACCTAATTTGTTTATTCACGCATGAATTGGTGGGCACTTGGGTTGATTCCACATCTTTGTGATTGTGAATTGCGCTGCAATAAACATTCACGTGCATGTGTCTTTTTGATAAGATGGCTTTTTTTCCTGTAGGTAAATACCCAGTAGTGGGATTGCTGAATCAAATGGTAGGTAGACCTGTAGTTCTTTGAGGAATCTCCATACCATTTTCCATAGAGGTTGTACTGGTTTGCAGTCTCACCAACAGTGTATAAGTGTTCCTTTTTCTCCACATCCACACCGGCATCTGTTGTTTTGGGACTTTTTGATAAAAGCCATTCTCACTGGAGTTAGGTGATATCTCATTGTGGTTTTGATTTGCATTTCCCTGATAATTAGGGTCATTGAGCATTTTTCCTTTTGCTTATTGGTCATTAATTTATCTTCTTTTGAAAAGCTTCTGTTCATGTCTTTTACCCACTTTTTAATGGAGTTGTTTGATTTTTTTCTTATTGAGTTGCTTGAGTTCTTTGTAGATTCTGGTTATTAGCCCTTTATTAGATGTATAGCATGTAAATATCATCTCCCATTCTGTAGGTTGTCTGTTGACTCTTAATTGTTTCCTTGGCTATGTAGAAGCTTTTTAATTTTTCAGTTATGCAAGATAAATAAGTTCTAGAGTTCTGCTATCCAGTGTAGTGCCTGTAGCTAACAATAGTGTATTTTATACTTAAAATTTGCTCAAAGGGTAGATCTTATGTTAAGTGCACACACACACACACACACACACATGCACACGCACAAACATAATAATAATAATGAAAGCAGTGAGAGGAAACATTGGTAGGTGATATATGTATGACCTTGGTGGTGGTGATGGTTTAGGAATTTATACCTATCCCCAAATGCATCAAATTATGTACATTAAACATGTATAGCTTTCAACATGTAAGTCATATTCCAATAAAGTGGTTTTTTATTTAAACTTTTTTTGAAAAATTGACATTAAAAATTCAAAAGTGATTTCTTCTAAGTAGTGGTTTATAATCCCCTCCCTTAGAAATTGGCTGTCTGTAAACAAGTACTTAATGGGTATGAGGTAAAGAGAAGAGGGTGCTGCTGTTTAAAGGAATGAGGTAAAATATGAATCTCTAATTTTTCAAGTTTAATTTTTCTTACATGAAGTCTGGGTTTAACTTTGTTTGTACAATGTCCAGCATAAACTGGGTATGGTGGCTCATGCCTATAATCCCAGCACTTTGGGAGGCCAAGGTGGGAGGATCACTTGAGGCCAGCAGTTTGAGACAAGCCTGGGCAACATAGCGAGACCCCCATCTGTACAAAAAATAAAAAAATTAGCCGGGTGTGGTGGCATGTGCCTCTCCCAGCTAGTTGGGAGGCTGAGGCTGGAGGATTGCTTGAGTCCAGAAGTTCAAGGTCACAGTGAGCTGTCATCAGGCCACTACACACCAGTTTAGGCAACAGCGAGACCCTGTCTCTTAAAAACAAAAAACAAAAAAAAACTCTTTAGAGTCTGGTGATAGATTGAACATACAAATATATTTTCATTCCTTTCTGCAACCCCACTAAAACTATAGTAAAAGAATTTTGTAAAAAGTCATAAACCTTTAAGGATGAAAAAAGCAGGAGAGAAGACTACAGCAATGAAATTTTGGAAGCCGAGAGGCAGGCAAATGAGTGATAATTAATGACTTAGGAGATCTGAGAAAGTTGAATCCCAAGTTAGCAATGGAGAAAGCTGATGACCTGTCCGGTTTACTTGACAGGGTCTTCAAAAGTCTTAGAAATGGGTATCTCTAGGAACCTCTGTAAGTTTAGATGCAGGTGGGGCTAAAATATGGAAGATTAATTGGAGCTGGCTTAAAAGCAGTAGGACTCTAGAGCACCTCCCCTACTGCACGCCCCCGGGCTACTTTATCCCTCTCTTCCTTAGACAAAGATTAGATTTTTCTTTTCTGTAAAACAGAGGTTTTCTGGGTTGAGCAACATCAGGCATAGTTTATGGTGGGCATTTCGTATTGAAAATAGGGGGATTAAATAAATGTTTATGTACTTCTGCTTGGCTACCAGCATGCTGGTAACTAGGCCTTTATTACAAAGACAGAAGATGAGAAGAATCTTTTTTGGAGAATCTGACCAGCCCAAGAAGAAAGACCTAAAGGTACATAATAGCCATCAGGGGTTCCTCAGTAAAGGAATTAGGTAATCACATTACTATAAAGTTTCTTATCACTGGGTTTCACCCAAGGGTTCAGAAGATCTTCAAATCATCTTTTCATTTTCTTTCCTTTTTTTTTTTTTTTTTTTTTTGAGACAGAGTCTCACTCTCTTGCCTGGGCTAGAGTGCTGTGGCGTCAGCCTAGCTCACAGCAACCTCAAACTCCTGGGCTCAAGCAAGCCTGCCTCAGCCTCCCGAGTAGCTGGGACTACAGGCATGCGCCACCATGCCCGGCTAATTTTTTTTGTATATATTTTTAGTTGTCCAGCTAATTTCTTTCTATTTTTAGTAGAGATGGGGGTCTCGCTCTTGCTCAGGCAAGTCTCGAACTCCCAACCTCGAGCAATCCTCCTGCCTTGGCCTCCCAGAGTGCTAGGATTACAGGTGCGAGCCACCGGGCCCGGCCTATTTTCTGTATAGACATTTTAAAGTGTTATGCAAAACAACTACTTAATTACTTTTAGTTTAAACTCCAGGAAGTGATCAAATCATGTTAAGAGTGCTGAATAGGAGCCATAAAAATGATTTTCAGATAATCTCTGTTCTCACCCTAAGAATATTAATATTGCCTTCCTGGGCAATATTTACTCATTAATTTTAAATTTTTCTTTTCCTTTTAATCCTTAGAACTCCTTTTCCTGCCTGACTGCTCTGGTTTTACCCACAGCCAGGTGGTTCTCCCCTTCCCCTTTTGTTCTTAAGGCACGTGTGCTTCCCAGGATTATTTATGAGTTCCTTACCGGGCCAGAGTGGAAGTTCAGATCTCTGGAGTCTCTGGGCAGTGCTGATCCCTCTCCTCTGCCCCGACCCCTGGGTTTTGTCCTCAACTTAATTGCCTGAGTTGGAACACTTGCAAAAGTTCTAGCTCTAGTTAGTGGGTAGGGGGCACTCAGAGACTTATTAATAATTGCTGCCTGTTGCTCAGGGCCTCCAGGTCCTACTAACTCTGACTCAGCTCAGGCATGGGGGACCAGCCATAGGAGATTCACCAACTGGAGGTGGGCAGCCCTGTGGGCTCTGAGATGCTTTCAGGGGCTCTGGGACAGCAGCTTCTGAGGGCCTCACGTCTACTGGACTGTGGGATCCAAGAGAAGAGCCCTTGCCTGGAATTCTAAGGGCTGGGGCGAGGCTGGTGGCCATTGGCTGGCTGACTGCCTCTGCTGTACAGCGTGGGGAGCTGGGCCTGTTCATTCCCTTAAGAGCTGTTCTGAGGAGTTTCCCAGCATGCCTGGGGTAAGGGTGGGGATAAAAAGTGAGGCTGAGGGCCAGGGCACTAAACCTACCCACCCCCTCCCCTGGATCTGGGTAAAACCAGAGCAGCCAGTCAAGAAAAAGAATCCTAATGATTAAAAGGACTTTGTTTTTGTTTTTGCTTTAATAAACCGCATCAGGCTAGGGTTTGTTAGGGCACCAGGCTGCACCAGGTTGACTTTCTTAGTTTGGCTTGGTGTAAATTTTCATAAGGCTCAGCGTTCTCTGCATTCACCTGGGCCATGGTGTTGGTGGAGATGGAGGACTGGAATTTGAGAGAATTTGGTGAGGAGAGAGGCAGCAGACCTGGCATGGTACTCTGGACTGTGGAACAGGCACTAGATAGCTGCTGATGGAGCCTTGGCCACAAGGAGCAGCGAGTCTGTCCCAGGGGACCACAGGTGCAGAGGCGATTAGAGGCGGCTCCGACTCCCTGACGTCTTGTGCTGGGATCCCTGGCCTGGCCAGCTTACCTTGGGGTAAGGCGAAGAGGGGCAGGCTAAGAACATGATCCCCATCCCAGCCAAAACAACCCTCCTCACGTACTACAGATGATTCCTGTTAGAAAACGCAGAGTCTAGAATGGAGTCCATTTTTAATGTATTATCATTTACTTACATCAATTAAACTTGAATTTTTTTGTAAGTATAAATTGGCAATTTTATTTCTAAAAGGTCTACTAAAGCTCAGGAGATAATCTAGTGTATTATCTCCTAGTCTTCAAACTGGGGTATCTGTATCCATGGTGCATGAAGACTTCCCAAGGGTTATGTGGATACATATAGTTTTAAGGGAATTAGTTTCTCTTAAACTTCCTTTCAACTTGCCTAAGTATGCTTTTCTAAAATCTATCTGTTGAGAACATTCCGAAATCTGTTGATATTCTTTTTCCATTCCCATCAGTTGGTCATTTTCCATTCTCATAAAATAAAGGCATATTTCTCATCTCAAATCTTGGTGGGGGTTGCTAGTACGTTGCCTGGGGTTGTGAAAATCTCCTGAGTACAAAACAAAAGGGACCGTTTGAGAATGTGCAGCTCCTGAGGGAGGGCAAAAAAAAGAGCTTCTATAAAAAGTATTGAAGTAGGTGTTTTATTTCACTAGCTTACAAACCAGTGGCTAAACTCTATTATCCATTATTTGAATTAAAAATTAAAGTCAGACTTGTTCTAACAGAAAAGTTATTTTTGTTGTTGGTTTGACAGTGAGGACCGGCTTTGCCAATTACATGGTGGACATTTTCCATAAATTTTCATAAATTCCAGGTTTTGATGGAATTCTATTTAAAGCACATATGCAATCTGAAATATATTGGAAATTACATCATTTACAACCATTTAAACTTCCAATTAAACATTTAAGCTATAATTTAAAAGTGTTTAAGGCAATACAGGGTTTTTCAAAACCTTTGTAGGACAGTATGTGAACAAAAATATTTCATGACCACTGCTAGAGCGTAGTGGAGAAAGCCTGGGCTTTAGAGTCAGTCTGATGGCCCGGCTTTGCATCTTGTCTTTGGCAATATTTGCTTTAGAAATTAATTTAAAAACTACTTACAAGTTTTATCCAGTATATATATTCCTAGTTTTCTAAGAGGTTTAAAATTTTTTGTTATTTTAATATAAACTGGCATTGAATTTTTATCAATTTTGCATTTATAGAGATGATAATATGATTTTCATCTCTTTTATTCCATTAATGTGATGATTAACATTGAAGTTTGAATATTAAATCAATCCTCCATTCTTGGATTAAGCTCATCTTGGTTGTGATGTATAACATACTTTTGGATTTGATTTACAAATGCTTTGATTAGGATTTTTTTTATTATGTTCACAAGAGAGATTAATCTGTAGTTTTCTTTACTTATATTGTCCTTGTAAGGTTTTGGTGTAAGGATTATGCTGTCCACATAAAACAAGAATCCGGGATGTGTTCCCTCCAGTAATGTTGGTATTATTTCTACCTTTAATACTGGGAAATTTGGAAGAATTCAATGGTAAATCCATTTCATTCAGGAGTTTACTTTCTGGAAAGATTTTAAATTATGGATTCAATTTTTTTATAAGATACAGGGTTATTCAAGTTTTCTATCACTTCTTGATTATTTGACAAGTTGAGTTTTTCTAGGAACTTGCACACTTCTAATTTTAAAATTTATTGGCATAAATTTGTTCACAAAAATTTTCTGTTTAATCTCTTACCATCCATAATTATGTACATTTTTCATTTCTAATGTTAATTATTTGTGTCTTCTCTTCATCACTCTTTGTAGAGATTTATCTTTTAAAAGAGTCAATTTTTTTTGTGGTTTATTTTCTCTTTAATATTTCTCTATTATCTACTCATTTGTATTCTTTTATGCTTTTTTCATCTTTTAAAGTTCTGTGATTAGCTCATTAATTTTCAGTATTCTTTTCTAATATAAGTTTTAAGGCTTAAGATTTCTAATTATCACCTTAATTGCATCCGATACGCATTGATATGTTGTCTTTTCATTATTGTTCCATTCTGAATGCTAATTTCCTGTTTCTGTTTTCCTTTTTGACCTGTGAGTTGTTTAGAGCTATGTTTTCATTTCCAATGCCTTTTTTTTTTATAAAAAAAAGTCATTAGTTTAAAATACTTCTGATTTGTGTCACATCACAGTATTTGTTTGATATTTATAAATATTGATTACAGAGAGATATGTATTAAAATTACCTATCTTGATGGGAGATTTGCCAATTTTTCTATGCAACTCTTGTCAGTTTATGCCCAGTATACTTTGGGGCTAAGTTAATTAGGTACATAAACTGTAGAATTATTATATTTCCCTGATGGAACGGTACCTTATCTAATGGCAGTCATTATCCATAGTGAGGCTTTTTGCCTTAAAGTTCCCCCATTTCTCCTCATGTTAATATAAATAATGTACCGTTATTTGGACATTAGTTATCTGGTTTATCTTTTTCCATCTTTTTTATTTTATTTTTTCTGTATCCTTGTGTTTAGACGGTTTTTGAACACCATGTAATTGGATTTTTCACCCTTAGTGTGTGAAATCTTTGTATTTTAACTGGAACATGTAGGCTATTTACATTTATTGTAAATAGAGATTCATTTGGATATATATTTTCCCTATATTTATTTTTCCGTATGTTCTCACTGTCTTTGGGATTAATTTAGTACATTTGCCTAATTCAGTTTTCCTTTCTACTTGTTTGAAAGACATACACTCCATTTTTGTTCCTTTAGAGGTTACCCAATGAAAACTTCTACAGTTGACAAAGTAAAGCTAATCATTTTCTTTTATTTTTTGCCCAAGAATCCTGTCCTGTGACTTCTAGTCTCTATTCTTTTTAGTTGGGAGAAAGAGAATCTGATTGGGATAATTCGAGTTAGGTGTCTACTTTTAGATCCTAGGCATTGCAAAATGTGGGAGGGGGAGAATTGTAGTGGAGATAGGGCCACTGGAAATTCCTCACCCTTATTCTTTACATCCCTCCTTATTGCTTCTTGCATCACATATCGACTTTTATCAGCCATTTTAGGAGATACATACTAAAGAATTGCTGCAGACTCAAGTATATCTAACTCCATAGTCTTTCTGTAAGACTTTTTTTGGTATATATGAATATTTGAAAACTGTCATACTAAGCAACCCCTTCTTTCCTGCCCCCGAACTGGTCACCTCTCAGTGGCTAAGCTGTTCCAAAAGCATTGGGTCATTTATATCTTTTTGTTTCTTCCATTCTATTCCTTTAGTGCTTACCTGTTTGAGAATTTCTAGGAAACTTGGAAGAATTGTCATCAGTATTTTACAATTAAAATGAACTATACCCTAACATTTAATGGAGGTTCAGCACCACGGACAGATGCACGTGTGGCACCTGTCTCAGTCTGGCACCCAAACAATTTAGCAGACTAATACATTCTTCTGAAGTCTCCACTTGTCATCATTCTTTTCATTGTAAGTTGAACTCCTCCCTGGTTTTATTAATCATCTTACAGCCAGGTCTTGCCTTTTTGAAGTTTTCATTTTATCTACTTATACAATACTTACCTTGCTAGTACCTTTGAGTTAGTAAGTAATTCAGTCTCCATAAAGAAACTGACAGATATGTTAAGGAACTTACCCAAGGTCTCATAGCTATTTAATGACAGAGCTAGATTTTGAACTCAAGTTTTTCTGATTCTGAAACCAGATCTCTTAATTACCTGGCATACTTGATTTGTGACTTTAAAAATGTATTCAAAATCAATTTATATTGATTTTAAAAATTAATGCTTTTTCCCCACTTTGTATTATATTGGCCTTTTTTTCTTACTACATTGCAAGGGTGCCTTGAATTTTAGGGCTAGCAACCCTCTGATCATCATAGAATACAGACGTTTTCCCCATTTGTATTTTTTCTTTTGAACTAGAGTATTTTTTAAAAATAACTTTAATATAAAATAAAACTTTAACTTTTATTTAGGTAAATCTTTCTATCTTTTCCTTTAAGAATTTTGCTTTTGGCATCCTGATTAGAAAAGTTCTTCCCCATCCCAAGAACATAAAAATATCCTATTCTAATACATATATGGTATACATAAATTGTGTTTTAGATTATGTATATTTGAACTGATAATTTTATAACACATTTTAATAGCTGGTAAGGTAAAGGCCTTCATATTTCTTTTTAAATGTTTTCTTGGCTATTCTGCTACATTTATTCTTACAGATGACCTTATGATTATTTTGTTAAATTCTCTTTCTTTCCCCAAAGTCTAATTAGGCAGAATTTCTTTTTAAGATAAACTGAGTAGCCAAACCATTTTCTTTTCACATTTATCATATTTTAAACATATGAAATAGTTTAAAAACAATTTTTATTGACCAGCCTTAAAAAACCTTACCAATTTATATTATAATACTGTTCTCACTAGCTGGGTGGAAATAAATTTACACAGTGTCCGTATTTATTTTTTTCTTTTTTTGAAATTTATTTCCTATGAAACTATTACATAAAATTTCCTATGAACCTGTTGTTGACTTAGACATTGTTAATAGTGGTGATAACTGAAGATATTTGAAAGAAGGAATGTGAGGAGGTTAAGTTGTTGCCATGGGAAGATTGACTAGCTAACTACCCAGAATGTTTCCCATTTCTAGTGCAGTTGCTTATATTGAATAGATACTTAATAGAGAGTTAAATAAATGCTGAGTTAAATGAATAATGAAGACCTTTTTTGGTGAATTTTTTAAGCTCTAAGTTTCAACCTTATGGAACCGATCAGAATTAGAGATACTATTATATTCACTAATCTTATTTATACTAGTCAAAGTAGATGAACTACAATACCAGTTAGCAATTTACAATAAAGAATATATCTGTTAGACATCAAAATCATTTGTGTGAGTCCCAGTAGTGCTTTTTTTTGAGATATAATTTGCATACTATATAATGCACCTGTTTATACAATTTAATGTTTTTAAGTATATTCACAGAGTTGTGCCCAACCATCACCACAACTCAATTATAGAACATTTTTATCACCCCCCCCCCAAAGAAATCCCATGCCCATTAGTGACTAGATACTCCATATTACCCTTTCTTCAAGTCCTAGAGAACAACTAATCTACTTTCTCTATACATTTGCCTATTTTGGAATTATATAGGAAAGTACGAAATACAGCTGATTTTTGTGTGTTGATTTTATATCCTGCCACTTTGCTGAATTCATTTGTTAGCTGTAAAATGTTTTTTGTATATTCTTTAGAGTTTTCTACGTACAAAGATCATGTCATCTGCATGCAGATAATTTTGCTTCTTCCTTTCCAGTCAGGAAGGCATTTATTTCTTTTTCTTACCTATTTGCTCTGGCTAGAACTTTTAGAACTATGCTTAATAGAAATGGCTGAAGCAGGCATCCTTGTCTTGTTGCTAATCTTAGGGGAAAAGCTTTCAGTCTATCTCCATTGTGTATGAAGTTCTGCAAATATGAGTTAACTGTGTCTACTTTTAGCTAAATAGCAAGTTTGAATTTAGGTATTATTGGTTCTAACATATTTTTATTCCTTACATATTTCTTCCATTTTGAAAGAAATGTCTGTTAATGGTGGAGAATATGTTTTTACTTCTTTATGTTTTAGTGTTGAAATCTTGGTTTAAAACTTTTTTATTTAGAAAATTACCATGTTATATAGAAATTGTAAGAATAGTTTAACAAGGCCTCATATACTCTACTAGATTTACCTATTTTTAACACTCTGCCACATTTGTGCTGTTCTCTCTTTGTCCACACACACACACACACACACACAGACACACACACCACACACACACAATTTTTGCTGAACCAGCTAAGAATAAATTACAGATATCATGACTCTGTAACTGTACATGTTTCTGCATCTGTTTTCTTAGAATAAAGAAATTCTCTTAGATATCCCCATGATACAATTATCAATTTAGCAACTTTAACTTTGATATAATTTTATCTAATATACATTAAATATTGAAATTTCACCAATGTCCCAATAGTATTCTTTACATTGATTTTTTAAAAAAAAATTTTTTTTGACACAGGGTCCAGTCTCTGTTACATATTGCTTTTAGTTATCATGTGGTTTATGGTCTCTTTGAATCAGAAGCAATTCTTCTAGCTTTCTTTATTTTTCGTGTCATTGTCGTACGTTGAAATTTGTCATGTTGCAGGCCAGTTTTCTGTAGCCTGTTTCTCAGTCTAAATTTGTCTGATTATCTCCTCATGATTAGGTTCAGGTTTTGTCTGTGGTAGGGGTGTTGTCACAGGCGGTCCTCTGTTCATTCTCGGTGCATCACACCAGGACGCACATAATGTCCTTTTGTCCACTATTGTGGTGTGTGTGTGTGTGTGTTCTGATCACTGTAGCCATTTCTCCCAGGAACCTAGGTTCCTTTTGGTGAAGAATGGTAAATAGAAACCAGTATCTGGATGCTGTGTGTGCTCATTACTGCTGAGGAGTACTTGTGTGTCATTGCTTCAGCGCCCTCAGTATGCGTGTTGCGGTGTGTAGGTGTGTGGGTTTTCTTATGTGTTTGAACTTGTAAAGCCATTTAGGATTGGTTTTTTTTTTGTGTGTGTGTGTGGAAGATTTTAAACTGATTCAACTTGTTTATAGGACAATTCAAGTTTTCAATTTTTAAAAACATTTTTAGGAATTTGTTTACTTCTGCATTTTCCAGCGTATTGGCATAAGTTTGTAATACTCTCTTTCTATTTGTTTAATCTCAACATCTGCAGTTTTATCTTAATTTCTCATTCCCAATATTTTTTATTTCATCGTTTTCTTTTATTAGTCTTTTCAAGAAACCATTCTTTGGCCTTGTTAAACTTTTCTTTATTTTTTTTCTCTTCTGTTTTTTTTTAAAGACAGGGTCTCATTCTGTCACCTAGGCTGGAGTGCGGTGGCATGACCGTATCTCACTACAGCCTTGAACTCCTGGGCTCAAGCACTCCTCCCACCTTAGCCTCTCAAAGTGCTGGGATTACAGGTGGGAGCCACTGTGCCCAACCTATACCTTTCTATTATATGCTTATTTTCAAATCAAATAATTTTATTCCCTTACATTTTTGTTTTCTTCCTTCTACTTTGAGTTTTGTTGCTCTAATGTTTTATGTGTATGTTTAACACCTAAATTTTCAGACTGTTTTCTTTCCCAGTGTAAATATTGAAGGCTCTAATTTTTTTTTTTTTTTTTTGTAAAAAGTGGACTGGTTTAGGCTGTATCCTAGGTGTTTTGATATGTATTATTTTTTATTGTGTAGTTCTGAGTATTTTCTAATTATCTTATTAATTTCTTCTTTTAATTTCAGGGCTTATGGGCTTTCCTGGTTGTTTTTCTGTTATTGATTTCTGATTGCATTTGTTGCGGTGTACAACAATAATATGAAAGAAATCAATAATCAAAAGTCCACTGAAAAGATACACATGCTAGATGTTTTCACTAACAGGTTTTACCAGACCTTCAAGTCATAGTTTCCCATATAGTCTTCTAAAAGTTTTATAATTTTGTTTTTCACATTGAGATCATTAAACAACGTGGAATGCTTCTGTTTTAGAGAATAGAAAAGGAGAGAAAACTACTAAACACATTTAATGAGGTTGGTTTATCTATCAGATGAAAGACATCACAGAAAAAAGGTAATTGTAGACAAACTTTGTTCACAAAAATTCCTAAATAAAATCAAGCAAAACAATCTCAGCTGTGTATTAAAATGTTACAACCAAATATGATTTATTCAAAAATATACAAAAATAGTCAACTTATAAAGTCAATTTACATAATATACTATGTTAAGACAATGAAAAAGAAAAACCAAGTCTTCTTCACAGAGACTGTAGTCAATTAATAATAGTCCCTCCAGCTTTGTATTGGAATACCTATTACTCATGTTCTTTTCAATACATGGTGGTTTCAGATTTATTATTTTTGGCCTATTTGGTTCTTAAAAAATAAAATAGTCATGTTAAGCTAATTTACATTGCTTTGATTTCTTATAACGTGAGCATCATATTCTTTTTACTAGCAATTTGTATTCAACAACACCGAAAGTTTTATAGGCGGGAGTAACACTTGTGGTATTTCAAGTTTACGTGAAAACAGGGCCTGTTTTATTTATCTTTGTACCTCCAGCATCTTGTACAATGCTTGGCATATAGCAGGTATTCTGAGATATTTATTAAGTGAATTAAATAAATGATCAGTAAACTGTGAGCCTTCTGAAGAAATTTGTGATGTAGACCAATTTTGGAATGTCTGAAAATAGAATAGTTTTGCAATGTCAAAGAAATGGAATTTTTATTCTAGGAGATTCCAGCGAGTAAAAACTAGACAGGGTTATTATTTTAATTTATGTTAATGGTATAGGCTCCCATAAAACTTCTGTAACTGACAAAGTCTTCAGTCCTAATTATTAATGGTTTCATGGTTCTCCTTTATTTGTGTTTCCAGGGCATCATATGTTGTGTGGAAAGATATTATTTACTTTTGGACAGATTGTCATTCTTTGTGCCTTTGCTAAAGAGATCATTTTGCCAATCATGTGCTAACCTGAATCATACTTCAGTCACTCCGGGTTTAAAAAATAGTTTCTTTGTTGTTTTGCAATAGTGTTTCAGAGGATTGAAATATCTAGATTCCTCACCTTTTAGATAAGTAGGATGTTAACCAAAGGAAGGTTATATATAGAATTATTCTGTAAGAACTGAATTGGATTACAAATATCTATAGTCTGTGATGAAATGTTGTTTTTGTCTTTAGGGTCGGTAGTAAAACAAAGATACAGTGCATATACTTTTTTGAGTGTCAGGTTATTTGTAAGCATTGAGGGGGAAAAGTAAAGTGAATTTGAACGTAAACTTCAAGAATTGCTAAATGTTATGCTGTAGGCTGCTGTGTTATATTTTCTAGAGCTATCTGGCAGCTAGTCTCATGTGGGTTCCACGTGTTTTGTTTTGTTTTTATCTATTCTATACTATCCTTAACCAACTACAGACAGTCCTCCACTTACGATGGTTTAACGTAACGATTTTTTGACTTTACGATGACTTTATCAGGACCCAGTCTTTAGGACTTAGGACAGGGTTACAGTTTTTACTGAATGCATATTGCTGTCGAGCTATTGTAAAGTTGAAAAATTGGAAGTTGAACCATAATAAACGGGGGACTGTTTGCTGTGTTGGCAGCATGAAATGCATTTTTGACTTGTGATATTTTCAAGTTTACAATGGGTTTATCGGGATGTAGCCCCATTGTAACTTGAGGAGCATTTGTATTTCTGATATATTCACATAGAAGCTGGAAAGGGAAGGACACTGTTCCCAGATTACTGCACTATTCCTTGTGGTTCCCTTATATACTACCCACACCTTTGTAAATAGTCCACTTGTAAATAAACTTTCCTCAAATTAGGGTAATTTGTTTCCCACTGGGACCTGGACTGATAAACAGGAGCCACAGTCTCACAATTTACCTAGTCTAATTTTTTCAAAACCAGATGCCTTGGTCATTTTATCAGTGTTCACTTCCTGGCCCCCTCTCCCACCCTCCTCCTCCCCTCCCCCTCCCCCTGTATGACATCCTTCATACCTTTAGTCAAACTTGGTCTCTTTCTTTGATCTTCTGCTTCTCTACGAATTCCAAGTAGAGATCTAATCTCTGCTTCCTTTCCTAACAATCTAAAATACTAATGTAGAAATCTCTAGTACACTTGGTTAAGTCGAGAAGAATACCCCTGTTTTCTAAGCTAGTTAGAGCTAGCTAAATGTGCACTTTCAGACCAAAGCAAGCTATAAGGCCTGCCGTGTCTATTTCACTCCTCTAATGCTCAAATACATATCTTTGGTCTTGTCACACTCTGGCTCCATGGAAGGGAGGGAGAGAAGAGAGCTGTACCCATATGTAATGGTCTTTTAATCATATCAACTCCTTTTTATGTGTGAGAGTAAAGAGGGACACAAGAAAAGGAAAGGAGACATGTCTAAACTCTTGGAGGCAGCAGAATGTGTAATTGATTTACTCACTTAAAGATGTTAATTTGTCCCCTATTTATTACTAGGATTATATCCAAATTCCTTGCATGATACTCAAGGCCATTCCCATTTTCCAGTTCTTATTTCTTTACCTTTCTTCTTAGAATTCTGTAGCAATGGATTATTTACCATTATCATCCCAAATTGACTTTCTTACTCTCTTCATTTGTTTATATTGTGCCTGGAATGTGTACGCTGTCCAAATCCAGGCAAAGGAACAAAAATTCTACTTGGTCCTCAAGGTTCAATTCTTCTGTTACGTCCTTTGTGAAGCATTCTTTTCACATAATTAGTGTTCCGTTTCTCACTGATCCTGAAGCACTCTGTATTTACCTGTGTTAGAAAGTTTATCACACGGTTACATTTTGTGCATCTTATGCAGGCATACTTTTCTGTCTTTCTTGAAAACTGAGAGCTTTTGAAGGAAAGTGCCATGTTGTGCTTTTTAAAAACTCCAGTCATTGCCACCATGCTTTGTATAGCATAGGCTCTTGCTAAAGGCATGTTAAAGTAGTAAATAAATGAATAAGTATGAAAGAAATATTAAATTACTTGGTAGGAATTGCTGAAGAGCTCACTGGTGCCATGAAATCTGCTTCTACTTCTTGGACTTTTGTGCTAAGTATACATTTAGCATTGACAGCATATGTAGAATGTTTAGCGTGAGCATAAACTGGTCTCATTTTTATATCTCTCCTGCTTTGCGTTATTTTATATGTTGTTTGGAGTTTTAAAAATGTTTCTCACCAAAAATGTAATTCATATATAAGAAATACAAAGGAAATATATTAGGGAAATTAAATCTCTTCTTATATAGTTTGATGAGGTTTTTTAATACTCTGGCTTAATTCTTAATCATAATTTGATTTTTTTTGTATAAGTAAGAAACACTATTATTTATATCTAATTTGTATCACATTTCATTAAGAAGGTAATTGATGTGCTCTTTTGTTTCAGCTAAACCGTTTACTTCTAAAGTGAAACAAATGCGATTACATAGAGAAGACTTTGAAATATTAAAGGTGATTGGTCGAGGAGCTTTTGGGGAGGTAAGAGATTAAGATTTTATAAAAGGTCTGCTAATTGTTTTGGAAGCTGTTTTATGTAGTCATGAGATAATTTAACTGAAGTATTATTTACTTGCTGTTGTAATTGATACAGTTCTTCAGAAAATATATTAAAGTTTTGAATGAAATATTTTTACATGGAATTTTTTCCTAAGACATTTCACATTTTCATATGTACTTCATATGTTATTGTAGGTATGACTGTGTTTCTAGATTCCTTTATTCCATTGGGCCATTTGTCTCTCCCTGTGCCAATACCATATTGTTTTCAATTAGTCTAGTTTGTAAGGAGTCTTGATATGTGGTTATGAATGTGCTCCCTCTTCCTTCACCTCCCTCCCTCTCCCTATGTCTCTTTTTCACCCTGTATTTTCATATTATTTTAAAATCAGTTTTTTGATTTCTACCCTACTCATACACACACACGCACACACACACAGGAATTTGGATTAGGATTGCATGGAAACTGGAGATGAATTTGCAGATAATTGGTATCTTAACACTGAGTCAGCTAATCCATAGACATGGTATATTCTTCATTTAGTTAGGGCTTTATAAATTTTTTTCAATAATGTTTTGTAGTTTTCATTCAGTGTAGAGGACCTCCACATCTTTCTGCAGATTTATTCCTAGATATGTGATATTCTTGATGTTATTCTAATTAGAATTGTTTAGGTTTCATTTTCTGGTTGTTTTTTTGGGTAGTTAGAAAAATAATTGAATTTTGTTTATTGACCTCCTACCCAGCGACCTTGTTAATTGTACTTTTTAAAGTTATGAATCGTGTTGAATTTTAATAAAATGCTTTATTTGCATCTTTTGAGACACTCATGATATCTCTCCTTTACTTTGTTTATGTATTGAATTACACTGATTTATTTTCAAATGTTGAACTATGTTTGCATTCCTAAAGTAAGCCCAACTTGGTTGTGATGTATTATCCTTTTTATGTATCAGTGGATTTGTTGTGCTATTTTTTGGTGTGTTTTTTAGGATCTTTTTACCTGTGCTCTTGAGAGAAATTGGTCTGTAATTTTCCTCTTTCTGATGTTCTGATCATATTTTGGTGTCTTGGTTATGGTAGTCTCATAAAAAGAGGGAAATGTTTCCTCTTTTACTGTTTCCTAGAAGAGTTTGTGAAGATTGTTATTATATTTTCCTTATATCCTTATAGGATTTCACTGGTGAAGGCATTTGGGCATAGAGTTTGCTAGTGAGAAAGTTTAAATAAGGTATTTTATTTCTATAATGGAAACAGAACTACTTGGATTTCCTATTTTTCTGTCAGTTTGCTAGGTTTATCCATATCATCTAGTTTTTCAGACTTACTACTACATTGGTCATTTGTACCTCTCGTTTTTTGATTTGTCTTGCTAGAGGTTTATTTCTTCTATTTTCTTTGGTTTTAACTTGCTATTCTTTTTCTAATTTATTGCCATAAAGCACTGATTTTGAGTTCTTCTTTTTAAATCTGCGTTTAAGGTTCTATGTTTTCCTCTAAGCAGCTTTAGCTAGGGCTGACAAGTTTTGATATGTTGTATTTTCATTATTATTTTGCTCATAATACAATGTGATTTTAAATTTCCATTGGTTTTTTTAATCTATGAATTTAGAAGTTTATTTCTCAATTTCTAAACATTTAGAGGATTTTCTAGTTATATTTATTTTATTGAATTGCATAATTTTATAGTGGTTAGAGAACATACACTTTGTGATTTCAGTCCTTTGAAATTTGCTATACAGTGTTCTATAAATATCAGGTCAAATTCATTAATCTTGTTTAAATTTTCCACATCCTTATTTTCTGTTTTCTCTGCTTGATTTATCATTCGCTAAGAGAGTGTTTTTTTTAATTTATTTCAGTTTTTGCTGATCATAAACAGAGTTATTATATCTTCCTGGTGATTAACTCTTTCATCATTATGAAATGTTCTTGTTATCTCTGTAATGCTTTTTGACTTAATGGAGTTATATCTTCCAGGTGATTAACTTTTCATCATTATGGAATGTTCCAATTATGTCTGTAGTTTTTTTTTTTTTAACTTAAATTTCCCTTATTAGTAGAGCTACTCCCCCTCTTTTTATTAATGTTTGCATTAAATGTCTTATTCCATCCTTTTAGTTTTAGCTTTCTGTAACCTTGTGGTATGTTTACTGTTAAGTATAGTTAGGTTTTGTTTTTTTAATCCAGTCTGATATATTTTATCTTTTAATTGGAGTGTATCTAGTCACTTGACATTTAGTGTAATTATACTGCTTATTATTATTTGTTTTCTATTTGTCTTGTCCATTTTGTGTTATTTTTCTTTAATTTCTTGCCTTTTCTTGGATTAATGGAATATTTTAAATTACCCCCTCATCAATTTCTTAGTTTTACCTTCCTTTATTGGTTCCCCGAGAGAATGCCACATGTTATCCTTGATAAATTTGTATTATGCCAGTTCCCGCTTGCCCAGTTTCTACCCTTGTTTGTCATTGCTGTCATGTATTTTAGTTTGATGTATATTTGAAACCCCCAAAAGATATGATTATACTGTTGTTATTCGGGTAGATTTACCCACATATTTATGTTTTCTCTTGCTCTTCACATTCACATACTTCTATTGACATATTTCCCTTTGGGATCTTTTTCCTTTTGACTTAAAAATTCCCTTTAGTATTTCTTTAGTGTAGGTTTGCTGATGATAAATTAACTGCTTTTTTTGTCTGAAAATGTATTTATTTTGAGGTATATGTAAATATATAAATATAGCTTGGTGGATTTGTATGTTTGTATAAACTTGTGCAAACCATCATGCAAATCAAGGGGTAGAACACTTCCAGCATTCAAATAGGCTCCCATTGTCCCTTCCATTGAATAACCACTTCCTTGTTAACTAACTATTCTGACTTATGCCATCATAGATTTATTTTGATTTATTTTGCTTGTTTTTGTTATATTAATGGAATTATTATATATAGTATATACCCTTTGTTTCTGGCTTCTTTTGCTCAGTATTATACTTATGTGATTCATCCTTGTTTTTCACTGGGTTCACTGTATTTCTTTGTCTGAATATACCATCGGTTATTTATTCATACTAGTGTTGGTGGGTGTTCAAGTTGTTCATGGTTTTTGGCCATTGTAAATAACGCTGTTATGCACATTCTTGTACATGTCTTTCAGGAGACATAAGCACTTATTTGTGTTTCATATAAATTTAGGACTAGAATTGCTGGGTCACAGAGTAGACATATTTAGCTTTAGCATATAATGCCAAATAATTTCCCAAGTGGTGACTGATTTATACTCCCACCAACAGTATATGAAGGTTCCAGTTGTTTCATAACCTAACATTTGGATCACTTTTTTTTTTTTTTTACTTTAGCCATTTTTTTAGTGAGTGAGTAGTTGTATAGCATTGTAATTTCATTTTGTGTTTCCTGATAACTCTTAAAGTTGAACACATTGTCATATCACTACTTCACATCACTTGGATATCCTTTTTCTTGAAGGTGCACATTTTGGGGTGGGGGATGTAGGAGCCTGGTGGGTGGGCTGTCTGACTTACTGGTACATTCTGGATACAAGTCCTTTGTTGGAGATATACTCACACACGTATTAAAAAAATTTTTGTGGTTTGGCTTTTTACCTCTTTTTATAGATATTGTATGAAACAGAAGTTGTGTTAATGAAGTCCAGTAAGTTAACCATTGTTTATGATTAGCGATTTTTGTTTTTAAGAATTTTTTCTAACTTCAAGGTCATGAACATTTTTTCCTGTAATATAAAAAAAAATTCTTTGTATGATCTTTCAAAATAAATCTTCTACATTTAGATGTCTGATCCATCTGGTATTGACTATTTTGTGTTTTCTGAGGCATAGGCCAAGTTCATTTTATTCTTGTGGTTTCTCAGTATCATTTATTATAAAGACTACCTTTTCCACGTTTCATTACAAAGGAACTTTTGTTTTAAATCAGGGGTCCCTAAATATGTTACTAATTAATTTTTTAATAGTGTTCAGTGTAGGAGTCTTGTTCATGTTTCATTAAATTTATTTACAAGCCTTTGATGTTTTTTGAGAAGTTTATAAATGATAGTTTTGGAATTTTCTATTTTCTAATTTTATTGCGAGGATAGAAATACAGTTGATTTTTTGGTATATTGATCTTTAAGGACCTGATTAACATATTAATTCTAGTTTATATATAAATTTTTAAAAATTATGTACTTAAATTATATCATTTCTAAGTAATGACAGCATTTTTTCTTTCCAATTTTTATGCCTTTTATTTCTATTTCCTACATTATTGAAATAGAGAAGATCTCTAATAAAATGTTGAATTCAGGCAGTGAAAAAGGACATTCTTGTCTAGTTTGTGAATTCAGCATTCACAAGTAGTAAATACTGTTGAGTATGAAGTTTGCTAACACTTTTTTTCAATTTTTTTTTTTTTTTTTTTTTTTACTTCGAGTGCTAGTCTGTAGATACTTCTGTTGTGAAGAGGAGTTAACTTTTATCAAAAGCTTGATCTGTATCTATTTTGATTTCATTTAACTACTATATTTGGTTAACATGGAAATTACAATAATTTTCAAATATACCAATATTGTATTACTATGTAAATCGAGTTGTTCCTGATGTGCCCTTTTAATGTAGTTTTGATTTGCTAATTTGTTTAGAACCTTTTTGTTTACATACATGAGAGAGAGCGGCTTTTGTGTGTCTTATCATTTCCTTACATTTTGGAATGATATGCTTAGCTCATAAGAAAATTGGGAAGTGTTCCATCTTTTTTCAGTTTTCTGAAAGCATTTGTGTAAGATTGGAATTCTTTTAAAAAGTATCTGGAAGAATTTACTAATGAAGCCGTCTGAACTAGGAACTCAAATATTTTGTGTTTGTTTACATCTTTTGGGGTAAACTTTGTATATGTTGTAATACACTAATTGTATATGTACAATTCCATGAGTTTTGACAAATGGATCACCTTTATCAGGTATAGAATATTTCTGTCACCTTAGGAAATTCCCTTCCCTGTAGGTTCCCCACTTCTTCAATCAAATGGTAACCATGGTTCTGAGTTTTAACTGCAGATTAATTTTGGCTGTTTGAAAATTTCATATAAATGGAATTATGTAGTATGTACTCTGTGTGTCCAGCTTTTGCTCAGGATAATGTCTGTGAGGTTCAGCCTTGTGATTGCATGTATTAATAGTTTCTTTTTATTGTTGGGTGGTATACCATTTTATTACCGCAGTTTATCCATTCTGTTGATGAACATTTAGGTTGTTTCCAGTTTTTTGGCTATTGGGAATAAAGCTGCTACGAATATTCTTGTATAAGTTTTAATGGAAATACGTTTTTATTTTCCTTGGATGAATGCCTAGAAGTGGAACTCCTATGCTAAGTGGTAGGGGCATGTTTAAGTTTAAAAGAAACTGGCATACTTCTTCCAATGGGATTTACCGTTTTACATTCCTGCTTGTTCCCTCTTCTCATCAATGTTTTTTGTTGTTAGTCTTCTTAATTTTAGCTGTTCTAGTGTGTAAAAGTATCTTGTGGTCTTAATTTTCATTGTTGTTTGGATTTGTGTTGCATAGCAACCTAATGATGAGTTTTTGTGTGCATATTCACCGTTCTTATATCTTCCTTTGTGAAGTAAGTATATGTTAATTTTTTGCTCAGTTTTAAAAAATTGAGATGTTTGTATTTTTATTATTGAGTTGTAGGAGTTCTTCATATTTTATATTTATAAAAATTCTATATCAGATACATGTTTTATCTGTTTTCTCACTGGTCGTGTGGCTTGATGGTTCGTTTTCTTAAAAATGTCTTTTAATGGGCAGAAGATTTAAATTTTTTTTTTTTTTTTTTTTTTTTTGGAGACAGAGTCTCACTCTGTTGCCCCGGCTAGAGTGAGTGCCGTGGCGTTAGCCTAGCTCACAGCAACCTCAAACTCCTGAGCTTAAGCGATCCTCCTGTCTCAGCCTCCCGAGTAGCTGGGACTACAGGCATGCACCACCATGCCCGGCTAATTTTTTCTATATATATTTTTAGCTGTCCATATAATTTCTTTCTATTTTTAGTAGAGATGGGGTCTCGCTCTTGCTCAGGCTGGTCTCGAACTCCTGAGCTCAAACGATCCGCCCACCTCGGCCTCCCAGAGTGCTAGGATTACAGGCGTGAGCCACCGCGCCCGGCCAGAAGATTTAAATTTTGATGGTATAATTTTATCACCATTTTTCTTTTTGGTTAGTATTTTCTTTGTTCTTTCTAAGAAACCCTTGTTTATGCCCAGGTCACAAAGATATTTATGTAAGTTTTTTCCTAAAGTTTTATGGTTCGGCTCTTATGTTTAGATTGATTATCCATCTCTAATTCATGTGTGATGAGAGATAGGTTCATTTTTTTTTCCATATGGATATCTAATGTTTTTAGCACCATTTGTTAAAAAGGCTATTTTTTCCTCTATTGAATCACTTTGGCACTTTGGTCAAAAAAGTAAATCTGCTATATAGGTGTGGATTTATTGCTGTTCTATTTTATTTCGTTTATCTCTTTGTCCTTGTACCAATACTATACTGTCTTGATTCCTGTAGCTTTATACTGTAAAGTTGAGAATATGTGGTGAGCTCTTGAGTGTATATCCTCCCACTTTTTTCTTTTTCAAGATTGTTTTAATTGTAAGACTTTTGCATTTTAGACTTAGTGTATCAATTTTCATAAAAGCCTGCTGGTATTGTAATTGAATTTGCATTGAGTATATAGATAAATTTTGGGAGGACTGACGTCTTAACAATATTGAGGCTGTTAGTCCATGAACTCGGTATTTCTCTTTGTTTTTTAAGGTCTAATTTATTTTTTCTCAAGGATTTTAGTATATAGGTCATCTTCATATTTTCTTAAATTTATTCCTGAGTTTTTTGATGCTACGATAAATGACATTTTAAAAAATTTTATATTCAAACAGTGTACTGCTAATATGTAGATAATACAGTTGATTTTTATATCTATTTCCTGAAATCCTGCTAAAATCATTTATTTTTTATAGTTTCTTATTGTTTGGTTGTCCCTTCGTTAGTTTTTCTATGTAAGCAATCAGATTGAGAATAGGGATGATTTCTTTTTTCCTTTTAAGACTTTATACTTTTTATTTCTTTACCTTGACTTATTTCACTAGTTTGGACCTTTGATACAATGTTGAATAGGTGTCACAAGGGTTGGACATCTTTACTCCTGAATTTAGGGAGAAAGAATTCAGTGTTTCACTGTTAAGTATGATGTTAATTGTAGGCATTTTGGTAGGTGCCCTTTACCTGGTTGATCCATTGTCTTCTATTACTAGTTTATTGAGAATTTAAAAATATAATTATTAATGGTTCTGAATTTTGTCATAGGCTTTTTCTACATCTTTTGAAATAATTTTCAAAATAATTTTTTCTTTTATTAACTTCATATAGTAGATTATTTTGAGTTTTTAAAAATAGACTTTAGGCCGGGCGCGGTGGCTCACGCCTGTAATCCTAGCACTCTGGGAGGCCGAGGTGGGCGGATCGTTTGAGCTCAGGAGTTCGAGACCAGCCTGAGCAAGAGCGAGACCCCATCTCTACTAAAAAAATAGAAAGAAATTATATGGACAGCTAAAATATATATATATAGAAAAAATTAGCCGGGCATGGTGGTGCATGCCTGTAGTCCCAGCTACTCGGGAGGCTGAGGCAGTAGGATCGCTTGAGCCCAGGAGTTTGAGGTTGCTGTGAGCTAGGCTGACGCCACGGCACTCACTCTAGCCGGGGCAACAGAGTGAGACTCTGTCTCAAAAAAAAAAAAAAAAAAAAAAAAATAGACTTTATATTTTAGAGCAGTTTTAGGTTCACAGCAGAATTGAATGGCAAGTCCAGAGTCCCTGTGTACCCCCTGCTCCCACACATGCATATCCCCCAGCCCATCAACACCCAGAACCAGGGAGGTACATTTGTTACAAGCCATGAAACTGCATTGACACACCATTGTTACCCAAAGTCTATGGTTTACAGTAGGGTTCACTTTATTTATTTACTTTTTAAAGTCTTTATTGTCTCAAAAATAGATCACTTTGTCAGTAATGTGGCCTCAAAAAAACCCCTGATCACACAGTTTTTTGTATTACAGTAATATTTGCATATGATTTATTTTGAGCAACATTTAATAAACTTGTGTGTATGTTGTTGACCTAATGAAAGAAGATGAGGCACAAAATATAATTTTAGAGTTTACTTGAGCCAAAGTGAGGACAGCTGCTTGGAACAACTTCCGGGGTGCTTTGGGAGATGCTCTATTCTGCCTTTGATGCCAACAGGTTTTTAAAGGACAAAGGGAATAAGGAGTGGGCTTATCATAGTTGTTTGACAGGAACTCTCATTGGTTTATAGAAATAACATTGGTTAGTGATTGTCTATACATTGTTGAACTATAGGATATGAGTAGAGTTCACTTCTGATGTTGTACATTCTATGGGTTTGGACAAATGTGTGATGAAATGTATCCACCGTTATCGTGTCATACAGAGTAGTTTCACTGCCCTTAAAATCCTCTGCACTCTGCCTCTTCCTCCCTCCCTCTCCCTAACCCCCTGCCATCACTGATCTGTTTGTTGTCTCCATAGTTTTGTCTTTTTCAGAATGTCATATATTTGGAATCATACAGTATGTAGTCTTTTCAGATTGGCTTCTATAATTTAGTAATGTTCATTTAGGGTTCTTTCATGTCTTTTCATGGCTTGATAGCTCCTTTCTGAGTGCTGAGTAATACTGCATTGTGTGGAGGTACCAAAGTTTATTTATCCATTCATCTCCTGCATCTTAGTTACTTCTGAATTTTGGTGATTATGAACAAAGCTGCTATAAACATCCATGTGCAGATTTTTGTGTGGTCATAAATTTTCAACTCATTTGGGTAGATATCAAGGAGCATTTTTTCTGGACCATACGATAATGGTATGTTTAAGTTTTGTAGAAAAATGCCAAACTGTCTCCCAAGTGGCTGTACCATTTTGCATTCCCACCATCAATGAGAGTTCCTGTTGCTTCACATTCTCACCAGCATTCGATCTTGTTGGTGTTTTGGCCATTCTAATAGGTGTGTAGAGATTGTTGTTTTAATTTGCTGTTTTCTAATGACATATGATGTGGAGCATCTTTTCATATGCTTATTTGCCAGCTGCGTATCTTTGATGAGGTGTCTGTTCAAGATTTTTTGCCTATTTTTTAATTTGTTAGTTTTCTTATTTTTGAGTTTTAAAAGTTCTTTGTATATTTTGTATAACAGTCCTACATCCAACATATCTTTTCCAAATATTCTCTCTGGATCTGTGGCTTATCTTACTCTCTTGACTGTCTTTCACAGAGCAGAAGTTTTTAATTTTAATGAAGTCTAGCTTCTTTTCATGGATCATGCCTTTGGTGTTGTATGATTTTTGAAATCCCGATGTTTTGGATCAACTCCATTTGGTCATGATACTGCTCTATTCAGTTTGTTAATATTTTAACTATTTTTATATGTATTTCCATGGGGAATGTTGACCTATAATTTTCTTTTTTTAATATCTTTGTGAAGTTTTGGTATTAGGGTTATACTGAACTTACATAATGAATTGGAAAGTGTTCTTTTCTAATTTTTCAAAAGATTTTTATATAACATTGGTTTTTTTCCCCCCTTAAATATTTGATAGAATTTACCAGTGGACTTGGATTTATCTGGACTTTGATTTTTCTTTATGAGAAATTTACTCCTAATAATTTAATATCTTTATGCCTGTAGAGCTATTCAGATTTTCTATTTCGTTTTATGTCAGCTAAGTTTTGTTTTTCATGGAATTTGTTTATTACATTTAAGTTTTCAAATTTATCGCCATAAAGTTGTTCATAATATCCCTTTTATTCTTTTGATGTCTGTAGAATCTGAGGTTATGTTCTCTCTTTCATTGCTGATATTTATGATTTGGTTTTGTTCGTCTTCTTTAAAAGTCATGATAGAAGTTTTTTAGTGATGTCAATTATTTAAACAGAGCTTTTAGCTATGTGAATTTTCTATATTTTTGTCTTTTTCACTTTTTGAATTTCTTTTTTTATCTTTATTTTCTTCCTTCTACTTTCTCTGGATTTAATTTGCTCATTTTGTCCCTAGCTTTTCAAGGTAGAAACTTAGATTTTTGATTCTTTTTCATTCCAATTTAAGTATTATAGCTATAAATTTTCCTGTCAGCAGTGATTAGATACATCCTAAAGATTTTGATATGTTGTATTTTTATTGTCATTGATTTAAAAATACTATTTAATTTCCTTTTTGATTCATGAGCTATTAATATTGATATTAAGTACATAATTTACTTTTAAGAATTTTAGGTCCATTTGAGTTATCTCATTATCATTGATTTCTAATTTAATTTTGTTATAGTCAGATAACATACTCTAATTTTTCAATACTTTTGAAATTTATGGTCAGACTATGGTCTATTCTTTGTGAATCCTCTGTGTGCATTTGAAAATAATGTTCTATATTTATTGCTTATTGTGTTTTACAAATATCAGTTAGGTCTAGATGGTTCATGCTGTCATTAAGATCTTACATAATTTACTGATTTTTGTTCAGCTCTGTGAATGACTGAGGGAGGAGTATTAAAGTCTTCAGATATAATTGTGGGTATGTCCATTTCTCCCCTGTAGTTTCATCATTGTTTATTTCATGCATTTTGAAGCTCTTACTAGGTACATACACATTTGTAATTGTTACATCTTCCTTGTACATTGACCCTTTTATCACTATGGAATGTTTACCTTCATGTAATGTAATACTCCTTGTCTTAAAGTCTCATTTGCCTCAATCCAGCCAACTTGCTTATGGGCCGAAGAAACGCGAACCGTTTCTTCTTGCATTTGTATTTAAAGTGAATCTCTTGTGAATGGCAGGTAGTTAGATTTTGCATTTTGTACACATTCTGATAACCTCTGCACTTTAATTGGGCTGTGTAGTCCATGGGTCAACATATTTTTTCTATTAAGTGACAGTAAATATTTTAGATTTCAAAGTCCATATGGTCTCTCTGGCAGCTACTCTTCTCTGTCATTTTATTGTGAAAAGTAGCCATAGACAATTTGTAAATGAATGATGGATGTGGTTGTGTTCAAATAAAACTTTATGAAAACAGATTATAGTCCAGATTTGACCTTCAGGACATAGTTTGCTGAAACCTTGTTTAGACCTTTTATTATTAATATATTTGTAGATATGGTAGATTTAGGTATGCCATTTGCTGTTTATTTTCTCTTTGCCACATCATTATTCTTCTTTTCCTGACTTCTTTGGGTTATTTGAATATATTTTGGCATTCGCTTTTGATTTCTCTATTGGCTTGTTAGACCTTTTTGTATTATTTTCTTAGCAGTTACTTAATATAGATCTTTTTTCCCACTCCAAGAATTTAGCATCTTTTAAGAAGTGTCACAGCATTTTTATTCATCACAGAAACATCTCTGTCAGTTTTCTCCCTGGTAATAACTTTTCTCTCTCTTCTTTCTTTCTGCTGGTGCATAAACCAAGGCTGGTATCAATTAAATTGTTCAGAATTAGAGTCAAACAAAAACGAACTGGAATAACCCAGTCACAAACACGTATAATTCCTGCCAAAAAGCCAGTATGTATCTTACTTGATCAGGCATAAGAATTAGAAAGGAAGATTAGAACCTTGGATTGTACATATGTTGTTATTATTTACCTCAGAAATCTAAGATAATACCTGAAACCTACTACAAATAAAAGAGATAATTTGATAATAATTATACACATACAGAAATCATTTACTTTTGTATGTATAAATAACCACTGTTAGGGGAGGCATATGGGGGAGGGTTCTGTGTGGTTGCAGTGTTCTGTTTCTTGATATGGGTTTAGTTATATGTTCACTTTACAATTTTGTTTAGCTCTACATTTGCCTTGTAGTTTTGTGTATGTTATCAATTATAAACGTTATAAAATAATTTTAAAGGGAAACTTTAATAATCATGGAATGTATATTCGTCTAACAAATTAGCTTTAAAACTTATAAAGTAACACCTGATGGAACTTGGGTAGGGGAATTTGAGAATTTTAAACAGTTTTAGAACTTTTAACATTCCCATCTCAGAAATTAGTAAGTCAAGCAAGTAAAAAAATCAAGACATACAGATGTTTATTTTTGAAGGTGGACGTTTAAATGGCACAATTACTCCATTCCAATTTAAAACAGTTGGTAAAGTAGTGATTTTTAAAAACAGCAGAAGCTCTCCCAAACTGGTTTCACCAAAGGTTTAGAGGTCTGTAAGTCATTCATTCATATTTGTATCTAGTAGGGACCACCCAGTTTTGTTTCGAGCTAATCTATTGGGATATGTAGTCTACAACTAGCACAGTAATTCCAGCATGTGTTAGAATTGTTCATTCACATCATCAGCCCAGGTACATTGCAAATAAAGCTTCTATTTAAAACAGTCATGCTACCGAAAAGAACATGGAGAGGGTATGTAACACTGGAAGGCTCAACAGATTTAGGGACCCAAGGAGAAAGTGGTTTTCTTCATTTAAAAGGCTGCCCACCATCTCTCCTCTTAACTTACTCCAAATCTAGAAAGTAACTACTTGCTAAGAGGTACTGATTATATATGGGAATTTAAATCCTCCTTGTTAGGATTCTACCATTCCTTTGGAAAACCTGAAGTCAAACCCTTTAGGTTCTCACTGAGTTTTGCTCTTTGAAGATGTTTTGGTTTGGAGGTTGGTTGTAGTAGGAGTTGGAGCAGCAGGTTATCACGTAGAACACTGGTCTGTGTGAAAGCCCTTATTAGGAAATTTAAAGGGCTCACTTTGCCTTGTCGGCAGCTCAAGAGGTAGCCAGCATTTGGAGTTATTTTCTGTGTAAGAGAGTGCTGTCTAACCCAGAATAGATCATTCAAATAGTATCCACAAGGTTTGTTCTAGTCCAGTCTTTTCGCTGCTGAAGCTCAATAGCCATTGTCTAAACTCTTGAATTTTATCTGACCTAAAAGAATAAAATGAATTCCTACTCCTATCCCCACTTTAATTTAACTTGCCGTATTTAAGAAAAAACTTGTGCAGGATGGGCTGCAGTAGGCTAAAATTTGTCACTGTACCAATCACGATGTGAGATTCTAACTATCTCTGATTTGATTGCACTGTAGCCCTTTTCTCAGAGAAGTTGAAGTAGGCTTTGCCACCCCACTCAGTTTTCTAGGAGTTGATAGACCGTCAGAGGAGGATGGCATTCTTCACTCTCCAGCCCAGGATGCAGGTGGTTTGGCCACTCCTCATTTGTTTCATGTTGGACACTTCAGACTTGGGCTGCAGGAAATCTGCATATATGGAGAAGGCTCCATCTACTGGGCCATTCTTGTAAAAATCAGCCACAATCTGCTCACTGGAAGGGACACTGTAGAAACTTGTAGTGCTTGTCATCTTTGTAGGAAGGAGTATAGCCAAGCTCACAGGTCTTTCTGTATTTGAGAGTATTACTCTACTTACAGCACATGGGGGCGGAGATCCATTGCAGTGGTGCTTATATGGAGGGATTGAATGGGGTCTGCAGCCTACATGGAAGACTGAGAGAGAACATGGTTTCTCAGTCCAGAAATTTTAGGCTTCAGAGAGAAAACTCCCATGTAGCCATCCTGTACTAAACAGTAGATAAGCAGATTTTCAGAAGACATCTCCATGTTGGTATTCCTGTAGGTATAAATGCAGACCTGGTCAGAAATGGCTTCCATGGCCCCAAATGTCCAGGAAGGGCCGTAGGAACTCTGTTGATGGTATCTTTTTTATTTTTAATTTTTTAAAAAATTTCAGCGTATTACAGAAGGATAAATGTTTAGATATGTATATTGTCCTTGCTCCTCCAGAGTCAGAGCTTCAAGTATGTCCATCCCCCAGACAGTGCACACTGCACCCATTAGGTATGTATATACCCATCCCCCTCTCCCCCCTGCCATCTCTGCCTGACACCCGATGAATGTTATTACTACATATGCACTTAAGTGTTTATCAGTTAATACCAATTTGATGGTGAGTACATGTGGTGCTTGTTTTTCCATTCTTGGGATATTTCACTTAGTAGAATGGGTTCCAGCTCTATCCAGGATAATACAAGAGGTGCTATATCACCTTTGTTTTTTGTGGCTGAATAGAACTCCATGTTATACATATACCACATTTTATTAATCCACTCATGGATTGATGGGCACTTGGGTTGTTTCCACATCTTTTCAATTGTGAATTGTGCTGCTATAAACATTCGAGTGCAGATATCTTTTTTATAGAATGTCGTTTGTTCTTTTGGGTAGATGCCCAGTAATGGGATTGCTGGATCAAATGGTAGTTCTACTTGTATCTCTTTGAGGTATCTCCATATTGCTTTCCACAGAGGTTGTACTAGTTTGCAGTCCCACCAGTAGTGCATAAGTGTTCCTGTCTCTCTGCATCCACGCCAACATTTATTGTTTTGGGACTTTTTGATAAAGGCCATTCTCACTGGCGATGAGTGATATCTCATTGCAGTTTTGATTTGCATTTCCCTGATGATTAGAGATGTGTTGAGCATTTTTTCATATGTTTGTTAGCCATTAGTCTATCTTCTTTTGAAAAGTTTCTGTTCATGTCCTCTGCCCACTTTTTGATAGGGTTGTTTGATTTTTTTCTTGGTGGTTTTCCTGAGTTCTATATAGATTCTAGTTATCAGCCCTTTATCGGATGTGTAACGTGCTGGTATTTTCTCCCATTCTGTAGGTTGTCTGTCTGATCTCATGATAGTTTCCTTGGCTGTACAGAAGCTTTTAAATTTGATCAGGTCCCATTTATTTATTTTTGTTGTTGCTGTGATTGCCTTTGGGGTCTTCTTCATAAATTCTTTGCCTAGGCCAATGTCTATAAGAGTTTTTCCAACATTTTCTTCTAGAATTCTTGTAGTTTCACGCCTTAGGTTTAAGTCTATCATCCACCGTGAGTTTATTTTTGTGAGAGGTGAAAGATGTGGATCCCGTTTCAGTCTTCTACATGTGGCTATCCCGTTTTCCCAGCACCATTTACTGAATAAGGATTCTTTTCCCCAGTATATGTTTTTGTCTGCTTTGTCAAATATTAGATGGCTATATGAGGATGGTTTTATAGCTGGGTTCTCAGTTCTGTTCCATTGATCTATGTCTCTGTTCTTGTGCTGGTAGCATGCTATAGCCTGAAGTCTGGTAAATTGATGCCTCCCAATTTATTCTTTTTGCTTAAGATTGCTTTTACTATGCGGGGTCTTCTCTGGTTCCATATGAAGTGTAGAATTATTTTTTCTAGATCTGTAAAAAATGATGTTGGTATTTTAATAGGGATTGCATTGAATCTGTAGATCACTTTGGGTAGTATAGACATTTTAACAATGTTGATTCTGCCAACCCGTGAGCATGGTATGGTTTTCCACCTGTTTACGTTCTCTGCTATTTACTTCCTCAGTGTTTCATAGTTCTCCCTGTAGAGGTGGAAAATGAAGTGATGAAATACAAATAAAAAAGGATAGTGAGCAGATAGGATAAATAAAAAACATAAATATACCCAAATATTTGAGAAGTTATACAAAATATAAACTGAATAAATAATCCAAGTTAAAGAAAAAGATTGTTCACCTAGATAAAGAAACAAAGCTCAGGAATATCTGCCTGAAGAGCCATATCTTCAATATAAGAATATACAAAAGTTACAAGTTAAATGTTGCAAATACATATATCATGTAAACATTAAATTAAAACAAACTGGGGTGGCCATTCTAAACGCAAAGTAGATTTTAGGTCAAGAAGTATTTCTCCATCTAATCCCGTATAAAGAATGAAATGCCACATCCTAACCGATTTCCTACATCAGGAAAATACTCAAAATACTTCCGACACTAAATGTGTGTGTGGTTTTTTTTTCCCCCCTTATTTCAGTCAGTTCTCCAAGTCTCTAGATACTAACTGTGTGTCCAACAATTCAGCTGAATTTTGAATACTGTCTGACATTCTGTGAGTTAAAGGGCTCACTGTGAGTTAAAGGGCTCAGTTCCACAAGACTGCCCCGACTTCAGACACCACTTTCAAGTACTGGACTACCCGTACTTCTGACTGGCTGGGGGTTTCCACAACCCCCTCCTCCTATTTGATGATTTGCTAAAATGACTTAGAGAACTCAGGAAGGTGCTTTATTTACTATTTCTGGTTTATCATAAAGGATATAACTTGGGAAGAGCCAAATGAAGGACACATAGGGCAAGGTATGAGGGGAAGGGATGTGGAGCTTCCATGCCCTGTTTCGCAGCCCCTCATTGTGTTCAGCAACCTGGAAACTTCCTGATGAACCCTGTTATTGAGGGGTTTCAATGGTGGTTTTGTGGTGTAGCCATGACTGATTAAATAATTGGCCACTGATTATTAACTCAATATTTAGCCTCTTTCCTCTTCCCTGGAGGTTGTGGGATAGGACTAAAAGTTCCAAGCTTCTAATCAAGGTTTGGTGACCAGCCCCCATCCTGGAGCTATTTAAGGGCCCCCCAGCCACCAGTCGTCTCATTAACATACAAAAAGCATTCTCATGACTCTGCGAATTCCAAGGGTTTTAGGAGCTTTGTGCCAGGACCAGGGACAAAGACCAGTACTTATTTTTTATTTTACTGTGCCCATTATAACTTTGTATTACCTCATTAATAGCTTTTAAGTACTGTATATAGATTAAAAATGGACAGAGTAAAATGGGTAGACATATTAATTTCATAGTGGGAGATTTTAACACACTTGTTTTAATAGCTGATAGAACCAGTAGACAAGAATCAGTAAGGAATAAAGATGTGATCAACAATGAACAAACTCAACATAATTGATACAGAACATCATATTCAACAACCGATGAATACGCATTTCTTGTCTAGTACACATGGAACATTTACCATTTACCGGTGTATGGAAATCGAATTGATTTTTTTTTTGTATATGATTTTTTTTGTACCTGTGACTATTGTAAATCCACTTATTAGTTGTAGGACACAGTTTTTATATATGGTTCCCCATTAGATTTCCACCTTGTATGTTGTCTAGCCTTTATTTCCTGTCGTTACCTGCTTTATTACAGTCACCAAGGTGAAAATTCAAAGTCTCCAAAGGTTGGTAGAAAACATCAGGGTGAAAAAGCCAGCTGTGTTGCTTGCTTATCCTTCAGTATTTTTAGATGCACTTAATATTGATGTTGTACCCTTTTCTGTCAGCCCAGCTTGTAAATGTGTTTAAAAGGTTGTTTTAGTAGTTTCTTACATTTATGACGTTTAGGAAATAATTCAAGGTATCTAATCTTACCGGTGCATTAATTTTATTCCATAGTGTAGTTTGGGCTGTCATTTCCCCATTCTTCTCTCTCTGTCTAATCCTATTCTAACCATCCTAGATTCCAGGAATTCTTTAAAATATCTCCTCAGCCGATGTTCCTGTTCTTATTTTCCAGTGTTATTATGGTTTATTACTTTAGACAACTCAATGTTTTCTGTCATTTTGTGAGACTGAAGGTGAGAGGGAAGTAAATGAGGTTCCCTAGTTTGCCACCTCAAAACTGTTGTCTTCTAAGTTTAAAAGAAAATATCAACAAAAGTCAATGTTCCTAGCTCTTATTCTTCGGTTTCTTGGCTGGTTTACACAGCTGAGGTTCTTCATACTACTAAGTGTTTCTGTCCTTTGAGAACCCCATATCCTCCCTATTTCTGCCTCTGCTTATCATTCATGAATGTCTTCAGTCCTTATACTCTCCCTCGATCCAGGACATTTTTGATACTTTTGATATTTGGGCTGTGATATAATTGCATCTTGTTTGAACTGTGCAAGGAGGTAAGGATCGAATTATTCTCTTTGCTTCTGGGTTTTAACTAGTATGTTGAAGCTACATCAGGTTCAAAGTTACCAGAGTCTCCTGTTAAAAGTAATCAAGACTTGAACTTGGAGCCAGACTGGAGATTTGCAACTATTTTTTTCCCAAATGCAAAGCTTGGTTTCCAGCTTTGAATCTCAAAGTGACCCAAAGTATGAGGTCTGTCCGGAAGGTATCGAGCCACATAGTATGTTCTTGTTATATTAACAATGGCCGGGTACTTTCCGAGCAGACCTCTTCTATGCATCCAGCCAGCTGAATTAGGTTTCCAGCCAGCCATACAAACCCACTTTGCTAGTGGAACAGACAGTGATACTGATACATGGGGATCCAGGCCAGTTACTAGAGGACTAGTCTTGAGTTCGAATTCATTTGAGTTATCCTAGAGACAGAAGTCAAGGGGAATTACTTTTGTTTTTCAGCACTTGCCTCTTGAATCTTAAGAGCGAGAGTGGAGCCTTTCTTGCTTTTGAGTATTTCTACTCACTCCTTACTTGAACTTCAGGAAGAAAAAGTTTACAGGATAAATTTTACAGAAAAAGGAAGTAGAGCAGAGTGAATTTGCCCAAGTCCTCATATCTTTTGATACAGTTGCCTCAGATACTTTGAAATATTTAAGGTCAATATTAATAGTCATTGTGTTTTCAAGGAAATCAGAGATCTTTCCTGCTTGACAAAATGTATTTGTTATCACCTGTTGCTTCTTTAGAATCATTTCATATTTGGAGATCAGTGAAACAATTAATGGCAGAAGGAAATCAGTGAAAGAGCTGAACGAATACACGAATGGAATCAAGGGATGTATGAGTTTATAAAAATGGGAGCAAAGAGATATGATATTTTTATCTTTCTGATGAGGAAGATGAGAACACCATATGAGTTCTTGCTAGCATTTATGCTTATAACTATTAAATTACTTATCTGTGTGTTTGATGTTTGTCTTCACCAATAGATTATAAACTCCATTATGAGGGAAAGAGTGAATTTCTCTTGTTCATTATGTTTAGTACTGGGCACAGTGTTTTTCAGTGTAATCATTTTCCTTATTAGGGATTAAAACCATGGGAAAATGAAGTTCTTTTTTTCTTTCATGTTTCTCTTTAGACTATTGAAAATAATACTTACTAAATCATCTTGTCAGGTTTCATGTCCCTTGATTAGAGTCACAGTCTAATCAGCAATAGGGATAGGTACATGGCATTGATAACTACTTCTATAATTTTGGGACTTTTCCCCCAATTTTATTTCTATTTACAGGTAGTAAAATTGGGGTAGTTTTAGAAACATTAGTATCTGATGAGCTTTTTTTTAACCAAATATTTTGTCTTTTTCCCATGTATTAAAATATTTCTTTATAAATCTTATTTCTAATGGCACTGTAAGTCTGTTATGTGGATGTTCCATAATTTACTTAACCATTTCCTTATTGTTAAGCTGGAATATATGCTTTGTAATATAAGGATTTTTTTTTTTCTGTCAGCTCACTGCAATTCCCCAACACCTTCAGCGGTGTCTTAGTACACAGTAGGTGTTTAATATGTATTTGCAGAATGAATGAAAGAAATATTTAGGTTCTATTTTCTCTATATTACAAATGCTCTATAAAGCATTTTTGTACCTAATGCTTTCACTGCATTTCAAATGATTTTTTAAGAATAAATTTGTAGAAGAGGACTTGCTGGTTGAAAAGACATGGAAAAGGTTATATAATTCCAGATTAGTTTTCTCATCTGAAATAATGTTATCTGTGGCTATTTTTCTTTACACATTAATATTGTAAATTTTTGATAACATATTCTATTAAAATCAAGAGGGCTTTTTTTGTTCTTTTAAGTGCATTTCTTTTTATTCAGGGTACAGCGAGTGATCTTGTTACTGGAATATAGAGTTTTTCTTGGTGGTGAAAGATGAGGATTGAAAGGTCATTTGAGCAAAGCAGTGAATGACTTGGTATGCTATACTAAGGAACTTTATTCTGTAGAAATTGGAGTCCTATAAAAAGCAGAATATAAAAAACCCCGTAAAGTAAATAAAAACAAAAATATTAAAAAAATTTTTTAAAAAGAAAAGACAAAACAAATAAGCAAAGTACAGGTGCTCCTCGACTTAGGATGGGGTTGTGTCTAAATGAATCCATTGTACATTGAAAATACCTTAAGTCGAAAATGCATTTAATACACCTAACCATCACAGCTTAGTCCAGCCTACATTCAGCGTGCTCAGAACACTTACATTAGTCTACAGTTGGGCAGAATCGTTTGGCAGCACAGTACACTAGAGTGTGGGTTGTTTACCCTCGTGATCTCATGGCTGACTGGGAGCTGTGCCTCCCTGTACCTGCTTAGCATCTCGGAAGAGTATCATACCACTTCCTGTTAAATGCTTATTGTTTTCACACCATCTGTAGAGTCAGAAGATTGTAAGTCGAACCATTGTAAGTTGGGGACTATCTGTACTGTCATGATTAGAACTCTTCTAGGAAGATAATGCTGGTGAAGTGTTGAGGAAGGATTGGATAGAGAAGAGAACAAAGGCATGGAGGGCCTGGATTTCTCACTCTCTCGCAGTCACCAACTTTTAAGTTCTTAGTATTTCTTGAATTTCTTGTTCTCTTCCTTAGTTAGATCCTTTCACCTCAACTAGTGCTGTAACTTTCTAGTTTCTTTCCTTGCCTCAGAGCCATTTGCTATAGAGCTGCTAGAGTGATGTGGCTAAAACCATCTATGAAGAGTGGTTCCCCGTTACCTATATTTTTAAGGTTCCAGTTTATAAACATGACAGACAAGCTTCTCTACTATTTGGACCCTTTAGCATCATTTCTGGCCACTCTCTGCTGTGTTCTTTGTGTTCCTAGGAAAGAAAACTGCTTCTTACCTCTGCATATCATCACCCCTCGGCCCTCCACACTGTTTCTTCTGTGCTTTGCTCATGCTGTCCAGTGCCCCAAATATCCCTTCTCCCCAGATCACATCAGTCCCCTTTTTCGGGGGTTCAGTGTGTAAGACTCAGCTGTCAGTCACCTCTGCTAAGAAACTTAACATACCTCTTCAACATATTACACACCTCCCTCCTTCACTCCCACTTTTGGGGTTAGGAATCTTTCTCGTTTGCTTTTTATAGGACCTTGTTTTTATCTCTTCTTTCCATATAGTACTATTGTCCACGTACTACTGTTTAGGTATGCTTTTCCACCCTGGACTGTGAGATTTTTGAAGACAGGAACTATCTTACTCAACTTTGTATTCTCAGCAGTTAACATAACATGTGGCATATAGTGAAGTGGTGAAAAAAGAAGCCTATTACCATTTTTCAGATGGAATAATGAGGCCGTGAACTAGGCCAGTGGTGAGAAAGGAAGGTCGGTGGGAGAAACAGATTGGAAAAAGTTACTGTAGATGTCAGTGATGCATTAAAGGTAGAGTTAATAGATTATTGATGTTTGCAACTTGAATAAATGAGTTTGGTGTGCAGGTTTTTACTTAATTTGCTGAACATTCTAGAGAGATGACTAGTAGGCAACTAGGGTCTAGATATTAAGAGATACAGATATGCAGGAGTCATCAGCATAGAGGTATTAACTGAGGCTCTTAGAATAGATAATGCAAGTCAGGAAGGAGAGAAGTAAAATAGGTAGGGGAGGGATCCATGGGAAACAGTATTTAACAAATTACAGAAAAAAAATCCAGGAGGGAAGTATGTTAATTGTCAGCAGTGTCCAGTAATGAAGAGAGGTTAAAGCAGATGAGAATTGAGAACAATATATTTTATTTGGAAATTAGAAAGTCGTTATTGATCTTTCAGAGAATAATTTCAGTCCAGTAGAGTGACATAGAAACTAGATTGAAACAGGTGATTGGAAGAGGTGGAGAAGCAAATGAATGATGAGCAGGTGGAAAAAGCAAGCATTTACTACTCTTTCAGAATGTGCTTTATGGAGATGTGATGTGTTGTAGGAATGGATGTGATATCAATTCCTTGAGCGGAAGATAGGATGTTGTAAAGTTTTCATTTTAATTAGAAATTGATATCCAGGAACCAGGAGAAAGGGGATTGAAGGCAAGAAAGAAATCTTGAATAAGGGCAAGAAGGGAAGGAAGGGGAGAGGATCTGGGATCGAGATCTCAAATGATAGTTAGCCTTGAAAAGTAGTAGGGACACCTCTTCCTTGGGTTCAGAAGGAAAGGAGGTGAGGATAAGTGGAAATGCAGACACATTTAAAGATGGCATGAGGGAGTGTGAAGGATCTGTTAACTGTGTAGCAGGCCACCGGGTCATTAATTGCAGGGTGAAGGGTGGATAGAACAGGTGTGGGATAGATGATGTGGCAGGTTGGCCCAGGGCGTTTTAGAAGATTGGTAAAGGCCTGTTGAGAATGACAGAATTAATGGTAGGGCCATAGGTAGATTTGAGGGCTCTGCTGAAGATGGACAAAAAAGAAGCAATAGTAAAAATACTTAAAGAATATATACATATATATATTTCATAAAAGAGACTGACAGAAAGGACAGGGAATTGGAAAATTTCTTGCAGCTACTCATTAGGATAAGTGAGGACAGCCTAATTTAACTTAAGGACAGCCAAATTTGCTGTCCAGTCCTAATGCTTGGAAGAATTGAAGAATGAGGGCTGGGGAGCTGGTGGCAGCACATAGCGGTCCCGTAGTCAGTCGACTAGGAAAAATCCCTGCCTGGTCACAGGTCAGTGTGATTGAGACTCTGGGATCCAGTCAGATTACTTAATGCATGACTGATAATATTTGAGATTTAGTGTGAGAAGGTGTCTTTTTTTGGTATGTTTTTGCTCTATATGTATGTTGATTAAAGTATGTAAAATAAAAGCAACAAACAGATTGCTGTTAATTTGTTATTTTAGGACAGAATTAATTTTATATAGAAACATAGGATTGGCTGGATTATGGGCTTTACTTCTTAGTTATTCATTCCTGATTAAAATATCTCTGCTGGGCTTACATACCCTGTGGGTTTTTTCCCCCCCACTAATAGGTTTAGAAATACAAAGACCCTAAAGAGATAATTGGTTCTTCCAAGGGATTTTTGTCTTCTACCAGGAATTTGTAAATAGGTATATAGGCCCAGTGGATAGGCTCACCTCTGGCATGGATATCTGATAGGAGCATTCTATCAGTTATGCTTTTTCTTAAAAAGAAAACAAAACCATGAAAAAGAAAGCATAATTTATGTAACTCCTATAAGAAATGCATAAATCACGGGAAACAGTGAGCAAGATATAATTGAAATTCAGCAGCTCTATAAGTTAAGAACCTTCTCTCTACAACTCAATTGTTGTCAGTTACTGCTTAACTTAACGCTGGGTTTTCCTTTTTGCTTTCAGGAAAACCTTTAACTTACGCCCTGGGTGTTGCCTGTCCACAGTTTCCTGGTGGCTCACCGCTTCTGCCTGCTCCAGCCTTGCTCCGGCAGCTTCAAGGCTTCTGGGCTTCAGAGCTTGTTGTGAAAGCTTGCTGCTTTGGCCTGCTACCCCTGCTTCAGGTGTCAAAAGCTTTTAATTAGCTTGCTTCCTCTAATTACTATAACTAGGCCCTTATGTGTCTGCATAATCTAGGGTCTGAAAGGAGAATTACCTTTAGCCATTCATTCTTCTTTAAAATCACTTTTACTCTGGCTCTCCTGGAACGCATGGGAGAGTAAAAGAAGTTTGAAGTTACACTGCATGATTCACCTTTGATGGTGCTAGTCTTCAGTCCATAGGGGCACACTGGTGTGAGCACACTGTATTTTTATAGCCAGTGTCTGTTCTGATTGGTTGATGCCTATGTCGTACCAATTTTAAAATATTTTGACTATTGCTGCTGTGTATACAACTTGTGTCTTCACAGAGAGGATATCTCTAGCTGTTAGTAAATTCTTTGTAGTGTTTTTAGTTTGCTTGTTAAAGAGACTTAGTATTTTTTTCACTTTCAATAAATATTTTGAACACAAATTATCACAGAACAAGTTTTAAAAACACAAAAAACACTGATTTCTACACATATAATTATCACCATTATTAACATGTCAATAGGTATCAAAATTAAAAGTATGATAAATGGAAAGAACTCTCAGGACCTGTAGAACTTTTCAGTACTTAGATAGTAAACTACACTAGCTCTGTAATCAGATAGGCAGGGTACATATTCTGGTTGTATTACTTACTAATTGTGTGACTGTGAGCAAGATGTTCAGCTTCTCCAAACCTTAGTTTACTGATTTCTCAAGTGAGGATTGTAGAACCTACTTTAGATTTTTGTAAGGATTAAATGAGGTAGTATATGGAATGTGCTTTTAGTCCAGTGCCAGTCGCAGAGTAAGCTTTCTATAAATAAAAGTTGTTTTTTTGTTATTTTATTATTATTAATTGTAAATGATGGTAGATGTTATATAGAGGAGATAAAAAGGAAACAAAGACATGAAAATTTAAGTAGTGATCAGCAACAGACAAAAGATAATAAAGGCCAGGTTGTGAAGTGGAGACTTTGAAAGCCTGTTAAGAGAGCAGAATGAGCTGGAATAATCTGATACACACTTAATAAATCATAAAATATACAATTGTATCTCTGATCATAATGCCTTGTTTTTGAGTTTGAGCATCAATTTAGTAGTGTACTTGAAGCTGAGAATATTGACACTTTACGTCTTTCCATATATATACACCCATATAGATTACAAATCATTCATCATTTGTTCAATAAGTATTTATGGAATACCTATCGATTCCCAAGCACTAGGCATATACTAGTGAATAAATAAGAAGAAAAATCCCTGACCTCACAGATTTATTTTTTTTACGGCAAAGAACCTGCTTCAAATCATAGAGTGTATATTTTAGTGAATTAAGCAAAAAATAAACAAAATGCATAAATAGAATATATAGTTTATTAAATAACAATAAGATTGGGAAAATGAAACAAAGAATGGGAAGGGGCAGAGTGACATTTCAGCGAGGGAATGAGAAAGCAAGCTGTGTGACTCCATGAAGATAGAGTATTCCAGGCCTGGGGAACAGCAAGTGCAAAGGCCCTGAGGTAGAATTGAGCAAGGTAACCACTGTGGCTGGAGCAGAGTGAACCAGGGGCAAAATATTAATAGTATGAGTTCAGGGAGTTTGGAGGACTGGAACATGTTGGCCTTATAGGTTGTAGGAAGGACTTTGACTTGGGCTTGGAGAGAGGTGGGAAACCATCGGAAGTTGTGGAGCAGAGGAGTGTCACGATCTCAGCCACGTTTCAACAGAATCGCTGCGGCTGCAGCCTTGAGAATAGATTGTGGGTGGGGTGGGTGAGGGCAGAAGCAGAGAGGTCAGGTAGGACAATCAAGGAAAAATACAATGGTAGCTTGGAATGGGTTGGAACAGAGGCGGTTTGGTGAATTCCAGATATACTCTAGTAGAGCAGATTTACAGAACTCTATGGTAACTGTTTCTTGGGTATTGAAATCCTGTTTGGTGTGATCGTTCTTAAATTATAGATTGTAGGTACTACAAATGATGATACTTAAATTGTGTTTAAAAACTGATTTTTGTAAATTTGTCACATAATGATTATTTCTGTAGTGTTTGCAGTTTTTCTAATATCATAGTGTTTTTACGAGGAAGTTTTTCAGGACATCTCTAAGTGTTTCTAAAAATATATCTTAGTGTTAAATTTATAATCTTCCAGTTTATACTCAATGTACATTTCATTTTGATCAAATTAAGAAAGGACATTTTAACATACTACATGCTTACATTTTAATTAGCTATGGTTCTTGAAAATACAGGACCTGAACTTACTAGTTCTAAAAGAATCCTCTTTTTCTTGATTTTCTTTTACTGAAATGAACATGAAAATGATTTGTAGTGTTAAAGGAGCTAAGCAAGATCAATTTCATTTTATTTTATTACTTTGTAAGCTTTATATTCTTTTCTCATTATCATTTTGATAATTCAAGAACATTTCACCACACCCCACCTTATTCCAGAAAAGTTTTTAGGCAGCCCATGAAACTTACAAGATGGCTTTAAGAATGTTTTTACTCTGCAGTGTGTGACAGTCCTGGTTACCACACAGCTGTGTGGAGTGGTTCTCATTTTGGCCCTTATCAGGCACATTACGATATTTCAAAAATTAGTGGGCATTTCATGACCAGAATGAGGTGTGGTATCCCATACTTTCCCATTCCATGGTCTAAATTTCACGTTTCATACAGGAAGTGTAGAAAAGCAAGTAGAAATCATATCACCTAGAAATATCTGATATTTTAATATTTTGATACTTATCTTTCAATTTAGATATGGCTTAGAAATTTATGGTACATATTTTATGTGTCTATATAGACAGAATATCACTGTACAAACTTGAATGAACTTTCTTTCATTTAGCATTATACTGTGAACTTTTCCCTATTAAAGTGTGTTCTTTAATAATTTTTTCAAGCATATGAATAAATTTGTCATTCTGTAATATGTCATATTTAGTTTCATCATTTAGAATATTTAAGTTAGTTCTGATATTTTATTATCAGAAAGTAGTGGTTTATTGAAAACCACTCTATGGTGAATGTTGTGGCTTAGTTTTATTTTTATGTATTTGTATTTAATTGAGGGTATTTCTATCTATATTTCTATGTAAATGTATGTGTCATTGGTATAAAATTATAGAAAATTAGAAATTAAAGAGATGCAAGTTTCTTTTTTAGTAGTTAAAGAAATTAAAAAACGTGAGAGTTACACTGTCTGCCACACAGTAGTAGTAGAGCAAATGGCAGTTAAGAGACGGGGCTGAAATGTACTTAGTGTAGTGCCTGGCACACAATAATAGCTAACACTTACTGAACACTTGCTAAGCACCAGACCGTGTTGTAAGCACTTTATACTTGTATTAATTATTTTATTCTTTACCACAATTATATAAGGTAAGCACTATTATTAACTCCATTATACTGACGAGAAAACTGAAGGATGGAAAGGTTAAGTTTTTTGCCAAGAATTACACAGCTAGGCCGGGCGCGGTGGCTCACGCCTGTAATCCTAGCTCTCTGGGAGGCCGAGGCGGGTGGATCGCTTGAGCTCAGGAGTTCGAGACCAGCCGGAGCAAGAGCGAGACCCCACCTCTACTAAAAATAGAAAGACATTATATGGACAACTAAAAATCTATATAGAAAAAATTAGCCGGGCATAGTGGCGCATGCCTGTAGTCCCAGCTACTCGGGAGGCTGAGGCAGTAGGATCGCTTAAGCCGAGGAGTCTGAGGTTGCTGTGAGCTAAGCTGATGCCACGGCACTCACTCTAGCCTGGGCAACAAAGTGAGACTCTGTCTCAACAAAAAAAAAAAGAATTACACAGCTAATGACAAACCAGGATTCATACTGGCTTCAGAGTCCATGTTATCACCAGTCCCCTAAGTAGCCACAACAAATGCTAGCTAAGCGTTTGAGTGTTCATTAAATACTAGGCATCATCATTGTTCCCGCTGCACAGTTATGTAATCCAGAGGTGGTTTTGGTTCCAGTATATTTTTTTGGATCTTGGAAAGGTGATTATATACTTTATTTTATGTAACCACCCCTATTGGGGTTTGGAGCAGCACCCCGTAAGCAAATGCATTTGTGTTTCTGCAGTGAGGCATGTTTGTTTTTATACTGAGATTTTTAAAAAAGATTGTTAATAGCCTGATGTCAGTACATGCTGCCAAATGAGTTATGAGAACCTTTTGTCTTTCAGAATTGCAGATAAGGGACCTATATAAAACTGTATACGATCTGTGTAGAATTTTTAGCGTAGTGCCTGGCATTTAGAGGCACTCAGTGTGTTGGTTGGTACTACATTTACTATTACTAGTAGTTACCATCAGATACTTATACACTGCTACATAGAGAAAACTGGTGAATTATACAGGGCTAGGAATACTTTACTCACTTAGGGGGTACCTAAGTTTTGGAGTCTTTCAGCCATTTTTCCCGAAATCAGAATAAGACAGGGTGTAAGTGATAGCTTTTCGTGTCTTTTCCTTGTTCTAAGCGTGGGCTTGTCTAGCTTAGTGCTCCTGTCCTGTCCATGTGCTTTCCCACTTGTGCAAAGTTTGATTTCAGAGTCTACAGAGTAGCTCAGCTTGTGTTTTCTTCCTTTCAGAGATCTTAGTGAAACAATGTTTTGCGTTTTTCCTTGCTCTTTATTACAGCTCCTTTGCTTAAAGTTTGAGCCCATTGGAAGAACAGTTTAGCTGACCAATCATTTCCCCAGCTATGACCAGATATAATTAAAGACTAAAGTGGTTGCATTTGAAATTGAAGATAACTTCCTCTTATTTCTCACTATTTTAATTGATGAAAAACTAATCACAGTCATAACTATTTAAGATGATTATAAGGAAATGTTCAATATTATATACTTATTTTAATTATATGGTCATACTACTATTATTGTAGTCTGATCCAATTTTTTTTTTTTTTTTTTGAGACAGGAACTCACTCTGTTCCCCAGTGCAGTGGCGTGATGATAGCTCACTGCAGCTTTAAATTCTTGAGCTCACGTGATCTGCCTGCCTCGGCCTCCCGAGTAGCTAGGACTACAGGCGCACGCTAGTGCACATGGCTAATTTTTTAAAATTGTTTTTTTTTAGAGACAGGGGCTTGCCATGTTGCCCAGTCTGGTCTTGAACTCCTGGCCTCAAGCAATCCTCCCTCCTTGGCCTCCCAAAGTGCTGGGATTACAGGTGTGAGCCACTGCACCTGTCCACCAAATGTATTAAATTACCTTGATATGCACATTTGCTATTAAGATTATTATTATTTTTATTTTGGCACTTGAGTTTAAACCTATTCTCTATTCTTGGAAATATCCCTTCGAACTGTTTGAAGATCTGCTGTATATACTTCATCCTCTCCTGCACGTGAGGGTAGTATTTGTTTCCTCTTCCTTGCCCCTCAGTTAAGTGAACATCTTCACTGAAGCTTTATCTTTTCTTTTGTAAGTTAGCCTCAGGCCGGTAGCAAATCCAGTGAGCTGGAAGGGGCCTTACAGATTAGCTAGTCAAATTGAAGCAGAGAGATAGAAATAGAAATGTAATCAGTGTGTTAAGGGGGAGAATGAGGTCTTTCTTATTTGTATTTGACAGTTTTGATTCATAAGTTAAATGTAAAATACAGAAATATATGTTCCTTTTTTGTTGGAAGGGATGTGTAAAGTCTTAAAACTGTTAGTCTTAATTGCTTTCTAGGTTTGTGTGTATCTCTGTATAGGGGTGCGTGTGAATGGGGATCGTGGTATAGTGTGTAAGAGTATGTGATATGAAAAACAGGATCATTTTCAGTTTATTTCATATTTTTTGTTCCCCACAGAACATACTTGTTTTGGCAGCTGGCATTCCCTTTAGCATCGTGTTGGAATTTGGCATGCATTATTTAACAAGCTCTAGTTCATGCATGTTTTATGTTTTGGTCAATTTCTTAGTTATAGTAGATGTTGAGTTTAAATTCCAGGGCAGAAAACTTGGAAAGGAGGATATGACACATAATCACCAACTGATACAGTGTTCAGAAATACAGTCACTGGTTTGGCAAATGTTCACTAATATAACTTTTTCACCTGACAACATTGTTGAATTTAGGATCTTAGAATTTCAGCTGCATTGAAATAATTGATAATTGGTATTTATTTTTTTACAGAGAGGAAAAAGGAAAATGGATGACTGAAAAAAATATTATTTGTCATATTTTAAAAGTGATTATTTCCTTTATCTTTTCTAGGTTGCTGTGGTAAAACTAAAAAATGCAGATAAGGTATTTGCCATGAAAATATTAAATAAGTGGGAAATGCTGAAAAGAGCTGAGGTAAGAGTCTTATGTATTATAATATTTAATTATTATGGTAATATTTTTAGAGAGCTATAAAATTATGTAGAACCAATAGATCTGGTTTGGTTTGGTTTTTTTTTTTTTTTTTTTTTTTGAGACAGAGTGTCGCTTTGTTGCCTTGGCTAGAGTGAGTGCCGTGTCGTCAGCCTAGCTCACAGCAACCTCAAACTCCTGGGCTCAAGCGATCCTCCTGCCTCAGCCTCCCGAGTAGCTGGGACTACAGGCATGTGCCACCATGCCCGACTAATTTTTCTATATATATTTTAGCTGTCCATATAATTTCTTTCTATTTTTAGTAGAGACGGGGTCTCGCTCTTGCTCAGGCTGGTCTCGAACTCCTGAGCTCAAACGATCCACCCACCTTGGCCTCCCAGAGTGCTAGGATTACAGGCGTGAGCCACCGCGCCCGGCCGAGCCAATAGATCTTTAAATATCATTTAGTAATATTTTATCTATGGTGACTTTTTAAGACATAAAAGATAAATTCAGTAATTCACAATTATAACTATGATAAAAGTTATTTGTGATACTAATTTAATATTGGTTGAAAACTAAATGGAAACCCTTGTAATTTGGGGCTTACATAGCTGTGTTAAAAGGATGTGTGTAAACCAATTTTTTTATAGAAAGAAATTTTAAAATGTTTGATTTCCAATATGACATAATTTGTGTTGTTCTGTATTTATCTGGATTCTACTCCAACCAAAGTCAGCAGGAGTTTTGAATATGCCTGCTCAGAATTCTGTTTATTGCTGATTATACAGTCACTTTATATTTTGTTTTATATTATGGGAGTTGTAATAAAATCTAGTAGTGAAATAATTGTTAGCATTTTTATGTTGGTGGTAGATGAGAGGGGAGGATTGGCTGGAGAGACATTAAAAATACCTAGCAGCTGATACGGAGTGGTCAGAACTGACATCACAATAGATTTGTGCTGGAGTTCTGGAGTCCCTGTTGTGCTGTGTCACAGTGATAGGCCACCGGGGAAGTAGAACCTCCTGGTGTACAAGTATTTCAGTATTTTAACTGGTAAATGGGTCATACTGAGGAGTAGGCTGAGTGATAGCGTTGGAGTTCGGTAAGATCTGTAGGAGGATAATGAGAAATCAGCCCTTAGAAATCTCCATCTGGCAGTCCTTGTAGCAACCCATAGAGGAGCAAATACAAAGGGAAAAGCAAAAGGGGTTCCATGGTGATACAGGTATGGTTGTGGTGAAAGTTATTCTTCATTCTTTCTTTCTTTTGGGAAATTGTAAAAATATAACCAAAGGAAAAAAGGCAACTAATAATAACTTATGTCTCATCACCCAGAATTTAATAACATTTTGGCCAACTTTTTGCTTTCAGTTTTTTATTTTTATTTTATTTTTTCTTGAGACAGGTTCTCACTCTGTCATCCAGGGTGGAGTGCAGTGGCATGATCACAGCTCACTGCAGCCTGGAACTCCTGGCCTCAAGTGATTCTCCCACCTTGGCCTCCGAAAGTGCTGGAATTACAGGCATGAGCTACTGTACCTGGCCCAGTTCCCCCCCCCCATACATCTACTAAAAAACTCGTTTATTTTTACTGTTTTGAACCATGTTGTAAAAATCTTTATTCCTGGCCTGGCATGGTGGCTCACGCCTGTAATCCTAGCACTCTGGGAGGCCGAGGTGGGCAGATCGTTTGAGCTCAGGAGTTCGAGACCAGCCTGAGCAAGAGCGAGACCCCGTCTCTACTAAAAATAGAAAGAAATTATATGGACAGCTAAAAATATATATAAAAATTAGCCGGACATGGTGGCACATGCCTGTAGTCCCAGCTGCTTGGGAGGCTGAGGCAGAAGGATCGCTTGAGCCCAGGAGTTTGAGGTTGCTGTGAGCTAGGCTGATGCCACGGCACTCACTCTAGCCTGGGCAACAGAGTGAGACTCTGTCTCAAAAAATAAATAAATAAATAAATAAATCTTTATTCGCATATATCAGAGTACTTTTGTGAGTTTCTCCGTAGTGTGAATTCTTAGTAAGATGGATTCAAACTATCAATACATTTAATTATTTCACCAAATCTAATTACATATGTTTGTCAAAGAGAAGTTTCAAAAGAAGAGAGAAACTAGTACCTCAGAATCAGTCATGCTGCCCAAGAAATATGTTCAATGTAAAATTTTCAAAAAGTTTTTTACTATGGAACACATTTAATCAGAGGTTCTGCTGTGGGCTGTCCTGAGGTACTGCAGTTTGTGTGTACTGATCTTGATTTGACTTTACGCATAATTTTTATGTTAAAGGATTTTCATGTTGTGCTGACTCTGGAACTTATCCACTCCTCAAATTAAAATCCTCTCTAGTGGAACTCCTGGGTTGGGATGGAGGTGGGAGAATACATTTAAACTTTGGTAACTATTGCTTCAATTGAATTATTGTATATAAAAGTTGGACCACTATATCTTTGCACTCATAGTATGTAAATATGTCTGTTTCTCACACACTGGGCAATTGTGAATGTTATCAAGTGATTTCTCTTTTTTAAGTTATATTAGAAGTTTTTTGTTTTTTTTTTTACTGACAAGTTAAAAATGATACATCTCATGTTTGGTTTGTCCATCAAATATATGTCAAAATGGAGACTTTAAAGTAAACTGATATCATGCTATGTAAGACCTAATATTTGGAATTCTTGCATTTTGCAATTTAAAATTTCACTTATTTTTTAAAAAGGAAAATTTGTGGCTTTTCCCCCTCACATATTAGTGGAGGATTCAGTATTATTTGAAAGCATTTCTCTGTGATAATACTTTATGGTTGAGAGAAGTCTTTATTTCTAATAAATGAGAAGCCAAAGTGGTTATGATCATCAGTGGAGTTTTTCTTTTTAGCACACGATTTACAAGTATCCACGCAATTTTGTTGTGCTGTATCAGATTGTTAATCTGATGAATGGACCTTATGAATATGGTGAAGAGAATCCTGTGGAAGCTTTGCAGAATTATTATTATTTACAAATATGGTCCTTACTAACTTCTGTTTCAACATAGGTATTCCTGTTTCTCTTTATCCCAGTATCCACTGAGGATAAAATTTAAGCAACATATGACTAAGTATAAAAAAATTTTAAACTGTATAACAGGCAGAAACATCACTGTGTGGTATTAGACTAAGTTGGCCAAGAAACAAAAACAACATCACTGTGGCGAGCAGAATGTTTGGTTGAACACTTGGTTGAGAAAGTGAGTGATTGGATCTGAGGATCTCCAGTAACCCCTCCTATGTGTTTGTTGCTTTCTTAGAAACTCAGATAGTCTTCTTTAAAGAGGAGGGGCTGTTTTAGTTTTTTTTTTTTTAAAAAAAGATAATCTAAGTAGATGTTGTTACAGCCTTTAAATATGTTGAATACCCAGAACACCTTTAAACCCCCAGGATGTATGTACATCATATTAATAGCTTGGCTAATATTGATTTAGGGCAGGGCTTCTCAGCAGGGACACTACTGACATTTGAGGCTGGATGATTTTTGTTGTAGGGACTGTCCTGTGCATTGTAGGTTGTTCAGCAGCATCCCTGGCCTCTACCCACTAAATGCCAGTAGGGCCCCCACTAACTGTGATAAGCAGCTAAGGACAATGTGGCATATTGGAGTGGAAAAAGTAAACTGTGCTTTACATCTAGACTCAGTGTCTGAGGCATTAATAGCAATAGTTTAATAGCTAAAGATTTGTGAATAAAATCATATGCTGTTTGGGATTTGCTTAAAAAATGTGTGGGTATGCATGCGTGTGTACACATGGAGCTGAGGGGTGGTAGTAAGTGGGTATACATGAAATAAGATTGACCAATACAGTAATTGTTGAAGTTGAGTGATGGATACGTTGAAGGGAGGGAGTTGTACTAAATCTTTTTACTCTTGTGTGTGTTTGAAATTTTATATCATAAGCAGTTTGTATTTTAAAAAATTAATTCTTTTACTAAACTGTATAGCATAGATTGGAACCCAAAGTTTAATCTGTTGTGTTGACTAAAGTCATTGGAGCCTCATTTAGTTTGGAGTCATCAGCCAAGTGAAATAATGGATGTTTATCAAGGTCTAGCTAGAGTGTCTGTAGAATTTCAGGTAGCTGTGATAGTAAGATACAGAGAGGTCTCGTAGGCTCTGAAAGCTTTCACAAGCGTAACCTCAAGTGAGTTAAAGTATAAAACAGGACTCAGTATAGTATGTCGGGTGATTCTGTTTTTCCCCTAGAGTGAACCAAAGTATAATGTTGTAGATTTTAATAATCTCATTGAAGGTAAAATTGCCCATTCATTTGGTTTAAACTTCATTTGTTTTGATGCAGTTGTTTGCATAATATTTACTAGTTGTATTTACTAGTTTTACATTATAAGATGTTTTCTAAAATTTGGTTTTTCTTTTTCAGACAGCATGTTTTCGTGAAGAAAGGGATGTATTAGTGAATGGAGACAATAAATGGATTACAACTTTGCACTATGCTTTCCAGGATGACAATAACTTAGTAAGAATCATTTTTATATGTTTCTGTATCCTTATTAATTTTTTTGTTGGAAGAATTAGCATTATTTTTGTTTAAGCATTGTTTTATATATTAATAGAAAATCACTGCATTTCACAGAGTATAAGTTGTTCACTTGACGTGCGAGTCTCCCCCCCCGCCCCCCCCGTTAATTTGATACCTTTCCATTGGAATTTTTTATGCTTTTTAATAAGGAAGTCAAAACTAAATCCAAACAAATTTAATTCCTATTAGTTAAATTCTATAGGAAGTGCGCAACATTTGTTCTTTTCATGATTTTCCCAGTAGTATTGGTAGTATTTCTATTGCTTTTTAGAATTTTACATATTTTTCGAAGTGGGCATGTGCTGTGTTAAGTAGAGCCATAGTGAAAACCTAGCCTATATCTGATTTTATATTGGTATCATGAATCACTTAACAAAAGTTAGGAAGGAACTTGGAGGAAAGTAAAAATGTTAGAAGCATGAAGAGATAAATAAGTAAATAGGAAAATAAGAGTGTACAACTCCTTGGCTTGCTATTCTAGGCTGTTCATTTTTTTATTTCCAGGTTTATTTTTTAGCATACATGTGTTGAGATCCTGCTTTGTGCCAGACACTACATTAAAAACTGGGGTATAAAAATTAATAAATAAAAAAAATTCCTTCATTTGATAAATACTCATTGGATGTGTGCTGTGTGGTAGGCACTGTCGTCTAGATTCCGGAGATGTAGTAGTGAGTAAGACAAACGAAGGATCTCTCTTTTTCTTACATTCTCATGAGGGGAGCCAGGCAATAAATCCAAAATCAAGTAAATAATATTTTTGGATTATTTCAAATGAGAAAAATACTACATTTGTTCAAAGGTATGAAGTCAACAAAGACTCTTCTAAGACAGACTAACATGAATTAGCTAAACCAAAGGGAGAAGATGCAGAGAGGGCTGGGGGAGCAGAAGCACAGATGTGAAGCAGCTTATTATCTTCATCTTGATGGAGGACAGGATAAGAGGTTTAGGGAGGAAGGATGAGAGAGTCACATCATACAGCTAATATGCTCGTATATGTTCTGCTAAGCAAATTAGACTTTCACAACCATTTTTTCAGGTTTTTTTTTTTTTTTGAATTTTAGTTATGGTACTTGTGTGTGTTTTTAAATGACATTGTATCTGAAAGCCTATACAATAAAGCATATAGGAATGGAACATCCCTGATTGATCTCCTGCTTTCCTCCTTCTACCTTCTTACGTGATTACTTAAGGGTCCCTCCCAGAGCAAATTTGAAAACTGCTATTTTAGAACCATAGAAGAGTTTGTGGCCAGAAAGGACAAGGGTTGTTTGAGGGAAGACTAGTGTGATTAGAGTAACCAAGGAGAGAGAGAAATAAAATGAGGCTTTTAGAGTGCAAATCATGCTAAGGAGTTGGACTTAATTCTTATTTTAAGGAAGGTTTTTATGGGGAGTGAATTAATCAGTTTTACATTTTGCATAGAATATGCTGGTAGCAGTGTGGCTTGTGGATTTCAGGGGCAAAACTAGAGGCAAGAAGACTAGTAGACTTTGACAATATTCACATGACAGTTGATGAAGGCTAGAATAAAGGTGATCATATCCAAGTAAGAATGAAGAGGAGGATATGGTTTCAGGTACTATTTAGGAGGTGAAATAATTGGAACTTTGTGGATGTCAGAGGAGGAGAGAGGAGTCACAATGATTCCCTTTCTTCCTGTGTCTGACTTGTGGGATTTAGTGGTTAGTTTATTGATGAATTGAGCTGGGGAATATAAGAAGGGAGAGAAAATTTAGGAGGGAAAGATGATTAATTTGGTATATTTTGGGTTTGAATTGTCATGTGATTCCTTCAGCGGGTTGGATAGATAAGTCTGGTACTTCTGGTGCACAAGCAGCACTGTGTATCTTGGAGTGCTTATTTTATAGATCAGGTTTTGGCAAACTATGGCCTGCAGCTCAGATCTGGCCTACTACTTGTTTTTTACAGCTTGCAAACTGAGAATGGTTTTTACATTTTTACATAGTTGAAAAAAATAATAATATTTTATGATGTATGACTGTTATATAAAATTCAAATTTCAGTCTCTATGAAATTTTATTGGAACATAGCTACACTTATTGATTGATATATTATCTATGGCTGCTTTTGTGGTACGGTGGCAGAACTGACTAGTTGTGGTAGAGACTGGTACTATGCCAGCAGGTAACACTGTGTATTATTCTCATCACTTTGTACTGCTGCTTAGTACACTACAAATAGCAGCGACACAGTTATAACCTGGTAGTGTTTTGACATTGCTATACTGTGACATTTTATTACTATTTTTATTAATAGTGCATGCCCATCATGTCAAAATAAGGAAAGAAGAGAAAAATTGTCTTCAAATATCATGGTTTTAAGACATAGTAGAGTGTGGATTATTATGTTAATGAACTAAATGGCAGAGCACTGTGTTTATTATGCAACCATACTACAAGTGAATTAATAGAAGACAGTATATGTCTACACTGCCAGACTAAGCACTCACTACCACACTCCCAACTGGCAGGAAAGCAGCAGTCAGAAAAATCAACATTTAAAAAAGAATAACTATCACAGCAGACTTTCTTCATAAGAAAAAAATGAAAATGAGTCTGTACCCGTCGTTCAGTTTCTGAGTAGCTCATTTGTTAGCCAAGCAAGGAAAACCAGTTACCAATGTTTAGTTAATTAAATCATGTTTGAGTGCAGTGGCCAAAGAAGTGTGCCCAGGAAAAATAAACTTGTCTAAGAAAATGTACTCGCCTTTTGGTGAGAACAGTTGCTCAACAAATTGAGGACATTGGTTGATTATAAAACCAGAGAAATGTATAGAAATTTGTTTTTCTCTTATTATGTAAGTACCTACATAGTATCTTTGATTTTGCCTCTTGGCCTACCAAGCCTCAGGTGTTTACTATCTGGCCCCTTACAGGAAAAGTTTGCCAACTCCTGCTATAGATGTCAGTGACTACAAGGAGTAGGCGGAAATAACTGAGTAATGCTTATAAAAGGTGAAAACAAATGTGCCTGTAGAAGACAGAGATAGAGGAATCCCAGAAGAAAACGAATGGAAATGCTCAGAGTGAAGACAGTCAAGATAGTGCCCCATGAAAACAAAAGAGAGTCGGTGGAGGAAATGGTCAATAGTGTTAAATACAGTATTTGGTTAAAAAAAAAAAAAAGACTGGAAATACTGTTCTCACCCCCAAACCCTCCATTTCAGTCTCAGTGGAATACCCTTCATTCTTGAATAGACTCTGTACTCAGCTACACGCTGCCTTTATTTTTAGTGCCCACGATACTTTTAATACCAGTCCCATTTCTCTTCCCTTGTTCCTGTGCTCCATTTCTACATCTTAAAATAGTCATTTCCAAAATTTCCCATTGGGATTAATCTTCCTCATCTCATTTTAGCTTTGCATTTTTTTTTTTTTTAGTACTGCTGTTACATGACTAACAGGTATACGTATATATCTCCAATTTTTTGGCACAACTTAAAAAAATATTTAAATAAATGGCATGAACCCTACTATCTTTAGCTAAAATAAAATAACTTTTTAATAGTTTTGGGATTTATCTGATTTCAGGCCACATCTAGGTATATTCAAACAATGTCATTATATTACTTGTTTTTATATCCCTTAAATGCTTACAGAGTATAAAAATGGAGGTTTTCAAACTGGAAGTTCTGCCCCATTAGTGAGTTATAAAATCACTTTAATGGCTTATAAGCATAATCTTTAAATAGATTACAAAATTAAATAGAATACAAAATGACAGAGTTCATGGCAAGTAGTAAGAGTAAATACTGTTTTATGATACTTCTTTGTTTTATAATTTACTGAATCATCATATAAACCATATGTATTACATTATTGTGAATTGTGAGAATTTTTTAAGAGCCATACCATAGAGCTTTGCATGTGTTAGTTGTTTGGGCACTAAACTAAACAGAATGTTGTTTGAATTGGATTTACTCTACTTACAAGAAATTTTAGGGATAAATGTATCATGTATATTTAATCTGCACAGGTTTGTTAGCAAAATTTGGAAGAGTAAAATAAAGCGTATGCCAAGTATTTTGCTTATCAAACTTATAGCAGTTTATCATGATAATTTTCAAATGCATTCAAATAATGAGGACTAAAATCCATTGTGATAACATATTCTATTGTAGATAGCTCTAACACTGTAGATTTATGCATTGCTTAAAAATCTACATTTTGTTATGAACGTTAGAAAGTATCCAAATGCCAAATTTTATATAGCATAATTTTGCCAAAACTTTGATGAGAAAACAGCCTGATCTATGATTTACCTATCTCGTCTAAGTTATTTAGTTTTATTTGCACTCTTTGCATTTGACATTAACGTTTCTTTTTCAGAGACATTTCTCAGAAATAGCCTGCATATACCAGTCACTAATTATACTAGAATGAAAGTGTCCCAATAAGTGGAGGAGGACCGAAACACTCTAGTCATGAAGTCTCCTGTAATCTGCCAGTTTTTCTTTAGGGGAACTTTGATCATATGTTAATCTCAAGAGTCAGAAGTCTTGGTTATCGTTGAAGAGTTTCTTTTGAACATTTATAAAATAATACCATCAAAAAATGTTGACAAACCTAGCTTTAGATACTAAAAAAGGAAATTTTATTATACAGTTATTTTCCATAGTAACTTTTAACCCTGGTAGCTTTTAAATATCCAAAGAAGCCGCATGATTTATAGTGCTATACAATTTAGGAATGCTGTGGTAAATATTTTGACGTTTGTTTCTAACCTACCTATTAATACAGCTAATTTATGAACAAATGCACGGAGGTATAGCAAGTGTGCATTTTATGTGTTTCATGACAAGGTACATAATTTAGTGAATGATATTAAGATGGGATTAGAACATTTTTCCCTTAAGAAAAAACTCATTATGCTTTGGGAGGCTGAGGTGGGATGTCAGGAGTTTGAGACCAGCCTGAGCAAGAGCAAAATGCCATCTCGACACAAAATAGAAAAATTAGCCAGGCATGGTGGTGTGTGTAGTCCCAGCTACATGGGAGGCTGAGGTAGGAAGACTGCTTGAGCCCAGGAGTTTGAGGCTGCAGTGAGCTTTGATGATGCCACTGCTCTCTAGCCTGGGCGACAGAGCGAGATCGTATCTCAACAATAAAAAAGAAAAACTCATTAAATACAAAGCTGCTTAATTATATCAACATTGATACATAAAATTCCCTGAATACAGGAACCATGTCATACTCATTCTTATATCCCAGTTGTGTAAGTGTAATGTCAGCACATAGTAGGTTACTTTTATAAATATCTGTGCTATTAATGAACTTATATGTTTATTGTTCTGTATTCTATTTTCCATTCTCAAGAAAATTATTTACATGATAAAATGTTATGGAAAGCTGTCTGTTTTGCTCTTATTACCTGTAGCAGTAATGGGGTCAAGAGAGGTCAGGGCCTGGGTTAGGAGAGGATTGTGATACTGGATAGGGGTAGAAGTAGATGAATTCCACAGAGAATTGCTAGGAAATAGACTCAGCAAGACTTTGATGATTGATTTGAATTTTGTGGTGAATCAAAGAGAAAGCATAAAAGAATGATTTCCAGATCTTGGTGACGTTCACTGGGGTATGTTATAAAGGAAGAGGAGTTTTGTTCCTATGTGAGGTTATTATTTGTGTGCTTCTGCTGATACATACTGTCTCCCTAACACCAGAGCCTCATTGTGAGTATAGTTCATTTTCAACTTACTGTTTTCCTTTTGAGAATTTTGTTTTACTGCTCCTTTCCTGCACTTGCCGTGAATTCTGTCTTAGTAATGGCTAATTTACTTCTGAGGACATGGTAGGGAAAGGGTATGAGTAAGCAAAGCCAGAACCCAGTTTAGCAGGCAAGGAAAACTGGAATAGTTCCTTTATTCATCATTTTAGTTCTGTCTGAGGGAAGTTTGTTTATGATTAAAGACTTTCAGTAAGGCACATTGAAAGGTTGGAAGGGAAGGGATCCAAGGGGTTTTGGGTCTATTAAGAGGAAACACATAGTGGCATATGGCTGAAGGTGGAAGATAGACAATGTTGGTAAAGCTATGGACCATTGTCGTAGGTGAAGAAGATGATGATGATGATGATGACATTGGTACTTTGCAAAATACAACAAAAAATGGTAATCCTGTGTTGTTCTTTGCCCCAATTTTAAAAAATTTTACTGCTGTATGAAATTTAGATGTCTTATAATGACTTCTGATAATCATCTCACACAACTTCTTGTTAATTAACTGCATAAGTAATTAACCACGCAAGTCCTCTTTAACCTTAGGATACATTATATTAATTTTTCACTCTTATCATTTATTGAGTACATTTTATTTTTTCTTTTGCAGTACCTAGTTATGGATTATTATGTTGGTGGGGATTTGCTCACTCTACTCAGCAAATTTGAAGATAGATTGCCTGAAGATATGGCTCGATTTTACTTGGCTGAGATGGTGATAGCAATTGACTCAGTTCATCAACTGCATTATGTACACAGGTGAGTAAGACAGGAGTCCTTCCTTGCACCAGCCTGTGAGTTACTAGGTGGTATCTAGAAATTTATTAATTATGGCCTTAGATACATTTCTCATCAACCAAAATAATTTTGAGATGATTTTGGTTGTTTTGTTTTGTTGTTATTGTCATTATTTGTCAGTATTACAGAACTGATGTGCTTATACCTATACATAAATGTATATCTAAAAGTTCCCACTTTCAATCAGCATTTCTGCAGAACACTTCTAAAAACACTCTTATTTAAGTTTACGTGTGATTTCTATCTCACAAGGAGTATGTATTTGCCAATTTCCTTGTGGCTGAGTCTTATGTATTGATACTAGCTGGAATTCTAAGCCATAAATCCTACATCTATTTACTAAGGCCCATCCTATGTATTTTATGTTTCTCAAGAAAATACTTTCAAGGATTGTGTAAATGGAAGAAGAGACATTTTTATAGGAAGGTGATAATTGGATGTTCATGGAATAATTTCTTTCGTTGTAAACTATAATTTACGTTTAATAAAAAATTTAAAAACACACTGGATGGTTTAAAAGACAGCCTCACATTTTAAAAGGAGAGAAAGTAGGAAGTCATCACAAAGTCATTGGTGATTTCATCATTCAAATGAGAAAAACCTTTGTTTTGTGCCAAATGAGAAAAAGAGAAAGATGCTGAGGAGAAGGAGGCAAAGGGATACTGCTGTGTTAGAAAGAAACTAAACCATTTTCCAAGGCAGTAATTTTCAGATTTTAGCATGCATCAAAGTCACACGGAGGGCATGCTAAAACTTAGGTTGTTGGGTCAACTTCAGAATCTCTGATTCAGTAGATTGAATGGGGATGCGAACTTGACATCTTTAGCAAGTTCCGAAGTGGCAGTGGTGGTGGTGCCTGCTGCTGGTCTGGTCACCACGCTTGGAGAACCACGGCGCTAAGACAGCAGTGACTTGCTTTTAAATTCTGGGTGATGAGAGTGGTCACTGAGAAGAATGTGAAGTGTGGGAAGGAGAGGATGTTTCTCTTTCTGTGTTGGTTGTTTTAGGGTGTGAGTGTCTTATGCTGATTCATTTAATTAGCAATGAAGTTCTAAGACATTATTAAAGGAAGAGTATTGTGATTAAAAAGTATGTATTTTATCAGATCTCAATTTGGCTCTTGCCTATTCATGTACTGTGTTGGTTTCTGATAGTCACAAATTTTATTAGAATTAAAGACATGGAAATGTTTTTAAAATTGTAAAGCACAATGTAATTTTTAAGATGGTATTGTGGTCTCAAGAATGAATTATAGTATGACATAGTTTATTACTTACAATTGGATATCTTTCAAGCCATTAACTTAACATCTGCAAATAGTGAAAGGTTTAAATAACATAGATAATCTATAATCTATGTTAGGCAACTGTTTCAGTTCTTCTGCAAAATCAACTTTATGAAGCAATTTCTTTGTGTTGTTGGACCTGAAGTACTAGAGAATTTATCTGTCTGCAGTTATCTTCAGTGTCTAGAGAGTATATTTTTTCCTGTCCAATTTCATGGGCTAGAAAATAGTATTTTTTTGTGAGTATCAGGTAATTATGACTCTTCTCTGTATGCGGAAAGTAGGCCTACTCTAGTCACACTGGAACCTGTGTAAATCCAAAGGAAGAATGGTTTACTTTAACCAGAATGAAAATTACCACAGTACTTTTTATCTCCAGGAAAATATTGAAATTACCTATTTAAGACAGTTTTAATATGATTCAGAGCCAGGAATTGCATCTATAAAGTAATTAAATGTTCTTAAAGTATTACTTTTAAAAGAAGTTGAGATTTTCAGACAAAAAGGTTATCTTACCAAGCACCTGATTATGTTTATTTTTCCCAACCAAAAATTGTATGTATTTATTTTTTCAGAGACATTAAACCTGACAATATATTGATGGATATGAATGGACATATTCGGTTAGCAGATTTTGGTTCTTGTCTGAAGTTGATGGAAGATGGAACGGTAAATAAAGACAAATCTTATATTTTAGTAATTATATATGCTATAATTAATTATAGTAATTATCTTAAGATTGGTATACCCTTTATCAGACCCTTTTTTGCTCCTTCTTTAGCTGGTAAATATTACTGTACTTGAGATATTTTTAAATTTCTGGAGTGGTTAAGAAAATAAATCTCACATGGAAAAAGAAAATTCAACTTTGTTCTCACTTTCATTTGTATTGCTTCCAAATTACATAGTTATTCTGAGGGACTGTATTCAACAAATAAATTCTTTTTTCAGAAACTCCTCTAGGTTGATTTAATTTCATGTTCCCATTTGCTTAACTTCTGCTAACCCTAAACCGCTAGTTGTTTTCTTTCATTTACTTAAGTTTATGTGCCCAATTTTATTCTTTGTTATTTTTTTGAACTTCATTTTCCTAGCTGCATTGTAGAGATCCAGATATATATCAGTTTAATTGGCAGAACATTTTGGAGAATAATTTAGTATAATATACTCCAAAATCATGAAAATGTCACATTACTCTGGACCAGTAATTTGACTTCTGAAAATTGATCTTACAAAGATAACTTCTTTAAAGAAGATTATGCAACCTTTGCCTCTGGCCATGATGGATGGAATAATTGGTACCAAATTAGCACTCCCACTGTAAACAACTGTTTTCAGGCATTGGACAACAGGCAGCATAAAACTATCATCCCTGACAAATAAACTCTCAAAGGGGGCCTCACAATAGCTCAAGATTGGGACAGTTCCTGACTCGAATGCAGAAAGCTATGGTGAGAGCAGAGTATAGCAGTCCTTCAGAGATAGGGGAAGAGATCAGCTGGGTTAGCTGCAATAGCTGGAATCTGCAGGGCTTTACACTGGAGAGGAGGGAAATGTGCAGAGGAAGGACCTAAGGTATCCATGTGGGCATACCTCTTGAGGGTTGGGCTACACACATGCACTACAAGATCACACGAGACTTGCCAAATAGTAGATGAAATTTTGAAAATAGAACAGAATACTGGAGATCAGACAATGCTGAAGGAGATACAGTGCTTGCAGACACTGAATTTTCAGCTCTGGAGAGCCGTTTAACACTGTTGTAACACCTAAGACCTGCTCTCAACCTGTTTAACAGTCTAAATCCAAGCCCTGATAAGGTCCGCAGAGTTTGGAAGTCTCTCTTCCAAGTAGAGGGGGTTGAGACAAATCTTGGGTTTTGTATAAATCGGTACTCAACAGAGTATAACTAACTGTAAGCTAACACATGCTCAAGGAGATTAGTCAGTGTTTTTGTTTTTTTTTTTATGTGCTTAAACAAGAATTATTCTTCTTCAGAGGAAGATAACAGAATCCATACTCTCTGTAACATTTTATTTACAATGACCAAGATTCTATCAAAAATCACTAGACCGAACAGAAAAGTGTTGGGAATAGTGATACAGAATAAAAAAATAAAAGTTACGTATTTCTACAGGAGGAGGTACTTTCCACATATCAGCCAAAAGTCAAGATAGATAAAATTTCTTGTCTTTCTCTGCTGTGTGGCAGAAATAATTCACCATTTCTCTTACACTATACGCTTTAGGGCAGAGGGTATGGATGTAGGGCATCCCTTTCTCTCCAAACTGCCCACCTCATGTAAGGCAAGGTCTCTCTTTTTGTTCCCTTGTGTGTATTAAAATCCAAGTACCTGGAAAATGAAAACCAACAATTCCTCAATCCCACCCCATCTCGGATGTTCTTCATTCTGGTTCTCAATCATTTCTTGATTACTGGCCCCTAAAAATTTCTTTTTTAAAGGATTTTTTTTATGTTTATTAAAATAGTTGTTTTATTTTTAAGAGCTGGTAATAGAAGAGTTTTTAAGTTACTTAATCTCAATGTTGCCACAGTGGAAATCTATCCTTATTATTAAGAATTGGTAATTTAGTCTATAAAATCCAGACTATTAACCATTATTCTACCTTGAGAATGTTCATTTTTTAAATGTTCTTTTAAAACATATAAAGGGCCGATATTCTTTTATTTCAGAGTACCTTACAACATGTGTGTCCAGGATTTTTAAAATTACCTATCTTCTAATTTACATTTAACTAGCTATAATAAATAATAATATGCTCACCTTTTTTTCTCTATTAGGACTTTATTTTTTGAAGGCTATACCTTTTATTCTTCTATAATTTTTTTCATTAATAGGTAGTTTGCTATACATTGTTGACATTTATTTTCTTAGGTTTACATTAAGGAGCTTTAACGTAATCTCCAGGCTTTTCATAAGTGTAGGCCTAAATTTCAGGAGTTCCCTTTCCCCATCTGATTGTAAAATTTTCACAGCTTTCATTTTTTTAATATATACAGGTTAGACATGTAAATAATAAGAATGCCCTAAACCAAATATTCAGTTTGTTGTTAATGGCTATCATGGTTTAATTCATATTGTTCCCCTAAATGTAGTCATTGAAATAAATAACAGCTATGATAAAGGTTCTATAGTGTATACAATCTGGAAAATCAGTAATGTGGATCTTAAGTAACTTTTAAATTTAAAACTATTATTTTATTTCTAATATATTACAGTAGATTAACAAAAATGTGAACTTCTTCAGGTTCAGTCCTCAGTGGCTGTTGGAACCCCCGATTATATCTCCCCTGAAATCCTTCAAGCCATGGAAGATGGAAAAGGCAGATACGGACCTGAGTGTGACTGGTGGTCTTTGGGGGTCTGTATGTACGAAATGCTTTATGGAGAAACACCATTTTATGCAGAATCTCTGGTGGAGACATATGGAAAAATCATGAATCACAAAGTTAGTGTATTTTACTTTTTTCAAATTAATGTGATAAATAACACTATAATAAAATAATCTGATACTTAAAGAGGGAAAATATTTTTCTAAACATATAATGAATGATCACATTTCTATGCTAGTAGGGGACATGATAAACTAGAATTGTCAAAAATCCATAAATTATACATAAAATTATTAAATCTAACTTTCTCCTATATTTTATTAGAAATGCTAATAACTGGGAAATTAAATGGTATCTCCAATAGAATAACAAAGGTCATAAGCAGACAATTTGTATCATTGCTTATTATATGTATAGTCTAGAATGCATGTAAAAATGTTCTCAATTTTAGTATTGATAAATTAAATGCAAATTAAAATAAGATGCTTTTTTCCTTGTCAAATTGGCAAAGATACTCCCTACTGTAAATAATACAGTGAGATGACCATTCTAAGACATTATTGAGAGGAATATAAATTCACGTAGCCTTTCTGTCTAAAAGTTTGCAAGTGTGCATCTAGAACCTTCAAAAACGGTTAGAGCTTTTGAGTGAGCAACTTCAAGGATTCTACCTTATGAAATTTTCAGTAGAACAAGGGTGCATGTACAAAGATACCTATTCTAATATTATTTATGATTATAAAACATTGAAAACAATCCAGATATACAATAGGAACACATTATAAGACTTTAATCCATTTAGTTCTAAGTGAAATAGAAATAGATTGTTAATAATAATAAAGGTTTTGATTAGTCAGTCTCAGAAGATTGTGGACAATTACAAAAACCTAGAATATGAATAGGAATATCCCATAGAAGGGAATGGTAATCTATTCTTTTTAATTTGTTCTAGTGACACAATTACGATTAGTTGCTTTATAATATGTATTATATAAATCAGTTTTGCAGAATTTATGCTATTCTACCTGGCTGCAAAGATAGTGCTTCTCAAATGGTTATAAACAGTTGAAAGACTAGAAATACCTACAAAGTTATAAGTAGCATGTACAGCATTTCTGAAAGAAATCATTGTAGTAAAACATGGTGTTTTACAGCACAGATTTTGGAGTCAGACAACTTCAGTTCAAATTCCAGTTCTGCCATTTACTAGTTTTGTGAAGCTGAGAAAATTAACTTAAATTATCTCTGTGTCTTTGTTTCTTCTTCTGTAAAATTAGCGTAATGGTAGTACCCAGTTAAGATGATTATTGTGAGGATTAAATTAAATGAGTTAAATGAGTAAAGTACTTTAAATAGTGTCAGATACATATTAAATCCTTTAAAAATGTTTTTTTATTGTAATCAGTTAACCACTAGTATATGACTTATATGAACATTATCAGTTACACTCTGTTGAAAAATTGAGTCAAATTCTACCACTTTTAATCAATTCCTCTTCATTCTGATACCAGTTTAAGGTATTTTAGCATTTCACTTATTCTTCTTTCTATACTTCATGTATTACTAAATCAGACATGGAATTAAAGTTCTGTAGGAAAATGATCTTTTCTCATTCATCCCCGTATTCCTTAGTATCAGCACTTAGTACCAGCCATACACTTATTAAATATTGTTAAAAGAAGACGTATTTTTAAGAAAATAAATAAGTCAATCAACTTATTAAGTTAAACACTAATTTATATTTTGCTTCTATTATTCTCTGTTTAGGAGAGGTTTCAGTTTCCAGCCCAGGTGACTGATGTGTCTGAACATGCAAAAGATCTTATTCGAAGGCTCATATGCAGCAGAGAACATCGACTTGGTCAAAATGGAATAGAAGATTTTAAGAAGCACCCATTTTTCAATGGAATTGACTGGGATAACATTCGGAACTGTGAAGCACCTTATATCCCAGAAGTTAGTAGCCCAACAGATACATCGAATTTTGATGTGGATGATGATTGTTTAAAAAATTCTGTAAGTATGACATTGAAGTTCTTCTCTGTTTCTTTTTAATATGGTTATAAAGTAATTTTTTGGTTTGCAAGGGTAATACAATTATAAGTTATCAGTTATGGCTTTCAGTGCTTATTCTATCATAAATCAAGAAATTAAGAGAGTTAACTGAGGTGAACTTGGTTATCCATGACTACGAGCAAAGTTGAAATTCTAAGAGTTACTTCTTAGGTAAGTTATGCAATTAGGTTTCCTAAGAGGACAAAGTAGTTCACAGTGTTGCTGTGAACACTGTGTGAGCTAATATTGAACCACTGTTCCAGAGAGATACAGGTTCCTCTCAGCCTCTGGTCACATTTTTGCCATTGGATAATATATAATCTTGTTTTATGTGTGTGTGTTTAAAGACACCTATGTAACATATATTGTTGATTCATTAATATCAAATTCACCACCGGCAGCACTGTAACTCATCCCTGAATGAAGCTTGTCTAACACATGTCATTTTCCCTGTGAAGCGAAGGCACGTCACAGCCTTCTTGCACTTAGAAACACTAGACAGTGCTATGCTTGGGGGCCATTTTAAATAGTGAAATTGCTCGCAAAAGGCAGAAAACTATGGGACTAAATAGACCCTGTACAGGACGTTCGTTTATAGTGTTAATATAAAAGATTAAATGAGAGGGCAGAGTCTCTCTTGTTCAGCCTCTGCTAGGAATGTGAGCAGGGGGCCACTCACATTTTTTTCTCTGCTCCGCACATGTCTGTGAATGATTGCAGAATCACCACAAGTGTTGATTTGGAGTTTGCAGATAAATTTTAGCTTCTAGACAAATTTGAAAATACAGAATACATGAATAATGACTGTAAGTTCAGTATCAGATGATCAATCTTTATTTTCATTTTATTAGAATTTTGGAGTAGCAGTGTACATAGTCTAAAGTTTATATCACTAAACATCTGTACCAAACTTACCAGTATTTCTAAATTGAACAGTTGCATGTTTCCTCTAGGCAGTTAATATTTACCACCAAAGCTACAGGTTAGAGCTATCTATTTCTTACCGGATGTTTTTCCTCCTTTAGGAAACGATGCCCCCACCAACACACACCGCATTTTCTGGCCACCATCTTCCATTTGTTGGTTTTACATATACTAGTAGCTGGTAAGTTTGAAAGTTAACATAGTTTGAATAATTTAAAGCAAATTAAAGTGAATTGAGGTTTTTTTTTTTTTAATGTAATATATGAGAAAGCTTTGTAAATTATAGTTTTTTTAAAAATAGAATGAGCCCACTGCTGGAAAAAGTTAAATTTACAAAATGAATGAAATACACAAGAATTTTAACTCATTTTTGAAGGGAAAGAATGGGACAAACACAGAGCACAGAATCTAACCCTTAGCAATGGGGTAAGAATTAAAAGACTGTCTTCCTACTGAATAAATTTTTTCTAGGTGTCAAGCACGAGAACATTCAGCGCATTAATCCTACCATCCTCTTCTTGACCCTGTCTCTACTTACACCCTTTCTATCCTCCTCCTCAGTGTAAATTCTGTAGAGAATGATTATCATCACTGTTTGTGTGCCACCTCATTTGCTTGGCTTTCTCTCATTTTCTTGTATTGCTTGGTCAACATTGATTATTAAAATTTAATTTTCTTCCTATACCAATGCAGTTCAAAGTGACTAGGGAAAAACATCTGACCGTTCTTACTGTAAATTCATGATTACCAACCTTAAGTCCCCCTTCTTGCTGTCTGGCAAATATACTGTATTATGCTAGTGCTGCAGTGCCCAACCTTTTTGACGCAGTTTTTCCATGCACCCTGGAGGTGGGGGATGGGGGATGGTTTCGGGATGATTCAAGCACGTTACATTTATTGTGTACTTTATTTCTATTATTATTACATTGTAATATATAATGAAATAATTACACAACTCAACATAACGCAGAATCAATGAGAACCTTGACCTTGTTTTCCTGCAACTAGATGGTCCCATCTGGGGCTGATGGGAGACAGTTAATCTCATTTTGGTTGCTGTCCCTGTAGAAAACACTGGTTCATAAAGACAGGATGTTGGAAATGGAAGCAGGCTTTTCAGTGCTTTTGTGGCAATCTCAGGATATTCCTCCTTGATTTTAATCGAGAACGTATGGAGATTTGAAGTTGTCTCAAACATATTTTTAAGGCCACCATCATTTGCGATCTCAAGCAGTTGATCGTCTTCTAGCACCAACAAAGTCGATTCACCTGGCTTATTCACAGATGGGTTGCAGATCCCTTCCTTGCCAGTTTGAGGGTCTTTGGTGGTTGGGAAGTAATGCTCAAACTCTTTTGAAAGCTGAGATAGGTGATCATGCACCAGCTGGGAGAAAGAAGGCCCTGCCTGGCTCAGTCTCTTTCAAAATCTCTGCTAATGTTTGAAACTTGTCAAAAATCCGTTGGAATTAACTCATCGCCTCCGTAGTTCCAATTTGGCTTTGAATGCGGCCACTTTATCGCTGACTTGAATACAGTTGTCCTTCTCCCCTGAAGTGACAGATTGAGTTTGTTGAGCAGGTTAAATATGTCACACGAGTAAGCAAATTTTGCAGCCCGTTCTATATCACTGACATGTGCTGCCAATGGTGGCTCTTTTTCTAAGAGAAATCTCTGGAGCAGCTCTCATAACTCAGAAACTGGCCAGCAATCTCCCTTTAGAAGCCATCTCACTTCCGTGTATAAGAGAAAACATGTGTGCTCCGCGTCCGTCTCAGAGCTGCTTGAACAGAGTAGTGAAAGGAGAAAGCTGTCCAGTCGTGGCAGCTGCTCTGTCCGTGCATATACCAACACACAGTGACCAGTTCAGTTTTCCTGATACGTAATCATTCAAAGACTCGAATAGTTCCTTAGCTGTCGTGTTGTTTGGCAACAAAAGTGCATGTAATATATCCTCATGCACATCCTCCTGAAAAATACATTGCACAGACACAAGCATTATTGCCTTTTTTGCAACATCGGTAGACTTGCCAACCTGGATTGTGTACCACGGTGACTCATTAATCCTCTCTAACAATTGTGCATCAGTATCGTCTGCTATTTCATCAGTTTGTGTAGTTATGGTGCTAGCCGAGAGAGGAACATGTGCCACCCTTTGAACTGCAGCCTCTCCTAAAAGTTCATGGCAAATGTCTTCAGCAGCAGGCAGGATCCACTCTTCACCAATAGCGAAGGGCTTCTTAGCTTTAGCAATGCGGTTAGCTATTAAGAATGACGCTCTCAGTGCAGACACATTTGATGAAGTGGTGGCCTTCAATAATTGCTTCTGTTCTTCATGTTCACATTGTTTTCTTTTGAAAAACTCTAAAGGCTTATCTTTTAATGTAGGGTGCTTGGTCTCCATGTGGTGAAGCAGTTTTGAAGGTTTCATGGCTTTTTTGATTAGCTGGTCCCCACATATTACATGAAGCAGCCTTGGAGAATGTGAATCACCTGTTGTAATGAACACATAATTTAAGTAGGACTCTTGGTATTTTGTTTTCTTTTTTGTTTTTTTAGACAGAGTCTTGTTCTGTTGCCGTTGGTAGAGTGCAGTAGTGTCATAGCTCACTGCAACCGCAGACTGCTGGGCTCAGGTGATCCTCTTGCCTCAGCCTCCCAAGTAGCTGGAACTATAGGCATGCACCACAATACCCAGCTAATTTTTCTATTTTTAGTAGAGACAGGGTCTCACTGTTGCTCAGGCTGGTCTCAAACTCCTGAGCTCAAGTGATCCTCCCGTCTCAGCTTCCCAGAGTGCTAGGATTACAGGCGTGAGCCACCACGCCCAACCAGTATTTTCTTTTAAACATAGCTTTCATTTTGTTGGCAGTCTTAGAGTCTTCTGCTGTCTCATCATTGGGTCTTCTCCCTTTCCAAAGAAGCACTCCAGCGACGTTTGTTTTTGACTCATTTTTGCTAGGGTTAGCTTGTGGGCTTACCAGAACTGTGACTGAGACAAGTGTTCAGGGCAGGAAAGAGGTGCAGATGGAAGTGATAAATAATATAATGGTCAGGCCACATGCGGACTAAACACAAAGGAAATTTGTCACTACTAGAGCCATCCTACAGGAAATGCTCAAAAGTGCATTATACATGCAACAGCACAATAGACACCAACCAGTGTAAAAACACCCAAAAGCGATAGCTCCCAGCTCTTATAAAACAATAGCACAAGAGGGAAAACCAAACAATAAGATATCAGCCAACATGATGAATAGAACAACATCCCACATCTCAATACTAACACGTGAACGGACTGAATATTAAAAGACATAGACTGGCCCAATGGATGAAAAGATACAACCCAAGTATCTGCTGTCTCCAGGAAACATATCCAACCCAAAAGGAGTCATACAGATTCAAGGTGAAAGGATGGAAAAAAAATATTCCACAAAAATGGAAACCAAAAGCCAACAAGTGTAGTCATTCTCGTATCAGATGAAATAGACTTTAACAATGGTAAAAGAAGACAAAGATGGTCATTAGATAATGGTAAAGGGAGCAATTCAGGAAGAAGACGTAACAGTGCTCAATATATATGCACCTAACACAGGAACTCCCAGCTGCATAAAGCAGATTCTTTTAGACCTAAGCAAAGAAATAAACAGCAGCGTCTTAGCAGTCAGGGACGTCAGCACTCCACTGACCGTATTGGACAGATCACTGAAGCAGAAAATGAATAAAGAAACACTAACTGGACTTAAGCAGAACTCTCAGAACAAAAATGTCAGTGACATTCTTCACAGAAATAGAAGAAATATTCCTAGAATTTATTTGGACCCACAAAAAATCCAGAATAACCAAAGATAATTTGGGGGGGATTTATGTTTTCATTTAAAAAAATGCTTATAAATAGTAGTTTTTGGTGATTTTGCAAAAAAAAAAAATGTTTTTAAACTGGATATTGAAATCCATGTTTTAAATGAACAATTTAAGAGGTTGTCTTTTTTCTTTAAACTTTTTATTACGGTATTAACCTACATATTTTTTTTCCTTCTTCAGTGTTCTCTCTGATAGGAGTTGTTTGAGAGTTACAGCCGGTCCCACCTCACTGGATCTTGACGCTAATGTTCAGAGGACTCTAGACAACAACTTAGCAACTGAAGCTTATGAAAGAAGAATTAAGCGCCTCGAACAAGAAAAACTTGAACTTAGCAGAAAGCTTCAAGGTAAATATATTTTAAAGATAATTTCTCTTTTTGAAGTAGACTGACAGTGTTATGAATTGTTTATTAGAAGTGGTTGTTTTATCTTAAGAAGAAATTTTTTTATTAAGTGGTGAAATGTCAAGTTGTAGAAATATATGCGGAACACAGTATAATACATTTATGTAAAATCACACAATTAACAGCAAACAACCAAAGATAGCGTTGTTTCCTATGGGTACATATATATGGATATAAAACAGTGAGAATAAATACCTCTGGGGAGAGGAGAATGGGACTGTTAGGAAAAATGGAACGCTTCTCACACCAGAATAACACTTTAATGACTTTTCCTGTCATATTTGCTCAATCCTTAGGAGTTCTAGCTCCTGTCACACTGTCATTCTCTACATCATTGCTTCTGTCATAATATTAGGTGATTTAAAATGCATGTAGGTGCACCTTTTAAGATTTTGACTTAGTTTCTTGATTCTTCACCTTCAGTGAGCTCCTTCTCCACCCGATCTCATTTACTCTGTCTCATGGTAGTGAGATACATCTTGAGATTGCAGTATCTAAAACCCATCATTAATCTCAGTTTCAAGCAAATCTTCCATAATGTCTTGCTCATAATTTCTAGTGAACGCTCTCTAGTACCTTAGCCCCATAATATTATAATATTACATAAATATTATATAATACATAAATATATATTTATAATATATATTATATAAATATATTATATTATGATATAAATATATATTATATTATAATATAAATATATATTTATAATATATATTAATATTATATAATATTACATAAATATTATATAATGCATAAATATTCCTTTAATTCCACCGTAACTACAAGTCTATCACCATTTCACTGTTTCTCTTATGCCCTCGTTTCTCATTCTGTGGTCATAGTGATACCCTCACATGTACCCTGAAATCTATTGTTCCCCTTTCTCTTTGTCAGACTCCTTTGGCAGAATATTAACCCTGTTCAAATACAACTTTGCATCCACAACTGTGCAACTGAAGGTAGCCTACTTAAAAAGCATACAACATGCTGACTAGTATCACTTCACATTCCTGAACACCAATCTCAGGTCGGTTCTGAAAGCTGCCCAGCAATCCTACCTTTTTTCCCTTATCCCATTTTCCTCTCCTATATTGAAAAATCCGTGATCGTTTCTCAGTCTTCATCTTTGAACCTATTAGCAACATTTGACCCAGTTCACCATTTCTTCCTCCTGATGCGTCTTCCCTTTTTTTTGGCTTCTGGGGCACTTTACTCTCTCGATTTTCTTTTTCTTCAAAAGCTAGTCCTTCTCAGTCTCCTTTGCTGATTTCTTCTTAATTCTTTGGCCTTTGAGTGTTAGAGTACTCCGTGCTTTCACTTGCTCAGAAGTAAAGCCTTACAGCCATCTTTAAACCCTCTCATTCCCCCACCCCCCATCAGATCCATCAGCAACTCATGTCAGCTCTGCTATTGCAGTAGGTCCTGAGTCTGATTCTCACTCACTGTGGGGCTCCTGCCCTGTTTCAAACCACCACCCACTCTCACCTGTATTATTGTAATAACTTACTAACTTGTTTCCCTACCTTATCTCCTTCCCTGCTGTCCCTCCCACCCCACATCTCTTCCACCCCTGGTTTCCTTCAGTTTGTTTTCAACATATCAGCCTAATAATCCTCTTAAAACAATTTAGATCATCTTACTTCACTATGTTAACACCACTCCCAATAGCTTTCCATGTCACATTAGTAGCCACACTAATTTCAGTGCCTACGGTGATATATGATCTGACTTCTTTTTACCATTCTGATTACTCTCTTCTTTGTTCCTTCTGTTCTGGCCACCCTAGGCTCCTTGCTATTCTTTTCACAAGCCAGGCAGATCCCCTACCTCAGGGCCTTTGCATTAGCTGTTGCCCTACCTTAAATGTTCTTCCTTTGATATTTACATGACGTATTCCGTTACCTCTCTAGTTGAATGAAGCCTTCATTAAAGCCTTGCCCAACCATCCTATTTATAATTTAGTATTACATCTATCCCCAGCACTCACTATCTCTCTTTTATGCTTTATTTACTCCAACATAAAGGATATAACGTTTATTTTACTTATATATTTTGTGAATGAAGAAACATATGTATGAACAAGTAATCAAGAACTTGTAACTCCTACAAGAGAGAAAAATAAAAGTTTTACAGTCATAAAATTTTGCTTACTTTCAGAAGCCCAGTAGAGAAAAAGGCTCCATAAACATCAATAGAACAGACTATTTTCCCATCTTTCAATAAGTTGTTAAGCTCTCTGCATGTGAATTACTTCCCCTTTGTGGCCCAAGTTAGTTTTTTTTACTTGTTTTATTAACATGGCAATATACATAAAGTGTGCAAGCATTCTATTTTTAACTGTAAGCCCAATAATTGCTTATATGTACATATATCCATATCAATGTATAGAATATTTCCAGGAAAGCATGAGGTTCTCTCATGCCCCTTCCCAGTTCATAACGTACCACCCTGAAGAAGACACTGTCCTAATTTCTTTCCTCATTGATTGATTGATAGATACCTGTTGAACTTCATATGAATAGTATCATTTACTATGTTCTCTTTTGCGTCTGGCTTCCTTAACTCAACATGTTGTTTTGAGATTTATCCATGTTTTATAGATACCAATAGTTTTTTTTTTTTATAGTATTGTTTAGCATTTCATTGTATATAAATACTACAAATTGATTTATCCAATCTGCCATTGGTGAATATTTGGATTATTTCCAGATATTGATTATCATGAGTACACCTGTGAATATTCTTATATATTCCTTTTGGCAGTGATATATACTTATGTATCTTGGATATATATCAAGGAGTAGAAATTATGGGTCATAGGGTATTTTCATCTTTGGAAGACATTATCAAAGAGTTTTCCAAATTGACAGTTTTACTATGATGTGCATAGGTATAGGTTTCTTTGTATTAATATAAAATCCTGTTTGGGATTCATTGTGCTTCTATAGTCTTGATTAATGTCTTTTATCAATTTTGGAAAATTCTAAGCTGTCATCTGTGTAGATATTTCTTTGTTTTGTTCACTTTCTTCTCTCCTTCTGGGACTCTAATTGCATATATGTTAGATCATATCCCACATTCCCTTTATGCCCTGTTCTATTCCTTCTATTCTTTTTTTCCTTGTGCTTCATTTTGATATTTTCTGTTGACCTTCCTTCATGTTTACTAGTTCTGTCTTCTGCTATATCCATTCTGCTGTTAAATCTATCCAATGAGTTTTAATTCCAGATATTGTCTCTTTTAGTTCAAGAATATCCATTTGGTTCTCTTACAGTTTTCAGTTCTCTATTGAAATTTCCCCGTCTTTTTGTCTATCTTTTCCTCTGTTGTCTTCAACATTTTAATAATAATTATTTTAAGCCCCTTGTCTGCCAATTTGAACACCCGAATCATCTGTGAGTCTACCTTTATTTCTGTTTTTTCTTTTGACTATTGGTCATGCTTTCCTGCTTTTCCAAATGTCTTACAGTTTTTATTGTATGAAAGATTATGATACACAGCAATCAGTAATGATTTGCACTAACAAGAATTATGGTAAGGGAGAGACTATTTGAGAACCCCTCTGTAAATAGCAGAAACCTATTTTAAAATAATGGTGGTTTCATTTCTGATACAAATGGTTTTCAAGTTTTCTTTTTTCCCATCTCTTTTGATAATATCTGGGAATAAACATCAATAAGGTTAATGTTTCTTTGATACCTTATATCTTCTGATTCAAACTGCAAGGTAAATCAATCTCTATTTTAACTAAATTGATGAGCCAGTGTTATCTATGGATGGGCCTCAACTTTCAGACAAAAAATTTGGAAGGCTAGCACTTCTACATACCTATATTTACATGTCTAAACCCCCCTTTACACACCAGATTCAGTTCTTCATACCTCATCTGACAGACATAATGTTTTTGAATTATCACATGTTCTCTGCTAGCACCAAAAGGGGTGGAATAGTTGAATCACTGGCAAACTCCACCAACAGTATTTAAAACCAAAAATCTCACATATTAGAAGGTAGATTCTTTTCTATATTTGGTATAATTTTAAACCATGGTATAATTGTAAAAACTTAATGTGTATGCTTTTGTTCAATTGGTAGAGGTTTTGGCCTATAGAATTATATAAGAATTTCTCTACAAAAAATATATTGTTATTAGTTGTAAACATTTTTTTATTCTTTTTTTTAAGAATCAACACAGACTGTCCAAGCTCTGCAGTATTCAACTGTTGATGGTCCACTGACAGCAAGCAAAGATTTAGAAATAAAGAGCTTAAAAGAAGAAATTGAAAAACTAAGGAAACAAGTAACAGGTAAATTTCTATGATTTACTATTAATTCAGTTTAGTAGATTATTAAAAATGGTTTATTCACACAAAAAACATTTATTGAGTAGCTGTCTGTGCTGTGTGATGTGAGTTATATGCCAGTGAGGGAAAGGCAAATCAGCAGAAATAAGTCAGTACTGCTCTCAAGGAACTCACATTTTGATCTGGGAAACAGATAAGCAAATAGTTATTATAATACATGTGAATAATACATGAGGAAAAATAAACAACTGCTATGCCTCTCTCCATATTGGAGGATTTTATTAAAAATTAGGTGGGTTTGTCTTTTCTGACTCTTCTTAATCGAGACATTTCTTTTTGTACTTCTCATAATTATAGATTGCTGCTTAAATGAATATTTTGGGATTTTTAAGCATTTTAAAAGTGTCTGAAGTGTGAAACATGGAAATCTGACATATATTTCTCTTTTTAACAATTCCATTGCAAAGCAGCCAAAGTGAAATGACTGGGGTGAAGCTAAAAGAGAACCTGTATTAAAATAATACAATAAAATATCCTTAAAGGCTGTTGAAATTATCCCATGTGATATAGTTTGTTATAAACTTTATATGATGCAGAAATTTTATAAAATACTGAAATTTCTTGTTTCTAACAAAGAGCAGTTGAAAGAAGTCAGTAACTTAATTTGCAAAAAAAAAAAAAAAGTTAAACGTTAGGGAAGAAAATAAGTGCGCTTAGAAGGGATTATTAAATGTACCATTTTACTACTTCAGATTGATTTTCCTTAGCCATAAAATTTGATTCAAGTGAACCAGGAAATGACAGAAGTCAGCTGCTTTACATGCTAAATTTTGACTCCTAATTACTGGAAATAACAAAAGTAAATTATCTAAAAGTAAATTGTTGAAATCTGAAATATGTTAACTTAATATAACAGCAAAATATAATTCAAACATGTTTGAAAGAAATTAGCATAAGTAGAAAGATTCCCATGTGAAATGCTTAAATTAGAGAAATTGATAAAATATAATTTTCTGAATATAAGAGTAAATACCCTGTGATCCATAAGATTAAAAAATCTATGATCTTTTGTTTTCTTCATGTAAATGCATTAAATGGTACTATTAAGATAGTATGAAAACCAGTTAAATACAACTTTGCATATAATTTTCAAAAGTTGTTAAAAACTATACCATCCACAAATATAACTAGACTTTCAAAAGACCTACCTTTTTAATAAATTTAGAAATTTATGGCACTGGTTATTGGTAAATTATTTATGAAATCTAGAACCATTTAGTACATGATACACTAATACATTTGAATGATTTTTAGACTATAGGAATTGTCTATACAATATGAAATACTTTGTGCACTTCTTTCCACCTTTAATGTACAGATCACTTGAGAATCTTGTAAAGATTTTGATTCATTAGGTCTGAGGTGGGGCCTGAGATTCTGCATATCTAAGTCTCTAGAGGATGCTGATCCTGCTTCTGTGGGGATGACACTTGGAGTAATAAGGTGTAAAGAGCAGAAAATATCCAGAACGGAACTAACAATGAATGCGTTTAGACTTCTCTATTTTCACTGACTTCAAGTTCTTTAATTTGCTATTTGACTTTTTTTTTTTTCTTTTTTTTTGAGACAGAATCTCACTCTCCAGGCTGAAGTGCAATGGTCCAGTCATAGCTCACTGTAGCCTTGAACTCCTAGGCTCAAGTGATCCTCCTGCCTCGGCCTACCAAGTAGCTGGGTCTACAGGAACCCGCCACCATGGCTGGCTAAAGTTTTAATTTTTTGTAGAGACAGGGTCTTGCTGTATTGCCTAGGCTGGTCTCCAACTCCTGGCTTCAAGGGATCCTCCTGCCTCAGCCTCCCAAAGCACTGGGATTACAGGCATGAGCTACTGTGCCCAGTTGCTAGTTTACTTTTGATACCAAGAACATTTCCCATCAATTTATTAAATTTTGTTTAAGCATGATTTTATTTTGTTTCATAATAACTCTTCTGATCTGATAATGTTAAACATTATTTAATAACATTACTTTTTAAGTTGGCAAGGTCTCTGCAAGATTTCCTCGCCTCTAGCCTTAGCTCTGGTATTCTTTTTAGCAGTGTGACCTTAGGCAAATGATTCAACTCTCTGAGTTTCTTCATATTAAAATGGAAGAGCTGATTTAGATAAGAGGTTTTCAGATACTTACTTTTAGAAATCAGAGTTTATTCTTCAAATAAACAGGGGTAAAATAGGCTGGGTGATCTGGAACCACAATATTAGAAGCAAAACCATCTTAAATTAATTTGACTAACTTCAGCACTAGGATGTTAACCAACAACAGAGACAGACTTGTCTTTTTTTTGTTTGGTCGGTTTTGTTCTTTTTTAGTTTTAAGTTTTTAATTAGTCTAAAGGTGCTGTTTTTGGAAGTGAGGTCTTTTTGTCCTAATAGATACGTAAGGCATTTCTGTACATACGTTTGGCACATCTGCATACTTGCACATGCCATTTACCATCTTCGCAGTGAACTGATACACATTTAATGTGTCATGAGTTACACTGGTTATGTGGTGTCAGTAGCCCTAATATCAAATTCTGAATACTTCTTTTAAAAAAGGTTTAGTTGTTTTAAACCTTGGGTTCAATCATTTGCTTTTTTACAAATAGTAATAGAAACATTGTCTTTTGTTTTTAGAATCAAGTCATTTGGAACAGCAGCTTGAAGAAGCTAATTCTGTGAGGCGAGAACTAGATGATGCTTTTAGACAAATCAAGGCTTGTGAAAAACAAATCAAAACGTTACAACAAGAAAGGGAAGATCTAAATAAGGTAAAAATATATGAATAGATTGTTAAAGTCTTTTCAACATTCTTAATCTTTGTGTAATTAGAATACTGAAAGCATTCATAATGAATTATAATAATATATAGTATATTTTATCTTTAAAAATGTTGGTTTAAAAACTTAAAGAATTATTTTGCTATATGTCATTTGATTTAGTATTTAAAATTTTTTATTTTTATATTCTTGAGGCTCTTAAGTTCAGAATCTTCTCTTCTTTGGGGAAGTTAATCAAAGGACGATTTAAAGTGAATATTATTGAAAAAGAAACATGAGAAATAAGAGAATAGTAGAATCTATTTAGCTTCTATAGAAAAAAATGTAAAGTACAGGCATGTTTTCATTATAACTTGCTGACACAAACATTCTTAAAAGATTATAATATAAAATTTCTTGAATGAGTTTATTATGTTAAAAAAATGTTAGTTTATCTGTCAAAGCAGCATGGATAAACAGGCTAAAGTTACTTTCATAAGTACTTTGCGTAACACTTAAATAGTATTATAAATGTCAAAAAAAGCTATTAATAGTTAAGACTCTCTAACACAGCCCAATAGGGTAAATAATATTCAAGCACTAGAAAATATTTTACTTGAACCACATGCCCTTAAGCACTGTGGCTTTCATTAACAAACAAACAAACAAAATGTTGGGACTAATGAGAGCCAACACAAACAAGGTCAGTACTTATGGCATAGTATAAATTGTATTCAATGATATATAATGCAGGGATAATACAAAAAAAGTCCTTCTTGGGAAGATTTACAAGTCTTGTTGCAAGGGAAAAAATGGAGGTCATTAAAAATAAAACAACCTTTAGCTGATGAAGCTAATCAAAAGGATTAACAGAGAAAGCTATTAAAGATTAAATTGAATTAGATTCTGCTAAGGCATTTTCAAGCAATGTTTTATAAAGATCCATTTAAATTCATGGCCAATCTAATGATACTTGGCATTTAAAACAGTTGTTCTGTTTGTTTTAATAATATTGTAGTAATATTCGTGTTCGCTATTTTGTATTTATTGTTAGGATTACTCAGCCAAATTTGGTTAATGTAATAAGGATGAAAACCTGATATCTAGATTTATAGTGAACGGATATTTTGCTAATTTTCAGTAAATTTTAATATTAAGAATCTTCTTCATATATTTTGAGAAGAGAATAGTGCTATAAAGAAACAGATCATACCAATAAAGAATTGTAAGTGATTTGCTTAATATCTTACAAACAGTAGAAAGGGATTCTCCTTTCTCCACATTCCTTGCCAACACTTGTTATTGTTTGTGTTTTTTTTAATAATAGCCACTCTAATATGTATGAGATGACATCTCATTGTTTTGATTTTCATTTCCCTGATGATTAGTGATATTGAGCACCTTTTCATATACCTACTGGCCCTGTGTAGAATGAATTAGAGAAATTTCCATTCAGGTCCTTTGTCCATTTTTTAATTGGGTTACCAAATAGTCCAAATTTTATGATAATGCCAAATCATATTCCAGATGGAAAGTGTACGAATTTACATTTCCACCAGTAATGCATAGGAGTTTCTGTGTTCAACCATACTTCATACTACACGATGTATTACTTTTGGCCAATCTAGTCTAAATTGAGATTTTAGGTGTAAAAGGATGTTTTATTGTGATCTTAATTTGCATTTCTCTAATTACTAATGAGATCAGGTACCTTTACATATGTCTATTTATCATTTATATTTCTTTTCCTGTGAAATGCCTCTTAATATCCTTCCGACATTTTAAAGTACATAGTTAGTAATATTGAGTATGTTATGCGACCAATCTCCAGAACTCTTTTCATTTTGCAAAATCACTTCTTAACTTTTTAATTGACATTTCTGGTTTGGTGTTTTTTTTTTTTTTTTCGCATTTTACTTTTCACTCTTTCTAGTCTTGGTGGTTACTCTTGAATTTTACCATGCTTATTAACAAAGTCTGAATTCAATATCGTAAACTATTTACCCCCAAACAATTTAAGGACCTTTAATTCTATAGATTGAGTATCCCTTATCTGAAATGCTTAGCACCAGAAGTGTTTTGGATTTCAGATTATTTTTGGATTTTAGAATATTTGCATTATATCAATTGAGTATCTCTAATACGAAAATCCAAAATCCAAAGTGCTCCAGTGAACATTTCCTTTGAGTATCATGGCAGTGCTTGAAAAGTTTTGGATTTCAGAAAATTTCAGATTTCAGATTTTCAGATTAGGGATACTTAACCTATATTCCCTCTTCCCAACTTATGTGCTGTTATTGACCAACTTATGTGCTGTTATCTCTTGTTTACTATACAAATTCAACATGATATATTCTTAAATATATATTTGTTTTTATTCACATTTACCAATTTCTTAGCTCTCCATTTCTCTTGCAATAGACCTTCCTTCTAAAATTGCTTTTTTTCCCCCTAAAATAAAGCTTTAGAAGTTCCTTTAGTGCAAATCTGACTGTGGTAAGCTCTGTCAATTTTCATTTATATGAAACCTCATACTTAAAAAGTAAATTTTCTGGGTATATAATTTTAATTATTTTCTCATGTCTTTGAAAATATTTCCCCCCATTTCTATTTCTATCATTACTTCTTTAGTGTCTGCTCTAATTATTTCTGATTATTTTTCTTTCTTTTTTTTAAATTTTATTTTTAGGGTGGGGAATAGGTGATTTGCCTTTTTTTCCGCCATCTGATTGCCTTTAAGGTCTTTTATTTCTCTTTTGTATTACCCAGTTGCATTTTTTGAACATTTCTGGGTTTAAGTTTCTTTTTATTTTTCTTCTTAAGTTCTTATTCTTTCTTAAATGTAGAACTTACTAAATTGGTAGATCCATGTCTTTAGTTTTAACACATTTGTTTTTCATTTCTAAATGTTTTATAAAGTTCTTCTGTAAATCTGCTTGGTCATTTTTAATAGTGTTTTGTCATTTTCCCATTTTTATGGTTTCTTTTTATATTTTTTTAAGCATTTCATACACAGCAGTTTTATGTCGATATCTAATGATTCTAATACCCAAGTACTTTTGGTGTTTATTTTTATTATTTCTGTTGTTGATTGTGGTAGTTTGTTCTTTGGGCATTTGGGAATCTGTGGTTGTGGGCTTACACTTGTTTGCTTTTAATATGTGAAAAATTCAGACTTCATTGAGGTTTTCCCACCCCGGCCCCCCCCACAAGAAGATTTGCATTTTGTTTTGCTGGGAGGCAGGTAGCTGGACTGAGCTGTCTACTTCAGCCTCTCTCTGAGTTTCTCACTTTAGGCAGGGAGTCTCAGGTTTGATTTTATATCCTTGCTTCTGGCTTAAGGCTTAGTTTCCCCATCAAGGGCAACCCTGCGACCTAAGTTTGTTTTGTTTTGTTTTGTTTTGTTTTTAATCATTTGTGGTCTTTCATGCAAAAAAAAAAAAACCAAACTCACAAGTATTCATTAAATTTCACAAAATCTTTATTTTGACTATCACATCTTACAGTCCTATATTCTTTACTCAGTTGTGGAAACTAAGGTACTATAAGGTTAAATCAGCAGCTCCCTTGTATTTATCATGTTAGCATGAGGAACTGAGACTATAAATAGGGCACCATGCCCTTAATATCGGTTCAGAAGTAGTTCATTTCTTTTAATTTTGTCCTGAGGTGAATAATTTTGGCTCTTCTTGACTTAATAATAGCTACTTTGGTGGCCAAATTTGGTCTCTAGGTTGCAGACTTGGTAACTTATATTCTTTTTACAAAACTGTAGGACCTAGTCCAGGCTAGTGAGCGATTAAAAAACCAGTCCAAAGAGCTGAAAGACGCACACTGTCAGAGGAAACTGGCCATGCAGGAATTCATGGAGATCAATGAGCGGCTAACAGAATTGCACACCCAAAAACAGAAACTTGCTCGCCATGTCCGAGATAAGGAAGAAGAGGTGGACCTGGTGATGCAAAAAGTTGAGAGCTTAAGGCAAGAACTGCGCAGAACAGAAAGAGCCAAAAAAGAGGTTAGTAGTCAGGCAAATTTTATAGTGCCCATGGGATAGTCATTAAAGCTGCTTTTTGAGACTAGTGAAATAATATGTAATTTTTTCTCTAATTTTTTTTAAAAAGTTATTTTTGTAGTTCGATTATTATTTAATGTGAATTTCAGCATTTGAGTTATCTTCCTATTACAAGGTAATTTGGCATGGATAAAAATGTTTTGTTTGAAAAAACTAAAACCACAAAATCTGCTTTTTTCATTTTATGTTAAAGCTGGAAGTTCATACAGAAGCTCTAGCTGCTGAAGCATCTAAAGACAGGAAACTACGTGAACAGAGCGAGCACTATTCTAAGCAGCTGGAAAATGAATTGGAGGGACTGAAGGTATCTTTCAGTTTCACCTGTATGAAGCCTAATCAGTTTTCTTCTCTTCAGGCTTGATAGGAATGTTAACTTATATACTCTATTTGGTGTAGAGTGAACTAGCTGCCCTTCAAAGCTAGTGTTTTTAGTTCTCACTCTTACCAGTAGGAAGCTGATACAGATTTCCTAATCATGCTGAAGAAAAGGGAAGACTCTGTTTGGTGGAAATAGTAATCTATCAGGAAGGAGTTAGAATATTTATGAAGGATTGCTTACCTGAACAAGATTTACTGGTAACTTGCGTGGTAGTCATGGTTAGATATCTAGACCCTCTATCTATGTTGTAAATGACTCAGGGGTACCTTTGCAGACACTCGTGTTATTTGGGATGAGATGATAATGGGCATGGGGTAATACATCTCAGCAAAAGTTGGCTTGCAAGGGAAATCCTTGTGTCGTCTCTAGAGTCAGACTACCTAGTTTTAATTTCTCACTTCACCAATTACTAGCTGTGTAACACTGGACAAACATTTGCCCTCTTTTTACCTTAATTTTCTCATCTGTAAAACTATTTCATGTCAGGAGAACATACATACATTTGTAAGCTGACACATCATAAGTGCTCAGTAACTGTTAGTATAATAATATTATGTTTGTCACAGTGAGTGAATTAAGATTAAATTGATGTCATATTTTCACAGCATTAAATATTAATAATAGTCTGAATGTAGTGTTTGCCCCTCTTTGACTGTAAACTTTGTCCATCCTGTTTGTTCTGCTTTGCCTGTCAGCCTCCGTTCTACTGTGCCTAGTCTATTGTCTTACTCATCCAGAACATAAAAGATTCTACACGAACATTATCTCAGAAAGTCTAGACACTCCTTCTGTGGTGCTTTAGAATTCTGTTAATAACTGGCGTAGCTCTACTGTAGTTATTCATTTGCGAATCTGTATCCCCACCTTCACTGTTACCCAGCTCACTGAAAACATAGACAGATACATTATCAACCTGACCCTGGCAAAGGTCCAGATATTTATAAATGTGTTAAATCAATGAATGAATCATGGTAGAATTAGTCAGAATTTACTTTGTCTCTGAGAGTTGAATTTCAGTGGTTACAAGTAATTATTCTGCTATAAATAGAAATATAAGCTCTAGATTTTATTTCTTGTTTTTGTTTTGGGAGTTTGCTTGTTTTGGTTCCTCATGAATGTACAGTCTTCATTAGCTTACAAAGTAAAAATGTGTCTTCTATATACACTTAGGCCTCTAGAGCAGGATTAGTGTATAGAAGTCATTACGTCACTGTCTCAAATACTTTTCAGTCAGGGCCTGCTTTGTTTCCAGCACTATTCTAAGTGCTTTGGTTAGTAAGAATCATAAAGTGCAAACTAGAAGAAATCTTAGGCATTCTTTTTATTTGAGGATGTTGAGATATTGAGACTATCACATCTTATATTCCTATATTCTTTACTCAGTTGTGGAAACTAAGGTACTATAAGGTTAAATCAGCAGCTCCCTTGCATTTATCATGTTCGCGTAAGGAACTGAGACTATAAATAGGGCACCATGCCCTTAATATCTGCTCAGAAGTAGTTCATTTAATTTTGTCCTGAGGTGAATAATTTTGGCTCTTCTTGACTTAATAATAGCTACTTTGGTGGCCAAATTTGGTCTCTAGGTTGCAGAATTGGTAACTTACATTCTTTTAACAAAACTGTAGGAACTAGCCCAGGCTAGTGAGCGGAGTCTCACTTTTACAGTCATAAGCGATATTTAGACCCAGGTTTTCTAACTCTCAGTGCCATGTTCTATCTCATAGTTTATTGTTTGTTTGTTTTATAATAAGCACTGCTGTGTTGAACACTCTGAATCACGTATGTTGACCTCCCTGTCAGACACTCATCTCTTGTCATTTATAAATTCAAAATAATAACAGATTTACTCAGTAAATTAGTTAATGCATTCAAAGTGCTTAGGCCAGAGCCTGGCACATAGTAGAGGCTCAGTAAGTTTTCTGTATGATTGTTACCACACTGTAGTTTCCTTGGCATATTTCCTAAAGTGGGATGTCTTGGTCAAGAGATATACACATGTAAATTTTAAACATATTGTAGCCCTTTTAAAGATTGTAAGAATCTTCACTTTATTAAGAACATTTTTAACAGACTTAAAATGAGAAATAGTCCTAGAAACAACAAGACTTAGAGACTTTAATATCCCACTTCCAATAATGGATAGGACATATAGACAGAAGATCAATAAAGATATTGAGAACTTGAGCAATGCTATAACCAACTAGACCTAACAGATAGATAGATGGATAGACAGTCAGCCCTCCATATCCGTGGTTTCCGCATACGTGGATTCAACCAACCATGGATCAGAAATACTTGTGGGGGAAAAATGGATGGTTCTGTCTGTACTGAACATGTGCAGATTTTTTTTTCTTGTCAGTATTCCCAAAACAATACAATATAACAGCTATAGACCTATTTACATTGTATTCAATATTGTAAGTATAGTCATGAGTCACATAACAACGTTTTGGTAAACCACAGACTGCATATATTATGGTGGTCTCATAAGATTATAGTGAAGCTGAAAAATTCCTGTCACCTACTGATGTCTCGATGATCCTGACCCTTTGTAGTCTTAGGCCAGTATGTGTGTTTATGTCTTAGTTTTTAACAAAAACATTTAAAAAGTAAAAAAGAAAAAAACCAAAAAACTAATGGGAAAAAGCTTATAGAATATGGATAGAAAGAAAGAAAATATTTTTGTACAGCTGTAAAATGTGTTTGCATTTTAAACTAAGTATTAGTACAAAAGAGTTAAAAAGAAATTAAAAGTTTATAAAGTAAACAAGTTACAGTAAGCTAAGGTTAATTTATTATTGAAAAAAGAATTTTTTAAAAATAATTTTAGTGTAGCCATTATACATTATACATTTCAGTGTATAATGTTTTACAAAGTCCACAGTGGTGCACAGGAATGTCCTAGGCCTTCACATTCACTCACCACTCACTCACTGATTCACCCAGAACAGCTTCTAGTCCTACAAGCTCCATTCATGGTAAATGCCCTACACAGGTGTACCATTTTTTATCATTTATACCATATTTTTACTATGGTAAACTTTACTATGTTTAGATACACAAATGCTCATCACTGTTTTACAGTTGCCTACAGTATCCAGTACAGTAACATGCCATGCAGGTTTGTAGCCTAGGAGCAATAGGCTGTAAGATGTGTAGGAGGCTGTACCTTCTAGGTTTGTGTAAGTACATTTTATGTTGTTCTCACAAGAACAAAATCGCCTAATGACAGAGGTTTTTAGAACATATGCCCATCGTTAAGTGACACATGACTGTAATCTAGAGAAGATTTAAAGTGTATGGGAGGATATGCATAGGTTTTATGCAAATACTACACCATTTTATATAAGGGACTTGAACATATGTAGATTTTGGTATCCAAGGCAGGGGGGTTCTGAACTAGTCCCCTAGGGATATCTTGGGACATCTGCATGTAGAACTTCCTACCCAACAATAGCAGAATGCACTTTCTTTTTATGTACACGTGGCAGATTCTCCAGGACAGACCATATGTTAGGCGATGAAACAAGTCTTGGTAAATGTAAAAAGACTGAAATCATATAAAATGTCTTCCCCCGCCATGGTGGAATGGAGCTAGGAATCAATAGCAGAAGAAAAACAGGAATGTGCAAGAAAATATGTGGAAATTAGTAAACATGCTTTAAAACAGCCATCAAAGAAGAAATCACAAGGGAAATTAGAAAATAATTAGAGGCCGGGCGCGGTGGCTCACGCCTGTAATCCTAGCACTCTGGGAGGCCGAGGCGGGTGGATTGCTCAAGGTCAGGAGTTCGAGACCAGCCTGAGCGAGACCCCGTCTCTACTAAAAAAATAGAAAGACATTATATGGACAACTAAAAATCTATATAGAAAAAATTAGCCGGGCATAGTGGCGCATGCCTGTAGTCCCAGCTACTCGGGAGGCTGAGGCAGTAGGATCGCTTAAGCCGAGGAGTCTGAGGTTGCTGTGAGCTAAGCTGATGCCACGGCACTCACTCTAGCCTGGGCAACAAAGTGAGACTCTGTCTCAACAAAAAAAAAAAAAAAAAAAAAAAAAAAAAGAAAATAATTAGAGATGAATGAAAATGAAAACACACCATACCAAAACTTACGGGACGCATAAAGGCAGTCTTCAGAGGAAAATTTATAGCTGCAAATGCCTATATTGAAAAGGAAGAAAGATCTCGAATCAATAACCTGACTGTATACACCTAAGGAACTAGAAAAGGAAAAGCAAACTAAACCCAAAGATAGCAGAAAGAAGGAGATAATAAAGATTAGAGCAGAGATAAATAAAATAGAGAATAGAAAAATAATAGAATCAATGAAACCAAAAGTTAGTTCTTTGAGAAGATTACCAAAATTGACAAACATTTAATTAGGAGAGAGAAGATGCAAATAACTAAAATCCGAAATGAACTGGATACTTTGTTACTGACCAGCAGAAAGCACAAGAATTATAAGAGGGATACTATGTACAATTGTATGCCAACAAAGTAGATAACTTAGATGAAATGGACAAATTCCTAGAAGCAAACCTGAAGTGACCCCAGACAAAATAGAAAATCTCCACAGACCAATAACAAATACATTGAATCAGTAAATCAAAACATTCCAGCAAAGAAACGTTCAGGAACAGGCTGCTTCACTGTTGAATTGAACCAAACATTGAAAGAAGAATTAACACCAATCCTTCTCAAACTCTACCCAAAATAGAAGAGGCGAGAATACTTCCTAACTCATTCTGTGAGGCCAGCATTACCCTGAATACCAAAGCCAGATAAAAACATCACAAGAATATTATAGACCTGCATTCTTTATAAAATATAAGTGTACAAATAACCAAACAAAATACTAATAAATCCAAAAGCATTTTACAAGGATTATAGACCATGACCAAGTGGGTGTGTAATGAACCAGTGGTTCAACATAAGAAAATCAATCAGTGTAATACGTCACATTAATGGAGCCAAAGGAAGAAAACTACATGATCATCTTAATTGTTGCATGAAAGTCATTTCACAGAATCTAACATTCTTTCATGATAAAAACTCTCAGAAAACTAGAAAGAGAAGGGGATATACTCAACACGATAAAATAACATCGTCCTCAATGGTGAAAAGCTGCGAGCTTTCCCCTTCAGATCAGGAATGAGGCAAGGATACCCATTTTCACCATTGGGATTGAACATTACTGGAGATTGTAGCCAGAGGAATTACACAAGAAGAAGAAATAAAAGACATCCAAATTGCAAAGGAAGAAGTAAAATTATGTCTGTTCGTGGATGACATGATCCTATATATAGAAAGAAGCCAGACACAAAAAGACCAATATTGTGTGATTCCACTTAAATGAGATATTTAGAATAGGCAAATGAAACAGCAAGTAGAATTGAGGTTACCAGCGTCTGGGTGAGGAGGAATAGGGAATAAATTCTAATGATTATAGGATTTTTCTTTGGGATGATGAAAAGGTTTTGGAAATACATATTAGTGATATTTATACAACATTGCAAATGTAATTAATGCCATTTAATTGTACACTTAAAATGGTTAAAATGGAAAGTTTTGTCATATATATATTTTACTACTTAAAAAATTAATACTATAATATACCAATAACCAAATAATTGAATTTTACAATTTAAATAAGTGAATTGTGTGGTATGTGAATTATATCTCAATAAAAATTTATTTTTAAAAAGGATACTTTTCAAGGTTATATGCTACTAGTTTTTTTTACCCTATTGTGTTAGTTTGTTAGGGCTACTGTTGCAAAGTACCACAAACTGGGTAGCTTAAAAAACAGACATTCATTGTCTCAGTTCTGGAGGCTAGAAATTCAAAATCAAGGTATTGGCAGTTGTGTCTTGCTGGCAGTCTTTGGCATTGCTTGGCATGTAGATGCATCACCCTGATCTCTGCTTTCATGTTCATACAATGTTCTCCCCGCGTACATATCTGTGTCCAAATTTCTCACTCTGGATTAGGGTGTGTGCTAATGACCTCATTTTAATTTGATTACCTCTGAAAGACCCTGAATTTAAGTAACATCACATTTCAAAGTACTGTGTACGTTAACGTATGAATGGGGGGCACAATTTAACTCATAACGCTTGTATTTTTCATTTAATAATGTTAATAAGCATTTTTACTTACTTATTAAAAAATTGTCACAAACATTATTTTAATGATTATAAATAGTTCAAGAAGAATATCCCGTATAGCCAATTCTCTATTAAATGTTTAGTTTGTTTTTAATTTTTCAGTATTGTAATTGTCATGAGCACCTTTATGCACTGCTTTTTCTATATCATTTTCTTTTTTGCTTTTTTATTTTTAAACATGAGATCTCTCTCTGAAACCTATGCTGGAGTACAGTGGCTGGATCATAGCTCCTTGCAGCCTCCACCTCCTGGGCTCAAGTGATACTCCTGCCTCAGCCTTCCAAATAGCTGGGACTACAGGCTCATACCACCATACCTGGCTAGTTGTTTTTTTTTATTTTTTTAGAAACAGGGTCTTGCTATGTTGCCCAGCCAGGTCTTAAACTCCTAGCCTCAAACGTTTGTCGTTTTTTTTTTTTTTTAGAACAGATACCTAGAAGTGAAATTAGTGATCTTTTTAAGGCATTTGATAAATGTCACAAATTTTTGCAAATATGAGAGGCAAAAGAAGTTTTAACTGTATTTTTGCATTTCTTGGTTTATTAGTGGATTGTTTATTAATCATATTTTCGCTTTGTAAATTATCTCTTTAAGTCATTTGCCCATTTAATTTCATAGTCTTATCAAGTCTTGTAACCTCTTTGCACAGTAAAATTTTACTTTTTAAAACATTTTCAGCAACTATTTCACCAGTTTGTCATTTGCCCCTTAATTTTGGTCCTGTTCCTTTTTAAAATTACAAAAGATGTATTTATCTTTTCCTTGGTGTTTCTTCTATTGCTTCAAAGCTTGGCTTGTTCTTCTTTTTGGAGAGTTTTGATATTTTAGCCTAATTTCTAAAAAGGTGGATTTCAACCAAATTTCTTCTCCTTCTTAATGTCCTACCTAAAAATGAAGAGACGTACCGTTTTTTTTTTAAGCAGGGATATGATGGAAATGTTAGTTTTGAGCTTTGCCATTTCTTGTGGGACTATGCAAAAGTCCTCTCTCTTTTCATACATTCTAACTCTACCATCCCCTCCCCCATTTTAATTTTTTAAAGACTCAAATGTGATTGAAACTTATCTGTTCCTCATCGGATAGGTTGCAGTTAGATTTTTCCTTTACTCCATATACCAAGAATAATTCTAAATGAATTAGAAATTTAATAGAAATTTAAATGTAAACAAGAAATGATGTAAGTACTAGCAAAAAATTCACATACATTGACGTACAATCTTTTTGTGAAGAAGACTATAAAAAATAACAAAAGTTATATAGGAATATAAACTGAGAACATATTTATAACAGATATGGTAGACAAAAAGTTAATAGTGAGCTGAGCGTGATGGCTCATGACTGTAATCTTAGCACTCAGGAGGCCAAGACAGGAGGATTGCTTGAGGTCAGAAGTTCGAGACCAGCCTGAGCAAGAGTGAGACCCTGTTTCTACAAAAACTAGAAAAACTAGCTGGGTGTGGTGGTGTGTGCCTGTAGTCCCAGCTATTTGGGAGGGTGAGGCAGGAGAATCACTTGAGCCCAGGAATTTGAGATTGCAGTGAGCTACGATGACACCACTGTACTCTAGCCAGGGCTACAGAACAAGACTCTATCTAAAAAAAAAAAAAAAAATTGATAGCCTTAATACAAAGTTTTATTTTTATGTGATGATATATAAAAAATGGTATGCATTTATATGAACAGTTCTTTATATTTTAGAAAGAAATCCTTATTTGACATTTTGTTACTCTTGTAGATGAACTAATCCTTTGTTATCACTTCTATAGCAAAAACAAATTAGTTATTCACCGGGAGTATGCAGCATAGAACATCAGCAAGAGATAACCAAACTAAAGACTGATTTGGAAAAGAAAAGTATCTTTTATGAAGAAGAATTATCTAAAAGAGAAGGAATACATGCAAATGAAATTAAAAATCTAAAGAAAGAACTGCATGATTCAGAAGGCCAACAACTTGCTCTCAACAAAGAAATTATGGTTTTAAAAGACAAATTGGAAAAAACCAGGAGAGAAAGGTAAGAATCAAATTATTTTTTACTTATGCAATAAATATCGAGTACCCATTATATCAAGTACTGGAGATACATAGACAATAAGCATATCCCAGTCCTCAAGGAGACCAAAATCAGGATTGGTAAATAGAAAATTACAGTGTAGCACGCTAGAACAGCAAATCGGGTAAGTTCAGGGGCACAGGTAGGAGAGGCACAAAAGGTAAGTTTGGTACATGTAGACTTTCTGGACAAAATTACTTTTAAGTTGAACCCTAAGAAATCGAGAAAGAAATAGCTGGAAAGAGTGTCCAAGCAGAGGTAGAAGAATGTGCTGAGGTCTGACGGGAAAGGGGAGCGTAGTACACCCAGAGAATAAAAGCTGTTCCCTGTGGTGGAAGCACAGATGGAAAGTGGAGTGGAGAGAGATGAGGCTGGAAAGGAGCATAGAGGTAAGATCGTGAAAGGGTGTAAGGCATTTGAACTTTTTTTTAAGGCCATCAAAGGAAAGTAACACAAGTATATTTTTGAATGATCACTCCTACTCCTGTGTGGGGAATGGACTGGAAGGAGCACACGGGAGGGAGGAATCCGGCTGAGAGATGAGGTCGTGGGTCTCAGGTGGTGCTGGTGAAGGTGGGGAGAAGTGGATGGATTCAGAAGGACATAATGACCAGTTGTGAGAAATGAGGGAGCAGGAGGAATTACCAGTGATAGTCAGGTTTCTGGATTTTAGGCAGCTGAATGTACTCTTCTCCTGCCTAAGCGTTCTGCCAGAGCAAGAGAGCACCCCACCTCTCACTGTCACAGCGGCACCTGAACTGAGGGAGGCCGAGGGCAAGTTTGCCAGCCCAGTCTCTGGTCCCCCCAGGACTCAGTCATGTCATCCAGGGACTTGGGAGCTGGGTATTACCTAACCTAGTCCACCACCGCTAGCACCTGAACGCTATCCCAGGGGTCTGAGATCCAACTGACCCAAATTGCCAACAACACCGTAGCGGGTACCTACCTGCATGAGCTGCCTCTCTCCTTTGAGCAGCAGAGGTCCTGACAGAGGAGAACAGGTGAACCACAGAGCTGTCTGTTTTGAGCTGAAGGAAGAGGTTCCAGGTGAGAATACCACACCTACCACAGTGAGAGGTCTGTACTGTTTAAAACTGTTGGGAGAGATAGGGAAGACTGAGGAACTGTTCTAGACCAAAGGAAACTGAAGAGACATAACTACTAAATGCAACACATTTCCCAGTTGGATCCTGGACTGGATAAGAAAAGGAGACATTGTTGAGATCGTTGGCAAAACTTGAATTGGGTTTGTGAATTTGGGTGGCAGTATTCTAGCAATGTTGATTTTTCTAATTTGGAAGGTTGCTTAATGGTCGTGGCAGAGAGTGTCCTTGACTTTGAGAGATACACACTGGAGTATTTAGGGGTAACAAGGTGTAATATCTGCAGCTGCCTCTCAGTGGCTCAGAAGAAGACTAACAAAGTCAGGACACAAACACGGTAATGGAGCAAATGTAGTAAAATGTTAACATTTGGGGAATCTGAAGAGTGTGTAGGAGGTCTCTGTACGATTGTTTTAATTTTTCTATACAAATGAAATTATTTCAAAGCAAATTTTTAAAAATGTCTAAATTTAGATATAAATTAATTTCTAATTATGAACAAAATGTTTGAAATACTATTCTTAATCAAGTTAGTATCACTAGGAAGTGACTCTGACTCAATCTTAAATAAGCACCCATGACTTTGTATATTCTAAGCATATTGTGGTGCAGATACACAAAGAAAAGTGTCAGTTTGGTCTCAGACTAATTTGTCTTTGATTAATCATGATGAATATGAAGCAGATGACAATTATTATTTTCATTTGGTAGTTTGTTCATTAACCTTGAGACCCTCTCAGACTATACAATTTAAATTAGCCACCCCCTCACAGATACTGTTGAGGACATTACCATATTTCACTCTTTTTGTAGAACTTACTATCTGAAATTAGTTCATTTACTCACTTTTTATTGCCAGTCCTCCTCCACTGGAATGTAAGCTCCATGAGGGCAGGACCTGTCCTTGGGGCCTACAGCAGCTCCTTGGCACCTAACAGGCACTCCATGAATATTTTTTAAATGAATGAGTGAACAAGTCATCATTATTGTAAATTCTTGGAAAATATTTTCATCAGACCTGTCATGGCATGTAATCATGTTGTATTCTATGTGAATAATGTTTTTGGAGGTCAGTCTGGTGTTTATATATTACATAACTATTCCAAAAATAATTCCTGTGTTTCCAGTTGACCTTTGATTCTTTTTTTTTTTTCCTTTTATGTTTTGAATTGTGTTAGTCAAAGTGAAAGGGAAGAATTTGAAAATGAGTTCAAACAACAGTATGAACGAGAAAAAGTGTTATTAACTGAAGAAAATAAAAAGCTGACAAGTGAACTTGATAAGGTGAGTGATTCAACTCATTTACACGAATTGAGCATATGCTAGACGTTCTACATTGTGATAGGAATTGTGGTTTTAAATTTGTATTTGCTATACATTTTTGGTTTTATAGTCTTTCTTATAAGCTGTGATTGTTTATGTGATATAGGCAATTTTTGGCTTTACCCATCTGTGACAGGAGTCTTCTGTAGAGAGAGTTTTGTGTGTTTCTCATCTTATTCTTTGTCTCATTTATTTTTTGAGCCTCTATTCTTTATTTCTCTTTCCACCTATTCTGTTTTATTTTTTCCTCACTTATTCATCACTTACCCTGTCGTGGCTGGCTAAGTTCAGGCCAGATAAGTTCAGGTCAAGTTAAGGCTGCCGAGGGGAGAGCAGGGACAGTCAGGCCAAACTTGGAGAAATTATAACAAGTATGATTTCATATTCCCAAAGCAGAACTGAAAATAGCAGAAATGATACCAGGGGTAGATGACAATCCAAAGAAACCAACTCTGCCTAAATTCTAACTTGAATAAAGAGCAGAACCATGTATTGAACTTAGAAGTAGCAATATTTATGAATAAAATATCAAATATTTAAAGGAATTTTTTTTCCCCACTTAGTACCTCAGTTTTCTCAGACTGCCACTGTTCTGCATTTCTTGTGCCAATTCTTAACAATTTTAAAAATCCTAATATTAACCAGAAATTTTAATAATTCTCATTTAAATAAGAAGGACTAAATAACTGCATTTATAATGATTTTTAGAATTTTCCTCCAGTAAAAGTATTATGTTCAATTATTAGTTATTAGTAACAGACTGAAAGACAATGACTAAATAGTTGTAAAATAGAGATTTTTCATTCTTTTTCAATTTTCCATTGTTTTCCATATAGCTCTCTATTTGTCTATTTTCTCCGTGATTATTTAGCATTTTTAAAAAATGCTACATAAGGATTTAAAGCATTTTAAAAATGACTTTGATTGAAAACGACTTCAGAAAGAATACTGTTAGTTCATTTCATAAAATCTTATAAAGCTGACATGTACAAACATTGTGGAAACTGTCTAAATAGTAGCATAAATGGATTTTTAAAACCTATTTTAAATAAACAAATAAAATAACCAAAATACTCAATAGAAAGTTTTATTAATAACAACAGATTGGAGAAAGCCAAAGAAAGGACTGGATATGTGAAAAAAAAAAAAAAAAAAGTTCCAGACTGAAGTATGGTCAGGGATTAAAAAGAATGTCAAATGTAGAAAAGAGGATATGAGAAATAGGGGACATGGTAAAAAGCTCTAACATACAAATATTTGGTTTCCCAGAAGGAGAGAAAAGAGAGACTACGGCAGAAGTAATACTGGAAGAGTTAATGGCTCATAATTTTCCCAAGCCTCTGAGAAATATTTAACCACAAAGTCAAACGATAGCACAAATTCTGAAGGTGATAAATAGAAATTGTACCCCACTTAGACAAATCCTGGAAAAATGTCCCCAAAACTAACAACCAACATAGAATCCTAAAAGCAGCCAGAGAAGAAAGACATTATATTAAAAGGAGTAAAAGTTAGACTGAAAGCTGAATTCCCATCAGGAAAAGAAAAAAAAAACTGGAATTCAGAAGAAAAAGGAATGGCATCTCAAAGTGCTAAAGTAAAATGATTGCTAACTTAGAATGCTATATACAGCAAAAGTCTCCTTCAAAAATGAAGGCAAAAATTCAGAATGTAGAAACTGCAGGACAACCTACTTTTTTCAACAAATAAATTACAAGAAAAATAAAAATGTTGGAGGAGCACCTATACATACAATGGACTTAAAAGACATATCAAACCATTAAGTTGTGTTTACTGATTAATGCCATGACTCAATTTAACAAATTAAGTTTTTTGACTTGTTGAAACAACTGGAAATTCGAACAGTTACACCTATGTGATGATACGGGAGGGGATGAGAGAACAGGAGTACAGATGAAACAAGATTGGCATGCAGGTAGGTGATCATTGCCAAAGTTGAGTGGTGAGCTCATGGGAATTCACTTACATTGTCTATTTTGTATATGCTTGAAATTGCACGTTTTTTTTTTTTTTTAAAAGAAAATGACATAAAGACATTTTTAGATAACAAATGAGATGATGTCATGAGCAGAAATAGGCCATTCCTTAGGCAAATAGAGAATGTTCACAGAAAAGGTAGCAGGAGAATTCGGAGAGTACTTCATATTTCCAAATTCATTGACCAAAAGTGTATGTGATAATAAAAAGACAAGCATTTTTTGAGTAGAAAATGGTGAGTTATCAGATTTAACAACAGGTATCTGAGCATCTTGAATTCCTGGTCCTAAAAGTCACCCATCTTATAACTGCCTTTCAGCTTACCACTTTGTATGAGAACTTAAGTATACGAAACCAGCAGTTAGAAGAAGAGGTAAAAGATCTAGCAGACAAGAAAGAATCCGTTGCACACTGGGAAGCCCAAATCACAGAAATAATTCAGTGGTGAGTGCTTTTTTAAATGTGTCTTTATGAATGATTGTGGAATGATCATCAAGTCTACATTTCCGAAGCTTAAACCAGCACTAGTTGAGGTCGATTAGCCTGGCTGCTTAAATGATGATACAGTTTTCTTCATTGTTACTATATATATAGTATCTTTCTACCCTAAAGACAGTAATCTTCCCCATCCCCATTTATTCTTTACACTATAGATCAGATGATTAAATGAAAAGATGACAAAGTTCAAAGAATTTTAGAAGGAAGAAGCCTCTCACTGCACAAATTTTCTTTTTTTTTTTTTTTTTTTGAGACAGAGTCTCACTCTGTTGCCCGGGCTAGAGTGAGTGCCGTGGCGTCAGTCTAGCTCACAGCAACCTCAAACTCCTGGGCTTAAGCGATCCTACTGCCTCAGCCTCCCGAGTAGCTGGGACTACAGGCATGCGCCACCATGCCCAGCTAATTTTTTGTATATATATATTTTAGTTGTCCATATAATTTCTTTCTATTTTTAGTAGAGACGGGGTCTCACTCTTGCTCAGGCTGGTCTTGAACTCCTGACCTCGAGCGATCCACCCGCCTCGGCCTCCCAGAGTGCTAGGATTACAGGCGTGAGCCACCGCGCCCGGCCAGCACAAACTTTCTTAAAATAATTTCTAAAGCCATTTTTCTTTAAAAGGCAATAAAAATATGTACATGTATGTAGAGCCTAAAATATGTAACTGTCACTAGCGTGGGCAACTTTTTACAATGGTTTTATTGCATCTCTTTTTAGATTCTTCTGCTTGTATTGTAAAAAACTTCGTATCTGAGAACATAGAGTACAAAACCCCTTTTAAAGGGCCTCTTTAAGATAGATAGATAGATAGATATGAATTTGACTCCTCAAGAAGTTTAAATTCTATAAGATGCTAAAGCAAGGGTTAAGATGTAAACATGTCTGCTGTATTCATCATGGATACATACTGATTTACATGAGATATACTTTCCTCATAGCTTCAGTGACCTGGATTTTTTCTGTGAAAACAACCGTTTTACACAAAGACAAAATGTCTTCCCAAAAGCGTATTAGAATACACTTCAGAACATCTCAAATTTCAACTCCATTTTTTTTCTCTGCACAACATGGCTTTCTATATACCGATGGTTTTTATTCTTCCTGAGATAGGACTTTGTTTTATAGATTTATGTGCCGGGCTCCTCCCCCCCCCCACCCCCCTGCCCCATTCCCTGTGATTTTGGAGGAGATAGAACAAATGGAAACTTTTTCTTGAGAAATGCCAAAATGTAGAATTTGTCTTATTGAATATAATGGGAAAACTTGTATATCTAAAATCATAATAATTTTATCAGCTAGATAGCCTTAAGATAGTAAGTAGAAATTGGGTTTCAGTAGACCCTAATCTTTTCTCTTATTATCTTACTGATCATTTTAGAAAACAGAAGAACTTAATTACAGTACATCCCTAATATTTGCAGAATATCCTACTTTAAACATAAATGTTCTAAATTTGGTATATTTCAGTTTTAAGAAGAGTGTGTTGTGTTTTTATAAGATGAAATGGCAAAATCCAATTAATGAGAAATCATAGTATTCTTTAAAAAGCCTCACACACGTACACCTGTGTGTTACATGTTAGAGTTAAAGAGTTAATTCTGTGGTTCAAGGGTGAAGTTTGACTAATTTATCAGATATGAGTAACTCGGACTTTCCTACTCATCACCAGTTCTAATTTATATGTAACTCAACAGTACAGTCACCTTCCCAGCTGTTGGTAGGTAATAGGACTGTGGTAGACCCTTTGAAATAAATTATTTAAGAATATCTTTAAATTTATATCACTTATTTCTCTATGAAGCTTTAAAATCATATAGATCACACTGAAGTTGTTCTGTTTTACTTTTGTGTATATTCTAGGGTCAGTGATGAAAAGGATGCACGAGGGTATCTTCAGGCCTTGGCTTCTAAAATGACTGAAGAATTGGAAGCATTAAGAAATTCCAGCTTGGGTACACGAGCAACAGTAAGCTCTGTCATTTTGCGTGGAGGCTTATATGGGAAAAAACAAGGCTCCCAAAACACTGTATACGATGACTTATATCAGTTTGTCTAGGCTTTAGCCCACTGTATAGTTTTTCATGAGAAATCAGGTAGTTAAGTCTTTTTCAGTTTAGGAAAACATAACATGTAGCTGCTTAACTGTAATTTGTGTGGATAGCCATTATTGGAAATAACTATTAAAAACTCATTTGTCTGTATTTATAATTATTTCTGAGTTTAATGAAAAATAATACATTTTCACAAGTAATGTTTTTATTTTATTCTGTAATTAGAGAAAGATAGTGCTTATAAGTAGCTTCCAAATTCACTTGGGTTACTAAATTTAAATGTTAAAATAGGATGGAGCTAAAAACACAGTCATATCATTTCATAGGATATGCCCTGGAAAATGCGTCGTTTTGCAAAACTGGATATGTCAGCTAGACTGGAGTTGCAATCAGCTCTAGATGCAGAAATAAGAGCCAAACAGGCCATCCAAGAAGAGCTTAATAAAGTTAAAGCATCTAACATCATAACAGAATGGTAAGATTGACTAATATCCTACTAGTATAATTTCTACATTTGTCAAAAATTATTTGGATAGAAGTTACATGTAAATTTTTTGTTTATAAGCTTTTGCTGTAAATAATAAAGACAGAAATTAAATATGCTTTACTTAAATGTGCTTGTGTGGCATTAAAAAGGGACAGAACTTTTTCTAGAGAATATCAGTTAATCTCAGCATAAAGAGCTACTGAATGTCATTCTCTGTGTTGTAATTTGGAATAAGTATAATCTTTTCTCCTTACACCCAGGACATATGAGTTTATACATTTGTATGTAAATCAGGGACATGAGTCAAATTGAAAAATTATAAACTTATGTATATCCTCCACTTTCATGGTTGCCTATGAACGAAGTCTAATAGAAGTCTAAAACTAACCTCTGACTTCATAGCATTTTTTAATTTAATAATGTAGCTCAGGGTCAGCAAACTTTTTCTGTAAAGGGCCAGATAGTAAATATTTTAGGCTTTGAGGGCCATTACAGCCTCCATCACAACTACTCAGCTTTACTATTGTAGTACAAAAGCAGCTATAGTCAGTACTCATGAATGAATGAGCCTGGCTGTGTTCTAGTAAAGCTATATTTGCATACAGGTAGGTGGCAGGCTGTATCTGTCCTTCCGGCAGTTGTTTGTAGTCCCCTAGTCCTTCCGGCAGTTGTTTGTAGTCCCCTAATTTAGTATGACTGACGTTTAAACCAAATAAAGTCCAGCTACATTCAAGATGGCTCACTCACCAGCAGTAAAAATTAATGACATTTTTTCTGTTTTCTTCTTATTTAAGTAAACTAAAAGATTCAGAGAAGAAGAACTTGGAACTACTATCAGAAATCGAACAACTGATAAAGGACACTGAAGAGCTTAGATCTGAAAAGGGTATGGGAATGTGTGTTTGCATCATCCGGGACTTATTGTTCTGTTATGAATACATCTTATTACATAAGAATCACCTTATTGTGTAGGTGGGAGAACTATCCACATAGCAATTCTGGCACTCATGTATCAATGTGTGTGTGTGTGTGTGTGTGTGTGTGTGTGTATGACGCATTCACATACACACGTATTTGGTTGACTGGTCTCTGAGCCATGTTGTTTTACTTAATATACACTGTTTAATGATTTTGTAGTAACAGAAAAGTCACTTTGTCATAAATTTGACTAGTTTTTCGGTGGCATGGACTATTACATGAATGACATTTTTGTAACTGGAAAATTTTTTCTTATTTCATAATATTCTCAAATGTTATAGTATGAGGCAATCACTCTGACAGTGGCAACATGTGTTAACATGTTAACATTCAGAATTTGGTGAGGGTACTTGAACAGGGATTTTTTTTTTTTTTTTAAGCACTTTTTATGTGCAGAGAATGTACAAAATCTTGGAGGGGATTCACTCCCAGGGTAGTTGAGGAAACTGTATGAAATAACTGAAGATTAGTCTAACTCCCTATTAATAGAGCAATGTGGTAAGGAAGAATTATTTTGACATTTCAGTGTCTTCTTCCAATTCGATACTTAAATTTCTCACCCTGTGGGATTTCTTAGGATTTATTACCATTTTCTTGAAAACTTTACTTGAGCATTTTTCCACTGATGTGAATACTCTAAGAGTGCTTGATAGCTCTATTACATGACATTCTGAAGCTTTCTTTCTATAATGTGGGCATTAAAAGTGTGAAGATTTAAAAAAAATAAATTTAGAATGCTATTTTTTAAATAAAGGGGTATCCTATATGCAGTTATTCAAAATTATTTTTTCTGACAAATGCTATTACTAGAAACCGAACTAGTTACTGGGCTTCACATTATTAAGCTTAAGTGCTTCCCAGTCATTTCCCAGCCCTGCTCTGCATCTGCTTGTAAAATGGTGAAGGACAGAGAGAAATCACATAAAGGAGCTAACCTGAAAAAAGTTGGTGTTCAATAAATTTTAGTGGATTGAATTTCTTAATGAACAAGAAAAGGAAGGAAACCAGAAACAGTGAATAGGAACTCAGATTAGTAGCACAAGCCATCGTGCTAAAATGAAGATGAGGCTAGGTTTTAATTCATAAAGAGTAGATGGGAGATGCATTATTTAGTGAGGAGAAGAAAAAGAATACGTAAGACAACTTGTGGCCCTAAAGGCAATTTAAGAGGAAAGAGACCACTGTAGAGTATGACTCACACACCAGGTGACCTTGACTGCATTTTTTTAGAATAGACCTGAATTTGAAAAAAAGAGACTTAAGTTTATCCAATTGCTTTATGAAGACATGTTAAATAAGCATAGCTTTTTTATTAGGATTTTGAATATTGGAGAATAAAATTTTACTGTATGCCATAATGTATTATACTACTTGATAATAGGATGTGGTATTTATATTATGAGAGCAAGGGTCGTTTTTAATGCTTTGTTTACCATTATCTCCCCAGTGTTTAGAACAGTGTCTGGCACATAGTAGGCTCTCAATAAGTGTTTGTTGACTGAACGAATTGCTGAACATGTGGCCTTATCTTGTAACTATGTTATATTATGAGCAAATAGTAGGAAAAGCACACAAACTCAGTTGATGTCAATTCCTAAGGATATGGAAGTCAAAAATGTGTGATTGGTTGTTTTCTGCTTTTTCCTCCCTAGTATTTATCATCATTTGTATGTTTTAAGAATTACCTTGGAAATTAGGCATTTAAAGTTAATACCATAGCCCAGAGATAGGTACGCATTTTTATAAATTCATCCGAGAAAAGTTGGGCTTGGATTCTTCATCCTGCCAATAAAACAGTTCCTGAAATCAGATTGACAAAGTGTTTTTATAATTAAATACATTTGTTTTATCACTGCATTATTTTCTTATAAAAGATTATTTACGTTAGTCAGTGCATACTTTATGCTGATAAGAGTATTTCAAAACAGAAACCTTGTTTGATATTAAATTAGTTTGGAAAATCAGATTTAAACAGGATTTTTTATGTCCTACTTTTTACATTCTCTCAGATTTACTAAAAGATTTAATGTGTTTTTTAATGATGTACTATATGGAAAAAGAAAGAAACTCAATAACTCAAGTACCTCCTAGAAGCAAGTATTTCAAACTGATATAATTGAACTATTAAGTGCTATTCTAGGAAACACTAAGGTATTTTAGTTTTTTAAATATGTGAAGTTAAAATAGTGATCAGCTTTGAAATACAGTAGTTTATGAACAGCTTTTAATGGATTCAGACAGGAAAGAAAGGCTATCCATGAAAATTAGTTTTAATTGTTGTAGTTTAAAAAAAAGTTGCTGCTGTCTTCTAGGTATAGAGCACCAAGACTCACAGCATTCTTTCTTGGCATTTTTGAATACGCCTACCGATGCTCTGGATCAATTTGAAGTAAGTATTAAACTCTTCAAATATCCTTTGTGGTCAATTTAAAATTCACTTTGTGATTTTAAGTTCTCTTAAAATAAAAATTTTATTGCATCCCACGTGAGAGGACCTAGAATCTTACATAAACAAAAACATGTTAGGAAAGGAATATGTTCTGCATTCTTATGGAGACTATACATTTGTATTTAACAAAACATCTAACAAAGATCTAAACGTGACTCATTACAAGATTTAACAGCAATTTCATCTTGCCTAAGAAACAGTACGAGCAGAACAATCCCAACTTTTGAAATAATTTGACACTTTTCTTCTTCTCCAAAGTATAGAGCCACAATAAAAAAAAGCAAGAGAAGATGTTGGAGCTTGCAATAGAGTATTTTTGCTGATTCCTGGTCCAAATCAATTCATTTTTTGGGAAAGTATACAATAAGGAATGCTTTTTGTTAAAAGTATTACGTAGACTCTGTTAGGCGGATTCTATACTAATGAAATACTGGTCATTCCTCACTATTTAAATTCTTTGCTGAAAAAATCAATTTCATTTTATAAAGTATACTTTGTCTCAGAAAATTTAAGTTGGTTGTTATATCTTTATTCAACTAGTAATAATCATGTATCTACGTGCAAGGCACTCTTCTAAGTGCTGGAGATACAGTAGCGACCAGAATAGAAAAAGTCCCTCCTTCAGAGAACTTCCATTCTAGTGGGAAGACTTAGAAGCAGAGATTCTGTTGCTTACTTTTAGTTGTTAGCTTCTACAGTGCTTATATTTAATTCGATTATTAATGATTTGTCATGAGCTTCATTGTATTATATTTTAGGCACATTATGTGAATTATATTACATTCCTTTAGGAAAATGCAAAAGAATCACTCTTTAAAAAGTGATGTTTCTTGAGAACAATGACAGTGACTGCTTTTCTCATTTATTTATTTGAATTAATGTCATTTGCCTTTTAATTGTTTTATAAAATTTTTGATTTATTATTTGTTCTTATTAAATTGCTTCATCCATATTTTCTATTTTTTTATTGCTGTATTCGTTAAATAGGATTCCTTTTCTTCTTCCTCATCTTCACTGATTGATTTTTTGGATGACGTAAGTCTTTGATTTTCAAACCAATGCATCCTTCAGTAAAAGAGATCAGTGAATTGATTTGAAGAATTTGCCTAGTAATGCAGTCAGTTTTAGAAATAATCACATTTGAAAATTTACCTGTGGGCCAAAATATGCTTCTTTCTTATTTTAAATATAATGAAGGGTTTATCATTATTGAACATAATAAAGTAAAAATATACTTGAAAAACGCGTTGGCCATCAGAGAATCTGTGATTTCCATTCGTTGCAAGAATTCTACAGACTGAAATGTTTATTTAATTATTGTCACTATATATTTAAATAATTGCTCATTTTTATTTTTCATGGCGATTTCTATTTTACTTTTACCCTTTTCTTTTCAGCACTTGACTGTTTAATTTCTATGTTGGTTACAAATAAACCTCTGGTATATAATCAGAAAAAGTGACTTTTTATTAAATTCTTCAATAGCTTTTATTGTAACACAATAATCGAGTACAAATCAATTTTTAATGCTGACAGAATTTTTCTTCTAATGTGAAAAGTGATTTTAGCTAACGTGGTATGTGCATTATAAATTGACTGCATTATCATTTTCTCTCCAGAATTAATTCTACAGATTTAATAATTTAGAAGTTCCTATTAAATGTGTATAATTCATTCTCTTTACGTTACTGCCTGGCATATACATTCCCTCTGTTCCACATTAAATGCCACAGTAATCCTTGTCATGGAGCATTTTGTTACCTGTTGAACATTCAGTCATTGTAGAAATGGGGAATAAAATGGGTTCAAATGCAAATGTTGCGCATAGAACTGTTTTTAAAACCAGTGGAAGTTCTTTAAATGTTTTATTCTTTATGTTTTGTTAGAATACTTATAATGCTCCCAAGAGTAGTCAGCATAATTTCCACTAAAGGAACCTCTTGATTTGGATGTTTTAAAATTGAACAAAAAAGTGATTTTTGATATGTTTGAATTATTCATATCAAAGTGTGTACATTTTTATTCTAAATGGAAACTTTTTTGTTATTCTCGAGACAAAGAATTATTCCAGTTAATTCTATGGTGTGATTAAAAGAGAACCCTCTTGATGTACAGTGGAATTGCATGTTTTATCTGCTATTCAGTATATTAAAATACTGAATATGGTATTTCTATAAAGATATCATTTACCTTAAAAAGCATGGGAAGGAAATTTGAATAAATTATTTTGGTTCTTTCCACTAGAAAACCATTTTCATTTTTCTTTCTGACTGTTCTCTCCATCCCCTTTTTTCCCACCAAAAAAAAAAAAAAAATCTTAGATTATAAAAATAGGAACAGTATGTATTTTGGCAAATATAAATAAACTCTTCTCAGCAGAAGCCCCTACAGGAACGCACGCCTCATCCAGTCCCTGGCTTGGTTTCGCCCGCAGAGGCCCTCTGCCACGGGCACCACCTGGATGTCATGCCTGAGCCCCAAGTCACAGCCGTTCCCCACTGTTAATTTCCCCCAGGAGTATATACTTGCTCTTCCTTCACCTGCCATTACGCAGCATAAGCACAAATCAAACATACAACCAAATTTTATAGCAGTACAAAGGAACTCCTACTATAAAGTAGAAAGGAGTTGAGTTCACAAAAGCTGCCGAATCTTTGATTCGTTCTCCAGCTCTTAAAAGGAACGATTTCCCATTCATTTGCATGCTAAGCTTTCCTTCTCCTGATTTATTGGTTAAGCGTATAAGCAGGCTCAAATCCTACCTGTACTGCTTTCTAAGCGTATGAGTGGAGGAAGTTATCTAACCTTTCTATGCCCTAGTTTGCTCATCTGACAAGTAAGAATAATACAATAGAACTAATCTCATAAGGTTTGAAGAGTTAAAGAAACAATGTATATAATGCCCTCAGTAATACTAGTTATTATTTCCTTATTCTTAATAAGCTGATTCCCTCTCTTTCTATATTCCCGTCAGCTTCCTTTATTGTCCATCAATTCAATTTCACTAAATGCTTTCTTCATCACTCAGCCTTCCACCCACCAGTATGAACCACTCTGTTTTCCTTCGTAGTTGTTGAATCACATAACCATTGGAAAATGATTTTTGTCAGTCAGGTGAAGGCCAGCAGTAAGCTCACATTTTGAAAATATTTTATATTCTTAATTTATATTTTTGTGGCACAAACCTGTTTCTCTTAATAGTTTGTAACCGTGATCGCCCCTCCCAGAGTTACCATTCATTCATCTTATCCTCAAAGTTGTAGTGGAATGACATTTTGAACAGCTGTATTCGGCCTTTACCATGCTTGAGTTCAGCATCCAAGACATTTAAAACTCATAAAACTCAAATTCTTCTGTAGCTCCCTTTCTGTTAAGCATTTGGATCCTTAAGGGACAAATCAAATCTTGATTGTTCTCTGTGGCAAATCTAGTTATATTGTGCATGATGCTTATAGTATGGGACAGCCTCTGTAGTAAGTGGGCTCGAATGCATAGTACACATGCTTCTGGCTATTTTTTGTTTGTTTTCTATCTCATTGCTGTAGAAAAGATTACATTGAAGACCTAAAATTTGAATTGCAGCTAGAACGGTAGGTATAGGAGGGAATAATGCTAGTATTAAGCAAAATTGCAGGAATCAGGTTTCCTTTGGTGTCTACGTCCTTGATCCTTCTCTCTGCCCTCAAGAGTCCAGTTCTCATGGTGCCCTCCAATTTGTCAGAGCTTTACCATCCCTGCCCGTCCTCTTTCAGATTGCCTTCTGGTTTCCTCCTCCTCCTCTTACCTACCCACACAGGCCTATTAAAACCTTAATTCCTTTACTTCTAACAGTACACATAATCACTCTTCCACCCTTAATTTTTCCTCAGCATGTTTTGCCTGTTAATTCAAAGTTCAAATGAATGCTGGGATTTTGGCAGTACGGGAAGATGTTTAGATCAGGACGCTTTCATTTGAAGTCACACTGTTCAGTCAATCCTCTGTGTGTACGAGTAGCTTTGACAGAAGCGGAGGAGTGTGTGTAGTACCAGTCACGTCCTGCCCTCTTGGAAAGTGAGAGGAGGCAGTCAGGCAGAGCGGAATATTTCTTCAACACACTCTGCTTCTGTAAGGGTGTAGGCATTTGGGCTTATCTACATGTGGCATCATAGACTTTTAAAGGAGAAGAGGACCTTAGAAAATATTTAGTTCAGTGATTTTAACCATTATTTATCACAGCACTCTCCTATTAGCGAGAAGGAATAGATTACTCTCCGATTAGTAAGAGTGGCTTTTTAGGGTTCTCAGTCTTTGGGAGAACAGGGAAGTGTGGTGGTAAATGGTTACGTATAGCATTGTTTGGGACAGATAAAGAAGAGTTTGAGTTAATTTTATAAGAAATTGAACAAGATGCCTTTTCATCATCAGTTTCCTTTAGAGTTACACAAATAAAAACCATGAGATTGGGGGGGGAGGAAAGAAATTGAGACCACTCTGATAAGTGGTCTCTTGGGTAAGGCACTCCCATACGAGGTATTAAGAAAGCAGGAAAACAGATACCAAGATCCCTTCTGCTGTGGAAATTACTACTTCTTCTACTCTCATCTTTTCCCTCAGCCCCACGTATCCAATCCTGGACTGTCTGTGATTAGCCCATGTTAGGCGCAGCCTCATCCTCTAGGTAACAAACTGGGTGAGGGGCAAATGGAGCTCAGCAGCTTGGATTTTCCCGTTTCTCTCCCTGATCTAGTCCCTTGATCCCAGTGGACCAGGTCCAGAGACTGTCACCCCAAGTTTACAGCAGCTTCCTACTCTGTTCAGTTCATTTTTTTCTTTTCAGTTGAGTCAAAAAATGCTTGGCTTGACTGTACTAAAGGTAATACTAATTGTAGTCATATATTTCTCCCGTATAAGTCAGTGATCTATTTGCTGTTTTTGATAAACATGTTGTCATATATGGAATATATGCTAGGTAAGTTTTGAGTCTTATTAATTTGTAGTTCTATACTCTGTCCATTTAGTCCCAGTTCACAAAAATAGAAATTGCCACTTGCCTGGCAAATGAGAATGTATTCCACTTGCTTTTTGTGAGTTGTCTTACTCTGGTATACTGAGGAAAGAGTAAATCAAGGAATTAAAGCTCTGGAATATAAAAGAATAGAGATAGTATCCGTAGCCCGACTGTGTGGTCTTCTTAATACTGTTTTCCTTGCCTGTATTCTGGAAAATAAGAGAAGAAAGTAGTCTGAGAGTATTGGCAGGCTGAGTTCTAGACTTGGTTTTAACCTCCTATAAAATCATACTAAGATGTTCCAAAATGTTTAATTAATTTGTCATGGTTCCTAGCTTCTTTCATTCATCTGTTGATTTTAACATTGTTTTCTCACCCAGCTTCTTTTACTTTCTATGATAAGCAATCCCAGAAACCTGAGGCTCGGCAGCATGGTTTCATCTATACCTGGGCAAGGTTAATCACACGTGAGAATAGGTACAAGACAGAAATTTAAAACACATACCGTAAAGATTTTTAATCCTATGACTAAAATCAGGCCCATAATATTAAGCAATGTTTCTTGTACTTGAACTTTTCACTTTTCTCTTAACATTTTCTCTAACTCCTGTAGACCCCAGTGTATAAATTCCCCTCTGTAAGTCCTCATAAAAAATTTGTACTCCCTCCTCTCGGTTCCCATACAAACCTTGTGCATATCTCTACGACAGCAGTGGTCACGTTGTTGCTGGCATTATGTTTTCTCTACCAGTCTGTGAGCTGCCATGCTGTACTTACCTTTAAGTGCCTCGCACTGTCTGCACAGTACCTGACATATCATAAACTCTCAAGAAACACTAGGTTGGATTGAATATAGGAAATGGCCTGAATGCGGTTTATATTTGTGACATTCTCCTTGAGCATCACAAAGTTTGAGAAACTTGAAAAGTATTTTGAGATAATTGTTACTGTTTTCTAATTACTTAATTCTTTAATGTCAAAAAGGCGAAGGTCCCTCCTCTGACTAAGCCTAATGTCTAGTCAGGATAGACAGTATTGTTCAAGTAACTGTGTTTTCGTTTTAATCCACTATCATTAATTCTGAAGTCATATTTAGCTCTTACCATTTAAAAGAATCATCCTTGAAAAGAGTAAGAATTTGGCAGGTAAATGTCTAAAACAAGGCTACTTAATTAAATCTCTTACTAAATGCTTGCCAGTACTAAATGAGAATTATCTAGATTCTTTTTGTTCTCATATGTTTCAATTTGCCACTGCCAACCTTTCAGGAAAAGAAATTGTCCATCACTTGATGGAGGATTATTTTGTGGGTCACTGGTTTTGTACATGGGCCAATGAAAAGTTTTTATCATTCACCTTAGACCTAATCTGAGCAACTGTTTCTTTACTGTCCTTTCCTCCAGTTTTTCCTGAAAATGTATGTACTTTCAACCTATCTGAAAATGTGGCTTTATATGTATGTTTATATATTTTGTCTGTGAATACGCTAGTAGTCACTGAGAGTCTTACGTGTGTGAATATTTGTAACATGTAGTATTCTCCTTTCTTTGTTGAAGCGCTCTCCATCCTGTACTCCAGCTAGCAAAGGCAGACGTGTAAGAGACTATTGCACTTTGTGTACCCATCCTGATGCCTTCTACCCCATCTCTTACCCTTTTGCCTGCGGTTGCAGAACATGTTAACGTTTTTGTGATATATTATTACATTTACTGCATGCTTTGTGCTGCTGCTCCTGCTGTTGCTACTATGCTTTTATGTATTTTCTTTTATTTTTTGGTTTTTTGGCTTTGGCCGCAAAGCTTTAGGAATGTTCATATAAATTTCTGTAACCAAACTACTAAGATGATAAGATATCTTTTTTATTTTGATTGGGGGAGAAAAAATAATACTAAAGTATGCTTTCTAAATTGATCAAATACAAAGTAAATGAGTTTCCACATAAGAATATGATATAAACAAATAAATAAACATGTATTTCTTAGCAATTTTAATTATGTGTAAAGAAAACTCGATAATTCATATTGTACAAAATTTTTAAAAGATGTGGGATAAATTATAGATCTTATTGACTACAGTTTTATGTAAATCAGTTCTGGAGAAATCTTGAGAGGGTTTTTTTTTTTTTAAATGTAGTTCAAAGGAATCTCCCTGAATATCTTATACGTGTAGATTTGAGGAGATGTTAATAATAAATCCTTTGAATTCTAAGATAATTCTAAGATTTAAAAAAATATGTGTAAGTCTTTAGATATTTATTATTAGCAAACTATAAACATCTTCCAGTGCTAATGCTAGCTTCTTGTTTTTCTCCTGAAATGGGTACACCATTATCCCTCTGCTAGAAGATTCTGATATGCCTGGAGTGGGGAATCTATATGTGGAAAAGTCTCACATTTTTCTAAACCACCCTTCATCCCAACACCAGTCATGTATATATGTACATAATCCCCAGTTTGAAAGCGATAAGCTAGCTGGTAGTGTTTGTTGGGATTTTCATATACTATTTAAGATAGTAAAGTTAGAAAGGGGAAAGTAGGCTGGGTGTGGTGGCTCTATAATGCCAGGACTTTGGGAGGCTGAAGCAGGAGGATCACTTGAGGCCAGGAGTTCAAGACTAGCCTGAGCAACAAAGCGAGACCTTGTCTCTACCAAAAAAAAAAAAAAAAACCTAGCCAGGCATGGTGGCATGGACCTGTAGTCCTAGCTACTTGGGAGGCTGAGGTGGGAGGATCACTTGAGCCCAGGAGTTCTGGGCTGTAGAGAGCTATGATTACACCACTGCACTCCAGCCTGGGCAACAGAGAGAGATGCTGACTCCAAAAAGAAAAAGAAAAAAGAAAAGTCAGTAATAGATACAAGTTTTTAATGTTCACCTGTCAGCTTCATGATCATTGATATTGATCAATACCTTAAATCCAGGATTCTTGGACTTTGAAAGTTCTAGATCAGGGACTTCTCTAGTTTATGGAGAATGTGGGAAGTAGTAGAGTGGCCTCCTGCGTCCTCTGGTCTTTCTGAATTCAACTGAGATCTCATTAATTATTGAGGTTTATTAAAAGATTGGCAGTTCAATTGACCTCTTGGTTATTTTGAGATTTGTAGAGAGTTAAAACCATTAGGTATTTGGATTTATCAAATTAATCTGAATATAAATTATATAAGCTCTACAAGAGAAGACCAAAATGTTGTATGCCCAATTATATTAGGTTCAAATCATCAGCCTGTGAATTGACTAAATTTTTAGCTACTTGTTTTTTAATAAGGTTATAATTTAGAGAGGTTTTGTTTTTCTGATTAATTTTATTATGGATTAGTTACATCTCACTTGCCTTGCAGACTTCTGGGGGCCTTGGCCGCCTGGAGCATTTCTTTGAATCTTGAAATAAGGAAAATTTTTTTGAAGGAAATAACTGTTACAAGGTCCTTACTCTTAATTCTGTATCTTTATGCTGTAGGATATAAGTAAGCCACCATTAACCAGAATCTATTGACTTACAATTACAAAACTTTTTAAAATGCAGAGGTGATAGGCTTGATTATCTGCTTTCCTGGCCGCCTTCAGTTTTCCTTGATTAAGTATCTGACAAATAAAAAGCCAACCACTAAAAAGTGGTAGTGGCTGTGAAGGAGGTGATTGAAGAATTATAAATTATTCAGCAGTTAAATAGAAATATCTCAGTGGCATAGTGCGGAACCCCAATAGTCCCTGGGACGTCAGTGCATTTCAGTGGACACAAATAGTTACCATTCCTAACAGTGGTCTTGAGTCTAACAGTAGCATATGATTTTATGTTATATGCCATGTTTTTAGACAAGAAATTATATACTACTTTTATGGCTGGGCGTGGTGGCTCACACCTTTAATCCCAGCCTTTTGAAAGGAAGCTGAGGTGAGAGGATCACTGGTGCCCAGGAGTTCAAGGCTACAGTGAGCTGTGATTGCACCACTGCACTCCAGCCTCGGTGACAGAATGAGACCCTGTCTCAAAAAAAAAAAAAAAATTTATAAGTAACTGTGAAATGTCATATAAATGAGGTAGTATTACTAAATTGTTTCCCATATTGTTTTTTCTAGTTCTAGTATGCTGTTAAGCCTCGTTTACAGTTTGAATACTCACGTTCTTTATAATTAAGCATAGTATAAGAAAAATTTGTTATTAACAGTATGGTTAATGTCTGAATATAAATGGTTAGGGAGAGTTCCATAGTGATTTCATTATTAGTGAGAAACATTGAATGTTTCATTTCAGCTTGTTCCTTTAGAGTTTGGAGCAGAGATTATATTAATAAATAGCCAAAATGTGGGTTAACATTCTTTTGTTTTTCTAGAACATGTGTAAATTCTCCAGAGTAGATATTCAAATCAATATATTGAAAATAACTTGAGAAGAAATTGTCATAAAGAGAAATAAATTATATTACTTGTAACTAGTTAAGATTACACTTACTAGTCACAACCTTTAGTAATTTGTTATGCTTTGTTTTAGAGTGATAAAATAGTGTATTTACTGTTTTCCAAATGATAACAGTACTTTTGTAATACTGTTTTTTTTTTATCATTAGCTCAATTAACAGAAGTAATTGTTTCACCAAAGGTTTGAGGTTGTAAGTGTTCTGAATATAAAATATTAGATTACTTGTCACTTTGTGTCCAAAATACTTCTAGGTAAAGGATAAAGAAAATTAATAAAAACTGGATATTTTTCAGTTGATTTAGTTTTATATTTACCAATACAAACATGTTAGATGTAAGCTATTTTTTGATAGGTCCACTGTTGATAATTCATATCATATCTTTGTATCTTTTACTTAAAAACCAAGTTTCTTATGAGAGTGTTGCTACTTGTACAAATCTGTAATTATTTTGGGAGTGGAAAAGGCCCATTGATGCATATTCAATATGAGTAGCTTTAGATTTTTTAATTATTTATTAGGAAGACCATACTCATAATTTGAGGAATCCTTGATAAATGAGGCATCTAAAAATCAGACAGTTGCCTGATCTTGGAAAGAAAAAAAAAAACCTTTCTATTTTTATGTACTACTTTAAGAATACATTTGAGGATCATTTATTAGAAAAATCATAATAGATTCAGGGAGCATTGTGGACTTTTCGTGTAACAGTGTCCTGCAGTGTGAACAATACTGCTGATATTCAGCTTTTCTGCCTTTTTTTTTAGATAGAGCATTAAGTAAAAACTAATACTAGAGCATAATAGATGTTTCTAATGCCTGTTCCTCAGAATAACTCCTTAAAGTATGTTTACGTAGGAAAAAAATTAGTTAACCAAAACATTTTTTAAATTGCGTTTACATAAAGATATGCCTTGTTTATTTTTCTCAGTGGATTGCACCTTAGAAGTATTGAGTGAATTGCTTACACTGTTCAGATAAGATTTGTTTCCAAGGTCCTTCTTGGACAATATCAAAGTATCCTGTCCAATAAATATTAGCTGTTTATTGCCTTTTACTGTTTCCCCTTTTTTATTCTTTCTATTATAATTCTGATTATTGAATTAAAATATCTCTACTATTGATATATATCATATTTATTAGCTTTTGCTGCATTAGTCAATTCATTGCTTATACTTAATGCTATAATGTTTTAGCATGCAAAAAATTTAATTTCTATGTTTTAAATGTAATAATAATGACTATATTTGTTTTTAAGATTTTAAGTGCTTTATATAAAAATAACTAGTGGTATTAATCAGTTGCTTTGCTGCCATATGATATCTGAATCATTGCCAATTGATTATTAAAATGAGTTTTAGTCTATATCTTTAAATCCTAAACTATAGTCATTGAATATTATGAAAGTTTAATAGAATTAATTGCTGCTTAGTTAATATAATAAGCTATTAATTACAAATGCATTGTTAAGCATTTAATTATAGTTAAAATTAATAACATCTTGAAAAGCATAATCCGATGATAATTAAAACTTTGATAAAGAAAATACGTGATACTGTATTTTTCTTATTGTTATACCACTTTTGAGATATTGTTTACACTGGCAGTAATCTAGAAAGGAAATGAAATATTAAAATCTGTTAATGTTATTGGCTATTAGCTTCTAGCAGAATCTTTTAAAAGACCTGGGAAGTTTTTTTAAATTTGATATTTAAAACTTTTTTTGCTCTGAGTTAACTCATCTTTACTAAGCTTTGTTCCTTGTCTTTATGAGAAACACACTTGGAAAGTAAAGTGATAATTTTAAAACCTCAATTGTATATTCATGGTGGGTTTTTTAAATTAAAAGTCAGAGTATTGTTATAAATGGCATAGTTCAACTTTTTAATCTGTTCAGTTAATACCATATATTATTCTACTATTTTTACTTATTTTTAATTTTTTAAAAGGAAACTAACTTGGTTTTGTTTAATCTTTGAAATTGATTTTTACTTTAAGAGCATATAGCTCTAAAAAGCTAGTATGGCCATTTTCATTCTATTTTTACAATTAGTATTGGTTTATCTTTTTAATTGAAACATTTTCTACTTTTGAATAACTACCTTTTACCTCATTCAACTAAGAAAATTATTTTAAAATCTATCTTCATTTCTGTTGTTTTCTCTCATTTTTATTGATGGGTAAACAGTATTTTAGGTCTGTTAGACTTTAATAAAAACTGATTCTTCAGAACAGCCAAGAGGTTTGTCTTAAAAACTTCAAGAGTTTTATTTGAGTCACTAATTTGTGTAATCACAGATGAAACTAATGGCATATTTTTCCTTTACCCAATATCACACTGTCATAATTTCACAGTTTCAGAAGGTCCTAAAACACTGCTGGTGAATGTTTTAACAACCGTTTTGGGGGCCGGGGAAAGCCTTGCTTTTTAGATTTGCCAGTTTCATGACGTAGACATCCCGTTAGACCATGTACTGACAGAATGGCTTACGGTAGCATATTCTAATTTCAGTGCAAAGAAAGTATCAAACAGTATGCTCAACTTTTGTCAACGTGTTTACGTGGCTCAGAGAGCAGGCCTGCTGTAAAACGTCAACCAGTACTATTAGAAACAGCAAGTTACTGTGTTTCCCGTTTTTAAAGAGTTCTTAAAGTAATTGGGCCCAGAGGATACAAAACCAGTACATTAACTATTCAGTCCTATTCCCAGCGTTACCTTTCACACAGGAACTTCTGATTTTGTGTTTCAGTGAAGCTATAGTGCTAAAGGCTTTTGTGACAGGTCAGAGACTTTTAAATTTTCTGAAAATGGCCCAGTTTTTTACACATAGAAAATCCTCTGCTTGGATACTCAGTTTTAAGTTCTTTAAAATGTATCAATTCTGCTTTGCTTATCAGTTCCATTTTAACTGAACCCCCTCTCTTATGAACTCTTAATTTTACCTTACCATTTATATAATCTTATAGAAACTAGAAGGAGGAGATTTTTAGAACATAAAAGACATTTCTGCCTTATTCCCAATCCAGGGTCGTGTTTCAGATTCATGATTTAAACTGGTTACCTTCTCCACGGCTGTCCCTGAAGAAAATTGTGAACTGGCAGAATTTGTCTTGAGTCCCATTTTCTTCCTTTACTCTCCTCTTCCTAGTCAAAATTCACTGTCAGCGTGGCTTCTCCTTTGGCATGTGTAATTGTGATGTTTAATGGACATCCTTGCAGTTTAAGACGACACTTTTAAAAAAAAAAATGTCTCCTAATGATGACTTGAGCCCTGCCACTTGATGGGAAGAATCAGCAGAACTTACAGGATCTCATTTGGAATTGACGTTCTCTATTGTAATTTTGTTCCTGTTCATTTTTAAATTTTCTTCTTGTTTCACTGGTAAGATGATGCTCAGTTTTAAACACTAGAAGTGTACAAGTTACTTTGTTACAATAAAACTAACACACTAAAAAAAAAAAAATTCACTGTCAGGAAATGAGATAATATAACAGCCTCCATGATTGTTAAATTACTTTGAGTATCTCTGCCGTGGAGGTGCCTGTGTAAAACAGAAAGAAGTGAATTTGGAGGCAAGAGGTAGAATTCAGGCCTGGTTCTCCAGCTTCCCAAGGGACAGTACTTTTATGAGATCAGCCACATCACACATGCAGAGCTGTTATTCAGCTGGTAAGGTTTAGCTCAGCAGTTCCAGTTTTTTAAAATGTTGAAGTACTTTCCTAGCAGTTGGTAAATCATTAGCTGCTCCAAGTCCCCTAGTTTCCCTCGCTGAGACCCTTATTCCTCACTTCTCCAAAATCTAAAAATTAAAGGGTAAGGCCTGGTGGTAGCCATGTTGGTCAGCCCCACCAAAGCCTTGTTTTTGGGTTGCCGGAATACCTGTCCATGCCCACCATCCCGGGAGGTCATAGCTGGGCAGCAGTAGAGGGCTGCCATAGTGTTTGCAGCCTGCTAGCCTGTCCCTCCCAAACATCTGTCAGATTTTTTAAATTTTCCACATTGAACAGAAGTTGACTGTTGTCTGCATATGTAACATGTCATAAATGCATAACAGAATACGTTACTTATAGATGGGAAAATATCCCTAAGTTGAGAAAATAATTTGTAGCCTTAGAGATTGAAGCCATGTGCCCAGAGTTCTGTTGAGATGAAAACAGAGCTGAGAAGTTAATTTCTAGGGAAGCCTTTTGTTTCCAAGTGTTTCTATTCCCAATCATCTATTACTCAGCCCAGAATTTTAAAGAGGTTTTGTTTGTTCATTTAGTTTTGAGTACAAAGGTGCAAGGGCCATTATTATTTTAATCAATTGTTCAAATAATTCTACTTTGTCAAAACATTCTCATGACTGCACCTGAATCTTTTCTTCCTGGCATTTCTAAGGGGTACATTATTGTCATCATGTCTTCCATCTAAAATAGTAATCGTAATAATAACAAAGGAAAATTTTAAGTTCATATTTAAAATCCTTAAACTGATGCCCTTTTTACTGATTTGTAGCTTCTGATCTAAGCATTGTTATTGCTGTACACCATATTCAAAACAAGTTCCCTAACCTCCTTTCTAAGTTGTCTTCATTGCCCTTTCATTTTAAAAACTCAATCCTAGTAATTTTGAAAATTGCCAAACTGAAGTCAATCAGATCTCTTACGCTAAATTTTAGCCCAAAGCATTTTTTAATTTCTAAACATACTTGGCTTAAAAGACTGCAACGGGATAGACATAAGCGCTGGTATTTCTACTGCCGCAAAACAAAAAGGAGATTTACTGTAGCCACCAGCATGAATCTGACAGGTAGTTTCTTTTTCTTTCAATACATGACTAGTAAGAGACCAAATTTTATTCTTACCAAGGACAAAATTATCTCTTTATCTGTAGTGTATATCTCTATTAAGTATCAAATATTTTGCATGTATTTCACATATACGACTTACTTTGTGAAAGACAGAAGTTCGATGCGGAATGCAAATGCAGAACACGGAGCAGAGATGAGTGCTCCAAGCTAGAGATCAGTGAAGATTGGGAAGGAGCCTTTGGTTCACTACTGTTGTCTTAACCCGTGTTTACGTTAAAGCTAGCGGTTACGCTTTTGTGTACTGACACGTCCCAACGTGAATATTCAAACTAAAGTTGGTCATCCTCCTTTCTTAAGAAATGTTGTCATAATCATGCCTTACAGAAATTGACTGCAAGCTGCACACTGTTTAAAAGTGATTTCTTGGGTTTTTTGTGTTTCCCGACTTATTTTCCTAGACCGATCCCGTTGAGAACACACATGTACGGAACTCGAGCGTCAAGTTTTACATCCAGTCACGGTCCACATCTCCTTCCACCTCTAGTGAAGCTGAGCCAGTTAAGGTGCCTCGCTGGAGCAGCCTTGCTCTCCCCAACTCTCCACTTGTGTCAGGAAAGAGGGAATTGAAAAAAACAAGTGAAATCTGTCTTCTTTTAGTCAAATATGTTGCATAATAAGTCAGTCTATTGAAATCACTACATTTAACTGATAACGTAGATAGAAGTAGAAAACTAAAGTAGAAAAATTGTCCCCAAATATTCAACCTGAAATAGACCAAAAAAAAAAAAAAAAAAGGCAGTCTTTATTTTAATTAGAGAACTGTGTAGAACAGAGGATAGAGTTATGTAAATTTTGGAATTATCATAAACAAACTTTGTAGGCACTTGGCAGTCCAGGTGTCATTCACACATTTTAATTCTTCTAATAAATTTTATAAGCTGTGATATAATTAATCTGTGACATCATAAATAGAGCTAAAAAATAAAATTGCCACTGTCGGCAACTGAATAGTTGGCCTGCTAAATCAGCAACTGGCATTCAACTAAATCATGCCTTTTAGTGATTTAAAAAAAACTGTGCTGTCTTTACACTTCCTATCTATCAATCGGTCAGTTTTCTCAAGAGAGATCATTTGCTCCACAAGTTAGAGGCATGTTGTACCTCAGTTCCTGCCATCTTGCTTCAAGGTGCAGTTCTGGGTCTTCACTCAGCATCACAGGTCAGACAGAGCTCCCTGCTTCCGTTTTTTAATCTCCAGAACTGTGTCTGACATTCCAGGAGAAGCAGACAGTTCAATCTGAAAAGCTCTCTGAAGTGAAGTGTGAGTTTTAATCAGATCCTGACTTGTTTTTTCCAACCCTGTGATAGATTCTTTGAAATGGGATAAGTTAATGAGACCCTCTGGTTTTTAAATTATAATTATCTTAGTATTTCAGGTTTATACATTGTATATTTTAATGATAAAATATTTCAAGCATATAGAGAATAGGATATATACCCGTGTAACCGTCACCCACAGATTTAACAGATATGAACATTTTCCCCCCCTTTTTTTTTCAGATTTTTATTCAAAGAAAATATTCCAGAAACATGTGAAACAGCCTCTTCTGTACCATTCCCCTCTCTACTTTCCCAGACATATCTAACTATCCTAAAGCTGGGGTGCACCTTTCCTTCCTTGGTTTTACGTGTTTATTTCATTTGTATCCATAAATGACGCATTATCCATAAATGATACATGGTGATGCTTATCGTGTATTTAAAATTTACACAAATGTTACCTGTATCCTTCCGTAACTTTTTGCACTCAAAAGTATGATTTTGAGATTTATTCATACAGATACACGTTCATTAAGTTCATTCATAACAACTGCTGCATACTCTTACATTGTATGAATATACCACAGCTATTTATCCATTCTCCTATGGTTGGATATTTAGGTTTCTGACTTTTTGGTATTACAATCAATGCTGAAGTGAACATCTTACTTTTGCAAATGTGTAGAGTTAGTTTAGCGTATGTGCTTAGAAGTGGAATTACTGGGTTAGGTGATATATCCATCCTCAACTTTAACCAGATCTTGCCAAATTGTTTTTGGAGTGGTTGGACCAATTTTCACTCTCACAGCAGTGTGTGAGAGTTCCCCCTTGCCCCACATCCTTGCCAACTGTTTGTATTGTCAGACACAAACTTTTGCCAGTTTGATGGATATGAAGTGAAATTTTTGCTTTAACTTACTTTTCTAGTGTTATTCAGCATCTTTTTATATGTTTATCGATGATTGATGATTTGCGTGTTCGTGTCCTTTTTCCGTTGTTCTATTGAATTATTTTTCCTGTGGTTTAAGTGTTCTTTATATATTCTGGATGCTAATTCTTTGCTAGCTATATGCATTGCAAATATTTTCTCGCAGTCTGTGGCTTATTTTTAAGTTTTATTTTTGGTATCTTTTTGTCTTGTGAAAGTTTTGATTTTTAAGTAGTTATATTTATCAATCTTTTGTTTTATGACTTGTGCTTTTTTGTGTCTTTTTAAAGCGGTTCTTCCCTGTACAGAAATTATAAAGATTTTTCTTCCATAAGTTGTTCTAAAAGTTTTTGTTTTTACATGCTTAGGACCTTAATCAAACTGAAATGTATTGTTATAAATAATGAGAAATGGAGTTCTAATCTCTGTTTCCCATATAAACAACTGACTCTCCCCGCATTGATTTGTAATGCTGTCTCTGCTTCATATGCATGGATCTGCTTGGGAGTTCTCTATTCTCTTCCATTGTTCTTTTTGTTATTCCTGAACTGACACCAAATTGTCTTAATTGCTGTAGCTCTGAAATAATTCCTGGTACCTGGTGTGGTGAGCCACCCCATCCCACCTTATTCTTCTTCCATTTCCTCTTGACCCTTTATTTTTCAATTACTTTTAAAATCAGCTTATCAAGTTCCTTGTGGGGCTTTTGATTGGAATTGCATTGAATTTATAGATTTGAGAAGAATTGACATCTTCATGATATTGGGTATTTCCACCTATGAACATGGTGTACATATTAGTTAGGTATTTTACATCCTTTGGTAAAGTTTTATTATTTTCAATATATTCCATATTGCTTGTTAAATTTGTCCCTAGATACCTTAAATTTTTTGTTGCTACGGTGAGTGGAATCCTTTCAAAATATATTTTCTTATTAGGCATTGACCGTCTTCATAAACTCTGTTGATCTTGTATCTAGCACTTTTGCTTGACTCTTTAAGTCTTAGAACTTCTCTAGGACTTTCTATGTAAATTCTAATGACAATTTTGTTTCTTATTATTTTTTATTAACTTTAGTATAGCTTTTCATTATTCTCTTTTATCTTTTATATTTATCTTTTCAAATGTTAAATTATAAATTGGGTATAAAACTTTTTCAAGCTGTTTAAAAGTAAATAAAATTTAAATTAGAACTAAACTCACAATTAAACAGAGAACTCTGAGAAATTCAACTGAATTCCATTTTAAGGCTATAGTGCATATAAAATATTCTAATTTTGGTGGTGATACAGTAACAAAGGCAAAAGGAGACCATCTGTTTTTCTCTTAATACTTTAAAATATTCTGTAACCTTATGCAAGGACTTTTCCTCTTATTTTCTTGCTTAGCATGCTAAAATGCAGTTATTCTTCATGTCTTGATTTATACTTTGCTAATTAAGCAATGGCTCTTTTTGCCCACAATAACATCCAATAAAATCATTGGTTCCTTTCATTCAAAGAAAAATCTTACAGTAATAACCCATAAAAGAATACTATATGTTACAAAGCTAACTAATAAAGATATCATTGTTAACTAAATTTATATTAAGTTGAAACTTCCAAAAATATTAAATAATCTCACTCCTTTCTTTGGAAATTAATTTCTGCATAAAAATCCCACTAATCTCAATCTTTGTAGCTATGTATTCAAATCCACAGAGCGGTGTTCTGTATATGTAATATATGTTCTATATATGGAAGTTGAGTAGTTCAAATAATTTTCTATTTTTGCTATAAATCTTGCTAAAAACTCACATACTTTTTGGAATTAATATGGAAAATTCAGATGAATGTGAAAATTAATATTCTCATTTTTATGTAGGCTACATGCTATAACTTTTTTGGGTTTTCTTGCATGGATTTTCTTTTCCAAATTATTTATTTTTACTAAATAAATTTACAAACTTAAATAATTTTTAGTAAGTGAACAAATATTTCATTTGTAGATATTGCAGTCAGAAATTTAAATTATTAACACTGTGAGAATTTTAGCTTTATTGAGTTTTTTTAAATTAGTAGAACTTTTTGCTTTATTTGTGTTTTGTTTGGTTTTACTTACTTTCGTATTTTTCAAGTTATATTTGAAACAGATGGAGCGTTTCATGACACTTATTTCCTTTTTTGCCCCTGGATTCAGGTTGTAGACTCTACTCCACTTCCAGTTCACACACCAACCTTAAAGAAAAAGGGATGTCCGGGTTCAACTGGCCTTCCAGCTAAGGTACTCAAGCTAGTCACAAAGCATAGTGTATTCCAAAAACAAATAAGAATGGATTTCCTCTGCTTTGCGTATTTGCTTTGATTTTTTGATACTGATTTCTTCAAAGTTACAATCATATGTTTAAGTAAATATTGATAATAAGGAAATGAAGCGTAAGTATGGCTCTTAGGTTGAAGAGAATAAATAGAAGATTAGCAAATAAAAGGTGTAACTTTCCAATCTGTAGAAGGAAATGCTATCCACTGAATAGCAACCAGACAGGAAAAAGAGACAAAAGGAAATCATGGTGACACAGTACTCTTGTTGTGTAATAAATTGTCTCAGCTCTTGGCAGATTAAAACAACCCTTTTTTTATGCTCACAATTTATTGGGGTATGAATTTGGGAAGGGCTCCACAGGGAAATTCTCATTAGGGGTCTTCCATGCAGTTGGATCAATAGCAAGACATCAGCTGCAACTGAAGTTAGCTGAAGATTCAACTGGGCGGGATGTTCAGTTCCCACGACAGGCAGTTATTGCTGTGGGTGAGCTACTGCTGATCTCCCAGCATGACAGTCACAGTCCTCCTACGTAGCAGCTGGCTTCCTGCAGAGTGAACATAGTAAGAGAACCAGGTGGCAGCTGCGTGGCTTAAAGCAAAGGTGTATAGAAAGGTAGAGAAAAAAAGGAAAGTAGAGGTCACAAGTAAGTACTACAAAATGGAATTTAAGGTGAAAAACATAAAAAGGCATAAAAGAGAACGTTGTATACTAATAAAGGGAATAATAGGTGAAGAAAATAATAACGATCATGATGGTATATGGACCTAACTATAAAGCCCTAAGCTATGTAAAGCAAGAATGATAGAACTAGGGAGAGAAGCAGATTAGAGATAGATTAGAAATTTTAATACACACCCTGTAAACAAACAATATAGTAGGAAATAAGTGCAAAGCAGAGGACAGACAGAAGGTTAGTATCTGCGTATACCAGTAGCTTTTATAAACAAGAGAATATACAATAATAGTAAACTGGCTAAAAGCCAAGGAATAAGCAAATGAACGAATAAAAATAGCCAACAAGCTGAAAAGATGCTCAAACTTATTAGAAGTTGGGAAAAACCAAATTAAAGTAATAATGAGATATCCCTTGACATTTACACATAAATATCCCCATTAAAAGTAGGGTACTAGGATACATTATAGGTGGAAATGTGAATCAATACCACCTTTTAAAAAGCAATCTAAAAACTTTTTTTTATGTTACTCAGACTGGTCTTGAATCCCTGGGCTCAAGCCTTTGTCAGCCTCCTGAGTGTCTGGGATTACAGGCACATGCCACCAAAGCTGGCTTAAAAACATTTTTGATTTAAAATATGTATCAGTGCATCTTTTGAATCCAGTGAGTAGAGGATTCTGGGAACTTGATAGCAGTGGAAATTTTGAATCTCACTGAATCTCCACTTAAAAAGATAGACCAACTGGAAAGGATAGCAAAATTTTAAAACCCACAAATAAGACATAAACAAGAATAGACAAAAAGATTTCCCACAAAGTCCAAAATACTAACTGAGGGAAACAAACCACCAGCATCTATCCGCAAGACCTACATGGTATTTAAAATTATCCTAGAGAATGTTAAGGTAAGGCAAAGGACTTGTGATGATCTTGAGAGCCAGACAATCCACCAAAACACCATCAAGTACTGCTGCAGAATTCTGAGAACAGCAGAAAGTGGGAGGGGACTTTGCAGGCTCCACTCCACAGGTGAGTGTGGCGGAGGAAGACCTGAAACTGCTAGTTACGAGTTCTCAAAGCTAACGCCCTTCCCCAAGGAGACACAGCTGGGAGTGGATTCAGACCTGAGCAGGACAGAGAAGGAAAAAAGTTCAGGTATATAAGAAGAGGAAATGAAGATTTCTGAAAGTATGAGATTGTATTTTTTATCATTTTATGAAAATAACAGAAAAGGGAATCTAGAACCACAGAGCTAGAAAAACTATCCTAGCCCACCCCTCCCTGAAAATGACAGGAAAAGTCATTTCACTGAAAAATGAGAAATTGAACCAGGTGCAGTGGCTCACACCTGTAATCCCAGGACTTTGGGAGGCTGAGGTGGGAGCATCACTTGAGACACTAGGAGTTTGAGACCAGCCTGAGCAACATAGCCAGACCCCGGCTCTACAAAAAATAGAAAAATTAGCCAAGCATGGTAGCACACGCCTATGGCCCCAGCTACTCAGGAGGCTGAGATGGGAGGATCGTGGGAGCCCAGGAGTTCGTGGTTGCAGTGAGCTATGATGACACCACTGCACTCTAGCCCAGGCAACAGAGTGAGACCCTTTCTAAGAAAAGGAAAAAAGAAAGTATTTTTTGAGTGCTTACTATGTGCTGGGCACTGTTTGAAAGGCTTTGTTTATATTAATACTTATTTAACCACCGCCTTGAAGTAGATACTATTGTTGATCCTATTTTATACCTGAGGAAAGTGAGAGATAGAAGTTATTTGTTCCTAACTTCACACAGCAGAATGAAGGAATGATTATTCATTATAATTCATTTATTGTTAAAACTTGCTGAAGAGTTAATCTGAAGAAGAAAGAAGTATTCTGAAGAGATAAAGTGTACATTGGCTTATCATCATAGAATCAGACCAGATTTAGAGAACTTTACTGGGTTTCCAGTAGGAAATTTCAGTCTGCCATCTGTCCCTGGAATAATATATTTGTATGATATTTTTATCTGCTCAAGCATAAGACTGCCTCCTTCCATGGAAGGAAAGAGATCTGTGAAATATATTATTTGTTCTTGGTCCCAGAAAATGAAATGTGTGGTTCAGAGTAGAAATAAGAATTTTCAGTTACTTTTTGTTCTTCCTAAGAAGATACAAAGCATATTAAAATTCTGTGTTTATATAGGCATGTATATGCAAGATTTTGCTTAACTCTTTGCTGAAGGATAATTTGGAGAATTTATAAAAATCCTGAAGCCAAGATTTGTGAGCCAGAAAAAAGCTACAGTTTATATTACATACTTTTCAAATAGCATTTTAGAGCAATTGATTATCATTTAACTTCTTACATTATTTTAGCTTATGCCAGCTCAGTATTGCCGAAAAATATTTAAAGAGTATAAACTAGAAGAAGATACAATGAGAAATAGAAAGAATTCATTCTACTTCTATTTAAAAAACATTCTAGAAGATGCTGTGGGGTGTAGGGGCTCACATTATGGAACTCCTTTGAATAGTTAGCACATATGCTTTATCAATTTGTTTTGCAGCGCAAGACTCACCAGTTTTTCGTAAAATCTTTTACTGCTCCTACAAAATGTCATCAGTGTACCTCTTTGATGGTGGGTTTGATAAGACAAGGCTGCTCATGTGAAGGTAAGAACAAAATGGAAAGAAAATGTGACCGTAGAGTCCTAGCATTCACCATCTAAATTGTGATCAAATAACTTTATTCTCTTTAAAAGGTATATAAATGTTTGCTTGTTTATTTTACTTAATCCTTTGCTTTTATGTGTGTAACAGGAGTAGAAACAATACGCTAAGCACCTTGTCTGTTGAATGTTAGAGAAACTAGACAGATAGAAACAGTTTTTACAGGAGATACATTTAAATGTTTTGTTCATCTTTGTTTCATTATTCAGGTGCATTTGTGGTCCCAAAAATCCATTAATCTCTATGGTGAAAGACATAAAAGTTATCCTTGACTCTATTAATTTAATTTTAACCTTTGTTTAATTTATTAGAAAAATTATTAAAAAGTAGGCAGCAACTTGGTATGTTTTAAGAAATATTAAAAGTCTGCCAGTATACCTCAAAGATGTTTCATTCTTAGCATGAATAGCAGAGGTTTTTCCCTACCCTTTCTGTGCGATTCGTCACGTGTTTATGGAATGCGCCTCTCTGCTCCTGGGCCCAGGGGATGCAGCAGCAGATCGGGGGAAAGACCAGGATCCTGCCCACGTGGAGCTCACGTTCTGAGAAGCAAGGGACAAAGTATCAGGGTCATTTGAACAGAAAACAAAGTATATTTGTTTGGGAACCTCTTTATTTTTCCTAGGGCCTCTGCAATAGAAATGATTTAAGTTATAAATGGCATATATTATTAATTTATGAATGTATTAGAAATACACTTTTTTAAAAATCAAGTGAGACTTGCTACTACAGTATCACCTTATATATGATTTGCTGGTTTATCTCATGAAAAAGACAAGAAGATACTTGGTAATTCAAGTTCTAGTACTAGTTTCCATTTCCAGTCTCTTCTGCTCTTAGGGTTGGGAAGAACCTCAGGGGGATGTAGTCAGTCCCCATCAGATGCATTTGTTTCCTTTATGTATACTTGTAGCTAGCCTGTATTGACCACTTTGAGTAAGGGGGAAATTAATAGCATTTTAGGGCAATGCACTCTATGTTTGGTTAGTTCTCACAACTAAAGTGGAAGACCCATATTACATTGTTTTAACTAGTCCGTTGGATACATGGATTTGAAGCCAAAGAAAATGTTGAGGATTATAAAATAAAATCAAAGCTAAGCATTCATCTAACAACATCTTGCACGCAGTGAGTTCTGAGTGAATTTTCTTTTTGTTGAAATGAATTTTTATCAAATGTTTCTTTTTTCCCTCTGAAAGTGTGTGGATTCTCATGTCATATAACTTGTGTAAACAAAGCACCAACTGCTTGTCCAGTTCCTCCGGAGCAGACGAAAGGTCCCCTGGGTATAGATCCGCAGAAAGGAATAGGAACAGCATACGAAGGTCATGTCCGAGTAAGTATGATCAAGTTGGGTTTAGATTAATCTTTTAAGGTATATTAATGAATTAAAATAAAATATAGTCATTTTAAGAACATATTACTTGACAGAAATTTAAGTGAATAAAATTGATCTAATAATTTTATTTCATTCAGAGTAATGATTTGAGAGCAAAAACTTACTTGTTACTTGGCAATAAATTCTAAAATGTCTCAAACTTTTCTGTATTGTCCCTATCTCATGATGAACAGTTGTTAAAATCTCTATAAAGGAGTCTTTGGCACCTGTTCTTGCCAGAGAGGTGGCATATAGTTATGAATTAGGAGATATTATCAAGGCCTAATCTTGTTATCTTGGGTACTATTTACAGTGTAAGCTGAATTTCATCTTATCACCAAATTTTTCTTTTATGCTATTTAGAAAGAAAATGGTGAATGTTATTTTAATAAATTACTAGTGAAAATTAAAATGGTGCCACTTAAATATCTTTCAGAATAAAAAGTCAGTGTTCGATGCGTGTGTTCTCATGTTTTCTCATATGTTACTATGTCCCATCTGCTACTTCACCCACCGAAGTTGCAAACTTACAACATGTGTACATTATCTTTACAATTTCACCATGCAATGACATATGTAATTAAAGGGCTCTGATTGACATTTTCATTTGATTTGTTTTTGTTTGTTTACCTAAAACAAAACTAAGATTCCTAAGCCAGCTGGAGTAAAGAAAGGATGGCAAAGAGCACTGGCTGTGGTTTGTGACTTCAAACTCTTTCTGTACGACATTGCTGAAGGCAAAGCTTCTCAGCCCAGTGTTGTCATTAGTCAAGTGATCGACATGAGGTAAGCTTTTGAAGGCAAAAATATTTGTGTCATTGCAGCATAGGAGTTCAAATTTTTGTGATTTTTAAAAAATTGTGTTGGCATGGTTCATTTAAATCTAATTTCATATTAATTTCTAATTACTGTTAATATTGATGTAGTAACAATTAAAACTAGGAAGCAAGGTGTAGTCATAGGACAGGTTGGTATGTTTGTTGAGACTGTGGGGTTAGGAGTCGAGAAAAACAAGCTGGTGTTTGAGTTCAAAAGACCAGTTTAAAGATTGCTGGGGTGACGGAGGCCTAACGTGTGATGTTTATGTCCCGTAAAGGCTTGGAATATAATTCTAATGTGAGGAAAGGAAATGAAAATCTCAAAATCAGACAAGCTCTTGGAAAACATAACGATTCAGTAAATATTTAAATAAGTACATCTCCTGAATGTTTCTGGTCTCATTTTTCAGATCCTTCCCCTGTCCTTGGAGTGCTCTCCTTTTCCTCTTCTCCTGACTCCAGGCCCGGCCCCGAGTGGTCTCATTTACTCCCGTAGCTTCCACCATCACCTCTGCGTTTATGGCCCCCAAACGTGTATCTCCCGTCAGATATGTCCACCCATGACTCAAACCAAAATTTCCCGCCGCGCCTCACACTGGCATTTCACACCAGCATCTCAGACACACTGTCTTCTCCCACGGGGACAGAGTGTGAAGGGATAGGTGTGAGAAACATCAGCAAGGACGATCTGACAGAACCTGCTGAGAGCATAGAAAGGTAGCAGGGAGAGGACTAGGTGTCCAGCCTTCTGCGACCACAAGAATGATGATACCGATAACAAAATTAAGGGAATCACAAGAAATAAACTGTTGTGGAAGAAATCTGGTTGAGATGTTGAAGGAACAATAATATGTCAGATGAGCTGGGTTGAGGGCACTTAAGATTTATTATGGGAGGCAAGAGTTCAAGTCCCAGTTCTTCATATATACTAGCCTTGTGACTTTGGGTAAGCCAGCAATTATTTCTAGCTCTTGTATCATGTGCCACTGTTAAGTTATTCTTGATAAATTACTTCTGGCACTATTGATTACAATGGGGGAAAAATAAAAAAAAATTTTTAAATTCAATTTGAGTGTTTTGGGTAGTTAGGCTTTGCAGATTGCTTCATATGTGTTATTTAGACACACACTCAAAGACACACACACAGCGCTGCATATACTGACTTTTAATGTTTCTCTTTTCATTCAGGGATGAAGAATTTTCTGTGAGTTCAGTCTTGGCTTCTGATGTTATTCATGCAAGTCGAAAAGATATACCCTGTATATTTAGAGTAAGTGTGTGCTATAATTTGATCACTGAATTATTTATTTTTAATGAGTATGTTTTTGCCTCTCCATCTAAATGATAAAATTACTATGAGTAGAGCCAAATCTTGTATTTCTTTGTACACTTCGTATTATCCAGTACTTTAATGTATAGAAAATTGGTGCTAAGTAAACATTTAATTAGTGAAAGACTTGTAGAAAGCATGGAATATATGGCTTCTGAAATATGTTTTCTGATAGATAATGTTTTTGAGCCCCAGTTCAGTTTTTAAATATATACTGCCACATGGAAAATTAGATACGTGAGATTTCTCAAGTTTTTTAAAAATAAAAGTTTCTTTCTTTAAAAATTAATGCATTTCAGTTATCTACTGCTTTGTAACAACCACGCCAAAACTTAGTGGCTTAAACCAACAATGATTTATTATTTTTCACTATTCTGTGGGTCAGCTGTACAGTTCTTGTGGTATTGGCTGCATTCAGCTCGTTTGGAGCCAGAACATCCAAAATGACCTTCCTCTCACATCTGGGGTCTTGGTGCTGGCTGTTAGCTGGGTGGTCTCAGTTCCCTTCTCTGTGGACTCTGTCCATGTTCCCTGATGATTGGGAGCCTGGCCAAGCTCTCAGTGGCTGGCTTCTAAAAGAGCAAAAGATTGGGCCCAAAAAGGCATAATAACCCTTCTGCATTATGTTGATCAAAGCAAGTCATGAGGTCAGACCAATTTTAAGGGGAGGGGAGATAGACTCCACCTCTCAATGAAAAGAATGGAATTCCATAGGAGGCATCGTTGGTAGCCATCTTTGGAGGCTGTTGACCACAATATGATCTTGAGTTGGTGAATTAAGACAATAGAGGTTAAAAAAAAAAAGACTACTGCCCTATAGTCATGCCTGTCTGCTTAGTACTTGTTTGTGAATCTGGTATCTGTGGAAGGTCAGACAAAGACTATACTTAGTCTCCCAGTTCTCAGACTGACAACTGTTTAGTCTCCTCCCAGCCAGCAGTGGAGTCTATTGGAGGCCCACTTACCTGTTTTAACTTACCTATTTTAATAAGGAACCCATATATATAAAATTTAAATCTGTTCTTATTGTGAATGCTGTTTGTGTATTGATAAGCCTCCATTCAAATACTAATTCAAGTGATCCAGTCTTCTCTAATGATAATGTGAGTTATTGTTATGAAGAGAAAATGTAAGTATTTCTGACTTTTTAAAATAAGTTGAAAGTCACTATGGTGTAGTGCTTAGGAGCAAAGACACAGGATCCTAGACTTCTAGTTATGTGCCCTGGGAAAAATTAACTACTTTCTCTGTATCACAGTTTTTTCATATATACAATAAGGATTTAATGACAGTACTATTACTATGTCCTGAAGATGTTAATAGGTTTAAATGAGTTAATACTTACAAAGTGCTTAGATCTACCCAGTGGTCGGTAATTACTCAATGATGACAGTTGTTATGCTTGTATGAGTATTTGTAATGCATCCTTAGTGATAACGTGCTGGCACTTTTATAGCAAGGAAAATGAAAATGATACTAACATTTTGGATGATATATGCCCCTTTGCTTTGTCATGAGTTCTGGTGCTAAAATTAGTTACTCGGATGTATGCTAACTAAACTCCATTAGAGGTATCATCTAATGCATGCTCATTTTATTGGTGAGTGCTAAGCAAGCTAGCATAATCTTGAAACTAGCATAAAGGGTTTCTGTTTTCTAATATCATGAATATTGATTAAATTGTTCCAGGTCACAGCTTCCCAGCTCTCAGCATCTAATAACAAATGTTCGATCCTGATGCTGGCAGATAGTGAGAATGAGAGGAGTAAGTGGGTAGGAGTGCTGAGTGAATTGCACAAGATTTTGAAGAAAAACAAATTCAGAGACCGCTCAGTCTACGTTCCCAAAGAGGCTTATGACAGCGCTCTACCCCTCATTAAAACAACCCAGGCAGCTGCAATCATAGGTACGAATTTAAAACATTTGTCATATTCTCGTAATTGTGTACTAATCTAGCTTGTGAACAGGGAGTGGCTTTCATCTAGGAATCTTCAGTGTTCAACATACTATGTGTTATATCACAAATGCTCAGTAAATGTTTGTTGTATGAATGAATCCTATATAAGATCTTTGTTTTTCAGTAAACAAGAGTACATTTTCTTCTGAAAAAGTTAACGGTGCAAAAGATTAACCTACTAATCTATTTTCTGCTTGTGTGACTTAGAACAAGTTAATTTCTTAGAGCGTAAGTTTAATATGTAAAATGTAAAATACTGAATACCTTGCTAAGGTTATTGGGAAGTCTAAATAAGATGGAATACATAACAAAGAGCCTGCGTGATAAATGCCCTTAACAAATGACAGCTTCTGTGTCTGGAGGTTTAAATTTTTGCTGTATTCTTACATATACATCCAATTCTTTTGTTAGTTTCCAGTAAATAACAAAAAGTTTAATGAGTAGGTTAAAATGCCTTTCACGATTTTTCCCTCCCGAAACAAGAAATGGATGGAACTGTACCCAGAGCACTAACAAACTAGGTTTTTGTTTTTCTTTCTTTCTTTTTTTTTTTGTTGTTTTACCATTTATTGAATAAACATTTACTTCTTTTTGTGGATATTGATATATTTTTTAATTATTGTTTTCTTAAGAAAGACATGAGATATTTACCACTGTAATCTAAAAGGAAATTTAATACTGTAAATTGCTACTGCTGTATTTTGATTTTTTAAATTTATTTTATTTCCATTTTTTTTGCACCAAATTTCCTTATTATCTGGTTTATTCTGTTAGCTTTACATGGCTTTTTCCTAATAAAAATGTTTCATATTTATGTCTTACATAGATCATGAAAGGATAGCTTTGGGAAATGAAGAAGGGTTATTTGTTATTCATGTCACCAAAGATGGTAAGAGAAAACTTAACTATTTTGGAGTAATTTTAAATCCTATGTTGTTAGAAAATTCTAAACTCTAGATTCTACATTGTATAAAGGGCAAGATTTGCTCTTATTTATTCTATAACTGAAATTTTTCACTTAATTTGATGTTTATAAGTTAAAAGATTATTTTTCAATTCCTGTAATGCCCCTGAGTTCTCGAACTTCAAGTGTGTATTGTCTTTCTTGTGTCATTTTATTTAACGGCTCTGCTGTTTGAACTCAGATTGCATTTCTAAAGATGGTACCTAAGAAAAAATACAACTTGAGTTTCTTGTTGTTCTGTTAATACTAGTAAGAGGAAACGACTATTAAAGTGTTTGGGTTTTTTTCCCCCACAGTCCAATACAGCAGATTTTTTTCTAGGGAGAAATTAAATGCTGGTTGAAATAAAGAGAAACCAGTCTAACCTGGTATTCATGAATATAGTATTCTTGGTTCTGTCTTTATATGAAGTTAGATCGTGGGAAAACAATGCATTTAAACTTCATTAGTTTAGAATATGAGTTAACTCGGTTTTTAAAAATATGAACCCCATGGCGAAGTTCCCTAGAATTAAGTGCCCATAAAAAGATTTTTCTTGAAGATTTGACATGCTTTTACACAAGAACTCTTTGCCTTGGCTGCCAGAAATCTCAGTGCTAAATTTAATACCTACTATAAGTGAGTCAAATTATAGTTGGTTTAATTATCTTCCTTTTTCTCTGTGATTTCTGATCTCTTATTATTCTGTGTGTGCATCTGTGTTTTTATTACAAGTTAATGTATATCCGCTGAGTATAATTGGGATATGATTAATAAAGAAAACTACTTTGCATTTGATTTATTATTATTTCTGTGTGTAGAAATTATTAGAGTTGGTGACAATAAGAAGATTCATCAGATTGAACTAATTCCAAATGATCAGCTCGTTGCTGTGATCTCAGGACGAAATCGTCACGTACGACTTTTTCCTATGTCAGCTTTGGACGGGCGAGAGACAGATTTTTACAAGCTGGCAGAAACTAAAGGCTGTCAAACCATAACTTCCGGGAAGGTGCGCCATGGAGCTCTCACATGCCTGTGCGTGGCTATGAAAAGGCAGGTCCTCTGTTACGAACTATTTCAGAGCAAGACCCGGCACAGAAAATTTAAGGAAATTCAAGTCCCATATAATGTCCAGTGGATGGCCATCTTCAGCGAACAGCTCTGTGTGGGCTTCCAGTCGGGATTCCTCAGATACCCCTTGAATGGAGAAGGAAGTCCGTACAGTCTGCTCCATTCCAATGACCACACACTGTCGTTCATCGCACACCAGCCAGTGGATGCTCTCTGCGCAGTCGAGATCTCCAGTAAAGAGTACCTGCTGTGTTTTAGCAGCATTGGCGTCTACACCGACTGCCAGGGCCGAAGATCCAGACAGCAGGAGCTCATGTGGCCAGCAAATCCTTCCTCTTGTTGTAAGAGCCCCTTTCTTATCACTGGCTTACCTCTGTGTCTTTTCCCTTTCTCTTTTCTTCCACTTCGTCTTCTAAATGTTGTCATTGTTAATAACAGATTCTTTAAGTCATTCTTAAGGGTTTTTTCTAAGTATTATGTTATATAAAAACCATGTGTAGTTAGGCCTAGGCAGACAGGGTCAGCATTAACCTGTGCATCAGTAAAACTGATCTTTCTGTAGAGTACTTTACTGAGATGAATTTTTTTATCCTATGTTGTGTTTAGAAATAACCCTAAATTATCTTCACTGTCCCCCAAAATAAAGCGCTTGTAAGCATCAGTAGCTCATAGGACTTATTCTGGAAGATTAGTTACTAAGTGAATTATTGAATCAATCATGTAAAGGTATAAATAGCATCTATAAGAGGTGTTATTCAGTTTCACATTTTTACCTAGATAAGTAGATATTTTAAATTGCTTATTTCACTCTTGAGACATTAATAAATTATTGAGGGAAGGTAGCTCGGGGGTCCCTGTCCTTCCCCTCTCTCTCCCTCTCTCTCTGGAGAGAGAGGGCGGGCGGGCCCAGCCCCTGAAAAGGTAAATGAATGAATGAATACTTTTAATTACTGAATACTTTCATTATTGAATAATTACTATTGGATATATGCCATTGCACTGTGTGAGATACAGCAATGAATGAAATAGATGCAGTCTTACCCTCACAGAGCATGGAGTGCAGTAGAGCAGATTCATGATAAAACAAGTAATTGCAGTCGAAAATAAGCGCTCCGGTAGCAGAAGTACAGGGTTCTATAGAAGTGCATAGGAGGAGCATCTAATCCACATCGTTTTGTTTGTAATGGAAAATACCTGAGCATGTTTAAATGCTAGAGAGAAAAAACCACCGGGGAACTACTAGGAACCACATAGTTGAGCATGTGGGTAATGCAGGAAATAGAGTGAGATCCCCAAGAAGGCCAGACAGGGTGAAATTCAGTACATGGTAGAGGGATTGTTTGGAGCAGGAGGAGTAAAACCTCTTCCATCATAAGAAGATAGAAAGAGGAATGATGGCCACAGGTCCAGTCAAGTTTAAAGGGTCATTGGAAGGAAGTTTAGGAAGGCAACAGATGCTTATTACAGAAAAATGAGAAAATCTGGATAAAAAGAACAAAAGAAAAATACTTCTAATCATACCCACCCAGATTTAACTATTTCTAATGTTTTGTTCCTTTTGAAATATATACACCTATCTCTGGCATCATATGTAGAATAAATGCTGTTTTGTAACCAAGTCAGATCATAATTCAGAGTATTGCTTCTAACCTGGAGTAAGAGTTGGAATATCTGTGTTTTACATATAGCTCTGCCAAAAATTCTCTCCGCGGCCTTAAGCTCAGGTGAATTGTTTATTCTCTCTTTGCTTGTGTCACCATTCATTGATACCCATTCCTTCAACAAGTGTGTATTGAGCATCTCCCCTGGTCAGGTAGCCGCGCTGAGGTGCTTTATTAAACATCCTTAACCGGAACAAGAGCACTTGCCTGGAGATTTCTCTGCTTTGTAAGTTTGCCTCACTGTCAATAACTTATACTTTAGGAATCAGGCCGGGCGCGGTGGCTCACGCCTGTAATCTTAGCACTCTGGGAGGCCGAGGCGGGTGGATCGCTCGAGGTCAGGAGTTTGAGACCAGCCTGAGCAAGAGCGAGACCCCGTCTCTATTAAAAATAGAAAGAAATTATCTGGCCAACTAAAAATATATATAGAAAAAATTAGCCGGGCATGGTGGCGCATGCCTGTAGTCCCAGGTGCTCGGGAGGCTGAGGCAGGAAGATCACTTGAGCCCAGGAGTTTGAGGTTGCTGTGAGCTAGGCTGACGCCACAGCACTCTAGCCTGGGCAACAGAGTGAGACTCTGTCTCATAAATAAATAAATAAATAAAAATAACTTATACTTTAGAAATCAAATACTTAAAAATGTGATGAAAATTCCTTTATAGAACTAGTATTGGGCAAGGGAGTATTATACCCCAAGTGTTAACAAAATCCTTCTGTATTATAATGACTGTGTAATCTGAACCACGGTATGTCAGTTCTTTATTTATGGTTTATGTTCTGTTTACTTCCACACTGTGTTGATGTCCTATTTGATGGTAACAACAGGATTGTCATGGTATTTCACTCTACGGTTATTTAACATAGACCTTTCAAAATGTTTTGGGGTTAATAGTTAAAAGTAATCAACAGGCTGTTCCCACCTTCCTTTCTCCTAGGTTACAATGCACCGTATCTGTCAGTGTACAGTGAAAATGCAGTTGATGTCTTTGATGTGAACTCTATGGAATGGATTCAGACTCTTCCTCTCAAAAAGGTAATTTAACATTAAAATGTGAGCAAAGCCAGTTAATGAATTTAAGTAAAAACACTAATAGGACTATTTAGATGTTTTTGAACAATTCAGCATTTTCTGGCAGGGGTAATTGGTAGTTTGGGACTTAGCTAAAAGTAAGAAAATAAAAACAAAAATCAAGCTGGTTCATTTCATTATAGGTAGCTCAAACCCCATACTATTTTATTATTAATGTATTTAATTTATATTAAGTATGATTGTTATGATGAACAACTAGAATATTTCCTAGAACCTAAAAAGCCAATGTTACCTTCGATTTTTGAAATAAGGAGCTCTGAGGGAGTATATGATTTTATTAATTATAACTCTTTTTCAAATAGTGGTATACAGTGTTTAATCCTGTGAGGACAGATTTCATGGGCTAGAAAAGTGGTTAAACTTAACCAAAACTGTGTTTAAGTGTCTCATGATTGAAAAATAAAGGTTTTTCCTAATAAATCATATTTGTTCTTAATATTTTCCTATATTTTCATAATATAAAGGAATTTTTTTACAAGTATAGAACTGCTATTTTGTAAAAATGAAGAAGAATAATAGTTTTATATAGATATATATGGTATATCTAACATGTATTATTAGTTGGGGGGCAGAGTTTAGAGGAACAGGTGAAAAAAAGCAGCCAAGATCATATTTCAAAATTGGTGCCAATTTTAAATCATATCATCAGTTTAAAAAGCTCTTGTAAATACTGCCATGTTATATAAAGCAACTAATATATGCTCTAGTTTGTAAATTTGGGTCGGTTACAGTTTTTTATGTTATTTTTATCATGTAATTTTTGGAATATATATGAAAGAATCCGTGACCTTTTAAAGCATAATAATAAACTGATCACTCATGAACTCACCTCCTAACTTAAGAGCCGGAGCATCACCAGTGTCGCTGCATCTGCCTGTGTGCTTCTCCTTTATCCCATCCCCCATGTTTCCCCCAGGAAAAATCACTGTCCTGAAAATTGTGCTTATCATTCCGTAGCTTTTCCTAAAATACGGAATTTTAGCATATTTAAATATTCCTAAGCAATATAGTGTTTAGATTTGATTGGTTTTGAGCTTTATAAGAACATTATAATATATTGTCATTTTCTGCCTTGCTTTCTTTACATATTTACTGTGTTTCTAAGACTTATCCATGTTGTTACATGTACTACAGTTCATTGCTTTTCAGTACTATAAAATATTCTGTTGAGTTGAGTAAATTTATCCCTATTTATCCATTCTCTGGTTGGCAGACGTTTGAATTATTTCCTAGCATTTACTATTCTGAGCATCACTGTGTATGTCTCTTGGTGTACGTGTACAGGAGTTTCTTTAAGTCATGTGCCTAGGAGGAGAATTGATGGGACAGAGGGAATGCAGTTATGCATCTTTATGAGATGGTGTCATATTATTTTCCAAAGTAATTGTACCTGTTGATACTCCCTTCAACAGTATGTAAGAGTTCTTACTGACTCTCATCCTCTCTAACACTTCCCATTGTAAGAATTCACAGTTTTCGTAAAAGGTTGTAAAGTAGTATCTCATTGCAGTGTTCCTAATAATTTGCATGTCCCTGATGATGTGGTTGAAAATCTTTCATATGTTTATTCATCGTTCATATTTCCTCTTTGATGAAATGCCTAGTCATGTTTGTTGCTCATTTTTCTGTTGGATTGGCCGTTTTTGTCTTACTGATTTATTGGAATTCTTTATATATTGTGGATATTAGGTTAATAATGGATGTGGAAAATCTTTTCCCTTTTTGTGACCTATCTATTCATTTGTATTTTGCTGAACAGAAGTTACTGATTTTGAGGTGGATAAATTTATCGTTCTTAGCCTTTAGGTTAGTCTTTTTTCTTTAAAGAAACTTTCCTTCTCCAAGGTTATAAAGATATAGCCTTTATTTTCCTCCAAACATTTTAAAGCTTTTCCTGTTACATGTATGGCTTTAACCATTTGGAATTTATTTTTTGTGTTTGGTGTGAAGTAGAAATGTAATTTGTTGGTTCCATGTAGCCAGTTGCTCCGTCACCATTTACAGTCAGTCCCTCGTGTCCCCAGTGACCTGCGTTTCCGTCCACATCACGTGTGCGCGTTTAGTGTTTGGTAATAAGAATCTGGGAAGCAGCTGTCGGGATACCGTCTTACTATAATTATTTGGTTACTAACGACTTCAAGAAGTCTCATATAAGGTTTAAATGTATTTCTCCTTAATTTCATTTATTTGTTTGTTTCTTTACTTATTTGCCCAGAATAGTCTTCCTTTAAAATGTTATCATTTTAACTTTCAAATTAGATAATATACCTTTCCAGTCAGAGTCATTATTAATTTTTTGTTGATTGTTTGAGAGGGCTGTATTTTGAAGTAGATAAATGAAAGGTCCTAATAGTTTGTGTTTTTATAAGTAGGCCAAAAAGTTTATGACTTAATTTTTAAAGGTTTCGTTGAAATACTAATTTTATTTTTTGTTATTTTAGGTGCGACCCTTAAACAATGAAGGATCATTAAATCTTTTAGGGTTGGAGACAATTAGATTAATATATTTCAAAAATAAGATGGCAGGTAAGAAATATATATAAATTAATAGTATAACTTAAATGGAAATATTATCTTAAGTTTACTGCCCAAGGTCACATGAGTAATAAATGCCAAAGTCCAGATTTAAGCTTAAGTGCATCTTACTCCATGTCTGTGATCTGGGCCACTGTCACACTCTTTTACTATATTAAGATGAACTACTGGACAAAAAGTCATTCTCGTTAAGCTTGCATAGCTGTGTAAGCGAAGTATTTGGTTCTGACATGCCTTGTTGTTTTTCTGTGGAGTGCCTACGTAAGTAGAGAAAGTATAGCAGATGTATCTTCTGTGCTTTCATTAATACTATAGAACCTAACCAAAGTTTGTAGCACTAAAACTGTGAACACTGATCTAGAATCCCAGTTTGGGACTTCAGAAATGCATCTCCCGCCAACGCAGAGGGCTTAAGTGCTTCCGAACTGCTGATGTCAACATAGGAAGGAGGAGGAAGGCGAGCAGAGTCAAAGCAGTGCCCAAATCGGGAGAAGGAACGGGGACCCTGGGTGTGACAGACGGGAGGAGGGCGTGTGGCGGTGACCAAAGTAGTGAGCTGAGACTGTCACACATGTAGTTACATATCTCACATGTGAAATGCCAGGGAGACTGTCCGCATGTAGTGAAATGTCGCTTGGCAGTCAGAGTGTGTCCAAAGAGTTAAAAATTTCACTTTTACCAAATATCGTTATAGTGCCCTCTTCTATATAATAAAGTCATTCCCGTGTCATGGCAACAAATTTCTGCATAACAGAGGTATTTATAAATTTCTGATCTTTTTTGGTAGAGCTATTTAATGAAGATATACTATGGTACATAGTACAGATATACTATGGTACATATATTCTGTTTCTTAGAGGAACTTCCAGGTATTTGTATTAATATAAGATTAGCTCTACCCTGTTCTCACTGTATGTGGCCATGCTGGTCATGAAATATGTCCATACCCGCTTTGTGTCTGCAGGAAAAAACCTATTCCAACTTGTCTTTTCATCTTTCTACTCCAGGCTAAGAGTGGAGGTAGAGTTTGGAGGAGGGGGACCTGACAAATTTTAATACAGTTGTCTTGTTCTTTGACAAAGGGAGGAAATTCCATTTCCAAGAGATCCTTTCTTTTTCTCTGTCTTGCCGTCTCCTTCATCTCTTAAGAGGTTGAAGTGCTCCTGCAACCCTCTGGCTCTCCAGAATCTCCTATTGCCACCATAACTCCTCTAGACCTGCTTCACCCTCAAGATCCTCAAAGTCTAAAATTGCGTCCCACATGCTCATCCACTTTACAAATTCTGTCCTTTTAGTGTTTGTTGTAGAAATGCAGTCACATCACTCTGCATGGAGCATGTCACTTGCTGATTGTCTGCTTTGTCCCTACAGGCCCCTTTGGCTTCCTCTCACCTCCTCCTTTTCATTTCAGGTTTTTGGGTGCTGAAAACTTCTAAATGTTGTGTTTTCCCTTTTTCCTTGTGTTATTTAGATAATGGCATCTCCTGTCATGTTGTGAGGATACCGTTGTCTGTTTGGTTCTTAGAGCATATTCACATAGCCGGGCATGTTTTGGGAGACCCTAGCTGACAGTTATTTTTGGTTTTAAATGCTAAAGCTGACATAGGATAAGATGGGCACTGGCTTGCTAGGTGTATATGATTAAATATATCATCTACCCCCAAGATCAGAAGAGTAGAAATAGCAACAGATTCTTACCTTTAGTAAAGGAAGATAGTGAGAATACAATTCCTTTTCCTTACTCCACATCTCATAGTTTGAACCTTGCAGAGGAAATGTTTTACGATGTAAGAATAATTTTAATTATTATTTGTTAATAATTATCATTTACACGAGTGTCTTATCATTTATGCCTGATTACTGTGCAGGTTAACAATAGCAGCTCTTCAACACCCTAAGCCACTGAAACCAATACCTGGAGGGAGAGAAGATGGTACAGTGATATTGGGGTGGGTAGCTGGTCAAAGTGGCAGGACACCAAGGCAACTATAGTTTTCTTTAGGTAGATTATATCATTTTAGGTTTATAATCAAGTAAAAGTGAAAATATGTTTTATAAGCCATGTTTAATATCATCATGTATCTGTTTACATCTGTTCTGTAGAAAATTGTTGCTTATGTACTATGATTATCGACGTACAACTTTTAAAAATCAGAATTTAATATATTTACACAACTGAGTAACATTTTCACTCTCTTGGAGATTAATGGATAAAAGGCATTTTAGCAGTTTAGAGAACATCATTGTTCTTTGTAATTTTTTTGTAACAGAAGGGGATGAACTGGTAGTTCCTGAAACATCAGATAATAGTCGGAAACAAATGGTTAGGAATATTAACAATAAGCGGCGCTATTCCTTCAGAGTCCCAGAAGAGGAAAGGATGCAACAGAGGAGGTAGATACTAAATTTATACCTATCATGCTTGTAGCATCTGAAGGACTATTTGGTGATAATACTGTATTCGATTTGGAAAGAAAATTTGATATCTAAAAATCTGTCACTCATCTGTAGTGTCAGTACTGTAATAATGAATGTAACTTCTCAGTGTCATTTTAATTAGTTAATACTCTCTCAGTTGAGAGTATACACTGAATCAAAGTATCATATTTTTATTCACTTCTGTATGTATATGGAATAGTTACGATTTTTGGAATGTATATAGTATAAACAGAGAACGTATCTGTGCATGTAATAAATGTCTAAGAAGTTCAGATTAACTATTCTCTTCATGAACAAACAGAAATAACCTTGTAGTATTTCTAGTTATATCTAAAAACATTTCTAAAGTGTTATCAATTTTAAAAGAGGTACATAAAATGTTCAGAATTATCTGTGAAATAGAGTGGAGTTTCTTTGATGTCTCAAGTATTTAAAAGGACTCTCTCTGCTTTCCCACACAAAATCGTGAGATCTTTTATTTAAAATTTAAAAGAAAACGTTCTAAAGAAGTGAATTTCTAATTGGGTATATTCTGTTATTCTAATTATATCTTTATTAACATGATTTAATAGTTTTATTTTTGTAAAATAGATTAAAGTGTGCTTAATTTTTTTTAAGTTACCTGGATTATGGAAAAAGTGTCTCAACAGATGTTTTGTCTTACAGGGAGATGCTACGAGATCCAGAAATGAGAAATAAATTAATTTCTAATCCAACTAATTTTAACCACATAGCACACATGGGTCCTGGAGACGGAATACAGATCCTGAAAGACCTGCCCATGGTAAGAGAAGCAAAGGGTAAATGTGAACACGAGTGGGATGAAGGAGGATAGACACATAGGCTTAAATACAGATATGGACTTCAAAGGATGTATTAGTTATCAGCATAACGAGGAAGTGTTTCTCTCGGTATATCACAATATGTCTAAGATGTGTGATGACATGCCTGATGAAAAAACCGTAAAATTTAGACCTCTGTCAAAAACCGAACAAATCAAGTTCTTATTTAGTTCCATACTCTAGAAATTTTACTGTTGTTGGTAGAAGAAACTGCCATAATTGGAGAGGTTCTAACCAAGTTCAGAACTTAGTTACCAAATCACTAAAATTTGACTAAGTTTTAATAATTCAAAATGGATATTTGGCCCACTGGTTTCTCTCCAGAGAACTCCGTTACTTTGGTCATTAATGGTCATACCTTTCAGCGTATAGTGAAATTAAATCTTTTTCCTTTGCCCAATTATAAACATGTCGCCTGGTCAATCATATATTAAAAAGTACAACATAGGAAAATGTTATGTTTTAACAATATGAAGATTGGGTTCACAGACCTGTTATGTTGAAATTAAGAACATATTAGTGGAGTTAGCTAATTATCCAGGCTCTGTTTGTTCTCAATGTTTCAATATCATAGTACTCCCAGCAAACTAAAACTTTAATATGGCCCTTATGATTGGTGGTGATAACAACTAAATTTTGCATAGAATTTTAAGTATAATTTATATTTTGTGGCCATTTGGCAGATGATTTGTAAATTTTGCCCCAAATCTCTTTGTAAGGAAATCTGTCTTAACCACATTATCAACACTACTGTGATAGAAGATGTAGACATCTATCACTGAGAGACAAAATGATAGATAGTATAGTTTGGTGTGCAGTCAAGTTTTTTAAAGTAAAAAAACTAAACTTTTAAAGAGAATTTTGCATTTATGTCATGGGAAGAAAAAAAGTCTACATTTGTTTACATCTGAGTTCTTCATTGTGAATATCCCAATTAATCAGTTGTCCCTGTTTGCTTATGAATGAATATGACATTGTTATTTTTTCACAATCAAAACATTATTATTATATGGTCATAGTAATATACCTTCCCTTACAGAATTCAAATCATTCACAGTAGTTACCCTTTTGGAATAGGAAGTTTTTATTAGCTGTACTGAGTAAATATGAATAAAATATGTAAAAACTATATTACAGTTAATCTTGATATAGTTTAAGTAAAAAAATTTAAGGTTGAGTACATTAAATATCAAAACTGTTCTATTTGTCTATCATATATAAAAGCTATACTATTTTTTCAAATTTTGCCTTGGAGTGAGATCTCAGGTTTCTCTCCATTCTTTTCCATTCTGAACATTTGCTTAAAGTCCTCAGTCTGGTTTTCCTTTAATCTCCTTTAATAACATAACCATGCAGTCAAAAGCCTCTTTTGTTGTTCCTTACGGAAGGTACAATGTCAGGCACAAAATACGTTAATAAAGAGAATTTTTGGCCGGGCGTGGTGGCTCACACCTGTAATCCCAGCATTTTTGGGAGGCTGAGGCAAGAGGATGGTCCTGTACATGTAGTATGCATCAAAGATTTTGTGTGTCTAAATTCCTGTTCTTCATGGCCAAATTTTATTTTCACATAACTTTTTTCATTTCACTACCAAAGGATGTATAAGCTGGGACTTTTTTACAGACATGCATTTAAGGACCTAACAAATATTTCTGGAGCACTTACTATGTGCCCAGAACGATGTTTATCTCGGGGTAGACTCTGGTAAACAATACGATAATATGCATGTATGAAAATAACTCTAGTATGCATGTCTGTACCTGTGTATGTGTCTAGTCGTTGAAAAGCTTGTGATATTTTAACATCTTCTCAGATTTTAATATGTTCTTTCTATTGGAATGGAACCATTATGAACTATTTCCAAAATATAAAGATGAATTAAAATTTTCTCATGTTAACATGTATGAGTTTTCAAATACCAAAGCCACGTGTTGTCATTTGTGCACAGAGCATGTGCCCCAGACATTTTTGTGTTTTAATTTATTCAAATCAGTATTGCTTTCCTTCCTATGAAATACTTATAAGCTTAGAAAGTTTATTAGATATCTTCAGAAGGTTAATTGTTTCTTTTGCATCAAGTGATCCTGAAACAGGATTGTTAGCTTTTTTTTTTTTTTTTTTTTTTGAGACAGAGTCTCACTCTGTTGCCCGGGCTAGAGTGAGTGCCGTGGCGTCAGCCTCGCTCACAGCAACCTCAAACTCCTGAGCTCAAGCGATCCTCCTGTCTCAGCCTCCCGAGTAGCTGGGACTACAGGCATGCGCCACCATGCCCGGCTAATTTTTTCTATATATATTTTTAGCTGTCCATATAATTTCTTTCTATTTTTAGTAGAGATGGGGTCTCGCTCTTGCTCAGGCTGGTCTCGAACTCCTGAGCTCAAACGATCCGCCCACCTCGGCCTCCCAGAGTGCTAGGATTACAGGCATGAGCCACCGCGCCCGGCCGATTGTTAGCTTTTTGAATAGGAAAGTGGCAGTCAGGCTAAGGGCATCATTTTATTTTCTTTTCTCTTGTGTCAGGCGTGAGCTTTTTATTTGTATCTTAGTGAGCCAAGATAATATAAGCAATTAATATAAGATGGTGTGTATATCTTAGAAATATAGACTGTATTCATTTTCTTGGCTCTTTTTTTATCATTTCCCTTTTTTACAAGTGGTTACTGGGAATAAAAAAAAAATAGATTTTCTCCAACAGAATGCAAGAATAATATTTTCCCTCTAGAAGATCTATTTTTACCATATTACATTTCCCCTAGCATTTTATCCATTCCTAAAATTGTTAATAAAGATAAAATTTTTAGCTCAATGACCTCTTGGGGCTTGAAGAAGTAATTTTGCTTCTTAAAGTCAAAGTTATTAATACATGTACATTAATAGTTTTTTTTTTTCCTATTTAGAAACAACTTTAGAAAGTTCTGATTTAACTCATAACTCTAGGATAAAAACAATATCATACATAGAAGCCTTTCTTTTAAGCCTAGATAATTTATGAGGTCTTTCTACAAAGCAAGCTCATGTCAGCTCAAGGGAATATAAGTCATGCTGGCTTCAGGCAGTGTTCTCTCTAGCAAATCATTCAGCCTCTGCCTTTAATGAAGAGATGACGTTGTCTGGAAACAGTTGTTTTTCAAGAACAGAACCTTGAACTCAGTGGCTCCAGCCTGTAATACCAGCTACTCAGGAGGCTGAGGCAGGAGGATCGCTTGAGGCCAGGAGCTCGAGGGCAGCCTGGATGAGAACGAGACCCTGTCTCTACAAAAAATAGAAAAAAAATGAACCAGGCATGGTGGTGCACACCCACAGTCCTACTGCGTGGGAGGCTGGGCCAGGAGAATTGCTTGAACTCGGGCTGCTGTGAGCTATGATCACAGTACCACACTCCAGCCTCAGCAGTGGAATGAGACCCGTCTCCAAAGGAAAAAAAAAAAAAAAAGACCTGAACCTTGAAAATTCCCATTAGAATTAGAGATGGTCACTGGCAACTGAATGATGGTTCCCCCATGTTCAGAGGTAGTTATTTTATCTGAAAAAATTGGAGTCCTTGACTTGAAAAACTTTTTTCTGTATCTCTGGTATAATATTATTCCATTTTTTAAAAATACACCTCAACATTGAAGGGAAAGTTTTTCCCTTGTTAACAACAAATGTTTTCTTTTGGGTGTCTAAATGGAGATAAGTTTGGGCTACTTAAAGCTAAACCAATAATTAGTATATTCCATAGTTACTCTTTTTGTTACAGGGAAATAAGATCAATAAAAGCAAACATATAAGTACATAAATACCAGGGAATTATTTTAAATGGTTTTAGATACCTAAAGAAACAGTTTCATAACATGTCTAGTTAAAAGCTATTCTGGAGGTTCACTTGTCCTTTTCTTGCTTGTTTTTTGCCTTTTATATCCTTAATGTCTCTGGTAGATTTTTGCCATGTTTTGATTGTATCACATAAGAAAATACAGACCCAAACTCTGGAAGTCTTGCATGTCTGAAAGTCCAGTTTCTACTCACCTAACTATAATAATAAAAAAGAATAATTTTATAAGGAGAATGATCTTTTGGGAATCAGCTGTTTAAGTAACTGGCAAAGAGTATTACAAACTGTAACTTTCTAAGGCCTAAAAGTATTTCATTAAGAAGAATTCAGCTCTGATGTAATATGCTACTTGGTTTGTTCTATGTGCATGTTGTCTGAAACGTGAATCCATTGTCATCGCCTTATTACCTTTTTTCTTCTTTCTGTTGTTTCGATAGCCAGGTTTCCCTTACACATCCCCTCATCATCACTCCGGTCTGATCTCCTCTCCGATCAACTTTGAGCACATCTATCACATGACTGTTAATTCTGCTGAAAAATTTCTCTCTCCTGAGTCCATAAACCCTGAATATTCCCCGTCTCTACGCTCTGTCCCTGGTACACCAAGCTTTATGACTCTAAGGGTATGAACAGCTGAGTCAGGTGTTAACTTTTACTAACATGTACAGATTTCCCGTTGCCTGGCTTAACAAGTAACCGTGCTGGGGGGACCATCTTGTGAGTGGTTTCCTTTGGCCTGTACCCTTCTGCCAAGCTTCTACTCCTACTCCTCCTCGCCCTCCGATTCCATCTCTATTTTGTTTCTTCTTTTGAAGAAAAAATTGGAAGAATAGGATTTCAGTTTTTATTTTGAAATGGTATTAGAGGTTTATCTTTGTATTATAAAAGGTTTTCCATTTCAGATACCATCATGAGAAACAGCCCCCAAATGGACCCTTACTCTGTTAAACAAGAAAGGGTTCCTGGAATTTCTAAAGTTTTTATAGTTCATTACCCTAAAGCCAGATTAATTGAGAGAAAATTTTTACATTTGGTGAGGTTAAAGGCTGTGGTAGAGCCTATCCACAGACCTTCTCTCTACAATAAACCCCTTTTTGAAAAGCTTAAAAATCTCCAAAGTAAGTATGGCGCAGTGGTTCACACCTGTAATCCTAGCACTCTGGGAGGCCCAAGGCAGGAGGATTGCTTGAGCTCAGGAGTGTGAGGCCAGCCTGAGCAAGAGCAAGACCCCGTCTCTACAAAAACATAGAAAAATCAGCCAGGTGTGGGGGTGCACACCTATAGTCCCAGCTTCTTGAGAGTCTGAGGCAGGAGTATCACTTGAGCCCAGGAGTTTGCGGTGGCAGTGAGCTATGATGACGCCACTGCACTCCAGCCCAAGTGACAGAGCAAAACCCTGTCTCAAAAAAAAAAAAACCCTCCAAAGTGAAAAGTAAAAAAAGTGAATACTATTCATGAGTAACAGGAAAAAATGCCAAAAATAAGTTAGATTTACTCATCTTGAGTTGATTATATGTATTTAATTCCAACCATTATCTAAGATAAACTAAATCAAAGAGAGGGGGAAAAACATGCTGCGTTCTGAAGGACGATGGCATTTGCTGTCGGTCCCTTCCATTCAGCTCCCAGTGGCTTTGCAGATGGATGAAGAGCTGATGTCCGCATGTCCATCGGGTGGTGTAAGCTTACACTAACTTCACGGGAACATTTTCTGAAGTTAGTTTTGCAGATGGTAAAATAATTTGGATTGTATCTTGCAAATTCATTTCCCATAATGCCCCCAGCGTAGAACCACAGTACCATAAGATTTTTTTAATTTGTATATATAGTAAAGTAGTTTTCCAATTAGAAAATTAGCTGTAGGGTGGGAAGTATATGTTTTGTGATGTAAAATTATTCTAAATTATGTTTTAAACATCATTGTCATTAACATTTAAAAAATCATTTAAATGTATTATTTGACAAAATATAATTAACCATGATGAAATAAGCCATAGTTGGCTTGGTAACAGATGGCAGGGGGTCGGGGAGCGGTTTCAGATGAACGTGTAAGTTAATCAGGAACTTTTCCTGTAAAAGATGACAGGAGTGTTATGGGAATTAGTCATCTGTCAGTAGAAACACTGTACCATCAGTGGAAGTTTTACCCTAATCTTAAGCATATTTGTACCTAGCAAGGACCAGAAGCTTAGGTTTCTTGTCACTTTATAATGAAGTTTATTTTATTTAACTTTGGCTGACTGGATGATAAACTGATAATTTTTTTTTTTTTTTACAAAACATTTTTTGTATGTATCATTCCTTTGTTTCAACATTCAGTGTTACCAAATTACTGGTATATTTTATAAGCTTAATTTTTGCTATTGATTCTAGAGTAGGTTTGATTTATAGAAAAGGACACCACCACCGTGTCTTAAGGTTTATAGAAAAGGCAATAAAATATATAGGTTGAAACTGATTCTCCCATCTCTTTTGGGCTTTTCTTTGCTGTGTTGTTCACACATTGCTTGGGTCGTATAGGGCTGCTCCTGTATGCGTGAATTGCTAGCATTGACTGTTTCAGTTTTAATTTTTTTATTTGCTTAGAGAAAAAAAGGTAAAGCATTTGCTTTAAACAAATAACACACTAAGAATTACATGGACTTTGCAAATTTGGTAAATGAACTGAATTGGCAGTGGTTGAATTTGGGCCCAGCTAGCCAGCCAACTTTCATATGAATCATACTCAAAATGTATGATTTGGAGCTTTTCAGAATGGTGTTATTGCTTGTTTCTTGATTGCTAGATTTGGTTCTTCGTTAGTTGCTTTGCCATAACATTCTCTCAGACGTTCCAGATGCGTGTAGGAAAACTCAGTACTGCAAACTTACTCAGACTGTAACCTCTCCTCGGAGCCTCACAATTTCATGGCAACTTGGAACTGAAGTTCCAGTTCTAGACTTTTATTATAACTAAAAATATTTTTTAGCCACATTAGTACATTTCTTTTTCACCATTGCATACTCCTTTAATAGAATTTATCACATTGCTAACTGAAAGGAAAACATGTAAGTGTTTTGCTAGATAAGGTATTTTATGAAATTCCAATATTGGTTAGTGGAAATACTAAATTAGAAATGCGTTTCTCTGTGGCTTGTTTCTGTTAACCTCAAAAGCCTTAAGTATTTGTGCTCATTTCATGGTATTCCATGTTAAATTATTTGACCTATACCATATGATAGCAAAGAAGACAGTCATATTTTGTTAGATGTTAGCATACAAATCAAGTTATTTGAAGAATTGTTACCATTTTATTCATTGATTCCCAGAAAATGTTATTCTGCCCAAACAATGTGAGTAAAATGTACTTTGTGTCTTTAAAACAGACACACACACACACACACACACACACACTTGTAACATCAAACCAATATTAACTAGAACACTGTGTGTTCTACAGAAAGGATTATAATTTGAAATTCATGAATTACTTTGCCACTGAATTAATCTCAATACTTGATGTAGAAAATTGGGGTTACGGATATAATCCATTCATTTATTCAGCAAATATTTTTCAGCACCTGTTTTACAGCCCTCCGCTCTACCAGCTTTTATGATTTCATTCTTATTATATATTTCTACAGTTTATGAGTATTACTTTTCAAAAAAAAAGCAAATAATTTTAATGAATTAGTACTCAGAGAACAACGGGTTGTTAAGTATATTTTCTAGTCGCTTTTGTTGTGTGCAAGTGGCCATGACTGACTGTGGTTTTCTGGCCGTGCAGAGAAGGTGAAGGAGTACCCTGGGGTGCAGTCGGCCTGCAGCCTTGTATGACGAGAGCGTCTCTTTTCAAAGGAAAGTTGCACGTTATACTCAAACTCAGATTTATCGGTTGGCTTTACTTAACAAATCCATCCTTCGGGAAAGTCACAAAACTTGAACTTTTGACTGCTCTTAATGTGTGATTATTATTTATTACATTTTTTAACGGAGTTACGGTCCTGTTTAACACACGTCAAATCTGTGAGTTTTCTCCCCGGCAGAATGACAATTTGATGTGACTGGAGGGAAGGTTGAAAGTGACCCTGTAGGTGACTGTATGTGGTCATCATCCGAGCAGAGGAGGAGACAGACGCCTAGTGGGGCGGGGCTGAGTGCTTTCTTGTCACTAGCATAGTTACTGTAATCCTCGGAAAAGCCCCACAAGGCAGTTATCTTCCCCATAATCAGCTGAGGACATGGAGGCTCCGCGTGTCACAAGCCCCAGGCCTGCTGTCAGTAGCTGTGTCACCCAGGTGCGAGCGGTGGTCTCTTTCCGGGCTGGGCTGTGCTCACCAGCCAGCGCGCTGCCTCCATGCGGCTAACCAGGGAGGGAGAAGGCTGTGGGCTCGTAAGACCACCGCCACTTCTGCGGCTATGAAAGAAAAATGAATAAGGAGATACATTTTCCAAATAAATATATGTAAATCTGTTTATAAATGCTAAGAAATCAAATCCAGACCATTTGCATCAGAAAATGCTTCCGTGAGGCTGGGACTGTGTCAACAAATAGAGAACGCGTTGTCGATGGTGCAGGAGATGTCAATACTATGGCACGTGCAGTTTGCCTATTCGAGGATTTGTAAAGGATACTGAAACATTTTCCCCTCCTCCTGGTCTGAAGAGCTCGCAGCCGCCAGGGGGGAGCTGTGTGCCCTCCGTCCCTGGCTGCGCCAGACGGCTCGCCCCACAGGCCACCTCCAGGGCTCTCCTCTAGCTGTGTGTGATTTGCAGAACATTCTGTGGCCCGTTTTCCACCAAAATCACTCAACAGTTAGATGGAAACTCTTCCAAGTGATACTCCCAAGGTAACTAACTTCATCCAGGCCGTGAGTGCTGCAGTGTCGTGTCCCTGAGTCACTGTCCTGCCGTGTGTGTCGATGACGATTTGCCTGGTGGCCGATTACGTCAGTGAATGGCACAAACAGTGTCACATCCATAAAATGCTGTCTTGAGGAGAGTGTAATTTTCATTAGATTTTCCCCAAATGGACTCATTCAGCTGTTGTGCTAAGCAATTAAAAATATCATTCATAGTAAAAAGCTTTGTTTTGGTTTTCTGCAAATGTCCATGTAATTCTGCTCCTCGCTACCACATCTAACCCTGTAACTTTTACTTAGTGTTTTCACAACCAAAAAAATCCATTTATTGATAAATATTTCAATAAGTATAATCACGTATTCTTGATTACGGTGAGATTTACCATACTAGTTAAGATTTAGGGTTTTACTTTTGTGGGTGGGGAGAAATTATATAATCTGCTGTGCCTCTGTGTCATTCTGGTCAAGAGAATTTTTTTTTCTTCATAATCATAGTGAAAAATAGACATCTCTGCAGAAAATCAGTTTCTTCCTAGCTGAAGACTCTCTCTTTGACTTTTATTTCTAGAATCCGCGGCCTCAGGAGAGTCGGGCGGTGTTCAGCGGCTCGGTCAGTATTCCGTCCATCACCAAATCCCGGCCCGAGCCCGGCCGCTCCATGAGTGCTAGCAGCGGCCTGTCCGCACGTAAGTGGCCTGGGCTGCAGGACGGAGCCCCCAGGGACAGCTGCCCCCGCCGCCTCTCTGCCCGTCCCACGGTGTCATGTCCTTCGCTCACACATGCTCCGCCATTCTCAAGTGGCAGCAATGTCACAGACCCTCAGGGGTAGTGCCTGGGGGGCACAAATAGTCCCGGAGGCCTTCTAGAGCTTACGGGCCATCTGGGATGCGCACAGACAAATTTGGTGATACATTGTGACGATAAATGCTCCGCAGGAAATAAACAGGGTGTGATGATAGAGAGTAACAAGGGTTAGCCGTGGGGGATAAATTCCTACTTAGAATAATTAGCAAAATCACGTCCCTTTCTCGCGGTGGAGACGTGTGTGTGTATGTGTGTGTGTGTGTGTGTGTTTGTCATGTTTGATGGACTGGCAGACCAGCGCGGCCACTAGTCACTGGGTGGGACATCCCAGTGATAGTAAGGGAGTGACCCAGAGTAGAGCGGGAGGGGCAGATAAGGGTCAGATCAGCAGGGACTCGAAGACCAAGGTGAGACATTTTTATTTTATTCAAATGCAAAGGGGAGCCTTTGAAATGTCTTAAGTAGGGAAGAATCTTTATTCACTTGGCATTATTATTAATTTTTTTTTTTTTTTGAGAGAGAGTCTTGTTCTGTTGCCGGGGCAAGAGTGTCGTGGCGTCAGCCTAGCTCACAGCAACCTCAAACTCCTGGGCTCAAGCGATCCTCCTGCCTCAGCCTCCCGAGTAGCTGGGACTACAGGCATGCACCACCATGCTCGGCTAATTTTTTTCTATATATTTTTAGTTGTCCATATAATTTCTTTCTATTTTTAGTAGAGACGGGGTCTCACTCTTGCTCAGGCTGGTCTCGAACTCCTAACCTCGAGCGATCCTCCCACCTCGGCCTCCCAGAGTGCTAGGATTACAGGCGTGAGCTGCCGCGCTCAGCCCCACTTTGCATTCTTAAAACGATCACTCTGGTCGTCAGGCAGAGAGCGTTGGAGGCAGCGAGGGCAGAAGCCAGCATCTGGATGGGGTCATGCAGTGTGGTCCAGGTGGAGGTGGGCGAGGGCTCGGGGTTGGGCAGTGGCAAAGGAGAAGAGAAGGGAGAGAAGGAGGTGGACTCTTCAGATATCTTTTCTGAGGTAGAAACAGTAAGACTTGATGGTGAATTAGTTGTGGGGAAGTAAGGCAGAGGGAAGGGTGTAAAGATGACTCTTGGGTTTGTGCCAGAGCCTGATGCCATTTACTCCCATTTACCCCGCTGGAGAGGGGACTGGGGTGGGTCATCCCAGGCATGTGCAGAGGTCCCAGGTCAGGGAAAAGATCAGCATGTTGGATTAGCCGAAAGAAGGCCGGGGACAGGGTCAGGAATATGCCCGTTTACCACAAAAGTGAGGTAACATTTATCATTCATCCAGTACACGTTTGAGGCTCCATTAGATACAGACTTTTCTTGTACCGGGGGCAGAATCATAATGACCTAGTGCCTGTTTTCCTGTGGCTCAGGCTGTATTATTAGCCTCCTTTTCTTACTCTACCCTGAACTGCAGCATCTCGTTTCTGTATTTCGAACAGAACCCTGAGCTAAGGGACTGGAGAGAGAAAAACCTGTGCTCTGTGGCGGAGAATGTTCTGGTGGGGGAGGGAGGGGTGGGAAGCCACTGCCCACCTGAATGGAAGTCTGCGAGGCTGCTCACAGCTGCAGACTCGGGGTCAGAGGGACGTACGGGTGGAACATCTCGCTGACGAACGAAATTAGAATTTAGTTTCATCAAATTCACTGTGATCTTTTATAGTTCCTGGATTGTTAGCAGTGAGGTTGTAGATTGTCAAATGATCATTGTAGCTTTTGATTTGGGGAAATGTTCTTGGCCAAAGGGTCGTTTTTCTGTAACTTTCTCAAATGTGTGCTTTCCCAGTAGCGTGGCACTGGCTTAGAGATGCAAGAGTGTAGCTTGCGTGTGCCAACATAAATGCAGTCGCAAATGTATCAGCTGCAACTTCAATGACACCTTTCTTCACTTCTATACAAGTAAACTCCAGCAGAAACTAATTGCACTAAATCCAATTTCACATTTAAAAAGTCATTTTAGCCAGGTGCAGTGGCTCGCCCTGTAATCCCAGCACTTTGGGAGGTGAAACCGGGAGGATCACTTAAGACAAGTTCGAGACTAGTCTGGCAACATAGCGAGACCCTGTCCCTACAAAATATTAAAGACATTAGCCGGGCCTGGTGGCACATGCCTGTAGTTCCAGCCACGAGGGAGGCTGAGGTGAAAGGATGGCCTGAGCCCAGGCGTTCAGGGCCGTCGTGAGCTATGACTGAGCCACTGCGCTCCAGCCCAGGCAACAGAGTGAGGTCCTGTCTCTAAAAATATTTAAAAAAAAAAAAAAGTCTTCAGTCAGAAAACTTATTTGTTACTTTGTATTCTTGAATGTTAGATATTTGAATTCAAGTCTGCTGATGCAGACTGAGCCTCCTTCATTCGTTTGTTGTTCATTCAGCAAACCGACCAGGTATTGTTTTCAGGCTCTAGCAATATAAAGACGCGTGATGCGGTATCAGTATCTCTTGTATCTCTTGCTGCATGAGAAATTGTCCCACAACTTAGACGCTTAAAATAGCAAATACTTATCATCTCACGTAGTATCGTAGGGTCAGGAATCTGAGAGCATCTCAGGCTGACTGTTTCTCGCTCAGGGTTTCTCACGAGGTTGCAATCAAGCTGTCTGCTGGGGCTACGGTCCCCTCAAGGTTTAAGTGTGACTAAAGGCCGGGCGCGGTGGCTCACGCCTGTATTCCCAGCACTTTGGGAGGCTGAAGCGGGAGGATTGCTTGAGGCCGGGAGTTGGAGACCAGGGGCCAGGCACAGCGGTTGGACTTGCTGTCCATCAGGGGAGGGTGGCGGTGAGCTCGGCGTTCTAAAGGATCGTGCTCTTGCACACACATCCAATTTGGCCTGCTTGATGTGCTGCAGGGTCCTCTGCACAGAACGGCAGCGCACTGAAGAGGGAGTTCTCTGGGGGAAGCTACAACGCGAACCGGCAGCCCATGCCCTCCCCGTCAGAGGGCTCTCTGTCCTCCGGCGGCATGGACCAAGGAAGCGATGCCCCGGCGAGGGACTATGACGGAGAGGTGAGGGAGGCGTGGCTGGCAGCTGTGCCTAGAGGCCAGGTTTTGGGGACATCATGTGTCACAGAGACTAGTTAGTGCATTCACCCAAGTAGTGCCACCACCCGGGGGTGGCCTCAGCCGCAGCAGGGGTCGCATCCCCTGTCTGCCAGGGAACAGCAGGGCCAGTCACTGGGGTTGCAGACTGCAGCTTTCTGAAAATCCCTGCGTCTCTAAGGGCCTGCAGGAAGGACTCTGAGCACCTGTTTTGTTCTGTGCCTCTTACTCAGCTTGAAGCCCCTAAAGGTCGTTTGGTCAGGGTGGCTGGCGGGGGCGTAGCCCGAGCCCTGCTGTCTCCCTCTCTCCCGGGGCTTCTCATCAGCGTTTTGCTTTGGGCCTTGCAGGACTCCGACTCTCCGAGGCATTCCACAGCCTCCAACAGCTCCAACCTGAGCAGCCCCCCAAGCCCCGTGTCGCCCCGAAAGACCAAGAGCCTCTCGCTGGAGAGCACCGACCGCGGGAGCTGGGAGCCCTGAGTGGCTCTGGCGCGGGGGCTCCGGTTCTCGGCTCCCCTGCACCCGCCTCTCCTCGCACTCGCATCCCTGCCGCCACTCAGCCTGAGAACGCCGGGGCTGGCCGCAGTAGCAGGGGAGGGACTCGGGAGTTCCGAGGACACGACGCACAGATCCACCCCCTCGGCCTCCGCATCAGCAGAGGCAGACTCATTAAGCAGCTTAGATTAATATGATTTCATTCCATACTCTTAGAGTTGCTTTCAGTACTATTTTACTCCTTCCCCAAAAGGTAGCTTCAGTAGGCAGATGACACAAACGTAAGTGGTAAGACTAAGACTAGACAGATTGGTTCTCACAGTAGTCTCGTCACAGTCCTGAACCACTCGCGGGAGTCGGAAGGGGACAGAGACCGACCCTGCAGCGCGCTGAGCCCCACCCGACTGTGGCCAGGAAGTCCTTTCGCATTAAAGCAATGCATATTTTACTACAGTACGGAGTTTAAATGAATCCATAAATGTAGACGTTCAAGACTGAATGTATATAGTCAAAAGAAGCATCTTGTATTCAATGAAAGATGGATGCATATATAAGAGAAAGAGATCATTTAATTTAAAGAAATGTGTTGTTTCTTGTCTGTTTCCCAGCTGAGGAAGTGACGTGAAGGGTAGACAGGCCTCAGGCTGACACTCATAGGGGGAGCGGGAGGAGCCGGCGTTCCTTTGGTGGCCTGTGCTCGGAAGGGCCGCGGTCACCGGGGAGCTTGGTTTGCAGTGTGACCTGGACCCGGAGTTCGCACATCTGGAGCCACTTGAGCAGCAGCACGAACAGGCAAACGCACCTCTGCCCAAGCTGTTTCCTCTCCTCCCGGTAGGATGGGAGCCACACTTCTCACTTTTTATTATGTTTTGATATCTTCTGCTGATGAATGTGAAAATACAGTTCTGTCCCCTCTGGTCCCTTCCAGCTGAAAGGGCACAGGGAGTGTCGTGGCTTCTGAAGGTCCATGGAAAGTTTCATCCAAGTGCTCTTGTCCTGGGCCGGCCGTGTGCCTCCCCGAGTTGAGTCGCAGAGTCGCAGGGTGACGTCTGTCCCAGGGCTGGAGACGGCTTCCGGGGAAGGAGTCTGTTTGCCGAGGGTGGGCGTGAGCTTCCCCAGATAAGCCTGGGGGGAAAGGGTTTTGTTACCAAATAATAGAAAACCTCAAAAGCAAGGACTCAAACAGCCTTGACCAAATGTTCTTTCCCGACTGGTGGAAACTGGCTGTGATTAACCCGCCTGCAGGGGCTGGCCTTGAGCTGCGTGGCCGTGGGGACTGGTGTCCCCTCCGCCGCCCCATGTCCCTAGTTCCTTGTCCACTGGGACGCCTGCTGTTCTGGTTGCCGTAGGGAAATGAGATGCAGAACCAGAATTTATTTCAACAGAGTCGTTTTACCAATTAAGCACATGAGAAAGATATAAAAATATCTCATGGAAGTAAAGTTTCTGCTTCTCTTTTACTTTTCGTCTGAGTTTCTCTGAGAAATAGAAACAGGATTTTCTCTTCTCTTAAGTTGAGCAAAAATGAAGGTGGTTTCCTGCCGTTGCGAATCCGGGTTGCGTGTTCAGACCTTGTCGTTTCCCCGCCGCCCTGCGGGACTGCTGAGAGTCAGGGAGGGAGGAAAGGTCGGTGCGGGGATTTCACTGCAGACACTTAGAGCAGGGAATTAAAGAAATAAGAGCTTTGACACTTCGACTTTCTGGATTTGGTGCTAGCTCAGATTTGATTATATTTTATTTTGGATGGGCATAATTCGCTGCACTGTTCTAATTCCCCAAATCTTTTTGCTGTTTGAAAAGAAGTGTAAAAATACTTTTGTACATCACAGCTTCAATGGTCGGGCCTCAAGCTGGGTTGTTGCCATCTGACTCCGGTCGCTCCCTAAACTTGGCGCTTGGAGGAGGGGAGGGAACCCTCTCTCCAGCCAGCTGCTGGGTGCTTGTGACCGGCCACCGTCCCCCTTCTCACCTTCCCCTCCTCTTCTGTCCTCTCCCCTTCTCCTCTCCTCTCTCCTCTCTCTCCCGAGGCCGAGAGGAGACAGACCCAAGCCGAGACTCTACACCAAGCCATTAGTTGGTAAATTGTGGATTTTTGTTGTCCATAGGTGCTTATTTTTCAAAGGATGCTTTTAGGATGGAAATGTAACCCTCCCTACAGTCCAGGCTCCACTAGCGTGAGTCAGACTGTCCAGCCCCCAGCAGGCAGGTGAGAGGGAGCTGCTGGGGCTCGTCTTGGCCTCCAGGCCAACCGGGCACTTGGTCACATGAACCCCGTGGATAGCAGCATGGCGCTTTGGTTTCCCTGCAACCGTAAGTAGTGTCACCAGCCACAGTAGGGCAGCCCCACGTGTGTTCAGGACTGGGGGAGAGAAGGAACCAGTGCTGGGGTGTTGGTTTGGGGAGGATTTTCCCAAGATAGTGATCATCCTGCTGTCTTGTCCCAAGCGTGAATTTGAAGGTTGTCACTCTCAGGAGCCTCAGAGAGGAATGCTTTGGAAAGATGGGGGTGGGTTCACAGAACAGGTATCTTCGTGGCTGTCTGAAGTCGTGCTTTGTTTTCATGCAGGACGTTTTAAAAATGCACCTGGCAGCAGGAACTAATTTCTCAGTAGAAAGAAAAAAACACATGCAGAGGCATTTCTGGGGCAGTCTGTATGCGTTGGTATTTGGTGCTACTGTGTCCAGCCAATTTGTTATCTACCCTTGAATTCTAAGTTTGTCACGTGTTTTGGGTGTGTACAATTCCGTACTTTATATATGTTTCTTTTTGCCAAAAACAAAAGCCTTGCCCCTTGTCCAGTGATTGCTAAAGCAGATGTCATTCTTTAGTTATTAAATATCCATATATTCGTGCACACGCAGCCGCACCCTTAGTGATTAAGTTCTCTCCCAGGGGAGCACAGGTTTAAGGCTGTGAGAGAGAACTAACAGTGGCCATCTCTGTGGTTTTCCAGCCAGTTCTTACACTCGAGCTTCAGGGCAGAATCTGAAATGCCTGTCAGTTTACAGCAACAATCTGTCATTTCCAGCTGGCTCTCAGCCTCCCCTCCATGTGGTTAGACTCCTGTCGTTTTGTTACTTAGTGGTCACATCTGTTTCTGAGAAAGACCAGTTGCATTTACGTGGAATCTCAGGTATCATTAAGGAAAGGTCAGAGCAGGGGTGGGCGGACACCCTAAGCTACCGGGTGCGGCAGGGCCGTTGGCCAGCCCTTGGCAGGGGCCACCGACACCGCTGTCTCCCAGCCGGGTGGGCCTGGCAGGTGCGTGGCTCACCGGCCACTCTGGACGGGGGCCTCGGCAGCCCGAGCTCCTGCCGCGGTTTGACCCCCGCAGCCCCCGTCCGCTGAGCACAACGGGATTCGCTGGGCTCTTGGCTGCCCCGCCTGTCTCTGGCCCAGCCCTGGTGTGGATGAGCTGCACGGCGTTCCATTGAGCCCGTTGTGAAACCTCTCTCCTTGTTGTGACTTTAGTTGCCACAAGTCCAGAGTTCTCTGCGGACTCCCGCTAGGTGAGGAGAGCCTTGGCTTCCGAGGCAGCACGACTGCCACCCGGCCCTGGCCGGAGGCCGGCGTCTCCTCCCCGGGGACGGCCGCTCCCCGCGGGACACCGGTGCAGTTAGGGGGGAAACTGACTCACATCAACCTTGAAATCTCCTGAAAACAAAATGACCTGCCTTTTTATTTGATAGTGTAATAGCATTTATTTTATAAATTTTTAAGGGTTTTTCTCATTGTAATATTACTGTACAGTTTTGCATGGCCTAGGTGTAATCATTTTTTGTTTAGAATTTAAATGCTGACAAATATGTGTGTATGGAGGGGAAAAGACATTGCTTTGGCCTCTTATCACTCCTTATTTTATTTTGTTTGGTTTTACGCCCTCAGTGTCTTAGGGAACTTTATAAGAGATTCTCTGCTACCAAACAATGATGTGGATCCTTTTGCACAGAAATATTTAAGGTGGGATAGTGAAAAATGTAACAAGACTCCTCACCAATATTTTATGTTGGTATCACTTAATATTAACCAGACTTTGATGTATTGCAATAAAACAGGGAGCTGTTAGAACCGAGTATTTTGTCTTTTTTCCTCCCATTTAAGAAGTCTGAGGAATGGAGAAAAGGTGTCCTACTGATCTTGCTTTCTGCCGGTTGGTTCCCTGCTCATCCAGGCTTCCTCCTCGCCCTGCCGAAGGACACGGGGTTGGTTTTGCCACCTGTGGCTTGATCTGGGACTTGCGTAGTGTCTTCCTTAGCTCAGGTTAAGAATAACGTTAAATCCTCTGGAAGCGTCCAACTCCCCTCTTCTGGGCAAACTTGCTGATTACCGTTCAGTCTGCAAGACCAGTGAGGATTCCCGAGTGGCCCCGACAGTGTCAATGTGGGAGCAGTTTGATTTCATGTCTGCTCGCTGGAGGAAGTCAGTAGGCGCTTAAACAAGAGTTACTGCTGCTGCTTTTGTTAGGTGAGAATGGTGCATCTAGGAGCACGCAGGTGAGGTCAGGGGTGGTCTTGCAGGTGAGGTCAGGGGTGGTCTTAACACAGGAAACCCTCAACCGTGGCTGCAGTTGAGTAGTGATTCTGAGAACCCTGCCTGTCCCCATATAATTGACATTTTTTGCTGCTATGGATACGTTGGTTTGTTAAAATGTACGCTGGGCCGGAGGCAGCGCTGTGCAGTGGTTTGAAACAGGGCTGGGCAGACTGTTTCTGTCACGGGCCAGTTTGTTTTCGGCTCGGTGGGTGTTACAGACGGTCTGTTGCAGCCACCCTGCCCGTGCAGTGCAGAGAGGCTCGGTCTACTGTGTACACGAATGAGTGAATGTTCCAGAAAAACTCACTCACAGCAGTGCAGGGGCCCGATGTGGCCCGAGGACCCGTCTGCCTGCCCTTGGTTTGGACGAGACCTAGAGTAGCCTGTGAGACCAGACTGTCTTAGTCCAAGTCCTGGCGCCAACACCTAACCTCTGGGCCTGTTTTCTCTGCAGTGAAAATGCCCACTTTGAGTGTCAGAGCTGGGAATACGCAGAAGCACTTAGAATAACGCCTGTGGCCTGTGGCTCACTGTCCTGTCCTTGTTACTAACCATCAAAGCGTCTGGTGACAAATACTGTTTTCTGTGCCGCTACGTGTCTAGCCCTTCACTGGGCAGGACACAAAGACGGTCCCTGGAAAACCAGGCCGGGATGTGCCGTGCTCTGGTGCCGTGTCTTCCCGTGCTGGTGGGCGGGCACGGGGAGCCATTCAGTCACATGACACTGTAGAAGTCAAAATAGGTGCGAAAGAAACTGTGTGTGGCAGTTTCAGGGCCGACTTGGTGCAGGCGTTGGAGTCGCTTACAGTCCCCTTGCAGTCCCCGCTGACCCCGCTGTGGTGTGCCGCCCTCTCAGCTGCAGCTGGCTGTCCCTCTCAGGGCACAAAACCACATTCCAGTGTCCCTTCGAAAATCCCTCTTCTCCCAGCAGTTACGGTTGGTCGGTGGTTCTTGGGGAAGCAAATACTTGCTCCGTCCTTTGTTTTCTCCCCTCCCCTCCCCGCCGCTGCTCCACCTGTTGGGTTATTTGCGAGGAGAAGGCTGAGTGTGGCCGGCCTGGGTCCCGCCCGTCCTCTTTGCCCTGCAGGGTGGTGGCTCTGGCTCTGAGCAGGGCAGGGCATTTGCCAAAGAGCACCCCAGCCTTTCAGAGGGCCCGAGAGCTCTAGCAGGGGAGCTGACGTGGCCTGGGGACACCCCTGCCAGCCAAGCCAGGTGGCCTCGGGGAGCCCACCAGGCCCCTCCATCCTTCCCAAACCTGGCCTGTCCCTTGCGCCGCAGTCCCCAATCTCAGAAAGTAAAGTGAAGCCTGAAACCCCTCCAAGGACCCCTTCTGGAGCACGGTGGTCTTTGCACCTGCACTTGCGGGTGCTGGGGGCTGCTGGGAGGCCCCACCTGAGTGTCCAGAGTGTCCCCATTACCTAGGAGTCGAGTTAGCCCCGGGAAAAGGCACTTTTCGGGAAACGGTCCTCACCTGCAGCTGGCCTCTAGAAGGTCCCCCTGTGGTGCAGGCCCAGCTGGCAGGTGTCACAGTTGCCAACGTCACCACTGTGGAGCCTGAAGGGGGCTGGGACAGTGACAATGCAGCTTCTCCTTCCACCCCCCACCCCCCGCCTCCCCGGCCCTGCTCCTCTTACAATGAATGTGGCTGAGCCGTCCACATTCGGGGACCGAGGACCTCACGGTGGGGACAGGTGCAAGCCTTGCGAGCAGGCCGCGATGCCAACCTCCGCTGTCACCATCGCGGCAGAGAACGCTTGATCGGGAAGGAACCGCCACGATGCTGGAAGGTACGGGTCAGCGGTCCCCAAAATTCACAAAGCACAGAAAATGGCACAATCACCAAAGCACTTTTTTTATTGACTTGAAACCATAAGATAATTGTAAGACTTGTACAAAAATTCAGAGCCTGTGATGACCCTTTGGTAGAACGAGTGACAGCGGTGCGTCTCCTCTGGCAGTGGCCCTGGCGGGGAGGAACCTGCCAGCAGCAGACGAGGTATGTGTCTCGGGTCCCCGGCCTGCTGCTCCCGACCCCTCCCCGTGAGGCAGCGATGGTCTGGAACATTCAGCCGTCAGCAGAGCGCAGGAGCCGCCCGAGCAGGCCGGGCCCCACGAGGGTGAGTGGCACGTGTCGGCCCTGCGCCCGCTCAGACCCCAGGCTGGAGGGCAAGCGGGCGGGAAACAAATCGCATTCTAGAAACACATAGACACACAAACCTTGCACTACAGTTGACAAAATCCAAAAATCTTAATCTGTTTTTGTTTTGGGGACAGATTCGAAGAAGTACTCTCATTTCTGCCTAACATTCATATTAGGAAAAAGAAAACAAAACTGCCCTTTTATCTAGAGTTATCTCAGAGGACGCTTAAACGGCAGATGCCGACAGAGCAGCGGAGTTTTGTTTCATTCCTGCAAGTCCCATCCTGCAACCCCGTGTGTAGCCGTGAAAACCGTGTGAAGCGCGGGCCCGGGGGCTCCCGGCAGCGCCCCCAGATGCCCAGCAGAACCGGCCCCCATCTCGTGCTGGGCAGTGGGGTCAAGCAAAGCATCGACACCATGTCCCTAGTGGCCTGCGTGAGGGACGGGGCGTCCCCGCGGGGCCGGCCCGGGCGCGACCCGCAGCCCCGGCGTCCGCGGCTACTGCTGCCCAGCCTGCCGCTGGCGGTACTTGCTGTAGGCCTCCTCGAACATGGCTTTGCAGGCGAAGCGGGCCTTCAGCTTGGAGCAGATGAGGAAGGAGCCCCCCATCTTCCGGTGCAGGGAGTAGGTCTCCTCGGGCGGGGGCACGAGGCGGTGCTTCAGCATGACGGGGATCAGGTTGTGGATCTTCTCCGTGGTGCTCTGGGTGCCGAAGTCGAAGGGCTCGTCGGAGGCAAAGGCCTCCCCCAGGATGAGGATGGCATCCAGGTGGGCGTCTTCCATGACCTGGGGGGAGGACAGGAAGGGTGAAGGGAACAGGCTTCCAGAACCTTCCACACGGCCACGGGCTTCCTCCCTCGGTGCCCCAGGCCACGCGCGAGCACTGAAAGCTCCGCTCAGAAGTGGAGGGAGTGGCGGGCAGGGGAGCGTTTTGTTTTTAACCAGATTAAGAAATGGCGACGGGCGGGGAAGGCAACACTCGTGTGAGCCGGGCTGACGTGAGACCACAGGGAGCGCTGGGGCCGGGGGCCGGGGGCGGAGGCAGAGTAGGAGCCCGCGCAGTGGCACCGGTTGCAGAGTGTTGACAAGACACTCTTCTGGCCACAAAGGACAGAGTTCATGGGCCCGAGCTGGTGCCCACCTGCCACGCACGACCTGCGAGCCTGCCCGGGACAGAGCCCGGCGTTGGGCGTCTGCCCCAGGGAAGTGGCAGCTCACGGAGGAACCTGAGAAGTGACTGAGCCAGTGTGGCAGGGCCAGGGCCAGGGCCAGGGCAGCTCCCAGGGACGCCGCCGCGAGGAGACTGAGGGCTTCTGGGGTGAGTACGAGCTGCTTCCTCCTGCAGCCACGCCGGGCAGCTCGGACGCTAACTTGCCTACCATGGCACCCTGGACGGGACCTAGATCCCAGCCCCCTCCCCACTGTCAAGCAGAGGTGCTGCTCTGAGCGGCTTCCGGGTGACAGGAACACAGACTGTGACGCTTCTCCCCTCTCCTCACCCTCCCCAGTGAGGCTGCACAAGGGTGTCCAGGGCTTCCCCTCCCGGCCACCGCGCTCCAGCTCGCGCCGACATGGCTCTCAGAGAGCGACAGCGGGGGGCAGAAACAGGAGCCCCTTGGCAGATGGCACAGAGCACAGGCACCGGGCTGGGCCGGGCCGGCACTTAGCCTGTGAGGCCCCCGCGCTGGGGAGATGCCAGGAGTGGCTGTCCCTGCGCCTTCGCTCGTTACACACTGAGGTTCCACTTCTGGTTCCAAAGGGAACAGCAGTCCAGGCCTGCCCTCCCCGCCGACGGCGCCCTGGCCCCGGGGACACTGCTCACCTTGACCTCGTAGCCCGTGAGGAACTTCATCTCTATGGACTTGGCCCGCACGGCCTCCCGGTCCCTGTCGGCCGCGGCCCTGATGATCTGGGCAGAAGCACAGGAGGGGACCCGTGGGGCAGGACAGAAAAGGAGACAAGTGCCAACCCCGCCTGCCCCACCTTCGTCCTTCCCCGCCCTCTGCAAGCCCCTGGCCTGTGAGCCCCCACGCAGTCACCAGGCCCAGAGTCCCCAGCATCCTGTCCCAGCCTCGGAAAAACCGGGGCCAGGGCCGGGGCCGTGCTCCTGACTGTACCTGAATGTAGAGGTCAGTAAAGGATCTGTCGAATTCCCGTGTGGCCCCGAAGTCCAAAAGCGCCACCTGGGGTGGAGACACCAGGGGAAGGTTCTAGTCCAGGACGGGGTGTGGGGCTGGCAGGGGCAAGTAGAGCAGGGGGTGGGTCTCTTGCAGGGCCGAGTTAGGACCCCCCAGATACTGCAGCCCCTCGCTCTGCTGACGTCCCTGGGCCAGGGCCGGCCAGGGGCTCCCACGCCCGTCACAGCGATGCGCTGGGCGGGGAGGGGGCTCACCTTGTGCTGCTGGGGGTCGTAGAAGAAGTTGGACCAGTTGGGGTCCGTCTGCATGAAGTGGAACTCGAACAGCTCCCGCAGGCACAGGACCAGGATGTTGTAGCAGATCTAGGGACAGGGCGGGGTCCTGCGTCAGGCAGCGCCCGGTGACCCGGCGCCCTCGGCCCAGGTGACTGTTAGATTCCCAGTGTCACCTGGGTGGAAGAAGGTAGCAGCTTCCCTCCTGGCCCCTTAAGTCCCCTGGCTCCCACCCCTGTCACCAGGAGCACCGCAGGGCGTGCACAGCAGGGACACCCCGCCCCCACCCCGTCCCACCCCACAGACACCTCGTTCCGAATCTCCTGACTCAGCTCTTCTGCCTGGTCCAGGGGGAAGCCGGTCACCAGCTCCGTGGTCAGCACGTGGGGGCTGCACAGCTCGTCCACGATCTCGGGCACGTAGAAGAAGGGGTGGTCCTTCAGCAGCTCCCTGGGTGGGGGCGGGCGGTCACATAAGGGCCACAGACTGTCCCCAGTGGGGACAGCCACCAGGCAGGGGGACCCTGAGCTGCTCTGGGCCGGAGGCAGCTACGGGCCCAGGCTGGGACCCCAGCCATCTGCCCCTCAGAGCGGGAGGGGTCTCCACCCCCAACAGAGCCCAAAGTGCCCCTCTGCCACCCCGGCGGGAATCCGGCAGGGGACGGCCGGGAGCTGCACCTGAACTTCTTGGCGCATGCGGCCTCCCGCTGGTAGTCACACTCGAGGGCCAGCTCCCGCCTCAGCACGTCGATCAGGTGCTCAGGGAACAGGCCTGGCCAGGGAGGACACCAGGGTGGGCGGGGGCTCCTGGAGGAGGGGGTCCCCCGTCCCCAGAGCCCGTCCTGAGCACCTGCCACCCACGCTCGCCCTTGACCCACAGCCCAGCCTCAGACCTTCCGGAAGCATGTTGCTCATGTTCAGCACGGCCATGAGGTTGTTGACGTCACTGTTGATGCTGTGGGCCACGCCGGGGTACTGCGGGGGGAGGGGGTGTCATCCCAGGCAGACGGGGGTCCCGCTGCCGTGACGCCTGGCCCTTCCCGACCTCGTTCTCATCCTCTACCCCCACCCCAGCTCCAGGACAGCCACCAGCTCAGGCCCCCAAAGGCAGACGGTCGCCTGTGTCCTGTCCCCACCCCACCCCCCAGCTAAGCTTGCTGGGAGGCCGCTCCAACCCCCAGTCGCTCATTCGGAAAACACGGGAGCTTCCAGTGCCCACCGGGTGCTGGGGACAGACAGAATATGGAGACCCTCTGTGGCCCCCGTGGGGACAAATGCACACATACACCAGGGCACCCACCTGGATCTTCATGGCCACCTCGCGGCCACCCTTCAGGCGGGCCAGGTGCACCTGCCCGATGGAAGCCGCGGCGAAGGGTCGCTCCTCGAAGTACTCCAGCTTGTCCCTCCAGTTGGGCCCCAGGTCGTTGTTGAGAGTTTTCTGCAGGGAAAGGCCGAGGAGGGGCCGTGAGCACAGCGTCGCCTCCCGGGACCCCCGAGAAGCAGCCGCAGCCCCGGATGCCCCCGCGCCGCCTCACCGTCATCTGCTTGAGCGGCATGAAGTCCGCGCTCTGCCGCACGCGCTCGAAGATCTTGGCCAGGTGCGGGTTGATGAACGCGTCGTCTGCAAGGCAGGAGGGGCGTCAGGGCCCAGGGACAACCGCTGAGGACAGCGCAGGGGCCAGGAGCGGAGCCACCACCGACCACGCCTGGCACAGCGCGGCCTCCGGAGCTCCCGCCGCCTCGGCCCTCCCCGCGCTGGACCCCAGGTTCAGAGACGACGCGCGACAGGCCCCGCCCCGAGTCCTCCGCGCGCCCGGGGAGCCTCTTTCCCACCCGGCACGTGGACCAGGGGCCTCAGCAGCGACACTGAGCCAACAGCTCCATCCAGGGACAGACGCCAGGCGCCCTGGGGACGCGCGTCCCAGCACGTGAGCGGTGGCCCCTTGGCCACAGGGCACAGCTGGGGACCCTGAACTCACACCTGCAACCCGAGAAAGTGCGCTTTTTAGACGGAACATGTGTAATTCTTTATGGTTATAAAAGAAAAGTCTAGAAAACATAGTAAAATGTTATAGTTACCCGTTATCTGACCACCTCCGGAGAACTCTTTTCATACCCGGCGTCCCTTTCTCCCCTGGCGCAGCCCCGACCCCGCCTGAGGCTTTCCTGGGGTAAGTGACAAGCTGGGGGACTCCTGGAGCTCCGGGACCTGAGGGCTGACGGACTCCAGGTCCGTCCTGCCCGCGACCCTTCCAGAAAGCCTGAGCCGAGCGCACGACCCCGGCGGCGTCGCACGGCCTCGCCACGGCCACCAGCGTGCTGACGCCTCCTGGCCTAACCCTGGCCAGTTCGCGAGCCGCCCCCCGAGGATGAACGTGCTTTCCAACGTCCCCACTCAGTGCCAGCCTCGCGCCCCCTCCCCCGTGCTGGGGACCGCGGAGGCTCCCCCAGTGCCGGCTCTGCTCTCGGGGCCACTGCCGCCTCCTCCAGCCCTCCCTCCCGCGGTCACACACCCACGTCCCCAGCGCCATGCCATGCACGCCTGTGAGCCCCCTCTGGCTCCGAGGCCCCACACAGCTGGACCCTCAGCCACTGCCGCGATGCCAGGACAGCCACGGGTCGTATCAAACACCCGGAAAGGCAAGGAAAACCACGGTGGGCTCCCACGTGTGACAGTTTTTTTAAACATCCCCCCCCCCCCGGTCTAGCCTCCCAGGCTAAGTTCAAACCAGAGGAGCCAGAAAACGCCCCCGGCGCACCCCCATCCCGCCCCCGAGCCGCGCCACCGTCCCGGCCTGGGCGCCGCCCCCGCCGCTCACCCTGGATGCTCAGCATCTGGCCCAGCTTCAGCGCCGCCCCGCGCACCTTGCAGAGCGTGCGCACGATGCGCTCCGCGTTCGCCTCCGACAGGAAGGGGCTGGAATCCAGCACGGACTTCTTCCCTGCGGGCAGGAGGGGTCACCGCGGCCGTCGCGGGGGCTCGGAGGGTGATGGGCAAAATCCCAGCACGGGGCCCATCTCCAGGCTCCACACCCCGCTCCCCCCACCCCATCTGGGCTTGGCCGGCCAACCTGGCAGGCAGCAGGCACGTCCCCCGCCCCGGGCATGGCCGGCTGTGAGAATGACCTGGGGCAGCCAGGATGGGCCCAGGGCACACTGGCAGCCCCCAAGTCAAGATGAGAGCATAGCTTGGGGGCTTTCCAGGACCACCCCCATACTGGCCTGAGCCCCAGGTCCTACTCTCAGGCCTAACGGTGCCTGAGCCCCTGACCCCCCAGCATGGGGTCGCCACTGTCTCTGACAAAGGACACCAGCTGTAACCTTAGAGCCAGCCTGGCCTCTGCCCTGCTTGGGCAAGGCAGGACAGAGAGCTGCCAGCCCGGCGGGGAGGGCGCAGGGCTGCTGTGCCCGGGGAAGGCTGCCGGCTCCTTCCCAAGAAACCCAGGCTTCATCTCCCAAGGGCTTTCAGCACCAACACTAAAAATACCCTCGCTAAACCCTCTGTCCTCTGGCCCCCTCCAAGGACATCCGTGGTGCCCCGTGTCCCTGGGTCTCCTGTCCCTGAGGGCCTGTGGGGATGGGCTCGTGGTGAAGGGGAGGCCGTCCTGGCAGCCAGGGCTGGGGGCTGCAGTGCGGCAGGACAGCAGGTGTCACCGGGGGTGGAGGTACGAGACGCCAGACTGAGCTGACAGCCCTGAATGCGCCACCGGCCGGGGCACCCGGAGTAGAACTGCAAATTCGTCCCGAGAAACCCGCCAAGCAGATGGCTCTACTGGCTGCTCCACAGCCCAGGCCCCCCTGCAGGGCAGCCCCACGGGCAGACCTCACACCGCCGGCCCACCCCACGCCTGGGGAGTCTGCACCCCACGGGCAGCCAGCACCGCCCGCTCTGCAGGGCACCGCGGTGCAGAACCTTCCCGCAGAGGCCCAGGCACAGCGGCCACCTGCACTAGGTGGGGCGACGATTCTCACCTGACCCTGGACTGCAGAGGCAGAGGTTACGGCCTCCCCAGGTCACTGAGTCGGTGAGGAGGACCCAGTGGGGTCGGTCCCAGAAGTGCACCCCTCCCCCACCCCAGCCACCCACACCCCTCGCCCGCCTGGGGCCCCAGCAGCACCCTGGCAAGCAGGGCAGGAAGCTAGTGCAGAGCAAAGGGGTGCATGCAGGTGTGCAGGGGTGTGCGGACAGCCACAAGGAGCCAGGAAGGGCTGGGTGACCACTCAGGGCTGGCGCGGAGTGGCCTTCCAGCCACAAAGCCTCTGATGCAGGCAGATCCATCTGGACAGGTCACACCCCAGGGCACCCTGGAAGCCATGCCGAGTGGGCCCCTGGTGGCCGACACTCCCAGGGCCCAGGTGGGGCGGGGGCTGAAGGGCTGGCACCTCCCAGGGCCACGCTGCCCCTCCCACTCAAGGGCCCAACTCACCTGTGGAGTCCTCAGGGCGGAGGCTCTTCTTGGCAACCTCAGCCAGGGCCCCAAAGCCCAGACCCACGGCCAGACCTGCAGGGAGGGGGACGTTCAGGGCAGATGCGGCTCACCCCAGGCACCCTCTCGGACTCGCCAGCATGTTGAAAGTGGGTAAAACGGGTGGCAGGTACACACCTGTCATTTTAAGCTGACATTTGGTTCCAGGTAGACATTTCCTGTGGAAAAGCTTCACGTGCCCTCCACCCCACCCCTGATAATCCACAGGCTCCGACACCCCAAGTAGCACAAGCCGGGAAGCTCCTCGGGAAGGCCCTCGGGAAGGCCCCAGCACCCATGGGAACAGGGACCAGCGATGGTCCGGGGGCCAGGACATTCCAACAACACAGGGCACCCCCAAAATGCCACCGGCCACTTCAGATCTGCACGAAGAGCCTCCAATAATCCAGAACTTTGACTCGCCGTAGCAGGAACGGCACCGCCACAGGCACCGCGGTGGCAGTCGGAACATTTTGTAAATGATAGGATGTCCCCAACCCAAGCTCTTGGGGACTCCCAGGGCTCAGAAGTGTGAGGCCCCCTGACCCACCTGCCCTCCGGGCTGGCAGACACCGACTGTGGTCTGGGGGCCACGGGGTGCCAGCCCCTGCCTCCCCACCTTTTGAAATCTAAAGCCAAGTTGGTTAGCACCTCACCTGTCCAAAATCAATCACCGGGTGATCCCAGCTGTTCAGGAGACGCCCCCAGGCCCCCACAGGAGCCCGGCAGGTGCTGCTGAGGCCACGCCTCACTTGGGACCAACGTCCTCTCACTGTAAACCCCGTTCTAGCATCCGGGGCCAGGCACCGCCCCAGCCACACCCCACCGGGCACCCTGTTTACAGGGCAAGGAAACCAGCACATACGTCTACGTTGCCAAATTTTCCACACCGATTATGCATTACTTTTATGAGAAATATTGAACTTATTGAAAAGTTTATTTAATGAGAAAAATTTTTTAAATCAAAAGAAGATAATTCCATTTCAAAAAACGTTTCTGCAACACGTTTTAGTGGCCACCGGGCAGCAGTGCAGCCCCGGCGCCTCCCGCCGTGGCAGCTCCGGCCCGCAGGCCGCCGTGGGGACTGAACAACGTAGTCAGCGTGCTCACGTGGCCGGACACACGGCGACGCCGTACCAGGGCCATCGGTACCATCACTCCTGCCCAAAAGGGAGACTCGTGCTGAGCACAAGGAATATAATGTGAGCCACATGTATCATCTTAAATTTTCTAGTGGCCATACTGAAAAAGGCAAGAAGAACGTGTAAAATGAATTCTAATGTGTTTTACTTAACCCAATACCTCATCATTTCAACACGTAATCGATATAAAGACTATCATAGACATTTCACACGTGTGTGTCCTGCACTGACTCTCCGAGCCCCGTGTGCGTGTCACACGCACAGCACGTGTCACTGCGGAACGGCCACAGACCAAATGCGTGGCGCGGCGTGGCGTGGCCAGCGGCCCCCGCGTGGCACCGTGGGGCAGAATGAGCCCAGCTCCGGCCATCACAGAAGCTGCCGTGGTCATGTGTAAATGGCCTTCAGTGTGACAAGACACCCCCTCAGGGACACCGTGTGTGCTGGGATGGAGGCGCCAGGGTCTGGGTGCCCGGCGGGGACGCCAGCGTGTTTTCTCTGCACACCCCGCAGAGCTCACGGGCGCAGAGCTGGCAGCCAGAGTCCCCGATTAAACATTAACACCGCCCCGCCCCGCCCATAACGGCCACATCAATCTCCACACTCAGCGGCCTTCACCAGTGTCTCGGATCGAGATTTTCCCTGCCTGGAGCGGGTCCAAACACAAGCCTACAGAGGGGCAGACGGCACCGCGGGTGGTCCAGCCCGGCGATCCAGACGACGCCAGCGCCAGCGCTGTGGCTGGGCCAGCCGAGCCCCTCCCCCTCCCTCCTCCTGCGGGCAGAGGTGTGTCCCCCCCACGCCCAGCTGGACCCCTTCAAAGGCTCCGTCAGATGATTCTCCCGCCATTGCTCAGCTCCCAGGTGGAGCCAAAGCTCGCCCATGGAAAGGACTCATTATTAAACAAACCACCGAAGGAACATTCCACAGGGGAGGCCTCAGGCTCCTCCGTGGCCCTACACCTCCCTCAGGACCAGCCTGGCACAGGCCAAGGCACTGCGGACAGACGGACGGACGGACAGACCCCCACAGCAGGTGGTGGGAACAAGCCCAGCCGGCCGGCAGTCCTGACCTTGGCCTCTAAAGCTCCTGCTCAGTGAACCCAGAACAAACGGGCCACCACCCTGCCCACCAGGCCCTGGCTTAACCCCATTCCCAGGACGCCCAGGCTGGGCCCTTCCCTCAGCCAGACCCAGCTGGTACCCGGAGGCGACTCCGGGAAGACAGATGCCACAGTCTGGCACTCCCCAGGTCCCCCCCCCTGCTCACACCCTGAGCCCGTCAGGACGGGGCACGCCTGTCCCCGTTCTGATCCACGTCCCCAGGGGCCGGCGAGGAGGTCCTGCGGGAGAACCAGCCACGGAGCCCGCGCTGGGCTCTAAAGCCACCGTCAGCAGCCTGGCTTCCCTCCTGGCCCGTTCCAAGCGAGTTCCAGACGTTTCTTCCACAAAAGGAGGCCCTGCAGTCAGGACTGGGGAAGCAGCAGGGAGCAGGGCCTGCCCTGGGCAGGAGCACACGGGGCCAGCGGCCCAGGCTGCCCCGTGTGACGTCTGGAGGTCGCCAGAGCCAAACAAGGCCTGCTCTTGAGCCGTCACCTGGCTTTCTGCCCAGACAGACACCAGAGGTTAAAAGAGGAGAAAAATAAAACACCAGCAAACAGGGCCCTTCCCACACAGGCTGAGCGAAAAGCACTCCCAGGCGGTGACAGTCACGTCCCCGTGGCTGTGGCTTCACCTGCCCGGAGCTGCAGACGCAAGCGCACAGCAAGGCTCGGGGTCTCTGCAGCAGAGAGGGGCAAAGCTACGCCTAACAGCAGCGTCACTTCCACGGCACTGACCACGTGCCAGCGCGCCGTCCTACGCCTCACTGTCACCAACGCCGCTACCGACCCTCCGACCCGGGACGGGAAAGCCCACGTGGAAAGGCAGCGGACGGGACCCTGTCCCTGGCTTCCGGGTGTTCCGGAACCTCAGCAATCCGTCCCCCTTCTCTGTCTCCACCTGGCGTCCTCCAGCCGCCCAGCACAGCAGGAGGAACAGGAAAGGGGGAGGGGCGTTCCCTGTGGCTTGTTCTGGAAAGTTCTGAGGATCTGACCCTCAGTTCCCAGAACGGGGCTGCTGGGGGAGGGGGAGACCTAACAGCCCCTCCAAGGGCCACTCGGTGGCGCCTGGTCAGGCCGGGACTTCCAAGTGCGCGACCCGGGCCTGGGCTCCCGTCCCAGGGCTGTCACCGTCACCAGCAAGCACATGCCCCGGGCGACCGGCGACTTCCTGGCTCAGCTTCCTCGTCTGTATCTGAAGAGGGTAACAGCCACCCTCCTCCCCAGCAAGGAGCCCGAGGGGGAGAAATAGGCAGAAAAGCCCCCGGTTTTCAAGAACGTTCCTGAGAAAGCAGAAACTGCGCTCCCGCGCCCAGGCGGAGGGCGCAGAACTGCTCTCGTATCTGGAGCGCACCGGTCTTGCTGCCAAGGGCGCCCAGAAGAGCACGGGTGGCACGTGCCCCAGGCACGCCAGGCTGCTGTCCCTGCCTGCCGCTCCCGGAGGGGTGGCCAGAGCAGAGCTGGGGACAGCAAGGGGCACCACGCCAGCAGGGCGGCGCACAGAGACCCACCACGGGGGTGTGGACACCCCCCACCTCTGCCAGCCCTCAGGTCCCAGCCAGGGGTCACAGCCCACAGCTTGAGAACCTCCGGGGGAGGCAGGGGGACCAGAGTTCACTGCTAGAGCCGGAATAACACGTTCTTTCCTGGACTGGCTGCGCTGTGCGTCCATCAGTCCAATGACTGATGCCGCCTACTCCACCAACCCCTTCCCTGGGACATGGCTGGGCCCCCACTCACGCCCCCCTCCACGCAGACCCCAGGGCAGCCCCCGCTCCACCGGGCGGGGCAGGTGGGGCTGCCAGGCGCCCGCAGCCACCTCACCTCCGAAGTTGGCCAGCCGCCCGATCCGCGTCACCGGCACCTTCCGCTCCCGGGCCTGCTCGCTGAGCTGAAGGGACAGGAGAAAGGGACCTGCGGGGTTCATGCTGCGCCCCCACTGCCCCTCCGCCCCCAAAGGCAGCAGCTCCACCTGGAGCACCCGCCAAGAAGAGGCCCCTGTTCCTAAAAGGCCGCAGCACCCCAAGTTCCCAAGGCGGGGCCAAGGCCACCGGACGTACCACCTGCTTGTGCGGCTTGTTCTCGGGGCGGGCCTTGGCCTGCCGCGCCTTCTCGATGTCCTCGGCCGTGAGGCCCCCCACAGGGGACTGGTCCTGGTGGAAGAACCTCCGCTGAAAGCCGGTGGCGCAGAATGAGTCTGTGGGGTTTGCAAAGAGTCTCCCGTGGACCCTGCCCAGAGGGGAGGTGGCCTGGCCCGAGAGCCCGGCTTCCCTAAAGGGTCCGCTGGCACCGTAGGCAGGGGCTGGGCCCTGGGCGTGACCCGGGGACGCCAGTGATGGGTCGGTGGAGAAGTCGGCGGGGGCTCCCGCTGCCTGCGGGCCTGAGAACTGGAACTCTGCTTCCCGGTCTTCGAAGTTCTCCACAAAAGGCTCTTCGTGTTTGTCCTGAGCCTGCAGGGAGCAAGGCCAGCGTGAGGGGCGCGAGAGCGAGCCACGAGCTCCCCCGTGTCTGTCCCGCTGCACGGGACAGCACGCTGCCGCCCTCCTGCCCTCTCCGACCTCCAGAGTTACAACCATGCTACGCCCAAGGCCCCCGGCACCTTCCCAGCCCGGGAGCCGGGACCTGGGCTCCAGCCCTGGCTCTGCCAGGCCTCTGCTGTGTGGTCGGGCAGGTCACTGGGCACCTACCACTGCCCAGCTGGGGCCAGGCCAGGTGCCCACCAGTCCCCAGCGGCAAGTTCCTCACCTGCCAATCAAGGCCCAGGAGGGGCCTCCAGAGCTTTGGGGAGGGTGAACCCGGGCAAAGGAGGGGACAAGCTCCGAGCCAGAGGGGGGCACAGGGGACAGCCCCTCACAGCAGACATGGCTTCTGCCAGTCGCCTGGGGCTTGCGTTTAAGAAGTTCTCATGGGAGAGGTGGTCCCAACCAGGACCAGGCCTGGCTGTCCCTGGGAGCTCGGGGTACAGGGACAGGGGTGCAGGGGATCTACGGTGTTTTCTTTGTGGCCGTCACCGAGGCCTGACCTTTGCACCCAGGTCCTTTTTACTTCTGAACCAGGAGTGACCTTGAGTGACTTCCTGACCCTGCTCTGCCACTTCCTCATCTGAAAATAGGGCTCCCCATCGTCACGGAGTCATGTGGGCCACAGGGCGGGGGAGACAGTGCCAGGGAGGCTACAGTTAGAGCAGCGCCGCCTTCCAGAGGGAGCCCGAGGCCTGAATTCCTGGCTCAGCCGACATGGGTCACCCAGTCCAGGGCCCACGCGCTGCCCGCAGCCCCCACAGAACATCCAACGGGAAATAACGGCTCCTCGCTGGAAAAGGCACCAAACGAGGCGGCGGAGGCCACAGGCAGCCTCAGCAGCGGGAGGGCACGAGCAGGGCGTCCTGGCCAGGAGCAGGACAAGGAGTCCGGTCCTGTCACGTAACGGAGTCAGCGTCTCGCAGCAAACTGCTTAGTCTCAGTTTCCTCTGAGAAACGGGGAAGCATCGGGCCTGTCCCCGTCCCAGGACAGCGGCGAGGCTCAGAGATCACAGGGACAAAGACTTCCGAAGCCCAAGGCACACGTGTGCCATGAGAGTCGCCGTGTCCGAACTGGATCCTCACGGAGCAGGAGGGGAGGGTCCGGGGACCCGAGACTGACCAGAGGCCTGGGGGCTGTGGTGGCCTCATGGCCCGGAGGAGCACTGTGACCTCTGTCCAGGTCGGCCAACCGCAGGGCAGAGCCCCTGTAATGCAACTTCCAACATGCACGTGCCCACGCACACATACACACGCATGTGAACACACACACATGTACACACACATGTGAGCACCCAAACGTGCACACGCCCTTCCGCATCCCCTCGGACTGTCAGGGAAGTTGCTGGGGACACCGTGGCGGGCAGCGCTCCGGTGTGGCCAGCCCTGTGTGCACGGGCCTCGCCAGCACTCGTCTGTGCTTAAAACCCCCCCGGGTGTGAGACGGCGAGGCTTCCTGCAGGTGATCTCCCCCCCACGGCGTGAGGGGCGGGAGAGGCCGGAGGTGACGCTGTCCCCGGCAGGGCTGTGCCAGCTGCCAACCTGGGAAGGAGCAGAGCCCCCCCGTCAGGTGCCCAGAGACCCTCAGCAAAACGAGGGAGAGAACAAGGCCAGGCCCTGGCGGAGATCCGCAGACCAGGGGGAAGAGCCCTCGAAGGCTAAGCCAGGCTGACGGTGGCCCTTTAGGGACTGCATGTGTGTGTCCCCTAAATTCACCTGTGGCAACCCAGCCCCAGCTCCTGGGTGATATGGGGGTGGGGGCGTCTGGGGTATTCAGTCAGGAGGGCGGAGCCCTCCTCAGGGGATTAACGTCCTTCTAATCGGGGCCCCAGAGCGCGGCCTTGCCCCTTTCCGCCAGGTGAGGACACAGCGAGAAGGCGCCCATCTATGAATCAGAAACGGGCCCTCCCCAGACACCAAATCTCCCAGGGCCTTAATCTTGGACTTTCCAGCCTCCAGAACTGTGAGAAAGAAACATTTGTCATTTAAGCCACCAGTCTATGGTATTCCGTTACCATAGCCACAGCCTCACACGGGGACAGTGGGACACATCGGTGGGGGGGGGGGCTCCCTGTCCTGGGCACAAGGAGACCAGCTGCCACGGTCACGCCCCCTGGTCTCACCAAGAGCTCCAGGTCAAGCTCTCTTCCCGCCAGCACCCCCCTCCCCCGCCGCCTGGCCGGGCTCCTTACCTGCGCCCTCCCCAGGAACGCGCCCACCTGCTCGGCAGCCGTGGACTGCAGGGCCCTGGCCGCCAGGAGCAGCTCCCCGCCGAAGCCCCAGTGCTGCAGATGGGTCTCCACGGCCGCCTGCGTCAGCTTGGCCAGGCCTTTGGCCACCATGATGGCGTCCCCCAGCATGGCAGCCATCCTTCGGGGCTGGAAGAGAGGAGGCTGGGTGAGGGCAGGCTCCACGCCACACCGGCCAACCCACACCCTCCCACTCCACGCCAAACCCCGGGCAGAAGGCCATCTGGTTTTCCCACTGATGTCCCTTCCGATCCAGGCTGACTAAAAGGAGAGGGCCCGGGGCTCCAGGGAGACTCCAGGTGACCCCAGTGCTGCAGGGGCACAGGCAGGACGAGAGACCGTGGAGTCGCCACTTCCTACCTGGCCTCACACCGCCCTGTGGGAAACCCGAGGCACAGAGGCAGGGTGGTCTGCAGCAGAGCCGGGCCGTTGAGTGGGGGCAGAGACTCCTCGTGCAGTGCTCTGCCCTCTGGACCAAGACCATACGTCGGGGTGGGCGCATCCTGCTCCCAAAGCATCTCGAGGCCATGCTATTCCGACCCGAACCCACGGAGACCGGGGCTGCCCGTCCCTTCCCAGCCGCTGCCCAGTGACAGACCCAGGGACAGCCAGAGCCCCTTCCCACCACCCCCTCCCCCTCCCCCCGTCAGCCACCCTCAGCTTCAGCCGCTCTCCACGCCGGTGTTTGCAGACTGAGTCTGGACCCGCAGCGCAGCCAGCTCGGGAGGGTCTAACCAGCTCCCCGAGCAAATGACCGACGACACGGAGTGACAGGCAACGGAAGCGTCAGGAGCGCCGTGGGTAGGACGGTCACGTGAAATTTGTTTTCCCCTTGGTTGTGTGTGTCGTTCTCTCTCTATTGGGTCCCAATGTAAAATGCGTTTCTTAACGTAGACCAGGGTCAGAGAAGCTGAAAGCCACCACGCACGGACACTGGTCACAGCCACACACACTGGTCACAGGCGTGGCCCAGCAGGAGGGAGGGGACAGCCGCAGAGATGACTCCTGGGATGTGATCTTGTCCCATTAATTAGTAGCAGCTCAGACGGGGAAGGCCATGTACGGGCACTGGCGGGTCCCTCACCGGAACCCCGGGACTTCTGCAGACGTCAGGCCCCTCCCGCCTGCGCTGCACGGGGACACCCCGGCCACTCCAGGGACCCCTGCAGGAACGGGCTCTGCCCTGGGCACGGGACAAGCTACTCTTACTTAAAAGGAGGAGCCCCTGATGCACGGGGTCCTGGAACTAAAGATGACCGGCCATGAGCGGCCCTCAGAGATCACCTTCACCCCCAGCTGACAGCGGCCACCACACCCTGGCTGGGAGCTTTCCGTACATCTCCTGATCTTCACAGACGGCCTGCTGGCATGGCTGTTACTGACCCCACTTACAAATGGGAAACCAACGCAGAGAGGTTCATAACCGGCCGAGGGCAGGCGGCTCCGGATGGCAGCCGTGGGTCGGACCCCAGCCCTGCTCTGCGCCCGCATCACGCTGCCCCCCGCACGCTCAGCCCGCCAACTCCAAGGCGCTTCCGCAGGGACAGGGCACTGCTCAGGCACAAATGCCTGCACCCCAATCTAAGCCGGGGAGGTTTGGGGACGGTAACTGTACCCTTGAAACAGACGGGAGTCGGGACGGGGCTGGCCCAGCCCTTCCCCTGGTACCACCGCAGACCCGGCTCCACTCTGCGCTCCTGCCCCGCACGGCAAGGAGCAACCAGCCCCACAGAGCGAGCGAGCGTCCAGGACCCGGGCAAGAGCACGTGAAGCTCAAACGGGACTGGTGCCAGCTCCCGACAGCCCTGACACACACGTCACTCACCACGCAGTGTGGGGGTGGGGAGGGAGGAGCGCCCACCAAGGCCACAGAGCGGAGGGAGGGGGGCAGCTTCTCAGAGACATCAGGGACATGCCACGGCAGAGGCAGGGGGACATCTGCTCAGAAGGAGCATCCACGACACCACACGCCCCAGGGGTCCCCAGAAACAGGCCTTCACCCGGCTCATCTCTAAACCCAACCCAGATAACCAAGACAGGAGTCTTCCACAGCCGCAAGCTGGAAAATTCCAAATGCCTGACGTCCAGTCTTCCTCAGAACTTCCCCCTAAGATCTATTAATATTTAATTCAGACTTTGTTTTTTTGGCTTAAAACTATTAATCCTCCAGAATTTTCCATCCAGGTTATCATAACCACATACTAAAGTTTCACTACACACCACACCCTGTGAACTCCCAGTGACCTCCCAGTAAACTCCCATTGGTACCCAGTCTCCCCCTAGAGACCGGGCACCAGGTCCGGGGAGGAAAGACGGCCGGAGCCAGCTCCCCTGGCAGGAGGGGCCTGACCACGTGCAAACAGCACCCCAGAAACATGCTCTTACCTGCAGACTGGGAGGCCAGACCTGTTTTTCTCGAACCGATACACACAGTTGGCCAGTAAACATGTGTTGCTAATAAATAGTCTGTCGTTTGTGAGATTAACACATGGATGGGCATTTCAAACCCACAGCCTGCACTCACCCGCCTTTGGCAAATATACCGACTTACTGTGCGGGGGCCACACCCAGACCCCTCACCCTACACCGTGAACTGTGCACACCCTCGTCAACACCAGGGACTTTTCTTCACAGACAGGGTCTCACTCTGTCACCCAGGCAGGAGTGCAGTGGAGTCATCATAGCTCACTGCAGCCTCAAACTCCTGGGCTGAAGCGATCCTCCTGCGTCAGCCTCCCAAGTACCTGGGACTACAGGTGCGCACCACCATGCCGGGCTTAACACAGGGTACTGCTCTGCAAGGGAGTCTCTGCCCTCAGAGGAGTAGAGAGGAGGGAGGGGGAACCACCACCAGAGGGAAGTATTTTTCCAGAACTTTTCTGACCTTCCATTTTCAAAACTTGGGTCTCAAAAACCCGACTTCTAACGCACCACGATCCCAACATGATTCAGAATTCAACTCTCCTGAAACCTCGCTGCAAATCCGCTCCAGGAATGCACCCAGGACCAGGCACTTAGCTACACCGGGAAGCAATTTCATCATGATTTTAAACAAATAGAACTAAACGCCCCCAAACACATTTGATGCACAAGTTAAAAACCCTCCCGACACCACGGTTTCATCCTCAAGTACTGGAGCCATCGATACACTCAGCCCCCCTCCCCCACCTCGTGCGCTGGCCCTGAGCTTTCCAGGGTGTCACCTGGGAGGAACACAGAACCGGAGGTTCGGCTCCTTGCCCGTTAGGTAGGGAAGCCTCCTGCAGGCCTCAGCGCCTGCCTGCTCTCCCCTGAGGAGTGGAAAGCTCCGGGTGACCACACATTAACAAACAGGGGGGTGGGGGACAGACACCCACACTGGCAGGGCCTACTAGCTAGGTACTATATCCAAATGTCACCCAGTTGTCCCTCCAGCACACGCTGGCTGACGTCTGCCCCGCGTGCTCTGGGCTAGTCCCCGCAGGTCCTGGGTGAGCCTGCCCTGGCCCCGGGGGTTCATGGCTGCAGCCGCACGTAGACACCTGTGTCTGTAATGGGCACAGGTGCCAGGGAGACGGCCGGACGCCAGCTCCGCCACCCCCAGAAGCTGACACGGAGCGCGCTGCTCGGCAGGGGAGGGCTCTGGGCGGCCCACCAGGCCCCTCTTCCGGCCCTGACGTGCTCAACTGCTACAAAGGAAGTAAATATTGTCTAGAGAGATAAACAAACGCAGCTTCCCACCCCAGGGACAGAGACTGAAGAACTGGGCGTCCCCTGCCACGTGAGGACGTTTTCCTGTCGAACCTTCACTCTGACCTTCCCAAAAAGCTTTGCAGAGACGCCGTCCCGCGCACGCTGGGGACTCCGGACTCGGGCCTGCCACCTACACCTTAGCTGGACACTGGGGCGTGGGGACCTTCAAATCTGGTCTCCAAAACTAAAAACCACCAAGGGGTGCGTCCCTGGCCGGACACAAGATGTGTCCGCAGGAAAATGAGCTGCGCTCTTTCAAAAAAGCCAACGGGCAACCCTGGCAGACAGAAAGCAAACAAAGGCACCACACACCGTCCACCCCAGACCCACGTGGTGGGGAAAGTTTTACCCCGAGGAGAGGATTCCCACACGCACCCAAGTCCCCCCTTCACAGCCAGGACTCACCCCCTGTTGCTCATCCCCTCTGCGACAGTCGGCCGGGACCACGTGTGGATTCACCACGCAGTGGCTCAAGCCCCTTTGTAACGACAGTGCTGCACCAAAGACCAGCTCCTGCCCGGGCAAAGCAGTGGTGTCTGTGTCCCCAGAAGCCAAGGGTCCACCCCCCTCTGGTCTCTCCCTAGTCACACCTGCCACTGAAGCCTTGGGGGCTGGTATAAGAAGTCAAAAGCAAGTGGCACAGAAAGCCCTTTGTTCTGGGGACTGTGTGAAGCGGGGCAGAGTCCACACGGAGCAGCCTTCTTGAGGGCAGCTCCCCCCAGCCACCTGCTGCAAGCCCAGCACCCCACCTCCCACGGGCCCCTCAAGCTCAGCATGTCCCAAACTGACTTCACCACTCCTACCCCACCCTCCCAGGGCTCCCACCCTGAGGAATGCTGCTCCCACCTGCCCTGGACCATCTGATGCTCCCACCTGGGCCACGCAACAGCCCCCAACTGCCACTGGGCCCCCAGCCTCGCTCCTGCTGGTGCAGTCCCTGGGCCGTGGTCAGAGCCAGCACTTTGGAAGGAAAAATCCTGGCCAGGCTCAATGGCTCCCACCTGTAATCCTAGCACTTTGGGAAGCCGAGGCGGGAGGACAGCTTGAGGCCAGGAGTTCAAGACCAGCCTGGGCAACACAGCAAGACCCTGTCTCTACAAAAAAAAAAAAAAGAAGAAGAAAGAAAAATTAGCCAGGCGTGGTGGCACATGCCTGTAGTCCCAGCTACTTGGGAGACTGAGGCAGGAGGATCTCTTGGGCACAGAAGTTGGAGGCCATAGTAAGCTGTGATGACACCACTGCACTTTAGCCTGGCGACAGAATGAGACTCTATCTCAAAACAATAAAAATTAAAGGAAAATCCTATCAAATCACTCCCAGGCATTGTGCCTGCTCCAGGGTCCCTAAGGGGCTGGAAGAACCTTCATGACCTGCCTCTTTCCTGTCCCCCCAACCCTACACTTGCCACGTTCCCCCAACTCCGGCCCGGCCACCCCATTCTGGAACCCAGAGGGGCTTCTTCCTGCTCACCTGTGCACACGGAGCCCACGCCCTCTCTTCCTCACGGGTCTTAGTGCAGACATCACCACTCCGGGGAAGCCTTCCCCAACCCGGCCCCGGTACCCTGTGCCCCCCAGGGCGGCAGTGAAGAGGCTCTGAATCTGCCTGTGTAAACTGTCCCTCTCCCCGACCAGGCGTCAGCCACGGGACAAGGACTGCATCTGTCTCCCCCTCTGTCTCTCCAGTGCCCACCACGGTGCTCGGCACAGAACAGACAGGTAATAAACATTTGTTACATGAAATGAACTCAGCTGGTCCCTCCACGGTTCGAGAACGCCTGCCATTCCGGAACTGCCTCACCCCTGCTCGAACCACCTGGGAGACTAGTTAGAACCCAGCGTGCTGAGCCCCGCAATCTCCGATTCTGTAGGTCCAGGGTGGAGTCTGGGAATCTGGATTTCCAGCAAGTTCCCAGGTACTGCTGACACTGCTGTCTCAGGACCTTAAGAACCCCAGTTCTGGAGGGAGAGAGCGAAAAGGAGCCCACGTGTGAGGCCAGGCAGGAAGTCTCCAGCAAGGCCCCTTCCTAAGAGTCTCCACCTGCTACCCTCTCTCAGAAAGTCTGGCTTTGCCCTTAAGCAGAAATTCTTCCACCTGCCCCTTCTTTGTCCATTATTCCTTCAAGAAACTGAAAAAAGAAATCCAAAGCAAATGAGCTTAAAGACACCGACCCACCGTGCCAGCCCCAAGGGCTCTCAAGACTGTCACTCCCAGCACACTTTGGCAAGGACCGTGTTGTGATCTCCGGGAGGCCCTGGGGAACAGGCAAGTGGCCTTCTGTCCCCTCCCCGCCACAAACAGCCTTTTGACTTTGGGCGCGAATATTCCCACCTTCTGGCCTCCATGAGCACAGAAATGTTCCCTTACATCCTTGACATTTTTCCTTTTTTTCACTCTTTGAAAGATGAAACAATTGACTGTTTCCTCCAAGGACTCAGAAGCACGTATGTGTCGGGGAAAGACTTAAACTTCCGCACCAAAATCCATGAATTTGTGTGGCTTTGGCCTTCACCTCGGCCTTTCAAGTCACACACAGGGACCGTCACTCAAATCTCCCAGGCAACGCCGGGCTTCCATCTAGGGAGGTCCTGAAACATCCTCCCGTGCTGCCGATTTCCAAAGGCGACTGAGCGTGACAAGAACCCGGGGGAAGAGAAGGAGAAACAGCGCCCACCCGCCCCTGCCAGCGAGCCCGGGCCGGCCCGCGGAGCGGAGCCTCCGCCACGGGGCAGGCACTGAAGGGGGGCCCAGGCTGCCCTCAGCCGCCGCAGCCCCACGTGGCACATCTGCCACGGAGGTCCCTTGCCCCTCCTCCCCCCCAGGCCAGCCTGCCTGGCGACTATGCCAGAATCCCACCAAAACCTGTCAAATTGCATTTCCTTGAAAACGGATGTGTGTGATAATTCGGCCACAAGGATGTAAAAGTCACAACGTTGTCCAAGCGTGGTCAGCTGAACAGTGGCACAGCCACAGGAGGGAAGGCCAGACCGCCATTTAGCATGACACCGTGAGAGGTGCCTAGTGACAAATAAAGTGTAGTATATATTCCCATGTGGGAAAAAAAGCAGGTCAAAACCAGCGTCACCTACCCTTCCTTTTGCAGGGAGGAAGGAGGAAGGTGACAGAGAGAGCGTCTGGGTGGCGGGATGACAGGTCTTCACGCCTTTAAGCTTTCTACAAAGAACACATACTCCTCTTACAACAGAAAACACATTCTATAAAAATAGTCTTAAATATCTTTTGTTAAAGTAAGAGAAACTAAGCAAGTGCACTAATGCGTAATTTTTAAGAACTGTTCCCCACGTCTTAAGCGCCTGTCCAGGGCAGGATGGGCAGCGGGGTCAGGCGCATCCGAGAGCCATAAATGCTGCTGCTCCCGCCCTGGTGTCACCACCGTCCTTCGTCAGAAGACAACTGTCCCTCACAGGCCACCAGGCAGATAGGACACGGCCACCCGGCTTGGGCAGAGAGGCCCCCACTGTTCTTCTCAGCAGAGTGGTGGGAAAATCACCTGCCCAGGCCGACTGCCCGCCTGCCTTCCCCAGTGTGGCCCCTGCGTGGAAAGATGCAAATAATTAATGGGTGCTTGCCACCCCCCCAAGAAAAACCCAAGACCCTAATTTAGAATTATGTAAGAAGTGAAGTGACCACATTTTCTGGACCAAAAATTAAGACACGTAATAGGACTAGTGTCCTTCTAGGGCAGGGCTCAGCAAACCGCAGTTCTCCGGCCACATGCAGCCCCGCTGCCTGCTTGTAAATAAAGTCGAATTGGAACACGGCGGCTCATTCCCTTCCACGCGTACGGTCCACGGCTGCTGGGTTTTGGCTACGAGAGCGGAGTTCAGGAATTGCAAAAGAGACCTATGGCCCATGAAGCCCAAAATGCTTACTGTCTGTCAATGGAGTAAAATATAACAACTGTCCCAGGAAGTCTGGAAGGTCACCAGAGTTGGATGCGAACAGCCCAGCAAGGCTGCGGTTGGGGCGAGCTCTGCTCCGGCCCCCGAGACAGACACGCAGCTGCTCACCACCCACAGCTCTCGGGTGGGGGCCAGACCCAGGAAGGGGCTCTGTTTGGGCCACATTTTACTGGAATGTCCAGGGCAGGGTGGATTCTAAGTGCTGCTCATGAAGGGAGGGAGAGGGTGTCCGATGCCAACTTCCTGTGCATCTGTCCCCCTCCTCCTGCCGTTCCAGGAGGCTCACGGCCACAACTGCTGTTGGAGGAGGCACAGACGCGGACAGGCCGGCGGACGGGGGTGTACACTGTGCCCCCCCCCCCGAAGCCCACACAGACCCCTCTTGACCGGGAGGCGCCGGTGGCCTCCTGGTGGCCACACAGGCTGGCCTGTCTGCCCTGGTGGAGAGGTCTGAGCTTCTGTTTGCCGCAGACCCCACTCGGGTCTGTCCCCACAGCCCCTGGGACGAGCCGGTGGGGCTGTGCCTTGGAAGGAGTTTCCAGGCCTCCAGTTGTCTTTTAGGCCAAGGACGTCACAGTCCCTTGGAAGCCGCTTCTGGACGACTGGTTTCGTTCTCGGAACTGTTTACAAACACACACCAGAGCACGCTCTGACACACCCCCCAGCGAATGTAACCAATTCCTCAGAGGTTTTTGTTTTTTGAGGAGTGAACCAGCAGCACACCGCAAGGATGATAACTACAGCTGCTTTTATGGACAGTTTAGTACATGCCAGGCTCTGTGCTCACGTTCTACTTAGCACAGAGATGTGCATCTCAATCATTTTTTTTTTTTTTTTTTTTTTTTTGAGACAGAGTCTCACTTTGTTGCCCGGGCTAAAGTGAGTGCCATGGCGTCAGCCTAGCTCACAGCAACCTCAAACTCCTGGGCTTAAGCGATCCTACTGCCTCAGCCTCCCGAGGAGCTGGGACTACAGGCATGTGCCACCATGCCCGGCTAATTTTTTCTATATATATTTTAGTTGTCCATATAATTTCTTTCTATTTTTAGTAGAGACGGGGTCTCGCTCTTGCTCAGGCTGGTCTCGAACTCCTGACCTTGAGCGATCCACCCGCCTCGGCCTCCCAGAGTGCTAGGATTACAGGCGTGAGCCACCGCGCCCGGCCCTCAATCATTTTTAATTTTGGACGCAGGGTCTCACTCTGTCACCCAGGCTGGAGTGCAGTGGCCCTATCATAGCTCACTGTAACCTCCCAACTCCTGGGCTCAAGTGATCCTCCTGCCTCAGCATCCCAAGTAGCTGGGACTATAGGCACATGCCACCATGCCCAGATATTTTTAAATGTATTTTTTGTAGAGATGAGGTTTTGCTATGTTGCCCAGGCTGGACTTGAACTCCTGGCCTTGAGTGAGCCTCCCGCTTCTGCCTCCCAAAGCACTGGATTACAGGCATGGGCCACCGCGCCCAGCTTGATTTTTGACAGGTACCATTATTATGCCCATTTTACAGAGGAGGGAGCTAAGGCACAGAGAGGTTAAGTAATATATCCAAAGTCACACAGCTTGTATCAAGTAAAGCTGGGATCTGCATCCACCACGGCTCAGGAACTAGGCAACCCATTTAACAGGTGAGAGGAGAAAACAAGCAAAAGCGTGTGTTTTTGACGTCCCAGACTGCAAGCCTCCATTCTCCATCCAGTGGGAGATTAAGACATTCTCAGGGACCCGGAGCGTGTTGCCCTGTGGTGGGCAGCGGCTAGGGGTGGGGGGGATACAGAAGCAGCAGAAGGCAGAGTTCCAGCCTTGATGACAGCCCCGAGAGGGACTTGACGCTGTGATCAAGCCCGCAGGGGCCCAGTGCTCCGAGGCGCAGGCCACGCTGAGGGTCCCAGGCACCCTCTCCTCCCTGTGGTGAGAAAACGGAACCCATCACACACAGGCTTTAGGTGCCAACCAGCCAAGCATGCGGTCCTGATGGCAACCTTGTTTTCCGACTAAAATCCCACCAAAGTTTTCTGCTTAAAATATTTAAAGATATTCGGCTCCGGAAGTGATACCAGCAATATGGTAAAGATGCTGTGAGGTTGGGTGACCCGGGTTCGAATCCTGACTCTATCATTATCTTGCCAGTGCGATCTAAGTCGTGTAAGCGTAGCCTTGCGCCTCAGTTTCCTCATCTGTTCTTGGAAAGGATTAGATTAGATAATCCATGTAACAGCATTTAACGCATACAGCAGGTGCTCAAAAACCACTAGTTAACATGATTATCATTATTCTTGCAAACACACAGACACTCTGCAATGAAGTTCAGACGTGGGGAGACCAGAGGGAGCATGAATGAGATCTTCTGGATAATCCTTCTATTTATAGCCCAGGTCTCCCTGCCGGGTACAGTATCACGTCTGAGTCAGGCTGGGCTGGGGGAGGACAGCGTGGCCCTCTCTCGGGACCAGGGCAGTTTGTCCAGCACTGTGGTGTGAGGCATCGTTCGGGAGAGGCAGTCTAGCGTGCTGGCAGCCTGCGTGAAAACAAGCGGCACAAAAACACCTGCGGATATTCCTTACCACGCTTTTTTTTTTTTTTAAATAGAGACAGGGTCTCACTCTGTCACCCAGGCTGCAGGCTGGAGTGCAGTGGTGTGATCCTAGCTCACTGTAACCTCGAACCCTATGCTCAAGCGATCTCTGGCCTCGGCCTCCCACGTAGCTGGGACTACAGGCACACACACCACCATGCCCAGCTAATGTCTGCAGAGACAAGATTTTCCTATGTTGCTCAGGCTGGTCTCAAACTCCTGGACTCAAGTGATCTGCCCACCTCGGCCTCCCAAAGTGCTGGGATTACAGGTGTGAGCCACTGAGCCCGGCCTGCCTGTCACTTTATATGACTTCTAATCCGTACGACAACTTAGTGAGGTACTGTCATCCCCACTCACTGACAGGATGATTCATGCTTATCAAAGTTAGGAAATCTCCTCTGAGTTCCAAAGCCGTCCGATGCTGACCATCTGTGCCTGACCCCAGGCCCCAGCCCCTTCTTCTAACTGCCTGGGAAGCTGAGAGACAGCAGATAAGAAACCTGCCCCAAATCAATTAACTTTTTTCTTTTTCGTCAATAGTCACTCATCAGGAGATATGAACAAGGTTTATACCTCTGTCCACCCGGTTGCAGAAAATTATGAGTCATAGAAACCCTGGAGCCAGCTGGGCTCTCAAAGGCCAGCTGGCCAAACTCGCCACTCCGGAAATTTCCTCAGCTTAGCAGGGCTGAGGGCATGATACTTCTCCTGACCAGCGATCCCACCCAGCAAAGGCGAAGCTTGGTTCTGAGCCAGCTTGGCATCAGACACAAAGGGCAGAAGGAGGCAGAAGCCCCACTGAAGACCACCTCTGGGTATGCAAGAGCAAGGAGGAGCCCGGGCCCTCAGTCTTGCCACGCTGACACCCAGCACCAGCCTTCATGAGCATCACCTCCAGATGCCACACAGGCCGGTACGGACACTTGCACACGTCACCGCAAAGAGGTTAAATTAACATGTTCTACCACTGAGGTTACAGGCAACCCTCCGGCACCACACGTCTATGCAAAACCCCAACAGCTTTTAAACCCAGTGAGTTAACACAGACAAGGGACAACCCTAGACACACAACTACACGCACATTTCTCTAAATGACAAGGTGATGACAGGCCCCAGGAGAGACGGCTGTCACCTTGCTGCTCTCCACTCTCCCTAGTCCATAGAGCTGAGGCTGCGGGCCACCAGGGCCCTCACTGTGGCCCCGAGGCAGCTTTGCGGCTTTACCTCCCAACACCTCCCTCCATGCCCCACGCTCCAGCCAGGACGGACCTCCCCCAACACACACACTCACACGCACGCACACACATGCACACATGCATACATACGTGCACACACTTGCACCTGCACGCATGCATGTACACACGCATGCACACACGCACACACATGCATATGCGCACACACATGCACACCACATGCAGACACACAAGCACAGGTTGTTCTACTTCCATATCCTGCTCCCTGCCCCTGGAATACTATCTCCCCTGCTGGAGTCTCACCCACACTGCTGGGCTGTTCACACCCCTCATGCTCAAATCACCTCCTCTCCTCTAAACTCCCTCATCTCCTAATGGCCTCGGGTCACTTCACGATGCCCTGTATGACCCTGTGTGCACCTGTCCCATCACCCTTACCACGCGGTAAGCGCCTGGAGAGCGCAGACCGCTCTTTCCCAGTCTGTATTCCCCACGGGGTCTGGCACTGTGCCTCGCACACGCCAGGAGTTTAATGCCCGTACGAGTCCCTGAGGCAGGGGCCCAGGCACCCGGGGTGTTCCCAGCTTGCCAACCTCCCTCATCTAGAGCCCAGGGCTGAAGGGACAACCAGGGGTGCAGAGCCGAGCACCAGGGAAACCTGAACCCCGCCCCCGCACGTCCTGGCGGTGATGGCAACACCCCCTTCTTAAAGAGTAATTTTTACGGGAGCAAAGCCAGGTGGGTTTCCAGCCGGCTCCGTGATCCTGCCCGCGGGGGGCACGCGGACACGGGGAGGAAGGCCAGGGTGCCACCGCCGCTGCTGCTGCCTCTGCTTCAGCCCACGCCTTGTCCACGGAGGGAGGAAAGCCAGCGGGCGGCTGCTCTAGGAAGGCCATCCTGCCCTGCCCGCTCCCGGGGCAGCGAGCACCACAACTTATTTCTCACTCTCAGGCAGACTGGAGGTGTTTGCTCAAGCGCCCGTCCAACAGTAACTCGCCGGCAGTCAACCCACCCTTCACTTTCACCCGCTCCCGGCCAGCGTCGGCGCCAGACGGAAACTGTGCCACCAGGCAGCAGGCGCTGGGCTTGACCCCGGCTCGGAGCTTTCCCGGAACGCTGCTTTCCACACGAACAGCGCCGACCACCCAGCCCTGTGGACAGCACCAAGGGTGCCACCAGGTCCTCGTTCCCCGACACCACACAAATGTGACTGACGAGGGCTGACAGGGAGGCCACCCACCACGTGTGGCCTCGGGCACACCGGTTCTCCTTTGGGGCCTGTGTTCCCTCTTTCCCTCGTGGACGCATGAGGTGACTGACCTAGGTGATCGCTAGTTCCCAGACACCGGACACGGCTGTCTGTCCCCGGAGCACAGATCATCCACAAGCGAGCATGCCGCAGGGCTATTCTGAAAACCGGGAAGTAATGCGGTCTGGAAACCCCAACTCTCAAAAAAATTGGGAACTGAACCTTCTAGACATTCTGTGAAAACAGCCAGAGATGGAGGCCGACCCCCTCCGGGGGTGAGACGTGGAAAGCCTGCAGCCTCCCTCTCAGCACACACGCTTCTGGAAAAATCCACTGGCTGGTACAGAGGCAGGGGGAGGAAAAGGGGACTGGCCCTTTCCATACAACCAGGAACACCTCCCTGCCTCCCTTCTGCACGCGCACACGCGTGCAGACACACACACACGTGCGCACACTCTCTCACACACACACACTCTCACATGCACACACTGTCACACACGCACACACACTCACACGCACGTGCACACGCGTGCAGACACACACACGCACACATGCACACTCTCACATACACACACACTCTCACATGCACACACCGTCACACACGCACACTCTCACACACACACTGTCATACATGCACACACACACACATGCACTCTCACATACACACACTCTCCCTCACACGCACTCTCACACGCACACTCTCACACTCTAACACACACTGTCACACACTCACACATACTGTCACACATGCACATTCTCACATACTCTCTCACACACGCACACGCACTCTCACATGCACACACAGTCACACATGCACACTCTCACACGCACACTGTCACACACTCACACACACTGTCACACACATGTGCACTCTCACACACACGCACACTCTCACATACACTGTCACACACACGCACACTCTCACATACACTGTCACACACGCACACTCTCACATACACTCTCACACACACGCACACTCTCACATACACTGTCACACACTCACACACACTGTCACACATGCACATTCTCACATACTCTCTCACACACGCACACGCACTCTCACATGCACACACAGTCACACACGCACACTCTCACACGCACACTGTCACACACTCACACACACTGTCACACACATGTGCACTCTCACACACACTCTCACATACACTGTCACACACGCACACTCTCACATACACTCTCACACACACGCACACTCTCACATACACTGTCACACACTCACACATACTGTCACACATGCACATTCTCACATACTCTCTCACACACGCACACGCACTCTCACATGCACACACAGTCACACACGCACACTCTCACACGCACACTGTCACACACTCACACACACTGTCACACACATGTGCACTCTCACACACACGCACACTCTCACATACACTGTCACACATGCACACTCACATACACTGTCACATATACACACATACTCTCACATATACACTTTCTCATATACACACACCCTCTCACATACATACACTCTCTCTCACACACACACACACACACACACACTCCTTCCCTCACTCCTACCGGGAACAACCAACTCCTCCCAGCACCCTGAGGTCACCTAAGACCCTTCAAGCCCCGCAGCCCACCCTGCCCCTCCCACATTAAGCAGAGGGCCTCCCTCCCTCCACAGCAGACCTCTGTTTCCCCCCAAGTTGGAGGCACTCAGACGTGAGCACCCACAAACTCTTGGCCCCCCCTCTCAGACCCTTCCCCAGCCTCTCGTCCCCATCCCATCTCCTCCTTCCTCCACAAGGACCTTGCCCCGACCTGGTTTTTCTTTAGCCTTGAGTCTCTCCTTTCACAAAAACCTTCCCCCTCCAGCCCATAAACCCACCCTCGGCCCTCCTGCTGACCCTGCACCCCTCAGCCTGTTGACAGGGCCAGCATGGCCTCCCAGCATGGCCTCCCACGGACGAGTGCACGGGTCTCTTTCCTGCTCCCTCAGCACACGAGACGTCTGCGACAGGTGAGGGCTCAAGCCAGGGCCCCACCCCCACCCTGCACCCCCACACTCCCCTCGCCCCGCTCCTCTCTCCTTATCTCCCCCACGTACCGGACCCCCGCCTCCCTGCCATCTGCTCTGTGTCCTGGGCTGCTTCGGCCCCTCCACTCTCCCGCCAGGCAGGACCCCCCCAACCACCTAAACCATTTCTAGAACGAACCCCATCAGAGGCCCACGGGCAACTCTAAAGGGGCTCAGGGGAATGTCAGAGGGCAACGGAACTGTTTCATATCCTGATTGTGGTAGGAGTTACACGACTACATGCATTTGTCAAACTGCAAAACTGCACATCAAAAAGGGCAGATTTACGTATGAAAATTATCTTAATAAAAAAGGATGGAAGAAAATAGTCCCACAGGCACCTTAACCCCGTTATATCTAAAACTGACATCACCATCTTCCCCCAACCAGCTTTTCCTCGTCTGAATGATATTTTGAGTAATAACACCATATTCCTGCTCCTCCATCCACTGGAAATCTCAGCCTGTATCCAACCAGTTAGTCTAGAAAATTTTACCTGTAAAGTCTCTTGAATCTGTGCCTTGAGTGAGGGGACTCAGACCACCCTCACTTCTTATAAACCGTCCCCCTGGGCCCCCGCTCCTCCCACATGGGCAATTCGAGAAAGAGCAGGACCCCCAAACTCCCCACTCCCACCAGCTCCCCTTTCCACGGGCTCCCCCAAGGTCCTGGCTGTGGTTTAACAGGAATGCCGGAACAATTTCCACACGCCACTGTCAAATCAAGACAACTCTCTATCTAAATATTCCTGTCTAATTTTGCACACAGCTCTTGTTTCAACTGACAGAGATAATGACTCAGTGTCCATGGTTCTTGATGGAAAACTATCCAGCCAAGTTTTGAGCTTCCCAAGAATAGCCTTCTTTAAACTTCTCTTCAAGAAAGTAGCAGTGACCTTCTCTCCTGATCCTTTTCTGTAGGCAACAAAGCACCCAAAGGACCCCCTAACTGACCAAGGAGGGTTACAGGAAAATCCTGATACATCCCCATAGGGTCAATTAATCTCAAGAAAGGGAAATGTCTGGTATAGCCTTGGGATGTTTTTCCTTGCCTTGGACAATAATCACCGTTTTTTGGCTTTTCTGCGTGCCCATCAGTTTGGGACATAAATTCTGGATTACACTGAAGGTAAAATCTAGACTCAGAAGTAAAGCCTTTCTCTAAACACACACACAAAAAAGACTCTTTGGTGAATAGATTGACCAAAGCAAAAAGAAAAAGAAATGGCTCACTCTCTTTGACGTTGATACTTCAATCAACTACAAAAGAACTCCACAAATTACACACGTGTCCGTGCTGCACCACTACCTTCCTGGAGGGGCAGAGAATACATGCAAATGTGCACACATGTATGTTTAACATGCAGCCAGACGCTTGCTCCCTGCAGACGCAGGCCTGGCCCCCTCCCACATCATAAGACACAGAAGATGTCTGAGCAAAAAGTGAGGATGAATAAAACATCACCTTGGAAAAACCGACGGTGAATAACTGAATTGGACTTTCTGCTAGAATTCAGACAGCTTAAACTTGTCTGTTCATTATCTGCATTTAAAAACTGGCCCATAGTCATTTCATGTGTAAACCCCCAGAGTTTTGCAATGTCCCCTGGACAGAAACTACCAGTCTTCTACTTGTTTAGCACACCCGCCCCGGCCAGTCGCTGCCACACACCCAGTAGGCACAGTAAATGTCCCTGGGCTTCTACCTCCTACCTCTTTACTGCTAGGTTTCGCGTCTGCCCCAGGTGCACAGGTGGGTCCTCTTTAAAGCCCAATCTACACAGCTTTTACCACTGGGTCAGGGCAGGGGGCACAACACTACTCTCTGCCTACCCAGAGGGGTCCCAGGCAGCACGCGTGACCCTTTTTAGAATCTTACCTCAGTGGTTCTCAACCAAGGGTGCCTGTGCCCTCTAGGGAACATGTGGCAATATGTGGAGGCATTTTTGACTGTCGCAACGGCAGGTGGGTGGTGGAGGTGGCACTAGTCTAGTGGCTAGAAGCCTGGGATACTGCTACACTTCCTACAATGCACAGGTCAGGTCCCCTACAACAAAGAATATCAACAGCCGGAGGTTGAGAAACCCTGTCTTAGGTGACACACTGGCTGAGGGAGGTGCACAGACTGCCCAGTTCACTTTTCCTTGCAATAGCCTGAAGTGAGGCCAAAAATCCTAACAATTCTGCACTGTCCGCACTATTTGCAAGGCTGAACGAAACAGAGCCATCACCTGAGCCTTAAAGATGATGCTCCTGTGACCCACTGGCCCCCACTTTTGTCTCTTCTCAGAAGGGCCCTCCTCAAAAGAGTCTCCCAGCAACCCTCCTGCCAGGATGACCCAGTCATCCAAGGCATGACAACTGGCAGGCTGGCATCAATGCATCTTCAAATCCTTTGGCAAGGAGGTAGGTCTGGCAGGACCAGCTCCTCAGTCCTGTCACGTAGACCCAAGACCCAAGTTCTTCTACAGGCTGCAGGCTGGATCCAGGCTGGGAGGCTGCACACAAGCTCCTCACCCTTCAGGAAGCTGACATCGCTCACCCAAATGTCCCAAACACGCAGACCTGCCCCTGCAGCACTCCCAGGTACCTGGGAGAACTGGCCAAGGTTTGGCAGAGGGGGCTGTTGCCCTGTGCCATGAGTGGGAATGTTCCAGGGAAGGGCTCAAATTTAGAGGATTAAGCCCAAACCACTCACAAGATCCCTAGTGTTTGGAGGAAGGGCCAAGGAAAAGCAAATGGAGAAAAGGACCAAGAAGGGTCCCATTTCCCAGGTTCATCCAATACCCAACAGCTGGTGCCAGCTAAGCAAGTCAAAGTTCTTACACAAACCTGCAACCTGGGACGGTTAGAGCCCCAAGACACGGTGCAAGGGGGTTTGGGAGTGAAGAAAAGCATTATCGTGAGAAAGTGAGACAGGAAAGCTGTCCTGGCGACCAAGAGCGGGCGGGCGGGCACCAGGGCTCCGGGCGCGTTCTGGGGACCCAAGGCTCCGCACGCGGCCCTCGTTCCCTCCCCGAGGCAGGGCCGGCAGGCTGCGGTGGGCATGGGGGTGGGAGACGGCTGCAGAGCCCCCACCCTGCACCTGAGGCGCCCACCGCGCCCCGACCCGGCGCTCGCCAAGAGGAAGCCGCGCTGTCACTGGAGGAGAAAGCTAGAAGGACCCAGGCGGGGGTTGAGCCCTGCTCTGGCCGCATCCAGACGGCGCCCGGACACGCGGCGGGCAGGCGGGCAGCAGCCTTACCCGGCTGCAGGAAGCTGGGATCCGCGGTCACCTTCGAGTCGCCTCCACGCGCTCGCCGCTGCGCAGACGCCCGGCACGCGCTCCGGATCTGTTTACCAACTCGCCCGCGCCCGGGGAGGCCAGCGCTGGCGGCCCGCCTCCGGGCTGCTCCCATTGGCTGCGCCGCCGTCGCTGGCCGAATGCCGCGCGGCGTGTGGGAGCGTGCTCGGCTCGTGCGCCCGGCCGCCAGCCAATCGGGACTGAGGGCGGAGCGAGGAGAGCCAATGAGAGGCCGCCCTGGCGGGCAGGGCCCCTCCCGTTCTTCGCTTCCCCACCTCCGCGCTGCTTCCCCCCCCCCCACTTTGGACCAGCGGGGCTGGAGGCCGCGCTGTGGGGTTGGTTGCCCGCGCGCGTGCGCTGTGACAACTGGCCCTTTTCCGCGGCGACCAGGTGTGCGTGGGCACAATGGCCTGTTGTCTGCCAGTCGCCTGTTTGCGGGTGCTCGCCCGGCCTCCGCGCGGGCCTGGAGGGGAGAACGTGGGCGCGACAGACGGGACTGCAGGGGCGCGGAGGGTGTCCCCGCTCGGAGGCCCGGGCGAGGCCGGCTCTTGGCTCCCCTCTGCGCAGCGAGGGCCCCTTTCCCAGTATCCGCAGAAAGCACTCGGAGAAAGGGGAGGCGCGGCGGGCAAGGCCCTTTGCACTTCCCCTTCCTGCGTTGCCCGGGCGTCTCCTCGGGCTAATGGCGTTTGCTCTGTGTGGGCGCCGTCCCCGAACAGGAAGCTCTGCGGCCGCGCTCCCACGCTGGGGCGTCCCGGGCCGGTCAAGGGGAAAGAGATAAGGGACGAGCCGTCCTCGCCGAGTCTAGGAGGGACCGCAGGTGCGGGACAGGCGGCGCTGCCTGCAGCGAGCAGCTTTGCCCCGTCGCTCCGCTCCGTGTCGAGAGGAGCGATTGAGTCCAGGTCTGCCGGGCGGTTTCCACCCGGGTGATCCCCAGACACTGGTCTGCGGCTCTGTCCGGGGCTGTTAGTGGTTCTTGCAGAAAAGAGAAAAGAACGATTTAGGGAGTTTTTCATAAAAATGAAATATTCAAGCCAAAGGACTGTTCTTTAAGACTCTTTTTTTTTTTTTTTGGTATGAATATTTAACGTCATTGGAAGTTGTTTATTTTAATATCATTACTTGGAAGAATTTAAAGTTAGCTGTCCTGTGTTGATGCCCAAAATTGAGGAAGAGGGGTAAACTTACAATAATGAAATCCAGAAGTGAACCTAACTTCACAGTTCCTCACTGACCACTTGGAGCGTGGCTTCCCAGGGGTCTGACCCGACTTGGGGCCGGGGAATCCAGCCGTTTTCCCCAAAGCACAGAATTCTAAGTGTGTGTGATGTGGGTGAGCACAGCGGCGACCCCCGAGCCAGACTCCCTTCTTCCTGGGGGCAGGGGAGGGCTTTCTTCCGAGGAGAAGGGAGGCTGCGCCTTGTGGCTTCTCTGGCTGGGTACTGGGTGCTGCTGGGTGCTCCTGTCTGCACATTCACACCCCCCACAGTCCGAATTCTGCCTCCCCGTCTTCTCCACACTAAATACAAAGGAAATTTTAACGGAAAATTACGTTATTTTGACTAAAGTTCCAAGTAACTCAAGCCCCAAACAGTACAGGGCTAACAACTTGCTTTGATTAAGTCAGCAGGTCCCTTTTACCACGCAGGAGGAAAAAAGCCCAAATCCCAAGGCCTTTCAAGGGTGGCCATTGCTCCCTTCTGCAGCGACTGATCCCTTATACGGCCCACGTTCCTCCAGCCCTCCCAGCCTCGTGAACCCCACCATGGCCATGGGATAGTCAAGTCCCCGGTTCATCCCTCCCTGTGTCTTACAAACCCTCTACCCTGTCAGACTTCAGTTGGATGAGGGTGTGACTGTCATCAGCTCTTACTTCCCCTAAAATTGCTCACCAGTGACTGTCATGTTGCCAAATCAAGTGGTAAATTAAATTCTCAGAGCTCATCTTAAACTATCAGCCACCTTTGACATAATTGCCTCCTTTCTTAAGGGTTGCCCTGAGGATTGTAATTAACATAACATTCTGGTTTGGATTGATACTCACTTAATAATGTATAAAAGTTGTTCTCCTCTATAGCTCCATTCTTCCCCTTCTTTTGTGCTGTTATTGTCATACAAATTACATTTTTATCCATTGTATGCCCATCACCACAGATTTATAATTATTACATATTTATACTGCCTTTTATATTTAACTATGAGGTTTCCTTTACCAGTATTCTTTATTTCATGTGAATTTGAGTTAATGCCTGATGTCCTTTCATTTCAGACTGAAGGGCACCTTTTATTTCTTACAGGGAGGAAATGCATCTGGGGATGTCTTAAATTTCTCTCTCTCTCTCTCTCTCACACACACACACACACACACACACATATTTTTAGAGACAGGGTCTTGCTTTGTCACCCAGGCTGGCTGGAATGTAGTGGTGCAGTGGTGCAATCATAGCTCACCGTAACCTCAAACGCCTGGGCTCAAGTGACCCTCTTGGCTTAGCCTCCTGAGTGGCTAGGACTACAGGCACAGGCCACCACTCTTGGCTAATTTTGTTTTTGTTTTTAGCAATGAGGTCTTGCTGTGTTGCCCAGGCTGGTCTCAAACTCCTAGCCTCAAGCAATCCTCCCACCCCCACCTCCCATAGTGCTGGAATTACAGGCATGAGCCACCATGCCCAGCCTATTTCTGGAAGATGGTTTTGCTGGGTATAGAATGCTTAGTTGGCAATTTTTTTTAGAATTTCTTCAGCACTTTATGTCATGTCACAGCCTCTAGCCTCCACAATTTCTGATGAGAAATCAGATGTTACTTTTATTGAGGATCCTTACACATGGCAAGTTGTTTTTTTCTTGCTGTTTTTAAGATTCTCTCTGTTCCTTTGGCTTTCAATAGTTTGATTATCATGTGTCTAGGTGTGAATCTCTCTGGGCTTATCCTGTTTGGAATCCATGTGTTTCTTGGACATTCAGATGAATATTTTTATCAAAATTAAGAAGTTCTCTGTCATATTTCTTCAAATATTTTTCTGTCCCTTTTTCTCTCTTATTCTGGGACTCCCATGTATGTTTGTATGCTTGATAGATCCCACAGATTTTTCTGAGGCTCTGTTTATTTTTTCTTCATTCTTTTTCCTTTCTGTTTCTCAAACTAGATAATCTCAATTGACCTATTTTCAGTTTTGCTTATTCTTTCTCCAGCCTGCTTAAATATGCTGTTGAGACCCACTGGTGGATTTTTCATTTCTGTGACTATATTTTTCAACTCTAGGGTATCTGTTTCATTGTTTTTTATAATTTCTATCATTTTATTCATATTCCCTATTCTGTTAAAGATCATTCCCATACTTTTATTTTGTTCTTTATACATGGTTTCATTTAGCTCTCTGAATATATTTAAAATAGCTGCTTTAAAGTCTTTGCCTAGTACATCCAATAGCTAGGACATTATCTAAGAATGTTTCCACTGATTGCTTTTTTTCCCTGTGCATGGTCCATACTTTGCTGTATCTTTGCATGTCTCATAATTTTTGTTGTTGAAAACTGGACTTTTTAAATAACATAATCTGACATCTCTAGAAATCAGATTCTCCTCCCTCCCCAGTTGTTGCTGCTTGTTATACCTGTTGCTGTTTGTTTAGTGACTTTTCTAAACAAATTTGTAAAGTCAGTATTTTTTGTTATCTGTGGCCACTTAAGTCTCTGCTCAGCTCAGAAGTCAGTGATAAAACAGAGATAACCTTAAATGCCTGGAACCAATCAATCATTCAGTCTTTGGGAAGGGGCTCTGTGTATGTGTTAGAACACGCCTTCAACACTCAGCTGGGCAGCTGACAGCTCTTTCTTGACGTAACTTCCTGTTTGAACAAAGCCTCAAGGTCAGTCAGAGACGTGATCTGAGGGCCTTCTCAGGTCTTTCATGGGCATGTGCACAACCCTGGCATGGGCATGGTCTGCTAGAGCCCAGGGAATATGTCAGAGCTTTTCAAAGTCGTTGTGGGCATCTTAGTCCCCAGCAACTCCTTTTAAGCTTTTTGCTCAGTCTGTTGTTTTCCCCAACTGGTACTCACTGTCTCAGGCAGCTGCAAAGTTAAAACACCTGTGTCATTTTTTTGACAAAATACACCTGGGGAAAAAGTCTTTTCACAACAGATGAGCTCAAGTCATGCCGAATACAGACAGCCTTGCAAGTGGGGTCTGCCAGGGGAGCAGCAGACAGGTAAAATAAGGACAGTTCTTTGAGAATCACCCTTTGACAGACTGCCAGGTGTGTTCTGCTCCCTCGGGGCAGCCAGGCCGCTGCAGGAATGCACACTGCCACTTTCCAAGGCTACCTCAGGGCTGGAGAGTCGGGGGTGAGACCAGAGCAGGTAAAAACACCAGAAAGCTCACTGTTGTTACTAAGATTCAGCCATTTTTCTTCAGTGAACACTCTCCAAGTTGCTGCAAGCCTTTGGTGAGTTTGCAGAGATCTGGACAAAAAGTTTATTTTGACTATGTTTGACGGTTTTTTCATTGTATTTGTGGAGGACAGAATTTTCAGAGGTCTTTACTCTGCCATTTTTGCTGACGCCATCCCACTGCATTCTTGAAACAGATAATCTTAATTAGTTCTCTGGACGTTCTACTCTCCTGCTTCTCCCAGGAACCCGTCATTTCTTCCATTGCTCAGGCCAAAAACCTTGGTGTCCTTCCTGACTCCTCTGTTTCTCTGACACCTCACATCAGATCCAGGAGCAAATCCTTCCACCCCATCTTCAAAGAACCTCCTGAGTCAGCCAGCTTTGACCTCAGCATCCCCAGCACCTTAGGCTAAGCCAGCATCAGCCACCATCGGAATCGTTTCAACAGCCAACTAATTGGGCTGTTTCCACACATCTTCCTACAGTGATCCTTTGTTCACTTTAAAGCAAAAGTCAGATCATACCGTTTCTAAACCCAAACCCCTCTGATGGCTTCGCATCTCACTCAGAATAAAATCCAAAATCCTTACGTTGCTCTATAAGACTCGATATCCTCTTTCCTCCAGGTAGTTTTCAGATGTTATTTTCAACTGCTCTCCCCGCCTCATATTACCCCAACCAAAAAGCCACCTCGCGATGTTCTAGTATGACAAGAAGAGTCACAGCTTAGAGACTTCCCAGTGGCTCTTCTCTGCCTGGAGCGCCCTTCGCTCAGATCCCTCAGGGCTCACTCATGCACTCATGCAGGTCTCTCACAAAATGTCACCTCATTACAGTCCTTCCCTCACCATCCTATGACCCACCCTGTCCCTTGATCCTGTCTTCAGGAGACTCGCTATTCCCTTCCTCGCTTTCGCTTTATTCCTGCTGCTTTTCATTTCCTGACACGTATCTGCTGACCAGTGTATTTATCATCGGTCTCTCCCAACTGTAAGTTCTGTGAAAGCAAAAACTTTGTTTGGTTCACTGCTATATTTCCAGCACCGAGAAGAGTCAGCAACACATAGTAAGTGCCCAATAAATACTTACGCTTAAGAACATGGACCCTGGAGCCAGACTGTCTGGGTTAGAATTCCAGCTCTGGTACTTATAAACTGTGTGACTCTGGGCTAGTTACTTAACCTTTCTGTGGCTCAGTTTCCTCCTCTATAAACTGGGAATAATACTAGTATGTATGTCTAATAGGATTGTTGAGGATTAAATGAGTTAATACGTGCAAAGTGCTTAAGACCATGCCTATCACATAGTATATATTATATAATTTTAGTTGTTATTGTTGCTTAATGAATGATAAACCCAATATTGTAATACATATAATATATTCAATAAGATGTTATATTAATCCATTTTTGGCCAGGTATGACAGCTCATGCCTGTAATCCAAGCACTTTGTGAGGCTAAAGTGGAAGGATCACTTGAGGCCAGGAGTTCGAGACCAGCCTGGTCAACATAATGAGATCCTGTCTCTACAAAAAATTGAAAAAAATTAGCCAGCCATGGTGGCGCTCACCTTTAGTCCTAACTACTCAGGAGGCTGAGGCAGGAGAATCTCTTGAGCCGAGGAGTTTGAGGTTGCAGTGAGCTATGATCACACCACTGCACTCCAGCCTGGGCAACATAGCAAGACCCTGTCCCTACAAAAAATAGAAAAATTATCCAGGTATAGTGGTGCCTGACTGTAGTCCCAGCTACTTGGGAGGCTGAGGCGGGAGGATTGTTTGAGCCCAGGAGTTCAAGGCTGCAGTGAGCTATGATGAAGCTACTGCACTCCAGCCTGGGTGACAGAATGAGACTCTGTCTCTTAAAAACAAATTATTTTTAAATCTATCTTTACTTTATTGTTACCACACTTATATCTGAAGATGATTTATAAACTTTAAAATGAAAAACTTAAAAAGGACCATATTTTCTGCAATTTCATCTAATTTATTGGCTATTGTAATTCAAATGCTTTTAGATCACTTGATGTTACTGACCCATACATACTAGGTATATATATGAAATTCTCAGATTTTTGCACACCAAAATCAACTACTTTACTTCCGTAATTTTATCTTTTATTTCTAAATGATAAGTCAAAGTGTAGTCTTTATAATACTTGGAAAACCTATTTCTATACTGGTTGCAATACTTTCTCTTTAACACTGGATTCTAAAGTGGAACAGCTTAATTTTCTATATAAGAAGTTGATCCCTCACAGCTGTCGGACATGGAGAAGAAGTCAGAAGGCACATTTGTGGAATCATAATTATTGTGATTACCTAATTGTGTCCAACATCAGTCTTCTTTTTGATTCCTGAGTCATTTGGGTATTAATTAAACATGTGGCTAAGAATAAAAGCAAGTTGAAACCGTGTGATGGTCAAAACCACCAGCACAAGAGGAGCTTCTTCCAAGCAGGCAGATGCCTGAGCGACGGAGTCATGGCCCGGACACCGTTCCCACGGCTGCCTGGTGTGCCTGCCCACAGCCCGGGGCTCGCAGACAGTTCTGCCATCACAAGAAAACAATTGTTAAACAATTCTTTTATTCATTGAATATAAGAAAGTAGAAATTAAAACAGAGTCCGTTACTGCTTTAAATACACAAATTCCCCATGACACCTTCACAAATGACACTTTTCCTCTTCCCCTAAAACTTTTCCTATTTTCAAAAACTTCTGAACATTTTAAGTAATCGATTTCAATCTTTCATTAGGTAATACATTCACTTGATTATTTAAAAATCTTTTGTAGCATGGTGGTGAGCGCCTATAATCCCAAATACTCAGGGGGCTGAGGTGGGATAATCACTTGAACCCAGGAGTTTGAGACCAGCTTGGACAGTATAGTGAGACCCTTGTCTCAAAAAAACCCAAAATCTAATTTAAAAAGGTTTGCAGTGAAAAATCTTCACCAACTCCATCCCTCTCTCACCTCCCTCTTAGCTTCAATGTCCCACACGTCCACACTCTCCCAAACAACCACTGTTACTAAGTTTCTTGTCTCTTTTCAAAGTTTCTTTATATTAATACATATACAAGCAGATGCAAACTTACACTCTTATATTTTATACAAATGGCCTTGCTATGCACTCTGTCCTGCCTTTTCATGTAACAACACAGCTTGAAGCTCTTTTGGAGACCAGCACATCGAGAGCATCTTTGTGTTTTGTTTTGTTGTTTTGTTTTAAGTATTATGTTATGTGGATGAACCATAATTTGTTTAAACAGTCTCCTGTCATACAGACGTTTCTATTCTTCTGCTGTTACACACAGCTTTGCAGTGAATGATCCTGTCTGTTTCCAAAGCGTGATGGACTCGGACCTGCACGAGGCTGGGTCGGTCCCCCAAGAGCCGTGCGGGGCAGAGCCCAACATGCTCTCACTGTGCTCTGGGGCTGAGACGCGTGGCTCACTGGCTCCAGGATTAGCCGCCGGCCCAAACGCTCCGCTCCGTGCTGAAAACCCAGCAAACGGATCGCTTGGGAGCCCCCAGACTGCACCATCACGGGCCACCATCTGAGGAAGTCACCAGCCTCAGGAAAATCCAGCCCGGTCCTGCTAGGAAAATGATTTAAAGGAATTCCCAACCCTGTTAAACCAAAGCAAGACTAATTACTGTCATTAGCTGACTGTACAATTAGCAGTGATTAAGCACATTACAGAAGAGGCTCAGCTCCCCACACCGGAGACGTCCCAGTCTGTGGCTTTTCGCTCGTTTTCCCAGCCTGGCTCGTGGCACCCGTCTGCCTTCTCAATAGGGGACTATTCTGCTTTTTCAGATGAGCTTCTTTTCGACACACTGTAGCATATGGACGTTCGCCAACAATGCCATAATCCTCGGTTTAACATTTCTATGTTTAAACTGAGACATAATGTATATACAGTAAAATGCACAGATCTTATGTCTACAGTTCATAAATTTTTACAAATGAAAATATCATGTAACCAATACCCCAATCAAAAAATAGAAGAATTTCATCCATCCAGAAAGTTCCCTCACGTCCCTCTTTTCAACAGCCCCCTCAGCACCCCCACCTCTCCCCAGGCACCTGTTCTGAGTCAATTTCGTTAAGGGACATAACTGATGATATGACATGAACTCGGAAGTAGCCGCACTGAATTGACTCACGTCGGCTGTGACTCACAATGCAGCCAAAGAGGAGTTGGGAGAGGGGGCAGCCCAGGTTAGCTGGAGCACAAGTTCTAGAAGCTGCGGCTAAGGCAAGAAATGTCATCCCAACACAAAGAGATCTCAGGGTTGCGACAACAGCCAAGGAGCTTGGATGAACACAGTCAGGGTGCGGGGTGGTGGCATCTTTATTTTGTCCCATAAAGAAAACTGGCTTAACTGAATTGAAAGGAGTATATAATTCATTCTCCTGTTCTTAAATTCTCTAGTGTGTATGGGATGAATATATATTCATTCCCTGTTGTTGAATATATATTTTACTTTGTTCTCCCTCAGACAGTCACTGGATACTTTTTTTTTAAAAAGTTTTGTTTGTTTAATTCACATAAGTTTTGGAGTAGTTTCCAGATTTGGGCCCCAAGTTTGTAAATCAGAGAAGCAGCAAACATGCTAGAAGCTGGAAACCATGAGCTGAGCCCAATCCGTGTCAGTCCCTTGCCCGCTTTCTCGTGTGACAGACACAGAACACGGTTGGGGGAGTGAGGCCGTGAGGGGGAGCTTAGGGAAGAAAGGTGCTGTGTGTCCACAACAGAGCGTGAGACTCGTTTTGGGGCCCGCTGTGGGCAGGAAACACCATCAGGCAGAGCTGGAGCGGCTGCAAGGAAAAGAACTTCAACTAAAAGGTGAGGACGGACCAAGGGCACAGATTTGCCAATGACCAGCGAGGTGAAATGTCAGCGTGAATTTGTAACAAAAGCGCACAGGAGGGCCTGGCTCCCTGGGGTGAATGAAATAAGCGATCCCTGGAGGACACTGAGGCGTGAACCCACAAGTCCTGGTAGAGTGGGACATCCCATTGGTGCCTGAACTTCGAGTTTCATTTTCTTTCCTTGCACCAACGAGAAGTGTCAGACGGCGTCCTGGTCATGATAAGGCATTTCAGACAGGCGCCTCCACCCAGACCCCCAGGAGAGTGTGCGTGGCCAGGGAAGGGTGCGCAATGGAGGGCAGATTGCTGGACGGGTGGCAGGCAGGGGGACAGCTGACAAGGAAGAGCCCTCTGCCTCCTGCCGTGGCTCCCAGGGAAGGACAGAGGACGGGAGTTCCGCATCTGCAAGTGTTTTTCCTCTGCTCTCGCACCACAATCACCAACACGGAAGACTGCTGTGACCAAATGTCACGGAGGGGCCTCCCCGCCACCGAGTGAGCCATCAGTTCTGCGGAAGACACCAGCTGGGTGTCCTCCAAGTCAGGCCTCACACTATCCACCTGGGGACAGTGTCGGATCCCACAGGTTGGGGGCTCAGTCCCCCAAACCGCCCTCCTCAGACACTAGTGGCAAGTCAGGGCTTGGGAATTTCTGACTTCACGTTGAGGTTCCCACGAACCCCTCGTTGGGCTCAATTGATTTGCTGGAGCAGCTCACAGACTCAGGGAAACACTATGAAGGATGCAGATGAAGAGGTGCGTAAGGCGGGGCATGGGGGGAGGGGTGCGGGGCTGCCGTGCCCTCCCCGTGGGCATCGCCCTCCAGGGCCCTCCGCGTGTCCAGCCCTCCGCACCCGGTCCTCCTGGGTTTACACGAACAACCGTCAAAATGCGACTGGCCTCCAGCGTATGGGGTGGGACCCTCTCTGGAACGAGGGTCTTAGGACTCACAATCAGAAAGATGGGAAGTGTCATACCTTTTAGAATTTGTCTAGCAGCTTTTCCAGTCCTCACGGGAAGACACACACCCCCCACCACCATGCTAAATAAAAAAAGTAAAAAAAAAAAGCAAGATGGGGAAGATTTAGAGTCCTGCCTTGGGACAGGTGAAGGGAGAGGGCAGGAGAAGGTCAGAGGTTCTGTTTCCTGAGTTCTAGCACAACCAACATGGTAACAAGACACTGTACCACGGGCTATGGGAGTTGTGAGCCAGGAACCGTGGAGGGAAACCTATATACACATACACATATACCCCGCAGTCCCTGGGACAGCTCGTGACTTGGAGGGTGGGAAGCTGTGAATTTAACCAAAGAGCAGAGCTCTGAAATCACAGCCCTGGACCCTAGTGAGGAGCACTTCCAGCCAAACCCAAAGTGGCACGAATGGCACTGTCCTCCCTGAGGAGCCACCGAGTCCTGGAGATGTGTGTCGGCCACCAGTCTGACTTCAGACCAGTGGCCCCTGCCTGCGTGTGAAAGTCCGACTGACCCACTCCCTCCGTGGACTGTGCACAGCTCTGGGTTTAGGGACAGCAGAGGAGCCGGGGAGCCCTAGGGAGGAGAAAATGAGCTTCCCGCTCATCAGGCAAATGGGGGCTTAGGCCCGTTTTCTTTATGGGACAGAATAAAGATGCCGTCACATTGCACCCTTTGTTCGTCCAAGTTCCCTGGGTATCATCTCAACCCTGAGATCTCTTTGTATCGGGCTAACATTTCTTGCCTTAGCTGCAGCTTCTAGAACTTGTGCTCCAAGTTGTGCTAACCTGGGCTGCCCCTCTCTCCAATTCTTGGCTTTCTGCCTCTGGGGCTTGACTCCTAAAGCTCTTCTGCCTCCCACGCCCTCCCTTCTCACCTGTGACCCTTACAGTCGCACTCATCCCTTACCACCTAATTCCTGTGTGACTCCTCTCTGACCCCCTGGACCAGAGGCAATCTGTCACTCTGTCTTACTTTTCTAGTCCTTTGTCTTAGCATTTGCATGCCTCTTTCCCACATTACGTCTCATAGTGTATTGTTATTTGTCAACTTGTCTTTGTATACCTAATACATTGTAAACTGCACACCTTTATAGCTCCCATAGTGCCTTGTACCAAAAAGTACCCCTTAAATAAAAAAAAAATATATATTTTTAATTGCTCCCAAAGTGTGGCAGACATTGAGAATGTCTTTCTAACACCGCTTCCCCTCCCCACTGTGTCGCCACCATCAGTTTGAGTGGCGCTGGCCTCACCAGCGCCAGGGCTGAGCTCCCACGACGTAAGCCAGTCCCAGCCCACTTGCCAAGGTGACGGGCTTTTGAGTCTGAGCCGACGAGCACGTGGCAGGTCCACAGCGAGTGGTCCAGTCAGAAGGAAGCTCCGGAATTCTGTGCAATGGCCTTAAGAAGCAATAGCTTCTCTGTCCCCGAGACGGGACGTAGCCTGGGTTGCTGTTTGCAGACATCCTGCAACCATGACCGAGCCTGAAAGGGAATCTGGCCCACAAGAGAAGGCAGGGCAGAGAGAATCACAGAGAAATGGAGCTGGAGGCCTGATTAAAACATTTCATTCAACTTCTCAGCCATGTGAACTAATAAATCCTCTGCACGGTTTCTCGTACTTTGCAAGCAGAGGCGTCGTAACCGGTGCCTTGGGAAGGCAGCATCGCACAACACACATGTGTACACACTCGTACACACACACACACACACACACACGCACACGACCTAAATCTTACTGGGGGGGGGAAACACACCTCCATTTCCTGGGACGGTTACAACATCTGATGTTATAAAATTACACACTCTAAAGCTTTTGGTAACAATTACCAACACATGGAACTGGATGTCTTTGGATAATTTCTCATTGATTTTTATATTAAAGATGATTTTGTAATTTTAACCCGAATTCTTAAGAGGACATCAAACTCTGGCAAGTCGTAATAAATCGTAAAAAGTTTGTTTTTTTTCTTTTAAAACATTAATAGATTGTCTGTCACCCTTTTATTAGTAAATTAATAAAATCAGCTTTTCCCTTCCTATGAAGTTTGTATTTTCGACATTTTCCTTAGAAGGTGAAATGGGCTCTAATAGTAATAATCGGAAGGTGACATTGACTTGTTCTTGACCGGTTCCACGCCTTGACCTTATTTACAGCTTCAAGATTTTCCAACTTGTTTGTTCACTTGCCGCTCTGGGCAAGCATCCCTGAGGCTCTTCTCTAGGGGCTTAGCTCCTTGTGGGCTGGGACCACGTCTGGTGCCTCTTTCAAAACCCATGACACGGCACATCCTCCCCGTGCCATGCCGATGGCAGAGCTTCCCCAGGGAGCGGGTGGACAGCCCATGGAAATTTCCACAGCAGCTGCTGAGCCCCAGCACCCCCCTCCCCCAGACCTGGGACCTGGCCGGCAATTCCGACCAGCCCAAGGACACCGAGCCTGGCTCCGGGTCAGGCTCCGGGTCTATTTATGACTTTTTATCTCAGGGTTTGCGCTTGGGCACTTTGCACCCAGGAAACCTCCTCCCCTCCACCAGTCAACACGCAAACACGCGTCCTTATCTGGAAGAGAGGAGAACAGTGGGCCAGATCAACAGACTCTTCCCCTGCGGCGGCCCCGGGTGGCTCCAGCGTCTCCCCACCTTTGGTTCACCCACCTTGTGTGGGGCCTGAACCTTTGATGGGAACAAAGAAAACCTTCTGACACTAGATAAAATATCTTTATGTTCCGCTGAGGAATTTATTAATGGACGTATTTTTCACGTGCTTCCCCTTACTAGGAAAACTCTGTCTCCAAGGTGGTAGGAACCGATTCCTCACTCACACTGTCCCAAAGGCCCCGCAGGCCCAGGAGCAGCCGGTGGTGAGGGGAGGTGGCGAGGAGCTACCCGGTGGCTGCGGCTGCGACACTGTCCTTGCCGCCCAGGCGAGGACTGAGGACAAGGAGAAGGAGAAGGAGCCAAACAAAGAACCTGAGAGCACAGCCAGGCGCTGCCAACACACACCCTTAGGTACATGCTGTAATCTCTCTGCGCCTCGGCGTTGAAAAGGGCAAATTCCTGGCCCACCTACTTAATTCTTAATTTTATTTTACCATATTATCAGTAGTAGTATTTTCCTAATGGCTCTATTTATTATGTTTCTCAGAGAGATGTCAGTGGAGCCTCCCTAGATAAGATTGGTTCGAACTTCTGTTCTCTACCTTGTGCAGGTCTGAAGTCCTCCTAAAAGTGTGGCCGGTTCTCAGGAGCAGGGCCCGGGCAGAAGGCAGGACGAGGTTCACGTTTAGTCACCTCTGGTCCTTTGCGCCTGCCGAATGCAGTCTGTGGCCCATCTTGCCACCTGCGAGCCACCCCTGCCCGGCTTCTGACCTGCACAAATCATATCCAAGGGTACTGAAGGAGCTCACAGAGAGTTAACTTCATCTCTGACGAACAGAAATGTGAACAGTGAACAGAAATGCTGCTGGAAGACGGAAGGGGCAGGCAACGTCTTCCTGATTTTTAAAAAGGCTTAGAAATTGGAATCTAAAAAATATACATTGGTGATCTGACATTAACATGGGCTGAGTGGCTAAAAGAGAAGATGAAATGGGTGGCCTCGAACATTCAGAAGGGTAAGAATTGACCACTAAGCGCCAGCACGTGGTCTGTTTCCTAACTTTATTTCCTCTTTCGAAAGAGTGAGCCCTTATTATGTTCATATTCTTAGACCTAATAATACTTCTTCAGGGTGTTTATCCTACGGAACCAATGCAAACTATGGACCAAGTTATTTTGCACAAAAAGCCTTATTTATAAAAGCAAAAAATTAAGATACCATCTAAAAGTACGGCAGAAGGGGAATGGCTGTGTAAATGATTAACCATTGATACAATGAATTATACAGCCTTTGAAACTGTTTTCAGGGAGTGTTCAATGATGTCAGAAAATACTTAGGAAATATTGTTTAAAAAAAAGTATAAAACATTAAAAATAGAACTACCATATGGTCTAATAATCTCACTCCTGGGTATATGTCCAAAAGAAATGAAATCAGGCTGGCAAAGAGATACCTGCACGCCCATGTTCGTTGCAGCACTACTCACGATAGCCAAGATATGGACTCGAGTGTCCATCGGTGGATGAATGGATAAAGAAAATGTTCTGGCCGGGCGCGGTGGCTCACGCCTGTAATCCTAGCACTCTGGGAGGCCGAGGTGGGCGGATCGTTTGAGCTCAGGAGTTCGAGACCAGCCTGAGCAAGAGCGAGACCCCATCTCTACTAAAAATAGAAAGAAATTATATGGACAGCTAAAAATATATATAGAAAAAATTAGCCGGGCATGGTGGCTCATGCCTGTAGTCCCAGCTACTCGGGAGGCTGAGACAGGAGGATCGCTTGAGCTCAGGAGTTTGAGGGTGCTGTGAGCTAGGCTGACGCCACGGCACTCACTCTAGCCTGGGCAACAGAGTGAGACTCTGTCTCAAAAAAAAAAAAAAAAAAAAAAGAAAATGTTCTATAAATACACACTGGAATACTGTTTAGCCTTTAAAAAAAAGTCCCGTCATATGAGACAACATGGATGGAACTGGAGGACATTATGCTAAGTGAAATATCAGGCACAGAAAGACAAATACCGCATGATCTCACTTATATGTGGGCTCTAAAACAATCAAACTCATAGAAGCAGAGAGCAGCATGGTGGTTGCCAGGGGGACACTTGGAGAGATGTTGGTCAAAGGATACAAAATTTCAGTGACATAAGAGGAATAAGTTCAAGAGATCATGGTGACCACAGTTAATAATGCATTGTATTCTTGAAAAATTGCTAAGAGTGTATTTTGTGTTCTCACTACAAAAAATGATACATCTGTGAGGTAATGCATGTTAATTAACTTGATTTAGCCATTCCACAATGTATACATATTTCAAAACATGTTGTAAATGATAAAGATACACACTTTTTGTCAATTAAAAAAATTTTTTAAAGAATTAAAACAAGGACCGGGTGCGGTGGCTCACGCCTGTAATCCTAGCACTCTGGGAGGCCGAGGTAGGAGGATCGCCTGAGGTCAGGAGTTCGAGATCAGCCTGAGCAAGAGCGAGACCCCGTCTCTACTAAAAATAGAAAGAAATTATCTGGCCAACTAAAAATATATAGAAAAAATTAGCCGGGCATGGTGGCACATGCCTGTAGTCCCAGCTACTCGGGAGGCTGAGGCAGGAGAAGTAGACAGACTTGTGTTCAGTTTTTGAGACTTTTAGTCCAAACAGAATGCAGAAGTACTTGAGCAAGTCAGGAGAAAAAGGAACAGAACGGATGATACGGCTCTGGAAACAATGACAAAAGATATTTAGAATTGAAACTGACGCCTGTGCACCTGGGAGAAAGGAAGTGACTGGAATTGGACTGGATGTCAGCTCGACACCAGGAAGGACTTTCCAACAGTGAGAGGCGACCCCGTGGGTTGCAGGAGCTGTGCAGGTGGTGGGGAACACTGGGCTCCAGAGTTGGACCAACCTGAATTTGCATTCTGGCACTTTCTTGCCATGTGCACAACCTCAGGCAAGTTCCTTAGCTCTTCTAAGCCCCAGTTTCTTCACCCATAAAAAGAGATGATAACTCTCTACTTCTTAGTGTTGTTGTAAGAATTAAATGAGTTAATACATGGCACTTGCTTATCACAGTGCCTGGCATATAGCAAAATGTTACGCATTAGCTGTTATGATTGTTCGTGGTGATCAAGCTCTGGCTCGGGATGTTCAAGCAGAGTGCACACGATCACTTACGGGAGGCATCATAGGACAGATGTCTGCACGGGCCAGATGGCCAGGACATGTTGCAACCTGGAAGGTTCTGCAGTCAAATCGGTTTGACAAAGGTTGGAATAATCAGAGTTCAACAGGTTTCTTTGTTCTGTGGCCTCACTGAGCCTTTAAGGCACAACCCTGAATTTTAAACCTCCCATCATACTTGGCCACAGAACCCTTTATCTTGGAACATCGTGAGGGGAGAAAGTATTCTGAACACTCTTTGAAAACATCAAATCAAATCTGAAATTCTATCTGACTCTGGGACGTTGAAAACATTGAGAATTTCAAATGCAGTGATGTTTATAGCCACTGTTTATTGAGCACTTACTATAAGCCAGGCACTGAATTAAGCACTTTAGATACTCAATATTATTGTATCATATAATTCTCACAGCAACCCTATGACATTATTATCCCTTTTTTACAGTTGAGAACACTAAAACCTCAGAGAGGTTAAGCAGCTTGCCCAAAGTCACACAGCTACCTCTTCTTGGCCAGCAGGCCACACTTTAGCAGAGACTGCCGACTTTCTATGTATCACTGAGTTGACTCAACACCATAATAAATATCCAGGGTAAAAAACCAACGTGCAGTTGGCATTATAGTAAGAAGGAAAAGACACAGATCAGGACTTGAACCCCTGTCTTGTGACTTCAGAGCTCAAGCCCTTTCTACTGTCCAACAGTTGAGACAGTTCAATCCTGCCAGATTGCTTTGAGGTTGTTGGGAGAGGATGTAGGAGCCACTGGCTAACAGGAAGTGAGATATTATCTCTGCATTAAATGACTGCAAGGCTTTGTTTTCCATTGCTAGCCATGTTCATGACCTCATCTGATTAAAAAAAAAAAAAAATAGGAGGCCCTAGTGTTGGGTAAAACCTCTCATCTGCGCTTTACCTCCTCCTTCCTCCAGGACTAAATAAAAGAGGCTCCTCTCTCCTCGCTGCTCGGCTGCAGGAGAACCACGTGCTCCTGCAGGGCCCCTTCCCATCCGCGTGGAAGCCGAGAATCTGGCAAATGGGACTCTGCGCTCATCTGCACGACACGGAAGTCAAGGTCATTCGCCAAGCATGTCCGCCCCTGTGCGGTGATCGGGCTCTGGGCGATCTGGGCGTCTCCCCTGGCGCCTGGAGAAGCGGGGACCTCGGCCTCCCCCAGAGCAGGGACCGGGTCATCCCCTTTGCTCCCGCGGGCGAGCGGTGAGCGCAGGGCTGCCCTCGTGTGGCCGTGCTGGCGCCGCCGGGCCCCCGGCAGGGGACATTCCGGGTGGTGGAGGGGCCTGCACGCTCGCAGGGGAAGTGGCTGAAGGACAGTGGCTTCTGTAAAGCCACCAGGAAAAAGCAGCAGTCCTCCTGGACAGGGCAGCGGTCCTCCAGCTTTTTGGTCTCAGGACCCCTTCACACTTGGAAAAATTACTGAGGACCCTGAAGACCTTTTGTTATGTTAGTTCTATTCTATTTAGAAATTACAATGGAGAAGTTTTTTGTTTTTTTTTTAAATGATGTATCAGTTTCTTTTAAACTAACAAAATTAAACATTTCATGTTAGCACAAATAACATAGTTTTATGAAAATAGCCATATTTCTGCAAAACAGAAACAATTCATGAAGAGTGGCTTTTTTTTTTTTTTTTTTAACATTTCGGCAATTCTCTTTAACAGAATAGAATGGCTTAACAGAAGACAGCTGGGTTCTCATATCTGCTTCTTGTCTGCTTCTGTATTCAATCCCTTGCAATGTCATATATCATGCAGCTTCCGGAAAACTCCAGTGTACACTTGTGATAGAAAGAGAATGAAAAGGCAACCTGTGGTATTGTTATGAAATGGTTTTGACCTCATGGGCCCCCAGGACCACACTTTGAGAACCACTGCTGCAGAATTTAAGCTCAGAACCAGGCCTGACTCAGGGTCTTCCTCCGTCAGCTCATCTGATTCGCAGGAAGTGATGAGCCCGAGACGGAGGGACCCAGGCAGGGAGGCTGCCGAGAGGTCAGTGCCCACCTGTGACCCAGTGAAGGAAGCACTGTGTTCCCGCCCTCCTTTTCACCCAGCCCCTGTGGCCTTTGCTCCAAGGGAAGCTTCCCAGCAGAAACAGGAAAGCCTTCTAGCTTTTTTCCTTTGACATTTAAAACAGCTGGACTTTAGATGTGAGACAGAAAAACTGGTTAAGAACATAAGCTGAGTCAGTGTTTCCCCATCAGGGACAAGATTTGCAAAACTCTCTCCAGGGTATGGGTGAGAGGAGAATGCAAGAGGAGATCAACAGGATGAGGTGCTGGCACTGGCTCTAGGAGAAGAGCCCAGGGCCCCACAGTCTCCCTCTCCTCCCTCCCCAGCTTCCCTTCAAGCGGGTGGTAGAACCCCAGATAACAGAGGGGACATGCCCCCTCCTGCCTGGGACCCTGGGGACCACAGGCTCTCAGAGGTCCTTGTCCTGCCATGACACAGGTGCTCAGGAGCAGAAAGGACTACATGGAGGTCCAGGTAGAGGACCCAAGACTTCTCCAAGTTTTCTGTGGTCCCAGAAAGCTGCAGCCCGTCCTGTGCCTATGAGATGGGCACAGAAGCCAGAGGAAGGCCAGGGAGGGAGAAACTGGGACGGTCCCATACTTGGGACAAGGGGATGTGGTGTGGGTCCTAAGGCTACTGATCATCGCAGTCATAACTACAGTAGACTAACAACGAACAATCCAGAAAGGAAATTAAGTAAAAAAAAAATCCATTTACATTAGCTTCAAAAAGAATAAAATACTTAGGAATAAACTTAACCAAGGAGATAAAAGCCTTACACATTGAAAACTACAAAACATTGCTAAAAGAAATTAAAGACACAAATAAATAGAAAGATGTCCTGTGTTCCTAAATTGGATGACTTAATATTGATAAAATGTCCATACCCAAAGTGATCTACAAATGTAATGCAATCCCTATCAAAATCACATAACGTTTTTTGGAGAAACAGAAAAAACTGTCCTAAAATTCATATGGAATCTCAAGGGACCCTAAAGAGCCAAAACAATCGTGAAAAAAGAAGATCAAAGTTGGAGGCCTCATACTTCCTGATTTCAAAACATTATAAAGCTAAAGTAACCAAAATAGGGTGGTACTGCCATAAAGACAGATATTATAGATAAATGAAACAAAATGGAGATCCCAGAAATAAATCTTGCATATATGATCAAATGATCTTCAACAAGGGTGCCAAGACCACTCAGTGGGGGAAAGAACAGTCTCCTTCAACAAATCTTACTGGGAAAACTAAATATCCACTTGCAAAAGAATGAGGTGGGACCTAGATTTACACCATATACAAAAATTAACTCAAAATGGATTAAAGATCTAAACATCAGACCCCAAACTATAAAACTCCTAGAAGAAAACATAAGCGAAAAGCTCCATGACATTGGATTTGGCAATGATTTCTTGGATATGACATCAAAAATACAGGCAACAAAGACAAAAATAGACAAATGAGAGTTCATCAAACTTAAAAACTGTGCATCAGAGGAAACAATCTATTGAGTGAAAAGGCAACCTATGGAATGGGAGAAAATATTTGCAAATCATATAGCTGATAAAGGGTTAATAGCCAGAATATATAAAGAACTTCTACAACTCAACAACAACAACAAACAATTAAAATTAAGCAAAGGACTTCAACAGATATTTCTCCCAAGGAGATATGGCCTAAAAGCATATGAAAAGATGCTCAAAATCAAATGCAAATCAAAACAACAATGAGATACCACCTCACGCCCATTAGGATGGTCACTATCAAAAAACCAAAAAAAAACAGATGTTGGCAAGGATTTAGAGAAATTGGAACCCTTGTGTGCTGTTGATGGGAATGTAAAATGGTATAGCCACTATGGAAAACAGTATGGAGGTTCCTCAAAAAATTAAAAATAAAATTACTGTATGACTCAGGAATCCCACCACTGGGTCTATGTCCAAACTGACTGCAGGATTTCAAAGGGATATCTGCACATGTTCATAGGAGCATGATCCACAATAGCCAAGGAGCAGAAGTAACCCAAATGTCCATCAACAGATGAGTAACAAAAACGTGGTATATACGTACAATGGAATATTATTCAGCCTTAAAAAAGAAGGAAATCCCAACACATGCTACAACATGGATGAACCTTGAGGACATTATGGTAACTGAAATAAGCCAGCCGCAAGAAGACAAATACTGTCTTTTTCCACTTACATGAGGTGTCCAGAGCAGTCAAAACCACGGAATGATGGTTGTCAGGGGCTCAGGGAAGGAGCAAATGGGAAGTTATTCAATGCATATAGGATTTCATTTTGCAAGATGAAAAAGTTCTGGAGATCTGTTTCACAACAACGTGAATATACTTAACACCGTTATCTGTACACTTAAAAATGGTTACAATGGTAAATTTTAAGTATTTTTTACCACAATTAAAAAATTTATTTAAAAAAAAAAAAGAAAACAAAGTAGAAAGATGCCAATCCAGGACCACATGTGCCTCCCCCACCCCTCCCCTATGTCCTGATACTACACAGGCCAGGTGTTCAGGGAGAAGGAAGAAGAGGACGATTCACAAAAATGAGTTTACCAGGAATTAAGATTATGTTTTCTATCAATAGGCAAAACGGAGCTTAAGTGACAGAAAAATTAAGACCATTGTCGTAGCAACACTGTTAGTTTTCTAGAGCCTTCCCTGCTCCGGTCCCATTTCTTCCACACTAATGAATTCCAGTTTCACGCGGCATCCACCCCTCCCCCCTGAGACTCAGGGTTAAGTTCTGATTGGTCTAGGCCTGCCAGGACTCTCCCAGACCCATTCCAGGGGGTTTAGGCATAAGGATGTGACACAATCCTGGCCAATGAGATTCCGTGGGCAATCTGCCCAGGGGACTCTAAGAATGGTTTTCACTGCCCTTAAAAAATGACACAGGAAGATGCTCTCTGTCTCTCCCCCTGCACCTGGCTTTGTGTGGGTCAGAATACCAGAGAGGAAAAATGGAAAGAATGGGGGAAAAAAATCAAAGATGATGTTATTGAACTTCTGGATAAACCAAATCCAGAACCACCCTCCTCCGCCTCTTGTTTTGTGAGATGCTAAACTCCCGTTTAAGCCAACTGGAGCTCACATTAAGATTTATCTCAGTTTAACCAATGTCACCGCCTATTAAGGCCATCAGGTACTTGGAGCCAGAAGCATCCTGATTGTTCTATATATTTTTCATACCTGGAGAGCTGGTGGGAAACCATGTCCGTGCTCCATCCTGCAGGGTGGCCGTGTGGAGTCAGGGAGGTCCTCCTGTCCCGTCGGGTCCTCTCTCTCAGTCCCCAAGCACAGATGCCTCTGAACAGCTCTGCTTTGCCATTTGTCTTGCCACCACGGCCCTCAGAGGGCATAGTGACTATGCACCATGTCCTGTTGGGGCAGGGGGATGAGGGAGCAGCTCCAGTTCGGGGTGAAAGTTTATAGCTTGTGCTGGAGTAAACCCCACCTGTGACTCCGGGATTCGGAGGCTATTGCTACCAAGGATGAAGCTTTGGAGGATGCTGTTGCCGTTGCTTAAGAACCACCCAAAGGGAGTGAGGACCTCAAGGAGGGAAAAAAGGGCTGCTTTGTTGCAAGAAAAAAATGATGGATTCTGCTTCCAGTTTATTCACCTGGAAACGTATGTGAAAATATTGCATCATCCAGCTACAAGAAACATCTTCCCCTCCTTTTCTCTACCCTCAAAATCCTGTTCCATTATAAAGCACTGTATCTATTCCATTAATTTTCTGATATGTGGCCTCAGGGGTTCATCTCCCACTTGATGCCATGATATTTTCTTAAATAAATACAGCTCCCTTTCTAAAAGTTCTGGGGAAACTACTTAGCATTTAGGGGGTGGTAAACACTGGAGGAGCAGATGTGGGGGGTTTGGTGGGAGAGAAAAAGAGGAGTGAGTGGGAGAGGTATCAATTAAACAGAGATATCTGGAATAGAAATACGTATTTGGAAGTTAGGTCAGGCTTGCATTTGGCTGCATGCACTAGAAACCCAACTATAGTGGTTTAACCAGATAGTGGTTTATTTTTCCAACATAAGAAGTGTAGGCAGCTGCTCAAGGAAGTCATCAAGTCCCCAGCCTCCTTGTGGTTTCCTTCTTGGCCATACATGCTTTGTCTGTGGCTTTCACCCTCATGGTCACAAAGTGGCTGTGATCTTTCAAAGCATCACATCTGCGTCCCACTCAAGGAAAAAAGAATAAGGCAAAAGACAGATCACAACTGAGCATGTCCCCTCACCACTTTTAAAATCAGGAAAACAACTGCTTTTCTGGAAGATCCACCAACTATAGTTCTACTTATCACTGAGTGGGCAGAACTGAGCCTTACGGTCACCCCTACATGCCCGAGAGCCCGAGAGATGAGTAATGTTAAATGTGCACAAGAACACCCCGAGCACACGAGGGTTCCGTTGGTAAGGAGGGATCGATGTTAGGGAAGGCCACCTGCATGTAAAAGCCACCAGAATGGACCCAATCACATAGGGCGGAAGGGAAGCAAGCAGAGAAGTGAATCAGAACCCAGCCCTGAAAAGCCCCTACGTTTAGGGTAAAGGTAGGGAAGACCTGGAATGACCAAGGAAGGAACAAGAGGAGGGAACCAGAGTAGGAGTAAATTGTCAAATGAAAATAAAACTGGATTTAGTAAGGAGAGACTTTATTTCAAAGGATTATTGCAAGGGCAGGGCAGGAAGGGGACCCCTGCAGTAGAGGGAAGTTGTGACTTAAGCTCTGCCAGCTCCCAAGAGCTGGGCAAACAGGGTTTTAATAGGAGAGTAAACAAGACAAGAGCAGGTGTGAGGAAGCAGGATGGAAGGGAGGCAGGACTGGACAGTAGATCACAGACTGTTTTACCCTCGGGGCAGCCTCCCCGGGAGGGGTTGTCTGCAGGTTCAGGCTGAGGACAGGCCAAAGTTCAGGGAAGGAGAGAAGCTTAACCCATTCTGTTCTGATTGATCAGTGGGGAAAAGCAGCTCAGCCAAGAACGGGGATTTGGAGGGTCTGCATGTATCTGCCCCCAGCATGGGTAAACAAGGCGGCTTCTATGAGTCTTAATTAAGTCCTTTGGGAAGGTAGTTCTTTGCAGTAAGTTTTCTAGAACACAAAGCATGGGGGAAAGGGGACTTTCCAGGATCACAGGGCTTAGACAAAATCCAACATTCTCAGAATCAGGAGAGTGAGGTGTCACCAAGGCCTAGAGAACACAGTATTTCAAAAACAAAGACTGTCAATTGTCAGAATCAGTTATGCTGGAGTAAAAAAAATAAAAATAAAAAATTAACCTCAATGTTTTAATAGGAAGACGTTATTAAAATCGAAAACTATTTTGATAATTTCAAACTCACAGAAAAAGCTGCAGGAATAGTATAAAGAATTTACCCTGATTCCCCAAATATTAATATTTTATTACATTTGTTTTATCCATCCATGTGTTCAGCTTCTCAGCTGCCCTCCGAGTATGTTCTGGCTTACTAGAGGGTGGACCATGTGCCTTGTGGCCAGGAGGTGGAGTGGGTAGAAGAGGGTGGCCGTGGGCGGTGAGTGGTCTCCTCGCTGTCTACTTCCTGCTGGTAGCAGCAGGCCCTGGGGACAGAACTCAGAACCTGGGGTCTCCTGGCTTAGTGGGACAGGTGCTCGTAAGTCAGCCCGGCCTCCCCAGCTCTCAGTGACCCTTGGCTCAGGGGACACCTCACCCTGCTCCACAGCAGGCCCCATGGAAGGACTGCTGGCTCTCTACTTGGGGCCCGACCTCATACCCCCTCAGGAACGACAAGAAGCTTCATTCTGTCCCAAGGCTCAGAGACAGTAATCCCTGATCACCATCCAACGCCACCGAAGCCCCTTTGAAGGGCGGTGCGGGATCAGGTGCTGTTGCTGAGCAACAGCTGTTGAGCAACTTCCCCGCCAAGTTCCAAATGGGGGACAAAGGGAGAAGAGGGAAGATGGTGGCCTTCTCTGCCTCATCTCAACTCCGCAGGGCCCAGGGGGCGCCTCACTCTTCCCGTAAGTCACAACCTCCTCCCGTCCCCACGGATGAGGGGCCCTTCTCCACCTACTGGGAGAAGCTCCGGGATAGTTCTCCAGGTTTGCGTTTTCAAGCCCACCACTGTCATTTAGCGAGACAGATACCTGTGTCTCCAGCCCTGACGGCGGTGAGACTCGTCCTTGGCCTCCCTTGGGAGGAAATTTAAACGCGTAGGTTATTTGCAAAATAGAACCTGGGTACAACTGTATTTTTCTGAGAGTCCTTCTATTCAAGAATAAATGTTCTCCCCCCCCCTTTTTTTTCTTTTTGATAGTTTTTAAAGTCATTCTCATAAGGGCTCCGCGACCCATGGGCGCAGCCATGTTGGGGTCCTCGCCGGGGCGCGTAGGTGTCTTCCTAGGACGCCGGCTCGGCGGTGGCGCGCGGCTTCCCCCGTGATGGCGTCCGTGCGGCAAGGCGACAAGGCCCGTGCCTGCACAAGTTGGGAGCCACAGACGAGCTGTGGGCGCCGCCCGGCACGGCGACCCTGCTCACGGTCACGGTCATCGACAACACCCGCCCCTGCTCCCACGGCCTCTCGTGGGCGCCGCGCAGCAGACGAGACGGAGGACACCCCCTCGGAGAGCGTCCAGCGCGCCCCCCTCCGCTCGGAACCCCGGGAACTCACGGTCACGGACATTCTGAAGTCCCTTCCAGACACGGGGTCTCTTAACCTGGACCTTGAGGAGCAGGATCCCAGTGTTCGAGGTATCTCAGGAGAACTCAGAAGATGGGCGAGTGCGAAGAGTCCGCCATGCTAGAGTGCCAGGAGTTGAATGCAGATGCCCCGGCGACCCCCGCTGGACCCCTCACTCCCCCAGCCCCGCTGAGAACCCGACCCCGAGCCCCTGCAAGGTCTCCGCTGCAGAAAGAAAGGGGCATGAAGCTGCTCGCTGATTCCGAGCTGGATTTGGCCGGTGCCAGCCGAGAGGCAAAGAGAAGGAAGACGCTAGATGCAGAGGTGGTGGGAAAACCAGCCAAGGAAGGGACGGTTGTTGAAAACGCCCCTCACCCCGCCCCGGACTACGTGGCCGGCCTAGTGTCCACAGAGAAACTCGGGTCCCTGAACACCAAGCCTGCGCTGCCCTCCGTGCCCGGCGTGGTTCCCACCTCCTACATCCCCAGCTCCGAGACGCCCCCAGCCCCGTCTTCCTGGGAAGCCCGCCTGCCGGCCACCAGCGGAGCCCAGTGCCCTGAGCCCCACGCTGCCAGCACAGCTCAAGCAGAGGGCGCCTGTGTACAAAGAGCAGGGGCCTGAGCTCGGCCGCGCCCACACCTGCGGCTCCCACTTCGCCTCGGACAACCACCCCACCCCTGGCTGTCGTCCCCGCCACCCACGTGTCCCCCGTGGCCATGGTGGCCGCACAGATCCAGCCCCCTGCCCAGCAGCAGCGTAAGATGAAACTGTCCCTCACAAGGAAGCGGATATTTGCTGCCCAGATGTTCACGATGGCCAACAAGGTCACGCGTCCTGAGAAGGTCCTCATTCTGGGCTTCATGGCGGGCTCCCAAGATAACCTGTGCCAGGAGCAGGGGGACGTGATCCAGATCAAGCTCAGTGAGCACACGGAGGACCTGCCCAAGGCAGCCAGCCAGGGCAGCACCACCACCTGGTGGACACCGTGTTCAAGATGAACTATGTATGCCAACGGCCCGTGCTTTAAGCAGTCAAGCCCATGACGAACGTGTTCTGAGGGCTTCCCCCTCCACTGCTGGCCCTGACCAAGGCTTTGAGGGACAACAGCTTTGCTGGCTTCAAACAGCCAGCTGGTGGACACCCGGCAGCCTCTTTTAAGTTTTAAATCCATTTCTCTGGGGGTGCTTTGGGCTTGTTTTTTAAATTTTAATATGGGTTACTTTTTATATAATTTAAGATACTTTTTTGGATTCCATATTACATTTTTGAATGTTAAAGCTAACAAAAAAAATTTAATAAGATGTAACAAAAGAAAGATCTCTAAATGACCAATAACCACATGAACAGCTCGACATCATTAGTCATCATTAGGGAAATACAAATCAAAACCACAAAGAAATACCATTTCACACACATAAGAATGGTTAAAATCAGACTATTAAGACCAAATGTACCAGCCTGACCAACAGCGAGACCCCCGTCTCTACTAAAAATAGAAAGAAATTATCTGGCCAACTAAAATATATATATAGAAAAAATTAGCCGGGCATGGTGGTGCATGCCTGTAGTCCCAGCTACCCGGGAGGCTGAGGCAGTAGGATCGCTTAAGCCCAGGAGTTTGAGGTTGCTGTGAGCTAGGCTGATACCACGGCACTCACTCTAGCCCGGGCTAGAGTGAGACTCTGTCTCAAAAAAAAAAAAAAAGACCAAATGTAGAACTGCAACTCTCATACACTGCTGGTGGAAATATAAAATAGTACAATCATTCTGGAAAAGTCTGGCAGTTTCTGACCAGTTATGCATATACCTACCATATGACCTTGCCATTTATCCAAAAGAAATGAAAACATGTCCACACAAAGACTGGGACATGCTTTATTCATAACAGCCCCAAATTGGAAACAATCCAAATGTCCAACAGATGAAGAGAGACCCACATTGCATCATGTCCAGACAATGGGATACTGTACAGCAATAAATAAACTATTGATATATGCAACACAGATGAATCTCAAAAGCACTCCACTAAATTTAAGAAGCTACACACAGGAGAATATATACTGCATGTATTAGTTTCCTATTGCTGCTGTAACAAATTGCCACAAATGGAGTGCCTAAAACAACATAAATTTATTCTCACAACAGTTCTAGAGGTCAGAAGTCTGAAATGAGTCCCATAGGGTTAAAATCAAGGTGTGGGCAGGGCGGTGCCTCCACTTACCACTTCTGGAGGCTGCAGACCTTTTTCAGCTCCCAGAGGCCACCTGTATTCCTTGGCCTGTGGCCCCGCCCTCACATCACTCCAATTCATCACTTCCAACGCCCCATCTCCTGCTGCTCTGATTCTTCCGCCTCCCTCTCACTAGGAGTCTTGTGATTACACCGGACCCACCTAGACAATTCAGGATTGTCTTCCCATCTCAAGATCCTTTAAGTCACATTAATCACATCTGCAAAGTCCCTTTGCCACATATATTAGTTTGCTAGGGCTGCCATACCAAAGTACCACAGACTAGGGAATTAAAACAACAGAAATTTATTTCCTTACAGCTCTGGAGGCTGAAACTCCAAGATCAAGGTGTCTGTAGGGTTGGTTTCTTCTGGGGTCTCTTCTTGGCTTGCAGAAGGCTGCCTTCTTGCGTGGTCTTTCCTCTGTGTATGTCTCCTCATCCCCTCTTCTCATAAAGACAAAAGTCATATTGGATTAGGGTCCACCCATGTGATCTCATTTTACCTTACTTACCTCTTTAAAGTCCCTATCTCCAAATACAGTCACATTCTGAGGTGCTGGGGGTGAGGGATCCAACATACGCATTTTCAAGGGACACATTTCAGCCACATAAGGTGACATTCACAGGTTCCAGGGATTAGGACATGGACATCTTCGAGGTGTCATTACTCAGCCTACTACACTGTATGATTCTATTTACATAAAAACCTAGAAAAGACAAAACTGATGATGATCTACAGTAACAGCAAGCAAATCGGCAGTTGCTGGTTGCTAGAGGTGGGGAGGGGACAGACTAGAAAGGGACACAAGGGAACTTTTGGGGGTCACAAATATTCAAGACTTCAACTGTGGTGTGGTTACGTGGGAAAATACATTTGCCAAACACATCTAGCTATACACATGATAAGCGAGCATTGTACTGTTTGCAAATTCTAGCTTAATAAAGTGGACTAGAAGAGAAATTTAACAGGCGGGTGGAGGCGTTTAAAGGTTCTTCCTTTGAGAATGGCCTCTGAGTAGAATTCTCTTTGTACCAAATAAATATCCATGTTGACACTAACGTCGATATTTATTTTAATTCCCTGATTGGGTTTCTCTATTTCTGGTCTTTTCTGTCTTCTCTGGTGTCCCTACCACTGGCAGACCGCATCCTCAAGAGCTTATACTGTTTCTCTCGTGTGGTTCTCCTGTGGAGCTGATCTGCCTGCGTGTTAGCGTGAGATGTGCTTACTGACGCCGTCAGAGCCGGTCTGTGCTCCGTCCCATCAGCTCTGCTGCACGGTCTTCTGCGCTGAGGTCCTGTGTGCTCCTCCACGCTCACACAGCCCCTCGGCACTGCCACACCTCCCCTGGATGCGGGGCGGGGAAACTGCCTTCAGTTTTTAAAGTTACTAATATGGGTTCACTCATTTCAATTTCAGGCAATGCAGCCGCTTCCTCCCTGCTATCTCCTTTAATGCTGAAATACATATATTTTAAACATTTGCTCTGAATGTGTGAAATGCCTCCTGTGAGTTGGGAGAAATTCTTTGTTCCACTGGGTGGCTTTGAGTGAACTTGACAGAAAGGCAGCCGCCTACGCTGGCTATCAAGCACACACGGCGGGGAGCACCGGTTTGCATGCATTAAGAGCACGTGTTTTATAAACCAGAGGTCTTGGGTTTGTGTTCCAACCACTCTTACTCCCTGCTTGATCTTGGGCAAAGTCATTCAGCTCCTCCATGCCTCAGGTTCCTCATCTGTAAAATGGACATAAGAATAATTCCTACCTCCCAGAATTAAATGCGTTAACCACATGAACTCAGTATGAGGCTGGCACAAGGTTGGCCCTGGGGAAGGATCTGTCGTCTTAATCTCCAGAAAGTCCACAGCCACTGCCTCGAGGCACTTCCTAAGGTGTCCCATGTTCCCCTCCTTACCTGACAAGTATCTCCTGCCAGCCCCCAGGCACCCCCTGGCCAATTTCCTCAGAGCTTCCCCATGGCCCTCTGGCCATTTACTCAGACTGGACCCTTCCTCCCCACCGTCGATAGAAGCTGTCCAGAAATTCGATGTCCTTCCTGAGTAGCTGAAAGAAAGGTGGTGATTCACAGGACCCACCCTTCTCAGCAGGTGACCCCAGGACGCTGCTTCCCCAGTCGGCTCACGTGAACATAAAACACATCACCAAATCACGCACCAACCACAGGAGAGTTTCCACGTCAGGCAGTACGATCATCTCTCAATCCACGGAGACTGTGCTGTCAGCGCTGCTGTGAGCCCCTCGCGGACCCTCTGCCTGGGGCTGGTGGAGGGAGGGCTGAGCAGCTCCTAACTCACTGGCCACTCTGCCTGCAGGTTCACCCCCATCCCCCCCCCACCTTGCTGTACCTCCAGGCTGGCAGTCTACCTTGCCCCCTGCTGTCACCTGCTGTCTCCCAGGACTCATCTTTACCTTCTTTGAAGACATCGGCCTGTGGTTCACACTATCCCTCTGACTCCATTTTCTCATTGTTTTGGTAACTGTATCTAAGTTGGTGAACCAAAAGACATGCCGTAACTGTGTACTCCCTTATCCTCTTTAGGGGGACACGGGGCCACTTGGAAATAGAGATATTTCCCAGTCTCCTAGTCTTGGCTAGGTATGGCCATGTGACCAATTGGATATAAGCAGAAATGCTGTATGCAACTTTGGGAGGGGGTTTTGTTTTTTTTTTAGAGGAGGAAGTGTATACTTTTCTATCCTCTTCTCATGCTGGAAGGAGTGTGATGTGATGGCTAGAACCCGGTGGCCACCTTGGGTCATGAGGTGAAAGCCACATACTAAGGACATCAAAGCAAGAAGACAGGTACCCGGCCCCTGATACCATGAACTATCATGCCCTCTCCAAGCTGCCTGTGCTTGTGAAAGGATAATAACCCATCTTTTAAACCACTGCTATTTGTGTTACATAGAGTTGAACCTAACCCTTCTTCTCAAAGAGTTGAAGACTTGTCCCCAGGTCACACAGTAAGTAGCTGGCAGAAGCAGGATCTGAATGCTGGCAGATTGACTCCAGAGCCCATGAGGCCACTGGGCACTGTGGGTCTGTCCCGCGGGGACACGGACTAGGCACTGCAGGCATGAGCTCCAGGCTGCAACAAGAAGCCAAGGAAGCCTGGGAAGGGAACAAGAGGAACACACAAGGTGAGCAGGGTGGGCGAGCTTCCCTGCCCTCTCCGCGTTCTTCCCAACTGCAGTGCTGGGAGGGGGCGGTCAGGGGGGAGAGAAAAGTTACATTTGGTTTCACTCCAGGACTTTTTATCCAGTAGATATGTGTGTTGATACCTACAACAATTCCACACTATTATAATTTTGTAGCTTTATACTATTTTAGGATATTTGGTATAATTTTAGGTTTACATACCCTCTGCCTCTAGAATATCCTGGGATCAGAAGCTCTCAGGAGAGGTCCCATCTTCTCTTTCCGACACCCACATTTCTCTGCTTCAGTCACCTGGCGAGGCATTGGGCTGGGAGAGCAAGTACCAGTAGTGAGCTCAGGAACCCACCTGCCCATTTACGGAAACTCGGTATGGGTCTGTCTGGAGAGTTCTACAGACCAGGGGGAAAGGAGAAACTGCTCAATAAACAGTGCTGGGACGACTGGTTACAGATATAGAAAAACAAAATTAGGTCCCTACTAAATACTATTAAAAAAAATTTCAAATGAATTAAAAATCTAATTATGAAAATAAAAATTTAAGCTTTTAGAAAGCCTCAAGGGTAGGGAAGGATCTCTTAAAGAAGATTCAAAGGCATAAACCATAAAGGCCAAAGCCTGATACACGTAATAACATTAACATTTTAAATTTAATTTGGCGCAGCAAAAGACGCCTAAGGAGGAGAGGGAGGCAAGCCACGACCACCAGATAGTTGCAATGCCTATATTAATAACTGCTCAAAGATTACCATCTCTCCAAAATATATATTTCAAGAGGCTTAAATATTCCAAAGTAAAAGACAAATAATCCAAATGAAAAATGGGCCAAGAATATGAACAAATAACAGACCAGGAAACTTGCACAGCCAACACACACATGAAAGATGCTCAACCTCACTGCAAACTACAACCGAAAGGGGTTAACACCCATCCGATTAGACAAAATGGAAAATCTGACAATACCAAGTGTTGGCAGAACTGGGGGAGAAGGTGAACTCTCAGATTGCTGATGGGAAAACAGATACAATTGCTTAGGGAGCAATCGGGAACGTCCAGCCAGTCCGGGGACTTGCAACACTCCTCCAAATCCACACAACGTCACAGGGTGCTCACTTCAGCATAGTTGTAACGTGGAAACACGCAAAAACCATCAATGTTCATCAGTAACATATGGATCTAAAGTAGAATATCCTACAATGGAATACTATACAACAGCTAGAAGAACTGAACCAAAGCCACATTCATACACATGAAAGTCTCCAGAAAGTAATTATTTTAAAAAATTATTATATATGTACAATACGGTACCATTTCTATAAAGTTAAAAAAATATGCCAACATGCAAAACAAAACTAACCACAGATGGGAAGGATACAAACTGACTTCAGGACAGAGGACAGGGGCAGCGGGACTGGGGCATCACACAAACAGGACTTCAGACTTGGTTTTGTGTTTTTGGTTTTTTTTTTTTTGAGACAGAGTCTTGTGTTTTTCGGTTTTTTTCAGACAGAGTCTCGCTTTGTTGCCCGGGCTAGAGTGTGCGCCGTGGCATCAGCCTAGCTCACAGCAACCTCAAACTCCTGGGCTCAAGCAATCCTCCTATCTCAGCCTCTCAAGTAGCTGGGACTACAGGCATGCGCCACCATGCCCGGCTAATTTTTTCTATATATTTTTAGTTGGCCAGATAATTTCTTTGTATTTTTAGTAGAGACGGGGGTCTCACTCTTGCTCAGGCTGGTCTCGAACTCCTGAGCTCAAACAATCCACCTGCCTCGGCCTCCCAGAGTGCTAGGATTACATGTGTGAGCCACCGCGCCCGGCCCATACTTGGTGTTATTTCTCAAGACAAATGTGGAACAAATACAGAAAAATACTAAGATTGGCTGATTGGTTCCATGAGATACAGGGGTTTGCAGCCCAGTTCTCTGTTCTTTTTCAGCATGTTTGAATTGCATCTTTAAAAAATCCGTTCAGTTTTCCTCTTTTCCACTTCTGTTCTGGGTTCATTAGTCTCCCAGGTCCTCGGGGCCCGCGAGGTGGAATGTCCTCCATTGTACCTGTTCTCTCTCCAAAGGCCCTTCCGTGTCTTCCCTCACGTCCTCGTTCTCCCAGTCTTCACTCTTCATCCCGGGGCCTGCTCAGCTATGTGCCCTTCCCCCTTCCTCGCTGTCTGTCTCTTTAAATGTGGGGATCCCCACTTCTGTTTTTACCTCTGAACGCGGCCTCGGCCCAGCACTCTCCAGCCAGGCCTGGGACAAAGGCCTCTTTCAGCTTAACTAGTGCAAACATTTCCCCATCACATCCTGGGAAACCCCACCCTAACGCTGCTCTCCTGAAGATAAACATGGCCCCGACTGCCAAATCTAACGGGATTTGGCAATCCCGTTAACCTCTTGGGAGCTGTCACCATCAGGGACCATCTCTTTGTCTTCAACTGCTCCCTGCTGGTGGCTCTCACCACTGCAAGGCCACCGCTCCTGCACCTCTGAGTGGCATGAGTCATCCGCCAGCACTCCTGCCACCCAGCCCCGGGGCAAGCAAGCTCCATCAAATGTCACGATGCACAATTCTCATTCATCTCTTATTCCTGAACCAGGAGACGGGGCTACCAGTTTGAACTGGAGACGCACATCCCAGTTTCCTTGGCTGTCTGCCTGCGGCTCTGCACGGCCTCACTTGGAGGCATCGCCCAGATCCTCTGCAACTGGAGAGTGACCATGGGCAAAGCCACCCTGTCCACTCTCCCACCACAGCACCCAGGGCGACAGCCACAGCGGGAAAGGAGAGCTCCCGGCACACGTTCCCTGGCCAGAGGGTTTCCGGGGAAGAGAAACACTTCCTGAAAGATCCACTCCACGTGTTGGCAGCTGCACTGGCGTGTTCCTGATACCGTGCACGGCTGAGGCCAGGGGTCTGCCTGGCGCCGGCAGCGTCGCACGCCAGAGCCCACAGACCTCAGGCCCCGCTCTCCCAATGTCTGTGCTTAGGAAACTTTCCAGTTAAAGAAATGAGCGTAGAAAGGCGAGACTGTTGAAAGCCTCTCTCGCTCTAACAGGCCAATCGCCCGATCCCCGAGGCCCACAGTGCGGGTCGCCCTGGCAGTGCGGGTGGGACACGGGGACAGGGGCCAACATGTACGGACAGACCCGGTGCCAGCATCCCGACAGGACTCAGCTGTTTATTGATAGTAACATGAAGCCGCTTCCCAGCAGCGTGACTGCGCTAACGAGAACAGGACTCGGTTTCTAAAGGTAATGAGAAAACAATGACATCACAGACACAGCGTTGGGACCTTCCTTGGAGGGAATTGGCTTTTCTTCTCCAGCCAGAGCCACCAGGTGCGGGGCGCGTCCCGAGCACACACTCCCAGTTCCGGACGCACGCGCATGTCCCCGCTCACGCTCGCCTGGGCCCAGGGGGCAGTTCCAGACCTCGCAAGGGCGGGCGCCCTCCTCCCCGCCCCCGCCCGCCCCGCCTGACCTTCTCCGTCCGTCTGGACGAACCCCCGTGTCCAGTGGGCGCGGCAGGCTGGCACCCACGAAGGGACAGGCCAGCGTCTCGTGACAAACAGCCAGCACCGGAAAGCTGGTTCCGCTTCCTCTTCACAAAGTGAACGTGTGATACTCCTTTCTTTCTTTTTTTTTTTTTTAAGGAAAGAAAAGTCTTAAAAATATATGGCACTAGAGTGTAAAACTATACAACTGCGTCCGGTTAGAATTCCCTGCAGCTTCCAGCGCTCGGCGCGGCGCCCTCAGATGTAGAGCTGGTGGGAGGCCAGCGTGTCCATGAAGGGCCGCACCAGGTTGTCCGTGGAGAAGTAGAAGATGAGCCCGAAGGTGATGGAGATGGGCAGGGCGGGCAGCGCCTTCTTGAACACGGCGAGCAGCAGGAGGGTCAGACACAGGCCCTGCAGGACAGGACGAGGGCAGGGTGAGGGCGGTGACCCCCTGGGACGGCAGCCGGAGGGGGGCAGTTAGCGATGGTCTAGTCCCTGCGCTCAGGAGCTTGTTTGGGGAACAGCTGGACAACAGCGCTGGACAACCCCTTATTTTCTCTGAGAGGTGCGGGGGGCAGGTGTTCTCACCCCCACAACACCCCGCCTGTTAACGGCTGAGCCGGGAGCAGCGTCCTCAGTCCTGAGCGATGCTCTGCCAGACCCCCCTGCCGCCCCAGCCGGCTCCGTGGGCACACGGGAGGGCGGGATGCCCTCAGGGAACATGCGCTCATGTGAGAACTGGATGGTCTCAGCTGAAATGCCGGTGGGCTTCTCGGTGGCTGACCCCAAAGGAAGCCAAAGGAAGAGGAAACAGCTGCAGGGCCTGGCCCGTGGGCACAGACCTGCCCCTGGGAAGCAGGCACAGGGCTGCCCATGCTGCCCTGACCTGGCGGAGGCAGGCAGTGGTCCAGCGCGGGGACCAGGAAGCAGGGCCCCCCCGTCCATGGGGACAGCAGGGCTCAGGTCAGTCTGGGGGGCAGGAGCCTGCGGTCTACCACCCCATCCCTGACAACATGTGTGGGCAGAAACCAAGTCCTCAACACACTGGAGCATCAACCTGAATCATGCGCCCTGCCAGGGGACGCCGGGGTTTTCATCCAGGTAAGGACGTGGAGTAGGCACCGCTCAGAGACTCCACGTCCCTCAACAGACAAACTCAGAGGTGAACTCCTTATGGGATGTCTCCCCCATTATGTGCATCTGGCCACGAGAAGTGAGCACGGCGGCCTCCCAGTTCCACTGCTGGGGTTCGCGGTGACGGTTCTGCTCCCCAAGCCCCCAGCGACCCCCGCGCTCGGGACCCTGTGGTATCCGGGTGGCACGGAGCAGGGAAGCACACAGCTCCGGGGTGGGAGACCGAGTTCCAAGCACAGCTCCGCCAGCCATAGCGTGGCCCTCGCCAGCTCTGTGCACGGCCAAGGCCCTGAAGCTATTTCCGCTTCTCTCAATCTGAGGTACCCACAGCACCCCCCGGGTGTGCTGAGACTAGCCCACAGGGCCGGCAGCCAGCCCTAGGCACAGGGGCGTGCATGCCCGGTGACGTCAGAGCCCAGCCCCTGGCGGCCCTGCCCTGTGCTGTCCCCGCGGGCTGCAGCCCGTCTGGGTGGCGACCACACCTCCTGCGAGCCTGGGTCAGCCCTCTGGCCCCCTCCGAGGGAGAACAAATGCAAACTCCTCAGAGTCCCTGGGCCCCCCATATAGACCCTGAGGTCCACCCCCCCAGCCACTCACGATGAGGATGGCCACGAAGCAGGCCAGTGTGGTGTTCCAGTCCCCGCTGCCCGTGGCCGCCGCCTTGCCCACCAGCACGCTGTAGAAGATGAAGTCCCCGAGGCCAAGCTTCACGCCCCCTGTGTGGGGAGAGAAAGCGGACCGTCCCTGAGGACGTTGCAGGGACCAGGAAAAGGAGGACAACGCCACCAGCCGCTGTGCCAGCCCAAGAGCACGCAGGGTCAAAGGGCAGTGACCCCACCTGGCCCGGCCGCCTGGACTGCAGGACAGGACATTCTGCCTCCGAACAGCCGCCAGCGGGCAAGGGGGGACCTGCGGACCGGGTGCCCTACGACCCTGGCAGAGAGAAGCTGGCTGCCCTGGCGCTGGGCGCTCGGCTGAGCAAACAAAGGCCAAAACAAAACCGTACTGCCTGGAGGGGCGGCCGCACCACTGAATGCCGGGTCTGGGTGATGGATGTTTTGGGGGAAATTTAATTTCTCTACTTTAAAGAACACACATGAACACGAAAAAAGAGGTCCTGGGACCCTGTCCCCTTACAAGTAAGGTAGCCACAATCCGTAAGTCGCACACCTGTCCCTGATAAGTAAATCAGAGCTTCTAAACCGCTTTCAGGTTTGTTTTCTTCAGTATGATGGCCCCTGACACTTGTTCCTAGGGTAACTCTGTTCACTGTTGACAATAAAAATGGTTGGCAAAGGATGCAAACCAAGGAGGCCCACCCTTCCCGTCCCTTCCAGGCCCTGAGCGGGTGTCCCCCCTGCTCCCGGCAGCACCCTGCCCTGTGCTGGGCCCAGGCGTCCGTCCTCCTCCCGTCCGGGTCCCTCTGGCTGCCACGCTGCTCCTGCTGTCCTGCTCTCACTGGCTCTCTCCCCTCCCTGCTCGCTCTTCTTTTTAAATCGGGTCTCTCAAGTGACCTCCTGGTCACTTTGGAAATGTGGAAGCACCAGGTGCCCTGTCCCCTAACCAATGCTCTCTGGCAAAGCCACCACCCTGCTGCCAGGGGACACTCGTAGCCCTCCTGCTAGCTGCCTGTCTGGGCCCCTGTCCGCCTCTGGCTGCTCCCCAGGGTCCTCCACTGGCATCCCGGACCCTCCCTGGCCACCTACGCTTCTGGGGGCCACAGTTTTGACAACGTGTACATGCTGAGCTCCCTCCCACTCGGGTCTACCGGGAGCCCACCTGGGCGTCCTGCAGCCCCTCCCCTGAGTCTCTGTGAGCAGCACCACCTTCCATGGGGACCCCCAACACCGGCCACAGCCAGCCCACGCGGGCTGCGTCCCCACCTCCTCTCCACTCCCGGGGCCCCGGCAGACTGCGTCGGGAACGCAGCCCTCCTCCTGCGGTTTTCCTGCTCACGGACCACTAACGGCTCCCCAGCACCCCAAGATAAAACACGAGCTCGTCCAAGACTACAACACGCCCTGAGACCCACGGGTCCCCCTCCACTGCCGTGATGACCGCGGCCCACACCCAGCAGCCACAGAGCTCCTGAGGGCTCAGGTCTCAGTGGAGCATTCGCAAAGCAAAAGCTGCTGCATTTGACCTGCCTTTGTCCCTGGTTACCAGGGGACTAAACCCTCGGAATTTCCTATGTAACAGGAGTGTTTTGTTATTCATGAGCCCCGTGGACCACACCTGAGTTTCCGCTAAAAGATGCGATGACTCAGGATGGGGACTGGTCACCAGAAGGACCAACCGTGTGATCAGAGGGTTGAAGCTTTGGGCCGGCAGACCTGGGGGAGGGGGCGGGGGGATGGGGCTCCATCATTGGCAAACGCTGACCCGTCACACCTATGTAACCAAACCCCACGAAACACGACACTGAGGCTAGGTGGACACAGCCAGGTGTCAGGAGGGTGACGTGCCCTGTTCCACCAGGAGAGGACCCAGGAAAGATGTGGCGGGGACCCTACTAGACCTCGCCCTGTGTGTTTCTTCATTTGGCTGGCCCTGCGTTGCACTCCTTATAAAACTGTAACTGGAAGGATAGTGGTTTCCTGAGTGCTGTGATCCTCGGTAGCCAATGACTGAGCCTGAGGGGGTCGGGGGAGCCCCAGATCTGTAGCCAGTTGGTGAGAAGGGTGGGCGGCCCATGGGCCCCGAGAACTGGCAGCTGGTGTCGGAGGGAGCCAGTTCCCTGGACCAGGCCTCCTACCCCGTGGGGTCTGTGCTGAGCGCGGGTAGCCGGTGCCGGGTGCGAGCCGTAGGTGCCAGTCGGCACTGGGACGAATGTCCCCCTCGGCCTGTCTGCAGGGCGGTGACCTACTCGTCCTTCAGGTCCCGCCTCGGGTTTGTCTTTCCCAAACGCAGCCGTCTGGCGGCACTGGGATCCCTTACACCACCTGCTGCTCCCACGAGGCCCTGCGGTGTCATATGGTGACAGGTGCCACCTGGACCTCGGGAGTGGTCTGTGATTGTCTCCTAGCAGAATGGCTGTTTTAATTACCCAGGAAATAACATCTCAGAACGCCCCCAGGTCTGTCTTCAAGCCCCTCCCACACCTTTGGTCTGCTCAGGTCTCAGCTCCGACCGCCTGCCGGTCTGGAAAGTTCCCCTGTACCCCCTCTTCTAGTGACGCTGTGACTCAACACCCAGAGTCAGAAGTTAGGTCCACAGGTAAAGCCCCGCTCCATGCTCTCCCGGCGGCCCCCCTCAAAGTCCTCACCGGCTCGTAGGGTGTGTGATCAGTGTTCGTCACACGGGGAGCCCCCCAGGGCCGGCCTCCCCCCACCGCAGGCGCACGGTGGCCCTCGATACTCGCCGCCTGACCACCTGGCTTATCCGGGGTGCAGAAGCCCCGAGGGCCCTGCAGGCCTCTCCCAACTTTACGACGACGCCTCTGATATGAACAGAGGCCTCTCCGCTCACACCTCCTCCGCCCTCCGCCCCATCCCTGGGCGAAGCAGACCACGTGAACACGGGCACCTTACTTTCCTCCTCTTCCTCCAGCTCCTCCCCTGGGTAGCCAGGCAGGGGGGCCTCGAAGACTTCGGGGTACGAGGGCTCCCCCAAACTGTCATAGGAGTCTTCTTCTGGGTGTGCAGGAAGAGAAGACGATCATTGCCATGAGCAGAGGGCAAGGGAGAGAGACAAAAGCTGGTCAGAGGGCTGCCTGGTCTCTGGGGAAGAAAGAGCCAGGAAGGGCCCCCCTGAGCATCACTGCCTGACCTCAGGGCTCCCCGACCTCAGGGCCCCCAACCTCAGGGCTCCCTGACCCTCACACCCAGCCACGCCCAGCCACGCCCGGCCACAACCAGCGGCAGCGAAGCACTGGAGGCTGGCAGGAGACCGACATGCCCACCCTCGCACCCTCTCCAAGATGGTTTATGGATGACACGTCACCCTTCCCCTCCTGGACTCGTGCCCCCCAGAGAGGCCAGGCTGGGCGGAGCAGTGTGCAGGGGAGAAGCTGCCCCCCGTGATGAGAGGCTGTCAGGCCCCCAACACTCACCCATCTCGGGGTCGTAGGGGAGCTGCAGAGCTCCCTGAGAGGAGGGGTCCAGCTTGGCCATGCCCACCGTCCACACCATGGCAGCTGTGGGGGGAGAAACGGGTTACGACTCTGGTGGTGCTGACAGTGGCTGCCTGCAGGGGGGAGGTGGCCAGCCTGTGTCCCCAGGAAGCCTGCCTGGGACCCTCCGTCCTGCCATCCTGTGGGTTATCTGTCCACGGTCCACGGTTAGGAGGCTGTGGGGGAGGGTCTGGATTCATCGGCCAGGTCTGGGCACACAGCGCCTTGGCCAGTCTTTCTCTGCCCCGCCCACAAACAACAACAACAAAGTTAATCATACCGAATGGTCTGGTGAACTAATTGCGTTGTTTTTTTAAATTGCGAAAAATTTTAAATTGTAAAAAACATAACATAAAATGTATCATCTTTATAACTTTTAAGTATACAGCTTAGTAGTGCTAAGTATTAATATATTCACGTCGTTGTGAAACAGATCTGAACTTTTCCATCTTGCGAAACGGAAACTCTATCACCATCGAATCACAACTGCCCGGCCGCGGTGACCACCATCCCGCTGGCTCTCGTACAGGGTGGAATCAGACCGTATCTATCTTTTGTGACTTCTTTAATTCACTTCGCATAATGTCCTCAAGGCTCACCCACGTGACAGCACGTGTCAGAATTTCCTTCCTTTTCATGGCTGAGTAATATTCCACTGCATGTGCACCCACACTTTATCCACCCATTTTGAGACACTCAAGTGGCTACTGTGTATCACTCTGTGATGAACACAGGGTGCCAGTGTCTGTCCCTGCTCTCGGTTCTCCTGGTTTTAGACCCACGCGCTGGGTCACCCGGTACTGAGTTGTGTTTTATCTCCGGCCTGGACTCACGACTCTGTATCTCCAACTCCCCATCTGAACGCCCAGCGAGGGTCTCACCCTCGATCTGCCCCCAACACGCCATTGGCAACGCCCCCTCCGACCTGCCCCGCCACGGCCTCTCCCTCTCAGGAGATGGCGACTCCATTCTTTCCGCTGCTCAGGCCCAAAGCACTGACATCGCCCTTGACTCCCTGTCTCACGACCCGCACCCGAGCCATCAACAGATCCTGCCAATTCTGCTTCCAGAATCCAACCTCAGCATCTCACAGCTTCGACTGTGCCCCAGGGCCAGACTCCCAGCCTCTCTCCCCTGGGTTGTTGTTCAGCCTCCAACCCTGGATCCTGTTCCCGCTCTTGTCCCCGAACATTTTGTTCTCCATTCAGCCACCTGTGTGACCCTGCTAAAATGTAAAGTCGGGTTGGCCCACGGTCTTCCAGTAGCTTCACATCTCACTCAGAAGCCAAAGTCCTTGGCCAAGGCCTGCAGGGCCTGACCTGACCTGGATCCCTCCCCTTCCCCTCCCTCCCCAGCCACGCTGGCCCCCAGGCACCCCCTGGGCACACCAGGCCCAGCCCTCTCGGGGCCTCCACGCTCACTGCTGTTCCTTCTGCCTGGAAGGCGGCATTGTCTCTTACCTAAGTCGGACTGGTCTGCGGTCCAGTATCACCTTACGACAGAGGCCTTCCCCGACCACCCTACACAACGTAGCACCCCCAACTACCCCGAAGTCCTTGGTCCCTGAACTCTGCTTTAGTTTTCTGCAGAGCACTCAGAGCACCTGACATGCATCTGCCTATTCCATTACTGTCGAACTCCCCTCCCAGAACGGAAGCCCCATTGGAGCCAGGACCTCATCTGTTCCCGGGTGAACTCCGAGTCTCAGGCACTCACAACCGTCCCAGCACGGTCCCGGTCATTCCGTGCATGGTCTCTGCTGGTCCTACGGACGTGCCTGGAACGTGCTTTCTCACTGGGGGCCACGCGGCTGGGGCATCTCCTCCATCACCTGACCCCTCATCTGCACAGAGGTCGTCTAGCATTCCACAGCTGCTTCGCGAACTGTCCCCTAGGCCACCCTGCTGACACAGGCCCAGAAATCTGGGCTCTTAAGTAAGCCCCGCCCACAGCAGATGGGAGCATCAGAACCACAAGGCTGCGAGCTCCCTGCTGCCCGAGACCACGTGGTCTTGTTTCCTGCTGGACGCCCAATGCCCACACGGTGACTGCCCCAGAGTAGAGACTCAACACACTGTGCTGAGTGCACACACAAATCCAAATCCCTGCACACTGACAGCCACAGCCACGCCAGGAAGTGGTCCCTTGTCCCCGCTACAGACCCCGCGGTAGGGCAGAGGCGTGGCAGCCCACTCACACGAGTATATCAGGGCAGGGAATATGGGCTCGTTTCTCTCCTGTGCAGTTTCCACCAGCATCCTCAGAGGCCCTTTGGGACACAGGACAGCGACAAGATCTGGAAAAACAGAGACAACCTCGTCACATTAAAGAAAGTCGTTTATTCCCAAGCAGCCCCTGAAGGAGGAGCCAGTCCTGCAGCACCGGGAGCCCCAGGGCGGGGGTCTCAGAACGTGCCCTGACACCGGGCTGCCGTCCCAGACCCTGCAGAGTCCGCACTGGCTGGAGCCCAGAGCAGGGCCTGAAATGGCAACTGCGAGCCGGGGACAGCTGTGTGCCTGGGACACAGAGGATGGGCTTGAGAGCCCCACTTCTCACATTCCTTATCCTTAAGATGGAAACAGTAAAGCCGGCAATGGTAACCTCGCTAATATGAATTAAACAGCAGCTAACGTTCGGGGTTATATACAGGTAGTGTGCCCAAAGGACTTAGAATTGTTCTAAGAACAAGTAACTTGGTGCGTGAATCGCTTAACAGCGCACATGCTCCATCCGCACGCCAATAATAACGGAAAATAAGGCGGCCAGTGACGGCCGGGTTTTATTTCTGGAATACCAAGAGCCTACGAGGCCTCCTGTGTTTTGCAAAGGAGAACCTCTCGGAAGGGAGACCGGCCAGGCCTCCCCGGAAGCCGGGTGAGCTTCGCAGCACCTGCCCGTCCCTGTGCAGCAGCGAGGACGGCGTGGCCCTGGGCGTCCCCCCCACCGCCCCCCGCCGGGCTCGCCGCCCGCCTACCGTACACAGAGATGGCACCCAGGATGACCCAGGCGGACCACTCGGGGAGGTACTTGATGAACACCAGGGCCATGAGCGCGCTGATGGCGATGAGGTAGGCTTGCTGCAACACGAGCGGCCCCTTCCAGTGGATGCACACCATGCCCACCGCCCCGAAGTTCCAGACGGTCAGCACGAGCGTGGGGTAGTCCATGGCCACGTTGTACGTCTTGAGCACTTCCCTGCGGGACCGGGGTTGGGCCCGGGGCGGGAGACTCAGTGGAGACCGACACCCTGACACCGTCTGACGCCAGCCAGTCCCAGCCCGGCCTTGTTCACTAATACTCCCTTCCCCCACGTCCACTGGCCCTACAGCTCACCACTCAGAATATTTTCTAGAACAAGACGGAAGATAAACCCAAGACTTAGGCTTTGCGTGGTTTACGTAAACGGGCATTGGTACAACCTGGAAGACCATTTCCATGTGGAAAAGGTCCTTGGAAAAGTGTTTTGTCCTTGTCCCTCCAATCTCCGTGGGCCCCTGGGTCAGGCTGATATCCCAAATCAAGGGGCAACAGAACAGGTAATCGTCCCCGTAAACTAGGGAGCACCCAGGCCTAGCCCCAAAACGGGACTGTGGATTTGGAGGGGTTTCCACTCCCCCCTCCCATGGGATTCAGGATCTAGAAGAGACACGTGGCCCACCGTGCACCCCACCCACTGCCTCAGGGCCCCTAAAAGAGGGGCTCGGAGGCTGGGGCCCTGGGAACAGCCAACGGGAGGGAGGACTGTGGCCCAACGGTCACTGCTCCCTGCCCAGGTCCCGCATATCCATGCATGCTGCAGAGAGAGGGTCCCCAGGGCGCCCCTGCTGCTCGCGGCTGCCACTCACCCGAGGTAGATGTAGGTGAAGAGGAACAGCAACATCAGGGAGGACATGATCAGCCAGCCGTGGATGAACTGGATGACAGAACAGACAGAGGGTCACAGGGTGTCCCAAGCTCCCCAAATACAAGACCCCCAGGTTCCTGGGACTGATACCCAAGCCCCAAAGTCTTTCTCCGTCAGGCTACTCCCTGACCACGCTGGACGGCAGCAGGTGTCATCTTACACGGGAGGCTGGCACAGAAATTCAACTTCTCTCCAGGTCCCTGCAGTGTGTGACGGAGACGAGACTCCCTCGGGTCTGGTGACGCAGCCTCGTGCTGTCCCCACCTCTCTACTCTGCTCGTTCACTTGGAACGGACATGCTGGGTGTCTCCTACTCGCCAGGCACTGTTCTGGGCTCGGGAAAGCAAGCTAGAGAAGCCTCTGGCCGTGGCGTGGCATTCCAGCGTGCGGGGAGGCAGGGGACACGTAAACAAATACACGTTAGCAGGCGGTGATGACGGCTACAGAGAAACCAGCGTTGGCAGGACACAGCGACAGGAGACTCACGGTGTGCTATTTTAGACGCACTGGTCAGGGAAGGCCTCTTGAGGGGGCTATTTTTCAGCAGAGACAACCCAGGAAGGCTGTTCCTCCTCTCCCGGGCAAGCCTGGGAGGGTGAAGGACAAGAGTGGGCTGATCCCAAACCAGCCCCTCAGCTGGCCACTAGCAGTACCGTGACATTACCTCCTCAGCCTCACCCTCCAGGACCACTGGGACCTCAGCAGACACCTGGTCTACTTGGGGCAGCTTCACCCCCGAGGACCAATCCACTGGTCACTAGCCCAGCCCACTGGGATGCAGTGGGGACCTGGTCTACCTGGGGTGAAGGCAGCCGCCTCAGCCATGTGCACAGACAAAAGGGCACGTGGGGCTGAGCCTCTCATCCCCACCTGCTGCCCAGGCCACCGTCAGCTTTTGCCTGAGTGCCTTGGAACCCCCAGGTAAACCTTCCTGGATGGCTGAGGCCTCTGAACAGTCTCTGGGACTGGCGCCCGACACCTACCGCCCACGGCGGTGCCAGCTCTCCACACTCGCCATGCTACCCTAGATTGTTTCTCCGCAGGCTGTTTCCTCTGCTCCGAATCCCCTACCCTCTACCTGCTTCCCACTGTCCACCAACCTCCCCACTGCAATGTTAAAACCCTGCCTCACTTACATAGGTAAACGTTACTTATTTTATCATTGTTATTTTTTAGAGACCGGGCGCGGTGGCTCACACCTATAATCCCAGCACTCTGGGAGGCTGAGGCAGCAGGTTGAGGTCAGGAGTTCGAGACCAGCCTGGGCAAGAGCAAGACCCCATCTCTACCAAAAATGGAAAAAATTAGCCGGGTGCAGGGGGGCACGCCTGTAAGTCACAGCTACTAGGGAGGCCGAAGTGGGAGGTAGCTTGAGCCCAGAAGTTGGAGGCTGCACTGAGCTATGATGATGCCAGGGTGACAAAGCAAGACCCTGTCTCTGAATAATAATAATAATGTTTTTTAGAGACAGGCTCTCTCAGTGTTGGCCAGGCTGGGACTCCCTCCTGGGCTCAAGCGATCCTCCCGCCTCGGCCTCCCGGGATGCTGGGACCACAGGTGCTGCTCCCTCGCTGCACCCCTCGCTCTCACCCGGGCACCCCGCACCTCCATCCACCTGCCCCATGCATGGAGCTACCTAACCAAAAAGCACTTGTGCTGTGCCTATGTGTAAACAGTTTGAAATTAGGTGTTGTCTAGCTTAACTTTCTGTCTGTGTTTAGTGGTTCAAAGCCTTCCCTAGTTTGTCTAAAATCAACGTCTAAAAGTTTATGGCATCTCCGGAGACAAGACGGTGCCGTGATTCGGGCAGGTGAGATCGGCTCTTCCTCCACTCCCTGGGGCCGCTTAGTAGCTGCAGGAAGGCCCAACGCACAAGTCTCCCGGGGCTGGAAGACCTCAGCGTAACCTCTGTACCTCCCTGTCCAGCAGGGAAATGGAAAAATAAAAATACATCTGGAAGGGAAGCATTGGGGTGAGGAGAGCCTAAAATAGAGCTTCAGAAAGAGAAGCAAAATAAAATTAACTTCTGAATCTGAGAAGTGACACATGGAACATCATTGCAATGAGGAACTCAGCTGAGTGGGATTCTGTGCACATTTAACAATCGTATTAGGTCATCTGCGTGGGGGGATGGGCTAGGGGGAGAAAGAGTACCAAAAATCAGAGTTCATTTTGCAGAAAAAAGGAACTGCAGGTTTTTTTTAAAAGGTGGCTGCGGAATGGTGCGGGTGGAGATGGGAGGCAGGGGGCGTGGCCGGGAGGCGGGGGCGTGGCCGGGAGGCGGGAAGAGGGGCGTGGCCGGGAGGTGGGGGCGTGGCCGACCTCACCTTGTAGCAGCGGTACTTGTACAGCACCACCAGGAAGATGGTCATGACCACGATGACGCTGATCATGATGAGCGTGTTCAGCACGGAGTTGAGCAGGCGCTGGCCCACCGAGGGCGTGTCCTCAGTGAACGGCGTGTAGATGCTGAGGGCGGAGACACGGGGCTGGCACTCTGCGTCCCCCCGCCGGCTCCTGCTCCCGAACGCCCCCCGCCCTGAGCAACCCTTGACCGAGCGGGGAGGCGCCTGGGAACACCCACGCTGTCCCCCAGCCCTCACCGGCACAGCCACACGCTGCCCCTGCACAGCGCGGCCACCGTCCCCGTGAGTGATCCTCGTTTTCCAGCCCATTTCCTGCCACTAACCACATACCTGCGGCTCTCAGCCTCGAGACCGAGACGGGCCTCCCCACCCCCACTCAGACTAACCCCCTAGGTGCTTCTCTCTGCCGGCCCGCCCACTTCTCATCCCCCACACCCGCCCATCTCCATCAGCCCCGCCCAGCCCAGGCCCCTGCACCTGTTGCCTCCCGCCCCCACCCGGAGGCCCGGCAGCTGCACTGCAGCCCAGGAACTGGGAGGCAGAGACACAAGGCAGCTGGCCGATGCCTCCCTACGCGCAGCCCGAATGCAAGGGCACAGCGGGCTGAGGCCTCTCAGCGCCTTCCCTGCTCGGCCTGAGTCCCCTGCAGACGCTAAGCTTCCTGAGGGCGGGGGCTTCTCGCTCTGCTCCTTTCAGGAACCAAAAAACACACAAAACGAAACAAAAAGTCCCTCGCTTAAAAAAAAAAAAAAAAAAGTTGCGAGAAGGTGGTGAGCGCTGACAACCAGGGCTGGGGGGAGAGGGGAGGAGCTTCTCATTGTTCTGTGCTGCTGCTTCTGCGTGTATGTTACTAAAACAAAACAAAAGGCTTAGTTTGGGCGCGGTGGCTCAAGCCTGTAATCCTAGCACTCTGGGAGGCCGAGGCGGGTGGATCGCTCGAGGTCAGGAGTTCGGAACCAGCCTGAGCAAGAGTGAGACCCCCCGTCTCTACTAAAAATAGAAAGAAATTATCTGGCCAACTAAAAATATATATAGAAAAAATTAGCCGGGCATGGTGGTGCATGTCTGTAGTCCCAGCTACTCGGGAGGCTGAGGCAGGAGGATCGCTTGAGCCCAGGAGTTTGAGGTTGCTGTGAGCTAGACTGACGCCACAGCACTCACTCTAGCCCAGGCAACAGAGTAAGACTCTGTCTCAAAAAAAAAAAAAAAAAAAAAAAAAAAAAAAAGGCTTTATAAACCTTCCTCCCCAGGCTGGGAGTGAGCTAAGAAATCATCTGGTCCAACCAGCCACCTTGTACATTCGAGGGAGCTGAGATCCAGAGAGGAAGTGACTTGCTTGTGGCCTCGCGGTGACTGAGGGCACAGCTGTGCCCAGGGCCTGGCATTTGCCACATGGAGCTGGGCTTGCTTCTGGAGTCAGAGCCAGCGTCCCGAGCGCTCACCTGCGGCAGGCACGGTTCTGAGCCCTTTGCTTGTATTAACTCACTTAACTCTCCCAGTAGCCCCACTCCTAAACCCGTTACACACACCAGGAGACCGAGACAGAGAGCGGTTAGGAACGGTGCCCAGGCAGGTCACACGGCCAGGAGGCGGTGGCCCAGGCCGTGCACCTGGCAGCTCTTCAGCCCTGCTCCCTACTGCCACCGGTGCCAACGGAGGGGGCCACGCTCAACCCAGCCCCACCCTGCCCCGTGCCACCCGGGTCCCCAACTCACAGCTGTCCATTCTTCTCCGTGTAGAAGCGCACGGACTTGATGGTGGCCACCACCACGATCATGCACAGAGTGACGGGCACGAACAGCATGATCACGTGCTTCGCGCCGTATTTGAGGGTCAGCTCTTCCTCCAGGCCCGGTGGCCGCCCGGGGACCCCGCTGCAGACATAGCGGTCTGGGTCCTCCTCGCCGTCCTCCTCACTGTCCTGGATTCTCTGCGGGAAACCACGTCGTGAAGGTCACGGGATGCCCCCCGCAGTGGCCTAACTGCTGCAGCGCGTGGATTTTTGCAACTGGAAAGGAGTTGTTTGAATGCTGTTTTCCAGACATAAGAAGGCGTCTATGAGCTATAGTTTAGATACGGGAGGGCTGGGATTTTCAGGACAGTGGAAAAGTGTGTGAGGACAACCGCAGAGAAGACTGAGGGTTGGGCCGACCACCCTATGAGGGAAGGAGGCTGCACAGCCGGGAAGAGGGCGGTGTGCGGCCCCCGCTTACTGGCTCATGAATTCGGAACACGTCAGAAGACCTTCCCGCTTCCTAAGCACGGGAATCGGGATGGCACTCACCTCTGTTCACGTGGCCATGCCCATCTGGGAGGAGACAGGCCAGGTGACGGGGGAAACAGATCAGAAATCACCAACTAGAGGAGTCAGCACACACAGGGACTCTCTTGGAGTGAGAATAAGACTCCAGGAATTTGGAGAGGAAGAAATGACTTTGAACCTTTAATTTGGAGAGGAAGAAATGACTTTGAACCTTTTGCCCCACAACATCAAGCAGGTCGATTTACAGCCCTTGACAGCGGCCCTCGAGCACCTGGAAGAGACCTGGGCTCCAGGAAGCAGAGAGAGTGCAAGGGACGGCAGGATGTCTGCCAGACGCCGGCACAGACAAAAATCTCTATTTCAGAACCGTGGCAATTCAGGGTCGTTAGCTGCCTTGTTAATAAGGGTAGCAGCCAGAGGAAAAGCCAAACGAAACAGAAACCAAAAAATGACAGTCACTTCAGTATCGCTTCTTTGCAGAGGGAGCCCCAATCTAGGCATTCCGCTGATAAATGAAAGGAAAACCCTTCATCAGCAGGAACTGAAACAACTAAAATGCACAGAACCTCCCGGAGATAAAATAAGAAACTATCTAGAAAAGGCCCAGCAGTGGCCTTGAGCTGGGGAGCTTTCCCTCGGAGCTCCAGGGCCCCGGCTCTGTTCTCACGGAGAAACGAGCTCCAATTTCAGCAAAGGGATTAAGGCTGGCTGGAGGGAAACAGTCCACGTGAAGGTCTTTAAATTCTGTAACGGGCACAACAAAGAATGGAGATTCAGGCAAATTCAGATGTTGTTTTGCCCTGACGGGAAGGGGGAGGGACCACTAAGTGACCCTCCCAAGGATGTCCCACTCTCCGTAATGCAACTGTTTCCGGCCCTGGGGGCTGCAGAGGGCAGATCGCAGTGCAGCCCACCCATCCCCAGCTCAAAAGTCAAAGGTGAATTAGGCATTCATGGCACGGTTACCGTGTCTGGCCACCTGCCCAAACATGTGTCCCCTCCGGCAGCCTCTCCTCCTGCCACCTAAGCATATGCGCCACCTGTCCTAGCATCGGGGCAGCCAAACTTACTCTCCCGTGACCTGCACGAGAAGGTAAATCCAAGACGGCGGGGTCGAGCATGTCATTCAGCCCACCGCCAAATCCGTCTTCCACTACGACCTGCAGAGTCTCCCACGAAGCCCGTGCCGGTGTCAGACCCACCGTGGCGGACCGCCCACCCCTTTGGCCAATTCCCACCTTCACTTCCCCTTCCCTCCCACGTCATCGGGCATGTGCGGTTGTCACCTGTCAGGGACAGGAACCCAGGGCCTGTTTTAAGCCTCCCCACCCCCCCGTGGTGGGACCTACCCACTGGGCAGTGTTCTCTCCGTCCTCCGGGCCCGGCCCGCCCTCCTGGCAGGAGCGCGGCGAGGGGCTCTCCGCTGACATCAGGGACGTCCGCTCGTCGCACACTTCATCCTCGCTGTCGGAGGCCATGAAGGTGAGCATGGCCCCGCCTCGGCAGGCACCTAGAGAAAGGGACACAGGGAACCCGTTCTGCTTTCCCGAGAGACGACAGCAGCTCGGGGCTGAGGGGGTGACTGGAGGTGGCTCAAAGACCTGGACACAGGTCCTGCCCCACAGCAAACTTCCAAGACATGCACGTCAAACAGCTGCCGTAAAGCAAGAGTCCCCGAGAGCCACCACTGAGGCCTTGCGTGGGACTGGCCTGAGGAAGACTCACGCCATAGGGGGTGGAACACCCAACCAGAAAAGTCAGGGCCACTCCACAACGTCAGTGTGCTCATTCATTCGATCAACAAACATCTGTTGCACACCTTTTGTGCACCAAAGATCATGCTGGGACCCTGGGGATACAAAATGAGCAAGGAACACCCTTGTCCTAAAAAAACAAAACAAAAGCCATCCAATGTGACAAATCCAGGTGTTCAAGAAGAGGACCAGAAGCATAAAGAAGGCACCAAAACCTCAGAGATCAGGACTGTTTTCTTGAGATTAACATTTGCTGGAAGACAGGTTTTCCCAGACGGGACAGGAGGGCAGAGGGGCACCAAGGACACCCCAGTGTGGGCACCATGCTGTCTGGGTGTGGCTGGGTGGGGCTGTGGCGGTAAGAGGGGTCTCGCACACCAGGCACCACGTTAAGAAGGTGTCTGTCCTATCGGGGACAATCATGACAGATCAGATCAGATCTGTGTGTACAAATGTCAATCTGCTGCTGACCACAAAGGGCAGGTGACACAGCAGGGCAGGTGACACAGGCTGCCCCTGCCCCAGACTGTGGGAGGTGGGAGGGCCTAAGGCAACAGCAGGGTGGGTATGACTGAGGGGACAGAGCCCAGGGACAGTCGGGAGGTAGACGACAGGACCTGATGTGCGGGACAGAATGAGCACAGAGCTCCAGGCAGAAAAAGCCCCCAAACAATGCCCGCCGTGGAGCAGGGTGTGGAAAAACTGGGACGAACCGGACTGACCTTACCGAAAGCAATAAAAATAAGAAGCTTTAAAAATAGTCGTACCTTTTGATCCCGAAATGCTACTTCTCAGAACTTGTCCTAAGAAAATAATAAAATACTTACATAAAAATGTGTTGTCATTATATGTAACTGTTAAAAAAAAAAAGTGAACATGACTGAAATTTAATTTATTTATTTATACATACATATAGAGTCTCTCTCTGTTGCCCAGGCTACAGTACCATGGCGTCAGCCTAGCTCACAGCAACCTCCAACTCCTGGGCTCAAGGGATCCTCCTGCCTCAGCCTCCCGAGTAGCTGGGACTACAGGCACGCGCCACCATGCCCGGCTAATTTTTTCTATTTTTAGTAGAGATGGGGTCTCAGTCTTGCGCAGGCTGGTCTTGAACTCCTGACCTCAAGTGATCCTCCCGCCTTGGCCTCCCGAGTGCTGGGATTACAGGTGTGAGCCACCATGCCCGGCCCCTGTACTATGATATATTCATGTGATGGGGACTAATATAGGGTGCCTAAAAATCTTATTTCAAGGACTATTCAATAACATGGAAAAATACCTCATGTTAAATTGAACAGAACATAAAACTTTACACACTTCATCATCTGAATGTTCCTATAAAATGTATGTACACACAGGACTTGCAAGAAATACTGCAAAACATTAAAGGTGATTATCTTTGGATGGTGGGACTGTGGGTGATTTTAATTTTTTCTATATTTTTCTGCACGTCTCAGGTTTCCGTAATAAACATGGACTGTGTCTGTAGTTTTCAGGCTATTAATTTCTTAAAGGGAAATAATGAGCGTCAACATTTAGACAGGTTTTCTCCTCCTCCTGCCCCTCTGGAATCCCCCCTCATTGGCCTGGGGGGACAGGAGGGACCTGATGAAGCCACTTTTGCATGTGTTCCTCAGCTCCTCTGACTGACCCGGCTCCCGAAGGAAAACAGAGCTGCTGGGATGTATTTTGCTTCCCTTTGCAATTCCCAAGAGCCTGCTTTGCGAGACTCCTGAGTCGGTACTGACGCCTGACGGGGCTCTGAAATCCTTGGAGGGAAAACCCCCCAGGAGAATGTGTGCAGATCAACAACCTGGCTGGCGGTCTGTCCACAGCAGAGTGTCCGTGACACAGAGAGCTCCCGCGGGAGGCTGACTCACGGGGGTGGGGCTGGGCAATGCTCCCACTGTTCACGTCAAATCCCATCAGCGACAAATGACAGCAACCGGCTCTCCCCATCTCCCACCCCCTGCCCCCCCCCCATTCTCTGAAAAAGTGGCAGGAAAACGCAGCGGGGCAGAAAGGGTGTCCAGTGTGCACACTGCGTTCTGGAAACCCCTCCCAGAAGGAAGCACTGTGGCTCACAGCTGCCTGGGTCAGGATGCAAAAACCGAACTTCGGAAGCAGCCGCCGCACACGTCCGTTCCTCGACTGATCGGGGTCTAAAGGCTGAATCAGCCAAACCAAGGAGCCCGACCCGGAGACTCTCCCCCACGATGGTGCTGCGTCAGCAGTTCCCGCAATCATTCCGGAAACCGGGTGACCCACTTTCCTCCACCTCCTTTTCATGGCAGAGAAAAGTAAAGGTTTTGGCCTTGACATTCAAGGCCAACAGAACCAGGCAGCGAATAGATTTTAAAATGCCACAGCCAACCCCAGTGCTCATGGAAAAGGACAGAACGAAGGCAGACCGGAGTCACGGCGCTTTCCACAAACGCTTGGGGCTGCAGGGGAAGGGCCGCATCTCAGACACTTGGTTTCTTTCTCCCAGCAGCTAAATGAACAATGCCCCCCGCCTGCAGAGAGGGCAGCACGGGTTTCAGACACGTCACTTTCAAAGGTCATGTGGCGAGCTCGCGGCACCTGCATGACTCCTGGGAAGGCCCAGAGTCTACCCTCGAAATAAGGAAGGCCGCTAAGGTCAGATGACACCCTGAGAAATTCCCGCAGCTTCCGTGCCCACTTCTGTCCCCCAGCCCTGGGCACCTGACCACGTACTTGGCCCCAGCTGACCATGCCTCTGTCCGTCCAGCTCAGCTCGCATCGTGATGCACCACGGACCCGCTGTGTCGGGTTCCGCCCGACACAGCGGGGAGGCTTCAGCCAGAGCTGGGGCCTGAGTCCCAGAAGGAAGCCCGGAAGGACCACCCCACGCTCCCGGACCACAGGCCCCAGGAACCCTCCGATGGGGCCTCCAGAACCTCAGCCCAAGCTCTGGATTTACCTCCATGAAGCCTTTCCCACGCGGAAGTACCCAGGGCCCAGGCAGAGTTCTCTCATTTCCTGGAACAGCCTGGGAAAGGGCAGTTTGGGGGGAAGTGGCAGAGGGAGCCCCTGGCATGCCACCCTTGAGTAAGGCCCAGAAATCTGTTGTTTTGTTTTGCTTTTTTAAATGAGAAGCTGCAAGCCAGAGGTTCGAGTTGAACCACGTACTCCCTGGCTGCATGGCCTCGGACCATTTAATCTGACAGAGCCCATCTTCTCTTCTGTGTAAAGCAGAACAGGCATACCTTGCAAGATTCTCGTAAAAGCTAGAGATAATACGTAAAGCATCCAGCACATAGTAGGTGCTCAATAAATGGTAGCTCTAAAGAAGACAAAATAGAGGAGGGGACATCGTGGGAGGGGATATATGGAAGCCTCTAGACGCACCTCTGGAAAAGTTACTAATCTGCTGGAGCACCAGACACACCAGCTGGCCTCAAAGGCCGGGCCCCAGGGGGAGATCCTGTTTCCATTTAGGCCCAGCCCAGGGCACTGTGGCCACGTGAATGTTTTGTCAAATGAAAGGGCACTTCCACAGGACAATGTCAGAGCCGGAGAGAATCTTAAAGGCCATTTAGTCAGTTCTTCTGGGTAACTTAAGTCCAGAGGGGCAAATGGAATCAATTAGAGTGCCATGACCAAAAGCCACCATTAAAACTCAGGTCTCCAAAGTGCCCATCAAGGCGCTCTTCCCTGCCCACGCAGCACCTGCGAGGGTCACACCGACAGGCAGCCCCCACTGCACACCACGTGGGCTCTCTGGGAACACACTCATATTTATTTACAAGGCGTGTACTTTTGCCACGGGCAGCTGTGTGTCTAGAAATGCCCCTTAATCACTCGCTCACTGGATCATCTTAAAATCCAACGAATTCTCGATCCTGTCCCCCTACCCACAACTCCCACCCCAGGGCCCACTCTGCTCTCCCTCGGCTACTTCTCTGCTGTGTGTGTGGCTCCGTGGGGGAGGTGACAGGGCCCTGCTTTTCTGGGCCAAAAGGGAGGATGGGAAAGTGTCCTGCTGTTGCGAATGCTAAGATAAATAAATGCTCAGATAAATTGAGTGCTCTCTCTCCACACCCATCAAATCCGGTTTTCCAATACTCAGTGAGGGGAAAATTCTGAAGGCATAATATCAACAGAAAAAACAGGATGTGAAAACTTCATCTAGCATTTCCTACCTCCACAGATACATTTGTATGCGCACAGAGTGGAGCCCTGGAAGGAAATGCATATTAAGAGTGGTTCTCTCTGTGCTGAAGGCTAATGGATGACTTAATAAAATATTTCCTCTATTTTCTAGAATGAATATGTAATACTTTTATTAAAAAAAAAAAAAAAAGCCAGGAGGTGTCTGGTTAAGGTACAGCAGAAAGGTGGGTACCCTTTAAATGTTTCCTCCCCTGCTCTAGAATTTTAGCGAAGATGAACAAGCAAGCCATCTTCCCAGACAATGAAAAGGCTATAAAACAATGATCTCCCCTGTTGACGTTTGGTCTTTCCTGAGGCCTGATCTGAAATCATTCTTTTCCCCAGACATTAACATGGTGGTCAGACCACCTCCAGGCTTGGAGCCCATGTCAGATCCAGCCGGAACATTCCTCCTGGGCGAGCCTGCCTTTCGGCCCACCAGCCTTGCCCCCAGCTGTAGCGGCCCGGGAACAGGTGGGAACACTTGCAGGAACATTTGCTGTCTTGTCGGTTTCCAACTAAACAGCATCCAAAAGTCAAAGCAACAGCTGAAAAACAGCCAAAGCCAAATGTTTCATCAGAAACATGCAAGTGACCTACACACATTGCTTCAGTTTCTTTGGGGGGAAAAAAAAAATCTTTTTTGTTTGTCAGGAAGTTGCTCATGGAGACTCTGCAGAAACTTTCTGGGCACCAGTGCAGAAACATGGGGCCGGGGGGGGGGGGGGGCGGTGAATGTGGCGAGCCTCTTGTGCAAAAACTCAAAACATAAAGATGACGTAGCCCACTATGTTCAAATCCAGGTGCTCAAAGGCACGGAACCACGTAACTGGACAGCTGCTTAAGTCCCTGAACTTCAGTTTCCCTGGGGAAACTGACTATAGTAACTACTTCAAATCCTAGCACTTTGGGAAGCCAAGGGGGAGGATGGCTTGAGGCCAGGAGTTCAAGACCAGGCTGAGCAACACAGCAAGATCTCATTTTTACAAAAAATAGAAAAATTAGCTGGGTGTGGTGGCATGCACCTGTAGTCCCAGCTACTTGGGAGGCTGAGGCAGGAGGATCACTTGAGCCCAGGAGTTTGAGGTTGCTGTGAGCTAATGACACCACTGCACTCTAGCCTAGGCAACCCAACGAGACTCTGTCTCAAAAAAATAAATAAAATAAAAAAATAGCTACTTGAATTCTTAGGATAACTGTGATAACTACTGCACAAAATAGCTTTTCATTGTATATGAGTAACTCATAAACAAGGTACGTTATGTCATTACTAACATCAATAACAGACAAAGGCCAAGGTAGGGGAGAGTCCCTCATTTGGCAAACCGTGGGCTGCGAGCAGCCGGGGAGGGCAGGGGAGAGAAGGCACACCAAGCCTCCACACTGGGCAGAAGACTCCGGCCAGGCCCTTCCTCAAGCTCATCCTCTTCCTCCTCCTCCCTTCCATTTTCAAACAAGAATAGGCCACTCACTCCCCATACACGAACAAGTCTTGCACTCAACGCTCGGCACACGGGCATTTCAACACCAGAGGATGCAGCTTCCCCCCAAATCTGAAACAACATCCACTCACTCGCAAGCAACATGCCCCCCGAGCCCCTACTCCAGCCTCTATCCGGGAACCCAAGGCCGATCCCGGAGGGACAGACGGCCTGCCACGTCCGCCAGCTGAGGGCAAGGACCCCAGGCCCTCCACCAGCCGGGCGGTCACACCCCCACACAGCCACATTCAGCAGAGCGGAAGCAGCTTATCCAAAGCCTTTAATTACCACCAAAGGTCTTGGCTGAAGCTCTTGGAGCTCAGGTGTCAACAGAAAGGTCTATGTAGACGCAAGGGGCCTCCATACTGGAAGTTTCTTCGCCCACAACAATGGCAACCCAGCCTGCGGCCTTTGAGTCAGACTGGTCCGCAGTTGTCTGCAGGGGATGCTCCCAGGTTCTCACCAGTGAGTGGGGACGGAGCTACCTCACCAACGACACCTCACCCAGCCCACACCCTTCATGAACTTAAGTAACAAGAGGACACTTGCTAAGCCAGCGGACGCGGAGGTTTTATCTAACTAGCAAAGGGCTGAGTTCTGGTCCAGGGGATGGACGGCACAACGAGAGGCCGGCCGGGACACCGGGGTCTCAGCCTGGCTCTGCTATGTCCTACCTGGGCGACCTCGGGCAAAGTCCCTTTAGCTCTGTGCGCTCAGTTTCTTCGTCAGGAAAATTCGGGGTCCACGCTAGCTAGCTTCAGTTTCAGTTTCCTTCAGCTTCGAAAGCTTGATTCTGGGCGTCTCCCCACAGCTGTCAGGTGCCTGATAAAACCACAAACCCCGCCGCTCAGGCCGGCCCCGCGGCCCTGCCCCTCGCGCGCGGGGCGACCCCGGCTCTCCCCTCGCGCCGCAGAGCACGCCCGGGGCCCGGTGGGCAGGCCGAACGGACTGGGCGCCACCGAGGTCCCCGGCAGGAGGCAAGAACAAAATGCCCCCGCCACACGCCCCCCAGCCCCACGTGCACTGTTCCTTTAAATGCACCGGCCCCGCAACAGCGCGCACCGCGCCACACCGCTTGCGGGGCTCCGGCGGCGGCGGCGGGAGGGCGCGGGGCGGGGGTCCCGGGCGGCGGGAGGCCCGGGGGCTGCTCTGGCGCCCCTCCCACGCCGCAGTTCCGGGGCGACCCCACCGCCGCCTCCGCGGGACCCTCCCCTCTCGGCCGCAGACGCCGGGAGCGCTACGCACGCAGGGCCGCAGCCCGAGCCGGGGAAGGGACCGCGACCCGGGGCGCGCGGAGAGCAGGGCAGGGCCGGGCCCGCAGGCCGCAGCTCCGCCCGGCCTTCCGCGCCGCGGGCGACAGGGCCCGCGCCCCAGCCCCGCGCGCTCACCTGCTCCGCCGCGGCGCCCGCGCGGTTCACGCCGCTGGCGGAGCGCCCGGGCGACCGGCGCCGGCGCAGACCCCGCCCAGGCCGCGCGGCCTCGCCCCGCCCCGGCCTCCCGCGGCCGCGCCGCGCTCCCCGCCGCCTCCCCCGCCTGGAGCCCCGGGCGCGCGGGGGGCAGGTCCCCGGGCGCGGAAGGGCCTGGCCCAGCGCCTTCTCGGGCCGCGCGGATGGCGGCAGCAACCTGACGCTGGAACCGGCAGTGACCCGAGATCGGGTGGGGGCCGGGCCTGTCACCTTCCTGCGAGCCAGGCTGCTCCACGGGGCAGCAGGGCGTTTGCTGCGTGTGCACTCTCTTCTCTTGCAGTTTTAGCACCACGTCCCCTCTTCCGCCCTCACTCCCCGCGGGTTTTACTCTCACAGAGAGCACCGGTGGCCCGCTGTGAGCTGGCTGGTGGCTGGCAGCCCCTGGACAGCTTCAGGATGGGGACCGGTCCCCAGAAAGACTAAGGCAGGGTTCGAGCGTTGAGACTTCCAGCCCCTCCCCCCAACCACTGGGGAGGAGAAAGGGGCTGAGGGTCAAATCCATGACCGGTGGCCGGTGGCCGATGATGTCCTCAATCCTGTGTACGCAATGCAGCCTCCATAAAAACCCAAAAGGACAGGGTGGCGTGTCAGGAGAGGGGTGGGGGCGCCCTTGCTCTTGCGCCCTTGCTCCCACATGCCTTGCTCTACGCATCTCTTCCCTCTGTACCTTTGCAATCCTTTGTAATAAACCGGCCAACGTGAGCGAAGTGGTTCCCTGGGTTCTGTGAGCCGCTCCAGCAAATTAATCGAATTCGAGGAGGGGTCGTGGGAACCTTGATGCCTTGCTGGTCAGAAGCGCAGGTAAAACAACCTGGGCTTGCAGCTGTTGGAAGTCGGGGCAGACTTGGGGACTGAGCCCTCACCCTGTGGGACCTGACATATCTCCAGGTAGATAGTGTCAGAATGGGATTGAATTGCAGGACACTGAGCTGGCGTCCAGTGCAGAACTGATCACTTGCTTGATGGGTGGGGACCTCCCCCACCCCCCACCCCCCACAACATCTGGTGTCAGAAGCGTGTTGTGACATTATAGTGGGAGAAACTGCATCATATGTTATATGTTTATTTCCATATCTTTGAGTGATAATGATGTGTCAATGCAGATCTTGCAAAACTAAAACTCCCTACCCATTAAACAATAACTCCCATTCCTCTCCTCCTAGCCCCCAGGGGCCACCATCCTACTGTCTTTTTCTGGGATTTTGATGACTAAAATATGTCATATAAGTGAAATCATACGATATTTGTCTTTTTGTGTCTGGCTTATGTCACTTACCGTAATGTCTCAAAGTTCATCCAGGCTGGAGGATGTGTCAACATTTCATTGCTTTTTAAGGCTGATCATAGATCGTTGTGCACACAGACTGCGTTTGAGTTACCCACTCATCTGTCATTGGACACTTCGGTTGCTTCCACCCTTTGGCCATCGTGAATCGCGCTGCTGTGAAAATGGATGTGTAAATGTCTCTTTGGGACCCTGCTTTCGATTAGTGTATTTATATGTCCAGAAGTAGAATTGCTGGATCATACAGATAGTAATTCCTTTTTTGATTTTTTGAGGAACCACCATACTGCTTTCCATAGCAGCTGTACCATTCTGCGTTCCCACTCACGGTGGACAAGCGTTCCAATATCTCCATCCTTACCAACTCCTGCCTCCCTTTTCTCCCTTCCTTCCTTTCTTGTAGCCATCCTACTGGGTGTGAGGTGATGTGCACTTTTACTTTTTAAGCTTTTATTAAAAGCCTGGTGTCTTTTCTTAAAATTTTTTATTTCAATACATTTAGTGGGTATGAGTAGTTTTTTGGAACATGGATGAATTATATAGCAACAAAGCCAGGGATTTTAGTAAACCCGTCACCCAAAGAGTATACATAGTACCCAGTAGGTAGTTTTTAGGCCCTCACCCTCTCCTCCCCCTCCCCCTTTCTGAGTCTCCAAAGTCCCTTATACCAATCTGTGTGACCATGTATACCCATCATTCAGCTCCCACTTATAAGTGAGAACATGTGGTCTTTGTTTTTCCATTCCTGAGATACTTCACTTAGGATTATGGCTTCCAGTTCCATCCAAGTTGATACAAAAGACATTCATTCTTTTTTATGGCTGAGTAGTACTCCACGGTATGTATTAATATCATATAGACCACATTTTCTTCATCCACTCATCAGTTGCTGGGCACTTAGGCTGATTTCATATCTTTGCAATTGTGAATTGTGAGGCAATAAACATACAAGTGCAGGTGTTTTTCTGATAGAATGACTTATTTTCCTTTGGGTGGATACCCAGTAGTGGGATTGCTGGATCCAGTGGTAGGTCTACTTTTAGTTGAGGAATCTCCATGCCGTTTTCCATAAAGGTTGTACTAATTTACATTCCTACCAACAGTGAATAGGCCTTCCCTTTTTACTGCTTCCATGCCAACACCTATTGTTTTTTGACTTTTTGATAATGGCCATTCTGACAGAGGTAAGGTAATATCTCACTGTGGTTTTTGTTGTTCTTGTATCCTTTCCTGGAAAAGTCTGGTGTCGTTTAGGCCCAATCTACTTCTTTCAAACCCTATTAAGTAGGCACTTTACTGTTCATTTGTGCATTTTATTTCTCAAAATATGTACAGTAGGATTTAGGAGTAACTGAGTTGATAACTTCAGGTGGGAGGACGATTTGGCCAGCGGAGACATCTGCCCCTCAGGGTGATTCAGCCAAATATCCTGACTTGCAAGATATTTCTTTCCCAGCCTGAGCGAGAGAGAGACTCCATCTCGACTAAAAAAAAAAACATAGAAAGAAATTAGCTGGACAGCTAAAAATATATATAGAAAAAATTAGCCGGGCATGGTGGCGCATGCCTGTAGTCCCAGCTACTCGGGAGGCTGAGGCAGGAGGATCGCTTGAGCCCAGGAGTTTGAGGTTGCTGTGAGCTAGGCTGACGCCACGACACTCTAGCCCGGGCAACAGAGTGAGAGTCTGTCTCAAAAAAAAAACAAAAGACATCTCTTTCCTCTTTTACAGCTCCTCCTGAATGCCTGTCCCAAAGCTAGATGCCTCTCCCCAGAGAATAGCCTCCTCAGATGGAATTCTTGGTGTGGAGTCCAAGGTGCTTGGATATCTTCACAGGTTACATGCTACACGTGTGTGAATTTACTTGTGGTTGCCTTAGTCTCGCTGAGATTACGGAAGGCAATCATTATTAGAACATTATGCATTATGGCAATGTGCCCTAAAGTCACATTGAAGTTAGTACAACACAGTAGCACAGTTTTTCCCCTTTTGACCCCTAGTCAGGGGCTCACCCCCTGGTTACTGCCCGATGGATGGGCTCAGAGGCAGCCCTGAGCCTGGCGGGCAAGTGGGGCTGCGAAGCATGTTCTCTCCCACTGGAGGGCGCTCAGCACCTTTGTTGAGATCTTCTTGGGAAATCCAGGGAGTCCTCCGGCTCTTTTCCCTTTTAACTCGGCCTCCCTGGGTTCTCATTTTAGATGCTGGTCTTGGGTGTTCAGACCCCGAGACCCACCTGAATCAGGAACATCATATTCTCCCGGGGTTCTTGGCGGTGACCCCCCGAGGGAGTCAGGGTCCCTGCTGGAAAGCGGGCTGTGAGAATGGGGTGACACCGGGCCGGGGGCACTTTTCACCGGGACACTCCAGGCCCACACAGGTGAAAAACGAAAAAGAATGCCTTTGCTCCCCTCTTGTTTTGAGTTCTCCAAAGGAAAATAAAATTTAAAAATTAAAAAAAAAAAAACAGTAGGGGGCCAAAGAAAACTGTGTTCATCTGCTTTGCCTTCCTCTGTGGCACTTCCTAAAAAGTTGAAAATTGTGTGGGAGGCAGAGGAAGCCACCATCTCTGCTTCCTCACTTGATTGTGTGACCTCTGAGCAGCATTTGGATTTTGTAACTCTTAGAGTCGCCTGGAACTGGCGACCGGGCCCCACCTGCAGGGGTTCTGAGTCAGTAGCCCCTGGGCATGGCCCACCTCGGCCTTTTTGGCAAACGTTGCATGGCCTTCTCAGGCAGATGACACGTAAAGAAACTTTCCATGGGACTTGTGTCCTCTGGTGCCATTCACTTAATCTGATCGTTCTAATGTAAGTCTGACATTCCCAATGGGAACCATCCCTGCGGGAATGCCATAAATTTTAACATTTCAATTAGACAGCGCATCCCTTTTTCTCTTGCCTAACCGTGAGCGCCCCCTGGGTGAGTTCTATCTTGGGTTCCGAAATGTCGTGTTTCCCCGGAGCCCCCACCTCGATTCTAACTTCTATTTCCCATTCAGGACCCTCAGTCTCTGACTTCTGATGCTTTTGGGCTCCCCTGGGCCTGGCAGCTGTGTAAATTGCTTTCATACATTGCATTGAGCTCTTGGGAGAAATCCTCCCTCCTGGGATAGAAGCCCCCAAATGAGAGCCTGGCTTTGCCTCTCCTTCCCTAATATCTGGGCCTCCTTCAACTCCTAAGTCACACAAACACACACACACACAACACGCAGCTGTAACAGCGGTGGCTGCTCTCCAAGCACAGCCCGGCTGCCAGACAATCACTAATTTTAAGGCTTTGTGTGGTACCTTCTGCTTTGATGGTGCTCGGTAAAAGTTGAGGTCAATGCATTTAAGAATCGGTTGTTACCCTGCCCGTGTGTGGGACAGCTAGGATTAGGACATGTTGAACAAAAATTCACTTTGGAGAACTTGATGCAGGGTGGCAGGTAATTGGAAGGGGAGTGCTCCTGGCACCTGTTAGACTGACGCGAGGGGGGGTCTTTTGTTAGAGCCGGTTCCCCTTGGCCCCAGGAACAGAGAGGCAGAGTCACTGAGGCTGCAAAAAGGCAAAGGAGTTTATTGGCTAGTTCCAGCTAGGCTCCAAGTCCCAGAGCGCCAATGCAGTGGCCTCTCCACGAACCAGGACCCCGCCCTGGGGTAAAGGTTAAGCTTTTATACTTTTCTGTATGCTAGTTTTCACACGACACATTAGTCTGCACACGACACGTTAGTCTGCACACGACACACTGGTCTGCACACGACACGTTAGTCTGCACACGACACGTTAGTCTGCACACGACACACTGGTCTGCACACGACACACTGGTCTGCACACGACACGTTAGTCTGCACACGACACGTTAGTCTGCACACGGCACACTGGTCTGCACACAACACGTTAGTCTGCACACGACACACTGGTCTGCACACGGCACACTGGTCTGCACACGACACGTTAGTCTGCACACGACACGTTAGTCTGCACACGGCACACTGGTCTGCACACAACACGTTAGTCTGCACACGACACACTGGTCTGCACACGACACACTGGTCTGCACACGACACGTTAGTCTGCACACGGCACACTGGTCTGCACACGACACGTTAGTCTGCACACGACACGTTAGTCTGCACACGGCACACTGGTCTGCACACGACACGTTAGTCTGCACACGACACACTGGTCTGCACACGACACACTGGTCTGCACACGACACGTTAGTCTGCACACGGCACACTGGTCTGCACACGACACGTTAGTCTGCACACGACACGTTAGTCTGCACACGGCACACTGGTCTGCACACGACACGTTAGTCTGCACACGACACACTGGCCTGCACACGACACACTGGTCTGCACTCCATCCCCCTTTAGTTTATTTGCTCTTTTAGAAGTGGCTGATCGTGTTGGCTCCTGGTTTGTTGACTCTAAGCTTTGGGCTTTTCGCTGGCGCCAGTTGTAGTTAACGTCATCCAGGGGAAGAGGAGGGTCTCCGACGGGGGAGGGGGGCTGTTTTGCATACCTTCTAGTTTTTGGTTACAAGCGATACTGGGAACACACGCCCTGCACAAGCCGTTCATGCGCTGATCATGTCTTGCCCTCCTTATCTACTTAGTTGGTTGGAGGCCCCTGGACTCTCCAGCCCTTTATCAGGAAGCAACTTGCGGTCACCTCCCCGGGGCCTTGTTTTCCTTTGCTTTAGTGAAGCCTGCCCTGGCTCCACTTACGCTAAGCACCAAGCCAGCAAGCCATATACACAGAAGCAGAACTGGGCTGTTAGCTTCTCACATCCAGGAAGCCTAGCCTATCATGGAGTTACCCTTGCTCTTATCCCTGTTTTTCATTCTGATTAACTATATTTATCAAACAACTAAAAGCAAGCACAGTCACAGAAGCGAATAGCATCAGTTCGAACCAAAGAGAGCACACGTTTTCCTACTATCAATTCCTGTTCTTCACTTGAAGACTCACAGCGGCAGAAACTACCGCATCTTCAGCACACGTGAGAATGAACACACACGACACCAGTTTTTCCATTTCCTACCCCTTCCAGGCTCCCAGCCGTCAGCACCTTCTTGCTTCGTTCTTACAGTAATTACCAAGTCTCTGGTTGGCAGTCCCCAGCTATCTGCCTGGGTCTGCTGTTGAGATCTGGACCAAGTCTCTCACCAGTCTGTAGTGACCCTCCCCCCATGACTCAACTGCCAGAGGCAACTTCTTGGGGATTTTTTTGTTTGTTTTATTTTTTTTGTTGTTGATTTTTAAAATTTTTCTTTCTTTCTTTTTTCTTTTTCTTTTTTTGTTGTTTTTAGAGGCAGCTTCTTGGAAGACTGCTCCCGAGCCTGCCTTCTGAGCGGCCACCCCACCCACCCCCAATGGAGTATCAACTCCCAGGCCCAAATGGCAGCCATCAAAACAGCTGTCCGGCAACACAGAGAGGCCCAGAGTCACAAGGAAGGGGGCTCACAAGTTTGCCTGGCCCTAAAGAAGGTGGGCACCGTGGCCCAGGTTCCAGACCTCGCTCGTGAATGCCGAGAAACTTTGTCTTGTCCGTGGCTCAGCAGTGCTGGGACCCAAGGAGCTCTGGGTCAGACGAGAGGCTGATGCATGAAGCCGTCACTTAAACTGACAATAGGATCAGATAGTTGCATCAGCCCAATCAGCCCGACAGGCGGGGGCAGGGCTTGGGGGCACTTTGCTTGGTGGGTGTGGCTCACAGTAAGTGCGGGGAGAGGTGCGATTCCAGTGTAAATGGGACGGCTCTCTGCTTGCCTTCGGTCAGCAAATATTTAGCTGGAATCTTTTTCATAGCTACGCCAGTTGTTGATGGCTGGTGTCTGTTTGAGTTGGCCAGTGACTGTGCATATCAGTTAAATATTAAGGCCACCACCCTTAATAACAGGTGCACGTACACCTGCTAGAACAGTCAGAATTTCTAATAGCCTGACGGGACCGACTGTCTCTCTCCAGGACTGACTATAAGCACCTCATTAGACTTTAAGAGGTTCTACTCTTTGGTTAACTACCAGCACCTCGCATGTAGTAAGCTGTTCAGCAGCACAATTAGGTGCTCATAATGTCGCGCTCATGCTGGTGCCGGGATGGGCTCTGCCAATTTGCCCCTGTGCTTCCCTTTTCTGAGCCTCCATGGCTGACCACGGAGTGTCTGTAAACTGTGACACTCTTTCTTTGCACACACCACACTGTCCTGGGAATCACTGTCTTTCAGGTAGCCTGGCTGGCTCACCAATGAATATTTTACTGAGCACTTACTGTATGCCAGGCTTTGGAGAGGTGGCAGTGGATAAAACAGTCATGGTTCCTACCTGCTGGAGCATAACATCTGCGGAGTCAGGCCTTAAACACAAGAGATGAGTGATATAGACAGAGAAGGACCCAGGGCCAAGGGGGCACAGGGCAGAGGGGTGGGGTTGCCTCCAAGAGGAAGGGATGTTTCAGCTGAGACTTCCGTTAGTTGGGCGAAGGGAATGGGGACAGGCAGGTAAGAAGATGAGAAATCCCGGCAAACAGCATTTACAAAGGCTCAGATGTGGGAAGGTAAGCGGGGTGGCGCGGCAGGAGATGAGTGGGAGAGCTGGGCTGCAGGTGTGATGAGGATTTGGGGTGTCATGGCCAGATGAATGCACTGTGTGGGGGTCTCTCTCTCCAGGGAGCAAGGGCTCCCGCTGCTTGTGCCAAAGCCAGGCTTCCCCCCGGCGTGAACTCCCCTGTTGCCAGCTGTGGCTTGAGCAATCCACGACGGCTTTGCTGAGCCTTCCTGAGACCACGGGGCCGCCTAGGATATGTCTACCCTCCAGTCCCACCCTCCCCTTCCCTTGGGGTCAGATTTGCATCGCAGCTTATGACTCTCCCAGACTCCTCTAATTCCCACCCACATTTCTTCCAGACAGTTCCCCAGGTAAAACCCTTGCATGTTTAATTCTAACTTGGGGTCTGCTTCTTGGAGGATCTGGGCTAGCACACGGGCTTTACTCTAATGATAATGTGAAGCCATTGGCCGGCTGTAGATGAGGGAGAGACAAGATCAGATTATATCCGCCAAAGATCAATCTGGCTGCAGGGTGGAGAACTGGACAGGAGGGGACCGAAAGTCGGGACCGGAAGGCCCCTGAGGAGGCTGTTCCAGTGACGCAGGTCGGGCGGCTTGGACCAGGGCGTGGGAGAAGAGACTCACACGTGGGTGGATGTAGGAGACAGCTGGGAAGAAGAGGTGGCACTCGGTGACGGATTGAATGTGAAGCGGGAGGGAGGAGATGATTCTAGAATCCTGGCTTATGCCACAGGGGGACAAAGCTCATGCCTGGGAGTCGCATCCAGTCCTGCTTAGGACAAGACACAGAGTCTGGCCCATGGAAAGGTGAGCTCTGTTGTCAGCTGCTACCTGGGCGGAACAACCCCTGGGAACCTCCACCGCCACTGGCTTGAGTTCACGGTCACCGAGCAGACTTCCGATTGTTCACTTGGCCACACAGGTGTTCAGACAGCAGGGGGACCTCTCTGGGAAGGAATCATGTCCACTGAGAAGCAATAAACACACTCATTGGCATTCTAGCTTGTTCCGCAATGTCATGCCTGTCCAGTGGGCCGGAGCCAACATCTCCGAGTCTGGGATACTGGCAAGGCCGGAGGCTGACTCTGGACTGCGGCGAATGCACCAGAGGAACTCACTCTGCTCCCGGGCCCTTTGTGTAGCCAGCCGGCCGCCCTTCCTTAGAGACACACGGGGGCGAGCTGAACAACGGTCCTAATTGTGTCCACGCGCCGAATCCCGGGAACCCGTGACTGTGTTGCCCGATGTGCTAGAAGGGACCGTGCAGATGTGATTACGTCGAGGACCTTGAGGCAAGGAGACCCTCGGGCTATCCGGGCAGGGCCAGGGGAACAGCAAGCGTCCTCGTAAGAGGGAAACAGGAGGATCCGAGGAGATGTGAGGACAGAACCAAGAAGGGGCCGTGCAAGGAAGGGGCCGTGAGCCAAGGAACGCAGGTAGCCTGAGCAGCGGTAGGAGCCAAGGAAACAGGTTCTCCTAGGGCCTCCAGAAGCAATGCCGGCTTGCCAGTGCCTTGATTGCAGCCCCGTGAAGCTGACTTTAAAATTCTGACCTCCTGAACCGCAAGAGAATACATTTTTGTCATTTTAAGCCACGAAAACGACGACTTTGTGGTAAGTTGTTACAGCAGCTGTAGGGAACTAATACGCACACCGACTGCACCATCTAACCTTTGCAAGAGACAACCAAGAGCAGACTGAGTGTAGACAAGCCTGTGTTCAGGCCACAGTGACTAAAATGAGGGACCGTGCAGAATGGATGTGTCACCTGCTGAGCATCTTTTAAATAAAACCTTTCCTATTTTTAGGGACTTCTAGGCCAGACTACATTTCCCAGGATCCCTTGCAGCCAGGACATGAGCCCCACCCGTCAGATGCCCCTTTCCGGGAAGACCCTTGGAGGAATCCTCCCCTGGCCTTCGCTGGGCTCAGTGGAGCAGTCACTGAGAACTCAGGGGCGGCAGGGGCAGAGGGCCTGGCAGGGGCGTCCCATCCCGGTATGCAAAGTGCCAGCAGCACCTGCACTCGCCGTGGGGGGACGATCATCTGGGTGTTGTTCCAGGCCGGAGAGCCTGCAGGCCTGATTTTCCAGCCTTCCTGGAGATTCTGTGAGCCCCCCAATATCCTTCAATAAATCGGACTGCTACTTCATCGCGGACTGTGGATTCTTTCGTTTGCCATTAGAATTCTGACGGACGTGTCGCCTTCGGGTGCGGTGGTAGCCTGTGGATTTCAGCGCTGGAAGGCGAAGCCTCCTGCCTTCTCAGCCAGGCGGAATTGTTCAGGGAGATCAGGAAATGGGAGCCAAAGCGCACATTAGCGTCCCGTCCCAGCTGCAGGGCCTCACGGCAGCCACACAGCAGCTGGTCCTCCTTGCGCGGCCACGGCGGGGACCGTGTCCAGATAGTAAGTGAGGAATGAGTGACCACAAGATGCTCAGGGGGGCCCGTCTGGGGGAGATGGGGGATGACCGGCTTGGTTTCCTCCGATGCAGGTAAAAGAGGTGCTGGAAGCATCCTTCAGAGTCAGTTTCCCCCAGGGGCAGCCAGTTCCCATCTCAGTTCGGGGCGAGGTGCCCGAGCGCTCTTGACTTTCCTCGGCACCTCCCGCCCCCCGAGTCTGGGCCAGGAGCACTCACGCAGAAGCCAGATGTGCGCCGAGCCCCGACACACAGCCGCTTCCAGGAGCTCCCGCTCGGCCTGGAACACTGTCAGGGCGATGACAGATGGGCCTTCTCCCCGGGGTCGGCTGCCGATGAAGTCATCCTTTCCCTCTGGACTCCATCAGGGTTAGCCTTGGTATTTCTGAGTCACTTGGCAGTTTATAAGCACCTTGGAAACCAGAAGTCCTGTGTGAAACATCTCCGCAAAGGAGATGTTTATCCTGCGCCTTTACTTCTGAGGATGCTCTGGAGACCCTGAACCAAGAATGTCGACCAGAAAGTTAAATATTAAATCGAGGGTTTTGAGACTTAAAGAACATTAAAGAAAAGGGGGAGGGGGGAGAAACAAATTGTTACTGGAAGTTCAGGAAGGCAAAGGAATTGTATTCGCAGCTGCTGTAAAATCAGATCCCCGTAGCTAAGCTCTCCCACGCTCTCCAGGGGATGGCGTTGGTGAGTTTTCTTGGATATCATAGGAGCAGGCAGGTGAGGTCGGCTCACCTACGGCTTCTTCCAAGAACACTGATCCCAGGAAGTTTTCCTCCCACGTGATTGTTGAGGAGGGGTTTTCTGATTACTATTGCCTGAAATCTACCCTTAGACATTTTTATTCCTTTAGCCTAACACTAAAATATCCTAATCCAAAAGTCTTTAGGAAGATAAAAGTTAAGACCTTGTCAATAATACGTGATTTGATAGTAGTTAGTATGTAAGTCTTCAATCTGATGCTTTCCAACATCCCTTCAGCAGAGCAATTGCTCAAGAAATTAGTATCAATAGTTACGTTTTTTATGCGAGGGAGGGACAAGGACATTAACTGATGAAGAAATTACAGTGAGGGAAAAACTGATGCTCCACAGTGAGCCGTCGGAAAGGAGAGTGGACAGCTGTCGTGTTGGGACCCATCTCCTTCCTTGGTGTGTGTGCGCTTTATTTATTGCACTGGAAAGTAAACCCCAGAGAGGGTTTGCTCTGAGCCTGACCCTACTAATTAAAAGTAGAATTCTGATAGAAACTGAGATTACTACCCAGTGTAACGCAAAAACCAGTGGTCTGTGTTAATCGTGCTTTGCTGATACGGCTGCAAGACATTGGAATCATTGCTGAGTGGATGCAGGGAGTTCTGACGGAAGAGTAATTTCGGTTTAACTCTTGTTTTCCCAAGTGTGTGTTCAGTTAAAGAAGAGTCTTCAGGCCAGGGGAGGTGGCTCACCCCTGTAATCCTAGCGCTCTGGGAGGCCGAGGTGGGAAGGATCACTTGACCTCAGGAGTTCGAGACCAGCCTGAGCAAGAGCGAGATCCCATCTCTATTAAAAACAGAAAAAATTAGCTGGGTGTGGTGGCACATGCCTGTAGTCCCAGCTACTCAGGAGGCTGAGGCAGGAGGATCACTTGAGCCCAGGAGTTTGAGGTTGCTGTGAGCTATGATGATTCCGCTGCACTCTAGCCTGGGGGACAGAGCAAGACTCTGTCTCTAAAACGAAAAACAAGAATCTTTAAAGATCTACACTGCGGCTCCAGGTGCAACCACTAGGTATACATAGTAAATGCAGGAGACCAAGAGCTGTCCTTCCCAGCCAAGGGCCTCTTGAGTGACATCCCCTTGTCCTCACAGACACTCAATTCACTTCCTGCAGGAAGGGTCCCTGTCCCTTCCCATTTCTGGAGCAAGTATATTACTTTTCCACCATGGGCATTCTTGGCCAGTCTCTGTACTCCTCAAGAAAATCCAAACATTGTTCTCTCTCCTGTCGTTTCAAAACAGTCTCTGTCCCCAGAGCTGGATCTCAGAGCTTGGCAGTCCCTGGTCCTGTCTCCACGTGTCCAGGTGGGATGCATTTGACAGACAGACCTTAACACACTCATCTACCCACCTTGGCCCCTGGACACTTCTTGACACTGTTTAGACCCCACATAATGTGCAGACTTTACTCAGATGACCTGCTTTGCAGGGTCTGGACTCCTGGAGCCTGGAAATCCCTGGAGCGATCAGTAAAGGTTACCGGTTAGTTTTCTCCAGTGCTGGCTCCCGTTTAATTCCAAAATGGTCTAGTACAAATGACCCAAGCGTTTTGTTGTTGGTGTTGAGACGACCCCAGCCCTTCCTGCACCCCAGGAAGCAGGATGTAGTCACTCTTCAATAATCTATGAAACACCAAGCATCACCTACTCCACGTTCTGAAAATGACAGCAAATGTTTTAAAGTACAATTGCAGCCGGAGGACATGGCTGCCTTAACGTGCATCCTGCTTTAGAACTAACAAAACATCCCCTTTAGCTCTTGGCTTCCTCTCCCTCCCCAAAGGAATTTGCTATTGTTTGTAAATATAGTATCCCCCTAACACCAGCTTTATTTAACCACATTTCAAACTTAGCCTTTCTGAACATTCAGACTAAGTAGACTTTAGTTTTTTGGAATCAACCCCAGGGGGTAGAATACGCATACAATAAAATGCACTTTTTTTTGGTTTTGTTTTTTTGAGATAAGGTCTTGCTCTGTTGCTGGGGCTAGAGTGCAGTGGTATCATCACAGCTCACGGCAACCTCAAACTCCTGGGCTCAAGTGATCCTCCTGCCTCAGCCTCCGGAGTAGCTGGTACTTACAGGTGCGTGACACCACTACGCCCGGCTAAATTTTCTATTTTTTGTAGAGACGGGCTCTCACTCTTGCTCAGGCTGGTCTTGAACTACCGACCTCAAGCGATTCTCCTGCCTCAGCCCCCCAGAGTGCTAGGATTACAGGCATGAGCCACTGTGCCCGACCCTAAAATGCACTGTTTCAAATGTACAGTTCAATGAATTTTAACAAAGGTATACCATGAATGTATGAGGAATGTAACCATCACCATATTGAAGACATAGAATGTGTCCATCACCCCCAAAAGATCCCCAAGTCCCCTTGCTTTCAACCCCCATCCCCATCCTCAGCTCCAGGGAACTACTGATCCACTTTCTGTCATTATAGTTTCATTTCAATGGGCTTTAATTTTAATGAGAATATACTATAGTCAATAAAATGGAGTTAGTTCTACACACTTTTCCTTGAAACCTTGCAAGGGGTCCTCATGAGACAATTTTAACATTAAAAACATAGCAATTGGTATGTTATATGAGCCACACAAAATCAATCCCTTTGCTGATTTCCTTTCCTTCATTAATGTGGTAAATTGTTTTCAACAATGGCGCAAAAAATTCCTCCCTCCCTATGACCACACACCCCTTCTCTCATCAAGAGCCACGGTCTATCTTCCCTTCCCTTGGACCAGGAATAACTTTTGACTTGATTTGACTAAAAGAATGAGAAGGAGGGGATCTTTGCCAGTTCCAGGCTCACGGCTTATAACACCTGAGAATGTCTGTTCCCTTTTGGGGATTCAGCTGCCATGTACATAAGCTCAAGCTAGACAGAGGCCGTGGGGACAGGGAGAGCCCAGCCAGCTCCCTGCTCCTCAAGCCACTCCATTTGAGGCACCAGACACGTAAGTGAAACCACGTTGGGCGTTCCAGTCCCAGCCAAGCTCCCAGCTAAAGGCAGCCACAGGAGTGACCTCAGTCAGCTCAGTGCAGAGCAGAAGAACCGCCCAGCTGAGCCCAGCCAACTCACAGCATTGTGAGAAATAAAAAATCCTTTCTGTTTTAAGCCACTAAGTTTTGGAGTAGTTTCTTACACAGCAAAAACAATAACTAAAGGCATTAGGAACATTGATGGAGGGCGATGCCCTTATAGAAACACTGGAAACAACATCAGCAAAGGGAAAGGACATGCAGCCCCACAACACCATGAAGCACTCTGTCTGCCCACTTGTGTATTCCCAGATTCAGCTCATTACGCCTGCTCCCACCAAAAGAACCAGAACCCAGGGGGTAGTCACTGCCAAGAGAGCCTTTTCTAGGGGCTCTCAGAAACTCAATGTGGGGAGTTGGCTCAAGGAGAAAAGGGGCCCCAGATCCTCCCTTTCTCTTTGTGGCTTTGAAAGGCAGAGTCTCACATGGGTGGGAGGAGTCATAGCTGAAGAATGTGAGTCTCTAAAGAGACCCAGGATGATTTAAGAGGTTAACAGCTTCTCAGGGCCAAGTCTCCCTAGGAAGACCCAGATGAGAAATGATTTAGGAATTCCTGTGATCAAAGGCTGGCATGGTCTGCAGCAGGCAATAGCTACTCACCAAAGTGTGTGTTAAATCAATCAATTTCTGCCTGAGGAATCTGGATATTCCACAGGCCGATTAGATTTAGGGAATCCAAGACTGGTGCTAACATATCCACCAGGCAGGAACAATTCACTTTGACAATTCCTAGATCATCATGCACACTGCACACCAGAGTCAGCTGTAGAAAATTTAATTTGGCGATGAATTATTTGGCCTGTTGTAGACTTAGCCTTCACTTGGCATTTAACCACAGGGTGGGAACAAGTTTGGGACGTCCACAAGAGCCCATCCTCACTTGCTCCTCGTTCTGTCTTTCCTGGAAGACCCAATCATCGTCAACCAAATCTCCAGGGCATGGAAAAAAGACCTCCTCTAGCAGCAACTCATTTGAATAGAGGAGGACTCCTAATGGGGTATATGTAAATCGCTGCTCTAAATGTTTGAATAACCAGGTGGTAAAGGCAAGGGGACCAGCATTTCCTGATAAGTACAGGGAGTCTGCTCCTAGCAGGGGCTGTTTTGAATTGCATATGGTGAGTGACAGGAGTAAAACTCCTTCACCTGTTTCATCTGAAGGCTCCACACGTCTGTGAGCCCTTACAAGGAAGGAGGTTGGGGACAGGAGGAGTTTCCTGGGTTGGAGCCAGATGGATGTTTCTGCACCTCTAGCTTAGTTTTTTAATATTTGCAACGTGCCTAGCACATCCTCTGGGTCTTCACTGTTCCCTGTGCATGCATTGAGGTGGCTTTCCCTAGTGTCACCTCCCAGGGAACTGATGGGGGGAGGCGGAGTCCTCCTCCTGCAAGAAGGGCCATGGATGAGTAGCAAAGACCAGCAGTGTCTGGGACAGGCCAGCAGTAAATGTGGAGCAGCACCAAGAGGATGTCAAAAAGTCAGAGTTTTCACTTTCTAAATTGGTTTGTGTCTTCTTGAATCAATCAAAAGGACTTGACCCCGTGCTTACGCAAGACCTCCTCACGCTACGTCAGCGTTTAGAATCGCTTTGAGTGCTGCACACATAAAAGGTGCAGTGACTTGTTCTGAGCTCTGTCTGTAACTGGAAGATGGCCACACCCTTTGGCATCTGAATGAGTCGGAAAAAGGCCCCAGGGTGTCCTGGGCTGGGGACACCAGGTGACTGTACAGAGTCCATGCCAGCCAGGAGATCCCAGCAGGTGCAGGGCTGATGGGAAATGCGCAAGCGTGGACGGTTTTCCTGCCTAGACGGAGCAGCGTCCGGCTGAGTCACTGTTGCCCCTGCCTGGAGCAGTGAAGTCACGAGCTCTGTGCTCCGCTGTCCTGTCAGCCTTTCCTTTCCGTCCCCTCCGCCCTCTCGCCTTCTCCACGACAGCAAACTAATTGCACCTAGATCCCAGAGCACGCTTATTTTAATAGGCTTTCCCTTATAAACTTAAGATATGAACAAGAGGGTCGAATGGCAAATACCCCAAAAAGCAAGAACCAACCACACTCTGCAAAACCAAGCTACCATCAAGGATTTTTAAAACTAAACAAGAAGCCGAGTATAATCCAGGTTCAGGGCAGTTACCAAGAAATCTCTATGCTTAGTGCTTTTGCAGGCTGAGGAATGATATTGACGTTCTTAGTAATAGCCTTACGACATGGTTAGATCCTCAAATATATTTAAAAATTATTTTTGAATTTTGTTATTAATATCTAATTTGTATGCACTTCACATCCATTTTGGAAAGGAACAAGGTACCGTAATAATAATATATTTTCATGTTTAGTTTGCAAGTATTTTCACATACCCACCATTTCTTTGGTCTTGCCACAGCCTGTTGAACTTGAACAGGTCAGAGACAGCCTGCCTTCTTGGATCTGTCTGATCTGTAAGCACAGGGCTGGAGCACCCACCAGCATGAGGATCGTGGCAGGTGTGTATGTCTGGCCCGGCCTGCAGACGTCTGGAAGGCTTTCCTGGGCTTTCCAGATACTTTCTGACGACGTGTTAGGGATATCCCTTTAAGCTCTGTGGCACGCAGGAATGCAGCCTCATTGGCTGGGGATATTCCTTGGACCTTGATAAAAGGTGAAGTTTACCTTTGGATCCTTTTAGTCACAAGATACAGAAACGTGTTTTAGTTGGCTCAGGTAAAAAGAGGACATTGATATCAGGATGTGCTGGTGTCTCAGGAAACCCAAGGGCAAAAAGGGTAGGTGGCCTTTGTGGGGGACTGGAACCAGAACAAACGCAGGTGTCAAATGGTGTCCCATTTCTGAATCTGCGAGCAGAGAGTGTGAGACTCTTCCACCGCCCGGGCAAGGCTGGGCGTCCGACCTGCTCAGTGTGACCATGCAGTCCCCACCCAAAAGGGGCGGGGCAAAGACTTGAAAGCCAGAAAACACACCCTATTGTATATAAAAATTGGGTGTGTGATGAAGAAAGCATAACCAATGGGAGAGATTAGCCAACAAATGGAACCAATACCATTTAGAGGTTCACTTTAGTTAATACACCAAAATAAGTTCCAAACTAATTAAAGGGCAAACATTTTAAAAAGGTATTTTTAAAAGGATGCCATAAAAACAAAAAGAAAATACAACTCAACATTAATTAAGGCTTTAATGAAAATAAGAGAATGACTTCTAAGCCCAGAAACCACAGGGAAAAAATCATAAAGAAATGTTGAACAGGTTTGACACTTACTGAGTGCTTTACTGTAACTAGTCTGTTTTTAAGGACTTTGTCCACATGATCTAATGTATCTGAATATGAAGATGGTATTATTATTCTCATTTTTAAAGCTGAGTCAGCTGAGGCACAGAGATGTTAAGTAACTTGCCCAGCTCCTACAGTAGGCCGTAGAGTCCATTCTATACCCAGAACGGCCTCTCCCTAGCCATGCTCTCACCCTCTGTGCCCTGTGGTCTCTTTCATACAAATTTAAGTAGGTTAAAAGGGGCTAAGTGCGGTGACTCAAGCCTGTAATCCTAGCACTTCGGAAGCCTGAGGTAGGAGGTTCCCTTAAGGCCAAGAGTTTGAGACCAGCCTGGGCAACATAGCAAGATCCCATCTCTAAAAAAAAAAAAAATTAGCCAGGTGTGGTGATGCCCACCTGTAATCCCAGCTACTTGGGTGGCTGAGGTGGGAGGACTGCTTGAGCCCAGGAGTTCAAGGCTGCAGTGATCTGTGATCACACCACTGCATTCCAGCCTGGGTGACAAAGTGAGACCCTGTCTCAAAATAAACCAACACATAAATAAATAAGTTAAAAGGACAAAGTTCATTCACTTTTTCATTCCACATGTGTTTGCTGAGCTCCCACTGAGAGCAGACACTGCAGTGGACACTGTGCAGGGACACAGAAGGCCGACAAGACCCCTGACCTCACGGCACTTCCGTGCCAGGCTCCAGAATCTAGAGGAATGCAGACCCTGCAGAAGCAAATGAATGAATGAACAAGAGGGTTTCTGACTGGAGCAGGTGTCGCTAAGGAGAAAACAGGGCTGTGAGGTGCACGGTGACCAGGCAGAGGCTGGGTGGGGCTGGGTGTTCGGAGAGGGCTAGAGGAGGGAGACCGGCTGGTGGGTGCGATGTATGGAGTGAGGGAAAAAGAGGGACTGAGGACTCTGAGGCTCAGGGCTAGGCTGAACTGCAGTGTCATTTACTAAGATGGGGAGGACCAGAGGACGTACAGCAGGTTTAGGGAGAAAAATCTCGGGTTCCATCTTGACATCTTAAATAGCCCATTCGCCATCCAAGTGAGGTCACAATCCATGCAGAGCAAATGTCACGAAGCATAATCTCAGATACATTTACAAAAACCCACTCAACTCCCAACAGATGTGTTGGCAAGGGACGGGGAAAGATACTATGGGAAAGATACTATAGGAAAGGGAAAATATAACCAACAACAAAAAAAAAAAATGGAAAAATATTCAGTCTCACTAGTAATCCAGGAAGTGCAACTTGAAACATTGATGAGATGGTACAGTCCTTCCGGTATCCTTGGGGACTGGATCTAGGATCCCCTCGGATACCAAAATCCAGGGATGCTCAAGTCTGGATACAAAATGACACAGTATTTGCGCAGAACCTAAGCACATCCTCCCGTATACTTTAGATCATCTCTAGCTTACGTATAACACCTAATACGTGTAAATATAAATGTTACGTAAAGATTGTTAGACTGTATTGTTTTAAAGTTGTGTTATTTTTATTGTTGTATTGTTTTTTGTTGTTTTTTTCCCCCCAAGTATTTTCAATCTGCAGTTCGTTGACTCCACAGAGGAGAGGTCCAACTGTTTATTTTTAGCTACTAAAAATATTTTTTAAATAATAACACCCAGAGGAGCCCGGGTGAAACTGGTACTCTCATACATTGATGGTGACATTGTAAAGTGGCCCAAATACTTTGCAAAGTAACTTGGCAGGATTCATAAAAATTCTTATATTCTTTGTGCTAGTTTTTTCACTTTGAGGATTCTATCTTAAAGAAAAGACACCGTGTGCCCATGGCATTTACCATGGGGATGTTAATGCTGAAAATTCAAAACACAAAAACAAAGTAGGGGAATGGTTATATACATCCTGGTAAATCTCCTCCATTTGAATGCTGTGCAGCCATTGTCTACACTGGCGGGTTTACCTCAAGTAACTAATGGGGTGGCGGAAGCTCCAGCCTCCTGGTGGCCGAGTTGATCCCAGCAGGAGCTGAGGAGGCCAGGGAGGCCGTGGCCTGTCTCAGGCCTCGTGTGGGGCCCACGCTTGGTGAGGGCAGGCTGCAGGCTGGTCTCCACAGCCTGGGCACAAAGGGATGGGACGCTGCGGCTCCTGGAGCTGGCTGCAGTCCCTGAGATGCCCAGAAGGTGAGGGGACCTACCTCCCGCAGGCCTGTGCCCCATGTCTACCTTACGTGGTGGGATTTGCAACTCCAGCCTGCACGGCGGCACTGACCCTTCCCTGGGATGACGATACAGCCCGGTGACCTGTGCTGCCTGGGGAGGGACCTGGCCGTGGATGGGAAGCTGTCACCCTCCCGGTTGACCTCGCTGCATTCTGCATTTCTCCTGTCATCTGCACTGTGCCTGGGCTTTGTCTTAAAGGCACCCGAAATCACAGGCAAAGTGGTTCAAGGTCATCTGCCGTGCAGCTACTCAGCGAGCTATTCAAACACAGTCAAGCTGCTGCCCCCAGTTACCAGGCAATTTCTGCGGCGACGGCTAAAGCCGGCTTGGAATGCATTCTTCGGTCTTTGGTGGCTAGCTGGAAATCAGCAGCCTTCTCGGAGGGATATTTGGCAGAAGTCAAATGACCTCCCAGTTTTCCCATCTGTGTAAGCAGGAGAGCGCTCAGCCGCTGCCCCCGGAGAGCCTCTGCTAGAGCAGCCTCATGACCCCGCTGAGCTGCTTTGGCCAAGGGCCCTTCAGAAATGACCTGAGGAAGTAAAATTGACCAGAGAATGTGGCCAGCAGTATCGGAGGAGGCTCAGAGGAACGCTCCCATCATACCACGGAAAATCAGGAATCCGGAATCATTTCACGCTCCTTCCCATGACCCCCTCGGACAGACTACTGTGTCCAAGCCAAACAGCACTCGGGAGCCTCCCTGGCCCCTGAGCTGGGCCCGGGCTGCAGTCCAGGGGCGCCTGCAGACGGGGCTGCCGAGGGGCCAGCCTTGCCCAGCGGGGCTGCCGCAGGGGCTTGCAGAGAGCTCCAGGGTGAGGGCAACAGTAGCAGGCCACCGTCTTCTGCACGCCGCAGACACTGTCCTCAGCCTTTTGTTACACATGCCACCATAGCTCCCGGTGGCCGCACACCTACACCCTCCACCAGGCACAACGCAAGCCCTGGGACCCTGGCTTAAATACCAAGGAAGCCTCAAGCTACCGCATAAGAACGTCCCTGATGGGAATGTTGACCGCTTCCTGTGCTGCCCTCCTCGGTTCCCACCTCACTAGACACTCAGCACCGGGCGGGCAGCGGAGACCTCTTTAGAGCGCCGGTCCTTGCCCCCACACCACGCCCTGCCAGGGATCTGCCCCACGACCCCGCCCCGATGAATGCAGGGGGTTGGGCCTCTTACCCGTTGGCGCGGCTGGAGCTCTGGCTGGAGAGGGGCTGATCTGATTTCTCTCTCGATTCATTCTGAATCGGGAAACTGAGGGAGCAAAAGATGGTATTGTCAGTTAGGAGGGAGTAGGAAGCGTGGGTAGAACAAGCCGGCTCGAGAGACAGAGCAGAGCAGACGGGCAGGGAGAGACACTGATTCTCGAAGAATGATCGTAAGAGCTAGAGTGGGAAGGAGAGACAGAGACAGAGATACAGAGAGACTGAGAGAGACAGAGAGGAACAGTGTGGTCTGCATGGGTTTCTGTTCTTCTCAAGCTCATCTCCCTGGCCTTGGACTCCCATGAAATATCCCCAGGATGGGTCCCTGTTTTCCCGGGACGGAGCAGGCTTGAGTGGACTCTGCTCCCAACACCCACTCCTGGGCTTCAGCATGCACGGCCCAGCCCCTCTCCTGAGTCCCCCTACGGTGCCCTCAGGGCCCTGCCTTGCCTGCATCGTCTGCAGGGCCGGGGTGGGGTTTTCCTGCTGGCTCCTCCCTGCCTCCCGAGGGTTGGGCACCGGCTCTCAGAGCGGCGGTCAGTCCACAGGAGCCCTGGGAGACCCGGGTGGCACCACGCAGCTGCGCCCTCCGCCCTCGCAGACACAGCAGCACGCAGCCTGTGGCACCATAGGGCCAGCAAGGGGGCTCAGGGTGCCCCGAATCCCCTGAGGACCATGCAGAGGACCTAGCCCCGGGAGCCTGGAATGCCGGGAAGAGGCTGCAACAGTGCACAGGTGTCTCCTTAGCACGCAGAGGAAGCACCTGGCTCCCGGGCAGCAGCGGGGGGCACAACTCTTTCTTAGAAGCCCTCTGGGGTGACTATTGTCCCTACGTTACCAGGCTCCAAACAAAGGGAAGCCCCCCCTGCAGAGCCTTTCACACAGACTGGAGGCTCTGACGTGTCGTCCTCGGGACAGCAGGTTCCAGAAGCATCCCCGGGGGCGGGGCTGACATTTCCTTAGACCCCAGGAGGAGGAAGCCGGTACTTCCTGTTAGCTCACCCCTGCTCCCTCGCAGGTGTCTGGCTGCACGCTGGGCCTTCTCGGGTCTGGGAGCCCCACAACCACCCTGATCCGCACACACACAGCCCCGTCCCCAGCTGAAAGCCACGGCTCAGTCCTCACCGGTTCCAAGCCCAGGGCGTGGAGGGCTGGGTGGGCCGTGTCGCCTGGGCTTGCCTGCATTCCACGCTGCACCAGCATCGCTGGGTGCTAACGCCGGCCAGGGCTCGGCCCACACGTGGTGAGTGGAAACCTCCAGGCCTGCCGCTCGTTGTCTGCGCTTTCCAAAGCTCCCCAGGCTGGGGCCGCGAGTGAGCCACCCCAGCCACTCCAGATTCAGACACCGGCCCAGGGAGGTGAGTGTCTTGCCGCAGCCACTCAAGCTTTTAGCCGCGGCGCTTTCCTTTCCAAACAAGGCAAATCCCCACCGAAGATCCCCTCGTACAGTCTCAGCGGGGCTGTTTCCTCCTGGGCTCCAGGTGAGAAAGGAAATGGACAGGTGATATTTGTTTAGCACTCGCTGGGGGCCGGGGCTGGACACGCCCATGTGTCCACACCCCCGTGGAGATATGTGTGTACACGTGTGTACTAAAAAGCTTCTTAATCAACCCTGGTAACTCCCAAGGGCAGAGCCAGACCAGGTCTGTCTGCCACCGTGCGCATTCTCAGGCCTGAGCACGGTGGCCGCCATAGGGTGGTGCTCACCCAACATGTGTCAAACAAATCCAACTTCCAGCTTTTAATGGCTTCTGGTAACCCCGCCTTCCTGGTGACCTCTCTTTGCAGATCAGCTCCAGCGGTGCTCCTGGCCTGCGGAGAGAGGGGGTGTCCTGTCGAGCAACACCTGCTTCTAGACCTTTGCAGAACTGCCTCCCCCTTCGCTGGGCCAGGACAATCGCCTCCTTCTGGGCTGCTGTGCTTCCCACCGCGGTGAACGCCACCTCCATCGCTCAGTCGCCCAGCGGGCATCGGGGCTCCTCCCAGACGCCGACCTCACCCACTGGACCCAAAGGGTTCTACCTCGTACATAAGTCTCTCTCATTTTTCCTTTCCTGCCTGCGAGCCTCAAGCCCCCCTCTCTGCTCCTCCCACAGATGATTTCTCTCTCCTCTCACTTCCCAAAGAGAAAGCGTGTCGGGCTGATGGGTCGGTTTCCCAGACACTAATCGGGCCACCGTTCCTTACAGGTGCCACTGAGGATGTCCGTCACCCGTAGCAGGGCAAGCATGTCTACACCTTCCGGGGCTGCCCGAGGCTTTTCCTCACCCCTTTAAGAATCCTCGCACACTGTCGGTGGGAACGTAAATTCGTGCAACCACGATGAAGAACAGTATGGAGGTTCCTCCAAAAACTAAAAACAGAACTACTATAGGACACGGCCTTCCCACTGCTAGGTGTTTGTCCAAAGGAGGGGAAACCAGTGCATTGAAAAGGTATCTGCACTCCCATGTTTATGGCAGTATTTTTCTGGTTGTCAGGGCTGAAGTATTCCCAATCTGGGTCATCTGAAATGTAGCTCAAAAAACTGTGGTAAAGTTCATGTAAACCCAAATGAAGAATCCGGTTCAGATTGCTTAGCTCGGCATCAGTGCAGAAATCCAGACATGTACTACCTGTCTTCCAGTGGCTGCACGTCTGACAGGGTGTAAACAAAGTGTTTAGACAACTGACACATTTTCCCACACCCGTCCGGACCTTTGGGGTCTACAGCAGTAACCTCGGCTTAGAGTCTCTAATCCATTCCAAATGGAGCAATGAGAAGGTTGAAATCTGGTAACGAATAGTCATCAGCCCAGTTCTCTCTGGTCCCACAGGGACGCCATACTGTTTAGGATGAAAAATCTCAATTTAAAGCACGTTCGTGCTAGCTGCCACCCTATGTGCTCCCTGCCCAGCATGTCACAGATGAGATCTGCAGCCCATAAAGGCAGAACTTCAATGGCATTTCCACCCAGCTGGGTGCCCTCACCCCCACACACAGCAAGGAGAGAGAAGGGACAGAGATTCCCATCGCCTGCCTTGAACATGTCACCGTTCCATGCGCGGTGCAGACGCAGCCCTGGAACTGCTCTCGTCCGCCTCCTGCAGAGGCTCAGCTCTGTCCCGAGCACCCTCAGGGGCTGACGTTCACTCCCCGCCCGCATCTTCCAGCCCCCGCACAGTGGGGCGTCCAGAGGTCACCACTGTCCCCTGACCAGTCTCTTCTGGACGTGGAACTCAGCCTGAGAGGCGTAAAGTAAACTGTTTTCTGATGACAGATGGTTCTGGAGTGCAAAATAAAAGCGAGAAAAGAATAATGATACTAGTTATTCCAACTTTTTTTTTTCCTCTAGGGGAAATGTCATACATAAAACAGAAGGAAGCAAGGTTTTGCCATAAAATAAATTTTCCCAGAATACTCCAACAGTGGCTCTGTTGAGTGGCCAAGGCCTGCTTTAGATGGACTGGACACTTAGCTGAGGATGAGAGGAGACCCCAGCCCAGGCCTCTGGAGTTCCCTAGGACTTCCTGTGGGGACGCCTGGAGTGGGACCCGGCTCGCCCAGACAGAGCAGGTGGCCAGCAGCAGCTTCTCCCGTCCAAGTACTGTCCAGACCCGACCCTGCTTAGCTTCCAGGATCAGAGGAGGCCGTGCATGTCAGGGTGACGTGGCCACAGACACGCAGGGGCTTAGCAGCAATGGCCAGCGTAAGGATGGAGCCCACCGGCACTCACCTTTGGGGGGTGTAGTGTGGTCAGTTCTTCTAGATCACAGTATTTAGGAGAGGTGGGCGAGAATGGAGCCAGCGGGGGAGGTGGAGAAATAGACAGCGTCCCTAGAACCCTTTAAAGACCCACAGTGTTCATCTCCTTCCTCACTAGCCACTTCTGAGGTCTGTTTTTAAGATCATTCTAAGCCAAGTCTTCTCCAGGACTGGTAACCTTCAAGAGGGACTGCTGGACCAATGGACATTGGGTTTGACTGTTTGTGACCTGGGTCCACCAGCAAGCTGATGGAGCCCGGTGGGCAATCAGGTGGCACATTTGTTCACTGAGCATTTATTGTGCACCTGCCATGTGCTAAGTCCTGTCCCAGGCAGTGGGGTACAGGTGCAAGCAAACAAGCCCTCAGCCGTGAGAAGCTGACAGCTTATTGTACGCAATCTGTATGATCGCAAGTAAAACAAAATCACCTGAAACACACCCCTACTCACCTGAACAAAAAACAATACAAAGGATTAAGGAAACAAAAAGTTGGTTCTTTGAACAGATAAACAAAATAGACAGACCTCTTGCTAGATTAACCAAGAACAGAAGAGAAAGGACCCAACTAAGCTCAATCAGGAATGAAAAAGGTGACATTACAACTGATACTGCAGAAATACAAAACATCCTCCATGAATACTACGTAAATCGCTATGCACATAAAATTGAGAACGTAGAGGAAATGGACAAGTTCCTGGAAACACTCAACCTCCCAAGAATCAACCAGGAAGAAATATAATAGAACTCCTGAACAGACCAATAATGATCAGTGAGATCAAATCAGTAATAAAAAACCTCCCAAACAAACAAAAAAGCCCTGGACCAGATCGATTCACAGAAAAATTCCATCAGACCTACAAAGAAGACCTGGTACCCATAAAACAGAAATTACTCCATAATACTCAGAAGGAGGGAATCATCCCCAACTCATTCTCAAAGCCAGTATCACCTTGATACCAAAGCCAGGAAAGGACACAATGAAAAAAGAAAACTACAGACCAATATCCCTTATGAATGTAGATGCAAAAATCCTTAATAAAATACTAGCAGACCAAATTCAACAGCACATCAACAACAAAAAATCCACCAGGACCAAGTGGGCTTCATCCTACGGATGCAAGTTTGGTTTAACATATGTAAATTAATAAATGTGATTCACTACATAAACAAAGACCATATGATCATCTCACTAGATGCAGAAAAAGCATTTGACAAAATCCAACACCCCTTTAAAAACCTTCAACAAACTCGGCATAGAAGGAAAATATCTCAGAATTATAAAAGCCACATATGACAAACCCACAGCCAACATCACACCGAATGGGGAAAAGTTGAAAGCATTCCCCCAAGAGCTGGAACAAGACAAAAATGCCCACTGTCACCACTCCTATTCAGCATAGTGCTGGAAGTCCTAGTCATGGCAATCAGGCAAGAGAATAATATTAAGGGCATCCAAGTCAGGAAGGAAGAGGTCAAACTATCACTGTTCCCTGCTGATATGATCTTGTACCTAGAAAAACCCAAAGATTTCACCAAAAGTCTCCTGGAATTGATAAATAAATTCATCAAAGTCTCAGGATACAAAATCAATGTATATAAGTCAGTAGCATTTTTATGTGCTAATAATGGTCAAGCAGAGAGTCAGATCAAAGACTCAATACCATTCACAATAGCTACAAAGGAAACAAAATACCTAAGAATATATTTAACCAAGAAAGTGAAAGATCTCTATAAGGAGAACTATGAAACTCATTTTAGATTTCTTTAAAAATAAAAGCCATTAACTACCTTTTTTTCCCCTTCTTTTGCAAAGATTTCCTCTCAAGAGCTGAACTAAGTGTCTCTGCATCTCTGCTTACTTGCTAAAGCATGCAGTGTCTTAAGCAGTTTTCTTCCTATGCCGCTTTTCTTAAGAAAAATCAGACACGCATCCTTTGCCTTTCTTCTAATGATGCAGCAGAAAACATTTTCAACTTGACACTCTTCCCCTCCTTCTTCTCCCAAATCAGTCTGGCATTTTCCCACTTTCCACCTTCACGTTCAAGGTGAGTCTGCATGGTGAGAGCCAGGTCGTGGCCAGAGTTCACCTGTACTCTGTATACTGTAACAGTCTAGTTTTCCTTTAACTCAACAGTAATACCTGGGCATGATGGGAAAGGAGCTTTGGAATCAAGCAGATCTGAGTTCAAATCCTGGCTCCAATACTTACCAGCCCTAACCTTGGGCAGGTCACTGAACCTCTCTGACTCTGTCTTCTCTTCTGTAAAATGGGTTGAGAGGAGCCACTGAGACCAATTGTTGACCTTTCTAGGTTGCGAATGATGGAGACAAATGCTGCTCACCGCAGGCCAGGAGGGCTGTTGTAAAGCCAAACTGGAAGTAAAGAAACACAGGGGATCAGGCGGCGTCAGCACCGTCAGACCTTAAGGAGAAGCGGGGTGTTGCTCCGGTTCACAGCAGCAGGTGGGCACGTGCTGGGTCCCACCTGAGTGACGCTGCCCAACTCGTGACTCAGATCACCGGGGACTCTGCAGAGTCTGTGGCTGGTCCCCGCTCTGTCTCTCCTTATGAGCCTTCTCTCACCTCCTGGCCTCTGCTTACTCACGAGTTTTGTCACTGCCCTTTTCCTGGCCATCGCTCAGCCTCAGGAGCCCTCCACGAGTGTCCCCTCTGCCGGCTCCCACAGGGCTGCGTAGGATGGGTAAGGCTCCCAGGCCCAGTCGGGAGCAGGTCACAGGGACACAGCAGGGTTGCTGTGCCCAGGAAATGGCCAGGGGCTTCCTGGAGAGCCACAGCCAGGCGGTCACGCGGCACACAGCCTGTCCAGTCATTGGCCCTTTTCACAGATGAGCAAATGGCTCCCCGGGAAGACTCAGCATTCCCGAGTGACAGAGCAGGTGTCAAACGCAGCTCTGTTATCTCCAAACCCTGTCGCACTCCTCTGCTTCCCGTTGCTGTTCCCCCACGCAGGATGCCGAGGGAGGAGGGGCTTCTCCTGACTCCGCCTGCTTTCAGTCCCTGTCTTGATGTGACCTGGGTGTCCCCCTTCAAAAGGCCCATCAACCCCCAAACATTCCCCCACCCCAAATCCCCTACTGGTCCCCGATGAACGAGACAGCAAGGGCCTGGCCTCCCCAGGGCCCCGGTGAGCCTGCCATTGGCGTGACGGTCACATGAGTCCCGGGATGGGGCAGGGGAGGGCCCAGCCTTAGGAAATGGGGGACCAGGAGAGGTGGCCGCGCGCGGCTGCAGGGCATTCAGGGCAGCCTGGGGCGCCAGAGGGGAATGAGGCCCATGCAAGGGCTCCACTCTGACCGCCCCCAGGGGCCCCTAATAGATAGCTGATGGGGTTTTGGGGTCCCAAAGTAGAGCACATGGTTAAACATATGTTTAGACAGTGAGGCGAGAGATTCAAAATCAGGACTGCCCTGGAAAATCCAAGACCCACTGCGGTGTTCAGGTTGGGTGGCATGTGGTCGGGTCAAACTGCATTTGAGAGCTTCAGTCAACCACAGCTGGCAGGGGCCCAGGAAGGGGGCGGCTTCTGCAGACAGATAAGGCCGGTGTGAGAGGCGCCCGCCCCGCCCGCCCCAGCGGCCCAACTGCTTCTCAGTTCCTGCGGTGAACTCGAGTGACACAGGACCTGTTACCTCCTCCTTCTCCTCCGCCACTTGTCTTCATCCTGTGTCCCCTCAGCCACTGAAGGTCTGATTTGTCGTCCCCTCCCAGCTGGCTGGAGCAGCAAGTGCCCGCCATTCCTGCCACTTTGCAGATGGAGAAACGCAGGCCTCGGGGAGGTGGGAACACTGACCGAGGTCACAGAGCAGGTGCAGAGGCCGAACAGGCTCAGCCTGAAAGCTTCTGCCATTTACAAGCCCGTCCTTCGTATCTGTCCCCAGGAAGATAGGATGCCACGTGCCCGGCACTGAGTTAAGTACCACGGCAATCAAAACACGAAAAGATGGAGATTCCCGCTCAGGAGCTACACGGCCTCCTTGTGGAGGCGAAACAGGAAAGCAGAGAACAGGGCCTGACATTCAACCTGAGCTCAGCTCCCCACGCTGTGGTCGGAAGAGCTGCCTTCTGCAAGTTTGCACCAAAGGTGCCACGTGGGCCAGGGGAGCCCCTGGGGGGTGAGATTCTCCCAGGAGGGGCAAGCCACACAGGGTCCTTTAATGTTGAGGCCTGTGGCAGTAGGGAGCAACCGTGTGTTGTGGAGCGGCCAAGTACAGAAAGCAGGGCTGTGGGGGGCGGGGGGTTTACAAGCATCGCAGGATGGACCGGGAACGGGGAGGCAGGAAGGAGGCCCTGCGGCAGGCCACGGCCAACGCAGTGATGATGGGGACAGCGCAGAGCTGGGACTGACAATGGGGCTTCCTCTCCCCCCAGCCCAGGCCATCACACCCGCACGGTAACACCTACAGCCTCTCCTCCGCGATACTCGGCCCACTTGTAACCTAACATCCTCGTGTGTGTGTGTGTGTGTGTGTGTGTGTGTGGTTGTTTAATAAATGTCTGTCCCCACCTCCCTCCAAGCCCGAACGCTTCATGAGGGCTGGGGGTGCATCTATGTCATTCTCTGTGTCCCCAGCACGTAGTAGCCTCTCCGTAAATGACTGGTGAGCGCGTGACTGAAAGACAGACTGGACAAATGAGTGACCAGGTCACCAGTCTCCACACAGTGTGTTTTGATGAGGCCGTTTTTTATTCCCTTTCAGTTTCCAATTCCTGCTTTCCTGGGGGGTGAACGGATATGCTCTGCTTTTCTGTTCCTCTCTGGTTCTAAAGGTAGAGTAATAGTACCACTTAAAAAAAAAAAGATCGATATTTCTCTGAGATATGTTTCCTTTCTTTCTGTTTATTTGCTCTTTCACTTTTTGACCATGAGAATGAATCCTGGACATTAGAGGAATTTTGAAAAGTAGAAAAAAGCATAACAAAGCCAGAAAAAAACCACTCATGATCCCATCAGGAAGAGGCTTTGATGATCAGCTTGTTGGCGTGTTTTCTTCAGGACTTCGACAATTCTCAGGGGCAATTCTTAGGGACTTCAAGGGCATCACCCGGAGGACTCCCAGGTCTCCAGCCCAGCTGCCCCCTTTCTCAAGCACACCAGGAGCCATTCCTCTCCCCGTCTCTCCCCCTGTCCTGGGGTCTTCCCAAGGTCTCGGCGAGCTTTGGAAAGGTTTGTCCTTCCACTTATTAATGGAAATGATGAAATGTCTTTGGACTTGAGCTTTTCACCTGCAGCCTGGCAGCCACGCTTTCCCAGTGAATGGGTGTCAGGTGTACATGTGTTTGGGATTATGCTAATCTCTTGCACTATTATCCTTTTCTAATTTTTCTCAGTCCCCTGGTTTCCTCGACACTTTCAAACAGTTGAATCAGCCATCAGTGTATCACCAAAAGGAGCTACGAGGTTTCTTCAAAACGACTTGCCCTAGGTATTTATAATTTGGGGGTTTTCAGGATGATGTTCATTCACTCTCCTGGAATAACGCTGGTACTCTGGAAATGATAGAAGAAGTATAGGAATGATGGAAAGAGGTTTCATCTGTATGACCAATTTACACAGTTGGCCATTGCAGCCCCAGAGCTCTGTTGAGAAGGATTCGGAGGCCATGTCCAAGCTCAGTGGGAAAAATCGATGCGGTTGATTAGTGATGTCTGCTGTGGGAATGGAATTGGAATATAGAACAGAAGCTTTTATTGACATCCTGGAATATAAGAGGGTATACCTTTAAGGAGCTTAAGGATTCCTACGGGAAAGGCAAGTTAAATTCCAAGTCAAATAATATGTGCTAAAATGGGTGGTATGGTAGGAGTTCCCCGGAAGGAGAAATGAAAATGGGCTGGAAGAGTTTTGGAAGAGGTGGACATGAGCTGGTCCTGAGAGGAATCTCGACAGTGGCCAGGCAGGGAGGGGACAAGAGCGTACAACAGACTAAGGAAGGTACCATGATGCCATCACGTCATGTCTCAGGGGACTGTGAAGAGCCCAACCTCTCCAAAGTAAAGATAAAACTTTAGAATATGTGTAACCTGGATTTATCGGATAAGTTAAATCATACCTAGAACAGACTAAAAATGCATTTAAACTTTTAAAAGCAATGCTTACCATTTTAAACTTGTGAAATGTTTAAAAATAGAGAGGAGAAAACCTGAAGAATGACATATATACATAATACACATGTATATTCTATTCTTCATAGTTTACATTCTGTCACACTTGCCTCCAGCCTCTTTTTGTTTTTAAAGAAATAAAATATTACAGATAAAACCTCTGTCCCTTGACCGCCCCCTCCATCTCCTTAGGGACAACCACTATCAGAAATGTGATGTTTATCCTTCTACTTAATTTCTCATGCCAACCTGTGTACGCACAGACATCTCTTGACTCCTTTGCATTCCTTTATTTTGAAGAGCTAATAGTAATTCTCTACTTTAAATCCACTCAAACCCACAGCCTCCCTTGCCAACCACTTCTCTTAAGCCATTTGCTTCAGAACCCCTCAGGACCCTCCCGCCGATCCCGTCCCCACCTCTGCCAAAAACAGGCCCTTCCCCAAAACATGCTGCCTCTCCTTCCTTCCAGAATACATCTTATCTTTTTCTTCCCTCCCTCCCTCCAAGGCCAAGGCCACACGATCTTTCCCTTATTCTGAACTCCCTCAGTTCTGGCATATTGGACCTGGCCCACGTGGTGACCCATCTGTATAAGTTGCATATTGTCTGTTTTCTCAAGTATTTAGGTGAATTAGAGAATCACTATGTGAGAGGAGAGGTCACAACGTATCTCGTCTTCGTCATCATCTAGTGGCACAGGCCTTGGCTTAAAATAGGGCTTCAACGATCGCTTCCTAAAACCGCTCCGAAGGGTTTTGCTAATCCCAGTGTCAGAGACGGACAACTGTCCCCCTTTTTCTACACGTAGACGGGCAGAAGGGATTCAGAACTCGGGCTTCACAGGCTTTGTCAGTACAACCCTATACCGATAGAGTCGGATTCCTTTCTCGTCTTACGTATTTTATTTTAATAATTTAAAAATATTATCCTGAGAAGGGGTCCATAGGCTTCATGAGGCTGTCAAAGGGGTCCGTGGTACAAAAAAACAAAACAAAACAAACAAACAAACAAACAAAAAAAACCCCTCAAAATCCCCGCCCCACCCCGTTCAGAAATGAGCAATAACCAACATGGCGGCGGAGTGTTTCCATTTATTGTCGCGCATTTGTGTGATTGTCGTACACTTCATGCATTTTTATTTGACGATAATTTGTGTTCGTTCATTCGTTTCCCAACACGCTTAGTCCAGGTCAGGGTCGCGGTGGCAGGAGCCTGTCCCCGAAGCTCAGGGCTCAAGGCGGGAAGGAGGCCTGGAGAGGGCGCCACCCGAGACAGTCACGCTGGGGCCAAGGAGGCCGCCAACGACCCCACGGGCCCAGCTTTGGGCGGTGGGCGCAAACCAGAGGGCCCAGAGAAACCCACACAGACACGGGGAGACCGTGTCACCTCCACACAGACAGCAGCTGCAGCCGGGAATCGATTGTATTTTTCCTCATCAACATTACAACGAAATGACATCGAGTGAAACGATGTCATTTGAGGACTTGCACCTGAAGGGTTCCAAGTGGGGAGGATGGAGGAAAAGCTCCTCAGAGAGTTTAAGAATAACTCGTCACCACGCCAGGTTCACAGCCACCCTGAGGTTCTGCTGTGAAATGCTATCATTGAACGGATTACCTGGATTTAAAAAAATTATTGAGGCGCAATTCACATGACATAAGATGAACCATTTTAAAGTGACAATTCAGTGGTATTTAGGGATTCACTGTGCCATGCAAACCCCAGCTCTGTCTAGTCCCCAAATATTTCCACGGCTCCAGAGTAAAACTCGCACCCGCTGAGCAGTTTCTCCCCTGTCCCCACCCCCAGCCTTTGGCAGCCACCAGCCTGGGCTACGTCTCTACGGATTTATCTGTTCCAAATATTTCATGCAAATGGAACCAAACAACACGTGACCTTTCGTGTCTGGCTTCTTTCACTTAGCACAATGCTTTCGAGATTCATCCACACTGTAGTGTGCGTTAGTACTTCCATTTTATGGCTGAAATATATTCCACTGTGTATCCATAAAACAGTTTGCTTATCTTTTCATCCAATGATGGGCATCCGGGCTGGTCCTTTTCCTTTGATCAAGGCCTCTGTAAAAGGAAATATTTGCAGATCTGGAAATTTATAGGCAGGGTCTCATAGATAGGGGGCCGTGATTCATTTGGGGTCACCATGTCAGGCTGTGTCACCCTCCGTTTGGGAGTGTCTCGTGCACTCCAGTGCCCCTGGGGCTATAAATGGTGCGACTCAGAAAAACTCATTACAATTATATTTCATATTTGCTTCTCAACTTTACAACGACCACCTGAGACGATCAGGACAGAAAAGATTATCCCCACTTTATAGGTGAAGAAACTGAATTCTAGAGACTAGAAGTGAAATGACCTAGCTGGGAATTGTGGAGAGTGAGCCCCAAGCCTTCCGACCGAATCTAGCCCCCGCCTCCTCTAAACAGTTATGGTTGACAATAACAGCAGTCAAAGACACAGTCTCGGGTAGGAGGCAGATTTATGTGTCAGGAATAAATCTAACGGCGAATAAATGGAAGCAAACAATTGCAAATCTGTATGAGCAGGAATGAGATTCTACCCAAAGACGGAAAATACTTTTCTTGACCCAAACACTCCATCCTCATTGTTCTCCATCTAATCGCTGCATCTACTGCCCACACCGCAAAGCATCTGACCAGCAGTTCACATTTCATCTCTGTGGATCCTGCTTCCTGAAGACCTGGGAAGGTGGCTTCCCGGACATGGTGGGCGTAGTGTGGGCAGAGAATGTTCGGTATGGGAGCCAGGCAGCAGACTGCTCCCTTATACATGGAGATGCTTGAGCAATGTTTGCAGAATGAATGAACATGGTTCAAAGCACTTTCAAGCCCTTTCTTCTGCTAGGCAGCTTATTGTTTTTGCATTGTCTCTACCAAAAGTCCCAACCAAACAGTGGCCATCAATAGTTCAGGGCCTGTACCTTCCCCCATCTTCAGGGAGAAGGAGGAGCAGAGCTTTCTATGTGCATTAGTTAGGGCAGAGGCTAGACTGTTGTCACAAATAGGCCCCAACATGCCCGTGGCTTAGAACAAATATGTTTCAATCTCTCTCATGTATAGTTCCGGGTGAGCATTCCAGGCAGGTGGGAAATTCTGCTCTGCCTGGTCATTCAGAGATCCAGGTCCTTTCCAAGTCATTTTTCTGTGACATTGTTGTCCTCTGCATGACAAAGCTTGGTTGCTGCAAGTTCCAACTGTCCAGATGGAGGAAAGAGAGCAAAAGCATGGAGGAGGAATGCCCATTCTTTTAATGCCTAGCAAGAGTTGTGCATATCGCTTCTGCTCATACTCTATTGGCAGGAACTTTATTACACGACCGTACTAACTGCAACAGAGGCAGAGAAAGGTAGTCTAGCTGTGCGCCCGGGGAGAAAGGGAGAACTGATTTCACGTATCTACCACCTCCTATGTGCTTGCAGTTTATTTTTAGCAGGTAGCAGAGAAGGCTCATGTCCACTCCCAGACAGAAGGGCTTCTCTGCTTGGCTGGAATCTTTTTCCTGGCCTGCCTGCTCTCACGTGGAAGACGGTCCAGTTTGAAGGATGCAGATGAACACAGACGTGCCCGTGGGAAGAGGAACCCCTCAGTCTGGAAGGGTGAAGGGAGAGAGGGAAAACCATTGAGAGAGAGGAAATCAAACATGCTTGTGTACCATAAACTCTCAATCCATACAGGGTGGTCTCCTCCGACATTTGAAAAAACAGTAGGTTTAAGACAAGGTGCTCAGCTTCACATAGTGAGCGAGAAATGCATAGAATTTTCAGAGAAGTGTCTAACAACACAGGGATTCACCTTTCAACTTGACTTTGGGGAGGATACCGATGCCCCCTATCCATGTGCATGCCCCTCCCCCGACACCCCACCCATCGTATCCTCTTGGGTTGGGCCCCTACTAGCAACTAAGGGAATGGAAGGGGCTGACCCCGCCTTTGTCTGGGCACCTATGAGAGACCTTTGAGCACAGGGACAGGCCGGCCTGGAAACAGCTGGTCTTCATCAAATGGCATTCATCCATGTCACAGCCACCTGCAACGAGAGCTCTTTCCTGGGGACTTAAAACAACACCAGGAAGCTTTTAGGGGAGAAAACACCGGCAAGTGCCGAATGAAACCCCTCGATGGCCATCTTCATGGTTTGAAGACTCTCGGGACTGAAAACCATTTTTTTATCTCCCTGCTTCTGGCAGATCCGTGGCCCGAGGAGGCTTCTTCCCCAAGCCCAGCAGCAAGACAGCTTCACCTCTCTGTTGTGATCAGGGCTCAGTGACTTTAAGGACTTGCCCCAGACCCCAGAGTCCCTTCCAGACTTTGTGGTCCCCCGAGGCAAGGTCCAGATGTCTCCAGAAGCTCCGCTGCCCGACGGTGGAAATTTTGATTGCTTTCCTGCAGCTTCCTGTTCATTTCAGCCCTACGAAGGTGCTGTGGATTATCTCAGCAGTGTCAAGATGCGAAATAAATTTCCATGCGAGGGAAAGGCCAAAAACACCAGGACTGGGGGGTGGAGCGGCGGGACAGGAGAGGAGAAGGAAGTGAAAAGTCCTAGCTGACATACTGCAGGCCGAAGAAACATCTTTTGCTCTTTTCCGGCCCTAAGAATAAAAACTCCCTGATAGGGCTGTGCTCTTCTTCCCTATTAAGGAGATGTGGTTTGGGCTGGAGGAACGACTATTCCCAGTAAACGGAGGTGGACACCCTGCCTTTCCCTTTCTTTTCCTTTGGGAGTCACACGGGCTCCTGCCTGTGGCCCGAGACACCCTCCCCAGCACGATCACGCTTCGTTTGAATCACTAAAACCGTGTGGGGTTTCTTGCTGTGGTTCGGGCCCAGCCCCTTATTTGGTTTTGGAAAAGGCCACTTTCCTGCTGATTCATTGTGTTCCTATCGTGCTGGGGACAAGGAGAGAAGGACATGCGGGGGCTGTGAGTGAGGGGACAAAAGACTCAATCAACACAGCAGAGACATGGGTGAGCACGTGTGTTCATCCCTGTTCTCGTATGATTAAGCACAGCAGCTCGTGTGAACACAGTTGACTATTGCTTTGCTGAGAAAGGGCTTTCGGGACATCCAAGTTCATCCTGTTAGACGTTGCTAATATAAGAAGCCATAGGACGGTGCTAATGGGAGACTTTTGTGGTCAGACAAACGTGGGTCCAACGGTTGGTGCCCCGGCCTCTTGGCTGTGTGCCCCAGGACAGTCATTTAACCTCTCTGAGCCTCAGTTTCTTCACTTGCAAAATCAGACTGAGAACACTACAGGAGGCGGATGGTCGGTGGCATGTGGCAGGATGGAGAAGGTCACTAGGGAGAGGCCGGCTGGGCAGCCAGGTGGAGGCCTCTCAGGGCCACAGTTAACTTGGCAGATTGGCCACGGGTTTGGTTCAGTAGTGCAGGCTCAAGAATCAGATGTCACACGCCATGAGGGTGCTGATTTTTTTCAGGGTCCAACTAACAGTAGCCAGGCTCACAAAAACTGATGTATACACCAGAGTGCCAAGTCACCGATTCAAACTGAGAAACCCAGTCACTCAGAGGACCAGCTGCTCCCATCCCCAGTCAGAGCATTCCCAGTCCACAGCTGAGTACGTGGGAACTTGGCTGAGGAACAGGGAAACTGATTATAATTATATTAAATGGTCTGTTATCTGCTTACTCCTTGAGTCCATCTCCCATGAGTCTCCTGTCCCCACACCACAGCCACAGCAAGCAGCTTCTCCATGGACGCGCCACGTTCTCTATTGTGCACATTTGTTGGATCCCCACTCGGCATCACGTCCACTCCTAATAATGTTTCCTAATGATGCTCACGTTTTGATCCACGTCTCACACACACACACCCTATGGGCCTCAGGAGGATGGTTCTGCTCCCAGCTCCTGCTCCAGTCTGGACCATGGTTGGCCAAAACAATCCATAAAAAATTCCACATCTCAGGTAAACTATCCATCAGGGCAGATATGTGACTTCGTTTGAGCTGGTCAGGGTGGATCTCGGGAATCTTGCTGGAAATACAGGAACAGAGTTCTTCTCTTCTTCCGGTCTCTGTAGTTTGTGGATTTTCTCCTAAAACAGCTGCCGCCAGCTTGCCTCAGTGAAGAAAGCTAAGGATGAAGCTGACACACACAGGAAGGCAGAGTCCAGAAAATCATGGAAAATAGGTCCAACGTCCTGATCAAGCCATGCCTGAAGCTTCATTCCTTTAGCCAAAAGGTTCTCAATTTAAGGGTGTGGGTGAGTAAATAGTACTGCTCCTTTGGACATTTTTGAAACGTATAGTGATCTTCTGGTTGTCACAGTGATTGGAGAAGTTACTGGTATTTAGTTTACAGGTGCCAGAAATGTTAGACGTTCTGCGATGTGTGGACAAGCCCACATGGCAGAGAACTGTCTCTGATCCTGCAAGACTTGTGCGTGTCTTACCCAACAAAAACGTTCGGGACAACCCTGTTGTTTTAGTTTAGACCTCCCCTCCCCACCCCCATCTACGAGGGGGTGACAGCCCCTTCTCCGCCTCCCCTGGGCTGTGCTTGCCTTTCTCATCACGTGCACCTCACGGTTTGGAGAAGTGTCTGTTTATTTCTCCCTCCTCCAAATGCAAACTTCTTGAGCACAGAAGCTGTGACACATTCCGTGAGCTTAACAGAGCTCCAGGTAGGTCGTAGGAGCTCAACAAACCTTTGGTAAAAACCAGGCAGGCAGATGGACACAACCATTTGTCTTCCAATTCTCTGTTCCCTGTCCCCTGCCGAGACTCACCCGTTCCTTTCTGACCTGTGATTTTTTAACCACAGCCTGGTTCTCCAGCTGCCTGTCAGATACGTGAGTTCCCAGATACCTTTCCAGGCAATCCCTGCCCTCGCTCCTGCCTTGGGTTCCTACTCCTTTCTCCGCGGCTTCCTCCTGTTTCACCCGCCCAATCTTCATCCTCACTGCCCCCATCCCCGAACGGAACCGTCGGATTCCCCACCCTGCCCCCAACACACGTCTGACCATCTGAGTCACTGGCTCCCCGTCCCCTGCAAGGCTCGCAGCTGCACCAGGGTGCCGCCCTCATTCCAGGAGGGGAGCGAAGGGAGCTGCCCAGCAGCTGCTGGAATGTTCTGGTAGGTATGCCACTCCTGTGAAGCAGATCTGAAATCTAGAGAAGCTATTCGATTAAGACTCATGTTCATTTTTTCCTGTGCACCTAAGTTTCATTTTTTATTCTCCAAAGCCGTATTTAAAGAGGAATTCTTTTCCAAGTTCAAAAGGAGCCCAACCAGCCCTCCTGGTCAATGAGCCCGCGTTGCCGTGAGAATCAGCTTCGGTTTCTTCCTGCTCTGCCCAGGAGCCCACGCGGATCATAAAAGAGCGACGTTAATCGTCAGTGACTCCTTGCACTGTTACCCTGGGAACGGCTCCAAATCGGTGAGCTTCTTTTGGTGGCAGGGAATGGAGGGATTATTCAAATCCTCTTGCCACACTGACGACAATGACCGGGAATGTGCGCTGAGCACTGGCTCTGTGATCCCCCAGATGGTGTCACGCACTGTCACAACAGTTCCATGCACTGCGCGTAATCGTCCCCTCTTTATCAACGCAGAAATGGAGGCACAGGGGGACTTTCTCAAGTCACAGAGCGACCAACGGGCGGTGCTGGATGCTAACCCCCGAAGAAAGAAAATAACACGGGAAAAGGAGAGGAGGAAAGATTGCAGGAAACATTCTAGAATGGCACAGTAGCAACTCCTGGGGAAAAAAAAATCAAGATCGCCTAACAACCCTGATCTAGACTCGGGGACGGAGGTGGTGCAAAGGCTGGCGTGTCAAATGAGGCACATTTTATCATCATCGCCACAATAATAATATTGTGTTTTTTTAATGCATGGACTGGGTGACTGAGGAGAACTCTATGTTGTCTTTTCCCCAAAACAATCAACAAACTTCCTCTTATGAAAAGGGAACTATGAGAACAATTTAACGCAAACAGGCTATTCTGGAAAAGCACACGTGACATTTCACTATCCTGCTGGGACCTCAGGGACGGCGGAGATGGATGGTGGTGAAGGAGCGGAGGACGAACGATATTGGTAGCGGATTTGGTGTGGAGGCCTCCTGGGCGGGGCCAAGGTCGCTGCACTGTGACCGGCCATGGACCACTCTCCACGCTCTGCTCCCCCCGGGCCGTGCGTTGGGGGCCCCGCATATTAAACACATGCACAAAAAATAACACATAGGGGGCTTTGTCACAGGCATCTGGTGCTCAATGCCGGCCCTGGGCACCGTGTGGCCCTAAACCTCCGTTCTATCGACTGACACTGTTCAGGCCCCAGAGAAACGCTTCTCCGCCTCTCTTGCCCTATATTTTCAAAACAAAAAGTGACCCTATCTGAGTGTCGTGGTTTGTGGGTTGCATCCCTGCCAGCGCTGGAGATGGACACTGTTTTTGGAGTGTGGGAAGATTTGAGCACTGGAAGAACTTAGATCAAAGACGAATCAGTGAATTTCAGGTCCTTCAGCATGAATGCAATGTATTTTTGTACACATCATTCCCAGGTCATGTCAAATACCCGTTTTCTTACTTCTCTTTGGCTTCCCATGTGCGATTCTAGAGGCCTCACTGGTGCGGTATCTGCCAGAGTCGCACATGGTGGCCTTGGCATGTTTGGCAATATTAATCCTGTCTCTGAAATTTGTGTATATAGTCAATTCTCACTATGTGAAGTAGGCTTGCTCGTTGTGTGTTTCTGTTTAGACATCTTTTAAAATACATATTGGTGTGTTGTGTATTTCAAAGTAGCTAGAAGAGAGAGTTTTGGATGTCCTCAGCAACAAGAAATGGTAAATGTTTGGGATGATGGATGTACTATTTACTCTGACTTGATCATGACACGATGTCTTAATACATATGTATCAAAACATCACATTGTGCCCATAAATGTGTGCAATTGTTACGTGTTGATTTAAAATAAAACAAAACAAATAAAAATAAAATACATATTGTTGATGCATTAACAGTGAACTCATGACCAACAGCACTGTAACCCGTACCCGAATGACGCTTGTCTAACACACCGTGTCAATAAAGCACGTCCCAGCCTCTTGCTCTGGGTAACGCTACACAGCGCTCTAGCCCTGCCCCTGGCGGCCATTTTAAACAGTGTAACCACTTACGAAAGGCACACAAATTTAAAAACAGATGGCGCTAAACAGACTAAGGAAAGGACCTGTGGTTACAGAATGAGAGGTGAAACAGGAAGGCAGAGTGTCACCTTGTTTGATCTCGGCCTAGAAATGCGTGGGGAGGGTGACAAATTTTTCACTGCTCTTGCACAGACGGCAAATGCCCTACAAGGCGCTGAGGATCCACTATGAGGTTACAAGAAATTTTATCGAGGTAGCAAATTTGTAAATACATGGTCTGTGGATAATGAGGCCAAATAGCGTATGGATCTAGATGCAACTCGCGAAGTGATACTCATTTTCTGTAGTACGTTAACGAGTTGAGACCAAAATGCTGAAATTGTAAACAGCTTTATTTTTATAAAAAGATGTCACGAGATTTAACTACATTTTCAAAAAAGTAAAAAAATTTCATCTTTGTTTAAATCATTTTGATCTCAAATGTTCGTCTTCATTCGTTATAACTTGGCTTTAAATTTTAATAGATTTAAATCTAAATGTTTTAGAAGACAAATAACTCTAAAAACATACGATTTTAATTTTTTACATTTTCTTTATATGTTTGTGAAAATATATTAAGATTTTGAGCACTTTGCAATTGCTTTTATTATTTAACTTAGATCATTGCTGATAATGGGAAACAAATTATGTGAACATCTTTATAACAATAATATAATGTTGCTGAAGTGAAAGCAAGCAAAATTGGTTTTGTGGAATAAATAATATGCTAGTATGTGAATTATGCATGTCTTTATTTTGTTAATCATGTAGGTATCGGCAGCCCATTCACAGAAGAGCAGATATGGCCTATATCAGGCATTAGATTCCCATAAGGAGTGTGCAACCTAGATTCCTCACATGCGCGGTTTGCAGTAAGGTTCTTGCTCCTATGAGAATCTAATGCTGCCGCTGATCTGAGAGGAGGCGGAGCTTATTCGGGGATGCGAGTGATGGGGAGCGGCTGTAAATACAGATGAAGCTTCGCTCGCTCACTCACTGCTCACCTGCTGTGCGGCCCAGTTCCTAACAGGCCCTGGATCAGTACCGGTCCTTGGCCAGGGAGTTGGGGACCACAGTCCTGTGATAATGAAATTCAGAGGTCTTGATAGTTCATTGACTTGCAGTCATATAAAAGTCAGAGCTTCAAGGATATTTTAACATCTTATTGTTACAAAGAGAAATGTATTAAGGTGGAGGATAGAATATATTTTATATAACAGCTTATTGTCTTAATTTATTACTCCTTAATATGCAGACCCGTGGTACGGGGAGCTCCAGTCATGCTTTCCCGCTGGGACCCATTTGCATCTTGGCGGGCGGCTCCTGTGGAGACTGGGGGTACCCAAGGCACTTTGGGGGCTGTGTGCCGGAGGAGCAGCAGCCTAGTTTAGCAGATATTCTGAGAACCCCATCAGGTGGAGCCCCAGACTGCAGGCAGCAACAGTGTCAATGAGTTAGAAACTTTCCAATAATGGTGCTAAACACCCTCACAGTGTTGGAAAAGGCCAGGCTGGTGGCCGAGAACACAGGGATTAGGAAAATGCACGGTGGCTGTGACAGTCACAGCAAGGAGAGGACCCTTGAGCAGCAGAGGGGGTCAGAGGGTGTTTGTTCTGCTGAATAGAGCATGAAATCAACGTGCTTTGCCAACCGGCTCTGGAGGAGACACGGTGGACCTCTCCAATGGGACCACGTCCCGGTCCCGGGTGTCAGGACCCATTCTGAGCATGGAAGCTTCCAGGCTACAGAAAACATGTCTGTCCTGAGGCTCCCACCTCGGAGTAGCCCCATAGCAAAGCTTCTCCAGAGCGTGTTTACGGGACGCTAAGGAGAAAGCGTGGAGCCCACCCGCTTAGGTTGGCACGGCCTCCAGGTGTCGAAGTTGGGCTGTGAATCGTCTCAGCAAAGGTTCGGCATCTGCGAAGCCTCCGGGGACACAGAAAGTGATCTGGGTTCTGCTTCCAGTTCCCAGTTTTTGTACTGACGAGCTGCACGACCTTGGACGATTCCTTTAACCTTTGCAGGCCTCTGTTTCCTCGTCTCAGAAACAAAAGCACAGTCTTAGAGATGATTTTTAAGGTCCCTCTTGCTTTGCAGCTCTACAATGTATCTGCCAGAGGGATTCCTTCTGTGTGTCTTGGACTGTTTCCAGTCTCAGGATTACTTATTCCAACAGGCAGTTGTTCTTCGTGTGCTGGCCTCGGGGAGAACCCAGACATTTTACGATGTTCTGGGGAAGCCGGGGTGGCAGGGAGTGCCCGGTGGCCGTGCCCTCTGCTCCAGCCTGAGTCCCTGGCGCCGTCCCAGCCTCTCTGTTGGAGGTCATCCCACCCTTGCTATGCGGTCAGACACGCTACCTTCAGGGAAATGCTCACAAGACAATAGTTGTCTTTGACAATCTGAAGTCCTTTCAGCTACGGTAGACAGCCCTTGCAGTCTATACGGGGTTCAGCTGGTAACTTTAAACCATGATTTATTTGCATTAACTTAGTCCATACAGATTTAAATGGGGGATAACAGTACCTGCCTCATAGTGTTGCTGTGAGAGAAAACGAGTTCATACAGAACTTCGAACAGTGCCTGACATCATAAATCCGGTAAGAGTTAGCTATTAGGCACCTACTGCATGCTAGGCAGGGGCTCGGTGCTGGAACGCCAACGGAGCAAGGTGAGCTCCTGGAAGAGCGCCTAGAGGCCAGGTGGGTGTGTGCACAAGAGTCCACCGTGAGCGATCACACAACACAGGGACAGACTGAGGTTACGGGGGTGCAGACGAGGAAGGTATTGATGCTTCAGGGAAGGGGAGAGGAACGGAAGACGAGGTGGACACCTGCCACCTCCTCATGCCCAACATCACATCCTCCCTTCTGCAGAACCCATCTCACCCGGGGGAACCCACCCCAGGTAGTCAGGTAGGGCTGACCCCAGAGGAGGGCAGGTGACCCAAGTTTGGCCGCTGAAAATATTCTATCTTCCTGCTGAAGTCATCGGCTCAGGGGTGAGCATGAGGCTCCCACTGGGACAATTAGAAAGCTCCCCGGCACTTTAACCAAACCCATCGGAAAAGCATTCATTCTCGCTTTGTCTGGGATCGTGAGACTTAAGGGCAGCGCACGCCTGCAGCTCCCAGCGTGACCGTCTTTAACCTTAGGTGGAGAGAAACGAATCCCAAATCAGAGGAAAAGCTGGGCGTCAGCGGAGAAAGAGAGAGAGAGACAGACAGACAGACAAAGAGGCCGTGACAGTCTCTGAACCTCTGGATCCACTTGAGCCTGAAGCTACAACCAGCAACTCCAAGTTACAGGAACCAATAAAGTCACCCTTTTCCCAAACTGAGTTGTATTAGGTTTCTGGTGTTTGCAACCATCAACCCTGGCGAATACAGAAAGTTTCAAAGAAGAGAGGACAAGTGAACTGGAATTCGAAGAACATGTTCACCAGGCAAAAAAAAAAAAAAAAAAAAGACACATTAATCTTTGAGATTCAGGAACAGATCATAATTCCCAGGAATTCTTGAGATTTCTCAAAAAAATCATTGTTATTCTGTATTTTTATGATACTATTTACATGTTTTTAAATGAGTGACCACAATAACAAACGATGAATTGTGTTCCTAGAGTAGGGTTCCTATGTTTTGGAGGTTTTCTGTTTAAAAAAAGATATAATAATAAATGTATAATTCATTATTGTTATGAAGAAATATATGGTGCTTATAGATTATATATTTCAATAACATAAAAATAAACTGCACCTGATATAGACAGTTGATAATAGAAAACATCAAAAGAGAAGATGAACACATACTACATACAAAATAAGTCATTAAAAATGGAAAGATACTATCACAAATACTAAAAGTTATTATTCTCAAAATGAAATGTTTGAACAGCTTTAATTGCCCTACACAATAATCTCGATCTTTCTTTCATGACAACTATTGTGCAGGTGGAAAGACACCTTTCATTTTGTGTTGACACAGGTCGTATTAACGACGCGCATTCGTCTTCAGACGGCTTCTTTCCTTAAACCTCATGAACCCCCCTGTGCTAGCTTCAAACCTTCCTTCTGCAGCTTCCTCCCCTCTCTCAGCCTTCGTAGAACTGAAGAGCATTCGGTTCTTGCTCTAGGCTTTGGCCTAGATTAGGCTTTGGCTTAAGAGAATGCTGTGGCCGGTTTGATCTTCTATCCAGACCACTAAACTTTCTCCACATCAGCCGTGGGGCTATTTTGCTTTCTTATCATTCACGTGTTCACTGGAGTAGCTCTTTTAATTTCCTTTGAGAACTTTTCCTGTGCGTTCACAATTTGGCCAAGTGTTTGGCTCAAGAGGCCTTGCTCTCAGCCTGTCTGAGCTTCCAACCTGCCTTCCTCCTGAGCTTAATCATTTCTAGCTTTTGAGTTAAAACGAGGGATGCGCAATTCTTCCCCTCACTCGAACACCTGCAGGCCGTTGCGGGCTTATTAAGTGGCCTAATTTCAGTGTTTTCAGCAGGAGGGAGGCCGAGGGGAGGGAGAGAGATGAGGGAATGGCCAGTCAGTAGAGCAGTCAGAACACACACACTTATTGATTAAGTTCACATCTTACATAGGAGCAGCTCGTGGCATCCCAAAACAATTATAGTAGTAACCTCGGAGATCACAGATCACCATATCAGATGTAATAAGAATGAAAAATGTGAAATATTGCAGGAGTCACCAAAAGTGACACAGAGACACAAAGTGAGCACCCGCTGGTGGAAAAATGGTGCCGACAGACCTACTCGCTCAATGCAGGGTTGGCACAAACCTTTGATTTGTAAAAATCACGCTCTCTGTGCAGCACAAGGCAAAGCACGATAAAACCAGGCACACCTGTACGTGCGTGTGTTTGAGAGGGAGAGAGTGGGAACCAGCCGATCCTCCGACCCTGAGGGCTCCGCCTCACACGCAGCCAGACGCAGACCGCTGAGCACCCCGCTCCCCTCCTGGTCCCCACCTGGCCCCCGCAGCTGCCCCCCGTCACCTGCTCTCCTGCCCCTCCACAGTCTGTTCTCCACCAACAGCCAGAGGACTCCTTCTAAAACGTGAGTCGGATCGTTTTACTTCCCTGTTCAAACCTTCCAGCAGCTCCCCTCTCGCCCTGGCAAAGCCTCCATGGTCTCCCGGACCTTATGCTCTCTGACTCGCCTGTCACTCGCTCTGGCCCAGCCACAGTGGCTGTCTTGTTCCTAGACACCCCCCCCCCCCAGGTGTGCCCCTGCAGCCCAAGTTCCTGGGCAGGGGCAGGTCAGCAAATACCTATCAGGTGGTCATCAAATGAAAGGAGCGTGAGGATTCAATATCATGTCATTTAATCCTTCAAGAACCCTGTGGGTAAGCAGCAGTACCCGTATTTTGTGGATTAGGAAAGTGATCTTTCAGAGAGGCTACCTAACTTCCAAATTCACGCAGCTGTACGTGGAAGATCTGGGATTTGCACTTATATCCATCATACTTTTTTTTTTTTTTTTTTGAGACAGGGTCTCACTCTGTCACCCAGGCTGGAGTGCAATGGTGCAGTCAAAGCTCACTGCAGCCTTGAACTCCAGGGCTTGAATGATCCTCTTGCCTCAGTCTCCCGAATAGCTAGGACTACAGGCATGTGCTACCACACTCATCTAATTTTGTTTATTCTTTATTTTTGTAGCGATGGGGTCTTGCTATATCGCTCAGGCTGGTCTCAAATTCGACCTCAAGCAATCCTCCTGCCTCAGCCTCCCAAAGTGCTGGGATTACAGGCATGAGCCACTGTGCCTGGCCCATTGTGAGCTTTTTAACTAAAGGACCCTATGGATAACAATCAAATGATGAATAGGGAAAACTGAGGTATTTGGCGTCTTATACCAGGACCACAGGAATGGCTTCTGCACTGAGCTCTTTGGGGGAGTATCCTCTTAATCTCCAGATCAGTCCAGATAACCTCTCTTTGATCTCTCATAGCCCCAGAGAATACGGCTACCTTATTTTCCCTCCTCACTCTGAGATAGCTTAAGGTCTGTCTCCCTCCCTAGAGACAGACTCTAAAATGCCTTGAAATTATTCCCGCCCGCAGGTGTTCACAGCCGTGTGTGAGTGGCCCAAGACTTGCTTCTAAGCAATAGAGACAACGGGATGTCACTTCTGTGATTATGTCGTATCAGACTGCAACTCTGTCTTGTGAGCAGACTCTCTCTGCTGCCTTCGCAGTGTGCGTGCTTTGATGAAGCAGGCGGCCACGTTGAAGAGGTCCCCGTGGCAAAGCACCGAGGGCAGCCTCTGGTCAAAGCCAGCAAGTTGCTGAATCCCAGCAACCGAGCCAGCTTGGAAGCAGATCCGTCCCCACTTGAGCCTCAGATGAAACCCCAGCCCTGGCCAACACCTTGAGTGTCACCTGAAGCAGAGGACCCAGCTAAAACCACATTGCGTCTTGCAGAAACACCGAGATAATACATACTATTGTTCTCAGCTGCTAAGTTTCTGGTAATTCGTTATACCAATAAATAACTAACACACGCTGTTACTCAGGTGCGAGCTCCTGAAAGGCCCAGTTGGTGTTTGAGTGTCTTGCTCATCTTTGACGTCTCAGTGCCCAGCACTGGAGCTCTGTACATATTTCTGGCCCCGCTGAACTGTTACAGCAGGTGTTACAGCGTGTGGTCCCGAGGACAAACCAAGGGGCACATGGCGAGTTGGAGAATTAAAGTTTATTCGCCGGCGGGCTCAGAGGGGTCTCATCACCAAATTCTGAGCCCCGTCTACCCAATTTTTCTGACTTTTATTAAGTTAGGGTGGTCCAAGGGGTGGGGTCTCAGGTGGCTAAGGTAATAGGTTAGTTGAGGGGCCAGGTAACAGGTGTGGTGTTAGGCTGATGTGTCAGGTAATAGATCAGTTGATGGACCAGGTGTTAGGTTAGTATTATGTTGATGCAGGTCTTCCGTGAGGGTTGGGGGTCCTAGGTGGGTGCTGTGCCAAGTAATAGATGGGGGTCTTCCTTATCAAACTGGTCTCTGTCTCTTTCTCCTCTGATATATCCTCCATGTTGCCTCAGAGAGATCTTGCTAGAATGCTATTAATAATTTAATTGTGTCACTCTTTGCCTAAAACTCCTCAGTGGCTCCCTCTCATTTTTAATGAAAATCCAAGCTACTTAGCATAGTAATTAAGGAACTTCACCATATGTCCCCAAACTGCTACTCCAGGCTCTTCTCCCCACACTACAGACACCCCCGTCACCCGACGGTCCAGCCACGTGGACTCACCACTCCACACACCTGCTCCTCCATGGCTCAGGGCACGGCACATGCTGTGGGAGACTCTCCTTCTTTTCCTAGTGAACTCCTATTCATCCTTCACAGCCCACTGAAATATCACCCGCCCCTAAAGCCTTCCCATCTCCTCCCCTAGCCCAAGGTCAGCCCCACCACTGTGCTGTCTTGGTACTGTGAGTGCTGTTATATCACATATCACACTGAATTTTGGTTATTTTGAAGCTTGGCTCCCCTTCTAGTCTTTGAGTTCTCTTCATGTCCTTCTCTTTCCCTTCTCGCTGGCTGCAAAACCCAGTGATGGTGTGATGAGTAAATGAACGGCATCAATAACAATACCCAAAGCTCAAACAAGGATCAAACAGCAGCTAAACAGGCTGCATTCGTGGATCCACAGGAGAAGTTCTGTAGACACCTGGCGCGTCGACGGAGGGTGGTTTGCAAGCAGGATAGATACAATCTCCTGTCGCTGGTGCTGTCTCTTCGTTGTAGGGAAAGGAGAAATGGGAGGCACAAGAGATTTCCCGTTTGTGCTGGAGACAGCTGCCTATTCTGTGTTAGAGCATTGCATGGTAACCTTCCCCGAGCCTCTGTCCTCAAAGACCCAGTATGCAAACCTAACACTTCCTTCTCATTCCTAGACTCTTAAAGGAAGGATGGACTCGGAGGCCCTCCTGGGCTCCCCTGGACTTCCTGCTGGAGACCATTCAAACACAAGGCCCACTGTGGCAAAACCCCAAAGAAAACATTCTGTGCATTTCCTGTAACTTATAGGTCCCGATGCTCTTTCTCACCACTTATTTTGGTCCTCGAGTTTCCACAGATGTCACATAAATCCATGCAGCCAGAGAAGGGTGCTGAGACTGTGCCTCGCCCCTTCACCCTCTGAGATTTAGAATGAGGGCCGCCTTTTCGGTTACAAACAGGCGCAGCGTGTGGGAGGGATTTCTGCAGAAGGCTGCAGTGCAAAGCCGCAGTCAACGCTAGACTGAGAGCAACCGACTCGGTTTCACTGAAAACCAAGTCTTGACAGCACGTTTCAACAAAAGTGTGTAAGTTGATATTTAGAGATGAAAAACAAGATCACGTCTTTTCAGTCGTTCTCGTATCAGTTCATGGTTGTTTACAGACAAGGAAAAAAGTATACATCTATGTAGATAAACCATTGGCTCAAGTAATGGCTGTTCTGCGGCTTTTGGGTCTCCGTGAGTAAATGAGATTTGCAACAGACACAATGCAACTGCACAATCTGTTGTTCACATGGTTAAAAAGAGACCATTTGTAACCAGATAATTGTTCCAGTGTGCACGTGTGCATGGGGTAGATTTATAAGTGGCCTGTGCTTTGCTGCAGAAATATTTCAGATCAGCTTGGTTTTCCTGTTCCAGCACCACCACAAAACACCCTCTGGATTTAGGAGAGGCGGAAATTCCTTCTGCTGTTGCCCTTACCTGAGTTGGAGACGATAACCAGTCAGTAAGCATTATCAATTACCTTCCCTACACCAGACGCGGCAGATACAAATGAGAATAAGTCCTCAGAGAGGAGGAGGCGAAAGGTAGCGGATTACAGCAGAGTGTGTAGGGAGGGAAGTGTTTAGTAAATGTTTGATGAATGAATGAATAAATGAAGAATAAGCTATTACAATAAAGAGGTGTGCTCAGGAAGACATCTGGCTAGGACTAGGGTGTGGGAGGAGGAGGAGGAGGCCATCAGGGAAGGGTTCCTGTGCAGGAGACATTGCAGGATAGATGGGAGAGCTGAAATGATTGTAGGTGGGAAAAGACAAAGAGGTCAAGACAGGTGAGGAAGGCAGAGGAGCCAGAGGGAAGGATCTGGAAGGTGAGAGATGGGTAATCAAGTTGGAGATGCAGGTTGGGTAAAATTGTACAGGCCTTGAATGCCAATCTCAGCACTCTTATGTTCGCCTACAAGAGTGGAAAGACAACAAACGGTTGATACAGATAAATAAAGGTTCTTGGAGAAGGAAAGGAATTTGCACGTCTCCTGAGCCATACAGAGGATGGGATGACTGGTCCCACTTGCAAGCCTGAACCATACTAGGGTGGGAAAGAAGAATTAATAAGACAACAATGTAGCTTTCCATGGAAACACAACACGGAGTTCCCCAGGCAGGTGACTGGACCATTCCAAATGAATGAACTAGTGTTCTGGCATCTTAGCCTCTCTTGGCCTGAGTCCAAGTTAATGGGGAAAATCAAGGAGCCAGACCCAAGGTTAGTCAGGGAGCCTCTACCAAGTCCAGCACACTCTGAGAAACCAGCCTGTAACTCTTCAGCAACCAGCCTTTCTGGTCTGACTTCCCAAACTATAAGACTCACTTCTTTCTGAAGTGTCTGGTTGGCTCCCCAACTGGAAGGTCATCCCATAATAAATTGTCTGCTGGGCCAGGTGCAGGGCTTACATGTATAATCCCAGCACTTTGGGAGGCCGAGGCAGGAGGATCACTTGAGGCCAGGAGTTTGAGACTGGCCTGGGCAACATAGCAAGACCCCATCTCTAAAAAAAAAAAAATTGTCTGCTCCTCCACATTGGGAAATTGCTAAAGGCCTAGCAAGTCGGGCCTGAAGATGGGTCTTTCTTATGATTAAGGCACTTTGGGTTGCAAGGAACAAAGCTATACTCAGCACCAGTAAATGCAAGTGTGTTTTAGGGAAGCACTTTAGGCTCTCACATGAACTAAGGGCAGACACAGATTGCCGCCAGGCCTCGTAGGGACGGGATCTGGAAAGCCACCAGCGAGCACAGCAACTCCCTGCCTTTCTCCCTCCATGGCTTGCGTTAGGCACCGTGGGGTCCCTGTCTTGACTCATCTGTTCTGTGCTCCCCTCTCGGCTCACCAGACATCCTTTGCCCATTCCTGGTTCTCCCTGACAGCTCTCGAAAGTGGCCTCATGCACGGGCCCTGTGATCTCTTTGCTCAGTTCCAGTAAGGAGGATCCCAAAGTCCCAAGCAAGGAACTCAATCAGGCACCTCGTATTTTCACGAGGGTCATTGGCCAGCCTGCAGATCAGAAGTCTTTGGGACCCTTGTCCAGCCTGGTCTAATTAGCTACAGCTCAGAGTGGTCCTCACTCAGGGAGCAGGACAGGAAGAGCACGTGTGTGGGCTGTGAACAGGCATCCCTTGTGTAATTTTCTGTGCCCGAATATGGCGTAGCTGTCTAGATGTTATCAGACTTCAGAGTTTCTGAAGCAGGAACAGAAAGAAACTGCTCAGCCGGACCACAGGCTCCTCCATGGTTGCTGGTGCTGCCCTCCGGGAGATCAGAGCTGTGCCAGCTCAGGAAAGAGGGATTGCTGTGTGCTGAAGAAGCTCCTTCTAGAAGCAATTATTTATTGAGTACCTGCTATGTGTAAGGCAGACTCTGTTCTAGCAACACTAAATCTTGGATCCTTTTTTGGTATGAGACGCTAGGGGGTTGAAAGCCTACTTTAGAAAAAGTGTATCTTTTGAAGCACTTAACCTGTGCATTATCTAACAGGACGTCATGAGAACACCCCAGAGGTGGGTATTACAAGGCTTGCCATTTTACAGATCTCAGAGCCAAGAGTGTTTCAGTTACCTGCCCGAGGGCACATGGCTACGGTAGATGGAGGCGTCTATTAGAGCCTCAAATCCATCCGAGCCAGGCCTCCCTCTTGCCCTCCTTGGCACAGCTGAATGGTGGTGACACCTTTCTTGTTCTGGATGTGCTCGTGGCTCTGGCCCCAGACTGGAGGGCAGGGACTGTGTCTTCACCACCCTGTCTCCAGTAGCCATCGCAGCCCTGACACACGATAGCCATCGTTCAATACCTGAATGAATAAATGATTTATTGCATTACTCAGATCAAAGGGGAGGTGAGGGAAACGAGAGAAGAAGGGCCCAGGGAGGAGACAAAGGGCGGTGCAAAGGGGCTTCTTTGTATGCAGCCTAGGTCTGTGCTGGATGGGAGAGGATGTGGTGACCTCCCTTAGGGACACGCCTTGGCCTCAGTCATGCCTGGGGTCAATGGTGTGTTGGGAGCCTTGGACTAAGTTTTCAAGCAATGAGTATAGGGCAAGGGGAAGGCTGACGGAGACCTTGGCACTAGCCAAGCGTAGCAGTGGGAAGTACTTCTTGCTGTCTGGGAAGTAGAAAGTGGCTGATGGTGTTGATTCCTTGGTCCTTTTGCATAGTGATTTGTTGGGTTGCGAGATTCATTTATTTTTTACATTTAATAAACAGGAATAGATCCATCCAGCGGGGAGCTAAAATGTAAGGCTAAGAAGACAAATTCACCAGGGTCCTAGCCCCCCAAAAGCTCACTCCCTTGTTAAGAACAAAGAAAGACAGGAAGATTAAAGATTATTACACGGTGCACAAAATAATTTAACAGAGTTATACACGAAGTAGAAAGAGGACACAGATATTTCTCAGACACGACACCAGAATTAATTGGACCACATCACAGAAACATGTGAGTGAATAAATGAATGAATGATTTGACGTTTTACCCAGAAGGGATATTATATGTCAGGCATTATGCTTGGGACCAGGATGAAGGCCAATAACATCCTCATCAAAGGCCGTACCTGTCCATAGCTGTGTTTTTAGAAAACATCTGTTAAGTTGTAATTGCTATACAACAAACGACACATATTTGTATTACAATCTGATAATTTTTCTCATGTCCATTTAAAATCATGGAAGACAACTAGATACTGCTTCCAGAGGCAAGAAGCCCACCTTGCTCCATCTTTTCCCCACCTTCTGCTGCTCTTCGTGGCACAGTTAGAATTTTAGAATTATTATCTATTCCCACCTCCAGCCCAAGGTAGGACTCTCTTCTGCATGTCACACCTGATAGCTGCTGGCTGCCTTCTGAGTGAGAATTCTTCAGGCTGACTGTATATTCAGGAAGTCTAAGTTTCTCAACTAGGGAAGGCTGATAATGTCTGGCCTTGAGGTGACAAGGAGGTTTCTCAGGGCTCAGGAAGCTAAGTTTCTGTGCTCAACGTATGCATTGCTAGATCCTTCAGTTGCTTCCACCTTGACATCTGAAATGGGTGTTGGCCTCTCCTAATGGTGGCCTCTCAGCCATAAACTCTGATGATTGTTCTCCTGGGAACTGGCAGCTCCTCATTCTTGCCACTAGGAAATCAAATTAGGGGCAAGGATAGGGCTGGCTTCTCTTCCTTAGGAACTGCTCAGATCCTGAGTCAACATCTGGGAACTCTGGGCTCTTTTCACTTAACCCCATTGGGGGTGGGAGGGGAATTAGATTCAATCCTTCCATCACATGTTTAAAAAAATTAGAAAGGATTCAACAGTGTCTGATTCTCAGGAATTCTTGGCTAGAAGAGCTCTTGATTTCAGATTTAGCATGAGTCTTTTTTCCTGATTGAGCAGCAGGTTGCTTTGCTCACTGAACAGTATTGTTACACAAACAAGCAGGAGATATTTGCTGCAAGCAAAGTCAAAATTTTCATTTGAATTTTAGCTAATCAGGATTTAAGAACTGATTCAGATTTTGGACTTTTAAATCTCCTGAGTCTTACAGCTGTGTTTCCCCCCCTTTCCACTAAATACTGCAGTTTAAGATTTAGGGAATTATGCAAAACACACTGGCAGTGCCAAGGGTTTAAACCGGGTAGGAGTGTTTGGCCAGTAATGTTGGCTTATGCTCCTTCCCCCTTTTTTTGCTGATGGTAGGGGAGAAAGGCTCTGGAAAATTATTGCACCTGCAGGAGTCTATGGGGGAGCAAGGGGGTTTCAGACATTACTCAGATCTTCTTAGTTCCAAGACTATACTTTTTCTTAAAATAACTTTGAGAATTAAGTGCAAAGATATGCAAATGTCACATTTGCTGTGTGCATTTGTAAATGTGCAACGTAAAGGTGTATTTATGCATCTAGCAATTGCACTGCAAACCCATCTGCACCTCATAGCCCCACCAGTCGTCCAAAACACTACTGTGATGCACTTAAATTCTTCACCTTTGCAAGGAGGTGCCCACAGTGTACCTTCTTTGAATTTGCATAATTGTGTACAAGAACACAAACCGTTTATACAGGATTTTAGCTTGCTTTAAATGGTGTAAAAAGGTCCCCATGATTTGTTTAAAACACACACTCAAAACTTTATTAAAAACATTTTTTTTCAAAAATAGTTTCATAATGCTAGACATCAGCAAGCCTCGATCGAGGGGTGGAAAATGAATTGTATATCTTTAAACCGCAGAAGTTAAAAGGCGTTTTTTTTTTTTTTTTTTTTGCTCGCTAACAATGGAAACTTTTTTTTTTTTAAGTGTTTCCCTCCCTCGGTCTTGCCAAGCAATACAGAAAAAAAAAAAAAAAAAAAAAAGAAGAAAAGAAAAACTTGTTCCGCTGAGTTCAACCCCAGACAGGCTCACAACTTCCTTCCTGCTTTGCTCCCCCCCACCCCGCAAGCCTCCGCCTTTCTACCTCCTCCCTCCTCCACCCCCCCAACTATTTTTTTTTTTTTTTAATCCTACACTGAACAAACACTGAAGTAGCCCGGAGCAGACACTGACAGGGGTAGCGTCTCCAGCGCCGAGAAGGGCGTGCAGGGCCGGCTTGGCGTCGCCACCGTCCGGATCGCTGGGCCCCTGCTCCGGGGGCTTTTCCTCCTTTTGCGCACCCCCTTTTCTGTCTCCCGTAGCCTGCCGCGGAAATTACTTCTGGGCATTCTTTCAAAGCCATCTCGTCCCTACAAGGTCTGCGTCTCTGGGCACACAGTCTGCACAGGACCTGGAATCCGAGGAATTGCAGGTAAGCTGGGCGGCTTTTTCCCAGTCCTGCCTCTGCACCCCCTTTCCCCGCGCTCTCGGCTCGGGAGCGAGTCTGGGCGTTCCAGGGTCGGAAACAGCGCGAAGGGGTAGGCTGGGGAGACGGAGAGGAGGAGATTTGATTTTGGAGGGTGGCGTGGAGTGGCGGTAGGGACAGGAGGAGAGAGGAGTTCTCGGCACTTCTCCAGCCCGGCTTCCGGGCCGCTCGCGCCGCGCCGCCTCCCCCGGCGCGCCCGGGGAGTCGCCGGGCTCGGGCCGCGGGCGGCTGGGCTGGCGCCGGGCGAGGCCGCCGGGGATGCGGAGGAGCCCCGCGCTCGGCCGCGCGGCGGTGGGGGGCTCGGGCGCGGGTTGGGGGGGGCGGGTTGCAGGCTGTGTGTGCCCAGGGCCGCCGCCAGGCTGTGGCTGTGCACGCCCCGAGTTCCTCCGAGTGGGCGCGGGTCCCGGAGCCCACAGGGGCACCGGCGTCCTCGGTGACGGGACTGACTGGCTGCACGCGCGTGTGCGCGCGCGCACACACACACACACACACACACACACCTCCCTCCGTGGGGGGCGACGGCAGGGGGACGGCGAGTATTGGTTCCGGTACAGGGGCCGTGCAGAACCTCGGCCCCGGGCACGCGCAGGCGCGCCCACACTTACAACACACACTTGTTTAGGGACAGGCGACAAGGCCAGTGCTGAAAAATGCTTCGGCCGCGGCCCCGCCGACCACTCGGGCCTTCGTAGGCCGAGAGACGCAGCCCCGAGGCCAGGGTCGGGAAGGTAACGGCGGCCGCTGGCGGCGGTTCGGGGAAGGCAGGGCCAGCTCGGGTCCCTCCGAGTCGGTCTCTGACGCCCAGAGAGCGCGGAGCAGGGACACCCTGGAGTCCAGGCGGGGGCTGCCCCGTTACCCTCCGCAGCCAGTGTTTGCCCAGGCCGAGGACACCCGGCGGCGGTGGCGGGAGCGTCCTGACCCTGGGGGAGGCGGGAGCCAGCCGCGCCCCGCACAGGATACTCGGGGACCGAGCAGTTGCACATCGGCCCTCGCGCCCGCGTGGCTCCGGAGACGAGTCTGAGAATTTGGAATTTGAAGGGACCTCCGGGCGCATCACAACCTGGGGCGGGGGTGGGGGTGGGACACCTATAACCGCGCTGGCGACCGAGGCAGCCGGAGCCTCCCAGTCCTGCAGGTGACTCGTCCAGCGGCACGGGGCCCCAGGCAGACTGCGTTCCCGGGGCTGCCTCTGGGCTCCGCCCGCGGCCCCCCAGCCACCCCCCGCCCCCGCCCCCCCCCGCCCGCGCCCTCGGGGGTCCTGACTTTTCCCCTTGTGTCTCCACAGCGGCTCGGCTGTTTATGGAGCTCTGGGCGGGGGCTGAGCCCGCGGTCGTGCCCCCCGCCCGCCGCCCCAGCCATGCCGCCCCGTCGGCGCGCGGAGCCGCGGCGCCCAGGCCTCCGGGGCTGAGCCGGGAGCCGCGCGGGGAGGCGGCGCGGGCGGCGCAGCCGGAGCGGGAGCCGCGGCGGAGGGCAGCGCGGCGGACCCAGTACTATGGCTGTGTACTGCTATGCGCTCAATAGCCTGGTGATCATGAACAGCGCCGACGAGGCGAAGAGCGGCGGCGGCCCCGGGCCCAGCGGCAGCGAGACGCCCCCGCCCCCGGGGAGGGCCGTGCTCAGCCCCGGCAGCGTTTTCAGCCCCGGGAGAGGCGTCTCCTTCCTCTTCCCCCCAGCCGAGTCGCTGTCCCCCGAGGAGCCCCAGAGCCCCGGGGGCTGGCGGAGCAGCCGGCGCAGGCTGAACAGTAGCAGCGGCAGCGGCAGCGGCGGCGGCAGCAGCAGCAGCAGCAGCAGCGTGGGCAGCCCGAGCTGGGCTGGCCGCCTGCGAGGGGACAGGCAGCAGGTGGTGGCCGCCGGTACCCTCTCCCCGCCGGGCCCGGAGGAGGCCCAGAGGAAGCTGCGGATTCTGCAGCGAGAGTTGCAGAACGTGCAGGTGAACCAGAAAGTGGGCATGTTCGAGGCGCACATCCAGGCGCAGAGCTCCGCCAGTCAAGCGCCCCGCAGCCCGCGTTTGGGGAGGGCCCGCTCGCCCTCCCCGTGTCCCTTCCGCAGCAGCAGCCAGCCCCCTGGAAAGGTCCTGGCTCAGTGCTCCCGGAGCGAGGAACGGAGGACAAAGTCCTGGGGGGAGCAATGTCCGGAGACTTCAAAGGCCGACTCTGGGAGGAGAGAAGGGCCCAGCCTATGCCCCTCGCGGGACAAGGAGGGAGCGGCCCCTCTCCCAGGCCGGGCTGACCCGGCAGGATCAGGGACTCAGAGTCCAGCTGCTTTGGTGAGGATGGAGAAGGGCGTTCCTGCCGGTCCTCCCTGTGGCTCGCCCACAGCTGTGGAAATTGACAAAAGGGTCTCTCTTTCGGGAACTCAGAGCTGCCCGGCTCCCTCACTGGGGCTGGTCGGAGCTTGCATAGTGGTGGACACAGAAGTGGCATCGAGAGCCACATCCTCTGGGCCACACGGTCCACAGGATCCTGCCCTCGCTGAGCGGTCGGCGAGGGCTTGCGAGCCTGAGGATCCGCACCCCTGGGAGGCCCCGGTGGGGAGGCAGGGGCAGTTTCTGGACAGTGAGCCGAGGCCAGCCTCAGACAGGGGCGGGCCCCACGGTGGAGAGCCCCCTGGGCAGCTGGGGAAAGGAAATCTGCCCTGTGCTGTGCGGGCCTCCAGGGCGCCTGAAGCGGGTGCAAAGCCAGAGGACACAACGCTGAGTGTGCAGAGCTCGGAGCCCTTTGATGCCCCGAGCTGGTCCAGAGACTTGGGCGCAGTAGGCCCCGGGGACGCCCGAAGTGGGGCCCTGGGGGGCGGAAGCCCTCGGCAGCCCTCAGACAGAGCGGAGGAAGGGTCTCCAACGCTGGGCTTGCTTGGGGGCAGCCAATCATCGCAGCTGGGGACTAGAGAGGTGGAGGCGGGAATTCCTTCTGGCAGGATGCTGGAGCCTTTGCCTTGTTGGGAAGCCGCTAAAGATCTGAAAGAACCTCAGTACCTTCCTGGAGACAGGATGGGTGCGCAGCCTGGGGGCGCCCGGGCCTGGCAGGGCCCCGTGGAGGAAGCCGGTTTGGCCTGGACGCGTGGCACGGGGGTACAGTTGGAAGGGACTTGGGAAAGCCAGCGGCAGGACACAGACACCCGCCCCAGTCTGGAGCTGCTGCCCCCAGATCAGAAGGACAAGCCTTTGCTGAGAGAGGCCTGCAGCCCCAGCACCATCCCCGCCGTGGTCATCACAGACGTGGGCGCGCAGGAGCACAGCGGCCTGGAGGAGGTGCAGGGAAGCCCCCTGGGCAGCCTGCCCCTGCGGAAACTGTCGTCTTCCTCGGCCTCCTCCACCGGCTTCTCCTCATCCTATGAGGACTCGGAGGAGGACATCTCCAGTGACCCTGAGCGTACCCTGGACCCCAACTCGGCCTTCCTGCATACCCTGGACCAGCAGAAGCCCAGAGTGGTAAGTCTTGCCCCGAGATTTTTCTAGAGCTCATGCTGCTTTCAGCAGACCTTTGATTCCCCCATGTGTCTCCTTTTTCTGACTTTCTACTGAGTCATGAAGACTCTGACTGGGGCCCCGGGGACAGTCACAACTACCAGTTCTCTCCAGGTGTGTTTGCGGGGGTGCTGACCCGGCACTTTGTGGCTTGGACCGGGAATCCGGGTGACTTCTGCTATTTCCATGTAATCTTGAGAAACAAATTTTTAAGGTACTTCCTGTAGGTCACCACTCTTGTTGGGAAGATAATACTCATGAGTGTCACCAAAAACTTCCTGATTAATCCCCAAAGACAGGAACGGAGCTGTGCATGTAGCTTTTGTCTGATCAGGTGGAACACTTGAACCTGTGATTCATTCAGGCTGAGGAAAACTGACAAGGATGTCATTGAATTAACTTGGCCTCTGCTCCTAGGCTAGGAGAAGGAGTGGCGTGATTCTCTGACAGGGCCCCAAAACCTGTAGCTGTGGTTGTGGCCGATCTGCTGGGTGAGGAACCACCAGGCCTCGGTAAGTGAAGCCAGGTCATTGCAATGTTCAGTGTGGTCACTGTCACAAACTGACTGCATCGACATTGCAGTGTGATGTATGAACTCAAATGAAAAACCTTGCTTTGAGCTAAGCAGTTTTGTTAGTGTCAGATTATCACACTAGGTTGAGTTGCCTGGGACAGGCACGTCAGGTAGATAGCTCCTAATGGATGTGCACTGTTGGCTCGTATAGGTCGACATTTCAGGTATGTTTTCATGCGAATCTAGTTTGGTTCATCCCACTGACATCTCGTTCTGGCTACGGCAGTAGACAGGGGTTTATTTCTATCACATGGTTAATCGCAGTTGAAGGCTGTTTTTACTCTGGAGGATCAGAGCGTCTTACGGAAGACGTAAGAGTTGAAGCTAGCACTTCTGCAAAGGTCTGGACTTTCTCTTAGCTTTTCCAGAGAGCACGGGGAATTTCCTACTTCAGCGTGCGGGGGGTGGTTGTGCTACCTTGAGGGAAAGTCTGCATTGTGTTACGGTAGGCAGCCTTCCGATTTCAACGTGGATGTCGAATACTGTTCATCATACCCCAGTAACTTCCTCCACCGCCGGTGAAGGCGTTCTATTTCTACCGTACATCCTTCACTAAGGTATTTTGGATATCAAAGTGTGTTTCTCTCTGACTCCCGTTTCAGAAATCACAGTCTGGATTTTTGAAGACCAGGCGTTTCTTTTCATGAAACTGCTTTCTGCTGATCTGGAAGCAAATGTGCATGCAAAATCCGGCCCCATCAGCCTGGCATTTGTGGCCGGCACAGGGCCCCGGGCATCTTGCACCTGCTGTCAGGCCTGGGCAGGCCACCTTTAGAGGGGGGACGGTCCACCTGGCGGGGCAGGTGGAAAACGCTTCTCTCTGAAGGTGTGGCCCGCACTTCTCTGCCTTCCTGCCCAGCAGTTAGAGGCCTAGTGAGTAAGGGAGGGTCCCTCGTCCCATTCCTCCCAGTTGCTTTTGGAATCCCAGCGCATAGCGGGCGCAGCCAAATCGCTTTCACTTGTTCTCCAACTTTCTATTCGCCCTTTCTAGTGGTGCATTAGCAGCTTCTGTTGGCTGGTTATCAGAACGATTCGTATGTCCCGATGTTTGAAAAGGGCTCTTGTCTGGAGGAGAGTTAAAGGGGAGATAAATAATGGCAGGCGATAATTTGTTTTTTTCATTTGTCAGAGGAGTGCCCACTAAGAAACCAGGGGGTTTAGGGGTGTTTTCAAGTTAGCTACCAGGTCCAGAGGTAGAAATGAGGCCGGCCTGTTGGTCTAGCCTCCCTCCCACCTTTAAGCAGGTTTTCAGGCACCCACAGAGTAGAGCCAGGGAACAGCCAGCTTTGCTCTCTGAATCACGTGAGACTGATGGGGGGAGAGAGAGAGAGAGAGAAGGGGGGAAGGGTGGGTAGCCAACTGGAAATTATGGGATCCGAGGGACTTTGGAGCTCTGGTTGGGTGCTTCCAGGACAAGCAAAGTTTTCTTCTTGCACAGATTGTTATCTGTAACACCAAAGCATCTGTTCATTGGATCAAAAATCACTAGATTACCTCAGATTGATATTTTGTCTGCAGAAGGCCAGACATCTTGATCGACTGGGCCTTTCGGCCGGGCTTTTCTGTGTTGGGTTAGATAAACCCCAGGCCGGCTCTGTCTGAGCGTCTACCACTCTGAAACGTCGCGCTCCCTTTATCGGACTTTGCTGCGTCTGTCTACACTGCTGCACAACACTGAAGCCGCACGCTCTTCCTACGTGCTCACGCTTGCTTACACTCACCCGCACGTGCTCACGCGCGCGCACACACAGGACTGAAACGGCATGGTCAGCATTCCAGTCGCACAGCTGACCTTTGGCCCTCAGACCCATCCCAGACACTGAGAATTGATCGGGGCCGCCCTACCTGCCCACGGAGGTAATTGACACGCCTCCTGCGGCAGTCCAGTTCCTGCCTAGGAGTGAGCGTGTGTGACGTGGTGTGCAGGCCAGAGGCGACAGCGTATCTGCTTACAAAGGCCCAGACGCTTGAAATCTGCTCGGAAGTAATTGTGTCACACACCTAGTGTGCAGGGGCTTTAATTCGGGCACATTCACACTTACCTGTTCTCTGAGCTCTGAACGGGACCACACTGCACTGAACAAGGATGCTTCTCTGTTCTCTCACACAACTGAAAATTAATCAGCAGTTCTTTACTCTGCTGTATCATTCCATGGAAGAGTCTCTGGGCCATTGAAACACCAGGCTGAAAGTGCTGTATTAAAATATGATCGCATCTTACTTTAAAAAATAGATTTTATTGATTTATTCCAAAATTGTACTATCAATTATATATACAAAAACAAAAACGCTAGCCTAGTTACCTGGGGGATTTATAAGGAAATATGATACAAAACCTTTGCCTTCTTGGTGCTTACTATTTTCTAAGGGCTGCTGAAATTTTTTTCCTTGGCCTTTTTTTTTTTTTTTTTTTTTGTATCGACTAGTTTTGTTGTCTTTTTTTTTTTTTTTAAGTGAAAAACTAACTCATACACATAGTAAAAAATGCAAACAGCTTAAAGTGGTGTTATGTGGTTTTGAAAAGTGTGTCAAAATTTTAGTTTTGGGTAAACCAAAGTAAAATTTAAAAGCCTTAGAGGGGCACTTCAAAAAATGGTGAGTAAACCTTTTAAGTGGAAAATTCTTTTTTGGAGGAGGATGGTGAGAGCCCAGATTTGTGGGGTTCCGAGTTCAGGCTGCACACTCTCTCGTGGGTAGGCGGAGAGAATCTTCTGGCAAGGCCTCGGCAGGTGTCAGATCTGGGAGGACCTGAGTCATTGACGTGAGGTCCCAGGTGTTACTCTGACCTGTGTGGGGACAAGGAAACCAAGACCCAGAAAGGCAAAGGGACCCAGGAACACATGCATGAGCTCTGCCTCTCTGGCTTGGTTTTCTCCTTTTAAAAATGTGCATATTCCATGAGGATAATCTCCTGGGGTCCGTCCAGTTCCAAATCTCTGTGACTATATAATTCTGGACATTTGATTCAAAACCTAGTGTATGTGACGTATGCATAAGGGTGTCCAGAAGTGTAACGAGATTTCTTTGGTGTGTGCCTCAGGCACCCAGGCCAAAACTGGGCACCTTTTTGTGCTTTTGCTTGAAACCAGCTGACCGATCTTCCTGTCTGCTCTCTCTACCAGCAGAATGGCTCTTTGCAATTTCACACTGAACAAGCATTGTCAGAATAAATCATCAGTGCGGTACCTAAGACTTTCACTAGACTGGTAGTAGAGACTGCCGGGAGGATGCCAGTACATGGACCTGAAATGCAAAAGCTGCATTTTGTTTAAAAACGAAAAGGCTTTGGCCCCCTCTGATATTAAAGTTTGGAAACTGAGGCTTTGTCTACACAGAGCCAAAACATCACATCAAAGACCTTGTCTTTGCAAAGATAGAAATATTCAGCCAGCTTAAAATCCTTTCACATTAAAGTGAGGTTATAGAGAAAAAGAAAGGTTGATTCTCAACATTGTTACTTTTCATGCAGATGTTTAGGCTTTGCAAAAATACAGCTCAAGCCTTACCTAGCCTTGCAGGTAAGAAAACATATTAGCCAGTTGGTTGCTGCTTTTAGGGAAATGTAGTTCAGGTGTTATGGATTAATAAGTCATGTTCAGAACTTTCGTTTTTGAGTGCTGAATTGCTACCCAGTCCCTTTTCTGATTTTGTTGGCACACACCTGTTAAATGTAGTTAGAGATTAGATTAGGTCTGTGTAGTTTATTTATATTCCTAGGAGTATTGATAACATTATTTAGGCTTATTTTATTTTGTCAGGTTTCAACTTAGTTCTATCTAAAGGTAGAATTTTAAAGTATTTAATGGAAAGGATTTTGTGTCTTGATAGAAAAAACTCTGTAGACTTCAGATAATCCGCAGGTGATTTGGAATTAACTGGGGAACGCTTCTCAGTTGTGTTGTGGTCACACCATCAGCGTGGAGGGTTCTGTGGGTTTTGTTAGAAGAGACCTTGGCATCGTGGGTTATGTCCATTGTGCTCTCAGTTGCATGACAAGAAGGGCTTGCGGTGATTTTTTCCTTCCCTCGCTGGGTAGAATCGGCGTTGTGAATGACGTCTTCCAAAACCGATGGCACCAAACCCAACCGTGAACTGGTTGGTAATATGAAAAGTCCTTGAGGGTGCCAGCAGCCTCTTTGGGATTTTGTGTGACCAGACTGGGTGCCCTTCCCGTGGTGACAGTTGTGCCGCAGCCAGTCTCAAGCAACATGGAGCAGAAACACCTGTCATCTCCTTCAAATCCGTGGGTCCAGTCCCTCTGACTGTGGAGCGCCGCTGTGGAAGTCTGGAAGAATCTGCTGACCTGGTGCTACGACCCTATGGTCAAACTCGACTTCTGCAGTTCTGCCACCAACCTTAAGTCTCACGGAGGTCCTCCCAGACCCCCCCCCATCATCTTCTTACCGGCCCCCTTTCATTCACCCCATCTTCCTGGTGAAGACGGCAGCCCTGATCCATTTTTCCAGGAGTGAACTATTACTTTAAAGACAGTTCACGTCTCCTTGGCTAAAAGACAACATAAATATATATGATCTCATTAGGAAGTTAGGCCTCTGTGCTTGCTATTAAAAAATAACCAAAACTTTTCTGTAGCTTCGATAATTAACACACCCTAAATCTGGGTTTGGAAGAGGCTTTACAGCTCATTTCCTCCACTGTCCACATTTTGCAAACGGGGAAAGCAAGGCCAGAAAGTATTCAGTGTAGTTGGAAGACCCATGTTGACACTCTTCTTTTCACGTATGAAACTTCTTTAGTGGGTAAGCTCCTTACACGCTTTTGCAGATACACCTTGGCTTTAAACACGGTACGTGCGTTTAAAACATTTGTTAAAGGAATGAGTGAATCAGTGAATCAGAGAAAATATCTCTGCGGCAATATCTACCCATATAAGCAATATTGAAGCACCTGGAAGATGAAGAACAAAGAAAGCGAAAAAAGGACAGAGAAGGCAAGTTCGTTGCTTGTCCCTGTGACCTTGCTGCCACAGGAGTAGGGATGCTGGACTTGGGGTTAGGACACCTGGGGTGGAATCTTAGCCTGCCCATGGCCTGGAAGCGCTGTGAAAAATAACGAGAGTGGTTGTCACTTCATGGAGTGGTGAGCGTTCGGGGATGTCATGATTCTAAAAGTGCCTGGCACAGCACCTGGCACATAGTAGAGGCTCAATTAATATTAGTGGAGGTGGAATCAGGAGGCATTGTGAGTACTGGTGAGGCAATGTCTGGAACATTCAGTGGGGCCTGGAAGAAATGCTCCGTAGCGATCCCAGCACTTTCATCCTAATGCAATCCTGGAAAATGATGGTGCTTCACCAAGGAAGGCTGGGATGAAATTAATTTCTCAAAGACCAGTATTCCCAGGTTACCTGTGAATTCACAGACTGTTGCGGAACCAGATTTCATTGCCCATTTAGAACAAGGCTGGCCTTGCCTTTTAGCTGTCTCCTAGTGTAGTTGTCTTTGGTTCAGTTGCAGGGTGGGGATTACTTTAAGGCTCAGATGCCAAGAGACAGGAGTGAATTGCTTGGTCAGCAGAAGTGCACGCTGTATACAGTCCCCAAGGGACAAGGTCAACCATGACACATTTGCAGACTGTGTGCTGGGAAGACCACTCTGGTGTTTCTTATTTAAAGGCAGGGCCTTCTGACTTTGTCTGACGTCGAATGACTTGTGATTATCATTTCACCGGCCAACACTCAGGCTTTTGACTAACTTGCCCGGCGTGTTTCTCCACAAGTCACTGTTAGAAATCTGATCTTTTCCCCTCTGTTGAGCTTTACTTGGGCATTTTATTGATGTGATATCCCTTAAATGGAAACCCGTTCAACAAAAGATCTCTTCAGCCACAAATCAATACTATATTTTTTTATCTCCTGAGCTTTTGACGTCTATTTTGCTCCAAACCATCTGTTAAATTTGGTAAATAATCAAAAAGTAGGAGCTATAGACAATAAGAAAACCAAAGGCAATAAGGAAGCAGAACGAATCCCTGCAATCCATGTTTATGAATGATTTAATTTGGGGTGGGGGGGGAGGATATGTTTTTTATTTTCCCTGTCTCTGAATAAATAGAAAAATGTCTCACCCTGGGGCGGGGGTGTTGGTGGTGAATTTTCAGCCAAAGAGGATCCTGCCTCGTCAAGCTCACTGTTATCCTGTTAATCTAGCTTCTTACTTTTGTGGTGAGATGATACTGGGTGGAAAGGGAAAATGAAATGATAGAGCGTCTCAAACAAAGGCATTGAGATTATTTCCGTTGACCTGGTGACCAAGATTAGGGTTTGCATAATGCGGCGATAGGAACGTGCGTTCATGACGCAGGAGGGTATCCTCGGCCAAGAAGAACCAACTGCTCTGGAAGGGTCACGTTTATAAAGGCGGTCTGGGTGCATCCAGGGAGGTGCTTTTGCCTGTGGCCTTTTGGACAGTGGTGGCAGTTTTCTTTCTTTACTCCCCTTTAAGGCTTCTCTGCGTCCTGCCCCCTCCCCCCATGCCTTTGAGCAGAATGAATAAACTGATTGTACTGTTTTCCGAGGAGACGCTGTAATACATTTTATATTACCGGTGCTGGATATTTTCATACGCCGCGGGGAGCGTCCAGCCTGCTGCGGGCTGGAGGGATTTGGTGCCCTGGGGGACTGGCCGTCCACCCAGCTCAATCCTCAATCCCCCTTGGTATGCCCCGACTTGGTGGGACCTGGGCAATTACAAGGGAGGTCACGGCACCGCCCCCCCCCCCCCAGGCGGTTCCCAGCGAGTGTTTTTCCAATTTCACTGACATTCTTTCCAGGCTCAACTCCATTTGTTTTCCTCTTCTCTATGGCAATTGGTGACTGACCGCGTCTTAAAGGGTCTAATTCAGCAGGATGTCCAGGGAAGGGCCTTTTCTCCTCTTGCATAGGAGCCGTTGTTGTTTTAATTCTTTGCATCTGCGGGGGTGTGTCATATTTGCTTTCTGCACTGAATAGCGGACTTAATAAAATACACCACGGAGAGGAATTTGGGAGTATCGCTTCTGTAATCCTTATCTAACCTGAATCTATGAGCAGGAAACTGAAAAGGCCTGGGTATGACAATGAGATAAACAGTTTAATCTCTTAACAATGTCAAGTGGAAAATCTAACCGCCTGCCAGTAGCTTAAGAAAAGGCCGGGAGATTTGGTTTGGGACAAATAACCCCGAGACCCGGATTGCTGAGCCAAGGGTAGGAAAATCGGTTGCCATGTGATAAAGCTGGGAGGTCAGAAGGTCACCGTTAGGGTTTGAGAAACTACTAAAAAATCCTTACAGATACAAAATGTGCTCGTGTAGGGGACGCGTTGAATGTGTTCTGATTGACATTTTAGTCTGTGTGAGGCCACTGAAACTTTTTCTCCTCTTCTTTTAACCTTTCTGCTTCATCACCCTCATAGTCATCGGAGCGTTAAGCATGCATTAGTATGAGTATCTTGCTAATTCCAAGTAATTTAGGAGACTCGGGGCCTTGGGGGAGGACTTCCTGGGGCACACTCGAGGAGGGCAGTGTGCTTGCAAGGCCAGTGACTCTCAGATGCAGCACTTGGTCTCTTTGGGCCTCTCCGGGCTTTGGTTTCCTCATCTGTAAAATGGGTGTATTGATGGTCTTCCTACTCCATGCGGTCTTTGTGCAGCTCAGATGCGATTGTGTACACAGAGTCGTTTTGGGAGAGGGTGAATTATTTCCTGCATACATTAATGTTAGTTATGAGCACTGTGACTTTGCTTTTAAAGTGTTCCGAATAGAAGCTGTACCAGGGCAAGCCCGGCACTAACTCGGGGTATTCCGACCTTGTTTGTTAAAGAGCAATCGCTAATGACCGTGTCAAAAACAATCTTTCCGTCCGCAGCAGAGCCACTGCAGAAGTGCATGTGGGAGTGGGGGACACCCGGGGGTGAGTAGACTTTCTGGGTAACGTCCTGGTTCCGTTCAGCTGCGATGGGGTCTCCTCCCGCCCGAGTGGCCGTCTGGGCCGGCGCGGACCGTGGCCGCGCCTCCCCCGGGGCTGCGGTCTGCTCACTCCTCAGCGGGCCTGCAGATGTGAGGGGCGTCAGGGAAGGCTGGACTGAGCCAGGAGGGCGCCACAAAGCCGGGGTCTGGTGTTTCTAGAACGGGGCTGTCGGCTGCTGAATAATTTCGGGGAGACTGCACTTTAGAGCACTGATTGTTTTTTTTTTTCCCCAGTACCATGTAGTAGTTTTCTGTGTCCTGCAAAGTGAAGAGAGGAATTCAGAAAAGTCTTGAGATTTTAAAGCAGATATTACTTTCAGCAAATATATATATATTTTTTTTTTGTTGTTGTTGAGACAGAGTCTCACTCTGTTGCCCAGGCTAGAGTGAGTGCCGTGGCGTCAGCCTAGCTCACAGCAACCTCCAACTCCTGGGCTCAAGCGATCCTCCTGCCTCAGCCTCCCGAGTAGCTGGGACTACAGGCATGCGCCACCATGCCCGGCTAATTTTTTCTGTATAGATTTTTAGTTGTCCATATAATGTCTTTCTATTTTTAGTAGAGACGGGGGTCTCGCTCTTGCTCAGGCTGGTCTCGAACTCCTGACCTCGAGCGATCCACCCGCCTCGGCCTCCCAGAGTGCTAGGATTACAGGCGTGAGCCACCGCGCCCGGCCTCAGCAAATATGTTATAGTAGGTGCCTGTTGTGTGTGGCCAGGCCCTGGGCCGGGTCCGGAAACTTCTGCCTCCTTTCTCCTGGAGATGGGTCCTCCCTTGGGGTGCGAAGTGCATGGTGCGCCCCAGCAGCTGCCCAGACAGTAGACACGGACACCCTCGTCTGCAGATACCTGTGCTGAAGAGAATGGCTCAATTGATGCCGTCCCTGTCCTTGGGGAGCTGCCCTCTAAGACGAAGCTGGTGCCAACAGACATACTTGAGATTTGCGAAACTCCAGAACAAGTTGTATCACCGTTGAACAAGCACATTCATTAAATATGAGTTAATAAATAATGAACGGGTGTTGGCATGCGGATTACAGAACGCTTTAGGAGGTACTGTGAACCGGGAGGAGAGGAATTGGATCTGGGCAACAGCCACTGGGGGGGTCTGGGGAAAGGCTTTGGGGAACCTGCTACCTCTGTGAGCAAGGAGAGGTTGGCGTGAAAGAGGGCACCCCCACCCCCACCTCCAGGCCTTATCGGTGCGTTAGATTCTGCACAAACTGATGCTCAGCTGAGGAAAAGTGCAGAGCTTGGATGGTGGCACTGTCCCTGTGCTCTTGGGAGCCAGGAGGGGCCCCAGGCTGTCCCTCTCACCTGCAAAGAGCCTTGAGGGGGGTGGGGCCAGGGCAGTCCTGGGGTTGAGTCTAAACTCTGGTACCTCCTGATTTATGCTGGACCTGTGGCCTCCGCTGTTCTCTCTGAGCGGGTGAAAGGGAACCAGGGTGCCCGAAGGAGGATCGCTGACTTAGGCACTTCTTCCGCCGGGAGAGAGGAAGCAGGGGTGCCGGGAGCTCTGTGACACGGTCTGCAGGAGGGGCCTGCGGGAGGAGGCTTGCTCTGCCGAACGCATAAGCAAGACGCTCTGCTGGGGAGCGCGGGGCCTGAGCCAGCCAGACCTGAATCACACCCCGACTCTGCCCCAGACCTTGGCAGGGGCTGGGCTTGTCTGAGCCCCAGTCTCTGACAGGACGATAAGGACCCTCTGTCAGGGGCTGTTGTGAAGATGAAACGGAATAACGTGGCTCGAGTCCCAGGCGAGGAGCCGGCGTGGAACGGGGGCAGCGCCCTCCTCCCGGTTGTGAAGAGCATCTCGTAGGTGGCTGCTCCAACTTGCCTTCACCACGTGGCCCCGGTCACGTCATCCCAGGGACAGCGAGTTGTCGAGGATGATGGCAAAATAGGCAGCAGGATTTATTTTTCCAAGAGGTTCCTCAGTGGCGGGAGAGGCCTCACTTTGTTACCAGGGCTCAGAACTTGAAGTTGAAAAAAAACAATCCCCTGTATTCAGCTGCCGGCAATGGGTGTCGGGTTGCATATCCCGCCCCGCCCCCTCCCCCAGCCTCTTGGAGGTGGCAAGTGGCTGAGGTCATCCAAGCACACAACGCCCAGCCTTTGGGGGTGCGAAGTCTCCCTCCCTTTTCTCCCCTCTCCTTGTGGCTCTGCTCTCTTGTTGTGTCTTCAAGAGGGACCCAGTCCTGTTTTGCATCGCTTTGGCATCTCTCGCCTGGGAGGTCTCTGCACCTGTGTGTGATGTCTTTGGCCTTCATCTCTTCCCTGCACCGCACCTGGTGGCCGAGCTGGGCACCTGCGTGTCAAAGCAGGCTCTTTCCGAGATTGCAGAGATGCTTTATTTTACTGCACACCCAGCGAGGCCCCAGCACGTAGACGTTCGCAGGGACTCGGTGGACCCGGTGGCTCTGGGGTCTCTGAAGTCCTCTTTGCAGCACCCCGGCCCCTCTGAAGTGAGCAGCGCAGAGCCTTCCCCACGCTTCGCAAGTCACAAGGCTGCACCTTGCCGTGGTCCTGGAGTGGAAGGAAAACCCCGGCGTGTGGCCGGGCTGAGCTGATGAGCCCAGGACACCAGCTCACTTCCGAGTCCCGGGAGGGCCTGCAGGAGCCCACGCAGACGTGGCGGGGGGCCGGGGCTGTGTGGGGACAGGTTCCATCTGAGCGGCACCACCCGACGTCACCACAGCCCTGCGCACCCCCCGGCTGCCACACACAGGCCGCACACTGCATGTGTGATGTCCAGCTCTCTCCTTCCTTCCGGCCGTAACAGGGAGTGGACAGCCTGCAGCGCTGACCCCGGGCGTTTGCATCTGTCCTGCCCACGCGTGTTCCAGTCGAGCCTTCTCGGGCCCCAGGACCCTAAGGCGTGTGCACAGAGCTCTGCACATGCTTCTGGAGAGCCGTGTCTCAGGCCCGGCGTGCGCTAACGTGTCCCCAGCCCCCAGTCTCCTCCTGCCCTTTGCCGGATGGAGGGGTGACGTCTGGGAGGAATGAAACCACAAAAAGAGCTTGTTAGCATGTGGCTGTGTTGACCTCAGGGGTGGTCTGACGGCCAGGGCGCCGGACAGTAACTCCCTTATTGCCCCAACCTGGAAACGTACACAGCTTGGTGATTAGTTTCGATCCCAGGCTAAAGCCGAACGGAGCAGCATCTGGGCAGCTGTTTGCTTTGCGGTGTCACACTGTGCATTAAAACTCGGCTGCTCTCCCCCGGCCGTCTCCCACCTCATGCGGACGCTGAGAAGCTGCACAGAGGCCTGCAGGCCCCGAGGCCCTTCCTGGCATCCTTTCTTTGGCAGTCCGGGCTGGCCTATATTTTCTGGTCTGTCACCATTGGCCTCAGATACCACATTCCCAGGGGAAGGCAGCAGAGTCTCCCAGGAGTCGCAGCAGCGGCAGAGAGCCCTGGGGACCCAGGTGGTGCCGGAAGGGAGGTGCTCTGAATGCACCAGGTGGCAGGCCGCTGGGGACCGTGAGCCCGGCCTCTGACTGTAGTTCGGGAACAAGTGACACTGACTTTGGAAAGAAGATTTTAAGAGCTTCAGAAAATAGGTCAGTACGGCCCCATGACCGGGTCTCGTAAAAAGAAATGTGAGTCCCGAGTATAGGTTTTAACAGGTAAGTTGCAGGAAGCATAGACTGGAGCGGATCGATATTTCTTACGAAATTCACTGGGAGTTGTAACCATACTGCAAGTTCAATACGAATTAACCGGTAGTGCAGCCGTGAAAAGTGCTGGGCGGTCAGAATGCACAATAATAATGAAAATAACGGCAGCTGTGATTTCAGAAGCATCTCTTAACGTACTAGGCATGTCCCATCGGTTACTTGATTTAATTTTTGCAAGGTGTGTCTTGTTTTCTGCCTTTCACAGCGAGGAGCCTGAGGATCAGACAGGTGACGCTGTCAGTCCCAGGGCCACAGCGGGTCAACAGCAGGGCTGTGGTTTGAACTCCTCCGTCTCCCAAGTCCTTGCCCCATCCCGTTCCCCCCCCCCCACCCCGTCTGCCTAGAGGACAGAGGGAGGCGGCTCTGTGCCGAGTGAGCGCTGGGTTTCGTCCTGGACCTTGTGCTTTGGGAGGATCGGGGCCCAGTTTTATTGGCTGCAGAGACAGCTGGGCTGAGTGATGAGGGCTCCGAACCATCACCCTGGGAGGTGGTTGAGGGAATTGGGATTGGCCGTTGCCTTGGAAATACTAGACCTGGGGGGCAGCGAGTCACAGTTGCCCTGAAGTAGTGTTTCCGTCGGGTTCCAGATCAATTTTCTATTCGCAGAGGTGGAACTAAGAGAGGATTCTTTTCCTTCCAAATGAATGGGACTTTGTTTAAACGCACAGACTTAATAGCTGCCACTGTAGCAAGAGTGAGCTTCGGGAGCTGCCTCTCCGCCCTTAGGCTGGGGGAGAGGAAGAGAACTCCTAACCCTAAAGGGCGAGAAAAGGTCACGCTTCCCCCTGCTGCGGGTCCAGCTGGCAGAAGAGGAGGGGGCGCCCCTGGGCCCCCCTGTAGCTCGGCAGTGGAGGGGCAGTGTTGCCGGCAGGACTCGGGGTGGTGTGGTTGCTTCTTAGCAGATACAGAGCCCAGATCTAGTCCTGTCTCCCTCCTCCCCACCCGATCAAAAGACACAGGTAAAAGCCTATCGTAGGCTTATAGTATCAGCACCTAAAAATTGGAATTAAATGCAGTCAAGTTGGGTTACCTGCTTACAGACGTCATTTAAATTAGGAGGCACGGGTGCTGGTTCTGAGGGGGTGGTAGACAGGAGGCCCAGGTTTTTAGTAGGCGATTGTCTGGGGGTTCCTGACCTACAGAAGAGACGGCACGGGGACTGAAGGGTGTGACCTCCAGGCATGCGGTGGCACCTCCTTGGAAAGCACACAGCAGCAGTCACCACGTGAGCATTGTGAGCCAGGCGGGGTGGCCACCCGGGATGCCTTACTGAAGGCGGGTGACTCAGCCGCTGCCTTACAACCTTCAGAGATTCTGATTAAACTGTCCCTTTTAGGAGGGGACATCTGTGTTGCTTCCCATGTTCAGCAATTTTGAATAAAGCTGCTGCGAACATTCGTATACACGTTTTTGTGCAACCGTAAGCTTTCATTTCTCGGTGATAAACGCCCGTGAGCGCAGTCGCTCAGTCGAGTGGCAGCTGCGTATGGGTTCTGTAAGAAGCCACCTCGCTGCGTCCCCGAGTGGCTGCGCCATCTGACATCCGCCCGGCGGCGCACGGGTGCTCCGGTTTCTCCACGTCCTCGCCTGCATTCGGCATTGTCGCGTTTCATTTTAGCCACTCTGGTGGGTGTGCAGGGCCCGCTCCTTGTGGCTTTCACGTGTTTTTCCCTAACGGTTAGTGATGGTGACCACCTTTCCACGTGCCTGTCTGCCGTCCCCTCCCATGGAATGATCTGGCTAAACAACAGAACGATTGCACAGAGGTGCTGGGAAGGTGGGCTGCTCTGGGGGCTTTGCCTCTCGGGGCTTCAGGTGAGGGAGGTTGGTCACCTGCGAGGTCCCTTCCTGCTCCCAGTGTTCTCTGAGTCCAAAATAGAGTCACACTCGTGGCGGGCACCGTTGGCGTGAGCTGTGGCGTGTAGGAAGCCGGGATGGGGCCCGGCCCACGCCCCCTCCCCTCCCCTCCCTGCCCAGGCTGACTCACAGGTGCCGTATTTAAGGAAAGTTGTTTATTGATTGTTGGGCCTGGAATTAAAAAGAAAAACAAAGAAACAGATACAGAGAATATCTCCCGGCCTTGGTGTCCCCAGGCCTCTCCGAGAGGTGGGTGTCACCGACGGTTCCCCTTGCGTCTCTGCAGTCTTGGGCCTGTGCTTTGGGTTTAGTTTTGCAACAGGGTTGGTCATGCTGAAGGTTCAACTGCTTCCCTTTTTTATTTTAATCAAACAAAAAAAGAAAAAGAAAAAGAAAAAGTGTGTATATAACGTAGAACTGCTACTTACTAACCGCAGTGACTGAAGTGATTTTTCTCTTTAAAACCAGCCCTGGACATCACCCTTTCCCCCCCGGGTCACGAAGCTGAGCTGTCCTTCCTGGCTTTTTCCTCCCGTCTGGGGAGGAGGCGGCAGGAGACAGTGTTGGTGGGGTCGCCGCCACTGGAGAACCTGCTGGAAGGTTCGGTCTGCGCTGGGAGCAGGGTGGATGTCGTCGGCTTAAGAACGTATTTGTGTTTGTCTTCCTGCCTAATGATGGATACGTGTCTGAAATACAGCATCCTTAGTCCTAATTTCAGTGAGTCATAAGAAATTAAAAGGCATGGTTGTTTCTTCCTTGGTATAATGAAGTATAATATTTGCAGAATCTCCTTTGGTGAACTTGTATAAACAATCTATCACAAAGCAAGTATTGTTTTCTACGTGGGCCTAAAGGAGTTTTGGGAAATGAGCAGAGGAGTTTTACATGTCTCCTCTGAGCCCCGGGAATGGACATAGCCCCACGGACACAGAGGATCACGGGCTTCCCGCCCGGTCCCCGAGGCCCCTTGGAATCACCCAGCACATTTCAGGGGTCATTTGATTGGGCCAAAGACCAAAGATGGATCCGAATCGAATGATGGTTTGGTTCGGAATATTTTTTCTGGTTTGGTATGTATTGAAAACCTAGGTTTGATGCCGGTTTGAAGTTGTTCAATAGGTTTTTCTTTTTAAACTCTCGTTACCCTCCTGATTCAAATTAAAATTTGCGATTTGTGTTTGGTTTGACTTTGAATACATAAAATGTATTAATGGCCCCTGGGGAGTAGTTCATTCTGATTCAAGTCACTTCTCCAGATAGCATCATTGTTATAAAATTTATTTCCCGTGAACTTACATTCTTCCACGATGGTTGTGTGTGTTGACCTTATGGTTTCTTAAATATTCTGGGCAAACTGAGAGTTAGCCCACTTGGATCTGTACTTTGCAATGAACGAGAAGTAATAAATACTTTATGTCAAAACCAGCAGAGGTTTTGTTAAATAGAATGCACAGACTTTGCCCTTTTGGTACCAGGCAGAGGGCTTTTTTCTACAGCTTGCAACTGGCTATATTTCAGGAAAAGGTGAACTAACTCTCTACTCATACAGTCCACAAACATTTATTGTGTGCTGTTGGGTAGGGTAGAGATACGTGTATAAGTAAACCTCAGGAATTCCCTACCTTCTAGGAATTTGCAGTTCAGGAGAGGGGGCAAATTACAGTGCCTGACATCTATCACACATTTATTGCGTGGCAGGCACTGAACGAGAAGTTAAGTGACATGCCTAAAATCACAGTAACAGAAGAGTCAGGATATGAACCCAGACATGCTCATCGTAGAACCGAGTTTGTCAACCTCGGCACTGCTGACATTTTGGGCCAGATAATTTCTTATTGTCGGCGCTGTTCTGTGGACCGTACGATGTTTAGCAGCATCTCTGGCAAATACTCACAGCACCTTCCCCCAGTTGTGACAACCCACAAATGTCTCCAGGTATTGCCAAATGTCCCCGGAGGGGCAAATTGACCCTGAAAACCACTTCTCTAGAGCTTGTCCTCGTAACCACTACTAGCTACCCAGGTGGGTGAGTGCCAGAGCATAGTGTAAGTGTGTTTATAGCAGTAAGTCCAGATTCCTGCTGGAAGCAGAGGACAGATGCCAGCACTCTCCGGGGCCGTAGAGAAGAGAAATCTTCTCGGCTATGGTGCTAGTTGAGTTGCTTTTTGAAGGAATTCACCCAGTCATTTGGAGTAGAAGAACCCACATGCATAGAAGCATGAAAGTACGAGACAACAAGGCAGCATTAGGGGGTGACCTGTCGTTTGACCCTTCGCTTCGCTCTCCATTGCTGTTTCCTTGTTTCCTCTGTTCCAACAGCCAGTGGGGCTCACGGCAGCTGTACAGTGGAATCCTTACTTCACATCAACGGTGCGTTAGTCAGGATGGGCCAGGTTGTGCTGCAGTAACAAACAGCCCCACAATCAGCAACTGAAAACAGCAAAGGTTTATCTCTTGCTTCGGACACATAGCTGGTCTGGGTCGGCTGTAGGCTCTGCCACTGTTGTCCTCACTCTGTGACTAAGGCTGGTCACCGGACAGAGGGAACCAGGAACACAGTGAATCACACGCTCACTCATAAAACTGCAGCCCAGAGAAGTGACACTTATCCCTTCTGCCCACATTTAACTGGCCAAGCGTGTCTCCTGTCCTCACCTAAGTTTAAGGGGGCAGGGGAGTGGAGTCCTACCGTGTGCCCAGGGGAAGAACTAGGATACTTAGGTGACAACACTGATGTCTACCACAGACGTCAAAGGCCCATACCCAGAATGTTCAAGCACGTACCGCTCCTCATCCTCTCTCTGAGAGCCTCCCTAGCTTGGCTTTAACGAAGGGCCCTTTGTCCAACTCAGTGAGAAATTACTGAGCAAAAAGAGAAAACCACACGGCCAAGATTCCAAAAAATTTTAATTCTCTGAGTAAGTCAAAGGAGGTCCTCGTGGGTTGGGACCAGGTCACAGGCCCTCAGTTTTAAGAGTCAGGATATTGGGAGTGGGAGTAGGAGAATTAATTTAAGTAAATAGAGCCCGGATGTGGGATATTGTTTTAATGGGGAGGGGTAGTTGTTTGGGACACCAGTAGTTATCTCAACACCCAGGATGCTTTCTTTGGCTGTGACCGTAGTGAAAAGAACAGTTTAAAAGCCGGAGCCAAGTGTCAGGCACTAAGATGGTGTCCTTTGTGAACTCTAAATTTATGGGGCCGTATCTGAGATATAAGACACGCCAGCAGTAGCGACCGAGAACATTCTGGATGATACTAGAAAGCCTAAACATTCATTCCTTATAAACCAAGGAGCATTCTCCTCGTTAGAAACTCGTTCAGACCACGACTCTGTCCCCGGCCCTGGGGTGAGCAGATAGAGAGGGAAGCTGGCTGCCGTGGATCTAAAACGGGATGGCACCGGAAACTGTGGGGAGGACGCGGTCCTTGTCACCCCTCGACAGAGGGGGCACAGAGGTCTTAGGAAAACAGAAATAAAAATAGCAGTCGTTTGCCACTTCCCTCCCCAATAAAGTATTCTCTCCAGACCTGGTCTCTATTTCTGAGCTGGTTCTCGCTGTGGGGTGCAGGGAGCCCGGGGAAGCGAGGGAGACGTTGAGGGTGGGCGTGTGCGGGAGGGGACACCGGCACCGTCGCAGAGGGAGGCACAATTGGCAGCAGGCTTGGGACCGTGGGGTGGGGGCGTCCCAGGGATGTGAAGAGGCCGAAATGGCCAGCCGGGTCCCGAGAGTCTCCTCCCCTCTGGGGTCTATCGGAGCACGTGTGTGTAGGCGTGTGCACGTGCAGGGGCGTTGTGGGGCGTGCAGGGCGTGCGGGGGTGCGGGCACGTGCGCCCACGGGAGGCTGCAGTGGCAGCCGTGTGCAGCTGGGTGAGCATTACTGACCGCCCTGTGGTTTGCTGATAGCTGCCTAGGCCGGGTTGCGTGTGCTTCCTCCCGCCCCTGGCAGACACTCCAGGGCACCCGGGGATGTGCCGTGACTCCGACATTTTCACACCCGAAGCCTGTGCTGTTGTTCTCACCCAGAAAGGCCGGCCCTGTCCTCCTGGGAGCTCACGCAGGACACCCAGGACCAGATGACAGGCGGGGAGGAGGCTGGGAGCCCAGGCGGCAGGGACAGATGAACAAGGCGTCAGGCCGGGGAGTGGGGGGCCGGGGTGAGCACCGCTTCCTACCGGCAAGCGCACCCTCCACGGCGACACAGCCCCTCCAACACCTTTGTCTTCTCCGCTGTAAATGGGCGTGTTGCCTACAACTGTGCAGGAAACATCTGGAAACGCAGGCTCGGGGGATGTGTTGGAGTAATGGGGGCCCTGCTGGTGCAGCGGAGGGCTCTCTTTGCTTCTTTCTCGGCTGCCCACTCCGTGGGAGTAGCTGCGGACACGTGCTTACCCTCCACTTGGTCTAGGGCTGGGACTGTGTCCACGGTGACCAGGACGGCCGGGGAGCCAGACCACTGTGGCCCTCAGAGGGGCCTGCCTGGTCCCAGGAAGAGGCTCTGGGCTGTGGGGACGGGGCGGCAGCAGGCCTCGGAGGGGGCTGCCTTCCAGGGAGCCCTGCTCGCCCCTCGCGTGGTGGGAAGGTGGTTGAAACCCTGCTCTTACCCCCAGCCGTGAGGTCTCCGGAAGACAGAGGTGCTATATATAAAACTGAGGCTTATCTCATTCTTGCTAAGTTTCCACCCTCGCGGCTTACTGTACCCCGCCGGGGAGAAGATTTCCTGAAGCCCTTCTCTGGAGCTCTGGGGCCCGGCCGAGGGACGCTTTGAGACAAAGAAAACCTTCCTTCCAAGGAGGCCTGTTGCAGAGGTTGCTTGAGAAGAAGGAGGAGAACAAAGGTGTCCAGGAAAATGCTCAGCCTCACTCTGGTGAGCTTCCCACCAGATGACTCGGGGGCCACCCAAGTGGCACCAGCCTGCAGTGAGACCCTTCATTGTCCCCTTCTTGCCTTTTGACACGGAGTGTCTGGGGTAGGGGTGGAGATGGTGTTAAGCCATGGCAGAAACCCTGGTGGGTTCAGCTCAAACCCCAGAGGAAGGACGGGCAGCTCCGAGGAACTTGTGTTTGGCGTTTGTTGCCGCCATGACAAATGATGGGAGGTCCAGGTGGGTAGTTTCCACTTGAGTTTGGTTACCCACAATTTCGCTGGGCAGTTTTGCCAAAAGGGCCATGGCTGGCGTTGCGGGTGGCACCGTTCTCATTGCTGGGGACTTTCCAGCACGTGGCAGGTCATTGACCATCTTTGGCCGTTGAGCACTATTTGTCAGTAGTAACTCCTCAGCCACCATGCAACACGCACACATACACACACACACACACACACACACACACGCTTCCAAATACCCTGTAGGGCCGGGGGCAGGTACTGCATCTGGTTAAGAACCATTGCAAGGAATTATTTACTTTGGCAAAATCTCAAGAGGATATCAAGCTGGTGTCAAAGGATTTGGGGGAGGCGGGTAGGAGGGAGGTGGGGGGTGTGAGGTCGAGAAATGTCCTGTTAGCTTGGACAGGGTATTGGCCTAATGTTTTTACATGATAAAGTTTCATTTTATCGTACTTATGAGCACCCAAGTAACTGGCACCCTCAGTTCATTGGCGAATCTTTCCCATTTGTTTTATTTGGTTTTTGTTCTTTCCTCTGTCTTATTAAGCACTGTCACGTATGGGACGATGTCACAGGTGTGGGACCAGAGCAGCTGCACAGGCCCCATGCTCAGAAGGGGCTCACCTTTAGGGTCGAATGCTCTGCAGTCGCTGTCTTGAAGTTCTTAGTCATTCTGGGAGTTGGGGTTCTGTACGTGAAGGCCAGTGGGACAGTGGAGCACGAGACCCGGGGCTTCAGCCACACCTGGCTTCCCTCTTCCCATCCCAGCAACTGCAGAGGCCGTGGATCCCACTGGGGCCTGGGCAAGGGTTTGGGGAGGAGCAGGGTTGCTAGGACGTGGTGGCCATCCCCACCCCAGGCTGGCAGAGCCACCAAGTGGACAACTTGGTGGGAACAAGCCTCCAAGTCACTCTGGATCCAGACACCCAGCATGTCTCGGTGTGGAGGTTGCGGCGACTTCAGGTGCTGCCCGTCCTCTGGCGGGTCAGTGGGGACAGGAGACCTGGTGTTCCCGGCCCAGCGCCTGGCGGGACAGGAAGCCAGTGGGCCGGGCCCCCAGGGCCTGTGAGGGTCTGCGCTCACCCAGAGAGCATGACGTTCAATAGCAAATGAGAAGCGCCCATGAGGTTGAGAGAGAGCCTGCAGAAGGAAGGAAGGAAACCGTTTGATATTTTGGTACCCTTCCTGGCACTTTTTCCTGCTTTTTGAGCAAGGGGTGCTGCGTTCTCGCTTCCCACTGGGCCCCGCAAGTTCTGTGGCCGCCCCCCGATGACCTCAGTCCTGCCTGCAGCTCCTGTTCAGTTTTTCCCTCCGGTTTCTAGGAAGAAAAAAGACAAGTAACTAAAAGGGGTCACCGTGAATACAGAAGCTTCCATTTGTTTTCTCCCTTAAATCCAGCTGCCCTACCGCAAACTTCTCTTCCAAGACGACCCGCTGGCACAGCACCTTCTAGAGGAGGCAGCGCTGCAGGGGCGCGGTGACAGGCGGGGAGGACGAGTTCGTCTGTTGCTGGGATGCGGCTGAATTTTATGGCCCGTTGGTCGGGAATCTTCCTGCCGGGGAGCTGTTTCTTCACAGGCACTTACTGTGTACCCAGCTCTGGGCGGGACGCTGCAGGGACACAGACGGTTCCAGGAAATGAGGCTCTGTGCTCGTCCGCGGGTGCGATGAAGGGATTGTTCGTGAGCATGGAGACAGGGCCTCGCCAAGCAGGTTAAGCCTTGTAGACGGTGGACAGATGGCAGCTGGGCCCTGCCCACTGCCTCTTCCCATCGCTGGTCCAGAGTCATGGAAGTTTCACACTTAGACAGAGCTGGGTCAGGGAAGGGTCGTCTTCCACTTCCTCTAAGCGGTTCTTGTAGGGCATGTTGGATGTCCGCAGCCACTGTGCTCCCCTCCCCCACCCCGTCTCCACTCCACAGCTGGCTGCATAGTTTCCAGACTTGGGACCACAGTGACACCCGCGCCACACCTACGTTTCAAGGCTCAGCCACTTCTTGTTTACTGCTGTTTACTCGAAAATACACATCAGACATTCCTGGACCCATCAGAGACCTCGAGAGGCCAGACGCTGGGCATGCTGCGGCTGCTGAGCCAGACACACCCAGGGCAGCCCTGGGCAGGGGAGGCCGGCTCTGTGGGGTGCAGGCGCAGATCTTTGTTCGTCACCTGGCCGGGGGCGGGTGGGGGAGGGGGCGGCCCATAGGGGACACACTCATGCTAAAAAGTCATTCACTGTTTACCTGAAATTCTGACTTAACTGGGCATCCTGCACTTTCTCTGGCAGCCCTGCTCCAGAGGGCAGTTTGGTCCCAGGCTTTGCTGTGAAATGGGTGACTCCCGAAAGGAGAGAGCTGATGGCCTGGAGGCCTCTGGGGAGGTCCCCTATGAAGCAGCCAGACGTCCAGGACTCCGCTGCCGAGTGCTGCCACCTGCTTGCTGTACCGTGCGGAGTTGTCCTTAGGCCTGGTGTAGCTCTGTTGTCCGGTGGGGATGAAATACCAGTGCCTTTTCTTCTTCCAGCCCCACCAGGCTCTCTCGCAGGGTGGGACAGAGTTGAGGGGTCCTGGCGGATCCTGCCAAGGCTTGGGTGGGCCTGCCAGGCCTTCACGAAAAGGCTGCTCCGACTCCCTGCCTCGTGAGTGAAGATGTCCTCAGCTGCAGGTGGCAAAACTGCAGCCCTGCTGGCCGGAGTGATAAAGAAAATGTATTATTTCACCTTAATTAAGAAGTCCCAGCAGAGGCAGCTCCAGCCTTGGCAGATTCATTAGTGCAGCAGCGTCACTCAAAGACCTGCGTTCGTTGCGTCTCTCTGTCCTGTCCCCACAGCACGCTGACTCAGCCCTTCTCTCGGTGGCAGAATGGCTGAGTGTCCGGTGTGGACATGGTAACATCCCAGGGAGGTAGAAGAGGGAATGGCTTCTGCTGGTGTCTAAGACTAAGACATCTTTCTCAGAAGGCTCCCAGCAAACATGATGTCTCATTGACCAGAAAGTGTCACATGCTCGTGCCTAAGTCTGCCCCTGGCATGGGTGTGGCTCAGACCAATTAGCATTGACTCTCAGAGTAGCTCCGGGAACACACGCTGTATCGTCCCTTGGGGCAATAACATATGTAGACACCCAAACGAAATTAGGTCCCTTGGATTGTTCCCTCCTTCCTTCTACACAGGGGTTGAGACAGTGCTGATGTTTCTCTTTGTTCTTTTTGGTTTTTAATAAAAACTTAAACATTACAGAGAAAGAAGCTAATGATACCCGTATCTGAATGAACAGTTTAACTCATTCTAAGCACACTCGGCCTTGGATAAAGTGCCTGATGTTGTTTTACGTAGCGGTGATCTGATTGCGCTAGTTTTATCTTTCTTATCATTTGAATGTCATTTCACGTTTTCATCTTCACGTATTGGCGCAGCTCATCAGCTCGCCTTTGTAAATGAGTGCGCGATGGTAATCACAGCTGACTTTTATCAGGTACTCACTGTGTGCCGGGCGCCGTTCTAAGTGTCTCCAGTGGAGTCAGTTCTCATTAAGTCCCCACGGCAACCCATCTTCCGAGGAGGAGCAGAGCCATGAACTGCAGGCTGATTCCTGAGTGCGAGCCTTGAACCGCGACCTACCGTACCCCGTCCTACTTCTGCCCTCTGGGGCAGCTTCCAGCTTTTGTTGCAGCTGTTCTTGCCACAGGCAGCAGTGAGCATTCTCCTAAAAATTAATCTTTTCCTCCTCCCTTTAGTTATTTCCTTGGGAATTGTTCCCCTCGGTGGTATTGCTGGGTCAAAGCCCAATCCCGAGGATGATGGATAGTTTGTTTTATCTTCCCACACTCCTCTCCGGAAAGACGGAACCAATTACAGAGTTATCTACAAAGTCTGAGTCTCTCCACCACCGTCGGGTTTTATTTGTAGTTTGGAATTGTCTCATTGTCCCTTAAAGTTTTAATTTGTGATTCTTCAGTTTTCAAGAGAGACTCTAGACAGTTCCTTGTGACGGTGGCCTTTAGTGACTCCTGTGTCAACTGCCTATTTGTCCCCATTGAGCAGCCACTGACCGCACGTGTTGGTGGCATTTGTATATAGTAAGCTATCAGTTATGTTATTTATAAGTCTTTTTCCATTCCATGTTTTTTTCTCAAAATTGTACTTTATTTTGCAACAGTATTTTTATTCTGAATTATTCTAATAGATCCTTTTTTTTTTTTTTTTTCCCCCTTGTCAGCTTGTTTTTAATTGCCCTGGCCTGGAAACAGACACCACATGGTACTTGAGGGTGATGGTTTTTACTAATTTTTGTTATGCAAACAACCTCTGTGATGGATCCTCAGAGGATTGAACTGTGCCTCAACTTGTGGACTGGGCTTTGTGGAACCTCCTTTTTGAGTCCCCAGGAAGTAATTTGTCTGACAGCTGGTGCTTGGGTGCTAGCTGGCTGGCCACTGGCCACATCCAGCCACCTCAGTCCCCTGGCCATCTGTACACCTCAGCAACTGAGTGGCGACCGACACACCCAAGCCCAGAAAGCCAGACAGAGTGGCGGCTGGAGACCTCACGGAATCCTTGTAATTAGAAGTGGAAAAGACCTGTTAGCGCATGTGGTCTCCTCCTCCTCCTCCCACAGGGCCCAGCCAGCTTTAGAAGGTGACATATAATTTGGTCTGTCACCTGGAGCACTCAATTGCATTTTCTGGGCCTTGTCTGTGAAAATCTAAGAGTTGGACCAGATCAGTGGTTTTTAACCCCTTTTGGGTCTTGTGCCATTTTGGAAAGTGGTCGAAAGCCACATACGCTCTTCCTGGAGAGAGGCACATTTCACAGACCACGTTGCCCTTTCAGGACATTTATAACTACCGAAGCCTGTCTACATCCCAGCCCACAGTCTGCAGGCTTAGAACCCAAAGACTCGTTGGTCCAACGTCCCTCTCGGCTCAGAAAAGCCACATTCTAGAAAGTTTCCTGTCCAGGAACCTGGGTGTGGAAATGGGCAAAAGGGAGTCTGTTGTACTTACTTGGAGGAAACCACTGTCCAGCCCAAAGGGTTTCATTATTGGGTATTTTTATTTACTGTTTTATCATTTGCTATTTTTCAAATTTGGGTTCAATTTTTTGGTACCGTGTGTTCTTTCCCTTCATCTTACTCTTTTTAAACTTTGTACTGTCTCTGACAGAAACTGTTGAAATCTTCCAGGTTTGTGGAGTGGAGATGGGCTTGAAGTGCATCTTGACCTCCCCTCACAGGAAGGGGGAACATCTGCCCAGGTGTTCTTGGCAATTTCCAGCAGCTGTTAACCTCTGCCTGCTCACCCGTAGCCTCCTCTCAAGGCCCTTATAGCAGCTTGGAACAAGACAGGGTGAGCTGGCTGGGTTGATGTTTATGTGAACAGATGGGTGCTTGGAAGATGGGGGAAAATCTCTTTTGATTGCTCCCTGAGTGCTTTCCCGGCACTCTGGGCTTGCTTGGTTAAGAGGCTTTGCTTTAGTTCCCAGGGACTTAAGGATTTCCAATTGCTCAAATGACCTGCCTGACAGGGAGTTGTAAGGGATGACTTCAGCCTCAAAGATCTGTCCTCAGCGCTCAGGAGAAAACTTCCAGTGTCCTTTGATATGGCTGGAGAAGAGATGCCCACAGCCTCCAGTTGTAGAGGCCAGCCTAGCCTCCTGGAGTGGGTGGAGGTAGTCGCAGATACAAGTCTTCCTGGTGGGGGGTTGAAGGTATGAGCACACAGGTGCTTTCGCATGTTTAGATTTAACCCAGGAAGTTGACAGGGCTCGGGGCAGGAGGAAGAGAAGCAGAATCTTCAACTCTAGTTTTATGTTTCAGGAATCTCTTCCCTCCCTCTGGCCACCAGAATGTTTCTAGGAAATGTGGGGCAAGTGATAAAGGAATTAGTACCTGAATATTTTACAAAATTTTATTTTATTTTATTTTTTGCTATGTGGGAGAGTGATTTGAGTGTGGGGAGCCTTTGGGTCACCAACCTTTAAACTTTCTTGAGCCCTTCTGGTTCTACCATTGTTAACTGATGCTGTTCTTACTTCCTACCCATTCTGGAATTCATCTGAGCATTTAACACTTTTGACCAAGCAAGAGCAATGCTGTGATTCTTTTTGAAGTATGCACTTTTGCCAGTACTTCTTTCAAATTCTGTTTTATGAGGAGCTTGTCCCATGATGCAGAAAGGAGCCTATGATTTTAAGAAAGTTTATTCCAGCTCAAGATTTCAAATGAAGCTGAAGCTGTATGAAGTCACAGGTTTCCTCATATCAGCTGCAGAGGTGAAAGCCGCTTACTCTTAGACTGGACACAGCATCGTTGAACATCCATTACTTACTGTTTAAGTAGCCAGTGATGTCTGAAATAAGCCTGGCTATAAAGTTGCCAGAATGATGCACTGGTTTGTTTCACGCCACTGTAAACTCTGTTCCCCTGAGCCATTTTTATCTCCGGTGCTTTTGTCGCATCTTTTTGCTCATTTCCTCTGACTGAAAAAATATTGCACTCCCCAGAAAGACAATTTGCATTGCAGCCTGCTTAATTCAATTTTTTATAAAGACCTAGGAAAGAAACTACTGGGTTCTCCTTCAGCCTTAACATCTTCATCAGCACACACAAGAAGTTTATACAGGAAATTCTCACAATGTTGACCAGTTATGTTGGCTGTTGGGGTGTGGCCAGCCTAGAGTATGTAATGTTTTGTAACGGTAAGTCGTGTTACTACTTTCTTGGTCATGTATAATTACATTGGGGATCTAATTATTGAGTTAATAATTTGTAATTGGTAATTTTTATGGCATGCTCAACATTTTTCTGAAGTGCTTATACTATTAATGCTTATACTATTAATGCTTATACTACTTAGTCGTTTAGCAGCCCCCTCTCCTTTTCATACTGGAAAGGTAAGCTGAATTCAGTTTAAGACTGAATTATCAAAAGTTGTTTGGAGTCTGAACAAAGAGTATTTAGAGCCTGACCCTTGCACTGTTTGAGGTGTAGGAAAATAGAAGCTTCAGGCCAACGGCTTTGGATGCAGAACCAGTATCCTTTGCAAACTGTCTCTGGACTTGGGCACAGTGCTATTGGAAGAAATGTAGCAGATTTTTATTTTATTAGTCCTTGCACAAACTTAACTGGTAGTGGGACCAAAAGCTGTTACTCCTGGGGGTGAAGGGAATGGGGGAAGACTTAAGATTTGGGAGCCTGCTGACTACAGTACCCCTTTCAGTTCTCCCCAAAAGCCCTGCGAAGGTAATACCCAGCTCACAAAGGAGGAAACCCGCGCTTAAACACATCCATTCTCCCAAGACCACGGAGGTGGCGAGTAGCAACTGGGATTCTGTCCACAACACGATGCAACAGGCAGCCCCCCGTCTTTCCCGCCCGAAAAGCGAAAGCGAGCGTGCAAGGGAGCATTTCAACCGCGCTGCTGCCTCTGCCGCCGGCCGCAGGCTGGAGATGCCCGCTTAGGGGGCCCCGCCTCCCGGTCACGTGACCGGCGCCGCCGAGCATGCCGGGAGCGGCTCCCCCTGCGCGGCTGCGGGCTTCCGCGCGTGGGCGGCGGCGGGCGGGGCGCGCGCGTGGGGCCCGCGAGAGGGGGTGGGGGCTGGGCTGGGGGGGGAAACCGCGGCCAGGGAAAGACCCCCCTGGCAGAGCTGGCCCTCCCCCACCTTCCCGGGCCGCGCCCCCCGCCTCGGCCGGCGCGCCTAGGGCGGTGGGAACCCGGCCTGAGCTGAGGGCGGAAGGACCCGGTGTCCGCGTCCGCCGGCTAATTGTAAACAAGTCGAGCGAGAAGTGAAGTCAGGCCCGTCGCGGGGTCCCGGGTCTCCCGGTCCCCTGGTCCCCTGGTCCCCTGGTCCCCTGGTCCCCTGGTCCCCTGGTGCAGGCCCTGGCTGGTTTTGCAGAGGCCCAGCACATAACACCCACTTGTTCTTTCTAATGCTTAAGGCGTAGGACTGTGTGCGATCTGATTTTTCTAGCAATTTCTGCACGTTTTCTTCCAGACACACCAGACATTCCTCAGGTTTCCTCATCATCACTTTCTCTCACGTAAACATACACACTTGGCCCTTGGCAAGCGGAGTGGAATCTCGGGTCCTTGTCAGACCTCAGTGTTTAAGCTGCTGAAACACAGGGCATATTTGGTTTAGGTATTTTACTGTTATGAAAATAAACCACCTCCTGCAGTTAGACCAGCTCAGATTTTTTTCCTGGATAGGGTCAGTGTAGATTAGCTTTCAGAGGGAAAAAATGTTTAATTAGAAAGGAATAAAATTTTAACTCCTAGATCCTTGAGGTTGCAGGGAGCTGGGGCAAAGAACAGTTACAGATAAGTACAAAATATGCCAGGGGCCAAATTGGATTGTAGATATCTTTTGGGTATCGGTGACTTTCCTTAAACTTACTTTATTACTCTTAGCACACTGCCCCTGGTTTCCCAGTTGGGACTCCACTCGAGTCTTAGAAGGTTCTAGACTGCCAAAGTGGGACGGTACCCTGTTAATGGGTCTTCATTATCACCTGCCCAGTAAAGAGACTGGCAGGAGTTGTGTTTCATGGGTTTCTTGGAGCTGAATGAGTGAAGTAAAGTAAATGATTGCTTGCCTGATTGAATGAAGTACTGTGCACCTGTAGTCAATTCCAGCTTGCTTTCTCTAGGCTTAGTGTGCATTGTTGCCTGCCTTTGCAACAAACAGCCACATGTGGCCTTGAGAAAGGTAGAAGCAACCCAGCATAAGGGAATACTTTTTCCATCCTCACCGTGATGAAATCCAGGCAGCCATCAAGTGGACCTTTCTCTTGGGAGAAGAGTTTCCCTGCTCAACATAGACCTGAGGCAGTTTTCCTGTCTCTTTTTGTTCCCTGGCATTTTTTTTTGGTCTTAGGTAAGCATTTCCTGCCTTTTCTGATCTCCTCTCTGTGTGTGAGCCCGGTGTTGGGGGAGGAAGGAGGAGGGAGTTTTCTAATAGGGGAACCACTGGTAAGCAGGAAATGGCTACTTGTGCTGCAGAGTTGGTGATGCCGATGATGCTGATACCACGAGAAGTCAGAGTAAGGAGGATTGTCACCATGACACTGAGCTCTCAGATCACAACCGGTGGGTTAGTGAGTGCCCCTGAAGTGTGCTCATTTCAGTCCCAGTCAGCAGCAGGCTTTGGGAAGACTCTTCCCACCCCTCCTCCTCCCTGCAGTGCTGACAGTTTGCTGAGCGAGTCTGCACAGGTCTGTGGAGCTTAAGAAATGAGGTCTTTGGAGAAATGGAGAAAATCAAGTTTTTTGAAGTAGGGCTGTTGTAAGCAAGATGTCCGCGTGCTCAGAGGAATTCTCCTGTTGGGAAGTCACTTGCTGTTCTGTCGAAATGATACTTCCACAAGCAAGAGTTCTGGGCTTGTATAGCAGGGAGCCTCACTGCAGCTCACAGGCTGGCGTCTGGTCAGAGCGCCAAAAAGCATTTGAAGTTCTTGGAGGTGTGTTAGCATGAAGAATCAGTGCCGTTGGGCAGCGAGGACGTTGAAAAGTCTTGTCCATGTCCACAAAGGCCATTTTGGATCGCCTGCTTGCTGGTCGAAGGCATCCATCTGGTGCTCTATATAATCTAAAACCCGGGGTCAAAGGGAAAGTTGCAAATGATGACAAACCCAGATCCAGAAGAAGATGCTGGCCTTGACGAGGTGGTGAATTTCTTCTGAGGTTCCCAGCATCTCTCTGGATTCTCTTCCTCTCTTGCTTGAATTTTGTTTGGGCTCCCGCTCCCTCCTCACTCTCTTCAGGGTGGCAGGACTCAGAAGGTGGTTTCCTGCAGTCGGGCAGTGAGTTTCAATCCCAGCCTGGCCAATCCCTATTAGCGTTTTAGGCAAAATACTTACCTTCTGTGAAAATACTTGCTGCATTGGGTTTGTGTGAGGACCAAGCGATGCAGGTGAAGTGCCTTGCATATATGGTGGATGGTGGTTATCGTCTGTAGGGTATTGTTTTTTAATTAAGGAAGTTGTGCTATACTGGGTGCTATGGAGAGTATCACAGTAAGAACTATTCTGAAAAAGCTGACAGTAAAGATGATGTTAACATTTATTGAGTGCCTAGTATGTGCCACACATTGTTCTAAGTGCTTTAAGTGTTTTGGTTTATTTAATCCTCATAATGCCCTGTGTGGTAAGTGCTATTAATGTATCTATTTTGCAGATGAGGAAACTGGGACACAGAGGGGTTAAATAACTTCTGAAGGGTCAGAGAAAATTCTAGTATGTGAACACAGGTGGCCTGGCTGCAGAGTTTGGGCTCCTAGCTGCTCTAGTCTCCACTGCTCCAGTACAAGCTGTTGTATCGGGGAATTGGACAGTGTCATCAGCAGCCCGCGGGGTGCCTGGTGGTGCTGAGACCATCAGAGATCATCCTTGGGGTCCGCAGCCTGAGCAGTCTCTGTGACAGCGCTGCTGTGACCAGGAGGCTGAGACCGTCCCCCTACTACCAACATGGTAGAAAGCCAGCGCTGTTTCCTAATGGGAAGGTGGTGGGAGGGAGAGGAGGCCAGAGGGCCATGGAGAGTTCAAGGACCCCAGGGAAAACTCAAGCCATTGTTCCTTGCCCATCAGCTCTTCCCTCTGTCCTTCCCAGCAGTTGTTAGAATTTCCTGGTTTGATACTGGGTTTCTAGCTCTTTCTTGAGCTGCCCGGCTCAGCCCTCTTAATTTTAAGCAAATAAGTGCAACAGATTGGAGGTGGTACCAGCTGGAGCTATGAGCAGAGTAGTGGAGCTGGCCCTGTCCAGGGCTGTCCCTGGAGACCACCAGCTGATCTGTGAGTATGCAGTCAGCGGGGCGGGGCGAGAAGCCAGGGCCAGAGCTGAGCTCCAGCCCTGCGACCTAGAGGGGAGAGGCTGCCCCGCGTGGGGTGCTGCTTTCCGTGACCTCCTGTCCTCCTCTTGCTGTGACCCTGGTCAGCGGCTGCCTAACTTTGGAGTTGGCTACCTGGGGAAAGAGTCTTCCATTCTTCTCCAGCCTCTGGCGACTTAATAACACCCAATTTATATATAAGTGAATAACACCTGTTACCCAGGCCTCTGTGTCTTTTCCGGAGACGGTTTAGTCGGGCCCTGCTCTGAGTCTGGGGAAAGGCAAAATGAAATGTCAAGACACACACTTTGCAGCCTTACGGTTCTGAAACGTGTGTCCTGTAACGGGCTCGGTGCATTCCTGCCCTGACTGAGGAGAGGTTTCTCGTCACCCGTGCAGGCAGCATCCCTAGCCCTGCCCCTCTGGCCTCGAAGGTCAGCTCTGCTGAGTCCAGAAATGAGCTGTAGCTGCTGCCTCGGGGATCTTAAGGAGGCTGTGACCTTTCTCATCTGTCACATCAACAGAGATTTCCTGAATATCCACTCTGTGCCAGGCACCAGCGAGGTGCTGTGGAAACAAAGATAAATCAAACAGAGCTCTGCCCTTAAGGAACTGTCCAATTTGGGTGATTCTCCTTGGCCCCTTGACAGTTACACCCATGACATTTAGGGGACAGAAAACAAGATTTGAACCGGTTGGGCAGACACATCCAAAGCTGCCTTTCAGCACACGGTGCTGTTCTGCCCGTGGGTCAGTGTCCCTCCGTCTGTCTGGAGACCCTGCCTCCGGGTCTGGTGGCTCGGGGCCTGTGGGCCGCCTGCCATGGCTGTGACCAGGACTGCCCCAAGAGGGTTTGGCTCTTCTCGGGGACCCCTTAGCACTCTACGAGGGCACATCTGACAGGCTAGGCCAGAGAACAGTGGCTTTCCTGGGGCAGCTCTTAGCGTGGAGAGTTTTGGGTTCTGTGCAGAGGAACCCAGAGAATTCTTCCCCTTTCACAAGTGCCACCTGGGGCAGGTGGCCAGTGTCTTCACCAGTCATCCCTGCCCTCTCTAGCTCCCACAGTCATGGTGAGGAAAGGGGACTTAAATGCTCATCCAAGTGCTTAGAACTACATAAGGCCCAGTTCACATGGGAGGTATGTTGGGTTTCAGCTTGTCCCTCAGGAGAAATGGCCAGCCGTCGTCTGCGGAGTCAGGCACAGAGATTCCCCCCCTGAACTCCAGACACTCATCGTTCCGGGGGTGATGAGAAGAACTAGGTGCCTTCCTTGCTGACGCCGGGGCTGTGTCTGCTTTGCAGAGCTCTCTCGTCTGAAAGGGGGAAATTCTGTGTCTCGTGTTTTTGGCACTGTGTATTTGTGATCTTTTCAGATTTGCTTATTGGTGCAGAAAGGGGAAAGAACCTTAAGATTTCTTGAATCTTTGCCAGACACTGTGCTGTGTGCCCTAAACGCATCAGGCCTTAATCACTCCTCACAACAGCTGTTTTTACCTTCATCCTTCAGACAAGGAAATAGATTCAGAAAGGTTAGCCGGGTTTCGACAGGCACGTAGCCTGAGTCAGTGGGATTCTTCCCGAGTCTACCAACTTTCAGTGGATGCCCGTGTTTCTGGTTCCATGAACTATATTGTGTGTCACTCTCAGATGATAACACTTCCACGTTAAAGTGAGTCTGTTTGTTTGGTGGTTGCTGCTATGATTTATTCCCAAGAAGCCTGGATGAATGAGCTTCGTGGTTGTGCCCCGTTTTAGGGGCCCTGTACTTGTTCTTCCTGCAGGAAGCTGACATCATCGATCTGTGCCCTGGGTTGTTTTTCTGGAGTGGGGACAGGTTGTGCTGGCCCCCTTCCCCCGAGTAGCTTGCTGTGGGGGGACTCAGGCCTCGAGGGGGGCTTGGGCCACATCACCTCTGCAGTGTCTCAGCTCTGAGATTCTGGGACTTCAGCATGTGATGACACACTTAGAAAATATTAAGAGCCCTAACCGGATATAAAGGTGTTCTGTTATTTTCTTTCTCATTGCCAACGCCAGCCGTGGGTTCTATGGAGAAGGTCAGGCATCTCAGCGTTCACTTGTCTCCAAAGGGACCGTGAGAAATAGTAGCAGCTGCTGATGCTCCAGCTAGAACAGGGGGTCCTCAGGAAACAGAGTAGAAGGTGCCGGGGCCAGCCTGGGCCGTTTCCTCTCTGAGCCCTGGCCTTGTCAGGGGTAGAGGCTGGTGTTTGAGATAGTAAAATGCAGTTGCTGTCTCCCTACCAGGGTTGTGTGTTATACCTAATGCTGGTTACCAGTGAGCGCCTTCTGTGTGCCCAGCACTGTGTTAAAATACACACACACACACAGATTAACAATTTTGTACATATGTATGATATGTAATTATTTAATCCCATACCAAAACTGTGAGGATAGATATTATCATCCCCATTTCGAGATAAGGAGGCTAAGGCTTAGAGAGATGAAATAACTGGCCCAAGTTCACACAGCCAGTGCTGGGCAGAGCCAGGGTTTTCACCCAGCAGAGTGAATTCCAGAGCTCCCCAGGTAGGGGCGTTAATGAGTGGGTCGTGGGCCAAGCTGGGCGCCCTGGGCAGGGAGCGGGAAGGAGCTGGATGGAACAGGAAGAGTGAACGTGGAGGGCTGGGAATGAATATTGGAGGGCTGGGAGAGGTTAGCTTTTCCCTCTGCTCCACCTTTTTCTGTCCTCTTCCCTTTCCTGGCCCTGTGTCCCCCTCCTCTGCTTCCTCCCCCCTTCTCTTTTCACCTTGAACCCATTGTCCTTGCCTCCCAGGTTGGGTTGGGGAGGGGGACGATGTTCACAGTGGTTGTGGCCCTGCCATAGTTTCTCCACGTCTCCTCTGCCTCCCCTGTGTCCCCTGTCCTCCCTCCCTTCCCCTCTCTTCCTCCTTGTCATTGATCTACCAACTCTGCCCAATTCCTGCTGCAGGGAGAGGAGCGGGCAGAGCTCCTGCAGGGGAGGTGGGAGGCTGTGCAGGGAGTGTCAGGTCTGGGGCGGGGTGAGAAGAGGGAGAGGGTGCTGGGGCAGTGCCAGGGCGGCTGGCCCGGGTAGGGTGTGGGAGATGCCTGGACGGCCTGCTCTGTCCCTGCAGCCCAAGGTCACGTTGGCATCTGCGGAGTCCTGCAGGGCTGCTGCGCGCCCAGCCGGAGGTTAAACCCACCCCTGCCCCCGTCACCACACACCAGCGGCTGGGAAGCCAGTGCCCACCTCGCTTGGCACAAGTGATTTCCGTGAAGCCACTATACGGACCTTCGCTCTCCTTTATTACTGATTTTGGCCTAACATTTCAATCAAAATAGTTTTGACTCTTTATTTCTGTGATTTATCGTACTCACTGTCTCTCTCAGCTTTTTGGAAGGGTAGGTAGGAAGAATGAGGAGAACTAAATTCAGATAATGCCCTGACAACTTTTCAGCTGTGGAGCTTGGTCAAGCCAGCTCAAGGTTTAACCCAGTGGTTTTCAACTGGGGGCTTTGTCATTGATAAAAAGGTTGACTAGGATTGGACTCAGAAAGGAACCTTCTAGGGTCCTAATGGAAGCAATCTTTAAGGTTCTTAGGGGTCCATTATCAGTGGCCTCTAGGGGAGTATAGCTGTTCAAAGAGCTTCAAAACTACTCAGTCATCATTTGACACAGATTTTATTTTTCCATCTTTTCACGCAACTGGATGAACTCTGAACACATTCTCTATGGCATTCTTCCTGGTTCTGTAACCTGCATCAAAGGAAGACATGAGATTGGTTTGTTGAGATTTTTTTTCTTAATGAACCCGTGTAGATTTTTAGCGACTTCTCCCTTTCTCTGTAAGGGCTCACAGATCGCCTGTTCTGAAATACAGCCCTGTGTTTGCCAGTCTGAGGCTTCCAGAATCCAGTTTGGCAAAACCTTAGGCAAACGGTTACCCAGATAGTCCTCTGACCCTTCCCGTACTCTCTGTTGTGTGGTCAAGGTTGTTAGCAATGGTTCTGTGAGCACGTGGCTGTGGTCTTTTAGGGCCATCCTTGAAGACAAAGCGTGCCGTGAGAACCCATTGGGGGTGGGGCCACTGGATAATTTGAATTTTCTTGAAAGCATTGGTGTGAGGTTTTTTGGGGAAACTCAAGTCATCCAGGGAAGAGGAGTAAGGTACAAGTCAACTTTCTTTCTGATCCATGAGGTCAGCACAGACCTTTAACTTAAAAAGGAGGAACGGGCTCCCATGAACCATAGTAGTTTTAAAACCACAGATCATGACCTTCAAATGGGGATCAGTTGAGATGGTCACAACCAACCTGTTTTAATAAAACAGAACAGAATAGAGTAGAAAATATCAAAATGTATCGCCCAAAACAGTGGTGAGTGCTGTCCTGTGAAACTTGTGATTTCAGTTCTATGTCTGTGCAGGTGAGGAACGTGCTGGGCAGGCTGTAAATTACATTACTTGCAAAGGGTCGCAGTAAAGGACACTGGTGTGTGGCGGTGGGGGAGGAGGGGGGGACAGGCCGTGCTCCCAGGTCCACATAGGAAGTGGTTCTGAAGTCTAGAAATTAAATTCTCAAACAGCGACTCTCAGACAGGGGTTTCCCTAATCCCGCGTGGCAAAGAGGTGCTCAGTGTTGCTGGCCGGTGTTCTATTCAGACCAGCCAGGAAAGGGAAGGGACGGTGGAGGGTCTGGATGCTTCCAGAAGCACGAGGTTGCCTGAGCTTCTGTCTGGTGTGTTCTGCTCCTGGCCCTCCGCGTTTCCAGCAGGACCCGTATGTCGTCCTGCTTCTGAGGAGGCAGAGCCCTGTGCTGTCTGCTCCCAGGTTGACCAGAAGTGGCTCTTGTAACAGTGCCAGCTGCAAGGGCTCTTGGGTCCCTGCGGGAAGGCAGCCCCCGAGCTGGGATTCAGATGCCCGCATTGCTCCCTGACTGGCCGGACTCCAGCACCGTCGGGCTTGAAGCAGCTCGTCAGGGATGCCCGTGGAGGCAGGAACCCCCAGGCCCACAAGAAGGCTGAAAGCTGTGAACTTGGGAGCTGGATATTGAGATTTTGTTGTCTGCTAATTCTTGTTAGGAAAGGAGGAGAGGGAGGAATGAGACCATGTTCACGTTCGCAAAAACACCTGCGCAAGGCAGTGTGGTTGCACGGGAGTTTTCCTTTTTACTCTTCTCCTTCTTTCTTTTTTTTTTTTTTAAAGTTGGTATGTTCTCAGCTGGGCGCGGTGGCTCACGCCTGTAATCCTAGCACTCTGGGAGGCCGAGGCGGGAGGATCGCTCAAGGTCAGGAGTTTAAGACCAGCCTGAGCAAGAGCGAGACCCCGTCTCTACTAAAAATAGAAAGAACTTAGCTGGACAGCTAAAAATATATATAGAAAAAATTAGCCGGGCATGGTGGCACATGCCTGTAGTCCCAGCTACTCGGGAGGCTGAGGCAGGAGGATCGCTTGAGCCCAGGAGTTTGAGGTTGCTGTGAGCCAGGCTGACACCACGGCACTCTAGCCCGGGCAACAGAGCGAGACTCTGCCTCAAAAAAATAAATAAATAAATAAAGTTGGTATGTTCTTCAAACCTGAGTGTTTATATTTGGGGCATTAACGATTCTACATTTGAAGAATAAATCCCTTGAATGACATGCTGCCTTCAGCTTTCGTTCTTGGGACTGAGCTGGGTCACCCATTTGGGTGTGACTTTCCCTTAGTGTGGCCGGCTCAGAAACAGCCGGCACACACCCTGCGCAGACCGGCAGGCTCCCTGGAGTCGGACGTGGGCTTGGGAGCCCAAGTTCAGCCTCAGCTGCTCTGTGGCAGGGTGGAACCCAAGTGGTTTATGTTAAGAAGTCCAGGGCTGCAGGATGGGAATGCTTTCTTTAGCAGCTTAAGCCCTTTAAAAATAATTTCCACTTTACTATCTATTTAAAGAGGCTTTTGGACTTGTGTTTATGAAATCTCTTCCCACCGTTTCATGTGAGTTGGGACATAGCAGCTGGGATGATGTTCTTTTTTACCCAAATGGAAAGTTAGGCTGGGCTGGGGGCTATGGAAAACTTGGAGAAGTTTAGAAGCCAGGCAAGCAGGATTTAAAAAAGAAAAAAAAAAAAAGTCATTCTGAGAGGCAGCCTAGTGTAATGGAAAGAGTGTAAACTTTGGAGTCAGATGACTTAGAGTTGAGTCCTAGCTCTGCTCCTTGGGCATATTGCTGAATTTCTTCCATTTCCTCATTTATAAAACTTGAAAATTACAGGGTTTTGAAGGCTCAGTGAAAAATAAAGCTGTGGCACTTTGCACATGCTAGACCCTTGATAAATACTGATTCCCTCCCAGGACTTTTATCCTTGTTTCCCCAAGGCTCTTAGGTTTCTTCACCGGCCTTTGGTAGGTCACCCATTTGGGGTTCAGCAGGTACCTGGGGGCCCAGAGGAAAACCATTGCTGCAGACTAACTCCGGGTGGGCCCCGGGTGAGCACTGAATCTGCTTTCTCGATTAGGGCCCACCCGACACAGAGATGCTTTCCGAGCACCCTTGCAGCTTCGTGGTTGGTTTGCGTAGTTTAAACTTGAGCCCTCAAGTACAGTGACACGATCGGGAGACACAAACAGAACATTTGGAAGCAGAGCTGTTGGGGTGGCGTGATGGACTTCTTGGCATTACAGTATCATCATTTATTAGGGAAAGTTGAAATGGGTCAGAGAACAAAGTTTTCCTAACGACATCAGTCTGGGGACTAGCAGTCTCTTTTCATTGTTCCTCCATAAAAATACTTGTGCGCCGTTCTATATTGGGCCAAATGTGGTAGCCAAAATACTGTTTTGTACATTTCGGGAGGGTAGTGTCTGCTGCTGATTCAGGCTCTCGCTGGGGCGGTCTGTGCGTCTGGGGGATTTTCTGGGGCCGGTTTTAGCACGCCTGCTTACCGTGCGTGCAGAACGCTGCCCGGCCGGGCTGCCCCGGCCTCCTGCTTCTCTGGGCTGAAGCCTCCTGAGCCACGGCTGGGAGGAGAATAGCAGATACTGGTCATATCCACGTGTCCACAGTTCATTTGAGAAAGAGACTATACAGCCACATCCCCAAGGAGAAGAAATCAGTTTGTGTTTTTGGAAAAAAAGTGGCAAAATATACATAACGAAATGCACCATTTTAACCATTTTTAAGTGTACAGCTCAGCGGCTTAAGCCCATTCACGTTGTTGTGCAGCCATCGCCACCATCTGTTTCCAGAACTTTCTCATCTTCCCAGACGGAAACTCTGTCCCCATTCAACGGTGACTCCTCACTCCCCTCTCCCCAGCCCCCGGGAACCTCCTGCTCTCTCTGTTGCTGAGAACCCAACTACGTAGGTCCCAGCTAGGTGGCCTCATGCAGTGTTTCCTTGTGCGTCTGGCTCATTTCACGTAGCGTGATGTGTTCGGGGTTCATCCGTGTTGCAGCATGTGTCAGAATTTCCTTCCCTTTTAAGGCTGAATGATGCTTCCTTGTGTGCCTACATCGAGTTTTGTGTATCCAGTCACCGCCGGTGGACACCTGGGTCACTTCCATCTTTCGGCTCCTGTAAGAAGCTAGTTGTGACGTGTGGAGACGCAGGCCTGACCTCCCTGCCTGCGTGGGAGGTGGGCAGGTGGAAGAGACGGTCCCCCGTGTGAGCACGGGAGGACGTGCAGACGTGTCTGGGTGTCCGTCTGTCTGTCTCAGCTGACGTAAATAGCAGAGGTGTGAAAAGTCCTGTTTTATATCTGGAGAAACTCTCCCTGCCCGCCAGGCTTGTCAAAGCCTCTCGATGAAAGGGTAACAGAAGGCGAGTGCTCGGCCTGGGAGGAGATGCAGGGAGTGTCGCTGCTCCGGCCGCCTGCCCTGCCTCAGCCTCCTGCCCGTCTGTGTACTGCCTGGTGCTGAGGACCAGTTTGGGCGGCTGACAGCTGCGGGCCAGGACCAGCCCTGTCATTGCTCGGTTGTGTGACTTGAGCTAAGTCACTTTAACCTCTCTCAGTCTCAGTCTTTGCATTTAAAAACAATGTTTTGATATATATTAAATGTAACGTATCAAAAGCTGTTGCCTGGTACTTGGCTTATGGCAGGTGTTCAAAAAAACCTTCTCCTCCTCTCTCCACTGGAGAGTGAGCATCTTGCCAGGTGGACCTGGTTGTATTTACCTGTAGGCCCCAGGCCTAATGCAGTGCCTGGCCCGCAGTGGCAGCTGCTGGCCGAACGCTTACTAACTTTATCCCGGGCTTTCTGGGAAACAAAGGCTTTCCCAGAACAGCACTTTCCAGAAATGTCCTGAGCAAACAGCACCGGTGGAGTAAGTGCAGAGCCTCCTAAGGGGACTGCTTTGGAGAGAACATTATTTATTTGGATGGGTAGATCATGGCTCGTTTGAAAAACAAAAACCTAATCCTGGCCTCATTACTTTTTCTCGTCATTGCCTCTTTGTCTGAGTGTAGAGAGCTTTTAAGAGATTATTGGTTGGAACTTTAAAAATAGGCCAGTTGTCAGATGGCTTGGCAAGAAAACATATCCCAATGGCTTTAGGAATGTTCATAAAGCTAAACATCTCTCCGTGGAGAGAGCTGTTTTGATCACTGGTTGCTGGATGCCCCGAGGAGGTCAGAGAACACACTCGGCCCCCGGCTAGGCCTGTGGAATCTTGATGGCAGTGAAGTGGGGGGAAGATGGAATGAATGGTTGGCGGTGGGAGCAGAGAGTCCAAAATCGATCATTCTTTCTGGACCCTCCCAGCCCCACCCTCATCCCCACCCGTCTGTCTTTGGTTTGATCGATGAGAGTCATACCAGCCTCCCTGGGTGGTGGTGTGGCTCCGGCAGAGAGAAGGGTACGAGGATTGTGGCCGGGTTTCCAAATGCCAGGTGAAAGGGGACGGAGAAAGTTCTTGCATAAAAGCCCTGCCTTGGACTCAGCAGGCTGCGCCATCTGAATGCTGCAGCGGCCCTGCGGTCTGGGCAGCCCTGAGCAGCCTGCTAATGGTGACGGGCTTCATTAGCATGGGACAGTGGCCCTGGTGCGCTCCAGGGCTGCTGCTGTCCGGGGTTGCTTTGGAGATGAAGACCTCCTTTCCTCCGTTCTCCTCTCGGGCCTCGTTACTGTCCAATGCCAAGCATAGCAGAGTGGGGGTGTCTGTTCTCTTGGCTTACATGGGACAGTCCTGGCAGAGAGGGGGTCAGGGGTGTGTTTTCGTGCTGGGTCTCCAGAAACAGCTCTGTAAAGTGGCTCCCCGAGGGATGTTGTCGGATTCGTCTTTGCATTTCTAGTGCCAGTGTGGTACCTGTCACATAGAGGGGGCTGCGTGCCCTTCTTTCCTGGAGTCCTTAAGGGCTGCAGGGATCTCTCTTATAATAACATCTGAGCCTTCTTTGTCATTTCAGAGGGACTCAGAATCATTGCTTAACCCTATCAGAAGTGTGAACCCTCTCAGAAGCGCTAAGCCCAATTTTATATTTGCTTGCCTGAGGCTTGGGCTTCAGAAGTGGTATTGGCTCCCACTTTTGGCCTGTTTTTCCTAAGGAAAAGTTAGGGTGGGTAGGGGCTTCCTCCTGTTTCTTGTTAAAAGCAGGGGGGAGAGTCACTTCAGAGACCCCCGTGGCTGCTCCGGGCACAGACCCCTGAGCGTCGTAGGAGCAGCTCTTTCCCGAGCACCTGTGCGAGTTTGGTGAGCTCCTTGGGGCGATTCGGGGGCGGCACCTTTGTACCTCTGTCTCTGTTGTCTTGAGCAGAGAGCCACACCTCAGTGGCCGCTTGAAAATGAGGGGCGACTGTGGTGCTGCCCCCCTGGAGCAGCTGCCCCCAGCTGGCATCTGTGAGGCCCCTTCTGTGCCAGGCAGGGCGGGAGGGTGCCGCGTCGCCAGGTAAGTGCCCGGCACGGAGCTGGAGCTGCCGGAGCTGCCGTCACAGGGCACCCCTCGGTTCTGCTGGCCTCGAGTCGACAAGTTCAGAAGCAGATTTTGTTTCAGAGCTGCGCTGCATTCCTTTCTCGGGTCGCACCCGTGGTCTCCGTGGAGAAAGCCATTCTAGGGACAGAGGGCAGAGTCTGTTTCCCAACCTGGTGCCTGCGCCCGACGCCAGAACCACAGGGTTGGCAACGGAGACTCCGGGCCCCAGTGTCTCCTTTTTAGGCCCACTTTTGGTGGCTTCTTATGGACGGTGGGCGCGAGTTTAGTTTTCATCCAAGGATGGGAGCCGTAGACTCATGCCTCTGAAAGAGCTCTCTTCGTGAGTAATTTACAGCTCTGCATCGCGTGGCCTAAACATTTGGCCGGGATTCCGCGCTAGTTCTGCCCTCCCTCCTTGACCAGAGTTTATTTTGCTCCACACTGAACTTATCTCAGCGCAAGTGTAAATGGTGCTATAGAAAGATTCCTTTTTTTAGGTGTTTCCCTTTTGCTCACCGGCTACAAATACATAGCACTAGAAACCCAAGGCAGCAAATGACTGATGCCACCAGTGGGGCAGGGCGTTGGTCCAGGGTAGCCTCATTCCCTGGAGGTTTCACACTGGCACCCAGCCTGAGCCTCGCAGCCCCAGGGGGCTCTTGCAGCCCAGCACGGTCAAATCCCCCTGAGCAGTAACTCTGATGTCCCCTGCTTGCCTTTCTGGACCTCAAGCTCTGCTCCGTCCTGTCCCGTCACCAGGTAAGCCGGCCACATGTAGCCCCCCGGGCATGGTGGCAAGTGCACCCTCTCCAGCCCAGAACAGCCCTTAGGAGAAATGGACACACACCCAGACCCATTGGGGTGTCCTTTTTCTCTGACATCGTGCTTAGCTACACATCATGCTTCACAAAAGAATCCCAGTTAGACAGGAGACACATGGCCAGAAGGTGTCTTTTTAGCGCTGGGTAGGTATGGAGTATTCCGGTTGTCTTTAACGAGGTGATGTCGTGCTGTGTCTGTGCTGGGGTGACAGCACAGGCCGGAGCAGGTCCAGGGCCCCGGAGGGTGGAGAGAGGCAGTGAAGAAGCTTTGGGTTTTTCCCACAGAGCTCAAGGGGGCTTGGGTGGTCGGATCCTTTTGAATTTCCCCCATTTCCCCAAAGGCCGAGGGGGCTCCCCAGCTCTGGACTTGGCCCTTACCACTGCGAGATGCTCCCGGGGACCCGAGTCCATTCGTGGTATCTGGGTGAACCCCAGGGAATTTTTCCACTTCCTTTTGAAACTCAGTGGCTTCCTTTCTAATTAATACCAGCCATGCCCAGAAATCAAAACAGGCCCACTGGGTGCCTAGGGATGTGGGGACATTCTTCGGCCAGCCAGAGCCTCACTGTTGATTCCAAGAAAGGTGCTTCCGTCACCTGCTGTCTGCCCACCCGCCTCCGTCACCTCATTAGAGCAGACAGAACCAGTTTGGAGCCTGCTGGCCCGCATGGCGTTCCCTGGGATTCTCCTGAAGTGTCCTGGGAAGTCCCACGTGGGGAGGGGCCTGTCTGCCACGCTAGATGGGCCATCGCTTTCCTGCAGCAACTTGTCAATCTCGGGCTGGTTTCTGCAGGTGACGTCTCTGCACTCCTACTCCTGCCTCCACCATCATCGGCTCCTTGGCCTGCACCTCACTAACCTGTCCAGAGGACCTTCCCCACGCTGCCCCCTGACCCCCCTGTAGCTCTCAGCAGCAAGCTGCTTCCCTGCCCAGCTCCAGAGCTCCATGACCAAGAAAGTGGAATTTTTTTTCCCTTATACAGTGTCTTGGGGTTTTTCATTGGTTATCTCCTGTGTTCATTCTGTAAACACTGAGCTAAACACCTGTTACATGCTAAACATTCCGGCCCAGCAAGCTCCGGTGCCTGCCCTTGGGGAGGTGCAGGTGTCACTGGTCACAGAGACATGCAGTCAGATCACTGGGTCCTGGGGTAGAGGCCGCAGGGAGGCCTGCGAGGGCAGGGCCGGGCCCGTGTGGGCACAGACGGGGAGGGACGGCGGCTGCCCTGGCGCTTGCCGGGAGCCTCCCGGCCCGGAGCTCGTCCTCGAAGGCTCCCTGGAAGCAGGGCCAGTCGGCCGGGTCCCCGCTGTCGAGTCGGACCTCGGCGGCCGGACAAGGAGGGACATACAATTCCAGGTTGGAAGATTGGTGTGAGTAATGACCAAGAGACCTGAGAGACCTAGGCAGGACTGGGAAATGGTGAGTGTCCCAGCCTTGCCAGGACTTGGGGGCAGGCGTGGGCCAGGGCGGGCTTGCGTGGAGCGAGGGTATTGGACACCGAGCTCGGCACCAGCCGAACTTTGAAGTGCCGCATTCTAAGGAAATTAAAGTACCCTGTGGGTGACAAGGGGACACGTAGAGTTTTGAAAGGGGCATTAACAGATTTAGATGTAGAGGGGTGGCTCTGATGACAGAGACTTTTGGATGAATCTCTTACTGTGCTGTCCCGTTGAAGGGCTATTTCCCCTTGGGGCGAGGAAGGCTGCTCCCTCCTTGCCCACCTTGGTTTCAGTGCCTACGCAGGCTGTAGGAGCGGAGAAGAAACCAGTAGCTCTTCCCGCCCCCGTTCCACTCTCCCTGTCAATCAGCTGACGGTGGGTTCAGCATTCTACCGCCTGGCCAATGCTGACCAGAGATGCGAGCAGCGGAGGGCAGGAGGCACGGTGGGACCATGGGAAGGATGGCACGGTGACCTTGGCAGGTCTGCACTCTGGTCCCACCTGTGTGATTCCAGGCAAGTCTTTGAGGCCCTCTGTGCTTGGGTTTTCTTACCTGTAAGTTAGATGCGAATGACTGCCTACCTTCTGGAGTCTCCACGAAGCACAAATGAAATAATATGTGAGAATATCATTTTAAAACCGGAAGGCCTGAGGTCTTTGCATGCATTCATCTGCATCCCTGTAGCCGACCTTCCCAAGGGCTGGTTCCCCAGCATCCTCTACTGTGGAAAGGACTCTCTGTGCCCGGGAAGGAGGCCTCTTAGAGGTCCCAGGTGTGATTTCAGGTTTGTATGTGCTGCGTCTGTGAGTCCCCCACCCTGGGGAAAGAAATACAAAAAGCACTGCGTCTGTCTTCTCCTCTGCTCCCTGAAAGGGTGGCTGCCCTGGGAATCCAAATGTAGGTGCTCCACACAGGCTTTTGAGAGAGGATGAGGGGCTGCAGGCTGACCGCCCTGCCCCCTGGCTGCTGCCCGTCTCCTTGCTGGCTGGCTGGGCGGGCCGGCTGGACAGTGCTTGGGAACAGATGAGCAAGTGTTTCTCCTGCTTTGAGTTCCTGGGGGTGATTCTACACTTGCTTCCACAATCCCTTCTGGTAATACTCGGGCTGGTTCCCCTGGGTTTGTTCCTAATGGCCCCAGCATCAGTACTTAAGGCCAAGGGTAAGAGAGAACTCTCAGGCGGTGAGAACTGGGTGCTGCGAAGGGGCTCTTTTTCTACTTGTTCAAGTTCATTTACTGTGGATTGGAGAGTTCCCCGACACCCAGAAAGCCAGATGGTTTGTCTACATGCAGCATGCGTCAGGGAATGGGTAGGATTCCATGTCGCCTTTGACTGGAATTTAACATTTCCCACTTTGGACTAGCAGTGAACAAACTCTCTTTGCAGCATGCCTCGTGAGACCCTCATTTAGTTTTTTAAAGTGAAGTTTGGTGAGATGAAAGCCACGTTCCTGGGGCACAAACGTAAGATGCTTGGTGGCAGACTTACAGTCCTCCTTCATCCTGTCCTTGGGCAGGGGGCTTTGCCATTTCCTCAGACGGAGGAAGGGAGAGAGGCATAGAAGAGGGAATAATGTGTTGCCCAAACTCAGTTTCAGAATTGAGACTCAAACCGGGGGGACTTTGAGTTCAGCTAGAGCTTCGATCAGTTCCAGGTCCACACTCCTCCCCCTTCCTCATTTCACAGATGGCTCATACTACACGGCAAGCAGGAAGGCCTTTGCCATGGGTCGGGGCAAGGGGCCACAGCACGGTGGAGAGTAATGGGCTCCTGGTACACAGACAGGGGTTCAAGTCCCGTTTCTGCCCCTGATGAGTTCTGTGACCTTGAGCAATTCATGGGGTCTACCTGGACTTCTGTTTTCTTACTGGTGAACCTGGGTAATCTTAATCCCTGCCATCACCTGCCTCACAGGGCTGTGTTGAGCATCATGAGAAACAGTGTACGGGAGAGAGCGCCATCGCTGTACGGATGTTGAAGGAGAAAAGAGAGAAGAGGAAAAGGATAAATAGTCACATTGGCAGCAGGTTCTTTTATGCTGGGCTGCTCAGAGCATGAATGGGGACCTCCTGCCGCCTGTCCCAAGGTCTGTCCCTTCCCTCCAGGTGTGTACGGGAACAGGTGACAGGTTGCAGTGCCAGCTGCCCCTCTGGGGTGTGGCTTCCCTCGGAGCATCATGGTGTAAAGTGGGAGAGAGAAGGCGGGCGTGGGTCTGCGGGCAGACAGACCTGTCTTGGGCAGAGCTGCTTGGGATGACACAACCCAGGGTGACACAATCCGGTCTGATTGCCACCCACTTTGGGAGGTTGAACTGTGGCCAAGTACAACTGGACTCTCCCTCTAAATATACACCTCCTCCCGAGGCCGACCTTGCAAGAGAAAAAGCGTCTGGAGGCGTCCTGGAGGCTGCAGTGGCCGCCCTGCCCGCCTCCCATACCACTTTGTAGCTTCTTTTATTGTCCACGGCTCCTCCCCAAGGAAGTATAAATCTACTCACTGAAGGGGACTGTCAACCCACAGTGTCTCTTCTTTTCATAGCAAACGCAAGCTAATCCCAGGTGCAGTTTGTTTACTAACAGTCCCAGGCATAATTCGCTGAGGACCCAGTGTGTGCCAATGTCCTAGTACAGCGAATTCTTAAAACAGCCCTGCGAGGGAGGCCGCCTCCTCCTCCTCCTCCTCCTTTTACAGATGAGGAAACTAAGGCTCAGAGCATCGAGTGGCTTGACCTAGGTCACACAGTGGGCAAAGTGCTGGAGCTAGGGTTCAGATTTCTGCCTGCCTGGCTCTAAAACCTTTGTTCTACCTTGCCACCTCGCTTTTCTTTGCCAACACACCGAAGTGGCTTTGGGCAGTCCCTGTTCTCAAGAGCCCTGAGTGGCGGGCCGAACGTTGTTTACACTTTGCTAGCTCTTTGGGGCCACTTTGACCAAACAGCAACCCAGTGGTTCTCACCGAGGCTGACGCGCTGCACACCCATGAAGTCAGAATCTCCGGGAGGGACCCAGGCAGCTGCGCTCCTAACGCTCTCAGGAGATGCCGTCCACTGCTCTCACCCACCCGCCCTCAGCTGATGGTGCTCCTTTGGCTAAAGGAGTGAGACAGTGGCAGCTGCCCAGCATTCTTTAGGAGGCTGAGAAAGTCTTCAATCAGTCCTTTAGGCGGCTTGTCTACATCGCTGCTACACTGTTTCCAGATAGCTCCGTGCCTGACTTTTTTTTTTTTTTAACCAATGGTGTCATTCAGCTTATAAACTTACAAGCAGCATCTGAACTCCCAGCCTGGACTTCTGCGTAACAGATGCTGGAGTACAGGCATTTGTTTTGAAGGGGGAGGTGGAAGCATCGTCGGGAGAGTTGGAAACTGTATTCTGCAGGGTTGCCAAAAACATGGCCAGCTGGTAGACCTGCATTTGCTCCCTTTTTCAGAGACTGGGCTGAGGAATTTAAATGTTGCAGGTGGGAAAGGATGAAGCACAGATCCAAATCTGTACAATGCAAAAACATGCAAATGGGGGTTTAAAAGAAAAGATTATATTTAATTGTTAAATCAAAGCTCTTACCTTGAGGTAGGTGTTTTTCTGTATGCCCCAGGCAATGACAGGAAGTCAGCCTGACATATGGCAGACCTGGGTTGCCTCTGGGCTCTGGCTGTATCAAATTTTCTACACTTACAACTGTGTGCTCTTGCCAGGGTGGCTGTAAAGACTCACTTAGAGAATAGATGCAAGCTCTTTTGCATCGTGCCAGGCTTAGAAAATATACCCAATACATATTAATTCCTTTCCTTTCCTTCTATGCCCCATTTTAAAGATAGTAACAGTCTGTAATAGTAAACATGCTGGTTAACCCAAAGGTAAATGAAGGAAAACCCCTCAAGAGCAGGAGGGCTGGTTCTGGGTGGGAGTGTTATTTACCAGCTGCCAAGAAAGGAACCATCTGACTTCTCTGGGAACCAGGAACAGCATCTGTGGGCTGAGAGGCGCCCTGTTAGATCTTCTCACTAGACCACTTGATGTAGTGCAAGGAGGCACGTGGTTAGTTTTTCTGACCAAGGCACTCAGCCAAAAGGCCACCAAGGGTAGCACGAATAACTTTTGACAAGCGAGGGGAGGGCAGTTTCGGAGGGCAGTGCGTCCCAAAGCCCTGTCTGGTGCGATGACTTGACCTCACAGGCTGACCACTTCCTACCTGGGGACTTTCTCTTAGCAATAGGAAAGAACACACCCACTTCGATTATTCACAAGGTGTAGGTGTTGGGGTGGGGGAGGTCTTGCATTCACCCGGGATGCAACCAACATTTCCCCATCTGTTGTTTATCCCAGGGACAGGCTAGCTCTCCCTTGCCCAAGGGCTTCAAGGCAAGAGGGCAAGATAAATGCTGTTGCTGAGAAGGAGGCATTTAAAATGTCTCTTGGACCACCGAACCTTGGTCTAGTTGCCTCGATCTGACTTTGCTTTGGCTTGAGTTGCGTCTTGACTAAGCTGAGCCCGCTGAGAAGTCCCCATCACGGATGGTGGCCTGCCTGCAAATGCCCTTGCTGCAAAGGCTGGGCCCTCCTTTTCCTTCCTCCCCGTCCTTAATACAGCTAAGCGTGGTCAAGTGGACTTTCCCCGAACCACAGGGCAGAACCAGCTGTTCCGGAAAAGGACCCTAAAACATTTCAGCGATTACTCTCTTGGGGGAAGAGCTGGCCACTTCTGTTCCTCCTGCTGGTTACCGGGTGCCCGCAGGCTTTCCTACCTGCCGCGCCTCTGCTCACAGGGACCCCGCATCTCTAAGCTGCCTTTCAAACCTCAAGGAATGCGAGTTAAATTTCAGGAAGCGAGGCGCGCTTTCGGGGTCGCGCTGGGTGGGCTGCTGAGTACGCCCCGCCCCCGCGCCCCGCCTTCCGCGCTCCGCCCCGCCCCACGCTCCGCCCCCACGGCCCGGCTTCCGCGCTCCGCCCACGCTCCGCCCACGCTCCGCCCCTCGTTCCCTCGCCCCGCCTTCCGCGCTCCGCCCCGCCTCCGCGCTCCGCCTTTTGCGCTCCACCCCGCCCCATGCTCCGCCCCCACGGCCCGGCTTCCGCGCCCCGGCCCGCGTTCCCTCGCTCTGCCACGCCCCACGCCACGCCTTACGCCACGCCCCTCCCAGCGAGTCATGGAAACACGGGGCGGGGCCGCGGTCACGTGGCCGCGGGCGCTGAGCTCCCTGGATCGTAGGTTCTCCGCCCTCGGGGTTGAAAGCTCCGCCCCGGAGCTGGGTTCGAGGCGGCGGGAGAGCGGAGCCCGCGCCCACGGCGGTCTGTGCCCGGCTCGGAGGTGGCGCGGATGCCGGGCCGAGGTGTCGGTGCCGGGAGGACAGCAGTCTGGAGGGTTCTGCGTTCCGTCCTCTCCCCCCGCCTGGCCTCCGCTTGAACTCCTCTCAGATTTTCTCTGGGGTCCGCAGTGAGGGCGTCCACACCGATGAAAACTCAGACTCTTTAATCCTCTCCCCTGCAAAACAGAATTTAAAACCATAACCTTTAGGTTTATTTTACGAATGTCATATGTCCGTTGTAGATAACTGGGTAAATATAGAAAACTATAAAGAAATGAAAATGATCTGTAGTTCTCCTCTTTTTTTCTAAACATTTAAAAAAATTGCTTTTATTTCTGCCTGATGCAACTTTAAGTATAGTCTTTGAAGTATCGCAGATAAGGAAGAAAGTTTCCGCTCTCTTTCTCCTCCTGTCTTCTTTCTCCTTTAAACAGCAGTTCAAAAGAGAAATAGGATATTGACTTAGGTTAGTCTCCACATTTCAGCTTTCTTTGAGACCATCCCAAGACCACGGAATTTCAGAGCCGGATAGTATTTTTTAGTTTCTGTGGTTAATCCTTCTGTTTTCCGAACCGGGACTCAGAAGTGACATGACTTTCTTGGGGTTGCCTAACTAGCTGCCGAGCTGGAAGCGGAAGAACCCAGGTGTTCTGCCTGCAAAGTCAGGCTTCTCCCAACCTTCCAGGAGCACAAGATATCACGGTTTACTTTTAGGTCAGAGATTTAAAGAGATCAAAGGCAGGAAAGGGAAGAGGGGAGACAGGCAGTCCCATTAGGAAAGGGACAGTTTTCTTTGGAATTTTGGTACATTTTAATTCCTTTTTACAAATGGAAACAAGGTAACATATTCTAAAATTCTGATCCTATCTGCCACTGGAAGAAAACACCAGCAAGAAAATATACTGAGAGGCAGAGAGCTCTATCTTGGAGAGGCATCCAGTTCTTTGAGACATAACCAACTCTGAAGAAGTTGGTCCGGTGACTTCCCGAGCCCGAGTGCTGACACCGGTGTGACTTCCCTCCATCAGTGGCCCTCTGCTGGGGCCTGCCCCGGGGATGCCCCTCTTTCTGCCATCCCCCCCTGGTAGCGCCTGCGGTTCTCTTGCTGGGAGCATTAACCGACACCTCTGTCGTCACTTCCTGGGAGGCCTTAGTCTTCGTACAGGAAACCTCCTTCCTGAGCACACAGAGCGGCCCAGAGTAAGTCTGTTGTGAACGTGGTTGTCAGGACCCTGTGAAAACCTCACCAGAGCTTAGCCCAGTCCTGGCTCCTCGTGGAATAGATAATTCACCCTTTTTCTCTCTGACCGGGACTGGTGGTGATCATAACAGTGAACACTTAGCGGTTAGTGCTAGACACTGTACATTGGCCCAGACTTGTTTTATAGGTGAGGAAACCAAGTCAGCACCGATAGGCTTGTTTGAAGTCACACGGCTAGGAAATGCAGAGCCAGAACTCACACTTGGCCCGGCTTGGAGACCGTGCGCTAGACGGGACAGGACTAGGCAGCACAGGGGCCACAGCCACCTGGAAGGGACTTTCTTTTTTTCCATCTTCAGTGAAGGTCTGTGGTCACCTTGTTTCCTATGCCGGGTCCTAAGTTTACATAGCAGTTTTCATTTTGTGTCGTTTTTATTTTCCATAAGCCATTTTTGTCCCATTTACTAACTGTTATTTAGTTAGTTGTTCTTTTGTACACTTTTTCACATGAAAACATTAGGTAAGCAGTCTTTGTTAGCTCCCATGTCCTGGTTGGGTGTTGGGACAAGCGTGGAGGTGTGGCCAGGTAGTAGATTCTGGAGTTGGACAAATTGTGTGAATCTAGATTTTATCATCGACTGGCAACATATCTTTTTTTTTTTTTTAAATTTGTTCATTCCTTGTTTTTCAGAGTATTCAAGTAATGCCTGTACGGGCTTGACATAGCAAGTTTAATAACACCAGTGAAATACCCGTACCAGTGAAAGAATACATTGCGAGACACATAAAGGTGCAGAGACCCGTCCCCCCCCCTTCAGTCCTGTGCCTCTTAGTCAGCGTAGCCGTGTTCTTCTCCCGGGCAGCTTACTCAGCCCCCGCAAGGCTGTTTTCTTGTCTGTAACGCGAGGCTGACGCCCCACCTTGTGCAGGACTGGAGATGATGTATGCAACGGTGCTGTTTCAGTGGCGGTCGTCGCTATGTATGTGGAGGGAGTGTGTGTTAGGGCTGCAGCGAGTTGCATTTTGGCACGGAAGAAGGGGTTCTCCACTCTAGCCACTGAGAGCCCAGTGGCATTGGCAGGGCTGCTGCTGCACAGCTCTGAGCAGGGCCCAGAAGGGGCAGGGGAGCACCTGGGGCGGGCCCGAGTTCCAGGGCTTCTCATCCCGGCCCGGGCTCTGCCGAGGTTCAGATGAGGTTAGGGAACTGTGGAGGAAGGAGAGACTGCTGTAACCCGCGCCTCCCCGCTCTGGAGAAGACCTCAAGCAGCTCCACCTGCCTCTCTCCTGCACACACACCTCTTCCTGCCTTCCCTACCTTGACACAGAGGTCTCTCCCCTGCCCTGGTGGCATCGTGCCTGGGTTACTAATAGCAGAGCAGGGTGCATCTGCCAGGCAGTGAATCACAAGGCTGTCCCAGCTCTGCTCTTTCGCCCTGCTGCTGGCAAGCTCCCGCAGGGCTGAATGGGTAAATATCCTTGTGAGCAGAATAAGCCTTTGTGTGTCCTGGAAACTCCTGCTGTCCCTGGGGTAATACTCTCCTGGAAAGATGATGGGGATGCCTTTGGCCTTGAGATCTTAGGAGGACAGCATTTCAAATAGCTCCAGGCCTCCAGACCCGCCTGGGGGCCAAGAAGAGGGTTTGCAGGTTTGGAGAAGGAGCTGCCAAGTTGCTCAGGGGATAGAAGTGAGAACCAGGAGGGAGGTGGAGGGTGCGAGAAGACTGTTTAATTTTTGCCTAGAAGCCAAACACAATAGGGTCGTGTTAGTTCTTTTCAGAGCTCAAAGGCTGAAAGAAGAGTGAAAGAAGAAAAGCGAAAGATCTGCAGTTTTCCTGTTATCCAAAAGCCTACTGCCCAATCCGAGGACTTGTTTTTAAGTAACTTGCTTGGGTAAACTTATTTAGAAATTATTTAAGCATTTTTCCAGGCAGCAACCCTATGTCCTTTTTGAATCAAGGTGTGGTATGAGTCCATTAAGGAATTAAAGTAAAATACTTCCAGATTTCTGGGTTATTCTCAAGGCAGTTTTGCTAGATAACAACAGCCCACACTTGGACGGTGTTTTGTGGTTTGCAAAGCACTTTCACATCTGTTTTCTCACTTGGTTGTCATAATAGCCTTGGGAGCCGGGCAGGGCACGTCTTGTTATTATCCCTGTTTTGCAGATGAGGAAGCCAAGGTTTTTAGAAGGCCGAGTGGCCTGCTCAAGGTCGCTTGGGGGAGGGGAGGGTGGGGAGTGGAGTACTCTGTAGTCTCCAGCCCCCATGTGCAGATCCGGTACTGGTCAGTGGCCTGTTAGGGACTGGGCTGCAGAGCTCTGCCACCCCCACCCCCACCCTTGCCCGTGGTCCGTGGAAAGATTGTCTTCCATGAAACTGGTCCCTGGTGCCAAACAGGTTTGCACCTTTCTGGCATTGCTCTAGAGCCCACTGAGATGAAACACCAGGATGGTTCCTGGAACCAAAGATCCCTTCAAATTCTTAAGATTTAAAAAATACACAAATTCTTCTTTATGAGTATGCATGGACTTGCTGGTAGGGGCTTTTCTGAATTGCTTCTTTTTGTTGTTAGAATTTGCGTGTAAGATTGAAACCAAGATGGCCGACTTCCACCGGGCCAGGCCCACCCTGTGTTTGCACCGTGCAGCAGCGGCGTGAATTATCTTGCAGGTAACTGTGAGTTAGAAGACTGTACACAAAAGGCATGGTGCAGCAGCCAGATGTTCATTTTACTAAATGGAAAATATGACTCAGAACTGGGGCCAGCCTGACCCTCCAAGCAGGCAAATTAGCCACTGAGGATTAATTAGCGGTCTCTACCTTCGGATTGCGGAGAATGTGGGAGCCGGGAGCCCAGGCTCGGGTGGTTTAGTTTAGCTCTCCCCACTTCTGTGATTTGGTCTTTCTTCTGCTCCTCGCTGGGCTCTGTAGGATGTTCCACCGAGATTCTGCAGAAATGTGGGCAGAATTACCAGGAAGGCTCAGAAGGGTGAGCCGGGGAAGAGCTCAGGGGGAAAGGTAGCTGAGGGCAAGTTGGAGGAGTGGAGAGGTCGGGACTCGGGAAGGCTTCGTCCAGACCTCACCCTGGGCGAGGGAGACAACCAGCATCTGCATAACAGCACATTGGAGCGTGGTCTTGCCCGTCTGTAGGATCCCCGCCGCAGCCTGAGGGTAGAGCAGGGAGGTGAATAGCAGCCCCACTTTGCAGAGAAAGTAGAAGCCAAAGAGGCAGGAAGGTTGGGGACTGGCCCAGATCTCCACGACCAGCAAGTGGCCGAGCTGAGACTGGAGCCCAGGTCTTCCGAGCCTTCCTTGGTTGCCTGTTCTTTCCAGCGGCCATCCAGCCTTCCCCCCTAACTTCCTTCCTCCCCCTGCCGCTCCCCGGGGGGCTCCGGGCCATGCGGCGTGCTGGCGGTAAGGGAAGCGGTCATGAGAATTTTTCCAGTGCCGAGAGGTTTCTGGAACAAAATGGACCTGTATCTGTGCCCCGATCTGTGCGTCGGGTTTGGGGGTGATCGGCCCGTCGATGCTCGCCTCAGAGGCTCTGAGAGTGCTTGTGCAAGCGTTTCCAAGTGTGACGGCGTCTCGAACGCTGCTAATGGAAAGTAGTAAGAGTTCCATTTTCCTGTTTCAAGCGAGCATTTCCCCCCCGGGGTCATAGCAACCACTTCCTCCTCTGCACCCGTACGACGTGGTAAACACCGGTTACGGCAGAGTATTCCCTTCTGAGAACCGCACTGGCTTCCTTTTTTTTTTCTTTGTCTTTAAACACATATACGCACGGTGTTGCGGGACGGTTCTCCTTCCCTCCGGTTCAGAGATTTTACCCTGCGATGACAGCTCACACGGGGGTCAGGGGCACTCCTCGCACTTGACCTTGTCGGTGGTGTCGTCCTGCTCCGCTTTGGAGGGAACCAGGCTGGAGTCCGCGTAGCAGGAGTGCAGAGTTGCTGCATTGGCGGGAACCCCGGGTCGGCCAAACACTTGTGGGAAAACAGGAAGGTCGTTAAGCATGATAAGGAATAGCTTCTAGAATAGTCCTTCTGGAGTGGGGTTGGGGAGCAGAGCGGGACTTGGTGGATAAGGTGCTGAGGAACAGGAAGCACACAGGGACTGTGAAGAAATGGGAAGGGTGTGGGGGATAGACGGAAAGGGTCGGGAAGGGGTGAGTGAAAGGTTTAAAGAGAGTTGCTAACTTTAGGTATTTAAAAAAACATATTGGCCGGGCGCGGTGGCTCACGCCTGTAATCCTAGCACTCTGGGAGGCCGAGGTGGGCGGATCGTTTGAGCTCAGGAGTTCGAGACCAGCCTGAGCAAGAGCGAGACCCCATCTCTACTAAAAATAGAAAGAAATTATATGGACAGCTAAAAATATATATAGAAAAAATTAGCCGGGCATGGTGGTGCATGCCTGTAGTCCCAGCTACTCGGGAGGCTGAGACAGGAGGATCCCTTGAGCTCAGGAGTTGGAGGTTGCTGTGAGCTAGGCTGACGCCACGGCACTCACTCTAGCCTGGGCAACAGAGTGAGACTCTGTCTCAAAAAAAAAAAAAATATATATATATATATATATATATATAAATTCTTAAAATAATACACATAATTGCTGGTTTCGAATTATAAGAACCTCTTCTGAATCTACTGCAGTTTTGCTTAGAGCCTTCGAGTCCCTGGAATTCTATCATCAGAAAATAAATGATGGTAGTGCAGAACTGATCACCCCTGAATTTATGGGGTGGCAGCTGAGGTCAAGTGGGAAATGGAGGAGACTGAGGCAGCCATGGGCCATAAAAACCTTCCGACTCTGTCCCCTAGCCAAGCCGTGACCAAGCTAAAAAGGGGGGGAAGTTAAGCCACACTTTGTGTGTTTGTGCTTAACCTTTATGCATTATTAAGTAGAAAATAAAAGAGCAGGTCTCTGAGCCTGTCTGGCAGAGATCTCTCAGCAGAATAAGCAGGAGCTTCCCGCAACTCCGGTGGATTTGCAGATATGAAAACTCAAATTGCCGACAAGCTTGTCATGTGTCCTACTTTGTGCAGAAAGGCCAAGAAATGTGACTGGGCAGTATATATCTAATGTGAGTGATGTGTATGTATGTATCAATGTATTCCATACAACATCTATGCCTATGTATCTACATCTATGTCTATACTGTATCTTTAGGCTTCGGAAGACCTAGCAAAGATGTCCATACATCTAGAGGATTTGGGAGGCTCCCTTTGTCTGCATGTTGGGATTTGGCTGAGCTAGTTTCTGGTACCACCGCCTGGTGGCTGTGATTGCCTTAGACCAACCAAGGCCCTGTATGAGCCTTCCTCCGATCATCCCCACCCCTAAGCAAGACAGAACCTTCTCTTCCACAGTTTCTCTGATGCCTCCCGTTTGAAATGGGAACATCTAGAAGAACGTCCTTATCGGACACTTGGTGCATTTAAAGCATGTTTGCCGCTTGTCAGAAAGAGGATTCTGGCGAGGAGGGGCCGTCATTCTGAGTGCGGCAGGATTTGGGGTTTTGGCTTTTATTCTTTCTTTCTTTAATTCCTGCGATTGGGGTAGATTGAGAGCCAAGTGCCTGCTGTTTACCTGGGGCCTTCTTCCTGTTTGCCTGCCCAAGTTCACACCTGTTTTAGGTCTGAAGATGGTGAGATGGCTACACCACCTAATCAAATCTGGGATCCACGCGGTGATGACAGCTCCCACCGAGGCAGGAGACAGGTTCTTCACTGCACACTGACACAGCGCTCCGCACCCGGGCCCACACTGACACAGCGCTCCGCACCCGGGCCCTCGGACCCAACCGTTCTTTATCTCTGGCATGACGATTCCTTCCCACTTCTCTGTCGTCAAGATCCTTAGGCCTTCGGAAAGCACCCTCGTTCCCAGGGACCGCACTTCCAGGTCGGGGCGGGAACACAGAGGAGCTGCGCCCCTCACACCGAAAACACTCATGGGCCCGTCGTCGGCCTAGTATTTGGGCCAAGGTCGAGGGCAGCTGCCTGGGACACACTTCCAAGTTGCCTTGGGGAGTGCTCCCCCAGCCTTTGTTACAAGCAGGTTTCTTAAGGCAAAGGGGACAAGGAGTGGGCTGACACAGAGTCATTTGACAGGCATTCTCATTGGTCCACGGAAGTAACAGGTTAGTGATTGGCTCTACGTTGTTGAGCAAAAGGGTCTGAGTTCTGGTGTCGGGTGTCTGGCGTTTTACGGCTACTGGGCATCATTCAGTCTACAGGCCACACAGCAAGTGGCCTCAAGGGGGGATTAATTATTTAGCTGGCGGGGGGCAGGGGGAGGGCGACGTGAATATTGTCACACGCAGTCACATTTCAGTGCCTCTCTGGGCTTTATCATTTTATCCCTTCGATAAAAAGTTTCTTTTCTTTCTTAAAGTGGAAGGTTTTTTAAAACAACCATCTTTCTCCCTCACTTGGGACAATGACTCAATGACTATGGCCTCAAAATCAATCTTTCTTGTTTTCACCCTTTTTTACCTGTTTTCTATTCACCGGGTCTACTCAACACACAGGCAGAGTGATCCCTTTAGAACTGTGGTCCCCAATCCCCGGGCCGCAGAGCTCTCTGCTGCTCCCCACACCCGTCCATGGAAAAATTAGCTTCCATGAAACCGGTCTCTGGTGCCAAAAAGGTTGGGGACTGCTGTTTTAGAACAGAAACCAGATTATGACACTCTTCACTCAAAACCCTCCAGCAGCTTCCTATCTCCCGAGAAATCCAAAGCCCTAAGAATGGCCTAAAGAGCACGGCAGGAGCCGACCTCAGTTCGTTCCACTTTCCTCTTTGCTTATTCCATTCCAGCCACTTTGCTGTTCCTGCCGGCCTTGGAAGGCACACCTGTCTCAAGGCCTGTGCACTTGGCTGTTCCCTCTGCCTGCAGTGCCTTTCTCCTCCACCTGCTTGTGGCTCAGCCCGTGGCTTCCTGCAGAAAAGGCCCAGCTAAAACAGCACACCCCTCCCTCCCCTGCCCTCGGCCACTCCCTGCTTATTGCTGCCTGATGCAATATTTATTTGTTTATCACCTGCCTCCCTGCACTTCGAATGTAAGCTGCTTCAAGGGTAGAGACTTTGTTGTGTTCACTGCTACATCCCCTGCACCTGGAACGGTGGCACCTCTGTCAATACTTGTCCAGCGTTGCATGAGTGGCGTGCATGCAAGAATGGATCCCTTGGCAACCACATTTATTGGGTTCCTTTATTGTGTTTGTAGCAAAGGGTCCCTGCTCTCAAGGAGCTCACTCCTTTGATCTGTTGTTTGTGGAAGGGTTTCCCACACAAGTCTCCCCTCCGCTCTTGTTCTTCCCGTGCTTTTTGAATATTGGGAGGGCCCTCCACCTTGGAAGTCCAGCTGTCTGTCATCCAGATGGCCCTCACTAATGTGTCTGGGCTTCTACAGTCCCATGGGGTCTTCACGGAGCCGTCAGCCTATTCAGGGAACGGTTTTCAATCTTGACCTCATGGAACCCACATAGAAGGGAAGAAAGCCCTATTTCTCCCTCACGTAAAGGGACATTTTAGAGGGAGCTTGTTCTCAGATCAAATACAGGAAGAAGAACTAAAAGTGATGGGTAAGATATAGCAGCATTTTTTTCATGTTACCTGTTTCTTCGGTGTTCTGCATGTTTTTTGAATTGTGAAAGCAAACTACGCTACAAAAATTTTGAAAATGAAGAGAAAGAATGTATATCATCATAACCAAACATCTAGATTCTGTTATTAGTTAATTGGTTAATTCATAGTCCACCTTATTCAAAAAGGATTTGAGGATGCTTACAAACTTATATGCACGTAGTACAACAGAATGTATTAAATCACTAAGAAATCAGAGCAAAGGGTCAAATAGTTTATTACAGTCAGTATGAAGTCAATGTGCAGAAATGCAGACTAATGCAGATACTCTTATAAATTGGTATGTTTGCTCTCAGCTCTTTAAAGTACGTACATTTTTCGTAGCCTATCCTGCTTCTGCACCTCCCTGAAAATTACAGCAGGTTTTCCATGTTTCTTGCTAACCCTTATGGTTAAGGACTGAATGATCAATCCCAAGGATGTGCCCATCGTTTATTTAATCATTCCTCTATTGTTGGAAGCTGGGTTATTTTCAATACCATTGTTATTGGAAACAATGGTATAATTAACATCTTTGTACTTTGTAACCTTTTCCATATTTTAAGAGTGTTTCCTTAAGTAGATTTCCAGAAATGAAATAACTAAATGAAAGGTTGAACCATTTTTATGGCCCTTGAAACATATTCCTGGGCTGATTTCCCAAAAGGTCATGTGCCTTCGGAATGTCTCCCGGCGGCGTGTTGGCGTGGGTCCACCTTACTCTCCTCCTCACAAGCGCTAGGACTTACCATTTTTCTATTTTTTGCTAATTTAGTAGGCAAACGATATGTTGTTACTTTCATTATATGTATGTCGGATTATATGTATGTTGCCAGATTATCTGTTGGCATTTTAGAATGCGTCTTCACATTGGTTTGAGTTCTTTGTATACAAAACTTATCAGTCCTCTACTATATTTTGTAAAATATTTAGTTTCTTTGACTTTTGCTTTGGTTTGCAGATTTCTTTGCTTTTGATCCTTAGAGGTTTTACATTTTGAATTGTCAAGGCTCTTGGTAATTTACTCTGTTACTTACCTAGAGAATGTAGTCCAATTTCATTAGCCCGGCCGTCAAGGCCTTTGGTGATCTTGGCTTAGTTTATTCCAGAAGCTTCACCTACTCTTTCTCTCCTCTTAAAATCTTCTTGCAGGAAGCTATATTAGTGGCTCATCTAGTGTATTTGGCACCAAGAGTAGATGATTTTTTTTTAACACTCCCCTCTTCTGTGATGATAAAAATTATTTTCGAGCACTCTGGGAGGCCGAGGTGGGCGGATCGTTTGAGCTCAGGAGTTCGAGACCAGCCTGAGCAAGAGCGAGACCCCATCTCTACCAAAAATAGAAAGAAATTATATGGACAGCTAAAAATATATATAGAAAAAAATTAGCCGGGCATGGTGGTGCATGCCTGTAGTCCCAGCTATTCGGGAGGCTGAGAGAGGAGGATTGCTTGAGCTCAGGAGTTTGAGGTTGCTGTGAGCTAGACTGACGCCACGGCACTCACTCTAGCCTGGGCAACAGAGTGAGACTCTGTCTCAAAAAAAAAAAAAAAAAAAAAAATTAAAAAAATTATTTTCGGTAATTAATTAAGAAATAAAACAAATAATCATAGTGGCCAGAGAAGAATTGCAGGCAGTTACACTTTTCTGTTATGGAACTTTTTACATATGATCATGCTAGTAGGAAAGAAAAGTCAGGGCAGGAATGAATATAACACTTGCTAATGACACGAACGCTTATTTTGGAAAAAGGGAAACTTACGTATTGATCTGTAGCAGTAAGGAATAGAACACGAGAGTGCATTTTTGAGTCTCCTGTCGATTTATCAGACTTCATAAAAGTACTGATCTTCTTTTCCTGTTTATCACGTCCTGTAGACGGAGCCGGAGTTGTCCGTCTGTCTTCCCTCATGGTTGGCAGCGGAGCACGTTTTATTCATGTTAATTTTGAACAGTTTCTTTTATTTGGAGCAAGCACGTGAATACGAATAGGAAAAATTTGAGACAGAGAGAAAATTGGGAAGACATTCACAAGAATCCACTTTCAAATAAATTCCAGAAATTATAATAAGGTCCTTCTTTTTTATAATAGTTTTTCAAGTTCGATTCCATGTCTCACTGTTGAAAAAGTTATAAAAATAAATAAAAACTCCCAAGTGGTCTCACGGAATGAGAGGATGGAAGTATTCCAGGTTCTCTTTCTTTCTTTCCTTCCTTCCTCCCTTCCCTTCCCCTTCCCCTTTCCCTTCCCCTTCCTCTTCCTCTTCCTCCCTTCCTTCCTTCCTTCCTTTCTTTTTCTTCTCTTTCTTTCTTTCTTTTCTTTCGTTTTTTAGAGACAGGGTCTCGCTCTGTGGCCCCGGCTGGAGCACAGCGGTGTGACCGTAGCTCACTGCAGCCTTGAACTCCTGGGCTCAGGAATGTCCTCAGCCCGAAGCTTCCCTAATCTATTCCCTTTCTCCCAAAATAATAGCTTCCTCTTCTGACCACCTGTGGCCCAATCCCTGTGCCTTTATACAGTCACTTACCATTTTCCACCCGTGTTACAGTGCTCTAGGCCCCCACGCTCGGCCCCCCTCATGGACGCTGGGCTCCCCGGGACTTGGCAGTGAACCTGGAGCCTGGTGTACAGGTGCCCGGTCCGTGTTGTCGGGTTGGAATGGGTAAAGGAAGGAAACAGGCAGTGAGGGCCACCTGATTTCATGGACAGGAGCGACGACGGAGGCTGCTGCAGTCAGAAAAGGTGTGGGGGGCTGGGGCGTGGAGAGAGCACAGCAGGATGGTTTGCCGTCACTGAGCGTAGACCCTTCTGGAGGGGGAGGCTGACGAGTCAGTCTTCCCTCTGCTGAGTGGGATCCCGGGTGACTCCCTCCCTCTCCTGGGCTTTCTCTCCCATAGTGGACTTGGACGGGCTGATCTCAGCGCCAGCTCTTCCTGCTGTCCTGTCCAGGGTACCACACACAGACCTTTGCGGGCTCAGCCCTATCCCGGATCTGCGGGAGAAAGCAGAGCCGGCTGTGTTGCGTGCAGCCAGGGACAGCGCTGGTCCCAGGAAGTGTGGGTGGCCTGATCGGGCAAGGGAGCCCGGGGTCGGCCCAGGGTGGCCTCCCTGGGTCCCGGTTCTGGAGCTCTCGTTGTCCGCCTCTCTCTCCCTCGGGGGCTGGCGCTGGTGGTAGGACCTCACGCTGAGCCTCTGAGGCTGCGGACTCTCCTTGTTGGCCTCCAGGTGTGTACAGGACGTCCCTTCCCGGTTCAGAAACCCCAGCCGTAAGGTAGACCCCACAGTTAGGGCTGGGGATTCTGAACCCTCTTCCACTGTCTCAGCCAGACCCTGGGTCTTGGGGCAGGCACTCCTGTTTGGTTTAACGTGCATTTATTGATACCCAACCCTGGGAAAGCCATGTGCTGGGTAGGGCAGGGGTGGGGAAGCTTTTCATGCCGGAAGCTGCACTAATTCAGCTGTCATCAAATAAAGCCACATTCAAGAAACTCCAATTAGATATACTTAAAAATGTACATTATTTTGTAAAAAACTAACTACTAAGTACTTAATAATTTCAAAAAATGAAAACTGTTTGTTATTTTTAAAGTTAACTAACCTTTTAATGACTGTGGTGTGTCTGCTTTTTGTTGGAAAACATTTGAATATTTGGTTGCAGCATGGCGGTCCACAGTTCCAGGTGATCCTCTAGATGGGTGTCAGCCATGTGTGACCTCCAGGGCATCTTGACTTGGGTTAGGTAGGAGAATGTAGGTTCGCAGCAGTAAGTGGTAAAAAGCAAGAAAGCATTTTTCAGGCATGTTGCCCAAGGTGTGGGTATTCTACTGCAGTTTTCCATATTTCAAGTGGATCTTTCTTGGCATCAGACAATGACTTTAAAATGTCATCTACTGAGAGCTCAATCAGCTCCATCTGTAGTTCTTTAGGTGCCTTGGTGATGTCAACTAGGTGAGGCTGAAACGCCAATTTGAGTGTGATGTCATGATTTTAAAGTCAGTGAATCTTTCATTGGATTCTCCCATTAATAGGTCTATAACAGCTGCATATTCTTCAGATGATTCACATATATCATCCTGCTCATCAGTGTCCTTTGCTAACTGGGGAAAGTGTTCATCCAAAATTTCCTTTTGAATAACTGTTTTGAAAAAGGATTTGAAAAAAGATAGCTTTTTTTGAAATGCTTGGCTTTTTTTGCCTATCGTATATAGACTTAGTTTTACCTTGCAAAGAAACACTCAAGTCATTTTGATTTGACATATCACACAGAAATGCTGCATTCTTATAGAAATCTTTTTTCAGTAATTCGCATTGCTGATTCTGTCTTCATAAAATTTAACTATCTGTTCTCACGGAGATAAAATTTAGGCTAACACCTGTCCCTGTGATAGCCAACACGTTTTAGAATGATACGGCAAATCCACGCCAAATACCTCAATGGTTCAACTTTAGCATGTTGCGAAACTGACCATGCCCTGCTGCTGTTGCAGGAATATAGTTAACAATACTTATAACTTGTTGCAAAGTATCACTTAAAATAGCAGCTTTAGCACAGAGATTTTGTTGGTGCAAGATACAATGAAAAGAAATGAGAGCATCTGGATCTGTTAATACTTTTTTTAAATCTGTGCAATAAACCCTTCATGTTTTCCTGTGATGGAAGGTGCACCGTCTGTACATATCCTCACTAAATTTACCAAATTCAGTCCAACTTCACGACATTTATCTTGAAAGTTGTTGAAGATACCTATTCGCTGCATTCTGTTCCCAAAGTCAGTAACTCTTAGTAGCAAAGAAAATCTTCTGTTACGACCTGAATGAAGTGTAAAACCTGCACAGAGTCAGTAGTATCAGTTGATTCATCCAAAGCAATTAACTAATATATATTTTCCTTTCGAAGTATTGTATGAAGTTCTTCTGTTAAGTTGAAGGCTAATTCATGCTGCAGATCAGTTATGGTTCTCCTTGAAAGAGGCAGTTGTTTGTCCTTTGAGACATCATCAGGGTCGAAGCATCCTGCAACTTCGACAATGCATTCTTCACAATTCCTACTTCACTGAACGGCTTCCCTTTTTTCCTTAGTATATAAGCTACTTTGTAAGTTGCTTCAGTGGTATTACTTCCAGGTCTTATTGCTGCTTGAAAGAATTGTCTTCGCTTTTACTTTTCATCTTTTAATTTCTGCAATACAACCTTTCACGCCTCTCCCTCTAATTTAAAATATTTGTGGTCCTTATGAGTGTTACAGTGTTGATGAGCATTGCATTTCTTTAATATTGACATTGCAGTATCACAAAGCAAGTAGATCATCTTATCTTTAGCAGAAACAAGATAACATTGCAATTCCCAATCCTCATTAAAAAAATCTGTTTTCTTCAGTGTTCTGTTGGCCTTCTTTGACTCGATGGGCTGTTAAGCAGACAGAATTAAAAGATACTGTCGAGCTGTGCAACTATTCAACAAATTCCACTTCAAACAGAAACACAGCGCACCCTTGTCAAACGCTGATAACACGCTGGTATACTCGACCCCCATAAACTCTCGCCAGCCAGCCTCGTGCGGTAGTGGCACCAGTCAGGCGGGGGAAGTTAGAACTAAATCATGAGTGTAGCAGCCGTCAGTTTAGCCCTAATGGCTTTACTAATGTTCTAATTGTGCCGGTCAATCTGGGAGGATTATTTCGTTGAAATCTGTGTTATTCTTTGGTATTGTAAATATGTTCATTTTTTAAATAAAATGAAAATATAAAAGACGAACAAAAATACATGAACCAAAATAAAAGGATTCACGCTGTAAAATTTGGATTCAGTCAAAAGGCTGCACTTAAGGACCTAGGAGGCCACATGTGGCCTTAAGGCTGGAGGTTCCCCACCCCTGGCCTAGGGTCTCAACAAGCCCTCCAGGAAGGCTTGCTGTCGTAGGGGTGATCATTCGAATTGGCTCCGAGCAGAGCAAGGGGTGGAGGTGTGAGGTCTGGGTAGCAGCACCGGAGGGAGAAGTGGTTAGCCCTTGTTGGTGCGTTGGGCAAGGGGAAACGGTCTGGGGAGAGTGCAAAGAGATGATAGCATGGTTTAGGGGGTGAGCAAGAGTTCTATGGGCAGGACAGGGGAAGGGCCTTCCAGCCAGAGGGGACCGCGCCAACGGCTCAGGAGCACGCGGCAGCATGGCGTGTCTCGGCAAACGCACACAGGTGAGTTGTGCAGCCCCCTGGGGAGCGAAGGGGCGTGGGGGGCCAGAGCCCCTTGGGAGTCCACACGCAGGAGTTTGGCTTTTGTCCTGACGGCTCTGGGGAAGCCACCGAAGGTTTAAAGCAGGGGAAGGACCTGATGGAACTGGCATGATCAGATTTATGTTTTAGAAAGATCTCGGAGGCCGAGGAGCAGAGAGCGGATTGCAGGAGGGCACACCCCGAGGCAGGGCGGCTGCTGTAATCCCTGAGAGAGAGGGAGAGCAAGGAGTGCTGGCGATAGGGTCAGGAGAGTGTTAGGGTGGTGAATCGGGGGACTTCAGTGATCTCCTGGATGTTTTGGAAGCCTGGTGCCAGCGTCTCCTTAGCTGTCCCCAAGTGGAGATCTTAGGGTCTCCCAGGTAATTAGTGATCCTCATTCATTCAGCACCGCCCCCTCAGACCTGCAGGGTGGGGGACACAGGTCTGGGTGCTGGAGTGGGACTCTGCACACACTCTGTCTGCCCAGAGCCACTCAAGCCCTTGGCCACCAGGGACCTGTCGCTGTCACCTATGATGCTCTGCGAAGGAGCGGGTGGGAAGGAAGATGACCTCTTGCTCCTGAGAGCAGGAAGATGACCTCTTGCTCCTGAGAGCAGCGCGTAGTGACAGCTCCGCCTCTGAGCTCCTCTGGCTCAATGGTAGCCTGAGTCATGGCTGCCGTGGGCCACAGGCGCCAGACCCTGCTGGTGCCAGGTGCCGGGCTCTGGAATGACAGCTGCCCACTCTCTTCAATTTGTTGTCTTAGGGAGGACTTAGGGCAACAGGGGACTGATGCCTGTATCATTTAAACCTCCCCTTATCTTGTGAGAAGCCCTTGGGACTCTGTCCTTCTGTGGCCATTTCTGTCGCTTCTCTTTCAGGCAGGCTGGTGGGGAAAGAGCGGGTGGCCGAGGGCCGTTGGGTCAACACTCAGGTGCAGGTGGCTGCTGCCCCGTGGGAGGCTCAGACGCCGCAGTGCCCTGCGATTCTCCCCGGTGTTTGCAGGCTTCCTCCTGCGCCCGCCGCAGACACTCCCATGAGTGTCCCCTCACCTGGGCGGGGCCGCGGTTGGCAGTCCCAAATGCCAGGTGCGACGGCTCCAAATTCTGTTCTCACTCATTGGAGGCAGAGCTCAGAGTCCGGTACTGTTCAGCCATGACCTCAGCGATGTTCCTTTTCTCCCAGCGAGAGACGGTGGAGCAGGCAGAGCCGGGTTGGCACGGTCGGCTGGGTCTGGAGTCCCGGCTCCTGTGTCACTCTCGCAGGTGACCACTGAGGCAGCCCTTGGGTGGCAGTTCCTCTGCTGCTCATCTAATGAGAGAGGCCAAGGTTGTCTTGGTATTTTATCTTGTCCTGTAGACCCAGAGGGCCGCGTCTTACCTTGCGTGGGATGCGTTCAGGTTTTCAAACACTTCCCTGTTTTCCCACCCAGTCCTCCCTCCGCTTTTTGAGTTGCGGCGTTGCTGTGTGTGTCTGTTTGCAGGTGGAGAAGCGGTAGCTCAGCCTAGTAGGTGACTTGTCCACGGTGACGTGGCCAGCAGACCACGCGCGAGGTCTTTCGGCCTTCCTCCGTGCTTTCCTCTTTGTCTCCAAATCCAGCAGCTCCAACTCGAAGGCCATCGGGGCCCGGGCAGGTGACATGTGTAAGCAGATGGGGCCCGGCGGTGGGAAGAGAAGGCCCCCCCCCCACACCGTGCCGCCCCTCAGCTCCAGCCCAGGGATGCAGTCTGAGATTGCAGGCCCAGGATTGGAAAGAGAAGGTGGAAATTTGGATTTCGGCGTGAAATCTGATTTTTAAATGTTGGCAGCTTATTTAGAAAAAGAAAAAAAATTGTAGCTGAACAAAACAAGGCTGCTGGCCACCAGCTCGAACCTCTGCCCCACTTCATCTGGTCACTTGTCACCAGCTGGCTTTCCTCCCGGTGCAGACGTGGGGGGACCTTCCGTTCTCTGACTTTGCTGTGAAGGGAAAGGGGAGAACTGAGTTTGGGGAAAGGGAAGAGGAAACGGTTTGAGGAGCTTGTGGTCCGCTGCCGGCGTCAATAGCTCTGCCTTCTGCATTCCCAGGGCGGATTCTTTCCGTCTGCCTCTTTGGTCACCTTGACTGCCGCGGCTCTTTGGCAGTTTGTCGATTCGCTTCCTTTTCCAAAGCTTGAAATGACGACTGCACGAAAAAATTCTCTTCGCTGGGGTTTTTCCTTGGTGACTTCACCCGGAGACAGATGTGCCCTAAGAATAGCCTCCAAAGTTAAGGGGAACAAATCAGCCAGCTGGCTCTGTCCCCTAGAAGTGATGTTACCGTTCCTAAATGCGAGCTGTCCCCAGAGGCCTGGGAGAGGCCAGGCCCGCGCGCGAGAGCCGTGGGCACCGTGAGATTCTGGGGCAGAGTCCCTGCCGCGCTCCGTTCCGCCGGGGCAGCTGTCATGCCTCGTTCGTCAGGACATGCACACGGCCCGGCACATGGCAGGGAGACATCGTGAAGGAGGTTTGCTCTCCCGATAGATGCTCAAAGGCTCTCATTTAGCTCCTGCCTCCCGCACTGGAGGCCCCGAGCTTGGGGAGACCTTTGGGGGTAGCGTGTCCGCACGGGCAGACCGTTCCTCCAAGTGGCACTCTGGTTCCTGTGCTTCACGATCACTGCCTGGAAGGACGCTCTGGGGTCCTAGTTAAGCCCGTTCCTCAGGCTCCACTGTTCCAGATTCATTCTTCAGGTAACCCATCCGCACCCCTCGATAACGTTTCATTTCCCCTCCCTCGGGAGGGAGGAGATAAAAGGAGTCTAGGAGAACCAGGAGCCTTCTGTGAGCTGTGCAGGCAAGAGGCTGACTTACGTGGGGCCCAGGCTTTAAGATCCTTTCACTAGGAAGCCCGGATGGCAGGTGTAGATGTCGGTGCTGCCTTTGATGGTTTTACTTCTCTGCAGATGGAGGGAGAAGGCAGGGAGGACCTGGGGTGGAACATAGGTGACCCGCACCTCAGTTTTGTGAAAACCCATCCTGTCTGTAATTATCCCCAGAGCTGCTACAAAATGTCAATATCTCAATATAAAATAAATGTAAAATCATTGTGGCGTAAGGCAAAAAGTGAAGGAAACAGTTGTGGGGTGTCCCTGGTCCCAGCGGGTCAGAGAACCTGGCGTGCAGAGCCCCCAGGTCCGCCCCAGACTGGGACGCAAGCCTGGGGGGAGGCCCTTTGCCCCCCCGTTTGCTTCTCTGGGAATGGGAGGCTCGTCTGCCGCCTGCTTCTCTGGGGGGCCCTGGGAGGCTCGTGCTGCCCTGGGAAAGTGCTACGTAAGCACCCCACTGCCACCAGCAGGGCCCCAGTTGACAGAGATTCGTGGGGAAGGGTGATGAGTCAATCTGCTTGTGAAAGTCACACACGCCGTCACACGTACTGTCAAGATGACCCAGGGGACAGCCACGTTCTGAGAGCCGATGAGTCTTGCTCGTACTTGGGGCTTCACGGGTGTGGCTTTCGGCAGTGGCTTTTGGCAGTGCGCATCCTGTGCTTCCAGCCGTCTGCGTGTGAGCAGACACGTGACGGCCAGGCTGAGATGGGGCCTCGGCCCCCAGCAGCTCCGGTCGGGCAAGGGACACTGGGTGACTCACAGCAGAATTCGGAGCCGTGCGTTGGCCTCTGCTGGGGAAGCTGCTTCTCAGAAAGCAGGTTGGGGTTTCTGGTTCCCTCTGCAAGTCTGCATTCCTGTTTGCCGAGCACCGCTGAGCCACGGGCAAATCCGTATCATCTGTCAGAAATGTGAATTGCACCAACATATCTTGCTTGGAAATATTTTCTAAATATAGCTTAAATATCTGATACTGCTTACAAGCTTTCATGTGGTATTCGAGTCCTTCCTGAAAAGTGTCCTTGTTAGAAATTCCTTAAGTAGGAGTTCCCAAAAATCTGGCTTTGGAGTTCGTCCAAGGTGACCCCCTTAACCAACCTCTTACAAGCTCGCTGTGCATTCCCAGAAGCTATGGAAAAGGCAGTCTTTTGACCATTAACGTGCTTGGTCTAGAAAGGTCAACCACGCTGGAGGTTGAGGAAATCTTGTCCCTTCTGCTACGTCCAAATAGGATGCTTAGGTTTTTAAATTTATGACGTGAAGATTTTTCAATGTCCGGGACTCTCTGAGAATGTACGAGGGAGTTTAAGGAGCTGCTCACACGGGAGCTCGTTCCTGCAGCCGGGCTGCGCCTGGGGATCCGGAGGGAGAGAAGATGACATACGTCCTTCAACGCTCTGCGGGAAACTTGCTTTCCGATTCCCGTCTTTTTAAATGTCACCTTCCAGCATGAAGAAGTCTGTTGCCACGTGTGGCCTCGCGGCAGAGCTGCCTCTGTCCTGTTGCCTGGCTGAGTGCCCAGGGAGCGAGCCCAGTTGCCTATTTCAGACCCAGGGTCCCCAGGGGAGGCTTGGGGTGGGGGGCGGGAGGGGTGCTCTGTAGGAAACACAGGAGCCACCGCGCCCTCTGTGCCCAGCCTCCCCGGTGTCGGAGCACTGCCCCCTACAGCTGGCGTAAAAGTGGCTCTTAGGCATTTTGGAGTTCCAGAAAGAAGCTGTCTAAGGCCAGCCTCGGTTTCTGGCAGGGGGTGGGACTGTTAGTTGGGGACCCACTTCCTGCTAGTTGCGGCCTGTACCCTTTGCCTTTTCCTCATGGAAAGGTGGAATTCTTTTTTTGAGACAGAGTCTCACTCTGTTGCCCGGGCTAGAGTGAGTGCCGTGGCATCAGCCTAGCTCACAGCAACCTCCAACTCCTGGGCTCAAGCGATCCTCCTGCCTCAGCCTCCCGAGTAGCTGGGACTACAGGCATGCGCCACCATGCCCGGCGAATTTTTTCTATTTTTAGTAAAGACAGAGTCTCGCTCCTGTTCAGGCTGGTCTCGAACTCCTGAGCTCAGGTGATCCTCCTGCCTCGGCCTCCCAGAGTGCTAGGATTACAGGCGTGAGCCACGGCGCCCGGCCGGAAGGTGGGGTTCAAGGCTGGGATTGGGCTTCGGGGAGCAGCTGGTCAGACCCTGCTGCCAACATCCTCTGGGCCAGTGCACGGCTGCTTCCGTGTCATCCTGGTCACAGGCTTTCGCCCTTGGGGGGGGTCACAGACCAGATGGCATACATGACAGGTATGAAACGCTCATCTATCGTAATTGAGGGTCCCTGTCTACGTAGCAGGCACTGCACACACAGCGTTTAAAAGCAGCCGTGCAGGATGGGTGGCATTCCCACTGTACAGATGAGGAAGAAACGGAAGCTCGGCTGGGAATGACCGAATAGTCTAAACCTGAGTCTGTCTGGCTGTGAAGCTACCTGTTACCAGTGATGAGGAATGGAGCAGCAGAATGATGAAAAGCGTGGATGCTGGAGCTGGCCTGTCGGATTATCTGTAGAACCTTGGGCATGCCGTCTCATCTCTGTGGGCCTCAGTGTTCCCACCTGTAGAATGGGAACGGCTCCGTGACAGGTTGAGATACTGTTATCAGACACACATTGAGCACCGTGTAGTACTCTAGTAAGCACCGAATACACGCTCGCTGTTTATTACCGTTCTAGAACAGCTCACACACTGTGGGCTGCACTCCCCTCCCGCCCAGCCGCACATCTCCGTGGGCTGAGAAGGAAGGAGTGAGCGCCTTTAGCCCCCCAGGCCAGGGAAGCTGTCCCCCAGAGGTGTGTTGGGGTAGGGGTGGGGACAGATGTCATCGCTGGCTCGGGCAGGATGCCGGGGAGCTTGGTGGTCCAGAGCCTCCGTGTGACTGTCCGCTGAGCAGCGAGGCCCCTCAGTAAATTTCCACCCTCTGTAACTCTTGGCCTTGTTTTTTTTCCGCATTGACCAAAGTAAAAATAAAGTCCCTGGGGAGGAGCAGAGGAGCCGAAGGGAGGGAGGGGACCCGCTGCGTGCTGCAGGGGCGGCCTCGGCAGCTGGGCAGAGCCTGGCGCCCTTTCCCAGAGGAAAGGCTGAGCCCCCTGTCCCGTGAGCTTTGCGTTAGGAAGTCAGCCTGGGGCAGGCCGCCCACCCCCCAGGCTCTTCCCCGGCCTCGGCCACTCCCTGTTTCCGCCCATTGTTGGTCCCCTCCCGGCCTGGGCCTCGGGGCCCAGCAGCCTCTGAGGCCCTGAGAGGCCGTGTGAGAGCTGCCCGGGCCTCTCTGCGTCCCCCAAAGCATTTCCTACGCCCGAGCTTCCTCTCCCCTGCTCCTCCAGCCCTTCATTATTTTTAGTTCTTAAGAGGGTGGAATCCAGGAGGGAGGAGGAGGGAAGAGCCAAGTGGGTGACCTTCTCACAGAGATGGAGCATTTGCGGGGCCCTGCCGGGTGGAGAGGGTTAGGAACGTTTCCATTGCGGGTGAAGGACACCTCAATTCTTGGGTAACCAAAAAAAAAGCCTGGTTTGGCAAGACCGGGGGCCCCTTGGGTGCCAACTCCGGTAAAGTTCGGATGAGGGTGGGCGCGCAGACCTGAAACACACAGTGGCTGGTGGAAGGACACTCTTCGCGGTGTCTGCAGCGTCCTGTTGCCCAGTGCTTGCCAGCAAAGACGGCTCAGATGTGGGGTGACTAGCCTGGGTGCAAGTGGCCCCCAGACCCTTGCATGTTGTGTGAAAGGACCCCGGGGCTGGGGCCGCCAGGGCCTGGCCGTCGCCTGGGAGCTGCAGCCTCCGGCCCGACCAGGTCCACACTCCACGCTGCGGCCCGATGAGGGGTGGAGAGGACAGAGCCGGTTCTCGCCACTTGTGCCTGGGGTAGCCAGGGGGTCCCAGCCTGCGGGGCCGGCGAGGACCCCCCCGTCCCTGTTCTCCTGCCCAGACCAGCAGTTGCTCCTGAAGGAGGAACTTGACCCACCGACAGCTATCCGTGTCGCTCTGTAAAGGGCAGGTGAGGAAAAGCTCGCGCCTCCCCCATGGGGGGACCTCGCGTGAGGGTGGGGACGGGTGGGAAAGAAATAAAACCTTACTCAGGTCTTTTTTTTGAAAAGTATTTTGCACTTGGCTCCTAGGGGGATTTTCTTGTTCGTTAAAGGGCAAAGACGGTTAGTCTTCTATCCAGATGTTATTTTTAGCTGCAGCTACCTGCCCTGCCAAGTCCCTGGGCTTAATTTTTCCAATCCTTGGTGTCTTGGCTTTGAAAGCCGCTTCCCTCCTCCCCTCCAAGCTCACAGCTCTTTTTTGGCAGGGGCGGATTTTGCTTCTTGGCCCCGGCCAGGTTTCTAACCGGGGCTCCAGGAGGGAGCTGTTGAGCCAGGGGCCCCTACCTGCCCGGGCTCGCACCCAGCCGCCGTCAGCCCGGCCAGCGGGAACACAATGAACAAAGTTGGCCGCGTCTGGGCTCTGCAGCCCGGGAGAAGCACCAGGCTTTTCCCCAGTGAAGGAAATAATGATCACTAGGGAAACCCTGACTGCTTTTTTAGAAAGACCAAATGAAGAAGCAGGAAGAAAAAAAGCATTATTTCCAAACATGGAAAACTCAATGACTTTTGCTCAGACTTCTGCAAGAGCAGAACACAAAGGCTTTGACACACAACCAGCCCTCCCCCGGCCAGAGAGGGGGTCCTTCCTCCACTTTCAGGGCTTTGTCAGGGGTGCCTGCCGTGAGCGTGGGTCAGCGAGGACGTTCTGGGAACAGACTTGGAGGGAGGGGAGGGAGGGCAGGTCAGGCTTCCCTGTCTGAAAGGTTCTTCTTGACAAAGCCCTTGATGTGTATGCGAGGCTACTTTGTAACTGGGGGAGGCAGAGGCCCCAGAACTAGGAGAGGCGAGGGGGACCCAGTAATCCTGTTGGCTGAAACAAAATCCTCAGAATTCAGCGGCACGGACCCGGAAGCTGTGTGACCTTGGGCAAATCAGTAAACCTCTCTGAACATGCATCATGATTGACAAAATGGAGATAACTGTATCCGTACTGAATGAGAATTACATGAGATACTGCAACAGTCCTTAGCAATAGGTCAGGCATTTAACACGTGACTCCTTTGCACACGCACGGGAACGCACACGTGTTGCAACAAAGACTCTGACAATACTGTTTTGGGAGAGTTACGGGGCCCAGAGCTTATTTCCCTTTTCTGATACTTTAGAGATTTCCCCTCATCTCTTTTACTGTTTAAAAAAAAAAAAAGGAGATTCTTTGTAATTATCTAAAAATAAAAGTCAGCTGATTAAACTATTTAAATGAAAACTGCTGGAGGGAAAGCAGCGATTTCAGGGAGCAAGTCAGGTGGGAAAGGAGTTAGGAAGAACCTCCTTTAGGAAATGAGATGTGTGGAGCAATCCGTGCCGTCCACCCCGAAAACAACCTTCTTTGGCAGCACCTCGCCGTGTCCCACACGTGCGAAACGGGTTATTTGGGAAACCGTCCTTTCTGCTTTTTGCAGCTCGCTTGACCTTCTGAACCAGAAACCGGTGTTGAGTCACCTGGGCTCTGGCTGGCTCTGGCTCTCCCCGTCGCAGGTCTCGGGGGCCCGAGGAGCTGCCCCGTGAGTTCCCGGAGCTGACGCGGGTGTCGGAGGGGAAGCTTCGTGAGCCACTAATCACGCCGTTAGCTCATCTGACTGCCACCCGGCAGCGATCGGCCGGCTGGCGGTGCCCCGTTGGAGACTGGCCAGTCTGCTGGGCCTTGGAGGAAAAAATTATTTCAATTAAAAAAAAAAATAAGACACAGAATAAAAACCAAAGTGAACCTGTAGCGTGTGCCTGTGTGTGGCAGTATACAGATGGCTGTGTGTCCTCTCATCGGGCTCCCGTGGTCACCGCGTGGGGTGGGCGGGGCATGTGCGTCGTCGTCGTGCCTGGTGTACAGATGAGGACGCTGAGTGTCACCCACGGCTGCGGTGGCAGGTGGCAGAGCGAGTGTCCCTTCTGACTCCCAAACCCGGACGCTGCTGCTTTGTCCCGCCGCCTTCTAGAAACAGATTCCGTGCCAGAGCCTGCGTCTCCAGCTCAGAGGCAGAGGGTTTCAGACGGAGGCCTGACAGCGGAGAGGGGAGGCCGTGGACACGCCGTGGGCCTCGCAGAGTCAGGGACAAGGGTGGCCGTCTTGGGGTCAGCGTGGGGCCGCGAGGAGCTATCCAGGAGGCCAGCTTCTCTGGGGCGGCCGCAGCGTCGCTCAGGCTCACGGGAGGGGAGTGTCGGGGGCCTGTTGAGAAATGGAACCCACCCCCCCGCCACCCCAGCCTGGAAACTGAACTTTCTGCAGGGGCCCCTGACCGGGTTCCCCGTGGGCAGGGGCAGCCCCTCACATGCCTGTCGGGTTTGGCCTCCCCCCTGCCGGACGGTGCGAGGCTTGGCTCGGCCTGCGGGCCCGGCTGACCCTGGTGGGCTGCCAGGGACCCCCCGCAGGGCCCTTCGTTTTCATTTTGCTCTGGGCCTCGCCTGTTATGTAGCTGATCCTGATGGCAGCTACAGCGTCTTCCAGGTGGGGTGGCCAGAGACCCCCCGTAGGCCCACTGCCTAGCCTGGGGCAGACTCTGGGTCCCTGCTTCCCCTCCCTCCCTGTCCCCCTCCCCTCCTCCTCCATCCCCCTCCCCTCCTCCTCCCCAGCATCCTTTTTTGCCTGCTTTATGGAAGACGTTAGGCCAGTCAGCCCTTTTATTTATCTGAGGCAGCGTCACTAGGGGTGCCCTGTAGCATGACGAGGACGTCTGCTGGGGAGAACCAGTTAGAGGGTGGCGCTTGCCCAGGAACCGTCAGCGTCCTGGGGAGGCTTGGAATGTGGTCTAGACAAACACACGGCGTCAGCGACCCTGCCCAGGCTTGTGCCCTGGGGCTCAGCCTGGGCCCCCGCAGGCCCACGGACCAGTGGATCATTTCTGCCCCGGGTTCTCCAGAGCTCTGGGCATCTCCGAGGACAGGCTGGCGGGGGGGGGGGGGGGGACAGGGGGCTCCCTGCTGTGCGTTCTGTTTGAGGACCCCCCCACCCCCGCCCCGGGAACTGGATCTGCTCGGAGGCTCCGTGTGTGGCATAGAGTGGAATGACTTTAGGGAGGTAACTCGCTGAGCCTCAGTTTCTTCCTCTGTCAAATGTTGGAAAGACACGTCTCCATCCCCAGGTTGCTGTGACGATGGGCACCAGGCCGTGCTGCGCTGGCCTCGTGCCTGTCACTTAGGGAGAGCTCCGTCAATGGGGGCAGGTATGGTGCATGCAGTAGGTGCTGGCCGTGGGGCTGGTGTGTGTTCGCACGGCCGCAGAAATGAGCCCTGTCACCTCCCCGAGAGATGACAAAAGCCACCCAGCCAGCATGAGTCCCCCTGTGCTGTGACAACAGACGTAGGGAGAACACCGAGCGCGTCCACCAGCCAGGCTGGGCGAGCGAGGGTCACGGCAGAGCTGGCCAGGCCCACCTCGGACTCACCCAGGAGCACCCCCCGCGGCCCGGGAGCCAGCGGGCGCCTGCCACACACACGGAGCTGTGGAGGGGCTCCGGGAAGGGTCCGCAGGGGACGTCCGGATGCCCCGATGACTGGGCGTGATGAGGCAGCAGAGCCAGCCGCGCCCTGGGCGGGCCAGGTGCCCTTTGCCGCCCCACCTTCAGGGCCTTTGAAGGCTGCTCCTGTGTTTCCCAGAGCTCTGCCTGAGACGCTAGAGACCCGGGACTGTGGTCTGACAAGGAAGTGACAGAGGCAGCCAGTGGGGACTCACTCTTGGGCCTCTCTCCCTGGGACGGGGCCAGAGCTGAGCGATAAATTCCTCCAGATGGGATGCTTCTTGCCTCGTCACCTGTCTTCGCTGGGGGAAGACGCCTGGAGTCCGTTTCTGAGGACTGTGGCTCCCTGGGAGAGACCGTCAGCCTCACCTGCTCCCGCACGGCCTCTGCCTGGTAGGGGAGGTTTGGCTCCTGAGGTCGTGCTGTGGTCTCCTGGACTGTCACAGGGGGATCGATTTTCTGTAACCTCCTCCCGTCCTTTTATTTTTCTCTGCTCCTGTGGGAGGGTGGGGGGCCCCCTGTAGCCCCCCTGTCCCCAGCCTGTACCCGGAATATGCTTTCTCTGTTGACTGTTTGGCAGCCACGTGAGGCCCTGCCGGGTCCTGCTATTTAAGAACCACGGGGAAAGCCCTGCGCGCTGCTGCCAGCAAGAGGAAAGAAGTTTCTGGTACGAGCGCAGGGCGGCCCTCGTCCAGGCAGGGCAGCCCTGGGCATCATGGGAGGACGCACGCGGGGGCCGTTTTCGTGGGGAGGGCAGGGCAACAGGACAATGTCCCGTCTCCCCAGCACTCTGCCACGTGCAGAGGCTCTTAGATCCCAAGCTGTCGGGGGACCCCCACACTGGAGCGCCCCTCTGCTGTCTGGACCCCGGGTCTTTAGCCTGTGCAGAGAAGTCGGGGCACTAGAGGTTTCTCAGCTTCAAATGGCCCTGCTGGGGCCCAGCCTTGCTGTGATCCCCCCGCCCTGCGCCTTGTGGGCCGTGGAGAGCTGCATCCCGCCAGAGGGGCCCCGACCCGGCCCCGGGCTCCGCGGTCTTTATTCTTCAGTATCCATGGCAACACCGCTGTTCCCCGGGTAACGTCAGAGACACCTGTGTCCCTTCTTGGACCACAGAGGGTTAAGAACTTCCACAGACACCCCTGTGGCCACATCTAGTAGCTTTATCTCCTGGGAGAAAGGGGATCTATGTGTCATTTCCATTTTACAGATAAGAAAATGGGGCCCCAGAGAGGATCGGGGGCCGGGCACAGTGGCTCATAATCTCAGAACTTTGGGAGGCTGAGGCAGGAGGATCGCTGGAGGCCAGGAGTCTGTGGCTGCAGTGAGCTGTGATGACGCCACTGCACTCCAGCCGGGGCAACAGAGTGTGAGACCCTGTCTCCAATTAAAAAAAAAAGAAGGGACCAGGAACTTGTTTGGGGACAGCCAGGGAGGCGGGATGGAGCCGGGACTCGGGCCCAGGTTGGCCTCCCCACACCACGCTCCCTGGAGCCCGGGCGTCTCCGCCAGTGGCCACAGCGCACCTGGCCTCCCCGCTCATCTCCCTCTGCCGCAGGTCTGTTCCCACCTGCTCCAAGTCCCAGTGCCTGGGCCTGTGCCCCTCGGGCCCCCCGGCCTGCTGTTGTCTTCCCTTTCCTCTCTTGAGTCTGTCCCCAAACTGCCCCTGGTGGCTGCAGCCTCTGTGAGCTCCTTCCCTGCACTGTGTGGTCCTCGCGGGGCCCCACAGGCTCCTGGGACCTCCCCCGCGGTGCGGGTTTGCTGCCGCACCGGCACACGCGGTGTGAGCTGACGCGCTGCAGTCGGTGAGGGAGGCCTCTCTGGTCTTCCTGGGGGAGTCCGTCGCGGGTGGGATGGGGGAAGGTTGTTTTCCGGAGTCCAGAGTGTCCGTCAGTCCCGGGAGCCTGGTGGCCCAGCTGTCCGTCCCTCACTGGGCAGGGGACTCTGAGGCCCCGGGAGGGGCATGAAGAAGGGCAGTGTGGGGTCAGTTGCTCCCTGCGGGGCAGCGGTGTGGGACGGAGGGGAGCACTGGACTGAGAGCATTCTGGGGTCTGCCGCCTGTCGGACCCTCCCCTGCCCTGAGCTCTGTTGCAGGCTGTGACCTGCAGGTGCTGAGCAGCTGGGCACTGTCCCTCTGACCTGCCCGTTGGCTGCCCTCAAGCCACCGCCCGGCTGTGTTACGGGATTGGGCTTCTCCATCGTCACCCTCGGGCTTTGTCCGCTCGACTGTCTGTGCAGACTCTGGGTGCTCAGATACAAACGCCTCCGCTGCCGTGGCCTTCTTTGGTGATCTCCGTCAGAAGGATCTAGCAAAACACCCTTGTCAGCAGAGGCCCGGCCCTGTTGTCACATGGCCTCCCGGGCTCTGCCCTCTCTCAAGAATAGAATCGGTCTTGGCGGTGGCAGGGTGAGGGCTTCTGGGATGGGGATAAAAACTGCCAGGTTCAGTGAGGAAGAATTCCTCTCCTTAAATAGATTTTGAACTTGGAACCTGATGACAGAGCGATGTGAGCCTCAGCAAGGAGAGAAAACACAAAGGAAGCTGATTTCACCTCGATCTCACCCTGGCACCCAGCAGCGTCCACGCTCTCCTCGGGGTGGGGCTGGGCTGGGTGCCGTCCTGGGGGCTCCTCAAACCTCTCTCAGGCAAGAGGCGCCTCTGTGGCCTCCGCGTCTGCGAATAAAACGTGGAGTGACACGTGGCGGCTGCGTGGGTGGCAGTGGCTCTCTCCGGCCTTCCTCGGAGGGGCCGTTGCTCCGGGGACAAGGGAAGGTCCCGTGAGCACTTTGCTCGGCCTGAAATGGGGCAAAGCCACCGCCGGTCGTGGGCCGCGTGGGTGGCAGCAGCAAGGTCCCCTATGCCACAGGCGTGGCCCTTCTCACGCCGTGGCCACAGACAGTGGATGCCCTTGCTCCGAATTCATCCTCACCGGACAGCGGAGGTCGTCTTTCTAACGCAGAGCCTTTTGTCTGCTTGTTTCTAGAGCAAATCATGGAGGAAAATAAAAAACATGGTGCACTGGTCTCCCTTTGTCATGTCCTTCAAGAAGAAGTACCCCTGGATCCAGCTGGCGGGACACGCAGGTAGACTCAGCTCCCCCGACCTCCCCAGGGACAAGCCGCCCAGCAGAGGGGGCGGGGCGGGGCCTGGACTCTGCCCTGGGGGTGACAGCGCCCAGCATGGGGTCTCTGGGAGAGGCTGGTCTGAAATGGCAGCCACACTTGCAGGTGTGGCCGTAATGCTGCCTTGTGAATGAGCTCGGACAGCTGCCCTCTCTAGAGCCTGTGCCCTCTCCCCCAAAGCACGCGTGCTCCCCCCAATTCCTGTCTCTTCCGATCTCGTTCTTTCTCCCTCCAATTTTACTCAGTAAGACAGAGGAAGCCATCAGTCTTTACAGCTTGCCCGCCATTTGTCACCCTGGACAAAGAGGCAAGCTAAGTGCTTCACTGAGTGCCTACTGCGTGCCCGCACCGCCACGGCCCTGGGGGCTCCAGCGTTAACAGAGACATCGTCTCTGCCCCGAAGGAGCCTGTGGCTGGTGGGAGATGCAGGCGCGTCACCCACAGCCACAGGACCTCGTGCGGTGCGGGGTGGAAGGTGACTAGGAGCCGGGTCAGGGTGTGGTTGCCAGTTGGCCCAGCAGTGACAGGGGAGGAGGAACGAGGCCTCAGAGTCATCCGGCCCAGTCATCCGGGGCCCTTCAGTGGCAGCCTGTGGGCTTGGCCTTCCTGACCAGCCTGCAGGTCCTGTCCAGGCTGGTGCAGGCTCCCACGTTTCCCTCTTACCCCTGACCACGTCAGGAAGGGGACACCTCTGTAAATACCTGAGGGTCTGGCTCAGAAGCAGCGCCGCCCACCTGGGCTGGGCCTTGGACCCCCACCTCTGAGCCCCCTCATCTCCCCTGTCCTGGCTCTGGGTCCCGTCCCACTGGGGCTTCTCCACTGAGGCCGGGGACAGCCCCGTTGCTGAGAAGCAGGTGATGATGGAGGTGGGGTTGCCATAGGAACACCAAGGCGCGAGCAGGTTTGGTGCTCAGGTCTCTCCGGTGGCCCCGGGACCCTCGCAGTGAGCACTGGTGTTCCTCCACCTCGAGATGAGGGGTCGGGGGTCAGGGAAGTTGGGGGAGCAGGCTGGGGTTGCAGTCAGTGAGTGGGGGGACGGGGACTTGAATCCGGTCCCCTTAAAGTGCCTGGTCCTCAGCGGAAACGTGGACACTCCTCCAGCCCCGGGCGCAGCCTCCCCGAGGGCCCAGGCACCGCGCAGGGGAGGGCACCTTCGCCCCCTGGTCGCAGCTGGGGACACAGGCCTCCTCCGCTTGCTCCGCAGGGAGCTTCAAGGCGGCAGCCAACGGCCGGATCCTGAAGAAGCACTGCGAGTCGGAGCAGCGCTGCCTGGACCGGCTGATGGTGGACGTGCTGCGGCCCTTCGTGCCCGCCTACCACGGTGACGTGGTGAAGGACGGGGAGCGCTACAACCAGATGGACGACCTGCTGGCCGACTTCGACTCGCCCTGTGTGATGGACTGCAAGATGGGTGTCAGGTGAGCCGGCGCCCGCGCCCCCCCCCCCCCCCCGTGCCCCCCGCACCCCCCGCACCCCCCGCGCGCCTGCCCCGGCCGGGCCTGGCCACGCAGCGACAGCAGAGAGCGCACGGGGCTTCCCGGAGGCTCCTGGGCGCCAGGGCGAGCCGCACGGGCTGTTTGACCAACGAGAGCCCACCCGGTCCCCCGGGCACCTCCCCTTACGTGCAGAGGGTGCAGGGACCCTGGCTTTGCCCGTGACAGCCCCTGCCCTTCCCTGGCGACCTGGGGTGAGGCAGGAGCCGCGGGCTGGCGGGGCCAGGAAGGGGGTCCTGGCTGGGTCCTGAGCCTCCCCAGAAAGGGAGGAGAGAACTGCCCCCGCCCCCCGGGTCAGGTGGGATTGCCAGGGAGTGGGGACACCAGGTAGGGGGTGGCAGGAAGGTGACTTCCTGCCAGAGTGAGGCTTCTCTTTACCCCAGGGCTGGGAGGGGCTGAGAGCAAGTAGAACATGTTGATTTGCCAGACACACCTGCACCTGCCCAAGGGCACAGCTGAGGGGGAAGCCCAGGTGCTCGAGGACAGAGATCACAGACTGGGCCTCGGGTGGCGCCACGGGGCCTGGCGGGGGCCTGTGTGCTGGGCTGGCCGCCAGCCCAGGGTCCTGCCTGCGGGGGACTCAGGCTCACCCCGACTCTGCCCAGAGAGCCAAAGCTGGAGAGGACCCCGGAGGGAAGGGGAGACGCAGGAGGGGGCCGGGCGGCCACCGGGAGCTCTGGGTCCCTGTTTTGGCTGCAGGGTTTTCTCATCCCCTGGTAAGCAGCGGCCCTTCACCCCCGGGCCACCCACACGGCGCCTTCTCCCTCCCCTGTGGGGAAAGGCTGATGAGTCTGTCTGAGGCCGTCAGCCATGTCAGACCCCGCATGCTGGGCCCATGTGGGGAGCCTGGCCCCGGCCGGACGGGGGTCCCCCAGGGCACCCCACGTGGGTCGCCTGGGACGAGGCCAGGCCCGGAAGCAGCGCTCAGAGCTGGAGCCTGTGTCTGCTTTGAGAAAGAGGGTTGTATGTGCGCGCGCGTGTGTGTGTGTGTGTGTGTGTGTGTGTGTGTATGCATGTGTGTGTTGGGGGGTGGGGGGGGCGGGGGCCAGGGGAGGAGTGGGCCAAGCTGACCAGTGTTTCTTTCCTCCCGCCCCTCCTGGGAGCCCTGCAGGCTGACTCCGAGTTCCCTGCAGTTGCCCCCAGGGCCGGGGTGCGGAGGGAGGGTGGGGGGGAGGTTGAGGCCCCACTGTTTGCTCCTGCACATCCAAGACCCTCACTGTCTTTAGCCCAGAGGGGCTGGGGTGGGGCAGGGGCGAGACAGACCATCCATTCAGCCCCCATTGCTTTTCCCCAGAGTCTGATCTCTGACCCTGGAAGACCCTCCCCGGCGTGTGCCCTCTCTAGGGGGGGGGGGCATGGCCCGTCCTTCCAAGCCAGACAGCGGGATACTCGGCTCGCCTGCAGGGGAGGGGTGCAGGTCACAGCATGAACACCGGAAAATGCTCCAATTGGTATTCACTAGACTGTGGCCAACAGACTTAACACCCTGTGTGAGGAATGCGTGGCCAGTCGTTTTTGGAAGTCAGCGGCCCCAAGGGCACCTGCCCAGGAGCCTGCCCGCTCCCCAGGCTGCTGGGGCCCCCCCTCCCCAGCCCTGGGGCTGCCCTCCACCCCCTAGACTCCAGCAGCTCCTCTCACGGTGCCCTAGGGCTCTCCGGAAAGACCGAGAGTGACTGGGGAGGCTGGGACGCGTTTTGCCCGGTCCTGGCAGGGGCCCGGAGTGGGTGGGATGAGAGAGGAGTAGGTGGAGGAGGAGAAGGGGGTCTCCCCAGAACCGGGGCCCACCCAGCCGCACCTTCCCTGCGCGTGAGTCTTGGACCGTCCTTGCTGCCAGCGCTGCGGGAGACGCTTGTGTCATGTGCCCCGTGCGTTCTCACGCCACCCTGGGAGTTGGATCACGGTCCGGTCTGAGCAGGGGGGTTCTGACACCCAGAGGTTCCGTGACTCGCAGGGCCCCCCAGCCAGGCGGCGGCACGGTGTGGATCTCCACCAGGCCCCCGGCCACGGCCTGGCGCTGCCCAGGAAGGCGGTGTGGGACCCAACTCCCACGGGTCTCTCTAGTGTGCCGGCCAGTTCCGTCTGGGCCGTGGACTCTGGGTTTCTCCCAAACACGTTAATCCAGAGCCCTCGGCCTCAGAGCCTCTCTTGAGACCAGCCGTCCTAGGCCACCCCCAGAGTGTGGCCTGTGTGTGCCAGAGGGTGGAGGCCGGAGCCCAGAGCCACCCCCAGCACTGAGCCCCAAGGCACGAGGGGCTGAGACGTGGCCCAGAGAAGTGGAGGGGCCGATCGGCTAACACAGCATCGGGTATGGTGGGGATGTGGGTGGCGTCTCCAACTAGGGGCTTCGTGGGACCCTGGTTCCGCAGGGACATGCACTCACAGGGCTCTGTTCTTAGATGTGTGACTCGCCACGGAGAGCCAGAGTGTCCTGCTGACAGCGGGACCAGGGGCCTGGGGAGGGGAGGCTCGTCCGTCCCTGGCACCTCTGCCCTGTACAAGGTGTTGGTGGCCTTGCTCTGCCACCAGCTGACTTCCCAGAGGCTTGCTGCCTTCCTGAGAGGGGCACTCTCGTCACCTAGTCGTGAGTCACCGTGCCTCCCAGCGCCCCTGCATGGGATGGAGCTTTGACCATCCCACTGGGCCTAGAGGGGTCCCCTCCCCATGTCCCTCTGGCCCCTCATCCTCCCAGCCGGTGGCCTTGTGGGCACTGCGCCCGGCCCCTCTCCTGTCCTGCGGGGGTGGCTCTGCCCGCGTTGGGCTGCAGGGCCCTGTGCAGAGAAGGGCCGTGAGAACAGGGGTCTGACTGCCGTCTGCTTCCTGTGGAAGGAGCTGCTGGAGCTCGTTGCAGAAGTGCAGCCGCCCACCCTCCCCGGCCGCCCACACAGGTCCCACTGCGGCCCCCACTCCGTCCCTCCCGCCATCACTGACTAGCGCTGCGTGCACCGCGGTGGCGTGTGCATGTGTGTACCCGTGCATTCGTGCACGAGTGCATGTGTGTGTGCGTCCATGCAAGTGCCTGACCGAAAGCTATTGACCTCCCCTCACAGTGCTCATCACCTCCTGGAAGGTCCCGGCCAGGCCTAGCTTCGTACCCAAAGGATTTGGGTTTTTCTTCCTGTTTCTTTCCGTGCAAATATCGGTGGATACGGTGGTTTCTGAAAACCCATCGTTTTTAAGGCGCGCTGAGTTTGTGTTCGGTCTGTTCCGGGTCCCAAGCCAGCAGGTCGGAGGAGGTGCGGTGGGAGGTGCTGGAGCGGGCGTGGGACATGGATGGGCCGGTGGGGGCCGCGTGCGGGGCAGGCGGGGCTCTGTGGGCAGCTCCCGCCCACGCAGGGGCAGAGAGGAGCCAACTTCCCCATCCTGCAAGTGACACTGCTGGTTTCTGTCTCCGAAGGGCCGTGGGCAGGGTCTGAGCCTGCTGTGGGGGGAAAGGGGGCTTTAAAAGGGGAGCAGGAAAGAGGGGCGGGGTGACTCAATTCCTCCAGGGTGGAGATGACGCTAGGGGCAGCCCCGTGCAGGCTGGGGGGAGGGTGTGTCCCTGCAGCCCAGGGCCAGTGATTCAGTCTCAGGCTGCTCAAGTCCTGTAGCGTCCCTGCCCCTGTCACCTCCCCGGTGTCTAGGTGGTCCCCGACAGGCTGGCGGGAACTGCCGTGCAGAGGGCAGGGCCGTGGCTGTCGGCTGGAGGCAGTTTCTCGGGCTTCGGGGCTGGCGGCTCAGGCTCGAGGGGGCCTGGCGTCGGTGGGGCAGAGTGAGCCGGGCGCCTGTCAGGGACAGCGGAGGCCAAGGAGCCCTGGTCTTTCCCGCCCCGTCACGGGCTTCTCTGTCCCCACTGTGCCCCTCCAAGGCCACCTTCTGGCCTGACCTTTGTGCTCAAGGTTTCCCCTCTTCAGAAAGAGCTGGAGACGTGGACGGGCAGGCGCAGCCTTGGGCTGCCTGGGAGGGTTGGGGCCGGGGGGGGGGGGGGGGGGGGGGATAGACCGAGTTCTCCAGGCACGACCAGCGCTGGCTTTGGAAACCCGAGCTGGATGGATGGGGCCCAGGCAGCCAAGGGGGCGGTGGGGCCCGAGCAGGACCAGCAACCAAGGTGGCCTGCGTCCTCCTTCCTCTGCTGGCCCGTGTGGGGCTGTCCTAGGAGGAGCTCCCTGGGCTTTGCAGGCCCCCCAAGTGGCCCTGGAATACGGGTGCTCCAACGCACTGAGGCTGGATCCAAGAGCCTGCCCCAGGCGGGGCAGAGTGTGCCGCCCATCCGGGTAAACGTGCCTCGACTTGGGGGCCGAGGGGCTGACTGTTGCCCTCGGGCAAGGCTCAGCCCTGAAGTCACCTCCCCCCCGCCCCATAGGACCTACCTGGAGGAGGAGCTCACCAAGGCCCGGAAGAAGCCGAGTTTGCGCAAGGACATGTACCAGAAGATGATCGAGGTGGACCCCGAGGCCCCGACGGAAGAGGAGAAGGCCCAGCGGGCGGTGACCAAGCCGCGGTACATGCAGTGGCGTGAGACCATCAGCTCCACGGCCACCCTGGGGTTCAGGATCGAGGGCATCAAGGTGAGCCCTGCGAGGTGCCACCCAAGGGTGCCCGGCTTCCTGATGGTGGAGTGATGGGGGCCTTGGGCCCCACCGGCCTTCACCCCCCAGGTCCTGGCTGCTCTTAGGGCCCTTCAGAAGCTGATGGCTTCTCCTGCACAGGCCCAAGGTGGGGCAGGCAGCCCCAGGGAGACACTTGGAGATGGCAGTCCGGGGGACTGGCGGGATGGCTGCGTGGGGGGGCTCAGACCTCAGAGCAGGGGGGCTTCTAGCCCTGCCCAGCTGCCAGCCCTCTGCTGAGGTCTCTGCGCTCAGCCCAGACCGAGCCCCACGCCGAGGATGCCAGGCGGGAGCCAGCATGGGGGACGCCCGTCGGGAAGCCGCTCTATGCCCGTGGCCTGCACGCGGGGGCAGGTGGCACACGCAGGCCAGGGAGGAGCGGCCCGCAGGGTCTCAGGCAGCCACCTCCAGAGCAGGTGGCCGTCCCTGCAGGGTCTTGGGTCTCCCATGCTCTGTCCATTCTTGGCCCGAGTTGTCTGTCTCCGGAGTCCAACCCCGGAGACAGGGTTGGGTGGCCTAGAGTCCGGATGGGAGGGTCCCCTTTGGCCTCTTTTCAGATGGCATTTAGGTTTCTGCAGTGGCCAGTGTCTGGCTGCCACAGTGGCATCAGGGGGGAAAGATCTCGCCTTCCCCCACCCAGGACAGCTGCTTTGCAAGGTCCAGGCTGAGAAGGCCGTTTGCCCGTCCTTGCCTTCGAAACCAGCCTTCCCTCAGCTTTGCGTCCTGCACCAGTGGGTACAGATTATGTCCCCCTCCTCCTCCTCCTAACGCTCCTTCCCTTCTGCGTCTGCTCAAACCACCCGCCCACCCTCCGCTGGCCCTCGAGCAGGATGTGCTCCTGGTCTCTGTCACCCAGCTGTAGGGACGGCAGGGATTGGAGGGCGGGGAGGGGCGGTAGGAGAGCTCTGTTTCCGGGGCTTGTGCAATGAGAGATCTTAGGTGACGAAGGCAGCTGAGCTTGGGTTGGGGCACTTCTCTCCTGTCCCTGCCGAGGGAACCCGAGGGAGGGAGCCCTGGACACAGGGACTTTCAGGCACTGGTTCCAGGGCCCAGGTCCCCCTGGTGGGCAGCCGTGGCCTCTGGGGCAGGGCCGGCTCTCCACCGCCTCCGGCCTTCCCTAGCATCGTCACTCTGCCTCGGTGGCCGTCCCCTCCCTGCGTTCTCCCGAGTCAGGGCACGAGTCTGGCGTCCCCCTGCTGTGCCCACCTGTCTCCTCACACCGTAGGTGGGCACGGGGCCCACCTGCTGTGTGGCCGTTAGGTGACGGGCACAGTCCCTGCCCGCAGGGCCTCCGCTGACTCTGTCCCCGGCGACTGTCACTCTCCTTCTCAGAAAGAAGACGGCTCCGTGAACCGGGACTTCAAGAAGACCAAAACGAGGGAGCAGGTCACCGAGGCCTTCCGAGAGTTCACGAAAGGAAACCATAACATCCTGGTGAGTCGGGCGCCTCCGGGAAAGGTCTCCGGGCCGGCCGGCGAGGGTCACCGTGCCCGCTCCGGGGGCCCCGGCCCGGCCCTCGCCTGAGCCACGGTGCCCGCACAGCAGGCCCTGGCCAGACTTCCGCTTGGAAGAGGAGGGTGACGTGGTTGTCCACAGCGTGCAGTGGGGACACCGGGAAGCTGAGGGGACACTCACTGCTCTCCCTTAGCCGCCCACCTCACAGCTTCAGAAAACGTTTCCCCTCCACTCGAGAGTGACAGCGTTTCTGCCCACCTGCTCCTGGCCGGCCACGTGCCCCCAAATCCTTCCCGGTGCAGAACGGAGGGACCTGGAGCCAGGCGGCTCCGCCTCCTCTGGGCCGCGGAGTCTCCGCTTGTAGATAAGGACGTTGGAGAAAGTGAGTTTTTAAGCAGTGTTTAATATTCCGTCACCTTTCTGTTCCCAGGTCGCCTACCGGGACCGGCTGAAGGCCATCCGGACCACCCTGGAAGTCTCTCCCTTCTTCAAGTGCCACGAGGTAGATACTGGGCTTCGGTGCTCCGGGCAGGGAGCTGTGCGTGTCCCCGGGGAGTGGGCGTTCTCAGGGTGGCGCAGCCAGAGGCAGGCCACCCCGGTCAGCCCCCTCGCTGTGTGGGGGACCCCGTCTTAATGCGGCTGTGTCAGGGTCCCTGGGCTGGCCCCACGGGCTGTCCTGCTCAGGGGGCCGTTGCCCCCTTTTTTCTCCCTCTCCCCCCAGCTCCTGAGCCTGTCGTCCCGGGCGGCAGTGGCAGGACGTGTATCCCACCCACCCCAGGACTTTAGGGCAGGGACTCTCGGAGCTGCTAGGGGAGCCGGGTGACCCCCGCCACCTTTCCTAGGTCTTCAGAGGAGACCGGGAGGGGGGCAGGCAGGCCTGCAGGTTCCACTCTCAAGCGGGGCCGGAACCTTCCGCCTGCTCCCGCCTTTGCAGACGTCAGTCTATGGGGCCAGTAGGCGGCAGAAGAGAAGTTGAGGCACCGGAGAGAGGCTCTGGGAACTGTCGACAGCGTCCCTAGGGGGTTTGTGAGATCCTGCCGTGGGGCGTGTAGGGCCCCTAGCCCTGCACACAAGCACACACATGTACATTCACACGTGCACTCATGAATCACACATGCATGCACAACTATACACACATTCTCACACATGTACTCATGAATCACACATGCACACATGCAAATATGCACACATTCTCACACATGTACTCACAAACCACACACATACACACCCATCACATGCATGCACACAAACACATATATACACACACTCACAAATCATACATGTGCTCACACACACATATATCCATGCACAAACGTATACGCCCTTGCATGTGCACACCCAGTTACACACTCACCCATTTCACACACACACACACACACACACAGAGCAGCCCTCTCGGCCCCAGCACCCCCAGGAGCGGCTGACACCGTGGGTGGGGGGTGTGAGGCAGCGTCTTGTCCCCAGACTCTGCTGCTCTTTCCGGACAGCGGCCTCTCAAGGGCTCTTGTGGGAGGGAGCTGCGGCCGGAGCCCACAGAGGAGAGGCAGGCGCGGCGGGAGGAACCCAGCGGCCGTCCCTGGCGGGTGGAGCACCTTCGTGCCACCTGCGCCGGCCCCTCCCCAGGCGGACAGCGGACCGTGCCCTTGGTTCGCATCCTCACCTGCCCCTCGGCCAGGCACACGCGTCCCACCCTCTGGACACGATGGCTGTGAGGAGGGAAGGGGACACCCAGAGGGCAGACTAGGGTGAACTCTGCCCCCAGCAGGGTTTGGTCCAGCCCTGTGGCCCCCAGCCCCTTGGCGCCTCCTGGGGCCTGTGCGGTTTCCAGCCTGACAAAGGTCTTAGCGCAGCCAGCAGAGCCTGCCCCCGCGGCAGCCCTCCTCTTCCTCTCTTGGGGACAGAGCGCCAGCCAGCTGCGGAGGGGAAGGCACAGGTTCGGCTGCGGTCTAGGATAGCGGAGTGTTCAGGCCAGAGTTGGGGGCTGAAGGCGTGTCTGCCACCCGGCCTTGCTCCCTGCCGCTGCACACACGGAGGGGTGGTCACCGTTCCCAGAGTCCGATGTCCTCTGCCCCAGCGTGGCCATGCACGGGCTGGCCCAGCTGAGAACGGGGAACAGAACTGCTGGCTCCGGTGGGGCGACGTGGGCCCGGCCCAGTCTCCTTGGGGGCCGGGTTGCAGGGGGGTGCAGGGCCGGGGTCTCCCGCCCGCCTGTCCTCATCGCCCTGCCCCCTGCAGGTCATCGGCAGCTCCCTCCTCTTCATCCACGACAAGAAGGAGCAGGCCAAGGTGTGGATGATCGACTTCGGGAAGACCACGCCCCTGCCCGAGGGCCAGACGCTGCGGCACGACGTCCCCTGGCAGGAGGGGAACCGGGAGGACGGCTACCTCTCGGGGCTGAACAACCTCATCGACATCCTGACGGAGATGTCCCAGGGCGCCCCGCCCACCTGAGGCCGCCCGCGCCCCCCCGGCCCCCCGGGGCCTCTTGTCCCCCCCTGCTTCCCTTCTCCTTCTGAACTTTCCCCCCACTCCTGCCTGGGCCCGAACCCCAGAACTGACCCTCCGGAACGGCACTACAGGACGCTTTGTAGACGAGGACATGAGGCTTTCCAGTCATTTCCCTAACTTAGGTCAGGGCTTGGAGGTGGCCTTTCCACTGCTCTTTGTAAATAGAATCGCCTGCTGGGACAGAAACACCCGACCGAGCTCGGCTGTCGGTGAGGTTGGTTGGGGTTGGAGCCAGGGGACCCCGCCAGCTCTGGGAGCCCCGCCACCCGCAGTGCCGCCCGGTGGGCTCCCTGTGGGGGCCTGCTGCCCCCTGGTGGCTGGCGCCCTTAGCGCTGCTGCCAAGGGCGGCCCAGGTTGTGCCGGGGCCTGCGGAGCCCGTTCCCGGTGCCTGGCGCAGACGCCCGGCTCTCCGGCGGTTGGGGCACAAACCACTGGGGACCCACATGCTGTGCCTGAGCGAAGTACCTTCTAATGAGCAGCTCCAGGGGCTTCCAGAGCTGCCGAGGTGGCCTCTCTAGGGCTGCTAGAGCAAGGACCCCCACCACCCTGCGTGGAAACCACCCCCCACCCCCCAGGGCGTTGGGCCGGATGGAGGAGCCAGGAGCAGGCTGACGCCAACCTGGCCGAGTTCTCTAATCGATGCTTTCCCGGAAGGGGACAGGCAGGAGCCGACTGAATCCGTCCATCGAGGCTTGCTGCCCGCGGATTCAGAGGGCACCTCTGCCCAGCTGAGCTCCAGGGATGCCGCCCAGGGGAGGATGGAACCCGCAGCATCTCTGGGACTCTGGCCCCAGGGGACGATGCTCTCCTCTTGCCCTCACCTCCCTGGTGCTGGGGGGTCCCCTGCCTGCATGCATGGGGTGCTCTCATGGGGCCCAGAGTCCGTGTCCAGGAAGGAGGGAGGGGCTCGCGCCTGCGCCAGGCAGAGAGAAGGCAGAATTTTGGCATCCTGGGCATCACTGTTTAAAATTTTCCCGTGAAATACGTCTTACGACCTGAGGGGCTCAGACCCCTGTTCCTCTAGGGCAGTGTGGGAAGCTTCCGGGGCAGGCGATGGGACCCCAGGGGCGGTGCCAGGCAGCTCTCCCTGGAGTCTTCCGTGCTGCTTGGAGACTCGTGGGGAACCGTTTTTGAGCCTTGTTTTAAGTGCAAGCCAGTAAGTCTGTATCACAGAGAGGAATGTAAAATTTGCGTGACTTTTTAAGAACAAAACTCCCAGATCCACGGCCGCTGGAGCTGTGTCCCCCAGGCCCCTCGGGGCTCACCACGCCCTTCCGTGCTGCGGGTTCAGGAGCACAGAGAGCCGAGGGGCCCTGCCGGGCACCAGGCCACGGGGGTTGCTGCAGGGTGACAGAGGGAGATGACGTGGACCAAAGTGTGCGCCTCGAGGGACCGCCACTGTGGCCAGCGCTGCCGGGGCCGCCCACCCGGCACCCCCAGGGTCTCTGGGGGAAACTGTCACTTGCCCACGGACACCGATGTTTCCCTCCTGTGCTGGGAGCCTGAGTGACAGTTGCTGGGGGTGGAGGCGGAGACACACGAGGATGTATAAGTACAGATTTTAAAAAAGGAAATCACTTAAACTTCCTGGCTCTTGTTCAAAACAGTGGTGCGCTCCTGTGTGGGCTGATTTGCTAAAGGTCACGCCCCCGCCCAAGCTGAGCACGAGAGACCGCGTGACGGCACGTGATCTGGAAGGCAGACAGGACGGGGGCGTCAGGGAGCCAGAGCCCGCTCTGGGTCCCCAGAGCTGCCGTCCCTTTGGGGTCTGAAAGGACCCTGGTGGGCTGCGCTTCAGCCATTTGCAGGGAAGGGACATCATTCATTCAGCTGTGGAAGTTCTACCGCTGTGCACTGGCCAACAGCGACCCTCATTTCATCCGTGAAAAACATTTGCTAAAGCAAATTAATGACGTGAACAAAAAAATTACAGGGGACCAGCTTAACCTGTTGAAGAGAACAAAACTTGCCCAGCACTTTAAGCAGGCACCTGTTGTTTGCAAACAATGTGCTAATATGCAAATGATTCATTGATTAGAGGAGGCCCCAGTGCTTTGCTTTGGGTTATATATGTGAAGTGGTCAAAAAGAAATTTTAGGGTTTTCTATTAGGGTTTTTTTTTTTTGTATTTATCATGCTAGTTGTCTTCTTCCACGCCTACTCTGTCACCCAGAGTACCCACCCCCTTGTCCTGCCCTCTGGCCCTCCCCGCTAGTCCGAGTGAGATAGAGGGATTCCGGAATGGAATCTTCCAGAACCCCTGCCCTGGCTGTCTAAAAGACCATGCCTGTCCGGCCCGGGTCCTGGCAGGGACTCCTTGGGTCCTGGCTCTGCAGGTGCCGGGAGGTGGGACGAGCTTTGTGCACCTGTGCACAGGTGAGTGGGTGCTGGGCCCCCCGGGACTCTTGGCGTTCGGCACTGCTTAGCATTCTTGGAAGGTTTCCTCAACTGCTTTGCCCAGACTTGCCTTTAGTGTCATGTAAGAAGTTTTTAAGTTATATTTATTTTGTCGGATTTTAAAATTGCACAGAACACTAAGACGGAAAGGCCGGACTCTGTTTCTCCTTTAAAGCTTTGACTTCGTTTTGAGCTTCCTGTCCCACCTGGTAGAAAGAGCCTGGACGCGGCCCGGGCCCCCAAGGGGGGACAGTTTCCTCCTTGAGTTGTATTTAGCTTTGAGTTTCTCTGCACCGTCAGCCCCGTGTGTATATAACCCGGCCCCTTGCTCTAGGGCGTTCACCCCGTCAGTGCCTTTTTTCCGGAGGAGGGGACCCTCCCAGAGAGGCCTTCCTTCTCTTCTGCACCCCCTCCTCACGGGACCTTGGAGAAAACTGAACTGTTACAAACTGTTACAAACGCCCTGCACGTGCCTGTCAGACTGCAGTGTACAAATAAAGCCCTGGAGACCAGCCTGTGTGCCGCGTGCTCCTTCCCGTCCTCAGCCCGGACGCGTGGCTCAGGGGGACGGCTGGGGGGTCTTTGGAAGCTGGAGGCTCCGCACTGGGGTCATCGGGGACGGTCACACTGGGGAACACTGTCATCGGCGAAGAATGTGAAGCACTTTTCAAAACCAGTCATTTCTGCTTTGTCCACGAAACTTTAAGTGGTTCAGGGACACAGAAGCCCGATCAAGAAGCGCTTCTTCCCCCCTCCACCCCCAAAGCTTGGGGGTCCCCGTGTGGCTGCTGCTTCTGGAGACTTAGGCCGTGCTGGGCGCCGGCCCAATGCTCAGTCTGGGTTCCCGTTTTGCCCAGATGGACTCCGTGAACGAGGCTTTGCAGTCTCTGCTTTACAGATGAGGAAACTGAGGCTTAGCTCAAGCAACCTGACCTGGGTCGTATGTGGGGAGCAGGGATTTGAACCCAGAATTTGCCTGGGTTCAAAACTGGTTCCGTTGTCTTCCTAACTGGAGGAGTGTCTAGAAAACAGAGAGCTTCCCTCACCCTCACCCTCACCCTCACCCTCACCCTCACCCTCACCCTACAGCCCCGGCTCCAGGCCGCAGCCCGACTTGGCACGTGGTAGCAGCCCGGGGGGGGGTTGGGGGGGACCCCGGAGAGCAGACGCCCCTGCCACACGCAGCCTTCGCCGTGGTGTACCGTGCGTCTCCCCGAGGCCTCGCCGGCTCTGGAACGCACAACTCAGAATTCTTTATCTGGGGAGGGGGCACGTCATTGCCGCATCCCTTTGAGAAGTTACAGGACAAAAGAACAGACAACAGAAGCCACAGGGCCTTTGCACCTTCTGTCCCTTTGCCTGGGGTGCTGTCCCCGAGGCTGGCACGTGGCAACCGCTCCCCTCAGATGCCTTCACCTGCGTCGTGTTCCTGTCGGTGCCGCAGCCGCCAGCTCGGCGGGGGCCCCGCAGTGTCCACACGGGTCCAGCTTGACAGTGACCTTGACGGTGACCCGAATGGCTCCTGCCCTGCGCCTGAGGTGCTTCCTGCCACGAGGCTTCCCTGTTGCCCAGAGGCGCGGGACACTCCGGCTGTTGCCCCTGTAGCCTGGAGGTCTGGGGGTCTGGTCGCCCGTGGTGCAGACCCTTCACCCGTGGGAGGTGAGGGTGCGGGCTCCCTCACGCCACATTAGGGGCCACGGCTTCAACACACGAGCTGTGGGTGCGACACAGACGTGCAGACCGTAACCGTGCGCCCCTCGCTAACTCACACCCCCCTGACTGCTGCCACCTGCCATGCGGCACCGTCCCAGACTCCTGAATGAATACAGCAGTCGGGGTCGGGGGCTGGGTGCTGGGTGATGCTAATTTCTGTGGTTTTCAACGTGGCAACCCATGTTTGGGTTATTTTAAAAATAGTTTCTGCAAATTATGGACAAACGGTGTCTTACTGAGACAATTTGCTGTCGCCAGCAACCCTGTTTTAATTCAATGGGGGGAAAAATGCCCAATTTTAGCCATGCTTCCTGCGAACACGTGCTGGAGGGAGCTGTAGACAGGCGCCTGCGGAGGCTGCCCCCTCCTGGACGGTCATGGGCATTACAAGGCACCCCAAGAAAAGGAAGGTGGTTCCGGCAGCTGCAGAACTCACTCAATGGAGAAGGGACAGTCTTTTTAACATATAGCGTGGGAACAGTGGATATGCATGTACAAAATAAAATAAACCTTGACTCAAACGCTGCATCATAGATAAAAATTAACTCACGTAAACCCGTGCAAAACCTATGGCCCCATCGAACAATGCCTCTGGGTTCTCCCAGCAAAGACAGAGCAAAGCCTGTTAAGTCAGAGGCTTTCACTGAAATTACAAGACACTTTGGAAATCCTTGTCAAGCCATCAAAGTGTCCCCACCCTTTCCTAAAGCTTGGCTTGTCACGATGCTCAAATGTTTGCTCTCTGTTTTGAGATAGGGTCTCCCCATGTCACCCAGGCTGCAGTGCTGTGGCGTCATCCCAGGCACAGCGATAGCTCACCGCAGCCTCCAACTCCTGGGCTCCAGTGATCCTCCTGCCTCAGCCTCCCGCATAGCTGAGATTGCAGGCATGCGCCACCGCACCGGGCCCTGTTTGCTCTCTTTCTGCATAGCTTCTCAGGTCCACATGGAATTCTCTGGGCCTCTGGGGCTGTGAGCTGGTGCTTATTTGCATGGCTAAGTAACCAACACTTGGAACGGGCAGGAAGCCAATGGAAACAAACTCTGCTTCTGCATTAGGCACAGAGGAGTCTTTGCATAAAATATTTTCCATTTTAGGTAGACAGTGGGAGGTGGGAGGAGGGGCCCAGTACGCAGGTGCGCTTCGTATCAATTAGCCGCCTGCTACCTTTAATTCCATCTTTTCCATGCAATTAAGTTTGCCTGGCGTAGGGCCACGGTTGGTATGAGGAAAATAAAGAGATTGCAGGAGCTGGCGCTGCTTGGGGGAGAGTTTCACGTCTGAGAAACCTGGCTCCTCTGTGGGGGCACTTGGGCCCGAGGCCGGGCTTTGTGGAGAACTGAGCAGGGTCCCTGGGAGCCCCAAATCTCGGAGGATTCCCGAAGACTTCAGAACGCTGACCTCGAGGCCCAGTCTTTGCCAGGGCTCAGAAAGGTGAGACTTAGACCGGGCTACCAAGACTGCGGCCTCTGTTTCTTATCCTTTCGCTGGCCCCTGGGTGGCCAGCAGGAGTCTGAGGTGCCCGGCCAGGTGCTGAGGAGGCTCTGACTTGGGGGCGCAACCGGGGCGTGGCTACACCTGCCTTCGGGGCAATGGGAAAGAAAGGCTTTGTGCGTGTACGGTCACCTTTCCTGCAAACTTTTACGTTAAGAAAAGGAGTTTCATTGCGATTGCTGTGCATGTGTCTGTCCACGTTTTTTTCTTCTTAATGCTGTTGTCTGTTACTGTAGTTTGGGGGAGGGGACGGGCGGGTGGGAAGGTGGGGGGATGGGCTGCAGGGGATGAAGACTTGGAACACGGCAGTGCCACGTCCAGCACTTGTCACTCGTGGAGAGCATGACGCACGTGCCCAGCGTGGCGTGTGTGTGTGTGTGTGTGTGTGTACGTGTGTGTGTGTGTGTGTGTGCGTATGTGTCACACTGTAGCAGCTCAATAAGACGGTGGCCGCTGTTCTCAGGTGGGCAGGGGAACAGTAAAGACAGAGTGAGTCAGGGGTGGCTCTGGGTAGCAAGGATTTAATGAGGATTTTTGCTTGTTACTAGTGAGAGACAACCTGAACCAGTTCATGGGAAGGAAGAAAACTGGGAAGGGAGGGAGGGGGGAAGGGGAAGGAAGAAGGGTTGGAGGGAGGGAAGGAGAGAGGGGGGCGCAGGCGGCTCATGCAATTAACCTGTGGTCACAGGTGGCTTCAGGCTTACAAACCACGGCCTCAGGACCAAAGAGGAAAGATTGCTTTCCCGTATCGCCAGTTAGAAAAATCTCAGGGAAGACCCTGACCATTGCAGGTTAGCTCAGTGAGAGGGACAAGCCGCCGAGCTGGCCGGGGCCACAGGACTGTGGGGCAGGGACTGGCGGCCTCCACCAGAATGACACGGGGTGAGTGGGGGAGGGGCTGGCCCCAGGGAAAGGGGGTGGAGGGCGGAGACCAGTTTCATCTCACCTGGCGCATGTGGTTCCTGAGCTGGGCCTGGGTGCGGGGTGCGGTCCGGGCGGGGGAGGCGGGGAGGCTGCACCCCTCTTGGGACACAGCAGGTGTGGACCGTGGGGCACCGTCCCGCTGGGCGACAGGATGCTCCAAGCAACACACCGACCTCTTTGTCACAAAGTGCACACGTCACCACCTCCGCGTGCTCACAGCATCCTGGGCGCCTTTCGGGTTTCCCGGGAGCCGACAGCAGAGGTGACTCCTCCGTCCCCTGACTTCCGGGCTCACCTCCTGACCGGGAACCTCGGAGGAGGGGGTAACTCTTGAGCGTTTGCAAAGTGCTCATTTCCTCTGCAGATGACACTCCTAGTTCTAGAAGTTTCTTTGCTTTCTAGAGTTTTCTTGTTTTTTGTATTTAGCATAGCTATTTTTGATGAAAATATAAATACCCACCACTCTGGGAGACAGCTGCAGGCTCCTGCTCTGAGCACAGCCTCTTCCTTCTCCTCTGGTAACTCTCCCCAGATCGAGGATCCCTTGGGGGGCCCCGAAGGCAGGGCCCGGCGGGCCTGGGAGGCCCCAGCCCACGGGGCCACTCACAAGCAGCTCACTGGCGTCTCGGGTCTCCAGGTTCATTCTAAGGACCTGGGGTCCCCGAGGCCACAGGGGCAGCGGCACAGCCACGCCTCACAGAGGCTGGGAAGTGGGGGGGCTCTGGAAGGATCCGAGGCTCTTGTGGGCCCAGATGCCATTGCGCCTGAGCCACGCAAGTGCCGCCATTCGGGACCCGCCGTCACTGTTTCACCCTTCTTTGGGGATGTCCCCTCCTCCCGCTACTGCAGCCAAAGGGACCGTCCCAGTGATCCCTGGTTCATGTCACTGCATCTGTGTGCTCTGGCTGCCATAACAAAGCGTCACGGGCTGGGTGGCTCAAACAGCAGTTCCGGAGGCTTCACTCCTCCTCTACGGGATGCATGGACGGCCCAGTCCCCACACCCAGGCGTGGCCTTCCCACCTCCTTGTGCCTCTCGTCCCTAGAGCATCCTCACGCGTCCCTTCCTGCGTCTGGCCACAGGCCAGCGTGAACTCTCCCGGGGCCTGGGGCCCGGGTGTGGGGAATTCTGGGGAGCAGATGGCTTCATGCTTGTTGCAGCCCTTTCCTCTGGGTTTGAGGAGAACGCTCTTGGTGGGGGACACTTAGTCACCCTTCGCAGAGAGGCGCTGCTGGCCCAACCCCCCGTCACCCTCCCGACAAGACACTCGGGGCTGGGGAGGACAGGGAATCTCGTGCTCTTGATTCTTCCCTTCCTCTGGCAGGCCTGGAGGGGGGGGCCAATGTCATCTCCCGTTGTCCCTTCTCACCAGCCCCTCTGAAGCTGGACGACTCTGCAGAAAGAATTCTTTGGCCGGGAGCACTCCCGGCTTAATAGGAGCACGCTGAGTATCTGCACGATGCAAGTGGTCGAGAAACGCTCCCCGGGTGTCTGGGGGGCCCTGCGGGTGCCTCGGGTCATTCTGCTGCCTTACACTTTGGGTCCTGGTCTTAGTGACTCAGGTCAACCCCAGGCACAGGTGGGGCCTTAGAGGGGCCATTGCAGCTGAGCTCAAAGTCTCACCGAAGGTTGTCCTTCGAGGCTGATTCACTCTTTGGAGCAACAGCAGCACCAAGGCCATGGAGACTGCAGCATCTCCCTGGGTAAGGGGACCAGGATGGTGGGTCCCCAAGGGTCCGGGACTGACCCCAGGAAATGGCAGGAGGTGGGCCCTTTCCCTCGGGGTGTGAGTAGCGGGGATGGTACCAGGACACTAGTCAGAGCACTCGCCCCCCGTGGCCCCCAGTGCTGAGGGCCACGCCGCACACGCGTCCGAAACCCCATGGTCTGTGCTGTCAGCCCCGTCACGCCACTGATGACACGGAGCTGCCTGTCAGGCGGGCCACCTCGGTGGGCAGGGAAGCACGACTCTTCCATTCAACGCTCTCGGGCTCCACCTCGCTGGATCGGTCGCCTCTCCCTGTCCGGAGCTTTTTGGATTCTGACTTGCTCGTCTAATAAACTTACGTTCCCCTCATCCTCAAGTTCGACGAGTTCTCTGGGTCGTCATCCAGGGGCCGCTGCCGGTGTCGGCTGGGTCGCGGCTGGCACCCTGCAAGTCTCTCCAGGGTCCACCCGGCCCTTGTCACAGGCGAACAGCGAGTTGAGGGCTCTCACCCGGGTGCTCATCCGCGCAGAGGACAGACGCCCTGTCACGTGTGTGTATGTGACGCGCACACGCCCCTCGCCAACCAGTGTCACAATCAGGAGAAGGAGACGAGCCACATCTGTGCGTTTATTCTGGGCAAACCCGACCCGGGGCCGACGCTTGGTTTAGCGCGAGACAGATCCGAGCAGCAAAGACGCAGCGGCTCGAGGGACAACTTGCACGAGCCCCCCACCCAGAGAAGGGGACTGAGTGACCGGGGATCTGTCCAGGTGTGAAAACTCGAGGACACAGGGACGTGAGAAGCCACCGGAAAGGTCACGTGGATGTTTATTACATAGAAAAGAAGGAAAGGGAGAAAAAGGTTTCCAAAGCCATATTTTCGAGGATTTTAAAAAAAAAACCAGAAACTTGGAATGCCAAGCGATGCCATGCCTCGTGTATTTATAATAGGAACGCGTGAGGCTGTAGAGCTATGTACACGGAGCTATGTACACGGGTTTGTCGTCACACGTGGTGTTTCTCACCGCATGGACAGCGAAGCTGCTTGAGTAAAGGGGTTTGAAGCTGGCAGGAGGCTGAGAAACTGGACCCCCGTGGAGACCCCCGAGCGGCAGCGGCCGAGGTCTGGCCGTCCTGGGGGCGCCCAGAAAGCTAAGCCGCAGGCAGGCCCGGGCAAGTCTGGAAGCTTCCCTAGGTCCCCGGCATCAGTTCTCTTCCAAGAAGGGCTCCAGTCATTGGAAAGGGCTGGAAACCGCCCCCCGCCCCCCTGGACTGGGTGGGCTCCCAGTGGGGGGGCAGAGGTGAGACCGGGAGCCCCGGGAGGCCAGAGGGCGGGTGTCGTCCGAGGACGGTGAACGTGCACAGCATTAGTGTGACAGAAGGAAGAGAGACCCAGGCGAAGCCCCCACGGCACGGAAACACTGCAGATCACGGCCCGGCGCTCACGCGTGTGTCGAGTCTGTGGCCACACACGGAACCGGCTGTCTCGTTTTTGTATACGCTGTTCAGCAAGACACGGCCCCACGCGCAACCGAGGGGAGCTGGGCCTGTGGAAAGGGCCAGCACGTGTCCCCACGGGGGGGGGAGGTGCCACGAGGAGCCGGTTACAGCCTCCCCCACCTCGTCGCCCGGCGTGAGACACCCCGTCCTGTGCTGGCCAGAACACGGGGTGAGCGGGGTCTCCCTCCTCTCCTCGCTGGCTCCGTGCTGGGGCGTGGACGGGGGTGTTGTAGGGACAGAAAGGGGCCTCGGAAGAGAGGATTGAGGAAGAGAACACTGTCCCCTCTCCGCTGGGCAGGCCCATTGCCCCCCGACAGAAGGCCCAGCCGGGGCGTGGCGGGTGGGCACGGCCGCCCTTGGCGTGGTCGGGGGTGCTGAGCCCGTGGACGCTGGGAGGAGGAGATCAGAGTCGCGGGGCCTCGGAGAGAAGGAGACGGCGTGTGCGTCTGGGCGGGGTGGGGTGGGCGGAGATGAGGGCAGAGCGTGCTGCCAGCCTGTGCCCGCCCTGGAGGAGGGCGCGGCCCCCCTGTATCTAAGTCCCAATCCGGAGTCTCGGACGTGCCCTGTCCTGCCTCCCCCGGCCGTTGTAGGGGCCGTGAGTGTGCGTGTGCATGTAGTTCTGCCCACCCGGGCAGCCTGGGTGGGGCATTCCGGCAAATCCAGGCAGGGAGGGGACCTGGGGACCAAGGTTCCCCGGCTGAGTCCAAACAAGACAACTTGTACCGGAAACTCAGGACACCTACGAGCTGGACCCGCTGTCCGCCCTCCTGCCCCGTGTGGTGGCGTCGGGAGGGTGGAGTGGGACGGGGGCATCTGGGGCCATGAGGGGAGGCCTGGGCACGAGGGGACAGCTTGCCTCCTCCCTGCCCAGACGGGGCTGGCCCTCCCAGCCCTTGGCTCCGACAGAAAGGGTGACAATGATGGCTGCCCGGGCCCCTCTTTGTTCCCAACCCATGGACGGTCAAACTGAGGCACAAGGCAGTCGGAGAGATGCGGACAGTCATGACGTCACTGAGGCCGGAACTCACTCCTGGGCCTCGGGGGGACATGGGTGGTCACTCTGGCTGGGCTTCATCCTATCTCCGCGTGGCCAGGGACTTAGGGTGGGTCCACGACCGTCCGAGCGCGAGCATTTCCTTGTCTGTGATCCCTGGAGCACCAGAAGCTCTAAGAACCTGAAGGGAAGAAACTGAGGGAGGGAGGACCCCGAGCCTCGCGCCCACCTGCTCAGGCCGACCTTTCTATTCTTATTTTAAACCTCCAGCTGGTCCAGAAGCTTCCCCAGCCGAGCTGCCCCTTCGTCCCTTACAACAGACGCACAGAACTCTCCAGAGGGAGAAATCGCAGCCCACCTTGCGGTCTCCCCTGAGGAGGCGGCAGGGGTGGGGGGACGAGGGTGTCTCTGTCCGAGCACCTGCCCACGCGGGCCACACTCACACTCCCCGGGCACTTGCTGAGCCAGTGAGCAAAGCAGACACTGTCCCTGCGGGGAGGACCGCCAGGCGCTGTCCCTGCCGTCCCTGCGGGGAGGACGGCCGCGGCTTCTCATTAAGCCCTGCAGAGGGGAACCTGTCTCTGCAGCCTCAGGCCGGCTTCCGTCCTGGGGGTGCCGGCAGATGGGCGGCAAGGACTTCAGGCTGCTCCCCAAGCCTGAGGCCTCCAACCACGGGCAAGGTCACGGTGCGGGGGGAGCCCTGGTGCAGCGGGGTGGGGGTGCTTTAACAGGGCTCTGCCTCCTCCAGGACCTCCCGTAAAGTCCCCCAAACAAGCCCAGCACGGGAGGAATAGTGACAGTGAACAAGGTCTTCAACCACCAACCGGACAACTTACACGTACGTGATACATTTCCGAGAGGCTACACGGTGCTCTGAGCTTTCTCTGCCCACAGCACTGACACAGCCAGACACCGCAGCGTGACTAAAGCCCGAGGTGGGCCTGGGAGCCTGGGTGGGGGTCTGGAAGCCTGGGCGGGGCCCTCAGGGGGCCCAGGGGCCCAGAGGGGCTGAATCCAGGCAACAGGAAAGGCAATTTTTGGAGATGCACCTGTCTGACAGGGGAGGGTTAGCTAGAGAAAGCCTCTAGAGTTTTTGTTTCGGGGGGATTTTATATTGCAAAGAGCCAAGCTGGGGCACAAGGGCCACTGTCATCTCAGTTTCACTCTCCTCCTCGAGAACCTCAGGTCTTTTTAGAAGCTCGAGGCCTTTGGAAAACGTTTGTCCTGGTCTGGGGGCTTCAGCCCCACCTGCTCCGGCCTGTGGCTCGGTGTCTGGGGTCTGTGTACGGTTTTTCTTTTTGAGATCTGGCGCTTTTACTCTCCAGGGGAAAGTTAACCCTGTGACATGTTTTCTTTCTGCATGGCATTTCGCATGCGTCCCTCCCGCCGCCCCGAGCCCTGGGCCTCCCGCGTGAGGCTGGAGCCCTGGGCGGGGAGGGCGGATGGGCCGGTCCTGTGTGTTAGGACCGGGCAGCGCCTCATACCGGCTGTCACTCTTCCACCCTCAGTAAGCGACACCCTTCCGGGCTCCTAAACGAGGGAGCCTGGGTTCGGGGGCTGCCAGGCGGGCGGGGCCGTCCAGCCGTTCCCCAGGTTTCTCGTTTCACCCCGTTGCCCCTGAGCGGGCCAGGGCCCCTCCAGACTCTCTTCTGGCCCCTGCCAGTCCCTGCCTTCTGCTGGGCGGCTGTAAGGAGAGCTTTGGCACAGGCTGCGGAGGTGGCCACACCGGGCCACCGCCTGGTCCGGCCACTTACGGGCCACCAGGGACTCACGCTTGCTCCAGGGTCCCGCTCTGGCCACTCTGACCACAGCGTCACAATTAGGCCCTGGGAGCATCTCATTCACTGTGACATTTTCTGCACATCTGTGACTCCTGCCTCCAACCCCCACAGCCAGGGAGCATCTGCTGGATTCTGACCCGCAAAAGGCGCAAACCTGTCACGTGCCCTGCAGCTCCTGCCCCGTCAGCCTCACGGCAAAGCGCAGCTTGGCCACCAAAGGGCTGTGTGTCCCCCGAGTGCCTGCTGGCACAAGAGCCTTAATTTTCGGCTGGCTGGCGTTTGAGAAACAGACTGTGGCCACCTAACGATCTGAGTGGCCAGCTCAGACCTCTCGGAGTAACCTGGCCACTGTCCCTCGGCTGATGACGAGGCTCCTGCTAAGACCACGGTCCAACTTAGAGGGATGCGATTTTGGGTTTTTTTTTTTTTTGAGACAGAGTCTCACTCTGTTGCCCAGGCTAGAGTGAGTGCCGTGGCGTCAGCCTAGCTCACAGCAACCTCAAACTCCTGGGCTCAAGCGATCCTCCTCTCTCAGCCTCCCGAGTAGCTGGGACTACAGGCGTGCACCACCATGCCCGGCTAATTTTTTCTATATATATTTTTTAGCTGTCCATATAATTTCTTTCTATTTTTAGTAGAGATGGGGTCTCGCTGTTGCTCAGGCTGGTCTCGAACTCCTGAGCTCAAACGATCCGCCCGCCTCGGCCTCCCAGAGTGCTAGGATTACAGGCGTGAGCCACCGCGCCCGGCCAAGGGGGATGCGATTTTGAACGGGCCCCACCTGCGTGGCCACCCTCGGAGACCCGTCATTTGGGAGACAGGTGGGGGGTGGCGGCTCGTGGCTCTCCCCACGCATCCGTCACCCAGCAAGGCGCTCCCTCCCGAGGCCGTCGGGTCCCAGGTGGGAGACGCAGCCCCCAGGTGAGGGGCGGCTCGGGGGGGGGGACGGCCGTGGCAGCACACAAACTGTCCCACATGCGACACGCAGTGACACCTGCCACTCCAGAAAATCCCACTCCAGAAAATCCCGCCCGCCTCGGGATGGTGTCACTAAACATGGGACATAAATTGCTATCTCTTCTCCACCCCCTCCGCGGCCGCCCCCAGCCCAAGCCAGGAAAATAATCTTCTCCTCCCCCACTAGGGGGGGGCGGCCCCCTCCTGGGACCTGTCATCACGCGGAGGGCGGCAGGCAAGCTCGGGCGCTGTTCGGGGTGCAGGGCTGTGGGCTGGGGGGCCGTGGGCGGGGTGGCCGGGACCGTCATTTTCCCCCGCAGAAGCTATTTTGTAGATTATAGGGGCGGCTCGTGGATGCGGCTTCCCTGAGCGCCGCGCGCTGCGAGCCTGGAGCGAGCTGTGTTCACGCAGCAGCAGGTCCCCGCTTTGGGGATAAAACCCGCATCTGATCGCACGCCCGTAAGACACAGAAGCTTCCACACAGGCAAGCGGCAGCAGAGGCCTGGCTTGGGGTCGGGAAGAAGAAAGGACAGGAAGACACACAGACGCTGCCAGGTGCTCAGGAAGAGCAGCCCAGGCCCGGGCAGTGAGGGAGGAGGGACGAGACTGTCATCAGAGCCGAGGGGTGGACGGCAGGGCAGGCCAGGAGCAGAGGACGCGCCCCGCGGCCAGCCAGGGCGCAGGGCTGGGTGAGGGGCTGCCCACGGAGGTCAGGGGGCTGTCCTGCAGGGCGCTCGAGACCGGGTTCCCCGCAGGGCTGGGGTTAGACAGCCCGGTGGAAGGGGGCGAGGGGCTGGGACCCCCTCTGTGCTGGGCACTGCTGCCCAGGCCCTGCCGTCCGGCAACGGAGAAGGTGGCCAGACAGGTCCCCTCTCCAGCCCTGGCCTGGTCCCCATGGCGTCTCCTACGGATCACCAACAGGCTAAAACACACACACACACACACACACACACCCCCCTCTGAGACAGGGGTGCGCCCGATGGCACAATGTCCAGTGGGGTCAAAACCTCAGCTTCGGGCCAGTCCTACCCGTCAGCGCTTCCTATGTTAGGAAAAAAATGAAAAGGAAAGGAAACAGACATGTACATGTCCATCCTGTCACTGTGATCTCAATCTCCTTTCTCCCAGTTTCAGACTGATACTCGATCCGCAGCAGCCCGGACAACTTCAGCTGGTTTCTGCCCCGTTAGGGCCCTAACAGTGCCACCATCGCTTACAGAGGGGCTCCTTAGGGGGCCTGGCGGTCCCTTTGCAACGGCAGGAACCCCTGCGTAATGGGACAGTCCTACCCTCGAATGCGTCTGTTTCCAGCAGGATTCTCAGACCGAGGTCCACGACCCCAGCCGACGGCTGTGCCGTCCTGACACTCCCAAAGCCCTCACGTGGGAAGCTTGTCCCCTGAACTTATTTAGTGGCAGGATTGGACTCGCACTGAGGTGAGGCTATTTACAGTTTTTATTGATCCCAATTAGTCTGACTCGTCACACGTTTCTCTGCAGAAATATCCACGTGCTGGATGGTGGGTGGCATGTTCCAGACTCCGCCAGGGTGTTATGAAAATATTCGGTAAATGGATCCACCTCTCGCTCTCAAATCTAACCTTGCTGAATTCGGAGACTCATCTGGCCCCAAGAATTTCAGAGAAAGGAGCGTGGGCCAGAAATGGTGTAAGTGTATGTGACAGGCTGCCGGCCCGCCTGTGCGCACGCGAGCTCCGGTCTGGTGACTTTGTGTGTGGACACCTGGCAATTCCAGCAGCCTCGCCCCGGGGGGGAGCCACTGCCCTCTCTCCCAGGGAAACAAAGGTCGAAGCACACCCAGCCCGTGGGTTTCAGGGACAAGGAGGCTGGGGTGCACTCAGGGAGGGCAGGCCTGTGGGACTTGTCCTCTCCTCTCAGGCCAGCTGTGGGGACAGTGGCGCTTTCCACGCTGGGCTGGAGTCTGCCCATCCTCCCCCCCGACTCCGGCATTGCCCCCAGGAGACCACAGAGAAAACACTCGGGGCACTAGATTTGAGGCAGGGGGTGGGGACCCAGAGGAAGTGTCCACCACAGTCCTGTCCCCTTGGCGAGCCCCCGCTCACCAGGATGGGGCCCACCGCGGCCCGGCCCAGCAGCTCCCGTGTGCCCGAGCAGGGGGCAGGGGACCTCCCAGCCTCGCCCTCCGCTGTCCCATCTCCGCCCGCTCCCCGCTGCTCTGCTCCGGCACCTTCCCGAGCAGGAGGAGGGACTGCTGGCCCTCAGAACCCGCTGAGAAAAGCAGGTGCGTTTTCAAAATAAATAATATTTTTAAAAATACCCCCTTTCCACCCCAAATCTGGAAAATGGCAGAAGAGAACACGTAAAGATCCTTGTGCCTGAAGCCGTCCGGTGCAGCCCTCCCAGGGCCCCCCCTGGACTTCCCCAGCGGCTCCTGAGGTCTCACAGCTGCTGTGGGATGCCCTGCTCCTTGTAGCCTGTAAGGAAGAAGCAAAGGAGAGATGGTTAGACACCCGCTCCCTTCAGGACTTCTCCAGGAGGTACTCCCCCAGAATACACTCATGAGACCACATTTATACTAAAGTGTGAATGACTACTAGCAACTATTTTGGCTTTGGTTTTTTCAATGAGAGAGAGAAAAAAAAAGAATGAATCAAGAATTGCAGAATATTGGATTTACTGGGAATATATGAAAGGAGGGTATTTGGGATGGGAGCAAGAAGATAGTACGTGTGCCCCTGAATCCACACCCCGGAAGCCACTGCACGGACTGGCCTGGGGAGGTTTTCCCAATACACAGCCTTGACAGAAGGTGCCTGGCAGGCCTCCCCCAGGCTTGGGCACCTGTTGGGTAGATGGAGAGGACAAGAAAGGAGGAAGACCGCACACAGGAGAGAGTGACCATCCTGTGTGTGTTCCACCAGCCAGACGGCCGTGACAGAAAAAGGTGGCCCAGGACTTCGAACCTTTAAAATAGGGTTGATAATTATGAGACCTTTGGGGAAATGTAGTACTGTGGCTATTAAGGAACTATGGCTAATTTATTTCGGTGTGAAAGGGTATTGTGTTTACGTCTTTCTTTTAAAGAAGATACCTGCTAAAATAGTTCCAGCTACAACTACATGAGTGGAATGTGCTGGACGCTTAGCCCTGAGCCAGTGAGCTCAGACTGAGCAGGAGCTTCCGTGGACTCGACTGTTCTCTCTCCATTTAGCAGATGACCCATCGGGTTTAGGTACTGATAATTCAGTGCTTGGGGGAGGGAGATGAAGGGAATAATAGTTGAAACGAGAGTGGCCATGGATGGTGGAGGCTGGTGTGGACATTTAGGGACTCATTAGACCAGGAGCTCTGCTTTGGTCTGTGTTGAAACATTTTCCAAAATAAAAAGCTAGAGCTAAAAATAAAAGCCCGTGGGCCAACTGGGAGAGTGGAGGGGGGGGTCTGTGCAGGGGTGGGGGTCCCCGGGGAGGGGCCCAAGCAGCCCCAGGCCCCTGTGTGTCCATCCACAGACTCACCTTGGGAAACTGCCGCAGCACAGAGGTAGGAGCAGCAGGAGGAAGAGGAGAGAAAGGAGAAGAGAAAACACAGTCTGAAAACAGCCACCGGGAACACCTGAAATGCAAGGCGGACCCCCCGGGGGGGCCTGGGAGATGGGGCAGGGGCTGTGCCAGGGGCTTCTCTGGCCCGGTGGCTTGGTGGGTCGCTGACGATGGCCATGGCGTTTGTGTGCCTTGGTCTGTCTTGGGTCTTTGCTGGATCCTCCACTCAGGCTGAATGGGCTACAGATCATTCTAGAACATTCTAGAGCATTCTAGGGCCCCTGAACCCTGGGTTTCCCCTCCTGCCCCTACTGCTTCCCTCTGGTCCTGACCATCCCATCTGTGAATGGTTTTTGGGGTGCAGGGCACAATGAGGAGGCGGGGTGGGGTGCGGAGTGAAGGTCAGAGGTCTGAGGGGACGTGGTCAAGATATTGAACTGAGGCCTGACGGGGTGGGTGGAACATGGGAAGACACAGCTGCTGCGGACGGGGGGACACGTGCGTGGCTGCTCAACACAGGTGACATTCAGCCAGGCACGGTGGCCCAGGCCTGCAGTCCCAGCCACTTGGGAGGCCAAGGCGGGAGGATCCCTTGAGCCCAGGAGTTCAAGGCCAGCCTAGGCAACAATAGTGAGACCCCATTTCTAAAAAAAAAATAACTAAAAGTTTAACAAAACTTTGTTTTAAAGGTGATGTCTATTTTAAGATTTTGCCAGGTTGTTTTGAACACGGTAACCGAGTTGTCTCCGGCGAACTTGCCTTTGTGACTTTACGGCCTTTCACAAACCAGTTTTGTGTCCGAATCAAGTTTGCACTGAGGGATTGACGAAGGTCCACTCAGTACGCATGAGGACTAGCAAGCTTGGCACCAACGCACACGGGGGCTGGTTTAAAAGAAGGAGGAATTACGCTGTTCCGGCACAAAAAAAATTAAAAACCAACACAGTTCTAGGGTTTCCTCTGGGCAAATACGCCGAGTGGCCTTTTCCTTCTCCTGGGAACCGCAGGATGGAGAGAGACAGAGACCGGGAGGCACAGAGGACCCAACTGCTGCCCTGCCTTGTCATCGGGTCTGCAATGACCGATGTGTCCCAGGTGGGTGGGGGCTGTCCCCTCAGTCACGTCTGCCGGCCCAGATCTCCACGAGGAGAGCCCTGCCTGCCCTGTGTCTGTGACTCCTGCAGTTGTCCGGGCCGGCATGGTGGCGAGGGTCCCCCTGTGCCCAGCAGCACGGGCCGGGGCGAGGAGGGTACAGGCAAGCCCTCTCCAGCACCCGTCCCCAAGGGGACAAGCAGGACCTCAGCCAGCCGAGAGGGTCCCCCTGTGCCCAGCAGCACGGGCCGGGGCGAGGAGGGTACAGGCAGGCCCTCTCCAGCGCCCGTCCCCAAGGGGCGAGCAGGACCTCAGCTAGCCGAGAGGGCCCCCCGGCCCACCGTGCCCTGTCCCCCTCCCCCACCGCAGGGGGGTGTGGTGCCCGTGCCTACTCACTGGCGAGGATGACCATGTCCATGCCCCAGAAGATGCTCATGATCCAGCCCACCATGACGATGGCCGTGAGGACCTGGATGAGAGCCGCCGCGATGTTCAGCCAGAAGACACAGCACACGTGCCGGTCCGGGAGGTCAGTGCGGGCCCCGCACAGCACGGTGAAGGCCGAGACGAATGTCCCTGTGAAGGCCAGAGGGGACAGCGTCGGAGGGTGCTGGGAGACAGGGGCACGTGTGCTTGTCGCCGACCTGGGGCCCAGCTGCCCGCCCTCCGAGAGCTCGGAGAGGAGCCACTGATGACCGGCACCCTGTCCTTGAGCGGCACCCCCCACCCAGACCTGCCCGCCCCCTGGCGTCTCCGTGGAGACCAATGGACCACCCGGAGGAGGCGCGGCTGGGGCTCCCGAGGGCCCAGCACAGAAGCCACATGACAAGCAGTCCCTGCCGTGAAGGGGCAACGGGGAAGCCACCTACAAGGACAGCAGACAGTGGAAAGAGCGATTTGTGTGGCAAAGATTCCGAGGGCCTGCGAGTTCAGAGATGGGAGGGGTGTCGCCGGGGTAAGACGGAAGCCAACCACAAAAGGAGACTCAGGAGAGGTGGGGGGGCCAGGAAGTGACCCCCCCAGCACACACTGGTCACTGAGGGACAGGAGCTGAGACCCCAGGTGGCTGGGGCATGCAGAGAGCGCAGACCAAGGCAGGGCTCTAGGGCCCCTCGCTGGGGGGGGTCCCCCACACCCCTGCCCTGCGAGGATCCTCGACACACGGGGCCCGAGAGCTACTGCGTACCCAGAAGGTGCCAGCAACGTGCTGGGTGGCTTCATGTTCCCCTCCTGGTCTGAATAATTGCAATTTCATATGGTTCAGCCTAATATGTATATGAAAGTTTCGTGCATAAGAAAACTCTGTCCCTGAACTCAGAGATTCTTAGAGTTAGAAGGTCATCTGTCCATCTCCCGTCAAAAGATGGAATCTCACTGGAATTGCCCAAGGGATTAGAGGCCGAAGGCCTGTACCTGTCCGCTCGTCACGGAGCAGGGAAGGCCCCGTGAGCCCAAGGTCTGCACACGTGCGGGGTGCAGAGTGCAAAGTGCAAAGTGAGCGACGTTGGCAAAGGCTTCGCTTATCTGTTTGGAAGAGACGGGCTGGCCCACGCTTTATGTAAAAGAGGAGACAACCTCAGCACGTGTGTGGCGTGGGAGGGACTGTTGGTCACTACTCTCCCTTTTATCCACGCTGACGTACTCGTGATCACTCTAAGACATGCATAAACATGTGAACACATTACACACACATCCTGACCAGTACAACACGTGCGCATGTTATCTGCCGTTACACTGATGTCGATTTCACTCGTTAGGACATCACGGTAACGGGTCCCTTTTGCCGTACAGGGTAACACACACACACCATGGAAGGCAAGGGTTCCGTGAATGGATTTATAATACAAAAGCATTGTTTTAATCTCGTCAGCAGTAAATTTAAGAGATGAATTTAGCACATTCTCACAGGAAGAGGTGTTAATTGTTTTAAATGAGTCTTAAATAAAGAGCTCTGTTCAACCGCCATGTGTTAGTTCTGACTTACTCCGCTCAGCGCCAGCCACACGCCCCTGCCGGTCCGGGGACTACAGAGCCCAGACGGGGATGGGGACCTGCCCACCCCTGCCCAGGAGTTCGCACTGTGGCAGGGACACGGGGTCACACAAGGCACAGTGACGGATTCTGATTGGCTGCAGCAGGAAAGACCTCACAGGACGGGGGGGTGATTGAGCAGGGAGCCAGGGAGGTGACAGCAGAGACAGCCAGCACATCCGTCCCGGGCCCGGAGGCGCACGGGCAGGACTCAGGGTGCGTGTGGGGGAGGGACGGAAACCGAGGCTGGCTCAGACTCCAGGAAAAACTTCGTAAATTAAACAAATGAGGCTGGAATGTGCAGGGGTCAGACCAGGGAGGGCCCAGCGGGCAGCCACGGGAAAGGGTTTGAACAGGGAACTCCAGGGTCAGGTTTGAATTTGGGAACAAAGGCATGACCCCAAGGGGAGGATGGGTGGGAAGGGTGGGGTAGAGCGCTGGGAAGGGGGCAAAATTGCAAAATCCCCAGTGCCAGGTGCCAAGGGGGGGCGTGGGCGTGGCAGCGGGACAGAGAGAGGCAGGACCTTTGGAGGACAGGGAGGTGGTGTCCCCGATTGCGGGATCTGCCGGCTGTGGGGTAGGGGAGGAACGGGGGGCACAGGAGGGGCCTGGGTTTGTGGTTTTCCACACTGTGCGGCGAGGGTGCAGCACTGACCAGGGCGGGGAGCCCGGGTGGTGGGGGGCGGGGGGCGGCGGGGGCTGTCCGTGGACGGCAGACGGCTGGGCCGGAGACCGGGATTCGGGAGGGGCCCATTTCCGGAAGTGGAGTCACCTGGAAGTGAAGGAGCTCGCCCTGGGAGGGCGTGGAATTCAAGACAAGGACCCTGGAGACATCAGGATTTTAGAGGCAAGCCAGGAAAGAGAAGCCCGCAGAGGGGTGGAGGCGCAGGGCCCGCCCGAGAGGCCGGGAGAGGGCGTTCCAGAACCGGAGAGGAGAGTCTCCCGGAGGAGGAGCTGGGGACAGGTCACCTGGGGCAGCGACGTTCAGTGACACAGGTCCAGGGGGAACCACAGACTGGGTGGGGCCGTGAGTGGCCCGGGGCAGGGAGCTGGGAGGAGGAGGAGGCGGGGGCGGGACGTCAGAGGTCCCTGGAGAGGACGGGGTGGGGACCCCAGGCCGGGGTGGGGACCGCTCTGGCTTAAGCGGGAGAAACCTTCGCTTGTCTGTCTGCTGGGGAGAAGCCGCCAGGGGAGGGGACGGGATGAAGATGTCACCAGACAGGGCATAAGTGGCCGTCAAGGTTCTTGAGAAAACGAGAAGGGGGTGGTGGGAGGGGCGGGAGCCAAAGCAACGTTTTCCAAGCCGGGTTGTGCATCAGAATTCCCGGAGGGTCGTAAGAACGCGGAGTCCAGGCCCTGACTCCAGACCACCAAAGGCTCAGGGGTGGGTGCAGGAATTGCTTGTTTAAAAAAATAAAACAAACATTGCCCCCGCTGACACTAACGGACAGCCGGGCGGGCGAACCCTCGCTGTGACGGTGAGGACCAGCCTCGCAGACGCAGAGCCAGGGAACCGCACAACTGTCAGACACCGGCCCGCCGTTCCGGCCTTGCCCCCCGCCCGGCAGCTTCCGCCCGGGAGTCAGGGCTGCAGGGGGGACCGTGCTGGCAGCAGGCGCAGGGAGATGGCGCCCTGGGCAGACTGTTCCCCGAGACGCCAAGGCCCAGCCGACTGCCAGGAGGGAAAATGACGGTAATGACCTGTATTGTCACCCACCGACACCAGTGCGGTGTGAGCCACCTGGAACTTCGGCGCAGACATGTGGTCTGCACGTCCCACCGGGATCCTGGGACAGAAAGGCGGCAGGAGAGGCCCAGGAAGCCCTCCACGGAGAGTTCCGGCAAAGACAGGGGCCGAGCAGAGCCCAGCTTTGCAGCCGCAGCCCCTCTGGCTCCCACGGCTCCTGCTGGGGTCTCAGGGCTCGGCCCCGAGACGTGACCAGGGAGAGGGAAAACGGTCCCTGTACTTCCATCCTGGGCGTCCCCAAAGGGCTTCTTCTCTGGGCTTGTCCCTAAGCTTGGCTCCCGCTTCCCCACCCTGCTTCTATCAGGCAGAAGAGAACAGCCAGAAGTGGGCTGGCGCGGCCTCCCGTCGGGAGAGGGGGCGGCTCTGCTCCCATGGGGGAGCCCGGGGGCTGGAGGTGTCCTTCAAGTTCTCGACCGGTTCGGCTTTTCACGTGACTCACGTGGCGGCTTTGGAAGGTGCTGGGTTTGGAGACGGGATCTCAGCGCCTCTTGAACCCCAGGGGGAGAAGGGCGGGGCTGTCTTCGGAAGCAGCCGCTCCTGATGACACGTGCCCCTGGGACCTGGGCCAGTAAGTCACGCCTGATCCCAGATGTCACCTGCAGCTGGCTCTGCAGTCGTTAAGCTGTTCTGCGTGTCAGTGGCCATGACTTACACCTGGACACACGCTCCTCCAGGGAGGGCTGGCTGCACACGGCCTTTCGTGCCCTACCTGGGCGTGAGCTTTTGGGGACAGGAAGGAAACGTGCAGGCAATTTGGAAGGACAAGCCACACCCTGAGAAACAGGTCCCACCGCCAAGGGCCGCCTAGTTCAGGACTGGAATGAGATAAACAGAGATCACGTTCAGGGTCAAAATCAACCCTATGAAGCTTCGATTCTCAAACCTTGTGGGGGCACACGAAGCAATGAAGATCCTGCTAAAAATACGCCTTCCCGGGCCCCACCGCCCCGAGAGTCTCATTCAGCGGGTCCAGGCGTCGTCTTTTCCTCATCGCGCAATTATTTCAATCAGAAAGGAGAAACGCAGGGAACTGACAAGTTCACAGATGCTTCTAGACAAAAGTCCCAGGGACAGAACAGTGTGACTTTGAAAGTCAACAGGGCTACGTGGCCGTGGCCCGGGTGGGCAGAGTGGTCGGCAGGGAGCAGGGTGGGGGCCGGGGGGCTCAGCGTGCTCCTCCGTGACAACGCCTCTGGGCTCCGTGTTCTCAGGACACGGGGCAGAAGGGTTTGGATCTTGTGTGCTCACGTGTGCCGGGACGCGGCACTGTCGTTCGTTCAGCTCATTCACTCGCGAGCATTTTTGTCACCCTGACCCCTCTCCAACTTCTTCAGAACAAACGGGCCTTTGAGCCTCACGTCCTGGACTGGTGGCAGAAGGATCTGTGAACGGTTTTCAACATTCCGGAAAGGACAGACACGCTAGTGAGGTCGCACCACCCCCTGGAACGCCGACCTTGTCAGGGTTTGGTTGGGATCCCGCCGTCCCAGTACGGGAACTGCGGCTTCTCCCCGGCTCTCGGCAGCTCCCCTTGCCCATAATCCACCTGTGATCAGCTAGAGATGGGAGAGTGAGTTCAGCAAGACTCAGATCTTTCTGAGCTTGGGTTTCATGGAAGAAGAACACGGAAAGGTGGACAGGTGGCCTTTTTGTGCCCCCAGCAGGGAGACGGTGTCTGGCATCCCAAACCCCTCCGCCCTTAGCCCCCGCTGCTACCCCACACCCAGGGCCCCCATCCTCTCCTCCCCTCCCCAGGAAGAAACTGTGGGCTCAGGACAAATGTCCTTCGTTCCTCCGTGGGTCTTGGACACATGTGAGGGGCTGCAAGGACTGAGGAGCTGGGGGGAAGGCGGGAGGCTGGGGGTCTTCAGACAGCGAGGGGTGTCGGGGTGAGACTCCGGCAGGTCACGGTCTTCGGTTGAGTTGCAGCCACGGGTGGGCCGCGGTGGTTAGCGGAGCCTTCAAGAATCCAACGGAACAGGCCCCGCCACACGAAGGAAGACAGGGAGCCTCCCTGGCGGCCACAAACACATCTGGTGACCTTCCTTCCGAGGACGGAGAAAATGAGCCCGGCTCCCTCCTCTGTCCTCAGCGCCTCCGCGGTGACATCACGTTGATCATCCCGCTGGAGGGTCGGCCGACTGGGCTGATAATTAATTTTGATGGCGCCGGGCGTCGCATCAGCGTCCCTGTGCTTGTCAGCAAACCACCCCCCTCCCAGGTGTCGGCTGTGCTCCCAGCCTGGGCGGACGACGGGGGCCGGGGGACGGCAGGACGGGCCACCTTGGGTCTCTCCAGGGGTCTCCTCAGGAGCAGAAATTTAACCACGTGGGTCTCTCAGTTCCCCGGCTCTGACCTTGCCAGGACATATTCTGGGCTTAAATGCCACAGGGTGACAGGGGAGACAGAGACAGGACAGGGGAGGCTGGCCATGTGACGGCCAGGGCAGGGGAACCGGGGACCACACCGAGGCCCCCGGGGACCTGGCCTCGTCCTTCCCACCTCCCAGCAGCTGGGTGTTAAGGGCGGCCAGTCAGGGTGACTGTGGTGGCATTTGTTAGAGAGGATGACACGTCTTCCGTCTCCTGAGAATTTGCCACCTGGCAAGATGACATTTCCACGGATGGGCAGACGGGGAGATGGAAAGCAGCGGGGGTTCTGCCCAAGGCCGCCGCGGCCGGGTAGCCCGCACGCAGCACCGTGGAACGCAAAGGCGGCGCCACCCAGATAACAGACAACATCTATGACGCGCCTACTGTGCGCCCAGCACGGAGCTAGGCAGAGTCGAGGCCGTCTCTTCTGTTGACTCCGGCCGTGGGAGCGAGTCCGCCCCGGGCCTTCCGTCCCCGAGTGTGTGGGAGCCCACGTGCGCCAGGCACCAGCGGGGGCCCATAGCCGGTGCCAGCAACACCACCGGGAGAGCCCGGGAGTGCTGTCTCCAGGTGGCCCAAGCTGTGGCCACCCACCGGGCGTGGGGGAGAACAGGGCGCCCTGCATCCCGCCCTGGGGCCCTCAGGCCCCAGTGGGCCTGTGACAGGTATCTCAGGGGGTGGCGGAACATACCCGATCGTGCCAGCCAGGCCAGGCAGCCGCACTCCCAGGTGCAAAGTCGCCTTGCTGTGGTCTATACCTTTGTGTCCTCCCCAGACTCCTGCGCTGAAGCCTTGGGCCCCAGTGTGGTGGTGTTTGGAGGTGGGTCCTTTGGGGGGTAATTAGACTCGCATGAGGCCATAGGGTTGGAGTCCCCGTGGTGGGACGATGCCCTTGTAAGCAGATGAAGAGGGTGGAGTGTGCCCTCCACCGCCCCCGCCCCTCACCGCTGTGCGAGAAACCAGGAGGCCGCCCTCCCTGGGACCCCGCTGGCACCCTGGTCTCAGACTTCTCAGCCGCCAGACACGTGAGAAATCCGCGTCTGCGGTGCGAGCCGCCCATTCACGGTCTTCCCGTCACAGCAGCTGAACTAAGACACGCCTGCCGCCTCCTTAAAATCAGACCCAATTCCCTCCCCCCATCCGTTTTCCCAGCTGCATTTACGAAGCCCTTGCTAGGTGCCAAGAACGGGCCAAATCCGCGTGCACCAAAGCGGAAAGACGGTGCCGCGGCCCTCCGGCTCTCACAGGGCTGTGAAGGACACAGACAAGCCACAGAATGCGACGCTGTGTGGTCGGTCCCGCCAGGCAGGATACCACCGCGGGGACGACGCGGGCTCTGGCACCAGCACGCCAGGCCGGGTCCCAGCTGCATCGCGGGTTAGCCGGGAGGCCTTGGCAAGTGACCGGGCTTCTCTAGACCTCAGTTTCCCCATCTATGAAATGAAGGTACTGACAGTAGCCTATTTCAAGGGGTGAATGTGAGATTAAACTCATGCACGTAAAGTGCTTAGAACACAGCGCGAACTCACCCAGGGCTACCCGGGAGCACGAGGAGGGCCCCGCCCAGACCAGGAAGGTGGGTGACCCGGGGACAGTCCTCCCCCAGAGGCAGTGCTGGAGCAGAATCTTGGCAAATAAGGAGTTATTTAGTTATGAATAGGAAAGTGAAATTGGAGATCTCAGTGAATCCTGCTCTCATAGTGGCTTGTGGCCAGTGGCACAATTCTGCACTCCACCTTTTTTATAAAAAAAAAATGTAGCACAATTGCTAAGTTCAACATGTCAGCCTCACAAAGCCTGCGGCTCGGGACTCAGTCACACGCCACGGTGCGATACAGTCGGTAAAAATTATAACTGCAACGGCTACGCAGCAGGAGGAGCAAGTGCTTTAAGCGAAATTACAAAAATAGTGTGTTTACCGTGCGGGGGACTATTTAAAAATATTTATGTATGTGGACAAGGACTGGAGTGTATTAAGCAAAATAAAAATTGTTTTGCCTTGGCAGAATCATGGGTGGCTTTTTCTCTCTTTTCAAAAGCAAATTTTCTTTTCAGTTAAAACAAAGTTTTAGGCAGCCCACTGAGATCCAACTCTGCAAGGATGTCCCCCAGATACCACCTTACTGGCCGTGGAGGTGATGTAGCAGCCAAGCAAACTAGGGGACAGATGGCACTCAGACATCTGACATAGACGATAAATGATGCCGGCCGGGCACGGTGTCTCACACCTGTAATCCTAGCACTCTGGGAGGCTGAGGCAGGAGGATTGGTCAAGGTCAGGAGTTCGAGACCAGCCTGAGCAAGAGCAAGACCCACCCCCGTCTCTACTAAAAATACAAAGAAATTCGCTGGACAACTAAAAATATATAGAAAAAATTAGCCAGGCATGGTGGCGCATGCCTGTAGTCCCAGCTACTTGGGAGGCTGAGGCAGGAGGATCGCTTGAGCCCAGGAGTTTGAGGTTGCTGTGAGCTAGGCTGACGCCACGGCACTCACTCTAGCCTGGGCAACAGAACGAGAGTCTTGTCTCCAAAAAAGAAAATAAATGATGCCATGGGACTATGCCAGGGCTTCGACAAAAGCCCCTGAATTTCCAGGAATGCCTCTGGAATGTGGTCTCCCAATCCTAGGGTGTCATTTCCAGTGGCCTTGGGCCCACCTGCTGGAGGTGAGACGAGAGGGCAGATTCCAAGGCTTCTGGTTTGGAAGCCTGGGAAGGACTCCCGTCCCAGGAGATGCCGAGGAGCCGCTGTGGATTCATTTAGGTGGCCACACAGCAACAACAGCCGAAAGGGAGGTGGCCGGGCTGAGCTGGCGCCCCAGCCTCCCGGAGGACCAGGGAGGAAGGAGGGGAGGCGGAAAGAGCCTTGTGCTGAGCTCATGCTCAGGTGCTCCTCGGCTGGCTGGGGCCTCCCCATAGGCCTGGCAGACACACCTGCTCCTCCTTGGAGCCGTGCTCTGCAGAGTGACCCAGGTGTGTGCTCCAGTGCTGGGGACGACTTCCTGCCGGGGCCCTTGGGACCAGGCTCAGGATGGCTCTCTCCGGGGGGAGCTGGGGTTGCTGCCCTTGCCACGGGGGATTCCCACACTTGCAGGGAGGGGCTGTCCCGCGTGGTCTTTATTTTGGAAGTAACCAAACCGGAACCCCTGGCCGTCCTGGGCCCCCACGACCAGCTCTGTCCCCCCAGCTCCCTGCCCTGCAGCTACCCAAGCCAGCAGCCCCGGGGGACCGCATGTCACTCCATTTAATGAGGTGCTTCTGCGGCCCGGAACAAGGACAGGCCATCCGTCCACCTGCCAAGGAGAGGCGGCAAGAGGAGCCGTGTTCGCTTCTGGTGATCCTCGTGAGATCACCGAGCCGGGGGGTGGGTTTTTCACCGCAGGGGCTCATTAGCCGGAGGGAGGCTTCACTGGGGCTTGGCAACCCAGGCTGGCGCGTTCTCTTTCCAGCAGTTTAAACAAGCAGGAAAATGACAGGGGTGACAGCCCCCGAGATGGGGAGGGCGTGACTCGGGCCCTGGCCAGACGCCAGCGCAGGCTCTGGGGAGAAACCGGCCCGCAGACATTGCCTATTAGGGCAAGAAGCCTCGCGGCTGCAGAAGGCTAAGTGGTGTCGGGAGTGGCGTCCTCTGCTACCCGGTAGCTCAGCCCGGCCACCGCAGCCCCCAGCAGGCCACCAGGTGAAACACGCGGGTCTGTAGAAACAGCTGGTTATTGTCCCCTCTCGGAAATGGCGCTTTGGGACATCTTGTGATAGACACCGAGAACGACTCTCACGTTTTCCCCGACAAAGCTGTTCAGACACAGCCTGGCCCTTTGCCCCATCTTCTCCCCAGCCCTGTCCTGCATGTCCTTGTTGCCACTCAGCCACCCACCCCCTCAGCTTCCTGTGACCCAGAGCCCGGCCAGGCCCCGCGGCTGCCTCCTGCTCCCCCCGCGGTGTGGGGGCCCGAGGGTGCCCGCTGCCCCCGGCCGGGCCAATCTGTCTTTCTGGGAAGCCTCGGCCGTCACCTGGGGGTGGTCCCTACCGCGCTACCTGTGTGACAGGCAGCGTGACACCGCCTGTGACACTCCCCTTTACTGAGGGCTCGTGCCGTGCCCGCCCCGCTCTGAACAGGCCTCGCTCAGTCCTCGCAAAGCCCTGTGCGGGGACAGGACAGGGAGGGCGGAGGGGCGGTCCTGGTGCCAGGCTGCCTGAGGCCACCGCTCTGCCCCTTCCTGACCCTGGGCGGGTCCTTTAGGCTCTTTGTGCCTAACGGTCCCCCTCTATGGGCCTCGGTGACGCTCACGGCCTGCGTCACAGCCCGGCGTGGGAGCAAGTGTGTTCATACGCGCAGACTCCCGGACGGAGCCAGCCACACTGCCAGCGTGGAGCCCAGCATGTGCCCCAGGCCTGTGTGTGTCACCGTGACACACGCCAGTGCTTCTTGTCACTGAGCGTGGATGCTCTGTTTGTCGGTTCCCGGGAGCTGGGGCCGTCCTGTCTCTGAGGGGCGTGAGGCCCTGGGGCCCACCCAGCCCCGGCCCGAGCCTCCTTGTCTTTCCCACTTCGCCCACTGCCCGGGCCTGCCCCCCACTCGCGCTGGGCTGCAGGAGTCCTACCACGTCAGCCCCGGGGACATTCAGAGTCCCCAGCTCCAAAGTAGAGTTCCCATCTCCCTCACAAGGGCGCTCCCTGTTCACACAGGGCAAAGGTGGACAGAAACCAGACTGGTGGCCACAGTACCCGAACCCATGTAACTGGGTCCCCAAGGAAACACCCCGGTCCCGCCTGGCTCTGTACGAGGGACGGACGACCTCTCTAGCACTCTGTCCCTTCTCTTGGCCTGCAGGCCAGTCCCAGCCCCTGTGGCCCCTTCCTGTCCTGCAAAGCTCTCCTCATTCTGAGACCCGGCAATGCTAACGTCCCCCGCCTGGTGCCCTAGACGCACGTGTTTACGTGAGGTCCCCCCACGTCGACAACTCCAACGGGCCTGGTCATCTGCCATTTTCACCCCCTTCACGTCAGTTCCCCTTCTGGAAACAGTGCCCGTAGCTTCCTTTGGGGTCCTCCTCTCTCCCGTGCTGGGCCATGAAGTTTGGGTGGGACTGACCTTGGCCCCCAGCTCCCAAGGTGGGCACATGACATGGGTCTGGCCAATCCAAGCGTCCCATTCCCCCCCTGCCATGGTGACTGGCTCAGAGAAGGGCACCTGACTCAAACCAGCCAATGAGATTCAATCCCAGGAGTCTCACTGGACAACGAGGGGGAAAGAGCCCTCTTTTGGAAGGAAGTCCTGCCATTTTCAATAACATGGATGAACCTGGAGGACACTATGCTAAGTGAAATAAGCCAGACACAGAGAAAAAAAATACTGCATGATCTCACTTAAATATGGAATCTAGAAAAGTCAAACACTTAGAAACAGGGAGGAGAACAGTGGTTGCCAGGGTTGCAGGGGGTTGGGAAACCGGAAGACGTGGGTCAAAGGGCACAAAGTTGCAGCTCTGCGGGAGGAGCAAGTCTACAGATCCAACGCTCAGCTCGGGGACAGTGACTGATACCGTATCGTACGCAGGGAATTGCCTGGGAGAGTAGATTCCAGGTGTTCTCACGTACTCACACAGGTAGCTGTGTGAGGAGATGGCTGTGTTCATTTCCGTGACTGTAGCCGTCATTTCACTTTCTGTATGTGTATCAAAACACGGGGTTGAACACCCTAAATATATTTAGTTTTTATTTTAAAAATTGAAAATAAATAAAAAGCCCTCTTTTCGTTGGAATTGCCAGTTTAAAAGACATTGTCGCCCTAGAGCCGCTGGGAGTCACTGTGTAAAAAGTCCACCGAAAATTCAAACCATATAGAGAAATGGAAGTAGGGCGAAGAACTGGAAAGAGAAACTGGGTCTTCAGGACATCTTTGAGCACCTGGATCCAGCAAGGCCTGCAATCCATCGTGCCCTGGACTTTACTGTTCTGTAAACCAACGAATTCTCTCATCTGTTTAAACCAGCTTGAGGTGGTTTTCTAACACTCTGAGTTGAAAGCGTTGTGACTAACCCGTCGCCATCTGTTGCGAAGGCACTGTGTATATTAACTCAGTCATGGCAACGGGCCGTGAAGTAGGTGCTACTAACAGCGGGTTCACCAAACCTGAAGCACAAAAAGCATAACTGACCCGGGCGAGGTTACACAGGGCAGAGCCAGGGACGGCAGGACGGATGCGCCACTTTGGGGACCGTACAGTGTACAGGGACTCACCTATGCAGGGACGCAGAGCACTGGTGTGAGCACCGCCCAGATAACACCCATGGGTGCTGGGCCAACTCTCTGGAAAGTGGTACTAAAACAACAGCAACAAAAGGAAGCCAAACTTCATAACCCGCCACAGGCCCAGGGCTCAGGCACGACCTCCATCTTCCTGCTCCCCGTGGGGTGAGAGGAGGTGAGAGGGGAAGGTGTGGTCGCCTCCAACTGCTCGGGGACCGGGGTCCGGAGACCTGGGTTTCAGCCCTGGCTCTGCCACCATGTGACCGGGGAAAGGCCTTCCTTCCTCCGACTCTAAAGTGAGCGGTTTGGACCGTGTGTTCCCCAAGGTCAGTTTCAGCTCTAACTTGTTGTGACCCTGGTCCTGCAAAACAGAAGAAAGCCATTCCGGCAGGACCAGCAGCAGGGACAGCACAACCTTCCCGCTCAGTGCCAGGGCAGGACCACGCGGGAACGTGTAGGCGTCTGCCCAGAGGTTGGGACACTGTCCCTGGGGCAGAGCAGCCAGGGCACCGTGGTCCCAGGAAAGCTGCCCAGGGCTGACTCGGGGACTCCAGGAACTCGGGGGGCTTCCCTGGCCCTCCCAATCCACCTGGAGGCCCTGCCCTCCGGCGGAGACTTGCACAGCCCACCTCCTCCCTGGTCTGTTCTCGGGGACACATGACCAGCTCCGCTTCCTGCCTCTGGCCACACAGGGCTGTTGGCCCCTCCGTCCTTGGGTTTCCCAATTTCCACCGAAGTCCAGCTTCACGAGGGCATCCCTGGAGACCCAGGATTTAGTCGCATGCCTACTATATCTTAGGCACTTAATGCCTACGTATTGAAAGTCATTAAATGAAGGTAGTAGATGTTTTTAAAAACAGACTGAAAAAAGTCCAGAGACTCTCAGAGTCAAAGGCTCTTATCTTTCCAATTCATTTCAATGACCTGGACCCGGGACGCCTGTGCTGTGGATGCTCCTCCGCGGAGGAAGGTGACGGCAGTGGCTTCTTTGATGACACGGGTGATAGCTTCTCACAGCAGCCTATATCCTTGTCATGCCCTTTAATTCTTGTTTATGGGCCATGCTTGATCAACAGTGTCTCGCTGCCTCCCTGCTCTGGCTGTCCGCGCCGGGACAGCGGCTCCCACAGGGCAGGCTGGTAAGCAGCTCTGGCTGAGAGGCCTCCAGCACCCAGAAGGGCAGAGCAGGAGGATGAAGAAGGGAGAAGGTCCTGAGCGGTCCACAGCCCCCCTGGGGCATCCTCGACCAGGGCCTGACAAAGACCGCATCTTAATTTTTCACTAACCTCTAAGTCAATTTGAGCATTTCCTTTCTTTATGAATGTAGACAACAACCGGAGTAATATGCAGAGAATCTGGTCTTCATCACCGATAGAAATGACGTACGTTTCTGCTGTAGTTGAGAAGTCGGTTTCTCAAAACATCGTTGGCACTTACCGCTGTTTCAAAGCTATATAGCGCTCACGAGACCCGCTCCGGGATGGCCTGATTTAGTGCATCAGTAAGGAAGGCACTGTGTTTCTATATACACGTTTGGAAAATATTTGGATAACTGTTTTTCAATATCATTGGGGTTTTTTTTTTAAGTATATGTAGTAAATACATTAAAAATGCATTTTTTTAAAAAACCATTATTCTGAGAAGGGGTCCCAGGCTTCTCCAGACTGCTACAGGGTCCAGTGGCACCAAAACAAGGATAAGAACCTCTGGATTTCAGTCTCTAATGTCTCCTCCAGGGTCTGACATCCCACTCTTTTTTTTTTTGAGACAGAGTCTCACTCTGTTGCCCAGGCTAGAGTGAGTGCCATGGCGTCAGCCTAGCTCACAGCAACCTCAAACTCCTGGGCTCAAGGGATCCTCCTGTCTCAGCCTCCCGAGTAGCTGGGACTACAGGCATGCACCACCATGCCCGGCTAATTTTTTCTATATATATTTTTAGCTGTCCATATAATTTCTTTCTATTTTTAGTAGAGATGGGGTCTCGCTCTTGCTCAGGCTGGTCTCGAACTCCTGAGCTCAAACGATCCACCCGCCTCGGCCTCCCAGAGTGCTAGGATTACAGGCGTGAGCCACCACGCCTGGCCTCCCACTCTTCAACTAGGAAGGACAGAGGCAGTTTAGCTGGATGCTGGGGCTCCAGGTGCTGGGGAGGGAGACGGGCGTGAGCAGGGAAGGGAGGGAAGGCCCCTTGCTCGTTGGAAGAAAGGTTGCTCCAGCCAGCAGGAAGCAGGTGGAGGAGGGTGGGCCGGCCTTCGTGCATGGGAACTTTTCTCACCCTGGAGCTGTCTAGTCTAAACCAACGGCGAGGGCATCTGTCCCGAGTTCAGAGTTTTTGCACCGTTTGGGGGAGCCGTTCTCAGAAGCTTCTCTCCTACTCTACACACTTGCGTTTTATTTTACAGGGTGCTCACGGGCGCTGGGCATCGTTGGATGTTCTGACACTGCCAGTGTGCTTTGGATGAGCCCCGTTGCTAAGAAACAAATCCCAAATGTATCTTTAAACACACAGCTCCATAAAAGCACATTCCTCCTCACTCAACTCCACCGTGTCTTTTCTTGGGCTGCTTAAGTTCTACCAACAGCTGTTTTCCAAAGGCCACATTCGGAGCCTCAAGGAAATCCAGGCAACTGCTCTGATTACCCCAACAGAGCTCGGGGCCACGGCCTTGGGCAGAGAGGAGAGAGGAGGACACCATTTCAACCAGCGTGGTCTGCAGAAATGGAGCTGCGGCTGCTGAAGGAGGGCCTGGGGGAGGGGCGGGGCTCAGGCCAGGGCCAAGCTAAGAGCAGGAGAGGGGCCCCTGACACAGGGCAGACACCCCAAGGGACTGGTGAGCTGTGGCCCTGTCCTGGGGGCTGCTTAGTATGTCTAAGATTGCTGACCCCGCCATTCCCTGCAGAGCGGCCCCAAGTCAAAAATGCTTTAAACCAAATCCAACCACAGCTCCTGTCTCTGGAAGGCTCCAGTTTGCCTCAGTGTCTCCACCGCGCAGCACAGGCCCCCACCACCCCCTCCCAGTCCTGAAGGTGGCAGCGGGCCGGGCCCCGCAGGCAGGCCACTGCCAGAAGCTGGCACCCTTGGTTCTCCTTCTTGTCCCCCAATCCCAGGCTTTGGGGGTACCCTACACCGGGGCTCCCCAGGAGTGTTACTCAGATGGGGTGCAAGTTCCTCGGCCCCACCCCACTCCTACTAAGACTATATCCGACTCTCTGAGGGTGGGAGCTGGAATTTTGCATTTTTACCAAGTTTGCAAGGTGTTCTGATGCAACCGGAGGTCAGAGACCCACAGTGGAAGGCTGCGTATCAGCCACGATTCTGTCCCCAAGTTACGGAGCACCTGCTGCAAGCCAGGCAGGGCGACAGAGCTGAGTGAGGACCTGTCCTGAGCTCAGGAGGCCCACGGTCTGGTGGCCCTGCCGGATCCCACGGCACTGGGCCTCTCGCAGCTGGAGTGGGAGGGCTGGCTTCACCCCAGGACAAATCCTACAGATAATAATCTTTAATCACTGTGTGAAAAGCTCTCTTCTAAGACTTTATGTATAATAACTCATTTAATCTTCAAGAGAGTCCTATGAGGTGTGTACTATTATCCCCATTTTGTAGAGGAAGAAACTGAGGCACAGAGAGGTTCGGTCACTTGCCCAAAGTCACACAGCTATCACGCGGTCGAGTGGGATCCAGGAGGTATTCCCTCAGTGAAAAAAAGTTATACCAGAAAAGGGTCACCGGGATTTGGGGAAGTGAGCACACACGCACCCCGGCATTGGCATTCTGGGTCCCTGACTCACCATCGTCAAACACCCTGTTGCTGGGAACCCACAGGGGACTCTACCTCCCACGCCCTCTCTGCTGGGCAGCGAGCGTGGTGAGCGCGGCGGGCGGTTCTGTGCTGCCTGCGGTTGCTGCTCAGAGAAGGAAATAGGCCATTCTGGGTCCCGGCAGGGAGCGCAGGGCCAGGCCTGCCCTTCCCACACGGGAAGCCTTGCTCCAGCGCATTCCCTGCCTTGGGCCTCGGGGCACCCGAGCCAGCGCCACGCTGCTCCCGCGGAGGGGCCAGTCCTGGGGCTGCGTGTTCTCTGCTCCTCGCCCCCGCTCACCAGCTCCAGCCAAGCTGCCTGGTACTGATGCTTAAAAAAAAAAAAAAAAAAAAAACCCTTTTTTTTTTTTTTTTATTTAATTAAATGTGTGTTTGAGGGAAGAGGCTGGAGCTGCGCTGCAGGCAGCGTTCTGGTTCCAATTCCCACTCTGGACGAGGCGGCGAGCCACGTTCCCCAAGCTGTCCCTGCCAAATTCCTCTGAGCTATTTCAGGGCAAACAAAAAAATGCCTGGGAAGCCCTGGGAGCAGCCCTGGCAGGCCCTGAACAAGCCGCCCCGCGGTGGGACTCGCAGCCCCGCGCACACCGAGCCCCGCCCGAGCCTCGCTGCTCTAGGACCCAACTTGTCACCCTGCACCCGGGCCCGTGCTCTGCGTCCTTCTGACGTGTGCAAACCCTGGGCGTGCACTTCCCTAGGCACAAGCCGGGCACGGGCACACGGGCTCCCGCCTCTCCGGGGCATCTCAGGTCGGGCTTCCAGGAGTGGAGAGGAGCCCCCGCCAGACACGCAGTCGGCTACCTCCTCCAATGGGTGGCCCTGTTTGCATTTCCCGCACTGCACAAACAATAGCAGTTCACACAATGGCTTTCGAGTAATTCATAATTCCTTATGATTCACAATTCTGTATGATTCAGGCCCCTCGGCGGTGCCCAGGTGCTCAATCAGGCGGCGCCTGGCACCGAATGTTCGACCTCGGTGGAATCGTCTGGTGCCAACGCGCTTCCCCTTTCAACTCCTTTTACTTGTCATTTCCTCTCCAAAGTGTTTTTCAGTTATTAGGAAATTCTCTCTCTTATTTGTTCTGTTCCTCCCTCGATCTCGTTGTATATCCTCGGGGAAATAAAGTTTAATGGTAGGCCCCTATTTGTGAGCCAAAACAAATGTCTGGCATCATTGATAAAAATTATGCCGTTTGGTGCCACTGGGACCATCCATCTCTTCTTCTAATTAAATCTGTTTTTCCTCAAGCACCAGCATCCAAGATGAATATAAAACTATTTCTTATTCACTGTTTTCTTAACAGCTAATGTTGTGTTTTTGCTTTCTTTTATTTTCCATTGCAAATGTTCGGCAGTTCAGGATTGTGCATGAAATGGGATTTTTGAACCAATCTGGTTAAAAGGGAAAAAGAATCCTCGGGCTCCTCCCCTCCCCTTGGGTAGCTCCAGGATGGCTAGTCCTCAAAGGGTTTTTGAAACCAAGGTTTGGAGAGAGAATTCAGGTCAGCCTGGCCTCGGCAGGACCATTGATTAGCAGAGCGGGTGCCCATGACTCACCACCCCACTGGCTTCATGGCGGGCATGGGCTGTCTCCTTCTCCCCGACCAGGTCCACTTCCCAGAAGCCTCTTGTGTCAGTTGTGTTGTTAAGAGATCCAGGTTTCTTCCAAAACATAGATTCTTGGAATCTTATTTGTAGCATTTGAGGGAAGCAGGGTTGGGGTTGCTGCCAAATTCACCACCTACTTTCCCCCCAACACTGCATATCAACCTCAGCCTTCAATGTGCAAAAATCCCCACAAAAAATCATGTTTATGGAAATGATATCGCCATGGCAACTGTAAAGGTCTCACAAGTATTTTTAAAATAGCAATTAACAAAACCCACTTATAAAAACCTAAAATCTGTTCCTTTACGGGAAATTAGCGAACACGCGGACTCTAACAAATACAAAATGTGTTTTGTGACCTGGTGGCAGAAAGTCAGTCAAAAGGGCTCTTGACCCTCGATTAATTGGGGGCAGAGGGTTGAATTTGTGAAAGCAAAGTTTGACTTTTTTTTTTTTTAATGAGAGGTTGCACTTCGAATTTATTCTGGAAAATGACACCAAGATCTTCTGGTGCAGAAAAATGCGAGTAAGAGGCCCGAATTGCCGAAATACTAATTTATTACTTTCTATTTTTCTCATCGCTGATATTATTACCTTCCCCACTCTGCAAGACTATTCCATTTTTAACTCATAGGTTTTTAGCAGTTGCATAAGCTTCTGCTGCTGTGATTTAGCCCGGCTGAATCTCTTTTATAAAACCTGCTTCTCAGAAGTCTGCACACAAATCACACAGGAGGGGGAAAAAAAAAAAACCGGATTCAGAAGTACCCTACTAGAACCTTTTTGCTTTTTAAAACTGTAATTGGTATGGCTATCAAAAGGGATCCTTTTGAGTAGATGATGCACTAATTTTTGGTGGCTTTTGTAAAGACTTAAAATGTAACAGGCATATTTTGATGACTTTTCTCATAACAAAGAATCATTGGGGGCTTTCACACTTCAAACAGCGGAGGTTCTTTCTGTGAGGGGAGGAAGACAAATCAAACCATGCAACTGATGACTTCATTCCTTAGCTGGTCTCAGTCTCCAAAGGAGGGGGACAGCAGGGAAGGGGGGGACAGAAAGGCAAAACGGTGGGTCCTAGGGAGTAAGAAGGACACTGGGCTGAGTAGTGAGTTGCTGTCAGTGTCTTCTGTCTATGGCGTGAAGGGTCAGGAGGAATCTCTGTGAGGTTTGAGCACAAACCACAGGCCGGGCAGGTGTTGCCTCTTCCAAAATGAGGGCCGCAGGTGAAGGAGGGAAACGGCATTCCTGGGGGCAGTGAAGCTTCCAGCCTTCTGGGCTTCCTGCGAGGAGAGCGAGCTGAACCCTGGATTCTGCCCCTGGGGAACACTCTGGGCAGGAGGGGCAGCCAGAGACCCCTGAGCCAAGTGCCTGGGGTGGCAGTGGGGGGACCAGATATGCAGTGGGAGGAGCCCGGGTGGGCAGCCACGCCCCCTCCCCGCCCCCTCTCGCAGCCCACTGGGGACTGAGGCAGCTCCTGAGCACCCACAGCCCTTTGGAAGCCGGACGCCCACGCCTTGCAATGGCAGGAAGCTCCGGCTCCGTGGACTGGCTGTTCCCGAGCTTCCAGGAGGAAGGAAGACTGCATTAAAAACCAACTTCTTTAGGAAAACCAGGTGCAGGGGCTGGGGACGGGGGTGAGAGCAGGGAGCAATCGTGGTGCCAAGGCCGGTGGTCCAGGACCCCACGGACCAGTCAGGGGTGCAAAAAACAAAGCTCTCTGTTTGTGTAGGAGGGGCCCAGCGGGAAGCAAAGGCCCTGGCCCTTAATGAAGGGACTCTTGGCAGGGGTCTGGGCAGGACCCAGAGAACCAAGGAAGGAGACTGAGATGTTGGTGACACCCCCGGGCCTGAGGGGACAGAGAGAGGGAAAAGGTGCCATTGAGTCTGGAGAGGGCTGGGTGGGGGAGGGGGCTGCAGCATGGAAGCCGTGGTCACAGACAGGAAGTTGGGGGGAAAGGGCAGCTGGTACCCCAACCTCTCCCCTGCTTCCTTCCATGCCTGCCAGTGCCTCCCATTGGCCAAGACACCTGGAAGGCAGAGGGCGAGGGCGCCGGCCCCGCAGGCCGTGGAGGCAGGCCTACTTGGGCCCAGGGCAGGCCAGGGAGGGGTAGGCATGCAGGCAGGAGGGGCAGTGCAGGGGAACCAGCCGGCCCACCCCTGCGAGGGCAAGGCTTCTGCTGGTTCAGAACCCGAAAGCACGTGACGGGCTGGGCTGCGGGTCTCGGCCCCCGTCGGCGGGACCGGGCTGCGGCAGAGCACGCACGCATTTCCTGACATCAGCTACGCAACGCACACGGCCCTGATGTTATTCAATACTCAGCACAAACAAGGAGGCAAGAGTAACCACCACTCCTGCTTCGACGGGTACAAAGTGGAGCCTGGCAGGGACGGGGAGCTCCATCGGGCCAGCAGGGCGGCTGTGCCAGGGCGGGAAGGAGAGGCTGGGATTCCAGATCTCAGCCCACGGCCTCCTTGAGGAAGGGGCGGTTTCCCAGCTCACTGCCAGTCAGCAAGCTGGGGCCATTCTACCGGGCGCCCTGCACGGGCCCTGCGCCGGGGGAAGATGCACAGAAAAGGTGTAGACGACGAGATAAATTAGAAAATCCAAATTAGAGTGGCAGGTAGACCAGGTGACCCAAAGGAGTGGACGCTGGGCTTTAATGTGCATTCCACCATCACCCACCCACAGCCAGCCAGGGTCAGCTGTCCTCAGACACATGTTAGGAATCACGTGCATTTCCCCTCTCGTGCTTGGTGGCAGTGCCAGTCCCCTGAAGTGTGGGGATGGGGGCTGGGGAACCCCATGCGGAATATGGAATGATGGGATGGAAACAGCCCTGGGAGGCAAAACCGCTCTCCCCCCCCTCCCCTGGGTCCTCCTGCAAGGAGCCAGCCTCAGAGTCCAGCTGTGGGTGGGAGGACCCAAGACCACCCACGCCTTATGGCCACGCCTGCAAGGGAGGGGGGCCTCAGAGGGCCCCACCCTTTCTGCCTCGAGCCTCAGAACCCCAGCTCCCGGGGACCTAAGATGGTTATGTTTACTTTTGTTTCCTTGTGAGTCAGGCCACAGGGTGATTCCTGGAAAGATTCCACTTGCGCGTTCAACCCACATGACCCCTCGGAGCAGCCGGGGCTAAGGGCAGCCCTCCCGTGCTCCCCTGGCGGGGCGCGGTCACCGGCCGTTGGTCTGAGCTGGTTTCTCTGGAGTCCACGCGTGATTCCTGGATTCCACACTGAGATGTCAGAAAGCGGAATAACCAAGAAAATAAAGACTTCTCCAAAACAGCTCTGCAGCACTGAGACCTGCTCTTGGCTGAAGCATTCAGTTCCCGATCAGTCCCAAAGGCGGGCTGCAAACGCGGCCTATTTGGGCGCAATGGGCCACTGAATGGGGATCAGATTGTGTGCCCTGACCCCAGCCCCCTGGGACACTCCAGCCCAGGCTTGAGGAGCCGAGAAACACCTCATGCTCCCAAACGCCTGCAGTAAACTTTTGTGTGCCTTTGGGACTTCCATGGTAGGGGTCCCTGGGAAAGTGTCCTTCGGGGCCGGGGTTTGCAAACCAATGTTGCCTTGTGCCATGACTTTCTTCCTGCGGCCCCCAGAAGGCCCCTGACTGGCTTTGGGCTGGGGGACCTTAAGTGATGGGAGAGAAGATGTGAGTTCCTGGGGGACGGTAGTTTGGATGTAGGTGCGATGGCTATGTCTGAGCTGCGTGACCATGTTTGGCTTTTTGCCATACAATTTAACTTTTTATTTTAATATACTTCCAAACTGGCAGAAACGTTGCGAGAGTGATACAAGGAACCGTCTACCCTACATTTTACTACATTTGTCTCGTCATTTTCTCTCTTTCTCTCGTCACACTCTTATGTATTTTTTCTGAACCGTTTGTGAATCAGCTGTGTACATCGTGGCCCTTTAGTCCTTAATAGTTCCGTGTGTTTCCGAAGAACAAAGACGTTCTTTTATATGTCCATAGTGCAGTTAGGAAGTTTAATATTGATGCAGTATTTGATCTAATCTACAGTTTAGAGTCCACTTTTTTTCACTTGTCTCAGGAACGACATTGGCATTTTTTTCCTCCAGCACAGGATCCGATCCAGTCCGAGATCACACCTTGCAGAAAGTCGTCACGTGTTTTACTCTCCTTTAAACTTTCATGACTTTCCCCCTAGATTTAGCTTTTATCGCCCAAACCGATCTTTATTAAGAAGGTTTATGAAGATCGAACCCCTGCATGCTCCTCCCACACTCACCAGTCCCCTTAGCTACACACCTGCCAGGGCACAGGGCAATTACGGACGGCGGCCCTGCTCTTCTCAGTGACATCACAACGGCTCTGTGAGTCCCCCACAGCGCGGGCCACCTGTCCATGCTCCTCCCCTGACAGGTCAGGGCACCCAGGACTCCTGGGGAACACACGTGCTGTGGCACAACACATCTGCTCCCCTCCTGAGACCTCTGTCCCTTACTTCCCTCTGAGCTAGGAAGGCTGAGAGATGACATGAAAGCCATGTCCCTTGGGTAAGGGCTCACTAGGTTAAAGGAACAAGGGGCCTGCGCTTGGTTCCGCCTTTCCGACCAGTAGTCCGTGTGCGTACGTAGCCTCACGTCAACAAATGCCGACCAGGAGAGCACTAGGTGCTCTGGGAGGCTGGAGGTAGATGAAGCCAGTCCCTAGCCTCAAGGAGATGACTTCACGTAAGAGGATTGAGACCAAAACAAAAGAACCAGAATGTCACGCAGAGCAAGGGACATGTCCTAAGTGACCTGATCGCCCTGAGGAAGGAAGAGCCCACCTCACTGGAGTGGTCGAGAAAGGCTTTCAGAGGAGGGCATTTGAGATGGGCCTTGAAGATTGGGTAGGAGTTCAACAGTGATGGTGGCGGAGGGTGCACCAGGCAGGGGGTACAGCAGGAATGACAACGCTCCTAAATAAAGGACTAAATAAAGCGAGGGAAAGAGTAGGTGAAGCTCACTAGACCCTTGCGGATCCGATGTGGAATATGAACTTCGTTCCACGGACACTGGGGAGCTACGGAAGGTTTCAGAGCAGAAGTGCAATGATCAGAGCTGAGACACGAGTAGAGATGTGCTTAATCTGCTGACAGAAATTCTACTGAGACAGAAATGTAATATTAGATCAGTGTAACATTAGATTCCACACCCAGATTCACCGCAGCACTAGTCACAATAGCCAAGATACGGAACCAACCCCAGTGTCCATCGATGGCTGGATAAATAAAATGCGACACCTATGCAACATGGAATACTATTCAGATTTAGAAAAGAAAGAAAAGTCTGTCATTTGCAACAACGTGGATGGAACTGGAGAAGATTGTGCTGAGTGAAATGTCAGGCACAGACAGACAGATACTGCGTGTTCTCACTGACATGTGGAATCCAGAAGAATCCAACTCATGGACGCAGAGTGGCATGGTGGCTGCAGACACCGGGGGCTTGGGGAGCGGGGAGATGATCGTCAAAGGATACAAAATCTCAGTTAGGAGAAACGTGATTTTTTTTTCTTTTTCTGAGTTCTCTTGCACCAGGTGGCGAACATAGTTAATAATAGAGTATTGTACATTTCAAAATTGCTCAGGGAGTAAATCTCAAATGTTCTCACCACAAAAAGTGTGAAGTATTTGCTAAACATCAACGAGCTCGATTTAATTATTCCACATTGTATTCGTAAATAATAGCATCCCTTTGTGCCCCACTAATTTATACAGTTATCAATTGCCAATTTACAATTTAAAAAAACACAGGAGATTTTGCTACTGTTAATTAATAACAATAATCCCCTTCTGATCATGGAGTGCTTTTAGTCGACAGAGCATGACTTTGTGAGGTGCCCGAGCGGGATTATTGTTTCCATTTTACAGATGGGGAAACTGAGGCTCGGAGAGGCTAAGTGACCTGCTCAAGGTTCCCTGCTACTGAGGAACCAGAATTAGGTCTAGAGCCTCCCGCCTTCTAGTTTGCCTCCCTTTCCATAATGCCTTGTGGCATCGGAAGTCTGATGTAGAACTGGAAATGTTATTTAGTTTAGACTTTCCAGGTCATTCTGTTCAGCCTGTTGCTCATTTCCCAAGCTGCCAAGTTCGCCAAGAAAGCACCCCCTCACTGCTGCAGACTGCGGCCGACCCTCCTCCGTTAAGCACACACCACTGCCTACATTAATTAGAGTCTCCCTTCCCATTAGACTGTGAGCTTCCTGAAGGCAGGGACTGCATTTTCTCCGACTCTGCCCTCCAGCTCTGAGCACAGCCCTGGCCCACGGCACACAGTGGGCGTCTGCAGAGTGACATGCAGCCGAAGGCACTCGGGAAGCCAGCGCTCCTCTGCTTAGCTCACTGTCTACACTGTATCGAGACACAGACTTCCTCTGCGTCAGCTGTTACCTGACCACGACAGCAGCTTAGGTTCCCCGCCAGGTCTCAGAAGAAACACTATGCTGTGCACACATCGACTTCAAATTACACTTGAAATGGGGCAGGTCCAAAGTGAGATGTGCTGTAAATATCAAATACATGCCACATTTTGAAAACATAGTACACAAGAAATATAAAAGATTTCATTAATAATTTTTATATTGATTATATGCTGAAATGATAATACTTCAAATATTGGGTTCAATGAAATATCTTATTAAGATTATTAAGGTTTATTTCACCTTTTCTTTTTTTACTTTTTATAATAAGATAGTTATGTGCTGGAACATTTTAAATCCCATATGTGACTCATATCGTATTTCTATTGCAAAGTTCTGGCTTAGGGCCTTGCAGGTCATGATAAGGGCTTGAGCTTTCACTGTGAGTGACATGGGAGCCACTCGAGGGTTCTGAGCTCAGAAGTGACATGATCTGACTCGCTTGTGTTTTGCAGGATCACTCTGGTCGCCATGGCGAGGACAGACTGCACGGGACGTCAGCAAAGGCAAGCAGACCCTTTAAGATGCCACTGCAATCATTCGGGGGACGGAGGCCTGGAGCAGAGCGTGGCGGGAAGCGGTCAGACACTGCACAGATTCGGGAAGCAGAGCCAAGAGCACTTCCTGACAGACGGGGCGTGGGGCGCGAGCAGAAGAGGAGTCCAGGATGAGTCCCCGTTTTTGGCCTGAGCGACTGGAAGGATGCCAGATGCTGAGATGGGGAAGGCTGAAGGAGCAGCTGGTTTGGGGAAGACCAGGCGTTTGGTTTGGGATAAGGTAAGTCCGGGATGCCTTTTGCTTTCCAAGTGGAGATACTGAGAAGGTAGAAGGAAGTAAGACTCGGGGGTTCAGGGCAGAGATCTGAGCTGGAGCATCTGAAGTTGGAAGTCATTATCATAAGGATGCAATGTACTGTGCAGTTATCAGGGGGTAAAAAAAAAAATAAATTAAAAAAAAAAGAAAAATAAGGATGCAATGGAAAGCCCAGAGACCGGGCAAGGTCACCAACGGCCACAGGCAGATAGGAGAAGACCGAGTGTCCTGGGGAACCCCCAAGTTCAAAGGTTGCCGAGAGGAGCGAAGGAAACAGAGAAGGAGCCACGAGGCAAAAAGAAAACCAGGAGAGAGTGGTGGTCCGGTGCCAAGTGAAGAAAGCGTCTCAAGGAGGAGGCAGGGAGCAACTGTGTCCAACGCCACTGAAAGGCCCAGGAAGAGGAAGACAGAGACCTGACCACGGGATTTAGCAACCTGGAGGAGATTGGCCACCCTGACAAGTGCAGCTTAGGTGAGCGATGATGATTAAAGTGAGTTCACAAGAAAATGAGAGAGGGGGGATTGGAGACAACAAATACACACAACTCTCTCAAGGGATGTAGCTGTAAAGGGGAGCAGAGAGATGGTCAATAGCCAGAGGGGATATAGGATCAGGACAGGCTATTTGAAAAAGCTGGGGGACAATTTCAGCATGTGTGTGTGCTGCTGGGAAGGAGCCAGTAGACAAGAGAAAAATTGACGATGCCAGAAAGAGTGGGAATGCTGATGTTTTTCCAGTCTCCGGAGAGTGTGGTTATGTTGCTTCCTCATGTTTCACCAACTCGAGACATCATGTGTCGCCTTTCTGCTATGAGACACCAGTCAGCTTGCTTCTCTCACCGCTCGTCTCACCTCGCCTCTTGCTCCCACATCATCCCAGCATCTCACTGTCGTCCTTTATCCCAACAGCGTCACTGTTTCAGTTTATCTACTGGTCACCTCGGTGCCCTATATTTCTTAGTCTATTAACTACAGACAGTGTCCCTTGATTCCTCACTTTATGCGAGGAGGGTGTTCACGCCTTCAGCCAGGTGGTAGAGCAGCCCCCATCTGAGACCGGCCATTGTCACGAGAGAGGGAAAAGGACGATGGTAGAACGTCACAATGCAGAGTCTGCTCGGCACGGCCTATGTCATTGCCACTCACTTGCGGTTGACCAACGCAAGTCACACGGCCAAGCCTGGTATCAGTGGGCAGGGGAGGAAGTATTCTCCTCCCACAAGAGGTGGGCAAGCCACACGGCACCAGGTGGGGGTGAGCCATTCTCTTTTCGGGGAGGACAGTGAATAATTGGCAACAATAATTTAACAGATCACAACTCCACTTCTCTATTCTACTCTCCAACTTCTACAAGCTGTGTTTTTCATTTTATGTTGTCAAGGTGGAAAACATCTGTACGACAGGGAAGGCAAGTGCTTGGGCCACGTAATACGTTTTCTCAGCGTGGTGGAGCCTAACACTGCTCCTTCTGGGAGACTGTCTCTGAACCCCCTCTCCTACCCGCCCCCCGAAGGAAGAATTAATTGCTGCTAAAACACTCTGTTCCTGCTGCCATCATAACACTTATCCAATTCAAACAAAATTTCCATCCATTTTCCTCAATGGTCTGTGACGTCTTGACTGATTTATTCATGCTCACATCCTCAGTGCCTGGGATGGGCAGAACCGGCCATGCACATTCAGTTGTCACAGGGCTTCAGATGAGCCAGGAGGCCTTGAGAAGTGGATCTGAGCCAGGGGGTGGGGCTTTCCAAGAGCTGGGGCCATTCCAACTACTCCTGGGGGGGGGGTGGCAAAAAAATACCTGCACGGTTCTCCTGGGCTGCTTTGTTATGCAGGACCCCACCGCAGGGGCAGAGAGGAGCAGAGGGATCAAAAGTGCTTGTGCTCCCAGAGATGGGACCAGTGCTCGGCTCTGCAGAACAGCAAAGAGCAAGCAGGACTCGCTGTCTCCAGAGAGCTTCCAACACGCCAGACCGTGGGCTTTATGTAATCACATGTTGTCCTCCCAGCAGCCCGGAGAGATAAGTAGGTGTCCCTGGCTTACAGATGAGAAACACTACCAAGGATCAGGAGTCCCCCCACTCTGTGTGGACAGGAGCAGGCACTTGGGCACCCAGCAAACTGTACAGTAGCAACCAAAGCAAAATGGAAAAAATGCCTGGATTATGTCACTGAAAATTCAGAAATCTGTACACCTATGGCTCATACAAAAATCCCATAGGGCTGGGCACAGCGGCTCGTGCCTGTAATCCCAGCACTTCAGGAGGCTGAGGAGGGAGGATGGCTTGAGCCCAGGGGTTCAAGACCAGCCTGGGCAACACAGAGAGACCCCATCTCTACAAAAAAAAAAAAAATAGAAAAATTAGCTGGGCGTGGTGGCATGTGCCTATAGTCCCAGCTGCTCTGGAGGCTGCGGCAGGAGGATCACTTGGGACCAGGAGTTGGAGGCTGCAGTGAGCGAGGATTGTGCCACTGTACCCCAGCCTGGGTGACAGAGAGAGACCCTGCCTTGGAAAGAAAAAAAATCCCATAGGATCCTGATCTAACAAAGGGAAATGTGAAGGTGGATCCCCAGGGCACCGGGCAGGGGGCAGGGGCAGGAATGGTGGCCTTTGGCCCGATGCTGCCAGTGCAGGGAGCTAAGGGTGGGAAAGGCTCCTAGTGAGGGGAGCCCCCGCAGGGCACGCTCAGGTGCGCGGGCAGGCAGCCCGTCTCCCGGGGCGGGTCTCCCACACGGTGGTTCCCTCCTGCAGCAGCGACTGGGTGCAGCCCCTCCCACCCGGCACCAATGCATCTGTTTCCGCAAAAGACCACAGGGTGGCATTTACTTCACCACTTAAAAAAAAAAAAAAAGTGGAATCAAGACGCGTTCTGGCTCACGATCTTCACCTCCTCCAGAGAGATGGACAGGCAGTCTCTTTCCTCTAGCAGGTGGGAATGGGTGACACAACGAAATTAGCATCAGCTTGCTTCCCTGCAGCGGCTGAATGTGCACCGAGAGCTGGTCTGATGACACCCGGAAGGGAGAAGCCCAGCTGAAGACCACCTAACTTGCTGCTCAGACTGGCGGCTCCGGCCGCAGCCGCCCCCTGGGGCAGAAAGACCAGCAGGCGGCAGGGGGAAGGGAACGCGCCCGGCGTGGGTGGGTGTGGCCTTGGCTGTCACCGCAGCGAAAGCCCCTGCTCGGCAGGCTGAGAGCGCGGAGGCCGTGAGAAAGGCCACAGTAAAGCAGAAAACCACTTCAGCTGACCCGGCTCCTGGGAACTGGAGCCCCGCGCGGGCCACGGGCTCGCCGGCAGGGGCAGGCTTTCTCCTGGAGCGGCGCGGGGTGCCTGCCTCTCCCGCCCCGCACGGGAGAGGGGACACCGCTCAGCACGCAAGGACGGCCAGTGCCACGAGCTGGAGGCGGGGGACGGCGGCGCAGGCAAAGGGTTAAGGGAATGATGGTCTGGAAAACTCGTTCCCTGCCTCTACTCACCCTTGTGGCACCATCTCTGGTGATGTGCCCCTGTTTTAAAATTTGGGACACCAGCGATGCCACCAGAGCCCCTACAGGCAGCCGGAGTCCGACACAGAATGACATCGGAGCGCTGCACTCCATCAGGAACGGAAGGGGTCGGAGGGGGTCTGGGGTCGTCGCTGGCCAGACGCGGTCCAAGCCCGCGCGCACGCAAGCTGATAAAAGCACCCGCTGCCCCGGGCGCCCTGCGCGGTGCTGGCGGAAGCGCAGGCTCCCCCGAAGGAGGCGGAGGAGACTAGCTGGAGTTCTTGTCCCCACGCAGTCCCTACCCCACGAACCGACGCGGGGTGTCTCCCAAGACCGGCTGTCCCCCCTTTCCCCAGCTCAGCCGACTTCTCGGACGACGCTCGGGAGCTTGGTCCCCGCCGCGGGGGTCCCAGATCTCCTCCTGCCCTGCCCCGCTCCCCTCGGGGAAATGGGCTCACGGAAGGATGCGGGCGACGGAGAAAAGGGGGCCCCCGGGGGGGGAGCCTCTCCGGAGCTGGGGGAGCCATCCGGGCCGCCGCCCGCGGGCTCCAACGTTCTCCCCAAAGTTTCCGGCTCCTTGGGGCCCGGCCACCTCGCCTGCGGGTCGCAGACCCCCGCGTGGCACCTCCTCTCCGGGGTGCCCACTCCACGCGCTTTTGCCACCTGCCAGGGGACGCTGGCAGCCAGGCCGGGCGCGCGTGGGCGCCGTGCTCGCAGCGGGGGGCGCCGCCCGAAGGTCTCCCGCCGCGCCCAGCCCCTCCCCCGCGCGCCTCCCGCAGCGGGTCCCGGGTCGCAGGGGTCGCGGCCGCCGCGTCTTACCCAGTCCCGGCACGAAAGTGTTGAGGAAGAGGCAGATGACAGCCACGGGGAAGGGCATGTAGGGGATGGCGGCGCGCAAGGGGCCCTTCTTCTCGCGGACCTGCACCACCACCCCGCTGGAGGAGGACGCCCCCCGGGGGTCTGCCGCCGCCACCGCCGCCGCCGCCGCCGCCGTCTCGGGGTCTTTGTGCGAAGGCTCCATGGTGGGGCGCGATCTCCGGGAGCCGGGCTGCGGCTGCCCGGGCTGGCGCCCAGCGCACGGGGGCAGGCGACGGGCGGCTCCCGGCTCCGCGCGGGGCTCAGGCGGCCAGCGGAGAATCCCGCCCTCCGCGTCCCCACTCGCCCGGCCTCTGCCGCGCGCTCGCCGCGCTCCCACACCCCCGCGGAGGGCGGGCAGGGCGGCGTGACACTCGGTGACAGCGCTCCGACGCCCCTCCTCGCCGGGCCCCTTCCCCGCCCTCCTCTCCGCCCCCCGCCAGCCAGAGACATCACGCGCAAGGAATGGAAAATCGGGGCGAAGGGAAAAGGTAGGAGAGGAAGGCAGAGGGAACCGGAGGTACAGACACACCTGGTCCTCCCCAGACAGGTGACCCGGGATCCTCGACAGGGAAACACTGCGTGCTGGGCGTGTGCTCGGCTGGCGCGGTCAGGAGAGCCTGGGGGCTGAGTCCTTTAATCTGGAGCACACATTTAGCGTTAGGGAGATGGGGGACAGGGGACGAGCAGCGCCTGATACCTACTAGACCTCCATTTCATTGTGATTTCAATAAATTTGTTTCAAGTCTCGGAGAAAGAGCAATCCTGGGATGGGATCGATAACAGAGCTGGGAGCAGGAAACACAGCCTTTCAAACGCCAGGCCGGGTCCCTGCAAGACCCGCTAATATGGGACACCCCCCCCCCCCGCCCCAACACACACACTCACACACACACACACACGCGGAAAGAGGTGCACCTGCCGCTGGGGAGGGGGGTTGGGGACCATCCACCATCCCCTGTGCTGCGCGGTGGGGGACCTGGGCCTCCCGTGGGCCCGACGTGGCGGTTACAGAGCCGGCGAGGACGCAGCGCCGTCTGGCGTTGACAACGGGGCAGAAGCGAGAGGACTCGGCTCTGCCCCAGCCGCAGCCGGAGGCCCCACGTTGGATTAAATTTTCTGGATAAGGCCGCCTGCACCTCCGCCCCTGGAAAAAGTGCATGGGTGACAGTTGTCGCCTCTCGCGTTGGGGAAGGGCTCGAGGCACAGGCAGCCAATCGTGGGAATAATTGGAACGATGCACCCCGGCAGTCCTCCTTCTTCAGGAATGGGAGCGACTGGCCCTGAAACCACCGTGGGGCTCAGATGAAGGGTATTAAAAGAATATGGATCATTTTATGGGTCTCTGAATAAAACAATTTTAAAAGCAAATGGCCAGGGTTCGTGGTGATACTTGGGGACACACACACACACACACACCCTCGCACGCAGAGTAACTAGCTTGGGCCTGGCAGTCAGAAAAACAGGACTGAAAGTTTTAGTGTCTGTCCAGCCGCTGGTTACCTGCACGGCTGAGAAGAACTAGTTTAGCCTCTTCTGGGCTCGAGCTACCGTGGCATCTCGCAGTTCATTTCTCAGATTCTCGAAGGCAGGGCTGGGTGTAACTCGGTTCTCTCTCCCGGAGCCCGGGTCGTGGCGGCCTTCGGCACGTGAATATTCAATGGAATCTCGCTTTGGTAGCAGCGTTCCCAAACAAAGAGATGGTCTGGGGACGCAGGGCGGACAGACACGGCTGTGGTGACCACAGTCTGCGAGAGAAACCGTCAGTGCGATTCTTGGGAATTAATTTTCTAAGTCACTGATCTTGAACTACCTGAGCCCCATGTTTGGACTTCCCTCTGCACGCTGCCTTCCCGTGACCCACCTCCTGGTGGCCTTTCCCACAGGTACCTGTTCGTGTGAAGGCAGAGCCCCAGCTTGGGCTCCACGCACATCGCCACCCCTACCCGCTGCGGGACTGTGAGCAGAGCGAGGCATCTCTCTGCGCCTCCGTTATCCGCTTGTTTCACAGGACTTTCCACGCCCACCCTTCCCGCTCTGAAAGGCCAGGAGTGTGACATTAGATCCTAATTATTATTTCAGGTCTTTGGATCAGGTGGTTTATTTCCCTGTTCTTCCGTGGATGGAGCTTCCCCTGCTCCTTCCTAAAGTGACATTTGTCTTCTCCAATCGTCCCCTGAAGCCATAATGGAGTAACGTTTGCAGAAGGACAGGATGAGAGACCTTCCAAAGCCAAGGTCAGCAGGGAAGGAAGGCATGAGTCTCCGTCCTCCCAGCATGGGTCTCTGTCCTGGTGCAAGGCCCCTCCCCTCTGTGGGTCTCTTTTTTTAATAGGGTGAGTGTGTCAGCAGAATAGTCAGGCCAGGCAGTCTAGATTTGGGCGCCAGCTGTTTACAGAAGTATTTGAAGAGCGCAGTGCTCACGGGAAGTCAGAGGGAAGGGGTGAAGGGTGACAGAAGCTATCAGTCCTGCAAGACGGTGAGCTTGGACATTGTCCCTCTGATGGGGACAAGATGGGACCCAGGACCCAGAGTAAGCACCAAGGTCACTGTCAGACAACCCGAACTCTTGCCCCACTACACAGCCTTTAAGGCCCAAGACATGTGATTACTTAACTTTATAAGCTAAATTAATTAAAATTCAGTCGCACTGGCCACATTTCAAGTGCTCAGTGGCCACACGTGGCTAGCGGCTGCCATATTGGACGGCGTAAATAGAAAACATTCTCAGAACGTTTTTGTCATCTCGGGAAGTTTGATTGGACAGCTCTGAGTTAGAATATAGACTGGGCTGCAGAGGAAAAACGCACAACATCAAAAGGGCTTAAGCAAGACATTGGTTTATTTTTTTTCATTCATAAAATTCTAGGTCGGTAAAGTAGCGAAATTCCCCAAAGTCACCAGGACGGGCTGTGCTTCTGTGATGCCCACGGACCCTGAGTTCCTTCCACCGTGACACTCGGGCTTTCCTAGGGTGTTTCCTTGTCCGCACAGCCAGAGATGGTGCAACGGCCGGGGGGAAGGGTGAAAGAGTATATCCTTCCTTTCCAAGTACCACCTACACCTGCACAGAGCCCTTTCGCTTACGTCTGTTGGCCAGAATTTGTCACATGGCCTCGTGTAACCACAAAAGAGGCTGGGAAACTATTCTGGTCAAAAATTAGAAGTTCATTACTATGGAAGACATGGAGAAGGGATGTTGGGGGCAGGCGGCACTCTCGTCCACAGCAGCGACATGTAGCACACGAATCCATCTCTGCCCGTATTCTCCTTCTTGCAATCTTTCCCTTGTTCTCTATCCTTCCACTCTTCTATTTCCACCTCTCCCTTTTCTCCTGCTGACCACTGCACCCTACCCCACCCCTAGGTATCAGGTTCCATGCTTGATTCTTCCACAAACGCAATCTCATTTTATCTTCACAACCACCCTGCAAGTAGGTATTAATTATGCCCATTTTACAGCTGCAGACACTGAGGCTCAGAGAAGTTAAATAATGAGCCCTACCTAGCTCCTAAGAATTGCTGGAAAGATTGGTCCCAAAAGCTTTCTTCCTATAGTCACTCAATCCCACTCTGCTTGTCACAGGCCTCTCTCTCCCTGTCCTTGGATTCTCTCCCCTGCCTCTCCCTCTCTCCTCGCCTCCTAACCCTCCTCCCTTTCTCCCCGGCTTTTGGGCTTCGTTCTTCTTTTCTATCTCTTGATGCAACAGGCCAGCCTCCCTCGGCCTGTTACTCAGCTCAGCTCCTAATAAGTCAGCTCCTAATAAATCTATTAAGTTGTAATCAATCTATAAATCAGCTCTCCTGATTAAACCTGGCAGGGATTAGGTTTGAGTTTCCCTGTAATTACAGCTGAAGACCTGAACAATAAATCAAATTGACTGGCAGAGAAAATGGGGTTACCTCAAAACACCCTGCCCGTTCTCTCCTGTGGTCCATCTGGCCCTGACCACAGATGTCTGGGTCCCTGCAGTCCCTGTCCCCAGCCCCCCAGGCTGAGGATGTGGGGGCCAGAACAGACCTCTGATCTCAGGCTAGAGGTCAAGGTCCTGACAGCCCCAGCGAACGGCGTCTCCACGGTGGGCAAGAGTCCGCCAGAGCTCTAATCTCCCTGCTCATGGGAACCCCTCTTCCTCCAGGTCTCGGGGAGTCCTGCCCCCTCCTTCCGTTTCATGAGGCCTCTTTCCCTCCACGTGGGGACAGGAGCAGGGGAGGGGGCAGGGCTTTCTGAGAGGTCTCAGCCCCCTGACTGGCCTGGAAACTGACTTTGAGTGGGGCTATTTCTGGCAGAGACAGAAGAGGACTGCAGGCAGCAGTGGACGTGGCAGAGGGGACCAAGACGGTGAGGAGAGGGGCTTGCTAGGAAGGACAGATGATGACAACGCCCTGGACACTCCCTTCCCCTCTGCAGAGACCTAAGTGCCGTCAGAGCCAGGGCCCGTGGCCAACGCAGGGACGCCGCCCGTTCCTCCCCTACCCTGAGCACCCTGACCGCCAGGCCGGGCCCTCTGGAGCCTCCACCCCGAACCCCGACTCTGCTCCCCGCGACAGGCTCCCACACCCGGCCCGGCGCTCAATCAGCGCGGATTGAATTCGCCCACTCATTCGGGCGCCCATCAGTTCCTGCCTCTGCACGTGCAGCTCTTATTCTTCAGCTGTCCCGGACGTGCCCCCATTCACTGATGTCTCTTCGGAAGCAGCAGGAGTCCCAGAACCACTGAGTCCCCAGAGGATGGGAGAAGCCAGGCGCGTTCACAGGAGGAACAGGGAAGAAGGGAGAGAAGAAAGCGGAGAAGCGGGCTTGGGGGGGGGGAGGGGGGAGGCAGAGACAGAGACGGGGAGACCTTGCCTTGTACCTGGAAGGTCATCGTTTCCAGGCCACCAGGGTGGATCTTGTGCCATTCCGCTCACTCCTCTGGCACCTAAGAAAGTCCTGAAAAAAAACAGGGAGAAACAACAAAGCCCGACCCACCAAGACGGTGGGTGCTGTGAGTCCTGGGATCCTCAGGTCAGCCCGGGGTGGTAGCAGAGACTCTGTCTTCGTGGGGATCTGTCCCCAAGTCCACCGATGGCTCCGTCTCTGGCTCGGAAAAGGGGAGGCCCAGCCCTGCGCCCCTGGCCCTGCCCCTCTCTCCTCACCTCACAGCACGCCGGGCCGGGCTGCTTTTGCACCAGTGAGTCGCGTGGTCTCGTGTTTCCTGTGGTGACACACGGGGACATGAAGCTCTGTTGTTCTGGCAAACACCACGGACTGGTCTCTTGGCGTTTAGTCCCGGGTGTAGGTTGATTTGTTTCTCTCTTAGCCACCCGGCGCATACAGTGGTGCCCGTGGGGCTGGCGTGCTGCAGAGGGCTCCCCGGGGCCAGGGCCGTGTCCAGCTCCCTCGGCCCCCTCCCTGCCCCTCCCTGCACACTCGCCCAGGCCAGCGGGGGCTGGCTGAGAGAGCCCCAGCCCTGGCTGTGCCCAGGGAGCTGTGCAGGGGACGTGCATATCCCATACCGAGGACGGCAGGGGCTCGGGTCTACCAGCGGCCGTGTCACACGGGCTTGGAGTCTGACTTTCCAGGAGGGGCCCTCTGGCTTCTGCCACTCACCAACTCCGTGACCTTGGACAAGAGGCTCAGACTCCCAGAGAAAGACTTTCCACATAGCTAAGATGGAGACATTAGCGTATACCTTGTGATGTTGATGCGAGAACAACACGAACAGCTTCTCGAACTTCTGGCCGAGATCCAGGGTGGGACTACACAGAGTGCTGAGCGCAATGCCCGGCATATGGTAAGTGCTCAATAAACGCAGCTATTACCATCATCATTATTATTAACGCTCTGTAGAGGAGACTACCACAATTCCTTTGGTACCAGGTCCCTGCAAGACACAGACACACAAAGTGTAGGTGACTTATCAGATCAGGGGTGGTGGGAGGAGGGAGGCGTAATCTCCAAATCCGATAAAAGATGGCCCCGTAGGGTTGCAAAGTAGATGCTCATCTAAGCACAGTGATTAGGAGCCACCTCCCCACATCCAAATATAGTCATGCACTACATGACGTTTTGGTCAACAACAGACGACACTCAGTCTGCAGGAAGATAACAGTGGACTGCTCTGATTGAGTGAGGTCGGTGGCCTCCCCCCCAGACCCCCCCCAGAGCCCTCCCTGCCCCTCCCCCCTGCCCCGGCAGCCTCCGAGGGGCTGTGTGAGCCCAAGTGCTTCCTGGAAGGTGGTTTGGACGCTCCTGTCCTGGGCCTGTCAGGCCTTCCTGTTTGTCCCCCTCAGGGCTCGCCGCAGCAGGAAGTTCCGCCCTTGCACCCCTCAACGCAGCTGTCAATCAACGAGAGCACCCAGAATCTTCCTAGTCCCTAGAGCCTGAGTCCCGAAACATTCAGCCGCTGCGGTATCTTCCACCTGGAAGACTACGTTCTCCGCCCCACCTCACAAGAACCCTGACGTGAATTGGCTATCTGTGAGACAAATGTTCTTGGCCCGCCAAGGGGAGCTTTAAATAGACTCAGAGTTGAAAGGAAGCTTATTCATTATTTATTCTGGCTTCCAACTCGGGCGCGCATTCCTTACACATCGCCACCAAGAAGTGGTCCAGGCCCACTTTGAATACTTCCCAGGATGGGCCACTCACTACCTCACGAGGCAGGTGTCGCACTGCTGGGCGGCTGCTGTTAAACTCTAATCGGCCTCCCCGTGACCCTCGCCCGCTGGCTCTGCCTCTGGGGCTCAAAGAGTAAGTCGTGGAACTTACGCTGAGAGGAATGGAGCTCACCCCAAGCCATCCGCTCTCCCACGCTCCGCTGTCCTCAGAGGCCACATGTGTGGACTGTTATGTTGGTGACCAAGGAGCTACACCTCCCGGTGTTCGTGGCCTGTGTGTCCCCTCTCCCATTGACACTTGGATTGTCCTTGTGACTTGCTTTGGCTGATGGGACATCTGCAAGCATAAGGCCTGATAAGCATTTGCAAACTGGGGCTTTCCCTCTTAGAAAGCTCTCCCGTGTGAGCCAGCGGCCACGCCAGGAAAGCTCAGGTTAGGCCACAGAATGGTGCCAGGCTGTGCGGCGACAGGCCCTGGAGGAGGGGAGTCCACGGTGGATTTTCCCACCACAGTCAGGCTCCCAGCCGAAGGCAACCACATGAGTGACCTAAAGCGATACGAGAGGAACAGAAGAACTGCCCCACTAAGCCCAGCCAAACCACAGAATCATGGGAAATAATAAATTGTTATTTTAAGTCACTACATTTTGGAATGGGCTGATGTACAGTGAGAGATAACTGAAAAACTACTGATAGAATTTTTCTGGGAGCGAGTTCCTGGGATAATACGGCCAGGATTTTTCATCCGAGGCCAGCCACTTACGAAGCGCACAGACCAGCTGGCTCAGCCAAGGGCGAGCAGACGTCGCTACTGGGGATATTGGGAGCCATGCTACTCAGAATTAAATTAGAAGGAGCCGGTCAGAGATGGGAAGCGGGTAGGAGCCTTGGGCTTGAGCATGTCACAGAGCCCTGGCTGGATGACAAATTATGCAGAACAGCTTGGCTTTCTGCACAAAATAGAATTATGCCTCAGCTCAAATTCCTTGCCACTTATAAATTATTTTTCATTTTATTACGCTATAAGCCACGTCCAGATAGACTCCAGTGCTGCTTTGTATACGCCAGTCATTCTCCAAAGGTACCAATCACGTGCTACCCCCAGTGGTTTGAGAAGAGATGCTTTTTCTTCTACAAGAGAGGTTTGGGGCCGGGCGCGGTGGCTCACGCCTGTAATCCTAGCACTCTGGGAGGCCGAGGCGGGTGGATTGCTCAAGGTCAGGAGTTCGAGACCAGCCTGAGCAAGAGCGAGACCCCACCTCTACTAAAAATAGAAAAAAAATTATATGGACAACTAAAAATATATATACAGAAAAATTAGCCGGGCATAGTGGCGCATGCCTGTAGTCCCAGCTACTCGGGAGGCTGAGGCAGGAGGATCGCTTAAGCCCAGGAGTTTGAGGTTGCTGTGAGCTAGGCTGACGCCACGGCACTCACTCTAGCCTGGGCAACAAAGTGAGACTCTGTCTCAAAAAAAAAAAAAAAAAGAGAGAGAGGTTTGGGTGTACATATGTGGTCATGACATAGAAGTGAAAAAACAGCAAGATCAGTGGGAGGTTATGGCGGCCTCCTGAACGGGGCGGGTTAGCGTGAAATGCCCCGGGGTGGAGGCTGCCCCAGCCTCCTTCAAGCATTCGCTCCATGGGCCTTTACTGAGCTAGTGTCCCTGCCTCCAGGAGCTCGTTGTTGGGGGCAGAGGGGACAGGTGCGCCAGCAAGTGCCCTACGGTGTGATAATGAGGCAGTGCCTAGCAGAGGCTGTCTCCTAAATGAAGCGATATCTAAGCCGAGAGCCAAAGGGCCAACAGAGCATGTTGAACGACAAGAAAGGGCATTGATTGCAGAGATTACTAACTCCTGCCCAATCGCCATTCGTCTCTTCTTCCTTACAATTAGAACATCATTTATGCTGGTGGACGATCTTTCTAGCTAAATGACTGTATTTCCAGACTCCTTTATAGCTAGCAATGAACAACGGAATATAAACGCAGGTTTATAGGGCTTCTTGGAAGGAGTTCTGACTCAAGTAGGAGAGACAGCCTAGGGCCTCCATCTTCCTGCCTGGAACGTGGACCTGATGTCTGGAGTGTCAGCAGCCACTTTGTTCCATAAAGCAAATTGCAGTGGAAGCCAACAACCAGGCATGGAGGAGCAGGAAGTTAAAAGGAGCCTGGGTCCCCGGCAACTTTGGTGGTGTTTTACCAGCCCTAGAGCAGCCCCCACTTCTGGCTTCTTTCACATGCCAAAGAAATGAATGTCCTATTTAAGTATTTATGTGGTTTGTTATTGTAGCAATATGCAGCTGAGCCTGATCCTAACCGACGCACCCAGAGGTGAGAGCACGTGGCATCTCCTTACTCTGCAAGTGGTTCCATGTGGAAGGCGCGCAGTGAGGTGCGTGATAGAGGAGGCGGAGGTGAGTGGGGCTGGAAAGGGAAGCGAGGGTGTGGCTGGAGTTCTTGGGACAATGGGCACAGAGGGAAATTATAATTGCTGGCATTTATGAAGGGTTTGATGTTTTTGTTTTGTTGTTCGTTTGTTTTGTAGAGATGAGGTCTCACTATTGCCCAGGCTGGTCTCGAACTCCCGGCCTCAAGCAATCCCCCCCACCTTGGCCTCCCGGACTGCTAGGTGAGCCACCGCGCCCAGCCATGTGAAGGGTTTTAAAGAACAGGTTCTCTCCTTCCTGTTCCTCAAATCCGGAGAAAGGACGACCTCCTGTTCCCCAGAGACTTCGGACTGGGGAACAAAATGTCCTGAGTCAAACGATGTGTCTCAAAATTGGGGACCTGGCCACAGACAACTGTCCCCAGATGCAAAAACTGCCTCATGACCTTCCTTAAACTAAGTCAAATCTGCTCTGGGTCACACTCTCCTGGGGGGTGTCAAATCCAGCCTCTTCCCTGCAAGGGCTGTGCAAGACCAGAGCGTGGAACCTGCGTCGCGGAAACCCAGACAGGGCCTCCAGCCTTCCACCGTGGGACGATGGCTTCCACGTTGCCTGCTGGCCGGGCTGGCTGGCTCCACGGGCAGCTCTGTCCCTGCCCAGCTCCCCTGGAGGAGCCCAAGTCTACGGCTCACTGCGAGTGGCCTCCTGCATCCACGGGCCACCCCAGCAGAGGTCTGACAGCCCCCAGCCTCCTCAGGGGAGTGTGGCAGCCAGGTGGGGACAGGTAAGAGGGAAGGGGAGGGTGAAGAGAGGGAAGCGGTGCAGAGGGTGGCAGCCGGCAGACACAGAAACACAGTATATTTGGAACTTCCTAATACTGGGTGGGACCCTGTCATTGTCCAGAAGAGCAAGTTCTTAACCACAAAGCCCCGTTGTAGCCCAGAGGGGCAGAATAGAGGCGAGCAACATGCAAAAGTTGTCTTGACTGAGGCTCCCCCGACAGAAGACAGAGGCTGGAAGATCCCTGCTCCTTCCAGGCCAGGTGACTCTGGTGCACACAGGTGGGCCTCAGCCTGGCTGCAGGAGGCACGGCTGCCCCCACGCAGGCCTGGGCCACAGTCGCCATGGAAACCTCACCATAAAGAGCTGGATGGCCTCAGATTCATCTCCCAACACAGGATTTTAGACCACAGAGAGCAGCTATTGGTCTCCTCTTGTTTCAATGCCAGCTGAGCGGCCGAGAGACCCCAGGAGGCCGCTCTGAGCCCCTCCGGGCTCACGGGAACAGGCGTGTGGGTCGTCCCCCCGAGCCAGCCTCTGCCGTGGCCTTGGCCTTGGCCACTCGGGTCTGTCTGTGCTCACCCAGCCGCAGTCTTCAGCCAGCAGGAAGTTGCAGGTGCCGGGCCAGGCCCCAGGGACACAAAGGTGAGTGAGAGACACATCCTGACCCAAAGAAGGACACAGTCGAGTTGGGGACACACATACACCAATACATCATTACAAACCCAGGTGGCAAGTGCCTGGGGCAACCGACCCGGAGCAGTTTGCTCCATAAAGCAGGTGTTAGAGGGGACAGTGCGGGGTGAAGGCTTGAAGAAAGGGGTAAAGAGGTGGCTGGTCATTAAGGGGAATCAAGGGACCAGGCCGAGTGGCTGCTGGACGGCACCGAGTGTCCCCGAGGCTGGCCCCTAGGCCGAGCCACAGGCCACGTGGTTTTTCTCCAGCAGGACTCAGCTGAGCAGGCAGATCGTGGGGGCTGCGGTCGGAGAGTAAAGGTTGGAGGTGAAGAGTTCAGAAGAGGAGCGGCTCTGGGAATGAAGGCGGGGACCAGGCTGTGCCCCGGGAGTGGGCGGCCGACCGGGAGTGGGGGTGACAGAGGCACAGGGACTGCCACCTGTTTAAGGATGCGTGGTTCCCACAGACACGCCGTCCCAGGGCCGCAGGGGTTAGCGCAGGAGTGGACGGGAAGGAAGGGGAGCCGCATCCCAGCGTCTGCAGAGTGGGCTCCCTTCCCGCGCCCCAGCCTCCCCCCTGCCGCAGCAGGGGTGCTCCTCCCCGCCCCCAACCCTGTCCCGAGTTCACCTCTCGCCATCACTCGGAGAGACACAGGCATCGCGCATGGAACGCACGTACACCTGGCTCCGGACCCTCGCCAGCTCAGGGATAAATTTGGACACTGAGTCGTGATGGAACATTGGTCCTAGTAAGAATTCAGCGCGTGTTATCACATGAAGAGAGTGGGAACTCGTAAAGCAACTCGCAAGACAGGCACACCGAGGGGGGGTGAGCCGAGAGGCTTTGCCCTTCTCCTCCTCCCCTGGGGGAGCTAGCGAAGCGCTCGCTCCGTGCAGGAGCGGCTGGCAGCCTTTTGACACGCCGAGCAGGTGCCTTTCGAGCAGGGTGAACGACAGGCACCCCGAAAGGAGTATTTAGGGGACCTTCAAGGATCTTGTTTAGAGACAGTCAGGTTGAGAAGGGCTTGCTTGTCCCCTCCCCAACCGCATGACCGCAGCTGAAAGGGTGACGTCACCCCAGCCCTCCCTCTAGGCCGCAGCCCCTCTCCACGCAGTGGGAGTCCCGGGAGATGAAAGCGGGATAGCTGCGTCCTCGTGCCCTCCTTAGCAGCGGAAAGGAGAGACCTGTGGGACCGGCCTCAGTCTTGGCACCGGAAGACCTGAGTTTGAATCCCAGCCCTGCCACTTTCTGCTGTGTGACCTCGGGTGGCTCACTCAGCCTCTCTGAGCCTCACTTTCCTTTTCAGTACGGCAGGCAACTTGGGGTTGTGGATGCGGGTCAAGCATCCGAGTTACACGTCTGGAGTCCAAATCCTGATTTTGCCACTTACTTGCCATGGTCGCCCTCAGCCATGACGCCCAGCCTTGCAGGCATTCGCCACGACCACGCCACCCCACCCCACAGCCACCCCGGGCCTATGCTGGAGCCGCTGGTCACTGGGTGCCTAGAGGGAGGTGCCGCTTGCCCACGGGATCCGCTCCCCAGCCCACCCCGCACCCCCCGCTCCCCTGTGGAACCGTGTGTGGGCTCGGCTGCCTTCCCCTTTCTGTCTGTGGCCGTCTGGAGTCTGCCTTGGTTGTCATCTCCCTTTGGATCTCATCAAGTCCTCCCAAATTCCCTCCCCCGACTCTGATTTTTCCTTCTTTGGTGCCGTTTCCATCCACATGCTTTCATGTGCTAGCACAATTTGTATGCGTTCCTCTCTCCTCGGAGGCTAATTTAACAGCTCTTTAAGATGCAGGAGGGTAGTGTGTTCATCGCGGCCTCCTCTGGAGTGCCTTCCGCAGACGCGGCGATCCAGAAGGCAGCCACTGTGATTTGGTGTGCGCTTTCCCAGCATTTATTATCATTTGTAACTCCTTTATTGAGATATCATTTACATAGCCTCCAACGGGTTTTAATAAATTTACAGAGCTGTGCGACCGTCACCCGCAATCCGATTTTAGAACATTTCTATCACCCCAAAAAGATCCCTCCTGGCCATTTGCAGTCACTCCCGGTGCCACATCCCAGCCCCTGGCAATTTATCATCACTTTTTACTAAAAAACCGTAAGAGTCAAACTTTTTTTTCCCCAAAATGTTTTGCTCTTGGCAGTAAAGCTGCGATGAACGTTCGTACAGGAAAATTCTCACCGCCGTCTATGCTCATTTGTCACGGACTCACGGAAGATTCAGACGAGGACCAAGTGTCTGACCTGGACCCCGCATTCCACAGGTGACAGGGGTGTGGATGAGTGCCACCCCTAAGGCCACATAGCCTATAGCACAGCAGGGACTGGGAGCCCCCAGCTCCCCACTCCCAGCAATGGTCACCCCAGTAATTCTACCCCTCCACTCAGAGCTAAACTCGATAACTGGCCTTAATTAATTTAATTTGTTTTTCTAGCCACCCTTCCCCCACCCGTTCCTCACCCTCCCTCCACCTAGTGGAAGCGCGAACTGGAATTGAGTAGCCCAGAAGCAAACAGCAAAGAGAGAGGTGGAAAAGAAGTTATGAAACCCCAGGTCATTCACCCAACTTCTCACGCAAGGCAGGCGCCTTCCCCTCGGCTGTCCTGATTCTGAGGGTGCTCCCCTGGGTCTGGGGCCTCGCTCTTTGAAGGTCTGTCCCCATCTCTCTTTTCCAGGTCCAGTCGGCTCGTTTCCTCCCTTGTGTCCTCAAGTGCCACGAACACGTTCTTCTGGGTACACATAGCCGTAAGTGCCTCTTTGGAGCCAGAAAGATCAGCAGTAGGATGGGAGCAGGGGATCCTAACACCACTGTTCACTAGCCAGCCGTGTGACCTTAGGTACCTTCCCCACCTCTCTGAGCCTTAGTGTTCTCATCTGTAAAATGGAACCAGAGTCGCCTGCCTCAAAAAATTATTGTGAGAATTCAATAAAATAGCATAAGCAGAACACCAGGTACAAAGTATGTGGTCAATAAATGGTGGGTTTTTTTTTTTTTTAAATATATATGCTTCTTAAATTGTGGTCTCAGTAACAGCTACCTGCATACACTCAGAGAAGGCCGCCCTCTCCCACACGCAGTGCTACGGAACGCCTTCCTTCTGCGGTGGACGGGCGTGTTTTCCTGTCCTCTTTGGGAAACTGCTGCCTCACTCCATAGAAGCTGCAAGTCATAAAGTGTTTAAAAAGAAACTCTGCTGGCAATGCAGGCAATAGATTATAACAGCAGAAATGAGAGGCCGGGAAGCCTGGTACGAGATCGTGCAACACTCCAGGGTCTGAACCGGAGGGGCAGTGGTGAGGCTAACGCCCGCCTCACCACGGGCAGAGAGCGGCCAGACATTCGTGCAGGTATTAACTGAGCACGTACTGCGTACCAGGCTCTGATCGAGGTGCCGGGAACACAGTCTAGCAGAAGACAGAGAGGCCCTGCCCTCTTGCAGCTTACAGTCAAGGTAGAGAACGATGTATTTTAAGGGACCGACCCATTGTAGGCACTTAATCAGTGGTAGCTGTTACTGTTACCACTAATGATACAGTGCATAAATACCTACAGTGCATACGTGTTCTGTTTGGGCCACCTGACGTCTCTCTCCTTCCCGTGCTGTGCCATCTCGGCAACACAGGAAACGCAGCCATCTGTGCTTGCGCTGTGGGTGCCAGGGAGGTTCCTGGAGACTCTGCCAGCGGGAAGGAAACTCCCTCCCCACCGCGGTCCCCAAGTAAACCGGAGCCACGCCGGGACATATGGGTGCTCTCTCTCTAGGGACTTCGGATCTTGAGCAAATGACCACACGGGCAAAAGAAACAGAGTTAATTCATCCAAGCAGTGAAGCCTGGCCTAGACAGTTCCTGCCACAGGGTTCTCCCCTCCAGGCTGGCCATCCGTAAGTGTGAGAAGTCAACCTACCAGGTGACTCTCGACATCTCGCTCCAGGTGGCTTTCAAAACTTTATTACTGCCCGGTAGAGAGCTTTGGGATATAACAGACATGGTAAATGAACTGGACTGACCTCAACTGAAAGTAAATGTGGGCCGGGCACAGTGGCTCACACCTGTAATCCCAGCACTGTGGGAGGCAGAGGTGGGAGGATCACTTGAGGCCAAGAGTTCCAGACCAGCCTGGACAATATAGTGAGACCCTTGTCTCTGAAGCAAAAACAAAAAAATTAGCTGGGCATCGTGGTGCACATTTGTAGTCCCAGCTACTCTGAGGCTGAGGCAAGAGGATCGCTTGAGCCCAGGAGTTCGAGGTTACAGTGAGCTATGATTGCACCTCTGCACTCCAGGCTGGGTGACAGAGTGAGACCCTGTCTCAAAAAAAAATAAAAAAAAAATTTTTAAAAAGAAATTAAATTTGATAGTTTCATCTAACTCTTGTCCAGCTTACGTTTGTTCTTTTCATTGGAATTCAAGTGCACGGAACTAGACTGATTATTGTCCTTGGTTTATGACAGACACTCACTATCAGTCTATGCATGGCTTGCTTTTATTTTTTTTTTTATTTTTTTATTTTTTTTTTTTTTGAGACAGAGTCTCACTTTGTTGCCCAGGCTAGAGTGAGTGCCGTGGCGTCAGCCTAGCTCACAGCAACCTCAAACTCCTGGGCTCAAGCGATTCTCCTGCCTCAGCCTCCCGAGTAGCTGGGACTACAGGCATGCGCCACTATGCCCGGCTAATTTTTCTATATATATATTTTTAGTTGTCCATATAATTTCTTTCTATTTTTTTTAGTAGAGACGGGGTCTCGCTCTTGCTCAGGCTGGTCTCGAACTCCTGACCTTGAGCGATCCACCCGCCTCGGCCTCCCAGAGTGCTAGGATTACAGGCGTGAGCCACCGCGCCCGGCCATGGCTTGCTTTTATTTAGTTCTTTTAGATAATATCAATGTAGCAAGCACCTGTGAACCCACCAAACCCAAACAAAAGCCAGGATCCTGACAATAACCTATGCCACGTGGTCCCACCTCCTTACATCCTCTGGGGCTCTACCTGACCGAGGTGATCATTCTTAATCCTGTGGCCATTGCACCTGTGCCTTCCTTTCAAAATAAGTCTTATTGCATCTATGTGTATGTCTAAAAGATACATTTTTATAAAATTTTAGTTACTTCAAACTTTATCAAAAGGACATGATGTTGTATGTAGTTCTTCCAGACTTACTTTTTTCCACCAAATATTATGTTGCTAAGGTTATTCATATGGTTGTTTGTGGTCGTAGTTGATTCATTTTTACTGCTGTATAATATTCCACTGTTGATACCACAGTTATCCGTTCATTTTTCCATTAGCAGACATTGAGCTGTTGTCAGGTTTTGCTATTGTGAAAAATGCTACTAGGAACACTTTTATTCAAGTCTCCTGTTTTACGTGCATGAGTTTCTTGTTCATATACACTTAACGGTGGAATTGCTGGGTCATGGGGTAGGTGGGTGTTCAATTTTAGGGGATACGGCCACGCTCTTTTCCAAAGTGTTTCACAAATATACATGATCTGTGATTCCACAATCTCTTCAAAGCTTCGTGTTGTCAGATTTTTAATTGCCAATTGAACAGGGATAAAACCAATTCTCATTGAGGTTATAACATATATTTCTCTGATCACTAAAGATTTTAAACATCTCTTCTTGTGTTGACGGGCCATACATGTTTCCTCACCTGTGAAATGTCTATTTACGTCTATTGCTTGTTTTTCCATAGGGTTGTTGTATTTTTCCTATTGTTTTGTGGAAATTCTTTATATATTCTCGATATTAATCCCTTGTTGGTTGTAAATGTGATTTACCTTTTCTCAGTTTGTAACTAGTATCACTCACTTTTGCTTTCATTAAGGCACCTTTTGAAGAACAAACGTTCTTAAGTTTTTGTAGTCAAATATATTAATCATTTATAGTATTGTCAATTTTTGTCTGTTGTTTAAGCAACCTTTCACTATTCAAAGTCTTAAACATATCCACCTATATTTTCTACCAAGAGGTTTAAGAGATTTGCTTATGACATTTAAGTCCTTAATTCCTCTGGAATTGTGTATGGTGTCAGGTATGGACGGGATGTTTTCTTTTCCATATGGATAATCTTTTTCTTTTTCTTCTTTTTAATGGATTGATTGATTGGCAGCTGGATCCTGAATCCCAAGGGTGAGCATAACAAGGAGGAAATGAAGTTCTCAGTCTTCTTAGGCCTGTAACTGGTGGGGCGTTGCTTCTGCTGGGTTCTAGACGTTAAAGCAGCCACAGAACCAACCCAGGTTCAAAGGGAAGAATGAAACCTCATCTCTCACTGGGGAGAGGGACAAGGAATTTGTTACCATCATTAACCACAATATGGAAGAGGAGAATGTGACTATGTCCGTATTTGTTTATATTTTTTAAAATTGATGAATGAATAAACCAAATATAATGAAAATAGTTACTTGTTAAGGGAGAGAGAACAGGATGGAGAAGACAAGGGCAGGGGCTAGACTTCTCTGAATATATCTTGTTATGTGGTTTTGATTTCAAATCCAATTAAAAAAAAATCAAAAAAGCAAGTCTTAAAAATTGAAAATAAAAGGAAAGAGACGTGCCACATCAAGTCGGTGGCACAACACAGGGAAAATAATTACTTCAAATGACTCTAAGATAAAGAATTTTGATTATACAGTCCTAGCGGGATATGTTTTAAGAACAAAATGAACCACGAAGAAATTCTATCCTGCGTTCAGCAATCTTACCGTTAGCAGCAATGTTCATATAGCTATTTTGAAACTATTATGTTAATAGTTATGTTGTGGCAAAAGGCAAATAAGTAATTATGTCAAAATCATTCAAAACCAAGCTTTTCGGCAAAGAGAAAAGAAATGAAAGTGTGAACTCAAACAAGTTAAGTAAAAACCCTGTAATTTTAAATTTGAAATGGAAGTATCAGTATAAATGCATGATTTTTTTTTTCCTCTGTAAAAAATAGGAGCATACGTACAGCATAGTCAGAAATCTGTGTGCCCAAATGATATTAAAAGCAATAAAACTCACTAGTCAATACACAAGGCTGCTGAAAACTAATGACAAAAAGCAGAGAAAATTCTGTTTTATAGAGGATAATCATCAGATAATAAATCAGAAGAAATGATAGAATTGAAAAATCCCTACATTGCAACCCCTGATGAAGTAACGAATCTGAGCTGCTGAAACCAAGCCAGGCTGGCAGGACGGGAACCCACGTGATCACAAAACAAGAGACCAGCCAGACACCCTGTGCCTCACGCCATGATGCAAAAAGGGGTGTGGAGCCACCCATGAATATGCTTGCCCCAAAACGGAATGACTTCGATCCAGTACCAAGGAGGGGCTTGGGGGCAGATACGGGTCCACGTGTTTGCAGGCACTAGCACGGTGCCTTGCAGGGAATTCTACATCAGTCGTAAAACCAACTCGGAGTCAGTCTGCTTTGTATTATCACCGTGCACCGGCAATTCTAAATAACGTCAGGGACAAAATACTCCTCCCCTCTGCGACACCAGTTCCCTGTGGTTCTCCATCCTCAGCCCCACTGCCTGAATCGAATCGAGTTTCTTGACCTAAATAACAGTGCACAGAAAATACCGTATACAGAAGAACTAAGTTAAATGACATCATGAGAAAGCATTTATCCCAGCCCAGAATGTGCAGCGTTCTACTGGACAAATCACTGAGGTTCTCTAGCAGAGCAAAGGCATGAAAAAGAGGACAGGGAGCTATTCGAGGATGAAGGAACAGAGGAGTCTTAAGAGACTTAACTAAGCGAGTGTGCAGACTTTGACTCCTGGTTTGGACAAACCAACTGGTAAAAGGTAATTCTGCAAAGATGATTAATTTCTGCATGGCGTGATGATGCTTCCTGGTTTTATATATACATATATATATACACACACATATTATCAATTCAAAAACGACTGAAAGTGTTTATGTATTTATGGCTGAAATGCCATAACATCTAGAATTTGCTTTAAAATTCTCCAGTAAACAAAGGAATGAGCCATTAAAATGCATGGAATAGAGAAAACGAGATTGGCTACAAGTTGATCATTATGAAAGTTGGGTGACAGATAGATACATGGGGGTTCCTTAGTGTTCTTTTTTTCCCCATATGTTTGGAATTTTTTCATCACAAAGAGTTAAAAAAGAAAAAGAAAGCAATAAAACTCACTAGTCAATACACAAGGCTGCTGAAAACTAATGACAAAAAGCAGAGAAAATTCTGTTTTATAGAGGATAATCATCAGATAATACATCAGAAGAAATGATAGAATTGAAAAATCCCTACGTTGCAACCCCTGATGAAGTAACACTGGAAAAAGCCAGTGTGGACGATGGTAGGTATCATCGTCACCATCACCACCATCATCATCAGACCCTGGCTGGGGGCTCGGGAGAGAGGCAGGGGGCATCCAACAGTCCCAGAAGGAAGGATTGGCAAAAGCCAGATCAGGGGCCGGCGGAGAGGGCCAGGCTGCACGCCCAGAGGCTGCACGCGGGCACAGCAAGGGGCACAGGTGAAAGCCCAGTCAAGCAGGTTGTCCCCAGGAAGCTGGGGACAATGTCACTGCGCACAGGGGCAGGTAATCCAGACATAGGTTCGGCGTCAGGGGTGAGGAGGGTTCTGGCAGGAGACAGAGCCTGTACCAAGCGACATTTGGACAGCCTCGGGGAGGGGCACTCATTCTCCTCCGCCAGCCAAGGATCTCAGTCCTGAGGGGTGGGGGCCGTGGTCAGGGACAAGACAAGGAGCTGGCGGTAGTGCAGAAAGTCGTCTTCCCTGGAAGGACTGACGCTCAATAGGTCGTAACAAAGATTTCATCACCAAATCGGGTTGCTACGGGGGCCCTGTGCTCAGAACAGCGGGTTCCAGACTCTGGATTTGGGTTGGAGGGGACCCCTGGGGGCTGGGCTAAGCCCTGGGCGTCCCCCAACCCAGGACAAGACCAGCTAATCCTCAGAGGCCCCCAGTGGGGGGAGGCTAAGCCGTACCCAGGGGGAGGGGTAAAGTATTGAGAACTAGTCACGCATGTGAACTTTACATAATTGAAAAAAAAAAAATGATTGCCTATATCGTTGAATATGTATTAGAATAATTTTGTTATATATGCGTTTTTTTTTAATTACATTAGTAATCTGTGTTCCCTTAACAATCTGTGTGCAGAGCTTCCTGCACATGTGGCGTAATCCCAGTTTCCTTTTTTTTTTTTTTTTTGAGACAGAGTCTCACTCTGTTGCCCGGGCTAGAGTGAGTGCCGTGGCGTCAGCCTAGCTCACAGCAACCTCAAACTCCTGGGCTCAAGCGATCCTCCTGTCTCAGCCTCCCGAGTAGCTGGGACTACAGGCATGCGCCACCATGCCCGGCTAATTTTTTCTATATATATTTTTAGCTGTCCATATAATTTCTTTCTATTTTTAGTAGAGGTGGGGTCTCGCTCTTGCTCAGGCTGGTCTCGAACTCCTGAGCTCAAACGATCCGCCCACCTCGGCCTCCCAGAGTGCTGGGATGACAGGCGTGAGCCACCGCACACCCGGCCAGCATGCCTTATTCATTGTTCTGTCCCCAGAGTGGCGCGCAGGAAAACCCACTCGAGAGCCACATCCTGGTTGCCTCTCCCGCCTGTTCCCCCCACAGCCCCACTCACACCCCGGCTGCCCGAACTGGCCAACGGGGTCCTCCTCTGGGGAAGAAGGGTCCCCGTGACAGCACTACAGTCTCAGAGTCCCTGCACAGCCTCTGAGAGTTCTAGAGAGAGCTGGCCAGAGCCGCTCGTTAGCATTCCAAGCCGCTCTAGAGAATGATCCCTGAGCTGGCAAGGGGCGGGGGACAGAACTAGAGACGCAGCTGGGGATGCCCGGCTGGGGGACAGTCTCCAGTGACAGGCCAAGGGAATCGGCAAAGGCCCTTTCATTGTCACATTTGGCTGTGCTGTTGTTTGGACAAGGAAGGCCTGAAGCCTCATCGGGATGCGCCGGGCAATTTGCAGAGCAACGAGGGACGGACTCCAGGCTGGAGCTAATCCCGCGCTCTCTGGGGTGAGCTTGTGCCTGGCATTAATTGGGGCTAATTAAAGTCTCTAAGGAGAGGCTTTCAGGCTTTCACGTGAACTGAAGGATCGCTCCAGCGGGCAGTGAAAATGCCAGGGGTGGCCTGGCCTTGGCCTGTAATGACATTAGTCGGCCCTTGAAGACACAGAGAGTTTCCACCAGAGCCGAGCCTTTGCTCAGCGAGGAAGTCAGATCACGCACCTGCCTGGAACACGCACACGCGGGGCCTGCAGACGCCCCCACCGGGCCAGGGCCCTCCCAGCCGGCTGCAACTGGCATTTCCTGGCGGCCCTGCTCTCGGGGGCCTGCGTGGGAGACACAGGAGGGGGCTTCAGAAAGGAGAGAAAGAGGCGAGCACAGAAGAGGGCGAGTGGGAGGTGTCTCTGCTCTGGTGGCACGGCAGTGCCACGCCACGTCCCCACGGGAGGCTCCAGGACCTGCCCCGACCTCGCCTCTCACCCCCTTGGGCCAGGCTGGCACCGCCTTCCCCGCCCAGGCCCCAGCCTGCGTGGAGACCCGGTTCGGCCTCCTCTCTGGGTGAGTGACCTCAGGGGTGTCGCGTCCCTTCTCTGGGCTCGGTTGTTGTCTCCGTGAAGTGGCGGTGGGATCCCTGGTTACTCTCGCACGTTGCCACCTGCAGGCCGGCTTGAAGGATTTGAGCGGAATACGGCAACCGTAACTCATTCCTTCCCAGGGTGGGGGCTTAGCCCAGACACGTGGCAAGCCCCCTCCTCGCCCCTGTGAGTGCCATCCAGAATGACCCATATGGCCCGCCAGGTCCCATCGACACTCTCCAGCCCACATCGTGGTCCCCAAGCCTGCACCTCGTTCGTCACCCCCTCCCCGGGTCCCCCACATGCCCTGCTGGTCTGGTTCACTCTGTCCTTTCTGCCCTGGGCAGACCAACCCTTGCTCCCTCCCTCGCCCCTTGCTTTGTGTCGTTTTGCTTCAAAGCACGTTTTCCTACCAGGTGTCATCACATCTAGGTGTTGGCTTGTCTGTCTCTCCCCAGCGGCAGGAGTAAGGTCTGCCGGGATCGCTGCTGCATAGTACGTGCTCATTTAGTACATGTTGACCAGGTGATGCCCGAGGGCGCTACCCTCCTGTCTTAGCTCCGGCAGCTTCCTCTGCCTGCCCGCCCTCCTCCCTTGCCCCCACGACCTCCGCCCCTCAGGCCTCACCTCACCTGCCTCTGGGAGCTTCCACGAGCAGCCACCCTGCTCCGAGGCCCCCTCGCTCTAATGCCTGCAGGACCAGGGTCCAGGTGGCACATTTCCCTGTGGATCATGGTGGTGGCAGAGTGTGGGGACACAGGCATGTTCAGGACGTCAGCCCCAGGGCCGAAAGTTCAGACACACGCAGAAAACCAAATGCCACGCACGTAATTGTGCGGAGGAAAAGAAATCTGCTCCTTGTCAAAGCCCGCAGCCCACAGAACTCCACTTGTCCCTTCCGGGGACCGCAGATGCTTGGTGACAGCCGAGATCTGTCTTGCAGAAGCAGGAACCAGAGAGTATTTCTGGCCCAATTAAGCTTTCGTGCTTGACAAGTAGGAAACGCAGCCTCACCTCTCTCTGCGCCTAATGTGAGAAACATATGGGCCCGTGTGCGCCCGTGCCGACTCGCTCGCCTGCGTGCAGGTGCCTCACGCCCCGGGCACGGCGTGCACACGGTCACAGGTGACAACAGGACAGGCGTGGTGAGGGGTGTCTCTCAAATAATGTGCTCAACCACCACGTTGACTTGTGGCATCCGTCCTGGGCAACATAGACAGATACTGTTTTTCAAATGTTCACTGTTAGGAAATCAAGCAGTTATCTTCATTTCACAAGTGTGAGGACTCTTCGCTATTCTTATTCATCGCGTTGGGTTTGTAAGTGCAAACGATGCCACCAGTGACAAGGTTTCTATTCTTTATTCTTCCAGGCTTGGCAGATTGTACCCTGTCAGTTTTAGCAGGAAGCCGGATTTGAGATAGGAGCTCTGATTCAATATGAAATAGGTAGGTAGAGGGAAAGACAGATTAGCTAGAGATTCTAAGTACATGCATTCGACGAACTCATAAATGGAGCGTGTCTACGCGGATGGAGCGTGTCTACACGGATGGAGGTGGCCGATTTGAAACAAGCCCTGTTCAGCGCAGCGAGTGTCTGACTCTCCTTGAGAAAGAAGCCGTGAGCAGGCGGCTTGTGCTCAGGGCAGAGAGCCTGCCCCGCCGCCCTCCCTGTCCAGGGTGGATGCCGCCCTGCCCTGGTCACCGGGAGGCCTGTCATTGGCCTATGGGTTCCCAGGGCCCTGACTCAGGGAACCCCACACCATCTGCTGTCCCTGCCTCGACTGTGAAGGAGGGTCAAAGGCCCGTCCCTGTGCCAGCAGCCCCTTGCCTTTGTGCGGGCACAGGCCTGGTGTGGCATAGGCCCATCTCCCTCTTGGCCTCTCTGTGGGAATACAGGAAAACGGACTATCATAGTTAGAAGTGTCTCCATGCAAGACAGGTGAGAGCTTGGTGTATGACGGGTAGGGGGGTGGTAATCTGTAGATAACCTGCTCGTTTATTTAAGCTCCATGTAGCACTGAGTGTGTGGCTTGTGGTATTCTTTTCTGAAACCCCAGTGTCTAGCACGGTGCTTGACAAAAGGTAAGCTCCCAGGAGAAGCCAGGACTGAATATGGATGTGGTCCACTCGGGCCATCAGAATCTAGCTAAGTATAGTATTACTAGTTAGTAGTTAAGTGCTTCCTCTGTGCCAAGTACTCTACAGACTTTTAACAACTGACCACTTGGGGGCCCCTAATGAGAGAAGCATGATTAGCCCCATGTTTCACTGGGAAACGAGGGCTCAGAGGAGTTCAGCAACATTCCCGAGGTCACACAGCTTGTGACACAGTCAGCTGTCAAAGTCAGCACAGTCTGATCCGGCACCTGAGTTCTTGACCACCCTGTGCTTCTCCTCTTCCCTCCCGCCCCCTCCTCTCAGAAAGAGCAAACAGGAACAGCACCAGGAGCTTGAGATCAGAGACCTGACCAGCCCCTGGGGAAGCCTCTAGGTGGCGCGGCTCCAATGGGGCCCCCAGGGAGACAGCTCTAGAATTGAGACTTGTTTTTCTGCCCAACAGACAGCAGAACCGACCGAGACTGCTGATGAGCCGGCACGCACCAGGACCGCTGTACCTGTGGATAAAATATGGAGATACGTTCACACAACTTTGCAGAGAGCTGCTGCCCTGACGTCTCCCCGCCGAGGCCCCGCCACCCGGACCACTCAGGGCCCTCCAGTGGAACCCAGGAGCCTCCCCTGGTCCCACACTCAAGGGTTAACAGCTGTCCCTGCAGCGGCCTCTAGAACCTCGCTCCAGGGCAATGGCCGGGCTTGCTCAGGGCTTGGACCCAGACACACCAGTTCTTCATTACCTTGAACTTCTCCTTCGGGCCCAGCCCTCCCACGCAAACCTTTAGCATGAAGCAGCTCCTGGGAGCCCGGATGAGGCGGTCCTCCTTCCCCAGACCCCCGAGGGAAGCCGTGTCTGGGCTCGGCTGTGGGGTCCGGCTCTTTGGGCATAGAAGGGGTGGTCCCCAAATCAGGGGACTCGCTGGGGCAACCATCTGTCTTTCAGTGACCCCTGTGTCCGGGCCAGGCAGCACCCAAGTGGGCCCGAAACAAGCTATGGGACCCCGTGAGCCAGACTGGCAGGAAGAATGGTCCTGAGAGACGGATCCAGTGGGCCGAGCAAAAGCAGAAGTTTAATCAAAGGAAGTGACAGAGTCGATCTGGCTCTAGAAGTGCAGGACGTACTGAAGTGCCCAGCGGGGCCCGGTGACGACGTCCCTCGTATTTTCTCCCGGAGCCGTCCTCGCCCTTCAGGTGACTCAGCCGCCAGCGTGGGAGCCGCAGGTAAGAGGGGCCGTGGGCTGAGTCAGGGCCGCGTCGTCCCGGGGCCGCCACAGAGCTCAGGGAAGATCAAACCCGGAATTTCCAGCCCATATCATCAAAGCTTGGCTAACGGGGATTGTCCTTTTTCTGTTTGGGTTTGTTGTTTTTTTTTTTTTTCTCTTGCCCTAAAGTTCTGCTGCAAGAGATTCTAAACAATGGCCTGGGATCCGACAGACTGGGTGTTGCCAGGACTTGCGTGGCAATAGGAAAGGGTCCACGAGGAGGGGGACAGAGTGTGAGACCTTGGGACCCAGCCGGGCGTGGCCCCCGTAACTGCAGGGCGGCTGGAGGTGGCAGGACCCGGACGGGACCTACCTGGGCAGACAGCAGGGTGGGGCAGGGAGAGGCCTGACCAAGCACGCACCACGAGCCCACAGACGATGGCCAGTTTGGAGGGTCCCGCCTGCGTCGCCAGCCTCTCCCTGTGCCCTCCTCCCTCTCATCACTGTGCTCAAACTCCCGGGTTCCCGCCCTGCACCTTGCTGCCTCAGAACCTTGCGCGTGCCATTTCTTCTGCTGAGAACACCCTCCCCTTCCACCTGGCTGGCCTCTGCTCTTCCTTCAGGTTCCACTTCAACATCCTTTCCTCGCCCCTCCCCCCGGCTCAGTCCCCCTAGAAAACACCATCACCGTGCAAAGCAGGTCCACCGTGCGCTGGCTACCGCCTCAGCCCACCGCATCTGGGGCTGCAGGTTGTGTCTACTAGTTGCAGGAGCCTGGCGACTAGACCACGCACACGTGTTACGTGAAGCAATTTCATCATTCACAGATAGGCAGAAAGGGACGGTAGAGGCCCAGGATTCATGGTGAACCAGTCCCCAGAGGCTCAGGAAAGCTGCGGGCGGATGGAATCTCTTGTCCACGTGCCTCGCTTGCGCGGCAGCTGAGGGACTCTGGAAAGCAGTCCTCCTGGGTTTTATATTCTGCCAGCAACCTGATTTGCTGGGCTGGAGCTTTGTAGGGCATCCTGTCCTGGGAGGGACGGGAACGGAGCCCGGGCTGTTCTGGCCTCTTGGTCTCAGGATGTCACATTCCCAGCATGGTCTGCAGTCATTCCCGAAAGCTGCAGTGAGAAAGGGGAGAGAACTGGGTGGATCCAAGGCCACCTGAACAGCCGTCCTGCCCTTAGGATTTTTGTGGCACTGACCACCATTGTGACGTTACATTTAATATCTTTCTGCCCTGCTGTCTGGAAGCTCCCCGGGGACCAACACCACATTGTCTTATTCTCCACTAAATCCCCAAGGCCCATAGCAGTTCCTGGCACGTATAAATGACTCAACTACATTAAAAAATGAATGACGTGAATCTAATCGTTGGTGTTAGCAAGATCTCAAGAGAAGGACAGAGCCGAATGACAGACAGTCCAAAGCAGGGAAGGCTTCCAGAGGGCAGCAGGACTTCAGTCTCGGGGGTGGGGGGTGGGTAGGATCTGCCAGGAACAAGGACCAAATCCCAGGGTCCTCCCTGCCTGGGCCGCTCAGCATGATGGACAGGAGTCCAGTTCTCCAAGACGAGCCTCCACTGGAGGAAGGTTCGTGCCTGGGAAAAAAATGAAGCCCATATGTGAGAAACGGGGCCCCAAATCAGGGCAGACAATAACCTGATGTTGAGTCACAGAAAACTGGACTGAGTCTACTTAGATCCTTTCAGCCTGGGGTCAATAGTTGGCAAAGGAATAGAGGGCAGGGCTGCGTCTACGCAGGAAAGCAAGCGAGAAGACAAAGTGCACTGAGTGGGCCCAGGTGGGGCAGAGGAGGAACAAAGAGCTGGGACTGGAAGTCCTAGCAGGGCGATTTGGCAAGAGACAGAAATCAAGGGCATCCAAACTGAAAAGGAAGAAGTCCAATATCTCTGTTCACAGGTGACGTGATCTTATATTTAGAAAAACCTAAAAATTCCACCAAAAAGCTGTTAGAACTGATCAACGAATTCAGTAAAATGGCAGGATACAAAATCAGCATACACAAATCGGTAGCATTTATATATGCCAACAGTCAACAATCTGATAACCAAGAAAAAACCCATTTACAAAAGCTACAAAAATTACAAAATGCATAGGAATAAATGGAACCAAAAGAATGAAAGATCTCTGGAAGAAAAACTGTAAAACACTGATGAAAGAAATCAAAGAGGATGCAAAAAAATGGAAAGATATTCCATGTGCATAGACTGGAAGAATTAATACTATTAAAATGTCAATACTACCTAAAGTGATCTACAGATTCAATGCAATCCCTATTAAAATACCAGTGCCATTCTTCACAGAAATAGAAAAAACAATTATAAAATTAGTATGGAAACACAAAGACCCCAAATAGCTAAATCGAACCTGAGCAAAAAGAACAAAGCTGGAAGCATCACACTACCTGACTTCGAAGTATATACAAATCCATCATTAAGAAAAACAGTATGGTGCTGGCATAAAAACAGACATATAGACCAACAGAACAGAACAGAGAACCCAGAAATAAATCCACACGTGTACAGACAATTCATTTTTCACAAAGTCGCCAAGAACACATTAATACATTAGAGAAAGGACAGTCTCTTCAATAAATGGGGCTGGGGAAACTGCATCCGCACGCAGAAGAATGACACTAGACCCCCATCTCCCGCCATATGCAAAAATCAAATTTAAATGGATTAAAGACTTTAAGCCCTAAAACCATTATATGGAATGGTTTCAAATATGAAACTATTATATGAAAACATTGGGAGAACACTTCAGGACAGTAGTGGGAGCAAAAATTTTTAGGGTAAGACCTCAAAAGCACAGGGTTAGCTGGGTATAGTGGTGCACGCCTGTAGTCCCCGCTACCCAGGAGGCTGAGGAGGGAGGATCCCTTGAGCCCAGGAGTTTGAGGCTACAGTGAGCTATGATTGCACCACTGCATACCAGCCTTGGTGACAGAGCAAGACCCCATCTCTAAAAAAAATAAAAAATTAAAAATGAATAAATTATTTTTTTAAAAAGCACAGGCAACAAAAGCAAAACTAGACATATGGGATCAAATCAAGCTAAAAAGCTTCTGCACAGCAAAGGAAATAATCAACAAAGTGAAGAGACAACCTATAGAATGGGAGAAAATATTTGCAAACTATCCAGCAATGGATTAATAACCAGAATATACAAGGAACCCAAATAACAGCAAAAAAAAAAAAAGAAGAATCCCATTAGTAAATGGACATCAGATCTGAATAGACATTTCTCAAAAGAAGACAAACAGATGGCCAACAGGGATATTTAAAAAGTTCAATATCATTAATCATCAGGGAAATGCAAATCAAAACCAGAATAGGATATCATCTCACCCCAATTAAAATGGCTTTTGTCGAAAAGACAAAAAATAACAGATGCTGGTGAAAATGCAGAGAAAGGGGGACTCTTACACTATCGAGTTGGAATGTTAAATTTAGTACAGTCATTATGGAAAACGGTATGGAGGTTCCTCTAAAAACTAAAAATGGAGCTACCATATGATCTAGCAATCCCGCTGCTGGGTACACACACGAAAGAAAGGAAATAAATCCATCCAAGAGATATCTGCACTCTCATGCTTATTGCAGCACTATTCACAATAGCCAAGATATGGAATCAATCTAATGGTCCATCAGCAAATGAGTGGATAAAGAAAATGTGGTACATACACACAGTGGGATATTATTCAGCCATAAAAAAGAGTGGAATCCTATTATTTGCAGCAAAAATCAATGGAACTGAGGTCATTATGTTAAGTAAAATAAGCTGGGCACAGAAAAACAAATATTGCCTGCTCTCCCTCATAGGGGGAGCTAAAAACATGGATCTCGTGGAGGTAGAAAGTAGAGGTAGGAGGGAGGTGGGGTTGAAGTTGGTTGATGGAAACAAAAATACAATTAGAAGGAAGAAGATCTAGCGTTCGATAGCACAGTAGGGTGACTACGGTTAACAATAATTTTTGTATATTTCAAAATAGCTAGAAGAGAAGAATTCTAATGCTCCTAACATGAAGAAAAGATAAATGTTTGAGGTGATAACTCGATTACTCAATTATCCTGATTTGATCATCATGCACTATATGCACATATCAAAATATTACATGTACCCCCAAAATATGTACAACTATTATATATCAATTGAAAAAATTCCTTTAGTTTTTTTAAAATAACTTTTACAGTGTTGGGGACCAAGGTCTGGGTATCAAAGGGTCCTCATCACAGGCCAAAGAATGAGGCCTGTCTACTTCACAGGATTGCTATGAGGATTAGGTGAACTCAGGACGCGGTAGCTGTTTTCAAAGTGTGCCTTTGCCTGGGTGTCTTTGGGGCTGTCTATATATCTGTATCTGAGTCTGTACCTGTCTACACCTGTCTCTGTACCTGTACCTGTGTCTACAACCATATATCTGGGCTATCTTTGATGCTATCTATATATCTGTATCTGAGTCTGTATCTGTCTACACCTGTCTCTATATCTGCACCTGTGTCTACACCCATATATATGGGCTGTCTTTGATGCTATGTATATATCTGTATATGAATCTGTATCTGTCTACACCTGTGTCTGTATCTGTACCTGTGTCTACACCCATATATCTGGGCGGTCTTTGATGCTATCTATATATCTGTATCTGAGCCTATATCTGTCTACACCTGTCTCTATATCTGTACCTGTGTCTACAGCCTTATATCCACAGCTACTTCTATTTCTATGGTATGCTGTGATGTCCCTGTAGCTTTTCCTTCTATCTGAGCTCAGTGCCTGAGCAGAGGTGGTTCGAGGCAACAGCTGGAGACGGCTTGGGGTTTGGGACTTTAGACACATTAACAGGACGGCAGGGCCAGCCCTGCCTGGATAATGTGGACACTTCATCACAGCTCACAGATGCCCAAGGCCTGATTAACTTGGCAGACGCAGGAGAGAGCTCAGGACAGGCTTGCAAATTAAATCCTGCTACCGGCTGCAGGGAACCAAGGGTGCTTCCCCACCCTCAGGTGTCTGTGCTGGGGAGGGGCCCACACAGCACTTGTCACAAGCTGCCACTGGCACACCAGGGCTTCAGGACGAGCGCTGTCATCAGAGAAGTCAAACCACCAGCTGATCCCAGGCCTTGGGCAACTTCAACAGCGGCTTTGGGTCATTCTAAAGGAGGTCCTGAAACCAAGGCTTGGACCCCACTCATATCTTGAAGGAACATGAATCACATCTCAGGAGGCAGCAAGGTGGAGTGGGGAGATACTGCCTTTGGCTCAGGCAACCCGGTATGAATCCTGGGTCTGCCACTTACTGGCCATGTGACCCCGGTCAACCTGCTCAGCCTCTGTGAGCCTTGGTTCCTCGTCTGTATAGGGGGGTGGCATGACCATGTCAGAGAGCTGAGATGGTGCCCATCGTCTCGCTCACTTCAACTCGCCAAGACCACCAGAGCTGCCAGCAGACACGCACGGGGCGTGCGTCTCTCTACTGCTCACTCCGCCAGAGCTGGTGAGAGACCAACGCCGGCTCCCCGCAGCCCCGGGAAGTCCTCAGGGGGGAGCAAGTTTGCTGGAGTTCAGGTCCTGGAGGTGGGTGAGATGTCCTTGTGTCCACCCGACATCACCTCCAGGATCAGGCTCTGACCCGTGCTTGGGAATCGATCCTGTCCCAAGGCTGTTGCAGGAGGCCTGACTGTCTGACCTGCCGTCACTCCGGCTCAGACTCCAGGGCCATCATCTCTGCCCTTGTCCTTCCTCATTCCTGTATCTCAGTCCTAAGAGCTGTCCCCGGCATTACCACAGTCTGCCCAAGTGTTCCTGCCTTGGGCCACCCCCCGGGAGCCGGCGTCCTCCCTTCCTCCAAACTCAGATTCTGGTCCTCAAGCGGAAGCTGGACTCCCCCTCTTTCGGCTCCGCCCGCTGCCCTATGCACCTGACCCCGAGCTGTGCCGAGTGCCTGCTGTCTGGGACCGCCTCCTCCTCTGACAGCTGCCTACTTACTGCCGGGATCCCTCCTGTCACCTGCGCTGGGGCCAGCCTCTGCTGTCTGCCTCCTCCAGGCCAGACCATGTCCAGGCTAGGACACTCATGAGCAGCTGGGTCATCACCCTAGAACAAAAGGCTGCAGGAAGTGGCCCTGACAGACACAGGCTCCTGGCTTCTGCTAATCACTGTCACAGTGTCTCCAGGGTGGGAACAGAGGTGGCATTTTATTTCTTAGAGGTTCTGACTTTTTGACATGAGATCCCAAAGACACAACGCCATCAGGAGTGCCAGGGAGCGCTCTGGCATAGGACAGCCGCTCGCGCACCTCTCCAGAGCGCGACCTCTGCTCAGGGCCACCAGGAGACAGGGAGACACCCTGGCACAATAGGAAAGGCAGATTCCTACTAAACCCGGCTACCTGCGCTCGTCCGTTCTCCCAAACCCCACTGAAGTCAAAGCAAATGCATTTTTGGACAGTATCGGCCCGATGACTAGCAGAATATGAGGAGACAATTATAGACGAGCGATGTCGACCGTCTGGAAGACGGAGAGCAGATGGAGGAGGAACGCTGACAGAGGGAGACATAAGCTAAAGTGCCTGAAAAGGAGGTTCCGGAGGAGCAGGAAACTGACTTGCTCTGCGGAAAGTCTGAGACGCTCGCTCGGGACTTGGCGGCAACAGGTACGGGGGACAGTTAAGGTCAAGGGTGGGGCTGAGGAGGGGGCTGGTGTGGAAGTCTGTACACTGAGTGGGACCCCCAGTTCTGCCCTTCACCCCACACAGCTGGGTAGCTGGAATCCCTCCTTCCCCTGCCCCGGGCAAGAGCTCAGGGATTGCTCTCAGGTGACGCGGTGATGCAGGTGAGACAGCTCTGAACTTGGGGACACAGGGCAAAGTGGGGCCGGGGAGGAGGAGGCGAGGTTCTGGACCGTAGTCTAAGCACTTCACAATGACGTCTAAATCCCATGTCCCACTCCTTCGACAAACACCCTGTCCCAAGGCAAGAGATTAGAGGCTCTTCTCTTCAGTGGCTCAATGCTCCAGAGAAAAAGATCTCTATATCCAACATCTGGCAATTTCCAGAGTCAAAGCCCCCCGAGTCCATGTGTTCCACGCGAGCATGCAGAGCTGCCGGTCAGCGTCCAGGGCCTCTCTGAAGTGTGGACGGACAGTCGCCATCACAGGTACTTGAGGAAGGACTCCAGCAGCAAAAAGAGATCAAAACAAAGACAGGGCTGGGGTTGGGCTTCAAAGGACTTCAGAGACAGCGCAAGGACCAGAAGACAATTTCCAGAAGGGCTCTCGTGAAAACTCTCGGGGAAGTAAGAGACTTTGCCCTCCACAGGAAAGGAAGTAACCAGAGAAGAAGACATTAAGAAAAATCGATACTCCATAAGTAAACATTCAATAGTAGGGAAATAGGCCAGAAAAGAGAACTGGAAGACAAAGAGACGAGACGAGAAAACGAAAGCATCAAAGAGACGGTAAAGAAGACAGGTGGGAGGTGTACGGGTCAGGGGTCTCCGGAGGGACAGAACAACAGGACAGACAGAGACATGAGAGGAGATCTATCAGGGGAATTGGCCCATGCAATCATGGTGGCCTGGAAGTCCCACAACAGGCCATGTGTGAGCTGGGGCCCCTGGGAGGCTCGTTGTATGGCTCCATCCACGTCCCAGGACCTCAGAACCGGGAAGCTGATGGTGTAGCTGATGGTGTAGCCGAAGACCTGAGAACCCAGGGACGGGGGTGGGGACGGGGGGTTGCTGGTATAAGTCCTGGAGTCCAAAGGCCAGGGAGCCTGGAGCTGTTGTCCGAGGACAGGAGAGGAAAAGTGTGTCCTAGTTCCAGCAGATAGCTCGACATAGTCACCATCTCCCTGTTTTTGTTCTCTCCAGGCCCCCAAGCCCATTGGGTGGTGCCTGCCCACACTGAGGGCAGACCTTTCCCGCCTGGTCTCTCAGACTCACGGGCTAATCTCCTCTGGACGCACCCTCATAGCCACATGCAAAAATAATGCTTTAGCAGGTTTCTAGGCGCTCCTTCATCCAGTCAAGTTGACACCTAAAATTAGCCATCACAGGAGGAAATAATTTTTTAAAAAATATAAAATGTCCCCAGAAGAGAAGGGCATGAATTTCCACGTGGCGAGTACCACTTGAGGATCCATCATTACAAATGAAAAAGACCTACACCAGTTTTGAAATTTCAGAACACCAAGGATGAAGGGAAGATCCAAAAAACTTCTAGAGGGCTGAAACAGGGCACCATAAGAGAACCAGGAATCAAAATGGCATCGACTTCTCAGTGGCGACACTACAAGCCTGGAGACTGGGGAACACAGCCTTCAACATTCTTGGGGGGTGGGGGCCACATGTTTCAACCTGGGCTTCTATACTTAGCTACCATCAGTAAGTGTGAAGGTAGAATAAAGACATCTTTCAGATATACAGGAACTTGAACAAATTGATTTCCCATGCACCTTGTCTTAAGAAACTGCTGCAGGATGTGCTCCACCAAAACGAGGCTGTAAACCAAGAAAGAAGCTATGCGGCTCAGGAAGCAGGACAGGATTCAGCAGAGCAGTGAACTCAAGTCCCCAGATGACAGCTGTGTACAGGCCCAGAATGCCAGCTGGACAGTTTGGGGCAGGAGGGAGACTGCCAGGGAAAATGGGACCAGTACATTAAGATACAGGTCTCACTATACAGAAATAAGATCATCATGCATTTACCAGAGATGCAGGAGCAACTGGAGAAAAAAATAAGGCAAGGTACACAGAACACTGAGTACATTTTTAAATGAGGCAATTATTAATCCCAAGATAAACAAAGGAAGAAAGGAAATATAATCACTGCACGTGACTCGCTCTGTCATAAATAATATTTGCACTGCTATAATAATTAAATGCTGACTACTGATTACCTAAAAATATTAGAGTTGCTATCCTGAGAGGTTACAAGGAGGGAAGAGGATGGAGAGAGAACAAATGCTTGTCAACCATAACAGGACATCAATAGATACTTTCTAAGCTTGATAAATCAAGAAAAGCAATATAAATACATTATTCAGGAATATAGAGGTAAATACCTGCAGGGGTGAAGGGAAACTTCCCCTTTCCCCCGAAAATTTGCTGAAAGATCAACTCACAATCAAGGCAGATTAATAAAAGAGAGAGCGAGGTTTATTTCCCACGTGCTTGGGGAGAATCAGATTGATTACTCAGTATCCCAATGAAGTTCAGATATTTTTATGCCTGTCTTTTTGGAGCAGAGAGGGAGATGAGTATAGGTAATTCTGCTTAGGGGCAATAAACCGTTGCTAGGGAGGATGAATGGATGGGAAAAACAGATGGACTTGTAAGTGATTCACTTTGCAAATTTAATTAACCTGAGAGACAGGTATTATATTTTAAATGATTTGGGCCAGATACGGTTGCACCCTTGATGTTTCTCTTGCAATACATGGAGGTAACAGGGAGAGGAAGGGAAGTCAATTGTTCTTGTCATCGGTTTATGCAGATAGAGGGGAAGCCCCTTCCAATGCTCTTTGATCTTGAAGGGTGTGTAATTCAAAATATTCTTCATACCAAGGGGTCAGATGTTGGAGTGAAATTTCCTGAGCTCCTTCCTACGGGAAGAAACAGCTCAAAGAGTGTATCCATTTTCTATTACTACGTAACAAATTACCAGAAACTTAGCAGCTCCATAGGATGAGTACTTATTGTGTCACAGTTTCTGTGGGTGGGGAGTTTGGTCCTCTGCAAAGTCTCCCGCGGCTGAGGTCAAGGCATCAGCCTGGCCGCGTTCTGTCTGGAGGCTCCAGGGAGGAAGAATCCGGGTCCAAGCCCACCTGGCTATCGGCAGAATGCATTTCCTTGCAGTTGCTTGATTGAGGGTGTTAGGGTGGAAAGGGTTGATTTCTCACGCAGAAATTAAGATATAAAAGTTAAAAAGTGGCCGGGCACGGTGGCTCACGCCTGTAATCCTAGCACTCTGGGAGGCCGAGGTGGGCGGATCGTTTGAGCTCAGGAGTTCGAGACCAGCCTGAGCAAGAGCGAGACCTCATCTCTACTAAAAATAGAAAGAAATTATATGGACAGCTAAAAATATATATAGAAAAAACTAGCCGGGCATGGTGGTGCATGCCTGTAGTCCCAGCTACTCGGGAGGCTGAGACAGGAGGATCGCTTGAGCCCAGGAGTTTGAGGTTGCTGTGAGCTAGGCTGATGCCACGGCACTCACTCTAGCCTGGGCAACAGAGTGAGACTCTGTCTCAAAAAAAAAATAAAAAAAAAAGTTAAAAAGTTAATTTTATCCTTTTAGGAGAGAGAGAGAGAAGGGGGCGGGCAAGAGAGCAGAGAGACAGCCGGCCACCGTGACATCCCAAAGAAAGAGAAGGGAGATGCCAGGAGCTGGTCCACGTGGCTTGCTGCTTTTATGGGACAAAGAGAAAAACAGTAATTGTTGTGAATTGCCGTATCTGCTCCTTCTCTTCCTAAGTGCAAGCGGATAATGGAATCCGCTGCGTGAAACTGCTGCATCCGGTCCCTTTGCTTTAGGGGTAAAGCGGCCTTGTCCTCAAGATGGGATTTTGGGCTGGGTTCTGACATCTGGAGATTGTCCCCATGCTGTCGTCCGGGAACTTCTCAGGCTCTAGAAAGAGGTGCTAAAAGGCAGTTTTAGTCAATAGGTCTAGCAACTGTAAAAAAAAAAAAATTACATTTCCTTTTGTCTGCTGGGCTCCTTTGAGATGTTCAGAGCAGATTGTCCATTAGCTGGGTGGAGACGGAGGGAGGGAGCAGAGAACGGATTTATTTCGCTCACAAGACCCACATCCTTTCAGAGGGACCCTGCTTTTTCCTGGCTGTGGCTGGCCCTAGATCTACAGGCCACCCAGAGTCCCTGAAGGCCACCCCCAGTTCCTTGACTCTCCAACATGGCTACTGCCTCTCCAAGTCCCCTGGGAGAGTCTCTGCTCCCGTCTGCTTCTGCTCAGATGGAGTCTGGTCTAACAATTTAATCACAGGAGTACTGTCCCATCCCCTCTGTCACACAGGTCCTGCCCTCACTCAAGGGGTATGAACACCAGCATGGGGGTCACTGGGACCACCCTAAAGTCTATGGGCCACAAGGACGAGGTTATTAACATTTTTTTTAAAGTAAGTAATCCAAGGGACATAAAAGAATATAACGAATCCCTCCTTGTGTTCTGGCCAGTGCCCTTGCCTGGGAGGTGGCAAATCTGGCGGGTTTCTTTCATAACCTAACAAGCGATTCCGTGCATACGATACATGTGCCCATAGGCGAGTCCCTCTTCACTCTCTCAGCTCTTTGCTCAAGTGCGACGCTATCGGCCAGCCCTGCCGTGAGCACACCGTATGGCCCTCATAGATCTTTCCTCCTCTTTTTTGCACAACTGGTAGCGTGCTATGCAAACTCACGTGCACCTTGCTTTGTGTGCTGAGTATAGCTCGAATATATTCAGATATATTATTCGAATATATCTTTTATATCAGTACATCAAGAGATTCTTCGTTTTTCTGCCGATGCATCACGTTCATTGATCTTTGATAGACATCTTTGATAGTGCATTTGCACGTTTTCTATTGCAAATAATGCTGCAATAAATATTCTTGAGGGGGATCGTTTTGCTAATAGTGTCATTTCTGGGGACTGGGACAGGAAGCCTCTATGTTTTTATTGTAAGACTTTTCGTACCATTTGAATTTTTTTTAGACCATGTGCACATCTTACTTTGATAACTATAAAAAAGGGCTTTGTGATCTCTCCCGCGGGCAATGCTGGCTGCCTGGGGAACCCTCCCGTCCCCACCCCCGTCAGAACAGGCTCCAAGTCCCCGGGGAGCTGCCGCCCCCGCTCCCACTCGGGCTCCGTCCCTGTCACGTGCTCAACATTTATGGAGCGTCTGCCGTGTCCAGGCACTTCAGAGAAAAATAACACTTCTCTCTTCGGTAAAAATATTCCACTTGTTCCTCTTAATGTATGAATCCAAACATGACCGCGGCTCTCGCAGACAGAGACAGAGACTCGGCAGAGACTCGGGCCGCCGGCCCCCGCGGTGGAGCCGGTGCCACTGAGAACACAAGCATGGCGGCAGCCGCAGCCTCCGAGTTTGGGGGATGGGGGACGTGTGTCATGCTGAAGTCCCACTTCCCAGTGGCTCCGAGGGGCAGCCCGGGCAGCAGGAGCTCCCTTGTCACAGGCACCCACCCCTTCCAGACCTCATCAGGCCCTTCTGGGGCACTGCCGAGGCCCCTCGAGGTCCCCACATGTCAACTGTAAGACTCTCTGTCATGAGAGGGCCAGGGTGGGGCCCCTCTGTGTCTCCCCCTTTCTGTCCCTCATCTTTCTCTGTCCCCTTCCTCTTCTAGCTTCCAGTTTTTTTCTTAGTTACAATCTCTTCTCTTTTTCTCCTCATCACCCAGTGATTAGCTGGGCTTCAGCCGTGTCCCTGAGTGTCCGAGGGGGGCCAAGACGCTGTGACCCTCCCTCCCATCTGCATCCCCCTTGGTCCCAAGCGAACAGCGGAGTCTGAGGCTCGCGGCAGTGAGGCCGGCACACAGCTCCTGCAACTGGCGAGAACACAGGCCTGGGAGGCTGGTTCTCTGCCTCCATGTCTCCGCAGCCATGTGTCACAGTCGATCTGATCACCGCTGGAAGGCTTTTTGGGGTGGCCGGCGCCAGAGAAAGAAAGACGAGCAGAGTTGAAAGGGATACGTAAAGAGGCTTTATTGGGGCGCTCCCGGGTGGGGGTAACAGGTCCCAAGAGAGGGGCGCCCAGGCGAGGTTCTCAGGTCCCGGGGGAGAGGGGCCTGAGAAGTCACCTGGCCCAGAATGCTGAGTGGGCTTATATATGTTTTTAGGGCTGGCGGATGGGGGTTTCTTCGGCGGGAAGATTTTTGGCGCCAAGAGTGAGGAATTTCTTTGTTGCAGTTTTAGGGCGGGTATTGAGAACTAGGAGGGGCTGGTGGTATGTGTGGACTCCAGGAACCGAGACTCCTATCAGGGTAACCATCCAGGTGTGGCCGTCCTCTAAATAGCTGGGCCCTGCAGGCGTTGTTCTCGGCAGGTCTGGTGGGCGTCTTGTTTTTCCATGAGGGAGGGGAGGGGTGCCCGCCACCAGCCTTACAACCACCGGGGTGACATTTACTGAGTGCCCTCCTGGGCATTAATCCTCACGGCAGCCCTTGCAGACAGGGCTGCTATGATCCCTACTGTATAGACGCGAGGCCGGAGCCCTGGCAGGGGACAGTGACCCGCCTGCGGCCACACAGCTCACATGTGGCAGGGCTGGCGTTTCAACCCGGATCTGCTCGTGTCTGGGACAGCGTCTCTTCGCCTCGGTGCTGTGCAGCTCGTCCTCTGAACACGCGGCAAACATATTCTCTGTTTTCTTTCCAGTGACCCACACTGACATCCGTCCAGTCATCACAGCCATCTGGGCGCTGTTTTTCCATTAGTCAAAAACCCACGGAAGCCCGCTACCAGCTGGCCACGATTCTCCAGCTTGGCGGCAGGGACCTGAGACGTTTCATCAAATGCCTCGCTGAAATCAAGGCTGCAGCCCGCCCGAGCTTTCATCAGGGATTTACCTCCCAAGATAATAAATCAACACGAGCCCGGCACGCTTGCCCCCGAGGCCTGCCTGAGCTTTCACATGCGGTGGGTGGGCCTGGCCCGGATCAGGGAGCCCCTCTGCCCTCCTGAAAGCCAGATCAAAAGGCTGGTGGTGCTGGGAAGTGACAGGGGGCAGTGGGAGCTGGCAGGGGAGGAACTATCACGGCAGCTGCCGAGTGGCAGGAGTGGGAAGATTAAGAAGGATCTGAACAGTGGCTGGCACGGTGCTGAGCTCTGCTCCTGCAGCCCAGGGCTCCTTCCCCGGGCCCCCTCCTCTGGAGCAGGGCTGCCAACTGCCGCCTGCAGGCTCGGGCTGGGACCCTAATAGGGGATGTGGGCCCCGAGGGGCCGTGAACACCGAATTGCTCGTGACGCGTGCCTGGCGCGTGGCCAGAGCTCCGTGAGTGGCAGCCCTTGTCATCCGTGCTGTCGGTAGCAGGGCAGCTGTTGTCAGCCCTGGCAACTGCTGTCCTTCAGCTAGCTGGGCACAGCGAGGCTGGATCTTCCTTCCGGTTAATCAAAAGAAGCTGAGAATCTGGATTTTGTTAGAAATCTCCCGATTTTTCCGTGTTGGCAACGGTGACGGTTGCTTTTAGGTGTCAACGTGCCTGGATTGCAGGGCGCTGGATGGCCGGGGAGGTGTTGTTTCTGCGCGTGCCTGAGCGCGTTTGCAGGGGAGGTGGCGAGCGAGTCAGTAGACTGAGCGGGGAAGACCCTCTCTGATTGCGGCTGGGGTCCCGGATGGACAGAAAGGCAGGAGAGGGGTGAATGCTCCCTGTTTCTCTTCCAGAGCGCGACCCCCTCCCCCTGCCTTTGGACATCAGAGCTCCAGGTTCTCTGGCCTTTGGACTCGGAACCTTGCGCCGGCGTCCTCTCTCGGGCCTTTGGCCGCAGACTGGGAGTGACACCGTCAGCTTCTTGGCTCTCGGGCCTTCCGACGTGGACTGGGCCACGCTGCCAGCCTCTTTGGCTCTCCGGCCTGCGGCCGGCCTGCTGGGCGCGGGACTGAGTCTCCATAAGTGCGTGAGCCGATTCCCCTGGTAAATCCCCCGTCATCCGTCCTCGTAGCCCACTGGCTGTGTCTCTCTGGGGAACCCCGACTGAAACAGCGACGACTGCACTGAGAACAGGACAAACGTATGTGGACCAGACCCAGCCAGTCTGCGGCAGCACCGGCCCGCGGGTCCCTGTCCGGTCTGCGAGCCCTGCCTGGGCCCGGGGCAGCTCTGGCACTGAGACCCTGTGACCTCCAGGGGTTAAGAACCTGCCGTGGTAGAGTATTCCTGGCCTCCTCGTGTCCCATCACCCCTTCCAAACACACACAGACACCAGAAGTCCCCCCAGGGATGCTGCGTCCCCAGCTGAGTCCTGGAGCCTGACAAGGGGCTGGCTGCCCTCGAGGCCGGGCAAGGAGAGCAGCAGGTGCGGGCTGGGTGGCGGGGACAGGAGCTGGGCGGCGGGGACAGGAGCTGCCCTGCGTGTGGTTGCAGCCCCAGCTCTGACCAGCTCAGCCCCCGCACAGGCACAGCAGAAAGGGGTCTGGACATCGGGGACTCTCGACACATTGGTCACGGAGGGAGGAGATCAAAGGAAAAGGGCAGTCACACTGAGGCATGAGCCCCTCCTGCCCCACAGCCCCCTGTCCACGGCACAGAGAGGATTTTTAATAGATTGCAGCATGTTTGCATCCTGCCGTGGAACACGTGCCGGGCCTATCCATAGAAGCAGGCAGAAGGTGGCCGCGGCGGCAGATTGCAGGGGGCGGCGGAGCGGCTCTCAGTCGTGCTTTGGAGCCGTGAGAGACGCTGCTGCCGCCGGCCCCCCACTTCCCCAGCCCGCGCCCCACTTCCCCAGCCTGAGCCCCACTCGCTTCATTCAGAACCGGCTTTTCCACGTTCCAGAGACTCTGCAAAGGCCTTGGGGCATGAGGCTGCTGGGCACACCAGCACCAGGTAGCTGTCCCTTCAGGCCTCGGCCTTCTGGGAATCTGCGTCTCTGGGAGGCGACCTCTCCAACCCCTCCAAGGGCCTCGCAGAAAGGTGGGGGACAGGGACAGCCGTATGTCCAGGGGGGACTTACATTCCACCTGCCTCCCTCCTCTGACCCGGGCGGCACAAGGCCTGGCGTCGCCACGCTCTCCAGCTCGTGCTCTTTTGGGCAGATTTCCTCTTCCCAAAACAAGAACCTTCTCTTGATCCCGCTTCCTCTCAGAGCAGTTCTCTGTGCACCTTTGTTTTTTTGTTTTTTGGGTTTTGTTTTGTTTTGTTTTTTTGAGACAGGATCTCACTCTGTCACCCGGGCTAGAGTGCAGGGTCTCATCACTGCATCTTGAAACTCCTGGACTCAAGCGATCCTCTTGACTCAGCCTCCCAAGTACCTGGGACTACAGGCACGTGCCACCATGCCTGGCTCATTTTTCTATTTTTAGTAAAGACAGGGTCTCAACTAAATCAGGAATGGTGGTCACACCCATTAGGATGGCTGTTATTTTAAAAAGATATACAGAGAAAATAAAAGTGTTGGTGAAGATGTGGAGAATTTGGAACACTTGTGCATTGCTGGTGGGAATATAAAATTGTGCAGCTATGGTAGAAAACTGTGTGGTAGTTCCTTAAAACATTAGACATAGAATTACATTTGATCTAGCAGTTCCATGTTGGGTCTATATACAAAAGAATTGAAAGAGCCAGGCGCAGTGGCTCATGTCTGTCATCCTAGCACTCTGGGAGGCTGAGGCAGGAGGATTGCTTGAGCTCAGGAATTCAAGACCAACCTGAGAAGAGCGAGACCCTGGCTCTACAAAAAAAAAAAAAATGTATATATATATATATAGAGAGAGAGAGAGAAAAATTAGCTGAGCATGGTGGCAGGTGGCTGTAGTCCCAGCTACTCGGGAGGCTGAGGCAGGAGGATCACTTGAGCCCAGGAGTTTGAGGTTACAGTGAGCTATGATGATGACACTGCATTCTAGCCTGGGCAACAGCAAGATTGTCTCAAAAAATAAATAAATAAATACATAAAAAGAAAGAAAAAATTAAAAGCAAGGAATCTCCAAGGCAGGAGGATTACTTGAGACCAGCTGGACAAGATAGCAAGACCCTATCTCTACAAAAAAATAAACATAAAAAAATTAGCCAGGTGTGGTGGCACATGCTGATAGTTCCAGCTACTTGAGAGCCTGAGGGAGGCTGAGGCAGGAGGATCACTTGAGCCCAGGAGTTTGAGGTTTGAGGCTGCAGTGAGTTATGATGGCACCACTGTACTCCAGCCTGGGCAACATAGTGAGACCCTGTCTCTAAAAAAAAAAAAAAAAGAAGAAGAAAAATAAAAGAAAAGCAAGCAAGCAAGTACTCAAACAGATATTTGTACATTTGTGTTTATAACAGCCAAAAGGTGGGGGCAACCTAAACACCCGTCACCATATGAATGGATAAACAAAATGTGATATACACATAGCATGAAATATTCTTCAGCCTGGAAAAGGAAGGAAGTTCTGACACATGCTACAGCATAGCTAAACCACAGTGAAGACTTTATGCTCAGTGTAACAAGGCAGGCACAGAAGGACCAATATGGGTGCTGTATGATTCCACTTCTCTGGAGAACCCAGAGCAATCAATGCATAGAGACAGAAAACGGAATAGTGGTTCCCAGGGGCTGGGGGAAGGGAGGAACGGGGAGTTATCGTTAAATGGACACAGAGTTTCAGTCTGGGAAGACAAAAAAGTTCTGGAGGTGGTTGATGGTGACAGTTGCCCAAAAATATATCAGAAATGTACTTAGTACCACTGAACTGTACACTTAAAAATGGTGAAAGCAGTGAATTGTATGTTATGTATCGTAGACCACATTTAAAAAGACAAACCAGGATGCTGGCCAGCGCCGGGGGAGGGAGAGCGGTGGGACTGAGAAGGGACCCACAAAGGGCCACCGTGCTGGTAGCACCTTCCGCTGGTGTACCAGGTGCCAATTCTTTTACCTTTGTCTAGTCCGTGGCCTATTTCCAGCCCACCTGTCTCCTCTGCAGCCACACGTGTGTGCTATGAAACTTATTTCACAGATTCTAAGGCACACCCTTTAAAAACCTACCCTCTGTGAAATGGGGATGCATCTCACAATGTGATAAGAAAAAAAAAACAGCCTTGGTTTATTTGGCAGCGTGTATGTTTTTTTGTGGTACAACTAAATAATGATGCTTCTGCCAATCAATCAACGGTGCCTTAGAGTCGATTAGACACAGAGCATGTATTTGCACATACAAAGCACTTCGTGATTAACTTTCAGTAACAGCTTTATGGAGATGAACCCACCATGCAATTCACCCATTTAAAGTGTACGATTCAGTGGTTTTGGTGTATTCAGAGTTGTGCACCCAGGCCCACAATCGATTTTAGAACGTTTTCATCACCCCAACCAAAACCCGTCACCCGTTAGCAGTGGCTCCCCATCTCCTCCCAGCCCACCCAGCTCTAGGCCCCCACTAACGTGCTTCCTGTCTCTTTAGATTTACTTGTTCTGGAAACTTCACAGAAATGAAATCACACTATGTGTGATCTTTTGTGCCTGGCTCCGTTTGTGTAGCATGATGTTTCTCAGAGTTCATCCACGCCGCAGCACTACAATTAAGTTTTAAAGTGGTGCACTCACCCCTAACTCACCGGAAGCCTGCTGCCGAAGCCACCACTTGGCTGAAATGACCCTTGTGCTGGTCACAAGTCCTGTCCTCATTGCGCAGTCTAGTGGCTGTTTCTCAAGCTTCATTTCGCCCTCATCCAGCACAAACATTAGCCAAGTGCTGCCTAAACGCCAATGCCCATTGACATCACTAATCTCTCCTCCTTGATGCTCCATCCTCATCCTCGTTCTCTTGTTTCTCTGGCCGGGCCTTCTCTGACTGCCACCTTGGTTCTCCCTTCCCTTCTCCGTCCTGGGCGTAGGAATTCTCCAAGGCTCTGTCTTTGGTATCCGTCCCTCCTCTTACGATATCCAGCAGACTGGCGTCTTCCATGATCACGCGCTCAAGTCTGTATCTTCAGCCCCAATCTCCGCACTTCCAACTGTCTGCTAGACGTCCCTCTCTGGGTGCTCCGTGGGCACCTCCACTCCACGCTGCGTGGAATCTCCTCTGTGTACGGCAGCACCTCCCATTTCTCTTAAGCCACTCAAGAAGTTCTGCCTTGTACTCTTTCATTCAACAGAAGTTCCTGAGCATCTGCTAGCTGTCAGACACTGTTCCAAGCACTAGAGATGTGTCAGAGAAGAAAACAAAGTCCCTTTCTTTCATGGAGCTTCCATTCTAGTAAGGGAGATGGACGATAAACAATTAGCTCTGCAATATGGCAGGAGGTGATACGTTCCTAAGAAAAAAATAATAATAAAGCAGGGCAAGGAGATAAAAAGTGACAGCGGGGTGGACTGGTTAGTCTTCCTTTGTGGCCCCTCCCTCCCTCCATCCTTCTCCTCCCTCTGAGCCCTGCTCTGTGCCCCCAGGGACTGGCCCATAATGACTTCTGCCCAAGCTCCCTTGCCCTCTGACTTCCATTAGACTCAGCCAAGGAGAAGCAGGAAGAAGAGACGAGAGTGTGGGAGGCGGTGGGGCGCTAGTGAATGCTTATCAGCATCCCCGCTCTCCAGGGAAAATTGTCCTGATTTGCAGCATCTGCCCATTTCTGCGGTGTAAATACCCCCGCCGTGAGAGATTGCAAATGGCTAACTTGACTTGGGCGTTGGGAGGAGCCGCACACAGTCAGCCTTCACGAACCAGTACAAACCAGTATGAACCAGTTCTAACCCACCCAGTGGGAGGAGAGGGAGGTCCGGGAACGTCCGCCCTGCTTCCTCCCACCCTCAGTTCTGGCAGGGGCTGCCTCCCTCCAGCACTACGGCTCTGTCCAGAAGCACCTCTTTCACCACCCGCTCTACCCAGACGCTCAGAATGCCCTTCCCTGCGCCTCCACCCCCCGAGCCTGCAGGGCCAGCACTGGGGGTGGTTCCCAGTGACCATCGTCCCCGGAGGGGGGGGTCTCAATATTCCAGTTAGTTGCCTTTCCCAGCTCCCACCTTTTCATCAATGCCTTCAAAATCTCCATGGAATGGACCTTCTGTTTCCCAGGGGACCGTGGCTCACGCAGGAAGGTGGTCATTTTCTACGACGTGCGCTGCAGCACGGTGACGTCGAGGCAGAGCACTGCGGAGTGAGAAGTGGTTTGCGTGTCAGTCTTGCTTCCCCTCCCCGCCTTCCCCGTGCCCCACGCCTCGTGACAATCTTCCTCACACTCAGTTTCCCGCAATGCCAATCCCAGTGCCTTGCGTGTGTCCAAAAAACATTTGTCCAGCTGTATAAAATCGAGACCATCTATTGCTTTGCTCTGGCTCTCTAAAAATCGTCCCTTGTTCCTGTGAATTTCACTGATGCTCTCTCATGCCTCATTTGAATCTTCGTCTGGGCCCATGCCCAGCCAGTCAGTGCTCGTAGGAGGTGGTGGAGAGCCCTCCTACAAAAATTACAGTCTTCTTTAAAAAAAAAAAAAAATCACAGTCTTCATAAAAATGGTTGGGTTCTGGGCCAGAGTGGATAATTTACATACATTTAGATGATGAATTCAAAAACCACTAGATCCAAGCCTGGGAAACAGGAATCAGCACAATTTGCTACAATTGTATTTAAACTCAATGGGAAGGCCAAACGGGTGGAACAGCATTGAGGTTTTGCCACCTTATATAGAGCGATTCCCGCCAGTGTTCGGGCTGCCTGGAAGGCTTGGGTCCAAGAAGATAACATTTCTAATATAGTTCTGGCCACACCCTGATGTTGTTAACCCCAGTGGGCCAAGGCTTGCTGGCTACGTGAGGCCCATGGTCCTAACTCACTCCACCAACCAAGTGGGCCCTGTTAGACCACCCCGTCTGGGGAGGTGAAGTTGTCTTTAAGTAAATAATAAAAAAGTCACAGAAGAATATATATGGTATAGTTCCACTTATGGAGCAGCTCAAAAATAACACTAAACAATATATCGCATGGGATGTATATCTGGGAAACCGTAGAGAAAACAAGGGAAGGACAAACACAAAACTCAGCAGAGTAGCTACCTGCAGGGCGGAAAGGACGAAAGTGCGGTCGTGAGACGTGGACACACAGAGGCCTTCAGTGGTGTTGGGAATTATTCTATTTCTCAAGCAAGGTGGTAGGTCACGGGCGATTAACAACTCTGACCCCAGAGTGGTCTTACAATTGCCATCAGCGAGTGGCAATTATGATGTAGTTGTCATTGCCTAGGAGATACCTTAACCAATTTTTTTCCACTTATACTTTCCTTTTGATGTATGCACAAGAGTAATGTATGACATAAATCTAAGTTTGAAAGATTTCTTTTTCAGTAAGTATAAAATTCTATGCATCAAGAACACACAGCTGGGAGCCATAGCCCACGCCTGTAGTCCCAGCTACTCTGGTGGTTCAGGTGGGAGGATCGCTTGAGCCCAGGAGTTCGAGGCTGCAGTGAGCTATGATTGCACCTGTGCATAGTGTTATACTCCAGCTTGGGCAACATAGCAAGACCCTGTTTCTAAGCAAACAAATAATTTTTAAAAGAAGGATACAAAAGAGAGAAGAGAAGAAGGGAGTCAAAGGTGGCTGGGCTGGTGCGGGCGGAGGTTTGGAGGGGCGGTTAGTGTGGAGTCGCAGAGAGCACAGGGCCCTGGAATTAGGACGTGAAAAGGGAGTGACTAGAGGCACAACTGGGAATTAGTATAAATTGGATCCTCCTGCAGCATCTTCAAAAGATTCAAGGGTGAAAATTACTCTTCAGTTCTTTACTCCCCGTTTTTATAAGTGCTTCTTCAGATGTGACCCAGCTCCAGGTCAAGACGGTGGTTGTCAAGGATTCTCCAGGGCTGCCTTGGGCAAGTGGCTTCTATTTGTACTGATAGATTTATATCTGCCTCTTTGCAAAGCAGTGACTTGTGGTGCAAGAACATGTAATCTCTCTGAATCTCATTTTCTTCATCTGACAATTGGGCTCCTGGCACCAGATGGGAAGTGTCCACGTGTCCAGATGTCCAGGTGTGAGGCTGTGAAGATTGAATGAGAGCCCATGTGGAGCGCGGGTACAGTGCCTGGGACCTAGTCAAGCTCCAGAGCTGCTGCTGCTTCCCTGCGCCTTAAATACCTGTCATTGTTCCCAACACAAAGAAACGATAAATGTTTGAGGTGATGGATATACTGATTACCCTGATTCGATCATGACACATTGTATACAGGTATCAAAACAACGCAATGTACTCCATAAGTACATACAATTACTATGCGTCAATTAAAAATAACAAAGGGAAAAAAGAAAAAAATGGAAACAACCCACATGTTCTTCAATTGCTGAATGGATAAACTATGGGGGGGGGGGGGAAACAAAACAAAACCTTGTTGCTGTTTAGTGGAATCATCAGACTGTTTAAAACGAGAAGAGAGGGGAGTTAGCGCCCTGGCAGCAGAAGCCTCTGTAAGTACAACTTGTTACTGCTGCCTTGTTATTACGTAAAGTGTTTTGCAGACCAGGGCGTTGACAAACGAGATGTAATAACAGCTTGTCCAAGAACGTCAAGGATTCTTGTGCATTACCCAAAGCTCTGGTGGCTGGGGAGGAGGGAGCCGGAGAGAGGAAGGCACTTCTAAAGGAAGAGGAAGGAATGGCTCTACCTGAAACACCCAGCCTCAGAGAGGAGGGAGCAAGCCCTGTCCCCAGCTCAGAAGCGCTGGCACTGGGGCTTCAGCCCACGCATTTGGAGTCCCACGTTAGCTGATGTTCTTTGCACCTCTCAGCCCAGCCTGACGAGCAGGGCACCAGAGCTGTGTAGACCAAGCTGCAACTGTGAATAGTGACAACCAGCCTTCTTGTCCGGCTGGCTCGGGTCCTGCCGGAGCTATTCTGCCCGATGGGAAACCAGCGCAGCACCCGGATGGACCTTCACTGACCCAACAAGGAAATGTTCCGATTAAACGTCTCAGCCCAGCGGATGGCCCCTTACAACTGACCAGTGAGTGGCAGGGGCCACTGCAGCCCCCTGAGCAGACCACACAGCGACCCACCCCCGCCCCTTAACTGCCCTCTCTCCTCCCTGCCAGGCCCTGCTCCCCAGAAACTCCTGATCTCAGCTAGAACTCGCCCCCAGGGTCAAACACAGGTGTGACATGAGGTCTCAAGTTCGTCTGCACCCGATTTGCATATGACTAGCATATTTCTGCGCAGGCTTTGAGGCAGTCACTTCTACTTCTTCCCCACCCACCCTCAAATCCTACCCTTCCTCCTGTCCCAGGAAAAGCATCCTTTTGTCCCCACGGCCTGACAGCCTCTTTTGTGATCCCTGAGCTTCAATCCCAACCATCGCCAGCGAGTGTAGCCTCGTGTGAACCTGTCCCTGTCTCCCAGCTCACCCGCCTCCCTCGCCACCTACACGTACCTGCTTTCAAAAATGCACTTAAAGATTTCTTTGTTTTCTCCTTCGATTTCCTCTACACCTTCTAGTTGAACTTGCTCATCTGACTTTTCCTTAGGAGCCCGATGGGGCCTAGAGTCAGGGCCTGGCCCAGGCCTGGCTCACGGTGCTCCTACCTGGTGCTCCTCTGCCAGGTAGCAGTGGGGATGCCAGGCTGAGCAGGTGGGCAGCCCAGTCCCGGCGCACCTGCCCTCTCTTCCCCTCCAGCCCAGGGTCTTCACTGACTGTCCCAGTGGGCCCTGCACAGCTGGCCTCCCGTAGTGAATAGGCACCCAGTCCCCAGAATGGATACATCATCTAACAAAATGTGAAGCAGAAGCCTCACAGTCCTTACCCTAAAGGAATTTCAGGGCACAAGAAGAAAGATGCGTCTTGACTCGGTTAAACTGCCAACACTCAGCCAGAGGCCCTGTGCTGGGCTGGCACTGAGAGTTCCAGGGAAGAGTCTGCCCTTGTCAAATGACAAATCACATGTCCCCTTCTCCCCCAACCAGGCCCAGCTTCCTGGGCCTCAAAAAGCCTTAGAAGTGCTGGCTCTAGAGCCCCTGGAGAGGCTTCAGAGAGGATTACCAGGATTGTTCACATGAGAGATGGATGTCAGGCTGCTCTAAAAGAAAGGGCACCCCGCGCGGGCAAACTGCAGGCATTAGGACTATTATTACCATTATTAAAGCAAAATGCTCTTCAAGCCTAAAAGCTAACAAGGGAGAAGTAAAAATAGCCAATCCAACAAGGCCTAAAGTGTGCTATCCTCTTTTCGAAGTCCTAATACTATTAAAACAGAAAAGGGGGAAAGGGATTCTGCCGTGCTAGACTCTATAAACCTCTCTCCTGCTGCAATTTGCTGTCCATGATTCGCCCTCGGGAAGGGTGAGTGAGTTAATGGGGTGCAGGAAAGTGCTGCTACAGCCCCCTGGAGATTCTCCTGCTCCAACCCACCTCGGTGAGAGCAGGGCTTGGCCCAGGCCAGAAAGTTATTTTCTGCTATTCAGAAACTTCCCTCAGCAGGGAAGAGCTTTCTGCAAAAGACTGCCCATGGAAATGGGATTTCTCCCTCCTCCTTGTCGGGTGGTGATAAAGTTTGGATGGCTCAGTGACCCCATTCAGCCACCGCTGCCACGTGACAGTGACCATGGCCCAGGCCCTCCCCCTCAGTGCCCCAGTGCCCTCAGATCTGAGGACCCCTGTACCCCGCTCTGAGGCCTGGCTTGGAGACAAACAAGACCGATGTCCTGGGCCGGGCGCGGTGGCTCACGCCTGTAATCCTAGCACTCTGGGAGGCCAAGGTGGGCGGATCGTTTGAGCTCAGGAGTTCGAGACCAGCCTGAGCAAGAACGAGACCCCATCTCTACTAAAAATAGAAAGAAATTATATGGACAGCTAAAAATATATATAGAAAAAAAATTAGCCGGGAATGGTGGTGCATGCCTGTAGTCCCAGCTACTCGGGAGGCTGAGACAGGAGGATCCCTTGAGCTCAGGAGTCTGAGGTTGCTGTGAGCTAGGCTGACGCCACGGCACTCACTCTAGCCTGGGCAACAGAGTGAGACTCTGTCTCAAAAAAAAAAGACTACATTAAAAAAAAAAAAAAAAAAGAAAAGAAAAGACCGATGTCCTAAGCGCCTCCGTCTCCTCTGAGCAACATCTGCAAAGAGCAATAAACACCGTGGGAGCCACAGACCCTCATTAGACAGTCGTGTGGAAGCAGGTGGGGGAGTTGAGCTTTGCCCTGAGCCCCCAGAAAAATTGGGGGAAATGACCCTGGACTTGGTGTTGCTGGGCCTCCTGGGGCAGCATGGGCTCTAGGGTCGCCCCTACCTAGCGGCCTTTGTTCTCTCCAGAAGTGCTGAGTTCAAAGATCCTCCTCTGTGCCCCCTTATTGGGCAAAGTGCCTGTAGAAGGGGCCCCAGCTGAGCGGGAAGAGTTGTCAAAGCTGGGTGGCCCTGTGTAGGTCAACCTGCAGGACACTGGCTTTGACCTAGTAATTAGTGGAACCCGACAAGAGGCAGTTATTTTCAAATTACTGTACTTTTATTTGGGTTGGTTGTTTGTTTTGAGACAGGTCTCCTTGGTCACCCAGGCTAGAGGGCAGTGGCATCACCGTAGCTCATAGCAACCTCAAACTCCTGGGCTCAAGCGATCCTCCTGCCTCAGCCTCCTGAGTAGCTGGGACCACAGGCCTGCGCCACCGCACCTGGCTAATTTTTCTAGTTTTTGTAGAGACAAGGTCTTGCTGTGTTGCTCTGGCCGGTCTGATATTTAATCAGAAAGAGGATCCGAGAATTTCCTTTGGCCAGTCTAAACATTGTCTTCTTCGTAAGAAAATCTACTGGAGAAATTTAATTAAGAAGGCCACTGGGTAACTATGAAATGAGATGAATGGTCTTGAATAGTCCTAGTGCTTCATTTTCATCCAGCTGGAATGACCAGCTGACTCCTGCTTGTCTGGTGGCCAGACGGTCATGTCCACGGGTCACAGCACCCTCTCCGACAGAGCCATGGACTTCTTAAGAAGTCCTTACATACAGTTCCCTTCCCTACATTCTTCTCTGTGTATTCGAGTTGTTTTCATCATTCAAAGTTGATTTCAACAAGAGACTCAGAAGAGAGCAACCAAGGATGAGAAGGATCTGGAACTCATGTCTGGGGGACATTGCTGGTTGTCTACCCAACATCCATTCCCCCTTCCTCTCTGCTAACGGAACTCCAGTTTAGCTCAGGTGTCGAGCTTACCTAAGCCGATGAGGTGTATGGCTCCTAGGAAGCTGGCCTCACTTTCTCCCCATTTAGCTGAGGCTGAACTTGGGCTGCCATCTTGCACCAGCCTGAAGATGAGGCCGGTACCCAGGGAGAGCTGAGAGAGAGGCCGACAGGGAAGCAGAGGTGGAGGCTCTGCCCGAGGAAACATGCACCCTGCCATCCACCTCCCCCCAGAACTGGAGTGAGCAGGACAACAGCTGTCTTTATTGCCTAAGTGAGTTGAGTCGTGTTTTTTATTACTTGCAGCGCAGGCAACGGAACCGAAACACCCCCTCGTCTGAGGCACATTGGAAGAGACAGGCGTGTTTGTTTGGTATCCTAGGGCAGAACGCAGTAAGCTCATCTCCTTTAACAGAGTGATTTGATTAGACTCTGAGCCACTGTGGGTGGAACAGGGACCCTCACAACCGAATCTCTAATGAGCTAACTCATAAACTTCATTTCTTCCCATTGATAAAATCTCTCCAACCTCAAGGGAAAGGGAAAAGGAGGAAAAGGTGAGATAATAAGACTAGTGCTGGGGAGAGGTTAAGAGTTTTGCACAGGACGGCTTGGCTACTGGGGTCAGATTGTCACTCCAGTGTGCATGCTGGGGGTGGGGGGTGGGGGACAGGGTGGTCACAGTGTTGAGGGGAGGAGGCAGAAATTACATTATTCTAAAACACTGGCCAGAGCCAGCCCTAAGGACACCTAGAGTCTCATCTCTCCCTCTCTCCCCATTCCTGCTTCGTCCTTCCCAGATAGGACTACTTTGACTTTCTTTGAAGCACAAAACCATAAGGTATGAATATTCTCCAAAATACCTTTAAAGGCCGGGCGTGGTGGCTCACGCCTGTAATCCTAGCACTCTGGGAGGCCGAGGTGGGCGGATCATTTGAGCTCAGGAGTTCGAGACCAGCCTGAGCAAGAGCAAGATCATGTCTCTACTAAAAAAATAGAAAAATTAGCCAGGCATTGTGGCATGCGCTTGTAGTCCTAGCTGCTTGGGAGGCTGAGGCCAACGGATGGCTTAAGTCCGGGAATTTGAGGTTGCAGTGAGCTACAATGATGCCACTGCACTCTACCCATGGTGACAAAACAAGATTCTGTCTCAAAAAAAAAGCCTCTTTGAACTGTATAATTAAAATGAGTCCATTTTATTGTATAAAAATGATAGCTCAATAAAGGTAATTTTAAAACCACACCAAATACCCTTCACCTATCAGATTGACAAAATTCCAAAAATTCGGTAACACATTCTGTTGGCAAAGCTGTGGGGAAAGGGGACTCTTGGACATTCTTGATGGTAGTACAAATTAGTACAACAGTTATGGAGGGCAGTTTGCCAAATCAATCAAAATTACAACTTCATATGCCCTTTGATTTAGCACCTAAACTTCTGGGGATTTATCCTAAAGGAATACTTGTCCACATACAAAATAATGTACGGACAAGATTTTTCACTGCGACATCATTCGGATTAGCAAAAGTATGAAAACAATCTAAAAGCCCGTCAATAGGAGACTGTTTTTGTTGTTTTCTTTTGTTTTTTAAATAATCAAAGCTGAAGTCTCTTCCAGCTTTTGTTTGTTTGTTTTGCTTTTTTTTTTTTTTTTTTTTTTTGAGAGTCTAGCTCTGCTGCCCGGGCTAGAGTGCTATGGCGTCATCTTAGCTCACTGCAGCCTCAAACTCCTGGTCTCAAGCAATCCTCCTGCCTCAGCCTCCCAAGTAGCTGGGACTACAGATGTGTGCCACCATTCTAGGCTGATTGTCCTATTTTTTTGTGCAGAGGGAGGTCTCACTACATTGCTCAGGGTGGTCTCAAACTCCTGGCCTCCAGCGATCCTCCCGCCTTGGCTTTCCAAAATGCCAAAGTGCTGGGATTACAGGCGTGAGCCACCACACTGGCCAAATAAAACATTTTTTAAATTCAGCAGTACAGAAAATTACCAAAAAAAAGCAGGAAAGCAAGAAAAGGAAAGGAGGGAAGGGAAGAAAAGGAAAGGGAAGAGAAAAGTCTCCCAATCTCATCTCACCACCCAGCAACAGCCAGCATTAAAGAGTTTATCTGTGCACTCATTCACTCCCTGAATGTTTTTTGAGCACTGCGCACGTGCCAGTGTCCTGGGCACCGGGTTATCATCAGCAAAAATCAAATGAGACTGGGCGGGGCGACATGGGTTCAGTAAATGCTGCCTTCCTTTCCATTTAAGTCAGGGAGCAGGGGTCACCTCCTGGGGGTCAGGAAGCAGGTCTGGGAAAGCCCAGCCAGGCGTGTGCCGTCCCCACGGGCCCACGGCTGCAGCCCGCGGCAGAGAGACGCCCCCTTTCCCCGGGGCCTGCAGCCCTGCGCACAGGACAGAGCAGCACCTGGGGACAGCGGTGGGCGAGAGGCGCCGACGTGCGGCCTCCAAGCACGAGGGGGCGCTGCCGGCCCGCGGGCGACGGCCGCCACCGCGGCCCGCTCTAGACGCCGGGGGGCGCCCCTGCCAGGCCCCGACTCTCCTCTCCGGGCCGCACGGCGGCGACGGGGCGGGGACGACGAGGCTGAGACCCCATGGGCCAGAGCCCGCGGAGGCGCGTCCAGGCTCCAAGGCACCCCACCGTCTCCATCGTCCCGTTGGGCTTCACTTACAGAACCAGATCCAAAGACCGAATCGTGAAGGGTGTCAGGGGCAGCCGCCACCGAGCACCGGACCCCAGGGGGGACCTCGTGCAGCTGCACCGAGCGCTCTCCCACGAAGCCGGCCCTGGCGTGGCGCTGGGATTCTGGGCTCTCGGAAAATGCTTGTTAATTAATTTAAGCCTCTCCGTGAATGTAAAGCAACTGGAGATGTTTGTGGATGTTTGTTAGTTTTGCTAGACTGAGGCCGGGCTTCTGCCGCCTGCCGGCTTCTGCTGGAACGCAGATCCCTGGGCCCCGGCCCACAGCGCCTTAACCAGAATCTGCGGGAGTGAGGCCTGGGATTGCATTCTGCACATCATCCTCAAGATCCTTCTAGGCTCTAAAGATCCAGAACCACTAAGTCAGGCCGGGAGTGCAGAAATCGTGGGATGTGATGATGGACTCCTCCCTCTGCACCCCCATTCTGCCCTGACTTCAGCTGCCTGGGACCCTTCGGCTGTGCCCATCTGTAGAATGGGCATGATGCTGCCCGGCTTAGCCCGCAGGGCTCCTGTGAAGGCCCCAGGAGGTCACATGCAGGGAAGGCCACTCTCCCTGTCCCCAGGTGTCTGTGGACACACCCAGCTCCACTTGGGACCCTCCATGCTGCACCCTGTAGGACGTGGCCCCTTGGCCCACCCCACATGCCACAAACGCAGGTCCCATTCCTTGTTCCTTGGCCCCAAGGCTTCCCCGAAGATGTGTTATTTCTGTTCTGTCATCCATTTCCCTCTGTCTTCCCACAGTCCCCTTGTCTAGGGCGGGACATGCTCAGCAAATAGGAGGGTTTCAGGGGGTCAAGAAGGTGGTGACCTGGATGCTGAGGCTGGGGCAGGACAAGCCACATGCCCACCACCCTCTGCTAGGTCCCCAGCCCACCAAGGCACCTTCCGGAGGATCCAGGGCGAGAAGGCGAAAGGCTGGTCCTGCCCCTTGGTCCACCTGTGGTTACCCACGAGGGCTCCCAGGCCGCGCTTTAGCCACACCTCAGAGCCCCCCAGAAGCCGCCGGAGAAGGCATGCAGGCTCCCCAGAGAAACACTTTATCGCCCGCTTTCGTTTTTCTCAGCAGATGTTTCCTTGGGTTTTATAAAAAGCTGTTTGCATCTGACAGACTCGGGTAAATCAATAGGGAAGCCGATACTCCCAGGGGCATCGCCGCTGAGGAAGGGGGTGTGGGCTGCTCCCCACGGACTCCCAGCAACTGCTCGGGAGCCACCAGTCAGTTTTCCAACTAGAGAAATGGAGGTCGCTGGCCCCTCCTTTCCTGTTACTGCAAATAGGCTCTGTCTGTCTACGCAGCCAGGGCCTGAGGTTTGGCCAGCTCCCCACCACTTTAAAGGACAGTCCCAGTTCCCCCGGCCTCTCTACCTGTGGACAGATGACGCAGCCCACCATGGGGGGGCCTTCCCGGGCTCTGGTACCGCAGCGTTCCTCCCTGCGGCAAGTCCAAGGTGATAGAAAACCCTATAGCTCTGTCCTCAGCTCCTGCTTGCCCCTCCCAAAGGAAGACCCAGCGCCTTGAGGCTCAGCCCCAGAAGTAAAACTCACTCCCAGCACCCCAGCCCCGAGGGAGATGTCAGGAGAGTTCACCCTACGAGCCCAAGGAAATGCCCATCCGCACCAGAGGGAAGCCAACTGCCCCAAACCAAGGGCTGGATGTCTCTCCGCAGGGATAACCTAATTTGACATCCATCCGTGCTCAGCACTGTCTCCGGCAGGGGCTGTGCCTTCATTAGTGTGGTGGAGTCTGGAGCCCGGAGCTGCCTGCCAAGATTCAGCTAATTGGAAATTGATGACAACCTCCATGGGGATAAACAGACTGTGCCAGCACCCTGTGGGCCTTGGACCCTCACAAGGCACTGCGTCCAGTTGCCCAAGTGGGAGCAACCCCCACCGGACCCCCTAGGCCCCCGTCGTGGTCCCTGTGCAATGCCAGGAGGTGCAGGGCAACGTTAAAGTTCTAACCTGGGTCTGTGGACAGCCCACTTACTTCCCCATTTATAGCTGGATTGGCCTAGTGCTTCTCTACCCGGCTGCGCATAGAGTCACCTGAGGAGCTTTAAAAATTAACGATGCCTGAGCCCCACCCCGGAGCAATTAAGCAAAGCATCAATATTTTTTAAAAGCACCCCTGGTGCTTCTAAAGTTCACCCAGGGAAGAGACCAACAGGCTCAGCTACGGCTGCCGTGGAGGGACAGAAAGGGTGGGAACACCCTGGGCAAAGGGGTGTTAGATCCTCCACACACCTCCCTTCAAGGCCGTGCAAATACCCAGCGCCAGAGGACTCTGGGCAAGTGTACCTGGCTCTGAAGGAGAAGGGTGTCCCTGCAAAGCTTGGCCTCCTAGAGGCAGAGTGGGGGGTCCCTGCTGCTCAGATGCTCAGAACGTCCCAGGGGAGGGGGCGCAGGAGCAGCCTGGGCCTCGGGCCTTTGCCTCCATTCTTCCCGGTCGCGTCCCCACCACTGTCTTCACCCGCTAGACCCTCCCTCTCCCAAAGACTCCGCCTGAACGGTACCTCCTGTTCAGTCAACACGCAAAGACACAGCACCTGCTGTGCGCCCGGCCCTGGTTTCTGGGAACGGGAAGACAAAGACATCTGGGCCCACCTGAAGCTGCTCAGAGGCCAAGGGTGACACCGGGAATCACGCTCTGCTTACGGCGGGGTAAGTGCCACAGGGACCCGGGAGCCCAGAGGGGGGGCTCTTCGCCAACCCCAGGGTCTGCCCAGCGGCGCTTTAAGGTATTGTGGGAGGAGATGGCGTGTGAGCTGAGTTTTAAGGGGCAACAGGATTCCCCAGAAGCTCAAAGCCCAACATCTCCCTTCCCCTGTGCTTGCTGCACCCATTCTCCAGCAGGTGTCATTGACAGCTGGATGCTCATGTGGCTGCCCCTTCAGAGGTGAGGGACCTGGGTGTGTCCTTTTTTCCTGAGGCTAGTTTTTTTTTTTTTTGTAGAGATGAGGTCTCACTATGTTGCTCAGACTGGTCTCGAACTCCTGGCCTCAAGCCATCCTCCCACCTCAGCCTCCCAAAGTGTTGGGATTACGGGCATGAGCCACCAGACCTGGCCTTGCAAGAAGAGTGTTATATTATTTTATTCACCTTGGTAACCCCAGGGCCTAGCACAATGCCCGGTGCACCATGGGTGCCCAATGAATGATTATTGAACTGAACTCAATACAATTTTGGTTTGCACTTTTGTTGGGAAAGGTACAGCAAAAGCCAGGGACTTGCCCGTGGCCATATGTGTGGGCCCCTGTGGGCCCAGGCCCTTGTACCTCTCTGCTGTCTGGACTTTGTATGCTGCAAGCACGGGTGGGGAAAACACGCTGTAGCTGAAATGAGGCACGGAGGGGATTGAAACTGGGGCCATTGTGGGCGAACAGCAAAAGACGGCACGAGGAAGGCTGGGATGCGCAGCTTGCTGGCCCCGAGGCCTGCATGTGGGGGCAAGGTCGGAGTCCAGGCAAGGAGGGAAGAGCCAGGATGCCAAGGACAGCCTCCCTGGAGGGCACCCAGTGGGCAGGACTTCTGTGCAGGAGGGCCCAGGGCAGACTCCATGATGTGCACAATTCCCAGGAGGGACAGGGACAAGGAAAAAGACTGCACAGGGCCTCGAGGTGGTCTGCAAAAAAGAAAGGGAGGAGGAGAAAGACAGCACACGCAGCAGTCTGAAGGGGGTTCGGGATGGCCTGTGGAGCTGGGCGCGGCGGCGTGCACCTCTAGTCCCAGCTACTCCGGAGGCTGAGGCAGGAGGATCGTCAGGTGCAGGAGTTCTGCGCTATAGTGCGCCATGCCAAGCTAGTGTCCCCACTAAGTTCAGCACCGACATGGTGACCTCCTGGCAGCAAGGGACCACCAGGTTGCCTAAGGAGGGGTGAACCGGCCCAGGCTGGGGAAACAGAGCAGGTCAAAACTCCCGTGCTGATCGGTAGTGGGATCATGCCTATGAATAGCCACTGAACCCCAGCCTGGACAACATAGTGAGATCCCATCTCTAAAAAAAAAAAAAAAAATTAAAAAATAAAAGAAAAAGATTGCCTATGGAGGTTTTTCCAAATACACTGGTCCAGGACCATCTGTTCCAGAGATTTTAGTATGAGCAGGGCCCAAAATGAGTATTTTGGGGGTAATAAAAGACATGAATACATGTAAAGTGCTTAGAAGGGCTGGCATCAGCACTCAGTAAAGGTCAGCTATGTTATTCGTAATTATCCAGAGCGTATATTGACTATCCACTCTGCAGGCCTGGCAGTATCAACACCGATAAGCCCACATCTCTGCCCCCGTGGAGCTCACAACTTGTAACGAAAGAAAACTAGCAAATGTCCCCAAGGCCTGTCTTTTCTGCCTCCCAGCTCCATCCTCTCCTCTCCCCCAACTGCCGCAGCCCTGGTCCAGGCCCCCATCACCTCTCACCAGATGGCTCCAACACCACCCCCCATTCTCTCTACCAACTGCCTTGCATCTCCCCTTTCTTCTCCAAAGTGCAACCAGAGGGATTATAAAAGGCGCATCTTCCTCCTCTCCTGCCGGTTCCCGAATCTCTTCTTCGAGCATGCTGCCAGCAAACAAAACAAGCGACCAAACCAGGCTGGATTAGATCACGTGGGTTTCCTTCATCAGCATCACACCTAGCTGTGTTCACGTTTGCGGTTCCAGAGGTGCGTGTGCCCGGGTGTGTGTGTCTATTGGACACCATCTAGTGGACAACGGGGCAAGTTGTTTCCAGGCTGCAGGATGAACTCCTCCCCGAGCCCTAGTCAATCTTCCTGATTTCAAAGATGTGAAATACATAGCCAGATTTCAAAAGCAAAGGTTGTTCTTGACCCTATAACAAGACCGATGCAGCAAAGGGAACTTACAGCCTGCTGAAGAAGCGGCCGCCCTGCCAATGGGCCAGACGGAAGGGGACAATAGGGGACACAATGCAAAAGGTCATTTTGGCCCTTGAGATCCTTTCGTCCATGCCCCAAATGCTGGTTTCCTGCTCTCTCTGCGCCTTCAGATTCTCAAGTGGCTCCCCAGCCCCTTTTCTAAAAGGACAGCAGCCCTGCCCAGCAGATTCCACATTCGAGTCTACCAAGCACTGCGATTTCCCATGGTAAATTAATAAATTGCTGTCTTGATTTTCCTATCAGTCTCCCAGTTGGTTCCCCACTGATTCCTTCTGGATGGATGGATGTACAAAATTGAGTTAGGAGAGTGAGAACGCCGAGGATCAGAGCATGGAACACGGTGAGCCCGTCAAGGTGAGTCTACCTGGTCACACCCTGTCTGAGCATCGGCCAACTGACCCCCGTAGAATGGCCACCTTGTCACCATCACAATTACACCCCAAGCACGTGAGTGCTCAGAGCATGGGCTCTTTTCAGGCTGGCTAGTCCTGGCCAGAGGACATTCATTGAACAAGTATTTATTGAGCTCCTCCTACGGGCCAGACTAGGAGCTTAACGTGTATTATCTTCCTAAAGCTTCACGTTGACCTCATAGGTACGTACTACTATTATGCATTTTATAGATGAGCAGCTGGACCTAGAGAGGTTAAGGATTTTACTCATAGACACAGAGCTAACAAGAGGTGGGGCCAAGTTTCAAACCCAGGTCTTCCTGGGACTTCACGACCTGGGCAATTTGACTACCTTGTGTGACTCTGGAAAGAGGGCATAGGTCATCTGTGAGGGACCTGGCCAATGCTCTCCTCCTTCCTCACGCTCTGAAAAAACTCTATGCTGGACCTGTCGAAGGGCCAGCTCTGTGATCTCCCAGAGGAATCAGCTCTGCCCTTGCTTTTAACCAGGATCTATGAGTGATGAGAGTCAAAGAACCTATCTGCTAGAGGACTCCAGAGCCCACTGGGCACACACCCTTGGGAAGCCCCAGTGTGGGGGCTGGAGGAAGATTGTCAATTTATTTCCCTTTTAAGGATGCTCAGAAAGCAGTGATGCTGGGGAGAGATACACAGTTGCCCTGGACCAAGGACACCTGCCCTGCCATGGTCCCTGTTTACCCTGCAGGCAGACACGTCCGATCAGAGGGACAGCACCCAGCAGACAGGCACAGTGAAGTGGATCACCGATCCAGCCTCCAGCAGACATGCCCATTACCTGCACGGTCAGACCGCCCACACGCCACGGGCCGTCCAGCACGTTGCTCTCGCCTCCAGAGACAGGCCCAGGTCACAAGTGCACCTGAGTTTTTTTTTGTTGTTGGTTTGGTGTTTGAAACTTTTATTATGAAATATGTGAATGTGTACATTGTATATAACCCTTTGAAAGAATTGTAATAAAATAGTCACGTACACATCATCCAGCTTAAGAAATAGAATGATACCAATAACTTCGAAGCTCCCTGAGTTTTCTTCCTTCCTTGTATTTCCCTCCATTCCCCCAGAAATAGCCACTATTTTAAAATATGTATGAATCATTTCCTTGCTTTATTTTAATGTATTATAATGTGCATATGCAACTTTTTTTTCTTTTTCTTTGGAGATGAGGGGCAGCCTGGAACTCCTGGCTCAAGAGATTTTCTTGCTTCAGCCTCCCGAGTTGCTGGAACTACAGGTATGTGCCACCATGCCTGGCTGATTTTTCTTATTTTTTTTAGAGGCAGGGTCTTGCTATGTTGTCCAGGCTGGTGTCTAACTCCTGGCCTCAAGCGATCCTCCCACCTCAGCCTCCCTAGGTGCTGGGATTACAGGTGTGAGCCATCATTCCTGGCACAATTTTAAACAGTATATTGTTTAGTTTTTTTCCTGGCTATGAATTTTGTAGAAATGAATCCACACGAAATGAATTATTCTCTGATGTACTTTTTTCACTTAGCACTATATTATTTATTTATTTATTTATTTGAGACAAGGCCTCGCTCTGTCACCTGGGCTAGAGTACAATGGCATCATCATAGCTCACTGTAACCTCAACCTCCTGGGCTCAAGCAATTCTCCTGCCTCAGTCTCCCAAGCAGCTGGGACCATAGGCGCATGCCAAAATGCCCAGCCAGTTTTTCTATTTTTTGTAGAGATGGGGTCTCGCTCTTGCTCAGGCTGGTCTTGAATGCCTGGCCTCAAGAAATCCTCCTGTTTGGCATCATGAAGCATTAGGATTACAGGTGTGAGCCACCACGCCTGGCCAGAACTATATTTTTGAGATTTATACATATTGATATGTGAGCCGTGGCTCATTCATTTACATTGCTGTATGGTATTCTATTGAATGACTGCACTGCAATGTATTTATCTGTGCTAACACTTGTGAATATTTGGGTTGTTCCCATTGGGGGCTATTACATGAGCAATCGTGATATAAATACTTTTGTAATCTTTCTGTCTTCTCTGGAGCCCATAGGCCAGAGTTTTCCCGGGGTACACCTAGGACTGCAATTATGGGTCAAAGGGGATGATCAAGTTCAAATTTATTAGGCAATGGCTGGCTATGATTTTATATTCCCCTTGGGTTGGCTCTATATGGGGCAGTTGCTGTCACTCATTTATTTTGCAAACACTTACTGAGTGCTTTTTGTGCCAATCATTGGGCTATGTACGAGGGTTTCAAAGATGAGCAAGATACTGCCTTTGTCCTCAAGGAATTCACAGGTTATATGGTGCAATGGACTGAATGTTATGTTCCCCCCAAATTTATGTGTTGAAATCCTAAACCCCAAGGAGATGGTATTAGGAAGTGGGGGTCTTTGAGAGGTGATTAGGTCATGAGGGTGGGGCCACATGAATGGGATTAGTGCCCTTATAAAAGAGAACCCAGGCCGGGCGCGGTGGCTCACGCCTGTAATCCTAGCACTCTGGGAGGCCGAGGTGGGTGGATTGCTCGAGATCAGGAGTTCAAGGCCTGCCTGAGCAAGAGCGAGACCCTGTCTCTACTAAAAATAGAAAGAAATTATCTGGCCAACTAAAAATATATACAGAAAAAATTAGCCGGGCATGGTGGTGCATGCCTGTAGTCCCAGCTACTTGGGAGGCTGAGGCAGTAGAATCGCTTAAGCCCAGGAGTTTGAGGTTGCTGTGAGCTAGACTGATGCCACGGCACTCGAGCCCAGGCAACAAAGCAAGACTCTGTCTCAAAAAAAAACAAAACCCCAGAGACTCCCTTGTCCTTTCCATTATGTGAGGCTGCAGTGAGAAGGTGCCGTCTATAAGGAAGCAGACTCTCACCAGCCACCAAATCTGCCAGCACCTTGATTTTGGGCTTCCCAGACTCCAGACTGTGGGAAATAAATTTCTGTTGTTCATAAGCCACCTGGTCTATGGTATTTTGTTATTACAGCCCAAATAGACTAAGACAGATGGGAAAACTAGATATGGGAGCAGATTATTGTAAAAAAGGATTCAGCACATGGCAGAGGAAAATCCACAAGTTTACACTATGCCAATCTCCTGTCTTGGGTTTTTTGTGGTTGTTGTTGTTGTTGTTTGTTTTTGTTTTTTTGAGACAGAGTCTCACTCTGTCGCCCAAGCTACAGTGCAGTAGAAACATCATAGCTCACTACAACTTCAAACTCCTGAGCTCAAGCAATCCTCGTGCTTCACCCTCCCGAGTAGCTGGGACTACAGGCATGCACCACCATGTGCAGATAATTTTTTCTATTTTTAGTAGAGATGGGGTCTCGCTCTTACTCAGGCTGGTCTCAAACTCCTGACCTCAAGCAATCCTCCCACCTCGGCCTCCCAGAGTGCTAGGATGACAGGCGTGAGCCACCGCACCTGGCCTTTGTCTTGGGGTTCTTACCTATAGTTGGCTGATCAGCCTTGAGGGAAGGGCCTCTGGGGGCATGCCGCAGGGCACAGTCCCACTCCTGATCCTGGACTGGGGACTGGCCCTCTGTGCCCGTCTGGGGAAGCCTGTCTTGGGTTGACCTGGCTTCCTGAGCCTGAATCATCACAGCTTTGCTCAATGCTGCTCCCTTACCACCCTGCCCACTTACTCGTCCCATGATTAACAGAATGCCTCTTTCCAGAACACTAGTCCTCGACTCATAAATTAATCGTGTTCCTGCTGGGGCAGTGTGGGGAAGGCGTGGGCTGCGGCTGTGCCCTCTCCCACTCTGCCACCCACGAGTGGGGCGACCTTTGGAAAATCAGTTGCCTCTGGCCTCTGCTGTCAGTCTAGGAGACAAGCACAGCTTCATGATCCCTCCCAGTTTAAAAAGTCTGGGGGTTTTGTCACATGTAATTATATTCTAGGGAACGAAATTCAACTCAGTTATTTCTCAATATGTCAAGTAACAAATCATAGCACAATAGGGTTGTACTGTGATTCAAAAAATCAAATCTTAAAACATGAAATTATTTGTGTTGAGTTCTAGTTGAATTTTCTGCCCTCTGAAATTGGAGAGAATCATAGAAATTGGATGCTATTTTTTTTTTTTTTTAAAAAGAAAGAGTTATGGGAAAATAAATCATAACAATTGAAAAGTGCCTGGGTGTGAATACGGTTAGGAAATCTGCACTCTGATTAGACTTACGTAACAATTTCCAGAGCAGCTCTGTTTCATAAACTGCAAAGACACCCAGCTGGGCTGTAATGTAGCTGGGTTTGGTGCAGCTAGCTCCCCTTGGATTGGTAAAGTGTCTGTAGCTTTCTTCTCCTTCTTTTCCCCCTCTGTGGTGTAAGGTTTTCAAACTAGAAGTGAGGAAATGAAAAAGCTGTGTTTCTCGTGGCTGTGCTCTCATCTGAGAAACAAGCTCACTATGGCCGCTTAGGTTCCTGCGTTAGCTGCAGACCCGTAGATCAAGCTGTGATCTCCTGGCCTTCCTTGCCAGGGTGTCTGGTTCCATCACAACACAGCCCCATCCTTGCAGAAAATCAGCAGCCAGGACAATCGTGTGGGCTTGGAAGGGAACATACTTTTCGGAGGCAATTGTGAGCGTCTCTGTGCCGGCCTCGTGTTTTAAAATAACTGGGCTTATTTGCTCTGCGAGAAATGTGCTCGGCAGAAGCTGGCGCGCGTGGGCGGAGCCGCGGCGGCTGCAGCGCTGTGCTGGGCACATGGCGCACACCCGATCATGTCACATCATGGGCCCCGCTCTTCGCCAGGCCCCACTGGACTTGCCCCGGCTTTTTCTAAAGGCAAGTCCAAAAAAAAATTCTTGTTACATATTTCTATGTGCATTCGGCCATTCGTTCCCTTAACAAATGTTTACTGAGTACCTACCATGTGGCAGGTGCTGGGCTAAGTGCTACGAATATGAAAGAATTCAGATGTTAAGACTTACCTATACTGCCAAGTAGGAGGGCTGTGCTGTTCATTCATTTTTCTCATTCATGCGTTCATTCAGCAGGCAATGGGACTGGCTATGAAACCAGTAAGACTCTCGAGGACAAGGTGCCAGTCTTCAGAGAGTTTCTGGTGGAGCAGGAAATGCCATCGTCATGCTGAGGGCCATTGGAGGGGGCTGCCTTTCATTTATTTATTGTCTATTTCTTATCTGGAGAAACGATTTTTTTCTAAGTCCCCCGTCCCAGGTGTCCCTTCAGAGTAGATGAGGGTTACATCAGGGTTACAGCGATGAAGAAGGACACAGGGTCCTGCCTGCAGGACCGCTGCCCCCTGGAGAGTCACCGCAGAGTTAGGGGACTGGGACTGCAAGTGTTGTACATCCTTCCTGGTACTTCAAAGCGGTGTAGTTTTGTTTGTTTTCACGGGCTGCATGCGTTATTTGGATAATCAGAACAAGAGACAACAAGGCTGTTCATATCTTGGTTTCTTTAAAAAGGAAAAAAAAAAGGAAAGGAGGGGAGGCCGTGTGAGCTGGAGGCAGCCATGGAAACGGGGCCCACTCGCCGCTCACACCTCCCAGGCCTGGGCTCCAACCCGCCCACCCACCGCAGGCTCCCTTAAGCCTTTCTTTCTTCTCCCATCCTGCAAGAGCATTTTTTCCCCTCTAGCCTCACTCTTTTAATAAACCAGGCAACAGAATGTATGGCAAAGAGCATTTGGAAGTTAAGAGCAAACAAGGGAGATAAAATAAGATGTGTTTATATCACTTTTCTAAAAAAGCCTATGAAGCTTAAAGCAAACAACATTAGGAATTGTTTTTAACAGGCAAAAGGTGGTACAGAATTCACAGACATTCACAGAGAAGCTGAAATAGTCAATGAAACCTAAAAAGATATTCAACCTGATTGGCCGTCAAAAACTGTATAAATAAAAATAACACTAAAAACTGACAACATGAAAATAGTAAGTGTCAGCAAAAATGGGGAACAATTGCAACTCTCATCAGTTGCTCTGGGGGTTTAAATGGGTACAACCATCTTGGAAAACTCTTTGACAGAATCTACTAATGCTAAACATTTGCAAACCCTGTGATTTGATAATCCTAGGTAAATATCTAACAGAAATTGGCACAGAGGAGAACCAAAAGATATGTATATTCCAGAGGACAGCAACAAGACTTGAAATAGCCAAAAGCCTGGAAAGAGCCCAAATTTCCATCAATAAAAGAATGGAAAGTACATTGATGTAGGGTCACCCAGTTGAAGAGTACACAGCAATGAGAAAGAACAAACTGCAACTACACAAAACCGTAGGAGTGACTCTCACACACATAACATTGAACAAAAGAACAGTTAGGCCAGGTGAGGTGGCTCATGCTTGTAATCCCGGCACTTTGGGAGGCCGAGGCAGGAGGATTACTTGAGGCCAGGAGTTCGAGACGAACCTGGGCAACATAGTGAGACCTCTCGCTACAGAAAAATCTAAAAATCAGCCTGGCATGGTGGTGCACACCTGTAGTCCTAGCTACTCAGGAATCTGAGGCAGGAGGATTGCTAAAGCCCAGAAGTTTGAGGTTGCAGTGAGCTATGATCACAACACTGCACTCCAGCCTGGGCAACAGAGTGAGACTCTATCTCTAAAAAAAAAAAAACCAGAAAATAAAACACTTAGTGTATGATTCCATTTGCACAAAGCTCAAAAGCAAGCAAAACTATGATAGAAGTCAGACCTGTGGCTGGTGGGAGGCAATAGCTAGAACAGGCACGAGGGATGCTTGTGAAGAGCTGGGAATGTTCTCTATTCCTACCTGGCTGGTGGTCGTGCAGGTGGATTTGCTCGGTAAAGATTCATGGAGCTGCCTACTCACCGCGCACGGTTTGTGCACAATGCCCTTCACCGTATGTATGTTCTTCCTTAACAGCATTATAAATAAAATCAGAAAATCATTTGCTTCTCAAAAGGTAAAGGATTGTGCATTTCCCCACACATTCACAACGGTAGATTTTGTTAGTCTCACGTGTTCCCGGGGGAAGTATAAAATGGTACAGCCTTTTCAAAGGGGAATTTGCCAGAATCTCTAAAAATTTTAAAGTTACATAACTCATAGCAATCCCACTTCAAGGACTCCATCTCATAGAAACAGTGGCAGAGGTGTACAAAGCCAAGTGTATGAGGGTGAAAATGGCAGCATTATTTTTTAAGAACCATAAAAATATAGGAAGGAACCTAAACGATCCAAATTTTTTAAAAAGCCCAGTAAATTATGAGAAGATGAGCTGAGCACGTGTTGTCTAACACCTCTCCCATGCCAAATCCCATAAAGTCAGAGAAGAAATATTATAAATTAATAAACCCATACTGGTACAGGAAACAAGAGAGTGTGTTCGGATCACGTCTTATTCACCCCACTGGGGAAGGAGGGATCCCCTGCCCTAAATAGAAGGAGACTGCCGAGCACATGGAACCCAACATTGGACGGATGAGGCTGGCAGCCATTTATTACTCACAGCCCGCGGGGAAAGGACACCACGCACCATGCGGGGCTACCTGGGAGCAGAATGAGCCAGCAGGGACTGCAGGAGGCAGGCTTTGTAGTGACAAGAAGGGGGGTTCCCTGGGGAGGCTGCGATTAGCTTGTGTGAGTGACTTGCTGGGCTGGCAGGAAGGTGGAACCCATGAAGTTAGGGTCAAGGTGGGTGGGTGCAGCTGGCCCACGGCATGGCAGGCCTTACGGTCCACAGCGGACCGATACCGCGGGAGACCCTAAGGACAGACGGCAGACAGGATTAGACATATGGGGGGACTCCCAGGTGGCAGCACAGGAGGAGCCTGCCGCAGGGACAGGAGTAAGGAAACTGCACCCAGACCACAGCTAAGAGGAGGGTGAGGGCACATCCGGTGTGGGTACAGGGGAGGCTCTGTGGCTCCGGGCTGCCACTGAGCCCCAGGAGGGACGGGAACTCCCCCAGCCAGAGACAACCCACGGGCACCTCACCACAGTTGCACACGTCTCCGCATCTACCCACACGCGACGTCAGCAGACACAGCTGTGGAAAATAACACAGGGATGAACGGCTGTGTAACCTCAGCTACACAAATGAGCAGATAACCCAGAACCACGAGACACGTGAAGACCACTAACACTTTAAAAGACACATACAATAAACCCGGTGACCTCAGCCTCCCTGTTCAGGTGATTGGTGATGGTGCCCTTCCTCCCTCGTGCCTCGGTTTTCAAATAAACGCGAGATAAATCTTATTTTGGGAGGGGCTGAGGGACGGGGCGCAGAGGAGAGAGCATCGAGGGAGGGAGAGGTTGGGTGCCCGTACCCCAGCTCTTCTCCAGATCCAGTCTCCCTGCATCAGGCTGAGAAGAGAGGAGATTCCTGGAAACACTGCTGCTCTCCCTAAGTCCCAGGCAGCCACAGGAGCCCAAAGTGTCCCCATTGGTACGTAAGCCAGGCTGGACAAGTGCCGCCAGGCAATATCAAACCAGATCCATGACCAGGAGGAATCTGGACCCACAGCGACATCCCTAGAACAAGTCACAGCTGGAAGGCTCAGAGCAGTCCTCTCACTAACCTCAGTCACACGACCTCAGGTCCCACCATTTGCATCTTTGGAAACCTTTATATTACGGAAGGGCCTGACCCCACCAACTCAGGAGAAGCACTAACAAAACCTAAACACTAAAGGGACACCAGTAATAGAACCATAAATTCTAGACCCTATTGCCTTCGTTAAAAATCAACGAGATACTGGACAGTAAAACACGTAATGGCAGAAATTTTTGTTTTTGTTTTTGTTTTGATACAGAGTCCCACTCTGTTGCCTTTTCCTTTGTGTTCTGAGAACTGTCCCCAAATCAAAGGAGATCCTGGTCTGTCCATTGGCAGTGATGCAAAGAAGCCAGGAGAGGGATGTGAGTGACAATACTGCACATGGCATGCAGCCCGAAAAGATGACTGCTCTACTGAAGGAAAAGTACCAAGGAGATTGCTGCCCGCGAAAGGAAAGCTGACGTGGCAAAAAAAAGGATGCTGTCAGGGCCGAGCAAAGCAAGAGAAAAAGGAAGAGGAGAAAGACAAAAAGAGTGAGGAAGACAAAAAAGACAGTTGACGATGATAATGATAAATAAGATGGCTCTACGGCAGCTTCCCCCCCCTCCAATCTATATAAAGAACTTCACCTCCCGGGACACAACTCACTGGGGCCACAGGAGCCAAGGGGACAGGGCAGCAACGGAGTCAGAGAAGTGGCCAGGGACCAGGTCAAGAGACGGAGAGAAAGTTGGATGTAGTTTAAGCACGGTGAGAAAGCTGTGGAGGGTTCTGATGTAGGATTGACACAGGCTGAGCTCTAAAGTGACCTCGAGTGCTTTCGTGGGGCGAGAAGACTGCAGGAGACAAGCGTGGAAGAGAACAGGTAAGGAGGTTGTCTCAGAGCCACAAGAGGACAGCGGCTCCCACGGTGACGCGGACAGGAAGGTGGTGAGAAGCGATCAAAGTCAGGAAGTCAGGATTCAGTGATGGACTGGATGTGGGACAGAAGAGGGAAGGAGTCAAGTTGACTCCAATGCGTTCAGCCTGAGTAACACAGAGAACAGTGGGCCATTTCCTGAGATGAGAAGTTTTGGACATAACTGGAGAAGCACATAAGCCATCCAGACAGAAACACTGAATAGGCAGTCGGATATAGCTGGTTCTCCTTAGGGTTCTAGGGGAGGAATTCTTAAACTTTTGTGTGTGTGCCCAGGACCCCCTTGGTGGTCCATGAAGCCTATGGACCCCTTTCCAAAATAAATACTGTGGAAGAAACTATCTTAATGCAATGGTAGCTTCTAGGAACATTATCAGGCAAGCTATCCCAGCAGTTACAAAACAAAAAGCCTCACAGACCAAATTATGATGCTTGAATTGCAGGGTTTATTGAATCAGTTTAAGACCATCCGATTTAAACCACTTGCAGGAAGAGGAACTCTATGGGACCGATAACACTCACAGAATAGGATACAGGTGAGATGGAAGGACCGTACCACCAGAACCTAGGGTTGGACAATGTTCGTATGTCTGTCTCTCTATGCATTAGCCTGTCCCACTGATGGTGAAGTTACAAGGACCAGAGCTGGCGGATGCTCAAGGAGGCTCAACAGATGGTATCTGGAACCAACTCACACTTGCTTTATCAGAGACAGACAGAAGCAAGTACATTCAGCCCACCAATCAGCCCGCTGAACGGACATGGATTTTATCTGGATTTTTTGGGCAAAGCATATGGATGCCAGAATAGGACAATAATGTTATCATCAACGGGTGGCCATTTAGGGACGTCAATCAAGAGACGGTATGATCATGCCTTTTGACTTGGTCTTTCTCTAAGTAAAGCTCTTATTTGTTCCATCCCATATTCCCCTTATTCTATTTACTTTCCACACACTTAAGAGGTTACAAACTTTTAGGATTCTGCCTATGTCTACCTGCTTATTCAACATCCTTATCTCTTAAGGTACTAGCTTCCTTCTTCTCTACAGGCTTAACACTTCTCATGAGTTGCATTTATCCTGTTTATTTTTCTTGTCCGCTCCAGTAAAATCGAATATTTTCAAACACGGCACACTCACGTTACAATATTTGAAATGAATAAAATAAAATGCATAGGGTTAAAAAAGAAACCAGTTACGTTAAAAAAAAAAATAGAGTCGTGCATGAAATAACGAAATCTAGCAGCAACAGCTCTAGTGATGACCGCGATTTCAAGTAGTGATGAGTGTAACAATATTTTGAGTTCTCTCCAACAACTGCAAAGTGGAAACATCTGTGATTATTACTGCCGACAGAGTCACAGGTACTGCCCATACTCCCGGGATTTGAACTCATGCATTTAAACCGCACAATGAAGGAAATGCTGGGTTGTGTCCCGACAGTGTGGACAGGTTAGAACGCGGGTTGACCTCCCACCTAGGGCAGATCCCCGCGCCACCAGACCGGCCGCCCTCAGGGGCGAGAGGACACATTTACAAAAAGGGAGTGGGACGGGATTAGCTGAGAGAGCAAATAAGCCTCCCTGGGACAAAATGGCTAAAGGGACAACGCTTGGTGCCACACAACGCCCCCGGCACGGCCCAAGCCCCGCCCCCACGCCCGGCGTCGCCCGCGCGCCTTAGAGCCGCAGGCACAGCCGCGGGCGCCCGACAAGCACCGCCCCCGACCCGCGGCCGGCAGGGGGCGCGCGCGCCGCCGGCCCCGCCCCTCCCCGCGCACGCGCGCGCCGGGGGCGGTCCCGCCGCCAGGCATCAGCAATCTATCGGCGAGCGGCGGTGGTCGGCGCGGCGTGCTCGGCGGCGGCTCTGGGCGCTCGGGCGCCTGAGGGCGGGCGAGGCGGCGGCGGCGGCAGCGGCGGCGTGTCCCTGGGTGGCGGCGTCGGGCTCCCGGAGCCGCAGCGGCACGAGGAGGAGGATGGCGGAGTCCGCGGATAAGCTCTACCGAGTCGAGTACGCCAAGAGCGGACGCGCTTCTTGCAAGAAATGCAGCGAGAGCATCCCCAAGGACTCGCTCCGGATGGCCATCATGGTGCAGGTGCGGCCGCGCGGGGCCGCTTTGTGGGCGGCGGGCGGCGGGCGGCGGGGGAGGGCGCCCCGGGAGCGGCCGCGCGGGGCCTGCGGACGCCGCCGCCCCTCCTCCCTCTGCGGCCCGCGCGGCGGACCCTTCCGGGAGGTCGTGCTGAGCTAGCGGGAAAAGCCCGGGAAATACAGTCTGCAGCTGGCGGCTGCCCTTCGCTTTGTCAAAACAAGGAGCCGCTTCCCTCCCGACTGCCGGTCGCCTCGCGGGGGGAGCAGTGGTGCGTGGCCTCGTGAAGCTGGTGTGATTTTGACCTACCTTGTTCCGGAAGATTTTTGTCCTACGTGGATGGCGGCGACTGGCATGCGAGGGCTTTTTAAAAAAAAAAAAAAAAAAAGAACAAAAAGGACCTATTTTGGGCTGTCATTTCAACGCCCGCGCACTCTCATTTTTTATTTTAATTAGGCAAAACTATGCAAGGCGGTGTCGTTTTGGTACAGTGCGTTCACTTTGGACTTAATTTGTGGTTTAAAATAACGTTTTCCCCAAACTTTCCGGGTTCACAGATGCGTTCTCTTGGTGCATTTGCAGCTGCCTGGTTTGAGTAACGGGGTGGCTCCAGGGAGTTTCTCATTTGAGCTTTTTAAGAGACTGGGGATCCCCTTCTGATGTTTCCTAAGGCTTCTGAGATGGCCGTTGGGGTGCTGGGTGCACCCTAAGGAGTGTTGGGGTGCACTGTGAGGGGGTGGGCTCGAAAGCCCCTCCGTGTGAAGGGGTTCCCGCTACCTCCAGCTTTCGGTTTGCTGTTGTCTGCCTTTGTAATTCTGGTTCTCACCTGCCCCGTTCCTCCCCCACCTCCAAAGCAGCTGTTTCTGCCCCAAGTTATAGCCCTCATGGTCAGAGTAACTTGATTTCCCTCCGTGCCATGAGGTTGTGATGTGTTTTAGGAATGACCAGGTAGGCCTCAATGGATTTTCACTACTTAGGTTTGTAGACGGGGGAGGGAAACATTTACCAAGTGGGTACCCAAGTGCCAGGTGTACTTCCGATATCTTATTTCGTAATATGGCAGGGACTGAGGCTGTCATCTTGGTATCCTCAGGGCCTGCCCAGCTCAGTGCCTGGCACAAAGTACTTACTCATTCAGTAGGCATTTATGCAGTGTCTTTTAAGTTCCAGGCGCTGTGTTAGGTACTAAAGACACAAAGATCACACCCTTGGGAGCTTCCAGTTTGGTTAAATAGGAGATAACTGGTAAACATTGCTGTACAGGTGTGGATGCCCCCGATGGAGCTCTGTGCCAGGCATTGTGTCCTCGGGAGTCCAACATGTCCCAGCTGAGTCTGGGAGTTGGATCAGGACTCGTTAGTCACTGAAGTAGGGCAGGAAGATAAGGACGGGGAAGTAGACAGGGCCTACAATTTGAAGAGCCGTGTTTCCCGCTAAGGGTCTTTTGTGGGGGCAGCCTGCCCTTAAGAAGTTCCCACCCCTAGTGCAGGGGTTCTTAACCTGGATCTGTGGCATGGCGGATAGAACTCAAGAGGTCCATGGGTTTAGGTCAGAAAAAACACGTCTTCACTAACCTCCAGATAAAATTCATTATTTCCTCTCATGAATGTAAGCAGCAAAGCCAAGATGTATGAGCATACCTGTGATTTTTGTCATCAATGATAACTGGAGATATTGTCATATCACTTTACAGTTGGGATTTCTCAAAATACCATTTACATCACTACAAAATTACAGTAGTTACTAGAGGAGGGGGGTACTAGATCTTGTTTAGTACTTTAAAATTTATGGATTACTGCCCCCCAAAATTACTTTTTTAAATGTTTTGATAATTATTTCAATATAATCAGTTTCCTTAGTGAGCCTTTGTATTATGCATTTAAATGTTATTCCAAGAATGGGACGTCCGTAGGCTTTACCAGGTGGGCATAGAAGACCCTGTTCTAGTGGGAAGGACACACAGAAAGCCCATGTCCAGCCAATGTATTAAGGGAAGAACAACTCTGCCTGCCGTAGGGAGAGAGAGAGGAGCTTTGGCTGTGGGGAGATGGCTCCCTTGAACCCGAAGCAGATACAGTTTAACATTGTGGCCCTCCCTTGGTAGACTTGCTGGTGAAAGAAACTCATTATAAGTGTGGCTTTTCCGTAATTGTGATTGGAGGCAGATTCAGAGTTTTAATTCAGAATTTAAAGTTGGTCTTGTAGGCTGAGCTGGTGATGGCCAGAAAGAAAGAAGTCTTTCTTCTAGCTCGAATTTAAATACTTTCTTTTACATTTGTATGGGAGGATTGTTCTCTGAGTAGCAAATACCTGCTACTTTAGCTGTCGTGCCTTGGGGCAGGCCTGGGAGGGACCCGCTAGTTCCTCTTTTCGACTAGGAGGGGGTTGTGGTAGATGGGTAAATTCCTCTGTCGCCGGAGGGTTTGAGCCCTGGAGGAGTGCAGGTCATTCGGTTCTCTCTGTGGTGTAGACGGGCAAGTAGTGTGGCCTGTTTTGCATAGAAGGGAACGGACCGGTTCACCAGCTGGTGGTTGAGTGAGGACCCCGGTACGTGTTAAGTGCTGGGTGCACAGCCAAAGATTCTGCACCTTGCCCGAGCTGCAAGGCTACCAAATGGAAGTGACAGTCTGATGACCTTGGTCTAGTATCTTCCTGCTTTGTCATTCTCGGTCCTGAGTTCTAGGTAAAGCATTGCTTTGGTCGGTGTTCTTTCACTGGAGGATGTGGCCTTTGTGTTCCACTCCATAAAGCCAGACCGTGCTTAGGGCCTGGGAGCAGCACGTGGCCCTGTCACGGTGAAAGGCCTGGTGCTAAGTCAGTAGCAACCCGAGCGGGAAGCATCTCAGGAAAGAAAACCACCTCAAGAGGAGAAACTGCCAGCCTGCTGGGGCCGGACTCTAGTTCTTGCACCTGGGAGACGACCGGGACAGTTTGCAGCTGACGGTGTCGCTCCGGGTCTGCCCAAGCTCCTCGCACAGACGCTGATTCATCCCACACCTCCGTGTGGCTGCTGCGGGCCTGGCACTTGGTTCTGACACATTTTGTCTGCCTTGCTCGTTATCTGGGTCTTGTTCCTTGTTATTCTGAACTGCAGAGGCACGTACGGAGCCCTTTCTGGGCCACGCGGGCCCTTCGAGGCCTGGCACGCCTGGAGCGCTGTCTGCCTTTCCCGGCCGGGGCTGCAGCCTGATGCGGAACGGCCGTCCTGCGTGCGGCTCACTGGGCAGGGAGGCTCGTCGTCACTGAATGTAACCGTGTGTGGTTGGAAGGGACGTGGGGCAGAGCTTGGTTACATAAAGCCACCATTCCCGTGGCTGTGTTTCGTGTCCCGAGAGTCTGGGCTCAGGAACAGCAGGCGACAGCCTTCCAAGCTGTCGGGAAGGTCTTGAGCGGGACGCTGCTTCCATCGCCCCGCAGCTGCTCGTGGGAGGTGCGGGGGGCTGCTGTCCCCCTCCCGCAGAGGGGAGGGGAAGGTGTGACGCGCTGCTCCGCTGCGGGGGCCGAGGTGCGGGTCTAAGTGGGTCCAAGTCAGAGGTCAGCTGCTCACTGGCCTCCTTCGATTCCCTTCCCTCTAGTCGCCCATGTTCGATGGGAAAGTCCCGCACTGGTACCACTTCTCCTGCTTCTGGAAGGTGGGCCACTCTATCCGGCACCCCGACGTCGAGGTGGATGGCTTCTCCGAGCTGCGCTGGGACGACCAGCAGAAAGTGAAGAAGACGGCGGAGGCTGGAGGAGTGACCGGTCTGTACGAGCTAGGGAGGCGGCGGGTATTTGGCCCCTGACCCCGAGGCTTCCGGGGGCGGGGGCCAGGGGGACCTTTTCTGAGAGGGCAAAGAAAGGCCCCCAGCGTGCCTCTCTGCCCCCCACACGTGCAGATCAGGAACGTGGTGCAGAGGTGATTTCAGCAGCTCCCCACTGCCTCGGCATTGTCTGTGGCATGATGTTTGGTATTTTATTTTCCCAGATGCGCGGAATGTAGCCTTGAAATTTGTTTTGTTTTTCTTCTTAATACTTTTTCAGAGCAGTTTTAGGTTCACAGCACAATTAAGCAAAGTACAGAGAGTTCCCATGTGCCCTCTGTTTCCCCCCACCAGAGTGGTACAGTTGTTACAATTGATGAACCTCTGTTGACACAGCATTACCACCCGGAGTCCACAGTTCCCTCCCGGTTCTGTGCATTCTGTGGACAAATGTGTAGTGAACAAGCATCACAGCATCACACGGAGCAGTTTCACTGCCCTCAAAATCCTCTGTGCTCTGCCTGTTTATCGCTCCCTCCCCTTAACCTCCGGCCACCACTGATCGTTTTCCTTTCTCTGTAGTTTTGCCTTTTCCAAAATGTGTTGTATATTTGGGATCATATAGTAGGTAGCCTTTCAGGTTGGCTTTTTTTCACTTAGTATTATGTATTTAAGATTCCTCCATATCTTTTTATGGCTTGATAGCTTATTTCTTTTTAGTACTGAATAATACTGCATTGTGTGGTTGTACCACAGTTTATTCATTCACCTGTCGAGGGAGATCTTGGTGGCTGCCAGGTTTTGGTAATTATGAACAAAGCTGCTATAAACATCCGGGTGCAGGTTTTTGTGTAGACATAAGTTTTCACCTCATTTGGGTAAATACCAAGGAGCACGCACAATTGCTGGATTGTATGGTCAGAGTGTGTTTAGTTTTGTAATAAACTGCCAAACTGTCTTCCAAAATGACTGAACCGTTTGTGTTGCCACCAGCAATGAATGAGAGTTCCTGTCACTCTACATCTTTGCTAGCATTGGGTGTTGTCAGAGTGTTGGGTTTGGGCCATTCTAATAGGTGTGTAGTATTTTGTTATTTTAATTTGCATTTCCCTAATGCCATAATCGTATTGAACATGTCTCTCATATGCCTATTTGCCATCTGTATGTCTTCTCTGGTGACATGTCTGTTCAGACCTTTTGCCCATTTCTCAGTTGGGCTATTTGTTTTCTTATTGTGGAGTTTCAAGAGTTCTTTGTATATTTTGAATAACAGCCCTTTATCATATATGTCTATTGCTAATAATTCCTCCAATTGTGTGTCTGGTCGTCTTTCCCTTCTCTTGACAGAGCCTTTCACAGATAAGTTTTTAATGATAATGAAGTCTAACTTACCATTTACTTTTGTTTTAGGGGGTGTGGCCTCCATTTCCTGGTGTTGAGAGTCAGTTACTCCTTTCACAGATGGTGTCTTTCTTGTTGTTTCTAGAAAGTCATCACCGGGCAAGGTCATCTAGATTTTCTCCTGTGTTACCTTCTAGTTTTGTAGTTTTGTGTTTTATGTTTAGGTCGGTAATCGATTTTGAGTTACGTTTTCTGGAGGGTGTAAGGTCTGTGTGTAGATTCGTTTTTTTGCATTTGGATGGCCATTTGTTTCAGCACCTTTTGTTTAAAAGACTGTCTTTTCTCCATGATCGCCTTTGCCCCCTTGTCAAAGATCAGTGGGCTACATTTGTGTAGGTCTATTTCTGAGTTCCCTGTTTGTTCCATTGAGCTACTTACCTGTTCTTTTACCAGTGCCGCACTGTGTTGATTGCTGTGGCTTCCCAGGAAGTCTTTAAGTCAGGTCATGTCAGTCCTTTGGTTTGTTCCCCCTCAGGACTGTGTTTTATCTGCTCTGAGTCTTTTGCCTCTCCGCATAAATTTTTGAACCAGCTTGCCAATGTCCACAAACTAACTTGCTGGGTGCCTTTAAATTTTAAAAAGTCCGTTTTCGTCACTTTTTTTTTTTTTTTTTAAAGAAGCAGGATCTCGCTCTGTTGCCCAGGCTGGAGTGCAGTGGCACCATCACAGCCCACTGCGGCCCCAAACTCCCTGGGCTCAAGCAGTCCACTCACTTCAGCCTCTCAGGTAGCTAAGACTACAGGCAAGTGCCACTACACCTGGCTAAATTTTTTTATTTTTTATAGAGAGGGGTCTTGCAGTGTTGTCCAGGCTGGTCTCAAACGATCCTCCCACCTCAGGCTCTCAAAGTGCTGGGATTACAGGCATGAGCCACCGTGCCTGGCCTTCATCACTTTGTGAGGGAAATCTTCTGAGACTGCATTCTCATTTCTGTGCCTTCCTAAATTGACCCAGTTTAACCTCTCTCATGATTCTAGGGCATTGATAGGAACTCAGCCGTCCTCCCTCGGGGAGCTGTTTGTGCCTGTGCTGAAGTGTGTTTTCTCTCCCCCACCCATCCTTCTTGCAGCTGTTGGCATGTTTCGACTCCAGCTGCTTCTGTTTCGCTGGAAACTGAAAGATCAGTAACACTACTTAGTGTTGTGGATAAAAATAACAGTAATTTGCCAAGAAGGGGCCAGAGGGTGAGTGTGGGTTTCAGCAGAGTATTAGGGTGTAATATTTTTCTTACTCTGTAGCTGTTTTCCCTTTTTTTTTTTTTTTTTTTTTTTTTTTGAGACAGAGTGTCGCTTTGTTGCCCTGGCTAGAGTGAGTGCCCTGGCATCAGCCTAGCTCACAGCAACCTCAAACTCCTGGGCTCAAGTGATCCTCCTGCCTCAGCCTCCCGAGTAGCTGGGACTACAGGCATGTGCCACCATGCCCAGCTAATTTTTTCTATATATATGTTAGTTGGCCAGCTAATTTCTTTCTATTTTTAGTAGAGACGGGGAGGGGGGGGGGTCTCGCTCTTGCTCAGGCTGGTCTTGAACTCCTGACCTTGAGCGATCCACCCACCTCGGCCTCCCAGAGTGCTAGGATTACAGGCGTGAGCCACCGTGCCCAGCCTGTTTTCCCTTTTGTATTCAGGATAGTGGAAGTTGTAGGTTTAGGGATCTGTATATGTTGTATCTAGTTATAATTTATACCTATGTAATTTATAATTCATGTATTATAATTTTGTAATATGAAAAGGCATAACAGTTTTACTGAAAATGTGTCTGTTCTGTGAAGCCATCATTAGCATAAAGTTACGATACAGTGTGCTAATTTTCCAGGGATTTTTCATCCAGAGAGCCTAACTTAACTATTTGTAGACACATGAAAAGTTTAATTCATATCCCAGATCCTGTAATTTGTATTGTTAACATAGTGGAGTGTCTCGTCAGAAAATATTGATTCATGTGTGTCAGTGATGATTTTTTTCTTTCCTGCAGAAATAGGATCCAGTCTAGGTATGATTCTCTTTCATACTCAATTACCCTTTTCATGTGGCAAAATATACATATCATAAAATTTATCTTAACCCTTTTTAAATGTAGACTTCAGTGGCATTAAGTACATTTACATTGTTATGCACCCATCGTCTCCAGCCATCTCCAGAATTTTTCATCTTCCCAAATTGAAACTCCGTATCCATTAAACATGACTCCCCATTCTCTCCTCCCTGACACCTCTAGGTACCTCGTCCGAGTAGAATCATACGGTGGTTGTCCTTTTGTGTCTGGCTTATTTCATTCAGCACAGTTCTTCTAGGTTCGCCCATGTTGTAGCATGTGTCAGAATCTCCTCCTTTTTAAAGGCATGGTAATAATCCATTCATTTTATGTAGATACCACATTTTGGTTTGCCCATTCATGTGTCAGTGGACATTTGGGTGGTGTCCACATTTTGTCTGTTGTGAATAATCTACTTTGAACCTGGGTGGACAAATCCGTGTTAGAGACCCTGCTTTCATTTTGCTGTATATACCCAGAAGTGAAGTCGCTGAATCATGGTAATTCTGTGTTTAATTTTTTGGGGAACCTCCATACTGGTTTTCACAGCGGCTGTACCATTTTACATTCCTAGCAGCAAGATACAGTTCTGATTTCTCTACCTTCTTACAAACACATTTATTTATTTTTATTTATTGAGACAGAGTCTCGCTCTGTTGCCCGGGCTAGAGTGCCGTGGCGTCAGCCTAGCTCACAGCAACCTCAAACTCCTGGGCTCAAGCGATCCTCCTGCCTCAGCCTCCCCAGTAGCTGGGACTACAGACATGCACCACCATGCCTGGCTAATTTTATTTATTTTTAATAGCCATCTTGATGTGTGTGAAGTGGTACCTTGTGGTTTTGATTTGCATTTTCCTAATGATTAGTGGCATTGACCTTTGTGTTACTTTTAAAACTTGGTATTTACTCTTTTTGTGTTAATAATTATAGATTTCTGTCATTATTTCTAAAAGGTACATCTTACTCATTTAGTGAGGACTTGCCAAATATCATGCACCATTCCAACCAGTTGACATGTATTGATTTCATTGTGTCCTTGCAGTAGTTTTTACAGATGAGGAAACCCAGGCACAAAGAAGTTAGGTAACTGGCCCAAGGTTATAACGGCTAGTAAATGCCTGAGCCAGGATTCAAATCCAGGCTATATTGCTTTTGAGACCAGAATTTTAACCTTCTCGTTATATTACAAATAGATCTGCTGCAAACATCTTACATATTCTGGGCACCTGTCCAGTTATTTCTTTAATTCCAAGAAGTGGAATTACTGCTCAAAGGGCTGAACCGTTTTAAGGCCTTCTGTGTTTGTGCCAAATTGCCTTCAGAAAGGTTGCTTGAGTTGCAACTATACCTGCAATATGTAATATATCTGTTTCTCCACTTCCACACTATTTCTTAGTATTGTCACTCTTTTTCATTTCACGCCCAGTGAAGTGGAATTTTTGTCACATATTGAGCAGCCCTTTTTTGTTAAGCCATTTACATTACTTTGATATTTGTGTCCTTGCCTCATTTTTCTTTGGGAGTATTTTGTCTTTTTCTTAATGAAATGTACAAGATACTAATTCTCTGTCATAACATTTTGCAAATCCTTTTCCTAGTTTGACGTTTTTATTTTAGCTTTGTCTATTGTATGTTTTGCCACATTAAAGTTTCATCTTTAACGTTTACGTAGTCCTGTCTGTCTTCTCATTTGTGGTATGTCTTTGGTATTGTATGTGGAATTTAAAAATTTTACATACAGTTAAATGCACAGATCTTAAGTATACAGTTCAGTGATTTTTGACAAATGCATACACACATCTAACATATACTCCCATCAGGTTATAGACCTTTTTGTCACCCCAGAAAGTCTTCTTTCCCCAGCTCAGGTAACCACTGTTCTGATTTCTATCCCCATAGATTAATTTTGCCTGATTGAGAATTTCAGGGGAGAAAAAGCAATTGTGTACACCCTCTCATAAACTTCTTTCAGTCAGCACGTCTGTGAGACTCAGCCAGGTTATCTCGTGTATCATTAGTTAGTTGCTTCTTGTTGCTGAGCGGTAGTCTTCTGAATATATCACAATTTGTGTATCCATTTTCCTGTTGGTGACTTTTGGGTTGTTGCCAGTTTGGAGCTATTAAAATGACAGCCACTAGGAATTTGATTGGCATCTCATCAAATCTGTGCATCGAATTGCGGGTAATTGACATCTTAACAAATTGATTCTTCCAGTCCATAAACATGTTACATCTCTTCATTTGTTTAGGTCTTTAATTTCAGCAAAGTCTTAACCGCTTTCTTGTAGAGATCTTGCATGTCTTTTGTTAAATTTCTCTCGAGTATCTTACGTATTTTAATGCTATTTCAATGGCAGTGTGCTTTCTTTTTCCAACAGGTTCATTGCTCATATGTAGAAATTTTTGTGTGTTTATATACTAATCTTGTGTCCCACAAATTTGCTAAATTCACTTAATAGTTCTAGTAGCTTTTCTTAATAGATTCCTAAGGATAGCTCACATATATAATCATGTCATCTACAAATAGAGATGGCTCTACTTGTTCTTTTCCAAACTTATGCCTTTTATTTCCCTTTCTTTTCCTTGATGCACTTAATTGAACCTCCAGTACAATGTGGAATAGAAGTGATGAGAGAAGATAGCCTTGTCTGTCTTCTGCTCTTAGGGAAGAAACATTCAGCCTGGGAATTTATTTTTATATAACAAAAGAATACAGCTCTTGTCCCAAATTAAATAATTCAACCTTTCCGCACTAATTTTAAATGATACCTTTACCATGCATTTAATTCTTAGATATACTTGTGTCTGATCTGTATCGAGATAGTCCCTTTAAGGTAACATTTAACTTTGATAAATAAAAGTGTAGTGGAAATCGGAAGGCTGAGCTAGAATTTAGTGTGGTTCCGGGCTTTTAAGGTAAGCACTTAGTAAGGGCTTTCCAAAGTGCGGGCGGGGACTCCAGAGGAAATGGAGAGAGGCGGAAGGTCAGACGGCCGAACACTGGCTAGCATGGTGCTGTTTCAAAGCGCTTGTCTGAGAAAGGTCACTTCATTGCCGGTGAAGACGCTTGTTAACCAGCCATACTTGTTACAAACAGGTGGAGGTGAGATGGGCCAGCTGCGGTCCCCCATCCAGGTGGAAGGTCCTGGGGAGGTGCAGGAGGAGGTGGGGGACTTCGTGCGGCTGCACGGTGAGGCCGTTGTGAGCGTCGCTGTGTGTTTGGTTCTCCAGGCAAAGGCCAGGACGGCGGCGGCGGCAAGGCGGAGAAGACGCTGGGGGACTTTGCGGCCGAGTACGCCAAGTCCAACAGGAGCACGTGCAAGGGGTGCATGGAGAAGATAGAGAAGGTGAGAGCGCGGGGCTCCGGCAGCCGGCCGACCCTCCTGAACTGCTTGCAGGAGGTGCCGCTGGCTGTCTCCGGACAAAAGCAGAAATAGGAGCTTCGGGGTGCTCGCTCAACACCAGCGTTGAAAATAAAATGAGATGTTAGTACAGACCGGAGATGACAGTCACTTTTCTTCCAGACGGGTCTGACCCTAATTAGGGTCGGTGCAGTACTCACGTATATGGCTGCACCTGCTCTTAGGGTGCCCGGCAGCGTCTGGAAAGCATTAGCCCAGGGGTCGCTTCTGGCTTCAGCAGTAGCTGGGGGGAGGCTGTCTGTGTTTTAGGGTAGGATTCAGTTGAAGGAGTCGTGTTTTCCCCGGTGTGAGCCTCCAGCTTTCTTCTGTTTAATCAGAGAAACTTCATTAGCCAGCCTTTTCCGCCAGTTGTATTCCCGGAGGCTGGCAGCCGGTCAGATGGACCGGGCGGAGGGCTGAGACACGGGTGGGGGGAGGCTTGTGCCCTCCAGCCTTCTTGTCCTGCCCTGGTGTGACGCACGTGTGCTAATTGACTCATTTAAGGCACTGATTGAAGGTCTCTGCCTCTTGGAGGTGTTGCACATGGAAGTGAGGTGAGCCCGTGGGCGTTCAGAGAGGAAAAACATGGAATTGCTAGATTTTCTCCACGTACCTTCAGCCGCTAAAACCTTGAGGCCGAAGTTGAGGTCGTCTTCGAGGGGAGGGCCAGCAGCCCCTCCGTGCTGAGCCCTCTGGGTCTGGACCTCGCGGGCACGGAAGGAAGTCGCCCAAGAATGTCAGGCCTGCGGATCGTAAACCTGGGCAGGCTGATGGGACGGGGTTCATGACAGTGGTTTTATTACCCCTTCTTAGGGGGCTTCCTATGTGTAAAGAAACTAAAGAGCCCATTGGGGGGTGGGAGTGGCAGAAAGTCCCCGCTGGTGCGAGTGTGCTGCGTCGGAGCTCTCCCAGGTGTTGCGCAAGGCTCTGGCTTCCCGGCACTCCACACCAGGTGTGCTCATGCCCGCCCCAGACCAGAAGCATCTTCAGGGGAGCACTGCCGCTTCCTTGTCCAGGCAGGCAGGTAGCCACTGGGATTTAAGGAACACTGAGACTGGAGGGTAGCACAATCCTTGGTGGCCCAAGAGAGCCAGGCTATCCCAGCAGCCCTCGAGCCCTCCGGTTGCTGGGCAGGCAGGCGCCTTGACTTGGACCTGTCGCTCCCTTGGTACCACGTGCGGTTTTTCCTGCAGGGCCAGATGCGCCTGTCCAAGAAGATGCTGGACCCGGAGAAGCCGCAGCTGGGCATGATTGATCGCTGGTACCACCCAAACTGCTTTGTCAAGAAGAGGGAGGAGCTGGGTTTCCGGCCTGAGTACAGTGCCAGCCAGCTCAAGGGCTTCAGCCTGCTCGCTGCAGAGGACAAAGAAGCCCTCAAGAAGCAGCTCCCGGGAGTCAAGAGCGAAGGGTGGGTGGAGCGCCGTGCCATGGGGTGCTCAAGACCCTAAGGTTGCCGTGTGACTCCTGCATTTCCCTTTGCTGTCTGTCCGAAAGCCAGGGCGACGCGGCCTGAGGGACAGCAGCAACAGAGCTGTGGGAGCAGGGGGCAGAGTAGGGAAGGACTGCAGGGGGCTGCAGGGACCCATTCCTATAGCCCTGTGCCCTGGTGGTCTGTTCCCCCTTCCAACACCTGATCTCCATGGACAAGCTGGTTTCGCTTCCCCACGACAGCCCTTCGCACATGGGAAGACCACCCTGCCCTGTGTGAGCACCCCCTTGCCCTGGTCATCCACCCGTTTCCTCTGACCTCCCCCCCCCCATCTGTCACATCCCGTTGACATCCTCATACACATGTTGGCGTGTTCCTGTGTGTCTGGTTTTCTAGGAATGGTGCTGGGAGGATCGTGACCATTTTTAGATAGTGGATGGGCAGCGGATAATAAGTTTCCTGGCTTAGAGTTCAGAATTATTTGGGTTTCACAAGTTGTTAAACATTTAAGATGGGAAGAATTATCTGTCTTGGGTCTGTGGCTGCCTCGTGTCTTGCCTGGACCTCAGCCTAGAGAATGACTTGTTAACGAGCACACCAAGGGCCCTGTGTCGGCCTGGTGTGCTCCTGCTCCTTAGACGGTGACCGGGCCACCGCTGAGCAGCCATGCGTACGTCACTTCAGTTCACGTCACACACATTCGTTGATTGCAGCAGTGTATGTGGCTCTGGAATGTGCAAGAAACTGGAAAATCAGGCATAGATCCAAAAGTCCTCAGGGGCCAGGCGCGGTGGTGCGTGCCTGCAATCCCAGCACTCTGGGAGCCCGAGGCAGGAGGATCACTTGAGCCCAGGAGTTTGAGACCAGCCTGGGCAACATGGCGAGACCCCATCTCTATAAAAAGTATACAGAAAATCCTCAGGGCATTGCAACACGTGATGCAGGTGTAGGAGTTCATCAGCTCATGTGTGCACCATGGTAACAACCAGGATGTCCTGAGCACGTGTGGTGCGCCAGGTACTGTGCGAGTCACTGTGCTTGGGCTGTTTCCTTTGCCCATCACCAGGGTTCTATAAGGAAGAGGGTGTTCTTCTCCCTGTTTTATGGATCGGGAAAAGTGCAAGGGTTTTGTGACAGCCGAGGCTGACTCCAGGCCACTGTGGCTGTCCTGCCCTGTGTTGTAGGAGCAGCTGACACCCTCAGTGCTGAGTATTTGCTGAACCAGCTGGGCAGACTGGCTGGCGGTGCTTTGGCTGCCACTTGTTGTCTGGGCTTTGTGTGGCCGCACAGCCTCCCCTCTGCAAATGGCCTCTTGGCCTTGGGAGCTGCCCTGTGTTTTAGCTCCAGATGCTCAGCCTCTGGCGGTTTGTCTTTCTGCAGTCCCTGCCCCTCAGCCATGAGCTTACCTTTGGCATAGTCCCTGCCGGAACCTTCTAAGCTGTCTCTTTTGTACCGGGAGATGAGTGGGATTTTTGACATCGGGTGGGACCTGAGCCCTGGATCCCATAATGGGTTGTTCCAACCCCCGCCCTCGGCTGGCAGAACTGATGTGGACGCATCTCCTGCCTTCTCGGTGGCAAATGCTGCCCGAGTGCACAGCAAGCACCCAAGAGCCCTTTGGAACGGGGTGGGGAGGGGACAAGTGTGAGCAGGGCCTGCAGAGAGGCATAAATGACACAAGATACTGTGACACCCCAAGTCATTGGGTGTCAGATTTTTAATGGCTCTCGTTCTTCCTTTTATATCCTGTGTGTTTCAGAAAGAGAAAAGGTGACGAGGTAGATGGAACAGATGAAGTGGCCAAGAAGAAATCTAGAAAAGAGAAAGACAAGGATAGTAAGCTTGAAAAGGCCCTCAAGGTGAGTTCTGGGCTTTGCGTCTCCTTTGGACATTCTGGCTCAGGGCTCTTCATTCTGGGAAGGAAATTCAGGGAGTCATATCTTTCTTACCAAGACCTTTAAGAACTCCCAAAGTGATAGCTGTCATTAAATAGTGTGGCTTTCCCCCCAGACTGTTTTCTTCCCTCTTCCCCGAAGAAACCTTATTTAGAAGAGAACCCAAATAAGGCTGTAGGTGCCTGATCTGCAGCCCGGCTCCCGCAAGGGCTGAGCACCCTGTTCCCACCCTCCGGCCGCACGCGGGGCTGGTGGAGAATCACGCTTCCTGCAAATCACGCATCACTGCGTCCTGCACTTTCGTAATCACTCGCAAACGTCGGAAACTCAGTGTTAAATTCAAGGACGCCAAAGATTCTTAGCATAGACAAATGGCTTGAAGAAAAAGTTTTTCCGCATTTTTTTATTATAAATGAAGATCTCTCATTTTAAAAAGAAATGGAAGGCGTATAGTGACAGGAGAAAACTACCCATTAATCTATGGTCATTGACCATTGACTGTAACGTACATATCGTCAGACATCACCTTGTTGAATACATGTGCGTTGAAGCAAAGTAAAAATTATTAATCAGAAAATGTTTGGGAAATCAGGGGAGAACAGTCACTTTCTTGAGAACAGGGTTTCTCAGCCATCTGCTTGAGTCTCTGATAAGTGTGTTCAGTTTTTGCTGGTGGTTTGAGAATTAGAAACGATTTCTGATCTGGCTCCAGTTGCTAAATAAGAATCACAAGTTTGATTCTCACTTAGGTGGGATTGTCTTAACGGTAAAAACGGGAGTCCGTTTTGGGGCAAGTCTGGCTGCAGTGGAACCATAGTGCCACTCTGCGTTTGCCGTTGAGCGGCTTCGGTGTTCTTTCTCCTCAATTTTGTCAGAGATGTAAAGAAAGTCAGAAAATTAAAATGCTCCCTCAGCCTCCTCGCCCTGGTGCGTCTGTTTCTGCTGCTCCCCGGTCTTGGTTATCACGTAGGTGACAGCTCTGCTTCCATTTAACCTGGCACCGCTGGACTTTTTCCTCATGCTCTTGTGTCTAGCTGGTGTCCCAGCATGTGCTGCGGGGAGGAACTGGAGAGGGCGTGATCCTGAGGGAGCCCTGAACTTGAAGCTGGGAGACAAGTGCAAATACGTGCGCCTGCAGCTGTGACAATCACAGCAACATCCTCTTTCGGTGCGGGTGGCAGCCCTGCAGGGTGTGGTAGAGCTGGCGTTTCCATCTCCGCCTCACAGGCGTGCGGTCTGAGGCCGAGATGGTGAATAACTTGCCCGTTGTCCTGGAGAGGGAGGACACTCACCTCGGCCTCGAAAATGAGGAGGCTGATGCTTTCCTCGCAAGGTTTATTATTGCGAGAATAAATGACAGGTAAAAGTGTGCAACAAAGAGTGGGCACTTCATGTTCAAGGTGGACTGTTCCATTTTCAGAGGAGCCTAAATACAGCCCTGCCTGATACTGAATATGATACACTGTTAAGGAAATGGTGTTTGGGAATCATTCCTGCTCCCTCTTACGTTGATGGGGAACAACCGTACCCACCTCCTTCAGATGCTGACAAATGGGGGCCCAGACCCCAGCCCGGTGCTCCCAGCTTGTTACCTGTGTCTCCTGGGATTGGTTCCCGGGCGTGGTGCCCTGGCTGCAGCCTTCCCCACACTGCTGGGCGGTTTCCTCCCCACCTTCTGCGGTTCTGGGAGAGGCCATGCTCCAGGCTGAATTTGGTGCCCACGGGAGTGTGGCTGGGGGTAAAATCCTGTGTTCATCAGCCTAGCTTTGGAGGGGCAGCTCGGCTGGTGCGCAGGTATAATGGGGAGCTCAGCAAGACCAGGGTTTCCTAAGTTGCGTCTCTTGCTTTGCAAAGAGCTGGTCTCTCAGCTGCCGGATCTCGTCCGTAGGCCCAGAACGACCTGATCTGGAACATCAAGGACGAGCTAAAGAAAGCGTGTTCGACGAATGACCTGAAAGAGCTGCTCATCTTCAACAAGCAGCAAGTGCCTTCCGGGGAGTCGGCGGTGAGCTGCCTTTGTGTTAAGTGGGACCCGCGTGTGAGGCCAGCCCAGGCGTTGTGGAGTGACTGTCCCAGTGGCGTGTGGGAGGCCCTCCGTTTGCGCACCTGCTGGTATTACCTGCGAAGAGTCGAAATCCGTGGTTGTGTTGCACGGTCATCACCGCCATTGTGATCACCATTACCTGGGGCTGGCGGGGCCGGCGGGGCCGGCTCTCATAGGTCCCACCAGACATTCCCCCCATGTTGATGCTTGCTCTGGAATTCTGGAGAGGGCTTTGGTGGGCCACATGTTTGCCTCGTATGTTCATGCCATGTTCTTTGGCCTGGGGCCCTCTCTCTGCTGCCTTCTGCTCAGACTCCCCCAGGGCTGCTGGCCTGTGGAGGGAATAGGGACCCCTCCTGAGGGCTGGCGTGACAGTGTCCCACGGGTGTCCACAGCAGGCCCTTCCCTGCCCTCATTCTCTGGAGTTGAGCTTGGCGTGTTGCACTTTGCGTGATCCACCCTGGGGCTGTCCTTTATTTCTGAATCCCTGAGGGTGGGGAGCTACGGGAGGGATCACTTCCCTTGGAAATAAGTCTCTTAAAGTATAAGAATCCGTGCTCCGTTGTAAACCCGCTGCCCGGGCTTGTTCAGAGCCCCAGAGTGAGCCTCTGTCCCGCGAGTGAAGTCTGTGCAAGTTCTGCCATCCCACATTGTAAGTGTCCTTTCCCGCAGTCCCTCCTTTCTTCTCTGACGCGTTCCTTCCCTGGCTTCAGATCCTGGACCGCGTAGCTGACGGCATAGTGTTCGGAGCCCTCCTTCCCTGCGAGGAGTGCTCGGGCCAGCTGGTCTTCAAGAGTGACGCTTACTACTGCACGGGCGACGTCACTGCCTGGACCAAGTGCATGGTCAAGACGCAGACACCCAGCCGGAAGGAGTGGGTGACCCCGAAGGTGAGCGGTTAGGGAGGATCTTGGGACCTGTTGGCAGGAAAACGCAGCCCCCTTCTGGGCCTGTACACACTGCAGGTCCCAAGACTGCAGCGCCATGTTCCTCGGACTTCTTGACAACTAGGGTGTCCTCATGATCAGAATATAAAATGATGTTTTTGCTTCTGGATGTTTGCAGACCACACAAATGTAGAACCGAAGCATCTCTAAGTGTAGAGTATAGGTTTGTCCATTTGGTCTAAAATCCTCTTGTTTGCAAAGACCACGGATTATTTTTATTTCTATTCGTTGCCTTGTGTGTGCCAGGCACTGCTGTAGGCTCGAGGGACGTACGGTGAATAGATACATAGTCATTTCCGCCTCTGTGGAACGAGGGTTTTCCTCGAGGACATTTCCTTGCCTCGGTGCTGGAGGGAGCATTGGATCCAGAGTTCACGTATCTCCTAGTTCTCCCTCTTTACATGGAACCACACGTGGCAAGCTCACAATGCAACAAACCCCACTGGGGAGCCGTTCTGGGGGGGGTCCCAGCAGTGTCTCCGCGGGAGCCGGGGGCTGGTTGGGGGGGCTCGGGGAACAGTGGCACACGGTACGCGCCAGGGATGGTTCCTTGGGGTGTCGCGTCGGCACCACTCACTCCACACCGAGAACTAACCGCGTCTCCTACCGGCCCTTGGCTCGTCGTTTTTGCCTCCTGTTGGCTGCCGTGATTGCACTCTCCCCTCCCGGGAGCAGAACAGATTCTGCCGGAAGGGTCTGCCGTGAATGCTCTAGGCCTCCCCTTCTTTTACGCAGGGAAGGGGGTTGCCCTGAGTTCCTCTTGGGTAATAGCCTCTCCCCTGCCGTGTGCAGTCTTGGGGTTATGGGGTCACGGGGTGGGCATGTGACCTTAGAGAGGCCTGATGACGCTCGAAGGGGCTGGGGAGGGTGTAGTCACAGATTGCAGCGGTGGTTCCCTGACCAGATTGTCAATGGATTTAAAAAAGAAAATGAAAATATTTTTCTCCTACATCGGCCACAGGGCCAGCTGTATTATAAATGTGGAAGTACTAGAAATAAGCACTGCGGCAGCCTAGAGGCCTCTCATTTTTCTATTTTGTGCTATTCTTTATTGTAAGAAGATTAATTTGGACAAGCTAAATTCCCCTTTTGTCTTCGGGGAGGTTCTTTCAAGGGAGATCTGGCTTCCTAACAATGAAAACTTAACGTTCTTTAGGAATTCCGAGAAATCTCTTACCTTAAGAAATTGAAGGTCAAAAAGCAGAACCGAATATTCCCCCCAGAAACCAGCGCCCCAGTGGCGGCGGCGCCCCCGCCCTCCGCAGCCTCGACACCGGCGGCTGTGGACGCCTCCGCTCCGGCAGGTACGGCGTCGGGGCCCTGGTCTCAGAGCCACGTGCAGGGACTCGGTGCCCACCGCTGGCTGGTGTGTGGAGTTGGCGAGGAGGGTGTCCTTCTGGGGTCTCTGTGCTGATGCTGTGGGGAAGCCTGCCCTGCACGTGAGGGGCCCCTTCCCTTGCCCTGCCGCGCCCCTCCGCAAGGCATAACACGAAGAACGTAAACATCTGAAAAGAACAAATGGCTTTCTTATCCTGGGAGGCTAGAAGAGGGGCCCGTGAGAAAGGCCAGGCAGGCAGCCTCACCTAGAGTGGCCTTCGGGGTCTCCTGGCTGACTGCACTGCAGGCCTTGCTCTCCTGCTTCCAGACCGCCCTGCCCCCGCCAGTCTGCCTGAGCCCGGCCGGCACCATGCTTAGGTCTCGTGTGTGCAGAGCAAGTTATCAATCGGCCAATATTAGTGGGAGATGGTCCAGTCCAGCAAAGACAGTGAGAGCGTGTGTGTGTTTTCCCAAGGACAAGCCAATGACAGGGGAACTGAGGCAGGGACCCTGCAGCCTGCCCCGGGTTTTTCCAGGGAGCAGCGCGGAGCTGGCCCTGCTTACTGATTCTGTTCTCCGTCCCAGACAAGCCTTTAGCCAACATGAAGATCCTGACTCTGGGGAAGCTCTCCCGGAACAAGGATGAGGTGAAGGCCACGATCGAGACGCTCGGGGGCAAGTTGACGGGGACGGCCAACAAGGCCTCGCTGTGCATCAGCACCAAGAGTGAGTGGGCCCTGTTGTACAGTGAGGCTATGCATTTGTCTCTTACGGTTGTTCTGAGTTCAGTGAGGAGACACCTGACACTCGGCGCTAAAAACGGTGTCTCCAGTCATCGTCATCGTGGCTGGGTTCTGCATGGAGGGAAGCCAGTGTTTGTGCTTCATGTTACGACTGTGTAGTATATGTATTCACGCGTGTCTTACGTTCCCAGCTAAAGACTGTAAACTGTGATAGGTTAAGTATCTTAATCCCAAAATCCGAAATGCTCCAAACTTTGAAATTTTTTGAATGCCAACATGATACTCAAAGGATATGCTCGTTGGAGCATTTCAGATTTTCGGATTAGTGGTGCTCAACCCGGAGGCATAATGCAAATATTTCGAAATCTGAACAAAAATTGGAATCTGAAACATTTCTGGCCCTAAGCACCTGGGATAAGGGATGTTCAGCCTGTATTCTCAACACTTCGAACGATTCCAGAAGACGTGCGTGGGCTCGCTGCCGAAACAGAAGGTCACAGTTCAGCCGTGTTTGGGAAATGCAGGGTTAAACGAAGGTAAACAGGTTTCTTTGCAGGTTTTTTTATATAGATGACAATCGTATGTCTCCAAAACCAAAAAAATAATATACAGCATTTCCCGTATGCGTTTGACTCAGTGTCTTTCTGTGGGGCCTGCTGACATCTGACTCCACAGAATGGTTTGGAGAAGGCTTCCCCAACTCCTCGCAACTCCTTAGAAAGGGGGAACGCTGGGGAACACTGCCGATAAAAGAGAGTTGTTATTAATAGAATGAAGAAGGCTCTGAGCATTGGCTTCGGAAGCAAAGAGCTGTGGGTGATGAGGGTTTAGAAGTACATGGTGAATTGACTCTAGTAATTTGAGATTTGAGTTTAGTTTTAAACTCATGTATGTTTTTTTTTCCTTCTGATTTGAACAGAGGAGGTGGAAAAGATGGGTAAGAAAATGGAGGAAGTGAAGGAAGCCAACGTCCGCGTTGTGTCCGAGGACTTCCTCCAGGACGTGTCCGCCTCCACCAAGAGCCTTCAGGAGCTGTTGTCAGCGCACATTCTGTCCCCCTGGGGGGCGGAGGTGAAGGCAGAGCCTGTTGAAGTCGTAGCCCCAAGAGGGAAGTCGGGGGCTGCGCTCTCCAAAAAAAGCAAGGGTGCCGTCAAGGAGGAAGGTGAGGGCCCTGAGCGGTCCCTTCCCTGCTGGGGAGGTCGGTGGCCGGGTCCCCGCGTGCGGAGCTGCTGCCTTCGTGTCCCTGTGGGGTCTGTTGATGCTGCCCAGGCCAGTTCTCTGACCCAGGTGTTCACTGGGCACAGAGTGACAGGCCCTTTGGGGCGGTGGGAGGCAGCGTGGACGCCGTGTTGGCAGATGACGTGAGTGGAAACTGCTCATTTGCCTTCCACCTCCCCCTTTTTAATTTATGCTTCATTTATGTTTATATTTTTCTGTCCCCTTCTAAGGTATCAACAAATCTGAAAAGAGAATGAAGTTAACTCTTAAAGGAGGGGCAGCTGTCGATCCTGATTCTGGTAAGCAAACAGGAGCGTGTGCAGAAAACGTGTGAATTCCCACGGCGCGCGGGGCGGGGCGCGGGGCCTTTGGCCTGTCCCGCAGCTGTGATGTCCTGTCGGCCTCGTGCACCCCAAGTTATTCCCAATGCCTGGGGGGTGAAACCTGATGGCAAAGAGCAGAAATGTGTCGCAAGGCCCCCCTTTTGGGCCCCCTTCGTTCTGACAGCACATGTTCTTTTGGGGAACCTCTTGAAGGTGGCGGTAGCGTAGCCAAGCAGGTAGGAACCCCTTAGCCGACAGACCCCCTCGCCCTGAGAGTGCCAGTCCCTCCAGGGGAGGAGAACGATGGGGGTGTCGCCTCTGGGACAGGTCTGGAACACTCTGCGCACGTGCTGGAGAAAGGCGGGAAGGTTTTCAGCGCCACCCTCGGCCTGGTGGACATCGTTAAAGGAACCAACTCCTACTACAAGCTGCAGCTTCTAGAGGATGACAAGGAAAGCAGGTGAGGTCGGGGACCTCGAGGGCTCACGCAGAGACGCGGCCTGTCCTGCGGCTGTTAATGTGCTGTGGGCCTCGTGCGCCTAAAGTTGCTCCCAGCGCTGGGGGTGAAACCTGATGGCAAAGAGCAGAAATGTGTCACGAGGCCTTGAGTTAAAGGGGAGGAGGAGCCACTTACCACCGGTAGTGTCGCTGTCTTTGAGACCAGTCACCCTAGGATGTGGTTTCACGTGTTGTCCCAACTGGCTTTTCTTTGAGCCGCTTGAAGAATCTAGATTTTCTGATTTTACATGTGTTTCAGAAACTTTTGAAGCAAATAAAGTTCGGCAAGCACTGAACTTACTCTCTAATGTTGTTCAAACGCTTTAGTTACTAAAGAGGTTTGGGTTTACTTTTGTAAATTTTTTTTTAATGTGGTTACAAGCAAGGACAGATTTTGGATTTGGGGTACATTTCTAGGCAGAGCGGTCCTCATCTAGTGAGTTCATGGTCCCTCGCTACAGCCAGCCCAGAACAGGGTCTGTGTGTAAGCAGAAAGGCATTGGAAGGAACTCAGCTAAATTCTCATATTGATTGTGGACATGGGCATTTAGCTGGTGGCTTAGATTTGCTGTTTTTTTAGAGTGAAAAGGTAGTGTGGTCTGTTAGGGTCAGAAAAAATTTTCACCACAGGTCAGGGTCGCTTCCTAAACATTCTCATAGGAAAAAGCCAGGAGAGAATGAATTTATACACCCCTCAGCAAGGGCCCCAGATTTTCCTGGACGTCTCTGATGTCATGTTAAAAATACACGTAAATCTTATGTATTGGTGTTTGGCATACCTAGATTTATTGTGATATGAAAATTAAATTTTGCATTACTTCTGCTAAGGAAAATGAACTTACCTGAAGCTAAGCACAGCACATGTGATGTGTGTACCCTTGCTTGAGACGGAAATTGAGAACAATAGCCTGGACCTCTGTCTGGGTCTCTAGATTTGAGGAACTATCGCTACCCCCCTCCTCGTTTGTTACATCTCAACCTCTGATCTGAGTCAAGTTCTTCATTATTTTTAGGGTGTATCTTTAAGGGTATTCTGTGCTTGAACACAGCACTTCCGAGTGATACGGTATTACTTGCTGTATTTGTTTGGGGAGAGGAATGCAGTTAGGGGACCTTTTGTTTTTTTCTTTTTTGAGATAGTCTCTCTCTGTTGCCCAGGCTAGAGTGCAGTGGTGTCACCACAGCTCATTGAGGCCTCAACTTCCTGGGCTCAAGCGATCCTCCTGCCTCAGCCTCCTAAGTAGCTGGAACTAGAGGCACCAGCCACCACACCCAGCTAATTTTTCTGTGTTTTGTAGAGATGGGGTCCTGCTCTTGCTCAGGCTGGTCTCGAACTCCTAGCCTCAAGCAGTCCTCTCAGTTCGGCCTCCCAGAGGGCTAGGATTACAGGCGAGAGCCATTGCACTCGGCCTGGAGTTTTTACGTAAAGATCTGCAGATTCCAGGATTCTACAGACTCCCCAGGCTTGGGTGCCAGATCTCAGCTTAACCAGTTCATTGGCATTTTTGTCTATTTGCCAGTATGATTTGGAAGGGCATTCTTTAATTAATTTAAATTTCTTCTAACCCTTAGTTAAATGGACTAGAAAGACCCTGATTGCAATAGTGATTTCTTTCGTTCTGTGTTAATCACCGTCATTTTTGGGTGTTTAAAATTCTTCCTCACCCGAATGGAATGGCAGGGAAGGGAAACTCCTGAACTGTGACCAGCTGGCTCACACGGTTGTGTCTGACACCCTCCATGCCCTGCAGGTACTGGATATTCAGGTCCTGGGGCCGTGTGGGCACCGTGATCGGCAGTAACAAACTGGAGCAGATGCCGTCCAAGGAGGATGCCGTTGAGCACTTTATGAAATTGTACGAAGAAAAAACCGGCAATGCCTGGCACTCCAAAAATTTCACGAAGTATCCCAAAAAGTTCTACCCTCTGGAGATCGACTATGGCCAGGTAAATCACACGATGCCCTGACGCCATGTGCTTCTAGGGGAAGGAAGGGACACCTTAGTCTTTAAAATCCACACTGTGGATCAGAGGGCGTCATAACAAATACCGCCAGGTGTTCAAAGAATACCAGCCCTTCACAAATTCTTCCTCAAAAAATGGAAGAAAACACGTCCCAACTTAATACATGAGGCCAGTGCTACCCTGGTACCAAAGCCAAAGACATCACAAGAAAACTTGCAAAATCCTGGTGATCAGAGATGCAGAGTCCTCGAGAAAACACTAACAAACTGAATCCAGCAGCATGTAAGTTTGGTTCAACTTTAAACCATCAATGTAACACTCCATAGGAATAGAATAAAGGACAAAACCACATGATCATCTCAGTAGATGCAGAAAAGGCATTTAATGAAATCTACACCAGGGAGTGTGACATAGAGTTTAGATGAGAACAGTGGTAGCATTTTTGAGACGTAAAGGAGGAACAATCTTCCACATCATTCCTGAAACACAACAGGGTAATTCATGGATTCCAGATAAGGCCTTTTATGTGAACTTATGTTCACCATTGATCATGTGACCTGGTCTGTCATCAGGGTAGAATTACAGTAACTTGACATGCTCTACTAGGCCGCAATTTTTAGTCTCAAATTATTTCCTACTAATAATCCATACCTGTAGTTTGGGAGTCTCCTTATATATGTTACCGGTCATCTCTTAGTTGAAATTCTTGGCTTTTTTTGTTTGTTTTTCCCTGAAAAAAAAAAAAAAATGATACTGCCTTTCGAAAAACGAGAATCTATTACTTTTTTTAATTGTGGGGAAAAATATGAATTTATTTTATGAAAAGGAGAGACTTGTGGATGGGTAGAGATTCTAATTCCAAATCTTTGGAGCCTAGCATATCTCAAAGGGGGAATTACTTAGTTTATAGAGGTGTCATGAGCTCTCCATAATAAAATGGAATTTATCTCTTGTTTCTGTAATGCTGAGACTGAGATGGACTTTCAGGACAGACTTGGTCGGACTCAGTAGTGCCCCCTGCTGAGTTAAGTATTTATTTTAGTAAATTTTGAGAAATACCAAGGCACAACAAATCACCTGGAATTAACCACAGGTAAAGTCATGGTATATGTCTTTTTCAGTCTTCTTTCATTGTACATGTACGTTTCCCACCACCATAAAATTAGAATCTCGCCTTATAAAGTTTCTAGTAACCACATGATTATTAGCAGGCATTTGCTATAATGATGCTGACGCACGTATAAATATTTGTGTACCCCATGGTGATTGCTGTTACAAGCAGAGTAGTTACAGGGTCCCAACATGTATGCACTTAAATAAAGCTAAATAACACAGTCATAATTTGCCCTCCGATGAGGTTACACCCAGAAGATAAAAGAGTGCATTTAAGACTCAATATTTCAACACTGAGAGTAAATCTACTATGAAGGTGACGGCAGCAGCCATGAGCACTGACAACACAGATTAGCTCTCTGCAGCGTGGTTACGCCAGGCAGACTCTAGGTTCAAAGCCCAACACCAGTTACCTTCACTCCAGATAAATACCAAGCACTGTATTGTTGCTAGGGACACTGATAGACAGTCCCTGTTCTCATAGTGCTCAGGGTCTAAAAGTGAGAAGAGTTAAGGCACTTTCAGTACAGGGTTTTTTTGTTTTGTGGTGGTGTTTTTTTTTTTTTTTTTTTTTGAGACGGGGTCTCACTGTTGCCCAGGCTGGAGTGCAGTGGCATCACTGTAGCCCACTGTGATGATCTTAAACTCCTGGGCGCAAGTGATCTTCCCACCTCGGCTTCCCGAGTACCTGGGACTGCAGGCAGATGCCACCATGCCTGCTAGTTTTTTAATTGTTTTGTAGAGACAGGGTCTCACTGTGTTACACAGGCTGGTTCTTGAACTCCTGGCCTCAGGCGATCCTCAGCGTCCCAGAGTGCTGGGATTATAGGCGGGAGCCACCATGCCCAGCCAATGCAGTGTAATCTTGATAGCCTGGGTGCTCCAGGTAGCAGGGTGAAGTCTCACATGTTATCAGTTTATGAGGTAGTGCAGGCCCAGCGGGGAGGGGGTGGGGGGCTGTTGCAGGGGAGGAGGGAAGGTTAATACCAGGGTGAACTTTAACGCTGTCAAGCTGGCCGACAGGAAGTGGGACTGGTAGCCTGATCCTTCGAGAGTACAGAGAAGGCTGTGCAAACTTGTCTTAGGGCTGGCCCTGGGGTGAGAAGTGTTAAGAAAAAGGGGGAAGAATTTGTCCGTCGGCCTCACGTCTCATTGCTCCAAGGTTCACCTGCACAGCTGCCCAGCATCTCCAGGTTGGGCACGAGTGGGCACTGGGCAGGTTCCCAGGCAACACAAGCAGCCCCAGGGCGCATCAGCCCGTGCAGGTGTTGCGGTGTAGCTGGGATCAGCATCTGGAGCAGCCAGGAGGACTGGGAGTTGCCAAGGAAACGTCTGACCCGTGTGCAAAGTCATGGGTGCTCCTCCTGGCCGCTGACACCCAAACATTTTCAATTAACACTCAGCTTTTTTCCTTTCTGCTGGGGGCACTGTCATCTTGTGTCCTCTGTTCGCAGCCCAGCCACTCAGATACCACCACCACTGTGCCTGGGTGGTTGAGTTGGGTCTCTTACTGATGTTCTTTTTTCCCTGGAGGATGAAGAGGCAGTGAAGAAGCTGACGGTGAACCCAGGCACCAAGTCCAAGCTCCCCAAGCCGGTTCAGGAGCTCATTAAGATGATCTTTGATGTGGAAAGTATGAAGAAAGCCATGGTGGAGTATGAGGTGATTGCACTTCGTTATTTTATCTGTGAGCGTTTGCTGAGGACGTCGATCCGTGTACTGAGCCGGTGAAGAGCTCTCGGCTGCTCTCGTTTTGTTTCTCTGTTTCGGAAACAGAAAACGTTGGCTGTCAGCTTCTCGTCCCTGTCCCTCAGTCTTAGATTGTAGGAGTGCTGAGGCCTGGAGTGCTTGTTCTCCTGCAAAGAGCCGTTTGATTTACTGTGAAATGTGTGATGTCGTAGGGCTGTCTCCTGGTCCCCTGTCCCCTGGGTACTTCTCCCCTTCCTGTTGCCGTGGTAGGGTGCGTAGTCACGGTTCTCTGTGGCCCAACCAAACCGGCCAGCTGGAGTTGTCATGGGAAATGCGAGACTTGGCCCACTTGGAGAAAAAGAAAACTACTGTGACCGGCGCTGTAGAAGGGACAGAGGGCTGCTGGCACTCGCTTCATTAGATAAAATCCATCCCAGCTATCGTTGAGAAAAGGTTGGGAGTGGGGTGGGGGTGATGGTTGTTGGGTGAGTCATGCTCCTGCCCGGGGTAGAAACGGCAGGGACTCTGGGCAGAGGCCAGGCGTGTCCTGTCTGCTCTCCATCTCGTCTCTGCTCTTCCCCTGGGAGGTGAGAGCCTCAGAGCTCTGGAGTGCTGGCCGCGGGGGCCTTCAGAGCAGATGGTCCAAGCACTACCGCTGCCAGGAAGCAAACACAGTCTCTCTCCTCTTCCGCGTCCGCTGAACCCAGAAGCTTCAGGCTGCTCTGAAATCCAGCAGCCGCGGTGCACTGGTTATTGCCTTTGTCCCGGGAACCCAGAGGACGAGAGTCTCAGACCCACCTAAGCATTCATTCCACCCCTTCCCCGTGGGGCTGCCCCCTTCGCGCTCATGTCCTGCGTCTGCCCATGTCCTTCCTCCTAGCGCCTACTGGCCGGCCTTGGGGCGAGGACCAGAGGTCAAACCAGGGCTGTGTAAACCACCAGCAGCCTTTTCCTCCCCGACCCCGTAGACACCAGGGCCAACTCGGCATCTCCCCGCCGCGAGCTCAGCCCGGCAGAACCACGCATGGCCCGGCTGTTGTTAGAGAACGGAGTGTTAGCTTACATCCTCTAATGGGTTTGAAAATGGCCAGGGCTTGTTCACTGTGCTCGTTCAAATAGGTCCGTGACATGACTTCTGTTTGGGAGGTCCACTCGTCTGAGCAGCTTGCGGGTGGGCTCACCCAGGATGCGGTGGGGTAGCGGCAGAGAGGCACTGGGGCAAGGGGAGGCGAAGAGAGAGTCTCTGTTTCACTAATGTCCGGTGTCCGGCATGTCACTCCCAGCCTCCCGTACTCTGATTTATCTGCGATTCACAGACGGTCTCGCCTATTCTGATACAAGTCCTTTCCTGTGAGATGACATTTTTATGTTGGTTTTCACTCCGACGAGTAACTAGTTTAGCAGGAAGGAAAGAGCCAGGGGCCCTGCTGCTGGAGCAGGCTGGGAGGCAGCCAGGTGGAAGGAAGTGTGTGGAAAGCGGGGTGCGCACCCCTGGCCACGTGGGGTGACCCTGAGAGCTTGGCCCCGGCACCAGGGGGACCCGGCTCTCCCTGTGAGGGGGCGTACCCTAGTCCAGAGGGGGGTGGGGTTGGGCGCTCCGGCCACACGGGGTGGGGGGTCCGGGCTCTAGCTCTGGCACCTCCCTCTGGCTGCCACTGTGGTCTGAGGGTCCCTGACCCCGAGGCCTCTCTCCCCTTGTCACTTTCTCCCTGAACTGGGCTGCGGTGGGGCCACTGCTCCCAGCCCACTGTCAGTGCCGTGCGGAGTTTTTCGGGGAGTGCGGGCGTCCTGTGTCGTGGAGCCCATCTCTCGCTCTTAGAGCTTGTGCATGTTTTGAGGGCTGCAGGGTTAAGGCAACTAACCCTTTTTTTTTTTTTACATAAACACCAGAATTCTCCTGCTTAGGGAACGTTGCTCCCTCAGTTCTGCTCTTGCTCCGGTCTCGCTTCCCTCGGTCAGAACGTCTCTCGGAGTTCCTGCTTTAGAGTTGTTTTCAGACCCACCGATGGTCCGTGCTGAAGTCACTCTGCTCTTTTATTGTACCTTGTTCTTGGCTCCAAATGGATTATCCACCTTCTTTCCCCAGACACAGCTCCGGCTATTTCACTCTTACCAGAGAGCAGCTCTGCCCTCGGGGTGGAGGGTTGTTGCAGGCGAGGGGGAGCGTGTGCCGGGGCTGGTGGGTGTTGGTAGACCCTGTCGCCACTGGCTCCCAGTTGGTGCCTCGTGGAGCTACGAGCGCTTTCCATATCGTCTTACTTAATTTTATCACCGTAGCAGTTCTGTTTCTAGAATTCTTGTTGGGCTCCGCCTTTGCTCCAGGCGCTGCAGGGAGTGCTGGGCAGGTGACGATGGGGAGGCCCCGGGAGCTCAGCAGGGTCTATTGGGAAAGTCCAGAGACAGGTGTCTTGGGAGAGAGGGTGGGGTCACGTGGCACACAGGGGTCTCCCCTGGGGGCCCAGAGAGCAGCGCAGGCAGGATCACTCACACAGGGGGGTGGGCGCCCGTTAAGGAAGGCAGCCCCATTTTGCAGGGAGAAAGCCAAGGCCGAGAGTGGATGCCTCGCTAGCTACCTGGTGCCGCGGCCTCTCTTGACGGTAGTTCCCGAGGTGTTATGCGCGGTAGCAGTATTGCTGGAACAAATGTTTGGCCTTTTGGGGTGACAGGTTTGAAAGGGGCAGCATTGATTTGAGTATAAGTACGTACGTTCAGGACTGTGTCCTTATAATGGTAACGAACCACCTGAAAAATCGTGGTTCTTGTTTTTCCACTGGGAACTCGAGGGGTGCCGTTACTGCCTTGGCTCTGGGACCCCAGGGAGGGATACAGGGGTGCAGGGGGTGCTGAGATGGGGAGCCGTGACTGATGGGCTCTTATCCTCACTTGGGAATTGGGTGGGGGTCATACTGTACCTGCTTCCAGAAGCGCTGAGCTATTTGAAACTAAGCCTGGGGGCGAGGAGCTGTGGTTGGCTGATAGCAGCCATAAATCGAGTGAGCGAGAATCTTCTTCCGGGCAGACTCCATTCTTGGGGAGGGTGGAGCTACAAAGTCTGGATTTGGGTCATGGGGTCAGGGGTCTCAGGAAAACCGGGCAGGCTTAGGAGGGCTTCCCATGGGGCCCTGAGGTGGGGACTGAGGTTGCGTGGCCCACCTGTCCTGTCGTCATCTGCACGGTGCCCGCCTTTCAAGGGGAACCCCCTGTCTCCTCAGATCGACCTTCAGAAGATGCCATTGGGGAAGCTGAGCAAGAGGCAGATCCAGGCCGCCTACTCCATCCTCAGTGAGGTCCAGCAGGTAAGCAGGAGCTGCCCAGGGGCCTGTCCTCAGTCACCCTCCTCACCTGGCTGACTTCGCACCTAGAGGGCTCTCAAGGTGAATGAACCAGAAGTCCTGATCTTCACGGGGATTTAGGTTTTTCCAATTCAACAGAAGTGACTAGTGCTCTGTTGCCCGGCTAGAGTGCCATGGCATCATCATAGCTCACTGCAACCGTAAACTCCTGGGCTCAAGCGATCCTCCTGCCTCAGCCTCCCAAGTAGCTGGGACTACAGGTGTGTGCCATGACACCTGGCTAATTTTTCTATTTTTAGTAGAGATGGGGTCTCACTTTTGTTCAGGGTGGTGTTAAACTCCTAAGCTCAAACGATCCTCCTACGTCGGCCTCCCAGAGTGCCGGGATTACAGGTGTGAGCCACCACGCCCAGCCTACCTTATCTCTTAAAACTGCAGCCATCCCTTGGTGTGTGCAGAGGATTGGTTCCGGAACTCCCCGTGGATACCAAAACTGACACGTGCTCGAGTCCCGCAGCTGGCCCTGCGAAGCCCATGGCTACAGACACTCAGCACTCTGTGTCCCCCAGTCTCACGTCCCGAGAATACTGTATTTTCGATCTGCTTTCAGTTGAATCTGCAGATACGAAAGGCCGGCTGTATTTATTGAAAGAAGTCTGTGTATAAATGGACCCGCTTACTTCAAACCCATGTTCTTCAAGGGTCAGCTGTATTGGGATTTTATTTTGTGTCTTTAAGACACGCAGTTACTAACAAATCATCAGATAGAAGACTCTCTTTCTCAGTTTATTCATGTCCCTTCTGCACTCTTGGAGCACCTTTCGAGGTCTCCCAGTCTGAGAGCCTTCCCGCTGCACCCTGCAGGGGCTGGAGGGTCCCGTTTGTGTTAGGGGTGGGGTACAGGATCGGCTTTGAGAGAAGAAAAGCCTACAAGAAGCAGACACAGGCCCAGGGACCAGACTTCCTGACTGGTACCGAAGAAGAGGCCCCAACCAGAGTTGCTAAATCCAGTGACAGCTGGTTCTGAGCCGGGACTTCGTTCCTTGTTCCCCACCGGCTGAGAACGTACACGGTTTTCCTCAGTCTAACTCTTCGTGTTCCAGAATCCCCCGGTGGAGGGGCTGGACTACCACCCTCCCATCGCACAGAGCAGCCACAACGCGGTAGAAGTCTTAGCACTCGTGAATCAAGTCTTAGCACTCGTGAATCCGCGTCACAGCGAGAAGCCGGCTTGGGGCTCCGGCCCGCAGGGTCTGCTTCATTGCCCCTCGCCCTCCTGTGGCCACCAGGCTGTCCACGTGGCGTCCCTGTGCTCAGGCTCTTCTGCCTCCCGTGCAGTCCTGTAGCGCCCTGTGCGTGTGGAGGGCCGGGTGGCACTGTGGCAGCAGGGCTTGCCCAGCCTGTCCTTGCCTGGACCCCCTGCACCTCCAGGCGCAGTAAACACTAACTCCCCACCCCAAGGTGAAGGCCCTGAAGGCCAGTGGATGAAAGGAGCCTGGCTGAGTTTATAGCAACAGTCAGCCCCGCCAGCATTTTATTATGACAGTTTCCGAAACATACAAAGTGAAAGAATTTTACAGCAATAGCCGTGAGCCCACCACCGTATTTTACAATTAATATTTTGCATAGTGGTCGGGAGTTTTATTTCTCTGCAACTACACAGTTGTTTGTAGAAATGAAATTTCATGTGAGACGCCCATCGTGTGTTGAGCTGTGCCGTTGGAGGACGGGGTCCTGCCCTGTCTGGTGGTGTAACATCCACAGGAAGGTCGTCTTCTGGTTGCTTCCTGCTTGTCCCGGCACACGTATACCGCAGGCCGCCTCTGGACTTGGCTGCCGCACCCCCCTTCTAGAAGAAAAAGCCTGGCCAGGTGCGGGGTGCTCGGAGCTGCTGCCTCAGCCTTTGTTCCTTCTGCCCCGTCGTCTCCAGGCCGTGTCCCAGGGCAGCAGCGAGTCCCAGATCCTGGATCTTTCCAATCGCTTCTACACCCTGATCCCCCACGACTTCGGGATGAAGAAGCCTCCGCTCCTGAACAACGCGGACAGCGTCCAGGTAGCACAGAGCTTCCGCAGGGAGCCACTGGGGTGCAGGGCTGTGGTGTTCCCCCCTGCCACCGTCCTGATCCCCGGGGACAGGGACAGTGCTCATAGGGCCACCTCCGTGCCTGTTTGGAAGTGGGGTCTCTGCCCACGTTGGTGGAGGCAGAACTGTTTTTCCTGTCCCTGTTCTACCAAGCCAGCTGGGGAAAGAGCCATCGAAGACGGAGATCCTCCTCATAGTAGCATTTTCTTCCCCGTTTTCCGTCCCAGCCTCATAAAGGAGCCCAGGAAAGCTCCTGGCTCGGGAACGGTTTGTTTGTAGCATCTTCAGCACAGGTCCCGGCTGTCGGAGCGTGAGAGGAGGGACGTTCTTCCACCTCTTTCCTCCACCTCCCCAAGGCCTCGACGCCTCATTAGCGTTGCAGGAAATCCTCATGAATGTTCACTGGGCGGCAGATGGCAGGGTGTCCCCTCTGGGGGGCAGAGTCCCCCTTTAATTGTATCGGACACCATCTGCACGTAGGAATTCTTTGCCCAAACTGGATGAGTCTGTCTCCCTCACCGCGGTCCTTAACTCCGGGGCTCCCTTTGCTCCTCCAGGCCAAGGTGGAAATGCTGGACAACCTGCTGGACATCGAGGTGGCCTACAGCCTGCTCCGGGGGGGGTCTGACGATAGCAGCAAGGACCCCATTGATGTCAACTACGAGAAGCTCAAAACTGACATTAAGGTAACAGGGTGGCCCTTCTCCGGTGTCTTAACCACGTCCCAGGAGCAGTGTCCCAAGCTTGAGTGTGTGTCGGGGTCTCCTGCAGAGCGTGTTGGAACGCAGATCGCTGGGGCCGAGAGTTTGCCTAACAAGTCTCTGGACGTTGCTGCTGAGGGTCCTTTGAGGCCCTCCGGAAATTTCGCCTGCACCTAATGCACCTGTGTGCAGGCAGGCTGCCAAGCCAGCACCTGGGCCTGGTGTGGATGCTGACTTTTGAGGGCTCTTACCAAAAGTCCCCCCTTTTTTCCCTTCATTTAGAGAGGAGCTTTGATTTTAGAGACTTTTGTGGGGTGAGTGTTTAGAAGCCTTGTTACCGGTCTCCGTTTCAGAAGTGGAAATGCTTGGTGGCAGCTGTAATGAAAATACGGCGCATGCGTTTGTTTTTCTCTGGAGTTGACGTGGCCGTGTTGGCGCACACAGTCCCCGAACTTGGGTGCGTCGGACACTCGGGTGAAATCGCCCCGCCTGGGCCGACCAGTGGGGGGTGTTGGCCTTGGCACCTGCGTTGCCCTGCCCTCCGGCCTGTTTGCGTTGCCCACGCGCCTCCCTTGCCTCGGCCCCTGCTTCCTTCCCTGCAAGGGTTGCCAGGGTGGAAGTGCAGCGGAACCACCTCTGTCATACACGCAGGTTTATTTAGCGTGGATCATATTAACTACTAGTATTTGACAGTTGTTTGTTGGGTGGGTGTTCTGAGCCAGCCAGGAGATGCGTGACCCTGAGGATCAAAGAGACTGCGCATTTGTCTCTGTCCTCAGAACCCCAACAGTGATCTTTGCCACTTTCAATTGCAAGTCTTGGCTGGGTGACATCTTCTGGCCCGTTGTGTTTTAGCTCACGATGAGCTGGACTCTCACTCCAGAGCCTGTTCCTTGTTCTGAAGATTCCTGGTTCACAAACAGTGAGCTCCATGTTCTAGCTTTGCAGACAGCCCAAAGCATGGAATTTTAAGGCAGAAAGGAACCCTGAAATCCTTTAGCCACCCCAGCAGATGGAGAGGCCGGTGCCCAGGGGATTGGGACTCAGGCTCTCGGTCCTGCCCGGGCGTCCACCGAGGAGCGTGCTGTTGATCCGTGCGTCAGCTGAGCCTGTGTGGTGGTCTTCCCGCCTCCCTGGGGCTCACCTGGGGTCTCCCTGGCTCTAATCTCCAGACGCCTTCTATCTAGGTGGTTGACAAAGACTGTGAAGAAGCTGAGATCATCAGGAAGTACGTTAAGAACACTCACGCCACCACGCACAACGCATATGACTTGGAAGTTGTCGATGTAAGACTCCCTTCTCCTCCCCCACCCTCTTCCGTGTCCTGCCGGCTCTCCCCTGCCACTCCCCCAACCTGGGCCTGGGTAGGAAAGAGCAGTTTATTTTAAATAAGTAGAAGAGGTGACTCATTTGTTGAGCAGAAAAATTAGTAATCTCATGGTAGTTTGGGGGTGGCTTTTTATTCTGTTTAAAAGGACATTTGCTGTCCCCAAACCTGGTTTTGTTTGTTTGTTGGTGTTTGGGTTTGTTTTGTTTTGTTTTGTTTTTTGAGACAGAGTCTCACTCTGTCGCCCAGGCTAGAGAGCAGTGGCGTCATCATAGCTCACTGCAACCTCCAACTCCTAGGATCAAGGGTGGGACTTTGACAAGTCAGGGGACTCTGTCCCAGCCCGGTAGAAAACATCTTCCATACTGCAGCAAAGCTTAAGTTTTCGAACTGTGGGGACAGCCGGTCCGTCTCCTATATCCATTCTGACCTCTCAGTCAACCAGAGTAACAAACGGCTTTCTTTGCGCCTCCGCCCTGTTTCACACCCCGGCCAGATCTTCAAGATAGCGCGCGAAGGGGAGAGCCAGCGCTACAAACCCTTCCAGCAGCTTCACAACCGCCGGTTGCTGTGGCACGGCTCCCGGACCACCAACTTCGCTGGGATCCTGTCCCAGGGGCTTCGGATAGCCCCGCCGGAAGCGCCTGTGGTATGTGCCTGTGCCCGGCTGGGGGGCGGGGGGCGGCGGGGGGGGATTTGCTCGCAGCCCCCGGCACTCCCCTTCGTCCTCCTGGCCCAGCCCAGTGAGAGGGGCGGCTGCGCGTGCGTGCGGCAGACGTTTGTTCTGGGACGGGAAGCGAAGTGTCCGGCCGGGCCCGCTGTGAGTGCTGAGCGGGTGTGTTGGCCGCAGGCCTGGCTGGGTCCAGACCTGCCTCCACCACCTCCCAGCCCGGCGACCTCCGTGAGCGTCTGTGTCTTCATCGGGGAGGTGTGGTGACACGAGGAATTGTTGGGTCACCTGCTGGACTGTAGAGATGTCCGGCTGGACAGGACCCGAGAGGTGGGCTTCCAAGCCCCTCGTTTTATGATCAAAGAGAGCAAGGAGTAGAGAGGATGAATGACGCGTGCTGGGGCCAAGCAGTAGTGTGTGGCCGGGCAGATGGTCTGACCTCTCTGAACCCAGCGTTTCACTCACCAAAGGGAAGAAAAATCATGGTGCTCACTGGACGCGTCCCTGTGCCGGGCGCTGGTCCGAGTGACGTTTGCTCTTCATCTTCACAGCAGCCCCGGGGAGCTGTTTTCCCCCAGTAGAGAGCAGAGAAAAGCAGGGTCCGGGGAAGCTAGGTGACTTCTTGCAGCCCCTCGGTTCCTGGCAGGGCCGTGATCCCAGCAGCCTGGCCTGTGAGCTCAAACCCTGACACTCTCTCACCAGGGTGAGGTGACAAGTAGAAGTGACGGGTTGCCGCCGTGCTTAGCCGGGCGCCCGGCTCTCGTCAGCACTCAGTAAAGAACTGCCCCAGCCTTCCCGTTAGAAGGTCCTCAACTGTCCCCTTTCTGACCCTCCAGACGGGCTACATGTTCGGTAAGGGGATCTACTTTGCCGACATGGTCTCCAAGAGCGCCAACTACTGCCACGCGTCTCAGGGGGACCCCGTAGGCTTGATCCTGTTGGGAGAAGTTGCCCTGGGAAACATGTGAGTACACCTGGCCCCGGGGCTGGTGGCGCAGTGGGGACAGATGCAGTGGGCTGTGGGCAGGGGGTGCCCCTTGGCTGGGAGGTGACCACGGAAACTGCCCACCCCGGTTGCTGGACCCCCCGGTTAGGCCTCTTAGCGTGTGAGGAGCAGAAATGAATTCACGTTGAGGAAATAAGGGGCTGAGGGCGGCCCCCAAAGTGCAGACACAGGAATGCAGCCAGCCCCGTGTCTGTTCCCACTGTGGGCCGGGAAGCAGAGATGCGCTCGCACAAAGGACGGTCACTCCGTGGCTTCCTCCCCCCCTTGCCAACGTTTAGATTTCTGAGCCCATCCCAGATGGAACTGGAATCTTAATCCCAGTTCCACATTCTCCAAAGAGAAAATCTGGCTAATCTAGCTTGGTCCAGGCATCCATCCTGGTCCTGTGAACTGTAACCAAAGCGGGTCGTGGAATAGGCCAGGCGTCCGGGGACTGCGGGACGTGGGCGGAAACCCAGAGGGGCCGACCCACAGCTCCTACATTTCCTTGAAAGTGGCCCCGTGGATGTGATCGTGGGGGACAAATTATGTCAGAAAGAACCGCAGCTGCAGGTCCTGGGGCAGGGCCAGACACTTGGGGGGAGCCCCGGGCAGCGGAGGTGGACTGGCTGCCGCGGGCTTTGATCTCATCTGTGTCTGACCTCGCCCCCCTGATCACACTGCCGGCTTTGAGAACCCAGGGTCCTGGGAGGCCCCTGCTGAGCCTGTCCTCTCCCGCACAGGTACGAACTGAAGCACGCCTCGCACATCAGCAAGCTACCCAAGGGCAAGCACAGCGTGAAAGGTACGCGCTCTTTCCAAAGCTGCCGTTACGGCCCCAGGCCCCCGGACGGCGTGGAGGGAGGGGCTTTCCTGTCTCCGAAGGCTGTCTTCTTGTGGTGGTTGTTTCACAGCTAGAACTTCATTTTTAAAAAGTTTCCCTCCGCGGCTGCAGCTAGGATCACAGATGCCACAGGACAGTCTCGGTGCGGGCACCGGTAGGCAGGTGCCCTGGCTTTGAGTTTTCCGTAACCGTCTGAGCCACAGCAGTGAGGGGGCCTCTCATGACATAGTGACACCTGGGGCATCCTCGATTGCTAGAATTCGCAGTACGTGATGATTTAGGGCCTTCAGCCTCCCGGTCGGAGTGCGTGCTTTGCGATTCTGTTCGGCAGAAATGTCATCCCGTAGGAGGCTGCTACCGTTCTTGCTAAAATCAGTTAAGGCTGGTGCCTTGGGAACCTTGATCTATGGCCTAGAGTTTTAGATCTGAAGGAGGACAGGTATGGGATTTGTACGGCTTAAAATGAGCACGTACACCCAACATAAAATAGACCTCATCTTCCCGGGACATTTTCGACATCCGTCCCCATGGTTCATTTCACTTGTGCCTTTTGTCTCGCAGGTTTGGGCAAAACTACCCCTGACCCCTCAGCTAGTATCACTCTGGACGGCGTGGAGGTTCCTCTCGGGACCGGCATCTCATCTGGCGTTAATGACACGTGTCTGCTGTATAATGAGTATCCTTCCATGAGTGTTTTGTGGGGGCACACGGGAATGTTCTGGAGCCACAGAATCGCTTGTACGCAGTCAGGGTACCTGGGACAGACAGTGAGTGACTGGAGACTGTCCTGCGGTGCGTCTCGTGGTGACTGTTCCCTGTATACAGTGGGAGGTCTGAGTGCTCACCTGCACAAGCCTGGCTTCCGGGGCATGAGCCTTCCCCTGCTCTCCAGAAGATTCTCTCCTCTCCTTGCTCTGCCCGAGGGGCACCAGGCTGGCACTAGCATCCTCCAGCCGGGGGAGGCGGGCGCACGTGCTCTCTGTCGTCCGCCGTTGGCTCCTTGACGATCCTCCCCCCCCAGGTACATCGTCTACGATATTGCTCAGGTAAACCTGAAGTATCTGCTGAAACTGAAATTCAACTTCAAGACGTCCCTGTGGTGAGCTGTGAGGTGCGGCTGAGACTCGCTTACCCGGTGACTCCAGTGGGAGTTCGCCCGACGACCCCTTCGCCGGCGCTGGCTGAGCTGCCGGTGGTAGTACCTTCCCCAAATCCCTTTAGAGGATTTTCCACGAACGCGTTAAAAGATTTTCCCACCCTCCCAAATCCCTTGTTTTGTGTTATATTTGGGGGACGGGTGGTTCTGGGTTTCTTTCTTCTTGCCAGCCACGGCGCTGGGGGATAAACTGACAGTAGAGAGGAGGTGGGGAGAGATTCCGTTTGTGTAGACTAGTCCCGCAGAACGATCCGAGCCCGCGTCAGAACGCCCGCCTTACTGGTTTGCCCAGGAAAGGGAAGAAACACACTTCCACCCTTTTTTCTAAAAGTGTTCACCTGTAGTTTTGATTTTGGAGAAATGTTAAGCATTTATTTTGAGGTAAAAATAAAAACTAATTTCATACTATTTAGATTTTTCTTTGTTTATCTTGCACTTCCTGCCCCCTGTTCAACTGATTCTGTTTGTGGTGAGGGGTGTGGGAAGGGCGAGGGAAGGAACATGAACAATTTCTCATACTTAGAAATGAAAAGAGCTTTCATCTTCTAGGGCAGCTCGGACACGGATGCTCTTGGAAAATGTCGTTAAAAGTCAGTTAAAAGTTGCATTTGGGATTCTTGATGTTCTTTTGAGCAGTTTTGTCTTCCAAACTAAAACTGTGTATACCACAGATATACCTACCCAAGGGCTAATGGTAATTCTCGATTAAAATGCACATGGCTTCTGTATGTGTGTATTTTGTGTTTGGTCTCATTCTGACTACGGATGTGTTACTCTTCACAGCGCAAGGCCCACAGAGGCTTCCTGGAGATTGTTTCTGCCCATATGTATGAAACCGCGGAAGGTGCCAGGCAGCAACCCTGGCACTGCCCGGTGGCACTTTCCCTGTCTGAGCGGAGAAAGCCAAGCACCAAGCATAGGGAGGCACCTGTATTTTTTTCCCCAGCTTATCGGATCCGTGGTGACGACGAACATACTCTGTTCTCTGGAGGACTGCTTTGCATAAACTACATTGCCACGTACGACTACCCTGTGTTTGTGAATGACACTTAAATATTTACATTTAAAGTCTCTGAAGGCCGGGACCAGTGTCTTAATGTCACTTCTGACCTTTTATAGAAGGGGGATGGGAAGTATGGGCCAGAAGGTGGAGTCGCAGGCAAGAAAAGGCAGGCCCCCCGTAGCAGCCGAGGCTGCAGAGAATCCCACTCTGTTGGGAGGCATCCAGAGACTGTTCCCAGCAGAGCAGGGGGGCAAAGAAGCAAAGTAGTTGGTATCTCAAACCCACAAGTTATGCTGGCGTTTTTTGGTGAAAGAAACAAAGGATAGGCTTCAGGCTGGGAGGAGTGGTTCGTGCCCGTAATCCTAGCACTTTAGGAGGCCAGGAGTTCAACACCAGCCTGGACAACATAGCAAGACCCTATCTTTTTCTTTCTTTCTTTTTTTTTTTTTTAATTAGCCAGGCCTGGTGGCGTGTGCCTGTAGTCCCAGCTATTCAAGAGGATTGCTCAAGCCCAGGAGTTCGAGGTTACAGTGAGCTATGATGATGCCAGTGTACTTCATCCTGGGTAACAGAGCAAGACCTTGTCTCTTAAAAAAATAAATAAATAAGGGACAGACTATTCAAAACGGGAAAGAAGAAAAACACTTCAGTTTTCTGTGAGTGGGGCTACATTTAGTGATTATAACAGGTGCAATTAACAACTGAGAGCCATACAAACCAAACTGTTCGGTTTCTGAACAGAAAGATGAGTGGAACAATTTGATGACATTGAAGTTCCTATCTTTTTTTCAGTATCTGTAGCTTTTGATGAAAATACCTTTCACCAGAGACCCTCCCCGCTGGTCAGCCAGTGACCGGGCTCTGGGACTCCCTGGATCCTGAATGTTCTGACCCCTCCCCTTTTCTGTCCGTGCAGAGAAAAGCAGTCACCCTTCACGGTACCTGATTAAACCAAATATTTTTAGGCTGGAGTGATTGCTTAATGGGTTCCCTGTAATCAAAACTGATTTCTTTTTTTTTAAGAGATTCACATTTCTGAATGTATTTTTCTCTTAAAAGAGGGAACCTTCCGTGTTATGTTTCAGCATCCACATTCTGCTCTCCTCTCTTTAAAGAAAGTCAAGTCCTTCCTATCCCAGGGTGGCAGCTGAAATGGGAGACGTGAATTTAAAAACTGGAACGAACCAGCCTTGCAGGGAAACGCAGGCTGCTCCACGAGGGAGGAGCCGCTGCTCCCTGGCTGGCCTGGTCAGCTGCCCTCCCGCCCTGCCTGCAAGTGCCCTTGGCCCCAGGCCGTGCTTGGCTCACGTTTCAGACCACGCTGTTCCACACGGCAGCGCATGCGTGCGCTTTTTTAAAGTTCTAAGCAGCACCGCACATCACGCCAGCGTGTCGGCCGGGAATTCTGCATTGGTGGTTCTCTCGCCGCGCGGTGGGTGCCGCCGCCTGTCGGAGGTGAAGTGCGGCTCCGCCCACATCCCAGAGCGCTGTCCAGCTGCTGTAGGACGACTTGCCTGCAACCGCGCCTGGGCTAACCCCAAGCACTGTCCTCTTAGGAATGCAGTCCAGTGGTGGCCCGGTCCCTGGTGCGCGCACAGTGTCCCCGTGTGTGTGTGAACCGCTCACGGTGAAAGCCTGGCAAGTGTATTGTCCTTGGCCTTCGTAAACCTCGTGTGTTCTCACCGGTGACATCTGAACTTCCGGATTGGTTTCTCCCCAGCCTGTTGGGCTGGTTTTATTATAGCCTATAAAGTGTGCCGGGTGCTTTGGCATTTCACATCTCCCCAAGTGGTGTCATTTTCCCGTCCCCTAAATTCTGCGTCTCAGCTCCTCAAAGATTGGGAAGTGCTTTTTTTGAGACATGTTTCCACCACTTCTCCAGGCAGCGTCCTCCGCTTGGAGTCTCGTTTGGGGCCGGTGGGGTTCGGTGAGGTGGGGACAGTGCTTAGCAGCGTCCCGCTGCGCCCCACTTCTGCCGCGCCCCTCTGGGGGTACCTGTCAAATACGCCCCTTTTTGTGGCTTAGTGGATCAGTATCGGTTTTCCTGTTGTTTCACTTTACTAGTCTCTGCGGTAGGTAATCTAGATTATAAGAAGGTAAGTTATTTTGAAGACTTATTTTAAAAAATGAGCAAAATACCTGTAAGCATTTTCCTCCTTGGTGGATTGGCCCTTTTGTAAGGTTGTGTGGCACTGTACTGCCGCTGGTGCTGGTGATAGGGCCACCTGGGTGCTTGTCCCGAGTGCCAGGTGACTCCGTGCGTGTCCACCACGGTGGCATCGTGCACAGCGGCATCCCTGAGCAAGAACTCGCTTCCCCACCGGCGGCGTGCAGCTGTGGGCTCCTGCCTGGCACTAGCTGGTTAAAACCCGACACCTGGAAATGGCCTTGCTGGAGGGTGGGGTGGCTCACAGTAGGGCCAGTTGCGAGAGGACACCCCTGAAGGGCTGGGGTCGACCTCACAGGACGTGGCAGATGCTTTAAATCAAGAGCGGCACGTGCTGCTGTCTCTCCCGCAGCCCCTGGGAACCCAGGAGTGAGGGGGGCGGCCCCTCGCTAAACGCTGCTACCTCTGCTGCCCGATCAGCCTGTGTTTGCAGATCTGAGTCCCCGGGGGAGAAACACCTCCCCCAGGGGACACGGGGGCTTCACTGAGTTGGGAGCTGAGCTTGCCGCCTCTGGCCGTTTGGGCTCCGCTGAGCCAGTGCACAGCGGGGGGGATCCCTCTCCCGGCTGGAATGACCGCGCCTGCTGACCACGGGGACATTGGGTGCTACACAGCAGGGGGCAAGGGCTGTGTCTGGAACCCGGGGGATGCTCAGGGTGCCTCTCGGTGCTGCCATGTCCAACAGCAAAGGCTATGGAAGCACAGCCACCAAAACACCGCCACCCTCCCAAAATGACAGGCCTGCTGAGGATCCAGGTCCTTCAAGGTGAAGGCTTGGGTCACCTGAATCCCCTAAGGTTCTGGCTGAAGGCAAAAGAAACAGGAATGATTGATAGAAGACAGAAGTCACAAATACCAACTATGGCTTCGTGACCAATTACAGAAACGAAGATCGAAGCAACCAGTTAGCCAGAGACAGTGCAGTTTTGAGCCAGGGAACTCTGGCCTGAGTCCAGGATGTCCGACGGTGGGTTGCAGTGGCTACACCGGATTCTTTCTTACGGCTTACCTGTGCTGGTGTCTGGGTTACATTTGCACCCCTGAGTTCAGTGGATTCCGGACTCTGAGCGGTACTATCGATCCTCTCCAGAGACGGAAGGAGCAGGGCCCAGGGTTCACAGGAGGGAACCCTGCATTCCTGGGGTCGTCTGGGCTAGGCCTCGTGCTTGTTGCACTTTCAGCCAAACCTCTTTCTCACTGACTCTGCAGAAAGACGGACCAAGCCTTTCTACATACCCCAAATCTGGTACCTACCTCTTGGAGTTGTCTGGAGAATGTGTTGCGGATCCCTGAAGAGTACTTGTGTGGTTCCTGACCCATATGATAAATCTCAGCCATTCCTGCCGAGTTCCCAGAGAACGGTCTTGCTGGAGTCTGAATCCAAAAAAAGGAAGTTCCAGGTAAGGAGGGAGAGAGCAGGACACAGAAGCAGCCTTGTTCCTTTTCAGTCTCCTGTGAACGTCCCCATGACACTGGCCTTCCCCTCGGTGTGGCTTCATCGTCCCGGCCCTCCCTGTCATCCCCCTCGACTGGGAAGTGACGGGCCTCGCCAGCGCTCCCCCCAGGCCCGGCCCCACCTCCAGGCAGGCCTGCCGGGGCTCAGAATAGCCCAGCTGCTGTCTCAGCAGATGGCCGGGCTAATTTTAGCCGTGTGGTGCTCACCCGGGGACCAGGCTGGGCTTTTTCGATTTGAATAAGCCAGTGTGCGACTTTGGTTTGGTGCCAATAACAGCTTTGAGTTGTTGTGATCTCTGTGTCTGCCTAGCACCTTACAGGATTCCAGAAACACGATCTTAAAGGGTTTTGTTTCTGTGAACCAACAAGAGCCCGAGCCGTGGAGCAGCAGGCAGGCAGGCCAGTGGGGGGGCTGCCAGGGTGGCGAGGAGCAGCCGGGGACACCAGCTCCTGTCTCCGCTCCCTGATGACAGGCAGGTGGCAGGGCCTCCACAGCCTGGGCACGGTCCCCTCCCGTTGCTCTCCTGGTCAACGTGAAAGACGGCAGCGGCCATCTGAGCATCGTGGATCATCCCCGAACAACTTCTGCATCTTGATGGATGGACTGTGGTCAGGAGGAAATTAACCAGATGCCAACGAGAACCGGGTCTCTGGTCTCGTGGCAGCCTAACACGACGTAGGTAAATGCGGAGACAGGCTAGAGAGGTGAGAGGGCCCGACACAGGTTGGCATCGAGCCAGGTTGAGAACCTGTCTTTCCCAGGGTGATGTTTCTTACGCATCATCATCTCCCCAGATGTGAAGACTGCCTGTCGTACCCAACCCCCACTGCCTTCCCTGCTCTCCGAGGACCAGTCGCTGACGGAGACCACACCGGCCAGTGCTTCCCAAACCAGGTGTGTGAACGCTTGGAGGAAGTTTGGATGGTCCTCGGGAACCCACCTGGTGCTAGGCTGCTTTCAGCTACAGACGAGGAAAGCCCGGCTGACAGCAGCCGGAACAGCAAGCGCACGTACCTGCTCCCCGCCAAGAGGTGCACGCCCGCAGGGTGGATTGTCACCCCTGTCCCTCTGGGCTTTCCCTTGGTGGCTGCAGGGCGGCCGCTGCGCTCCCAGCACCCGCGTCCGACGGCCGGAAAGTGGAGACATCCCTTCTCCTTTTCTTTTTACCCGAGAGAAACTTTCCTCCGTTGCTTCCAACGGTCCTCTCTCATCTCACGGCGGCGGCGGTCAGGCACATGCCGGCACCCCGGCTGCAGGGGGCTGGGCGTGGAGCCTGTTCGGGGAGGGGGCTCCATGGGCGAGGACCAGGGGCGAAGCCTGTGGGCTGCGTGCATGTCGCGCCCAGGAGGGTTTGCAGAGGCTCAGGCACCTGCACTGCTGGGCGGTGGGGCCAGGAGCGCAGGGACTCAGGACCAGCTCCAGATCGTCACCACGGCTCCCTCAGCTGCTCGAACGCTCTTAGATTTTGAGAAGAAAGATGTAAACCGTCCCAGAAATAGAAACAGTTACCCAGAATAGTTTAAATGGTGGTACTTAGTGCTAATCTCACGGGCTCAGTGAGGCTTCGATGACACTGGATGTCACTGTCAGTCACGCCTAGGACAGCCACGCTCTCCTTTTCCCCCTTAGCTGGTCTTTTTGGTGTGAACGCCAGTGTCCTTGCCCAGAGGACGGTCCTGCCCTGCTTGCCCGGGGTGGAAACCTTTGCCTGAGCAGGCCCCACGCAGCCGGGCTCGCCAGCCTCTGCCCGCAGAGCAGTTGGTCCCCTGTGTGTCCTAGAGGGAGGGGCTGACCCTGGTCCACTGCACCCCCCGCCAAGGGGTGACCAATAAATTCTGCAGGGAGACAAGCCACCCTCTTCCTCTTAGTGGGGGGAGAGGTAGGCTCTTGGCCGGCTTTCTTCTAAGATTGCCTTAAGAAACGCTCTGTCCCTCTCCATGCCCTGACCCCTTTTCACGTCCCCCACCGAGCCGCAGGTTCCAAGAATCAGAGAACTCTTCAGACTGTTAACTTTTCATATGTACTGTATTTCGAAGTCTCCATCAAAACTTCGATTTTAACATCCTATTGCACATTATTTGACTTTATCCTCGCACCAACCCCACGAAGGACATTAAGATTCATAGTCTACGTATGGGAAACTGAGGCACAGTGAGACTAAACGACTTGCCCGAGGTCGTACAGTTAGCGGATGACTGTTGGAGACATGCTTTCATTGCCTGACCCCTGCACAGGTCCCGAGTGGACCAAGTGACAACCCCCCTCACCTAACCCACGGCCAGCAACCAACACGTTCAGCAATTTGCACAGAGAAAAACTGATCGCAGCTGCAAGGCAGCTGGGGGGGACGATGGGTGTGTGTATATGGATCGTGAGGTCAAACTCAGTGAGTTGCACACTTTAAATAGATGCAGTTTACAGAAGGTAAATTATGTCTCAATAAAGTTGATTTTAAAGGCCGTTTACAAAAAAAAAAAACTTGCCTCTCAATGGTAAAAACGAGAGCTGAGCTGTCGTCACGTAGACCAAGTTGGACTCTGCACTGTACATTAGCAGAAGCCATCAAAGGGCACAGAGGAGCCCCGCAGATTTCCAGAGAGGCCGTTCCCCACCCCCTTCAGGGGGACAGAGGACAACAGCTCCGGACTTTCTGCTTCCCATGTCCTGTTCCCATGTCCCCACGGGACCTGATCCCCTCTTTTTCTTCCCTTTGGATTCCCAAGCTCTCTGTCACTTTATCGTAAAACTCCCTCTTTTCTTGAGCCAGGCCTGCTGGGGGTCTGTTCCTCCATCCGAGAGCCCTGACAGCACTCGGGGACCACGCAGGGACCCGGGTTCCCTCCCTGTGCTCCTGACACGTCTCTGCTGGGCTGGAGAGCAGGCGTGAGGCCGGCCCTCTTGCTGGGGGCTGCGTGTCCACCCAGGAACCCTGACGTCTGACAAGAGCACCCCACGTCTCTGCACGCTGCGGCCAGGGCCTGTCTGGGGAAAGGGGCAACGAAGGCTGAAATTTGTGACGGCTGTCTGAGGCCACACAGCCAACCCCCCGCAGGTCTGACCGCTGCTCGGAGCAGTGGAGCGGGCAGTGTAGTCCCAGGTGAGCTAAGGGGGCGTCTCACCTGCTCCCTGGACAGGGGGACGAGAGGGAGGGTTGGAGCCGCTGACCCCTCTGAGTGGAGCAACCACTGCCTGTGCCCAAACTCAGCCTCCTGTCACTCTTCCCCTCCCCCCGACTCAGCTTCACCTGCCACCGCCCCAGACAGTCCCCGTCTCAGCTGCCTCGGTCTATTTTAAACCTTTCAACTATTGCACTTGCTCACCGCGCTGTATGCACATAGATTCATTTGATTAAAACTGAAGATTTTAAATCTGCCCAGCGAGGTTTATTGTTTTAAATCTGTGTCACACAGCATGATGCAATTCTGTGAGACAAAAATGAAAACACATACATAGAAAAGAAGATTAAGAAGAAAACCCCAAAATGTAAAAGGAGTGGTCTCCAGGTGGTCAGCTTATGGGGTGATTTTTATCTCTGGGGTTTTTCACATTTTTCCGCAATAAGCCTATATGATCAGGTAATAAAAACCGTAAATCTTTTAAATATGGCCGTGAAGTCTCTATTTTGCCGTCACACTCTTGTTGTCCCTGCTGTTTTCTACAGATACGCGCTGATCTTGGGTTTGCTAAGTCTCTTCTTATCGATGGTTTTCCCCATGTCGAAGCCTGGGTGCCCTCAGCCGGGACTGAAGGCGGCGTGGCTGGGGACGTGGCACCTGGGCGTGGCTTTCCATGGTGTCTCCTCTCCGAGACGGGCACCTTCTGCTCCGCAGGCCCCTTAGCACGGGCCGGGCGGAGGTGGCCAAGCCCAGGGCCTGGTGCCCGTCACCCCCAGGAAGCTCCCGGCCTCTGCTCCCAGAACACACGCAGAAAGGCCACGCTGGCTTCGGTTTCTATGGAAACTTCCCTCCTCTCGGGCCTCATCCCTGGCGGGCAGGGCACGATCACCCGCTGGAGAGAGAAGTGCACTCATTTTGCTGCCTGAATCGCTTCCAAGGGGACTGGCTGTCATTTCTGGCGGGGAAGTTGGGTTTTATAGAGGAAAAGGTCCACTTGGCCAGAGGTGGACTCCACCCAGAAGGGATCCCAGCTGATTTAAGGGAGAGGGGACCCCGGATCAGGGGTCCCTGCCACCACGTAAGAACTTTGCAAAGTTCTGGGATCTTGGGAACTTGCCCAAACTTGCAGATTGTCGCCAGCTGCCTGCTCCCTTTAAGGATTAGCAGGAAAACTCTCGAGTTGTAAAAAGGTCTGTTTATTTGCCCTTAATAGCAGCAAGAAAGGGGGAAGCAGGGGGCCTGGGCCCTACTCCTCAGCGTGGGAGGGACAGCTCGGGTGGAGGCCGTGGTCAGGGTCGCCCACAGAGGGGACAGGGGCAGGGTGGGCCCGGGCAGAGCAAAGTCCGGGACAGAGTCCCCGACACAGCCCCCCACACACCGCAGATCCCACGCCCTCCAGAAGGCGGGGTGAGAACCCAGGATCTCCCCGCTTCTGGGTCCAGGGACCCTCCTGGCCCTGCTGTGCTGTCCCTTCCTTTCCTGTCCCTCGGGGGATGGGCAGGGTCCCCAGCACGTGAGAGACTCAATCTCCCTTGTGCAAGGGATCCACAGTTGGCATCTGCTTCCTGGGGAGCGGGCCTGCTCTTCTCTGCTGGGCCTTCACGCCCGGATCGCTGTCCTCTCCCGCCCAGAGAGGCCCCACGAAGGGAGGTCCCCGACAGCCAGACGCCGTTTGGCCAGCACCTCCCGGAAAAAGTCAGACATTTGAGGAAAGGGACGCCCGTGCCTCGGCCTGACTGTTCTGTCACAGCCCCGGCTTGTTCCAGAGGTGACCAAAGGGGCCCCAAGGAATGAAACTGGCCGCACCTCCAGGCCAGGAAAACACCTGGACCCTGTTTAAGAAAACCCTTCGCTCTGCTGTATTTTGCCCAGTGCTCTGCCCAGACCTCGGGGCGTTTCAAGGGCAGGTAACTGACCACGTATGTTAGTCCCCTCACCCCTTGGTCCATCGAAGCACCGGACTGAGGAAGCCATTTCCCATCCAGAAGCCGGTGACACCTCCCTCTCCATTTGGAAAACAGGGAATCATGACCAAAACAGGACACTGGCGAAAATCTTGAAAAATATCTAAGTACCGTACGTTTGATTTTTCTAAGGAACCCTCCTGGGACCACTGTCTAGGGGGGAAATTGCTCGTGTTTAATGGAGAGCAAATAAATTAATGGACTGAGATGAAATACGGTGTCAGGGAACCAGCTAGTGACAGACACGTCTGGGCGCATCGCGGAACCTGGCTGTGCTGCCCGGACCATGGGAACTGCGGTATTATCGTTATCATCGGTGCTACTTGTGTTCTGTCTCGAGGGGCGGGGAGGGGGGTCTCGAAACCTCAGCCCGTCCCTCTCGAAATGAGCCCCAGTCTGCAGTGTGTAGATGCCAGTGGCTGGGCGCCTCGGCTCTGCTTCAGAATGAGATACGGCAACGCAGAAAACCGCAAGGATCTGGGGCTGAAAACCTGGAAGGAAGGAGGAAAGGAAACGGATAAGGCGAACGCCGGGGCCGGGCACAGAATCCCGAGGTTTCTGCTGTTCTGTTTTGTTAGTTTTTTACCTGTCCGTGAAGATTGCTTGGTCAGAAGCGACCAGATTCTATCTTTGGGAGCTGCGAGGAAGCTTAGGAGTGTTTGATGGGGGGGTTCCATGGGTGGGCTCTGGAATCTGCGACGTCACAACTTTGACGTGTAAAATGTCATTGCACGTAGGTTTGGTGGTTTTAAAATACGCCCATGGTGTCTTTAACAGCTCCCTCCTCAAAGGCTGGAAGCTAATTCCTCTCCCCCTCAGTGCAGGCTGTACTCGGCCACTTGCTTCTAGCACACACGTCACAGAAGGCTGGCCCTCTGTCCTGGGGAGCTTGCCCTGGGGGCAGCCAGCTGCCCTCACCAGCCGTGTGAGTGACCCGTCTCAGAAAGGGTCCTCCAGCCCTACCTTCACGCCAGTACTCCCCGGACGTGAGACGTGGAGTCAGAGCTTTAAGGTTTAACGTCTGCCCTGCTGGGTTTGGGACTTGCATGGAACCCATTACCCCTTCCTGCTTTCCTTTTTCTCTTTCTTTCTTCCTTTCCTTTCTTTTCTTTCTTCTTTCTTCTTAGACAGGGCAGTGTTGCCCCTTTCTTTGAGCCCATTCCTCCCTTTGGGAATGGGAATGTTCACCCAATGCCTCCACGACCCTTGTATCTTGAAAGCAAATAACTTATTTTTGCTGTTATAGGCTCATAGCTAGAAAGCACTTGCCTTGAGTCTCATGAGACTTTGGACTTTTGGTGCTGACACAAGACTTAGGGATGGAATGATTGTATGTTGCGTGTGAGAGGGACGTGAGTCTTAGGGGGCCGGGGGTGGAAAGCCACGGCTTGGATGTTTGTCCCCTCCAAGCCTCATGTTGAAATGTGGTCTCCACTTGGAGGGTGGGGCCTGACGGGCGGTCATGGAAGCAGATCCCTCATGAATGGCTTGGTGCTGTCCTTAGGCTTGGGCGTGAGTTCTGCCTCTCTTAGTTCCTGGAGAGCTGGTTGTTAAAAAGAGCCGGCACCTCTTGCTCTCTCTGTTGCTTCCTCCCTGGCCATGTGATCTCTGCACACACCAGCCATGAGTGGAAGCCTCAGGCCCTCACCAGAAACCAAGCAGATGCCAGCACCATGCTTCTTCTTGTACAGCCCACAGAATTATAAATTACCAGCTCCAGGTATCCCTTTATGACAACATGAAACAGACTAAGACACCTTTGTGTTCTGATGGCCTTCCTCTATATTTAATGAGCTTGCACGCTACACAAGGATGCCCAGCCAAGGGGGTGAACCAGGGCTGAGATCAGCTCTTCCCTAGCCACGCCCTGATCCTCAGGGTTGTATCTCCCTGGAGGGGGTGTTCATTTTCTATTTTACCCGACCTGTAACTTTTTCTCAGTCCCTAGCAGTGCCCGTTGACTTCTCATCTCCTCAACACTGTGGGAGCCCAAAAACCGTTTGTTGAAAGAGGAAAGGAATCGACGGGAAAAATGCTTGGGCCTCCCGTACTCTCAGTGGAGCTGCGTGGGAGAGGCAGACACTATTTTTCACCAGCCCAACAATCACTCCCCTCCTTCCTGGCTCCCTCCACTTTTTTTCCCTGATATTTACCTCCCATTCGTCTGGGCTCAGATAATCCTGAGGAGTCTAAGCCAGTGATTCTCAATCTTGGCTGCACATTAGAATCAGCTGGGGGAGAGTTTTTTTGACCTGCCCGGGCACATCCCAAACCAATAAAGGTGGACGGGGAGGGAGGGGGGCACTCAGGCATCCGTGGCTTGTAAAGCTCCCCAGGTGGTGCCGCATACACCTGGCACCTGCTTGACAACCTGACATCACTGGTCTAAGTCATGGTGGTCCCGCCCCCCCGTTGCTAGGGGATTGGTCAGGAAAGAGCACGTGCCCAGTTCTGGCCAATGAGACATGATGTGAAGTCTGCCGAGGGCTTTTGGCAAAGAGGGACTCACTGCCGAGAAGCAGGTAAGGGCATCTGGCTGTCTGGACACGTTGACAGATGTACCGTAACCGTCGGTCACCCTGGGAAGCGCTGTCCCCAGGACAAGCTGGTGTACTGGGGAAGGCAGAGTGAGGAGGGAGAACGGACCCAGGTCCCTGGGAACCTCCCCAAACTGCACAGCCCCCAGCCCAAGCTGCCTTCCTGCAGGGCTCTCCTTACTGGGAACAGCACCATTGCTTTAGGGGGCCCAGTCATTCGAGGGAGGGTGTTCTGTTATTTACAGCAGAAGATGTAACTGATACAGTTGAGAATTCTCAATGCATAACGGGCTCTAACAAGATTTTCCTATTGGAGGGAGAGCTCAGATGAACGCACGTATGTGAGTCTTCCCCCTAAAGGAACAGCAACGGGTGAGAAGAAAATGAAACAGAACGTGAGGGGAAGGAAGGGAGAGGAATAAAAAACCAAGAGCTAAATATAGAGAAAAAGCCACACACATAGTTTGAGAGGAAATTATGCTTTAGAAGTGGAATGACAATGACACAGGAAGAAGTTAGAGGAGGTACTAAATAACTTGGAGAACTTAAGCAGGCTGATGAGTAATGGAGAAGTAACAAGCCTTGCTCAACACAGAGGCCCAGGGGAAGGATTAGAATTAAAGAGCGAAGGTAGTAGGAGAAAGAACAGGTTCCACGACCAGGGATGGGAGTCAGTGAATGCACAAATAGCTATTAAATACCTACTCCGTGTCCACTCACGCAGGTGACACAATAAATCTAAGAACTCTTGCAACCAAAGTACAAGATTGGCTTCCAAAAAAACAACTGGAGCACTTACCCTGCACATAAGATGCACGAAATAAATATTTGTTGAATCAACTAAGGATTTATTTGGGCATAGAAAGTGCAGACAGACTTAATGACAATATGGTGGGTGAAGTCTCAATCATGAATCCCTGGTAGTCACAGTGGCTCAAATAATTGCTGTCATTATGCTCGAGAGACAAGTGTATTATCAATGCAGCGGAATTTGATGTGTGACTAATTGTTTTTAATTCAAAAAGTGCAAAGTATTCCATTCAAACAGAAAAGTATGAGAAAGCTTAAGAGTGACTAATATCCTTCTGTCACTCATTTCAATGTTAGCAATGTTTACATTTTTAAATCAATAAATGGACACCATACCAGGTAGAAGCTTTGCTGAAAGAGAGCCTTTGGAGAGCCACAGGACGTGTTAGCAGATGGAATCTTTAAAAAATCAATCATTGAGGGGGACTTCCGTTTCCAGACCCAGCAGAGTAACAAGTACCATGCATACCCTCCTGCTATAAGGAAACTGGGGAAAACGTAGGAAACAAATGTTCATAGACATTGTACAATAGGCAATACAAGACCCCGAGAAGAGAAAGAAATGAAACGAGTCCAGGAACCACCTGGGCTGTCTTCCTGGAGATGTTAATACTCGCCGCACTGCTGTGGTGCAAGGAGAGAAAATCCAAGCAGAATGTGGCAGTTTCGCTGAGCTGAGGGACAGAGATTGGTTTCTGGAGGCTAAGGTGGCGGGAATTTGCAAGGTAGAGTTAACACAGAGAGAAGAGTCCAGAGAAAGAGCCCAAGACATCTGCATTACAGTCCCCTGGAGTCTAGTGCTGAATATTAAGCTGTATATCTAACATGGAACTCTACAAAGCTAAGCAAAAAAATAACCACGGGGAAATGTAAGTTGGACAATTTCCAGAGCCCGCATCCTACTGGGACATGTTTGAGTTCCCAACCAGTCAGAGTGAGGAGACCCAATCAAACCCTCAGGGTATGCAGTAGACATCCCAAAAGGCTCACACCTGAGGAGTGGAGCTGAAATAGCCCTAGCACAGTGGTTCTCTACCTGGAGTGATTTTACTTCCCCAGAGGATACTCCGCTATGTCTGGAGACAATTCTATTGTCACGACTGGGCAGATGCTACTGGTATCTAGAAGATAGAGGCCAGGTGTCTTCGTCCATTTGGGCTGCTATAACCAAATGCTGTAAACTGGGTAGTTTTGTTTTTTTTTTCTTTTTTTTTTTTTTTTTTTGAGACAGAGTCTCACTTTGTTGCCCGGGCTAGAGTGAGTGCCGTGGCGTCAGCCTAGCTCACAGCAACCTCAAACTCCTGGGCTCAAGCGATCCTACTGCCTCAGCCTCCCGAGTAGCTGGGACTACAGGCACGCGCCACCATGCCCGGCTAATTTTTTCTGTATATATTTTAGCTGTCCATATAATTTCTTTCTATTTTTAGTAGAGATGGGGTCTCGCTCTTGCTCAGGCTGGTCTCGAACTCCTGACCTCGAGCGATCCACCCGCCTCGGCCTCCCAGAGTGCTAGGATTACAGGCGTGAGCCACCGAGCCCGGCCTAAACTGGGTAGTTTTAAACAGCAGAAATTTATTTCTCACAGTTCTGGAGGCTGGGAGATGCAAGATCAAGGCACTGGCAGATTTGGAGTCTGATGAGAGCCCACTTCCTGGTTCACAGAAGCTGTTCCTCGCTGCTTCCTCAGACGGTGGAAGGGGACAAGGAGGCTCTCTGGGGCCTCTTTTCTAAGGACACTAACCAAGAGGCCCCACCTCCTAACACCATCACACTGGTGTGAGATTTCAACATATAAATTGGGGGGGGGGCGGGACACAAACATTCGTCTACAACGCCAGGGACGCAATTCAACATCCTATAATGCACAGGACAACCTCCCCACACAACAAAGAAGCGTCAAAAGTGCCAAGAATTTGCCAATCCAAATGTGAAAAGTGCCAAGGTTGAGAAACCCTGCTCTAGAGTAAAGGTTTTTCTAGACCCATCCTGACAAAATTTAAAAACAACACTTGAACGGCTCAAACCGACCTGCAAGTAACATAACTGCTTATCAAGCAAAATTCAATACTCTTTAAAGGAATACAAAAATCATACATGCAACCATGCAATGTCCACAATGAAATAAAAATTACTAGACATGCAAAGAAACGGGCTGTGGAAGGAAAATCAGTAGAAACAACCCCAGAAATGACAGAGAAAAATGAGTTAAACAAGAATATTTCAAGGGCTATTACAAATAGATGCAAAGGTCTTAAAGGAAAACATAGACATAATACAGAGAAAAATGGAAAATATAAAAAACACCCGAATGGAATTTCTAGAGTTGAAAAACACAATATCTGCTGAAGATCAGTGAACTTGAAGACAAGCAATAAATATACCCAAATTAAAGCACAGAAAGGAATGTCTATAAACATGAGCAGAAACTTCATGGCCTGTAGCACAATATCAAGCAATTTAACATTTGTACAATTGGAATCCGAGGTGGAGGGGAAGGAGGAAAAATATTTAAAGAAATAATAGCCAAAACCTTTCCAACTTTGATGAACCATAAACCCACATATCCAAAAGGTTCAACAAACTCAAGGCAGGAAAAAGAGCGTCACACCAAAGTACGGTATAATCAGATTGCTGAAAACCAGCGATAAAGAGAAAATTCTTAAAAACAGACAAGAAGACTAAAAAGACCATGACACGTGGAGAATAAAGATAAAAATGATTGCTGCGTTTTCATCAGAACAACGCAAGCCAGAAGAAAGAGGAATGCCGTCTTTAAAGTACCGAAAGAGAAAAGTCACCAGGTTTTATGGACTGAACGTTGGTGTTTCCCCAAAATTCATATGTTGAAATTCTAACACCCAGTGTATTAGGAGGTGAGGACTTTGGGAGGTAATTAGATCATAAGAATGGGAATGGGGCCCTCACCAAGGGGATTAGGGCTTTTATGTGAAAGGACAAGGGAACAGCTTGATTCGTCTGTCTCTCTACAACGAGAAAACAGCCATCTGAAAGCCAGCAAGAGGCCCTTAAACACATGGGATCTGCTGCTACCCTAACCTTGGACTTCATAGCTCACAGCAACCTCCAACTCCTGGGCCCAAGTGATCCTCCTGCCTCGGCCTCCCGAGTAGCTGGGACTACAGGCGTGCACCACCACACCTGGCTAATTTTTCTATTTTTGGTAGAGACGGGGTCTCGCTCTTGCTCAGGCTGGTCTTGAACTCAAGCGATCCTCCCGCCTTGGCCTCCCAGAGTGCTAGGATTACAGGCGTGAGCCACTGCACCTGGCCAATAAATTTCTTTCGTTTAAGCCACCAGTCGATCGTATTCTGCTACAGCAGCCTGAACTAAGACACCGTCTAAAGAAATAAAGACATTTTCAAATAAATACGAGGCCGAGAGGTCATTTCCAGCAGAACTGCTTTAGAAGAAATGTTTTGTTTTTTGAAGTTCCTCGGGCTGAAGGCAAATGAGAGCAGCTAGAAAAATGAGAGCTGTACAACGAAATGAAGAGTATCTGAAATGGTAAATGCATGGATAAATATAAAATTTTTTTGGTTTAAAAAATTTTTTTAAGTTAATTGACCACTTAAAGCAAACATAAAAATATTTTTGGGGCTTTATAACATATATGGAAATGAAATCTATTAAAACAACAGCACAAAAGTTGCAGGGGGGGGATGGAGGTCTACTATTAAAAGGTTCTTACATTATTTAAACACGTGGCGGCTCCTGGCATGCGTGGGAGACGTTCACGATGAGCACGGTGCTGTCACAGGTGACTCGCTCTTTGCCTCCTTGTTGGGTGTGACGGTGGCGCTCCCCATCTTCCGCTGCTTCATCTCCACGGTCTTCAAAGACAGGACTGTCCCAGGGAGGCTGCACGTCTCACGGGTCACACCAAGAAGTGTAGACGGCGCTACTGGATCTAGAGAAGACAGTGATTTGGGATTCGTTACATTTGATGTAACTGCTGATTAGCTCAGCTCACTTCCCAGTAGTAGCACCGTCTCGTAGTTAATTCCGGAAATATATTTGATTGGAACGTTAAGCAGTCGTTTCTTTCTTTATCAGCAGAAGGTGCAACAAAAAATGATCTACGATTAGAGAGCTAATGGCAACATGTTTGAGACCTGTGATTAGAATTCTCATTATAGAGATACGTAATCAAAAGCTGTAAAGATTATTTAAAAATTTTTTAATCTTCTGAGATTATTTTAAAGTCCATCTCAGTACCATATATATATATATTTTAAAATATATGGCATGAGCTGTTTTGGTAGTCTTATTTTTTTTTTTCTTATTTCCTTTTTTCTAACCACTAGACAATCAGGGATTGGTAGTCTTATTAAACTCTATATCTGCACTGAATTAGTATGTCTGCCTATTGAGAACAATTTTCCTTTGCTTTGCTATGGAGCTGCATGGGATTCATCCATCTTGAGTATGTGAACTAGTCATATTTTTTTTTTTTTTGGAGATAGGCTCTCATTCTGTCACCCAATCTGGAGTGCAGTGGTGTCATCATAGCTCACTGCAGCCTCCAACTCCTGGGCTCAAGCGATCCTCCCAGCTTAGTCTCCCAAGTAAGTGGGACTACAGGTGCACACCACCATGCCTCGCTAATTTCTTATTTAAAAAAATTTTTTAGAGACGGGATCTCACTATATTGCCCAGGCTGACCTCCAATTCCTGTCCTCAAGCAATCCTCCCACCTCAGCCTCCCAAAGTGCTGGGATTACAGGTGTGAGCCACAAACCACACCTGGCCTCATGAACTAGTCTTTTTGAGGATAAATCATAGTTTATAACAAGTTTTAAAATTCAAAGCTATTAAATTATTCAATTAAAACCTATTAAAACTATTTATGATCAAAATCTATTAGTCTAGTCGGATTTAGAGCTTTTGTGGCAGGTAGAGAACGGATTGAGATTTATATAGAATATTGCTCAAATAGAAATCTTAGGTTCTATTTTAGCGTTGATACTGAAGCTATAATGTGATAGACTTAAAATACGAAAGAGAAATTTATGGAATTAAAATGTGCTTATATGTTGTTTTTACCTGAGTTATCTTTATGTCTGTCATAAGTGTAACCTGGAGATAATTTGTAGTTAAAGCTCTGAATCAAGTTATCCTTTAGGACAAGATTTTTTCCGAGAGGTGATAATCTGAAGCTGCTGTTGTAAGATATGAAAACAGCAAAATCAGAAACGGTCAAACTCTTGCTGTTTCTTCACATCTCATGAACACATACACGTCCTAAAGGGGCCAATCTTCCAGGGTTAGGATCTATAATTCTGCTCTGTTGAGCCATCCAATCTTTCTAGTTTGGGCAGTTCTGATGACAAAGTGCTGCTGGTAGCTTGGGCTGGTGTGTTCCCCTAGTTAATATTTTATCTGTAAATTCATTTAAGAAATTCTGGACGATGATTTAGTGTGTCTGTGTGTGTCAGTGGCCGGGGGTGGGGGTGGGGTGGGTATGTCTCTCCACTCTCCCTCCCAAGGGATAATCTACCATAACTTTTTCACAGTTTGTTATGGAATAAATCTGGTAAAAGAGGTTGCTATAATATTATTCCTTCAAGGAGGTGTTCTTTTCCCCTTTATCTTGGCTCCATTATGCAGATTGGAAAACAAAGAGATTCCGCAAATAACCTGGGATATACCAATAACTTTTGCCGAACATGATGTCTTTAGAAGTAGTATCTCACAAATACAACTAACGACATTCAGTTCCTTCTGGGTGCATTTTGGGAAGCAGGACATGGGAGAGAGTGGCAGGGAGCTGGTGTTTGTGTGCTGGGATGTGGGCCAGGTGTTTTACATAAGCGATCTCATTTAATTCTCACTGCAGCCCTGGGAAATAGGTTTAATGATCTCTCTCTCTCTCTTTTAAGCAAATGATACTTTTTACCTGGGCCTCAGGAGAAATAGGTATTTTATGACCCGCCTAGGACTCATTGTAAAGAAACAGGATTTATTAGGAATTCAGTTTGCATCTTCCTCTAGCCACTTGGGTCCAACAGGAAAAGGAGCTTCTCTTTCTAGCATAGTTTGCAGACTGATGAGTAAAATGTTTGGCAGGAAAAGACAGAGTGGGAAGGAAAGCAGTTTGATGTCAGTCTTTTCTTTGCAGCTATCATTTAAAATTGTCCAGCAGAGGGCTTCTTGGATGTCACATCTTCATGAAGTGGCTTCGAAAGTGATCTGGTGCAAGGTGACTACCAAAAGTTTTAGACTGAGACAAAACCTAAAATCAGAAAGCAAGATTTTTCTTGTAACTGCTTTATGGAGACATGAATCACATACCACAATTCACCCATTTAAAATGTACATTTCACTGGTTTTTAGTGTACTGTAGTCCACCCTTATCTTTGGGGGATACATTCTAAGACCCCCAGTGGATGCCTGAAACCATGGATAGTAAGTACCAAGCCCTTTATATACTGTTTTTTCCTATGAATACATACCTATGATAAAGTTTAATTTATAAATCAGGCACAGTAAGAGATTATCAATAATTAATAATAAAATAGAACAATGACAGCAATACACTGTGATAAAAGTTACAGTATATTGTAACTCTCTCACAATATCATGTTGAACTAGACTCACCTATTTTCAGACTTTGGCTGACTGTGGGTGACTGAAACCATGGATGAGAAAGAGCTACTGTATGCACAGTTGTGCGGCCGTCACCACCGTTGATTTTAGAACATTTTCATCACCCCCAAAAGAATCCCTGTACCTTTTAGCAGTCACTCCCCATCCCCCACCCCCATCAGCCCTAAGCAGCCACTAATCTGCTTTCTGTCCCTGCGCATTTGCCTATTCTGTGCATTTCATATAAATGGAATCTTACAACATGTGGTCTTTTGTGACTGGCTTCTTTCACTTAGCATGAGGCTTTCAAGGTTCATCTACCTTGTAGCATTTGTCAATACTTCATTCCTTTTTATGGCTGAGTAATATTTCATTGTAGGGACATACCACCACTTTTTTCCAATGGCTGTTTTTATTATAAAAATAATAAAGAAAATTTACTGTAGAAAATTCATAAATACAGATAGAAAGAAAAGAAAAAAATCACACCACTCAGAGATAGCCACCATTAACATTGCATATCTTTTGTTCTGAGTTTAGTCTGGGTTGCTTACACATTTGGCTATTGTGGAAGAATGCTGCTAAGAACATGGGTGTACAAATATTTGTTTGAGTCCCTGCTTTCAATTCTTTTATCTCCAGAGTGGAATTGCTGGATCACATGTTTAAGTTTTTTAGGAACCACCATACTGTTTTCCATGGCAGCTGCACCATTTTGCATTTTTTCCCATCAGCTGTGCACGAGAGTTCCAATTTCTCCACATCCTTGTCAATGCTTACTATTATCTGTCTTTTTGATTATAGCTATCCTAGTGGGTGTGAATTGGTATCTCATTGTAGCTTTGATTTGTATCTCCCTAATGATAATGATCTTGAGCATCCTTTCATTTGTTTATTGGCTTATGATATCTTGTTTGGATAAATGTCTATTCAGAGCCTTTGCCTATTTTTTGAATTGGGTTGTCTTTTTATTATCAAATTGTAGGAGTTTTTAGATATATTTTGGATATGAGTACCTTATCATATATGATTTGCAAATATTCTCTCCCATTCTGAGGGTTGTGCTTTCACTTTCTTAATGGTGTCCTTTGAAGCACACGAGTTTTTAATTTTAATAAAGTCCGATTTATAATTTCTTTGGTTGATTGTACTTTTGTGTCCTGAGAAACTGTTGCCTAACCTAAGGTCGCAAAGATTGACACCTCTGTTTTCTTCTAGGAATTTTTATAGTGTAGCCCTTACATTTAGGTCTTTGATCCATTTTGAGTTCAATGTTTATATATAGTGTGTGAAAATAAGATTTTAATAAAAACTTTTAAGTGTTAATGATTTTCATTACAGAGTACTGTCATATACTAAAGCCCACTACACTTGGATGTTTCATCCATAATATCTAGCATATGTAGAGAATTTTACCTTTCATTATCTCAATTTTATCCATATCTATCCTCACATTGTGATCTAGGTAGGACAATGTAGTTATTTTCAAGGTTCAATGACTTGAGCAAGATCATGGCGCTCCTCAGCGGTAAAGCAAGGGTTGGAACCCATGTCTTCTGCTCTCGCTCCTGCTTCCTTTTCCACCCTCGGAAGATGTCCAGGGAGAGGATTCTCAAGGGCATTACCAGGGTAGCCATTGAGCACATTTTAATATTTGTTATCAAAATATTTATTATAATTATATAAAATATTTTTATACAAATATCATACTTGATGCTATTTGTTATCAAAAAGGGGTTCTAATAAAAGAAGGATACCAATACCCACTGGAGGCCTTGATAGGTACTTAATTTACATTGTATCATTTAATCTTTTTTTTTTTTTTTTTTTTTTTGAGACAGAGTCTCGCTTTGTTGCCCGGGCTAGAGTGAGTGCCGTGGCGTCAGCCTAGCTCACAGCAACCTCAAACTCCTGGGCTCAAGCGATCCTCCTGCCTCAGCCTCCCGAGTAGCTGGGACTACAGGCATGCGCCACCATGCCCGGCTAATTTTTTGAATATATATATATATTTTAGTTGTCCATATAATTTCTTTCTATTTTTAGTAGAGATGGGGTCTCGCTCTTGCTCAGGCTGGTCTCGAACTCCTGACCTCGAGCGATCCACCCGCCTCGGCCTCCCAGAGTGCTAGGATTACAGGCATGAGCCACCGCGCCCGGCCATTTAATCTTCATAATAATCCTTCAAGGAAGGGAAGAAGAAACTAAAAACTGCTACTGAGAGTAAGTAGTCGGTTCAAGGCTACACACAAAAGAAGCAGGGGAACTGCAATTGGAACCCAGATCCTGACTCCGTCACTACTCCTGGCATATTTGGATGCTAGGAATGGAAGTGCTGAGTCTGGGTTCCTGTCAGCGATACAGCATTTATGTAGATATAAAACGAAGAGCTTTTTTTTTTTTTTTACCTAATTATGATTGAGATTGTCAAGCAAAGAAACTGCATAGTCTTTATTTTTTCCTTGCCAACTCAAATTCTCAGGACCTTATCAAAAGTATTTATAAAAACATTTACACACACACCATGCATATATAATATATACACTCACACGCACACACATTTTATCTTTGGTCATTGCAACCGGCTATTCACACAGAAATAACTCCACAATTGATAAATGGGCCATGGGACTGGAAATGATCAAACCTGACATGCCTAAAATGTCATTTTTTTTCTTATGGTATATTTTTATCTAGCTTTTTCATGACTTATTACCTTATCCACATTTTGTTTTTTTTTTTTTTTTTTAAAGCAAACAACACTTAAACAATGTTCTTTTAAAGTGGAATAAATGATCGCAGGAAATGTAACACCCCTATGCGGTGTGTTGCTGTGGTTTGAATGATGGTGTTCCCTCCAAAATGCAGTTGAAACTCAATCCCCAGTGTAATAGTATTAAGAGGTGTGGCCTTTCGGAGGTGATTAAGTCACCAGGGCTCTGCTCTCATGAATGGGATTACACCTTCTTAGAGGGCTCAAGGTTGAAGGGAGCATTCTCTTGCCCTTCCATCCCTTTTGCCGAAGACGCAGCAACAAGGCACCACTGGCACCTTGGTCTTGGTCTTCCCGGTTTTCAGAACCATAAGAAATAAATTTCTGTCGTCTATAAATTACCCAGTCCCATTTATATTTATACCAGCACAAATGGACTAAAACATATATGTCATCCTCATATCAGAGGGAGAAACCGGCACTGAGAGGGGGCCAGATTCCTGATTCTACCACCTGCTTGCCATTGTCCTTGGACAAATTACCAGGTTGTTGAGAGAATCGAGTAAGCCAATGATTGTAAAAACCTCTCACAAATATCCAATCAACAACCTCACTGAAAATAACAAAGTGCCTGGGCTCCTGTCACACAGCTAATAGACCTGCAGCTGGGATACAGCTTCAGCCTTCAGACTGTGAGAAGAATCGTTTAGGGTTTTTGTTTAAAACACAGATTATCAGGGGAAGGGCCTGAACATCTTGATTTAAACAGCAGTCCCGCTGTTGTGTGTATGTGAAAATTGCCTCAGAATAAAACCTGGTGTCCTTTGGTCTAATGATAGCTTGACCATGATGACATGAACAAAACTTTCGCTTTTCCCACCTGGCTAACCTTCACGTTTGTTTACTTCTATTGTTTCATTCTCAAAGGGTTGACCTTTTCTTGATTTCGTCTCCAAATTGATAGTGAAGTGCAAGCCGCTAAGCCCCCGAGGTGCCGGCAACAGGGGCCAGTGTTTTCATCTTCTTGGAGGGCAGATCAGGATGTGCGTAGAAGGCGCAGGAGAGGTTCAGCTAGCTCCCACGGAAGGATTACTTTGTAAAATTGAACTTGCACCCTCCCTGCTCACTCCCTGCTCCCGCTGCTACCTCAGCACGGCAGCACCCAGCTACCCAAGGCACACAGCTGGCATCAGCAATGATACTCCTTCCTCACACCCAGTGACTCACCCAGTCCTGCCTTTCTCCACACCTCTTGAGAGGTGCAATGCATCCTCCCCTCTGTCCTCTTTGATACTGCCTGTGCCCTAGCGGTGGTAAAAGCTAGCTGCTGCCTGCCAGGAGCTAGTATAAAGTCTTTTCATCTATCAACTCATACAATCCCCCAAACAACCCTGTTATCTGCAACGTACAGATGAGAAACTGAGGCACAGAGAAGAAACAAACCTGCCTGAGATTAGACAATGAACAGCCAGAATGCCACCCAGGCCTTGGGGCTCCAGAGCCCACCCTCTGAACCTCTACAGCCACCAGCACAGGTACCTCTCTCCCGTCCTTTCCCTGCCCCAACAAGCTTCCTCCTGATTGGTTTCCAGGTTCTCGTTTTTTGTCCACAACCAAACACAGATGGAAGCATACTGCCCCCTTTATCTACAACCTGACCTTTCCAGGGCGCTAAGCAAGTCTCACCCCTTAGCCTGGGCTGTGGACAGCCTTATGTACGGCTGGCATCTTAGTCTACCACTTTTTAACTTTGTAGTTCCTGGAATTCGTCCAGGTTGTCTTTCTCATTGCTCAACTGTCCCATCTCCCCGCCCCCACCCCAGCTTTTCCTGGAGAAAAGGACTGGAGCTCAATAACATTTGTTAAATGAATTGCTGAAAAGCAACAGTGGTTTGTTACTGGAAAATGTTACAGACAGGAATTGTGAAATCTTTCCTTGGGCTTCTTTCAAAACAGAACAGTGTTCTCATATTTGGATCAGGGGACTTCATCACCTTGTAGGGTCACCGTTCCTTTTTGTCTGTATCCTCGCGAAGCCTCCTGTTATTCCTGTTGTAATTCTCTCCCGGCTCACTGCACGGTCCAGTGTCGATGGATGGAGCCGAGCAGAACAGTTCTTAGCTGTCGGCCTAAATGTCTAACTTCGTGACCTCTCAAGGTCTCGCTTCCGGGCTGCACGCAGCCTAGGGTCCAACACTCGGAGGGAGAGGTGTCCCCGGCTCGCGGGGGGCCGCTGGGACCCCGAGTCCCGGACCGGCTCGCAGTGGGGCAGCTGCGGCCTGAGCTCTCGGGAGAGGAGCGGGGATGGAGGCGTACGGGAAACGTGGTTTTGGGGAACCATGGATATTTCACTCCGCGTAGAGTCCCCTCCGGTAACGCGACCAAGCACCGAGGGCTTCTTCCTCCCTCCGGGGCCTCCCTGCCTGTCCCCACTTGGAACGAACAGCCTGCAGTGCCCGCAGCTGCAGCGCGAGCCGCGAAACGCGCGCCGGGAGCGCAGCCCGGGCGGGACTCGGGAGCCGGGGCGCCCCCCCCGCGCTCCAGCGCCGGGCCTCTCGGCGCGGCCTCCCTCCGCCCTCCGCCCTCCCTCCGGCCCGGCCCGGCCGGGGGCCGAGGCGGAGGGGCGAGGCGCGGCCCCGCGCGGCCGCACCGCCTCCCGGGGCCCGCGCGGGCGGAGCCGGCCCGCGTCGGCCGGCGGCGGCGGGAGCAGCGCGGCGCGGCGCCGCGGGCGGCGAGCTCCGCATTCGAACCTCCCTCGCAAAGACAGTCTCCGCCCCACAATGCACCGCGGCGGGCAGCCTTTGAAAAAGCGGCGCGGCTCGTTCAAGATGGCGGAGCTCGACCAGTTGCCTGACGAGAGTGAGTAGCACCTCAAAGCACCCCCCCTCGGCCCGCCCGCCGCCTGCCCCGCCGCTGCCCCGGCCGGGACGGGCGGCCGTGCCGTCTGCCGGGCAGGTGGGCTGACTGCCAGCCCCACCGTGGTCCCCGAGTCCTCCCACTCCGGTGCTGCCGCCGCGTCGCCGCCTTTGTTATGGTGCCTGTGTGTTGGTTTCTGGGGTGGTGTGAGCGCCAGGGCCGGAAACCGAAAGCCCGGGAGTCCAGCCGGTGCCGGGCGCGGGCGGTGGCTGCGCCCCCGGCCCGACTCCGGCCCCCGGCCGAGGTGGGGGAAGAGCGGCCCCCGGACGCGGGGGCTGCCTCCGCCGCCTGCACCGCTCTCCCGGCGCCGAGAGCCGCCCGCCGGGGTTATGTAACTCGCCTGTCCCGGGGCCGGGGGAGGGCTCGGGCTGGGCACCGGGTGGTCACAGCCCCTTCTGCTTGCCCCCGCCTCTGATCTCGTCCTGTCACGGCTCCTGTCTCTACGGGCGCTTGTGATCTTCCGTGTCTCCCCCCACCCCCAACCGGTGTGTCCACCCCTGGAAGTGTTTCCGTGTCAGAGCATTGGCCCCTTCCCCTGGCACCACAGGTGGCAGCGGACCTTCCCGGAGGTCATGCGGACTGGGTACGCAGCGTTCAGGTAGCCCCCATCCCACGGACTTCCCTCTGAATGTCTGTGTCGCAAGAATCACCGGGGTCCCTCTGCACATGGATGTGACCAGCCCAGCACATGTACGGTAGTCTGCCTGACCCCTCCTGCGCGTTGCCTCCCTTGCCCATGTTTGCTCGCCCTGACGTCTCAGACATGTATGCTCACTTGGGTTGAGTAAGTAAAAGCACCAGTTCCGTAGTTTGAGGACAATGGAACTTAATTTTGTAATTTAGAGTATTGCATAAATTACATAAAACGGCAGATATTTTATTTTAGTTAATTGCAAAAAGATGCTGAGTGCACATTCACTATTCAGTGTATGTATACATATCATTTGTGAGAGTTTTAGTGTAACGAAAACAAAAGGCTCAATCACTGTTAAATCCGTGCACAAAGCAAATAGACTTTGAAAAATGAGAGATAAAGATACTGCCAGGTCTGTCTTCTTCATGAGGTCAAAGTAAAATAAAAGTTCAAGTTGCTAAGCTGGTGAAAAGTTGTATTAAGGTTTTCTTGTAAATTTGATGTAGGCCAGCACTAAGTCCCAAAAGAACTTTCCCAGTGATGGAAATGTTCTCTTTGGTGACGTCCAGTAGGGTGGTCACAAGCCATATGTGGCTATGGAACACTTCAAATGTGGCTAGAGTGACTGAGGAACTGAAATCTTTAATTTCATTTAATTTTAATAAATTCAAATGTAGATAGTCACATGTAGCTAGTGGCTACTGTATTGGTCAGGGCCCAGCTATAGCCCATCCATGAGTTTCATTGTTTCTTGTTTGTAGAATATAGTTGATTGTGATTTAGGGAGATCCCAAATAATGGTGGGCCTGCTTGTCATCTAAAAAAGTTTTTCTTATCCTTGCTATCTTTGTCATAAAGATGTCTTATCACCTTTTAGAAGTCACAAATTACTAGAGCTATTATTTTGGTTACTGTGGTTATTCTGTTGAAATGAGAGGTATTTTAAGTGGCTTTCTTATTACTGTCATTAGGAATATTTGCTTCATTATCAAACATTTATTGAGAACTTACTGTGGTTCTTTGGTTCTTTGCAGGGCCTTGGGATTTATACTAGGGTTCAAATTCCAGCCATATTCTCAAACTATATAACTGAATCATTTACTTTACTCTGTGACATCTCTGGTACATTGGTGTGTGTGTGTTTGTGGGGTGTGTGTTTTGTTTAGCTAGACTTCAGTTTTGTTGAAACCAGGCATTCATTTTCTTACCTGGTTTGTTACATCAGGGACATAAATAGTTGATTTTATGGAATTGAATGTAGAGTAATACAGGCATTATTAATGAAACTGGAGTAGGGTCTTGAAAAGGAATAGTGATTTCAGTCTGATACTGGAAATAGTAATATGTTTTTTGGTAACGTTTAGTCAAGGAGGCTAGCTAATATATTAGCCAATAGCCAGTACAATATTATCAATAATAAAGAAGCTACCATTTTTTGAGTACTTACTGGGAACCAGATGCTGTGCAAAGCATATTACAACTATTTGTTCATTTAATCCTCGTTTCAATTGATGTAAGTACTCGATTTTATGTATGAGGAAAATGATGCCATCTTGAACTCAGGTGTTTCCTCGATACCTCTTGCATATTTCACATCTCCTTTTAGATGCTTCCGAGGCCCCTCAAGCTTCACAGGTTCAAAATCTACCTCATAATTCCACCCCAGAACAGAGATACGTCCAGTGGTTCCTGTCTTAATGAATGGTTCCACTGTGCGTGCAGCTGGCAGGGAAGAAACCTAGAGATTATCTTTGGCATGTCCCTGTCTTTCACATCCCATATTTAAGCCTTTGCTAAGTCTTTGTAACTTTTACCTTCTAAATGTCTATTAATTCTACCTACTTCTTACCATTACCCCAGGCCAAACTGTCGCCATCTCTTCTCTACACTAATCCCTGCAGCCTCCCATTAATCCAGCCCCCTCCTCACATGCACACAGCCAGAGGGATCCTTTCAAAATGTACGTATGTCATCTTCCTATTTAAAACCCGTTAGCATGCTCTCATACTATAATCTGAGCTACCTGAGACATTGAGGTGGGAGGATCACTTGAGGCCAAGAGTTGGAGACCAGCCTGGGCAACATAGTGAGACCCCTCCCCCATCTCTAAAAAATTTTTTTTTAATTAGCTGGGTGTGGTGGCACCCACTTCTAGTCCTAGTTACTCAGAAGGCTAAGGTGGGAGGATCATTGAACCTGAGAGTTCGAGGTTGCAGTGCGCTACGAGCGCCACTGTACTCTAGCCTGGGTGGACAGAGCGAGACTCTGTAAGAAACAAAACCAAACCCTTCAGTAGCTACAAGACGCTTTGTGGTCTGGCTGCTTCCCACCTCTCCAGGTTAATTTTTTTTACCATTCTTGCTCTCATTCTATCCCTTTGGGTTAAATTGGACTGTTTTCATTTCCCGTACTCACCAGGCTCTCTTTTCTGCACGGCCTTTGCACATGCTGTTCTCTCTACCTGGAATTCTCTTTCTTCCATTCACTTCCAATGAACTTCTGCTTATCTTTTATGTCCCATTTTACACTTCATCAGAGAGCTATGTTGCATCTTCCCTGCCTAGACTATGTCTTCTTTAAATCTTTTCATACCACTTTGTAACTTCTTAGTGGCAGCTGTCAGAGTTGCAGTTTTACATTTGTTTGTGTGATTGTGTGGTGAGTAGCCCCACCAGGGCACGTACCCTGTTTTTCTTCATGGTTGCATTCCCAGTTCCATGTATGACACCTGGCTTACCTCTCTGACCTTTTTTCGTACCTCTCTTCCCTTGCTGGCTACTCCCCAAGCACAATGCTCCCACTCCTTGATGATGCTGAACTATTAATAATTTCTCAGGACTTTTTAACCTGCTGTTTCTTCTGCCCAGATTCATTGCTTTGATTTCCTGCTTTCTCAGAACTAATTCTTTTCAGATGTTACCTCCTCAAAGATGCCTTCCCTAAGTGATATCGCCCTATTTATTTCCTTTATAGCAATTACCACGAGGTATAATTATTATTTTATGTACTTGTTTATTAAATGTCTCTTTTTTTAATTTTTTACTTTTGAGACAGAGTATTGCTCTGTCGCCATGGGTAGGGTGCAATGGTGTCATGATAGCTCACTGCAACCTTATACTCCTGGGCTAAAGCGATCCTCCTGCCTCAGTCCTTCACCTAGCTGGGACTATAGGCGTGTGCCACCACACCCAACTAATATTTTCTATTTTGGGTGGAGACAGGGGTCTGGCTCTTGCTCAGCCTGGTTTCCAAATCCTGACCTCAAGCAGTCCTCCCGCCTCAGCCTCCCAGAGTGCTAGGATTACAGGCGTGAGCTTTCGCACCCAACCTGTTATATATCTCTTTCTACTAGAATTGTCTTGTTCCTGGGGGTAAACCTAGCCCCTAAAATAGTGCTTATGGCAGGCATTCAGTAAATACTTGTTGAATGGATGAATGAACATACCTGGTTAGAGCAAGATTCTAACTTAATCAGATTCACCTGCCTGTAAGATTCATTTTCTTAATAGTTTTTTTGACTGCTCAAAATAATACAGTAAGCACCATATCAGAATTAGCCATGTATTATGTGCGTTGTTCTAAGCACTTTTACGTATATTAACTAATTTAATCCTCATTTTACAAATGAAGAAGCAACAGCACAGAGAGATTAAATAACTTGCTTAAGGTAACACTCAGGAAAGTGGCCGAGCCAAGATTCAGACATAGCTAGTTTCAACCTAGAACAAGTTCTCTTAACGACCATGCTATACTGCCTCCCAAAAAAGGAAAAAAGGTTAAAGGTGGTAGGTCAGAATCCCCAAGATACGGTCCCTGCCTTCATGGAACAGGAGTGGGTACCGTGTGGCTTATCCCTTTTCCTTCAGATCTCTACTCAGTATCACCTTTCACAGCACCTAGTCGTGAGCACCTCACTACGAATAGTCCTCCTTTCCCCCACCCCCACCCTGCCTATTCCTGTTATCCTGCTTTATTTTTTTCCCATAGTGCTTATCATCACCTGACATGTGTATTTGTTTGTCTCCCTTCACTGGAATGTAAATTCCGTAAGAACAGGGACCTTGGCTGTTTTGCTGCTGTTGCGTCCCCATTGCCTGGAGCAGGGGCTGGCGTGCAGCTGGTGCTCTGTGGTGGTCACTGAATGAGGGATTAGATTACTACGTTTTCTCAAATGAGCTGTGTATGGATGTGTGCATTGTCTGCTGTTACTGCTTGTTGTGTTGTATTGTTTGAGGCATTTTAGGAAGATTTTTTGCCATTCTTCCCCCTCCCCCATGACTCTCCTGCCTTTGGTCATTAAGCTTCAGTTCACCCTACAGACTCTGCTCTCCTGTGTTGTTAACCATTCTCCACATCTAGGCAAGAAAGTAGCGGGCAAACTAGAGTGGCCTTAATGCTAGCAGGCCTGTCTTACTGACCTGTGGAGGAAACGTCAGTTGAGGTTTAGGGGATCTGAGATGCATATGGTTTAAGGATTTGAGATGAAATGTTCCATAGCCACAACTGCCATACTTTTTCTGTTGCTTCTCCTTTATAGTCTGTTTTCCATTTATATAAGTTGTCAGTCATTGCTGCTTTTACTAAACACCAAGGAGGATTAATCTGTCTTCTCTAATTTTTGTACCTGGTTCATGTTTTTTTTTTTTTTTTTTACTTCATCTCCTGAGATCATCCTTAATTATTATTTTTCAAATGACTTGGACTTCTTTGCAATACACCCAATTCTGAGATTTTAAATTTAGTGCTCTCCCTCTCTCAGAAAACTTCTTTCCCTATTGATTCTCCTGCTTCCCTGACCCATAGATGCTGTCCTTTATTCACACCAGGACCTGTATGTAGCCCAGTGTGTCTCAAAGTGTGTTACCTGCAACAGAATCCCTTAAGTTATTATTTATTAGTAGAACAGGTTCTGCCTGTATGAGGAGCTTCCTGGTTATTCTAATATACACTAAAGTTTTATCCCGTGGACCCCTCCAACTTTATGCTGGCCCCCCTTGGCTGTTCTGAACGTCCTTTTCCAGCTTGCATCTGTTAAGTGGCGCACATCCTTGCATTCTAGACTTTCAAGGGACTTACTGCTGCTCTGACAGTCCCTGGATCATTCCCATTGTCTGTTTTCTCCACTACGTTACCACTTCTAATCTTTGCCTCAATAAACCTCAGTTCCCTTTCTCTGTCCCTCCAGCACCGGAGCACTTCTGGTGGATCCAAAATTACTTCTGTCTCTATTCTTCCTCTTTTCTCTCTTTCTTCGTTTTCCTCTACTGGAATGGCCTCCACTTCTTAAAACTTCAACAAGACTCCCATGTGTTTTTCTTCAGTTCTTCCTTACCCTGTCTGAGTTCTGGTCTCTAGCTCAAATTATCTGCTATTAATAGTTATTTCTAATCGCACCCACCGTCACTTGAAACTCAACATTGCTAAAACTAAAGGGATCATTTTTACTTCCAAACCAAGTTTTTTTTCTCACTTTGATTATGAAATAATTATTGATCTGTTTTATTTTTAATTGCAGGCTCTTCAGCAAAAGCCCTTGTCAGTTTAAAAGGTAAGAATTATAGCAGTTTTATGTGTACCGTAGCTTGAAATTTAATTCATTAAATTAATTTGGGTATAGTGTTTTCCTTTTCCTTCTAAGTTACGATTCATCGTAGCTTTTAAGTATTAGTTTTCACCGATAACCTTAAATTCATAATGCTTTTATAGGAGAATTGATTCTCAATTGTTAGAAAGTAAGAAAATCTTTTCCCTAAAATTATTAAGAACTTTCTAACTAAACATTCCAGAAATATCTTATTTAGATTTAAAGCATTTATTAAACGGCACTGAGCTATATATTTGCTTAATAGTTTATTTTTAAGAATTTTGCCTTCTAAGTTATAATGCAAGTTCCTTGAAATAAAAGAATGATAGTACTTTTCTCTTTCTGAGAAAAAGTTAGACATGTTCCTTGGTTTTGCTGTTTCTTTTGGTAGGTACATTAGGCTAGTCTTTTAATATGGTCTATTTAAAATTTTACAGCTTGATTAAGATTCTCCTGGGTAAATAAATCTGGAACCAAGCTAAATATTCTTGAAGTTTCTGTAGTACTTTTAGTCTTTAAAGCTACTGTGTTGTGCTTTGAATTGGTGAGTTACCAGATTAAATCCTTCTGACTCGAGGAGACCACTTATCTTCTAGAATGCCCCCGATTTCTTTGCCTAGCAGGATCAATTCCATCCCACCTCTTTTCTTTTGTGCCTCTTAAAATGTATTCCATCAATGTTTTTCTCCATTGTTTTTCTCTCATTTCTTTTTTTTAAAAAAATTATACAAGTAATGTAAATTTCTTATAGAAAAAATTAGAAAATGCTGATGAGCAACTAGAAGAAAATAAAAATAACCATCTTGTATGGATTCATCCTGGTTTTCTATCTCTCTCTGTATGTATAAATATATCCTTTATAAAAAAATTAAACTCCTCTTTATTTTCATAATATATCTAATCAGTTACTTGATTGGATTTTTCCTGGTTGTGCAGAACTCTGAAGACATTTCTTTCAAGTAAGAAAAACAGAAACACCACACTAATTTCATTTTCATATGTCAAGGGCTTCACATATTGAAGCAAAAAACATTTGGAAATATGCTCAGAACTCAAGGTTAGAAGGGGCTTTTTCCATTTTTCCATTGCCCTGCTTTCAATCAGGTAGTTTTTGGCAAATTAGAGTGGAGACATTATTAAAAGCCAAAAGAAAGAGAAAAAAGAAGCTATATGTTTTAGTATGGAAATTTAATACTTTCAAGATGTATTGCTTTATCAAATTATTTATAGAATTTGACAGAAAAATACAGAAGAGATTTTTCATTTATAATAAACTAATTATGGTCAGTATATTTTTTTCCATGTTGGTAAATATTTCACATATATTGCTGTTATTAAAAAGGCAGTGTTCATAGAATGAAATCCTTTGCACTAAACCTAAATTTCATTAGTATTAATTATTCATTACAGAGGGAAGCTTATCTAACACATGGAATGAAAAGTACAGTTCTTTACAGAAAACGCCTGTTTGGAAAGGCAGGAATACAGGCCCTGCTGTGGAAATGGTAAGGAATGAGCTTTTCTTACATTTTAGAATAATTGCAGCTAAATTGTATTATTGGCATGTTTAGGTTCTTATACCGCAGTAAAAAAAATTTACAAGTTTTTTCCCTCAACCTCAAGCGTTTAAATCTTTAAGTGTCATTGAGCACTATTTGATCTTGTTTAGGTAAATTATCTGTAGCCAGTGATAATCCGTTTGTCATTAAGTGTTTGTTAAATAATTGTAGTTTGTTTAAATAGGAAAAACAAAACCAAAAACACTGCAACAACCCCAAATCATACTTTTATTAGTTACGTAAAAAATTTACATGGCTCTGGTTCCTGCAGAAAGATTTGTAAGTAAGTGGTGAGGTATTAAATTCTTGTATAGCTAAAAAAAAAAAAAAAAAAATCCTTGTGTAGGTCAAGGGTAATTGCCTTTGGAGGTGGAAAGCAGAGATGAGCATATAATTGGCGTGACTAGCAATTTTAGGAACTCTGTTTCTCCCCTGCTCTGCCAGGAAGTTCTAGGGGTCAGTCACGAAACAAGCCCAGAGCTGGGACAGACAGCAGCAGTGACCGTAGCCTGGCCAGCTGGCCCCACTACGTGAGGGACTTCCCGTCACCTACAGGCCCTTCCTCCTCTCTGCCTGTGGTCGGGGAAGGCAGGTAGAGTAGAAGGGACTTCCTCTCAGGGATATAGAGTCCTGAGACTTCGAGTGGGTTTTATCTTAAGGGTCCGTGGATCCAACTGGATGCTACCCGTACGGTGTTAGCCCTCCTCACCCGTCTGCTTTGCAGATAGGTGTGCAGGTCTGTCTTGAGTGGTGGGAGAAGGCTTCGAAAAAGGATGTGGGTCTTACTGGGATATTATTTCTGTTGTTTCTGTTAATGAAACCTCTGAATATAGGGTGGACTGCACAATTTTTCATATTACAGACCCTTAAGTGTATGGCGTACTTTTGGCCTTTAAAAAATTTTTTTTAGTTCTCCAGGTAATTATTGAGGATCTATCATGTGGATCTTGTTATTTTTATTTACAAATGGAAATTCATAAATGACATTTTTTGACAGCAGATCTAGGATAATATTATATATATTTAGGCTTACTCTTCTCGAGTGATATAGTATCTTTGGCCTGGCCCAGCCCTGTGTCACACACCCAACTGATATTAACCCAGGTGCCAATATAATTTGAATTGGAATTTCTGGAATTTATTTTCCTGTCTGCAGCATCCAAGGCTGCCAGTGTACTAAGGAGACTTGGGTTCTAGTTTTAGTCATCAGCTAGATGTTTCATTTGTAAGCAAATTGCATAAATATATCCTACTGCTTTCTAAATCTAAGATTACTTATATCTGGCTTTGTGTACTTTGTGTTACACATACTTCATCCTTCCATACTGCTGATGTTAACAATCCAGAGTTAGCCCTGTTTTCCAAGTATACAATTGTATTTTGGAACAAAAATGGGAAGCGTTCAGCTTTTTCATTAAATAAAAAATTTCTGTCATAGCCTTTCAGAAATTCAAAACGAAGTCGACTCTTTTCTGATGAAGATGATAGACAAATAAATACAAGGTCACCTAAGAGAAACCAAAGGGTTGCAATGGTTCCACAGGTATGTATGTGCTAAAATTTTATTTTATGTGAAAGGAAGTAAGTAGTTTTCCAACATAATAAAGTTTATGGTATTTATTCTGTTACATTTTGAGTAACAAGTTCTTTTCTTTAAATCAGTACTGCCACTCTGCTTCTGTGTTAGTTACCTAAAACATGTCATTGTTTTGTCGATCAGCTTTAAACTAGAGTAGAAAGCCAGTTGTCAGTCCTACAAATGCACAGTTTTCTTTTACGCATGGAGAGAGGTGGTGGACGTTAAGCACATAGTTTGGAGTTATGCATGGAAATAAGACAGGAAAAAATATTTTACTTTATCACTGAGGAAAGTATGTCGAAGACTTCCTTTATCCAAAAGAGGAAAATATATAGCATAAAATCATATCTCCTGTTTGTATTTTTGGCATCTTTTTTTTTTTTAAATCACAGGGGACATGTAAGAATCAAAGGAATAAAAATTGGATAAGGAATTATTAACTTTAAAAATAATGTAATTTTTCTTGTATCAAATTTATAACTTCTGGTATAGTCATTGCCTACTTCCCTTTCATTATTTTCCAAAAGTGTTATAAAACAAGAGTTTCCAATCTAGTGGATCATAGTAGAGGTGATTTCGTCAAGCAAAGATTTGGCATCAAAGAAAAGCAGGACAGCAATATGCCCTACCAGAAAAAAAGTTCTTACATACCTGATGATAATGTCAAACAGTAAAATGCGTTCATGTTCTGTAGAATGAACAAAAATGTATCTTGAACTTTTTATTTTGTTATTTTTTGAGACAAGGTCTTGCTTTGTCTCCCAGGCTTGAGTGCAGTGGAGTGATCACAGCTCACTGTAGCCCCCAACTCCTGGGCTCAAGTCATCCTCCTGCCTCAGCCTCCCAACTAGCGAGGACTACAGGCACATGCCACTAGTCACAGCTAATTTTTTTTCTTTTTGTAGAGATGGGGGTCTCACTATTTTGCCCAGGCTGGTCTTTAACTCCTGGGCTCAAGTGATCCTTCTACCTCAGCCTGCTAGAGTGCTGGGATTACAGACGTGAGCCACCATGCTTGGCCAAGCTTTTTTTTAAAAAGTTGTCAAGAGCCGTAGGCGGAAGGATCACTTGAGGCCAGGTGTTCAAGACCAGCCTGAGCAAGAGTGAGACCCCATCTCTACAAAAAGTAGAAAAATTAGCCAGGTATGGTGGCTCGAGCCTGTATTCCCAGCTACTTGGGAGGCTGAGGCAGGAGGACCACTTAAGCCCAAGAGTTTGAGGTTGCAGTGAGCTATGATGATGCCACTGCACTCTACCCAGGATGACAGAGCGAAATCCTGTCTCAAATGTCTCAAAAAAAAAAAAAAAAAGAAAGAAAAAGTTGTCAAGTATAACCACATGTAAGCCTCTAAAATGTAATTAAAAATTTGATCTTATTGAAACTAAAATGTAATGTGTATTTCTTGGCTCGTTTATGTGTTGGATACAGGATTGAATGAATACAAGAAATAGTTAAATAACAATTCATTAGCTTGACTTTGGAAGAACTGTGTTGCCAGGATAATCTGGGTGACTTACAGACAGAAAACTGGTCTTTGTGACTGTGAAACCGTCCTGTCCCACCTCTGCTGGCTGCCTTTCTTCCTAGGCACATCATGCCTTCAGGGCTGTTTTACAAAGTCCTTTCTAGTAATGTGGAGCAATTCTGAGCAATGCAGAGCAAAGATAACATAGGACACACATGATGTGAGACTTCTTCAAATATGTGAAAAGTTTTTGTGTCCTCTGAGTTTTCCCTTTACTAGTGTTAACATCCCTGGTTCTTTCAGTCTTCGTTTCCGTAACGTGGCTTGTTCCCTTACCTTTCTAGTTACATCCTCTAAATCTGTTGCATTTTGTCCATGCATATTTAAAGAATACCCCCTAGAGCTGAAAAATTATGAAAACTAACTTTTATTGAGTACTTAGTATGTACTCACAAGCACTTCATATGTATTACTTTGATTTTAATCTTCAACAACCCCTATGAGATAGGTTAATGTTTATTATTCTCCATTTTGCAGATGAGAAGACAGACACAGAGAAGTTAAGTATCTTGCTCAAGATCAAAAAGCTAGGAAGTAAAGGCTAATAAAACAGGCAGCCCGTATCCAGAATCCTACTTTTAAAAAAAAAAAAGAGCTTTATTGAGATATAATTCACATATATAATTCATCAATTTAAAGTATACAAATTTAATGGTTTTTAATAATGCACAGAGTTATGCAACCATCACCACAGTCAATCTTAGAACATTTTTATCACCCCAGTGAGAAACCTGGTACCCAGTAGTAGTCACTCCCCATTTTCCATTTGGTGAATAAGTCCTTAGAAGTGTAATTGCCACAATGAGAGTATTTATATCTAAAATTTGGAAGATGCTGTCAATCTATTCATAAAAATTGTAATAATTTATATTTTCACGAACAATTTAAATATATTTTCCCAACAGAGGGGTCTTTAATATAGTTTTATATTCATTGAGCCACCAATACCCTATTTAAAAATCTGGATCATTAACTCAATAGGAAGAAACATAGCGGTTTTTATGGCAAGAGTATTTTACAGTAATTTCGTTATTCATGCCAAACATCTCCTCGTCACTTACACAATTTTTCTTTTTTTACATTAGAAAGTTAATTTTCTAAATACAGTGTGGTATCCTGAATTGGATTCTGGAACAGAAAAAGGACATTAGTGAAAACACTGGCGAAATCCAAATAAAGTCTGTGGTTTAGCAGATAGCATTGTATCAATTTTGACAAATATACCGTAGTTATGTAAGATGTTGACATTAAGGACAGCTAGGTGGAGGGCTTATGGGACTCTGTACTGTCTTTGCAACTGTTCTGTAAATCTATAATTTTTCTATAATAAAAAGTTAATTTTGACCTTAACTCACCATGCTAATCTATTTCCCTCATCCAGCTCTAATCACTGTGGCTTGATTATCCTCTTAAGACCTTATAGATACACTTTTAAAACTTTATGTATTCTTAGAAAATATATTTTTTAATATATATAGTTTTTTCCTTTTTCTAAATATACATATATTTTGTTGTTACTGTTAGACATAGGGTCTTGCTCTGTCACCCAGGCTGGAGTGCAGTGGCATGATCATAGATTGCTATAGCCTCTAACTCCTGGGCTCAAGTGATCCTCCTACCTCAGCCTCCCTAGTAGCTGGGACTACAAGTGCATACCACCATGGCCACCTAATTTTTTAATATTTTTGTAGAATCAGGGACTCACTACGTTGCCCAGGCTGGTCTTGAGCTTCTAGCCTTAAGCGATCCTTTTACCTCAGCCTCCCAACATGCTGGGATTACAGGCATGAGCCACTGTGCCCAGCCTAACTGTGTATATTTTTAAAATTACATTTATAATATCGTTTTCATAGTATTATGCCATGCATCATTCTGTAATTTAGTTTTTTCACTCTAAAATCTTCTTGGAGAGCTGGGCATGTTGATTGATTGAGACAGACAGGCAAACAGGGTTCAGTATTTCACTTCTTTTTCCTGTTGTGAGATCTTCAATCTTATATAATATCATTATTTATAAATCCTCCTATTTCGGGGCAGTTAAATAGTTTTTAAGTTTTTACTCTTACAAACAATGCTGCAGTGAACATCCTGAGCATTTTTGGTATAAATTTACAAGTGTTTTTTTAGGACAGATACCTAAAACGTGGAATTGTTGTATTATGGGATATGCACATTTAAGGTTTTTAAAGTGGTACTAAATACTCTTAAAAGAAATTGTACTGGTTTATATTTTCTACCCGCAATATATCGGAGCCTCTATTTTTCAAATGCTTGTCAACTCCACATCATTAAACATCCAGATTTTTGCTGATCTGATACAGCCTCTCACTTGGGTTTTTTGAAGAGGTGGGGTCTCGCTCTGTCACCCAGGCTGGCGTGCAGTGGTACAATCAGCTCACTGCAGCCTCGAACTCCTGGGCTCAAATGATTCTCCTGGCTTAGCCTCCCAAGTAGCTAGGACTACAGGTATGTACCACCATGCCTGGGTAATTTTTTTAAAAAAATTTTCATAGGGTATTTTAAAAATAATTTTTTTTATAGAGATGAGGTCTTGCTGTGTTGCCCAGGTTGTTCTCCAATTCCTGGGGCTCAAGTGATCCTCCCACCTCGGCCTCCCAAAGGGCTAGAATTACAGGCATGAGCCACTGTTCCTGGCCTTCTCACTTCTAACAGTTGGCATTTCATCTATGAGTGAGGTCAATATACTTTTCATATGTTTAAAAATTATTTCTTTTCTTTGCTGTTAACTGTTTACGTCTTTTCCCCATTTTTCTATTGGATCATTGGTCATTTTTTTTACTAGTTTAGAATAATTTTTTATATATTAAGAACATTAACCCTTTGGCTATTTACATAGTTGTAATTTCTTTTTCAGAGTTTGTAGTTTACCTTTTGACTTTGTTTCTGTATTTTTCAACATGCAGGATTTAACAAATTTTTTTTTTTTTTTTTTTTTTTGAGAGTCTCGCTTGGTTGCCCTGAGTAGAGTGCAGTGGTGTCATTATAGCTCATTGCAACCTCTAACTTACGTGCTCAAGCGATCCTCCTGCCTCATCCTCCCCAGTAGCTGAAACTACAGGCACACGCCACCATGCCCAGCTAATTTTTTCTATTTTTTTGTAGAGATGGGGTCTTGTTCTTGCTCAGGCTAGTCTCATACTCGAGAGCTCAAACGATCCTCCCACCTTGACCTCCCAGAGTGCTAGGATTACAAGTGTGAGCCACCATGCCTGGCCAGGCTTTAAAATTTTTTAAGGGTCAAATATAACTTTCTTTCCTTTTTTATGACTTCTTGAGTTTGTCATGCTCAGGAAGACCTTTCCTAGTCGAAAATTGATAGTTTTAGAATTCTCTTGTATTTCTTATTTCACTGTTCTGTTGTTTAACTCTTCAGTACATTTGGAATTTATTTTGGAGTAAGGGATGAGGTAAGACTGCAACCTAATTTTTTTTCCAGGGAGCTACTAGGTTGTCCTGGTAACATTTATTGGGTGATCCACCTTTTATACATTGATTTAAAGTGCTGCCTTCATCACAAGGCTAGATTCCTGTATTCATTTAGGATTACTTCGAGGCTTTCTGTCTCTATGTCTAGTATATTTCTATGTGCTAGTATCAAATTGTTTTAACATGACTTCATACTGTTTTAATGTCTGGTAAAACATTAGTACATGTTCTTTTTTTAGTTTTTTCCTAAATATTCTTTTCATATTTATGTTTCCGTATAAATTCTAGAATCAATTTGACAAGGAAAAATATCCTGTTGTCATTTTTATTAGGATTGCACTAATATTATAAATTTATGGGAAATGACATATATGTAATAATGAGACTACCTAAGATCTGGTTCTATTTCTACTTATTCAAGTCCTTAATATTCCTCAGCAGACTTCAAAATTTTTTACCATATCAATTTTGTACATTTCTTAAGTATATTTCTAAGTATTTAATATTTTTTGTTCTTGTCATTTTTGTTATCATAAACAGGATATGTCTTCATTTTATTGTCTAACCAGTTCTTATTTACATAGAAAAGATGGTAATTTATTTTGTCATACAGATTTTTGTCTATCAACTTTGTATTTACCCACTTTATTAAATTCTCTTATTGTTTTTAATGGTTACAGATGATTTTCTTGAATTTTCTAGGACAGTCATATCACCTGTAAATAATGGTAGTTTTATCTTCTCCTTTCCAGTTTTTATTATCTAAGTGGCCAGTTCTTTCAAAATAATGTTAAAAAATAGTGGTGATAGTTGACATCTTTGTCATATTCCTCACTTTAATGAGAATGTTTTTAGTATTTGAATATTGAATATGATACTGATTTTTGGATTGGAGTGAGGAGAAATGTGTTTTATCAGGTTAAGAAAGTATACATCTATCTTTATTTTCTTGGTCAATGTAGTTAAAAGTTTGTTAATTTTGTTGATATTTTCAACAAACTTCTGGTTTCATTGATTTTTTTTTTTTCTATTTTTCTATATTCTGTTTTATTTATTTCTGTTCTAATCTTAGTTTTTCCTTCTACTTGCTTTGGGTTTACTTTGCTCTTCTTTTTCCAGTTTCTTAAGGTGAGAGGGTAGATAATTTATTTGAAATATTCCTTCTTTTTAAATGTAGGTTAGACTTAAAATTGAAGTCTAGAAATTAAATTTTCCTCCAAGCACTATGGTAGCTGTATCACTTAACTTTTGGTATGTTGTGTTTTTTCAATTATTTCATCTATTTCTATTCTATTAAGAGTTCTTTTAATGGATAGTGTTCAGATGTCTTTAGCATCCTTGAATTTTTCTTGTTTTGATTTATTAGTAATGGCGAATTATATTATTAATAATAGTTTTCTATTACTGGACAATCTTTGCTTTCTTGATATGAATTCCACTGGGTTATGTTGTATTCTTTTGATGCTATGTTGGAGTTTATCTGTAAGTTTGGTGTTTTTTTTTTAAGATTTTTAAAATCCATGCACGTAAGTGATATTTTCTAAAGTCTTTTTTTATTATACTTTGGCAGATTTTGTTATCTGTGTTATGCTGGCTTTATAAAAAAAGTGGGGAAGCTTTTTTTCTTCTGCAGTGATCTGAAACATTTGAATAGCATTGGAGTTTTTTTGTTTTTTTTTTTTGTAGAATTCACTGGTGAAACTTTCTGGACCTAGTGCTTGCTCACATGTTCTTTCTCTTTTCTGTGTGTGTGTGTGTGTGTGTGTGTGTCTGTCTGTCTGTCTGTTGCTCTCTTTTTACTGGTCTTTTCTGGCCTGTGAAGTCTAGGAATATTTCATACAAGCCTCTTCTTCCTGCATCCCTAAATTGAAATTGTATTGCAGTTCAAACACGGGGAGGGGCAAATATTTCACCTTCTTTGTCAGAATATTTTATGAAACTGGAACTTTTAACTTCGTAAGAAATAATTAGAGTGTTTTTTATTCTATAACAAAAATTCCATGTTGAATGTTGTTGAATCTTTTGAGTATGTAAACATAATTTACCTTTTTACAAATTTATTCAGTGTTATAAATGTTCATTTTTACTTAATGGGACTGTAATTAATCTCTGTTTTTTTTTTTATTTTGTAGAAATTTACAGCAACAATGTCAACACCAGATAAGAAAGCGTCACAGAAGATTGGTTTTCGATTACGCAATCTTCTCAAGCTTCCCAAAGCACATAAATGGTGCATATATGAGTGGTTCTATTCAAATATAGATAAGTATGTATCGTGGCCTATATCACGAATATTACTGAAACCAAAATTTTGAGTTTTTCAAATGCCATAAGCTACAATGTTTTTAATACGTCTGTTTTGATCTTATTTTTCCCTGAATTCATTTTTTTTTTTTTTTTTGAGACAGAGTCTCACTCTGTTGCCCAGGCTAGAGTGCCGTGGCGTCAGCCTAGCTCACAGCAACCTCAAACTCCTGAGCTCAAGCGATCCTCCTGTCTCAGCCTCCCGAGTAGCTGGGACTACAGGCATGCACCACCATGCCCGGCTAATTTTTTCTATATGTATTTTTAGCTGTCCATATAATTTCTTTCTATTTTTAGTAGAGATGGGGTCTCGCTCTTGCTCAGGCTGGTCTCGAACTCCTGAGCTCAAACGATCCGCCCACCTCGGCCTCCCAGAGTGCTAGGATTACAGGAGTGAGCCACCGCGCCCGGCCCTGAATTCATTTTTTTATTCCTCATTCCAGTTTGATCCATTTCTACTTCTCACAGTTTTCTTCCCTCCTTCCCCCTTTGGGGGAAGAAGTTATACATTTTTGTGAAAAAATTAATGAAAGAATAATTTCCATATTATAATTTACAAAGACGATGGAGTAAAGATACCTTAAACAAAGCACCATTATTGCAGTGAATGAGATTTATTCTATGAATCTCGAAATGTGAAGAGTTAGTATAATAGCAGAGAAACCATTGCTAATGGTAAAAATGGCTTAATAAGATTTTTAGGAAGATAGTCTTGCTATTTTGGGGATAGTGATTAAACACTTACACACAAATGTTTAAGTAGAAAGAACATAGTAAGAGATGTGGCTGAAATCTAATTATTGAACAATAGAATTTCCTGAGGACAAATTCTGGTTTCTAATCCATCCTCCTCTGCCAGTCGCTGGTGCTTGCTTTGCTATTTATCTTTACTTCCCTTCTCTGTTTTCCAAACCAGTGGCCTACTCTGAAGCTTGCGAACCTCCTGGATGTTTATATTTGAGCCCAAGGCATTTATGTGTCATTGCTAAGACTGGTTCCTGGTTTCCCAAACTTATGAATAGAATTGTTTTATTTTTGTCCACAGGTTTTCCATAGGCTTAAGAGAACTTTCAGGGTGTCCTGGTGTGATCTGAGTTCTTCTGGGAGCCCCCAAAACTGATCTAACCCTCTAGAGCTGTGGTCCCCAACACCCCAGGCCGCAGACCGGTACCGGTCTGTGTGCTGTTAGGAACTGGCCGTACAGCAGGAGGTGAGCAGCAGACGAGCAAGCTTCATCTGTATTTGCAGCCACTCCCCATGGTACGCACCACTGCCTGAGCTCCGCCTCCTGCCAGATCAGCTGCGCTATTAGAGTCTCATAGGAGCATGAACCCTGCTGTAAACTGCACATGGGAGGGATCTCGGTTGCGGCTCCTTATGAGAATCTAATGCCTGATGATGTGAGGTGGAGCTGAGGCGGTGACGCTGTAGCCCTGGGGAGCGGCTGCAAATACAGATTGTCATTAGCAGAGAGGTTTGACTGCACAATAAATGTAATGCACTTGAAGCATCCCCAAACCATCCCCCCCTCCCACCCCCACCTCCTGCTCTGTGGAAAAACTGTCTTCCATGAAACTGGTCCCTGGTGTGAAAAAGGTTGGGGACCAATGCTCTAGAGTCCTCCAGAGTTCTAAGACTGGTTTAATTCCAAAGAGGACTCCCTGGAGATGGCATTACCTTGGGAACCAAGACACTTTGTAGCTAACATTGTTTATCTTCACCAGATACAATGTTAGGGCCAGTACAGCCTCCCACAGGATATACTTATATAAAAGATGAAACACAATTCAGTGTCTCCTGGAATCACAAGCACAGACAATATTTCCTGAGTGACTTTTACACATTAGTTGTTTCACAAATGCAAAGTATTTAGTTTAGTTTTAGCACTTCGAATTTGTGCCTATTTTGTATATATATGTGGGGTTGAAGTGAAAGTTTGACATTTTATAATTAAGATGATGTGGAAAATTGGAATGCATATTTTGAATTTTATGTCTTTGAAGAAAATAACACATTGTATGTAACCATTAAAATACCATTTCTGTCTTACAGACCACTTTTTGAAGGCGATAATGACTTCTGTGTATGTCTAAAAGAATCTTTCCCTAATTTGAAAACAAGGAAGTTAACAAGAGTAGAATGGGGAAAAATCAGGCGGCTTATGGGAAAACCGCGGAGGTAAAAATAATATTTTTGTTTAAAGTCATCCAGGCACAGTGGTGGGCACCTGTAATCCCATCTATCTGCTCGGGAGGCTAAGACAGGAGGATCATCGCTTGAGGCCAGGGGTTCAAGGCTGTAGTGTACTATAATCATGCCTGTGAGTAGCCACTGCACTCTAGCCTGGGCAATATAGTGAGGCCCTGTTTCTTAAAAAAAAATAAATTAATTAAAAGATAAAATCAATAAATAGGAATATCATTACTACAATACATTGGTTTTTTTTAATCTTTAAAATGACTGGTTCCAAAATACAACCTTTCAGAATAATTGATTATATGTTAACTATATCCTATTAACCAAGTTTAACGTAGGTGCATTTTATACTCATGTATCTTATGTACAATTTCATTTTTGTTTAAATCACAGGCTTTGGATATAATTTTATTGTTTTAAATTATGTATATACCTCTATGTTCCAAAAAATATTTAAGGGGGCCGGGCACGGTGGCTCATGCCTGTAATCCTAGCACTCTGGGAGGCTGAGGTGGGAGGATTGCTCAAGGTCGGGAGTTCGAGACCATCCTGAGCAAGAGTGAGACCCCCCATCTCTACTAAAAATAGAAAGAAATTATATGGACAACTAAAAATATATATATATAAAAAGAATTAGCCGGGTATGGTGGTGCATGCCTGTAGTCCCAGCTACTCGGGAGGCTGAGGCAGGAAGATTGCTTGAGCTTGAGCCCAGGAGTTTGAGGTTGCTGTGAGCTAGGCTGATGCCACGGCACTTCTAGCCTGGGTAACAGAGTGAGATTGTCTCAAAAAAAAATTTAAGGATGTACTACAAGTATTTAAGGAAGCTATAAGGTTCTGGGTTCCTTGTTATTATTTTTTGTGAAAACCTTTATCACCTTAAGAGCTTTCCCAGAAGGGCCTATTTTACTTTTCATAAAAATAGGAAATCAATTAATCTATCCAATATGTTACAGTTCAAGAATTACTCTTCATGTGAAATGACTTTTCCTTTTCCATTGTTATCCTGGTAACACATTGGAAAACCTTATGTTACTTTTGAGTGAAATCTGGAAATATACTAGAAGAAGAATTAGATCATTAGTTCTCACGTTATGTCCATCTGCTTAATAAAAGCATGTGCAAGGCTTCTTCATTTTACATTCTGGGAAAATTCAAGGAAGATCTAGAAATATAAAGTGACTTGGGCAAAGGAGATATGGAATTTAGTTTTAATGATCTTGTTAGATGATGATGAAATGCAAGAACTTTCCATTCAACTGCTAATATTTTATCTCATGTATTAAAAGATGACCTTGCTGATGATATTTTTAATATTTTCCCCATTTATACTGTGTTAGTGTGTTTCATACTAATCATTTATGGTCTTTGGTAATTACATTAGGGCATTTTGGGGGCTTTTGCTGTGATTTTCCATGTTTTAGCAAATTGAGCTATATACTATTTCTAATTATTGTCCATCAGAATGGGATATTAGTCATTATTTTACTGTTTCATTATAATTCTGCAGTTTGTTTAAGAGTGTCATTATATTTCTCTGGTTAATTTATCCTTTGTTCTCTTATGATAACATTACTTAATCTTATAGTCTTTTAATTCATCAAGGTTGATTAATAGTTGAAGTCTGTTTTCAGAAAAAATGTGTAGGTTTTTTTTTCCCCCTGAGGAAGTCAAGGTATAATATAAATTATTGGTACGATAAAAAAATATCCTAATTGTAAAAATCAGTTGGTGAAACCATATCCAATTAGAAGATAAAAAAGAAGAAATAACAACAACGAAAAAAGATAAACTACAGGAAGGAACTTAACAGGAAGTGTGCAAGGTACATATGAACAAATGGGATGACAGACCTGACCTTGGAATAGACAACTCAACATGCTAATTTGTACATTAAAATCAGTCCCAATAAAAATATCAATAGGCCTTTTTTAAAACCGGATAAATCTAAAATTCACATTTAAGAAGGGAGAGATCAAGCAGGAAAATTCTGAAAAAGCAAAGTAATAAAGACTCCATTTATCAGATATTAAAATAGATGATAAGGTGACCATAATTAAACAGTGTGGTGGTGCATGAATGGAAAAATAAATGAAAAAGAAGAGAAAATCCAGATACAATCACAGACATCTGTGGGACTTTAGTATAATAGTTGCGATGGTTGCCTCTCAAGTACATGGGGAGGGAGGATGGATTATTTGCTTAATGGAGATTGAGACTACTGTGCAGCAATCTAGAGGGAAAAAGTTGTTCTCATGCCTCATTCCAGGAAAAATTTGAAAAAGATCAAAGATTTAAATATTTTTAAAATGAAAGAATAAAACTCTAGAGGAAAACATAGGAAATTTTTGCTTAATCTTGAATTGGAAAAGGCCTTTCTTTTTTTGTTGTTGATGCTGTTGTTGTTGTTGAGACAGAATCTCACTTTTGTTGCCTGGGCTAGAGTGCTGTCAGCCTAGCTCACAGCAACCTCAAACTCCTGGGCTCAAGCGATCCTCCTGCCTCAGCCTCCCGAGTAGCTGGGACTACAAGCATGCGCCACCATGCCCGGCTAGTTTTTTTCTATATATTTTTAGTCGTCCAGCTAATTTCCTTCTATTTTTAGTAGAGATGAGGGTCTCACTCTTGCTCAGGCTGGTCTCGAACTCTTGAGCTCAAGCGATCCTCCCACCTCGGCCTCCCACAGTGTTAGGATTACAGGTATGAGCCACTGTGCAATAAGTAAGAACATTTTGCGTGGCCAAAAACCAAAAGCCCACAAAGCTCAAAGACGATGACAGAAATATCTATAACTCGTATCACAGACAGAGAGCTAATTCCCCAATATGGGAATAATGCCTATAAATCAATAAAAGTCAAGTAACCCATAATAAAAAATGATTATGGACAGATAATTCATAGGAAAGGAAAAAGAAATGTCTCTTCTAAACATGCAAAAGGTTCAGTTTTACTCATAATGGGAAAACATGTTGGGTTAGCAATGATATGGTGAAATAGTCACTCTTACACATATTGCTGGTGAAAGATTAATTTTATATAGTCTCTGTGGAGGGCAATTTGGTAGTATCTATAAAATTTACAAATTTGAGGCCGGGCACGGTAGCTCATGCCTGTAATCCAGCACTTTGGGAGGCTGAGACGAGAGTATTGCTTGAGGCGAGGAGTTCGAGACCAGCCTCAGCAACATAGTGAGACCCTGTCTCTACAAAAAACAGTAAAATTAGCCGAGCACACTGGCACGTGCCTATAATCCCAGCTGCTCACGGGAAGAATGCTTGAGCCCAGGAGTTTGAGGCTGCAGTGAGCTATGATGACGCCCCTGCACTCCAGTATACCTCTAGTATATCTCAAAAGAATGAGAAGGAAAAAGAGAGCCATGAGATAGGTGGTCAGACTTTAAGTTTATATAGGGTAGTTATCAGTTTATATGATTTTTATAATTTATTCTAGATGTTCTTCTGCATTTTTTGAGGAAGAGAGATCAGCATTAAAGCAGAAACGGCAGAAAATAAGGCTCTTACAACAAAGGAAAGTTGCAGATGTTTCACAATTTAAAGATCTCCCAGACGAAATTCCTTTGCCCCTGGTTATTGGTACCAAAGTTACAGGTAAGTGAAGACAAGCTTGTTACTATTTTGACTTGTAATTTTTAACCAAGATAATCTCTGTTAGAGAAATGGCTTTTAAATTTAGAAAGCTTAAACTATAGTTTTGCAGCAATTTACTATTGAGGTTATTCATTCCTCATTCATGAAATCTGTTTTTTTAAAGTAATTGGAAAAAAGTGTACTTGTTGAAAGTAACATCTACTACAATATAAAGTAACTACAGTTGAAAGTAACATATACTACAGTATAAAGTCAAACAAACTGCCAACAGAGATGAAATTTAGAATTCATCGAATAAATATAGTTATGTATTGTTTAAATTTTTTAAACTTTAAATTATCTTTTGCATTCACATAATTTGTTTTACTTTCCCAACCAGCCTGGTTTAGTTAGTTCACAAACACCATTGTTCTTGTGGCCTTGGGGTCTAGAAATAGTCCATTTCTAATAACTGAATAAAACTAAGTTATTCCATAGGTAATTTGCTCAAAATTTTATGAGAGTGTAATTTTTGTCCATTTTATAGATGTGATTCTGTGTAATGATTCAGTTTAGTTACAACTTGGAGGGAAGGTACAAAACTTCAAGTTTAAGTTAATTTGATGAGGTAAAATTATAATTAATATGAGAAATAAGATGTTAAGTGATAGCTAGGTTAATAATTTTACTGGAAGTGTTTGGGAAATGATTGGATTAATCAGGGAAGAATTTATGTTGTCTTTCTTAGTTATAAAAGTGGGACACGTTTCCATTATATTGTAAAATTGGGTAATTCTGAGGAAAGGTAGATAATAAGGAAGAGACTGTATCGTGTATGTGAAATGCAAATGGAAAAGAGCGACCAGATTTGGTCATAATCAATGTCATGTAGAAAACCTACGATATGCAGAAGTTAGAGATGATATACTCTGTGTCTTAACAAAATCAGTCTGGGGTCGGGGTGGAGATGGGATGAGGTGGGGAGATGACCATACTAGAAAAAAATGTGTTAGTTTATAGAAACCCTTACAAATAAGTACAGATGAAGTCTGTAGCATAACTACTAATCAGAGAAATACTGGCATGAATAGAGTGATACTCAGACTCAAATAGGAAATCCTTAAATGTTAGTTGTTCCAGAATTTTAAATTCTGATGATATTATTTGACAAGAATGAAAATTTTTGAGAGGATCCTTAAGTAGGTACTTTTGTTACAATGGAGAGTAGGTTGGACTGGGTATATCAAATATGAGAAAAGTTTATAGGAATCAGCTAGTAGAGCTCTTTTAAAGCAATGTTTAAGGGTCACTAGTGCAAGAGTCAGCAAACTATGGCCCCTGGGCCCAATTTAGCCTGTCACCTATTTATGTATACTCTGTAAGCTAAGAATGGTTTTTACATTTTTGAATGGTTGAAAAAAAATCAAAAGAATAATGCGATTTTATGACTCATGGAAATTATACGAAAGTCAAAGGGCCTCCTTAAGGAGTAAAGACGCTCTAAATTAAGTTCCTAACTAAAACAGACCAACCCCTATAAAAAAATAAAAGCAAGCATGACAGGACCAAAAAGATTTTTTGCCTACCAGAAAAAAGGACAACCTTGTCCAACATATAATCAAAAATTGCTAGGCTTGTGAAGAAACCCGAAGACAGATTCCAAAGTCCATAGAAAAAGCCGTCAGCAGAAATAGACTTTGAGATTACTCAGATGTTGAGATTAGTAGATAAAGACTTCAAAATAGCTGTTATAAAATAGGTCCCTGAATTTAAGTGTAAATATACATACGATCATAATGAATAGATAGGGAATATAAGTGGGTAAATGGAAATTATTCAGATAAAGAAATGAATTTAGAACTGAAAAGTATAACATCTGAAAAGAAAAAATGTTCCGAATGGGTTGGAAACAGAAAAAGAATGGATCAATGAACTTGACAATGTTTCAATAGAAATCAAGTATGAAAACAGGAAGGAAAAAAACATTAATAGAGCCCCTGTGCCCTTTGAGATCTTAGGCCATATAACGTGTGTAATTGGAGTCACGAAAAAGAGAGGAGTGGCCAGGCGTGGTGACTCACACCTATAATCCTACACTCTGGGAGGCCAAGGCCAGAAGATCGCTTGAGATCAGGAGTTTGAGACCAGCTTGAGCAAGAGCAAGACTGTCTCTACAAAAAATAGAAAAAATTAACCAGGCATGGTGGCGGGTACCTGCAGTCCCAGCTACTCGGGAGGCTGAGGCAGGAGGATCCCTTGAGCCCAGGAGTTTAAGGTTGCAGTGAGCTATGATGATGCCACTGTACTCTAGCTTGGGTGACAGAGCGAGACTCTGTCTCAAAAAATAAATAAATAAAAGAAAATTCCCAAAGGAAGATTTACGAATGGCCTTATTGGCACATGAAAAGGTACTCAACATCATTTAATCATCAGGGAAATGAAAATTAAAGCATAATGAAATACCACTACACATACCCCAGAATGGCTGAATTTGAAACAGCTGATAACATCAAATGTTGACAGAGATATGGAGCTGCCAGACAGATTTCCTGAACATTGTTGTAAAATACAAATATATCCAAGATTATGGCACTCTCAGTAAAAAAAAAAATATATATGTATATACACACACAAATATATTAATACAATGGGATCAGTATAATGGAATCACCGTTTATAGTTTTGGTTTTGGTTTCAAAAAATCTTTCTGTTGTTTCTCTAAACCTAAAATAAAGGGTGTGCTTATTTTAAACTCTAACAGATAATAATACTGTACTTTCTATGGTTTAAATTACATACTTGGGAGGCCGGGCGCGGTGGCTCACGCCTGTAATCCTAGCACTCTGGGAGGCCGAGGCGGGTGGATCGCTCAAGGTCAGGAGTTCGAGACCAGCCTGAGCAAGAGTGAGACCCCGTCTCTACTAAAAATAGAAAGAAATTATATGGACAACTAAAAATATATATATAGAAAAATTAGCCGGGCATAGTGGCGCATGCCTGTAGTCCCAGCTACTTGGGAGGCTGAGGCAGGAGGATCGCTTGAGCCCAGGAGTTTGAGGTTGCTGTGAGCTAGGCTGATGCCACGGCACTCACTCTAGCCTGGGCAACAAAGTGAGACTCCGTCTCAAAAAAAAAAAAAAATTACATACTTGGAATAGTTTTATATTTGGTAATTCTCTGTCTCTCAAACACCATAATGCCTTTGTTCTTTCTTCAGCACGGTTACGTGGTGTTCATGATGGTCTGTTCACTGGACAAATAGATGCTGTGGATACTCTTAATGCTACTTATAGAGTAACTTTTGATCGGACAGGGCTTGGAACCCACACCATCCCTGACTATGAAGTTCTCGTAAGTAGTATTTCATAATATGTGTGTTTTATGCCTACTAAGTAGAGCTTTCTGAGAAATTTTATTTTATTTTATGATAGAATCCCGACTTTAGCTCACAGAGGAAGAGATCCTTAGGGGTTCCCAGCCCTGTCTGCTAGACCTTTGGAGCAGAACTGTACTTACATCTTCCATTTTTCAGAAGCTAGGATCCCTCTGTCGTACCTTGCCCACACAGCACTTTAGTATCACAGAACTGATCACTCCGGACGGGAGAAACTAGGGGAAGAAGCTACACAACATTTTTATTCCAGTTGTTAGGGTAAAATGTAGTTCTCTTGCAAAATTATTTTAAAAGTATGAAGTAACATCTTATATTTTAAGATTTGTTCTCTTGTTTTATCCTCAGTGGTATGCAGAGTGAGTGTTAATCATCTTCACTTTTTGGATGATGAAACTGAGACATAAGTAAATTAATTTATTCAAGGCTCTAGAGCCGGTTTCCTGTCAGGCTGGGACTAGAATCCAGATCTTTTGAATTTCTGGTAGATTCCATTAAACTATTGGACCATCCTTTCATGATCATGCTTGATTTAGCAATGTTATGGAAATTACACCCCTTTCTAATAAGTTAAAATAACTTTAAGAACTAATATAACTGTAATCTGATAAAGTCTTTCGAAAATGAATAACGAACTTTTATGACAAAATGGTTTTCCTCCAAGCATTATGGAAATTAAATTGTTCACTTTTAGCCTCCTTTTTTTCATTTTTTTGTTATATAAACTTGATTTGGAAGGATTATCTATAATTTAAAATTTAAGTGCAAAAATATAATATTACTTGATACTTTATTGTAATGAAAAAATACAATAGAAGAATCTTTCTTTTCTGATATTTGCTTTTTAAAAACTATGACTCTGTTTATTGTGATGGTTTTTTAGATTAAACATCTCTTACATAGAAGGGAAATAAAGGAGAAAGAAAATTTGGACTCAATATAGGCAAAGTATGCCACCCTTAAGTTTTTATGTTAAGGGCTGAAATCTTTAAGCTTCCCCTTTTAAAAAAAGAAAATTGCTTTTCTGTTTAATTAACTTAATTTTCATTATAAGATCATACAAATTTTTCTCCATGGCTAAATAAGAATTGACTTTAATTACAGTAGGATATATTCAGATTATCTAAATGCAGATAAACAAAGATGACCATAGAACACTGTATATTAATCTATGATTATCTGAACTGTTTGAGCCTTTGGCCTTAATTCTTCTCTTTTCAACCTTTTGGCAGCATATTCTGATTTAAGTTCCAGCTTTTGATCTTTGTAAAATAATATAGGCTACGATAAATCATATGAGTGAATATATGTCTCAAGCTGAAATATAATATTTATGAAGCTTAAACGATTGGTAAATTTCTTTAAGTTTTGCGGATATTCTGTTTTCCCAAAGAGTAATGAACCTCATGAGACGATGCCCATTGCTGCCTTTGGACAAAAACAGCGGCCTTCTCGATTTTTCATGACCCCACCACGGTCACATTATACTCCTCCTCTCCAGTCACCGATCACAGTAAGTAATATTCTAGAAATGTCATCAGTAACTTAATTGACTATTATAGATGAAAACTGTTCCTATGAAAACACATCTATTACAGCAACTTCAGGAGGTACGCACATTGTTGTGAGTTTTAAAATATTAATAAAAAAGTACAAGGCCGGGCGCGGTGGCTCACGCCTGTAATCCTAGCACTCTGGGAGGCCGAGGCGGGTGGATCGCTCGAGGTCAGGAGTTCGAGACTAGCCTGAGCAAGAGTGAGACCCCGTCTCTACTAAAAATAGAAAGAAATTATATGGACAACTAAAATATATATATATACAAAAAATTAGCCGGGCATGGTGGCGCATGCCTGTAGTCCCAGCTACTCGGGAGGCTGAGGCAGTAGGATCGCTTAAGTCCAGGAGTTTGAGGTTGCTGTGAGCTAGACTGACGCCACGGCACTCACTCTAGCCCGGGCAACAAAGTGAGACTCTGTCTCAAAAAAAAAAAAAATAAAAAAAAATAAAAAAGTACATAGTTGCTTCAACTCCAGAAATATCTTCCTTTTTATTGGATTTTAATATAATATTAATTATAATAGAATTTTCTCTTTATCAAAAAGTAAGATATTTCCCTTTGAACAGTCAGTGATTAAATGGTTCCCTTTTATTCCCGTAGGATAATGATCCTTTATTGGGACAGTCACCTTGGAGAAGTAAAATTTCTGGCTCTGACACTGAAACGTTAGGTGGTTTTCCAGTAGAATTTCTTATCCAAGTGGTAAGTATTACTCTGAATATCTGGGCTATGTCTTTAAAAACTCTGTATCTTTTGTGTTATTAAAGTTGAAAATTTTTCTAAGGCCAAATGTTTTTACATACTGTTCTTTTAGCATAGTATAGATTTTAGGAACTACTGTTTTCAACAAAGCTTGAAAATAAAAGTTATAAAAACCAAAAAGCCTTAGAGGCCTTCCTTTGGGGGCTTTTCTTAGGTTTTAGTTCTTATTCTGCATTTTTCAGAGCTCAGACATTCTAGCATTATGCTTTGTGAAAGCTAAATGGTTGTCTATTAATAAATTGGGTGAGTACGAAGGCTTTTACTGAGTAACCTCAGCATCTCCTGCCATTATCAATTAACTCAACAGTTATAATGTCTTGGCTAGCTGTATGGTTAAGAGAAATTTTATTTCTTTTCAGAGACTAGAAACAACGATTAATATTTACTTGCTAAATACTTAGTAATTTGAAATAAGTGTAGACACACAGAAAAATTCTCCTGAATAGCCTAACTCTTAAAAATATGAGTAGTTTGTTTTGAAAATTAGACTATAGATAAGTTTTTTAGTTTGAATCATAGTCTAATAATGTTTTATTTCTTTTCCTTTTTTGAAAATAAAAACTACTTTGGCTTGGGATAGATACAATCTTCATAAATAAAAATGTTTATAACATAATCCATTAAGATACAATGTTTACCTTTTGCAGTTGATGTTATTTTAAGGAAAAGTCTTGTCATTTGTGTGTGTGTGATAGCATTATGTATTCCTCAATCACATATTGTTAATTATCCTTGCAATATAAAATTTCTTAGGCCTTTTGGCTTCCAAAGGTCGATAGATATTTGTATATGAAAGGTTGAAAATATGAGAAGAGTTAGGACTTACTCTTTTCACAAAGAAGACACCTGTTATTTTTAATTCTTTCTTTCAAATACTGAAAGTGAAAACAAAGCTAATATGTTGTATTTGGACAGGTGTGTTTGTGTGTGTGTGTTTCAAAGAGAGGCAGGGGGAGAGAGAGAGAGAGAGAGAGAAAGAGATCCACAAGCAGAGGGAGCCAGAAGCTAAGTACTGCTGCATTATGTCAGAAGTATTGATGCTTGTATGTTTGATTTTTAAAAATTTAATGCACTTTATTTTTTTTAGAGCAGTTTTAGGTTCACAGCAAAATTGAGAGGAAGGTATATTTCGCATATACTCCCTGCCCATCCACGTGCATAGTCTCCACCCATTATCAATATGCCCACCAGAATGGTAGATGAACCTACACTGACACCTAAAGACCTAGGTCATTTATCATCTAAAGACCATAATTGACATTAGGATTTTTAAGGATATAGAACATTTTAAGAGTTTGAAAATGTTCTTTTGATAGGAGGCTTATATGTTCTCTCTCTTTTTTAATGTAAGCTGTCATTGATTATCAATGCCTAGATCCATTCATTCATTAGAATGGCAAAATGATGCTCTTTTCATTCTATCACTCATTCTTTATTACCTGAAATAGTTCTATAAAGAAAAACTTCCCCGGCAGGACATGGTGGCTCACTCCTATAATCCTAGCATCATGGGAGGCCGAGGCAGGAGAATTGCTTGAGCTCAGGAGTTCCAGACCAGCCTAAGCAAGAGCGAGATCCCATCTCTACTAAAAATGGAAAAATTAGCCAGGCATTGTGGCACACACCTGTAGTCCCGGCTACTCGGGAGGCCGAGGCAGGAGGATCACTTGAGCCCAGGAGTTGGAGGTTGCAATGAGCTATGATCACGCCACTGCACTCTAGCTGGGGCAACCGAGCAAGACTCTGTCTCTTAAAAAACAAAAACAAAACAACCTCCCCCAAAAGAAGATTTTCCTAATCTATTATTTGGTTACATAATGGTATAGTTTGTATAGGAAAGGGCAGGATAAATGCTTGATTCTTTCTGTTTTCCAGTTTATAAAATAATGAGTTTGGTCACTAGTGTTCTGCAACAATGGTCAATTTTTTTAAAGTAGCACTGTGAACTCATGGATTTTAACATTTGCACTTCAGTTCTTTGCAGTTGTTATTGGTCCACAAATCGTCCTATTTTGGGCCAGCGAAAGCTTGTTCAGGTTGAGTCCTTTTGACATGTCCTAGTTACGATGGATTTTAAAACAATATTTTCTTGTCAGCTAATCAGATAAATAAAATGCTATACAGTAGTTATGTTGAAACACTAAAATCTATTGCTAAAATATCTTAGTGAAAATTTATTCCAAAACATTTCTTCTTTTTTGTCTGTAGACCAAATTATCAAAAATTCTCATGATTAAAAAGGAACATATCAAGAAATTAAGGGAAATGAATACAGAAGCAGAAAAACTGGTAAGGATTTGTTTGCTTGTCTAATTTTAAAATGGTGAGGCCTTCTATATCTAATGATTTAAAAATGTCTTATGGAAGAAAACCTGGAGGTAAATGTTATTTTTAAGTCTTCATTTATTATTACTGTCTCTTATTATATAGAACATATGCTGAGTACACTAGCAAAGCAATGCAGTGCGCTACCCCAGACCTCATTATGCCATTGACTGTACAGCTAAGCAGGATTAATGGGCGTATTAGGTTCTCTGAACAGTTCGCGTGAGTGTGGAAATCCTGGGCCTGGCGCCTCTGACTAAGGAAGTGACAATGTCAGAGGTTATAAAAAGTGCTTCATAATAAGTAAATCAGGAAATGTATACCTTGTCATCTTCAGGTTATCCTGACAGTTTATATCTTATTAATCTAATGGGTTTAAAATATGTATTCGTAAGAGAATTATCAGAGTGTTTTAAAACCATGTAGAAAATACTAAGAAAGTCTGTAAGGAAATTCACATCTTGCGGAAGGATTTGTAGGATGGCAAAAAGGTTTCATCTCAAGCACCATCTCCAGTGAATTGAAAATGGCCACGCAGAAGTGTGAAAATAAGGGAGAGCTCCGTGCCTGGGCTGGGGCGGGAGAGAGGAGGAAGTGCGGGAGAGAGGAGGAAGTGCGGAGTGGTCACCGCCATCTGTGAGGGCGTGGGGGTGGGGGTGGGGGCACCTGGCATCTCTGGAAGGACTTGCTGGGAGGGGACAGGTGTGGGTAAACAGCTGCACAGGCAGATACCTAACTGCACGAAGAACAGCCCCTTTTAGGATTATGGAATTTTTCATCTGAAACTATCTGTATTACCTAAGACCAAAGATGTCAAGTGATGTCCGTGTAAGATCCTATTGCTGTGTAGCAGTGCAGATACCACACTATAACTTAAGCTTCCTGGTTCCAGTTTAACTCATTTAAGCATAATATAAAATTATTACTGTCAGATACACAGGCCACCAAAGGTTGAGAAAGATCAGCCGTAACGTGTTGCTATTGCATATCTTAAACGTAAACCTGTGTGTGCTGCTTTTTCCCTGCTATACTCCAGTTCTTGTCTTGCTTTCCATCAGTTCTACTTCTGCCCTTTATTTTCTGCCTCGTCAGTGCTCCCCCCACTTCTGTGTTTCCTCTGATAATTCTATCACATCTTCCATCTTCGTGCATAATTGAATCATTTCCTGTTAATATCACTAGCTAGGACTTTTTCTTGTGTCTGTCAGTCTCATGCTTTAAACCATCGGGCTTGCCTTACTAGATGAAACAGAAACCATGGCTCGAAGGAGGTTGCATGTTGGAACCCTGCAGAGGCTCCAGGCCCAGAGTTGGCAAATATGATGAAGTACAGAAGTGAGATGACTGTTTTCAAAGCAGATTAATTCAAAGTCTTTTTACTCATCCCTCTTTTTCATCCCAGTGGCAGAACTCAGATGTGGCATTTACTCAAATTAAAAGGAGAGAAAGAAACAGACATTTCCTCTCAAGAATTTGAATATACTGTATGGGAAAAGTTAAGCATTCTTTCTGCTTTTGGTAATGGTAGACTAGGTAATTTGGATTAACCCTCCTACTGAGAACAACTATTTCCTCTGGAATAAAATATTAAAATAACCTGCTTGAAGATACTGGAGCATTAACAAGGCATTAAAAAATTATAGGTGTAGGATCTGAAAAAAGAAGAAAACTCAGAAGAGGGAACCTGGTGTTTAGGGTTGCTTTTTCCTCGGAGACTTCTGCAAGTTCTAGAAAAGGTAGCTGAGAAGCTGAGTGGCATCCTCTTGCTAGGGTTACAGGGGTCGGGCGGCCAAAATTAGAGTCCAGAGACCCACAAAGAGTTGGGGGAAGTTGGCAAACCTTAAGTCCTCTTTGGAGGAATATATGGCATTTTTCTAGGCCTCAAATTTCTACAAATTTTTATATACAGTATCTAACAATTTTAATCCCAGCTATAAAAGGAGACAAGATAACCCTAACAAAAAAAGAAGAGAAACTGTGGACAGTAGGCAGACTCCAGATAATGGCTTTTAGACATAGATTTTAAATGCTTAATTTGTTCAGAGAGGTGAGACAAAACTGAGAATTTTAGAAGAGAACTGGAAAGAGCAATAAAAGAGACCCAATGGAAACCACAGCAACCAAAATTAAGCACTCGGTGGCTATAACCACAGCAGATCAGGAGCAGCAGAAGGGAGAACTAGTGATTGAAAATAGGTCTCGAATTATCCTTGTATTTTTATAAAATAAAAATCTTTTGGATGGTCCAGTGGACACAAAAACTGAGGCTCTTGCAGGGGAAGCAATGCGGGAGGCACCAGTGGTGAACTGAAAGTAGGATGTCCTGGGTGTGTTTCCAGGCCTGTGTGGGACCTGTCCCTTCCCTGTTCTGTCTGGGCTGCTCTGACCTGTCCTCCTCTTTCACTGCTTCAGATCCCAGTGGCTGAGGAATTCTAACTGCTGCAAACTGGCTTCGGACCCCACAGCCTGACCACTCGTTGGCTGTAGTCCATGGGCCTCGTGTAAAATGGAGACAACCAACAATAGTGCCCTTCTGCTGGGACTGTTGTGAAGATTCAATGAAATGCCTTAAAAACACTTAGGACAGTGCCTGGCATATTAGCCAGCTCTACACTACACATGTTAGCTGTTGTTATCATCACCACGTCAACAACACATTAGTATCAATAATACCGTGTGCTATTGAACAAGACATTGAACTTTTCTAGACCTCAGTTTTCTTATCCGTAAAGTGATGTGGCTCAACTAGACGATCTCTACAGTTTCTGTTAGCTCAAACAATCTATCATTCTGTGATTTGGGGCTCCTGTAAGTAATTCTTCCCTGTGCTGTCTAGGAATGCTTTCTTTCCCGAACTATTAGTAGAAGGAGCAGTTTGGCTCCCCCAGTACATTATGATCTGCTTTCTCAGAAATCCTCTGGGAAAAAAAAAATGTGGTTAAATTTTTCTTGAGTAGAGAGGTTTCATTGCTGGCATTTGTACCTGAGCGAATGAAGAGTGTAATTTATTAGGTATTGTGAAGAGAGGAAAGGAAATGGTATCAAAGTCCACTAACACTTGTTGGTAGGGAGCAAATATGGAATGATGGTAATAACAAAAAGTATTTATTGAGCATTTTCTATGTGGGAAGCAATACGCTAGCCTATATTATCTCGTTTAATCTTTGCAATAACCCCATTAGGTAGATATTCTCTTTTTTTTTTTTTTTTTTTTTGGAGACAGAGTCTCACACTGTCTCCCAGGCTAGAGTGCGGTGGCATCAGCCTAGCTCACAGCAACCTCAAACTCCTGGGCTCAAGTGATCCTCCCGCCTGCCTCGGTCTCCCAGAGTGATAGGATAACAGGCGTGAGCCACTACGCCCAGCCCGGTAGATATTCGTATTATCCCCATTTGGCAGATGAGGAAATGGAGGCACAGAGAGATTAAGGAACTTAACGTCACACAGCTAGTAGGCAATAGAGTTGAAATTTGAACAAATATCTGATTCTAGCACCCATGCTCTTAGCCATTATGTTATATTCATTTGATTCTGGGTGGAGAACCAATTGAATTTAAATAACTAGAATGCTTCAAATGAGTACATACAATTTTTAACAACTTTATATTCTGAAAAATGACAGACCTATGAAAAGTTGAAAGACCAATATGAGGATACAGATTTATCATTTAACATTTTGCTTTGTTTAATTTCTCTCTATATAAGATCTCCTTTTTAAAAAAGTAAATGGCAGACATCATGATGCTCCTAATAGCAAGAACAATCTTCTAAATAATACCATTTTCACACACAAGAACTATGACAATGAATATAAACAAGTTTAATACCCATAGTTTGTTTTTTTCTTTTCTTTTTTTTCCATTACCCTGACTAATACAGATTTTGGTATTCGGTTGTTTAAATTTTTAATTATTATATTAATATTTAGTTTTAGATAAGTTTCATTTTAGAGTATTGAAATTGCATTGCAAAAACAAAACAAAAAACCCTTATCAAGACCTGTTTATTTTTTTCTTCTCAGAAATCATATTCCATGCCCATCGGCATTGAATTTCAGCGGAGATATGCAACAATTGTCCTAGAGCTTGAACAGCTGAACAAGGACCTAAACAAAGTTTTGCATAAAGTTCAACAGTATTGCTATGAGGTGGGTCAGATATATGAATTTCTCTCCATTTTTTATTTGAAAGCTTAATACTTTTACCCGCACATTTTAGAAAATGCAATCTAAGCCAGTATCTTTATAAGGTCCTTTAGCAGAACTATATTTTATATATATTTTTACTCCTGAAATCATCAGTGTTGAAGAGTGCTCTATACACACACAGCAAGCTATCAATTCTGAGTTGGTTTTTTTATTTTCCTAATAGTGGTCAGTGACCTACATAATAATATACATTGTTCTAGTAAATAGATTTTCTTCCCTGTCCACAAGAGACTCAGACCAAGCATCCAAGATGACAAAGCTCTTGTGGAAGTGCGATATTGATTTTAAAATAAGACCATATCGGAGAGACCACTATGACTAAGGAATTCTACTCCTAAATACATGCCAAACACCACGTATGTGAATCGGTGTTTACTAAAAGACATACACTATAGTGTTCATAGCATCACTGTTCATCATAGCCAGAAATTAGAAGCTACCCAAATATCCAACAACACTTGAAAGAATCGATAAACATGGTACAATTACACAATGGAATTGCTACCCAACAGTGAGAGTGGACAGACAACACGATGCCATGGATTAATCTCACAATGTCAAACAAATAAACTCAGACATGAAAGAACGTATAATGTATGCTTCCATTTCTGTAACGCTCAAAAGCCATCAAAATCTGACCTGTGCTGTTGCGAGTCAGGACGGGGTCACCCTTAGGGAAGCAGTACTGGCAGGTGGCATCAGGGGGCATCTGCGGGGCTGGTCATGTTCTGTTTCTTAATCTAGTCGCTGATTTCTCAGGCATGTTTGATTGGTGAAAACTCATTAACCTGTACACTTTATGGTTTGTGTACTTTTATGTATTTATACATGCTTCAATTAAAATTTTTAAAAAATGTTAAAGGATAAGATTATTCTATAAGAAAAAACAAGGAAGCTCTCTACTTACTGATATGGAGTGACTTTCAGGATATATTATTAAGTGAAAAAAGCAAAGTACAGACCAGACATGGTGGCTCACACCTGTAATCCTAGCACTCTGGGAGGCCAAGGTAAGAGGATTGTTTGAGTCCAGGAGTTTGAGGTTGTGGTGAGCTCTGATGCACTCTATCCGGGGCAACAGAGTGAGACTCTGTCTTTTAAAAAAAAAAAAAAAGGCAAAGTACAAATAAATGTATATAGTATGTTACCTCTGGGGTAGGAAATCAGTGAATAAGTGGAAATTATACATATATATACATATATATATGCTTAATTTTCCAAAAAGAAACACAGAAAGGGTAAACCAGAGACTAATTTCGGAAGGGGTTGGGGAGTGAGAAGGAGTGACATTTCTCTGAGTGTGTTTCCCTCCAAAATACAAGTAAACTCTGAAATGGAATACAAACAGAAATAAACAAACCTAAGCCTATTACAAAGGAGTAACATAAACTGTTACTGTCACTGAAGGGGACAAAAACTAATCCAAATAGCTTGAACATAGTATAGGTTGAGCATCCCAAATCCAAAATGCTCCAAAATCCAAAACTTTTTGGGCACCAACATGACACTAAAAGGAGATGCTCATTGGAGCGTTTCGGATTTTGGATTTGGGATGCTAACTGGTAAGGATAATGCAAATATTTCAAGATTCAAAAAAATCCAAAATACGAAACACTCTGGTGCCAAGCATTTTGGATAAAGGACACTCAACTTGTATTTGGACTGTATACCCTTAGTCTAAACCAAACTTAAAGACATACTGAACTCTAGTGGGATTTTTTTTTTCTTGTGGTGGCATGGATGAGCAATTCTGAAACTCCTGTGTATTCTAGGGCTGAATATATTGAGAATAACAGGAGCCAGGTTCTCACTGTTGCAGAAGGGAGTTACAAAGAGGGGGAGATTGGAATAAATCCTGTGGTGGTAGAGTGGAACATGAAGAATCAGTATGAATTCGTTGTTTATTTTATTTTTATAATATACGTATTAATGTAAGTAAGTGTGTATGTCTGCTGAAAGAGCCCAGAGGCAGCGATACCCTAATAGCAAAGAACACTCCTAGTACCCAGATCTTGGGTTCTAAGCACTGTTCTCCAATAAAAGGAAGCAGGGCTCCTTGAAAAAGAGACTTATTCCAGACCTAGGGCAGAGAAAGATGAGGCTGGACCATCCTATTATCCAGGGAAATAAAATGTGCCCCCAAAATGATGGGGACATGTCAAAGGAGCCAGCTTGACAGGGTTGCCACTGGCCAAATGTGGGAAAATTTGACAATTTGAGCTTCAGAGTAAATTAATATAGTAAGAGATTGTAATCCATAGAATAAAATAAGAATCCACGAATCTATATTGATACTAATTAATTTTAAAGGAAAGTTCTTCCTTATAGTAAAATGTCAACTAATAAATGTAAAAGGAATGATAAGAGAGAACAACACCATTTGGCAACCATTATAGTAATAATCGATATAGACAAGTATGTCAGTGCATGCTAAAACTGGTAGGTAAAAGTTTGATGATAAATAGTATCTTTACATAGCCTCGAAGTATCTCTTCACACTTAGTAATTACAAAGGGGAAATGCTTTACTGTGGGGAAATTCGGCAGACACTTTACTTAACCACGTGATCAAAGTTAACATAGTAATGACAGATCAACATCATGGGCCTTCTAATGATGGACAGAGAAGAACTCAACCTCACTTTGTAGTATTCCTGCCAAAAATGTATAACTGTAGTCTAATCATAAGGAAACAGATAAACCCACACTGAGGGATAGTATACAAAATAATTAGCTGGTACTCTTCAAAAATATCAAGGAAATACAAACTGGAGTAGTTAGGGGTAAAGAGGCCACGGTGTTGGCTACTTATTCTGAAATGACTAAGGGGAAAAAATTACTATATATGCACAGAGAGAGATCAGCTGGCAAAATCAAACGTAGTAAGACATCAACAGCGAATCTGAGTAAAGGGTTATCAAGAGTTCTTTGTTCTATTCTTTAATTTTTTTAAAAGTTTGAAATTATATCAAAATTAAAAGTTACAAAGAATAGAAAACAAATCAAAAAAGAAACTGTTGGAGGGAAAAAAACAGATCCTAAGGTAAGAGTGAGTATCATCTTAGTTATAAATGCTAGTTTTGTAAAAATCAAAGCCTAAGAACGGCACAGACACACAAAAATAATCATGGCCTTTTGAACGTGCGTCTCATGTTTCGATCATCCCTGTGCAGCTCGCTCCAGACCAGGGGCTCCAGCCTGCGGATCAGCCGACAGACATGCGGCGGAGGTGTGAGGAAGAAGCACAGGAGATAGTCCGGCACGCAAACTCCTCAACGGGACAGCCCTGTGTCGAAAATGAAAATCTGACGGACTTAATCTCCAGGCTTACCGCTATTTTATTACAAATCAAGGTAAATTTTAGAGAATATATTTTCTCAATTTGACACTAAACAAACTATGCTGATTTCTTGCTAAGAAATTATAATCCATAGATTATGTCAGATATTTTATGTCTCTATTTGAGCTATAATTTAATTAAATTTTGAAATTTTTTTTTCCCCCTTAGTGTCTAGCAGAAGGAGGAGACCTGAATTCCTTTGAATTCAAATCACTTACAGATTCACTAAATGATATCAAGAGTACAATAGATGCTTCTAATATCAGGTAACTCATTAGGTACACCCTAATTATTTTAATGTTAAGTTCATAGTGATTTTTAGTGTAAGTTTTAAGAATGATGCATATTTGTGAAGTGTTCATATATTTTTATCCTTTAAATATATTTTGAAAGAGCTTTTCTGTTATATCCAGTCTGTTGACAGAACAGAAATTTCACATGGATTTTTTTATATAAAGGAATCAGGAGACATATGATATTTAGGTTTTGGGTTAGCATGGAGGTCCAGCTTAGAAGTAGAGCTTCCCCAATGAAAGAGAGGTTCATCCTTTCTTTCCAGCACCCTGTGGCTCCTTTCCTTCTTATTCAGCTACTGCTGCTAATGTAGAAGAGATTTATTCCTTCCCTAAGGTCATTATCTTAGCTATTTCCTAACTTCCTTTTTTAAAAATTATTTTTCTTAAATTTTTGAAATAAAGTACTTAATCATGTTTCTTCTTGCTTTAGTTGCTTTCAGAATAATGTAGAAATCCACGTTGCACACATTCAGAGTGGCCTGAGCCAGATGGGAAACTTACACGCCTTTGCGGCCAATAACACCAACAGAGACTGAGCCGAAGACGTTGTTATTCCAACTGCACAGGACACTGTGAGAAGTTCTTTTCCTTTATACAGGCTTCCAACACCAAATAACCTAACTGGTGGAAAACAAGGGAACTTTATCTCCAAATAAGGCATTTTGATATGCTGTGCTGCTTCTTAAACCAGCATTGCTGACCAGCATATTTATTTTTCTCTTATTATTCAGATGCAGTAGCATTGCTTATGTTACATATGTTTATTAGCAAGTATTTTTAAACTGAAAATGTCTAAACATAATATAATTTCACGGAAGAATACATTCACCATTTTTTTTTAACTTGCATGAATTCAACCCAACACTGCAATGGAGAACATGAAAAAACATGGTCTTTTTGTGCATAGCGGTGGCAATGTGGAAATTCCATCTGGCAAATCACAAGTGCAGTTGATTCAGTTGATCACCATCTCAGCCTTCGAGGGATAACATCATGAGGTACGGGAAGTCCTAGTTTTAAGGAAGCCGCTGAAACATAGATGGGAAATATGAACTTTACAAGTATATATGATATATACTTGCAATGTGACATGGTTCTATATATCATTTTATAATAATATTTTAATTTATCATAATTTATATGAAAGAAACCTTTGTTGTTTGTCTGTTGAAAGAAAATGAAGGAGCAGGAAAAAAACATTACTGCAAAATGCTAAATTTCCACAAGTGGATTTGGCATGTCTTTTCCCGTCGATTCAGGTCAAAATTGCTATTGTTATGAGATTTATTTTAAAAAAAAAAAAGACTGATAACATGCTATTTTCATATTTTTGTTTATTTGCACAAATTTTAAACCAGATTACTGGTTAAAATCCAACAGTACACAATTTATAAGGTAAAAAGATTTTATAAGGAAAACCAATATAATAACCAGTGCTGTGAAATGCAGAAGAAAGGTTTTTGATTGTTGTGTTTTTTTGTTTTTCTTTTTTAAGGAAAACCCTGCCTAAAATATTAATCTTGTAAAAAGTGTGCATTTGGAATTTTCTTTGTTTTAATATAGAATATTATAAAGTCACAATATAATAAATTGTTTTCAGATTTGGAGTTTAAGATATAGCTGTAGAGGTGGTTTTGATTCTTTTAGATGTCTCATAAAATGAGACTTTTTATATGTTAATGTATAATAAAACTCAAACAAGATTATTTTCCATCTGAAATTTTTGTATAGTTTAAAAATGCTTCTGTATTCTTTGTTGGTATTGTGCCACTGCAAAACTTTAGTGCAGAGTTTATATTTAGCTAAACTGTTATGTTAATTAAGAAATGCATAAATCTTTTATTCTTAATATTTGTAATTCTAAATAAATTGATCTATGAAAATTAAGTCTACATTTTAATTAATACAAATTGGTAAGTATTCCTTCTATTTTAAAAGTTTTGCAGAACTGTAATTTCTACTAAGCTGTATTTTTAGGGGAAACAGTAGAGATGAATAATCAGGTTCATTTGTAGTACAAAAGGGAGGGTTTTTTTCCATCTGTGAGTAAATCCCTGTGGAATCACTAATCAAGCAAGGTTATTTGACCTAGTACAGACCTAGTGAAAGTCGATTTTAATGTATCCTGCCTAGAATTGGGTAAGCATTTTTTACGCTTTTTCTTTTGTATTGCTTAAGGCTTACTTGAACAGTAACCTAACACTTAAACGTTACCCCATTTGATACACATTTACTTAAGCACTGTTTGCCTTTCAGTGCTGTCACGTGTTGACAGCAGGGGATGCCCAAGAATACAGTCGAATTCTATTTCTGTTCAGGGAAGAAGAGACCCATAAAATTCAGAGTAGTCATTTTGGGCCAGCCACTCATCGATTTGAAGGAGGTACCACTGCTTAATACATGTGTAAAGAAAGCTATCAAAACCAGACAGCGCAAACATGCAAGCACATCCATGGCTTTTATTTCTATAGCTTTGGTTCTGAATTACTTTAAGCTAGTTCACTTTTTACCATTGAGAAGCTACAAAAAGATTTTCCCATTAAATTTTTTTCTCTTGAATCCACGCACCTTTCCCCATCTTCGTTACCACCACGACCCGGAGCCCAGCTGCCGTCATCACTAACCTGCAAACTGAGTTGCCTCCTAACTGGCCTCCCAGCATCGCCTCGGCCCGGCTCAAATGCAGCCGGAGTGGTATTTCTTAAAATGCAGACTTGGTCTCGTTATCCCTCTGTCTACAAATGCCTTTAAAGTCCTTGCATGGCTTTCAGGACAAATTCAGAACTCTTTTACAAGATCTACAAAAGCCGTGCGTGGTCTGGCCTCCCCTACCGATTTCTTCATTCTGCTCCTTGCTCCGCAGGGCCTTTGCACGTGCAGTGCCTCCGTTTCCTCCCCTCCCCTCCCGGGTAACTCCCCGATCAGCACGCAGATCTTTCCTTCACATCAAACCTCAAGGAAGTTTTCCTCAACCACGATGCATCTGCCATCATCATGTCTCCAGAACACGTACCTCCTTCCAGCACTTGTCCTATTTGCAATTTTATACTCCTTAGAGAGCTTTTGTCTTCATACCGGCCTCTTTGCTCCATGAGGGGAGGGACTGTTTCTGTTTTTGCTCACCATTTTATTTCCAGGTCCTGCTAAAGTGCCCGTTCCTAGGCACCAAATAAATATATTTGTATAATGAACAAAGAAATGCGAGTTTCAAAAGAGCGCTGAGCAACATTAGTGGCATTGGAATAAGAGTGTGGTCTTCCGTGACGATTTCTTTGAAAGGTGAGACAATATTCACTCGCATGTAGAAATTCTGATTTGGGGCTTGCTTTTAAACCTGTCACATTATTTTATCCTTAGCCCTGATTAAAAGGACCAGTGCCATAGAGGCAGCACTCCATGGTGGTGGGCAAACAGGTGGGCCGTGTAGTCCTGGGTTTGGGTCCTGGCCATGCCATTTATAAGCTCTGTGACTATGAACCACTACTGAGATTAAGTGTCTTCATCTTTACAACAGGAATAGTCCCTACCTTACATGGTAGGTGTACGGATTAAATACATAATGCCTGTTACACCCTTAGCGGTTAAGGGCTTAAGAGTTTGAGAGAAATGCAGACTCCTTCTGTCTGTAGAAGACCCCACAATTTTTAAAAATTAAAAATATACAAACAGGATTTAAATATTTGTAGGTTTTTATAATTGTTCACTGGGGAAAATATAAGACAATCTAAATGCAAGAATACAATTAAAAAGCTAATTACAAGATTAATTTAATTGTGATTCTTAGTGGACCATAAGTGTAAAGTTTATGATCTATGTTTTTCAGTCTTGCGGATGTATTTGTGTCATCTCATTCTGCCATGTCCCAAGTTGAAAATGTGAACTCTGTGATCGTGAGACCTCCTGACCACCCCCAGGACAGGCTCTGGGCACAATGTCTGGCACATAGTAAGCACTTAAAATAATAATAGCTAATGTTTATCATCTGGTTTCAGACAGTTTTCAAAGGGTTCAGAAGTCCAGTTTGCTACTGAAGCCTGAACCATATTCTCTTAGTTACTTTTAATAGTGGATTTGCCACTCTGAAAAGTACAAACCACTTGAATAACATCTCTGTGAAAATGGGCAACCAGCTTGTATAATCTCTAAGACATTCAGCATCGTTCAAGCTCTCCTAATAACCATCACGATACATCAGATGTCCCGGCCCTGGCCCTGGCTTCTCATAAGCCTACTTTAAAGCCCAGTTTACAGAGAAACCTTACCTAGGGTTACTTCATATACAGAGTGTCCTTTGGCCCTAAGGAGTTTGAAAACCCTCAAAATATCAATACAATATTTAATCCTAGGCTCACTTAGAAACAGTCGTATGTAAACATTAAGAATTATAAATTGGGGCTGGGTGCAGTGGCTCATGTCTGTAATCCTAGCACTTTGGGAGGCCAAGGCAGGAAGCTCACTTGAGGCCAGGAGTTCAAGACCAGCCTGGGCAATAGTGAGACCCCTGTCTCTACAAAAAATGAAAAATTTAATCGGGCATGTTGGCTCACGCCTATAGTCCTAGCTACCTGGGAGGCTGAGGCAGGAGGATTGCTTGAGCCCAAGAGTTTGAGGTTGCAGTGAGCTATGATGATGCCACTGCACTCTAGCCTGGGTGGCAGACCCTATCTCCAAAAAAAAAAAAAAAAAAAAATTATAAATTGAGAAAGAGCAATCTGAAACCAAATTTTTTTTTTTGGAGGCAGGGGTCTCGCTCTGTTGCCTGGGCTGTGCAGTGGTGTCATCATAGCTCACTGCAACCTCCAACTCCTGAGCTTAAGCCTCCCGTAGCTGGTGCCCAGCTAATTTTTTTCCTTTATAGAGTGGGGGTCTCGCCATTGCCCGGGCTGGTCTTGAACTCCTGGGTTCAAGCAATCCTCCTGTCTGAGCCTCCCAAAGTGCCAGATACAGGCATGAGCCACCGCGGCTGGCCTCCAAAACCAAAATATAACTAAACTTTGAACAAGCAAAGATACGCTTTTAACCAAATTAAATATCTCAGCACAGTGACTTGCTGATTGATACAATATTGATTACTGGCTATCAACTTCTTTCAGAAATGTTTTTCATGGCCACATAATATGTACTGAGCAATTGTGGAGTAAAGCACTGCAGTGAGAGCCAAGGCACAGAATTCATTTAAATAGAAAGTACGTGGGAACATTTGTGAAAAACATTTAATAATGTGAAGTTGCACAGGAAGTCCATTAACAAGCGCTAAGGGTAATGTCGGAGTGATTGAGGTAACGTAAAAAACCAGGATTAAAGTTGCAAGCATCAGAAAGTGGCAGGGAGTCTTGAGTGTTTCAAAAGAGAAAGGTATTAGTTTGGTCCCAAACCAAAAGGAGTGACTTCGAAACAGAGACTGTGTTGTGGGCAGGTGACCATAAGATTTGCGTGGCTGTCCTGTAGGCCAAAAACGATGTCGGTTATCTGGGAGGATAACCGAAAGATTTTTATACTGTGGTAGAAATTTACTACAGACTTCTAGAGAATAATTTTTAACAAGTAGTTGAGAAGCGAGAGGCCGAGGGGGCTCTTGGAATAACCTGGATGCGGAGTCACTGGAGCTAGGATGGAATGGGAAGATGACCGGCCAAATAAAAAAGGTAATACATTTTGGTGATAGGATAAGGGTTGAAGAGATGGGGTTAGCGTGAGTTTGAGGTGATGAGCCTTGGAGGGACTGTGAGAAGATGGCGGCTGTCACGCACAAGGGGAAACTGAGTCAAGCCGAGGGGTTCTTACGAAGAAGTTACTGCATTCTGGACAACCGGTCCAAAAAGCAAGCGCAGATGGACCTGGCAAGAAGGCACAGGACGCAGGCTAAGTGGATCGTGCAGACGCGAGATACACAGGTAGGAATGAACCCGCAATCCCTGGCAGCCGGCAAAATGCTGTGAGGGGGACCTTCGAAGGTGAAAGGTGACTGTCGAAACCATCATCGAGGTTAGCAAGGACATGTCCTGAACGTGCAAGTCAGCAGGGGCAGTATTCGGATGTGCAGCTCCCGGGATGTCACTCGTGGCTCCTCTAAGGTTACCCTGAATTCTCCCAGAATCCCCAAAAGTTAACCAAAGGAAGAAAAGATGTGTTCCTCCCACACGTCTAGCTTTGAAGCAATGTCTTCAGAGAGAGGGGAACAGGTTTCAAAACTCTGGCCCTGGGGGCTGGCGTCAGAGATGCCCCCTCCGGCCCAGCTTGGATCCGGGAAGCAGTTCGCCTCCACCCCGAGAGGCAGCGGGGGCTTCAGACATTTCACGTCAGTTCCAGGAGCGGAGTGGTTGAGGAAAACCTCCGGCCTGGCCGGGGCTGGTAAGGATTTCCCGCTCTGACGCCGTGACTTGGCACGCCTATTCTGGAACCACACCTGCAAGAGGGGAAGGAAAAAGCTGCTTTGGGTTGGAGTTCTTATGCTCCTGTTATGTCCATGGTTCACAATCATAAATTCCAGCTTAACATCCCTGGGCTCGCTGCTCCAAAGCCTTTGGTTTTGAGAAAGCACTTACGGTTAAAAGCTCAGAGCACCTAGCTTTCCCTGCCTCACCATTCCCAGATGCAAAATTGAAATAATGCCTGGTTCTATCTCTTCTTTATTTAGGGACAATTTCGTGAAAAATGGGGTTACAAATAGCAGCATTTAGAATTCTCAGGAAAAAATGCTACTCTGCTTAAAGATGATAGGCGTTAGAATTATTTAGAAAATCAGTTTTTGGAAGTCTATACTCCCTTGTCAAACTAATCAAGGAGGCATTTTGCTCCGTGGACTTCTGTGACTAAATCTTTCTGCTATTTCCCCGCAAATGCTGTGGGCTGATTAGGAAGTCTCTGTGCCGACTGTTGAAACCGACAGCTGTTGTGACCACCAGAGATGCAGAAAAAAACAAGTCTACTCTTTCCCCGTGTTGGAATGCAGGCTCTTGGACACACAGCAAGGTGTACAGACGGGGGTAAAAAGACAGGCTTCTCACCCCCAACTCCACGATTCTGATCCAAATTACTTTAGACAATCAACACACCTTGTACTAGATTTTTCAAACTGTGACAACAAGCTCCAGAGGCTTCAGGCTTTACCCCCAAATGCTGCATCCTTTCGAACCGAAATAGCCGAACCAACACCTGCTGAGAGAGTGGGCTGGGAGCAACTTGGTGTCAGCCCCGCCCTCTCTCAGCTACGGTTCTCAAACTCAAAGCCAGCGGGAAACCTCAGCTGCACCTCGTCTGTGTCTTCTTCCTCGATAAGGAAAAGTGTACAGATGCTTCTACCACCTTCCCGCTGGGAATTACTTTCTGACCGTTTCAAGGGACCAGCTCGCCTCCTAGGAGCCCTTATACCCAGCAGTGAGACAGAAGTCGTTGCATACATGCCTGAATTCTTTCATTTAAGCCTAGGGATATGATCCTTATGTTACAGTCTGGGACAGAGGTCAAGGGAAGCAACTTGCCCAACGTCCCCCAAGGAAGCGGGCGCCAGGTGTGGCCTACGGCGCGGGGGAGTCCTGGCTTGGACCCCCCAGTCCCGTCCCCCAACCCCCGGGCGCACCGCGGACGGGCGGGCCGCTCACCTGGATCCGGGACTCGGGGAGCCGGAGGAGCGCGGCCAGGCGCTCGCGCAGGTGGATGTCGGGGTACATGGTCCGGCGGAAGACGAGCTCCAGCAGCTGCAGCTGCTCCGGGCTGAACGACGTGCGCTTGCGGCGCTGCGACGCCGACGGGGCGGCCGCGCGTTTGCGGGGCGCCCGCGAGCCCAGGCCGGCGTGGGGCGGCGGGGCCGGCCCGGGGCCCCTGCCCAGGAACCCCGCGAAGGGGGCCGGGGCGCCGCGCTCGGGGCCGGGGCCGGGGGGCGCGGGGAGCAGGGCGGCCGCGGGGCTGGGGGGCGGCAGGAGCGCGGCCGGGTAGGCCGGGAACGCGGCGCCCTCGGCGACCTGGCGCTGGCGGGACCCTGCTGCGGCCATGGCTCCCCGACTCCGTGCGCCGCCCGAGGGGCGCGGGCCGCAGTTATACCCGCGGGGCCGGCGGAGGGGCCGGCGCTGGCGGCGCCATCAAAGGGTGGGCGCGGGGAGGCCCGTGCGCCTCGGGGTGCCGGCCCGCCCCGGCCCCGCCAGACGCCGGGGGACTAATCGCTTCCGCCGGCCGCGGGATGCAGGGAGCGAGGCGTGAACTTGGGCCCCGGCCCCCTCCGTCGCCGCCCCCGCCCATCCGCCCGCCGGCCCCGCACCGCAATCAACATCCCCAGAGGGGGTTTGCTGGGGAGGGGCGGCTCGGAGGGGCCCAACGCGGGCAGAACCTCCCTCCTCCGGGTCCGAGCGGCCAGGGCCCGGGTCCGGCGGCCGGGGTCTCACATGACCCGGGCATCAGCCTTGCCCCCCGTCCCGCCTGTCCTCATCGAAGTATTTATTTACCACCCCCGCTATGTGCTAGACCCTGTACCAGGTTGGTCAAACAGCCCAGCCCCCGTCCTCTGCGAGCCTCCCTGACACATCCTGAGTCCCAGGGCGGGCAAAGATAAGGGGACCTCAAGGCGGGCAGCACACTCCTCCCCAGAAGAGGGTGGGGGAGCTTCTGCCGGGATATCCGCATGGGCCCCCCACAAGGCCATCCCAGGCAGGGCGGGGTTGACAGTGTGCCCCCCTTTAGCAGACACCTGATGTGGCCTTTCCGAAGGCACCAACCGTGCTCCAGGCCTGTCTGTGGAAGGAACAAGTCACGGTTCTCTGCCCTGCCCCTGGGGCTCATGTAAGGCTCCCGGAATCCTGCTTTGCGCTGTGGCTGTGGTTCATATATCTGCTCCCCCACTAGATTGCAAAGTCTAGGAGAGCAGGGACCCACTTCTGCCATTCAGCCATCTACTGAGGGTCTGTTGTGTGGGCCTGCTCCGGGTGAGGCCCCATGTCTGCCCAATTGCGCGCCACCCAGCTCACCTTAGCCAGGGAGAACCCCGCTGGGAGAGCTGCCCCGCCACAGTGCGGGTCCCCAGGGGAAGAGCATAGAGGCCCAGGTCTCCTTGCTGCCGACACCTGAGCGCTGATGTCGCCGGGACCAGGGGGCTGTTTATTGGGAAGGTCGTCCAGGGCACAGTCTCCATCCTGTCTCTCTCCATTCTGGAATGCTCACGGACAGTCTCTCAGGAGAGCTTGGATCGTTTCATCCCAGGTGGACATTCAGGTGTCAAAGCAGAAAGCACTCTGAGAGCTGCTGCGAACAGGAGTTCAGGGCTTCGTCCTCTCCTGGCTGGGGCAGGAGGTGGGGGTGTCCCTACCTTGTCCCAGACCCCCTCGTGGCCCCTGAGGCTCTTCTAGGCGGCCTGACTATACCCAACGCTTGCTCTTCCATCGCCCCCTCCCCTCCCCCTCCTCCTTTCCCCTTCTTCCCTTCCTCTTTCATTCCTTTGCCAGGTCATTGAGGTTTTCCGGCTGGGGAAGTCTGGGATGGGAGGTTAGACCTTCTATTTTTCTATGCTCATTCATTCTTTAATTCATTATTTCAAAAAAAACATTTATGAAGTGTCACTGTCCTAGGTCATGCTATGTATGTATGTTAGTCCTATCCCAGTTTTACAGATCAGGAAACACACCACAATCCAGACAGAGGCCCATAGAACTTCAAAGCCAGTGAGCCAAGTTGGCCTTGAGACATTAATCCCATGGTCACACTGAGCCCCCCTGCCACCTTCAGGAGGAGGGTGAAGCCCTGGCCCCTCTCCAGTCTTGGAGGTTGTTGCCTTTCGGGCACACTGGGCTCCTAGGTCCCTAGTCGCAGGCTGCAGTGACGGATGCATTGCTATAGCTACAGACACCATGAGGCCAGCCCCAGGAGGAGGACACCAGAGGTTTGCTGAAACTAACAGCCAGAGATGGCCTGGGCCACCCAGAAACGCTGCCCAGGGGTCAGGGAGCATGGGAATTATCCAGCCTGTTGTGTGGAAGTCCCCTGGGTCCTCCACCCAATGTTCCAGGACCCTGAGCCTGCCTGGCAATAGGCCAGAGAAATGGCCCCGGGGAGACTGATGAAGTTCCTGCTTGTCACCAAAGCGGTGGTGCTTTTGTGAAGCCGTCTGACCACGTCAAGCAGTCTTTTCTCTGTCTTTTAAACGCATGGTAAGAAATTCCAGCATTCAAGTTATGGTTTGATAATCCTCCAAACTGACTGGGCATTTTCATGTGACTGTTTTCCTGAGAGTTTGTGCTGGATTTTAATCCTCTATATTAAATAAGATTTCAGCCTCTCCCATTCTCTCCTCCTTTTGCTCTAAACGCGGTTTCTGTTGAGTGTACTTGTATGTGCCTAAAAAATAACCTCCGTGAGGACACGGTGGAGACCCAGGGTTGGAACTGTAGTGAAGGGTTGGAAAGGGAGATGTCTGTACCCTTCAGGACTGCTTTATTACTAGTTTTTAATCATGTGCATGTATTATTATTATAAATACATTTTTAAACCCTAGATTTCTGACGACTAAATGTAATGTGGTATTCTGAATTGGGTCCTGGAAAAGAAAAAAGGTACCAGTGGAAAAAATGGTGAAATCTCCATTTAAAAAAAAAAAAACTAATTTTACAAAACTGGAGAAGATACAATGTAACATATCTGGAAAGAGATACAACTGCACCACTGGAACGAGCTTCCCAGGTCACTTGGGCTTCTCGGTGACTAGGGCTGGGGACATGGGAGCCATTGCCCGGTTTCTGCAAAGGCTATGCTATGTACATTCACTTGAAATGAAAACGATTTTCTACTTCTCTTTGCTTTGACTGACACTTACAAAATTATAAGTAGTTTTCACTAAATGCAAGTGCCAGATTCCTTACCCCGTGACCCTGCTGCAGTTTTGTTAATTCTTCTATAGTCATTGTTGCCAATTGGAGAACGGGAAGAGCCCTATTCTCGGCAATGTCATTATAAAAATAATTATTTCAAGTTATTTCTCCAGAGTGGATAATCTGGGAAATTTAGGGCCTCATAAAGTGCTTTTTTCTACAGGAGCACGAGTGCTCTACCAGCTTGAGAATAGCAACCGGGAAGTTCAGGGTCAGCTGAAGACAACAGTCACTGAGATTAGGGTCCGGAGGCTCCCCCTCCGACACCTGGGCTCCCCCTCCGACACCTGGGCTCCCCCTCCAACACCTGGGCTCCCCCTGCAACACCTGGGCCGGCCAAGCGCTTTTGGCCGTTATTTATATTTAGTCTTGCAGTGGGCACAAGGGAGGCCGAGGCAAAGCAGAAGCAGCTGCCTCCTGTATGCCAGGCAGAGCCGGGCAGAGCCAGGCAGAGCTGGTCCACCCGGGAGGCGGTGGGGCCGGGGAGGAAGGCGCGACTGTCCGCAGCCAGGCTGGGAAGGACCAGGCCATTGGCGTCACTGTCCCCTTCCGCATCCTCCACATTTCCCACCACGGCTCCCGTCGCTGACTCCCCCAGATATCACAGCAGCCCGCCTTTCCTCCCCAGGTGCTAAGCGCTCTCTTCCCGGGCTCTTTGTTGTTCAGGCCCGGCCCTCTCTGCTGTCAGGGCCTGGCCCGGGCGTCCGGGTGTTTGTCAAAGGGAGACCAGGAAAAGGCAGCCCAGGGCGTCGATGGGTCCCCTTCCACCTTGAGATCCGCAGCGCTGGCGGCCTTTGATCCTGGCCTCACTTTGATTCCGCCCTTCTCGCTGCCGGGCCCCTGAGTTTCTGAAGTTCATTTCGGAACCCGTGGTTACAGGGGACTGAAAGACAACACCCCCCCCCCAAAAGGTATTAACGTGCCGGGAAGTGACAAAATGTTAGGAAGCCTTTTTGTGTTGTTTTGTCAGCACCGTATACATTCGAATAACAAATGCAAAATCGATTCTGAACCCAACGCGTTTTTAAAAATAACAATTCCTTTTCTTCCTCCCACTATTTCTGCCAGAAGCCTCTCCTCACACAGGGGATCTTTCCCAGCCCCGATCCACGCAGCCAACCGATCAAGGTAAAAGAATATTTCCACCTCGGAGAAAGGAAACCGTCGGTTTTCCAAGCTCCTGTCTGCATACTTAAAATGAAGAACTGAAACCACTGGCAGGAGGTTTGGTCCTCAAACCTGACGCCCGTCAGACATTTCTTTCTGCAACGTCCCTGTGAGCACTTGAAAGGGGGCTACTGCGACTGAGAAAGCAAGTTTTAAAGTTTCATTTTAATTTATTTGACTATACATAGCCATATGGGGCTGGTGGCTCCCACCAGCACAGCTCTGTGCCGCCGTCCTTCTTTGATAACTTTTTATGTGCAGATACAGAGTATCTGGTTGGAACAAAATTATACACCGAACTTGGATTCTGGACTCTCACTTTTACTGTTTGAACACAACTCTGGATCTTTCAAGTGGTTACTTCCTTGTATACCAGACAATCTCATGTAGATTTCGCTGAACAGTGTGTTAAATATTATCGTAGCCTTCATAAATGGTCTCTCTTCAAAAGTGACAGTTTGGGATCACTTGCTGGTTAAAAGTTTATGATACTGTAAGTTTCTTTAACACTGTCGTTTGACGTAAACCTCATTTAGGTTTGATCGCTGTGTTCTCTTCGGACCGCGTAATGAAAGTTTTGCTGCTGAAGTTCTCTGAGTCCCTGCGGGACGTGGCACAGTATTGAATTCGTGCGTATCCCACACCAGCGTGAGGTCCTATTGTACAAGGACCAGGAAAGAGAGAGGCATCAGGAGAACACGGAACCTGCCGGTATCTGTCTCTTCGCTGCTCCCAAATAATTTATGAAAGTGTTAGCAGACACCCGAGTAACCCAAGATCAATTCCGGATTCTGAGTCCCGGCCTGCATGTGTTGGGTGTATGTTTCCAAAATACTGTCTTTCACAGGACGCCCTGTAACGGCTTGGCGGCATCGTGCAGGTAAAATACCACCCTAAGTTGGTCTCATCAAACACAGATTCTTGGTGGATCTAGGATATAATAAGACACTTTTAAATAGATTCCAATCCATTTTAGATTAGATCGTGCTCCAGAAAGGGGTGGTTTCAGATAAACAGTCCCACTCTCTCAGGCAGTTGGGCATTTAGCTTTTGTAGTAACCTGAACTTTCTGTACTCGTTGAGATGAAAGAGAAGATAACTTCGGCCTCCTCTTCTTTTAGATTGAACCCACGTGCTCTGAGTGCCAACTCCGTGCCAGGCCGTTGCTGCAGGACGTGAGAATTCCTCCCGTTCAGCGGCCTGGCTGCTTGCGGGGGTGGCCGCCCTGCTCCGATGAGGCCGGGCCAGGCCAGCTGACTCAGCCCTCTTGGACGTCTCCCTTAGACCCAGGCTCAGCCCACGTGCATCTATCACCCGATATATGCTTTCGCTTTGGGTTCATCTCGGTACAAACTGTGCCAAAAAGAGCCCTGCTTTTAATTCAGTTGCTTATTCTGGGATTACTTGAATCCCTCCGACTGTGTTCTCTACATACCATTTCCCACCAAAAGGGAAAAAAATGCACCTTTAAGAAATGGCTCATTCTAGGCCTTGGGACATAAAATATATGAGCCTGGACTATTTAGTCGTATCTGAAAAGAAGAAAACTGTAACAAGTTACCGAGGTAGCAAACACTCTCAAGAAATACTTTGAAAAGGCTCCACCGGCCAAACACAGGACAATGTGAGCATCAGTAAGAATAACAGGAGCACTAGATTGAAGCACATCGAACACGTTAAAATGCATTATTTCACAATGATCGTGAAAGAAATGGGTCACCTCTGGAAGGTTCTAGGGAGCAGACCCTTTATTCTGAAAACTGGTGGGCAAAGAGAAGGAAACGAGCATTTATCCTGCCAGACAAACCGCTGATGAAGAGAAGTTTCTCCCTGGAGAAGTATCACGGTCCTGCTGGCAAATGAAGACACAATGCTGGAGTTAGAATAGCCCCATTTTGCAACCTGTGATGAAGTCATGGGCGTAAGCAATGATCTTCACGGCTCCTACTGTCTGCTTCCTTGTAGAAATGCACACCGCCGCCTGCGAATCATTCTCGCGAAAGTCTAGACCCAGAATCCAATCCAGCCATTAGAGCTCTCTAGTAGCGCAGAGAACAGGAACATGTCCCACCACCGAGGGGACACAATCAACAAAACCCAGACTGTGGGACATTCCACAGGACAAACAGCCAGCTGCTTCCTCAAATAATCAAATACGTTGCAAAAGAGACACAGAGAGAACGCACCTGTAGACACCTAAAAGACCCTTCGACCAAATGCCATGTTTGGATCCTGATTCAAACCAACCATCTGTAAAAATGCACTTCTAGGACGAGCTGGCACATTTAAACCTTGGGTACAATACGCTATTAGAGAATTGTAGTTATTAATAATATATTTTTTTAGTTTATATAGTGATTTTGTGGTCGTGTTTTCTTTTAAAAGGCTCCTGTCTGTGAGAGATGTGTGCAGAAATATTGGCAGATGAAATAATAATGATGATAATTGGCTTCAAAGTCATCTAGTTTGGGGGTGAGGGGCGGAGGGGGCGAAATAGAGAAGAAACGACTGTGAATTGAAACGGTGACAGTTGAAGCCGGGGCGTGAAGATCGCTGTACTAGTCTCTCTACTTCGGTGCGTTTGAGATTTTCCAGTATAAAAAGTTTTTTTAAAAATAGGGAGTATCTTTGAAAGAAGTGGGAGCTATCGAGCGTAAGAACAGAAATACCATCTGGGGAAGGCAAGGCCTGCTTGTGTGTGCGGCGCTGGCTTTGTGAACCCAAAGGAGGGGACAGCGGCCAGCCCCAGTCCCTCCCTGGGGCACTGGGGCTGCAGGAGGGCAGCCAGGAGGATGAGCCTCATTTTTCCTCTGGGGGATGTGTGACAAGCCAGGCTGCACAAGTCACAGCCACCGCGTCTCATCGGTCACCAGGATGTGCTCAGTGCCTGGGGACGTGGGGCTGGCGCAGAGGCAGAGGCAGGTTTGGGTGCGGAGGGGAGGCCTTCTGGATGGAGGGGCCAGGGCTGAGCCTGAAAGGCTTTAGGAGGATTGTGAGAAGTTGGGAGCAGAGGTGTGAACAGAGGCACAAAGGCAAGGCCTGCGGGACAGCCAGTGGGTGGCTGGGCCTCGCCCTGCAGGGGAAACTGAGGCCACCCCAGCACTGATAAGAGGCTGCGGCAGGAACTGAGCGCCAGGACCCCAGAGGAAGGACAATCAAGGTTCTCATTCCGCTGCTCATGGGGAACGTTTTCTCCTGCCGCAAATAACCCTTCACGCAGGAGGCCCTTTTCCTCTCCCGAGATGTCCCGTGCAAGTCAGGCACCTCTGGGAATTTTATCTATGATTCAATTTCCCCCAGATGACGAAGTGCTAGAGGCTGTCTCGGCACAAGTGGCCACACACGCTGGCCTGTAGTCCCAGCTACCTGGGGGAGGCTGAGGCAGGAGGATCGCTTGAGCCCAGGAGTTTGAGGTTGCTATGAGCGATGATGTCGCCACTGCACTCTAGTCCAGGTGACAGAGTGAGACTGTCTTAAAAAAGATTAAAAAAAAAGGGCCACACAGAGGGTCAGTTTAGAACTGTTCATTTTGAAGTCTGGGAGAAGAGACTCCCCAAGCACAGCCCTAACAGTGACCCCAAGTGAGGCTTAAGAAACCCACCCCATGCAGTGGGGCGCATCCCTCCAGGCAGCTCAGGCTGGGTGGGGTGCAGGCCCGGGCCCTCTTGGGGAGCTGCTGGGGGCCCACGCTGGAAGGCCACCCCTGCCTCCAGCACACTGGGTCCTTGTTCCTGGGCCGGAGGTGCCCATGGGGGCAAGAGGGTACCTGCCCTGGGAACTTTCCAGAGCTGGGCAGACGACAGCAGGAGAACCTGCTGCAAACCCTGCATGTTGCCTCCCGTGGGCCTCACAGAGGATTCGCGGGGTGCTGTCCCCCCTGGAAGGCCCCGGCCCTCGGAGGCACCGACGCAGACGGGCCTTTGCAGGCGTGACTTCACAGATGTCGCCTTCCCTCGTGCTCTCCTTGGGGCGCAGGGCGACCCAGGAGGAGGAAACGGGCTCTGGGGGCACGACGAGGTGGCTGGGATCAGAGCTGGGCCGAGCAAACCCAGGGCCTGGGCACCCACTCGCCCTTTAGGCCGTCCTTCCTCCCCTCTCGGACCCCACGCTCCACTCCCCGCTTCTTCTCTAGGTTAAGTTGGTTCTTCCTCCTGATACGTGTTGCAAATCCCACCCACCCCGCACACCGGCCAGGTTCAAGTCCTCCCTGCCTTGGAAACTGCGGGTTTCTCTGCCTGACGCTGCCCACCTCGGTTTGGTGCTGTTCTCTGGTCAGTTCTCGTCAGTCCTATTTTCTGTAAAGTTTTCTTATTATAGAAGTATTCTGTGCTGACTACAGAGAAATCAAATCAAATATAAGCCACAGCAGAAAGAAAAGACCCATAAATAAATCATCTGGAGGCGGCCACTGTCAGCGCTTAATATAAAGCCCTTTCTATGTGTGCGTGTTCATCTCTCTCTATATATATGTATATGTATATTTCATGTATAGCTTATGTACATTTCATGTATAGTTTTTATGTGCGCTAATCTCGTGCACTATGTTCCATAACCAGACTATAATTTCTCTGGGGGCATGAATGTTTAGAATTACTGTGTCCCCCAGGTGCCTAGGACATATAAAATCTGTAATAGGCTCTTAATACATATTCGATCAATTAATTGAAAGAAATCTCCGGGCTCACAATCCAAAATCTGTGTGTGAGTACATTTGTAGGGGAAAAGTGAATTAAAATGGGGGCAGTGGAATTCACACTTGACGTGCTTTGAAAGTATTTGTATTTTTTTTATAGCAATCATGCCTTAAACTCCTGTAATGGTCCGTATGTGCTGGGAGTGGGAGGACTCAGGATGTCCCAGGGGAATCTGGCCGCCCCAGCGCTGGGAACACCCTGCCGTTCCTGGGGCCGGTCCTGCTGCGGCAGCATCCGGTGCTGATTCTGGGGGTCAGAATAGATCAGAGACACAAGCCCACCTCTGCTGTCCAGAACGAGAACGAGGCTTGGTGGAGAGCGTGGTTTGAGGACAGGTTTGCAGCTCTTAACCTGGGCCTCCGCGAGGCACCTTGAGTCTGAGGGCAAAAGGGGTCCAGCCAGCCCGGGCCTGGGAGGGGAGGGGCTGGCTGAGGCTGTTTGGGGAGCGTCTATCTCAAACCCTGAAAGGCCTCCCCCTGTTTTAGCCCACTGCTTGCTCTCTCAGCGGGAGCACGTGCAGGGCTGACACTAAACTGTGCCTGGTTGTCACTCCCCAGCCTGGAGCCGGACAGGGGTGACCCCCCACCACGGCCCCATCCAAGTGACCCCCTGCCCAGCCCACAGTCATCGGCGTTTCTGACCCGAGCCGGAGACACGGCTTGGGGTCTGCCCACCCGTAAGTGTGCGTGAGAACACGGGAGAGGACCCAGAGCCCGAGACCAGACCAAGGTCATCGCAGGGCACTCTCAGCCCTCGGGTCTCTACCCCTCATCTCGGTGGCCTGGGGAGCTTCATGTGACTGTCCGTCTTCCCCGGGAGACCGTTGGAAGCTGACCGTTCCCCGCACCCCAAGCCCACCCAGCCGGAATCTGGTAGCTCATGAAGCCCAGTGACCCTGTCATGAGTGACAAACATGCGGGGTCAGGCTCCTGTGCTCTGGCCCGCTGCGTGCGCTCCGGCGGTTTCCGCCCTCTCTGGTCGAGGCTCCAACGCCAAGGATGGTGCGGGTTCTCGAGTCTGTCTTAACTGTATTAGTTACCCGGCTGCAGTCAAGTCCCGTAACCGCTCCGAGCACTGGTTTTCCCATCTGCACGTGTGCCCGGCAGGGGCACAGGGACTCGACTGTCTCCCTTTCAAAGCACAGGGCCCCATCCCCGCACGCCGCGGGCACGCACGCGTGGCCACGAACACGGTACACACCGCGGCTCCCGGAGCATCTAGGTGACCCTCACCACAAATGTTGTTGACACTGCAGATTTTGGTGCGGTGGAGACACACGCGCTTTAGCTCTGCTCACAGCCCTTCCCGCCTCCACGGCCCCCACCTGCCCACCTGGCCGGGCCCCTGGCAGGCGCCCACACTGCCCGTCTGGCACGTCCCCGCCTGCTTTGCAAAGTCAGTGTTGTCTCAGGTGTGCTCAGCTCGGCTCCCATCTGGCCTGTGAGCTCCTGGTGGGCAGCGGCCTGTGTTTACCCAGCTCCAGGCCGGCTCCATGCTGGGTGGGCAGGCAGGAGCTGCAGGAGAGGCCGGGCCCTTGAACTCCTGCCGGCATGCAGGTAAGGGGAGCAAGGTGCTGCGGTGTAAGAGGACAGGGACGAGGACGAAGGAGGGTGTCCATCCCAGAGCAGCTCTCTGGTTCACTATCTCTTTCTGGAAGGCTCTGTGGGGTTTCTTTCGGCCCCCGCCGGTTTCTGTCAACCGATTTATCTCAAAAGGAAGCAGAAGGCTAAGCTGGAGATTGGTGGGTCTACAGCCTGGAGCAAGCGACAGCCTCTCCCAGAGCCTCAGTTTTGCCTCCACTGAAATGGGGTAAGTGGTTCTTGCCTGAGACCCTCTTCCTGGGGGTTCTTTGATCCGTGAAACTTTTCACAGCACTTTAAAAGACTCGGATGAAAGGCAGCCACGGGATGAAAGGGTCTTGGGGCCATATTAAGTTTCTCCTGGGTTTTTGAAGCCCTGGAGGAGCGGTGGAGGAGGTGGAGGAAGTGGTCAGCTGCCAGGTAGTTGTGAAGCCACCGGAGGCCCATGCCGTGGGGAATTAGCATGCCAATCAGCACACCTAGGGCGTGAGGGGCCCCTCGGGGGCTCCCTTATCAGGGATGAGATCTGTCGTTCCCTGAGGAGGGGGACTTGGAGCAACCCCCTGGGGAAACTGGGCCCAAGGGACGGAGCCAGCAGGCAGCCTTGGCAACCTTGGTTCAGGCCTCCCCCGGCTCTGAGCCTCAGTTTACAGATGCGTGAAAAGAGGAGGAAGAGCGCAGTGGTTCCTAAATTGGCTACACTAGTGTCAGTGCCCATGTGTATCACAATCTCCCAGGGGGATTTAAAAAATTCCGATGCCAGGCTGCACCCCAGATGAAATAAATCTGAGTTCCTCGAAGGGAGACCCCGACGTCAGGAGTGTTTAAAGCTTCCCAGGTGATTCCTGTGCAGCCTAGTTTGAGAACTACAATAAAAGATTTCTAGCATCCTGTGATTCCACAATCACAGCTCACTTTCCCACCATAGGAGGAGGCCGTGGGGACTTGGAGATTTAACCTGTGTGTCTGAGTCTCTGGAGCAGCCTGCGTGTTCAGAACTCAGTGATTAATTTATTTCCAACCGTTTCCCAGTTGTACCTTAGAAGGCAAAATATGTCAGAACTGAAATCCACGTATAATCCCTCCTGCACTCTTTTTGGTCAGGTTTTATTCTCCCCCTTGACCAATTATTGTTATTTTTTAATTAGAGTAGGGAGCATATATTCAGGGTCACTGGAATCGATGCTTCCAGGAAAATAAAAAAATATATTTTAAAAAACTAGCGTTGCGAGTAGGTGATACCATCAGGGCGTTTTGAGTTTCGAATCTTAGGCCGTCAGCCCGAGACAGCGTGGGGACATGGAAAAAGAGCCAGTGCTGTGTTGAGAGTTGCAGGGACAAAGGGGACAGACAGAGATGGCCACACGCCCAGTGGGTTTTTCATCTGTACCAAGTTCTTTGGCACCTGGCCCCTCCCGGGGGGTGCTGTCCCCTCAGTGTTCCAGAATTTTCCCTCACCCCCAATGCTCTTTAGAGACCCCTGATTTCTGCCCTGGCTGAACGCACATCACGCAAGGCCTGGCAGAGGGGAGGTGGCCTCACCTGGCCCGGCAGCTCCCTCGTGCCCACCTGCAGATGCAGCCGTGGATGTAGCCCCTTGGGACTGCACACACTGGGCTTTTATTACGAAATCTTTTCCTGGACTCTGACCCGTGGTGCGCTTCATGTAGACTCAAGTCGCAAACCTTCTTCTGAGCCTTAGCTCTCAACACACCCACCTGGAAACCAGCAGCAACTCCGCATGATCCAGCGAGGCCCTGCTCAGCCTGCTGAAAAGAGAAGGCATCATCTGTGCCGGGCTGGGAACTTTTCTAGATGTTCTGCACTTATGACCCCAACGGATTCCCCAAAACTCCACCCTTCATATGCTATTTCTCCCATTGACAGGTTGGGAAACTGAGGCTCTGTGAAGGTGGATGAGCAGCCCTGTCTCCCACAGCTTGTAGGTGACAGGGATGGGTCTGCCCCGCCCTCCAAACTCCACTGTGGCCGGGCTCGGTGGCTCACGCCTGTGATCCCAGCACTCTGGGAGGCCGAGGCGGGAGGATCGCTTGAGGTCGGGAGTTCGAGACCAGCCTGAGCAAGAGCAAGATCCCGTCTCTACTAAAGATAGAAAAATTAGCTGGGCATGGTGGCACATGCCTGTAATCCCAGCTACTCGGGAGGCCGAGGCGGGAGGATCGCTTGAGCCCAGGAGTTTGAGGTTGCTGTGAGCGAGGCTGACGCCGCGGCACTCTAGCCCGGGTGACAGAGTAAGACTCTGTCTCAAAAGAAAAAAAAAAAAAACATTCCAACCTCCACCCTGGGGACTCCGGAGTCCACTGGAGACCGTGGGAAAGACAGAGTCGCCTGCCTCAGCGCTTCCCGGCCGGCTTCCAGCCATTTAGGGCAACCAGGAATCAAGCCCTTCCTCCCACAGGAACCCCAAGGGGACTAGATTTTGAGATGACACCTCTGTCCTCAGAAAACCAATTTGAGGACAAAACAAAAGGATACGCCCTGGCTCTATAATCCGTCAGGCCAACTCGCCCTCCAGAGAAGGCCACTTGCTGTTCCATGTCCAGAGCGCCCAGGGACCCTCGATGGGTTTCGAAGCTCTCCCCGGCCGACGTGGATCCCGGGTGTTTCCCGTCCTGGCACTGCGGCTCCGACTGTTCAACTTTGCACTCTTACCCTACAGTGCTGTGTGAGTCTTTTTTTACCACAAACGTGTTATTTTCTGATCAATTAACAAGTAAGGCCGGGCGCGGTGGCTCACGCCTGTAATCCTAGCACTCTGGGAGGCCGAGGTGGGCGGATCGTTTGAGCTCAGGAGTTCGAGACCAGCCTGAGCAAGAGCGAGACCCCACCTCTACTAAAAATAGAAAGAAATTATATAGACAGCTAAAAATATATGTAGAAAAAATTAGCCGGGCATGGTGGCGCATGCCTGTAGTCCCAGCTACTCGGGAGGCTGAGACAGGAGGATCCTTTGAGCCCAGGAGTTTGAGGTTGCTGTGAGCTAGGCTGACACCACAGCACTCACTCTAGCCTGGGCAACAGAGTGAGACTCTGTCTCAAAAAAAAAAAAAAAAAAAAAAGTAAATATATTAGAAAGATGTCAATGAGGAATAAAGAATATTTCTTTATTAATGATTAATAATAATGACTAATATGTCTCTGATTATGTCAATTATTCTATTATAGTTATAGAATATATTTATGTTGTATATTTATTAAAATACATGATATATTGACGTGTATTAATTATAATTAATATTGAGGATTAATAGATAAGATCCATAAGGAATACAAACAAATAGAAGAAAATATTGCCTTATTCCATGGTCTGTCTGGCTTTTGACTGTCGGTGTGCTCTCTGAGGCTCTCGCCTGTTGCACACCATAGCTCTGCTTCCCAGATAACTTTAAAAATGTTGTTTATTAAAAATAAATACGTGCAGCTTGGCACACAGGCCTGTGCCATGAGGAAGAGAGTGTGGCTGGTCTTCACTCTTGGGACTTTGTATAAGGCCCTTTTTAACACGGGTTTTATTTGATTATCACCTTTATATCTGCCCCAGCCGGAATCCTGCTGTCTGACACCTGGGACGCCAACGCCCGGGTCCCTGCACGCTGGGGCTGGCACGCCACACTTTCCTGGGTGTCAGGACTTCCTGCCGCCTACAGATGTGCGGCGAGACAGGGCTGGTTCTGCCTGCTCGGAGTTCCTGCCTCTGAAGCCTCCCGAGGCTGCCCCGGGACCCTGTGTTCTCAGTGGGCGGATCTGCCCTTGGAGGAGAGAGAGGCTGCTTTTTCCAGCCCTGGGGACGACGTGCCTGGTGACTGGGGCACGTGGGCGGGGCAGGGGACGCCAGATGCCCTGCAGTACACCGGTCAGTCCACCCCACATCCCACGGCTGGGCAGCCACGGAGACAAAAACACAATCTGTCATTATTTGCGCATAGAACCTGCATTTGACAAATAAGCACAGTGAATTTGTACATGCTTTTAACATACACTAAATTTTCCAGGAAACTATCTACTATAGAAACTAATTTCTTTCTCAAGTTTGTTCAAAATTTAAAAGATCACATCACCCACAGAGACACCACTCTCCGTGTGCATGCACAGCAGGTGTTTTCTGGGTGATTCCGTGGATAGGTTCAAGTGTGGGGCCACTTCCTCATGGTCCTGGGAGTCGTGTGCAAACATTCACAGTTTATTATTGATCGCTTTCCCTGTATTTCTCCTTTATATCATAATTAGGACATTTACAAGTGCATTGTGTAGATTCCTTGTTTTAACTATGAACTCCTTCCAGATAGTAAAATGATCTGTTTGACAAAGAGCCTTCGGATCTGACAGGGTTCAGATCCCTGGCACCCAGATGTCCCTGCACCTGGAACATGTGGTAGGGACTCAATAAATGTTTGTTGAATGAATAACGTCACTAGGAAAATCTTCCCGGGAAGTTGACACCAGCCCCTTGCTCTGTCCTATGCATGCAGTAAGTGACCAAAAAGTATTTCTTAAATGAATGTGTGACAATGATTGAGACTTTCAGCAGAGGAGGAAGCATGTTTAAGATAACCTTGTCACCTAACCTGCTTTTCAGGTATTTTGGGAACACTCGACAGGATGATGCAGGGGATTTAATTCAGGAAATATTCTCTGAAGGGAAATAAAGGTAAGAAAGAAATGTTTCCGGCCTTTACATCGTATTAGTCACCCACTGAACAAATGTTTATTCAGTAACTACTAAGTGTCAGGCACCGAGAGCCGTAGAAGCCACGGTGCCAATAGCTGCTGCCGCCTCAAAAGATGATTTTTTAAAAATACAAGAATGTACACAATAGAACGACTTTTTTTTTTTTTTTTTTTTTGAGACAGAGTCTCACTCTGTTGCCCAGGCTAGAGTGAGTGCCGTGGCGTCAGCCTAGCTCACAGCAACCTCAAACTCCTGGGCTCAAGCGATCCTTCTGCCTCAGCCTCCCTAGTAGCTGGGACTACAGGCATGCGCCACCATGCCCGGCTAATTTTTTCTATATATATATTTAGCTGTCCATATAGTTTCTTCTATTTTTAGTAGAGACGGGGTCTCGCTCTTGCTCAGGCTGGTCTCGAACTCCTGAGCTCAAATGATCCACCCGCCTCGGCCTCCCAGAGTGCTAGGATTACAGGCGTGAGCCACCGCTCCCGGCCAGAACGACTTTTTTTAAGAGACGAAATCTTGCTCTGTTGCCCAGGCTAGAGTGCAATGCCGCGATCACGGCTCACTGCAACCTCGAACTCCTGGGCTCAAGTGATCCTCCCGCCTCAGCCTCCGGAGTGGCTGGGACTACAAGCATGCCGCTACATCCAGGTAATTTTTTTTTTTTTTTAATCTTTTGTAGAAATAGGCGCTCGCTATGTTGCCCAGGCTGCTCTCAAACTTGTGGCTTTGAGCAATCTTTCCTCCTCAACCTCCCAAAGTACCAGGATTACAGGCATGAGCCACTGAGAGTGGATTTAAATCTTGTCCTCCCCTGGCCAGCCCCAGCCAAAGAGAGGGGAGGGCAGGGTTTGTCTCTCAAACAGCAACCTCTGCTGGGCTGGGCCAGGAAAGCGGCCCATTAGGAATAATGTTAAAGGTATTACTGGAACCCATGATTATAAAAGTGGCAGAATTCTGCATATTTTTCCCGTATATATCTATGTTGACAAAATATTCTATGACAAACATATATTTTTACAGTTAAAAAAAAAAGCCTAGATTTTATCTTAAATAGTTTTACGGCACATGCTGGAGGGAAGTAGAAATGCCTTTTCCTTCTTGCGCGGGGTTCCCTCAAGTGGCGTTACCTACAGCAGTCCGGATGTGGAGTGGAGCTGGGATTTCTCCCTGTGTTTTAGGGGTTTGGTGACAGGATCTTTCTTACTCCCTTGTTGACTCAGGACTCTGGGAGAGTTCTATAAAAATAGTAATGATAAAATAGCTCGGCCAGGCATGGTGGCTCACCCTTGTAATCCCAGCACTCTGGGAGGCTGAGGTGGGAGGACCGCTTGAGGCCAGGAGTTGGAGACCAGCCTTGGCAACATAGTGAGACCTTATCTCTACAAAAAAATTGTAAAAATTAGCCAAGTGTGGTGGTGTGCACCTGTACTCCAAGCTACTGGGGAGGCTGAAGCAGGAGGATCACTTGAGCCCAGAAGTTGGAGGCTGCAGTGAGCTATGATCACACCACCGCACTCCAGCCTGGGTGACAGGGTGAGCTCCTGTCCCTGAAAAAAAAGAAAGAAAAACAAGAATAGAAAATTATTAATAGGTACAAAAACGACAATTTAGAATGAGAAAAGAAACCACAACAAATTGCAGCTGTTAAAAAGCTAATATCACAAAATTTAAATAACTCAGTAGTAATAACTATTATATCATTATTACTATTATTATTTGACTTCCTGTCCCAGCTCTGTACATATTTTTCTTCCTGCATTTTTTTGGCTGCATACTCCTTGATCTCCACATGATAATTTTATAATTTAATTTTCTATAGAGAGAATAGAAAGATAATTCAGTCTTTCCTCTAGCCTGGCTGACTGAACTTTGGTTTTTATATGCATCATTTAGAAAAGTTTCATCTTCTCTAGTGCAGATCCTGGGGCAGACCCGCCCAGAGCCCCAGCCTTTGCTCTGGCTCGCAGCTCCTCTGCCCCCACCCAGGAGGTGGCCACAGGGCCGCGGCTGTGGGGTAGGAGTGCGAGCCTCGCCGAGCACCTCCCAGCAGGGGCCGCGCTACCGTCTCCGGCCAGCAGGTGGGGCCGAGGAGCCCCGAAGCTTAAGCCTTGGTCTCCGCACAGATATTGGCATCAGAGGTCTCCTTCCCCACCTTCCCGGTCTCCTTGCTGTAGCTGGAGTAGCTCACTTAATAATAATTATCATCCTTATTATTATATGAATATTAGTTTGCACGGCAAACGGAAGCATGCTCCCCGCGTTGGTAACGTTGGTTAGATCTCCATGATGGGATTACGGGAGACTTTTGTTTTTTAAAAAACAAATTTCTATAAATATTTGATTTTTTTTTTTGGCCAGAATTATTTATACTTTTGACTCTGAAAATATCATATCACTTCACAATGGACAGTGGCCCCTAAGCGTGTTTTGGACGTGAAGGCCAGAGAGACGGCAGCTGTAAGAATCCTATCTCATCCATTTATCACACAGTTTCTAAAGCACTTTTCCAGAGATAAGTTAATCGAGGTTTATCGACATCATGTGGCGAAACCGGGGCAGAAACTATTTCTACTTTTTACAGATAAGGAGGCAGAGGCCCAGAAAACGGGCCCACGGTTGCAACAGCAAAAGTGTGACAGGTTCATTTCCCTCACCGACTTTGGCTGGCTCTGGTGGCTCTGTTAACTGTGCTGCAGATCTTTGGCCCTTGTCTCTTTCTTGTCATCTCCCTGCTCTGCTCCTCTGCAAGATCTCATTATTTTCACCGGGGTTGTGCCAGCAGCTTCCACTCTGAGCTCCCTACTGTCCGCCTCCTCTCCGGCCCCTCCTTCATGACCCTCCCTGGCACCAAATCCTTCACCGGCTCCCACCACCTACACGACAACCTCTGGCCTGTCTTTCTGGCCCCTGCACATCTTCCCCCGCCTCCCTCTCTGGGCTCCTCTCCTGCCACTCCTCCCTTGCAGTACAGGCACTGCACGCCCCAGCCAGGGCTAACTACAGGCTCTCTTGGCCCTCAGGGCATTGGCAAATGGTTTTCTTTCTGCCTAGACTGTTGTTTCCACATTCTTCAAATGCGCGGGGATCCATCAGAGAATTATCTCCTTTCTGAAGCCATCCTCGAACCTTCCAGACAGTGTGCAGGTCTCTTTCTTCTATCTTAGGGAGTCACAAACACATATGCCTACAGTGGTGTTATACACTGAACGTTTATATCCCTCGAACATATGATTAAATTTGTTTTGCAGGTAGATGCGTAGGTCAAAGTACATCAAATTGTAGACTTTAATATTTGCAGTTTATTGTACATCAATTATACCTCAATAAAGCATGAAAAAAGTTTCATAGACTCTTGCTATTTAAACTGTGGTCTAGGCCGGGCACGGTGGCTCACGCCTGTAATCCTAGCACTCTGGGAGGCCAAGGCGGGCGGATTGTTTGAGCTCGGGAGTTCGAGACTAGACTGAGCAAGGGCGAGACCCTGTCTCTACTAAAAATAGAAAGAAATGATCTGGAAAGCTAAATATATACATAAAAATTAGCTGGCCATGGTGGCGCATGCCTGTAGTCCCACTACTCGGGAGGCTGAGGCAGAAGGATCGCTTGAGCCCAGGAGTTTGAGGTTGCTGTGAGCTAGGCTGACGCCACGGCACTCACTCTAGCCTGGGCAAGAGAGTGAGACTCTGTCTCAAAGAAAAAAATAAAAAAATAAAATAAAATAAAGTGTGGTCTATAGGCTGGGTGCATGTGGCTTACGCCTGTAATCTTAGCACTTTGGGATGCCAAGGCAGGAGGATTGCTTGAGCCCAGGAGTTTGAGACCAGCCTGGGCAACATAGAAAGAACTTCTCTCTAAAAAAAAAAAAAATTAGCTGGAGTTGGTGGGGCACCCTTGTCTGTAGTCAGTCCCAGCTGCTTGGGAGATCTGAGCCCAGGAGTTGGAGGCTGCAGTGAGTTATGATAGTGTTACTACACTCCAGCCTAGGGACAGAGTGAGACTTTGTCTCTTAAAAAAAAAAAAAAGAAAAAGAACCATTACAATTGATACAAGAAAAGACAATCAAATGTATGCAGCCAAAAAAAAAAAAAAGGTAGGAAAAATTATCATAAATGGTGCTCCAAAAGTCTGGAAACGTAGGTGAATATATATAATGTCAAGGGCATCTTCAATCTTTAAAAAAAAATAATTGTTTCTGGGCTCTTGGACGCCCTGTATCAAGCAGTTAATAAAAATATCATGGCTATGTGTGTGATGTTTGTGTGTTTTGCTAACTTTTAAAAATGTCATTTGTTATTGCTTTCTCATTATAAATATATATTCACTCTCCTATCCGCTTGTAATTTTTTGTACCCTTTTTCCTAATGAGGGTCCCACAAATTGTATGAGCTTTAGTTCCTGAAAAACCAGGATCTGCCTCTGTCTACAACCACCTCAGGGAAGTCACTGAATGTCTCTCTGCAGCCTCGGTTTTCTTTTTTTTAAAAAACCTTGGCATCTGGCCCGCATTTCCTCGGAGTTGCTGTAAAGGCCAAGGGAAACTGTGGCGGGCAAGAGAGCTCGGCCCACCACACGACTCCCTAAAACGTGCAGGGTCTCTGAGCTGGAGGGGGGCCAGGGCGCTTGCCCGCGTAGCCACCCTCCCAGCGCAGACCCCAGGCAGGGCTCGCCTGACCCCAGCCCTGCCGGACACTGACGGCCGCGGAATAGGACGGAGCGGCGGGGGCGGCCGGGCAGGGGACGCCGGGCTGCAGCACCCGCCCGCCGGTAGGAAATGGGGTCCCAGAAGCCGGGGTGAAGGTGGCGAAGGACGTTCGGAACCAGCGGGAGCTGGGGGGGGCGTGGCGGGTGGTCGCGGAGGGGCGTGGCCGAGGGTGACGGAGGGGGCGGGGCGCCAGGCCTCAGCCCCTCTCCCGGAGCCCTCCGGCTCCCTCAGCAACGGAAGTTCCGGTGTCGGTAAGTGGGGGTCAGAGGTCAGCAGGAAGTCGATACGTGGCCGCCGCCTGTCCCCGCTGAGGAGGCGCAGCAGCCGGAGATGGCGGCGGTGCTGAACGCCGAGCGACTTGAAGTGTCCGTCGACGGCCTCACGCTGAGCCCAGACCCGGAGGAACGGCCCGGTGCGGAGGGCGCCCCGCTGCTGCCGCCGCCGCTGCCGCCGCCCTCCCCTCCCGGATCCGGTCGGGGCCCGGGCGCCGCAGGGGAGCGGCCGGAGCCCGGGGACGCGGCGGCTGGGGGCGCGGCGGAGGAGGCGCGGCAGCTGGAGCTGCGCTGGGGCTTCGGCCTGGAAGAGCTGTACGGCCTGGCCCTGCGCTTCTTCAAAGGTGAGCCGGGCCGGGCCCACCCCCGCCGCCCTGCCCGGCCCCGGGAGCCCGGCGAGGGCCGTGGTCCCCAGGGGGACTGGGTCAGTCTGATGCTCACCCACCCATTCTGGGCCGCGGTGACCCGGGCAGGGCTCCGTCCTTGGGGTGGGGGGTATCCGAAGTTTGTCACTACCCCCTCGTCCACTAGGTCACACCCCTGCGGGGCCTGGAACCGCGGTTTAGCAGTACGAGTCCCGCCTCCCCGAGGTTACCAGGGCATTTCACCTGATTTAGCTTCTCGGGTTTCCAGGAGCCAGAATGGAAGAATGAGCCCTCTCTCTCCCAGAGGATCCCATTCTGGGGTTGCTTTTTCTTACTGACGCTTTTCCTTTTCCCATTTTCTCATGGTTTGGCACATCAGACCCCGCCAGTTTTTAACCCTTTTCCCATAGTGGAAGAACTCTTTCAATAGGTTCCATACATAGTCTTTTCAGCTATGCTGGGGAACCATAAACTCAGATAAGACTTGATCATCTGGCCCTATAGCTATGGCAGAGAGGAGGAAGTAAAGTATTAAGCTCCTTCATCCCCTCCCGCTTGTTAAACTGTGGAGAAGGGATGTCCATTATCTTCTAGTACCTTCTGGATGGTTAAAATTTTACCTTGTAAGCCATGTGCAAGAGTGAATTCTCAGAGTAAGGGCTTAAAGTACCTTCCGTGCTTTTCGCATAATTAATTGTTAAATATTTCTTGTCTAGAGCAAGACTGTAGTGTATGGTTTCTTTTTTTTTTTTTTTAAATTGGGTGATTCACTTAGTCAAATGGTGGAGAGACCAGTCACATGATTTTGTCAGTGGGAAAGACTGTTGAGAAGTCCGTTAGTTTGATTCTTAAGGATATTTAGGTCTTGTTTTTTTTTTTTTTTTTGTTTTTTGTTTTTTTTGAGACAGAGTCTCACTCTGTTGCCCAGACTAGAGTGAGTGCCGTGGCGTCAGCCTAGCTCACAGCAACCTCAAACTCCTGAGCTCAAGGGATCCTCCTGCCTCAGCCTCCCGAGTAGCTGGGACTACAGGCATGTGCCACCATGCCCGGCTAATTTTTTCTATATATATTTTTAGCTGTCCATATAATTTCTTTCTATTTTTAGTAGAGAGGGGGTCTTGCTCTTGCTCAGGCTGGTCTCAAACTCCTGAGCTCAAACGATCCGCCACCTTGGCCTCCCAGAGTGCTAGGATTACAGGCGTGAGCCACCGCGCCCGGCCTAGGATATTTAGGTCTTGTAGGGTGGATGGGCAGGGAGAGACATTCGTAAAAGAAACTTGAAAGGGGGGTTGCTACATTCCACACACATTCCAGAACAGCATCTTTATGACACTTTACCCAGAGGGAGTACCTTTTGGAGTACATATTTCCCTGGCTGAAGTTGAGTAGTTCCAATGCCATGGTACATGTTGAAGTTGTTTGTTTTCTCTCAAGATAAATTGTGCAAACTGGTGAAAGTCTCTGTTTTGTAAATTTTCCAGAACATTTGATCATCTCACATTAATTGTATTTTTTTATTAAAAAGTTTACCCTTGAAATGTTCATTGTCGTTGCCCCATGAGTTCAGCCCTCTGTGTACTAGCTAGCTTGGGGAATTGGTGATGGCCAATGGGTTTTGGGTCTCTTGACCTTAGATCGCAGTCTTGAATTTAGAGTTTACTATAGTGATGATATATTACCACTTGTATAAAAATCTGCTGGTTTGTGTATAGTCCATATAGCTACATTCTATCTTAAATTTTTATTCTTGGAACTTATTTTTTTTTTTCTTGGAACTTATTTTTCAATAAAGTATATTGTAACAGAGAGTAAGAATAGAAAAGAACTAACTTCTAAACCTACCTTTTGCCACATGACTGACAAAAAAATAGGTTAGTTCCTTTTCTGAGCCGTATTTGAAAATAGTAGTAATATCTTTGAAAGACTGAGACAGTATAATGTGCGGTAGTACACTTAGCATTGTTTCGGGAGTCAGGACGCTAGGAAGCTTTGGATTCTAGTTACCATGTAAACTTCAAAACAGTTAACTTTTCCAGACTGTTTCATATATGTAGAGGGAGCTAGATTAGATGAAATCTGACATCTCAGATTTAAGATTCAGTGGTCTAAACCTGAAAGATCATTTTAACATGTTTGTTGAGTGGTAGAAGTCCTAGAGGAACCTCTAATTTGGGGGCCTAGTTATTAGTCACCTTCGAGAATAAAGCTACATTGATAGCTATAGTTCACTCACTTCCTAAATTAGGCTCTCAAAGCAATATCGAAGTACTTAAAAGGAGAAATACCTCTGTAGCAATTAAAAGCTACTTTTCTGCATGGATCATTTAGCAGTGGAGAGACTGTTAGTATATGAGATGCTAATTGAAAAAAAAAAAAAAGATGTAAAAGCAGTCAGAAGTAAAAGCACTCACCCCACTTATGGAAAGTGAGTGGGGTGAGTCAAGTAATGCTGCCTTTGTTTTAATGTGTGAATTTTTCAATTTTTCTAGCAGATTGCTTGGTGTTATACCAGTTTTGCAGAGACTTCCTTTTTTTTTTTTTTTTGGAATCAGGGTCTCTGTTGCCTGGCTAGAGTGCAGTGGTGTCATCATAGCTCACTGAAACCTCAAACTCCTGGGTTCAAGCGGTCCTCCTGCCTCGGCCTCCCGAGTAGCTGGGATTACAGGCGCATGCCACCATGCCTGGCTAATTGTTTCTGTTTTTAGTAGAGATGGGGTCTTGGTGTTGCTCAGGCTGGTCTCAAACTCCAGACCTTAAGCAGTCCTCCCTCCCTGGACTCCCAGAGTGCTGGGATTGCAGGCATGAGCCACCGCAACTGGCCTAATCTGGGTTTCTTATCTCCTTGGATTAAGGACCCACAGGAACCCAAATGGGTTTGCTTTGTTATATTATAGCCTTTATACTTCTTGGATAAAGTCAACCTGGGGAATTGTATTTTGGTTTTTAGAGTTCTTTGGGGTGGATTTTTTCTTTTTTAATGCTTTATTGCCTCATTACATTAAGCTGCTAGATTGTTCGCATTAATTTAAAATTTCAGAGGAATAATTGCTGGTAGTTATTGAGCAGATGTTTGCTAAATGTCAGGTACTATGCTGAAAGCTGTATGTGCACATTGTTTAATCCTCCCATGGTCCCTTCTATGAGAGTATCATTCCCATTTTTTAGTTCAGGAAGCTGCCCCAGGCCACTCAGTTATTATTTGTAAGAGGCAGGGTTGGTTTTCAGACAGTCCGATTCCAAAGACAGTTCTTCAAGAGATGAAAAGCAAGTACGAACCCTGCTTTCTGGTGGTGGTCTGAGAAAAATATTCAAAACTGCCTATCCAGTTGCCTTAGCACATTTTGGAACTTCTTTATTATTAATAGCTTGAAAATATTAAGGGAAGATTTAGGTTGTTTTTCTAAGCATGATCACTTTATGGAAAGTCCAGATATCTGGAAAAGTAAAGTGTGAGAGAACTGTGTATTCTGAATTCTTACCTAACATTGCTATCAGGTTTGAAAATTTGAATGTGAGGAAAAATTCCCTCTAAAGGACTAAAGTAAATGTGCCTTTAAAATATTGATAATCCCTATTATTGCTACATCTTATTTCCACTAATAAAATATTAGACTTTCGGGAGGCCTGCAATAATGTAATGAGTGTTTTCACTCTTATAAACTGCAAATGCACGTGAAAATTTTTTTAAGTTTAAAAATTTTTAATTTAAATTTTAACTTTATTATGGAAAATTTCAAACATACACAAAAACAGAATAGTGCAATGACCAGATCTGCTCCAGCTACTTCCCAAGTCATCTGTAAATATTTCATTATGTATCTCTAAAAAATGAGGACTAAAAATATTTTTATAAATAAATAATTAAAGAGATGGGATCTCACTATGTTGCCCAGACTGGTCTCAAGTAATCCTCCCACCCCAGCTCCCACCTGGAATCCAAAGTAGCTGAGATTCCAGGTGGGCTTGGCAGGACTCCTTTTTTTAAAGTGACTGCAATACCATTATCACATGTAGAAAAACACAGTAATTTATTAGTATCATCAGATATCCAGTCAAGTGACAAATTTCCAGTTTCATGAACATTACAAATTTTAAAACAGTTTGCTTAAATAAGGTTCAGAATAAAAGATTACACGCTGCAAGTAGTTGATATATTCCCCCTCCGCTTTTCCCTTGCATTTTGTTTGTTGAAAAAATTTAGTGGTTCAGTAGATTTTGCTGGTTGCATCCATGTGGCTTACTGTATTCCCTTCAATCTCTGTGTTTCCTGCAGTTGTATCTAAAGACTTGATCAGATTCAAGTTCTATTTTTTTGGCAAGACTGCTTCATAATTCTCCCCCCGCACCCCCTTGAATAAGCCAATGAAAATGGTTGGATCTCTTTTTTGTGATGTTAGGACTGTTGATAATCAATGTCTTGATCTGTTCATTCATTAGGGGTTAAAAAATGGTGATACTCTGTAGTAATTGTCTTTCCCTCACTGGAATGCTTTTCCTCATATACTATTTGGCTTTGGGATAGAGTTCAAATAGGAAAGGAAAGATAAATGCTTCTTTTCCTTTATTTACTAGTTTTCAAAATACTGAATTGTTACCCTGGCAGCCTCAAGTTTTAATGTCATAAAGTACTCATGTTTTTAAACGTACAATTTTTTTTTAGCTCCTAGTGTTTTTTTAATAAAGGACTCAGCAGAAGTATTATTATTGATGCTTAAGTTGTACCATCTTTGGCAAGTGAGAAATCGTACTGTCTTCAGATTGGCTTCCTTTGACATGACTGTAGTCGTCTTCCATAGCTTCCTTGCTATCTGATATTAAGATATTCCAGGTTCGTCTTACACATTTTCTGCCTCGGTAGGAATCAGCCATTTCTCCAAGGAGACATGGTTCCTTTTAGTGGGAACTGGCATTTGAACAGTAATAACCTGAGTGATAGGAGTGGGTGCTGTTGCCATCTGGATTGGCCGTTATTTCTAGGCCTTTTCAGTAGATCTGTGGTATGTGGGGAGGGAGTTTTTTGGGGGATAATTATATGTAAAAGGAAGCTGTAGTTGGATTTGGAAGGACTTAAGTCTTGGTCTCAGTTTCTTTCTTTCATTTTTTTTTATAGACAGGGTTTCACTCTGTCATCCAGGCTGGAGTGCAGTGGCATGATCACAGCTCACTGCAACCTCCAACTGCCGGACTCAAGCAGTTTAGCTCAGCCTCCCAAGTAGCTGGGACTACAGGTGCACATCACCATGCCTGACTAATTTTTAAAAATTTTTTGTAGAGACAAAGTCTCGATATGTTGCCCAGGCTGATCTGCAACTCCTGGCCTCAAGGCATCCTCCTGCCTCAGCCTCCCAAAGTACTGGCATTCCAGGCATGAGCCACCTCACCCAACCTCACTTTCTTTATGGAATAGTTAACATATTTTGCTAGCATTGCTATCGATTATACTTAATTATATCACTGATAGCAGAATATTATATACTAGCAGAGAATTATATTAATGATAGCAATCATATGGGCAGCTGAAATGGTTCCATTTCCTGTTGTCATCTTTAAACATAGGCATCTACAAGAACTTTTATAAATGGCCTCATTAATGTTTTAAAATACGGTACAGCTGGAATTTATTCATTGAAAACTTATGTGTATAATTAGTGGGTGCCTCCTGGACTTAAGTGGTCTAATCTCATATAATTTCAAGTTTAATTGTTACTTGGAACATCTATTGAATTTTGAGTTTGTTTCCTTCCCTTCTTTATTATATTTACCTTTAGACACCAGTGTATAATAGTATAGGGGGATATATAGACCTAAGGGACAGCTTTAAAATAGGAAAACAATTATAGTCACACTCTATAATATAGAGTTCATATTAAATTTGAGCTGAACCAAAATTTTCAGCCTGAGTGTGGTGGCTCAAGCCTATAATGCCAGCACTTTGGGAGGCAGAGGCAGGAGGATCACTTGAGGCCAGGAGTTGAGACTAGCCTGGGCAACATAGTGAGCCCCTGTCTCTACAAAACATATGTAAAATTAGCCAGGTTTGGTGGTGCGTGCCTGTAGTCCTAGCTACTCAGGAAGCTGAGGTCGGAGGATCACTTGAGCCCAGGAGTTCAAGGTAACAGTGAGCTATGGTCACACCACAACTCTCCAACCTGGATGACAGAGCTAGACCTGGACTCTTATTTTAAAAAAAAAAAAAAAAAAAAATTGTCGGGTTTTTTTTCACCTCAATTGAACATGAGGGAGATGTTTTTAATTTTAGTATTTCTAAAAGGTAGATTTTATTCGAAGTGTTTTCTCTTTGAGGCAACACAGAGGGAAGGGAGAGAGGGCCTTGCTCGCCTCTGCACGGAGCAGACAAGCCCTGGGTACTGCCTTCAGTTGGAGGAATTACCTTTTAGGGTTAAAGACAAAATGTAGCTCGTTCAGAAGACAGCAACTTGTATCAAGTGGGAATTCAAATTCCTGCCATTATTATCATAATGGCCACTGTTGAGTCATTTTCTGCTCTGTGCAGGCACTATACCAAGACTTTGGAACACATTATTTCTAACCCTCACCAGAACCCTAAGGAGCAGTATTATCTCCATTTTATTGATGATAAAGTAGATTCCAAAAGGTTAAATAACTTGTCCATGTTGTATATACTTAATAAACAGCAGACCTGGGGTTTAAATTTAGGTCTTTGCGTAATGATTGAATAAGCTAGGAGTGTTCGGCCTAGAGAATAGAAAACTCGGGGCAAACACAAGGGGTATTTTGTGACTTTTGCGAGGTCTGATCTTTTTAGATGTGTTTTATTTAACGGTGAGGACAAGAAGTAGACCCTGTGGGTAGAAATGAGAGAGATGTGCTCGGAATAAAGAACCAGGGATCACAGCCATCCAACGATGGAACAGACTGCTTTGGGACAGGGAGTTCCCGTCACCAAGAAGTTTTCAAGCATAGGTTGGCATTTGCTGGGTAGCCACGTAGAGGGGACTGGAGCTTTGGTTTTGCAGTTCAGTCACCTATCTTTAACATCCTTTCCAACCCGTAGATTTTATGGCCTTCATCAAATAAAGGCCAGAAGGAGCGTTGAAATAATTTGGCACATTCTTTTATCTCCAGAGAGAAAAGGAAAAATATTATTTCTCCTGTAAACTGTCAGTTGAGGTGTGAGCCTAATAATCTTTAGTACGATTAATTTCAGGTAGAAGGGACTTAATTTTAATCTTTCAGAACTTTGGGCTTGATAACCAGTTATAAGTCTTTTATCAAATTATTTATGCTGTCCTATTAGAACTGTAAAGTTAAATACTTACAGATTTAGTAAGAACTTGACGTAGATTCCATATCTATTTTTAATTGCTTGAGAAAATGTGTTTAGTGTGTTGTTTTAGTTTCTTATTGCTCCTGTTAACAAATTACTGCAAATTCGGTGGCTTAAAACAACACATACTCAAAGGTTCATCCACACTCTGGATTTTCCTGCAAGCCCTAATGTGTGTACCAGGCAGTCAGTTCGGACGGGTGGGTGGGAATATGCTGATGGTCTGACTCTCCTAGTCTGTAGATTGAATTGATATAAAGTCTAATTTGTATAGTAAACACTTCTGTTCATACTGGTATTGACTGTTCCTGATTCAGGATGGCAGTGACAGTGGTGTCATCAAAAGCAGCTGCCTGGAAGCTTATTTTTCTACTGGTGTCACTCAGTACTTTTTGTTTGTTTGTTTGTTTGTTTGAGGCAGCATCTTGCTCTGTTGCCCAGGCTGAAGTGCAGTGGCATGATCGTAGCTCACCATAGCCTCAAATTCCTGGGCTCAAGCAATCCTCCTGCCTCACCCTCAGAGTAGCTGGGACCACAGGCACTCTAATTTTATTATTATCTTTTTGTAGAGATGGGGGTCTCACTGTGTTGCCCAGGTTGGTCTCAAACTCCTGGCCTCAAGTGATCCTCCCACCTCAGCCTCCAAAAGTGCTGGGATTATAGACACGCTGCTGTGCCTGGCCTCGCCCACAACTTTCATGTGAGCATAAGTACCTTCTTCGTATCAGGTGTATTGTGGGTGTTTCCTATTATAGCTGAATGTGGTCCCTCAGTTAATTATGTTTGATCATATGTGGTTAAAAACAATATGCATTTTTTGCCTCAAAGTTTGTGGACATGTTTCTTAGAAATAGTTTATTAACTGTTTTTAAACAATTTGTCTACTGACAAATGTTATTGTCTTTTTAATTTACTGAGAAGATATTTTTTTTTTTTTTTTTTTTTTGTTGTTGAGACAGAGTCTCACTTTGTTGCCCGGGCTAGAGTGAGTGCCGTGGCGTCAGCTTAGCTCACAGCAACCTCAGACTCCTCGGCTTAAGCGATCCTCCTGTCTCAGCCTCCCGAGTAGCTGGGACTACAGGCATGCGCCACTATGCCCGGCTAATTTTTTCTATATAGATTTTTAGTTGTCCATATAATGTCTTTCTATTTTTAGCAGAGACGGGGTCTCGCTCAGGCTGGTCTCGAACTCCTGACCTCGAGCGATCCACCCGCCTCGGCCTCCCAGAGTGCTAGGATTACAGGCGTGAGCCACCGCGCCCGGCCGAGAAGATATTTTAATATATCTCATTACAGTCATGGGTCAGATCAATTTTATAATCAGCTTTATAGTTTTGCTAAGTTATTCGCTTGACACTGTGAGTATTACTGTGTGCATAGAGCTCGGGCGCTTTTTTTAACACAACTGCTCTACTTAAGGAGTTGGAACTAGTCTATTTCATTACCTGTAGTTTTTCTTAGGTCAGAATTAAACTCTAAAATTATCTTTCTTTTATCTCAATATAATTTTGTTAGAATTTGCTTGATATATATATGTGTATATATATATATATATACACACACACACACATATATGTATATATATATATATCCCTAGATACACACCCAGACACAATCATTCATTGTATTGCCAACTTACAAATTTTTAATTGAACTCAATAGTTTATAAGCTCCATGAGGGCAACGAATGCTTAGCATCTAGCACGGTGATTTGTACACAGAGGCTCAATAAATATTTATTAAGTGGAATGAATGTATCAATATAAAAAGGATCTTGCATAATGTCCACCATTGATTGAAATAGCATTCTAAGGTTAGATTTTCTTTTTTTTTTTAAGACAGTCATCATAGTACACTGCAACTTCAAACTCCTGGGCTCAAGCGATAACAGGCGTGTGCCACCACACCCAGCTAGTTTATTATTTTTTGTAGACACAGGATCTTGCAGTTGCCCAGGCTGGTCTCGAGCTCCTGGCCTCAAGCAGTCCTCCCTGCTCAGCCTCCCAAAGTGCTAGGGTTATAGGCATGAGCCGCTACACCAGCCAGAATTAGATGTTGAAATGAGAATTGCGTTTTAGTTCGTAGACGTGGTAGTTTGGTAGTCCTGTCCTAGGAGCTTTAAAAGAAGTTCCTACTCTTGGTGCTTTATTGTTCAGTGATACTGTTTGCTTGGTGGAAGGGACAGACGGCAGGTCCACAGGTTACTGAATTCTTTTGATTTTTATTATATGAATAAGGTCAGAGCCATAGTTTTGTCCTTTTTTTTTTTTTAAATATTTTTTTCCAAATACTGCATGAGTTCTTATTGAAAAAAATTTTCAATATATATAAATGGGGAAACTCCTCTTCACTCCTCACCCGCTCAGTTTGGCCAGTCGCTTGTCCATGTGCAGTGCCTCGGAACAGTTTAGTTTGTCCTTCTGGACGTTTTCCTTTGAAAGATGAAAAAATGTTGAAAGGAAGGCTTAAATTCTCCCTGATGACCACTGCTAATCCTAGCCTCCTCCCACTTTCTTATTCTTACACTCACGTGAATGTACCCATAGAATATGTATGCGGATGTGTTTCACATGCTTTATTTCGTCTATTCTAAGATTATTACCTTATATGCCGTTCACAAGGAAAAACTGCTGATTACTAACTGTAAAATGCTATAGATTATGAAACCTCATCTGATTTTTAAAGGTGCTAAAGTGCGTGTGTGAGTGTGCTTAGAATTGGTTAAGTTTATTGTGTGCTATGATCGTATGTGGTTTTCTGCAGCTTGCGTTTTTCCAGTCACAGTATTTCTTACAGCTGTTTCATTTGTAGCACAGTCTGTGTGTTTGATCCCATGCCACTTAACGATGGGCATACCTTCTAAGAAATGCATCGGTGGGCACTGTTAGGTGATTTTGTTGTGCAGACATCATAGAGTGTACTTACCAAACCCGTGTGGTACAGCCTGCTGTACACCTAGACTATATGTATGTAGCCTGTTGCGGTACTGAGTATTGTAGACAGTTGTAACACAGTGGTAAGTATTTATATATCCAAGCATTACCTTACCATAGAAAAGGTTCAGTAAAAATGTGGCGTCAAAGAGAAAAAAATGGTCCACCTATAGGGCACTTACCATGAATGGAGCTTGCAGGACTGGAAGTTGCTCTGGGTGAGTCCGGGAGTGAGTGGTGAGTGGATACGAAGGCCTAGGACCCTACTGTGCACTACTGCAGACTTTATAAACACTGTACATTTAGGCTACATAAAAGTTATTAAAAAGTATTTTTCTTCAATAATAAATTAGCCTTAGCTTACTGTAACTTTTTTCCTTTATAAACTTTTAATTTTTTTAAAACTTTCTGATTGCGGTAATAACACTTAGCTTAAAACACAAACACATCATGCAGCCATACAAAAATATTTCTTTATATCCTTATTCAATAAGCTTTTTCCATTTTTAAAATTTTTTATTTTTATTCAACTTTTTGTTAAAAACTAAAACGCAAACATGCACGTTAGCCTAGGCCTACACAGGGTCAGGGGCGTCAATATCAATCTGCCTCCACCTCCGCATCCGGTCCCACTGGAAGGTCTTCCGGGGCATGGAGGTGTCATCTCCTGAGATAACCAGGCTTTCTTCCAGAACACCCGCAGAAGGGCCTGTCGTGTGCTGTTTCACAATTAATGTGGGTTTTTTTAATAAGTAGGAGTACATTTTTAAAATAATGATAAAAAGTGTAGTTACAGAAAGCAGTAACATAGTTGTTTGTCATTATCGAGTGTTACGTACAGTACATGGTTGGATGTGCTGTACTTTTCTACGACTGGCAGCACAGTGGGTTTGTTTACGTCAGTGTTGCCATAAACAGCGTGAGTAATGCGTTACGCTAGGACATTACTAAGCCATAGGGAGTTTTCAGCTCCACTGTGATCTTACGGGACCACCATTGTATATGCAATCTGCCCTTGACTGAAATGTCATTATGTGGCACATGCGTGTACCACATTATTCTGTTTTCCCGTATTGATGACCTTTTAAGTTGCTTTCGGTAACAAGAAAACAGTGCTACAATGAACGGCCTTGTATCTGCCTCCTCCTGTATATTTGCCTCCACTGTAATTCCAGTGAGATTTGGAGTCACTGAATCGTAGGGCCTGCACATTTACAGTTTTCAAATGCAGTGGTCGCTCTTTATCTGTGGTTTTGCTTTCCACGGTTTCAGTTACCTGGGGTCAACTGAGGTCTGAAAATAGGTGAATACAGTACAGTAAGATATTTTGAGAGAGACAACATTCATGTAACTTTTATTACAGCCTATTATAATTTTTATGTTCTTAGCTATTGTGAATCTCTTACTGTGCCTAATTTATAAATCACAGGTATGTATGTGTAGGATAAAACATACAGGGTTTGATACTGCCCATGATTTCAAGTTTACACTGGAGAAAAGGGGGAACCACTGTATGTTGCCAAATTGCCCTTCAAGATAGCTATACCCGTTTGTACTTTAACATTTAGTATGTGAGAGTGGGTACCTGTTTGTTGTATCTAACTTTTTGACCTATCGATGGGAGGAGGGGGTCTTGGTAGCTGATGGTTTTAATTTGTATTTCCTTGACTACTGAGGTTGAATATCTTTTTGGATGTCTATCGGCAAATTCTGTATTTTTTTCTTCTCTGAGTTTTCTGCTAATGTCCTTCAACCCATATTCTTCTCACTCATTAGTGACACGCAGGCAGCATATACTACTTTCTACTCTTTTTTTTTTTTTTAATTGGGTAGTCTGTTATCATTAGATCAACCACAAATTAATGCTAGCACTTGTCAAAGAAGCGGAACTAGTCTCTAAGGATTTCCCATTTTACCAGCATCCAGCTGCATACTGGTTTTGAGCGGTGATGGCAGCTAGTCTTCATAGGTCAAACTGGCTTCATTCTTAATTGCCCATGTGGAAATCTGCCAGCGCTAATCATAATATGAAGGAAGGTAAAGCATCTGTTATTATTAATAATAATATCCCATTACCTCTGAAGTAGCAGTGTAACCCTCACTTTATTTTTATCAATGAACAAACTGAGAGGTTAAATGATTGCACAGCTAGGAAATGTCTCCGGTGACATTTAAACCCGAGCCGTCTGATTCCAAAGTCCCTTCTGCCACATTATACTACCTCTGGGATGGATATGTTTTTGAATACAGCCTTTCAAAGTGTATGTAACCTGTTATGCACGATCGTATCAAAATGACTAATATAAAATTATTTTTTAAAACTATTTTAAAAACCAATGGTTGCACATTGTTTTTGTTTTGTTTTGTTTTGTTTGTTTTTTTGAGACAGAGTCTCGCTTTGTTGCCCTGGCTAGAGTGAGTGCCGTGGTGTCAGCCTAGCTCACAACAACCTCAAACTCCTGGGCTCAAGCGATCCTACTGCCTCAGCCTCCCGAGTAGCTGGGACTACAGGCATGTGCCACCATGCCCGGCTAATTTTTTCTATATATATTTTAGTTGTCCAGATAATTTCTTTCTATTTTTAGTAGAGACGGGGTCTCGCTCTTGCTCAGGCTGGTCTCGAACTCCTGACCTTGAGCGATCCACCCGCCTCGGCCTCCCAGAGTGCTAGGATTACAGGCGTGAGCCACCGCGCCCGGCCCACATTGTTTTTAATATGTGTAAAAGTTGTCAAGTGGTGCGCTGACATATATATGTGTGCCTGACTGCAGCTTAACAGCCGGACTTCTCTGTAATAGCTTTGACATAAATATTGGTGGTTGGCTTGTTTAAAAAAATAATAATAATTCAGCATAAAGGATTTCTGTCTTAGGCCCTATTAAAATTTAGTAATTGAAATAAAAATCCCACTATAATAGTGTTTATACCTATCACAGACATTCTGTGACATACCTTAATGCAAACCTGCAGTATATAATGCGGAAAATTATATATTTTGCCACAGTGTTAATTGTTGTGTGTTTCTTTTTTTTTATAGAAAAAGATGGCAAAGCATTTCATCCAACTTACGAAGAAAAACTGAAGCTTGTGGCACTGCATAAGCAGGTTCTTATGGGCCCATATAATCCAGACACTTGTCCTGAGGTTGGATTCTTTGATGTGTTGGGGAATGACAGGAGGTAACAATGTTTTGCTGCATAGTGAATTTAATAAGTAAGAATAACACTGGAAAAGGGTACAGTGTGTATTGGTTAAGATGTGACTAGCTGGTTCATTAGCTTAGAATAAAAACTGAAACAAACATTTTTGCTTGCAGCTTCTGGAGTCTTCAGATGTTTATCTGTTTTTGGCTTCGAGGTGTTTATGGCTAAATATTGTGGAAGAAGTTTACTCCTCTGATTATGAACATAAGACAAGTACAGCTTCATTTGATTCTTCCTAAATAATATTAAAAGCAGCCATTTAAAATATGTAGTTACTGATTCCCTTATTGGGACATGCAGAGAGAATTGTGACAAAAAAGAATACATTGACTATTTCATTCAATTAAGACTAAAATATGATATAAGGAGAATAAAGCATTGATACCCTTTTGCTGTATGGGCGTTACCAGCAATGCAGTTAAATTAAATTTGTATTAGATGTGGCATATCTAATTTAGTAAGTTAATACATGCTTGTTGAAATTTGAAGTTTTGAGCCTTTTGCTTATAAGTAGAATCATTCTTCATTTTAGTTATAATTGAGAATTACTCATTTTTAGGTTTAAATTAAATCAAGTTCTCATTCTGTTAAGAGGAGGAGGTAACTTTTCTTGTTATTCTTTACAGGAGAGAATGGGCAGCCCTGGGAAACATGTCCAAAGAGGACGCCATGGTAGAGTTTGTCAAGCTCCTAAATAGGTGTTGCCATCTCTTTTCAACGTATGTTGCATCCCACAAAATAGAGAAGGAAGAGCAAGAGAAAAAAAGGTGAAGTTTGAGGGCACGGAATACTTCACCCCCGTGCAGTCCCATGTTGATGCCTCTGCTTTGCCGGGTGCCTGCTCTAGGTCAGGGGTCTCACTTCCTGTGGAGCCCCACTTCTTGGGGCAGTTGTTCGTGCTCCCTCATGTGAGCACGTACTTGTGAGTTCTGTGGGGAAGGAGGGCCGCTTCCTTCTGGCTATACCTTGAAAAGGAACCTCCCCCCATCATGGCAGTGTTCCTTTTGTCTTACTACACTAAGTTTCTGAGTAAGTTCCACCATAAACTCAGTCACTCCCTCCTCCCTATCCTCTGGTCTCACATACCCTTTGCTGCTATCCCTTGAGCTTCTGGAATATTCATGCTCCATTTCATGGTTTTCAGCTATGCTACATGGTAGGCCTGTGTAGACATTCATATTGGCTCCCACTGGCTTATTGTCAGGGTTTGGAGGAGAAGCTGTTGAATGCGCTGTTTATGTTTATGGGATTCCATGTTGTGATTATGAATTAGAATTATAGTTACACCTTATTTATCTAGAGGTTATATTTTCAACAGCTTTGACTATCTAAAATTTCTAGGCAATGAAAACTACACTAAAACCAGGTTTTCCTCAGTTATACTTTAGAAACAGTTCATTCTCTAGTTTCCTACCTTAACCTGAATTAGAAATACCAGATTAAAAGAGAAAATAGCTCCGATAGTAAGGGAAAAGATAGAAACTATGAAAAATAATACACAAGAATTATAAAAGCTTGGCAGTCAGGGGCCATTTATTAATAATAAGAATGTAAATTCTCCATCACAGTATTATGACTTAGTGTATTTTTTTTGTTGTGGTTTTTGTTTTTCTGAGATAGGGTCTCGCTCTGTTGCCCAGGCTGGAGTACAGTGGTGGGACTCATAGCTCACTGGAGCCTTGAACTCCTTGGGCTCAAGTGATCTCTCCTTCCTCAGCCTCCTGAGTAGCTGGGGACTACAAACGTGCATCACTACACCTGGCTAATTTTTTTATTTTTTGTAGAGATGGGATCTCATTGTGTTGCCCAGGCCTGTCTCAAACTCCTGACCTCAAGTGATCCTCCCATTTCGGCCTCCCAAAGGCGTGAGCCACTGTGCGCCCAGCCTGACTTAGTACAGCTTTTATGTTTATAGTTAGAACCTCTGAGTCATCAAGAGACGGAGCAATAGATATAATTTATTCCTGCTTAAGAGAATAGGAAATGGCTTAATTACATATTCAGAAGATATTTATCCAAGGGAAGATTTTTTTTTTTTTTTTTTAATCTAAAGGAAAAGCTTTGGTTCTTATAAGAATGGAATGAGGTTCCTTTAACTGGAAAATGGATTTATGTGCTACACTCCACTGTATAGTGATGTTGGATCATTGGGGTATTGCTATAATGTCTTTGGAAGTATGTATACACTGCTTTTTAATTTCTTATTTCAATGATAAATATTCATATTTCTTTAAGCATTATCAAAAATTACTGCTTATCTTAACATATAAAACTGCATTTTCTTTTTAAAAATACACTTTGGTTGTGGGACAAAGTACATACAGAATTCTTCTAAAGCATTTAAGACTAGACTTCATCTGTCCTGAAGCTTAGACTCTGGCTGATGAAACTTGTTGCTCCGTACCAGCGGTGACACATTAAAAGTGGGTCGTGCTGTTGCTATACTTTGAGCCTTAGCTGTGGCTCAGGTGTGGTGTTAGTCACTTGCAGGAGTTTGAGGGGAGGAAAGTGGGGGAACCCAGGCAGTTCTCATGGTGGGACCAAGAAAAGGTGTCTTCTCTGACAGTCCTCAGAAGTCTTCCCTCTCGTGCTATCTTCAGCCTCCCCGTGCACCACCCCACTCTTAAATGCATCAGGTATCTGTTCCTAGTGCCGTATAGTGTGTTCTCGTTGGAAAGGGGCATTGGGGGTAGGCAAAAGCTGGGTAAGGGTTGCACCTAGAAGTCCAACTCTTCTTTTTTAAATTAAAAACTTTCAAAATTTTTAGAATTTCAGAAACAGTACACAAATATATGCAATATAAATGATTTTTCGTGTATAGCAATATATGAAGCACACACTGAAGAATCTTCCTTTTCACCTTTCTTGTAATTCTACTCCCCTTTGCAAAGATAATAACCGACAAATTTAGCATCTATCCTTCCAGACCTTTTTCTTTGTATTTACCTGCTTTTTTCATTAAACAAATGTATTTAATGTCTTTACCTATTTATTAGGCCATGTAGTTCTGTCGTTTTTTTATGGCTGTGTGACATTTCAGGGTGAATTTTCCATGTCTGTGCACGTTTGTTGAGTGCTTGTTCTGTCCAGCCCTGTGCTGAGCCTGCAGACGCACTGGTGTGAGATAGGCAATCTCTGTCCTTACGGAGCCTCGGCTTTAACGTGCAAGGCCAATGTGTTGCTGATTTTATCACACAAATGTAGTTAAAACTATAGCAGGTATTCTGGAGGAAAAGCTTTTAGTGCTGTGAGCCTGTATTAGAGGGGAATCCTTCAGGGTGTAAGTATATCATAATGATTTAAGTAGCATCTTATTGGTGGACCCCATTTTCTATTGCTGCACCACAGTAATTCTTGATGTGATCTTTTATATTGTAGGATTGAGTCCATATGATAAGTTTCTACTAGTGAAGTGTATGCATTTCAAATTTTGATAAATATGGCCACATTGTTCTCCAAAAAAGTTGTGTCAGTTTTCACTGGGAAATAAAGTTTTAAATTATTTTAAAACAGGATTCAATATATAAGGTTTGGCTGGGTGGCAGTTTGGCTGTCATCTTAGCGCTTTGGGAGGCAAGACATGGGAGGATCGCTTGAGTCCAGGAGTTTGAGACCAGTCTGAACAACATAGCGAGACCTCATCACTACAAAGTATAAAAATAAAAAATTAACCAGGTGTGGTGGCGTGTATTGTAGTCCCAGCTACTTGGGAGGCTGAAGCAGGAGGATCACTTGAGCCTGGGAGTTTGAGGTTGCTGGGAGCTATGATGATGCCATTGCACTCTAGCCAAGGGCGACATAGCAAGACCCTTCCTAAACAAGCAGACAAACAAAAGGCCACAAAAAGCCCTGACAATATATAGGGTTCATTCTCTCTGTCTTTTACCTTGTAGGAAGGAAGAGGAGGAGCGAAGGCGGCGTGAAGAGGAAGAAAGAGAGCGTCTGCAAAAGGAGGAAGAGAAACGTAGGCGAGAAGAGGAGGAAAGGCTTAGACGGGAGGAAGAAGAAAGGAGGCGAATAGAAGAAGAGAGGCTTCGGCTGGAGCAACAAAAGTAAGCTTGGATGGCTTGTATTTAAAAATGAGAAAAGGACCACCATACTGTTGTGACTTCGCTTTTTACCGTTGTGTGCCTTAGAATAGTTCTGTGATTTGTGTGACAGGGAGGTAGAATGAGCTACTTGCCATTTTTACCAATGATCTGTTACCAAAGAGGGCCTTACCGTAACAGACTGTCAGTTAGTTGTAAAAAGAGGAATGTATTGGATGGATTTGGGATTTGCTTGTAGAACCCAGGGACTGGAAGCAGGAGCGGAGGTTTCTCAGGTACTCTCTTTGTCTCTTGTCTTTGCTTCTCTGAGCTTATGTCTCTGCTTTGTTCCTCCTGCTCTCTGTAGATTGTCACTGCCTGCTTTGGCATATGCAGGGCTATCCCAGCCTGGATTTATGTGGTCTGTTTTCATGCATCTGATGGAGACTGGCTGGAATCTATGAGACCCAGTTACAAATACCCAGGACAGAGAATCTCGTTGGCCCAGTCTGTGTCAGCTGTCCGTTCGTGGTCCCTAGTACAGGACTTGGAGGCTGAGACTGTTTCAGATTCAGTGGGGGCTATAAGAGCTGCTGTCTCAGTAGGGACTGACCAGCTCTGCACGAGGGAGCAGTGGGTACAAGAAGGCAGTGATTGACACCCATGAAACACACAGGGAACAAGATCTGCTGTTCTAGGGGTGGCACAGTTTACAGGTTAAGCTGGAGAACGTGAGGGACCGTTGATTTCTCCTCTTTATTTCTGGGTAGTTCTTCAGTAAAAGCTTCATCCCTAGCCTCATACTAATCCAGGGCCTCATTCAGTTGTGGAGAGAGACTTCGAATGCTGCTCTTGTCGGGGGTGGGGAGGGAGGGTGTCCTGGGTGGACCCAGTTGTCATGCTGTATTGAGGAGCTTGTGAGCTTCTGCTTCGTTATCTATTTATTAATAGATGGCTTTGGGGTCTTTGTTAAGTTGGTCACATAACTGAGTTAAGAAACGTGGTTTATCTAGAAAACAAAATAAAAGAGCATTATAATAGCTTACAGAAATTAGTATGTCTAAACCAAATATGCCCAGATAATATTTTCAGTATTTCTTCTTTAAGGCAGACTGTAAATTAAATGCCGTGGACCTTCAAATTTTTACTGACTTTATTTATACTTACCAGGGACACCCATAACATCTTTTAACTATTCTTCTGCCTCTTAATGTTTTTCTTGTGTTTAGGTAGAGAAGCCATAGCCAACAGTTAAGTAAATGCCTCATGCCTGCCGTAGATAACAGTCTGTTCTCTCACAGCATCGTGGCTAATTAGTATAGCTCTGGACCCAGACCGCCCGGATTTGAATCCTGGCTCTCGCGTGCACTAGTGGTGTAACCTTGGGCGAGTTACTGAACCCTGTGAACCTCATGGGGCTGTTGTGAGCTCTAAGGGGGTTAGTACATGTAAGCACTTTGAACGCTGCATGGCGCAGAGCAAGGGCACAATAAGTATTAGCAATTATCATGGTGCTGGTGATGACGATGACCGTATGCTTATTCTCCATCCCAAATTTTCCATGAAAAACCTAAGTAAAAATTAGCAGCCAGATTTATTTTCTTAAATCTTGCTTCTGGGTCTGGGACACATGCTGATTGGTATACATTATTAGCTTAGTCATTTTTAAGAATTACACACTATCAAAATGAGTGATAAGGACATTGTATTTTGTCATGAACAATCTCCTGCAGTCAGACTAGTGTATATATTTTTAATGTTTCTAGGCAGCAGATAATGGCAGCCTTAAACTCCCAGACTGCAGTGCAGTTCCAGCAGTACGCAGCCCAGCAGTACCCAGGGAACTACGAGCAGCAGCAGATTCTCATCCGCCAGTTGCAGGAGCAGCACTATCAGCAGTATATGCAGCAGTTGTATCAAGTCCAGCTTGCGCAGCAACAGGTACGACAGACAACCCCAGAACTCAGCCTTAGAGAGGGTTTTCAGTTTCATTGGAACCCAAGGTTTTTTTTAACATCTGCCAATGAATTTTGCATTAGATAGCCTCTGAGATACAAAGTAACTTTTAGGTGATCCTTTAGGCAAACCGTAGAATGGCACTAGCAATTATGAGAGAAAATACAATATTGAAGCAACAGATGCTGTTACGTTGTCATAAAGGTCTTTGGGAGTCAAATAGGCCCACTGTCTTTACAGTAAGCCCGGCATGGACCCTACCAGTGGCCCTGGAACCATGAGGATCTGGGTAACTGGCCTTAGTTCAAGGACGTCCTTCAGGCAGTGCACTGTCAAAGGCCCGGACAGCTTCTGAGCGGGGAACTCCCCTCCCCTAGGCCATGGGCTAGTTCTGCAGAGCTAGATTGAGCCCCTTTGCCTTTTGTGGTAGGCACCAAAGCCAGGCAGTGCTCATGACAGCGCAGTGGCAGTCCTCCTCCAAATCCCTGCCCCACATAGCTGGCTTCCACGTGGGAGAAGGTGACTGAGGTGAAAGAGCATGGGACTGGGGGTCTGGTAACACTTGGATTCTGTCTTGGCTTTGCCATTGCCTTGTTTGATCTCAGAAAAGCTATTACTGCTCTGACTTTGCTAGCTTGTCTCCCCGTCTATAAGCACAGAATATAAAATCAAGTGCTGTCCTGTTAGCGTCACAGGACTGTCAGAGGAATAAACTGAGGACGTACTTACCCTGTGAGAGTGTTTTGTACATACGGAAGGTACACTGATTTTACACTCACTTTTTATATCTTGTGGAGGTATAAAATGCCTCCTTAAATGTAACCTATCCGAGTTAACTTAATTTTCGCTTATAAAGCAGTTAACACCTGTCAGAAAATCTGAGTGAAGAAAAGTGTTACACTATAGTTCCTCAGCATTTCCTGTTACATGAAGTAATCTATTATTTTTGCCAAACTCTCTGAGTTCCTTGAAAGTATATATCCTTAGCTGAAATACCTCTTGCCCTGAGTTCTTGGCATCAGTGAGAAGTTAAAAAGCACCGCAGGTTTTGTGTAATCCAAGAGAGGAGGAAAAGATGCCAAACTAGAGTTTATTAAACTAGAGTTTATTCAAGATGATAAGTGGTGTTTTTGAGGGATTTATTCTCTGTCCTCGGAAGCCTGTTTCTACTTGAGCATATCATTTCCCTTTTTCTGCTTCTTTAATAGGCAGGAGTAAAATCTATAATGTTTTAATAGCGTAGCCCGTACACAGTGTCCTGTTTATAGGTTGCGGTCACTTAATGAGAAGAAAGTCAGGAAGGGCGAAACCATGAATTTTTGAAATGGAATTAGAATGCCATAATTGAGATTAGAGTGATCAAAGTCAGTCTATCAGATTGATCGGTTGCCTCTGGGAAGAGAGAAGGAAAGGGAATAGGGAAGGAACAAAGGGAACGTCACACCTGTGAAGTATTAATTTTTATATAAATACTGAGCAAAATGACAAAATGGGCATACTTGTTAATTTTCAGATGTAGTTACATGGGTGGGTGTTTGCTACGTTAAGTGCTTTTTAAAAACTTTCTAAAGTATAGAAAAGGGAGTATGTAAATAAGTGATTGCAGTCTATTGTGTGCAATACAGTGGATTCCTGGGCAGTGGGATCTCAGAGAGGGGAGCTCATTCTGCTGGAGCCTTTCGGGAAAGGCTCGGCAGAGAGGACCCGTCTGAGCAGGGCTTACTGATCATCAGCAAGATGCTTTTTTGCTTTCCTGTCATGCAGTGAATGTTCTGAGCATGCTGACTTGTTTTGGTTGTATGCACTTCTTCTGGAAGCTGGTACCCTTTCTAGAAAACTAATACAGAAATTACTGAAAATCTAGGCCTTGGAGAAGTAAAATCTCAGGTGTGTGACGAGCATATACTAGCAGCAGAAAAAGGTGTTGCTGTTCATTTAAGTAATTGGCTTGTAAATGAAACGTGTGTAGAGATGTGCCAAACTATGTCATTATCCCTAAGCCATGATTACAAAGGCTTCCCCCCCTTATTTATTTATTTATTTATTTATTACTGCAGTGAACATATGCTTGCGTGTGACTTGGTGTTTTAGTTAATAGCATTACTTACATGTTATAAATCAATGGGTAAAATCAATTTTACATTTTCACAATGGAATGGCCTATAATAAATGCAAACAACAAAATATAATTACTTGTGATCCTGTAGATGAACCTTACAAAAACAATGTTGAAAGAACCCAGACATAAAAAAAAGCATATACCATATAATCCCTTTATATAAAGTTTAGAAACAGGCAAAGCAAATCTGTAGTGTTACAGTTAGAATGGTTGTAACCCTTGGGGGAGGTGTCTGGAAAGGGGTACAAAGGAGGATTCTGGGATGCAGATAATGTCTTGATCTGAGTGTTGATTCTATGGATATGTTTGACATATGAAAATTGATGAAATTGTATAGTTTATGATTTGTGTACATTTCTATATGTATGTTATAATTCTCCCAAAAGTTACTTAAGTAATACTTAAATATTTCAAGTAGTATCTATCTTGATTTAGGAGGGCAACAGGGCAGTGTCCCAAAGTACTTGTCCTTTGGGTTTTGACTCAGAGGACATTTTGACTTCATATTAATGGATATACATTTTAATCATACTTATGTAAATAGTGACAAATTTTCATTGAGAAAATATTTTTACTTCAAACTTCATTTTATAAGCCTATTTAATTAAATCAGTATTTTATAATATTAACAGTTTTTAATTTAATTGTCATAAATTTTCTGTGATTAATTTATTGATTATTTTTGTCCATATTAAAATAAAATAATTGTCCATATTTGATTGGTTGGTTACTTTGGGGGCTCATATCAGATTTTACCAATTATGGCTTCTGCCTTTGTGAATTTTCTTCTGTGACCATTTGTTTCCACTAAGTTTAATTTTTCTAATTTGAATTTTATCAAGAAGATTTTCTTCTTCCAGCAATTTTAAGAACATATATTACGGTGTTCAATTTTTGCCTTTTTTTTTTTGAGACAGGGTCTCGCTCTGTCACCCAGGCTAGAGTGCAGTGGTATCATTGTAGCTCACTGCAACCTCAAATTCCTGGGCTCAAGCGATCCTTCCACCTCAGCCTCCCGAGTAGCTGGGACTACAGGCATGCACTACCATGCTTGGCCTAATTTTTGCCTTTAATAGTTTTATTTGGGGTTGATTATTTCTATCTACTTTAACTTTTCCTCTTAGTTTTTCTCGTGATTCTCAGATCACAAAAATGTGATCAGTTACAGTTTCTCATCCACATTAATTTTTATCATTTTTAGCTATCAGTTTGATATTGTGCTGTTCATTATAGATAAGATAAAACCTTATAAAAGTTTATTAGTGGCCAGGTGCGATGGCTCATGCCTGTAATCCTAGCATTCCAGGAGGCTGAGGTGGGAGGATCACTTCAGGCCAGGGGCTTGAGACCAGCCTGATCATAAGTGAGACTCGCGGTCTCTACAAAAATAGAAAAAATTAGCCGGATGTGGTGGTGCACGCCTGTAGTCCCAGGTACTTGGGAGGCTGAGGCAGGAGGATCGCTTGAGCCCAGGAGTTTGAGGTTGCAGTGAGCTATGATGACACCACTGCCCTGTAGCTGGGGTGAAAGAGTGAGACTCTGTCTCAAAAACAAAAACAAACAAAAAAAAAAGTTTATTAGTGATTTCTTAGAGCAGAGTACTTTGGTAGGGCAAAAGCCTGTGGTCAGAATGCACTCCAGGGCAAATGTCCCATTTATTCGCCTTCCTGGTCAGTGTGTCTTCACTTTTTCTCGACTTGTAGGCAGCATTACAGAAACAACAGGAAGTGGTAGTGGCTGGGGCGTCTTTGCCTGCGTCATCAAAAGTGAATGCGACTGCGCCAAGTGATATGATGTCAGTTAACGGACAGGCCAAAACCCACACTGACAACTCTGAGAAAGAACTTGAACCAGAAGCTGCGGAAGAAGCCCTGGAGAATGGACCAAAAGGTATGGTTTGGTGTCATAGTTCAGACTCCATTAAAAGCAAATTCAGGCCGGGCGCAGTCGCTCACGCCTGTAATCCTAGCACTCTGGGAGGCCGAGGTGGGTGGATCGTTTGAGCTCAGGAGTTCGAGACCAGCCTGAGCAAGAGCGAGACCCCATCTCTACTAAAAATAGAAAGAAATTATATGGACAGCTAAAAATATATATAGAAAAAATTAGCCAGGCATGGTGGCGCATGCCTGTAGTCCCAGCTACTCGGGAGGCTGAGGCAATAGGATCGTTTGAGCCCAGGAGTTTGAGGTTGCTGTGAGCTAGGCTGACGCCACAGCACTCACTCTAGCCCAGGCAACAGAGTGAGACTCTGTCTCAAAAAAAAAAAGCAAATTCACAAGGTCAGGTTAACTAGCTTTTGAGAGTGATTATGTATTTATGAGAGTTAAACACCTTTTTACTTTTTTTAGTCAGAATCTGATGCTTCTGGAGACCCTTAGAATAGTGTAGAAGAGCAAGTCAGATGTCTTTTGGACACTTTTAAGACAAAAGATGTCATTTGTCTTATTATGTACATTGGTTATCTGTTGCTGTGTAACAGATTACACCCAAATTTAGCAGCTTAAACTAACAATAAACATTTATTATGTCACATAGTTTTTGTGGGTCAGGATTTCAGGAGCAGTTTAGCTGGATGGTTCTGGCGTAAGGTCTCTCATGAGTTCGCAGTCAAAATGTTGGCTGGGGCTGTAGTCACATGAGGGCTTGACCGGGACTGGACCATCTGCTTCCAAAATGGTTGTTCCCGCACGTGGCTGGCCGGTTGATGCTGGCTGTTGGCAGGAGGCCTCAGTTCGTTGCCCCATGGAACTTCTCCATAGGGTTAGTTGAATGTTCTCACACACACTGGTTGGCTTCCCTGCGAGCACGTGATCCAAAAGAGAATAAGGCAGAAGTGGCAGTGCCTTTTATGCCAAAGCCAAAGCACTGACCTTGTAAGTAATACATTAGCACTTCCGCGATATTCTGTTGGTCACACATAGCAACCCCGATACCTTTTGGGCGTTGAACCTCCCAAGTGCATGAAGACTTGGAAGTCAGGGTCACTGGGGCCATCTTGGAAGCTGGCTACCATATATTACTGTATTTTTTGAGACCAAAGGACCATGTTGCCTAGAAGATAGCTTTGACTTTTCATAGCTCTACTAGCTTCCCATGAGCAGCTCATTCATTCCTTCAACAATTGGGTGAAGGTTTTTTGAATTCGGGGTATAGTGGTGAGGCAAAATAAACACAAAAAAGGTAAACTGTAGCAGTAACTATACAGTAAGTACTACAGTGGAGAGAGAGGTACACTACAGTTTGAGAACATGTGTTATGGGGGGTGTGACCTAGTCAGAGAGGTCACCAGAGGCTTTCCTGAGGAAGGGACAATCGAGCTGAGAACTGAGGCAGGAGTTAGGAGTTAACTAAGTAAGGAGGAAGAAAAGAGCATTTCAGTGACAGTGGTCAGTGACAAGTAACAGAAAATGGCTTCAGAAAAGACCTTGAAATCCCTTGGTTTACTGCCCCCAAACTTTCTTATCAAGGGTTTATACCAGTATTTTTAAATGAGAGAAAATCTTTTATCAAAGTCTCTATAATTAACTCTGGAAGAGTTGGGTAGTTCAGTGCATGTAGATAATGCTGAGTAACAAGACTTTACCCCTTTTTCTCAGTCCCTAGTGGTTCTAATCCTGTCCAGATTTTTCTGTTTCTTTGAGCTCGTTTAGAATAACCCCTAGAAATGTGGGATTCTCAGAGGTCAAGACTTTTTTCCAACAGATAGACTGAAGTGAAAGCCCAGTTTTCTTTGTTCATATCCAGAAGAGTAATTTATTCTTAGGTCCAGATCTCTCTTCTTTGCCAGAATGTTTCTGTAGCTCCAGTCAGGGAGTTTCCAAAGTCACTCTTAAATCCTGTTTATAATTAGAGTATTGAAAAAAATGACTTCAAAGATTGAGGATCGGCCGGGCGCGGTGGCTCATGCCTGTAATCCTAGCACTCTGGGAGGCCGAGGCGGGAGGATCGCTCGAGGTTAGGAGTTCGAGCCTAGCCTGAGCAAGAGCAAGACCCTGTCTCTACTAAAAAAAATAAAAAGAAATTAGCTGGACAACTAAAAATATATAGAAAAAATGAGCCAGGCATGGTGGCGCATGCCTGTAGTCCCAGCTACTCGGGAGGCTGAGGCAGGATGATCGCTTGAGCCCAGGAGTCTGAGGTTGCTGTGAGCTAGGCTGACGCCATGGCACGCTAGCCCAGGCAACAGAGCAAGACTCTGTCTCAAAAAAAAAAACAATGAGGATCACATTTGTTACTTGAAGTAGTATGATGACCCCTGAGTACCTGTGGCATTGTTAAATTTAGTAATCTGGAGAAACTCATGGGGAGGCTTTTATATTCCCCCAACTCCCTGATCTGAGTGAGCTAGACCATGTCGTGCTTGGTGCCTGACTGCAGCTAGACGGGTGGTGCTGTGTGAATATTGCTGCCTGCAGGGTGAAGGCTCCTTCAGTCTAGCTTTTGTAATTCCTGTTGTCTTTAGAATCTCTTCCAGTAATAGCAGCTCCATCCATGTGGACGAGACCCCAGATCAAAGACTTTAAAGAGAAGATTCGGCAGGATGCAGATTCTGTGATCACAGTGGGCCGAGGAGAAGTGGTCACTGTTCGAGTACCCACCCACGAAGAAGGATCCTATCTCTTTTGGGAATTTGCTACAGACAGTTATGACATTGGGTTTGGGGTGTATTTTGAATGGACAGACTCTCCAAACACTGCTGTCAGCGTGCACGTCAGTGAGTCCAGCGATGACGACGAGGAGGAGGAAGGTAGACCCATTGGTCTGTATTCAGTAGCTGCTGGGTTCTGTGGTGGCGAAAGTGGTGCATGGGTCAGACATACCTGAAGCCGTATGCTTCCCGATTAGCGCTTCCTGGTCAGGGAACAGCCTCTTCACTAGTGGGACCTTGAGCTGAAAAGGTTGGAGGAGACGCCAGCCTCCTATAGGGGGATTGGGACCTGAACCTGAATTTTTCTGGATGCCAGGAAAGTCTGTCTGGCAGTTTGTCATTTTACCTCTTTCTGAATACCATTTTAGTTCCAGCCTTTTGTGTGGAAAAGCCAGATACGCAAGATAATTTTGAAAAATTTTAAAGGAACATGTGAGAGTTCCTGTTAACCCTGGAATTTATTTAAATTTATGTTTCTGATATTAGCTTTTTAGGTCATTATTCTAAGATTTTTTTCTTATGTAAATACAGAAACTCACCAGAACATTCCACCTAAAGAAATTTCAATTATTCCTCCCTTTGGAAATCTCTATTTTACTAGAGTGGAATTTTTTATTGTCTCTGAATAAGTAGACAAAATTGGGTGTTTTCAAGTTCAGTCTAAACTATCCTGACCTAGGAAGTAGGTTATAAAATGTACTGCTTGTGAAGAAGATGGTCTTCTTAATTTTATTACCCAGAAAAGTTACAACTTGAGGCTTTTATGCACACCTACTTAGCACTTAAAGTTTGTTGACTTGACTGAGAATGATACGAAGGAGGCCTGATGGTGAGAACAGAAAAGGACCCTCTCTCAGTTTTTCAGGACTAACTGACCGTTCAGGTGACTCGGAGATAGACTGCTTGTTCTTGAAGCGCGTTGTTAATGTTGTTTTATAGGGATTGTACTGGGATAAATGTAAAGAGGTGTTGTCGGAAGTGCATGGAGCGAGCCTAAAAGTTCGCTCAACTTTTGAGGCACAGAGTTGCTCGATCATATTCCCAACCGTGCCCCACTCTGGGCCCTCTGGGGTCACGTGTAGAAACACACACCGCAGGTATGCCGTGGCCCTTCTTGAAATTAAGTTTAATTTAGTGTTCAATTTAACAGTTAATATTTAATTTAATGCCAGGGAGTTTTTCAGCTCCAAAGATAATTTTTATTCTGTACCACCATCTACACGAACCGTCAGGGTGTCCCAGAACTTGCAGTTCATCTTGCAGGTGACTCAGCCCAGAAGCAGATCTGCAACCCCTCGATGCCCTGCAGGTCCACGGTGGAGCTGGGAGACGTGGAAGCACGAGCCGCTTCGTCTTCTGTGGTGTTTTGCTTTTAGCCGTCGTTATTCCCGAGTCCCAGCAGCAAAGGAAAGCAGTGCCCGTAAATACTATTTACTGACCAGAAAGAAAAAATAGGAAAGTGAAAAAAACCAGGAGGAAGTGAGAGAAAGGGACCTGAGCAGATGGGCCAGGTGCTACCACTGTTGTCTCATGTGCCCCTCAGCAACATTGGGACCAGGGCTAAGCCCTGCGCTGGCCTTTCTGACGCATCACAGGGACTCATTAAATCAGACTGTTAGCAGATGTCTGGGGGAAAGTGTGTGTGTGTGTGTGTGTGTGTGTGTGTGCGCGCGCGTGCAGAAATTACTGTACTTATAAAAAGAGTTTTGTGAGAAGTATAGAAGAAATCTCTGTTCAGAAGTCAGTTGCAGTGATACATTTCTCCTGGCTTGCCTGCTAGAGAGCTTCTTTCTAAAAGTAGGTTACTTCCTAGTCTGAGCCCTCAGCTGATGATAGTTTTGGGGTTACTGATGTTGAAACTAGCATTGGTGAAGATGGCTAAGGTAGCTCTAACGTGTGTCCCTCAAATGGAAGATGGCATTGCCTACCCGCCCTTGCACCATTCCTCATCATAAAGCACTTTGCAGCTAAAACTAATCCATTAAAATCCATTAAAACCTGTGTATCAACAGGAATAACAGTGAGGGTTTATTGCTCCCAAGAATTGCTTGCTAAGAGTGAGCATAACTTTGTCCTATGTGAAGATTTGGCTCATAAACTGCATTTGTCCATAGGCCTTAGGAGGTTACTGTGCCATGAGGTCTTATCCACCATGATGGGCACTTTGTGGGGAGTCCTTTTTGGCTTGACTGCAGATGAAAAAGAGTGTTTTTTTGTTGTTGTTTGCTGGTTTGGTTTTTCCCCCTTAGGTCTTGAAAGGTAGACAGAGGAGCTTGCTTTCTCCGAAGCAGCATGTGCAGCCGTCCCTCCCCCTGCCTCAGTTCTCCGCTTGCTTTATGCTTTCCAGCTCCCAAGTCTTTCCTTAAATGGAAGAAATGTGCATTTTCCATCTATCCCAGTAATCTTTAATTTTGTAGATTTTGAACAAAATTTGGTCTTATTAATGGACCACTCTGTTTCTTAGATATCGATAATCGTGTACATTTTGAACCTGTGTTATGTGTACATGAAAGATGCTCACTTGTAAGTATCGCTGTGGTAAAGCAAATCTGATTTGGACCTACTTTTATAAGAGTGTCATCTGCTTTCGTTTTCTTTTTTTTTGGTAAACTTTTAATTTTAGAATAGTTTTAATAGAGAAGTTGCAAAGATAGTACGAAGAGTACCTGTATACCAGGCATGCAGTTTCCTCTATTGTTAACATCTTACATTGTACTATGGAACATTCACCACAACTGATGAACCCATATGGATACATTATTATTACCTGAAGGCCATATTTATTCAGATTGTCTTCATTTTTACCTAATGTTCCAGGATCTAATCCAGGATGCCACATTGTAGGTAGTCGTTGTGTCTCTTTAAACACCTCTAAACTGTGAGTTTCTCAGACTTTCCTTGTTTTAAATTGCTTTATTATTTTTTTGTTTTGTTTTGTTTTTGTTTTTTTAGTCTGACTAAGCTTTGGTTATGACCTTGTTATAAATTGCAGATGGTGGCACTGACAGACGTCACCCAGTTAACTCATGGTGCCAGCATTCACTCTGCCATGTTATAAAACTTAAAGTCTTTTATCTTCTGTGCTGAATAGTCCTTTGACCTGTTTTCCTTGAGGTTTTTTATATTTAATATGTTAAACTGAGACTTTTAAGCTGGTTCATAATTTTCTCATTCCTGTAGGTTTCTAGGGGGTTTTTTTCCTCCTAACTTCATATCCTTACAGTTCAGAAAACTACTTACTGGGGCAAATCTATAATCAGAGGTTGGGTTTTTTTTTTTTTTTTTTTTGCCACTTGGATCATTTCCGGGTTAAATAGGCATGGTGAAAATAATTGAATTTTCCGGGTGTCTCTGAAACCTCTTTACCGTGGTTTTTTCATTTTACTCTTTACATTTTTAAGATATACAGAAAGTACTAGTCCTCATAAGTGACATTCTCCTCTTCCTAAAATGGAGAAGACTCTCATATTATTGAGAAGGAGGAGGATGAGAGAGAGCACCATGTTCCTTGTTCTTAGATGAATGAGATTCCTCCTTTTGGGGAGGAATTAGAAATTGAGTGGAGATGGAAGGGGGAAATGGAGTCCAGAAACAGGAGCAGTGGTCAGAGCACGGAGAGGGATGGGGATGCTGACTGTTCCCACAGCAGATGTTCACCACTGGGCTCCAGGGCCCAGAACGGTGCTTGGGACGTCGCAGACGCTCGGGTATTTGAAAGAATGTGTGCTCACGTGCCCATAACTTGTAGAATGGTTCAACAGAATTCGTAACGAGCCATTGTTCAAAGAAAGGATAGAGTTTAATTGCTTGATGCAAAAGTGCTTTTCCTGGATCATTGACTTGTCTCTGTTCTCTCTCACAGAAAACATTAGTTGTGAAGAGAAAGCCAAAAAGAACGCCAACAAGCCTCTGCTGGATGAGATTGTGCCTGTGTATCGACGGGACTGTCATGAGGAAGTGTACGCTGGCAGCCACCAGTATCCAGGGCGAGGAGTCTATCTCCTCAAGTTTGACAACTCCTACTCTTTGTGGAGGTCGAAATCAGTCTACTACAGAGTCTATTATACTAGATAAAGATGTTGTTGCGAAGTCTGGAGTCTAGGGTTGGGCAGAAGATGGCATTTAATTTGGAAATTTCTTTTGACTTGTGTGGAGCATTGGAGTCAGTGTTCACTTACCGATTTTGGTCTGATGGTTTGTAAACTCTTGTTGGGAATCAGAATTTCCTTGAAACTCTTTAGCATTAATACTTCGGGGTTAAAAAGGATTCCTCAGACTCATCCAGCCCTTGGTTGCTGACCAACAGAGTCACTAGTGGATGCCGAAGTCACATGAGCTACGTGTTAAATATTTAAAGTCTCCGAAATAAAACATCCCAACGTTGACCTTTCCTGGCTGATGGTTAGTCCATTGCTGCCTCCTCCATATGTTCTGTGAGAGCCCATAGACACGGTGCCCTCTCGTTTGAGATCCTTACGTTTAACAGTCTACGTCAGGTGCAGCTGGCTTTGATTGAAGGTCCTAACTTTTAAAAGTTAAAAACTCAAGACCTCACAGATTATAATAGAAAAAGAAATTGCCTCAATTTGATCTTGTTCAAGTGACCTTGATTGGTTTTGCTTTAGGTGCAGCTGTTTAGTTTAGAGTTGTATCACAGAGAATTACTTTCAGAGATAATCTTAAACTAGAATTGCAAACCCAATTGACAACTGAAGTATCAAGATACGTAGAACACGTCAGACATCCTCCGAGAGCCTCCACAAACTTTCAGTCCTCCTCTCTTTATTTGGTATTCATGTCACTAGTAACAAAATAAAATTAATTAGTTTTTGTTTTGATTTGGCTTCCTAGAGCATCTCAAATTGAAACTTTTCTGCACAAAGAAGAATACAGTTAGAGGTTTTATTAAACTCAAACTGGCACCTACTGAATTAAAATAAAATACATAAAATCATTTAAATGTAATTCAGTGTATGGGAAATAACATTGCACTAATATGGAATCACTGCCAGGGATGGTCCGTTTTCTTTTAATTTGTTACTACTTAGGCACAAACCCTACATGATTCCAGTTTGGAATTGCTAATTAAAGAGAATTGGAAATGCACATGCCCATGCTTAAATTTTATAGCTTTAATCTGTATTATGTCTTTATTAATGGAAAGAGGTAGACCTCTGTTTTCTTTACTGAAAACAAATATGGATTAATTGCCTCAAATTTGTGTAAGTGATTGGCTAGTCTAGAGATTCTTGTTTCCAGATGGGAGGGTGGTCCAGATAGCAAATGACAAAGATGGCAATATACACTTAATGTTGTTATTATATGTTGTTACTGAAATACTTAGATTTTTAAAATTTCAAATCATAAATCACTTCTCGTAGGAGGGTTTCCATTGATTAGCTGCAGTATATACAATTCACTACATAACGGGGTGTTTGAGTTTTTTGTGTGCTGCATTTCTTTCTGTTTTTTAATACCTGGTTTTATACGTACCTAACTCTGTTCTTTTTTGGTTGTTCTGAAACTGGATTATTTTCTCTGAAGCAGTGCTTAATTTGTGTTTTTAAATTTCGTTTGAGAAGCAGTCCCAGCTCATAAGTATCCATACTGTTATATCCGGAACCTTTGTCCGGCTGTCCGTCAGCTCTCCTGTACACTCGGGATAGAAACCACGGAGTTAGGCACTTCCTGGCTTTTTTTTTTTTTTTTTAATGAGAAAAATACTGTATTTAAAAATGTAAAATAAACTTTTAAAAAGCAGGCACTAATATATATTTCTTCCAGCCCTTGATTACGAATTTGTCCTTGCACATGTTAAGGTGAATTATCTTCTAAAATGTCGTCGTTCTCGGGAGCGGTGTGCGTCACTTCAGTAGCGGCGGTTCCTGTCGGGTGTTCACGTCAGAACATTTTTGGTTTTAAACTTTTTTATTGCCTTCGGCGGTTGATTAGTACAGTACAAGTGCGATTTCAAAAAACTCCTGAAAATAATATATTTAATCAATTAAAATGTTTATCTGTACCTTGTTGATGTTTCATTAATATAGTTACTCTCTGAAGCGTTAGTACAATATTCCATCCTTTGGGTAGGACAAGAAGGTACGTTTTAGATTTTTTGTTTTAAAAGGCTCTAGTTGAAGATCAGCAAGAAACTCTTTCTGGCTGATTAGTTTTCCTACGAATTACCCTGCTGAGTTAAAAATACATTAAAATATTTCCAGGCTTGTTTTTTGTTACCTTGGGATTTTGTTTTTTTTTTTTTTTTTTTTTTCAAGAGACAGGGTCTCCCTCTCACCCAGGCTGGAGTGCAGTGACGAGATCATGGCTCACCGCAGCCTCAAACTCCTGGGCTCAAGCGATCCTCCTGCCTCAGCCTCCCAAACAGCTGGGACTTAAGGCGCGTGCCACCACACCCAGCTAATTTAAAAATTTTTTTTTTTTGTAGAGATGGGGTCTCTGCCATGTTACCCACGCTGGTCTCAAACTACAGGGCTCAAGCAGTCTTCCTGTCCTGGCCCCCCAAAGTGCTGGGATTACAGGAATGAGGCACTGCACCTGGCCCCAGACTTTTTAATGCAAGGAAAATGACTGACTTTTCTTACTGAAAACAGCTGGGTTATACAATGGTTTGCCTACACCACCGTGTGTGTAGTGTGTTCCGGGAAGTACGCGGAGCCAGCGTATTTTACAGTCGCTCCTCCGGGGTGCTCGGAGCTTGGCGATGGCAGAGCAGCTGTGTGGATGTGGACGGTCAGGACACGGCTGCTAAGAAGGACCCCTCTGAGACGCAGAGTGGCCGGGTGTTCAGTTTTGTTCTCTTTCGAAATCTGGAGACGGAATGAGGTCATCATCTCAGTATTTCTGCCGTGCGGGGCGCCCTGAAGAACAGTTAAGGAGAGCGGTTGATGTAAGCACATCTTGGAAACGATGCCGGTGAGTCCTGACCATCTGTCTTACGGAAGAAGAGAGCAACCAGTTCAAATAATAAATGATCACTTACAACTCACTGGGGCTTAGAGTGCAGCAGTCTACAACCAAAACCCGTCTTTGCTTCTGTCCCAGCCTTTGCTCAGCTCAGCACTTCTGTCTGTGCCCTAAAAATGTGTGCGCCTGTACATCTGCTTAGGGTAGAGCAAATCTTAACTTCATTTCCATTCACTGACTTCTCAAAATACGTGTGAGTTGGTGTTAGACTTTTCTTTTTTTGAGACAGAGTCTCGCTCTGTCACCCCAGGTAGTGTGCAGTGGTGTCACTGTAGCTCACTGCAGCCTCAGTCCTACGCTCAAGTGATCTTCCCGCCTCAACCTTCCGAGTAGCTGGGACTGTAGGCTCTCACCACCTCGCCACTCATTTTTCTATTTTTAGTAGAGACGGGGTCTCACTCTTGCATAGGCTGGTCTGGAACTCCTAAGCTCAAGTGATCCTTCCTCCTCGGCCTCCCAGAGTGCTGGGATTAAAGGCATGAGCCACCATGCCCGGCTGGTATTAGACTTTTATCTCACATATATTTGCCCATGAGTCTTCAGTTTTCTTATTTAAAATTTTTTAAGACCAAGGAGATTATTGTCCTCCAGTGCCCTTTGAATTTATCACACTGTCATTTCAAGTGCTTATTTTGCTTGATTCTTCTTGTAATGAAAGGTAGAAGCTGGTCAGTTTGTGGTGTCTGTTTAGGTGTTTGGTCATAGATGTTTTGAATTATGTTGTCAGTTTTATTCATTTTTTTCCTTTATGGCTTTTGCTTATTTCCATTTATATACGCCTGTTTCTTTACTCTGTTCCATTTGTCTGACCATTTATGTGCTAATATCACACTTTTTAAGTTACTATAATTTTATATTTTGATACAAGGTAAATCCTGTTGTTTTGGTAATTTTTCTTACCTGTTTTTATACCTTTCTTTCATATGAATTTTTTTTTTTTTTTTTTGAGACACGGCCTCACTCTGTTTCCTGGAGTAGAGTGCAGTGGCGTCATCACAGCCCACTGCAACCTCCAACACCTGGGCCCAAGCGATCCTCCTGCCTCAGCCTCCCAAGTAGCTGGAACTACAAGTGCACACCATGACACCTAGCTAATTTTTTTATTTTTTGTGGAGACAAGGTCTCGCTAGATTGGTCTCAAACTCCTGGCCTCAAACAATCCTCCTGCCTCATCTTCCCAAAATGCTAGGATTAGGGGCATGAGACACTGTGCCTGGCTCTTCCATATGAATTTAATTAGTTTGTCACATTTCATGAAAAATCTTAATGAGATTTATGTTGGAATATTGCACTGAATGTACAGATGAATTGTGGAGATGCATGATTTTTAATGTGAGCTTAGATTGCATTTTTAAAAGATTGATAGTTCTTTATTCTTAAATGGTATCTTCAGTGCAAGAGATGGAAGGTACAGCCTTTAAGTGGTCCTTCCTGCCTTTATTAATTAGCATAGTGGATGATCTGGGGCAACAGGGACTCAAAAATAAAATGGCTCAAATAAGACCGTTTGCTTTCACGTACAGGCCACAGGAAACAGGCAGTGCAGGGGCCCAATCTCATTTTGTTGCTCCACCATCCTAAGGGAGGTGGTGTTTTTGTACTCGTGGTTAGAAGCTGGCTTGCGGGGGTCTCGTTCCCATTTCAACCCAGGTAGGCAATCAGGGGTGCGGGGACCCGTGCCCAGTGTTTAGGGGAAAAGCCTCACCTTTGTTCACGTCCCGTCATTCCACCAGCAAGTACTTGCTGCGGAGCCCGCCCCAGCCGCAGTGTGTCCACCTGGGCAGTCAGCCGAGCATCCGGCCACAGCGCAGAGAAGGGTAAGTGTCTGTTACGAAGAAGCAGATTGTAGTTCACGGTGAGCAGGCTGCCTTCATCAGGTGAGTTTCAAAATGCGTAACTTTCATTGATCTTTTTTTTTACCTTTATTAAAGCCATACACATGTACTCTAAAAACTTTAGACAGTATATATAGTTGAAAAGAATAAAATCATAAGCCTACCACTAAGAGGTAACAGTTATTACCATTTTGGAAACTTTTCTTCCTGGCCTTTTTTTCCGATTTTCAGTTATGATGCAATTCGAAATTATGATGCAATGCGAGCATACGGAGAAGTGTAGAGCGTGAGTGAGTACTCGTGTACCACCTACATGGGTCACGTTCGCCATTTTACCTGTTCTGCCTCAGCTCTTGTCTAAGTAATAAAGCATTAGTGAAAGAGTTTGAGCCCTGTGTACCTTTTCCAACTACCATCCCCCTTTCTTCCTCCCAAACATAACCATTTTCCTGATTTTGATGCTTATCATTCCATGGGGTTTTTATGACACATTTATGTTGCTGTGAAAAGTAAATAGTATGGTTTTGTAAAGTGCTTTTGATTTTTGTATAAAATGATTTCATTTAACAGTTGTTGATTTGCAATTTAATTCCATTGTTTCGATTCTTTTAAATTTATTGGGGGACTTGTTTTATGTCCTAGAATGGTCTCTCTCAGTTGACGTTCTGTGTTCACTTGAATAGAATATATAGTCTGGGTGGAAAGTTCTATAAATGTGAAGCAAGTCAAGTTGGTTGGTGGTGGTCTTAGGGTCTACCTGTTTTATCAATTACCAACAGAGGAGTTTTGAATTCTTTAGTTTATGGGTTTGTCTCTTTCTCCTCTTTTTTCCTTTCTTTTTTTTTTTGGCAATTTTTGCTTCATTTATTTTGAAGCTTCCTGTTGAGTATATACGTATTTATGATTGTTGTGTCTTCTTGATTAATTGGCCCCTTTAATATTAATGTATTTTCTCATCCTTAAGTTATATTCCTTGTTCTGAAGTCTATTTCATTTGGTATTAATATTGCCACTCCTGATTTCTTTGGATTAAAGTTTACACGATATATCTTATTCCATCTTTTTACATTTAACTTATCTATGTCTGTATTTAGAGTGGGTTCCTTGTTTGGTCTAGTTTGGTCTTTTTTAAAAAATCCAATCTGATAATCATTTTCTCTTAATTGGCGTGTTTAGACAATTTACATTTAATGTAGTGATTATCGGTATGATTGGATTTGAATATACAGTTTTTTGTTTTTTTTTGTTTTTTTTTTTTTTGTTGAGACAGAGTCTCACTTTGTTGCCCAGGCTAGAGTGAGTGCCGTGGCGTCAGCCTAGCTCACAGCAACCTCAGACTCCTCGGCTTAAGCGATCCTACTGCCTCAGCCTCCCGAGTAGCTGGGACTACAGGCATGCGCCACCATGCCTGGCTAATTTTTTCTATATAGATTTTTAGTTGTCCATATAATGTCTTTCTATTTTTAGTAGAGACGGGGTCTCGCTCAGGCTGGTCTCGAACTCCTGACCTTGAGCGATCCACCCGCCTCGGCCTCCCAGAGTGCTAGGATTACAGGCGTGAGCCACCGCGCCCGGCCTGATTTGAATATACAGTTTTGCTGTTTTCTCTCTTTGTGCCATCTGTTCTTTGGATTTTTTTTTTTTAACAGGGTCTCACTCTGTTGCCCAGGCACAATAATAGCTCAGTGCAGCCTTGAACTCCTGGGCTCAAGGGATTCTCTTGCATCAGCCTCCTGAGTAGCTAGGACTACAGGTGCACACCACCGCGCCCACCTAATTTTCTATTTTTTGTAGAGACAAGGTCTTGTTCTTGCTCAGGCTGGTCTCGAACTCCTGGCCTTAAACAATCCTCCCGGCTCAGCCTCCCAGAGTGCTAGAGTTATAGGTATGAGCCACTGCACCCAGCCCATTTTAACCTTTTTTTTTCCTGAGACAGAGTCTTGCTCTGTTGCCTGAGTTGGAGTGCCGTGGCGTCAGCCTAGCTCACGGCAACCTCAAACTCCTGGGCTCAAGCTATCCTCCTGCCTCAGCCTCCCGAGTAGCTGGGACTACAGGCATATACCACTACACCTTGCTAATTTCTTTCTCTTTTTAGTAGAGATGGGGTCTCGCTCTTGCTGAGGCTGGTCTTGAACTCCTGACCTCAAGCGATCCTCCCACCTCAGCCTCCCAGAGTGCTAGGATTACAGGCGTGAGCCTCCACGCCTGGCCCCATTTTAACCATTTTTAAATGTACCGTTTATTAGCCCTAAATACATTCATGTGCTGTGTGGCCATCACCACCCTCCATCTCCAGAACTTTTCCATCATCCCAAATTGAAATTCTGTGCCCAATAAACAGCAGCATTCCTCCTCCCCCGTGACTACCATACTACTTTCTGTCTCCTGAATTTAACTATTCTAGGTACCTCATACAAGTGGAATCGTGTAATTATTCTTTTGTGTGTGGCTTATTTCACAAAGCAAACTGTCTCCAAGGTTTATCTGTGTTGTAGCATGTATCAGAATTTCATTTCTTTTTAAGGCTGAAAAAGATTCCGTTGTATGTATAGACTACACTTTGTTTATCCATTGGTGGGCATTGATTTTCGCCTCTTGGCCATTGCGAATGATGCTTCTGTGAACATGGGTATGCAAACACCTCTTCGAGACCCTGCTTCCAGTTCTTTTGGCTATCTAGCCAGGAGCAGGGGTGCTGGGTCATATGATAGTTATATTTTTAATTTGGGGGGGTAAACTCCCATACTGTTTTCCACAGTGGGCTCACCATTGTGCCTTCCCACAGATAGTGCTCAAGGATTCCAGTTCCTTCACATCCTCTCCAACACTTACTGTTGTCATTTATGCCTACGCCATCCTAGTGGGTGCGATGTGGTTTCTCATGTGGTTTCGATTTGTACTTCCTTGATGATTAGTGATTTAGAGCATCTTTTCATGTGCTTGTTGGCAATTTTGTATATCTTCTTCGGAGCAATGTTTATTCAAGTCCTTTGGATTGCATCATTTGGTGGTTGCTGAGTTGAAGTTCTTTATGTGCTCTGGGTATTAATCCCTTAACAGATCTATGATTTGCACGCACATTCGTAAGTCGGGCAGAGTGGTGGTTGTGAAGGCTGCTGCTGTTCACCCAGTCCCGTGAGGGGGTTGCTAGACCTTTTCAGCAGCCGTGGCAGAGGCGGGTAGAGCTGGAGAGAACGCAGGTAACGCTCTCCGCATCCACCCATTGGGCTCCAGGATCATATTGAGAACTTGCGTCAGATGAGGACAGAGATTTGTCACGTTCAGTTGGTGATTGTACCTCAAAGTGTGCATTCAGCAAAGCACCTTCTGGGGCTCTGTCTGCTTTTTGTTTTTAAGGTCCGTTTCTCAGAAGTTGATAGGGAGCCTGCGGGGTTGTGTAGCACATGGGGCTCAGTCCTGGATCCGCCCCCACAGCGATGGTCAGGGACCCCTCGGAGTCAGCCTTTGCTACATAAGGCCAGCAATGTCCCGAAGCCTCAAGTGTCTCTGGGGGCAGGTACTTGTCCCCAGAAACCTTTTTTCAGCGAGCTGGCTGGGAGCGTGGTGCAGAGTCTCTCCTGGAGGGAGGAGAGTCCTTGAGCTCTTTAGAGTAATGAAATCCCTTAAAGGATTAAAAATCTTGTGGCAAATGCTGTCTTTGTACTCTATTGATTAATATCCTACGGGCTGGGCGCAGTGGCTCACGCCTGTAATCCTAGCACCCTGGCAGGCTGAGTCAGGAGGGTCACTTGAAGCCAGGAGTTGGAGACCAGCCTGGGCAACATAGTGAGACCCCATCTCTTAAAAAAAAAAATCGATATTTTGTTCATCATCGATTTTTTTGCATTAATTTTATTTTTAAAAATTGAATTACAATATGTATCTTGATTATGGACTATTTTTGGCGTTCCCTTAAATTCTGTGCCTGGGGCAAGTGCCTCACTCACCTCACCCTCGTCCCAGCCCTGCTCCATGTGGCTGCTTGGGTGTCCTCACAACATGGCATCTGGCCTCCCCCAGAGCCATTGGCCCAAGAGAGAGCAAGGACGAAGTCACAATGCCTTTTATGGCCTAGCCTTGGAAGACACACTCTGTCACTTCCTCAATGTCCTATGCATGACATAGGTCAGCCCTGCTCAGTGTGGAAGCCACTACACAGGGACAGGAGTGCCACGGACATGAATCCTGGGGCCATCTTACAGGCTGGCCGCCACAGCGAGTCTGCAGCCTGGAGACGCAGAGGTTGGGAGCAGCCTGCGCGGACTGGAGCAGGAATGTAGGGAGGGAGGCCGGGGGCAGTGGGGGGATCTTGGCCAAAGCACACAGAGTTTCTGTTAGGAGGAGTAAGTTCTGGAGAGCTAATGGATAAGTCACCTTGGTTTAGTCATTGCACAGTGCGTACGCGCATCAGGACATCATGTCGTATGCCATAGATACATACAGTTTTTATTTGTTAACCGGTGAGGCCTTACCCCCTCCCCACCATGCTTCCCTCCCGTAGACTCTTGAGTGGTTCGGACCCAGAGCCGGGCTGTCGGGGCCCACGTGGGCCCCACCCACCTGATCACAGCTCCTTGGTCCAGGGAGAAGCATCTGACCCCATCAGCCCTCCCCTAGGAATTTTATCTTATGTATTTATCTATCTGTCTGTCTATTTATTTATTTAGAAATAGGGTCTTTCTCTGTCCCCAAGGCTAGAGTGTAGTGGCATCATCATACCTCACTGCAACCTCAATCCCCTGGGCTCAAGCGATCCTCCTGCCTCAGCCTCCTGAGGAGCTGGGACTACAAGTGCACACCACCACACCTGGCTAATGGTTTTATTTTAATTTTTGTAGAGACAGGGTCTCGCTGTTTCCCAGGCCAGTCTTGAACTCCTGGGCTCAAGCGATCCTCCCGCCTCAGCCTCGCAAAGTGCCAGGATTACGGGCGTGAGCCACCGCGCCCGGCTGGATTGTTTCGTTTGGGAGCGAATGAGTCCATCCCGGTGGGAGAGGTGGCTGGGGGTGATCGTTTCCAGCCTGGTGGGGAAACGGCCAGGTGACACACAGCCTCTGCGTTCCAGGCTTCAGCTCCCATTGTGCGTGAGTCCCAGGGACATCTTTGCGCTGTGTTTTGGTAGATTTGCTGCTGCTATGACAGAGCACCACAGACCAGGTAACATGGAAAAAAGAAAAGGAATGTATTTCTCACAGTTCCGGAGGCTGAAAGCCCAAGCGCCTGGCACCAGCTCCTGCCAAGGGTCGCTCCGCAGAAGCGCGCAGGCGAGGTGGAGGGCGGTGGCCAAACTGACCCTTTTATCAGGAGAGACCCACTCTCGAGAACCCTCGTGACCTGATCACCCCTTAGAGGCCATCTCCCAGTACTGTCACAACGGCAGGGACATTCAAACCACAGCACTCAGTCCCGTCCGTTGTCTGGGTTTTAGAACCAATAAATTGCCGCTTCCTCCCAGGCCTCCTTCAGCTGGTTTCTGTCACTTTCTCACCTTTCTGGGTGGGCGTCTGTGCCAGGAAGGTGCTTTCAGCATGTGGCCGGTGCTGCCTGCACCTGTCGCCTAGGGCCGCGGTGGGAAGGTCAGAGCCTGGGCGCCACCCCAGACCCCCGGAACCAGACTGGGCCTCGGGAAGCTGCAGTTTGAATGCTGAATCCGGGCAGGACCGCGCTAGGTGTCATGGCGTCACTCCCCACCGCCCTCTACTTCTCCCTGGCCGCAGCTGCATGTCATGTTGGCTCGTGCGGACGAGGACTGAGAAACCCACAGTGTTGGGGACCCAGGTGGGGGATGCGGGCTCGCAGCTCTGGGGAGCCGAGTGGAGGTAAAGCTGTGGGCGCAGCACTGTGGGCATCGCCGGCGGAGGCGGGGGTCAGCACCTGGGGGAGGACGGGTGGCCGGGAGGGGAGAACCTTGTGGCCACAGCTCATTCTCAGCGGACGGACCCGGACGTCCTGTCACTCACAGCCGGCTTCTCCCCAGTTAAAAGAGGACATTGCACCAGTGATTGCCAAGGTCCTTCCAACTCTGAAACTCACGCCAGGGCCCGGGAGGCGGACGGTGGCCTTTCCCGGAAGGCTGGGCCCCGAGGCCGCTCAGGGCGGCTTCCTGAGGGGTGAGGCCAGCTCCGCTCTCTCTCGGTTTGTTCACTTCCCTCCTCCCCTGGGGACTGGAGATCCTTCTGGGAAGGAGGCTGGGCCCTTCTGGGCCGAGCCTTGTTTCCATGGCGCCCAGCCACCCCGCCAGCCAGCGAGACACTGTCTTCTCCTGGTTGACAGCAAGAGGACTCTGACCCCCTCCATTTCCTACCACACTGCGGGGCCAGACCTAGGAGGAGGTGCAGGGGCACGCCCAGCCCTTCATTCAGACCAGTCGTTCTGGAAGTTTCTGGAAGTTTGGGACCCTAGCAGCAGCAACAGCAGCAGCTCCCGGAAACTTGTTATAATAGAAATGCAAAGCACTGGACTCCACCCTTGACCTACTAAGTTGAAAACTCTGGGGTGGGGCCAGCCCTCTGTGTTTCACCACTGTCCCCAGGGTTTCTGGCACACCTAAGTCTGAGAGCCTGCTCTGTTGTGTGACGACTGTTCCAATTTTCCTGGGACTCTCTGAGTTTTAACACTGAGTGTCTTGAGTCCTGGAAACCTTTCAGTCCCAAGCACGCTGGGATGGTGGGGCACCCCTGCTTGCATTTCGGTATGTGACGCTTGAAACAGCACCACCCCCAAAATACAGTGACTTATTATTTTGCTCAAGAATTTGGGCAGGGCCAGCTCGTCTCTGGAGCATTCTGTGTTCCTAGGGCAGCTCAAAGCCTGGGGTGTGGAGTCACTGGAAGGTTCTCCCACTCCACACCTGGCTCCTGTCCCAAAATGATTCACCCAGCTCAAGACTGGAATAGCTGAGGCCTCGGGCATGTCCAGCTCTGCGGGGCACCAGCAGCAGGGGGGGAGAACGCCAGGTGACTTCCATCATCGCAGACCATCACTTCCAAAGCTGTCACAGGCTCCCCAGATCCCGGGGAGGGAAGCAGACACCGTGCTCCGTTGGGGGTGTTGACCCCACATTGTGTCAAGCGTGTGTGGTGGGAAGTGCTCGCCCACAGGGTGGGGAGGCCGCACCTCTCTTGCCTCAACACGGAAAATCCAGGGAAGGGAACCTCAGTCGCTCAGAGTCCATCCTTCCTCCTTCCTCCCCTCTTCCCACAGTTAACTGAGCACCCACGGGATGCTAGGAACCGGAGCTAGGGGCTGACGTGCCTCTGCAAATCCATTCATTTTTAAACAGGCCTGAGCTCCAGCCCTGGGAGCCTGGGACAGCTCCTGGCGCTGGGACAGGAACAGGCCTGGGCACTGCTGTGGGTGGCAGAGCAGCAGGGCCAGCTCTGAACTTAGGGTTGGGTGGGAGAGTGGCAGGAAGGGGGAGGGGAGCTCTGCTGCTGCTGCTCTGGCGCTTTCCTGGGTCAATGGTGACATTAACACAACCCTCCCTACCTGGGTGAAGGCTTTGGGGGCTTCCAAGCACCTTCCCCCGCATCACCCTGTTTGATTCCAAACTGACCTCTAGAGCAGTGCCCGCAACACCGCGCACTATCCCCGTGTCTGTCTCCTCTGCTTGACAGTGGGCTCCTTTGGGGGCGGGGACCACCCTGGTGTCATCGTCAAGCCTTCAGCATGGACAACCCGCCCCGATGATCGTGCATTGTCTGCGGGAGCTGGCTGCTCTGCAGGCACCGGCAATGCAGCGTGCCTGTAGTTTTCCTCGGGGCCGTCCAGACCCGTCCTGCAGCCTGAATTTCAGTCCCCCACCTTGACCTGAGCCCTTGGCCAGGGCACAGCCTGCATAACCGTTCACTTCTGTCCAGCTCCGTACCCACCCGCAACCCTCCAGTGTTTCCGCCAGGCAGCCTGCGGTGTGGGAGAGCATCTTCACGCATCCTCTGGGAGCCCCTGCAGCCAGGGCCTCATCGTGCTGGCTTCAGCGCCGTCTGGTGGACAGATCTGGGTCTGCAGGGACCGCATCCCTTTGGTGGCCCAAAAGCAAAACCAGCCATTTACCTGGCCCCACTCTGTGCCTTGGGACTTCTGAGTCCCAAATCCACAGTCCAGCCGCGCTCGCACCCAGCTCAGCTTGCGCTGCCAGCTGCCTGCTCAACGCCGAGCCAATACACCTGCGAGCCAATACACCTGCGCCTCACATCAGTGGGTGCAAATGAACCTCTTCCTCTCAAATCCCAGCCCCGCACTCAAATTTGTGCACAGAAGCCGGCATTTATCGGCTGGGCGCGGTGGCTCACGCCTGTAATCGTAGCACTCTGGGAGGCTGAGGCGGGTGGATCACTCAAGGTCAGAAGTTCGATACCAGCCTGAGCTCTTCGCCCCCCCCCCCCCCGTCTCTACTAAAAATAGAAAGAAATTAGCTGAACAACTAAAAATATATAGAAAAAATTAGCTGGGCATGGTGGCACATGCCTGTAGTCCCAGCTACTCGGAGGCTGAGGCAGGAGGATCGCTTGAGCCCAGGAGTTCGAGGTTGCTGTGAGCTAGGCTGACGCCACGGCACTCTAGCCCGGGCAACAACAACAACAAAAAAGCGGGCATTTATCATAACAGAGTAGAACGAAATAACCAAAACATGCACTCTATGGGATATTATGCAATTGATAAGAGGAGCGTGCCAGATTGAAAACATCTCCAACAAGCATATTAAAGAACAATACAGATGGGATGATTCCATTTATTAAAAAAACCCAAACCTGACCTAGTGTTTCCCTATACATTTGAAACCGGACACACTCCAAACTAGTAACAGTGACCTCTGGGGAGGGAAGGGGGTTGGGCAAGAGTGAAGGAGGCCTTTCCTTTTACACACGATTAATGTGACCTTTTTAAGTCTCTAAGACAAAAGACAAACAAAAAATAACCCCTGATGCCAGTAGCTCAGTTCCTGCTGCCCTCCTAGCCAACCCCTGCCCCCACCCCCCAGCCACCTCCCTGGGCCACCAGGCTCCCCCATGGTGACTCCTGTCCTCTCCCTCAACGTCCTTGTCCTTCTGGCCTCTCTACAGCCTTTCCCCCTCACCTCTGGCAGCTGCAACGGCTCTGGCTGTCGCCGCAGGCCCCCCCCCCCCCACATCATCTTCCCGGCCAGGTGGGCCTTTTAAAAGCTCCGATTGCTGCTCATCTGTTTAAGACCCCTCCTGGCCCTCAGCAGTGAACGCTTGGTGGCCTGACCGGCATCCCCAGGATCTTCCTATTAGGGGGCAGTCCCTGTTGTGTGAGCTGTCACGGGAGCCCGGCCCCTCCTGCCACCCCAGAGGCTGAAGGGGGCAGCGGGTGCAGAGCCCCGATGCAGGGACCTCAGCCTGCCTTCACCCCTGCGGCGCCGGCGCCCTGCACCCCCTGCCATCCGGCTGAGGCCTGCAGGGGCGGCGTCCAGCAAGGCTGCAACCCAGTAGTGGGGGTGACCAGTCACCTCCCCAGACTGGGCCTGGCGGGGGCTATGGCCACCAGATCCCCTTCATCCCTCTCTGATTCCCAGACTTCTGGTCAGGTCCCTGGGCTCCTCAGACACTCCCAATAACGCCTTTTCTGCTTAGTCACCAGGATTGGTTTCGGTTTCTGGCCACCTCCTATGCGGCCCAGGCCAGGCTTGTGGAGCTCAGGCCCTTCCAAGTGTCACAGGTGAGTGTGTGTGAGGGACACCTGGTCAGTGTGCCCACATGTGGCCCATGTATGGAGGTGGTGCTGCTGGTTATAGCAAGAAGCCCTGTCAGGACCCAGATGTTGAGAGACGGGAGCTGTGACTTGCCAAAGGCAACCACCGGACACGATTCTGCTGGGTTTTCAAGGAAGCTGGGGGCCTGAGAAGCTTGCTGAGCCCCCCTTGGGCTTCCCTGGCCGGGCAGGGCCTCCCCCTGGACAGGGAAACCACCTTCACCGCCAGTGAGCGCCTCTCGGGCAGCTGGAGAGGACAGGGGCCCGGACATGCCCCAGCTCCAGGGCCTGGGCAAACATTCGCTGGCCGTGTACTGTTTGCATTTGCACTCACTGTCGTAAACGGTCCCTTTCATGAGCAGCAAGCCACCAGAGCTCATTTCACCCCACCCTCGCGGGGCCGCTTCACAGGTGCCCTTGGTACCTGCAGGGACCCTCCGGCAGCCTCCAGACCCTCCTCGGCGGCATCCCCACCTGGCCAGCCTCCCTTCCAGCCACACAACGCGGAGCTTCTGCTCCTCCCGGGCCTCCTCCCTGTCCCGTAAATCCCCTGGCCTCCTGCCAGGCTCAGAAAGTCCCCTCGGATCCTTTCCGTCCTGCCTGCCCAGCCCGAGCCCTCGCGGTCGGTCCCTCCTCCGCCGGGCAGCAGAAACTAGTATTTCATCCTCATCCAGCGCCAGGTCCCCAGGGCCGCAGGCCGAGGCCTCGGGCGCGCTCGCTAGTCCCCCACCCGGGCCCCTGGGTGTCCGGCAGCTCGTCTCCCTGTCGCGCCGCCGCCGGGCTGGAGGCGACGCCCCCGCGCTGCGCGGCACCCCAACCCCCCCGGGCTGCCCTGTCTCTTCCGTCTCCGTCCGGAAAGCGGCGCCTCTGCCCGGGCTCCGTAAACAAGAGCGATTTTTATTAATAAAAACCGGGGGCGCTGGGGATGCGCCCGCCAGATTGTGACACACACCCGCAGTGTGACCGCGGCGGCCCTCCGGGGTCCAGGCCGGCCGCGGAGCGCGGGGCGCCCTCCCGAGGCCCAGCGGACCTGAGCGCCGCCCGGCTGTGCCGCGGGACCCCAGCCGGTCACTCAGCGCCGGGCCTTGTCGCCGCCCCCAGTTCTCGGCCGTGACGGGCTCTGCGACCGCGGAACAAAGGGGCGCGGGGCGGGGGGCTCGCGGGCGGGCACGGCCTCGGTGCCCGGGGCGGGGGTCTCCTCTCGGCCCCCGCCGGGGGGATCCGGCGGCCGCACCCCTCCGCGAGCTCCCGGAGCCGAGCCGCGCGAGGCGGCGACAAGAGCCACCATTTCCTCTCCGCGCGCCTCCCCGCCGGCTCCTTCCCCCTCGAGGCTTCTCGCGGGGTTCACAGACCACGTGTCATTATCGGTTTCGCAGAAGTTGGGTGTGAGCACAAATGTGCTTCCTTTTTGTGGGCAAGGAAACACGCCTGCGAGGCCCGGTCGCCCCCGCGCGGGGTCCCCGGGCCGCTGTCGCCCCCCGCCCGGCTGCAGGCCCCGGGGCTCCGCGCTCTCCGCTGCCGCGCGGTGGCCACCAGAGGGCGCCCGGCGCCGTCACCTGGTCCTCCCGCGCCCGGGCGCCGCTACCCGGCCAAGCGCGGGACCAGCCGGCGCGGGGGAGGTCACCGCGGCCCCGCGGCCTGGCGGGGAAGCGGGGCCATCGCGGGCTCCCTGGGCTGGACCGGGCCCACCGGCTGGAGAACCGGGTTGGGTCGCTGTGTGATCTCGGGGCAGCTGCTGGCTCTCTTTGTGCCTCAGTTTCCCGCCTGTGAACGGAGAGCGAGCACTGCCGGTCTGTGTCGAGGGGCGCGATTCCGAAGCTCCCCCGGGCTGGCCGTGGGGACAAGGCGGCCCCGCCATCCCCGGAGGCCCCGAGTGTGAACTTTCTTATCTCGGGTGTGGACCACGTCATACAACCGCCTTGTGGTATTTTAAAAGAAGGTGGGAACCAGGGCCCCCAACTTGCAGGTGCGCCTGCTCCCCGCGCTGTGATTCTGTCGCTGCTCGACACAAGCCTGGGAAATCCTGAGCAAACCTTCCTGTATGCAGATCCGTCCCCACACGCAGAAGCTGATAATCCGCTTGACAAACGGATTTGTCCACTTACAAAATAATTTGCAACGGGATTTTTCTCCATGAGTAAATTGTCCGTGAGCCACCCCTGTAAATAAAATAGTTGTAACAAGCCAGGGACTTGGAAATGAATCCTATTGTAAAATAAATACTTCCCTGGGAAAAATGGCCACAGGGCCAAGGACAGGCATGCCATTCAGGCTGGAGCCTGCTCAGGGCTCAGCTGATAGGTGCCTAGAATATTCTGTAAAGACCCCCTGAATGGGAGGGGGGGGGTCTTCCCTCCCATTGCCACCTGTTCTCCCTCCTGTCCCCATACCCTAGGGTGGATTATTTGGCTGCTCTTCATGGCCTGGCTGGAAGAGACCTGGAGATCCTCCAGGGAGCACTCACTGGCCAGTCAACCTAGGTGGGCTGGGCAGGGCCTCCCAGGCTGTAGCTCTGCCTGGAGTGGGTGCTCCTCCTGTCTGGCTTGGGGACACCCACCGTTAGGGAACTCAGCAGGGCACCTCTCTGAGCAAGGGGAGGGGGCAATGGCATGCATTCCCCAAGGGAAGTCTGAGCAAGTCTTGGCCCACCAGCCCCGCCCCCCCTGGCCCCTTGGTACTGGGCAGGCACTGGTTCGCAGATACCACTGCTCACTTAAATCTCTTGAACTTTGTGACTTTTTCATTAAGTCCAAAAAGCCAGTGGAACAAGCAGGAAAAACCTGAGCAGGTCAAGGCCCAGAAGATAAAGGTAGCTATTATTATTACTATAATATTTTTATTAGAACATTCTGACTATAAAGACAAAATTTTTCTTAAAAAAACGGAAACCGAGCAGAGATGGCAACAGCTGCACAGTGCGAGGAGGAGACAGACCCACAGAATGAGCCCAAGCAAGCCGGGAAACACACAGACAGACACGGCAGTCCGGGAGGGGCTGGGAATGCAGAGTGGCTACAATATAGTATCTAAAATGTCCATTTTCCAACAACAACAAATTACAAGACATGCAAAGAAAAGAAAAGTGTGACCCATACTCTGGGGGAAAAAGGAATTAACAGAAGCTCACCGAGGGGGCCCAGATGTTGGACTTTGTCTCTCTCTTTCTCTCTTTTTCTCCCTGTTCCGGTTCCCAGGCTAGAGGCTGCGGCTGGGCCAGGTGTCCACCTGCCAGTCCTATCAGCTGCGGGGGAGGTGGGTGGGGGGAGCAGAACTGTAGCAACATAGAAGGTGAAGCCACCTTTCTGACCCTGCGTGGATGAGGATCATTTCCCAGAGAAAAGAGGGCTCACTGGTTCCAGTCTAGGTAGACACCCCCAAAGGTGTCTGTCACCCTTGCTTCCTTTCTGCAAGGTAAGCAGTGATGCCCCAGGAGCCCAAAGGGACTCAGATTTGTGCTCCATCAGGAGGAGGACGTCCCTTATCTGCTGGCTGGTGCTCTGCAAACACCCCTTGTCCCCGGGGAGGGACTGTGTAGAGCTGAAAAGGGGACGAATGGGAAGATGGCTCACCACCCCTAAGCTCCTTTTTCCTTATCCTGTCTCAGAAGTGGGACCATCACCCCATTTCATGTAAACTGCATTCAAAGGAATGGTGGTTGGATCTATTGCCCCTGACTCCAGACAGACCAAGACTGGGCTGCACCTCCAGGACCGGGGTGGGAGCCCTGACAACACTCAGGGTGGGCCCTGTGTGAAATGCAGCTCCAAAGAAGCAAGGGGAAGACAAAAGAACCAGGAACAAGAAAAATAAAAGGTATTAAAATAGGCTTAGCTACTTTGGGGTTTTCCTTTGTATTTATTTTTAGCAAGGATTGTGTGCCTAACTCTGCATTAAAATAGCTGATGCCACCAGTCATTGTTCCAGGCCTTGCACACTGCAGCCTGGCAGGCCTTCTGCAGCCAAGCGCAGGCAGCTGGCAAGGCCTGGCCCACCCAAGCCGAGCAGGGGGCATTTATTTCACGGAGCCCCCCTCACCGAACCCTCCTACGCGTGAATGCAAACAGAAGCGGGCGCTGCTGGCGTGGCTCAGAGCTGGGAAAGCGCGCAGGAGGCAGCCATGCTTGAGGACTTAGGCCTCTAACATGCATATCCTCTGACTGCAGCCGGCCGAGGCTGAAATTCCTGCCCTGGATCACGGAGCCCGGCATCCCAGGGAGACGGATGCCACAGCCAGCCCTCCGCACACTCCATGAGGGACTTTGTTTTGAGCATTTTTCCCAGGAGAGGGGGTCAGGAAGACTTTCTATTCAGCAAGTCCTACCTAAAAATGCCAAATCCGTCACATCCTCCCCCCGGCCCACTGGCCAGTGTGGCTCAGGCCGCCTGGGAGGAACAGGTGTGCCTGTGGACGGGTAAAAGGGTAGAAGGGGACAGGAGCCAAGGAGAGGGGACCCTGGAGGCTGGAGTGAGAAGTATGAGTCAGACTTTCCCTTTGCCCAGACGTGTCCAAGTCTTGGCCCTGGTGCCAGTGACCTCGTGCCAGTGACCTCCATGCAGAGCTGGCCCGAGTCCCTGAGAAGAGCGGGGCTGAGAATCCGGAGCAGGAAGGTTGCCATCGTGTCTACGAGAGATTTGAGAATCCTGGGGAAGAGACAGTGTGATGTCCCCGTGTGCAAGATGACTTTGGTCAATACCTTGGGGACAGTTAGCATTTGTTAGGACCCCACACTCTAGAGGTGGCTTTGTCAACACTTCAGATGTCTTTATCTAAACAAGTACCTGAGGGGTGTTATAAATAGTTTCTTTAGCAAGATGATTGGTGTTCCAGACGCCATGGCCAGAGAGACCGAGCAGGCGCTATGAAAATCTGCAGGCTCGCACCCTCGGGCCACAGTTCCATTTGTACCTGTGCGTCCCTTTAGGGGAGGATTCTGGTGGCTGACACTACAGGAAGAATACAGTTGCGTTTGCTTCCAAGGGACCCTTTCTTGCAAGATACACGTCAAAAATTGGGGCTCCCGCCTTCGAGCAGCAGCACTGTGACCTCTAGCAGGCTATTTATTTAACTTCTCTAGACTCAGACTTCCCCTTCTGCAGACTGGAGATGACCACACAACCTGCAAGGTGACTGAGGAGCAGAGGAGCTTCAAAGTGGCCAGTGTCATCCCGTCGTGTGGCTGGAGCAAGGTCAGAACCGGCGTCCCGACCTCTTCTTCGGGGCCTGGGCCTCCACGTCCCCGCCTCCCCGCGCCGCGCGGGCACCTGGCGACCCGCGGGACTCGTCGCAGCCTCGGGGTCGCCTCTGTGCCTGGGCGCGTCGCCCCCGAGGCAGCCGCCGGCCTCGCGCCTGCGCCCCCGGGAGTCCCGGGAGGTCCTGTCCCCACGCGGCGGTGGCCCCGGTGGGGGGTATGTCTGCAGGCCCAGGGGCTGTCCCCGGGCCCGCCGCGCGAGGCCGGCCGAGGACAGCAGCAGCTGCAGGTTCCTCCCGCTCCTGCCAGCGCTTCGCTCCCGCCCCGTCCCCCGCCCGGCACTTAAAGCAGCTGCCAGGAACCGAAATATTAATAGGTACAAACTTCCTGGAAAGATTTGCGTCTTTGCGACAGATGACCCCGACTTGTGCACTGAAATAAATAAATGGCAGCTCCGGGGCCCGGCGGCCGGGACCGGGGACAGTCGCGGCGGGCTCTGGGGCGCCCGGCGGGCGCAGGGGCGCGGGGCCAGGGGGTCGCCTTTGTACGCGGGGCCGGGCGCGCGCGCGCCCCTGTCCCTGCGCTCGCGGAGCCCCCCGCCCGGCCGCGCGCCCTTCCCGCGCCCACGTGACCCGCACCCGCCACCCCCACCCCGCCGCGGCGCCTCCTCCCGGGACAAAGCCCGGCCCGCCCCGCGCGCTCCGGGACATCTGTCACTGCGGCTCCTCCGAGCAAATCCCCACCTGGCGCGTGGAGATGCGATTCGCTTTTCCGAGTTCTTCGACACTCGCGGCGCCCGGGATTCCCCGGGCCGCAGGCGGCGGTGCCAGGGGGGCCGGCCCGCCTCGCCGCTCCCCGCCGCCCGGGAGGTGACCGCGGCGGGGAGGGCCCGCGCCACCGCCGCCTTCCAGGGGCGCCGCGGTTCCCGCGCCTCGCCCACCCCGCAGAGAGCACAGGTCCCGGGCGGGGAGGTCCCGGGGTCCCCGCGCCCCAGGGAGCGGCCTCGGCGCCCCAGCTCCGCCTTCGGGCTTCTCCGGAGGGAGCGTTGGCTGCAACTTTGCTCCCTGCCCAGGAGTCGTCATTCGTCCATTTCACATGTTGATCGATCGCCTGGGACCTACTGGGTCCTACTGGGACCTACTGTAGCCGGAGCTACAGTAGCAAACGCACAAATCCCTGCCCTCTTGGAGCTTCTAGTGTACGGGGACAGACAGCGACATACGTGATGTAACGTGTTAGTGAGAAAGGCCAAGGGACAGAGGGCAGGGAAGGGGGGGACGGAATGCGAGGGGAGAAGTGAAGTTTTGGACGGGGCGCCTGGGAGGGCCTCGCTGGGCAGGCAAGAGCGACTTTTGAGGAAAGGCCAGAGGGAACTGAGCGAGCCAGCCGCGCTCACCGTGTGGCCCTCTGCGTTGCAGGGACAGCCAGGCCGGCGTGGCCGGAGCGGCGTGAAGAGGAGGTGGCCAGCAGACGCTGGGGCCGGAGGGGCCAGAGGGGAGGGCTCAGGTCGCGGAGCGAGCCAGCCATTGTAAGGACCTGGGCTTCACGGCCCGGGGAGCTGGGGAGCCATGGAAGGGTTCTGAGCAGAGGAGGGACACCTTGACTTTGAAGCGCAGACCGTGGGGCAGACAGACCGCGGGAGGCAGAACAGAAGCGGGAGAGCGAGCAGTCGGGAGGCTCCTGCAGCCCTCCCAGGGGCTGGCTGGGGTGGTGGCTGCGGAAGTGACGGGAAGGGTGGCATTGTGGCCACACTTTGAAGGGAAGGCTGACGGGATGTGTTGCCCCGCCAGGTACGAGGTAGGAGAGAGAAAGAGAGATCAAGGAGAGTCGCAAGGCTTTGGCCTGGTGGAGCAAACTGGCCCGGCTAGTTTGGTGGGTGCGGGGTCTCTGGGAAGCGCAGCTCTGGACAGGCGGGGCTGGCGACGCCCAGGGGACACCGGTCAGGCAGGTCTCCAGGGCAGAGGAAGCGTGTGGGCTGCAGATAAACACGGGAGTTGTCACACAGACCTGCTGGGGCTCAAAGCCACAATTTCCCCAGGTTGTCCAGCTCTGTGCTGCCCACTGCGGTGGCTGCTAGCCACACGTGGCTCTTGAGCACTTGAAATTAGTGGAAGAGCGACGGAAGAACTAAAATTTTCATTTTAATTAATTTAAAATTTAAAAACTGATACTTGACTCAGTTGTTAGAATATTGTGAAGCGTGTTTGGAATAACTGGGGTACACAGATCTTCCTCACCTGCAGAGTTTATGAGATCGCGATTCACATCCAGGATTTCTGATGAAACTTTAGCATCAATGTGGGATGTGCTCAAGTGTAAAATTCACGCTGGAATTGGAAGATTTAGTACAAAAAATGTAAACGTTCATGAATAATTTTATATTTGATTACATGTTTAAATGATACTAATTGGCTCTATTGGGTTAAATTAAAAGTTATTAAAATTAGTTTTACCTATTTCTTTTTTTTTAAATGTGCCTACTAGATAATTTCATGTTACGCATTAAATTTCTTCTCCATGGTGCTGACGTCGGGAGGAGTGTGGACAGAGAGGAGAAGAGGTCCCAGCGTCAGGCCAGGTGGGCTGCTCCATTGCATAGAGGCCAGGGGGATGGGGAGGAACCGGTAGAACAGCCTGGAAAGGAGCAGAGAGGTAGGGGGAAAACCAGACAGGTGTGTTGTTGAACCAAAGTTGCTTCCCCTCCTTCCCCCAGAGCCCAGCACAGCGCCTGGTGGTCTGTAACAAATGAAGTTGGATCTTTGGAAGAAGTGGTGGCTTAATCCTGCGGTCCCCAAGCCCCAGGCCGCAGCCTGGTACTGGTCCATGCACGGTTAGGAACTGAGCTCCCCACTCCACCCATCCATGGAAAAATTGTCTTCCCTGACACTTAGGAACCGGACGGCAGGGCAGGAGGTGAGCAGCAGGCGAGGGCGAGCGAAGCTTCATTCATGTCTATTCACAGGGCTGCAGCCGCTCCCCGTCACTGGCATCACCACCTGAGCCCCACCTCCCCGCCAGCCCGTGGAAAAATTGTCTGCCAGGAAGCTGGTCCCTGGTGCCCAAAAGTTGGGGACCTACCATTTTCCCGAGCGTGATCCACAGGCCCCCAGGGGCGATGCTGAGGATGCTGAGCACGCGCCACTCACGGGGCCTTAACTGGGGATTAGGACCCGGGACCCTTTGGAAACCAGAATGCCTGAAAACAACACCCAAGGCCATGAATATACTTTGGAAACTGCAGTCTCTCACCCCTAAGGAGAAAGTCCCCAGGGAGCCATTTAAGGCTGCCTTGAGCAGAGAAGTGCTAGAAACCCAAGGAAAATTCTGATTGGCCCCTGCTGGGGTCACATGCCTCTCTCTGCCCAATCACGGTGGCTTGGGGAAGGGGTCCCACAAGGGTCCAGCCCTGGCTGAAGTGCCCTTCCTCGTGGCCAGAAAATCTGTGACCCGCATGGTCGTAGGAGTAAAGGAGCTCCTACCACAGGCCAGAACCGTTCTGTCCTCAGGTCGCTGTCACGGGGCCTCATTCATTGTCACTGCAGACAGGACAGACTAAGGGGGTCTCTAGAGGGAATATCTGAAGCTGATGGTGCGTTCATTCTGTTGTGAGGTAGTGTTCTAAAGTGGTTAATTATACCTCTAAAAACGATGTCGTTGGAAGGACTTAATAAAGCAATGAAATATGCATGTAATATACTAGAGGTAATTATGTTTAAACTTCTCCTCAAGTAAAGATTTGTTTGCAGACAGTTCTCTCCCAGAAACATGAAAAACCTTTTAGGAACTAAACCTGTGCATTTGCCGTGTTGCATTTAGGCCTCAAAGTATTGCCTTGTATTGAACTGGCTTTAAACTGTCATTTGTCTTCTGCATCCCCCAAAATGACCTGGCACCTTCTCACCTCCACCCTTTTGCTGGGTTCCCTTCCTCTGAATTGCCTTTTCCATCTATTCAAATTCTACCTTCGGTTTAATGTCACTGTCTCTGCGGGAGTCTCCCTAAAATGGCGCCATCTGAAGGCAGCTTCTCCCCCTTCTGGGGTCGCACAGCCCCCTTGCCGGGACCAGTTATGTGGCGCTTACGAGAGAAGATCGTATAGCAGGATAACTTTCTGAGCATTGGTTGGGTTTTCCTCCCTGTGTTTTCATTTTCTCATTTTAGGGAATTACTCAGGCTCTTGCCTCTGCCGCGGGGAAGGTTAAGGCGTGGCATTGAGACACATCCAGTGTCATTCAGGAAGAGAGAAAGCTGCTCTGACAGCGACCCCAAAACAGCCATTCAAGCAAGACAGAAGTTTATTCTCCCGGACGCGGTGGCTCACGCCTGTAATCTTAGCGCTCTGGGAGGCCGAGGCGGGAGGATCAATTGAGGTCAGGAGTTCGAGACCAGCCTGAGCAAAAGCAAGACCCCGTCTCTACTAAAAATAGAAAGAAATTAGCTGGACAACTAAAAATATATAGAAAAAATTAGCCGGGCATGGTGCATGCCTGTAGTCTCAGCTACTGGGGAGGCTGAGGCAGGAGGATTATTTGAGCCCAGGAGTTTGAGGTTGCTGTGAGCTAGGCTGACGCCACGGCACTCTAGCCTGGGCAACAGAGCAAGACTCTGTCTCAAAAAAAAAAGAAGTTTATTCTCTCTCTTGTACCAGTCTGGAGTGGGCAGCAGTGGCTCGAGATGGGTAAGCTGCTCAGCTCCACGTGGTTATACGGGCACCCAGGTTTCCTTCTCTCTTGTCCCTGTATCTCCTAGGGTGTTGTCCTCATTCCATTTGTGTTCCAGCCCGTGAAAAGGGCCAAGAGTTTAGAAAAGCACATGCCCAGTGTTTTCTGGCCAAAGCTTGGAAATAGCGCCCATCACTTCCACTCACACTCCGTTGTCTGGAATGACATCATATGGCTACATCTGGCTGCAAGGAGTGCTGGGAAATGTGGTCTCCAGCAGGACCCACATCCATCCTATCTAACACTCTGTTACTACAGAAGGAGGGGAGGAGATATTTTGAGGCATAAGTAGCAGCTTACTACATTTTCCTTGTTGGCTTTAGTTTTCCCAAAGCTGATGTCATTGAAGAGATTGTACTGGGTGCTCCGGGGACAGGGGGAATGGCGTGACGCAGTAAGACTCGCAAGAGAGAGCCTGGGGAGAGGAGAGGAGTCCTGTTCCAGTGATCTATCGCTGCATAACAAGACACCCCAAAACATATTGGTGTTAAACATTGGCAACATCTGTCTTGCTCACAGATCTGCTGTCCGGGCAGCGTTTGGTGGAGACAGCTTGTCTCTGCTCCACGCGGCGTCAGCCCGGGCGTCTCAGAGGCTGGGACAGCTGAGCGCTCTCAGTCACAGGTCTCGTCCGTATTGGATGTTGCCTGGGTCTCCTGTTGGACTTGTGGCCAAAACACCTACACACGGCCTTTCTGTGTGGCTGCACGGTGTTCTCACAGCACGGGGCTTGGGTTCAAGAGGAAGCATCCGAGAACAATTAGAGAGAGAGAGAGAGAGAGAGCGCGCACCGAGAAGAAGCTTATTGTCTTTTTGAACCTAGCCTCGGAGGTCATGCAGCATCACTTTTGACCACATTTGCCAAGGATGGCCCAGGTTGAAGGGGAGGCAAATTAGACTCTGCTTTTTTCTTTTCCTTTTGTTTTGTTTTCTTTTTTTTTTTTCCTTTAGAGATGAGGTCTCACTATGTTGTCCAGGCTCAAATGCAGTGGCTATTCACAGGCACAATCCTACTATCGGTCATCGAGGGAGTTTTGACCTGCTCCGTTTCCCACCTGGGTGGGTTCACCCCTCCTTAGGCAACCTGGTGGTCCCCGGCTCCCAGGAGGTCGCCATATTGATGCCAAACTTAGTGTGAACACCCGATCGCCATAGCACACTACAGCCCAGAACTGGGCTCAAGCAATCCTCCCAATCCATCCCACCTCAGCCTCCCGAGTAGCTGGGACTACAGGTGCGAACCACCACATCCGGCTCTTTCTTTCTTTCTTTTTTTTAGAGATGTGGTCTCACTATATTGCCCAGGCTGGAGGGCTGGAGTGCAGCGGCTGTTCGTAGGCACGATCATAGTGCACTGCAGCCTCCAACTCCTGGGCTTAAGGGATCCTCCTGCCTCAGCCTCCTGAGTAGCTGGGACCATGGGTATGAGCCACTGTGGCCAGCTGATTTTTAAAAAAATTTTCAGAGATGGGGTCTTGCTATGTTGCCCAGGCTTGTCTTAAACTCCTGGCCTCAAGTAATCTTTCCACTTCGGCCTCCTGAATAGGTGGGATTACAGGTATGAGCCACGGCGCCCAGCGGAAATGAATTCTTGGTACCTGCAATGACATGGACGAGTCTCAAAGGCACTGTATTCAGTTAAAGAAGCCGGTAAAAATATTTTGTATGGTAGTGTAATCATGGAGACATGTCATTATAAATTTATGCAAACCCGTAGTGTATACAACACCAAGCATGAACCCTAATGTCATCTCTGGGCCCTGGGAGGGAATGATGTGTCATTGTGGGTCCAGCTGTTACAGAGGTACCCTCTGCTGGGAGGTTCTGATGGTGGCAGAGGCTGTCAGCTTGGGGGCAGGAGGTGTACGGAACTCTCTGTACCTTCCTCTTAACTTTCCCGTGAACCTAAAACTTCTCTTAAAAATAAAGTCTATTTTTAAAAAGTAAAAAAATAAAAAATAAAATGGTGGGCAATTTACTGACTTAATAACTGAGCAGGGCAGAGGTGGAGCAGGCATCCAGAGGTTCACGATGTCACCAGGGCTCTGGCTACTTTTCTCTGCCATTCTTTTGGCTCTTCCCATTTCTGTGGGGCGGTTTTGTTCCCACCCTGATGTCCCTTAGGCAAAAATGGCTGCCACGCCTGTCGGGCCTCACATTTGTCCTCGATGCCATCTTGATGGAGAAAGAATGTTTTTATCCTAACAAAACAAAAGTGTTGACATTCTTTTCTTACTGGACCTGCTTAAACACCTAGTCCTGAACCATTCCCTGTGGGTAAGGGAAGAGAATGTGCCAACTGGCTTAGCCTAGAGTCACGTAGAGGGGGCTTCAGTGTTGGTTTGATTTTGATTGGGTGGCTCAAGTCTCTGAGCCCTGTTTGGTTTGTTTTTCTACCTCTAATCTCATTTCCGTAGTCTCAGCTTTCACCTAAAGGCTGGCTCCTACTCATGGTCCTAAAGTGGCTGCTGTGGCCCCTAGGGACATCATACTTCCTCAGCCATGGTGGGTGGTCTGTGTGCGTGTGAGTGCGTGGCTTTTGGAATCTGTCAGAAGATAGAGAAATCTTTATATTTTCCCTAAAGATTCCTATCAAATGTCTTCTCTAGTCTCACTAGCTCAAAATGAGTCATATGTGCTCCTTCCCCGAGCCAATGACTGTGTCCAGATGAGGGAATCGTGTGGCCAGCCTCAGTCCTAAGCCACACTGCCCACCCCGAGAGCCCAAGCACACGGCTGCCCGGGGAAGAGTTGGATCCAAACTTGGGCCAGACACGATGGCAAGGGAGGACGGAGACTGAGGAAGTGACCACACGGAGACTAAAGAAGCCCACCTACAAAGGTCTGCTATACCTGTTGCTGCGTAATAAGCCACCTCAAACTTGGTGGCGTAAAGCAACTCTCTTTGTTAATGTTCACAGTTTCTGTGAGTCAGGAGTTGTGAAAAGGAACGCTGGGGACAGTTTGTTTCTACCCTAGGATGTCCGGGGCGTTACCCGGGAAGACTTGCAGGCTGGGGGTGACTCTTTAGCTGGGGGCTGGAATCATCTGAGCCTCTGTCACGCACGTGCCTGGTACCAGGGCCGGGAAAACAGGAAGACTGGGCAGTGAGCCGGTGCCTGCCCATGGCCTCGCCCTGCAGCTCAGCTGCTCACAGTACAAGCCCCCAGGGCAGTCAGCCTCCCTGCAGCCGCTCGGGGCTCCAGCTCACACAGGGTGGAGAACTCGCCTTTCCTGGGGCAGCGTCACTTCTGCTTCCTACTGGCCACCGGGGAGCCACAAGCCCATCCAGATGCAAGGAGAGCACACCCAGCCTGGAGAGAGGCATGGTTCTAGAAAAGCGTACGGATGGCAGAGCCGCTGTAATCCCTAAGAAAGGCTGAAATTAAATTTCCTCCCAGCTTGGTGGTCAAGGGCTCACAGTCAGATTTAAATTGATTTCAAGGGAAAAAAAAAAGTAAGCAATACCATATAGTCTACCGTGGGCTTAGCTGTGCCGGCCCCGGTCTGGGTTTTGTTATGTTTTCCTCCCCGGGAAGGTGTTTCACAGAGGGTGGGCCAGGTGTCACGAGTGGGAGCCAGGATGATTTAGGTAGGGTTTGGATGAAAGCGTTTGATTTTAAATCGTAAGTATTGGGCTGGGCGCGGTGGCTCACGCCTGTAATCCTAGCACTCTGGGAGGCCGAGGCAGGTGGATCATTTGAGCTCAGGAGTTCGAGACCAGCCTGAGCAAGAGCGAGACCCCGTCTCTACTAAAAAGAGAAAGAAATGATCTGGACAGCTAAAAATATATATAGAAAAAATTAGCCGGGCATGGTGGCACATGCCTGTAGTCCCAGCTATTCGGGAGGCTGAGGCAGGAGGATTGCTTGAGCCCAGGAGTCTGAGGTTGCTGTGAGCGAGGCTGACGGCACGGCACTCTAGCCTGGGCAAGAGAGTGAGACTCTGTCTCAAAAAATAAATAAATCAATCAATAAATCAATAAAAAAAATCGTATTTGGTTTCTTTATACCTGTATAAGAAAAAATAATCAGCCCAGCACAGATACCACTGCTCAGGAGCAGTGTGAATTTATTTAGGTGAAAAATCGGGAGTCAATGTACAGAAATGTACGAAGGAAACAATTTTGCAGACAAGCCTGTGCAGCACGTCCAAGCGCCGTGCAAGCTGCTCTCTCACCTGGCGCTTCCGACCCGGCGTCCCGGGCGCCCGTGGCCGTGGGTGCTACGCGGGGACCTGGGGTTTGGGAGCAAATGCACGGCCTGTTCTGCAGGGAACCGTTCTGGCTTGCTGCTGGCCCCTGCTGGAAACGGAACACCTGGCCCGGGTCCGGAAGTGGCCGCACGTGTACCGCACGGCCGCTCACGCCCCACCGCGGGAGTGCGCACGCGCAGCAGCGACCCCTCGCCACGTGGAATCGGCGCGTGAGCCACCGGGCACAGGTGGGCCGTGCGAGCGGGCGGCGGCGACTCTGGCTTGCTCGCCTCTTCTCCTTTCGTTCTAGGACCTCCCGGAAAGTTCCTTGTGATGAATTGACTGAGGAGGCAAAAATTCAGGCCTGGTTTGCAGATGGCCCTGCACAAAATGCTGGCAGCAACAGAACGTGGACAGCTGCAGTGCTATGGCCCGTTCCAGGTGGCCCAGGAGGACAGCCGGTGAGAGAAAATCTTCCTGGGGGCAGAACTACAACGGGCGCGTGCCTCTGCCCACTTTGGACTGAGACAGCCAGCGCGGGGTCTGCGTAGATTCGCTGGCAGGGACGTGGAAGGACACACTTGGAAGACCGGCAACGAGCAGGTCTGGGGCCGTGTCTCCCAACGGGCATGGAACGAGACTGTCCTCGGATCTGGGCCTCCTGCGAGTGCGCCCCAAAGGGCGTCCCTGCAAAAGGGCGCTTGACAATCAGGCGAACGAGCATGTTCTGTGGAGGTGAGTCTGCCTCTCTTCCAGCCACCCCAGTGTTTGTACAATGGGCCCCTGTAACAGAGCGGCCACGGTGGCAGGGCTGGAGGCCGCGCACGAACTCAACAGCACGACCTCCCTCACCCAGGCTGACTCAGCCATCTACTGGGCCCATCTGAAACAGCAGAGACCCAAACTGAGCTCCTATCGTGGCCACATGGGGGACCCAGACAGCCACCTCCCGCAAGTTACGTGGACACTTTTTTTTTTTTTTAAGAGATGGGGTCCCACTCTGTCACCCAGGTTGGAGTGCAGTGGCGTCATCATAGCTCACTACAGCTTTGCACTGCTGAGTTCAAGCGATCCTCCTGCCTCAGCCTCCAAGTAGCTGGGACTACAGGCACGCACCACCATGCCTGGCTAATTTTTTTTTTTTTAAGAGATGGGGTCTCACTATGTTGTCCAGGCTGGTCTTGCATTCTTGGCCTCAAGCGATCCTCCCGCCTCGGCTTCCCAAAGTGCTGGGATTACAGGCGTGAGCCACTGCACCTGGCCTACACTGGATTGTTTCCATCACGGAAGGGGCAGAGATTGGTGTTTAGGGGATTATACACGTATTCTGGACGTGGGTTTGCCTTCCCCGCTCAGAATGTTTCAGCCAGCACCACCATGTCTGCGTTTACAGAATGCCCCACTCAGGGTCCTAACAGTCCACAGGCCACCACTTCTGGTCAGAAGTGGCAGCAGTGGCCGGCTGCCTGTGGAGTCAACTGCTTTAACCCCACACCCCACCACTCAGAAGCAGCAGGCCTAACAGAAAGATGGCATGGGTGCGGGGCGCCATGCCCATTGGGGGTCCACATTTCGAAGGGATGGGGTTCCATCGGGCAGGATACAGTAGATGCTTTGGATCAGAGACTGTTTATGGCGCTGTCCTCTGCTGAGCCACAATGCAGGGGCCTGGGGATCCAGGCGGGGAGTAGCTCCGCCCACAGTTATCACAGGGTGCCTCCCTCATCCTGATTTCCGCATCAGTCAAGGTCCAGTCAAGAGACAGAAGCCACAGCAGTTGTTCTAACAGAGAACATTTAATAAAAGGAGGTAAACGATTGTTAACTAGTATTTCTAGCGCAGCTGCTCACTGGATTGAGCTGCCGGGTTGAAGGACTGAGGCTGCAGTGACGCTCCCGGGAACTGGCAGCCGACAGGTTCCCAGGAGGACACCCATGGGAAGCCACCAGGAAGGAGCGTGTCCCCTGCCCTCCTGCAGCCACGCAGTCTCCTGCTGTGGTTCTCTACCCGGGGCGCCTGCTAGGGAGCCAGCTGGGAAGCAGAGGCCCGGCCCCAGCACCAAAACCCACAACTGGCCCCCGGCAATTCGCAGACATGGCCAAGACTGTGAGACGGGACCCTGATGTCACGTTTGGAAAAAACACCGGTCACCAAACCCGAAGGTGAGTCCATCCTTGTCCTACCGTGCCCTGCAAAACCTACCGAATGTGTCGTACACATCTTAACGATCTGAATTCATTCTTCTACCGAGATTGAAGTCAAGATCTGTCTTATGATTCTGACTCTGCCACTTAATAGTTGTGTGACTGGGGCCTGTCATTTCATTGCTATGAGGTTCAGTTTCCGTATTTTTCCAAAATAGGGAAAACAATACTTATTCCACAGGGCTGCAGCGAGGATTTGAGAATGAAAGCTTAGCGTGGTGCCTGGCACATAATGGAGAAGATATTCAAAAACATCTGTTCACCCGGAGCGTGCAGCCAAATAGCCCCCTGTAAACTGTTTGTCAACCGTTTTCAATATTAATAAGTTCCAGGGTCCCTGGAAATCTTTTGGGCTAAGCTATTGTCCTTTATTTCCCAAGAGTGGGCATGAGAGGTCTGCGGTGCTCCCTGAGCCCCAACCCCAGCAGAGGGGAAGCGAGGCCCTGGGGGGATCTCCCCCGAGGTCCCCAAGGGTGAGGCGGTGCGCTCCACTCTCGGGACCACCCTTCCCTTGGGACTTCTAATCCGCTGGGTCTCTAGGACGCACCGCTAAGTGCCCCACTCTGGGAGGTGGCGGAAAGAGCCTCAGATTTATAAAATGGTCCCGTTGAAACTTCCCGGGCAGGGGCCGGGGAGAGGCAGAGGGCCTGCGCAATGCTGCCTGGAAGGTGGTGTGTGTCCTTAGGGCTGTCCCCAGCCAACGGGAGAAACTGAGCAGGGCCCCTTCCAGGGTGCTGACAAGTTAGGACACAGTTGTTGAAGGTCATTTAAATACCCTCCACCTTTGATGTCCCCAAGACCCAGCTCCTCCGGGGCTTCCTTAGGATTCCCTCTTCCACAGGGACAGCTCTTCAGGCCTTGCAGTGACCTCATCGTTGGTCACTTTGCGAAAATCCCATGTGACTGGCTCCTAAGTAAAAACCGATCTTGAAGCCGTGTCGCCTGTCTCTGGACCCGAGCGGTGAAAGTCCCGCTCATCCTCCAGGCCGTAGTGAACGTTAGCCTGGCCGAGTGCCCCGTCCCCAGCCTCCTTCCTCAGCGCCAGGTCCAGGACTCAATCCCTGGCCCCCCTCTCCTGAGTGTCCCCTATGGACGGGCCTTCTCGAGGCCGGGACAGTGGCTGGTCGTCCTCCCCCCAGCTCTTAGCCGGGCGCCAGAGTCAGACTGAGGCCGCAGGTACCAGCAGAGCCTAACCCAGAGGCCTGGGGTCGCCGGTGCCAGCGGGGGCGCGGTTTCCTCCGCCGCGGGGACGGTGGGGGGCGCGGGGACTGTCCCTCGGAGGCGCGAGCGACCTGGCCTCGACAGCTGTTTCCTGGTCCGTTGCACGCAGGCCCCGGCGGTTTCCGGGCCGAAGCCCACTTTCGCGGGGCAGGAGCGCGCGGGCTGCGGGGGCACAGGGCGGGCGCGGCGGGGCCAGGCACTCTCGCTCCCGGCCAGCGTCTACGCGGTGTGTTCGTGCTGATGGTTTCTCCGTTCATAAATACCACATTTCCCTCCACCCGCCCGGGGGGCAGCTGAGCGCTAAGCAGCTTTGTTTTCCAGAGGGCCACACGCGACCCTCCCGCAGAACGTGCGGCCCCACCTGGGGAAGGGACCCCACGCCGCGGGGGCCGAGGGCGCTGCGGGACGGCGCGCGGGCCCGCCCCAGGCCGGGCTGAGGCCTCAGGAGCAGGCCTCGCCGCGGGCGGCCCGGCAGGGGACCCGGGGTCACGGAGGGGACCCCGGGGTGGCGCGCGAGGGGGGGCGCTGCGCGGAGGGGCGTGGCGGGCTCTGGGGGCGTGACCTGGGGGCGCGTCACGTGACAACGGGGTGGGATGCGGGGGTGCTGGGGGACCCGGCAGTGGCGGGGGTGAGTTCCGCGTTTTAGGAAGGTCTCTCTGGCACCTGGGGGCGCCGGGACGACCGCGGGGACGGGATGGGCAGGCGCTGCGGCTCGCAGGGACGAAGGGGACCCAGGGCAGAGACCCCGAGCCTTCGATTCTCCGGGCCCCTCCCGCAGGCTGCTCCCGGGAGGGCTGCGGGGCAGCCTCGTCCCACCCCCGTTTCCCCAGACTGCGCGCCGCACCTTCGGGAGTCCGTCCCCGCGGCCGCTTCCGGCCCCGCCAGCCCGCGTGGCCCGCGACGCAGGGAGGACCTGACGCGCGGCCATCTGCTGACCGGCCTGGAGCCCGCGAGGTCGCCGCGGCCGTGCTGGCAGTGGAGCCACAGAGCTCCGCGACGAGCCACCAGGCTGCACGGGCCCCTCGCCCGGCGAGGCCCGGAATGCGTGTCTTGAGGACATTCCAGGCTGGTGACATTTCAGCAGGAATCCTGGCCACCCCCCTCCCACACACTCCACCTCCCTCCCCTGCACTTGGAATCAGAACTGTTCATTTCAGGTCCAAATGATGATGGCCAAATAAACCCCACCGCGAGCGGAGCCCTCGCTGTGTGCGTCCGGCTCTGCGCTGAGCATTTTTCCAGCCTTCTCTCTTGTAATCCCCACAGCTTCTCCTACAGCTCTTTTTTTTTTGCCTGGCCAGCACTACCTGTAAAACTGAGCTATTATTATTATTAAAGTGTTTAAATTGACTCAAATTTTAAACTTAAAGATGCTACCTCAAATCATAGGTTTGCTGTGTGATGTTTATTTTACTAGTTAATATATTACAGTACATATATATTTTTGAGACAGTCTTGCTCTGTCGCCCAGGCTAGAGTGCCCTGGAGTCAGCCTAGCTCACAGCAACCTGAAACTCCTGGGCTCAAGCGATCCTCCTGTCTCAGCCTCCCGAGTAGCTGGGACTACAGGCATGTGCCACCATGCCCAGCTAATTTTTTCTATATATATTTTTAGTTGCCCATATAATTTCTGTCTATTTTTAGTAGAGATGGTGTCTCGCTCTTGCTGAGGCTGGTCTCGAACTCCGGAGCTCAAGGCGATCCTTCCCTCTGGGCCTCCCAGAGTGCTAGGACTATAGGCGGAGCCACCATGCCCAGCCTCTCCGGATTCTTAACAGGTACTATTTTGACTATTTTCTGTAAGTTACTTTTACTATTCACAAGCTGAAACTTGAGTGATTTCAGAGCCAGGAACGCCTGTAACCCCAGCTACTGGGGAGGCTGAGGTGGCAGGATCACTGGAGCTCGGGAGTACTGCCTGGGTAACACAGCAAGACCCCAGTCTCAAAAAAAAAAAAAAAAAAGTGGCACCAGCTATAGTCCCCACACATTTTGGGCCCACCTGCAGTTCACTGTGGGTAGGGCTGTCCCATGGCCACTCCAAAGCGTAATAGGGAAGAGGATTATCAGCCTAACAGTTACTGAGCATTAACCTAGGGATCAAAGGGCTGACAGATCGTACCCATACTTGAGTCAAAGGATAGCCCTGACTTCAAAACTACCATGCATGTTGGTCAGATCCTACTCAACTAAAACAGTCTTCCCAAATTCTATTGGATTTGTAAATAGTAACAAGTTATCTACTTCATAGGCAATTTATGGGAATACATGTCATACCATGCTTTGACACAAACATGTGCAGACAGAACACCAAGCTCATCTACTTTGTGCTACCTTTTTCCTAACTGGCTAATTTTACAATGTAGTACGATTCATTGTATTGTACCTGGACAATGAGCATATACCACTAAATATTTGTTTAAACAAAATTAACTGCTAACATAACCAGTTCATGAAGCAGGAAAACAATACTTTTAGTACACTAAAACTCTCAGAGCGAAATGCAGGACCGATCCCAAGAACTCAAAGGATGGTATAGTCCACTTGTAAATAATTGGCCTACATCAGATTCTAAAAGGTAACATAACTTCCTCCTTTCTAGAGTGTTTTTCAGGAATGGGCCTACCTTTGTCCCTTTGCACTGCAAAAACTGGACTAAACAGGGAACACTGAACAACTGCTACTGGCTTTTAGGGACCAGTATTGATGAAATACTGAGCAATACCAGTGCTCGCCAGCAGAAGCTTATATAAAGGGGATCACACTAAAAACTAGGATGCCATGTTGAATATCAGAATCAGGCTCTTAAAATGAGTCTGTTCTTAGCCTACCGATTAACATTTTGCAGAGTCCAGGAAAGTTTCAAACCCTCAAATGTGAGAACTAATGTCAACACATGAGGGATGTGTTAGAGTGCCGTCAGCCTAGCTCACAGCAACCTCCAACTCCTCGGCTCAAGGGATCCTCCTGCCTCAGCCTCCCGAGTAGCTGGGACTACAGGCATGCGCCAGCATGCCTAGCTAATTTTTTCTATATATATTTTTAGTTGTTTGGTTAATTTCTATTTTTAGTAGAGATGGGGGTCTCGCTCTTGCTCAGGCTGGTCTTGAACTCCTGACCTTGAGTGATCCTCCCGCGTCAGCCTCCCAGAGTGCTAGGACTATAGGTGTGAGCCACCGCGCCCAGCGTGTTACAGGTCTTAAAATGCTCATTAGCCCCATTTCACATTAATCATTATGATGCCAAATAAAAGAGGGCTAAGAATCAATCATGGATGCTTGAATTTCAGGGTTAACAAATAGCATCTTAAAATAGCCACATCTCCAATGCAGTTTTTAGCTAAAGATTATTACATGTTTTCATTTGTTACCTTTAAAGTTTTTTCACTGGGCGTCAGGCAGATGGGAGGCGGCGGAGATGGGTATACGCACCCCTAAGGGTGCTGTGCACCGTCTGGGGGATGGACATGCTCAAAGCTCTGACTCCAGTGGGGCAAAGGCAATATACATAAACACTTGTACCCCAGTAATATGCTGAAATTTTAAAAAATTTTTAAAAATAAACATTTAAAGTTGATTTGACTTATACAGATTCTACTAAGTGTTTCCAGGTGACCCTGTTGACTAGCTAGGTTTGAAAATTATCAGTTTAGAATACAACGTATCCAAAGAGTTAAGATCATCTGGTTTTGGCAAAATCATTTTACTATCTGCAAGTTCTAAAACATTAGAAATAATGCCCGTAGCCTTGTTTCCTTTCCATACCAAGCTTATACTTTCTGAATCTCTCAAATGTCGTCTTTCTCAGATATAAGGTGACAAAGCATTTGATACTCAAATTATTTTGAATGTGAATTATATGGGTAAGGTTGATAATAAAGACCAAAAGCAGGTATAGTTTAATGTATTTTAATAGCAAACTTACAGGAACAGCACAGAAGACAGACAACATTAAAAACATGTACTTGCATGTAGAACAACTCAGTTAGAAAAGTATAGTGAATGGATGGAATCTACTGTATGATAAAAATGCTACAAACACCATTTAGTTGCCGTCAATAAGAAATTTACTTGTTTTAAAAAAATCCAAATGCTGGCATTGTCCAGAAAAATTTAACAGGTTTATTTATAATTGTTATAAAGTTGAACTGCTGAAACTTGTTCACTGAAACATTTGACTTGCATTAATGCTTCACATCCCCGCATTTATATTAAAAATTCACACACAAATGAAAATGGAAAAACTGCCAATACCTGATTCCTGTCCCCTATTTTTCCACTCGCAATCATATACTTAGGTACCTTTTGACCCCATGGAAAAAAAAAAAAATCTAACGTTCAGAACTACCAATAACAGGAAGAAGAGAATTTTTTTTTTTTTTTTTTTGAGAATGAAATGTTTTCCCATCATAGTGGATTCTTAAGCACGTTCTCCACGTATGCGGCGTGCTAGCTGGATGTCTTTTGGCATAATTGTTACACGTTTGGCATGGATAGCACACAGATTGGTGTCTTCAAAGAGGCCAACCAGATAGGCCTCACTTGCCTCCTGCAATAGTAATGAAGAAAAAATTATTAATGGTGTTATTTACAACAGTTAAGACACACATATGTGAATTAAAACAATGTTTTTGAACCCTTTAAAAACCCACTTCACAAGATGTTGACTATTTTAAAAAACATTACATTTTAAAACCTATGGGACGGCCTGGCATGGTGGCTCACACCTGTAATCCTAGCACTCTGGGAGGATTCGCTCGAAGTCAGGAGTTCGAGACCAGCCTGAACAAGAGCGAGACCCCATCTCTACTAAAAATAGAAAGAAATTATTTGGACAGCTAAAAATATACAGTAAAAAATTAGCTGGGCATGGTGGCACATGCCTGTAGTCTCAGCTATTCGGGAGGCTGAGGCAGGAGGATTGCTTGAGCCCAGGAGTTTCAGGTTGCTGTGAGCTAGGCTGATGCCAGGGCACTCTAGCCTCAGCAACAGAGTGAGACTCTGTCTCAAAAATTAATGAATTAATTAATTAATAATAAAAAAAAACCTATGGGATAAAACTCAGAAGGCAGCTTATGAAAATCAAAAGCTCAAGTCTGTAAATCTTTATCAAATTACACAAGTCAAATTACTAGAAAATGTTAATTTTTCTCATGTTAATTGATTTCTAATAAACTGAAATGTCTTGAACAAAGTATGAAATCCAACTTAAAATTCTAACATTCTCATCCTTACGAAGATAAATGGAATCCAATCCAAACATCCCCCCGCAGGCCAGTCTCCCCATTCCTCTAAATCCCACTCCCCCTCCAGCATCTGAACCTTGCCTTGCCAAGTAGTGCAATACAGCTGACAACTGGTGTCACCACATGGTCCCCAGCTACTTTCCGCTTTACACCTCAGTTTTACCACAAGGGTACTTACAGGTCCCAGAACACATCATAAATTAGTCCCTTATTTATATACTTTGATCTATTATGCCTAGGAGGTGTGCCCTGGCCCTTACCTTAGCACCTTCCCCAATCTGACATTTCCTGCCCTCTAGTACTAAGATCATCCCTCTGGTTTTTCCCACTTGATTGTCAGATCCTTTTCCAAGGCATCTTCTTAAGCCCACCACCACTCAAAACTGCCACTCTATGCGTCAGCCATTGACAACTGGCATGTGAAGTGAAAAGGGGGCATTTCCACAAAAAATTAAATCATAAATCAAATTGTTAGTGCATCTTATGGCTGTCTGAAAAGTTGATGAATCTTTTAGTCTAAATAAAACATCTGCTTACTTATTTTGTGAAGAAATTACCATTGTTTTAATAGTTATCAACCCAACTGTTTTAGATTTGGAGCATTAAATGAGCAGTTGTCTTTCTCTCCTCTAAAAGGAAAAGTTATCTCTCTGTTCAAAGTACATTTGGGGAGAAAAAAGATTTTATAGTTGCTACCTTTATCCAAATAAAAAGCATTAACACAGCAACTAATCCAAATGTTTTACACATTATTTCATTTTATGGAAAAAATATTTTATTCACATTTACACCTCATCCTTTTTAGTCCTCCATAAAACGTCTTTCTCTAGTACTTGTTATCAAGAACTAAGTCTTGTTTACCTACCCTTTAAGGTTTAGTTCAAGACTATATTCCACAAAGGAGAAAGGAAATATTCTACTTGTTCCTGTCCCCAGTGCGGGTAACCTTGAACTCCTAATTCCTAACTCATACTGACTGACCTTGTATTGCAGCCATCTTTTAATGCCCTTAAGTTACTTGATAAGAGAAATCTCATTTAATACTCACAATGCCTTGCCCTCAAGTAGATGTTCAATATTTGCTAGTTTTTTATCTCTAAGCCAAATTTAAAAGTTTCTATTCTATGCAATTAACCCGTCATATGTTACCTATTTCAAAGGTATTAAAAGCAAAAGTCCATAATATTCAGGGATTCATTCTTGGGATATTTAAGAAGTGGGCCGAAAAGTCTACAACACTGGCGTATTTTAGTCTCCTCTTTGGGACTCATAATACACACCAGATACTAGAACTAAAGTTTCTCAGCAAAGAAAGTTCACTTTTGTTTAACCCAGCACCTCAGGATTATGCAAATCTATAATGCTTTTGCGACATGCAGCGTTACAAGCTGCAGTGTGGACAAGCCATCAGGTCCCATGGCTGAGACAGTTTAGAGCAGTACCATCTACTGGCTCACCCAGGACGACTCAGATATGGCAAGTGACAGCTGGAGATCTCACTGCTGTCTCAAAACTTGGCTGTTCTGGGTCTGATCACCTCTGGGAAAAGAGTCAGTGCCCAGGGATTTGAGAGGGGGTTTGACCATGACCCATACATTTTCAATTCTATTACCAGTATCCTAAAGTCCCTTAAACATTAAAGGCTGTAATGGGAATTAACGACTGCCATATAAATTTATGACCTAATGAATATAATAACGGCAGAAGAAAAAAACATCTTACTAGAGGAAAATGTCATTTAGAATACTGAGTATATTCAATGTCTGGCTCTTCCACCATTTCAAAATACCACTGCTCATTTAAAGATTTATTTATTTTTTAAGAGACAGGTCTCACTATGTTGCTCAAGCTGGTCTCAAACTCCTAGGCTCAACTGATCCTCCTGCCTCAGCCACTCGAGTAGCTGGGACTACAAGGGCAGGCCAGCACACCCAGCTCCACTGTTCATTTTTAACACAAGGATATTCAAATTCAAGTTCTCACACATTAAAGGCAAAGGCTAAATTTTAAGCTAGTTAATTCTTGTTTATCTGTGGCAGACTCAGACTAACTTCTCTACTACTATCACTGCACTAACTCTCGTCCTTTAGTTGTAAATTGTGTAATTCTAAAGCCAAAAATAGTGACTTGGAATTTAACTGGTATCATCTATTACTCCCCCCCCCCTTTTTTTTAAAAGAGACAGGGTCTTGCTCTGTCACCTGGGCTGGAGGGTAGGGGCACAATCATTGCTCACTGCAGCCTCAAACTCCTGGGCTCAAGGGATCCTCCTCTGCCTCAGTCTCCTGAGTAGCTAGCTAGGCGTGCAAGTGCCTGCCACAGCACCCAGTTAAAAAGAAAAAAAAAACCATTTTTTTTGGGTAGAGACGGGGTCTTACTATGTTGCCCAGGCTGTTCTAGAACGCCTCAACTCAAGCAACCCTCCCACCTCAGTCTCTTCAAAGTGGAGGGATTACAAGTGTGAGCCACTGTGCCCAATCTGTTACCTTACGTCCACTAGCAAATCCTCCCTTTAGCCTTTAAGAGCGAAACCTTTTACAAAGCAGGGGAAAAAAAAAAAAACCAACCCCCACAAAACAATCCTCGTAACAAAGATTATTCCTTCCAATAAAGGCAACAGCTATCTAATGCTAAGAGAACTAACTATAGGCAACGGAGGTGAACATTTTGCTCAAGACCAATAGAACCACTTAATGACATATAACTTAAAAATCGCAACAATGGAAGTTTATATACGATAGTTTTTAAAAGATTAGAGTCCTTTACCCAGATTGTTTAAGAAATGTTTTGATTTACAAGGTTGTATTACTGACATTTAAGCTAAAAAATGCTGGACTTTCAAGTACAGCATTGTGTTCTTTAAGCATAGTCCTGCTAATTAGAAAACAAAATTAGCACATTTCTGTCAGTAGTGCTTGGGAATCTTAGTAATAATCTCTGTATTAGGTAATAAATGAAATGGAAACTGAAGATAATTATTAAAACAGAAAAAGTTTTAAGTAATAGCATGGAAAGATTTTAGTAGCTGAAATTTCAACTCACTGATAATTTAATGGATGTCTACTCCTGGAATTCACCAATCAAATGAAGTTTCAACTAACCATAGAAACAGCTCGACCAATTACATTTCAGGGTAGAATCCACCTATCAAATCTTTCTCACATATAAAGCAAAAGCCCGGCACAGCAACAGCAGCCTTGAAAATCTTCCAATGGAGTGTATGGAGATTCTAGCCCCCCTCTCCAAGAGATTCTGATTCAGATCTGCAATGGTGCCTAACAATCAACATTTTTAACCACCACTAACCCCATGCTTCTGACAGACGTGGTGGTCTTAACCATATTTTGAGATACTTGAATCTGAAGAATCCAACCACATAATATAACAAAGGTCATTAAGCAACTGATGTTAATTAATTACACGGATCTATCTTATCAAATATCTTGTGGGAACTTCAAGTTTTATCTTGGTATAAACCACAAATAGTTCAAATAAACATTTTTAGAACAGTATTTCTCAAAGTCCTGACACGATAGAGATTTAGATTAAATTCAATACACTCCCCATTTAAACTGAAATCCCTAATCCCTTTCAGCAAACTGTAAGTCGTCAAATTCCTATCCTTTCATATGTCCAGCATCATCTTCAAGGACCTTTCCTATCTTGTCAATCCAATCCTAATCACCACTCACTGCTCCTTTCACCTTAATACATAATTCTTTAACGCTGCCTATTCTCATCCTAGGTATTAAGCTCTCTCCACCTATAGCTGCCTCTTCAAGTCCAGGACACTCAGAACTGACTACAAATATAGACCTCTAGTCCCATCTTCTCAATGTCCTGCAGCATCCATAAACCAAACTAGAGGGTTTTCTTTAAACACTGTTTTTGGTGCAATGTTTAAAATGTTATGACAATGGTATAACCAGGCTTTGGAGTTAAATAGGTTCAAATTATGATCCTGCCATTACCTGCGTATGACCTTGAGCAACTTAACCTTTCTATAAGTCTCTTCAGTGAAATAATCATATCAAACTACCTCACAGGCTTGTGATGACTAAATTCTATAAGCATACACAAAGATTTAGAATTGTTCTTGGCATGCAGCAGATACACAAATGCTCGGCGCCCCCCATTTTACCTGCAAAGCACCAATAGCTGCGCTCTGGAAGCGCAGGTCTGTTTTGAAGTCCTGAGCAATTTCTCGCACCAGACGCTGGAAAGGAAGTTTGCGAATCAGAAGTTCAGTGGACTTCTGGTAACGTCTAATTTCACGGAGTGCCACTGTACCAGGCCTTTAAAAAAAATTAATAAAGAAACTGTTACTAAATACAGCACACAAAAAGATAAGTGGTCAGCGTTAAAGAATATGAATTAAAAAAATTAAACAAACCACCCAACCATTCTTCTCCTTCATGAAATTTCATTGGTCAATGCATGACCTGAACATTCAAGTCTATTAAGAGTAACAACTCCTAGCACTCTGGGAGGCCGAGGTGGGCGGATCGTTTGAGCTCAGGAGTTCGAGACCAGCCTGAGCAAGAGCGAGACCCCACCTCTACTAAAAATAGAAAGAAATTATATGGACAGCTAAAAATATATATAGAAAAAATTAGCCGGACATGGTGGCGCATGCCTGTAGTCCCAGCTACTCGGGAGGCTGAGACAGGAGGATCGCTTGAGCTCAGGAGTTTGAGGTTGCTGTGAGCTAGGCTGACGCCACGGCACTCACTCTAGCCTGGGCAACAGAGTGAGACTCTGTCTCAAAAAAAAAAAAAAAAAAAAGAGTAACAACAATACCTTTAAAACAAAAAGCATGAAATTAAAGTAGATTCTTAGCAAGGAGTTTATCAAAGCCCTATTTATTTTCATTTTTTAACTTGTACATATACACGCATATAAAAATCATCAACTTCTGTTAAGAATTACAACTTGGGAAGGCACTGGTTGTCACACCACTAATAAAGAAGTTGACTCTTCTCAGTTTAGCAGCACTCTCCTTCTTCCCACCTGCACCCTCAATTTTTCATAGCCCTTAAAGACCAACACTAGTCAATGAACTTCATTAAAAAATACACTGTGGTATTTAAGTTGGATTTCCCAGAATACCTTTACTCTTTGACTACTGTTCATCCCTCATGCATTATTAAATTTAAATATGCCTGATTGTGCTGTGTTCCACATGGAAAAGTAAGAAATTTACCTCTAATTCTTAATTATTTCTTCCACTGTATGGGCTTTTATTTTAGGTTAATTGTATAATTTGCAGAGGCTACCCAAGTCTGGACAACTTCTGCCCTCTAATGGCAGATTCCCTTAACAACACTGCTCAGGTAGTTGAAAATCAAACGAGCTAATACAGACAGAAACAAACCAATCAAGTAAAAGGGATAGAAACTTTACTAAAACAAAATGCCCAATCTTGATTAAATTATTATTTTGCCCAAAGCTGGGAATGATATCCTCAAAAATGTATTTTAAAAAATAACACTTTACTATTTTTAAAAATTACTAACTTAATAGCCAACTAAAAATAAAAAGTCAATCTACCCCATTAACTTTATCAGTGACATATTATGATAGGTCTCCATAGGCTTCTGGGTCAGATTATGTCTTCAAAATTAACATGTGTCCAATAAAAAAAAATTGTACATAGAAATGAATATACAGTGTGCATGTATATATATTCAAAAGGCAGTAAATATTCAAAAGGGGAAAAAAATCAATTTCCCAAAAGCAAAAAGTTTTCCTGTTATCCATCTATTTGTTAAATAATATGGACACTACAGGAGACTTGGTCCCATTTTTTCCCTTTTCCGTTTTAATACCTGTAGCGATGAGGTTTCTTCACCCCTCCAGTAGAGGGCGCACTCTTGCGAGCGGCTTTTGTAGCCAGTTGCTTCCTGGGTGCTTTACCACCGGTCGATTTGCGGGCAGTCTGCTTTGTACGAGCCATGGTAGCAAGACCTCCTTACTTACCTACCAGCATTAAAAAACCAAAAATCACCATATGCAACAACCGAACATACAAATTTTCCTGCCACTATAACCCCCTCCCCAAATTTGGAAAATTTCATCGCTATAAAAAAAAAAATCCGTATATTGTTATATAATTTGAAAGGGTGCACATTACGTCTACCACCCAAATATGACTTCTTGAAACAAACTATAGTACTAGAAAATTTGTTAGCATCAATATCAACCATCTCCCAAAATGCCAATTCTGAGCGACAAACGGCAAAACATAAAGACCCCCTGACAGTCTTCGATCCAATTTCTTTAATTAAAGTAGAAATTAGAAATGTCTGTAAACATTTGATTCACAAACAAGTCGAGGGAACGAAGCCACAAACCACAGAAAGGTCGAATCAAATTACAGCAAAAAAAAAAAAAAAAAAAAAAAGGTTTTACCCGCCGCCCCCCCCTTTCGTCGCCCCCGCCCCGTGTCTGGCAGTTGATGGATTGCTGTTAAATATCTGAAAACATTCTTGGTTTTGCATCGTTACGGTTATGTTGACAAAAAGGCGTCTCGAAAAACAAGAGAGGAACAACAGCTACCACCAACGAGCATTCTACAAAGCGCCGTCCTCCCGTCCAGTCCTCACGGGCTTCGCAATGAGATACAAAGTGCCCCGCACCCAGGCTTTAATTAACGCACGACATCCGCCGACCGGTCCACTCCAAGCACCACATAAACTTTTGGTTTTGCCTCCTCCGGGTCCCTCGGCACAGGGTCCCCCAACCTGCCCGCCTCGCTCCCAGCGCCTGGCGCTGGCACCAACTCGGCTCCCAGACCAGAACAAAATGGAAACAATCGCGAAACGTATCCGATTCCCTTCCAAAGAGACAAAAACACCAGATCGCTCGAAAATACCCCGATCCCCTGCCACGTGCCGCCCTCCAAAATGCAAAAGTTTTTTTTGCATTTCAAATGCATCAAGTTTCCGCTTCTCCAAAAAAGGGAAAAAAATGTCCCTCTTTTAAAATTTTTTTCCTCCTTTTTAGAAATGGGGAAGAGAGAAACGGGGGAGAAAATATGGTCGGTGACCAGAGAAGAGAGACAAGATGGTGAAGCTTAGCAACAACTGTGGGGAGGCAGCGAAAAGCGAGTTACCCCAGGGTGGGAAGCGGCGGCGATTTCCACCCCTTTCCCGCCCGAAAACTGGGGCCCGGGACCCGGGGGCGGTAGTTAAGGGGCCCGCGCGGGTCCTGGTGAAGGTCTGGGGTCCGGGGAAGGGGCGGCGGGCGGGATTTGACCGAAGAAAGAGGAGCAGGGGCGCAGGGAGAAGGAGGGAGAGCAGGCTCGGCGCCGCGGCGGTGGCTGCTGCTGGGCTGAGGCGGCGAGAGACGTGGGAGCCGCCGCCGCCGCCTGAGGGAAGAGGGAAACTCGCTCCTCACCTCCATTTCTGGGCCAAAAAGTTTGTGGGCTAAGCCGGAGGGGCCGTGGGTCCCCTCCCGGCGCCGCCAGGGCCCGGCTTCGGGCTGACGGCAAGCGGGGCTCGGTTCCGGGGAAGCGGGCAGACGGGGAAACTTACCCCCCTTCTCCTTCGGCTGGATCTCGGCGAGCGAGAGGCGGCGCTGGCGTTTGCGAGCGACGGCGGCGCGGCGGCGGCTGCGAACACAATTGAAAGATGGCTGACACCGAGGCTATCCCCCAACACACGCCGCCCCGCCCCCGCGCCGCGCGCCAGCCAATCACACACAATGGAGGGAAGGCTCGGCTCCGCCCCGTCCCCCCCGCTCGCGCCCCGCCCCCGCCCCTCCCCCCGCGCGCCCGTTTGCTGGCGCGCGCTCGCCCCTCCCCCGCGCGCCGCCCGCTCCCTCCTCTCGGCCGCCTCGCGCCGTGTGTGTACAAACACAAAAGACACGCCGAGGGGCCGCCGGCTCCCGCCGAGACGGCCGCTCGCCCCCGTCTGGCCCCCGCCCCCGGCCTGCACTCCCACCCTGCTCCAAGCGCATACGTCACAGAACCCCCGAAGCCCGGGTTTGGGGCGCCGAGAGGGAAGTGGGGGCGGGGAGGGCGGCGCGGCGGGTGAACGCCCGGCCTGCGGGCGTCTCGGGCCGCGGCGGGGAGGGGTGAGGGCCGCCCCCGCGGGGCCCCGGGCGCGTGGGGGTGGGGAGGAGGACGCGGCCGGCCGGTCGCCGCGCCCCAATGGAAAACACTCCCCGACAGGAAGCTCGCGAGTAGGAGCCTGGCGTCCCGCGCCCGTTTTCTGACGGGGCCGCGGCGGCGGCTGGCGGGCGCACCGACGGCTTTCCTCCCGCTTGCGCCCGGGGCCAAGTGCGGCCGGGCCCCGCGGCTCAGGCCCGCGTCCGCCGCGGCCAACTTGAGCCGCTCAGACTCCGGCCGGGCCGGGGCGGCCGCCGGGGCGCGGGCTGCGGGCGGGACGGCGGGGCGGGCGGCCCCGCGCAGGTGGCGGTCTCCGGGCCGAGGGACGGGGCTCGCCCGCTTCCCGGGCCAGGGTGCCTATGCAAGATGGCTGTGTTTTGTCAGCCCCTGAAACAGTGTGTGGACTACGCGGCAACCGCACCAGGGCCGGACCGCCAGTCCTGGCAGTTTGTCCTGTCCCCAGCGTGGGCCTTGGAGCCCTCTCAGCGTTCGGAAGGGTGGCTTTGCAAAGGCAGTTGCAGAATGTGGGGGTAGTCAGATGTCGCCAGCAGCTTCTGCATGGGGCAGAGAAGGCTGAAAACCACAGAAAGAAAGAAAACGTGGTTTGGGGATTGTTACATTTCCCCATTTTCCAAATCTGAGTAGCATAAGAAACAGACTTTTCGTGGCTTAAGTTATCCTTGTTACTTGTCAGTTGATTGGCCTTAGAACCTCCGAACCATCCTTAGATGGTATTGACAACGCCAATGTGTGAAGGTTTGCGACAGAAGCGTCATGCGGACATCCCATAGGAGAGTGAAGGAGATAAATTTCATAGATGAAGGGCACTAACTGCTGTTTGTAATCTGAAGATCTCACAAAGCGTCTTAGTCATAAACATTATCCTGAAACAGATATATGGAAATCAGATATGAGGGGGAGGAATGGATTTGTCCAAGGTCACTTAAGTGAGGAACAGACCCAGGAGAAACAACAACAAAAAAAATATCCAGGCCTCCTGTTTCATTATTATTTAATGACTGTTAAGTGTCCGTGGTTGCTGTGCAGAACACATGCAATCTACAATCTTGTTCTACAAGCACATATGCAAAAAGCTTTGGCTGAGCTGCCAGCAAAGAATTCCTATAATTTGAGCCAAGAAGAGTTATTTTGCTTGTTCGTTTTGTTTTCAGGAGACCAAAATATTTATTGTTGGATTTATCCAGGAAGGCTGTTCTACATCGGTTAAATTCATCACATCTTCAAGAAATGTTAAATGACATGGGTAATGTCCCCTTTGTATGCCGGGTTTTTTCATAGCTCCGACTTCTTGGTTTTAAAAAAATTTTTCTAACAGAGGGAAAGAAAAGACCATTTTAGGTGAAATCTTGGATTATTTGAACCAACTCAGCAGTCTGTTTTGTAAAATGGAAGTAATAATGTTTATCTGTATGATGGTAGGCCACGCATTCTTCCTAGTTGTAGGTTTGAGTACTTAACCACCTGGAGAGGTGACTGCTTACCCTCATGTTGGCTTCAGGAAGTTCTCTCAGTGAACGAGTATTTATTGAGTGCCAGCTGTGTGCTGGGCACGGTTCTGGGTGCTGGGAATGCAACAGTGAACAACACAAGCAACGTTCCTGCCCTGATGGAGTTTGTGATTTCTGAAAGCATCGCCTTGTGCAGGGAAATAGCACCTGGAGCAGGGGAAGGCAGGAGGGGCTTTGGAGCCCCCAGAGTTGCAAAAACTTAGGTAAGGGGAGAAGGGGACTATAGAGTCAAGATAATGGGGTCGGAGAGCTGCCAGTGCAAGAGGGGATCCTGGAGAGGCCCCAGGGGTCAGTCTGAATTGGCCCTACTTCTAGAACTCTTGAGCTAACAATGGCCTCAACATTTGGAGTTTAAAAAAAATGGGGAATGGGAGGAGAGGAGCAAACCCTTATAAGTTATTTTCTGTAGGATAGAATACTTATGGCCACAAATTTAGATTTGTTTATAAGTGAAAGTAAAAAAAAAAAAAAAAAACTGGAATGGAAAGGATTTTAAAAGCACCACTGTTCCCATCCACTTGGCTCCTGTCAGTCAGCTGCCAAGATTACTGCCTCACAGAGAGGAAACTGTTTCTGGCCACTCTCTTGCTATCTCCACGCACACTTTATCACATCACCCTTTATCACCTTGGTTTAAAAATCGACCAGTTGCTCACTTGCTTGTTGTCTGTTTCCTCCCTGAAGAATGTAAACTCTGGGACAGCTGTGGTCTTATCTGTGTCCTTCTACTAGCCTGGCACTGCCCGCCTCCCCAGCCCACAGTTTGGGGCCTTTCCCCATTTGCTGTACCTCGTTATTAGGTGATCTCATCCAGTTCCATGGAAATTACCATACACAAAAGTAGGGAGAACGGTGTAATGAACCCCTTGTACCCATCACTCAGCTTCAAAAATAGTTGACTAGTGACCAATCTTGTGTTCCATCTATACATCTACTTACTCCTCCTACCTCTCCCCCTTGAATTATTTTGAAGCAAATCCCAGACTACATCATTTCATCTGTAAATATTTCTGTATGTGCCTCTTAAATCTCTAAATCTGCAGATTCTCTATTATTTGCACTTTGTTGGAAAATATGGATCATTTGTCCTGCGGCTCTGGATCCCAAGCCCGTTTCTATAACTGTCTCTGTCCTCAGTCTTGCCCAGTAAATGGCATCACCACTTACTCAGCGGTTCAAACCAAAAAGTATATCTTCCTTGAGCCTCCTTTCCTTCCACCCCCATGGCCAGTGCTATTGGTCCTGCCTCTGAAATGCTTCTCAGAAGAACCTCCTCTCTCCTTGCTCCTCACCTCTCACCTGGCCTCCCACAGTGACTTCCTAAATGACCTTTCTCTTTCCACGTTCGCACCGCTGTGTCCTGTTCGTTCCATAGCATACACAGGTCAGATTTACAGCATGTAAATCAGATTAGGCCACATTCTTGCTTAAATCCTTTCAGTGACCTCCTGCTGCTCTTGGTTGAACTGCATGTGTGTGGGCCCTGGCGTTACCCCCTCCCTCCCCTCGCAGGGTGCCACAGACCAGCCACCTCTGTCCATCCAGTCCTCCCCTGCCTCAGGGTCACTGCACTTGCCCTTTCTGAGGCTTGAATGTTCTTCCCCCAGCTTTTACTAGGACCCGCTCGCTATCTTCTAAGGCAGCATTTCTCTCCGTTCCCACGTCATCTTATTCTTAGAAAAATGCTCACGTTTGTAAAGTACACTAAGGAATGGTGGAAGGGATTTGGAGGCATCCATATGGAACCTGATGTAAAAGTTCATTACAGGCATACCTCATTGTGCTTCACCGTATTGTGCTTCACAGATACCGCATAGTTTACAAATTGAAGGTTTGTGGCAATTCTGTGTCAAGCAGGTCTGTTGATGTCATTTTTCCGACAGCATGTGCTCATTTCCTGTCTTTGTCACATTTTGGTAATTCTCACAATGTTTCAAACTTTTTCATCGTTATTGCATCTCTTATGGTGATCTGTGGTCAGTGATCTTTGATACTACTCTTGTAATTTTTTTTTTGTTCTGGTTTTTTTTTTTGAGACAGGGTCTCACTCTGCAACGGCCTCTTAGTGTTCAAGTGAAAGGAAGAGTCACAAGTCTCTCACTTTAAATCAAAAGCTAGAAATGGGCCAGGTATGGTGGCTCATGTCTGTAATCCCAGCACTTTGGGAGGCCGAGGCAGGAGGATTGTTTGAGCCCAGGAGTTCGAGGTTTTAGTGAGCTCTGATCGTGCCACTACACTCTAGCCTGGGTGACAGAGTGAGACCCTGGCCCAAAAATAAAATGAACTGAATGAAGTCCATAATACTCTGAGGAATCAAAGGCAGTGTGTTTGTGGTCAACATCTTTGGTTTTTTGTTTAGAAACACTAGAGTTAACCTATGGTTCCATACCGCAATCTCAGACTTCCGTGAGTGCTAATCCTAGGGTGTGCTATTAGGTGTAACTTGACCATCTGAGGCAAGGAGTTTGAGACCAGCCTTGGCAGCATAGCAAGAACCTGTCTCTACAAAAAATTTAAAAAGAACAACTTAGCCAGATGTGATGGATGCATGCTTGTAGTCCCCACTACTCGAGTGGCTGAGGCAGGAAGATCACTTGCACCCCAGAGTTGCAGGTTACAGTGAGCTATGATGGCACTACAGCCTGAGTGACAGAGCAAGACTCTATCGCTAAAAAAAAAAAAAGTTAGAAATGATTAAACTTAGGAAGGAAGACATGTCCAAAGCCAAGATAGGCCGAAGGCTAGGCTTCTTGCACCAGTTAGCCAAGTAAGAAAAGTCCTTGAAGAAAATTAAAAGTGCTACTCCAGTGAGCACGTGAATGGTAAGAAAGCAAACGGCTTTATTACTGATGTGGAAAAAGTTTGAGTGATCTGGATAGAAGATCAGACAGGCCACAACATTCTCTTAAGCCAAAGCCTAATCCAGAGCTAGGTGCTAACTTTCTTCAATTCTGTGAAGGCTGAGAGGTGAGGAAGCTACAGAAGAAAAGTTGGAATCTAGCAGAGATTGGTTCATGCAAATTGAAGAAAGAAGCCATCTCTATAACATAAAAGTGCAAGGTGAAGCAGCAAGAGCTGGTGGAGAAGCTGCAGCGAATTATCCAGAAGATCTGGCTAAGATAACTGATGGAGGTGACTTCGACAACCAACAGGTCTTCATTGTAGATGAAACAGCTTTCTATTAGAAGATGCCATCTAGGACTCAAATCAGTAGAGCAGTCAACGCCTGCCTTCAATGCTTCAAAGTACAGGCCGACTCTTTTGTTACAGGGCAGTGCAGCTGGTGACTTTAAGTCAGAAGCCAATGTTCATTTACCGTTCTGAAATCCTAGGCCCCTTAAGAATTATGCTAAATCTACTCTGCCTGTGCTCTGTAAATGGAACGACAAAGTCTGAAGGATAGCATATCTGTTTACAGCATGGTTTACTAAATATTTTAAGCCCACTGTTGAGACCTACTGCTCAGAAAAAAAGATTCCGTCCCAAATATTGCTGCTCATTGGCAATGCCCCTGGTCATCCAAGAGCCCTCAGGGAGATGTACAGGAGTTTTGGTTTCTTTTTGGTGGTGGTGGTGTTGTTTTTAGCCTCTTTACATCCATGGATGTACAAGATTAATGTTTTTTTTCATGTGCGTTAACAACATCCATTCTGCAGTCCGTGGATCAAGGAGTAATTTCTACTTTCAAGTCACATTATTTAAGAAATACATTTTGTAAGGGTGTAGCTGCTATAGATAGTGATTCCTCTGATGGATCTGGGCAAAGTGTGTCGAAAACCTGGAAAGGATTCAGCATTCTAGGTGCCAGTAAAAACATTTGTGATTCATGGGAGGAGGTCAAACTATCAGCAATAACAGGAGTTTGGAAACAGTTGATTCCAACCTGTATGAATTACTTTGAGAGGTTCAAGACTTTAGTGGAGGAAGTGACTGCTGATGTGGAAATAGCAAGAGCAATAGAATTAGAAGTGGAGCCTGAAGATGTGACTGAATTGCTGTAATCTTTGCTGCAATCTGAATTGCTGTAAATAATGTTTGAGGAGTTGCTTCTTATGGAGAACCAAAGAAAGTGGTTTATTGAGATGAAATCTCCTAGTGAAGATGCTGTGAACATTGTTGCAATGACAACAAAGGATTTAGAATATTACATGAACATAGCTGATAAAGCAGCTGGCACCGTTCTTCAAAAAATTGAAGATTGGCTCCAATTTTGAAAGAAGTTGTACTGTGGGTAAAGTGCTGTCAGACAGCGTCTGCGTGCTGCAGAGCAATCTTTCATAAAAGGAAGAGTCGGTCGATGCAACATACTTGATTGTTGTCTAATTTTAAGAAATTGCCACAGCCACCCCAGCTTTCACCAACTACCACCCTCATCAGTCAGCAGCCGTCAACATCAAGGCGGGACCCTCCACCAGCAAAACTATTATGACTTGTTGAAGGCTCAGATGATCGTTAGCATTTTTTGGCAATATAGTAATTTTAAATTAAGGTATGTACATTGTTTTTTTAGACATGATGATATTGTACTCAATGGACTATAGTATAGTATAAACATAACATATATATAAATATACTAGTTGAAGTTATACATTTAAAATTCTTCCTGGCCAGGTGCAGTGGCTCAGGCCTGTAATCCCAGCATTTTTGGAGGCCATGGTGGGAAGATGGTTTGAGGCCAGGAATCTGAGACCAGTCTGGGTAACATAGCAAGACCCTGTCTCTACCAAAAAAAAAAAAAAATAGCCAAGCATGGTGGCGCATGCCTGTAGTCCCAGCTATTAATACTTGGGAGGTTGCTTGGCTGAGCATGAGAGGGAAAGAGATAATTTTTTATAAAAAAAAAAAAAGAGAGAGAGAAATTTTTATTAAATAAATTAAAAAAAAAATACTTGGGAGGCTGAGGTGAGAGGATCACTTGAGCCCAGGAGTTTGAAGTTACAGTGAGCTGTGATCACACAACTGTACTCCAGCCTGGGTAACAGAGTGAGCCCTGTCTCTAAAATAAATAAATAATAAATAAAATTCTTTTCTGTCGTCATTGATGAACGTCTTTAAATTTCTTATGAATGGAACACCCCAGGGTGTACCTAAGGGAGTTTTCTTCTTCTTTTTTTTTTTGGAGGCAGAGTCTTGCTCTGTTCCCTGGGCTAGAGTGCCATGGTGTCAACCTAGCTCCCAGCAACCTCAAACTTCTGGGCTCAAGGGATCCTCTTGCCTCAGCCTCCCAAGTAGCTGGGACTACAGGTGCATGCCTCCATGCCTGGCTAATTTTTTCTATTTTTATTAGGGATGGGGTCTCACTGTAGCTCAGGCTGGCCTCGAACTCCTGAGCTCAAGCAATCCTCCTGCCTCAGCCTCCCAGAGTGCTAGGATTACAGGGGTGAGCCACCGCACCCAGCCCAGTCTTTTCCAAGTATAAATTTATATTTGGGTAAAGTTTCTTCCATAGCAGGGCTGAAAAAGATAAATTATAGAACTCAAAAGACAGAGCTCCCCAGGAAAAAGTTCAAACTTAACCTGAGAAAACGTTGGGGGTGAATATCCTTAGCTTCTTTTGCTTATATATCATTTAACATATTTTACAATGAATATGTCTTTGTAATAAGAAAAACAATACATTTATTTTATAAGAGTTGCTGTTCAGTAGACATGGCTTAAAGGTTATAAGAAAGCAGGGAAACTGAGGCCACCTTCTCACTTTGGAGGCCACAGGATACGGGAGTGTATTCGAAGCAATCTCAGGGATCCATATCCCCTCTTCACTCAGAATTCCAGTACATTCCAGTGGCCATCCTACTGAAAGCACCTGCCGTTCTCCACCGGACAGCTTTCCTTCCACCTGCCGTGTGGACGTGCTGGAGGGTTAATGCCCTGGGAGCAGGCTGCGGCCAATGGCGGACGGGGCCTGGAGGCTCCCTACCTCCCTCGCCCTGTGAGTAGGAAAACTCAGAGGCACGGGCTGCACTGTCTTCCTGAGTTGGCAGCAGGCTTGAGCCCCAGTCGCAGCTACACAGCAGTACCTTGCTTAATGTCACCTGGCGTGGCTTCCTTCCCTTTCCTGCCTTACTTCCTCTCTAAGTCTTCCTGGAATCACCTCCCAGAGAAACTAGTTGAATCACAGAAACAGAAACTAAAGTGGTTGCTAGGGGCTGGACAGAGAAGGAAACGGAGCCGTATTATTTAAGGGGTAGAGTTTCAGTTTCACAAGATGAAAATTCCTATGGAGATGGGTGGTGGTGACGGCTGTACGACATTGTGAATATTTAATATTAATACCACCGAAGTGCACCCTTAAAAAATGATTAAGGTGGTAAATTATATGCTATGTGTATTTCACCACAATAAAAAAATGGAGACAAAACAAAACATACAGAACAAAACTAGTCACACTCAAATACTGCCTTAAGATCTGATTCTAGAACAACCTAACCCAAGATGGTAGGAGTCAATATTAATTTTGGGTAGCAGAGGGAAACCAACAGTATATTGAGCTCTTGAAGCTCTCACAAACCGATCCTAGTGGATTCTCTGGTGGGGGCATCACAGACACGGGGGTGTGACCAACCTTCCCCTGCTGCCCGCCACATGACCAACCGCCAGGACAGGAGCTGCCATATTTATTTTAACTATTTCCCTTTAATTTTAAAATAAATCAAACATAAAACAGATATGGCTAAAATCCATTTGAACAGTCTCCTCCCCGCTGCCGGCCACCTTCTCTCTGTCTTCAGGGGACCTAGCCTCAAGAATGCCATTGTATGTCTTTCCCATTCATGTTTTTATGCTTTTAATATATAATGTCTTTTAAAAACCAGTGATTGTGTTTCTTTTTTTTTTTCAGATGGGGTGTTGCTCTGTTGTCTGGACTAGAGTGCGTGGTGTCACCATAGCTCACTGCAGCCTCAAATTCCTGGGCTTAAGCAATCCTCCTGCCTCAGCCTCCTGAGGAGCTAGGATTATAGGTGCGTACCACCACATCTAGCTAAATTTTTCTATTTTTTTTGTAGACAGAGGATCTCCCTATGGTGCTCAGGTTGGTCTCAAACTCCTGGCCTCAAGTGGTCCTCCTGCCTTGGCTTCCCAAAGTGCTGGGATTACAGGCGAGAGCCACCACACCTGATGATAAATTGACATTGTATCATCAAGTTATACCTGCACACTCATTTGTGTTACTATTTGCTTAATGTCTCTCTCTCCCACTTGACTGGAAGCCCACAAGAACAGAATCCAAGTGTGTTTCTCACTGGTGAATTGACACCGCCTGCCATGATGCTTGACCTGTGGGAGATTCTCAATATACATTTGTTGTTTGAGCGAATAAAATCTACCTTTACTATTCTAAAGCGGGGACTTCTATCCCTAGAGTTTCCAAAACCAGACAGCATTAGCTTTTATTTAAACCACTTTGATTTCTTTCAAATCAAGGACATCTTGGTCCTTAAGTAGTGGATTCAGGAGGGAACTAGAGAGAAATTTTCATTCTGCCTTGTTGTGGAGAACGAGCAACAAGAGCACTCACCTCAGCTCGCTTCTCTCTCCCTCCAAGTGCCTGGGGGGAGAACGGGGACAGCAGTACCGACCAGAGAATATCAAAGCAGAAGTATGTGATGCTTTGGCACCCACGGGCTCACCTGCTGGCATCGTAAACATCTAACCCCAGCCCTGAGAGTTTAAAAATAATTTTTAAAGATACAGTGGGTGAACAGATGGCCTCAGGTTCCTGTGCCCACCTGGTCCTGGAGACATGGTGCGGTGCTAAGGTCTGCTCCGGGCCCCCTCGGGCCGTGAGGCCCTGCTGCTACAGGCTCCACCTGGGGATGCCTGAAGCTTTGGGTTAAGAGGCTCAAAGTGCGTCTGAGCTGTTAGCACAGAATTAACGAGGGTGAGCAGACGCCTGAGGCCTTCTCCGGGACGCTTCCCCCTTGTCCTGCAGTCTGGTACACAGGCTGTGGCTCAATAAACTTCAGATTGGTCGCTTCCATGTACCAGGGAGGGCGTGAAAGGGAAGTGAACTCCTTTCCCAGTGCCAGTGCCAGCCAGTCTGTCTGCTCCAGATTGAGAACTGCACCTTGCCATGACAGAAGGTCCAAAGAACACAGTCAACTCAGCGTCTCTGGCCAGCGATGAAGTTATTGGTTCTTAAGGGGCGAGGGAATCTATGGCCTCGTGTCATCAACGTACTCGCCGCCTCGAGCTAGACCCAGCTGGACCCAGTGAGCCCCATCACAGCGAGTCTTAGAACCCGCTTGTGCCGAGGCGTGCCTAGACAACCGCGTGTGTTTCTCTGTAAAGCTGGTACTTTTCCTTGGTGGAAAAGGAGGAAGTGAGAACGTGACCTTTGGAGTAGGACAGACCTGGGTTCCTCTGCTGGCCTCCAACCTGCTGCGGGTGACTTGAGCTTTCTGAGCTTCAGAAAATCCCCATTTTACAGAGCAGCAGAGAGAATTCGGTGAAAGCATAACTGGATCTCCTCATCTGGATTTGGAGAGAGTAAAAGTTCCTCTGGAAAAGACAGATGTGATGTGAAGATCAGATCCAGGCGGCGACACGAGTGACCAGGGGCTGCAGGCCGTGGCATGGCCTCGTGGCTGGTAGAGGCCTGCCCCGGTGAGAGTCGGCGTGGCTCTGCTCCTGTTCCTAAGCCACGTGGTGGCTTGGTGCTTGGGAGTGGCCTCCTTTAGTCACTCACTGCGTCACCCTGGCACAGAAAGGTTCCAGTCTCGGTCCCACACAGTGTTATTCATGTTAGGAAGGAGAGTGGTTTTCATTTTCAGAGTAACATGGCCTCCAGGTGACTATGTAGCTCCAAAACTTCTGATGTAGCCGGCTGTCCCCTGTCCTGAGTTCTTACTTAAGGCTGAAGACACTGCTGTGAGAGGTATAGGGGGTCTGTTGCCCCTTATTGGCTAAACTGGACAAGCAGAATGTCTTCTCCCTCTCCACATCTGAAAGAGCAGTTCTGTCCTCCTGCCTACAGAGCCTCTCATCAGGCTATGGTTTGGCCTCTCATCTTGGGAACATTCCCGATGGGTGGAACAGTGGGCTTGTGTAATTCCACCTCTTGCACCACCGTCACGCATGTGCAACATCAGGCTGGACAAACACCTACCCGAGGACACATACATTATCATTCAGGGAATGCCAGCTTGTAGGCCCCACGCCCACGGTGAGTGTCATGGACTCACCAAAGAGGCATGTTGCAAATGGCCAGTGGCATCTTGTTCCAAACAATATGAAGCTGATAGTAATGAGGGAAGGTGTCCAAATGACACTTCTCTGGATTCTCCACCTAGGAAAACACAAAGAAATTTTGGTGGTTGGAGGTCAAGCCGGTAACTTCTCTACCGAAACTATTCTTTTAGTTCTTTCAAGCTGGTTTCGCAAGGTTTTAAAGAAGTCACCCAGTTGTGGGTGGAGCATTATCTTAGAACTACTCCCAGGGACCTGAAATACCATCTGAAAATAAGCAAGACATGTTTGTTCCCAAGGTCAGGGGCTTCTTTGGACTACAATTATACTTCACTGTGCGCCAGTCACACATGGATTTTTAGTTTGACTTGTAAGCCCTAGCGAGTTGTTGGCAGGCATTTAAAAATACGTGGAATCATAAGATATATAATATTTATCCTTCCCTTGTTTGTTATGACATTTTTGCCCTGGAGCTAAGGTGGCAGGTATCAGAAGTGTTGTACATACAGTCCATATCTCGTACTGTGCATTCATTCGCAGATTTGGGCTTTGGCAGAGATGCTAAACCCACAGATGCCAATTAGGAAACTAAAATCCAGTCATTACTCAGAGATTAAACATTTCAACACAGTGTCTCAAACCATAATTTAAGGCAGTGAGCTTTGTTACTGGGAGAACAAAAACGCAGAGAGGCAGACAACTATTTTTGGAGTTGTTCTTATCTTCAGTACAATCTATTCGATACATTATCTACTTGTTTACAGTATTCCCAACCTTACAAATCAATCTAAATGAAACATCGTGTAATGACACATTGGTGAAATGGCCTGGGGAGAAGCAGGGAGGAAGCAGGCAGAAGAGGTGATAAGAACAAGAGAGAGAGAGAGAGACCGCCTCTCCCCCCTCAAAAAGGTTAAGGAACAAATTAAAACAATTAAAGTCCATAGTCTTTGCATCACATTTTAAGAGGCAGTACAGTTAATTTTGTGCCAACTCTACTCTTTGTGTTTTGTTATATCTTCCAACTCAAAGTATAATCGCAAGACTATAAATTATACATACAATATGTACATATCTGGAGCACATGCTAATGAAATTTCTTTAGAAATGTCACAGTTTACTGTTTTATATATGGCAAGTCATACATAACAGTATCTATCTGTCCACAATCAGAAAACATGACTTGCTGAAAGAATTAAGTTTAAAAAGTCCATTTCCCAATACTTAAACATTTGGTCAACTGTCTTCTTACGATTTCATTTGTCTGTTTTTATCCTGCTGTTTTTGCATCATTTAACACATTCTTAATGGCTTTCTAAACAAATTAAATGAGTTAACATAGGTAAAGTGCTTAAAAGCACTACGTAAGTATATACAATTATTATTATTTATTACTTCTGACTCTGGAAATTAACAGAGCTAAGAATATTTTGAAAGTGCTGAGAGCATCTTACTATATTTATAATACATCATATTAGGATAATAACAGCCCAAGTATTCCAGGGCAGTGTAAACTTAAAGTTTTACATAATAAAAATAATTTTCTTTTTTTTTTCTTGAGACAGAGTCTCGCTCTGTTGCCCGGGCTAGAGTGCCGTGGCGTCAAGCTCACAGCAACCTCAAACTCCTGGGCTTAAGCAATCCTTCTGCCTCAGCCTCCCCAGTAGCTGGGACTACAGGCATGCACCACCATGCCCGGCTAATTTTTTTCTCTATATATTTTTAGCTGTCCAGATCATTTCTTTCTATTTTTAGTAGAGACGGGGCTCTCGCTCTTGCTCAGGCTGGTCTCGAACTCCTGACCTCGAGCGATCCTCCCGCCTTGGCCTCCCAGAGTGCTAGGATTACAGGCGTGAGCCACCACGCCTGGTCAATAAAAATGGTTTTCAAAATACTTAAAATAATTGGTTTAACAGGGTTTTTTTGTTTGTTTGTTTGTTTTTGTTTTTGTTTTTTTTGCATATGCAGAGCATGAATTCTGGAGAGAATTCTGCTCTATTGGGCCTAGAGTCCCTCAGAAGCCTGGTTAAAACTCAGATTGCCACACACAATAAATGAGACTTGATCAGAAAAAAAAAAAACACCTTAGATTGCCGGTTCCCACCCCAGAGTTTCTGATTCAGTAGGTCTGCGCAGGGGCCTGGGAATTCGCATGGCCAACAATTCCCAGTTGACGTTGATGCTGCCGGGGCCGGGGACGCACTGTGAGAGCTGCTGCTCTCGCTAAACCATCTCTTCCAAACCAGCCCGCTTCGTGTTTGGTGTTGCATTTTTTTGTTGTTGTTTTTTTTTTTTCCTGCAACCAGTTCCATTCTTTTATTATTTCATGTCAAGCATGAGCTTCAGCTGTTTATATGGGCCAGTTTCTTATCTTTTTTTTTTTTTTTTTATTTGAGACAGAGTCTCACTTTATCGCCCAGGCTAGAGTGCAATGAGGTCAGCCTAGTTCACAGCAAACTCAAACTCCTGGGCTCAAGCCATCCTCCTGCCTCAGCCTCCTGAGTAGCAGGGACTATAGGCACTTGCCACCACACCTGTCTAATTTTTCTATTTTTAGTAGAGATGGGGATCTCGCTCTTGCTCAGGCTGGTCTCAAACTCCTCCTGACCTCAAGCGACTCTCCTGCCTCAGCCCCCCAGAGCGCTGGGATTGCAGGTGTGAGCCACCGCCTCAAGTGATCTCTTGATTACCAGTTGTCACCTAAACTAGAGAATATTGCTTCAACGTCTAACTTCAGGTTTTCTCCAGCCTCCGTTTTCCTTGAGAACAAGTTTCCTCTCTCTGTTGTTTGCTTTCTTCCTGCATCCTTGTTTTGCTTGACTTGCATTGGTACCACTTTAGCAATAATTCCCTAACCGTAAAAAATGTCCTCTCTGAATCTGTAGTTACAACTGCCTATGTTAGATGGAAAGAAAAGTGCCCCAATACTTCTGCAGGTTGCAGACATGGATACAGTTACGATTAAGCAGTAAATTACAAGACGCTGTTAGAACATGCCTCAGATGTGTTGGGAAAAGTTGAATGTCCTCACTTGCCAGTAGGAAAGAAAAAAAAAAAGAAAAGCCCAGCCAAGCTTAACCAGACAGGGCTTGTACTCAGTGTGACCATAAAGCCACTCCCAGCTTGTGTTTTCAGGAATGAAGGATCCAGTGAACAAAAAGCTAGGGTTATATTACACACCACATGCTAATTTCCTCCTTAGATCAGGTCAAACCATTTCCTGGTTTGCAAGGGGCGACTTTGATTAGACTAATTGTGAGATTAAAAGTCCCAAACCTCTATGACTGGCATGCCAAGAAAACCTACAATTTAATTAAAACAACAACAACATCACATAAAAGGACTCCATTCCAGGCCCTCAATGAGAAGATACAGGATTTGAACCTTGATCTGCCATCAACTAACCAAGCACTGTGACCTCATGGCACCTGGCTCTGGCCTCAGAGGCTGGTTGTTGGTGTTGGGCCCTGCACAGGGACGTTGACGTGGGCAGCCCTTGATTCCCAACCCAGACCTCAGGGAAACAAGCGAACACGTACCAAGGAGGCCCCGACTCTCAGTCTCTAACTGCCCTTTGAGCCCAATTCAGGATATGCTTCCGTGGAAGGAAGTCTCTTTGCTGGGCAAACATATACGAGTGACAACTTGATGATGCCTCCTCCCCAAGCCCGTCCCCAGCACACGCGGTGGCCGTGTCAGCAGCCTGCTGAGCTGCACGAGGAGACGCGCTGACCAGAGGGAGTTGTAGTTGTCACAGTCGGGTTAATTGAGGTAAACTGTGGGCTAAAAAGATTTTCTGTGCTTCGGCCTGGGACCCCCAACCACCACCTGTAACATCAGTTTTGTAGGAAAATGCTTCCTGGACTGCAGATCCCTCAGTAAACGGCTGGCTGTGTGTCCTCATCGCAGGATGTGGGAGGGACCTTAGAGATAATACAGTCGAACCCCAGATTGTCTAACGCCTTCCTTTAGGAGGCTCCCAGGTACAGGATCAAAGCGTGTGTCGCAACAGTGTTGCTCCTGGGCGGCAACATGTTCTTCGCGCGTGGCCCCCGGCCATCTGGCGGCAACAGCATCCCTCGGTAACTTAGAAATGCAAATGCTCAGGCCTCACTCCAGAGTCAGAAACTCTGGGGGTGGGAGCCAGCAGTCTGTTTTAACAACTCCTCTGCGTGGTGCTGAAGTTTGGGAATCACTGGTCTGGAGGAAAAACATGTTTATAGAGGGAAAGTGTTGGAGGGGATCACTTTGTTGTCACCCTTGAAGGTGCTTGGTATTTGCGTGAATAGCCATTTCTGTCCCTTCTTTGCAACCCAGAAAAGCAGATATTACTTCATTTTGCCCTCTTCAGCAAGAGCAGGCCGACAAGGTAGTAGCCGAACGCGCTCTCTCTCTGCCTTTCTCTGATCTCACGATGGAGCCAAGATTCTGCCCAGAGAAGGTGCTCCTGCCAGCACCAGGCCTGTCCGCCCCGGAGGTCACCAGGCAAGGTGCTTTCCCACACCGTTCAGAGGCAGCCAGGCAAGCTGAGGTCAGGGACGTGACAGCTTGGCTATCACCTGACAGGGACAAGATCTGCTTGTACGCTCCGGAGTCCCGTCTGGTCCTCTCGGGGAGCCCGCCAGCTTGGGAAACACCTGGTAGGTCCCTCCACATACGGCCAGGAGAGCTGAGGGCTGGGGCCTCGCAAAGCAAGGACAAACGTCCTCGATAACTCTCCCTGCGCTGCTGTCAGAACAAATGGCAATGCAGGGGGCACCCAGAGGGCTCAGAGCCATTTCAGAGACAGGCATCGTATGAAGACTATTCACGGATGGCCATGTGTGTTTATTACATGTGGGTGACTTTTTACTGTTTGTCTTTCTGCCTTGCACAAATTCAACTAGGAGTTCCTGAAGAAGGGGCCATCACCTCACTTAATAGTCTGTTGCTAGGATTCAGCCATGTTGTTATATGTATCTGTAGTTCATTTGTTTTAATTGCTGAATCATATTCCATTGTAGGGCTAAAACACAACTTATCCATCTGCTCTCTTCTTGGTAGGCATTTGGGTTGTTTGGGGGTTTTGCTACTGTGAATAGAAGACAGGATGCTCTTATCTGGAAAAAAGTCAGGAGCAACTTATCCTATTGATAACAGAACCTATTATGAAATATAGTAATCAAAGCAGTGCCGTTCTGGCCCAGGGGTTGGCAAACTGACCAGTGGAATCGGACGGAATGGTACGGAACTGCTGTGTATATCAGAGGTGGTGTTTAAGACCAGTAGGGAAAGGAGGGACTGTTCAATAAATGGGGTTGCGTACAATTATTATCCATAGGAAGAAGGATGAAATTGGATCCCTACCTCCAACTATAAATAAAAAATCAACACCAAATGGATTAAGACCTTCAATATCAAAGCAAAACACAAAAACTCTAATGATAAAATATAGGTAAATCTCTCAGACCTTGAAGTTGGAAAAGACTTCTTAAATAAGACACGAAAATACTGAGCTAAAAAGGAAAGACTGGTAACTTTGACTATATTAGAAGTAAGAGCATTTGGTTGCCCATAGATTTTATGTAAACAAATCTCCAGGACTACAGATCACTCTGCTGCTCTTAACCACTCCCCAGCGATAAACTTTTTATAACTTGAGATTAGATTGGAACATAAATAAAATTGCAACTGACTCCATACTTACAGAGAACCATTCTTTCCCCCAAATTGCAATGATGTTATTGGAGCCCAATCACCTCCTTCGCTTGACCTGGTTCACCTTGAACAAGTGTGCCCCTCCTGCTTCCTGAATCCTCTTTCCCTCCCACACAGAACGTGAACGTCAGAGCCTGTGCAGGCTGGACACAGCGATGGGAGACACAGGTTTGATCCTGCTGAATTGCACAGGACGGCGTGAGTGACCAGGGGAACGAGGAAGCACAGGTAGCACAGCGAGAGTGCGCTGGGGGAGGCCAGGTGAGGATCAAGACACAGCATCAGGCGGGGCCAGTCTGGGGGTCTGACGTTCCCCCGGGAGCTACAGGGGGCCACTGAAGAGTGTTAAGCAAGGGAGTGACGTGAGTAAGTCGGTTTCAGGGAGATCACTCTGGTGGCAGCGGGGAGCACGGGTGGAAGGGTTTGAGGACGGTGGCAGGGAGTTCACCCAGGCCTGAGAGCGTGATGGCTGAAACAGGTGTCAGCACTGGGGGAGGAAGCGCCAGGCGAGGGGATGATTAGATTTGGGGGTGACAAAGCCTGGGGATCTAGGACAACTCTCCATTTTATAAATTGCTGCCCAGGCAGACAGATGCTGGTACCACCCGCTGAGTTTGGGAATACAAAAGGTAAAGCAAATTTAGGGAGGAAACTATTTAATCTTTTTTTTGAGACAGGGTCTTTTATGTTATTCATGCCAGAGTGCATGGTGTCATCATAGCTCACTGCCACCTCGAACTCCTGGGCTCAAAGCAATAATCCTCCCACCTCAGCCTCCCTAGTAGCTGGGACTACAGTCATGTGCCACCACATCTGGCTAATTTTTAAATTTTTTGTGGAGGTGGGGTCTTGCCATGTTGCCCAGGCTGGTGTTGAACTCCTGGCCTCAAGCGATCCTCCCACCTTGGCCTCCCAAAGTGCTGGGATTACAGACGTGAGCCACCGCACCTGGCATTCTTGAGATACACACGGGACATCCAGATGGCAGAGAGCTGAGAAAGAGGCCCACGGTGGCATGCCCAGGAGCCGTGCACGGAGAGGGGCAGGGCGAGCCCCGAGAAACCTCTGAAGAACCTGGCGAAGAGGGAAGGGAACTGGAGTGGAAGTGACAGAAGGCACAGGGTTGAGGGGGGTTTTTAAGTTTAAGACGTGTGAAACATAAATATGTAACCAGACTGTGAAAAAGATGCCAGCAGAATCGGAATATTTGAAAATATCTGATGGAGGAATCTCGTCTTCATGTGTTACATCGTCTGGGTGTTGAAGTTTCAAAGGAAAGGTATCGGTGTTTCCAGGAAGCCACTCCTACACTAAGGTAAATCCTAGACAGTGCTGAAATTATAACAGTCCCTCTCACCTCATCGACAGCAAATGACGGGTTTGTTTGTTTGTTTGTTTGTTTTTTGTTTTTTGTTTTTGAGACAGTCTCACTCTGTTGCCCAGGCTAGAGTGCCGTGGTGTCAGCCTACCTCACAGCAACCTCAAACTCCTGGGCTCAAGGGATCCTCCTGCCTCAGCCTCCCAAGTAGCTGGGACTACAGGCATGCGCCACCATGCCCAGCTAAATTTTTCTATATATATTTTTAGTTATCCAGTTAATTTCTATTTTTTTAGTAGAGACGGGGGTCTTGCTCTCGCTCAGGCTGGTCTCGAATTCCTGGGCTCAAACGATCCACCCGCCTCAGCCTCCCAGAGTGCTAGGATTACAGGGGTGAGCCACCGCGCCCAGCTGCAAATGACAGTTTTGATGCACAAATAAGGTATATTTCCAAATTTGCAAGAATCACACAAAGGAACGGAACTCAGGAGGGCAGGTGCAGGCCTGATGTCTTCATCTGCATCCCGTTAATATAACCACGTGGGTCCTTCTCATCGGGTTTTTCTGTTCACACAGGCTTTATGATACAAACACACGGGCATTTTCCAGATTCACGCAGATAATACAGAATATCATTACAAATTCATGACGCAGACGCTGACGGGCTGCACCTGGAACCCAGATGTATAAAGGGAAAGGCAAAGAAAAGGAACCTGGCAAGAAGTACACTGAAGACAAAGACACAGTGGAACCTGAGTTTCCCTGCTGGGTACCTGGTAGTGATCGTACTGGCAGGTTTCTGGCAGGAAGACGACACTCTAGATTGGCCAGATGTCTCCTTGTGTCCTCTTCCATGGCCGTCTACCCTCTGGGATGTGCTTTCTCTCGGAGGACGCCAAGTCACCGTGAGTGGACGCGGAGCCATCTAGCCGTTCTGCTTCCTCAGGGTCTCCAGCCTGTTCACTTCTTTTTTGCGGCCACTGACAGCACGCAGGACCCTCTGGACCTCGGCGGTCGCCTCATGGGCTTTATGCTGTGGAATCGGTCAGACCTGAGCTGAAGTCCTGGTTCTGAGACCTTATTGCTGTGTGACCTCACCTTTCTGGGTCTGCTTGTAAAATAGAGATAATACTTAATAAATGGCGGTCATCGTTGTTGTTGCTAACGCCTCCAGTCTCTCCCCAGGGGTACTTTTCTGTCGCAACACTCCCATCTGACCATACCTCCTTTCTGTTCAAAACCTGCTGTGGTCTCTGCTTCCTCATGGAGTGAGATCCGGGGGTGTCACCCTGGCGTCTAAAGCCCAACCTGCCTCTGCAGCCATTGTCTTCTATGGCGTCCACCCCGGTCCCCTGCCGCGTACGCTCTTGCAGTAACATCAGGCTTCTTTCCATTCCCTGAACAAACCCTGTGCTCTCCTCCTCTGCACCTTTCCATAGTGTGTCTGTGCGTCTGTGTGCGGCACGAATGCTTTCTTTTACCTAATCCGTCTACCCAACGCACACCCCTTCAAAACCCCAATTCTTTGTCTCTCTCTCCCCTAAGTGCCTTTGGGATCCAGCTTGTGTGTGCCTGCGTGTCTATTATAGCATTTATGGATCTGAGATGTTTGAAGAATGATTTTTAATTTATTATGGTTTTAGAACATCTAGAGAGTAGGCCCTTATCTTTTTTATCTTGGTCTCTCTGTCAGGTTCCCTCCCTCTCACCCCTCTTTTCCTGCACTTAGGAGGTAAGAAATAAATGGTTGTTAAATTGAATTGAACAAGCCACTCATACTGCAGGCCTCTAAATCTTCAGTGCGAGCTGTGATGATACAGACTTTCATCTTTACACAGTAAATTCCTTTGTGGTTATTGACTCTGCCCATGAGCATGGAGAGGACATGTAACGCCGTTGTGTTCAGTTATTACCTTATCCTCCGAGTGGCAGAAAGAAGAAAGACGGAGCTCACCAGCATCTCTTCTAACAACTAGAAAAAAGCACACGGTAAAGTGAATTTTGATGGTGTGTGGAGAAAAAAGTGTGTGTCCACAAATTAAAATGAACGGAGGCCAGGCGCAGTGGCTCACACCTGTAATCCTAGCACTTTGGGAGGCCAAGGGGGGAGGATCACTTGAGCCCAGGAGTTTGAGGTTGCAGTGAGCTATGATGACACCACTGCACTCTAGCCTGGGAGATAGAGCAAGATCCTGTCTCAAAAAAAATAAGGCCGGGCGCGGTGGCTCACGCCTGTAATCCTAACACTCTGGGACGCCAAGGCGGGAGGATCGCTCGAGGTCAGGAGTTCAAGACCAGCCTGAGCAAGAGCGAGACCCTGTCTCTACTAAAAAAAAAAAAAAAAAAAAAAAAAAAACAAGATAGAAAGAAATTAGCTGGACAACTAAAAATACATAGAAAAAATTAGCTGGGCATGGTGGCACATGCCTGTAGTCCCAGCTACTCGAGGCTGAGGCAGGAGGATTGCTTAAGCCCAGGAGTTTGAGGTTGCTGCAAGCTAGGCTGACACCACGGCACTCTAGCCCAGGCAACACAGTGAGACTCTGTCTCAAAAAAAAAAAAAAAAAAGTGTTCCAAATAGGTGAGTTGGCCACTTATTTTGTTATTAAGATACATTTAGGCCGGGCGCGGTGGCTCACGCCTGTAATCCTAGCACTCTGGGAGGCCGAGGTGGGCGGATCGTTTCAGCTCAGGAGTTCGAGACCAGCCTGAGCAAGAGCGAGACCCCACCTCTACTAAAAATAGAAAGAAATTATATGGACAGCTAAAAATATATATAGAAAAAATTAGCTGGGCATGGTGGCGCATGCCTGTGGTCCCAGCTACTCGGGAGGCTGAGACAGGAGGATCGCTTGAGCTCAGGAGTTTGAGGTTGCTGTGAGCTAGGCTGACGCCACGGCACTCACTCTAGCCTGGGCAACAGAGTGAGACTCTGTCTCAAAAAAAAAAAAAAAAGATACATTTAGTTAATATATTCAAAGCTGAATCCTAATTCAGTTGCTCAATGACACCTGACCTTTTAATTGATAAGGTACAACACCTTTTATTTTAGAAATCTCAAAGAATTCAAGTTTGGAACTTTGACCACACCCTGTGGGGAGGAAGGTAAATTCTAACCACAATTGTAGTAGTCACAGCTCTTCAACTATTCGGAAACAAATGTGTAAAAAATGGTGAGATGAGTTTTCTGAGCTCACACAGCAAAGCCTTTGGGTAGCAAGAAACATCTGACTTTTGGTTAGCTTCTCTCTATTTGCTTAATAACATTTCCTCTTCGCTTGCCACAGCTAAATTTAAATAAAATAGTGAAGGTTATTTCTCTACCAAAAATACCCCAGTTAGTGATTGTGATGGTTAATTTTATGTGTTTGACTGGGCCATGGAGTGCCCAGATATTTGGTTGAAAGTTATTCTGGATGTGTCTATCAGGGTGTTTTTGAATGAGGTTAACTTTTTTTTTTTTTTTTTAATTGAGACAGGGTCTCACTCTGTTACCCAAGCTAGAGTTCAGTGGCACGATCATAGCTCACTGCAACCTCACACTCCTGGGATCAAGTGATCCTTCTACCTCAGTCTCCCAAGCAGCTGGGAATATAGGTGACCACCACCACGCCCAGCTATTTTTTTTTTTTTTTGGTAGAGACAGTGTCTCCCTATTGCCTAGCCTGGTCTCCAACTCCTGGGTTCAAGCGATCCTACCACCTCCGCCTCCCAAAGTGCTAGGATCAGAGGCATGAGCCACCATGTCTGACCCCAAGATTAACATTTCAATCAGTGGTGCAGGCCTGGAGTCCTAGCTACTCAAGAGGCTTAGGCAAGAGAATCACTTGAGCCCAGGAGTTCAAGTCTGCAGTGAGCCATGATCACACCACTACACTCTAGCCTGGGCAACAGAGCGAGACTCTGTCTCTTAAAAAAAAAAAAAAGAATAAATTAGTAGGCTGAACAAAGCAAATTGCCTTCCCTAGTGTGTGGCCTTATCTAATCAGTTGAAGGCTTGACTAGAACAAAACGGCTGACCCTCCTCCTAGTAAAGGAGAACTCCTTCTGCCCAGCTGCTTTTGAACTGGGACATCAGCTTTTTGCTGCCTTTGGACTTGAGTACTTGAACTGAAACATAGACTTTTTCTTGGGTCTCCAGCTTGCCAGCTCACCCTGCGGATCTTCAGACTTGTCGGCTTCCATAATCACGTGAACTGATTCCTTATTATCTATTTAGCTATCTATCCATCCAACCGTCTACTTACTCATTCTGTTCGTTCTGTTTCTCCGGAAAACCCTGACCACTACAATAGACATGCACCAATGTTAGCTAATTAAAGAACAATACCCCCAAGCACCTACCACTTCTTTAGCAAGAAAATCTCCTTTTAAAAGGCTTGGCTATGCAGAATTCATACAGGATCATGGATTTTTATTGACTGGAGAGAAATCAAATTCAATGTTGAAAAAATTCCAGTACTGAGATATTAAATTTTTGGAAGATAGGCACTATGCTAGTTTTGCTTTACAATTCTGATACAGTGAGTAGCATGACAGAAATTATAATTTTTTAATGAAAAAACATTATTTGATAGTGATGGTAAGAATAATGATAACCGGGCCAGGCGAGGTGGCTCATGCTTGTAATTAATCCTTTAGGCCAGGAATTCAAGGCCAGCCTGGGCAACACAGTGAAACCCCATCTCTAAAAATGTATTAAAAATTTGCTGGACGTGGTGGTATGTGCCTGTAGTCTCAGCTACTGGGGAGGCTGAGGCAGGAGGATCAACTGAGCCCAGGATCAATTGAGCCCAGGAGTCTGAGGTTGCTGTGAGCTATCATGATGCCACTGCACTCTAACCTGGGTGACAGAGCGATACCCCATCTCAAAAAAATTAAAAAGATAATCTATGAAGCTTTGTAAACAAGTGTTGTCATGATAATGCAAATAAGGCAATAACTAGGGCAATTAGGAGTGATAGGATTTATTGGTGGAAGTCCACCCAGTAAACGAAGGGGGGTGGAACTGTGTCTTCCCCGGCATCTTGGGGCTTGCTTCAGGCTCCGCCCCACACCGTCCCCCACCTGGTGTGGACTACACAGCTCCTACCCAGAAGCTGTTTTTCCATCCCAGGAGCTGACCTCATTGTCCCTGGGGCCGCAGCCATCTATAAGGCAACACTTGCCAATTTGGGAGTTTACGGCCGTTTTGCCTGTGTGGCACAGGAGTCAGGCTGTCCCATTGTCTTTTGTCGAAGGGACAAAGTGAAGGTATTAACAACCACCTTTTCTCTCCTCTGAGCATGAACATGGCTGAACACACAGAAGTGTGACTTGCATGTCACACATGGATATAGATTGACTAGTTTAGGAGCCTTGCTGTTGTTTATGAAAACCGCCGACATACAGCTCTGCTGCTGGTTTTTGCAGACCAGCATGACATTTGGCTCATTTGAGCCTCTGTCATGGGTTGCCACACAAACATTGTCTGGTGCTGTCATTTCCTGGCAATGAACAATTATTCCATATTGTCTCAGGATGCTCTCAGTGTCCCTCTCGTGGTGGCTGAACCCGTCCTCAAAAAGCAAATGTATGGCTACAGCATTCTTTTGGGGAACATAGGTAGGAACAAAGCCAGTGTGATTTATTGGAAAGTACACCAAATACCAAATATGGTCCTAGGAGCAGGGCTGCAGGACTACATTATTTTGACAATAGAGGAAGTGGCCCCCCCCTCCCACTCACCATTTATTTGTCATAACTGTACACGTGCCTTCCTGTCCTTCCCTGACACCATGAGGTAGAGAAGGGGGCAGCAGTGGGCTCTTTTCCATAATCACTGACCAGCCTGGCCACATAGCACCGTCTACTGGATACCCCCACACACCCTCAGTAACCCAGCTAATTGGCTGTCTTAATAGATTTTTTTCCCACTCATGTGCACTGCGTTCTTGGCTGTAGCCCCAACTTCAGGTGCCTCAATTTCCCCATTGTTTAAATGAACTAACAGTGAGCAATCCAAGTTGAATTCTGCATCCTTGGGATAGAATGTGTTATATTGGCACAAACTGTGTTTCTTCTGATATACATTGGGAAGAACTAATTTGACTTAATGCCTTAGGAATTTATCAACTATCTAAATAATATGTACTTAATGTCTACTCTGTAAAGGATCATGGTACTGAGTGCTCATTGGGAAGGTTTAACAACAGATTATAGATTGCTCAGGAAATTTGTGTCGTTGAAAAGCTAATAACAATATTTATTTCATATTTTAAATGACAAATGCCTATACCATGGTTGGGGTTTTTCAAATAATAGGAATTTAAATGCAACGGAGGGATAAAAAGTGAGCAATTCCATTCAAACTTCAGATTTTGAGAGGATTAGAAATAATGTTAATAATTAATGATGTGGACTTTACTTATTAGAAAGTACTAATTAATCTTATAGGATACAAAGCATTATCCCAACACAAAAATATTATGTAAATCTAAACTGATCTTTTTATGGTTACTTGTAGTGGAGGAAGACTCTGGACCTTTGAAATAGTCATTTTTGATCCCCAGAAAGAAAAAAATCAGGAATAAACAAAGAGACTTAGGGCTTAGGTCCCTGGATTACTTGCTCAGGAACCCTGAGGATGGAGAGCTGGGGGGATACGGAGGGCCTCCACGTTTCTGCAGTTTGCGCTGATTACATATACCTGGTGAGACAGCCTCACACCTAGGGTCACTGTGACACCACCTTTGCAAAATAGTGCTTTCTAGGCACAACATATCCTTATTATTTTTTGTAATTTTTCTTTATCTGCTTGAATCCCAATGGAGGTCCTTTCTCTCACTTTCCCTCCTGTGTGAAATAAAGACAACAGAAGCTCCAACCTCACAGGCCTTGAGATTCTATTTTTGCTCATACTGCCACACTTAAACGATTTCTGAATTTTTTTGTTGCTTTCACCTCAGCAAGGAGTTTCAATTGCCAAGCATCTTAACAGCAGAGACTGCGATTCAGCGGGCCAATACATTTGCTTAGGAGCCACAGCTATCTCCTGATAACCCAACTATCTTCACGCTAGCGGCTTTCAAATTGTTCAGCATTTTAGAAACACCATCATCTCAGCATATTAAATATTAAGGGACTCCCTCAGATTCCCCAAGCCTAAAGTTATGTCATGCAAATCCGCCCGAGCGTGTTTCCATGGTGCAGAATAAAAGTTATGGGAGGGTTTTTTGAAGCAGCGTGACTATAAACGTCACTCCTGCCACTGCCTTCACAAGGGCTCACTTGCTGTGAAATATTTTGAAAACAGAGCCAAAGTGGAGATAACGCAGAGCGCAAACAGGCTGAAATAAGAATAAACCGAGCGTGGCTGGCAGGAAGCAGTTTCTGGACAGGAAGAGAACGCTCTGTAAACCTGGAGGGAAACCACGCGGGCCGTTGTTTGGGGACCTCCTAGGGTCGTTTCCCCTGGCCCCTCGGGTGGGGGGGGGGCTCCCCCGGGCGAAGGAAGCGGCCCCCCACAAAAAACGCTTCCGGGACTGCAGCTTCTCTTTTCACACCCCCAGGGAGCAGCGCGTTCTCAGGCCACGATTCTCTAAGACCCAAAAATAACCACACAGATGTCAGGGAAAAGGGCCAAGGCCTGCGGCACAGGGCGGTGCTCGGTTACAGCCTTATCGCTCCCAGCCAAGACGCCCGAAACCGAACCCCCCGCCAGCCTTTTATAGCCAGTCCCCCGGGCCCCGCCCTAGCAACGTCTCCTAGCAACGCCTCGCCCGGGCGCTCTCCGTCTTATCGGCCCCGGCCAGGCCTTTCCTGTTCCCTTCCCCCTCGCCCGCGCCTCCTCCGGGGCCTGCTCACGTGACCCGCCCCGGGGGAGGGGCGGGGCGAACAGAAGCGTGAGGGGCGGGGCGCTGGGAGCCGTAGTGACGTCATCGAGATGCGTCGGGCTAGTCGTGGCGCTTATCGTGTCAGGGAGCCTCCAGGCTCAGGGACGAGGCGAGATGGCGGAGGCCGCGGCGCTGGTGTGGATTCGCGGCCCCGGCTTCGGTTGCAGAGCGGTGCGTTGTGCCTCGGCTCGGTGCTCCGTCCGGGAGTTTGTCCATCGACACTGCCAGGATCAGGTCAGGATCGCGGTGCCGGTTAGGAAGGAGAAAAAGGCAGACAAGGGGCAGGGCTGGGTGCGGAGTGGGTCTGTCGAAGGTGCGTCTGTTCTCTGGGGTTTTCAGTTCTTGAGGCTAAGAGGTCCCCAGTTTTAAGGTGCTTCACGCTGACACTGAGACCTTCCTTTGCTTTGTTTCGTGGTGGTGGCTCTGTCTCACTCCGGTTAGAGGCGCTTAGTCCAGCCCTCAGTGACAAACACTTTGTTTCTATTTCTTTATTAGTGAATATGCAGTTGGGCCAGATGACCTTTAAGGCTCCCGTCCTTACCTTCTTACTGGGGTTGTGTGACGTGCATTTTGGTCACTGATCGCGCAGCCTTGTTAGCTCCAACCTACAGAAGCATGTCGTATTCAAACCAAGGCCAAAGGATGGTTGGCAGGGAAATGGATTCGGGGCCAAGTATTCACAAATGTGTCCTGTTGAGAGCATGGGTTTTTAGGGCCTGTTATGTAGATGTTTTCACCAATTATTTGGTTATCTCCTTCGTCCACGCATGTTTTTGAAAACCTATCAGGGACTTTTAAAGTTACTTGTGTGCCTTTACTTAATTACCAACTAAGTAACCTTTTACCAACTCTGATACATTAAACTTGTTCAGTTGTCTGAAGAATTTAGTGATCTCCCTGAATCTAATTTTAATTTTGGCCTTTTATCTAGAGCTCTGTTTTGTCTTTTTTAAGTCGCTGTCATATTCAGCCAGGATAGGAATTCTGTTTTTCTTTATAACCACACCTCATCCTCGCTCTCCTAAGCTGTTACCTCTGCTTGCTATTTATAAGCTTAACAAATGTTAACACTGCAATGTAAACCATATTTTCAAAAGACTTGGGCCAGTTCCACGAAGAAGCAATGTGTATTTGCAAATAATGTGGTTTTTCACCTTCCCCAGTTTTCTTCCTGCTCTGTAATACAGTCTAAATATTGTCAGCAGAACTATTTTTGACCGTCTGAATGAATATTTTCCAAAATAGTTGCATTTTAATATCTTTGAAAATAACTCTTATCTCATTAGTACAGTTTTCAAACTCACATTGATCCAAAGTGAGACCAGAAAAAATAGGATCTTAAGGCCTTATCACTCTGGTGTATTTACTTCATTCAGCCACATAGGCTGTTGTGGTGTGTCTTGGATACTCTAAACTTATTTCTGCTTCAAGTCTTGGCATTTGCTGTTGTCATTGTCTGGAATGCTATTCCCCCAGATAGACACACAGCTTGTTTCCTCACTTTGTTTAATTCTCTGCTTAAATGTCGCTTAATCAGAGAGGCTTTCCTTGACTAGCTATATAAAATAAATCACCACCACAGCTGTCCACATATCCTGTCCCCTTTATCCTGCTTACCACCACTTGACGTAATATGTAATTTGTTCATTATTTGTCTTCCCCCACTGGAAAGCAAGTCCCATGAAGGGGAAATTTTTCTGTTACTCACTGTAATATACCAACACCTGAAAAGTACTTGGCAAATAGTAGGCACTTAAAATTTGTTGGATGGCCGAGGTGGGCGGATCGTTTGAGCTCAGGAGTTCGAGACCAGCCTGAGCAAGAGCGAGACCCCACCTCTAAAAATAGAAAGAAATTATATGGACAGCTAAAAATATATATAGAAAAAATTAGCCGGGCATGGTGGTGCATGCCTGTAGTCCCAGCTACTCGGGAGGCTGAGACAGGAGGATCGCTTGAGCCCAGGAGTTTGAGGTTGCTGTGAGCTAGGCTGACGCCACGGCACTCACTCTAGCCTGGGCAACAAAGTGAGACTCTGTCTCAAAAAAAAAAAAAAAAAAAAAAAATTTGTTGGATGAATGAGATCCCTTTGACATAGCTGTGTGATATGGTCAGAATGAATTGTTTGTAGTTTCTGTTTCAGGAAGATGCCAATAATGTGTTTTTCCTTCACCATTGGTGTCTAGGTCTCTTCATTCTTGATACTGTAGATTTAACTTTATACACCCTAGTTGTATATAACTTTGAAGACTACTCCTCTATTGTTTTACTTTATAGCGTCAGAAGCTTGTTTAGAAAGATTTGCAGTTTTTTTTCTTTTAATCTCATTGTCCCGTAACAAGGTGAAGAGGATATGTTTTCTTTTCATTACTGGGTCTGAGAATTTTTGAAACGTACAGAGTGCTTTTGGAGGCCCTCGGCTTTTGCGATGATTGGCTGTAAGTCAGGGGGATGCGAGCAGAGGAGACGAGCACTGGCTGCCAGCGGGTCCTAAAAATGTTCAAGCTTCCGTAGGAGTATAAAACCATACTCTCGTCTCCTTCCCCACTTATTCCTACCTACACTTTTCAGGATGTATATTGTCAATTTTAAATTTGTTGACTACTTTTGATATTCAACTTGATTTTACCTGTTAAAGTCAGGAAATGAGACTTCCAGAGATATTGGATCTGAGCCCTCTATAATCTTCTGCTTCGACTCAGATTACATATTAGAGAAGGACAGAGAAGCGGTTTTTATGTTCATCAAAAAGACTGAAGCGGGCCGGGTGTTGGTGGTTCACGTCTATAATCCTAACACTCTGGGAGGCTGAGGCGGGAGGTTGGCTTGAGGTCAGGAGTTGGAGACTAGCCTGAGCAAGAGCAAGACCTGTCTCTACTAAAAATAGAAAAATTAGCCAGGTGTCGTGAGGCGTGCCTGTAGTCCCAGCTACTTGGGAGGCTGAGACAGGAAGATTGCTTGAGCCCAGGAGTTTGAGGTTGCAGTGAGCTATGATGATGCCACTGTACTCTAAGCCAGAGCAACAGGGTGAGACTCTGTCTCCAAAAAAAAAAAAAAGACTGAAGTTTTTTCTATATATGATGATTAGGTAATATAAGGAAAAAATTATACCCAGAATACATCACATTAATGACTTTTTTTGTTTTAGTAGTTTACAGTTTCAATTCAACAAATGTTAATTGAGCAAATACTATCTGCTTGTAATGAGAATAATAAAAAGATGAGCTAGGTCCCTTCCTATAAGGAACTTGTATTGTCTCATAAAAGGCACTAAAAAAACCCTCAAACTTGTCTCTAGGACGTTCCAGTGGAATACTTCTTTGTGAAATGCAATGGCGCACTCATTAACACCAGTGACACAGTGCAGCATGGAGCTGTGTATAGTTTGGAACCCAGACTTCTTGGTGGAAAAGGAGGTAAGACGTGAAAGTTGACTACTTGGTTGTAGCACATTTGTAGTCTTTAGCCATAAGTATTAAATTAACAAAGTCCTTGGTGTCTGCAGTATGTCAGTCTTGTTTTGTCTTACGAAATCTTTTATTTACTTAGCTAAATTTGAATATTTTCTCTTTTATTCTTTGTAAGGAAGAAATATATGATACATTGGTTATCTTCTCCAGCCAGATAGCTCTTAAGGAACCTAGGCTCTAAAACTTTGAGAGATTCTCTAGCAAGCAGACTCAGATGGAAATTTAAAAAATATATTTAAAAAAATAAAACTTTGGAGGTTAGATGAAGAAAAATGACCATTCTGTCCAATTTACTAAAGAAAGTTTTTTTTTAAAGTCTCCCGCTTTGATCAAGATTTTGTCTTGTATTATAATTCAGGAGAAGTCTAAAGTCACCTTAAGAATATGAACAGTTCTTGGTATTTCTCCTGATGCACTAACATGTAATCCCTAAGCTTTCTCAAAATCCGTAGTGATTTGGTTTTCTTATCAGAGAGCTGATATCTCAGAGTATAATCATCCTCTGTTTGAAACTGTATCAAGAATGAAGCATGTTATATCAGCAGGTGACAGCTTAAAATTGCCTTTCCTTTTAAACTCATTGAAAGTTTCTCACCATATAATTTTTTTTTTTTTTTTTTTTTGACAGAATCTTGCTTTTTCTCCTGGGCTAGAGAACAGTGTCGTCATCAACTTTTGAGCTCAAGCAGTCCTCCCACCTTGGCCTGCCAGAGTGCTAGGATTACAGGCATGAGCTTCTGTGCCCAGCCTACCATATAATTTTTAAGTACTTAATCTGGGAATCTTGGGATCTCTGGCATTGCATAGCCCTTTAAAAATCCCAGCTGGGGCCAGGCACAGTGGCTCAGGAGTTGGAGACCAGCCTGAGCAAGAGCGAGACCCCGTCTCTACTGAAAATAAAAAAATGAGCTGCAGGTGTCCCAGCTACTCGAGAGGCTGAGGCAGGAGGATTACTTGAGCCCAGGAGTTTGAGGTTGTTGTGAGCTAGGCTGATGCTATAGCACTCTACTCAGGGCAACAGAGTGAGACCCTTGTCTCAAAAAAAAATAAATAAATAAAATAAAAATCCCAGCTGTACAGGCATGATATTTCAGAAATATAAAATGAAGGATGAAAGGTCTGAGGTTGAATCAGTCTTTTTACCTTTGCTGCCTGGGTTAAAACCTTGATGACAATCTGTCCATCTCCTTTAAAAAGTATAAAGTAGAGATCATTGTTAATCTTGTAATATAGACCGTATTCACAAATTCAGCTTTTATTTATCCTTGAACGCATTTTAACCTGCTTTCTCCAAATGTATCTGCCCAGGTTTTGGGTCTATGCTGCGAGCACTCGGTGCTCAGATTGAGAAGACAACCAATCGAGAAGCTTGCCGGGATCTCAGCGGAAGGAGACTCCGAGATGTCAATCATGAAAAAGCGTAAGATGCCCACCTTTTTTTGGTTTTTTTTTGAGATATACTTTCTTATCAATAGTGATTATGCAAATACCATGGGTGTTGGGAATGTAAACTTGAGGTATTTATGCTCTAATTTACTGTTATCAGATTTAACCTTTTCCATAATTTAATAATTATCTCTGGGATTCAGTTAAGACCATTACTGTATGCTGGTCATAGGCATGGCTCACCTTTCTGAGAATATCACAATGCGAACACCAGTGCATTAATTTGTCGGGGCATTTGATATATAAAAGCATCTGTGTGTAAGATGCATCCGTTCAGTTTTCTCTCTTCCTCTCTCATCCCCAGAATGGCGGAGTGGGTAAAACAGCAAGCAGAGCGCGAGGCTGAGAAGGAGCAGAAGCGGCTGGAGCGCCTGCAGCGGAAGCTGGCGGAGCCCAAGCACTGCTTCGCCAGCCCCGACTACCAGCGGCAGTGCCACGAGATGGCGGAGCGCCTGGAGGATTCTGTCCTCAAAGGTGAGAGTGAGGATTGCTTAGTGTGGGCAGCAGGCAGCCTCAAGCCAGCTGTTCCAGACTGCTCCGCGCTACACACAGAGAGCAGTTCTTAAGCTTTTTGGGGGTTAGAGACGTCCAAGCATCTAATGGAAGCCTTGGAACCTCTCCCCTCAAAAGATAACACAGTATAGTTTTTAAACGGAACACATACCCACGCAACATTCAGCATATTTAACCCCTGAGTTCCATGGGACTGTGGGCTCCAGGTGAGAACAGTTTTTGTGTCTTTGTTTAGGAATAAGCTCAGTCTTCAGGAGCTGTCTAGACCTCAAGCATTTGCTGCCAGTTTTAGGTCATTTTTTAAAAAATGGTTTTTAATGAGAATGACTCTCATTAACTTTTATTTTTACCATCCAAAGCATTGTGCTAGGCCCATTATGAGTACAATTGAATAAAAGGATCTTTTTCCATCTAAAAGGTTATGACATAACAGGAAAAAGACAAATGTATACAAATAACTAGCACAAGAGGATAAATAATTAGGTTTGGGGAGGGTTAGGTATGAACCTGTCAGCCTCAAAGTTACAAATTGGGCAGTGGTGCTTTAAAAATCTGGTCCCGGAACCAGCGTCTTATTATTTTAAATCTGTGTAAATTTGAGATTAATTTCACTTCAACAATGTAAAATTTAGGTATCTTAAGAAATTTAGGCCGGGCGTGGTGGCTCACGCCTGTAATCCTAGCACTCTGGGAGGCTGAGGCGGGTGGATCGTTTGAGCTGAGGAGCTCGAGACCAGCCTCAGCAAGAGCGAGACCCCATCTCTACTAAAAATAGAAAGAAATTAGCTGGACAACTAAAAATATATATAAAAAAAAATTAGCCAGGCATGGTGGTGCATGCCTGTATTCCTAGCTACTTGGGAGGCTGAGGCAGGAGGATCGCTTGAGCCCAGGAGTTTGAGGTTGCTGTGAGCTAGGCTGACACCATAGTACTCTAGTCCGGGGAACAGAAATAAAAAAGAAATTTAAATCTAGAGCTTTAGATTGCAGCTCTTTTTGCAATCAGTATTACTTATAATTTCTTTAACCCCAGTCCTTCTAGTGGAAACTGAGTTGTTCAAGTTTCTGGCTAGGTATGCAGGCTGCCTCCAGCAAGATGGTGTCGGCAGAAGTTAGTGAGAGTCGGAAGCGGCCCCGGCCTCCCACATCAAAACCAGACCAAGGAGCCAGTGCGGGGAAAAGGCAGTGCTTATGGTAAGTGTGTTTCATTCGTATTCCAGATTGATCTTTGAGGACTGACAGGATGTATTTCCTTCTTGTCTGTCTGGCATAAACATATTTTTGTGTAATGTTTGATGGGAGCTCAGAAAATATCCAGACTGCTTCAGTCTTCAGGTTGAATGATTGTCACATTGTACGTACTAGGAATGGTTTCTGCTGTGAATGCCATTAACAGAATCTAGAGGATACTGGGTTTTTTTTTGGTGAACATCACATAAAATAGCTTTATATTTGAGTTACTTTTCTGGTGTTAAAGGAGTTAACTTTCAAAAATTCCAGGCAGAAGTCAAGCTACACTGTCCAGGTGGTTCTGTTTTCTCTGGTTTTTCATAGTCATTGTTGAGATCTTTTGTCACTTTGCCAGACTTCTCTTCACCGCTTTTGCGCATGGAGGTGAAAAGCACAAAAGCACTTTTTCTTGCCCATTCTTCTGATGGTTCTCTCGCCCCTCCTGGTTGGTCGTCTGGTTGCTGGCTCAGTTCCCTTGGGCCAAGTTCTAGAAAATAATAAGTGCAAATGGATCTTGCTTCCTTGTTGGCCTCCCCGTTGGGGATAGAAAGATAATTATTAACCAAAGATCATGTAATGCTGTGAGTTCAGCATAGAATTCTGTGTTCTTTCTGAAATGGGAATTAAATGTTCCTGAGAGAAAAGTCAGTGGCACTACCTTTATTTTTTAAATCGGGTTTATTGAAGGATAATTTATATATAGTAAAATTCACCCTTTTTGGTTGATTGGTTCTGTGAGTTTTGAAAAATGTATAATAAGCACTCACGTAACCACCACCACAATTGAGATATAGAGTATTTTAATCACCCTAAATAATTATCATGTGCCCCTTTGTAGATAACCCCCTTCCCCCACCGCCAGACCTTGGCAACTATTGATCACAGATGTGATGTTTGTTCCCATGGTTTCGTCTTTTCTAGGATGTCATATAGCCTTTAGGGTCTGGCTTTTTTCATGTGGTGTAATGCTCGTAATGCTTTTAAGATCCATGTGCCTGGCGTGGTGGCTCATGCCTATAATCCCAGCACTTGAGGAGGCTGAGGTGTGAGGACAGCTTGAGGCCAGGAATTCAAGACCAGCCTGGGCAATATAGTGAGACCTTCTCTACAAAATATTAAAATTAGCCCAGCTTGTTAGTGCACACCTGTAGTCCCAGCTACTTGGGAGGCTGAGGTGGGAGGATCACTTGAGTCCAGGAGTTCAAGGTTATAGTGGGCTATGATTGTGCCACTGCACTCCAGCCTGGATGACAGAGCGAGACCCTATCTCAAAAAGAAAAAGAAAAAAAAAGATTCATCCATGGTAGTACAATGTATCAGTAGTTCATTCCTTTTTATTGCTGAGTATCGTTGCATGGTATAGTTGTACCACAGTTTGTCCGTTCTCCATTTGATAGATATTAGCATAGTTTCCAGGTTTGAGCAATTATGAATGAAGCATAAGATTTTCTTTTCTTTATAACTATTGATTATTTTATCTAATTTCCAGCAGTTGAAATTAATGTAATATAGGGGAAAACTCATTGATTTTTTTTTTTCCTTTTGTTTATACCTCTGGAATGAATGTCTTTTTCTGAAATTTACCTACATTCCAACTCAAGCTACCGACTTTTTTTCAGAGTCTGTTTCCTGGAAAAACTGGAAGTCTTTGCTTTACAGAGAAGCCGTAAATAGTGTTAAACCTTTCTGTTGCTCTGACAGGTTGGGCATGGAAGGACTGGGGCCTGCAGAAGGGTCCAGTTCTGAGAGCTCAGACGATGACGGTGAAGAAGCTCCTAGTACTTCAGAAACGAGCTCTCATGCTCCCCAAAGTGGCAGTGGTGGCGTCGAGATGGCAGGCGAATTTCCTAGCAGTCCTCAGAGGGCAGGAGTAGCGAGTATGGAGTTTGGATCACCAGAAAAACTACCAATCCCAGGGACTGACTCCAGAAGGGATATTTCAGAAGACTCGTGTGCTGGGCTGGGAGAGACATCTGCCAAGGAGCGCACGGAAAACAAGGTGGTTTTAGAAACAGAAGAGACCCAGGAGAGAAAGAAGGCAGAGAGTGCAGAACCCATAGACAAGGAGGCAGTTGGGGCCGGACTGAACAGGGAGAAAGGGACAAAAGCAATGACTGACGGGGAAGGAGCTGCCGAGGTAGCACCCGGAGAAGACGTGGGGACAGTTCCCATCGCCGAACCGGAGGAGAGCAGGCCAGGACGCGCAGTAAGTGATTGGGGGTCGATGTCTAGAGCCACGGCAATTTAATCTTCATAGTCAGTCATCAGAATGAAAATGTGCCTTCTCCCATCAGCCGCTTAGTGAAAGGCTCTGTTTAATATTAAGGGCCGGGCACGGTGGCTCACGCCTGTAATCCTAGCACTCTGGGAGGCCGAGGTGGGCGGATCGTTTGAGCTCAGGAGTTCGAGACCAGCCTGAGCAAGAGCGAGACCCCATCTCTACTAAAAATAGAAAGAAATTATATGGACAGCTAAAAATATATATAGAAAAAATTAGCCGGGCATGGTGGCGTATGCCTGTAGTCCCAGCTACTCGGGAGGCTGAGACAGGAGGATCGCTTGAGCTCAGGAGTTTGAGGTTGCTGTGAGCTAGGCTAACGCCACGGCACTCACTCTAGCCTGGGCAACAGAGTGAGACTCTGTCTCAAAAAAAAAAAAAAAAAAAAAAATATTAAGAAATACAGATGATGGGGAAGCTTGCCTTGTTCCCCGAAAAAGATTTTTTTAAGCTCTTGAATTTATACTATAGTGCCACTAGGTGGTGTCCTTGATTCCATAGTTGATCATTTTTTTTTTTTTTTTTTTTTTTGGGACAGAGTCTCACTCTGCTGCCAGGGCTAGAGTGAGTGCCATGGCATCAGCCTAGCTCACAGCAACCTCCAACTCCTGGGCTCAAGCGATCCTCCTGCCTCAGCCTCCCGAGTAGCTGGGACTACAGGCATGAGCCACCATGCCCGTCTAATTTTTTCTATGTGTTTTTAGTTGTCCAGCTAAGTTCTTTCTATTTTTTAGTAGAGACGGGGTCTCACTCTTGCTCAGGCTGGTCCCGAACCCCTGACCTTGAGCGATCCTCCCGCCTTGGCCTCCCAGAGTGCTAGGATTACAGGCGTGAGCCACGGCGCCCAGCCCTCTGCTGTATTCTTAATGACCAGGCCTGAGTCTTCAAAAACACATAATTGGTGTTTTAGATTTGGCCGTAATAATGAAGCCAAGGTTCACTCCAGAAATGTAACAAAATAGTTTTTTCAAACAAAGATGGACTAGAGAGATAAAGAGTCTGGCCCCAGAGTGCTTTACTGTTTTAAAAAATAGCATGAGAGAAAGTTACTGTTCTTTGAATATATTTTTTTAAAAAAATCACCTAAACATAAATATTTTGGTTCTTTGCTTAGCATTGTTAGAAGTATTTAATTTTAGTCTAAAAATCTGTAAAGGCATTTGGTGGATAGAACAGTTGCAGATCTGTTGAACATCATTTCAATTTGAGTTATGTAAGTGGGAACTCAATCAATCTTTGTTATTAGAATAGAAAGCATTAAGATTATGGAATTGATAGATTCAGAGGCGTGGTAATCTCATTAGAATTAAGCTTTAGGGTGCCTGGTCTTTTCTGTGGTAATAGTGTAGGGACAGGCTGAGTATATTTTACTGTTAAAATTTTGGAAAAGTCAGAAAAAAGTAATTTTACGCATCTGTTCATACTTCTGTTACTGTTTTGAATGCTTGTTTCTAAATATATAGATGAAAAATTAGTTCATTGATTATGTATATTGAGAATACCCATGGAATAACATCTAGATGACTATTAAAATTCAGTAGCAAGCTATGGTAAACTAAATGAAAATCCCTTAAAAAAATAGAATGTAGTTGACAGTTAAAGTATTTATTCAGAGGAAGTAGCCTGTTCTAAATGTTTTCTCTTTCTCCCCCAGGTTGTCAGTAAGGACACTGTAGATTTATTGGCCTTCGACTCTGCCGAAGACCTGGAGCCACTGGGTCTGGAGAGGCTCAAGTGTGAGCTGGTGGCCCTGGGGCTGAAGTGCGGGGGGACCCTGCAGGAGCGGGCCGCGCGGCTCTTCTCCGTCAGGGGCCTGGCAAGGGAACAGATCGACCCCGCTCTGTTTGCCAAGCCCGTGAAAGGGAAGAAGAAATGACTTTCATCACAGCTGATTTCCTGTTTCTTTAGAGACTAGTATTTATAACCTGCATAATGTGGACTCTTGTATTCCCGTTGATAGTAAAAGCTGACTTTTTAACAACCTAATTCTAACTATCCCTTTTTTCATTATTACATTTATAGAATTAATGCGTGAAACCATCTGGGCTTGAAGTTTTCTTTCTGGGAAGAATTTTTATACTTAATCTAATTTAATAAATATAGATTTCTGTTTTATTGTGTCATTTAGGTAAATTACATTTTCAAGAAATTTATCGGCCGGGCGCGGTGGCTCACGCCTGTAATCCTAGCACTCTGGGAGGCCGAGGCGGGTGGATCACTCAAGGTCAGGAGTTCGAGACCAGCCTGAGCAAGAGCGAGACCCCGTCTCTACTAAAAATAGAAAGAAATTATATGGACAACTAAAATATATATAGAAAAAATTGGCCGGGTATGGTGGCGCATGCCTGTAGTCCCAGCTACTCGGGAGGCTAAGGCAGTAGGATTGCTTGAGCCCAGGAGTTTGAGGTTGCTGTGAGCTAGGCTGACGCCATGGCACTCACTCTAGCCAGGGCAACAAAGCGACACTCTGTCTCAAAAAAAAAAAAAAAAAAAGAAAAAAAAAAAAAAAAAGAAATTTATCCATTTGACCCAAGTTACTAGGTTAATAACATTATTATGATTATTAATAATAATCTCATCTTACCCTTTTAATGTCTGTTGAAGCTGTGGTGATAATTTCCTTTTCATTCTGATACTGGTAATTTCTGTTCTCTCTTTCCCATTCAGTGTGAGTAGGGGTTTATCAATTTTGTGGATGTGATATTTAAAGAACTAACATTTGGCTTTATTACCTTTTCTCAATTGTTTTTTATTTCATTGAATTTTCTATATTATTTCCTTTCTTCTACTTAGTTTGGGTTTCATTTACTCTTTTTTAAGTACTATGTTAGCTGCATCTTGAAAATTTTAATATATTTTCATTATCATTCAGTTCTAATTATTTTCTGATTTCCTCTGAGTTCTTTGACCCATGAGTTATCAGATGTATGTTGTCTAATTAGCAAGTTTTGTTTTTTTCCCCTAAATATCTTACTGATTTCTTCTTCCATTGAGATCAGAAAATACCTTCTTCATGGTTTCAATCCTTTTAGTTTTATTGAGACTTATTCTATGACTCAGTATATTGTCTGTCTTGGTGAATGTACCATGTACAGTTGAAAAGAATATGTATTTTGAATTGCTGGGTGAATATGTTCTATAATATCAATTAGATTAGGTGGTTGATAGTATTTAGATCATCTGTGTCTTAAATGATTTTTTGTTTATTTCTATCAGGTAAGAGAGGGTGTTAAAATCTTCAATTATGATTGTGGAATTGTCCGTTTCTTTTTTCTTTTTTTTTTTTTTCTTTTTTTTTTTTTCGTTTCTTTTTTAATTCTACCAATTTTTGCTTCATATTTTGAATCTCTGTTATAAGGTTATGTTACGTCCTAATGTATTGACCATTTTATCGTGATGAAATTTCCCTCCATCTCTGGTAATACACGTTGGTTCAGAGTGTACTTTATCTGGTGTGAATTTAGCCACTCCGGCCTTATGCTTACTCTGCCTCCTGTCTGGCCAGTATTCCTTTTGTTACTGTGACTTTCTACCTGTCTGTGTCTTTCTATGTAAAGTGAGTTTCTTACAAACAGCATATACTTAGGTCTTGCGTTTTTATCTATTCTCACTGTCTCTGCCTTTTTTTAAAAATAGTCTGTTAAAAAGAAAAAGTTCTTAATATAATGGGATAAATTAAGTTGTCTAATTTTTTTTTTTTTTTTTTTTTTGAGGCAGAGTCTTGCTCTCTTTCTCCAGGTAGTGGAGTGCAGTGGCGTCGTCATAGCTCTCCGCAAACTCAAACTGCTGGGCTCAGTGATCCTCCTGCCTTGACCCTCCAAAGTGCTAGGATTACAGGTGTGCTGCGCCTGGCCAGTCACTACTTTTTAATTAGAGTGTTTATTAACATTAATTATTGGTAGATTTAGTTCTAACATTTTACTGCTTTTCTGTTTGGATTAGTTATTTTAGAATTGCATTTTAATTTATTGGCTCTTTAGCTATACTCTTTGCATAATTTTTTTAGTGGATGCTCTAGGGATTAACATATATTCTTTTTCAGTCTATCTAGAGTTAATGTACCCCTTCACATAAAATGTAGAAACCTCACAACTGTGTTTATCCATTTACTATCTCTTTCTTTTATGCTGTAGTTGTCATACATATTAAATCTATATACATTATAAGCTCTATAATATAATTTCTGCTTTAAATAATCATGTATTTTAAAGAAATTAAGAGGAAAAATAGTTATATTTATCCACATATTTACCATTTCTGATAGTCTTCATTCCTTCTGGAGGGTCTAGTATTTCCCTTCAGCCTGAAGAACTTCCCTTAGCATTTTCTTATAGCACAGGTCCCCTGGCAACAAATTCTGTTTATGTTTTTTTTTTCCCCATCTCTTTGAAGATCTTGTTCCAGTGACTTCCGGCCTGCCTTGTTTCTGATGACACGTCTGTGGGATTCACATGGTGGTTGGGGCTTTATATAATGTGTCTCTTTCTTTGGCTGCTGTCTGGGGTGCCCAGGGGAGGTTTTCTGTGTATTTACCTTGGAGTTTGAACTTCTTGGCTCTGCAAATTTATGCCATTAATCAAATTTGGGAAGATCTCGACCATTATTTCTTCAGTTCTTTCCTGTCCCATATTTTCTCTCCTGCGACTTCATTTACAACTATGCCAAACTTTACTTTGTACAATCTCTTAAGTCCCAAAGTCTGTGTCTCTTTTTTTTCCCCTCCAAACATTTCTCTCTGTTCTTGAGATAATTTCTGTAACGTAGGTGGTCAGTGGAGAATCCCCAAGCCAGACGTCACTGTTGGAGGAGTCAGCATCTCGCCAGAGTGGGCCTGCGTTTGTACCGCACTGTGCTCGCTGGCTAGAAAGAGTCCCCAGAAAGTGAGGCCTGGGTGTCAACCTGGTGGCTTAGGGAAGGTTTATCTTTCTAGCTTGGGCAGTTGCAAAGAGTTTGCTTCACATTAGGTGGATACCTGTTCAGATCTTTAAAAGCACGCTCGAAGGGAGAAGGGAAGCATTGAGATTCAGCGAAGGTTTGCTTTGCAAGATTAGAGGTTCACCTCTGGGAGGCTGGAGCGGCCATGCTGAAAGGATTCCTTTGCTCTGCGGCAGCATGGAGTTGCTGGGCTGGTGCCCCTGTGCTGATCGGCCTGGGTGTCCTCCTCAGGCTGCCGGAGCTCCGGCTGTGCCCCGCTTTATCTAGCACGGACATGTGAGCAGCCCTTGGCCTGCTTCCCACAGGCAAACGGACCTTCCCTGGCCAAGTGGAAAGACTGATTCTGTAATTGCCTCTCTCGGAGCGTTAGAACGAGAAGTGAGCAGCTTCGCAATGAATGGAAACCGCCCGTCTTGCCCCTCTCCCGTGTGGCTGTGGCTCTCCCAGCCCTCACTGGTCCGCACGTCGGGATGTTAGTGGGCTTTTGCTGTGGGTCCATGTCATTTAACCCACATGTTTTGATTTGGAGACACCCACCTTCCTCCTCCTTGTGGCTTGTGCTAATACTGAGCTTCCTCAGTCACGTTCGTTTGGTCCCTTCAAATGGCAGTTTGCAAGAGTGAAGTAAACAAATAGCTTTACCTTCTTGAACCAGACCTGTCAGTGAATTTTCAAGGTTAAAGGTGTCCCCCAGAAAGTCTAGTAATTACACACCACGTATTAACAATTCTAGGCTGGTTCTGATCAAAGTCATGGAAGTATTGACTTAAACTTCATGGCCCTATTTGTGTGTCTGAACTAGAATATAAGTGGCCCTGTGTCACACAAGCTGTTGCTGTAAACCACCTGCTTACTGGCCTGTCTTGGGGAGGGAAATCTGATTTCGTTAGTGTCAATCTAATCTATGATATATTATTTGGTGTTACTTTTTCTTTTCATTCACCTTCATGAGATTTCCTTTGACAAAAACTGGATTAATGGTGCTCTACGAAATGAGTCTACACCCAAGCCATTCACAGGTCACTGATTGAGGATTACCCCAAGAATTTGAGGCCACACAAGTGTGGCCCTGGACCCCATGTAATACTGGTGGGCTGGATCTAAGTATTTGCAGTGGCCGTACTTCATTCTCCCTGGAACACAGGCCATGCGGTGTGGTGGGCTTCAGGACAAGGGCTTTAGAGTTGTGAATCTGAGTCGAAATCCTGATTTGCTCACTTTCTAGTATGTTTGCTCAGACAAGCTCCATAACCTTGGTGAGCATCGGTGCCCTAGTCTTGCTACTAAATGGAGTCATATCCACTTCTGGGATTATTAGGACCAAATCAAATAGCATGTGAGGCACCTACTCCAGTGCTTGGAAATTGTGGTTCCCAATAAATGGAAGCCGTTGGCATATTCCAGAGCACCATGTTTAATGGAAACGTAACAGGAGCCACGTGTGTAATTTTAAATTTTCTTGGAGTCACATTAAAAATTACAAAGCAGGTGAAATTAATTTTAGCAATGTTTTATTTAACCCAATATATTCAAAATACCATTTCAACACATAAGTATTGTAGGAAAATGATAAGGAAATAGAAAAATTTATAAATTATATTTATAAGAAAATTATTAATGAGATAGTTTATGCTGAGTGTTTGAAATCTCGTTTGTATTTTACACTTACAGCACTTCTAAATTCACGCTAGCTACCTTGCGACTGCTCAGTACCCGCACGTGACTTGTGGCTGCTGTCTTGGGCAGTGTCACCCTAGAACGCATCTAAGGCAAAGCGGCAAGCACAGCAGAACAATCCGACTTAGTCCAACACGAGTGTGGAGAGCTGAGTCTCAAAACTGAATCAGGCTGGGGGGACTTGGGGCTGTCAGCACCTCCCTGCTTCCCTGGGCCACGCTGGTGGTGAGATGGACCGACTGACTGTACGCAACAGGAGAGCTTTAGGACCAGTCGTGTGCGACACGTGCAAGGTGGCAGTGTCTCCTGCCGGGACTGGACAGGTGCTGGGTTGGCACCAGCACAGAAACTGCCAGAGCTGCGGTCTGTGCGTCTCCGTCTCGGCCTGGCTGGCGCAGGGCTGGGTGCCCTCGCCTGGCACACTGCTCGTGCTGTCTGTTTGCCTCTAGGAGTTGAGCTGGGAGGCGTGGCTGAAGTTTTCCTGGGGTGCTAAACAGGCTATTGAAGACTAAAGCATCTTGAAGTGAAAAAGTAGTAAGGAATTGGAAGTGTAGACAGATGCTCAGTGAAAACAGGAGTGTGACACTCGGCAGTGTGACACTCAGCCCTGCAGTGGACGCTGATGCCGATTCTCTCAAAGCTCACCAAGTAGATCGCTTGGTGCGGTGCGGGGTTTGGTGTCGGGATGGCAGTTAGTGTGGGAAGGCACATTGCACGAGTTCTGCTTGTCTTGCAGACAGCTCACAGCTACCTGTTCCAGTAAACAGTGGGCTCACCGTGCAGTCTATTCTGCAGACGACAGTCTCCAAACTTCATTAATCGCGCAGCCGATCAGTAAGACACTGGGGGTTGCACCCCCTGCAGGGTCGCTCATCTGCTAGGGCCCCTCACCGTCTGCATCTCTGCCCGGTCCCCTCTGACCTCACCTGCTGTGCCTCCCTCCCCTTCAGCCACTGGGGGGCGTCCTGGCTGCTCCTTGAACAAAGACACTCTCCTCTCCCATAGCTCAGCACCGACTCTTCCCTCCGCCTGGAACATTCTTTGCCCAAATGACCACAGGGATGTGTCCCTCACCTCTCACTGATTTGAAACGGCAACAACCCCTTCCCCCAATCCCACCCCTGTCTTTTTTTCCCACAGTACTTATTGCCAATGATCACACTATTTCTTTTACTTACTAAATGTCTCTCTCCCCTCCTAGAAGAGAATAAGCTCTATCAGGGCAGAGAGTTGTGGCTGTTTTGTTAGTGCCTGGTCCCCATGGAAGGTGCTCCACAAATGTCTGTTGAAGGAATGAATGTACTAGTGCACTAATGTGATGTATTTTAGAAAACCACAAACAGAATCCCAAATATATTCACCCTCCGTCAGTGGGTCGTATAGTGTATCCCCCGCGGTGTATATATCTACTTTGAAACATTTGCCTGTAGACACGGGTGCCTTTGAAGGTTATTGAGGAAAATGACTGGAAGTTACCATTTTACAGTAAAATACAATCTGAGAGCAACTGAAGTGCAAGGACGAATGGCAATTCTGTCGATGACACTTGCTCGCCACCAGCCAAACATGCAAAATATTGTTTCTGCAGCGGCAACTCTCCCCGTGGCCACCGGAGGGCGCTGTGCGCTAACAAATGAGAGCGAGGGCGGCGGGGGGCGGCTCAGGTAACCGGATCCCCAACAGCCCTGAGACCCCGCTCGCCCCGCCCCCACACCCCCACACACGGAATCCGTGGCAGACAGGTGATTAGGTGCAGCTGGCCTGGATTCGACTAGGCTCTGTTCTTTCTGATTCTTGACTTCTCAGTTTTCGTTCTGCAAGTCCTGCGTCAATCACGTATAGGTTTGCTGACTTATCCAGTAACATTGTTACTTCTTCCCTTGACAAACAACTCAGTCCTAACCGTTTGCTGTTTTTTCCCGCCATAACCTAACGCTGTGCTGTCGTTTCCTGCTGGAGCAGTTTGAGGATCTTGTGTCTTCAACCATTGCTTTAGTTTTGTGTTACCAAACGCAAATGTTGGGAAGTGTGTAGCTGCGTTGTATACATTTCTGGCGTATTTATCTGTGACCGATCCCGGCATTGCCCCCTAAAGGGAAATGCTCGCTAGGCATGAAGCCACCCTCCCGGTCCTCCCCGTGCGGTTCCTTCTGGTCCCCAAAGCTGCCCCCTCAGTGGGGCCTTCCCGGTCACTCTCTTCGTCACCCTGTGTCCCCCTCCCCGTTAACTGGCGTGTTTGGTAGCTTGCTTGTCGTCTGTCTCCCCTCGCTGGAATGTGGGCTTCTCGGCACCCAGGCCCGTGGGGTCGCCGCTGGGTGCAGGGCTCAGTGAAGATGCCGGGTGGGCGCTGGGGGGCTGTCTGGGGGCGCAGCCTGCTGTAATTTGCCCACTTGTCCTAGATGCTCATTTATAAAAATACTAATATCAGAAGGTGGCCTATGGCCTTGACTGATTTAGACTGCTAGGCTCCCGGCCTTCCTCCTCTCTTCTTCTTCCTCAAACCCGACCCTCCTGATACAGAGATCTGGACCGAAGGTCTCAGTCTCCCCCGACATCAAACCAAGGGAGGTGATGCTGACAGCGGCCATCTTGGCCTCACTTCCCAGCAGTTTTGTGAAGATGCAGGGAGACGGGAAAACTGGGAATAGGGGGCAAAAATGAACAGCTTTAAAAATAAAAATACGAGCTTTTTTTTTTTTTTTTTGAGACAGAGTCTCACTCTGTTGCCCAGGCTAGAGTGAGTGCCGTGGCGTTAGCCTAGCTCACAGCAACCTCAAACTCCTGAGCTCAAGCGATCCTCCTGTCTCAGCCTCCCGAGTAGCTGGGACTGCAGGCATGCGCCACCATGCCCGGCTAATTTTTTTTCTATATATATTTTTAGCTGTCCGTATAATTTCTTTCTATTTTTAGTAGAGATGGGGTCTCGCTCTTGCTCAGGCTGGTCTCGAACTCCTGAGCTCAAACGATCCGCCCACCTCGGCCTCCCAGAGTGCTAGGATTACAGGCGTGAGCCACCACGCCCGGCCAAAATACGAGCTCTTTAAACCACAGGAAAAAAAGAAACCAAGGGCAACATGAATAATTTGAAATTTTTCTCAAGAGAAATAGCAAAAGTCCCACTCATCTCCATTTCAAAGTTTGTAATTGGGGAAGAACCTACTCAATAAATACAACGAGTGATTTATTTTCCAATTACATATATTTATAGAAACACAAAATACGCACATATATATTCTATATACGTATATAGACACATACAATACATACAGAAAGATGAAGGGATCGTAAGAAAAAAAGTCCGTGGCCGGGCGCGGTGGCTTACACCTACGATCCTGGGATTCTGGAAGGCCGAGGCAGGAGGATTGCTTGAACCCAGGAGTTTGAGGTTGCTGTGAGCTAGGATGATACCACAGCACTCTAGCCTGGGCAACAGAACAAGACTCTGTCTCCAAAAAAAAAAAAAAGAAAGAAAGAAAAGAAAATTCCCTGTATTGGTGAGGATTCCGGGAAACAGATAGACTCATTTCGTTGATCAAGATGTAAAAATGGGAACGTTCCTTTAGGAGGGTGATTGGGCAAACAGAGAAGCAAAAACGTCAGCACCATCTGTGAATTTTCTCTCCAAGGAATAGGACAGAAGGAAGCACTATAGGCACAAAGATGTTTATAATAGCAGCGTTTCTAATAGTAAAGCCTGGAAATAACTTCATTTTTTTTTTTTTTTAAATATGGAACGCTTCACGAATTTGCTTGTCATCCTTGCCCAGGGGCCGTGCTAATCTTCTCTGTATCGTTCCAATTTTAGTACATGGGCTGCCGAAGCCAGCACTGGAAATAACTTCAGAGTTAAAAAAAAAAAACAAAACTAGAATTGAGTAAATTACGGTGTGCCCATGTAACTAAATCATCTAGCTATCAAAGTCATACGTACAGTGAATATGTAAAACAGGGAAGAGTATGAAATTCTACTAAATTTTAAAAATAATCCATCAGATTTGAACATAGATTATCTATTAAAATTTGGAGTATCTATCAATACACGTTGTAAGGGAATAAAAGAAGAAATGAAACTCATAGGATTCCAGGTGACATTCATTTAATTTCCTTCCCTTTTCAAGTTTGAAAACTATCTTTAGCAAATCTAGCTGTTTGGGTGTTTTCAGTGTGAAAGTCAGGCTTCCAGCCTGGAGCGGGTCACCTCTCTCTCTGCTCCTTGGCTGGCTGACTCCTGCTCGACCTTTATGTGTCTCATTAAATGTCAGCGCCCCGGAGAGGCCTGACCCCTCCCACCTACAGGAGACCCCAAACACACGCTTTCATTTCCTCCTTGGCACTTGTTCCTCTCTTCTGGAATCGGATGACCTGAGTTTAAATCTCTGTTCTAAGTCACTAGCAAGTCACTTCTCCACACTGTGCCTCAGGTTCCTCATCTGTAAAGTGGGGATAGGACGGTGCCATCGTCCAAGCGTTGTGGTGCGGGGCTGACGGACTGGCACTCGGGAAGGGCGCTGGTCGCAGTGAGTGCGCTGGAAAGGTTGGCCGTGATTATTACCATGTAGCGGAACACCGTGTAGCCAATGCAAATCCTGCTTTTGAAGAATAGTTCATTTCATAATAAAACTATACTAAGTGAAAAACAGGGTACAAATCTGTGAACAACATGACCTGAATCTTTGAAAGAGCATGGGGAAAAATATGTACCGAAAAACGGTAACAGGGGTTAGAGCTGGGAGGTAATGCTTATAGATGACTTTTATTTCCTTCTTTATAGTGCTGTTTATTTTCCAAGTTTTCTACGTGAGCAATAGAAGAACTGGAAAAAACAATTAATCTTTATAAAATACGAATTTGGAAACACTGGACAAGCTCATGCCCTAAGGCCCCCTCACCTGCAGGGCCCCTCGTGGCCACTGCCTGACTCCTCCTGCTTGGGCTAAAGTTAGAGGAACAAGTGTTTCTCCATCAACCAGCTGGGGACCTTGGGCAAGTCCTGCGACCCGGCTGGCGTCAGTTTCTCCATCTGGGAGGACGCTGTGCTCCCACAGGGCTCGGGGGGAGAGAGGAGCCCACTCAGCTAAGGCACCTGGGTGTGTAGGGCGCGGAGAATCCGTGTCTACAGCGACCCCTCCTGGCTGAGCCGAAGCCGCCCCCACCTCCTGCCCAAAGCCCGGCGGCGGCGGGTGAGCGACCTCTGGGTCCATCCTCTCCTCTCCTCCCCGCCCTCTTCCTTTCTCCTCCAATGACAGCCCGGGGTGAGGTGGCGACCCCGAGAGACCTCACACCAGTAAAACACATTTTGTTGTTTACCGATGCACAGTGTGTGTATATAGTTTTGGGGTACGTGTGATAATTTAATACGTTCACACAATTTGTAAAGATCAAACCAGCGTACTTGGGATATACGTACATCACCTTAAATATTTGTCTTTTCTTTATGTAGAAACATTCCAATTATTCTCTTCTAGCTTTTTTTTTTTTTTTTTTGAGACAGAGTCTCACTCTGTTGCCCAGGCTAGAGTGAGTGCCGTGGCATCAGCCTAGCTCACAGCAACCTCAAACTCCTGAGCTCAAGCGATCCTCCTGTCTCAGCCTCCCGAGTAGCTGGGACTACAGGCATGCGCCACCATGCCCGGCTAATTTTTTCTATATATATTTTTAGCTGTCCATATAATTTCTTTCTATTTTTAGTAGAGATGGGGTCTCGCTCTTGCTCAGGCTGGTCTCGAACTCCTGAGCTCAAACGATCCGCCCACCTCGGCCTCCCAGAGTGCTAGGATTACAGGCATGAGTCTTCTAGCTATTTTGAAACGTACAATAGATTATTGCAAATGCCCTACCTTTGGGCAGCGCTTGGCAACTGTAGTGTGCAAGACATTTTTCATGAGTGCTCCTTCATTGGGAGGCCCAGAGGGAAATGTCTTTGAATGCGTGGCTGGCTGGCTGGCTGGCTGGCTGGCTTGTTTTCTTTCTTTCTTTCTTTCTTTCTTTCTTTCTTGAGACAGAAACCCACTCTGTTGCCCGGGCTAGAGTGCCGTGGCATCAACCTAGCTCACAGCAACCTCAAACTCCTGGACTTAAGCGATCCTCCTGCCTCAGCCTCCCGAGTAGCTGGGACTACAGGCATGCACCACCATGCCCGGCTCATTTTTCCTATATATTTTTAGTTGTCCAGCTAATTTCTTTCTATTTTTAGTAAAGACAGGTGTCTCGCTCTTGCTCAAGCTGGTCTCGAACTCCTGACCTCGAGCGATCCTCCCGCCTCGGCCTCCCAGAGTGCCAGGATTACAGGCGTGAGCCAGCGCGCCCAGTCGGCTGAATATTTTTAAGGTCCCTGATATACCGTACCAGGTTACTGCACAAAGAGCCGGCACTTGTAAGCGGCCGTGGTGACTACCTCACCGTTCTCTCATCAGCTCCACTGTTAACTGTTCAAGTCTGTACTAATGTGGTTCCCGAACGAGGCGACCTTCCCGTTAACGAAGGCTGTGTTCTAAGGCAGTCCCATTCCATGCATGGAACCCCAGCGGAAGGCAGGGGGTCAGTTAAAGAATTTCTTGGATTCCTTCTTTTATTTTTCTTTGAAGACTTTATACCATGCTCTCCGTGCGCTGAGAACTGTGTAAGTGCCTAATAGACGCTGACTGATTGAAACAACCTACAGAGGAGGCTCATCACCATCCTCACTCCAAACACGTGGAAACTAAGGCTCGGGGCGCAGCCAGGGTCACCTGACCATGGAACGGTGGGCTCTGGCCTTGGCGCCGTGGCTGGACCAACATGCGACGTGGTCTGGGAGCGGATGCCGGGGTCCCTTGGAAGCAGGAGGGGACGGTGCCCGCTGCAGTGTGCAGACGCCAGCGTCCCCTGGCGTGGGTCTGCGTCACAGGTTTGCTGACTTTATTTCTTTTAAGCCCGTTTTATTTCTCTGGGTGCTCTGAGCGCTGGCTCACCTGCACCGCTGTGAAGCCTGGTCACCCTCCCTGGGGCCTGCGGGCAGTTCTGCAGGTGTCCCGTGTGCGGCAGGAATGACACTTGCGTTAGGTGAGAGTAGAGGCCGGGCTGAAGGGACTGTACCCGCGAGTCCCCGTGCTGGGGCCTCTCCGGCCGGCTGCTCAGCGGGTGGCAGGGCCCTGCCGGGCCTGTCCCTCCGGGCTGCTGCGTCTGTCCTGGGCCTCCAACTGGCAAATGCAGGGAGATCTGCAATCTCCCGCTCGCTGGGACGCTAATGAGTGTCGTTAGCATTAGCATTAGCAGGGCCCGGCCCAGCCACACTTCCCGTCCTGTGTGCTGTTTACTCAACCCCGAGCTCCTCGAGGGGGGTCCGGTGTTTGTTTCCCGGCCCTGGGTGTCTGGTGGCCGACAGGCCTCAGTCGGTGTGGATTGGATGAATGAACCGCGGATGGGATTAGCCAGCTGCCCAGGTGTAGCCCATCTGCTGGGATTAGGAGATCATTTACCCTGAGATTAAGGTGCTGGGCCGGCCTAGACCGACCAGGGGGCCTGGGTTCAAATCCCAGTGAGGGGGGCCGCACCGCACTGACAGGACAGTCAGACTGCAAGATCTTGGATGAAATTAGTGTGGGTTTTGGCCTCAGTTTCTCTTCTCAAAGGCCCCGAGTGTTTTGAGGGTAGAAATGGAATGTGAGTGACAGCCGGGGTCCCAGGTGGACGTAAGTTATGCGTGCTGAGCCTGAGAACTGGGGTGGGGAGACACAGGGTCCCTCATGCTCTTGATCCTTCTGAGAAAGGTGGCATGAGTTGGGGGTCGGGGTTGACTTTCTTCCCTTCCTCGCAGATGACCTTCCTGAAGTGGCTCTGCTCTCTGCACCCAGGGTCAGCCTCCGGCAGGCGGGAAGCTGAGTGCAAAGACCGCTGGGGAGAAGCCGGGAACAGCTTCCACTGGGCTGGGGCTGGACTCTAGGAAGTTCGGAAGCCCTGGCCTCAAGGCCACATGTGGCCCTCCAGATCCCCAAGTGCGGCCCCTCCACCAAATCCAAACTTCACAGAACAAATCCTTTAATTTGTTCCGTAAAATCTGGATGCACTCAGAAGGCCACACTCAAGGATCCAGAAGGCCACGTGTGGGCCCACGGCCGCAGGTTCCCCACCCCAAACAGGCTTTAGTATATTGTTTCAATTTGCAAAAGTGACAAAATGAACTAAAATTACCAGTATATTTATTAAAAATTGAGGAGGGGTAGGGGAGGGCTGAGAGGGGGGTGGTACCTATTGAGTACAACGCACACTATTCCGGTGACGGGCATACCGAAAGCCTCAACCTAAGCATTGTACAAGGTATCCATGTAAGAAAAACATTTGAACTCCCTTAATATTATGCAAACTTAAGCTTAAAAAATTAAGGTCCAAATGAAAACATAATTGGGGGGTAGAATGACATGCAGAATAAGGGGGAGAGGAGCTAAATTCTTGTTTTTCATAGCAGAGAGCCAACCTATATTGTCTAAATTAAGAATCCTGGCCGGGCACAGTGGCTCACGCCTGTAATCCTAGCACTCTGGGAGGCCGAGGTGGGTGGATCGTTTGAGCTCAGCAGTTCGAGACCAGCCTGAGCAAGAGCGAGACCCCATCTCTACTAAAAAAATAGAAAGAAATTATATGGACAGCTAAATATATATATAGAAAAAATTAGCCGGGCATGGTGGTGCATGCCTGTAGTCCCAGCTACTCGGGAGGCTGAGGCAGGAGGATCGCTTGAGCTCAGGAGTTTGAGGTTGCTGTGAGCTAGGCTGACGCCACGGCACTCACTCTAGCCTGGGCAACAGAGTGAGACTCTGTCTCAAAAAAAAAAAAAAAAAAAAGAATCCTGTCTGGGCACAATTGCTCGTGCCTGTAATCCCAGCACTTCGGGAGGTCAAGGCAGGAAGATTGCTTGAGACCAGCCTGGGCAACATAGCGAGACCCCATCTCTACAAAAAATAAAAAATTAGCCAGACATGGTGGCATGCACCTATAGTCCCAGATTCTTGAGAGGCTGAGGCAGGAGGATTGCTGGGGCCCAGGAGATCAAGCTTGCAGTGAGCTATGATGACACTACTGCACTCCAGCCTGGCAACAAAGTAAGACCCTGTCTTAAAAAAAAAAAAAAAAAAAAAGAATTCTAAGGAATGAGGCATAAGCATCCCATTTATGGTTTTGGAGGCAAACCGTCAGAAGCGACGTTTAAAGAGTGGGTAAGGATGGAGTGGGAGACTGTTGCTTTTCATTATGAACCTTTCTGTGCTATTGGATTTTGTACCATAAATGTCTTTGATCACACACACACACGCACACACACACACACACACACACACACGGAAAAGGCTCTTTAGGAAACTCATCGGCTCCCACCAGGAACCTCTCAGCGCTCCAAGGCCAAGAGGCAGGCCAAATGCTCAAGGGACAGCTTAGGGCTGCTTGCGGAGGAAGCAAAACGTGTTTCTAGGAGGTGTCGGCCGCTTGCTGTCTGGAGTGTCACATTCCCGGATGCACAGGCAGGGAGGAGGCAAAGCACGGCTGGCCGCCGTGGCTTCTCACCAGAGCGATGGCAAAAGCTCGTTTCCTCCCGAGACAGCTGAGCCATTGATAAGGGGCCGGAGATTCTGGGCAGAGGACCTGCCCCGCAGGACAGGCCATTCCCAAAGGACTCCATATTCATTATCCTGCATTTTGTTTACTCAGCCCACCTTCCCAATTACTTGTCAGCATGTGCAAATCCCGGCTCCCTGCCTTATCAGCGGGCCCTGGAGATTAGGGAATCGGGTAAGGACCCTCACTGTCAATACCACGGCCCCCCAGGCCCTCTCCCCTGAGTCAGCCCTCCCTCTGAACTCGGAACGGAACCCAGCCTAGAAAACACGATCCCTCTAGAACCGGGTGATCCTGCAGAAAGGCCCAGGGACCGTGTGAGGGCAGGAGGGCTGGTCCCCGTGGGAAGGGAGCAGGCTGAGGATGCCCAGCCAGGGGACAGCAGGGGACAGGAGAGCAGAGTGCACACGGGACACCGCGCTGCTCTGGGGACGCTGACGGGGGCTTAGGTGTCAGCACAGGAGACACACTGCTCACCATCTGTCCCTTTGCCGAGTGGACATGTTTTTTCAACTTTAAAGTTGTGTGTGTTGGTTACTAGTTTCTCTGATGAATATTGCTGGCCGTAACCTGGATTAAAATCTCCTGTCTCGCCTTTCCCATGTTAAATTTCTCTCTCTCTTTTCCTTCTGTCGGCAAATACCGTTTGAGCATCAGTCATTTGCCGGACACTGTGCTCAGCGTGGTCACGGGATTGGGCAGGCGCGTGTCCCTTGCTGAGCGCTTTGCTGGGACAGTTGTATGTGAGCAGGTCTCTTTAAGGCAGCGTCCCCAGCCTTTTTGGCACCAGGGACGGTTGGTTTCATGGAAGACAGTTTTTCCACGGACGGGGTGGGGGCAGGGGTGGCGGAGCTCTGCGGCCGGGTCCCTAACAAGCCATGGACCGGCACCAGCATGCAGCCCGGGGCTTGGGGACCGAGGCTCTAAGGTACCAGGGGAGAGTGTCACCCAACTGTTTTCTTGAGCATCCAGAGAACAGAGTGATGAACAGGGTGGAAAGAGATGGAAGTGGTCAGAGCATTAAGGAAGAATTTTCAGCAGGAAAGTGAAATTTATGCCAAAACTTGCCAGATGAGGTGTTACTTGGAAGGCAAAGAGGAGAGGAAGGGTGTGCAGGACAGGGAGAATGAGCAGACAGGTGACCATTCGGGGCCCTTCTGTGAGAGGCCAGGATGCTGAGCGGGTGGGGGAGGGGACACTGGTAACCAGGGAGGGACACGGGGTTGGAAAGCCAGGCTGGGACCTGGAGAAGAGCTTCCGGGAGAGCGAAGGAGGAGGCATCATGGTGGCGGTTTCTGATCAGGGCAAGACGGGGACCGTCCCACACGGCACGGAAATGCTGGGCTGGAGGGTACCCAGGCAGAGAGGGACGGTTTACGAGCGGCACCCTGGTCTCCCGCCTCCTACACCAGGGTTCTTGGATATAGAAATTTCCGGAAGTGTTAAAGCTGTAGGGAAAGACAACACAAAAGGATTTTTTGCAGTAGTGGGGGTGGTGGTGGAGAAAAAACAGAAATTTAGAGGAAGACAGAAATAATTATAATTTCAGAGATCTGTTGGCCTGCATATTGTTAACTTTGGATCATTAACTATTATGATGCTTAATTTGCATAGAACATGATACGTTCAGAGTATTTAGAGAGAGGGAAAAAAACCCTTTCTGTTCACCTGTTCTTACTCTCAAATTTTCAGAGAAAGCCCAGAAAAGACCTCAGGAAAAGATATTTTTCTATTTTTTTCCTGGTTGATTTATTTTTTCTCTCCTCACAGGCAATCGGGAAGCTGAGGAATCATCTGGAAGAACCAGGTTACGTCTAACTTCAACGGTATGATGGGCTTTTCCACCTGAATTCTGCGGCAGCCTCCTCGACCCCTCGCCTCACAGGCCTGCTGTCCCCCCGACCCCTCCTCACCCTTCCCTGCTCCTCAAACCTAATGTGCACAGAATCTGGAACATTCAGGTTCCCGGGCCCTGGCCCCGGCACGGTTCATTCAGGAGGCCTGGGCTGGGGTCCAGGTGTCTGTAGTTACACGAGTGCCTCAGGTGACTCTGGGCAGAAATCACTGCCCCCGGGGACTCCCCCGTGGAGCAGCCCCAGACCTGGTGGCAGGTGGGAGGTGGCAGAACAGTGGGGCTGCAGAGAAGCTGTCTGGGGCAGAGGGGACGGGAAAATGGGGAGCCTGTCCCCATCGTGGCTCCACAATGGCCAAGCTGTGTGGGTAGGATGCTGGGAGATAACCCCGGATCAGGGGGAGTCCGGAATCCCAGACTGTGGCCCAGAGAGGACAGAGAGGAAGTCTAGGTTAGCTGAAGGCCATCTGGGCCAGAGGAGACTTTGGTCCTAATGGATTTGATGCCAACAAAAGAACGGGCAAGGCAAAGCATTTGCATTCGTGTCAGCGTGCGTCCAATGACACTAGGAGCATTCACAACAGAACATCTCTGAAAAACAGTCTTCACAAAACTTAACAACCCCGAACAGCACAGGTTCCTAAACAGTCTGGCCGACTTCCACCTTGGGAGTCTTCGGAGGGAGAAGTCTGATTGAGACAGCTTGCTGGGTAGTATTCCCTGTCCTCCAACACCTTCCCTCCCACCAGGCCAGAAGAGGCTATTTTTGCTATTTTTTCTGCTTTTCAAGCCTGACCTGACCCCACAAGCCAGACTCTCCGCCCAGACCCTCAGCGAGCGAGGCCTGGCTCCTTGCTCTGCATGACAAAGGGCGGCTGCCTCCCCCCCCCACCCTGCCCCCGTCCTGACAGCTCATCAGCCCATTGTAAAACGTCTCCGTCTCCCAATCCACATTCCACTTCTTCTTTTGGCCTCTAGCTAATTGCCCAATTATTTTATTTCCCCAGCAAAACTCTTCAGGCTGCCGGGAATCCACATTCAGGACCCAGCGCCTGTGTCCTGGGCCTCAGCAGTCTGGAAGCTTTGTCCTCTGTCTGTCTGCTTCCCACGCCTCCCCGCCCGCCCCCAGACCTGACCCTGGGTTGAATGAGTCCCCAGTTTGCCTGGGACTGATGGATGAGCCCCTGGGATCAGGGGGCGAGGGCAGGCTGGGCACAGGGGAACAGTCTGAGGTGTGGAAAGAACTCTGGCCTGGGAAGTGGGAGACTGACTTTCTGCGATGCGGTACCGACCCTGAACTGTGTGTGCTTGGGGAAGCCGTTAGCTCTCTAAGCCTCACTTTTCTTAGCTCCAAAACCCGGGGGAAGGAGAGTGGGCTGGATGGTCATTTCGGCTCTGAGCCCTGTCATTCTACAGACCAGCAGGGCAAGGAGGAGGGCGGGGCATCTGCTGGACACAGTCACCGTTGGTGCTAAATGGTCCCAGGCTCCCCCACTTAAGAGAGGTCCCCCAAGGTCAGGAAGGGGTCTCAGCTTCCTAACTGTGGACCGCCTGCCCAGGTTCCCAGTGGCCCCCCGGAAGCTCCCAGGGCCCCAGGCCCCCGACGCCCATCGCTGCAGGCAGGACCAGGCCCCAGAAAGGCTGGACGTTGACTGCAGAGCTCCGCCTCCCATTGAGGGCCCAGCTCTAGACTCGGTCCGTGCCGAGAGGCCGATCCAGAAACACCAGCAAGACATCTGGGGGAAGCAGGGGACAAGCAGGGGAGGGTCCACTTGGGCCCTCCTAGGTGGGCGAGAGGCTTGTGCGGGGGTCTGCAGGTCAGGGAAGCGGCAGCAGGGCCCGGCCCCCCTCAGCCCTGCGATAGCAGGTTCCTGCTGAAACAGAGCAGGGCCCTGCACGGTGAGCCTGGGAGCTCCCAGTGGGTCTGGATGTGGGGGGCTCGGGGCGGGGGTCACGGCAGGCCAGGGCAGCCCGGGTGTTACATCCTCGGCACCACCGCGGCCGGTGATAAGCCACAGGCTTCCTCCTCCGGCAGCGAGGGAGGTGGACTACTGCATATTTCTGGGACACTAGCCCAGAACAGCTTCCGGGGACGAAGGGCCACGGGTCCCGGGGTGCCTGTAAATGTGACACTTCTGCACCTTTTGGCCTGACTTAAGGCCCAAATGTTTGCAACACGTAAGTCTTTCCCCCGCTAATCGCTTGCAAAGAAAGGCAACAGCTGCCCTTTTGCAGACGGTGCGCCTGTCCCAGCGCGAGCAGGAGGCCTGTTTGGGCCGGACACCGGGGTGGGGACTTACAGGTCACGGGACACTCAACCTATGTGAGGGATGAGCTTCCAAGATGGGACTTGAATCCCTCCTTGTGAATTACGCACTTTCCGTGGCGTGAAGGAGGGAGGGCAAAGGAGAGGGAGACAGAGAAGCAGCCAAAGTCGTGCATCACGACCCCCTGAGCGTGTCCTCCCCCCCACCCCAGGGGTCAGCGGCCAGGATTTCCGCCCTTCCTCACCCCTGTGTTCGCGTGTGAGCAAGTTCCTGTCTCCTTCCCTTCACACGGCCGGGGCTCTAGCTCATCCTAGCTGCATGACCTTGGGCGAGTCGGGTAGCAGTTATGCCTCAGTTTCTTCCTCTATAAAATGGGACTAATAATGGCAACTTCCTCCTCAAGTTGTCATGAGAACAAAGGGTTAATCGCATATATAAAGCCGCAGAACAGTGCCCGCCCACAGCCCCATCAGCCACTGTGACTGTTATCAGTGTTGCCATGGCGGTAAGTCCTGCCCTCACTGCTAACCCCCCCTATGTATACACATATGCAAATGCTTGTGTATATGGATATGTACATGGTGGCAATTTGTGCAGAAGTCCCTGGGCTTTCATCCAGGGCAAATTCCGCCCTTGAGCGCCAGAAGTTTCCCTCTTCCTTTGCCTGGGATACCGGAGGCCAGGAGGAGGAGGAGGAGGATGCAGAGAACTGTCTAGCCTACCTGCAACGGGGCCAGAGAGCCCCCACTGGGAAGGGGCAGGGGGACGGGCCCTGCCTGCCCGGCCCCTTGGCCCAGGGTCCCTGTGCTCCTCCACGCTCAGCACCCATGTGACAGAACGTGGGCAAGTGAGGCTGCTGAGTCTGCAGAGGGACTTCCTCCTGGGACATCCCCAAATGCCCCCCGCCAGTGCCGGGGGAAACGCCTGCAGAGACAGACGCCTGCGTTCACCCCCCAAGCCCTCCACCGGCTGAGGCAGCGCAGGCAGGATGCTTCTCCGGCCGGTGTATCTGGAAGACACACCTGAAGCTAACACCTGCCTCCTCGGCCGTGTGAATACACATTCCGAGCTTAGAGCAACGACTGGCACGTAGTGAGCACCAGGAAGTGTTTGCCCCGCTTGTTATTGATAGTTTTAGAAAAGCCACCGCCTTGACGGTGTGGATTTCAGGCAGGTAATAGTGACAGCAAACATCATACCCACAAGCATTTGCACGCACACATGGAAGTTGATCAGGCCCTGGACTAAATACCTTCATTTCGTCTTCAGACCAACCCTGCGATAACCCTGTTGTTATCACCCTCTTCTTCAGATGAGGCAACTAAATGACTTGCTAGCAAGTCAGACAGCCGGCAAGCGGCGGGACCCACACTGGAACCCAGCCCGTCTAAAAGGTGTGTTTGAGGAGGCACTGGGGGCTTCCCACCCCCAAATCCCCCCAGTACTTGCGGCTTTGGACAGGACATGACCCCGGGCAGCTCTGGCCTCTGCTTTCCAGGTTTCTGTCCCTTATTCTGTGTCTGAAGATGACCCGGGCTCCAGCTGAGCACTGGTGGCACAGCCAGCTCACAGGGCAGAGCACGGCCCAGCACGGTTCTGCTGTCTGAAGGGGCCGTGTCACTCTGCGGTCTCGTGACTGCAAAGACAGTTGCAGAAATGGCCTTCCTGGCACTGCCAAAGACGGTCCAGCTGCCAGATTTCTGTCCTGAGAGCATCAGCTCCCTCTGTCATGGCTGGGCAAGGACTGTGACCTGATCCTCAGGGACCCATGGCGGGGAGGGGGCGAAGGCAAGGACTGAAGGATGGAGGGAGACGACCGAGGGGCTTCTGCGAAAGTGGCCAGAACTGGCAGGAATGTGGGATCCTTTCCCTGCTTCCTTCTAGATGCAGAAACTAGACCCAGACCAGCCTCCGGAAAGAGATTTAAAGATATTTAAGCAGCTGGCTAAGGGGACTCTCTTTTCACAGAATAGCCTCACTTTTTCATACAACGGGACTAAGGTAAGGCCAGGAAAATGCAAGAGGCACTAAAAATATTGTTGAGCTGCCCAGACAGCACAGCCAGAGGCCCCAGACCTGTGTGGCGTCCAGACAGCCCTGTCCTTTCCAGACAGCCCCCTCCTCAGGGCTCAGGGACCCGTCTGGCTGCTGAGCTCCCAGGAGGTCCGAGGGGTGTGACCTCCCTCCCTGCCCCCTCCCACCCCCAGGCCAGCCCAGGGCCTGCTATAAAGCTGGCCCAGCCCTGGCTCTCAGCACACCCAGCCTGGCCTGACACCCCTCCTGCTCCTCACTGCCATGTGCCCCCTGTGGCTCTGCTGGGCACTCTGGGTGCTGCCCCTGGCCGGCCCCGGGGCGGCCCTGAGCGAGGAGCAGCTCCTGGGCCGCCTGCTGCAGCGGCTGCAGCTCCGCGAGGCGCCCGTGCTGGACAGGGCGGACGTGGAGGGGCTGGCCATCCCTGCCCACGTGCGGGCCCAGTACGTGGCCCTGCTGCAGCGCAGCCGCGGGGACCGCTCCCGCGGGAAGAGGTTCAGCCAGAACTTCCGAGGTGAGGCCCCCCGCCCTGCTGCACCCCAGTCCTGGGGAGTCCGTGGTGGGGCTCGTGGGTCCCGGGGGCACTGGGAGGGGCCGAGGCCTGGGAGAAGAGGGCGGTGGGAGGCGGCCTGGCAGGACCTGGGAGTCCTGTGGTGCAGTCAGGACTTCCTGGGGCTGTGTCCACGTGGCCACTGTGGTCTGAGCCCCACCTTCAGCAAATAGGCTTAAAATCCTCTGTCACCTGTGTGCTGGTCTAGAGCAGGGGTATGACTATGTCCTACCTGTCTCCCAGCATTGTGATCGTGGAAGTGCGTCACTGTGGCTAGACATGCATAGAGTTCAACACCTGATTAATATTCAGCTGTCAGGGATGCAACCCGGTCTGCACCCTACTGCAGCCTCTCGCCTCCCCCGGGCCGGGAGCTGCCTCCTCAGCACCCACAGCTGGACCAGGCATCCCCGCCACAATGATTCTGATCCTCCACATCTCGCTGGAGGAAACCTTGTTAGCTCAGGGTCCCAGAGCTGCCCCTTCCTGCTGGGTGGAGATTGTTGCTAAACAGGCTCAGACCCAAAGGGAATTTTAACCGGGGCCAGTCTCTCCTGGCCTGGCTGCCACCTCAGTGGCCCCGCCACTCTCAGAGGTCCCCTGGTGTCCAGAGACGCCCCGCTGACCCTGCTGGTGTCCCCAGAGGTGGCCGGCAGGTTCCTGGTGTCCGAAGCCAACACGCACCTGCTGGTGTTCGGCATGGAGCAGCGGCTGCCGCCCAACAGCGAGCTGGTGCAGGCCGTGCTGCGGCTCTTCCAGGAGCCCGTCCCCGCGGCCGCGCTGCACGGGCTGTCCCCGCGCGGCGCCCGGGCCCTGGTCACCATCGAGTGGCTGCGCGTCCGCGACGACGGCTCCAACCGCACCTCGCTCGTCGACTCCAGGTGGGGGCGCGGTTTGCGCGCGGCAGCGGGGAGAGGAGCGGGAGTTGCGGGGCCAGCGCGGCGGGAGGGACGCGGGGAGGGCGGGGCCCTCGGGACACAGAGCCCGTCCCCGTCCCAGCCCTGACGCGGGCTCCGTCTCCGCGTCGTGCGTCAGGCTGGTGTCCGTCCACGAGAGCGGCTGGAAGACCTTCGACGTGACCGAGGCCGTGAACTTCTGGCAGCAGCTGAGCCGGCCCCGGCAGCCGCTGCTGCTGCAGGTGTCGGTGCAGAGGGAGCACCTGGGCCCGCCGCCCTCGGGCGCCCACAGGCTGGTGCGCTTCGCCTGGCAGGGGGCGCGGGGCGCGGGGCGCGGCGAGCCCCAGCTGGAGCTGCACACGCTGGACCTCAGGGACTACGGGTAGGCTCCGGGCTGGGCAGGGGGGGCAGGAGTAGCCTGGGTGGTCCAGACCGATGTCCCCCCCGGTCTGGCAGGCAGTGCCGACCCCCCAGGGTAAGACTGCTTCCCCACTACATGTAGGTTTCTAATGGTAGAAATATTATTTTTCAAATATTTTACGGATAAACACCTTCTGATATTTTCAGTGGATTTTTATGTTGTCATTGAGTCATACACTTTATTTATTTATTTATTTTTGAGACAGAGTCTCACTCTGTTGTCCAGACTAGAGTGCCATGGCATCAGCCCAGCTCACAGCAACCTCAAATTCCTGGGCTTAAGTGATCCTCCTGCCTCAGCCTCCCAAGTAGCTGGGACTACAGGCATGCGCCACCATGCCCGGCTAATTTTTTCTGTATATATTTTTAGTTGTCCATATAATTTCTTTCTATTTTTAGTAGAGAGGGGGTCTTGCTCTTGCTCAGGCTGGTCTTGAACTCCTGAGCTCAAAGGATCCACCAGCCTCGGCCTCCCAGAGTGTTGGGATTACAGGCCTGAGCCACCGCGCCCGACCTGAATCATACACTTTATCACAATCATCTGTGTTCACTTTACCTTTCTCCATTATTTAAGCCTTTGAAAAATATAAGCTTAAGCTGTTACTAAGGGTGAACAGCTTTCCTCCTGCCCTGGTGATTCTCTTTTCATGGGACAAGTTAGCTCTCCGGAGCAGAAAGGGGCCGGATAGGACAGGGCTACGATCAGCCGTCAGAGTCAGACAGCCTGGCTTCCATCTAGCTCTGCCTCCCACTGGTTGCCAGTCCTTAGGCGAGTCCCTGAACGGCTTTGGGTCTTGGTGTCCTCAGGTGGAACAGAGATAATGTTGGAACCTCCCTGAAGGTTCAGCTGAGCCTGAAATGCAGAGATCACCCGAGATAATACGTGTGAAATACCCGGTTCAGTATCTGACATATTGGGAGACCTTTAATAAACAGTAGCTATTTTATTATTTATATTTTGAATATGTTTATTCATTCATCCCCTATCACAAACATCCAGCTTTTTGAACATAATGAGAAATAGATCGTGAACCTCCCTCTCAAATGCCCCTGACCTCAGCACTCCCAGCTGACCTCTGACCTTGTCCTTGCCCACACAGAGCTCAAGGCGATTGTGACCCTGAGACGCCAGTGACCGAGGGCACCCGCTGCTGCCGCCAGGAGATGTACATTGACCTGCAGGGGATGAAGTGGGCCGAGAACTGGGTCCTGGAGCCCCCGGGCTTCCTGGCCTACGAGTGTGTGGGCACCTGCCTGCAGCCCCCGGATCCCCTGGCCTCCCAGTGGCCGTTTCTGGGGCCACGGCAGTGCATCCCCTCGGAGATGGCCTCGCTGCCCGTGATCGTCAGCATCAAAGAGGGGGGCAGGACCAGGTCCCAGGCGGTCAGCCTGCCCAACATGAGGGTGCAGAAGTGCAGCTGTGCCTCGGATGGGGCGCTCATGCCAAGGAGGCTCGAGCCGTAGGCGCCCGGTGCAGCCACCGAGGCCTCTGCTAGACAGTGTGCATGAAAGCAGGTCTTAATGTAGGTCTTATTTGATACTTAGCAAGTGACCCCTGTCCCATCTTAGTGCCCCTATATTACTTTTGCCCTGTGTTCTTCCATTTTTGTCCTTCTTGTCCATCGCCCATCCCAAGCACTTATATGAGTATATAATGCAGCTCCAGTGGAAATTCCTGGCCTGCTTATTAGAGGGACAGCTGAACAATGGACAGATTAGATTGTCAGCTGGGAGTTTCTGTTCCTTGGCAAATTCTCCACCGAGTATGGAACAACAAAACTCCATGACGAGAACTGGGAAATTAGAGCTCATTTACTCTATTACATGATGAATTAAAATAAAACCAAAAGTTCCCTGTTTCCCCTAGGCAGGGAGGATGTCTAAAAAAGAACCCCCATTCCCCAAATACTGACCAATTCTAGAGTTCTGCGAACACACCTAGGTCCCCATTCCCCTGAGAGTGTGGTAAGGGGGAGGGTGAAGGGCTTCAGGCTGAGGGGAGTGGACAGGGAACCAAGACACCTGGTACCTGGATCTGATGGGGTCACATGCGGGGACCTCAAACAGATGCAGAAGGCTTTGGGTCACCATCTCCTCTTAAAAAAGAGGAGTTGGGCTTCAGCTCTAAGATCTCATTGCCCTGGGGATCAGGCAGCACCTAATTCTGCTCCCGCTCTCCAGAGACCGAGCCTCACCTGTGCATATTTAGGTTATTTTCCCCACTGTTTTAGAGAATTTATCACCGGAAACCAGAAGTATTGACGTGGTTTTTTAATTTAGCAAATACAATTAAATATAGATAATCCGAAGATATAAAAGTGATGTTTCACTCTGTGTCTCTGTATTTAATTTCTAATACTCTTTACCTAGGAGAGAAGGGAGCAATAATGGGGCATGGGGGCAACCTAATGATGTGAAGAAAGGACCTGCAACTTCTAGGGGGCGCTGAAGACTCTAATTTAGATTAGGCTTTCCTTTATGATATTGATATTTCCCCCCCCCCCCCCCCCGCACAACTCCCATTCCAAAAATACTATTGTAAACAATCATTCACATATGCCTTTAGAAAGCACTTTAACCCCGAGGATAGTGGGGACGGGCATGGGTGCTGGTAGGGCAGTGCTATGGCAAGCTAACAGTGGCTGAGCATTCGGTATGAACCAGGGAGCTGGGCTAGGCAACATCACATACATCCCTTAATTCTTGCAACTATTCCTTGAAGGATGGCTGGGGCCATCGTTGAAAGTCGCTGGGTTCAAACTACAGGCCTCTCCTCTCCTCAACTTTAGCCCAACGGAACTTCACAGGCATCAGACATAATTGCCTGTGAAGTGTATACGTATAGAAAATAACAGTGTAAGGCATACACCAAAAATATCTGCAGGAAACCATCCTTAGGAAGTATGATTGTGGATGATTTTGACTTTCTCATTCTTACTTCTTTCGTATTTTCCAAATTTTCCTCGATATGCACGGACCGTTTTTCTAATCAAAAACAGTTACAGAAATACAGCATTATTTTGCTCAACAGTAAGTGTTTGGTCTTCACTTTTCAGGGTGCAGACACTGAGGCCCTGGGGACTTGCTCAGGGAAGCTCAGAGAAAGCGAACCCCAGCTTGGGGTGGGGGTGTGGATTATACGGAAGGGGCTGTAGAAAAGCTGGTAGAGACCGCGGGGAACTAAGGGTCTCCGGCTCTTCTGACTCCTCCAGGGACGCCACTTCCTTCCTCTGTACTTTGCTCTGTCACTTGTTACTGCGGCTCCTTACTACCTTTGCTACTGATGGAAAAGGAAACAGCACATTTGCGGAGCTTTTTAAAGCAAGTGGCAGCGAGGGGGCGGGAGGGATGGGGGTCTGGAAGAGTCGGAGACCTGCTTAGACTTTTAGCCAGGCCTCAGGCAGCCGCTAACTTCCTGAACAGAGGAACTGGTCCCCCTTGCGATCTAGGGAGGCAAATTCGGTGACCCACGCAAGTTCAGGTAAATAAAACGCGGCCGCCCCCGCCGCCTCTACGCGCTCCCATTTGAACCGACGCCAGCGCCAGAAATAACATCAGTCTGACCCGGGCTGCGCCTCAGCCCCGAGCCCCAGGCGGGGCCGGGACGGCGACCTCGGCCCTCCGGTGGGCGTCTCGGGCTCCGGGCCGGCGGGGTTCCGCGTCTCACCAAGGCGAAGGCAGGGGCTTCCGGAGCTCCCGCCCGAAGTTCCGCCTGCCAGTCGGGAGCGCAGGAGGCGGGCGTGCGGCCCCGGCCCGGCCGCGGATTGGTCGGCCCGGAGCTCCTGGCCTTGGATTGGCCGCCCTGGCGGGGCGGGGCCACGTTGCCTAGGGCGCCGTCTGCTGCGCGGGCGCTGCCGGGTGAGACCCGCCGTGGGGTCCGGCGGAGGGGAGTCCCGCCAGGCCCCACCCGGAAGCTGCCCGGAAGTCCCGGTCCTCGGCGCGCCGTCGGCGGCCCCCAGAACAGCCCGCCGCCGGCCAGTGGGGTCTTCGGGCCCGCGCTGAGCGGGTTCCCGCGGCTGCCAGGAGACGCGAGGCGGGGACCATGAGCGTGGGCTTCATCGGCGCCGGCCAGCTGGCCTGCGCGCTGGCGCGGGGCTTCACGGCCGCAGGCAAGCGCGTGGAGGCGGGAGGCGGGTTCGCGGCGGGTCCCTACGCCTGATCTGTGGTCTGCCCTCCACCCCGCCAGCATGAATGAAGGAAGGAATGAATGAAAGGGGAATTTACATCCGGTGGGGGAGAGGAGATTCTTGTTAAGCAGCAAGCGGGGCTTATGCCCGCGGAAAGGATGGAGGCGGCAGGGAGGCTGGTACAGTTAGAGCCGCTGTGGGTTTTGATTCTGCTTTCCCGGGGAAAGCATGGGAGCGAGGTGAGCCACGATGCTCAGCGGAAAAGCTCTATCTGTCTTCCGTAGGCATCCTGTCGGCTCACAAGATCATGGCCAGCTCCCCAGAAATGGACCTGCCCACGGTGTCCGCGCTCAGGGTAGGTGGAGCCGAGGGGTGCGGGGAAGAGGGTGGAGGCCCAGGAAAAGGATGACCTGAGACGCGCTGAGCCCAGCTGGCACCTGGTCCCAGGTGCTGGTCTTTGGCGGGTGCTGAACTCCCACTGGGAACATCACAATCCTTCCCGCTTCTCTGGGGCAGCTCAGTGTCACCAGAGCACCCAGGTGGACAGACTTGGGGTCAAATCCAGACACTGGCGTGATTAGAGAATGAACTGTGGTAATTGTGTGTGGAAAGCTCCCCGCCCATAGTAGGTACCCAATAAATATTCATTTTTCGTCATTGACTGGTTGTGTGACCTTAAAGTATTCAGCCACTTTGAGGCTCAGTTTCCCCCTTTACAACAGCAGCCACTTTGCTGTTATTCGGAGGCACGAATGAACGTGTTGGGAAAGAATCCAACGAATTAGTTGTTCTGCTCTCCAAAAACCTAATATCCTGTCTTCGCTCTCAACCTGGGTGGTGGGGGAGAGGATGGCTAATGAGGCCGGTGACAGGCACTGGAGGGTCCTGCTTCTCAGTTTGGAGTTCTAGAGGGACGGGTGGCCTCCAGCCCAGCCCTGGGCCACACGGAGGCTGTGCCGTCTGATGAAAAGTGGCTGCGGTTGGGATAGGGCCCGAGTCAGCTCTGCTTCTGACCACGGGGTGCTAGCATTTCACCTTTCCCGGCACCACTCCCCCCATGGAGCCTTCTTACCTGGCAGAGGGGTGCCTTGGGTGCCAGAATATTGGTGGGCAAGAGGGGACAGCCACTCCCTGGTTACCATGGGGAAGCGTATCATGCCCAGTGTCTGTGCTTACCTGCCCAGTAGCAGCAGTGGTAAACTTAGTGTCAGTTGGGCTGGGGCCACAGGGCAAGGGATTCCAGGCTGCAGCTGGCAGAGTGGGCTTGGCAGAGGGTCAGCTGCCCGCCGGGAGGCCTGGGCTTAGCCAGGCTGCCCTGTGAGCCCGGAGTCTCTTCTTGCAGAAGATGGGCGTGAACCTGACGCGAAGCAACAAGGAGACAGTGAGGCACAGTGATGTCCTGTTCCTGGCCGTGAAGCCGCACATCATCCCCTTCATCCTGGATGAGATTGGGGCCGACGTGCAAGCCAGGCACATCGTGGTCTCCTGTGCGGCCGGCGTCACCATCAGCTCTGTGGAGAAGGTGCCCGTCTCAACCCTGCCGCCCCTTGTGTGGGGGGAGGGGTGGCCTGAGGGTGGACGCTACCGGGTGGGTGCCGGTAGGAGCCGTGGCCTGGCCACTCACTCAGCCCTCTCTCCGGCCACAGAAGCTGATGGCTTTCCAGCCGGCCCCCAAAGTGATCCGCTGCATGACCAACACACCTGTGGTCGTGCGGGAGGGCGCCACAGTGTACGCCACGGGCACGCACGCCCTGGTGGAGGACGGGCAGCTGCTGGAGCAGCTCATGCGCAGCGTGGGCTTCTGCACTGAGGTGGAGGAGGACCTGATCGACGCCGTCACCGGGCTCAGCGGCAGCGGGCCTGCCTACGTGAGGCCCTCGTGTGCTCGCTGGGCCTTCCGGGAAACCCGGGTGGCAGGATGGGCCGGTGGCAGGCTTGGGCTGGGGGCAGCACACACCGCTTGGGCATGGCTGGCTGGTGGAGGAGGTTGACCCTTGGAGCTAGTGCCAGATGTGAGAAAGAGCAGACCCTGGGGAGGGCCCTCGAGTGCCCGCTGCCTGGGGCTCAGCGAGTGTCTCCACAGGCGTTCATGGCCCTGGACGCGCTGGCTGACGGCGGGGTGAAGATGGGCCTGCCGCGGCGCCTGGCAGTCCGACTGGGGGCCCAGGCCTTGCTGGTCAGTATCTTTGCCCTGCACGTTCGGGACCAGGGTGTGGGATGGGGGTTCTTGCGGGTCACTGAGCTGGGGTTGGTTGGGAATCTGGGATAGGGATTGGGCAGCAGAGTGGGCATGGGGAAGCCTGTCCCCAGGTGCACAGTAAGTTCCTCTTCTGCCATGCCCTCCCTGTCCTAGGGAGCTGCCAAGATGCTGCTGGACTCGGAGCAGCATCCAAGCCAGCTCAAGGACAATGTCTGCTCCCCGGGGGGAGCCACCATCCACGCCCTGCACTTTCTCGAGAGTGGGGGCTTCCGCTCTCTGCTCATCGATGCGGTTGAGGCCTCCTGTATCCGAACACGGTGAGTCTGCCTCGCTCTCCTCTGCGCCAGCCGCCGCCGGGCCGAGCTGGGCGCCGTCTTGTGGAACCTGCTGTGTCTGGTCCTATTAGCAGAGCAGAAGTCTGTGCTCTATTAATAACCATGACTTATTAGGCTTGGTTTAGCTAAGAGATTGCAGGCCGTACTCCACTGAATTCTCACTGTTCTGATAGCCGGGATTAACTTTGATTTAAAGATGGGGAAGTTGAGGCTCAGAGACAATTTTCTCAGGGTCGAACAGCTAACAAGTGATGGACGTAGGATTCAACTTCACGTCTATGACTCCAAACCATGTCATTTTCCACACACACTCCCCATACGACCACAGATACTGCCTGGAGCTCTATGTCTAGCTTGGATCTAATGAGATAAATAAGACAAACCCATACTCAATTAAACAGTACTTCCAAGAAGCTTGGGGGAATGTCCATGCTGGAGTTCGAACTTGGTGGTGTCACATAACAGGGTTACGTGGGTGGGGACGACTCACAGAGCTCTGGCTCCAGGGCTTATTCCCTCCCTTCCCCTCTCCTGGGGCTTTGTCTGCAGAGAGCTGCAGTCCATGGCGGACCAAGAAAAGATCTCCCCCGCTGCCCTTAAGAAGACCCTCCTGGACAGAGTGAAGCTGGAATCCCCCACGGTTGCCACGCTGGCCCCCTTCAGCCCTGGGAAGCTCCTGACAAGAAGCCCAGCCCCGGGGGGCAAGAAGGAGTGAGGCAGCCTCACCCTCCTCTCTGTGACCCAGAGCCCTCGATTGGGCCCCCTTCGCCCCTCCCCAGCCAGCTGTGCGAGGAGAGGGCAGGCTCAGGTAGTTTTCACATCCTTGTGATAAAATCTCCAATCTGATCAGACCAGGCAGCGCTAGTTTCCTCTCCTGTCCCACACTGGATGCTTTGTGAGGCTTGTCACATGTTCTGAAGGTCATTGCTGGAAGCCAGACAGGGCCCTGTGCACCTCCCACTGCTGTCGCAGGGAGGGAGGGGCCCAGCTGGGGGTGGGGGCTGGGGAAGGCCCGGGGAAGACCTTCAGCTGGGCTCCTCCACCTGGAGCCCACAGCAGGACTGGTTGGATGCCAAGGCAAGGAGGAGAGAGAGAAAACACGAAAAGGGCTTTTCTCTGAACTGGTAAACGGAAAAGAAGGGAGCAACTTAATCATCACCATCAAAGGTGTACAGAATTAGACTACGCTTGTGTTTAACCCCTGCTTCATCGGTGTGCCATTTAAAGAGTGGTGTTCATTGCTAAGTCTAGCTGCTTTAATAAAGGTTGTTTTTTAATATCCTGCTTGTCTTAATCTTAAATAATCATGCTAGAGAGCTCAAGGCCCTTAGCAGTCCTCCCTGGTCTGTGGGAGGGCGCTGTCTGAGGGCAGCAGGTGGGGGTGGGAGGCATGGGGGGGCCGGCCCTGAGAGCGCCAGCCCTGCCCAGGGTCGGGACCAAGACCTCGTGCCCTAGGAGGGGCCCGGGCCCGTGCTGGAGAGCAGCCAAGTGGCCGCAGCCCAGACACACAGGAGAGAACTAGGAGCTGCTGTTTTCCTGCCTTTCTAGAAGATGTCGAGGCCTAGAGCGGGCAAGCAGCTTACCCCGGTTGTGCCATGGGTCAGCGCTGGGGCCGTCTCTGTCCTCAGGCTCCAACTCTCCGTCTTCCTGGAAGCCAGGCTGGGGGGTGCCGTGCGTCCGCCCGAGCCTGCAGTTTCCCGCGTGGGCTGGTGTGTGCGCCCACAGGGCTCAGCAGTGGGAGGGAGGCGCACGAGGTTTCTGCCTGGAGCCATGGAAATGATTTAAAGTAAGATCACGGTGGTCGCACAACTCTGCATCCGTGGTCATTGAATTGTACACTTAGAATAGGTGAATTTTACAGTATGTAAATCATACTCGATAAAGCTTTTAAAAAATGAAATAAGCTGCCCAAATTTTAATTAGGTAGGAAGCGGTGCCAGGATTCAAATCCATGTCTGATACCAAATCCTGACCTCTCTGTACTGGGCCTGCCGGCCAGCCATGCTAAACGACAAGAGACTGTTCCCCACATTGTCCCCTCCTTCCCCCGCCAGAGCACCCCCTTCCCAGGCCGAAATCCACCAACATACGTTCACTGAGGACCTACTCACCGCCAGGCCCCGGCTACGCCTCGGCGCATGGGGTCGGCCTGGCCAGGGCGAGTGCTCTCCTGCCGAGGACAGCTGCCTCGGTCAGACCAAGGGTGGCTGGGGCCAGTCCTCCTTCAGAGAGGGTGAGGAAAGGGTCATCCCTTCCCAGGACCTCAGGCCTGTCTGGGGCTGGGTCTGGGGGAGGCGGCCGTCCCCCTCCCAGCTGCCCACCTTGCAGGGCTCACCGGCCCTTGGGTGGGAGCTGTGGCAGTCGGAGTCAGGGCCGGTATCCCCCTGAGGCAGCCGGGGAGCCCCCGGTCTGTCAGACCCGCTTCTAGAGCTTGTATTCCAGTCCCACCAGCACCTGAGCCCCCAGCAAAGCCCCCAGACGCCCCTGCACCAGTCGGCGCTGGGGCTGAGCGCAGCCTTCTAACTAAATATTTGCCAAGCGCTCCTCTGTGCCGAGCGCCCTGGGAGGCCTGGGTGTGCCCCAGTCAGTGAGACTGTCCCTGTTCCGAGTGCTGGGAACAGATGTGGGCACAGGTGTGCCAAGCAGGGGAGGGGAGAGGAGGCCGCCTGGAGGCTGAGCGACAGGAAGTGTTCTGCCGGGAAAGGCCGTCTCAGTCTGTCCACCCGCTCTCGGCTGCATGAGAATAGGCCTTGGGCCTGGAACATTCCCTACCAAGAATCCTCAAGCTTGTGCTGGACTTGTCACCTTGTGTGGCAACATCCTCCCTGTTTCGGACTCAGTGCGTGTTCTTTTGTTCTGTGTAAGCGTGTGCATCACACGGCACCCAGCCAAGCCGCTACTACGTTCGTCCCCTTTGGGGAGGGGACAGGATCTTTCTGCTGCAGCACAGAGGGGCGCGTGCAGGCCAGTGGCCCTGTGTCGCCAGCCAGGAGGGACCTGCTGGCCACAGGGGACTGACGCCCACCACTAAAGCTGGTCTCGCTGTCTCCTCCATGTGGGTACAGTGGTGGCGTGGCCAGTGCTGTGTTTTGTTTTCCTTGGCAACTCCAATAACAAGATTGAGCGAGCAGAAGTGCCGGCATTTCTGCTCCTGGTAACAGGGAGCAGACGCCACCTGCTCCGTGCCCTGCCCGCCCCGTTCCCGGTCCCCAGGGCTCCTCCCCCTGGGCAGCCGGGCCTAGGGCAGCCCCGCATCCCACCCCACAGCGGCCTTCCCTTCCCACCCCAGAAAAACACTTACCTGTTGCCTTCACTGTGCTCTCTGCATACACAGTGCGGGCAAAAACTTCTGCCTCAACTATTAGTGACAGTTTCTTTGGGGAACTGGGATTGAAGTTGACTTCCCACTTGATTTCTCTGTTTATCTGTTGGTCACGATAAGCAGACGTGATTTTGGTAGTTAAAAGATTTAAAATTTTTTTCCCCACTGCTCCCCACTCATAAGCCACTTGCGATCACAAACACCCCCTCCTCCGTCCCCTGTCTGCGTATGTCCCCTGCAACTGTCACTAGGCAACGCTCTCCGGAGAAACACGCCGTGCTTTCCCTCAGCACCCGGGCTGTAGACACAGGCCTTTCTGCACGTCTGATCAGGGATTCGTACTTGCGAAGCCTTCACCTCCGCTCCACTCTTACCAATAAACCAGACAGAACGCAGCGTGGACGTGGCCATTGTGTGAAACCAGCAGCATTTTGAAAATCAAACGCACCTTTTCCAAGGTCCAAGGCGGGGCGGATAGTCCACCACCTTTATGAAAGGGGAAAGTCTGAAATTGGATAAAGGAGGATACGCAAGAAACCCATAAAAGGGGTACCCGGCTGCGGGGGCAGCGGGAACGTGGCAGGGGAGGGCGGGGCAGGAGCAGGACATTTCGCTGCACACCTTTTGCAGCGCATTGATTGAGGAGCCGCACAGAGGATGGCCGAGTCACGAAATGCGTTTGGACAGCAGGTGCACGGCGCACGGAGGTCGGTGGGGGCTGCAGCACGCAGGATCCGTGATCTTGTTTCATCTTTAATTGATTCATCACGAGTAGTTACCATCTCCCCGTTTTACTGGCGAGAGAACTGAGCCCTGGGGAAGTCAGGAGCACGGCCAGCAAACGGACAGGCCTGGCTGCCCGTCCAGGTATGTCGAAAACCGAGACCCGCTTGGGAAGGGCTGCTGTCCCCTGCTGTGACTGAGGGACCCTCGGGCAGGAACAAGCCTGAGTGAGAAACTGAGGCAGAGGGGGGCCTGGGAAGGAGACCCAGCAAACAGACGGGGCCAGGACTGGCCTCCGTAGGCCTTCAGTGGGGACGGGGACTTCGAGTCACTGGGAAAGCTGCTCTGAGAAGTAGATATTTTCATTTTTTTCTGTTTTATAGCATCAAATTGCTACTGCCAAATTCCGCCATTCCTACTGCCTTTTGACTAAGGGAAAGGAACAAGAAATGAGCATTTTTGGAGTTGCTTCCAATGTCATTGCCAGTGTCCTGGAATAATGCTCTGTCCCTTTGCCCCAAGCAGATGTGTCTCTCTGCTGAGCTGCCCTGGGCCCTGCTGGCTCCTCCTCTCTAACCTGCCAGCTCCTTCCCCCACGCCCGGCCACTGTGGCCCTTAGTGTCCCCCACGCCCGGCCACTGTGGCCCTGGGTGTCCGGGTGGTTATAATAGTTATTGTCTCGTGAACACAATTCTCTGCTCCACACCAGCGCTTCTGAGCTGACAAGGTGCTGTCACTGTGGCATCCGGTAGGATTCCCACCAGGACCCTGGGAGGCGGGGAGGGACAGGGGGGACCCCATCTGACAGGTGAAGGCGACTGTGGGAGGTGGCGCCAAAACCCCAGCCCCCACGTCCGAGCCCTCTTTCCAGTGTTCCCCGCTCAACTCACGGACGAGCTCCCAGACCCTCGAGGACTGCACTGGTGGCTCCTAAAAGTGTCCCTTACGCAGCCAGGGCCCTGTCGCCCAGCGGCCGGGAGAGGCCCCCTGAGCCACGAGAGGGCGCCAGGCATCACCTGCTGAGTCCCCAGCCCGGTGACCCGGGGAGAAGCCAGAACAAAGACCGGGCTCGGTGCCCACCTGCCAGTCCTGGCTGGCAGCTTCGTGTGTTCACAGAACCAAGCGGCTCAGTGCTGGGGAGAGAGGAAAGTGCTCGAATCCGTCCTCTGCTTCCTCCACGCAGCCTTTGCCTCTGCCCCTTGGCAGTGCCCTGCGCGGGCTGGAGAGCAGGACAGCCCTCCTGGCTGACCGCAGACCTGGGTCCCTTCCCCTGGCGTCCTGGGCTGAGGGACGTGAGTGGTGTCAAGTGCCCACCGTGCCTTGGCTTCTCGTAGGTTCTCTGAGCCAATACACAGCCAGCCTGGCTCAAGATGGGCCCGGAAGTCAGATCACTTACTGTGACCTGGGCGAATCACCACCCTCCAGAGACTTATTTGGCAAAGTGAGGATGACAACAGTCGCCACCTGGGACGGCTGAGATGCGATTAACTGAGATAAAGGGCTGGGCTTGGTGTCTGGCAGGAAGTGAGCGCTAATAACCCAATAACCGGAGGCCACTGTTGGGTTTATCATATTTGTTAAGGAATCTGTGATCCTTAGCGGGAGGTTAACCAGCAGGACAGGACGCAAAGCCAGGGGGACAAGACTCAGGCTCCCCAGCAGGACAGGACGCAGAGCCAGGGGGACAAGACTCAGGCTCTGCTCTGGGGAGACTCGTGCCCCTGTGCTCAGGCACCTCTGGTTCCCAAGCCACACTGATGCCAGCCTTTTTTTTTTTTTTCTTCCTTTTTTTGACACAGAGAGACAGGGTCTCACTCTGTCACCCAGGCTAGAGTGCAGTGGCGTCATGATAGCTCACTGCCACCTCCAGCTCCTGGGCTCAAGTGATCCTCCTGCCTCAGCCTCCTGAATAGCTGGGACTACAGGCGTGTGCTCCACCACACCCAGCTAATTTTTAAACTTTTTGTAGAGATAGAGTCTCGCTATGGTGCTCGGGCTGGTCTTGAACTCCTGGGCTCAAGAGATCCTTCCGCCTCAACCTCCCAAAGTGCTGGGATTACAGGTGTGAGCCGGCATGCCTGGGTGCCTATCGTTTTTAATTAAGGGAAAGGGAAAGGGAGCGGAAACTAGCATTTATTAATTGACTTCCCTTTCCAACCTCATTCCCCTCTGCTCCGCAGAGCTCTGTCTGAGCCGCAGACCCGTCCTCACTGGTGCAATCCTCCTGCTTTTGCTCACCGAATTTTCTCCACCAGAAACGCCTTCTCCTTATCTTTTCTGCCTCTCTGAATGTGACAGACCCTCACCCCCCACCCTAAACCTCGGAATCAGTCTCTGTGGGGGTTCCGCAGGCAACTCCGACCCTCAGCCAGGTGTGAGAACCACCACCTGGCACAGCCCTTGGAGCCAGACAGATGCTCGTTAAACTGGCTTGCGCTGACTGTGGCCGCAGCCGACGGTCCCAGCGTCCAAGGAGACAGGCCAGCAAGAAGGCAGAGCAGGAGCGCTGTATCATGACCGGTCAGTACATGTGTATAAGATCGGCAGCACATACGATGCAGAATATTCACGTGCCAGGACCCCGGATGTTATGGTGTCCATGTCCTGGGACACTCAGGGCCAGTCCTGGGAAATAGAGGCCCAGGGCACCCTGGAGGTGAGGGGCACAAGAGGGCAGAGAGAGGAGCTGGCCTTCCTATAACCTTGGCCTTGCTCTGCTGTGCGAGGATTAACTGAGATGAAGTGCGAGAAACACCTGCCTCCCCAACACCTGCATTTACTCATCCATTCATTTATTCCATCCTCGCTTCCTGAGCACCCACCGCGCGCCAGACCCGGAGCTGCCAGTACAGCCAGGCCGGTCGTGTTGCTCCCTGGTGGGGTTCTGATCTGGTGGGGAAAGTGGGGGGATAAAGAAACCACTGCAAATTCCACCCGACCGGGCGATACATTGAGGCAATAAGGAGGGCCGGGAGTGCAGTGAGTGGCTCGTGCCTGCACTCAGCTGCCCGGGAGGCTGAGTCGGGAGGATCGAGCCCGGGAGTTCAAGACCAGCCCGAATGATACAGTGAGACTCCATTTAAAAGAAAACCAGAGGGCCGGGCGCGGTGGCTCACGCCTGTAATCCTAGCACTCTGGGAGGCCGAGGCGGGTGGATCGCTCAAGGTCAGGAGTTCGAGACCAGCCTGAGCAAGAGCGAGACCCTGTCTCTACTAAAAATAGAAAGAAATTATATGGACAACTAAAAATATATATAGAAAAATTAGCCGGGCATGGTGGCGCATGCCTGTAGTCCCAGCTACTCAGGAGGCTGAGGCAGGAGGATCGCTTCAGCCCAGGAGTTTGAGGTTGCTGTGAGCTAGGCTGACGCCACGGCACTCTAGCCTGGGCAACAGAGTGAGACTCTGTCTCAAAAAAAAATAAATAAATAAAAAAGAAAAGAAAACCAGAGCGAGCGCTGGGTGCAGGGCGGTGGTGTGTAGGAAGACGGGGCAAAGAAGGGGATGTTGGATGTAGGTTTGCGAAGATGATTTGGGGGCGTTTTCCAGCTAGAAAAGAAGTGTCAAAGGGCAAGGGCGCAGAGGACTGGCACCCCGGGCAACCGGCACTGCCTGTGCCCACGTAGAGTGGTGGGAGCCAGGGCCCAGCGTCGGTAAAGCCGTTCCCGTGGGGGCGTGAAGAGCGAGGAAGGTGGGCTCGCGGGGCAGGGCCGTGTGGCTGGACGGCAGGTGAGGCTGCACTAGGCTTGGCCCCGTGGAAGGCAGGTGTAGCCACTGGAAATTCTTAAGCAGGAAGGGATCAGGCCGGATTGTTGTTTAGGAAGGAAAACTCTGGAAGTGGTGGAAAGCAGAGGCTTGAGTTTTACAGACGTCTGGGTAAGAGATGAGGGAGGCTAGTTGAGCAGGGCGATCCACAGGCTTAAAGGGAGGAAGAGAGGGGGCCCGGGAATGCAGGGGGCTCCCAGGACAGGGGGCAGCGGAGGCCTTGCGGTTGGCAGGCGACGCCATCTGGTGAGCTGGGCGCGGTGAGTACAGCTGCGCTCCTGACCCCGGAACCTGGAGAGACAGGAGGCTGCTCCGGTGGCAATCAGCAAGTCAGACATGCGTCAGACAAAGGTCAGTCAGTGTGGCCGTGGAGGGCCCCGCTGGTCATGCCCGGCGGGGCTGTGGTGTCTTCACTGGGGAGCGCAGGCTGCCACCCACAGTGTCCCTCTGCTGTGGGGGACCCGCCGCAGGAAGCTGAAGCCGGATGTGGGAAAAGGAGAGGCTGGTCCCACCGCAGCCCTGGGCACCAGCTCCCTTCATCACTGATGTGTTAGTTCACTTTTAATTACAGAAACAAAGTGACAGAGCCTCCCAGAATGAGCCAGAAATAGTCAGCTTTTTAATTGGATTTTTGTTCTCCTGAAGGACAGCCTTAGGGCCAACGCCACGGAGCATGCCGGGGCCTAGGGGACGAGGAAGCCTGGGCCCGGGGGAGGTGGGTGGATCCTGTGACCTGGACACTTGACTCCAGTCCATCCACCTCGGCAGGCCTCGGTTTCCCCATCTGTGAAATGAGCCGTTGCACCAAAGCTTCCTCTCCAGCACTAAACCTCCCTGAGCTCTGAACAGCTCCTCGCCCCCTACACGGCCAGCTTTGCGGTTCTCTGATCTCGCTTCCATTTCTGAGCTTTTATCTGTTACTGTAACGATAAAAATATCCTCCTTACCTCCCTGGCCCTGATTCTGTCCAGGGCTGGGGATGGGTTTCTCTTCCTGCCTCTCTCGGTTCTTCCCTGTCCCCTCTGGCTTCCTCCTTCTCTCCCCCTAAGCCTCTGGGCTCTAGTTACTTCCCAGAGCTTTTCCTCTGCCCCCAGCCCAAGCTCTGCCCTAACCCTCCACAGCTGTGCCATCTCTCCCCACCCCCCGTCACCTCCTGCTGCCAAAGGCCCCACTGCTGAGCTCCACAGGGTCACGGTGTGGCTCCCTGGACTTCCCCCGGGCTCTTCAGACTGACCCTGTGCAGTCTTCCTCCCACTCCCCATCCCCCCACCTGCTGGGCCTCACCCCTTCCCTGCCTCAATTAGTGCCACCACTTGCCCGGTCTGTGCCGTGGGTCCGGGGAAGTGCAAGGTCTGGACCTGGAACCAGACGGAAGGGCCTTGACTTAGGACGAGGAAGGACGCTCTTCTTAGCTCTCCCCAAATAGCTTGATCCACCTTCTTCAGGCACATTGTGCAGCTTTGTGGCTCCAAAAGAATGGGGACAGATACTTACCTTTGAAATTGCAGGACCTCTGTCCCTCAGGCCCAGGGGGCAGGATCAGGATGTCCTGGTTATGAGTTGGTGCCAGAGCCAGGTCAGATCTAGGTCCCCAGACTCTCACCCCAGGGGTCTTGCTGGGCTGACGCGGATGCCGTGCCCCCTCCCCAACCTCCCAACCCCTGGCCTTGCCGGGGGCTTCCTGGGGCTGGAAGACAGCTGGTTTCAGCAGGGACCTGTTGTCACAGGGCCGAGGGATGCCAGGCCTCCGGGGCTGCCCCTCACAGGCCAGGTCCATGACAAATGCAGCAGGCGCCCTCCTGTCAGGAGATGCTCTGGGAGTTCCTGGATGGCCAGAGGCCCTCCCGCATCTAGAGACAAAACACTTAAAGGCTTATTTTCCAGAGGAGGAGATGAAGTCGAGACACATCCCGCGGGTGCAGGGCCAAACGGGGCTGCTGCGTGGACTCTGAATCCTATTCCCGCTGGAACTGAGCCCTGGACAGGTCCAGAAACTTCCCCGTCCACAACAGGCCCGCTGACTAAGGGACAGCCCTGCCTCCAGCGGGGGCTTGGTGCTCAGAGGGCTCCCAGGGTGGGGAACCGGCCAACCCTTCTCAGTCCTGGCACACCTTCCTTGGCAGGAGCCTGGCAGCGTTTAACACCAATGGGTTTGCCCAGAGAGGAGCCCAAACCGCCGCTCATCTCTCTCCTAGTGGTTTAGAGCTGAAAGGCATCCTCGTTTTACAAAGAAATTGAGGTGGAGAGTTCAGCAAGTTCGCACAGCTGAAATGCCCATCCTTCAATTCATTCATGCATTCAACAACTATTGAGGGCCGGGCGCGGTGGCTCACGCCTGTCATCCTAGCACTCTGGGAGGCCGAGGCAGGAGGATCGCTCGAGGTCAGGAGTTCGGGACCAGCCTGAGCAAGAGCGAGACCCCCCGTCTCTACTAAAAATAGAAAGAAATTAGCTGGACAGCTAAAAATATATAGAAAAATTAGCCGGGCATGGTGGCACATGCCTGTAGTCCCAGCTACTTGGGAGGCTGAGGCTTAAGCCCAGGAGTTTGAGGCCAGCATGAGCAACACAGCCAGGCCCTGTCTTTAAAAAAAAAAAAAAAAAATTAGCTGACCCTGCAAAGATCTGGACGCAGAGCTTTGCAAGCAGAGAGAACAGCTTGTGCAAAGGCCCTGCGGTGAAACTGGCACGTCATGTTTGGGGAGAGTAAAAAGGCCTGTGTGGATGCTTCTCAGGGAGCAGGTGAGGAGAGAGGTCAGCCTGGGCTTTAAAGGTCATGGGAAGATATTTTAATTTTATCCAAAGTGTAACAAGAAGCCATTGGAGAGGTTTTTTTTTTTTTTTAAAGACTTTAATCATATATATATTTTTATTTATTTCTATGCTTATGGGACTATTTGGAAAAAGACTTTATTTTTTAGAGCAGCTTTAGGTTCACAGCAAAATTGACAGGAAAGCACAGAGAGTTCCCGTATGTCCCCAGCTCCCTCACACGCATAATCTTCCCCGTTATTGACACCCCCTCCCCCCGAGCACCTGGTACATTTGTCGCCATGGATGGACCTGCGCTGACACCTCACCGTCACCCGGAGCCTACGTTAGGGGTCACTCTTGGTGCTGTACATTCTGTGGGTTTGGACAAATGTATAAGGACATGTGTCCACTGCATAGCATCACACAGAGCAATGTCGCTGCCCTAAAAATCCTCTGTGCTCCGCCTGTTCGTCCCTCCTGCCCCTCTGATCCCTTGAAACCACTGATCTTTCCACTGTCTCCTTAGTTTTGCCTTTTCCAGAAGGTCACATAGTTGGAATCACACAGTCTGTGGCCTTTTCAGGTTGACTTCTTTTACCGAGCAGCATGCGTTCAAGATTTCTTCATGTCTTTTTGTGGCTTGATAGCTCGTTTCTTTTTAGCACTGAATAATCTTCTGTTGTCTGGCTATACACAGTTTATTTATCCACTCACCGAGGGAAGGATGTCTTCCAAGTTTTGGCAATTAGGAATAAAGCTGCTACCAACATCGGCGTACAGGTTTTTGCGTGAACATTCGTTTTCAGTTCATTTGGGTAAATACCAAGGATGGTAATTGCTGGACTGTGTGGTAATGGGACGTTGAGTTTTGTAAGAAATTGCCAAGTTGTCTTCCAAGGTAGCTGTGCCGTTTCGCGATTCCGCCAGGCATGAACGGAAGCTGCAGTCGCCCATGTTTTCCCAGCATTTGGTGTTGTCAGTGTTTGGGGTTTCGGCCATTCTAATAGTTGCGTATTGGCGTCACATTGCTGATCCCTAACGACATATGACGTAGAAGCATCCTTTTATATGCTTTCTTGCCGTCCGTATCTTCTTTGGTGATACATCTTTGTTCGGGTCTTTCACCCGCTTTTTAATCAGGTGGTTGGTTTTCTTACTGTTGAGTTTTAAAAGTTCTCTGTATATTTGGAATAACAGTCCTTTATCAGATGTCTTTTGCAAGTATTTTCTCCCAGTCTGTGGCTTGTCTTCTCATTCTCTTGGCGGAGTCTTTTGCAGAGCGGAAGTGAATTGCAATAAAGCCCAGTTTATCACTTACTCCTTTCGTGGATCGTGCCTTTGGTGGCGTCTCTTAAAAAGTCATCGCCAAGCCCAAAGTCATTTACATTTTCTCCTACGTTCTCTCTTAGGAGTTTTATAGTTTTGGGCTTTACATTTAGGTCTACGATCCATTTTGAGTTCATTTTTGGAGGGTTTTGATTAAGAGAATAGATTTTCTGATCAAAGATCATCGCAGACTGCTGTGGACTATGGGGGTGGAGAATGGAAGCAGGAGGGGCAGTTGCCCCAGGAAGGGGGAGAGGGTTGTGACGGGATGTCAGTGTATTTTGGAAGGGAGACCAGAGCACTTGCTGGGGTTGACTCTGGGGGCTGTGGGATGGGAGGAGTCAGATGACCCCTCGGTCTGGAGGCCCGGCTGGGTGCACTGAGATGGGAACAGCTGGGACGAGGGGCCTTCGGATATATGTTCTGGTGCCCAGTGGAGAGGCCAGGCTGGGGGTGGGCGCCTGGGAGACAGCCACGAATGGGTGGCACAGGAAGCCACCACTTAGTGTAGAGGAGAAAAGAGAAGCAGGCCCAGGCTCCTTCCGAGACCTCCAGGTGTTCAAACGGGCAGTCCAGACCCTGAGGCCCTTCCTGCCAGGGGCTGGAGAGATGGGGAGACAGGACTGATAGATGGGGTTGATTGGCCTTGGGGTGGGCCGGGGCTAGGAGATCAGCAGAGTCAGACTGGGGGCAAATCCCCCAGACCTGTTATCCCTCTGCAAACAGACCTCTCTCCTGAATGTGGATTTCAGATGGGTTCAAGAGTTTTGCTGGGGAAATAAACTAATTGGGCGATCGGCCTGAAGCAAGCGGATGTGGATTGGGAGATGTTTACAGGGACTCATTAGTGCTCCGGAGGGACGGCAGCCGCCACCCTTTGTCATGCAGGAGGAGGGGCTGGGCTCCTCACGCAGGTGGGCAGTCGAAAGTGTTGAGGTCCTCCGGAAGCCGGAACTGCCGTCCTGGAGGAGGACGGGGAATGGGAGAATGAGAGGACGTTCCCCAACCCTGACCCACGGCCCAGCCCGGGACTGGCCCTGAGGACACGGTGGGGAGACAGCGATGGGGCTTCCGCAGGCAGCAGTGGGAGGGGGCTCCGTGCCCACGACCACCCTCCTGCTCCTGCAAGGTCAGGACTGGAGCCCGACCGGAGGCCAGGCTGCCAGGTGGGGGCAACGAGAAAACGTGGGGGTCTGAGGCCATCCTGGGGCCTTCGCGAGAGGGGATGAGGTCTGGACCCAGGCCTGGGCTCTGAGGTCAGCAGAGGCTAAGAGCCCGGGAGTGGAGTCGCTTCTAGGTGACAGCCCAGCATCTGGGGTCCCCAAGCTGGCTGCTGTCCCTTCCTGAGCAGGGCCAGACACCACTGTGAGTGCTCAGGAAATGCCCCAAGGCCAGCCCCAGGCGTCCTGGGCTGCCCCAACCCCACACCATCCTCCTCCCTCACCCAGGGCACTCATGTGGCCGCTGGGGTTCCAACACTCCGCTGTCTGGGCCCTCCCTGTCTCCCCAGAGCAGCCCCGGCCTTCTCTGGAGGAGGGCGGGGACCAGGCAGGAATAAAGGCCCACTTTCCCCGTCCTCTGGCTCCTTTCTGGCTACAGTGAGTCCCAAGTTCAGTCCTGTATGTGCCACTCACCAGCCGTGTGGCCTTGGGCGAGTCACTGACACTCCGTCTACAGGCCATCTAGTGTCAGTCGGGCGAAGCAAGGAGAGGCAGATTCCGGAAGGAGGGCCAGGAAGGAAGCCTTTTCTGCCGGGCCACGGCCAGGCCACAAGAGCCATGTGGATTGGGCCTGTGGCTGACGGGGAGGGCCCTGTGCCCCTGCCCGGCACTCAGCAGTCCTCACGAGAGCCCATGGCATAGAGGTGATTAACGCCCCGCCTCACAGATAAGGGACCTGGGGCACAGGCAGGTGATGCACCCGTCCAAGGTCACCCAGCCAGGATCGCACCTCCCCTGCCAGGTGCTCTCATTAGCAATCTGTGACCGGGGCAAGGGTCTTCAATGCCCTGAGCCTCCTTAGGGAAATGTCCACAGCACCTTCCTCCCAGGGAATGGCGAGAGTGGATAGAAAAGGTAAGGCGGGCAAAGCCGAGGGACAGAGAAGCCGCCTGCAGGTGAGGCCGTGCCTCCTGCCCTGGGGACGCCGTGGAACTGGCCACCTCAGGGGCATTGCGGGCGTGGGCCCTTGAACTCAGCTGTACAGGGTGCTGCCCTGCCCCGGGTCCCCACACTGCAACTTCCTGTTGCAGAAGCTGCCTCAGTCTCCACAGGTGTCTCCAGGGGCAAAACCATCAGCAAATATTTGCTTACGTAATTGAAGATAAAGGGAGACAGGAAGAGGAGCTTATGGAGATGGGTAGCTTCTAGAAGGTCCTTGTTCGGGGCAAGATTTGGGGAAAGAGACTGGTTTATGTGGGTGTTTCCTTTTTTTTTTTTTTTTGAGACAGAGTCTCACTCTGTTGCCCAGGCTAGAGTGAGTGCCGTGGCATCAGCCTAGCTCACAGCAACCTCAAACTCCTGGGCTTAAGCGATCCTCCTGCCTCAGCCTCCCGAATAGCTGGGACTACAGGCATGCGCCACCATGCCCGGCTAATTTTTTCTATATATATTTTTAGCTGTCCATATAATTTCTTTCTATTTTTAGTAGAGATGGGGTCTCGCTCTTGCTAAGGCTGGTCTCGAACTCCTGAGCTCAAACGATCCGCCCACCTCGGCCTCCCAGAGTGCTAGGATTACAGGCGTGAGCCACCGCGCCCGGCCAGTGTTTCCTTTTTTTGAACATTTTTTATTTGGGGGCTTAAATAAGAGAATAATAAAGGGAAAGAAGGCATTTGGACTGAGCTCCCGGGAAGCAGGAGGTCTCGGGAGGAAGGAGGCTCACGTGTCAGCCGCAGCTGAGAGCAGCGGGGACAGCCCGACACTTGTGGAATCATCTGTACTCGGGGCACAGGGCTGTGTGGCCGTTTATGCACCACAGAGATTGGTGAAATCAAATGCTCACCCTGGTTGTTCACTTTTGAGGTGTTTTCTCCAACAGGAAGTGGTTTGCAGACAGGTGGGGCTGAGGTGTGACTAAGCCAGAAAGAGAACAAACAAACCTAGACTCGCTGTATGAGCCTGGGCAGCTGGGGGCAGCTTCCCACACACTGGGAGGCCTGAAGCCAGGGGGTCAAGAAGCCAGTGGCACCCACGTCATCTGCCAGAGGACAACCCGTTTCTGCTACCAACAGCGCAGGTGGTGTTGGAGCCCTGGCCGGACTGTGGTTACCCAGGCGGGAGACAGATGGTCCGGCCGAGGCCCTGAGGCTGGAGGACAGCATGCTGGTGGGATAGGTCAGGCCAGGGCCAGGGTGCAGCCTCCCCGGGACTCTGGCAGGAAGGACGTAGACTGTCTTATAATTTCCACCTCCAGCTCTCTGCAAGCCTCGGGGTATTTCTTAAACAATTTGTGCACAATGATTGCAAATACTCAAAATGAGTAACTGAGAAATAAATCAGAGTTGTACATATCAGAAACAAGGAGCAAAATGATCACTGTTAGCAAATGACTTTTTTTTCTTTCCTAAGAAAGCAAAAGAATATATCCCTACACAATCCAGTTTAATTCTGCATGGTTTTTTTTTGTTTGTTTGTTTGTTTTTTGAGACAGAGTCTTGCTCTGTTGCCCAGGCTAGAGTGCCATGGCTTCAGCCTAGCTCACAACAACCTCAAACTCCTGGGCTTAAATGATCCTCCTGCCTCAGCCTCCCCAGTAGCTGGGACTACAGGCATGCGCCACCATGCCCGGCTAATTTTTTTCTATATATATTTTTACCTGTCCAGATCATTTCTTTCTATTTTTAGTAGAAACGGGGGTCTCGCTCTTGCTCAGGCTGGTCTCGAACTCCTGACCTCGAGCGATCCTCCCGCCTCGGCCTCCCAGAGTGCTAGGATTACAGGCGTGAGCCACTGCGCCCGGCCAGTTCTGCATGGTTTTGAATTTTAAATAGACGGAATCATATACATGTTTTGTGCCGGGTTCGTTTGTGATATTGCCCAGTGCTGCATGCAGCTTTGGTTGTTCATATTCTCTGCTGCACAGTATTCCACCGTAGGGCCACACTACAGTTTATTCATCCTTTACACTGTTGAGTATTTTTGAGTTGCTTCAGTTTGGACTCTTACAAACAGTGCTGCTATAATCATGCTCGTGCATGCGTTTCTGTCCACCTGAACGCAATTGCTGGATCTTAGGGTAATGTGGCATCTTGAACTAGTAAACACTGGTAAATTCTCTCGTGTGCTGTAGCTCTTTACACGCTCACCAGCAATATATGAGAGTTCTCACCGTCCACGTACTCACCAAATTGGTACTATTCAACATCCATTCTTAATTTTTTTTTTTTTTTTTTGAGACAGAGTCTCGCTGTGTTGCCCGGGCTAGAGTGAGTGCCATGGCGTCAACCTAGCTCACAGCAACCTCAAACTCCTGGGCTCAAGGGATCCTACTGCCTCAGCCTCCCGGATAGCTGGGACTACAGGCATGCGCCACCATGCCCGGCTAATTTTTTCTATATATATTTTAGTTGGCCAGATAATTTCTTTCTATTTTTAGTAGAGACGGGGTCTCCCTCTTGCTCAGGCTGGTCTCGAACTCCTGACCTTGAGCGATTCACCCGCCTCGGCCTCCCAGAGTGCTGGGATTACAGGCGTGAGCCACCGCGCCCGGCCTCATTCTTAATTTTTAAAAAATCCTATGGATACTTCCTTAACATGATAAAATGTATTTAGCTCAACTTTAAAGCTCATACTTAATGAGGAAACAATAAAATAATCCTATTAAAACCAGGAATAAGACAATGATATCTACTATCATCACTTTTATTTAACATTGTCCTGGAGATACTATCAGCAAATGTAATTAGACAATAGAATGAAACCAGAGGAATAAATTCTGGAAAAGAGGAATTAAATTTTCATTATTAGCAAATATTAAGATTTTGTACCTAGAAAAGGAAAGAAAATCAACTAAGACCTTTTGAAAATGATAAAAAGATTCAGTAAAGCGATTGGGTTCAAAACCGGCACGAAGAAACCAAGGCTCCAGTGACACAAACAATAATTAAGCAGTACCGTGGAATAAAAGATGCCATTTTCAATAAAAATAAAAAATCTAAACTACCCAGGAATTGATTTAGCAAGTTACATGTAAGCTATAAGACAAACAAGGAAAGGCAAACTGCGCCCTTAGATGAGAAGATGCCAATGCTTCCTAAATTAATCTGTAAATTTAACATAATTCAATAAAAACATTAGAGTAAAAGAGCAAAACCCAGCATAAATAAAGTATGAAAAACAAATTATTGGGAGGCTGTGGCGGGAGGATCGCTTGGGGTCAGGAGTTCAAGAGCACCCTGAGCAAGATCGAGACCCCATCTCTACAAAAAATAGAAAAATCAGCTGGGCATGGCACAGGCCTGTAGTCCCAGCTACTCTGGAGGCTGAGGCAGGAGGATCGTTTGAGCCCAGGAGTTTGAGGTTGCAGTGAGCTATCATGATGCCACTGTACTCTAGCCTGGGTGACAGAGACCCTATCTCAAAAACAAACAAACAAACAAACAAACCAAAAAAACAAATCAGGGTGGGCTCAGTGGCTCATGTCTGAGAGCACTTTGAGAGGTCAAGGCGGGAGGGGAGGATCACTTTAGGCCAGGAGTTCAAGATCAGCCTGGGCAATAGTGAGACCCTGATTCTATGAAAAAAAAAAAAAAATTAGCTGGGTGTGGCGGTACATGCTTGTAGTCTCAGCTGCTCAGGGGTTGGGGGGGGGGCGCTGAGGCAGGAGGATCGCTTGAGCCCAGGAGTTTGAGGTTGCAGTGAGCTATGATGATGCCACTGGGCAACAGAGCAAGACAGAGAGACCCTGCCTCAAAATAAATAAATAAATAAAATAAACTGGAAGAAATATTGGCAATGCAGATAACAGAGAAAAATCTAATGTCCCTAATATATAAAGTATGTCTACAAGTCAATAAGAAAAACCAACAACTCAATGGAAAAATGGATACAATGTATGTACACACAGTTCTCAAGAACGGAAGGACAGTGGCACGCCCCTGTGGTCCCGGCTACTTGGGAGGATCACTTGAGCCCAGGAGTTTGAGGCTGCAGGGAGCTATGATCCCACCTGTGAGTAGTGCCAGTGGCCACTGCACTCCAGCCTGGGCAACACAGCGAGACCCAGTCAATTTAAAAAAAAAAAAAAAAAGGATCTGCTTGTATTTGCAGAGAGTAGAATATCGCTAAAGGATACCTAAGAAACTACCATATTTCCTCCAGCTCTTTGATGCTGGATCTCTCTTCATCTGACCAGGTTTTACAGGCTGAATTGTGCTCCACCAAAATTCTTATGTTGAAGCCCTAACCGCCATGGAGACAGGGCCTTTGGAGAGGTGATTAAGCTAAAATGAGGCCATCAGCATAGGCTCTAATTCAGTATGACTGGTGTCCTTATAAAAAGAGAAAACGTGGACACAGACATGCAGAGGGAAGACCAGGTAAGGACACAAGGAGAAGACACCATCTTCAAGCCAAGAAGAGAAGCTTCAGAGAACCCTGCCGGTTGGACTTCCGGCCTCTAGAACTGTGAGGAAATACACCTGTTGTTCAGGCCACCTCGTCTGTGGCATTTCATTACAGCAGCCCTAGCCGACTAATATACCAGGTATCGTCAGAAGATTCTAGTCTAGACTGCCACGTGACTGACAGTGATTATAAATTCCGATTTCAAAAGAGGCTAAATATCAGAGAAAACCATAAGCCCCTTAGAATCAATTGAACTAAGAACACTGGTTGCCGCTTGAAAGGAGAATAGGGGTGGGAGAGATTTTCACTGTCCGGTTTAAAAAATAAAATTATGATAAAATTATAATTTCAGAATGCAGGGTATAGACCATGTTGATGGATTAGTAAGATTTGTGTGGTGGGAAGAAATATTTATGTATCTATTTGTAAGAGCACAGACGGAGGCTGAATGGGCAGATAAGGAACAAAAGGGAGATTGACATTTCTCTACATTCCCTTTTGGATCTTCTGAATGTTGTGATATTTGTATTCATTACCAAACAAAATTAAGAAACAATTTTTTTTTTTTTTTTTTTTTGAGACAGAGTCTCACTCTGTTGCCCGGGCTAGAGTGAGTGCCGTGGCGTCAGCCTCGCTCACAGCAACCTCAAACTCCTGAGCTCAAGCGATCCTCCTGTCTCGGCCTCCCAAGTAGCTGGGACTACAGGCATGCACCACCATGCCCGGCTAATTTTTGTATATATATTTTTAGCTGTCCATATAATTTGTTTCTATTTTTAGTAGAGACGGGGTCTTGCTCTTGCTCAGGCTGGTCTCGAACTCCTGAGCTCAAACGATCCGCCCACCTCGGCCTCCCAGGGTGCTAAGATTACAGGTGTGAGCCACCGGCGCCCCACCAAGAAACGATGTTAACATATTTTTAAAAGTTAAACATTTTAAAAATTAGTAACAGTATAACAGACCCCTACCATTTATTGAGCACCTCTGCATACCTGGAGCCTGTGCCGGGCACTCTGCAGACGTCTCTGTTAATACGAACACGGCAAGAAAAAGGGCAAGAGAAGGGGCATTTCCTGAGCAGCCACAGTGATGTCGGGCCCTGCCTAGGAAGGGGACAGAAGCCGTCCTAGAGACCCCAGATGCTGGACTCTCACCTGGAAGTGACTCCACTCCTGGGCTCTTAGGCTCTGCCCACCTGACCTCAGAGCCCAGGCCTGGGTCCAGCTCATTCCCACCTACAGAGGCCCCAGATGACCTCTGACCCCCACGTTTTCTCCTTGCCCTCACCTGGCAGCCTGGCCTCTGGTTGGGGTCAAATCCTGGCGGATCAGGGGCAGGAGGGTGGTTGTGAGCACAAGGTCCCTGTCCCCATGTGCCTCCCTACCTCCAGCCCTCACCCATCTCCCCGGGTTGGCCAGCCCGCTGCCCGCCACGGTGCCTTCACCTCCAGGCCCAGGGCCAGGTCCACATGGGCCCTGAGTCCGGGTACTGATCCCTCATTGCCTTGTCCCCCTCTCCTCCCTCACACAGAAGCTCTGGTTCTGGGGCCACTTTACCAGCTCGAGCCTGACCTGGGCCAGACACAGGTGGGGGCGGGGCAGCCCCGTCCTTCCTCCTCTGCATAACAAAGGCCGTGGGCCGCCCTCCCTCCTGACCACCGTCCAGCCCTTTGTAAACAGTCTCCCAATCCACATTCGCTTTCTTCTTTTGGCCTCTGGCTGGGGTTGCCAGATTTAGCAAATAAAAACATAGGACTGGCGAAATTTGAATTTCAGATAAACAGCAAATCATTTTTTAGTATAACTCTGTCCCAAACTGCGTCCTGGATTTTATCTGGCAGCTCTAACCCTGGCTGATCACCCAATTATTTTACATCCCCAGCAAAAAACTCTTCCACCAGCCCACAAATCCATATTCAGAGTAGGGAGCCTGTGTCTTGGGGAAGCCCAGGAGACTGGGGGGGCTGCCCCCCTGCCCCAGGTCAGGCGCGGTCACCTGGATTGAGTCCACCTGGCTGCCTTCAGCGGGCCAGGTCAGGACCGGGCTGTAAACAGCTGTAAATGGCTTGAGAGTAGGAAAGAAGTCTGGTCTGGAAATGGAAGACCCGGCTTCAAGTGGACGCCGATCATGCACTGTGTGAGCTTAGAGAAGCTGACACCTCTCTGAGCCTCGGGTTTTCTCAGCTCAAAAATTGGGGAAGGGTGGATTAGATGTTCCTTTCACCGCTAATTCCATGAACAGCAGGGAAGAGGCAGAGGACAAAACCCCAGCGGAGCTGAATGCCCCGAGGCTTCCTGGCCTAGAACGGTGCCCCCAGGGCAGCGGGAACTGCTGGGTTTCCTAACCATGGCCCAGCAGCTCAGGATGTCACTGGGCACCTCTGAGCACGGGTCCTCGTTCCTGCAGGACCGACGGGTCTCTAGTCGGCGTCCTGGTGTTGACTGGGCAGTTCTAGTTCCTGTGGGTTGTTCTATCCTTCCGTCCCAGTAAGGAACGGAGAAACGGGGCCTCCAGCAGAGAATGAGACACCCACCCTCTACTCCAGGAAACAAGCTTCTTATTTTCAGCGGTCAGGCACCCCCAGCCCAGTTAGAGGCTCATGACCATTACGCAGACAGCAGTAGCCAGCTGTCCACAGTCCCCACAGCCCTGCCCTTTCCAGACAGCCCCCTCCTCAGGGCTCAGGGACCCGTCTGGCTGCTGAGCTCCCAGGAGGTCCGAGGGGTGTGACCTCCCTCCCTGCCCCCTCCCACCCCTAGGCCAGCCCAGGGCCTGCTATAAAGCTGGCCCAGCCCTGGCTCTCAGCACACCCAGCCTGGCCTGACACCCCCCCTGCTCCTCACTGCCATGTGCCCCCTGTGGCTCTGCTGGGCGCTCTGGGTGCTGCCCCTGGCCGGCCCCGGGGCGGCCCTGAGCGAGGAGCAGCTCCTGGGCCGCCTGCTGCAGCGGCTGCAGCTCCGCGAGGCGCCCGTGCTGGACAGGGCGGACGTGGAGGGGCTGGCCATCCCTGCCCACGTGCGGGCCCAGTACGTGGCCCTGCTGCAGCGCAGCTGTGGGGACCGCTCCCGCGGGAAGAGGTTCAGCCAGAACTTCCTAGGTGAGGCCCCCCGCCCTGCTGCACCCCAGTCCTGGGGAGTCCGTGGTGGGGCTCCTTAGTCCAAGGGGCGGTGGGAGGGGCCAAGGCCTGGGAGGAGAGCTGATGGCCACAGATGTCCCTTTGCTGGGTTCTTTGTCTCCCACTCTCTGTCCCCCTCCTGCTTTGTCTGCTCTCTTGGCGGAAAGAAGCCTGCATTGCTGTACATTTGAAGTCCTTGTTCTTTGCACAGGTCCCCAAAGCGTCCCCTACCAACTGAGGAGGGAGATCGCTAGTAAATAAGCTCTCACTCCATGTGATTGTTTTGGGGTACTGGGCCTGATCCCCAGTTTTTTTATTAGTGGATGGAGGTGTTCTCTTTCTTGGCCCACCCATTTCCCAGCCCCCAAATTCTCCCTGGGGATCATGGGGGAAATCCTGGTCATTGGCCCTAGGCCCCGCCACTCTCAGAGGTCCCCTGGTGTCCAGAGACGCCCCGCTGACCCTGCTGGTGTCCCCAGAGGTGGCCGGCAGGTTCCTGGTGTCCGAGGCCAACACGCACCTGCTGGTGTTCGGCATGGAGCAGCGGCTGCCGCCCAACAGCGAGCTGGTGCAGGCCGTGCTGCGGCTCTTCCAGGAGCCCGTCCCCGCGGCCGCGCTGCACGGGCTGTCCCCGCGCGGCGCCCGGGCCCTGGTCACCATCGAGTGGCTGCGCGTCCGCGACGACGGCTCCAACCGCACCTCGCTCGTCGACTCCAGGTGGGGGCGCGGTTTGCGCGCGGCAGCGGGGAGAGGAGCGGGAGTTGCGGGGCCAGCGCGGCGGGAGGGACGCGGGGAGGGCGGGGCCCTCGGGACACAGAGCCCGTCCCCGTCCCAGCCCTGACGCGGGCTCCGTCTCCGCGTCGTGCGTCAGGCTGGTGTCCGTCCACGAGAGCGGCTGGAAGACCTTCGACGTGACCGAGGCCGTGACCTTCTGGCAGCAGCTGAGCCGGCCCCGGCAGCCGCTGCTGCTGCAGGTGTCGGTGCAGAGGGAGCACCTGGGCCCGCCGCCCTCGGGCGCCCACAGGCTGGTGCGCTTCGCCTGGCAGGGGGCGCGGGGCGCGGGGCGCGGCGAGCCCCAGCTGGAGCTGCACACGCTGGACCTCAGGGACTACGGGTAGGTGCCGAGGGTCAAGCTGATGGGCCTGAATAAACAGACAAATAGGCAGTTAAACCTAGTGTGACAGGGGCGACTTTTCAGGGTGCTGTGGGAGTGAATGAGACATGGACAGAATTCTCCCTCCAGCTCTCAGGAAGTCCTCAGTAAATACCAGTTATTAATTTTTTTAGTTATTTCTAGCTATCCATGCTATATCCCACACATTTTTTTTTAACATAATGAGAGATGCATCGTAAATCTCTGTCTCAAATGCCCCTGGCCTCAGCACTCCCAGCTGACCTCTGACCTTGTCCTTGCCCACACAGAGCTCAAGGCGATTGTGACCCTGAGACGCCAGTGACCGAGGGCACCCGCTGCTGCCGCCAGGAGATGTACATTGACCTGCAGGGGATGAAGTGGGCCGAGAACTGGGTCCTGGAGCCCCCGGGCTTCCTGGCCTATGAGTGTGTGGGCACCTGCCTGCAGCCCCCCAATCCCCTGGCCTCCCAGTGGCCGTTTCTGGGGCCACGGCAGTGCATCCCCTCGGAGATGGCCTCGCTGCCCGTGATTGTCAGCATCAAAGAGGGGGGCAGGACCAGGTCCCAGGCGGTCAGCCTGCCCAACATGAGGGTGCAGAAGTGCAGCTGTGCCTCGGATGGGGCGCTCATGCCAAGGAGGCTCGAGCCGTAGGCGCCCGGTGCAGCCACCGAGGGATTTGGCTTCTGTGAGTGTCTTAAGTGTTCTAGGGCACCCAGGAGAGCTGAGGGCTACTGAACCGCTGATGGGCACATGCTCTCTGCTCCCCACGTGATCTTGATTTGATTCCTTTGTCAAGTTAGCTCACTCAAGTTTTCCTTCCCAAGAGTGAGTCTCCTCGACCACTGGTAGCCCTTGCCCGGTCTTCTCTGTTCGTATTATTCCTTGCACTATCTCCTAAGCACTTACACGTTGAGATGCCGAACCTAAGGGCAGAAACCACAACTTGTCATTGTTTCCCTATCCTGTCACTGGATCTGGGCTGAGCTCTGGCCACTACTCTGGGCCTAAGACCTTGGGTCAAGTGTGGGTTTACATTCTCACCCCAGATAACAAGGGCTTTGGAAGACATGATTAAAACACATTTTATTGTGTAATTTTGTAATTTTCTCTTTTAACCAAAGCTCTGCAAATTGAGGAAGCAGAAAGTTCTCTAGGGATTAGGTCAACCTGATTGTAAAACAAAGGAAAGAGCTTGAATTGGCCAAGACTTGGTGAGGGTCTTGGTTAAGTAATACAGGTAGTTGGGACTGAAATGCACTCAGATTCTTGTATCTGTGGTGCCTGTCCTCTCAGATTTATCCTTTTGTTGTTATTGTTGTCGACATTTTGACTTTTCTGGGCATAGTGATTAGGCTTTAGTTCAATTCTACCTGCATCAAAAAAAAAAAAAAAAAGAAAACACCCTGTTATCAAAATCATCATTGATGCTACAAGAATGTGGGTCACTCCTTTAGATTTTGGGCAAACAAAGGGAGCAAATGTTCAGTGTTGGATGTAACATTTTAGAATGCAAAGATTACAGGGGCTTTTAAGCTGTGACCTTGTTGCAGGATCTCAGCCTGGAACGTGGACATCATGGGTTCTTTGCCAGTGTGCACAGCTCTTATTAGTGTAAATTCAAAGTCCTCTGAACCTTCATTTCCTTCCCTATGAAACAGAAACAAGCCCTGGCTTCCACACTTTTACTGGAGATTTAATAGTGATTTCACAAGCACTCCGCATGCTTGTATGGCTGTATCAACTCACATTCTGATCCATCAAGGCCTTCTGTTGATTTTGAAATAATCTTAACTTACTGAAGAACAAATTTAGAAATCATTTCCCTCTCTGAAATCATCTCTCTCTCTCTTTCTTTTTTCCCCCCTCTCTCACCAGTGGCTCCATCATTCTAATTACTGGAGCCAGAACTTTGCACTTCCTTGGACCCGCTGCATAGACCAGGCAGGTGGCAGAACAGGCAGGTGGCGGCACTAATTGAGGCAGGGAAGGGATAAGGACCAGCAGGTGGGGGGGGGGTGGAAAGTGGGAAGAAGACTGCACAGGGTCAGTCTGAAGAGCCCAGGGGAAGTCCAGGGAGCCACACAGTGACCCTGTGGAGGTGAGCAATGGGGCCTTTGGCAGCAGGAGGTGACGGGGGGTAGGGGTGGGGGGAGATGGCACAGCTGTGGAGGGATAGGGCAGAACTTGGGCTGGGGGCAGAGGAAAAGCTCTGGGAAGTAACTAGAGCCCAGAGGCTTAGAGGGAGAGGAGGAGGAAGCCAGAGGGGACAGGGAAGAACCGAGAGAGGCAGGAAGAGAAACCCATCCCCAGCCCTGGACAGAATCAGGGCCAGGGAGGTAAGGAGGATATTTTTATCGTTACAGTAACAGATAAAAGCTCAGAAAGGGAAGAGAGGTCAGAGAACCTGCAAAGCTGTCCACGTAGGGGGCGAGGAGCTGTTCAGAGCTCAGGGAGGTTTAGTGCTGGAGAGGAAGCTTTGGTGCAACGGCTCATTTCACAGATGGGAAAACCGAGGTCTGCGGAGGGGGACAGTTTGCTGCGGCAGGTGGTCTGTGCTCTGCAGCTTCGCTGGGCGTGCGGTCCTCCTTGAACCCTGCCTCGCGTCCTGCCCTTGGCGAGCTCGCAGTCTGCCGCGGAGGCCACTGGCTCACTGGCAACACCTGGCTACCGGCGGGACACGCGCCGCCCTCAGCGAGCCGGGCGGGAGTCCGTGCCCCTCGGGCCGCCCGGCGTGGGCAGTAGCTGCGTCCCAGGGAGAGCGCTGGACATGCTGCGACTTCGGTTTGGGGCCGAACGGAGACTCTCAGGGCTTTCACGAGCCCAGCGCCTTCCAGGGACCGGGGAGCCCGCGGCCTTTTGCAGGGGGCTCCGGGTGGCCCCAGACTGCCTGGAGCCGAGGTCCGCTCTGAGTCCGGCTGAGCTCCCCATCCTCCCACCCCGGCTCCTCCGCTCCGCAGGGAGGGCCTAAGAGCTCGTCGGAGAAATTCAAAGTACGATCGTGAACGTTTGCAGATGCTCTCCCCGCGGGTCCCCGCGCCGCCACCGCCCTGCGCTTGGCCCGGGATCAGGGACGCGCCGGGCGGCTGAAGAGTTAGCCCGGGCAGCGCCCTCCTCCTCCGCCCCGGGACGCGCGCGGGCCAGGCCGGGGCTTGCAGCCCGCCGGGAGGAGCTGGACGGACGCAGCAGCGATCCGGGGCCAGGCCCGGGCGGAAAACCGCCGAGAGGGCACGGCCGGAGCGCGGTGGGCAGCGCCGGGGCCCGCGCCGGGGCGGGCGAAGGCTCCAAATTGGGCAAGCGGCGGACGCAGGTCTGCGCATGTGCAGGAGGGGCCGGAGTTTCACTTTGTAACTTTTAAGCGGTCGGGACGCCGCCCCGCCCCGCCAGGTCGGGCAGGCAGCTCCAGGTGCGCTCGCCGCGCCGCCGCCGCAGGTACAGTGGAAGGGGGCCCTGCGTGGGGGGGATGTCGCCGTCCGCCTTCCCCGGGACGTGCGCGACGGGGGACCCACTCCCGGGCGCCACGCCAAGCGCCGGGTTCCGGGCACGGCTCCTAGTTTCCACCGCCCCCACCCGCAAGCGGGGGTGACTGCGGGGCATGGGGCGGGACTGCTGTGTCGGTCTGGGGGCCCCGCGTCCCCCGGACTTCCTGACAGCTTTCCAGGCCTCCTCTGTCCCGGGCTCCAGCTCTTGGCTCTTGCGAGTGAGCCCTCCCCCGTCCCCTCCCGCGTCTTCGGGATCTGTGGGCGGGAGTGCGGCCCCCGCAGCCTGCCTAGGAGCGCAGCTCTGGGCTCTTCCTTCTCGGACTGTGCGCGGCGACACCGGGAACGGGCCAGGCGCGCGAGTCTCCGGGCGCTGGGGAGGCAGAAGCCACCTCCGGGCTGTCGCTCAGGGGCCGCTCCCTGCAGCGCTGGCGGAGTCCCGAGGAGGGGGGGGGCGGGAGGGTGAGGGGACCTCTGCTGAGAAACCAAATCCGCGCAGGTTGGGCTACCTGATAAGACTGGCTACCTGAGACCCTGGGGTGGCCTCAGGGACAGGGGTCGACAATGTGGTGGACCCAATGACTTCCAGCAGCCCGAAACTCTGCGGTAGTGTCCCAGCCGCTGTGTTGTTGAGAGTTCCTGATGATTAAGTCGCGGGCTGGTGCTCGCCCGTGTACAGGCTGCTGCGGGAGGCGTTCTGGGGCCTTTTCTGGCCACGGACTCCTGCAGGGTTGTAGACACCCACTGGGGACAGGGAAAGACAGTCACCCCTTACTGGAGAAGCCACTTCTATTTCCCCCTCCCCCTCCTATTTCCCCCTCCCCCTCCTGTTTCCCCCTCCCCCTCCTATTTCCCCCTCCCCCTCCTGCATGCCTGCTGTCTTCCTCCTCCCCCCTCCTCTGACACCTGTCCCGATGTCCTCAAGTCCGCTGTGCCCTAAGGAGGATGTGAACAGAAGCCGAAGCCTCCCTTTCCCTCCACACACCCCTCCGCTTTGTTCAGTGTTGGGGCGAAGGTCCCTTCCGGCAGTTGATTGGGCTCTAACAGAGAAGACGTCAGGTGGGGGCCTGCCCTTGTGTTTCTCATTAGCTGGAGCGGTGACTTAAAAGAAAAGCAAACAGCTGTGGATCGCTCAGGAGGGCTAATCCTGGACTAAGTGCTTTGCAGGCGTTGTTTTGGGTCTGTGTCTCCCAGTAACCCTAAGAGAGAAAGTCGTGGCCCCCATTTTATGGAGAAGGAAGCCAAGGCACGGAGCGGTTATGCCACTTGGCTAAGCTGTGTGGTGCCGAGACCGCTGAGTGACACCGCCTCACCCAGATGCCGTGTCATCTCTCTGGTATCCCAGGGCCCGTGTCTGTAGAGGTAAACCGTTGTCCAGGTTGCTGGGCCCTCCCTGGGGGTGCCGTAAGAGAAGTCTGTGCTTACTTTGCAGCCTTGTTCTGCTTCTGGAAGACCAGAGTTAGCTCCTGAGGCAGAGGCTTGGCACCGTCTGTAGTCTTGCTGTGTGCTTGCTAGCTTTGGTGATGATAAAAGTCCCTTGAATTTGTGTGGGGCCTTGTTGCAAGACCAGCAATGTCCAAACACTTCCTCTGGACAGGAGGCGAAGTGGCAGTCAGGTCTGCTGCGGGGGCCAGTCCTGGCGGGCAGTGGATTAGCATGGGCGGTTTACTTCCTTGGCAAGTTCAAGACCAGCTGTTGGCTTCAGCCCTGTCCCACTGGCTACAGCCAGACTCTGGGGTGCACATGGGCTGAACTTTGGTTTGGGGGGTCTGAGGTCATCTGCTGCTCGCCCTGGCTCCTGGGCCTCGGCTGCGCTTCTTGGCTTTCCTGCCCTCAGCGTGGTGGGCAGGAGTGAGGCGATGAATGGAGAGTTTCCGGGAGGTGTGTAGCCAAGTGCTAGACATTCGCCTATACCTGGGAGGACTGAATATTGCCAAGGGTCTCAGCCAGGCAGGGCCATTGTAGCCTCCGTGCCTCGATGCTGGTTTGGCTGCTGTCCCAACACTGCCTCCCTCCCCCACCTTCTCCGCAGCCTAGCAGGGCTGCCCCGTGGTGGCTGTGCTCCCAGCTGCCCTCTGGGAGCGTGTCTGGCTTGGGGGGTGCAGGGGCTGCCCACTGAGAGCCAGAGGGACCGAGATGTTTTGGCAGGATCTGGACTTTATGTGTCTAATGGGCAGGGGACAGGCTATGATTGTGCTGAAGGGCCTAAGAGAGACTGTGGCACCCAAAGCTACGCCCTCACCTGGGTGCTCATCCTTGGGGGGCAGACAGGACAGGCCACCTGGCCTAGGAAGTCCCAGGCTGGCCCCAGGTGGGTGCAATTTGCTGGCCAGACAGCCCGAGTTCTCCCTATCAAGCGCTGTAGAACCACCGAGAGCTTGTTTGGCAAGAGGAAAATCACCTGGAGGCGTGACTGGGGCTGAAGGACGAAGAGGGGCCACCAAGTCCGTTCCTTCCCCTGGGCCTTCCTGGTTCTCTGTGACCCCGGCAAGGGTGTCCCAACCCCAATGGCACCACTGTGCCCTCCCCCTTTTGGGGACAATGCACCTTCTGTGAGCATTTTATGGGGATGTTTTTTCTTTCCACTGCACTTTGAAGCCTTCCTTGTTTATTCTGCTTGTTCCGTTATCCTGATCTAGTCCTCAGGGGGCCTTGGGGAGCCTCTCCGGCGACCGCAGCCCTCGGAGCCCACGTGAGCTCCTTGGCTTGGGGTCCTACCTTGAGCCCACAGCCACCCGTGCTCCCCCGGCCCCAGCAGGGCCTCGAGCCATCGGAGGAGAGGGTGACGCTGGCTGAGGAGACAGGAGTGGCGTGGCGCACAGGAGCTCTGACAGACGGGGACCCAGTTCTGGGAGTTCGGGGAGAGATCCAGGGTAGGAGGGAGCCCCCTGGGCCGGACCCGAAGCTCTGTGTGAGCTTGCGAGTTCAGAGACCTTTGGGCAGGTCTGAGTGCAGGGGGCTGTGCCGAAGGGTTTTTATCCAGACCCCTAAACTGGAAAGAGACAGCTGCCGTGTGACGCTGGGCATCTGTGTTCCTTCGGGAAAGCCAGTGGAGGCTGGGGCCCAGGACTCCGTGGCCAGGAGAGCCGCGTAGGACATGAGTGTCGGACCCCCCCCACAACCCCCGGCCTGGCCCCCCGCAGCTTGGGAGGTGGCCAGGGCTGTCTTTGCCTTTGCCAGACGTAGCTCCAGCGAGGCCCCCTCCACCCGGCCATCCACGGTCCCTCCTTCCCCTGGCGTCTGGTCAGTGTGGGGACAGGAAGGAGGGGCAGGTACTGGCCTCACGGTGTCGGGCTGGGGTGTCCATTGGGGTGGTGCCACTGGGTGGGGTTCAAAGGGAAGACAGGAACGTCTGTGTCCCAGAGCTGGCTTTCGAAACTGTTCAGAGCCACCAACTCCATGGCTCTGGTATCACAGTCCCCACTATCTCTGGCCACTGCCAAGTCTCTTATGGGGGTGAGAAAGTGACTTGGCTTTCTGGGGAATGCTCGCAGGCCTTTGGGCCTGCCACCCGCGCTTCCTGCACTTCCTGTCCTGTGTGCGTGTGTGAGTGTGAGCGTGTGTGTGAGTGTGTGTGTGTGTGTGTGTGTGTGAGAGAGAGAGAGACAGACGGAGACCCCCGCACTGCAGTCCCGGGCTCGGAATTGGGAATCACCTCCCAACACATACCCCACTGCCCCAGGCAGTCCAAACATCTGTTTGGGTTCTCTAAACTTTCCCTTCTGTCATTAAGATTTTTGTCCCTGTAACAGGTGGAAAGACCAGACGTGGCAGATGTCCCCTGGGAATTGTAGTTCAGCCAGATCTGGGGGGGGCAGGTGCTTAAGAAAGGGGGTGCGTATTCCCCTGGCCCTTGAGCCACAGGCTGTGTGCAGAGCAGGCCAGACCTTGGGCACTAACTACTCCTGGGCCTTTGGCGTCTGGGACAGACCCCGGAGAGTTCGATCGGCTTTACCAGGGGTGCCAGGAGCCTCAGGAAGGAAAGGTCGGCAACCCAGCCTGGAGTTTGCTTTGGAAATGCCGGACCTTCCAGTTGGACTCCCTCCCCTTCCCATCCTGGACCACCTCCTCGCCTTCTCCTCCGTCTTCTCCCCCACCCCCTTCAGTTTCTCCATCAACTCCCAGGGCTGTGAGGGGCGAGCGCGGCACAGTGAACAGTGAACTGGCCCCTGGGAGTCAGGAGGCCGGGTTCGGGACTCGATTTTGGCCTGACGGTCTCCTTAATCTCGGGGAAGGTTATTAACCCCCTGAGCCTCAGTTTCCAAGTATGTCAAATGGGACCCTGTCTCTGAGGTCCCAACTCTGACAGTCTGTGAACAGGTCTCGTCTGAGGCCCACGTGGGGGGACCATCGTGCACACCTGAATGTTCCCTTCTTTTGTTTAACCTGTGTCTCCGTCTTCTGTGTATTTGTGTCCCTTTCCCCTGTCCCCTGCCTGTAGTCTAGATCTCCCAGGGAGATCTGGGAGTTGCTTTCCCAGCAGTGGTGCTTGAGGCTCGAGGAACTTCGGGATTTCCAAAGCTAGCGGCTGCAGCAGCTTCTGTCCCCCCATTTCTCCAGGCTCACCCGCTCTGGGGCGTCTGGCTGCTGTGTCCCGGGTGAGGCCCCCGCTCCAGCCGTCTGACCCTCTGGCACTGTTTCCACAATGGGGCCATTCTCTGCCGACGCTGCCAGGCACGCGGGGTGCGGGGCCTGGCCCTCCCCGATTCCCTGCGGCTGCCTCCCTGTCCCCGCGGCAGAGAGATACCTGCCTGCCTGGGACTGTCGGTTCTGGCCGGGGAAACTGCAGGAGAATTCGAGTCCTGACCATCCGCCCTGTCCTGTGTCCAGGGAGGACAACCGTGATGACCGACTCCCCGTTCCTGGAGCTGTGGCAGTCCAAGGCGGTGTCCGCCCGTGAGCGGCTGGGCCTCGGGGACCGGCCCAACGACTCCTACTGCTACAACTCGGCCAAAAACAGCACCGTGCTCCAGGGGGTCACCTTCGGTGGCATCCCCACTGTCCTGCTCATAGACGTCATCTGCTTTCTGGTAAGAACTCCCGTGAATCATGTCCACTCCTCCCCCTTCCCGGCCCCCCAGTTATTTGTTTAAATTGCCACCCAGGGCCTTCTGGGAAGCTCAGGTGAGGTACTCGGCCGCACCTGGGTTTAAAGCCCGACTCAGCTGCTTACCAGCTCTGTGACCTTGGCGTGTGACAGAACTTGTGTGGACCTCAGGTTTCTGCTCTGGAGAATGGAGATGACAATTCCTACCTCAGAGAATTCTGGAGAATATTGGACAAGGCCGTGCACGTGAAGAACACGCACAGCTGCGCCTTTGATTGGCACCGTTACTCCGTTACTGCGGAGCTGTCACCACGCTGTGTCTCTGAGGCCCGTCTCGCGGGGATCAGAGCTGTGCATGGAGAGTGGGGACCAGAATCAGAGCAGCTGCAATTCCCAATGTCACCCTCCCTTCCCCTCTGGGGTCCCTGGGGTTTTGAAAGAATCAGAAGCTGACCCTCAGCAGGTGGCCTTTCGTTAATGCAGCTCTCCTGGTTCACAAAGATGCCCCCAATTTGAAATGTGTCATTGTTCCTCCTCATACAGATTCAGCATTGGCTAGTTGAGATGTACTGGGGTTAAAGTGCATCTTCTTTTCACAAATGCCCATGGGGTGGCCGCACCTTCCGGGTGTCATCTCCCAACATGTGGCAGAGACCGTCAGAGTGAACGGGGGCAGATGGGGTGGATGAGGTAGACACCCTGGGACCGCTTGGGGCTGGAGACCAGGCCTGGGTGGGGAGCTGAGGAGGGGCAGTTAGGGGGGGCAGGAGGGCCCCGGTCCCTGGGGGAAGCGCCCTGGCAGGTAGGAAGGGACGGTACCAAACACAAGTTTGTTGGCACCGAAAATGCTCATGGAAAGGGAGGAGGGTATTCTCCTGTCCTTCCTGCCTGGGATTAAGATCTACATTGTTGCATTAGAGTCTTGCTACGTTGTTGGTTCTTTATGGGCCGTTGTTGAAACCTGCATGCTACCCACTTTGCTCTCCTGAAAAAGAGCTCTCTGAGTACCAAATAATCCACGTCTTGGAGCTCAAACCCATTTGTAAGTCGAGAACACTGTTGTATGTGCCAGCCTGGGTTGAGAGGAAGGCGTAGGCAGGAGTATGGGGCTGGACTTTTATTGCAGAAAGTTACGGGTGTTGGGGGGACACAGAAGAGCCAGAGGGTCCCGGCGAGTGTGGATGCGTGGGAAATGTCCACGCTGCACTCGCCAAGACAGCAGCCGCGTGGCAGGGAGGGACAGGTACCTCCTGAGCATGTTTGGTGTTTCCTGCAGCGTGACTCACCTGCCTTTGAACATATCCCACCAACCCCCTGATTCACCCTGAGACAATCCCACGGGAACTCGGTGCCTGTGGGATTCAGGTCTAGATTTCCTTCAGGAAAACAAAACTCACCTTTGAAACCCCGGTGTCTGACCAGAGCAGGTCAGGCGGTGCTCATTAACATGTGTCACTCCACCTCCCTGAATCTTGAGGGCAGGGAGCCTGTCCCAGCTTGCTGAGGCCGAGCCAGTCCGGAGCCCTCGCTGGGCATTGCTGCCCATGTGCTCTGTGCTGTGGGTCCAAAGGGCTTGTCTTCGGGACAGCCAAACTCAAAAATCTGACTATCGGCCGGGCACGGTGGCTCACGCCTGTAATCGTAGCACTCTGGGCGGCCGAGGTGGGCGGATCGTTTGAGCTCAGGAGTTCGAGACCAGCCTGAGCAAGAGCGAGACCCCATCTCTACTAAAAATAGAAAGAAATTATATGGACAGCTAAAAATATATATAGAAAAAATTAGCCGGGCATGGTGGTGCATGCCTGTAGTCCCAGCTACTCGGGAGGCTGAGGCAGGAGGATCGCTTGAGCTCAGGAGTTTGAGGTTGCTGTGAGCTAGGCTGACGCCACGGCACTCACTCTAGCCTGGGCAACAGAGTGAGACTCTGTCTCAAAAAAAAAAAAAAAAAAAAAAAAATCTGACTATTTCTGGCTCAGCCTGGGGCGGCTTTGCTACCTTGGTTCTGTAAATAAAAATAAAATTCAGCCATGCGTGGTTGCTCATGCCTGTAATCCCAGCACTTTGGGAGGCCACGTGGAGGATGGTTGAGGCCAGAAGTTTGAGGCCAGCCTGGACAACATAGTGAGACCCCCCACCTCTCCAAAAAAAATATAAAAATGAGCTGGGCATGGTGGCACACACCTGTAGTCCCAGCTACTTGGGAGGCTCAGGCAGGAGGATCACTTGAGCCCAGGAGTCTGAGGCTGCAATGAATAGTAATTACACCACTGCATTCCATCCTGGGTGACAGAGCAGAACCCAATCTCTAAAAATAAAAATAAAAGGAAATTGTCTGTAAAGCGAAGAAGGGAGCTGGTCCCCCAGGCTGCTGTGAATTCGGATCTTGCCCTCCTGCTCGGGGCTGCTGGAGGAAGATCAGGGCTCAGATGAGATGAGGCCCTCGCGGTGTTGACACTGTCTTGAGAGCAAAGGACGGGGGTGACGTGCAGGACCAGGAGGGCTGCGGGCAAGTGTGGCATCAGCACTGCCAGCCTTGGCGCTGGGGCCCAGGAAGGGGGTGAGCAAAGCGTCGGGCCACTGCGCTGTGTGGCCTTGGGCAGCTCGCTGCCCTCTCTGGGCCTGAATGATTCCCTTGTAGCCCTGGCGCGTCTGGGCAGGTGGGCCTTGGCCCTGAGGTAGCTGTCTCTTCTAATTAGAAGCCATCCAGTACGCTCTCACTTGCTTTCTTTTCTACTTCTAGCTTTTGATCTTGGTGTTTTCCATCATAAGAAGAAGATTCTGGGATTATGGCCGCATTGCCCTGGTGTCAGAAGCAGACAGGTAAACAGGACACACTGCTTAGCGTGTGCGCGTGTGTGTGCAGACGTGTGCGCGTGCGTATGAGTGTGTGTGTGCGTGTGAATGGTTATGCGTGTTTGTGTGCCACTGGAACGGGCTGGGGGCTAATGGCAGCCTCTGTGTGGGCAGGGCCCCCCGTGACGATGACGTTAGATTGTGTTCGTCGGCCGTGTCTGCCAGGCCTGTAGCAGAAACCGTGTTCTCTCTGCCCCTCACCACGCCCGCGAGGTCAGCCTTGTTACCCTCATGGTGCTCACAGAAGATCAGGGCCCGGGCTGTGGCCGTGACCGTGTTGGCTGCAGGCTGGTTGCTTTAGATACGTAGGGTTGCATCATCAGCTAAGGGGGATGCCCATTTTCTTTCTCACCTTGACTGTTTTCAAGTGCACCGTCTGTGAAGTTCATGAGCCAGGGCCGGGCCCGGGTGAGGCGGGTCGGGGCCGGCTTTATGAGTTCCTTGCAAAGCCCGGGCTCGCTCAGCCAGACCTCAGGTCCTTCCGGTTCCACCCTGGGCTCTGCGGGCTCTCTGTTCATGTCACACGGAGGGTGAAAGAGGATTCTAGATCTGCACCACTGGCCGTTCCAGCCCCAGCTGGCTGCTCTCACCCCAGGATCTTGTGATGCAGCAACAGGAAGTGAGCGGGCAGAACTCAGTGACAGGTCCCAGCCGCCCGCCCGGCGCCTCCCAGGGGGCTCACCAGGCAGACCCTCCGCCCCTGTGGACCCCGTGTGGGAGGGGTGAGTGGGGGAGGGGACCTGCAAGTGACCTTCCTTCCCCACGGTCTCTGCTCTGGCATTTTTGAAAGTCCGAGGCGATGACCTTGGACCACTGGGGACAGTTTGGGACATCTGATGCCTTTACAGCACGTGCAGGCTGAAGAAGGGCCACGCACTGCGATAGAAAAGAGCGCCTGGGGCCAGGAGGCCCTGCCACTCACACTTACTGGGGTTGGTGTCCTGCCCTCCTTTCCCCACAGGGTTAACTGTGAAGGCTGAATGAGACAGCGTCTCTGCAGATGCTTTGAGAGTTGACGTTCATTATGTTTGATCCCATTAGAAGTGGGACGGTGGGGCCAGGGGTAGGAAAAGAGAAAAAAAGCAAAAATTCACATCTTGCAAATGCTTCAAATTCACAGTGAACAGGGTGTTTTTGGGGGGTACTCAGAAGAAAGAATCTGGGATGGGTATGGTGGCTCACACCTGTAATCACAGCACTTTGGGAGGCCAAGGTGGGAGGATCACTTGAGGCCAGGAGTTCAAGACCAGCCTGGACAACATAGTGAGACCCCTGTCTCTGCCAAAAATAAAAAAATAGTAGCAGAGCTTGATGACACTCGCCTGTAGTCCCAGCTGCTTGAGAAGCTGAGGCAGGAAGATCGCTTGAGCCCGGGCATTCAAGGTTGCAGTGAGCTATGATTGCACCACTGCACTCCAGCCTGGGCAACAGAGTGAGACCCCATCTCTAAAAAAAAAAAAAAATTTGAAAAGAAGAAAGGATGTGATTAAAATGCCACAGTATAAAATGCTATAGTTTGTCAACTCTAAAATGCCCATTTTGATATTTTCTCGTCTCTGAAATTGGGATGCTTCTTATTATCAATGGTGGCCGTAGTTTAATTGGCAGCATTTTTTCTTTCTTAGTGATGGATAAATTAATTTTGTACCTTACAACCAGTGGTGCCTTAGAGTTGATAAAATACAGTATTGATCCCAAGTTTTATTTGATATATTAGGAAATATGTCGTAAACAGGCAGCACTTCGAAGTCACTTTGGGTAGACTGTTGCCGTGCTGAGGCGTGAGGCTGTGGGCACAGAGGTGGTCTGTGGATGCCCTGAGCTCGTGTCATTCATTCCGTGTCACACAGAGTTTATACCATCCCTGGGAATGGTCACCGTCCTCAGCGCTAGTGTTCGCAGAGTAAGTTATATTTTCTCCCTGCCGTTGAGGACTGGTAGCTTTGGTCCTGAGCTCCAAAAGACAGCAAAACACTGGACATAATCTTCTGACTTTCTAAAAAATAATTATCTGTCATTTTTTTCCTTTTGTGTCTCTAGCGAGTCCAGATTTCAGAGATTGTCATCAACTTCCTCCTCAGGGCAACAAGACTTTGAAAATGAGCTGGTTGGTGTCTAAGGGACCGTTGTGGTTGTGGCTGGGGTAGCAGGTGGGGACCGGCAGTGACGATGGGGGTGCAGGGCAGTGACACTCCTGACTCGGCGGCTAACTCGGTGCTGCGGGTCTCGAGGGGCAAGTGCTGGGGAAGCTCCTCTCTGCAGCAACAAGGCGCCCGAGCTTGGGAAATGCCGGGGGCAGATGGCAGCTGGATGACCCGGGACTGTGAGGCTCGGTGAGCTCACGGCAGAAGGGGCTGTGGAATCCCCGGGGCTTCCTTAGCGCTCGTCTCTCTGATCACACGTAGGTTTTGGATGACAGTTAATTATTGACTCGCCTGGCAGATTATGAGCCCAGCGTGGCCAAGAGCCCAGCCTTTACCCGGCCTGTTCCCAGCACCTGATACCTAGTAGGTGCTGAGTGAATGATGAACCAATATTTGTCTTTCCCAGCTGGGTAACAGCCCAGCTCTAGGGAGTGTTAAGTTTAAGAGTTACAAGGGACAATAAAACCTACAGACACCATTGTCCCCTCTGATTCCCGCTGCAGGGGGGCCGTCCAATCAATTAGGTTTATTTCGTCTCTCTTCCCATCTCTTATCATTTTGAACTAATCAAACAAAAGCCCACACCACTTTCTCCAGAGCTGCCCTGAGCTTTCATCAGCTCTTGATCCAAGTTTTGTGATTGGACCATGAAATGGCCCAAACTGGAGAGGTTTTAGCAAGAATTCCAGGTACAGGGTGCATATGGCAAAAGACTGGGAGCATGTGGACCCTGTCCTGTTTGGGACAAGGGGGCAGCTTGCTGAATAGGGGACAAAAGCTCTGTTACTATACAACGGAACGTTAAATGGTTATTTAATGTCACGGACAATGGTTACATCCGCCTCCCAAAGACACAGATGCTGGAAGCCAATCCCTGCTGTCTCTGTTTGCAGGGCTGCTGCCCCTGGCTGACGGCGATCTTCCGCCTGCAGTGAGTACCCCTGGGCCCTTGTTTGGGCTGGTTTGTTTGGGTGTTTGGCCAATCGAGGAGCCAAGATGCTTGACCCTAAGAGGGAGTCTCCTAGATACTTTTTAGTTCAAGTTCAAAGCAGTATGTGGGGGCTGAGAATAAAGGTGACCCAGGTAACCCCTGGGGTCAGGGACACTGGGGGAGGAGGCCCCTAGGATGGACCCTCCATGCTTCAGAGCACCGAGTTCCTGCTGGGGCTCCGGGTGTCCCACGGGGTTCTGGAAGGTGGCAATGAACTTGATCATTTCAGCATAGTCAGTGGAAATCCTATGTTCATCTTTCATAATGCTGCACGAGCTAATTAACCCTAACTTTTTTGCTTTAGGCAGGAATTATTCTACTTAATGTTTAACTTTGATTAGATGTGGATGGAGGCTTCTAGGCAGCTTTGCATGTCTTTGAATCGGTGAAAAGTGAAGACAAAATACGTTCCCCTCACTTGGTTAAAACAGTTGAGCACTGATGTGGGTCTCAGCTCCGCCACCTGCTGCCGGGTTCCACCGACCCCAAGGAGCCCTTGCCGTGAGAGGCGCGTTATTTTAAGAACAAGAAAATGCTGCCAGTTGAGCCACCATCAGCTGCAACTGTAGGGTGCACCCGATTTCAGGGGTGTTGAAATATGAAAAGGATATCCTAGAATCGGTGCAATACAGGGCTTGAATAAGTCCTTGTCTCTGGGCCTCAGTTTCCCCAACTGTAAAAGGAGGCTGAGGATAACACACACTTGGCTTGATTCAGAGGAGCTAACACACGTTGAGAGCGTGTTGTGAGTGGGCAGGTTTGGCAGGAGCTGCTCCCAGGGGAGCTGGCGGGAGGAGAAGTCCCTGAGCTCCGGTCTGGAGCAGCGGGAAGCAGGAGGAGAGGGAGCTTATTTAGAAGTGAGAGCAGTGTGGTTAGTTGCAGAGGTTTGCCCTCAATATCAACAAGTGTACCTCTGGGCATGCACCGGTCCACGCCCTGCACTGGGCGTGTGACCCTCGCCGTGTCCGTGGAGCTGCCTTTTTGTGCGGAAGCACCAAGCTCTGGCCAGCGCAGTGCTTCCCCGGCCTTCTGGAAGCAGGGCCCTCAGGAGGTGGGAGAGAGCGGAGCACCCTGCCCTTCTCCCTCGGCAGCACGGAAGCCTGGCCGGCTGAACCCAGGATTTCCTGGGTCCCCGGCTGACCCAGAGCCTCCACGCGTAGCGCTCAGAGGGTGGGAAAGGGTGGAGCAGGCCACCTCCCCATCTCGGGGGCCAGGGCAGGGACACAGCGAGGGAGGCAGGGGCAGTAGGACAGACTGAGACTGTTGGAAACCTTGGCTCCACCTGACTCTCCCAGCCCGCCTGCGGGGGAGATGGGAGAAAGGGCGGGGCCGGGGGACAGACGCGTTCCCAGCGTCATTCCCGATGGGATTCCCAGCGGCCATCGTGTCACAGAAGCAGGGGGAGCTGCGGAAGACTGCACGCATGCGCCTCACCTGTGCACAGAAACATACACAGCTCGGGCACGGATGTTTCTAGCAATATCGGGGGAGCCGTGGCAGTTCCTGCACCCAGAGAACGGCGTAGGGGCTGAGAGGGTGGGCTCTGGGCTCACGTCATAGCTCTGCTGTGTGATCCTGAAAGCTGTGTGATCCTGAAAGTGACACAGTTTTTCTGTGCCTTTATTTCCTCATATGTTAAAAAAAAAAAAGTGGGGACAATAATCGAGCCACCCCGTAGGATGCGGTGAGGATTGAGATGCTCCACGCGGGGGCCTGGGGCCGGGGCTGTCCTGTGCTCACGCGACTCCCTGTGTGTCTCTGCCAGCGACGACCAGATCCTGGAGTGGTGTGGGGAGGACGCCATCCACTACCTGTCCTTCCAGAGGCACATCATCTTCCTGCTGGTGGCCGTCAGCTTCCTGTCGCTGTGCGTCATCCTGCCCGTCAACCTCTCGGGAGACTTGCTGGGTAACCGCCCCCCGGTCCTCCTCTGTGTGGGGGGCAGGGCAGCAGCCCCCGGGGACGGGGCTCGTGGTGAGGGACCCCGGGAGTCACGCTCCAGCTCAGACGTGGGACGGTCTCAGGGTGACTTTCTGAACTTCCCCACGTGAGTGAAGATCCGGAGAAGAATCTAGCCCGAGCCTGGGCCCCTCATACGGATTTCTGGTTCTATCTAAGTAGGAGGAAAAACCTATGCTTTATAGAGGCAGGAGCTTTCGGAGAGTGTTCTATACTTTCCTGGCTTCACCCGAATCAGGAGGCCACACTCGGTAGACCCCAAATAGGTCTGATTCGGTGAAAGTCAGAGCGTGCCATCGTGTCTAGGGGCAGCCGCGGGAACGCAGCTTCCAAAGTGCCTTCTCGAATCTACTCACGATGCCCAGTGAGTCTCAGCCTTGGTGTTGGTGACAACTTAGGGGGTTTCTAGTTTTATCAAAGTAAGATGAATTCAAATTTGGACTTTACCCGCAGGGCAGGGTGAGAAGTTATCAGGGAGCGTCTTGGAGTAAAGCAGAGGCCTTGGTGGCGTAGCTTGGAAAGGACTGGCCTGGGCGTCTTGCGTTTCTCCTCCCCAGGGGTCCCCAAGCCAGGCCCGATTAAGTCCCCTCCTGCTTTCCAATTGTTACCCGGGAACTAAGTGTCTCTGCTTTTCTGCAGACAAAGACCCGTACAGCTTTGGGAGGACGACCATCGCGAACCTGCAGACCGAGTGAGTGTGGCGCGGTGGGTGCCGGGGGACACCAGGCAGAAGCCGGGTTCCGGGCCGGGGTGGGCCAGAGTGCGCCGGCCGACGTCAGAAAACCCCAGGAGGCCGGTGTGCCGTGTGTCACTGGGCCGTGGGCACGGCCACGCCACAGGCAGATGCTGTTTTGAGGGGGGATTTGATGAAACACAGGGGACCCCGTGGATCTGAAGCTCGTTTGTCAGGGCGAGGGGGTGCTCCCTGAAGTGCTCCCTCGGGGCCGAGGGGCAGTGGCCGCTTGCCTGCGCGGGAGGATCCGTTGGGATGATGCCGCCGACCGTCAGCCCCCTGCCCGCTGCGGGCAGCCAGGCCCCAGCCCTGCACCCCGGCCCCCGCCCGGGCCCCCGCCCTGATGGCACACGTGTCCCCACAGCAAAGACCTGCTCTGGCTGCACACCATCTTCGCCGTCTTCTACTTGCTGCTCACCGTGGGCTTCATGCGGCACCACACGCAGTCCATCAAGTACAAGGAGGAGAGCCTGGTGAGCGCCGCCGGGACGCTTTGTGCCGGGAGGGCCTCCCACGGCCATGCCATGCCCCAGGCGTGACAGCGGGGAGCTCAGGGAGGGCCCTCCAGTGCGGCTCCCGTAGGCATGCTCACACCTGGCTGCCGATGCTGCTGCTGCTTCCGCTTCCTCCTCTTCCTCCTCCCTCCTCCTCCCTCCTCCTTCCTCCCTCCTCCTCCTCCCTCCTCCTTCCTCCCTCCTCCTTCCTCCCTCCTCCTTCCTCCCTCCTCCTCCTCCCTCCTCCTTCCTCCCTCCTCCTTCCTCCCTCCTCCTTCCTCCCTCCTCTTCCTCTTTCCTACCTCCTCCTCTTCCTCCTTCCTCCTCCCTCCTCTTCCTCCCTCCTCCTCCTTCCTCCCTCCTCCTCCTCCCTCCTCCCTCCTCCTCCTTCCTCCCTCCTCCTCTTCCTCCCTCCTCCTCTTCCTCCCTCCTCCTCTTCCTCCTTCCTCCCTCCTCTTCTTCCTCCTTCCTCCTCCCTCCTCTTCCTCCTCTTCCTCCTTCCTCCTCCCTCCTCTTCCTCCTCTCTCCTCTGCCTGTCTCCCTCCTCCACCCTCCTCCTTCCTCCTCCTTCCTCCTCCTTCCTTTTTTCTTCTCTTCTTCCTTCTTTTTTCTTTCTCTTTCTCCTTCTTCTTTTTCCTCCTCCTCTTCCTTCCTCCTCTGCCTCCTTCCTCCTCTGCCTCCCTTCTCCTCCACCCTCCTCCTCACTTCCTCACTTCTTTCTTCTCTTCTTCCTTCTTCCTTCTCTTTCTCCTTCTTCTTTTTCCTCCTCTTCCTCCTCTCCCTTCTCCTCCTCCCTTTCCTCTCCCTTCTTCTTCTTTTTTTTTTTTTTTTTAATTTCCTGGTACATCCTTTTGGACATTTCCCCCTCTTTCTGCCAGCTCGCCCTTTGCCTGGTGGGGTCTGGCTTGTAGTTACTGATGCTAAGGAGAGAAGTTGGGGTTGGGAGCAGCGCTTTCTCTTGGCACCCCAGCTCGACAGGGCAGGGGAGCATCTGTGACTTGGTTCCAGGCCGGGGTCCTCCTCTGATCAGCCGTGTGACCCCCATTTCAGGTTCTTTCCCCCTTTTTAGGCTCTTTCTCAGCTTCCTGCCATAGCGTTGGCTCTATAGGGCTGCTTTGGAAAGGGATTCTTTGTGTAGGCTGGAGGATGTGTAAATATTAGCATAGTGACATGCCCCGGGCCCTCCCAGGCCACAGAAGGCGAGAACATGAGCCTCCCGATTTCCTGCCGTCATCTTTCGGGAGGCTCGGACAGGGCAGGAGACTGGGCCCACCCGGAAACTGGCTTGTCCCAGTGACTTTTCTCCCTGGCGTGTTTCTCCGACAGGTGAGGCGGACGCTGTTTATCACGGGACTCCCCAGAGACGCCAAGAAGGAGGCTGTGGAGAGCCACTTCCGGTAAGTGGGGCTGGGCCCAAAGGGGAGCCGAGTCCCCCAGGCAGGACCAGCTGGGTCCCGGGGGCACAAACCTTAGGTGAGCACCTTCCGCCTTTCACTTGGGTGTCCAGGTGAGATCCCAGAAGGGCCTGGCCCTGCCGCACAAGTATCGAGTGGCTCCCGTGCGCCGGCTTTGCTGGTGCCATGTGAGGGTGGAGCTGGGTGGCCCATCCTCCGCCAGCAGCCACGGCTGCCCCACGGGACCGCGTCTTCTGGCGTGTGGCCCAGGGTGCAGGTGCAAATAAACGTCATGAGAGCACACAGGAAGAGAAAACGGTTCGCCCTGGGCTTCTCAGAGTCAGCTTTGTAGAATAAGAGATAAGTGAGCTGAGCTTTTGCACCGACCCGCAGAGCTGGAGTCCCGGGGGGACCTCAGGGCCACCTGCATGTGTTGGTTCATCACCCACTCAGCAGGGGTCTGTTGAGTGAGCACTCTGTGTTGGAGTCCAGACTCTCCCTGGCAGAAACTCCTTTCTGGCAGCCCCTGTGGAGCAACTGCGCCAACAATTCCTGCAAGTAGAGGTTGGAGGAAAGGCTTTCCGTGAGAGAAGAAGGTGGTTTGATTTTTTTTCAGCCTTTTTTTTTTTTTTTGGTGAGACAGGGCCATGCTCTGTTGCCCAGGCTGGAGTGCAGTGGTGCGATCATAGCTCACAGCAACCTCAAACTCCTGGGCTCAAGCGATCCTCCTGCCTCAGCCTCCTGAGTAGCTGGCGCTACAGGCATGCGCCACCACATCCAGCTAATTTTTCCTTTTTTTTTTTTTTTCTGTAGAGATGGGGTCTTGCTATGTTGCCCAGGCTGGTCTTGCACTCCTGGCCTGAAGTGATCCTCCTGCCTTGGCTTGCCAAAGTGCTGAGATTACAGGCATGAGCTACCACATCTGGCCTAGAATCATTTTTCTCTATTCTTTGAAACAACTCCTCAAAGTTGCCAGCTGGGCAACATGTGGAAGCAGCAGTAACATTTACTGTGTAACCTTAAAGAGAGAAAGTCCCCGCACTGCCATGCAAACAGTGTGACTCATACCTGCCCCTGTGTTAGGCCTGTTAAGTGAACGCAGTTGCGATCCACGGGGATGGACGTGTGGACCTGCCTTGCAGCAGGGATGCTTCAGCTGGAGTTCTTGTCTTCACAGCTCTTATTGGGGCCAGAAATTGTCCCACTATTTAATTGAATGATTGACAGTCTATGGGCTGTCTGTCTTACTAAAAACTAAACTCATCCTGGCTCAGTTCCCAGCACCTAGAACGCTGCCGGGCACACAGCAGCTGGGGATTTACACGGTCCTGGAATTCCTGGGAGTTCTGTGCACATTGTGTGTGTGTGTGTGTGTGTGTGTGTGTGGTGTGCAGCCATTGAGTGGTGGCTACGGCATTGTCTTTGGAGGGGGGGCTGCCCGTAGTCACCTCCCGGCTCAGACACTCACTGGCTGTGTGACTTTGGGCACAAGCCACTTAACCTTTGTGGGCCTTGGTTTGCTCATCTGTAAAATGGGGACAAAACTGCCTGGGTCGTGATGAGGATCACGTAAGTTAGTGTATGTAACAGCACCTTGCCGGTGGTGAGTATGTGAGTATTTTGCCGATTGTTAGTATGTATGTAGACGTTTTCTGGGCTGCGGGTCTTTTGCTTTCTTCAGACCCTCTAAAAGGCCTGTGACCTTCAAAAAAGCTACAAACAGAACAGGCTTCAGTGGGGGCCCCGGGCAGACACTGAGCTAGAGCAGACAGTAAAGCTGTCCCTTTGCGAGGCGAGAGGGGTGTGAGAACTGTCGGCCGACGGAAAGCCGGGTGGGTATAAACCGTCAGTTCTGGGCAGTTAGTTTCACACTGGTAAAAAGGCTCTTTGCATTAACTGTCAGAGTCTCCCCTTCGGAGGGACAAAAGGCAAGGAGAAAAGGGGTCTCCGCCGGCACGGAAAGCGGCACTGTGCTCGCTCTGCCGTCCTTCCCCGCGGACACGCGGGCGTCTCCAACGGCGTCTTCTGTCCCCTCCCCTCCCCGGCCGCAGGGACGCGTATCCCACGTGTGAGGTGACAGATGTGCAGCTGTGCTACGACGTGGCCAAGCTCATGTACCTGTGCAAGGAGAGGTGAGGGGGCGGCGGGCTGGCCTGGAGCTTTCTGAGCCCCGCCCCGCCCAAGATGCCACCTCCTTCCTTCTGGCCTGGGGTCCCCCAGCTGGGACGGTGTGGGGACCCCCTGCCCCTTCCTTGTTCAGAAAGCCGACTCTCCCTTTCCTCTTGGCGACCGATGCTGGGCTGTGGGTGTGGGGCCCGGGCCACCGGATGGTGAGTCCCAAGCATGTGCGTCGGGCTCTGCCCCGCAGGAAGAAGGCCGAGAAGAGCCTGACCTATTACGCGAGCCTGCAGGCGAAGACGGGCCAGCGCACCCTCATCAACCCCAAGCCCTGCGGCCAGTTCTGCTGCTGCGAAGTGCGGGGCTGTGAGTGGGTGAGGGCTCTACCCCCTCCCCCACCGTGGGGACTGCGGGCGCTGGCACCGGGGTGCCCTGACACCTGCCCAGGGCCACGTCATCCCAAGGGGACGTGTCTCTGGCAGGAGGACGCCATCTCCTACTACACACGCATGAAGGACCGGCTGCTGGAGAGGATCACGGAGGAAGAGCGCCACGTCCAGGACCGGCCCCTGGGAATGGCCTTCGTCACCTTCCAGGACAAGTCCATGGCTACCTAGTGAGTGTGGGCATGTCCCAGGTGCCCTCTTGGGTGACTCCCTGTCCCTGCTGAGATAACTGGCTGTCCCTCTTGGGTGGCGATGGTGCAGCTGGCCCACCGTTGCTGGGATTTGTCGTGGCGTGTCCGCCTCCTGCGCAGGCGTGGCTGGGGACACCCTTCCGCGCTCACTGTCGGCAGCCCCTCCTGGGCTGATGCGGTCTGGCCCCGCCGGGCTCCCCCAGCCGTGCGGATCCATCCCGCTGGCTCTGCGTTCTCCCGGGGGACGCGTGCGCCCTCCTTCCAGATCTCCACTCGGGAACCACAGATCCTGCTGCTTGTGGACTCCCCGTCTTCCCAGAGACGCAAAGCTGACGGGGAAGACCCCCGGGGCACTCCAGGGTGCTCCGTGCCATGGGGGTCCTGGCCTTGGGGAGTGGCTTTTCCTGGAGCCCCTTGGCACGGGGCTCTGAGCTCGTAAAATGCTCTCAAGCTTTGGGAGCAGCAGGGGCAGGTCGGGAGAGGCATGCAGAAAGGAGTGACCAAGCCAGGGTCCCCTCGCCTGCTCCCCCTGCCCCCGGCATCACCGGGCATCGTGACCCTGAGAGGTTCCCTGCAGGGCTTCCTGCCTCACTGCAGACGCTGGGGTGGGAGGAAGGAGGAAGGGTCTTCTGAGACAGGAGTCGAGGGGCCGGTGGGTTCCTTACGGGAGGCTAAGCGGGGGAAAGCTGCAACCCATTGAGAGGGCGAGGGTCGCCGTGGGAGTCCCGGGGAGGGAAGTTGGGGAACAGGCCACGTGGGCTGATGCTCCTCCCCAGCCCGGGGAGGAAGCAAGGGAGTGAGAGGCCTGGCGGCAGGCTGAGGTCAGAGCTCCACGTCACGGGCAGGGCGGAGGGGAACGGCTCCCTGGAGGGAGGAGGGTGTGCTGGGGGCTGTTGGCCTCAGTTTCCTGTCTGTGAAATGGGAATAGTAGTTCCTTGCTTGCAAGGTGGTTGTGAGGATTAAAAACAAAATCCTCCACGTAGTATGCCAAGCGTGGCAGCTGTTGCGTGGTGTGAATAATAATAATAAAGCAAAGACCCTGTGCTACAAGCCTCCCGCTCTTACTCAGTCCCATTTGCCGTGGACATATGTGGCGCCCTGGTGGGCAGGGCCTGAGCGTGTCCGCGTTCCCCGGCAGCATCCTGAAGGACTTCAACGCCTGCAAGTGCCAGGGCCTTCGCTGCAAAGGGGAGCCCCAGCCGTCCTCCCACAGCAGGGAGCTCTGCGCCTCCCAGTGGACGGTCACCTTCGCCGCTTACCCCGAGGACATCTGCTGGTGAGTCCCCAGGCCAGGGAAGGGGCGGGAGAGAGGCCTGGGGTCCCGGCGGGGACTGCCCGTCACCCGGAGCGCAGGTGTGACCTGCCGTTCAGTGGATGTCTACACACGTCTGCAGCGCTCTGGGCCCGCGCTGGCCTGTGCCCGGTGTGGCCGACCGGGGCGTCCACGCCCAGCGCCTCCCTCTGCGTTACTCGCTAGCGTTCAGGCGCCGTCCGGCAGAGATGTAATGTGAGCTTGTGTATGATCTTAAATTTCCTAGTAGCTGTGTTAAAAAGGTAGAAACAGTGGGAATTCATTTTAATAATTCATCTCTCCCCATATACCCGAAATGTTATTTCAACATGCCGTCAGGTTTTCAAAAATTTTGAGATGTTTTACATTCTTTTTCTTGCTTAGTCTTGGAAATCTGGTGCGTGTTATACACTCGTAGCACCTCTCAATTCAGACCAGCCACGTTTCAAATGCTCGGTAGCCACATGTGGCTTGTGGCTCCCATGTCGGACGGTGCAGCCTTAGCCTGGGGGACAGGCTGGTGAGCCGTGTCCACGGAGGCCCTAGGTGAGCCTTGGGCACGAGGCCGCAGGTGAGGCACCCCCAGCAGAAGCCCCAGCAAGCTGCCTGTCCAGTTCCTTGCACGGAATGAGCTTCGGGTGCGTGTCCCCTCTGAGTTCTTTTTTTTTGAGACAGAGTCTCGCTCTGTTGCCCGGGCTAGAGTGAGTGCCGTGGCGTCAGCCTAGCTCACAGCAACCTCAAACTCCTGGGCTTAAGCGATCCTCCTGCCTCAGCCTCCCGAATAGCTGGGACTACAGGCATGCGCCACCATGCCCGGCTAATTTTTTCTATATATATTTTTAGCTGTCCAGATAATTTCTTTCTATTTTTAGTAGAGATGGGGTCTCGCTCTTGCTCAGGCTGGTCTCGAACTCCTGAGCTCAAACGATCTGCCCTCCTCGGCCTCCCAGAGTGCTAGGATTACAGGCGTGAGCCACCGCGCCCGGCCCCCACTGAATTCTAGTTCAGCCTCTGCAGTTTTGCCCGTAGGTTCATAGGGCCTCCTAAACCGGGGTTGGCTTGTGGGTCTGTTCTGGGTGGGGGTGAGACCAGGGCAGGTGCCAGCTGTGCCTCTGCTCCTTCGTCCCTCCCTCCCTTCTCCTGGCACCCCAGCCCGAGGTCCCCTTGGGAAGAATGTGTCGTTAGTCACAGAGCATTGCAGACATGTCTAAGAAATGCCATGTTGGAGCGTGTTTGGTCTGCTTGGTGCTCCTGGCATCTCTTTGGGTAGGTGCTGGCCAGACTTTATCAGGGGAGCCAAGTCAGGGAATAACCTTTCCACATGAGCTCAGATTTGCATCTGACCTGAGATCTGGCCTTCCCGTAGCTTAAGGTCAATGCAGAGAACTTGCCTTTACTCTCGAGGTCCAAATGAGCCTCAGCCGGAGCCCCAGGGCTAGTCTCTTGGCCCGCCTGAATCTGACCTTCCGACCCACCTAAGCCACGGGCACTGGGAGATAAGCCTCGGGGCCCGTGTCCCCCCCACCCCGCAGGAAGAACCTCTCTATCCAGGGCCTGCGTTGGTGGCTCCAGTGGCTGGGGATCAACTTCATTCTCTTCGTGGTGCTGTTTTTCCTGACCACGCCCTCCATCATCCTGTCCACCATGGACAAGTTCAACGTCACCAAACCCATCCACGCACTGAATGTGAGTGACCATTCTGCAAGGCCCATCCCAGGAGGGCTGGCTGGAAGAGGGCGCGGTGGCTGGTGGGGGAGGAAGAGGGGCTGAGGGGTGTGGGGGGACTACACCGGGAAGCCACGTTGCTCAGCTCACGCCTGTGAGTCTAAGCCCTGAGCAGGCATGGCCGTGTCTCTTACGATGTCTTTATAGTAATGCAAAAAAAAAAAAAAAAGGCCGGGCACGGTGGCTCACGCCTGTAATCCTAGCACTCTGGGAGGCCGAGGCGGGTGGATCGCTCAAGGTCAGGAGTTCGAGACCAGCCTGAGCAAGAGCGAGACCCTGTCTCTACTAAAAATAGAAAAAAATTATATGGACAACTAAAAATATATATATAGAAAAATTAGCCGGGCATAGTGGCGCATGCCTGTAGTCCCAGCTACTCGGGAGGCTGAGGCAGGAGGATCGCTTGAGCTCAGGAGTTTGAGGTTGCTGTGAGCTAGGCTGACGCCACGGCACTCACTCTAGCCTGGGCAACAGAGTGAGACTCTGTCTCAAAAAAAAAAAAAAAAAAAAAAAGTTTTTTTTTAAATGTAATTAATCTAAATGTTGAACAATGGGGGCCACTGAAGTGGATTGAGGTGTATTCAGCCTGGTGGAATTGTTAAGTGTGCATTAAAAATTGTGCAGGCTTTGTGGCAGACACGGGACTTACGGCAGAAGCTGAATGTGGCACCGGCTCTGGGCAGTGGTCCCCGTGCGCTGCGGTGATCCGTGTGTGGCGGACACTGCACGGGCGGGGCGGGAAGGAACGAAAGGAGCTTTGTCGATTGGGGTGGCAGGATCATGAATTATTTCTTTTACATTTTACTTCCTGACAATCTTGTTATAAAATCATTTATTGTATGTAGGTAAGGGATGATTTTCAAAAATCTGAGATCAATCAGTTGACAGCTAGCCACTCCCTAAATTGGCATCTACCTAAAAAGATACTGATTTCTTATCATTAGCTTTGCTGAAATATCTCTCTGTATCCTTTCTCTTTTCTCCAGTTCCGCTTGGCATTGGTTAGGCGTCCCCTGGGAAAGCACGCCGGACGGGAGGCCCTCCTCGTCCTTGCGTTGCCATTCCCTAGCTAGCTGATGAATTCTGAGTTTTTCTTCCAAAAAACTGGAGTGAAAACACCCACCCGGTTTATACCCATGAGGTTGCTGTCATGATGATCAAATGAGCTGGTGTGTAGTTGAAGCTCTTACCTGACTCCATACATAATAATAGTAATAACCCCCCTAAGTGTATATTAAGCAATTTTGTTTAGATTTGAAGCAGATGCATGTCTACTCTTCTGCCGGTTTTTTGATGGCGAGACCAGGGCTGTTTTCTGAGGCTGGGTCTGCTGATGAGAGCTCCCCTTTGTCTGTTCTACATAAACGGCACCCTTGTTTCACTGTTTGTGATTCCAGCGTTGGTTTCCTTACAGCAAAGCAAGCATTTACAGATCCTTACAAAGCCATTCTGAATATAGAACCTTCCCAGGTATCACCCTTTGGTCTTTGACAGTTAATTTACTGTCATCGAATTCAACAGCAGTTTGTAGAGATTGGCCTTTATCAAGTCTTTTTCAGAGGCGTCCAACTTAGTTTTCCAAGAAAATTTCTCTATTTGTACGTTCCCTTAAACGGTGAAAGTAATTCAGCTCATGTCATTACAATAACAGGTACAACCAGCGTCCTCGGGGTTCGGAACAAGCACACTGGAGGCCTGAGAAGCTACAGCCAGACCAGCCGGGGTGGGGTGGGGTGGGGGTGGGGGAGGAGGGGGGTGGTGGTGCGTGGGCAGGTGGCCCTGAGAGCTCTGGTCGTCAGTGACCTCTAGGGAATGAGGAAGGTTATCTAACCTCGGCCAGATAAGTGGAGTTGAGCTGTACGTGCAGTCGCTCTCCTCGCTGTAAAAGCTGTGCCAGTGTAAGGCGCTGTTACTGTTTATTGAGCCAACGTTTCTGGGCTGCCGCCTCTGGGCCTGGCACAGTGTTGGTTCTGGGGGTCAAGGATGATCCAACCCTATTCCAGGAGTCCACTGAGCCACCATGCCAGTAGCTCACGGCTTCAGAGCCACGTGGCCCTGGCCCCTCCAACTCTCTCCGCCTGTGGACCTTGCCTCCTAGGACCCCATCATCAGCCAGTTCTTCCCGACCCTCCTGCTGTGGTCCTTCTCGGCCCTGCTCCCGTCCATCGTGTACTACTCCACGCTGCTCGAGTCCCACTGGACCAAGTGAGTTGCCGGGAGCCCCGAGGCTCAGGATGTCTCTGGCCCCCTGGCCAGGGCAATGGGCACCTAGTAGCGGCCCCGCTGGGGCACCTGGAGCTTTCGGGGGGTGACGAGCGCTCACCTCTGACGTCCCACAGGTCAGGGGAAAACCGGATCATGATGACCAAGGTCTACATATTCTTGATCTTCATGGTGCTGATCCTGCCCTCCCTGGGCCTCACCAGGTACACACCGCCTCCTGCTCTACGTTCCAAATGAGGGTCGAGTCCGGAGAGTTTGGACGCAAATCTCTAATAATATCTAAGCCTGTTGCACCCACTTGCAGCTCGGTTGTGCCGGTCCACTGGTTCTTCTGGAAATGTGATTGTTCTCCTTTAAAAAAAAACAAACCAAAGAAACAACAGCTCAAAAACAAAATTTATTCAGGACCTTCCATTTAGGAAGTGTCTAATCGTGGCTTTATCTCAAGGAAAGACATTTCTGTTAAAACAGGCCCTGGTAAGTCACGCTGTGGTATCTGGCATCGTGGAGAACAATGGTTGAGCTTGAGACTCGGCCTGTTTGCAGAGTGGCGTAAAATGAAAGCGTGTGTAGTGATGACGTGGAATCTTCTGGAAATAGACTCTTAGGGAATTCATTTGTTTTTCAGTCTGGATTTTTTCTTCCGGTGGCTCTTTGACAAGACTTCCACGGAGGGGACCATCAGGTTGGAGTAAGTATCAGCCACGCCGGGTGCCGGAGCCGCGGTCCCGGGTGAGAGTCCCACGGGGCTGGGGTGGGCTGCAGTGGGAGGGTGGGGGGCGGTGGGTGGTCTGCGCTTCCCACCAGGCGTCCTCCTCCCTGGACACAGGGCCTGGGGCTGGGCCACCCCCGACCGGGTTCCTGGTAGACACGGTGGGAGCCACCTCGCTCTGTGCTGCTCTTGCAGAAACGTGGTTCATCTTTTAGGCACAAACTCGATGAGCAGCTGTCTCTTCTGTGCTTTGAAACTGAGCACAGAGCCGCTCAGGGAGGGGAGCTGCTGGGTCTCAGTGGTGCCAGGGAGAAAGGAAGGAGAATAATAATCAAACATGACAACCAGAATGACAGTTCACTCCAGGGATTTTTTTTTTTTTTTTTTTTTTGCCAGAGAGAATGAAATTGAACTTATTGCTGATGTGTCCTTGTTAGTATTTTAAGCGAGTATCACACTCACTTAATACTAATCGCTATTATTTAAGAAGGCACGATGCTCGATGCTTTATACATCTCTTTCTCATTTAACTTTTATGATAAGCTATGGGGTCGATACTATTGTTATCTCCATTTTACAGATGAGGAGGCTGAGGCTCAGAGATGTCGAATAATTTGCCCAAGTTTACCTAACTAGTTAGGTAACTAGCTAACTACATAGCTCACTACAACCTCCAACTCTTGGGCTCAAGCAAGATCCTCCTGCCTCAGCTTCCCGAGTAGCTGGGAGTACAGGTGTGTAACACCTGGCTAATTTTTCTATTTTTTATAGAGACGGGGTCTCATTCTTGCTCAGGCTGGTTTCGAACTCCTGGCCTCAAGCAATCCTCCTGCCTCGGCTTCCCAGAGTGCTAGGATTACAGGCATGAGCCACAGGCCTGGACTTTAGGTCTTAATACAAGCCCAAAAGCCCCGAATTGACTCTTCCAAAGGAATGTTTACGGGGAAGCCTGGCTATGCTTATCCGTAAGGATGCTGTGAATTCTTTCAAATGAGTTCAGATACACAGATACACACAGACCCAAGCAGCTCCCGTCTAGGTTGACAGTGACGTCAAGATTGGCAAATCCAGTGGCAAACTCCCAGTCCTCACCCTATGTGATCTGTCAGCAGCATCTGCCGCGTTTAACCAACTGTCCTCCTTGAAACGCTGTCATCGCTCAGCCCTGGGGCTCTGGGACTCTGCTCTCTCACCCACAGTGTCTCCTCCCAGCCCCCTTGGCAGGTTTTTTCACATCTGCCCAACTTTAGATCTGGCTGCCTACAGGCTCAGCCCATGTCCCCGAGAGCCACATTCCCTCTCTGGGTGACCTCAGCTGGACCCCCGGCTTCAGTGCCACTTCACGACTACTGGATTAAAATACTCAGATGACATCCAGGTTTGCAACTCCAGCCTGTACCTCTGGGCTCTTAGATCTCACTGCTGCCTCCCCTCCATCCGGAGCGCTGCTGGGCATCACAGACGTTACCTGCCCCAAAGCAAACTCCTGTCTACCCCAGATCACCTGCTGCTGCCACTCTCCCCATCCCGCAGTGTTTGTCCAGTCGCTGCGGCATAGACCGTGCGGCTGACCATGTCTCCTTTCTTTCCCTCGCACGCTACACGCAGACCATCAGCACATCCCGACAGCTCTAAGGTAGATCCAGAACCGGGCCCTATCACACCTCCTCCGCCGCGCCCACGCGGGCTGATGGCAGTGGGCTCGGCGTGGTCTCCCGACCCCCACTCCCTCGCCCCGTCGTCATCGGACCGGCCCTCCTGCTCCAGGCCGGCCCCACCCCCTCTGTCTCATGTTCTCCCTCCCCCCTTGGCCCGCTGCTGTCCAGTCCCCGCTGCCCTTTTGCTGGTCCCTGGATGTGCCACACACACCTCCTCAGAGCTGTAACCTGCTGTTCCCTGTGCCTGGAACACCCCCTCCCAGGGGTCCGGGTGACTCGCTCCTTCACCTCCTCACATCCCTGCACCAACATCCCCTCCTGGGAAAGGCTTCTCCGACCCCCTGTACCACGGTACCCCCCACCCTGCAGCACCCAGCACCCAGCACCCTGTGTATTTGTGTGTTTGCCTGTTTGTGTCCCCAGCTAGAACATGAACTCCGAGAGCTGGGTCAGGGCTTCGTTTCATTCTCGGTGCCCAGCACGGTGCCTGGCACACGGACGCAGGGACGGGTAGAAAGCCCAGGGCCCCTTGCTCTCCCCACCCCCCCGAGAGTGGCTCTCGCTCACAGACCCGTCCGGCTCCCCAGGTGTGTCTTCCTGCCGGACCAGGGCGCCTTCTTTGTGAACTACGTCATCGCCTCGGCCTTCATCGGCAACGGCATGGAGCTGCTGCGGCTGCCCGGCCTCATCCTCTACACCTTCCGCATGATCATGGCCAAGACGGCCGCCGACCGCAGGAACATCAAGCAGGTGCTGTGCGTCCGACTCCCTCCCCCCAGCCCAGGGGCCTGTCGCCCGGTTGAGCCCGGCACCTTGCCAGTGCCAGGCTCTGTGCTAGGTGCTTCTCAGCCCGGGCCCAGGCCGAGGGGCTTCCTCCGGCCTCCGCTCTAACTCACGGGCTGACGAGAGGGCTTGGCAGTTTTGCATTTTAACCAGTCTGGCTCCACACACATATACGTACAACTAAAGGCAACAAACTCCCTTTCCGTGGGTGGCCACTTGCATAAATTCTCAGGCGTACCTCAGTTGTCAATGGCATTTTGGGCTCGTGGCGTTTACTTCGAGATTCCCCCAACTGGATGGTTGGGGTTCTCTTGCATTCTCCTCTGCCGCGGCGGGTACCTCGGGGGCAAAGTGGGAGCAGCTTTGCTTTCCTGTACTCGCTGCTCAGGTCTCCCGTGAGACGGGCACCACCGGCATCCCTGTTTCACAGAGGTGCACGCTAAGCTGGCCCGGGACCCCCGGCCAGAAGGGGCAGAGCCTGTGGGGTTCACTCCACGGTCTGTCCTCAGACCACCTCTGCCCTCTGGGCTCACAGGCCTGCTGGGTAGACAGGATGGGAATGAGGGGAACACTAGGAAAACGTGTGTCACTGTGCTTGGGGACATCTGGGTATGTGCAGAGTGAAGCTGGAGCAGGCTGGGGGGGAGGATGGAAGGAACCCACCCCCTATTTCCAAGGTCCTCCTCCAGCTGCCATCCCTTCCCCACTCGGAGTGCAGGAGGGGCGTTTGGGCAGAACAGGCCCGTGAACGCCTCACCTCTTCCTCCTCCTCCCAGAACCAGGCCTTCGAGTACGAGTTTGGAGCCATGTATGGCTGGATGCTGTGCGTCTTCACCGTCATCATGGCCTACAGCATCACCTGCCCCATCATCGCGCCGTTCGGTGAGTGGCCCTGGAGTCTGGCCCGGGCACGTGGGCACCTGATTCCACCCAGCCCCCCGGGCACAGCCATTGCTAGGGCTTCACGCGGCACCAAAACAGTAGCCACAAGAACCACAAGCTGCCAAGGAATCACACGCGACACCAAATACCATTCGTTGCTAGATGAATTCCTCCCCCGGGCCTCCCAGCTATGACCTTCCTCGCGACTTCCGGTCTGAGGTTCTCTGCCAGCTGGACCACGTCATTTTTGCTGATTCTTTAGCAGCAAGTGAGACGTGCTGCGGGAGCAGTCAGAGCTCGCAGGGTGCTCCTGCCCTGGGGGACGCCGCCTCCCCCGGGATCATCACATTTCATTCTCATCTAGCCCCGCAAGGCAGGCCCTGTTTCTGTCCCCCTTTTATAGAGGAAGAAGTTCGTATGTTCTTAGTAAGGAGGACAGCTAGGATTTGAACTTAGGACTGTTTGATTTCAAAGGCCAAGATCTTGACCACTAAAACAAAACATCTGGGACTGGCAGATGAATGGAAGATTCTAGAAGAAAACAGTCAAGAGACTGTTGGCAGCGATAGCTGAGGTTTAGGGGGAGAAGTTTTAGTTTTTCCTGCATGCTCTCTTGCATAATTTTTAAATTCTACCATATTAACTCTTTCAAAACAAAAATGTGTTTTTAAAAAAGAACTTGGCATAGTAGAAAAGGCAGCGCCCACCTGCTGTGCCCCCCTGGGCTGAGACCCTTGGGCCTCTGTTGACTGTGACAGGGCAAGGGGTGAGCCTGGGAGGGGCGGGGGAGAGTTGAGGGGCTGGGGAGAGTTGAGGCCAGATGTGTGAGCGTGAAACGGCCTGTCCGAAGGCAGTCTGGAATTTCAGTGCTCCGTGGGGACAGAATCACACGCTGCTGCTCTTTTGGGGTCAGAAGAGAGGAGGCGGTTGGGGGAGGAGGAGAGAGGAGGCGGTTGGGGGAGGAGGGGAGAGGAGGACACAGAGAAAAAACTAGCAGCTAGACTGTGACTTTGCCTAGTTTCGGGTTCAGGCGGTGGAGCAGTAGACCCGGCCTAGCCCCAGGCTGAAGGCGCCGCCCCTAAGAGTTCGGGGTCTCCAGCTCACAGCCCCACCCCCACCCCCACAGGCCTCATCTACATCCTGCTCAAGCACATGGTGGACCGGCACAACCTCTACTTCGTCTACCTCCCTGCCAAGCTGCAGAAGAGGATCCACTTCGCCGCCGTGAACCAGGCCTTGGCCGCTCCCATCCTGTGCCTCTTCTGGCTCTACTTCTTCTCCTTCCTGCGCCTGGGTGAGGGGCCCTTCCGGCCTGGGCGACCGGCCCTGGGCCTCACATTCCTGCATCCACCCCAGCCAGTCAGATCCCTCACTGCTTTAATAGCATCAACTTCGTGTCCAATCAGAACGCGGTGCCCCAGGGCGAGGGCTGGGTGGGTGGCCAATCAGAACGCGGTGCCCCAGGGGAGGGCCGTGGGTGGCCACTCAGAACGCGGTACCCAAGGGAGGGCCGAGTGGGTGTCCAATCAGAACGTGGTACCCCAGGGGAGGGCCGAGTGGGTGTCCAATCAGAACGCGGTGCCCCAGGGGAGGGCCGAGTGGGTGGCCAATCAGAACGCGGTGCCCCAAGGTGAGGGCCGGGTGGGCGTGGTGTTGGCAACCCCGCTCAGAGCTAGCCTGAGCACAGGCGCAACCCTCACGAGGGCCGGGTTGATGGTCCCAGGCATCACTAGAGGGAATATGGTCCCTTTATCAGCTCAGGGGACTGACCCAGAGGCGGAGGGGAAAGTGATTCAGATTGCTCTTGGGGGGAGGTGGGTGGCCCAGGTCTTCCCACCTCCCAGTGTGGGGGTGGAGGGGACAGGCAGGAGGGAAAACTGACTCTTGGGAAAAGGCACGTGTGACACTGCCCCAGACAGACTGGGGGACCCTCCATCCTCCCTAGCCCAGGGCATGGGAGGCTGGAGGGCACTGACCCCGCCAGGATGCTGGCAGATTGCCACTGACTGGGCGTCCCGGCCCCTGCAGTCTGCTCAGGGACAATGGTGGCCCATCAGTGGGTTGCTCCGCGTGCTCCTGGGTGTGGAGACGGGGTCCCAGCGGCTGGAGTGAGGGGCGGAGATGGAGGGGTGGGCCTTTATTTTCTGCCTGAGGGAGGTGTCTACGTCCTGCACCAGCCGTGGCCCCCTTCCTCAGCAGTCCCTCCTCTTCCTCCTCCCCCCAAAGCTGGCATCCATCTGTCCCCAGGTATGAAGGCCCCTTCCACCCTGTTCACCTTCCTGGTCGTGCTGCTCACCATCCTGGTCTGCCTGGCGTACACCTGCTTCGGATGCTTCAAGCACCTCAGCCCTCTGAACTACAAGGTGAAGCCCTGCCCCACTGCTGCCCCGCTGGGCGCCGGGAGGAGAAGATGGTGGGCTCACCCTCCACCCCTCCGCCACCCTCCCGGTATCAACGCAGGAGCAGCCTGCTCCAGATTGCATTTATCCGTGGGAAAGGCGTGGGTGGTTGGGTGCGATGTGTAGCTTCCCTGTCTCCCCGTTCCCTGCTCTCCCCCAACCCCGTCCTCCCTGGCTGCCTCGGAGCTGGGTTCCAGCTGGTACTATTATTCCGGGTGTCAACAGTCTGTTTGTTTGGAGGGTGCTGGTACAGGGAGATCAGTCGTGTTTCTCATTGCAAGTTTTTGCTGTTATCTGCAGACAGAAGAATCAGCAGGTGACAAAGGCAGCGAGGCAGAGGCCCGAGTGCCTCCACCGTTCACAGTAAGCTGTCTATGCTGCCTGACCGTGGCTGCTTGCTGCCCTGTGTCACTCTGGTTGGAACCGTCCCAGCCAGATCAGCCCTGGCAAATGTGCTTTGCTCAGCTCTTGCTAAGATAGAAGTCCCTTGATCATGTGGCAGGCAAGTTTCTGAATTAACATCAGAGGACTCCCCAGTCCCTCTGGATGTTCTAGCCTGCACATTTAAGCGCTGGGAGGATGATTCGTCTTGCCGGGATGTGTGCCCTTCCCCATTGGTTTCAGTTCCCTGCTCACTTTCTTCCTCTGTGCTTTAAATGCCTGGTGAGTCTGGGGCTTTAGTGAGGTGACATTGTAAGGTGCTAGGGTCTGATGAAGCTGTCCTGCCAACGGTGCACCTGCCTGGGCCAGGGCCTCCACCAGGCACCAAGAGGGTGTCACACAAACTCCTCTTTGAATTCAAGAACTGAACGTTGCACCTGCTTCAGAGGAAGGCATGGGTCAGGGTAGGAAGACATCAGGACCCCTTCCCTGGCTGGGGTCCCTGCTCTCAGCCTCCAGGGTCCCACTCCTCGGGAGGGCTGGGTAAGGAGACTAGAGCCACAGGAGCCCAGAGCTGTGACCGCTGGCCTTCTCGACAGACCCAAGGGCAAGACAGCGGCCGATATCAGCCAACTGTTCTTTCCAGTGGCTGCCTCCCGGGTGTCAGGCCCCCTTATCAGTGTCTGTCCTTGGACTGGCCCCAGAGGAGAAGGTCCTCACAAAGGCTCGTTACCCAGACACACCTGTGGCTGTGCCAGCCTGGCAAGGGGGAGGAAGGACAGGTGCAGGAGGTGACGCCCTCATGCTCAGCCTGGGTGTGGGAACAGGGGAGCAGGACTCTGTGCCTGGGAATGGGAGGAAACAAAAGTCACACGGCTTCCTTCCGCATCCCTGAAGTGCCACTGACCTTGTTCTAAGCCTGCCTCTGTAGACAGGCTTGTGTTCTAGATCAAGTGGGAAAGTCTCCTAGAGTCCAGTGCTGGGAACTCTGTAGCCTCTGTCGCGCTTCCTGCTGTGTGATCCTGAGAACTGTGCACTGTGCTTTCTGTTTTGTCCGGGCTGCTGGAAGTTCTGCAGGTGGCATGATTTGGGTCCTGGCGTCCTAAGTGGATATTGCTGCTGCTTTGTATGTGTCCTTCAGGAGCACTCTGTGTCCTCCTGCTTGGAGGAGGGGGTGGCACTGCAGGGAAGGGTGTCCCATGCCCTCCCCCACCCACGCACTAACCTCCCCATTTGCTGACAGCCCTACGTGCCTCGGATTCTGAATGGCTTGGCCTCGGAGAGGACAGCCCTGTCCCCGCAGCTCCAGCCGACCTACGGCGCCATCCACAACATCAGTGGGACTCTCCCTGGAGAGCCCTTGGCCCGGAGCCCTGCGGACGGTGTGGCCGCTGCGCACTCAGAGGCCTGAGGCTGGGCGAGCTGCCCGGCTGGGCCAGGCTCAGGGGATCCCAGGAGGCGAGAAGACACACGTGGAGAACTGGCTGGACCCCATCCCCAACCAAGTCCATCTGCTCTAAGCCCCACTGCTCTGAAAGAAGGAACCAGAAAGACCAGGGCCTCAGGCCTTTGGCTGAAGGGGAAGGGGCTGAGACTGCCCGCTCAGCGCCCCTGGGTGCTGGTGACAGTGGCGAGATCCCCGCCCCGGCCCTCCCCGCGTTCCCAGGACAACCGCGAGGAGCAGGGCAGAAGCAGCCAGTGCTCGCTGCGGCCAGCTCCTGCCAGCCAGCCATGCACACGCCTCTACGTCCTGTGTTCTTTTGTCCCATCGTCAGGGACACTCTGGCTGGGTCAGGGTCAAAGAGGACCAAGGACCACGACTAAAGTGCCCACTGGACCAGCCAGGTGAGATACAGCCTCTCCCCGCCCCTTCAGGTGCGTGGGGTCCCGGCAGGCCCCGTGCAGCTCACGTGTGTCTGCTCCCGCCACGGTGGGCCGCAGGGCAGGGCGTCCTTGGAGCCAGGAGTAGGCGGCGTGGCCGGTGTGGAGGGCAGGAGGAGGAGGGGCGTTGGGGCTGCGTGCCAGGCTGCCGCACCACCCTTGAGCAGTGACCCAGGCGGCAAGGACAGGCCTCTTCCTTCCCGGGGGGATTCTGGGGCTGGGCTGGGCTTTTGCCCCCGGAGCCGCCTCCCTGCTGCTGCCAGGCGCCCTCAAGGCCCACGCTCGAGTAGTGGGGGCGGGAAGGGGGTCTGAGATTCCTTCCTATCCCAACAGGGGTGAGTGTGGCAGGGCCCTGGTGGCCCTCCTCAGACCTGCCTGTGCTTGTCCCCTGGCCTGGCTGGGCCTGGGCTCCTCGCACCTGGGCCCCTCTTAATGCTGACCTGTGCCAGGGGTCACTCAGCCAGATGCCTGGCACCGGGGGGGGGGGCCTGGTGCCATGGGTCCCTTGAAGACCATCCTGGTGCAGTGTGGCCCTGGGCAGCAGAGGGCCGCCCTCCCCCAACACAGACTGCGTACCTGCCCGCTCTGTTCTGGAAAGGGGGACCCAACCTGGGGTCAGGGCAACCTAATTGTCACTTGGTTCCACCTGCTCTTGGAAGTAAAATCGTTTATTATCAAAGCCATGTTGCGTACATGGGAGTATGTGGGGGGTGGGCGAGTGTGGGCTCCCTGCAGGGCAGGGACAGGGCAGACGCCACACAGCAGGGGGACCTTCCCCAGGAAGGGCCTGGGGGGCACCGGGGTGGGGCGGGGCAGTCACTGCTGCTCCAGCAGCGACACGAACTTGCGGATGTCCCGGGCGAGCAGCTCCGGCTCCTCGAAGGCCGCAAAGTGGCCCCCGCGGGCCATGTAGGAATAGGAGATGAGTTTCGGGTACTTGAACTTCATCCACTTCTCTGGCACGTGCACTAACTCCGAGGGGAAGGCGGCAAAGCCGGTGGGCACGTAGACCTTCATGCTGGAAGAGACAGAGCCACGGAGGGGTGAGGCTGTGGCCCTGCGCCCCCTCTGCCCCCACAGGGGGGGAATTCAAGGGCCTGGGGGTGGGGTGAGCTGTCCCCCCCTCCCCACAGAGCCATAAAGAATAGGACAGACCCAGGGTTTTAACTGCCTCTCGCCCCCTCCCCTCCAGCTCACCCAGGGCCCTTTCTTTTCTGGGAGGGCCACCTGGGCAGGGGCATGGGACAGCCTCTGACTCCCACCGTCCTTCCCTTTCCTGCCACCTGCGGGTCGCAGGTGGGATTTGGAAATCCCAGAACCATCAGCGCCACAGCAGACCAGCGTCCTGGGCCAGGGGAGGCCCTGAGGGACTCGGGGCCGGGGTGGGGGGGGGATGGACAGGCCTGCTCTTCCCTCCCTGGGCAGTTTTCTAACGGCACAGGGATTTCTCCAAACACCCCGGAGCTTTCGTGTCCTCATCCAAAGGCCCCCGTGCCCCTGCAGGCAAGGCTGTCGTCACCCTGCCAGCAAAGGCCCCCACTTGAGTTCAAGCCCGGCACCCCCCTGCTTCCTGCCCCAGACGCCACACTCGGGGTGTGGCCAGCTCACCGCTCGTGCTTGTGGGCCTGCCAGCCCTGGCCCAGGTTCTCCTTGTAGTAGCGCTGGGAGGAGACGATGGTGCCCGTCGTCCAGTAGAGCATGACGTTGGTCAGCAGATCGTCCAGGGAGAACTTCCTGGGAAGACAGCACAGGGCCCACGCTCAGCACCAGGGCCAGCCGTGCTACAAAGCTGCCCCTTTCAGGCTGTGTGCAAATGCCAGGCCCTGCCCACGTGGCTTCCCTCCTTCGCCCTCACTGCAAGGTGGGGGGCAGGATCCCCCTGCCACCGGCAGGCTGGGCCCAGGGCGCCAGCTGCTATGGGGACAGGTAACGCAGAGTCCTGACCACACACGAGGCAGCGTATTCTATGCTCCTTACGTGCATTTAATTTATTTCTTCCTCTTGACAACAGTAACCTGTGGGACAGAGGCTATTGTCATCTCCACTTTACTGCTCAGTGGAGAATCCAAACCCAGGCGGGTCGGGTCCCGGATGCAGAAGCCACAGCCCCCAGCCCCACCCTCCAGGGAGGCCCAGTTCTGAGCCTGGGTTTCTCCAGGGCAATGAGCTCCCCACTCCTCGGAATCCTAAGGGACCCTGGGCACGCATCAGAGCAGCCTGGGCTTGGGATTCCCGGATATAGAAATGAGGTCCAGCCTCCGGGCCTCCCTCCAAACCCCGCACTGCACCGAGAGGGCCGGGACTCACGAGCCCAGGGGCCTCGTCTCAGCCACGCTAAGCAGCGCTGGGACGCTGGCAGTTGCTCACCCTGTCGGTGCCCGTTTCTCTGGCAGACACGTGGCAGTATCAGAAGTAAAAACACCACAAAATCCAGGTCCGTTACTAGGACGGCCTGCTCGGCCGGAGAGTTGGCACAGCCAGGGGTGCCGGCCCCACTTCTGCCTCACCAGGCTCCAGCCCTTCCTCCCGGGAGCACTTGCCCACGGCACCCTGACCCTCTGGCGTCACAGCCTGTGCCCCTGCCAGGGCTGGCCAACTGCTTCCACGACACCCCGTTGGTGCCCTCCCCCCGCACCCGAATGCCCACAGACCGGGGAGGACGCCCAGCCCTCCAGGCGCAGCTGCCACCTCCCCAGACACTCCTGACAGCCGTGTGCCCTCCTATTGCACCCCCCCCCGCCAACTGCCTTCCTTGCCACCGTCTTTGGGGACATCTAAGTCCTACAGGCAGCAATTTCCCCCACATCCTTCCCTGCCGATTCTAGGCTTTTCAGGCTTAGGGGGGGTGTTGCCTCTTGTCCTGGGCCCCGGGAGGCAGGGCCCCCCCTGGCCATGGTCTTCCTGCTCTGCTCCAGCACCCCAGCCCTGGAGCTTCCTGGCACCCTACTCTGGCAGTCACTTCCTCCCCCCACTGCCTGCAGTCGAAGGGCCTCTTGTCACCCTGGGGCCCTCCCCACCTGCCTCCCCTCCACTCTCCTGTCCCCTTCTCCTGCCCCGACCTCTGCTCCTGTCCCTTCTCAACCCTGCACCCTGACCGGCCCCTGCTGCCCAGGCCTCACAGGTTCTGTCCTCCCAGACACGAGCACACTCCTCCTCTCTCCCTCCTGCTGTAGCCAGTAAGTCCTCCCCAGTGTCCGTGCGTGGGGCTGGTCCATGTTTCCTCCGAGATCTGCACCTCGGCTCTGACCACTCACTCTGCCTCTGACCACTGACTCCACTGGAAACACGGTGTGAACAGTCTCCTCCGATTCCACCCCTCGCCCGAGCTCCAGACGTGGGGTCCAGTGACGCAGTGGACATCGCCCCCTCCACACGTCCACGACAACAGCAAGCTCTGACACACATGCACAGATACACACATGCACATACCTGTGTACACACCGATGCTCCCCTCCTCATCCTCCACACCCTGCAGCCACGCTAAGACCCGAGTCATCGGGGAATCTCCCTCTCCCTGTTCCCACCACGTCGCAGCTGCCCTCGATCCTCCAATCCCACCTCCCGTCCCGGGCCGGGCCCTGCTCCTGCCTGAACTAGGGCATGGTTGCTGGTCCTCGAGCCCCGCCCCTCAGCTCAAGGGCAACAGTTGGCTGAGTCACCAGAAGCCAAGTCACCAACATGGCCAGTTTGCTTCAGCCAATTAGGTGCAGCTGGTTGATCCTATTTTTATCCTCAGAATCACATTTTGAGGAATGTTCGAGTCACCTGGGCCCTGCAGGCACTAACGCAGCTGGAGACGGGGCCAGCGAGGGGAGGCCGAGGGTCCCGCTGCTGAACGGGAGCTCGGGGAGTGTGCGTGGGAAGAACCTTCCGGAAAGGAAGATTCCAAAGACATCTGCACACTCAAGAACGTATTCTTCTTAGTCCTTCATCCCCCCTCCGCTCGGAAATCCTGAATCTCTAGGAAATTCTGAGTATCTAGCGGGGATAAAGATCTCCCTCTTAAATGCGATTTTGACAAAACGAAAACCGGTCAATGAAAACGGAGCAGTTACAATAAACTCGGGAACCCCGTGAGCTGCTTTCTGCGAGCTCCCATGTGCCTCCTCGTCCCCTGCGGCTCCCGCCTCCGCTCGAACACTACCACGACCACCCTTTCCGCCCCACTGTTCTTCCCAGAAGACGGATCTGATCCTGACTGTCTCACTCGAAGTCTGGTGCGCCCTGTAGGCGGGGCAGGGCCAGACCCCCGGCCCAGGTGGTCTTAAAGGAGCCCATGACCCCCTGGGGCCTGCTGAGCTTGGGGTGGGGGAACAGGTCTCGGAGGAAGGGCTCGCCGAAGCCTGTGGCGGACCCGCCTGCAGGGACGAGGGTACCGCCTGCCCCCAACGCACCTGCTCCAGCCTCTGAACGCGTCACCTTTTCTAAGCACACCTCGTGTTTCATTGCTTTTCTTTTTGCCTAAATTCTTTTCCTATATCCAGCAAACTCCTACTCATCCTTCAAAGACCCAGATCAAATACATCCTCCCGGTCATTTCCTCTCTCTGCCCCTTAGACAAAGCGAACCCTCCTTCCTCTGGATCCCACGGCCCTCTGCACGTGTCCTCAGAGCTCCTTTATCCAATAGCTGCTTACCGAGCTCCCACCACGGCCTGGCACTGCTCTAGCTGCTGCGGCTACAGCTCGGCCAAGGTGGGCTCCCACCCCCAGGGCCGGATCCTATCTCACCTCGCCCTCATTTCCCATCCCCAGCCCCGTCTGGTCCTCCGCATGACCCTGGAGGAACAGAGAAAGGGATGGGCCCTGGAGACGGTGGGTCCCAGCTGACCCTGGGGAAGCCCGAGGCAGGCCAGGGGCCTTCGAGTCACGTTCTGTAGAGGCTGCAGCCGCGAAGGCTCTGGGGGATGTGAGCCTCCCCAGTCTGTCTGCAGCCGCCATCTGGGAACACAGACACCTGGGCCTGACGCCAGGCTCCCAGGGGTTCACGAGGAGAGGCCCTGGCTGCTCTCGATAAAGGGGTGCCACTGCCCTCTGGACACCCCAATCCCAGCAGCGTAGGCAACTGAGCCCTGCGTCCTAGTCCCGACCTCCCCACTGTGAGGCCTGGAACGAGTCACTAGACGACCCTGTCCAAAATAGGGGGCTGTGATGGTCACGGGTGAGGACCCATAAGAAAGTCAGCCACAGGCAGAGCTTCCTGAGCAACCAGAGAAGAGGACGAAGAGCATGGTGAGGAAGCTGGTTGCTGGGACCGGGGTCCCGACAGCAGAGGCGAATGAATGGGGTGGGGGGGGGGGTCTCACCTTTCCAGGCCTCCATCCTCCAGGTACCGGTATTCGGAGTTGGTCCAGGTGGAAAACTTCTCTAGAATATAGGCAGCCAGCCCCACGGGAGAGTCGTTCAGGGCACAGCCTGGCATGGGAAGGAGCAAGGGGGCAACTCAGGCCTGGGGACCAGGGGGCTGGCCGTGCAGCGGGCGCTGTGGCGGGGAGCCCTCGTTCCAGCACAGCCCCCCAGCCCTCGCTGCTCACACACTGCCTGCCTCGACCCTTGGCCCGGGCACCCGCGTCTGATAGACAGGGACACCCCGTTCCTGCCAGCTCAGGGGATTCACACGCTGTGTGTGCGGCTTCCTTCAAAATGAAGTGTCTGTGACCTGGGTTTGGCGAAGACTCAGTGAGGAGTGTATACGAAGGCTGCTTCTAAAAAGGGGGGGTTTTCAGTCTGTATCCTCTGAAAAATGAGAGACAACCTAAAAGCCCAGAGTAGAAGACCAGTGACAAATAAATACCGGTGCACCCATAAGCTAAAATACTCTGTTGTCATTAAAAATGGCTGGGACGACGGCATCGTGAATCTCCAAACCACGTGGAGCAAAGGAAGCCGGGGGACAGAAACAGGCAAAGCCACCTGTGGGTCCCAAGCCAGGGGGGGTGGCTGCCCTCGGGGGGGAAGAGGGCACAAAGGGCTGTCTGGGGTGTCGGGGCCATGCTGGTAATGAGGGTATTTCACTCGTGAAAATTCACCCATCAAAACCTTAGCAAGTTGTGCTCGCTTCGGCAGCGCGTATACTAAAATTGGAACGATACCGACATCAGCATGGCCCCTGGGCAAGGATGACACACAAATGCGTGAAGCGTTCCGCATCTTTGGTACATTTTTGCCAAGGGTCTGATCCTCACAAGATCATAAGCGTCTCTTTTAATTAGTAATAAATGATATTTAAGTGACACCAATCGTATCAAAAATTCTAAGGCATATTCAAACAAATTGAGAGGAAAACAATCACACACAACTCTGTATGGTATAGACACAATTCCATGGTATACTCCAAAATATTTGAGTAAATATGTATTTTACTCATGATAACCTAATAGAAAGATCAGAAGCACTTTTTGTATAAGTAGGAAATGACATGTTGGTTAAACTTTGATATATTTCTAGGAGAATTTAATGGCAACATTGGAAAACTTAATGGTATTTGGAAGGAAAAAATGTTTGCCACTCTATTCTCACTGTAAATTTTTATATGGCAAAAAGCTGCTAAAGGTCCTATTATTAGTATTTCTTATTTTGCAAGTAAAACACAGAATAAAATATCTCTCAACAACAACAAAAAAATGTTAGCAAGTTCTGAAAGGGGATGTGGGGAGGGAGGAGAAGCTAGAGATGTTTTGTGCTCTTGGCATTTTTAAACTTTTTGACAATGAACGTGTATTTCCTAATCGGAGAAAAAAACTTGGGGTTTTTTTTTTTTTCCCCAGCTGGGTAGATCTTTATTATTTTAAATGAAAATTTTAAAAAATTATTATGGGCACATAATAGGTGTATATATTTATGGGGTGCATGTGACAGGCACACAATGTGAACTAATCTAATCATGGTATTGGGGTGTCCATCACCTCAAGCATTTATTATTTGTGTTAGGAACATTCCAATTCCACTCTTTTAATTATTTTACAGTATACCCTAACTTATTGTTGACTCTAGTCACTTTGTTGTGAAAACACTTGGTTTTATAAAGTGTTACTATGGTCACGAGCTGCCTCAAACGTGTGAGCACCGAAGGCTTCCACACGGGCAAGATGATCCGGGGTGTCCCCAGATGGGACTGGGGAGTTACCGAGTGGCCCCTTCCAGAGCTACTGACTCTACGCAGTCCCTCCCTCCCCTGTCTGGGAGCTGTTTACCGCTCTGCAAACTATAAAAGGCCGACAGTGATGTGCGTGATACAGAGAAGCCAGTGAACTGCATCCACCGGCAATTTAATTCATCACTACTCTATGGATTTTGACAAATCTTGCATCTATCAGCAAATTATTTTCAGTGTTCCTAATTGTTTTCAAACTGGTTTTTTTTTTTTTTTTTTTAGTATTTTACTGGTTCCTTTTTCTTTTTCTTTTTTTTTTTTTTTTGAGACAGAGTCTCACTCTGTTGCCCAGGCTAGAGTGAGTGCCATGGCGTCAGCCTAGCTCACAGCAACCTCAAACTCCCGAGCTCAAGGGATACTCCTGTCTTAGCCTCCCGAGTAGTTGGGACTACAGGCATGCACCACCATGCCCGGCTAATTTTTTCTATATATATTTTTTAGCTGTCCATATAATTTCTTTCTATTTTTAGTAGAGATGGGGTCTCGCTCTTGCTCAGGCTGGTCTCGAACTCCTGAGCTCAAATGATCTGCCCACCTCGGCCTCCCAGAGTGCTAGGATTACAGGCGTGAGCCACCTCGCCCGGCCTCCTTTTTCAATTAATGAATTACAAAAAAATACTGGACAATTGTTCATTTTATATTCATATGAAAATCATGATTTTATATATTTTTTAATTATCCTTTAACGGGACCCTGGTGGCAGAAATGATCGCCGGGCCCCCCCTCACTGCTACGGGGAACTTGCCCCCGGGCTCTGGGGCACCCTGTCCCCTTTCCCCTGCAGCCCTGGAACTGCCAGGCCCCCAGGCCTCCTCCTGCCCCCAGCCCCCCGCCACCTCTGCTTCTCAGCGCAGGACTCAGGCTCAGGGCCGATGTCAGCCAAACGGAGCTGTTGGGAATCTGATAACCGTCTATAAACTTACTTCAGTGGGAAAATGCACTTTAAAGATCAAAAAAGTTCAGAGTTCCTTACAAGGGGTTTCACCCTGGGAGCAGCATCCCTGGGGACAACGGGCCCCCCCCCCGCCCGCCCTGTGCGGCCCAGGTGTGCTCACCCACGGTGTCGGGCTTGGTGCACTGGATGTGCATGTAGCCGCTCTCCCTCATCAGGCTGTAGAAAAACTTCTCCTTGAAGGGGTACATCAGCTCCATATCCCTCTCGGTGTAGCCAAAAAGTCCCCCGAAACGCCGACCCAGGAGAAGGGTCAGGGTGAAGACATTTCTCGTGATCAAGGCCATGTTCAGGTGCAGGCCCTTCACGTGGCTGAGGGCGGAGAGAGGGCCCAGGTGAGGTGGGCTGGTGCCAAATGCGGTGCCAGCCTCGCTCAGCGCCCGTCCCTCTGCGGTGGCCTCAGGAGTTGGAGGAGGGAAGTTAGGGGAGAAAAAAATACAGTTTCTAGAAAGTTCTGGTCAGGTTTCTCCTAGAGCTTGGCCCATCAGAGAAGCCTCATCCCTGACCTCTTCTCACCTGGCCCAGAGTCACAACCTCGAGTTACACCAAACAGGGGATCCGAGTCCATGCGCCCCAAGCACAGCCGATGACAGGGGACAGGGGACCTCCCTCCTCTCCCCCAGGTGGCCTGTGGCCTGCCCTGCACAGAGGTCCACCTCTCAGAGGCTGGACACACACACACCTGAACGTGACCTCACCTGGGCACCAGCTGGGCCATGTTGGTGCAGATCAGGGACCCCCAGTCGCCACCTTGAATGTAGAACTCCTGGAAGCCCAGCCGCAGCATCAGCTTGTAGAAGATCCTGGCGGTGGCCACCGAATTGAAGCCTGGTTGTGACGGGGAAAGAAAATGGAGTCACAGGGACGTCGCTCCCGGGGCCCTCGGGGGCCCGTGACATTCCTCAGACCCGCCTCCCCCGGGCTGAGGGGAGAGAAGCTCATGGGAGGCAGGAAGGAGTCCGGGGCCCAAAGGTGGGCGCGGAGTCCCCAGCCCGGGCGGCAGCGTGCCTGGCGCCTGCCTCCGCGGGGGCAGTGAGGGGACAGTGCGGCGTGCGAGGGCCTCGGCCGGCCCCGGTGACGTGTCTGTGGGCTGCCTGGGGGCTCGGTCAGCCTCGCTGGCCTGGAGCAGTCTAGCGTCCAGGTGTGGCCCTGCCCCTGGCCGGGAGCCCCCAAGAAGACAAGAGCCCAGGCCCCGACCAGCTCCCAACAGTCACCCACCACCTCCCCAGACCCCGAGATGCACCGGGCCTGCCACCACCTGCCAAACAACGTCCCCCAGACCCTGCTTTCCGAGCCCCCCGGGGCCAACCCACCCACCCACAGATGCCCGGTCCACAGTGGGCCAGGACAGGGCGGCCGCGCAGCCCCCAGCAGCCCCCGTACCCTTCTTGGAAGACGCCTCCGAGAAGCCGTAGCCCGGAATGGAAGGGCAGATGACTTCAAAAACGTGCTCATCGCTCAGGCCGTGGCTCTTGGGGTCGGTCAGGAACGGGATGATCTTGTAAAACTCGTAGAAAGAACCGGGCCAGCCGTGCACCATCAGCAAGGGCTTCGCTCTGCGGCCGGGGGGCAGCTGGGGGGGCTTCACGTGGATGAAGTGGACGTCCAGCCCTGCGGGGACAGAGCACAGGCAGGCTGGCGGGGCGCAGTCCCGAGACGCTGTGAGGGTGCGCGCTCAGGCTCTGCACGCTGGCGCCACGGGGTTGCTTAAATCCTAACAGCCGGCGCTGGCCAGGTGCTCCCCATGCTCCAGCCACACAGGTGACCTTGCTCAGCCTGCACGGCCCCCCTGCGCGGGCCCTGCTGTCCTCACCCCCCGCCCCAGCCGCCCGAGAGCGCGTGCTCTGAGGGCAGGGCCAGGTGCCGCTGGGTTTTCGGAGCCCGAGGCAGGTCCCAGCCCCCAGCAGGTCTCCATAAAACACTTGTTCGGTAATTTAAACATCAGGGGGTGGAGGGAAGCCCTACATATTGAGCAGGAGAGGACTAACCGAGCGGCCTAGAGTTCGGCAGTATCCTGCAGTGCAAGACAGGCACTCAGAAGGACAGCGTAGACGGGTATTTCTCTAACCTAGATCAGCAGCCATTGCTGGCGGCAGAAGCAAACTGCCAAATCATACCCACCGTGTGATCCGAGTTCTGTCAACTGTCACATGTGTGCGTACACTGTATTTACACTGTGTGTGTGTGAACTTTAAGAGCCTGGGAGGATAAACTCCAAAAATGTAAAAAGCAGTTCTCCCTGCGCGGAAGCCTAGTGCTTTTCTTCCCTGTTTGTGGGATGTAAACTTTCTAATAATTCTACGACGAACATACATTAAATGCATAACTTTTTCATACACATTGAGAAAACGTTTATCTTTTTCTAATTATAAAACATAACTCTTTTTAAGTGGAGGATTTTTTTTTTTTTTTTTTTCCAGACAGAGTCTCGCTCTGTTGCCTGGGCTAGAGTGCCGTGGTGTCAGCCTAGCTCACAGCAACCTCAAACTCCTGGGCTCAAGCGATCCTCCTGCCTCAGCCTCCCGAGTAGCTGGGACTAGAGGTGCACACCACCACACCCGGCTGATTTTTTCTATTTTTTAAGTAGAGACGGGGAGGGTGGGGGGGGGGGGTCTCGCTCTTGCTCAGGCTGGTCTCGAACTCCTGACCTCAAGTGATCCTCCTGCCTTGGCCTCCCAGAGTGCCGGGATTACAGGTGTGAGCCACCTTGCCTGGCCTTATTTATTAATTTGGAGACAAAGTCTCCCTCTCTCTGTTGCCCAGGCTGGTCTCGAACTCCTGGGCTCAAGTGATCCTCCTGCCTCAGCCTCCCGAGCGGCACGGACGTGTGGGCCACACACCCGGCTCACACCTGCAACTTCACACCTGTTGATCAGCAATGCCCCGTTTTCCCTTATTTCCAGCCCTGACGGCCACCGCTCCACTCCCTGCTTCTGCGGGTCTATCTTAGATTCCTCGTGCAGCCGGAATCCCACAGGCTCTGTCTTTCTGCGTCTGGCTTGTTTCCTTCAGCATAACGTCCCCAAGCTTCATCCACGTCGCCTCCTATTGCAGGACTTCCTCCCTATCTAAGGCTGAATGATACTGGCATATACACACAACGGAGCATTATGCAGATTTCCTTAGTTTTTACCTAATGGCCACGTTCTACCCCAGGACCCCACCCAGGACACCTGTTACACACAGTTGTCCTGTCTCCTTGGGCTTCTCTTGCCCGTGACAGTTCAAACTTCTAAAACAAGACTCAGAGACTATAACTTTTAACAAAAATAGAACCCTGCATACGTTCTATTTTCGAACCTAACTTCTCTCCACCGAACAATACAACCTGGCGTCCTTCTCTCTCACTAAACTTGCTCCTGTTCTAGTCTATTTTAGTAGGCAATGTTACCTGCTTTGGAACACACTGCATGATATGAGATCACTTTTCATTCAAATTCTACCACATCCTCATTTGTGTTTAAAATGAGGAAAAGATACACGCGTAGACACGCGCTGGCACACGCAGGGGCTGTCCCCGCGCACACGGAGAGCAGACGCGGTCACCGGCGGGGGCGGGGCCGGAGGGAAGCTTCCTTTCCCTGCGGTCCCTTTTTCCCTTCTGCACTTGTTGAATGTTAAATATGAGAATTTTTAAAATTTACGCATTTTGAAAAGCCCACACCTCGCAGTTTGCCAGGGCCCATCTTCCCCTTCTCGGAAGGAAATCCTCGCCTCGGTTTCCCCCCGGGTGAGTGGCGCCCGCAGGACGCTCCGGGACAGGGCTGCCAGGCCAGAGTCCAGGGGGCAGGTGGGCTCAGGAAGCCAGAGCTGGGCTGGGGGTGGGCAGAGGGTGTCATGGCCGAGGGTAACGGAGACAGGGCCGCGCTGGGAGTCTGGGGACTGGGGCCCCAAGCGATTCCCTCCTCCTCTCTGGACGTGCTGGCCTGGACTTGCCCAGGGGCCGCGGAAGCCCCTGCCAGCTCTCGGGCTGTCTGGGAACAGACTGGTCTCCGGCGATGGGAGGCCGAGACTTGGGCTAGATGGCAGGGAGCGGGCAGGGAAGGGGCAGGAGCTACTGTTGGGGAGACTGAACGGTGAGGCCACTTAGGGACGAGGACAGAGCTCTGGGGCAGGGCTGAGAGGGTGGGCTGTGAGCAGCCAGGAGCACAGGGGTCAGAGCGGGGACAGAGGACCCTGAAAAGGCCCCACATGTGGAGGGACAGCAAGAGGGAACAGAGGACAGCAGAAAACAGAGCGCAGCAGGGTAGGAGGCCTTCGTGGACCAACCCCGGCTGGGGGCGCAGGAAAAGAGGCGCAGTGGAGCTTTGCTGGGCGCGGGGACCAGAGGCTGCTGGCTCAGCACCGCGGGCTCCGGGCAGAGAACGTGCGGGCCCGAGCCCCGCGGAAGGCTCCGTGCCGCAAGGACCAAGGCCAAGAGCAGGCCGCCAGCCCTGGGAAGTGCGCCAGAACCACACGAGGACCAAGTCCACGATGGAGCGCTCGTTCCCCGGGGTGAAGTTTTGTACTGTGAACACCAGTGTCCCGAGGAACCCCGGGACAGTCCAGCGGGCTGAGGCTCTGGCCTCAAGCTGTCGGCCTCCAGGAGGGACACAGCCCTTTACCGCCTCCAACCTCTAGGTCTTGGAACATGCTGTGGCCTCCTCCCGCGACCCCTTCCCCACACACCTGGCAAACTCCTACTCGTTTCAGCTTGGACGCCACCTCCTCCGGGAAGCCTTCCCTCACACCTGAAGGAAGAATGTGGGGCTCCCAAAGCTCCCGGAGCCTCCTCCCTCCTAGTAGCCCTCAGCATGTGTGTCACTGCCCCGGGTACAGGAAGTGCCCTGTCAACACCTGCTGGATGGACACGGAAGGGCTGGGACAGCAGAGGGATCCAAGTCAGACTCAGGGACGCCAGGCAATTTGGAAGCTGCGGGAATTACAGTACAGATCACGACCCGTGGGCAAGCTGGCTTGGAGGAGGCAGCTCGGGTCCCCTTGTTAGGCTCCGAGAAGACACAGCAATCCTCACGAGGAGTCCAAATCTGACGTAAACACCGTTTCAGATTTTTTTTTTTTTTTTTTGTGCTCCTGCCTGAGCTCCAGGAAGGGCTCCGGTTCCAGGACACGCAGCCCCCGGATTCTACCATACTCAGCTTTTCCGTCAGCCACTCTCCCCCAGGCCCAGCCTCCTCGTGCCCGGAGGACAAGGCGTCTGCTGGCCAGGCTGCTCCGGGTCAGCGTGTCCATCCGTCCTTTCTCGTGGTCCCCCCACCCTCCCCCGGGAGTGGGAACTGGGGGGCCGGGTCACCAGCTCACGTTCTCACAGCTCTTAGGGCAGCGCCCCCGCTGCCAGGGTGTCCTCTGCCACCTACGGTGCAGACGCAGATGTCCCTGTGAGCTCGCGAGTGACCCCGAGGGACCCTGAGTTTTTATGTGCAAAAAAGAATATTCAGAGATTAACTTCGTTGCTAAAATTATTCTTGGCCGGGCACGGTGGCTCATGCCTGTAATCCCAGCACTCTGGGAGGCCGAGGCAGGAGGATTGTTTGAGCTCAGGAGTTCGAGACCAGCCTGAGCGAGAGCGAGACCCCATCTCTACTAAAAATAGAAAGAAATTATCTGGCCAACTAAAAATATATATAGAAAAAATTAGCCGGGCATGGTGGCGCATGTCTGTAGTCCCAGCTATTCGGGAGGCTGAGGCAGGAGGATCGCTTGAGCCCAGGACTTTGAGGTTGCTGTGAGCTAGGCTGACGCCACGGCACTCTAGCCCGGGCAACGAGCGAGACTCTGTCTCAAAAATAAATAAATAAATAAAATAAAATAAAATAATTTTTAAATTTACTCAACTTACACATTTAAAACCTAGTTCTTCAGTAAGCATTTGAGTTCAGCCGACAAATCTTACACCATGTGTTTATAAATCTAGCAAACGTTAACACTCTTTGATTAATGGGTGGTTGCATTTCTAAACTTGCTTAATGATGTGCCTTTAAACATCGCATAATTTCCATTTCCTTTTGTAAGAACTTTAGTTGACTTGACCCGTCTTTCACACAGGTTAAGTAATTCCTAGAATTTTAGCAAATTAAAATCTTAACTGTTACTTGAAAAGGCCAAATTCTCTTAAACATAAATATTTAAAATTCCAAACATGCACAATTTCCTCAACGTAAAAAATTAATAAGGTGGGCGTAGTGGTGCGTGCCTGTAGTCCCAGCTGCTCAGGGGGCTGAGGTGGGAGGCTGCCTGCGGTCCAGGAGTTCAAGGCCACAGTGCACTGCGATCCTGGCTCTGAATAGCCACTGTACTGCAGCCTTAGCAACACAGGGACCCCGTATCAAAAAAAAAAAAAAAAAATTAATAATATGGCAACCCACAGAATGTGAGAAAATATTTGCAAATATAAGGAATTAGTATTCAGAGTATATATAGAGAACTCCTAAACCTTAACAACAAAAACTTGAATTAACCTGATGCAAAAATGGACAAAGGACTTGAACAGACATTTCTCCAAGGAAGATATACAAGGGGCCCCTAAGTACCACGTGAAAAATTCCTCCACATGACTCATCACTAGGAAAACGCAAATCAAAAGCACAATGAGATATTACTTCATGCCCAACAGGATGGCTATTACCAATAAACAGAAAATAACAATGCTGGCAAGGATGGGGACAGACGGGGACTGTTGTGCATTGCTGGTGGGAAAGTAAAACAGTGAAGCCTCTGCGGAAAACAATACGGACGTTCCTCAAAAAATGTTATGTTTAACATGTATGTTACCATAATTAAAAATATAATAAATGAAATTTTAAAAATTAACAGTATGGGTCTGAGTTTCTCAAACATTTCCATATTTGATTCTAAATCTTTCCGGGGCTAGAAAATGCTTTCCTACTGAGGAAACTGTTAGCTCATCCCAAATGATCATGGGGTTACCTTCCCAAGAAAATTTTGAAAGGTACTTTGCCTTCCTGGTGAGGTTGTGTGGCCACCTGTGATGCAGTCGGGACACGAGGTCTAGAGCTGCAGACAGGACAGTTTTTCACAGGATCTTGACCGACAGGCGGAGCATCTCTGAACAGCCACAGCAGCCACAGCGTCAAGGACTCCAAAGCCTCACGAAGGGGCTGAGCCGACCCAGGCCACGCCCAGGTCTAAATCTCGCCTCCGTCCCTCCTCTCAAAGATTTCCACATCCCCGGATGCCATTCTGGAATTCTTCCGTTTTTAAATTACTTGTCTGTTTCCCTGTCTGGCGCTAAAGACCGATGAGTTGGTGGGGACCGTGCTACTTCCAGGTCAGGTCACAATGGATACACGCATCTCCATGACCTAGGCCGTTCCCACGACACACCTCCCTCTCTGGCTGGGGTTTTAAAAACATACCTTCGATCTTCGTCTTGAAGTGAGGGTATCTGTTGAGAACATCCACCTGCTTCTTCCAGTCAAATTCGTTCCGCCAGTAGGAGACGACCTTCTTCAGGTAGGTGGAGTTGAAGCCGTAGTGGAAGCGACTGTCCTCCAAAGGCGGGGTCAAGCGGAACTTATCGATCCTCTGGTGTAAGTCCTGGGCCGAAAGGCAGGACCCCAGGGAGGGAGGGGGCAGAGCACAAGACAAAGTTTGTTTCCAGAAAAAGAGAGCAAACCCTGCAGCCACAAGACGCTGCGCCACGGTAGGGGCAAAGCAGTTTCCCACGTCACTGGCTGCTCCCAAAGCCTCTGTGTTCTTCACTGCAGACTTCAGATTGCCCTTTTTTTGAGACAGAGTCTCACTCTGTCGCCTGGGCTACAGTGAGTGCTGTGGCGCCAGCCTCGCTCACAGCAACCTCCAACTCCTGGGCTGAACTGATCCTCCAGCCTCGGCCTCCCGAGTAGCTGGGACTACAGGCGTGTGCCACCACGCCTGGCTAATTTTTTTCTATTTTTAGTTTTTTAGTTGTGTGACTTATTTTTTTCTACTTTTAGTAGAGACGGGGGTCTCGCTCTTGCTCAGGCTGGTCTCAAACTCCTGACCTCAAGCGATCCTCCCGCCTCGGCCTCCCAGAGTGCCAGGATTACAGGCGTGAGCCACAGCGCCCAGCCCATCTCTCATTTTTTAAATGTATAAACAATATTCATCTTTAATGTACCAAGGCTTCTATATAGCAGAGGTCAGCAAACTTTTTCCGTAAAGGGCCAGAGAGTAAATATTCTAGACTTTTCAAGCTGCAAAATGATGGGAAAGCAGCCGCAGGCAATACGCAGATGAATGGGCGCGGCTGTGTTCCAGTGAAACTGTGTTTATGGACCCTGAACTGTGGACGCCATATAATCGTCAAACGTCATGAAATATTATTATTCGTTTGATTTTTCCCCTGACCATTTAAGAACGTACAGAGTATTTTTGGCATGGGGGCTACGCAAAGACAGGTGGCAGAGGCTACCCGTGGTCTTCAGGCCACGGTTTGCAGACCCCCGTTGGACATTACTGAATGATACATTGTAACTCAGATGGGATAAAAACTGCAGACCAGGAGAGAGGGTGCAAGTCTAATGGGCGTGGATCAGGCTGAAAGGCCAGGCTGCTTCCTGTGACCTCTGATGCATATAACCGGGTCCTGCTGGCATCCCTGCTCCTGCCCGGGTGCCGCTGGGCCTTGGAGAGGGGAAAGGGGCAGGAGGGAGGGAGTGGGCGAGCTGGGCACAGCTCTCGGGAGCAACCTGCACTGCCCAGGGCGGGCAGAGCAGACTGGAAGACTCCCAAGAGGGCCACGTCCTGAGCCCCCATCCCCCCCATCCCAGTCTAAGATCCCCCCGCCCGGCTTCCCCGCCCGCCCCGCCGTGCCCGGAACCAGGTGTCTTACGTTGATCTCCTCATCCGACGTTTCCACCTTGAAGGGGCGGATGCTCTCGTCCTCCCTGGCTGTGGGCCTCGTGCCCGGCCCCCACCACCCATTTTCAAGTGGCAAAGTTTCCTCCTTGTCCCGGGAGATGAACCAATAGATGACAAAGCCCAGCACCAAGGCGAGTAGAATTTCCAGCCACATGGCTCCTGCAAGATGCGGGACAGGCCGTGAGGGACAGGGACCCCAGCCAGGCCTGCACACCGGGCAGAGACTCCCCTTCCCAACCTCTCCCTCCCAATCCCTGATTTCATTTACATTTGACCTAAAAAAATACATATATATATATGGTATAGAAAAATTGGAAAACAATAGAAAAGGAGACAAAATCACCCACAATCCTACTAAGCCTGGAAAATCGTTACTCAGACTGGGACAATGGGAGCTCGGGCTGGCGTCTGCACAGCCCGGGCTGGGGGGCGTCGGGGGCTGCATTTCTGAGGCCTCATGTTCCTATGAGGGGCCTCCGGCACGAGCTGCTGAGAAGCCGTCTCTCCACGGGAGGAGGGGCGGCTTTTCTGAGCAGTGGGGACCTGGGCCCCTTGCTGTGCCTGTCCTGGGGAGCGGCCTGTGCTCAGGGCACCCGGGGGGTGGGGGGGGGGACGGGGAGGGGTTGGGGCCTGCGGTGCTGGGAGATCGAGTTCTGTGCTAAGGAGCCCGACCACGGCCACGCATCTTAGCTGTGCGTGCTGGAGCTTTACTGAAATACAATTCACACACTGTGCAATGCACCGTGTAAAATCTGCAATCCAGTGGTTTTGGGGAGATTCACAGAGTTGCGCAACCGTCACCGCAGCCGGCGTGAGAACAGTCTCCTCGGGACAAAGAGAAACCCTGCACCCCGCGGCCATCACGCCTCCACGGCCGCTCCCAGCCAGGGCCCTGGCAGGCGCCAGTCCACCCTCCGTCTCTGTAGACCGGCTGCCTGTCGCATCTCACAGACGCCCATGCGTTTTAATGCCCAGTGCTCCGACGCCCACATCTTTTTTTCCCAGAAGGGCTCAGAACGAAGAGCTTAGACTCAGCAAAGCGGTACCAGGGAGACGCCAGCCAGCGCTGTCGTCTAACACCTCGTCTTGTGCGTTCCCCGGGGAAGCACCCACAGAATGTTCCAGTTTGTGCTCTCTGTCCTCACGCCAGAGTCAGAGGCGGTGCTGCGGCCGCAGCGCGGTTAGGGCCGGGTCAGAAGAGGAGGAGAGAGCAGCGCATCTGGGACCAGGCCCCAGCGGACCCCTCCCCAGCACCACCCCTGACTTCGTGGTGGAAACCCAGGGCAGGAGGAGGGCCGTGTGGGCGCCTTGCTTTGCTTGATGTCAGCTGTTGGGGACTCTGCTGGGGGTTTGCTCCCGTCAAGAGCTGCCCCTTGGCCGGGCGCGGTGGCTCACGCCTATAGTCCTAGCACGCTGGGAGGCCGAGGCGGGAGGATCGCTCGAGCCCAGGAGTCTGAGGTCGCAGTGAGCTAGGGTGACGCCACGGCACTCTACCCGGGGAGACAGAGTCTGCCCTCTAAGCCGAGACCCGGGCCACTGGAGCCGTTCCGGAAATGCCCGTCCACGGTGGTCTAGCAAAGGAGCTTCGCAACAGAGACGGGGACAGGGGTGTGTGCGATGGTTCCCGCCCCTTCCCACCGCCCAGCGGAAACCCAATGAGGACAGTCGGCTCGGTAATCCCGTTTGCCAGCGATCCCGCTGAACGCCAGCGTCCACACTCAGTCCCTGGAGCCGTCTCTGGTTCTCCCTCCACATCCGTCCACCTCCAAGCCCTGATGCCACTCAGACTCAGCCCCCTCCCTGCACGCCTGGCCCCGTCCCCTGGACCAGAGCCCTCATCACCCACGACATCACCACAACAGCTTTCCAGAGAGGCAACCCCCTCTCCCAGCTCTCAAAGTCACCGGTACACGTCTTAGAACCCGCGACAGCCCTCTCCCTGGGACCCCACACCCAGCATGCCCACCTTTGAACCCCCAACACACCTTCCTCATCGGGTGGTGACACTCTGCAGTGGGTCAAGGTCTCAGTGTTTACCAAAGGTCTGCCAGGTGCCAGGGAGCCGGCCTCGGCCATCCCAGCTGGACACGCAGCACGGGGTGTGTTGGGGTGGATTTTATCTCCAGCCAAGACATGCCATGGCTTTCATGTTCCGATGCCCAGCTCCAAGAGTGCCTGGCCCCCACATCCCCTGTGCATGTCAGCCGATCAGATGGGACCAGCACTCCCACAGTTAAAACAACGCAAGGGACAGCTGGGGACGAGTCCCTCTAGTTTAAGGTATTCAGAGAAGAAAACGTGCACAGGCTTCTTCCATTTCTAGAGAGACTCTGTCTCCCTGGCAGGAAATCCCAGCCACTGAGAAGACGATACCAAAGGCAGGACTAGGGTTAGGGACTGGGGGGCGCACGGGGAGCGTGTGGGGGGCGGCGGGAGGCAGAGGGCAGCGCTGCCCCCAGCAGCAGGAGCAGACGGACGCAGCCCACCCGGCAGGCAGATCCCACCACAGTGAACCGGAGCTTGGGACGGCAGGGACTGCGTCCCTCCCAGCCACCACCCCGAGCCCCAGTGCCCAGCCCTGGCATTGCCCGGGGACCGCGAGGCACCCCCCCACCCCCATATCTGCACATGGGCTGGACGCAGATAAGACAACTCTGCATGATATTGTCAAGGGAGCGGCAAGTGTAATGAACAATTAAGAGGGATCCACCGCCCAAGTGACCTTTACAAACCACCCTGCTTACCTGACTTCAGCACCGAGAGTCACCGTCGTCACCTCCCTCTGGGATATAAATGCCCAACTTTCCCTTTTCTGTGCAGAATGGTCCCAGCGCCTCCACGGATCCCCCAGGGCTCCCTGTTCTCGCCCTGCAGTCGCCTCCTTGGGAAGCAGAGCTGGGAGCTCGGCACCCGGTGACACTCTAGGCACCCGTGGGACAGGCGGGGGCTGCTCCCCACTCGCCGCGGCCCTTTTACAACTGCGGACTGGCTGACTCAGCTGATCTGATGTGTGCGCAGCCTTATCGGCCTTGGACTTCGCACAGCAAACTGAACCACGCTGACCCCAGAGACAGGGCGCTGCCACGATCGGTGTTCGAGTCCCACCGACGCAAAGGGAATCCAGGACGAGGGGCGTTAGGGGGGCCCACCCAGCACCCCCTGGAGTATCACCCAGGGAGAGGAGGGCAAAGTAACAGACTCAAAGAGAAATTTAAAAACCGTGTCTCTCGCACTCTCATCAAGATAACAAGAATATTCGTACTTGGCTCAAGGAGGGTGGCTCAGAGCTTCTGGTCTCAGATTACAGACAGGCTTTACTGCGGTGAGGTGCGTTGCTTTGCCACCTAGTCATGGCCCTTTGTTTAACAGCAGGTATTAAACGCACACCGAGAAAGGTGTCCTAGACTAGCCCGGGGTAAGAGCAGCTGGTGACTGTCTGCAGGTGGGTTTTCCAGGGATGGAATAAGCCGTGGTACATGCAAAATCCACCCACTATGTTCACTGAACTTGACTTTCCTTTTCACGTATTCTAGGCAAGCGCAAGAGCAGGCCTTGCCCTAACTCACGCTGCAATTGTGAGGATTAGAACCTGTGGCCGCAGATTTCCCTCCCCGACTGTCCCTGGGTGTGCTGCACGCCCCTTCCCCACCCTGTCCCCTCTCAGCACCTGCTGTCAGCTTCAAGCCGTCACACCAGCTCTCCGGGACGCCTAGGGCACAGACACACCATGCCGGCACGGGAGCTGCAGCCGCCTGCCCAGCGTGTCTCCAGGACTGCGTGTCTTTTCTCAAGAAATGAAACAATAATAAACAAGACCTTCCCTGTGCTGGGGGGGGCGGGGGTCAGCCGGCCTTGGGCGGGGTGGAGGCCGGGCCCTGCCCACAGGCTCCCCGCTGGGAGACGGGAGAACCACAGACACACCCCTCACCCCCAGGGCAGCGAGGGTCTAGGAAGTGCCAGGCGCCCAGCCCTCAGGCCCCCGAGCTCCCCCACCAGGGCCACTGCCGTATTCAGAGTGTGAAGAAAGCAAAGGGTTTTTTTGTTTTTTCTTTTTTGAGACAGAGTCTCACTCTGTTGCCCGGGCTAGAGTGAGTGCCATGGTGTCAGCATTGCTCATAACAACCTCAAACTCCTGGGCTCAAGCGATCCTCCTGCCTCAGCCTCCCGAGTAGCTGGGACTACAGGCATGCGCCACTATGCCCGGCTAATTTTTTCTGTATATTTTTAGCTGTCCATATAATTTCTTTCTATTTTTAGTAGAGATGGGGTCTCGCTCTTGCTCAGGCTGGTCTTGAACTCCTGAGCTCAAACGATCCGCCCGCCTCGGCCTCCCAGAGTGCTAGGATTACAGGCATGAGCCACCGCGCCCGGCCCGAAAGCAAAGGTTTGAGGCCGGCAAAGAGGGAGCCACTCTGCCCGCCCAGCTCTCCACAAAGCGCACAAGGGCGCGGACCCAGCAGGCGACTCCCTCTTTTCTCCCCGGGGTGGGCTCCTTGGGGTCGGGCGGCTGGAAGCAGACGCCACCCACAGTGAGGACGAGGACTGTTCACAGGGCAGCCCCTGGCAGCAGCGGCCTGGGCTGGGGAGGGTGCACTAGGCAGATGGGAGAGCCCTCCCCTCCCCCTCTCACGGCCACCTGGCCCCCAAGAGGACCAGGAGGGCTGCACCATGGAATACTACACAACAGGAATGAGCAACCTCCCCGGGGTTCGAGGCTCCAGTGAGCGATGACGATGCCACTGCACTCTAGCCCGGGCGACAGAGTGAGACCCTGTCCCACCACCCCAAACATAAACGAACAATCTACGATGACAAATGACAGCAGGGTTGCATCCCACGAGCAGCGCTGCACACAAGACACAAAAGAGCACAGACCTCACGATTCCGTTCACATAAACGACAAGGACAAGCAAAACTCGTCTTTAATGACAGACGTCAGAACTGGGGCTGAAGCACTCAGTTTTCAAAGCCCCCCAGTGACTAGGACGTGCAGAAAGGGGACAGGTTCGTGTGCAGCCCAGACAAGGTGGAGCTCAAGAGCATTGATGCAATTGGGGGTCACGGAGCAGTCCCGGCAGGAAAGCTCCACCACGAGCCACGGTGCCACCGTCACGGCCTCCCCACAGCCAGCGTGGTCCCCTTCAACTGCCCCCCTCCGCCCGCCCAACCCTCATCCTTCACTCAGCGAGACCCTGCTGATTCAGGAGTCGCCCAGGGCAGCCTGATTCCTGGCAGAGGTGGGGTGCAGCGGGGCCGACCTCATCTTCGGGTCCCGGGGAAGACGTTATCTCCGAGGCCACCGCGTGTCAGTAAAAGGCAAGTACCTGGGAATCCGGGGAAGCGTGGCGGCCCACGTGGGCGGTACCGCTGGAGGAGCCCGCCTGGCCTGCCCGGGGAGCCCCCCTGCCACGGCGCCCCGCAAACAGCAGCACGGACAACCCTGGATTTTAAGAGCTGGAACTACTCAGAGTCACAACAAGAGGGCTTCCAGCTTGCTTTCCTCTCTGGATGGTTCAAACGCCAGCTCCCTCGCTGACCAGCTTAGGGGCTCTGGGCAAGTTACCGGCCCTTTCTCAGTGTCTCTGGCCTCATCTGTAAAATGGGGATAATAATGTTGTTCTTACGGGCTATTCGTGGAGACTGCCCGGTTCGAAGCACCTGCTCAGCGCACGTGTGTTCCTCTCCCTTCCCCTAAATCCCTTATTACCGTGCAGAATCTCCGTGTTGGAAGAGACCCCAGAGGAGCCCCTGGTCCCTGCTAGATTATTCAGCCCACACCCCAGGGTCCCGCCACAGCCAGTGTGGACGTAAGCAGGCTGGACGCGGGGCAGTGCATGGCACAGGACGCCTGTGGTCTGGGAGCACCTGTGGTCTGGGAGCACCTGCTGTCCTCCCCGTGTGCCTGCACCAAGGACGCGACTGGGGAGGGTGAAGGAAAGCACAAGGCTACGTGCACATCTGGCCATCAGTGTCCTGCCAGCTGCGTCCCTGGGACAGTCTCTGCTCCCCTTTCCTATCTGTTCGCAGAAGTTACACTCCCAGCATCAGGAGGCGGAACTCTGTTGGCTAAGTGTTCTCTTCTCCAAGGAGAAAGAGCTGCGTTTATCTCTTCTGTGTGCTCAGCTCCTGCTGGTGTAGAAAACACCCTAACTGCTTTGAAACGCAAGGTTTAGGAGACACCGTGAAAAATTTAGCAGTAAAACGATCCAAGACGACAGTGCCTGCTCTGTCAGGCTATTTATCAGAGCTTAATCGACCCACCCCAAAAGTTCCAGAAATGTATTTTACCTGATTAGGTATTTTTGTTTTGTAATGCACTCTTTCAGAATACCGACAGAATACTGTGCCGAGAGCTAGGAGGGGAAGGTGGGTAGGAGGGGAAGCTCTTCAGAATGAAAACATCTGGTCTTATCCTTCGCAACAAAATGACTCACCGGCCAGGCGAGGAAAATGCAGTTTTTGTTGTAAATCGGCACAACTTACTTGCATGCAATCTGGTGACCTTTACCCTTAAAAGATTGATTCATAACACAAGTGGAGCGATTGAGTAGCTTATTTTTGTTTCATCTTTCTGGGTCTGACTTACAAAGGACAATTTTAAATACAGGAGGTCAAAGAGAGTACGTACTTTGTCTTCTGGTACTGTTAAAAGGTAAATCGGTTTAATAATTTAACTGAACTGAGTAGTTCTGTTACACTTGAGGCACAAATACAAGTTTTAAAACACACAGTACATCTTAAGATGGATACTTAAAGCTTAAGTGAACTCTTGTTCTGCTACTTGAATTTTGTCTGTAAAGCACCAAGAAGTTATTTGGTTTTTTTGAAAGTAAATAAGAGATCTGGATTAGTGCCTTGGGAATAAATATAAACATCCTTTTGGACTAGAGGTTGGTTCAGCAACACTAAGTGTGACCACAGGCCGGAGAATAACATTCAGCCCTGTAGCTGTAGGAGCTCACACTCTAGTAGGACAAACAGCTCACAAACACCCTTCTAGTGATAGATACAATACTGTATACACACGGATGGAAGAGAAGTGTGCAAAAGCAAGAAAGGTTTCACTGAGCAGGGTTTTAAAGTCATTGAGCAGGGTTTTTAAGTATGAATAGGAGTTTACCAAGCAGAAAATAATGGTGGGATGAAAACAATTCAGGCAGACAAGAGGATAGGTGCTAAGCTACGGAAATAACAAAGTATGTGGTTGAAACAAAGAATCACAGGAATCCAGCTGGTTAAGAGTTGATGATGCCAAACTTCAGAGTGTACCTGTTGCATTTATTACTGTCCTAGCTGCTCATCTCTTTTATAAATTGCTTCGTCGTGATGAAGGTGACCCAAGGGTTTTAACTTAGAAATCATGTTTGCAATTCAGATGACCCTTCTGTAAATTACACACTGAGAAAAGGGAGGTACGGAAATATACTTGGGGATGTGAGGATTCCGTGGTTGCGTGCGGAAAGGTGACCCGGAGAGGAGATTACTCAGAATTCGATGTTTCACCCCAGCTGTCCTTGGCGAGCTGGCGATTGCACCAAACACGCTGTCAGGTCCGGACGCCGTGGCAGACTGCCTGCAATGTTCTCTTCTTCTTCCTTAGCAACAGAATTCTTATTTTAGTTGGAGAAGCCCAGCCAAACAATACATTTCTTGGCCCCCGTTGCAGCGGAGTGTGACAGAGTGATTAGGTGTGGACAAAGAGCTCTAAGTGTATTTGAGCAGAGCCACCTGTGGCCCGGACAGTACCTGGCGTCAAAACCTTCTCCAGTGCATCTGACATTGCACTGTGATCTTGTCCCCCTGCACCTGGTCTTCTCCTGGGGTTCCCTCTCACGGTAACCGGCACTACCAAGCCAAAAACTCAGGTGACGTCCTTGAAACCCCTCTCCGTCACCCCGCCCATACGTATCAGCAAGTTCTGGCAGCTCCACTTCCAAAATACATCTCCCATCCATCTCCACTGCCACACCTGGCCCGGGCATTCACACCTGCGCCCACCAACACACTGGTCCCTCTGTAGCCAGAGTGCTCCTTTGGAAACGCAAACCTGACTATGTCACATCTCCTGTTAAACCTTTAAAGAGCTTCCCACTGTCCTTGGGACAAAGCAACACCGGGTAATGTGGCCTTTCAGGCCTGTGACCCGACTACCCACCTGTCCCAAGACCCCGCCCCCCCAAACCCGTCTTTCAGTTCTTGGTGTTCACCGTGCTGTCCTAGGCAGGGCTTCGTGACGGCTGCTCCCTCCGTCTGCAAAGCTCTTCCTGCCCCTTCTCATCCCCTTCGCTCCCGCTCACCCTTCAGATTTCAGATTGAGCGTCCCTCCTCTGGGCGGCCTCCCCCGACCGAATCCAGCATGGCGCACCTGTCAGTCCTGGGCCTCGTCACCGTCACATCCGTCTGTGTGACTATGTGACGTGGGCCTCCCCCGCTGGCTGTAAGCCCCCCGGGGGGTGCTGCCCGTCTGCATGTCCCTGGGACCCCCAGGGCCTGGCATTCACTGGATGCTCACTAAACACTCACTGAAGTAAAGAAAGCATTTAAACATGCTCTGAATGACAGCATAGAAAGTTTTCAGAACTTTTGAGCAAAAAGATGGCTGCATTCTCCTCGAGGAATAACATATAACGCACTTCTTAGCCTCGAGGGTAGAGATGGACCGTAAGATTCAGAAAACGGGCTGAGTAGGTGGCAAATGGCACTAGAGCAAGTTTCCTCCCCCCAAAAGACCGGGGAGCCGTATCCCAAGCGCGCTGCCATGCTCAGGGTTGGGATCTAAACATAGGAGGTCAGACTCAGGATCCGCTGTGCGCCATGAGGGGCCGGTGTGCCCACCTGCCCGCGGAGACTCCCCGCCCTCAACCCCAGGCCAGCAGTCAGACCCTCACGGTCAGAAATTGCTCCTAAGATCGTAGCGAGGTGCTTGCTAACTGTGACTCAGCACGTCCCTGTGTGGCCGGCCTTGGCCGGGAGCATCACCGGGCAGGACGCCCTACCCAGTGTTTTTCCAGAGCAAAGGCCAAGCGGTGGTCGGCCGCGCCGGGGCTGGGCAGGCCTGGCTCTGAAGGCGTGCGCCGCACACTTTCCTGCCGGTGACTCCCACGTGCAGCAGCGTGAGAGCCTCATGCTCCTCCTGGGGGACGCCTGCCACTTTGGAACACGATGGCGCTGTGTGCCCCTCAGATGAGGACTTGGAGGGTCTGTGCGCCTCCTCAGGCCTGCCCCCCTCCACCGCCCTCCCCTGCACCCCGGCCCCTCTGCTCCTCCCCGGGGAAAGGCACAGGGAACATCCAGTGGAAGGGAAAACAGATGGCTTCCCTGCCATCCCAGGGCCAGCCTGCCAAGGAACGTGGGCTGGAAGTTCCTGCTGCTAAGTCCCTGCCGGCAGCCGCCAAGCCACAGGGCTCCCGGGGGCTTCCCACGGCCATTCCGGCTCCCAGCCTCGCTCGCTCCAGCGGAGACAGCTCCGGGTGACCCAGGAGGGATGGCGGCAATCTCTGGAGGGAATCCCGTGGGTGGACTCTGCACCCTCAGCCATTGTTCCTGAACCCCAGGGGCCCCCAGGGACGCAGGATGGGGAGGCTGGACGCAGGCGAGCCGGGCTGTGGCGGGCACTGCCCAGGCCAAGCGCCTTGTTTATCTCTGTGCGAGAGCTGGGCCCTGGGACAGCAGCGGAGAGCCGGACACCAAGGGGAGAGGAAAAGTGTAGTTTGTAGGCAAAACAAAGGGGAGTAAAAGGAAGTAAAAACAGCGTGGGAGCACAGCCTTCTAGGGGCTGGGGGAGCTGTCCCGGGCCCTGGGTGAAGGCCATGTCACCATCTCCCCGGGAGAGACGCCCCTCCACCCGGCTCTAGCTGCGTGTCTGGGCGGATGGGAAGATCGCAACGTGGGGTTGGCTTTGGGGCGAAACGTGGTCCAGGAGCAGCGCCGGCGGGGACGCGCCAGGCCCCGCCACTTCCCAGCGCTGCAGCCCTAGGTCAGTGGCTCCGCTTCTCCAGGCCTCGGTCGCCCCACCTGCTGTGGAGGGTCTGGACGGGGGCAGGGGGGACCGCGTGGCTGGGCCGGCTGCCCTCGCACCTTCAGAGAGGACACGGCCGCTCCGCCGTCTCTAAAGGCCACGCAAGCCCATTTACACGACCTTCCGACCTTGCGTGCAGGCTTTAAGTTACACAACGCGAGCAGGTCAAGGCACTCTCTCCGCACGGCAGGGTTCACGGGCTCCTGCCCTGGAGTTTCGCTGGAAGTCCTGTTCCGTCTCACCTTCTGCCAATCGAGATAAAAGCTGTTGCGTTTTCCACTGGTTCTAAATTACCAGCGAAGAAAACCCCAGCGGAATGCAGTTCGCTCGCTGCCTGTGAGGAAGGAGCATCACCTTCCACGGCATCTCAGTCCTCGCCGTTCTCCTGCCGAGCAGGGAGGGACTCCTCTTTCAGGGGATGACAGCAGCCGGCCACACAATACGCCTGCCGGATCTTCCCACCATGAACCGCTCTCTGCTCCTTCCTCCCCTCCCTCAACAATGTGCTCTGCGGTCTGGAAGCTTCCTCAGTAGCGTGTAATAGGAGAGCGCTGGAAGCCCGGCCTTGGCAGGGTAACCCGGAGAGCCGTGGGCGGCCGGGTGTGCTTCACGGAGACCAGCGCCAAAGCCAAGGGTCCGAGTTCGGAGGAGGACCCTGGGTTGTTTTATCTCGGTGGTGTTTATCTTGTGGCAATGCCAAGGTTGCACAAAGGAATAAAGAGTCCCAAAACGCTAAAAATACTTATGAAGTTCAATGCAAACTCCTGAGGGTAACTGAAATTAAGATGTTCCACCTTGACAGGGTGTCACTGTGACCCCGAGAACAGCCTTCCTGGCGGGCACGGCAAGTCCTGGCTCTGGGCACACAGTCAGGAGCAAGCAGGGCCGCTTCCCCCACCTGGGGACTGGCTGGGTTTGCTGGGCCTGCTCTGCTTCCTCACGGGGACAACCTGGCCCGGCAAGTAGGTTCTGCCACTTCCCCCCGAAGGGTTAGTACGAGAGTCAGCCCACTGAGCTGCCCTCGTCACTACGGAGCTACGCCAGTCCCGAAAGACCACCCTGGGCTCCGGCCTGTGTGATGGAACGCTGCCGCAGGCCGGACCGCAAGAGTGAAAACAGCTGCTCTGGGGAGAAAGGGTGAACTGTGACTTCCCTCAGGAAAGTAAATAAGCCTTGAGGGTGGAGGAAGCTGCACGGTGGAACTTGTTTGCACAGTCACGGGTTTAGTTATATAAGCAGGAACAGCATTGCGCAGTCCCTTGCTTGGCGGGAGGGAGCTCTTCCTGGAGCGTCCACCATCCCCACCCTCCTCAGGAGAGGAAGGTGGCTGGATCCGTGGGTAAGCTTTGGTCCCCTCGTAGGAGACCTGCTGGGGGGCCTCCTCCCTGCCATGACCTCCCCACGGTACCCACACGGCCCCCTGGAGACTCTGTGCCCAAGCTGCCAGGTCTGGGTCGAGAACCACCCACAGGCGACCCCAGGAGGCCAGCTGGGCTGCGTGGTGACTCTCCCACCTTGACCCCAGGCCCCTGACCTCTGTCTGAGGCTTTGTCCACCTACGCTGTACTTGAATTGTCCCTAGCGGACCCTGCTTAGGCTCCAGGGCCCACTGAGGCCTGATCAGAACTGACCGTTTCCCTCCTGCAGATCCCTTCGGATGGACTTAACCACAGACTCAGTGTGTGTTGGAGCGGCCAGGAGCCTTGCAGGACGGCGGCCCAACCTCCTCATTTCATGCAGTGAGTGAGGTCCAGGGAAGGGACACGAGCCAGGTCTTCGTTCTAGGCCAATCCTCTTTCTTTCTTTCTTTTTTTTTTTTTTTGAGACAGAGTCTCACTCTGTTGCCCGGGCTAGAGTGCCGTGGCATCAACCTAGCTCACAGCAACCTCAAACTCCTGGGCTCAAGCCATCCTCCTGCCTCAGCCTCCCGAGTAGCTGGGACTCTACAGGCATGCGCCACCATGCCCGGCTAATTTTTTCTATATATTTTAGTTGTCCAGCTAATTTCTTTCTATTTTTTTAGTAGAGACGGGGTCTCGCTCTTGCTCAGGCTGGTCTCGAACTCCTGAGCTCAAACAATCCACCCGCCTCAGCCTCCCAGAGTGCCAGGATTGCAGGTGTGAGCCTCCGCGCCCGGCCCCAATCCTCTTTCTACATCGCTGTATGACTTCTCAAAGGAATGAATTGCTACTAGTGGGACTTCGGGCCCTAGCAGAGGTAGGTTTTGAGCATGAGATCCTAGAGGCCCCTCAAATCACCACCTGCCTGCTCGACTGGTGCCTACTCCAGCCTCGAGTGGGTATGTCCCAAGCTACTTCTTCGGCAGGGGTGACCGGCCATGCTCGGCCCCTTTGCTGTGGACGCCCAGCCATGTTCCATTCTTTTGAGGGTCTGGGAAGCCCCTGCGTCCACATGTCCGGGCCCGTGCCGAGATGCCAGAGCAGAAGAGTTGGGGTGCCAGGTAAGCCATCACCAAGCTGGTCACATTGGCTCTTATGTCCATGGGACAAGGGGCACTGTGCACTGGTGACATGGGGCACGCTGTGAGCTCCAGCTGTGCTCAATGGAGACATCAGGCAGGAACCAGGGCACCCCAAGAGGAGGCTGGGGAGAGGCTCGCCACCTCCTCTGTGGTCGAGATGCCCTTTGTCTAACGGTCCCTCTGCCCACGGAGCAGTTCAGCACAGCCCACAGACAGCCCCACCCCCCAGGTCCGGGCCAGCCAGCATACTCAGAGCACGGCTGAGGGGCAGGTGGGACCATCAGAGAGCACGTGGGCTGTAGCAGCCGGTGTTGAGGTTCACCCCAGCTGCCTGGCCGAGCAGCTATTTCCTCTGGAAGGTCCTTCCTTTCCTGGAATTGGCGCAAAGGCAGCAGAAAGCTCGGGGCCTCTCACCCACAGACCGCGCTACCCAGCGGGTCACCCACACTAGGTTTGTTAGCTTGCCCACACCCAGCAAACACACACAAAGGCCATCCATGCCCGGGCCCCTCCTGCCTCCAGGACCTTTGCACTTGCTTGTCCCTGAGCCTGGAGCACAGTCCCCCAGGCAGCAGCAGGGCCGCTGGCTCACTCCTCAGGCCTATGTAAGTGTCCCCCTCTGCCCGCCAGGCCTTCTCTTCCCACCTGACACTTCCCTTCCCTCTTTCATGCTTTATTTTCTCCACAGCACACTTCATCCTCTACCATACTTTATATTTCACAATTTTATTTCATTTACTGTCTCCCCAACCCCGTCCCGAGGACTGCAAACCCCGTAACGGCACCTTCTGGCAGTGCCCCTGGGGGCTGCACGCAGCGGGCGGTCCCTCGGCACGGCCCACGCTGCCCCAAGGAAATGCAGGGAGTCATCCCGTGCCCCGCCTAGATGTGGAAATTTGAGAACGAAAAACTGTCTGCAGAACATTCCCGGAGTTTCTGCTGCGAAGTCAGACCAAGTGGGGCCAGGGAAAGATCCCTGCCCCCGCCGGTATCCCCCAAGGCCAGCTCCCCGAAGGAAGCAACCGTCCCACCAGAAAACAATGCTACTTTCTGGAGCAGCGGGGCTTCCTGGGAATGTTTATTTCAAATTATGCTGCATTGCGAGGAGGCTGCAGAACGGCACAGAAACAGGCCGTGAACTCCAACGTCCTCAACAATGTTCTGCAAAAGCGCGTCAATCGCAGCAAAGGCGCTGCACTGGCGGCCGACCTGCCGAATGCACGAATGCACGAATGCACGAATGCACGGGTCTCTCTTACCTCCCACCCACCCACGAGCCGAGCCCTCGCCCAGCTGCCGGGGCGGGGAGGGGAGTGGCCGCCCAGCCCGGGGCGGACCCAGGCTTTGTGGAGCCTGAAGTTTAAACACTGGGAGGTGGGGAGCAAGGCGCGGGCGCAACTCTAAGGAAGAAAAACAAACCAAGAGTAGGATTACAACCCTACCGGACCCCACCCCCAGCCTGATCACATTCCCGGGCTCCCAGTATAGGGTGAACTCTTCACCCCAAGCTTCCTGAGCGCCGAGCAGGCTGGCCCCTCCAGGGAGAAGAGCAGGGGCGGGAACGGGGTCTGGGGCGGCAGAGATGACAAGAAAGTGCATCTCAACTAACAGATGCGATAGGTCTTAGGACGTGGGTGACAAACAAGTGCATGTCACTGCGAGAACGAGACATACCCTCGGAAGCAATGCTCGCCAAGAGACCCGGGCAGGGGGACCCGGTGCGCTGCGGGGGCCGCAAGACCCCGGCCCTACCGTGCCCGCCCACCCCGTCGGGGCCGCGGAACCCCCTGCCCCGATGGAGCGAGTCCGCCCGCAGGACCCGCGCGGGCTCTTCCCCGGGCTGCGCGCACCGCAGGCCAGACGGCGGCTGTGTGCCAGCGCCGGGCACGTGAGGTCCCTCGCTCGAGGGTGGAGCTGCGGGCGGCCTGCCCGCAAGTCCTACCGCAGCCCGGGCGGGACGGCGCGGGCCGACCGCGGCCCCATCCTCGGCCCACCCGGCCCCGCCGCCCGCCGCTGCGCCCCCGCCCGCGGAGCCGGATCCGCGGGCGCGTCCTGGGAGCGCGGCCCCGGCCGCCTGGGCGCTTACGGTCTCGGCTCGCAGGCTCCGGCGGCTGCACGCGCGGTCCCTTCTGCTCCCCGGCTCCTCCTCGGCGCGTCTCCGGCCGCCCCGACGCTGTCCCCGCCCAGGCCCGGCCTCCGAGAGGGGCGTTCCCGGCCTGCGGGGGCCCAAGCGCCGTCCCGCCCCCCAGGTTACCTGAGCGACCCAGAAAAGCCTCTTCCCCTCCCCCTCCCGCAGGCTCCACCTCCGCTTGGCAAAAACCCGCCACTCGGGGGTGGCGGGGTGGGGGGGGGTCCGCGGGCCCGAGTCCAGAAATGGAGAGAGAAGCGCTGTAAACTCTTAAAGCAATTTGATCCTGTAACTGTCAGCTGACTCTAAAAACCAAAACCCAAGCTTGCCTGGTGTATGTCTTTTTAATTTCATCTTTCTGGCAATTCATTGTATTTTACAAACGTATTGGTCCGCGACAGATTGGGCAATTTAAAAACAAAGTTGTCTTTTGACAGAGTGAGCAGCACTGGTCTGAAGCACGCTTAGGTCTTCGTGGTGAGGACTAATGGGGTACAGACGCTGAACTGAGTAAATCCCTGGAACCAGCCCAACTACAGGTCCAGTGTATCTCATCTGAAAGGCTTGAGACCGGAAGTGTTTCGGATTTGGGAATATTTGCATTATAGTTACTGGCTGAGCACCCCTAATCTGAAAATCTGAATGCTCCAATGAGTATTTCCTTTGAGAACCCTGTCAGTGCTCAAAACGTTTCAGAATTTGGGTCAGGGATACTCAACCTGTAGTACTTTTAATATAAGAAAGAGGGATAACATATATTTACTTCTGTCGACATCATTAATTTGAACCATGGGACTAAACAGACATTTTCCCTCTTTTAAGAGAAAAAATACTAAATACTATTAACATTGCCATTACTGCTATGAGGCCTTTAGTTAAAGAGACAAACAATTGGGGTGCAACACCATTACACAGGAATTGGTTTTTTTTATTTTTTGTAGGCAGACAGGCTAGGACCTCCTGCTTACTGTTCTTGGGCTCACTTGATGCCACGGCACTCTAGCCCGGGCAACAGAGTGAGACTCTGTCTCAAAAAAAAAAAAAAAAGAGAGAGAACAGAAGATACCAACTATAAAATCCTGCCAACACTGCCTCTTATCCATGACTTGAAGCTTTGACTAATGGATTTTATATTTTTAAGAATAAGAAGTTGGCAGGTGGCCGGGTACAGTGGCTCACGCCTGTAATCCCAGCACTTTGGGAGGCCAAGGTGGGAGGATCACTGAAGGCCAGGAGTTCAAGACCAGCCTGAGCAAGAGTGAGACCCCGTCTCTACAAAAAATAGAAAAATTGGCCAGGCAGGGTGGAGTGTCCCTGTAGGGCCCAGCTACTCAGGAGGCCAAGGCAGGAGGATCACTTGAGTCCAGAAGTTTGAAGTTACAGTGAACTGTGATGACTCCACTGCACACTAGCCGGGGCAACAGAGCATGACCTTGTCTCCAAAAAAAAAAGAAAAAGGAGTGGCAGGCCAGGTGACCCTGAAAGGGAGAAGCTGACCCTTCACGATAGAGAACATATGTAGCCTAATAGCATCATTTAGTGAGCTCTGTGCTCTAAGAAGAAAGATCTCTGCAAGAGAAGAACAAAATGAAATTATCTGAACCGCTAACTGTACCAAGAATCTCAATTACTAGAGTGACTATTTGGATTACCCTAGAGTCAGCAGCATTTGATCAAATATATCACAAAACAGTTGGATAAAAATAAAAATAATAAATAAAACCAAGAACATGTGATTCCAGCACCCAGAAATACTTCCTGATAAAAGAAAACACTCCGGGTATATAACACTGCAATAAATGATCTTTGAGAGGCTCAATACTTTTTATCATCAATTAGCTCTCTTAAGTAATCATTTTATTTTGTACAGACACAAACACAAGTTTTAAATTTAAGGATTTCAGTTTCCCCCCACATAAGCACAAAAAGCACATTCTCCATGGAGGCAATTTTGTTTTGTTTCCCCAACCACAAAAAATGACATTTAATAAAGGGCACAGCTCAGCAGAAAAGGCAGATATTACCTGTAAATAATCACTCCGTTAGAATTATGAGAAAACATAAGAAGAGCTGGTTACTTACACTCTCTCCCCTGAAAAACAGGAATCAAAACAATGAGAACAACTACAATTTATTAAGCTTTACTATATTCTAAGCACTGTGCCAAAAGCTTAAAATGGATCATGCCATTTAATCCTAGTAGTCCTACAACGAAGGTGGTATTGTTAGCCCCGTTTCCAGAGAAGAAAATGAAGGCTGAAAGAAGCATCTTGTCTGACCACAGAGTTGGGAAATAGTGGAGCCAAGATCACAAGCCGGGCAGCCTGACTCGGAATCTCTGCTCTTAACCACGCTGCTAAGGCTACACGGACTCGAACCCAAACACCAGTCCTTCCCTTCCAGGTCATCTCCACAGTGTTAAAAAGTAGATCTAAATGAGGAAAAAAAAAAGGCCAAACCTCCTCCACAACTATGGTGATCCCATTAATTCCAGGGGGAAAAAAATCCAAAGCCAAAATAACCCTACACTGCATGATGTTACTTTCCTAATTCAAGGAAACAACCGTGCCATCAACGTACAGCTCAGAAAAAGTCCTATGATAAAACGTACTAAGAAACAAAAACAAACCAAAAAAAACTTACTTACAATATCACTAGGCTAACTTTAGACTAAATGAATATAGTGTACCTCAGTCAAGAAATCAGTAATTCTTGAGAAGTTAAAAAGATCAACAAATGATATGTATTTGTGCAAGATTTTATTCACTGACCCCTCTGAAACATCTCAAAATTCATTCGGTTAATGGAACTTCCTATGCTAACATGTTGCTGAACATGACACGTTTCTTCAAAAGCTATTTTAAGGTAGTGCCTTCATTTCATTCTTGCGGAATCAGCATGTGAACGTTACATTTAGGTGGTAAAATTCACCTTACAAATACAAGATAGATATCAAATAGTATCACATTTATGGTTTACTGGAAAATATAACAGTTGTGACAGTCATGCGTAACACCTCGGTTAAGTAAAGAGAGAAAACAGGCAGGGGTGTCACAGAGGTACGCAAAGATTTAATAGTCTGAATAATTCTTAGCCCTTCTGAGAAACTATAGCGGAAAAATATGTAGCAAATATGTCTGTAATATGGTGGTTTCAGTCCATTATAGTGATCATCATTCCATCCATGAATTCAAATAACTGCTGTTGTTTCTGATCACTGAAAACCAGATTTTGCAAAGCTAGTCACTGTTCAATAAGGTGATGGTAACACAAATCCCTTACACTAAAAATTATAGCTTAAATGTGGAAAGCTTAACATAAAGCATACTTGTTATTACTACTTTTTTAGATATAATAAGACTACACTACTGTACATAATCAGGTATATTATGGTGTATAGTTAATTCCAGTTACTACATTTTGGTCATCAACAGCACAAATTTTATGCTCCAAAAGAAATATACTCATCTATCAAAATGGTTACATTTCATTTTCTTTTAAAGATAGATCAACTAAATTGACAGAACTGGCTTTTCTTGATATCTCATTTTCAAATTACTGATACAAATTTATCAGAGAATTACATATTTTACCCAACATCAAACAATCCACAAAAAGTTTCCAAGATAGATGTACTTCTTGTTCAATTTCCAAAAATAAATAAAGGTTTTCTAATTGAAACCATTTACATTCCTAGCTCTCTAAAGTAAACATTAAAAAGAAAATACAAAAAATGATCTCTTGGCTCCACTTAGTTACATAATGTATTTTCTGTTCCAACATTTTCTCAAATTCAAAAGATATTTACTTCCTAACAACATGACAAACAGAATCTTCATTTCAAACCATTCAGTCTGCTTCCATGGCAACACTGCGGGATTCCTTGGCTACCATAAGTCGCATTAGTTGACTGTGGAATTTCTCAATCTTCTTTACATCTTGAGCTTGGTCTGTTCTATACATCAAACACTGTCAAATTTTAAAAGTACATGTTAGCCACGTAAGATGGGCAATGGAGAAAAGATATAATTGGGTAAAAATCTGAGAGTCTTTCCTACCATTGTTTTGTTCTATTGTCTCTGGGGGGGGGGGTCATACTAAGGAAACTGTACTCAAGTTTCCCAGCCTCCAGCAATTACATTCCTTATAGTACAGTATTTTAAATGCCACTGGTATGGATGAAGCTTCTCAAAAATGACCAGTTAAATAATACATTAAACCTTGCCATGGTCTGTTGAGAAGAACTCAAGGCTTAGAATTAGGTATTTTCTCCCTGGGATCTGGCCGTAAGTAGTTGAGTTTTGCTGGGAAAAAGTTCAGAAATCTTAGGACCCCTTTCGTTGTTGGTGAAATTGGGTGTTCAATGATGATAATTAAAAAAAAAATCTAGAACTCCCTGCTTATTGCTAGTCAACACCTAAATTAAACCAGACAAATCTGTTCAATCTCGATTTCCTGAAGGCATTTATTATAATTTTTAAACCAAACAGAACTCTTCATTAGACAAGATACCGAAGATTTGCTTATTGTGGCTGGGCACATGTGCCTCACACCTGTAATCCCAGCACTCAGGAGGAACGCCTGAGGCCAGGAGTTCAAGACCAGCCCGGACAGTACAGTGAGAGTCCTCGCCACACACACACAAAAAAAGACAACAAAAAAAGCCTTAGCCAAGTACAGTGGCACGCGCCTGCAGTCCTGGCTACCTGGGAGGCTGAGGCAGGAGGATCACATGAGGCTAGGAGTTCTAGGCTGCAGTGAGCTATGATTGTGCCACTTCACTCCAGCCTGGGGACAGCAAGATCCTGTCTCTACAGAAAAATAAAAAATAAAATGAAAAGATTTGTTTATGGTTATAAAACCATTTGTTCTAGAATCTTCAAAAATACCAACTTTCAGCTGGCAGCTTCTTCATTTTGTAATATAGGTCCATTTTTCTTTAGCTCATCTTAAAGATTCACGTGAGTTTTAAACAATAGGAACTAATGATCCTGTAATAACGGTCATCAAACTAAATAACTTGGGGTTCAACCTCATCATGTCCAGCTGACCTGAATTCATTGAGCCTTTAAATTATTCACTTTTTTTTTTTTAATTATTCACTTTTAAAAAATGTTTATCCATGTATTGTACAAACTTGCATGGCACTCCCGTAAAGAGGCTATACTAATCTTCATCCTTCAAATTTTAGCCTATGTGCTTGGGAAATGTACATACCTTCTCACTGTAGTTTCTGATAGAAAAAGGTTTTAGGTCCAGAAAACATTATAAATCAGTCATGAGATTAGAAAAAATTATGCATATATGAGATCATAAAAAAGTCAAAATTACATGGTGATAATAAAGAACGAAGTCACTTTTCTTTAAAAGAGCCATTAGAAAATAGATTTTAACTGTTGGGGATTTATAAATTTCCTATTTAACAGGATGGTCTAATTGCATCTTTGGTCTCTTCTAGATATGAACTAATTCTCCGCAGTTTTAAGAAAGGAAACAAAAAGTATCTTTCATATATTGATCTTGTCATAGGAATCAGCAAGGTTAAATAAAAGTTCTTTCTGAGATTGTTTAATATGGATCCTCAACTATGTTTAATCATTACCAGGGGAGAAAAAAACCATCAATTGGAGATAAAGCCCTTTGTATTAAAATTAATTCTGCATTCCCTCCTATTTTTTTTTTTTTTTTTTTGAGACAGAGTCTCACTCTGTTGCCCAGGCTAGAGTGAGTGCCGTGGCGTCAGCCTAGCTCACAGCAACCTCAAACTCCTGAGCTCAAGCGATCCTCCTGTCTCAGCCTCCCGAGTAGCTGGGACTACAGGCATGCGCCACCATGCCCGGCTAATTTTTTCTATATATATTTTTAGCTGTCCATATAATTTCTTTCTATTTTTAGTAGAGATGGGGTCTCGCTCTTGCTCAGGCTGGTCTCGAACTCCTGAGCTCAAACCATCCGCCCACCTCGGCCTCCCAGAGTGCTAGGATTACAGGCGTGAGCCACCGCGCCCGGCCCCTCCTATTTTTAAAACAGGACATAAGGGCTTCTCTTTAGCAAGCATACCTAACCACTATGTGACAATCACAATTAAAATTTTTCTCAATATGGAATGCTCAAGAGTCAAGAATTCATTTATTGAATCTACCAGTGGCAAGCACTAATGCTGAGTACGCTCATATAGTTTGTATACTTTCCACAACAACCCTGTTAGATAGACTATCACTATGGCACTTTACAGAAGAGGAAATTGGGACCCCAAAGGCCAAACTTTTAGTCCAAACATTTCCAAGGCCGAAATGCTAGTAAAGGGCTAGGCTGGGATTCAAATCTCTTCAACAGCACACTACACCCCAATTTACTCTTCCTTTTCACGTGTTCAGTTACTTCACCAAATTCAACTGGTTCTTAGAAGACATGGTAATCATTAAAAGGTCTGACTGACTTCATGCAACCTCAAAATGGAAACTTGAACACAAATACAGTATATGACCAAAGGCAAAAAGTGATTTTAAAAATCACACTATAAAATTTTTAAAAGAACGAATATTTTTTAAATGTGTATGAGTATCCTCTGGGTCAAGACGTCAGACGAGGCACTGGAAGTACAGGTAAGAATATTACCGATCTGTCTCTATTGTCCTAAAGTTCAGAGTCTATTAAAAAGATAAATGTCATAAAAGAACTGTGGGCCGGGCGCGGTGGCTCACTCCTGTAATCCTAGCACTCTGGGAGGCCGAGGCAGGAGGATCGCTCGAGGTCAGGAGTTCGAGACCAGCCTGAGCAAGAGCGAGACCTCGTCTCTACTAAAAATAGAAAGAAATTATCTGGCCAACTAAAGATATATATATATAGAAAAAAAAAATTAGCTGGGCATGGTGGCGCATGCCTGTAGTCCCAGCTACTCGGGAGGCTGAGGCAGGAGGATCGCTTGAGCCCAGGAGTTTGAGGTTGCTGTGAGCTAGGCTGACGCCACGGCACTCACTCTAGCCCGGGCAACAGAGCGAGACTCTGTCTCAAAGAAAAAAAAACAAAAAAACAAAAACAAAACAAAAAAACAAAACAAAACAAACACAAAAAAACCACTAAATAAAAAAGAACTGTGATACAGCACAAAAAGAGCCAAAAAGGAAAGAGATGGAACGATGCTCTCGAGTCAGTTTTGAAAGACACGCAGCAGTCTTGCCACAACGGGCGAGGGCGGGATTCAGCACTGCAAAGGAAGACCAGAACGTTCAAAAGCACAGAGGCCTAAGCTCGCACAGCACACACTAAGGGAGCTCGTAAGTGACACAAAAAAGAGATTAGAAGGGATATGAGGGTGGCCTTCAAAGGCTTTTAAGCAACGGAGTAATGATCAAATTCTCACTTTTAAGAGTCATTCTGGCAGCAGTATGAGATGAACTCCAAGCAGAGATACAGCGAGGAGACTACTCTAGTAGTCCCAGCAAGTGATGCAATCCTAGACTTAAGAGAGTAACAGTGAAGATGGAGCGTTCACGACAGGAAACGAGATGAAGGAGCCTGAATCAAAAATTCCAAGTGTGGGCCGGGCGAGGTGGCTCACGCCTGTAATCCTAGCACTCTGGGAGGCCGAGGTGGGCGGATGGTTTGAGCTCAGGAGTTCGAGACCAGCCTGAGCAAGAGCGAGACCCCATCTCTACTAAAAATAGAAAGAAATTATATGGACAGCTAAAAATATATAGAAAAAATTAGCCGGGCATGGTGGCGCATGCCTGTAGTCCCAGCTACTCGGGAGGCTGAGACAGGAGGATCGCTTGAGCTCAGGAGTTTGAGGTTGCTGTGAGCTACGCTGACGCCACGGCACTCACTCTAGCCTGGGCAACAGAGCGAGACTCTGTCTCAAAAAAAAAAATTCCAAGTGTGTAGCAAAGCGCACGTGTGGTGCTGCAGGGCATCAATTCAAGCTTTTCAAATGAAGAATGGACATGAGAATGAAGGCAAGGAAGGGACCAAACACAATCCCCACGTTTGTAACCAGGTGGAAGACGGTGCAACTCAAGGTAGGAACAGAAGCAGAAACCGGTCTGAGCAGAGATGATAAATTTCACTCTAGACAGGCTAACTCTGAGTGCTACGTGAGGGAAGGATGCTCGACGTAGAGCCCGTCAGGAAGTCAGAAGAAAAACATGAGCTAAACATACAGATCTGCAAGTAGAGATAGACAGATACAGGCAGTACTGGACTTGACTACATAGATCGCTCCCAAAGAAGTGGTCTGAAAAGACAACCAAGGGCAGAATCCTGGGGAAACAAATATTTATGGGGGGACATCAAAGAAATAATCAGCCAAGAATAAAGAAACAACAGAAATGTAGAGCAAGAAAGCCAAAATAAAATGGAGCCACAAGTGCCAAACTAATAATTTCCATGAAAAAGCAGTTCTTGGTATCAGAAGCATCAAGGAGGTTAAGAAAGATGTGGACCGATGAGGCCACCGGGCTGGGAGACACAGGGGCTGCTGACGCGCTCACACCAAGCGCGGGTTCCCCGGAATCCGACAGGCAGAGCCAGGTGGCGGGGCGCTGAGGAATGGGCGGGATGTGACAAAGTGACGAGAGTGGGCAGACCAAGGCAGGAGAGAGACGTGACGATGCAGCCGACAGCTGGGGTTCAAACACCCCCCTCTACTTCTCACACACCAAAAAGGAGACTCACTCACATCCAACTTTGGTCACTACCTTCCTCTCGCTTAAGGTCTGAAGAGAGAAACGATTAAACTACACTCAGCATCCTACCCTAATAAAGCAGGTTAAATTATTTCCTGAGGGTCTGTGAAAGTCGCTTCTAGAATGAGGTTCTTCATTTTGGAATGAAGTGCAAAATAAGCACCCTGATGGGTAACCTGTAAATTCTAAGTAAATAATTTCAAACAAATAATTAGCTCTAACAGATCTGAGGGTATGCAACAAACAAAAATGTATACTTACAACTAAATCGTCTGTTACTTTAATACACAAACTCCCATCCGAATGCCTGTATTTGAGAACCACACGTGCCTGAAATAAAAATACATATTTAGAAACAGTGAAGACAGATAACGTTTCTCATAGATAATTTAGTCTTCAGGTGGGCTGAAAAGGATCCTTTCACAATAAACATCCAAAACATCTTAAGGCATCTTTACTATAAGCCTATGAATTGAAGTGAGGTTAATAAAGTCATTTTACCCCACAAAAGCAGCAAGCCACGTGGCCTCGCTGCTGGCATCCCCCTTCTCTCTCTTTGGGATGCCCCGCTGTCTCCCTGCTCCCCCCAACCTTCTCTCTCTCTCTCTCATATTCTCTCTGTCCTTCTAAAGGATAAAATAAACTTTTTTACTTTTATATCTTAAAAAAGTCATTTTAGTTCATTCCTATTTCTGTAATTCATTTTTTCAAAGACTTAAAAAAAAAAAGTTGGGCATTCTGTTTGCAGCCAGTTCGAAAAGAGATGTACTGAAAATTCCCCAAATACATCCGTGTTCTCATTTAAAAGAATACTCGTTGGTTTCAATAGGAGAAATGAGAGTTAAAAGGCCTATCTTACCACAAGGGGGTACAGTTGGTAATTTAGGGGACACGTGGGGTGTCAGATGTGATGAAGAGAAGCCACAGAAGAAGAAATCAAGATTCTTATCTACGTAGGAAATTTGAATTCAGCCAACCAAAATAACCAAAATACAAGAAAGAATGAATGAAGTCCTATAAAGGCAAATACAGGTAAAATGCTAAAGATAGAAAACAAGTAATTCAGTCTCGGAGAAAGGAAAGGGTAAAGAGGTGGCTTTGGAAATGCGTTTTTCTTTTTCCATCAGGGAAGAAGGTAGGAGAAAGGCTGAAGAACCATTCTGAACAGAGATACAATGAATTCTGTTGCTTCATGACACTAGAGGTGAGGAGGGTGAAATGGTGGGAGACAAAGCCATGACGACTAGCAACGGGGTCAGGTCAGCCTGCGGACTGGGAGTTGGGACTTTTTCCAGTAATCAGTTGAAGAACCAGTTTTTAAGCAGGAGACAGAGAATTCAATTATTGTTTTTTAGACAGTTGTGGTAAGGGCATGAAGACAGACTAAAAAAGCAAACAGGCTGGGCACGGTGGCACCCAGTTATAATCCCAGCACTTTGGGAGGATGAGGCAGGAGGACTGCTTGAGGCCAGGAGTTCCACGCTGCAGCAAGCTATGATCGTGCCACTGCACTCCAGCCTGGGTGACATTGTGAGATCCTGTCTCAAAAACAAACAAACAAAAAAAAAAAGGGCAAACAGACAGACCAACTAAGAGGTTATTAGGTTATTATACAGTCCAACAGTAATACCATCTTCAGTTAGAGCAATGCAAGTTGAGAATGGTAAAAGATGACAGGTAGGTGGGGCATGGTGGCTTATGCCTGTAATTCTAGCTCTTTGGGATCACCTGAGCCCAGGAGTTTGAGGTTGTAGTGAGCTATGATGACACCACTGCAACAGAGCAAGACTCTGTCAGAAAGAAAGAAAAGAAAGAAAGAAAGAAAAGAAAAGAAAAGATGATGGGTATAGAAAGAAAGAAAAGAAGAGAAAAATGATGGGTATAACCAGCAGATTAAATGTGGTGGGAAGAAAAGATAAGAGCATTTTAGAAAGCAGACTCTAGAGGCCTGACAAAATTTCTTCTTTAACCCTGGCAGAAACAGAACGGACGTGGGGTTCAAAGACCTGGGTTCAAATTTTGGCTTAATCTCTTAGAGACTAGGCAAATCATTTATATATACGATATTGTTTATCTACCTCAATGGGTTGCTGTAATTGTTTATATAAGTTATAAATATTAATATATGTAAACATAAAAAAAACAAATACACTGCCTATCACATAAATTATACATATGTGTAAAATGTCTGCAACATGGAAGGCAGTGAATAAAACTGTCGGGCAAGCTCTCCTTGTGCAATCATCCCCTCCCCTATCACAAAAATCAGTCAAAAACCAGTGTAAGGTTATCATGAGAATGTACAAGTTTTTAGGCCACTGGAATTTTCTGACTGAGCAAAAAACTAGAAGGTTCTTTCTCTCTCTTGTCTGTTCTAGACGTGCTTTGTTCACAGCGATGCTCTGTAATTACTATTTTATTTCCATTTTCCCTACCACTACCTACCACATTCTTAAAATATAGTCACTCTTGATGTGAGTTTCTATATTCTTCACTGCTTTTTCAAATATTTTTAGTTCCCACCATGGGTACTTCTGGACAAAAATCCTGTATGGTCTCATGGTGCATTTGCTTGAAAGAAGAAAAAAATTGGCTCTGTGAACAAGGGAAGCGCGAACCAAATGGAGCAGCCAGAAAGCACCACTGCCATAAACAAATTACTCAATTTCAAAAATATCTCATTTGTTTCCTTAGTTATTATTATACCATATTAGTGTAAAGAATAGAACTAAGAATGTTTTACAGCTTCTCGTTACTGATCTAGGTCTCTATGGGTCTAAAACTATTTTTAATCATAATTATCAACATATCTTGCTGCACACTTTAAACTGATGAACACTGTAAACAATATGTAGCATTGGAATCACAGGTTACCGGCCCACTACGTGCATTTAAAACATAATTCATGTTACTTGATGATCGACTACAAGTCTCACGTAGTAAACCCTGAACCTGAATGTTCTGAGATTAACTGCTTTTAATTTTCTTTCTTCTCTGAGGGGTACATTCACACCACAATGTATCTATCTATAATACCCTCCAATATCAGCTCCTTAAGAGTTCAGTGAATCTTACTCACCTTGGTGTCTCCCACAGAACCTAATTTGACTTGGGATTCATTCACATTTGAGTGGGGAATAAATGGAACACAAAGGAGAATCTGACTGAGTTACTACAATAGACAGAAAACACGAGGACATCACACATACTCAGGTCTGGGCTTTCCAGTACAAAATCCCTTCAAAAATGCTGAGTTCTAAAAAGGAGGACTTTTAATTAACAAGGAGATGCTTCAAATAATTTTTAGACAGGACAATAAAAGAAGCCAAAACTCAAAGAGAGAAAGAAAAATCAAGACCCGAATGCTAAATTTCCCATCGCTTGGACTTCTCTGCTTCTTAATAATCAGCTAATCTCTAGCACCTCCTTCCTATAATTTTTGCAGGGTCCAAGAGCCCCCTGAAATTGTCTGCTAACATTTACGTATAGACGCATTTTTTCTGAGAAAAGGGTGAAAGCATTCTCATGTTCTCAAAAGGCCTATGACTCCCACAGGTTAAGAGCCGCTATCCTGGGGGCTGCAGATGCTTCCAAATCGGGATCTTTCAAGAACGTCTGAGCTGTGGCAGAAAAACATCACCGTTGTAGACACACGACGTATCCTCATGCCTGGGCGGCACGGGAAAAGAGAACCGTTAACAACTAAGCGACAAGCAGCTGAAGTTGCAGGGGGAGGAGCCCCGGCCTTACAGACACGTAAACCAAACAAAGCGCATAAAGGAAGTTCAGAGATTGGGGGTGGACGCAGGCCGATAGTAGCAGAAAACTGCGTAGGGATGAAATGACCCCCATTGTTGCGACTTTCAGGGCCTCACTGGGCCACTGGACCGGGGGGAAGGGAAGGAGATAGCAGGAACCATTAGACGTGGCGGAGTCCGTCTCTGTTCGCCCCCAGCACCTCCTGGGAGCGCCACGGAAGCTCGGGCGGCGGGGCCGAGCGGACCGCAGGGAAGACATCCAGACCTGGGGCTGGGGCTGGAAGCAGCGGCCCCGCCAGGAATTTACCTTCATAGGGTCGGCGAGGTAGAGCTTCTCGGCCGCGCGGCTGAACTCCTCCCAGGTCTGGAACTGCGGCATCGTGGCCCAGGGCGGAACACGAGACAGGCAAGGCCGCGGGACGGAGCCCACCTACCCACCTCCCTACCCACCTCCCGCGGCCGCCCACCGACGCAGCGGTCCCAGCGCCCCAAGATGGTGGCGCCTCCTCGCACCAACGCCTCGCGCCATTGGACAGCCGCGGTCACGCTCGCCCAATGGGCAGGAGGGGTGTTGCCGGGAGGGGGCGGGCCCTACGCGTGTGGCTCTAGGAGCATGCGCGGGAAGTCGGGAGCCGGCGAGAGACCGGTGGCGGCTGCCACAGCGCCGCTTACAGAACTGGAGGAGTGGCGTCCGTCCCGCTGCCCACGGCGCTGGACCGCAGGGGCCTTCCGGGAAGATGGGGCGGCTCTGTGATGGCGCTGGAGATGCAAGAATGGAGCCGACAAGGTCCTAGTGAAGGAGCAACCGACGACTTTATAGGATAAACATTTATGTCGGGGTAGTGGAGTGCAAAGGAGGAACGATCACTTGTGAGTCCAAGGGGAGGCTGATGGAGACGATGCAAATAGCCCATTTTAGATCTGCAGTGTCTTTAATATGACTGGTGTTTAGGGAATCGGGGGAGAGAAAAAGCAAGGGAAGAAGGCATATCATCACTTATGCCAGGACAAGAAATTTGAACTTTCTTCTCCAGGCACTGAACAACGCAGATGGGTATTTTCTTTGATCAGATTTATTGAGGTATATTTTATGTACAATAAAACGCCGGGGTTTTTTTGTTTGCTTTTGGCTTTTGTTTTTGAGACAGGGTCTTGCTCTGTCGCCTGGGCTAGAGGGCAGTGGCGTCATCATAACTCACTGCAACCTCAAACTCCTGGGCTTAAGAGATCCTCTTGCCTCAGTCTCCCAAGTACTTGGAACTACAGGCTTACACCACCACACCCAGCTGATTTTTCTTTTTCTTTCTTTCTTTCTTTCTTTTTTTTTTTTGTAGAGACAGAGTCTTCCTATGTTACTCAGGCTGGTCTCAAACTCCTGGGCTCAAGCCATGCTTCTTCTGCCTTGGCCTCCCAAAGTGCTGGAATTGTAGGTGTGAGCCACTGTGCCCAACCAAAACGCTGATTTTTAAAGTTATTTTTATTAATCTTTTATTTTTTTAGAGACATGGTTTTGCTACATTGCCCAGGCTGGTCTCAAACTCCTGGGGTCAAGCAATCCTCCCCGCTCAGCCTCCTGAGTAGCTTGGGGCTATGGGCACGCACCACCTGCCCTCTGCAAAACACCAGTTTTAAGTGTACAGTTTGATGCATTTTGGTAAATATATATATCCCCACATATCCAATGTCACACTCAAAGACAGAACATTTCTTCATCTCCAGAAAATTCCCCCATACTTCTTTATGTTCAATTCTCCCCACCCTTACCCTGATTCCAGAAAATCACTGATCTGCTTTCTGCTACAATAGATTAGGTTTTCCTTCAACTGAAGGGCTTTAAGCAGATTTGCATTTTATAAAGCTGTAACTGCAAACCAAGACTGCATTGAAGTGGTGCAAGCCTGGAGACAGGGAGACCTCTTGAGATGCTATTGCAGTAATACAGGCAGAAGAGGCCATGGATCTGAATTAGGGCACTGGCTTAGGAATGGAGAAGATACAGATTCAGTATTTACTTAGTGAATGATTAGATGTGGGGTATGCAGAAGAGGAAACAGTAGATGACTCCCAAACCAGTGGAAGTGGGGGGTGCCATTGATTGATACAGGGGAAAGGGAAGAAGAACAGGTTTGGGAGATACTGGGCAAAACAGTGAGTTCAGTTCTGGACTTGATGAGCATGCGGTATCTTTGGAACATCCAGCTGGAGATGTCTGGTAGCTCAGAGGAGTCAGCAGATAGGTCGTAGCTGAGCCTTCTCAGGGAGAGGACATAGCATAAGAAGACAGAGGGCAAACCCTGGGAAACAGCCACATGTACAAAGGATTAGAGAGGAAGTGGAGTCCACAAAGGAGGCAGAGGAGAAATTATCAGGGAGGTGAAAGGAGACTGGGAGTATCCAGGAAGTAAGGGAAAAGAGGGTTTTGAGGAGGGAGCAGTCACTTATGTAAGAGAACTGAAATGAGTTGATTGACCATAGTCACGGGGAGGTCATTGGTGACCTGGGACAGCGGAACCTCAGTTGGGCTGGGATTCAGGGTGGAACTGACTGAAAGTGGCTGAAGAAGTGGAAAAATGAGGGCAGCTGCCTTATACTCAACATGAACGGAAGAGATGAGAAGATGGCCCTAAGGGGACACCAGGTAGAGAGTGTTATGTTTTGAGACGGAAATGTTTTGTGCATATTTGTAACTTTTAGGAGAGGACTCATACAAGATGTAGAGATTGAAAATACAGGAGAGGCCAGGCATGGTGGCTCATGCCTGTAGTCCTAGCACTCTGGAGGGCCAGGTGGGGAGGATCACTTGAGCTCAGGAGTTTGAGATCAGCCTGAGCAACACTGAGACCCCCATCTCTACTAAAAATAGAAAAATTAGCTGGGTGTGGTGGTGCACACCTGTGGTCCCAGCTACTCAGGAGGAAGGAGGATCACTTCAGCCAGGAGTCTGAGGTTGCAGAGAGCTATGATGATACCACTGCACTCTAGGCCGGCAACAGAGTGGGACTCTGCCTCCAGAAAAAAAAAAAAAAAAGAAAAAGAAAAGAAAAGAAAATACGGGACAGAGAGGAAAGCAAGATCTCAAGAGAAACATGAAAGGGAAGACCAAAGGCCCAGGTGAGTGAAAACAGAAGGTTCACCACTGCCTTTGAGGAGGTGGGGAAGGAGGAAAAGTTGAGTGAAGGTATAGATGAGTATGTAGACACAAGGGCAAGATGGTAAATTTTCTTTCTCACCTGAGAGGCAAGACCATCTTCTAAAATAGGAGGGTAAAGATAGGTTTGGAGCATTTCAGAGAAGATTGGGAAAAGCCGTTGTGAGAAATAAGCCAACCAGAAACTCAAAATCAGAGTTGAAAGCCCAGCTGAATCTGGAGCTCGTACTCCGGGAATAGCCCCAGTTGAGGTCTGTCTCCAGCACCACCCAGAAGCCTGTGTCTTGGAACGGAAAAGGCAGGTGTTAGGGATTTGTAGGCCACGTGAGGAAGAAGAACAAAGGGTCAAGAATGTTGAAGATGCTGGCAAGAGAGTGAGCGAAGTGATGAATCATGGGATCCAGGCTAGACAGACGGTAATTAATCAGGCCAAAAGCGAGAGGCCTCAAGGAGATCTGGAGTCAGTATAATTGGAAAGAGGAACTGAAGTTATAGTCGGATTGGACACTGGGGGGTTAACATTTCAGAGAAACGATAGCTCCTGGTGAGGCTGGGTTAATAGTTGCATTGTTCACACAAATATTAAAGACACTTACGAGTAAGAAAAGGGATAAGGTGAAGAAGAAGGCAAGAGCCAGGGCCCCAAATCCTCAGGTAACAAGAATGGGGTGCAGAGGTAGAGAGGGCAGAAGCAGGCAGAGTGACCCCCTGGGAGGAGGAGTTGTTGCCTGAAAATGAAAATAATGTAAGTTAAGACAATGCCAACTTTGCCTTCTGTCACAACAAGGAACACAAAAGGTTAATTTCAATTCAGTTCAGCAAAAACTATATCAAGTGCCCATCCCGGGCAAATACCAGGAGCTATGCTAGGCGTTGGAGACCCAGCAGTGAGCAAGGCTGACTCGGTCCCGCCTCCGAGCTCACTGTCAGGCGAGCAGGGAGGATGACAGTGAAGCTGTGGTGAGGGTCCCCATCGCTGTGAGTTCCAGCCCCTCCCCTCCGGAGGGAGAGGAATCAAGATGAGGAAGAAGGGCACTGCCCTGGTCATTTGAATGTCCTCAGCTACACTCGGATGCATTCTTTAAACTAGGTTATTCCTTTCCAGCTGTGGAGACAATGGCTTCCAAAAGGCTCTCAGAGAGTGTCCTCTATAAATTGCTCACACACACACAATGCCAGAAAAAGAGAAATTCCTTTAATTCCCAGTCGAGAAGAGCAGGGCCTCTGCACCCTTTGTGGTTGTCCTTTCTGCTTCATTTTCCCATACACAGCTCATTCGAGCCGTCAGACGACTGCCGGGGTGGTCTTACCCCTTATCCCAATTCCCAATATCTGAAAAGCTCTAGAAAACAAAAGCATCTCGGTAACTCCTTTAGTGGAAAACTTGACCTGACCCCAAGCTCGGTCTTTATTTGTTCCACTGGTGTGTTTGATTTCAGGGTGGAGCTCAGACTCTGCTGGTGGTATTACGTAATAGGTTGCATGTGTACCATATCACCTTTCTAGAATCCAACACGCTGTGAATTCCGAAACATGTGGCCTCAAGGATTTGGGAAGAGGGCAGCTGTCTTACAGGTGATGCAGAAACCAAGCCTGAAAACTAAGTGATACGAAACAGATTTAGCACCAGACCTGGCTCCTGATTGTCCTGCAAATGGCGAGCCAGCAGACGTTAATCACAGCAGGGAGGAGTCTGATTAATTTTGATGTTTAGCAAATGTAACTCGTGTCGGCATAAAAGCTGCATTGGTAGAACAGAGCCTGGGTGCAGGGTCAAAACCAAAACTTATTTCCCTCTACCTTCGTTGTCTCCAGTGATTGTTTTCGTGTCTTTGCCTCCCTTCCAGTCCCTTCCCCACCAAAGTCTGTCTTCCATGGCCTACTCCCCCTAACCTCCATGGAAGCTGCATTCCTGGGGTCACCAGCTGACCTTGACATTGCCCATTCCAGCAGACACTTCTGGATCCTTTCTTGACTAGATTATACAGCTGCATCGAGGCCACTGGGCCACCCTCTCATCCCTAAAACTTCCCAAGCGCTTGGCTTTTTTGACCCCATTCTTCCTTCTTCCTCCTCTTGCCTCCCTGGTTTTCCTGCTCTGGCTCCATTCTGGCCTCCTCTACCTCCCCTGGTTCTTCAGCACCGAGATCTCAAGTACCTGGCTTTGGTTTTCACCCTCTCTGGTTCTCCCTGGACGATACCCTTTGGGTTTTCACTACCACCTACCTGCCGTGTGACTGCAGATTTCTACCTGGTCCAGACTTCTTCCCTGAGCCTCAGATTCATATATCCAAATGCCTGCCAGGTCCTGGGCTAACCCCAGAGTTGAACTTTGGGAGAGGAAAACAATTTCTTGGCAAATCTAAACAATTTCTAAGCAGTAAGCGTTATACCTCCTTTTTTTAAAAAACATTATTTTGTTACCATTGGCAAATTATTAGCCACTCATGTACTAAATTTGACCAGTAGAATTCAATGACTGTATTGCAGACCTTTTTTATAGGTCAGTGATTTTGCTGGGCAAAGTATAAGATAGTGAGGTCAGGGAAGAAATCAGGCAAGTTCACAAATACTTATAACTGAAGACAGAAAGCGTGTCACAGCAAGAGAGCAGTCTAAGCCCTGACAGGACCTGTGTTCACTCTCCCTTCCCTTCCCTTTCCTTCCATGGCCATATCTTTCCCCAGAGGGCGGCAGAGGCAGGCAAGAGGAAGGTTTGGTGGTGGTGGTTTCTAAGATAAAGAGGAACGGCTGGTTGTTTTTGAACTCTTTCTTCCACTTGAAGCTTTTTGTCCTTCTTTATTTTCCTCAGTTGTCTTCTAAAAACAACACTGCAGCTGTTGCAGACCAAGAAGAAGTGTAGATCCCTAAATGCATTCTCATATTAATAATCACAGAACAAAGTGCTGCAGGCATTCCTGACACATGGGGATGTGTGTCATTATGTTTATTTTCACCTATTAAATATTTATGGAACCCACAGAAGTCAAAGAAGACGTTGTTCCTCTTGTACTTCCCAGGTTTCATGGATTCAATACAAGGCAGGCAGGGTAAAAAAAAAAAAAAAAAAAACCCTGGTAAGAGAAGCCAACCAAGAAACCGGTTTGCCCGGGCCGCCTGTCCCAGATCCGGAGGGAAGGAAACCTGAGGGGGTCCCGATGCCCACGTGGAGCTGGGGCAGCTTCGGCTCCGCGTCCAGCGGAGGGCAGTGGTGTGCAGACGGTCACGCACAGACAGGCGTCCCAGGGAATCGGTCCCTCGATCCCTATATATCCCCAGCTGAGCGGTCAAGACCCCACTCAGCGGTCTGGATGCGCTTGTTTACCTTTTGCTCCATCTCAACACTTTTGTGAGAGCTCCTTGGTTCTTATTTGATTGCTGGAATTTTCAATCTAGTTTAATGCATTAGTACTTACTGAGCACCCCCATTCCAGGTCTGCCACCCCGCCGGGGGCGCTGCAGTCAATGCGAAGATGCGCACAAGAAAGTTACAAGCTAACGAGAGCAGAGAAGGGTGCAGGGGTCAGACAAGTTTACAAATAATCAGAACTGAAGGCAAAAACAAGCACTGATGGGGCGTCTACCGTAACAGGGAGGTCTAAGCATTTCCTTCCCCCTCCCCAGTGTTTGGGGGAGTCAGGAAGTAAACCGGTTACAAGAGAGAACAATGTAAAGTGTTATTGTATGACGTGCCAAAAAAAAGTTCTCCCTTGTGTGACTGGGGGAGTGGCCCAGAGCTGTCCCCCCTCAGGGACCCACGTTCAGCCCCCCTGGGTTCTAATCCAGCAGCCCAGGAGCTGCCTGGCCAGTGTAAGGGTGGCTTGGGGGGCGGTGAGGGGGTGGGGGGGGAAGGTTGGGGGGGGAAGGGCAAGAGCAGAGATAGAAGTCAATCTAAGAAACAGCCCCCTCAGGGGAGCCGGGCGCAAGAATCCGAGGCCAGAGACTGTTCTAGCACCCTCATGCCAACCCCACCAGCAAAGGCATCCCCAGGGGCACCTCAGGATCCCTGGAGGCTGTCTCTCACTGTCCCAGTTGCACCCCACTTCAAGAACGCCAACATTTCCTTACTTTGGGCAGGTAATGATCCCTTTAAGGTGAAACAGATTTCAAGAATGGACACACCTCAAAAAACCACACGTGGTGGGGGGTGGGGGGGGAGGTTTGTTTTTTTTCCAAGGGTGTTGAGAGAGAACAGGCTCTGATTGAACCTTGGGGATCGGAAAGGCCACCCTCAGTGCTGCCTCCTGGGGGAAGCTAGGTTAGGCCAGGTCACACACTGCCCAACTCTGGCTGCCGGTTGTTCTAGAAATCAGAGGCCAAAGGTGGGGGTACTGAGATTCCTGAGGCTCCCGGCTTGCCAGTTTCATCTGAAACTGATTAAAATGAAATGCAGACCCAAGTAGCTGGGAAGAAAAGGTCAGGATCTTGCCGCCTGCCCCTCCCCGGCCTGCTCCCCGCCCCCTTCCCTCCATCCTCAGCTCTCTGGCTGGGTCCCTTCCCGGCTCCGGTTTCCCCTTCACCCGGGCAGCCCCTCGCTGCCCAGAAACCCCGCAGAATGGCCGCATTGTGGACCAGACAAACCAAAATAGCAGCATCTTCTGTTCTCCGCCTTAGGGAGATTCACTCAAAACCCCAAAGTCCCAGATGTGGACGACAATGGAAGCTGTTGTTGCAAATTAGTGATCCTGGAACAGATGAGAGGCAGGTAGGAAGGTAGCCAGTGCGGTGGGTTGGGCTGTGAGAGAGAGAACAATTACGCAGTCACTCCATTAACCCAATTAGCAAACGCTGGCAGGAGTCCTGTTCAGCGCCAAAGCAGCATGGTAGGGAAGGTGGGAAAAGGGGGCTCTGAACTGGGTGGGTGGGGAGGCCGCGATTGCTGCAGGGATGAAAGGGCTTAGGAATAAAACTTCGGTTTTTTTTTTTCCATGCTGGCAAATACTATTTTTATCATTTTTTAAATATTCTGAGGTTTTGTTTTTTTTTAACCATGCCCTGGAGCGTTTGGATGAACAGTGTTTGCATTAATTAATAAATCAGATGACATCTCCACTCAGCAGCAGGCTCTGGCGTGGAAACACTCCGGGTGGCCTGGGGAACGGTGACTGTGGAATCTTGATTGATCACAGCTGTCGCAGCTTCAGTCATTCAGTCCAACAAGTCCATCAGCATTTTCCCCGGGCCAGGGCTGCCCGGTGCAGGGGCTCACTTGGGCTCTGTGGGGGCGGGGAGGACATAGCACAAATGAGGCGATGTCTGTATGCACTACTAGCTATAATAAGCGGTGTTTGCAATCAAGTCCCAAAGGTTAACTGGGATAGTTTGATTAAGGGTAGAAATCAGGAAAAGCCACGCAGAGGAGCTGGATTTTGGAAATAAAGGGCAGATAACGACAGATAGAATGGTCAGGCTTTCGGACACACGGAGGGTATAAGCATAGGCACAGAAGACAAGCATTTAGGGAGCAGGTGCAGCCCTTCCCCAGGGGGAAGTTGGGGTACAAGGAATATGGTGACCTTAGTGGCTGAGATGCCTAGAATGCCCTGTTGGGAGAGAAGGCACCAGAGCGAGGACTGGACACGTGGTATCATGGAAGGTCCCTCCACCCCCCGTCTCAATTTTTTTTAGAAGCCACAGGGTTAGGGACTGGCCTGGGAGCTTAGCGTGGCCCCTGGGGCTGCAAGAACCAGCACCCTGATAACTACAGCTTTCTTGCAGTGAGTAAAGGAAGAAAAGGTTTGGAAACTACCAGAGCTCAGAGCCCAGGGTGACACTGTGGGAGGGCAGATGGAGAAGATAATTGGGGAGGGGAGCGCGTTTTGTGAAATCCTGACCTAGCAGGGCCTGGCCCATCCTCACCCCCTCAGCCCTGGGGGCCCCAGCTTCCCAGCCTCTCCCTCCATTGTCACTTTCTCCACCTAATTTCTCTCCTTTGCTCTTATTCCCTTCTCACCTTACCCAGCCTCTAGCCACCAGGAGAGAGAAAAGTCAAACAGGCAAAAGCTTTTGTCTCTAATACAAAGATGAGGTGTTTGACCACTGCAAGCCTGGAGTGTCTGGTTGCTCAATCTCCTGCTAAGCTTCGCTGCCTCTTACAAGCTGTCTTCGGGGTGCAGGGGCCAGGCAGGCAGTGACGTTCGTAACCCGGTACCCCAGACAGGACCGTGCAAACAGTCCTGCTCAGGAAACATTTGCTGATGACCAGGAGAACAACATATGGAGAAACTACGCTCTACCAAAGTCGGAAGGAAAACATTATTCTGTAATCCCTGACCAGTGGGGTTTCTGTATTCTCGGAGACGTCGTCTCAGGCACGTGCGATGCGATCTGTTGAACTGTGTAGGGGTGAGGGTTGGGAAACACGTCCGGCCTGGCGTCTGGGTGTAGGTCACCAACGCCCTTATGGGCACCACCTTTCTTCTCGCATTCCAGTTTGAAACCACCCAGGCTCCTGGAAAGGCCCGCCCTGCGCACAGGCGGGGGTGGTGTTTGTGCATGAGCTGATGGGTATTCTATACCCCCGCCCGCACTCGAGCACACAATACCTGCCTGTTCTCAAAGCACCGGCCCAATGTCACTCCAGCTGCTTCTCAGGTTTCATAACTGCCCTGCGTTGCACCTGGCCCTTCTTCCCCTGGGGCTGCGGGGCTGGAAACCGAGGAGATGGCCGCCTGGTTTCCCTCCCTCCCTGCTCCTGCAAGTCCAGGCCCCTGAGGCGACTGGGGCCTTGGAGACTGACTCACTCTTGTGTCAGTCAGAGAGAGCCCCTGCAGCTCAGGACACCCTTCAGGAGCGAGCCACCTCTTGTTCCAGGGAGGAAGAGGCCCATCAGGTCTCAGGCTCCCCCAGGGGCAGCGGTGGGAAAGCTACTTGGGCAGTGCAAGGCTGCAAGGCTCAGCAGCAGCGCGGTGCCCTGAGAGCCCCTGGCCCGTCTCCCAGCTCCGCTCAGCTGTGAGGCCAGGCTCCGCTCTAAGCAAGCCCTGACCTTGGAGCTCCCACTACAAGCACAAACAGGCCTTTAAAAAGCCTCCCGACTTCCTGGGGGGCGGGTAAGGGCCAGTGTGTTGATTGCTGTTGTGTCATTCTCTGGTGCGGTTCCAGGTGGCCGGCGCCACCACCTCTCCTCCATCCATCCAGATGCTCAGGCCGAGGGGGCTCCGGGGGGAGTTGCTTTGAAGCTCCCGGCACTGACCTCTTGTGCCCTGCCTTGGTGTCGGGAAGCTTTACAGCTGCCCCGGGCCCACAGAGCTCTTTCCTCGTTGACTTGGGGCTTTTTGGATCAGGGTGTTGGTGAAGCAGAGCTTTGGCAAGAGCCTTGGCAGCTGCTGCCAGGAAAGAGGCAGAAGGAAGATAATTAGACCTGGTAATTGGTTGCTTTTCAGTGACTGTGGCTGGGAGAGGAAGACACAGGCAAGCTGTGTCCTCCAGGACCAAGGCTAAACTGTCCCAGTTCTAGGGGGCAATGCTGGCCCCCCACCGCCAGGCCTGTACTTCCTGGCACGTCTTGCCTGGCACCTCTATCTGGCTGCGAAATGATTCTTCAACTCCATTCCGCCTACAGAGCCATGTAGCTTTACCGCACTCATGTTGGCACTCACTTACACCTGAGCTAGCTTGGGACCAGGCATTTTGAACCTTTAAGTCCAAAGGTAACCTTTGGATAGAGTCACCCAACCCTAGCGACTCCAGGAAGAGTCTGCAGGGCCCATTGCAAAGGACTTCAGAAGCTTTTGTGTTTGGACAGAGCTGACTCATCGTTTCCCCGAGATAAGTTTGCTCCTGGGCAGTTTCCAGGCTGCCATCCCCTCCAGATGGCTCATATTAGATCTCAATTTACAACCTGCCACCCCCTGTGGGCCTGTGTTCTGGAGTTTTCCCAACCCGAGCAGCTGATTCACTCGGACGTTCTGGGAAGCCCTCACCGTTTGATTCCCCCTCCGCACAGAAGCTGTGGGTCTGATTTCCGCAGCGGTCTCTGTGGGGAGCGTATTGATCTAGGTAGACCCTGACGCACGAGTGCAGCCCCGGGAGCCCGAGGGTGAACCTCATACGGGGTCCCCAGCAGCTCTGCTTCGAGTCCTCGAGAGCCGGCACTGCCTTTGGGAGAGCTGGTCGCTCAAAGTCAACCAAAGGACGGGCTAGATTGGAATTAGAAATCTGGGGTCTTTTTTTTTTTTGGTGACTGTTTAATATCTCAGATAAAAGCAGAAGAAAGAACTGATGACCCGTGTGAGCGCTGGCATTTTAGGTTTAAACAGGATGGCCTTCCTCCTGCTCTCCCTCCCTCCTGACCGGTCGTGCAGGCCTTTATTCAGTAGGTGGTGACTGAGCAGATACTGCATGCCGCACACAATGCCCAGGGCTCAGGAATACGGATGAAAGGACGGTCCTTGCCTTCAAGGGACTTACTGATGGACGTCTAAGATAGGCAGGCAGTGGCAGCCGAGTAAGTGGAAGCCGGTGCAGTGCAGCGGTTAAGGACCCAGACTCGGGAACCAGCCTGGCCGGGTTCATATTCCCACACTAGCACTTGCAGGCAGTGTGTACCGTCGGGCAAGTCTGACTGCTACCTGCATCAGTTTCCTCATCTGTAGAATGGGAATAACACGGATACCTACATCAGTGTTTTATGAGGATTAAATTACTCCCTAGATTTAAAGTATTTAGAACTGTGCCTGGGAATAGTGAGGCTGGTACCCCCTTGAGACGTTTTAAAAGCTGTTGCGTCACAGGACTAATCAGTTGGGTGAGGGACATAAAAGGAAGGAAGGGGTCATGTTTAAATCCCCGTATTCCGGAATTCTAAACGTTTGTAGCCAGCAAAGTCAAGTGTGAGTCTAAGGTCCACTACGATATATTTATTTGCTCTTGAATGATTATGACCTTGGTTTGCACCTTAGTGGAGTGGAGACAAGTAGTGTCTTCCTTTCCAACTTCTGGAGGAAGGAAGAGAAATTAACATTTGTATCTGCTGTGTACCAGACACAGTTTTATTCTGAGGATTGAGAGAAATAAAATATTTTAAGTGCATTCAGATTTAAAAGATACATTGTAAACTGTAAAGTAAACCCACAGGGTAATCGTGATTTTTCTCTCTCCTTTCCCCGTTCACTGGGTTGATCGTGCAGATAATCGAGAGATGATGGAAAAGGCAGGCACTTTGGTCTGACTTTAATAATAGCAGGTACACTGTGGTACTCTTTTACCGCCGTGTGATTTTCCGTGCCGTCTATGTTATTTCGTTCCTGATTACTAAAGCCTTGTGACCCCCAAGGAGGCTGGCAGTTTCCTTAGGAGCAGGAATTGGGAGCAGCAAGAAACACAGTGAGACGTGCTGAGCCCCTCAGAGGAAAATTTCAGGTCCTTGGTCTGGGGGCACCGAGCTCCCGGCTCCAGTGAGCTTGACTGCAGCTCAGGGCTTCTTCGAGGCCGGCCCTGCACGTGGCACGAGCTTGTGCATGGACCTAGGTGAGCAGGGTGGGAGCAGGATGGGGGGTGAGGCAGGGCGAGGAATGGGATGGGGGGTGCCAGGCCAGCCCCGATGTTTGCTCACCGTCATGAGCTGCTTTCACATGTCCGGGAGACTTCCTGGCGAGGTTGCAGAGCTCGCTACCAAGATTAGGGGCCGGCTGGCCAGGCCTCGGCGTGGGGGAGGCGGACGTCTGCGGCAGAGCGATCAGGCTGCATTCGGCCCTTTGGGAGACTGGCCAGCACTAACGGGATTCCCATCCTCTGCCCCGGTGTCTGCCAGGAAGTTGTGAAATGAAATTTCAAGGACCCTACCAGGGTCAGAGAGTGTGTGGGATGACTTGGCTGGAAGCAAGAATCCCTTGGGGGAAAGGTCCACGTCCCTGGTGCTCCATTTGTCTCTGCAGAACAGGAGCTCCGCCAATGACCTGGCCCTCTTCCCGGCCTCTGACAGTCCGAGACTCCAAGGTCGAGAAAGAAACTACCTGGGAGACCTTTATCCAACCCTCTCCATGGACAGAGGAGAACAACCACGAGCTAGGTGTCCACTTCCTCGCTGAAGGCCCTGCCTGATGACAGAACCAATCTGAGCCTCAGTGTTCTCAGCTGATTTTACAAGGCTCTTGTAAGGATCAGTTGAAACAAGGCGTGTGGCAATTCTTTGTAAAGTGCTCCAGGCATAAAATCAAAGGCCCCAGAGGGAAGAGGAGCCGAGTTGAGCCTGGCTGTCATTATGCCAAGCTCGCTCTTCTGACGACAGAGAGAAGGGATCTTTCACAGGACCTGCTTCCTGTCTGGGTCTTACCGGAGCATCCCACACCCTCACTGGTGTTCTGGGTTCCTGACAAAAGGGAGTCCGCGAAGATCGCAGAGCTGACTGGTTTTCTTCTCTGGACGATGTTTAACGTGACCCCACTGCCACTGGTCTTCTGAACAGCTCCCCAGCCCGGGGACCCCCCGGGGGCCCCGCTTTCACCAGGATTTGTGTTTATAACACGACAATGTCTTTACCTTTTATCTAGCGGGAGTGAGTAATCTATTTGGGATATTTAACAAAAACCAGACATTACCTCACTGGTGTCTTATCCAGAGCTGCTCCAGTCTTCCCATGAGTTCCAGCGATTCGGGGTCTCTCGCCACGGTACTCGGTATGGGGACAGACCCACAGACTGGTTTTCTCCGGGTGACGGGAGTCGGAGAACACGCAGATTTGAGAGGTCCTGTTCTAGTGTTTGTCTCCAAGCCTGTTCTCCTCCCCAGTAAAGGTCTGTTTTCTTCATTCTGAGAACACAGCAGACGGATTAACCCCAGCCCAGCCCCCCAGAGCATCCCGACGGAGACGGGGTTTCTCTGGCTGTCTCTTCCCCAAAGATCGTGAAGGGCTTTATGTGGGCATTCCCAGGCCTCGCGGGGCGAGGCACTGGTGTAGCTGCAGACAGACCACCTTCTCTGAGGGCAGTGGCCGTTTTCCAGCGGAAGTGCCGGAAAGATAATGACCAAAGTGGCCATGTGCTTCGTGAGCAGCTGCCAGAGGTACAGACTGAAGCCGGCATCTCACGCCTTTCCCAGGTGCAGAAAGACCTTCCATCGGTAACGGAGCCACTCGTGGGTCACCGTCCCACAGGAAGGACAGCAATTGTAATCCCAGGCCAGGCGATGGTCCGTCTCTGCTTTGCAGTAGAAAAACTGTGGCCCCATTAAAAACTTCTCTGTATCCCAAATCACCATCTTGTAGGTGGTATGAAAGAATAATTGTTAATTATGATAGGAGTCACCATGACACAATGACTATATAAGAAAATGCCCATAGTTGTCTCGATGCTTAGGGAAGTCTGTAGGAGTGAAATGAGACGCAATCTGGGATTTGCTTTAAAATACCTTAGCAAAAATAAAGAAGGAAGATAGAGATAAGGCAAGTGTGGCAAAATCTTGTTAATTGTTAAGTCTAAGTAATGGATCATGTGGTTTCAATATACTGTTCTCTCAATGTTTGTGGGCAACTGAACATTTTCCTAGTTAACAAAATAATTAAAAACACTATAAATAGTGTTAAAAGATAAGCCCGAGAGAAGGTGTTTAGAACACATGTAACTGATGAAGGATTCCTATCTAAAATATATGAAGAACTCCTACCAATCAGCACAAGAGAAAAGACCAGCAACCTCCTAGAAATCAAAGGCAAAGATTTTCTTTTTTTTTTTTTTGAGACAGAGTCTCACTTTGTTGCCCGGGCTAGAGTGAGTGCCATGGCGTCAGCCTAGCTCACAGCAACCTCAAACTCCTGGGCTCAAGCGATCCTACTGCCTCAGCCTCCCTAGTAGCTGGGACTATAGGCACTCGCCACTATGCCTGGCTAATTTTTTCTATATATATTTTTAGTTGTCCATATAATTTCTTTCTATTTTTTAGTGGAGATGGGGGTCTCGCTCTTGCTCAGGCTGGTCTCGATCTCCTGACCTAGAGTGATCCACCCACCTCGGCCTCCCAGAGTGCTAGGATTACAGGCGTGAGCCACCGCGCCCGGCCCAAGGGCAAAGATTTGAACAAGCAATTCCATCCATTCCCCGGAGAAGAAACCTGAATGGAAATGTCCACACTCACTGATATCAGGAACATGCAAATTGGAAGACAAAAAATTGTGTCCATTGGATCAGCAAAAATTTGGAAGTCCAGCAATACAAGTATTGGTAGAGATGTAGAGTTTAATACGTACACTTAGAAAGCGGTTTAGCAATCCCTGTTGGAAGTCTGTATATCCACACCCCTCAGAAACTTTGGGCAAGCGTACAAATATACTTGGAACATACACTTGGCTGTCCATTACAACATTGTTTATAATAGCTAGAATCTGAAAAAAATGAAAATTTATATATATATATATATATATGAGATTATGGGTGAGTTTCTATAACATAATATGAATATTGAATGAAATAAAATCAAGTTGCAAAAGGATATGTATGGTATTATACCATGTACATAAATAATTTAAAACACCTAACAATATTTTTGGCTGTCTCTATGTCATAAGAGTGCAAAAATAATTAGAAGGGCCACAGAGCAATAGGAGAATAGCGTTTATCCCTAGCGAAGGAGAGAAGGGAACAGGGATGACCTCAATTGTATCTGTAATGTTTGTTTTTTTCTTTAGGGAAAAAATGTTAAAAAGAATCTGAAGCAAATACACCAAAAGAGTAACATTTGGACATCTGGGTGGCAGGTATGGCATGTTTGTTATTATTCTCTATACTGTTCTGCACATTTGAAATATTTTGTAATTTTAAAAGATTTTGAGGTCCTAAAGTTAAAGTTTAACGTTTAACGAAAGTTTCTTCTTTCTAAATTTTATCTTTTTGTTTGTTTGTTTTTGTTTTAGAGAAGGGGTCCCACTATGTTGCCCAGGCTGGAGTGCGGTGGCTATTCACAGACGCAATCATAGTGCTCTACAGCCTCAAACTCCTGGGCTCAGGTGATCCTCCTGCCTCAGCCTCCTGAATAGTTGGGACTACAAGCTCATACCACCACACTTGGCTAAATTTCATCTTTTCTTTTATGACTTCAGAACCCCTTGACTCTACTTTCATGAAAACAGTTCCCACTGGGCAAGGTAGCTCGTGACTATAATCCTTCAAGGATCACTTGAGGCCAGGAGTTTGAGACCAGCCTGAACAACATAGCAAGACCCTGTCACTAAAATAAAAAGAAACAAAGAAAGAAAGAAAAAAAAAAAAAAAAGAGAAAGTGATTCCCAAATCTGATTTTCTATCCTTTCTCCAGAGTCATTTATCCATCTCCACCCACTTAATGGCTACTTCATCGACTTTGTCAAATGCATCATCTAAGTGGATAATCTCTGCCACCATCTCAAAACAACTCTTTCTTTTAATTTTCTGTTTCCGTCAATAGCACACTCAATAAACGTTAGTTTTGATTTTCATTAGTCCTTTCACTTTTTCCCTCTTCCCCTTGAGTTCACCGTACACAGAACGGCCAATGTGTCTTCCGGAAATTCTGGTTTCTGTTTTTCTCTGCGACGCTGGGTTTTCCACTCCGCACCCCTCTCCACTGAAAAGCCATTTTGCATCAGTTATTCCCAAGCTCGAAAACTTCCGGTGGCCCAGTAACAGCATAGGATGGTCCCAAGTCCCTGACCGTTGGTGCACGGTCTCAGGTCTGGTGCCAGCCCCTCTCCCCAGCTCGGTCGCCCACCGCCTGCTATCGCCACAGAGGCCGTTCGGGCTGCGTGTTTTCCTGTCTTCCTGCGTTTGGGACGTCCTGAGACGCTTCCTCCTGCCCACCCTTCACACTTAGACCAAATGCCTTCTGTGGGTAGCCTTTGCCCCGGTCACCGATGGGCCCCCAGCCATGGCACACACCACATGCTGCCTCGGGGGTGGGCTGTGGCACCCGCCCTGCCCCTGCCCAAATCCCACTCCAGTGATCGTAAGCCCAATGCTTTGGCCGACCCGGGAAGCAGGGCTGGGGTGAGTGGACGTGGTTATCCACAAAGCATCTCATAAGCCCACCTCACCCCCTTGCTTTTCTTTCTCCTAATTTTTCTTTGGTGTTACCAGCTGTAAAGAAGGCCGGCCTCCCATCGGACCTGGAGAGGTGCAGGGTGCTGCTCTCTGACTTCTGGCAAGAACCTGATGAAAACGAGATTCCTTTAAGCATAATTTTTATCAGTTCTAAGATGTGCGTTTTTTTTACGATTTATTATCCCTTAAATCAGGATGCGTCTTACAACCAATGGGAGTTGTTTTTTTTTCCTTGGTGGCATACAAAAGTAAAAAGTACATTTATATCGATGGTATCTTAAATTTGACAAAATAAGGTATATGAGAAGGTATTTACAATGCATATAAAATGCAAATGAACAGATTTTGTTATTTGACATGAATATTAAAATATAAAAGCAAGATTTTGGGACACTGTTCTAGGCTTGCATAATTTTGAGAGAACATGGTTCCAGAATAGCATTCTAGCACATTCCCTTACAAAAGCAGCACTGTTGACATCTCTTATCTATTCTGCTGTACTTCGTAAGCTGCTAGATGGCAAAAACCCATGGGAAGGAAGACACACCGTGCTACTATCTACGTAAAGAGCAGACAAAGCCCTGCAGGCAGAAATGCTGGACAGAAAGTTTGCATGCAACCAGCAGCTGGGCAATGGTGCAGATGGTAAGTGGGTGATCGGAAGCAGAACCCCCTCTGCCTGGGGCCTCGGCCCAGGCCGCCCTCCTGGGCTCTGATGTCCTTACGCAGCTTCTCGCCATGAGCAGGGAGCGGGAAGTCTGGGCCACCTGGTAGTCCCTCCAGGCCTGTGTCAGGTGTTACACTCTCCTTATAGTCTTCCCGCCTGCTTCCCTGTCACTGCCACTGGGGATTTAGGCAGACCAGACTCCTCCACTGTCCTCTGTCACCTCCGCATACCGCTTCTCCCCACCAGTGGTGAAGCCAGAAGCCGCAGCTTCTGTCACTGTCCCTTACTGGCCAACCTTACGCCGCACTCGCCCATTCTGTCCGAATGACTTAGGCAGCAAACTCCCCGGGGTGCTGACAATCTGCGTGATCACGGGAGATGGTCCGCCCTGAATAATTCACCGTTCTCACTGTGAACACAAGGAGCTCTGGGTAACCAGAGAGGGAGGACAGGGGGCTTTGAAAACACACACGTGGGCGCGCACCAGGGCGGGCTTTCTCCGTAGCTTTGTTACATGGTTTCCTGTTCTGCTTTTTTCTGCACTTGATTGCTTCTGCAGCTATAAAGAGGGCTTTCGCCATCTCGGGTCCTGGTCGCTTGGGCAGGGGGCTGGCTGCAGAGAACTTTCTCCTGCCATGGAGGCAGCAAGGGAGCTGTGGGTTCTGCCCAAGGCCAAGGCCAGGGCAAGGAGCTGGTGGGACCGCAGTGATGGGAATGTCTGCGGGCAGGGAATCACCGCGTGCGAAAGCCTTCCCATGGTATCTCGAGCTCGTCTGCCTTCCCTCTCCTTGGCAGATCCTGGGTGAAGGGAGGTCAAGGCATACTATTCTGAGGTGCTCAGAGAGGGGCCGGAGGCTGCTGGGCACACAAGCCTGCTCGTGGGAGGATGAAGGAAAACAGGCATCATCACGGCTGTGCCGAACCCAGACGCCGGTCTTTGACCTTCACTCCAGTTGCTGCATCGCTCCTGGCCGTTTCATCTCTGCCAGAAACCGCACGGGGAGGAAGCTCCAGAGACAAAGGGGGGACTTGCGGGAGCCAATTTCTATTCCTAGCCTGTGGCTGACCCTGGCGAGTAACCTTGAGCAGGTCATTAACCCCTCCCTGGGGTGGTTATGTTGGATTCTAACCCATGTCAGAGAACGCCTGTGAAAATTGATATGCTGAGATTTTTAAAGTGCTTTGGGATCTTAGAAGGGATAAACAAACAATATTTCCGTGTTTTGTGAGAGTGTTAGGGGCTGCCCTTCAAATCGGGCTCTCTGTGCACTGGCCGCGCTGTGTCCTTTGCTTGGTGACCAGGTATAGAACACACGTGGGATTAGTGATAAAAACAGCTAACATCTATTAAATGTTTTCTACGTGGTGGACGCTTTAGTTTAATGCTCACAGCAACATTATGAGGTACAATTGAGGAAACAGAGAGGTTAAGTAACTTTCCCAAAGTTGCACAGTTAATAAGCCAGAACCACTATTTGAACTCTGTGCTCCCGAGTCTGGGGTCTGCTCTTATCCACAACATTGAAGCGTATTTAATAGCTGCACAAATCGTCATTAGTAAGCACTTGCTGTATATGTTCTGCACTGAGCCAGGTGGCGTGAGCAAGACGGAGCTATAAACACAGAGAGGAGACAGACTAGGGTGGGGCGCCAAATCGGTAACACCGAGGGGCTTTGGAAATCTGAGGAAGGAGAGAGAAGCATGGGCTGGACTTCTGGGGCAAACTTCGTGGAGAGAGTGAGGCTTGAGCACCTTGTTTTTTTGCCTTCTAAGCAGTTAGAACATTTAGACTCTCCGGGATCACAGTTCTAGAAAGATGTTAATTTGTATCGGTTGTGGGAAAAAGGGCTGGAGGAGGGGCTACGTCAAGGTTAAGTGTGGGACCTGCTGCATACACAGTCTTATGCTGATTCACAGCGCACTTTGGCCCTGGAAGTTTCTATGATGTTCTGCAATAAAGAAACCTGCGTGTCTCCCAAACGTTTTGGCCGTAGAACAGTGTTTTCATAGTACTTGCGGCAGTATTTTACAGACTTCCATGGTTGGGAATCCCTGATGGAGAAGGAAGCACCTCACTGGAAACAGGAGTAGTTTACAGCCCTCGAGCAACTTAAAGTCAAGCCCCCTGAACACCCTGCGAAACTGTCACCTTCCGGGAGCCAGCCCTCACCAGCTCTCTGTCTGTTGACGCTTGGTCACTTTCCCCCTGTGTGTACCGATCTTACTGCCCCAGCCAGCCTACGAATATATCAAATGCAAACACTTGGCTGGCGTATCTTCTTATCCCCCGTGGCTCCTACCCCACACCTTGTCTAAAAGAAGATCAATAGACATTTCTCCGTTTAAAAACAGAAACAGAGAACAGAGAGAAGAGAATGAAAGGGAAAAAAACCTACACTCGAAATGATAGCAATTATTGATAATTTGCAACTGATTACTTAGTTGTTAATTGCTATTCACCAACCAGGACCCTTTGAAAGACTGGTAAGTTGTTTAAAATGCAAAATATTGTTAATTTCTGTCTTGGCCTTGGTTGGAGCTGGCTCTACAGTTAGAAGTAGCCGGCTTTGTGGCGTGGCCTCTAAAATACTAATACATCTTCTTTTATTAGCTTGGGCTGCTTTCTGTTGAACTGGAAGTACCTGGGGTAGGTCTGGCTGTCAGAGGTTTGGGACCCAGACCGAGAATCTGATAAAGAGAAAGTCCCTCCAGGTCAACATGACTGCAGATATCAACTGAATGGCTCTTGTGAGCATGGTCACTGCTCGGGGAACAAGGGTGGCGGGGGCTTGAAAGACAAAGTGCAAGTGACACTTTTGGTTTAGTGTCAGGGGACAGTCTCAGGTGCGCCCCCCCCCCCCGGCCCCGTCCAAATATGCCTCCTTCCCCTGCTCACGAGACCCAGCGCCCAGGGTTGGAGAGGGCACCATTCGAGCGAGGTTTGTGACGCGGAGGCTGCCATTCTTAAAGATTCCTCCCACCCAACTCCCTAACCCGTCCCCGGTTTTGAAACTAACCCGCCCTGGGAGAAGCAACTCATGCACCACTTGGAGCTCTCAGACACGTTTCGATGGGAATCGGACAGGACTTCACCCCCTTTCTCAGGAGGTGGGGTAGGGTCCCTACATAGGCTAAAGATGTCTCTGAACATTCATAGCTTTGGCTTAGGAAAATTCTGGGGGGAAAAAAATTGATCTTGTTTTTCTTTTCTTCCTTCTTGGTTGAGTTCCCAATGTGGATCTTGCAGGCGTTTTGTTCTTGGTGTCAGAACCACCCAGGCTTGGTCCTTCATGGGCCTGGAGCCTCCTACGGACTCCACTGTCCCCTGCCACCGAGGCGAGTCCTGGCTGCCCCTCCACTGTCCCCTGCCACCGAGGCGAGTCCTGGCTGCCCCCTGCACAGACGCGGGAGCTGGGCTGGGGCGCAGGAGCTTCCGGCAGAGCTGTGAGTGCATCTGCTCCCGCCCCCCCTCTGCCAGGTTCCAGTTAATGCAGCTATTGAGAAAAGCCTGGAAGGAGGGGGTGGTGAGGCTCAAAGCCTTGAAATCGGATCTGTGGTTGTTTTTTTCTAAACCAAATGGCTTCCCACCCACCACCCGGCCTGCTGGTGCCTTTTAAGTCAGGGCCTGGTGACCCTCTAAGGAGCTGCTGCCAGAGGTGGGGCTCTGTCCCCTGCTCAGCAAGCGCTCGGGGACCAGCCTTGTGTTTGGGACCAGCACGAGCCCCCACGGCCACAGGAAGCCCTGTCTTCAAGCTCCAGTTCAGCTGCCCCCCCCGTTCCCGCAGGCCTGGCACAAAGTGGGGGGGGGCTGGGGGCTCCGAGGCTCCTTTGCATTTCCAGTGTCGACGAGAGAGCGTCAGAATCCTCGTCCCCATCCTTAATTTCTCCAATGCCTGCCAAGGAGCCAGAGCGGGCACAGAGGCCAGTGTGTCCCTAGGCATGTTGCCAACTGCCACACCCACTGGGGCAAAGAAGAGCTTGGCACAGAGGGTGTGTGTGGACAGCAGGTGCCTGGGGGCTCTGGGGCCCAGCCTGAGCCCCACCCATCCAGCCGCAGGGTCTCTTTCTCATGACTTCCCTTGGCTCCCTCCTGACCTCCTGGTCACCCCGACTCTCTCCCACTGGAAGGGGAAACGCTATCTGGCGGGCGGCAGCCTCTCCCCTACAGCCAAGCTCCAGGCCCGCGGACGGCGGAAGCCGTGGGCCGGATTGGCGGTGTTCAGACGGCTGAGCTAACGCGGGCTCGCTCAGCGGGGAGCGGGCTGCCCACCCGGAGCCCCAGAGCAAGGGTCCAGCCCTGTGCAGTAGTCAGCGTCCGCCACGCCGCTGGGGCTGGCCCCGCCGAGCGGACCTATTGGAACATTTCCTCATCTTGGAGTTCCAATGGCTTCGGCCTCGGGATTCTTCCATTCCTTCCACTTGCAGAGGCTAAACGTTAATTGTGATCCTCCCGTGTGTCCGACACTGTGCGGGAGCTGTCTGTGCATTTGCGCCTTCGATCCTCGCAGCAGCCCTGCATGGGGGGTCCTGTCATCACCCCAGTCTCACTGAGGAGCTAACTGAACACAGAGAGGTTAAGCGACTTGCCGAGGGTTCCACAGCTGGGACGTGGCGGAGCTGGGGGCCTAACAGAGGCACTGCACTACTGTGCTGTGTACATGGCGACTTTGTCCTGGACTAAAGCATTTGCATCTTGTCAAATCTGCATCTTTTTTTTTTTTTTTTTTTTTTTTTTGAGACAGAGTCTCACTCTGTTGCCCGGGCTAGAGTGAGTGCCGTGGCGTCAGCCTAGCTCACAGCAACCTCAGACTCCTGGGCTTAAGCGATCCTACTGCCTCAGCCTCCCGAGTAGCTGGGACTACAGGCATGCGCCACTATGCCCGGCTAATTTTTTGTATATATATATTTTTAGTTGTCCATATAATTTCTTTCTATTTTTAGTAGAGACGGGGTCTCACTCTTGCTCAGGCTGGTCTTGAACTCCTGAGCTCGAGCGATCCACCCGCCTCGGCCTCCCAGAGTGCTAGGATTACAGGCGTGACAAATCTGCATCTTGTGTCTACTCATTCGGCACAGAGATCAGCCAACTGTGCCCACGGCGTGAGTCCTGCACCTTGAAAGTTTTTTTTTTTTTTTTTACATTTGGAAAGGGTCATTAAAAAAAACACATTGAACTGTACATTTTTAAATAGTTTAGATGGTAAATTTTATGTTATGTGTATTTTGCCGCAGTTAAAAAAAAATTAAAACCACAAAACCAGAACAGAGAAGAACATGTGACAGAGACAGTGTTTGGCCCACAAAGCCCATGAAATATTTACTCCTTTCTACCTGGCCCCTCTCGGAAAAGTGTGCGGACCACTGAGCCGGTCCCCTGTGGCATCCTGTCCCGCCTGCACCGCCCGCCCGCGGTCCGCCTGGCACCACGGCCGCCGCCCTCCGGTCCTCTGTGGACATTGCTCTTCTGAGAGTGCTCAGAGCAATTAAAAGCTCAACGAATTCATTCTGCGCACGACGCCGGAGGTGCCAGTGGGAAGTTGTAAATCTTTGGCTGCACCTATGGGTGGGTACAAACCTTTCCTCACTGTGGAAAGAGGACGAGGAATCTCGGCCTTGGAGTGGGGGGAAATGAAAGCGGGAATCCGGCCGGCGCTGGGCGAGATGTTGGTAGGGAGCTCTGGAACCTTCTCAGAAGGAAGAGCCAGTATCAATCACAGGCGACATTATCATCTTGGCAAGTCTTCGAGCTCCTGGTCTAAGTGTGTAAAGTAACCTATTTAGGCTCAAGGAAAGGCCTGTCCCCCTGTCACACTGGACGTGTGAATCTGTGACCAACAGGGGCTCTCTGCTTTCCTGTGTTTTCGGGTCTCACCTTTCCACCCGGGGGGCGAGTCCCCCAGGCCTGGTCCGGTCTCACGTTTTGCCTGGGCCTCCCCTGAGCGCGGGGACCGCACTGACCGGCACGCGGCGGGCAGCCCTGCCCGTCCATGTGCCACCTGACCTGCGTGTTAGGAAAAGTCCCTGCGTGGAAACAGGCCTCCAGGAAGAGGGCCTAGAAAAATAAGGGCCATCTCTGAGTCCCCCAGAACAATCTTGAGGCCTGGCCGTCAGGTGTGGGCTCCAGGGGGCCCCTGCGTTGCAGGTGACGGTGCCACCCGGGGTCCAGGCCCGACTGTCCCCGTGTCCCCTTCCCTTCAGCAGGCACCCCCGGCCTCGCCAGCGCTCCGTTCTCCAGGAGACGTCGTGAGGGTTAATTAATCCTCAGGGCTGACTCAGACGGTGTTTTTCTGCCAAAGAATTCTGTCTGCCAAGCGGGTCCCCGGTTACCCCCGAGCGAGCCTTTGTGAGTTGTGGCCGGGAGGAAGCTCCGTGGTGGCCGGGAGGCCCAAAGCCCCGGGGCTCAGGGTGGGATCCGGACCTGATCCCCAGGGTGGGGCTCGTGGCTGGGGAGGGGGCCCCTCCCTGTGTGAGAAGAACGCTCTGGAACACTCTCACCACCAGGCTGCCTTTCAGCCGGTCCCGTGGGGCTCGCCTTTCATTTTGTTGATTGGAGATTGTGTCCCTGAATAGAGCTTAATGTCCTTTTGAAATTATCTGTTCTTTTTTTTTTTCCCCCTTTTAAAAATTTCTCCTGCTTTCTCCATTTGGTTTAGGCTGTCGCTGGTTCCTAATTGCTAAAGGTGGATAATGGGACATCAGGGGGAGAGGGTGGCCCCCGAGCACAAACCGGGGAGCGTGGGAGACAGGGCGGGAGGGGGCGTGGGGGGCGGGGAGGCCAGGAGAAGGTCAGGGTGTGGGTGGCCGGGGGAGCCCCCGGAGAATGGGGGACAGGGGACCGAGACCCAGAATGAGCCTGCGGGACTGGGATGGCCCCGGCGGGGATCCATTCAGAGGCTGAGCTGTGCTAGAGAAACCCGGGACCAGAAGCCAGGACGGGTGGGGCCGAGTGCGGGAGGCCGCGGTGGCCCGGTGAGCCCCCTGGCCACACCACACCACAGCTGCCCACCCCGCGTGGGGGGAAGGTATGTAGGGCCCGGTGCAAACCCCGTCCCGCCCCAGACAACCCGCGCTAAGGACACGGCTTCCTGCTGACGGCAGAAGCTTTGCCTTCCTACGGAAAGTAGAGCACTTTCTACAAACAGAGCCAGGTGAAGGCAGGGCTGTTCTTGTGTGAGACGTGATAATTGTATTAATGAATTCCACCTCTGCTAAGAACTAGACCTGTTGTAAATTATGTAGTTAGGGTTCTACCCCAAGCCCCACCTCCCCACCCTTTACAAAACCCCGTAGCCGTGTTTTGCAGGAGTCAAAAACATTTACAAAACAGCCACTACCTACAAGGATGTATTTTATGTATTTTATCATTTAATCTTCTCAATAACCCTGTGATCTATCTGCCAATGACCGAACAGAGCCTCGGAGAGGCCACAAGCCAGCCAGGGATGGCGGGATCAGAAGGGCGGGACACCCAGGCCTGTGGGTGCCGGGAACACAACAGGACTTGGCACCTGGGAGCAGCCCCGTAGGTGCTTGCTGGAGGGATGAACGCAGGATCAGGGCTTGCCTGCTCCTCCACGAGCCAAAATTCCAGGCCCTAGAAGCTGGGTAAGTCAGGGCCGACAAACTGCCTCAGGGAGGTTCTCTAAGCTCCTGTTCTCATCCTCTCTGCCTTGCTCTCCCCTCTTTCCAGCTGCCAGCCCATATCCCTTCCCTTTCCAAGACGGCACGGAATGGAGCAGTTGTTACAATTTGATTATTTGAGGTACCGAGTATGTGAACGCCCACCATGGTGCCAAGCCTTGCTCTGGACGCTGGGGACACAGGAGCAAACAGAACAGATGAAAATCGCCGGCCCTTGCGAAGCTCGCGCTCCAGCCCCGGTGCAGACATTTGTCTGAGAGATCAGCTCGGGCTGCACCTGGTCGGTCCAAGCACAGATCAGGGAGGATGTGGGGGGCAAGGTAAGAGTCTGGGGACTCCTCGGCTCTGGGCTGCCGTGCGCGGATGGGAACAGGCACTGACCCTCCATCACCCACAATGTCCACTCCCGTCCCCAGGGTGGCAGGTGTGGGCTCCGCGGCTCCGTCACTCTGCTGCTGCCTCTTCCCTGGCCACGGTTCCTACCCCAGGGTGGGTTTCCGAAGGTGTCTTTGCCGCGGGACCTGGGATTGAGATGGAGAGATTCAGTCTGGACTGATCTCTAGAACACACTAGAAACCAGGAGCTAAGGCATGACCTTTAAGATCCTTCTTCATTTTAAACGAATTATTTATTTATTATCCTGTGAACCTGGGGCTCCTGGTACCTTCTGGTCCCTAAGTTTGGTGTCTTCTTCACACATAGCTGCTTTCCTACCACGGAGTGTACAAAGAAAGCCCTTAACCCATCCCCCATGACTTACTCTTTTGTGCTTAGGCTAAACGGGCTTGGGTTAGTTTCTGTTACTCATAATCAAATACAGTCTCATCTTGAATATAAATGAAAACTTAGAACGTCAGGGCAGAGGCATAGACCTAGAGCTGCCTCGGTGTGATCAGGACTGACGGTGACAAAGTCAAACTGGTGCCCTAGAGACCACTGATCACTAGGGAGGCTCCCTGCCCTGCACGTTGCCAAGGCCAAAGCCCAGGACCACGTACTGAACGTGCAGATCCAGCTGGATAGACCAGTCTGACCTTTTCCCAAATCTACACTTGACACAGGACCAGACTTTGTGATCCACACACATTTGTTTTCCTTTCTGTAGACCCTAGAAGGGAGTAAAAGAAAAAGAAGGAAAAATATGAGCTCCCCTCTAAACCGAGGGTACAGCAGTGAAGCGGCTGTCAGTATTGATCATTTCAAGATCATTGCAAGCTTAGCAAGAATCCGCTGCTGGGTCATATCCTGTTGGAAAGACAACTGTAGTGCATTAAAAGGGATCATGTGTCATCTACACGAAGCCCATTTGGCTACCCTTGCTCTACACCGCCCTGGCTCCTACTTGCCCTACAGACCCCAGTGTTTTCTCGGAAGCCTTCTGCAAGGCCGGGTTAGGGGACTCCTCTCTGTGAGGGCACCGCCTTACAGTACCCATCTCACTCTTTTTACTTTTTATTTTATTTATTTTTTTAGAGACACGATCTCGCTCTGTCCCCGGGCTAGAGTGCAGTGGTGCGCTCACAGCTCACAGCAGCCTCGAACTCCTGGAATCAAGCGATCCTCCTGCCCCAGCCTCCCAGGTAGCTGGGACTACAGGCACATGCCACCATGCCCGGCTAATTTTTTTTTTTTTTTTTTTTGGTAGAGACGAGGTCTCTCTTTGTTGCCCAGGCGTTGCCCCATTTAAATGGCCCGTGAGTGTCCTGAGAGTAGACCGTGTGACTGGCACAGCAGCTGGCACCTGGTGGATGCTCGATATACACTTGTTCCCCCGCAGACTGAGTTCAGGCATTCACTTAGCACTCCCTAAAACGTCTCTGTCCCTAACCCCGTACAGGTGGGCATGCAACGTGTGCTTCATCACACCACAAGGAAGACTTCGGTATGTGTGTTTAGGGGGCAGATGGAGCAGATCGGGTTCAAGTGACTGGCTAGAAATTCCAGGTCCCTCTATCGAACAGAATCTATCAGTTAGGATTAAGTTAGACTTTATACAACAGAGAGCAAAGGGTTATTCTCTCATGTAAAACGATTCCATTGGAATTTGGTCCAGGGCAGGAATGGTGGCTCCAGGGAGTTGGCAGGTGCCCCAAGCTGCTTCTGGCTTTCTCCGGCTCCACCCTTAGCACTGACCTCCGTCCCCAAGGCCACCCCATGGTCCAAGAGGGCAGCGGCATGTCAGCCATCACACCTGCATCCCAGGCAGCAGGACGAAAGGAGAGGGGCAAGCAAGCAACCAAAGGGCGACCTGCCCATCTGACTCGGCTCCCTCTCACCAGACTGCTTGAACAGGTCTCTAGGCAGTAGTTTTGCACTGCTTGTCAGTCCTCACTGCTGCAGGGACTAGCAATCAGTACCTTTTCTCTACACACAGAACTGTAAGGAGCGTGGAAAGGGTCCCCCCTCCCCCGTGCTGTTTCTGGCTGGCCCCACAGGCAGAGTCCAACATCAGCAAGCTGCAGGAGGCTCGTCAGCAAGTGGGCATCTCACGGGGTGGATGGTTTAGCTGAAATGAGTATTGACGACCACGCTGAGTATAATACATGGCCATAGGGGACCTGCTGTAGGATTGACAGCCCAGAGCCTCTGTCTTTCAGGTGAGCAGGAAACGGTCTGACAGCATGCAGGCCTGTGCGCTGGTCTCCAGGACAAGGTGGGGAGGAGGGACCCCAAGAGCCAGGCCTGTAGCATCTTCCCCGTGGAGGGGGCCGAAGACCCCCACTGCCTTGGACTCTCTAGTTAGCGCTTTCTCAGACTTCAGCTTGATTTTTCTCTTACATGGGACGTGTCTGAATGCAGGACAGTGGCACGGAAGGAAACAGGGGAGAGTGACCGTGAGCACCGGGTGGGAGTCCCGGGCTTGCTCTGTGTTTTCTGTGCTGCCTTGCGGACTCGTGTGACTCCCCCAGGTGTCTACTTCCTCGGGTAAAATCGGACTGATAATGGCACCTCCCTCACTGAGGATTAAACAAGATAATGTCGGTGAAGGCATTTAGCATCGTGCCTGGAGTACAATAGGGGCTCGATAAAAGGTAGTTAAGTTTACATCGGAGAAAACAGACTGGAGTTAGATGGCAAAGGCCGTTGTGGAGACTCAACCTCCGAACAAAGCTTCCTCTGAAATCAGAGAAGTGTGCAACCCTAGCATCTTGGCTGGCATCCCAGGAGGGGAGGGGCACTTACGGCAGCACAGCCAGCCCCGGCGGGCGGGCCGGGGACACCGGGCCCCAGAGGGCAGGGGCTACTCCCCATCCAGGGCTGCAGACTCAGGGAACTGACTCACATTGTGGGGACGCTGCACTTGGAAAAGCATCATTGATGGCTGCAAGTCGAGTGGTGGTTCAGGTTGCAGAGGGAGGAAGACTGAATTTCATCACATAAGGCATTTATGCCTACTGTACTTGCTATTTAGAGAGGTATTTGGCCATCGTGCTCGTTCGTGTCTCGCCTTAAAACAATCTCAGAGACAGCTTATCCCCATTTTATAAAGGCAGAACGTAGAAGAACTAACTGGCTGACGGGCTTGCGGCCAAGTAGCGAAAGTTAGAGTTCACGATCCCCCAAATGTCTAGCATGTCGCCTCACTAAGCAAGCTCCAGCGATCGGCTCCGCGAACGCCGGGTGGGGGCCTCCCCAGCCGTGCGCGTTACTGCTCACGCCAGTCACTCACGATCGCCAGACAAATGCAGACGTGTAGATCTAGGCGACGTGACTGCTCTGCCTAGCAGCTTAGGACACCGGGTGAAAAGTGACTTTTCCAGCCAAATCACAGGTCGGTCCGCTGCCAGCAAGTCCTGCAGCAGGGATGTCGGAACTTGCTGGAACTCTTCCAGCGTTTATGTCCCGCTGTAGAGCTCTGGACGTCTAGAAGCGATGGAGACTGAGGGGTGGGCAGTGAAATAGCGAGACGTATGCGCCGGTTTCAGCTCCTGAAAGAAATCATGGAGGAGGGCGGCCGCAACGGGGCTGAGAGGGAGGTTGAGGCACAGGCCAGAAGCAAACCCGAGGTCAAGATAAAGTCAGCTCATGCTAACATAGCACATTCTGTGTGCGGGCAGTGATTTCTCTGGGACTTCACGTATGTTGTTATAGCTCATTCCTTCTTTGCAATGACTGCAGAAGGTGGGCGTGACCATTGTCCCTTATTTTGTGGGGGCTGGGACTTGAGCACAGACATCGGCTCCCGAGGTCAGAATCTCCACTGTTCTCCCCGGTGCTACCTGGCAGGACAGTACGGAGCGTGCTGAGTCCTTCGAGATCAGTGTGCCTGCCCCACCCCCAGAACTGCTGGGGTGGTGGCCGGGCTGCCCCTCACCTGGGGACCTCACGCCTTTGATCACGGCAGCGTGGCAACCTGTCCCTGCCACCAGAAGGAGAAACACACTTGGCACGTGCCCTCCTGGGCGGGTCAGTTTGCAGAGAACAGGACATTTGGTGAGTTCGTCTCAGACCGTGCAGAGAACATGGAGAGCCCACGAGGCCTGACTGCCGAGGGCAGTTAAGAAATCAGCGCTAGTGGCTTTTCCTCTGTCGCCCAGGCCAGCGGGCACCTGCAAGGGGCCCCAGAGCTCAGGCTGGCTTCACGTCTTCCTTGTCCTGGGAAGAGGGTGGATCACATTCCGGTTCTCTCTGTTTCCAATACCGATGCGGGGGCTCCCTCTGCTCACCGAGGCAGAGCCCTTCCTCTCTCTTTTCCAGAAAAATCCCATGGAACAACCGTTTTGGATGACTTAGTTGACCCAGCGTGGAGACTGCCTGTGTGGCCCGGCCAGACAGGGGCACTCAGCGAGGGGACCTGACCTGGAGCCTTTGGGGTGACCGAGGGGTTGCACGTGTGCGTCCGCCAGGCGGTCACCGGCTGCTGGGAAAACTCCGGGCGGTCACAGCCGTCTCCCGTCAGCTTGCGAGACAGGCCCCAGCAGGCCCCCAGCTGCGGGAGGCGTCCTTAGTCAGCGAGGAAAGTCGAGCTGACAAGCCATCCGACCTCAGCCAGGCGTGTGTCACTCTCTCTCTGTTCTCTGGCGTCTGTTCTCCGCTTCCTCCTCGGGCCTTTTCTCAACCAGGCGCTCGGACGGGACGGGACGTAGACAGCACGTGGGACAGGACGCTGGCAGCCCCCAGAGCAGAGCCGGTCGTGGCCACCCAGACTCCTAACGTCACACCGTCGGCTTCCAAGCCCACACGCAGGTGCCTGCCCCTCCCGGGGAGACGTTGCCGAAGCTTTTGTAGTATTTTAAAACAGCCATCGAAGTGCCAGATGACAAAACTGCCCTCGCAGGTTGAGAAATTATGATTGGGATGAGGGCAGCGTCTGGAACTTGTGACAGATTTGCTTTCCAGGGGTGGGAGGTCAGGCTCCAGGCCCCCATCGAAGTTCAACCAAAGGACGTCCACTCCTTGGTGTTTTATACACTGAGGTCGGGACGGGTTCATCGGACGGAGGGCTCCGCGGCTGGCAGCGCGTTTTCACGCCCCGACCTGCACTGGCCTTATCCCTCCGTCAGTAGCTCTGCAGAGTTGCACAAGAGGAAAGATCAGAGCGGGGGAGGTGGTTCTTTGGGTGTGAGGACAAGCTGCAGGGCCTCGGGAGGGCCCCAGTGCCGGTGTCGGCACACGAGCGATGCCACCTGCTTGTCCTCTCTGAAAGGAAGAAGCCCCTGGCCTGTGGTCTCCCCGAGCTCACCTCTTTGGGATACAGGAAGGTCTCAATCTGAAATATTCATCCAAGGTAATAATTGCACATAAGGATCCTACATAATCCACAGCTAAAAAAAAAAAAAAGTGTGACATTAAGTCGTGAATCGCCTTCAAACACAGGAAGGGCCTTCTTGCCTCTTCCAACCCTGAAAGGCACCACCCAATGCTCATTAGACACATGCTAATGAGGTTGGCTTGCCCTTTGCCCTCTGCTCTGGGGCAGTGGGAACCTTTCCTTGCAGCATCTCAACCCATTCAGGTGGTGGCCTCTTTTACAGTGCAATGTGAAGCCAGGGCTCCAAACTGTCACTGTCCCGAGAGTTCCCAGGAAGGCTTTTGTGCGGTAACCTGGATGCCCGTCCAGATCGCCTGGGCTGGTCCTGTCTGTCACTCGCTCCACCTCCCTAAGGGTCCTGCTGCTCCCAGCTGACTGCTGACATTTCCTTTCACCGCCTTTTTCAGACTGCGGGCTGAGTGCCAAGTAGTAGCTTCGCAGGGTTCATTCACCCCGGGGCTGGGATATTTCCAGCAGTGTAGGCAGGTTATGTGTTTCGAGTCAGCGTAGTAGGGCAGAGTGATTTGGAAGCCGTTTCAGTTCTCGGTTCATCAAACTCCTACTCACTGGGAAACTCTAAGCCAGCGATATGAAACCTTTCTGGAGTTGTGACACCCTATTGTCACTCATTTTAGCTCATCAAACACCCACCCCTCTTAAAAATGCCATGAGGCATGTATTTATTTTTAAGATTAAAGTGAATTAAAATTGGAAAATTACCCGAGAATTTTCTGGCACTCTAGCAAGAAGGAGATCTACCCAGAGGTGTTCGGAAATCAGAGCTAAGGATCATCCCTCTACCCAGGGGAGATATTTGGCCAAATTGTGAAGTGGGAAGAGTTTGTCTTTGCTGTCCCCCCACCCCCTCACCATGCAATTCCCTCCCGCCGGGCACACGCCAGCATCAGTGTCCTCGTGCCACCGTCCCTCCCCACGTGGTACCTCCCCCAGAACCGGCCCTTGCCATGCTTGTAGAACTGTCTCCTCTCGACAATTACCCAACACCAGCTCCTTCTTCAGGTGGCTCTTGTAGGCTAGTTGTTTTTTTAGGAAGGAGCTAACAACTTCTTAGTTTCTCTCCAGCGTGAACATTTTAGTAGGGGTTAATAGTGATGGTAATACCTTAAAGTCTTAATCCCTTCCAGGAATATTTGCAATTTAACTAGAGATAATACCGCACACAAAAGAATGAATTTCCGATGGAATTTCCGTGGGTGACAGACATGAGTGGGAAGGTGGGAGACGGGTCCCCTCTGCCTTGCGGTGATGTCTCCCCAGCTATGCGAGTCCTCACTTTGGGACAGTATTAGAGACAGTGGAGAAGAGTCAGACGACCGGAATCTATTTCTGACTTAATCCAATTTAACCAGTACATGCCTGGCATTTGGCTGGGCGGGCCCTCGGAGTCCGAAGATGACTGAGACACTCTCCGTGACCTCAGTGAGCTCCAGCCTCTCGGGGGGAATCCAACACCGTAAATGCTTCCCTCGTGGTACGGCAAACTGTCATGGGGACACAGAAGACGGGATGATTGTTTCTGCCTGGAGGAAGCGACAGAGAAGTAATATTTGCACTGGCCTTCAAGGATGAGAAGGGGTTCAGCGGGCTGAGAGGGGAGGGGAAACAGAGCGAGGACGGTGGGGGACAAACCACCCAAACCAAAGCGCAGGGAGGCCACCGCGGGGACGTCCAGGTGTCTGGAGCACAGGAAGGGCGGGAGCAGGGATGCGGCTAAAGAGCAAGGCGAGGCCGGGCTGTGGGAGGGCCTGCAGTGCCCCGCTGAGGAGCGGAAGCTCTACCCTGCGCACGGAGCCGCCGGAAGCTTCTCAAGCCACCATGGAGAGACGCACAGGAGACAGCCGCCTTCTCTCCGGCAAAAGCCAACGGAGGCTCCATCCAAGGCTGTCAGGAGATGGATGGAAAAGACACACTGAGTGTAGGACAGGTGCAAATAATCGGCTGCTTCGATGTGGGAGGTAAAGGAGGAGAAGTCGTAAGTGACAAATGTGGTTTCTTGTGCAGGCTGCTAGGTATTGAGAATAGTGGTGGCCGGGCGTGGTGGCTCACGCCTGTAATCCTAGCACTCTGGGAGGATCACTCGAGGTCAGGCGTTGGAGATCAGCCTGAGCAAGAGCAAGATTCGTCTCTACTAAAAGTAGACAAAATTAGCGGGGGGTGTGTGTGTGTCTGTAGTCCCAGCTACTCGGGAGGCTGAGGCAGGAGGATCGCTTGATCCCAGAGTTTGAGGTTGCTGTGAGCTATGATGGCACCACTGCACCTACCCAGGGTGAAAGAATGAGACCCTGTCTCAAAAAACAAAACAAACAACATAATAATAGTGGTGCTATTTATTGTAGATAGGGATTATAGAGCAGGGGTCCCTGGGGAAGATTAATGAGCTTGGTTTGCGGCCTGTCGCTTAAAAGAGACCAGGGCGTGGAGGGAAGGTGGCTATTGGCATTCTGTGCTTGGTAACTGTCATGGCTTATTTTATAAAATTTTAATTTATTTGTTTATTTTTGTGGCAGGGTCTCCCTCTGCCACCCAGGCTGGAGTGCAGTGGCACAATCACAGCTCACTGCAGCCTCAAACTCCTGGGCTCAAGTGATGCTCCTGCCTCAGCCTCCTGAGTAGCTGGGACTACAGGCATGTGCTACCATGCCCTGCTAATTTTTTTCTTATTATTTGTAGAGACGGGGCCTTGCTATTGCCAGGCTGGTCTCAGAACTCCTGAGCTCAAGAGATCCTCCCGCCTCAGCCTTCCAGAGTGCTAGGATTACAGGCGTGAGCCACCGAGCCCCACCTACATAAATTTTTTTTTTTTTTTTTTTTTTTTTTTTTTTCTGAGACAAAGTCTAGCTCTGTCACCCGGGCTAGAGTGCCGTGGCATCAGCCTAGCTCACAGCAACCTCAGACTCCTGGGTTTAAGCGATCCTACTGCCTCAGCCTCCCGAGTAGGTGGGACGACAGGCATGTGCCACCATGCCCGGCTAATTTTTCTCTATATATTTTTAGCTGTCCATATAATTTCTTTCTATTTTTAGTAGAGACGGGGGTCTCGCTCTTGCTCAGGCTGGTCTCGAACTCCTGACCTCGAGCGATCCACCCGCCTCGGCCTCCCAGAGTGCTGGGATGACAGGCGTGAGCCACCGCGCCCGGCCTACATAAAATTTTTAATGAAAAGATCTGGAAACCAAAATCAGCAAAACGTAAATAACAATTACCTGAGAGGAAATGGAAGGAATTTCTATTAGTTTAATTATTTTTCTTTCTGCTGTTTTTATTTCCTAGTCTTTCTACAACAACCGTGTATTACTGATGTAAAAAACAATCCGTACGTCTTTCAGCGGTGCCGGGGCCAGAGTTCCAGCTGTCCTCCCGGACGGCTGGATTGAGAAGGGGGACAGGAACGCCCTGCAACAGTGGCGAGATCGGGAATTACGGCCCACAAAGTATATTTTAGAAAGAGACCTCCCTCCCCTGCCATACACCTTTGGGGGAATCTTTGGAACTAGATGCTCTCGGGTCACAGCCACATATAGAGCCACACAGAGGGTCCTATTGTCACACCTTCCTACATCGCCCCAGCTTTCCTAAAAGCCTTAGCTCTTCCACGGTCTCTCAAGTACAAAAATCACCCAAGACCTAGTTTCTTACCCTGAAATCACTGTTATTTAAAAATTCTCTCTAGCTCTGTGCAGTTTGCCCTCTGACCCAGACCTGTTGCAGCAAGAGACAAGCATTCATAATGACAGGCCTCGGCGAGCGCGCTCAGACCTGGGCGCGAGAAACATCCGCGGAAGCAAAGGCCTTGCTGGGAAACAGACGTGTCGGATATAGCTGGTAACTGCACGTCTGCAAAATAAAACGTTATTCTCACCTGTGCAATTAAGGGGGAGAAAGGCAAGACCCAGGGCTGGCAATGATGCAGGGGACAGACCAGCTCACATGTACGTGTAGACGGAATGGACCAGTTCACGTGTACGTGTAGACGGAATGGACCTGCTCACGTGTAGGTGTAGACGGCTACCACCTTTCCACAGGGCGTTGGCAATGCGGACACGAAGCTATACGCATGTGCACAGCTTTTGAACTAGGATTTCTACATCCAGAAAATTCATCTTTAGGAAATAATCAGACATGTGATCATGTGTTTACCTATAAGAATATTCGTCAGCTTTGTCATAGAAAACTTTAAAGACAAGTAAGTTTTCATCAATAAGGAACTAGTTTTTTTTTTGTTTTTTTTTTAAAGTAAGAGCTCAGCGTTTAGATTCAGGGAGATCTCTGCTCAAACCACAGCTCACTAGCTGAATGAACAGGGGCAAATTCCTCGGCTTCTTAAGCCTCATTTTCCTCATCTGTATTGCAATAATAGTGTTTTCCTCTAACCACCTCCCCTGCCGTAACCTACCATTCCTCTGCTTCTCCTTACAATTAAACTTCTCAAAAGGGTCGGCGGTGTGCGCTCTCTTGAAATCTGCTCCAGGCAGACTCTTGGCCTCACTACTCCAGTGAAACTGATGCTGTCAAGGTTGCCAACATGAACTAAATTCAAGGAACGATCTTTAGCTCTCAGCATACTTGGGTTTTGGGCGTAATTCAACACAGTTGGGCCTCCTTCCTCCATGACACATTTCATTCATTCTCTTGGCTCCTAGGATCCTGTACTCTCCGGGTTTTCCTCCTGCCTCGCCTTGATCACTCCTCCCTCTCCTCTGCTCCATCTTCCCGTCTCCCTGCTCTCCTAAGGATGAAGCACCTGGGACTCAGTCCTTGGTCTTCTCTCCTCCATCTATGCCCCCCTTTTGGTGGTCTCATCCAACCTGAGGACGTTCAGTCATGACTGTGTGCGGATGATTCTAATGTCTATCTCCAGGCCAGACCTCTTCCCCGAACTCCAGACTGGTATGTCCAGCCGACTACTCAACAGCCATCTTTGTTTGGGGTGTCTAATGGACATCTTAAAATTAACATCCAAAATGAAATTAAACTCCTTATTTTCCCTCCCCTTTTGCTCCACCCACAACAGGCCCATCGCAACTCCATTCTTCAGATCGTTCAGCACAGAAACCTCAGAGTCACCCTTGGGTCCTTTCTCTCCGTCACACCCTGCAGCCCATCTCTCAGGGGTCTGTGGACTCTGCCTTTGGGGTGTATCCGGAATCGGGCCAGGTTTCCCGTCTTCACCACGGCCACCTGGTCTGAGCCACTGTCCCACCTCACCTGGGTTGGGGCAATAGAGTCCTAACTAGTCTCCCTGGGACCGTCCTCGCCCTCACAGTCTTTTCTCAAGACAGTAGCCGGAATGAGTCTTTGACATTTTAAGTTAAATTACGCCACTTTTCCTACCCAAACCCTGCAGTGGTGCCCACCCACGCATAGTAAAGAGCCAAATCCCAACAGGGGTCTTGGAGGCTCTCCATGGTCTGGTTTCTTATTATCACTCTGATTTCATCTTCCTCCGTTGTCCCCATTCCCTCCTTCCGCTACAGCCACTTTGGCTCTTTTTGCTGTTTCTTGGCCACCCAGACGCTCCTGCCTTGGGGCTTTTGGACCAGCTGCCTTTCTGCCTGGAGCGATCTTCCTTCAAGTCTTTGCGCAAAGGTCCCTGTCACAGGCTGCGTTCCCAGGAGGCCGTCTCTGAGATGGGGATTGGCAGGCTGGAGGTGTATTAGGGTGTGCTCCTGGGGTCAACTCATGTGCAAGAGAAGAGAAGGAAGCATGACTGGACTATAAAGCCGTCTCAACAGAGTCGCAATCCACCCCTCCTGCTGCTCAGAGCTACTCCTTCGTGTAAGTTCAGTGAGCAGCTCCCCCAGAGTTCCAGTGGGCCCCTTTCGTAGAAGAAACTCGAAAGAGGACGGTTAAGGAGAGGAACAACACCCCTGCCATTGCAGCTTGTCTTAGGGCTACAATTGATATCCATTTCCCCCTCCCCTACTGTCAATTCTAGATTCTCCTCACCCGTAAATAGCACCTCTGATGGTCTAGGTGGCTTAACTGGTGGGGTGACTCAGACCCTCATCCCTGAGATGTTCCCTGGTCACCATGCTCTTCTCAGGCCATAGCTGCTGTCCTTGTCCACTGGCTGTCAAAATTGGGTAAGGGAGCACGGGGGGTCACCTAGTAGATCACCCGGGCACCACTGGGTTCAATGAAAATGTTCAATGGAACATCTTCTGGTCCCCTGGTGGGAGCATTTCTGCTTTTAGAACCAGAACCTCAAACCCTGCAGAGCCCAGAGTTGCAGAGACAGGAAGCACAAACCCCCTAGTTGGTGACTGAGAGTGATGATAAGTGGAGTCGTTCTTGTTTCCTCCTCTTGTTCCCACGTTGAATAAGTTCATTGCCGTCCGTGCAAGGCCTCCCAGTTGTTGCTTCCGTAGGCTGTTCCGTCATCCTCTCAGACTAGGTAGCATGGCACGTGATGTCACGGTCACGGGCCCACTATTGCACCTCCTTTGGGGCCTTCCCTGTCCCTGTGGGCCTCTCTACCTACCTCTCCCCGCGGAATCACAAAGGTCATTTACTTCACCGAATCTGGTGGATCAAAAACACCACCTCACATGTTTTTAAAAAAAGACAGACTCCTGGCTGGGTGCGGTGGCTCACACCTGTAGTCCTGCCACTTTGGGAGGCTGAAGCGAGAGGATCGCTAGAGGCCAGGAGTTCAAGACCAGCCTGAGCAACACAGCAAGACCCCATCTCTACCAAAAATAGAAAAATTAGCCGGGTGCAGTTGCATGCGCCTGTAGTCCCAGCCACTTGGGAGGCTGAGGCAGGAGGATCGCTTGAGCCCAGGAGTTGGAGGTTGCAGTGAGCTATGATGACGCCACTGCACTCTAGCCTGGGCAACAGAGAGAGAGAGACCTTGTCTCAAAAATAAATAAGTAAATAAGGGGGGGGGGAGGAAAAAAGATTCCTGAGGTTCACCCTGCTGCAATTCTGAGTCAGTAGGTTGGGGGTGGGCCTGGGACTCTCCAAACTCCCCCAGGTGACTCTGAGGATCAGCCGGATTTGGGAACCTTTGATCCAGGTCCCCCTCCCACCCAGGGCTCCAGCAGCCCTGCCAAGCGGATGACGCAGCTTCCAAGAAGCATCCCCTGACTCACCTCGCCCGAGGTGGGGGCTCCACCCAGGTGCTTCGAAAACCATCGTCACCCTCAGTCCTAGTGTGAGTCATGCATTGTCATCGCCTGTTTAAATGTCTCGCTCCCCTCCCCCGACTAACTAGACTAAAAACTCTTTGAAGAAGGGACCGTGTCTCGTTTGATGTTTTGCCCCCAATGTCTGCCTCGTAGTAAGGACTTAGTCCGTTCACTGAAGGAAGGAAGGAAGGCCACCGGAAATTTAATGGAACGCAGTCAGGACCTGAGGTGTAGCGACGGCGCTTGTACAGCATTCGGTGCAAAGAACCTGGCTGTTCTACACAGGCAATTAGACTCGATGTGTCAGCTCTGAAGATGCCACTGGACGCTGTCTGCCCTTAGGACAGGTGGCCCCAGCTGTCCTCACAGGAGCGTGCTTTAGGAAGACACACCGTTTACTGGGAGGCTGGAAGGATTTCGTAGGACCACGAACGAGCGTTGAACGAGACTCTGTTGTGTATAAGTGAGAGAGAAAAGTAAAGTGAGCTGATCATTCCTCAGCCGTGAAAGGACTTAGATTCATCCATCGTCCAGCCCGTCCAGCCAAGGACAGGCTCCCATTTCGAGGGGCCTGAAGCTCAAACAGGTTTGGAGGCCCTCTTTAAGAAGGGGGCCTCTTGTTTCTCCACCACCCACAAATTTCCAGTGCCAGGAGCCTAGGACACTCTCATTTTGTGACATCACTTCTGAGCCTGCACCTTTGTGCCGTGCCAGGTGAGACTTCACAGTGGGTGATGGAGAATTCCTGGAAGTCGCTCCTATGCTGGGATAGTGATAACATACACGCGGGTGACAGGATTCCACATGTATCCCCCGCATCCCACACTAAATGGACTCCCAGTGCACCTTCCTCTTAGCTGCATCCCCAAATGCCCACGGCCACTCCAGGGCCACTCCAGTGCCACTCGACATCGGAGGAAGGTGGTAGAGGGGAAGTTAGGGTAGAGACAGAACTTACCTGGTTATAATATCTTACTTTTGAAATTTTTATAAAAATGGAAAACCAAGAGAGCACACAGTAGTCCCCTCCAGAGCCACAGAGGGGCACAGCACAAGTGTGTGTGGGGTCCCCTGACGCTTAAAGCCCTTCAGCGTCACAGTAAATGAGCCTCCGCACCCAGCAAACATTTACTGAGCATCCGCTCCATGCAGGGACCGTTGCAGGCACCGTTATCGCACTGTTCTCTCCTTCCGCTTCCCCCTCCCTGGGTCCGTCCCGAGGACTCTGAGCCTTCTGTCATTGTCCAAGTGACCCAGAGCCACCAGCCCGCTCTCTCTTCTTCTTCTTCTTCTTTTTTTTTTTTTTTGAGACAGAGTCTCGCTTTGTTGCCCTGGCTAGAGTGAGTGCCGTGGCGTCAGCCTAGCTCACAGCAACCTCAAACTCCTGGGCTCAAGCCATCCTCCTGCCTCAGCCTCCCGAGTAGCTGGGACTACAGGCATGCGCCACCATGCCCGGCTAATTTTTTCTATATATATTTTAGTTGGTCAGATAACTTCTTTCTATTTTTAGTAGAGACGGGGTCTCGCTCTTGCTCAGGCTGGTCTCGAACTCCTGACCTTGAGCGATCCACCCACCTTGGCCTCCCAGAGTGCTAGGATTACAGGCGTGAGCCACCTCGCCCGGCCCCACTCTCTCTTCTTACTGCAGACGCATGAGCCCGCTGTCCGCTATTGGCCACCCTCACGGTCCCCCAGCCCCTCACGGTCCACATGCTCAGACACAAGCGCATCATCCTGCCCCACAACCTAGGTCCCCCGCCCGTGTCCTGTTTCACTGAGTGGCATCTCCCCCGACCTGGGTGTCCAAGTCAGAGATCCGAGAGCCTCCTTCTCGTCTCCCTCATCCAGTCAATCAACAAGCCCCGGCGATTCCTCCTCCCAGAAACCTCCCAAACCCGCTTGCTTCTTTCCGTTTCTGTGGCCACGGTCCTCTCCTTCCCGGCCTCCCTGTCTCCAAACTCCCTTCCTCCTCGCAGGATAAAACCTGGGCTCCTGGGCAGGTTAGGTGGCCCTGGGGGGACAGATGGTGCCCCTGGTGATCTGCCCCTGCTTCCCTCGCCAACCTCAGGCCTCTTCTCCTCTTTGCCACCCGCCCTTCGCTCCAGCCCCACGGTTCCACTTTCAGGTTTCCAGAAACACCAGGCTCTTTCTCACCTTCGGGCCTTTGATCTGCCCCTCGGCCAGACCAGAATAGTCTTTGCAGCCTGAAGTTCTCCTTTACAGGCCGGGCCATCTCCCCACAGCCCCCCGTGTTCACCCCAGTGCACCATTCCCTGCACGGTGCCCCGACCTCGTTTGCCTGTCTGTCTTCTCCAGTCTACAATCCCCTTTTGCTCACGGGGCAAGGGGCTGAGTCGTGCCCGGCACGAGGCGGGTGCTGGACTCGTGGCTGCTGGATGAATGAACGGCCCGTTGGATCCTCGACGCACCCATGGCAGCGGCAGAAGCCTGGTCCTCAGAGTTGCTGAGTAATCTTCTTTTCTTCTGAGACAGGGTCTCACTGTGTTGCCCAGGCCAGAGTGCAGTGGTGTCATCACAGCTCACAGTAACCTCCAACTCCTGGGCTCGAGCGATCCTCCTGCCTCAGCCTCCCAAAGTGCTAGGCTGAGTAACCTTTTTCTCTTTTCTGGTAGCTCAGCACTGACCCGAAACATTCTGTGCTCTATTACCATATTACCAACCTCACACTCTGAGCAAGGGGGCGGGGGTGGCCTGTCCTGGGTGAGAACCTGGACTCTCCCTTTCCTCAGAAGGTCAAGTCTCCCAGCTCCCGTCTCACCCACGTCCTCCCCATGTCCCAGCATCGGTGCGTCATCATTCACCCCCCTCGCCTTCCTTTCTGGGTCAGAGGGGAAGGAGGGTCCCTCTTTCTAGCCAAGGTTAACCCTCCTATTGGGACCCTTGATCCCGTGCCTTTTAGGGACCGTCATTCACCAGCTGTCCTCTTCACCTACGATGTTGTCCTCACGGTAGTCTCATTCCTTTCTGCGGATGCACAAACTCAGGTCTCTTCCACTTTGCAAACATCTACCCACCTTCCATCTGGCCTCCCTGACTCTCATCCTCGCCTGCTGACAATCTCTTTGTAAAAAGTGCTTTCCACTATTTCTGCCTCCACCGTTTTCACCCTCCTGCTCCTTCCTCCTTGCCCCTCCTCCTTCCCCACTGTATGGAGCAAGCTCTCTCTAGGGTCACAAGTGACTGAGTCCAGCCCATGTCCCAGCCTCACCCCTGACACGTGTGCCCCGGGTTTTCTGCCTCCCCTTCCCCATCATCCAGCAAGTGTTTACGGAGGACCAGTTCTGTGTGCAGCCCTGTGCTTGGGGAGGAGGGGTTATCAAAAAGTCGCTCCCGAACTCAGCAATGCGATTAGATAAACACCCACAAAACAGTACTGAACAACGGATGGCAGAATGTAAGTGCTAAATTATGCGGCACAGACCCTGCTTCCTATCAGGGAAGAGGGAGAACAGAGAGGCTGGGACAGTCAGAGAAATCTTCCAGTGTAAGGTATGAACTAAGCTACACTCTGCGTGGGTCTGCGAGGGTGGGTGAGGGGCGGGGGGCAAGTGCCAGGTTAGAGTGAGGCAGGAGCAAAGGCCTCTACCATCCAAGCTCCCTTTTACACTAAAGTGTAAATGACTGAGGAGGGATTAACAATGTAAACCTTTTTAAGCAGTACTTGCATTTTACATGAAAGCCTTCAGCTAAGAAGCTGCAGGCCTGATGATAGAATTTCAGGCACTTTCTGAGCGAGAAAAGAATATTACAGTAAAAAAGAAAACAGCTCGTCCCTCTCTCTGACTGTTTGGCTTGCAAGCTTTCCCGTGTAAGAACCACGCACGAATATACCAGCTCCGCCGTGCAAATATTTTCCCTGAGATGAGGTCAGAGCCGGGTCTCAGCCCGCCTCGGGTACACACGCTTGCTCACATCTTCCGGCGAGCTGTTTGCTCTCGGCGTAGGCTGGAGATCCGTCTCTGTTCCGTGTGCTTTTCTATCCCAAGTGTTACTTTAATCAAAACCAGTTTCATCTTTTTTTTTTTTTTTTTTTTGAGACAGAGTGTCGCTTTGTTGCCCTGGCTAGAGTGAGTGCCGTGGCGTCAGCCTAGCTTACAGCAACCTCAAACTCCTGGGCTCAAGCAATCCTACTGCCTCAGCCTCCCGAGTAGCTGGGACTACAGGCATGCGCCACCATGCCCGGCTAATTTTTTTTTTTCTATATATATTTTAGTTGGCCAGATAATTTCTTTCTATTTTTAGTAGAGACGGGGTCTCGCTCTTGCTCAGGCTGGTCTTGAACTCCTGACCTTGAGCGATCCACCCGCCTCGGCCTCCCAGAGTGCTAGGATTACAGGCGTGAGCCACCGCGCCCGGCCCAGTTTCATCTTTTTAAATCCTCTTTTATTTTATGAGAAGCGGCTCTTCCGTGCGTCGAAAATAATAATGATAGGAAACAGCTAGTGTTTGCTGCAGCCAGACTGCACTGAAAGCTTTGCCTGTAATTGCCCCGTTCAATCTTTCACAATAACGCTGTGAAGTAGGTTCTTTTATCGCCCCCATTTACACATGGGGAAACTGAAGCAGCTGAGTTAAATAACTTGCTGGGAAGTTAGGGAGTTGGCACTCCACTCAGGAGGGGGAGGAGGGGCTACATGGCCTCCCTCTCGCAGGAAGCCTGCAGCTCCGGAACGTCCGCGTTTTGTTGATGTAATGACGGTTTGCAGTGTCTAACCTAGCAGTGCTCCTCAGATTACCTGCGATGGACTCATTCTATTTTGTTTTTTAAAAAATTTCCAATTCATTTCATATCAACACTTTGATAATTACTATAGAAGTTTCCAAACACTCTCAATTTCTGTACTTATTGCAGATTAATAACGAATGCTTGCAGGCCAACACCAGTTCGAAGACTGTATGTTGAGTGGCACCAACTCATATTGTCAGCAAAACCGCTTCATGCCTTTAAAATTTCGTTTCATTCATTCCATAAATATTTTTTAAGTGTTTGCTACACAGCAGGCACCCAACTAGGTGTGACAAATCAAGCGGTAAACAACAACATCAGGGCCTTGACAAAGCTCACATTTTAGCAGACTTGAAAAAATTCATTGCAAATTAATTAATTGTTTATATAAATGCTAAGGAGAAGAACAAAACACTCAGAATTCCTCTCAGGGTGCCCCAAGCCAGGCTGTCAGGTGAAGGAATGCTTCTCTAAGCAACCTTTAATCTCAGAGCTGAAGAATGAGCACCGGGTGCCAGGCCCAGAATGGAGAAAGAGGCTTCTGGGGAGAAGGAAAGGCATATGCAAGGGCCCTGGGGCAGAGAGACAGAGAGGACCTGTTGAAATAAACAAAGTGTCCTGCAGGTCTCTAAAGGCCATGCCAAGGACTGTACATTTTATCTTTTTTTTTTTTGAGATAGAGTCTCGCTTTGTCACCCAGGCTGGAGTACATAGCTCACTGTAACCTCAAACTCCTGGGCTCAAGGGATCCTCCTGCCTCAGCCTCCCAAGTAGCTGGGACTACAGGCATGCACTACCACACCCAGCTAATTTTTAAATTTTTTGTAGAGACAGGGTCTCACTATGTTGCCCAGGCTGGTCTTGAACGCCTGGCCTCAGGTGATTCTCCCTCTTCAGCCCCCCAATGTGCTGGCATTACAGGCATGAGCCACCACGCCCAGCCTTATATTTTATCTTAAGAACTGTGGAAGGCTCCTGAAGGGTTTTAAGTAGGAGGATGAAATGGTCAGATGTACTTTTTAAAAATAATCCTCTTGGCCGGGCGCGGTGGCTCACGCCTGTAATCCTAGCACTCTGGGAGGCCGAGGTGGGCGGATCGTTTGAGCTCAGGAGTTCGAGACCAGCCTGAGCAAGAGCGAGACCCCATCTCTACTAAAAATAGAAAGAAATTATATGGACAGCTAAAAATATATATAGAAAAAATTAGCCGGGCATGGTGGCGCATGCCTGTAATCCCAGCTACTCGGGAGGCTGAGGCAGGAGGATCGCTTGAGCCCAGGAGTTTGAGGTTGCTGTGAGCTAGGCTGACGCCACGGCACTCACTCTAGCCTGGGCAACAGAGTGAGACTCTGTCTCAAAAAAAAATAAATAAATAAATAAAAAATAAAAATAAAAATAATCCTCTTACTTTCCCATTAATTTAAACACAACAAATTTTCACGATAATTGTAATAAGGAATTCATCTATTACAGAAACGTTCACATAGGAGCAAAAAGTTCGGGACTGCTGTCACGTAGCGGGGGCTCCGCGATCCCCGTGCCCCTATGGACACATCATGCCGACGGCCGCTTACGTCTGCAACGAAGCCAGCATGCTGGTCCGTCCGCCGCCTGCCCTCGGTCCCCACCACCCTCTGGGCAGTGTCTTAAGGACAGCAGCTCTGTGAGGCACGTGACCGGCCTGCACCCATTCCTCCTCTTTTACACTAGCAGAACTCAATGTCGTTCATGCCAGCAACACGCCCTGCTAAAACTCATGTTTTAAGCCCAAAGAGTGATCATGTGACAGTCCCAGCCAATCGGAAGACAGCAAAATCAGCTGAAGGGTCAGGGAAACCTTTTGCTTTCCAGATGAAAGCAGGCCGTCTGGCTCTGCCTACCTTAAAAATCAGTCATGAGTCCCAGAGGTGCTGCAGCCGTTTTGCCACCATGAGGCAACAAGCGCAAGGACGAAAATCCCACGTGGGGAGGCTGGTGGAACAGAAAGAACTGAGTCCTTGAGGACTCAGCCTGCACTGCCCACTTCTGGGCTCCTTGTTGGCTGAGCAAAATAAACCCCTCTAGGCTGAAGCTGCTGTAACTGTGGTTTTCCGATTGTTCGGGTTGGAAGGAATGGAGCTTTCCAGTTGAACAGGGGTCGTCCCCAAATCAGATCAGCCTGCACCGCACAGCATCCCCTCCGCCCCGTGGCTGCTCCCATCTTTAGACATTTAGGGATTTCAAAGGAAAAAGGTTTTTCTTTTATGTGACATCCCTTCTCCCTTCTCCCCAGGAGCTGTAACGGGAGAAGGAGGCTCTGCCTGTGTCCTTTGTTTCCTAAAAGGGGAAGGGCAGGCAGCGAGCTCCCGGTGGAAACTGCTGATACACTACACCGCATCAGAATGTGCTGTTCTCATTTATTTTTTAATACAAACCCATCTTTGCGTGTGGGCACTGGCAAAGAATGACAGTTACGAAATATTGGGCGACAGTGGTAATATAGGAGGTGACACACAGCAAAGGAATCTTGTCTTCAAATTACACAGAACGCAAAACCATTGTGGTTCATGACATCGGTCCGCATTTTTTCCATATTTATCCAACGGAGCTGCAGGGAAATGGACCGTGCCCTCCGTTTGGTGAGTGAGTATATAAAAATCCCGGACGGGGCCGTGTGAAGCGGCGTGTAAGAGCCCCAGGCAGGTGCGGACGGTCGGCCTTCTCCTGCCGCCCCGCGGAGACCCGATAGAAACACTTCGCACAACACTCAGGCACGAAGTTCAGGAAGTGGTTGTCAGAAATGACACACGCCACTGTTGCTACATGCAGCGCCGAAGCAATCCGTGTATCTTCGCGGACACACGCAAGCAGAAAGGGCGAAGTCACAGGTAGTCTTGGGGGCAGAGACAGCGCTGCAATTCTAGACACACACTGTCAGGAAGCCCCTGTGTCTGCAACGCAGAGGGCCTTTGAAAAGATTATAAGCTGCCTTTGGAGCACAGCAGCCTCTACCAAAAATAATTCCATTTGATCCAAGTGGGAAGAATGCTCTGGGTTGGTATCTCGGGGCAAAGATAGAATCAAAACAGACTGTGATCTCTCCTGCCCACCAAAGGGCCCCATGACGGGCTGCCTGTCAACGGAGAGATGTTTTTAAGGAACACTTGTGCCACCGGGGCGGCCGAAGGAAAATACAAAATGCCGAAGTGTATGCAAAATGCAGCCTCCTTGGTTTATAATGAGGCTGAAATCCCACTGATGGGGTCTGGTTGAAACACTGAATTAAGAGGATGAAGCTGAAGTCACCATGACCTTGAGGCGGCAGCTGAAGACTTTAATGTGCATACATTTTCAGTCACTAAGTTTTTGTAACATCTGGAGCATGATTAACGCCCAAAGAGGTTTAAGAACTTCTAATGACACTAATAGCCATTGGTTGCCACTGAATGGTGGCCCTGTTGCCAGAGAAACAAATGGCCAGGCACTCACAGCCTCTTTCGGGGCGGAAAAAGGCATTTTGCCAAATTTATTCCCCCCTTGGAAACTGTGCCGCCAGTCTTCTGAACTATATTTGAACTTCAGACGTCCACACTTGCTTCCCTGGGTGAAATAGACTTCCTGGTATTTCAAGGAAATTTAAAAACCTTTGGAAAGTCTAAAAAGATTCAAGATCCCAATTTGGGGAAAAAAGGAATCTTATATGTGCAGAAAAGTATGTTAGAAGAATTTTAAAAGTTAACAGCAGTTGTATATGGAGTAGTAGAATTACTACCTCTTCACATATTTCATATTTTCCAAGTTTTCTATTATAAACATACATTCTTTTTATAATCAGAAAACTTTATAAAGTACTTTTAAGAAGGAAAAAAGATGTTTCAAGAGACTCCTGGAAAAACCAGGCAGCCTTCTGTAGAGGAAAGAGGTAGGTTGAATTCCGCCTTTGCTACTCACTGGCTGCTTAATCTTAGTGTTAGAGATATGCTTTATGAGATTAAATGAAATAATATCTAGAAAGCACCTACAGTGGTGCAAAGCATATTAGAGATGTATCATTATTCCAGCTCAGACAATGTTCAGTGTTCAAAACAATATTCAGAGAGCCCCAGGTACAGAATTCTTTTCTGATGGGAAATTTACCTGCATTTTGAAATGAAAGAAAACTGGCCTAAACACAGGATGACAGAGTAGTCGTCTCCTATCACCAAAGTAAGGGCATCCTCCCTTTTTCTCAAACTCCATGGGCTCCCTGGCAAGCAGGGGGACAGCAGGATAAGAAATTTACCTGAATGGACTGGGTGCCTTTGTTTGGGATCAGTGTGTGGCTTCCTTTCCCCTCCTACTGGCTTCCAGACAGATAAAAAATGTGAGGCTCTCGTGACCATTTGTCAGGGATCCCCATGCCTGGGGTCACGTGCGGTGACGTGGGTCACAGCAGCTGCCATTGCCACAGCTGTTGGCCATCAGCCCTGACAGGGGCTATTTCAGGTTCTGCTGAGTGTTCCTTGCCCCGCTAGCAAAGCTTCAAGAAATGCTTTGAACTATTCCGGGACTAAGAGGCCCTCGCAGCCTCCATCCTAGGAAGCCAGCCCTCCGCCCACGCAGCCTCGGCAAGGGTGGGGTTGCTCTCCTCGTGGGCAGAGACTCCCCACACCCCCGGGCCATAGCTTTCGGGGAACAGAACCATGAACGTCCTTCCTCCAAGGCGAAGACCCTTTGGGGAGATTTTATGTTCAATTTTTCTAGTCATTCTAGCTCCCTATGTCTGGTATTAACTCTTTCCCTGCAGCGAGGGTAGGGAGCCAGGGTCTCAAGAGTTGGGGGACAGTGACGGCTCACATTGTGCCTGACGCTGTGCTGAGCAGCTTCCGTATTGCTGTTTTCATGTCTCACGACCACCGGGGAGGTAGATCCGGGTATTACTACTGTTTTGTAGCGTTCTGGCCCCAGATGACTGTCATGTATACGGGCCAAGGAGCATCTTCTGCTAACCCTTTCTCTCTTAAAATGCTCAAATGATGACCAATTAAAAATGTGCACCTGTGAGTCTTTATGTACTCAAAGGAACCACCCCTGTTAAATTCTTTCCCTTTTTGCCCACTCTCCCACCGCACGGATCCTGGGCACTTTTCTAGATGACCCTACATCCGGGTTTCACATATGATTTCTTTACGTCCTGTCCCTAAAGGCCGATGACCTCAGTTGTTGGCCTTCAATTCTCTCCCAGAAGCTGGAATATTCTTTGCTGTGGCCCAGGAATAAATGTACTTCCAGAGTGACCACAGGATAGGATGGGATGGAGAACGGGCCAGAACCATATGTGCTGAATTTTTTAGTGTAAGAAGAGCCCTGGGCAGCCCATTATTCATTTATCACCCAGGCAGCCCCGGGCGACAGCTGACAAGTGCAAAGCGACGCGCTGGGCATGACCAGACTGTCGGACACCCACCCAGTGCAGACCCGCCATGCAGCCCCTGCCTCTGTGTTCCCTCCCACCCCCGCCCCGCAAAGCCTGCTCACGGCACACATATGGGAGCCATTCGGGCTTACCCCTTCCTTTCCAATGTCCGAGCCCGTTGACAACAGGGGATTTACAACTACCCAAAATGGAGCATTTTGGGGTTTTTTTTTTTTTTTGGATTATTTCAAGTTTGGGGCCTGTGAAAGGTTTTGTAACTACATAAATATTTATCCAGAGTCTTTGGTTACTATATAAACATAACAAACATGACATGGGCCCCAAGTGCTGCAAGTTACATAAAAGTCTTCCCATTAAGAAAGGGAGGGAAAGCTAATAAAGGGCTTCGGAATTGATTATTTTTATCATGAAATATTTTTACTGCTATTTTTATGCTGGGCTTTTAAAATACCAAATAGATTGATGCTTGACTTTAGGTAACTGCTCAGACCTCACTCACTGCCCGTCCGCAGACTCGCCTGAGCTTGCCCTGGCCCGCAGGGCCGTGGGAGGGAATGCGGGTGGTGCAACGCGAGCCTTCACCCCTGTGAGTACACCCGGCGAGCAGCTGGAAGCTAAGGATGAAAAAGTGCTACTCTGAGCTTTGTTACCTTTGAAGGCAAGAGGTACGACTTCACGTTCAAATGTCCTGCGTCCACATTCGTTAGTAGGCTCTGGTGGACACTTACGAATGCTACGTAGAAAGAATGGAAACCTTTAATGCCCCAGAAATTAATTATTAAGGACAGACACTAACGTACTCAGGCCTGGGAAGGCACCCATTCTTAATGAAAAACACAGGGGAGAATATTATCGTGCAGTCTTTTCCTAATCCCCCTGTCTGCCATGAAGTTAAAACCCTCCAGACCCAAGGGGGTGAAGTGGTGAAGCTGGTGTGTTTGTGAGTGTGTGAGGTTCGTGTCCTTCAGAGCTGTTGAGGTCATCGTTTTTCTACCTAAGGAGACACACGCACAACCTCCTCTTGGAGGGAGGCCCTGGCAGAACTCCCCACTCGTCTGTGGGAAGCGCTTGGTCCAGAGAGAGAGCAGATGCTCCGGCTCTGCTTCCTCAGCCCTGGCCCGGGTCCACCTCCCCGATCCTTTCCCAGCTCCCCGTCCTCGCTTCCACGCACGGAGTCAGGCGGGCTTCTTACTCCTTGCAGCAGATTTGACTGGAACCAGCAGACTGGTTGTTTCTCTGTGTTTGATGGTACATCGCGAAAGGAAGCAAACTCTGCAGCTCCAGCTCGAGGTGAAGTGGGCGAGTGCGGGTTTAGCATGCCCTGGCGCAATCTCATCTGTTGTCCCAAAGAGATAAGAGAGGCAAGCCCCGGGAGCCTTCTAGAACACTGCCCCGGTGAAGCTCACACGGTTCTGCAGGGCCTGAGGCAACAGACCCTGGGGGCCTCATCTCTTTAAAGGACTCAGAATGTTGTTATCCCCATTCTGTATGTAAGGAGATGTTGACAGCGAACGGTTGAATGACTTGCTCCAAATTTCATAGCACACCAAGATTATAGTTGGAGGAAAAAATAGCTGGAATTTCTCATTTTCAAACCCATACTTTAGCCGGGGGACTCAGCTCTAAATAAACATGCTTTAAATGCACAGCAGGAAAATCTGAGAGAAATAATGTTGCAGAATCTAGTGTCTTTTAGAACTTTTGACTGGAAGTTATCCAAGCTCGCTGCTAACATTTTAACTCACTCACCTCTGCACGAACCTTCCAAGGGGTGATAAGTCATCGCTTCTTTCCCCCTGTGAGGACCGGAGACAGTGAGGTTAGTGGCTTAGCTAAGGACACATTTTTAGTGGCTGAACCATGACCTAGATCTCCTAACTCTAGGTAGGGCTTTTCCTCTCATGCTGGAAACTGACCAGGTGAGTTCTGAGCGACAATTACATACCTGTGCTCATCTTGCACTGTGCTGTGGCGACTTGCTTTGGCTGGGATGGTTTCCCTAAATACCTTTCTCTGTATGCATCTAGGTTCAAGTGGCCAAAAGAGAAGTTTGCGCAAGATTTGGAAGGTGGAAGCAAAGCAACAGCGCTATTCTCTGACGGTCATTGTGGTTTGATGCCGTGGCAGGCAGGTGCAGGGGTACCGGTGGGTTCCAGCTTGTCCAGCTTCCCATCCCACACCCCGAAATTCCTCCCGTGAGCGGCGTGGCCCCAGCCCACCACCAGATGCAAAGGCAGTAATTTCCCACAGACTTCTGTACCAGCTCTACTTCCACACTCGCGCCCAGCCACCGGACGTGCCCGGCTGTCCGTGTCCCTCGGCAAACTTTGGTCCATTCACAGCAGTGCTTCCGGAGGCTGGTTAGTGACTGATCCTCCAACTGCCCCCATGAACCGCTTCTCCAGCTTCTCCCACAATCGCCTAATACACCCTTTAACACCCACACATGGTTCCACTTCCCAGCTTGGGCCCTGACAGGTAGAGTAACCAATATGGCGCACCGTAGAAGCTGGGAAAGAAATATAAGAGAGTCTCTTGCCCTCAAGGGGCGTCCAGCTGTTGGGGAGATGGAGCATTTTATTTTATTTTATTTTATTTATTTTTATTTTTATTTTTTTTTTTTGAGACAGAGTCTCACTCTGTTGCCCAGGCTAGAGTGAGTGCCGTGGCGTCAGCCTAGCTCACAGCAACCTCAAACTCCTGAGCTCAAGCGATCCTCCTGCCTCAGCCTCCCGAGTAGCTGGGACTACAGGCATGTGCCACCATGCCCGGCTAATTTTTTTTTTTTATATATATATTTTTAGCTGTCCATATCATTTCTTTCTATTTTTAGTAGAGATGGGGTCTCGCTCTTGCTCAGGCTGGTCTCGAACTCCTGAGCTCAAACGATCCGCCCACCTCGGCCTCCCAGAGTGCTAGGATTACAGGCGTGAGCCACCGCGCCCGGCCGAGATGGAGCATTTTAACACAGACAGCTGGGGACTCATGGCAGCTTATGGTGAAGTGACAAATGCACAGTATGGTCATTGCAGCCCAAGGTGTCCAGTGTCTTTTAGTGCCAGGCTGGAGGAGTTGGTTGGGAATGGACGCAGCTAGCGTTCTCCATGACTGGTGGGCCACGTCTAGACCCAAGTGGAGATAGACTTTTTCTTCCTCTATTCCAGGATTTAGGCTCCTTATCAACGCAAGAATAGAAAGAAAGTTATTTACATAGTGGGTCAAAATATCGAATGCAGATGAAAACGAATGCTGACTGAAGATTTCCCAGGCAGCCAACAGATATTCCCTCGGCCTGCCGCACTTGGGAAACTTGAGTTCTGGAATTCCAGCCTTGGTTAACCCCAGTCCACAAATGTGCTGGAGGTATGAAGCTGAGTGAGAGCACTGTTTTTCTATTATGCCTTCCCAGTATGTTCTGTCCTAAGCTGACACCACAGAATTTATTTGCCCCACAGATTTAACCCTCTGCATGCTCATCACCTTTTGGTAGGTACCAAAAACAGATAAGTTTGCATTCTTGGGTTTTTCACAACACAAATTTTATATCTAACTTGGCTGAAAACCTCCCCAGTCACTCAGTCTAGTCGTCTCATTTTCTTGGGCCTCGGTCTCCTTCTGTTAAAAACAGAGTTACTAATACTTACCTCTTTGGGGAGGCGTTAAGCACCAATGCGTGGCTACACATCCCAGGAAGACCTCTGAATGGAAGGTGATATGGAAGGACAGTGACAAGCTGGACGCGTGTGCCCTGGAACAGTCTAGGCCTCGGGCCTTAGCAACACCACAAACTTCTGGAAGCTGCTTGCGAGATGAGGTTCTGTTTTGCACGTGTGTATCCACACGCCTGAAGTGTTGACTCGGAAGATCTAAGAATACAGTAAATGACATCATAGGTAGCTCAGGACAATGAAGACTTATTTTTAGCTATGACCCCGGTCTGTTAAGTGACCTAAATTTTAAAAAGAAAGAGGAAAAGGGAGAAAGAACAGAAACATAGAAGGCAATGAAAGGATGTGAGATTCCTGCTTGATCTTAAAAAGCACCAGAGTGAAATTCAAGTGCAGCTTTCTTATTCCTTTTCGAGCAGAGAGGCGCTGACAGGAGAAACGTATGAGCAGCGGAGGATGTGCCCTCTTGGGAGAAAGCCGTCCCTGCCCGGCAGCCATTCATTCGGAGACCGTGGCTCCGAGAGTCTGCAGTTGGGGTGGTGGCCTTTTTCAGATGTCGAGCTTAGGCTTGATGTTTATTCGTCCCCGCATTTCTGAAGATCGCACTTTAAAGCAATCTGTCCTGTTTGTCTTGGCGTCTCAGGGGCTGACATCTGAGGGACTCCTGCCCGCTCTCTGTTTCCGTGCTGAGCCTCGTGGGGCAAACAGGGGAAAGGCGGCCAAGGAGCAGGACCAGCCAGGGAGCCGGGTCTGCTGAGTAAAGGCAGGGAAACTGCAGAGAGTTCTGGAGGACGGAGAAGGTGGTCACCCTGCCGAGCGCAGGGCTCTGGGGAAGAGACTCCAGAAGGAAAGCAGGTGGCACGAGAATAGACAAGGGGCCAAGATCAACAGACATAAATATTCATTTCGCTATGAGCATGGTTGACTTAGACTACATATTGTAAGATGGGATCAAACATGTTGTCATGGCTCATAGATACAGTTTATACTTCAGGGCAGGAGGCCAGAAATCTCAGCCACCTGGCTCGAGAGCAGTGGGGGCGTATCTGGGGCAGATCGAGGCAACTGCAAAAGTAACATGGTGTCGTAGCATCAGATAGTCAGGATACTTGGGTTCCGGTCCCAGTTTTGCCACTAAATCACTGTGTGACGTTCAACAAGACACTTGGGCCCGCTTTCCTTCTCCGTAAGCAGAGGAGGTTGCACCAGGATAGGGGTCTCCAGGGAACTTTCCAGAAGACCTAAGCTTGTTGCTCACAGCAGCCACGCCTGGCCTGGGCCGCTCCTACTGCCCCTGCTATACCCTCGTCACTGCAGGTCCCGGCAGGGAGGGAAGCGACCATAGCGGTCTCTGTGTAAAACCCGTTCCCACTCCAAACCCCGGCTTGCGGTGATCTCAAGACCTCAGAAATCCAAAAGTAGCTTCTCTACCCCAAAACACCGCAAAGCCCGGGACTAGTTTGAATGACCCTGAGACGTCTCTCGGTTCTAAAATTCTGGTTCTGTTGGGGAACAGGCTCGCAGAACACTTCCGTGGCGATCGATTATAGACCTTGTAACAATCTGGAGGCGAGCTGTCCCGGCTCGTGGGGCACCTGTGCCTCACACAGCCGTTCGGGGACCCAGGCCTCTTCTGTCTTGTTGTGCCACCATCCTCCAGAGCTGTCCTCGTCAGCAGGGGGGAGCAGGTCACCACTTTGTCAGTGCTCAGCTTGTGGGAACAAGAGTCCTGCGTAAGCAATTTCTTTTTAAGTAAATGGTGTGGGAATGACCCCGTCACCCGGGCTCACCGGCCGTGGGTGCGAGCATCGTGATATAGACACCTTGAACCCGAGGGAGGCTGGGAAATGAGGCCTCCGGCGGGGCAGTGGTGTGTGGGCGGAAATCCCATTACTATGGAGGAAGGGAACACAGATCTTGGGAGACAGCCCACCCACAGTCTGCCGCAATAAGGAACCAGAAGGTTCTACCAACTGGGACGGGGGGAACAAGCATGGAGACTTGACCAGGCGTCAGAAATGTTCGGAGCTGTCTGTCCACTTGAGGGAAAACCAACCATCAGCAAGTGCCAGCCCACTCTTCCCCTACAGCTGCAGCCCCAGCTACTGTAAGGACCTTTGCCTCACGGTGAGCTGCTCCAGTGACGGTCACACTTTTAAAAAAGAAGTTGCATTTATAAAAACGAATTCTTACGTGGGTTCTATTCATAAAAAAGGAAACACAGGGCTGATCCAGTTGTAACAGAGGGGCCCAGAGCTCTGGCCAAGCCACACCTCCTCTTTGCTCTCACCGGCTTGGCATCTAAAGGGCTGACACCAAGGGTGTGACGTCAGCTTGAAAGTCGGCCCCAGAATAATGGGGCTCCAAGGAACACAGTCTGAGAACCACCGAGCTATGGGAAACAGGGCCCAATGCTACGACCAAGGATGATGTCATCAGAGCAAAACTAGGGCCACCGTGAACCCTGCAATAATGAAATCACGCTGCAGGTCAGATGAGGGTCCTCACAGGAACCGCACTCATAATCTAGGTCATATGTTATCACAGAGGCTTGTGTGCTATTCTCGTTTGTATGACATTGGTGTGGCTATACGATATGATTGATTTCGTTAATAACACGGACCCCGATCATAAACATGGTTACCGTGGAGAAGTGCCAACCGCTTTGCGAAGTGGTTTCACGGGTACGCTGCTACCCGAAGCCTCAGCGGGACGAGGCGCACTGTCTTAGTCCATTCGTGTTGCAGTAGGAGAATGCTTGAGAGCGGGTGACTTATTAGGGAAAACAAAGAGGTCTATTGGGCTCACGGCTCTGCCGGCTGCACAAGGATCGGGGCGCCAGCACGTGCTTCTGGGGGGGCTGCAGGCTGCTCCCACCCCCGGCAGAGGCGACGGGAAGCGCGTGTGCCCCGAGCACATGGCGAGAGGGAGCGCAGGAGAGAGGAGGAAGTGCCAGGCTCCCCTTAACAAGCGGCTCTCGCAGGAACCGGGAGTGAGAACTCGCTGGCGCCGGGGAGGATGGCACCGAGCCACTCGGGAGGGACTCACCCCCACCGTCCCGACACCTCCCACCCGATCCCACCTCCAACACGGGGACTGAATTCCAACACGAGACTCAGTGGGGCCAAACAAACCACAACACCCAGCCTGGCCCGGGGACAGCCTCGTGACAGCCCTGCAGGGCAAAGGCACGAACAGGGACTCCCTGGTCAGAGCGTGGCATTCGCAGCACCCAGCGAGCAGAGGTTTTCTCTCTTACCATGAAATGCCGAGAGAGGGAGAGGGGTGTGAAAGAGAAGATCCAGAACTGCAGTTTGGGATTAGATTGTGGACGACATGAGGAGACGCCTGCGGAGCGTGCAGCGCCCGTGATTCCAAGGCCGGATGTGCAGCTGGGGCGAAGAGAAAGGAGGTAGGGAACGGGGAGGTGGCTGCTGTCCCCCAGCAGTGTCACCCAGGAATGGCTGACACCCTCCTCGTACTGTCTTCAGCAGCTATTAAAACTTCAAGAAAGAATCAAAAGGTGCAAGACCCAGGCGAGAGAGCGGAGGATAGACACAGGCTCGTTCCTGCCGGGGTCAATAAAAGGCTTCCGTAAAGCTACGAGGCCATGGTTTCCCTCCCACGCCCCTTCAGACCAAATCAAGTTTCTCGACTCCCAAACCACCCTCAAAGGAATAATCCTCCGGCTAAGCCCTGGGTTAAACATGCAAAATACCACAGAATGTGATGCAGATTCTTCAACAGGTGCCTTATAAAAACCCAACAGAAAAATGGGCAATAGGCCAGGTGCGGTGGCTCATGCCTGTAATCCCAGCACTCTGGGAGGCCGAGGCGGGAGGATCGCTTGAGCTCGGGAGTTTGAGACCAACCTGAGCAAGAGCGAGACCCCCCATCTCTACTAAAAATAGAAAAATTAGCCGAGGCCCCCTTGGCCTCCAGAGTGCTAGGATTACAGGCGTGAGCCACCTCGCCTGGACTAGTATGTTATTTTTATAAAGCCCCCAAACAACAAAAGCAAACAAACCAATATATTAAATATTACGTATGTGGCAAAACTTTTTTTAAAGCAAAGAAGTCACAAATTTAGGATAGTGATTATCCCTAGAGGTGAGGAAAGAAGAGAGTCACTGGCAATGGGGGGGTGGGTTTCACAAATGTTTGTTTTATTATTATGGCTTATAACTTACAGATGGTTTCATATATGTATACATATATATAATATTTGAATGTATGTTATAAAACCAAAATCAATATAGCCATAACTACGTCTAGTGCGCTGTCTTAAAAAACATGTTTTACAATAAGCAAATACCTCTCCCCCTCAATATAGAGATTTCCATCAAAACCAACAAAAAAAATGGACTAAAAAGGAGAGGAAGAAAAAGAGCACCCCCTTTAGGCTCTTGTCACTGATTATTTTCAAGCACTGACTACAGAGATCAGGACTGATCTCATAGCTGGTAAGTGAATCAGGCAATACCCTTATTGAGCAGTAGAATGTTTTCTCCTGGGATCGGCCTTTGAAAGTTAGAGCAGAAAAGGTTTCCAGAATAAATTCACCCAAGTTAGGAACAGACCATGTTCCCGGTCCACTTTTGTTGACGAAAATAGATTATTTTCTTCAAACTGTATTTTTTTTTTTTTTTTTTTGAGACAGAGTCTCGCTTTGTTGCCCTGGCTAGAGTGAGTGCCGTGGCGTCAGCTTAGCTCACAGCAACCTCAAACTCCTGGGCTTAAGCGATCCTACTGCCTCAGCCTCCCAAGTAGCTGGGACTACAGGCATGCGCCACCATGCCCGGCTAATTTTTTCTGTATAGATTTTTAGTTGTCCATATAATGTCTTTCTATTTTTAGTAGAGACGGGGTCTCGCTCTTGCTCAGGCTGGTCTCGAACTCCTGACCTCGAGCGATCCACCCGCCTCGGCCTCCCAGAGTGCTAGGATTACAGGCGTGAGCCACCGCGCCCGGCCCAAACTGTATTTTTGCACAAACCCATTTTTACCAGTGGGACTGTAGCATGTACCAGCCTGGACCCAGTTCTTCAGTGGACACGGTTTATCTGCCGCCCTCACTCTCAAGATCCCATCGCTTGTATTCAGTGTAAAGGCAGCGTGTGGTTTTGGTCCTCACATCCACAACGCTATGGGAACGGAGGGAGGTGGTTTCAGTTCTGATGCATTAAATGCAGGTGACGTGCCGAGGTGGTGGCTGGGGCCTGCCCGTTCCCTCCCTTGTGAGTGGGCTCGTCTTGCTGCTGTCCAGCTGGGCTCCCTCTCCCAGGCTCAGTCGGCTCCTCGTTCAAACTGGCTGTCTCTGCCAGAACTGTTTCTTGACCTCATCCAAAAACTCATTGCTTCCCGCCTTAAAACTCGTTGCTATTAATAACTTTGGCGAATAAGGCCATATAACACTACAGTTGCTCGTTGGTATAAGAACCCCCTGAGCAGGGCTGTTTCATTGTAAGGAGACTTCAACCCAGATGAACAATGCCGTGTAGACAATTCTGGAGGAAATATTGTCTTCTTCAGAGGGTAAGTAGGTGTTCTCCCATCACCTTCTCACCTGTCCCCACCATGGCTTCCAGACCGAGAGGGCAGAAGGTCGCTTGGCCCGCTCAGCGTTTGTTCCTTCTGCCAAGCAGACCAGGTGAGGTCTCCGCCGGTATCAGCTGTGTCCAGCACGATTGGTAAGGATTTCTTTACATTAAAAGCAGGAATAGGGTCACCAGATTAGAATTCAGATGAACTGAGTTTTGGAATTGGCTTCCAAGTCCTAGGTGGCCCAGGTCCAATTACTCTAGATCCAGTTTCCCACCCCCTCCATGTTTCCAGCACTCCTCAGCCCCAAAAAGCTAATTTCTTACTTTAAAAGGCTATTTTGAAGAACTGGTAATTCTCTCCCCTGGTGCAATCACGAGTGAATGAATGGTTCATTGTTAAAGAAGTCATTCCACCGAGCAAGGCAATCTCTCCTTCGAACCAGGCTAGGAGTGGTGGACCGAACGTTATAATTAAGTCAAATATTTGTCTACACTCCTTGTTATGTGGCCCAGTGTATGCAGGTATTTCAAGGTATGGAATTTTGGGACTCCCATCAATATTATTTGCTTTTAATACGAATGAATTTACAGATGAACATGTAGTAAAGTACCATAATACTACTTTACTTTTCTGAAAGGGGACAGAGACACCTGAGCTTTTTGAAAACTGAGACATTTTACAGGGAAAAGTAGCTCGCGGTTTCCTGAATTGTTGAGAGTATTTGCTGGAGTTTAGGTTACCAGTGCAATTATACTTTCAGTATATGCCCGAATCCTACTTATCCACTTAACATTCCTGTTGATTGGTGAGTGAGAAATAAGATATAATTTACTGGCTAAGCTAGTCCTATAATAAGTGGAACAAAATAAGATATTCTAGACAAGTAATAAGCACTTGTCTTTGATTTCTAACACTCTGATCAGGGAACTTGAATTTCGTCCTAAGTTGGATCTTTGGGGGGAAAAAAAGTGTCACTAGGGGTCCCTAAACTTTCTGCTAGGAGATGTTACTTTTAAAAAAAAATATAGTAAAATATCCATAACATAAAAATATTACAAATTCTTCACAAATTAAAAAAAAAAAGGCGGCAGTTCGTAAGTTCGTAACATCAGACTTTGGGCAAATTAGACCGTGAGACATTCTGTCAGTAAAAATGTTGATAATTTCAGTACATTAGCACATTCAATATAAACCTTTTTACATCCATTTGAACACAAAAGCTGTGTCCCTTGATTTTATTTTCACAATAACCCCATAGGCAGGTTAAGGCAGGCATTAACAAACATTTTATCCCGAGAGAAGAGACAGGTAGATTGAACGGCACTGTGGATTGCGTGAAATGTCAGTAACCTGCAAGCCGTCATCACAAGTTCTCTCACGTGAGATGAGTCACATTATCTCAACCTCTCATCCCTGGGAACCAGGACTCGTGTAGTTGATTTATCCAGTGACTGTTGAGCGTAGAATTTAGCCCAAACTGTTCCATCTGAAGCATCCTCAACCTTTCCCTCCCTTCTAGAACCAGAAAGGTGTTTTTAGTTTTGTTTATGGTTTTCCAAAGAAAAGTGTCTTCCGAATTTAAAAGTAATAAGGACAAAGCTGCACTAAGGACTCCAGAAACTCCCCAGGGAGTGCTGTCCACCGGTGGCCTGCGGAATCCTAGCAGGATTCGACTGCTTGTCAGTTTGACCGGAACTTTCCAAGCCTTGATAAGCCCTGCTGAAGCACGCCTTGCCCCCCGCCCCCGCCCCTCGTCCCCAGCTGGAAGGGTGGCATTAACAGTTCGAGGTAAGGCTGGTCAATTCCCTCCTGCCCCCCCTGCTTCAAAACTGCTTTGTCTGAGAAAGTCACCCAACCCTAAATGGGGTTGTATCTCTCTGTTTCTGGTGATTGCCATGGGATCAGCCAAAAGTGATCTTTGAGCGCTTCTTAAAATCCTTCGTGCAACACATATATATTGAATGATCTGTGACCCAAATGGAGAGTAGGACAAAGGGTGGGATCCCTTTGGATGAGCCAGTTGCGTGGTAAGTGTGCAGCTTGTCATCTCAATGTGTTCATCAACTCCCTCCCACAGCCTGGGCCGGGGGCTGCTCCCGGGAAGCCCCCAAGATTGGAGGGACACATTGCGGCGGCAGGTCCTGCTGCAGCCCCCCAGAGAGGCCGGCTGGTGCGGGAGGACACGTGTGGAACAGGTCGGGGAGCCTGGAGCCCAGGCACCTGCCTGAGGAGCGTGAACGATGCGGGCTGGGCTCGCCTGCCAGGTCACTCCGGCCACTGTGAGCATATGGCCAGGTGACGCCTCCTTTGTGTAGCACCGGCAGGAGGTGACAAAAGACACCCATAAAGGATCTTCAGATCCCGAGTCTGGTGTTTTTTCCTAAATGGAAGGAATGTTCGGTGATATTCATATGGGAAGGAGACATGCAAAACAGGCCCATTCAACGGGGCACTCAAACTGTCAGAGGAGGAAGAAAATCCATAATTTGGACAAGAACTCTTAAAGCATATGAAGGAGTCCTGGATGATTATTAATTGTTTTGTAATTCCATGAGCAGCTTTTGCTTCAGAACTAAATGACAGTGAGCAGTCATCCTAATGATGTTTTGGCGTTGTCAGACTTCGGGGCTCATGCCTTCCTGTGTGTCTTTTTATAGAGCAATTAATAAATGTTGGCAGTGTGCTTGGGATCCTTCTGAAGTGCTTGGGGAGGATACTGTCGCTGCTGCAGCTTTGTGTATTTTGGGTCTTACAAATGATTTACCACTTAGTGAATCTGAAATCCAAATTGTACATTTGGCTCTGGTTGTTGCCAGCTAACAAATGCTGTAATACTGGAAGGGAGTTAAGAAGGTATCAGAGACTGCCTAGCTTCTAACTTTAGCCAGGATAATCATGTGGAAAAGAAACACCTGGATTTATAGGTCAAAAATATGATATATAATTTGCATCATTTAAAATATTTGTTATATTTCCATATGGAAAAAAGTGTCTTCATTATATATATATATATTTTTTTTTTGAGACAGAGTCTCACTCTGTTGCCCAGGCTAGAGTGCCGTGGCGTCAGCCTAGCTCACAGCAACCTCAAACTCCTGGGCTCAAGCGATCCTCCTGCCTCAGCCTCCCAAGTAGCTGGGAGTACAGGCATGTGCCACCATGCCCGGCTAATTTTTTCTATACATATGTTTAGTTGTCCAGATAATTTCTTTCTATTTTTAGTAGAGACGGGGGTCTCGCTCTTGCTCGGGCTGGTCTCGAACTCCTGACCTTGAGCGATCCTCCTGCCTCGGCCTCCCAGAGTGCTAGGATTACAGGCGTGAGCCACTGCACCCGGCCCATGATATATTTTTAACTTGATATGCTTGAGTAAACAACTTTTTTTAGACTATAAATACTACAAGTTACAAATTTAAGTAATAATTACTAGATTGGTTCAATTGTGACTATACAGCTAAATGGTAGACTATAGTTTCCTAAGTATTATCCTTCTTCTTCCTGTGGTCTTCCCCCAAACTGTAAAAGAAGAAAAACACAACATATAGAAATATAAAGGCATAAATTTATAGGAAAATGCGAGAATGTGCTGTGCTGCTGCCTTGTAGATTTAGACTAAAATAGTGCAATTCTTCATTATCGTATCCACCAGCAAAGTTAATTGAGAAGAGTCCCACTATTTTTATCTTATCACTTCACAGGGAATAAGAAGCTGCCCCTCAAAATGTCAGTGATAATTCAGCTTTATCTAATTAGCACCGTTTGAACCATCATCCAGTTTTGAAATATGTTCGAATATACTATCTTACTGGATTTCAAAATATACACGTAGAATTTTAAAAACATTAGAACTGGGAAGACACGATACATCAGCTATTTTAACTGTCTCAGTTTACAGATAAGGAAGCAGAGGTCTAGAGCGGGTAAACAACTTGCTCAAAGGCAATTATTTTTCCGTTTAGTTACTAAGTTGTCCATCTACACATTCAGTCAACCAACGCTACCACGCAGGCGTTAAATGAGGCCCTCAGAACGCAAGCAGGAGGAAGACACCATGGTGTTGCTAAGGAGTTAAGCTCCAGCGAAGGGGGACCAGCAGCCCAACACCCGACTCCAATGCCCTGCGGTGAGCACCGTATTAACCGCATAGACCAAGTGCTGCCAAACAGTGACAATGGCTGTCAGTCCTACCTGATCAAGTCGGGAGGCCCTCGCAGAGAGGAGATCTTTGAGTTGGGCCTTAAAGAGTGAATATTATGTCACGTTGAGAAGAGCCCGGGGCAACCGAGGTGGACAAAACATCATGAGGAAAGCCACAAACCTAGGAGCACGTGTGGCAGGACTGGGGAAGAGTCCACAGCCGGGGTCGGGGAGGAAAGAGGGGAGGAAAGATGGTAGGCAGGAAATTGCTCTTCAGAAGTCTTGTGTGGCAACTGCGGTACGCTGAGCATCACAGACGGCGCAGGGCAAGTGAGAGCCGGACGGGCCCTGGGCCACTCTGTGTCGTGATGAGGACGAATAACCAAACATGAGCAAAGGAGACCCTAAGAAGCCGAGAGGCACGATGTCATCACACGTGCTCTTTGTGCAGACTCGTCGGGAGGGGCACAAGCAGCAGCACCCAGGTGCTTCAGTCAACTTGGCAGTTTTCTAAGAAGTGCTCGGAGACCTGCAAGATCACGTCTGCTCAAGAGAAAGGCAAGTTTGCAGATATGCCAAAGGCGGACAGGCCCGTTATGAAAGAGAAATGAAAACCTATATCCCTCCTAAAACGGAAACAAAAAAGAAGTTCAAGCATCCCAATGTACCCAAGGGGCCTCCGTCGGCCTTTCTCTCGTTCTGTTCTGAGTATCGCCCCCAAATCAAAGGAGAACATGCAGCCGACCCATTGGGGATGCTGCAGAGAAACTGGGAGAGACGTGGAAGGACACTGCGGCAAGGGACCGGCAGCCTTAGGAAAGGAAGGCTGCAGAGCTGAAGGCAAAGCACGAAAAGGATATTGCTGCACACTGAGCTAAAGGAAAGACGGACGCAGCAAAAAAGGGAGTCGTCAAAGCTGAGCAAAGCAAGAAAAAGAAGGAAGAGGAGGAAGATGAAGATGAAGATGATGATTAATAAGTTGGTTCTAGCACAGTTTTTTTCTTGCCCTGTACACAACTCACTCCTTTTAAAGAAAAAAATGGAAATGTAAGGCTGTGTAAGATTTGTTTTTAAACTGTACAGTGTCTTTTTGTGTATAGGGAACACATTACCGAATGTGTCTTTCGCTAGCCCCGTCCTGGTGGTATTTGCAGTGGCCACTAACCTTGCCTGGTACAGTATGGGCGTTGTACATTGGCATGGAAATCTAAAGCAGGTTCTTGTTGGTGCACAGCACAAATTAGTTATATATGGGGATGGCAGTTTTTTCATCTTCGGTTTTCTCTGATGCAGCTTATATGAAGTCATTGTTCGGTTAACTGAATACCATTCTGTAATTACAAAAAATAAAAAATAAAAAAGGAAAAGAAAAACTTATAGGTGTTTTGTTGACATTCTGAATGCTTCCAAGTAAATAAAAAAATTTTTTTTATTAAAAAAAAAGTCTTGTGTGGCTAACTTGGTAAGGAAGACAGAAGAATTTAGAACTCTTTTATTTGTGACTTCAGGGAATAATTCCTCCCTTCTTGTAAAGAGCCTCTGTTCCCTCCCTCCACGGGTATGATTTCGGGAGCTGCTCAAACTGGGCATAGGACCCAGGATGGAGCACTTAAAGTACTTCATGCCCTTGGCCAGCATTTGGGTCAGGTATGGGCGCATGACCCAAGTAAGTCAATGAGCCTTTCTCCAGTTTTCCCCACCTATGGTTTATTGGGGAAGAGCCTGACCTTCTCTGGTGGCCAAGGAAGAGGTGAGCCAGGAGCTGCTGGCAGCTGTGGTCACAGCCTTGTGAAGAAGCCAATCTGAGAGAAAGAAGTTAATACTCAGAGAGAGGGAAAAAATGAAAAACAGAGAAAGAGTCTTGACTTGTTTGAGATGCTGGTCATCCCTGCCTTTCATTACATGAGAAAGAATTCTCCTAGGCCAATCTGGCTTTCTGTCCATTGAAACCTTTTTTAAAAAAAAGGAGTGATTAATATAGGTCTCTCGTCCTCTGGCATAGATCACGATACAGTCAACCTTTCCAGAGCAGCAGACAGTGGGTTGGGGCCCCAGTGGAAAAAACTGAGGGGTTCTCCAGCAAAGCCAGATTTATACTGATATGCAATATCGCTGGTTCCCAGGGCCCCTTCCAGACTGTTGCACCCCAGGTATTTGTAAAGAGTTTCCCTCCCCCTCCCACTAGCCTTGATTTTTTCCTCTTCCTGACCCACATGTCAGCTTCTATTGAGATCTAAGTGTCTTGAGCTCTCAGTTCCCTTATTACAGCCTTCTTGGATCTCATATAATCTAACTTCACTACAGTTACTCCACTGGACTGCTGCCTAGTAAGTCTGGAGGCCAAGATCTAAAATATTGTTCTGAGACCTCCAGGAATATCTGCTTCCTTCCCTGGTCCCTCATTTGAGAGAAATGGCCTCATCGAATTCTTCTGAGGGATGACCTCAGTGTCTTTTTCAAATTGGGAAGAAGCATGGGTTTTGTCCCAACTCATGCCTGCCACCTGAACCATGACACACAGACAACGGTCTCTCACTGAGAACTTTGCCAAGTGTACCCGGGTAGGAGCTGATTCCTAAGGAGCTTATTAGGTGGATTAGAGGGTATCTTCCTGATATTTACCTCTGCCAACAAACCGATAGACTGAGACGGGTGCTGTTCCTGCTACAAACTTGAACTTGAGCATACACAAAGACTCTTCCTTTAATACCTTGTGTACCAGCTGAGAGCAGTTTGGAATATTTGAATAAGACTTTGCTGAAGATTTCTAGATAACAAAAGGAAAACAAGCAGAGAGGGAAACAAGAATCCAGATCACCTGGTATACAATTCACAGCTCTTGCTGACGGCTTCAAGAGCTCCTGTCTTATCTGCAGGCAATCTGGTGCCCTAAGAGGTTCTACCTTTTATCCTTCTGCTTATCCTTACCCGTCTTGGATTTCCTGCCCACTTCTACAAGAAGAACTCCGAAGAACATCAACCAATCAACCAGTTGTGAGCAGTTGTGGTACATGAGGGCTCACGTACTCTGAGAATCCTCCAGAGGGTCCCCTGATCTGAGAGCCTGAGCAAAACTGAACATCTTGTAATTGGAACAAAAGCTTCAAGCACAAATTTCTCCCTCGGTGCAGTAGCCAGTGCTCTACTCAAAGACTTATGGGAAGTTCTTAAAGAAGAAAACTGGTGTGTCAGTTAACTTTGCAGTATAACAAATCACTCCATGGCTTTAGTTGCCTTAAAACATTTACATCATTTCTCATGATTCTGTGGGTTAACCGGGCCGTCATTTTGGTCTAGATCAGCTCAACCGCGGTGGAATGGTCTAGAATGCCCCATGCATAATCTGCGGATTGGCGGGCTGTTGGTCCAGGACCTCATGTTTAACAACTTGGTGCTGCTCCAGGAGGTCTCTCATTCTTTAGTAAACCAGCCCCAGGCTTCTTCACACGGACATCTCAGGTCGCCCAAGAGCAGCAAGAAAGGGCAGCCCCGATGCACAAGCCCTTTATAAGTCTCCGCTGGTGTCGCATTTGCTGTTGTACCATCGGCCAAAGAAAGTCACATGGCCAAGCTCAGCATCCGCGGGGGAGGGGCCAAAGGAAAACAAAATAATGTGCTGGGCAACCACATCCCAAACTCCTCAGAGACCCTTGAGGGAAGGAGAGAGGGGTAAGGAGAAGGAAGAACAGAGAGGCAGACCCCCTAGCCGGGAAGAGTGGGTGTGACTGGATTTGGTTGCCCAGTGCATTATTTTATGCCCCACCCCTCCCAGAGCATCCTCCTGACCACAGGTGGACCCACAACTTGGTCCTGGCCAATTAGAAAGAGCTCCTCACACTGGCCACAGTGATTGGTTCAGGATGACCATGTGACTCAAGCTGGGCCAATCAGGGCCCTTGCCAGTTGGAACGCCTGTCTAGTTTTGGGCTCACAGTGCTGCTAGAAAGTCATATTGAGAATACACGTAGTAGGAGAGAATAGGTCAAAACGCAAAGACAGGCAAAGATAAGCAGAGCTAAGAGCGGCAGATGGTGACATTGCTTGAGTCCCTGGATCTAGCTAGCCTGAAGAGCAGACTCAAAATATACAGTAACATTAAGCTACTTTGAATTGGGTTTCTGTCAGTTGCAACCAGAATCCAGATAAAACAAACCAGATACAAGGTCAAAGCAGAAAGCTCCTTTTGTTTGATGGGGGTGATGGTAATGGTGGGAGTAGTTAAGTTAGCATCAGGGACCCTTGTTGCCATACTCTGTTGATTGTTCTCTAACTAGGAGCCACATCCTTAGGAGCTGGTTAACATAAACCGTATTATATTCGATAGGTTGATGCCAAATGAATAGCGCTTACCCAAGAGATCAAATTGCCCATGTCACTAACTTTTATGCATTTATAATCACCACCTAGACTTCTTTAATTCTTCCTTCCCTACTCTTTATCTCCCCATCTAGTCTTAAAACAGAATTACTCTGGAAAGAACTTCCTGAGTCAAAGCTGACATAAACTATGAATTTAGCTGGTTACATCAACTTTCAAAATTAAACAGACTGTCCAGTGCTTGGGATACCAGAAGAACATGAAGAAGCACAGGCCGGCTTTCTCAGGAAAGCTTCTTAACTTAATTTGGGCATCATTCAGTAGGAAGAGAATGCCAAACCAGAATTGATATTGAACAGAGGCCTGAAGATATAAATAACTCAAATAAAGCAAATCAAGAATCACCATCTCATTAGTAGTGGGAGAGAAAATAAAGTGAAAAATAAGAAGGAAAAGATCAGACTGTGAACTTTTGAAAGGAAATATTTGCAAGTGAGAGACACTGAATAAAATCAAGTACAATGAGATGCTCTGTGAACATTACCAAAAAAACACACAAAACAGGAGTTATTTAAAGAAAAACTAATTATGAGATGCTTGACAGATATAAAATGCCACCTGAGTTAGACAAGAAAACCTGAATGGGAAGCTAGGATAGTAGGTTTCTATTCAGGGCCTTTCCCTAGAATATTGTAATCATATGCATTGGTGATAAATTTTAAATGAGTACTTAAGTCCTAAAAAAGTCTTTCATGAGAATGTAAATGACGAAATAGATGAGTTGTTTTCAAAGATTTTAGTAAATCTCATCCTAGACTTAGACTTTTATGCCCAACTGCTTTGCAAACAACCAAAGCTAAAGATAGCACAAGGTCACCTTAGGGGTATGGTATTCCTTAGCTAGTCTCTCTGACACTATTAATAATTAGAATACTAATAAAGAGAATGTAGATACTTCTCAAAACACCTTTAAAGATACACATGGGCTCCCAGTTATCTGCATATGTCCAAACTCGTCAAATTTTATACATTACATGTATGTAGTTATTTGTAATTTTAAAAAAACAAAAAATACACGACACACACACATACACCCACACACAGGCTTCATTTTGTTTATTACCCTGTATTCAACAAAAATATTAGCATTTCTATACGAGGTTTTGGTTCACTGAGCTAGTTTAAGAAACTATCCCTATAAACTCTATAAACCTCCGCTAGTTGCATGCCTGGGATATCTAAGTTGAAGGAACGGTGAATGAATGAATTACGACTGGCCACTTCTCAGTAGCATTGCTATTTTGGAAATGAGGTCCTAACATCAATTTGGAGCTCATAGTTTGGAGACTCATTTAGTAAGCCCCTATATTGCACAAGCCACCAGTGTAGGCACTAGGGATCCAATCTTTGCCTCAGGGAAGGGTTTATTTATAGTCTAGGAGATAGGAATGTCATGATTTACCAGATAGATTACCTCTGTAGTTTCTTATGGCGGAATGAGGAGTTAAGTGATTGAGAGTATTTTGTTTGTTTTGTTTTTAACCGTGCTAGTTCCATTTCCTAAGTGGACCTTGAGGCTTCCCCCCCCCCCCTTTTTTAAATTAGAGGTAGTAAAGTGAATTAGAAGAGATCCTCTGGGGCAGAGATTAAGAGTGTGGGCTGTGGAAATGGCCTTTCTGGATTTCTCATTTACTAGCTGTGTGATTTTGGGCAAGTCTCTCAACCTTTCTGTGCCTCCCCTTCATGAGCTGTATATTGAGGATGCCCATAACCATACCCACCTCATAGGAATACTGTGAGCATTAACTGAGTCAATGTACGTAAGTGCCTAGCAGGTTAGTAAATACCATTATTGGCTGGCCGAGCATTTGGCTATCGTCATCTCTCGAATTCCTGTGACTCAAAGAACGTTATTTTTCTCAAATGTAAAGCTTATCTGTATCAGGTTCTAACTAAATATTCCTAAGGAGAGGGGACTGACATAAAAGGTTAAATTCTTCTCAATGGCTCTAATTTTTGATTTGCTCTTTAATTCATTTACTACCAAATGTAGTTCAGCCTCTGGCTACCTTGATCAAAGGATTCAACTTTTTCATATACAAAATGAGTACAGTATCACCATTTTACTTCATCGTAAGTTGGTACTAATGATAAATGGGTTAAGGGTATTAGAATATTTGGAGGCCAAATGAAAGTATTAGGACTAATGACATTTAAGGAAATTATTTTCTTGATTATTTTCTGCTTTCCTTTCAACTTTAGGAAGACTTGACCAGAGACTGAATTTTGACTTTAAACCTTAGAAAATGAAGATTTGAAGATAATTTCTCAGACTAGAATTTGGCCAGGTCACCATGCTTAGCAACAGTTTCAAAGAGAAAGATAATTGGGGATGTTTAATGAGCTTTGAAACTTACCTGAAAGGTGGGATAAAAGCTACAAAAGGGATGGCGTTAAACAGTGTGAATTAATTTTAGACAGCTTATTCAGGATACATCCTAGTGGTAATAGCTTTCTTCTCTACTGTAATTATCCAGAAAATAATCTTTTCTTTATTAACTTTTCTCCTGATCTCCTTTGAGGAAATACTCCGAGGTCAGTTGTCACCTGATCATAATGTACGTGAAAGTTGACTGGTGTTCTCCAGTTTGATTACAGTAAATGGGACAAGTAAATCCATTCAATGCAAGAAAGAGGGCAACCAGTCTTTTTTTCTTCCCAAGATACAAGCTAGATTTTATAAAATAAGAGATAAGAGTTCAGAATTAGCTTATGACCATACTTATTTTCAATCCAATTTCTAAAGCACCATGATTTGACTGTTATCTAGAAATGGAGCCCGCCTGCCATATTCTTTAACTGGCAGCCATGGCTGAATTTTGTGAAAATACTGCATTGCATTTTATAGAATATGGCCTCCACTGACTAACGTTACTCCCAGGCCACTGAGGCTATGGGAGTCTTCTGCCAAATCTAAACACTGTAAAGCTAAGAAAAGAAGGAGACTCTGGGGAAGAAGAAATGAAATTAACTAAATAAATCCTAATTTGGAAGGGAGAAAAATGACAAATGGAAGAAAAATGCAAATGGCAGAGAGGCAAATAGTTTCCTCTAATGTCTATGTCTCCTGATAATATTTTACAGCCGAGATTATATATGGACAGCTAAAGCTGAAAGATGACTAATAAAAATATCTGGAATCCTACTGGAATATCATGTTCTACATTATTATTTTTTTCCATTCTTGGGGAGACAAACAAAAACTACACTGTGAAGTAATTGCCACAAATGAAAATATGATACTGTTATGTACAAGTAGAAAGTATATAATCAAGTTCACTCCAAACTACCTTCTCTTCCTCACCCATCCCCGAATAAATTCTAATTTTTCAAGGGAGAACCTTTTTTGGGTGATGGTGGAGACTGTGCCTCCAATCCCGAACATTGATTTCCTGACTGCTGAGTAGCATTAGTCATGCATCCTCCTCATGCCCATAAATGGAGGACAAGCCTACACTGATGCTATCAGACGAATTTAAACAAGGCATGTTCTGAGAGAACCCTCAGAGCCAGACTGACAACACTCCTGCAGCAAACTCATCTTCAACAGAAGCATGTTTTATTTCATCTTCTGTCTGAGTACACATTGCCAACAGACGTGTAGACCAACTTGTGATGGCTGTGTACACCGAGGGCGTAGAGCAAGCCTCCTACTGTGTGTGATATCAGGCTGGGGTGAAAAGTTTCTGTGTGGGAAAGTTGACATCTATATACTTGGTGCTAAGAAGAGAGTCTATTTCTTTTGATGAATAGTTTTCTCTTTATCTTAAATCAGAGCATTCATGCATTCATTCATTTGTTCACCTTCCAAATATCTAGGTGCCTACATGACGGAGTAGGCATTGGGCTTTGGGCTTTGGGCTGGGCAACCCAATAGTTCAAATGATTGTCACCATTCAGCCAAACCACCACAACCTCACCTAATTTTTAAGCAGAGTTTATGAGAAGAGAATGAGCTTTAATTGTTACCACCTTAATCAACTCTTACTTATGTGGTAGGAAGGTAGTATGATATGGTGGAAGGAGCAATGGACCAAGAATTGGGAATCCCGAGTTTAAGTTCCAGTTCTACCACAAAGGGACTGTGTGGCTGTGGGAAAGTTACTTAACCTCTCTGGACCTCACATTCCTTTTTTGAAAAATGAGTGGGTTGGACGTAAGATGCCTTCCGTCTCTAAAATTCTTTTATTCTATCTGGTAACACATTCCACAAAGTTTCCTTTGTGATTAGAATTAGTCTGTGATTTCCTACCTCGAGTTTCGCTTTTGCTCTCTTTGAATGTGAAACCAAATATGAACAAGAAGCACTAACATTTTGTCACAGCCAACAAATTGCCCTTCCACAGAATGACCTTTGGAGGTCAGGCCACCCATCGCAATATCTAAATCCAAAAGGCAATGGTATGACCAACTTGTGAGTGGGCAGGCTGCCATCCGAAAGGATGGAAATGGTTGTAGGCAGCCAAAATTCTTGGCTGGTACATTTTTAATAAACATAGAAAATAAGAACAGCATTTTCCATTTGGATTGCTTAATTTGGTGCCCATACCATTGGAACATTTGCTGTTAGAATAAAGATGATGTGATATATCACTTATTTAGCGCAGGATGGATTAACTTTCACAAATGAGAAGTAGGTTATGGAGTCATCTGTAAGGAATTTTTATCCTTGTTTCTTGTGTCTGGCAGGAGATCGCTTGAGTCATTACGGCACTATCTCCACCCCTTTTGGCCCTTCCTAAGAAGTCTCCCTGAAACATAAGCTCTGTTGGATTTACTGTATTGGTATGAATGGACTAAGGAAATTGGTGTGACTTTTTTGTGGTTGAACAAGTCTTATTAATACTTTTCCAAGATGGTTCAATATGTCTTAATACTTTTTCCAAGAAAAAAGCCTCCACAGCAAATGTTCTTTGGTTAATTTGGCAAATAATACTTGAGGTGCATGTGTTTTAAACTACAGTCAGTATCTTATGTAAGACAATGAACGTCATCATAGCCACGATATTTTTTTACATTTATTTATTATTTCGATAGATTTAGGGTTACAAGTGGTTTTTGGTTACATAGATGAAGCGTATAGAGGTGATGTATGGGCTTTAATGTACCCATCACCGAATAGTGCACGTTGCACTGGATAGGTGGTTTTTCTTCCCTTACCCTTCTCCTGCCCTTCTCCTTCTGAGTCTCCAAGGTCCACTGTATCACTCTGTATGCCCCTGAGTACCTGTAGCTTAGCTCCCACTTATAATGCAGCATTTGGTTTTCCATCCCTGTGTTACTTCATTATGGCCCCCAGTTCCATCCAAGTTGCTGCAAAAGACATTATTAGTAGCCACGATTTTTAATTACGCCTATTGCACTAACTGATCCAGTTACTTGAGCTCTGTATTTCCCTGTCTCTACTTGCAATATGGCAACAAGGACATTTGACTGGCAAGGGTGTTTTCTTTCCAGTGCTTGGAGATATTTGAATAAAACGCTCTCTGTGATGGTAAGCCATAATTAGATATGTGGGTGGAAATTAGCGTTCTTCAAGTACACCATGTTTAGGGCAGCAGCATCGTGCTTTCCACTACCTGAGGCCACCCTGGTCCTGTGCCATAGCTCCAGGTCACTGCTTCTACAAGGCTGTTGGTCTGAGGCTGCAGGTTCCAAAAAGAAAATAACTCGGTATTGAGCTCTGAAACCAGGAAGCTTTTAATAGCTAAAAGTGGGCTACACAGTTCCACCACAGACAAATCAGGCATTGACCAAGGATGACTATAACTTGTTCCCTTTTCATTTGGAAGTGTACATTATCCCAACCTTCATAACTATCACTTGAATTGTACCTGCATCTTAAAACAAAACACCAAAACTTTTGAACGGATTCGTGGAGTCATGGTAGGGCCTCCATTTTGGATTAGATCCTCCAGTAATGGGAACCCTGTAGTAACAAACCTTTTCCATCCTAGTTATCTTTTCCATAGAAAATACACCCCCCTCTTCGGGCCTAAAAGAGGGCTGTGATTTGTCCAGTTTAAAATTTTATTTGCTTATCGGACTTGTTTTTGGATACCGAAAAACTCCCCTAACTATACATTTGGCTTCCTAAATGCCCCCCTCCCCTTGACTTTAATTAAATGAGTTCGCCTCGCCTGCATTTTATATCTACCTTTTTAAAGGAGGTGATTTCAAGACCATGGGAATGACGGCAAATTTCAAACGTATCATTCGTTCACATCCCTCCCCGCCCCCCGCCCGGGATTCCCTTCCTGCCAGTGACGCTAGAAAGTGGTTCCACCGGCCGCGTCTCTCTGCTTCCACGCTGCGGCAACACGGTTCCGCGCGCGGCGCCCGGCGACTGCGCTTCCCCGCGGGTTGGCGGCGCCCGTTTGGGGATGAAGTCATCCCTGTACCTAGTGAGCATATCAGCTCGCTAAACTGCTACAGCGCGCTGGGATTCCTCGGGAAGAAAGGGAGCGAGGAGAACAATGATGACCACATTTTACATTTACGTGCCCCCCCAGCCCCGGAGGAGCCGCAGGGAGCAGCTGCGCAGCGGGGGCGGGCAGTGGGGCTGACCCGGGCGCCCTCCGACTCCCTCGGCCCGGTCCCCAGATAGCAACAGGGCGAGCCGAGGACCAGTCCGCGCCAGGGCACCGGCCGCGGGCAGCCCGGGAGTCCCCCGGCCCGGCCCCGTGCCCAGTCACGCATCCCGGCTCCCCACGCCGGTGCCGGCGGGTCCGGCGCCCGGGCGGTCTCGGCGCCTCAGTCTCCGCACCCAGCCGCGGGAGAGGCCCGGGAGCTCCCCCGGGGCCTCCAGGCAGCGGGAGGCACCGGGGAGGGGGCTGACGGCCAAGGACAACCCCAGGCAAGGAACCCCGCCGACAGCCAGCGAGAGGTGGCGGTGGGGGACAGCCCGATTCCCAGGGGGGGTGCAGGGGGCGGGGCGGGGAAGCAACAAAGAGCTTCCCCTCAGCCGCCGCCGCGCGCTCGCGCCCGCCCCTCCCGCGCTCCGCAGGCCGGCGGGGGCCCGCGGCCGGCGGGGGAGGGCGCCCGGCCCCCGCCGCCCCTCCCCCCGCCGCCCCCTCGCCCCGGGGGAAGGAGGGGAGGGCGGCGCCTGCGTGTTCCTCCGCCGCGCGCCCCGCCCCCTCCCGGGCTCCTCGCGGCGATCCCGACTCTCCTCCCGCGGCTGCAGCAGCTGCCGGTTGCACACGGCCTCGGCGGCGGGCGCGGCGGGCGCGGGCCTGAGGAGCGGCGGCCGGGCGCGCGGCCCCGGCGGGCACCCCTCCGAGGGCGGCCGAGGGAGCTCCGGGAGGAGGAGGAGGAGGAGGAGGAGGAAAAGAAGAAGGTGGGAGGCGGCGGCCGCCGGGAGACCCGCTCCGCGCCTCGGCCTCTCCGCCCCCTCCCCAGCCTTTCTCTCGCCCGCTTCTCTCATACTCCGGGCCGGCGCCTCGGCTTTGTGCGAGGAGATGGTGTAGCGCCCTGGCCGCCGACGGAGGAGCCGGACGCTTGTCTCCTGTCTCCGGGCGTCGTGCCTGTCGCTGAGGAGAGACCCCCCCCTGGGCTCGGCGCCTCCCGCGTCTCCCGACTGCTGGGGAAGCCTCTGCGCCGCCGGCACCATGAGGTGAGGAGCGCGTGGGGCGGGGGTCGCGCAGGCCATTGTGCCGCGGGCGCCGCGACCCCCCTTTCCTGGGACCCCGCCTTCCCTCGCCCGGCCCGGCGCGTCTCCCCCGGTCTCGGGTCTGTTCCTCCCCCTCCCCCTTTTGTCCCTTCTGATTTCTCTTTCTTTCTTGTAGACCTCCCCAGCCCCGCTCGTGTGGGGGGTCTCGCTCTGCTAGTCTTTCATTTTTCCTCCAATGCTCTTCTTTCGCCCAGGATTTCCCTTCCTAAATTTAATTTGCGCCTGGCTCCCTCCCCCCACCCTTTGCATGCAAAACCCGGGAGATGGGGAGGGGTTCGAGAATCGAAGCGTGTATGTTGCTGGGAGACAGGTATTTTTCCGTATATATGTCAGAATTCCATGCACTCTTTTTCCCCCAAAACTCTCGTGTTTAATTAAAAAAGGAAGAAAAGTTTGCAAGGTCTGAAATCTCTGCGGGCAGTAAAGTGCCTCTGGTAGGGGTAGGTGAAGGAGCTGTGAAAGGTGAAATTTCACGATGGAAGGGAAAGGGAAAGAATTTTTTAGTTTTACTTGGGGGGCCGGCGAAAGGCTGGGATAAGTAAGTTGTTAGGGGTGTGTAAGCGGGGGCGGGGAGGGATTTGTTTGGAAAACCCTTTTCTCCCCTTCCCCTGTAGCAGCCTGTGTTGCATTGCAGCAGCTGCTTTTTCCCTTTCCTCTGTAATCAATAAAACTGAAACTCAATTATTTTTGCAGCCCCAAAGGAAAGAATTGAATGTACCGTCGTAAAATATTTTTTAATTGATACGATGAAACATATGGTGTGATATTTTTCATTTTTGTTTCTCCAATTGTGTAGGAGAATAAACCATGATGTGGTGTGTCATTCATTGGAGATTTTTTTTTCAGCCTTTCTCAAGCCTGTTTTGTGTCCATAACCTTCTGTTTTCGGATTGGTGCAAGACTTCGTGAGAAATGGGACTTGGTAGACAGAAGGCCGATCCATTCTGCGTTATCATCCTTAAAGGCCTTCCTTTTAGGTTAAACAATTGTGGATAAAGTAAATTACTCAATTTCTGTCTGTTGGAAGAGATAGTCTTACAGTTCATTTGGATTTGAATCTCCTTTGTGTTAAAGATTAATGGCCAGTCGTTGCCAAGACCTTTATAATGTAATACAATGAGATTTGAATGATATAATCTACAAATTCCTTAGCTTGGGCAGGAAAATGTCATGTCATTGGAATTCTTTCTCAATTTAAGTAGTTTCCATTTTAAACTTTAGTTTTCATGGGGTTTTTTTTTTTTTTTTTCCCTATCAGGGTTGAATATGTTCCTGTTTTGCCTTTTTACATATATTCTTTGTGATATAGCTGTGTTGTTTCACTGAAGTTTAGTGTGAATTTGAATTATTTTTTTCTCTGATTCTGTTATAGACCTTTATTTAGCATGGTCTTAAAGAATGTGTTTAATACTGTGTCTCTTAAGTGACTGACCCCTTTTTCCTTGGTGATTCACACAAGTTATTTTCAAATGTAATGTTACCAGTTTAAAAAGTAGTTACGGCATGAAGACCAGAAAACACAATCTTTGTAAAATATGGCTTGAAAAACTTCAGTCATACGTTTGAGCATTTTTTTTTAAATCAAGTTACTGATGTCCTTGAAAACTCAGGATCTATAATAAAATACACATACTGTTATATCTTGTAATACTATGTATTGTTGATCTCTGTTTTAGACATTTAATGCTATAGGGATATTACAGACCAGAAGTTACCAGTTTTTTTCAAACTTTGGTAAATTTATGTTAACATTGAGAGATGAAAATAGTGAAAGTGGGTTATTTTTAAATAAAAACGGCTATAAAGTTGTATAATTCAGATGTTGCAAATCCCCCCAAAACTTAAAATTTTGGGTATTCAGTAAAGTTTAATCACTATCATGTATAGTTGTCAGTCTGTCACAGGCAAATTATGTCTTCACTTAAAAATTCCTTTTCTAATAAAATGTAACTTCTATTTTTTAAGCTCTTTTCTTGCTCTATTCTTTAAGTATAGAGAGAGAGGAATCACACTAATGTTTTCCAGTAGCATAAATATAGAACATGGTACACAGGTCTGAAAAGTTTGGTTAAGCAGTCTACAGTAATTCTTTGTAGGCTAATTTTGAATAATTTAAGAGCAGAAAAGAGGATCAGCTTTTCACTTTGGAAGGAATTGGATTAGGTGGTTTGTGCAACTCAGGTAGTGTGCACATTTGCTTAGATACCTGTAAAAGTAAGATTGTCTGGTATGGGGTAAAAGGCTCTTGTGCTGGTTGCAAAAGGCTTTGGGATATTTTGGTGCTTAAGAAAGGGCTTTTCAGGTTATATTATTTCCTTAGTGTCTGTGATGCTTTCAAGTATTGTAGGACATAAATGTTAGCCTTTTAAGTCGAGTCTTTCAGTTATATTAAGGGGTAGTTCTGATGTTTCAAAGGCCATCCAGAAATAGGAATGCCTGGGCAAGAATTTCCAATTAAGTTGGTCAGAATTCTGAAAAGAGGATATGATGAATATGTTATGGTGTAAGTATTTGTGGCATCTCTCAGATGACTTTAATTTTCGGAATAGCATGCTCACTGTGATATAATGTAATCTTACACAGAAGAGAACTGAGTAATAGTTTACGTTCCTGAAACAGCCATAAGGCATTCTATACATGTAAAATGCAGTGTACAAATTTACTTGTTAATAATTTGCTTAAACATGAGGATTTAAAAAATAAAGTATATTATACACAACAATAGAAGGGTTGAGACCAAAAAACTGGTACTTTTAGTATCTCATCCAATTATTTGATTCTATTCTTATTTATCATTTATGTAACGTTTCAATATTATAAGATGCTTTGTGATTGAGATATATAAATATATAAAATATAGTGTATGTCTTTTAGGTGATTGTGTTTTTGAAATTAATTGATTAGTACTCAGGATTTTTTTTTTTTTTTTTTTTTAAACAGGAGATTGTCTAATCTAAAATAGTTTTAGTGGCCAAGAAGAACTCAGAAGATTTTGGATTGATATTCTTGGGTCCATATTAAATAGTCCTGGCTTCCACTGATACTCTTGTGACTTTTCTCACGTAAAAAGGTGCAATAGGGTTGTGAGGATTCATCTAAGCCACTTAACTAGCTGAGTGACCTTAAGCTAATCATGTTATTTCACTGCTGTATTTTTTAAAAATGTGTAAAAATAGGGATAATTCTTTACTAGGTAGTGAGGATCAAATGATAATAGAAGAGAAAGTGTTTTGTATACTTCTAATCATTAAACAATTTTGTCACTCCTCTTGTTTTGAGGACTAGTTGGGTAAAACTTTTGGACCGTTTGCTTCACCTGTGGACCTTATTTAGCTCAAGGATGTCACCTAGGTTACATTTTGTTTATTTTATAGGTGAGCAAGCTGTTTCCTTCCTGTATGTATGTTTAGGGTGTTTGAAGTATCTTCATTTATGGGAATGTTAAATTTTAATATACAGTTTAGAGCGTGGTACAATCAAGGGTCAGAAGACCTAGTTTTATATGCTGATCTGTTAATTTAACAAATTGGTAAAACAAATAAAAATGGAGGTAATCTTAGTATTTCACAGGATTGTTGTGTCAAGTGAGATAGCCATGAAAGGATACAAATAGTAGTCTCTTTGTTCCTACGGGTCTTCATTTATACTTGTAGCTGTTGGATGTGTGACTTTCCCACAGACATTTATTTTAGGAACAAGAGCCAAATCTTCATTTTTTTTTTTGAATGTCATTATTGTAGGTATTTATTAAGTGAATAAATCTTGAATAAGAGTGTGGATTAATAGAGAAAATTTACTGAAGTTTACACGGTATCCAAGGTTTTGGATACCTTGTTAGCACAGTGGGAATAAGCAAAACAAGTAGGTAGGCACCATTTGGCTGGTATAGAAGAAATTACATACTAGATTGAAGGTTTTGGTAATTTATCTTACACACAGCTTAGAACTGGGGTGACTGTATAACTTGTAAAACACCCAGTCGTTATCATGATTGTAAAAAAGATTTGGAAAAATGGGATTTCAATTTTTATGCGTTTGTGAGGGGAAGGCTACTTAAACCCTTCCTGTGCCAACTTAAAGTTGTCTTTTCCTCTTCTTTTCTCCTCCTTTGAAATTGATGGATAGAATTGAGTGGAAGTAGAGGTTAAAGAGAAAATCAGATGTGAGGCTCTGCCTCAGTGGCTGCTTCTCCAAATAAGGGTTTATGACGTTTTCTGGGCTAGAAACGAGGAGGGGATTCCTGGTCAGACGTGGGAAGTGGTCCCTGACTTACCCACGGGACCTCCCCCCACCAATCCTGTGTGCTCCAGTGCACTCTGCATATTTTTTGCTGGTGCATTTATTGTACTGTTTTACAATTATCTGGATCTTTTGTTCCTCTTCGCTGTAAGTTCCTTGAGGGCAGGGACTGCATTTTTATATTCATGGTACAGGCAAAATACTCAATAAATAGTGGCTTCTCATTTAAATTTTTGACTTTGACCATGATGGTCTTTTGTAGAATCTCTTCACTAACAGTAACAATCACCATTTTTGAAGTATATGTAATGTTCTAGAAGCTGTAGTGGGTATTGTAGGGAGTAATATAGTATTTAGTAGGTACTTGTTTAAATAATTTTACTAGCAAACACAAAAACCAGCATCCTGACCGCAAGAATAGGTGTAAAATTTGTTTCTTATTCATACACAAAACTCAGAAGGGGCCAGAGAGTCAGAGTTAGGTTTGTCTAACTTCAAAGCCCTCTGGAGGATGCCAATTTCTTGACTTTATCGTTAAAGCTTGAATTAATAGAAGAGCCATCATTCTGTTTTTTAGCCTCTTTGATCAAAGAACTCAAATATTTTTGAATAGCAAGCTTATGCATCTCTATTGGTTTAGCTTATTTCTGCTACATTTAATGCCTGCTTTGCTTCGATTCTTTTCAGTGCTTCAAATACCAGTAATTGGGTAGTTCATTATATTCATGAAGAAAGATGTATTTATTAGTCACTCGGGCTGCCATAACAAAATACCATATCCTGGGTGGCTTAAACAACAGAAATTTATCTTCGTACAGTTCTGGAGGCTGGAGGTCCGAGATGCGGTTGCCAGTGAGGTTGCTGGTGTGGTTGGATTTTGGTGAGGGCTCTGTTCTTGGCTTGCGGAAGACAGTCTTCTGCTTGTGTCCTCACATGGTGGAGTGGGGGGTGGCATGGTGGGGGGTGGGGAATTTCTACCACTTCATTGTATAAGGCCACTGATCCTGTTGGATTATGGATTAGGGCCCCTCCCGTGTGACTTCATTTAATTTTAATTACCCCCTAAAAGCCCTTTTTTTCCAAATGTAGTCACATTGAAGGTTACGGGATCCACATAGAAATTTTGGATGGCTACAATTCTGTTGGTAGCAGAAGATACATTTTTGTCAGTGCATATAGCTTGGATGGAAGAACGCAATCTGTATAATACCTAGGTGAATTATAGGTATGTTTTGTTTTAAGTAACTGTAGAAATCATTTACTAAAGAAGATAAAGGGAGGGTGATTTATGCAAGATATTTCTTACATTTTCTGGAAACATCTTTACATTGGGAAGGTTCTATTTTATAATGATTTTAATAAATTTTATTACCATGCAACTTTGATGCAGTGTATGCATATCTAAGTGCAGAGGTTGTATGGTGTAGGGTAGAGTGTAGGCTTTTGTGGCCAACTGTGGATTTGAATTCTAGTTTTGACATTTACTAACTAATTGATTTTTGAGTAGGTTACAAACATTTTTTGAGATTTGGATTTCTTCTGTAAAATGGAGATAATTTCTGCATCATAGAGTTATTGGGAAAATTAAAATTCTGACATAACACTTGGCATACAAAATGGGCTTGATAGGAGTAAGTCCCCTACTTCTTCTATGAAAGTCTGATACCTCTTAAGTTTGTGTTAAGAATGTGAACAACCACGTGAAATGATGCAGCTGCTTTAGAAAAGCTTGGCAGTTCCTCAAAAAGTCAAACATAGAATTATCTATGACCCAGCAGTTTCACTCCCAGGTATATACACAAAGGAGATGAAAACATATGTCTACACAAAGACTTGTACACAGATGTTCACAGCATCATTACTCATAATAGCCAAAAAGTGGAAACAACCGAAATGTCCCTCCACTGATGAATAGATAATCAAAATGTGGTATATCCATACAATAGAATAATATTTAGCCATCAAAAGGAACGAAGTACTGATAACATGCTACACATAGATGGAATTATTGTGCTAAGTGAAGGAAGCCAGACACAAAAGGCCACACATTATATGATATGATGTATATGAAATGTCTGGAACAGGCAGATCTGTACAAAGGCGTGGTTGACAGGAGTGAGGGAGGAATGGGAAATGACTGCTTTTGTGGGTAGGTATGGGCTTGCTTTCTGGGCTGATGAAAATGTTCTGGAATTAGTGGTGATGATTGTACAACCTTGTGAATATACTAAAATCTACTGAATTTAACACTTTAAAATGGTGAATTTTATGGTATGGAAATCATATTTCACTCTTCCCCCTGCCCAATCCTGGGATTACTGTTTTTACGTATTCTCTAGAATATTTTTTTATTTTTTATTTATTTATTTATTTATTTATTTTTTTGAGACAGAGTCTTGCTTTGTTGCCCTGGCTAGAGTGCCGTGGCGTCAGCATAGCTCACAGCAACCTCAAACTCCTGGGCTTAAGCGATCCTTCTGCCTCAGCCTCCCAAGTAGCTGGGACTACAGACATGCGCCGCCATGCCCGGCTAATTTTTTTTTTCTATATATATTTTAGTTGTCCATATAGTTTCTTTCTATTTTTAGTAGAGACGGGGTCTCGCTCTTGCTCAGGCTGGTCTCGAACTCCTGACCTCGAGCGATCCACCCACCTCGGCCTCCCAGAGTGCTAGGATTACAGGCGTGAGCCACCGCGCCCGGCCCGTATTCTCTAGAATAAACAACACCTGGAGAGGATCTCATTTGCTTTTTACATTTGTTGTTTCTGACATTTTTATTACTTTGGATTAATATTTTAAGTTGACCTCTTCGTGTTTTCTAAAGAAGAGAGATTGAAGACAGAACTGCTGGGCTTTTCTCTGTAGGGAGCCTGGCAGGTGGAGGTGCTGAGGTGGAAACCTTGATGGTGGTACCTTTCAGGGGCCTGAGCAGATTTTGGAGCTGTATCTTCATGCTCAGGAAGTGGCCATCTCTCTGGTAGCCCTGTTTTAAGTAAGGATGACTAAGGTCGCAGATAAAATGTGATGAAGCAAATCCATTGGAATCGTCAGAAAACTGATCTGGGTGGTGATTTTCTTGGATCTGTTTACAATAGTCTCAAATACCAAAGAGTTTTGTCTTTGGGGAATGAGGTAGTCAGGAGGACATTATTAAATGAACTGAGTACTTTTCCAGTGGTAAAGGCCTTCTAGAACATCTGGTCTTGGTAACAGTATATCTGATGAAATGAAATCAAAATGACTGCCTTTAACGGTGCTTTAGAGGTCCTCAAGCTCTGTTCTTTTTGGTGTCTGTGTTATATTTGCCAACTTGGTAGGGGAGAGACTTTATAAAGAACCCAAGAACATAATAAAATGAATGGCTCTTTAGGCCAAATCTCATAGGAGTCCAAATTGCTCCTTTTATAGTTCAGTGAAGGGATCTTTCTGTGTAGGTTTTATAATTATTAAATATTGGTTGTTTGAGTGTCTACTTTGTTCTGCACTCTTTCTCTTCCTCCCCCAAATTCTCGCCTCATGTAAGACTGGTATTACAAGCAAAATTGTGACTGTTAAGTTTTTAACAGTGTAAGATTTATGAATCCTAAGTTTTCATTTAAAACTTATTTTTATTTCTTTTTAGTCTCCTTAATCTTTGTATTTGCAGTATTTTTAGAAAATGAACAATTACTCTTATCCAAATAAATGGTCACTATTTTTTTAAAATTATTTTTTCCTTCCTTTATAAAAGAGTACGGATTTTGCACAGATTTTATAAGGTATGGAAAGTATAAAGATGTTAACTCAAATCCAAACCATCTAGCATTTTAATATTTTCATATATACCTTTCTAGATGTTCATAATGTATATGCAGCGATAAATGTGCTTATGTGGAAATGAGTATACTTAAAAGTAATATTCTATTTTAAAATGGAACTATACTGTATTATATTGTGTTTTTTATAGCTGGTTGCTTTCCATATAATTCTTGTCACTAAATACAGGTCTATACAATTTTGTTTTGTTGTTTTTGTTGAGACGGAGTCTCTCTGTTGCCCTGGGTAGAGTGCAATGGTATCATTGTAGCTCTCTGCAACCTCAAACTCCTGGACTCAAGCAGTCACCTTGCCTTAGCCTCCTAAGTAGCTGGAACTACAGGCACGTGCCATGACACCTGGCTCATTTTTCTATTTTTAGTAGATGTGGGGTCTTGCTCTTGCTCAGGCTGGTCTTGAACTCCGGAGCTCAAGTGATCCTCCCACCTTGGTCTCCCAGAGTGCTATAGGATTACAGGCATGAGCCACTGTGCCTGGCCCAGATCTATATAATTTTAAGTGGCTGCATAGTATTTCATTGCCTCAAATGGATGATCTTATCTACCTAATTAGTCTCTTAGGGATGGACTTTTAGATTTGTTCCACTGTTTGTATTCTTAAAAACACTATTGTGAACATATTTAGATACATGTCTTTGTGTACATGTCTGATTATATTTTAGGATAAATTTCTAGAAATAAAATCAATTCTTTTACTTTTCTATATTCAGTCTGCCAGCATCCTGCCAGGTCGCTTGTATTTGCTTCTGTCCATCTCGTTGACACTGCTAAAGTCCAGGCCACTGTTAACTCTCTCCGGAACTTCTAGTGTTTCCTCATATCCGTTCTTGTCCCCCATTCTCCATGCATCACTCGGAATAATCTTAAAGTGGAAATCAGGTATTGTTATTCCCCTTCTATAGCTTTCAATGGCATCTTAGGATAAAACTTAAATTAATAATAAAAAGAAAAATATTAAGGTCCTGTGTGAGCTGGCTTTGTATTCCTAGTTCCTATCATAGGCCTCTGTGAGTGTGCAGTAGATATTTGAGTGAATAATAAACAAAATGACAATACTAAAGGAAATCTTAGTCAGTTTTTGATACACATCACCAAATTAGCAAGTGTAGTTGAGAGATCCAGTTCCCCATATTCTGGCTAACTCAGGGCATTATCAGCCTTTTTTTTTTTTTTTTTTTTTAAATTTCAGAATATTAGGGGGGTACAGACACTTAGGTATTGTCAGACGTTTTTAATCTTTGCCAGTCTGAAAGGCAAAAGCTGTTATCTTATTGTTTTAATTTGTATTTCTTTGATTACTGGTAGGGGTGAACATCCCTTCCTGTGTTTATCGGACATTTCTATTTTTGTGTGAATGTCTGTTCATGTGCTTTGTATGTTTTCCCAGTGGGATGTTTAGTTTGTCTTGTAATGATTTATGATATCTTAATAAGGATATTACCCTTGTATAGTGCATATACACATACATTGGATCAGTTATCTACTGTTGTTTACAAACCACCTCAAAACCTAATACGACACATACGGGTTGGTTGGGCAGTTCTGGTCTTACGTGGACTCATTCATGGGTTTTCCTTCACTTAGCTCTGTTCATCCGATGTGTCTGTCTGTTCTATACCCGCCTTCCAGCCCTACTTCTGTCTCTCACATAGCAGTAACAGCCTGCCCCAGTATGCAGGCTCTTACCAAACCTGTGCTTGTATCCTGTTTGCTTATGTCTCTCTGCAGTCAAGGCCGGAGTCACTGTGCGAGGAGACTACTCAAGGACTTATCCAGAGGTGTGATTCATTGGAGCCCATAATGCAAAATCTGTTGTATGTATCTTCTAAGTGTCACTTGTCTAATAATTTTCTTTGTTTTGCTACAAAAGTTTTAAAATTTCATGTCACATCCATCAGTCTTTGCCTTTATAGTTTCTGCCTTTGGTGTCATGCCTTCCTCAACTGAAAATTATATACATGTTCACCTCCATTGTCTTCTGTTACTTTTATGGTTTCATTTATGTTTGAATTTAAGCCACGTGAAATGGTGTAAAATGGGAGATTAGTGTCTAACTGTCAAATATTTAGTCATTTGTTAGCATCATTTGTTTAATAATCCATCCTTTTCCACTGATTTAAAGTGCCAGATGCATTGTATAGTGAATTCCTATAAATACTTAGTTCTGTTTCTGGACTCATTGTCTGTCTAATTCTATACTAGTATTGTACCTTACTGTTTTAATTACTCTATATTATAATTACTTTATAATATATTTTAACATGTAGTAAAATAAGTTACTGTTCATTTTTTTATTTTTCAAAACTTGATTTGCTACACTGTGTAATATGTTCTTTCAGATTAGTTTTAGAGTCATTTCATCAATTAAAACCATTAAAAATGAAATAAAAAAGAAAAATCACATCTCTCAAACCTGTTGGGGTTTTAATTAAAACTGTGTTAAACTAATGGATTCTTATTTGTAGGGGAGAGAATTGACCTTTTATAATACTGAGTTTTCTGTTTTTTTCTCTGTATATTAAGGTTTTTTATTTCATCTTTAGTAAAAGTACAGCAACACACTAGTTTCTAGTTTGATAGGTTTGACATGGTACCTTTAAAAAAACCCTTATATGTTTAGAAATTAAATGCATAATTTTTAATATATAAAAAGTACATAATAAAAGCATTTGTAATATGTGTATTTTTAGCTTATTTTTATCATAAGTACATTTGTTCTCATTTTTCTTAGTCTTAATTTTATTTAAAATGTATGTGCTTGTCATTGAAGCCTAAAGCTTGTGTTTTTTAGAAAGTTTTTCCTTCACTAATTAACTTAATTCCATTGTTGGCATTTATATTCCTCACTTTTCTTTGAGTTTTAAAAACCATAATAGCTAATAGTTACTGAGTACATACTGCCTGAACAATTTACGTATTAACTTATTTAATATTCCTCTAACAACTTAAACGGTAGGAACTGTTGTTACCCCCATTTTACAGGTAAGGAAACTGAGACACAGAGAGTTCAGTGACTTGCTCAGGGTCACCTGGCCAGTAGACGGTGGACCTGGGATTCCATGTCAGGTAGTTTGGTTCTGGAGCCCATAGTTTTAACCACCTCTCTGTAATGGTTAACTTTTATGAACCAAGGCCTGTATTTGAATTTTCCAAATGTTAATGTGTGAGTAAATAATTTATTTTTCCTTGTGATTTCATCATATAAGGGCTCTTTATTTTCTGAAAATAAGTGATACAGGAATAAGGCCCTGTAGAATGAACTGACCTAGAACATTTCAGAGATAATAGTACGTGGCAGGGGTGGGGAGAAAAGGCTTTATTTGGGTCTAATTTTGAAAACTGAAACAAAATTATGAAAACATTCATGTTTTGGTTCCAGCTGTGTTAAAGTCCTAGAATGGAAGAAGAACGAATCAAATGTTCATTGCTTTTTGAAAATATTTTTACATAATTTTTCTGACAAAATTGTAAGGTAGCATGAAACCGTACCTATGTTACGATCAACTTTCGTAATATGATCATAAAGTCATTTTTGCAAAAATATTCAAGGGCTTCACTAGTTTTCCTAGGGGCTTTACTTTGATTTTTAGATTATTTTCTTTTGACCTCTTAGTAATCTCATCTTTATCAGTTTTCTCCGACTATTAATTTATTATATCAATTGAAATGCTTTCAGTTGCAAGTAACAAACACACAATGTGTTTAAACGTTAAGAAAGTTTATCTCATGTAATTGGAAGTCCAGAGATGGGGTAGGCTCCACACGTACTATGCTCAGTGGCTCCCTGATGCCTTTGAGGACCCAGGTATGTTGTGCCATCTTTGGTGTTCACTTCGTGTTCACACTGGCTGCCGGTAGGCCGTAGGATTTTCAGGCTTCACGTTCAGATCCCGGTAATTCTTGGAGGAAGTAAGACTATCTCTTCTTTTCTTTCTTTTTTCTTTTCTTTTTTTTTTTTTTTTTTTTTTTTTTAAAGATATAGGGTCTCTGCTGTAGCCTCAATCTCCTTGGATTCAGGTGATCCTCCTGCCTCAGCTTTCCAAGTAGCTGGGATTACAGGCATGCACCATCATGCCCTTTTTAAAAACCTCTGTCTTAGTCCATGTTAGATCAAGGGGCTGCATCTGGTGAGGGCCTTCTTGCTGCATCATAATATGGCAGAAGGCATCACATGGCCAGAAAGTGAGACAGAGAAGGGGGCTGAACTCCTGCGATAACTAACTCCCACGATAATGGCATTAATCCATTCATGAGCCCTCATGGCCTAATCTCCTTTTTTTTTTTTTTTTGGAGACAGAGTCTCACTCTGTTGCCCGGAATAGAGTGAGTGTCGTGTCGTCAGCCTAGCTCACAGCAACCTCAAACTCCTGAGCTCAAGCGATCCTCCTGCCTCAGCCTCCCAAGTAGCTGGGACTACAGGCATGTGCCATGATGCCTGGCTAATTTTTCTATATATTTTTAGTTGTCCAGCTAATTTCTTTGTATATCTAGTAGAGACGGGGTCTCGCTCTTGGTCAGGCTGGTCTTGAACTCAGGCGATCCTCCCGCCTTGGCCTCCCAGAGTGCTAGGATTACAGGCGTGAGCCATCGCTCCCGGCCCTAATCTGCTTTTAAAAGTCCACCTCTTCATGCTGTTACCATGGCAGTTAAATTTCACCATTTGAACATTCAAACCATAGCAACCCCCTAAAGATATAATTTACATACAGCTAAATGAATACATAAATCATAAGTGTACATACAGCTTGGTGAATTTTTACTATATATGCATACCTGTGTCATCATCAATCAGACTAGGATACAGAACATACTCAAATCATGCCGTTAAGTTTCCTCATGCCCCCTTCTGGTCACTGTCTCAGATTTTCGTTTTGCTTTGCCGTTGGTTAGAAACAGTTTTCATCATTTTCAGTGACTTCACAAAGGCCTGCATCTTTTGGAAGGTTTGCACTTAAACTTTGTAAATCATTTGCATTGTGTTGCTTTGTGATTGAAATATCTGCTAGTCATTGAGAAACTGACAGGGCAGGGGTGAAATGGGCAGAGAGAGGCTAATGCTGCATTGGGAGGGATGTTTGATGGGGACTTATTTTATAAATGGTTGGTTCATTGGTGAGTATTTTTGTGTTAGGATTACTTTTGCTTCCCTGAACTTCTGGGAGTCTGACAGTGAACTTTCATATTATGACCCTTGTACCTATTTTGTCCTGGCTTACATTTTTACGTATGTGTTGTTCTGCATTCTCTGATTTATTGCATTGTTCTGTTACTCCCATCCAATCTGTTATCTATGCAGCAGAGAGATCTTTCTGAAATTTAGATTTGATCACCCCTACATCTAAAATACTTCAATGGCTTCCCATTGCTCTTAGAATTGAGACCAAGCTCCTCTTCATGATGGCCTAAGTCCTGCATGATTCTCCTAGCTCTGTGATTCCAAAGTTAGCAAAATGGCCAATAAGAAAAATCCTCAAAAAATCACTTATAAATAGGTAAAGGTGTACATAGACATGACCCATTTCCTTATGCTTACGATTTCGTGGGGGAGGAGGCATTAATTTATTTTTAAGAGCTGTGAAGAGCATTACATGGTACCATGAGGGCAAGGATAGTTTCATATATTTTTGGTTTGTACCCTTGTAAATGTCTTTCTCAAATATTTTAAATTTCCTCTAGAATTTATGCCTTTTAGTTTCAGCAGATTGCCGGTGTTATTTTGTCCACTTTAAGGGAAATCTATCTGAATGTCATCTTTTTACCTTATATTCCTCTGGATATAGAAGTTTTTCAAGGTGTTTTCATCTGGGGAGGAAATAGTCAAGTTTAATAGAATCAGCATTGACTTAAAAGCCACTCTACTAGCTGTGAAAGACCTTGACTGTCCCAAACCTCAGTTTCTTTCTTTGCAAAACTGAATTAATAATTCATTACCTTGTTTTGAGATTTGCCACCTGGACTGTAGAATGGTTATTTGTATCATGAGATACAAGTTCTCCTCTTCCCTCCTCTCTCTCTTTACCTTCCAGTTATAATGCGTGGTTTCCTATGTGATCAGCCATCCTCCTTAAACTTCCTCCTAAAAAAAAACCTTCACCTGTCCAGAACCTGTAGCTGCAAAAAAAGAAGAAAGAAAAGAAAAACAACAAGCTTTACCTGCACCCCTGTAGCACACAGAAGAGATGTTATAGCCTGGCATTCAAAAACAGTCCAGCCATGGCTTTCCTTATTCCTGTGTGAACTCATTTCAGAACAGTCTGTTTGTTGTTACCCAAAGATACCAATGTCACTCTTGCCTGGGCTAGAGCGCCGTGGCGTCAGTCTAGCTCACAGCAACCTCAAACTCCTGGGCTCAAGCAATCCTCCTGCCTCAGCCTCCCGAGTAGCTAGGACTACAGGCATGCGCCACCATGCCCGACTAATTTTTTCTCTCTCTATATATTTTTTAGCTGTCCAAATCATTTATTTTTATGTTTAGTAGAGACGGGGTCTTGCTTTTGCTAAGGCTGGTCTCGAACTCCTGACCTCGAGCGATCCTCCTGCCTCAGCCTCCCAGAGTGCTAGGATTACAGGCGTGAGCCACTGCACGCGGCCCCAGTTGTGCTTCTATATACCTGCAATGAACAATAGAAAAATTAAGAAAGCAATTCCATTTACAGTAGAATCTGAAGGAGTAAATTTAACCAAGGAAGTGAAAGACTTGTACACTGAAAACTATAAAATACTGCTGAAAGAAATTAAAGAACTAAAATAACGAGAAGACCTTCTGTGTTCATGAATTGAAAGAATTCATGTTGTTAAGCTGACAGTACTACCCAAACTGATGTACAGATGAAATTCAGTCCTTATCAAAAACCAAATGGTGTTTTTTTCCTTTTTTTTTTTTTTTGCAAAATAATTCTTATGAAATTTCAAGGGACTTCGAATAGCCAAAAGAACAAAGTTGGAGAAAACATACTTCCAAGTTTCAAAAGTTAATACAAAGTTACAGTAAACAGAACAGTGACCTACTGGCATAAGGACAGACCTATAGACTAATGAATAGAAGAGAGAGCCCAGAAGTAAACTCTGACATGTTTTCAGTTTTTTTTTTTTTTTTTTTCTTGTTGTTCAGTAGATTTTTGACAAAGGTGACAAGACCACTTAATGGAGGAAATGATAATCTTTCAACAAATGATGCTGGGGAAATGATACTTTCAGGTCTTTTTAAAAGAGAGTTCAGTGTTTTTTTTTCTCAATATCAGTGCCTGTTCCTAAATCAGGGTTTCTCAACTTCAGCACTGTTGATGTTTGGGGCCAGATAATTCTGTGTTGCAAGGTGGTCCTGTGACTTGTGGGATATTTAACAGAATTCCTAGTCCCTACCCACTAGATTCCAGTAGTGACAACCAAAATTTCTTCATACATTGCCAAATGTTTATGAGGGTCCACATCACCCCCTTTGAGAACCTCTTTAAATTTTGTAATGTCAGGAGCTACTGTATAACTTACACATTTTAAAAATATGTTCAGCATATTTTAAACATTTCAATGCTTTATGTTTAAATGAAAAGAGGTGACATTTGTGTTGTTTCTTACTTTTATTGCAAAAAGCACATACCTATTTGGTTACTTAGACGTTAATGGACTAGCTTGGTGCCCCAACCACGATTTATAAAAAGTGTTTCAAGAAAGAAAATCAATTTGTATCCTAATAATCAGTTGCTATAAGCTCATTTGTAAATTAGGAACTACCTAAAGAAAAAAAAACAGCAGCTATTGAATTTTAACATGAGTGAAATGGAAAAAAAAAAATTCAAGGAAATCTTTCTACTTCATTGTTAGCTCATTGATAAGTATTTAAAATAAACTTAAATCATTGTTTTAAAAGATTAACTCTTGGGTCTCATAGACCTGATACAAAATTTCCTCACTGATCCAGAGGCCCAACACCTGAAGATCCAACACATACCTGGCATAGGGTATGAGTCTTTGGCCATGGACCAGAGCATCGCTGAGGCTAACCTTTGGGTGGCAGTTACTCACACTGGGTTCAAACCAAGTGGGCTGACCCATTACGTATAGCTTTGATAAGTAATAGCTACTGTTTGTTTAGCATTTAAAGACAGGCTGGGCAACTTCATGTAGATCATTTCCTTTAATGGATTAGAATAAGCCGTGAGATCAGTGTCATCACTGCTGTTTTACAGTGGAGGAAACCAGTGTTAGGATGCGTAAGTGATTTGGCCCAAGTCGCACCCTTGATAAATGACAGCGGAGATTCAAATCAAAATCCTGCGTAACTCCAAAGGCCATGCTCTTATACTTAATATAGCCTCTTACTATTTTACTTTTCAATGCTGTTTACTTCTCAGATTTCATTTTCCACCCTTAAGATCACATCTAATGCTGTCTCAACTCATATGTTGAAGTTTGTGTAGGAAGTGGTAGGATATGTGGTAGATTGAGCTGGATCGTACAAGACTTGAGTGACAGGTTAAGGAAAAAAACTAAAGTGCCACAAACTTCTTGTATAGTATTCCAATCCTTAAGCCACCGTGCAGGGTAGGTATTATCTTCAGTAATGCCCTTGCACAAGAGTACATGGCCAATTAAGTGGTGGAACTTGGACCTGAACCCAGCTGTATCTCACTTCCAAACTTACATGCACTTTACCCTGAGTCTTATCTTCAAAATGATTTGAAATTTTCCAGTAGGTTAATGAATTCCAATATGTGGGATGGCGGGGCCAGCTGTGGCATTATTTTAAAGAATACTTGAACCCCTGTGTGGATATACTACGCTTTGTCTGTAGTCTAAAGATGCCAGCCTTCATGTGCATTATATTTCAAGTATATGTAGAATGCTTTTATGATAATGTATAGATTCATTTAAAAGCTAGTGAATTTTGGCCGGGGGGGTGGCTCACGCCTGTAATCCTAGCACCCTGGGAGGCCTCGGCGGGAGGGTTGCTCGAGGTCAGGAGTTTGAGACCAGCCTGAGCAAGAGCGAGACCCCCGCCTCTACTAAAAAAAAAAAAGAAATTAGCTGGACAGCTAAAAATACATATAGAAAAAATTAGCCGGGCATGGTGGCGCATGCCTGTAGTCCCAGCTACTCGGGAGGCTGAGGCAGGAGGATCGCTTGAGCCCAGGAGTTTGAGGTTGCTGTGAGCTGGGCTGACGCCCCGGCACTCTAGCCCAGGCAACAGAGTGAGACTCTATCTAAAAAAAAAAAAAAAAAAAAAGGTAAATTTTAAGTGCTTTTGAATCACATTTTCTCAGTCAACATATACAGTATTAAAATAAGAACAACTATTCATGAACTTAAAGGATCTTCTCATCTTTGGAAATGTTGGGAACCACTGTTTTAGATTGATTTTTTTCTGTATTTATTTAACCTGTATCTTAGTTGGGGCTTCGCAGCCATTTGGCATTCTCAAAGGGGGAAACCTCTACTTTCTAAACAATGAAAGTATTTAAAGCTATGGCAAGAATAACTGCAATGTTTTTTTTTGTTCTTTAGATGAGGTGAAATGTTACTAATTACCTATACAGGCATTCCATAAAATGGTTTAAACAAATTTTAAGTAGGAGAAAAACTTATTAGGAAATTATTGTCTGTTCTTATAAATTATGATTTTTAGAAAATAAACTGAAAGGATAAAATCGCTTCTTTTAAATTAGGAAACAAAAAAATGTGTGGGTATGCTATTACCTAGGATTTTTAAAAAACTAACTCTCGCAGATGATGCTTTCAAAAGAAATGTCTAAAAATGGGCATTAGCAGTTTTTACTAGTGTGTGGAGAAACATGGACAGTGAAGGCATACCAATACTTCAAGGTTGTAAATAGGTTGGAATGTTAGCTTATGATTTTATAGTTTTAGAATTTTTATCATTAGACTTCTAATGTTGGTAGTAGTTTCTGCAGGTTTGCTTTTGCCTACTTTATCAGTCTTCATGGGGTTAATTGTGGCTTGGCAAATCAAGAAAAGGAGTTCTGTGCTGTTTTCAGACTGCAGAATCTTGTTGCTATGCAACAAAAATTGTCAGTCAGTATAGGGTATAGTAAATTGGTATTCTCTGTCCCTTTTCACCACATGCTCATTTTGTAATCTGAGAGAAGTGGTTTGGGGCTATTTTGCAAGGTTTTATTTTAAAACAAGCATTTAAAGATTTTTGTTGCTATTTGTCATTGGTTATATTTAAGGCCTGTGAAGTCTTTCTGTCTTATGTAGAAGATACACTAAAACCCTGGTGTTTAAAGAAAAGGTTTATAGATCTGTTTCAAGTTGTTTCAGGTTAGAGCAGAGTATTTTTTGTTGCTGTAAGAGGGCTAATACTACCAACTTCTAAAAAGTAAATTTTTGCTTAAGAAGTCAAGTTATATAATTTGAACACCAGAACTTTATCATAGCACAGCATTATTTTGAAATTTATTTTTCCAAAGTATGAACCCCAAAGTTGATATCAGCATCCTGAAAACCCTTTAGTTGGGAAAGATTATTTTTGTAGGAATTCTAAACTTGTATAGTCTCATGTAGAATGTGATAGTTTATTATCTGCCAGGATAAATTAAAATGCTTTAATAGCAAATGGGTGATGGATAATAGCCTTTTAAAAATTGTGGTAAATTACGCATAAAATTTACTATTTTAACCATTTTTAAATGTACAGTTCAGTATGTTCACATTGTTGTACAACCATCACTTCTATTCATCTCAAGAACTGGATAGTAGCTTTTTGCATCCCATTTAGTAACTTAGTTCAAGCCGTCTTCTAAATCATTTAATTTTCATAACAACCCTGTATGATAAACACTTTTGTTCCAAATGAGAAGACTGAGGCACAGAAAGGAACACAAAAACTAATAATTAGTGGAGCCAGGATTCAAACACCAGCAGTCTCACTCTTCTGTGCTCTCAACCATTACGCTTTATTGTCCTCTTTTGGAATTACTTTCTTTTCTGTTTAGTGGTAAGAGCAGTGACTTTTTTTAAAAATTACTTTCTGTAGCTTTTTCTAGTAAAGTTAATACACTTGAACAGCGTTTTGGACTGTTAATGAATTTAATTTGGCTGGAAATCCCTACAGTCTTTCATAGATTTTTTTCCCCTAGATATTATAAAAGGATGCAGTTTATATTATAGTTGTTTGTATGTAAAATTATACACATTATGGTTAATTATATAAACAGAATTTAATTTCCTTTCTCATTTTGTTTCTGGACCATTTTCTATGCCGTTCTTCCAGTAGACTATATAGAGAATGCAGAGTATTTTTAGGTAGTTTAATACAGGTATAAATAGGAAAGTGCATTGTTAGAGAACTCTAATATGATGCCATCCAGAGTTTAAAGCCAGTTGGCATTGGATCATCTTCTTAGTATTTTCTAAATTCATTATCTTCTTTCTCGTGGATAATCTGGAGTTAGTTGTTGTATTGGCAGTCTAAAGAGCAATAACAGGCAGGAATGTAAAGGGAGAAAAGCATTGCAAGGCGTCATTTGAACTTGCAGTTGATACATAGGGGTGGGTTTTTGCAGACTGCTTTCTTTCTGCTGTGCAATATATCTCTGTTACCATTCTTTAAGGAATTTACATTTCCCTGTTTGATTCCCACCCCCTTGAATGTTCTGGTACTGTGGTCCCCAATCTGTAGCCTGTCAGGAACTGGGCTGCACAGCAGGAGGTGCGCAGTGAGCAAGGAAAGCTTCATCTGTATTTACAGCCGCTCCCCATTGCTCACGTCACTGCCTGAGCTCTGCCTCCTGTCAGATCAGTGGCGTTAGATTCTCATGGGGGGGTAACCCTACTGTAAACTGCATGGGAGGGATCTAGGTTGCGGCACCTTATGAGAATCTAATGCCTGAGGATCTGAGGTGGAGCTGAGGCGGTGATGCTGGTGCTGGGGAGCGGCTGCAAATACAGATTATCATTAGCAGAGAGGTTTGACTGCACGATACATGTATTGCACTTGAATCATCCCAAAACTATCTCCTCCACATCTGTGGAAAAACTGTCTTGCATGAAATCAGTCCCTGGTGCCAAAAGGGTTGGAGACTGCTGAACCCTGACAACCAGATTTACTCTGTAGTCTTTGCTTTCCACATCTCTTCACAGTTGTACCATCTTTAAAACAGAAAATTCCTCCTTTTATTTTTATATATGCGTGATTATACTAGGTACATTTTTTTGCCTTGTTTACTTGATATGTTATGCGTTTGCTATGCTTTTAAAAAAACTGCTCAGAATTTTATTAGTTGCATATTTCACTGTAATTTACCTATTTCCTTTTAAATGGCTATTTACATGGTTTAGAGTGATTCTGTATAATGAATAATGCTTTCATGAACGCAAAGGGTTTTCCCCCCCTCCTAATTGCAGACTAATTCCTTAAGATAGATTTCCAGAAATAGTATTAGATCTCTGAAGAAACAGCAACAGTTTTAAAAGCTCTTAAATCATATTGCCAAAAAGCTTTCCAAAAGTGTTGTACCAGTTTTCATGCCAGTCAGAGAAATATGGAGTGTCCATTTCACCTTGACCAGCAACAACAGGGAATGTTTTGATGTTGACCTTTAATTTAAATCTAAGAAGAACTGACTTATGGCTCCCACAGGGCCTTTATCCCGAATTACACCTGGAATTATAGTTGTGGTTGGGATTGGATTTGAAAGGAGGAAGGCCTGGCTTAACTAGTTCCTGCTCCTTAAACTGCTTGTGTCCTGTTTTGGTGCAGTCCCTGCCTGGTTACGGTGCATCCTTTTGGATGCATGATGTGGCTGACTTTTTCAACGCCGTAATTGTTTTGATAAGTTGGATGGCAGGGGACAAAGCAGTATGTATTTCACGTGACATTTCCCTTGAAAGCTGGAGTAGGTTTGGCTCTGTCCTCCACCCTGCTGCTGGGCTCTGTGTCTGTGGAGGCATCTGAAGTCAGATTCGGTAGCCACCTCGTCCCGGGTGCTGCTTAGGTGCAGCCTGAGTCACTGCCACTTTCTTTAGCTAGAAAATCATGAACGGCTCTGGAGGTAAAGTGGCTTCTCCCTAAAAACTTGTTAGATAGTTCGAAAGAATTAAGTATGGATAGAATTTTTTTCCTCTAAGGAGAAGGAAAGTCAAGGGAAAGCATTGCTATTGAAAGTTGATAACAGGGAGTTCTTATCTGGTCTCTTCTGGCCTTGTAACAGCTTCGGCGCAGTTGACCATCCTGCCTCGAACCACTTTGACTTTAGTGATTTTAAGCTCTCCGTTCTCCGTAGCTCATTGGCTGCATCTCTCGGTCCTTTCCTCCCGTTTAATATTCTTCTCCCCCTCAGACTTGCCGTCTCCCCACCGTTGTTCAGTCCCTGGGCTTCGCAGCCTGTGTGCTGCTGATTCCCAGGTTTGTATTTTCTGGCTAGTTCTCTCTTCTGAGCTTCAAAAAAGCTGACCACTTAATTCTTTTTATATAACTAATGGGCACCTTAAATACCATATGTCCGAATCAGAGTATGTGATATTTTCATATAAATTTATATCTACCGATAGATGGGTATTTCAATGACAATTTTTCCTCACTGTTTCAACTATAAAAATAACATAGTGGTGAAATTATAAACAATATCAATTTAAGACATACTGAAACTAATGTTTTCCTTTCTCCTTTTGTAAGCTTTAGATCCTATAATTTTTCTTCTCATAGACCAGAAGAAATTTTACTTACTTCTTTACCAATAACTGAGTACAAAAATTCTTATTAAAGGATTTTACTTAAGGGAGCTTTCCTGTGCTGTATACCTGTGTCATTAAATACTATTCCTTTTTCTCAGTTTGCTATTTCAAATTCAGCTGACAAACAGCAATTTGAACTGTTACATGGTGGTACAACTTGCCTACTCAACCGTTCGGTTTTGTCAGTGTCAGTGGCTCTGTGGAGCATTGTCCGCATTTATTTGAATGTTACTGTATTTTTTTCCTTTATAAGTGTGAGATTAGAATAGAAGAAATGCAGTGTTAATAACATAGTGTAGTTGAGCTAGAGATGGACATCAGTAGTGTTCCAGAAGTGGTAATTCTTCAGTGTCTTAGTCAGTTCTTGCTTCTATGACAAAATACCTTAGACTAGATAATTTATAAACGACAGAAACTTATTTCTCACGGTTTGGAGCCTTTAGTCCAAGATCAAGGAAGGCCCTTGCATATTTGGTGTCTGATGAGGGCTGTTCTCTGCTTAATAGATGGCACCTTGTTGCTGTATTCTCATATGGCTAAAGACACAAAGGCAAGAGGGCCTAGCTAGTTCGCGGTAGCTCTTTTTAAAGGACATTCATCCCATTCAGTAGAGAAGAGCCTTATGACCTGCTTAATCACCTCCCAAAGGCCCCACCTTCTAATACCATCACATTGGTGATTAGATTTCACCGTAGGAATTTTGGAGGGACACATACATTCAAACCATAGCATTCAGTCTTAATGAGACTGCACCCTGTTTGTGCTTAAGCTGATTGTGTATCAAAGAAGATTCTTCGCTGACCCTGATAAAAACTCAGGTTAGCTGAAGGAGGATCCTAGTGTAGCTTACAGAGTCACAATGAGAGCTGCTGGAGCTGGGGCAGCTCAAGGATCGCAGAGATGAGAACAGCTGACAATTTTGGTTGAACAGGAGTTGTTCTCTCTCTTATCCTTGCTTGGCTTTATTTATGTTTTTCTGAAGTCTATGATTTCTCCAGCTTTCATAAATTGATGTCAAACGACATTTCCTGTAATCTTCATGCAGAAAAGTCCTGAAAAAGACTGGTGAGAAGCGCGGCTTCTGTCATTGTCCCCTCTCTAGTGAAGGGGAGGCTACTGTGATGAGCACCGCTTGGTAGTGGGGAACAAGCAGTTTTCTAACGTGGGAGAAAGAATGCTGGCAGTAGATACCCACTATGATATTCCACTAGGGAGGACAATATCAAAATTAAGTTATATATTAAAAAACCGTGTCTTACCAGGAGAAGTTTTTTGAGGGAAGAAATTCAAGATTACTATTTTAGTGATCTGTTAGATGGACAGGACCATAGAGCTTGTTGAGGAATGTAGCTTGCAACACTTCTTTCCTTTAAAAGAAGAAGGCAGGCGTTCAACTTTATCCTGAGAAATTTTTTAAAGAAAGTTGGTAAGATAACATCTCATTTCTATTTTTTTTTTTCCCTTTTGAGACAGGATCCTGCTTTGTTGCCCAGGCTAGAGAGCAGTGGCCTGGTTGTAGCTTACCGTGGCCACAAACTTTTGGGCTCAAGTGGTCCTCCTCCTGGAGCCTCCCAAAGTGCTGGGGTTACAGGCGTGAGCTACAGTGTCCAGCCAACATTTTATTTCTTGCAAAGTCTCTGAGCAGTTTTAAAAAAAATCATCCCTGTCCACTTAATATTGCTTTAGGTGTGCCAAGAAAACCAGAATTTGAGCTGAGAATTATTTAAGAAAATGAATTTTATCTGTATTTCTATTTACTTTATCTTGTTTTAGGTGATGGATTATACCGTAGTTTTTAAAACTAAACATTCATCCCCTAACTAAGGATCTCACATCTTTTGACTCTTGGAATGAAAACCCATTTTTAAATTAAGCCCGTTGCTCAGCTCTGACAATCTTATGCTTTTGTGTGCTTTTCAGGCATGGATTCTGTATGAGAGTAGGGATTCTGAAATTCTGAGGGCCCCACGTCCTCAGCTGTCAGACAGACTAGGGGATGAGCCATTTCACATCTCACCAGGTTAGGTGGGCACTTACTCTGTAGCGTCCCCACTTGGTGATGCAGGGATGTAGAGACCATGTACGATTGTGGCCTGGAGAGAATCAGCCCTGTGGCAGATACCACAAGCATCAGAATCTGGGGTACTTCCACTTTGGGGGAACCTAATCTTGGCTTCTTCATCCCTGGTAGATAGAGTCCAAATGTGGAGGAAATCAGAGCATCCTTTCATTGTCTAGGATAGGCCATCCAGCCTCCACTAAATTATCAAGCTTTTAACATTTAAAGTTTCTATATTTTTTAGGAGATTCATTAATGAAAGTATCATTGTACTTTGAATTTGCAAGTGAAATTATGGGTCTTTGCTGATAAAAAAACGTCTCGTTAGTTATTTCCTTTCCTCTGTTCTCACTCACTTCTCCATGCAACTTGGGATACCTGGTTCATTCTGGTTTTCACAGTTACCAAATCTGGAGCCTCAATTTCTGTCTGCTACTTCTCTCAGCCCTATCTTACTTTCTGAAGGTATGTTCACTTCACATCAACAGATCATAAGCTGCTTAATTTTGGAGACAATCCCTTTTAATCTTTGAAAACCTACTTCCTTGCAGATGATAAAATGTGTCCTGAATTAAAACAAATCTCTGAAAAGTCCTTGCCCCATTTCAACTTGCCTAAAATCTTCCTTTTAGGAGAGACAATCTATCTTCCTAATACCAAGTTCTAGAATCTTGATGTGACCTTTCACACCGACCATTCTCACAATACCATGCACCTTTCTAACTCAGTATGGCCATGAGAATTACCTCTTTACAGCTACCTCTTGATCAACCACTGAGATCATTTTACATATATACCATAAGGGTCCTGTTGCTCCATCTCCCAAATTCTTTATTGGCTTTTCCTCAATTGCATACATCAAATTCAAACATTTCCCACATGGTGGCTGGGCCTTTAACAACTGAATACATCCCAGCCAGGCACTCTTATCATTTACCACAGCTCCAGTGTCACCTAATCAGAACTTAAATGCTCTCTGTACCATACCTGTCCTCCCTCTCAAAGCTCTATTCTCACAGCCCTTGCAGAGGGAAGTACTTGCTTTAGACGAGAGGGGACCATTCAAACTACTTACGCTCTCTTTTAGTCTCTCCTTGCCTCCCTCCTCATATATCCCTTATTTCAAAAGAAGCTGAAAATCTATTTCCACCTCCAACACGAAAAAAAAATCTGTGTACCACTATCATGTTACGTGTGTAAAGATGTTATGATAAGCCATTGCTCAGCTCTTTAAAAAGTCTTATTATTACTAAGACCATGTATTAATAACAACATGGAAAAGTGTTCATAGTATACTGTTAAATGGAAAAGGACACCAAAGGTTACACAAATTCAATGTTAGGATCTGTGAGTGACTTCTCTTTTTCCTATATTCCAAATTTTTGTTCACATGCTTATAATACCTTTTAAATTGGGGATATGTTTGCTATCTTGATTGTGGTGATGGTATCACAGGTATATACATTGTCAAAACTTACCAAATTGTATATCTCAATAAAGCTATTAAAATGTATAAACTGTATTAAATGTTTGATAAACTATGTGTCTTAATCTGTTCTGCTGCTATAACAAAAATATCTTAGACTGAGCAATTTATAAACAACATTAGTGTACTGCTCACAGTTCTGGACATCCACAGTAAGCTACAACCAGCCTCCCGAAATGCTAGTATTACAGGTGTGAGCCACAACACCTGGCCTTTGCTCAGAATTGAATCATAAGTTGCTGGTAGCAGAATGTTTGAGTTCAAAATTAACTGTATATTATCTAACCATATTTTGGTAATGATAGAGACTTAAGATGCCTTCTGATTGTTCAGATGGCAATGTCAAACAAGATTTATCCATATTGTGTGTTGGAATGTAAATCCTAGTAACCTTTAGAAGCGTTGATAGTAAAATTTACTTAGCTGACTCATTCCTAACCTTCCTCTAGTGGGTGGGTGGGTGGGGGTGCATACATGGATCAACTATCTGACCACTTGTGATGATACTAATTAAGTCAAGATTTTAGACAAGAGATTAAATTAATTGCCTGCCTGTGACCACTGTCCACTTAGCACTGTGTGACTAAGATCCTTCTTATTATCTAAGTGAATACTTACTTAATACTACAGATGTAAGAACCTGCAGCGGGTACTGTTAATTTGGGTATATGGTGACCTTTATGCATCAGATAACGTGTCTCAGTCCTGAGCTAGGTTTTTAATAACCCCAGTCTCTATTTAGGCATGGCCTACAAGCTGTCAGTACTAGTAGAGTCATCTGTGGTATCTAGATGACCTGTCAGCCCAGAAGCGTAGCGTCACAAGGGCTTAGAGGCATATTTGCTTATTTGCTTACTTAGTTTGGTTGTTACTTTGTGAGTAGAACTTAAATTTACTTTCAGAAATGATGCCACAGTTGTCAGTGGACTATGTAAAGGAAAAATAAAAATCTCAGGATTTTACCCATGTATGGAGAGTGTTTACTGTATCCTGGCCAGAATTAAGTATTGTTACTACTTTTTTTAACGAGGCAGGATCTTGCTCTGTCACCCAGGCTGGAGTGCAGTGGTGCAATTATAGCTCATTGCAGCCTCAAAGTCCTGTGCTCAAGTGAAGCAACCCTTCTGCCTCAGCCTCCTGAGTATCAGTACTACAGGTGCATGCCACCATGCCCAGCTCATTTTAAAAATTTTTTGTAGAGACAGGGTCTTGCTATATTGCCCAGGCTGGTCTGGAACTCCTGGGCTTTAGTGATCCTCCTGCCTTGGCCTCCCAAAGTGCTGGGATTATAGTCGTGAGCTACTGCCCTGGCCCTTCTGTCTTTTTTTATTTAAAAAAAAAATTTTTTTTAATGAGTGTTTCTTTTAATAACATTCTTATTTCATGGATGCATACCTTTTTTTCCCCCTCTTTGAGGATACTATTAATAATGACATATATTTAAAAATTTTTTCTGTTCCCTGCATTGTCTGTTTTTTTTTTTTTTTTCCCTTCCCTTTGTTTCTGTTGCTACCTGATTTGGTTCCACCTGATTCAGTGCTCTTTGTTTCTTGGCATTCTTAAACTTTTCACTAGAAATTTCATCAGCATTTAATAGAAAGAGCTTATTTAAAATAGTACTATCATTTTTATTTCAAGACAAAGCATGTGTTTCCAGCTAACTGTAATTAGTCTTAAAATGATTTCTCGAATACATCTATTTAGTTGCTTTTGACTTTCTAATTATGTGGTAATATTAATACTTTAGGGCCGGGCGCGGTGGCTCACGCCTGTAATCCTAGCACTCTGGGAGGCCGAGGCGGGTGGATTGCTCGAGGTCAGGAGTTCAAGACCAGCCTGAGCAAGAGCGAGACCCTGTCTCTACTAAAAATAGAAAGAAATTATATGGACAACTAAAATATATATATACAAAAAATCAGCCGGGCATGGTGGCGCATGCCTGTAGTCCCAGCTACTGGGGAGGCTGAGGCAGTAGGATCGCTTAAGCCCAGGAGTCTGAGGTTGCTGTGAGCTAGACTGACGCCATGGCACTCACTCTAGCCCGGGCAACAGAGTGAGACTCTGTCTCAAAAAAAAAAAAAAAAACTTTAAAAATAGTACAGGATGTAATACACCATATTTAGGAGGGACTCCTACTGTAAGTCAGCATTAGTTTCAGTAGAAGTCGTAATGGTGGCCCATGTTTAGGACTGCGCTTGAGTTTTACTTGTACTTGGTTATGTTACAGTAACACACACACTCCCTCAATGTATCTTGATTTTTTTTGGTGAAGGTTAAAGCTTGCACATTACAAGTACTGTATGACCAGAAGGCTAGTTTTAACTGTTAGTTATTGCTTGGCTAAATACCAAGAAAATTGGTGAGGTTTTTTTTTTTTTTTTGGCAATAAAATTTAAAAGCTATTATAGAACTTGGTATCTAGTCTGTTTAAAAATTAGATTATAATGTATTCACTACTTTGTTGGCCATCACTAGGAGTACGTTTTGTGGTATAGCACAACTAAGTGTCTAAAAGGGCAGGTGTACGCTTTTGTTCTACATCTCTTTTATTTGTAATATTATCTTTTCAGGTAATAGATTATGCAATTTAGGACTTTTTTTGTTTTTTTTGAGATTTTAGCTTGGTAGTTCTTATTTTTATCTCAGATTAATAAATACCTCGATTGTTTTAGGTTCATGTTTTTGTCTTTCTGTCACGCAGATTTTCTTTCATAAGCCCTGTGAGAAATCCGCACCAGAGGCTGACATCATCCCTACTGTGTATAGAATGTTTAACCCTTCAGATCCCCGAACTGAATGTTTAATTGATGTTGACCAAAGTATGCTTGCATCATGTACTCTTGTACTCTTTTCTCTTGGGGCTTATTTATTTACTTTTATTTTCCGTCTCAATTTAGTCAAAGATCTTGGGGCTTATTTAAACAATGTGAATTACACTTATTTTCAAGTCCTGCTTTTCCCCCCACTTAAGAATATTTGTTGCTTTTGGGTGATATTTAGCTGAATAAAAGGAGGATTTCTACTGTTTAGTCTTGTACATACTGTTATTAATATAGTGCAGTGTTTTATGTTAACACTTGTACAATTTTTAAACATTGCTGTTTATTTCTAGTGGATAAGTCACTCAATACGTGGTTCCTCTTTGTTTACAAGCTGTCTAGCACGTATTTCCTCACCTACTCATTCCCCCCCTTTTATAATAAGCCCTCGTTTTTCCCCCTTAGCAGTGTTTGTTTGCCCATTCTCCTCAGCAAGTCATTGACATTCATTTTCTTTTTTTTTTTTTTTTTTTGAGACAGAGTCTCACTTTCTTGCCCGGGCTAGAGTGAGTGCCGTGGCGTCAGTCTAGCTCACAGCAACCTCAAACTCCTGGGCTCAAGCGATCCTACTGCCTCAGCCTCCCAAGTAGCTGGGACTACAGGCACGCGCCACCATGCCCGGCTAATTTTTTCTATATATATTTTAGTTGTCCATATAATTTCTTTCTATTTTTAGTAGAGACGGGGTCTCGCTCTTGCTCAGGCTGGTCTCGAACTCCTGACCTTGAGCGATCCACCCGCCTCGGCCTCCCAGAGTGCTAGGATTACAGGCGTGAGCCACCGCGCCCGGCCGACATTCATTTTCCAAAGTTAAAAGAAACAGTAATAACTTCACTGACCAAAAATGGTGAAAGAGACTGGACTTTAATTATGCTGGGAATACTCCCTAACAGAGTTACTTTCAAAATCAAAGTGATAAGGAATTTCGGTTTTATATTTGCCACTAAAAGTAGCCCAAGTTTCCAAGTTTAATTAGCGGAATAATGTGTTATTGTTTTACTCATAGTGTGTTACTGACTAAAGATTTTTTGGCATACGTACAAGCTTTTGCTTATTAGAAGTTTTGAACAGAGACTGTAGTACTCACAAAAAGTTTTATCTTGTATTAACATAGTTGAATAAATAAGGTTTAGATTGACCCCTCAAAATATGTCAAAGGCTGTCAGGTAGTATTTTTATTTATTTTATATAACACATTTATGATTGCACCATAATCTTTTTTCTTTATGATTCTAAGTGATCAACAGTTTTTATATTAACCACTTAAAACCATAGCCATATGGTACTTAAATTCGTGAAATTTTGTATAAATCAATTTCACTGTTACAATTTTGTGTATTAGTTGATGCTTTAATTTTTAAAACTTCACATTTGGTGAATACTAATGTTTTTCTTAATGTACTTTTTCACAGTCCTTCTGATTGATATTCCGTAAGTGTTGTCTTTGAAAATAAACATGACTCACAGCACTTAGGTAGCCAGAGCATTCCTGTAATGAATGCCTCTCTGTACATTTTGAGGCCGTGGTAGAATAAACATAGCAATTCCTTTCCTTTTTGAAACTGAAGCTTGATACTAGTGTTAAATTTAAAGATGAACAGAACGGCAATTTTGGAGAAACAGAAAAGCAAGGTTATATTTGCAGGTACACTTTTTTCCAACTTTCTCTAATTTAATTTCAAGTGTTAATGGACTATTAAAAATAATTTTATAGGAGCTGCAAATTATAGTATCTCAACTTTAGGAGTTATTCTTTTAATAATTTAGGAGCTTTTAAATACGTACCTTGGACTCTAGTAAAGATCCATATGTAGTTAAAAAAAAACTTTAGTACTTTAAAGAAGTTCCATGTGTAATTCTCATGTTTGTTTAATTATTTTTACTTAGGGAAAATGACTGTTTAAATGTTGAGTCTTCATATTTTGGGTGGTCAAGAACCACTAATCAAACAATCCATTTTTTTGCCATGATGTGTGTTGCCTTTCTGTCCTTTATTATGTTATTTAGTTCTTTATGTCATGGAAAGAGTTCTCACTTAGTTCTATTTGACCATTTGTTGTGCTCCTACCTCACTCTTACTATTGTGACTATACCTTATAGTATGTCTTACTATCTGGTTGTGCAAGTTTATTCTTTTTAAGGTTGATTTAGCTGTTGGCTAACGTTTATTTTAGCATAAACATTTTAGGCAAAATTTATTGAGTTTCTTAAGAATCCAACTGGAAATTTGAGATTGCATTACATTTATAGATTAATTTTGGTAGGGAAATGTTATCTAATATTTGCGGATTGTTTTGGTTCTTCTAGATGGATGATGTCATTGGCAACAGCAATAGTTTTATCTCTTCCTTTTCATATGTTATCATTTCTTACATTGTTGGCCAGAGTCACTGTGCTAGACAGCATGGTAATGTTTTTCTTTGACTTAAAGGAAATGTATCTGAGTTCTTCTATAGTATTTATTATCGATTTTTGGCATATAGGACTTTTACCAAATTAAGGAAACCCCCTTCTATTCCAGATTTGATTAGATTACCAAAATTGTTAAATAGGTGCTGATCTTTTCTAGTTTTTTCCGCTTCTATTTATATAACCGTATGCATTTTTTAGCCTTTAATATGCAGAATTTAAAAAATACACTGTTGTATTTGGTTAGTCAATATTTTATTTAGCCTATAACTTTATAGTGTTGTTATGCAGCTTTTGCTTTTTTTTAACTTTCTGAAACAGCTTGTATAAGATAGGAATAAACTGTTTCTTGAAAGCTTAGCACAGGGGTGGGGGAACCTTCGGCCTTAAGGACACATGTGGCTTTCTAGGTCCTTAAGTGTTCCTTAATTTTTATTGGTTTCCTTTTTAACCTAAGGATTATTGAATTAAGCTTTTTGGTTTTCAAACTTCGGTATTTTTAAAATGTTATTTTATTGATTTCTGATGTCATTGTATTATTATATTAGAACATAATCTGTAAGATAGACCCTTTGGACTTTAATGAGGCTTTCCTTATGCTTAATACATGGTTTAGTAATATAGATGTTTTAGGATTGCTAGGAAAAAAAATACTCTTTGTCCATTGGGATGTATTTCTTTGTATTTCAAAAGTACAATTTGAGCCTTCTAATTGTACTGTTCAGGACTTGATTTTTTTGTTTATATTTTGTCTGCTTGATCTATAAGCAGTTCTGAACAGAGTTGATTAAATTAAGAATAATTGTTGAGTTTTCTGACAATTCCATTGTTAGGTATATTTTGAGGCCTGTTTAGAGTGAATTTGTCTATGTTGGGTTGATCATAGTCTCTTGTCATTTTCATCAGTATAAAATCTCTTCTTTATATATCTTTAAATTCCTTTTAAGTTGCTTTTTGGGAAAAACTTCAAACCTTTAGGAAGTTTATAAGCATATCACAAAGAAAATTAATATATTCATCACATAGATAACAGCAATTATTAGTTTTTTTATATTGCTTTCTTACTCATTTTCTATATGTGTGTTTATTGCACCATTTGAAAGTTAGTTGCACATCACACTACCCCTAAATGTAAAGAACACTGCGCTCTCCTGTGTAATCACAATGTAGTTATACTCTGGAAATTTAACATTGATGCCATGGTACTATCATCTGATACACTGTCCATACCCAGATTTTCTTACATTTCCTGATAATATTTCCAATTGCTCTTCTTCCTGTAGCCTCCTTCCCCTCATTCAGGATCCCATCAGTTATATTTAATTTTCATGTCTCTTTAGTCTCCTTTCATCTAATCCAGAACAGTTCTCCCCTTTTTTTCTTTCTTGACATTGCCATTTTGAGGAGGCCGGGACAGTTCTGCAAAACATCCATTATTTTGGGTATATTTCATTGGTTCCGCATGAATGGATTCAGGCTAAACATTTTTGGGCAGGAATATTACACAATGATGTTGCTATCTGGAGGCCCATGATAGCAGTTTTCCAAATGTTGGGATGTTAGGTTTGATTATTTTGTTAAGGTCATGTCCACCAGATTTCTCCATTGTTAAGGCACCTTTTCTCTTTGTAATTAATAAGCGATCTGTAGAGTGATGCTTTGAGGCTGAATGAGTATCCAGCACTGTCTAACCCAGTGTTTTTAGCATGCGTTGAATTTTCTTTTGTGCTTGAATCAAATATTATAGTAGTTTAAAAGGACGATTTTCCATTTCTATTCCACTGTTAATTACCATTATGTTATAATTTTGCCTTACTTTCTATTTTACTGGGTATTAAAATTGCTTTTCCAGCTTTCTTTAGTCTTTTACATCTTTCCCATCCTTTTATTCTTCTTTGTTCCTCCTTTTTTGTCCTGCTTTCCACTGGATAGATGGCATTTTCTTCTGTTGGTTTAAAAGATATGTGTTCTTAGCCATTGCCATATGTGTATGTATGTTTATTTACTCCTGGTTTAAAAAAATTTACCAGTGTTTGTATCTTCTCTTCAATAAGACAAGTACCTTTGTACTTCCATGTTCTTGGATGAGGTCTCCTGTCACCTCATCCCCACAAGGATTTTTAGTTCTTATTATGGATGTGCTTTTTGTCTTTGCCTTTCTCTTTCACTCTCCCTGCACCTATCCCTCCCTCTGTCTCTCCTTCCCTTCCTTCAGTCTTTCCTTCTCACTTTTTTTTTTTTTGTTTTGTCTTTTTTTTTTTTTTTTAAGAGACAGGATCTCACTCTGTGGCCCAGGCTGGAGTGCAGTGGCGCAGTTATGGGTCACTGCAACTTCAAGCGCCTGGCTCACGTCATTCTCCTTCCTGCCTTAGCCTCCTAAGAAGCTGAGACTACAGGTGTGTGCCACCATGCCTGGCTAATTTTTCTATTTTTTGTACAGATGGGGCCTTGCAGTGTTGCCCTGGTTGGTCTCGAGTTCCTGGCCTCAAATAATCCTTTCGCCTCAGCCTACCAAAGTGCTGGGATTACAGGCATGAGCCTGGCCTTCTTTCCTTCTCACTTTCTTAACTCTTCCATTTACTTTTGTGTAGGGTCTTTCTCTTTTAAAAGACAGCAGGATATTATATATTTTATGTTCTCCTCCCAAGTGATTTGTAATTAAAAATTACGTTTTGATACTTACGTATGAAAGTATGAGAATCCTATTGTAAGTGGAACAGCTTAATTCTCTTAACTCTGCAACATGCATTAGGCATTGATGTATTAAACACTGTGTGAAGTGGCTCTCAGTCCAGCTGGGTGCTCTTAAGTAGATTTCTTCAGTTCTTTGCAGCTAGCTGCTAACTTATCTTTAGAAAGGAATGAAGGAGGAGGATTGAGGTAATATAGAAGCATAGATCTAAAAACAATATTCTAGCTTGGGCACCATAGTGAGACCTTGTCTCTTAAAAAAAAAAAAAAATTAGCCAGGCGTGGTGTTGTGCACTTACAGTCCCAGCTACTTGGGAGGCTGAGACAGGAGGATCACTTGAGCCCAGGAGTTTGAGGTTGCTGTGAGCCATGATGATGCCACCACACTCTAGCCTGGGGGACAGAGTGAGACCCTGTCTCAGAAAAAGAATATTAATAATTGTAAAAAAAAAAAAAAAAAAAAAACCATTAAGCAGAGGGAAACTCTTAAAATGCCACTGATTAAAAAGTAAAGATTTAAATAAAAAGTTAACCAGGTTGATTTCAGATCTAGATCTTAGCAGAATATGATCTTAGACTGTACCTTCAGTAGGTCTTACGCATTATCTATTACTATTTTGTTCCGTTTCAGTGTAGCAAAAGAAAAAAATATTTTTCTTGCCCAGATTCAATTGTGATGGCATGTTGGGTTTCATTCTCACATCTCTTTAGTGTCTTCTAATATAGGACAGTAACTCAGTCTTTTAACCTTGACATTTTTGATGAGTAAGGACTATTTATTTTGTGTACTATCCTCCACTTTGGGTTATATTTTGTTTCAGTATTAACCTTGTTCCCAGGCGCTACCATTATAAAACACAGAGTCTCTGTAGGCAATGATTTGTTTTGGGGCAGAATGGACACAACTAATAGGTTGCTCTGGGTGTATGTCCTCCTTGTAGGAAGGATGCTCGGTACTTGGCTGGAGAGCTTTCATTGTTTTAAAGAGTATAAATGAAAGAAGGGGAGAGATGGGAAGCAGATTTAGAAATCTCCTATCCTAGATCTCATCAGAATGACCAAGATGGCACAACTAACAACTGTGGCTGTTCAGCTTACTTAACATTGGTATCTCACTGGTCAGATGTTTCACTTTAATTTTCCTTTGAACATCTTGAAGAAAGGTTGCAGTCTTCATGAAGATGAAGCTGTGGGTGAGGAGTAGCCTATCCAACTTCAGGTTAACCACTCATTTTTAACCTTTTGTTGCCCAAGTTGTGCCAGTATCATATGATCATGATGTTTTTATTCTGTGGCTTTTGAAATGAGACTGCTATAAGATCAGGTTTTGAGACTGTATTCCTAGAACAAAGAAGTATTATAAAACTTCATAGAAACTGTTACGATGGATTTAGAGCTATCTATCTAACTATGTATGCTAAATCACTCTTTTCAGGCTAATAATTGGGGAAGGATATTTATAGTCATTTTGTTGTTGATGCTGCATAATTTAAGTGGTATTTGATGAGTATAAATAGTTGAACTTTTTAAAAAATGGTTTTTAAAGCTGCCCCTCCCCCCTTCCTCCTTAATCTGATGCTGTGTGGCTTCGCTGTGGCTATATGTGGTCCTCCTAGTTTTGTAATAAGACTTGTGTAATTTTGGGAACCAGGAAATTAAAGAGCAGAGAGGGCTAAACTCAACTTGAGCCCTTCTTATTATTTGCTGATTAAGCGCTGGTCTGACTGGTAGGAGGATTGCTCAGGTGGGTTTGCCTGGCAGCCTTACACTCAGTAAAATATGAGCCCCTGTTGTGGTTATCACTAAAGGGAGAAAAATATCTGAAAATTGGATTTTTCAATGAGGAGTACTATGTGGTGTACACAGCTGTCTGTCTCACTAGCAGTAGGACTTCCAGGATAGAGTACTAAAGGGTACCGTGAGCCTTTTGCAGCTAAGTAGCTTATGAGGTCAGTCAAGGAAAGACAAAATACGCCAGCTTCAGAAGATTCTTTCTCAGTAACAAAAGTTGTGGGAGGGCTTAGAATTATGTCAAGATACTGAGAAAACTATAGTTTCTAAATTTTTAGCCAAAAAGAGTGCCCTCTTTCAGAGTAGGGAAATAACAATAAGAATGCATAAGTATAGTTGCAGGCATTGCATATCGTGAGGAAAAAAAGAGGACACTTCTAAAATTAAAATATAGCCCATAAACATTTTTATTTTTTATGAATTGGATTACTCATCATTTCAAATGTTGCCTTCTGCTAAATTACTCCTTTAACATGAATTAACTGTATTTTGTTCAGTCATATTTCTAAATGTTAGATGAAACTCATGTAATGTTTTGAACTTTATATTTTTAGATATACTATAAAGATTACACAGCTGTTGCTTGGAGATGTATGTGAATTACTTTGAACAGTAAGATCATGATTTGGGTCCTGTGCCAGCTGATAGCTGCTTCAAGTTGAGAGAAGCTAACACATGAGAATAAAAATTCTTAAAGGGTATGAACATCGTACTTTAGAATGTTCTGAGACTGGGTAGTGCCTGCTGGATTTTAGGCACCTAACTGTCATGGCAAAGTGCATGTCATGATTAGGAGCCTAATTTTCTGTTGGAAAGCTGGGAGTATTTCCCCCTCATTTTGTTAGAATAAGTGTGACCAGCTACTCATTTCAATATATATATTTCATTAAATCAACTTTAGTTTCCACATTTCATTTGATTAAAATTTACTGGTTAGTGGAAATACTTAGTTTCTTTGCGCCATGGTTAATTTGGTAGTTTAAGGTTGAGTTGCTTCCAAGCTTAAGTAAAGTAGCTCTGACACCATGTGTTGAGTTTCTGTACACCTGTTTTTTCTCAGTTGTATCAATCCTCTATGTTTATTTAGAGCATATGTAGTCTCTAACCTTCATTGATTGTGCTTTTGGCAAAGCTGTCTATATAAAGTGTTTTGTGCTTATAACAAAGATGTCTATAAGGTAAGATAAATTTTCCTGTTGATGTGAAATACAAAATTGCATATTATTTCCAAGGTGATCTCTAAGAAATGAAAATTTAAAAAGATTAAAATAGGTTGGTCTGCGTGCAGTGGTGTTTACAGCTAATTGATCACAACCAGTTACAGATTCCTTTGTCCTGCTCCACTCCCGCTGCTTCACTTGACCAGCCTAAAAAAAAGACTAAAATGGGGGTTGTCCATGGTTCATGTTGAACATTGTGATTCATTTGCTTTATTTGACATTCAGCAAATATGTGAATATTCTTCAAGTATTAATACTGTAGATAGAGGTGATGCAGTTCTCTACCCTGGGAAGTGTAACACAGTGAAGATCCTGCTGCTATAGGAGTATCTTTGGAGTTCTGCGGCCTTGGAGACCTTCCTGAGGCTGGTTTGGGAAGAGGGCAGTATGAGAAGACCACTTGGATGTGAACTGGGAGATGACGACTGACCAGTAACAATTAAGGTGGTGGAGGAAAGGAGGAAGGATTTTCTTATTCCACACTGAGGAATAGCGGGATTAAAGGAATGGCGAGAAGAGAGACTGTTGCTCCAATGGGAACAACAGGATTTAGTAGACCGTTGTAGTGATGTCATTGCATTGAAATCCTAGGAGCTGAAACTTTGTGCATTGTTTGAAGATGTCCTCACTCAAATTAGAAATGAAACAGATTAAAAAGAGAATTTTTGTTGCTGAAACCCTGTATCTTACAGGTGTACTCTCACGTCAATTTGGTCATTTCTTCAGCAGGTTTCAGCAGGCAGTCTTCTCTGCAAGCAATCATTGATTGGTTTTTTTTTTTTTTTTTTTTTTTGAGACAGAGTCTCGCTTTGTTGCCTGGGCTAGAGTGAGTGCCGTGGCGTCAGCCTAGCTCACAGCAACCTCAAACTCCTGGGCTCAAGCAATCCTCCTGCCTCAGCCTCCCCAGTAGCTGGGACTACAGGCATGCACCACCATGCCCGGCTAATATTTTTAGTTGGCCAGATAATTTCTTTCTATTTTTAGTAGAGACGGGGTCTCGCTCGTGCTCGGGCTGGTCTCAAACCCCTGACCTTGAGCAATCCTCCCTCCTCGGCCTCCCAGAGTGCTAGGATTATAGGTGTGAGCCACCGCGCCCGGCCCATTGATTGTTAATAACTGCACTTTGTTGACGTTATCAGAAAAGCACAGCTTTAAGGCCTTCTCTTATTCAGCTTGAAAAAAAGTAATAATTACTATTCCACCTTGTTTGAACATTTTGCAGAAGCACAGGACAAGAAATTCCAAAATCTCTGAATGTCATACAGTTTGTATTTGGCTGAAGACGAATGATAAAAGTGGGCCGCCGTTTTTCAGATTACGGCCAGTAATTTTCTTTGATTATGCTATGCTATAATTACTTTCGGAACACACTGCCAAAGTGTGTGAACAAAACATCATATGCTAGTGATTCCTAAGTCACTCTTAGCTTTCATCATGTTTATTCTGTTGCAAGTGACAATCACATGACCACTGACTTTGCACTCCCTGTGTATTCTTCCACCTCCTAAGCTTGCCTAAAGTGTTGGTATTTGCCTTAAAATTCAGGCTTCCTCTCGTTGCACCTGTAGCACTCTTTGGTACCTCTGTATTCTCGTATTGGGGTACATGTACTCCCTGCAGGGGCGGGCTGCAGTGTGCTCGCATACGGAGCAGAACGTAAGATAAATGACAGTTGTCATGTAAGTACCTGGAGATCAGTTTTACTGGAAGATTTTGGGGGCAGACGTCATATTAAAATACGCTGTGTAATGGAGTGAATTCATTGAAAATATGAAACTTTTAAGAAATTTGTTTGCTGCAGATTCTTCAGGGCTCCTTGACTTCTTTAGCATATATGGGCAGAAGGTCTATGATGTACCATCTCATAAAATCTTCAAGTAATTTTGTCTGGAATTTTTGTTACATGGTAATCATCATAGCTAGTCTAATCCCTGGAACTAATGTATGTCGAACCTCATTTGATTTAGTGAATTTGTTCCAGGGGTGATGTGTTATGCTGAGGGGCTGAATTCCTGGTCTTTATGGAGGAACTATATGTGGAGAAGGAGGAGAGAAATATGTTTTCCCAGCTGTAGTGGACAGACTGCTTTTCAGGATAAGAGTTTCACAACTTATGAAGTAGTTTTGTGCAGGAGTTGGCAGCTGATGAATGTTGAATGTATCTGCCAAACTATAAATATCTGGTCTGGAACCGTGAATGTCCAAGAAATGTTCTTGGAAAATTAAGGGTTTCCTTAGGGATAATAGGAAAACCAGGCTTTCCTCAAGTGTTTCTATTTAAGCACGAGAAACATCAGTTGTTAATTGATTTGGTTTGACAGAGTAGCTAATGTACCTGAATATTATATTCATTTATATTTTATTTCAAGTTGACTTGAAATAAATTCAAATATTAAAAAATAACAAAAAACAATTTCTTAGGACTTGAAGAGTCCGTAAACCTTAAGTCACATGTGGTAGCAGTTAAATTGAAACAGGAAGTTAGAATTGTGTATCCGTCCCATAGAGAAGTGCAGAGCAACAGCCATTTGCATCGTACTCATCTACTCTTGGCATTTCAGGGCCATCATGAATTCCCAGATTCACAAATAACCACTGTAGCCCATAATATCCACCATAAAAAATGGGCACGCAAGGGTGAGTAGAAATGCAGAAAGTCTCACTGGGATGCGGATTAGAGGAAGTGGACCGGCCTCACGCACTGGATAGAGAAGCTGGTCAAGCTTACTCCCCACATACCAGACCAGCAGAATGGAAAGTTCAGATTCTTACCTTGGTCAAAATGTGGTTTGAGACATGTGATGGCTCTTTGGGTTTGTTTGTCAACAAACATGTCAGATGGTAAGGGTACACTGTGGTTGTACTCACTTGTGGTTCTGGAGCTCCGTTTATTTGTTATCTCCCTTTGCCCACATACTGTTGCTGCTGGTAATAACAATAATGGCTAACATCATGGAGTGCCCAGCGTGTGCCAGGGACTTGAAGTGCTTTATGTACATGGTTTGATTCGCACAACAGTGCCATGTAGTACTACTGTTAATATCCTGCTTCAGAAATCAGGAAACTGAGGCTTACAGAGGTTAAATGAAAACTTGTTTAAGGTTACACAGCTATGAAACGGCAGAGCTGGGACTGACATTCACTTAGGTTAAACTCTACGTTCTCTGCTCTTAATCTGTGCTCTGGTGCTTCTAAAAAGAACCACTCTGGGGTCTGTAGAATTTAGTACTGATGTTAAAAATCTCAGAAAAATTTGAAGCCTTGTTGAATTACAGGCTGTGTGAGAAAAAAAACATACAGTCCATGCATCAGTGATTCTGATAACGCATATGTGCTTAGCAATAGTTTTATAATGAAAACTGAGATCACCATTGTCCTCTGGGCTTAACTAAAAAAGTGACTTGTTTACATGAATAAATTGTCTTTAACAGTTTACCTGAAAATAAGATCAGGGAAGTCAATCTATTTTGTAAAAGGGCCTAATTAAAATGTTCTTAACTAGATTCTCCTATGCAGAAATAGAATGTTTTCCCTCCTTCCTTCCTTCCCTCCCCTTCTTCTTCCTTTCCCCCTTTCCCTTCCCCCTTTGCCTTCCCCTTACTTTTCCCTTTCCCCCTTCCTTCCCCTTCCCTTCCCCTCCCCTCCCCTCCCCTTCTCCTTTCCTTTCCTTCCCCTTCCCCTCATTTCCTTCCTTTTCCCCTTCCCTTTCCCCTTTCCTTCCCCTTCCTTTCCATGGGGTCTTGCTCTGTGGCCCAGGCTGGACCACAGTGTTGTCATCATAGCTCACTGTAGCATTGAACTCCTGGGCTCAAGCCATCCTCCCTCTTCAGCCTCCCCAGTAGCTGGGACCACAGGCACACGCCACCATGCCTGGCTTAAAACATTGTATTTTCTAGGCAATATTAAGATGCTTATATTATAGTTTCCCAGGAAGTGCTGACTATGGGGCTTATAGCAGGAGAAGCTGGAGGTAGGAAGGCTGTTTTGGAGGCTGTTGTAGTAATTCAGGGAAGAAATAATGCATTAATGTCATGGCAGTGGGACAGAGTAGAAGAGGTATTAGTAGAGGCATTTGGGTGGTGGCATTGACAGGGCTGGTGACTGATGTAGGGGTGGTGGCAAAGGAATAGTCTAGGCTAGCACTCTGGTTTCTAGCTGGGGCCGGGCAGTAGGGTTGTGGTATTCTTCATCTGGCAAAGGAAATAGGGAGAGAGGAGCAGATAGGGTAAGGGAGGAAAATAGGTTGTATTCTGAGCTGTGTGTAATATCTAGGTGGAAATACATAATAGGCAGTTGTTTATGTGCGTTTGAAGCTCAGGAGAGAAGGATGGACTGTAAATACCCTTGTGGCACTTTTTCACAGGTATTAGTTGAAACAGTGAGGGTGGACTGTGTGTTTAAGCCTTGATTGGGGGGGTGTATGTGTTTTGCGTGATAGAGGGAGGGATTAGTCACCACGTTCCCTACCAAACTTCGATTATTTCCATCTACACATTGTGCCTCAACCCATTTGACGTAAAATTTTTAGAATTCTTATTTGAGTGAATATGGAGGAATAAAACATGCCAGTCTTTTTCCCTTTTATTAATGAAAATATGGAAATATGCTGTATTACGTAATTTTTATTATAGCTATAAAGTTTGTGCATAATTAGTTCTTTTATAGAGCAAGCTGCATAGAAGTGAACATGTGGTTAATTTCCCCTCAACATTTTATAGCAAAAAGTTTCAAAAATACAGAGCAGTTGAAAGAATTTTTCGATTAACATATGTATACTTAATCTAGGGTCTATCATTAACATTTTACTGTACTTTCTTTGTCCCATATTTCTCTTTCCATCCTTCTGTGTATACAATCATTCCTTTGTATTGGTGGGTTCCCCACCCGAGGATAGAAAATATCTATGAAAAAATTAAAATAACACACTAATAAAAATAATACAAATAAACATATAAATAACTACATAGCATTTACACTGTATTAGGTATTATAAATAATCTACAGATTTAAAGTATACAGGAGGATGTGTGTAGGTTATATACAAATACTACGTCATTTTATGTTAGGGTCTTACTTGAGCATCCAAGGAATTCAGTATCTGTGGGGGTTCTGCAACCAATTCCCTGCGGATACTGAGGGATGACTACTTTATCTATTTGTTTATTCAGTTGCATTTCAAAAAAGTAAGTTATAGTCATCAGCACACTTGTTTTCTAATTATGTCAGTATGTATATCATTAACTAGGATTCTATAATGCTTATAATTTTTTTCCCTTTGTGGTGAATATATATGTAGTGCAACGCACAGATCATTGGGTGAGTTTTGACAATTGTAAACGTGTAACCCAAACTCCTTTCAAGATACAGAACATTCTGGGGGTGATGGCAAAATTCACTGAAGCCACTTCCCATGTTGTTCGTTGCTTTAACAACCACTGCTCCCACCACAGACAATGCTGTTCTGATTTATTTCCAGTGTAGTCCTAGCTGTATTCATTAGTTATATTATAGCCTGTAGTCCTAGCACTTTGAGAGGCTGAGAGGGGAAGATTGCTTGAGCCCAGGAGTTTGAGGTTGAAGTGAACGATGATGATATACTGCACTGTAGCCCAGGTAACAGAGTGAGACCCCGTCTCCAAGAAAAGAAAAAAAACCCTCTAATGTAGTATTGTAATTTTAAGATGTTGGGATGTTTATGGTATTTATTAAATAAATAAATAGCTGCACTAGAGTTCACCGAGTCTGCTGACCTTTCACGTTTTCTACAATTATACTGGATTCAGGTTATAGTGCAAATATGTCCAATTGTGGGAAAATCAGAGACAAGAAAGTAGCCAGTAGTCTAAAGGTAAGATTTCTGCTAACTTTGTCTAAAACTCAGCTGTGAAATGGTGCTTTCTTATGCTATACTTAAAAAAAAAATTATCACTTCACCCTATACCAAGTATTTGATTCAGCAGAAATTTAGTGAACTCGTAGGTGTAGATTCTGGATAGTAGCCCCTTGTCGGATGTATTTTTAATTTAATTCCCATTTATTTATTTTTTTGTTGCTATATTTGCCTTTGGGACCCTAGTCATAAATTCTTTGCCTAGGCTGATGTTTAGAAGAGTTTCTCCTGTGGTTTCTTTGATAATTTTTTATTGTTTCAGGTCTTACATTTAGGTCTTTAATCCATCTTGAGTTAATTTTTGTATAGGATGAGAGTTAGGGATACTGTTTCATTCTTCTGCATGCAGCTGTCCAGTTTTCCCAGCACCATTTGTTGAATATGGTGTCCTTTTCCCAGAGTATGTTTTTCTCCGCTTTGTCAAAAATCAGTTGGTCATAGTTACATGGTTTTATTTCTGGGTTCTCTATTCTGTTTCATTGGTCTATGTCTCTACGTTTGTACCAGTACCATGCTGTTTTAGTTACGAGAGCCTTTAGGTATAATTTATAGTCAAGTAATGTGATGCTTCCAGATTTGTCCTTTCTGCTGAAGATTGTGTTGGTTATTTGGGCACTTTTTTGGTTCCATATAAAGTTTAGGATTATTTTTTCAAGATCTGTGAAAAGTGATGTTGGTATTTTGTTGGGAATTGCATTGAATCTGTAAATTACTTTAGTCAGCGTGGACATTTTAACAATGTTGATTTTCCAATCCATGACCATGGGATGTTTTTCCATTTGTTTATCTATGATTTCTTTCATCAGTGTTTTTGTAGTTCTGCTTATAGAAATCTTGCATCTCCTTGCTTAAGTGTATTCCTGGGTATTTTGTTTTCTTTGCAGCTATTTTAAACGGTATTGCATTCTTGATTTGGCTCTCAGGTTGACTGTTGTTATTACTATATAGAAATGCTACTGATTTGTGTACATTGATTTTTGTAACCTGAGACTTTGCTGAATTTATTTATCAATGCTGGGAGTCTTTTGGTAGAGTCTTCAGGGTTTTCTAAATACAAGATCATATTGTCATCAAACAAGGATAAATTTGACCTTCTCTTTCCCAGTTTGGATACCCTTTTTATCTTTCTCTTGCCTGATCGCTCTGGCTAGGACTTCCTGTATTATGTTTAACAGAAATTTCTTATATATATATTTTTTTAACTTTTTTTTGAGGCACAGAGTGACCTAGTTTACACAATGGGATATTGCTGTAGCTTATATCCCATTGGGGCTTCTTAAAGAGACATGGGTCCAAAATATTAATTTTTGAAAGTGGGAAAATACTATTCTGTATTAATCTACAGATTTGTTTATTGAATTATTTACATTTAGTAGTACATGTTTCTTGAATTGTAAGCTGTAAGAGGCATTTTGCTTTAGCTTGTTTCATGTAATCTTTGTGTAGAGTTATATAAATGTCGTCACTTAACAAATATTCCTGTTGTGAATGATGAAGAGGTTTCAACTGCTGTACTGACAAATGCCCTTTAATTAATCTCTTACCAATAATTCAAGCTTTAGTTACTGAACTGTTTTTATTCCTAGAAATAGTCTACCAAAAAATTTCAGTGTGGCATAAAAATTTAGACAGTACCATTGGGTTTGCTACACAAATATTGTTACAAGTTTTTGTAAAATTTTTCTAATGAAAAATGATAAACAATTATAACCTCACTGTTCTGAAGCAATTTTGTTACTCAGTGTTGTGACCTCTTTAGGTCTCCCATGATCTTTTGTCATCAAGTCACAGGACAAGAATAAAACACATACTGCGTCCTGTAAAACTGCATTCGTTATCTGTCCTAGATGGGCCGAGAGATGGGGCAGAAGCATGAGTAAGAGGAGAGAGTGTGAGGATGACTGTTTGTGTCTGAGAATCTGGGGAAGAATCTACGTGATTTATTGTTTAAAATCTTTGAAACTGGTAAAAAATGAGCAGTGCTTTTGTTAAGGATGGGGTTGTTTGGGCTACTTAGGAGGATCTCCATTAACTACTGCTGCAGCATCAGGCTTGTCTACGTGGAGGTTATTTTTAGCATTGAATTGTTATACCTGTTTTTTTTTTTTTTTTTCTGTTGCTCACTTTGGTATTTGAGTTTTTTAAAAAAATGAAACACGACATGAAATAAGGCAAAATTCAAATCAAGTTTTCCAGCAGCATTATAGAATATTCAAAAGATGAACCTATTGCTTAATCTGAAATTAGATTTATTTGTGTATCTCGGGCTTACTTGGTAACAAATAATTGAAGTAGATGAAGCTAAGATTTAAAGATCCTATCATAGAATTGGTCTTTTCTTTTTAATATTTATCAGTGGAGGTTAGAATTTAAAATCGAATAAGATCTTTAGAAATCAACTCATTTCACTTTTTCTTTTCTCTCCCTTTTCCTTTTCTCTTTCCCCTTTTCTCCTTTTCTCTTTTCTCCTTTCCTTTCCTTTCCTTTCCTTTCCTCGCTCTGTCACGCTGGAGCGCCGTGGCAGGGTCATAGCTCATTGTAACCTTTAACTCCTGGGCTCAAGCAAACCTTCCTGCCTCAGCCTCCTTAGTAGCTAAGCTAGGACTACAGGTGTGGGCTACTATAGCTGGCTAATTTCAAATTTTTTTTTTTTTAAGAGATGGGGTCTTGCTATGTTGTGCGCAGGCTGTTCTTGAACTCATGGACCCAAGTGATCCTCCCCTCCCTCCTCCAAAAGTGCTGTGATAACAGGCTTGAGCCACCACACCTGGTCCACTTTTCCATTTTTAAATGAAGAAATTTGAGGGATAGGACGTTCTGTTGCCCAAGGCAAATCAAGGATTCGGTCACATTGCTGCCCGTTGATTGTTAGTGGCCACTCCATGTCTCAAGGGACAGAGAGTACTTATCAGAATTTGTTCTAGGCCTTGAAGCAAGCCTGATGATAAAAATAATTGTGTCAGTAAAGGAGTAATGACAGACAGGTCACCAATATAATAAACATGTACACAATCAAACAAATGTTGACTAATTTATACTTGTAATTGGATTCAGTTGAATGAATGAATTAGATACTCAGATTTAGGAGAAAACATTTATTGTGTTGCTTGTCCAAGTGCTCTTTGTGCATCCTGATCTCCTCCTTTTGGTTTCTTCTTATACTTCAATTTTTAGTTTATCTTCTGCATGAGAGTCTACCCATAAAGACAGAAAGCCTCTGTCTTGTTCACTTTGTTTCGCACCCAGCAGCAGCACTCATTGTTGACTGACAGGTTTATATGGCTATGTGGGACACTTAACCATATTTCAAATATCTCAAGTTTGAATATTTTATTTTTTACAGTGAGCAGAGTATCTGTCAGGCGAGAGCTGCCGTGATGGTTTATGATGATGCCAATAAGAAGTGGGTGCCAGCTGGTGGCTCAACTGGGTTCAGCAGAGTTCATATATACCACCACACCGGCAACAACACGTTCCGAGTGGTGGGCAGGAAGATTCAGGACCATCAGGTAAGGGTTCATTAAAATTCTTACGTAAGGTGATCTAGTATGACGAAAGGACTTGGTACATTCACTAGGATAAAGTAGTGCTTTAAAACTCTAATCAAAATAGTTGTGCTGGGAAACACTGAAGGGTTTGCCTCCGCACTCTTTCTGCCTTTTATGAGGCCTCAATTTAGTTGAAGATTTAGGACTAATTGTACAAAAACATAACTATGAGTTTTTCCTATGAATCTTCATTAGATCTTATGGCCTTCCAACGAGCTAGTTTTTGGAATCTAAAGTAAATTTAAGACAAACAAAAATGAAATAACTACTTACGTAGCAGATTGTATGTTTATGGAATTTATTTCCTGCCAAAGGTGTAGGGGATGGGGCTGGAGGAAGGAGTTGAAAGTGTCACTAGTTTCAGAAAATATTGTTAAATTCATATGTGAGAGGAAAATGGTAGATGTTGAGGTTGCTGGGATAGTTAAGCTTTTGCAGTTCGTGTCGGGAATGACAACTAAGCTTTTACTAATTCCCTGGTCTGGATTTCCTAGAAGGTTAGCTGGATTATCTGATAACTTGATTTCTTGGGCCTTAACAGATCAGGAGCAGCAGACAGAGGAAAAGAGTAGATTGACAAAAGACTTTCAGAAAAAGTGTTTACCAGAGGTGTTAAAATCATTCTACACATGCAGGAAAAATGGATACAGTATTGTTGGATGGCAGTCTGGCCCCCCTGCCCCGCCGATTAGCACTTGGAACTTGGAAAATGTTCCGTTCCCTCCTGGCCTGTGTGGTTTCTGTTGAGAAGTCCATTGCCCAACAGACTGAAGCTCTTTTATATATTACTTGCTTTTCTCTTGCTGCTTTTAGGATTCTCTCTTTGTCCTTGACTTTTGAGAGTTTGATTATTGTATGCTTTGGGGTAGTCCCATTGGGGTCAGTTCTGTTTGGTGTTCTCTGACCTTCCTGTATTTTGACATTTAACTGTTACTCAAGTTTTAGAAATTTTTCTGTTATAATTTCTTTGAATAAGCTCTCTACCCCTTATTCTTGCTTAGTTCCCTCGTGAACACTAATAATTCTTAGGTTTAGTCTTTTGAGGTAATTTTCTATGTTTTAAAGGTAATCTTCATTCCATTCTTTTTCCTTTTTCCTCTCTGTATTTTCAAATAGCCTGTCTTTGAGCTCACTGATTCTTTTTTCTGCTTGATCCATTCTGCTGTTGAGAGCCTCTAATGAATTTTTGGTTCAGTTCCAAGATTTGATTGTTTTTTTTTTTTTACCATTTCAACCTCTTTGTTAAATTTCTCTGATATATTTTTGAATTGCTTTTCTGTGTTATCTTGGAGATCGCTGTATTTCTTTCAAGCTGCTATTTTGATTTCTTGGTCAAAGAGTTCACATATCGCCGTCTGGTTAGGGTCAGTCAGCAGTTCCTTGCTTTGTTTGAGGAGGTTATGGTTCCCTGTTGGATAGTGTTTCTTGTGGATGTACATGTATGCCTTAGCATTGAACGATTAGGTATTTATTCCAGTCTTCTCAGCCTGGCCCGTTTTAGTTTTAATTGTGTATTTTTGTCTAAAGATTGTTTGTAATTTACTTGTTGATTTTCTTTTTTTCCTGCTAGGTCACTGCCTCCTTTTCGGTACTAGATGATGCCTTAAGCTCAGGTTTGGCTCAGTTGTAGTAACCTATCAGAGTGTCACCTGTCCCAGTGGGGATATCCCAGTGCTATGGGAAGGCTCGCTAGGGGTTTGTGCTCCATTGACCAGTGGAACGAACCTCCTAGAACAAACATGGTGCTGCTGAACAGCCATTCTGATTTGGCATCTCTTTTGGCTGAGTTACAGAACAGAGTTTGAAGGGCCGGGGATGATGGTTTCCCCACTTTTTGTCTCTGGTGGTCCTCACGGATATTTGTCCCTTCAGCCTTCCTGTGAGTTGAGGCAGGGACAGGTCTCCTAAGATGGTGGGGCAGCTGGGTGTCCTTCCTGAGCTCACCTTTTCCAGCGTAGAAGCCACGAGTCTGGGGAAAATTTTCCATGAGCTTGGTGCTGGGCAGATGGGGGGCAGGGGGGTGTTGTGGATATGGAAGTTCAATTCTCTTACCGTCTGCTCAGTTTTTTCAGTTCTCTGTGGCTCCAAGAACTGTCTCATTGTCGTATGTCAGTTCTGGAGTATTGCTGGTAATGATTTTGTCATTGTGTATTTGTTTTTGGTTTGTGGAGAGGGAGGAGTGCAGCCAGCTTGCTTCTGTGCTGCCATTTTGGAAACAGAAGCGGAAAGGTTTGATTCATGAATCGCAGTGGGAGACTTTAACTCACTTCTCTTAGTAACTGATGGAATAAGTAGTCAGAAGAAAAATTAATAAAAATACAGAAGATTTGAATAATACAGTTATCACACTTAACCTAATTGGCATATGTATACATACCTTACAAATAGACATGTCACAATTTCAAAATTAAATATTTGCTTGGGCATAAAGCAAGTATCAACATATTTCAAAGGGTTGAAATCATACAGAGTGTGTTTTCTGGCCACAGCAGAATTAATCTGGAAATGAGAAAGATAATGGAGAAATCCCATAAGTTTAGAAGTTAAGATATATATTTTTAAATAGCCAATGGGTCAAAGAAGGAATCATAATGAATTTAGAAATATTAGTTTAGCTGAACGATGGTGAACATGTTACATATCAACACTGATACCTTTTGTCATTGATAGAATGCAACTAAAATTGTGCTTTAGGTGAAATTTAGAGACTAAAATGTTTATATTGGAAAAGAAGTATTGACGACTTTTCAGCCAACCTAAGCATTCACCTCAAGAAATTAAAGAATAGGCAATGAAAGCCAAATAAATTAGGAGAGTAATGATAAAGAGCTGACATTAATGCAGTAGAAAGGAAACACTAAGGAGATTTATTCTAAAGTCCCTTGGAGGAACAGCTTGAGAAAAAAGAGAGAAGGTATAAATAATTATCAGGAAGGATAGGATATCACTACAGATCCTACAGACATAAGATGGTTAAGGAGATGTTTTGAGCCACTTTATACCAGTAATTTTGAAAATTTAGATCAAATGTACAAATTCCTAGGAAAACACAACTTGCCAGAACTGGTGAGAAAAAATAGAAAATCTGAAGTCTTAATTACTTTTAACAAAATTAATACCATAATTAAAAGAATTAAGAAGAAGACAATTCTTTGTTCAGATGGCTCTACTGGTGGTGGTTTTTTAACCAAACTTCTGATGAATAAATCACACTAATATTAAACAATTTGTTCCAGAGGATTAGTTCCCAGTTCATTTTGGGTCCAGCATAACTTCGACATAAAACCTGGAATGAATACAATAGAGAGGAAATTACAGATTAATCTCACTCGTGAGTATAGATGTAAAAACTCTAAACATAGCAATAGCAGACAGAAATCCAGGGACATATTAATATAAAAATTGGTAATATGTGAGGACCAAGTCTGTCATAAGAATATGAGGTTGGTTCAGTATTAGAAAATCTATCAGTGTAATTTATCACATAAGAAGAGAAAAGCCAAACAGTCATCTCAAGAGATGGTAAAAAGCACTTGATACAATGCAGTATCCGATTAGGATGAAAAGGCTTAGCTGTTGAGAAATAGGAAGGTAATTCCCCAGTCTGATAAAAGGTATCTACAAAAATAATGCATGAAGATCATATTTAATGGTTTAATTAAGAAAGCTTTCCTCTAAGATCAGGAAAGAAACAAAGATACCTGGAATTACCACTTCTTTTCAACATTATATTGCAATTCCTAGCCAGCGTATGATGATATGAAAATGAAATAAGCTGTACAAGGATTGGAAAAGAAGACATAAAGCTATCAGTTGCAGATGACTTGATTATGTATTTAGGGGAAAAACCCTGGATGTAAACTATTAGGATTAATAGAATAGTAGAATAGTCAGAATTAATAAATAGATTAGATAATAACATTAAAATTAATAAATGAGTTTTAAGCAAAGTTTCCAGGTACATTGTCATTATACAAAAATCAATAGTTTTCATCAGTTAGAAAATGAAATTTTAAAAATGATAGTATTTACAGTAGCAACAAAAATTTATCACTTAAGATATGTAATAAAAGGTATTTAAGACCCCTATGTAGCAAGCTAGCATTAAATAAAATCTAAATTAAAAATGTGGTATATGATATTCATGAGTTAGAAGATAGTTTTATTATATCAGTTCTTCTCAGACTGATCTGTTAGCTTTAGTGCAAACCTCCATTAAGTCCTAAAGATTTCTTTGGTGGAAATTGACAAATTGCATTTGCATATAAAGGGCCAAGAATAACCAAAGCAATAGTGAAGAACAGAAGAGAAGGACATATTCTAGTGGCCATCTAGACTTCTTATAAGGCTACAATACTTAAGACATTGTAGTACTTGGCAGAAAGATAGGTGTATTGACCAGTAGGATAAATAGAGCCATGTAGACACCTGATTTATTAAAAAAGGTGAACGTGCAGCACAGTTAATGGACAGCGCTGGGTCAGCTGCATATGCCATACTGGAACAAATAGAAACGTGTGTGCCATCTCACACCATAGGCATAAACAAATTCCAGGTGGATTGGAGATGTAAACGTGAAGGGTAAAACAGTAAAGCTTCTGTAATATAAATGGGGTGATATTTTCAAGACCTTGGGATTGAGAAATTTTTCACGAACAGGAGACAAAAAGCAGTAACTTTACATTTAGATTGCTAATTGGGCAGAAAGTGAAGATCTTCTGTTCATCAAGACAGAAGAGTGAAAAGGCAGTCATGAAATAATACAAGATATTTGCAACACAGATAACCAACAATGGGATCGTATTCAGAATATATAAAGGACTCTTACAAATCAATGAAGAAAAAGATGGACAAATCAGGAAAAATGGGCAAGAGATTTAATTTAAGCAGGTATTCACAAAGAAGATATCTAGAGAGCCAATAAAAGTATGTAGAAATAGTATTAAAACCTCATTAGAAAAAGTGCTAAACCTCATTAGTAATCAGGGAAATGCAAACTGAAACCACAATGATACAGAATTCATACCCACTAGAATTGTTAAAATAAAGACCGACACTACCAACTGTAACGTTGCATAGTATGTGGAGTTAGTGCAAGCTGTTGTGCACTGTTGTGGAAGTCTAAATTGGTAGAACCAACTTGGAAAGCTACTTGGAGTTTTCTACTAAAGTTGAACATATGCACGGCCTGTGATTATTCTACTCCTGGGTATATACCCAACAAAAATGTGTGCTTGTGTTAACTAAAAGACATTCAGTAGAAAGTTCATAACATCACTATTTTGTAATATCCCAACCTGCATAGAATCCAAATGTTCATTAGTGGGAGAATGGGTAAATAAACAAGGAATACCACAGAGCAATGAAAATGAACAGACTACAATTACATGGTTCTCATAAACATAATTTTGAGGGAAAGAGGGCAGATACATTATAATACATACCGTGTAACTCCAATTACATAAAATCAAACCTGCAAAAGTAATTCATGACGTTAGAAGTGTGGCGAGTGCCTTTTGGGAGGTGGGAAGAGTTAAGGGACGGGGGTGGGGTGGTTCTGGTGTTAATGTTTGATTTCTTTTTAGTTAGGTTATTAGCTACGTGGGAAGTTCACTGAGATAGGCACGTAGATTTTATGTATGTTTTTGTATTGGTAGTACTTAAACAAGTTAAAGTGTTTAATAAGGGATATAGATTTTCTTTTGGTTTGCTGATTTACTGTCTTAAGGCAAACCTTTGTGATCATCAAACAAATTAACTTCTATCAGACTGATATTTCTGCAGACTGATTTTGCCATAGATAATTGTTCCAACCGTTTTGCCAGGGTCTGTTAGGGGCAGGTTTGAGTGAATATATACAGTCAGGATCTGTTGACATCCTTGACTCTGCCAGTTATTAGCTTGACTTTATAAAGAATTGTTATCTTTTAGGTCGTGATAAATTGTGCCATTCCTAAAGGGTTGAAGTACAATCAAGCTACACAGACCTTCCACCAGTGGCGAGATGCTAGACAGGTGTATGGTCTCAACTTTGGCAGCAAAGAGGATGCCAATGTCTTCGCAAGTGCCATGATGCATGCCTTAGAAGTGTTAAATTCACAGGAAACAGGTAAGGTGCCCGTGGTTTACTTGTCTTGAAGTGCCATGTATATGTTAAATATGTATTTGTCAACTTTTAAATCATAGTTATATTTGAAATAATAGTTATATTTGAAATAATTCTTGAATTTTTGTTGGTTTCTACAAAAATGTGAACCTTTGTTGATAAATGTATAATCTAGAAGGATAATCCTATGAGTTTAGTTAATCTAGTCATTTTTCAACCCTCTCATTTGAAATTATTTAGTTATGTTTCATCCTGCTCTAGAAACTCAACTTTTTTTGCAAGGACATGAGGCTCAGAGAAGATGCAGTGGATAGGAATTATGCTTATTTACCATCTTTCTTTTTATGAGGAAACACTTATGTGAAACACATTTTTCAAGCCACTACTGAGTCAATCAACCTTGTACGGGACTAGGTCTCCTTCCTAGTAGATAAAAATTGGATTCTGAAAGTTGTTGAAGGATTTTGGGAGTGCCCTCTGGTGGTACACGCATGAATTGCATCTCCTCTGACCCTGCATGTTTTTAGAAAGATACGTAGACCTCAAACTCCTGAGCTCAAGCAGTCTTCCTGCCTCGGCCGCCCACAGTGCTAGGATTATAGGCGTGAGCCACCATACCTGGCTGATATATAGAGATAATTCACTTTAGAAAAAACCCCAGGATTTAAAACTTGTATGTGTGTTGGGGGATGAGCTCAGTTTTGTCTTGGTTTAAAAAAAAAAAAGAAATACAGCAATGTGTTTATTTCTTCGAAGAGAAAGATTTTATAATTGGAAAATAAATGTTATCTAAAGAAACAATACAAATATGGTTACTCTTGCCCATGTGTGTATTTTAATGATAGAAATGTGCTAAAAACAATTTATATATTTTAAGAGGCAGAAGTTATAGTCAGATGAAAATTTGATAGTTTGTTGAAGGTCTAGAGTTGCAAAATCTGTTATAAATATGTTAAATTATAATTATACCTTGCTTTATTCTAAAAAGGATTGAAGCATCTAGTTCATGTGTTAGTCTGTTTCAATGATGAATTTCAGAGCAAGAAGACATTTTAGGATCTCGAAGAAACTAAGTTGTGCCTATAGATGTTTTGTATTAGTTCTTCTTTTGAGGAAATTAATACCTATAAATAACTTGTACATAGTTCCTATATTTTATCTATTTTGAAAAGTAAACCACTGGAACCTCTCCTACTTTGTCTCTAAGTACAGAAAATGCCATGGGAAAGTCTGTGCGGTCTTGTATGTAGATCATTTCTCTAAGTCTCTGTATTGCTCTTGCAGGCACCAGTATTTTTTCGGCACTCTGTCGTAGGCATAGAATTGCTTTTTGTTCACTGTAGTTTTACCATAGAGAGGAAGGTAGAATTGTGACTCTTAATATCTTTTAGATAGTTCAATTACATAACAAATAATTAAGGGACCAAAATTTGGAGAGTGTAATGTATGACAACGTTTGGCTTCCCCATCCATGTTTGGAACAAACTAGCATTATTTGTAATTTTAAACCTTCAATAGAGTATCTGGTGATATTAGGAACTAAATATTATTGATATCAGGAACTTATATTAGCAACTAAATATTACTTATTTAAAATTGTTCATCTTGTCATTGATATTTTTAAACCAAATAGGAAGGATTGTTTTTATCAGTGAGTAGTCATACAGTTTGCTTTCAAAATGCAAATGCTGATTAATTTTTTTCTGATCTTGGATCTTTTGGCATTAATGAGTCTTAATGTAGGGAGATAATAAGCGTTAAGAAACAACATTCCACTGTATAGAAAATTTGGCACATATGAAAATCGCCCATTATTTCACTAACTATGCAAGCATTTTAGTGTGGTAAAAAAAATTAATAGGAGTCTTCTTAGATGATTTTGATACTTTATTCTCTTCTTTTGTCACAATATCAGCCACTAATACTATGGGCTGAGGAAAGAGAGAGAATGGTGGAAGAATTTGATCCATTTCAGCTGTCTCCTTGTATCAGGGACCAAGTCATTGGCAAAGAAGCTTTTGGTTCTGTAGTTTTTTTTATCATGGAAAACAAAGCATATAAATTGGTTAATGTTCTAAATAGTCTGATTTATTTAGGAAATGACTTTTTTATAAATTACTGCAGTTAAGCACTAATTTCTGATTTTTTTATGGCATTAATTGGTTTGGAAGTGGAAGCTTGGGAGGGGGTAGACATTAAGAATTAGGAGTGCTCTTAGGAAGGGATATAATTTATTATGCATGTCCCCAAAGTAGAATAGATATGTACCCTACCCCAGCATTATTATGTAGGCCCTCCTCCCGTCCATCCAAACAAACATACCCAATAATGTCACCACTCAGCTTGATCATATCTTCTGCCAAAGCTGTTTGCTTTGGGTTCACAGCCAATTCCTTGCTGGAATCATCTGCTGTCTTTCTGCCAAAACCAAGCTGAAAAAGCTTCACTTGTGTGTCCCTTCCCCAAACAAACGGCCCAATAAAACTCTGATCAGAAGCAATAGAACAAACTTATTCATAAAGGTAAAGCAACTACAGATAATAGTCTTGCTTCTTAATGTTTTACCATGTTTTAAAACCATTTTTCCATATTGAACATTTCCGTTTACATTTTTGTTTATTTAGGTGTTAATGTCGGTATTATCCATTGTCATTATTGGTTAATCCTTCTCAGTGATTTTCAGACTTTTTAAAGTTACAGACACTTAATCAAATTAGAATAAGCTGAATGTATAAACTGACCAAAAAAATGGAGCTTCGCTGATTGGTGCGAAGGTCAGGACCCACAGCAACTCAGGCACCTGTGTGATTCTCGAAAGCTGGATTTGAATATTACTAACTCATCTTTCTGGCCAAAACCAATAATCACACAATTCTCCTTTCCTCCCTGCTCCCTAAGTCCCCTAAATTCTCAAATTTCTTAAATTAAGAAAAAAATAGCTTTTTGGGGGAGCTAGTCATGCTGACCTTTAGAAGTTGCTCCATGTGTGTGTTTAATATTTCCATTTTTTTATGAAAAGGGTGGGTGTCGGGAATGTTTTCCTTTATTTTGTTTTTAACTTGGTGTGCAATTATCTAATATACTGGAAAGTACAGGAGGTGCTAAATACAGTGAGTTATATTTAGAATTAAAAAAAAATCACATGTTCTAACATTTTTGAAAAAGCTGAATTAGTGCTCCTTCCTTTATACCAAATGCTACAGTGTATCTTTTCCTTTCTCTAATGGAAATGGACTCAATTTTAAACAAGTATATTATCCAAACAGATATTTTTGATTTCTATATTAATTTATCAAATACATTTATAGATTTCTGTAGGTAATTGTTATGGATTAATTATATAAACTATAAAGTTAATTTTTGTGATGATTGGTGGAGATAAATTTGCACAATCTGTTTTATTTGTAAAAGGTTTAAATCATTTGAAAATAGGAAATAATTTTTTAAATCGATTAAAAAAAAGTGATATGCATAGCCAGGCTTTTGTTCTACTGAACCAAGATTAAGCACACTTTGCCAAAAGGAAAGCCTGAAAATATTTTACCATTAACGAAAAGACTGCTTTTGCTAGATTTTATTTTTTATCTATTGAAAATGGGAACATAGTCAAAGATACCTCCTTATGGTTGAAATTTTCTTCAGATTTTATAATAAACAGTGAGGTTCCATTCATTTTTTTTCTTAATGATAATTTGGCCCTACATATCTTCCAATATAAGCATTTGGATGAGCTTTATTTCAGCATTTTTAAATCTCTTTATGATATGTTTTGGAATTAATTAGGTTTAAAAAAAATCTCGAAAACTGTTTCTAGAAATACTTTGTTTAGAGTGACAATTTCATTTTTCATTCTTCCAGATGGCTGATACTAAGATAATTAAGCTTTCGTCACAAAAGTACCTCCAAATAAGCATGTTTTGCGCATGGGCACTGGGAGTGGTACTGACACGACAAAGCCTGTCCCTTCGCTTCCAGGATTGCACAGTTGGGCTGGAGCTACTGGAAACAAGGCCAGCAGAATTAGGATGCAGTTTGTGAATGCAGCTTGGAGAAAGGCCTTTGGAATAGCAAAGAGAATGCTAGGGTCAGGGAAAGCTCTGAAGAGAAGATGATATTTCAGCTGTGCTTTGAAGAATGAGGAGGCCCCATCAGTGATAGAAGAACATTCTAGATAGGTTTGGAGGCATGAGAGCATGGAGCAATTGGGAGGCAACAAATAGGCCACGTTGTGGCTTGGACATGAGAATTTACGCAGGGGTGGGAGGAGTCCCAAGAGCTAAGACTGGCGGGGTTGGGCGGGGCCTGGACTTCCAGCTGTGGGTGCGCCTTTTATCACGCAGGGGGTGAAGAGCCACTGAAGCGTGCTGAGTACATTCTTATCCCAGGTTTGTGTTTTAGGACAAGTGGGATGGATTGGTGAGCGTGGAGTTACAAGCACGAACATCAGGTCAGGACACTGTTGTGATTGTATCTGTGAGAAAGATGAGGCCTGAACTGACACAGCAGGGAGAAGGGGCAGAGAGAAGAGGAGGTCGCCAGCTTTTATTTCAAGGTGTCTGCTGTACCTGCTAGTACTCTAGCCTTCTATCTCTGTCTTCATTTAGTGCTTAAAGCAGTTGTGAGGCAAGAATAATCTGTTAGTCACCTGCTGTGTGTACAGTCTTAATCTGGCATAGATATTACTGATAATCTTTATAACAGCCCTACAAGGTGGGTGGTATTATCCTTGTTTTAGAGATGAGACTGGGGCTCCTAGGAGGTCCTGGACTGGCCCAAGGGCCTACAGCTAGACAATGGCATTAGTGTGGCATTTGTACCGAGATCTAATTTTAGAAGTCAGTGTTGTTCTACTCTGTCAGTAAAATGTAATGAGCAGGCCAGGAAGGAGAGAATGATGTTTTAGGATAATGGCCAGGTGTATCGGTTTGGGCCACTGGTAAAGATGGTACTGTTAACCTGAGATGGAGCGGAAGATGGTGAGGAGCTGCTTTAGAGGAAACACTGCACAGTGGATGACGAATTTGGCACTGAGAGGGGCACAGTGGCTCACGCCTGTGATCCTGACATTCTGGGCAGTGCTTGAATTTCAGGCAAGGCAGGAGGATCGCTTGAGGCCAGCCTGAGCAAGAAAGAGACCCCTGTCTGTACAAAAAATAAAAAAATTAGCTGGATTTGGTGGCTTGCTCCTGTAGTTCCAGATAGTCAGGAGGCTGAGGCATGAGAACTGCTTGAACCCAGGAGTTTGAGGTTGCAGTGAGCTATGATGATGACACTGCACTCTAGCCCAGGAAACAGAGCAAGACTCTGTGTCAAACAAACAAACAAACAAAAAAAAAAAAAACTGGTTCTGGACATACTGATTGCATTTGGGGCACTTAATTAATGCTTTCATGAAATCATACAAATTTGGACCTGGGAAGTATCCCAAAGATAATCTTGGACAGTGGTTTTTACTTTTAGCTTTCTTAAACCAAGTAATCTTATTAGAGAAGGAGCATTTTGAAACAGATAAAAAGCATAGCTGCTTGTCAGGATTAAACAAGTAGCGGGTTTGGGGATTGGGTGGTTGTGAGAGTCTTTCTGTAGGTGCTGTCGTGTCCTGTTTCATTCCTCCACAGTCTTCCCCATTTATAAATTCAGTTTTCACAATAATTTGAGGTTAATGTGTCTATCGTCACTCCCAGTTTCCAGTTAGGGAGATTGATATGGAAAGATGGGACTTGCCTGAGGTCACACATACCTAGAAAGGTGGAGGCGCAAAGAGGATTGGGTCTTCAGCCTTTAGACCATAGGTATCTGCCTTCCAACTGAAGATCTTCAAAGATTTTTTTTTTTTTTTTGAGACAGGGTCTCACTCTGTCGCCTTTGGGCTAGAGTGCTGTGGTCGCAGTGGTGTCATGATAGCTCACTGCAACCTCAGACTCCTGGGCTCAGTCGATTCTCCTGCCTCTGCCTCCCAGGTAGCTGGGACTACAGGTGTGCACCACCACACCAGGCTAATTTTTAAACAAAAATTTTTATAGAGATAGGGTCCCGCCCTGTTGCTCAGGCTGGCCCCCAATTCTGGCCTCAGGTAATCCTCCCGCCTCAGCCTTCCGAAGTGCTGAGATGCTGAGATTACCACCACGCTCAGCCTTATTCATCATTCGAGTGCATCTGTAATGCAAGCGCAGATTAGACACAAATCTTGTCCTTAAGAATATTTCACTCCTGTAGGGGAGCTATTAATAAGACCCAACCATAATACAAGAGAGAAATCATATCCGAGGACAAATAAAATGCCATATGGGTTTAAGAAGGGAATGAGTTTTCTTCTCAGTGGAGCAATTGGGGAATATGTTAATGACAAGGTGGCTTTTTGAGCTAGATTTTGAAAGATGGTTAAAAAGTAAACATGGAAAGATGAGGAGGAAAGGCATTTCAGGCCTGAGGAATAGCATACAAGTGCAAAAAGTGGGACGCATGAGCTGTTTGTAGAGCAGGGAGTTGTTTTGTCTGGCGGCAATAAATTCAGAAAGGTAATTCTGATCAGAAAGGCCTTTGAGAGCTGTGAGCGATAGAGATTTAGTGTAAGTTTTTGAACAAGAGGGATATTATGAGCATACCACAACATGTTAAATGCAAAAGCAAATGAAATAACCCATTTGTCTTCTATTAAAACAAACGCTGAAGAGATTTGTAAAAATGGAAAACCACGTCATTGTAATCACTAATTTTTTTGTTTGAGAAAATAATTATTTTTCATTAAAATGTTATTTTAGGCCGGGCACGGTGGCTCACGCCTATAATCCTAGCACTCTGGGAGGCCGAGGCGGGTGGATCGCTCAAGGTCAGGAGTTCGAGACCAGCCTGAGCAAGAGCGAGACCCCGTCTCTACTAAAAATAGAAAGAAAGTATATGGACAACTAAAAATATATATATAGAAAAAATTAGCCGGGCATAGTGGCGCATGCCTGTAGTCCCAGCTACTCGGGAGGCTGAGGCAGGAGGATCGCTTGAGCCCAGGAGTTTGAGGTTGCTGTGAGCTAGGCTGATGCCACGGCACTCACTCTAGCCTGGGCAACAAAGTGAGACTCTGTCTCAAAAAAAAAAAAAAAATGTTATTTTAAACATAACAGCTTTTTAATTATTTAAGTGAATTATTAAAAATTAAAATTTAGTTATTTAATACAGTGAATGATCGATATAACCCCCATAAATAGCTAGCTCTCCGCAGTCTTTAATAATTTTTAGGAGTATAAGTGGCTCCCAAGACCAAAACCTTTGAAAGCTACTGCCATAATTTATCAGGGAGAGCTGTTGATCAGGAACAGAATTTGTATTTTTATCTTTTCCAGACAGCTTAGCAAAGAAACCTTGAAGTTTGCTATCAGATGGGAATTGAGTATTCCATATTTCCTTTCTCTTTAACGTAGGTAGACATGCCGAGCTTTGCCTGTCACAGAGAATCCTTTCTTTCCTGTCTTCTAAAACTCTTTCTCTTTCTGTATTTCATCTTCTCTCTTCCCCATGAAGAAGACAGTCTTGGGGGACTGGCAGAAAGTGGGACTTTGCAAGTCACAGAAGAGGGCAAAGATTATTCCTAATTCCTGTCGTGATCACCAGCTATCAGTATAGGTCTGGTGGCCTTTATCGTGCTTTATGTATAAAATCACCAGCAGTTTAGGTTTGTAACCACCATCTATCCAGCAGCAGTAACTGCTGTTGTCTGAAAAATCCAGGTTCTCTGGTTTCTAGTGAGTCCGTATATTTGTGACTTTTCATTTTGTGGTTTTTCACAATTATGTTATTTATAATATGCAAATTATATACATATAATATATGTTATTTATAATAGATTATTTTAGAACATTGACTTTTAAGTTCCCGTCCACTAGCTGTTTTGGAGAGCTGCTTTAGTTTGATCATAGCTCAAGTCTCAATTTTCATGAGCATGGCTTTAGTTTTATGTTGTGGGACTTAAGATGTCTTGTCCTGCTCCAAAGTGGGAATGTTGAAGTGACTAAAAGAGGCAGACACTATTTTGTGAGAAATACGGGTTTCATATCGTACAGAAAGTTATTTTAGCTTGAAGTTTGTTGCCACACAGACACTATTTCTATCTTGCATTCTTGTTTCTCTGCTTCTCTGGCAGTTGGGCACCGTACAGTCCTTATAATGTATTAATACTGTCTGATGCAGTTCTAGCTGCTGAGTTCGGCTCTGCCAGGCTTGTTTTACAATACTCCTAACAGTTAATTGTGCTGCAGTGACCTGGGGATGTTGTCTGTGATTATTTGCCTGCTTTCCTGCATGAGAATAGTAATTTACACAAACTTGCTTTATCCGTATTGATAAATTTTTGTTACTGGTTGTCCATAAATTAAGCATTTCACCAGATGTTAAACAGTCAAAAATTCTGATACTTCTGTATGGAACGTTTTCATCTTGAAACTGGATAAAGAGAGGCTTTAATTTAATAGAATCTAACTTGTTGTCCATTGATGGTAAGAAATGAATTGCAGGAACCACTTCTGCTCTTACGAGAGGGGAGAGGAGACAACACGCTCTCATGAACTAAACGTTCTCCTGCATCCAGCCTTGCACCTCCTTTTCTTCTTTTAGTATAATAGGACTTGTGGTATACTTCTTTCTCTGCCTTACTTTTTTCAAAGCACTTTAAACTCTTAATTTCTGGGCTATATGAATAAATTTGGCAGGGCCAAAGTTAGTGACAGTGCTCATATAGTGGCACTTACTAGCAGATTTCATTCATGCATAAATATCAAATTATTTGAACTATCTCTTTCAGCAGGCCAAGAGATACATACTTTTTTTTTTTTTTTTGCAATGTAGCCTACACTCCCCTTAATGTGGACTAAGATATGATATATGAACAGCTTTCAATTATATATACACACACACACACATGCAGTAATAATTATAGTATTATTTACATCAATAGATGTTTGAGTATCTATAATTTAGTTCTTAGGAAGCCAGAACTATTTTACTGCTCCAAAGGAATACTATTCTTTTGGGAGATCTACTTGAATTATATCTCTTTTGTCTTAAGTAGTGCTTTTGCCTCAGTTTGTATAATACAGTTTTATTTTCAAGTTTCACATCCTTGACAAGAGCTGGGTTTTCAGGGCTCTGTGATATTTCTACATTGTCAATTAGCCTAGCAATTATTTCTCTACCAAAATTTACCCTTTAAGTCATGAAATATGAATTCAATTCAGTGTTATTTAAACACTTTCCACCAGCATTTCTTGTGCATTTCTTCTTGCTGTGCATAGTGATGGTGTGGTCCCTGCAGCTGCCTGGCTGGGTCTTGACTTGCTTAAAAACAAGTTCGATATAAGATTGTTGCCAGAGCAGGGGTGGCCAGATTGTCTTTTTAAAGACAGCCCTCCTGGTAACATCACTCTTGTGCCCTGCCTTCTGGGGGGTTCTTGTGGTAAGGCCTGGGGGAATGACTTGGCCCCCACCTGACTTCTCCACTTGGCCTCCTTCTTCACCCTGGGAAGTGGCTGTGGACCAGGCCTCTTCCTTGCTTTTAAAAATGTTTACTTTAGGCGGGGCGTGGTAGTTCACACCTGTAATCCCAGCACTTTGGAAGGATCACTTGAGGCCAAGAGTTCAAGACCAGCCTAGGCAACATAGTAAGACTCCATCTCTACAAAAAATAAAATTAGCTGGCTGTGATGGTGCACACCTAAAGTCCCAACTACACAAGGAGGCTGAGGCAGGAGGATCGCTTGAGCCCAGGAGATTGAGGCTGCTGTGAGCTATGATTGCACCACTGCACTCCAGCCTGGGTGACAGAGCGAGACCTGGTCTCTTAAAGAAAATCCCATATGTGATAAACTCACCTTTAAAAATTTTTTATGTATTCAACAAAACTATTCTTTTAATAAAATTTTCATGCAGTTTTGAATTTTGAAAGTAAATGTCATTTAGATTTCTCATTTACATATTAGCTGTCCTGTGTTGTTTTAGATAGAGGTTGCTTCTTGGTAAGCAACTTCTTGAAGTATCATGAATTGGTGTGTCGAGAGAGAGAGGGAAGGGCAAGGGCAGTGAGGTTCCCATGGAAAAGGAGACCACTGTCCTGGTTTAACTGGGACAGTCCTGGGTTTTGATGAAACGTCTGAAGGGACATGTACTCAGAGAGTGGTGACCTAGAAACCCTCTGGTTTTGATTCCTGCTGAAACGGGGTGGCAGCCATGTGCTGTCCCCAGACCAGCTCTGGTGTTTGCAAAGGGCATTCGGGTCCAGGCTCTGCGGTCCCAGATGTCTGGGGTTGCGTTGGTGTTGTTAATGGATTCACTTCATTCTTTGTTAACATCCAGTTCTCCTGTCAGAAGCTGGAGCCAGTTAGAGCCCTGTCTGACAAGAACCACTCTTGTTAGTAGATCTCCAGTTTCTAGCACGGCATTTTGTTTTTCAAGTGAAAATAAGTACGTTTTTCTGATTATAAAGTTGTGTGCTGCTCATAAAAATTTGAGCAGTACAAAAAAACATAAAGAGGATGATAAAAATACCTAAAACCCCACCATTCAGAGATAATCAGCTTTAATATTTTTTTGTAATGAAAAGTGATGGGCACTGAGATATTTTTAAACATTGTGTTACAAACAATTGTGAGTTGAAGAACACATGCACAGCATGGCACTTTCTATTCCTGTGACAACTTTATTGAGCTTTACTTCACATACCATACGGTTTGTCTGTTTCAAAGCATACATTTAAGTGGTTTAGTGGTTCACAGGGTTGTACAACCATCACCACAATTTTAAAACATTTTCATCGCACCAAAAAGAAAGCCACAACCTTAGGTCATTACCCCACCCACACCCCACCCCCCTTGCTCCATACCTCCTAGCATCTGGCCGCTACTGATCTAATTTCTGTTGCTGAAGATTTGCCTGTTCTGGATATTTCATTACAAATGGAATCAGACTAGATGCGGGCTTTCTTGACTGGCTCCATTCATTTGACATAATGTTTTCAAGGTTTATACATCGTGTGGCATTTATCATGCATGCCATTTTGCAAAGCAAATCCTAGTAAAAGGCATGTATTCTTGTATCTAGGCATGCTTTCTGAGTTGTAATTGGCTCTTGTTTTAAAGTTGTTTGAGTATGGTGCAAAGTTATGACTAAATCTTAAGAATTTTTAAGGCAAAGTGATTAAAATCAAAGCAAAAAGCCTTTCTCAATTCTTTACTTAAAAAAAAATCAACATTTTAAAACTTGGTAAATTATGTAAAGCAGATTTTCTGTGCCAGATTGAATGTCAATAGAGGCGAATGCCTGGCCAAATTGTGAACTCTCTGAGATTTATTCTCTTGTCCCCAGGTTCAATTTTCTTGCCCAGAATTGCCCTACTTCCACTTTCTTCATTTTTTCCACCCCTAAAAGTATTAGAGTATTAGAACCATCGCCTTTTGGGTTTCTCTTAACTGTTTTTTCTCTTACAAAAGTAGGAAAAAACAGACATCGTCTTGAAAGTCTTTGTTTTATGCTGCTTTTAGAATATACCTTTTTTCTTGGTTAAAGGAGATTCAGTTCTTTACATGCAGATAAAGGAACACAATTGTGTGTTTCCTTAAAATGATACCATTGAATGCGCCTGCCTTTGCCTGTGGAGTTGGATAAATTTGTCGTTTTACCCCCAAACTTCAATTTTGCAGGTCTGTTTTCTCGCTGTTGCCCACTCCCATCCATAGTAAAAGAAACCAAAACAAACCTCCTTTCTTCCCCAAATATAAGTTTAGACCTCTTTGCCTAATTTTAATATTGTACTAAAGCTTTTCTCCTAAGTCTGTAGGTAGATTTTTCATGTTTCCTAGAAAATTTGATATTATCTAATTTTATATTTATGCTTACCTCCTTTCAAATCTTTTGAAGTGGCTAATAGGAAAAAAGCACATATAAGAAAACTTGAAGGAATAATTTCTAGGGAAGGAGGAGTAACTTAGTTATTATCTTAGTTGTCTGAGGGCTAATAGTAACTCTAATTGAGTGTTGATTGTCAGAAAGTTCTAGTTGGTACAAAGAGAAGCATACCGGTTAGCCAGGAGAAGAGTATCAGAGGCAGGAGGCATGTGCTCATGTAGCAGAGAGAGGACCATATAGAACACCTGAGAAATTGAGACCGGTGTACCTGGAGCATAGAGAGCAGCAGGGCATGAATTGGATGAATTGGCAGCGTTCATATCATGGGGAGAAAGCACTGGATTTTGGCATTTATCTTAAGAGCAATGGGAAGTAGTGGAAGAGATTTTACTAAGGGGAATGGTTTGACCTGGTTAGTTATTAAAGTATCAGTGGCTGTTATGGCAGAAGGGACAGAAAATAAGATTAGAGTGGGCAGTTTAATTAGGTGATGCTATTATAATGGTCTAGGCTGGTGGTCTCTCACTTTTTCAGCATACCCTCTGATTCATGTGTTATTGTTTATATGTATATATATATATATATATATATACACACACACACACACACACACACATACTTTGGTGTTTACGTATTACATATATTGGGGGAAAAAAGTAAAAATGATGAGTAAAATTAACAAATAGAAGTGCTGTTGTTTTCTCCCCTGCCCCGATAATGTGTTAAACTTCTGGGATGTATGTAGCCCATTATGAACACTGCTAACTAACTAAGAGATCATGGAACAAGAACAGTGGCGATGGAGATAGTTTGGAGAAAGAAATTAGGAAGTTGCATTGACAGGACCTGTAGATTGGTTAAATAGGAGTAAAAGAGAAGGAAGGGGTGAGGAGAGTCCTCGATTTCTAGTTTTTGTAACTGAATAGATAAGAGCACTGATTAGAGTTAGCAAACATTCTGATAAGCTAATCGTGTTTGTTAACATGATTCTTCTGGAATGTGGTGCCTTCTCTGAGCATATATTTAGTAATGCCTTTAGTAACAGAGGGTTAGGGGCATGGTCAGGTGATTGGATGGACAGGTCATGATTAGGAAGCAGAGAAGTGAATGTGGGTGGGGACCCTGGGTTACTCTCGCCTTTAGAAGATTAGCATATGGCAGGATTGGTAAATAACAGCCCCCAAAACTTTAGTTGACTCTTCACGTTTCTTTAGCTAGAGACAGTCATTCATTCCACAACTAAATATGAATGACTTACTGAACAGATAGTAGACTGAGGAACTTAGTAAGACTGTTGCCAATGAGCCTTATAAATTATCAGCTCACTGATAATTTATCAACTGTTAGCAGTCATTTTCATATTTGCTTAGAGGAGTATAAAATGTATTTGAGACCGTAAGTTGGGAGAGGATTTCAAGAAACGAAGGAGTAGAAAAACCCAATCTGCATACAGTTTTGCCTAAGATTGAGTAAAAAAAAAATAAGGGAAGTGTTCTCTCTGATGGTATTTTTTTCATGTGTGGCTATAGATGCATGGTACTCTATTTCCTGAGATACATAGAAGTTTTCTTCTATTAAAAAATATATTTTAAAACAAAATTTGAAATAATACTTTTGAAAATGTTTCAGAATGCCAATTTAAAAATGCCATTGCTTGGAATAAAATTGACTTCGTAATTCTCATGTCTCCTAGCACAGGGCCCTGCAATATGGTAACTGTTTTTTGTTGAACGCAGGCAGCCCTACCACTGCAGTGCCGGCCTCCCTTCTGCACAAACACATTTGCTTTTATTGCCTCTCAAAAATGTGCCAGTAGTAGAATTTAGCAATCATGAGAGAGAGACCTGGGGGGCCTTACTAATTGTGAGAAGTGTGAACGCCACTAATTTAGATGCCGGTGCTCTGCTCACTCACTCAGCAGACCAGCTTTCCGCAGAAGGCGTATCAGATTATCTCATTTAATCTTCAGAAAAAAATGCTGGGATGGGTGATATCCCCATTACACATTGCCTTGGGACTAACTGCTAATATGACCTCTGGTGGGAAAGCATGGATGCGAGGGGTCTGCTGTAGTAGTTGTTTGTAGTAATGAAATACAGGAACAGTGATCAAATTCAAACAGCCTGTTACTTTCCACTATTAATATCTCACCCGAGGTCGCTACATTTCCCTGCTCATACAAAACACCTAACGGTAAAGAGTGTTCCAGGCAGGGAAAGCCTGCGGGTGGCTGTTTCACCAACTGCATTCACTAGTAATAAATGGACAAGCGTGACAAGGCCACTCACTCTAAGGTCAGAGTAGCTGATGGAGATGGTCATTTTTCTTCTCTAGAAGTTTAATATAAATGTTAAATTTTGCATTTTGGATTCATTTCAGTCTTCCCAGTTCATACTTTCCGTTGGGGCTCACCCTAATTTCTGTCAGCCCCACACCTGTTTTAATATGGCTAACTTAAAAGAGAAATGTCCTTTCAGAGGTAAAATGTACGGTTTATGGACTATCAGTGCTAGTCTTAAAACTATGCTGGAAACATTCCTGAATGTGCTTAACCTGGGCAGTGAATGTTCTTTCTCATATTCCACTCTACTCTGTCGACTAAGTGAAGAAAGAGTTAAGGCATCATTATTAAGCAGGAAGTTCTGTTAGCCTTATGTATATGGTAGAATGAATAATTTAGTATTTTCGGGAAATGCAAACTGCAGTAGAATTCAAGCAACCATATCAGAATTTAGATCAATATTTTACATGATGGTATGAAGTAAAAGTCATCAGAAAGAAGATGCTTAAAGATACCAAGTGCAAGAATGTCGCTTAATAGTTTAAATTGTAAGAAAGATTGGGAATTTTTGGTTGAAAGTGTTTTGTCTTATGCAGTAATAAGGTTTACCTGCATTGTGACAATTGTCAGGTGACTTTTTGCCAAAATGCTTGGTAACGGGATGTGGCAGTTTCTTTGTTGTCAGAGACGAGATAATTTCTCAGGTTTTTCTTGTAAGTTTTTTTTTTTAATTGTCCTTACGTTTTCTTCCCTTTTAAATATGGTTTAAAGGAACTGAAGTATAAAAACTGAAGACTAGGCATGTGTCTTTAATAAAGGTTTTATAGAAGTAGCCATTTACAAGGATCGGTAAGGTAGATTTTTTAAAAAGCAGTTTAAACTATAATTATTGAAAATTTTCTAAATTGTTTATCTCCTTTGGAATGATTTCATTAGATTGGTAGACATTTTATCTCTATGCTTGTTGGTCTTTCGATATCTTATGTCATTTAAGATAAATATTGTGCATGCAACTTTAATAATAGATTGAGTAATCGGTTGGGAGTATTTAGCAAAGGTGACATTTATCAGTCTTATTTATTTTGTGTTTGCAAATATCTGCTGTATGTGATTATTTTTAAAGCACGACTTTTATGTTTAATTTCTAAAAAGGATGAAAAATTCTCTTGATTATTTAAAATTTATTACCATTTTTAGATGTGCACTCTTTAAATATAAATTGGTTTGGTTCTGATTCTACTAAAACTTTTTTAGTTAGCATGGGTTGTATTGTTTAAAGAATACGTATTTTTAACCAGTAACTGTTTCTTGGTTAATACTGATAGAAAAAGAAAACTTTTCCCATGCTGAAAAGAATTTCTTTACAGAAGATTATTGTTGTAAAGTTTTGGATGTCACTAAAGTGGTAGTAAGAAATATATATAATTTACTTTCGTTTTTGTCATCCCAATTGTGTCACCTTGATTTTGGATAAGCCCTTCCCCTTTTCATAAATTAACACCTTCTCATTGAGTTTTTTCCTCCTAAAAAGAATTTACTTCATTGACACTTGTGTTAAATTTCAATGTATAGCCTAAATAAATGGCTATTTGATGTGGCCACACATTTTTAATAAAGATATTTTGTCAAATATATATACATGTCAAGGAAAAAAGAAACAGTAAAATGTGGCTTGGTAAAACAATGAATAGTTGACTTTTTTTTCAAAGTGCAAAGCAAAGAAAGATACTATTTCATATCAATTAATATAAAACTCTTTATTGCAGTAGGCTTTGGTCTTTTTCCAGCTAGTAGAAATGAGTTAATCTCATGTTAAGATAATCTTAAGAATTTCCCCTAAATTTTTTTCAGATGCAGTTCTCCTAAATGAGAGGGTAGATCTCATGAAATTAACTCTAATGGCCATAGACTCCTGACTTCTACCTTATTGCCATTAACTTTTAAAATACATAATCCTAAAATGTGGATTGCACTTTCTCATGATATAACTTAGGAAATAATTGAGCTGTAAGTGCATCATTTGATCTATGGCTGCTTATAGGGTTTTTCCACAAATAAGACTACATATAAAATTTTTAAAGAGCTTATGCTAAAGAGGATACGTTTTTATTAAATTACAGAGCTTCCAGGATGAGGATCTAGATAGGACGTATGTATAAATACGTTTTGAACATTTCAAAGCACCTTTTAGTTTATGTGAAGTTCTTCAGATGGCCCCGTTGTCCTTTGAAGCTTCTAACACCAAGGTGTCTGTTGCAGCCCAGAGCAAGGTTACTGCTACCCAGGACAGCACTAATTTGCGATGTATTTTCTGTGGTAAGCAACATTATGTTTACATTACTTTTTCAAGCTGTGGTACATACTACTTGCACATTTTCATAATTTTTGTTTCCTTAGGCCATAGTCTGGTTTGTGATATTTGGGATATACAGCAAGCTACTGTTTTTATGTTGTGCTATTTGTTGTGGTTCATGTAGGTGATTTGGTCAGCTTTTGAGTTGGATTGTTAGTGAGGATTTATTTAGAATTAGGATCTTAAAACTATTTTTGTCCACCTCTTCCAACACCAGTGACAGGGGTTTTTGTTTGTTTGTTCATTTTTGTTTTTATTTTGTTTGGGAGTAAACTTTTAATTTAGAATTTAAGGAAAAATTTATATCCATCTCAATATGATTGGAGGAATGTAAATATGCCTTATTCGAAGGGAGCTTTTGCTAAACTTGAATTACTTTTAGGTGTGCATGTTGCGAGGCAGATGTAAGCTATTAGTTGCTTTAATAGGTTGATTTCTGATTGAAAGCCTCCTTTACTCAGGTTAAATATCTGTGGATTAGGAGTGAATTTAGGCTCATGTTTTCTTTCACGCTCAATTTCATATACACACATGTGTGCACATGTATGTATTGTTTGCATGGACAAACCAATGTCACGTGGCCACCCCAAATTAGAGATAATCAGATATGTACATATCCTCATCCTCACACAAGGAGATAGATCTATCTATAAGTAGATAGATCTATATCTATAGATAGATACACATCCTTGTCTGAAATCTTATCCCCATTTGATCCTAAAACTTTCTATGTTAAAAGCCCAAGAAATTGACTCTTCATTATTTGAGCTTTTATTGACTTATATATACCTTTTTAAGGTACACCTTGAGTAGCCAGATTATTTTATGAGAGAGATAAAGTTATAACATGATATACCGTACTGCTAAAATTTTACATAAACAGTTCAGCTATGTGTATTTTATCCATGTGACTTAGAATTTTTAATGTGATTCCTCAGCATTATTGATATTGTTTCTTTATGAAGAGAATCATTTTTGAATTTATGTACTTACTGGTTTAGGCAAAGAAATATGTGTTGTAAATTAAAAAAAAAAAAAAAAGAAAAGAAAATTCTAATGTCTTTCTTAGTCACCTCCAGGTGACAGTTAGAGCAGTGAGCCTATTGTGTGGCTCTGTAAGTCCCTACTCTCCCTCCCAGATCCCAGAATCAAACATTGCAGATTAAGTGTTTAATCAGTAACTTTCTTTTCTGATTTTTGTGCCTCCTCCTGGGGATTTTTCTAGGCTATCTTTTGAACTAGTCATGAGTGATTATTGATATTTATGTTATTAAGACTCTAATGCATTTTTAAAAAACCCACTTGATGTTCTGTAGCTTTCTACTTAATGCATTGAGGTTCACATGTAGAATAATAGTTTACCCAGTTGCAGAAAAAAGATTGATTTGGCCTCACTAAAGGTGAATTTTTAAAATTGTAAAATAATATGTTAAAAAGCAGGTTTCCCCCACTGTTACCTTTAATTTAACTGTGTACAAACAATATAATTACCACTTTGCTAGGTTTAACTTGGTTGTATTGTGTATAATAATGCCTATTTGTCTTTTAGTCTTGTGTTTTTAAATAGTCTGTGGTTAAGTGTGAAACTAGATTTGTGAAAATTAAAATGTGACAGTAAGTGAAATGTGCTTTAACCAAAACTCAGTATCGAAGGCAAGACTGAAATGCCATTCCTGTTTTAGAAAGAGATTCTCCCAGTATGATTTTTCGGCATTTATAGGATACTATATCAGTGACATTGCCACATTTTCTTTATTAGAAACAGTAATTCACAAACTTTGCTATATACCTCTTCTAGCCAGGACAGGTTAAGATCAACCATTGCCTTTGGCTGTTAGGGAGAGAAGTAGCTCGCAAAACGTTAACTATTCTTTATGATAACACATGGTAGGAGCAAAAAAGTTTCACTTGTTTCTTTTCATTTTTTTTTTTTTTTTTTTTTTTTTTGAGATAGAGTCTCAACTCTGTCGCTGGGGCTAGAGTGCATGATGTCATCATAGCTCACGGCAACCTCAAACTCCTGGGCTCAAATGATCCTCCTGCCTCAGCCTCCGGAGTAGCTGGGACTACGGGAGCATGCCACCATGCCCAGCTAATTTTTTCCATTTTTGGTAGAGAAGGCATCTTGCTCTGGCTCTGGCTGGTCTCCTGGGCTCCTCCTCTCAGCAGTTCTCCCGCCTCGGTCCCCTGGAGTGCTAGGATTACAGTTCACTCCTTTCTTAACTTTGGTTGTTAACTTCTCTCTCTTTTTTCCCCAAAAGAGAGCTATTAACTACCACATGATGCTCGTAAAATGTCATTTGCCCACTGAAATGGTTGTGAAAGTGGCTGTTTTATATTTTATGAGAGCACAGACACTCGTTTAGGAATATGACCTGTGTGAAGTAGTAGTCACATTGCTGAGCGCACAGTGGCAGCTGACAGCCTGGCCTAATCTCAGCTGCTGCTTCCTGTCGCCTGTGGGGCCTTTGGTGTTATTTGCCAATTTTGTAGCCCACGAGAACATTTGACAAGAAAGAAAAATGTAATTGTGTGCCTGAAGTTTGTAATTTACCTTGAACTTTTATTTAATGTTTATAGTGTTTTTATTATATATTAATTTTTAAATGCACATAAATTTCAATGTGCTAGTTATTGCAGCTTGACAATATTGATGAGGAAGAAACAAGCAAAACAACCAGATTAAATATAGATGTGAAAAATTGCCAAGGGGAGGGATGCCACCCTCTAATCCCCATTTAAAGAACGTCTAGAAAGACAAATAGCCCATTACCACAAAACCATGTATTACTAGAAAAGAATCCTAAGAGTTGTTTGGTATCAGAATTCTCCCCATTTTAAAAGGATCTCCCTGGGAAGTTTTTCGTTCCTTCTCAGCTACACAAATAAACTTTAGTAAGTTATTTTTATGTTTAGTGATATCAGCCATAAAATATCATCCATATTTTAAAATAAAACCTCCTTTCTAAAAAGGTTTTCTCAGTAAACTTTTAAAAAGCTTTAAAAAAAATTCCAAAACAGGTTATATAGATTGCTAAAAGATTTTTTTTCTCAGTTTGTTTTGTGAGTTTTATCAAACTTTTGTTTTTTAAAAACCTGTTTAATGAAAAGCAATAGTGTTGAGTTGGAATTTTGACATCTTCTTTTTGAATTTATATATTTCAGTTAAAACTTAGAGTTTAACTGGCCAGCGTAATCCATTAATATTGCTGTTGACATATGATGCCTGTCCTGGATGTGAGTAGCAGGAATGCATTCTTTGAGTTGGAGGCCAGACAAGTCTAAACTATTACATTCACCTGTTTCATTGTTTAAGAAGCCTGAGGTTTCCACTTAAATATTCAGATAAACATTACTTTAAAAAATAGCTAAACCATAATGGTCTTGTGAGTTGTCCATGCCAAATACTTCACACTTAATAGGTTTAGATAAATATAACTTTGGATGTATAAAGTACGTCCCCAAACATTTTATACTTTCTCAAATTTACCCTCCCATCTTGCATGTGTCCATCCTTCTGCCAGAAGAGAAATCTTTTCCCTAGAAAGTATTAAACATTAGCGTTTGGCCTAATATGACAGTCTGTTTTTATTTTTACATCATTATGTTAATTTCCCAAGGAAAGAATTCTAGTCTGTTTATTTGACAACAATCATATATTTTTATTTATGCAAACCTTTATGTGTGTATTTAATTTTGATTTCAAAAGCTTTTTGGGTTTTTTGTTGTTGTTACTGATTATATGGGAATAATATATTTTTATATTTCCTTTATTTGGTTCTCAAAATAGCAGACTTGTAGGAAATCTAATGAAATATATCACTGCTATTGTCATCTAATTTGTCTTTATAGGACAAATTAAATGATTAAAAACATTTGTAAAAGAGGTGAGGGGAAAAGTTAGTAGGTAAGTTCAGATTGAATTACTTCTGTTTTTCTACATTTGGGATACACCAATACTGTATTACATCCTAATACATGTTTACTTCTAGTTGTGAAATCTGTTCCACTAGTACAAGATAGATACTTTGTACTACTATTAGATTATAGATGACAAGAATTTGCTTTAGTACACAGAAGCATTTATTTACTGACTTTTTAATACTAGTGGTCTATAAAAATCTATCAAAAATATCTGCTAGGAGCATTTGGTGGCACACCAGAATTCACAAATATGTATAGTATGTCATTACTCATATATTCCTCTCCAAGAGTGGAAGATAAATACTGTTTCTTTACTCTCTTGTTTACTGTATAAGATTTCAAGATTGTTCTGTTTTAACCCTAGGCACTGTATATTATGTCCAGTATTTATCTCATTTTATGACACATTTAATTTTTATATCCAGTGACATTTAAGTTGTCCCATAACTTAGTGGCATTCTATCCAAAATGCTAAAAATGGGTCTGCATTGTACGTGATACGTGGGAACGGATGGTCACTAGTTTCTCATGACAGAACCATGTTGATGTGAATGCAGGTTTTTTTCCTTCTTACCCCCAATGAGAAGTTGTTAAGATTACCTTTATTACATTAGAAATTCAGATAAGTAGGTTAATTGTTATATGGAAGCTTAGCAAATGTTTGTTTTCACCAGTATTGGAAATGCCAGGCCATTAAACAAAAATGGCAGCTTAAATTGAGCAAATTTGATAAATGCATTAGCATATTTCAGTCTAGTAATAAGGTTCTCATGCTCTCTCTCTCCTGTTTTTCATTTCCAGTGTTCTATTTAGGTGAGTTTTTGAATTCTGATTTTCCATTTAAGTTCTCCTTCTCCACTTCATGAATAATTACCCTAAAGAGAATGTCTCATTGTCTTAGAAAATGTCAAGCTTAGGTGCCTATTCAGATGCTCATTGAACACTTGTTTTACTCAAGCTCTTCATATATAAATGTTTCTTTTTCCTTTATTGTTGATGTTTTCCATTTGTTTCAAGTAAGCCTTCTGGAGATGATGACAATATTATGTTGCAGTCTTTCATTTGCTGTGTGTTATGTAAAGCTTATATTTTATTTTGCTAGATAAAAAGAAGATACATTTGTAAATATGTGATGGTTTTATGTTATTCTCATGATTTTATCTCCTCTATCCAGCTAGATATGAAGATAATATTCACCTATAATGTTTTCCTCCCTCTGTAGGGCCAACATTGCCTAGACAAAATTCACAACTACCTGTCCAAGTTCAAAATGGCCCATCCCAAGAAGAATTGGAAATTCAAAGAAGGTAAATTTAGAAGTTATTGTTTGTCCTTTTCTCTATATTACAGAAGACTAAGCTGGGAATATCCCAATACTGAAAGTAGATTGTTTTGTCAGTTGTTTGAAAGTCACAACTTTCATTCTTAGTTAAGTTTTGGAATCACCATTAATAAGTGACCAGATACTTTTTAGGTTGGACACATGATGTTATAAAATTTCATACCTGCTTTTTTGTAAAAATCATACTCATAGTGTACTTAAAATATTTAAATACAATTAACAGCATACAAAATGTCTTTACAATTCCAGAAGTCTTATTTTTATGTTTATAATAATTATAAAGTAATCAGTTTTCATATGACTAATTTAACTAGAAAGTTGAAGTAGTGTTGGCTGGTTCTATAAGGCGTTGATCTTGAGAAATCGCCATAGGGTTTCTTAGCAGAATCCAAAATCATTCTCTGTGGGGACTGGGGAGAAGAGTGGAGGAGCTGTTACGGCTGTTCTTCAGACAGCGTGTGCGTTTGTTAATCAGCTTGGGTATGTTTACACTGCCCGCATGCTGACCGCAAGTTAGGTCTTTCCCAGGTTCTTCTTCCTGTGTTTGCTTTGGCCATTTTCAGTGTGTATTCTGGACTGCGGATGCCTCTGCTGCTCAGATATTTATAATACAGGATGTCCCAAAAGTCTCCATACAAAGGAACAATTTTATAAAATTTTGTAAGGAATATTTTGTAAATAAAGGTACATTTAGGCTGGGCATGGTGGCTCACGCCTGTAATCCTAGCACTGTGGCAGGCTGAGGTGGGAGGATCACTTGAGCGCTAGAGTTTGAGACCAGCCTGAACAAGAGCAAGATCCTGTCTCTACTAAAAATAGAAAACATCAGCTGGGCATAGTGGCACACGCCTGTAGTCCCAGCTACTCGGGAGTCTGAGGCAGGAGGATCGCTTGAGCCCAGGAGTTGGAGGTTGCTGTGAGCTATGATGACACCACTGCACGCTAGCCCAGGCAACAGAGTGAGACTCTGTCTCAAAAAAAGAAAAAAAACAAAACACAATGGGAAAGGACGTATAACACAGTCTAGTGTGATTGGTTCATAGTAGAAATTGTATTTCCAAAATTTATTTCATGTAGTTATTTATATAAAAATCATTTTTCTTTTCCTTGATTTCATTTTCAGAGGCACAATAAAATATCCTCAGGCCAACTTTTATTTCATAAGCTGAGTAAAATTGTCCTGTTAACTTTGGCTATTTAACTGGCTCTTTTCTACACTATTGCTGAAAAATTTAATGAAAAACATTATTAATTTGCATTATAAAATCACAATTAGGAGGACGTGGGTGAGGTGCCAACTGAAAATAGAGATTAAGTGAAAGTTGGCCAAGTCACTCTCTTTCCCTTGCTCGACTCCTAGACGCTGGCAGCGAGACCTGCAGAGCCCAGGAAAGAAACCATGAGATTCCTCTTTGGGAACATTGCCTTGGCCAAGAGAAAAGGCAGAGATGTTGACACTCTAGGTCTCTACCAGTGAAGCTCATTTACTTAAGCGCTTCTAATCAGCTTTAGTGCTACTTATAAATATGAATGGACAGCCAGGGATCATCAAACCTGTGAGAGCAACTTCTATAACATGGAGACCAAAACAAAGAATTGAAATTGGATGAAATAGATACAATGCAGGGAGCAGAAGAAAACCTAAAAATATACTATAATAGCTTCAGAGGACTGAAAGAATATATTTCATGAATGAAACAAAGATCGGTAGTTATCTTAAAAGAATCTTTCAGAGAACAAGAAAGTATGCTTGGAAAAAATTTTTATTAATAACTGCATTAAATTAAAAACCAGAAGATTTGAGAAATAAGGTTGAGGAAGTTACCCTGAAAATAGCGATAAAACATAGAGGTGGTATATGGGAAAGAAAGACAAGTAAGACCAGATTAGGAGGTCCAACATCCAAATAATGGGAGGGGGAGACTCGGAGAACAAAACTGTCAGTAAATTGAATCTGCAAATAAGTAACATAAAAAATTTTCCTGGAACTCAGTGACTTGATCTTTTAGATCAGAGGTCTGTAAACCTTCTCTGTAAAGGGCCGATAATAAATATGTTAGTCTCTGTGGGCCGTGAGGTGTCTACGCCGTTTGCATAGCTCTTCCTTTGTAGGTTGCAGTAGACGACATGTGAATGAATTGGTGTGGCCAGATTTGGCCCCAGGGCTGTAGTTTGCCAGTTTCTGGTCTAGATTGAAAAAGCTCACCAAGTGCCCAGCCCAGTGAGTGGGGAAAAGAAGACGACCCACCACCAAGGCGTATCACTGTGGAATTTTAAAATACTACATTAGAATAAAGAGAGGATTTGAAAGCTTTGGGGGGGGGGGTGGGGAGTTGGGGAGCTTCAAAATCCAGAGAGAAATTCTTTCCAATCTGAAAACTTCCTCTTCTGTACAACTTCCTAGGAAGCTCTTGAAAGATGTGTTCTGTTTCAAAGAATGATGAAACCGTGAGAGGATCCAGGAAGCAAGGAGTCCAGTTTAGGAAAGAAACAAGGCAGTCCCCAGGGTGGCCAGGGTGAAGGCAGAACCTTAGGTGAGGCAGCCCCTGACTGAGGCAGCCCCTGACTGTAGCCCGGACGGCCAAGGGCCCCTGACCGGGTGTTTCTCGGGGAGAAACGCAAAACAAGCAAACCGCAAACCTGATCACTTGCTGTGTTTGACCAGTCAGAGGGTTTACAGTTCCAGTGGAGAGTTTGGGGCAAAACAGGGGTAGGTATATAGAAAAAGAATCAAATTTTAAAAAGTGCTAATTTTTAGCACCAGAGTAAGAAAGAAATTGTTCTGAAAAGTGAATGTGATCAGTAGTGAATTTATATGATAAGCAAATATTGAGGTGTCCAAAGTGGTGTTATGATTTCATTGGGAGAATGGAGAAGAAAAGGTTTTAGGGGTGTCAGGGATGTAGGAATTGAACCATTTGTATAGTAAGAAGCTAGTACATAACATCTAACTCTGAAAAATCAAAAAGTAATAGTTGCAAACAAATTACCATATTCAGAAACGAGATAGAATATTGAAAGTAGTCGCTTCTGGGGACAAAATCATAAGTGGTAAGGGTCGGTAAGAGGATTACTGTTTTGTTACGAGCCTTCTAATACTATTTGGCTTTTTAAGTTATATATTTTATAAGTTTAATTTTATTTTTAAACAGTGTAAAGTTGAGTTGATGAAACAAATGTTTGCTTTAGATGTTAAATGTTATTAGTCCAGTACTTTCAATATGATGATAGTATAGTTTTCTCTTCATATGTGTATCATTTATTAAATCAATTTTTGGTGCCTTAGTACTCATAGTATTAGTATTTGGCTTCCTTGGGTTTGATGAAAAAAATCTATTCTAAGAAATGTGAGTCAGTCCTATGTTAGTCTCAATGTAGAACTTAGTTATTGTCTATAAATAGTTTACAAATCACCACTACTACCTGAAAGTTATAAAAGGGGAATAACAGGCCCAGCATGTAACCGAGGAGTTGGAGCCATGAAAGTTTATAGCCCTCCGGTTTCCCTTCAGAGGCACGATGGCCCCAGAGTCAACCGCCTTCTGTTGTAAGTACTGGGTCTTGTCTCAGGAGCTTTGTAGTGTTAAAACTTAAATATCTTGTTAGATTTTCTCTGCTTTTCATTTGTTTACTAATGGAATAGCGAAATGCTCATGTTAGACAATCAAAGCATTGTGTATGTAGTTTTAGTTTCTGACAGATGTCAATAGCATCAGTGTTAGTAAATGTTATGAACTCGGAACATTTCTCCTGGTTTGCTCTCCTACTTCATTATGTCAAAATTGAGATCACTCTTTTTACCTGACACTATTCATTGTAGGTAAGGCTGGATGAAATGTACTTTGAAATTTTGTTATTTATATTGTACTTGCTTCAAAAAATAAGTCTTTGAGTCAACAATAAACGAAATACATGTTTGAACAGATATAAAAAAGCTATTAATTTCATTGTGGGGCAGTGCTTTATGTATGTATTTACATTTGGGGCTAGCTGTTTTGGAGAGAGGTAGATTTTTTGGTGGTACGAGGAACTGTGTCTGATACTGTTTTTTAAATGCTTTAGTGGCTGTAATATTGGTCATTTGTGCTGTAATTGTTTCTGAAAAACATTACATTGTTTTCTCAGAAACTTACAAATTACTGTAGAGTGCATATCCTAACTTAAAAGAAAAATTAGTCTGTCAGACAAAAAGCCTACTCGACTTCTCTCACAAAAACACACAGCCTCGCTTTGGATATGTCACCATACTTAACAATGACTGCAAGAGAAAAACAGAAAAAAACCTACAGTAGTGCTTATTAGGAGCGGTTAAAAATTTTTCTTTTGTTTTGAAGTCAGCTTAGGAAACATGAGGGGAGAGGTTTTTGGAAGGAACTTACTCGTGTGTTGGTACTACTGGGAGGAACAAAGGCTCGCATCCGTGTTCCCTCATTTAGCTTCGCTTCTCGTCAGAACCCAGGCGGTTCATCAGCCAGTCCAGGAAAGGTCCCATTTTGAAATGTCCAGATGTTATTACAGCTCACATTTATTGAATGTTCTTATGCTCCAGGTGCTTTTCAAACAGCTTTTAAGGTATTACCTCAATCTGCCCCACAAATGCTACGAAATATATATGTGTAAGATAAAGACAACTTTTGCTAAAGGGGGGGAGGTTAATTGACACAACTTTTCCTAAAGACAGTTTGGAACTATGTATCAAAAATCTTAAACTGGGCATTGTGGCTCACACCTGTAATCCCAGCACTTTGGGGAGGCTGGTACAGGAGGATCACTTGAAGCCATGAGTTTGAGACCAGTTTATTTCTTCTTATTTAACTGTCTTTTTCTCATTCAGCAAACATTTACTGCGCTGTGGCCAGCCATTGTATTTTCTGAAGTGGTAATGTGTCATCTGTACGGTTAAAACTTGGTAGTATATTTTATGAGGGAAATTACAGTTTTACAAATTTTTTATTAAATGATTAACATAATGACTCTCAGTCATTAAAGTGATATGTTTAGTTATTTGGAAAATTAATTTATTTGCAACACTTTATTCGTGAGAAGTACATAATAAAATGAGGCCTTACTGTAATGTGCTAAAGCATTTAGCCGACACGATGCTGGTCGGAGGAATTATTTCCGCGTGTATGAAACATACAGCATCTCTAAGGTAGCCTTTACTCACCTGGGAAGAGAGATGTTGATTGTGTGCTCAACATTGCTTTTATCTGAATCAGAAATAAAGTTCACATACGTTTGTTGTGAAAACAATGGCTTTTTCATGATGAGTGCATGCTTTTGATTTTTTTTTAATTTTATTTCAGACAACTACAAGAACAGCAACGACAGAAGGAGCTGGAGCGGGAAAGAATGGAGAGAGAAAGAATGGAAAGGGAAAGGTTGGAGAGAGAGAGGTTAGAAAGGGAAAGGCTGGAGCGAGAGCGCCTGGAGCAGGAGCAGCTGGAGAGAGAGAGACAAGAACGGGAGCGGGAGCGGCAGGAGCGCCTGGAGCGGGAGAGGCAAGAAAGACAAGAACGGGAGAGGCTGGAGAGATTGGAGCGGGAGAGGCTGGAGAGGGAGCGACAAGAACAGTTAGAAAGGGAGCAGTTGGAGTGGGAGAGAGAGCGCAGGATATCAAGTGCTGGTAAGAACTTTACAGACTGTTCTGTTTTTGTGTCTGAGCTTGGTTGGATGATATTTTGTGCAGTTGTGTATTAAACTGGTTCACATTTGAGATGCTTGGGATTAAGCAGTACAATTCGAAATTACGAAAAATACACAGCAGCTGCTACTTTAACGTTTTCTTTTCATTTCTCTCTGTATTGCTTTTGTTGCTTGGAGACTTAGAGAAAGCTCTTGGAAATTTTTATTCTGGCATTTTAATTCTTCTAACTCCCTATAAATTGGCCATAAAGTGTAAGTGTGTTTTTAAGGGAGATTTTTTATAGTGGATGAACTTGGAATGTATTTCCCTTAGGAGCCCACTCAAATTGTCTCAGATTTCTTTAGTATTAGAGTACCGTTCAGCAAGAAATTTGCTGAAAATTTTTGAAGGAGGAATTAAAATGATAGGTAAAAAAATATTATCTCTAAAACTATTTAAATCTATTTTCTGGTGTTGTGAAAAATTAAAAATTACTAAATTTGATGGAATTCATTGAAAAACATAAGAATTAAGATATGGGTGGAAGTTTGGGATATTTTACCATTAAAATTAACATTCATTATAGGATTTATTTTTATTCCTTATGGCTTATATCAAAAGTTTCAGTGTGGGTTGATTAAATATTGGTTGGTTGGTTTATTTAATTTATTTGTTTTTACCTACCTAATTATTTTCTGGAGTTATAGCCAACAAAACAAAACTTTTTCATAAATAAGCACTGAATGAATAGGATATTCTTTACCCTTTGTAGTAAATGTCTTACCAGTTTTACTAGTTTTGCTATTTGTTGTTTTTTAAAGAAAACTAAATTTATTCTTCTGTTTATGGTCCTAGTCATGTAATTTTAATGTCCTTTTAGTGGACTAAATAATAAAAATTAAGACTACTGCTAGCCTTTTCTAGTAGTAGGATATCCTTTCCTAGTAAAGGATAAATTGATCGATTTAATTAATTAATCCACTCGTTAGATAAAAAGAAAACTTATTTCATCTGCTTCTGGACCTCAAAATGTATTTACGAGTTAAAGTATTCCTGGGTGAAAGTGGTTATTTGCACATGTGCTAATGCTGTGGGACTAACTGTAGTCTACATTGATACATTTTGTCTGAATGCTGGTTTTGTGGCTTCACTAGCTCCCTTTTTCTCTCTCCTTTTTTATCCTGTCTTTTGCTGCTGCTTTCCACCTTCTGTCCAGCTCCATCTTCAGACAGCTCCCTGTATAGCGCTCCACTTCCTGAGTATTCCAGTTGCCAGCCTCCTTCAGCACCTCCTCCATCATACGCTAAAGTCATCTCAGCTCCAGTGTCAGATGCCACTCCTGATTATGCTGTAGTGACTGCTTTGCCACCTACTTCCACACCCCCTACACCACCACTGCGACACTCAGCGACACGTTTTGCAACATCTTTAGGTTCAGCCTTCCACCCTGTTCTTCCCCATTATGCTACAGCTCCTCGTCCTCTGAACAAAAACTCTCGACCTTCTTCTCCTGTGAACACACCCTGTTCTCAGCCTCCAGCTACGAAGCCCTGTGCCTGGTCTACTTCCAATTTTTCGCCCCTCCCTCCATCTCCTCCAATAATGATTAGCAGCCCCCCAGGCAAAGCTACTGGTCCAAGGCCTGTCCTCCCTGTTTGTGTTTCTTCTCCTGTGCCCCAAATGCCTCCATCACCGACAGCACCCAATGGGCTGCTGGACTCTGTAACATATCCAGTGTCTCCACCGCCTACCTCAGGGCCAGCAGCTCTTCCGCCGCCGCCTCCACTGCCTTCCCTCGCATCACTCTCACACTGTGGATCTCAAGCTTCTCCTCCTCCAAGCACCCCTGTTGCCTCAACTCCCTCATCCAAGCCTAGTGTTCTCCCTTCTCCCTCTGCAGCTGCCCCTGCCTCTGTTGAGACTCCTCTAAACTCTGTGCTGGGAGACTCTTCTGCTTCTGAGCCAGGCTTGCAGGCAGCCTCTCAGCCGGCCGAGACTCCAGCCCAACAGGGTAAGGCTTTTGTTATTGCTACTAACAGCTAATCCCTCGAAAATACTGTGTCACAGCAACTTTAATTGCCTGGAAGAATGGGTAGGATGGTTTTGATAGTTGAATGTCTATAGGCAGTAGTGCCATGTATTTTTTAAATTTTTTTAAATTAAAGTAGAAAGTAAAGTTGGTTTTTCCTGTTGGATTAATTGCATTTGGAGGATCAAAATGAAGAATTTCCATATTGAGCTGGGTTTTGGTATCTTCTGCATTATCATTATTAAATGTGTTTAATGGCCTCCATAACACATTTCTTTCAATAGGAAAACTTTACGTGACCCGTTTGATCTATCATATAATAAATATATGATCTAAATAGTATTTCTTTAGTTTCTGGGAGACTTAGAGATATATTTTGTGCCCAACTTTGGTCGTTAAATACATCATCCTAAGGCCAAGATATGGTGGCTCACGCCTGTAATCCCAGCACTTTGGGAGGCCAACGCACGAGGATCGCTTGAGTCCAGGAGTTTGAGACCAGCCTAGGCAACATAGAAAGATCTTGTCTCTTAAAATAAAAAATTCTGCCAGACTTGGTGGCATGTATCTGTAGTCCTAGCTACTTGGGAGGCTGGGGCAGGAAGATCACTTGAGCCCAGCAGTTCAAGGTTGCGGCGAACTATGATTGCATCACTGCACTCCAGCCTGGGTGACAGAGCAAGACCCTTCCTTTAAAAAAAAAAAAAAAAAAGACCCAGTGCTGTGGCTCACACTTACAATCCTAGCACTCTGGGAGGCCAAGGCAGGAGGATTGCTTGAGGTTTGGAGTTTGAGACCAGCCTGAGCAAGAGCCAAGACCTTCTCTCTACCAAAAATAGAAAAAATTAGCCAAGTGTGGTGGCATGTGCCTGTGGTCCCAGCTGCTAGGGAGGGTAAGGCAAGAGGATTGCTTCAGCCTAGGAGTTTGAGTTTGCAGTGAGCTAAGATGATGCCACTATACTCTACCCAGGGCAACAGAGCAAGACTCTGCCTCCAAAAAAAAAAAAAAAAGATACATCATCCTAGAATTTCCTGTGAAACAGTTCTGATTTCTGATCTTGGGCCTTTATATATTGGGCTTCCCATTTTGGAGTTTCAGGACAGGTGCTACCTTAACACTCTGGAGCATTCTGACTTTGTAGGAGGGTAGAGAGGACGACGGGCTTGGTATATGTCCTAAAGGGTTTCAGGGTCCAAAATTGCAAGAAGCAGTGGGCTGAAGGGATAATTGAGAGAACAGCATCCTCTACAGTGAGTCCCTCCTCCCCCACACACCTTGCTGTTATGGTAACCGGGAAGGAAGGATGTAATCTCTAAGTGGATTATTTGTAAATTCAGGAGGACCTTGTTCTGTGCACAAATAAGAAGATGCTTAGCAACCCTTGTATTTAAAAATGTGATTTAGGGAAGATTGCAGAAAGGAAGCTGAAAACAAATTTGTACTTAAACAGTGTTATTGTCTGGGTTTAAACCTCCTCTTTTAAAAAAAAAAAAATTTAGTTCCCAAGATTCATAAGGCTTGTTGTTGCTTGTGTCTATTTTTTTATTGTTTAACTTGCTTAAAAGTTGAGTCAAAATTCTAGTATGTGCAATTTAGTATCACTAAGTTAATACTGGACCGGAAAGGCACAGCCAGCCTGGCAGGTTGAATGACCTGCCTGCTGTATACTCAGCTCTCACGGCCGCAGAAGGTGGACAGTCTGTTGCTCTGTACGCTTCTTTGAACAATTTGTTTTCTGCTTGCGCAACTGCTCAAGCTGAAAAAGTTAGCAATTACCACCCAGTGCGATTATAGCGTTTTATTTATCCTAAAACACCCCTTTTAAGCCTTCATGAAGGGAATACCTACTATTTCAGTATTCTGTTATTAAATAAATTCGTGTTCGCTCCCTTTGTAATTTTTTACTCCCTTTGTGATTTAAACATTTCTCTTCCTACCTCCAATCCTGTAGGATAAAACAACTCTGTGAACTTAAGTTTTGTGTTATTTAATTATTTCTGAGAGTTATTTTGAGGTTTTACTTTATACTAGTAAATTCCTTTACTTTAGTGATTCTCAACCCTGGCTACACATTGCATTTAAATGTGTAATATTATTAAAATACTGAAGCCTGGGACTCACCCCTCTTTCATGTCCATAGACAGCCACTTTGTCTATGAACAACTAAATATATGTCTTCATTATCGTAGAATTTACTATCTCAACACTTAAGGTTTACACGGATTATTTTGGTCAGTTATTTCAAATGGTACTAACTGTCATTGTATGTACTAGTTTTTTTTTTTTTTTTTTTTTCAGGGATGCTTACCTCTTTCCCAAATTCTATAAGAATTTATTTTATTTACCAAATCCCCATGAAAACAATTAGATGATCTATTGCATAGTTCTGCTACTAAAGCTCTAACATAACATAGTTATATGTACTTTGCCTTTTTGTTTTAGTGTCTGTTTAAAACTGATTCAGACTTTAAACATTATGATAAATTGGACTCATTAATAAGTGATAAATGTTTGAGTCAATTTAATTTAGCTTGGCCTTCTACGTATCTTTCCACTTTAAAATAGTATCACTCAGCTCTATTGTTGGTGTTCTTACTTAACGTTTCTTTCTCTCAGGCATTGTCTTGGGACCACCTGCACCTCCACCCCCTCCACCGCTCCCACCGGGTCCTGCCCAGGCTCCGGTAGCACTGCCCCCTCCCCCAGGACCCCCTCCCCCTCCTCCCCTTCCATCCTCTGGTCCTCCACCACCACCTCCTCCCCCTCCTCTTCCTAATCAAGTACCCCCTCCTCCTCCACCGCCTCCTGCCCCTCCCCTCCCTGCATCTGGATTTTTTTCGGGATCCATGTCGGAAGACAATCGCCCTTTAACTGGACTTGCAGCTGCAATTGCTGGAGCAAAACTTAGGAAAGTGTCACGGGTAAATATATTTCTAAATTATTGTATTTTTAAAATATATGTCTTATTCTAAATATCTGAAATATTGACTGTGTTGGATTCTAATTTTATGAATTCTATGTTATCAGCATCATTGATTTCAAATATTGAAATAATTTAAATTTTCAGAAAAGTTGCATGAATATTATAAAGAATTTCTATAAACCCATCATCTGGAATCAACAGTTAACATTTTACTAGTATTTGCTTTATTGTTCCTTATCTGTTTATGTTCTTTTCAATATATACACTTTTTGTCTGAATGATTTGGGAGGAAGTCAGAGACATCATGCTCAAAATACTTCAGTGTGTATTTTGTAAGAACAAGGGCATTCACCTGCAGGACCATAGTATAATTATCAAAATCAGGAAGTTTAACATTGATAGAATACTGTAATCTATAAATAGTCATACATTCAAATTTCATCTACAGTCCAGTAATGTCTTTCACGACAATTTTTTCTAGTTCATCTGTTGCACTTAGTTGTAATGTCTCTGTAATTTAATGTGTGACAATGCTTCAGTCTTTCTTTAAATAATATTGATATTTTTGAAGACTGTAAGATAGTTATTTTGTAGACTGCCCTTCAGTTTAGCTTATCTGATGTGTCCTCAGGGTTAGATGCAAGTTATGCATTTTTTGGCTGTCATACCACCAAAGTAAAGTTGTGTCCTCATTGGACAGAGGAGGAGATGTGTCATATTGTTTCATCCCGTCACCGGTGGTGTTAATTTTGATAAACTCTCACTGATTTAGAAAGTCAATGCTATTACTCTATTGGTTCTTAAGAAGGTTTTAAAAATTAGGTATTTTTTAAAATTACTGCTGATGTATCCTTCTGCTTTGAATGTACTATAGTAACAAACATTTGGTTGTCTAACATAGGAGTTTTAATGTGTGCATATTCTCATTAAGCTGGAGGATGCCTCTCTCCCAAGTGGAGGGGGTGCCGTCGGTGTGAACTCGGCCTCATCCAAAGCAGATGCGGGTCGTGGAAACGGCCCCCTTCCTCTGGGGGGTGGTGGCCTAATGGAAGAAATGAGCGCCCTGCTGGCCAGGAGGTGAGAAGTTTCTTTATGGTGCACATGTCCAGATTGAGAAGATTTTGTGAAGTTTATTCCAGATAGAACAACTAGATGCAATTCTTCCCTCTTAGAGAAGGAGTAGTTTTTATACCAAGAGTTAGATGATATTTTTACAAACCGATTTGCTTTCTTTGTAGGAGAAGAATTGCTGAAAAGGGATCAACAATAGAAACAGAACAAAAAGAGGACAAAAGTGTAAGTGGATACAGACAGTCTCCTGCACCTTACGTGAAATTCAGGCGTAGCTCATTCGCGACATGGTGTCACAAGATTATTCAATTTGAACTATTTTCTTATTTTTTTTTAACTATTCACATGTTAAAAGTATCTTGTTTTGAATGTTATTTATAAATTTTAATGGCATTCTTAATGTAACGAATTGAGTGTGCAGAATTGTAGGAAAATCACTGATGTTCAAACCTGCAGTTTAATTCTGTTCCTAAGCCTACCTTTCTTTAAATGAGCGAAAGACCCTTTACTCGTTTTTTTCATTTCTTAGCATCTCAGTTTCCTTCCATTAATGTAAAATGAAGGAATTAGACTAAATGAATAGTTTTCATACATTTCCTCTAGGAGCTCTGTGGTTATTGGCAATACCCCTTAAGAATGTAACATTCATCCCCCCGCCCCAGTTCAGCTGGGCAAACCCTGCTTTATCTGCTGTTGGTGTTTAACAAATAACGGAATTGTTTCCCCGGCAACATCTGGCCTTCCTTGATGCCATTCCTCTGTCCCTGTCTTACCTCTGGCTTGGTGGCATTGGCTAGTGCAAGTTCCCGTTGAGGTGGAACACGTGAGGAAAGGAGCTGTGGGAAGGCTGAGGCGGGAAATGTTAGGGCGGTAAGAGAAAGAAAGAGTCTAGGCCAAATGGAAGGGAGAAGAGACGGAGGAAGGAAAAAGTGGGGAGTGGCAGAAAGAATGTTGGAAGTGGAAGAACAAAGCGCTGAATGTATACAGCAACAGGTTTCTGATAGATGTGATGTTAACATAAATGTTTCTGTGTATTTAGGAAGATTCAGAGCCTGTAACTTCTAAGGCCTCTTCAATAAGTACACCTGGTAAGTTCAAGAGAAATATTTTAACCTGTATAAACTTTCTCTAAATAGTAATACTCCCCAATTAAAAATCCCCCCTCACCCATGTTTGGACCAAGTGACTGATGAATCATTAAAATGCTAAAGTTATTTGTTCACAATTGAAAGCATTGATTTATGTGTATTGTTAATAATTTGAGGTTATTCACTAAAACAAGAAAAATACATTATTAGGCCAGGCATGGTGGCTCACGCCTGTAATTCCAGTACTTTGCCAGGCCAAGGCAGGGGATCATTTAAGGCCAGGAGTTCAAGACCAGCCTGGGCAACATAGCAAGATCCCATCTCTACAAAAAATAAAAAATTATCTGGGCATGATGGCATGTGCCTGTAGGCCTGGCTACTTGAAAGGCTGAGACAGGAGGATTGCTTTAGCCCAGGTGTTTGAGGTTATAGTGAGCTATAATTATACCACTGTACTCCAGCCTGAGTAACAGAGTGAGACCCTGTCTCTAAAATGAATGAGTGAAGGAATGGAAAGTATTTTTAATAGTTCATTCTTAAGGGTAAAAATTAAGTGAGCATGTTAGCTAGCACTGTTTATTTCAGAACATTCTCAAGTTGACAAGATTGTCATTTTAACCATTCATTTGGGTGATACTGATAATCAAGGAAATAAATCTTCTAACTGTAAGCTAAAAAATTCTCCTTAAAACTTTTGGGAATTGTTTCTGAATTCAGTGAAATTTCTGGCATTGAGAACTCTTGGGCATAGAATTTGTTACTTATATAAAGTATGTTTCACTGTAGGTACTTAATGAGTACTATATCCAAGATGAGAATATGAGATCATTACACATTCACATGTCATTTCTTCATTTGGACTAAAGACTAAGGGCTGAACTATTTTTTACCTCCTTATCTATTTTGGAATGAAGTAACATAAATAAATTTGATGAATTAGTATCTGAAAATGGTCCATAGGAAACCATTATAGAGAAGTGTTAATATTAATTCCTACATATTTTGATTTAGAGACTACCAGCTGTATCTAGTATTCTTTAAAAAAAAAAAACAAAAAAACTTCCGTTTTTGTTTTTGTGATTGTAAGTTATTCCCCCCTCAAAAAAATTCCTCATTCTTATTATTGAATAGTGACTACTCAGTAGTCTGACTGCTATATTATAATTAACATTATGACTTTGTGAACTGTTTTCCTTCAGCCTACCTTGTTTTTCCTCTGAATAAGGACTTCATTTTATGTTATCTTCATGAAAAATTCACTTGTTTTGTGACCCAGTTATTTTACCTTTATCCTCCTTCTTATAAGCCAAAATTAATTATATATGCTGTCATTAGGACCATAAATATTTTAAAACTGGACCATACTTTGGGGTCATAGAACCTTTAGACTATTCTAAGAGCTATAGATCTTCTCTCTGCAGGGAAGAATCATATTTTTATACAGATTTGTCCATAATTTTAAGATGTTTATGAATTCCCTGAAGTTAATGCCTTATCTAATATACGTCCCCTTATTTAAAATAGGAAAAACTAAAGCACAAGTTTTTTTGTGTGTGCTTGCATGTGTATGCCATGCAATCCTTGATATAAAATCAAGGATTTATTCAGAAGGGCGGGAGGTTTCTTTTTTCATTTATTTCAATCAATTTTTTTTTAATTGGCCTTGTGTCAGACACTTGAAGGGCCAAAAAGAAATGAGAGATAAAGACCCTGAGCACAAAAGCTCCTGGTCCAGCTGAGACACACAGGAGTGAAAGTTAATCTTTTGCAACATGTGTTGAATTACTAAGTACTGTGTCAGAGAGGGAGATCATGTATAGAATCACCTGGGTCATCTCTGTGGGGAAAAGCGACATTTTCCTTTGCCTTGGAGAGTATTTAGTTGGCTCAAAGTGAGGCAGGGCATGCTATTTCAGCAAGTAAGGACGGCATGAGCAAAGGGACGGAGTTGGAGAAGAGGCCAGGAAATAGTACGTAGACTGCCTGGCTTGAGTGGAGAATTCTTTTTGAGGAATGTTACTGGGATAGATTGGAAAAGTGAGCTAGAAACTAAAAAAAAGTCGAGAACCTTTTATGAACGGCCAGGAGTTTAGACTTAATCCTACAAGTATTAGGCTGACGTTGAGCCCACTGACACTGTTGGAGGCACACTGAAGTGGCACTTGAGCAGCGTGCCGTGGGAATCGGGGAACACTGAGGGGGGAGGCCAGTTGCGAAGCTCCATACTGGTGCCAGCAAAGACCCTCCGAAGGGAACCCAGCCCTTCCCCTGAAACACATTGGCGCCCCTTAGAGAGAAGAGTTCGTACTGTCTCTGCTCCCACAGAGCCAGACCGAACAGCGCTTCCTCACAACCACATGAGCACTTTTGAGATCAAAAGATGGTTCTGGTTTGGCTGATTGAAAAAGGACCCCTCAGCCAGTTGTTAAAAGGTAGCACTCACTACATGTTACCTACTTTGAGATTACTGCCTCCTCCTCCTGCCTGCCGCTTGGGTGACAGTGTCCTGATGACTGTTTCCTTCCCTGCCCAGTTGTCCCTGTTTCTTTGGGGACTTTCCTCTTTTTTACCTGCTCAGGCTGGTGTCTGTTGGATGTTTCTGATTCTGTCTGTCCCAAACCCAGGGAACATTTGATGTCCCCTGGCCGACTCCAGAACTTGCCACCACCGTGGCGGTCATTGAGAGAATATGTTAGCTGTTAGAGTACAAAAGAAGGCATAAAAAAAGTCATGAAAAAGGAAGGAATTGATTGATTGAGGAGTAAAGCAAGATCAGTGATGACTTCAAGGTTTCACACCTAGATGCCCGCATGCAACAGAAATCCAGAACCACAAGCAGTGTCTCCAGGGAGAGTTGGAGTTTAGTTTTGCATATGTTTAGTTTGAAGAGACTGTAAGCTACACGGGAGAATGTACAGAGGCCAGTAGAGGGGCTGCGGGGGAGCTCGGAGCAGAGCAGTTAGTTAAGACTGTGAAGTGAGATCCCAAGTCGTAAACAGATTTAACTCTCACGTGGCCCAAATGCTTTCCTCCATGACGAGGTTCCACTTCTGGGTTTGCCCAGTTGTCTAGTGAGGCTGAGGATGCATCGTGAGTCAGCCCAAGTTAGAAAAACAATTCAGGCACAATAGAAGGCCAACCGGTGAGTCACTACATAGTAATAAGAGCTTAGAGTGAACTGCTTTATATTTAACTGGAATTGTCTGCCATATCCTAAGAACGTATTGTCTAAGAATCAAGGAAGTACAATAGGATTCTATGATTCTGAAATTTATTTTGTTTCAATCTTTTTTTCCAAGAGGACTGTTTGGATTTAGATGAAATGTTGAAGTACATGAACACATTATAAATTATATTTTTTGTTTTATCGTTAGCACTAAAAGTAATTAAAAATTGTATAGGTAATACTATCTTATTCTAATTAATTAAAACTATCCTAATTAATTAAAATTATCCTACCCTTATTCTTATCCTGTCTTTGTTAGGGAAACTTCTTACCATCTGGTATATAGAATTATAATAATTTAGATTTAACAATCTGAGTTTTTCCTAGGAAATTTGTCGTATTTCCTTATTAACTTTTTCTCATTTTAAGGTCTGAAATTGTACAAATTAGCATCCTTTCAGATTTTAACGTTTAAAATTACATTTAACATTTTTATTTATCTACATTGCTAACATGAACAGTTATAATGGCATTTAGTATTCTGTTATTTGTTTTATAACAACTCTGGAAGCATATAAGATATTTAATAACGACTTTTGGTCCTCATTTTTAAAGAACCAACAAGAAAACCTTGGGAAAGAACAAACACAATGAATGGCAGCAAGTCACCTGTTATCTCCAGGTACCAATTTTTTCTCTAAGTTTTATATTTCACTTGTATCAAAAAAGAAATTAATACCATTATAGAAAAAAATTGAAGATAGATTAGAAATTATACCAAGAAGCACATAAAATACCGGTAATCCCACTAGTATTGGCTAAGCACTGAGACTCCTTATGTTTTTACTAGTGATCGTCTGATAAATCCTACCCTACATTTATTAGCTAGATTATCTGAAATTTTAAGATAGCTTAATCCCTCCCAATTTGTTTGACACATTCAAAACTACAGAAAAGTTGTTGAAAGAATTCCTGTATACCCATTACCTGTGTTCACCGATTGTCAACATTTTGCCACATTTGTCTTAACTATCTACACATCCACAATTTTTTTCCTCTGAATAGTTTGAAAGCAGTTCCCAAATAAATGTTGCTTCACCCTAAATAATTTAGCTTTTCCCCAAAGAACCAGAACATCTCCTACACAATTATATCACTCTCAAGAAATTTAACATTGAACAATAATATTATCTAATACAGTATATATTCACATTTCCCCGATTAATCTCGGTGACATCCTTCATAGATTCTTTTTCTAAATACAATTTTTGGAAGAAGCTTGTTTCAGCTTATGTTTTAAGCTGAAAAATCATCTGGAGAGAAAAGACTGTAATTTTTAAGAGAAAGCAAAATAAAACCTAAAACTTTTATTTTGTAAAGAAAGATTTCTCTATCTCTGTTGAAACTTCTAAGCATAATCAAGTTGGCAAAGACAGTGCCCAGAAACGAGACTGGTGCGTGGTGGTTTCCGTAAGCGACAGGTGGGCAGAGTCGGGTGAAGTCATTGTCCCTTTAGCTCGCGTACTAATTATCATGGCTGGATTTACGTTGTATCACAGATCTTTAACGTAGATGAAACTTTTTCTTGGTTCTATGAGACAGTTTAAAGGGCTCATTTTTCCCAGAAAAAAAAGGTATGTATTTAGAGACTGGAGTTTTTTGTCTTTACTTTTTCAGCCATTTGCCTTATTTGTGCCTCATAAAAAGCAAACGTGTCTTTAATCGTAGAAACCTCGTTAAAGTCCCCGGTAGACTTCACATTATCACAAACCTGTTCTGTGCTAGCCTAAGTCTAAATTTGGTTTTGGCTTTTGTGTGATTCTTTCTGCTGGGAGGAAAGAAGATTTGGTGATGATGTAATTATTTAAGCTCCACAAAGAAACCGGATCTTTTTGAATGTATAAGAGCTTTTAGTTCCTAAGTGACTGAAAGATGATCGTGTCTGACTTTAGATGAAAGAAGGGAGTTGCTTTTAGTGGACATGGTTTTTCAATAGAGTAGAAAAATTGCGCATCTATTTCTCAGATACCTGAGGGGGCCTCCTAACACGTCTCTACTGGTTGTTCTGGGTTTTTCTCAGTGGTGTATTACGAGGCTTGATTTATCGAGTACATAACCAGGAGCAGAACTGTGATGTGCCGTTTGTCCTTGAAGATGTAAATGGTGCTGTTCAGCCCACTTCATGGTAGACATTCCCCGTTGATCCTAAAGCTAAGCCTCACTGATGCCAAAAGGCATGTCTTAGGAGAGACGTGGAAGAGGTTCTTCACACATAGTACGCTCCTTGGTGTGTTTGGTCTCTCGCTTAGTAAAAGAGAAAATATTCTTTGAAAGACTTTTTCAGACTTCTAAAAGAAATTTAATAAATACTCTAAAGGTCACCATTTTGAAAATAATTTTATATGGATTAGTTGAATCTTGGTTCTCATTATCCAGTAGTGCATTGTAATCCTGTCCCAACTCTTAGGTGGCTTTCCTCACCTTTCCCAAAATAGAAATTCTGAAATACCTGATTATTCCTGACCACTCATGTATCTTTTGATAGATTTTCTCCAACCACTAATACATATGTCTTAAAATTTCAGCAAAAGCAGATTTAAACCATAAAAGATTTTAAAAATATGTTTAAAAGACTAAGAACTACATTGCTTTTCTTCTTAAGTTATCTCCCCTGTTCCTTCTGAAAGCAAATATTTTGGCTACTTTATGTTTTTATTTAAGTATACCGCATCCTTCCACTGTAGTGAAAGTTTAAGTACCTGTTTGTCTTCTGAACATCCGTGTCAAAATTATGTTAGTGGTAAGATGGATTAATACCCCATATGTACATGAGAATATTGTGTTATGCTGTACGTAAGTGAAGACATGACATAGTAGAGTAAAAGCAAGAATGTTGTAGTTAAAAATGCTTTAAACTATGACTAGAATATAACATTGGAAAGTTTGTGAATTCTTCTGGTTTTTATTAAGATCTTACAAATCTTGTATTCAGGATGGGGGGGAAGTGCTTTACATGCTTCCTGAAGAGAGTTAATTTTGTATACTTTAAGCTACAGTGATTGTTGTGATGTTTTTTGAGTCTGTTGCTTGATATTCACTCTAATAGAAATGTCTTTGTGTTTTTGATACTTTTTGAGTCTTTGCAGGTAGGTTTTACTGTGCCTACAGCCTATAAGGGTAGCCATTCTGAGATGATCTTTTTTTTTTCTGTAATTATCAAATAAATAGTATCCTTACATAACTAAAATTAGTCTTAAAATATCTTGATTTTTATTGGGGAAAACGATTATTTTAAGGTTAAAGGACGTCCTTTAATTCTTGTTTTGTTTGCTATAACTGAAAACCTATAAAATGGTAACATAATGAGAATTAGTTTTGAAAGTTCTATTGTATATTCCTTTAAATGGTTTTTCCCCTTCATAGACGGGATTCTCCAAGGAAAAATCAGATTGTTTTTGACAACAGGTCCTATGATTCATTACACAGGTATCATCCTGCTGTGACTTTGTGATTTGAGACTTTGAAATAACATGTTCAGGATAGGGCTGAGCTTTTTCTACCTGGATTGGTAATCACCACGGAGATACTTAGGAAGATCGAATCCCTTGTTTTTTACTTTATTTTGAATACTTTAACAAAAATCCTGCCATGACTTTATAGTTGGATTAGGATGAATATAAATGGTAAACATACCAGAAATACTTGAATGAGAATCTAAGGCCACATGTATTATCTAGGCCATTTGTAGCTTCAGCATTTTCTGTTAAATGCTGTTCTCCTTATGATAATGAGACAAGGTTTTAAAAAGTGGAGAAGATCCCTTACTGTTTGTTACTGGAACGCAGGGCAGTATGACAACCACAACCGTGGATAATTCATTCTTTGAGGAAAATTTCTATTTCCTAGATATTTTATAGTAAATTGAATCTTTAGCAACCTAAGATCTAACATCCTGAGCAAATTGTTTTCTAGGATGAGCCCTATTATACCATTTTTTAATTAAGAAGGCTTAAGATATGAACTTTCTGTTTCTTTCTTAATTAAAAAAACAGATAATTAGAAAAATCCTCAAATGCTTTTCAGCTATTTATAGAATTTGGCAGAATAGGGACTTAAACATTATAGTACAGTTATTTTACAGGCAGGTGTCTAAAGGCAACACTCATTATAAAGTAATAAAAACCTGTGAGAAACCTTCATACTTCATTTATCAATTATAGTGAAACCCATAGGTTAGAAATAACTGAACTATATCCGTGTCACTGCACACACCAAGTCTGCTGTGAAGAGAAGTTATAGCGTGCGTGAGGGGTTGTCTAGCACAGTGAGTAGGGCGTTCTGCCATCAGACCCTTTGGCCACATCCTTGTTTTCAAAAATTATTTTCATGCCATTGATAATCAAAATATTTGATAAGCTAATTTTGTCAGTCAGTTAAATCTTCATAAAATGTTTATATTGCAATAGTGAAATACTTTTTCCTGCCTTTTTTTTTTTTGAGGTGGTTTAATTGTTCTGACCAAAAGACTTATTTAGAAAATTTGCTAGTATGAAAAGTGAAAAGTAGCATTTAACACAGAGATTTTTTTTTGTAATAAATCTTCTCAGTTATCTCACTCATTTCACACATATCCCTGGGATAATGTCAATAGACCTTTTTGTTGTTTAAAAAAAAAAAAAAAGTGGTGATTACTTCTTTCCGTCAGTATGAAAAGTTCCCCCCTTTAGTTAATTATCATGGTGGTGGTGGTGGTGATGGATTGCATGTCAGCATGAATTAAATTTTTTAAAAATTGCATGTTTCCACAATTGTTTATTAAATAATAAATTTTTGCATTGTTTAGTAAATAAGGATCTATTGATAACATCCTGCCCAGTTAAGTAGCAGACTGTAGTTGTTCATATGAATTTCAGAGGTATTCATATAACTTAGGAGAAAATAACTAGCTAGTTGTGCCACTTAAATGTGAAAAGTAAAAGAAAAGCAGGGTAATTAATAATTTAATTCTGGAGAACAGGAATAAATAGCATGAATATGTGAAACACACAGTGTGCGTCAAGAATAATCACTAGACGTGACTCTACATAGAACCCCATGACGTGCATACTGTGGTCTCAGTAAATCTAAAGTGACTGTGGAATTAAGTAGTCTCCTCAGCAAAGTAAGACCGTGTATCCTCACAAGAGGAAACGATACAGCTCATGTAAATCTTCTTATCCCCTAATAAGCTCAGTGCTTACTGAATGAAATTTTTTGAAAGTTACTCTTTTCCTTATTCATGTAAGCAGATACCTAATGAAGTAAAATTGGTTGACTTGATGCATAACAATCTTTGAAGCAGTGATATGTTTTGATATTAAAGCAAATTAAGTCAGTATTTCATCTTCATGAGCAATGACTATGGGCTTAAAGTTTTGTATGTCCTACAAGAACTATGAAATTATAACTTTGAAAAAGTTATTATGCCTGTTGTGTCTTGGTTCAGGTTTCTAAAATTGGTTCTCTGCAAAATTGGAAACATATGATTTGCCTAATAGTTCTAAATTTCACTGATTTGTGGCCCTTAAAGAGTGACGACTTACTATACCAAACCAGAAAACAGAGGAGTGCCAATTAAAATTCTAGGTTTTCCACTGGGGATTTTCTCTTATTGCCAGAATTAGAGAGGGTGCCATGACTGACTTATTTGATGTTGAAACTTAAAACTACTTAAAATATACCTAATCACTAGGTACATTTCTTCACATAAAATTTTAATGGAAACTGAACTTTTGAAAATGCAATAATAATTGACAATCTGCTTCTGTCTGGCATTTCCTTTTTTTTTTTAAAACCAAAATAAGTTTATAAATGTAGTTAATGTGAAACACCATTCAAATGGTGTCTCCATAAAAACTTCATGGGGAAATAGCCATATGGTCTAACTTATTAATCATTTTTCCAACATTCTTGTTTATTTTGATATTGAAATGGAATAAAATATATACAAAGAGATCATGTTTACTAAAATGTTTTCTTCTTGCAATCCAAGGAATAATAGACTTTGTAAACTGATTTGTGTTAGAGTAAAATAGTCAAGTCTTTATATTTTTCCTTCCATTGGTTTGCCAGGTAATTTAGTAGATAATGTAAAATTTCAAAAGAAGGAGAAAACAAGATTATGTTATTTGGGCCTCAGATGTTTCAGCTGGCCTCTTCATCACGGCTTGGTCAACATGCACATGTTACCTGGTTACCTGCCTCATGCCTAAAGAATGCTGTCTTCTACTTTGTTCTGAAGAAGTCTCACCATCTTGTCACCTTTCTGTAGTTTCTTTATAAATAACTGCAATGCTGAGAAAAATGAAAAATACTTTCTGCTTTATGTTCTAATCAGTCCTACAATTTTGACAACTAACTTTTACACAAAGTGTGTTTTATTTAAGAAATGTATTTAAATCTGGTGTTGGGTTGACACAATCTTCCAGTGTTTATGAACTCATTCAGTATCAAAAATGTTGCTTACCTGTCCTGGAAATTTCATTTGTACAGACCAAAATCCACACCCTTATCACAGCCCAGTGCCAATGGAGTCCAGACCGAAGGACTCGACTACGACAGGCTGAAACAGGTGCGTACTCGGTGGTGACTTTTACTAGTACTTGTTTCTTTTTTTAAAACGTCCCATATGCATATATTTGACGGGGATCCTGAATGTATTTTAAAAGAATAGAGTTAAATTTTTTTTTTTTTTTTTTTTGAGACAGAGTCTCACTCTGTTGCCCAGGCTAGAGTGAGTGCTGCGGCGTCAGCCTAGCTCACAGCAACCTCAAACTCCTGGGCTCAAGCCATCCTCCTGCCTCAGCCTCCCGAGTAGCTGGGACTACAGGCATGCGCCACCATGCCTGGCTAATTTTTTCTATATATATTTTTAGTTGGCCAGATAATTTCTTTCTATTTTTAGTAGAGACAGGGTCTCGCTGGTCTCAAACTCCTGCCCTCGAGCGATCCACCCGCTTCGGCCTCCCTGAGTGCTAGGATTACAAGCGTGAGCCACTGCGCCCGGCCAGAGTTAAAATATTTTTATATAAGTTAGTAGCATAGTACTGTATTATTTTTTTCAAATTCTCATTTCTGGTTCAGTGAATTCATACAAAGTTCCAGCAGTGGTGGAGAGTGGGCCCATGGCCCAATGAGTATGAGAGCGTAAAGATTAAATATAAGTGCATGGTTTCAGTTGTAGAGAAAACAATAGGCTTCTACATTTTACTTACTGTATTGGCAAAATTGGACCCAACAAATCTGATTTTGATAAGAATGTAAGGAAATAGACACTTGTATGTTTCTGCTTTCTAAGAAACAGTTCAGGAAAACAAAAGCCTGAAAAATAAATGTCTTACCTTTGAACTCAGAGGTTTCGCTTCCAGGAATTTATGCAAAGAAAATACTGTGTAGAAGTTTGCAAATATATGGTGAGGATTCTGTAGCCATCAAGGGATCATAATTTAGAATATTTGGCCGGGCGTGGTGGCTCACGCCTGTAATCCTAGCACTCTGGGAGGCCGAGGCGGGTGGATCGCTCAAGGTCAGGAGTTCGAGACCAGCCTGAGCGAGACCCCGTCTCTACTAAAAATAGAAAGACATTATATGGACAACTAAAAATCTATATAGAAAAAATTAGCCGGGCATGGTGGCACATGCCTGTAGTCCCAGCTACTCGGGAGGCTGAGGCAGTAGGATCGCTTAAGCCGAGGAGTCTGAGGTTGCTGTGAGCTAAGCTGACGCCACGGCACTCACTCTAGCCTGGGCAACAAAGTGAGACTCTGTCTCAACAAAAAAAAAAAAAAAAAAAAAAAAAAAAAAAAAGAATATTTAATAATGAATTGTGAAGACTTGCCCATGTTAGGTGAAACAGGTAACAAAACCAATGTGTACAGTTATCTCAGTTTTATAAAAAAGAAAAAGATACTATGCGTATTTTAGATACTTATGCATTATATTTAATATGTATATATCTCCAGAAAAAAGTAATAGGTGGTAAGATTGTAAGTTTTAAAATATCTGTTCCCAGAAGAGATAAAATATTTTTTTAGATAAACTTAATTTTTATTCTGCAAAGCTATTTGCAAAGTGGAGATATATAATTTAAAAAGGAAGCATGTGGTCATTAATAACCAAGACCATGTGTTGCTATGTGTTGAATATGGCCCTCTTCTTGAAAAATGCTTTAAAATAGAACACTTTCAAGAACACACTTGAAAATATGGTAAATTCTTGGTTATCTGAAGTAATGGAGTAGAAGAAAGAATAGATTTGACTTTCGATATAATTTAAAGATGAATTTGATTCATCTGTTAGTCCATACAATAACTTCTATAACTCACTGCCTCAGTTCCCTCACTGGTAAAATGAAAGAATTAAACTAATTGATAGTTTCCATTTTAAAACTTTCTAGTAGGCACATTTAAAAAGTACAAAGAAAAGGGTAAAATTTTAATATTTTGCTTAACTTAATTTATTGAAAATATTTTAAATATGTAGTCAAGCTTTGAAAATCACTAATGAGTTCCTCTATGTGATTTTTATCATACTAAATTTCTGCAATCCGGCGGGTGTTGTACACGGACAGCACGTCCCATTGTAGACCCGCCCTGCTCCGAGTGCGCGGCCGCTGCCTGTGGCTGGGGCCGCTGCGTGGGGCGCCCCCTCCATCCCCACCCTTCAGGGCAGCCCCTGAGGTCCCTCCAGGGAAATCCGAGATTCCTTGAGACGTGGTCTGGCAGCTGTGGTGATTCCTGAGACATCCCCATCCTTCAAATCAGATGACAGATCTGCCGGGAGCCAGCCGTCCACTGGACTGTAACGCCCTCCTCCTTGAAACTTTTGCATCCCCTCTCAGACTGCTGCCAGAGGACAAGATCAGCAGCAGAGCCATTTTCTTTTCTAGAAACTGTCTGAATCAAACCTTTCACTGGATGACAGAATTTTTTTTTTTTTTTTGGAGACAGAGTATTGCTCTATCACCCAGGCTAGAGTGCAGTGGTTTCATCATAGCTCACTGCAGCCCCAAACTCCTGGATTTAAGAGATCCTTCTGCCTCAGCCTCCCGAGTAGTTGGTACTACAGGTGTGGGCCACCACACCTGGCTAATTCTTCATTTTTTGTAGAGACAGAGTCTCGCTCCTGCTCAGGCTGGTCTCGAACTCCTGGCCGCAAGTGAGCCACCACACCTGGCCCATTTTAGTTTTAGAAAGCACTTTATTTCATACCTTGCTAGGCTAGAATAAGCAAAGATTGGGAAGGGAAGAATAATATTAAAACAAAATTTACCAAAGCTGGTCTCTTCCAAGTAGTAGAATTATGACTGGAAATAAAAAAAAACTCACATTGTATTTTATAACATTCTTAAAATTTTATATCAGTAAGAATATTTTTAGCAGTAATTTTTAATTTCTTAATTGCTGTTTTTCTCTAATATTTTAGGACATTTTAGATGAAATGAGAAAAGAATTAGCAAAGCTAAAAGAAGAGCTCATTGATGGTAAGTACACAAATTTGCTACCCCTTTAGAACAGTATTTAAGAACAGTTATTTTTAGAAAATGTGAATTTAAAAATACCCAGTTTACTACTTGAGGGCAATTACTTTTCCATAGTATCTCGCCCTTTACTTGGCTTAGGGTGTCAGGGAGGAGCGCTCTCCTTCATATAATGGAAATTATTTGTAAAAATGGGGAGAGGTATTGTCTGTTATTAGATGGAAAACCAGATGAACACGTTTCCCTAGATTACCTGTACGCATTCATTCCACTGCCCTCTTGTTTTGGGGCCCAGATGATCAGTGTTTGCATTTCGTATACAAAAAGGGAAAATAAATACACCTGTATAGAAATTAGTACCATCATTGTAATAGTAAAAGAACTATGCAGTGAAAGATGCAAAATTAATATATATTTTTTTATTACTGTGAGTTTGAACACAGTACTTAAGAATGAATCACACACTTATTTTACTTTATCATTATATTTGCTTTTCCTTTTCTACCCAGCAATCAGGCAGGAACTGAGCAAGGCAAATACTGCATAGAGAAGCAAACTAAGGAGAGATAGGACTTTAATCTGGAGAAAAAAAAAATTCCTACAAACAACAACTGTTAACAACAGCAAACCCTACATTTTATGAGCTGTCAGAAGAAGATGGAGACAAACAGTCGGAAGGAGGGAAAACCCGACATACTCTGGAAGCCTTCAGATACCAGGACTCTGGCGATAAGCTATTCCCCCTCAGTTTGCTGCTTTTTTCTGATCTTTACAACAGAATGGAAGAGTGTCGCATAAAAGTTCCTGTAACAGTTATGCAGAAAATACTAAACTCATCAGGCAAGATCACCGTGCATTGAGATATTTCCATGTCAAGATAAAATTGCACATTTTCCACAATACATTGCTAATATAAAGAGGAGAAAGGCTTAAGAAGTTTTTTTTCAGAGAGTACTCATGAAGAATTTAGCAAGTTACGCTATTGTATTGGAAATGTTTCTCTCAGGTTTGTCTTCCTATCATATTTGATATTCCATGAATAATTGAGGTCAGCCCTGTGTAGGTTAAGATCGTAAAATGTGGAACAAATGGAATTGTAAGTGCTTTCAGAGGTTGATATTTATAAGAAAGTGTCCTAAAAATGATTTGTCCAGCTTGAGGAATTTTAGAATGATAGGAAGTCTCTTGAATTAGCCTTCATGCAATTTTGTAGATTAAAACATAAAATTCATCCAGAATTTAAAGATTTAGATGCCTTCCTAAATTGTTACAATGCTTTACCAAATCTATGACTTATACATAACACAAACCAGTGGTCAAATGTAAAACAATATATTGTAGATTTACTGTAGGTTTTCAACCTTTTTTAGATTTATGCATGTGGACATTTTTATAATGTAATTACAATCACCACAAAGTTAGCTTTTTTAATCGCAGACAGTAATGCATGTCACACTAATATGTAGTGGCCTTTTCAAGGCCTAGTCCCAGGGAAAACATTTTGTAGAGTATAGGGGAATGGGAGGAAGGGAAGGAATAATTTTTTATTTAAAGTTAATTTCTGCACTGTCTTTTTTCTCAATTACCTGCATGAATAATAATGAGGAATATTTTGTGACTTTAATTGGTAAATACGTTACAAAACCAAGTACTTAATCTTTTACATCATGTCTTCAGCTGTTTGTATTTTAATCCGTAATTTCAATGGTCTGAAACATGATTCTGAGCTTCACATGAATTATATCTTGGTGTGGAACTCAAAAGTTTGATCACTGACTTTGGCAGTTACTATTACCTAGGTGCCCCTGCAATTATACAGGTGTTCAGATACATGTTCCTGACTCAGCAGCTGCTTTTGAATTTTGTTATGTTGAGATACAAGAAATAACAATGATGGCAGCAATTAAGGTCACAGAAATCATTATATCAAGGGAAACCAATGAGGAGTTCTGCAGTTTTCTTTTAGTAAATAAAGTGAGACTTAGGTGTTGGGACAAAGGAATTAGACACTCTGCCCACCACCCTGCGTGTGTACACGGTGCACACACGTGCTGTCTCTATGTAGCCCACTCCCTTTCTTTGAAACTGGTAAGATGAAAATAGGGAAGTAATCCTATATGTTGCAATGGTAGCTTTCTGGAAAATTCAGAAAAACAAAAGTTCTCCATGCTCTCCATCTTGATTTATGCTTGAGTTATTACGTGCCATATTTGCTTTGAAATCTTCAGTTATCAGATGTTCTACTAAAATTTTGAAGAAATAATTTACTCTCATGTGCTTTCTAGATTTCATGCTAAGATCTCAGTTCATAAAACAAAGCTTGTTGATCGCACAGTCTTAGTGCTGCAGATTTGCAGCCATTACCACTACAAAGAAGTTTCAATAAGGAAATTTTTTCCTTGTGAAAGTAGTTCCTGTTTCTGTATAAATTTCATTTTTAGCTTAGACTGATGGATGAGCTATCATAATTCAAATATACAGTTTTTTTTTTTCTATCAAGTATTCATTGTCCTGCAGTAACAGTAAAGACATTAAGGGTGCAGCAAGCTCATAAAGTACTATTTTCTAAAAGAAATAGGAGGCATTTTCATCTTTATCATTGTACTTTTGGTTACGCAAACACTTTGACAATACAAACATTTATGTCCCCTGTAAATCTGGTCAGAAAGCTCTTCTGGTTTTGTTGGGCAAGTTAAATAGTCTATATAGGTAGAGTACTGGCTACAAGTGGTCCAACCTAAGATAAAAGACTAAAATAAAATGCTAAATCTTAAACTGGTTTATGCACTAAACGTTTTGTGCCTTGGTCTAATATTAACATGATGTCTTGTGTAAAATGACAAAAAAGAACCAGTGTTGAATCACGCTATATTTCCCATCATTTTGCATTCTCCCAGATTGCTAAATGTGTTCTTTCCACAAAGTTAGATTGAATTCTATACATTTGCTGTCATACGTGACAATTGTGTCATTGTTAGAGATTTCAGTAACGAAAATGGGAAACAGAAGCTTAAGTTACTTTCTTTATCTAAACTATGTTCCTTAGAACCACATTATTATGATGGTTTTTGTGCTCTTGTACATTGGATGTCTTAAGCTGAGTACAGCTTGGGGATCCTTTTGAATCACAGGAAGGCACTGCTTTCCTCAACACTGTGATCTGACCTGTGACAAACCTGTACTATACACTATGTAAATGGCTAACAAGTCAATTGCAAACAAATTGAATGTACAAATCTTAGTGCTGGTGCTGAAATCTCTTCAGAATAGTCATCATGATTTAAAAGTTTGTTTAAAAATTTGCAAGCATCAAGTGTCAATCAGAACTGAAGGCGAAACCCTAACGAATGTCGAATTCTCATGCTTTAGGTGTACTCCTCTTTAGATTTTTCCATTCTGTGCTCTTTTTACAGTAACTATTTCATTTAAATTTTATTTCATTTAAATTTCCTACACGCTAACTTCGTTTGTGCGATTGAAATAAAATTGCAGTATATATATGTTGCTTGTTTGTGACACTTAGATAATCTTTTGAAATGATTTGTCAGTTCTAAAATAAGTTATATTGGATGTGAAAAACAACCTTTTAAAGTCCAAGACTTCACTATTTAAAGTTTACATATCACGTCACTGTTCTTTAAAGATTTCGTAAAAGTCACGAATACTAAATAATGTAAACAAAGGGAATATGTGATACTGTATCTACTTTCTGTTTGAGATAACTGTTGGGTATTTCCTGTTTGTTTTTATTTTCTTTCGGCCTGCCTTGACACAGTGTCTTCCTCTTACAGTCAAGATGATGATAAATGTTTGGTTTTGCTCCTTTTGTTCTACAACATGGTCAGATACTTAAACTCATTAATGCAGTTAAAACTTTCCTTTCTGTAGTTTGCAGGGCAAAGGACATTGTATGGTAAAGGGCATTTATATTACCAAGTAGTGAATTTCAAATCTAGTAGATTCTGTGTGTTTATCTGTACGTTACGCTGATTTCTTAAAACCTGTTCTACGTATAAGCAGCAGTACTTTTTATCTCTTATAAAGAATTAATTTTGATTCCATTTATAATTCTGATGTCTTCGTTAGAAATACAGTAATCCTCGTATTTTTTTCTTTACCAGACCCAGATTTGCCTCTTCCCCCACCCCCCCATTATCTCAGTTTTTCATGAACTGTGTTCCTGTCATTCGTTAAAATGGGCAGCCATTACAGAGTCCACAGTTGTAAAAATACCAGCTGGGTTTTTTTTTTTTTTTTTTTTTGCTCTGTCCTGTCTCAGGTTCTTGCTTCTCTTCATATCTAACTCAGAATGTAAAACTAAAAGTCATTTCTCATTCAAAAATGAATGAAGTAACAGATGCTAACCTTTTACATTTGTCTACTTACAACTTTTATGTGTCTTAAATTTATGTATACTTTGAGTGCCATCGTGAGGAATTGGCCTTTAAATTCTACATAGTTTCATCCTAGGAAGCAGTTTCCAAAAGTATGCCCAGGATCTCTTTAATTCCTTTTTGTGTAACCATTATATTAATGGGGTTGTAAAGTTACAATGGCCACAAAAAGAAATTAAAGATAACCACATTTTTATTTAAATTCTATTGATTATAAGCATAAAAATAACACCATATAAAGCAAAACTATGTGAAGGAACTCTCTGTGCGCTCTTCATTCCTGTATGTAGGTATTACGAAATCCGCTTCCCTGAAGACATTTGCTCTAGTATTCACTTCCAAACTCCAAACCCGTTCCTGGTAGTACCATTTTTGTTTTTAATGGGAAGATGAAGTAGTATCTGTTCATCTCTCCAAAGCTCTAAGGAATGAGGAAAAGATCCTGAGAGAATACTGCAATTACTGATGTTTAATACCTCCGACTTTTCACTGAAAGCCATTTAATATTTGTAAGTTAGATGCTTTTGAAGTCAAAACTTGATATGCAAGTATTTATCAGGAATCTCCTTAACCCTGAGTGAACAAAAATGTTCTAGGTATCTTTGGCTACATAAAGACGTGGTGGAGAACATTTACATGTAGGAATAGTTTGCTTTTGAGTATATGCTGGTTTGAATTGACTAAGCAGCTCAAGTCAGTAACCCCTTAAGGAAAACCATTTACATAAGCCAAGTACTGTTGGAAGTCTGTGATGTAGGTTTTCTCTGTTCCCAGCATCAGAATAAATTGTGGATTATTAGGTTTGTTCCCTTTATGTAATTTCCAGATAATTTTTGAGACCTCAAGAGATTTATTTTTATATCTGTTACTACTGGAAAGATGAAACCTTCAAATTTAAAACAGTCTAAAATTGGTTAGAAAAGAAAGTAAAATTAAACAGAGTAAATTCAGGATGGTTATGGATATTCAGCGTCAACATCAATGGAGTTCTAGGATAAATTCTTTAAGGAATACTAACGGTCAAGTCCCATAAGAGGAAAAGTGAGTGTTTTGGTGAGGAGAGAGATTTGAAAACTGCTAAAATATGAATTATGTAAATTTATGTCTTTCCAAACAGCTTTCTTTACGAAGTACAGAATCATTGTGAAAGGGTAGACAAATGACTTGCTCCGGTGACTTAGGATGTTTTAGGAATCGTTGCCTCATCGGTTATTTCCATTGAAATCTGAAGGTATTTACAGATGTGAAGATCAAGGGGAAAAAATGACTTTCACTTGCAGTTACGGTAGATGTTCTCTGTTGCCCATAAACGCTCTAAACTGAAGTATTCCTGTCATTTAAGGCACGGAGCAGGCCTTGAGTACTTGCTGATTAATTTAATGTATAGAAGAAATAGAAGATGAAACCTCAGTTAAGTGTTTGCACCAAAGGATCGCAGTCACTGAGCTGCACCCCTAGTTTGTGAAGCTCATTAAACGCTCAGATCAACAGCACAGAACAGCCCCTGGGGGTCCTGACGAGGGACCACGGGAGTCCTAGGCGGAGGGAGAAAGTTCCGGGCCCGGGTCGGTGACCGGGAGTGAAGAAAACGTAACCGTCTGAGTAGTGTTCTTTGTCTCACCTTGTTAAGGCATGTAACTCCTAGTAGTTAGAAAGTTCAAGGATACCTGTGAACGGGTCACTGAATTCAGCCTTTTCTCAGCAAAAATTAAGTTCCAAGAGAGTAAAGCTATCCATTTTAATAACATTTATTAGAAAAGCTTGCGTAGTTCATTAGAGAACCAAGTTTGTTAGCATTTATTCCGTAAACATAAGATCGAGATCTGTATATAAATGACAGCCTTGTAGTTTATCATGTTGTAAATCTGATTTAACCCTTCAATTCCAAGAAAACTGTCTTTAGTAGTAGATGTCAGGATTCTAAAAAGACACAAAGAGACCACTAATGAAGGAACTGGGTAGTGTTCTGGGCTTGGTTGGTTTTAGGGTTATTCTTAGGCGTAGAATAGAAGATCATGCAGTTGGTACTTTGGATGACACGGGAAATAGCAGTCAGAAGAAAAGAAATCTACATGGATGGTGTTTAGATTGAAGGATAATTCTTCCATCATGTCCAAAAGTTTCCATTCTAATCTATGGAAACTGAGAAAATAGGTTCTTGGCTTATACTTAAAATATACCCTGTTGTAACCTTACAAAAGAAATATGTTGGCCAGGCGTGGTGGCTCACACCTGTAATCCTAGCACTTTGGGAGGCTGAGGCAGGAGGATCCCTTGAGGCCAGGAGTTTGAGACCAGCCTGAGCAAGAGGGAGACCCCATCTCCACAAAAAAATAGAAAAATTAGCCAGGCGTGGTGGTGCACCTATAGTCCCAGCTACTTGGGAGGCCGAGGCAGGAGGATCGCTTGAGCCCAGGAGTTTGAGGTTGCAGTGAGCGATGATGATACCACCACAATCTAGCCTGGGTGACAGAACGAGACCCTGTCTCAAAAAATACGTATGTCACAGAAAACATTTGGTCCCTAAAGCGCATTTTATGCCCTTAGTCACATCTGTGGAACCTCCCCCGACCCTGCCTTTTTTTTTTTTTTTTTTTTTAAGTTGTAACGGCATTTTTAAAAACAGCTTCCAACTAGTTGTAGGTGAAAAGTATCTATCACTTTAAGATTTTCATTGCCACTACCAGGTTGAACTTCAGGCGTAGACTTGCTTTGTTCTGCTGACCGTGGCATTAGATGTTTTGAATGTTAAATAAGAGTTTCCCCAGACTCATTTATCCTCGAGTCTGAGATTTATCTGTTCTGTGTATTCTCGGTGGACTAACCGGACATCGTGATCCTAAATCCTGTCTGGTCACCATAAACTGCCGAGCCACCCCGGTGCAGGTGGAAGGGCGTCACGGTCAAAGTCGGCAGTGATGCGTCTGTGTAGACGTCAGCCAGCTCTGTGCCCGGGCAGCAGACCTTGCAGGGTTGGGAATGGGCACTGACTTTGCCACTAAAATTTCCAGGGAGAAGAAGAGTTTCTCTCCGAGAAAAATAACTGAGAAAGTTTAGATCGTTAGAAGAAAGTGCTCTTAAAGTTGGGGTATCGTTTTCTTTGTACTTACTACTAAGGGGTGGAAGTTTGAAGCCTGAGCCAGTTTAACAACTTGGTTTCCTTGTTGTAGATACCCATGCCTCATCATCGGAAGTTCCCGTTGCAGAAATTGAGTTTTGGGAGCGCATTTGATGCTTGCATACAATATCCTTGTTTCTGGAAGAAAACATTGTCGAAAGAGTGTTGCTGAGCTCATGTCTCTGCAGTGTTCTTAGACTTGACCACCCCTTCTCTGTTCTCTCCACTCTGTTGCTCTTGGTCCTTCCTTGTGTTGGGGGGGGACTGTGGGCGGTCACCGGACGGGGCCGGCCGGCTTCGCCCCTAGTTGGGCTGCCCAGTGATGGGTCTGGACCGCCTGCCTCTGTCCACGGTTCATCCGAGTTTCTTCACTCACTGTATCCTCCGCAGCCAGTGGCTGGTTTACTGCTTTTTTAAGATCCAAGAGAAGGGGATAAAAGGTCTGAGGTTTGGGATGATAAAAGATGAGTCCTGTTTTGCCGACATTCTTTTACTTTGGTTCTTTGCGTGGGAGGTGTGTATGTGTTCTAGGATTCATTTCCTGTCCCAATAAGACGTGCTTTTCATTATGTGTATTTTTCTTCTGGGGGGAAAATGAAATGTTTGTCACAACAGTGAATGAGCTAGAAAGAATTCTATCTTGCAACATCTGTAGTCGACGCAAAATATTTCTATAATCTTCAGTTACAGTGCATACCTATTTTCGCAGGTTTTTGTTTTTGAAGAAGCCTCTCTGCGGTCTGTAATGATAGGAGCACTCGTAGGGTGATAGGGAGAGGAGGAGAGCCACAGCCATGCCGTGAGCAGAGCAGAATTTTAGGTAGAAGCGAACCCTGGTAAGGTCTAGTTGAAAGCTCTCTGTTGCCTAGCCTCTAGGGGATTTCAAAACCTTCTACCTAAGCCAGGCGCGGTGGCGTTCGCCTGTAGTCCCCACTGCTTGGGAGGCTGCGGTGGAAGGATTGCTTGAGCCCAGGGGATTCAACATTCAAGTCCAGCCTGGGCAACGTAGCAAGACCTTGTCTTTCCCCCCTTTTTTTTTTTTTTTTTGGATACAGGGTGCTGGAGTGTAGTGGCCTCCTCATAGCTCACTGCAACCTCAAACTCCTGGGCTCAAATGATCCTCTTGCTTCAGCCTCCTGAGTAGCTGGGACTACAGGTGTGCGCCACCATGCCCGGCTAATTTTATTTTTTTGTAGAGATGGGGGTCTCCCTAGGTTGTTCAGGCTGTTCTCGAACTCCTGGCCTCAGGTGATCCTCCTGCCTCGGCCTCCCAAAGTGCTGCAATTATAGGCGTGAGCCACCATGCCCAGCCTGACCCTGTCTCTTTCAAAAAAAAAAAAAAAAAAAAAGAAAGAAAAAAAACCCTCTGGTTGACCTAAAGGAAAGCTGGTTCGTTCGGTCGTGCTTTCTGCTGAGACTTTGTGGCGTCAGAACAGGCGTGTGAGTGGATGGCAGGAAAGCGTTGTTGCTTTGTTGTGTTATTTTTATTTTTTTTGAGGGGTGGAGAAGTCAGTGATGGACCTTCCTGGTGAAAGAACAACATACACAGTTTCTATCAGGAGATTTAGAATATTAAATACATTTTCCTTTTCAGGCCTACCAAGTTGATAAACCAAAAGCATACAATAAAATAGCACAATAGAAAAACATGTAAAGGTGAATTTGTTGCGGTCCCAATGGGTAGTCGCAGCCCATAACCCTTCATGGTATACACTGGAATTGGAATCGCTCGTCGTCTTGCTTTGCTGTGAATTTCAGAACTAGAAATGTGTACGGATGTCCCTAAAAGATGCTGCAGAGCTGTTTTCTTTGCTAAAGATGTAAACGTTTGCAGCCCATGAGCCGGGACCTGACGATCTGGGCGTGAGCCTAGCTAGGGTGGCACACACCGAAACCGTGTTTTCAAAGTGCAGGTTGACTTAAACACATGCAAGGTGGTATTTTAAATTTCCGCTTGCTTGACTTAAACCATTTGAGCATCTGAATCAAACAGGATCCATCTCATTGTCAGGCAACATCATCTTCTAAGCTTGGCATCTGCTTTGAAGACGGGGAAGCAGACGAGAGGATGAGACACGAACCCAAAATAGCCGGCAGGGTGGGATCGGGCTGGCACCTGGGTTTTGCATCAAAGTTTCAAGTAGGAAGGAATAAAAAGGACCACTTGTGAGCCAGCCTAGGAAGGACTTGCCAGAAAGCAGCAGCTCCCGCTGCACAATACAGTGCCTTCTAGATGATTCTCTGTGTGAACCGCATGCAGTTTCATGTACCCACAACGTGTTAACCTGTATGTGCATGACATGTGTCTAGACTGTGTAAAGTCGGGATTCAGCAGCAAGGGGCCTGGTGCTGTCCCTGCGGTGGATCCGTGGGCCTGCTGAAGTCACTGGACGCAACGTGACTTAGGTTTGCAGCATCGACTCCTGCGTCCGCATAAGCAACCGTGTCATTGGAACCTGATCCATCGCCCCCTCTCGGACTCTCTTTCCCACTTTGCAGCTTTGTGGTTTTAACTGCTTCGTTCTCCTGCTTCTTGGTATCCTTTCTTCTTTTGAAATAAAAAGATGAAATACTTCATTCGAAGGAGACTTGTATTTATTTCCCCGTTTGTTCGTAGTGTACCAAAGGTATACGACGTGAAAAAGCGTTGAGTGGTTTTGTTTTCTCGATTCTGACCTTAAAATATGCTCAGTTCTGCAAGCTGGGGGAGCTGTCCCCGATCGGCTTCTGCATTTCAGTTTGTCACCGAGGACAGTGTCAGGCAGTCGCTTTCCTCTCCCCAAATGCTGCTGCTCCTCTGTCTAACCACGTCCACGGAAACCCAGTGGCCTGTTCCCTGGAGACATCCAAGGCCACAGCACAGACTCCAGCCCGGTGACCTGTGTGCTCCTGCTCTGCGTTCTCTGGGACGTGTGTGAGCCGGGGCTGGGACTCCCGCACGATCACGAGGGGGCGCGAGGACTTCGGAGGTGCGGAGCCAAAGCACACGGGAGACTTGGTGTTCTGGTTGGGGTCTGTGGTTGGGAAGGAGCTTGTCTGCACGTTAGCAGGAGGGGCGTGACCGTTTTAATGGCCACATTTTCATTTCTGCATTGTCTTTGTTCTCTGACCTCAGGGAGGTGAAAAGACTCGGGCCCCTTTCCCTGGTCACCAGCCTCGTTCCTGAACGGGCTGTCTGTCTCCACCTCCCCTGCCCAGCGGGGCAGCCCCCAGACGGACGAGGGAGAGAGGCCGGGAGGCGGCACTTGGACCAAGTCGTCATGAGCTTGCCCCCAGCCTTCTGCGTTTGATGTTACTCGTTCCAGGCTAAATCCCGTTGTCTGGAGCAAAGAGGGGACACGCTAAGAAACCGTATGACGGAGAGATGGGTGAGGCCCCTTGGTTTCAAGTAAGATACTCTCGGAGATTATTGTCGTGAGATCTGACATCCTAAGATGCTGCCTTAGCAGTTGCGTGGCAGCGAGACAGATGGTGGCTGCTGGGTGGCTGCCGCGGAGAAGGCAGAGTGGGCGAGGGTGACGTGTCCCGTGGACCCTGACCTTCGGGGTCGTGTCCTAGGACTTCCATTCTCTCAGCTGCGGAGTGGAGTGTGTGGGTGATCGAGGCCCTGCCTGCTCTAGCTTCGGTGGTTCTCGTGTGCTGAGGGTACCTGGCTGCAGGTGGCTGCAGGTCCCGACCGCAGATGGCCCGGGCTGACGGTGACGGAATCAGAGCCCGAGACAGCCTCTGTCACCCTGTCACCTCCCTGGCAGCTGCAGACACCAGCATGGAGACGTCATGTGAGTAAAGCTCAAGGCTCGAGGCTCCTCTCTGCGGACAAGGTAAGAAGAACTATTAATACTAATTTGTTGTTTGTCCATGGCCACAAGGCCTGTCACAGCCTGTGGCCAAGGGGTAGCGTCATATTGAACTGATTTTAATATCGGGAAGCTGCTCCTGTGGGAAAGGGCATTGAAGATCGGGTCTTCAAAGCTCTTTTTAAACGTCACCCGGGGTGTGACAGGGATGTCTGTCATTGTTGGAGGATTGTGGCTCTCGGTCGTCACTCCTGAGCCCAACACAGAGATGAGTCTGAGAAGCGGGAAGCTGGGCTGTGACGTGGAGCGGGGAGGTGGCCCTCCTGCCACCGCTCCTGCCACGGGGTGGGGTGTTGCCACCTGGGGTGGTCCCGTCGCAGCCAGCTGGGGACCCGCGGTGAGGAGCAGGCTGTCCCCTCCTGGGACAGACAGGTCCCCGCTGACGGGCCACTCAAACCCACGGAAGGGAGTTCACAGCCAGGATTCCCGGCTGCATCTTGGGTTGTTTTTTTTTCTCCCCTTAACTTTTCATTGAAGTAAAACATACACACAGCAAAGTGTGCGTGTGCGTACAGCTCCCCGACTTCCGACAAACCGACCCCCCATGTTCCCAGCACCAGGGTCGAGGAAGGACATTGCCGGCACCCCAGAAGCTCCCGAATCTTCCAGTGACCTCTGACCCCATCAGTCAGCGTTGCCCGTTCCTGTGCTTTCTGTAAGTGGACTCGTTCTACTCCGTGTCTGACTCTTCCCGTGATGTCGTATGTGAGTTCGCCGTGGCGTGTGTAGTGGCGGCCGGTCCCTCCTCGCTGCGCTGTGGTGGTTCCCAGCGTGGGGCCGATGTGGGCGGCGCTGCTAGGAATATTCCAGCGTGTGCCTTCGTGAACATATGGATGCGTTTCTCCCGGGTGTGTGGCCGAGAATAGCGTTGGTGGGTCACGGCGGGTGCTGTGTTCGGCGTCAGTGGATCCTGACCCACTTCTAAGCACGCGGCGGTGGCCACGGAGAGGCGTTCACGGGCCCCCTCCACAGAGGCCCCCTCTGAATGGCGGTGACAGCAAACGGAAGGGCTGGACCTGCCCCTCTCGGTCACCAACCGCGGGCTGATCGTCCCCCGAAACATGACACAAGAAGTTCCCACCACAACTTCCTTTCCCGTTTTCCAAAAATCCTATTCGTGTCTACAGTTATTGTAAGCATTCGCTTAGAAGATTTTTTTTTTCCTCCAGTAAGGTGAGTTTCTACTCAATGAAATTAAACTTTTCTTAGTGCATTTCAAATTGCCACCTAACAAGATGCGGATTCCTGGACCAGCTGTTCCTTCCTGGTCTGCAGGTTTTATAAAAAGCTCTCGCTCTCGGGCCCAGAGAGGTGAGGCACAGACCCAAGAGCCAAGGATGTAGCTGCCTTTTTTGTTTTTTCCTAAAAGACGTTCCCTAGAGAAATTCCCACGGCTTCATCATTATGGGAATGGGAAATTGCTTGATTCGAGGCGGTGACTCCACTCTGCCTGGTCGTCTGGGGGTTCAGGGCTTGGAGTGGGCGGTAAGATACCGATCGCCGGTGCTAAGTGCCAATAGTTTTTGGAACTACGGAAAATTATTTTTTATTATTTTTTAATTGGGAGCTGTTCAAATCCCTAAAACCCCTTTGTTCTCCAAAGTTTTCAAGAAAAGGAAAAGACTTTTTTCACTTAGTATCATCCACATGTCAGGCTCTCCGGTGAACACTGAGCCAGGCAGGTCAGCACGAGGTTGAGGCCACAGGAGACTAGCGCGGAAGCCGAGGAAGCCGGGTTTGACTTCTCCTTGTGGATCTTTTGTCTCCTAAACCCCGACTGGCACCGCGCCTCACATGCTTTCTTGCAACCTGGTGATGTAAACAAAGGATAAAAATAGCTACTCGAAACGCCTGCAAGTTAGCAAAGGGCCAGAAGAGTTGGAATTCTAGATTTTAGAGTTGCTTTCTGGAATCTTCGTGGAATAACAGAGCAGGAGAGGCTGCTGATCGGCAGGGACGGGATTGGGGCTGTCAACTCAACGAGCGAGATTACAGACAGGGTGTGCCACAGGGCCAAGGATCCAAGAACTGTCGGTTAGAGCTTAGAATGGGGGGTAACCATGGAAACCAGCTTTTCCAGCCCTGCCAGACAGTGACGTCTCAAAGAGGCAGCTTGTCGGTCATTGGCAGAGCGGGTGCCTCCCGTCCACCCCCTCCCCGGACCGTAGCTCACGGCCTCGGACGGAGGAAGCTCTGAGCATGGAGAGGGTGGGATGTAATTGGAATTCAGGTGGGAGCCAGGTCCAGTATCATCGTACTCAAGATGGTAGCTCAGCTTAGAGTTGTCTTTCCACGATAAAGCCCATCACAAATGCCCAGGAGCCTCGACATCCGGGTCAGAGTGGAACATACAAGTCACGCGGCCCCGATGCTTTTTGTCCTTCCTTCCCATGGATTGTAAGGCGAGCGGGGAGAGAGCAGCGTTTGTTATTTGCCTCTAAAATGCAGCCCCTGCCCCTGAGTCCCTATGTGCTTGGGGAGAGAGGGACAAGGAGGAGATCAGTGAACGATTTTAGCCTAAATTAGTTGCCTAAAGTAGCCTAAAAAAATTACAGTGCAAGTGTAACAACTTTCATAGAATGATACAGAAACAGATGAAGAATCACCGTGTGTCGCTTAGGTGATGGAGGAGTCAGTTCATCTGGAGCCGGCAGATGAGCTGGGCTTCAGGAATGACAGGTGTCACCAGCCCGCAGGGCTCGGCAACGTGAGGGTGCAGGGCCACCCCAGGCAGCCCATGAGTGGGCGCGGCTGGGGGCGGGAGTGCAGGGTGGAGGTGGGGTGGGACGGATTTGGGAACCTTTGGCTCTTTCCCATGAAATCCTGCACGTGCCACCTCAGACTCCGTGGCTTCTGGAGAGCTTCAGGGGTCCTAATGGGAGACAGCGAGTTTGATTCCGATTTTAAAAGGAAACAGATTTTAAGGTGCTGATACAGAAGATAGGTAAACGCCTGACCCGGTCCCTGTCTTCTAGAAACCACAGTGGTATCTGGGTTAACATTCTTCCACACGTTTAGACCCTGTGTGGAAAATATATAACCATTTAAAAAAATCTCATCCAAATTGTTTTTAAGTATTCCAGAGGGAAAGTAAAAAAAAAAAAAAAAAAAAAAATACTGGTCCCTTTAGGAAACAGTGGCCTCTCCTTTCCTAGCCGATGGTTGGGAGCAGGTCTGTCATCACTACTGGATTCGTGGATGTGCTACAGGACAGGTGCAGTCACCTGGCAGGTTGGGGACACAGGAAATAAACCAAGCGGCTTGGTGCTTTCCCGAGTGTACGGCAGGTGAGAGCAGGTGGGGGCACTCAGAGCAGGGGTCCCTGGGGATTAGGGGAGCCCCTGGGCTTCCAGCCACGGGTAGCAGGACGCCCAGCTTCAAGGCCACCTACGCAGCAGCAGTGTTGCTCTGACTGCCTCCTGGTCACCTGTCGGTGACGGAGGGACTCCCGCCTGGGTCACGCCCCAACGCTGGACCGCTGAGCCCAGCAGCAGTTGATTGGGAACCTGCACGCACAGCGCAGGACGAGGACGCCGCACCACGCGGGGGCCACGCGGGGGACAGAGTGAGCCAGCAGGGGCCGCGGGAGGCTTCGCAGAGTGACAGCACCAGGGTGTGGTGACCCCGGCTCCCTCGGGAGGATGGGACTGGCTTGTCTCAGTAATTCCGTGGCTGGTCGGGACGTGAGACCCGCCACTCGGGGACACGCAGGAACCGAGCCTGGTCTCCCGGGCGAGGGGGGCTGCGTGGCGGGGGGGACCTCGCCGGTGGGAACAGCGAGGAGGGGAGCTTGCAGCCGGGTCACATCAGGTGACCCAGCACACGATGCCAGGTCTTAGTTTAGGTCTTGCACGTCGGGGCTATTCGCCCACACGATCCTGCGGTGGGAGGGGCCGGGGCGGGCGAGTTACACAGTTTCAAATGCCACAGCCAGGCTCCAGCCTTGCCCTCAGGGTCACTGTCTCTGCCCCAGCTCCAGGGAGATTTTCCCCTCGTGCATCCGTCCCCTTCTTCTCCATGGGAGGAAAGTCTTCCCATGGCCCCTGGCGACGTCCCCACAGATCCCAGGCAGATCTGGGCCCGTCCCACGACTCTTCATCTGCCCAGAGGAATGAGAGTCCCTTAATGGGCTCAGAGCAGTCACCCCTCGTCTCTCAGGACCCGGCCTGCTTTCCCGAGCTCGCTGCCCAGTGGGGAAGAGGCGGGCATGGCCGCGGTCACGGGCTCCTCTGTGTCCCCAGGAAGGTTAGGGCACGCGGAGTTCCAGAAGGCACTGCCGGTGCATGTCACACCTGTGTGCTAAAAGTGGGATCGCTGATCTGATGGGTAGTGATGTGTTTGTGTGGACCACAAATCGGAATGTTTTAATCCAAGAACCGATCAGCCGTGGCTGCTGGCTTGCGTGTATAAAAGGTTTGTCCCATAGTCTCAGGTGAGGAACGTAAGGGACCTGGGGACAGTTTCTACGACACGGAAAGAAGGCAGATGTTAAGGTCAGTTGTCCCTCTGCGAAGACTGCGGTGGCTCCTTAGAAAGGTCCAAGCTGAGGACCACACTGCACTGCTGTGGTTCAGCAGAGAAGGAGCTGGAATGTTCCCTCTCAGAGTCACGTCCTGTCCCCAGCAGCGGAACTTCAGTGAAGCTCGGTGAGTTCTGGATTGACTTTGGGTTGAGGCATGACAACCCCGAGGTGCTCAGAATGAAGTCTGAGCTCCTTAACCACCTTTCACGGCCCGCGGGGGGCAGGAAGGAGGCAATGTGGCAGGCGCTGTGTGTCACCTCCCCCAAAGCTTCCCCTCCCTCTTCCCTGCTGCCATGACCCCGCTTTGTTCAGGTCTCAATCGAGTTCCCTTGATCTCAGGAATGTAGGTCCATACTTGGTCTGAGGGGGGTCCTTGTGGCCTAGTTCTGCACAATGAGGTTCAAGGGGGCATCTGTTGGAAGCTCCTGGGAAAGTTTTCATCCTCCCGGATAAGAGGAAGGTAAATGAGAAGAAATGCTCTACCCTGCTCCACCCCTCACTTCTCCTCCTGGAATGCGATGTGAGCATAGGAGCAGCTGCAGCCGTCTTGTAGTCATGAGGGAGGGTCAGGAATCTCAGACACTAGACCTGATGTTACTGAGCCACCAAGCTAACGTCAGTAACTGCCCGCCTCCATAATTATCGAAGCAAAAACCAACTGCTATTTGTTTAGGCTGCTGCCAGCATAGGATCTGTTACTTGCAGCCAAAAGGATTCCCGACAGATACAAGCCAGGTGCTGTTGGAGTGCAGAGGAAGACATGAGGAATGAGGAAGACTTCATGGAGGAGGTGGCATCTGGGTTTGGCCTTGGGGGGTGAATGGTGAAGGGCGTTCCATGCTGAGTACCGTAGGAGCAAAAGTACAGATGTTAGGAGACGGTACAGTTGAGGAATGGCCAATGCCCACTGGCGCATGGGGGGATGGGGAGTGATACAAGACATGTTGTCATGGCCACTTTGACATAGTCATTTCAACCTCAGGGACAATTTGAAGTAGCCTCTCTTTAGTGGCTCTTTGACACAGGGACATTCAAAACATTCTAGAACACAAATTATCAAATAGTCTCTTTTTCCAGAATGAAAATACGGTTGGTCCTCAATATCCTCAAATTCTGCATCCACGGATTCAACCCACTGCAGATTGAAAATGTTTGGGGAAAAAAACCCAATAAAAATAACAATACAACAATAAAAATAATACAAATTTTAAAATACAGTATAACAACTATTTAAATAGCATTGACGTTGTAATATTATTATAAGTAATCCAGGGACGATATAAAGCGTACGCGAGGACATGGGCAGGTTATACGCAAACACTGCACCATTTTCTAGCAGGGACTGGAGCATCCATGGAGTTTGGTGTCCACGGGAGTCCCCGAACCAATCTCCGGCTGATCCTGAGGGACGACCGTGATTATTTTTTATTCTGTCTATAAAAGTAACAAGTTAGCACTGAAGGATAATAAGACAACATTAAAGGCATTAAAAAAGTTACTACTCTGCCACCTAGAGATAACCGTCGGTACAGCACTCACCGTATGTTCTCCCCATCATACTCTGTTGCTGTTGCATTAATGCCACCTTGTGCAAAGCTTAGTGCTGTAACGTGGGCCACTGTCTCTGCCTTGTGCGATGAATGCGACGCGTTTGTCATTGGGGTCCTGGACAGTGTGTTTAATCCACTTGCTGTGCCCGCGTCTCTGCGCAGCGTCCCGGCGGTTCCTCCAAAGGCTGCGTCCCCCCGACTCCACCACCCCGAGGCTCCTATCCGGCGCTCGCCCCCTCCCCCCCCCGGCAGGAAAGTGCTCGGAGCTTCCGGGCGGGCAGGGGGAGGAGCGGGGAAGGGTCCGGGGTCCGAGGCCCCAGGGTCGCCCGTCCGCGGGGGCCGGAGGGAGCGCCCCCTGGCGGCCGCGCTCGGCGGCGCGTCCCATCGCACGCGGGTGCGCAGCGCCCCCTGCCGGCCGCGGCCGCTCTCTTCCTCTCCCCGCGTCTCGCTGGTGCCCGGAGGTTGCTGGTGTTGATATTATTCCTATTTTACAGCTGAGAAGACCGAGGCTCCGAGAAGTGAAGTCATTTATCCAAGCTGCAATTGGCAGAGAAAAGGCATGAATACGGGCGTTTTGGCTGCGGAGCCTGCGGTGAGTCCAAGGTAGCTCCCATGATCTTTCCCCTCTGCCCGGCTGGGGCGCCAGGGGGCCGTGTTGAGCCCCCGGTGCCAACTTTCGTCAGCAGCAGCAGCATGTTCGGATGGAGTGGCCGGAAGGGTGGGGGACAGTGGACAGAACGGGGTGTGGCAGCTGGAGCAGGGACGCAGGGACGGTGCGAGGACTCACAGACGCGCATGGCTGCCGTGGGGCAGAGACTGCAGGTAGACAGGGTTCTGCAATCCAGAATGTTCCGCCGGCCAGAGCTGTGCTCTGAAGGAAGGGACAGCGTCCTGAAGTGGACGCACCACTCACGGGGGTGCCAGAGTTTGGGGGGACAGGTTCCGTGTGCAGTTCAGTGTGACCAGGAGGCAAAGCCAGACCAGGAAGGCCACCTGCCTCTTTTAGGGTGACATCATCAGACGTGAGCTTCTCGCTCACCTCCCGTGCTGGTCCTTACCCCCAGCCCGGCCCCGTGTGCTGGTGGCTCTCGGGCTCCAAGGTCTCTCTTCCCTGCTGCTGTCTGTCTAACTCGTTTCCCTGGACACCAGCTGCATCCAGCAGCAAAGGCTAGTGACAGGCTCCGGGGGCCACCACTCGGGCTGTCCAGCCCCCACCCTGTTCTCATCCCCACTTTCCTCTGGCCCAGGGGTCCCCTGCCCGGTGAGGGGCCCAGCCACTTACTGGTGTGGACAGGAGGACGGGACGTGGCAGATGGCCACCGTGTGCGTCCAGGGCTCAGGCAGGGTTAGCTCCGGGCCCTTCCCCTCCGTGCCTTTGTCTGCCCCGTGCCACTCTTCGTCCTGAGGCAGGTGCAGGGTGGACAGTCACTCAAAACTGTATTCATCTCCCTAAAACGCTCAGAATAAGCCAAGTCTGCCCAGGTGCGATGCCTCGCCCCTTGAAGTCCTGATGGGGTTGTTGGTGGCGCGGTGTCGTCCCCAACTCTGATGCTTCACTCCGGCCTCTGAGAGTTTTGACCTCCCGGGGCAGGACTCTGAAGCAACAGAGAGTGCTAGAAGGTGCTGCTTGGGCTGGGATGTTTGTGTTTGATCTTAGCAAGCGCTTAGCATTTACTGAGCACCTACTGTGTGCTAGGTGCTGTGCTGGGTGCCCTGGTTCACACCGCGCCACGCTCCAGAGACCAGAAAGTCGGCTTCATGTCGCTTTGTGTGCCCACGTGTCCTTCCCTAACCCTGGCAGCTCCAATTGTCTCTCATTCAGCCTCAAGACCTGACAGTCTTATTCTTGGGTCCTCGTGCGCTTTTGCAGCCGGTGCCCGAGTTTCCCGGGCGAGGCTGCTAGGGAAGTGAGCGTGTTCTCCGAGTGCCAGGCAGTCTCCAACCGGAGCTGGGTTCCCAACCTGGCTGGCACCCGGCGGCTTTCCTGAGCCGAGCCTGTCGCTTAGGTGTTGCTTCAGCGACCTGAGCCTTCACCACGAACTTGCTTTTGTGGAGACCCCACCTGGGAATGGGCTGCAGCCTGAGGGGGCTGGGAGGTGCCAGGAGAGAGGGTGGAGCCAGTTCGTGCTCTGAGGCCGGGCACCTGTGTGAGATGCCTAGGGCGGCTGTAACAAAGTGCCACACACCGGGCGGCTTGCACCACAGATAGGCGTCATCGCGCACTTCTGGAGGCTGGAGTCCGGGAGCAGGGCGCTGGCAGGGCTTGGCTTGCAGGTGGCCGGCTTCCGCTTGTCCTCACGTGGTCTTCCCCTCTGTGCGTGGTTGTCCCCTTACAAGGACACCAGCCAAATTGCATGAAGTCCCACCCGAATGACCTCACTCCCTCCTGATTACCTCTGTAGAGACCCTGTCTGCAAATAGTCTGCGGTCTGAGGTCCTGGAGGTTAGGGCTTCAGCATATGAATTTGGGGGGTGGCGAGGGGACGAAATGCAACCTAAAACATGCTCCAACTCTGGGTCGCTATGGTTACCAATGTCAAGGGCAGGGGCCTCGTCTATTTCTGTGTGTGCCCCATGGTGCCTGTTACTACAGCAGGGGGCCTGCGTGGCGCAGGGGTCTGTACCGTACGTCTGTACCGACACGTGCAGCTGACGGTACGGATGTGCTCGCCGGGGGACTCAGGGGGCCTGAGTGTGGGGCGGGAGGTCGGGGAAGGGAGGGGAGGATGGGAGAAGAAATGCCTTAGGTCTTTCCTGGCCCCGAAATCCCTGGCTCTGCAGGTGCCCGTCTGCAGGGGCGAGACTGCACAGAAGACTGTTTGCTTTAATTGCCTAGGCCGTCCTAGCGTCTACGCATCTTTCTGGGAGGGGAGCGGAGGGGTGGATTGTGCAGGGGTGGATTGCGCAGGCGTAGCAGCTGCAACGCTGTCTACCACCCGGGACTCCAACTCACAAATGGCCTACGGTCAGGGGGCTGGAGGCGCGGAGTCCCCTTGGCTTAGGGTTGTCAGATTTAGCAACTAAAAATGCAGGATGTCCAGTTACATTTCGAACATTGCATGGGACATCCCTTGTTAAAAAATGACTTCTCGTTTAGCTGTTAGACTAGGCGGTCAGGAAAGACCTCTCCGCAGGGGACATTTGGGCAGAGACCGCAAGGATTCAGGGAGGCTGCAGTGCAGAGGTGCGGAAAATACCGGAGGCAGAGGGAACAGCAAGTGCAAAGGTCACGGTTGAGGAACCACGAGAAAGCTGGTGCGCTCTACCATCTGAGATTTCAGTGTGAGCTTGTTAAAAACGCGGATTCTGGGTCCTGCCTCTGGTTTAGTAGCGTAGGCCGGCACGGGGCCCGCTGCCTTGCACATCTGTCTCCTCAAATTCTCTGCACACAGGTCAGGGGTGAAGCTCACGATCACAGGCTCAGAGCTGGGAAGACCCTCAGGGACCACCAGGTGCAAACCCCTCCCTTTGCTGACGAGGAGACTGAGTTCCGGGGGGTCTCTAAGGGCCTCGTCCACAGGGTTTGGTCAGAGGCGACTGCGGCTCTTTTGTGCCACAGCCGAGGGCCCCGTCTTCAGTTCGAGGGTGTTTCTGAGAGGAGACGGGGAGCCAGGTGCGAGTTTGGGAGGAGCCCCACCCACTTCTCTGCCTGTGCTTTGTGGTTGGGGACTTCCTGCTTGGCCCTGTCTGACCTCGCACAGCCCCCGGATGTCACAGCTCATGGCCTGGAGGCGCACAACAAGGTCATCTCCACCTTCTGGCTCCCCGTCCCCTTAACCTTTGGGAAATCCTTGCAGGTCTCCCGCGAGTCCTTTGCTAGAGCTCATCTTTCTTCCTGTTTGAAAGAACACGAGAAAGGGAGGGAGAGAACAGTCAGAGCTGTCCCTGGGGCGGTAGCCCTAGGAAGCTCCTTGTCCTTCCCTGCTCCAAACAGGACGATGAACCGCAGGCCTCTGACCCTCCTGGAGGAGCCTAACTGTCCTCAGTGGCCTCTGAGCCCCGTGGCTACAGAGAACTTTGTCACCGGGGGCCTCCTCTGAGGCCCCAGGGTCAAGGAGCAGGAAGGGACGCGAAGGGGCCACTGCCAGAGCTGGGCGGAGCTGAGCCACACGGCTCTGCTATCCGTCTGTCTATGGCCAGGGAGAGCCCGCATCTCCGCATCCCTGCAGCCCGGCCCAGCCCGGCCCTGCCCCACCCCCGCCTCTTCCGAAGGCCACAGAGAGGGAAGTGAGACAGGAAGTGATCTCAGTCACCCAAGCCACAGGGAGGGCGGCTCCCCGCAGGCTCTGCAGCCCCGTGTGAGTCCCTGAAGCAGGAGGCCTTGCCCCAGGCTCCACCCTCCCTTCTGGTGCGCTGGGACTTGGAGAACTTGAGCACCAGTCTTGATCAGAAAGGCTTAGCTGGTGTCTGCAGCCCTGTGGGCTGGAGCAGCTACAAACACCGAGTCTGTCTTGGCCACGCCCACAGGACCAGCCGGGCCCCTGCGCTGGCCACAGGGGAGGGAGTGAGACCCTGGACGTGCCCAGCTCTCGCAGCGGCAGGGGCCCAGGACGGCCACCGATGGGTCTCAGTGTCTGAGGCGGTTCTGCCTTTTTCTTGCCTGTCCCCCTCCAGGGGTCATTACTGGGGGGTGACTCATCAAGGGGAGAAGACATATTTGGGTGACACCCAGCTGTACCTCCCACCTAGAGGTTCTTGCTCCTTCCTCATCCTCTAGCTAAGAAGTTGCTTTTCTGTATAAGTGAAGAGAGTCTCCATTACTGGTGTAACTGCTGCATAACACTTGAACTTGAAACCAACATTGTTTCCCTAAATTAAGTTAAATCCAAGCTTGCACCTCCCCGAGAGGGACCATCCACTCGATTCCTGGGGACCCCTCCCCACTTGGTGGGCTCACGTGGGATCCTGAGGCTTTTCGGGGAGAGGATGTTCACTGGACAGTGGTGAGGTTCATAAATTTGGAAGGGAGAACTTTATTTCTCATAAAGGTTTTGCAGCCCGTGGGTGGCTGTTCCGCCAGGCTGGGAAGCAGAGCGCTGGCCAGAAGCCAGGCACACGTGCTTCCAGGCAGGAACAATGGGGACAGGAGTCTATACCGATCGGGATGGCCAAACAGACACATTAGCCAAGCTATAGGAGGAGTCGTGACTATTTATGACAGGAGAGACGTGTGGACACGCAGTCAAGCTTTATGCCCTTTTATTGGGTCCGTGTTCGGACACAGCGGCCCTCTGGTGTCAAAAAGGTGGACATAAAAACCGTCTCTGTGCACGCTGTATAGACTGGCTAAAACCACTTCATGGTTGGTGGTCTCTTGTCAGGAAAGAATGCTGGTCTGGATCGCGAGATTTGTTTCTGTTTGGCTCTTAGGGACAAAACCTGATGGCGAGTAGCAAGGGAGGGGGTATAATGAGGTGTGTCCCACCTCCATCCCGTCATTGCTGGGAACTCAGATTTAGGGTTTCTCTGGGGTCCCCTTGGCTGAGAGGCGGGTCTGTTCAGTCAGCTGGAGGCTTAGGATTTTATTTTAGTTCATGAGGAACACAGGGAGGAGGCCTGGACCTTAGTCCTGGGTGGTCACCACGGCTCCTATGTCCCCTGAGCACTGCCCCTACCTCGCAGGGCTCAGAGATGTCCCCCGGGGGTCCCCCTCACTGCTCTTGAGATGGGGGAGCTCAGGGGCCCCTCTCTGCTGGGCCTGGGCCAACCCAAGTGGCTCCTCTGTGGTCTGGCTGTGAGAAGTCGCCCCTCTTGCCTGGGCAGCACCTGAGCACACAGAATCAGTCCACGTTTCCATCCTCCCTTCTCCGTCTGCAGAGGGAGAACAGAACGGCCTGTCTGTCCTCACAGGTGGGGGAAGGGAACATTGCTCTCATTTCGTTCCTTGTGTGCAGACGGTTAATATCACGGCCACCCGGCACATCTCAACCAAAGACGTCTCAAAGGCATCACCACGTTGAGGAGAAGGTCTGAGGTGTGAGTCTCAGTCGGTTCCTAACCTGCGCCGGGCCCCATGCCTGCACGCCCCAGCTCACCGTGGGACAGGAGCACCCTGCCGTGCCCATTTTGCTCACCCAGAAAAAGACCTTATGAAAGGCTGTGCATTTCCTCCCCCAGGCCCAGGCTCATGGGGCATTGTCACGGGCTTTTTTCAGATCCCACTTCCTGTCCCAAATGTCCTCTGAAATGGTCCCATTCCTCACCTGCATCTGGCTTCCTCTCCCACCCAGGCCCTGGTCCGACTGCTCTCAGACGGAGTGTCACCAAACACCCCGATTGTCCCTGGGAGCAGCTCCTGCTTCGTGGGTGAGCACTACAGAGGCAGCGCAGATGGCTCCAGGGCTTACACAAGGCCGTGCCTTTCCCTGTTGCCCACCCCGGCCGTGGGCCAGCTCCATCCCGGCTGTGGCTCTCCGGGGTCCAGCCGGCCTCCTGCTCTGCTGGCCACAGCCCAGCGCTGGCTCCCGGGTCTTCCGGTGCAGGCGGCCTCAGGACCCAGCGCCCTCTGCGGCCGCGCTCTCCCGCCCTTGTGCCCGGCCGGACCCCATCGCTTCCTCCTTGGGGATGCGGGACGGGCTTTCAGGCAGCGGCCTTCGTCTGGGGTCAGGCCTGGACAAGTCTCCCAGGGCCTGCCGTTAAGAGAGAGAGAAAAGGGAATTCTTCAGAGTTTTCATATGTGAGCACATCCCAAGGTGAACTTTTTAAGTGTCTAAGCAGAGAAAAAATGCTAGTGGCTGAGCTTTAGTTTTCAATGAAACAGAAGGGTTTTTTTTTGGTTTTTTGTTTTGTTTTGAGACAGACTCTGTGCCCTGGGCTAGGGTGCCGTGGTGTTAGCACAGCTCACTGCGACCTCCAACTCCTGGGCTCAAGCCACTCTCCTGCCTCAGCCTCCCCAGTAGCTGGAACTACAGATGCACCCAGGCCCCGGCTAATTATTTCTATTTTTAGTAGAGACGGATCTCGCTCTTGCTCAGGCTGGTCCCCAACTCCTGACCCGGAGCGATCCTCCCGCCTTGGCCTCCCGGAGTGCCAGGATGACAGGCGTGACCCACCGCGCCCGGCCAGAAGTGGACATTTTAATCCGGTGGAAAATATGTGATCCTTGTGCCTCCGCCCCTCCCCCTCCCCCTCCCCCCAAGGGAAGTGAAGGACTCCGTGCAATCTCACTTGCTGAGTTTGGTCCTCAGGATCTTTCTCAACCCGGTGCTTCCGGTAGCCAGCGCTCATCAAAGGATTCTGCTTGTCATCCTTGGAACGTGAAGTCCCCCGAATCCCGACTGCCTGAATTCAGGGGGGGAATCAGTTCTCCCCCAGGTGACAGCCATGCCGGGTGTCACCCCTGCCCGCGTCTTCACCGCCCGGTACACCGCAGCCCACGAGGCCTGGTGCTTGGGAGCTGCTGGGTGGCCACACGTCGTCTGCAGCAGGGGGCGGCAGACTCTGTCGAGGGCCACGCGGGTCACCTCCGCCATCGCGCTGTGAGAAGCGCCACAGACGGTATGCAAATGAGCAGGCGGGGCCGGTCGCTTTGAAAGTTTATTCTGGAAAAACAGCCCCCGGCCGGTCTGTGCCCCGGCTGCCACCCCCGGGTCAGCAGAACCGTGCGCGACCCCCTGCGTTTCCGCCTCACGCCTCCCCCACGCCCGCCGTGCCGGCGCCGACCGCGTCACTTTTTCTCCCCCCGGCTCTTTGCACCGGACGGTGCCTCTTCCGGGCGCCGGGTCCCCGCTCCGCCGCCCGATCTCCCGCTCGCGCCTCCAGGTTCGGCCCCGCCTGTCCGCGCACGCGCCGCTGGGCCCGGCCGCCCTCGGGCTTCTCCCTGCGCGACCTCTGGGCGCCACCAGCCCGGCGCACCTCGTCCCCTCCCTCCCGCCGCCTCCCTCGGAGTCCGTCTCTGGCGTCTCCTCCCGCCGCTGCCGCCCCGCTTCCCCGGACTGTGCGGTCTCGGCCGCCGCCGCCCCTCGCTGGTCCTCCGGGGTGACCTGCACCCGTGGCCACCCGCTGGGCCGCTGCGACCCCACCAGACCCGCGAGCTGCGACCCCGCGTCGTCGGCGCTCGGGCTCTTTTCTCCCCGCGCCCGCGCGTCCTCCCGAATCCCCTCCCCGCGAGACGGCGTCCGAGGGGGACGCATTTTTGCGGCGTCTTCCCAGGTCGCCACGAGCCCCTCGGCCACAGCAGCCCCCACCCCCTCCCCCACCCCACCCCCTCCCCCCCGCCCCGCCCCCGCCCTGCGTCACCGGGACCCCTCGCCCGGGGGCGCTCGAGCCCCGCCGGCCACTCAGTGTCTTCCCCGGGAAGGTGGAAGCGACGGAGTTGGTCTTTCCTCGGGTCCGGGGACCTCACTGCCTGGGGTCCGTGGCGGGGACATCTCCCACCTCCGCGGGGCCTGGGAAGCGGGGCCGCCGGTCTGGGAGCGCGGGGAGGAGAGCAGGGCAGCGGGTGGAGGTGGGAGGTGGGAGGTGGCTCTGGTTCCAGGTCTCTGAGGCTGGCCGGGAGGCTCCGGGCAGGGCAGGGCGCCTGTTGTGCAGATTCTGAGAGATGAGTGTCGCGGTCCCACGGTCAGCGACCCAGGCTTTCCGGCCCCAGCCACGCTGCCCCCTTCCCCCAACACCTCCTGTGCCCCGGAGCTGCTGTGCCTGACGACAGGAGGGTCCCCACGGCACCTGATGCTCCATCATGCTTTGGGTTGCTGGACACCTGCATCCCAGCAGCTGTGCCCCTGCCGCTCCTCAAGAGCCACCCCTCCTCTCCTTGTCCCCACCACTGGTGACAAAGGAGCTGAGGGCAGCGGAGCAGCCTGGCCTGCAGGGTCCGGGGTGGCTTGGGGCCAGGCCATTCCTTATTCTGGATTTCACAAGACCAAGCTGTGCTGCTCGCGGCAGTGGCGCGGGCGGGCACAGACCCCTGCCATCCCTGGCTTTGGGACAAACAATTTACTCTGCGGCGCTGGGAGCCCAGCAGGCCCGCGACACTGCAACCTGGCCGGGCTGTGAGCAGGCGGGGACGGGGCCGCCACATTGCCTGGGCAGAGTGGCCGCGGTGTGTGCCAGACATCTCCAGCAGGCCATCTGCTCCCAGACAGCACAGCACGTGACCTCAAGAAAGGTGGCAGGGGCCACGGAACTACAAACGGGGCTTCCCGAGAGGAGTTTAGTTTTTTTAGGGGATTGTTTTATGTACCTTTGGTCTATTTGCATTTAAACGTGTTTGAAGCTGTGGGTTTCCATGGGCCACTGTGACCTTCACCTTGACACGAATTCTAGGACTCCCACAGCAGGAAGCTGAGCTGGTGGAGCTGGAGTGCCACGGGCTTACGCTGGTAATTATTTTATTTATGCCACCGTGTGGTGCAATGTCATAGCACTAGGTGACAGGAAAAGCACATTCTCTGGAATTCTGGAGAATCAGGAGCAATGTGTCAGGAGCTTGTCCTGACTCAAAGGGGACCTGGAGGGGTGGGACCCACGGGCCAACTCCGCTGACAGCTTGTGGCTCTTCTGGGTCATCAGCTGCCCCTGGGCACAGTCTGCCCTGTCCTGCCTCCCTGACTTGGCTTTCTCTGTGTCCTGTGCTGGGGACAACTTTCCTATCTCTTCTGTCTGCCGAAATCCTGTCCTCACTCCACAGCCCATCTTGGATGCCACCTCCTCCTGTCACCCTTGCTTGCCTGTCCCTGGCATGTGAGCTTACTCCCTCGCTCTCACTTGAAGACTTCCCTTCGAGGCTGCTGAGACCTGGCCCAGCCACCTTCCAACCGTGTGACTGTGGGCATCTGCTTGTCCTCATCCGTAAAACGGGAATGCTACCCTCTACTCTCAGAGCACAGCCTCACAGGGCCCAGGTAGAGTAGCCCCAATCAACTGCTCACAGCTCCTGTGCTTCACCATAGAAAGTTCCAGGGGCTTCTCCTCCGCCCAGGGTGCTCCACACGGGCCAGGAGGACGGTGGAGGCAGGTCTGGGTGCGCTGAGACTCTCACCCGTCTCCTGTCAGTCATCTGTAGCCCCCTCTCCTCCTCCCACCCGAGCCCGCTCTGGAACGCAGATTGCAGGAGGGCAAGGACGGATTCTGACCCGTTCTGTGACCTCAACAGGTGAATGCCCAGCCCAGGAGGTGGCATACAGGTGGCCCTGTGATGGAACCAGTGGAGTGGGCCTTTTTTTTTTTTTTTTTTAAACAAATTATGTCGAATGAAGCCGAGATTCAGGCAAATGGAGAAGTTAAAGAGAACGCAGCTACGCGGCCTTTCACGGGCGCAGCCCCCAAGCTCAGCTCCCCGTGGCTCCTTGGCTCACTCGGCCTCACGGGAAGGTCTTCGTGGAATTCCTACTCTGCACCGAGCGACCAAGACACAGAATTTGCTCCCAGAATTTGCAGAAATAGCAGCCACCCATGGCAGAAGGTGGCTGGCGCAACGAGGGACACCCAGAGAGAGGAGGCTGGGACTCGATTAGAGGGGGGAGCTGGTCCCCAGGGGCCACCCCAAAGCCCAGACCCTGCAAGGGCTGCGAGGTGCCCTCCCCCACCAATTCGACTCTTCCTTTTGTCACCCGAGTGGACACGTGAGCTGAAAACCAGCTCGGTGGGGCTTCCTTCTAAAATCTCAGCGACCAGCCGGGACGGAGGGTGGGGGCTGAGAAGGAAAGAGACATGTAGGTTTCTGTGACTCAAAAGCTTCAGGTCTGGGTTGGGCGCGGTGGCTCACACCTGTCATCCCAGCACTCAGGGAGGCCGAGGCGGGTGGGTCACTCTAGGTCAGGAGTTCGAGACCAGCCTGAGCAAGAGCGAGACCCCGTCTCTACTAAAAAATAGAAAGAAATTATATAGACAACTAAAAATATATACAGAAAAAATTAGCCAGGCATGGAGGTGCATGCCTGTAGTCCCAGCTACTCGGGAGGCTGAGGCAGGAGGATCGCTCGAGCCCAGGAGTTTGAGGTTGCTGTGAGCGAGGCTGACGCCATGGCACTCACTCTAGTCCGGGCGACAGAGTGAGACTCTGTCTCAAAAAAAAAAGAAAAACAACCTTCAGGTGTGGCTCCCAGTTTGCCTCTGATCACCGCCGGGGGTCCGCGGCCTGCCCGGGAGAGGGGGGCGGGCGAGGGCTCGCCGCAGGCTGCTCCTGTCAGATGACAGTCCAGGGCTCCTGTCAGAGAGCCAGGGAACGAGCGGCTGTGGAGAGCCCAGAGCTGTGCGAAATCTCCGGGTTGGACTTCTACTGGGGGAAGAAGCTTCTGGGAGACTCACAGGACCCCACCCGGGGCGACCTCAGCACGTCCCTCAAGCTGAGCTCCCTCTGCCCCGTGCTGGGCTCGAGGCGCCAGCCCTCACCGCGTTTCAGGCAGACGGAAAGAATAAACATGTCCCAGGCTGCAGGAACGAACGGTCCAGCGGCAACGATGACAGAGACGTGCCTGAGAAGGCTGATGTTTTGGTTGAACCTCGTGGCTTCCAGAGATCTCTTTATCCCAAAGAGATGCGTTTGGCTGAATGAAATCCATCGTGTTTCCGGAGCCAAGTCTAATCCTGCGGGGGCTGGAGGGGACACGGTCAGACCCTGTGACGCTGCTTTGATAGTGATTGTCCTGGGAGCAAAGCCTGGTGACAGTGGACACCGTGCTGAGTCCTCGGATGAGAAGGAACAGAGGGACAGACCGACCAGTTGTGACCCTCCCGTCCCACTTCACTGCGGTGTGTGCTGAATTCTGGCCCGGCCTCTGATTCGGGGAGGGAGATGGTTCCAGGCCCCAGGGAGACAGGAGTCCCGGGAAGGAGGGGACTGGCCAGCTGACGGCCACCGTGGGGTAGGGTGGGAGGGGCTGCCGACGCGGGAAGAACAGGAGAGGGCGGGGAGTGGGAGGAAAGGGGGCTTTTCCCTCACCTAAATTCCAGGTACGGTCCTTCCAGGCCCCTTCCTTCCGGGGGCTTCTCAGGGAGAGCCTTCTAGACGGTGCCAGCTCATACCCCGTGTTCCTCAAGGCCACAAAACCCCTGCCCTGGTGACCCAAAAGGGATCTACCCCAGGCGTTGGGCTGAATGCTCTGCACAATCCCTCAGCCCGGCCTCCTATGTTATTTTCTTTCTGGCAACGACATTTTGGATCGTTAAAAGTGTCTTTGAAATGCAACCTTCTAATTACAGGAGGAAGAGCGCCCCTGGGAAGGGGCCTTTCCCCAAATGCTCCGGGAACTCCAAGCAGGATACCGTCAGGAGGAAGCATAGCCCAGAGTGCTGAGGCTGTGACCAGACCCGGGTGACCTGTGAAAGCAGGAGCCTGGGATGGGGGCGCCATGGGCAAGGACGGGGACCCCTGCAGGGAAGAGCAGGGGCCCTTGAGGCAGAAATCCGCCCACTCCCCTGAATGGGCCTGAGTTGGGACCCGCTCACCAGCCGTCCAGCACCCGGGTCCCCCAGGGATTCCGAGGCCACAACCCAAGGGATTCAAGCTCTGTGGGCGTAACCTCCCCACGTCAGAGTCCTCCCTCCACTGCGTGCAGACGGCCTCGTGCTCCCGGAGCTTCAGGGCCGGCGGGGTCAGCGATGGCTTTGCCCTGTCTCAGGCCACTGTGCACAGCCCCTCTCAGAGCCAGGCAGGCCAAAGCCGGGGAAGGGACCTTCCGGGAAACACCTGGGGTGGCTGGGCAAAGGTGAGATGTGGCCCTGGCTCTGCAGGGAGCTCCGCGGCCTGCGATGGTGGCCTGTCCCAAACCCCTGAGAACGCCACCGCCTAGACCTTCCTGGGGTGCCGCTTCCTCTCCCGCCCTGGGAGTGTAGGCGTCTATTTTACCATCCAGGAATGCAAACTGAGATCAAAGTGACTGAAGCTGAAGGGTGTTTTCCAACACAACCCTCGTAGGCCCTTCCAGGGCGCCGGCTGCAGGGGCTTCCCGCGAGGAATGAGCCCCACCTTGATCTACCTTGGGCAGGAGAGCGACCAGGACACTTAGTTAATGGTGTCTCATTATTTAGATACATTCTCAAATAAGTGTAGCGGAGACACTCCTAGTCTCGCTTTTCCAGTCTGGTGTACCTGCGGGGCCAGGTGTGGCAGGAGCCAGGTTCGGGGATGGGGAGCTGGGAGAGCCGTGGGAGGAGCCTTGGGCTTCGTTTCTGTCCCACCTGCTGGTCCCAGACACCTTGGGAGCAGCGGAGTTCTCCCTGCCTGGGCCCTCTGGATGCCTTTAGTGTGACTGTCACAGGGTAACTGTGTCTTTTCCAGGCTGCGGCAGGATGCCCCGGCTCACTAAAGTTCAAGTATTTCTATCCTCGATCTGCACATCCCTACTGAAACTCCGTGGTCTCTTCTCAAGCAATTTTCCAGTAAACGCATTTTCCTGTTTGGCCCGTCCCTTGTTTTGTTAGCACCAATTCAGATGGCGACCGCTGGCCCCCTGGGAGTCTGCCCAGCAGATTTTCAAGACCAAACAGGTGGACAGACAGGCGAGACGGCTGGACTCTCTAACCGCCAAAACGCCCTGAGACCCGGAGAACGGCCGCACGGGGCATCAACGTCTGCCCCCTCCTTAGCCGCACGCTGGCCAGTGTTGCTTCCCGCTCAAGTCAAACCAGAGAGCAGCTGTTAGTTTTTAGGGAAAGTCAAACTCTGTTTTTGATCAAACTGTATTCATGCAAACACTCTTCTGCCTGTCCCATTCTGATGACATGATTACATTTTGGGAAATATTTGCCAAGTTTCACGGTTTTACCAGCTTCCTGGATCCGGGCGCTTCCCTTGGAGGACCAAGTGTGGGTCCCCTCCTGGGCTGCCGACAGTGACAGCTCCACTCTCTCCTTAACTTTCACACATCGGCCTCCTGTAAGACGAGCTTCCTGGTTTTCGTATTGCAACATACACCAAACCGCAGAGGTTATGACTTCTTTGTGTTTCTCCTTTCCCGACCCACCCGGCAGGGCAGCAAGCCCCGCCCACTTCCTGTTCACGTGCCCGGCCTGCAACGACCATTTAGTTCAGGATGTGAAGTCAAAAGCGAAGCCCAGACAATAGCGAGGCCCCTCCCGAGTCACTTTCCAGCCCTGCTAACCTGTCTTCAAAGTGAACTGTTACTGCGTATGTAACACGTACCAGCCGACTTCACGGACTCCAGACCTTGGAAATTCAATATGGGCCGACTCGACACTGACGCACGTCGTCAGATTGTCATCTGTTGTATTTATTTCATTTTATTCCTTTCGTGGTATAGCCGAGGTTCGCAGGAGAGCTGTTAAGGAAAGGTTTTTGTGATAGAACTGAGAGGAGCTGGGTTTCTGTGAAGTCAGATACCCCCAGAGGGGCCTGTTTTTTAATTATGCCAAAGAATATACAAAGTGTCTTAAAAGGACAACTGGCCAAACAGCGGTGGGCTGATTGTGTGCACAGCCCCAGGTTGGCACAAAGGGGACATCGAGGTCACCTATGACAAGACTTGCTGTCATCGTGCTAACGGTTTAGGAGTCAGCAGCCATGTTAAGCAAACACCAGCACTGGTACATACTCAGGGGTCCCGAGGGGACGGGGAGGACACTTCCCACCACAGAGACAACTCTTTGGGACCCAGGCGGGATTCCCGCTGCTCCCGGCTGGCCTCTCTTAGTCCTCCATACGCCACACACCGGGGGCCCTGAGTCACAGGCCTCTGGTCTCTTCCCAGCTTACCCAGCCACTGCCCATGTCATCTAGGGCCAGTCATTCAACCGTCCGTTCAGTTTCTTCATCTACAAAGTGGGGATAAATGTGCCCACCTCACGGGGTATCGGAAGGACGGCTAGAGCTATTGCCTGCAAAGTGCCGGCACCTGGTGTTTCAATAAGTGTCAGGTAATATCATGTATCTCTGTGTTCCCAGACACTGGCTGGCCTGCAGGGGCTGCAGCGTCGCCGTGGGCAGGGCCAGGCGTTGACACCGCCTCACACGTCCTTATTTTTCCCTCTCCTCCATTACATCCTTTCTACGCAGTCATGCCGGGATGTGTGACACAACTCCTGTCTTGCCTGGAACTCTCCCGGGGGTGCCCGGGCTGAGAACCCGGCTTCCCAGGGGAGTTCTCTGTCACCTCCCTCCCCAGGTGAGGTCACAGCACGCCCCAGGGGAGTGCCACTGGGTGGTGACGCGGGCAGACCCGATAGGGGACAGTCCTGGAACTCGCTGGACATGTCCATGTAACCACAGCAACTCGGTCACCCTCCAAGGCGACGTTTTCTTTCTCTGTTCTTCTTTCTTGCCCTTCGTCGTTCCCCCGTGTGTGTGTTTTATCCAGCCAATAAATCTTTATTGATTTATACCACGACAAGGACACAAAGACCACTGAGGCGAGGAAATAGTGCCTGGATTCAGTTTACAGTGAGAGCTGGCACGCGTGTGTCACACAGACCTGTGGCGATACCGGTTAGGAGGGGGACGTGCCACCTGTCTGTGTTAGCCCAGGTGTGTCCTGCGGGCCTGGGCAGCCCTCGGAGGGCTCCCGACAGGACGCTGGCTGCTCCGGAGGCCATCGTGGTCCAGGGCCGTCCCCCTGCCCGGGAGCCTCAGGGTAAAGCAGTTGCCTCCTGCTCCTGTCATGCCTGGGGTGATTCCCGTGTGAATCTAGCTTTTTCTTTTTCCGTTTTTAAAATTTTCCTGTTGAGAAATTTGAAACAGAAAAAAAAAAGGGAGTCCAGATATTGTTTTATTCTCTCTGAACTCCTTTGGGTGCAGAACAAACGGAAAGGCTTCCAGCCCCTTTGCTTTCGGTTTTATCTGCTCACCGAGATAAAGTTCTGGAAGGGTTTCCGAGCGGCACCATCGGTCCATGCCCGGAGCAGGGCAGAAATCCCGACACCTGCCTGGGAAGTGCAAAACCTGCCGGGAGAGTTCACCGACTTTTAGCTACTTTAGAAAAATCCTCTGTTCTCTGTGGCTTTCCCTCATCATCTCTGTTTGTGGGTTATAAATTGCTCTTTTCTTGAAAGAAATATAAACAGAAATATCCCCCGCTGCAGCTGCCGGAGGCAGGGCCAGTAGAGGGAGCTCAGCGTTGTCATCAGTGATTAATTCATGAAGTCACAGTTTCTAACGACGGGCACATGGGAGCCAAACTTGTCATAAGACAATCTGGAGCCTGTGGCCAGACGGGGCAAGTTCATTTCAACACGGGCATGGGGGCTGCCGCTTGCCCAAGCATCTAGCTGTGCTACAGCCACCTGGATCCCCGTTGGAAAGCCTTGTTTAAATAACGCCTCAAAAACAGCGCCCTTCATTTTTCCCCTCATTAACCTACCCCCTATTTGGATAAACATGAAAATCCCCAGGCACTCCCGGAATTTGTTTAAAAATGTGTTCTAAATTTTGTTTCCAAATGTCTTCCACTGTGAGAGTTTCATACGTATTTGCTGAATGAACGAGCTAATAAAGCAACGAATCAAAACTACTATAGCTTATTGTTAAGTTTGAACCCCCAATAGCCCTGTGAAAGGTAGGCATTATTAGTTTTTCCATTTTACAGGCTTAGATAGAAAGCCTCTCTAATACTTTCTATCCTGGGTTCTCAGAATTGGAAGAAAACCATCCTCCCCCTTGGTTATCATGTCCCTGTATAAATTTTTAATGGAGATACAGCATTGTACTTTAAATACTTACATTAATAAGTCCAAAATACTTGCCCTGAAAAATTGCGTGCAAGGAACGTAGTTTGAGACTTCACAAAATTTCCAGGGGGTCCTATGTGGCTCGACTGAGCATATATGATATAACTGGGTTGATTAAAACATTTTAAAACCATACTATTTATTTACTAAAAGAAGATTAGTGGTGTCAAGGATAAACAAAGCCGGTCACTAGGTAAACTATTCAGAACAGATTTTAATCAGTAATTATTGCAATAGGGAGAAGAGTCCAGCATGAACTGAACTCAACTTTGATTTGTACACAGGTTTTAAAGGAAAAATGAGGGAATAGGGAGGGGTGAGCAGGGGCTCAGGAGTTGGGAAGATGAAAAATTATGAAAAGCGGGAAGGAGGGTTGGTCCGGGTGAAACCCATCTGCGTTTACTCACTGTGCTTATGGAAGTCAGATGCCCACCGTCCCACAGAAGCTGGGGGACACGGGCCCTGTCCTCAAGCATCGGCTGGAACCAACAGTGAATTGTTTGGGCAGCCTTGAGTTTTCTCAGGCAGGGCGTTTAAGGGGTGGCCTTGAGCTGTTAGAAGCTATGTCAGTGTCTGTTCAGGTCTTTACAGGCTGAGGGTGAAGCCCAGTTGAGAAGAGGGCTCAGAGGAGCCTGGCTGGAGTCTGGCCAGGGAGAGGATCATCAGCAGTATTTGTGGATATTGTTGAGTAGGTGTCAAGGAGCAAAGTATTTTCAAAGTAACTGACAGCGATTTATGTTGTCCTTTTGAATGTAGTAAAGAAGATTTATTATTAGTAGGAATCCCAGTTCGACTTTACAAATTGAATCGAAACCATTAAGAAAGGCGCTGCATCCCGTTAGATTCATGGTCAGTGCTGTAGGATTCTTCCATAAGCTCAGACATTGTCCAGCAGGCATATGGGCAGCAAAAGCATGTTTAAGGATGGGCCATTTCTTTTTATTTGATATCATATTATTTTATTTTTTTTTGAGACAGAGTCTTGTTCTGTTGCTTGGGCTAGAGTGCCGTGGCATCAGCCTAGCTCACAGCAACCTCACACTCCTGGGTTCACGAGATCCTCCTGCCTCAGTCTCCCAAGTAGCTGGGACTGGGACTACAGACATGTGCCACCATGCCCGGGGCCATTTCTTTGTAAAAAAGAGCACAACAGGCTTTGCCTGCCTTGGCCGGTGGGAGGAACCCTGTCCAGACGCAAAGGACACGTGGGAACCAGGCATCTCTCCTGGCCAGGGTGGGAGTCCTGGCCTTGACTTCCAGAGCAAGAGCAGTTCTCTCTAGGGCTAGGAAAATGAACACAGAGAACGTCAGAAAAAGTAAAATAGGAAAAAGAAGTGAAAATTTTTAAAAGAGGAGGAGCTATGTATTTGCAGAAATGACATTTTTGAAGTATATTGCTATAATGCTACTTCGTAGATTAGTGCTATGGGATTAATAGCATTAATCTCGTACTCAGAGTTTTACCAATGGAATCTCTTTCCATGACTTAAGATAAATCTTCCTTTATTATATTACTTAGGGAAAATGTTATTTTACTGAGATTTGAGAAATCTAAGCATCTTAGTTTGTTTGGTGTTGCAATAACAGAATACCACAGGCTAGGTAATTTATTAATATAATGAGCAAAAATTTATTAGCTCACAGTTCTGGAGGCTGGGTAGTCCAATATCAAGGTGCCAGCATCTGGCAAGAGCTTTCTTTTTTTTTTTTTTTTTGAGACAGAGTCTCACTCTGTTGCCCAGGCTAGAGTGCCGTGGCATCAGCCTAGCTCACAGCAACCTCAAACTCCTGGGCTCAAGCCGTCCTCCTGTCTCAGCCTCCCGAGTAGCTGGGACTACAGGCATGTGCCACTATGCCTGGCTAATATATATATATATATATATATATACACACACACATTTAGTTGTCCACCTAATTTATTTCTATTTTTTTAGTAGAGACAGGGTCTCGGTCTTGCTCAGGCTGGGTCTTGCTCAGGCTGTTCTCGAACTCCTGAGCTCAAGCGATCCGCCCGCCTCAGCCTCCACTCCGGCCGGTGGAAAGGTTAGTGCCAGTGGAGGTTCCGCTGCTTCTTGCCTTCATCCAGCCTTGCGGACGCTCAGTAACGAGACCAAGAGGGAGAGAGTTTACTGCAGCCTGGCTTTTAGGAGAACACCTATGACTTAATTTCATGATTAACTAATCCATTCATTTACTTAACAGGGAGAGATACAAAGAGAAATAAAATATGCTTCCTGCCTTCCAGGAGTGCGGATGCCTTTAATGTGGGAACACAGTGACAGATGGTCGAGGGGAATCCGAAAGAAAACGATCCAGGAAATGTGTATTTCAAGGGAAATCCAATGAAATGTTGGTTCTGGGTGGAACATACGAGAAAAGAATAATGTAGCGCTGCGTGGCTATTAGGAACAGTATTTATCTTAGGTCCCATAGACCTGGTATAGCGTTTTCATTTCTGTCATTTACTGCAAAACTCTGAGGCAGGGCTAATATTATCCTACCTTAAGAGTTAAGGCAACTGAGGCTGGGGTTTGCCAAAACCACCTAGGTTTTCTGACTTTGCGGTGCAATGTGCATTTCTGTAGCACAGATTTCCACCCAGGGCAAATTCAGTGACAATGATGACAATTCTATGTCGGAACTTGTCCCCACGAAAGGCTCTGATGAACTTACTCATCCTGGATGTGAATGACTGAGAGAGTCCAATGTATTCACTTTTTTCTTTTTTTTAAAGTAGTAAACCTGGGTGTTTGTAGTTATTACTATAACTGTGAGAAAATGAGAGCTTTGGGCACTTGAAGCTGGGATATAAATGAAAAATCCTATTTATTATTGTAATTTAACAGATAGTGCTTCCACAGTAGAAACTCACTTGCATTTACCTAGCAGGGGTATTAGGAAATACTTTGATTAAAACCACATTGCAAAATGGGGAACTTCCATGCTTTAAATTCTCGACCTCAAAGGAAGGAAACCAACTAACCGATAATGATAACTTGCAGGGAAAAAAAACAACGAAAAGCTTTAGGATCCATAACAGATTCCGAGTCAACGACGTAATGATTCAGCGTTTTTGAGGGGCAACCGAAGCCCGGCGCGCGGGGTGCAGGACAAGCGACGCCCAGCACTTGTCGCTCCCTGCTCCACGTCGCCGAGCACCGTCTCCCTGTCCCCACGGCACCTTAAAAACAATCCCCGTCCCCACACAGTCCTCGTGGGACCGTCGTCGTCCCCACCCCCCACCCCGCCCCCGGACCGTCTCGGGTCCAGGTCGGCTTCCGCCCCGCGAAGCGGCCGCCCGGACAAAGGAGCCCCTGCTCGCCCGCTGGGTCCGGAGGCCGCTGCGGGACTTAGACACGCTAGGGACAGCGCTTAGAGGGTCCTAGAAAGAAGCATTGTTCTGGCTCGGATACTTAGTTATCACTTTGTGAATTTATCATTATTTTCAATCTCTCTGCCCAAGCCACCTTGTACCCCAAACCCTCTGAGGCAAATCGCCAGGAGGGAAAGGGCGGGGAGCGCGCGGTCCCTGGGCCGCCGCGGCGCCCGGGCTGAGGAGATAAGGCGGCGGCAAACGCGGCCCCCCCAGCCGCGCCAGGCGCCGCCCGCCTCGGCTTCCCCCGTCCCTAGCCTCGCCGCGGGGCGGGAGGACGCGCCACCGCGCGCGGCCAATCAACAGCGCCGAGGGGATTCAAAACGCCGAGGAGCCAATGGGAGCCCTGGGCGGCTGTGCCGCATGGGCGGGGCGGGGCGAGGCGGGGCGGGGCCTGGGAGGCGCGCGGCCGGGCCGCGGCATCGCGGGGCGCGAGAGCGCGGCCGGCAGCGTCGCGCGCGCGGAACGGCCGCCCGGGTGCAGCCGCCTCCTCTCCCGGCGCCGTTCGTGTTCCCGCAGGAGACCTGCGCAGGTGAGCGCTCCCTGCCGCCCCGCTCCCAGCTCTCCGCGGCGACGCCTCGAGGGGCGGCGGAGAGGGCGGGGGCCGACGCGGCGGGTGGGCCGGGGTCCCCGGGCGCGGGCCTGGCGCGACGGCCCTGCGCTCCCCTCCGGGTGGCCGCCCCTCCTCGCCCCTTTCCTCGTCCCCTGCCGGCCGGTCGGTCGCGGCGGCGGCTGCGGGGGCTCGAGCGCGCCGGGCCCGCTGCGGAAACGGAGCTGCGGGTTTGAAACTGCGGACGTTTCCCTCCATGTTGACGCGGCGAGTGGCGGCACCGCGGCGGCGCGGAGGGCGTGTGGCCTTTGTCCCGCCCCGCCCGGCCCGGCCGCGGCCCCGCGAGCGCCCGGCCGACAGAGAAGCGGGCGGCCCGGCGGCCCTGCGGGTCGGGAGGCAGGAAACGCGCGGCAGCCCGGCGGGGCCGGGACGCGGGCGCACGGGTCGGCTTTAATTCGCGCGGGTTGTTGTCACTGGCGTGGCGGGTCGTGGTCGCCGCGGTCTGTTGACTCCCCAGGCGGGGATTGCGGGGCTGCCCGGCTGGACGTGTCGAATTCTCTCGCCCGCGCGGAGGGTCTCAAAACACGGGCATGGAGGCGGGTTCGCGTGCTGCTGCTGCGGCACCCGTGTTTTCGCGCCTGAAAAAACATTTCCTAATGACAGCCTGCGTCGCACTCAGCAACCTCAAGGGGCACTTAGTAAGCACTCGATTGCACGGGGCCTTGTTCCAGGAGCTTCGCCAGGTGGCCGGGAGTTGAGAGCAGGACGCAGTAGGTAGATGGGACCGCGCGTGGACGGCCCGGGGGCTCGGCCCGCTCACCTGCCGCCAGGCCTCGCGCCTGGGCAGAGCCGGGCTGGACACGGACCCCCGGGGACCTTGCAGTGAACGCGGGTAGCTTCGTAGTTTCCCGGGTAGTCACTGCTCTGCAGCAGACGGCGGGGCTGCAGAGAGGAGCGGTGTGGGGGGCCCTAATTAGACCGGGCCGCGAGTCCAGTTTAAGTTTTGTTTCCGAGAGCTGCCTGGGCAAGAGGGAAAGAGCGAGTAGGAGGGGAACGATGAGTTGCCTTTGGTGGTTTATAAAGGCCCTTCTGCCTCTGCCTGTACGGCCAGAAAGGTGGGGTGTCTGCTGCTCCGTGCGGGGGCAGCGGGGTCTCTGCGTGCTTTTTGCCAGTCAGGCCCGCCGCGGGCTCAGGGGTTGAAGGGAAGCTGTCGAACTGCATTTGCGTTGCTTGTTCTCTCCCACACTTTCTTAATTTGGAGAAGTGAAAGAAAGATGACCAAAGACTCTGGTAACACTGATGAGCAGAGAACTGTCATGTTGGTGAACAGTGACATAGTGGAGCCGAAACGTGCGAGGGTTCCAGTGCCAGCTGACGCTGAAGTTAGCAAGCATCCGGCTTCGGCTTCGTAGGGAAACGCCCGAGGGTCCCCCTGTTTTTCTCTTTGTGGGGAATGAGGACACCGTGTTCAGTGTCAGGTGTTCAGGTTTTTCTTACGCACTTGCCTAAAACTCTCCTCCTAAGGAGGGCCTGTCCGTGTTTATCCGACTGCTTTCGGTGAGCGAAATGGCATGCACAGATGTGGGCTTCTGCATGCCTGGCTTCACCGCGGGAAGTTGTATCAGGATGTGATTGCACCATACCCTCACGTTGGACAATCGTGTGTGGAGCTTGTGCAAGGTGGGGTGCAGATCATGTTGGTTTCATCCTTTGGAACATTGTGTATAAGGCAGTGGTCTCCTAAGGGGGGAGTGCGGGGTTTGTTTTGTTTTTCAACTCTTAATTCTTTTTCTTAAAATTAAGCTTAGAGGCCCAACAGATATCCCCCAGATATCTTAATTTGTTTAACCCCAAATGCTTTATTTAATTGATAACAAAAAAATCTTCTTGGCACTGTCCTGGGTTCAGTGTTGCACAGATACTGTGTGTGTGGTGTGTAACAGCGCAGTGCAGAGATGCCGGGAAGTGAATTTTTAAGAACATACAGGATCTGTTCAAGGGCCTTTTAAAACCGCAGCTGGCCCCTAAGACCTGAAGAGCTTGTGTTTCAGAAGTTTATGGAGAGTTGCTGGAAACCTGAGTGTCTTCGTGTAGAAAGACGTAATCGCCTTCTTCAAGCCCTGGTGGAACAATGTAGGAGAGGGAGGACTAGTAACAGTGGTTTGATTTGGGCGGGGGCGGGGGGTGGGGTCCAGCGAGGAGGAGGGGGCGCAAGAGAAGGGAGAGGAGGGTATATTTCCTTCCTCTTTCTTTGTACTTGGAGGCTCGGAGCTAAGTGTTGAAACAGGCAAAGCTGTTGTCACCTTCCCTTTTTGTGCCCCTCCTTGCCCCGAGGTGTCCGCTGCCCCCCCCCCACTCCAAAGTGCCCCTCAGGTGACTCCTCAGCCAGGCCTGACTTCATCCCCAAGCGTGTGGGCTCCTCCCCACTATTCCCGGCCCCAACCCATTCATTACCCTGGTGATACTGTCCCAGGTGGATGCTGAGAAGAAAGCAGGCTCTTTTACCTAATGTGTTGACTGACATCCTCTAATCATCAGATAAGTACCGTTTGCTTTCATCTCCCGGCCTAGCCACTATCTCTCTAAACAAGTGAAGCTTGTTAAGTGTTCTCTCAGGCCATTAACAGTGAAGACCAGGGGTGTTGAGTTGACTTTTTAATGGGAGGAGTAGGTAATGCAACTTTCTCCTTAATTCCACAGTCTTCAAAAGTATTTAAATGTTGCTGTTGTTGTATCTTCAGCTCTTGATAGGAGCTGGTAAGGATTTCACACGCTGGGACAGTATATCAGGAATTGGTTAGTTGGTGAGATGACGGTGATTTAGGGAGAGAACACATCAGTCCAACGGTGCCTACTTGAACGAGGCCCAGCTGGCCAGTCCGTACGGTGTGGGAGAAGGTTGGCGGGCACTGGGTGTGTAGTGCGGAAACGTGAGTCTGCCGGGCAGTGCGGGGAGAGCCGTTCCTGCCTCGCGCTGGAAGCACCCAGCCATGGATTGATATTTCAAAAAGGGTGGCAGGCAGGCCTCATGTAAGTGGCAATTTTTGCGGATTGTTTGTGGCTTCTTTGAGTGTCGTAAGCTTCGTGGGCCATGTTTCCGGTCAGTGGAAAGAACGCTATCATTGGGGGTTGACGCCTGCTGTGTGCTTGAGAGAAGTGACCCAGGTCCGAGCTAGCCTGGGGCAGTGGCGGTTGGCAGCGTTACCAGGTGTGCATCTGGGCTCCTTAGCTGGAAGAATTAACCCCCAGATTCGCTATTCCTTATAGATTTGGAATTATTTTTTTCCTGTTGGTGGGCGGTAATAATCTTAATGGTATATCCTTGATTTTCCCGGTCTGTTTCATAGTTTGTTTTAATAAACGTGATTAGTGAAAAATGTAGCTAAATGCGTTTTTAAAGCTTTTGTAAGACGATATGCAAATTTACACATCAGAAAATGTGTCCTTTGTAAGATTATGCCTGATTTTTTGATTAGCAAGATATATGGTCACTGCAGGTGAGTAGCATTTTGCGTGGTGCAGACTATTAAATAAGTGCTGCCTGTGTACGTTGTCATAATCCTTAGTGTCACATGTGTATGTGGAGTGGCTGAATCAGCCTCTATAACGTGATTCCAAAGGAGATACAATGTAGCAGAAAGAACAGTTTCAGTACTGTCCTGGTTCTGCCATTTCATGCCATCTGTCGTTATGCCCTTGAACAAAATAGTTAACTGTAAGTTTCAGTTTTTTCATCTTTCAAATAAGCTCACCTCCAGAGGCCTTTCTGGCCCTAAAATCTTGACCAGTTAAACAGGAGAGTTGTATTTTAGTGATCAACCTGTGATAAACGACAAATATACAAGTGTGTATGTATATTGACTCAATTTTTTTTCTTTAAAACTGTTCAGACTAATTGTAGAAAATGCCGAGTAGGAAGTTTGCTGACGGTGAAGTGGTGAGAGGTCGCTGGCCGGGGAGCTCACTGTACTATGAAGTAGAAATTCTGAGCCATGACAGCGGCTCCCAGCTTTACACTGTAAAGTACAAAGATGGAACCGAACTTGAACTGAAGGAGAATGACATCAAGGTAAGAGCTCCTTTGGTTGATCAGAATGTCAGCTTACAGTAAGTGGGAAATAACTGGGATTTGGAAGCCCGGTATTGTCAGTTCTGGTCTGTTTGGAGGCACGGGTTGAGCCCCTGCTTTGGGTCAGATACTGTTTTTGGCTCTGGGAATGCATGAAGGGGGCCTAGTGCTTTGTTCCCAGTGAGCTTGCAGTTTCAGGGACAGACAGACGTTTATGCCTGGTGTTTCCCTGGGTTTAATACATTCTGTGACTGGAGTTTGCTGTGGGGGTAGCGAGTACATCAAGGGGAGGGGAGGGGCCCTGGGTTTCACGGGAGGCTTTCGGAGGTGCGGACACCTGAGCCAAGTACTGAGGACAAATAGGAAAAACTCAGTTGAAGTTCGGGCTGCTTCCGCAGAGAGGGCCGCGTGCCCAAGGCGTGGGGGTGGGTGCCACAGTCAGCCAGGTGCTGGAAGGGTGGCGGGCAAGGGCCAGCGGAGGGTGAGCAGAGCCAGACTGGAGGGTTTGACGCGCCAAGTCCTGGCTTGGTCCTGAACACCAGGGTTTAGTCAGGAGAGTGACATTAATTAGATTTGAGTCTAACCCAGGGCTTCTTAACCTGTCCAGTTGGGGCCTGGGTTTTAAACACTCTGATCCATGGTGTACAAATAGTTACGTAAAATGCCGTGAAAATGAATTACCAGAAAAATGAAAGGGAAAAAAAAAAAAAAGACATACAAAATAAAAGCATCACATTTTTATCATCAGATTCCATGGACATAAAATTACTTTGTCACATGCTATAAAAATTTACACACACCTCTTCTCAATTTTGGTATTTGTTGCAGATCAGTGGCAAACGGTTCCTGGACCCATAGCATATGGACCACATTTTGAGTGTTTTAGACCAGGAATTGGCAATATTTGATTAAAGGGACAGCTAGTGAATATTTTAGGCTGTATGGGCCTAAAATATGGGCCTCTGTAGCTTGGAGCAGCTCCAGGCAATATGGAAGGGAATGGACATGGCTGTGTTCCAATAAACCTTTATTTATGGGCGCTGAAATTTGAATTTCAGATAATTTCCAGGTGTCAGGAAATATTATTCTTTTGATTTCGTTTACAATCACTGAAGAAATGTAAAAGCCATTTTTAGCTCAAGGGCCACACAAAGCCTGGGGTAGGGAGGACTTGGCCTGTGGTGTAGTTTGCTGTCTCCAGGTCTAGATGTTTAGAAGCAGTGGCAGGAGTGACTGGGGGTGGGTGAGGTCATGTAAAACAGTTTCCAGGAATCCAAACTCAAACTTTGTTTTCAAGATGTGCTTGTATGTTTTGTTCAGAGTGAAACTGTGGAACTCATTTTTTTAATTGTTTGTGTGCCGGTTTCTTTTGTCTTATCTCAGCTTTAATCAATGTTAATTATAACCCTTTTTGCATGTGTTCCTGGGAATATGTACACCTGATTGGGTTAGACACATCCAGTTTATGGAAATACCTTCGAAGAGCATTTAGGAAGGGAAAGGCTGCGTGTGTCTCGGGAGAGATGGGTCCTTATTGCAGCGTTTTCCGTTGGCTTCATCAGATCGGGTTCTCAGATCCTGTCGTTTCCCATGATGGTTTTAGAGTTAGTGGTAGCAGTTCCCGCTTTTGGTACCCTCGTCTAGTTTGGCTCTGTGTGTATTATGATGTTAGTAAAGCTTTTTTGCCTTTTTCCTTCCTTCTAGCCTTTAACTTCCTTTAGGCAAAGGAAAAGTGGCTCCACTTCCAGTTCTCCTTCCAGACGCCGAGGGAGCCGCTCCCGGTCCCGCTCCCGGTCCCGCTCCCGGTCCCCTGGTCGGCCACTGAGGGGCTCCCGGCGGTCTGCTTCTGCGTCCCACCAGGCCAACATTAAGGAAGCCAGGAAGGAAGTGCTGGCAGTGAAACTGACCCCGCTGATACTGGTGCTTGTCTTCATCTTTATACAGTATTTTGTCTTCCCCTTTCTGTACATAATTCCTCAGATTATTTGCAGGTAATATTAAAATGTCAGTGAAACATTGACTCTGACTTTGGAAGATTACATAAAAAACAAACGTTCAGAGTTCGGAGTTCGGAATAGCAAATGTAGTTGTTTTAAATATCAATGAAAAAGAATGTTCTTAAGTTACCAGAAGTGCTAGTTAATATTGTAGTTTAAAAAAAAAAAAAAGCAGTGTTTAAATTTGAAATAGATGTAGCTTGTAGGTTGAACTAAATAAGTTTTTACAGTGTATAAAAGATCGTGGAGGAGATGAGACATACCTGTTATAGAAACATATTCTGGCTATCTGAGCATCATTATATTTGATCCCTTTATTTGAAGATGATAATTTTAATGGAATTACTTTCAAAGTGCAAGGTTGGAAATGTTAGGGTATGTGGAGCCTATAGACTTTGTACGGTGAGTATTTTAAATAGTAGACCAAATGGAAAATATTTTAAATAAAAAGAATTAGAATAAAAGTCGTCTTTTATTCTATTCACTTAATATTTAATTATCTCTTTTCTGGATAAAATGCGCACAGACTTTTAATAATCTAAAAAACTTGTATCATCTACATTACTGTTTTATAGTTAGCTTTTTAAAATGTTAAAACATTGGGAATAACCTTTTACTGCATATTTTTCTGCATCATTTTTGTTGTATAGCATGGATACTCCATAAATTATATAGATATAACCTGTTAAAAGTCAGTTCCCTCATTGATAGACATTTAGTGGTTTTCCTTCTAAATTCCCACTATTATAACCAAGCATTTTTTAGGCAACATCTGATTATTTCCTTAGGATAGAGTCTTACAAGTGGAGCTGCTAGGTTAGATATATAATACAGATTGGAGGTTTCAAATATATATTGCCAGGTTATGTCAGGAAAGTTTATACTAGTGTCCGCAGTATATGCATCTACTTTCTCATTCTAAGTATTGTAGTAGTTTTTTTTTTGCCAGTGTGATTGTCAAAGATTGTCAGCTGACTTGCATTTTGGTAATTACTACTGGGTCTGAACACTTTAACCATTAGTGGCTCTCTTCACCAGCCAGGGGACCCAGGACAAGGAACAGATGCTGCCTGAGACTTTCTGTGACACTTTCATTTTTAATATTTAGGGACCGTTATAATTTGACAGTGTAAATCTCCTTACAGTCTTGTTGACACAAGAGCCAGGCTGGCTTTAGCTGCTCACCAGAGCCCTGGGCCTGCCATGTGCTGCATGAGTCCACTGTTTCTTAATTTGCCATTATTGGCTATTTGGGGGCAGTGAGTGTTGTGTCTTCTTTTTTTTTTTTTAACCAGTCAATGTGCTGATTTACCAATTTTTACTTTACCTGCTTCTCATTGCAAATATTAATAGAGTATCTGTCAGTGAAATGAAGTCATAAACCCGTCTGCTTATATTACATGAGAGATGAAAGGTTTTATGTAGACATCTACATTAATAAAATTGGGAAATTCTAGTCAACGTTATTCTTTTTCTAACAAAATGAGGCTGAAAGTCTTCAGGATTAAGGCTGGGGAAAATCTTTGGCTGATTTTATTGATTTCACAGTAGTACATTTTTATCATGTTCCTTTTTAATAAGCTGCAGTTCTTTTGACTAAAGTGTTTATATTGTTCAATTTAGAAGCCATTTGGAAACAGCATCAGCAGATACAACGGGGAGCCCGAGCGTGTCGAGCGGAATGACATGCCTCCTAGACACACGCAGGTATGAGCGTGTTCGCTTTCATCTCCCAAGATTTTTTTTCTTTTGTTGAAGTGACTCTCCCTCCAGAAACACATTGCAAATCATAATATTTAACAATCTGTTCTAAAATTCTGTCCTTAAATTAAGACTGAATATAATTTAAGAAACGTATTAGTGTACAACTGTATTGAGATGCTGAATTAGTTAATGTGGTGGCATTAGTGGTAATTTTTGACTACAGATATTTATTACTTTTTTAAATTTCCAATTAGGAACAATTCCACTTGTCACAAGAAAGTAGTTACGTATCTACACCGCATAGCCTTCGTCCAAGACGAGAGGAGATCAAATTAAAAGAGCTAGATTCTAAGGAAGAAAAACTCGAGACAAAAGGACCTGCATCGTTGAGAACCTTTGAAGTGACCCCGTCACCGTCACCGTCACCGTCACCGTCACCGACGAAGGACCTGGAGTTTGGAGGCGTGCCCGGTAGGCCTCAGGGCCGGGCCGGACCAGGCGGTGGGTGGGCTCGCGGTAGTCATGCCAGGTGGACTGGAAAGGCCTCTCTGCGGAAATCTGAGGGAGGCACGGGAAGAGCCAGGTGGGAACCCGGGAAAGAGCCTTCCAGAGAGGGAATAGTGGGTGCAAAGGCCAGAGGTGGGGGCATTTGGGGGAATATGGAGTAGAAAGGATGCCCCTGCGGCTGTGTGGAAACCTGTGGCTTCTGTCCGTAGGTTCCAGGCAGAGAAGCCGAAGGTGGTGCTTAGTTGTGCGTAGTGAGGCTGGTGACCGGGAGGGGCAGGGGGGTCTGCTCGTAAGCAGACGCGCGCGTGGACGCCAGGGCCCGGCACTAACCTGCCTGCACAAAGTGGGGTCGAGGCATCTGCTCTACCTGCTGGGCAGGTTGATTGTATGCGAGGGTCAAAGATCTGAAGTGTGCAAAGCCTGGGAGTGATTAAGGGGTGGAATTGATGAAATTTTATGAGCTAGTAAAAGAACATACTTCCTGCCTAAATGGCTCAAAATCCTGCTTAAATGCTTTGTGTTTTATAAATTATAACCCTTGGCTAGCTGGTCTGTTACCGATGGTGTCCAGCATCACCTAAAATCTGTGCACCTGTTACACACATGTGATGCTATTTCAATTCTTGGAAGCTGAAGAATATAATGTTTTTTGTTAAGATTGGAGTGATAATTTTTAGATGTTCTGATCTTCAGTTTGCTGGAGTTTCAGCACTTTAGCTCCTCAGTGATTGGAGGTTACGTGTTGTAGGTTGCTGAGGGGGACGTGGCAGTTCAGTGCTGGACTTCTCACTCGCTCTCGGATGCCCATCGTGGCGTGCCCACTGCGGTGCCAGGTAGAGACAGGAGTTTTGGATGGTGCATTAGAAATTGGTTCTAGACAGCTAGGCAGACCTGGCTTCTGACCTTAAAGAAAAATCAAATGATTCTTAAAATAACTAACTAACTACATAGACTGGATTGCAGTTTGAGCCGTGAGTGTTCGTGTGCTGTTCGCAGGGGTGTTTCTCATCATGCTCGGCCTGCCTGTCTTCGTCTTCCTGCTGCTGTTGATGTGCAGACAGCGAGACCCTGGTCTTCTGAACTTCCCTCCTCGCCTGCCGGCTTTGTATGATTTATGGGAAACCAGAGTATTTGGGGTCTACCTCCTCTGGTTTTTTATTCAAGCGCTATTCTACCTGCTGCCGCTTGGGAAGGTAAGTTTTTGTTACAGGGCGTGGTACTGTGAGAGTTTCCTCCTCTCTCCCACGTTTTGCAGTGGTTTTATGGTTAGAAGCTGTTGGCTGTCACTCCCAAACTTAGTCTGCTAAGCTGTTTCTCCTGTGTCCTGTAGCACTTGCTTATTAGGCAGGACTTTAAAAGTCTGGTTGATATTTCTTGTGTAACTTTCCAAACCAAACAGAAAAGAGTAAGCTACTTTGCCAAGTATCCTGACTCTCGGTAGAGGTTGCTTGGGGCAAAAAGTTCCCCCTCAGTATGTGTCATTTCAGATACAGGATTTTACATGGTTAATGGCCAGGCTGCTGAGCTCAATGGACTTTTTATCTTTTACTTTTCTAAAAAATGTGAGTTTATAATTTTCATCTCTTTCAAAAATTTGTTGTCAAGAACAGTTTATGTTCTTTTCAAATTCATGCAATGTCTTCACATTGGTCTCCATTGCTCAGTATAGTTTTTTCTTCTTTCAGTAGAATACTCTCCTTGGATATATTTAAAGAGACATGAGATTCCCTAAGCAATGAATAATTTATTTAAAGATCTTATTCTCAGGGCTTTGCAGGTTTGCCAGCTGTCTGTGAACCAAAGGGTCAGTTTGCTGGGCGTGGCCAGTGCGGTGCTGGGAGGACAGAGCTGCAGGCTCAGACTGGGGCGTTCGCCATCGCTTCAGCGGCTCCCGCGGGGTTTGGTTTGGTTTTGTTTTGTTTTGTGATATGGGCTTTGGTCATTTTTCTGGTAAGGCTCTATAGTTAAGTTCAGATTAATTTAGGGTAAGGGCCTTTAGATAATATTTAGTAAGAAAAGCAATTTTGTTTGTTAAAAATCACGTATGTGTATATTCACAAAGTGACTAAAAATGTAGATATAAATACATATTATACAGTTTTCTCTTGCTGTCTTTGGGGGCTTGGTTCCAGGACTTCCCACAGGTGACAGGGTCTGAGGAGGCTTAAATCCCTCATATAAAATGGTGTAGTATTTGCATATGACCTGTACACATCATCTTTGTACACTGTAAGTCACCTCTAGATTACTTAAAATACCTACTACAGGCTGTGCAAGGTGGCTCATGCCTGTAATTCTAGCACTTTGGGAGGCGCAAGAGGAAGGATCACTTGAGCTCAGGAGTTTGAGACCAGCCTGAGCAAGAGCGAAACCCTGTCTCTACTGAAGATAGAGAAATTAGCCAGGTGTGGCGGCAGGAGCCTGTAGTCCCAGCTACTGGGGAGGCTGAGGCAGGAGGATCGCTTGAGCCCAGGAGGTCAAGGTTGCAGTGAGCTGTGATGATGCCACTGCACTCTATAGCCCAGGGGGGTGATGGAGCGAGACTGTGTCTCAAAAAAAAAAAAAAAAAAAAAAAACCCAAAACCTAATACAATGTAAATGCTATGTAAATAGTTATTACACTGCATTATCTAGGGGAATAATGACAAGGAAAAAGGCTGTGTGTGTTCAGTACAGGTACAGTCTGAGTATTTTTGATGTGCGATTGTTTGAATCCGTGGAGGTAGAACCCAGGGATGTGGAGGGCTGGCTGTGTGTACGTACCTGTGTGTTCACAGGTGAGGTCCAGCAGAGGATTTTTCCGGACACCTTTACTAGAGAAGGATCATCTGAAAGTAGCCTGTGGGATTTTGCTAATCCTGTGATCTCAAACAGGTTTTACATTGCTCCTCCGGGGAGAGGAGAAAATGCTGGCTAATGAAACCTATAGCTAATGAAAGGATAAAGTAGTTCAGTCCAAGGCAGATGATACTGTGTTAGTATTTTACAGTTTAAAATGAATTGCTACATTTGTAAGTAGTTATCTTGGGGAGTCAAATGTGGCTGTCATTGGGCAAGTGGATTTTTACTCAGCTAGTTCAGGTCTGTGTCTTGAGGACCTTTCCTATGGGTATCGCTGCTAAATGCTGTGGGTGAGGCCGGCGGAAGAGGTGACGTGGTTCTGATCCATGAAGCTGTCTCACATTCTCTTACTGGAGGTAAAAGAATCTCCTGAAATGGTTAAATACCAGATGAATACAGATATATGTATACGTGGCAGAGCAAGTCCCTACACGGGTACAGGTCATCAAACAGCACGTGGCCCTCGTAGCTTGGGTAAGTGGGGTAGAGCCCGATCGAAGAGGACCTCGTAAGTGGAAGACCGTGGAGCCATACTCTGTGTTGCAAGCAGGGGGAAGCCACTACAGATTTTTGAGCTGGGGCTCCATTAGGTACAAAGGTATTTTAAGCACATTTAGTTCTGTGGTGGTACCTGGGATGGTCGGGAGGGCGGGCGGCTGTTGCAATAGTCTCAGGACTGTACCGAGAAGTTCTTACCAGATTTGTATTTAAGATAAATTCCTGAAGGTGGAATTGCTTCATCAAAGGGCTTGCAGTGAAGATTTTTGAAACATGTTACTAAATTTCCCTGCTTCAAGAGATCCTCCTTCTTGGGCATGTTGAAATGTAAATGATGTTAGAAGATATTTATATGTGAAATGGTGATGTGTTTTTTACATTAAAATTTTTTTTTTCCTTTAAGGTTGTAGAAGGAATGCCTCTTATCGATGGAAGAAGACTCAAGTATAGATTAAATGGTAACTGTTTTTGGTTTATTCTTACATGAGTAACAGCTCCCTCTTTTCTGTGTTTGGCTGTTAATTCAGATGTGATCTGAGGACTCACTTGGAGCTCTGTAGGCAAAACTATTTCTGCAGCCAAAAGAAAAAATGGGTGGTCCACTGAGCCTCTCTCTGTGTTGGTTGGTGGCAGCAGGACTGGCTGGGGACAAGAGCTCCTCCCTTGGAGCCTGTCGTGGTGCTTTTCAACATGGCAGTGCCTGGTGTTCTCACGGCCCTGTCCTATCCCCCACGCAGCCCCTGCCTGTACCCTGGCTTTTGTATTGTGGCCTCTGCTCCGAGGGTGGGGTCTGGAGGTCCAGGTTCTGGATGGTAGAATGTGACTAGAATCTTGAAACCGTTGTTGACAAGTTAGTTCGAGTATAAATATGACTATAGCTACCAGGTCTACCCCATCATGAGGTAAGAGCATTAGACTTTAAAATGTATACTTGGCCCAGCTCATTAACAAATAGTTACTTGACTTTGCCCCTGAGAGCTTGCATTATATAAATTTTGAGTTCTTTTCAGTATTTTAACAGTTAGTGAATTTCTATGTATATCCTTTCAGCTTTCCCTTAATTAAAAGCAGACAATGACCATTTGAACTGAAAAATAGTAACTTAAGTGACTTAAAATATTTGAAAAATTATAGAAGAGACCTGGTATCTGTATTGAAGCTTATCCATCGGGGCATTGCTTATTTGCATGTGTGTGTGTATTTAATCTGAATACTGAAACTGAGACTGTAAGAGTAACACGTTGCATCGTTCTGTAATGGGATGGGCCTCGTGTGAGCCCTGGGTTAATGTTAATCCTCCCTCCTTTTTTGTGTTTTTTTACAGGGTTCCATGCCTTTATCCTGACATCTGCAGTTGTCGGAACAGCTCTCTTCTGGGGCGTAGAACTGTCTTACGTGTACAGCCATTTTCTGCAGTTTGCGCTTGCAGCCACTGTCTTTGCAGTGGTCTTGAGTGGCTATCTCTACACGCGTTCCTCGAGAGCTCCCAGGAGCGAGCTGTCGCCCGCCAGCTCTGGTGAGCAGTGGTAAATCGCAGGCTGGACGAAGGCATCCCAGGGCCCTCCCGCGCCCTCTCCAGATTGGAGTAGATTGCTTTTTTCCCAACTTCATTTTATGGGAGATGAAGAGAGAGAAGAAAAAATAAAAAGATGAAGAAAAAAGTTAAAGAAAAATGAGTTTATTTTTAATTTTTTTTGATACAGAGTCTCACTTTGTCACCCTGGCTAGAGTGCTGTGGTGTCAGCCTAGCTCACAGCAACCTCAAACTCCTGGGCTCAAGCGATCCTCCTGCCTCAGCCTCCCGAGTAGCTGGGACTCCAGGCATGTGCCACCACGCCCGGCTAATTTTTTCTATATATATATTTTTAGTTGTCCATGTAATTTCTTTCTGTTTTTAGTAGAGACGGAGTCTTGCTCTTGCTCAGGCTGGTCTTGAACTCCTGACGTCGAGCGATCCTCCCGCCTCGACCTCCCAGAGTGCTAGGATGACAAGTGTGAGCCATTGCACCCGGCCGAAAAATGAGTTTAAAGGAAGAAAATATTTTTGATTTTTCCTTCATACTTTCTCTGTTCATGTCTGTTCCTTTTTTAGTCACTTGATGACAGTAAGACATTTAGTAAACTTTACAGGCACCACAATTTATGACAAATAATTTTTTTTGTCCAAAATAGCGAACACCCTTTAAAATACAAAAGCAAAACAGATTGGTTGGTTCTGACCTAAAGTATTTAAACATTTAAAAAAAAGTAGTACTTTAAAAAATTATGAGTGTAAAATTAAAAAAGACTCCAGTTCCCTTAAAACTGGGGGACGTAGGCCTCTGGACCCCCAAAGGGTATAGCAGCTGCCTTTCCGCTGGGGTGGGCACCCCGTGCTCCCTAGTCCGTGCCGGCCCTCTCACCTGTCCCCCCCAGCACTGCCCGCGGGCCCTCGTAGGCAGGTGGCTGTGAGCCCTGGACTGTAGGCAGCAGTGCAGTGTGAAAGCCTCATTGCTGGGTTTGGAACGCTGTGTGGGTAAAAACTTTTCCCTTCTCAGGAAATGCTGTCTATGATTTCTTCATTGGCCGTGAATTAAATCCTCGAATTGGTACTTTTGATCTCAAATACTTTTGTGAATTGCGCCCCGGATTGATTGGATGGGTACGTCTTTTTTTTTTTTTTTTTTTTTTAATTTCAATTCAGTAGTTCAGATTAATCTCTGGGAAGAAATGTAGACAATTTAAAAATAAAGCAGTGGGAGGTATATTTTTAGGGATAATAGTAGCTTTCCATAAATCTATCTATGTAATACAAAATATTTTCTTACTGTACGTATTTTCCAGAGGTTTAAGATGCCCTGTTACAGGTTATAAAACAGGAAAGTTTTTTTCCTGGTTTTATTTTTATTATGTCAGTTTATGTTTATGTAGGAAAGTGATAGTGTGGATGAATTAATGTAAGAAAAATATATTTTCCCTTTCTTTTTAAAAAACCTTACTTTTACCTAATTTTAGACTGCAGGAGAGTTATAAAAATAGAGCAGGGAGTTCCCTTACATCCCTCCTCCTGCCTCCTGCAGTGTGAACGTCTGGCCTAACCACGGTAGTAACAGGGATCCGGAACAGCAGAGTAACGTGGCTGCGGTGCCGACTGAGTCCGCAGACTGGGAGTTTCCCGGTGTGTCCACTGCTGTCCTGTCGCCGTCCCCCAGGAGCCTACATGCATTTAATGATTCCTTCTCGGTCTCCTCTAGTCCGTTATAGAGTTGTTTAGTCTTGTCTGTCATGACCGTGACACTTTCTGAAGTGTCCCTCAACTTGGGGGAGTCCGCTGTGTTCCTGTGATGGGAGTGAGGCTGTGCACGGGTGGCGGGGACCCCACAGCAGGGACGTGCGTCCTCCTCAGGACGTCGGGTCCCGCGGTTCCCGGGGTCGAGATGTCTTATTCCTGGTGGGGGGTCAGAGCTAAGGGGGCGTCTGCCAGGTCTGGCAGCCGTGCAGTCCCTGCTCGGGCGGTGCCTGGAGACTCTGCCCTGTCCTGTCATTTCAGGTGGTCATCAACCTGGTGATGCTCCTGGCCGAAATGAAAGTACAGGGACGCACGGCCCCGTCCTTGGCCATGATTCTGGTCAACAGCTTCCAGCTCCTGTACGTGGTGGATGCTCTCTGGAACGAGGTAATTCCCTTTAGGAGCCAAGGCCCTGCCGTCAGCCGGCCCCGGGTCTGGGTGAGCGACGTGACCTCTCAGGGCCCCAGCTTCTTCACACAAAGCAGGCGACACAGCCTGCCCCCAAGGCCGCCGTGCGGGGCCTGCAGTGAGCACTGATAGGTGGGAGGTTCCTAGGCGTTTGCTGGTGCCTCCGTGTGTATCAGCGCCTTCTTTATTTAGAAGTAATATTCTAAATATGTAAGATGGGTGGATCTTGGTGTTATGTTTGTGAGTGGTGACCAATTCATGTAAATGAAATTTAATTCCTTATTATGGCACATGAAAGTGGGTAGATCATCATCAAATGAGGATGGTGTTTTGGGAATTGTCAAGAGGCAGCTAGTTCGTAAATAATGGGGAGATCTTTCATTGTTAGTGTTTCAGAATCCAAAGAGTAGCTCTAATTAGATGAATGTAAAATCAGAAATCAAGATACGCTGAGGAAACCAGTTTAACTAGAACTAAGTTTCCAACTTTTGGCGTTTCTCGTATGTTGATATGTTGTTGATGTTTTCTACTACCTGAAGACTGGTAAATGTTTATTTTCTCTGCCTCAACTAAACATACTTTTAAAAGCCATTTCTTCTTCAAGCCTGTTTTACAAGTATTTTATCATATTTACTGTTATCTCTGTAATCATCTCCAAATTCCAAATCCAGTTTTCTTTGAATTTTAAAAACCAAATTGGCAACGCTACATCATAGTGTTCCAACACAAGTTTTTACGATGGTCTCAACAGCCTGTTGACGTTTTGAGAGAAGCCCCCTTTCCTTTAGTCTGAGGCATTTTTAAAAAACTGTATTATTTGGTCACTTTCTCTCCTGTGCCCCACCAGGTTGGTCTTCTGTGCAAGACCACAGAGCATATTTAGTCAGAACACCTTGGAAAGTTTGATGCTGATATTTCGCTGATCTTCCTACTCTTCAGGGGAGTTAGGACCTCTTTGGGGCAAACAAACGTCAACTTCGAGTAGCCGAGTTAGTGTTATCCGCGGATCATAGGTTCCTGTTGTCCTCCTGGCTCAGCTTGGAAGCTGCGGTGAGAACACCTGATACTGAAGTCCTTTAGAAATTCCACATCTACCCACAATTAAACCTGCTTTTAATTAAAAGCCAGCCCTTCCGTAAATGCACTTAGCAGGCTCATCTGCTGTTACGTAGTAAATGGCCCCTGAGGAGCAGGTAGGTTACATTTTACAAGTCAAGTGATACTTCACTGTTGCCTTATCACCTCAGAGGCATTTCAGAAACCTTTTCTTCAGTCGCTTTCCAGCCATCAGTGATTATCCCTTCCGGTTTCTTCCTTCTGGCTTTCTGTCACGGGGTAGGCGAGTTCCTGTTTTGTGTAGATTTAGCCAAACACTGACTTCTGTTAACAGAAAATGTTTGCACCTTACGGCAAAGCTCTCCAGGCAATAGTAACACCGCCCCGCAGGTAGAGGACTGGAGTCGGGACGTGTTTCTGTCTAGTCAGTATCTCAACCATATTATAATCTTCCTGAGGAAGAAATTTGATTTTATGATTTTTTTTTAATCATCTGGCATGCCACCGGGCAGTTTAGTAGATGCTCAATAACTTTGTTAGGTCCTGTGATAGAAATGTCCTCTGTATTGAAGAATGTGTGATACCTAAGAAAAGTGAGAATTCCAGTTTAGCCAGGAGTGACCCTTCCCCTGAGCCTGCCCTGCAAACACCTCCAGGCTCCCGGAGCTGGTGGGGCTGAGGGTCCTACCCCGACTTGGCGCCAGATTCGAATACTTTATCCCTTCTCACCGCCCCCTGCCCTTGCTGTTGTCTCTGCTTCTGTTTCACCTGCTGCTTTTTATCACCTCTGTCCAGTTTTGGACCAGGAAATCAGATCACAGATTTTAAGAATTTATGTGCGTAAGAATAAGCACTCTCAGGAGAACAGAAAATTCTCATTCACATTTGGAAGCTAAAAAAAAGTTGGTGTCATAGAAGAACAAATATAACAGGATACTAGAGGCTGGGAAGGTTGGGGGAGGGGCGTGCTAATTATCCTGATCCGATGACCGTACACTGTGTGTCTTGCAGCATCACTGTGTGCCCCAGACATGTGTAATTATCCCGCGTCAATATATACAATTAGGAAAAAAGCACATAAGGCGCTGTGTTGTCCAAGGAGTGTGAGCCTAAGGGCCTAGGTGTTGTGACATCGGTTTTTCTGTTCTTTGTTACATGTGGCATCTGATTTTCTGTTCTTTGTGACAGCTGGTTTTCTGTTCCATGCTCTATTTGTTTTCTTTCTGGAAAAAAATACTCTTTGGAGGTACTAATCTTTTTACCCTAGAACTTTGATTCTTTACCAGAGCTTACACTGGCTGATTTTTCTCCGTCAGTGGTACACACCGAAGTCACAGGCAGGGCAGAGACCCCTCAGGCCAGGTCTCACGAGTTCGACCATGGAGGTGTCCCCATGTCCCAGAGTCCGGCTTGCAGCTGTCCAGGCGCAGAGGGGATTGGCTCGTGCTAACCAGATCATGAGAGGGTGGTGCACTTTTATTAATTTACACGAGAAGTGACGTAGTTTGCCATGTTGCCAGGTAGCTTAGTTTCGTCTGTGGAAACTCCACATGAAAAGCCAGAGTGTGATCAGAAACTAGGCTGGTGCCCGTGGAATTAAAACAAGGGAGCTGGAGCATCTTATTCCTTCAGGAAACACATTTAGAACACTCTTCCCCCGGCAGGCAGTGTGCTGGGCTCACAAGGGTGACAACACACGGTCCCCGTCTCTCAGAGGTGTGTAGTCCAGGGGGGAGAGACACAGTGTCTGTGACCTGCGGCTGGGTGCTGGCGTCGGAGAAGGGCCCAGGTTTGGGGGGGGAGGGCCGGGCAAAGCGGGAGGCCTGAGGCCTGGGGGGGGGGGGTCTGTTCTCTTGGGTGCGTGAGGTGAGCGGCTGGAGTGACAGGAGAAGGTGACGCAGAGGACCCGGTGTGATACACAGGCCAGGGCATCCAGATCCTCCCCCTCTTTAAAAACCATGCTGGTTGGAGACCTGCCCATCGCCCTCATACGTTTGCCTCTAAACCAGTGCTTTATTTGAATACTTTAGAAATAGAAACTTTTCCTCCCTTTCCCCATCTGCCTTTACAGGAAGCGTTGTTGACAACCATGGACATCATCCACGATGGCTTTGGGTTCATGCTGGCGTTTGGAGATTTAGTGTGGGTTCCGTTTGTCTACAGCATCCAAGCCTTCTACTTAGTCAACCACCCAAATGAAGTGTCTTGGCCGGTGGCTTCACTCATCATCGCTCTGAAACGTGAGTGTCGGTTTTGTCTCTGGGTGTGAATGTGACGGGCTGAGTCTGTTGTGCTCTGGCGCCTGCGTATTTGTAACCTGCCACTTTCAGTGGTCATGACTAGCTCAAGTGGGACGTCATTTGTGATGAATGAGTAGTTCTCTAAACAGATTAAACAACCCGTCTTGTTTTTAAATTTAGTAAGTTTGTTTCAGTAACGGTTCATCTTTTCTATTGAGTGCCCGCTTTCTCTGGCAGGCACCCTGCACGGCAGGGGGTCGGTGTTGCCCTCGCAGAGCGTGTGCGGGGCGGGGCGGGGCGTGAGGAGTGGGGGCGCCCAGGGGGACTGAGGGGGTGGAGGCTGAGGCAGAGGAACTGCCCTCTGGGGAATGTCGGTGTAAACGGACCGCAGGCCCTGGTGTTGGGTCTGAGGGAGCAAAGGGGGCGGGGAGACACCCAAGTCAGGCACAGGGAACAGCTCGGCCAGGGCGCGTGGGGCCCGGGAAGTGAGGTTGGACGAGGGTGAGGAGTACAGTCCACGCGGGTCATTTGCAGGTTTTGGTTCAGGATGATTTTCTTTATCCTTTTGTGGTTACACTGTTCATGAACCACCACCAGAGGCCGAGTAGGGAACATGCGCACTGAACTTCACACACACCTAGTTTTGCTTTACTAGGTAGTGGTAGAAGAAGAAATTCAAATCACTGCTTAAAAATAAGATTTAGTTTCACCATTGGTTAGGTTATCCGTGTCAGCCGTGCTCAGGTGTTATTCGAGACAGTGTAACTTACGGTTCAGCTGAAAGTCGGAGCGTCTTAGTCTGTTCTGTGCTGCTCAAATAATACCCGAGACTGAGTAATCGGTGATGAACAGACATGTATTTGGCTCATGGACCTGGAGGCTGGGAAGGCCACGAGCATGGCGGCGTCACATGCAGAAGGGCAAGGGCGGGGGGAGGAGAGAGTGCAAGAGGGGAGGGCACCAAACCCGTTTTTGTAACAAGCCCACTTGGGCGATGGCAAGCCCACTCCCGTGACAGGGACATTAATCCCTTCTCTTAAAGGGCCACCTCTCAACACTGCTGCGTCGGGGATTAAGTTTCCAACACGTGGACTTTGGGGGACACATTCAAACCACACCAGGGAGTAGGGTTGTTTATTACTTGACTGACGATGTAATAGTTACTAGTCAGTGGTACGTATGCCAGGGCTTGTGGATGTTGACATTTTAAAATTTGAATAAAGTTAACAAACTTGCAGGCTTGCAGTGGGACTCAGCATGTATTTAAAGTACGAGATGTTCTGGTACTGCTGCTAAGCTTGATTAATTCTAGGTTTGATTGATCAAGTATTGTGCCGGGGCCAGAAGGCATCATAAATAGCAGATGAGAGGAAGAGCCTGTAACTTTTATTATACTGAGCTCTAGGATTGACTTTTATTGTATTGTGGGCTGTGTTCGATTTTATTTTTTGCACAGATGTAACTACATGTGTTAGTTTTGCCTTCAAGGTATTCCCTTAGGTGGATGGTGAAAGTAGTATGATAGATTTCAGAAGAGTTATTATCTTTTTACATTCTAGAATTGAGAGTTTTTGAATTATTGTTAAGAATTAGACTATTCTGTGCTCTGACATAATTTCTAAGAGACATTACAGATGCTGTTAAGCATTGGATTGTCTCTAAATCACTCACATAAGAATATTTTAAAATTACAGTCTGTGGATATGGCATCTTCCGATGTGCAAATTCTCAGAAGAATGCATTCCGGAAAAATCCCAGTGATCCAAAGCTCGCACGTAAGTGTTGGTTTGTGTTTATGTTGTATATATTACATGGAAATTTTATGTCCCTCTTGGTTTAGAGATTATTAAAAATGTATTTTTATTCTTATATAGATTTAAAAATCATTCCTACTTCAACGGGAAAAAGTCTTCTGGTTTCTGGATGGTGGGGCTTTGTTCGCCACCCCAACTACTTGGGGGATCTCATCATGGCTCTGGCGTGGTCCCTCCCGTGTGGTAAGCATTTCAGGACGGCGCTCACGTCCTTCCACCACCTGAAAGGTGTGTGGGCGGGTCGGTGCGGGGCTCTCTGTGCCCTGCTGGCTGCAGGTGGGGCTGGCCCAGCGGGGGCCTCTCCTCAGCTGGGGGCCGTTTGCTGGTGTGTGCGGCACCGCGTCCAGCTTCAGAGGGGAACTGGGCATTCTCAGAGCCGGAAGTTTTACTTTAACCTTCTGAAAGCAAAATTTAAGTTTTCAAGTGTGCCCGATAGCTTTTTTCTAAGTAGAATTTGTAGAAATTAATTTTTTATTCATGACTAAGTGTATTTAGATTCTGAAACCTTTGGTTCTCAATAGGAAGAGAAGGCAATTCTGTTTGTCCCCCCCAGGAGGGAGCCGGGGCAGCTGGCCGGCGTCCCAGCCTGCAGTGGAGAAGGGCAGTTTTTCTTCACCGAGAGGGCGGGAGGACAAGAAATGGAGACATTTGCACTAAATATGAGGACAGAGGTTCTGAGGGTGATGGATTGTTAGAATGGACTTAATCACTCTTGTCAGAATTGCTTTTAATTTAGACACTACCTTCTGCCACACACCAGTGGGTTTATGGGTCAGTTTAGTTGCATTTCCCATTACTGGAGAAAATGAAGTACTCTTGTGGTTCATTTTTAGAGAATTTGGGGGAAAGCAGGAAGGAAATACTGTGTAGTGAAAATAAAAATGCCTAATCCTGTTCACTGTTGTTACCCACAGGTTTTAATCACATCCTGCCGTATTTCTACGTCATTTATTTCACCCTGCTGCTTGTGCACCGAGAAGCCCGGGACGAGCGCCACTGTGGGCGGAAGTACGGCGTGGCCTGGGAGCAGTACTGCCGGCAGGTGCCCTACCGCATCCTTCCCTACGTTTACTGACTCTGCGCGGGCATGCTTTTAAATACTCCGAGCATTCTGGCTGCCATTTGCAAAAACAAGAAAAAAAAATCCAAAACTAAATTTCTTTTGTGCACTGACAGGATCTGTAAATTTTTTTTTCTTTTTGAGTCAGGACTAGAGAGCCAAGTAGTAGATTTTTTAATAGAGCCCTGTTTATTTTTATTAAATTATAATTAACATAAGGAAAAAATACAAATAAGGATGTTAGATTTTTCATTTTAAGAGGAAATTTTCAGTCCTTAAAAATCTGAAAACAAAACCAGTCTTATAAATGCACTGTAAAGAATACTATTGATGTATATGGCTTTTGATGACCTTTCAAATTTTGATTTTTCTCTTTTGCCAGTTTTTTCTTGAGTGAAAACGCTGGTATATTTAAAATGCATTTGTGTTTTATTGCAGTAAGAGAACAGAATCTTCATTTGCTTCTCTTTAAATCATTTACTAGTTACATAATTTTGAAAGTAAAAACTGGGCCTATATTAAATGCTATATGTGAAGAGTGATGAAAGAGTATTAGCATACCCTGTTTAAGGGAGACCATTAGCACCATTTGAGAATGTAAATACATAGCTTACTTTTATGTAATATATGGTGATTTCAGATTTTTCTGTACAGTATTTTGAATGTCAGATGATTGTCAGGACTGTCTTTTTAACAAAAACATTTCCAGTATTTTAAATTAAGTTTTGTAAAGTAATACGTGTGAATTAAAAATTTTGAAACAATTAGAATTCCTTTAATATTGTATAGACGATGCTGTTAAAACATAGGAAGGGTATTTCTCTTAATTCAAAGTTTGTGAATTTGGCTTTGCTACCTCAGTTGCAGGTGTTTTTTTTGCCTTTATAAACTATTGAAAATAGAAAAAAATAGAATAAATATATATTTTTGGAGAAACAGCAGTATTTAAACATTTTTACACAGATTGGTGTTTGAAAAAATTTGCCATTTCAGGCTAATATTTTTATATATTTTTCACTTTTTAAAAATTCAACAGTGTTTTTACTACTGTTTAGCTCATGCAGTGTATACTGCATTTTTTTGTATATCTTCTATTTTTACAAAACTTTACTCCCTGTAAAGGAGTGCTGTCTAAAAACAAGGGGTTGGAGTCATTTCTTTCAGTTTAATAAATGTGCATAAGGTAGCTTTGGCCATTAAATTCTAGTGAGGTTGATAAAAATCTCATTAATTGTCCATGAGGGAACAGTAAGCAAATTCAGTAAACTTTTATATTCAGAAAGTTAAATTCTCCTCAGTACCTTAAACCTGGAGTTTGCATTATCTGCCTTCTCTCTGAGCCGTTCAGCTGTGTGGTGGTCAGTCTGCACTGCAGTTGGACGGGTGTAACTTACCCACGTTACTGTGATCATGAAGTTGGTCTGCTGTGGCATTCCCCATCCTGTAATCTTTAAACATGGTTAAGTGAAACTGTCATTGTTAGTACTGATGTGTGCAAGCAGTTTTTGATTTTGCTTTTCGCCTGGCATCAGAAAGTGGTGTTCTAGCACATTCTGTACTAGATTCACCAAGGAGGCTTTGGGGGAGGAAAGGAAGGACATTTCATTCTTTCCCTGGTCATGAAAAGAGCCTACACATTGCTGCAATTTCTGGATATCAGCTACAATTGGTTTTTAATTTTGTTTTTGACAAGTTTTATAGTGAAGTTTAAAGTTGAAAATAAAAAATGTTACTTTGATCACTTTGGAGCCTTTCTTTTTTTTTTTTTTTAATTTTTTGCCTGCAACTCTGGGATTATTAGAACCAAGACAGGAGTCCTTAGATTACTACTCCCACCCAAGCTCCTATTTTTTAGGATCATTTTCTTGGGACCCTCCTGGACCACAGGGAGTCCAAAGGGCACACGGGGACCCCCCGGCTCTCTGCCTTGTATATTGGGCGTGCCAACTCCCAGAAAACGGTCATATGTTTAGTATTTGCTATTTGAGAAAATAGAGAAATGCTAAGAAAAACTTAGTTATTTTTGAAAACTTTCAAAAATTACACTTTCAAATGAATTGTTAATCACAGAAACATCTACGTGCATTTGAAAGATAGTATGTGTGTGAGAACATTTTTATGTCTGCTGACAGTGTGGTGCTTGCTTGAGTTTCTAGTTTATTCTTAACTCTGAGCTGTGAGATGAGCTCAGATAGCGTCATCTTAATTGCTCCTGGCATGATGTTACATTGGGGCGTCACACCGCAGAAGGTGGGTGTGTCAGAATATGCACCAACACCCAGCTGCCTAAAAATAGCTGTGCTTTATGCTACAAATTCTACTTAAAAAACAGCTATTGGGCACAGTTGAAACTTAAATTTTGCTTTCAGAAGGTTAAAGTAAAACTTCCGGCTCTGAGAATGCCCAGTTCCCCTCTGAAGCTGGACAGACGCGGTGCCGCACACACCAGCAAACGGCCCCCGCTGGGCCAGCCCCACCTGCAGCCAGCAGGGCACAGAGAGCCCCGCACCGACCCGCCCACACACCTTTCAGGTGGTGGAAGGACGTGAGCGCCGTCCTGAAATGCTTACCACACGGGAGGGACCACGCCAGAGCCATGATGAGATCCCCCAAGTAGTTGGGGTGGCGAACAAAGCCCCACCATCCAGAAACCAGAAGACTTTTTCCCGTTGAAGTAGGAATGATTTTTAAATCTATATAAGAATAAAAATACATTTTTAATAATCTCTAAACCAAGAGGGACATAAAATTTCCATGTAATATATACAACATAAACACAAACCAACACTTACGTGCGAGCTTTGGATCACTGGGATTTTTCCGGAATGCATTCTTCTGAGAATTTGCACATCGGAAGATGCCATATCCACAGACTGTAATTTTAAAATATTCTTATGTGAGTGATTTAGAGACAATCCAATGCTTAACAGCATCTGTAATGTCTCTTAGAAATTATGTCAGAGCACAGAATAGTCTAATTCTTAATAATTCAAAAACTCTCAATTCTAGAATGTAAAAAGATAATAACTCTTCTGAAATCTATCATACTACTTTCACCATCCACCTAGGGAATACCTTGAAGGCAAAACTAACACATGTAGTTACATCTGTGCAAAAAATAAAATCGAACACAGCCCACAATACAATAAAAGTCAATCCTAGAGCTCAGTATAATAAAAGTTACAGGCTCTTCCTCTCATCTGCTATTTATGATGCCTTCTGGCCCCGGCACAATACTTGATCAATCAAACCTAGAATTAATCAAGCTTAGCAGCAGTACCAGAACATCTCGTACTTTAAATACATGCTGAGTCCCACTGCAAGCCTGCAAGTTTGTTAACTTTATTCAAATTTTAAAATGTCAACATCCACAAGCCCTGGCATACGTACCACTGACTAGTAACTATTACATCGTCAGTCAAGTAATAAACAACCCTACTCCCTGGTGTGGTTTGAATGTGTCCCCCAAAGTCCACGTGTTGGAAACTTAATCCCCGACGCAGCAGTGTTGAGAGGTGGCCCTTTAAGAGAAGGGATTAATGTCCCTGTCACGGGAGTGGGCTTGCCATCGCCCAAGTGGGCTTGTTACAAAAACGGGTTTGGTGCCCTCCCCTCTTGCACTCTCTCCTCCCCCCGCCCTTGCCCTTCTGCATGTGACGCCGCCATGCTCGTGGCCTTCCCAGCCTCCAGGTCCATGAGCCAAATACATGTCTGTTCATCACCGATTACTCAGTCTCGGGTATTATTTGAGCAGCACAGAACAGACTAAGACGCTCCGACTTTCAGCTGAACCGTAAGTTACACTGTCTCGAATAACACCTGAGCACGGCTGACACGGATAACCTAACCAATGGTGAAACTACATCTTCATATTTTAGTTTTGTAGTGTTTGGAAAAAAATGATGAGGTATAGAATTTTAACAGAAGATACAAGGTGGGTTCTTACTGGGTGCGATGCACTTGCATAGAGATAAGTAGTTTCCTCTGAGTCTAGTTCTGGGGTTAAGGCTCCCCCCGCCCCGTACTAGAATGAACTGTTCCATCTGCATTTGTGTTCCCATCCGGGTTGTGCTGACCTGTGCTAGAACCTAACCATAGGGACCTTGCACGTCAGGTCTTATGTGCTTACAATAAAAAGCAGCTGGAAGATTCCGCCACAGCCTGAAGTTTTCACATACGGATGAAGGAAAGAGACTACCTGTCCAGTCTGGCTCAACACACGAATGTTTTTATGAAGGTTGTTTTACATCATACCTGTGAATATCTAACATATAAATTTGGTTAGAGTCAAAAATTAAAATGCTTTGGTGTGGAAATTCAGTTTTCATTCTTCTCACACAGCAACGCAACCTGCATTGTGATCCAGTGACTAGGAGGTTTCTTCGTTGCTAAATGCACTGATGTTACACAGTTTGTTAATAAACCAGTAGTTGCCAAAATTCTTGACCTCTCAGGTGTCTGATAAACTGGGCATTCAAAGGTATAGAGGTCTGAATCTGTCTGCTTAGAAGCATCTGGTTTTTCAGTAGAAATCTTTAAAAAAAAAAAATCCAATAGTTAAATTGCATAGTTCAAGCAAATCAGTAGCTCACATTTTCTATATGCTGGGTTTGGGGGATTTGTTATGAACGAGATACCTCTAAGGTTAGAGGGTTAATGTAACTGCACATGGAAATTATGCCTGGAGAATTTAAAGAGCAATTATGGCACGTTCTTGAGCTGCACTAACACTGCATCTTAGGAGAGCACCTACTTTAGATTTCAGCAATGTTCTGGGCTGTTGTAAATGTCTGCTGTCTGAAGTGTACCATCAAACCTCCCTTACGAAATCAGAGGGAATGGAGAGAGAACAAACGGTCTGTATTACCGAGGGAAAGCTCAGACATGTAGGATGTCGTGACAGATGGCAGGGTGCTTACCTTTGTGGGCACAAAGTATATGACGGGAAAATCACAACACATCTCGAGAGGCAGCGAGTCTTCGAGTACTTTTTGTTCATGATTCCACCTTGCCCCCTCGATGAATAATCCGAAAATGTAAACTCCAGCGTGTGAGGGGTCCAAGCCCTAGGACGGAAGAGAGGTGGGGTCAGCGGTCCCCCAGGAGGACGGGCCAGGGGCTCCACCCGGGGCCAGCCCAGCCAGAGGCTGACCAGATGCGGACCTGCCCACCTGGGGGGCTTGTCCCCACGTGGGGCCATCCCTGCCCACCGCACGTTGTCCCAAGTTCTAAGGTGAATACTTAATTCTTTTCTTACTCTGAGCACTTAGGAAAGTTTTTAGGCTTTGGTCTATCTATATAATGATAAGCTTGAATTGACAGATACTACCAAACATAATAAAAACCCAAACTTCTACAATTAGAATCCTGTAGCTGAGCTTTTTAGGAGAGAGCCAGAACAGTTACAAAAGCATTAAAGAAAGAGTCTACTGTGCTCAAACTGTGTCACCTCCCTCTACCACGGTGGCTACGGTTACTCATTTAGGCTACGGAAATTTAAAAAAGGCTGGGAAAGGTTCTGTATGTCTTTGAATGATATGGGTCAAATAAATGATTCAATTTAAATGACAAAAGGTTAAATAAAATGAGTTTCTAGTGAGTTCCGTGAAGTGGACAATTTAGTTGCCAGCATCTGCGATTCTGGTGACTCCAGGTGTGAAGGCTGCGAAGCCAGGCGCTGTCCCGCAGGTGGGCCGCGGGGAGGGCGCTGCCTGCTCCTGTCCGGCAGGTGGCTGAGGACGAGGGCTGGCACTGTCCTGTGGGCTGTCCTGCGCTCCCTCGAGGCAGCTGGCGGCTCCTTGACGGGGAGCTGCTCCCTGGTGGCGCAGCCCACGCTGAGCTTGGTGACACTCTGTGCTGTCCACGGTGTGGGGAGCGACTGTACCCGGAGGTGCAAACTGAACTCGCATCAGCACCTCCTAGTCTGGCTGATTCTATGAAAGACTCCAACCGGGAGCTGCTTTGTAGAATATAATGACTTTTACGTTTCTTCCCCGTAACGTAGGTAAATGCGAGTTTTCCCGTCCCGCGTTGGCTCTCGTGGTGTCCTTTCATGAACATCTGGGAAGATGTCCATCTGGCGAACTTGCCAGCCTGACTCCCATTTATGCCCGCGGGACCTGGCCGCGGCCCACATGGCCTTTTCCTTGACCCCAACCGCAGGTAGTTTGCAGACGGCCCGTTCTGGGGGGATTGAACTCTCCAAGGCGCCACCAGGGGAAAGGGAAGTAACCGTCCTCCACCTAAACGGAAGCTGGTTCTTGGTGTCAAGCAGAAATGACCGAGCACAGTGACGACACAGCCAGAGACAGCGAGCGAAGTGGGAGGCAGCTTCTGCCCCCTCGGTACGGACAGGCCCACCTGCCTCCCGCAGCCTGTTCAGCCCAGCGGGGCGCAGGAAGAGGTTAGGGTCCGGGCTAGGCTCGGGTTCAAAGTGCGTGATGCGAGCCCGCTCAGTCTTCCTTTCCTGACCTGTCGAGTGAGGCTCGAACGACGCAGGCGGAGAGCCGGGCACAGTACCCGGCACACGGTAAACGCTCCGCGAACGCTGGCTGCTGAGCGTCAGCCGGTGTCACCAGGTCAGCTGTCACCTTCTGGACGGCAGGAGCCGTATCCCGTTCATCTCTGTACTCCCAACAGCTACCACAGTTTGGGATATGTACTTTCAAGTGAATAAATTAATACACAATTGAATAAAAAGTCTGTAACACATCTGAACTTTAAATTTCTTCCCCTTGCCAAGTGCTCACCTCATTTCTGCCCAAACTCCAGCAACAGGGCACCACCATCCACACAAGGACACTCCACCGTCACTGTCATTTTAGACCCACCGCACGCCCTCTGTTTGAAGTGAGTCTTCCCCGTGGAGCCCCCACTCCTTGGAGCTCTACTTCTAGGAGAATCAGGGTCTCGCTCTTCAGGCACCAGCCCTTTAAACACTTCTTTTTCTCCTCAGAGTCTTTTCTCCTCTAGGATGGCTTCTCCCAGGTCCATCCTTCCGATACAGCGTCGAGTGCTGAGCAGACTCCCCGGCCCAGACTGCACCGAGTGGCCAAGCCGCGGGGCTGCCGCCCCCCCCCCCCCCCCGGATTTCGGAACAGCCGTGAGAGCCCTGGCAAACGAGAAGTGTCCGCGGTGGACCAGAAACTGCGGGAGCCCTGAGGACGGAAGGCACGCGGGGCCGGGTTAAGGAAAGCAGTCAATACTACGCACAGTGAAACTAAATACAATCACAACATCACACCCCCGACTCAAAAAGCCTCCAAATCCTACAGACTAATCTCAAATAAAATATTGATGCAGAAGTCTTGAGTAAAGTATTAGAATGAAGACGATTCGATCGCAGAAAATCTTTTAATATAATTAACCATATTGATAAAAGTGAAAAATCATGTGATTATCTCCATAGATGCTGAAAAGATCTTTCATCACATTTATTTTCTGTTCTTCATAAAAAGTTAATATAGGAATCATACTTTATAACAAAATAAACTCCAGGTAGTTCTATCTATGTAATCCACCATGTTAATAAAAGATAAAAGCTGTCTGATTATTTCGATGCAGAAAATCATTTAATAAATTCAATACCTATTCCCAATTTAAAAAACTTCAACAAACTAGGAATAGAACTTTCTTCATCTACTAAAAACCTATAAATGACACAATACTTAGAAATATTATGTGCTATTCCTTGAGTTTTAGGAAAAAGACAAGGATGTTCATTATTAACTTTTCTATTGAACACTGGACTAGAAAGAAATTGAAGAACTATATAGATGTTTAAATTAAATTTAAGCTAGAGAAACAAAAAAGACCTAAATAAATACTTATGATTGAAAGTTGCGATACTGTTGAGACATCAATTCTCCAAAAATTAAGGCAACTTTAAAGAAGAGCAAAGGTGGAGGACTTTGTGCTACCAGGCACCGAGACTCACAGTGAAGCCACGGTAACTGAAACAGTGCGGTGCCGCCAGAGACAGACGAATCACCAGTGGAACAAGACGGAGACTCCAGAAACAGGCCCAGGCACATGCGACTGTCCATGACAAACTGAAGGAGGGGAGGGACGGCCGTTTCAACGAAAAGAAACGGTGCAAAGTCAGTTGGGTATCCGCATGGAACAGGAAGAACTCTGACCCCCACCCCATACCACACACAAACTCAACTTGATGTAGATCACAGAACGTAGAAGGTAAAGCAATAGAGTTTCTAGAAGGCAACAGAGAACAAAGAGAAGATTTCATGACCTTGGGGTAGGCAAAGATTTCTTAAATAGGACATAAAAAAAGCACTAACCCTAAAGAAAAGATGAATATACTGGAATTTGTTATAACAAAGAATTTTTGTTTATCCAAAGACATCATTAGAAAGTGAACTGGAATATCACATACTGGGAGAAGATGTCTTCAATAAACACATCTGATAAAGGACTTATATCCAGAATATGTAAAGAATTTCTATAAATCAATAATACAAAGACAGCCCAATTAAAAAATGGACAAAAGTCTCAGAAACGTCATAAAAGAGGAAATCCAAATGTCAACAAGCATTTTAAAAGGTGCTCAGCTTCATTAGCCATCAAGGAAATGCAAATTAAAATTACAGAGAGGTACCACTAGGCACCCACCAGAATGACTAAAATTAAAACACTCAAAATACCAAGTGCTGGCAGGCTGTGGAACGAGCTTTTACTTCCTGGCCGGCCCACAGATGGGTACAACCACTTTGAAAGACCACTTGGCAGCTTCTACACCAAAGCTAAACATATGGCTATCTACAACCCTCAGTTTACAGCCACGCGTCACGTAATGACACTTCAGCCAATGACCAACCAAACATAACCAGGTGGTCCCACAACATTATAATGGAACTGAAAAATTACTATCGTCTAGAGACATCGTAGAGCGATATAGTATCTTTCTATGCTCAGACACACACACACCATCGTGCTCCACTTGCCGCAGCATCCAGGACAGTGACGTGCCGGACTGGTGTGTAGCCGGAGCAACAGGCCACACAGCCCAGGTGTGCGGGAGGCTGGACCACCTGGGTTCACGTAGACACACTCCATGATGTCCGCACAATGAAGACGTCACCTCATACTCACTTCTCACAACACAGTCCCATCCTTAAGTGGCACATGACTGTATTTATTTCCTTATTACTGTTCTTGTTATTTTGGTTGTAGTCAACCTAGTGGGTGCAAAATGGCTTTGCTTTGCATTTACCTGACCAGAAATATTGAGCTTCCTTCCATGTTTTTGTTACTCCTTTGACCAACACCTGTCCTCCCCCGGCCCCCAGCATTGGTCCTGGAGCAGAAAAACAGATTCCCAGATTCCGAGAACAAGTCGGAACGCAGTAAATGACAACCATGGCTCTCCAATCAGTGGGGCCGGCGGCAGCAGAGTGGGAGGACTGGGGTCTCCGCGCAGTGGCTGCCTGTGCCCCCCGGCCTGAGTGGCCCCCTGGTTTCCGCTGGGACCTGGCTGAGCTCTGGCAAGGGCGTTTCAGCCAGCAGCTGCCATGACAGCTTTGCCCACTGATTCGAAATAACACCTTTAAACTCCGACCTCAGCAGCATCCTGTCTTCATTAATGAAACGGGATAAAGTTCACTCGTTCTATCAACTTAACTGTTTTATTCCTTATCTATGATTTATTTCTTTCCCCCAGAAAGGGAGCCGCGAGGGGAGGTCTGACGGCATTTGGACCGGGAGGGGACCGTGCCCCGTTTACCCCCGCGCCGGTGCCTGCAGCAGGTGCGGGCGGGTTTGCAAGGGCATGGCTGAAGGAAGGAACAATTCCCGTCCCCACGTCCCAAGCACCCGGTACCTTAAAGGCTCTCCGGACTATGTTGAGCTTCCTCTCGATGATGATGGAGAACTCCTCGTCCGAGACGTCGCTGGGGTTGTCGATCACGTGGTGGGTGAACGCCAGCGCGTCCACGGGGATGCCGCGCTCCCTGCCGTAGTCCTGGAGCACCGCGGCGAGGAAGGCTGCGGGACCGGGCGGCCCGTGAGTCGGCGCTGCCCGCGGGCCGCGACGGGGAGGGGAGGGAGGGGAGGAGGCGGGTGTGAGGCCGGGTGGGTGGGCAGGGGGTCACCGGGTCACCAGGTCACCCGGCGCGGGTGGCACCTGCAGGGGCCTCCTGGGGCGCGCGCGGCTCCTCTAGCTCCAGCCCCTCCCGCGCCCGCCGCGGGACCCTCGCCATCTCTGACCCAGGCCTGGCTGGTCATCAGCCCCCACCTCTTGGCACAAAGATGGGGCCCAGAGGCCGGTCTGAGGCCAAGTGTGTCTGAGTCTTCCTCAAATGGCACCTGGACGGTGGGAACAGGGGGGCTCTTTTCTCTGGGGTCGCTGAGCTGCTGTGGCCACTTCGCCCCGGTTGCGTGGAGAAAGGCCGCGTGGGCAAGAAACAACGAGAACATCTCCAGCTCCACGTGCCCGACATTCCCACCCCCTCAGGCTGCTCCCGTCCCTGTGCCCGTTTCGGTGCATGACCTCAGCAGCCACCGGCTTCCCAGGCCAGAGACCCAGCAGTCGTGCCATGTGACTGCGGTTAATCACTGTCTCCTTCCTCTACCCCTGCCTGGTAACACTTAACTTGCGGCCTGCCTCAAGTCTCATCCTGGAGGCCATTTCCTTGGTGGCCCTCCCTGGCCCTTGGTTAAGGTCCCTGTTTTATGCTCCAGAAGTATTTGATTCATTCAGAAAGTCGTTCCTCGCGCTTCTATTTACATAGAGAGCGTGTGTGGTGCGGGGGGCTGTATTAGGTGCGAGGGCACAACCGGAGTTAAAACAGCCCGGGGTCACAGTCCGGCGTTGCCCCTTTATGATTCCCTCAGCGCCCGCCCACACGTTCTGGCCTCAGTCTCTTTCCTGCTGAGCATTCGTGCAGAGCAGGTGGGCCCGGCCCGCAAACCTTCCATCATCAGCCCCCAGGGAAGGTGCCACCTCCAGTCTTCTGTGGTGGCCTGTGACATCACAGATTCAATGGCCTGGAGGCAGTCCCTGCCGTGCTGGGAGAGGCCTGATGAGGGGGGTCTGTTCTGGGATGTGAGGAGACTGGGGTGGGGGAGGGGAGTGGGAGGGAGAGGAGAGCTTGCTCTAGCGCACGCACGAGACTCGGGCGCTTGTGGGGCTGCAGGGACTGTCGTCCCGGCTCCTCACCCCGAGGGGGGCAGCCGAGGGTAGTGACGGGCCGGAGCGGGGCCGGCCCAGCTCTGAGGCTCACCTTGTGGGAAGAAGAAAGCCGGGAGCCAGTATCGTGCAGGAAAGCCTTCGGAGAAACTCTCCGGCTCAGCAGCGTGTTTGGATTTTGATGGAACAGACAGCTTCCAAGCCGTGAGAAATCTCATATACCTGTTGGACGGCAGGCACAGGTTGGGGTCAGGAGGGCACAGCTGCACACCTTCAGGGCGTCTGGGCAAGTCCCTCCGCAGCCTCCCAGGTTCCTCGCTTTACTTTTCGTCTCAGCTTCACCCACTCAGGACTCTTGTCCTGTACTTGAGTGGAAACCAGCTTGTGAGGGAAAGGGAGACCCCAAAGGCTGGAAGGCAATGGATTTGGGTCACAAGGGAGGCCATTGTCGCGGGAATCCTGGTTGGGCCTTGCTAAATCTTGTCATAGACTTCGCCCAAAGGATTTACGTCATAGAAATGTGGTCAGATGTCTACATTTGCTCTAACACTCACTTCTGGTTCAATGGTGTAGGAGGCAGTCTGGTACAGACTTTGGAACCCAATTTTCTGGGTTCAAATCTCAATACTTCCATGCTCTAGTGTGAAACTTTGCACAACTTACTTACTTCATGCCTTTGTGCCTCAGTTTCCTCATGTCTAAAGTGGGGATGAGGATGATGGTAGTACCTACTTCACATCATAGGGTTACTGTGAGAATTAGGTGAGTTAGTATTGAAGTGAAGCGTTTAGAAAAATGTTTACCACACCACAAGGTGCTTGTTAAATGTTAGCTATTCCCATTGCCTTTCAAGCTATTTTTATTATGACTAAAAACACATTTAAAAATTAAATAAAACTAGGGGCCTGGCACTGTGGCGCATGCCTGTAATCCCCGCACTTTGGGAAGCTGAGGTGGGAGGATCACTTGAGGCCAGGAGTTAGAGACCAGCCTGGGCAACATAGTAAGACCCCATCTCTACAAAAAATAAAAATTAGCCAGGCATGGTGGCACATTCCTGTAGTCCCAGCTACTGGAGAGGCTGAGCCAGGAGGATCCCTTGAGCCCAGGAGTTGGAGGCTGCAGTGAGCTATGATCGCACCACTGAACTCCAGCCTGGGCAACAGAGTGAGAGAGACTCTGTCTCTAAAACAAACAAAAAAAATTATATGTAACTCATTCTTATTTCCTTTCACATTTCCCCTGCTAATTTCTCAGGACACAACGTAGAATAACAGAAAGAGAAAGGTACTAGGTTCTCTCTTGACGTGGATGGCCTTGGAGGAGACTCAACTTCCCCGCGTCCTCAGCCCACAGGGAACGCAGGAGTCCCTCCCCTGCGTTCTCACACATTGCTGCGGGAAGCCAAGGAGACCACACATGTGACAGTGTGTCGGGAACTGTTAAGCTCGGAGCACAAACGGGGAAGGAACGTATGGAGCTTTCACCCGTACCGACGGCGTATTGCGGTGAAGGCCACTTTGGCCCACGTATTAAAGAAGTTCAGTCGCTGGATGAGATCGTTCACCCAGGGGCTCAGCGGCTTACATGACAGGTAGGCGTGTTTCTGTTGGGATTGAAAGACAGTCACGTTAACTTTTCTTTTCAGACTTGTCTTTGGGGTCATTAGGAGCATTTCTGCGAACTTCGGTAACGGGCTCAACTGCTCGGGAGAAACAATCCGGCAGGAGATGTTGTTTTCCAACTGAAAGCAATAATGGAAAATCTGAAAATTATTACCAGGGCAGAAAGGCATTATTTTAACAGGGCTGTGGATGAAACTCCTAGAAGCTTCCATCCTGGCTGAAGGCTTCTGTCACTCTTCCCAAATCCTTCCCTTGCCCACCCCTCCCCCCACTGCGAGCTCCCCTTCACATGCCCTGAGGTGTGAGCAGGTGCGGCCTCCCGGCCTCCCCCCATACAAAGTTCTGTAACCCCCACCCACCATCTGCTCCTTTCCCCGACTTCTGCTCCCAGTCCTGCGCCAAGCTGACCCTGCCGCTGTGCTGTGCACAGCCCTTCCGGAGTATTCCCTCTCTCCTCTATAGACTCAGCTTTCCATTCTCCATCCCTTTATTAACACGCTCTGCTACCTCAAACGCACCAACCACCCAACACTCAATCCTACCTCCCTGTTGCACGTTGGCAGGAGGAGGCCTTACAGTCCCCCAGCCGCCGCCTCCTCTGCTGACAGGCTTCCTGAAGGAAGACGCCCTCGGTTTCTGTCCCCTCTCCTGGAGTCTTCCTTAGGAATCACCAGTGACCCTCTACTTTCCATGCTCATGACCGCCCCCCCAACTCGCATTCGTATCCTAAGCTAGCTACTCCCTCCTCCTCTCTTGCCTTGGCTCCTGTCTATACTCTGTCCCAGCTTTCTCGTGAATCATCTCCATCTTTTTAGGGCCCATCCATTGGCTCCTCTTCTTCCCTCCCTTGAGGCTGGTGTTGCTCCGAATCCCTTCAGCCCTTTTCTCTTCCTGCTTTATGCTCTCCCGGGTTCAGTCCATGGCTGTGGTTTCCACCGCTTGGTCTGGGCTGACGATACCAGTCTTGCTTTGTAGCCCATGCCCTGTCCAGTTGCTTTCCAACAGCCCCACCTGAGAGCTCCTGCAGCTCCTCACACGTCCTGTGTCCGGAACGGAACGTTCTGATCTGCCCCTCAGACGGCAGGTCTTTCTGGCCACCTTGTGTCTGAGTGGCAGTGCTCCCTCCAGTCCAAGCGGGACACTCCCCCTGGCCACGCTCGGCTCTGGCTGCTCCGTCAAGTATGCAGTGGCCTCAGCCGTATGTACCCGTGTGCGTAACATCCCAGCAGCTACGTCCTCTCAGCCTAACTCTGCACGCGTGTGCGTCCCGGCTCTTTCACTGCTTGGCTTTCTGAGCAAGGACTGGAGCCTTTCTGCTCCTCGGTTTCCACGGCTGCAAAACACGGGCACGGGAGTAGAGGACGCCCAAGAGCCTTGCAAACTCTGAAGCCTGTACTTCTAGACGTGACGCCACATCTCAATTTTTCCTCACAGTTTATATTCGATTTTAAAGAATCGTAATTGTCGTTGCTTCCTCTAACCTGTCTTTATGTTTTCTACAGACGTTTATAAAAATAACACTATTGAGATGAAATTCATCTCTCATACAATCTGCTCACTCAAGGTGTGTCAGCCAGTGGTTTCCAGTGCATTCACTGAGTTGTGCGGCTATCACGACAGTCAATTTTAAAACATTTTCATCACTCCACACACACAAAAACCCTTCTCGTGCCCGCTGACGTTCACTCCCCAATTCCCTGTCACCCCGACCCCCAGGCAACCAATAATCTATTTCTGTCTCTATAGATTTGTCTGTTCTGGACGTTTCATGTCAATGGAATCACACGCGGTGTGTCCGGTAACGGCCTTCTTTCACCCAGCACAGAGAACGCTGTCCTCAGGTTCATCCCTGCTGCGGCGTGTCAGAGCTCCATGCATCCTGCCGACCGAGTGACACTGCATTGTGGGGACGCGCCACGTTCCGTTCACCCACGCGGCAGTCGACGGACATATGTGTTGTTTCCACCGCTTGGCTATTGTGAGTAACGCCACCATGAACATTCATGGGCAAGTTTTTGTGTGGACATGTTTTAATTTCTCTTGGGTATATACCTAGGAGTGGAATTGCTGGGTCAAATGGTAACACTGTGTAACTTTTTGAGGAACCACAGCCTGCGTGGGGAACCTGCAGCCTCAAGGCCGTGTGTGGCCCTCCAGATCCCCAAGTGTAGCCACTGGACCAAATGCAAACTTCATGGAACAAACCCCTTTATTAAACGGATTTGTTCTGTAAAACTTGGATTCAGTCAAAAGGCTGCACTCAGCATCCAGAAGACCCCATGTAAAAAGGCTGCACCATTTTACACACCCACGAGTGACAAATGAGGGTTCCAATTTCCCCACATCCTCACCAACGCTTGTTAGTGTCTCTTTTTGATTCTATCCGTCCTAGCAGGTGTACAGTTGTATCTCACTGTGGTTTTAATTTGCATTTCTCTGGTTATACACGATGTTCAACAACTTCTCACATGTCTGCATAGGTTTACAACCTGGTATAGGATTCAGGGTTTTGGGAAAGGCCAGTGCTAATTATAAGGGGAGAATTTCATTTCTGGAGCAATAGTTTTTGTGTCCAACATGATGGTTGTTAATTTCCAGACCTTGGTCTAAGGTTTAATAAACTTTGTGTTTTTACAATTTGGCCTTTTGCTTAAGGGCACAACCGGGCAGTCTCTTCATCTTCTTGTTTTGCTTTGTTTTTATTTTTTAATTTAAAAATGTTGATTTTTTTGCTTACAAAAGCAATATATTCCTTTTTTTCCTCTGTCTCTGCTGCTTGAATCAGGAAAAAGCAATACATTCTCATTGTAGAAATGCGAAAATATAGAACCGTATAAGGCAGGTATAGAAATCATTCATAATTCTATTATCCAGAGAAAAAGTTATTTTTGTAGGTTTTTCTCCAGTTCTCTCTCTCCACACGCACACACATGCCCCTATACGTGTATATTCAGTTGAGTCTCCTTATTTGCAGTGGGTTTGTTCTGCAGAGTTCACTGTGAACACTGAATTAGCAAACACTGAGCCCGTGTTCCTGGGCACAAGCAACATTTAGAACTGTTACACTGGGCTGTACCACAGCTTATGTAACCAGATTCCTATTAATAGATATTCAAGTCGTTTCCAGCTTTATGTTATTATAAACAGTCCTGTAATAAACATCTCTAAGACAAATTTAAGCGGAGTTGTCAAATTGCCCTCTGAGAGGTTGTATTGATACATGCTCATACCAAAAGGATGCTGGCATCTCTTAATAGTTACGTAATATTTCATCACGTGTATGTGCCATAGTTAGCTTAACCACTCCTTGAACCTGGGTATTCATTTCAGGGAGACAAGTAACTAGGAAATAATAATACTTGCTTACCTGCCACAGTGTAGGCACTCTCATGGTAAGGAAACAGTTAAATATTTCCTCCAATTCTTGTGTGAGGATGATCTCTCCCTTTATTGCAAGTTGAAGATCTTTTAAAGATTTATGTATGACAAATAATAACTTATCAAATCGTCTAATTTCTTGGTTCAAAAAGGTTAGCAAGACACAATGGATAAGGGGATCATGACCTGGATTAAAAAAAAAGAGATAAAATTGTGATATTTTACAGATTAAAAGGAGGCTTTCCATGCAGGGACACAGGCTGTGAAGGGTGAAGGAATTTTGCGTGTCTTGATCAGGGTTGATCGACATGTTCTGGGGAAGGTCAGACACACACATGTTAGGGTCTGTGGACCGTCCTGTCTCCGTCAACACTACTCAACTCCTTCCCTGTAGTGTGGACGCAGCCACAGACAACACGCAAGGAATACGTGTGGCTGCATTCCAACAAAGCTTTATTTATGATATTTGTGTGTCACAAATTATCCTCTTTTTATTTTTCCAACCATTAAAAGTGCGAGAAGCATTCAGTTTGAGGCTGTGCAAAAACACATGGTGGGCGGGATTTGCTGCCCTTGATCAAGACTCAACGACAGCACTATCTTGACAGACTCTTGCTCAACATTTGATTCCAAAATGAACTTTTTAAAAGTGTTAGAATATGGATGTTAAAACTTAACTGGGAAAATTACCGCAGTCCAGTCATTTAGTCTCTTAGAGCTGGGGCTGGAACCAACTTGGGCCACCAGGCCACTCTCCCCGGGCCTGCCCTGACTGCCCGGAGCGCCTCGGGACCAGGGGGTCTCCCGGCACAGGGCCCAACCTCACTGCCCGGACGCTGTTCCAGAAGGCAGAGGGGCAGAGAGAACAGGGACCTAGAACTCTCCCCCAAGCAGAGCTGCCACTCTCTGATTTGCTATGTTTGTTGTATTTCTTCACTTTTGGTCCCAGCTGTGCACCCCCCAAACCCCAAACTACAGCATTATTTCTTTCTCTGCCCCCTGTCTGCCGGCTGGAGAGAAAAGGAGGTGGACGATTAGCTTTCCATCTACGCTACGCCAGTCTTTTTACTTCTGTGGAACTTCTGTCCTGTCTCTACCTTCCTCGTGATGCCAGAGTCCTTCCCCGAGGAGGGTCGAGGTGAGAGGAAGCGGCTCAGGGCCCGCGCTCACCTTTGACGTTCTCGGAAAGAGATTCCCAGACGGAGCTTGACATTATGCCCTTGAGCGTGCTCGCGGCTCCGGCAGCGCCCTCCTTCTCCACCGTCAGTGGCAGCCGCTTTAGCATGTCCGATGACATCTCCATCACCAGTTCGTCATTACTCTGCTCAAGTCTGCGAAAGAAATGAAGAGAAGGATGTGATACAGTGGGGCAAGGAGGTGACGGGAAGAGATTTGTTAAAGGGTACAAAGTTACAGGTGGGCAGGAGGAAGAGATTCTAGTTCCTACTGCACTGCACGACCACTGTAGTTAACAATATAGGAGGTCTGTTCGGAAAGTATCGGCCTCGTAACCATTCTCCTTATATTAACAACGGCTGGATATTTTCCGGACAGACCTCGCATACTTTCAAATAGCTAGAAAAGAGGATATTGAATGTTCCCAACACAAAGAAATGATAAATGTTTGAGATGACTGATATGCTAATTACCCTAATCTGATCACTATACATTGCGTGTATCTTAACATCACTATGTAACCCATAAATATGTACAATTGTGTGTCAATTAAAATAAATAAAAATTTTAAAGAAATGAATGCAGAGATGAATGAGGTACGGCTGTGTCCGATGTAGGAGGGCCGTCTGTTGAGGTCCCATCTGAAGGTAGACACATTGTCACAGAACCAGGAAACTATAATACGGAAGATCTTACAGAGACCATGGAGTTCGTTTCATTTTACAGACGAGAACACTGTCCAGTGCACTTAAGATATTTGTGAAGAAATATGGATTTTAAAAGTTCTTTCAGGATTTCTTCAGGTGAGCCAGGTGCTGTCATCATCTCTGCTTTAGCGGCGAGGAGCCCGAGACAGCGTTAACTGACTTCCTCAAGTTCGCACAGTCGGCGCAGCTGAGACTGGAATCCAGGCACAGCGAGGGAGGCGGAGGGAAGAAGTACGGGGGCCCGTGTCATCTACTTCCCGAGCAGCGGTGAGCCAGCACCCTAGATGTTTACAAACAGCCGGAGCACACTTTGTTGTATCCCTGGGAGGGCGGAGTGGGATTATCCATGTGGCAATCAAACCACTGAGGAGTCAAGCCATGTCACTGTGGATCTTACTGTGCAGTCAGGCTGAGGAGATCTGGGAATCTGGGTACATATTATACCATTTGGAAGCCAGCTGTGCTCACCATTGTGCCACCAACACTGCACACGTGTGACGCCATTTGAACCTCATGACAGCCTTGATGGGTAGACAGCTGTTACCCACATTTATGGATGAAGATACCGAGGCAATGTGACTTTAGAGGTCACAGAGGTCTAATCCACACCGGCCTTGCAATGCAGGGCTAGCTCTCCCTGACCACGCTGTCCTTTTGCTTATTAGGGTGGTTATCTTTTCCTGTGCTATCGAAGTCAATATGTACATTTCACATTTAAACAAATTCATTTTAAGAATACCACTCACCTGGTATAATTCAGTCACTCATTCAACAAAGATTTATTGAGTGACTACTACATGCTCCGTAAGTGTGTGTGTGTGTGTGTGTGTGTGTACTTGTTTCTGTGTCATTTGGAGAATTTAGTTCCTCCACCATGTAGATTATACTTTTCTACAAGTTCTATACTCTGTCTCTTCAAATGAATATTTAACAAATTTTGACCAGTAATGTTTCCTGGTGAGTTCTTACCGGATCTTGAGGGTGGCAGTGGTGGTAGCTCTTGGTTGCATGGCAATGAGACTTTCAATAAACTCCTGGCTCTGAATCTCCCTGCAGCTCCGTATGGCCTCAGGGTGGACTCCCAAGACCTCCGGAGGATCGTCATCAGGCAGGGACTGGATGATGTGTATGCAGTCCTCCAGGCTTGCACCTTTGGGCACTGGCTGACATAACTGAAAATTTAACCACTTTGTTAGTTTTTGTTTTCTTCAATTCTGCTCCTTCGGAACACTTTGTTAGTTTTTGCCTGAGTAAGATATCTACTTTCAGTAATGCTTAAAGACAATATTTTCCCATGAAATTTTACACAGAAATCTCTTACTTGTATGTGGTATACGGTAGACACTGTCCAAAGCAACGTCTGGGACTACTGTGTTGTAATGTGTACGTGAAATGCACATATGACATTCTCTTTGGGAAAAGAGAGCAAGAAAAACACTTTAAAGGCCAGGGTGATTCTGACCACCCCTTTCCTCAGGGAAATATACCCAAAAGATAATGAATGCAATAAACCTTGAGCAAATCGTTTTACTTTAGTAAAACCTATAGAAGGAATGTGGGAATGATCTTAAGAATAGCAGACCCTTAACAAGTAAGAGAAATGCATTGTTCATATGGTCAGGAAAGAATGGGGGTGGTGGCTGTTTTTATAACCTCAAGGAAAATATTGAAGAATTAATGAGGGCCAAGAGGGAAACATCAAACCACAAAGAGTCACTGATAAAAAAATTACCTGCAGAAGCCAAGATTATGACAAAGAACAGAAAGAGCTGGCAAGTTGGAATCGTCATGAAATTCCCAGTGTTTTAAAGCAGCTGAACAATTGAAATATATGATTTCAGAGTACACTGCTGTTGTCTGATTTAACTCTGCCAATGGAACTGTATGCTGTACGCTACTGTATACCTCATTCACTTATTCACTTAACGCATACTTAAGGCCATAGTCTGTACACAAAGACCATGCACATTTTACTTTTGGGGCAATATAAAGGACTCCAAATTTAACAAATTATTATGCTATTTTAAACATTCTTTTTAATGGAAATCTTAAAAAAAAAAAAAAAAACCTCATGGCTTTTCCTGTCTTAGCAATAGTGTATAAAGGATATACTTTAATGTCTTCTTGACTCAGGGTCATCAGCGGAGACTGTTACTAGCCATTCTATAGGTGCCTTACAAATGCATCTCCTTAAAATATCATATTTACCATTTTGTCTCTCTCTCCGTACCCTTAAGACACTAGACAGGTAACCTGGATAGGATCTGTCTTTCCTTTGACTATACCAGGCCGCTCCCAACTCACAGTGATCACCCACACTCTACTCACCTCTCCTATCCAAATTCCCACCCATCAAAATTTGTGTCAAGTCCTACCCTCCACACTCTAAGGTCAGAGTTCTGCAGATTTTTTTTCCTATGTTACAATAGCAACCATTGGGCAGGGGAACAGTGGCTGGTGTCTAGCCTGAGATTTCTGCTACACAAAGGTGGAAGTCTGGATGCAGGATAGACACTAAAGGGGGAGAAGAGGAGATACAGAACGAGAGAAGATGTAGAATTTGATCTTGTTGGGGCAGGAGCCAAGTTCTTGAATCTCCGCACCGCTGCTTACTAGTTGCATGTGCGTGGGACCCTGTGAACACCAGTCTCCTTCCCTGTAAACCGGGACATCTATTCCACATGGTTGTTTTGAGCATTAAATGAGAAGTACATGTAAATTGACTGGCATGGAATAGTTGGTCTATAGATGTTAGCTTGCCTCTGCTTTCTTGTGCCTTGTATTTTATACTCTGGGTTCTCACAAGGTATGAACTACTTCTTTGTCATTCTTTTTTTTTTTAACTGCCCTGCATAATGTCGTATTTAATAGAGCAGTGAGTAAAAGTAAACTTTTACAATACTGAAAGTTAATAAAAGCCATTAAAAATGAACATTAAAATTTATTGAAATACATATTTTAAATAATGTAACAATGTATAGTTAAAAATAATCGAGTAATGTAAGAAGATAAATTCCTTTCTTACCTCATCTCTGTAGAAACCGAAGTCATCTTTCATAACTTCAGGATTACAAAATTTGTAGAGGAGGGTCTTTAAGCATCGCTTGTCCCAGCTGTCAGTCACCCGGCCACCGTAAATCACTTCCCCGAGCAGGTAGCGCAGTGCTTTCCACGGAATACTGGACTGTCCGTTCAGGGAATATTCCAACACCTTTATGGCAACCTTTAGAAAATCCACTAGTCTTTATTATTTCAGTATACATTTTGAACTTTTGGTCTCAAGCAATCCCCCGTGCCTTCCCAAAGTACTGGGATTACATGTGTGAGCCACCACACCTGGTCTTTTTAGTTCCTTTTGTTGTGTTCTAATTTCTTAAGATGAATATTCATTTCCTGTATTTCTTTTTTAGTAAGAAAGACATTTAAGGCCATAATTTTTTTCTGAGCATGGCTTTTGTATTGTTATGCCCTTTTTGGTATGAAGAAGTCTGTCTCATTTTCATTGTGTTCGCTATTTCGTGATTTCCTTTTTAATATCCTCTTTGATAAAAGGTTATCTAGAACAGCGGTCTTCAACATTTTTGGCACCAGAGAGCAGTTTCATGGAAGATGGGGGTGGGGAGGTGGGGGGCTGGGGCCGGGGGAGGTGAAGCTCAGGGGGTGAGGAGAGCAGTGGGGATGGGAATGGCTGCAAATACAGAAGCAGCTTCTGTGGCAGCTCATCTCTCCTGCTGTGTGGGGCACCCCTCCTCCCCTTCCTAGGTTTCATGGGAGACAGTTTTCCAGGGGTGGGGCATGGGGAGGGGCAGTGCAGCTCTGTGGCTGGTCCCTAACAAGCTCTGGACCTCTTTTGGTCCTGGCCCCGGGGTTGGGGACCTCAGATCTAGACACATGTTACTTAATTTTCAAGTTACGAGTTTTTGGGGTCAAATTTTTATTATTTATTAGATTGTGATCAGAGAATGTGGCCCATAAAACCATTAAAGATTTTTCTTTATAGTTATGATCATGACCGAGTTTTGTAATAGTTCCTTGGATATCTGAAAAAATATGTACTCTCTATTGAAGGGATGTTAGTCAATTTCATATAGATCTATTAATCAATTTTATTGACTATATTATTCTATGTCTTGTTTTTGCTTATAAGAGCTGGTCAATCCAGATGGAGAGTTTTTGAAAATTTTCATAATAATTATATACACATACATATATGCACATGTATATACGTGTGTTTATATATACATATGTGTCTATATATGCTATAGTATGCTATCGTCTGATGAATGTAGAGATCATATTGTATAATGACTGAGACTACAAAACTCTGAAGCCAGACTGCTCCGGTTTGAACTATGCCTGTTCTGCTTACTAATTAGGCAAGTTACTTAATCTCCCTGTATCAACTGTGAAATGAGGATAATACTACCTTCTTGGCTGAGTGTGGTGGCTCATGCCCATGATCCCAGCACTTTGGGAGGCTGAGGTGGGAGGATCACTTGAGGCTAGGAGTTTAAGACCAGCCTAGGCAACAGAGAGATGCCATTTCTACAAAAAATTAAAAAAATTAGCTGGGTGTGGTGGCATGCACCGGTAGTCCCAGCTACTTGGGAGGCTGAGGCAGGAGGATTACTTGAGCCCAGGAGTTTGAGGTTGCAGTGAGCTATCATTGTGCCACTACACTCTTGCTAGGGCAACATAGTGAGATCCTGTCTCTTAAAAAAAAATACTACCTTCTTTATAGAGTTGTTGTAGGTTCTAAGTACTCCATAAAGCACCTAAAACCATGTCTGAGCACAAGCATAGACAGTAAATTCTACAAATGTTAACAATTTTCATGGCTGTTATATAGTCTTTATAAATTGTTTCTTTCTCTAGTTTGGTGCTTTTTCAGCTTAAATTCTACTCTGCCTGGTATTAATATTGCCATTCCTGCTTTTTCCTGTTTTTATTGTCTTGGTAGTTTCAAGCTTTCTTCATTAAGTGTTTTCCTTGTAAATTGCATACATCTGGGTTTTGTTTTGTAACCTAGTGTGTTTTGTTTTTTAATGAGGGAAGAATGCAGTCAATTTATATTTAATATAATGGCTGATAACATCTATTTTGCTTTGTTATTATTTATTTTACTTTGTTGTCTCTGTCTCTCCCTCTTATTTTTTGATAGCTTGATCAAATTGTTATTTATTTTCCTTTTTCTTCTTTGTTAATTTAGACATTATTCTGCTTCCGTTAAAGGTTACTTTTCCTTTCCTTGAATTTGTTTCTTTATTCAAATGAAAAGAAGATATCAATTATTTCCCCGCCAAAGTGTCTAATATATATTGTTTACATTGTGACTGAGCTTTGCATAAAGTCTGGACAGAAGCATGCTTGAGCTCACATTCCTCGCCAGATACCCAAGAGCAGCCGTTTCTGCCTGTGTCCCTGGTTAGGCGTGGAAGCGCACACGCGGACAGAAACGGAGCTTGCCGTGAGCATGGCAGCCTCCCGTGAGAACTGAAGGGCCTAGTGGAGACATACAGAAGACGTAGAAAGCTACCCATCTAGGGCATGTCTAGGTGATGGATACTCTGAGGCAGAATCAAGATTTTCCTTAGAAAGTTAAAAAAAAATCTGCTCTGACACAGAAATGAACGGGTAATCAGGGTGAAATGTTCTGCACTGGCAGTACAATCGCAAGAAAATTAACCTGGGAAAAACTGAAGCAGGTGCTGCCAGGTGTCTGCTTTAGCATAAAGAACACACCCTGCAACACAGCGCAAACAGGAGGCTCTGCAGAGAGAACAGCAAAGAAAGACTATTAAGGTAGACTTTCCCCGTCCCACAGTGGGCCACTGTAATCTCACCTGAGTAAGTAATACCGACACACATTTTTATACTGATTCGAGTGTGTCGGGAACTGTTCTAAGTGCCTTCCTTATAGTAACTAGTTTGCATCTTATAATCTGATTCTAGACAAGGTGGCTTCAAGGTGCACATTTGTAAACATTAACCCTTACTGCCTAGTTACAGAACTCTTTTTCTCACCACCATGGAAAACACTTAGTACTGGTGTAGACACATAGTAGGCTCTCAGTTTGTATCTTATTGTTACTTATTTGTTACTGTTTGTTTTGAAGAGATCACACTTACCTCCAAGTCTGAAGAATTAAATTTATAAGCAATATTCCAGCCCAATATTCCATAATTTTTCCTTTCATTGATCACAGCATTGAAAAAACATAGGCTGAATAATAGTTTTTTCCACCATTCTCCACAGTTGGGTTTTTCAAATACCTCTTCTGTTACCTCTCCATTTCCAGTATATCCAAATGTCTGAAGTAAATTACTTTTCAATCCCTGGGGTGATTCCACAGCAATCTTTAAAAAAGATGTGAATAAAAATGGCACGTGAGGACAGATGCAGGCGTGGGCCCAGAGGGACTCTTTGTATAGCATTGGTTAAAGAACTAGCTAAGAATGTTAACTGGTTTCGAGATCCACTGGCAAATCAAAAATTTTGTTATTCTTTTGCCATTTGAAAACTTCTTTAAGAGGACTGTCCCAAATTTTCTATTGTTCCAATTCATATTTTAAAATGGGCAGTACAACACTGTGATTGACCGTATTCCTGTTTGTTCTAAGTATAGGGTTTGGGAAGCCCAGTGTTACTTACTTGCACAGTTTGTGTGTATACACACACATACATAAAACTAGCTAAGAACAAAACTTTTTAAGATTCATTGCCAAATCAAAATCTTGTGCTATTTTTATCATATATACCATATATAAAATTGTGTGCATATGTATCTATGACACATATAAATGTGTGTAGATATGTATCTATGGCATATGGGGATATGCATGAACATGAGATTTCTGGATCAGGGATCAGATCCTCAAGCTCCAACACTCCACAGGGTGAAGCAGTGGGAGCCAGATACATTCCGTGTGTGTGTGTGTGTGTGTGTGTGTGTGTATAGCAGGGTTTGTACCACAGGAGAGGGACTCAAATTGTGACATTTGGAGCCTACACAGAATGGCTGGCATAGCAGCCCCTTCTCCCTTCCAGAGATAAAAGAGAGAGAGACTTTTGCTTTGTAATGTAAACAAATCCCTTCTAGGGAAAGAGGAGGAAGTCTCTAGGTTTTTACAATCCCTGGAGTGTAAGCAAATGGCTCTGAATTTTATTACCCTTAGAATGTAAGAGGCTCCAGGAGATAGACAACAAGCTTCTCTGGGTATATGACCCTTAGAATGTGAGCACATGGCTTCGTGCACAGTGGAGGAGATATTCTCTCTCTTCCAAGGCATGTTTGCCTTTCAAATACCCTGTAAAGCAGGTTGCCGGCAATCCTTGCTCAGAAAGCCCTGACTGTGCGGAAATGAGAAACTATTCACAGAGCTTTGTTTCCCGACTGCCAGGATGGAATCTTTCAGAACTCCTTCTCATGTCTCTAAGAGCAGACGTCTGCCCACTCCCTTAAGGAACTCTCTCTTTCACTTAAGATGAAAGTGAGAGAAGGGGGTGGGGAGGGGGAGAGATTGGATTGTTTTTCTTTAGTGACAGCATATTTCGCCACATAAATGCACAGTAATTATTTATTTGGCTATTTACTAGAAGTGTGTCACTTGATCAAATTGTATGAAAATTTAAAAAGATATGTGTATATCAAAATTACCTTCCTGGGATTAATATCTTTCTGATACTACCTTGTCAGCATTGGGGGAGAGTAGTTATTTCACAGTAACTTTAATAGCACTAAGTATATCACAACTATTTATAGTCTTTGCAAATTTATTGGGCTACCAAAGATTTTTATTTACATTTCTCTGATAGCTAGAGGTTGAACTTTTAATTTTTTCACGTTTATTGACCTCTTGTGTCTTTTGCCCATTTTTTATGGGATGTTAATGTTTTCCTTAATTATTTGTAGGTGCTCTTATTTATATATTAAAAAATGATCACCTGTGTCTGTAAATAGTGGTATATGAAAAGCTCCCATAAGCCAGGCCTGTTGGCATGCACCTGCAGTCCCAGCTACTTGGGAGGCTGAAGTGGGAGGATCGCTTCTGCCCAGGAGTTGGAGGCTGCAGTGCGCAATGATCGCACCTGTGAATAGCCACTGCACTCCAACCGGGCAACACAGTGAGACTCTAGTTTCTTAAAAACAAACAAACAAACAAACAACAACAAAAAAAACTCCCATAAAGTTTTATACATGCACTAATGCACTAATTATAACCACATTAAAAATGCTTACACTGATGGAGACTTAAAGTGGAATTATCGCAATGGACCTACTTAAGATGAAATGTTCCTTGAAGCTCGATCTCTGTCCCTTTCTGACACTCTTCCTTCCTACTCCCACCAACCACCTCTGCCTCTCAGATCCCCGACTCCTGGCCAGAGATGAAAGGCCGTGTGAGATCACAGTCTGCCGGACGCTGGGAGATAAACGCAGTATCTCGAGTCTCAGACTAAGAGCTGTGGGTTTCTCCATCAATCCATGTGCCGTCTGCTCCAGGAGCAGGGCTGTTGGGCAGTGGCTCAGCATTGCCAGTCTGAGTAAATACACACAGGAGACAGGGAAGCGGAGGGGAGTGGTGGGGAGCAGCGTGACAGGAAGTGTCTCAGTTTCCCAAGAGTGAATCTGATCTGCTCTCAGGCTGGACTGGGACTCCGTCAGGAAAGTGCCCCATCCCCCGATTTCCTCCATCCCGTGCCAACCCATTCAAGCTGCAGGTGTGCACGTGCTCACGTGTCTGGGCACAGCATTCTGCCTACGCCGTTGGTCAGTTTTCTCTGCTATTGGGACTCCGTCTGGACTCTTGTTTAGTAGAACTGAATAAGTCTTAGTATTTATTCAACTAGACGTAAATAGAAGTCACAGAGAAACCCTTAGTTAGGACTTTTTTAGTAAATAATTCTAACCTACTTTCTGCCAGACCCCTTCCAGGAACTAATGAACTGTAATATGGTTAAGGGGAGCAGAAATAAGAAGCTAGAGAAGTGATGGGCAGGAAAAGGTCACAAATCATACATTTTGGTTTATAACAATTGGAAGCCCAGCATTCTTGTTTGAGAAGACAAACATCTCAACTGTGAAATACTTGGAAGCAGGGATCTACTTTACCATTCTTCCTGGTCCACAGTACAGGGCTAAGCCAAAAGCAGACATTTAGCCCTCTTTTTAATTCAGAGTTATGAATGCAAGACGATTTACACTCACACAGGGCTCCTCAGTTAATATTAAAATCTTTTACACTTTGTTCTTACCTTTAAACTCATTTGAAGAATAGGAATTGGAAAAGAACTGTCTGATTTTGAGCTTAACCACAGCCTGAACTCAGGGTCTATTGTCACATCTGGACTGTTAAATCTGCAAAATAAAAAGTTTATGAATATTTTAATGTGAAAAATTTAAACACCAACATGTTCTTAGAGTTACAGCATTTCAATGCATGAAGTGACCTTATAAATCATTTTAATACCAAAGATCTTATCACATTACCACAGGAGCCTTTGTGTTGTACATGAATCTGCACAAGACCCATCCATCTCCATTTGTAAAAAGTGGCTTTCCCTCCCAAGTGTACAAAAAGCAATATATACTCCTTGCAAAAAACTTGGAAAAAATTACAAATTACGAACAATATGAAGAGTTCCACTGGTAAAATCTGGGACAACTGAACATTACAATAAATGACCATAGTAAATAAATAGGCTTATTTATTTATAAATAGATTATAATATAAATAAATCTATTTATTCAATAGATTACAATCTATTAATCTATTGAATAAAATAGGAATCAATGAGTCCATATCGATAAATAAATAAATGAATAAGTAGATGGAAGAGAAGGAAAACCTCTTTCTTATAGTAGAACATCATTAAATAAATTTAGAAGGAATTGTGGAGTTAGAAAGCCACAATTTGGCAAATAATATAGTAATAATTCAGTCAAAATTATTGATGGATGTTTAGTGGGTGAAAGTTTGAAATACATACATGGTCTGAAAGGTCCCACAAGTGGAAGATACTACTTCAGTCAAATAATCAATATCACCCAGTAATGAAACAGATTGACATCATTTGCCTCTTGATACGATATGCTGAGAGGGACACAACATGACTCCAGTGGTATTCCTGCCACACTGCATAAGCATCTAACCGTGAGAAAACACCAGAAGAACCCCAATTGAGGGCCCGTTTACAAAATACAGTCGGCTCTCCCTATCCACAGGTTCTGCGTCCTTGGCTTCAACCAACCATGAATCGAAAATATTTGGAGAAAAAAAGATTCCAGAAAAATGTTATGTGGCTGCTGACGTGTACTAGGTAGTTAGGCCTACGACAGGTGCATCTGTACTGAACATGCACAGATTTTTTTCTTGTCATTATTCCCCAAACAATACAGTATAACAACTGTTTACATTTTCTTTGTATTAGGTATTATAAGTAATCTAGAGATGATTCCAAGTATGTGGGAGGGTTGTGTAGGTTGTACACAAATACTAAGCAGGGACATGAGCATCGCTGGGTTTGGTATCTGTGGGGGCTCCTTGAGCAAATCCCCCGAGGATACCAAGAGGGGACTGTAACCGGCTTGTACTTTTCAAAAACATCAAAGTTATGAAAGACAAAGACAGACTGAGGAACTATTCTAGATTAAAGGAGATTTAAGAAACACGACAACTGAATGCAACGAGAAATCCTGAATTGTAATCTGGGCCAGGGCTGTCAGACTTTTTCACAACAAAAGATATTATTGGGACAAAAGGCTAAACATGACTGAGGTCTGTTGATTAATCAATAATGCGCACTGCAGTATTTAGGGTTAAAGTGGCATTATGTCTGTAATTTACTTTCAAATGATTCAGAAAAAAACTGCATACGTATAATTGTACGTATGAGAGAAACAATAGGGGATATGCTAAAACCTGAGGAGTAGAGATGAAGGGTAAAGGGGAGTTTTTGTACTGTTCTTGCAACTTTTCTTCAAGTCTGAAATTATTTTTAAAAAAATTTACAAAACAAACAAAAACAATAAAAGAAAAAAAACAAAATAACAAAAAAAAGAAACAAAAAAACAAAGATCACCTGTAATTCCACTAAGTCGGTTTAAGTACACTTTTCTCATTTTTTTCCTCCTTTTGTAACCAGCTCCCCTACACTGAACAAATTTCAATGACTCTTACGAAGACTTTGAAATTCTGATGAATATTTGCCTAATTTCTTTCTTTTTTTAAATGACACATTGCAATCTGCTATCCAGCCATTGTTCATATAATGAGAATGGTTTGTGTGACATCGATGTAACCCAGCAGCCAAGGTGAGTGGACTGGGGTGCGAGTGCGCGAGCAACGAGTGATGACGACTTCGCCAGTGAGCAGGGCGCTGGACTAGCGAGCGAGCAGAGTGAGCGTGTGCACTGTGTGGCCGTCACGTTCAAAATGACTCGTGAGTAGAGCAACGCATCTGCATCACATTTTGCATTAAGCTTGGACCTTCCTCCCCAGAAAGTGTTCGGATGATTCAGGAGGCTTTTGGGGACGATGCAATGTGTGCAGCGCAAATAAAAGTGTGGCGCAAACGCTCCAAAGATGGTGGAGAATCTGTTGAAAGTGACCCATTTTTTGGAAGGCCTGCAACAAGCAGAGCACCTGAGAATGCTGAGCATGTACGGCCCGCGATCAATAAAGATCAGCAACTGACAGTGCCAGGACTAGAAGCTGATCTGGGGATTCCAAAAACTACTGTGCCCGAGACTCTGATGCAGGATCTTGTATCCTCTTCAGTGAATGCCTCCATTTTTCATATTATGTGGTTGGATACTTTCTGGAAAGACCTCGTATGTCTATTGAGAGTAAGAGTTTGAGAAGGAGAGAGAAAGTGATAAACCAAATAGAGAGCAAAAACTAAAGAGACCTTCTTTTTCTAATGAAAACTGTATTCTTAGTGTACTTTTCAAGTCCTTGGAGAAAAGAGAACTCATATAAGCTAGCTTGAGTTTCCTCGCGTTAGTTTGTCATTGTTTACACACAGCATAGACATTGCCATTTCCAGTTTCACTTCAGTTTTAGTAATTAATCTGATCCCTTAAACATAAATGCAAAACTCTTACGATTCTATAATGGTGCAAAGTCTTGGCATAAACGATGCTGCAAGGTGGCAGTTCTGGAGGAAGACCCATTGTTGTGTTTTGGCCAGTGCCTTGACAATGAGTTCTTCAGCTTTAGCTGCCTGGCCACGGCCCAAAGAAATCATGGTCACATGATTCGTTGTTCCTTTTAGCTCTTGTGCCAATCTCAGGAGAACATTGGTGAGGTCAATCCCTGTATAACAAAATGGAGAGGTGCATAAAACTGTAAGCTCATTTAATTCTCTCTCAAAAAACACAACCAGCATTTACTGAGTGGTGATGGGAAAAGGTATAGCCATAGTGCAGAGACTACAGGCTTCGAAATTGGAGCTCAGAGTTCAAATTTTTAGGCTGCCACTTACTAGTTGGGTGCCCTATGCTTCCTAAGCACGTGGGGATGATGACATCAAAGGACAGCAGCACCTGCTGGTTGTCCACTCCTGCATCTGCTTATCCCCTCCCCCTCTGTGGTCATACTCCAGTGTCATTTGAGATGGCCTTGTATCCAGCTAAAATACTACATTTTTAGCCTTTCTTGCAGCTAGCTATGCGCATCTAAGTTTTGTGATTAGGTTTAGGCAGTAAAAGTTTGTTGCAAAAGTGTTGTGTAATGTAATACGTTGGATACCTCCTTAAAGAGAAGACTTGTGCCTTTCCTCCTTGCTTCCATTCTACTGTGTAGAATACGGATGCGATGGCTAGAGCCTTAGCCACCATATTGGGTTAAGTCTTCAAGAAATGAGCAGCACCTATTATTAGTGGGTCTGCCATACAGCCAGGTGCTTTACACAGACATGATCCAGGTGAGAGAGCCTTCAGGTGGAGGCACTCTGGACACAATGGATCTAAGTTTGGAAATGGTGAATTCTAAAGACACATTTGATTTGGAGACTATAAAGAACAGAAGATAAATAAAGAAAATATTTCGCTTAGGAGAAAACATTTTACTTAGGGTCTACAGAGCAAAGATTAAAAAAAGAAAAAAAGCATTTGGAGTTTTGAGGAATAGAGGGGCTGGATCATCAGGGCCAGTTTCTGATAGTTTATTTTATAAGATATATTTCTACAATAGTCAATGTTAATTAAAATACTTAATAAATGTAAGGGTAATCACAACTTTCAGATCAATAATATGTGTTTGAAAGGTATTTTTTGTGCAGGAAATTAGCACTGATATCTTTTTCCATATTTGTGAATCTGAGTCTTATTCCTCTTTAATCTTTTATATTTTAGAAAAATTTATTCTTAAAGTTTAAGTTTTAATTGGTCTCTTTCCCAAAATATTTAAATTAGGACAATATTTAAAACACCTGACTTCTCCACATTTTGGCTGATATCATATCATCATCTTAACTATTCACAAATATCTTACCATGAGACTGAATAAGTACCAGTGGAGTTCTGGCATTGGATTGTTTATATGATTCTTTCAGATTAACTTCAGTTCTTTGAAGATACTCGTTGCCCATTTTTTCAGTGATAAACTTTCTTACTGAATTCTTTAAACGTTCTGGTCTAAGGATTTTTATCTAAAAAAATATGGAAGATAAAGTAAATATAAAAACCACCTAGGGGAATATTCCCTATGGTAAAATAAACAAAAATAAGAAGTATTCATTTTTTAGCTTTTCAGCCAGAGTTTTCTGGTGTTCCTCCTGCTGGGAAAGTTTAATGGGAGAGAGTCTATGCCTGGTGGGGAAACTGTCACTATGCTCTGGGCCCTCATGGACCCTTCCTAGATGCCGGGACCACATGGCGCCTTTATCACTTTCATGCTCTGAGTGAGGTCTCACTTCGGATGTAAAGACCCAAGTCATACTCCCCGATTCTGCAAAATGAGACCTTTCCCCTGGGTTTCTTCCTGTTCTGCTGTACATGCCCAGAGCAAGAAAACCCCATGGGTGCTGGACAAATGAAAATCCAGGATAACACAACTGGAAGAGTGCTAATTTTCCCATTAACAAAATGGAGACAAATGGCACAATCTTTGTATGTTTAAGCAAACAGAATGCAAATCTGAAAAGAACTCTAGAGGCACTAAAAGATTTTGGAAATAGCATACATGTAATTAAAGTTCAGGGTCTAATGGAGATCATTGCAAATTTTAGAAGACAGACCTTTCCCACAAAAACTGTTTTATACAAATCACGTACATGCTATTTCTTTACATAAATCTCTCAATTTTCAAATTTTGGCTCAAAAATTAAGAAACCCAAACCAAACATATGTACCAATGTTCATGGCAGTATTATTCACAATAGCCAGAAGGTGGAAACAACCTCTGTTGTTGACAAATGGATAAACAGAATGTGATATATACATACAATGGAATATTACTTGGCCTCAAAAGGGAAGGAAACTCTGAGACATGCCAAAACATGAATGAATTTTGAAAACATTATACTAACTGAAATAAGCCAGACACAAAACAGACAAATATTACATGATTGGAGACAAAAAGCAGAATAGTGGTTGCCAGCAACTGCCTGGAGGAGGGAATGGGGAGTTATTATTTAACAGGTATAGAATTTCTGTTTAAAATGACAACAAAGTTCTGGAAATGGATGGATTGATGGTTGCACAACACTGTGAATATACCCTGTGGCACCGAATTTCACACTTAACACACTGACTGCCACACTAGAAAAAAACATTTTTTTCCATGGAGCCATGGTGTTTTATTATGAAAATAGAATAAAAACTTCGAAAACAAAAGGATCCTTTCTAAGTTAATGAAAAATGTTATTTTTTATTGTTTTCTGTGCGTGAGTTATATGCAACTTGAAAAATAGTTCACACGGCTCCCAAGGTGAAGAGACGTGTGAGTTACATATACTTCACGAGGCCCCAGGCTCAAAACCAGCATGAGTTAAATACAACTCAAAGGTCAGTTAATGTGTTAAAAGGGGTTAAAAGGGATTATTATGAGGATTAAATGAAATAATGTAGGCATATTCTATTATAATAAAAAACATAAAACAATTGACTTTAAGATATAAGTATACACTGAATTAAAAAAAATAGTGAACGGTATTCATTTTAGTTATCTTCACTTAAAGACTTGGAAGTTTCTGTGGTCCGAATGTTGGAAGATTCTTATGTTGGAACCTAATCTCCAGTGTCATAGTATGAAGAGCTGGAGTCTCAGGGGAGGATTAGGTCAGGAGGGCCCTACCTTCATGAATGGGATTAGTGCCTTTAAAAGGCTTGAGGGAGCCTGGTTTTCAGCGTGAGGACACAGCAGGAAGAAGCCAGCCATGAGGCCAGCTCTCGCCAGACACCGAATCTGCTGGTGCTTTGATACTGTACTTCCCAACCTCCAGAACTGTGAAGTAGTAAGTTCTCTGTTTTTATAAATTACCCAATCTGAAGTATTTTGTTATAGCAGCCCAAATGGACTCAGACAGAAATCCTCTAAAAAGAGATCTTCATAGGTTCAGATCCATTTGTTTAGTAATAAATTGCACTTAAAAAGTTGAAAAAAAAAAAACCAAAACAAAACTGCAGGCCAAATAAAAAGCATGTTTATAAGCCTGCAGTCTTTTTTTTTTTTTTTCCTTGCAATCTCCATCTAGAGTGAATTTTAAAGTGTTGCAAAAACAAAATTTAAGGCAAAAATCAAAAGAAGGATTACTGGCTGTCTAGGCTGTCATTTTCAGGAAGTTAGTGGGAATGAGATGAGGGATTTTCCACTCACTCAACTAGATGATTAAAAGATTTTTCAAAGCAATAGGGAAGAATTTAGGATGATCTACTTGGGAAAGTGTTATATATTATGACTGGCAAGAGCACAGACGTTAGAGCCAAACTGTCTGAGATTCAATACTTGATTAGGCAATTTATAAGCATTGGTTTCCTAATCTGTAAAATAAGGGAAATAAATATGCCTACCCTCTAAGACTATTACAAGGATTAAGTGGAATAATGTATGTAAAATGCTTAACACATACTAAACTCTTTTTTTTTTTTTTTTTTTTTTTTTGAGACAAGAGTTTCTCTCTGTTACCTGGGCTAGAGTGCCGTGGCAAGAGCCTAGCTCACAGCAACCTCAAACTTCTGGGCTCGAGCGATCCTCCTGCCTCAGCCTCCCGAGTAGCTGGGATCACAGGTTCACACTGCCATGCATGGTCAATTTTTCTATTTTTAGTAGAGACAGTATCTCTCTCTTGCTCAGGCTGGTATTGAACTTCTGAGCTCAAGCGATCCTCTGGCCTCAGCCTCCCAGAGTGCCAGGATTACAGGCCTGAGCTACCCAACTCGACCCATGCTAAACTTTTGATGTCTTAGGGAGGGCTCATAAATGACACACATGCACATCCCTAATCCACCCCCTCAGCTAGATTCTGAAATAATTGAGAAATAGAGGAGTCAGGTAAAATATCATCTTTACTAATAATAAAGGCCATGTTGATGGATATAGATTAAGTGTGAGGTAACAATATGTTTCCTGGTAATGAACCTAGAATCAGACGGACTTACCTGTTACAAGCAGTGCTGGTTAGCCCCTGGGTTCCTGTACAATTTATGGCATGGAGGAGCAGGGCTGAAAGTGCTCTCTTTGCAGGAGACACATCCCAAAAGGGACAGAGAAGAAAGAGCTGAGCCATGAACCCCAGTTCACCTCTCAAATTTATCCATCCTGTGAGTCCTCCTCCCCTCTAGGGAGGAGTGACTGAGGGGCAGAGCTGCTGGGAATGTTACTCCAACCGGACTCTTTCCACGTGAAAGCAGCACAAGCGTGGAGTGCACGTGCTTTCCTCTAACATTACCATTTACTAAACGTTAACTTAAAAATCAATAGATTTTGCTCATAAAAATTTAATTTTGAAGGGTTTAAGTTACTAACAGTGCTCAAAACATTTACAATATTAATACTTTGTCTTAGTACATCTTACCAAAATAAGTCTTTGAAATGCAGTGAGTTTCTCCCAAGGAAAATTTATAGGATTACACATTTCTTCATTTTCATTCAAAAGTTCAGCTACATATCATTTAGAGAAAGAAACTGAGATTAACAATCAAGTACTCTGCATCAGTAAAAACCACAATGAAAATCTGTTATAAAACTGTTAAGTTTTTAAAACATGCTGACTTTTCAAGTGAGCTTGATGTCCACAGGATTTGAGGCATCGCTACCTATCCTTAACACCGCAAAAGAGGGAGACAGTAAGGTAGGTTTACGTTTCAACCTGGTCCTGCTGAAGTGGCTGAATAGTGATATGACAAGATGGGGACAGGGGAAGGAATCACACGAGAAGCAAAGGGCATAAGCCAACACTTATAGCCGCTCCAGCACACGCAGCGTTTTTCTGATGAATATAAACTAGTAATAACTCTAGAGGTTAGAGATTTCTATTCAAAACCCATCTGTGACAGACACAGGAAATGAGAATCGAATGAAAATGCAACAAGATTATGAAATTTTGAAAAATTAAATATCGTATCTCTATATTTTTTAATACTGACCCCTCTACCTCTTCACTCGAGTCCTACCGGACCACAGTCTCCGCCAAGGTGGGAAGTCTTCCCAGTTTCTGCTTCCAGCTATCCCAGATGCAGTCAGCATCTTTGCCTGCTTTTCGTTTCTATGGTATTTTCCTAATGTCTAACTTTAAATACAGCTTAGATTATAGAAATAGTTCTTTTGAACTATTAGTATGTTGGTCTTTAAAATTGGTATGTTGATCTTTAAAAAAGCCCATGATACATGAACATCTATTTACATAGGGATAAATTTCAGGTTATTTTCAAAATAAAAAGATCTTCACTTTACAACAAGGGTCAATAAAGAGTCCTTTAAAATAAAAGTTACTGACTCTTACAGTCTAACAAATTATGGGTTCCAAATAGATTAGAGACAAAGGCAACAAAATAAAACAATGACTCAGAGAGAAAACCCTAAGGGCAGAGGGGACCTTCTTAATCAGAACTGGAAATCGGCCGGGCGCGGTGGCTCACGCCTGTAATCCTAGCACTCTGGGAGGCCGAGGTGGGCGGATCGTTTGAGCTCAGGAGTTCGAGACCAGCCTGAGCAAGAGCGAGACTCCACCTCTACTAAAAATAGAAAGAAATAATATGGACAGCTAAAAAAAATATATATAGAAAAAATTAGCCGGGCATGGTGGCGCATGCCTGTAGTCCCAGCTACTCGGGAGGCTGAGACAGGAGGATCCCTTGAGCTCAGGAGTCTGAGGTTGCTGTGAGCTAGACTGACACCATGGCACTCACTCTAGCCTGGGCAACAGAGTGAGACTCTGTCTCAAAAAAAAAAAAAAAGAACTGGAAATCAAGAAAGTATAAAAGAAAAAAATAGACACAATTTGCTAGACAAACATTTAACATTTGTATAGTACAGATACTATAAGCAAATCCAACAGATAATGAACATTTGGAAAATATATTTGAATGAAGAGGTTAAAATATATAATAAGACAAAAAGCTAATTATATGTAACACTAATAGGATTCTTATAAATGGTCAAAAAGGAGATAAACAACCTAGTAAAAAAAAATGGGGTAAAGTACATGAACAGGCAAATCCAAATGGCTAAGAAACATCAGAGAAGATACTTAAACTTGCTAATAGAGAAATTAAAATTAAAGTATTTTAAACTTTCAGATGGACAAAAGTTAAAATCAATACTTCTGTTGGAAAAGGGGCATTCATATTGCTAATGGAAATATAAATTATCATAGATTTTTAAAGAAAAAAGCAACCTGGCAGCAACTGTTAACATAAAAATGATTTACTTTTGACTCAGCAATTCCACTTCTGGTTATTTATACACAGAAATGAAAACAAAGGAAATATGTGTAAGGATGTCTATGTTATTACATAACATAATTGCATATAATGGCAAAAATCTGGGAGCAAAGAGGAAAAAATGTAGAAGGAAACAAATTCGGTTGTATCCTGAGTGGGGGTGTTATGGGTGAAAGTGGCAGGGAGAAGAGTTCAAAATGAAAAAATAAAAGGGAAAAGATGCGCTAAAAATAGCAAATCATTTAAATTTAAAGTAAGATCTATTTCCCATGTAATTTTTAAAACACCTATATGTTAAAATGAGGAATATATGTAGGTTTGTTCAGATTCAAGGTTCAAAACTAGTGTGTTGTAATGAATCTAGTGAGGTATATTTAATCTCTCTGAAATTCTGATAAGAAATCAGAATTTCTCAACAATAATGAAGTTCATAATAATCATTTCATAAGATTGTTATGAAGACTCCATTTAATAACATGCATGCTTAGAACATAGTGATGGTGATCCCTTCCATTTTTTCATAATATATTAAACTACCCTTCCAAATTAAAAATCTACACACAAGTACTTAAGTTAGATTAAAACACTGAATGCTTTCTTACTTTGCTCTGGTGATTTTGTACTTTCCTCCAGTGAAGCATGTTCTGAACAGAAAGGTGTGCTGATCAAAGAATAAACATTCTTACTGTTCTTAAAAGCATCCCATTGTGATGTGTTTGACAAAATGGATTTGCACAGCAGTGCAAACGGTTTCAGCTGACTGCTGACGTGCTGGCACTGCATCCACCTGGAATCTGACAGCCACTGAAGATGGTGGTTTTTATGCATTGCAAACATGCCTAATAGGAAAGGAAAAATGATCGCATTAGAAGAGATAAACCTTTACCTTTTAGTTACTCATTACAAAGTAGATAGTTAACAAGTATTTGTTATTGAGGAGAAAGCTCTTTTCTATAAAAACCCATTAAATAAAAGGTAATTCTTTTTATTGTGGCAAAAATACACGACATAAAATTTTTATCATCTTAACCATTTTTAAGTGTATAGTTCAGTAGTGTTAAGTATATTCACATTGTTGTGAAACAGATCTCCAGAACTTCTGCAAATCTGAAACTCTGTACCCATTACCAGTCCCCTATTGCCTCTCCTCCCTGATCCCAATAACCATCATTCTAGTTTCTTTTTCCATTTGGTAGCATGTGACAACATTTCCTTCCTTTTTAAGACGGAATAACATTCCACTGTGTGTTTATGGCACATTCTGTGTGTCCATTCCTTCACTGGTGGGCATCTGGGTTGCTTCCACATCCTGGCTATTGGAAATAGTACCGTTAGAATGTGCATGCACAAGTATCTCTTTCAGACTCTGCTTTAAATTATTTTGGATGTATACCCAGTGCGGGATTGCTGGATCATACAGTAGCTCTATTTTTAATTTTTTTAGGAAACTTCATACTGTTTTCCATAGTGGTTGCACCATTTTACAATCCCACCTTTGGAATCTTTTAGTAATTTATAAGGAGATATGTTTTAATGGATTTTTACTAAATCCAGAGTAATTACTTTTACTTACTATCAAGTCTAGGCTGGGATAATGTACTTTTAATATTTATCAATATGCCAGAATATAAAAAGATGTTCCATTCTTCTTCCGGTAGGGATCCAATGTCATCTTGCATTAGCTTTTCATTAGCATTATTTTGCATGATTGCAGTGCAAAGTCGAAAAGAGAAGCAAAGTTTATCTCGATTAAATAGAGCTGAAGAAACCACCTATAGGGGGAAAATATAACTGCTAGACTAACTCAGCTAGATTAAATAAGAATGCAAAATTCACATCAAAAAATATCTCACCTTAAAAATATTTCTTGTCAACACATCTATTGCATTTTTAATATGCCTGTCTAAGGCATCGTTCTTATTTTCCAAGTTAGGGTCCTTTGAAATATTTGTAATCTTATCAACTTTTTCCAGAGACTTTTTCTCCCTTTTTGAACTATGTTCTTGTCCTTTGCTTTCGAAAACTACTGATGAAACAAAAACTTGACGAAACCAGTCTAGGGAGAACTGGTACATGTAGTTGATTTGTGTCAGCTCAGCAACTAGAAAGTAGAGCAGGGCACCTCGGGTAGCGATGGGGAGATAGTTCTTACGTGTTGCTTGGATCTTACTTTCAGCTTTTTTTGTTGCTTCGATGCGCTTTGAAATTTCATTTGATGTCATTTTGGATTTTTTTAAGGTATCTATAATTTCCTCATCATCCAATATAAATCCTAAAGACAAACAAACAGTGAATTTTAATAAAAACTGTTGTAATATTAAATGGCTGCTTCCTTACTCCGTACTGTTTATGTAAGAGTTTTTGCTGTTGGCTTTATGTTGGTTTTATGTTGGAGATCGGCTCTTAAATGAAGTTAGCTCATATTTCTAATAAAATTTTTTTATTCAGCATATTACAGTGATAAATTTGATTAATAGCACACATACCCTACCTCCCACCTTCTCATCTCTTCTTTATATTACTTTAGTGTTTGTAGATTCTATTTTTATTACAGGCATATAAGTAACCATTCTATTATGAGGAATGCATTTCTACTGTGACTCACTATACACATAGAACATTACAATTTCCAGGCTGGGCGGTGGTGGCTCACCCCTGTAATACCAGCACTCTGGGAGGCCAAGGTGGGAGGACCACTTGAGTTCAGGAGTTTGAGACCAGCCTGAGCAAGAATGAGACCCTGTCTCCACAAAAAATAGAAAAAAATTAGTTGGGCGTGGTGGCGCATGCCTATAGTCCCAGCTACTTGAGAGGCTGAGGCAGGAGGATTGCTTGAGCTGAGGAGTTTGAGGTTGCAGTGAGCTATCATGACACCACTGCACTCTAGTCAGAGTGACAGAGTAAGACTCAGCCGCAAGAAAAAAAATTCCAGAAAATAACAATTATACCATTATTTCATATGATGTATTCTGATGTTTTGTATTCTATTAAACAAATAAAGCTGATCATGACCAATGAAATTCATTTCTCAACCCACTAATAGATTGCCACTCACCTTTTAAAAAAGCATTTCTCTAGAAAACACAGATAATAATTCTACCCCCTTGAAATATTTAAGACAGCTCTCAGATTTCCATTACAAGCTCTTCTATTTTATGGGCTAAACATTCTCATTTTCCTCAACTGCCTTTTTTTATGGATATGATTTTTAGACCCCTCACCATCTTTGACTCTTGCCTATGAATACACTTCAGTTTGAAAACAGCCTTCTTAAAACATGGCATCTAGAACTAAACACAATATTTCAGGTTGATACGACCATCGCAGGGAATAATGCAATTATTATATTCTACCACCGGGATGCCACATTCTTTTTTTTTTTTTTTGAGACAGAGTCTCGCTTTGTTGCCCTGGCTAGAGTGCCATGGTGTCAGCCTAGCTCACAGCAACCTCAAACTCCTGGGTTCAAGTGATCCTCCTGCCTCAGCCTCCCGAGTAGCTGGGACTACAGGCATGCGCCACCATGCCCTGCTAATTTTTTTTTTTTTTTTGCATATATATATTTTAGTTGGCCAGATAATTTCTTTCTATTTTTAGTTGAGACGGGGTCTCGCTCTTGCTCAGGCTGGTCTCAAACTCCTGACCTCGAGCGATCCACTCGCCTCGGCCTCCCAGGGTGCTAGGATGACAGGCGTGAGCCACCGCGCCCGGCCTGCATGCCACATTCTTACTGATGCCAATGAAGCTTGTAAGCACCGTCTGGACCTCAGCTGTGGGTCACCTTCCCAGTAAGCACCGCTTCCCACAGGGATGGAGGAGTCACACCGAGGACAAAATAGTTATAGAGGCAATAAAAATGGCCAGTTTTACTAAAACTTACAAAGGGGGAGGAAAAATTGTATATTGAATCAAGAAGTCTTTTTATTTAGTTAGTTGTTCTCAAGAACAATTTTTATTAAAACCACTATTAGTAAAAGGTCACAGTCCTTTAAAAACACCCCAGACCCTCGAACAGGGAAGGAGTGATAGGAAACACACACCAAAGGAATAAAAGCACACAGTGCTCTGACGTGTGTCATCTTAAACAACTTTTCCCTTGTCTCCTTAAATCCACTTTTTGTCCAATTTAGGCAAAGGTTGTAGCAAAATGTGACACTTGGGACCTGAGTGGTTTATAAAGTGGGAGTGGCTATGCGTCTGAATCTTGTCAGACCACCTGCACAGCCTTCTGTGTATACTGTATACTCGGATGTTTTGCTCCCTGGGAGGCTACCGGCTCTTGGCTCCAATCGTATAAGAGAAACAGATACAGAAAACTTGCCCATGTCACTAGTCTTGTCATTAACAGAACCATGGTTTATTCATGTGTTATAAAGAAACATCTTAGTAGGTGTAATTAACACAGAAAAGGAATAAAGTCAGATTGTTCCAGGCATAAATCTGTGAGGATTTAAAATTTCCATAGTAAGCAAATATACTTCCAAGTGAAGATTTGCCTGTATTTGTAAGATACAATTAATTTTGAGCTTTTTTTTTTTTTTTTTTTTTTGCAAATATGGTGGCAAAAATCGAGTTATAGACTCCCTTTCTTTAAAAAAAATTCTCCATGTAACACACATCTCTTTTTGGATTTGGGTCAAGACAATGGCACACTAAGGCCGCAATACTCTGGAAGATACCTGAAAAGCTTGCCTTCCCAACTACCTTCCTTACATAAGATTTTTTTTGTTTGAGGTTTTAATGACAAAATGTGAAGTCTTATAAGGTCTTAAAATAATCATTTCCCCAAACTAAGACAGTTGTACGCTGTGAAAACATTAGTTCTTTGTCAAGGGTCAAGAACATGCTGAACGAGGCAGTGTTTCTGCAATCTCAGCAGGTCTTAAGAGCGGCCAGGCTGCCACTCCTCACCACAGCCACTCTTGCTTTGGCCGCAAGCCTCAGAGCAAAGGGCTGCTGGTTGCAGCACCTTGTCAGGGAAGGGATGTCAACGGTACGGTAAACACCTAACGGTGGAGAACCACATCCTCAGCGGGGAGGGTTCATAACCGTAACATGGGGAAGGCTTAACTTCACCACTGCCCTTTAACTGGCAGGCTGTTCTTGCTCCCGGGAAGTCTAAGACGGCACTGCGAACGTGGGTCCAGCTCTGGATGATTCCAAGGAACGGCCCTCCCCTTGCTGGTTTGGCCTCCTGTGGCTCCTGTGAGTGACGGCTGGGTCCTGCGTGTGGACCAAGGCTGGGGAAGGGGGACCCACTGCGTCCCTGCCCCCAAAGTACCAGGGCTAACACGTGGTTGGCGTCATCCCAGGTATCTCTCCATACACACGTGCAGACAGAATGGGAGGTGGATGGACTGATCGATAGATAGATTTTTTTAAAAATGAGAAATGGATCCTACTACAATATTATTTCCTAAAACATTATTCAAAAGTTATGAGAAAAGATTTGGAAAGCAATTAAAATATTGAATATTTTTAAAAACGAAGATATACATTTCAATTTTAAATGCCATGGACTGACTCCTCTGCATGAAACAGGAGGTGTCTGCACTCAGATTTCCTTCCACGTTCTGATTTGATTGCTTCTTTGGTGAGATTTCATCAGCAAATAGTATTTATTTGTTTATTTTGTTTTTAATTCTTGGATTCTTTTATGTCTGAAAATGGTCAGAATTGCTTCTGGGGAATGGCTACTCGTGCCCTATTTGTTTCTTCCCTTTTCACAAATTATATTCTTATTTATTACTATTGGTAAATTTTTGCCTTTAAAAAAAAAAAGTTTTAAATTCAGTTTACTGAAGTATCTGGTAACATTGGGCTTGCATCCCAGACCATGGGTGGACCCTTAGATTAGGCAACTAATATTTAATCAGTAGTGAACATTATAGTTGTGCAGAGAGCTTAAAAAATAGATACAAGCCGAGGCCCCATTTGTAGAAGTTCAGATTCAGTAAGTCTGTGGTGTTACCTATTGGGTATTTTTTAAAAAGAAAAGAAGAAAGAAAAGCAATAAACTCTACAGGTGATTTCTGTACATACCCTTAATTGAGAACTAAAGCATCTGAGAAACTTTAAAGTCCCAATGAGTCACAAGTTAAAACAGAAAGGCATCCATTGTTAGATAAACTATATTTTATCATGGTTGAGTTAGGGGCATACATCAGTGTGATCCAGGAATTTAAGTTTAGTTCCTGTAAAGACTATGGTTTCTTACAATGGTGTCGGTTTTTGAGAAAAATAAAAACACAGGGGAAAAAAACCCTGAAAACTATGGTTTCTTAAGATATTTCTTGTGGCAAAAAGGAAAATATTTTCTACTGCTATTTGAACAAACAGTATACTTTAATGGGATATATAAAAGTCATTGGATTGTTTCCTTTTGAAAGATCTTTTGGTTATTAATGCTTGGGGAAAACCTAACCCTTCGGTCTCCGTAATCTAACCTGAGACACGTACGGGATGTCGGGTAGCTGAGGGCAGGCACAGAGCCCAGGTCGGAACTGAGCAGCCACTGTAAGTTCTGTCTGACAACTTACATCAGTTATGCGGTGGCAGATGTGCTATGAGACAATGAGCTAAGGCAAAGGTGGAAACTGAGGAACATCACAATTCGCCATGGTTAAGTTTAGAACTGGCATGGTTCATCCACATTCATCAGTTTCCTGGTGGAAATGGAGATCCGGTATTTTTGGTACCAAGTCAGAATATGGACCTTATCATTATCTTTCACAAAGGTCTCAGTATCACTAAATATCTTGACTAACCTTGTATTTTCTGCAGTAAATTTAGTGCTTTTTCCTCTAGTTCTTCAAGAGTTACAGTATCAAGGCAAATATTCTCCAATAACTGGGAACGCTGATCTTCTAAATGAGGAACTTCATGAGTTAGCACAGTAGATAAGAGCTGATCTTGCAAACCTTGGAATGTTATCGTGAAGTTGACCACGGTAACAAAGTTAGAAACTGATGGATGAAAATGGGGGTTGTCTATGGCTGTAGACAAATACAACCTAAACCCGAGAAAGGCACCAGTTATTCAAAGAACATACAGAGGAAAAAAAAAAAAAATGAAACCAGTTCATATAAGAATGCAAAAAATACTTTTCCTAGAAGTAAACAAGATTAATTTTTAGTGTTACTCAACTTTGTACACAAAGTAGGCTCTCAATTTATACTATGTGAATACATTTGCTATTTAAGACTTAAAAAATACAACCATAAATTATGTCCACACTATATTTGGTTTATGAATAAGGACAGAGTAAAGAAAAATGCCAAACAGTAGAAGTTTTGACTTGCCACTAGTTCACTGTAAAGACTGTGGTTTTTATCCTGAGTCAGTGGAAAGCCAATGGAGCACTTGAGGATAGGAGTGACGTGATCTTTTTAAACTGGATCTCTCTAGGGGTTATCATGAGAGTAGCCTGGGCAGAGGGGGAGGGAGCCAGGCACACAGGGATGTACAAGAGACATGGGAGACTCACAAGGAAGGAGTGGGAGGGGGTGAGGGATGAAAAATTACCTATGGGGTACAACGTATACTGCTCAGGTGATGGGTGCACCAAAAACCCAGACTCTACCACTACACAATACATACTTGTAACAGAATTCAACTTGTACCTCCTAAATCTATTAAAATTAAAAAAAGGAATAAAAAAAGGATGTATGGTGCACAATTTATAAATAACAATAAAATATCACTATCTCTTTATTGTAAATTCCATATAGCCAGTTGATTCTCATAGAACACTTCCACTGATTTCTACCAAACTCCAAATCCATAGCCAGCCTATGGTTTGACAATAGAAATCGTATTCCACTAACTTTTTTTTCCCAATGAACTTATTGTCATTGACAACAACAACAACAACAACAGGAGTCAGGATTACTTGGTTAGGAGTCAGCCTGTTAGAATTCCTGTGAAGAAGTTAAGTGCACTAGGCCAGGCATCGTTAGTCCTCTAATGCCCCGTGCTGATTAGTTGCTGGCCTATTGGCAGTCCTTTGGTTATGAACTGACTTCCCTGTTGCTTTGCCTACAAGGAGAGAATGCACATGAACAACTCAAATATCTTATTTCCTCAGGAATCATATTTTTGTGGTAATAAAATTTGACTATATGAGGCTATCTGGAAAGCATCCAGCCAAATAGAGACATTTACTGTATTAACAATGGCTGAATAGTTTCCGGACAGCCCTGTATGACTGCTTTGTGAAGTTGGCCAGTAGGAGCTGGTTTCCTGGAGTCCCATTACTGCTGGGAACATGGATACAATGTTTTTATCTCCCTAGGCAAAATCTCTTTTCACTCTAGATATTAATTATGGATTTTTTTTAAAGCAGCAGAAAATTTTCTTGCCCAAATAAAATGTTAGGCGAGCAGACCAAACAGAGCTCCTCAGGATCAAGGAGGCCCAGGTTTCCTGCTCGTTGCCCTCCCTGCATAGCTTCTGAGGAATCTTCACGGAATCCACAGGCTTCACCATGCACAGTTTGAAAAGCGTTGATTTGGAGTGAATTGGTAAGTAAACATACATCTGTTCTCTATTCTGTATACCGATGAGAGTGTCAACACAAAACTGAAAAGAATATTCCAAATGCAGTCTTACTTTTTCCTCCAGGTAGAAGCTTATCAGGACTGAAATACAAGGCCTTCAGGATTATCTTTAAAAAATAGATATTTGATTCAGTTTAACAATAAGAGACATTACCTAAATTTGGGATTGTATTCAATCTCAGAATCATCAACTTTTATGAAACATTGTCCTCGTTTCTGATAGATATCCTTCTCCAAAATTGCCTTTAAACCAGGGGCTAACGTTTCCTGGAGATTCTGAAAAACCCAATAGACAAAAATAAGAAAAATCACCTTAAAACAAATTGGTTGAAAAGACACAGCATTTAAAAAAGAGCTTCTCTTAGAGCTCCAAGAGAATTGAACACTGAAAACTCACTGTATATACGTACATATGTATGTATACTTCATTATCTTTTTCCTGACAGTTACCTGTCACTTAAAACTTGTAGTTTTTATGCTCAGTGTATACAATACGGGTGTCAGCTGTACAGAAATATAGAAACAGGGGAGTAATCCATATTGCCCAAATACCTGCAAGAAGACACTTCCTCCTGTTTTCATAGCATGTGCAATATTTTTGGTGTAACTGCTGTCCTCAACGGAGAGCTCCTGCAGCCCGGACCCTTCCATCTGACGGATCCAGGTGTGCGCTTGCCTATGTGGGTCAATCAGCAGCGGCCACTGCCGGCAATTCTTGATCAAGACGGCATTCTCTGCTGAATGCTGACCAAGAGGCAGCCCTTGGTTATGCCACTGGCTGATCTGGAATGAAATCATTAGGACGTTAACTATTTCATAAACTTCTTCACATCTTTGGTATCTTACCGGGTGCTAAATAATCCTACAGGGTCATTGCCTTTAGAAATTCAAATAATCTTTAAAAGGACTAAAGAGGTGACCAATTAAAGCAACTTGGATTTGAAATTCTTGGTGAGTAATTATTCCCTAAATGACAGTGTTCTGTTCATCGGTAAGGACATTTGTAACACCCATCACAACAAAGATACTGTGAGAGACAAAAGAAATGTGAGACAGAGCACCTGTTTCCAAGACTATTAGACTCTAATGCATCTATGAAACATGTAATAACAGAGGATTATACACACGCCAGAATAGCTACTCTACTCTGTGCCTACCACCTGCCAAGTGCATAGATTTATTATCTAGTGAAATTACTATAATGACCCTCATTTCTCAGATGGGGGAACTGAGGCTAAAAGAGTTAAGTACTTGCCTACAGTCACACTGTCAGAGTACGAGGAAGAGCTATGATTCAACTCAGAAGCTGCCTCTAAGCCTGACAAAGCGTCTCACTCTTTACCTGGTCTCTCTTTTCCTGCCACTCCTATTTCATGGCAGTTACCAGCAGGTTGGGAGCAAAAGGCCAAGGCTCATGGGGACAAGAGAAGGAACAGGACACCAGGAAACATTCCAGCAAAAGGCAACAAGGGGTTCTTTGCGAAAAGCCAAAGATACTTTTCAGTTTTGGAACAGAGTAAAAAGGATTTTTTGTTTAAGCCTACAAGGAACTGCATGCTTTCAAATTCAACAGAAAAGGAAATAGGAAAGATGATGAAGAATCCTACAAAGTACAAGTATTCCTGTTGGTTGGAGTGTAGACTGCACTTGAACACAGACAAAGACGACAGGAATAAATGTCGTCTGAGAATAAATGTGGTGAGAGAAATTACACCCTGAGGCCAGCAGCAAAGTAGAGTTTCTATTTCCAAAAACAAATCATTCTTCTGACTTTTATGGTTTTCTTTATTTTACTTATGTTTTCCTAAACATGATAGTTTTGCCTATTTTTGAACTGTAGATAAGTGAAATCTTGTATCTTTTTTTGTGTGTGTCTGGCTTCATCCATGTTGTTGTGTAGCTGTATTTATTCATTTTCATTGTTGTAGAGTTATCAAAATAATTTGGGAAAAAGATCCAAGACCCAAATTATATACACACCCCAAATCCAAATCAACAATAACAACCACTTAAGTGAAGTATGTTCTTACCTCATAATTTTGTGCCATGACTTTAATTAAAGAAAAGTTGGACGATAGAGAAATGCCATATTCAATGCAAAAATTCTCCCATTTTTGCACAATCAACTGCCGAAATTCTGGTGTTAAAACTCCACTGTAGACAATGCATGCCGCTGAAAGAAGTATGTCACCCAAAATTCCTCCCAGTCTGCTGTCTATTTGATTCATTATTTCTTGCCATTGAGTCTAAAAATGTTAAAATAAAAATGAGTTATTTGACATAAAATATACTGTTATATTTTAAAAATGAATGGTCTCCAAGTTGGACCCACCATTGCCATTACTACTACTACGCTCAAGCTGTAGCTATGTAAAAGTTAATAATGGATAATATTTAAAGATGAACTGTTTTCTGAGAGGAACACCAGTCTTGTTCTTGGGTTTGTCAGTAGTTTCATATTTGCTAAGACAAATAGCCATTTTAAATCCTTTGTGTACTAAAGATAATTTTAAAAATATAAATTCATTATATTATTAACAGTGTTCAACAGTAACAACAATATTTACTGAATCTTTACCTGTCTGCCATACAAATCTCATTTGACACTTTCAATATCCTCTTAAGTAAACCCTATTGACTTCATTTTATTAATAAGATCAAGAAGGTGAAGTTTAGGGAAGTTAAAAAAAACTTGCTCAAGATCACAAAGCTGGGCCGGGCGCGGTGGCTCACGCCTGTAATCCTAGCACTCTGGGAGGCCGAGGCGGGTGGATCGCTCGAGGTCAGGAGTTCGAGACCAGCCTGAGCAAGAGTGAGACCCCGTCTCTACTAAAAATAGAAAAGAAATTATATGGACAACTAAAATATATATATACAAAAAAAATTAGCCGGGCATGGTGGTGCATGCCTGTAGTCCCAGCTACTTGGGAGGCTGAGGCAGTAGGATCGCTTAAGCCCAGGAGTTTGAGGTTGCTGTGAGCTAGGCTGACGCCACGGCACTCACTCTAGCCTGGGCAACAGAGTGAGACTCTGTCTCAAAAAAAAAAAAAAAAAAAAAAAAAAAGATCACAAAGCTTCTGAGGGGTGCAGTAGGATCTGAACTGCACAGCCTCTCCCTCCAATCATGGATATGCTCGACTGGTTAGTAAATAAAGCACATTGAGCAAGAAACCTCTCTTCCGGAAGGTTAAAATCTGAGCTAACGCGGGTGTCCCACTGCCCCCAGGGACGTCAGTTAACTTCTGAGGGCTACAGTCTCCCTTCGATTGGTCTGATCTAATAACCTCCTCCTTGCTGCTCTTCTAAGACATGTATTTATTTAAAAAATTAAGCTAAATTAAAATTATCTTGAGAATTTTGTGACATCCCTCGAGATTGCTGCAATGTAACTAAACCAAGGTTCTAGTCAGCTGAAGCAGGGATTCGAATACAGAGAAGGCAGATGCATTAGAGGAGAAATAACAAGATGAGGTAAAAGGGGTCAGGGGATGGGCAGAACAAAATAAAATTTTCCTTTTCCTTCCCAATGACACCTGCTCCCTCTTAGCCCCACCCATGTTTTATACGTTCAGCTTGGATTGCTCCAGTGCTAGAAAAGGAGAACTAATGATATACTCATTGAAAGGTTACTTTGGGCCTCATCAGACAAATGTCCTAGGAACAAGAGAAAATAACCTCGGATCACTGTAGTCTGTTACTCCTGTTTTAAGACTACTTGAACAGGATTTCTTTATTTTACCTTCATAGGACTGTCTACTGATTTCAATAGGAAATTGGCTAGTACGATAGTTTTATAAATAGAAGGTATACGATACAGCCTGCAGTGAAAATAACATCTTGGGCTTTGTTGAGCCCCATGGAAACCGATGAAGCAGGTATAAAACCAAGGAAGCCATGCCTTCTCGTCTTCCAGGACGGCCAGTAAGACTGAGGCACACTGAAAGCGCCTGCGGGCCGTTTTTCTCCGCTTTGCTAATAGTTGTTTTTCAGCAACAGAATCTTTGTAGGCTGCCTGCAGAAACAGCAAATGTTCTTCAACCTGAAAGACAATTAATTTGCTATTGAGAAAAAAGTCTTATGCTCATCTTGCTTCGTGTCCCATAAATGACAGGTAAACTCTGAAGTGTGTGTAACCACTTCATTTTCACATACTGGAACATCGTCCTGGAATAAATGTACATTGTAGAAATGAAATCATGCCTTGATACTGAAGTTTGTATTCTTTAAAATGGCTTCTTCCTTCCTCAATAGGCTTCCACAATTTCCCTTGTGATTTCTTCTTTGACCCCATTGGTTGTTTGAGAATATGTAATTTTACATTTTTTTCTGTTATTGATTTTAAACTTCATTCTATTGTGGTCAGAGAAGATACTCTGTATGAGATCTGTTGAAACATTTTGTGTCCTAACATATGGTCCATGGTGGACAATGTTTCACGTGCCCTTGAGAAGAACGTGTGGTAGGTGGAGTATTCTGTCTATGTCTGTTAGGTCTAGTTGGTTTACCGTGTTGCTCAACTTCTCTATTTCCCTGTCTTCTCTCTGGTTGTTCTATCTGTGATATCTTTTTAAATACATGATTTTTGGCTTAAGCTTTCAAGTTTTTTTTTTTTTTTTTTTTTTGGTTGACATTTAGTGACTAAAAATGTGCTGGAAAGCAAGGCATATTATCTAGGTTTTTAAATTCATTTTCATAAAGTCTCTAGTAATTGTTGCAAAAAGCAACAGAAACAGATACTTTCATTAAATTAAAACTTATTATTTCTTGAATGCCCTGTTCTTTCAAATTGTATAATGTTTAATTTCTTTTCTTAAAATTTTGAAGGAAACTTTTCCTTTCGTGGGTCTATTCCATTCATTATCTTTTATGTGAGACAGAAACAGGGCTGATATTCAGTGTTATGCATTATGCTGGCACAGTAATTGTTACAATGTTGACGTATGTCTGTAGTGGTTGCGAAACGGTGCTGCCCGTGCCCCAGGGATCACCTCTGCGCCCACCCACTGCCACCCTGGCTCCCACCTCCTCTTCAGACTCAGCCAGAGGCCCCTAAGACTCTGCCCCTACCCCGTGACAAGTGTCCATTCTGACTGGTTGGTGCCTGTGCCACACTGGTTGCTAAATATTTTGAATAAAAATGTATCACTTCTGGATAGAAATATTTTATAGTGTAATAGTTAAGTGGATGGGCTTTAGAGTTAGACAGGCCTGGGTTAGAATGTGGGCACCATTCACTTAGTGGCTTGAGACCTTGAACAAATTAATTAAGTCTTTCAAATTTATTTTTCCCAGTTTTAAGCATCTACTTCTGAATGTTGTTTTGAGGATTAAATGACAAAATGTATATAAAACACCAGTATAGTGCTTGCAACATAGTAAGTGCTCAATAAATGTTAGCTATTATGAGAGCCTATCAAAATAAAACTACAGAGGCTATAATAAAGTATTAGCATCAAAATAAAGTACATTCAGTTCAAATTTGTTTATTTCCTTAAAAAATCTCCAATAATTTTTATATATTTGAATTTGCAAGAAAAGGCTACCGGGCCAGGCAGGTAACATGAACGCCTGAAGAGGGTGGGCCTGATTACAGCCAGATGAGAATGTCAGCCTAGGGTTGCCAGATCTTCCAAGTTTTCAAAAGAAGACAGAAATTCAGATTTTAAATGAAATCCCCAGATTTTTAAAGGTTGATAACTACATCAAAACACGGGGGTGAGGGGCGGGGAGACCGTATGGGCCAAACGATGTCAATGGACTACATCTGCCTGGCAGTGTGGCATCCCTGAAGTACACTGCCTTGTCCACTCTGAATGTACGTGAGCTGAGCAGGGGACAGGGACGCCAACTTTAATTCTAGGTCTCATAGTGATAATGATACTCTTAATTTAAAATCAAGATATTTAAGACATAATTATTCCTTTACAAAGCAACAGAGTAATGATATAAACAACTTAAGTACAATTTTTTAAGAACACAGATTGACACTGTTTAAGTCTTTGGTAGAATGAAGTTATAAAGATCTCCTGGGAGAAATTTGGTAAAATGGTAAATTAAAATACTATTAAAATAATAATAATTAACATCACTGAGTGTTTTATTATGTGGCAAGCATTAAGAGCTTTACATATAGCATCTACAAATTTACTTAATCCTCACAATTAATCTGTTCACTACCTATATTATTATATCCATTTTATCTTTAACTGATAAGCTCTACTGATATAATGACTTTTTCCTGATGTTTCTGTCTAGTTTATAAAGGTATTGACAATTTAACAAGTAAAAAACTCTTCTTACCAGCTGTAAACCTCTTTGTTTTTCCGCCAATCTTTGTCGTGCAATTTTAAGGACATTTTGAGCTTCAGCTACTTGGATTTGTTTAGGACCCACCAGCTTAAAGAGAATGTCAGAACATTAAAGAGTCAAAAAAAAAAAAAAATCAGGTTTGCTGTTAAAAATGTTGCTTATATTTGAAAGACATTTATAGGAGGGGGTGAAGCAAAATGGCCAAATAGAAATCTCCAGCAATTGTCTCTCTGCATAAACAATGAATTCAACAACTGTCCGGGCAAGCAAGCACCTTTAGAAGAACCAAAAATCAGGTGAGTGACCATACTACCTGGTTTTAACAAAAGATCAAAGAAACAAAAGATTGGTTTTTTAAAAAGATAAGCAAAATTGACATACCTTTAGCCAGACTAAGAAAAAAAGAGAGAGGTCCCACATAAATAAAATCATAGATGAAAAAGGACATTACGTCTGATATTGCAGAAATCCAAAGGATCATTAGAGACTAACTACTATGAGCAACTATATGAACTGGAAAACTTAGAAGAAATGGATAAATTCCTAGACACATACAACCTACCAAGATTGAACCAGGAAGAAATCCAAAACCTGAATAAACCAATAGCACGTAATGAGATAGAAGCAGTAATAAAAAGTCTTCCATCAAAGAAAAGCCCAGGACCTGATGGCTTCACTGCTGAATTATATCCAGCAAAGAAGAGCTAATACTAATTCTACTTAAACTATTCCAAAAAATTGAGGAGGAGGGGATACTCCCAAACTCATTCTACACAGCCTACATCACCCTGATACCAAAACCAGACAAAGACACAACAAAAAAAGAAAACTATAGGCCAGTATCTCTGAAGAACAGAGATGCAAAACTCCTCAACAAAATACTGGCAAACTGAATTCAACAGCACATTAAAAAGATTATTCTTCATGATCCAGTGGGATTCATCCCAGAGATGCAAGGATAGTGCAATATATGCAAATCAATCAATGTGATACATCATATTGACAGAAAGAAGGACAAATACTATATGATCATTTCAACTGATGCTGAAAAAGTACCCAATAAAATTCAACATCCCTTCATAATAAAAACTCTAAAAAAACTGGGTATAGAAGGAACTTACCTCAACACAATAAAAGCCATATAGGACAGACCCACATCTAGTATCATACTGAATGGGGGACAACTGACAGCCTTTCCTCTAAGATCTGGAACAAGACAAGGATGCCCACTTTCACCACTGTTATTCAGCATAGTACTGGAAGTTCTAGCCAGAGTAATCAGACAAGAGAAAGAAATAAAGGGCATCCAAATTGGAAAGGAAGAAGTCAAATTATCCTTGTTTGCAGATGATATGCTCTTGTATCTAAAGACTCCACAAAAAACTATTAGAACCGGTAAAGAAATACAGTACAGTTACAGGATACAAAATCAACATACAAAAAGTAGTAGTATTTCTATATGCCAACAGTCAACAGTATGAGAAAGAAACCAAGAAAATAATCCCTTTTAAAATAGCTACAAATAAAATAAAATACCTAGGAATAAACTTAATCAAAGAAGTGAAAGATATCTATAATGAAAACTATAAAACAAATAATAGCACAGTTGCCATAAAAAAATTAATAGGAGCATGACATTTGTGTGAGTTAGGATAACATATTCAATTGAAGTGTTTTTCATTAGCTATTCTTTCCACAGAAGTTTATTTGAATATTGTTAAAGAAAAATTACTTCTGGGACTTTGATGTATTACTCCTAAATCACTACAGATACTTAGGAGGAAAGAGCATACCTTCTGGACTTCATGGTAGCTATTCAAAGCTATAACCCACTGGCACATAGAGCAACAAGCAAGGGAAACCAGAGCAATCTTGTTTGGGTTGAAATCAGGTAAGATTAAAATTTTTTTCAGCTTCACGAAAACCTAGAGAGAATACAGGTATTACATGAGAAAGAAATATTATTGATCTGAAGCTTTTCCCAAGCTACATTAGATTGAAATTTTATGTCATGTAAGAAATAGTCAACTACATTTCAACAATGGAATAGGAGATATATACCTGGCCACAAAAATGGCCCTAGTACTGGGAAGGGGAAAAGTTTCTATTATAAATATTCTTCTGTTTCTGTTGTTGTTATAGTAGCTTTGATATAGTTCAAAAAAGAAACTCCATTTTAAAATAAAAATGAAAACACGCTAACTTTCTCCAGCTTTGGGAGTTTGGTATCTAAAAAGGTCTGATGTCTCGTCGTGCACTTCAGGTGTGACGTGACTAGGAATAGCATCCTCTACCTTCTGTCCCTCAGGTGGCATACCGGCAGGCACAGGCCCTGTGGGAAGGCCTGTCTCGTCAATGATGGCGGCGTGGCCTGCGGCACACTGGGGCTCCGTAGGAAGACAATCTCTAGCTCAGCTGTGCCGCGTGCCTGCAGATCCACCTCACCTACACGGTGCCACTTAGTTTAGATACACAGAATTTCTCATCTACTTTTGGGAACCACAATTGGAAGGAAGTCTTTCTCAGACTGAGACTCCTTTTCCCTTTCCATCCAGGTATTTCCCCTCTTTCCTGGAAGAATAGAATAATTTAGATGGCAGGTGGTCCATTCTCTAACAATTTCTCATTATCATTTAAAATACCGTTAGGCCTTTCATCATTTCTTTAGATGAGGTATTAATCATTTTTTGCTTGAAAGATCTATCTAAACACAGCCACAGGGAATTTATATTTGGTAAGAATTCTTCAGAAAGTAGTCATTGTTGTATTAATTTATTGATAATATGGATATCAACACTAATATTGTGCCAAAAAATTCACCTGGTTCATAGACTACTGTGAAAGTTGTCAGAATCAAAATGGAGTCACTTGTGTTAAAAAAAAAACAAAAAACAAAAAAAAAACAAACAAAAACATGACACACAGAGCCAGGGAAGGACATGAAGGTTCTCATGTATAACAAAAACAATCACAAAAGACTGCAAAACCTGCAAACTGTACGACGGCCATTGCAGCCTTACACAAAAATACTTCCGTGAGGACATCTGCTCCAATCTCAGACTGGCACCTTCTTATTGATCCCTGTAGCCAAGGATAATTAATTCAAAACCATTGAGTACTCCTCTTTATTTTTCCTTTAAAAACCTTTGTCTTCCTTTACCTCCCTGAATATGCACATAGTTTACTACAGTACACATACTCCCATTGCAATTCCCTACTCCTGAATAAGTATCATTTTCTTCAAGAGAGGTTCTGTTTGTTATTTAGGTGGACAGTATCCTATACTTCCCAACAGCACAGATTGTCATTGTAACTAATTAATCATCTGTCTAATTAGATGTTTAATGTGTGTCTTCCCTTACAATGTAAGCGTCACACAGCAAGGCGTGTAAACTACTCTATCATAGTATCTCTTACAAAGAAGATGTTCTTCAAATATTTACTGAATGAATGAATGAGCACTCACCCCCTCAGCCTAGGACGGTGCTGTCTATATGTCTGCAGATCGCCCAGTCTGCCTGCAAGCTCAGCGCTCAGCTCAGCTCCTCTGCAATATTATGGTTTGGATATTCTTCCTGTCCCTATCTGTTGCCAATCTCACATTTTAGGACCATGTTATAGCAGAAACTACTTTCCAGTACCAAAAGCTGTATTAGTTTCCTGTGGCTATTGTAATAAATTGCCACAAGCTGGGTGACCTAAACCAACAGCAGTTTATTCTCTCACAGTTCTGGAGGCTGGAAGTCTGAAATCAAGTCTGAATCGAGGTCGGGCTTGATTCCTACGTTGCTCTCAGAGAGAATCTATTCTTCGCTTCTCCCAGCTTCTGGTGTTCCACCAGTTACCTGGCTTGTGGCTGCATCATGGCATGTGGCCTTTTTCCCACTGCTATCTATAGAGCCTTGGGACAAGCCTTCGTACCCTCTGGCCTACTTTGCCACACTCTTTTCCACAAAACTCACCTGTCTAGCATGGCCTGCCTCACACTGCCCGGGCCCTGGAGTCTGCCGCTTGCCCGGGACTTCGGCCCCGCCCTCTTCCTCTCTGAAGTCTGCAGTCAATCTACATTCTTCTGAATTAAATCTGCTCCAGTAAAACCCTTCACTAGAGTTTCCAGGATACTTTATTTTTTCTTTAAATTTTTTATATGCCTTAATCTCCTTCCGCATGAATTAATATTTGGAAAGTACTCAGAACAATGTCTGGCACCTGCTGTTATATGAACATTTGTTACACTAATAAAAATAAATCTTAGCCACAAACTGTACTCTCACAGTATAATGCAATCACTATTGTCCTCTATTCTTCCTTATTTAAAGAGATTCTGAGACACGACATTTTCTGATTTTGGTGACATGTTGCTTTTTCTTGGCATTTCTAAGAAACTTGTTAAGTTTGGATATGCAGTTTGATCGCTGATCTTTTGACTCTTACCATTGTCTGCCAATTCTAATACAGAATTCTGATTCTAATACTTCTATTTGACTCCATATATTATAAACGAGGGATGGGGATGCATCAATTATGTATTAATTAGAGATCAACTTTTTACCTTATCAGGTATGCTGTCCTTGTCAAGGTTAATCAATTTTTTTAAGAAACCAGTTTCTGAAAGAAGTAACTTTGCTGTTGTCCAGTTAGGTTTCCTTTGCAGAAGAATACACACTGCATTCATGACAGTCAGCACGAGGAAGGGAGGCCGTGTGTACACTCTGTAATAGATGGTAAAAATCTAATTACTTTACAACTAAAATCAAACGCACCCTTATAAGCTATCGTAGAAGACAAAATACACAGATTATAACAAGTGTTTTGATAAGGAAACCTATCTGTCAACATACAGCTATTTCACTATTTGTGTATCTTTTACAAGTTTAGTATCATTAATATATGGGTATCTTTGCTTTAGGAGGATGAAATACATAAAATCAAAATATATATAGAACATCAGAGTTAGAGACTGATACTTTCTGTTACCAAGTTTTCACTGTAGAGTTATGTGGATTTACTGATGCCCACTTGACAGAGACACCGTGTGTGCGTATGTGTGCACGTGTGTGCGCGTGTGAGTGTGCACGCACGCGTGTCGGGGGGCGTGGGGGGCAGTCGAAGTCAGCCTTACTGTGATTTAAGGAGTGCTGCAATGTCCAACTCCCCTCATGTTGAGCCTAAGAATACTGAATTATAGAAATGCCCCCTGTATTTCTGGAGACAAGATTTGATTTCAGAAGTCAAATAAGGCTTTGCCTTAAGGAAAAGATAAATGTGTTAGTTCAAGAGCTGCCTCGTCTCAGGAGGGCGTCTTGCTGGTCAGTAGAAGCTGCATCTCAAGGAGACAGCTGTAAACTGGGCCTTTGGTTCTCACCTGTTTTGAAAGACAAGGCAGGCCTCCCTTAGGACCAAAGGTTGCTGGTGCTGCTGACAGGTGGACCCCCGGAGATGAGAGCTAATCAGATAGATATGCTATTGCCCAAGCCGGGCCCAGATGGAACCATGTGGTTAAAGTAATTAACACAAAGCACAGCCCATGTTGACTTCTGGGATCATCTCTGTCTCCAAGAACACAATCACCAGAGCCAAGATGTCTCTGTTTGTTGCTAAAGTAATAGCCTTATCATAAAACTTAGAAGTTTGCCCCAAGAAGATTTTATAACCCATTGTTCCCCTAGTTAGAGTTAAAGGATCTGTAGTAGCCTTTTAGGAGACTTTGATCCTAAAGCAAACTGCCTGTTAGTATGCAAATCCCGTTGCCCTTGGCAACGGGGAAGCCTGTATGTACCCTATATAATACCTGTGTGGAGTTTCAGTCGGGGAAATATTTGATGCGGGTAAAATATTTCCATCCGGATACCCTCCTTTATCTATTTTCATAAACTTTCACTTTATAAACTATATCTTTGGCTCTGTGTATTATTATTGCCATTACTTTATATTTTTATTTCTGTTTCCTACTATATTTTTCATCCTTTGCGATGACCCCTGCCTGAGAGACCTGATCGGAAGAAAAAAACCTCTTTGCAGGGAGCGTAGCTAACTCCTTGCAAACTGGCGTAGTCAACTTAGAGACCTGATCAGAACAAAGAGAAAAGGACCTCTTTGCGGGGAGCGTAGCTAACTCCCCGCACCCTTAAACACATCTTCTGACTTTTCTTCATCCAGACCTAAAATTCCCACCATAAAGATAATTTATACAGTAGAGTCACGGGAAGGAGGGTAGGTGAGAATCTGTCTCTCAAGTCATCGAGAAGGTGTTCATTTTTGAAACACTGGAGGCTGTCTCTTAGCTGTGTCTTAATCAACTGGCATGCTCCTGGACCATTAGGTAAGAAATAGGCACTTCGGAAAATGGGATCAGAGTAACGTAAGATACAAGTTTCAGTGAGAAACCACGAGAGGGGTGGTGGTTGCCACGCAACAGTGTTTGGGACTTGGAACAAGGGTGGGGGTCCGCCCAGGGTAATGAGTCTCCCCAAATGAAAACTGCACAGACTTCCTAAAAGAAGAAAGGCAGCAAAGCCAACTTTACATGTATGGCATTCCCTACAGGGCTACCAAGAAGGTCCCCTGCCTTAAATTTAGATAGTGTTCAGGAGTAACTAATTCATCAACACCTTATTTTGAACTAATTTTTCAGATTTCTTTTCTGAGATTATCAGTTTGGCCTTGCTGAGATAGTAAGAAAGGTAACAGAAGAACTGGGAAAAGAGAGACGAGGCCCCTAAAAGAGAAGCAAGAGCTCCAACAACAAACGTCTCCTCAATTTTACCCAGGTTTGATTCTATTTAAAACAAATATGCTGTGATATGGCTAAATTAAGATGCAATTACCTATGACATTTAATTTAAATTAAGGGAAAGTAGGATTAAAATGACTGTAGTTCAGCATATGTGCCACTTTCCAGGAACAAATATTTGATTCAAAGTGAGACCTGTTGATACTAGAAATCCGCTTTAAATTCCTCTACTGACAGAAGTCGTCTACCTTGGATCCTTCCTCATTTACTCTGATCTGCATTTTCTACTATCTTCTCTCTTCTTCTCGTGGCTAATGTTGCAAAATGGCAAAAGATTAAACTGTCATGGGGCAGTTGTTTGTGTTTTGATTATGGAAGCTAGGAAAGAGAACGCATGTGCCAGGTGTCTCTGCTTCTATCACCTTAGCAACAGAGATGATATTATAAAGCATCCTCACTTATGTGGCATTTTAAGTGGGCCAAATGAAATGCACATTTGCAATAATCACAAGCAGGAATCTTTAAAAACACACACACACAAACAAGGTATGTGAAAGGAATTCAAGAACAAAGCTGGTTTTCTTTAGCTTTTGTAGTACTAGGGCAAGGGAAAGGGCCTGTTTGGTCAGAGGAAACCTCTCAGCAAGAAAGTAACCTTTATTGAGCAGTTACCTCATGCTAGTCTCTGTTCTAAGCATTTCACATGTATTAACTCATGCAATCCTCTCCACGTCTGTTATCCCTGTTGCACAGAAGGGGAGCTCAGGCACAGAGAGGTTATTATACAGCTGGAAGGTGGCAGTGCCAGGATTCCAACCTAGGAAGCCCATGTGCTGAGTCACTACGACGCACTGCTGATCGGAAGTTAGGCTAAGGGGGATTTGAGCCGACCTTTCTCAGAAATATCTTCCAGAGAAAAAGCTAAGAGGATAGAACCTTCTGGAATAAAGCCATGAGGTACCTGGGAGGCAGGGAGAGCTATGTTGGGGAAGGACTGGCCCCCGTTACCTCTCTGATGTCATCTCCTGACACACCCTCTTGCTCACTGACTTTTAGCCATCTTGGTCTTCTGCAGTTCCTGAAACCCAGCAAAGCACGTTTCTGCCTTAAGACATCTGTGCTTTCCATTTCCTCTGCTTAGAACACTCTTCCTCTAGATACCTGCCCAGTTTACTTCCAGACTTCATTCAGTGCTCTGCTCCAATGTTACCTCGTCAGAAAGGTCTTCCCCAACCATTACCTGCCGTAACCTTAGTGTCTGGAATGGGCCTGGCACGTGGCGTGCACTCAATGTATTTGCTGAGTGGATAAATGGGTGCATAAGATTAAATGCATATGAATACGGTAAAAAAGGAAAAGGAAGTAAAAAATTCACCTTCTCTTCCTTGTCTCCATGCATTTGTTTTTTCAACTTTAAGTGGTTAAATTCAACACTGTAATGTGTGCTGCTCTTTACCATAAAAATAGATTAAAACTAATTCTGCTATTTTCTATTCTCATTCCAAAAGTTAATAACGGTTTATAAATAAATGTTTTATAAATATCAAGGTAGACTTGCTCCATATTTCTACATCTTTTATTGAAATACCACTTTCTATAAATAATGGAAAACTCAACACATCGTAGGCAGATTCCCATTGTTTGTTGAGCTGGAGAGCTCAAACTAAAAATTCTCTCACCCAAACATTCAAATTAGAACCAACAGGGCCATATCTCTGTACCCCAAAGTATTTCATTTCCTTTTTTTAATTATTAGAAACAATATATTGAGAAAAGTTTATATGTTTCAATTACATGTAAAAATGATCGCCACCTGATACAGACATTTGGTAACAGAAAACATTAGAAGATCATTAACAAAAAAAATGCCAAATAAAAATCATTTTAAAACTTGAAAAGATAATGCTATAAAATATTTAGTATTTCAAAGATAGCATTCTTAAAATACATTTAAAAACATAGATAGCACTAATTGTTCTATCCTGGTTTTTGTTTTGTGTCAAATATTCCAGAAATAGAAAAATGTCATGTATTAACATTGGTCAAATTCTCAAGAGTGCACGGAAAAACATCTTCAAGTTAGGCATTGGATACATGTTGATTTGTACAAACTCATTTCCTTTTTCTTTTTTCTTTCTCTCTCTCTCTCTCTCTCTTTCCCTCCCTCCCTTCCTTCCATTCTTCTTTCTTTTTTTATATTTCAGAGTATTACGGGGGCACAAGCGTTTTGGTTACATGAACGGCTTCCTGTACTTTCTTAGGTATTTCCCTTTAGTCTCCCCCCTCGTCGTCGAGTCTAGGAAAAGGCACAGCCAGGGGAAGCCCGTCCCATAGCGACACCGTGTGGCGGTGGCCGGCATTGCAGCCTCAGGGAGGTGCTGGCCGCGTCCCCACAGATCCCAAATGCTCCATAGCTAATCTGGCATGAGCAGCATCGGTGTAAACATTTTTGAAACTACAGGCCAGGTAATAACTGTATTTTATTAATTCTAAGATGCACATTTTTAAATCTCAAGAGATTGGGATTCAGTTTATAACAAATGGCACACATCATAGTTTAACAGGCAGCATTTTTCTTTTAAGGGTATAAAAAATACTGGTGTGCCTTACACTTGATGGCATCATGAAACTGACAAGATATAGTGTCTACCACATATAGGGAATATTTATAAAGTAACCAAGACAGTAAAAACTACCTAAACTAAAAATAGAAATAGAGGCTTACTAACTTTTACCGTATATTTATGTTTTACTCTGAGCTTTTCCAACTCAAATCAGGCAAGTCACTGACCTTAATTCAGCGACGTCCGCTTTATCCAGGGCGTTGAGAGCCACCACTGCCTTGTCTAAGGCTGGCAGAACTCCTTTTAGTTCACTGGCAGTTTTCTGCAATACAAATATAAGCCCTCAAATATAAATGAATGAATACAGTTGCATAGCTAAAATTTTTATATGTTGAACTTGGAAAATATACTTTGACATTTTTACCATACCCATAAGTTATGTGTCTTGCATGACTTGGGTTTGTGCACACATGCTTATACGGTTGGGAACGTGTTCTACAGTCCTAAATGTAGTGTATTTATTCAGTATCTGATGAAAAGGTATCTGTGGGAAGCAAAGACGCTGAGGAGCTTCTGCCTTTTCTCTTAGACTCGGTGTCTAAGTATTACAACAAATGCCCTTGTGAGGAATGGTCCAGTTAAAGGTAGAATTACTGTGAAGCTAATGAAGCTTAAGCTTCAGCCTCTCACTTGTATAGACCCCTTCCAAGGTTCTGGAAGGAGTTCTGCCAATATGTTGGCAGGATATATATACAATTTTATTATGATATATATATATATATATATATATGTATATATGTATGTATATTAAGAGACTGGTCTTGCTATGCTGCCCGGGCTGCAGTGCTGGAGTGCAGTGGCTATTCATGGGATCCATCAATGCACACTACAGCCTCAAACTCCTGGGCTCTGGTGATCCTGCCGCCTCAGCCTCCCACGTAGGTGGCAGCACAGGCGCACGCCACTGTGCCCTGCTCACATGTTTTTGTTAAACTTGCAAAAGAAAGACATTTTAACTGCAATCAGTTGGGACTCTCTTTATACTTTGCCTCACTCTTTGTCAGGTTTTCTATCAAGTCCGCAGGGACTGAAGTGGTGGTGGACATTTTTAGGATCCAGCTAAGGGGTTGAGTTGGGAATTATATTTACGTTGCTCACAGTCACTTCCCTGCATAATGAAGTTACTGTAAGCCCTCTAAAATAGGAATGACTTCCAGAAATACTTGCACGGTCCCCTGTTCCAACTTTCCTGGTGTTGTGACATTAAGGCAGATGTCATATTGTAATATAAACTTATCCTATAGTGCCTGGCACAAGAAGTATGTGGATAGTGGAGGAGAAACAAGGTTTGCAATGTATGGATCCAGAAGCTGGTCTGTGGAAAATCTTTCCAGGTATCAGATGTATAAAATTGCAAGTGGAGGGTTAGATTTTCTTTGACATCTACTCAAATTGGAAGCTCACTCCTTCATGAGCACACTCGATAAGCAGAATATACTATTCTAAATCTACCATACATTTTTCTTCTTTTTTAGTGGGAGTTGTGTAAAATCAAATTCATCACTTTCATATCTGATTGTACACTAGTAATTTTGTATTCCTTTAAAAAATATGGCCTCAAAATTGTATAAGCTTTGGGCCCTAATGAACCTGGCTTTGTCTCTGAAGCTAGAGGGGAAAAAAAGATTACCCTTTGTGGTATGGTAACCGCCCTTATGCATTTCTCTACATCTATTTTCATTTGGCCTGACATATTAAAAATAGAAATTGAGCTGTACTCTAACATATTGATCAACAGTGGCACCTTCAGGTGGTTGACACAGCAGAGGTTATGGGTAACTCAGAGTGAGACTCAGGAGGCGTCTCAATGGAAGTAGGGAAGGTCCCCATCTGGGAAGGGCCGGCAGTGGTGCCTTTCCTGTTTCCTTTACGCTCAGGACATCAGGAGGCCTTGCAGTTTACCTGTGTCCAAGTAAGGGGATTTGCCTAATCTGTTATCTAACTTGAAATAAGTTAGCTGTTCAAACATGGGCAGGTAGCTGAAAAAGGTTTCTGAAAGAAACACTGGCTTGAAAGCAATGCTAATAACGGAAGCACAAGTGAACAAGAAAAAGGCAGGCTGACACTTCTTTTATTCTTGACATCAACTTTTCTTCAACCATGTTATAAAGCAAAAAAAAAAAAAAAAAAAAGATGAGCTAATCTAATCTAACAAGAAGCCAGCCAAAAAAATTTGAAACCACCAAGACTATCTGAAATATGTATTCACATTTCCTATTATTCATAACAAACCTTGTCCTAGGTATTTATTGGGCTTTGGGATATTAGCCAATGATAGCAGCTCATATATTTAATTTATAAATAAATAATTACACAATACTGGGGTACAGGAGCATATATATATTATTTTTTTTAAATGATGGACTTGCTTTATTGAAAATGTTTGTACATGGAAGACATAAGACTCCACTCTCCGCCTCCTCTGAGCTGGAGTGGTCACTGATCTGCCCAGAGTTGAGCATCTGGTAATTTGCTGAACCACATGGCTCCGGCTTGGATTCTGACTAGAGGGTATGGAGGGGACTAGTTTAAAAGGAGAGGGTTAGTCAACAATAGAAGTGATACACACCAAACAGCTTGTCCCCAGAGCTGCCTCATTTCTTGCAGATGTTCCTCTTGGAGCTAAATGTATTTCTGATACAGCCTCAATGAGTTTCTGTCCATTGTAACCAGAAAGCCTGTTAGGATTTTAGGTTTCTCAAGGACAGGGATCGTGTATGTTTGTACTTCCTACTTTCACTTATTAGTGTCCTGTGTGTAGTAGGGACTCAATAAATATTTGTTGGGATAAAAATAAAAAGTATCACTACTGCTCTTAAACAAGTAAGAGGTTAGGGAATAATTTTGCAAATTTCCAAATGATGTTTATTGACTATATTTTAATTTTACCTGAGCATAATCTTCCACAATTCTCACTTCTTCTTCCATAATTTCTTCATCCTGTTTAACAAGCATCTGAACTTTCTCAACTACTTGTGAATCTTGCTGTAGTTTTTCCATTAGGGTTTCTATTTCCTAATGAACCAAACAATTCTTCTTAGAATGAATTTTAAGAGACATGATCTCTTTTTTAAAAGAGCAATTCAAGTAGCTCATTTCATTAGTATAAAACTTATCAAAATCAGCCTGAAATATACTTAATAGACTCCGTTAGATGACTAAAATATGTACCATTTCATACAACATACATAAAGAATGATGACTGAGATTTTTAGAATATGTGAAAGACTGCAGGGTACCACAGATTTAACTGTCTAACTAGGGAATCTTTTTATAGAAGCCTCTACAGTTAGCTATACACCTATTATCACATTTAATTATTAAAAGGTAATAATGTTACTATTCTGCTGTTACTGTTATTATTTTTCTCATTTTATAGATAAGAAAATTGAGACTAAAAGAGGTGAAGTAATTTCTTCAAGGTTGTACAGCTTCATGGTAACAAAGCTGGAATTCTAGCTTACCTTTGTCAGGTATCAGAGCAGTTGCTTTCAAACACTGTTCTAGATTAGACTATAAAATCTTTAAAAGAGATTTCAAATAAAATATACCTTTGTTTTTTGTTCTATTTGAGGTGCAAGAATCAAAAGCTCCTCCTGCATATCTGTAACCAGCGTGGTTGCTTCCAGGATCTTGGATAGACCCATGCAGAAACGATCCCTGAAGGAAAAAAAAGTGTTAAGAGGATTTAAGATATAACAAAATATTAGCAAACATAACTTGATAATATACAACAAGAATTATACTGAATTATGGCCAAATGGGGTTTATTCCAGGAATGTAAGACTGGTTCAATATTTGAAGGTCAATCAATGTCATTCACTGTTTCAACAGGCTGAAGAAGAAAACTCACTTCTGTATCAATATCAATTCATATAGAAAAAGCATTTGATAAAATTCATGACAACACTCTTTTGAAGCTAGGAATAGAGGGAAATTTCCTCAACTTGATGAAGAACAGGTGCCATTAAAAATGAAATGGACTCTCAAAGGAAAAACATAGAAAGACAACTGGGCCTCTGAGGCTCAGCCCCCACTGGAGCACACACTTAAAGACAGGCAATTTGGGCTTTAAATGTAGTAATTCCTCAAAGGGTAGCTCCCATTTAAACAGAATATTTGATTATAAATTTTGGGGTGGAGAAGAAGCCAAAACTGGCTGTAAGAGACCCGAACCACACAATTAACCATTCCTACTTTTTCTCCCCACGTCTACCCCTGGGAAACTGGTCTACTGAAATCTGTGAGTAGCAAAACAGCAGTGGGCAATGGGGGACTATAACCTGGGGCTTATTTATTTTTTTTTTTTTTTGCTACCTAGTTATACTTGCTGGATTTGGGAAGTTATAGATATTGATGATAATGATCTTTAAGTGACAACCCTTAAGAGTGTCCTGGTGTGGCCCACATGTCAGCGGGTGGGAGATGGTCTAGGATAGTACAAAGCATGTGAGGAAGAAACTGCTGAGCCACCTAGGGATGTGTCCGGGGACATGGCGTAGGTAAGACACAAGGAAGACAGGAAAAAGGGTGAAGTGACTGTGACAGGGACTGGTCGTAGCGATTACATGGCTGTGAAGGGAGAGCAATAGGCCTGGGTGGCAGGGAGGGGACACCTTGGCTCCCAGAAGGTTAGGAGTAAACAGGAGGGTCCATTCATCTGGCTTGACTCTCGTCTGTAGAGCATCTGGCCAATTCACTGAGACTGCTGACGTCGTCCTTCATTTAACGGCTGACCAACAAAAACCTGAACCTAAGGACTCTCAGCAACCTCCGAGGAGCTGCTGACCCCAGGAGGGAACAGCCTGCCTCTACTCGAAACAACAGAACAAGATTAACTTCTGGAACACAGATACGATTCCCTTTAGCTGCATCCTATCCAAGACTGTCTTAACTGCACCAGATCTAACTGATGTTGACTCTGTCATGTTCCACCTACCCTTGTTAACGACTTAACAGTAAAATGAGACCCTAACTCCACATTAGCAAAATGTTGCTACTGAGGTTGCTGCTACTTCCTATGTAAACATCAGGCCTGTACTTGCCTGCCCCACACAGAATAAACTCTCCAGCATGCGTGGTTGTGAAAAATTACATTGCCCCGACTTCCTGCTGGCCAGCTGAGGCAGAGTATGCACGATTGACAATACCTCTTGTTGTGCCTGGATTAATAACATTCTTAACTGGGTTGGCTCCAGAAAGGGAGCGGGTCTGGGGTCTATCCTCCAAGTGGGCGTCAGAGTCATGGTCAATCTCATCCAATGTTTGCTAAGACAAATGGAATGGATGTGGTCCACCCCCCTGTCAGTGCAGTTAATTAGGGTATCTGATGCAGTGGCCTGATTTTTAAAAAGAATTCTCAGTTGGCTACATGACAGGTCTGGGGGATGGACCTGCAGAGAAAAGGTTCCACAGTGGTGCCTTGGCAGCCTTTCGTGTGTCCACATGGGTTACATAGGCAAGCCCTAAGTGCAACTAAGTGTTGGCAGAACACCCTCGATCCTCCCAGAACCCAAGAACTTGTGAGCAGATGCTACAAGGTCATTGCCCACATTTCCCCATCTTCCTGGGAGGGTGTAACGAGACAGTTTCTCAATGTTTGCTGAGTTCTGATGAGGTAGGAGGCTTTCTGCCTCCAATTTCCTCCGCCGCCTCCTCAGGTACAGCTGCTGGCTGTTGAACGGCTTTGCTGCCGCGTGGCATGGGCTCCACAGCAACAGAGTGCTCCGCTATCTGTGCTGCAGTCGTCTGTCGTCCCGTGGGACAAGGGATATGGACAGTGGCACCGTCAGCTGCTCTTGCTTTCACGGTCTAGGTAAGTAACGAGCTGTCTGAACTGAACAAGGGCTCACTGTTCATACCCTGGCTGAATCCGTCAGCTTTGCCTTGACAGGGGCGGCCTTTGAATGCTCGCAGGGGAAATGCCAACTTTATCTCTTTTAACATCCTTTGCAGCTTCTGTCTTTTTCCTCTACCAAAAAGGCAGATTTAGGCTCAACATGTCGCATTTGTGTCTCTTTTTACAAATAAAGGCACTAATATAAAATACATGTTTCTGATTTGGGCTCAACGTCTTACCTCCTCACTTGCATCTCCTCCTCTCGTGACCTCAAAATGTGTGCAAATGTTTCCAGGAATTGCAAGTAGCTACTGGGAGTGATGTAATAATGCCGTCTAGTTTCTTGAAAGTATTTTGGGCTCAAGTCTTTTATACTTTTGTGGATTTGGACACATGTTGGGGCAAGTTTTTCTTTTAAGTTCTGAAGGATAATAATTATTAAGAATTAAGAGAAAGCAATCTAAACATACATAAAAGAGAAAGTTGAACACTGTGAATAAATTGAAATATTTTATCATTTCTGAGATGTGGAGATGCAGAGGAAGGTCCTGCATGAATAGGACCAGGAAAACAGCCGTCTTACTGGTTGGGATGGTGGTTGGGGGGAAGAGGCACCGATACAGCTGGTGACCAGTGGCAAGCCAGACTCACCCTCCGGGCTTTGCCTTCATTTCTGCTATGGCTGTCCAAGGATTTAGGGCACAAGCATCAATGGCCAAGGGTTATGTGCCTTCCTTATCCTGTATCTTTTTTTCTTAAAATGGTTATTAATAGCCAGATACTCAAGGAAGTTTCTTTGAGTAAAATAAAGCTACAAAAATGTAAGGGTCCAGAGGATATACAGGTGGGTAAAATCAGAGTAGAAAGAGTACTGTCTTTGCCTGGCTGAGAGAGCATTCTGGTTTAGACATAAGCTGGTTCTGGCTACCCATCTCCAGTCCCCCAAGCCTAGCCAATCACTGGGCACTTTTAACAAAGCTGCGTTTTCTTTTTGGTTTTACGCTGTCTTTACCTCTCTTGGCCTTTGCTTTTCTGGAACACTTGGACAAGAAAGGATGCAAGCACTTTTCTAGGTCCCACATTGGGTTTCAGGCCTCTGTACATTGACCACTCCTTTGGTAAACAGTTCTTACCCCTTCTCTGTCCGCTGAGGCCTATGGGACCTGCAGTGTCGTCACTCTAGAATAGATTCTCACTGACCTGGGGCTCGAATTCTGAGCTAATTCTGTGGTTGTGGCTTGTGCCCTCATTTCTCTGCAGTGTTGCTGTCCTAGCCAAGCCAGAGCAACTTACCAACACACAGAAGGTTGCAGCAACCTGACCACAGAATTCAGTTTGCAAAATGGAGGTTGTTTTCCTTCATGGAAACCTGCTGTTCACTATGGGGGCAGAGTAGTGAGGAGGCCCAGGCAGTGCGGAATCTTGGCATCTTTGAAATCGGGTCAATCAGGTAGCAAAACAGATGGGGAATTGATAAGGAGTCAAGACAAACACTTGACACACTTTATAATTTGGCTGAGAGCTGTCTGTTTTTGCCCATTTAGTTAGTGTTCACTGCTGGTCTGAGGCATAGTACTGTCAGATGCTGTTAATAAACTGAAACCTTCATTTGCATTAGGTATTTACCTTTCTGTTCTCGAAATTCACCTTTTCTCTTAAGAACGAGTTGGCTACGATAAGGAGGGCTTCTTCTGGCCACGTCTTATACCAATCGATTGTGCAGGAGCTAATCATAGATGGATATACTCTGCAAATGTGGCGGAAGTCAGGTCCTTCGGGACTCATGATCATAAAAATATGAAGATTTTTGTATATTCTCTGAAAGAACAAGTTGTTAAAATGTAATCTACTGCTTTGAAAAATATATTAAAAATTCCATTGAAAACTTATTAATGGGTAGACTACAGGCTGATCGATTGTACATTGATTGCCTACCACCAGCAGAGCCCTTCTGAGGCAAGTAGCCACGGCTGCTCCACGTGACCCCGCCTTTTGGCTTCAGGTGGATGGAGCAGGCGGGGGAGGCACTGGATCCAGAACACCCCTTATATAAATCAACTCTTACGAGGGGGTCTGGTGCTAGAGTTCTGTTCAGTAGGGGACCTTATATCAGATGGTGCTGGGTCAGACCATTTAAGTCTTTTCTCTGGGGAAATGTGCATTTAAGACCACAGGAACTCAAAGTGAGAAAATGGTCAGAAGAATTAGAGCTGAAGGAAACAGGCTGGCATCATAGGTAGCACCAGAGGAGGTCGTAATAAACTCCTGCAGCTAAAGGATTATAGTTAAGCAACACCAGACACTACACAATCTGACAGGCCCTGGGCTAAGTGCTGGTTACTTTGAAATTTGCTCTTTGCTTTTACCTATCCCTAAAATTCCTACCCAGAGATATCAAATGTTAACAGCTTAAAGTGTGCCTTTATTATTTATCAATATTGTAAGACATGTTAAATCATTTTTGGAAATATCATATAATATATATAAATAATGAAATAAATAATTATAATTTATGTCTAACTGGGATTCTTTTTTTTTTTTTTTATTTCTAGAGTATTCTATTCTACATATTCCAAACTGGAATTTCTTTGTTCTTCCTTATCACTCATAGTCTAGTGAATAAATCAAATCTGTTAACAAGACATTGGAGTATCACAAGTTATTAGGATAAATGCTACCCTTCTTTCTACCATGGCATTTTAAAATGTAACTCAATCCAAGCATCAATTCATATCACTTTGTTCTTTATCAACTATGGATTCATTTTTGGGTTTTTTTTAACATCATCTTCTTGTGACAGATTACTAAATATCTGTTGAAGAATGGTAGGTGGCCAGGTTCAATTTTTAGATGACCCTATGAGAGACAAAAACTGGCACCAGAGATAAGTTGACCTGTGGTCTGTCCCCAGTGAACATTTAGGTTTGTGTAATCGTGGCTGTGCATTCGCTAAGCCACTGGTCAGTCATCACACCTCGAAGACACAGAAAGCCTAGATCATGGTCTAGTAAGTCTGTATCTCTCTCATCAAACCAGTTCTTTCACAGCCGCCCTGCTGCTGAGTTCATTCTGAACAGCACCTGTGCTATCTGGCCAGTATCTTTCTGTATCCATCACCTCCGGGTCAATTGTACGGCTATTCAAAGGGATGAAAGACTTCCTGTTTCTTACCTTTCTGGTCTTGTTACCAACATAGCTGAAACAAAAAACCTCATTAGCTGGGGAGGAATCTCAGTGTGAGAAATAATCTTGGGATCTTATTTTTCATTTGCTTGCCTCCAGCTCTTACTTTTTTAAACCACTGATAGCCAGTCAGGCTCAGATCCTTGTTAATCTTTGATCTACCTAAGGGTTTGGTGTGTCTGTGGGTAAGGATGGTGGTCATTATTTTAGCTTGAAAACTCATTTAAAGAACTAAAGAAATTATATCCAACTTGAAAATCATGTAGAATTGTAAACACAGTCTACTTTTAATTTAACATGATAGTTTGATAAAGTCGAGCCACAAGAAAGTACCTTTTGAAAGAATAAAAGTACAGATTGCCTGTCTTCCATATGACCAGGAAGAGATCTGATCTTCATTGCAATGGAGTCCAGCTCCTCATTTTCAAACAAGTCAGGTATTCTTCCCGAACTGATCATGCACTTCAAATCTTCCATTAGTGAGTCCTTCAGTAAAACATATATGTAAATCAGGAATAAGTAAATCATTCATATATTCTACTCAAATTTACCAAATGGAGAAAGCAATAATGATTAAGAAGAACTGAGGCTAAATTTTTTTTAAAGCTAACCTAACTCAGACCCACCAGAAATCATTTTTTCTGAGTCAAAATAAGCTTCATTCACCCATCCATTCATTAAAAAATTAGAGAAACATACACTTGGTACTGACAGTATGCCAAAAACCTCAGTAGGCACTGGGGCAAGAGGTAGGGAGGGGTGGGTACAATAATGAACTGCTTCAGGCAGTTCATAGAAGCCCTCAATGTATCGATATTTGTGTTTGAATAGTAGATGAACCAGAAATAATGTGGCTGAAGGATTATTTTAAATTTAACCAAGTTCATCTCTATATAGGGTCCCAAATCTAATGAAAAAGTAACAGAGGAGAAAAAGCAGTGAAAGAAACTCTACCAGAAGTTATTATAAAAGTGATCTTCACAGCAAAGGAAACAGTCAGCAGAGAGAAAAGACAGCCTGCAGAACTGGAGAAAATAGTTGCAAACTACTCATCTGACAGGGGATTAATATCCAGAATATTCAAGGAACTTCAACATCTTAGTAGCCAAAAAACCCAAACAATGCAATTGAAAAATGGGCAAATGATTTGAACAGACATTCCTCAAAAGAAGACATACGAATGGCCACCAACCATATGAAAAAATGTTCAACATCACTAATCATCAGGGAAATGCAAACCAAAAACATATGAGGTGTCATCTCACCCCAGTTAGGATGGCTTTTTTTAAAAGACAAAATAGCAAATGCTGGTAAGGATGTGGAGAAAAGAGAACTCTTACACACTATTGGTAGAAATGTAAACTAGTACAGCCACTATGGAGAACAGCACGCAGGCTCCTCAAGAAACTACTAATAGAATGACCAAATGATCCAGCAATCCCACCACTGGAAATTTATCCAAAGGAAAGGAAATCAGCATATCAAAGAGATATCTGCACCCCCATGTATGGCAGCACTATTCACAGTAGCCAAGATATGCAATCAACCTGGGTATCTAAGAACACATGAATGGATAAAGAAAATGTGGTATATATACACCATGGAATACTATTCAGCCATAAAAAGAATGAAATCCTGTCACTCATCAGCAACATGGATGGAACTGAATGGCATTATGGTGAGTGAAACAAGCCAGGAACAGAAAGCTAAACACCACATGTTCTCACTCATATGTGGAAGCCAGAAAAACGCTGATCTCCGTCAGTAAAAAGTAGAGCAGAGGATACTAGAGGCTGGCAAGGGTAAGGGGAAGGTAGGGCTGGGGAGAGATTTGATAAAGGATACAAAATTACACCTAGATAGATGGAATAAGTTGTTAGTGTTCTATAGCACTATAGGATGATAGTTAAAAATAATATATTATATAGTTTCAAATAGCTAGGAGGAGGATATTCAATGTTTCCAACACAAAGAAATGATTAAGTGTTTGAGACGACGGATATGCTAATTACCCTAATCTGATCGCTATACATCACACGTCTCAGAATATCACTAGGTACTTCACGGTATGTGCAATTATTATGTGTCCATTAAAAAAATTAAACTAAATTAAAAAAACAAGTGAATAGACAAGCCACCGACTGGAAGAAAATATATGTAAAAATATATATCTGACAAAATTATATTCTGTAAGGAAAGTCCTAAACCTGATGTGAAATTTGAGCAGAAGGATCAAGGAGAGAAACAGAAGCCTCAGGGCTGTAAGAGCATGCTGTAGGTTACGCACGTATCTGTAGATTACAGACAGTGCATGTAGATAATAGTTTTATAAAATACAGATTACAAAGTTCATTCTGATATAAGATGGATGCCTTTGGCTACAGAGATAAATTACTTCCAATCTGTCAAAGTGAAAATGATAGAGACATAGAAAATACTTTCATTGTTATTTATTCAAAACTATCTCTGGCATCATTACGAACATATAAACTCTGTGGGCTATGGCTGGATAAGAACGGAGAATAATGCAAAGAATTTATATGGTAGGCTAATAGGAATATAGATAAATATTTTCTTATTTTCTCTTCCAATATTAAATTTCTGAAGGGGGGTGCTACATAAACACAAAACTTTAGCAAATGATAAAGACAAAAAATACTCACTTGTCCTAGGATTAAATCAAAAACCATCAGAACAGTGGGGATCCCTTCTAATCCTGCTTGAATAAACACCTTTTTCAAGACTTCTTTGAACTCTGTGTAGGTGTAGTTGTGAGACACAGGGACGCGGTGCAGTCTGGTGTCTGTCAAGTAACAGGCCATGGTGGCACAAGTTTTTTTCCCACATCCATCTATTCCGATCTTTGGGGAAAAAAAATACAACATATGACTTCTATATATTGTCTGGAGATCTTTTAATACATACTTTTCTGTTTATTTGTGACAGAAATTTGGACAGTCAAAATACCTTGGATTATTTTTATTTACAACGTTTTGGGGAAGTATATTAAACATAACTTAAGTATTTCATCAAAGTTTTATAAGATATTCATCACATTTAATATTTCTATTTTCACAGCCTCTTGAAACATATGAGATAATTTCACTGGAAAGATAAGATAATTGGGAAAAAATGGCACAGATAGGTTTATAAACTATCATTATGTCACTGTCAAAATTTGATTCTTCCTTTATAAGAAACCAGGTAAGTCTTTTATTTTTTATTATCATCTTTTTAAGTCAGGGTCTTGTTCTGTCACCCTGGCAGGAGTGCAGTGGCATGATCATAACTCACTGAAACCTCAAATTCCTATCCTGCCTCAGCCTCCCAAGTAGCTGGGACTACAGGCACATGCCACCACGCCTGGCTAATTTTTCAACTTGTTTGTAGAGGCAGAATCTCGCTCTTGCTCAGGCTGGTCTTGAACTCTGGCCTCAAGCAATCCTCCCACTTCCGCCTCCCAAAGTACTAGGATTATAGGCATGAGCCACTGTGCCCGGCCAGGATAAATCTTTTATTGATAGGAAAATACCTATCTATACTATTACTGAATAGTACTCTATTGTGGACATATTCACGTTTTGTTTACTCATTGACGGGCATTTGGATTGTTTCTACTTCTTGGCTATTATGGATAACACTGCTATGAATATTTTCATAACAATCTTTGAGTGGACATTAATTTTCTCTTGTGCAAATACATAAGAACAGAATTGCTCAGTTATATGGTAAATCTATGTTAAACTTTGTAAGAAATAGCCAAACCATTTTCCAAAGCAGTTGTACTATTTAACACTCCCACCACCAACATATGAAAGTTCAGTTTATCCACAATCTCATCTCACACTTGTTACTAACTTTCTTTTTGATTACAGCGGTTCAAGTGAGTGTTTAGTGTTATCTCATTGTAATTTTAATTTGTATTTCCCTAATGACTAATGAAGTTAAACATCTTTTCATGGGCTTACCAGCCATTCATGTATCTTCTTTGGTGAAACATCTATTCAAACTTTTTGTCCATTTTAAAACGTACACTTAATTAGAAGAGTTTTAGATTTACAGAAAAATTTCCAAGATGACACAGGGAACTGTCATATACCTCATATCCATTTTCCCTTATTATTAACAACTAACATTGGTATAACACATTTGTTACAGTTAATGAACCAATATTGCTATGTTACTAACTACAGTCCATAGTTTGTTCCGATTTCCTTAGTTTTTACCTACTGTGCTTTTTCTGTTCCAGAATCCTCTTTAGGGTACTATAATAAATTTGTTAGCCAAGTCTCCTTAAGCTCCTCTTGGCTGTGACAATTTCTCAGACTTTCCGTGTTTTTGATGACCTTAATAGTTTTAAGGAGTAATGATTAGGTCTTTTGTAGAAAGTGTCTCAGTTGGGTTTTCCTGATGTTTTTCTCATGATTAGACTGGGGTTCTACGTTCTCGGGAGGAAGTCCATAGGGGTAAAGTGCCCTTTTCACCACCTCATCTCAATGAGACATATCATCAACCTGATTTAACACTTCTGATGCAGACCTTGATCACCTAGTTGAGGTAGTGTTTGTCAAGTATCTCCACGGTAAGGTTACTATTTTTTCCCCTCTCCATACTGTACTCTTTGGGAAGAAGTTACTATGCATAGCCCTCAGCTAAGGAGTAGGGAGTTATGCTCCAACTTCTTGAAGGTTGGACTATCTGCATACATTATTCTGCATGAAGATTTGTCTATTCTCCCCCATTTACTTATTTATTCAATCATTTATTTATATCAGTATGCACCCATGGATACTTATTTTACACTTTGGGTTATAATCCAAAATTACTTTATTTTGTTCCTCCAGCTTTGGCCATTGGGAACTCTTTTAGCTGGTTCTTGTGTCCCTCTGACATACCCCATCAATTTTTTTAGCATGTCCTTTCTGGCACTACAAGATGCTCCAGGCTCATCTTGCATATTTCCCATCCTGGTCCTATAATCAGCCATTTTCCTAAGGAGCCCTGGTTCCTTTGATTGGAGAATGTCATTAGAAACCGAAATCTAGATGCTAGGCATATGCATTGCTACTGGAGTGTGTCACTGGCCTGTGAGCCGTCTCAGCTCACACAGCAGGGGAATAAATGTTTGTATACAAACCCTTGTATATCTACATTCCTATAAAGATTTCTATATGCAATCATCTGTATCAAGCTAAACATAAATTCAACTTAAGTCTCCAACTCTGATACATTACTACATGGATCAGTCCGGCCTCTTCCCCTTGCTTGTCTGTAACTTCCCACTCCAGAAAAGAGAAAACTGGCTCCCACCAGGTGCCATTCATGTACTTCATTACTCAATTCTGGTATATATGCATTGCGCTATGAGAACGGTTGACTTTGTCCCCGTGGGAAACTACTGTATTAGCTGGAGTACAGCGCTTGGGCACAGTTTCTTTTGCCTTGAGTCTTACAAACTCCACTCACTTCCAAAGTTCCTTAGGTCGGCTCCTTTCCCTCATCTTCTTCAGTGAGTTTGTGTCACACATTTGCAACATGGTTTGATTATTCTGTCACATTCTGATTTCATCCTGGGATTACCATGCCTCTTAAATGATTTTTTAAAAATTTGCATACATTAAGGTTCATTCTTTGCACTGTGAGTTCTATGGGGTTTGACAAATATACAGTGTCACGTGTTCACCATTATAGCATCATACAAAATTTTTACCTCTCAAAAAAAACCTGTGTTTCACTTTCCCTTCATCCCACCAAACCCTTGGCAACCACTTATCTTTTTTTTTTTTTATCATTTTCATAGATGTTCCTTTTCCAGAATATCATATAATTGGAATCAAATAGTATGTAGCCTTTCCAGACTGGCTTCTTTCACTTGGAAATATGCTTTTAAGATTCACCCATGTCTTTTTGTGGCTTGAGAGCTGATTTCTTTTTATCTCTGAATAATTTTCCATGGTATCAATGTATTACAGTTTGTTTATTGATTTGCTTTGTTGAAGGACATCCTGGTTGCTTCCAATTTTTGGTGATTATGAATGAAGCTGCTATAATCATTCATGTGTAGGTTTTGTGTGGGCATAAGTTTTCACATCAGTTAGGTAAATATGTGGGAGCCCGATGGCTGGATCATATGGCAAGACTATGTTTAGCTTTGTAAGAAACTGCCTAACTGTCTTCCAGAGACCGTGCTGTTTTGCATTCCCCCCAGCAATGAATGGGAGTTCCTGCTGCTCTGCATCCCTATGAACAATTGCTATTACTCAGTTATTTGGATTTTGGTCACTTTCACAGGCATGTAGTAGTGTCTCATTATTGTTTCCCCTAATGACAATTGATATTGACCATATTTTCATATGCTTCTGTGAGGTACCTGTGTATTTCTTTCCTTTTAGTTTTAGTTGGCATATAATAAATGTACATATTTATGGGATACAGAGTGTTATTTCCATATATGTATGCAGTGCATAATAATCAAATTAGGGTAATAAGCATATTGATCACCTCAAACATTTATCATTTCTTTGTGCTGTGAACATTCAAAAATCTCTCTTCTAGCTTTTGAAACCATACAATAAATTACAGTTAACCATATTCAGCCTGTGGTGCTATTTCTTTCTTCATTCTTTTTTTTCTTCTTCAGAATGGATAATTTTTATTGACCTATCTTCAGGTTTGTGGATTCTTCCTTCTGGCATCTTAAATCTGCTGTTGAGCTCTTCTAGTGAAGTTTCCATCTCATTTATTATAATTTTTAACCCCAGAAATTCCATTTTGTAAAATAATTTCTCTTTATTGGTATTCTGTATTTGAAGAGTCATTGTTGGATACTTTCAATTTCTGAAATAGATATTCTCCTTTAGTTTTTTAAAAATGTATTTATAACAGCTGCATTTCCAGATGTCTGCCAAGCCCAACATCTGGATCCCCTTCAAGACAGTTTCTATTGACTGCTCTTTTTCTGTGTATAGTTCATACTTTTCTATCTCTTTTTATATCTTGTAATTTTTGTTGACAACTGAATGTATTACATAAGAGATCGTCTGCAATCTTTAAAACTGATGCCTTAAATTGAACTGCTCATTAATATTAGTTTTCTTGTGTTCTTTTGATAGTTCAACAATACAATCCAATTGGATTATATAATATTTACTTTTAAAAGTCATGTATTATTTCTTCTTTAACTTACTGAATTAATCTGAACTTATTTGAATTCTCCAATCTAGATTATGACTATTTCATTGTTTCTTACCTGTATTAAATGGTATTCATTAAATCATTACACTCTCTCCAGCTGCCCCCACATATTAACCCAGCCTCTAGTTAGATTACCAGTTGCAAAATTGAACCCTAGTCATCAATATCGCACTATCTAACTGTGATATTTAATTGGGAAAAATAGTAACAGGAACAGAGGAATCAGGAACTTGCCGTTTTTTACCTTATATTTTTAATAGGGGCTCTTAGAGGATAGATAGGTTCATGAGAAAACCCCTATAGATGGCAAGGTTCCATTTGAATGCAGGCTTTTAAAAATTGCTCTGAATATATATTCTCTGGTATTTTAGAATTGAGAACTTGTAAATTTACTTGTTATTAGAAAAGGGTTGACATACTAAAGAAGAGAGTTACTTTGTAGTTAAAGAACTAAACTGAGAGTGCATACACTTTAGGAATAAAAAAATAGCCTCCTAAAAATTGCAGTAAGACAGATAAAATCATAGCCATAATATTGCTTACATTCTAAATGTGGAGACAGATAATTAATAAATGAAAATTTAATACATAATATAATGCTAAGGACTAGTAAGAAAAATGTAGAATAAGGGGATAGCATGACAGGACTGAGTGGAGGAAGAAGAGGCATGCGATTTTAGAGAAGGGTAACAGAGAAGACTGTTGCAGTGGTCTAGGTGAAGATAATGGTGGGTTACATAGGATGGTGGCTGTGGAGATGCAGAGAAGTGGGCAGATTTGAAATATATTTTGGAAGTTGTATTTCCAGGATTTATTGACAGACTGAACATGAGGAATGATGGAAAAGTGACAAGACCGAGTGACTCCTGGGTTTCTGGCCACAGCAGCAGATACATGGTGATGCCATTTATGAGATGGGAAAGGTTAGTAAAGATGTAGTTTTGGTGAATAGAAAGATTTGCTTTGTATTTTTTTCTTGATCCCATTTTCCAATTTTAATTTCTTTTAATTAATCTTGTTGCACATATCTGTTTAAATAAAGGAGTGTTTAAATAAAGCTCTAGCTTTTCTGAATGCAAAAAAAAAGTCCTTTTTGGAAGAAAAGGCATAAATTAATAGTTATACATAAACTATAAAATAAATAACTAAATATTAGGCATAAATAACTTAAATTCATAAATAACATGCTTTATGTAACTGACTAAATATGTTGGATTTTATTTAGCTTTCCAAAAGCTTTTCTTTCTCTATTCAAGGTATTTGGGAATTTTCCAAAAATGTAACTCCCAGTTGTTCTCATGAGAAACAAAACCTGGTGCAAAGGCTCATGTTTCTAAATCAATATTCAAGTAGGTAAACTATTTTTGAAGTCAGGATCCATCTGCACAGATACTATATTGACACCGAGGATACACTAGAGATGACGCAGGATTCACCAACTTTAGTCACATCAAATGCCTTCCAGAAGCAAATACCATTTTTATATGCTGACACATTTCTTATGTAAACTGTAGAGAGGACAAGGGTCCTGTCCTGTGACTCAGTTACTGTGATTTTTCATAAAGTGTGGGTAAACAAAACTTCTGTAAGCAAAATGGATGTTACCGGAGTTTCTTAATTGTTATTTTGCAAACTTAAAAACATTTGAAAAATTTAAATTCCTACCAGCAACATGTGACTCCCCAGTTGTCGAAGGACCCTTGTGGCTCTTGTGATGTGTTCTATGGCTTCCTTGAAGAACACCATAGGATGAGAAATCTAGCAGAGAAATGACAACAAATAAACTGATTACAGGTATAAAAAATCAAATGTGTATTGTGGTTTTATATACAATTTACTTATAGAAATAAAAATGACTATTCTAGTAACCCAGTAATCTAGATCCAGTAGGTTGGTTTGCATTAAAATTCAGGGAAAGTTTGCACAATAGGGTTACTGCTATGCTAATATTCTTGTGAGTGGTATTAAGGAGGTGGTGGTAGGGCTGAGGGAAGAGAATGAAGAGGAGAACAGCAGCAGCTAGGCTGCTCTCCAGTTGTTCTGTCTCGGCAGGTAGGACAAGTGGTGAGAGGAAGAGACTTAGGGAACTGGTTTCTGGTATCAGTGATTTTGTTGGTGTCTTTGTTCCAACATATCTCTGCCCACAACAAAATGGGAAAGATGTAAAAAGCCACAACCATTTTGCTGTCCCTTGTTGCTACTTTGCACCTTGTTACCAAGCTCTCTTTTACATTTTTTAACTTCATTAACTCTATTCATTTAACTCCCTATAGCCTCAGTTGTGCACTTTGTCTTTAAAATTACTCCCTATCAAGTGAGACAAAATAAGAATAATATAAAACTGTACTTCTAATTGTCTGCTTTGAAATATGAAGGCATGCTTTTCCCCAATCTCTCCTCTCTCTCTCACACACACCTTAAAAATATTTGATTTGCTGCACATATATATATATATAAATAAATATAGACATATATAGCACTTCTCAGATTTTTACATAGTATATGGCTTTACCTCCAAAGATGTTAAACCCAACTTCATTTGGAATTCATTAAGTACATTTTCAAGTTTATGATAGTCATTGGTATTCTGATAGATCTTTTTTCTATGAGATTTGTTTACATCCAAGAAGTCCACAAATACAGTTGAGTCATTCGTCAGGTCTTTGGTCCATTGAATCTATTATAAGATAAGAATTTAACATTATTTGTTAATAGCACAATTCTACTTGTTATCAAAACTAGTATCATGTAACTCTATCAGAGAAGCTCCTGGCACCATAGATCTAAGACTCAGGAGCTCTTAACCTTTTTTGTGCCATGAATCCCTTTTGGCAGTGAAGCCTGTGGACCCTTTCTCAGAATAATATTTTAAAATGCATACAATAAAATATGAGGATTACGAAGTAAGCCAAATATAATATAGTTCTATCTAAGAACTCTTTGAGGGTCTGTGGATCCTAGGTTAAGAACCCCTGTTGCTGGAAATATCTTGCAGTTCCACTGCAATTTGAGAAAAAGAATCTTCCCTTAGTCAGTTGTTAATTACCACCAGTTTTGCAAGTTTCCACATGACTTTCCTGGTCCACTTGGCAAACTCTTGCCTATCTTTCATATCAAGGTCATGAGCTATCTCTTCTTTGAAGTCTGACCATTTCCCTTGCCCTAAAACCAGATAGATTAAATAACTCTTTCCTCCCTTGTTCCACCAATTATTATGCCAACAGGTCTGTCCTAGCACTTACAGAAATGGGTACCACTTGCTAGGCTGCAAGGTGCTTGGAGGCAGGGCCCACACTTCTTCCATGCAGTCCTCAGCACTTGCCTCACTTGGTATCTGGCACCAGAATTCTTGATAGGCGTTCAGAAGACGTTTGTTTGGCAAATGGTTAAATGCAGGTTGAGGGGCGGTATGGCATGATAATTAAGAGAATATCTGTCATCAGATATCCACCACTTAACTAGCTGTGTGAACTGGGCAAGTTCTTAACCTTACTCTGCTGAGTTTCTTCAACTGTAAAATGAGGATAATAACAGGACCTACATCACAGGGTGTTATGAGTAAGATTACAGTGAGTAATGATATGTAAAGCTCTTAAAACAGACCTTGGCACAGTGTATTAATTATTAGAGTTATGTTGTATTTTTTTAAAAAGTCAACCAACCAATTATGCGATAGAGTATAAACCCAAATTCTCATAGGAACAATTTACATCCTTACATACTTAAAGGAAGTGTGGTTAAAACAATCTTTATTTTGGGTTATTGTAGCTACTCTTGCTGTCCACAGAGCGGACCCCTACCAGGGTAAGACCTGACTCCCAGGATATTTGCTTGCTCATTTCCTACGGCCTCTACACGTATTTCTTAGTCTGCTAAACTCTCAAAACTGAATTGTGGTTGGCATTTACAGGGAGTTTAGGAGCTTCTCCTGAGGCAGTAATAAGCTCTCTTTAGATTATTATTTTAGCAAAGCCTCTCCAATCCTTCATTCGTTCCTCATTCATTCATTTATCCCAGATATATTTATCAAGTACCAATAAGGGGTGAGAGAATGTCAAATTCTGGGGATTTAGAAAGAGATGATAATTAATGGTCTCACTTTCATGGAATGCACAGGCTGGAGAGAGAGATAAGCAATTACATTATAATAAGTTCTACGACAAGAAAAGCCTGTAGTCCTATGAGGATATAAAGAGGGGCCACTTAATCTGGAAAGGAGGTGGTGTTGGCCAGAAAAGGCCACCAAGAGGTAGGAAGCATGAGCCAAGTATTTTACATCAAATACCATTTTAGGTGATGAGAACATTTAGAATTTACTCTTTTAGAGACTTTGAAATGTACAACAGACTATTATTAACTATATTCACCATACTGTGCAACAGAGCTCAAAAACACATTATTCCTCCTGTCCAACTGAGGTTTTGTACCTTTTGACAACCATTAACTCCCATTCCTCCCGACCTGGAGCCTTTGCTAGCCACCATTCTACTTGCTGCTTCTACTGTTGTTTTAGATTCCACAAGTAAGTGAAACCACGCGGTATTTGCTTTTCTGTGCCTGGCTCATTTCACTGAGCACAATGCTTAGGAGCCGAGTCTCGAAGGACGGCCAGGGTGAGCCCAGGGAAGCACCTGCAGGTGTAAAGGAAGAGGCCATAGAGACTATGCCGCATTCTGGCGAGAATAAAAGGGCAAGATGCTCGGATTTCCACCCCGGATGGAGGCTTGGACAGTAACGCCAGTCCCTGCAGTGGGGAACACTGGGGCAGGCACCTCGGTGGTGGAGAAGGTGCAATGGATGGTGGCTGAGGATGGTTTTACACATGTTGAGTATGAAGGGCCCAGAGTAACATGGGGTAGATCTAGAAGTCAAACCAATGTCTAACTCGAAAGTTGACACTCTTTCCACCAAGCCACCTGTCTGCATTTGAATTGTAGATATAAAGTCTAGTTCTTTTCAGTAGTATGATAGCTTACATTTATTGAACACTTACTATGTTCCAGAAACCAGTCTAAACATTTTACACAAATTAGTGCTATTAATTCTCACCACAGTCTTATGAGATAGGTACAATTACCACCCTTACTTCAGAGATGAGGAAACTGAGGCACAGAGGGTCACTTGCCCAAGGGCAGCTCATAAATGGAGGAGCTGAGTTCTCAACTTGGGCGGAGCCTGTGTTTATAATCTCTACGTGCAAGTGCTGTTCAGGCTGTTAGAGAAGAAAGGTGAGAATGACACAAGAGTCAGCTAGAGATTCTAGTGTCTCAGGGAAGGAAATTAGGGACAAGATGACTCTGGGGCATCATCAAAGAGCATGGGAGGCAATGGAAGAAGAGCTGCACACTAGGTAGAGACCTGAAAGACGCTAGGCAAGTGAGTGAAGGTGGTGGTGGATGTGGATGTGGAAAAGGAGTTAACCTTGGGTCCCAAGGGAAAGATTATTATACCAGATGTTAAAAAAAGATTGAAGGGTAGGAACAACATGAATCATATCAAGAAGGGTCTGGCTGAAAAACAGAAAACTTGGACTGAGGCCGGGCGCGGTGGCTCACACCTGTAATCCTAGCACTCTGGGAGGCCGAGGTGGGAGGATCGTTTGAGCTCAGGAGTTTGAGACCAGCCTGAGCAAGAGCGAGACCCCATCTCTACTAAAAATAGAAAGAAATTATATGGACAGCTAAAAATATATATAGAAAAAAAATTAGCTGGGCATGGTGGCGCATGCCTGTAGTCCCAGCTACTTGGGAGGCTGAGGCAGGAGGATCCCTTGAGCTCAGGAGTTTGAGGTTGCTGTGAGCTAGGCTGACGCCACGGCACTCACTCTAGCCTGGGCAACAGAGTGAGACTCTGTCTCAAAAAAAAAAAAAGAAAACTTGGACTGAAAGAAAGTGATGGGAGGGTCCAGAAATAGTTTTCTTTTTAATAGACGGGGTCTCACTATGTTGCCCAGGCTGGCCCTTGAATGCTTGAGCTCAAGGGATCCTCCCACCTCAGCCTCCTGAGTAGCTGGGAATACAGGAATATGCCACTTTGCCTGGCTCCCAGAAATAATTTTAAAAGCTTTCTGAATTTGTGACTTATCTAAAAAATATGAATGTATATGAACACACACAGATATATTTACAAACATAGATTTACATACAGCCATGGGCTACATAATGATGTTTCAGTCAATGAAGGACCACATGTATGACAGTGGTCCCCTAAAATTAAAACGGAGCTGAAAAATTCCTATCACCTAGGGACATCTAGCCATCCTGACATTGTGGCACAACACATTACTCACGTGTCCGTGATGATGCTGGTATCAACAACCTACTGAGCTGCCAGTTGTGTAAAAGTATAGTACACAGTGCTTGATAATGATAATAAATGACTGTGTTACTGGTTTATATATTCACTATATAGTATACTTTTTATCGTTATTTTAGGGTGTACTCCTTCTACTTACATTAAAAAAGTTAACTGTAAAGCAGTCTCAGGGACATCTTTCAGGAGGTAAGGCACTGTTGTCACAGGAGATGATAGCTCCATGCACGCTACTGCCTTTGCATATTTTCCAGGGCGACAAGATGTGGAGGTGGGAGAGTGATATTAATGATCCCTACCCTATGCAGGTCTAGGCTAATGTATGTGTTTTTGTCTTCGTGTTTAACAAAAAGTTCCAGAAGTATAAAAAAAGTTAAAAATAGAAAAAAGCTTATGTAATAAGGACATAAAGAAAGAAAATATGTTTGTACAGTTGCACAATGTATTTGTGTTTTAAATTGTGTTACTGCAAAGGAGTCAAACAGTTCAAAATACTGAAACGTTTATAAAGTAAAAAAGTTACAGTATGCTAAGGTTAATTTATTATTGAAGAAAGAAAAATTTTAAAAATACATTTATGTAGCTTAAGCGTACAGGATTTATGAAGTTTACAGTAATGTCTTGGGCCTTCACCTCACTCACTCGTACTCACTCACTCACAGAGCAACTTCCAGTCCTGCGAGCCCCATTCATAGTAAGTGCCCTACACAGGTGTATCTTTTTACATGGTATTTTCACTACACCCTTTCTATGTTTAGATACACAAACACTTACCACTGTGTTACAGTTGCCGACAGAGTTCAGTACAGTCACGTGCTGCAAAGGCAGCCTGGGAGCAACAGGCTGTACCATATAGCCTAGGTGTGTAGCAGGCCATAAAGTATCTAAGTTCATGTAAGTACACTCTAAGATGTTCACACAATGATGATATCACCTAATAATGCATTTATCAGAAGGTGTCCCTGTTGTTAAGTGACACATAACTAAATACACATGTTATATTCTGAGTTTATATGCACGAATGTATAACTGTCTTTATCTCTATGTATAAAATTTGTATTATAAAATTCTCTTACCGTTGTAAGATATTATCATGTTCTTGAATTTATTATATTTCTTGGACTACTATTAGAGGATGAGAGAGAGAAAGTGGCACCACCAAAGAAGACAGAAAAAGAAAAGAAGACAGAAAATGAAGGGTCACCCTTGCTTGGAAAGGAAATGTTCTTAATTCTGTCGAGAGTAGATAGCAAAAAAGTCTACTAATGGAGCTGAGATCACTGCTCCATTCAGTCACATTCTTTTTATTTTTTTATTTTTTTTCTTTTTTTCTCCGACTGCCCCTCCCCCAGTCACATTCTTTTAGTGTGAATCAGTTTATTGAAATGCTTTTCCTTTGTGACTAAAAGACAGGCAGTGAGAAAACTAAAGTTCAAAGTGCTGGAGAGGGATGAAGAGTCTTCCTGAGGTATCAAGAGAGTGGACAGTTTGCTAGCACTAAAAAAACGGGCAGCTTTGAGGCACTTAAGAGGCCAAAAACATGAGCAAAGGCACCAAGATCTTATCATCTCCATCACATCTATACTTTTAGACATTTTCAAGTAAAAAATGGAATTGTTAACAAAATAAAGTTTACTTAATACTATAGAAACGTTTGGGGACTTTTGTTAAACAACATTTCTGGCCAAGAATCCATTTAAAATAATTTTTAAAATATAAGTTTACCTGAAAATAGCTCTTGACTTCCTTTGAAAGCAACTGATAAAAAACGCTTTTTTCAGTGGACTCAATTAGGCGATCGTGAAACACTCGGGTGGCTTCGTGAGCAAAGAGCAGAGCAGCCATCTCTTTGGAGTTAACAACAGCCTTGTCAGCTTGCAGCAATCCTAGGAGAAGCTATTATTAAAAATAACATTTTAGAAAAACATTATCAGGGCAGTATGTAAAGACTCAATTTTTCCAGACTAATGTTCCATAAAAATAGAAGCAATTATCCAAGGTAAGAATTGTCAATTTCTACATGAGATAATCTGAAATTTTGATGAGATGGGAAAGTTATAAACCAGGGAAAACTGGCATTGTCTGACCCTTGTGGGGGAGTCAGGGACTCTTCAGCCACATCTAATGGAGGCCTTGCCAGGATGGGAGTCCGGACCATGGTGTTGACTCGGAGGCAGCACGCTGGAGGTGATGTAGAGGTACTTCTTGATGTTAGTATGTTTCAGCATTCTAAATTTGGATTTTAAAAAATCTTACAACCCATATCAAATATTATATGTACTATTTAGGGCTAAAGTCCCACAACAAGAAGAGGATGATATCAAATTCAAGAACCATTTTTCCTAACATCAATTTTGAAAATTATTTGGCCAAGGCTGGTAACTAAATCAGAACTGCTTGCAAAATCTGAAAATCCAAGCATGCTTATGAAATCCATACATGTTTTCATTTTCTGACAGCCACAATAAAATCTCAGAAATAAAGCAAAACAAAAATCTATATTATAACTTTGTCACTTCTTTCCCTGCTGAAGATCTTAGCCAATATTCTAATAGTCTTAGTGGTTTCATCACTGAATTCTCTGCATGAAATTATTTTAACAATTCTTTTCAACTAACTCATGGGATAAGCTGCTATAAATATGCATTTCTCTTTTTTTCCCTTTTCACAATTTAATGTTGATAGTACCAGTGAGTAGGGAAATGGAGAGAGAGAGAGAGAGAGAGAGAGAGAAAGGGGGGAGAGACAGAGAGACTCAATTCAGTAAAATTACATCTCCTCAACTTAAATTTTTAAAAATAAACTAGAGAAAGAAAAAACTGGAAGACAGAGGGGAGGCAAGATGGTTGACTAGAGACACTGGTCACCAGATCAACTCAGAAAGAAGGAAAAGTTTTGAGATGAAAAAAATATAGCCCAGGTGTAATTCTGAACCTACCGGAGATTCCATGGGAAGAAGCTGCAGAGCAGAACAAGAAAGAGCAAGATTTCAGCAGAGATCAAGCCCCATGGAAAGGGTAGGTGGGGGTGTTTGTTTTCCTCCCCTCACACCTCGGGCAGACTGCAGGCTCTGGAGCTGCTGGAGAGCTTCTCTAACCTCAAGAGCCCCAATGCTGCCACCACCAGTGAATTGAGGGCTTCTTGTACACGGAACCAGGCTCGCTCCCCATCATCACAGACAAGAGCCAAGAGGGCAGGCACCATACTGCTTCTCCACCCATTGTGTGCTTTTGTCCTGTCCTGGGAGCTTCAGCCCTTCAGCTTTCTTGTCACTGGTCCCCAAACATTTCCCAATACCTGCCAGACGGTGGTGGCCACAGGGGGCTGGTGGATCCCACGGGAACTGTCTGATCTCAAAGCTTGGACATTCAAGGTGGGCTGCCTTCAGGGGACGGAGAGTTGAGTAAGGGGTGGGAGTGTGTGTGTGTGTTGCCCTACAGCAAAAGGGACCAGTGTGCCAGCTCTCCTCCATTCAGACTCTTCTCCTCCTCCTCCCCTCTCCCACCCACACCTGCCAGTGCAGCCGTGGTAGTTCGTGGTAGGTCGGCATGGGTGCCCCAGAGACAACTGAGCTGGGGCTGTTTCCTCTCTGTTGGCATGCCCACCACACCTAGGCTTCCACAGAGAGTGGGGCCTACGCCTTTCCTCCCGCAGACCCGCAGTGGACCAAGGGGTGCTCAGACTGTGAGCTCCCTGCCCGCCCCCCGGCTGCTGCTTGCCTGGCTGCTCCAGCAGAGCAGGGCACCATGAAGCAGAGGGGCATTAAGAGTACTTCATCAGTCCACAGACAACTCAGGACCAGCACACTTCTCTCTGCCAGTTAGGGACTGAACTTGGGGGATCAGAGGACAGGCCTGCAGGCTGGACCCTGTACCCCCAGGACTTGATCGTGTTCCTTGGGGGCACAGAAGGGAGATCTGTGAACTAATCTTGGGAGGCAAAGGAGCCCACAGAGGCAGAACTAAAAGGAGACTATGGTGTGGGTCCATAAAAAGGAATGAAATAATTTCATTTGCAGCAACTTGCATGGAACTGGAGACCATTATCCTAAGTGATATATCTCAGGAATGGAAAAACAAACACCATATGTTCTCAGTAATAAATGGGGGCTAAACAATGGGTACACGTGGTCTTAAAGTGGCATAAAGGACATTGGAAACTGAGAAGGAGGAAGTGGGGTGCAGGATAAAAACTTACCTTTCGGGTACAATGTACACTATTCTGGTGACGGGTATACTAAAAGCCCTGAGTTCAGCATTATACAATTTATCCATGTAACAAAAACACTTGTACCTCCTAATATCTTGAAGTTGTAAAAAAAAAAACAAACCAAAAAATACCTAGAGAATGCATTTTAAAACAAACCTTAAACACGTCTCGAAGATTAAACACGTAGTGACATTTTGTCGGGGTTGGTAACATACTCTGACGTACTTGATGGTATACAGCTAGGGAACAAGATGCTATCTCATTCTTACTTTTCTGAACATCAGATGTGAAGTTATTGATGGAGAAATACATTCCCAAATGAGCCTTTAAAAAGAAATGCTATAATTTAGTTTGCCCAAAATTTTAAGTATAGACTATTTCTGGCTAATCTCTACTAAAAAGCAGACTTGGTTACTATAATGGAGGATTAATTTCATTGGAAATGTTAAGAGTAAAATCTATCTAAAACAGGATGGTAGACTAGAAAAAGACATGTTGGGTGTCGCAAACTGGGGAAAATTCCAATTGGTTCTACTCTGTGACACGTGTTCTCTGGGGACAATTTGTGCTCCACATGCTGGGAATGCTTCCATTTCCTTTCTCCTCAGTAGATGTACTAAAAGGAGTATAAAGTGACAGAACTATCACCTCAGTCTGGGTTGGTACACAGGTATACTCTCTTCTGAAAATCCTGAAACATCTTGCTAGAAAAATGGCTCAACTTGAAACCTAGTATGATTAGAAAAATAAATCTTATGCAGGATCCCTAAATTCTTCAAAATGAATCTTGTGTTTTCTTCTTTATAATATAAAATTTAAAGCTGACTTTTTAAATCCATGTTTCAAAAAGCACTTGGTAATTTTGATGCAGGTAATCAATATTCTACACCTAAAACAAAATTCCATTTTAGAAGAAAGTATAACAATCTAGACTGAGGTAATAGTTTGTGCAGTGTTTTTTATTCTACGATAAAATGAAAAGAGCAAATCAATTCTAGCAAAAATCAGGGTGTGGTTGTTAAAAATGCAGACTCCTGAGCTCCATCCCAGATACAGTGGATCAAAATCTCAGGATAAAGTCCTGACATCTGCATTTTAAATGCACATTAAACATATGTTTTTTATGCACATTAAATTATGCTTTTGATATTTAGAGACAAATTATAACAACAGGCCAGAAAATACAGGCAGAAATAAAATCCATCCTCTTAAGATAATTTTCTTTCAGTATTAGTGGATTTAGATTCTCACATATTTCCTTATTCTATGGAATTCATTTTTTTTTTTTCAGTAGAAAATGAAACTAGACGTATTACCTGGAAAATAGTACGTATGGCACGTGGTGAAGGATGAGGCAATACCAGTGTGGAAAAATGTTTGAGGAGACGTGGGCTAATCTCATTCCCACCACCTGTAGGAACACAAGCTGCAACTATAGAGAGATCTTGAATATTCTGAGGGAAGAATAAAAAGGAAGAATAACTAAATGCATCTGTGGGAAGTGAAATATACAGCTACTTCTCTGCCCCTAAGGGGCAAAAGATTTAAAAACGTGAGGAATCAGGAGAGTCTCCTGAGTGTGTCTCCAAAATGGCTAGGATTGGCCTGGGGTGAGAAGATGCTTCACTGTCAACACAAAAATGTCCATGTGACACCCTACAACATCACAGCATTGAAGAGCTGGGTGGAATCAGACCGATAATCTCTTCTACCCACAACAGGGTGCTTTTAATAGCTTTATTCCTACCTGTGTCCAAGGCCACAGAAATCCCATAAAAGGTCTGCTCTGTTTCTGGTCAGTTCAGGGAACTTGTCCAGGGTGTGCGTACCAGAACCGATTTCCTGCCTTTTCTTTTTTTCTAGCATTCTACTGGATTCTAGCTTTCTACTGGATTCTCCCTGGCGGTCTGCATCTGCATTCTTCCCCTCAGGTGACTGAGCTGATGGCACTCACAAGCCAGTGTGCCTCATTTAGGATCTGGGGCCCAAGTTTGTCTCAGACATGAAACTGTGGGTAATGCAACCATCTAATTTTACAAATGCGGAATCTGAGCCTCAGAAAGTTTAAGTAGTAGAATCAGTTCTGAAACAGAGAGCTTGTGATTTCCAGAGAAGGAACCAAACAGGGAGAAAAGTGCATTGGAACATATATTTTTCTAAAAACTTAAGCCATTTTGATTTAGTTCAATGTAACAAAGATAATTACACAGGATTACCTCCTGGGGAAGTTTTTTGATTTTGCAATACTTCTGATAATCTTTGATCTATGTTCTTGAAAATAAAGACAGAGAGTAGGCTTATATAGAGATTAAGGATGTATTTGGTAGGCCACATTTTTACTAGCTTTTCTCTAAATTCTGATGCATTGAAAAAGTTGATTAACTATAAATACAGTTAACAATAGTGAGCATTATTTGATTCAGAAACTAAATCTCTGGGACATATTTGCAATTTTTACTAAGATTTAAACCAACTAAAATGAGAATTTCTATAAACCCATGGACCTAAATTGCAAAGATCTAATTGGCATGGTTAATTTAAGCTCTAAACTTGGCTTAACATGTCCATATGGCTAGACTTTCTGTATTTCTTTCTTAATTCACTCAACATTGTTAAAAATATTTAATTCATTGTAAGTAACAATATTTAATGAGAACAAAACTTAGTATATACTGTACCTTCCATGCATTTTTTCCAGTATCATAAACTCCTCCCAAATCTAATAATTGTCTTATCAATTCCAGCGGTGGTTTTGCTCCATATGTATCTGATACTGGCATATTCATATCATCAAGGAATATTACAGTCTTAAAGATAAAAGGTTTTAAAACATATTAATTAGTACCTTTCTTTAAATTATGAATTAGGAATGTTTATGCTATGGGATAAGAACAAAATTATATGTAATGTCTGTTTTTCTATTAAAAACAGAACAAATTCTATTTTGAAAATATAATTTTAGAAAACAAGTTCTCAGAACAGCAGAAACTCTACTCACCCTCAATAGACCTGTAATAATTATGTCTGATAATAGTTAGAAATGTATTTGATGCTGAATAAGGTAATATAACTGTGGCTGTTACACTGGAATGTCGCCATTATTCAATCCGTATTTACTTATTGAGCGCCTACTAGTGGCAGGACACCGTTGTGGGTATTCAGCTTTAATTCATAAAGCACCCTGCTTTGGGAATAAGACTGTCATCTGGAACTAGACTTTTAAAATTCTGCTGCAAATGCTGTTGTCATGAACAACAAGGAGAAAATTCAGACACATATTCAATTTTTAAACTTGTGTTACTTTCCACTTTTGAACATACTATGCAATGAAGTGTACTGATTACCCCCTTTAGATTCTATTTATTTTTTGTAAATCAAGCAACTTGTTAGAAAAACACAAATGGCCATTTGTTTTGAATTACCTAATTTGTAACTGTCTGTATCCTTTGTTTTAGTAAGACACTCAGTTTCCCCTCTATTGTGTCATAAACTGACTGAAATTTCTCTCGTTTGCATATTCTATTGGTGTGATCCTTTGGCAAGCCCTAGTCTTGTGCTGGTCTGCAAGGTGTGAGGTGTGACCCTGCACAATGCCAACTGTGGTGGCCACAAGGGTGCCTGTGTCACCTCTCCCCCAACTCCAGGCAGCCCAGCTCGGAGAGACTCCTATTGATGGGGGAAAGAAGGGGAAGAGAGCGAGAGACTTTGCCTGGTAACCCAAAGAATTCTCATTTATCTTACCCAAGTTTATCAAGGCAGAGTACCCAGGAATCTACAAGAGTTGCAGCATTCCTGGGTTTAGGGGGCCTCCTAGTGCTGAAATGGCTGCAGTGACTGTAGGCTTAAGTCACAATACTCAATCCCCTTTTAACGGAAAGCTCTCTCAAGAAAGTCTAAAGAAGAATGGGTACAAACAAGTCCAGACTGCAAAGATGGAAATAAATACCTAACTTTTCAATGCCCAGACGTTGACAAATGTCCACAAACATCAGGAACATCCAGGAAAGCATGACTTCACCAAATGGATTAAATAAGGTACCAGTGACCAATCTTGGAGTGATGGAGATATATGGCCTTTCAGACAGGGAATTCAAAATAGCTGCCTCGAGCAAGCTCAATGAACTTCAGGATAACACAGAGAAAGAATTCAGAATTCTATCAGAGAAATTTAACAAAGAGCTTAAAATAGTAATGAAAAAAGCAGAAATCCTGGAGCTGAAAAATTCAATCGACAAACTGAAAAATGCATCAGAGTCTCTCAAAAGCAGAACCGGCCAAGCAGAAGAATGAATTTGAGTTCAAAGAAAGGTTATATGAAAATATACAGTCAGAGGAGAAAAAAGATAAAAGAATGAAGCATGCCTACAAGATCTAGAAAAAAGCCTCAAAAGGGCAAGTGTAAAAATTGTTGGCCTTATAGAGGATGTAGGAGGAGAGAGAGCAGAGTAGAAAGCTTATCCAAAGAAATAATAGCAGAGAACTTTCCAGACCTAGAGAAAGATATGAATATCCAGGTACAAGAAGACCAAAGAACACCAAGAAGATTCAACCCAAATAAGAATACCTCAAGGCATATAATAATCCATTGGTGTGATTAGGTTGCTCAATTATTAACCTTTTCAAAATCCCTAAAGTTTACCCATGTAAGCAAAGATCCCACAAGTTTATCCATATCTTCAGTTAAAATCAAGAACTATGAAGCAAATTCTTAAAAGCTTTTGTAACTGAATTGAGACTCTTAGAGTCTGGTCACAGGAAGAAAATGTGGTAGAATTTACATTAAAAAAGCATTTGGCATCTAAGCCATTTTCCTGTTTTATGTGGATTTCGGTAGCTTCTTTTGACCTTAGTAATTCTGAATTAGTATAATTCAACATGTTGGAAATTGAGTTATATTGATTTGAAATCTAAAGTTTCCATTATAAAGATAATCTTTTAGGAATGTTCAGGAATGTATGTTACACATATATTTTTTATTAGTATTAATTAAAACAAATCAATTTATCCCTTAAATAGCATAAGCAGATTCTTTAACTGGTATGGGAGGTGTTTTACCCTGTTGTTTTTTGGTGCTCCAAGAGTGTCTTTAGTTCTTCTTATTAACTTCTTAAGAATCATCTCCTTGGTTTTGGCAGCTGTCGTATTGGTGCCAAAATTTATTGTGGAGACTGTAATTCCTTTATTTTTATTATCTTTAAATGAACTTTCATCAGTTATAACTTCTGGATTTTTAGAATTATCTATGATGCCAAATATTGGAAAAAAAAAAACTTAGAACACTTTAAGACTATTTTTGCTGTATTATAAGGTATCAAGAAATTTGAAAATTACATAATTTTACTGTATTGTGGTCATTTTTCAAGAAATTACTCTGATAGAAGGAACATCCACTTTGGAATATTTCTTTCCTTTTTCATGGTAAACAGTACCTCTTTGCAACCGTAGCCAAATGCAACAGTACGAAAGCCCAGAGAACCTTCTATTCATCCATGCACAACAGACACGTATATTAATAACTTAACATCTAAAAGCATCATGCAGCTGTACACCAAAGCCATCAAAATCAAGGCATATTCCCTGAGTGAAGATCATCCAGGGGGTTACTTGGGATGGTGCTATGGCAACTTAAAAGTAAAAACAAAAACAAAAGCCTCCTCTGGCAGGAATTCTGTGGCCTGGCTGCCTTTCCATTTCATAGTTATCTCTGGGCCACCCCATCTATTCCCGTTGAGAAATGGACTTGCTGCTCCCAAAACTACTGAGTCAGAATTTTCAAGGATGTGGTTCCTGAAACTCCACATCTTTCTAATGTATGGCCTGATTTGAGAACTCCTAAAGAATCATGACTTTTCTACTGTACTATGTCTAAAAGCAGGAAAGAACAGAATAGAGAGATACTGCCCTCAGTTACTTCTAGACTTAGTCTATGATTCCACTGATAAGCCACTGATCAGCTTTCTGGTGAGCAGATAACATACTCCTCTACCATAACCATTCTACTTTTTGAGTAAGGTAGAACAGTTTGAGAAGCTACTGGATGTTTTTCAGGACTGTTTATTTTAAATTACCAATTAAAATCCTCATTCTGAGATTTCCGAATATAGAAATGACTTACATATGGGCAAGATAGCAAAGTTTGAAATTGTACTGTACTACATACCTAGACTTCCAGATGCTGCCTTCTGAGTTTCCGAAATCAAGATGTTGATATTCTGTTTTAGGCTATTGGAATAAAATGTTTTAAGGGTTGAAATTTAGTTTATTTATCATAATAGCTATATTAACAAAAAAGATGAAAGTAACAGCACGTGATTGATTTTACTTCTATTTCCTACAAGAAAACAAACAGTTTTGTTTTCTGTTTGCACTTTTACAGATAAAATTAGTGTCGCCATTAGAACTGATACCAAAACTAACAAAATATGGGCTTACTTTAAAAAACAAACTGGGCAAATTCCTAGGATGCCAGACTATTAGGTATTTTCTCTGGATAGTAAAGCCATTACTTCCCTTGTCCCTTTATAAAGTGCATTTTGCCTATGGATCACTCAGCAAAAGACCCATTCACCTTTATTTTGGTCTTGTTTCTAGGCGTTTGTTTTCTTATGTTTGATTGAAAACAGTTGTTTTTCTCTATTGTTAAAACCCACTTCAGCTTAAATATTGAGCACACAGTACTATTTATTTTTTTCAGACTCCATTATGTATGATATTTATTTAGATAAACAATGATTCCTGGCCAGGCATGGTGGCTCATGTCTGTAATCCCAGCACTTTGGGAGGCCGAGGTGGGAGGATAGCTTGAGGCCAGGAGTTTGAGGTTGCTGTGAGCTAGGCTGACACCACGGGACTCTAGCCTAGGCAACAGAGTGAGACTCTGTCCCTCAACCCCCCCCCCAAAAAAAGACAAAAGATAACAAATGTTGGCAAGGATGTGGAAAAAGAGAATTCTTATACACAGGTGATGAAAATGTAAATTAGTACAGACATTATGGAAAACAGTATGAAAGTTCCTCAAAAAACTAAAAACAGAATTACCATTATGATTGAGCTATTTCACTTCTGGGCATATATCCAAAAGAATTAAAATCAGTATGTCAAAGAGATATCTGCACTCCCATGTTCCTTGCAGCACTATTCACAATAGCTAAGATACGGAATCAACCTGTGCCCATCAATTGATGAATGGATTAAAAAATGTGGTGCAAATGCTATTTAGCCTTAAAAAAAGAATGAAATCCTATTATTTGCAACAACATGAAGAACCTGGAGAACACTGTGCTAAGTAAAATAAGCCACGCTCAGAAAGACAAATACTGCACAATCTCACTTACATGTGGAATATGAAGAAGTCAAACGCATAGAAGCAGAGAAAAGAACAGTGGCTTCCAGGAGCTGGGGGTGAGGAGGGAGGGAATGGGGAATTGTTGGTCAAAGGGTATAAAGTTTCAGTGGGACAAGAAGAATAAGATTTTGACATCTATTGCACAGCCTGGTGACCCACAGCTAATAATAATGTGCTGTATATTCCAAAATTGCTAAAAGAATAGATTTTAATTCTTCTCACTACAAAAATGGTAAGTATCTCAGGTGATGGATATGTTAATTAGCTTATATAATCATTATACAATGCATATACATATATCAGAACACCACATTGTACTCCATAAATATTTACAATTATTTGTCAATTAAAAATAAAAATTTAAATTAAAAAAATAAAGATTAGGAAAAAAGGATTTTCATTTTATCTCCTCTTGTGAGTAATTCTGCATTTTTACATAACAGATTTGCTTTTTAAAAACAAGGCACATTTATACACTAAAGCAAACTTTTTTACCAGACAAATTTAGAGCTTAATATATACAACCTTGATTTTTTAATTTCATTATATAATAGGACTTCTCCTAAAATTGAACCATATTTTATGTCAAATGCTCCTGGACCTTCTAACTTCTCGAGCATTTGGTTTATGGCAGCAGTCTTCCCAACACCAGAGTCTCCTACGGGGAAATATGTATTAGGTTAGATTTATATGCAAGAAAATAACACACGTTAACATATTAAAATGAACCAATAACATTTTCCTTCATTTGAAAATTATATGAAAAATATTTTTATTCTTTCCTTTCAAAAATGTGGTTAAGAGTGGCTAAATCAGGAAGTTGATATGAAACCCTCTCAAATTGTTTGAATTGTTTACATTTTTTACAAAAGTATGGATTAGGAGTTAGCCATTATTGTTATAAACGTTCATTTAAGCCTATCACAAATCTTTTTGCTTATAGCTCAGTAGAACTACTACATGAAAGGAAATTCCTTGAAAATGTTTGCTAACACAATGCGAGAGAGAAATCTGATGATAAACTCCTTATTGAAGCAGAACAAGAATTAATGAATTTACCATTTGCTAAATACTAAAGTAAAAAATAAGAATTTTCTTAGACCAAATTAGAGGCAAGGCATGGGTTACCTGAGTTACATTGTCTGAATTCTTTGAATACGGAATTGGGAAACCAATACTATTGCCTCTGGTGATAGGCAACACAAGTTAGAGAATTGGAAAAAGAAATCAAAGTGTTGTGATAAGTGTTACAGAGTAGAAGTGTATAGAATTACTTCTTTGATGACAGTAAAAGAAAAATTTTAACGTTGGGTTGAGGAATCGTGTGTAAATTTAATGAAACCAATTAATGTTACCAATAAGGACCTCAGCCCACAGGCTATGGAAGCCAAACATATATTAATCCAACAGTTCTACTTCTGGAATTTGCCCTGAAGTTAAAGAAAAGATGAAAAAGATTTATGATGTCCTGTGCATTGGCAAACATGTGGGGAAGTGGGCATTCATATACTGTTGGTAAGAATATAAATTGATATAGTCACCCAAACTTTTCAGGGGATATTTTTTCCCACTTAACAAATAATCTCTTAACCTTCTCCTAACTCTGTAATTCACCTTATGTTAAATATTTTTAATACCTGTGAGAAGAACAGGGCAGGAATTCTTTAAAAGAAGGCTCATGAGAAAAGAAAGGCATGTTGTATCTCTCGTAGGGGTATAATTAACACCCTCTCTGTATTCTGTTATCTTTAAGAGGTTTTCACCAGATCCTTGATGAACACTTAGTAATGAAGTTCCTAAGTTAAAATAAAAAAGTTTTAAATAACCTAGAAAGAAATATTAATCTAATCTTTTAGGTACTCAACTTTTTGGAAAAGTCTGCAATTTTATTACAAAGCAATTTAAACATATACACATAAGCCAACATTGTTGCAAGTGACCGCAGTCTTTGCTGATTTCAGAAATTGTCCTTCTCACTCATACTCTCAGCTGGCAAACTCACTGCACACATTCCCAAATCCGCCATAAGCAAACAGCATGACTTTCCTACCATCAAACCTGCTAATCTGCCCCTGTATGCAATCACCTCTTCCTTCTGTCCTCCTGTAAGAATGAAAGTAGTTTTTCTGCCAAAGCCTCCTGCAGTCCTTTTTTTAAGAACTTCACTTCTTTGGTAACCCATCTCCCCCACCATTATCAGTCTCTTCCTTTTAACTGGAATTTTCTATCATACAAACATGTATGTGCTAGTATATCCAATCTTTTCATTGATTGAACGATGTGAAACTGACATTTTTAAAAGCAAAAACCAGTTGAATATAGGCAATTTAATATAAAACACACACACATACACACACACCACCCCCAAACCAAACCTCTCTGGACCCTATAGCTTTCTATAAATACCTACCCCAATTCTCTCCCCGATTACATGGCCAAAACTCAGAGGAGTTAAATACAACACAGCCTTACATCCTCATTTGTCATTAGTTCTTTTGTTAATTAAAAACTTAGTTGAATAGCTCATATATTCACATGGTACATAACTTAAAAGTATATAAAGGTTCTTATTCCTGTATCCAAGCCACCCAGTTCCCAGATGTTGTATACTATTCTGCCATTTCCTTTTTTTAATTTGGTGCATTTGAGAGATCCTTCTCCATCAGTAATTCTTTTTCTAATTAATATTATTCCATTTAATAAATGTATCACACATTTTTCACCAGTGCTCCAGTGATGGTGGACGTCTGTGGTGTTTCCAATATTTTACTATTACAAATAAAGTTGAGTTTATGTAATGTACATGTCATTTTGTATGTATGTGGAATAATGTAAGTGGAGTTGCTGAGTTAATATAAACGGGCCTATGATTTATAACTTTGATAGATATTGACAAATTGCCCTCCAATGTTTGAGAGTCTGTATCCTCACGTTTGCCAAAAGTATCAAACTTTTTTGATCCTCACCAACATTGTGGGTGAAAAATTATATCTAATTCTAGTTTAATTCACATTTCTCATATTATGGGTCAACTCTTTTTATATGTGAGAGCCATTCATTTTTCTGTGAACTATCATCTATTTATATTCTTTGCCCATTTTTATAGAAAATGGGCTTCTGGTCTTTTAAACTTTGATTTGTAGAGGCTCCTTATATAGTAAGAAAATTAGTTCTTGTGATATGACATCACTTATTACTTGTTTTATGTATTAATAGTTGAGTATATCTATGTTTTCTTGCTGGCTTCTATAATTTGTGTCATATATAGAAAGATAACCTTCACTCCAAGATTATTTAAAAATTCTCATATAATTTCTTCTAAAAGTTTTATGCTTTTCTTTTAAAAAAAAACATTTAATTTTTAATTCACCTGTTACCTGGCTTAACTAATACCATTTGTTGAATCATCTACTCCCATAGGAGAGGTATACTAAAAATGTAGAGTTATATGCAAATGATAATCAGTTATACTTTTTCTATATAGTGGTAAAAAACTTAGGATAAAAATAATTCAATATTAGCACTAACATATGAAATACAATTCAGAGCTTTCAAATAAATATAATCACTCATATTTATTGTGACAAAATATTGTATAAAATACCTTGGTATTTCCAACTGAAACAAATTTAGAGTTAGAACATTCTGGTAGTTATGGCTGCTTTCTGTCAAAAACTCTTGCAACCAAACTTTGAAATTCTTTGATGAGAGAAACCTGACCTCAAAGCAATTCAATTCAGGCTGCATTTATTACATTTATTATATTTGCAAGAACTCTACAAGAAGCTTTAAGTTTTTGTCTCAAACTTCTACCGGGCTTTCAAAGTGCAATAATTTTCTGTATCTTTTTCTGCTATATGTAGAAGCAAAGATTGAAAATTAAAACAATTTAGCATATAGGGATATTTTTCAAATTATGATTCTTTTCTAATTAGCAGTTTCCTTTATAACCAAATATAAGTTTTCACATATATGATTTTCCTACTTTGGAAGTGGTACTTTCCATTTTCTCCTTTCAATAATCACAGCTAATTAAAATAAATATTGCCATTAGCAAGATTTTTAATGCACTACAGTTTTACAATGTGCATCTGACTCAAATACATTCCAAATTTGTCAGAAAGTTGTATTCAAAGGTTGCTTTTAAAATGCACATTTGTAAACATAGGTCTCACCTGGTCTCTACATGAACTAAGAATTTATTAGTCCTCAAAGTTGCTGACATAATTACTTTTATAAATACTCAATATTTTAGAGAATTTACAAGTATTAATCTTATAATTATTCTTACCTCTTTGAATTAGTGTTTGATCACTAGGAACTAAATCTGACCAAAGTACGAATTCACATTGCTGTATATCCACAAAATACTCAAAGATAGAATGTTCACCAGTTGGTAGGTTAATGCCTACATCTGAAACTGATAAATAAATTCAAGTAAAAAAGAGGTTCAGTTATGGAATGTTTCACTAACCATGTGAATTCTATCTGAAAGATTTGATTGTTAAACCAGAAATATTAAGTATTCACTAAGGCTATATCCAACTATATAAAACAGGCCTTATTTTTTTCTAATCTTTAACGTATAAAAGCAAAGTTTTGTTGACTTTGGGTCCTTTTTACATCCAGAAAGCAAGGTGAATTTGATATTCTTTGAAATCATATCCCAAAGTTCTGCTTATTACCATGTGTTTAGATGCTATTAAATGCCAATAACATATTGGTTGTAGTCCAACCAATCCATTAGAGAACTTTGATAGTTATTTGTAAATGACATTTATTTTTCTACTATAAAAAAGTAATAAATTTCTTAGTAGAAAATTCTAGAAATATAGAATAAAAGCAAAGTAATTATTGATTCACTATATGAAGAAAACCATGTTAATATTTCATACATTCTTTCAATTATTTATAAAATTTTACACACAGTAAAATTCACTTTTATTTTTGTATACAGTTCTATGAGTTTTTTCTCACACGCATGGATTTTTGTTACCGTCATTATAGACAGGATACAGAACAATTCCAAAACCCAAAAGAATTCCTGAGTGCTACCTCTTTTGTATTTAGACCTTCTCCCAGTCCTAATGCCTGGCAACCACTGATCTGTTCTGTTTTTGTTTTGCCTTTTCCAGAATGTCATGTAAGTGGCATCATAAAGTATATAACTGTGATAGCTAATTTAATGTGTCAACTTGACTGGCCTAAGGTATACCCACATAGCTGGTAAATCACCGTTTCTGGATGTGTCTGTGAGGGTGTGTCCAGAAGACATTAGCATTTGGATCAGTAGACTGAATAAAGAAGATCCACCCTCACCAATGTGGGTGGGGTCTGAATGGAACAAAAAAGCAGAGGAAAGGCAAATTCTCTCTCTCTTCTTGAGCTAGGACTGCCTTCTCTTGCCCTCCAACATCAGAGCTCCTGGTTTTCTGGCCTTTGGGCTCAGGGACTTACCAGCATACCCTCCCCTCTTCTTGGCTTTGGACTGGACATTATAGCACTAGCTCCCCTGATTCTCAGGCCTTTGGACTCAGACTAAAGTTACATCACTTGCTTTCTTGGTCCTCCAGCTTGCAGAGGGCAGAGCGTGTGACTTCTCAGGCTCCATGATCACCTGAGTCAATGTATCTATATCTATTCCATTGCTTCTCTTTCTCTGCAGAACCCGATTAATGTAGTAACTGTTTGATCCTGGGTTCTTTCTCTTAGCATAATGCATTATTCCATTTCTCTCTCTCCACAAGTTCGGAAGTTATATGCTAGTAACTGAGAATAAGCATCCTTGTCTTGTTCTGGATCTTAGAAGAAAGGCTTTCAACTCTTCCCCATGAGTATGATGTTAGCTGTGGGTTTGTCAAATTCTTTCCATATATAATTTGCTGAGCGTTTTTACCATGAAAACATGTTTGAATTTTGTCAAATGCTTTTTCTGTATCTATTGAAATGATCCCGTGGTTTTTGTTCTGCATTCTTTTAATGTGATGTATCACATTTATTATTTTGCATATGTTGAACCATCCCTGTATCCCTGGGATTAATCCCACTTGATCATGGTGAATGATCTTTATGATGTGCTGTTGAATTCATTTGCTAGTATTTTGTTGAGGATTTTGGCATGTATGGTTACAAGGGATCTTGGCCTGTAGTTTTGTTTTTTTCTTGTGTCCTTATCTGGCTTTGGTATCAGGGTAATGCTGGCCTCACAGAATGAGTTTGGAAGTATTCACTTACGGTCTTTTGTTATAGCAGCACAAATGGACTAAGATAAGCCTTTCAGGTTACCACTTCTAAGATGTACATAGTTTACTTTAAAATTTTGATAATTATATATTTAATTTCTAAAAATTCTATTTGGTTTCTTTTCAAATATGCTTGATCATTTTTGATAGTTTGCTTGCTGTATTAGCTTTTTTGTTTTTACTTCATTAAACATTTTATAGTTATTTTTTATTGTGTAGTCAGTACTTCTAATACCTGAAGTCTTTATAAGCCTAAACTAACTCTCATATATTCCTATATAGTGTTTTATTTATTTTTCATTTGTAGGAAATCTAGAGGCCTAAATTTAGGATGCTTTTTTTCCAGAGATGATTTCGTTATTTTGCCGGGAGACAATGAGTACTACTGACACGGGACCATTTGAGATTCCTCTGAGCTCTCCACTTTAACATGGGAGTCTTTAGTCCAGCTCTCCACTTTGCTTGTGCTCTAAGTCTTAGTCTCAAATTACTTGCAGCACTAGGACATTGACATTTTTCCTCAGGGTAACTTTACTTTGCAATTCCTTCCTCTATTTTAAGCTCCAGTTTCCTTGACAAATTGTTGTTTTCTCTTACTTTCTTTAAACCGAGGAATGCAGTGATCATTAAGTTTTATGCAGGATCTTTTTTTGTTAAACAAGAAGGTTCTACAGAACACCCAATCTACTATACTTTCCATGATTTATTTTCTTTATTCCATGAATTTTTGGAAGGGAATTTTAAAGTTTCCAAAAATAACCTTTAAATTATTTATTCTATAATTTTATTGCATTGTGGTCATACAAGGTAATATGTATGACATTCATTCTTTACAATTTGTTGAGGCTTTCTTTGTAACACAACCTGTGTCAAATTTTTACAACTGTCTTATGTACAGCTGGAAATATAAGTTCTTGGGGATTTAGGACCAGATGGTGGACTAGAAGCAGCCGGCACATGCCACTCTCATGGAGAGGACTGAAAGTGACAAGTAGATAGTCACCTTTGGATCAATCATCTAGGAGAGAGCATTAGGAATCAACAGAGGTTACAGGAAGCACTCAAAGTGAAGGACAGGGAAGTGGGATGGCCTGCTCAGCAGGATTGAAGGTATGGGGGGGGCCACACACAGCGAAGTGACAGAGGACAGAATGCTGGGGCCCCACACTTGCCCTGGGGACACTGCAATTGGAGCTAAGGGAGAATCCCTCCACTGCAGCAGGCCTCCAGTCCGACACAGGGGGCTTACTGGAGACTGTGCAGCGGTCTTGCTCTGCAGAGAAGGCACAGTGGGGTCCCACTGGTTCCCAAATGCTGGGTGCTATGGCTAGCGCCATTCTGAGGTCTCAGCCTCAGAATGCTTCATCTACCTGGGAGTCAGATCTGTTCCTGATGCCTCCCAATTACACCTGCTAGGCTGGAGAGAAAGCAGAGAGGCCAGGCATTCTCATGAACCCTTTGGGCAGGTGCCACATGCCCCCCCACTGCCACTGGGGGACCCAGGCAGAGCAGGTGCCCACAGACCCAGTGCCTGCTGCTGCCACCTTGATGGCTTCACCCAGCCAGAACTGCTGTGGGACCCAAGTGGAGCACATGCCCAAGGGCCCCTGGCTCCCACTGTCACCACCTGGGTAGCACCTGCTGTGTCAGCCTGCCCATAACAAACACAGGGGGATAAGGAGATGCATGACAGCAGCAATGTTAAAGGCTCACAGTGCACCCACCCACCTCCTGCCCGGTCAGTCTTCTGGAGTAGGACTCAAGAACACCATCCAGGGACCTCTCCATCTCTTTAGTGAGCAACAGAGATTCCAGTGGGGAACAGGTATACCGAAAAGCTATCTGTTCTAAGCTGAGAGAAGAGGATCTAAGATGAGAAGGAACCAGCATAATAAGAACTCTGGCAACATGAAAAATCAGGCTGTTTTGACACCCTCAAAGGATCACATGAGCTCTCCAGCAGTGGATTCCAACCAAAATAAAATTATTGAAATGTCAGATTTGGAATTCAGAGTATGGATGGCAAGTAAGATCAATGGGATTGATGGGAAAGTTGAAAACCAACACAAAGAAACAAACAAAAAATTCAGGACGTGAATGAAAAATTCACTGAAGAAATAGATAATATAAGAAAAAATACAACAGAACTTCTGGAAAGAAAAAGTCATTTAGGTAATATCAAAATACAGTGGAAAGTTTTAATAACAGACTAGACCAAGCAGAAGAAAGAATTTCAGAGCTTGATGACAAGGTTTTCAAATTAATCTAATCAGCTAAAAGAAAAAAGAATCAAGATCAAGAAAAATGAACAATCTATCCAAGAAATAGTACCCGTTATCTTTAATCTTCACCTTTTAAAAGACAAACCAAATCAGTATAAGCCCAAGCATAGTTTTTAATTAATATTCTACAATAAACATAATTATGATTTTTTTCCCCAGAACTTACCTACTTGCGAATTGTTTCCAAATAATTCATGAACAAGTTGGCCAAAATCATAGGTTACTTTTGCAAGAGAATCAGATTTAAAACTGGGACAAAATAGCATATCAGCTTTATGTTCATCTTCACGGTTTAAAGTTCCTCCAAACGCCCAAGTAAATGCAAACACGAAAAGCTTTTGAATCATTACTGCCAGTTTACCTGGATTTTTCTCCAGAAACCATGTATTTCCATCCCTGCAATAGGTATGTGTGGGAAGGATGAAGGTTAAAACTTTTAGAAAGCAGCTCAGAAATTTATTTCAATATCATGTCAAAGTTTCATTATTAAAAACTGTAATACAGTTAAGTGCTGACATAAAAGTTTCAGACTCATGTAGTAATTTTTCCTATAATAGTCATATAAATGACATATTATTTTTATTTTTGAAGAACCATATGTGTAAGAGATTTATAGTCAAACTTCATTTAAAATGTACCTTTAATATATTAATGTTTTTAATATATGTAAATATACTTTTATAATACATGTTTATTAAATGTTTCTATCTAATATATACACATTTTTATTTATTATACATACATATGTTTCACTTTTATTTTAGGTCAGTTTATTAGATGAGCATTTACCTGTCTTTTGGGAGAGGATCTGATAATTCTTCATTTCATGTGAAAAGACATAAGTAAATAGTCATTCGCCCTGTATTACTCTCAACCAGTTCCTAGAGGCTGATTCAGCTCAACTTGACTTAGTCCGACCTGGCCCTAAAGCCAGGCAGTGTAAATCTGGGGAGAGTCTTCTCCAGCCTGGGTCACCCCAACTTATCCTTTGTCAGTGGGACTCGGAAATTCTATAGTGACAGGGTTGATGGTAATGGGGCTGAACAAGAGGTTTGGGCCTGGTTTCAAGACATTTCACACAGTTAAGGATTTAGTATTATCATAAAATTATTTACAGATTATGAAAAACCTAAAAATATATCACTGAACTGAAATTTAACTGGAATTTATTAGCAACCATTAATGTACCATTCATTAGCACAATTCTATCTGAAATTCCTAGCCATGCATAATAGTTCATTCAACAAATATTTATTGAGTGGCTACTATATACCAGCTACTCCGTACAAAACAGACACAATCCCTTTTTCACAGAATAGGAAAATGAATACTAAACCACGATAAGTGCAAAGAATGAAGAGTCAAGCATATCATGAAGAATAATAGTAGGGATAACTAATTTAGATTGCGTGAGTTAGAGAAGGCCTTTTTGAAGAAGCAACTGTTAAATTGAGACTTGAAGGATAAGTGAGATTTGGCAAAATATAGGAGGAAAAGCATATTGGGCAGAAGGAATACATGTGCCAAGATAATGAGGTCTCAACTAATTCCCACAGGTTGATTTAGCTCAACTCGATTTAGTTCAACCTGACTCTAAAGCCAGGCAAGTATAAACCTGGCAGTATGAGCCAGGTCAAAAGATTATGGAAGCTCATACAGAATGATTCTGTTTATTTAAAGTTCAAAAGCCCATGAAGCTGAAAAATATATTATTTGTGAATATATTAATACATAAAATCCAAGATAGTAGTTATCTCAGATGATGGGATGGCATAAGATATAGGGCAGTACACAGGGGACTTCAAAACTAAAATAATGGCTTTTTCTATAACTGAGTGGTGTGTATATAGGCATTTGTGGTATTGTTATTTATATCTTATGCACATTTTATAAATATTATTCTATGGCTACTAATTCATAAAAATTAAAAATAATCTCTTCTTGTTATGTTGAGAATGAACTGGAAGAACTGGGGACACCAATTAGAAGGTTATTACAATAATATAGGCAAGAAATGATGGTGGTTTGGACTACGATGCCATAATCCAGATGTTGATAAGTGAATGGATGTGAATGAAGTTAGAGCTGACAGGTAGAGTGGGAGCCACATTTAGAATGTTTTATCATTCAAAAGCAAATGTGACACAAATGTCTTAGGGACTCATAATGAGAAGTAGGAAGGCCTCCACAGTGACTCTTCTATCCTACAAAATGGCAGCAAAAACGTAGAACTGATCATTTCCACAGCTATAATTTATTCAGAATTTACTGTGTAGCAGGCTCTATTCTAGATACCTAACACATGACATTACTATTCCAGCTTTATAAGTAAAAAAATCAAAGCTTAAAAAATATTTAGTAACTGGTTCACCCTTTCACAGCTCATAAATGGCAGATTCATAAAATAAATTCATGTCAATTTTATTCCTTCTTAAATATGTACAGAGGATAGACAAATGTATTTATATAATGCCTATTATTTCAAAACTTAGCATAAAATCTGGTGATCTTTTGTTAGTTATATAAAGGGCTCTAAGTAGGAATAATATAAATTTAAATGAATTTTGATATTATGAAATCACAAAAGTACTGGTTTATTGACAAGTAATCCTGTGTGTATTTGAGTGTTTGGCACCTAGTGGGTACTAAAATATGTTTGCTAAATGAATGTAACTGACCTCTTTTCTCTATCCCTGAATTGGACAGAAACTTCTTGAGAATTCATCTCCTTAGCTGAAGCGTCACTCAACTCATAACCTGAAAAAGGAGACAGTATTTTTCCACAATTAACAACAGATCTAAAATTTAAAATTTAGCTGGTTAACTAGTGACATTTAACCTTTAACATTGCTTAGTAAGAGAACTGTCATAGGAGAACATCTTAGTTCTTTTGTTATACTTAGCTAAGTAGTGAATAAAATGACTCTGATAAATCTTTGTGTCATCTCTCTAGAATAGAATTTCTCTACTGAATGCCCCTGGAGAGACCATGGCTGATATGAAATGAGATTCAGGTCCCCAATTTTATATTAGGACTACCCATTCTCAATCAGTAGTTATAACATACAACAAAACACCAAATACTTACCAATGAACTTGGTTCTTCGAGGACACATAATTTTTAGTAGTTGAGAAAGTAAACGACAGTCTTTGGCAACTGGGCAGGGAACGGAACCTCCGTCCTCTGCTAGACGATTACCTGAGAGCCTCACAGAAGCCTCCTAAGACTTCCTCACTCTTCCCAACCTGTACAAGGTCATGGTTTCTCTCTCCAATGAGCCCTCAGCATATACCATCAAGTTTCTTCTTAATTTATATGCTCTCTTATTCCCTCCGTGACCATCCCAGCCTTTATCCTTTACCTCAAACCAACCTTTCGCCTTCCTCAAATCAGTAGATAACTTTGGCTCTTATTTCATGAGACAAATTGCAGTCATCAGGGATGATATCTTTCTACTTTCCACCTCCTTACCCCAGAAGAACATTCAAAGAGAGAGGCCATGTTGCTAATTGCCACTGACCCAGGAACGGGACCTCTCCCCCTGCGTCTCCCACCCGCTGTCGGTCTTCAGTGGACACGCCAAATGCCTGTGGGCGGGAAGACTGCAACCTGTGGCTGCCCCACCAGCTCAGGCGTGAACGTGCCCCCAGTGCTGAAAGCGGGTCACTCAGCACGGAGAACTCCAGGGGCTGCTATGGTGGGGGAAGGGCTGCTGTCTCCCCGCACTGCTCTCGTGTCCAGGGGGCACCGGGCCCCTCTCTCCTCTCTGAGCAAGCACAGCTAAGGCTGCGCCCTCCTAGGCAGGTCTGGCTGGGAACGCACCCCCGTTGAGGGAAGCCAAGTCTCCCAGAGCAATTGCTTTGGCTGCTGCTATGGGGAGGGTGTGGCCACACCAGCTTGAGCCAAAAATTACTTTCTGGGATGCCAGGAGTGGAGGAGGTACAGAGGAGAAGGCATCCAGATGCAGGGATGCCAGCTCGCTGGTCCCTCGTGGCATTCCCCTGGGGGCTGAGAGCCCGGTGTCTCGTTGCTGGCCTGAGGCACCCAGGTGGTGAGGGGGAAGACCCCTTGGCTTTCACTGGGCTGCACAACTCCCCGGATTTGGTTTGTGCTGCCGATTTGCTTTTCTATCCTCCTGTCTCTCAGCTTCACAGTTCCTCCTGGTGGTGTTCCTGGCCTGCACTGGTGTCTGTCCCTGTGGTCCACTTCCGAGCAGTAATCACTCTCCACTCTCAGTCCAACCCTCAGCTCTTCTGCCGGGAGGGTCCAACAAGCTGGGTCAGCCATTTTGGCTCTCAGTCTGATTACAGCTTACACCTACGATTTTGAATAGTTCCGTGCACTCTTTTTAGCTCTAAGGATCTTTAAAACACAGCAAAAACATTTTACCCTAATAGAGACCCTCTAATGGTTCTTTATACTCATTTTTCTTGTGACCCTTCAACACTTACGTATGTTATTAATTTTGATATGCTCCTCTATAAATGATTTTTAGTTTGTAAAAACACATACATGTCTGTTGGTCCAAACAGACTGAAAATTCCTGGCTTTCCAGGAATTTTCTAAAGTCCAATTTAAGATGATAGATTGGCATTGCCTAGCTAAGATACTATATAATTGACTTAGTGAAGAAAACCCATCACAATTGTGACTCAGGAGAAAAAACTCAATGTGACTCGGGAAAAAACTCACCTTGTCCAAATCCTCCATAGTCACTCATGAATTCAAAGAAAGCATCAAGAATTCTGCAGAGGGTTATGACAATTGTTATGTCCTGTATAGGATATGGCTGAAATTTCTGATGCTTCTTTATAAATTGTAGTCCGTCTGCAACACTTTTTTTAATCATCAATTCAAGACAGTCCACTCCTGGTTGACTTATAATTTTAGAAGTTTTCAAAAGCCATGACTTAGCATAAGGCTTCCATCCCAGATCAACAGGATCCTAGTGATAGCACGCACAATATAGTCTTACGTAAATAAATAAAAATACAGTATCCTCCTATTTTCTTACTATCTTTTTACTTCATCACTGCCCCCTACCAGTTATGGGGCAGTGTTATCATTATCATTCACTAAAGGGCAAAAGATCAAAGCAGCTTAAGAATTACCCTTTTCTGGGATGATTTGTGATTTCTAACCATGGTCTTACAAGAGAACAAACGGTTGGGGGATTATGTGTAGGGAGGTGTGTCGAGACTATGTGCATGTGGTGAGAGGAACTGCCTACCCAGAAGTCAGCCCTGTACTTACCTTTATTCATCACGTTCAGTTAAGGGGATTAGCATGTTGGGTTAATCCTAGCTAATAATTTCATGTACAGAAAATATTTACTCTTTGTTGTGTCTTCTATTGCCTCACCACTGTCTTGGTAAAGTGTTTCCCAAGTTCTTAGAGTCACGAAGTGGGTATGAAAAGGCCCTCGGGCAATCTTCCTCTTTGGAAAAATAATGTCAGCAGCCTAACCTGTCTGTTTGAAAGCACTACTTGCTACAGTTGTGCAAAACACTGACACTCCAATTGCTAAGAATAGTATTAACAACAGTAGTAATTACATTCATATTCAATTTTAGGTTATGAGGCTTTGCCAAGTACAAAGTTTCTGAACTACCAGAGTCACACCACTGGATCCACAGGTAAAAACAAAATAAACATAAAATGCTGTAGATAATGGCTAGTTACTATCCTAAACAACACATTTTCTTTGTTATGAAATTTGTTATTGAAAACTTACCATATAGACCATTGCACATCGGCTGACAGTAGCAGGACTGGCCTGAGAGAGACTGTCCACTTCAAAAATCACCCTTATTTTATTAGTTAAAGCTATTCTCTCACTGTTTGCTAGGCACAACGTTCTAGTGTCATCTAGCACAGAGTTCAGATTTTCTACCCAAAAGGTGTCCACAGGACCATCTAAGATAATCCACTGCCAATCAAAATCTGAAGAGAAAAATATTTTTAGTGTAACTGAGAATAATGTCAGTCTTTTTTCATTACAATCTGGTAAATTTGATATATAGAAAATATTTTCTGAGATAAAAATGATATTCTAAAAAGCACTAGAGTGAATGTGTTTATATGTAGCCTCCAATATTTATTGAATATGAATAAATATTCACACCATACATTTGATAACACTTTAAGCATTAGTTAGATATATTCTTAGATTGTTGAACTGGATAATTAACTTCTACACGTGGATAGGAGAAATAGTCATGATTTTATCTTTTTCATAATAGTATGATTTGTGTCCCTTCCACATTGGAATATTTTTCAGATATGCTGCTTCTCTGGAATAGCAAAGGGAAACAGATGCCTTTGAAAAGAATCAAATAGAGATTAGAGTATATCACGCTTGGAACCCATTTATTTACTCCTCTTTCCACACTGTCATAGTCTGTGTGGGCTGCTATAACAAAATGCCTTAGACTGGGTAGCTTATCAACAGAAACTTACTTCTCACAGTTCTGGAGGCTTAGAAGACTAAGATTAGGCACCGGCAGATTGTGTGTCTGGTGAAGGCTGTCCCGGTTCACAGAGAGGTGCCTTCTTCATCATCACATGGTGGAAGGGGCAAGGGGTCTCTCTGGGGTCTCTTTTATAATGGCACTAATATCATTCATGAAGGCAGAGCCCTCATGATCTAATCACTTCCCCAAAGCCCCTGATCTCTTAATACCATCACCCTGGGTGTTAAGATTTCAACATATGAACTTGACAGGGATACAAACATTCAGACCACAGCATATCCTTACAGCTGTGCTCCGTAGTTTTTGAAAAAAGTCTATTGCTCAGGATAGGAGAGATGAATAGGTCACTATGCAGAAAGAAAACAGTTTATAGTTTACCACCTAAAAGAAATTTAAGTATCCCAGAAGAAATCAGAGTAGAGTTGGGATCCACATGGCTACTACTGCCAAGATGGGCTCCGACTGGCTGAGATACCTGCCCTAGTGACTGTCATAAAGCCCCATGAAGGAAACATTGTGCCCAATCATTGTACTCTCCCAAACATGACATACAAAAGTCACGGAAGTAGAAGCAGCAGCAGAAGCCTCTTTCAAAGTCTGGATCGCAGATGTCTTGCTGGGGGATGTATTGATATGAGGCTCAATCTGGACTAGGAAAAGCAATGGTCGGGGCTCCTCCAACAGACTTGTCAGCTCCATTCCGTCCCCTGCCACTCAGCAAAGTGTCAGAATATTATGTGTGCGCAGTTCATTTTAGATGAATCTGCGTGGGTGGTATGACCTGGCCGGGGAACGCACGTATTGTGTGGCGCTCCACTTCAGAGGGACACCAGTGGCAAACTGTAGGTTGCCACTGATGCTTCTCACATCATTATTTATTTCCACCGTTAGTATCTACTTGTTCTTGTGGGAGACTAATGGCCACTTATAAACTGAAGGGCTATTTAAGCCCTAGTATTCATATAGCATAATAATATATGTATACATTATAATATATAATACTATACAAATTCTTTTTTGGGGGGGAATATTATACAAATTTTAAGTAAACACTAGAGGAAAAAATAAATTGTACAAGAACAAAATATCACTAATCAAAATGTATTTAAAGATATAAATATATATAGCTAATACTGGTTCAAAGTTTGTCTTCTATATAAATTAATCATCTTTATTGAATTTAATAACACTTACTTTCTGGAATTTTAATATCTTCCTGTATCTCCTCAAAAACATCAATATCTGCTGTATCAGAGGAATCAAATTTGAAAACCTAAAATACATAATCAATATTTAAATTTTTATTTGAAAACACTTTCCAATTCCAATGGACTATATATCAATACTTTTTTTTTTTTTTTCCCAAGGCAGAGTCTCATTCTGTCACTCAGGCTGGAGTGCAATGGCATCATCATAGCTCACTGCAACCTCAGACTCCTGGGCTCAACTGATCCTCCTGCCCCAGCCTCCAGAGTAGCTGGGACTATAGGTGCACCACCACGCCTGGCTAATTTTTCTATTTTTTGTGGAGATGGGCTCTCGCTCTTGCTCAGGCTGGTTTCAAACTCCTGACCTCAAGCAATCCTCCTGCCTTGGACTCCAGAGTGCTAGGATTACACTGTGCTCAGCCAATATCCTCTTTCTCGAGTGGCAAAAATATAAAAGGCCGAATTTTGGGGTATAAAGCACAGTCAACAAAAGCAAACAAGACAAAGAGGACTGCATCAAATTCAAGTTTCAGCACAGCAAAAGAAACAACAGAGTGAAGAGATTATGGAATAGGAGAAAGTATTTTCAAACCACATATCTAATAAGAGGTTAGTATCCAAAATTTATAAGGAACTCAAACAACTTGGTAGCAAGAAAATAAACAACTCAATTAAAAAATGGACAAAGAAATTGAATAGATACTTCTCATAGAAGACATACAAATGGCCAACAGGTATATGGGAAAAAATGCTCATTAGGGAAATGCAAATTGAAACTGCAATAAGATATCATCTCACATCTGTTAGAACGGATGCTATAAAAAAAACCACAAAAGATAGTAAGTGTCGGTGAGGAAGGTGGAGAACAGGAAACCCTTGTATACTGTCCATGGGAATGTAAATTAGTGCAGACCTTATGAAAAACAGTATGGAGATTCCTCAAAAAATTGAAAATAGAACTGCCATATGATCCAGCAGTCCATTCCTGGGTATACATCCAAAGGAAATGAAATCATGTTGAGGAGATATCTGCACTCCCAATTTCACTGCAGCATTAGTCACAATAGTCAAGATATGAAATCAACCTAAATGTCCTGTCCATCAATGGATGAATGTATAAAGAAACGTGGTGTGCACACACACACTGGAATACTTAAAAAAAAAAAAAAAAAAGAAGGAAATTCTGACATTTATGACAACATGGATGAGCCTGGATTACATTATGCCAAGAGAAAAAAGCCAGGCACAGAAAGACAAAAACTACATAATCTCACTTACAAGTGGGAAATATGTAAGTTGAATTCATTAAGCAGAGAGTAGAACGGTGGTTTCCACCACGGGCTTGGAGGTGTGGTGGGAAGAAACAAGGGATGTTGTATAAAGAATACAAAGTTTCAGTCGGTATGAGTAAGTTCTGGAAATCTAGTGTATGGCATGATGACTATAGTTAATAATATTTGAAAATTGCTAAGAGCCAATCTTAAATATTCTCACTATAAAAGAAGACAATTATACAAGGTGATTGATATGTTAATTAGCTTGACTGTATTACTAGCAATCATCCCATCATATATACATATATCAAAACATCAAGCTGTACATTGTAAACATATAAATTTTTTTCAATTAAAAAAACCAGTCGGATTTTGGTTGAAATGTTATTATATGCATATATTAATTTGATAGAGAGTAGCATTTTTATGATGGAATTCTCTCTACATAGGAATATGGCGTATCCTTAATTTATTCAAGTTTTCTCAATGGTATATGTTTCCTGACCCATCCCCCATAGGACAAGTTCCTTTCTTTTACATTTATTCCAATGCCTTTTATAGATTCTTACCACTTTTAACATAATTTTTCCTATCTCCGTTTCTAACATAAAGAATTTTATCACAACATGGCTCTCGCAGAAAGGACTGAAAGTGGTGACCAGATACCCACTTTGGGATCGACTGTCCAGGTGAGAGCACTGGCAACCCACAGAGAGCAGGTGGGAATGTAGTGAAGAAGGGAGAAGGGGGTGACCTGCTCAGCAGGACCAGAGGCATTAGGGAAGGTGCCCACACTTGGGGAAGGGACAGAGGAGAGAATCCCAGCCTCCATGCTCCCCCCGAGAATGCTGCAACGGAAGAGGCAGGAGGGCCGCTCCTCTGCAGTAGGCCTTCCTACCGATAGAGAGCTGAGTGGAGGCTGTGCAGCTGCACTGCCCTGGAGAGAAGGCATGTCTGGCTTGCCAGCCCTGGGCACTGTGGCTGATGCCATTATGATACACCAACCTCTGGATGCTACCTTCTGCTCAGGGGTCAGATTTGTGACTGCCGCCTCCCCCTTACCTCTGGCAGATGGTGAGGGAATGAGGAGTCCCGGTGCCCATGCATGCCCCGTGGGCAGGTGATCTGCATTCCCGCTGCTGGCACTATGCCACTGGGGGGCCAGGGAAGACCAAGAGATCACAGTGGGCACCTGCTGCTGTGGCCTGGGCAATCCTATTCAACTGCACCTCCTGCAGGGCCCAGGTGGAGCACAGACCCATAGCCCTTGGTGCCCACCCACACACCCAGCACTGCGGCTACGCTGGCCCGCATATGTGCATGTTGCATCCTGTGGACCTGTGGACCTGCTCCACCCTGCGCAGGCACCCTGCTCCACAGGCCCCCTCCGTGCCAGGGGCCCACTCTGCCCCACACATGTGCTGCGGGCCCACTCTGCAGCAGGGACCCTTCCGTCCTGCAGACCTGCTCTGCCTCCTGGGCCTACTATGCCCTCTGCATGTGCTATACCTCATGCATGCCTGACCTTGCCCATGCACTTCACACCTGGGCTGCCTAGGCCCATGTGTGTGCGTTGCGTCCAGCAGACCTCCTCCATCCCATGCACATGCCCCGTCAGCAGGCCAGCCCCACCTCACATGCATGCACTGCACCATGCACTGTGGCCCATCTTGCCACAGCAGCCTGGTGACAACCACAGGGGAACGGGGTTGAGCAGCACTGTTAAAGGATCACAGAATTTTTTTGCTGTTCATATGTATTCCTTGATGAATTGTGTATCACATACTTTATTCACTTTCCAACTCAAGTTTTTTTTTAATTTTTAAAGTATATCATTGGTGTTGGAATCACTAGATCATTCTCCATGTAGACCCAATTCACTCTGTGTTCCTTTAAAAGCAAATATCTTCAACTTCATTCTATCATTTACTGACTATTTTAAAACTCAATGGCATATTTTATTTTTTAAGTTATAATTTTTTTCTTTCTCAAAACTGTTTATAATATTTTTAAAATCAACTTTTACTCTAATAGGTTTTAATACCAATCTTTGGATAAACAATTAAATAATACACATAAGTCAAATAAAAATACTCATACTAAACTTACATTAGATAAATCTGAGATTCTTGACTTTAGTCTGAGATCAATTTCTTCTCTTGAGCACCTTGCAGTGTTACCATAGACATAATTCCTAATTATTGCTGATAATAATCCATCAGTCCATTCCATCGTATTAGGATCCAGTTGTCCATATAGTTCACCAAGAGTGATACACTTTGGATTTAAAACATAAATATCTACTCTTCCTTTTCTTCCTGAAGTCTGGGAAAAATCCAGTGTGGTTTTTAAAGACAATAAGTATAGTACAATTATTTCATTTTTTTGCATTGCTATTACCCAAGGGGTTTAGAAGTCTTTCATAGCAAAGAAAAATTACAATGGTTGCAATTTTCAAGGAACAGTAAAAATCAACTTATTAAAATTAGCTATAATATACAAATAATGTTTTGAAAAAAATTCTAAATACTATTAACAGTACCCACCCCCCCCCAAAAAAGGGGAAAAATCTCCTTGCGCCTAATCCAGAAACACAATATAGGAACTGGGATGCAGTGTGTCTGGGCCGGGGCTGAGTACAGCGATGAGAGACAGTACCACACGCTTTTAAACTTTAGGTCAGAACTGGCTTTCAAGAAGACCATATTTGCAACATTCTAACCTGTCTGGGTGCTGCCTGAAGAGGAAAAATTACAGCTGTAAATACCCACATTAAACAGGAAAGGTCTCAAATAAAAAATCAAACTTTAAATCCTAAGGAAATAAAAAAAAGAGGGGCAAACTAAACCCAAAATCATCAAAAAGAAGGATGTAATTATTAGAGATAAATAAAATAGAGAATTAAAAACAATAGAATCAATAATACCAAACATTGGTTGTTTGTAAAATCAAAATAACCAACAAACTTTTAGCTAGACTGTCTAAGAAAAAAAGAGAGAAGACATAAATAAATATCAGAAATGAAAGTGTGGACATTACTACTGACTTATAGAAATTACAAGGATTATAAGAGAACACTATGAACAATTTTACACCAACAATTATATAAACTAGATGTAATGGACAAATTCCTAGAAACAAATTACTGAAGCTGAGTCAAGAAGAAGTAGGAAATCTCAACAGACCTATGACAGAGAGTTTGACTCAGTAATCAAAAACCTCCAACAAAGAAAACTTCTAAGCCCAAATGGCACATGAAATTTTACCAAACATTTAAAGAAAAATTAATACCAATTCTACTCAAACTCTTGCAAATAGAAAAATAGGGAACACTTCCTAACACATTCTACTAGGCCAGCATTACCATGATACCAAACTGAAAGATTTCACAAGTACAGACCAATATCCCTTAGGAATATAGATGCAAAAATCCTCACCAAAGTGCTAATAAACAGAATTCAACTGCACATTTGAAAGATTACACACCATGACAAAGTAGGATTCATCCAGGAATGTTAAGTGTAGTTCAACATAAGAAAATCAATCAGCGTAATACACTACAATAATAAAATAAAGGAAAGAAGCCACATGATCAGACCAAGAGTTGCGGAAAAAGCATTTGACACAATTTCATACACTTTCATGATAAAAACACTCAGAAAACTAGGAATAGAAGGGAACCCTTCCTTAACATAATAAGGGGTATATATGAAAAACCCACGGTTGAATCATAGTCAATGGTGAAAGACTGAAAGCTTTCTCCCTAAAATCAAGAACAAGACAAGGATTCTGTTTTTCACCACTGCTATTAAACACTGTACTGGAAATCGAGCCAGGCAATTAGGCAAGAAAAGAAATAAAAAGCAGCCGAACTGGAAAGAAAGAAGTAAAATTGTATCCATTCACATATAATTCTCTCTATAAGAAATCCCAAAGAACTCACAGAACCACCAATAGAACTAATAAACAAATCAGCAAATTTACAAAGTACAAGATCAATGCACAAAAATTCGTTGTTTCTATACAGCAGCAATGAATAATCCAAAATGGGAATTTAAAAAACAATTCCATTTATAACAGCATCCAATAATAAAATGCCTGGGAATAACTTTAATGACAGGAAAGATTTACATACTAAAAATACAAAATATTGCTTAAAGAAATTAAAGATTTAAAAATGAAAAGATATCTGTGTTCACTATTTCATCCAATTTCTATCAAAATTCCAATGGCCTTTTCTGCAGAAATGGAAGAACCATTCCTCAAATTCAAATGGAATTGCAAGGGACCTCAAATAGCCAAAATAATATCCAAAAAGAACAAGTTGGAGAACTCATAATTCCCAATTTCAAAATTTACTACAGTAGTGCCCTCTTGGGGGCATAGATCCGATATCCCCAGTGGATGCCTGAAACTATTGATAGTACCGAACCCTAGACATAATATGTTTATCCTATAATAATAATATTATAAACAATTATAAAAATATGATACAATAAATATAATGTGAATGTGGTCTCTCTCTCAAAATATCTTATTGTACTATACTCAGCTTTCATGTGATGATGTAAGATGATAAAAATGCCTATATGATGAAGTGAGGTAAATGATGTAAGCATTGTGAAGTAGTGTTTAAAACTTATAAATTATTTATTTCTAGAATTTTCCATTTAATATTTTCAGACTATAGTTGGCCATAGGTAACTGAAACTGTAGAACATGAAACCAAGGATAATGGGATTACTGTACAAAGATATACAGTAATCAAAACATATATATCCTGGAATAAAGATTGGACATACAGAGCAATGGAATAAAACTGACAGTCCAGAAATAAACCCACACATCTGTGGCCAACTGATTTTCAACACGAATGCCAAGACTGTTCAATGGGGAAAAGAATAGACTGAAACAAATGATGCAAGGAGAACTGGATACCCACATGCAAAACAGTGACACTCACTCCATATATAAAATTAACTCAGAATGAATACACAACTTAAATATAAGAGGTAAAACTATGAGAAGAAAATGTAGGAGGTAAATCTTCATCATCTTGGATTTGGTAGGATTCTTAGATTTGACACCAACAGCACAAGCAACGAAAGAAAAAAAAATAAATAGGATTTTATAAAAATTAACATCTTTTGTGTATCAAAAGGTATTATCAAGAAAGGGAAAAAGATAACTCACAAAATAGGAGCAAATATTTGCAAACCACATATCTGATAAGGCTTTAGTGTCCAGAATATATAAAGAACTCTTGCAGTGAACAACAAAGACAATCTAATATTAAAAAGGACAAAAACCATGAATAGACATGTCTCCAAAGAAGATATACAATGACCAATAAGCATGTGAAAAGGTATTTAGCCTTCAAGATACTACTTCACATCCATCAGAATAAATAGGGAAAATAACAAATGTTGATGAGAATGTAGAAAAATAGGAAGCCTCATACAATGTTAATGACAATTTAAAATGGTGCAGTTGCTGTGGAGAACAGTTTGGTGGTTCCTCAGAAAGTTAAACATAAAATTATCACATGACCCAGCAAGCCTACTCCTAGGTATATATCTAAGAGAAATGAAAACATATGTCCACTGAAAAACTTGTACACCCATGTTTGTAACAGCAATATTCTTTATATCCCAAAGGTGGAAACAACCCAAAAACCCATCAAGGGAGATGAACACATAAACTGTGATGAATCGATAAACAAATATTTTATACAATTAATTATTATTCAACTATAAAATGGAATGAAGTACTGATACATGCTGCAACACGAATGAACCTCAGAAACATATGCTACGTGAAAGGAGTCAGACACAAGAAGCCATATATCATATGGTTCCTTGTATACCAAATACCTAGGATTGGCAAACCCACAGCCAGTTAGTGGTTGCCAGGGAATGGGAAGAGAAGAATGGGGAGCGATTTCTTAATGGGAAAAGAGTGTTCCCCTGGGGGAAAATAAACAGTTTTGAATCTAGAAAGAGGTGATGATTGTATAACATTGTGAATGCACTAAATGTCATTGAATTGTACACTTTACAAAGATTAATTATATGTTTTGTGCATTTTACCTCAATTTTACCTGAAGGTACATGGTGAAGTTACATTCTGATAACAGAATACTGTCATCATAATGATATTTGTGACAAGTTTTTAATGACATGGGGTTAATTCTCAGCATATAGTATTAAGTGAAGATGCCAAGATTAGAAAACTTGAGATCACTTATACAAAGTACTATATCTCAATTATTTCAAAATATATCTAGTGTAGAAAAAATAAAGGAAATACAGCAAAATGTTTTCTTTTTTCTAAGTGATTTTTAAAATTATTTTTATTTTCCAAATTTCTCACAATTGTACATACTACTTTTGCACTTAAAAAACTTTTTTAATAAAGCAAATTACTGCCCATAGGGTTGTTGTGAGGATTACAGGAGATAATTCAAGTACAAGCGTTTTAGCATAGCACTTGGCTCATACTTAGTATTCTATAAATGTTAGTCATTATTAGGTTATTATTGCTATGGTAATTTACTTTTTATTATAATAATTGCTTAAGAACTAATGGACACGCTTGAAGCTCTGACTCAGTGGGGCGGGCGGGGGGGGGGGCAAGGACAATATACATAACCTAAACTTTTGTACCCCCATAATATGCTGAAATAAAAAAAAAAAAAGAACTAATTGAGATCTGTTGAGAAGGAGAGTTTATGAAAAGGGTAAAGGATCACGAACTATTATATACATGATTTTAAAGCAGGATATTTCACACTAACTGAAAAAAATCTGTGTAACTGAGAACCTGACTTTCTAAAACTTTTGGAACACATTACCAACAATGAATCTTTAAATAAAGCAATTTTAGTACATACTAACTTATTGGAGTCCAGCTTTATAGTGAATAAAAATATATCATGATTAAGTAGGGGCTAATCTAGGAATATCAAAGACAATTTAACATTAGCAAATCTATCAACGTAGCTTATTACATTAACTAGTTAAAAGATTAAAAAGTAAATGCTAAAAATCACTTAATAAACTCTAGCAGTTGAAAAACCAAAGTGTAATGGGAATAGAAATTTCTAAAGTATGATAAAGAATATTTATCAGAGACTAAGAATATCATATTAAATGCAGAAATATTAAATGCATTCCAGATAAAGGAACAAATATTATAGTTAACATTGTCTTGGAGGGTTAATCAATCCATTAAGAATATAAGTTATAAAAAATTGGAAAGGAGACAAAATTATTTTTATTTGAAGATCATTCAATCAATACCTAAAAAACAATTAGAACTTACAAGTCCATTAAGGTGAGCTAGATACAAAATAAATATTAATATATAATTCAAGTTTTATTTTCACTAGCAATTACCAGCTTGAGATTTAAATGAAAGGAAGAATCCCACTCACTACACTGATTCCTAAGTACGAAATTCCTAGCAATAAATTTAGTAAGTAATAAAAATACCTATGTGAAGAGAACACAAAATGTTAACTGAAGTATAAAATATGAACAAATGAATAAACATTTATTTAATAGAACATTTACCTCTGGAATAGATTCCCTTTCTTCAAATGATAAGAAGTCTACAATTGGTAATAGTACTAATGCTTTTTCTAAAATTCTTCTGACTGTTGTTTTTCCTCCACCTGTTGGACCCACTAACATCACACCAACATGAGCCTGAAATAAAATTTACAGATTTATTCATTCAGAAATAATTGTAAAAGTTTAGTTACAAATACATCTCTGCCTATATCCATTGACTCTTCCTTCAATTTGTTGTTCATTTCATTGTAATCTGGCTTTTGCTTGAAATCTCCCAATTTTAAAATTCAAAGAATATATTTCAGTTCTTGATATTTAAAAGTTTATCTCACTTCCTACTTCTCCTTTCTCCTTGTATGTTTCTCTACTATCGGACTCTGTAATGTAATTAATTTATCAGGGTTTTTCCTCCTTCTCTATTTTTTCTCTCTTACCTTAGCTCTGGTTCTTCTTTCCATTCAGTTCTTCCCTAATTCATTCTTGTCCCCTTCTCTCTTCTGCATAGTCCATATCCAGTCTTATCCATTTGACCTTTAAGTATGACCTGGATTCTAATGACTCCCTAATGTATACATTTTCTCCAGTCTTCAGTTCTAAGTGCCAGAGTGAAATTTCAAATGGTCTACCAAATATTTCTATCTCAATGTTTCACATGATTCTCAAACTCAACAAAATCTAACATATATCTTCTTTTCACATTTGTAGCTTTTCTTATTTCTCTAATCTAGTTAAATAAAACAGCAATGTACTAATTGTCCAACATGGAATATTTGCCTTTTTTCATTTCCTTATCTCTTACAAAACTTTCGCTCGTTTCTGTCTTCTCTCCATCCCAACCACAATTGCCTTACGTTGGTGGACTGAATGTTTGTGTCTCCCCCGACACGTGTATGTTGAAGCCCTGACCCCCAATATGATAATATTTAGAGGTGGGGACTTTGGAAGGTAGGTTTGGATGAGTTGAGGGTTTCCCATGATGGGATTAGTTTCCTTATAAGGAAGAGGAAGAGAAACTAGAGTGCGTGTGTGCTCGCGCACGCGCGTGTTCTCTCTCTCCTCCCCACCCCCCACCATGTGAGGACCCAGCAAGAAGGTGGCTGGCTGCAAGCCAGGAAAAGAGGGCTCACCAGGAACAAAATCTGTCAGTATCTTGATCTTGGGCTTCCCAGTTTCTAGAACTGTGAGAAATAAATGTTGTTTAAGCCACCCAGTCTATGATATTTTGTTATAGCAGCCTGAACTAAGACACCTGGGCCCTCACCATCTCTCCTGGACTGCTGTAACAGCATTAACTATTTTTTAATAATGTAAGTATCATACAAATACATTAAAATTCAAATATGGGTAAGGCTAAAACATCTTTTCACTTACTTTACAATCTCTGTACCACCACAGAGGCCCTGATCTCACAGACTCAAACTCTATACATCTGGCAAAGTGAGAAGGGTCCAAAAAGCCTTGCTTGCCAAATGGAAATCACATATTCAAGAATGCAGCTAGCTTGGCCCTAGTGAGTTATAAAAGAGTGGCAGCTAACCCTCTGGGATAAACTCTATTCCCCACTTAACCTCCTGAAACAAAGCTGCTGGCTCAATGGAGCTCCTGATTCACAAAGATTCCAATAAATGCCTGGGCTTGGTTTACTGATGGTTCAGCTAAGCTGACATCTGACAGCTCTCACTGTTCAGCTTCAGATGTGAAGAACCAAAAGCAGATTTGTCTACTCTGCTCAGGGAACAAAACTCTGACTCTTGGGCTTTGCCAATGGCCTAGCTATTTGGTCTGCCACTGCTACACACTAGAAGATCAACAGTACCCCACTTTGAGGCTGTGAACTGTGGAAACAAATGATGGCTGCTGACCAAACTATCTGAGTCACTCATGGCCCATAGTGGAGGATTCATTATGTTATGAGATTAGTGTCCAGAATCAAGCTGCTGATAGATCCTGTTCTGCCCAGATTGCTATAATCACTATATTGATACAACATTGTCCTGAACATTACAACATGTTCACCACTACAGATTGCCACAAAGTAAAAGAATGTATGTTTCTGATGTAGAAGCTATGACTAAATGCTGGACTTATGACTCCTGCCAAAAGTTGATGCAGTTGTCTCACAGTGGGGAAGCCACATCAAAAAAGGGCATGACCTGCACAGTCTCCTGGCAGGCTGACTATGTCAGATCTTTGACTCCCTCTTAGGGCTACTGGTGATACCTTACTGATGTTGACACTCTCAGCTGACCAGTCCAATCTACTGACTCCAGCCACACCATTATCTCTTGAAACGAATTTGTATTATGTTTGAATTTCTGAACCATTGTCAATCTGACAATTGTGTACCTTTTATCACAAAAGACACTCAACAACTAGCAGATGATCAAGGTATTCGATGGCCCTTTCACACTCCCTATGATCCAAAGGCATTGGGTATTATTCAGCACTGGAACAGCCTCCTCAAAAATCAACTCAAAAAGCTTCCTGACTCTATTATATCTCCCTCACCTTCTCTTTTCCCACACGCCTTACCAAGGAATTTTGGTCATTGAATGTTGTTGTCCCCAGAAAGGGATCATTTCCTTTCACTTGCTTTCTGGGTAATGATCAGTATGAAAGACATGGGGGATTACACAGACCCGTTTTGGAAATCTGGGATTTAGCCCTGACCATTCCAAAGTGTGCTGCCCATTTCTTTCCCCCAGTGACAACCCCATGCTTCCTTGGTTGGTATACATTCCACATAGAAGGCTGACCACAATGGAGCCTAGGAGATGCAAATTTAACTCTGGTTAAACTACCTGGATTCTCTTCAATTGACGTGGTCTTAGATCATAAGGATAAGGACAATTTGATTGAGTACACTGCCAGCTGAGTGCTTCTACAATGGCCCAAGCAGGCCAAAGTGGAGGATATAATCGTTCTCTGTAAGTTTTATAAAAATACTCTTGTATCCCTCATGTATCTACCCCTTCAGGATAAAAGGTGTGAGTGTAATTATGAGTGTAAGCATGAAAAATAACTATGATTAAAACTACTGAAATGAGACATACTATTTTGTGGCAGTATAGGGAATGCAAAACCTCAGACACCTGAGGATGAAATATCTCAGACCCTAGGAGGTATGTGGGGAGGACCTTGAAAAATATTTTGTCTTTCATAACTGTCCCTCCAACCTCCCTCAAAAAGGAAAATGCTCTGATGTAGCTATCCCCAACTAATGACGAAAGCTTTAATGTAACTGACTTTTGGGACTGCCATCCCCTGCCAGTTGGAAATGACCATGATTTAATCATTATTCTCCTGAACCTTACTAAAAAGTCTATCAGTAACAGCAGGGGTGGGCTCAGCTACAGCAACTTCCATGCAAAATACTTGTCAAAACCTCTAGATGTCTTGGATGTCTTCCCTACTCCTATTCCCATTGCTCAGCCATTCCTTGGAACAGGCAAATACCATCTGGCTGAGAGCAAACAGATCAGGTTGGACTGACTGTCCACAAGCAGTCACTCCCAGAAATAAGTACTGGACTTAATTATTAGAACCGAACTGAGAACCCATGTTGGAGGCACTATCAACCTGTACCACCTTCCACCTTGAACTGATGTAGATTCCACTTAGGGAATCCATCTACTGTAAAACAACAACAACAACAAAAAAACCCCACAACTTTCCTTCTGAGGGTACCATGTGCACCCTTAGGATTGTATTTCTTATGTAGGAGCCAGGCATTGACTTGCATCCCTCCTAAAAATATCCAGCGCTTAAGAAAACATCACCTTGAACATAGAAGGCATTCAGATCATTCGCAATGCATATAACCAATAAAGAATTATGATATAAAATGCACAATGAAAAATCTATATATTTACTAAGAAAAAGACAAATAACCTAATTACAAAATGAGCTCATTATATAATCTGGCAATTCATAGAAAACTCAAATGGCTAAGAAACATAAAAAAAGGACAGTACAATCTTACTACCAATCAGGGAACTGCACATTCTGGTGTTTTTCCAAATGGTTCATTTATGGAGAACAGGAAATTCAAAGAAGGTGGAATTCAAAGAATGGAATTCAGGATACCACATTTGCAGGGTTTTTATAAGTATGTATTAAGGGGATGAGGGTGAAAAGATGAATTTGTTGAGAGTTAATGTGAGGAGTCAAATAATAAAGTCTAGGGAAATAATAAATCACTTACTATGAAAAATATTATATCTGTAATAGCTCTTTTATTGTTATTATGTTTTTCTCCTTGATCTTACCTATGAAACCAAGGCAATGAATTGCTAATATGCCACTCTATACTTACTTCAAGTTGATTATAAAACTGTATGATCTTCTCTCTCTGAGATGGCCAATTTTGTAAGTCTAATTGTTGCGTTGCAAAATCTATTACTTTCTAAAAAGAAATACATTAATTTAAAATGCATTTCAAATTGAACGCTTACATTTTAATTCCCCCAAATATCTCTTAATTAGGTACCAATTGCAGCTCTTTAAGATAGTTCTTAATTTTTTAATTCACCAACCTCTGTCTCTGAGAATAAAGAAAACTATCATTACTCTCTCTGGAAAAATACAATACACACAAAATTTTATGTTAATAGACCCTGGGTAGCTCATGGACCCTCTGCTAGATTAATAACTAATACTACATGAAGTATTAAGAAAACAGTTAAGCTCTGTTAGATTAGAGTTTGTACCTCCAAATAGTTGGCCCAGAAAAGTTCAAGTTCAACTCTTTCAATGATGTGGAACAAATGATCTCACAGTATAAAGCTCCTGTTAATTTAGAGGACTCAAAATAGAAGACTACGTGTTACGAGGGCTAACATAGAACCAAAGCTTGTAACTAGAGAATTTACAGTGAGATTATGACTATCAAAGACAAAGTGATAATTTTAAAGGCATCTGGAGAGAAAAAGCAGATAAACCACAAAGGAACAAATATCAAAGTGACAGTGACCTTTTCAAAAGTGACCTCAGGGCAAGAGGAAAATAGAATAGTATTTTTAAGGTATTAAATATTTTAATATATTAAAGGGTAAGAACTTTAAACTTGTAATTTTATAACCAAACTGCCATTCAAATGAGGGCATACCAAATACAGTCTCAGGTATTAAAGTTCTCAGAAGGTTTGCTACACAAAAATGTAATTTGAAAACATTCTCAAAGAAGTGCTCAAAAGGAGGAATAAACTGAAGAGAAGTCTACAACACATATAAAAAGTAAGTTTGGTAAAATACTTTGTTACTTTACTATTCTCTGAGAGAGAGAGAGAGAGAGAGAGAGAGAGAGAATGTGTGTATTGTATTTAATAGTTAAGTCCAAGGAAAAAGAAAGGGGGAAAATATTTCCAAAGCAACCAGGAACTAAAATTCTATATAGCATCAACATAATGGGAGTGGAAGTGTGGAGACGACCAAAGGGTATGCTAAAGCACTTGCCTTGAAAGGGAACAATATAGATCAAACATAGATTTTTAGGAAAGCAACTCTGGTGGCCATACCAAAACATACTGGAGTGCACGGAGTGGTAGGCGACTATATAATAGTATTAGGAAGAGATACTGGGATCCTACCTAGAGTAAGGCAACGACTATGAGGCTGTGTATTACAAGAGAAACAATAAAGAACTCTACAATTATGGTATTTAATTTTAATGATTACAAAGTATTTACATTTTAAGTCTTTTTCATAACTTTGATCTAATTTTATTATCAATGCACCCCTTCAAAGTGGGAAGGACACCATTATCATCATCTGAAAGATGAGAAAATTGAGAGACAAAACAGGTAATGGCCTTCCTTGCCCAAAGGTGCACAGTTTGTTTTTTCCTTTAGGCCATGATGCACTGAAAGGTATGTCTTCCCCAAGGGGAAATATGTATCTCCAAGTATTTTTATCCCCCAAATAGAATATTTCAGGAAGAAATGTAATACTTTTAATTGACATCTAGTTTCTTAATTGATATTCCACATCTAAATAATCTGTGATGATTTTCAAGGGTCTTTTTACCTCCAAGGCAAGTTGATTTGCTTTTAAAACTGTCACTCCAGGAAAAATATCTCCTATAATCTTTTCAAAAAGTGGGACATCTTCAGGAGGACATTTTGGTAAACTAGCTTCTCTTACAGCCTCAATAATGATCAGAGTTTCATCTGTTTCAGAAGGATTGTCACCGGTGTCACTTTAATGGTATAACAAACATAAAGAACAAATTAGTAACTCTGTTTTGCTGACATTAAAGACAATTAATATTCTTTTTTAGGGTGGCTATCCTGATGTCAATTACATGTATCCTAATAAGAGAGAGGGAGAGAGATACAGTGACATGCAGAACAGGGGATGTGCAGATGAAGGCTGAGACGGGAGTAACGTGGCCTTAGCCAGGAACCACCAGAAGTTGGAAGAGGAAAGGAATAGAATCTGCCCAGGAGTCTCTGGAGAGAGAGCGGCCCTGCCCACGATATTGATTTCATTCTTCTAGCTTCAGGTACCGTGAGAAAATATATTTCTGTTGTTTTAAGACACCAAGTTTGTGGTAATTTTCTATGGCAGCCCTAGGAAATATATACTGCTTTTTGGATTTTTAAAATTTAAACACCTTGATGATTTGAGAGTCAACCTTATGTTCCTATCAAATACCAACATCATTTTTCACAGAATTAGAAAAAACAATTCTAAAACTCATGTAGAACCAAAAAAGAGCCAGAATAGCCAAAGCAATCCTAAGCAAAAAGAACAATATAATTTGTAGCAACCAAAACAGCATAGTACTGGCATAAAAGTAGAAACATAGATCAATGGGTCAGAATAACTAACCCAGAAATAAAACCATATGCTTACAACCAACTGATCTTTGACATAGCAAAGAAAAACATCCACGGGGAAAAGGACACCCTATTCAATAAATGGTGCTGGGAAAATTGGACAGCCATATACAGAAGAATCAAATTAGATCCCCATTTCTCACTATATACAAAAATTAACTCAAGATGGATTAAAAATTTAAATGTAAGACCTGAAACAATAAAAAGTCTTGAGGAAAAGTTAGGAAAAACTCTTTTGCACACAGGCCTAGGCAAGGAATTTATGACTAAGACCCAAAAGCAAATGCAATAAAAACAAAAATAGACAAATGGGACTTAATTAAATTAAAAAGCTTCTGCACAGCAAAAGAAATAAAAGAGTAAATAGACAACCTACAGAATGGGAGAAAATATTTCCAAAGCATGTATCTGACAAAGGACTAATATCCAGAATCTACAAGGAACACAAATAACTCACCAAGAAAAAAACAAACCACCCCACTAAAAAGCGGGCAAATGACATGAACAGACATTTTTCAAAGGAAGATAGACAACTGGCCAACAACATATGAAAAAATGCTCAACATCACTAATCATCAGGGAAATGCAAATTAATACCACAATGAGATACCATCTTACTCAACAGACATCATTAAAAATCAAAAAATAATAGATGTTGGCATGTATGCAATGAAAAGGGAAGGCTTATACACTGTTGGTAGGAATGTAAATTATGATATTATAAATGTGGTGTATTATTTCATTTATTCACATTTTCATTTCTTTCCATCCTATTTTAAAGTTTTCCTTACATGGGCTTTACACATTTCTCTTACAGGTATATTCATATAGGTTTGACATTTCTCATTAACTTACTGCTCTTCTACATGGGGTCTTTCATTCCATTATATCTTTTATTATATAAATGCAAAGCACTTTCTTTTAAAAGCATAGGCTTTATTAGGGAAAGGTACTCAGTGAATTTGTGCATTTTTTTCTTCCTCTTCTTTCATACCCTTAAATAACCTCTACAATATTTTACTATGACACTCTGGGGGCTCCCTGTTTTAACTTGTCATCATTACTTAAAATTCTATAAATTATTTCCCCAGTGGCATATAAATCCTTTTTTACCTAACACTCAATTCAAAATTCAACTGACCATTTGAACTCCCGTTTCTTCTTTCCAGCCATTACTAAAACTGTCTTCAGGGACCTCAAGCCAAAATCATAATGGTCCTATCAAACATTAAAATATTTGAGTAATTAAAATTCACAAAGAAAAACCAGAGCCATTTGAAAATACATGCATGCAGTATATATAGTTAAATTACTGGTCTTTTATTCTATGAAGGGAAACAGTGATATGAATCCAAGAAACCCTCAGTTCTGCTTCTGATGCTCTAATTTCTCTTCCAAACTGATGCTCTTTTTAAAAGTCTCTTTCTTAAGAGAAAGAATAACAAGTATTAAAGGTGTTAAAAACTATCAGTATCTGAATTAAATAGTCTCTGAAATGAAAAGAGATAAATTTAAAGAATATTAAAAGATAAATTTCTCCACATTTTAGGAAAATGTGGCTAGCCGTCCAAACCATTTTGGGTAAGAAGCAAATACCCATTAAGCTGGCATATCCTAGAAGAATAATTGTCAGTGTGGTAGTCAGATCAGCAGCATCAGTAACACCTGAGAACTTCTTAGAAATGCCAATTCTTGAGCCCCCTACCAGACACACAGAATTCAAAGCTTGGGGCAAGGCTCAGCACTTTGTGTTTTAACAAGTCCTCCAAATTATTCTGATGCACAATAAAGTTTGAGCACAACTGCTCTAGATATTAACGTCCTTATATGGAGAAAGTAGTCTATAATTAAAAATAACAGATGTTTGATTACTCCCCAGATCTTGGAGGAAAGGCTTAGAATCTTGATTGACTTTACATTTTGCCTTACACCTAAGCTTGTATATGGACTTCATGTGTTGATAGGAATCCTAGCTCCATTATTTGGTAAGGTCCCAGGGTCATTCCTGGACCAATACCAGAAAAGTATTGTTTAAAGTTATTTTTATATATAATCATCTTCAAATATTTGAAGAAAAGTAGTTCTTTACCTGCTGTGAGAGCTGTTTGCTAGCTAATTCATAAAGGTTAGCTAGCCTTCCAGAGAGTGATTTTGCAGATTTGAAACCAAATGAAAATAGTATTACTTCAGCAACCATTTGATAATGGGGCACCATCATTGCCACTGGGCGAAACAGAGATTTTAAGTTATCCGGAAGCTCTACCCGACCTCTATACCTGAAGAGGAAGAGAAAAACAAACAAAAAACCACCACTTTTCAATTTTTCAAATGAGGACCCACATGATATACTTTTCCTTCAAATAATTCTATTGGCTTTCTATGTGACCCTTAGTAAAACCCACAGTGCTTCCTGGTTGGTCATATTTTCTTCCTGTGCCTCCTCCAATAATTCACCTCACAACAGTTCTCTCTGATTCCCTGGGTTATTGTAGCTTTCATGCAGGTGATTATTGAACTTGCCCAACATCCATTCCCCATAACCACCATATTCTTATTCCCCTTTGCACTCTCATCAGATTTTCTGCCTGTGTCTTCATTGTGAAAAACTGATGACCTTTTCCTTTCTCTCTGAGTATTCATGAAGTAAAAATGTGTCTGGGTCAGAAGGTTAATGTGAAATTATCCACATGAATAGGCATAGACTTGTAGCTATTCATAAATGGTGCCAGTAGTGGAAAGGTTCAGAGGTTGGTGGAGGGTGAATGACAGAGATATGATGTCAGACAACCCCATCTATAGATAAGATTTAAGAAAAGGATTTTGGTCTGTGTCCACTCCCACCAGACTCACTGATACTTACCCAGGATTCACGGTGATAAATACTGCACAAGACATATTAACGCGAACTTCTTTTCCTTCCAGTACAAACCTATAAGACATTACAGTATTCATCACTAGAACTGTTTTCTCTAGTCCAAAGTAGGTTAAAACTACAAGTGAGTTTGGGAACTTTTTAAAAGCTGTGTTACATTTAAATCCAAACAAAGCACACTGGAAAAAAGAGTGGTAAGAGAAAGAAAAGAGGTTCATCTTGAGCCAAAGTTGTAACCACTGCTGGGATTCACATACACTCGATCATGTCTAAAGACATCTGAAGAGCTTTGTGGGGCCTGATGCTGGAAGGTACCCATCTGAATGGGCTGACTTACACAGCGAAAGGAACCTGAGGAGACAACTGGGGTATGAAATAGCTCTGCCTGGATGATACAGTAGAACGCGGAGTGAGGCACAACATAGAGTTCCTACTTCAGCATGGAACATAGCCACTTCCCAAGTCCCCCTGTACCAAGTTAAAACTTTGGGACCACCATGAGACAGAGCCCTTAGCATGGACATCAGTACCCTATAGTTGGCACCAGTTGTAGCGACCATGGGGAAAAATTCTGTAGTGAATTCTTGGATAGTTGATACCAAAGAGGGTGGTCAAAATGGGAAAACGATTGGGACAAAAACTGAGGACTCCCTGGACATAAATGGGGAAGACTTTGCAGAGGCTGAAGCATAACAAAGAGTTGGTGAAATGTGAGTTACTGCGACCGCCAGTTACATCCACGGACTTATGAGGTCTGGGAACACTAGTTTTAACAGTTGCAACAAAATCCATGAGAGTAAAGCCACAAGTTAGTGTCCATTAGCTTAAGTTAGAAATATCTGATTATAATAAAAATTTTAAACCCACAAATCCATTTATGTCCATAAAGTAAATCATGTAAATTTCAAATTTAGCTGCAGAGAAAAAATTTTTGCTTGTATTATGAAACACTGGTAATCCTAACAAATATTGTTACTGCAGATTTTTTCAATAAAAGCACATTAATTCAGAATAACGAGACAAGAGGGGGTTTCAACTGAGCAGCCAGTATAATTTTGTTTTTTAAAAGGATGCAGATTTAAAGGAAAAAAAGCAACTTTTGTTTGGTTTCTTCAAATGCAATATCCGAAGATGAAAAGGTAATAAGAGAATTTAAGCTGGAAAAAAAGTAATTAGAACATATCAATGTTTGCATCAGTGTCCTGGTAGCTCAGGAGACTGTTCCAAAGCTTGGGCAAGAGTTTGGATACCTGTTGCCTTGAAGCTGGCCTGAAAGTTAGAGTCATATATATTTTCATGCAATTTGCCAAGCAGACACTTAAGTGCCAGTCCCTCTGGTATGCGCTTTAAAAAAAAAATCCCCAAAGACTCAAACCCTTGTTGTAGAAAAAAATATTTAACAATAATTAACTAAACAGTAAATGTGTATCAGATTTCCATTCAAAAGATATAAATGCATTCAACAAATACCTGACAGAATAGCTGTCTTTTGCAGCCTTAATTGTTAGGATCAGTGAGGCAATGACAGAGAGAACTTCCACGTTAATTCGATTAAATTCATTGAAACACCACCATGCTCCCGACTGAACTAGGCCAAAGACGAATTTTCTCACTATCTTTAAAAATAAAAAGATTACTGAAATTATTACAAAGGTGAGAAATTTAACTGGGATATTAATTTGTACATGTTCTTCCCATCTTACCCAAATCAAGCAAACACCTTTGGCATTTCCTCCCTGTGAGCATTTTTGTAGGGCTGAGAGCAGCAGCTGCTTAGACTCTGGAGAGCCAACTACTCTGCCTGTCTCTTGTAAAAGCCCAAACACGCCACAGCAAACACATGCTCACAGGGACTGTGCAAACGGGGCCACAGGTGACGGACGGCGCAGAGCCGCTCCAGACCCGCCCCCTGGCGCAGTCTTCCCGACAACTTTCCAGTGTAAAGTGTCCCTTTTCCGAATCAGGTAAAGACTGTGGGCTAGTGGTGGGCTGCTGGCGGGTGATGCAGAGGACTGAGCCGGACCCAGCGTAGAGTCTGGTCCAGACTGCAGTGGGCCCAGCAAAGCCATGTGGCTGCTACTTGGTTTCTGCCAGTCGCCAGGGTGCAGGCCGGGTTGGCTGGGGGTACCAGTGTTCTGTGAGAGACTGAAAAGTCTGGACTGAAATCTATTGATCGGTAGATGTTAGCAACTAAAACAAAACAACAAAGCAAACAAAAACAATGACAGGCCACACAGAACCCCGTGGGCATGGGCTAGGTACCAGTTGAGGACTGCCTGCATTCCTGAGGTGGTTTTGGGAGGCGTCCCAGAGGGAAGGAAGAGGGAATCAGAACCAGCAAGAGAGACCCTTGGACAGGGAGAGATACTGAAGTTGGTTCCTCGCACTGGGTAGCAGGAATCAGATCTTGTCTTTATTTAAAATTTTCATGTTTTGTTCACCATGGGATTTTTTGGCATTCATTTTGACTTTAAAATATTGCATTAAAATATTATCTTGATTATGAGGCTTTCTTGCTTCTCTTTATGTTTTGCTCAGCAGGCAAGTGCCTCCCTCACCTCAGCCTAGACACAGCCCTCCTGGGCCCCACTGGAAGGCAGTTTCCAGGGGGAGGCAAGAGACTATCTGCTAAGTGTTCCAAAAATAATTGAATCAGCTTATTTATGTTTATTGATATTTTTAATGTGCTAAATGAGCACAAATTGGAAATGCAGGATCTGAGTGGTAATGAATGAGCTTTGAACAGCAAATGACAGCAGTAACACGTAAAAGGTTTGAACTGAACACGCAAAACAAATTGCAGTATTTTAAAACTGAGTAAGTTTGTAAGAGACATGCACAGAAGTACATGCAATTTTAATAAAAAATATTTCAGAATGTTATGAGATACGTCTTAGATAATGTGCGAACAAGACTGACCAACTCATAGTCATCATCTCTAGAAACTCTCAAATTTTTGTGTTAATCATAGTAGCCCTGTTCTTAATGATTACCTTTTCAGTAAATAAATGTAGAGTTAGGACTTAAAGTAAATTTACATTCATAAAACAGTACTCTTAATTGTTTTACGTATTCATGTTCCATATAAGATTTTATTTGAAAAGAATCCTACTGTCAAAAAGTTTGAAAACCACAGTCTTAAGGAGTTCACTTGAACTAAAAGCAAAGTGTATGTTTTAAATTTCTTTCACATTCTTGGTTTCTATTCTATTCTATGTTTAAAAGAATTAATAGCATTTAAAGTTCTATTAATACTTAACGTCTCTCTAAGATAGGTATTTTTCTGGTTCTTTTATTCTTCAGTCAACTGTTTTATGTGTACAGTATTTTCTCTTGAGTATATATGTTTAAGCTTTACCTTAAAATCCAAATCCTCAAAACAGTTGAAGACCACACAATGTTTGCCTAAGGCCTGGGAAGCAAAAATATTATTTTAACATATTTCTTAAATTATAGCACAAAATACTAATGCTAAAACTGTTAGGGTATTAAAATGTCTTTATTAAGAAAACTTTTGCAATATAAAGATAAATTAGATACCAAATTTAGAGATTCACAAAACTCGATGTATTATAAATGTCCCATATATCATTATAGTTTAGTCGATTAGTCCATAGGGTGTTAAGGTCATGTTTTTACACAAATTTACAAATAAGAACTATGAAAGGCCGGGCGCGGTGGCTCACGCCTGTAATCCTAGCACTCTGGGAGGCAGAGGCGGGAGGGTAGCTCCAGTTCAGGAGTTCGAGACCAGCCTGAGCAAGAGTGAGACCCCGTCTCTACTAAAAAATAGAAACTATATGGACAACTAAAAATATATACAGAAAAAATTAGCCGGGCATGGTGGTGCATGCCAGTAATCCCAGCTACTTGGGAGGCTGAAGCAGTAGGACTGCTTGAGCCCAGGAGTTTGAGGTTGCTCTGAGCTAGGCTGACGCTATGTCACTCTAGCCTGGGCAACAGAGTGAGACTGTCTCAAAAAAAAAAAAAAAAAAAAAAAAAAAAGAACTATGAAAGAAACATTCTAGTGTCACAAACTATATCCTTTGCTTTTATCAGTTACTAGTACTACTTCTCTCTCTCTCTCTCTCTCACACACACACACACACACACACACACACACAGACACAGTGACATTAATCATTCGCATGTCAGTCAGTATAGCAGTATTTCAAGTAAATACAAAGCATATGTTGGCTTACTGAGATCCCAAGTCCCAGCACACAACAGACATTCAAAACCTAACTGATGAATTCTATGAATTAATGAATGTGCATGTTTATAGAAAAAATATTTAACAATAAGTAACTAAACAGTAAATATGTACATCAATTCCCATTCCAATGGTGTAAAGGCGTTCAACAAATACCTGACAGAATCGCTTGCTGTCTTTTGACAGCTTATGAATAAACATCTTAGTTGCAGGAATGCTGTAAATTTAAGATACCATTGAAGTTTGCGTAACAGGAAAATAAAAGGAACTTTTTATTCTGGATATAGAAGGCACTTACTTTTGCTAGATCTTTGACGGTTTCCGTTTTTCCTGTGCCAGCTGGACCAGCAGGACAGCCTCCTAGATTCAAATGCAGTGCCCCCGTGAGAGTTAGCCAGCATCGGTCTGTGAGAGGCGTAATCACCAACCTTGGGGTACAGCCCAAGTACTCGTAGCCGTAAGTAAAGCTGGCATGTCCTTGAGATACATAGCACAGCTTTTGTTTTTCATTCCACTTATATTGCAAATGTCTGAAAACAATATTATAAATACTCCTATTATTTTGGTAAAATTAGTTTTTTTCACATGCAGAAACATCATCAAGATTAAAAATGGAGTGTTGATTAAAAAATAGAAATAAAAACATTAAAATCAAATGAGTGATGTAAAATTCATCAATGACTGTATTAAATATGAAATATTAGAACTCAGGAGACTACGAACATCTGAGCATGCTTCCCCCTGAGGCAAATGACCTTGCTGAATCGTGCTGCTCTGGTGTGATATCAGCCTAAATGGAAGACTTATGTAAGAATCACCTCAATAAGCGTATTATGATTTCCAACAAGAATGTGACTGAAGACAATATTCATTATAATCTGGATCCTTACTCTGAGGGTACTTGAGAGAAATGCTATTTGTTCCAAATATCAAAAAGTTTGAACTCTGGAGCAATTGATTTGTGTTTATTTTATAACACTGTGGATTGTGTAGCTAACCATAAATTTTCTCCTCTACAAGGCTTTGGAGTTTAATTTACGAACTATTTGTAGCTTTGTGGCATGCGTTCTTGACTCTATTTTATGTCCCCGTGAGTGCTGACTCAATTTTCAAAATAAACACATTTGGGCACCATCACTAAAGAAATATCAAACAATATTTTAGAAAGAGTTCTACATTTGATATTTTTAGAAAACATCAAAACATCATCATGAGATAAATCATTACATTTTTAATAGTTTAGCAGTGTTTTGATTTTTAATTATGAATGGAGTCAGACACAGCATCTTTTCAGAAGTTAGAGTTACTAAAATTCTTACAGGCACTGGTTTGTGCCTGTGTTTGCCTTCTCTCATTCCACTCACTTTCAATTTATGCTACCATACAGTAGCTTGTATATTCTTATAAATATTTTAAAAGCCTTTCTGGAGCAACAGGGCAGATTATAAAGAAAGTTTTAAAATCAGTAAATTTTTAAATTAAGTTTAAATTAAAAACAAATTTTTAAAAAATTTTAAGCTACCACCTTGCAAAGTATCAGATGAGAGGCATATATCCATAAGAAAGAGAGAAGTACTTATTGAAGGAAATGAATTTTTTAAAAGGAATTTTCTATCATAATAATGAGCATTTGTTTTATGAATCAAGTGCTAAAGCATTATTTAAATAGAAGATCAATTTCCAGAGCTTCAGCCCTTCTACTATTCTTCCCCTAAAACAGAGGTTCCCAAACTTTCTCAGTTTACCTCAGTCATTTTTTTCATGATGACCCTAGGCCAAAAGAAATATCTAACAGGTTTTTTATTAATTTTTAGGTCAAACAGCTTAATAAGTATTTTTGTCTTAATGATTTAGTAGATTGTTTTAAAAAACTGTACAAATAAAAGAAAAAAATTCTTTTATTCTTTTATTTCATTCTTAAATACCCAGTTACTTATTAACGGGATGTGTACCCCTATTGTGCACTGCACCACTTCTCAAACCTTCTATCACCTTGGGATCAGATTGGATACTGCCAGCCTCATTTCCTGTGCCATAGTGATTTTCATGGAATATTTAACATCTATATCAGGGCAACTGCCAAAAACCTAGCTTGGTAAGGAGGATAAGAAATCACTGAAAGGTATCTAGCAGAATCTGCCGTTATTATCTGTGAACCTATTTTGAGCTACTAGCATGTTTGATGTCTTTTATAAGTAAATTGCTGTGATTCCTCCAAAAGTTTAAAATAGCTTGCAGAGCCCTTGCAAATTCTCTACAGTGGCTTGGGGCACCTTGGCACACAGTTTGGGAACTGTAACCCTAAACTCAGACACACTTACAAAGCATTATTTGAATCTTCTCTTTCCTAGTTTACTTTTCTGTATATGTTCTTCTACTTTTTAATTTTCATTTTTAAAAAGAGTTAATACAAAGTAATAATGAAATACTAGACTTTTTGAAGAGTAATGTATTCATAAACATGATATATCCTCTTCGGTAATTAAGAGATTATCCTGTGGGTTGTCTATTCATTTTGTTGACTGTTTCTTTGCTTTGCAGAAGATTTTTAGCTTGATGTAATCCCAGTTGTCTATTTTTGCTTTGGTCGCCTGTGATTCTAAGGTCCTACACGAAAAGGCTTTGCCATGACCCATGTCCTGAAACATTTCCTCAATGTTTTTTTCCTAGCAGTTTCAGAGTTTCAGATCTTAGATTCAAGTCTTTAATACATTTTGACTTGATTTTTGGGCATGCTGAGAGATAGGGGTCTAGTTTCATTCTTCTGTTACAGTTACCAAGTTTTCCCAGCACCATTTATTGAAAAGACAGTCCTTTCTCCTCATTGTATTAATAAGTTCTTGGTGCCTCTGTTGAAGATGAGTTGGTTGTGAGTGTGTGGATTTATATCCGGATTCTCTATTCTTTTCCATTGGTCCATATGTTTGTTTTTATGTCAGTACTATGTTGTTTTGGCTACTACATAGATAGCTTTGTAATAGATTTTGAAGTCAGGTAGTGTGATGCCTCCAGCTTTGTTCTTTTTGTTCAGGTTTGGTTTGGTTATTCCGAGTCTTTTGTGGTTCCATATAAATTGGTTTTTTTCTATTTCTGTGAAGAATGCCATTGGCATTTTGATAAGGATTGCATTGAATCTGTAAATTGCTTTGGGTAGTATTGTCATTTTAACAATATTATTTCTGTAATCCATAAGCATAGAATATCTTTCCATTTTTTATGTCCTCTTCTATAACTTTCATCAGTTTTATAGTGTTCCCTGTATTGAATTTTCACTTCTGTGGTTAGATTGATTGCTAGGTATTTTATATTTTTTATAGCTATTGTAAATTGGGTTGTTTCCTTGATTTATTTTTCAGATTGTTCGCTGTTGGCATCCATAAATGCTACTGATTTTTTTATGTTGATTTTGTATCCTGTGACTTTACTGAATTCATTTATAAGTTCTAACAGTTTTATGGTGGAGCCTTTAGCTTTTTCTAGGTGTTCATGTAATCTTTGAACAAGGCTAATTTGACTTCTTCCGTTCCAATTTGGATGCCCTTTATTTTTTTCTCTTGCCTAATTGCTCTGGCCAGAACTTCCTAGAGTTTAAAGGAAATTGTCATACCTAAAATAAGGAAATTTATGCTAACTGCAGAATTTCTTAAAAATTAACTTTTCTTGAGAACCAAACACCTTAGATGATATAGGCAAGACACTTTTCTATGAACAAAGAAAACCTTACAAAAAATTAATTCACAAGTTTGAAATGTCACATTTATTATAGGAATCTTGTGCTTGATCTCCTCACCAAAAGTAGTGGCTCCATTTTTCTACATTTTCATATTTTACTAATTGACTCTGGGTAGAAGGAAAGTAGTTTGGAGTTAAGGAGTTGGTGGGAAATGTTCTCCACCCTAGTCTATTCTAGAATTGACAGTGCAGGGGAAAGAAGAGGCTTGAGGTAGAGTTCTCACTGCCCATTGACAACTATTGCCTTCTGTCTGAATGGCAAAAGGGGAAATGCAACTATCAGAAGAGCGTAATTAGGTTCGGAAGATAAAACAGAAGTAAAAATGAGGGAGAGGAAAAAAGAGAAAGGAGGAAAAACAGGAATATGGTACAGTAGTCCCCTCCTAGCTGTGGAAGATAGGTTTCAAGACCCTTGGCGGATGCCTGAAACTGCATATAGTTTCAAACCCTATACATACTATATACTAAGTTTTTTCTATATATATGTACCTATGTCAAAATTTAATTTAGGCACAGAGATTAACAATAATGACTGATAATAAAATAGAACAATTATGACAATATACTATAATAAAGGTTATATGAATCCGATCTACCTTTCAAAGTATCTTATTGTACTGTACTTACCTATTTTCAGACCGTGGTTGACTGTGGGTAACTCAAATTATGGAAAGCAAAACCACAGATAAAGGGAGACTACTAAAGTCAAATTGGTGCAATTTGCTTAGAATTTCGGTAAATCTCCCAAAATTAAAACTAAAGTTTGACACAGTGTGAGGTAGAGAGTAAGTTTACCTAAATATATGTTTATGAGAAGTTACTGTATGTAGTTTTAATTTAGAACTACCTACCTTGACCACTCAAAATCCTGTGCACTGAAGATATTTTTAAGCAGTAGATTTGTCACTATATCTCTGCAATGAACATAAAGGGTAAGCAGTGCTCCCAGAACAGCTTTTGCTCGAGAGTTACTAGTATCCAACACTACCAGCCCCGCAACCTCTTCTAGATGACATATCACATCAGCACGGACATTCTCCAACTCTTCTTTTGAATGAGAATTCCCAAAACTTTTGACACAATCATCATAAAACATGATCTGGCTCTGAAAAGGTAAGAGATATGTATGATAACTGAAGCATAAATTTTATTTTAAATTAAAACATATTTTGTGAAGTATATGTGGTATATGTGTGAGCGCACTTGTGTGCTGTTCAAATCAAATGTCGCACATCTCTCTCTTAAAACCAAGAGTTACAAATGATTAAGCTTAGTGAGGAAGACACGTGAGAAGCTGAGACAGGCTGAAAGCTATGCCTCTTGAGCCAAACACTCAGCCAAGCTGTAAATGCAAAGGAAAAGTTCTTGAAGGATATTAAAAATGCCACTCTAGTGAACGCACGAATGATAAGAGAGCAAAAGGGCTTTATTGCTGACATGGAGAAAGTTTGAGTGGTCTGGATAAAAGAACAAACCAGCTCCCACATTTCCTTAAGGCAAAGCCTAATCCAGAGCAAGGCCCTAACTCTCTTCAATTCTATGGAAGGCTGAGAGGTGAGGAAGCTGCAGAAGAAAACTTTAATGCTAACAGAAGGTTGGTTCGTGAGGTTTAAGGAAAGATACCGTTGTTGCTATAAAAGTACAAGGTGAAGCAGCGAGTGCTCGTGTGGAAGCTGTAGCGAGTTATCCAGAAGACTGAGCTAAGATAACTGCTGAAGGTGGCTATACTAAACAACAGATTTTCAATGTAGACAAAACAGCCTTCTGTAGGAAGATGATGCCATTTAAGACTTTTATAGCTAGAGATGAGAAGTCAATGACTGGCTTCAAAGCTTCAAAGAACAAGCTGACTCTCTTGTTAGAGGCTAGTGTTGCTGGTGACTTTAAGTTGAAGCCAGTGCTCATTTACCATTCTGAAAATCCTAGGACCCTTAAGAATTATGCTAAATCTACTCTGTCTGTGCTCCATAAACGGAACAACAAAGCCTGGATAATAGTACATCAATTTTCAGCATGGTTCATTGGATATTTTAAGCCCACTGTTGAGAACTACTACTCAGAAAAAAAGATTCCTTTCAAAATATTACTTCTCATTGACAACGCACCTAGTCACTCAAGAGCTCTGATGGAGACGTACAAGGAGATTAATGTTGTTTGCATGCCTGCCAACACAATATCCATTCTGAAGCCCATGGACCAAGGAGTAATTTTGCCTTTCAAGTCTTATTATTTAAGAAATATATATTGTAAGGCCATAGCAGACATAAGAGAGTGATTCCTCTGGTGGATCTGGGCAAAGTAAATTGAAAATCTTCTAGAAAGAATTTACCATTCTGGATGCTACTAATAACATTTGTGATTTATGAGAGGAATAGCAACATTACCAGGAGTTAGGAAAAAGTTGATTCCAACCCTCATGGATGACTTTGAAGGCTTCAAGACTTCAGTGGAAGAAGTAACTGCAGATGTGGTAGAAATAGCCAAAGAACTAGAATTAGAAGTCGAGCCTGAAGATGTGACTGAATTGCTGCAATCTCATGACAAAACTTTAATGGATAACGAGTTGCTTGTTATGGATGAGCAAAGAGTGGTTTCCTTGGGATGGAAACTATTCCTGGTGAAGATGCTATAAATGTCATGGAAATGACAACAAAGGATTTAGAGTTTCCCCATAAACTTAGTTTGTAAAGCAGTGGCAGGGTTTGAGAGAACTGACTATAATTTTGAAAGAAATTCTACTGTGGGTAAAGTGCTATCAAAAGGCATCAAAAGCTACAGAGAAATCTTTCATGAAGAGTCAACCAGTGTGGCAAATGTCATTGTCTTATTTTAAGAAATTGCCACAGCCACTCCAGCCCTCAGCACCCAACATCCTGATCAGTCAGCAGCCAACAACACTGAGGCAAGATGCTCCATTAGCAAAAAGATTACAACTCACTGAAGGCTCAGATGATTGTCAGCATTTTTTAGCCATTCAGTATTTTTAAATTATGTAAATGTTTCAGACATAATGTTATTGCACACTTAATAGTCTACAGTATAGTATAAACATAACATATGCGCTGGGAAACCAAAATTTCTTGTGACTTCATTTATTGCAATATTCGCTTTACTGCAGTGATCTAGAACTGAACCCACAGTATCTCCGAGGTATGCCTGCATGCACACGTCAACGTGGCATTGACTTACCACGGTGAGCACCACTTGTCCTGGATGTGATACTACCCACAGGGAAAAAATCTGGGAGTTCCAGTCTTCAATCCCTTGACTTACAAATCTATAAATAAAAAAATTTAGTTATATTATTTATATCTAATCATTGATTGTGCCCATTTAATGATCAAGCATGACAAGGTCACAGGGGAATTTTCTTTTAAAATCTGATTTTTTTGGCCGGGCGCGGTGGCTCACGCCTGTAATCCTAGCACTCTGGGAGGCCGAGGTGGGCGGATCGTTTGAGCTCAGGAGTTCGAGACCAGCCTGAGCAAGAGCGAGACCCCATCTCTACTAAAAATAGAAAGAAATTATATGGACAGCTAAAAATATATATAGAAAAAATTAGCCGGGCATGGTGGTGCATGCCTGTAGTCCCAGCTACTCGGGAGGCTGAGGCAGTAGGATCGCTTGAGCCCAGGAGTTTGAGGTTGCTGTGAGCTAAACTGACGCCACGGCACTCACTCTAGCCCGGGCAACAGAGCGAAACTCTGTCTCAAAAAAAAAAAAAATAAAATAAAATCTGATTTTTTTGTTCTAATTTAGGTATATGTATGGGACCAAACAGAGGGGACAGAGCCTTAATCCATGCATAATGCATATTCCTTAAATTCCTCTAGAAACCTTGTATTAGCATTCAGAATAATATTAATAAATACAGATACGAAAACTGAAAGATAAATAGTCTTTCTATAACGAACAATAAATAATTATAAATGCAATGATACTGTTCTAGTTAAATTAGTTTTAAAAGTTTGCACTCTGAGGTTTTTTTTTTCCACTCTAAATAAATTGCAAGGACAGATTAACATATAAAAAGGAGAACATTAAAAAACTAAACCAAATAAGCAATTCCAGGAAGTAAAAGTGGAACAGAAATGCAAAGTAGTAAGGTGGGCTGAAACTGGAGGCCTATTAAGCGCTAGATCTTTTGAAAGTAGGCATAGGTAGTTAAGATCCTGGCCAGTTTTCAGATACACATGAATCTCAATGTACACAAAAACTATCTGAATATTGTTCATGATTATACTATCAAACTAAATTTACACTGCAAAAATGACTACCTTCCATTTAGCCATGTGTCATCATGCTCTATGGAAACTCATTTCATAAGGGACTTTACTTCATATTCTCTTCTGGATATTCCCCACTTACACTAGTAGATAATCAAGTTTTAAGAATGTACATATACATGTGTATATTATATAATTTTAGGATTTGAAAATTGTACTTACTTTTTTAGCACATCAAACATGCTTTTTTCTACATTTACCAGCCACTGTTCTACAGCATTTCTTACACGAATTTTCCTAAAATTTGTTTCAAAAAATAACATTATGAAGAAATATTTTAATTCATATTTCAGTACTTTGATAAGTCTGTAGTCTAAATTTTGCACATACTTTTATAATATTCATGGGCCATTATAACATTTATACCTAATGCCATCTTTAGGTTTTTCTAGATCTTAATTTGGAAAACCATGCAGAAAACATATTATCTTGCTTAGGAAATTCTGACATCAAAACCATAAATTTACACAATAAATTAGAATGCATCCAGGAGTTTGAAGATTATTTACTTTTAATTAAAGCAAAGATGAGAAGATTATGTACGGAAGGGTTCATGGAAAAGCAAAAGTGCATTTGCATGAGAATATCATCTTTGAAGAAATAGTTTGCTTAGCAAACTTTTATGAAATATCAGAAATTTCAAAGGAGAGGTTTTAAATAATGAGGTTGCATGGAGTCTATACATATAGGTTGTAACGTTTATCATACTTTGGCAGCACAAGACATTCTCCTTCAGCAGATACGAGCATTTTTACAGCAGGAGGGCCAATTTCTTGTTTCAATATCACTAATTGTTTTATATTTTCAAAACATTTCACAAGATGAGGCTGTGAACCAGAAACAAATGTCAGTAACATTATTAAATCCTGACCTGGTCAGGAAATAATATTGAACAAAGAATAATGTTATTACCTGTACAGCCTCAGGATTTCTGCTATCGGCTAGAATATCAAGAAGTTCAGCATTGCTAAGAAAGTAAAATCTTGGGAAAATGACTCTTTTAAGTTCAAGGTAGTCCTGTCCAGAACCAAAAGAAATGCAATTCAGAATATATGTTTAATCACGATATAAATTACATCCTTATTTGGGACTACATTTACAAACACATGCCACAATATGAAAGTTATAGTATACATACTAGAATCAGTCAAAATAACTTTCCATGCTTAATGAAAGTTATACTTAAAAAGCCAAAATTTTTTAGTAAAGCAAAACTAAAATGGAAACAAAAATAAATGAAAAGCCCCCACACATTACACACACACTCTATTTTATTATTGACCATTAATAAAGTACTGTATTTGGGTATTATCAGCACTGCTTTCCAATGCTTTGAACTTTCTGCTTTTATTTTCTATAGGTGAAGTTATCACCTTAGAGAATAAGTCATCATTTCACAGATGACCTCACATTCTACTGTGCAGAGAATTTCTAGATTTTCTACCCCTCCCCACAACTTAGAGGCATTAACACCAGCCTTAAGTCTTTCCTTCTTTTCAGAGGAAGAAAGATACATTCACTTATGCCAGGCTAAGATATCCTTGATTTATTTATGACTCTCCTATACCTTCAGTCTCTCCCTCGCAACAGGCCTCCCCCTTAAATTGCTCTCATTAAAAAATTATAAAAAGTCCTCCTTCTCCTTTAGTTGCTGTCTTCTTGCCCATCTTCTCTCCACAAAAGTTCCTGAAAAGATAGTCTGTAAACTCAAAATCTGTATTTACTCATCTCTCAGTCGTCTCACACTCTGCCATGTGGCCCCTGCTGTTAGCAAATTTACCGGGAGCTTTTTAGTCTTCATGTTACATGATATTTCCATAGCATTTAACGCTGTTGACCCTGCCCTTTGTTTTGACTTCCGGGATTTCACTCTCTTTCATCCCTCAGCCACTTCTTATCATTTTCCCTCAAAAGTCCCTTCTGTCCTCCACACCTTAATGCTGACATCTCTTGAGTTCCGTCTTCATCACTCTTCCGACTCATCATGCATTTCCTGAGCTACTTGATACATACCGACTTGCTCTTCAGCTCAGATCACTTCTCTCTGCCCCAGATCTATATAACCAATTGCCACTTGAAGATGTTCGCTTTAATGTCCCATATATGTTAGCTTCTCAACATGAACCAAACTTACTTGTTTCCACACAAGCCTCCTCATCTAGCTCCTATCTCTGTGCGTAATTATCTTCCACTCTTTTGGCCAAGCCAGAAACCTAGGCACAATCCAGGACCTCTTTCTTTCATCCTCTACTTACCTATCTGATGCTCCTGGCTCCACCTTCTTTCATCCTCACCCCAGCCTTATATGTTAGCCGCCAGTATTTCTAGCGGTTTTTAAATATTTATTCTCACTGTCCCCAATCCACAATCTATGCTTCCTTCCAGAGAGATATTTCTGAATTAAATTACTTCATTTTCTGGCTTAAAATCCTTCAGTGGCTACTCATTAAAGTCAAAACCCATTGTGATATTCAAAGCCCTCTACCCTCTGTCCCCTTCTTCCCTGGAGAATCTCATCTCTCACCACTTTCCCATTTGCAACCTCTGCGCCCCCTGCATCATCCTGCTCACAAACCATACCTGCTAATGGCTCCACGTCTTTGTTCTTTCTACCTTTGCCTAGGATGCTTTTCCCACCCACCCACCTCCACTCAGACTCTTTTACCCAAGATAACACCTCCACTTCTTTCAAGACCCAAGTGAGTTATCACTTCCCCCAGGGTGTGGGAATTTCTTCTCCTTAATACGGCCACACCATCCAACCTATTGTAGCATACATCAGATTATAATATCTCCTTTTTTGTTTCCTAAAATAGATTTTGAGTTACATAATAGTAGGGAATAGGTCTTTTATTTTTGTAGTTCCAGCACATAGGCATATTAAAGATGTGCCAGAAATAACCAGAAGGCTTATCTGAATGATGGCCTGGCTATTATTAACCGGAATCACTCTGGGCGCGGCCCCTTATTCCTGCCCCAGAGCATGGATGTGAATAGAAGAGGCCCTGCCTGGGCAGTGTACTTTCTGTCGGCTGTGACCACTTGTAGACATTTTGGAGGAATCATCACAACCACTGTGGCTTGTGTTTAGCAAGGAAAAGTGATGAATGCCTGAATAAAAATCTTGGTTTATGAATTGAAGTGAATATGAGCACCAGGAATTGCCAATATTAAGATACAGTATTACAGGATATGTATGTCTAGCAGACAATTTAATGTTCTGGCAATGTATAAATATATGCAATCCGTAATTTAATTTATGAACTCATCAAAATATTCTAGTTCAACTTTTGATGAATTTATCAACTTAACAATAACAGTGCTAATAAAAATAATTAACCTTTATTAAGGACTTTTCTTTGTGCCAGCTCTTGTGCTTTAAACACATCATCTCATTTAGCACAAAGCCCCTCAAAGTAAGGTTATTTTTGACTTAAAGATAAGGAAACTTGGGCACTCAAAAGTTTGGTACTTTGCCAGCAGTCATTTAAGGTTAGTCCAACCACTTTTTCTTTTGATAATATTTTCATTAACACTCTAGATAGCGAGAGTTTGAAAAATTATTGGCAGCTGGAAGAGAGAAGAAAATCTGCACTGAAATTAGCTTCTGTAGATTACATTACTTTTACTTTACTTTTGTAAAGTTAAATAATTCTCCACTATAGTATTGCTATAGTTTTACCTCAAGACTTTTCTTTATATTTTCAAGACGTATATTGCAATTTTGCAAAATTTCCAGGACTCCTGCAGAGGTGGTTATTTGCAAAGCATTCGGTTTGTTTTGTATTTTTGACATTACTTCTTTCCACATGCAAATCACCTGAGCAAAAAGTTTTGTTTCTGCTGGGAGCTGCCTTTAGAAATAAAAGTAGATGAAACTGTTTTTTGAAGGCTCTATAACTGAAATCTATAATCTAAATGCCTTTTCCACAGAATATTGTTTAACTTTTAAAATGTTTCAGTATGTTACATTTTTCATGGTCAATCATTAATTAAAGATACTTTTCAACTGTCTGGTGTGTACCAGATGTACACCGTAGGAAATCCTAAGATAAATTAGACATACAACCATCATTTAACCAGATTATACTTAGTGTGTGGTGGAAGACAGATAATATACAAGTTCTACATAAAGTAAGAAATGATTTATATCCTAAGAAATGTAATTTCAAAAGGGCTACTGAAATTCTAAAGAAAAAATGGGATCTGAAGAGAGCTTCTTGGAGAAGAAGATATTTGATTTAGGTTTTAAAGGAGGAGTAGGGCAGATTATAATACTTCTCTGTCTATACGTAGGATAAGTTGTTCATTGAAGAAAAGATTTCTCAAGGATAACAGAAAATATAGTATCCACCATGCATTTTTTTTCCCTGTATATGGTATATTTTAAACTTTTACCTTTGTATTTCTAAAGAATAAAAGATTGGTTCAAGATAAAGCCAATTTCTTTGACAACTCATCCATTCCTCAAGGGTGTAAGAGAAGAGAGTCAAGTTTTGATCCCATTTAGTCACAAGATCCTACAATGATAAAAATATACAGACATACAAATCTAAATATATGAAATTATTCTATAAGAGTCACATAATAGAAACTGAGATCAAAGGTGATTAGCAGTCATTGACATATGGAAAATAATTAACAGAAAGTCACATAAATGATTTTCTGTTGTGACTGGTGGATACAGGCACTATTCCCAGCACTGTGTGAGCACCAGGCATCGTTCCCTAGGGTCCAACTGACTGACATTTTCCCTAAACGTATGTGTTTGAAAATAATGTGAATTCCATTTGTTGGGTACATACTTCTCTTTAACTCTCTATCAATTACTATATAGATGCAAGCACATGTGTGTGTGAGTTCATGTATAAGCCATTATTTTAAGTTTGCTATTTACTATCTCTGTATTATTACGTATCTTGTTGAGTTTCTCAAAGGTTTAACGTGATTGTTAGGTGTGTTACTGGATGTGGAGCAGCACAGTGAGGGACCATCAGGGAACACTGATGGTAATAGTCACAGTATACAGGGTCATGTTTTTATATGAACTAAATTTATCTTGTCCACCCCTTATTCAACATTTTGATGTTTCCTCATGAACAATTAATGCTTCCATAAAAAGCTACTTTAGTATTCAAACTACTACATATTTGACCATTTCTATTTGAGTGTATGAATAATTTATATAATTCAAAAGCAAGTGTAAAATTGTAGAACGCAACACTTCTTGGCATTCTGGCTAGGAAGTGTAGTGTATGTTCTTATCAGTAGAATGCAAAAAGTTAAAGTGATAAATAACTATAGAAAATTAAAACATTTTATCATAGTATTTACCTTAATGGGACCGATATAGGAAGATCCTTTAATTGTGGCAAGTATGACTTGAGATTCTTCTAACTGAGCTAATATGTCATCTATAGATGAAATTATTAGGATAGAGTAACTCTCTGTGTGATGAAGAACTAAATGTAAAGGAGTAGTGTTCCAAAAATCAATCATCTTAGATAGCATTTTTTCAAGAGCAGCTTCATTACTTGCTGAGGTTGATATATCCCTTATTTCATTTTCATACAGAAACATCTGAAACGAACAAATTATTATTTAATCTTAAGTGGACCAAAAAATTCCTGATACATTTAAATGGAAGATTTAAATGTATGTTTTGAAAGGCACATCAGAAGTACTGAAGATCTGATTTCAGTTAGGTCTACATCCTAACCAGAGTCTTCATGGCCTAACCTTCATGAAAATAGCCCTTTGCAGTTTTAAATTATCCTATTTCACATCCTTCTTGTTCAAGGAAAATTTCTAATTTTTGTCTGATTCTAGTCAGAGTAAATAAATTCTGTAAATGTGCAGATGGTATTATTTCCTTCCTAAGATAATGTGAACTAATTGCTTAATTTGTGACATGTTTTTACTCTTTATAATAATTCTTGGCATATATTCATCTAAAAGAATGAAACTCTAATGGACCCAAATTTCCATGGCTTCTCTTTATTTGCCTCATATCCTTGAGGATAAGTGTATCTCAGAATACATTGGTAGAGTTTATATAGGCCTCCTTGCCATGTGCACTGACTTAAAATTCTCATGGGACTAAATTTGGACATAAGATCTCCAGATTCACTCACCATAATACTCAGAGCTTCTCATGTCTACATCTTTAAATTAACTAGCTAGACTTATTGTTTTTATCCCTATTTAGGAATGAGAATCTACTACTATTCCTGTATGTCATTTCCATTGGGTTAAAGAATGATGCTTAATCTCTGTGTTTTGGTAATGCAGCTCAGTGGGGACAATGAACAGATATGACTAGTTTTTATCATCTTTCCTACGGGCCTGCCAAAGATGGGTATGAGAGGATGGTGGGATAAGTTGACTGCTTGTGGCCTTAAATAACAGCTTTGGGGAAGAGGCCTACCCTTTGACATAGACTATTCAGCCAAAGGCAGATAAGGATGCAATAGGACCCTGAAAGTTCCAGGCCGAAGAAAGAATGTTGTGCCTAATGCTAACATTCTGAGATTGCCAAAAACTAAATCTAGGTACTACTAATGCGTAAAGCAAAACTTCAGCCAAGTGAATCTAGCTCTGGCAAGTCTTTATGGTCACAGCTTGGGACCTGACTGACAAACAAATTTTCCAATTGACTTAGTTAATATCTGGGTGGTTTCAGATGAATCTTAATGCCTACAATTAATTATCTACCTTTATTATAAAGCACATGGCTTCTAAAGTGCAAATGATCAACCATAAAATGATAGTATTCATCATATGCATACCATTGACCCCTTCCTATTAACTTACTTTGTGACTTGCTTTTCACGTGACGGGCTTTTCAGAGCCTGCACAACATCATGGACAGAATGGTTGTCACGTAACTGTAAGCCATGACAATTTATTCATTTGATAGGATCACAAATAAGAACTTCTAATATGGCCTATCCTGGAAAGTCTTGAGGCATGATCACCATCTTTGAGTTCACACCAAGAAATGCAAGTTTTAGTAAATGAAGGCAGAGTTTCTGGGCCAAATCCTATGCATCTAAGTATCTACGTTATATTGGATAAGTTGTCAGATGTCTACAGGATCAGCAAAATCATCCAGGAACTCTTAAGAGTTCCCTCGAGATTACCAGCTGATTATCTCCTTTCCCCTCTATTATTATTAATATAATTAACTTCAAGAAGAGGAAGGGGTTCCTCTAACTCCTGACTATAGTATTTCTGAGGCTGAAGACCTTGTTCACTTTTGTTCAGATGTCAAATTGCCTTAATTTTAACCCTTCAAAAACTGCATGAGACTTCCTTTTTAAAGTATCCATTCATGTTAGAAATATAAGGATAGCTCACTGGAACTCTCTGAGGTATTGCAGGTTACCATTCCCAGCTGCTACCCTATACACTTATCTACCCTAACTTTTATTGCTTGCTGCTACACTTAGTCTGTCAAATTCTGACCCTATTATATCTAACTTGCCCAGGAAGGGCTGCAATAACCCAAGGCTGAAAACGAAAATGTCACTGAAATTGTGCTAGATTTTTAGCATGCTGATTTTAATAAACTCATCTGTTGGTATTGTCCCTTATGTTCTGAAATAATCTAGATCTCTTGCTGAATTTCTCTTTGGCATATAGGCAAGGTGGGAGGCTCTGGCAATAATCCAGAAAAGGATGAGAGATTTAGATATGAGGAGGAATGTGAGAGCAAGGGAAGATGCAAGAATTATTTCATGATTTTTAATGTAAGCAATTGGAAGAATGGAGCTGCCATTAACTGAGATGGCGAAGACAGAGGCAGAGTAAAATTGGGGAGATGGAGAATGAAAATTGAATTTTTTGACATGTTAATTTTGAGATATGTCTTAGACATATTAAATAAGAAATTGGAAATGTGAGTTTGGGGTTCAGGAGGGAGGTTGAGATTAGGGGTAGCGATATAAAATAATTTTTAAAAATCAATTAAAGTTGTCTTTTAAAATTCTTTTTAAATTCTTTAATTTTTTTTCCCATGTTCCTCATTACAACAGATCATTTAGTAGAGTATTATAGGTATAAAATGCTGGTTTTGATTACATTAGATATTGTCAACCATGAAACATTAAACATAAACAAAGCTTATTGTAAGTTAGGCATGAAAATAGAAAACTTTTTAACCATAAAAATTGGAAAAATTATATTTTTATAATAAAACTTTCATGGCAAACCAAATAGCTATTAATTATGCATTTTAAATGTAATATTGAGTTATTTGTATGACTATTCTGACATGCTCTTAATATAGTTTCATTTTATATAAAATGGAATATAGTTGTTTTGATTTTTCCATTCTTATGTATTCTCTATAAGTAGCACTTTTAAACAATGAAACACTAATTTCATTTGTCACACATGAAAGCCAGTATTAATGTTTTCTAATCACCTAGATAATTGTATAATGAATAAATTATCCAATGTCTCCAATTAAACCTAGTTTCCTATAACCTATTATCTATTAATATATTCTTTTCCCATTCTATAAACTTCTCCCTTTCCTAATTCCTATTCATTGTAGATTTATTTGCCTACTTAAAATTAGCTCCTATAGTATTTCAATCTACTTTTTTCAAGCTATTTTTATTTACCTTGAGGGTCAGAAGATTCTCTAGTGTACAGTTTTTATCAAGGGAAACTGACTTTCCAACAATCTCCTGGAGAGCCTCCCAGTGCCGTGGCTTAAGACAGGGGTTGCTCAGAGCCATGATGATAGGCAGTTCTTGTTTAAACTCCGTCACCGACTGCTTAAGGTGTTTTACTATATCATTTTTAGGTAAACCTGTAAATAACAATGGGTCATGAGGCTTACAACATGTTTATTGTATTTTATTAACCAGAAAATAAAATTGAGAAAATAAGAATTTTTCTTTAAAATTTGCCAATTAATGTAATACTAGTTTACCCGTTATTAGTCTGCATTAAAATAATATAAAATAATGAGCTTAATTAACATCAACCTACTGCTCCATAAGAATCAACTATGCAATAAAATAAAGAGAAATAGTTATTAGGACTAGGAAGGACGGCCAGATTATCTTGGAAAATTTGATACCAGGGATGACCAGCTACTACAGTGTTTCCCAGATTTTCACTATCAAGATAGAAATACAGACAGATGGGTATGCACACACATTCGGAAGACTGTCATAAATTTTAGGCTTTTAAATTTTGCTAGGTAAGGAAGAACATCAAGGGGGGAAAATCTACCATCACTATCATTTCATAAAAACAATATTTTAAGACCAAAATGTAGGTGAGAAATTTGCCATAAACTAGCATTAGTCAACCTATGGAGTTGAAGTTTCATCCCTTATAACCTTTTGATTCAACTTAGAAAAGAAAAGGGAATGGAAGAGAGAAATACCCAAAGTTAGGAGCTCGGGAGAATTGAAAAGTAAACCCATACTATCATAAAAACAATTTGTACAGATGGGGCTTCTTTTATAAAGCCATACTAAATCGTAAAATGTTTTTAAAGATCTAGTTAAATAGAAGGTCAAGAGAATAACTTTGGCTTTTGCCAGTTTAGACTTTCGGCAAGCAGCAAGATTTTGTCTGGGAAACTGTGGATAAAAGAAGGTGTTGTCTACTTGTTATTTTATATATTTTTTTGAAGCATATATGACAAAATATTGAGAGAGAATGCATACAATGAGTGTTATGTTAAACCACTGAGACTATGATTTGCCCCTAGTTTTTCTCTTTTCTAAACATTTTAATATTATTATATTTCTTGTATAATTTTAAAACAAGCAAAATAAACTGTTTTTCTGGCTTTTCTGGAGAATAAATTTTAGCTTGAGGAATAGCTGAGCCTTAGGCAAAGACATTCTCTTGATTAGGTGAGCAAAACTTTCCTTTTGGAAATGATAAGATCTCGTAAAATGCTCTTACAGGAACAGTATTCTCTGGATACGCAAGATTTCAAATTTGATGATTAGCATAAGAGCAACCTCTCCAAATGACATTTTAGCTGTTTCCCCCACTGCCCAAAGGACACTTAGAGGCGTACAGAGGATCTGGGTAAAGATTCTGCAAGGGGGCCTTTAGCATCAAAACATCTCTGACCAGTACCCTAAGAGGAGCCAGAATCAGAGTGAAGTGTCTGGGGTTCTAACCAGGGAATCCACTTCTAAGGAATACAAGAATTGTTATTAATAACTTAATGAAAATTCTTTCGCAAAGACTTAATCTCTTTCTTGTTTCAACAAACAATTCCTGCCTACACTCCTGAATTGCTGCTACAGCCATAATGGTCAACTCTGGGGATCAAATAAAGAAACAAAACCACGGATGGTCATCTTGCTGCCCAAGGGCCATGTTGTGTGTTATTCCAGATGGGAAAATTTGAGAAACGCACTTTTACCTTTTTCTAGTACGTAGATTATGTGCATCCATTTTGAAACATTTCTCTGTACTGACTCTGTATCAATACTTTGAAGAGAACATTTTCTCCATTGCTGAAAGAGTGTTCTCAACTCCTCTTTTGCTTCCCATAATATTTTCCTCAAAGTTAGGTCATATTCAACGTCAGTGATCTCTGAAAGCACAATCTGTATAATATCTTCCATATTAAGAGAATGCATATGAGACTGGGAATCATCAAAATAATTCTGCTGGCTTGAATACATTTTAGCTTTGTTGGCTAAACTTGCAGCTTCCTCTGAGAGAGTCTGGATCATTTCCATTGCTGTTGACACTCGAGTACCAGCATGTAAGAGAACAGGAGTTCTTATCTAAAAAATAACAGTAAGACAGAAGTAAGTTTTTCTTACTTAGAAGACAGACATTCTAAGAGACCAAAATGTTCACAACTTAAACATGTTTTACTGACAGTTAAAGCATTTTAGTATATAATCTAAGTGTTAATATGGTGAGTGAGTGAAGTTGGAACTATCATTACCATTTGGCCCAACGGCCCAGAAAGATTTCAGGGTTTTTTTTTTTTTTTTTTTTTAGCCCTTTTTGTGCCATCAGCCCCTGTGGCAGTCTGCTGACGTCTACCATAAAACTCGCCAGCTCTGCTGCTGTTTGTTACCTACGTTCCCTCATAGTTGAAGAAAATGCTAAATTCCATTTTAAAGGCTCATGAAAATAGGCACGTAATCTTACTTATCATTCAAGTTCACTAATCATCAAAATTCTGTCAGTGAATTCCATGTTAAGAATACTAGGGTTAAATTATTTATCCAAGACTCCACAGAAATACCCAAATGCTTAGACTTACATGTGGCTAAGATAAATTTTCTAAAAAATAAAAACAAAACAAACTTACTTTGGTCTTTAAATTACTAACATCAACTCGTAGATCAGTGATACATGCTTCCAAATTATCTCTGAATCTAATTATAGTAGCATCTTTGTTTGTTTTACTTAACTTCATGGCTGTTTTTAGTTGACGAAATTTGGTAAGAATGATTTTATATATGGCCATTTGCTCTTCAGAAACATGGATCTGGTAATGCTTTACAACAGAAAATAGCTCAGAAAGTGTTGAGTACTCTTCTTCTAATTTAGATATATTTGAGGAAATTTCATCCAAAAAAGTAAAATGCTTCACAAATTCTTCTATTTCAGTGGGATCACATTCCAGCTGTCGTAATGATGACTCTACAACCTGAAATCGTTAACATGTTAATTATAGCTATTATGACTTTTCACTATTTTAGAAGACTAATTACTTTTTAATTTCTTTGACTTACTCAAGTATAATTTCATTAAAAATTCAAAACATCATCTAAACACAATTCTAAGTATTATTTAAATATTGGGAAATTAACACGATCAAATACTTCCATTGTTAACACAAGGCACTTGAATGTATCTGAGATATAAAATAAATGCTACTAAAAGAAGTGCTATAATGAATAATGGCTTTCAAAAATAAGTAGCAAAAGTATGACTGAAAAGTGAATAGTATATAATTGCTACCACTTTTTGAGCATTTGTGTGCTAGGTTCCTGAGGTATATTGTATCACTTTATTCAGATAGTATGTTTGCTAATTAGGTGTTTTTTTCCCTGGTTTGCAGAGGGTGAAACTGAGTCTCAGAGGGGTTCATTGAGTTACAGAACAATGATTCAGACCCAAATCTGACTCCAAATCCCATTCTTTCCCACCCTACCTGTATCCATTATAAGCATATTGACAATAGCCACACTTTTACTAATTATATGTATTTCATTCCATAAAATTTCTGAGGTAATTGCATTTCTACACTGAAATTACAATTTTTTTCTTATTTTTTCTTCATGCTTCAAGGGTCCTTAATGAGTATTCATATATAATTTTATATAACTTTAGAATCCAAGTCAGTTCAATTTTCAACCTTCACAGCCTTGAATTAATTGCTTGTATCTCTAACTTTTCAAACACTTTAGTCTATTTGATTATAATAAATGCTCATGCAAAAATTGCAGCACAAAAAAAGTTTACAAAACAGAAAGCCATCTATTATTTCATCTCCCAGAGATAATCACTGGTAACCCATCAGAAATTTTACTATGGGGATTATGTCTTTGTCTTTTGTCATAGAGTTTATATTAATAAGAACAGACCTTAAAATCAGAGAGACTTGTGTTTAAATTCCAGCATTTACTAACTGTGTGACCCTAAGCAATGTAGTCCCCAGCCCGTTGGCCATGAACTGGTACTGGTCAGTGTCCTGTTAGGAACTGGGCCACACAGCAGGTGAGCAGTGAGTGAGCGAGCGAAGCTTCATCTGTATTTACAGCTGCTCCCCATCACTCACATCACTGCCTGAGCTCCGCCTCCTGTCAGATCAGCAGTGGCATTAGATTCTGCATTACGGTAACCTGTATAATTATTTCATTATATATTATAAAACCACCTGTCTGGTTGTTACTATAGATTAAATTTGTCTTTGTCAAATTTGATATATATGTAATCATATAGTAGGTATTTCTTTGTGTCTGTCTTCTTTTGCTCAACAAGTTTTTAAAGATTCATCCAAGCTGTTGCATGTGGCAGTCCATTCTTTTGGCTGAATAGTATTCCAATGTATGAATATATCATATTTTTTCTTATCTATTCCCCTGTTGATAGACACTTGGATTGCTTTCAGGTTTTAGCAATTGTGGGTAAAGCTTCTATGACTAATTTGGGTTCATGTCTGTGTGCAGATTTCATTTCTCATGGATAAATAATGTGGAATGGAATTGTTACATCATATGGTAAGTGAATATTTAACTTGAAAACAACTGCCAATTTTCCAAAGTGATTGTACCATTTTCAATTCTCACCTGCAATGTATGAAAATTCTAATTCATCCAAATCTTGTCAGCATTTGGTATTGTCAGTCTTTTTAATTTTGGCCATTCCAGTGTACGTGTGGTGGGTCGTCATTCTAGTTTTAATGTGCATTTCCCTGATGAGTACAGCGTTTAGCATATATTGTATCTTTATGTCATCTCCTTTTGTGAAGTGTGTTCGAATATTTCGCCTACTTTTTATTCAGTCACTTATCTATTTTTATTGGTGCTTTGGCTTGTAAGAGTTCTTTATATTTCCCGGACGCAAGCCCTTTGTTAGAGACACATATTCCAGCAGATTTTCTCTCTTTAAAGATGTTATTCTATTGTCTTCTTGCTTACATAATTTCTCACCAGAGGTTTGTGTAATTTCTTGATTTTGTTTCTTGTTTCCTTTTTTTTTTTTTTTTTTTTGCCTCTTACTGCTTTTAAGATTTTCTCTTTTTCAACTCGTTTTCAGTAATTTGATTATGTTTTTGGTGTTGCTTTGAGTTCATGGAGCTTCTCAAATTCATTTGTTTAGTTTTCATCAAATTTGGGATTATTTTACTATTATTTTTCAGATACCTTTTCTGTCCATCCTCCTCTCATCTCCTTATGGAAGTCCAATTACATATATTAATATGATAGATCACTTGGTATTACCCTATAGGTAACTGAGGCTCTATTTTTGTTTGGTTTCTCAGCCTTTTTTCCTCTGTGCTTCTTTTGTTACAGATTCTATTGCTATTTCTTTAAGTTCAGATCTTTTTCTGCTGTCATCTAATCTGCTATTAATCTCATTGAGTAAAATTTTCATTTAAGATATAGTTGGCCTTCCATATCCATGGGTTTCACATCTTTGGATTCAACCAACCATGGAATTAAAATATTTAAAATATAATAAAAATAATAAGAATAAAAGGCAATACAGGATAGTTTTATAGCATTTACATTGTATTAGGTATTATAAATAATCTAGAGGTGACTTAAGATATACAAGAGTGCTTTATCAAGGTTCTTTTGAGGAAGTAATGTTTGATCAAAGACACAAATACAATACACAATGGAATTTTCTGAGGCTATTTATCATGTATATTTTCTAAGTACATATTTAAAAATAATAATTTACTGTATCTGAAACATTCTTATGCAACAGGAATTTTTGAAATACTTACTTCCAATAGATTTATACTCTTTTTTTCAATTAGAGATTGCAAGAATGTGTGGCTCATATGTATGACGTTGTCAATATATGGTAAGCATTCTGACTGATAATCAAGAGTAACAACGTTGAAAATACCAATGTGCTTCTCAATGTCCATATTCACAATATGTCTAAAATAGTTCCTCAATCTACTTAGTATAGTTGCAAAATCTGTTGAAGTTAATTCTCCCAGAGATGGTATTTTCATACTCATGATTTTGGCCTTCTGTACCATGGTACAATACTTCATAAACCTGCAGCTGTAAACATTAACTAGGCCCATTGAATTACCAATAATAGTCAGGAGACTCACAATCTGTTAACAAAATTTTAAAAGTTAGTCAGAATTTAAGAGTGAAACAAGTATGGTTTGATGTGCTAATAGTTTCTTATGTGGAGTTCATTTTATTAAGAACCTCTATTAAATATCTACATATGTTGGAAACATAAGACTTTAAGAAGTTTACATGGCTTTCTAATATTTAACTTTTATGTAAAGGCTTACTAGGCTATTTGACTTTATAATTAGCATGCTCATTTGAGCATATACTAGAGACGCCAATCATTTATGTCCTTACCTGTCACCTTTTTTTAAAGTATATATTCTATGCATTTCCCTAAAAAGAGCCAGTCCTATATGTGACATCACCCAAGACAGAGCTAATTTGGATTGAGTAGAATCTTGACCCAAGCTAAGCCAATTAGATTCCCTTGTACATTTGGACAAAAATACCCAGTTAGATGGTAATGGGAGGAGTTGCAGCATGGCAACCCAAGATATTGGCAAGCCAATATTACGAGAGAGCCATAAAAGAGAAGGCTCATTTTCACATAAGTTGGAAAAAACAGAGTGAGCAAAGATGAGAGAGATCATTGGAAAGACAAATGGGGAGATAAGCTGAGAAAGGCTTTCCAATTGCTATGAATTAGGATACTCTAATTTTTCAACAAATTCCTTTCATCTAAGAATTTCAGTGAGTTTCTGCTCCTTAAATCAAACATTCACTAAAATGAACTGTTTTTAAAACTTACTTTATTCTGGTAAGCAGGATCCGTTTCAAAAAGGATTTCACAATCTGGCCATCTGGTCTGCTTCTTATATTTTATTACACTTTCCATCTTACTAGGTAAATCCACAATTAAAGCCGAATCAATAAACATAGACAGGCGAGGATCTTGGCAAAAAGGAGTAATTGTGGCTAAAATATATGATTCAAAAGTTAATACTTTCAGAAGTCCCACTGAAAGCAACACTTTAAAATTATCCTTGACATCTAGAACTATTGAAAACTGAGGCTGATATAGTATGACAGACTGCTACACCTAGAGACAGGTGTAAAAATTCAGATTTAATATTACAGAAGCAAAAGTACCACTCTTAGGTAACTGGGTGGAGGTGGCGGGAGTTATAATTAAAATAGAAACTGAGAATGAAATATCTGCTATGCGGAGATTATTATACCATTATGAGGATGCAAAGATGAGGAGACACAGCCTCTACTATCAAGGAGTTCATAGTCTAGTTGGATAACTGGATGTCCACAGGCAAAAAACAAACAAACAAAAAATTCAACCTACACTTCACTTCTTATATAAAAATCAACTAAAGATGAATCAAATACCTAAATATAACACACAAATCTATAAATCTTCTAGGAGAAGATTTATCTTCTGTGATCTTGAGTTAGAGTGTTTAGATACAAAACCAAAAGCATAATACATAAAAGAAAAAAATGAATAAAGCTGTACATTATCAGTATTTAGTAGTTTAGATCTGTGAAGGAGAATGAAAAGATAAGACATATATTTGGAGAAAACGTTTGCAAATCATATATATGATAAAGGACTTGTACCCAGAGTATATATAAAGACCTCTTGCAACCTAACAATGAACAAAACCCCAATTTTAAAAAATAGGCAAAAGCTCTAAAGAGACATTTGATGAAAAAAATGCAGATGGAAAATCAGCGTAAGAAAAGATGAACAGTATCATTAGTTACTAGTGAAATGCAAATTACCACAATGAGATATCACTACACAAGTATTAGAATGGCTAAACATTTTTTAAAAATCTGACGATACCCAGTGCTGATGAGGATGCAGAGCAACTGGTAGAAATGCAAAGTGAGACAACCACTTTGCAGCAGAGTTTGGCAATTCTTGTAAAGTTAAACATATACCTACCATATGACCCAGCAATCCCACCGCTAGATATTTACCCAAGAAAAAAGAAAACTTCTCTTCATCCAAAAGCCTATATGTGAAAGTTTATAGCAATTTTATTCATAATTGCTCCAAACTGGAAACAACCCAGATGTACATGGGTAAGCAATCTGTGGTACACTCAGACAACAGAATACAATTCATCAATAAAAAGGAACAGACTATTGATTCACGCAACAACATAGATGAATTTTAAATGCATTTTTCTAAGTGAAAAGAAGGCAGACCCAAAAGGCTACATTTCCATTTCCATGACATTCTGGGAAAAGTACAATAGGGAAAGAAAACAGTTCAGTGGTTGCCAGGGATAAGCGGTTTTGGGTGGGGGTGGGGGGGTTAACTACAATGAGGCCACACAAGGGAATCTGGGGATGATGGAACTGTTCTGTATGGAACTATGATGGTGGGTATGTAAGTGTGCATTTGTCAAAACCCATAACACTGTACTCACAAATAGCGAATTTTAACCATATGTAAATTTTAAAAAATCAGTCAGGATGTTGGGAGAACCCAAGATGAAATGGAGCCTCTGACATATTAATCTAACTGTATTATAAATGAACTATATAACCTCACTGAAGAGGGTGGGAAAGAAGGAAGTTTACCTAAGCGACTCTCGATGACAGTGTTTGGATTGGAAACTGTAAGGTTAGATTAAAAAGAAAAAACCAAAAAACTGTACACAGACAGTGCACTTTAGTTGACACTTTTTCATAGAGATATGGTGTAGCAATACTGAAATTACTTCCCATGTACAGTCGTGTGTCAGCAGGAATTCATTCTGGGAAATGCATTACTAGACAATTTCTTTGTTGTTGAACATCATGAAGTGTACTTACACAAACCTAGATGATACATAGCCTACCACACACCTAGGCGATATGGCATAGCCTGTTGTTCCTAGCTAGAAACCTATACAGCATGTTTCTGTACTGAATACTATAGGCGATTGTAACACAGTAGTATTGGTGTATCTAAACATAACTAAACATAGAACACGTACAGTAAAAATATGGTATTATGATCTCATGGGACCACCATTGTATATGCAGTGTGTTGTTGACTGAACCGTCATCATGTGGCACATGACTATGTAACAAATAAGTAACTGTATTATTGATTATATGAGCCATATGTCTTTCAGCCAGAAAAAAAGTAACATATAAGGAAAGGGAGAAGTCTAGAATGAGCCCTGAGGTGTTGGATTGGGGTCTGGGGTAGCACTATAAACTCACAATTTAAAACAAAGAAAAAAGAGATACATATAGAAATAAATATAGATATGTATGTATGCATGAGCTATATATGTATGTATTTTCTAGATCTTTTCTGTGATGGGCCTAGTAGTGACACTCCTGTAGCAATGAGTACATCCAGTGTCTAAATATTGGTTCCTAAGTTTAACTGTCTAATAAAAGGATCTCCTAAGGGTCCTCATGTTTTAAGATCTTTGTAAAACTTATTGTAAGAAAAATATAAATTCTTTGGTCAGGCTACTACTAAGTTGACTGTAATTTCAGATTATGTACACATAGCTGGAAAATAATTATTTAAAATCTACTTACGGTGGAAATGATATCTTTGTTATACTCTGACATAAAAGATATTGCTCACTTAAATGTCATAAAATTCTATAGTGTATAACTGAAAAAAATCCAAGCCTTAGGCTATTTTCCTAATTCTCATCTTCTACGCACTCTAAGGCTATATGTTTAATTCATACATCGTCAAATAATTCCAAATTCACATTGCTTGATCACAAGGACTGTGAATTTATGATCTATTGATATTCCATAATGCCTATCACGTCCCTGGATAAAAACATCAGATGCCTAAATTTAAGAAAATATTGCCAAAGAAGACAATGTATCTCATTAAGCTTTGAAAATACTTACTTATACATTTTTCAATATTAGTCACCATATTTTGAATTTTTATTGAAAACTCTAATCTGTTGGGATCTATATAGAGATTTGTAGGGAATTCTGAAAATCTAAGAGAGAAAATAAAAGCATATTTCAGAAGAATATAATAACTGACATAAAATACAATTATTCATAATTTTTAAATGTCTAATACTTACTCATCATGTACGTATTTACTGTCAAACTCAGTGGCAATTTCTGTGTCTATTAGAATTCATTGAAAGAAAAAGAATAAAAAATTGATTGATATTTATATCAGATAAATGACAAGTTGGTATATGTCAGTGCTTTCCAAACACCCTCAGAATAAACCAAAGAGGTAATTTGAAGGTAGTATTCAAGCAACACATCCCATCTTCACATTCTGGTTAAGGACAGCTGAGAACTAACTTCCCAGGACATGCTCCTCAGGCCCCCCCTCAGTAAGAAACTGCATGTGTATTCAGATGAAGATGAATAATGGTGTTATTATTTACATGCACTACAAATGATCTGTAAATTCATGCTCTCTTTTAGCACTATTTACCTTAAAGTTTATAAAAAATAATCTATAAATTGATAATATATAAACTATTAAAATTTTCTCTCATTTGTTATTTTCCAGCTGTTAAGGTATTTCCCTTCATTCTTAAGAGTTCTCATTTGTCTTACCTGAAAAAATATCTTCAAGGATGTAATTAAATTTTTTTGGTTTCTTGGCTTCTGGGAACAATTTTTCACTTGAGTTTTTTTGGACAGAGTTGTCTTCATGTTCTGACGTTTCATCTTCACATATCACACATTTGTCAGGGCACTGGTCAGGCTCCTGAAGGTTCTCTTCAGAATTTTCTGGAGAATCACTCTCAGGAATTCTCAAGCGTAGACTTACTTCAAATATTGGTGCATATATTTTTCTCAAATTCTTCCCCACTTTAATACTAACCTAATTTAATAGATATGTTCCAGTGACCATAACAGAACATTTAATTTAGGATAATTTAGACCTAAATTTTAAATGATAAATCATAACTTTAGGATAACTGAATAACATTGTTCACCAGGTGGAACACAGGTCACCAGGTGGAGCAACAATTCGTGATCGTCATCAGGACGAGCCATGCTGACCAGCACCTCCTTGCCACTTCCGCATGCCCTGCATACCCAATTCCCTTTTTTAACCCCCTACCCTCGGCCTAAGACTGTGGAATGGTTTCTCTGAGGCACGAGCCTTCACCATTTCCCCATTGCTAGCTTCCTTTCCTTTCGCTGCACCTCATTCTTGGTATGGGCTTTGCAAACAGCGAGTAGCTGAGCCTGCACTCGATTATAATTGTACATACAAAAAAACTGAAACTCAGGAAGCTTAATTTGTCAAACGCTATTTGCCAGCATGTGGTAGGGCTGAACTTCAGTCATAAGTCTGTCACTCCAAAAGTCCATCATTATAATATGAACTTGGGCTTAAAAATTTTTTCTTAGTAAAGTAATCTTTTGGCTGTTATGCTTTTTGTGCCAACAAGGATGAACCAGTAAATAGTTTGATTTCCTCTAGATTGTAAACTACAAGAGAGAAATAGCCACATCTAAATGAAACTATACGTTCTATAGCCTACAGTGGGGGTGTGTGTGGAGGAATGAGTAGGCAGCACCAACAATTCCCAAATCCGTGACTTTAGCTCTTATCTCCCTCTCTCTCTTGAAATGCAGATGTATATTTGCAATAGCCGACTAGATATTTTCACCTGGCTGCCCACAGGTACCTCTGATTCAGCATATCACAAAATAAAACAATTATCTGTCTTATCTTGGGCTGGATACTAAAATGGGCTCAAAAAAGCAGTCCACATGATGTAAGTTCGGTACAGGCAAAAACGGGAGCAAACCAAGGTCTAAGTAAGAGGGTAAAGTATGAGCACGATGCCAAAACCTGGACTGTGGGACAAAAATGGAATCAGGGACAGATGAAAGTCTTACTGGGGTCATGGCTACGTACATAAAATCTAATCACAAGCAAACCAGAGAATAAGAATCAGTGTTGGATTTTAAAATATTGAAATTAAGAATTTCTGTTACTAAAGATCTGTAGCTAAGGATAACATATGGGGACAAAGTTGAGAGAAAGGATACAGAACAACAGTATGGAGATATGGATATGGAGAAAGGCACTGGTAATAGATATGTAACTTCTCTTGGTGGACAGCAAGAGCACAGCATTTTAAAATGCAGTGCATATATCCCGTGACCCAGCAATCTACTCTTAAGTATATGTAGCAAAGAGAAATTTTCACCTAGACCATAAGAAAACTGGTAAGAAGCTGTTTATCACAGCCAAGTAGTGGTAAAGTCTTGAAAGTAACTTAAATATTTATAACTAGGAGAACAGATATACAAAATTTGACATATGGAAATACTATGTAGCAGGCAGGAACACGTTTGTGGGTATATGCTGTCCTAGCTTGGGTTCCCCTGGAAGCAGACGCTAAGAAAGGCAGAGTGCTTATTAAGGAGTGTGCTTGGGTTCAAAACCTGTGGAAGGGAAGGGACTAAAGCAGCCGTGGGTAAGAGGGGGAAGCGGAGCTGTGACACAGGCCAAACAACACCCATAGCCAAACTTTATGGCGGGCTTTGGAACTGGAATGGCCCTTCAGAGTTGTCCCAAGTTGGGCCAAGACCTTGCACGAGGTGGCTGCAGTGAAACAATCCGGGAAGAAGCAGGTAGCTAAAGGTACTCTGTCACAGGCCTCCCAGCAACAAGCCTTTTACTGAAGCGGGACTTGGTGGAACATCACCATGAGATTGAGATCTAGGTCTACTTACATACGAGATGGATTTTACCAACATAATGCTGAGTGAAAAAGTGTAAAAACAGAATGGTAGCACAATGACACATGCACGTTTTAACATGCATATACCAAAAATTAATAATGTATATATTTTTAAAAGCTCAATGTGAAGTTATAGAAGGTGCATTGAAGAAATATACATGAAGTATATTCCAGTGAGTTCTCATTAGGGAAGGAAGATTGGTTAAAGATGGCAGAAAAGGAGAAAAGTAACTAAAACAAATGAGGGCCCTTGAATGCACTGATGGAAATAGTGCGCCATGAACTAAGAAAATGATCAACGTAACTCTCCATACTTGATGTCATCAAAAATAAAATAAATAAATAATAATACATAAAAAGACATGCTACAGATACATTTTAATCAACTGGAAAAGGATAGATTATTCAATAAAAGGTGTTAGAATATTTGGGGAAAATTAATTTACATTATCTCACTATATGCCAAAATAAATACTGAATAAAGCAATTATTTAAATGTAGAAATAAAACCATAAAATTAAGGAAAAATTAATTGAATATTAAATTATATTGGTATGGGAAATTCTTTTCTAAATATGATACCACAGGCAGAAACTATAAAGAAAACAAGTAATAGATTTTTGTTACATTAAAAAAAAACTTTGTCGTATCAGGAACACTATTTAAATGAAAAACAGGCCGGGCGCGGTGGCTCACGCCTGTAATCCTAGGACTCTGGGAGGCCGAGGCGGGTGGATCGCTCAAGGTCAGGAGTTCGAGACCAGCCTGAGCAAGAGTGAGACCCCCGTCTCTACTAAAAATAGAAAGAAATTATATGGACAACTAAAAATATATATAGAAAAATTAGCCGGGCATAGTGGCGCATGCCTGTAGTCCCAGCTACTCGGGAGGCTGAGGCAGTAGGATCGCTTAAGCCGAGGAGTCTGAGGTTGCTGTGAGCTAAGTTGACGCCACGGCACTCACTCTAGCCTGGGCAACAAAGTGAGACTCTGTCTCAAAAAAATAAATAAATAAATAAATAAATGAAAAACAGTGCACAAGGATCTATATTATCAATGTGTGACAAATGGGCTATGATCTACATTTTGTAAATAGTTTTGATAATTCAGTAAGTAAAAAAAAATCAGAAAAATGGGGAAAGGACATCAAAAGGTCACAAATATAAATACAAATGCGTAACAATCATAAGAAAAATATTTAATACCATAAGCAACAACATAAGTAAAAATTAAGAGAGTTAATTCCAAGATTTCAGCTATCAAATGGGCAACATCCACTATCAAATAGTATACATTTAAAAGGCTCTCTTAAAGAGAACAGAAATTAGTCTTGTCTGGAGAGAAATTCTGCACTGCGTATCAATAACCTTAAACATGTCCATAGTATTGATTTAACACTAATCTTAAGGAAAAAATTACAACGGCGAGTATGTGTTTATCTTGAAATCTTTCTCCTCAAAGTGTTCCCCAAACAACTGGTAGACCATAATTAGAATAATGATCCTTAGGGAGTACAATTTGGGGATATAAATTACTTAGATTAAATCTAATTTAAAAGGTACGAGGTTTTCATGGAAAAAATTATGAAAGACATTGAAAGGCATTAAGGAGGACTTAACACAATCATGATAAGACTCAGTATCATAAAGTATTACCCCCGCCCAAATTACTTACAAATTCTAAGCAATTTCAATCAAAATCCAAATAGAGTTTGATTCTAAAATGTAAATGGAAGAGCAAACGGTGGAGACTAGGCAAGACACAGAGAAAGAGAAAAGGGGATCCCCTTCCCTACCACACAGGAAGGCTTATTTCAAAGCTACTGAATTAATTCAGTATGGAATTGGTGAATTTGCACAGTCACAGGCAAACAGGCCAACAGAACACAACAGAGTTCAGAAACAGAAGTTCAGAAACAGAGTTCACACATATATGCAATGATACGGTAAGTGATAAAGAATTGAGCTGCCACTGCAGATCAGCAGGGGAAGGATGACCTGGTAAATAAATTGTGCTGGGGGCAATGGTCACTCACGTAGAAATAAAGCAAAGTAGATCCCTACCACACATCACAGACAAAAATCATTTCCAGATAAAGACAAATGTGAAGGACAAACTTTAAAAAACTTTTAAAAAATATATACAATAGTATCTTCTTGACTTCAGCATGGGGAATAATTTCAAACATTAACATACATGAAAGGACTGATCAATTCTATTACATCGAAACTAAGAATTTTTGATTAATCAATAAAGAGAATAAAAATAATGTCATCTAACAGAAGATAACTGTAATATATGCAAAGAATTCTTATAATATGAAAAAAAATACTCAGTAGAAAAATGGACAAAAGATACAGAAAATATGAGTCTCCCATAACATGAAAAAATGCTTAACCAAATTAGTAATAAGGGAAATGCAAGTTCAAACCTCAGTAAAATGCCATTTCATACCCATCTGATTGCCAAGGACATTAAATGTTGATTAGGACTGGTAAGGATATGGAGCAATGAAAACTTACACATTACTAAAGGTCATTTAAATTGGTATGAGTATTTTGGAAAAACAATTTCATATTACTTGGTACCGTAAAATGTACCTTTTCACCCAGAAATTTCACTCCTTTGCAATAAATCAACAAATAGTAACATTTTTTCATACGCATCAAAGAAGATATATAAAAGGATGTGCATAGTGGAACTGTATGCAAAAGCAAAAACAACTGAAAACAACCCAAATGTCTGTCAATAGTAGGATGGGCACATAAATTGTTTCACCAAGAAGTGATAAATAGGGGACATTGAAGACTGTTAAGCTGAGTGAAGCCTAGATGGGTATTTGCTTATTTTTGCAGGTATGATATACTTAATAAAAACTTTATAAATATAATACATGTGTATTCTACAAAGTTTAGACAATACAGAAATGTATAAATAAGAGAGTAATAATTTAACCCAAGAGTTTGCCACCCACAGATAACCACTGTTAATATTTTGGTGCATCTATTTCCAGACTTTGAACTATGGAATTGTGTATATTTGTTTTCACTAAAACATGTGAACATTTTCCCTTATTACTAAATCTACCTAAAATACTTTAAAAGGGAAAAATATATATAAATACTTATTATACAATGCTATTTCATAAAACACTGCTTCTACCAAATAGGACAAGCACTTATGATATAAAGTTTAAATCTCAAGAAAACAGGCCGGGCGCGGTGGCTCACGCCTGTAATCCTAGCACTCTGGGAGGCCGAGGCGGGAGGATCGCTCGAGGTCAGGAGTTCGAGACCAGCCTGAGCAAGAGCAAGACCCCGTCTCTACTAAAAATAGAAAGAAATTAGCTGGACAACTAAAAATATATAGAAAAAATTAGCTGGGCATGGTGGCACATGCCTGTAGTCCCAGCTACTCGAGAGGCTGAGGCAGGAGGATCGCTTGAGCCCAGGAGTTTGAGGTTGCTGTGAGCTAGGCTGATGCCACAGCACTGTACCCCGGGCAACAGAGTGAGACTCTATCTCAAAAAAAAAAAAAAGAAAAAAGAAAATAATATTGGTTGTGAGGAGAGAAAAATGATTCTTCATGGCAAGAAAAGACTTCCTAATGAGTTTCTCTAGGATTCTTCCAAGGTTTTCATATTTAGCTTTTGTCATTTTTAAGTTAATAACAAAATCAACAAAAATGCTTGAACAAAAGCAAAGAAAGTTTTAGTACAGAAGTGGAAGAAGTTATTTCAGTCCCTAGTACAGTGCCTGGGACGTAATAATTACTCAATAAATATATGCTTAATGAATGAACAAATGAACCAAATGAGATAGGTGCTATTGTAGCTTTTTACAGTGGGAGTTGGTAAGAGAGAGAGCATGCACGTGTGTGTGTGTGTGTGTGTGTGTGTGTGTGTTGGGCAAGGAACTGTGAATATTAACTATAAATCACATTTTAAATTTCAAAATATACTCATTTTATATCAAAAATCTATGTTTATACTCTTCAAAAAGCATTTTACCTCATTAGCATCAGTGTATGTTTTTACTTCTGATGTTAGAACAGAAATTCTATGTGAGCTTGAATTATCAACAAGTTCTTCACAACCATTTGTCATCTTTCCAATAGGAAAAAAGTTGTCCTGGAATGCTCTAGATTGGGAAGGAAAAAAATAATTTTTAAAAAATCATATCTCACTAATATTAAAAATATAAAGAATTACAACTCAACAACAAAAAACAATCCAACTAATAAAACAGGCAAAGGACTTGACATTTATTTCTCCAAACAATATATACAAATGGACAGTAAGTACAAAAACAGATACTTAAGATCACTAATTGTTACAGAAACATAAATCAAAATCGCAATGAGATAATATATTACCTCACACCCATTAAGATGGCTATTTAAAAAAAAAAAACAGAAAATAATAAATGTTGATGAGAATTGGAACCCTGGTGCATTGCTGCTGGAAATTAAAATGGTGCAGCTACTGTGGAAAACTGTAGGGCAGTTCCTCAAGATAAATATAGAATTACCATGTGATCCAGCAATTGCGATTCTAGGTATGTACTCACAAGAACAGAAAGCAGGGACCCAAACAGCATTATTTACAATAGCCAAAAGGTGAAAACAACCCAAATGTCCGTCAATAAATGAGTGGATAAACAAAATGTCGTATATTCATGCAGTGGAATATTATTCAGCTTTAAAAAGGAATGAAATTACGATACATGTTATAACACGGATGAACCTTGAAGACATTATGCTAAGGGAAATAAGTCAGACATAAACGGACAACTATTGTATGATTCCATTTATATGAGGTACCCAGAATATGTAAATTTATAGACAGAAAGTATAATACAGGTTGCCATGGCTAGAGGTGGAGATGGTAATGAGTTTATACTCAATGAGTATAAAGCTTCTGTCTGGGGTGATGAAATGATGGAAAGTTATGGAAATGGATAGTGCTGATGGTTGCCAACACTGTGAATGTATTTAATACCACTGAATTGTACACTTAAAAATCGATAAAATTATAAATTTTATGTTACATATAATTTACTACTATAAAAATCATGTCTCATATCAGCAGGATGAGGAATAGCAGGAAGTAAAGAAATGTGAGTAGAAAACCAAAGCATTTTATGAAAAGTAACACATACTAATAGGAAAATCACTAAAAAGTTGTGTTCTATTAACATAGAAAGTTCTGGTACTGGTTCAAACCAGTTATAAGGCCTTAGATAAGTGATATAAGCTCTGTAAGATTCAGTAATAATTAGAGAAAAGGACTAGATTATCTTTAATATTCTTCAAAATTTTTGAATTATTTTCAGCTCTTAGTTATGATAATGAAACTTGATTTGACTAAAATGATATTGCTAAATTTGGATAGTTTTGACAAATTATAAAGTATTCCACCATTTCAATTAATATTCCATGTTTCACAAGTTAGAGTGGATAGATCCAGTTGTAGAAAATAAAAAAAATACTTTGTTGTAAACAGTAGTATTTAAATATTAGAAAGTAAAATATTTTTCAAGCAGTTTCTTAGGTGGAAGAATATTCAATAGATATTTCTTGGAATTGACTCAAATTCCAATTGGACCTTGTAGCTCCTTCTGTAATCATTCTCCTATATCTTTAAGAACTAGCTCTGACCTGGGAAGATACAGTGTATCTATGTGTAAGGTTGTCAGATTTAGCAAATAAAGGACATCCAGTGAAATTTGAATTTCAAATAAATAAATGTTAGTGTAGGTAATACTTGGGACATACTTATACTAAAGAATTATTTGTTGTTTATCTGAAATTGAAATCATACTGAGAATCCTGCATTTTATATGTCAACCAGACCAATGCAGAATTTTAAGAAATTTTTCTTAAATTTTATGGGCAACATTAAGTAAAGTACTACCAAAGAATAAGTTCAGATAACTGCAAAAATGAGTGTATAACTCTGCTACAGGGAGAATTTTCAAATTTTAGCTTAAATTACTGGATATTTCCTCCATAAATGGCAATATATTACAAGATTATGACTATAAATTACTTTTATAAGTAAAAAAGTGATTTACCTGATGAGACTTTCATTCTTTTTTTCCACTGAAAATGGCATTCTAGCAGAACCGTTAAATAAGTCCAAAAGTAGCGTGATTGCAATGTTCATAAGCTGACGAATGAGTTCCTGAAATATGTACTCAACCAGCATCACAAACCTGAAATTTGTTTCTAATAAACGTCGATATTTAGGGAGCTTGAAATGTGCTGTGTCATCTTCAAAGTGTTTTGACTCAAAATATTCTTTAATGTCTTTCTTTTCTGCAACCTACAATTTAATAAACAATTGAGAAACAAGTGATGATTTCCCATGTTAATGTAGCATGATTCCTACTTTACAGTATTTTTCTTTTAAATTTTTAACATTTTTATGGGTACATAGTAGTTGTATATATTTATAGGGTACACGTGATGTTTTGATATAGGCATACAATGTGTATTAATCAAATCAGGATAAATGGGGTATCCATCACTTCAAAAATTTATCATTTCTTTGTGTTAGGAACATTCCATTAAGATGACTATTAAAAAAAAAAAAGAAAATAATAAATGTTGATGAGGCTTGGAACCCTGGTGCATTGCTGGTGGAAATTAAAATGGTGCAGCTACTGTGGAAAACTGTAGGGCAGTTCCTCAAGATAAATATAGAATTACCATGTGATCCAGCAATTGCGATTCTAGGTATGTACTCAAAAGAACAGAAAGCAGGGACCCAAACAGCATTATTCACAATAGCCAAAAGGTGAAAACAACCCAAATGTTCATCAACAGACGAGTGGATAAATAAAATGCGGTATATTCATGCAATGGAATATTTATTCAGCTTTAAAAAGGAATGAAATTATGATATATGCTGTAACATGTAATGTGCTAAGTGAAGTAAGTCAGACATAGAAGGACAAATACTGTATGATTCCATTTATATGAGGTACTTAGAATATGTAAATTTATAGACAGAAAGTATACAGGTTACCATGGCTAGAGGTGGAGAGGGTAATGAGTTTATACTCAATGAGTACAAAGCTTCTGTCTGGGGTGATTAAAGGTTATGGAAATGGATATGTTTCACCATAATAAGCTACTTTACATCCCACATGTAAATATAATTATAGGAAAATTTATTTTAATGGTTGACACTATAAATGTCTTTGTTTAAATTTATTTCATTTTATTTTTAATTATTATGGGTACATAATAGTTATATATCTTTATATGGTAGATGTGATGTTTTAATACAGGCATACAATGTGAATTGATCAAATCAGGGTAATTGGGGTATCCTTCACCTGAGCATTTATCATTTTTGTGTGTTAGGAACATTCCAATTCCACCCTTTTAGTTATTGTAATGTATATCAAAACTTATTGTTGATTATAGTCACTTTGGAAAATTGGCCTAGGCAAAGAATTTATGAAGAAAACCCCAAAGGCCATCAGAGGAACAACAAAAATAAATAAATGGAATCTGATTAAATTAAAAAGCTTCTGCATAGCCAAGGAGACAATCAATAGAGTGAATAGACAACCTACAGAATGGGAGAAAATATTTGCATGCTATACATCCAGTAAAGGGCTAATAACCAGAATCTACAAAGAACTAAAGCGAATCAGCAAGATAACATCCAACAACCCCATTAAAAAGTGGGCAAAAGACATGAACAGAAGCTTTCAAATGGCCAGTGAGCATATGAACAAATGCTCAATATCTCTAATCATCAGAGAAATGCAAATCAAAACCACAATGAGACATGACCGAACTCCAGCGAGAACAGCTTTTATGAAAAAGTCCCAAAACAACATATGCTGGCTTGGATGTGGAGAGAAAGGAACACTTATGCACTGTTGGTGGGACTGCAAACTAGTACAGCCTCTATGGAAAGCAATATGGAGCTATCTCAAGGAACTAAAAGTAGAACTGCCATTTGATCTGGCAATCTCACTACTGGGTATTTACCCAAAGGAAAAAAAATTATAAAAAGGACGCTTGCACTCTAATGGTTATAGCAGCATAATTCACAATCACAAAGATGTGGAAACAATCCAAGTGCCCATCGATACATGAGTGGATTAATAAAATGTGGTATATGTATACCATGGAGTATTACTCAGCCATAAAAAAAAAACCTGGATGGAACTGGAGACCATCCTTTTGCGTGAAGTATTGCAAGAATGTAAAAACAAAAACCACATGAATTCACTACTAAATTGGAACTCATAGATCAACCTCATGCACACACATGATAGTAAAATTCAACGGAAATCAAGCAGGTAGGAGTGGGGAGGAGGGGATGGGTGAATTCACACCTAACGGGTACAACACACACTATCTTGGTGACAGACACATTTATAACTTTGACTCAATCTGTACATAAGCAATTCAGGTAACCAAAACGTTTGTGCCCCCATAATATTCTGAAATAAAGAAAAAAGCTTAAAAAATATAATGATATAAGAGAATTGACTAAGGAGGTTGTTGGAGAATGACATGTTTTGGCCAAAAATATAGGATGACGTCAGTACTACTAGGACCATCAGACACTTCTAAATGATGCTCATAAAAATAATCCTGAACGTCCTTTTAGGCACATAAATACTTTTTACTATTACATAATGGGCCTCTAAAATTCTAAAAGTATTTCCAATTTTTGTTTTTTTATTGGTTTGTTCATGCTTTTAATTTCTTTGTTCCACTGATACTAAATATTTGGTGAGTCATCATTTTCAACTTGTATTCTAATTTTTTTTTAAAAATTGTATTTGTTTTTATGTTGCCCTTCTTCATATTTCATTTTATTCACTTATATTTTCTTCTTTTAAAATTGGGTTAGCTGATTACTAATTTTGCAAATTTTTTGCAGTACTGGCTATCTCTGAAGGAATGGTTTAACAATGTGATGCAGTTCATTGACATAATATTTGCTTGACAAAACTGAAAATAAAAAACAGGATAACTGATATACCAATTAGGAGAGAAGCCACACTAGGCCTGGCAAATAGAATACTAACTTTATTAATAATAAGGTAATAATTTTTCCCTGATGATACTATCCGTGACATCCTCCCTGCCTTAGCCTGCCTGAAGGACAAATTTATTTGCCCAAGCCTGAATTCAAAGCCCTTTCTAACCACCTGTTCCTATCTTTCCTGGATTCTCTCTCATTAATCACTGATACAAAACTTTTTTATTTTTATTTTTGAGGGGGCTTTTTTGTTTTCCCAGGAGCTGCTATATGATTTGAAAAACCTGTGTACAGAATGCATGGATTTTTTAAACTAGTAAATGATGAAGCCTATTAACTATTCAAAATAAAGATTTTTTAGCATTGATACCAAAGCAACCTTAAATAGCTTAATATCTATATTAGTACCAAAGTTCACAGTGATAAGTCTGGTAATGGTGATCTTTTTACTGCATATTGGTGAGGGTGATGAAGAATCTTTCAATAGGCTAGCCTGTTCTCTGTTACCCCAGAGTATACCCTGGCAGAGGCACATCTCAATTCTGACTCTAGGTTTACATCACTGATGGTGGCTCTCGGTTTCCATTCCACCAGTTCTGTAACTGCTGAATTCTTCCACAGCCCGGCAGTCCCAAACATTGCCCAAAAGAATGCTTCTCATCCTAGCTGTACTTTAGATTCACTTGAGAGCTTTTATAGTGCTTCCTGGGTTCTATGCTCAGAAATTATGATTTAATTGGTCTAGGGTGGATCCCAGACATCAGTATTTATTCAAAGTTTCCCTGGTAACTCTAGTGTGCTGCCTATTGGAGGAAGCACTAGTCCAGAGTTTGGCTATGTGTAGTCAGACATTTTAGGACAATTCTGAAAATTCATGAAGATGACATCAGCAAGATGGCTGACTAGAGACACCAGGTATTCGTCTCCCCTCATCCCCCAAGGAAGGATCAAGGCAACAAACAACTAAGCTCTGACTGGACTGTAAAAGAGAGAGCGCTGAGTGTGACGGGGGAGAGGAGACGCATGCATCTATGGTGACTGAAAGTCCAGGAGGGCAGGTGGAGGCGCCGTACCTCTGCAGCCCCATCTCCCCTGCCCAGGAGGGACTTCTGCTGTGGGAAAAGGTAGGCAGAAGATCCCTACCAGCCCCCATTGCCACTGCACATACCTACAGTCCCTGCAACAGGAGAATCCCACAGTCTCCCAGTTTGAAGAGTTGTTGGGAATTCACGTATCTGCAATTGCCCTGGATTAGGAACGTAAGATGTGCACTCCCCATCCCACACCCACCCCTGGGGGCCAAGATACACAGTGCCATCTTGGGACCAGAGCCACCTCTGGAGTGTGCCCTCCCCTGGGGGCCAGCAGCCACTGCACCTGTCCATCAGCAAGGATATAATTAAAGAGTTACCTTTAAAAATGTACTTTGCATCTTGCAAACTGCTTTATCTCTGATATCCTCAAGTTGTCTCAGTGCCTGGGTAGCTTGCTGTAACTGCTCTTCACAAAATTCATCTAGAGAGTATGTCTGAGAACTGTCCAGCTAATTAGATGATGGTAAATGTTGAGTATTGGAAAATCAAAATTCATATACCAAAAAAAAGACAAAATATTTGGTCATCTTTTCATGTCATAAAGAAGACAATATTTTATAATTTCTTCTTTATATACTTCATGCTTTATATGCTATATGCCTTGTATGTTCTTCTAATTTAAACACTCATAGTTTAACTAAATTTAAAAAAAAAGAAAAATTTAAGAGTTGAAGTATTTTTGAAATATCTATGAACCCAGGGAACCCACCAGTCCCAGGAATTGCTTTTACTTTTGAAGTCACAATTATTTGTAAAACTTAAAAACATAAACATACAATACAGGATAATGAGGTTAAGATTAAATAATCTAAATAAGGTCAATTTCATTCAGAATTTATTCAGAATCCAGCAGGGAGAAATCTCCATCAACTACGAATTCTTCTCGGGTAATACAGAAACGTCATGTTCCATCCATTCACGTATATTCCATCATTCTTCCTCCTTTCAGTATTATTTTTTCCACACTGTGTTAATTCCCTTGCCAATATACATTTTCATTAATAAATACTCTGGTATCTTTAACCCTAGATATACTATTAATAAATGTCTTTTCCCAAAACAAAATGATTGAAAAGTACTGCTCTTGCCTTAAAATTCTGCATGTACTCTTTGAGTTCCCCCTCTCCTGCTCTCATAGCTGAGTACCAGATCCTAATTTTTCCAGTAAAATGTCTCAAAAATCTCCCTTCAGGTATCTTAAACAGATTCAAGTAGACCTGCCATTTGACCCAGCAATCCCATTACTGGGCATATACCCAAAGGAAAAAAGGTCATTCTGTAACAAAGGCACGTGTACCCAAATGTTTATAGCAGCACAATTCACAATAGCAAAGATGTGGAAACAACCCAAATGCCCATCAATACATGATTGGATTAGTAAGCTGTGGTATATGTATACCATGGAATATTACTCAGCTATAAGGAATGATGAAGATACGACATCTCTATGGTTCTCCTGGAGAGAGGTGGAACCCATTATATTAAGTGAAGTATCCCAAGAATGGAAAAACAAGCATCACATGTACTCACCAGAAAATTGGTTTCCCTGATCATCACCTAAATACAAATCTGGAAACGACACCAATTGGACATCAGACTGAGGTGGGGGGTGGGGGAGGGGATGGGGGTATGCCTACACAATGAGTGCATTGCGCACCGTTTGGGGAGTGGTAACACTTGAAGGTGCTGACTCGGGAAAGGGGGGGTGGGGAAAAAAATATGAAACTATTGTTTTTAACTTGCACTGTTCACTTAATAATTTATCATGAATATTTCCCATATTATTTCATATCATTGTACAAGAAATAATGTATACATTATGAGGACATACTGTATCTAACAAGATATACTGTTAGACTCTTTGATTCTGTAAAATTAAATTGAAAAAAAAAAATAAAATCTCCCTTCCTTTCTGATCTTGCTGCCAACATCCTAATTGAAGTCCTTACTGTTTATACCTGTATTCTTCCAGTATTATAATAATTGATCTCTCTAACCCTAGTATCTTCCCACTTCCAATTTTTTCCACAGGTATCATAATAGTTTTCCTGAAATAGCACGCTTGGAAACTTTCAATAGCTGTTCTTTGAGAGTAGTTCTCAAAATTTATCTGGCATAAGAATCACCTGAGGGATTTGTTAAAAATGTAGATTACCAGCACCACTCACTACTTTCTCCCTCAAAAGGAGTGGGACACAAACACCTACATTTTTCTTAAGCACCCAAGATACTGCCCAATAAAATAAACCACTCTTAAACATGAAACAAAGTCTTACCTCTACCTGATTTTATGAACCTGGATAAGTGATGATCTCTCTAGAACTAAGTTTTATCATTTGAAAGTGAAGATTTGGACAAAATGATCCACGTATGTTCTGTACCTTCTAGTTCTAGAAATTTCAGGCCCTTTAAAGGTGTGCTTTCATCCCAGCAGAGTATACTGGTACACTCATTAAAACCCATTCATGGCATTAACTTCTGAATGATCCCATCCTTCGCATTCATAACCTTGCTTCATTCTCCTTACCTTTTCATCGTCAGTCTTCACTGGGGTCTGCATCCCCAAGCTATGCATAGCCTTCCAGTACCAACTGTACAACTGGCCACCTTCTGATCTCTGACTCCAGCTTGGTTCTCCTGGCTATAAATCTCTGCTTTCCCTCCGTCTGAGACTGGCTTATCCATGGACAGTTTCAGAAACTCCCATTCTTGCAAACTATCCTCACAGTAGGCCCCACTAGGAGTGCCCCTGCCCTATGAGCATATTCAGATCCTACTTTTCCCTTATTTTGCTATCCTTGGCCTGACATTCATGACCCAATCTAATTTTGAAATCAAACATATACTGAATGCCTTACTCACACCCACAGAAATGGCTTACTAATGGATTAAGAAATCTGTATTCCTTTTATTCAAAACTCTATTTGTTCTGCCTAGTTTCTATATGCCAATATTAGCTTACAGTAGTATACTTAAACCAACCTTCACAAGGCATATGGCAGATGTATTATCTTTATGTTCATTATCATTTTTGACAGCAATTGCATCTTCATAGAGTCCTTTTATGTAAATCAAACAGGCATGAAATAACTCATCAGCCAGAAAAAGACAATGGGACAAAACTGACCTGAAAGTTAAAAAATTTCCAAAGATTTTTCTCTCATTCAAAATGAACGAAATTAATTTAGAGGTAACTAGTATAGTTTAGTTTATGTCCCTATGGTCAAAATGTATCACATTTACCACATTTTAAATGACAAAGATTAGGGGTTGTGTTTGGCTGATAATGTTGGAGGCAAGGTTTTGGGTACTGGGTGTGTTGAGTAAGAACAAAACAGAAGGGGGAAACAAACAATGATATTATTCTGTTATGCCACAGAGTTTTAATAATTCTGAAATATCAGGTAGTGTTAACTAAAAAATGTTCTCAATTTATTAAATTTACTGAATCTAAATAAATTTCTTCAATTTATTTTTCTCCCAATTACAGGAAAAAAATAAACTGGATTAGGGACCATTTGGAGAATCTTTCTTTCTTTTTTTTTTTTTTTTGGTAGACAGAGTCTCACACAGTTGCCCAGGCTAGAGTGCCGTGGTGCCGTCATAGCTCACTGCAACCTCAAACTCCTGGGCTCAAGCGATCCTCCCACTTCACCCACCCAGAGTACTGGGATTACAGCCAACATTCTTTTTATGAAAATCACTTTATTGAAGTATGATTGACATACAAAAAGCTGCACATATTATATGCAACTTGATGCATTTGGAGATAAGTATACATCTGTGAACCATCACTACAATCTATGCCATAAATATATCTGTCACCTCCAAAAGTTTCCTCCCATCCTCTTGATTTACTATTACTATTTATAATAAGAACATTCTTGAAAAGACAAAAATGTAGAAATGAAGAACAGATTAGCGGTTGCCACAGGTTAAGGAGAGAGTGAGAATGGGAGGGAAGTAGGCATACCCATAAGAGGCCAACACGAGAGATCTTATGGTGACAGAAATGTTCTGTGTCTTGATTATATAAATGTCAATGTGCAAGTTGTCATAATGAACTGTACGTTTGCAAGATGTTACCATCTTGGGGGAAACCGGTAAAAGGTTCATGAGATCTCTCTATATTATTACTTGCAACTGCATCTCAATTTATAATTATCTCAAAAAAAATAATAATAAAAACAATAAAAGACACTTGGTTGCCGGAGATCTTACAAAGTAAGATCTTTACAAAGTAAAATGAGTTGTCATCTATTTTGAATAACTTAATCATTCCTGTTCTTGGAAGCAAAAAGTTAGTGACCAAGGGAACTCATCAAGGTTTTTCACAGCACCGTGACCACAGAATGGTAATATTGGGAAATACAGTAAGTGCTTCCATGCTATATTTTTAAAATATAGCTTCTTTTTGAAATTTTTTATAAATATATTGCATAACAAGACTTACCTGCTCTTCTCTATCTTCATTCTTTTAACATTCGATTTCCAGGTAACAAATGCTTTATTAATTCTGAAAGGAAAAATACTTCTTACATTCTATATTCATAATCATGTATTTATATGGAATAAATTTAGTAAAAGCTTAGTAATATTAGAATATTCTCTAGAACATATTTCATTCATCCTGAGCTACCTAAATAGTAAACCATATAAATTTTCTCCCAAACTATCAACAAAATATAGAACAAAAGATAAATGTAAGTAAAATACCTTGTAATTCTCACAGATGCAGTATTCATTTAGCTGAAACATTCCAATAAATATTAAAAACCACAAAAATACATTTCTCATGTGTTTATTGGCTTACTTTGAAAAGTGTTTTGTATTTCAAGAGTCAAGATTCAATTTTCAGTGATAATGAAAAGCCACATTGTTAAAGAAATCTTTGTGTAGTGGCAAGTAAAAAAGATAATGTATGTCATTTTGATATTATTTAATACTTATGTAAAAAACATGCATTTGTAATTTTTAAAATTCAAAGAACCTACATGAGAAAGAACTGAAAAGTTTCCCTGGTTATTAGTTATCATTTATAATTTTCATTCATAAAATAGACACGCAAACTGTTTCTCCCTCAACTTCTCTGAATGAATATTGTTGTCTGTCTTATGCACATGTGGGACTAGTTTATTACCATATCACTGTCCCTCCCTCAGTAGCCTCTGCATCTCAAGGAAACCACCCTTAAATAAAAACTGAGATGTGATACTTGTTTGCCAAAGTGAGATTCCTTATGTAGCTTGTTAGAGCCAGTGGGGAGAGGAAAATCTTGGGGATAGGAGTATGTTCAAGAAGCCAACCAAACAGCCAGTCTTAGAGATGACATTGACCGATTTTGAATCAAGGGAGACTGAGAGGCCTGGAACCATCCAAGCAGTTCAAGGAGAATCCCATGATGTCCTTCAAACAATCCCACCTGAGGTCTTGGAAATTAGAAATGCCTCAAACAAATCTGGTAACTTGAATCAGGCTCCAAAGAGGCGTCCCAAGTAAGTTCCTATTTCACTTTAATCCAGATCCATAGAGTCACGGTATCTCGGGGTTCTAGAAGATCCCACATGAATCCCAGGGGAACTCAAGGACGGTGTAGTAAGTGTCTGCACCAGGCCACACAAACTAACACACCAGGAAGCTTCATGAGGTACAAAGGTAACGCTGATGGTCCAGTCATCCCTGCACTGTACACGTGGCAGTGCCAGCTTAAGTTAACACTTCATCTTTATCTTATCTTTCTACTTGAAATGTTACTTTTTCAATATTAGTGATAAAAACTTGACAAAATATATTAATAAAATTTAAAAATCAGGTAAATCTACAAGTCTGACTATAATTTATATTTTTCTTAACATGAATAAAGAAAATGAATCATCTTGACTGTGAGAGACAGAATAGCCCTGACCCTGGAATTCAATATAACCTGACTGAGTGACTCGCAGAGGGCTTAGACAAATAGGCTTCCAACTGCCAGAATTCAACTCATACCCATATAAGGACAGAGCTACCCGGCCTGTCTCTTCAACAGCGTTTTCCAGGACCACTAAAGCAAGATGCTGACGCAAGCCCGTAAGGAACACACCTGCTAAAGAAACCGGACCCATCCGGATCTATCTGCCTCAAGCCAGAGTAGACACTTCCCACCCCACCCACCCCCACCCCAGAACTTACCTTACCCTGACTTTTTCCTCATTATAATCGCATTTTAATGCTAAAAACTATGCTCAAGGGTGGAGATTTAACATGCTAATGAGACACGTGACACATGAAGCTGCATGTACTACAACTGCAAGCACGAGGAAATCTCCACCTCTACATGCTTACAGGGCGCCCTTTTCCTACGTGGGCTTCTTTAAAACTCCCCGGAACGCCCTCGGGGAGCCGGCTGGAGAACTCCACCGCTGTGCTGTCTCCCTCGCGCTCAAGCATAAGCCCCAACAAAGCCTCGTCTGAGCAGTCTTGGCCCTGGGTCAGTTTCTATTGCGTGGGAGCCCAAGAAGCCATGGCCGGTAACATGTGGACTTACAGATGCCAAATGTCATATAAAAAGATGATTCTTGTCCCAGTTCCAACTGTATTTCAAAAGTTTAATAAATGAAAATTATTTAGAAAAGAATAGACCCCAAGGATTCAGCACAAAGCAAGGGTAACACTGGAAAATCTGACATCGACACAGTTTCAAATAGAGAGATATAAAAAATACTACTTTGGATAATATCTTAAGCTGATAATCCACAATCAAACATCTACCAACCTCCCTTCTAGTTCCCAAATTATAGAGATGCAACTATCACGTATCTTTTGATGAGAAACATCTCAGAACTGTTGCGCGGTCACCTGCACTGCATGACTTGGATTCCAGACAATAACAGAACCTGCTTCATTTCCTACCAAACTCTTCAAACACTCCAGGCACGCCATTTCTACTGTCAAATACACAACTTGTTCCTGCCTGCCAGGTTTTGAACTTGCTATAGCCTTTGTCTGGAGCTCAAAACCCCACATGGCTGTCTCCTTTTCATCATTTAGGTCTGTGCTTCAACACCACATCTCTGACCATCTTATCTAAAGTAGCAATACACACACACACACACCCCCTCTATCTTATCTCTCTGTTTTATTATCTTTATGGACCTTATCACTATCTGAAATTATCTTGTTTATCTACTTATTATCTATCTCCCTCCAATAGAATGTAAGTTCTATAGGAACAGAGAACTTCTATAATTTTTCACAGTTCTATCTCCAGCACTTACACTAGTGAAATGAAATAGGTACACAGTAAGTACTTGTTTAATAAATGAATAGCTTCTCTGCCTCAAAATTCATGCAGTTCTCTTACAGAAAATTCCTTAGGTCTTTAGTTATTTAAGCTATTTACCATATTAATTGTAACAATTTAAAATATTATATCTTTTCCTAGTCCCCAGCAGACAGCAATATACCACAAGAAAAGGCAGACATTAAAAGAGAAACAAGAAAATTATAAAACTAGATACAAACACTAAAAGAAGAACAGTCTGGGACTGAGTCTCAGGAACCCTGATGTTGACTATTTACGTGACTGGTAAGGCTTCCAGTCAACAGTAGGTTACTAGGAGTTAAGTTTTTGGGGAGTCAAAAAGTTATATTCAGATTCTCCACTGCATGAGTGGTTGGCATCCCTAACCCCCATGTTGTTCAAGGGTCAATTTGACTATAAAATAGTTTTACAATATTTATCCAAAAAGATTAAAATTAAGAGTTTTAATATTTAAATGAGTAAGCTTCCTTTATCTAAACAATTTTCATGGAACACTGCATTTCCCCTGTAATTTCCCATAAACATGGCAATTACTGTGGTAGAACCGAGATGTCACCCAGGCAATTGCTCTTTCAACAGGATCAAACTACTACAAAGAATTGGTTTCATTTTCTTTCATCTTACCGGAAACTCGAAAATATCTTAAATTGCTGTAATAAATAGTAACATCTTCTTTCTGATAGCCATTCTAAGACAGGTACAAGTTCTACTTCCTCTGTACCACCAATTTTAATAACCTACAAATATAAAGCACAAAAACATGATTTTATTTCTTTTAAAACTATGCACTCATAACTTCTTGCCTTCATAATTAAGCTTTTTCTGCATCTGAACCCTCAGCCACTTTACCTACACCCAAATTTGTTTCCTTTAAACATGCTGCCTCTATACTTGCTATTTTCTAATGTGCTTTCCTGCGCTCCAACACAAAGAAGAAAAACTTCTTCCTCACCGAGATACTTTTCACAAAAACAGCTGTTCAAATTTTATCTCATAATTTTCACATTTTCTATAAAATATGAAATCAATTTTAGCCACAGAGATGTAGTAGCCCAAGGTGGTTTATAATCCCACTATCCAGATACCCCATTTTGACATTCAAAAACTGAATGTCCATAATCAAGGAATTCTCTCTTTCCAAGAGTCCCTCTCCCCAACCCAAATGTTAACGTTTTTTTAAAAATTTCTTCCAGAGATAAAAGTATGTCTATATCAGCACATGTGTATCTATGTGTATATTTCATTTATGTAGAAGTTGTTCCTACATTCTCATTTGATATTGCATATTAGAAACATTTCCATATCTGTACATACAGATATACTTCGTACAGATGTGCTCCTGTGCAGGCATATTTAAGAGTTTATTTTATTTAGCTGGGAGGGCAGAGAAAGGCAGACATAAAACAAATGATCAAAACAAATAACTGTATAATTTCAATTTGTGATAAGTATCAAAGTACTTAAACGTGATAAGTATGTAAGAGTATCATAGGGGGATTTCTACATCTGACAGTGAAGTTTCTGACAAATGCACTAATAAAGAGCATTCTTTTCTTTATTATTATAATTCCTATTATGCCAGCAACTGCCCATTCTCTAGTTCTTCCTTTAAAAAAAAATCACACCAAATATTAATAAAGTATTTGAGAGGTGAAAATATTTCTTGAAATTCAATCTTCAAACCTAAATCTCTACAAAGAAGAAAAAATGTCACCATTAAATAACATTCTCTCAAGGAGATTCTTATACCTAAACTGTTCCTCAAATGACCAGGTATCTCTGAAACAAGAAAATTTATGCAATTAAAATCTAAATTGGATAATATTTTGCTATTATAATTCTGAAAGCTGAAAACATCCATTACATATTACCTTTGAGATAAATGAAGCAGTAATAATCCAATATTCTTTGCAATGTCTAGCTGTATGGGCAGAGACTACGTGAAGATCATACGGATTGCAAAGGGCTTTAGGATCATTCCGAGGAAGGCAATATACAAATTCTCCATCATCTTTCAGAGATTCCTGAGGTTAAAAAACATTAATTTAACTAAATTAACTAATAAAATGGTTAAACAGATTACCCAGTAAATTAAAACAATTTTAATACAGATTAAAAATAAGAATACTATCACTGAAGAAAGCTAATATCAAATTGTATTAATACTTAATCAAAATTCAACAAATCAATCTTATGAAAGATTTATTTAAATATACAACATGATGTGGCAATAAAAATTCAGAAAAATTTACCTATATGCTTACTAATGCTTCCTAGTAACCCAAAGAACTTGACAACACACCTTTTACATATATGCCACCTTCCAGTAAATTTGTCTGCCAACACCATAAACCTTCTGAGCATACCAAACTTATCATTTATTTTGATAACAATGGTGGTTTAGTACTATAACAATAGCTTATATTTGCTAAATAAGAATATTTAATGAGCAATAAGTGATTCACATGCAATATCTTTATAACCATAAAAGTATAATGTCTTAAATTTAATCGCTTAAATTTAAAGGAACAAAAATTTGATCCTTTGAATCTCATTAAACAGATGCAGAAATTAATATTTTGGTAAATTAGGTAATCTGAGAAAAGTCAATAATGCAGGAAGTAGCACAGAAGGGATGTGAATCCAAGTGTGATGCCCATGTTCTGTGCTATTGCAGTAAGCTATAATGCCTCTCCCACATTCACTTGGCATGACTGAGAAATCAGCTATTCCACACTAAAAAAATTCTAGTGTTAAAAGTTTCTGGCAACTTTTAACTTTTATTGACGAAAACAATTCTAATATTATAAGGAAGTTTTAGTATTTTCTAGATAATTAAATTTTATTTTCAAAAAGCATTTGGTATCTAGTGATGTCCTCAGAAGCTATTAACGGTTTCCAATTACTGTAGTTTTAAATTTTGGATCCAGTTTTACAGTTTTTTAAATTTTGGCTTCCTTGAAGATTACTTGCTTCTTCACAATTGTTTTAGCTGTTTCACTTTCTTATTTTGGCTTATGATATAATCTATACTAGGAAATCTTCATAAACAAGTTTAAAAACTGCAAAGGATAGGAAATAAGCTTAGTGATGACTTACACAGTGCATAGCTTTGTTATAGTTATATAGCCACTTGAGTCATTTTTGTTCTAAATTATGTTTCAAAATGTGCAGTTTCTAGGAAACTTAATGTAGATACAAACATTCTAAATGGATTATATATGTGATTTAAAAATTCAATTATACAAGCGTAAGAATAATATATTCCAATTATTTTTTCATTTAAAAACAAGTGTTTTTTTCATATTCTCAATTCTTTTTTTTTTTTTTTTTTTGAGACAGAGTCTCACTCTGTTGCCCAGGCTAGAGTGAGTGCCGTGGCGTCAGCCTAGCTCACAGCAACCTCAAACTCCTGAGCTCAAGCGATCCTCCTGTCTCAGCCTCCCGAGTAGTTGGGACTACAGGTATGCACCACCATGCCCGGCTAATTTTTTATATATATATTTTTAGCTGTCCATATAATTTCTTTCTATTTTTAGTAGAGATGGGGTCTCGCTCTTGCTCAGGCTGGTCTCGAACTCCTGAGCTCAAACAATCCGCCCACCTCGGCCTCCCAGAGTGCTAGGATTACAGGCGTGAGCCACCACGCCCGGCCAATATTCTCAATTCTTTAGTCACAAAGGAAACATACCTTATCTGAGCCCAAGGAACCCACGGACATCTATCTTTTTTTTTTTTTTTTTTTTTTAACTACTATGCCTACTACCTGCCAGGCACCATGGAACATGTTTTATCTCATTTAATCTTCACAATTCTCCAAGGGAACTACCATCATCTCCATTTCAAGGCCAAGGAAACTAAAGCTCAGAGAGGTTAGGGACCTGTCCAAGATAACACAGTGATTGTATACAGATTCAAAACTAGGTGAATCTGATTCCATTATGAACGTACTTTCCTTTGTATTATGCTGCCTCTGAACAAGGTTCAAAAGACCATTTATCTTCATGGTAATAGTCTAGAGCAAGGATCAGCAAACTATGGTCAGGGCCAGGTGTCTGTTTTTGTAAATATAGTTTTATTGGAACCCAACCACTCCCTTTTGTTTATGTATTGTCTACCAATGCTTTTGTACTACCATGACAGCAGGGAGTAGTTGCAACACAGGTCATATGGCCTGCAAAATCTAAAAATTTATTATCTGGCCCTTTTCAGAAAAAGTTTACTGATCCCTGGCAGGGAACAATGGTTCTTAATTGTGTATCAGAATCACCTGGAGAGCTTAATAAACTACAGATTGCCAGGCCCTACCCCCAGAATTTCTGGTTCAGTGGGTCTAGGGTGCAGATGAGAATATATATTTCTAGTAAGTTCTAAGATGATTCCAATGCCACTTGTCTGGGGACTGATCTCAAAGTAGGAAGAGAGGATCCTATACAATCTTAGATCAGCTGCAGTAACAGAGGTGTCAGGATACAGACTTTCATTCTTATCACAGCTTCTCCCCTCTGGTCATGTGATCTTGGACAAGCCAAACTTTCTCTGAAGAAAGAGGTTAATGGGTACGGAGAAAATGGAAAACATAAAGAAATACAGAGCAGATAAGACAGAAAATCAGGTACCAGGGAGTAAGAGAGTGAGAAGGACAAGATGTTAAAAAATATATTATGATTTCTTTTTAAATCACAAAAAACCTGATAAGCAGGAACAAAAAAATAGATTCAAATTTCAGGCAGATGGTACCCCTTACTGGGAACCCACTCAGTTACAGGAAGGGGTGGGACAGGACAGACAAAAATATTTTGATGTGTTATAGACTTAAAATTTATGTGCCTTATCCATCCTCCATTCCTTAAAAAGTAATATGAAATGATGTCAAATACTTTTGCATTTACCATGAAACAATGATTATACTTTGAAATTAATGTAATGTCCGAGTTTGATGTAATATCTGAAATGGATTAAATAAAAATTAAGACACAATTTCAACATTGAATTTTAAAGATCAAAGTTGAATAAAATAGAATAATACCTTTACAAAAGTCTTCTGACGTTCAATTTCACAACTCTTGTATTTCAAAACGTGCTGCGGTAATATAGTTTGCCAACCAAGCTTTTCTCTTAGCCTAATAATGTGTCTTATCACATCATCATCTTCTGGTTCTGGTATGGAACATCAAAAAAAGTCTAATATAATTGCCAATATGGGCATCACGTAAGGATAATGTATAATATTCCAAATAGCTCTACAGAGAGACAAAATTTAAATGGTAACTTAAAGTTTACATAAACGCTATATAATAGGAGGAGAAAACAGAGCTTAAAATTCAGTTCTAACAGAAGCTGAAAAGAGGGAACAGTATCCATTTAAGAAAGATCACAAAAGACCTAATTCCATAATTACACAGATAGCAAGCAAGAGAAGAGGCTAGGAATAGGAGCCAGCTATAAGGCTTTTCTTAATAAATGCCTAAGCTGGAATGGAGGCAGTAGGATCAAAAAGCAGGACTAACAGTGTGGGATGGAAATATGGATGAATCTGAAAAGGACAGCAGGTTGCAAAAGGATACGGTAAAGTGACACGTGTGCATATATATTAAACTTTTATTGAAGCATAAATATACATACAGAGCAACTAAGCCACTCACATAGTTTAATGAGTTTCACAATTTAACATACTTGCAATCAGCACATGAATCAAGGGGAAAAAAGCAATCTTAGCACTCCCGTAGTCTACCTCGAAACCCCTTCCAGTTACTATTCCCACTTTACCTCCTTCCCACAAGGGTGATCACTGTACTGATTTCTAAGATCAGAGTTGAGTTTTGTCTATTTTTTACTTTATATAAATGGAATCACAGTATGTATTCTTCTGTATCTTGTTTCTTTTGGTCAATATTGTGTGTGAGCTTCTGTATACTTAGGTCTCCACAAGGCTAGTTAAGCGTCCTCAGGAGGTGACAGCTAGCTTACCTGAGCAAGAGTCATCCAAGAAGGAAGACAAGAGGAAAAAGCTGCTATACCTTTTATGACTTAGTCTTAGAAGTCACACACTGTCACTTTCACCATATTGTTTGTTAGAATTGAGCACCATCACCTTCAGCATATTGCTTGTTACAACTGAGTCATTAAGCCTGGCTCTTACCTCCACATTTTGAAGGAAGGAGTGTCAAAGAATTTGTGGACAAATTTTAAAACTACCACAACGGATAAATATAAATGTAGAAAAAGTATAAAACCGTAATGGGAACAGATAGTCACCAATTTCAGGATAGTTCTTAGCTGACCCTAACTGTAACCTCTATGAAAGAGCACAGGGAAAGGCAAAGGTGGGCAGTGGCTTTAGCTGTTCTGTAACCTTAGTGTTCAGTATGTATGTTCTATTGCTTGCATAACAAATTACCACACACCTGGGTGGTGTAGAACACCATACATTTATTATCTCACTATTCCCACAGGTCAGGAGTCGGGCAAATTTTAGCTGGGTCCTCTGTGCAGGATGTTACAGGGCTGAAATCGAGATGTCAGCTGACTGTGCCCTTATCTGGAGACTGGGCTAGGGAAAGACTTGCCTCTAAGCACTCTCACGTTTCTGGCAGAATTCATTTCCTCGTGGCTGTATGACTGAGGTCACCATTTCCTTGCTGTTGGCCAGGTATTGTTCTCAGATACTTCTAGGCTCCTTTTGGGTCCTTGCCGCATGGCCCTGTCTACCAGATGGCAGTGGGGAGGCCTCTGCTACTGCTTCTGATCTCTTAAAGGGCCTGTCTGATTAGGTCAGGCTTGCCCAGAATAATCTCCCTTTTGATTAACTCTAACTCAACTGATTAGGGCCCTTAAATACATTTGGAAAAGTGCTTTTGCCATACAACATAACATAAAAGCTGGGAATGATATTCCATCATATTCACATGTTCTGCATTCCCTTACGGGGAAGGAATCAGAAGGCAGGAATACTGGAGGACATCTTAGAATTCTGCCTACAACTTCCTATTTAAAAAATGACAAAATGTTAACATTAGTGTGTACATGATTTTTTTTTTTTTTTAATTTAGAGACAGGATCTCACTCCATGCCCAGTCTGGAGTGCAATGGCATGATCATGGCTCACTTTAACCTTGAATTCCTGGGCTCAAGTGATCCTCCCACCCTGGCGTCCCAAAGTCCCAGGATTATAAGTGTGAGCCACTGCTTCCAGCCTATTTTCTCTACTTTTTATATCTGAAATGTTTATTTTTTCAGAATCAAAAAAAATCCTATGTATTAGGTCTTCATTAGTCTATGTATTCATGGATTTATAGAGGCTAAATGAAGGGAGAAAATAAAGAAATACAATCCTTAAAAAATTAGAATTGTATTAATCTGGCAGTCATCAAGCCTAAATGGCCTTTCTTACACTAGATGTCAATTTCAAAACACTAAAGAACAATGTGCCAAAATACTAAGAATTCTTAATGCTTAGCAACATTAGCCATTGCAAAAAAAGCTATTGTATTAGTTTTCTGGATGGATAACAAATTACAACAAATTTACGGCTTGAAACAACACACATTTATCTCACAGTTTCTGTGGGTCAGGAGTCTTGACACAGCTTAACTGGAGGCTGCAATCAAGGCAGCAACCAAGGCTGGGTGGGACTGGATTCTCACTGGGAGGCTCTACTGGGAAAGGATCTGCTTCCAAGCTCCCTCGGGTTGTCAGCAGAATTCATTTCCTGTGGCTGTAGGAGTCATAGCAGCTGGCTTCTTCAAAGCCAGCAAAAGGGAGAGAGAGATTCTAGAACAAGTCTGGTAGCAAGACGGAGTCTTCTATAACATAATTACGGCAGTGACAGCCCATCACCTTTGCCATATTCTATTGTTTAGAAGCAGTCGCAGGTTCCACCCACACTGAAGGGGAGGAGGTTACACAGGGGTGTGAACACCACCACATCTACGCAGGTTTTGTGCTACCCAAGGCATTTACAATTCTGAGGATAGTTCTCTTAAAAAAGGAAGAAGCCCATGTGAGTGAGAGGCCCTAAAGCTTAAGCTTCAATAGCTTTATGATATTAATAAATCTACCTCTGGACCATGGCATTTCAGTGAAATTAGAAAAGTTTCCTTTTTCCTACAAAACTTAAAATACTAATACAAATATAAATTTCAAGTATAGAAAGAGTACAAACAAGAAATGTCAGTGGAGGAAAATCTGTTTAAATGAACTGTTTATTTGAGGACTTACACTCTATATAAGACAAAGACATAGAATTATTAAATAGAATGATACCATTGAGTTTTTACTACAAGTTTGTCTTATTTATAGTTCTAAAACCATACCTTCAAAGATTGTTCTTAAGAACATAGTCACTGAATTAGTCCTGTCAATTTTTTATTTTTTAAAAATTTTAAAACCTTTTATTATACCTAACTTCTAAGTAGTAAAAGAACATTAAATTGGAGTTGTTTTTGTTTCATGTCCGTTCATTTATCCATGAACATAGCTAAGGATTTATACTCCAAAGCTAAGATTTTTAGGAAGCTGTCAATTTTTTAATCTAATGACATTTTAGATTGTCAAAAAAGAGCTAAAAATTTTTAACAATTCTTTAAGCAACCAAACACATAAAATTCAGTAAGAGTTTTTTCTAAAATCAGTGTCCAACATAAGCACACAAACCACAGAATAATTTGAAAAAGCGTAATGTTTTCTAAACAAGCTGGGTCAGTGACACCACATACCTGTTTTATCATATGACACAATCCTGGCTTTCTTAGCTTTTGGATGATGACAACTGTGACTCTTTTTTGCTTTTGATGTCTCTTTCTCCTTATGGGAAGCTGGTTCTGGAGCAACTACATGTTGTTGAGATATATTTTCTTTAAGGTAATCTGAAAATAAAACCATTATTAACTGAATAACTAGCATGAGCTGTAAATAATACCACAGTAACTCCACATACCAAGCAATAAAGTTGAGGCAGTGTAACACGGTGGTTAAGAGCACAGGCTCTGTGTCCAATCAGCGGGGTTCCGAGCTTAGGCACAAGCTTTAACACTCACAAGTCTGTGCTGTAGTAAGTTACCCGCCTGCCTTACTTTTCTCACCTCAGAAATGAGGACTGCCATAGTAAGGACCTCATAAGGTTGGTAAGATAATTAAATTGGTTAATATATTTAAAGCACATAGTAAATGCTCACTAAGGTGCATGTTAGTTGCTGATTTTTTTATTATACTAAATCTTTAAAGTATGAATCCTCATATGAAATACAGAAAAAGACTTTTTATTAACTATAATTTGGTAACTGAGCACAGAAAATATATAAATGCAGAAAAGTAACAAAGGGCCTATTTCTCATTTGAAAATACATCTTTTAAGTAACAAATTTTACTTCTGTTCTCATTCATTCAACATTGTATTACAATCTAGTATACAATAAGACATAGGAACTACAAAAAAAGGAGTACAAATGAAATAGTAAGTTCTAGTTCAGCCAATAGTCCTAATTAGAGGAGAGAGAGAGAATTTCCCATCTGTGTAATCGGGGGAGACCACACACCTCTCCTGTTCCAAGGAATCAAATGTTGGAAGATATAGTACAGTTTTTAATTGTGGTGCAGTGAGAAGGAGGGTGGCTGGGGATGAGAGAAAGATGAGAAAACAACAGGACTGTTCAGGAGATCACAATGAAAAAATGTGGGCTTTAGTGGAAAGTAAAGTATCTTTAGTACTTTACTTAGTACACACTAAGTAACTTCAGTGTGAGGTAGTTGCGACAACTTTCCTCTATCTTTAATCTCTATTCCAAAAGTTTCTCATACCTCCTTGCCTATTTTTCACTCTGTTGGAAAGAAGCTTTGTCAGGCCTACAAACACTTAGCTAAGTAAGATCCAGTATTTATTCTGTTTTAATCTGTCTGATTAAAACATTCTGGGCCAACGAAGGCCAGAAGATCTGGAGCCCAGGCCTCTTCAGGAAATCAACATACCCATCTTTAGGCAGAGGATAAAGACAACTGCAGGCATATACCTAAATAATGTTTGCACTATGTATTTAATAGATAATATAGGAGGAAATACGATCATGCCTCACTTAATGGCAAGGGTACATTCTGAGAAATGCATCATTAGGCGATTTCATTGTTGTGAGAACATGACAGAGTGTACTCACACAAACCTAGACGGTATGGCCTACTACACACATAGGCCATATGGTACGGCCTGTTGCTCCTAGGTTGCAGACCTGTAGAGCATGTTAATGTACTGAATACTGTAGGCAACTGTAACACATGATATCCGTGTATCTAAACATATCTAAACACAGAAAACGTACTGTAAAAGTATGTATTATCATCTCATGGAACAACTGTTGTATATTCAGTCCACTGTTGACCAAAACATCATTATGAGGCATATAACTATATGTTGTTATTAAAAATAATGGAAGTATCTAGTCCAAAGAGAGGAGGAAACACTAATTTTGGCAGACTCTAAAATACCTGAAAAACAACATTTAAAGGGTAGACAGAGATGTAAAAATCCATTAGACAGACTGAAAATGAGCAGGTATTAACAGAAGCGTAGAAAGAAAGCCAGGTGAATAGTTTTCCTCAAAAGTCAAGGGAAAAGAAAGAAAATAAGTGGTCAAAGAATAAAATGTTGCAGAATAGGGCAGTAACATAAAAATTATGTATAAAGTTACTTATTTTATAAAGATTTAGCCATGAGGCACTATCTAGTGACCCGGGAAGAGTCTTATCAGTAGAGTGAAGGAGGCAGGATCCAGGCTGAGGAGTGAATTCCAAGTAAGGATGTGGAGGCAGGAAGGCTAGGCTACTCTTTCAAGAAGAGGCCTGATCATACTCATACAGTGGTAACTGTGAGAAGGGAACACAAGGCTAAAGATGTTTCTGGGTTTTGTTTTGTTTAAGACGGTTAAGCATGTAGCATGTTGACGTGCTGACAGAAAAGAGCCAGTGGAAAGGATATGAGAGAAGGTAACTGATAGACCCCGACTTCCACTCTGGATATGGCAGAAGTGGAGCTCCAGAATGGGGTGGTGGGATCTACCTTGAAGGAGAGCAGGCACAGTCATTCCCTGAGACAAGTACTACAGATGGGGCTGGAAACATATAAGTGAGGATATGAAAGAGCTGTATAAAAAGGGAAGCTGTGGTTAAAAAAAAAATTAGAATACTGGAAATGGTAGAATTTGGGCAAGGGAGAAGGAAAGAAGACTAAAAAAATGAAGGTACATGGAGGTATGTAATCAGCACTCTAGTAGACAAGAGAAACAGCCAGAAGGCTGCGGGGACTTAGAATTTTAACCTACCTTTGAGGTGAAAAGAGGAGGAGGGGAGGGGAGATAAAGAAAGGGGATAAAGAAAAGAAAAGAAAGAAAAGAAAGGAAGAAGGAGAAAGACAGAAATGACATGCATGAAACAGTGACTGTAAATTGCTATAGAAATGTTAGATAGTCTGACATTTCAGTGGTGTTAGTGATACTCCTGTTTTTACATTATTGACACTATTTAGTTTATGTTCCCTTTAAATAGCTTTGTATTTGAAGACATTGCTAATTGCTGTGACTAATAAAATTAGAAAAATACCAAACCTTATATTTTGAAAGTACACTCTAGCATACTTGTTTTCTTAATTTAATGCTATGAAAAACTTCTTTCCATCTCTATAAAAGAAAACATAAATCAACATGCCTGGATAATAGTCTTGAGGAATTTCTTCTGTTTTCTCAGACTTCAAGGGTTCAGAGAATGTTCTAACTGTTTTATATTTCATTGTCTCCTTGTCTGCTGGTTTAGCTGGTTGGTTCTGTGGTGGCTCGACATCTTCATATTTTTGCTCGTCATATTTTAAAAGTCTAATATGACAAAGAAAACAAGTCTAAGAATAAATAATCACACCAATAAAATATTGAGCTGTGAGCATATTACCTAAAATGTCACATTTAAAAGTAAAACAGCTTCTTAGGTTTAATTCTATAACTTAGAGATTGAATATTTATTCTGTACTTTATAATACAATATCATATCTATCCTTTCCAGTAATTTTTGATAGGCACTTTGAAAAGCAGATCTGAAACATTCACATGAAGAGTCTAGTTATTAAATGCTAAATAGGTCTAACTGGTAGGAGCATAACAAAATAAATACAATAAATTATCATTGAAAATTTAAAGCTGCATGGGACTTAATCTTGATTTTATTTTAGAAGATGAAGAAATGTTATCCCATTAAGTCTGTGTTAGAGTGAAATCAGAACACAGTTTTCTGAAATTTCATACTCTCATATTGCCCTCCTTTATTTAAAAAAAACAACAAAAACCTATAAAGATTTAAAAAAAAAACCTATAAAGATAAAAACCAAAATCTTTTCACAGTACATTAAACAACTATTCACTCTGTAAATTCTGGAAAAACCTTTTCAGAAGAACAGAATCCACAATCACTGCCTGTAATTGACTTATACAGTAGACCATATTTTTACAAGGCAGAGGAACTTCAGTGTTCTGTAAAACTGTATATGTAATTCTCAAGAGAAAAAAGTACTGTACCTATTGATATATTAAACAAAAATACTTAATCACATGAATAAGAAGGTGATACTTTCCTTTTTAAAATTTATTTTTAATTGTTATGGGTACATAATACTTGTATATATTTATAGGGTACATGTGATGTTTTGATACAGGCACACAATGTGTATTAATCAAATCAGGGTAACTGGGGTATCCATCACCTCAAGCATTTATCATTTCTTTGTATTGGGAACATTCTAATTCCACTCTTCGGTTATTTTAAAGTATACCATAACTTACTGTTGATTATAGTGACTTTGTAGTGCTATCAAATATTGTTCATTCTGTCTAGCCATCTAATTATATTTTTGCACCCGTTAACCATCCCCACTTTATCCCCACCTCCCCGCTACCCTTGCCACCCTTTGGTAACTATCATTCTACTCTCTTGTCTCCATGAGATCAATTGTTTTAATATTTAGCTTCCACATATGAGTAAAAACATGCAAGATTTGTCTTTCTGTTTTTGGCTTATTTCACTTAACATAACGTTCTCCAGTTCCATCCATGTTGTTGCAAATGACAGGATTTCATTCTTTGTTGTGGCTACGTAATATTCCACTGTATATATGTATCACAACTTTTTATTTATTTTTTTTTTTGAGACAGAGTCTCGCTTTGTTGCCCGGGCTAGAGTGAGTGCCATGGCGTCAGCCTAGCTCACAGCAACCTCAAACTCCTGGGCTTAAGCGATCCTACTGCCTCAGCCTCCCAAGTAGCTGGGACTACAGGCATGCGCCACCACGCCCGGCTAATTTTTTCTATATATATTTTAGTTGGCCAGATAATTTCTTTCTATTTTTAGTAGAGACGAGGTCTCGCTCTTGCTCAGGCTGGTCTCGAACTCCTGACCTTGAGCGATCCACCTGCTTCGGCCTCCCAGAGTGCTAGGATTACAGGCGTGAGCCACCACACCCAGCCTATCACAATTTCTTTATCCATTCATCCATTGATGGACACTTAGGTTGATTCTGTATCTCGGCTTTTGTGAATAGTGCAGCAATAAACATGGGAGTGAATATATCTTTTCAATATACTGAATTCTCCTCCTTTGGAAATATTAACATACCCAGCAGTGTGATTGTGGGGTCATATGGTAGTTCTATTTTTAGTTTTTTAAGAAACCTCCATACTGTTTTCCATACTAGTTGCGCTGATTTACATTCCCACCAATAGTGTACAAGTGTTACCCTTTCTTGCCAACATCCATATGCCTTTTTAATAAAAGCCATTTTAACTAGAGTGAGATTCTGTAGTACAATTTGAAGTCAGATAATGTGATTCCTCAGTTTTGTTCTTTTTGGTCAGGACGGCTTTGGCTATTCTGGGTCTTTTGTGGTTCCATATCAATTTTAGGATTATTTTTTTCTACTGCTGTAAAGAATGTCACTGGTACTTTTATGGGGATAGCATTGAATCCGAAGATTAGTTTGGCTGGTATGGACATTTTAACAATATTGATTACCTCAGTTTTGTGTTGCTTTCCTCCTTGTCCATGTCTTGATATACAGTTGGCAAATAAACGGGTATGAATGTCTCCATATTCTTTTTCTGAATTAAACTATGAAAAGTAACTGGCTGTAAAATATATACACATTGTTTTCTTTAATATAAAAGACAATTTGACAGCTATGACTACTGCTATTCAAAATTGCATATATAGTTCCCAACTTCTCATGTGGCTTAATATAATATCCTGATTACCTTACCTTTAAGTATTTCTTATGTATAATTTCTGGACCCTTCACTAAGCTAGCTATCCTTCTTAGGAAAATCTCTACATTGCCTAAATTCCTCTCCAAGGCAATTTTTTTCTTACACTGATGGGTTTATGTACATACAAATTTAGTTTACATTAAACTACACACTAAAGATAATAAGTTTTAGGCCGGGCGCGGTGGCTCACACCTGTAATCCTAGCACTCTGGGAGGCCGAGGCGGGTGGATTGCTCAAGGTCAGGAGTTCGAGACCAGCCTGAGCGAGACCCCGTCTCTACTAAAAATAGAAAGACATTATATGGACAACTAAAAATCTATATAGAAAAAAAATTAGCCGGGCATAGTGGCGCATGCCTGTAGCCCCAGCTACTCGGGAGGCTGAGGCAGTAGGATCGCTTAAGCCGAGGAGTCTGAGGTTGCTGTGAGCTAAGCTGACACCACGGCACTCACTCTAGCCTGGGCAACAAAGTGAGACTCTGTCTCAACAACAACAACAAAAAAAAAAAAGATAATAAGTTTTAAGATCACTTCCTTAGGGAAGATCATCAAAAGGAACTTAAGAAATTCAACAGAACTGGTAGCTCAAGCTGTTGAACTAATTTCACCATTCACTAAACGCTAAAAGGCCACATCCATATATAACCAGCATTCCTGAGATAGAACAGAACAGAACAATAGGAAGTGAGTTTTGAAAGATGAAAAAGGGAGTCTCTTTCTGATTACTGAGGGAAAGCTAACAAGATACAGAAAGTTTCCAAATAAAGATGATGAACTGTACGGAAGTATACTGTTACTGAAGAATTTAAGCCTAGAATCAACATAGGGTAGAAAAATCTTCAACTGGCAAGTAAAAATGCTTCAGACAAATCAAATAAGATAGAATTAAATAGGCCAGGGGCAAGAGTAGTTCTTACGGGGGTAGAAATGCTAGAAATCTCCACAGTGGGTATGAAGCTGACAACTACATCATCAATGAAGGGCAGTCTACCTATTGATGACACTTGGGGTACAGAAAAAAAGAGTCCCAATCATGACCTAAAGAATACCAAGAATGGCCACAGAAGAATTATTCACTACAGCCAAGAACTGAGGGTACAACTTTGTCCATATCTTGCGATAAGATGAAGAAACAGATCCTAAGGGAGATAGATCCCACTGGATTCAAAAGCTTCCCTGAATCAAACCCATTCTGGATTTGCAGTAAAGCAGGAGTCAGTAAACTTTTTCCAAGAAAAGTCAAAAGATTAAATATTTCAGGCTTTGTGCGCTGAGGCAAAATTGAGGATATTACATAGGTACTTATATAACCAAAGAAAAAAAATTTCCACAAATGTTTTACTGATTAAATTTAATATATGATAATAATTGTGTACGATTTTTTATAATACAGACCTATAAGAAAAATGAAATCTTTTCTGGAGGGATAACATCTCACTTAACTGAGATGTTATATTACCTATCACTAAATGGGTAGTAAATATTCATTTGTTAAAAGCATTCTTAGCTTGTAGACCATACAAAAATGGTTGGGAGGCCATCATTTGCCATCTCCTTCAATAGAGTATATGCTAATCCCAACTTCTGCTTTGACTTTGGCATGACTTACATATTCATGCTCTTATATATTCCTATATATTCATAATTACCACCAAACATCCAACAAAGAAAAGTTGTTCAATCTATTAATCAGATAGTGTAAAATAATCAAGTTTGTTATTCTTTTTTCCTACAAGTGAAAAACATGACGTTAACCTCATACTTCTTCACTGCAACATACAAATGCCAAGTTTTCATTTAAGCATGAAGATAACAAACATTTTCAAACTTCCAAAATTCAGGAAAGACAGCAACCATGAGCCTTTCTTATAAAAAGTATATAACAATAAAGGCCACCAACAGAGATAAAGAGAGAAAACTTGGAAATAAAGGAAATAATAGTAAGAGCAATACACTCATTTAAATATATAAGTCAAAACAACTATGAGACTTATGATCATGAAACAGAACTTTGTTACCGATACTTAGATAGTAAAAAATCTAAATATGAATATAGAAATACTAGTATATGTACTAAAAAGAAATCAGGAAAGGAATAAAGGGAGGTAAATGGAATATAGGGAGAATAAGTGCTTTGATCTCCTCATCTTTCAGATACAGAGGTCAATAGACACTGTTGAAGGCTGATAAATAACAGAAGTTTAAATATATTATTAAAAAGTACTCATAAGAACAAGAATTATAATAAACAATGGAAATCTGGGAGTAGAAGGCATCAGATAAAATGTAAATGCATGAATTATGTTCTAATGTCTTCACCTTACAATGAGAAGTGAACAGATGCTATCTAAAGTGCAGAGATCACAAAATAAATGTCTTGGTATAATGTACTATGCTGCAAGTTGTGAACTAAAATAACAAATGAACCTCCCAAAGTATTGGAAGCAAAACAAACTATATGTTTACACAAAATAGGGATTTAAAGCATAAAAAAAAAAAGTTGAAATAAGTTGAAAAGGATAGTTGTAGTTGACTTTAGTAGGCTGCCTGTACAATATTCATTTCTTCCTTTCCTTTCTCAAACAGTACTCTGATTTTTATTCAGGTAGATCTGAACAAGTTCCCAATAAAAAAGAAATAGAGATGAAAAAAATAAAAGACATGTTAAACACTACAGAGAATGAAGTGATACATCTGACATAAATCAGGAGTACAGAAAAAGAGAAAATGGGCAATTAATGACTGAGAATTTTCTAGACACTAATCTGCAGTTTCAAAGAGTCCAACAAATTCTAAGCCAGATGAACATACACATATGAGCACACATATGCATGTGTATGCACATATGTACCCATGCAACATAGTGAAACTGCCGAATACCAAAGACAAAGAGGAGATCCATACAGTACCAGAGATAAATCATGTAAGCTGGAAAACAATTACACTAAGAATGGGCTTCTTGATAGAAAAAAAAAAAAAAACTAAACCACAAACAATGGGATAGTATCTTTAATGTGCTAAAGAAAAACAACTGTCAATTTAGAATTCTATACCTGGTAAAAATACATTTCAAAAATGAAGGCCAAAAAAGGACATTTTTAGGCCAACAAGATCAACGTACATAAAGAGTACCCTAAAGGACTTCAAAAAGGACTACGATCCCAGATGGAAAGTCTAAGATGAAAGAAAGAATTATGAACAAAAAACGCAATGAATATGTGGGTAAAACTAAACAATGACTGACTGCATAAAACAATATTTCTTGTGTGATTAAAAGTGAGATGGAACTAAAATACATAACAATAAGGTATACTGGGCAACTATTAAAGAAAATAAAGATATCATAGCTATATTCATATCAGAAAAAAGATATCAAAGCAGAGTCACTAGATATAAAGCAAGTTACTGTATAATGATTGAAGGTTCATTTCACCAGGAAAATAAAACAGAAAAGTTCTGAACTTGGACCTAACAACACAGTTTCAAAATACATAATGCAAATGCATAATGTATAATATATATTGCAAAAACTGACAGAACCATAAGGAGAAATAAATAAATCTAGTATGATAACAGAGCATTTTAACAAACTTACTTCAGTTAATCAGGCCAGTCCCTCTCCTATCAAAACTAGCAAAAGAACAACAACAAAAAACCATTAAGGATAAAGATTTTAACACAATTTAAAACTTTTTTATATATACACACACACACACACACACACAAATATATATATAATGCAGCTCAAGAAGAAGAGAATATATTTTTCATCACACATGGCATAGTTTGAAAATCTACCACCGACTGGAATATAAGCAGTTCTTAATGAATTTTAAATGATTTATCATTATATAGTCCAAATTCTATAACCACAAGGCAATTAGATTAGAAATAAATAGATAGTGAAACCCCATAAATTTGGAAATTAAGAAACACATGACTAAATAACTCATGATTCAAAGAAAGAAATCATAATAGACATTTCAAAATATTAGGAAATAAATGCTAAGACACTAAATATTAAAACTTGTAAAATGCAGCTAAAGAGGTACTCACAGGTAAATAAGCCTTAAATGCTTATTTCTTTTTTTTTTGATGAGGGCTTTTATTTTTCAGTCCAACAATAATAGAGTTGAAATACCTATAAATAGTAGAAAGCAACAAAGAATAACATTTTTCATCTTGTCTCCTAATCTATGGCCTTTTTAACCTGGATAAATAAGAAACTTCAGAATTTTACAAAGTAAAATTTTTTTTAAAGTTTTTCTCAGTTGTACAAATCTGGCTGCATATTAGAATTACATAGGAAGAATTTTTTTTTAAATATTGATGCCTGGAAACTCAAGAACAAATATGTTAAGACTCTTTGAACATGGTGCTCAGGAATGGGTAAAATGCTTCCCCAGTGATATCAATGAGCAGCCAGACTTAAAAACTAATAATTTAGATAAATATGAATAGAGAATAATAGTATTCAGAAGAACTGGGCTTAGGATTTTACTAAAAGGTCAGAGTTATGAAGATATTTTATTTCTTTGTAGCTATTGTGAATGGTATTGAGTCTGTGATTTGACTCTCAGTTGACTGTTATTGGTATATAGAAATGCTACGGATTTGTGTACCTAGATTTTATAACCTGAGACTGCTGAATTTTTTTATCCATTTCAGGAGTCTCTTGGTGGTGCCTTTTGGGTTTTCCAGATACAAGATCATATCATCAGCTAAAAGTGATAACTTGACCTCCTCTTTCCCAATTTGGATAATCTTGATTTCTTTCTTGTGGCTGACTGCTCAGGCTAGGACTTCAAGCACTACATTGAATAAAAGTGATGACGGTGGGTACTCTTGTCTTGTTCTAACTGTCAGCGGGAATGCTTTCAACTTTTCCCCATTCAGTATCATGTTGGCTGTGTGTTTGTCATATACGGCTTTTATAATTTTGAGATATGTTACTTCCATGCCTAGTTTGTTGAGGGTTTTTATTATGAAAGGGTACTGGATTTTGTCGAATGCTTTTTCTACATCTATTGAGATGATCATATGGTCTTTGATTTTGCTTCTGTTTATGTGGTGAATCACACTTGTTGAATTACATATGTTGAATCACCCTTGCATCCCTGAGATGAAGCCCCACTGAGACTATGTAATAGAAAGGACAATCCATCAAGAAGTGACAGTAACTATAACTTTTATAATGTCTCAAACACTGCCTCAAGATATATAAAGCAAAACGTTACAGAAAATTTTTAAAAATTTCACTGAACAGTCACCTATCTCAATGATTGACAGTTCAAGTGAATAAAAAAGCAGCAAGTATATAGAAGATTTGATTTTCACAATTAATATATTTGATCTCATAGATACATATAGAACACTGTACATAATAGAGTTGCTCTTTTCAATCACATAATTTATAAAACTTAACCACATCCTAGGTAAAAAAGATAACAAATTTCAAAGAATCAATATCATGCAGATCACATTTCCCAACACAATGCAAATAAATCAAAATATCACATATTCAAAGTTGGTAGATGCAGCTGTATCAGTTTTTACAAGTAAATTTAGAGCATTAAATGCATTTTGTATTTTAAAGATTGACAATAAGTGACTCAAGCATTCCATAAAGAAGCTAGAAAATGAACAACAAACTCAAAGGAGAATACAATAGAAAACAAAAATAATCAAGATCAATAAAACAAAAAGCTAAAGAAGGAAAAAAGAAACACTACTCAAAAGGCTTTCTCTTCCTCCAAAAATGTAAGACACTAGGCCAAGAGTTTTGTAGATGAGCTTTATCAAACACGCAATGAACAGAAAACCCTTATAACACACAAACTCTTTTGCAAATAAAAAAGCTACTGAATTCATTGCTTGAAGCTAAAGTAGCAATGATTACCAAATAAGACAAGAAGAGCATAACCACCTAAAAAAAAGTATAGGCAACAGGCCAGGCGCGGTGGCTCACACCTGTAATCCTAGCACTCTGGGAGGCCGAGGTGGGCAGATCATTTGAGCTCAGGAGTTCAAGACCAACCTGAGCAAGAGCGAGACCCCATCTCCACTAAAAATAGAAAGAAATTAGCTGGACAACTAAAAATATATAGAAAAAAATCAGCCAGGCATGGTGGCGCATGCCTGTAGTCCCAGCTACTCTGGAGGCTGAGGCAGGAGGATCGCTTGAGCCCAGGAGTTTGAGGTTGCTGTGAGCGAGGCTAACACCTTGCTCTAGCACTCTAGCCCAGGCAACAGAGACTGTCTCAAAAAAAAAAAATAAAAAATAAAGCATAGGCAATAATACTTATCAACATCAAGGCAAAAATCCTAAAAATTAGCAAATTGAACTCAATAGGTATATTATATGTATGTGTTATATTTTATATACGTGTATACATATATACGTACATAGTCATGCATTGCTAGGTGATTTTGTTGTGTGAACATCAGAGTGTACTTACACAAACCTACACGGGTATAGTCTACTACACACCTCAGCTACATGGTAAGCCTATTCCTCCTAGGGTACAAACCTGTATAGCATGTCACGCTACTGAATACCGTAGGCGATTGTAACACAATGGTAAATATCTGTGTATCTAAACATAGAAAAGGTACAGTGAAAATAAGCTATAAAAGATTTTTAGAAATGGTCCACTTGCATAGGGCACTTACCACGAATGGAGCCTGCAGGACTGGAAGCTGCTCTGGGTGAGTCCGTGAGTGAGTGGTGAGTGGATGTGAAGGCCTAGCACATTCCCGTGCACTACTATAGACTTTATAAACTCCATACACGTAGGCTACACCAAGTTTATAAAAAACTTTTTCTTTCTTCAGTTATAAATTAAACTTATCTTACTGTAACTTTTTCCCTTTATAAACTTTTCAAAAAATTTTTTGACTCGTGAAGATAGCGTAAAACACAAACATTTCTACAGCTGCACACAAACGTTTCTCTCTATCTTTCTTTCTATCTTTATCCACATTCTATGAGCATTTTTCTATTTTTTCAATTTTTTTTCCCACTTCTTAAGCTTCTTTGTTAAAAACTAGGACACCAACACACTCATCAGCCTAGGCCCACGCAAGGTCAGCGTCATCCATATCACTGCCTTCCACCGCCCCGTTTTGCCCCACGGGAAGGTTTTCTGGGGGAGTAACATACATGAAACTGTCATCTTCTGAGACAGTTAACAACGCCTTCTTCCGGCTACCCCTGAAGGACCTCCCTGAGGCTGTTTTATAGTTAAGTTTTTTTTTCCCCCAATAAGGAGAATACTCTAAAATAAAAATTATCGTACAGTAAATACATAAACCAGTGTCATGATCATTTATTACCATTATCAAGCATCATGCGCTGTCTGTTGGCGCATGCGCGATGCTTTTTTAGGACTGGCAGCGCAGTTTACACACCAGCATCCTCACAAACAGGTGAGCTGGGCTGCAACACCACGACTGCTGAGACAAGGCCACCAGGTGACGGCAATTTTTCAGCTCCTTTAGGACCTCATAGGACCACCTCGTTATCCAGCATGACTGTGTGTGTTCATATATACATATTTCCTAATGTGGTTTATCCCACCAAATTCAAGTCTTTATTACCATGTCTATTAGTGTAATTTAATATATTAACTTCTTAGAAAAGTCACCTCTCTGCATACAAAATCACGTATATAGTTATATATATTGGTGTTGTGTGCATATACATCTAGGTAGGTAAACAATAAATGGTGGCTGGGTTTTTCAAACAGCTCATTATCCATTTAAAATTGGGAAAGGAAAAAAAAAAAAAACACACAAACACAAAATTTCAGTGGCAGAGGAGAGAACTCGGCCTCGCCGACAGAAAGCAGCTGAGAGACCGCTGGGCTGAGAGGAAAGCGCCCGAGGACGCCGCTCTCGGTCCGGCCCCCCGGGCGGCGAGGCGGCGGCCGGTGAGCGACCCGCGCGCGATGCGCCAGGGAGCCCCGAGGCCGCCGCGTCGTCCCGGCCCCCCAGGTCCCCTCCGGCCCCCCCAGGTCCCCTCCGCCCCACCCCCGGCCGCCCCGCGCCCGCTCGCCGACCGCCGGCAGGCGGGATCCAGGAGGACGCCCGCCGCCCTTACCCGCCGCGGTGTGGCGCGACGGCCGCCGGGGCACACGCCGCAGAGCGCCAGGCCAGGGCGACGCCGCCGGACGCCGGACTCCCCGCTCCTCGCCTCAACGGCCGCCCGGAGCGCAGCGCGCGGCGCCCGGACGGGCTGGGGGCGGGGCCCGAGGCCCGCGCGGTGCATGCTGGGGGCCGGCAGGTGAGCGGCGGCTCCTGCGAGATTCCGCCGCGTTGATGCCGCAGCCCCGACCCGCGTGGTGGCAGGGACGGTGCGGGGAGGTTGCGGGGTGCACGATGTGGCCCGCAAGTGTGCGCTGGAGGCAGATCAGATCTATTGAGCAAGCTAAAGACCCCAGTCTGATCTGGGAGTGGCCTAAAGCGGGGAGAAACAGGTGACTTTGCAGAACAGGCAGCGCTGGGACCTTTGAGACAGGTGAATCACATTTAAGAGTTTCACCACCTGTGGGCGTGAGCTATCATTGACCCCTTTCATTGAGGGAATTAATTGTGTCTTGCATTGTGCTCAGCTGCTCTGCTGTTTCCTCGTGCTATAGTGGTGCGGGGTGGGTGCAGAGAGGCATTTATACCCCAGAATTACTTAGAGAAACAGTTTGTTTGCAGCATGAGTCCAGCTAGATAAAACATGCCCCTTATTTTTTCAGAAGTCCTTGGATTCTGGGATGTTATTTGTGTATCACTATTAAACCCCTCCTTTGGTGCCGTTTCTGTATAACTTGCATTGCTGTTAAGTAGACCACCGTTTTCCAATCCTGGCTTGCATCAAAAGCACTTGGGAAGATTTCTAAACTACAACTTCTGGGCCCCAACTTAGATTTACAGACTCATTCTCTCTGTGATTCTGTGTGTGTGTGTATAAACCCCTCAGAGGCTGAGCACAGCTCAGGTGGGAACTGCACAGAAGTTTGTTGTAATTCTTCCACCTCTGGGCCCTTACCTGGGAGAGGAACTACAGAAGACAGAGGAGAAAGACGGAAAGTGTGGGAGGGGAGGCTTGTAATATGTGGGACATTAGAAAATTATAGCTACATAATGAAGGTGATTTCACGACAGTTTCAAAAAGCCTCTCTCCAGGGGATTATGGAGATGTTTCGCAGATTAGTCCTTTTCTATTACAGTTTGTAATTTAAATGGGAAGGGCAGAAGCCACTTTGATGATAAAGTGTTATCCTTGAATATCTTTTATGTAAATGTAACCTTTAGGTGAGGAAAGAGGAGAGAAAATATAATTAGTGAATCAAACGCAGATAATCAGCAGCTCATGTAGCACTGGCATGTGATTACAAGGCTGAGATTCTCCTAACTCACTTATTTGGGCAAAGAAGTAAGAAAAAACACCTGCAACTCATTCTTCAAGGTTAGAGTTCTCTTTTTTTTTTTTTTTTTTTTTTTTTGAGACAGAGTCTCGCTCTGTTGCCCGGGCTAGAGTGAGTGCCGTGGCGTCAGCCTAGCTCACAGCAACCTCAAACTCCTGGGCTTACACGATCCTACTGCCTCAGCCTCCCGAGTAGCTGGGACTACAGGCATGCGCCACCATGCCCGGCTAATTTTTTCTATATATATTTTAGTTGGCCAGATAATTTCTTTCTATTTTTAGTAGAGACGGGGTCTCGCTCTTGCTCAGGCTGGTCTCAAACTCCTGACCTTGAGCGATCCACCCGCCTCGGCCTCCCAGAGTGCTAGGATTACAGGCGTGAGCCACCGCGCCCGGCCTAGAGTTCTCTTAAGTCTATTTGCAACACAACATTAAACAGCAGATACTGAACCAACCAAAAAAAAAAAACCTTGTGAAACTGTATATCTAGAAAGCAGGTGCAAAAAAGCTCTTCTCACAAAGCATCTATTTCGTGAAATCGTTAAAAATGAGATTTAACAACCATTCATCGCACTTGGAAGAGTATGTTAAACTCTCTAATGCCATAAGACACTTGCCATGAAATCTGTCAGCCTGCTCAATTTCCGTCAGTCCCTCCACACTCGACAATGTCTGGACAACATGCTATGGTGGGAACAGTTTGTTTCTAGAAGTCTTCCACCTTCCCCTTTGTGGAACTTCTCTAAACCATGAATCTCTGTAAGAGCCATCACACGCTGAAGCACCGGGGACATAGTTATTAAATAAAGAAATGAAAGAGTGAATTAATGCGTGCGTGCTGCACGGACCCCACACTCCGATATCCCGGACTAGTCCTGTCCTCATGCCCAATGATATGATTTCCAGCTATTTACTGAACACCACCTATGCTAGGGGCTAGCAAACAACAGTAAGTAAGAGTAATTATGTTTCTTCAAAGTCTTTACCACTGAGAATAGATGGGTCTAATAAGTCTACCAAAAAGTTAATATAGCTCAGAATATAACACATATGGGAGGAACAGTTAAAGTGCAGTGGAGAGGAGTCGCAGATGTTGTCATGGAAAATAGAGGAAAAAAAGTTAGGAAATGCTAGAACATCAACCAGAAATCATCGAGAGAATTTCCACGCAGAGGCTTGGGTGCCTTGGCAGTTAGGCAGTTTGTTCTGGGCTTTTCTGCCACCCAGAAAGAGAAAGGAAAAGTAGACAAGGATGGAGATGCTTACCTGGGACCAGGTTCAGCAGAAAGGGAAGCTTGTGAGAGGCTCCAGGACAGGGAGGGCGAGCAGTTCCAAGTTTTATGCCAACAGGGACAGATGGGAGTGGTGGCCCCAGCACACCCAGAGAAGAATTCTTAGGCCAAGTCTGCAGGGGCCGCTGGGGCTGGGAAAGGGGAAGGCGTGAGCGCTGAGGAGCCACAGCTGTGCTATCGGCAAGCCTCAGAGGCTGAAGTCTGAGTCCAAGCTCTGCAAGTGGTAAAGCAAATACACTGGGTAAATCGAGGACTGGGAAGGAGGTCGAGTGTTTGATAATGCAAGGTGATGGTGTCAAGGTTATCAGCAGGGACTGCCGACCAAGATGTAAAGAAGTTTCACCCCTCAAAATGCCTCATATTAAGCCTTCGGGTTCTCTCTTTTTTTATTACAGCCATTCCAGGGGGAATAAAGTGGTATCTCATTGTGATTTATGATTGCAACTCCCTGATGGCTAAGGAATACATCATCTTTTGACTGATAAAATCTAGAGGAAATTTGAGTTTTTCTAGATATTCAACCATCTCTTGATTGAAGAGACTGTTTCTTTCAGATAGGCTCTTTTTTTTCCTCAGTGAAACAGCTTTCATACTTTCCAAATTATTGAAAAATTAGGAGACTCCATTATCAATTTTATCCAGGTGTTTCGCATATGTAAGCCCATTGAGGGCCACACATGTGTATAATCCCATAATCCCTACTGCCGTAGTTCTTTACATGGCATAGGTATTTTACGCATGTGTAATGAATGAAGCAGTAATAGTAACAGTCCCAGGAAAAGCTGGATTTATCTTAGCAACTGTTCTCAGGGGAACAGCAAGCGGCAGTTCTTAGGGGGTGAACCTGCTCAGTTCTGCTAGATTTTTGTGATTCAGTTTTTGCTTGTCCATTAAAATATACACTTCCCTGTGAATAGCAAAAAAAAAACAAACAATCCTCCCCTCCTCGCTTCCCAAATCACAAGTACATAAATCAGAAGTTATAGTCCATGACAACAATACTGAATTATGAGAGAACGAGGAAGGTAAATGGATTGAAAAGGGTAAGAGACTGAACAGACTAAAGGACAATGACCAAAACGTATATAAAAATAGAACTCTGACCCACAACCTGCAACAGTCAGCCCAAGGAACCAACCTACTGTCTATAATACCAGCCCAGGAAGCCAGCCTCCTATGCACAAGTCAGACTTGCAGAAAGTTAGACTACTATCTCTAACAAACATCCCAGAAAGCCAAACTATAACCCTGTAACAATCAGTCCCAAATGGCCAGCACTTGCTCAGTAACTGACAGCTTCCTTAATTTTCCTCTCCACCTTCAATTTGGGACCAACGACAAAAACCCAAACATGCAGCCCTCAGCAATCACATAGGACGCCCACTTGCAGTTGTTAATAGTTTGCCTGTAGAGCTCCTGCATGTCAACAGCCTCCAATCAGGACATACATGAATTCTCTTTTTTCTACCACAAAGCTTTCCCACTCCTCTGCCTGCCTTTGAGTCTCTGCCAAAATGCAAGAGATGGTGCTGACTGTCTTGCTATAGTGAGCTCCGGATACACATTCTTCACCTGCTCTCGTTTGGTTGGTCTTTGTGTATTTCCACACAGGCTATCTGCATATAAAATTCTAGCCTAACTTAGAATCTGCTTAACTGTTTTCTGGATCCAGTCGAAAGAAGTAGGACTCCTATGACAGTGACTTTGCTATGAGACAGTCCTGTGGCATGAAAAGCGCATAAGGCTTGGGGCTAAGAAGCAGTGATTATAGTTCCAGTCCTCTGCTTAAGCACTGTGTGACTCTGGGCACGCAGACCTCAGTTTCCCTACCTATAAAGTGGCCATGGTGGAGGGGGTGAACTATATCTCTAAAATACCTTCTGTGTCTTAGTCACAGAACGTGAGGGTCCCTTCGTGAGGACAGCGTTGATCTTGCAGGCATGTGCACTGCAGTCCCGGCGCTTATCTACATACCTATGGGCCTTCTGTGAGCCCCAGGGAAGAAAACAAGTATCTCCTTTTGCAGTGGCTCGTTGCTTATTGCCTGGGCAGGGGCATGGTATTCACACCATCTTATTCATCAAACCCAGAGCGATTGTGCCATTTGTCTTCCAAGACATACTTCACTGTATTAACTCCTGCTGTGCTGAAGAGCCTTTATTCTCAAAGGTAGTACAGAAATACACTTGCTGTTGTCTGCATTGCTTAGAGTGGGCATGCAGAGGTGAGGAAGACAGTGACGAAGGTGAGAGGAGAAGAGATGATGGGGTTAGAGAAGAATCCCCGGTAGTTTGTGGTTTACCTGGGCTCTCCTTGCATTTCATCTTTCAAACTCAAGACATTTTTAGGAAATATCTTTCAAAGCTTTAGTTTCCAGGGATGTTCACAACCTACCACAGTTCCTTGACAATCAGAAGGGCAGTTTACTCCTAAGTTAGGAAAACAGATTCAAGGGAGGAAACAGTTTTAGAAACATAAAGCCCACCCCACCCCGACAAAATGAGAACATATACTTTTCAGCAGTGCTTTTGACAATGTTATTTATTACTCTGCGGTTGAAGAAAAGGAAGCATATGGCGCACAAACACCTTTCAGGTCCAGGGATGTGGATGTAAGAAGTTGTTTGTGGGAAAAAAATCTCAGTTCTATACTTAAATGCCTGCAAAACAGCTGCCGCCACTGTACAATGTGCAATTCTTGGTGGCATTTGGTAGCTTGAAAACAAAACAAAACAAAAAAAATTGGTACTGGATGTACTACTGCTGTCATGGGAATAATTATACTACCAAACAGTTGCTGAAATCTATTTTTAACATAAATCTCAATAATAGACATATAAAAATGAAAGATTTTATAAACCTGCTACAGAGAGAGGAAAAAGACTCAAGTTTAAAGAATTAAAGTAAGCTGGGAAGGTTCTCTACTAAAATTGTTCTCTTGAAGGTCATTAATGGTCACTCTCCAAATCCTGTCGCGTGTTACCAGCTCTCATCTCCCTTCACTTCTCTTCACCTCCCTCTTTCCTGTGATCTCCTCCTCTTCTAAAGCGTACACTCTCCTGGCTCTCCTCCTGCCTCCTTCTCTGAATACTTTCCTGTCTTTCTCCTCCCGCCTGCCTTTGAACAAGTTGAGATAAGCGGTTACAAGAGTGGGCTTGGAGCCAGGCGCACTTGGGTTTGAATCTCAGTCTTACCATTCTGAGTACTCTTGGAAATAATTTAGTAACTGTGAATCTCAATGTTCTCGTCTATCTTGATTAAGATTACGAGTGTATTCCTACAATGTGAGTTCCCCGTCAGGACCACTCTTTGCATAACTTCAGAGGACCCCATTGCATTCTTATAAATGCTCCACCTCTAGAGCTTGTGTAATTCAGCAAGCAGCCCTGGGCCGCTCACTGGCGTGAGATCTGTCGGGGCAGACTCTGTCTGCTTTGTTCAGCAGCAAGTGCTTAGAACCCTGGTTGGAAAACAGTAAATACCCACAAACTACGTACTGAATGGCAGCTCTGTCATCATTAGATACTCAAGCTCTCTTTCTCTTTCTGCTCCGCCATTCTGAGCAAGGTCACGTCATGGCCCAGGATGGCTGCTGAAGTGCCAGCCATTACATCCATACACAAAGCAGCGGGAAAGAGGAAGGGCAAAAAAGTGTACTTCTCCACTAATCAATTCCCTTTAATGAGCCTTCCCACAAAACCCTTCCATTCATAACTCTTGGGTCTGAACTTAGATATGTGGCCACACCTAGCCATAAGGTGTTGGGAAATACGGGTTTTGGCTGGGCACATTTCTGCCCCGTATAAAATCAGGATTCTGTATTGAAGAAGAAGGGAAGAGTGTACATTTGGGTAGGTGACTTCCAGCTTCTGCCATGACACAGCTCAGAGACCTCCCGGACTGTTCTACCAATGCCAGGGCCCCGGCTCAGCACTGAACAGGACACCACTCTGTGAAGCAGCTTGTCACGTTTTGGGAACAATAAATGTCTGAAAGTTTTTGTTTGTTTATTGCTTTGTTTTGTTTTGGGCTCTGGTGATTGTTCTCCTGTGACTTTCACCAATTTGTGCTAGTTCTGCTCCATGAAACCACACTGGATAAAAAATTTATTTTTTCCTTCAGTATTTTCCTTCAGGATTTTTGTATTGAGCAATCGAATGATAGTTCTTCCAATGTTTTAAGAAAGCCATTTGGTGATAATCCAGTCTCACCTTCCTCAAGCTCAATTTCTCCAGCTCTTTAAACCTTTCTGCATAAAACCCTGCACGACTCTTCTGGCTCTGCTCCGAACGCTCACGAGTTGTCACTAACTCAGATCTGGCACAGCCAGTGGAGAACTTGGGGAAACTCATTCTGTCCCTGCTCTTTCTGTCACCTGAGGTTGAATTAGCTCGTCAACTGCGTCACACCATGGGTTCATATGGAGCTTGGGTGTGCTGGGCTTTCAGATATTTTGCACAAGCATTGCCGTTAAGACGAGTCCTCCCATTTTGTCCTTTATGATGTTTTTAACCCAAACAAATTTACATTTGGCCTTGTTGTATTTTCTCTCTAATGTATGGGCCCAACGTTTCTAAAAGATCTCAACCAGATCTTCTAGGAATCTCTTGTTGAGATCTTTTAGATCTTTTAGCATTTGGACTTGGCCATCCAGGGTCTTCTCTAGCCACCCCCTCCCAGCTTCATGTCTCCTGCAGATCTGAGCAGCTGGCCGTCCAAATCCTTAACCACAGCAAACCACTTAGCAGGCATTGTCCTGCACAAAGACCAAGGTAGATTATAGAGACCACCTTTCTGGTTAAAACTAACCCATTGTCATGTGAGGTAGTTGTGAATTTCACAGCATAATATAGACTGGGTAAGGAATGGCATTTATTAGAAAAAAGGGGAAACTTACAAAATGAGAGTCTGGGAGAAAAGGGAAGGTCGGCGTCCTGGTCTCCACCGTCCTCACAAGAGGTGGGCAGGGCATGACAGTTGACCTCATCACGTAAATTATATTCCAGGGGAGGGAACTGACCCCAACTGTTTTCCCTGCTTTCGGGGTGAGCCTGAGGACAACCGTATTGAGCACCTGGCCATCTGGATTTGGGGGCCAGGTGTTCTCAGGAGCTTCCTGGGAAAGCAAGCTGCCAGTGTCTAGAGACCTCGGGGCCCTTGGGGTATTGCAGTCCCATCTGCTTGATGGAGGACGCCGTGGGTCCACCCTGCTGCAGAAAGGGGAGCCCCAAATCCCAGCTGGCTTGTTATCCAGACAACCTAGAGGGAGTTCCCAGGATCATCTTGTTCAATTCTGCCTCCCGCATCACACCCATTAATTAAAGATTCTTTGGGTTTCGTCTTTTATTCAGCTACAAAGTCCCCTGAGGATATTGACATCCAACCCTAATTATCCACCTTGTCTATCAAGAAATCAGCAAGGCTTCGGTAAACATACAGCCCTCATACAGCCCTCATCGAACACTGAGTTGCATGTGTGCACATTTAATTTGCCCTTTCCCAGCATGTCAGCTCTTGGAACACAGAGACTGTGCAAAATTCTGTAACCCACAGTGCTCAACCCTCTGTCCCGTACAGTAATAGCAGCCACACTTACGAAGTTAGGCACTGTCTGAGTGCCAGGCATCATTCTCGGTCTCTCACATCCATGACTGCATCGAATCCTCACAGCTCTTCAAGGGTAACCCATGGACAGCACCCATGGTACCGGAGAAGAAACTGAGGCTCAGAGAAGCTAGGTGTCATGCACAAAGTTCACAGGTAGGAAGTGAGGGGGCTGGATTTGAGCTGAGCTCTGTTGGCCCCAGAGCCCTTCCTCCGTGGTAGTAACTCTTTTATTACAGTGCAGATTCACAATAAATACCAAGAAATAATCAAGTCTACTTCATCCCTGTATTTCCAGGCAGGCTTATGCATAACAATCTCCGAGACATGAAGATACATGTTATTATAATAGAGTCACGTGAAAACATAGTCCTCCCAGGATAAAAGCCAACTCCTAAACTTAGAGCAAAGCTAATGATCATGGACTCAATACGTCTGTTACCAGTTCATTAAATAAGCTGGACTCTGAGGCTACCATCTCCCTTTAAGCCCCTCTCTAAGAAGTCATTACCCCCAACACTCCACTCCATCCCTTGGATAAAATCTTGGGCTTGTATCACAGCTTTTCTAGTTACTCTCCAGCAATAACAGGTCCTCCTGACTACTTCCAGTGGATAAAATGTCCAGGCTAGTCTATTACCAGAACTGCAGGCTCCTGTTCAATCTGAAGCTTCTCTCCTCCTCCAGCTGGGCCCCCGCGGGGTCAGACTGTCCTTGTCCTCACCCTCTACCTACCTCACTGAGGCCTTTCCAAGGTGGTTAAGGGATTTGGAGGGGAAACGAGGGACAGAAAAATCCCCCCGGGTGTGGCTGAGTGCTCTGATGGGTTTCTGAGAACCCTCTTCCTGGAGACCACAGTCCCCTGGCGCAGCTGGGCCCCAGCTGACTGTCATGAGTTTCTCGTCCCCCACCTCAACCCAGCTGCTGCTTTCAGCAAAGTATCTCCAGCCTCTTCCTGCTGCAGGTGCCGCACCGTGGCAGAAAGTCTTCTTGGGCAAAGTTCTTTTCAGGCGACTCCCAGCTGGCCCTGCAAACTTGAGAACCCACGTCAAGCTCTCCACGTGAGTTTTCTCTAGGTGCTTCCTTTGTCTGTGGCTTAGGGTGAGGGAAAAGGCCCTTCCTCCTCAGTTCCCCTGGGTGAGCAGGGCGTGGTGCCCAGCACACTGGCAGCTCTCTCCTGGCCCCCTGAACCACTCAGAGGATTCTTGTCCTTTTCTTACGTACCTGCTGGGTGGCTGCTGAGCTAGGGGTCATGCCTGGTGTCACAATCGCTGTGTTTTTAGCAGGGCACCCGCTGTTCTTGGCCTCTCATGCCTCTGATAAAGCTTTAAGATGATAGGACAAGTTGTGTTTAACACCCTGTTACACAAGCATGACAAAAGAGATCTTGGTAAAAATAAGCAACTCAAAGATACAGAAGGGAGGAAAATAGAGTGATCCACGAGGCATCAGCAACAATTCTATTCTCCCTGCCTGCAGCGTGCAGTTTAACAGATGACAAGAATAAAGTTAACACTTTCCTTCAGAACACAGTCCTACACCCACACACTTAACCCTTGCACCAGACAGCCTTCAAAGAAGCTGGGCGGGAGGAGAACGACTCTCTGAGAACCGTTAAGAAGTGCTACCCAGCTGTCTCAGACCCACGAGATGGGCGTGCGTCCACACTGCCGTTGGGGATGTGATGGGGAACCCACTGCCATGCTGCTGATTCCGTAACAGACGGATTTGGCGTCTTAGGAAACTGTCACATCAAGTCTAAACTCTTCTGCGACCATTCTGGGTCCCACCAGTTATGCCATTCACCGTCTCCAATGTGGACCCCCTACTGTCACCCAGACAGTTGCTTTCTTGGCCAAGAATGCCAAGCTCACTTCTCAGCACAGAGCTTTAGAGTGCGTCACTCACTCCAGCCACAAGAGTTCAACCAATTCTCCTTCAGCAATCTGTGTTTGTTATTTCGTTTCAAGATCCAGCTCAGAACTCAAATCTCAGGTTGGCTTTGGCTGATTCATCCCATCCTCAGCATTCATTCGTTTCTATCTGTCCCACTTTTCCCAGTGACCAAGGATGCAGGAGGGAAAGGGGGCGCACAGCCTTGCAATTGGCTGTTGCTACCACTAGATGGAGATCTTACGATGGTAAGATGACATGCTGACTCGGTTGCCTAAGAGAACCCAGGAAACTGATAAATTAGAGGCTGAAGTTTAGTTTATAAACGTCTGTCTCTATATATATCTATACACAGAGAGAGAGAGAGAGAGAGAGAGAGAACTGAATAATTGAATAGGTGGAAATGCAAGTTTGCAAGAAGCTGGGACTGCCTGTATCAAGTTTGCATGATATAATCTCCTGTGTGGGATCCCAGCAGGCTGGATTGATCACGTACTCCATCATCGTCCTCGCGAAGAAACTAAAATATTTATGTCATTTTGGAATTGTTTTATGCTATTGCTTTATAACTATGGTGTATGTATCTGTGAGGACTAGAGGTGACAGGCTGGAATTTAAATTTTCTGATTCATTTGAATCTCTCACATCTCCACAAAGTACACAGGAATAACAATATCACCAGCCATGGCAGCCTGTTTGTGAGCAGCTGCTATGTGTTAAGCGTCATTCTAGGTGATGCTTTATATAGTTAGACTCCTGCGCGCCTCAGGAGAGGTCTGTAGTGTCATCATTCCCATTTCCGAGTTGAGAAAGCAGAGGCTCAGAGATGCTGCTAACAGGCACGGGGCTGATGAGCAAAGGCACAGGGTTTTGACATATGTGTACAATGTGGAATGGCTAAGTCAAGCTATTTAACATACGTATCACCTCACATACTTATTTTCTTCGTGGTGAGAACACTTAAAATCGACTCTCTTAGCAATTTTCAAATATGCACTATTGTTATTGACTATAGTCGCCATGACGTACCATCGATCTCTTCAACAGATTCCTCCTAACAGAAACTTTGTACACTTTGACCAACTTCTGCCCTTTCTCCACCGTCCCAGCTGCCGCCTCAGCCCTTGGTGACCGCCATTCTACTCTCCGCTTCTACGAGTTCCACTTTTGCAGATTCCACATAGAAGTGAGATCATGTAGTATTTGTTTTTCTACTTTTCTGTGGCTTATTTCACTTAACATGGTGTCTTCCAGGTTCATCCATGTTGTCACAGATGATGGAAATTCCTTTTTCATGGCTGAATAGTATTCCACGCTGTATGCACACCACATTTTCTTTATCCATCCATCTGCTGATGGACACTGAGGTTGAGTCCCTATGTCAGCTATCTCGAATGGTGCTGCAGTCAACATGGGGGTGCCCACGTCTCTTCAACATACTGCTTTTATGTGGGATATATACCCAGTCGTGGGATTGCTGGATCATACGTAGTTCTACTTTTAGCTTTTCGAGGAACGTCCATATTGATTTCCATAACGGATGTACTAATTTACTCATTCTCTTCCTTTTGAGACCCCATTTGCAAGACAGTTCAGCAGGTTCTGACAAAAGGCAACGTCTCACCTAAGGTAGCAGGCTCTGGTTGTGACCCTTTCTCATAATTAGCATGACTAAGGAGCATCACACCCTCGCTCTGAAATGTCCTTCAGAACCAGAACCGTGGGGGAAGCAGCATTATCCTAACGTGACAGCTGTGTGAGCCCCAAAGCGAGTTCCACTCTGGCATGGAATTAATTGTCCCATCTAACCAGTCGCTGGGCACGGGTTGGGGATCTCATATGACATTCAGTTCAGATGTGAAGGAGGAACCAACTCATATTGCGAAAACTTCAGCCGCACTGAAGCATGAATAAGCCAGAGTGAATGTTTCCTGCTGTTCCGTGGCCCCCAGGCCCCCAGCTGTCCACCCCGCCCAAAGAAGAGGCCCTTCCGCGTCATCCCAGGTGAGCACTCAAGGGGAAAACCTGATTACGGTGTGCGCTGAGGGACACCGAGGGACGCCATGCGTGGAGAGGTACAGCCGTGCTTCCTGACTTTAAACACTGTCGCAGACGTGGGGAACCACGTAAAAAAAATTAAGTTCTGCAAAAACAAATGATGTTTGTAAAACAATTATGTATATAAAAACAAGTTGATTTATGCAAATGCTAATAATCCATTAGTAACATATTGGCAATGGAATGCTACAGATAAAAAGCCCTAAGGCTTTAGTAGGGTCGGTATAGCTCAGAGCGGCCTGGCTTGGCCTCACAGGTGAGGTGGGGGCGCGGACAGCCTGCAACGCTGCACAGGCTGGGGAACTCTCAGCATCCTTTCATCCTACCTATTTAGCCCCAAAGGCTGAGTTTTTGATACCAAGAGTCTAACTCCTCCTGACAGGTCTGGTGCTGCTTCTATCGTGACCAGGGCCAGTTTCCAAGGAGAATGGCCAAGCTCCATCGGTAACGATGTGTTTTCTGGGTTCATTAGTGCCCCCCGCAGTTTCAGCAGGGCCGCCTGGGCTAGTGGAGCCTCCACACTGCCGGCTTTCCCCAAGGGGCCGCTCGGGCTCCTGCTGCGGCATCTCAGCCCGGGGTCTTCTGCCAAACAGCACGACTCTTTCTAATTCCGTCCCGGACAGCACAGACGTGGGCTGGCGTGGGGGCTACAGGGATGATTGCGACATGGCCTTGGTGGCCTGGAGGGGCACACAGTCTTCATGGAAATTCAGCGTCATGTAGTGAGTAGACCACAGCGACAAGCAAAGGGAGCTGAGGGAACAGGGAAGGAGTTAGTGAAGGCTTCCTGGAAAACGAGGCCCAGGAAACGAGGCTTGAAAAGGTAACCAAGCCAAGGCAGGGAGCTGATGGGAAGGGCGTCAGGAGAGGGGACAACAGCACGAGCAAAGACGCCGAGAGACCTGGGGCAGGCTCTTTGCTGGAGCTGACTGCTAAACACTAAAGAATTTTCTATTGTTAACCCTCCGGTAGCTTGAAATTGGCCACAGTGGGAGTGTTCATGCCACAGAAATCAGCAAATGCTACAAAATAAGGATTTTTCTGTTGTGTTCTTTGGAGAGCCAGTTGACCAGCACACCACGGGACCACATACGTGAGAAACCAATAGCAACTTTTTAATTTTAGAGGTCATGAGACTCGTGGTTAGAAGTAACAGAAGTTTGTGCTGAGGATGCGGGCTCTCTCGTGCGTGCCAAGGAGGCCGCAGCCTTCAGACATGGCCACAACCAAGAACCTGCGCACCGTCGGCATCTGCTGGCTTTCGGCTCTGCTTCCTCCTAAAATCTCTCCGTCTCTCTCTTTCTCTCATTTTTCTCTCTCTCCTTCTCACCCTCTCTTTCGCCTAATGTTGTCTCTGTTCCAGATGTCAGGAAACCTAACTGCTAAGGTTCTTAAGATTTCCGTATGATAGCTTCAACTCCTGAAAAAGACTGATTTCTTCTTCTCCATTCCAGTTCCAAAACGTCCTGGAGAAGCATCGTGATTCGCTCACTCTGCCAGGTGCTCACTGCTGGACCAACCAGCTACAGTGAGGGGAAGAGTGACCCAGGGCGGGACTGCAATTGTCCCTATTTGATGACGTGTCCATCCAGGACCAGCCAGCTGTGGCCAGAGGTCACTGAATAGCACAGCTTGCAGAGTGACTGTGTGGGTGTGGGGGGCGTCGTGCGCAGAGGAGAGGAGGGCCGGGAAAGGAGGGCAAGGCGAGGAGAGGGGTGCAAGAGCTGCCAGGTGGGAAGGCTGCGCAGTGGCAGGCCCGGGCTCTGCCTGGGGGGTGGCTCGAGAGCACAGGGTGGAGGCGGGGGCGTCGGGTCGTGATCCCGGACTACCAGGGCCCCGTCGTGGAGGACGAGCCTGTGACAGGTCAGACTCAGGCAGAGAGAGCAATTAGAAGGCAGCTGCTGTCATCCAGGCAAGAATGTGTTTGATTTATTTCCTCTGACCTTACGCTTACAGTGTCGTGTTGTGCCGCTGCTTTTCCTGTTTGGTGGCTTCCTCCTAGTGCCATTCAGCTCTTTCTTCCCCTGGGTCATTTGCAAGAGCTCGCGATGTCGGTCAGGCGTCTCCAAGAGACGGAACCAACAGGGTACGTGGAGAGATACATGGACGTCTGAGAGGAGATTTATTAGGGCGCTTGGCTCCCGTGATTATGGAGGCTGAGAAGTGCCATGAAAGGCCACCTGCGGGCTGGAGACCCTGGGATGCCAGCCGCATGGCTCCGTCCAAGCCTGAAAGCCTCAGAGCCAGGGAAACTGACGGTGTCACTTTCAGCCACAGGCCTGAGAACCCAACGCGAGGGTTGCCGGTGTCAGTCCTGGCGTCCTGCAAAGAAAGACAGGAAACGGCCTTTTCTCCGCCTGTTTTATTCCATCCAGACCCAGCTGGCTGAACGGTGGCCTCGCACAGCCAGGGAGGATCTTCCCCACTCAGGCCACTGACACACACGCCCGTGTCCTCTGGACAGACTCCCGGGCACACGCGGAGGTAACCCTTTACCAGTTCTCGGGGGTTTGCTTCTTCCACTCCAGTTGACGCCTAAACTTAACCGTCACACTTGCTATACCAGCGGTTATCTTCCGTCACCCAGATGTCATCAGCAAACTCTTGCTCTTCTCTGCTTTATACCGAACAAGATGCAAACTATTTCTGCACAGCCAGGCCTTGTAACCCGCCGCCATTGCCCCCCATGATAAGAAGAGATTTTTGTCGCTTAAACCTCCAGAGTGCTCTCCTCCAAAGATTTATCATCACAGCTTGGTACGCCTTATTTTATCTTATGTTAATAAAGAAGCAGCATAGAGCAGTCTGAAGAATATCAAATAAGGAGGAGGAGAAGGGGTTGAAATAGGACGGAAAAGCAAGAGAGAGGCAGGGGCGCAGCCACTTGGGCTGTGTGGCCTGGAGCTCAGGGGTGAGCTGGGGGGGGAGGAGGCTGAGCCTGGGGGGGGAGGAGGCTGAGCCTGGGGGGCGGGGAAGAGGCTGAGCCTGGGTGGACGGGAGGCTCCAGGCAGAGCAGGGGGAGAGGGGAGAGGAGAGGCGAGAGAAGCCCAGAATTGTGTCTTAATTATTGTCGGGTTTTTTGCTTCTATTTCTCTGTGGAACTGCATTGGTTACCCAGACTGATTCATCTGGGGTCCTGGATGTATTATAGATCCCAATTTGCTAAGTCTCTTTGTGGAAGTTATTGTTTAAACATCCATCCAGTTGAAGTCTATGGGTTTTTTAATTGAAATAGATACAGAAAAGGACACTGAAGTGAACAGCTCAATGAACTTTCATGAACTGAATACAGCTGTCTAACCAGCACCCGAGTCCAGAGATAAAACACTGTCTGCACTTAGGAAGAACCCCTGTGCTCCCTCTGGGTCGCTACTAAGTTGCAACGATAAGCAAAACCCTGGCTTCTAACAGGAGAGATCAGCTGAGCCTGTTGTTGTTTTCTGCATCTGTCAACAGACTCCCGTGGCAGATTCTCTTTGGGGTCCAGCTCCTTTGGTTCAACATTCTGTATGTGCCATTTGCCCACACTGTAGCAAGAAGTTGTAGATCGTTGGTGCTCATTGGTATGCAGAATTCCACTGGATGAATATGCTACAGTTTATCTATTCTGTGGATGAGCGTTTGGGTAGTTTCCAGGTTGGGGTTACCAAGTATTCATGGTGCTGCCGGGACACCTCCGGTTAGTTGTTACTATGAAAACTGGTAGCCTAAGTCCTTTATCTCCTAAACTGTTAATTTATTTGGCATCAAGGTTTTTAACCAGGCCTGAATTTAGCCAGTCTAATCTTGATCACAGAGGGCAGTGAAGGGCAGTGGAGAGAGAGAGAAACAGCAATAATAAAACAGAATAAAAATTTGTCTTAGGCCAAATGCAACTCAATGGCAAGGTAAGATCACAAAATTACAGTGCACTTTAATCTCCCGGGACGCTCTGCTTCCATATAAGCTGGTCCCCTTCCCTCACATCCAGCTCCAGATGGTGATAACAAAACAGGGTAACATTTCGTTTAATCCGTCATTAACATGCCATGGTCACGCTTCCCTCAACGTCTGCCCATATTACTATTTTTGGTAGAAGACAAATCTGAAATTTAATTATTCACTTTGCTGAGAAAGATACTGTCGTGTTTTAAATTGCTTCTCCCTCTCGCCCCTTTTATTCTTTGTATCTCCATATGCATTTGCCTTTGAGATTAGCACTGAGCCTCTTCATTATGCAGGAAACAAAATAAAAATGATCTCTAAATAAGGCCAGGCACGACGGGCCGCCAGAGTTTGTAGTTAGAAACACGCGCACACGGAGTTTTCCACTGTAAGAATTTTCTACCTGATTAGAGTTGACATTTAGCTTGTCATCTACATTGTAGAAAATGACTCTTTTAAAATACACTGGCGGAGCCCTGATGACCTTCCCATCTGCACGAACAATTTTAACTCTGGAGTTTAATGAAAGACGTAGTAGCGAATGTTGCATTTCCATCTCGTGGCTTTACTGGATGAGCATGTTCCCTCCATGAAACGAAAGGAGGACGGGGAGGGGTGGGACAAGAGGGACAGAAGAGCCGGGACAGGAGTGGGCATTACATTGGTCATTAACCGAATCGTGACAAGGGCTTCTAGCAGATTTCACAGGTGCAGCTGCGAAGCAGGTGGGAACATTTATAATGTGCAGTAAACACTGTCATCCTGGCGATTGACTGTGTCTCTAAACACTGTGTTTAGGATGACAATTTTGGAGGAAAGTCCTGCCAACAAGCCTAAACAATTTTTCTGCATCATTGATCAGTTTTTCGTTTGGAAAGGAAAATGTTTGATTTGAACAGCTTTGCATGTTAAAGTAGCTTTCAGCCTTTTAGCTGAAAGAACGCTCGATCAAGAGCCCAAAGACCTGGGTGCCAGTCCCGTCTCTGCCGTGGACGAGCTGTGTGACCCTGGACAAGTCACAACCTCTCTGGGCCTCTGTTTCTTTGTCTGTAAATGTAGAATATTGCAGTTCGTATTGCTCACTGCAGCCCTGCTTGTTGCTGATGAGACGAGCTTGTAACAAAACGTTTCCTTTAGGAAAATGAGTCTCGCAGAAATCATGCACCAGCTAACAGTATAAATGTTTGTGCTCTGTCCTTCTGCTAATTTTTCTACTCTGCCTGTGGATTCCGGACCCATGTGGAATGGCCACCTGTATGCACAGGTGACCTGTCTGGAAACTACAAGCAGAGTTGGATTTGTCCCCACCGCGGTCACGCTATCTCAGCGGTAGACTGTGAAGGACTCTACAAAGGCCTCCCAGCTCTAAAAGACCCTGCGATCACTTCGTACCCCAAGTTCCAACCTCAGGCCTTTTTGATCAAACGGAAGCCACATGAGATGAGGATTTTCAACAGTTAGATAAGGAGGTAGGTATCAAGGGACTTTTTGTAGTGTCATGGATGACCTTGGACAGCATAACGGGCCTGGGACTTGATGGGTGTGGGGCAAACAGAGAGAACAGAAAAGGTGTCAGCTTTGCGGGAAGCCAGCCCACCTCTGGGTGCCAGAGGTACAAGCCACAGTCCCTGTGCTCACGGGGGTCAGTCTAGTGATGGCCCGAGACATAAGCAGGTAATAGTACAAGGCAGAAAGTGGAAAGATATGGAAATCCATAAACCACAAGCCCGATATTCTCTTTTCATAGGAGAGAAAACTGAGTCCCAGACGGAGAGTGACTTGTCCAAGGCCACCTGGCTGGTGACAGAGTCACACCGAGGATCCAGGCCTTCCACCTCCGAGACAATTGTTCTTTTACCAACCCCTTTCCCAGGCATTCTAGCTTCTTCCCTCTTCCCAGAAGGATGGCTGCTTATTTAGTGCCCTGAGCTTGCTTAGCCAGGTCTGGGCTAAGTGTCTACTTGGACATTCTGCTTTTAATCCTCCAAATCAATCTCACGGGTGATGTATGATCACTCGTAATTTTACAAGGGAGTAAATGGAGTGTGGAGGAGATCAAATCTACCCTCTCTTCCTTCCCTGGTCATGGAATTGTGGCCAGGCGTAGACAGACAGACTACATTTCCCAGTATTCCTTGCAGCTGGGCATATGACTACGTTTCCTCTGGCAGAATGGAGGTGACAGGTGCCACTTCCCGGGCAGAGCTTTTACGAGAGTGAGGGTGCCTCCTTGATCTTCTGTCTCTTCTTCCACTGACTAGATGCATGTGATGTAAAGGCCCTTGGGGTGAGTAGAGACCCCAGAAGAAGCAGCTAGAAGGAATCGGTTCCTTGGCGTGGAAGAGAACCTCTAGCCTACCCAAGCACCTGCCTAGACTGAGCAAGACTAAGTTTCTATAGTCTTTCCATCATCATATGGTGGGCTCTGTTGTGCAGCGGTTGGCTGCCCTAACTATGATAATGAAATGTAATCTAGAATGGCTAACTTACATACACAAGACCCCAAAGCAATGTGGTATCCTGGTCATGATCTTTACTAAGGTCTAAGTCTAACGTCTCAACTCCTCAATCAGTCTCCAAGGCAGGACACAAGACAATGCAATGGACGGGGTTCAAATATTGAGACATTCTATTAATATTTGTATGTTTATTTTGTGTATATTTTAAAATGTACACACTGTATCAGTACAGTTGTACACGAATTTATAAATAAAATATATGTTATATATTGGTGATATGCATTTTCTCAAAATTTTTTTACCGATGGAGTGAACTGTCTAAACAGCTGGCCCGAGCTGTCCTGACTGTGAAGTGGAGGAGACCAGGCTGTGACAGTTTTGTCCCTGCGGTTTGCTGCCGGTGACATTCAGATTTCAAACCAGAGGGACCTTGGTAGATGTTACCTCTTTTTCATTGTTACTGAGCAAGCTTCACCGTCAAGACTTTGTCTTTTGCTACTTAGAAGAAGAGAAAAAAACGTCTTTTGCATTTCCTACTTGGCCAATTCTCCCTGGAGCCGCTAGCTAACGTTCTTTCCGGAATCTGTGGCCAGTGCATGTTTGAAAATGGGTATTTGTCACCAGGTGGCTTCACCCTCTCAGGCCCCGTGAGCCTTGCTGCCCGGCATGCTCCTGTGCTCACGCACGTGTTTCTGTGTTATGAGGCTTCACGTGAAGTCCGCAAGGATGACTTTCCTGCTAGACTGCAGGTTCCTGGTGGCCCGGACTGCAACGTATCCTCCTCTGTGACTCTTCCAAGTTTGTCACCTGCTGCCCGACCTCCTCAAGGCCAAGAATTCCAGCCCAACACACGGCGCTTACCAGCTCCTTTTAGCATGCTCTTCTCTCCTAGGCATTAAGGGACTTTACCAGTTCTTATCGCTGCATAATAAATTACCCCAAAACTCAGCTTCTTAAAATACCAACATTTATTTTGCTCATGAATCTGCAGTTCTGGCAGGGCTGGATGGGGATGGCTTGCCTCTGTTCCACTTGGCTTCAGCCGGGCCGTCTGGAGGCTGGGAGCCAGAATCCCTGCAGGCTGACTTACTCATGTATCTGCTGCCCGAGGCTGCCTGCCGGCTTGTCTGATGCTGTTGGCTAGAACCGCACGTGGCTTCTCCGTGCGGCCCGGGCTTCCTCACAACATGGTGGCTGGGTCTTAAAGGTGAGTGTCATGAGGGAGAGTGAGCCAAAGGAAAGTCACATCACCTTTTATGACCTAGCTTTAGAGGTGCCACGGTGTCACTTCTACTACATTCTAGCAACTGAGGTATTTGCAAAGTCCTCCTAGCCCCAATTTCAAGGAGAGGGACAATAAGCTCCGTCTCTTCCTGGGGGAGTAGCAAAGTTCTGGGAGCACATGTGGAAGAGAAATATTTCTGTGCCATTTGGAGAAGACACTTTCAGCCACAGGGATTCTGGGATGGTGACGTTGTAGGCTCTCCTGGTCAAGACATTTTATTTCTTCGCATTCTTAATCATCGTATGCGGACTTAGGGTTACCTGAAATTTCAAACTTCAAATGTCTCGCTCTTTGACTTAACGGTTCACAATTTAAACAAAAATTCCCAATAATTTATAGGCAAAGCACCACACATTCATAAAATATTTATTAAAAACACTGTCTGTCAGGAATAAGATTCTTACTGTTTATGCCAGCGCAGAGCGTGATCTTACACTCATGCTTATTCTGACACTTGTAAGAGATACGATTTTTCAAGAGCTTTCAAAATAAATTCTTCTCTTGCCGTCTGCACACACATTTCCATCTGTTTGTGGCTGACATCGGCAGCGCTCCGACTCTCCGCAAGGTCATTTGCAGCAAACTCGTATTGCATCAAAGTAAACACTTGTACTTGATGAAATTACTTCCAGAATTATTGGACGGGTGCATGTCAGTGCACTGCAACCAACGGTTCCCTTGGATCTGTCTAAAGCTTCCCACCAAGAACGAGGCAGCGTTTTCGTTTGTGAAAAGGAAAGCTCTGGAAAGGAAGGAAACCTAAACTAATGAACCCACGAGACATGATCGAGATTGGCCAATCCCACGGAATTGGCCTCAAAAGCAAAGCCAGAACATTGCTTTATGCTTCAAAGCTACGCTGTGGAATTGGAAGTGAGCTGTTTATCTCGAGTGGATATAACTCTGCCTCACCGACTCGTCCTATCGAACGCTCCTGGCTCATTAATCTTCCTGAAATAGATCCTGTTCCCAATTTCTACTGTCTCCATTCTGGTAGAGGCCTCATTATCTCATGCCTCACGCAGTCACCTGACAGGGTGTTTGTTCTGTCTCTCTTTCCTAGGTTGCCTTTTTCCTCTGTTGTTTCTTTTGATATGCAGAAGTTAAGTTTGATTTAGTCCCAGTGGTCTAGTTTTTGTTTTGTTGTCTGTGCGTGGGGTGTCACACCCAAGAAATGACTGCCAAACACAATGCCCTGAAGATGTCCCCTATATTTTCTCCTAGGAGTTTAATAGTTTTTAATAATAGCTTTAATCCACTTTGAGTTAATTTTTGTATGTAATATTAAGGGTCCAACTATATTCTTTTGCATGTGGATATTCAGTTTTCCCAGAACCGTTTGTTGAAGACACTGTCTTTTTCCCGTCGCATAGTCTTGCTACTCTTATTGAAAATCCTTTGACCGTATATGTAAGAGTGTATTTCTGGGCTTTCTATTGTGTTTCATTGGTCTATATGTATCTTACAGCCAGTACCAATTAATTATTGTTGTTTTTCATTATATTTTAAAACCATGGAATGTGAAGCCTCCAACTTTGTTCTTCACTTTCAAAACGGTTCTGGCCATTCAGGGCGCCTTGAGATTTTATATGAATTTTAGGATATTTTTTCTTTCTATTTCTGTTAAAAAACATCATTAGGATTTTGCATGGAACCTGTAGATCACTTTGAGTAGTACGGACGTTCTAACCACATTGAGGCTTCCAAGCTATGAGCACAACGTGTCTTTTTCTTATTTGTTTTAGCAATGTTTCATATTTTCACTGTGTCTTGCTCCATTTGGGCTGCTATAACAAGACACCGTAAACTGGGTAGCTTTGTAAATAACAGAAATTTATTTCTCACAGTTCTGGAGGCTGAGAAGTCTGAGATCAAAGTGCCAGGAGAGATGGTGTCTGAGAGGCTCAGCCTTGTCATTTGGTGGATCCTCGCGTGCTGGGAGGGCAAGGAGCTCCCAGGCCTCTTCTTATAAGTGTGCTAATCTCATCCGTGGGGGCTCCACCCCGATGACCTCATCACCTCCCAAAAAGCTTCACCTCCTGATACTCTCACACTGCGATCAGGTTTCAATATATGAATTTGAGGGGGACACAGACATTCAGAACTCAACACGGTGGTATTTTGTACTGTTTTTATTCCATTTCATGTCATTTTTTTAAATGCCGTCCTTGACTCGCTATTTGCTTTTTTGCAAACTACAAATTGAAAAAAAAAAAAAAAAACCCCACTAAAATAGATGATTTCTAAGTTTCCTCCCAACTCTTGAGTCATCGTGACACAGGACGGTTATAAACCCTCTGTATTTGCATTTGAAATGCATAACGATGAACCCTCCCAGTGAGGTTTTATCTCGTCATGTGATATTCAATTCAGCCTTGAAGCACAAGTGGTCTTCAAAGCCACAAGTAACTGGTATCTGTAAAGAGAAAGAAGTTCAAAGTAACTGGTATCTGTAAAGAGAAAGACGGCTCTCGTGTGCTCAGAAAGGAAGACCTTGACTAGCAGGCTCTGGGCAGGAGCGGAGGCCCTGATTGCATTGACGTTGGCTGATGCCCAGGTTCCGAGAAGATGGAGAAACCACCCTGCAGGGCAGAGTGTGGCTCTTACGAGATGGCAGAGGGATGTGTGTGCTCGGGGACACCTCACCCTGGGCCCTCGGATCTTCATGGAAATGAACGTACTCACCCAGTGCTCGAAGCCAGTGGCTCTTTTAAAGACCGGTAAAGAATCCAGGTTTGCATCTGTTTTGATGAGGGGCAAAACAGACCTGGCAGGAACAGAGTCGGAGGGGGACAAAGATGCTGCCCCCGATCTGTGGGTTGTTTTGCGTTTCTCAGTCAACCGACAAAACCCCCCCTCTTAAAAGTGAAAAGTTCAGGTCCTCCCATAATTTAGAAGCTAACTTTGGAGTGAGAAAAAAGCTATACACATCCTCTGCTGATGTGTTCCCAGCGCGCTCCTGGGGTGAACAGCCCCGAGTGGTAGATGAGCCAAGTCCTGGGGACCAAGGGGGCCGAGGACCAGCCTGGGGCTCCCCTGCTTTCTGCTCTTCCCCACTGAGGCTGAGTTTCCCCAGGAGAGAGGAGCTGTGTGAGCCAGCAGAACGGACTGGCCGGCTTCATGCGAGGTTGGGTTTTGTGTCACCTGACGGTGAAGACGCCACACTTCCTTCAAGGAGCACATGTGACAGTGGTCACTCACCCTTGCCTTCCTGTGAAGGCACAGAAAGTTACTCTCCCAGCTCCACGAGTCTGAAACGTCACCACCCTGCCATTCGGCTGACCTGGGAGAAACAAGGGGGACGGATCTCCTGACCGAGTCCCCGTGCAGACTGGCCCCAGCCAGCCACCGTGTCCTACCTCGTCACACAAGGGCAGGGACACAGGCCCCCTCCAGGTTTGCATCTCATTTCAGGATCGCTTTGTCACACAAACACACCGACATCAAAGAGCCAGCACTCAACCAAAGGACGCGGGGGGCAATGGCATCCGGCCACGTGAAGTTACAGTTATAATCACCTCTCACGTCAGCCGCCCAGCGGGGCTGATTAAAACCTGACACAAGTCCCCTGGCTCCTACCTGACACGGTGATTTTGGTTCCTTGTGGCAAATAATTGCTTATTCTTTCGGCTACATTTCCTATTGTCATGTCCTATTGGGTCCAGGACTGCAGGTTTCGGTAACAAACTCCTGGGGTAAATGCAAGTGACTTGGGAAGAATTCAATAATGTTTCTATTTATAATGTACAATGAATCCAGTGGCGCGTTCTCAAGTCCCACCTGTCACGGGTGTAACAAAGCAACACAAACTTCTCGGCGCAGACGGCTTCAGGCAGCAGCAGGGGGGATGGGGGGGCGGGGGATGGGCAGGAGGAGGGAGGGTGCGGGGCGGGGGTGACCCCCACATGCGGGCGGTGGCAGCACCCGGAGGGAGGGGCAGAGCCAAGTGACACCTGCTGTAGGTGACAAGCATGTAGCACCTGACCCACTTCACCTAATCTTCTGAACTGTTCTGGGGGGGAATGTTACTATTATTTCCGCTTTACAGATTGCAAAGCTTCCAAAGACTGACAGCGAGTCAGAGTGAGGAACTGAACGTGCACGTCAGTGTAGACTCAAAACACACACGAGGGCCGCTCTGGCCCTGGGGCCAGCCGTCCTCGCCCGCCACACGCCTCCTCGCCCCGGGTCCTCGGGCTCCCGGGATGCCATGCGGGACGGGACTGAGAAAGAGCCCGGCCAGGTGAGCGGAGCTCCGCTTCTGTGTGGCTCTCCCGGTCCCCGTAAGGCAGTTCCCTGTGTGGCTGCAGCGGACGCCGCCCTGAGAGCCCGGTCACGTCCAGACCCTCGCCTGGCTCAGGCCAAAGGAGCACGGCAGGCAGAGCGCAGAACCTTCCGGTCCCAGCTCTGGCACTTCAGGGCCACCCTTGACTTTCAGGGGCCCCAGGTTCTGCCTTTGTAGGTCTCTTCCTCCGTTCGAAAATACTAATGCTTATATTTTACAACTGTGTGGGCACAGAGATGAATATGATCTGGCCCAAAGTTCTGTTGACATCAGAAACTTGGTACAACACAAAGTACTTTTCCCAAAAATTGTTGCTTTCCATTTGGGACTTCATTACCAACAACCAAAGACAGCTAGAACTTTCCTAATTGTGCTTGGTTAAGAGAAGATTAATTTCACGCAGATACTTGCCTCTAAGTACGACAGAGCAACGTTCCACACAGGCAGGTATATTAACAGCTGTATTTCCCCTGCATGGGTGGAAATCCAGCGTGCACCGCGACTGTTCAGCTCAAGTTCACGGACCACGGTTTCCAGCTGCGCAATCTCAGTCATCAGCAGAGCTCCGGCTTTCATTTCAGCTATGTTGTCCCGGAGGAAATTCTGTTTCTTCTCAACCCAAATGTGAGTTCTCTGCCTCAGTCTCTCCATCTACAAAGTTGGCTGGCCTAGCCCCGCCCCCACTATGGAAGTCCAGGATAAATGAACTTGTCTTTTATGACCAATGTCAATTCCAGGTAGGGAAGTCCCTTTTGCCTTCAAAAGGGGGGCGGGGAGAGAGGGGAGGAGACAGAGGGGGAGGGGGGAGAGAGGGAGACAGAGAGGGAGAGAGGGAGACAGAGAGGGAGAGAGACAGGGAGAGAGGGAGAGAGAGAGGGGGGGAGAGGGAGAGAGGGGGAGAGGGGGAGGGGGAGAGAGAGAGAGGGAGAGGGAGGGGGGAGAGAGAGAGGGGGAGAGAGAGGGAGAGAGGGGGGGAGAGAGGGAGAGAGAGGGGGAGAGAGGGAGAGAGAGGGGGAGAGAGGGGGAGAGAGAAAGAGGGAAAGAGGGAGAGAAGAAGGGGGAGAGAGAGAGGGGGGAGAGAGGGAGAGAGAGAGAGGGAGAGAGGGAGACAGAGAGGGAGGGAGAGAGGGAGAGAAAAAGAGAGGGAGAGGGAGAGACAGGACAGGGAGAGGGAGAGGGGGAGGGGGAGAGGGGGAGAAAGAGAGAGAGGGGACAGAGAGAGAGGGAGAGAGGGAGAGAGAGAGGGAGAGAGAGAGAGAGAGAGGGAGAGAGAGAGGGAGAGAGAGAGAGAGAGAGGGAGAGAGAGAGGGAGAGAGGGAGAGAGAGGGAGAGAGGGAGAAAGAGAGGGGGAGAGAGCGAACAGATGCCACTTTTGATCTATGTGTATCATGGGACCATAAATCCTCTTCATTGCAGTCACAGAGCCAAACCATGTTACTTTTATTAGCGAGACAAATGCAGCCAACCCTCCTGGTCAGATGGGGTGATGTCAGGGTCACATCTCTGGCATATCGAAACAGGGAAATACTCAGATTCTCATTCTGCATCGTGTTTATCCTATTGCATGAGTAAAAATCAATGAAAGAGAAAACTGAGAGTTTCAATCAGAAAACAGAAACATTCTGCGTCCATCTACAGTCCGGAGATAGAGTCTGTCTCTTTTCCAACAATCCACACCCCATTAGGGGACAGGCAAACCACAAAATCGCTAAGCACTTTATTTCATCAATCACTAGCGAAGAAGGAAACACAACAAATAAAACCAAGTATCCTCTTGCCACCATCACACTCGTCACTCTCGGAGCAGTTCCGTAAATTCCAGCACCTAGTGCCTGCCGCTTCTAATGACGATTTAACGGCTCTGCTCTCAGACAGTTTTGTCCGGAACAGTGGGAGACAGTCAAGATTCGGACACGCTGATCCGTAACGAGGTGGGATTCCACTCGGGCTCAGGAGAAACGGAGGGGTGAGGCATCCCTCAGCGGCGCCCAGCCCGGCAAGGCGTGCGGGCACCCTGCCTGCAACCCGGGGTCCTCCCCGTCGACGAACTCATTAGGACTGTTTGCCCTGACATTTCATAAGGGAAATGAAGACACCCTGACTCGACACTTGCCTTTTGGGAGAGAAGGAGGAGGAGGGGGCCGGCGATGAGAGTAGACAGGCAGGACCTAGAGTTTATCTTGGATCCTACAAGATGTGCAGAGCAAGGTGAAGAGCGTGTTGCAACCCCCAGCCCTCATCACACACCTGCGGTTTCCATGGACTCATCCACTCTTCCTCCAACGAGCAGTTGCGGAGGGCTTGTTAGAAGATGGACAATATCAAGATGAGGAAGCGGCCCGAGACACAGGACACACGGGTCGCCTCCAGGGACCGGGTGATGCAGCACAAGAGGCCAAGGGAATGTCCCAAATGGTGACGAAGAATCCCAGGGTGAGGCTGCGCAGCTGGACAAGAGATCGACCAATTCAAACTGGACGAGGACAGAAGGGGGAGGGACTTGTTCGAGAAGACGAAGTGGAGAGGATTCCTACCGAATGTGTTTTGAATATATTAAAAGGTTTACACAACTGGGAGAGAGTTTGGGGCCAACTTAGTGACAAGTACCTTTAAAACTAAGCAAAGAAAGATAATTATTGACTCTAACCAAAAATTCCAAAAAGCTATGCCACAAAGGAAATAGAAGTGGCTCAGCTATGAGTGGGAAGTGTACGGTCCTAATCACGGAAACCCCGTGTGGGGAGCAGATCGAAACTACCCCGCAACTATATCGGGGGTTGTGGAGCAGGGACGTGGGCTTGAGAAGGGGGTGGCAGAAGCCGAAATTCGCATCCCCCGTAGAAGGAAGTCAGTAGACAATGTCTGCAACCGAGAAATCAAGATGTCGCCACACAAGCATGGCATTTAGAGAAATGCCAGGAAAAGAAATCAGTTAGAGGAGCTGGAAATGGTTGTTTTTGGACTGTGGGGGATGAGAGGAAGGAGTCACGGAAGCAGCACGGTTTTATAGCAAGCCACACGGAGCCACCCGACTTCCTGAACTTGGTGCATCTAAAACATGGACAAAAATAAAATCTCAGACAAGCAAAATAAAAGCCGCCTCATGAGTCTCGGTGTTGTTTTTATCTTAAGTCACGTTGCTAGATAAAATACAGAAATCCCAGTTAAATTCAAATTTCAGATAAACATCAAAAAAATCTGTTAGCATAAATTATGTCCCAAATATTGCATGGGACATACTTTATACTATTATTTTTTGCTTGTCTGAATTTCAAATTTAACTGACGTTCTGTATTCTTGTTTGCTCTCTCTGGCCCCCCTAATCACGAGAATACTGTATCACTAGATACAATATGAATATATTGTCCGTATCACTAGATACAATGTGAATATATTGTCCGCTGTACTACAGGGGCCACTTTGCAAAGAACCACAGAAGAAATCTCTTTAAAGTCTCAGTTCCAGAAACAGCGATGTTATCTCCTGAGCAACTAATTCACTTGTTTTTCCTTTGGACACTATGAAACATGTAATAGAATTTATCTAGATTGGAGAAATTGTATCAAAAATGTATCATTCTGATGAATTTGACTCATCGGTCTAAATCTAACAGAGCTGCCACAGATTTGGTTGTACTGGCTGGCTGTAGGCGGTGAGGCTACAGGAGCCCAACAAACTCTATTATCAAAAATAAAACTGGCAGCAAACAGACAAGCAAAAGCCCTCTGGTTCTCCAGCTAATCATTTCTGATGGTGTCAGAGAAGAATGCAGGGCTGTCTGAGCCAGAGACGTCTTCAGAGCTGCCGGGCAGTTGGGTCTGTGCTCGTGGTGCTTGGGGTGGTCCCAGGGGCCAGACCTTGGGTCTCAGAAGCCACCGTCTTTCAGACAGCACAGAAATACGTCTGGGAACAAAACCTTTCCCGTCCCTTCTGAATGCAACGAGCGTTAGGCGTGACACCCGGGCTGGCCGCTCATTAGCATGCCAGATTTTGCCGTTTATCCCCGCAGGAAGCGAGTGTCTGTCATCAGGGCGGTGATATCCTCAGCTGCTGGAGAAGAGGAATAAATTATCCCTTTCGTGACATCCCCTGCCAGCTTGTTAGCATCACCGGCAGCCGCTCAAAGGCAGCTAGAGAGGTGGGAATCCAAAGTGGAAAAAGAAACTTGCCACTTTCAAGCTCACGTTGGGCAGAGTCTTATTTAGAGCAACTAGCCAGCGTCGGCTTTGCTCGAAAGTCCTCCCACCCTGGACTCCTACACGGCAACGCTCAATGACGCCTGCCGCTCCCGCAGCACTCGCGGCTGTGCGGCTCTTCCGCTCTGGCTCCAGCCAACTGGGAATGGCATCAGGACCTGTGTCACCAGCCTCGTCAGAGTTTCTGAGAAGGTCCTTAGAAGGCGAGAGGGCGTAGTGTAGGGGTGAAGGGGTCTCTCCGGAGTCAGAAAGGCCTGGGGCTTAAAACCTGACTGTAGCACTTACGTATTAGCTGGGTTCAACTTGGACAAGCAGTCTCTTTAAGCCTTTGTTTTCTCATCTGTAAAATGGGTATAATGAGTCCATCATCTCCCCAAGATTATTGTGAAGACGGAATATAAAATGTCGAACGATGCTTGGCATAAACTCTCATTGAATGTTCTTATTGACTTGCAAACCTTTGAGCTGTGCAACCCTCTTCCTCCAACCATCCCAGGATAATTGCCTTCCTCGCCGCACTGAGAGCAGCTAAATGAGCGATCCTGACACTCTGGGCCGGAGAAGACAGGTGGGACAATGTCTGCCACAGAGGGAGTATGAGTTCCAGGTCACAGGCCAGCCAGGTGTGTCAAGAAGTGTCCCCGTGAGAAGAGCCAGTAGGAGAATTACCAACGGCACTGCTGGTCAGGGCACTAGGGTAGCACCCGCCTTCTGGAACGCACCTGGTCGCGCCCAGGCGGGCCCTTCCTTCCTGCATCCGTGACTTGCTCACGTGACACAGGTGAGACTTAGAGATACAGGCAGCCTCCCAGAGCTCAGGGCAAGAGTTCTCCCAGGGCACCTGATTGGAGATTTCGCCGCGGGCAGGATGGCTGAGGAGGGTCAGGGAAGAGAATTTTAAAGTTTTCCCACCTGAGGTAGGGGCGGGGAGGGGGACAAAAAAGGAAAGGCTTGTTCTCGGGTTCTGACAGTCACCTAGCCCGTAGTTCCCGTATTCTCACAGTAACATGATTACCTCAAATCTGTTTCCTTGCGGCTCAAACATTACATTAGGCAGAGACTCCAATTTGCTTACTCTACTCTCCGTATTCCCCTTCTGCCTTAGTATAGGATCCTTAACTTTTAGCTATGCACATTCATGCCCAAAGAGCGATGTCCTATTTTTCCTTACCACGTGGTTAAATGCTGGCCAAGTAGATGGAACCAGAAGTTCTGTGTAGCACCTTCCAGGAAACTGCCTTAAAAGATAGCTGACACATGCCCTTTATCACTTTCTCATTCTTGTGGACGCTAGAATGTGGGCATGATGGCTGGAGCCTAAGCAGCCTTCTTGGGGTAGAGGCCACATTTTTTTTTTTAAACACCTGTGCTGTAGGATTTTTTTTTTATTATTTTTTATTTCAGAAGCCACATTCTGATGGAAGAACAGTTGGATAGAAGGAGCCTGGGAGTCCAAGTCTTTGAGGCTTGCTCTGGGCTATTCTTCTAAGACTTCTTTTATCATAGAGAGAACTAGACTATCTTGTTTAAGCCACTTCTACTTACCTATTTATTTTCATCATACCCACTTGAACTTCATCTTAGCAGATACATGTTCTAACTCGGAAAGAATTATTATACTCATCAAACACCAAGAGAGAAGACTATGGGGATGGTCACAGGACCAAATATTTTTATTCTAGATAATCAGAAAAATAAAAAACCATTTTTGCATACCCATTCCGAACATGAGACAACCTCTCCCTTGGCCCGGTATCCCTTTCTTTTCTATCCTGTTACTATTTCTGAAAGGTCTATTATCTGCCTGCAGATAAACATTATGATTTTGTTTAGTCCTTATAATTGCTTCAACGTGAAAGGCTTCTCCTAAGTTTGGATCGAAAGGCTTTTCTAAATCTTACCTCTCGGTCCTTTCCATTGTTGGGATAGCGCGGTTCTCGTGGTCCGGAGCCTGCAGCGCTGGCATTGGCAGCCACCCCCCCCACCCCACCCCCCCCAGAACCACGTGCATTTGAGGAGACAGTTTTCCTACATGAGGGACGCTCTGCCCCTCTCAAAAAAGCAGCAATAACAACAATAAAAACAGAAACAAAACACAGATGTCCACTGCACTGTTTCCAACCAAAGACTTTCTCAGCCAGAAGAGACAGAGCCGATCAGAATGCTCTACGCGTGTGCCTGAGGCACAGGTAAGGGGGTCGGGGCTGTGCCGTTCCGTGCTCCCCGCTTTCCCAGCACTGGCTAAGGCGGCAAGCGTGTTCCACGGTGTAGACGTAACCAGTACCCCGTCCCCAGCTCCCCTCAAGAGTCTGACTCTTCAACTTCCAGACTCTTATTTACTCACGAGTGCCCTGCACACTGGATAAGTGTTTACGATTATGTCCGTTTCACAGACGTGGACACTGTGACTCCACCTCTAGGATGTGTCACTGACGCACCTTATTTGTGTTGGAGGTGGGTTGTGAAGCGGATGTTTACAGCCTCAAGCCCACGCTCTTTGATGGGACTGTTGAGAAGAGAGTCCCTCATCGTCTGGGTCACCTGAATACCCCAGACTCGTCTGTCCTAAAGCACCGTCCCCCTGAGCCCCCGAAGTACACAGAAACTGGTCCTTTGAGATCGGCCCTCGCTCTCTCCGGGCCTCCCTGGAGAGGAAACGGCTCTGCTGTGTTTTCTGCTCCACTTTCCTCATCGAGGCTCCTGGCCCCGCCCAGGAGGATTTAAAGACACCCCACAAAACTCAGGCCTCTGTCCCTGCCGAACCCAGAGTCCTACGGGTGGGCCCAGCATCTGCAATAAGGAATGGCAGTTATAAGGCAAACGTTATACATCAACTTTGCTCTAGTTGAGCTGTATGATGAAAATCACCAGAGCAAATTAAAAACTACCCACGCCCAGGACCCACCCCAGATCAACGAAACCAAAATCTTTGCAGGATGGAGCCGTGGGGCATCTTTTCAACTCCCTGGATGATTCTAATGGTGGAAACCGTTAGCTCTAAACACCTTCCTAAGGAGAAATCCCTTTATAAATTAAGGGTATGAATACGTCATCATTGCTACCAGTGCTAGAAACAGTGGAAAGAGCACATGTTGCAATTTTCTCAGCCCTTCTCTTCGGGTTCCATGTAGCCTTAAATGGACGGCCTATGGGAAGGACCTTTTAGCAACGGTGTCTGGGTGTGGTCAGTGAGGCTTTTGCCTTGTTCTGCTGAACAGATGATTCCTCGAGTGTCAGAGTCGAAGCTATAATCCTTCGAAGCGAATGAGGGTGAGCTTTCTAGAACTCGCAATCGAGGCAACGGTGTGTGTCGTCTCAGGATGGCCTGGTAAGGACCAAGCGCTTTTTCAACTGAGATGAAAATTAATTCAGAAGTCGATACAGGGTCCCTGCGTTCATTGTGATGGAAGATCTGCTCACTAATTTCATTTGGGGCTTAAATCTTTATTGTCTACTCTGCATTTCAATCTGTTTTAGGGGTTTGTTTGTTTGTTTTGTTTTTCTGCTTCTCTACTGAATTTCTGTCAGCAGAGGAAAGGGCATTGTTATGCCCTGTCTGTTTCTCCTCTTTTTCTCTTGCAACCCTGTTCAGTTCCTCCTGCTCTGCCCCTCACCCCCCACCCCTGCAGGATCTGAGAAACACCACGTATATTTGATGTGAATTCCACATCCTTGAGACGGTGACTTCCTTGTGTTCAGACCGCTGGCAGCTACCTCCAGCCGTAACTGCCATTATAATTAGATGCAATTATTTGCTAAGTGTGCTTACAAATTTACCAGAGAGGCTAGATTAATTGCTGTTCATAATATCTTCACACCTCCCATCATGTTAAGAGCCCACTCAATTCCTTCCTTCTTCTAAACTAATTAATCCCCAAGCAACATGTGTTTAACAGTCTCTGCACAATCACCAGGCTGGTCCAGTCTTGCTAAGCTCAGGGGTCCCGCGGGCGGCAGCGCCCACCCAGCTCCCTCTCCGTGAAGCTGCCTTCCCTGGCATCTTTCTCTCGTTGCCTCTTTGTCAGCTGGTGAACCGAGCAACTACCCTCCCAATAATGTTTTCTGGAAGTTTCTCTGCTCTTTTTGGAACCATAAGAGACGTGGAAGCAGAAGTAACCATCGTTCCTGCAAAGCCACCTTTTTAATGCCTAACGTTCAACTGCGCAACCAGCGGCCGGGCGCGGTGCACGGAGGCGGTGGGAGCAGGGACTGTCCTGGAGGCCACATTGAATCCCGTGCAGTGAGCAATTAGACAAGCAGTGCGCGTGCGCGGATTTCTGCGCTTAGACAAGCAGTGCGCGTGCGCGGATTTCTGCGCTTAGACAAGCAGTGCGCGTGCGCGGATTTCTGCCATTAGACAAACAGTGCGCGTGCGCGGATTTCTGCGAAGGCCTCAATCCCAGCTCTGCAAATTGCCCCATGCCAGCCGCTTTCCTCCGGCCGGCGCGCCCTCGCCTCCCGGGGCCTTGCCCTGCGCAGCCCTGGCCCCGCTTGCCACGATGCAGGGGATACGTGCGTGCATTTGGTTCACCAAGCACCTTCCATCTCATGGCTACCCGGGAACAGTTCGGTGCCGTGACGCAGGCGGTACCGTCTCCATTTTACAAATAGCAGAAATGAGGCTCTGGGAGTTTTACCGACTCGCCCCGGGACAGAACTCAGACTCGAGCTTCCCGACTGCACCGCCACCGCCACGCGGGGGACCACACGACCTCGTGCGGCACTTTCAAGGCTTCTGGAAAAACGTCCCGCGATCTGGTGCGCCCTGACCCACCTGCCTCGTCGAAAATTCCACATTAGAGACACTTCATTTGCTTGGGGCGCTGGCCCCGAGGTAAAAAGCACGGCCCTTGGACGGGGTGGCACAAGCTTGCATGGAACACTGACGCCTCGAGCAGCCGCCATGCTCAGAATGCTCCTTACAAAGGGAGACTGGGGGCTGGGAGAAGAAGTCGATTTTGCTGAGGAGGAGGAAAGAAAAGTGGGGTGAAGCAGGAAGCCCTCAGAACTGGGGTGCTGAGAACACTGAGCTCTGGGGGATGGGGGGCCCGAAAGTGGACAGAAATCAGAGAAAAGGGAGACAGGCGATACCAACTCCAAACTCATAATTTAGCTGTAGAGTAACCCCCAGTCTCTGGAACCCACAGGTGCCACCTGGCTTGAATTCCCCTCTCTGCTCAGTCTGAAAGGCCAGGGCCACGGCCCACCCCACGAGGGCCGGGCAAGACAAGCAGGAGCCCCAAGCTCGTCTGCCCCCGCCCCCCTTTGTCCGACACTGACTGCAGAGCCGGCGACACCTTTCCCCTGCACTGTCCTGACACGGCAGAAACCCTGGATCTGGGTGGCCCAGGGGAGGAGTTAAGTCACAGCCATTTGTCTGTCGTTAGGCTCATTCAGAAAACCGTGGAATCCCAGAAGATTGGAACCAAATCTCAGCTTCTGCGTCCTGTTCTGTCTTACTCCCCTCCTCAAGCAAGTTCTCGATTGGAATAAAGACAGTTTTCTCTCTCACATCCTTGAGGAGGGGAGCGCTTCTCCCCTGCCCTGGCCGTTCCCCTGCCGGCAAACGGAGCCGTCAGCACCTGTCCAGCAGTCCGCTCACCACCTCGGCCCCAGGGACAGGGGGGCAAGCCCTGATCTATCAAGCAGGAAAGAGAAAATTGGACGTGCTTGGCTCAGTTGCTCCTTTTTCCTCTTGGGAATGAAACTGTCCCCAAAGAGTACAAACCCTGCACTATTCCTCCAGGAGCCGGTTCTGTCCTTGCAGGAGATGGGACGGGGGGTGAGGGTAGGAGGAGGAAGCCCACGCACCTCTGATCCACCCTGAGTCACCCCTCCCCCAGGCCAGCGGGGTTGTGACTGGGTGAGTTACTGCCCCTAACTCCAGGTTCAGCAGGAGAAAGCCGTGGTGGCACGACCCTGTTTCCTGGCACTACTGGTGGCCCACTGGGGACTGTGTGCCTCCCGTCCCTTCCATTCTGCACTTTCCAGGCTGAGAGGTCTGAGCAGCGGGGGAGCATCCCACCAAAGGACGCAGCGAAAGAACCGCTGAACTATGAGCTACGGCTGCTGCCAGGGCGCTTGGGGCTTGTGCCGAGGAACCGGGCAAGAGTCACCATCTTGGCAAAGGAGATTCACGCTGAGCAGCAGCAGGAGGGAGGGCTGCTGTACCCAGTGGGGACATGGGAAACCCCGGCACCCAGGTGTGGTCCGCTTTGCCCCTCTTGGCGCTCCCCTGGCCAACTTTGGCAGCAAATGGACATGTTCAGCACCCACGGCCTGCAGAATTGTGTTGTCCAGGGGCTGGAGTCATCGGGGACAGGGGTCTGAGTCACAGCACCTGGCAATGCACCCAGCCCAGCAGAGCTGCATCGCTGAGGACGAGGGAGACATCGAATGCCGACCGTGGCCTCGAGCCCGGCTCTGTGCTGGGAGCTGGACTTGCCCCACTGACCTTTCTCTCATCTCCCTCTGCCAGGGAAAGAGGCCCGTGGGGACGCTGGGGACGCTGAGGACGCTGCTTCCAGAAACTGGATGGAGAAGGAGATCCACGCAGGGGGACCCACCGTGGGACTGAATGAAGGACTCGTTCTCCTGCTACTGTGGGTGCTGCGGCCCGACAGACCCCCAGCACATAACCCTCCCTGCAGATTGCCCTTGACCCGAGATGGCTGCCGCTCAAGGTCACGCCCCCTTTTCCAATGTAGCCTGAACCCGGTGACTGGCCCTTTATAGAAGTACAAAGGTTCAAGATATCTATTGTACAACATGGTGACTGTTGTTAACAACAGTGTATTGGATTCTTGGAAATTGCTAAGAGAGTAGATTTTAAGTGTTCTTGCCACAAAAATAAGCACGCGAGGTAATGCATGTGTTAATTAGCTCGATTCGGCCGTTCCACAATGCAGACGTATTTCAAAACACCATGTTGTACACACTATCATTTTTACTTGTCTACGAAAAGAGAATCAATAAAACTGTGAGAGTTGCACATTCAAAGGGGGAAATGACTAATCGGAGAGGGGAGTCAGAGACTAAAGCGGCACTGCCGTAAATCCTCATCTTCCAAAGTACGGTGTGAAAAGAGAATATCTCTAAAATATTCCTAGTTTTCAGTATTAGCATGTGTTTTAGTTAATCAATTTTTTAAAAGCCAGAAGAATCATAAGTAGCTGCCCCATAGCAGCTAGCAGTCGTGACAGTGGTCACAGCCAGGGCCCGTTGTTTGTGGTGACCCTTGCAGAATGATCGAGAGTGTATCATCACGTATAACTTTCATAAAAAAAAAAAAAATTAGATTGAAACAAAAAATAAAGACCCAGCATGCTCCACTGAGTCAGCCGAGGCTGTGATGAGACCTCACATTGCGGAGCTTTTGCCTCCGCCAACCTGCTTCCCTCCCAGCCCCTGCTACGGTGCAGGACCCCAGAGAACCCTCCAGAAGCCTCCGCACGCTCATCTGCACCTCGGATTCTGCTTCCTGCCGACCTGCCGCAGAAACCCACTTTGCTCCCACAGGGAGGCAACGTTCTCCCACCTCGGCCGTTATTTGGAACTAAGACGGTACTCGGCCTACGTGCGCCTTCTCTCTGCCTCATTTCTGACTCAGACTCTGGACAGGGAACAGGGGCGCCATTTACTGACTGCTTCAAAATCCCAGTGGCCGTTATAATTAGGAAATCCAGGAGGGGCCAGTGCACAGAGGCACACAGGGCACACACAGTGTCACCACCGTGTCATCACCATTGACAGTGCAGGAACCCTGCCACCAGCCCCGGGTGCGGGGACACCAGGGGTGGACGCACCCACGGCAAGAGCGGATTTAATTTCAGGCTTTATCCTCCACAAGCAGCCTCCCTGCAGAGCACCTTTCAGCCAAGGATCAGACCGAGAGTCACTGGACGATAACAAGGGACACGGTCTCAAAAGGCACCTGATAACCTCATCACCAGGGCCCGTCCTTAGCTGTCGGGTCCAGAGAAAAGAACATGGGCTTTGTCCCAGTAAGAGTGACGACGTCTGATTTCCAGCTTCCGTATCGCTATCTGCGTGGCCCCGAACAAGCCACTTAACTGTGCTGAGCCCACTGTCCTCGTCTGTAAGACAGAAGAAGAGCCTTGCCGAGCTGGTGGGAGGATTAAGTGAGATAATGTATGTAAAGCCCCCAGCACAGAGCCTGGCGTTCAGCAACTCGTAGCTTCAGTACTTTTCACAGACAGAGTTTCTGAGCTGCTCAGTGTGATGAGTTGTGACTGGCTTCTCCCAGCCAAGTCATTTACCTCCCACTGCGCCATTTCTAAATAGGGAGACTGTTTACACTTGGGCAGAACGAGATGTGGGTTTTTGGGCGGCTATATAGGGCAGGCAGCCATCTAATGAGCGTGGCTTATTTTTATCCACCACTTCTGCATTTTAGACGCGGCTATTTTGATACCGGTCAGCCCCTCCGGTAACAATGTTATTTCTGCTCACCTGCAGCGGGTGATTTATGTAACTGCACTTGGCCTGCAGGGCCAGGAAGGCGATCAGCTCCCAACGGAGGGAGATGCCCAAGCCCAGCTGCAGGCGGGGTGGGAATGGCAGACCAGGTCGGGGCTCGGAACCGGCAGCGTTGGTGACATGGCAGAACCAGCATCTTTGCTGGGACAGTGCCGCCCTAGAAAGGTCTCCTCGGTCCAGTTGCAATTCCTGAGTCACTGGCTGTCACCCCAGAGGCCACTGCAGGAAAGCAAAGCCGATAATTCAGGGAAACGCATTACCCCAAGAGGAAGAAATGCTGGAAGAAAATATCACAGGGACTAGATAAATCGATGTTCCAGGTGCCATCAGAGAAAACCCAGCCTCTGCCCAGCCCTGGCACCATAGCCTCTGGCTTCTGTTGGCAACGGCATCTTTGGCTGAAGAATCCACTGACCCAGTGTGTCCCCACGTCCCTGGGCTCCGGCTTCGAGAAAACAAGGAAATGGGCCTGGCCGAGGGCTGGAGCAAGACGAGCAAGGGGGGGACCTACGGAGCCGACCCCAGCCCCACCTGAGCGGGTTGCTTGGTGTCTGGGAGGACAAGGCTCCCCCACCCCCCCGAGCCACCAGGAGGTGGCCCTGCCAGCTGGCCTGGCCTGCTCTCCCCCGGGCACACGCCACCAAGCGTGCTCCCGGGCAGATCCGGCAAGCAGGGAGTTCGGATTCTGTACCCCACAACTTTCTTTCTCCTCACCCTTTTCCCGTCTGCCCACCCTCTGCCACAGAAACTGCTTTGAGCAAAAAGCCTGGAGTGGATTTTCCCTTCTGAAATCACCTCCTCCTGGATGGCTTCCTGGTTGACACTCATCGGATTGCACCGTGGAAGCCTTCGCCCTGTGTCCTGGGCATTCCCACAGGGAGAGAGACGGAGGCGGGATGGGGGGTCCAGAGGGCTCCGGCGGCCCTGACTCTCCTGCTGTCACAGCCCCACCCCCCACACAGGGGACTGAGCCCACCCCGCCGCCCTCGAGGCCCTGCCCCTTCTAATGACATCAGTGTACGCATCACCTGGGGCCACTGGGCAAAACTAGAACAATAATAATAACGCCGTCAATTGAGTATTGTGAAGCTAAGAGCTTCGCACACATTACTGAATCCTCACCATACCCTACAAAAGTCGGTATTATCATCTTCCCATTTTACAGATAAGGAAACTGAGACTTGGAGAGGACAAGTAACTTGCCTGGGTCTCATAGCTCATCGGTGGCAGAGCCAAGATCCAGCCCAGTTCCAGCTGACCTCAGGGCCCAAGCTCTTCACTGCTCTCAACTCGGGGTAGCTATAGCAGCTCCTTCGGGAAGGGGGGCCAAGTGCATATTTCAGCTCAGGTGCTCTTCTTCCAGAAAGCTCTCCCTAATCCCACCCCTCGCCCACCTGCTGCTGCCCCCCTGGCCCGGCCCAAACCTCAGTCACAGCTGCGTTTGCTCCTGTGCACCTTCCTCAGACGAATGAGGTTCTTACGTGGTTCTGGAAGGCAGGGAGCCATGTCTTCTTTGGTTGTATGTCCTTGTCCCCTGTATAGAACCCGGCACTCGGTAGTGCGGAATGTCAAGACTTTTAGGCTTTTCTAGAAACTCGTCTGTTTTGGGCAATCCAGTGAAGTTTTATCAATTGGAATGTAACCTGGGGTGCCTGGTTTGGCTCAAACCACTTAAAATTCTGCAAGCTAAAGGCCTGCTGGGGACAAATGCATCCTCCCCGACCCTGCCCGGGGACTTGGAGTCTCGGGAGTGGGGAGGAAGCTGTGTGTTTCCTGAACTGAGCGCTCGAGCCCCAAATCCTCTCTCTCTGCTCTGCCGGCCTAAGCTGGGTTCCTTTCAACTGTACGCAGGAAAAATTGCATCTAAACTGGTAAACCCTCATCCTCAATGTAGTCTCAAATTATTCCAAACCAGAGCGATGATCCTTTAAATAGAGTCATAGATTTGCCGCCATTTGCCACCATGTCCTTAGCTTTAAAAATGAGAATGAACATCGCCACCAACAGAGACTGTCTTTGACAATGTCGATAGTTTCTAATGAAATTAGCTAAATGCAAATGCTCCTGGTAATTAACTTGATCACCTACGCCAAGCGGGAGCGAAGGGCATCTCCTGACACCAGAGGAAAATCCAGAATCTCCAAAACGCATCTCAGCCGACAGCCTAACCCCGGCCCGTGGCACAGTTCAGAGCAGGGTTCCGGAGCCAGACTCCTCGGGCCGTCCCCAGCCTCCTGGCCTTGTGAGGTCCCCAGCTTCCTGGCCGTGTGAGCTCACATTCCTGACCTTGGTTTCCTCACCTGAAAATATGGGGACTGCGTTGGCACCTTGCCCGTAGGATTACTGCGAGGGTTTAGCAGAATAATCCCAGGGAAGTACTTTGCACGGTGCCAAGTGGGTGGAATTGCTTCAGCATAATTAAAACCACTCGATTTTTTTAAACCATTCCTGTTCAAGATAAAATTAAAATTACCCCCAAGACATTTGGCCCCTTAGAAAGTAAGCTGTGTCGGCAGAAAGTCGGTCCGGTTGACTGCGAGAAGCCGGGAGATTTGCGAGGCAGCTCCCTGCCCGAGGCCGGGGGAGAGGGCGCCCGGGATCCGTCCTCGCGGTCGGGCTGCTCCTCTCCGGACGCAGGAATGGACGCGTTACCGCACGGTCATCTTCCTCGTGCCCAGCGCTCCTGGCCTCAGGCCTTGCTCACGCTCCCACTTCTGGTCCCCACGGGGCCCTCCAGGCCTGGTGCGTGGCACGGAGGTTCCAGCCCTGACCAGGGTTCTCCTCCGATCAACCAGCTCACGTGGTCCTGGGTAAACTCGCTCACCGCTCAGCCGGTCCCCGGACTGCCCCCTCCCCTCTGCAGGGGCCACGGTCCCCTTGTCTGGGCCGTGCTGGAGGGGAGTGTCCCCGAGCCTGGGCAGGGCCAAGCTGGCACGTCCCCGGCAGAGGTGCCCTTGGTCCCCGGTTTGCCCTGCAAACCATCCTAGTTCTAGCACCGAGAGTCCTGGGCACACGGACGGTCGGCCACCCTGGGAGAAGCCGGGAGGTCCCTCACAGGCAGCGCCTGTGCCTGGGCGTCGGGTCCTGCCAGGGAGGGGAGCAGTCCAGCAGTGCCAGCACTGTTGATGCATTCAGATGCCGTCAGGGAGAGCAGCGCTGGTCCCCAGCCTCTCTCTGTACTAGAGCCTTGATGCCCTGAAGGCTCACGTTCATCCCACCCTCTCCTTTTCTCCAGACTGAACACAAGTCCCTTCCGGCTGTGCTCTCCTGCCACATCCTGTCACTCTCCTCCGACCCCGCCCCACCACGGCCCTGGCCCTTTGGTTTAGGACCAGAGAAGGATCCAGGGCTCCAAGGGTTTGGCCCCTCCTCTGGCTCAGCTTAGTATCCAGGAGGGAGCATGGGGTGCAGGTGGGGGACCTGCAGCCTCAGGGCCACACGTGGTCCCTCCAGATCCCCAAGTGTGGCCCCTTGACCACGTCCAAGCTTCACGGAACAAATCTCTTTATTCTGCAAAATTTGGATTCGGCCAAAGGCTGCACTCAAGGATCCAGAAGGCCACGTGTGGCCCCGAGGCTGCAAGTTCCCACCTGGGAATGAGGTTCTCACCTGGCCTGGTCCAAACCTGAGTGTTCATCACAAACATCCGGCTCAGGGGATGGGAAGGTGAGATGTCAGCAAAATGTCAGACTCGGGGTGACACCAAGTCAGAGTGCTGGAACTTTCCCCAGAGCACCCCTCTTCTTCCCACCCCGCCCCTCTCTCCAGGGCCCTTCAAAGCAGCCCCCTGTGGGAGCAGCAGCGGGGTCCGCGTGTTCCCAGAGCCCTGCTCCAGCGACACCTCCCCCAAGAAGCCCTCCTGCCCTCATCGGCCTCTTCTACAAACTCCGGGTGCTCCCAGAGATTGAACCACGAACTTTTGCACTTAATGACTTCTCTTATTTCATTCCTCAATTGTTTCATGTTAATTCTCTCTTCCCAGTGATATTTTAAAATCTTTTAGGAACAAGAAGCTTGTCTCATTTATCTTTTTTTTTTTTTTTTTATAACCTTCACAGCAGCTATCAGGGTGTCAGGGAGCTAAAAAAGTCCTCGATAAATACTACCCGGGGACGGTGAGTGAATTCTGAGCACGCCAGCCCCCAGCACAACACCTCGCGTACCAAAGCCCAACGCGGGTTTGTTGAATGAATGAACAAACGTCCCTCCGTCTCCTACTTAGCCACCTTCCTCGTATGCACCAGCCTGGTTTTCTGAGAAACAAAATAAAAATAAAACAAGATGGAATGTGTCAAAAATATAATAGAGTGGGATGAAGTGCTTGGTATTTAAACGATTTCTCTAGGTCCTATGGGGAAAACCTGGCTTCTTATCCACTCCTGGCAAGGAGAGCTGGGTGTATATTTGAAAAACAGGTCCACCACGGGCCCATCCTCTAGGATTTTAACTTGCGTCTCCTTTCAAAACCCCCTGCTTCTTCAGTTGCTGCAAAGCAAGCCACAGGATGGAAAATTGGCTAAGACAAAATGGTAGCATTCATTTAAACTACTAATATTCTGCGAGAAAATCTTCCAGAGCACTTTTCATGCTTTTAGCTGTTATCTGCACACTGCCCAAGTAGACTTCTATTTACTAATGGTGGCAATTAAGGCAAAGTCTTAGGCTTAACAAAGTGAGAGCTTACTCCTGCAGATATGCTAATCAGCTTTCCCGCCATGCTCAGTTTTTTCCTTCTAGCTTAGTATGCGGTGCCCACGGCCGCAGAGCCGGGCAGCCCACGTGCCACGACACCCCTCTTCCTGGCCACATGCGGAAACTTGAGGGGCGGCGACCAGCGAGATTCTGCCTGAAGAAATTCGAAGTGAACAGCACAGAAACTCTAGCATTCTAACCTTCTACGCATCGCTCATTTTTATTTGTACAATAGGCACATGATTTCGGAATTAAATGTAATCATTTACGTCACGCACTTAACACACTGCGTAGAGTAACAACTGCTCGAGAGATGTTAGCCATTGCAGAAATGAGAACGGTAAAGCACATTATTGTAAAACTCGTTATTAGTGTTAATGCCGAACTGAAAAGTAGGTGAAGTTGGACGCAAGTGGCCTTGTTAAGCCAGGAACTCTGGTAGAAGGAAAGGAAGGAGAAAGAAGCAGGGGTGGGAGACCGCACGTTCCTGTCTTCCCACTCCGGGTCCACGGGTTTTGTGCTCTCAGGTGCTCATAAAATTGACTCTGGTGCCCGTCAGCAGATGCCCTGTGGCAGCCGGCCTCCAAGATGGCCCTCGTGGTCCTCACCTCCTAGCAGCACTGCCCACGTACAGTGTCCTCCGAAACTAGGGCTTAAAACAGCCCGTGATTTCTCCCTCTCTCTCGGATCACTCTGGTGGATGCCCCGTGCCGTGCTGTGAAAAGAGGCTGACGTTAGGAGGAACTGAGGCCTCCTGCTCGCAGCCCTGTGAGGGAGCCGTCTCAGAAGCAAACCCTCCACCCCAGCCCGGCCTTCAGACGGCTGCAGCCGCCGCCAACACCTGGACAACCTCAAGAGAGCCGGAGCCAGAACCACCCGGCAAAGCTGCTCCCAGACTCCCGGCGCTCAGAAACCGTGAGATAATGAATGTTTGTTGTCTCATGTAACGAAGTTTTGGGTTAATTAGTTACACAGCAATGGATAACTAATGCATGCCCCTTTGCTTAAACTTGACTGAATGCATTCTGTCCCTTGTGCACTATTATCTCAGGCCAAGATTCTTACTTTAAAAACACTAACTTAAGAAGAAATGCAAGTAGAACTATCAGTGCTAACGTTTCTCATTTTCTTTTTCTGAGGTATGCGGAAGTTGACCCTAGTTTTAAGGTTTATTACTTATCTATCTTTCTGGCAATCACCTGTCTTCCTGCACACGCACTCATCTATCCATGCCACGTCCCAAGCCTGGAGCCTTTGCGTCCACACGGATGTATTGGAATAAGGACTGTCCAGGCAGCCCCAAAGCACAGAGGCAGAGAACAGTAAAAGGAGTAAACCTCACACGCACAGAAAACCCGTGGGGAGAGCTTTGGAGTTTCACAGAGCTATGTTATCAAGGGTTTGAGGCTTGGCTAAATCTCTGAGGGCCACTGAGGCCCCAGTGGGCGCCATGGATGGATGGATGGACGGACAGATGGATCAATGGATGGTTGGACCAATGGATGGATGGATGGGTGGAGATAGAGGTAAAGAAATAGACAGGGCCGGGCGCGGTGGCTCACGCCTGTCATCCCAGCACTCTGGGAGGCCAAGGCGGGTGGATCGCTCGAGGTCAGGAGTTCGAGACCAGCCTGAGCAAGAGTGAGACCCCGTCTCTACTAAAAATAGAAAGAAATTATATGGACAACGAAAAAATATATATACAAAAAATTAGCCGGGCATGGTGGCGCATGCCTGTAGTCTCAGCTACTCGGGAGGCTGAGGCAGGAGGATCGCTTAACTCCAGGAGTTTGAGGTTGCTGTGAGCTAGGCTGACGCCACGGCACACACTCTAGCCTGGGCAACAAAGCGACACTGTGTCTCAAAAAAAAAAAAAAAAAAAGAAATAGACAGGGGTCAGCTCCTTGAGGTCTGAGAGCAGCAGCCTCATCTTGTTCACCTACGTACATTCCATGTTACACATGGCAGAGGGCTTATAAACTTTAATGTAATAAATTCACGAGTGGATAAATAACATATGAATGAATAAACAGACGAATTAACTTGCAATACTAATCTTCTAATGAATGACCATCCTGCAACGTACGGGTTTATGTCATAAGGTTACACGTATTTCAGGGTTGCAGAACATGGACTATCAGCTTTCCATAAAGAAACGCTTTACTGCTTACGACAGACATAATCTTTCCTCTGGTCCATCACACAAACATTTATGTGGTCTCCACTTTCTGCCACCCACCTACGGGTGGCAGAGAGGGTGGGGGAGATCGCAGGATGAGGGTGACCAGCTAATGCGTCACTTCGGCTCCAGCCCGAGCAAAGCAGGAGCTACGATAGCAAATGAACTTGCTCGTGCGATCAACGTTTTCTGATCCCCTCTCTGAGGTTGCTCCAGGATTCCGGAACCGAACGTGCCATTCTCCTCTGTCTGCATATCTGAACTGCTCTTGTCATCGGTGAGATGTGAGAATCCTCCGCCTGTGAAGTTCTGAATCAGCCACCAAGACTCTGACACCTCCAAGCACATCAGCTCCGCCGGTCTGCACCGGAGTAATGCGGGTCTGCCGGCTGCTGCAGATTAACTCGGTTGAACTGTCATTTTCCTGATCACACAGAGACTTTCAACAAAAGGGAGATCGTCCCAACACCAGCTGTCAGCCAGTGCAGTCCTGGTAATTATCACCTTGTCAGACCTCGAAATCCTCCCACGTTCTGTGTCATGGTTCTGAGTTCTTCTGAATTTATGAATTATTTGCAGACATAATGAAACCTATCACGTTACCTTCCAACTTCATTCGGAGGGAAATTAACTGGCAAGGAGACCATAATGGCGTACGGGAAGACTTTCATAGCCTTAAAATAGCAAAGCGGTTTCCTCTCTCCTTTACCCTCTCCGCCATTCCCTCACCACTCTCTCCAGTGAGCCTGCCACTTCCTTTTCCTTCTCATTGGAGGATTGGGGGGCAGGAAAGTGGACGGGCCAAGTCATTTTTTTAAAGAGCACGCACACGTGTGTACACGGTGCTCACTCTGACTCAAAGGGAACGGTATTTAATATCTTCCTCCTCGATTCCCCGCCACACCTACCCTAACATCCACTACCGCTGGTGAGGTTCCTGAGAGCAATCCTTGAACATGGAAATTAAACAAAAAGACATTAGGAACAGAATTCTTCTTTTTCTTTACTTTTCTCTTTCCATCACCTATAAGGTGATCTATAAATGCACAGCCGTAGCCCAGAGCTCTCTCCCTCCCACCCTCCTACCTTCTACACATCTCATCTCCATAACCGATTGACATTCAATCAAACTCCATATATCTGCGGCGGGGACTGCTAGGTGCTCACCAAGGCCCACCGAGACAGTATTTCCCAACGTGCTGTGTGGGTGGGCGTGGGCGTATAACCGAGCTCTAAGCAAAGGGAAGTGAGCAGAGGGACCGTTTCCAAGCCTGTTTCCAACCCATTCAGAAGCCTTTCCCTGCTCGTTCCCCATCTATGGACCGAGCGGAGAGCATCCTGCGGACTTGAGGGGGTGGAGCTACAAGACGGAGGGAGCCCGGGTCTCTGAATGAGCTCAGGACAGGCTGCCCGACCGGACACTCCCGCACTGGACTATGGCGCGAGTCAGCAAGAAGCTTCTATTGTGTCCGAGGTTTACCTGTTGCCACGTTTTGACCTCCCTGGGATGGGGCTGGACCAACCCGTGACACAAAATTCGGTTCGGATGTTGAGTCTGATGACACACGTGCACCAGGAGAGTGAAAAGAGATTTATTACCTGCAGAGTGAGGCTTTCAGGGAGAGCAGGGAAGGCTCCCAAGCAGGTCCAAAAACGGCCCGAGAGAGCAAGGAGGGGTGACTAGCTCTGGCTTTTAGTGTGGCTAGGGGAAAAAGCTAGTTTTTAAAAACTAATGAATGTATAGCCTTCATTATAGAATTTACGTAGGAAATAATTGATCTCAGGGAAAATAATTTTAGAAACGTGAAAATGGGAAAAATTGGAAATGGTTTAATGATACCATATTTAAAAATTATCCAAGGAATTAAAGTAGTCCAATGGGGTCCACTCCAGAAATCTCTTCCTCCAGGAAAAGCTATCAAGATTGATAAAGTTCTTATTTAAATATTTGTGTTGTTAGACATGGAGTAAAAAAGTTGACCTGGGGGTTCAAAACTGCAGGGTCAAAAACATCCTGTCCTCCCACCAGTCACCAGCCGTTATGGGGGCCGGGGACAGTTTACCAAGCCAAGGTCAGCCTCTGAAAGGGAAGAGCGAGCACTAGGCAGCAATTGCTCTCCCTCGTGTCCTAAAGGCCAGTTCTTTCAGCCCTGCCAGCCCACAGTCTCAGACACGGCTGTATTTTAAGCTTCGTGAATCAGAAGAAAAGCCACCTCCTGTGACCACAATAGTGTCACCCTCATCTCTGCACTGCATTCTCCATGCTGTAGGCCGAGTTCACCGAGAGGGTTCTCTGTACCCTGTAGAGTCTAGACAGTTACCTCAACAACCAGTTCATTCTCAGTTCAGCCATGGAAACAAGAACAGCATCGCGAGACCCATCCTACGGAGCCACTCACAAAATCTCCGAAGCCTCCTGTGCTGCCCGCTGTCCTCATTGCTGCCATCAAAGCAGACTGTCCCAGGCCCGGGCTGACGGTTCCACTACAGTCTAACGTGGGGACTGGCATTTAACCCGGCTCTCATTTTCCCTTCCTGCCCTGCTCTAGAATATCAACAATATAATCCTGCCAGAAAGGTGATATTGTTTTTCTCATGTGTCAAGCATTTCCAAAAAGGACAAGGTTTGCTGCTCAGACTCCCGTGTGACGTTTGAACAGAAACACCGTGGTGGCATTTGAGTCTCTCTGCTGACTGTCAGGTAGTCAAACTCCAGGAAATAGAACAACCTCCTCTGACTGTTGCTTCTCTAAACCAGAAGGTCTGTGTCTGCCCCTTGGGGTACCTTGGGGACAAGTGAGGAGGCTGCCCTGCCTGGAGGAGACACGCTTGTAGGGGACGGTGGCCGTAAGTTGGGCTAGGGAGGGGGACCCACCGTGTGTGAGTGTTCCCGCCACGGCTGATTCCGGGCACTGATGCAACCCCGCTGAGCACGCAGATGGGAAGGGGAGCACAGTGTCATACAGTGTTTCCGCCATAGATGCCGCAGACATAACCTCAAGAGCACAGATTATAGTCAAATGTAGCAAGACAATTAGGAGGGGATGAGTTTTGCCTATATATCACTTTTATCTTTACCATAACTTAATTGTAGGTTTACATAACTTCAGTTTTAATAACGCCTGTGTTTAACAACTGGTTGGCAAAACCCCTAAAAAACAGAACGATGGCCTCTCGCCACCCTGCATGACGCAGCTCTAGAACACCACTGGCTGGGAAGGAAGAAATGTGGGCATCACGTGGTGGCCAAGAGGTCAAGTTCTCAGCACAGGGAGACACTCCCGGGGCATCCAGAGCTCTGGGGGCAGAATTTAAGAGGAGCAGAAATGACCACAGACCGGGCGGGGGCAGAGCCTGGAAGACCCGATTTTCCTGTGGCCGTTTTGAGCCCGTGTCTGTTTCTGGATCACGAGCAGCAGCTGGAACCCCAGCCGAGGTGCCGGCGCTCAGGTCTCCTCGCCGCACGAATGCCGTGTGTGAAATACGCCCATCACGCGCTGCTCCCGCACGGCAAGCCTGCTCCCTGCTCCGACACCGGACAACGCTAACACCTGCCACCACCTTCCCTAGAAACGGCTGGCCGTGTCCTGAACAATCTCTCCCCGCTCAGATCCTCCTCTCCTCTGCGTGAGACGCGCCAAGTCACACGGCACCGTCCGGGATGCGTCTTCCAGCACCCACGGTGACGACAGCCCGAGCGTCCGGAGCAGAGACGGCCCTGAGATGTCCGGCTCGGACCGGCCGCTCCGAGGTCTAGGGACACTTCTGCCAAAAGAGGCAACTACCAGATCACAGTCCGCAATACGGCAGCCCGAGGCCAAGAGAAGAGAGGGTTACGAAATGGATCTGTGTAATGACACAGTTCGAGCGCACTTAATTGTTGTCAAAGCATTTTGCCGGCTGCATTCATCTCCTATGTAGGAGAACAAAACTGTCACAACGATGACAACTTTATTCAACATCGGTGCGATCACCAAGCCTAAAAATAGGAAGCGAAGGGGAGATTTTCTTGAAAGGGCGGAGCCCTGCTACCCGGGTGGCATGCCTGGGACGGTCGCCCCCAGGATGGAGGGAGGAAAGGAAGGAAGCTGAGATTCACTGAATGCCGCCATGACAAGCATTTTGCCCGTTTTCTCTCCGTATAATCCTCCCGCCAACTCCGCAGAGGGGCCGTGGGTGGAGCACCGAGGGTGAAGATCTGTTGAGCACCCACAAGGAGACGGGCTCTCTGCTACCAGCGTTCTGTGCACAATTTGCTTTAATCATCACAACAGCTCTCAAAGGGAGGAATCATTACGCCCATTGAACAGATGAGCAAGTTGAGTCTCAGGAAGGTTGAGAACCCTGCACAAGAGCCCACGGCCCACATCCTCCTCATCAGTCACGCGCACCGAGCTGCCCGCAGTGAAACACGTGAGCTCCGCAAAGCCGCACTCCTAGGACACCTCTCTCCTGCCGCACCCCTGTCCCCTTTCTCTCACCCCACTGCCCTCCCGGACCGTGTCACCCTTTCAGGACTGTGAAAACAGCCAAGGCCCGGGAATCACAAAGACCTGGGCTGAAGCCTAGGCTCTGTGACTTATTAGCAATCGCGACCGTGGCCTATTTGCGCGGCCTCCATAAGCTTTGGTATTTTCCACTACAAACCGAAGACAGTACCAGTCGCTACTCCATCGTATCGTTGTGGGATTCAATGAGACCACGTACGTCCCAGAGGCCGGGACCCTGCCCTGGCGTGGGCGCAGGGCAGGACAGGGATGGGGAAGAGGCTGCCCCTCTGCAAAGTCACGCGTGCCCACCGCGCACAGGGCGCTGGTCTAAGTTACTTGCAGACGCAAACTCGCCCAGTCCTCCCAGCAAGCCAGTGTGGCGCTGCTGTTCCCCTCCCACCTCAGAGGGGTGAAGAGTGAGCTCAGGTGACTGTCCCAGGTCCCGCTCTGACCCTGGGGGCGAGGCCACGCCAGGCCTGGGCTCTGCCGCTCTAAGGGGGGGTGGGGGAAAGCAATGCACCAACGGCACCTTCGGGGGACGCCTCTGCGCCCCGGGAGCTCTCTCCTGACCCCTGCTCGGTAAGGTGAGTTCACCGCCGCGCAAGGAAAGTACTCACTCCGTGCTCACCGGGGCCCTGGGAAGCTCCGCTCTGCTCTCTTCTTCCCCGTGGTCATTTCTGTGGGAGAAACAGCCAAGCGAGCAAAGCCAGGTGAGAAGAGGCAGGCGGGGTGGGGGTCCCAGCCGCGGCTGCCCACACCCCCCACCGGCTGGGATCTCTGCAAGGGACCATCGTCTCAGCTCTCCGCACCCACAAAGCAGAGATGACATCTCCCCGGTGGGATCGTCACGGAGATCAGAAAAAAGCACATGAAACGTCTAGAACACCGATGACTCGATTTATAACTGTTGTCATTATCTGGCCACTTATTCATAGCATCGAGCCCTCGTTCCGAGCCAGTTCACCCAGGAAGAACTCACCTTCCCCGAGACGCCCTGGGGTCCGCACAGGTGAAGCGAGGGTGGAGTCTCTCACCTGCTTTGTAGGATCATCGCGAGGGCGGCGTGAGATCACGGGACGCACACTTAACTCAGCGCCCCGCACGGCACACGTGCTCCGTCACCTGTGCCTGTTCCTTCCCTTTTTATCGTCATGATTAGCTTCTCCCAGGAACTGAAAATTCCCTGAAACTCCCAACAGATCCCTGCAATCACTTCCCAGCCACAACTTGCAGGAGGGAAATGCCTGGATGTTTCTCTTCCAGAAACGTAAGAGCTACCTAACCTCTTAGCAGCAAGGAGCTTTTAAAACTTTTAAACAATCAGGCCGGGCGCGGTGGCTCACGCCTGTAATCCTAGCACTCTGGTGAGGCCGAGGTGGGCGGATCGTTTGAGCTCAGGAGTTCGAGACCAGCCTGAGCAAGAGCGAGACCCCATCTCTACTAAAAATAGAAAGAAATTATATGGACAGCTAAAAAATATATATAGAAAAAAATTAGCCGGGCATGGTGGTGCATGCCTGTAGTCCCAGCTACTCGGGAGGCTGAGACAGGAGGATCGCTTGAGCCCAGGAGTTTGAGGTTGCTGTGAGCTAGGCTGACGCCACGGCACTCACTCTAGCCTGGGCAACAGAGTGAGACTCTGTCTCAAAAAAAAAAACTTTTAAACAATCGCCTTAAAGAACCTGCCAAAATAAAGCAGATCTGAAGCCGGTCCACGGAGGAAAAGAAAACCAGGTTGCCCAAGCCCTTCCTCGAAAGCTCCGTTTTTAAAATTTCCTTTTCTCAAAAACCCAATGCTATAAAATCTTCTACTTGTCTCAAAAAGTCAACACTACTAATCAAATCTTAACAGGCCCTTAAGCTACTCTGGCAACTTCCAGGTGTAACAGAAAGCACATGGGGTCTTCTAAGTCATATGATCTGAGTTCAAAAGGTAGGTCTGCCGCTGCTGTGTGACTATACACCAGCCCCTTACCCTCTCTGAGCCTCAGCTTCCCCGCTTACAAAATGGGAAAAAGAATAATATCGACTTCATAGGACTGTGACGAGGGTCAAGTGAGAGAGGCAAAATCAATCTGGAAAATACACAGTACTACACAAATGTGAATTGTTATTATTTACTACTAAGACAAATGACATCAAATTGGAACGCTCAATCACAATAAACAGAGAGCCTTGGGAAGGTGGTATCTGTGTGTCCTCCTTTATAAGTTTGAACTATTTCCATTTTAACAGTCTTTGTGTACTTGTGTCTCCTCTTATGAGCCACTTCAAGTCTTTTTGGAAGGAGTCAAAGTATAAAAACAAGTGGCCGGGCATAGTGCACACACCTGTGATCCTAGCACTCTGGGAGGCTGAGGTGGGAAGATCGGTTGAGGTCAGGAGTTCGAGACCAGCCTGAGCAAGGGCAAGTCCCCGTCTCTACTAAAACTAGACAAATTAGCTGGGTGTGGTGGCGCCCACCTGTAGTCCCAGCTACTCTGGAGGCTGAGGCAGGAGGATCGCTTGAGCCCAGGAGGTTGAGGTTGCTGTGAGCTATGATGACACCACTGCACTCTAGCCCGGGTGACAGAGTGAGACTGTCTCAGCTGCAGTTGCAAGACAGCTGTGGGGTTGGCTTTGCCGTCTGCAGCCAGCAACCCAGGGCCTCTCTCTCTGGATGAGGGTAACTGGTCCTCTCGGGAAGGTGGCCAAAGCCACAGCCAAGCCGCCCTAAAGGTGACTCTACTCCCAGCAATAGTCACCCAGCCAGGAGAAGGGCCACTGGCCAAGGGCAAGCCTTCTTCCGAAAATAATCACCTCAATTTCTCCAGTTTTATGCCATTAACCTCAGAGAGGACGTCTACCTTTGGTTTGCCATGGAATTTTTAGAAGCTCAATGGCTTTTTGAAAATTTCCCTTTCCTGCCTGCCGGCTTGCAGCCATACATAGACGAATCCCGCCTGCGGCGAGGTGGAGGTGTGAGCGCCGGTTACCTGAGACACGCCAGTTGTCGCTGCATTTTAATAAACATAGCGCACAATGTGTGACACTGACGCCACCCAGACCTGAGCCACAGGTTTCAGACGAAGCTGGGTACATGTATAAATAGGCTGTACACGTAACAGCAAAAAAGAAAGGAAGTTGGGGGGAATGAGGTCGAAATCATGGTGCCCGATTTAGACGTCATAAAAGTCTCAGCCTGGCCATTCGTTACAACCCAGCACAACTCCCACCCGAGAGAGACACAGGCCACACGGAAAATTCTAAACAAGCTGGTGTCCTCACGTTGAACTAAACAGTCCAAATGACGCGGCGGCGTAAAAGGAAGTTACGCTAACGCCGTCCCGCTCCCTGCACGAGGCCCACAGCACCGAGGGACGCCCGGAACTGCTTTGGGGTCTTTATGGGAAGGAGCTTTGACTAGTGTTGGCCAGTTGATTTGCATTCGATGACTCTGTGACGGGTTTGGGTAGCAGGAGAGGAAAACAACTTGTGGAGGTGAAGGACGTGAGCATGTCGCAAACGCTTTAAATCCGCTTTCCCTCTGTCCCCACACCCGGCTGAGCGCCGCGCTGCAGGCTCCAGGCCGGTCGCAGCCGAGGGCTGACCCCACGCGCCCCCCAGGCCTCCCATTCCAGGTGCAAGGTGTGGCCACAGCTCGGCAGAAAACAATGCAACGAGAGTCTTGGGCAGTCCGGGACATCCTTGAGGCCTTCAAGGTCCCCGCAGACTTGGCCTTGACCCCAGGCCATTCCTCTCCCTGGCAGGCACTTGCAGCCTTCCCGCCTCCTCGCCCACGGTCCAGGAACGCCGTGAGCTCGCAAGGTGCTGTTCGGTGATGTGGATTCAGGACACGGCGACTCTCTCTCAGGAGAGGTTTAGTGTTCCGTCACCTACTCTCCCACGCCCCGACGCTCAGAGGGACTCAACAACCGTGTGTGGGATTCGGACGCCAAAGACCGTGATGCACAGGCAACAACCGACACGCAGGGTCGACTCGGCCCCCGGCCGCCACGTGGCTCCAGCTCTTGCATCCGGTGACACCGCCTGCCGGGTCTCCCTCCCAGGTCTCGCTCCGGCCCCTCCTCCAGCCTCCAGCAGAAACGGATCCTCCGCCTTGGGCCGCTCCCTTCCCAGTCTCTGGTGACGAGCGTGGTCTCTGCGTTAAGAGCTCACGAGCGTGTAGATCATGCTGAATGCAGAGAGGAAAGGAACAGACGGTGTTAGCGGGAGCCCACGAAGGACTCGGGCCGGCCCCCAATAGAGGGACCTTCCCAAGGCCAGACCCCTCGGCTTCCCCTCCTTCCTGCCACGAGTGCGTCTTGCCCGCCCCTGCCGTGCCCCCACTGCTGCCCACAGCACGGGAACGAACACTTGTTAGCAGAGCAGACTGCGACCGTGGATAAAAGCTGTGATTGCTCTAAGTGCCTGTTACTGTTCTCATCAGTGTGATTATTACGGTTCTTATTCCTTTTTGTGCAATTGTAGGGCAGGTCTGGGTGGGCAGGGGGAGGAGGGGAAGGGTGCAGAGCATTCTTTATGCCACCAGCTGCCACATGCTTGTGTGACGGCTGTGTCCAGGGCCTCCCAGATGATGCTGGATAACTCACTAGTGCTGGAGAAAAGACCAGCATCGCCAGCGTGAAGGCCGATGTCTGAACACGAGCCCTCTGGGCACGTGAGCTAAACGAATTCTTAACTGGGTAACTCCTGGCCCTCTGGTTTTTAACAGGCTCAAGGAATTAAACGTGCGCGGGGAGCAGGTGACCTCAGGTATTGCCCCAGCACTGCCCGGGAGGCAGGGACAGCCGGCCCTGTGCTCTCGGAAAGGGCTTCGGGCTAATTCTGCAGGGCTGAGGAACGAGCCACACCAAAATCTACTGTTTTGTCTGTGTGGCAGAAAGAGACACAACCACCTTTTCATACTGCAGAGAGAATGAAGGACAGATAAAATGTCCCAGCAAGCTCTTCTGCAGAGCTGAGTCCGTCTCCAGAACCCGCCACCCTGTGGGCCCGCAGAGCCCCGCCGGCTGGGCCCGGAGCTCGGGGGGGCTTGTTCCCCGGGGGGAAGCGGAGGGTCCGGGCAGAGGTGGGTCACTCCAGGTCACACGGCTCAGACGGCAAGGTGAGGAGTGACAGCCTCACTCCAAATCCGGTGCTTTCCCATTACGACACTGAGCCTCGCCGTGGACACCTCCGTTGAGTCACTTTCATTCATGCTTTCCTTTAGCATTTAGTGAGCACCTGCTGCATGCCAGGCACCACTCTCGGTCCCCGAGCAGACCTGCAGCCGAGCTGAATGCCCTGCTCACAGGCCACCTGCCGACGGCCTGGAATCCCCTCGGTCTCCCGGGGCCGGACCCGCCGGGCGGACTCACCAGTACAGGTAGTAGAAGAAGGACAGCAGGTAGAAGGCCAGCTTACACCAGGCCTCCTTCTGGCAGTAGCTCAGCGTGTCCGCGTTCATGACGGCTGGCGGGTCGTAGGCCAGCTCCGAACTGTCTGCCGGGCAGTGGAAATACCTGCGGGGAAAGAGGACACGTGTCACTGGCCCTGAGGGGCTGGGACTTCTGACGTCAGCTGGCCGAGCCCTCCGGGTGCAGGACGTCCGCCGGGCGACCCTGCCCTGCCGCCGTCTGCCGTCTGCCCAGTCGCAGTCCAGGCGCCGGGAAGGGCAGCTCAGCTACCGTTGCCAGCAGGTAAGTCCCCAGACACTCGGCTCCGCGGGCGTCGTGGTGTCCTCGCCCACACGCAGCTGCTCCGACAGAGGGAGAAGGTGTCACCTGGCGTCGCCCAGCAGGTGTGAGGAAGAGTGAAGAGCAGGCGCGGGTGCAGTGAAGACAGGACCACACCGCCGCCGCCCGGATGGCATCGCACCCACATTCTACCCGAGAAACCACTTTAGGTTAAGTTAGCTCCTACCCAGACCCTCAGTTAAAATCCTGAATCTTCCGGAAGGGACATCGTCTTCCTGCTTGAGTGTAGAGTAGCTTGCAGATACTTTTCTTCTTGATAGAAGGACCCAGAACAGCACAAAGAACCCGGCCATCCACGGGGAGAGAGCAGCCCGGAGGGAAACCGAGTCAGCAAGAGAACATGGCGGGGGATGAGAGGAGGGGGACATGGCTGGAGCCCCCCCGTCCCCCTCACAATTCCACACCCGCATCAGCCCCACGGGAACAGGCCACGGCCACGGAGGAGGGGGACGCTCGGGCTTGGTGGAGCCAGGGCGGGAGCCTTTCCTACTTAGCCCCTTGGTGAGCTGTCCCCAGGCGGCCCCAGGACACTGTCCCCAGGGCCTGGCCACAGCCTCCTGGGGAGCCCAGGAACAAAGTGCTGCTGCCATCGCTCAGCTGGCTGCTTTTTGGTCACCCAGGTAAGGACATCAGGAGGACAAGAGTGCGAATGAGTGACTCCGCTGGGCTTTGGGACAGGCAGTTGTTCTTGGTCCCGAGCAAGGACCCAGAGAGCCAGCTCTGACCGGGAGATGAATCGCGCTGGTTTGAAGAACAACCCTACAACATAGCCAGAACCCTGCGTCCAGCCCCACTGAGCACCTACTGCTTCCCAGCACACCGAGCGCTCGCTTACCCCGGGGCCTTTGCACATGCTGGTCTCGCTCCCTGCAATGTGCTTTTCCAGGTTTTCCAACGTCTCTTTTCAGTCCCATGTAAGTGCTTCTTTCTCTCTGCTCCTATATATATTCCTCATATGGTTGTTAAGAATGTATTTCCCTCTCCCAGTAGGGTGTGCGTTCCTTGAGGTAGGGATTATGTTTTACATTTGTGTTGAAACCCCTCGCAGTGCCTGCGGTGACGTGTGTGTTCCATATGTTTGCAGCGTGCAGGAGTCAATGCTGAATGCTCTAGAAGTGACTAAATACAGGCTCTATTTTATGCTACAATGACAATGCTGAAACATTTGCGGGGACCAGAGCTCTGGGGACAAGGGGTCAAGGGCTTGCAATTTGCACAATTACATTCCTGCTCCTTCGGTGTTCTCCACCTCTGCTTCCCGTATCCATATGGTGACTCTATTTTACAGAACGCCCAGATCACGTATCTGACGCACGGCCTTAGCAGGGACTAGAATATTTGAAACCATAACTGGCCCAGAAAATGCAGCCCATCTGGTAAAGTGCTTTTTTTTTTTTTATTAAGATATAACTTCTATACCATAAAACTTACCCTTTAAAGTGTACAATTCGGTGGTTTTTAGTATATTCCTAGAGCTGTGAACTGTCGCCACTATCTAATTTCAGAACATGTTCATCCCCCAAAAAAGAAACCCCACACCCATCAGCCGGAACTCCCTACTCTCACTTCCGCCCGGACCCTGCAAACACTCATGTACCTTATGTCTCTACAGACTGGCCTGTCCTGGGCATTGCACATAGACGGAATAATGCAATAGGTGACCTTTTGCGTCTGGCTTCCTTCACTTCTATTTTCTAGAAGGTTCATCCATGCCGTGGCGTGGATAGGTGCTTCATGTCTTTTTATTGCCAAATAATATTCCATCGTATGGATACACCACATTTTGTGTACCCATCCATCCGCCGATGGACACTGGGTCGCTTCTGCTTTTCTGGCTATTGCGAAAGCTGCTATCGCCGCGTTCAACACTGGCCCGCGAGGGTCGGGGCTGTGGTTAATGGCGCCAGCCAGAAAGGCCTCCCCTTGCTGGACCTGCTGCCTAAGAGCAGCTGGGGAAGGGGGCTTTGGAGAGGCTTTGGAAAGACGGCACTGGGGGGCCGTCTACTTGGGGACCATCGTCACTGGAGAGCCGGCCGCTCGGGCTGGCCGAGGAGAGGACAGACGGCCGGGCGGGTCCCGCAGACTCACCTCCAGAAGTGGTAGAACAGGAGAGGCACGTTCAGGCCCAGCGTGAGCCACTCCTGCGCACACAGGAACATGATGCAGAAGAGGCTGTGGATGGAGTACTCGGGCAGCACCAGCTGCGGAGGGAGCAGAGACACGGCCCCGGTTAGAGGGAGGAAAGGCCACCCCCACGCCCACGGCGGCTGCCTGGACAACGCCTCGCAGTGCTGGGGGCACCGAGGCCCCCCCCGCAGCTGCAGAGTCGCTGCCCCAGGACGGAGACCCACTTCCGGCAAGCTCTCCTCTTTACGGTCCCCAAAGGACACAGCCCCCCGGCACCCTGCTTACCAGGAGACTGCACTTGCTCCCGGGCTCACCTGTGCACGACCACTGTGAAGGCTGGACGAGCTGGTCCAGCCCGTGTGACATCTGGCCCGGGCAGGACAAATCCTGACAGCGTTTCCAGTGATGCCAGACTGCCCTGCCCTTGCTTTGCCAGCCTGTGTATCCCCCTGCGGTAACTCACAAACCCACAGAGAACATACATGTATGTCTATTACAGATACAGGCGGGTTGGGGAAAAATTGGGAAACCGCATTTTGCTGGACGCTGGGTGGATCAAGAGGAACCCAAGAGAAACAAGTAGTGACGACAAGGAGGGACATCGCGGCCTCTGGGGAAGGGGGAAGAGACCAGCCCAGACCTGGGGGGCCGGATGGGGGGAGGGAACCTGCGGGACGACTGAGCTCCCTGCCCCCACCCATCCGCACTGGACGCACTGGGACCAGCTGTGCTCCCAGCAGGGAAGAAACTCAAAGGAAGATGCCACTGTTGTGACGAATGTGATCGTTGTTATTGTTAATAATCGCATACCGGCTGATCACCATCCTCAGGGAGATCACTTGTCACTCTTACCCCGGAAGTCAGCAAAGTGACCCCGAACGGAATTTGGTTTCCTGATTCTCAGTCCAGTCTCCTGACTCCCTCGGACTGAACCAAGCTTCCAGCTTCGCCAAGCGGGAAGAGAGGCCACGGCTGTTTCACAGCCGGCCTCTTGTTTATTTTTATTTTTTGAGACAGAGTCTCACTCTGTTGCCCAGGCTAGAGTGCCGTGGCGTCAGCCTGGCTCACAGCAACCTCAAACTCCTGGGCTCAAGCCATCCTCCTGCCTCAGCCTCCCGAGTAGCTGGGACTACACACATGCACCACCATGCCCGGCTAATTTTTTCTATATATATTTTTAGCTGGCCAGATAATTTCTTTCTATTTTTTTAGTAGAGATGGGGTCTCGCTCTTGCTCAGGCTGGTCTCAAACTCCTGAGCTCAAGCGATCCTCCCGCCTCGGCCTCCCAGAGTGCTAGGATGACAGGCATGAGCCACCGTGCCCAGCCAACAGCCTGCCTCTTGAACCCTAAAAACCCCAGTCCTTGCCTGTTTTCAACAGTATTCTAGTTCCCGGCGTGTCTGCCCTGAGGTTTATCTGCCCCAGGAGCCAAGGAGCGTGAAGAAAAAGAAAAGGATAATGTCTCTTTCTTTTGATTCCCCAGCCTGTATGAAACCAGCCCTAAAACAGAGGGTCCCTTCTGGGATGTGCAGGATGAAGGCAATTTTCTCCTAAGTGTGCGCCGTGGAGATCCGTGCTCCATTTGCTCCCGAACGAGCAGTCGTGCACACGCGCACGCAGCCAGCCGCTGCTCGACTCATGTCTGGGTGAGGGTAGGCAGGAGGGGGGGAAGGATGGCACGTGTGGAAAACTGGGATTTTGCTACACCCCAAGACTATGAGAAAGGCGTCTCCAAGCACTGTCAGGAAACCGCACTCTGAGCCCCTTTTCTCCAAGGAGGCCACTTTCTCTTTAATCACTCGGGGTGACGGTCACCTTGGGAGAGCTGTACCAGCTTGGGCATCCAGGGACCCCAACCCCAGATGGCCAGATAAAGCGGGAACATCCACCAGCTACCGGGGCTGGGGTGACTTGAGCATGGACTATTTGATGGTGTTGGCATATTAAATATTTTAACCTTCAAATATGCACCAAGAGGCCGGGCGCGGTGGCTCACGCCTGTAATCCTAGCACTCTGGGAGGCCGAGATGGGCGGATCGTTTGAGCTCAGGAGTTCGAGACCAGCCTGAGCAAGAGCGAGACCCCATCTCTACTAAAAATAGAAAGAAATTATATGGACAGCTAAAAAATATATATAGAAAAAATTAGCCGGGCATGGTGGTGCATGCCTGTAGTCCCAGCTACTCGGGAGGCTGAGACAGGAGGATCGCTTGAGCTCAGGAGTTTGAGGTTGCTGTGAGCTAGGCTGACGCCACGGCACTCACTCTAGCCTGGGCAACAGAGTGAGACTCTGTCTCAAAAAAAAAAACAAAAAAAACAAATATGCACCAAGGTTTATCAAATATTTCTAAGTGGTGAGCCAAAGAGTCTGGTACATAAGTAACTCAGCACAGAATCACCTATTCTAGAACTGTGATTTTAAAAGTCACCATAAAATTAATATGATACTTGCCGATTTTACTCATGCCGGGAACTGTGATATGTCTCAGAGCCCTTCACTGCCAGCAGCTCCCCTAAATGCCCGGACCGGGGAATCACTTTGACCTTGGCCATCCATGGCTAGCATCAGACCCTCACAGCTGACCCCAAGGGACAGGGCCAGTCCCATATTCTGCCCGTCCTCACGGGCCACCACTTCCTTCACCGTCAGGAGCTCCTTCCAGCCGTCTCTGGCCTTCTTGGTGTCCCAATGGGCACCTTCTAGAGCTGGGAGGGGACCGGTCCCATTTAGGACCAGATATTTGAGTTCCAGCCTCCCTCTGCCCACTCCTCCCAGCCGGCCTTTCCTAATTGTTTTCACACCGCATCAAGACGCACTTGAATCTCAAAACCCTCCCTGTCAGTTTCCTCACACGCTTGTTAAATTACTCAGCCACCTAAGAGCCCACTCACGGAGCAGGCGAGAATAAAAGCACTTTCTCCAATAACGCCGTGTTTTTAAAGGGACGAAATTCTCCTACAACTTGCTGGCAACTCGGAGCATCTTAGCACTTGTAGCTGCCCACTCCTTTTCTTCTTCTCTTTCAGCCAGAGAAGATGGGAGTAGCAATCGTGTTCGGAATATAGGGAGCGATTAGGCAAAGATTCATACCGTTAGAGAGAAGAGGCACTCACTGAAGTGAAGGAATGTTCCGGAATGAGAGGCCGAGGAGTTCAGGGACACACCTGTTCCAGTGCTGGAGAGCCCCATGTGTGCCCCAGTCAGCGCATATTGATCAGAGGCACTCACTGTAACAGGCAGCGCACGCACGGCAGTCTGGCGGGGGGACGCCCGCGTGCGCCGCAGAGTCTACAAACAGCAAACGGGGAAACTGAGGCAGCACAGGAGCAACCAGACGCAGGCGGGAGGGAGAGAAGAAACCGTTCACTCTGAGCGAGGACTTGCAGGAGGGGCCCCGTGAATGACTAACTCTGAGTGGCGACTTAAAGGACGTTACGGAAGGCAGAGTGTGGTGGCAAAGAGGGGGGACATTCCCAGGGGACATCAGCACCGTCCGCTCGTTGAGGCGTTTGAGAGAGTCACTTCTCTCTTTGTGTCCTGAGAAGAAAATCTGTTCCATCATGTGGGCCGTGCCCTAAACATCTTCTACAAAAACGACATGGAGACCAGAAATCCCTTACGGCGGCTTCTTTTTAAACCTGGGAGACGTCCAGGGAGGAGTCATGACGACTCCACCTGGCCAGGGAGGCCGCACGGTGACAGGAAGGGGACCAAGAGCAGAAACACATCTGCTTCTGCCTTTAGTTACTTGGCCCTGGGTGTGACAAGGGACCCGCCTGCCTGCGGCTCACCAGGGCTCTCAGCTGTGGGCCCTGTCTCCTCTCAGACCTGTCCCAGCCACAGCCCCTCCCAGGCTCTGTTAGGAGAGGAGGGCTCTACGCCCCCACGGCCACACCTGCTGCTTCCCCTGCCCTCCAGAGAGGTGTTTTCCAGGCAAAGCTCCTGCCACCGGGTCTCCTACGTAGAAAGGACCTGCCGTTTCCAGAGCAGGGAGCGGATCTGACCGCACCAAGCCGCTGCTCTTTTTATTGTTATTATTTCAGCATATTATGGGGGCATGTAAGTTTAGGTTACGTATATTGTCCTTGCCCCCCACCCCCAGACAGAGCTTCAAGCGTGTCCATCCCCCAGACCGTGCGCATCGCACCCACTACATGTGTGTATAACCATCCTCTCCCCCCTCACATCTGCCCGACGCCTGATTAATGTTATTCCTGAATGTGCTCTTAGGTGATGATCAGTGAAACCAATTTGATGGTGAGTACATGCGGTGCTTATGTTTCCATTCTTGGGATACTTCACTTAGTAGAATGGGTTCCAGCTCTATCCAGGATCATACAAGAGGTGCTCTATCACCTTTGTTTTTTGTGGCTGAATAGAACTCCACGGTATACATATACCACATTTTATTAATCCACTCATGGATTGATGGGCACTTGGGTTGTTTCCACATCGTTGCAATTGTGAATTGTGCTGCTATAAGCATTCAAGTGCAGAGGTCGTTTTTATAGAATGTCTTTTGTTCCTTTGGGTAGATGCCCAGTAATGGGATTGCTGGATCAAATGGTAGGTCTACTTGTATCTGTTTAAGGTGTCTCCATATTGCTTTCCACAGAGGTTGCACTAGTTTGCAGTCCCACCAGCAGTGTATGAGTGTTCCTGTCTCTCCGCACTGCTCTTTAATAGAGCGAGCACCACCAGCTTGTAAAGGAGAACCTCTTTCAGGACAAAAACGTGATTATCCTACTTAACAGCTATTAAGTGGTGTTAATTACCTGTTACATCCACAAGGTTGGAAAAATTTTGCTCCAACAAACCAAAGCGGGTGGACTGAATGAGACGGCAAGCGTTGGCAGGGGGGAGGGGAGGGCAAACTGTCGACGTCGTCATCGATTAGTATTTGCCCACTGGCGCACACACGGGGAAGCAGGCAATTTGCTCAACGTCCTGACGGAGGCCTACGTGCAAAGACGAGACAAGGGAACCAGCCCTCACTCCCGACGGCCGGGGAGAGGGGTTGTCCGAATCGAGCACATGCGTATGTGTTAGTCCAATTCTGGCTCCTGTTAGCTGGAATGTGCCAACCTTTTCCAGGAGTTTGACTTAGCAAATTAACATATTGAAAAAAAAACAAAATAGTACCATAATGTTCGCCTCCAGCAAGGGCTTGAGTGTCTCCGTGAAAATCGTCCTGGATTAAGGAACTAGGGACTTGGGCTCTCGCCCCGGCTAGTAAGAAGCAACAGAACCCTGAGTAAAGTATTTAATCTCAGTGAGCTGTTTCTTCATTTCTAAAATGAGAATAATAATAATAGTATCTAATTCATAGGACTGTTATGTGTATTAAACAAGTTAGTATGTGTGAAGCCCTGAGAATAGTATCCGGCGCATAGTAACGCCCGGTAAGTAATGACTACTCTCTGTGGGGCGAGTCATGTGACCACGGAATCTCTAGTCCCTTTCAGCTCGAATATTCCACACACTGTATAAAAAGCAGCAATTAAACTCCCTCGAAAATTAAACCAGTGTATCTTCCCTTTCGTTGTCCAACCTATTTGCAGCGCTTGCAAATTTTTGAAAATCCTCCACTAATTTCTATCCCCAGAAACAGCACGTGTTCTAGAGAATCTGATCATTCTGCATGTCAACAACTACTCCTGAGCGATAAGGCTCCCCGCACTCCTGAAGATGATTTTTCTCGTCTCTCTTGAGTCACTGCCATGCGTGTGCGTGTGCGTGTGCGTGTGCGTGTGCGTGTGCCAGTGGTTTGCCTGTGTCTTTGTGAGTCTCTCTCCGTACACTTGTTCTGTCACCACAGGGACTGGCACCACAGTAAACACGCAGCAAACTCACCATTAAGTCATTCAACAAACATATGCTAGGAATCTACCGTGCAGTGTCGGACGCCGGGGCAGGCACGGGAGGAGCCGGGATGACCCCGACGGGCTCGGAGCCGAGGCCCCAGGCAGCCCCAGGCTGGTGGGAGAGGCCGAGGACTGAACGACGTTACACCCTGCAGGCAGCACTTGCACACAGCTAAGCAGGCAAGGGCTGAAAAGCAACAGCCCACGCTCCAGGGGCTGGCAGCGGCGGGGAAAGAGTCCCCTCTACAGAATCATAGAGACACCTCGGGCCACCTCTGAGTCTTGAGAATCACTACGACAAACTGCAAGGGGTTCAGTGAAAACCGTCTCCCCAAAATAAGACCAGGTTTCACGTGTGAGGAAGGACCTGCCACTCCGGCCCGAAGCTCCACCCTTCCTCCTCCTCCCCTCCCCGGTCCCGGCCCCCATCCCCTCTTCTCCCTGAAAGCACCCCCAGGTCGCTCCTCGAAATCCCCTCCCTGGGCTCCCAGCCTGCTGTCTGAACCCCAAGTCCCACTCTGCACCCCTTCCCCAGAGCTCCACGCCCGCTGCTAATCCCAGGAATCTTGTCCTCCCTGCATCTCCCCCAGCCCCAGCCGCCCCCATGCTTGGAGCAGGTGACACTTACAAAAGTATATGCTTTTGTGACACTGTTCTGATAGAAAACTCCAGAAACATTAGACTGAAAGATAGGGGCTCCTGGAGCCATCCTGTCTGGAGGCTGCTCTGATTCCAGGGAGCCCCGGACTTTCGGAAGCTGCTTAGAAGACATGTAACACTAACGCTATACGTTACAGACCAATCAAAAATGGCACTGAAACCAGAGGGGCCAAGCTCAGTGAGGCCAAAGTCCCAAAACAGACAGAATTCATCCTGGGCAGAAAACAGCTTACGCTTTTCTTCTTTCTTCCAATACAACCAGGCTGTGTGCACATAAGCTGGTTAATGATAATAATGGCTAATTCAGCCCCAGCCACTGTGTATCTCATTTGTTCCTTGCCATGCACCTATGAAATAGGTGCTTTTATGATCCCCATTTTGCAGAGCAGGAAACTGAAGTTTAGAGAACTCAAAGTAACTTGCCTTCGGTCATATGTAGCCTTTTAGTGACTCAGCCAAGACTGCAGCCCCGACCCCTGGTACCAGAGCACACGTGCACTTACAAAGCCAAGCCCTGGGCCTGCCCGCATCAGGCAGACACACTCAACAGTCAAAGCAGGCGAGAGCTGGGGCTGCCAACACCACCACTTGGAACCATGCAAAGACTTGGCCGTGACGATCAAAACCACACATACTTCTCAGCACATCGATGTTTTCTCTGTCTGGCTTTTCAATAAAACCGGAGACACTTTCCGGAAGTCACAGGGGCAGTGATTACGATTTAAAGACACGATCAGACTGTGGTGGTCTCCAAGGCCAGGCGTGTTGGATGCCTGGTTAACATGCTGCTGAAGACCATATTTCCAGGAAGATCAGGGCTCAAGACCACCAGTACGATCCAGAAACGGAGATACACCAACACGGAGGTTCAGCATGCCGGCGGGGGTTTGAAAGAGTTTTAGGAGATTTTAGCTAAATTAATTGAGATTATTTAACGTTAACATTTCGGGCTGAGCACTGCTGACAAAATGCTGTGGCAGCTGGAAAATCTGAGAAGTTTGGAAACTTGGGCTAAAGCTCTCCGGGAGTTTTCAAGGTGGTTGCCACGGCAACCTCAGGGACCAGATTCTGGAAGAGCTGAAACGTTCTATTTTAAAAACACCCCGGCGATCAGCAGAGAGCCAGACTAAAACAACCAAATAATAAAGGTGCCTGTTGAAAATCCTTACAAAGACGAGCATCTTCCCAAACTGGAAATAAATCAATGTGTGAGGACGATTTGAACCCTGGAAGCAAAGCGCCTCCCCAGAGACCCGATTATCACCTGCATCTTGCACGAAATGTTAAAATTAAAAGATCCTCTTTCCACCTGAATGTCCTCTAAACTCCTGGGGACATTAGAAGTTCCTGCTACCCTTCAAGTTCCAGCTCTTCAAAGAAGTCTCTCTTGCACGTATTTATTCCTTCAACAAACACTTGTTGAACAATTCGTCATATCGTTGTGAGTGGGATGTCCTGCCAGGAGATCCCAAAGAGAGACACTTAGTGCCACGGTCTTGCCTTGAGGAAGAGGAAGGTCCGGAAGGAAGGATTAGAAAGACACACAGACACCCACAACACACGTCAGCGTGAGACCGTCGCCCACGGCTAGAAGGTCCCACGAGGACCTCGTTCCCCAAGCCGCGGCCCATCAGAATCCTTTGGTAGCTCTTTATAAAGATGCCGATCTCCAAGTTCCACTTCAGAACGTGCAGAGGGTGGAGCCCAGAGAGCTGGATTGTCAAGGCTGTTTCATACACAACCAGGTTTGGAAACAGCTGCTAACGGTGAGAGGAAGAATATATTCCCAGCTGAAACGGTCACTGAAGACTTCGTGGACGTGGATGGGGTTTGGAGGAGACTTTATCATCCGGGAAAGATGTGGCACCCAAAGTGGGGGATGTTGCCTGGTTGGCCCGGGTTTAACACACTGACTGCCACACTGAAAAAAAAACAAAATTGTTCCCTGGGGCCACAGTGTTTTATTAGGAAAATAGAATAAAAACTTCAAAAATAAAATGATCCTTTCTAACTTCATGAAAAATTTGTTATTTTTTATTGTTTTCTGTGCGTGACTTATATGCAACTTGAAAAATAGTTCTCTCGGCTCCCAAGGTGAAGAGACGTGTGAGTTACATGTGCTTCATGAGGCCCCGGGCTCAAAACCAGCATGAGTTAAATACAACTCACAGGGCAGTTAGTGTGTGAAGCTGGGGAGAACCAGAACAGCCGCCCGGGAAGGGCCATGAAGCTCAGGCTGAGGAGTTGGGACCTGACGCCACAGGCCGCGAGGGACCACAACAGGCCTCTACCTATAGGAGTGACGCGCACAGCAGTGTTAGCAGAAGTAATTTCGAGGCGTTGTGACGAGTGGATTGGCAAAAATTGGCTTTTAGCTTTAGGGAAACCGCTCAGGAAACCTCTGTTTCTTAAAAGCAAAGAGATTAAAAAGCTAAGTTGGTTACAATAGCAATGAAAAGGAAGAGAGGAAGAAACATTATTTAAAATGATAAATACTGCTTTGTTTCAGAATGCACTGTGGGAGGCTGGCAACTGTGTTGTTAATTAATCATGACATTTGTCTCTAGGCAGCTATATTTAGTGATACCTAGGATCGTGCTTAATTTATTTGTGTTTTAAAGCATTTTTCTCTGGGCTTGTTTCATTTCCCACTTCAGAGAAGATGCAGTTTTAGAGACACTCGTCTATTGGGTGCGCAGGCACCATGGGGAACTCAAGGTCGAAGAAGATGTGCCTTGGCCCTCGGGAAGAGAGATCAAACATGTAGGCAGGACATTACGCAGGAGGACGGTAAAAAATCCAGCATTAATAAAATAGAGAAGGCAGAGATTATTTCGTGTTTAGTAGAATAGAGAAAACTTCATAGAATAGGTGACATTTGAGTTGAAACTTAGAGATAACGTCTTGGCCAACAGAGAAGAACATTCCAGGTGAGAAAATAGTGTAAGAAATGACATGAGGATCAAGAATCACAAAGCAGAGACTGTGTCCTGTGCATCTCTATTCCCAGGCCTTGGTGCAATTCTTGGCACATAGTAGGTGCTCAATAAACGTTGGCTGAGCAAATGGGTTTTTGAAAGGACAAAGAGTTGAAAGATAGATTGGGGGAAATCACAGAGCACCTCAGAAGCAATGCCAAGCCCCTGCGTGGTCACTTATTCTCCAAAACTGGGATCCAGAGAAGGTTCTGGATGCAGAGGTTGTATGTGATCAAGGTTTGCTTATTGCCCAACAATGTGCAGGGTGAATCGGGGAGGAGACCGGGGAACAGACCAAAGATCAAAACAAAAAGCTAACGGACAAGCGAACAAACTCACAAGCCTCTGTAAAAGTCCAGGCAAAAGAAATACATGTCTGTGCTCTTTGAGCAGTGGCCTGGAGGACAAGGGTTAGAATTCACAAAGCACTTCAGAGACCGAATCCACGGAATGGGATGGGGCGTTAAACTTGGATAACACGGAAGCAGGGTCTCAGTTAACCAAGAGGCTGCAAGAGCACAGTTATAAAGCGATACAGTCGTCCCCGCCACCCGTGGTTTCTCTGTCCATGGTTTCAGTTATCCACGGTCAACCACATCCCAAAATAGGTGCGGACAGTAAGATATTTTGAGAGAGCAAGAGACCATATTCACATAACTTGTATGACAGTAGATTGTTATAATTGTTCTATTATTAGTTACTATTAATCTTTTACTGTGTCTAATTTATAAGTTATATTTTATCATGGGTATATATGTATAGGAAAAAACTCATCGTCTATACAGGCTGCTCTCTGTCTGTAGTTTCAGGCATCCACTGGGGGTCTTGGAACTTCGTCCATGGAGAAGGGGAGACTATTATAATGAATTTCTGGCAGGTCGAAGGAAGGGAGAACCCTGATCCCTTCTCTTCCTCTCTCTGCATTCCTGCTTCAACCCACAAAATAGGAATTTCCACCAACTGTCCCCTGTCTTGGGGAGGTATCAGGGAGGAAGCCCGTGGCCTGGCCTCTCTTGCTCTGGGACCTGTCCGCCCTTAAACGGTGAGCATTCTCCTCCTCTACCCCTGCAAGAGGCGGCAGGTTCACGTGGGCAGGGGCCAGAGCCTGCCTCCTTGGCAACACAAGCCTGGAGCCCACCCCTCCTCAGTAATCACTTTCTCTCTCCTACCCTCGAAGGTGCTGGAGTCCCGCCTTGCCCCTCCGGGCAGCTGGCTGACGTGACATGGTGTTTTCACCCCACCTGGACACTTGTGTCGGTTCTCAGTTGGTTCAAAACCCAAAGAGGTAGAGAAGTGTGATTCGTTAGCACTCCTAACCCCGAGACCGTCCAGGAACCACAAAACAGCCCCCTACAGACAAATCTGCCGGTTCCCCGAGCTGGACGTCCCGGCCTCCAGGACCGAGAGAAATAAACCTCTGTTGTTGAAGCCACCCGGCCCACGGCATTTCATGGGCACAGATGGACTGAGACAGCCACCAAGAACCCAGCTTTTGGCTGATGTCACTTCCCACGGCAAAGACAGAGAGCCCAAGCCCCCCTTTCACTCTCCGCGTAGCACAGCGACGCCCCAGGGTGGCCCCCCGAGACCTGTGCACGTAACGATTTCATCTGTGCAGCCCACCTCGCGCTACGGTGGTCGCTGTTCTTCGTCACTTCCTTCAACCCCAGCGTGGGTCGCTCTGCCCTGCTACTCAGTGTCCTGCTACTAAGTGGCAACTTCTGGGCAGTGAAGTGCTTGGGATCCCCCGGGAAGGGATGTCCTACAAACAAAAATAGCTACAATAATTACGTAACTTCAGCCCCACTCAGCAACTGGCACTTCTGCAGAGTCTCGGGTCACAGATGTGGCCTTGGCCCTGACCCTGGGCCTGTCGGGGAGACAGAAACCGGAGCTAATGTGCATGACGGGAGACATGTGCTTTGTCCAAAATGCACTAAGTCTAGGCTCGGGCAACTGGCTCTGCACCCCGCTGTCCGCGAGGGGCGTGGTGGCATCAGGAGGGGGCTGAGCCCCTTCGGTCTGGGCCATCCCCCCCAGAGAGTGATGGGGGAGACGTCACCGAGACCAAGTTTGATTTTTATTCTGACAAACACAATAAAACCCGACGGAAAGAGGATCCCACTCTTGCCCTCTCTTTCTCTGAATTACCCCTGTGATGATGGGAAAATGCTAGAAAAATCCAAACCCAGGGGCTCACTAGTCACTCTAGTTGCTTTTCACCGAGGCACAGGATTCAAGGGTAGGTCAATCATTTCTCCTAACCAAGGAGGTGTTGTTTCCATGGAAACCCTCCTCCCGTGCACGGATCTTGGCACAGGCTGAAACATGCCCCACCCCCAAAGCCATACGTTGAGGTCCCAACCCTCAGTACCTCAAAATGTGATGGTGTTTGGACATCAGGTCTTTGAAGAGGGGATTAGGGTTAAATGAGGTCATTGGGGTGGGCCCTAATGCCCCACGACCGGTGTCCTTATACGGAGAGGAGGTCAGAACACACACACACACACACACACGCAGAGGGGAGACCACGGGAAGACGCAGAGAGAAGACGGCCAACTACGGCCCAGCAGAGAGGCCTCGGAAGAAACCAACTCTGCCAGCACCTTGATCTCGGACTTCCAGCCTCCAGAACTGTGAGAAAATAAATGTCTGTGGTTTAAGCCGCCTGGCTGCGGTACTCTAACCCCACCCCCTAACCAGGGCTGTTACGGCAGCCCCAGCTCACCACGACGGCTCCCCAGGGGGCCGGCACGAGGGGACACGGCGTCCTCTAAAGGCTCCTTCTCCGGAACCATCAGTGTCCCAACGGTCTCTTGAAATTGAGAAGATGGCTTTGGTCCAAACCTCAGCGTGTGTTTGACTTGGAGGGTGAGAATCAGCAGAGAAGGGACGGGGCCCACGGGGCCCACAGAGGACCACGTGGATGGGTAACTGCCGGCGTGTCCGTGTCCGGGACGGAGCCCAGGTGTGCTCTGGAAACCTCGGGGGTGCAGAGGTGTCCGGGGAAGAGGAGGGAAGCACAGGGAGGGCGAGAGAGGGCAGGGGTTTGCGGATCGGATGGAGGTTTGAATCCAGACCCTGCACTCGCTGCGTGGCCTGGGCAGGGGAATGACCCTCCCCATCTCCACCCCTGCACAGCGTGGTAGGAATGACGGAGACACTGCGGGTGACGCACCTGGCAGCCACCCCGTCACCGCGGAGCTTGTTCCACTCATTCATTCATTCATTCGTCAGCAGAGCATTACTGCCCATGTGCTGTTTTCTAGGCAAAGCGCCGAGATACAAAGTTAGTGCCCTCACCAACTTTCTAGCCTGCGGAGGAAAGCCAACATTTTACAAATTATTAATATTACACTTTCCGACTTCCCCTTCCACACCCATCTTCCTTTGGAGGCCCAGATTATTTGTGCTTGAAATATGTCACCAATAACTCAAAACAGCCCAATGTCCATCACTCTTGGCTCCCGTGAGCAGGTGACGTTGCCACTACCAGAAACGTCTGAAGGACCACAATGGCGCATGCAGAGGACGGCACTGGCCCTCTCGGAAGAGACGCTGTTTGTCACTGTGTCCTGCTGATGCCATCTGAACCACACATTCCCTGACAGCAGGAAGCTGCCTAAGTGGCTCCTTTGTTGGGTTCCCACCGGGACACCAGTGTCACCGGGGCCACCTTACGCTGATGCGCTGAGTGGCAGCAGCAGTGATGTCACCACTCGGAGGCCACAAAGCAGAGCTGTCCTCCTGCAACCTCCCCGCCCACCTCCCTGTGCTCTAATCGGTGATCATTGTCCTCCGGAATTTCATCACTGCTGTGACCACTTGGCAGATACAGAAAGGGAACAGTATGGCTTTTCTGTCCCTTTATAATAATGGCACTTTGCATTTGTATAGCACATTTCACTTATTCAGGGCATTTTCTTGTCTGTTGCCGGGTCTTAGCCTAACGAAACAAAACTGCATGTGTTGTGTAATTGTCTGTGCCACAGAGACAGCTTAGGAATCGGAGCCAGCGAAACTCTGCGCTGGAGCAGAACCAGTGCCCCAAATGGCTTAAAGAAAAACAAGTCCCCTGTAAGTTACAAATGGAGCCGGCGTGGTGACCCGGGACTGCGGCTTGTCTGTGGCGAGAAGATACATCGGGACCACGAGGGTCAACGCAGCACAAGCCGGAGCCTGCACGCGCTCCCGTCCTCCCCCCGGGCTCTCCCTGCTGCCCCCGCCCGGGGCCAGGCTGGCGCCAGTCTGAACTCCGGGAGGGCAGCGGCGGTTGGAGAGACTGGATGATAGCGCAGAGAATAAGCAGCTCTCAGGGTTTGGTGATATCGGCCCATTTGGTGGCCTAGAAACGCGACCCAGAAATGGTTCTTGCTTCTTCGGCAATTTGGAAAAGGACAAGAATGAGTGTCTGGAAAGGTGAGCGCTCTGGGGGTTGGAAAACAGAATTTCTACTTCTCAGCACATTTTGGAAAAGGGAGCATCCGGAAGCAAAGTTCCCACCAAGAAAAACACATTCTCGGGTTACACGCAATGAGCCACCCCGTGGGGCCGGCCGTCTCCCTTCAGCCCGCTTGGGCGCCCACTGGCAAATGAGTGCTTTTCCCCGGCGCCATCTTGAAAACGATGGCTTTGCCCAACCACACCCTGGGGAACAGGGAGGGCGCGATGCCTCCCCCCTGCCTCACCGAGCCCGGCAGCACCTCAGAATCAGCTGCTAAGAAACCCGATGCCCAGGCTGCTCCAGGCCAACGAAATCGGAAGTTCTGTGGGTGGGACGGAGGCAACAGTGTTGTTCAAGGTCCCCAGGTGACACCAACGTACAGCCAAGGTTGAAAACTCACACTGTAGCTCCTGCTACGGCGTTCACCCGCGGGGCACGGAGGGTCTGTGACATGACAGGGCACGTCACACGCCTGCCCTTGGCCTTTCTCTGGTCTCCTCCACGTGCCTCAGCCCCAGGCTCAGCAGTGAGAATTCTGCCTCACGCGTCATGAAAATGACAGTATGTGGCACCGTGTGGTGGCCGGTCTCAAGTTCACGAGTCCATGGAGCTAATTAACATGAATGAGACCCCTGCCAGGCAAGGTGGCAGGTACAGAAATTAGGACAGGATCCCTGCCTTCGAGAATATCACTGTGTAAGATACGTGCACAGGCAACTATAATATCAGGCTTTGTGTGGTCAGGACTTTGGTGAGGGACTTTCAGGCAGGAATGCAGAGAAAACGCAAGATCTGGTTTAGCTGGACTGAGCATGTCTTCACAACGGACACACACACACACACACACACACACACTTAGCCTTCCTCAGCACCTAACGCTGGACTGTGCACATGGCAGGTGCTAAATGAATTCCAGTGGAGTTAATCAATCAATTCCAACTGGTACCCATTGGGTTCCATCCAGGCCGACACCTGGGACTTCTCAGCTCCCTCCAACCCCTGCCACGCCCAGCCTCCTCCAGGTACCATCCACGGTCCCTCAACCTGTGACACCTCGTCTCACTTCTCCCCACCTCACTCTGCTGCCCTGGCATTCTGGGTGCACCTCGGCCGCTGTGAGCCCTGCACTGGCCGCTCTGCAGACGTCAGGGAGGCCGGTCCTCCCTGGACAGAGACCGTCCTCCACGCCCTTCTCTCTGGAATAAAATCCCTGAGGGTTTTTATTATTGTTTAAATAGATGCAGAGGGTACAAGTAGTTTTCTGTTACATGGATGAATTGCACAGCGGAAAAGTCTAGGCTTTTAACGTACTCATCACCTGAACAGTGTACATTATATCCAACGGGTAACTTTTTGTCCTGCACAGCCCTCGCCTCCTCCCGAGTCTGAGTCTCCAGCATCCATCGAGTCACTCGGTCTGACCACGCACACATTGCTCAGCTCCCACTCGTAAGTGAGAACAAAAATCCCTGAGCTTTAACTGAGCACACAGGTCCCCAAAAGAAAGGCTACATGTGGCCATTTGCCTGAGATCAGCCCAGTGAGTGGAGAGGAGGTGGTGTGTGCCACTCCTGAGTGGTGGCCCCTGTCCCCTTCTCTCCTCCATTCTGCTGCTTGACGGGGGGTCATGGTGTGATGTTCTCGAGGACCACGAGGACAAGGACATGCTCTATCAACGACTGAGCTCCAAAGGTGGGAGGAGTCTGGGATGACCTTGGGGGGCAGAGTCCCGCCCAGGCCCCCGCCGGCCCGGACAGGTTCCCCCAGATGGAGTGAGCTCTGCCGTGTTCCAGCCACACCTATGTTGCGTCTCTTTCACTCCCAGGTGAACCCACATCCCAGGGCACTTTCCCGCCTCCCCCGCACCCTGCAACACCGGAGCTCCTCGTGACATTCAAGACAGGAGAAAGATATTACAAAAACCCAAACTGTTTCTATCGGAACAGTCAATGATTTGGTGACTTCTCATAGCGAAACTGCCAAGAGTCTATAAATCTTCACGGCTTAGGAAGTCGGGCTGTGAGGTTCTGCTTTGCCAACGACTGCAGTGAGGGGACCAGCCCACTGTCTTCCTGTCCGCACGGTGTGTGGACTACGGGGAGACTGAGTGATCACCGTTCTGTTTCTGACCCTGCAGAGATTGGCTCCCAGGGCCGGGGCAAGCGGCTCTGTGAAAACATGGAAAGTAGCTGCCTCCCGCAGCTGTCAGCAAACAGAAGCAGCAAGGGGGAAGGAGAGGGAACTCGAACTTGACCTTGAGCAGAGTCTATACACCTGTGAACAGATAATTTCACCCAGCTCATGAGGTTGCTGTGAAGATTCAGTTCACAGCCGTTCCAGGCCTCTCTGCAAACCCAGCGAACCCGAACTTACCGGGATGGAGGAGGGTGTGTTAGCGCTCTCCGGAGAAACAGAGCCAACAGGAGGTGTGTTTGTGCAGGGGTGTGTGTGTGTGTGTGTGTTTGTGCAGGGGTGTGTATGTGTGTGTGTGTGTGTGTGTGTGGAGAGAGAGGGAGAGAGACTGATCCATTTTAAGAAGTCGGCTCATGCAATTGCAGAGACCTGGTAAGTCCAAAACCCGCGGCGTGGGCTGCAGGCTTGGAGACCCAGGGAAGAGTGGCCCCGGTTGACGTCTGCTGGCCGGACTCCCTCTCCCTCATGGGAGGTCCGTCCTTTTCTGATAGGACGAGGCCCACCCACATCAGGGAGAGCAATCTGCTTCGCTCAGAGTCTACCGATTTAAACGTTCATCTCATCCAAAAAACACCCGCACAGAAACAACCGGAATAATCTTTGACCACACATCAGGGCCCGGCCAAGCTGACAGATAGAATTAACCATCACGGGTGGGGAGGAATCGACATCTCAGGAATCGGCTCGTTGAACAATCCACCCAGACGTGACGTGCGGCACAGCCAGGTGTGAGGACGACTCTCGAAGGCGCATCCTGAGGTAACTGCCGGCCTCAGCGTTTGTCCCCGCACCGCCGTGAGAGCGGCTGGGCTTCCTCGCTTGGTGGGGCTGGTTGCGCCCGCCCCAGATTTATCCCCAGACCAACCTTCTGTCGCGTCTCGAGCCAGGAGGATGCTCTCTCCACGCCCAGCCAGGACAGCACAGGCTGAGGAGATGTCCCCGAGTCCAGGGCTGTCTGCAAAGGCATCGGCCACATCTGCTGGCTGACTGTCAGCTCTTCCTCGAGGAAGCTCTTCTTCCTTTCACCTCTCCCTCCCCAGATAGAATTCTCCAGACCCCGAGAGCCACCACAGGAGCTGCTTATGAACCACCAGCTCATCCACCAACATTGTCATCACCAAACATCTCCCTGGGCGCTTCTCCACCCGGCCACCTGTGGACATTTTCAAAACACAAACGGCTCGACCCTCCCAAGAACTCCTGCAGCAGAACTTCTGCAAGTGGTTCTTAAGCAGACACATGTTGAAAAATCTCCACCGGGGATTTTGATTTGCAAAAAGATTTAGAAACCACCCGTTCCTCCAATGACAAACACGAAAGACCAGCAGACTCTAGTTTGCTCCTTCCCGATACGACGTCAGCGTGGGATTTTCCACAGTCGAGGCGGCAAAGCTGGACTGTAAAACACCCACAGCCTCTGCCCCGCGACTTTCTAGTCTCTCCCATGCCAGCCCTGGGCTTGGCCGCGTGACTGTCATCGGCCTCTCGCTCCCGTGAGGCCATGAGAACAGGCCTGGGCCAGTGGCCGGAGGACCAGACGTGGGGCAGAGCCAACCGCCCCAGCCGGGCCGATTGCGATTGGCTAAGGGGCTGCGGCCTGCCAGGTACATGCATTGGCTAAGGGGCTGCTGCCTGCCAGGTACATGCAGCCCCCAGCCAGGACCGGAAGAACCTCGCTTCGCCCCAGCCCCGCCAAGATCGACAGAACCAACCAATGACCCGTGAACTCACGAGAAAGACAAGAGCCGGTCGTCGCAAGCTGGTGTGATGCCTGGTCCTCAGGGCACTAACAAGGATAGAGCCAACCAGCTGCCCAGCTTCAGGCGAAAGGCCAGCACCCACGTGTCACAGAGTTGCTCGTGACATTCTTCCCTTCGCCCGCTGCAGCCCTGGGGGAGGGGTGAGGTGAGGACGGGGCCCCTTCTGCAGCCCCCTCCGGCTCCCGGTTCAGCAACCCCACGACAGCACCACCCTGCACGCAGTGAGGAAAACGTTCCCTCTTCCCCCTGACTAACGAGCAGTTTGCCACAGAAAGTGTCCGAGAATAAATCATACATGAGACACAGTTTCTGAACTAGCTACAGGTTTTCTTCCAAGATATTTTTACTTGTCTTCAAATATTCCCTCCAGGGGTGAATCACCCTACCAAGAAGCTAAATGGAATTGGAGAAGAGCCTCGAAAGAATCCACGTGGCCCCATCAATGGTGAGCCACGCATAGCTCCGGGTCCCCGGGCCCCGTGTGGATCTCGGTATTCGTGTCCTCCCTCGAAAACAGCCGAGCCCTAGGGCCACAGTGGTCCTGAAGCAGCGTGTTCCAGAAAGAGTCAACAGTTTCCCCCATAACGCGGTGATTAAAAATGTAGGCTCTGGGCCGGGCGCGGTGGCTCACGCCTGTAATCCTAGCACTCTGGGAGGCCGAGGCGGGTGGATCGCTCAAGGTCAGGAGTTCGAGACCAGCCTGAGCAAGAGCGAGACCCCATCTCTACTAAAAATAGAAAAAAATTATATGGACAACTAAAAATATATATATAGAAAAATTAGCCGGGCATAGTGGTGCATGCCTGTAGTCCCAGCTACTCGGGAGGCTGAGGCAGGAGGATCGCTTGAGCCCAGGAGTTTGAGGTTGCTGTGAGCTTGACGCCACGGCACTCACTCTAGCCTGGGCAACAGAGTGAGACTCTGTCTCAAAAAAAAAAAAAAAAAAAATGTAGGCTCTGGCCAGACAGACCTGCCTTCAAATCACAGCTCTGCCACTTTAGAAATATGAGACTCTGGAGTAAGCTCTTGACCTCTCCAAGCCTCAGTTTACGTATCTGTTAAGTGGGGCTTTTCATAGTGACTATTTCATAGCGTGGTTGTGGGATTAAAAGAATTGATACTTCTAAATGCATCTCGTAGTCACGCAAGAAGTGCAACCATTATTACTGTCACACTTCAGCAATCCCCCAAGCAACAGAGAATTCTGATCTGGAAAACTCCTCCGCGTCAAGGATGGTCTGTCTGAAACACTCCACACAATTGCCTCGAGTCTGTGTGTCCCTTTCCACTGTGTTACGTCTCTCAATTAAAATACGCCCTTCCCTCCAGAGCCCTGCAGGAAGAACTGCATTAGCAGCTAAAGGGACTTGAAACCAAGTCGGTCCCTTGCGGCAGGAGTGCCACCAAGGAGAGAAAGGACCGTCGTCACCAGCCTTCCCAGGAGCTGATGCAGAACAAGAACTGTGCACCCAAGCAACACGGATCTTTCTGTAGCTTCGGGGATACAAATTGTGTAGTAGCGCTTTCTCAGGTCACAGAAATTGGGACAAAGCACGAAACCATCTATTTGTCAATTTGTAGAGTCGGAAAATGGCTGAACTCTGGCAAAGAGTAACATCGGTTTTAAGAAGAAAGATTTCTTCCCCCTTATAAAAGTGGCACAGGATTATGGTATCGGTTAGCTATGGCCGTAAAAACGTTACATAACAAATCACTCCAAAATTCAGTGCCAGAAAACAACAGTCTTTATACGAGCTCATGCATCTAAAGGATGGCCGGCAGTCACCAGGTGGGCTCAGGTGGGCTCCCCACGCCTCTGGTCCTCCCTGCACCGCTGGCTGGGTCTCGCCAACGGCAGGATTTCGGGAGGCAGAGCAGAAACACCCAGTGATTCTGACAGCCTCCCACACTCGCACGCCTGCCCACATTCCAGTGGACAAACCCCGTCACACGGCAGAGCCCGGCCTCCGTGGGGAAGGGAAATACACTCTGCTCCTAGCAGGAGGAACTGCAGAATCCTCCGGCAGAGGGCACGGGTGCCAGGCGGCGCAGGTTCAGGGCCGTGGGACCCGTGCAGCCGCACCGGCCCTGGGCTGAGAGGGCCCCGCCTTCGGTCGGACGCTCTTCTGTCAGTTCCTAACGCGGAGCCTCACGTTGTCATTTTTCACTCGGCCTTGCGAATTACGTAGCCGGTCCTGGACACGGAGGAAGGTGAAGAGCTAGGAATAATGACGCCATCTTCTCGTTTAACGGAACTGACTTCTCACTGAAAGTGTCATCTCCATTCTCCGTCTCCTCCGAGCCCTGCTTTCGGAAGCACCCCAGGAATTTCTGCAGAGGATTCAGGCTGCTCCTCCCAGCTTCGCTCCACACCACGACGCCTCCCTGAGACAGAGGTGTGGCTCCGAGAAGCTTCAAGGAGGGAGAGGCGTGACAGGTGGCCATGAGGGGGACCCCCAACCCCCGTGGTCTTATGACCCCTGCATCCTTTCCAATACTAAACCTGGAACGCCCGCCCCCTCCCACCTGCCCCCCAATGATCTCAGCACCCCCCGCCCACCCCCCAGCCCCACACACATCCTCTTTCTCCACGTCTCAATGAGCTCACTCAACGGGAGAAGGAAAAGTATCCATCCACATGACTTTCTACATCCACAAATGCCAGAAGGCCATCGGCGGGACTGGACTTTCTCTTGGGGACATCAGGACGTGAACTGGAGAATCACAGAATAGGCCAGCCAGAGGGGACAGCCCAAACTGTGCAACTAAGTCTGGCCCGGCCTCAGGCAGGCTCAGTCCCACTCGGCACTACCCAGACACACGCTTGTCTAACGTGGTCTAAGGAATGTGATCGTTTCATGGCCCCCAGGACAACCAGCCCCCAGCTGTGACAGCCGCCGCTGATGGAGCAAGTTTCTCTTTATTTTCGCGCCAACCCCTTGGGCTCGTGCTTCTGTTCACTCCCTGGAGCCACTCGCTGCAGCCGCAGATACCACAGGCTCAGCCTCCTCCCCCAGAGAACCTTCTGTGCCTGCGAGTGGCCATGGAACCGACCTCCGCCGTCCGCGGTGCTTCCCGCTCCCACACCCGCACTTCACAGGGTCCCCACGGGGCCCACGACGTGCGCCGGTGGCAGGGCCACACGGGGAAGCGAGTGGCTCTGGCCACAAAAACATGAATCATGAGCACAAGTCGACACGAGCATCCTACGGCTCAGACAATTAGCCCAAGAACACATTTTCTGATAATTACAGAGCTAAAAACGGATCCGCTTTGAAAATCCCTTCCTTTCTCCTGAGAAAGCTGAGGAGGTGGTTTAACAACAATCGGCTGCGGAGATGCATCACACCCTGGGCTGTTTAGGAGGCTGGTTCCAAGAAATTTCTTGGAAGGTGCAGTTCCCGGAAGGTGGTGACGCTAACGAGACCGGTTAACCTCCCCAAGAACCCGACACGTGCTCACGGCTTGGGGATCCGAACTCAGAAGCCCAAAGTGAGAGAGACCCGGAGGGGTGGGGGAGGAAGAGGGAAGGGGCCCGGGCCAGCCCACTTCGTGACACTGCTCAAACCTCAAATGACACTCACCTAAGAAAACGGGAGGGGACACTAAGGGGGGGGGGTGCCACTAGCCAAGGATTATCTCAGCCGGACTCATCACCAGGTGTTTGCTTAGGGATGTTATAAAGGGTTTTCGGTAAGACCTAAGGGTTAGGATGACAATAATAACATTTCACATGCATTGAGCACTTACGATGCACACACATTATCTCATTTAATTCTCACAACAACTCTGTGAGTGGGACCCTTTCTATTTTTATTTATTTATTTATTTATTTTTGAGACAGAGTCTCACTCTGTTGCCCAGGCTAGAGTGAGTGCCGTGGCGTCAGCCTAGCTTACAGCAACCTCAAACTCCTGAGCTCAAGCGATCCTCCTGTCTCAGCCTCCCGAGTAGCTGGGACTACAGGCATGCGCCACCATGCCCGGCTAATTTTTCTATATATATTTTTAGCTGTCCATATAATTTCTTTCTATTTTTAGTAGAGATGGGGTCTCGCTCTTGCTCAGGCTGGTCTCGAACTCCTGAGCTCAAACGATCCGCCCACCTCGGCCTCCCAGAGTGCTGGGATTACAGGCGTGAGCCACCACGCCCGGCCCACACAGTTCTGCATTCTACGTCTCCGGCCACGAGAGTGAACAGAGCAAAGTCAAAATCTCCTGGAATCGGCCGTCTAGCGAGAGGAGACAGACCCGCAGGCCTAGGACCCGAATGCCTCTGTGAGAACACAGACCGTTACCAAATGAAGCTAAAGAACACGTGAGCCATAGCAAGACCTCAAGGGCCAGTCAGAAGCACCTACAATTTGAAATCACATTTGGAAAGAAATCATGTGGACATCGCCGAAAATGATCTCAGGTATTCAGGGCACACAGAAGAACTAACAGGCACGTATTAAAAGCAGACTTGCTTGTGGCAAGAGGAATGGAGTAGAAGGAAGATTCCGGAAAGAAATAAAGCTTCAGGCACGGGGCTCATTAGTGAGGGGTGCTGGCTGCCCCGTCAGCTCCCCATGGGGGCTAGAAAACCTTGCAGCTGCAGAAGGTGGGATCATACGCGGTTATAGCAACTAAAGTCTTGAAGTCCGGGTTTCGGGTCCTCTGATGTCTGTCTTTTCTCCCTGGTATTTTCCTCGACAGTGAGCAGCAATTGCATGGAACTTGCCAGAAGCAGCAGAGGCAGTGGCAGGTGGCAGGGAGGAGCATGGGTAAATGAAAAGGCAAAAAACAGGAAAAGGTACCTGGAATACAATGTTTCCTGGAGTAAAATGCCTCAGTCTACTGTCTGTAGAAACTTATGCTAACTATATGCAAATTTGCAAGCAGTAATGCCAAGGCTTGCATAGCGCGCTTACTTTCATATCCTTGCTCTGACCTTTGAAAGGCTTAGGGTCGCAAGGTGGTGGCCGCAGGACCTTGGCCACTACCTGCTGTCTGGCCAGAGCCCATGGTCAGGCAGTATAAGGACAAGCAGGGCTAAAACATGTTGATATGGAACATCGCTCTGCCAAACAACACAGGATGGTACCTTCAGGATGGCGGAAGACCCTTTTGGAGTTTGAAAGACAAACTGGTTTTGTCTTGATCCATTCTATGCCACTTAGGTGTCAGTCTTAAAGGACAAACCAGAGACTTTAATAGAAGTGCTGGTTGGGGCAGGTTATGGGTATCCAAGATATCATCTGGGAAAATAATTTACAAATTCATGAATTCATATTATAGGTACATTTTTAAATCATTTTTTATTCCTGGGATCACTGGTACTTTCATATAAAGGCCTCATCTGAGCATACTTCCCTGCTGTGTGATACCAGATACAGAATTCTAACACACTGAGTTTCTTACAAGACAGTAATTAGCTAGAAAAATAACTAGCTTCCTGGCTAAACTCTCTCCCAGTGAAAGGTATCATTATAGAAATACAGAGAAGACTTCAGAAGCTTGCAAAATGTTTTCCCCTTCTATCAACGTTGGCATAACGTTTGGTTTCTGTCCTAGTCACATAAGGATCAAAATGCCTTTTGGATTGACAGGTAGCTCTCCTAGGCCCTGCAGTCCTTGCAGTCTGTACGTAGGTTGGAGATGTCCTTTGGCTCAAGGCTAGAGACGTCACTTATTTTGCCTGCAAGCTGCTGTTCTCTGCATCTTGCTGCAAAAAGCACACACTTTCCTGACTCGAAAGAGACAGACAGGTGTGTCAGCCACGGGAGCCCCAGCCACGTCGCAGAGCCACACGGGCACACACGTGTGTCCTGAACGCGCTTGGGGAAGCCGTGACCAACGGCCCGTCCATTCAGAGGCGCTCTCTGAGTGGCGTGGCTCCCCCTTTAATAACACCTCCTGTTCCCACCCTTCCACACTCCCAATGATCCTGCCAATCAAATGGCAAAGCTGAGTGACAGGCTGAAAGCTCAAAGGAAACCCGGCATCCAGTTAAAAACTTCCCAAGGTCAGGAGGGAACCTTCCGGAGCCCAGCACCCGACAGGCACAAAGGCGAGGCGGCGATGGCAGCCGGAGATGCCATCCATCATCGTGCAAAGACAAAGAGCCTCTAGCTCCAACCAGAGGGCGCTTTAGTGCCGCGCTGACGCTTTGATTGATGGCCACCCCTTTTAATCAGCTCCTCTTGTCTCTGGAAGTTTCCAAAGAACCGATAGCTTGCTCCCCCCACCCCCTCCCTGCCACCCTGTGCCCACACTGGGCCCCAGCAGCCCCTTCTCCTGGGCGCCCCCCCCCACCACCGCGTGAGCCTCTGTCCCCTGCCACGCGGCCGCCACACTGACCTTTCGCAGAAGGAAGCAGATGCGCTCGATGTTCCTCAGCCGCTCCCTCTGCCAGGAGAGAGAGAGGAGAAGGGTTAGGGGTCCCGGCTGAAAGAGCAGGAGAAGCCCCCACAGTCGGCCCCAGCAGCGGTGGCAGAACCCGCCAGAGACCCCTCCTGGGCACACGGCTACCAGCTCCCACCCAGCGGCTTTTGCCAACAGTTTCTGACCTTCTTCCCTCTACCTTGTTAGAGTCATTTGCTCTTAAAAGGACTGTCCCAGCAAACAGCCTGGGCTCAGCCTCAGCCCAGCACAGGTTTCCGTTCTTTTTCCTACGGTCTCTCTCAGCCTCTGTGCACACATAACGTGGTCAAACCGCAGGATGGGCACATTGTATCCTCCGAGCGTCCTGAAGCCTGTGGCCGGCTCTCCCAAGGGGACCGCCCACTCAGGTCTTGAAGAGCAAATGCGCCCTCATTAGTGTCTAGGGTAGACAAGTTCTCCGCCCGCTGGTTTTATGTTTCTAAATCGAGCGCGCTTGGAGGAAGCCATCTCCCTGCTAAATGAGACACCGACAGCGCCCCAGGCTGACTTTTCCTGAAGTCCGAGCCCGTCTCTGAGAGCTGGCTCGCGGCCAAGGGAAGATGCCCACGTCGGGCACTGAACGCCGCTGCCTCCCGTGCTCTCCAGCCACTTTAACGACTTCCAAAGACACGTCGAGCACAGCTGTGGCATCTCCCGGTGCTTCGTTCCCGAGGCAATGTGGGTGCTGTAGAGGGAATGGTAATGAGATGCCTCGAGGATTCAGAGAGGACAGGTGGCTGGGACACTTCATTCCCCTAATTAAATCACTAATATGGTGAGTCCTGTGCATCCGATAGGCCCAGAGGAAGGAGCCCACGTCAGGACAAATTAGTGTCCACATGGCCAGGGAGACAGACCGTATCCTCCTCACCACGTGTGTGTCCGTGCACGTACACACATGCACACACACGCACACTCACGCACACACACACACACACATGCACACACACGCACACACACATGCACACACGCATGTGCACACATGTGTGGATGAAAGAGGGTGCTATAAGACACACTCTCTCCTCTCCCCAGCAAGTAAGAGCCTCCAGAGCACAACATCTCCCATTATTTAAAGGATACTGAATGCTCAGCTGGTGAAAGGAAGGGAAACCACGAGAAACGAGGAGTGAAAGAGACCGTTCCTTTCCTTCCATCCCAGAGGGTCCAACGGTATTTGGAGCTTTAGGGCATCTTAAATCCAAACGGGCCTCGTGCCGGTTGAGAACGGCAGCAATTATTTGTAACCCACACCCTTGTAGGGCCGGAGCCACCAACCAGCGAAGGAGCCTCTTCAAGCCACCTGAGCCTGAAATGCTGCCCTGGGGGGCCCTACAGAGGCCTAAAGCACTTGAAGATGCATCCAGTGAGGCGTCCAAAGCGTTTAACTTCCTGCCAGGGAGTAACATTGTAACAACTGGAAAAATGTGTCTAATACTCTTCCATTTAGGGATTTGATGTTGTGTTCTTATTTTTGTTTTTAATCCCAGACAAGAGTCTTTCATCCCAGGGGCATCTAGAGGTTTCAGTCTGTCCCTGAAATTGTCTGGACTTCACATTTCAATTCTCATTCATCTTTCATCAATAAATACTGAGCACCTACTGTGTGTAAGTTCTGTTCTTATACCGGCCTTTCACGGACGCTCCCCAGGGAGCTTATACTGGTCCTAATTTTCTTTATTCTGTCTCAATTAAGGGACTTGCCACGATGAGATGGAATGTCCCACGGTTTCATCAATTCGCTGCAGGGCAGCAGGACAAATTTCCTCGCTAGCATTTGCCCTGAGCCACACAAGAAAGCTCTGGGTGTGCTAGGTGAGCCGCTTTTTAATTCTTCCATTTCAGCCCAAGCAATCAGGAGGATCCAAGTGGGCGCCTGAGTGGCTCCATGCACCTGTAGACACTGACAGGCCAGGTGTGTGATGCTGGTGCCAAACCCAGAAACATCCACAAAGATCTGAGGCTTGGGGTGAAACCCTTTTGGGCCTGACAGATCCAAGTTGTCACAGGGGGATGGTGAGGCTGGTAGATGGAAACAAAATGGATTTTAACAATTACACGTTTCATGAAACACAGGAAGTTTTCAAGTGGATTGTAGGGGTCCTTGCAACAAAATTGCTCTCCACAGTTCACTGTGGAAGGGTTTGGCTCTGTTTCACAGGATCAAAGAATGTGGGGCCAAAGGGTCCTCGGATATTGTAAAACCAAGACTCTTAAAGAGACAACATAGAACGGGGGGAACAAACCCAGGCTCTGGAGACAGACACACCTGGGTTCAAGTCCTAGCTCCACCGCTCAGGAGCTTTGGGTCCCTGGACAAAAGAGCCAGTTCTGCGGTGTGAAAATTGGGTTCACGGTGCCTGTCTTGCAGAGTTCTGGGGATTGCAGACTGTGTACGTAAAGCTCCCAGCACATGGTAAAACTGAAAAAAACAATGACAACTCCGATAATCGCCCTCTGCTTTACAGAGGGGGACGCTGACAGTGGCTTCCACCACGTGGCCTTCCGGTACCTCCCTAAAAGCACATCCTTCTTTGGGGGCCTGCGGCTCAGGAGAAGAGAGCTCTTTGTCCCCGTTACTAAAGAATGACGCCATAAACCTTCCAGAGGAAGATGGTATCCTGCCAGCAGAGCCTGGTGTTCTCGCTACGACTTCTCACTGAAGGGATCAGCAAAGCCGCTCAGACAAAAGCTTCCCTTGGCCCTGGGAACCACACCGGGAAGGAACTTGAACTAAACACGGAACCGTGGATTTGGATTGAGAAACACACTCGAACGAACGGTGTGTGCTCCATCCTTTGCACCCAGCAGGGCCGGTCTGGAGAAAGCTTGGAGAAGCATCTGTGCACACGCGTGGCTGGTCCCTGGCCCTGGGGCGTGGGCTGCCCCGACCAGAGAAGCAAAGAGCCGACACACCCGTCCCCGTCCCTGTCCCACGCCCAATGTCCATTCAGAATCTGCCACTCGCGGGCGCGGCTGGGCAGACGGGAAGGGCGGCACGCAGGGCCCGCCGAGGGAGGGGCGCTGGAGGATGCCGGGAGCCGTGTGCGCCAGGGTGGATGGTCTTCCTCATCCCGAACCCCAACCAGAGCAGTCAGACGCCTCAGTTTCCCCAGGGGAGCTGAGCTGACCCCAGGTCCACGGAACCACCCGAGACGAACCCTCGCTGGGGACTGGGTGACGGACATGACTCTAGGAGCTGTGCACACCCACCATCCTGCGAGTCCCCACCTGAGAAACCCAGTGCCCAGGTGGAGAGTGCAGACCACACATGATGTTCATGTGTGTGCAAACATGTTGGCCAACACGGGGCCTCTCTCCTTGTTCAAGGACGAGTAGCCAAAACCCACGAGCGCCAGGACTGGAGGACTCAGCAGCCACAGCACCGCAGACCCTTCCCCTGGGTTACTGGGACGGTCACACGTGACTTTCGGGATATGTCAAGCCCTCCGCAGGCCTCAGGGACAACGAGGCTCCTCCACAAGCTTCAGTCAGGGAAGGAGGCACCGCGGGGGCGAGCGTGTTCTTTACTGGTTGCACTCGTTCAAATAGATTCCCATCCTCCTCCCCAGGCCCTGGGGAGCCCGTGGCAGCGTCACCTTCCCGGCACCGGCACCGGCTACTTACCGCGTGAACCGGGTTGCACTGGTCAATGGGGCTCTTAAAATCCGTCCTCAACTCGTCAAAGGCGATTATCTGAAACGGAACACACGGAACGGAGACGTCAGTGCCCAGGGGAGTCGATGCACCACGGCAGACGCTGCCTGCGGGTTTGCTTCCAAACACCACAGGGGACAGAAACAGCACAGGTGACACGGGACTGGCCGGGAGTCGGTCACTGCTGAAGCCGGCAGTGGGCACGCGGGGTTGATCATATCCTTCTGTCTACTGTAAGCACTTAAAAATTTCCCAAGTAAGTTTTTTTTTTCTTTTTAAAGTATCCTGTGCTTTACAAAGACACAGAGAGACTCTATTGTGGTGAGAGCAGGTTGGGGTTTCGATAAAGGCACAAAAAATTTAAAACCTAAAACCAGTAGTTTTCACTTTTTTCCTTATGGGAAGGGCTGTTTATTATTTATTTTTGCATATTTTGGCAGAGAGGCTGATTTGAAGGAAAAACGGACGGACGTCAAGCGAAAGGGAAAACAGGGAAGGAGAGTCGACGGTAACAGAAATGACCAAATCTCTGGACGTCCACAGGCTGGACAGGCAGCTCCGTGGGCAGAGCCCCCTCTCTCGATTTCTCCCTGCTGTGCGTCGAACAGGGACCCCCAAATTCATGTCCACCCAGAAGACCTCAGCGTGTGGCCTTATTTAGAAATAGGGTCTCTGCAGGCATAATTAGAAAAGGTGAGGCCATACTAGATTAGGGGCCCAAACACCAATGACAGTGTCTTTACAAAAGATAGAAAAGGACACACAGAGCCACACAGAGGAGGCGCGTGACGATGGAGGAGGCACTGGCGTGATGCGGTTTTACGCCAAGGACACCAGGACCGCCGGAGCCACCGTTAGTGAGGAAGAGACCAGGAAGGGTCCTTCCCCAGAGCCTTGGGGACAGCGTGGCCCTGACATCACCTTGACGTCGGACTGCAGCCTCCAGAACTGTGCGGGATAAATGCCTGTGTTTAAGCCGCGTAGCTTGTGGCAATTTGCCAGGGTGGCTCTAGGAAACAAATACACTCCGTTTGCAAAATACCCGAAACTACCGCTGCCGTCATTTCCGATGTTACCGGGCAGAAGCGGCTGTTGGTACCTCCTGAGAATGTCGGTACGAAAGGAGCAAACAAGGGCGTTTCTGACCCAAAATAAAGTCCTCCCCAGGGAAAGCGGGCTTTGATACTCACCGAGAGCCCTCCTGGGAGTCCCCCAAACCCACGTTCAGAACACAATTCCAACTTAGAGAGACGTCCGCATTTGACCTCCTGTCCATGTCTGGTCCCAACAAGGCCAACGCCTTCAAGCCACAGCCTGAGCTTTGTGGCCCCTTCCCAGGTCCTGGTGAAGCTCAAAGACGTCACTGGGTGGGAGGGAGATGGGGGTGGGGAGGATTTTATTGGCTGTAAAACACATCTTACACGTGTCACTCCTAGTCTTATTCCTGAACGTGAGGTCTCTGTGTGCTCTGACTCTCAACCGCTACCGGCAAGTGTCTGCTTCGTCACTTCTGAGCCCCCGGGGAAGAAAGCGGCTTTGGCTCCAGACTCGAAAGGCCTTCGGGGGCTGCACACGGTGCCAACCACCTGCTCCCGTCCCTGCTGGGCTCCGTCACCACATGCTGTGCATCAACACAGACTCAGAGTCTCTGACTCTCAACCCACCGCCCACCCTCGCTCCTAAAAAGCGCGGTGCCAGCAGTCACGGCGTGGCTGAAACTTTCCAGACTATTTCCACGTTTTATTTTATGTCCATTTTATGTAACGTCCCAAATAAGATGTGACACCCAGTTTCCAAAGAAAGACGCAAGGAGAATGAGAAGTCGTTAGGAATGTCCAAGGCCACTCGGCGGAAGGGGGCAGAGCCGGATGCAATAACTCCCCTCCCCGTGTCCCTTCCCTGTGCCTTCCCCATGGGCGGTCCTGCCCCTCCCCCCACGGGGGGGTGAGGGGGGTTGCTAACATGCCCGTCCTGTGGGCGCCACTCGGCGGGCGGAGCACCCAGGTCCTCCTTCTAAGGGGTCCCAGTCAGATCAGTCCCTGCACGGCCGAGATCTCAGGAAAGGAAGTTCAACTTCCAACCAGCACGGAGCCCCGAGTCTTGCCCGGTTCACCTGTTCTAGCAGCTTCTCCAGAGAAGCAGAGCCGCGGGGCGTGTGCGTGTACACACATGGGTCCATTTTAGGGAACCGGCTCCCGCGGCGACGGGGGGCTGAGAAGCCGGAACTTTGCCGGCGGTCGGGCGGCTGGGTCCGAGGACCTTCCCCCGCAGGGCCCCTCCTGCCGGGACGGGTCGGTCTCTCCAGGCCTTCGACTGGCTGCTCAGGCCGGCCCAGGTCGGGGGGGGGGGGGGGCGGGCACTCCGCCCGCTTCACCCACAGTCTACCGACGTAAACGCCAGTCTCACCCAAGAACACCCTCACAGAAGCATCCAGAACAATGTCTGACCGCATATCTGGGCACCGCGGCCCAGACTAATAGACACATAAAATTGACCATCAGAAGCCCCCAAAACCAGGTGTTGTCACAGGCTGCCATCGTCTGTGCCAGAACATACAGACACAGCTGGTTGTGACATTGCTTCCCCGGTCCCCGTCTAGTTCCCAGAAAACAAAGACGCCCCAGAGCCGTTCTGGGACAGACGCCAGGTGAGCGGGAGACGGGGCAGACCGAGCCCGGCTGACTTGGTCCTGCGCAGAGCGGGGCCGTCCCGACCCCAGCCGGCAGCCGGCAGGGCGGGGTGACATCTGGGGAGGAGAGGGTGACGAGAAGCCGTGTGCTGCTGACTCGCCACGGGCATCGGCCAGGCCGCCACTCCGGACAGCCCAGCATTGGGGGGGGACGCAGCACGCTGGGGCTTCCCGGTCACAGCCAGGCCGCAGCCCCCCGTCCCAACCCACCCAGCACCTGAGGCACCACAGGAACCACAGAGCCTACCCAGGTGACTGTCCCCTGCCCGGGGCTCCCCTCCTCCCACTGAGCTCCTGCTTGCGCTGGGATCCTCCGTTCTCAAACAGAAGCAGTTTCTGGCTCAGGTGGTTCGGCGACCTTCCGTACGCCCTCTCGGGGTCCTGGCCTCCAGTCTCCCTCCCTCTTGTGGCCCAACGGCCTCTGTTCCTTCGGGTGAGCAGGTGCCCTCCAACACCCAGACATCCTGGCCCGGCTCTGGGCAGCACCCGGGAGTGTGGACCTGCATCTGGAGGCCCCCGCACCCCAAAGTACCTCCCGTGAAGACCCAACATTATTCATTCCTAAAAATGCTCCCTGAGCATCGCCATGCGCCAGGCTCTGCGGTAGGAGCTGCAGATGCGCAGAAGGGCAGGGGAGCCGCCGGCCCCTGCTGGACCCCATCGCTCCCGCGCTAACTCTGAGCACACCCGGCAGCCCACCCAGCAAGGCGTCAGCTGCGCTCCGGAATATGCGATCTTTTAACCAGACTGAAGACAAAATGCCATAAAGGAGGGCCGTAGTGCCTGTTCTGGTCCAGAACTTAAGTTTTTGAAAGTTTGGGCTGTTTGTGGTTTGAGATTCTCAGGGGCAGAGAGTGGAATTAACCATCCTCCTGTGCTCACGACATTATCGTCCCTGATCAGAGCAAGGCCTTCTCTTTAGTCGCTCATTTTTTATTTATCTCATTACCCCTTTCCCGCCATCCTAGGCAACTACTGGTCTATGTTTAACGTATGTTTTTCTGTTTGCTGTGTTCTTACAGAGCGTGTGTTGTTGTTTGTGTGCGTATGTTTTGCGTTCCCTAACTCATGTCGCCTTCTCTCTCCTACCTTTGGCACTCAGCCAAAGTGTGGCTGCAAGCCTCCAGGAGTGGCCGCTCTACTTTGTCTACCCACAGTCCCAACGACTTGGCCCTTGTCACCTCCAGTAATGTCACAGAACCCTCGTGCATGCCGTCGTAGGGGTTTCTACCAAGGAACGGAACTGTTGGGGTCCATGAAGTTTATGGGGTTTTTTTTAACTGGACAAAGCACAGTGACAAGTGGCCACACTGCAAGTGCTGAGGACTCCGTACCCCACATTCCCGCCGACACCCGGCAGAACCCAGCTTTCCGGTGTTTGCAGCCTCACAGGCAAAACACGTCTCTCGGTTGTTCTAACCTGCATTTCTCCAGTGGTGAGTTGGAGCGTCTCCCCACGCAAGGGTTGGCGCTTTGCGTTTCCTGTTCTGCAAACTGTTGAGAGGTTTGCCCATTTCTCAGCGGGGTTGTGCCTCTTTCCTGCTTGGTCTGCACCTGGTGCTGGTGGGAAGATGTGAATCCTCTTTTGGTGCAATTCATTTTTAATACCTTCTCGCATCTGTCACCTGTTAATTAACTAACTCTGTGGCTGTGGTTCCTGCACTGAGTGAAAATCCATTTCATCCATTTTTATCTCGTGTTTTATCCTTTTTGAAGTTTTGAGTTCTTCCTTGACCCTAAGACGCAAAGATAGACTCTTACGCTATTTTCTATTTTCTTTGTGACATTTTGGGAGTCTAATTAGTCCTCTCCTGTCCTCGGATGCCAGTATCCAGGTCAACTCACAGGTCAGTTAATTCGTTCACAGAATATTTAATGAGCACTTCTCATGTGTTAGGCACTGTGCTGGGAGCTGCAGACAGAAGACAAGAAATGGTCCCTGGGCTGCATGTGACAGGAGGTGACAGGAGTCAGGAAAGGGCACCCTCACGTAGGAGGGAAATTTCAACTTGCAAACGGCCCAGGAGGAGGAGACCCCAGTCTCAGCAGACACACGCAAACCACATGCCACTGAGGGGACACGGACCACGCAAACCTCTGGGCAGCCCGGTAACAGCTCAGAGAAGACCATCCTTGGGGATCTAGAATTCACTTCCCATTCTAGAAGAATCTGTACTAGGACTTGAATGTGAGGCTTTAACATTCAATCAACTCCTAGGAAAGAATTTATGAAATGCAGCTGGCTCAGCTTCCCAGGTCTGCCCACGTGGGCAACCGCCTTCCGTGTACAGACACGTCTTGGCAGCCGCTTCCTCCAAACCTGCACGAACCCACCAGCTGGTGACGGAGAGCTGAGCTCCAGCGTTCTGGAACCCACCGGCGCCTACGACAAGCGCCCACACTAATGACCTCCTGCAGAGAGACGACCCCCACCAGGGGCTACCTAGGCATTGGTGAAGAGTTTTCTAAATAACAGCATCTGCTTTGAGAAGTTTCAGGAGCTCGGCACTGTAACTTTATTAATTAAAATACTTCAATGGAAGAACAGCAAGCACAGTATCCAGTCAGAATGAACCCACAGGTCACACCCTGCTGGATCCCTTAACCAGACGGGGGCGGGGCCAGTCAGAAACCCGGATGGATAGTTTGTTTCACAGCTCGTCAACACCCCTCCTCCCAGCACTGTCTGCAGGCTCAGAGGAAGGTACTGACCTGGGCTCACGGCAACGGTGTGGGCTCTGGCTTTGCTCTTGGTGACGTGACTTTGAGCAATTCCTTTGCCCCCTTGTGCCTCAGTTTCCTCATGTGCAAAATCAGTACGGTGGATTGGATCAGCATTTCTGAACATGAGGCAGGGATGGCAAACATTTCAGCATTTCTTAGGAAAGCTGTCAAAATACAAGGCCGCAGGGGCCCTGCCCTGCGCCTGCTAAACCAAAACTGGAGGGCGGCTTCCCCCGGGCCAGTGCAGAGACCTGACCGGTCTCTCCAGCTCTAACGGGTTACCTGTGACTCGGGGGATGTTATCACATCACCTGGAGCATCCCTTGGGCGACAAAAACCCAGCACGCTCGCCTCCTTGGAAACCTACAGACAGAATCCTTCAAGCTTTAGACCCACGTTCCCCAGAAGCTCCAGTGGAAAGAGAAATCCGTTATATAGTTGTCTCAATTACGCCCTTGGCACGTGGGGTCTGTTTTCTGCTGGGACCTGCCTGATACCTGAGCAGACGAGAGACCGGAAGGTGAGGCCAAGCTGCATTTCCTACGTGCTTGGGAGACGTTCCAGCAGGTGAAGAGACGGCTGGTCGAGTCCTCAACATCCTACCATAGGGGATGGAATTGTCTGGCCCAGAAAAATTTCAAAGCAGGTGCACTAGCGACTAGTTACTGGTTAATTAGTAGCGGTATTAAATAACAAAACTTCTCGGTGATGCTCTCATGGAATACCTGGCTTTGAGCAACGCAGCTGCCCAAGGAATTCTCCAGAATGAATTATTTGCAAATTGTGTCCCTGAGTAACTAAAGGAAATGACCTGCCGTATGGAGTAACTGGACATAACCAAGTAAATTTCGCAGGGCATTTCGCTTCGCCCACCCTCTACAGGAAGCCCAAGCCTTGCCCACCGAGCCACACACAGAGCTGCCGACTTGCTCCAGGGGCCTCCAGCAAGCCGGCGTCTACACCGAACACAGGGGCCACATGCGCCTCCCGCTCCTGTCCTTTACCCAAGGAGCCCAGATAGTACGCTGGGCTTGGGAGGGGTCCCTGCCCAGACTCCAGCAGCAGCAAGGGGCGGGGGGGTCCACAAGCCGGCCAAGGGGTCGTCATCTCAGGAGTTGGGTTCTGACGGCTCTTTCCCAACCTCTTCCCTCCAAGAAAAGGGCGTTTCCGAAGCCTCTAGATCCCCGTGTGAATAGGAAGCCGTGTGTGAACAGCGTGCCAGTTTGCTAAAACAACTTTTGTTGTCGTGGCTGTTTACATGGGAACGGTCCTTTCTTCCACGGCCCGCCCCTCCACCCTTGCCAAGTTTTGCCAACACAACAGCCCCAGAGTCCCAGAGCTGAAAACAAACTCAAGGCGAGGGCGGCGGGTCAGCGCCGCTATCCTGCCTAGGGGGACAGAGCCAGGCTCCGGCTCCGGCTCCGGTGCTCGTTTGCATTCTTTTACATAAATTTACATGCTGGCCTCCAAGTCCTTAAAATGAAATCGGGTAGCGTGTGCGACCTCCTGGAAGTAGGTGCCCCCTGCTTAGAGCCCAAGGAAACCTCCAGCCCGCTGAAAAGCGCTACTTAGGCAGGGAGACCCACACCCCCGAGAGTCTGCTCCGGGGGACCTTCCTTCCTCAGCCAGAGCAGCTCACCCAGCCCCCCGAGTCCCCCCCAAAGCTGCTCCCCAGCCCCAGCAGCTAGCTCCCGAGTGGCTGCAAGCCTGGTATTGGGGAATTAAGTCACCCTTAGGACACTTGGGTTGTGCAAAAAGCAGAGCTTCAGCTATTGGCTCTGCCACACAACATTCTGTGCCCAAGGAGGAGCACGTGTGTAGATAATCGTGCGTGACACCTCCCGGCCCACGTGAGCACCTTGAGAGGAGAAACCACACCTTGCTTACTCAAACCTCCTGCTATTTCAGAGGGAGATCTCTAAGCCTCCCCCTTAAGGACAATGATCATGCGCAGTTGTCGTGCCACCTGGCTCTTTCAACTTGCAAGAATCCTCCTTGACTTGGAGTTACGACAGCGAAGTTACAAAAGCAGCGACAGGCAAGCTAGAGTCACAGCAATACAGTCAGTCCTCGCAGGGGTAAACGCTGCCCCGGCAGACACCGCATTTTGTGGACCGGGCAGGAGAATCGATCATTTTGCAATTTACAGAAGGGAAACCCTGGGGATTTCTCTGCTTGGGCAAAGTTTTCCCCGAGTTTCCAGCTACTCCAACGAAGCCAAGTAGATGTCAAAAAGCACTGCAGAGAATCCTACCTTGGGGGTTAAATATCGGATTCATAATTCGTCCAGTGAATTAAACTGAGCACCTGTTATGTGGTAGGCTGCAAATCAGGTACAGTCGTAGTACTAGTTTCCTACTGCTGCACAAATCTAGTGGCTTCGAGCACCATGAACTTATTATCCCACAGGTCGAGAGGTCAGAAGTCCAAAACGGGTCTCCCAGGGCTCAAATCGAGGTGTCAGCAGGACTGTGCTCCTCCCGGAGGCCCCAGGGGAGAAGCTGTTTCACTGCCTACAGCTCTCGGAGGGAGGTCGACGGTATCCCCGACTCGTGGTCCCCAGCAAGCAGTCACGTCACTCCGACCTCCGCTTCGGTTGTCACCTCTCCTGCTGTCCCTCCTGCCTTCCTCTTTCACTTACAGAGACCTTTGTGAGTACACTGGCCACCCCGATGTCCCAACTCAAGACCCTTGGCTTAACCACCTCTGCTAAGTCCCTTTTGCCACCTAAAGTGACATATTCACGGGTTCCAGGGATTAGAACGCGGACATCTTCTGGGGCCATTATTCTGCCCGCCGCAGTTGGTGAGCGCCACAAAGAAGGAAAGACTTTGTCCCAATTAAACCCTCTGTATTAATTTTGCCTCAGTTTCTTTCTTTAGGTTGAGAGGCCTAATCCCTTCATCTTTCTCATCTCTATCCGTCAAAACGCTCAGGCCTCTATAAATGCCACCTCTCTGCGATGCCCCCAATCAACTGTGGCCTCGCGGAGCCTCCAGTGTTGACCTCCGCCGCCTTAGGTTCCAGTTGTTATCTTAGATGGGGCCTTTATCTCACTTTTTATATCCCCTGTAAGTCCGCTTACAGTGGCTGAGGAACGGGTGTTCAATAAACATGAACACAATTAGACACCACTGGTTTCCCTCAAGGGCTCCCGGCACAGGGCCGAAAATAGCCCGCGCGTTGCCGGGGGCAAGAGATTAGCCGATGTATGAATTAAACATGGTCCCGGCTTCCCTGTTGCCTCTCCCCATTGCCTCCTGCCCTTCGGCCATTCCAGTCCTTGTTAACCCCTGCAGGGACAGATGGCCGGAGAAAGAGAACCGGCTGCAACTTAAATTCCTCTGCTTGGGGGGGTGGGTGGCAGTGGGGAGTGGGGAAGTGACGAGATTTGGGTGTGATTTTCGTTAGATTTCTAGGCTACGCTAGATGTGAGCACCTGCTGGCCATGACAGATGCTGCCACAGCAGAACCTTCCAGATCGAACCCACTCCACGTGTGACCCGGAATGGGACCAAGGCCTAAACCTCACCACCCTCTGTATTTTGGAAAAAGCCATGTCGGGAGCAAAGAGGGGCATCAGCACGTTCTGGGGAGCCGCACGGGCCACCTTCGGAGCGGGTGAAAACGCTCGAGGCTGCTGCTGGCTTTGTCTTCCGCAGGCAGCTTTGTAACAGGTGACGACTCAGGACGCGCTGAACACAGGAGCAAGGGCAAAGGGGGGCGAGCAAAGTGTCCCTGTCACTTCTTGGGGACCTGCCCTTTGGGAGCTGGGTCTGCCACGTTTTGGGGCCTGAGCACCCCCAGCAGGACCAAGCCGTGACCAGACACCAAACAAGGCAAGACCCAAGAAAGCAACTCAGGAGAGATTCTGGGGAGCAACAGGGGGGCACAGGGCAGGGCAGGGCAGGGGGGAGGCAGTGAGAGAGAAAGAGAGAGCAGATCAGACCCGGGACGGGGACGGGTGCAGAACGCAGGCACGCTGGTGTTCCTTGGCCAAGACCTCACTCCTGCTGTGCATTTCTGCATCTTTAAAGCTGAAAGAAAAGCAGCCAGTGCTGGTAGGGAGAGTGAGCACAGGTTCCCACTGTCCCCTGCTGCAGGTGGGCAGGCTCCGCCCCTCCCGTCAGCCGCTCTTGCCCAGGACCTCAGACCCATCCACGTCCCTGGTCAGCGTCTGCTACAAGCACAGACACCATCGTCCTTCCCCAACGCCCCCGCTCAGCGGCGTCTACCCTCGGGGCCCCACGTCCACTGCTTGAGTCTCCAGGATCAGCGCTTGCCGGGGCCTCTGCAGGTATCTCGGATTCGTCAAGAAAGGTGAACAAGTGGCAACATTCGAGTCACCCATGGATCCCGTGTGCTGAGCGCTGTGAGCCGTCCCTCCTCTCTGCCACCCTTTCCCTGCTCTGTCCCTTCTCTGATGATGGATCATTCACGAGAGATGGAAACTTGTCTTTGTAGAACAAGACCTTTGAACTTGGAGTCGTCTCCTCGTCGCCGTGGTTGCGCAAAACGTCGGCCCTCTGGTGGCAGCGGCTGAGTGTCACGGCGAAGACAAGCCGGTTCGGAACACGGAGTCGGGGATCGGGGATAAAGGACGGTTCTGCGCGCAGCTGCCGGGAGAAGCTCAGCTAAGCTGGGTGAGAACAACGCTAAGAGGATAGAGTGATCGGGACACTCTTCTCCTCCCTAGAATTGCAGAATTTGTTTCCATTCCACAAATACACCCCGAGGTATGCCGGGCAGCCTGACGGGGCCAGAAGGTTCCTCAGACATCGCCAGGTCCAACCCCATCTCCCCGCTACTCTGTGGCCCAGCTCCGTGGTGCCACCTCGCACGTGGAATTATCCAACTGAGACCTCCGCAGCCCCTCGCACGCAGCCAGGCTCACGAGTCGAATGCGCAGGCCCCTGCTAGGCGCTGGAGCAACGGCCAAAAACAAGGCCGGCTTGGGCGCTGCCTTCGTGGAGTTTTCCATCTAGGGCGTCCCCGAGGTCGCTGAGCCTCTACCACGAGTCAAACACCCCACTAGATTCACCAGTGTTTCTGCCAACACCCGCCTCCCGGCTCTGAAGAAACCAGATCATCTTGGCTGATCTGGGCTGCGGCAGGCAGTCTCCACCGCGCTCCCCAAACCCGCCACGGGGCGTCCCCACCACACACTCCCGTCCTGCCCGCGTCACCCCAGCCGAGCGGACCGGCCCTCGGGGCCCAAAGGAGGCCAGCGTGGTTGTACGGCCCGTCTCACTGCGTTGTCCCCGGTTTCCTGAAACGTGGACGAGCCTCCACGCCGACGTGGCTGGAACCAGTGTCCAAAAGATACGCAAATAAAATTGGGCACCTTGGACACGGAAACCACCAGACCGAGTGTGATTTCTCCTGTCTCATCTGCTGTCTCCAGTAGACTACGGTCCCCTTCAGGGTGGGCCTTGTGTGGTTCCTTGCTGTTCCCAGGGCCCAGGATCCTGGGTAATTTGAGAACCGTGGAGCAAGGAGACGCATTGGAGCACAGGAATGTAAGAGCTAAAACCAAAGTGCACGTGCTCCAGACACACGCCTCGGCCATGGACAAGGGCACGGGAGGCCTGCGGATGTGTGCAGGCTGCCATGTCTCTGCTGGCTGACGCAGACGGACATGAGGGACCCTGTGGGGACCTCGGAGCAGGGCCACACCTTGGCTCGGACGTTCAGGCGCAACCTGCTTCCCCGACAGCTCAGCACCACCAGTTCATGGTGCCCCGACTCTGCCCTCTGCCCAGCTCACTGGCACCTCACCGCACAGCACCAGGCTTTCTGTCCCCAGATGCAAGACCCAACCATCTTCCATTAGAGCCGCTCTTACATATGTGTGGTCCTAAGGCCACAAGAGGTCAGAAATATCAACCACTCTCTTAAAAAAATAAAGATGTCTCCCTACAGAGCACAGGGGAGCTTGCAAGTCACCCTGAAGGTGCGGCAGAGAGGCACGGAGCCGAGCTCTGCGGTCCGCCTGCGGAATCAGTCCAACTCAGCCTCCACTTCCTCATCTGAAAAAGGGACGCAAGAGCAGTATTTGCATAACAGGACTCTGGGAGAATTAAAGGAGATGCCACAGTTGGGGGCTGCCGTGCTGGTAGAGCAAGCATTCAGTCAGCATCAGCTGTCATTAGGGCGGCTCCTACCCTGCACACCTTTGGACAACATAGCAACCCAGGTAAAATATTGGTAATTAACAAACCCATGTCCGACCTGGGCATAACCAGCCCTCTGAAACCAAAATCCTAAGGACGGGAACTGCGATCTGAATTTCATCAGAGTCTTTGGTGACGCATATGCATGCGGAATTGTGCAAACTTCTGGTCCAGGAATCCCCTGACGGGAACGACAAGGTGCACATCTACAGTTTTCATTAGTTTTACAAAGACAACTCAAGTCCCATCTCTCGTCAATGGTCCATCATCGGAGAAGAGACAGAAGCAGGAAGAAGGTGGCAGAGAGGAGGGACGGCTGACAGTCCTAAGCACAGGGATGCACAGGTGACTCAGATGTTGCCACTTGTTTAACTTTCTTGACAAAGCAAAGAGCACTAACCCAGGGCCCTCACGATCGGCAACCTATTTACTTTGCCACTAACTACCAGTAGGAAGGTGGGGGCCCGGGAGCTTCAGGAAAACCGTGGACGTGATGACAGGTCCTTATCGGCATCTTACGGCAGAGATGCGAGGGAACCAGACCATGACAGAGGAAAAAGGAAGTGCGTTGTGGGCAGAGGGGCAGCCCCTGAGAGCTGGCTGTCCTTCCTTTGAGAAATGCACCATGCTCACAGTAGACCCTGGACTCCAGCTATGGCTGCCCGAGTGGAGGCCACACCTGTGGCCTTTGTGCTCTTAGCAACATCTTCTACTTGGATATCACGATGTTGATTAGTCCCACGGCTGGTGGTTCCTGGCTTCCTTCGGGGCCTCGGCTGGTGGTGGCTGGAAAGGGGACACACAAGACCCCGATTCTCCCCTGGAAGAGTTCCCTGGACACGCCTCCAGGGCTGTGCACGGGGGTGCCTGGGAAGAGGGGAGCATCGGTGAATAAAAGCGGGAGCCCCGAGAGGCCAGCTGGGGAAGGAGGGAGGGGAGGACTCCGAGCCCGGTCACACATGGTCACGTCTGGGCACTGTTCCCAGCAAGGGACTGGTGGTCAAGGAGGGAAACTTCTCTTCTGCTCCCCTAGGGTGGGGCTAAACCGCTGGCCACCCAGCAGGTGCTGCAGGTCAGCGCAGCAGGGGACCGTGCCATGCCGGTGTCACTCAGAAGGCTTAGACCAGACACCTCCCTCAGTGGCTGCCACCACCAAAGACTCCAGCTGCAATGACACATCCCAGTTTTTACTGCACCGAGCCCAGAGGCCCCGGGGAATTGCACTTCCCAGATCAGGGAAGCAAACATACCCCACGCAAAGGAGAAGGGTTTGGTGCAGTCGCTGCCGAATGTCAGCTCGTTCATGGAAACGTCTCACCTCCAGCTCGCTCACACACAGGTGTGCCTCCGTCCCTCACCCTTAGATCTGCCGCTTAGAACACACGCAGCGGGTGCGAGCCCACCCCAGACAGCCCCTGCCCCTTAACAACCAACCACCCGCCACCCCCCGGGGGCTGACGCCACAGAGGGCATCTTGACAGACGGCAGCAGAGACCCCCCATCATCCCCCAGACTTCTCGTCCCCGGGTTTAGCGCTGTGCACCGCCCCCCCCCTCCCCCCAATTCACAGCACGGTGGGCCGGGCCAGGAAGGGCCAGGAAGGAAGCGAAGGGGTTTTCATCTCACTCGCTCCTCCGGTCCCTGCCGGCTCCGGGCACAGACACTAATGAGCAGAGAACAGCTAGGAGAGGAAGCGGGACGCTGAGGGGTGGATAAATTATTCAGAGTATCACAGGAACGGGAGAGACACAAAGGGCTCCGGGAGTCTGGGGAGCTCTGAGTCACCCCAGGGCGCACGTGGCTTCTCCGGACAAACTTGATACAACATCTGGGGCAGAGAAAGGGCTTTTCTAAGTAGCACGTTTCAAATCGCCTCTCGGAGCAACGGTGCTGCAGGGCCGAGGGCAGCGAGGGGTGACGAGGAAGTCAGGCGTCTCTGCAGCAAGCGGGGCCGGAAGGGGCTTCCGCGGTCACTGTGCCCACGGAGGCTGGTGCAGGAGCCCCCACCCAGCGTCCCAGAGCAGGGTGTCCCTGCGTGCTTGCTTGCACACACGCATGAACGGAGAGAGGAAAGGAAGGTCGTACGACGGGCACCACGTGTCACCCCTTTTCAGCCACATCCCTTAGGAGTTGGGGACACGGGGACCCCATCCGGGTCTGAATCATATCGTCGTCAGATAACGGGGCTTCTTGTGCCGTATTTGAAAATCTGCGTGACGGGGAACGTTAGGCAGCGGCTGTCAGTGTCCAGTGGGGACAGAGCCCGGAGGTCCACGGTATCCTGGGTCTCCCGTAACCCCGGACTCCTGCCGGGAGGGGACAGGGGTCCTCAGGAATCTACCTTCTTACTGGAGAAGAAGAATTTACAAGACCCAACCCCCATGAGAAAACATTTCCTGAGCAAAAAAGTAAGGCTCGCTCTCCGCAGTGAGAGATACATATGCAAAGACACCCAGAGTCAACAGGGAAATCAGGAGGCAAGCAGCAAATCCTGGGAAACTTCCCGGAGGAGGAAGGAGATTGGAAATAAGGGTTGGTAGAAAACAGAACTGCAGATAAAGGAAATAATGACATGTCAGAGGTACGGATGTGGGAAGAAGTCAAACGTAATGACAAGGTGATGAACTCTATGTAACGTGGAGTCCTGCAGTGGGACGATGAGGGGATAAGGCTCAGAGTGTCCTGGGACGTCACAGTCCCCTGCTCCCTGCTTCCTGAAGCTTCCTCATGCTGCCTGCATGTTTGCATCACTCAAGAGCTAAAAACTCAGAGTCCTGAACCCCACCAAGACCTTCTGAGAAGTCAAGTCAAGGAGTGAGCAGGCTTTGGGGAACCACTAACCCTGCCTCCCCTCCTTTTACAGACCAGGAAACTGAGGCCCAGAAACAGGGCAAGGCTGGTAAAGTCGGGAAAGACAAAGGCCCACCAGAGGGGAGTTCTGGAGCCCCAATTCAGAAAGTCAGGCCTGCCATGGCCCAGGGAAGGACGGACCCCGAGAGAATCCGCCCATCAGCATGCGCGTCCTGGTGGGGGAGGCCCAGAGGAGGGCCGCGGGGTCTCCTGGAGGCCCTGGAAAAGGGCTGACTCCATCCAGCCTGGAGGCAGGGCCGGGCCAAAGCTGCATCAATGTCCCCTGCCCCTTGGGTGTCTCCGTGTGGCGTTCAACGCCTCGCCTGCATCTCTGCCCACACTGCCCGGCCTCTCCCTGGGGGGCTGTCCCCGGCCGGCCGTCCAGCACCACGGGGACAGACTGTCAAGCCTCGCAAAGGCTGGGTCGGACACCAGCAGTGTGGCGTGTGAGGCGCGCTCCTCGCCGTCCCTGCTGGCTGCCAGGTGTTCTTCCAGATCTCACCGCGTGCGCCTTTTCTTCCCTGTACTGCTAAGGCAGGAAATTCTGCAGTCACACTCGGAAGCAGGGTTTCTGTCTTGGAGACACCGTAAACAAGAAGTGCCACTTGCTTAATTTTCCTTTCTTTCTTATTCGACAATTTTAAAAGCACCGAAGCCCAGCAAATCTGACTGTCCTCTGCGAGGCAAGGGTCACAGGTGCCGGTGGCAGGGAGGGGGACCCGACAGAGGGTGGGGGTGCAGACAAGCTGTCAGTCACCCAAAGCATCACTGAAAGGCTGGGAAGGGCGTCGGAGGGGCCGCCCACAGCGTCTGCCTCTGCCCAACTGAGAGGCTGGTGGCCACCTGCTGGCAGCGTGAGCAATATGACCTCAACTGGCCGCTTGATGACAAGCCAGCTGTACCTTGCTCGTGACCTCCTGTCGGTACCACTGTACGGAGTCAGACGACACCCTGGCAGAGGGAGAAAGGGCCTGGCCTCACTGATGGTTTGCAAAGACCTTCCGAAGGCCGGCCGGGGGCCAGTGCCAAACTGCTCCTGAAATGCACGACCTTCACCTTGCAAAAAAGCTGTGTTGAGGCGAGAGAGGGGGTGACCCCCAACTCAGAACACCGGGAGACTGAGCAACTGTTTTGTCCCTTGTTTGACAGTTAGGGGGGCGGCGACCCAGAGAGAGGAGAACTGACATATCAGGGTGGCTCGGGGACAGGCCTGCAGGGACAGGACATTCTCTGTCTCACAGCTCCGACTGCGGGCTGTGCACACGTGCCAGGCTCTTAGACGGAAACCTCTGTTCACAAGCGGAGAATGAATCTCTCAAAAATAGAGAGATGAAATCAATAAGAGAAAAATTTAAAACAACCCTCTAATTCACGTCTTCCTCAGGGCTACGCAATACCTTAAACACAGGCACTGGCTGAATTTTACAAGTGCGCATCTTCTCATTCAATCAACGTCTTTCTCTTTAGCCCATCTAGAAAATAGCCGAACGTCACAAAATCCGACCACGAGCTGTGCAGGAAGCACACACTTTGCACACACTTAGTACTCACAGCTGGAAAGATCCAGTAGACCCATTTCTGTTCTTTACTGATGTTGCCATAAAACACAATAGCCTGTCTGAGGAAAGCTGGAACCGGAGAAAGAACGCTGGTCGGGAATTAGGGAGCGTAGCGGTCCCCTCTCCAGGTTAAAGTGTCCTGTTTGCCGAATGAGAACACGACTTTAAAGACCTGCTAAAGGCAAGCCGGGGGGCAGGTGCTAACCCTCTCCCGAAAATGCACGACCCTCACTCTTGCACAAAGGCTGGGTGGAGGCAGGAGACGGTGTCAAATGAAAAGAAAACAAATCAGTGAACAGTGAGCCAAGCCTAGCCCAGCCCCCAACCCTTTATTTTCTTCCCTGTAGCTCCGTGGCACTCACTTTTGAAAATGCCACGCTGTGCCTAGTCATTTCTCTACTGGCTTTAATAATCTCGCCATGCGAGACTTTATCTGGCTCCTGTAAGGAGCTGCTACAATTGTAACAGAGGCGCCGGCACACAGCATAGCTCCGAGCGGGAGCGTCACCTCCCGCCCAGGGAGAGAACCGATGCTGCCTCCCGCTTAGCAGAATGTCATAACTCACTCTGCACCGCGGTGGAAGTCGCCAGCTTTGTTAATTACAGAGACTGGCCCATGGCGGAGGGCAGGGGGTGCATATTCAGTGGTGGGGACAGGGCTGAAGAGGGATCTCCTGTCCCTGGGTCTGTGTGAAGCCGGGAGTTGAGACTGGGCACATCTCTGCACAGGCTGGACGGGGGGCTACTGGGGGGCGGTTCTCAGGAAGAGGGAGGAACTGGGGGGCAGGGGGTTATGCTCCAAGGGGGTGGTAAGGAGAAGAAGGAAGGAAGAACTGGGTTTCACTCTATTGCTTATCCTCCAGAATGTGGACCTGCACAGACCAGAAGACACTACATTGGCAAGAAAACTTTCTTCTTATTGTTAATTCACAGAAAGGCCATTCAACTGCCTTCTAGGCGAGCGTGTGCTTTAATAACGTCCTGCGAAGCCCTCTCCAAGCAGACTCCGTAAGAGCTGCAGGCTCAGAAGGACACGAGTCATGCAGGCGTGTCGCGCGGTCACCACGGCCACGGCATGTTTCACGGATGAGGACGCTTTACCCACGGGCAGTCGGCTGTCTTCACCTCGCAGGGAAACACGCTCAGGGCCGGGAGTCCGGCACATCCAGCCTCCTGGCCAGACCCCAGCTGCTCCTCATCAAGCTAAGGGTGAAGAGAGGTAAGACCTTCCGCAGCTTCAGGGGTCACTGACGCATCAGAGGGTCCATGGCGATAAGACGTTAACCTTGACTTCAGAGAAAATCTCGCTTTCCCGGAACACAGGTGAGGGGACAGGCCAAAAAGTCAAACTGAGGAGCCCAGGCTGTGAACATCTGGCATTGTTTGGTCACGCACATCCATGCCGTGTCTCTACATCAGTCTGATTTCCTCTGGAACATTCTCTGCCCCCTGTGGGTGCAGCCCTGGTGGGAGGGAAACTCGGGGCCTGCCCTCACCCTGGGGAGGACAAGGGCGGCTGGGGACCCTGCCACACTCCTCCTCCCGGCTCGGCACAGCCAGCAGGCAGCATCCCCACCCCCCAAGCTCAGCCTCAGAAGCTCCAAGCGATTCGAGGACGGACATCTAAATAAATCAGGTTATTCTGTTATTTCGAGCCTTGTTTTCCGGACTTCCCATCCATTCGATGAACACTCCAATTCCCTTTCTACAAATCCCTTCTTTGCTTAAGGTGGCCAGAGCTGATTTCTCAGACTCTTAAGTGACACACTCCCTACTCAGAGACCGGACCCCAAATACCCAGGGAGGCCGTCGGAGAAGAGAAACCGCGACGGAAGAAAGACAAAAGGACGAGAGGCAGGTAGCAGCGTGGGAGAACCACAGGATTGTGGAACCAGACGGGGTCTTCCCAATCACCTCGTCCACACTTCATCTCACACACAAGGAAACAAAAGGCCCCGGGGGACGCGGGGACGTGTCTAGAGCCACAGGGACGGGTGCTGGAGAGCGCCACTCAGCACCAGCCCCCGACTAGGGCGTGACTTTGGGTTCTAAAACTGCCAGCCAGTAGGAGAAAAGGATGTCAGGACCGAACACGTCTTCCCCCAGTCGGCACACACGCTTCCCTGGCCTCGGCTCAACTCCCCGTCACCCTCCAGAACCTGCAAGAAAAATTATCCCGGGACAAGCCACGGGCCCACGATGACGGAGTGGCTAGAGGTCCCGCAGCATCTGGTCCGATTCCCAGCTCCAGGTAACATATGCTTTGCTACATGATCGAGGGGACACCTCTCCCCGCCCCGCCACTCACACACGCCTCCCAGCGGCTCTCGCAGACCCCCCCAGCCAGACCCCCTCGTCCTGCGTCCTCTCGTGAAGCAGCCACCGCAGTCGGAACCCCCGTCAGACCGGGATTTCCAGCCCTACCCAACGAACGGCCTGCTGATGACACAAGACAGTGAGAACACGGAAAGTCTGCTCAAGATCTCAGGCCAGGCCCGCGAGATTCCCTGCAGCAGAATGCGGCCTGTCCCACGTGACCACAGAGAAAGGAAGGAACAGGGAAGCAGGTTGATCTATACACGTCTGCTTGGTGCAGAATTTAGAAGCCGTTGGCACACACTGGCTCTGTGGCCCCCGTCTACCCGCAGCTGCTGTGAGGCCTCCTGAGCTTGTAAAACCCCTGGGCAGAGACAGAAGCCCCGACACGTAGCTCCAGGCATGTCCACATGCGTGTTCGAATGGGACCTCTGAGCCCATGACACGCTCGAGGGTGAGCATCTCAGATGGACAGATGGCGCAGGGCGGTACCCCTGCAACCAGCCCTCCTGCCCCGGCCCCGGACACGGGTCCTGCTTCCTGGGCTTTGCACTCCGGGGACGAGCTCATCACTTGGCTATTTCCACGCCCACACCCCTCGAATGCAGTTGCTAATCCCTTTTCTTAATAAGGTTCACAGAACACATTTCAATTTTTTTTTTTTATCCAAGATCCAAATGTCTCTATTATATAGGGGACCATCTGGGCTGCTACAGCTAGCTGGCTATGCCGCTATCAGCTCTTTTTTTAGAGTTCATGAATCAGTTGCCAATAAGGGAAAAAAAAAAAAAGAAGTTATTGCCAAGACTCTGCTTTCCTCCCCTGCATTTTTCCCCGGCAGAAGAACTGTATCCCCCTCATCAAAATGGACCCTGTGAACACAAAACCAGAAAAGACACCTCAGACGGGCGCTCTGGAAATGTCAGCCCACGGTTCCAGACGCGCGGAGTCGGGAGGTCGTGTCGGCTCAACTTCCCAGCCCTGGGCCCCCCAGCTGGGCTGAGTGACACCGTGCAGCCTCCACGGAGCCCAGACATGTGCAAAGGAGAAGGAATAAAAGGAGGTCAAAAGCAATGGGGAAAGAAGAGAAGAGGGGAGAATAGTGAAAAAGGAAAAAGAGAAACAGGAGCCAAAGCCTGATGACCCAGGCCAAGGACTCACTGACAACCACAGGCTTTTCCGGAACCAGCCAGACAGCCCAAGAACCTGCAGAGCAGGGGGGCGGGGAGCTGAGTTCTTTGCTACGTGGCCACAGAGAGGAAGGAACGTAAATGGGAAGCCAAGACCGGAAAACACTAGGAATGGAGACGCTGGATGCAGAGGGCAGAAGCAGGTGGACTCGCAGTAGCCTGGCCTGGGGTCCCCCCCTGCTAGGAGGAGAGGGGTCCAGAGGAAGGGATCAGTGGGTTGACCACGCAGACCCGTGTCCTGAGCGTGCACCTGCGGTTTCTAGCCACTGCCAAGGATCAGAAGTGACAGCTCCATCTGGCCAGGTGGCATCCCCTGCCCCCAAGGACACAAACCACCCGCCTCACCCACTGAAGGGTGGTTCTGGGTGTCAGTGACATCCAGGGCAGGACCAGACTCAGAGTTGGGTCTCTGAGCCCCTGGCCACAAGCCTCTGGGTGGTGGGAAGCAAAGACTGATTGAGCAAACGTGTGTAGTTCATTCTCCCCACTACGGCACTCGGCCCAAACGATGCTGACTGCGAGGGGCACGCAGCCACCCCCGCTGCCCCCGCCGACCCCTGTCAGGAGGAGGGAAATAGCGACGCCACCCCCACGACATACATGGCCATGGAAGCTTCTGTCACGGTGGTAATTGGCGTGTGTCTATGTGTGAGAGGGAGAGAGAGAGAGAGAAAGAGAAATTATCTTTTCTACGAATCCAGTTTCTTTTTAAACCACTTTTGTGACTCAAGGCAGGTTAAAGAAACTAGAAAATGAAATCATCCCCCAAATTGTTTCCCGGTGAGCTGACAACCCACTTCATTTCCATGCACCCAGCAGTGCCCAGATGACGGGCAAAAATCGAAACGGGGGCCTTGGGGAAGGCCGCGGGTCCTCATGTCCCTCCTCCGCACCACCTGATGTGACAGCAGAAATGCAAATGAGGTTTTCATGAACAACAAATTTTTTTTGGCAAGATGCCGTTTGATTTTAATGGCAGGTGCACTTCTCAGCTCTCCCACACCCAAAACATTCTCCGCCCCGAAACCGCGGCAAACACTGCTAACCTCTTCCCGATGGAACTTCCCGGAAGAAATGGCGGCGAGCACGAGGCAAACTCCCCGGCGAAGCCCAAGACTTGTCTTCAGTAAAATCTCTGGGACCCCTCAAAACTCTGACAACCAGAGCTTAATGCTAAGACTTGAACACAGATTTTACACCTATTTTGTCACTCACGAGACGTGAGGGTTCCAAATAACTGTAGCGAAACAGAGCAGGTAGCTAAGCAAATGCGCAAACGTCTGGGGCGCTGTTGCTGCTCCATCCTAGAGGGGACGGCCAGGAGGTGGCAACCGCCAGGGCCAGAGGGTCAAGAAAAAGCAGAGGGTTGGGGCAGCAAAGACTGAGGACCAAGACAGTTTCTGCTGCCAAAATGAGAGGAGCCACAGAAACATTAAACGTAGAATTACCAGCAGGGATCGTCCTAACCAAGACGCTCAAGTCTTTGAACGCCCAGGACACGGTGCACACAGCCATGTCGGTGGCCCCATTACAGCCTATCAGCCTAGTCTCGACTTGGATACCTTTTTTAGTTTGATACTTGGGCTTTGTTTTAGCAAATGTAACAATGTCTCACGTTTGTTTCTCTTTCCATGACAGATGAGAAACAGTTGCCGGCCTGATCATTAAGCCCCGGATTGGTACTCAGGGACCCGTTCAGGATTTAATTGTGCACTTGGACTCTTCCGTGACCTTCACGGGAGTTTATCGGGTTCTGAGCGCCATTAAGAACTGCAGGTGAGTCTCAGCTACCTGTGTGAAGACGCACACACTCTGCACAAATGATCCCAGAGTGACCACCTCTGACCCTGCGGATCTGAGTCTGTCACTCGCGCGTACCACCTCTCTGTGTGTAGCAGGACTGACCCAATTCCTCTTCTCTAGATTAACGTAGTTCAGGTTTTTGCTTCCTAAGCATCCCCCAGCTACTAGACGAGGAGGCGACTCACGCATGGTGAACGGCAAGCACGTCAGCCTCAAACCTAACACCTGCCTTGGCTGAGGGACCGGGGACTGTCTACCCCCGGTGGCCAGAGGATGGAAGGAAGGTACTTTCACAGTCATCCATGGTCAGACACGGGTGCCACCAGACACCAGCGGGACCACTGTCTTGAAGCATGAAATCAACATACGTGATGCTGGAATGACTCGCGCGCAGGCCCTGTGCCCCAACCCCAACATGTCCTCTGCTTTCCGGGACACGCATGGGCTGCCGTCACCATCTGACAGCCCTTTCCTGCCACAGCTCTTTCTCTCTGACATTTGTTGTTCCGGCAGCTGAGTCTCAGCCCAGCGGGGGGCCCTCCTCACTTTCAGCCACACCGATCTGTCCTGCCTGCTGCCTCCCCCGCCCAGCGATTCTGGACTGTTATCCTCCCTGACACGGAGGCGCCACCAGGCCTGGGATTCCATGGGCCGCCAGCAGAGCCCAGGAATGTGCATTTTGAACAAGAATCCGGATGACAGGTGTAGCCGGTAAGTCTGGGAAGCTATTCACTGAGGAAGAGTTTGTCAAGCTTGGGTTGGCTACAGGGAATCATCCAGATCCTGAATGTATTTCCCCCGCGACCACTGGGCTCCGACCCGTGGGCTGCCCCTGTGTGCTGGGCACTGCGGCTACGACGAAGGCGGCAGTTCCGCCCTCCGGGGGCTTATGTTCCAAGCGAGGAGACAAACACAACACCGTGTGACTGATCCAACGGTGGGACCAACAGAGGGAGGTCCACAAGGGAATCAGGCCAGGGCAGGACGCCCAGAGCATGTGGACACACGGAGGAGAAGGAGGCCGGGCAGCCAGGGGGGCTGGGCATGAGGCAGGTGCCTGGCCTGGCGCCAGGGCCAGTACAGCTGGAAGCTCCAGTCACCTCCCAAAGGCCGCACAACACTTCGATGTTTGTTCAGTGACTCTAGAGTCAAAGAAAGGTCGATTTAGTGCTTCTGTGACATCCAACCCCAGTGAGGCCTTGAACCCTCACCAAGCAGCTGGGATTGGGGCCGGTGCCTGCGGTTTCAGGTGATCTCTGAATTCCACACCCTGGTCTCCTGTCTCCCAACGTGACCGTGGTGGAAACACAATGACGATGAAAGTCTTCTTTCTTCAGAAGCAGTTAAGGAAAATGGCTGGGCGACATCTCAACGCAAGCAAGGGTAAGGTGGCACGAGTCAACCAAAACTACACCTTCCAGAAGGTTCTCTCTCCAGGAACAGCCAGCACTTCTCCCCATGCGGCCCCTCTGCCAGAGAACTAGCTCCGCCATCATCACGCAGGGCCCTGCACCCATGGTGACACTAGTCTTCTTTGCAACAACTGCAGTCTCCAAGGTGCCACAGTGCCAGGGTACCAGGAAAAACGCACGTGCCCAAACTGCGGCCGTCCCTGAGAAGCAGCCAGAAGCCAAACCAGAAAGGAGTCACCACGTCAGCCAGGAACGTGCCAAGCCAGAGGTCACGAGAATTTGCTCCGCAGGTATGTGCCAAGCACCCTCTGCGTGCCAGGTGCTGTTCTAGGCTCTGGAGAAACAAGAGTAAAGCAGAAGAGGCCCCCGCTCTCCGGGAGCTTCCGTCCACTCTAGGCGTGCGGCGAGGGACAGTGACGGGGGTGGGAGGATACGGGGGGGCGGGGGGAGAGGGCAGGCTGGAGTCGCAGACACCCCGTCTGCAAGGGAGATGCCAGAAGGGACCAGGTGTCTCAAACAGAACAAGAAGTGGAGACCGGGGAAGGCCCGGCGAGGACCACAGCACCGCACCTGTGTGGGCCAAAGTGGCCCTTAAAAACGAGCATCCCACCGTTCCGCATAAACCCATCTTTTGTTTCCAGATGGATAATCTGAGAAACTGAGATGGTTACTAGGTTTCCAGCGGCTGAGTCCGTGACAGGATGGCACCAGGTGAGTGGCTCCGCCAACAAAGCACTTTGTCAGCAAAACTGCCTCCCAGTAAAGACGTATGTGAACGTCCGTCGGGGTGCATTAAGACCCTCTGACAGCAAATGCTGCTATGGGTTGGGCGCAGTGGCTCACGCCTGTAATCCAACCAATCTGGGAGGCCGAGGCAGGAGGATCGCTTGAGCCCAGGAGTTTGAGGTTGCTGTGAGCTAGGCTGATGCCATGGCACTCTAGCCCGGGCAACAGAGTGAGACTCTGTCTCCAGAAAAAAAAAAAAATGCTGCTAGGATCCAAAGGAAGTTCAAAGTGAGGTGACGCGCTGAATCTGTCTAGGGATTACTGGGAATTAATTTTATTTGTAAGTTGTGAAAACTTAGTGACTCTAGATATAAAAACTTTAAAAGCCAAAAACCTGAAATAACCAGTAATGAATCTTTGATCTTTTCAAAGAATGGCTTCATCTGTGTTTATATAAATAAGACAGTCTGTGAACAGGCTCGAAAGCTGGAGCTGAGAAGGCTCTGGGAGTAAACACCGTTCGTCTACATTGGCTGGAAACACACATGACTTCACATCCGAAACCCTTTAGAACACTGTTTTTTCTTCTAAACATCCATATGAAATTTTTTTTTTAAATACACAAGAGACACCCAATCTTTTCTGGATGGTAAGATTAGTGGCGATTTTGTTTCATTATATATCATTGTATTTTCAAAATTTTGGGCAATGGAACTACATTTTATAAGCAAAAGCCTAATTTTTAATAAAATGAAATAGAACTTCCTCTTTTTTTAAAAAAAGGATATATAGTATGTTTTGAGCCTTATTGCTGTTATTAATTTCAACTCTATTTTATTTATACAGAGAAACATAATCCTTTGGATAGAAACTATTATCAAAGTTAACAATCCAAAGACAGCGACTACAGTTAGAGAAAGGGCTTGGGCTTAAGGGTCTCCCAGACCCAGCTCAAATCCCAGCTGCACTACACACCAGCTGTGCAACCTCAGACAAGTTTCATAACCTCTCTGATCCACAGTTTCCTCACCTGTGAAATGTCAGCTGTGAGGACTGAAGGGCCACCATGTGCCTGAAGGTATGCAAACCCACACAAAAACTCAGTTTTACTCTGCTTCTTCTAAACGGGACAGATGTTCTCGGAGATGGTGGCTGATGTGAAATAAATTAATTGGTCATTTGAAATATCTTCATTTGAAAACCAATGCAGATTATTTTCAAAAACCAGACTGGAAAGAAATGTTGTACTGGGGACTGATCACACGCGTCCCTGCTCCCAGACATCAGGTGGGAAGGGGAGGCCAACAACTGACAGTCCCTCCGAGAGGTCCTTTGGAAAGTGTCTAAAACAGAGCGTGGCCTACGGCAGTCACTGAAAAGTATTATAGCTGCCGTCGTCACCCCTAAGCAGGTGTGTACAGTAAGAAAACACGCCAAATCCATCCCTTACAGCACGGTGAGACACGGCCGCGTGGCAGGCGTGTCAACCGCTACACACTGTTAAGTGCCTCATCATTATCTGGGGGTCAACTCGCTATGCAACCGACACGGCTCATCGGAGCAAGACAGACACAGGGAATGTAAGAAGCTGGAAAGACGACAAACAGTCTAACGCAGAACCCGAACTTTGGTCAAAATCATTACCACCGTGTAGCCAGCACCTACACAGACCCACAGTGTGCCCTGAAACCGGGGTGTCTCAGACGTCCCCTGATTTCGATGTCCAGGAACCAAATCAAGGTGATGGGGTTTGGGTTGTTTGATTTAGGGGGAGAGAAAGGAGATATCCAGGAAAAGAGGGGCTGAGACTTGGGAATTGTTATTGTAACCTGAATTCCAAGAGCACAAGTTCTTTTTATTGCTAGAAACAAGAATCTCACCACTTCCGCGAGGAATCTGCACAGAACCTGACTTCGGGGTCGCCCTGTGCTCAGGTACCCCTAGGTGAGGGGGGAGCGTCGGCCACCTGGGGAACAGAGGCCAATGCAGGGTCGCCGGGACACCTGATTGTCACTCAGACGTCTATTAGTCAACCAGCTGCACGAGACACTCACTCCATTAACCTGCTCTTGAATTATTTATCATCTTCCCCCGAGGGAGAGAAATTATTCTTTCTGGTTACTTGCCCTGTTCCAGGGGCAGTTCAGGGAACTCCAAGCCTGACAGAGTTGGAAGGAGCTTTCTGGTTCCTGGCACCCTCTGGCCGAGGCAAAAATAGAAAAACAGCAAATGAAGTATTTCTGGGGAAAAAAAAAAGAAGTAGTGAGTCTTCTAGAATGCAAATAACCCCCCAAGTCCAAAGAGGCTGAGGAAGTTCCTTTAAAACACACTAGCAGACAGGGTCCGCTGCGCAGTGCGGGCAAGATCTGTTCCCCTTTTTATTCTAAACTAGGTGACGTCTCCTTTTCCCTTAAGAACTGTCAACACTTTAAGGCTCGATTTGCTACCACAGATTAGACGCGGTATTCCAGGGTCTAATGTTGCTATTTAGAAGTGGTGGAATGTTGTATCCTCCATGAGTGCAAAATTCCAAATAGCAGGATTTTTGATTAGCCCCCAAATTTCTGTATCTGAACTCTCTCTCATCCCCGGATTCCTAAATCAACCGATTCACAGATTTACGCAGTCTCAGAAATCGGGGAATCATCAGGTCAACTTTCTCACTTTAGAGATGGCAGGAAGCCCAGCGACAAACCCAGCGACAAGCCCAGCAAGCGGCTTTCCTGGGGTCACAGGGCTGGAACCTGCTCTCCTCCGCCACCCCCCCCCGCCCCGCCCCCGCCAGAGAGCCTTGTAGCAGGAGCTGCTCTCGCGGCTCAGTTCTATTTTAAGACAAACTCTCTCATTCTGGAAACCACTTATACAAAACACTGGCATCTCACCCCCCCTGCAGTTGTCTTCAGGTCTGCATGTCGGGCCATTCCCACTGGATGCAAGCTCTCCGACGCCCACCAGAACCATGCTTCCAGGGGTGTCTCGGGGTCCCTTGTCCCCCCGACTTGCTGGGCAGGGCCAGGCTGTTAAACACGGGAGACTGTGCACTGTGGCACTCCTTCTAAAACACCCGACCTCGGCCATTCGTCCCACCGACCCGCTGAAGGTGAGGACAGGGAGCTTAACCTCAGAGAAGGAAGCCCTGAGAGCTCCATCCGCTTGCTAAATGTTGCACAGTCTTTCCGAGAACAGCTTCTTCAGTCCTGCAGTGCACAGCCTTGTGCACCTAACAGTCTGTGGAATGGACAACCGCGGGCTGTTTTCACCTGACCTTGAATCACTAAACGTGAGGGACTGAATCTTACTGTATGTTTTTTTTTTTTTCTCAAAAGAGCAGAAAGCAAGTATCAGTACAGAAGACGTTAGAGTCCATAGCAGACATAACCAATTGGGATTCCCAGCTCTCTCAGTACTTCCGTTCAGAAGCTTTGGTCCTCTGTTCCCACCCCACACCTAGAGAATTGGGACCACGACTACTGTCGACCTGCCGTGGCCCCTGGAAGGCTGGCAGGAAGCTTGTGCCAGCTGGGGACACCGGGGGCCTGGCCAGAGTCTGACACCTGCAGGGAGTTGGATGTTGGAACCCAGGAGGGCAGAGGAGGGAACTACGGCTGTCTCCGTGGTCACTCTCTGCGTGACTTTCCTCCGCCGCCTCGTCTATCCCTGTCCCTCCTCTCTCCCCCTCGCTTTTCTCTCCACCTCGACCCCCTCACCTGGTTCCCTCCTCTCCCCACGGGGCCTTTCACCCCGCGCTCCCGTCCTGTTTCCACTTTGTCTCCAATGACGTCTACACCGCAACCCACCGCAGACGCTGACATTTTAAATGTTTAGTTGTTATAGTTACTTGACTAATTGCCGGGACCTACCACGGCGCTCCTCCTGCGAGCCGGGAAGGGGCGGGGAAGAGGGGGGTGGATGGGGTCGCAGCCGCCACTCCCCGGGGTCCGGGATGCTGGGTCACGCCCTGCAGACGGTGTCCCACCCCGGGCACCAACGGCCCCTCCCCTCCAACCCGGGCATCGAGGGCGCGCCCAGCTCCGCCTGGCCTGGGGGACGCGGCGGCGAACTGTCCCCCCTGGCCCGGGACGAGGCAGCGGCCGGGGGTCCACCCTGCAGGTGTGCGGCGGCCGCCCTCCCCGCAACGGGGAGAAAGCGAGGTGAAATCCGAGAAGGAAGGGGACAGGGGCGCATTTGGGGCGAAAGGAGCGAGTTAGGAACCGCGGCGGTTACTCACGTGCCAGATGGCGAAGAAGATGAGCGCAGCGCACAGCACCAGGGACAGCATGTAGCAGAAGGCGGCGAAAGTGAAGGCCATGGCCGGCCGACCCCGATCCCGCCACACACAGAAGCCCCCCGGAGGCCGGTGCCTCCCTCGAGGACCGACTCCCTCAAAACGGGGAGGCAGAAAGGAGCCACGTCTACACACGCCTCTCGAGGCCAGTGGCCAGGCGGGCGCGGAGAGACTCAAGGGTCAGCGCATAGGGACTGGATTCCGCAGTCTCCGGCGACCCGCACCTGGCCCTCCCGCGAAGACAGGGAACGCTGAGCAGAATGCCGTTGGCGGGAACTGTCCCCAAATCGAAGAAACCAGATCAGCAGAGAACATCAGATAAATGGCAACCAGCGAGCCTCCGGAGATCAACACGGCGACGGACGCTAGGACTCCAGGAGAGACCGAGTGACGGACGAGGTCCCGTCCCTGGGATGCCCGGGCAGCCCCCGCCGCTAAGCCGGGGAGAGCGGGGAGCGAGCGCTCCGCTCAGGACCCTCCCGCGCCCCGGGGCGCAAACGGGGAGCGCAGAGCCCGGTGCCCGGGCGGACTCCGAGCTCCTCCCAAATCCCAGGGCCGGCAGCGCACTTTCGGGGAGACAAGGTCTCTAGGTGGCCAGGAGAAGGTGGGTCCCGCAGGTCCTGCGCCCGGACGCGGCTTCCAGCGAGGCCGTGCGCTCCGAGGCGCACCGGCCCCAGCCCCGGCCCCGGCCCCGGCAACCCAAGCGGTCGGGAAACTGGGGGTCGGGCCGGGGGGCGCACGGGCTCCAACCCCGCGGGCCAGCTCTCGTCCGGGCGGCTGTCGCGGTGGGTTCCAGGCCAAGTGCTGCTCGTACAGGAGCTCGCTCCACCTGCTGCTGCCGCCGCCTCTGCCACTGTGACAACTGTCGCGGCGCAGCCCGGGATCCCCTCCCTCTCGGCGCCCCACCCTCGGCTCGGGCTCTGCCGATCACGCCCTCCCCGGCGGGCGGAGACTGCAGCGGCGGGGGCCGGGGGAAAGGTGGGTGGCGAAGCGCCACTGGGCGCTTGGTGGCCGCTGCAGCTGAGCGCGCCAGCCTCTCGGAGCAAACTCGAAGCCGGCAGCGCAGGCGGGGCGCGCGGCCGCGCGGAGGTGGGGCGGGCGGGGTGGCAGCAGGGACTCTTTAAACACGTGCGCCCGGAGGAGTGGGCCGCTGCGGAAGGGTATGGCGTGCGCCTCGCGCCTAGACGCGGCAGCCGCCCCTCCGGGTTCTAGCAGTTTCGCCTATCGGAGCGGGAAGCGTGGGCACCCGGCGTGGGGGCTGCCCGGTGTTGGGGTACAGGACAAGCCCTTGTGGCCTGGGGCTGCTCGGTGGCTTTCCCTAACCGCGACATACCCAAGGCTTGGGACCGCGTGTCCAGCTCTGCTCCCAGCGCCTGCAAAATCCCCGGTGGCGCCATTCCCGCCTCTCCGCCACCCTCCCCCGCCGTGTGACCTTGCGCTGGAGGAAGCGTGGACCTGGTGAACTACTCGGGGCTGGCGAGGCAGCAGGGGTGGCTGGTTATTGGTGTCGGCCAGAAACACCACCCTGGGAGCAGACCCCCCTCTAGCTGCAGGTTACTTAACCTCCTCAAACCTCGGTTTCCTTATTTGAAAAACAGAGATAAGAGCAGGACCAAACCATTTAAAAGGATTAAATGGGAACATAAGTAAAAAAAAAAATAAATAAATAAAACACCCTAGCATGAAGCCTGGCGCTTGGCACACACGCAGTAAGTGGTAGGATTATCCGCGCGCTCCGCTCCGGCGCCCCGGCGCCTTCCCAGCTCTTCCACCGCGCTGGCTTTGCGGGGGATTTCGGATGCGGCAGTGAACGCGGTTCCGGTTATTCCAGATAGAACTTGGGTTTCAGATAAGTCGAGTCCAGAAAGCGAGGGGAGCTACCCCGAGAGATGATGAGTGGCCAGTGTGGGTGACGCGCAGAACCGCATCACGGTTCGGACCGCAGCTCAGGGCATCTGGTACCTCGCACGGGGCGGGCACCAGATAGTCACCGTGTGACGCCAGTCTTACAACTAGCCAGTGACGGGACTAGAATCCGGGCCTGGGCTCTCGCCACTACGTCCCAACGTTCCTGCACCTGTGTGGCCACGTCTCCACCGTAGACACTAAATGCCTTTCAGCAGGAAGCGGGGAGACTGGAGCGAGCCCAGAGGCTGTCGGCCAGAGCAGTCGACAAATCAGCATTTAATTGCCTCTGGTCAGGACTAGCTACATGCTCTGCAGGGACAAGTGCAAAATGAAAACGTGGGACTTCTTGTTTAAAAATTAAGAATTTCAGGAGAGCGACAGCAGAACACTGAACCAAGCCTGAGGCCTTTCTCAGCACAAGACCCTGAGCAGCTGCAGAGACCGCCTGCCTGTGAACCCAGCCCCCATCTGGGTTCCACCCCGTATCACTTTCTCTTTTATGTATTTTTTCCAGTAAAAATTGTCATTAAAGAAAATCCGGAAAATACGGAAGTTAAAACAAACACCATACATAGTTTGCGACTCTCAGACACCACCAACCCAATAGTGGCAGATTTCTTTCCAGCTGTTTTTCGCTTTTTACTTTATATAGATTATTTCTTTTCATTGTCGTAATTATACTGCATACAATTTTGTGCCACCAAAACAATAAGATACTATCAAAGGAAAATTCAATAATCCAAGCATTTTGAGTCCCTTTGGGACTGATCTGGTCTTTTGTTTCTGTCGGCGCTTGCTTATAGAGTCCTAGTTCCTCGGGGGTCTGATAATTTTTTATCGCGTGCCAGCAGTGTTTTGGAACTGTTTTTGTACACATACTATCTTTCTCCAATGAGGATTTTCTACTTCTTTTGCCAAGTGTCTAGGGGAACCTAGCACTCCGGAATTACCTTAATGCGAATTCAGCACGTGAGATTTTCTGGGCTGACCAAGTGATGGTGGCTGATGTCACCTGGTTTCTTTCTAGTTCACCTGTAGTCACATGGAGGGTCCTCTGGATCCCAAGCGAGGGCAGAGTGCTTATCAAGGCCCAAGCCTCGCTGGGCCTTGAACTCTGACTTTTGCCCCCAGCTCCACAAAGCACAGCTCAGTCTCTCGGCTGCTTCCTCCAACTTCACAGATGCCCCGGGGGGAAAAACAGGCCCCAGGGGCCAGGCTGACCCCTCTGGTCTCAGAATCACTCTCAGAACTTGGCCCCAGTAATCCCTTTCTCTCTTGTTAGGTCTTTGATTTTTTTTTTTCAAGAAGATGTCTTTTACATTTCATTCAGCGTTTTAAGTCGTGTTCAGTGGGAAGACTGGTCTGAATCATCTAGCCCAGCCTCACCAGAATCAGGAGTCTCGACATCAAAAGAAAATTTCAAACACAAAAATTGAATCCATTATCCCACCACTGTGACTTTGAAGTCTCCATCCAGCCTCTGTTTTCCTTGCCCTTTCCCCAGCCCTGCTTTCCGCTGTTTTATCAGTTACAGGAGGATCTCTCGGCAAAGGTGACTGTGAAGCTTCAGAGAGTAAGAACCTCAGGCAGGGACGCTCTAACACCGGTACTAACACCGTTAGTGTTAGTACCGCAGTGCTGGCCACTGTCAGGATCCGTGAGGTCTCCGGTCTCATTGGTGAGGTAGTAACTCCTTCATACGGCAATGTTTAAAACAAATGCCTGCAACACGGAAGAGGAACGCAAGGAGAGAATGATTGGGAAAGGGTGTTGAGTGACCAACCTACATTGTTTCCTCGCCTGTAGACACTGAAAAGCCAATTACTTGATTTTTTTTTTTTTTCCCTATCCACCATACGGCCAGGAATGGCCATGTGACAAAGTTTGAACTCATTAAAAACATTATACTTCTTTTCACCTGGAATGTAGACTTGATGCCTGGAGGCACAGCAGCCATCTTCTGACCACAGGAAGAAAAATCAATGCATTAAGAATGCAAAAGCTAAGAAGATCAAAGAGCCAGGACCCCTGACAACATAACTGAGCCACCCTTCCGGCCCTTAACTTCCTGTTCCCTGCCTCCCTGTTGAACTGGCTCCAGCCTCCCTAGCACATCTTGCAGGAATCCCCGGCACAAAGCAGCCTATGAGTCCCTTCTTCTCCAGAACCTTGACCTCAGCCTCTTTCCAGTCTGCAGAAAATCGCTTCTTGCTTCCCTCTGGCTGTAGGCAAAGGTATTCTCTCTCCTTCCCCATCCCACTCCCTCAAGGACATCTCCCGTAATCTCTTCAAAAAGCTAAACCGTTCTGTAAACCAGAATCTTTATCTCCAAAGACCTGCTTTCTATCTTGTAATTCATTCAGCCAACAGTCATTAATATAACTGCCGTGATTCTTACACTATTTGAAAGGTTTCTGTTCAGATTGGTAAACAGTATAACAGCTATTGCAGGAAACGGTAAAACGTGTTAATTAAATTCTAAATTAAACTCATTCATTCAGGCCAGTTGTCACAGGATGTCACAAGGACCATTGATACATGGGCCTCCTTTGTGCTTATTAATTACAAAGCTCTCTGTGCTACGTACATCGTACATCGCGGTTTTATCGCTGTACTGAAATCATGTGGTTGCCACGGATGCTAAATAATTGTTACATTAGTCATATTGTCTGTGCATTGTGATTCTTCTGTAAGTCGTAAAGGCGGTGTTTCAGTATTTATACATTTAAGAATTGATACATAAAATATTAAAAAAGAACTTTCAGAATAAAGACACAAGTAACTGTGGACCCGTGTATTCACGTTCCATGAAAGATCACGCGCTTCAACCTTCTGAGTCTGCGGAACATGAGCAGCGATACTGACAATGAGCCCCACGCAGCCTGGAGCACCTTCCAAATGACCTGAACGTCTTCTACACTTGCAAGGATCGGCATAAAGTAACATGATACTTTGTATTTCTTCAATACAAAATAATTTTATTATGTTAACAAAAAAGCATGAGCATGTCACCAGTGCTACCGATGTAAATATTGGATGCAAATGGTGCTCAAAGTTAATTGTTAAAAGACTTTGCGGGAGACCAGAAGATGCCACCCCAAAGTATGAAGGATTGTTGAGCTGAAGGCGATTAAGAAGCAGATGCAGGAACACTCTCTGCCCTGTCTCTACTTGCCTAAAAGTAGGACATAGATTTACAAAGACTGAAGGTGCCCTCACCCCCTTCTCCCAGGGAGAACAAAGCATGACCACTGAGGACAACTTTGGACCCTTACTGGCCTAGAGGTGCTACCAGAGGAACTACATTAACGAGCTTTGCTAACTAGTGTTTATCTGCCGTTAATTTGCCATTCCCCGAGTTACCACTCCTGAAGACTCAAAGTCCTTTTCCTTTGTCTTGTCACTTCCCTAAAAATGTGCCGGTTTTTGCTGAAGATGCTGCGTAAGCTGGAATTCAAAGCCCCGCTCTGAGAACTACCCATTCCCTGAGTGTCTCCCGTGTGTACATAAAATATACACGTTAATAAACCTCTGTTTGTTGTTTTTCTCTTATAAATACGTCTTTTGTTACAGGAATCCTTTCCAAGTAAGAACTTCTAAGAGTCGAAGAAAAAAGTATTATTCTTCCCAAAGAACTTAAATGTTTATCAGAATGGCAATCACTTGCCATCAAAGCTCATGGTTTCATTTTTAAAAATTGTGACTATCAATGAGAAAAACAGTCAAAAGGTCAATTTCCTACAATCATCATGTGAAAGAACAAAATATTCTAAATTTAAGAAAATGTTGATAAAAATATTACAAAAGCATCCTTTAAAATGTTAAAACTATACTTAAACATAATCAAGCATTTTCAAGCATGAAATATTCAATAACCATTAAAAAATAATATCTGTATAGGCATACATTGCATTCTAGATTTATGGTCCTACTTGTTGGAAGACATATCTTCTAGAATGAGAAAACAACTTATTTGAGAAGTTATATATCAAGACAGGAAAATATCATTTATTTTCTTCTATGAAAGTGTTTCCCATAAAAGCACTTCATTATTTATTTTAAACGAGAAATTTAAAACTTTGTTGATCTTGTGGAGTTGGAAGGAATAATCTCTGATAATATCCAAACTTTCTTGTCCATGCTTGAGAAAAATGGCATCAGTAAGAAACATTTTCATGGAAACATTTTGTTCAGACAGTGCCAGCGCCTGTATGCTACAGAGAAAGACCGGCATTTCAGCCAAAGTTTTAGAAACACTTCTGAATGTTTTTCATTTGCCACGAAGTCACTGTATTCAATTACCCCGGATGATGCCATGAAAGATGTTAATCTAGTAAAACACTTTAATTTTTTTCTTCGTAAGCTTTATATTTACTGCCGTGTTAGTCCGCTCAGGCTGCCGTAACAAAACACAGACCCGTGGCTTAAACAACAGAAATTTGTGTTCTCGTAGTTCGGGGGGCTGGAAATCCGGTATCGAGGTACTGGGAAATTTGGTTTCCGGTAAGAGCTGTCCCCCTGCACGCAGACGGCCACTGTCCCTCTGTGTCTCCACTGTCTTCTGTGCACACGTAGGAGGAAGAGAGGTCCCTGGAGTCTTTTCCTCCTCACACACGGACACCAGCTCCATCAGATTAAGGCTCCCCCTCACTACGGCATTTCATCCTTACCGCCTCATTAGGTCCCTTCTCCAAACACAGTCACACTGAGCGTTAGGGCTTCGACATAGGAATGTTGAGGAAACACAATTCAGTCCACAAAAACGACCACAGGTGGGGCTGGGCGCGGCGGCACGAGCCTGTAGTCCCAGCTACTCAGCAGGCTGAAGTGGGACAATCACCTGAGGCCAAGAGTACGAGGCTACAGTATCGCCTGTGAACAGCCACTGTGCTCCGCTCCAGCCTGGGCAGTATAGCAAGACCCTGTCTCTTAAAAGAAACTGCTATAGATGAAATTAAAAGGACTGAATAAAATGGAATCTCTGATCTCAAAATTGAAATTAAAAATTGAAAGAATATTTGAACCCCCATGGACAACCTGTAAAGCTAAAATGCAAAAAGAAGTTAGAAATTCTATACTCATTTTAACAGAACTTGTGAAATGGGAGTGAACATTTGGAAAATAAAAAAGGTATTTAGAGAATTAGTCTCAATAAACAATACTCCAATAGTGATGCCTATACTTTCTGTGACTTTACAGGAAATATTTCTGTTAAATCAATAATTTAATACTAAAAGTAAGCATATAAAGATGAAAGAAACTACAGAAGCAAAGAAATACGTCACTTGAAACAAAACAAGTTATAAATTCTAAGGAAGCTATTAGAATACATAACAAATTATGTATAATGATGAATTGATCAAATAATTTATGAACTTATTTATGTAAATCTATATAATATAATTATTTATAATTTAAATGACAAATTATTAACTTACCTAATAAATTATGTAAAAAGCATAATGAATTTTTAAGTTGTTTCTATTTCTATTAATATTTAAGTTGCTTCTAATTTGCCAAAAGCTATTTGCAAACCTCCGTGGATTGAAAGTCATCAAAAATTAATAAAGATTAATCCAATTCACTAACTATGACATTCCACACAGAGAGGCCCAGCCAGGCCGCAGCTGCCCGAGTTGTGCTTCCTAGGTGCCACCCATGTGAGGAAGGCCACCTTGGCTCTTCCAGCCCCGGGGAGGCTGCCAATCGAGGACAAACCAACAGGTGACCACAGCCACCTGCAGAGGCGAATGCCCACCTGAGCCCAGGCTGTGGTGCAGAACCAGGAGCAAATAAAGGGGGGTGGCTTTAAGCAGCTAAGTTTCGGGGTCGTTTGTTATGTAGTAACAGGTAACTGCAAACGTTCTTTATTCAACAGGTGACCTTTTTATCTGGTACCTGTATCGTTTATACGGGCATATCTCAGAGATACCACAAGTTTGTTTCCAGACCACCGCAGTAAGCAAATATCACAATAAAGCGAATCACACGAATTTCGAATTTCGGGGTTTCCCAAATGCTACGCTGTTTGACAGCATTTTTCCCACGATAGAACTTCTGGCAAAAGAGGAGTCAGTCCTCTCAAACCCCGCTGTTGCTTTATCAGCTACGTTTACATACTACTCGAAATCTCTTCTTGTCATTTCAACAACGTTCGCGGCGTCTTCCCCAGGAGGAGTTTCCGTCTCAAGTAATCGCTTTCTTTGCTTATCGGTAAGAGGCAGCTCCTCATCTGCTCAAGCTTTATCACGAGATTGCAGAAATTCAGTCACCGCAACCCTCACACCATCCATCCCCAGAGCTTCTTCCTCTTCCCAAACTGAAATTCTGTCCCCGTTAAACAATGACTCCCCGTTCTCCGCTTCCCCAGCCCCCTGAAGCTTCTATCTTCTGTCTCTTTGAATTTGACGACGCCAGGTGGAATATCATGTAAGCAGAACACCACCCTGTCGTATCATTCAACTCTTTTTTTTTTTTTTAGACAGAGTCTCACTCTGTTGCCCGGGCTAGAGTGAGTGCCGTGGCGTCAGCCTAGCTCACAGCAACCTCAAACTCCCGGGCTCAAGCGATCCTCCTGCCTCAGCCTCCCGAATAGCTGGGACTACAGGCATGCGCCACCATGCCCGGCTAATTTTTTTCTATATATATACAATTTTAGCTGTCCAGCTAATTTCTTTCTATTTTTAGTAGAGACGGGGTCTCGCTCTTGCTCAGGCTGCTCTCGAACTCCTGACCTTGAGCGATTCGCCCGCCTCGGCCTCCCAGAGCGCTAGGATTACAGGCGTGAGCCACCGCGCCCAGTCCATATAATTCAACTCTTTACAAGTCTATCTCCCTCCCTGGGAGGTTCTTGACCTTAGAGACCCTTTTTCATTCGTCTTTGAATTCCCAATGCCCCTCCCAGTGTCCGGCATCAAGCAGGTGTCCAATAAATGTCCAACGAACGGATGAATAAATGCAGCGATCGTGGTCTGACTGCTGTCACTGCCTTTAATGAGTCTGGCCCGGGACGGTGAGCGCCATGCACACAGGGACGGTGTCCACCTCTCATTTATTTACCGTGGAGCACGTGCCACTCTGCAGACACAGGAAACAGAACACAGTCCCCGCCTAGGAGGAGTTCGAAATCTAACAGCCACGCAGGAAGCCACCTACGACTTTGATAAGGACGGCGCCCAGCACAGGGCTCTGGATAGAGTGTGCGCAGCAGAGGTATTTTTTTTTCTAAATTTGCTGACTTTCTGTGATGACGAGTGGCCATGACAGTATGCTACTTAGACGTTGTTCTTATTTTGTTTTTAGTTGACAAATGATAATTGTACATATTCATGGGGGTTCATAGCGATGTTTCAATACAGATAACATAGTGATCAGATCAGGTAATTAGCATATCTGTCATCTCAGTTATTTATCATTTCTTTGTGTTGGGAACATTCAATATCAGTGGATTTATTTTTAACCGAATTGAATCAGATGACAAGCTGGTTGGGAAGCTCCGAGCTCCCCACTGTCAAGCTGTGTGACTTTAGGCAAGTCACTTATTTCTCTCTGCCCTGCAAATGTGTATCGGTGCGGACCCGAAAACCAGGTCCAGGCCAGCTTGGCCGTGCAGACACAGCAAATGAATAAGCCGCGTTTTCACCAAGAAAGTAGTCAACAGAGTGGAGCTGGGGCCGGAAGGGGGTGGGGGAGGCGCCTGTAACCACAGAGCTGACAATTCCAGAGAGTCCTTCGAGCCGGGGAGGTAGAGGAACGGGACGCAGCCTCCTGCCTGCGTTTCCCACTCATCTAAATGTCATCTTCCTGAGAACACTGCCTTCTGCGGAAATTAAGTGATTTTTCTATTATTAGCGCCACTAAACAGGCACTGTAAACAGATCGCACACGATGAGGCTTTGTTAGAAACACCCCACTCGGTTCTGGGCCCTGACTCCTTCCACACCTGGAGATGTGTCATCTGTCTCAACAATGCCGCGTAAGAGGCGGCTGTCGTGTCAGGGGAACCGTCACGCGGAACCTGCGGCGCTGGGTGGGGGGGGTGCCGGTGTGTGCTGGGTATCAGAACGCCCAGCCCTCCAGCGTCAGGGCTCAGACCTGGCCCCTCAGTTCGGCCCTCTGCCCTCCTGGAACCACGGGCAGTCAACAGACAGAGCAGGTCTGAGCCCAACGTGATAATTCCTTGATGCCATGTTTTTTTTTCTGATTTGCTAATTCCAGTAGGAAAGTCAGGGCCTGAGCTTTTCGGGCAGATGTGAAGTATCTTCCCGCTCTTTTACAGGCCATGAGCGAATGCACCATTCTTCCCCCCACCCCAGACTATTACGGGGGCACAAACTGGGTTTTGGGTATATGGATCGCTTCAGTACTGGGTGCACCCTTCCTCATGACAATTTCAGGCATCCTGCAGAAAATCTGAGGCTACTAAGCTTAACTTTCCAGCTAATGAGTCTGTAACTCACAAGATTAATGGTGAATCTAATTTTACAGAGTCTATTACTGCCATTATTTCCTCTCCTTTTTGCACCCCTCCCAGGCGCTGACTTCTGTATGTCCTGAGAGTCCCCTCCCTTCTCAGTGGCTTCTACTCTCCTGTCTCCTACCCCTCTGTGTTAGACCAGAATCTCAGCTTTTAAAAGCTGTGAGGGACCGGGCGCGGTGGCTCACGCCTGTCATCCCAGCACTCTGGGAGGCCGAGGTGGGTGGATGGCTCGAGGTCAGGAGTTCGAGACCAGCCTGAGCAAGAGCGAGACCCCGTCTCTACTAAAAATAGAAAGAAATTATCTGTACAACTAAAAATATATATAGAAAAAATTAGCCGGGCATGGCGGCACATGCCTGTAGTCCCAGCTACTCGGGAGGCTGAGGCAGGAGGATCGCTTGAGCCTAGGAGTTTGAGGTTGCTGTGAGCTAGGCTGACGCCATGGCACTCTAGCCCGGGCAACAGAGCGAGACTCTGTCTCAAAAAAAAAAAAAAGCTGTGAGGGACTTACATTTTCTCAGTTCACGTAAAGGATGCCGGAAACCGTTATAAAGATCAGAGTGTCTGTGCACACGCGTGCACACATACAAACACACACACACACACACACACACACACACGGGGAATGAAGCAGCTTCCACCCTGGGACAAAAATAAGCCCTGCAAGACTCATCTGAATAAGCACGGGATGTCATTATGACCCTACCAGATAATGACAGCCCGTGTTTATGTGTTCCATGAAAATAGTTTATAAATAGCGGCGATTAGTAATCAATGTTGATTGCTTCCTGGGTACCAGACCCCGTGCAAGCAATTGCCTTGCAGCGTCTCCTTTAATTCTCACACTCTGCAGAGCGGGTATCGTCCTACCCATTTTACCAATGAGAAAATGGAGACTTGGAGAAATTAGGCTCCTGCCCAAGGTCACACAGCAAATAGCAGGGTCAGCTGGGATTCACGCCCAAACCTCCCTGACTCTAAAGCCGGAGCTCTAAACCTGCCTCCCTGGACGCCCGAGGGAGAGGCCTGGGGACGCTGGCTTCCTGGGGAGAGAAAAGGAAGCACAGCATCTGAGAGTCACAAAGCAAGAGGTCCTCCAGTTGGACCTGATCAGTCTGCGGTCGCTCCTGATCCTCGGAAATGGGCCTCCAAGAAACTCACCTCCTCAGTGAGACCAACCTCTTCCCATACGCCATTTGGAAGGCCCAGAGGTACACAGAGCAGTTAAGTAATTTTGCCAAGGACACACAGCTAGCGAATGGTGGGGTCAGGATTCAAACCCAGGCGGTCCCACTGCAGAGCTGGTTCCCAAACCTTGCACTTCACCAGGGAGCCTGGGCTAACTGCCCCGGAGAGTGCAGACGCAAATGACTTCACAGTTCCCAGGAAACAGCGGCTGGCGTAGAGGAGCAACTTTACGGAGGAGTTGACCGTCCAACCGCAGCTAAAGAGCAGGAAGGATTAGACAAGCGAGAGGCGCAGGGTGCCGAGCTGTGAGTCTGCCCAGGGTGCCGAGCTGTGAGTCTCCACGGATCAGGGAACAGACCCGTCCGGCGACAGTTAACAGAGAAGTGAGACAGGAAGTATAATGGGAAAGGGAGATTGAGCAGCCTTGACTGCCATCCTAGATTAAATAAAAACCGGTTCGAGAGAAGTTTGGGTCTACCTTTTCCAACTGCCTCCCACATCACGTTCCCGTGCAACTTAAAGGGTAGGAGCCGTTTCTGACGCAAGATCCCCATAAATCTCACAGGAAAAAAAAAAAAGTAATGCGTAAATGAAGCCCCGGAAGTCCCCCCAGGCCCTGGACACAGCAATCCCAAATGCAACCAAAGCCTATCCCTTGGGTCGGGGGACAGGGAGGAGAAGGGCAAAAGGCATGAGCTATGGTGTCCCCCATATGTGTCCCCCAAAAAGCCCATGTTGGAAACTTAACCTCCAACGCGACAGGGTTGGAAGGCGGGGCCTGAGAGGAGGCGTTTGGGTCACGAGGGCCCCACCCTCGCCAATGGGTCAGTGCTGACTGTGGCAAGGACTGAGGCTGGGGCTCCGCCCTCGCCTTCTCTCCCCCTCCCACCTCCACCGTGAGGTGACCCAGCAGGAGGCCCTGGCAGACGCTGCATCTGCCCTTGGACCTCCCGCCCTCCAGAACGCTGAGATGACGCATTTCTGCTCTTCCTAAACGACCCGGTCTCGGGTGTTCTGTTATAGCAGCACGACGCAGACTGAGACCGCCCGGCAAGGGAGACTCTCGGCGCACACACCTGCGCACTCAGGTTACCACGGAGAGTCGTCACAGCGGGAGGGTAGGAAGTTATCCAGGTGAAACAGCCCAGAGGAACCGACGACCCAAAACTCTTTCGTAAGGTCGCATGGTAGAATGTGGGCTTCGGTCATTCATCCATTTATTCAACAAATATTTACTCACGGTCCACTGTATGCCAAGTGCTGCACTGGCATTTAAAAGTGAATATTCTGGCCGGGCACGGTGGCTCACGCCTGTCATCCCAGCACTCTGGGAGGCCGAGGCGGGAGGATCGCTCAAGGTCAGGAGTTCGAGACCAGCCTGAGCAAGAGCGAGACCCCGTCTCTACTAAAAATAGAAAGAAATTATATGGACAGCTAAAAATATATATAGAAAAAATTAGCCGGGCACGGTGGTGCACACCTGTACTCCTAGCTACTTGGGAGGCTGAGGCAGGAGGATCGCTTGAGCCCAGGAGTTTGAGGTTGCTGTGAGCGAGGCTGACGCCACGGCACTGTAGCCCGGGCAACAGAGTGAGACTCTGTCTCAAAAAATAAATAAATAAAAGTGAATATTCTGAGGCATTGGTAATTCTCAAGCCTCCACACAAACGGCAGAGTCCCACTGGCCGGCCTCCACCTGGGAGGACCTGGAGAGTCCCCCCAACCCACCCCGGCCGCCTCTTCTTTCTGCTCAGTCCCTCGCTGGGGGTGGGCGACAGGGGGACTCGGGGGGCACTCACACGAGTGCTTTCGCTCCGTCAAAGAAATGCTTTCCCTGGGGCTGGGCGGTTGTGTGTGTGTGTTCCAGGCTTAACATCTTTTCTTGTCGCTAAAACTTGAGTTGGGGGCAGAAATATCCCTTCAGGCGACAGAGCAGCCCTCAGAGATAAAGGTGTCCGAGTGTTGACAATTCGTACAAAAAGCAGCCCTGGCCAATCCCCTCGAGAGTCAGCTTCCAAAGGAGGCTGCGCCCCGAAGCTGCCCCAGAACAAAGCCCGTCCTGCCTGCAGGGGGAAAGGTGGCCGCTAACCTTCACTTAACCCCGATGCTCCATCTCGGCTGAGAAGACGCAAGCCACTGTGCGGATTCAGACAGCAGTAACGATGTCGCATGTTTCTAGAACACGTCACATCTCCAAAGTGCCTCAGATTCCGGAGTCAGACCCGGACAGGAAGTGCTGGGAATTCAGTGACCGTCTGCGGCGGGGCCGGGCCTGGCCACGTGTTGTACTTCCGTCCCCGAGACTTGCCCGGCTGCTCCGATGTCCGGGTGGCGGCCAGGCAAGAGCAGGCCCAAGCTTAGGAAATCTCCACTCACGCATTTTGGGTTTCTTAACAGCGAGACTTGTGCTCACTTTGCCACTGTCTTCCCCGCAGCTCAGACGCTTTAATCAATTCTCCCGGGATCTGGGAGCTGACAGACGTCATGATCCGCAGCAAAACGGCTCCAGAAACCATGGGTCAGGGAAGAGGGTCGGCCGAGGCTGATGCTAAATCCCCTTCTGAACTGAGAACAAAGATGTCCAGGGCCAGCCCGGGTCCCAAAGCCGGAGAAGCTGCCCCCAAAATCCAAAGTCTTTTTTTAACTCCCGCAAATGGCACCACCAAGTCAGAGCTGAGAAAAAGCGTTGCCTGGAGCTGCCAACGAGACGGGAAAAGTGCAAAAATCCAGCTAATTACTCAGGACATGTTGGCAGACACCTCTGCTTGTCAAACTCCCGGTTGTCTGAGTGGTTATTTACATCGGAATTCATTTACACTGTGGGAGTTTTAAATACTTTTTTTTAATAAAGTAGCAACAAAGATCCTACCAGGAAACTATGTTGTTCCCAAAACCTTCCTCTCCGCCTCCCTGACTTGCTCACAGGCACAGGCGACCCTGCCGGGGGGGCCACGACTCCTGCACTTGGGAAGATCCTAAATGGGGACCCTCAGCCAGACGTCATTGTGACAGCCACGGCCACCTTCCCAGCTCCCGGCCCCGAGCCGGCCCCACACACCGCACGCTCCTGCCGTATGCAGGTCTGAGGCCCTGAGAAAATGCAGACACACTTTAAAATTTAAAAAGAAGGCCGGGCGCGGTGGCTCACGCCTGTAATCCTAGCACTCTGGGAGGCCGAGGCGGGTGGATCGCTCAAGGTCAGGAGTTCGAGACCAGCCTGAGCAATGAGCGAGACCCCGTCTCTACTAAAAATAGAAAGAAATTATCTGGCCAACTAAAATATGTATATATAGAAAAAATTAGCCGGGCATGGTGGCGCATGCCTGTAGTCCCAGCTACTCAGGAGGCTGAGGCAGTAGGATCGCTTGAGCCCAGGAGTTTGAGGTTGCTGTGAGCTAGGCTGACGCCACGGCACTCACTCTAGCCTGGGCAACAAAGCGACACTCTGTCTCAAAAAAAAAAAAAAAAAAATTTAAAAAGAAGATATTGAGGAAAAGTTTAAAATATGTTATTTAGACATTCTGAACTTTTTCATTCATTCAACAAATATTCACGCTATAGACCACGCTCAGTGGCAGGGTTGCCCCATGAGGTCTTTGGACAGATATGGAAAGATGTGTCCAGAGATGCAAGACATCAGCCCTGCCCACCGGGACCCCACAGCTCAGGGGAGGAAACAGGGGGGAACACACAGAATATGGCGAGTATTTAGGAGAGGGTGGGACTGGGTTGACGTTTAGACACTACAACTCAAGTGGACATGAACTGCAACTATAAATATATTTCTTATAACTGGTCTCATCTTGTGGTCGGTCCTTAATGACAGCGCAGACACACACACACACACACACGCACATCTTAAATTGTTCAATCAAAAATAACTCAGGGTCTTCTACATTAGAAACATTTCTTTCAAGTAAGTATTCACTCATTTTCCAAGTTCAAGCTCCCTATGGGGTCTGCTTCCCCTGACCAAAGGGGCTCTGGCCAGACACCCACCTCCTTCCCCAGATGGCACCTGGCTGCAGGGCGATCTTCCTGCCTGGTGGCATCAAGCATGACCCCTGTGGCCCCCGTGCTGTTCTCCGGCCTCCTCTGAGGTCTGGGCTCCTCTGGACTCTGACGTCCCACCCCAGGGCCCGCTGCAGTGTGACGGGCCCCTCCAGGTACCCTGGGCTGCTGTGGTGGCCCCTAGACCTGAAATCCTGGGTCCTTTGTTCCAATCCCTGACTCTTCTCTGTCACCTGCCCTGCTCCTCCGCACACCTGCACTCCCGCTGCGGCCGTGTGGGTGCGGAGCCCCCGGCGGCGGTGGGTGGGCACGGGCAGCCAGGGCACGACCCCGCACACAGCGCTGCCCACAGCTCCCACGTGGTTTCCGCTCGCTGGGGCTGCCCTGACAGCGCCACACACTGGGTGGCTTCAAACAACAGACACTTACCCACCACTGTTCTGGAGGCCAGAAGTCCAAAATCAGGGTGTCCGCAGGCCACGCCCCTGCCGCAGTCTCTAGGGGAGAATCTTTCCTGACTCGTCCAGTTTCTGGCAGCTCTTGGCACTCCTCGGCGGTGGCAGTGTGACTTTGCCACCATCTGCGCGTGGCCTTCTTCCCTGCGTCCCTTGGTGTCCCCTCCTCTCCTTTTAAGGAGACCAGTCCTTGGATTCAGGGCCCACCCTAAATTCAGGATGATTCATCTCAAGATCCTTAACTAGTTACATCTGCAAAGCCCTATTTCCAAATAAGGCCACATTCTGAGGTTCCAGATAAACACAAGTTTTGGGAGACGCCGTGGCAGCCCCTACACACACCACGGTGTGACGACGGTCAGACCAAATCCACTTCCTCTGAGAGGCTCAAAGTCTCCCAGGGAAGCAGAGTGTCTGCCCTGAAGGTCCCCAAGTCCCCAGTCGTCTGGTTGTCACTGGATCCCCTTTGGAAGTTCAGATCCCACCAAGAGAACCGGATCATTCACATGACAACCTCCCCGTCTGCCCCATTTCTGTCCCGCTAGTCCCGGGGAGGTGGGGACTTTCCCTCCTCCTCTGTCCCGTCCTGTGTTCTCTCTACACTCACGATAACAATCCCGTGATCTGCACAGGCCCCGCCTGGCTCCTGCCACGTGAGGGGAGGATGTGAGTCTCTAGACTTTTCTCTCTCAACAAAGTCTGGCTTTCGAGACTAGCGCTGCTCACGAATTTTTAAAAACTGAATCTCGGCCGGGTGCGGTGGCTCACGCCTGTCATCCCAGCACTCTGGGAGGCCGAGGGGGGCGGATCGTTTGAGCTCAGGAGTTCGAGACCAGCCTGAGCAAGAGCGAGACCCCATCTCTACTAAACATAGAAAGAAATTATATGGACAGCTAAAAATATATATAGAAAAAATTAGCCAGGCATGGTGGTGCATGCCTGTAGTCCCAGCTACTTGGGAGGCTGAGACAGGAGGATCCCTTGAGCTCAGGAGTTTGAGGTTGCTGTGAGCTAGGCTGACGCCACGGCACTCACTCTAGCCTGGGCAACAGAGTGAGACTCTGTCTCAAAAAAAAAAAAAAAAAAAAAAGCTGAATCTCATTTGGAGTTTAAGGCTGAACCATGACCTTTTGCCGTAGGCTGTCTTGGCCTTCCCTGGACACGCTGTATACCCCCTGGCACGTGTATTACGTGGGCAGCAGAAGCACCTACATGGTCTCCCCAACGGGACTGTGTCCTACTCGTCTGTAGTCACCACGTCAGCACCACGCCTGGCATGTGGTAGACGCTCATCATGTATGTGCTGCATGCGTGTGGGGTCTGGAAGGCTTCGTGGAAGAGGTGACAGTGTGTCCGGCCTTGAAAAGTAAGCGAGTAGGATTCTGATCAGGGGAAACGGGCAGGAAAGGCAGAATGAGCGAAGGGGAGATGTGCAAAGTCACGGAGGCACGAATGAGCGTGTCGTCTCAGGAACGGCACGGGGTCCCGCGTGACGGCCGGGCAGAGGGGGACGCAACTGGAAGGTGAGACGCAGCAAACGCTGAGGGACTTTCGGGACGTGCCGCAGAGGTGGGATTTCAGTGGGAAGGAAACGCAGAGGAGCGACACAGGCTGAATGGAGAATGTGCTGCTTAAAGAGTTTTGCACGCGAATTCGTGCTTCGTTGGTCTCTAACAGATTACTGGGGACACCAGCTTGTTTGGGGCCGGGAGCCTTCTTCTGAGGCTGATGTCAGTGGGTGTAGCTGTGTCATTCCCCTCCCTAAACACACCCCTGGGTCCTGTCCTCACAGACTTCATGCTAGGGCCAATCCCTGGTGGAATTTCAGAGATTACCATGTTCTTATCTTACGCTAAGCCAGGGGGAACACTACACCATCAGCTAGGCCAAAACTAGAAATATCCCAAAGAAACAGATTACTTCACAACGAAGAAATGCTTCATTTTTCCAAAATGGTTAATGCAAATCAAAACGCTGAGTCATGTAACCAAAAATATATATATATCAAATGATAAATGCACTTGTTCATCAAATCCAAGCTTCGCCATCCCGATGACTGCGAATGTGAATATTTTTACCGGTCTTTGTTCCAGGACAAAAAGGATCGACTTCCCCAAAAGGAAGGATTTACATCAGCGTTTTTTCTCTTTTAATGAAACGTCTGCTCTGGCATAAAGGGTTTGTGATAGAACCACTTATTGCTTTTTTTCTAGTCCTCAAACAAGACTTAAATCCAGTCTGTTCAAAATCAAGAAATACCTCGCGGGCCGGGCGCAGTGGCTCACGCCTGTAATCTGTAGCCTAGGTGACAGAGCGAGACCCTGTCTCAAAAAAAAAAAAAAAAAAAAGTCCTGTCTGTAGCCATTTTAAAAACTGGAAACAATCCAAATATCCATCCAAATCAGAATGAACAAATACATTGCCGTGTATTCTTTCTATGTGACACTACATAAAAGTGAAAAGGAATTAATTACAGTGATACGCAACAACAGAGATGAATCTCAAGATAAAATACTTAAATGAAGAATGCAATTTGCAGAAAATTCAGTAGGACTCTGTATAAAGTCGAAAAATATGCTAAACTAGACAACATCTTGTTTTGGAAGATAGCAAAAGGTAAAAAAGATATTTTAGAAAGGAAATGAATAATAAACACAAAGTTCAAGAGACTGACTCCATCTGAGGAGGGAGAAGGTGGATTCCAGAAGAACACAAGGGACCAAAGGTGATGCTGAACACAAGTGCTCGCTCCATTATAATTCTTTGCACATCACATACTTTTAATGAATATTCCTTTGTAGCCATTCAATATCTAATCAAAACAATTAAATGAGATGATGACTAAGTAAAACACACAGCGTGGTGGCTGGCATGTACGAGTTGCCCATTCTTCTTTTAATTCTTGTTTCACTATAAATATTTTAAAACAAATAGGAGCAAAACTAAATAGAGGTTTCCTTGCAACTCCGGTAATCTCTGGCAGCCTGAAGAATGTCACAGAATCCGGCCCAGGTCTCTTCAAAGTCAAGGACTAACGAGGCTCCCCTAGTCCTGGTTCTCAATCTTATTTACAACATCCCATCCAGGCCATTTGTGCCCAATTTCACTAAAAATAGGCATCCAGAGGTGCCTCATCCTTTCCCCCACCTTGATTTTTACCTCTGTGGTTCTCTTTTTGATGAGAAAATTATCCTTTTGTGACACCATGATCAGAGAAGCCACAGCCCCACGCTGGAAAACTACAAGTGAAGGCAGAGTGGATGTCTGCAAAGCAGCACACTCCGTCTCGTTTGGTGTTTTGCTTCATTCCGTGTTCTATAAAAGGCAGACTAGGAGTAGAGATAATGATTCGCAATGTTATAAATCCCTACATCAGTTTGAAAACATCTGTCACACGAAAGGGCCCCAAACCAAAGAGAGTTGCAGGCGACGCTGACATTCAGTAACAAAGGCTCTGGCGTTGGGCTTCTCTCTACAGCTTTGCTTTGCTCCCTAATCATGAAGCAGCTTGAAACAAACAAACATAGAAGGTGTTATTATGTCATCCAAACAGACTTCAGAGAAGCGGCATCCAGGTAGGATATAGAGACACACAATAGAGTTTCTAAGTTAATTAAAACAAGTGGGGGGGGTGGCGGTGGAACCAGAAGGCCATGCACGGCGTGGCAGAAGCGGACCGGCCATGCACCGCGTGGCAGAAGCAGCAGGGCAGCCACGGGAGCTCAGGGCACCAGGCTCAGGGGCTCAGAAAAAGCCATCACGGGTGGGGAAGCAACAGCGAACCCGAGACTCTGCAGAGGAGCCAGGGCCGGCCTGACACAGCGCGCTGAGGCAGCAGAGTGCGAAGCAGGGAGAAAGCCCCACGCTGGAGAATGGGGTGTGGAGCTGGGGAGGCCCGGGGAGCAAGGACAGGGCACACGAGGAGCACAGGGAGACCGGAAGGCTGGAGCAGAGCGTGCAAGAAGGGCAGGGCCGGGTTCGCGCTCTCCACGGTTGAAAGCCCGTGGGACCAACCCAGGAAATATCCAGCCTCAGACCTTATTCATAGAACTGATGATGCATGCACCTCCCCTATCTTTCCACAGTGCTTTGCGCTCTCCACCGCGAATTCGACGCGGGCAGGAGGTGCGGCGGTGGCAGGACAGCGACTCAGAGTGGCCCAGTCGGACCATAAAGGCTGAAACCACAATTGTAAGACTTTTTGCAAGAAGAAGCATATCAGAGAGAGACATGTACACACACTCAGATCTACTAATCCTAGAAACGCCTCCACCATACATCAAGAGCAGACGCCAAGCGTTGCAAAATCTGTTTGGGGAAATGGTGACCAGTTTCACTGCCTGCCTGTTATTGAGAAAACCTCTGATGAATGGAAGCGATTGGACATTTTTTATTTCCAAATCTGCTCCCACACAGTGTTAAGGTCACATGTAATGTGAGACGGACGGGGACTGGGATATACGGGTGACGTCTGCCCAGCACTGGTTTAGTCCCAACCCATCTGCCCGCCCACTGCAGCCGCCCAGGCTCTCCCAGCCAGAGACCCATCGGGAGCCAGGCGAGGTGCATCTGCCCAGGTACCATTACACATTTGCTTCAGTCATAATTATTCTTTCCGGCAGACAGAGCCACCCTGCTGGAAGGCAGAACAGGGCAATCCCACCCCGGCACGTGGACCTGGCAGCTGGCAGGGTGCAGCGAGGCGGCCCTGCCATCTGGTGCTTAGAAGGAGGGGTCCGAGGCTCACACCTACGCCCCAGCATGTAAACCCCAGACTCCGCCCACGCAAACCGGTGGTGATGCCCCCGTCCAACTCCACTCAGCCCTTCTAGTCACAGGGACCCACTGTGCGACTTCTCATCCTCCTCGCGGTAGCCCTCGACGCTGATTTTCACCTGACGAACATTCCGGGTTATCAGGGGGAGGGGTTGAGAGTGGGAAGCAAAGGAAGTTTATAGTATGATTTGTCTGGCGGCCTCCACGAGCCCTGGTGGTGGCCTTAACCTTCTACCCAGAGACAGTCCTGCTGAAAATAATAATGGATTATTTTCCTCCAAACACGAATGTCATGGTGAAAGCTAAACCGTTCTCTATTTTTGTCATTTTAGAAAGCCAGAGATGTGTTCCAAACTGGTAGTAACTGTTTCTTCTACCACGCTGAGCTGCTGGTGCCCAGCACGTAGCAGGCATTTATAGACACTCACTGACGCTGGAGGATGGACAATTGGCACCAGAGCCTGCTTGTTTAGAAAAGGAAATTCCAAGAAATCAAAGATCTGGAAGCACAAGCGTGGACTGTCCCCTCCACGGCACGTCTCGACACGGGACTGCTCACGGGAGCCTGCTCCACCGAAGCCATCGTCAGTGGAAAGACTCGACTTTCAGGGATTATTACTAGGGAAGTTGCTCTGAACATGAAGAAAAAAAGTTAAAGACTTAAGTATGACTCACGTCACCTGCCAACGTGGGGACCCGTTCCTCCCCAGGGTCCCACCTGGGAATCCCCTGTTAGGAAAACATACATTCACCCTAGGGATTTTGTTTAAGATTCTGTCCTCTCTGTGGGAAGACACTCGGAGATGTCACTCGGCAGCAGAGATCCGGAGGGAGCAGATGGCTGGTGACACAAGAGGCTATTCTCAACCCGGGGCCAACGGCAAAGCTGGAAGGCAGAGCCCAAATTTAGTTTGAAACCTGGTGCCCGACAGTGTAAGATTAGAAACTCCTTGGAGCCATCTGGCTCTCTGCAATAAATACCTGTCCCTGTCGTCCAAGCATGGGACCGAAGGGACCTCACAGTCCGGCTCCCTCTCCCCAGACACAGCCGGACCGCAGTGGCGCCTCCCGGCCACAGGGGGCGCCTCACGCGCTGGCGGAGCCCACGACAATGGCGGCCAATCATAAGGATCCTTGTGTCCTTTGGAATCTTTCTGATTCCAGCGTCTCTTTTACTCCTCTCTTCCCTCCCACAAATTCCTTTTTCTTACCCTCCGAGGCTAGAACACACACACACACACACACACACACACACACACAGTGCCCCGTCTAAAGTATTTCCACGCATTATTGTCCTTGTGCCAACCCACCCACAATGCTCCTCCCTTCTCTATATCACTCCACTTTCCATTGTCCCTTCTCCCCGTCTCTGACAGTGATACAATTTATCTGGGACCCCTGAAAAACCACTAAGTGCCCACTTCACCCCCATGTGCGGTCACCACCCGTAAGTATCGTGGAATGTGCCACCCAGTGTATGTCTCAGACCCTCCTCCCCCAACCCCAACTGCCAGCTGTCGCGTGGCCTTAAGACCCACCAGGTATCGGCTAACCCTACCTCGACCTTTGACCTTGACTGGAGGTGGCCTGACCCGACTGATTTCTTCAGCTGAATCTTCAGCCCTTGGAGACAAGTGAAGACGAGTCTGGAGTAGAAGGGCTGGCAGCAAAGACCCCAGGAAAGGAAAGACACATGGGACCTCCCTTAATTGCTTCCTTCTTCTCCTCCGCTCAAAATGAGATGATGTGTAAAGCTACCCAGTCAACTGCCCAATACAAAAGTAACTTAACGTTGTTATTAATTTTTTTCCATTAAAAAAACACTTAATTAGCACCTGACACATCAATAATGAATAATCTGGGGGGCAGGTGCGGTGGCTCACGCCTGTAATCCTAGCACGCTGGGAGGCCGAGGTGGGAGGATGGCTTGGGGTCAGGAGCTTGAGACCAGCCTCAGCAAGAGCAAAATCCCATCTCTACTAAAAATAGAAATTAGCCGGATAACTAAAAATAGAAAAAATTAGCCAGGAGTGGTGGCGCACACCTGTAGTCCCAGCTACTGGGGAGGCTGAGGCAGGAGGATCGCTTGGGCCCAGGAGTTTGAGGTTGCTGTCAGCTAGGCTGACGTCACAGCACTCTAGCCCCAGCAACAGAGCGAGACTCTGTCTCAAAAAAATAATAATAAATAAAAATAAATAAAAATATGGATGAATTTCACAAATGCAATGCTGAGTGACACATAGTCTATGATTATATAAAGTTCAAAACAGATAAAACTAAGATATCATGTTAGGGATTCATACTTAAGTGGTAAAACTATGGGGGGAAAATGCAAGTACCTGATAACCATGACAGTGGTTACCTTTAGGGAGAGTTAAGGGGTATCACTGGGAAGGGGTACACAGGGGCTTCTGGGGTGCTGGCAGTAGTCTGTTTTAGACCTGAGTGTTTGCTTTATAATAATCTTAAAAACCTTACTATTATATTTTATGCATTATTCTTAATTGTGTTATGTTTCACAACTTTTTAAAATGGGGAGGAAGGAAGGAAGGAAAGAAGGAAGGAAGGAAGGAAGGGAGGAAAAAAAAAAAAAAAATGAAGCAATACAGACAGACCTAGCTCCTGCCCCTAAGAGCTTACGTCTGAATGGTCCAACAGGGAATTATGCAAAAACCCTAGCAAAACATGGGAAATAGAAGACCAATCACAAATAAGTTAATAATGTAATTTCATCACATGATACAGTGTTTTCATCTCTATTTTTAAGCAAAAGAAGTAGGAAATAAAAAGCATTATTAATAGAAACATCCTCTGTAGCACAACCATCTACCTAGCACCCCAACTGTACAAAGAGAGTGAGACGACTCAGCCTGTATTTCTAGCAGGTGAAGGCTCCCCTCTCTTCACCTGGCTGGCAGTTTGAATTGCAAGGAAAGACAGCACGGTGACTCACGTTGGTGAAATATGATTGATGACTAATTTCACCAAGGTACTTTAGGTTCCACCTTGTAAAGGGTGCTTTTAGTACTCTGATAATTAATGGGTAAGCTGGCAGGCACTTTTTCACTCAAAGACATTTATTTCTTAATTAAAACGACATGCAAATGTTAACATTTATTAATTATTTTACTACTTCACAGCAATATAATTAACTGACGTTTAAAAGCTGAAAACGATACTGCCATCTTTCAGAAGCTGCAGCGCTGGGTCTAGATGAAAATGTGAAGTCGGAAAAGGCGTCCTCACTTCACAGTCTCCCTCCCTGCATCTCACCCCTGTGACTGCTTACAACGTGTGCTGTAATGATTCTTTCCAATCCAGTGCATGTGCCCCTTTGTAGTGTGACTTTGTCACCACTTCCATCAAGAGGGGAGGTCTCTTTCCCCACCAAGGGCTGGCTAAGGGGATGGAGTGGTGGGAGCAGCTTGCTCCAGTGGGGGAAAAGTATTTCAACACATTGTTTATAATCGCCAGCACACAGTAATAATAAAAAGCACAACAACTTCTAGTTAATTCTATCATTGCTTTTCAATTCTATACAGAAGATGTGCCCCCTTATGACCTGCACCCCGGGTTGTGCTCCCAGACAGCCTATCCCCCCCTTGGTATGCCATTGTTCCCAACCCTTGAATCTGGGCGGGCCTATAACCTGCTTTGAGCATTAGAATGTGGCAAAAATGACACTTTGTAACTTACAAGCCTAGACGACAAGAAGTTTGCAGAATTTGCTCTAGTTCTCTTGGAACCCTGAGACCACCATGTTGGGAAGCCCGGCCTCCTTGAAAGTAGGAGAACACATGGAGAAAGGTCCAGCTGACAGCCACACCAATAATCAGACATGTGAGCAAGGCCGTCTTGTATCACCAGCCCCGATCCAGCCATCTGATAACCACAGCCATGTTGGGTGACTCCAGGCGAGACCAGCAGAAGAACCGTCCAGCTGAGCCTAGCCCAAAAGGTGGCCCCACAGATTTGTGACCAGTTCAAAAGGTTGTCTGAAGTCATCACATTGGGTTCTCATCCCAGCTCTGCCTCTTAGCAGTGAGACCATGAACAAGTCACTTAACTTGTCTAAGTCTTTTTCCTTATCTATAAAATGGAGATAATGAAATAGTACTTTCCGCAGATGGTTGTGGTAAGAACTGAATAGAGTGGAGGCACTACAATGTGGAAGGTTCCAGACCCCAAAGTGAGTATGAACATATCCTGCTGAATAAATCCCCAAGATAGACTGTTAAGAACTGGTTAAGGACTCTTGGATCCCTCAATTCTGCCTCAAGGGAGTAGAGAGAGATGATTTTGTGGAGGTTTTCTTTGGGGAAAGCACTGTTCTGAGACTCCTTCAAAGAGGGGAGGGGAGGGGGTGCCTCCCTCTCCCTTCAAGCCTGCTTGGGGGAGGAGCCTTCACCAAGGCCACTCAGAGAGCCTGAGATGCGCTCACTGTCACCCAGGGACACCTCCGACTCATGCCTGAGAAAGCTCAATGGCAGAGAGGAGGCTGTGTCCAGACACCCGCAGTGGAAAGGATTCAAGGACTCGGGTGGGCCGGGCGCGGTGGCTCACGCCTGTAATCCTAGCACTCTGGGAGGCCGAGGCGGGTGGATCGCTCAAGGTCAGGAGTTCGAGACCAGCCTGAGCAAGAGCGAGACCCCGTCTCTACTAAAAATAGAAAGAAATTATATGGACAACTAAAAAAATATATATATATAGAAAAATTAGCCGGGCATGGTGGTGCATGCCTGTAGTCCCAGCTACTCGGGAGGCTGAGGCAGGAGGATGGCTTGAGCCCAGGAGTTTGAGGTTGCTGTGAGCTAGGCTGACGCCACGGCACTCACTCTAGCCTGGGCAACAAAGTGAGACTCTGTCTCAAAAAAAAAAAAAAAAAAAGGACTCGTGTGAGGGAGAGACACCACCAGCCTGGAGCCACTTAACTCCTGCCAGAGAAACCACCTGGAAGTCGAAGAGACCTCGCTGGGGAGTGACCGTGTGGGACAGACACTGGAAAGCCCGGGACCGAGGGGGCGGTGGCAACCGGAGGTCTGGAGAGCAATTCCACGCCAGGGAAGCTGTTGCCCAGGGCGTCCAGCAACGGGGTTTGAGGGAATCCATGAGAAAAAGTCAGGAATAAACAGCCACCAGTTCCAGAGAGTGCAAAGCCAGCCCATCTAGACTAGTACCTATGAGGAAGGTACTATGATTACCATTTTACAGACTAGAATTGGAGGCTTAGAGAGGTAAGTGCCCAGGTCACGCAGTAAGTGCCAGAGCTGGCGTGAGAACCCTGGGCTGTCCATTCCCAAGCCAGTTGGTTACCACTGCACTGCTCAGATTGCCCACTAGAATACATGGGGAAGCAGACAGGAACCTGCTCAAGGCGAGACCAAGTGACACAAAAAGACAGGAAAACCAAGCTACAGGCATGGCAGGTTCTCCACCATCCCAGGAAGGAAATTGGGTGTCCCATGCCTGCAACCAACGAGCTGAGACAACTCAGAGAGGAAGCACTTTGAGATGACATCAGTAATCCATGACAGCTGTAATGGACAACTCTTCCTCCTCAGTCTTGACTGAGACCCCCTGTAAGATACCACCACAGCCAGTGAGCAGAGCCGTCCGGGGTGGGAGGGGCCCTGCAGCCACCGACCCGGTGGGGAGTCGACCTTCTGCCTACGTAGGGTCAGCTGTGGGGAACAAGGAGCCAGGGAGGGTGGCCCGGAACGTGGCCATTGCATTCACTGGGTCCCATAGCCACAGTGCTGGGCCCACGTGTCATTCCAGGGCAAGGCAAAGGTTTGAAACTGAAAAGAAAAAAAAGTATTGGCTCAAAACTATGCAAAGCCCCTTGAAAATTCATAATCAATAACTTTAATTAAATGTCTACAAAGGAACCATTATGTCAGCCTCATTTGTTAAATTAATATTCACAAGAATGTCATTACATTTGAAAACAATGTATACAGGTTAGGCTTTCTTACTTTGCAAGAATTCCAAGTGTCAATGAAAGATCACAATGAATTGTGGATTAAATAAGGTGTTCATACCTGGATCACTTCAAAGGCAAATTATTTTTTAAAAGTCTTCCAAAATATCAAAATATTTACAGCAAAAAAAAAAAAAGTTACATTTAATGTAGCATTTTATTTTTTTTAAATGTTGCAGGGTTGGTCCTCCAAACGAGAAAGTTCCTAGGATCTTTGGCTGCCCCGGCCCGTGTCCTGAAAAAGCAAAGAGGGGCCGTTCAAGCCCTCAGTGGATCCAGGCTTTTCCACACAATGCCTGAAACAGTGTTGGACCTCATTAGATCTTAACTGCATTTAGAGGCAACACTTTTTGTGACAGCACTTTACTGTGTGTCCTGAGGCAAGTGGCTCAACCTTTCTGAGCCTCATTTTTCTCATCTGTAAAATGAGGAAACTAATACAACCCACTTCAAAAGTCTGGTAGAATGAACTGAACTAACACAATGGTCCCTCAGTGTGCGTGGGGCATTGGTTCCAGGATGCCACGACCCCCTCCATCACCCCCGCAGATACCAAATCTGTGGGTGCTCAAGTCCCTTATATAAAATCGTGTAGTGTTTGTATATCCTGCCTTCCCCTTTTGTACTTCCACGATTCCAAGACCTTCGTTACCAATTCCCTGCGTTAAATTCCCTCTGTTTGAAACATCCTAGAGCAGTCTTGCTTGCTTGACTAAACTCATGCTCCCGAAATAGCCCCAGGAAACTGACTCAAAGATAGGATAAGGGATTTGTTCTCTGACTTGGCTTGAATAAAGTGATGATGACGTCAACGCCAGTGGAACATGGGATGCGTTGGGATGTCCCTGGGACACAGTTGCAAATGGTTACTTCGATTGTCACCGCTGGTGGCTTGGGATGAAGTGCTGACGGAAGGCGAGGCTTCCTTGTCACTGTGGAGACCCAGTGATGGCTGCGGTTGACCATTTCGGAAGGAACGATGACTATAAAGACCCTGAATGGACTAGTTACTCCCAAACGCACTGGCGAGTTCACAGCAAGAAAACGACAATATCTCAGCTAACGCCACGGTTCTAGAACCAGAAAGCTTCTACGTCAGCACAAAAAGAATCTCTTGTCTAATAACAACCACAGAACCAATCTAGGTAAGAAGTCAGGTACCGGCCACCAGCCAAAATTTTTGGGGTCCTCAGACCACCCACACTTCTGACCACCTGGCTACAAATTCAGAGATTTCCATGATCCTCTCAGGTTCAGTAATTTGCTAGAACAACTCACAGAACTCAGGGAAGTACTTTACTTCTGCTTAGAGTTTTAGTACAAAAGACACAAATCAGAACCAGCCAAATGAAGAGACACACAGGGCAAGGTCTGGAGGGTCCCGAACACAGAGCTTCTGCGGCCCTCCCTGTGGCATGAGGGCACGTCACCCTCCCAGCACCATGCAGGAAGCGCCACCAAACTTCGGTGTCCAGAGCTAGGGTTTCATTATGTAGGCATGATTGAAGGAATTGTTGGCCACGTGACTGAACGCAATCTTTAGCCCCTCTCCGCTCCCCAGGGCCAGGAAGTGGGGCTGCTGTCACAGGGCTCAAAGCCCCACCTTGATCGTCTCATTCAGGTAAGCTGTCCGGGGCCCACCGAGAGTCACTTTAGTGGCATAAACCATCAGGACCCACTACGAATAACAAAGACGCCCTATCACTTGGGAAATCCCAGTGGTTTTAGAAGCTCCATGCTGGGAACCCAGAAAAAGACGAGACACGTTCTTTATTATATAAGAGCTGCAGAGTACCACAGTCTGAGTTAAATTGTAGAGAGATCACTGCAGCTGCTACATGGCGCGTGGACACCAGGAGCGGAGAGAGGAGACTGTTCCCGGAGAGACATCCCAGCTGTCTTTGGGCCGCCCATTCTCCCTGGGTCCATTTTCCAAACCTGGTTCTCTGGCCTTCTCATGGATTCTATGAGCCATACGATATCCTTGTGATAAATATTTTCTGCCTGAATTAACCAAAAATTGGTTTCCGCTGCTTTTTACCAAGAACCTTAACTGCTTTACACTCTCTCTTTCCCTTTCTACCACTGGGCTTCCATAGTTTCTCTTCCACAAAATGGAACGTGGCTGACCCACGGTTCCTAAGTTCTGTGCTCCGGTTCCAGACACCCACACTGGTTTTGAGTCCCAATTCCCAATTCCTAGGGAAGACAATTTGATCATTCCATCGGGGGCCATTTGTACTCTCTTAGTCCAATCAAATGTGGAAGGCAGGGTCATGTCAGGGCCTTGTTGGTGGGGCCTCATGTGCCTGAAAGTATTATAATTGGAATAGGTACTGCATACGTTATTTACAAATAGTTGGAATTTAGATAGCCAGGGAGGAGAAAGAATTAATTTCAACATGTGAAGAAAATTGGAAGCCACTGAACTTTTCCTGGCTGGAGAAAGGTCTGAAAGGCATTATATAAACAGTGACAGCAAGTTGAATTGGAGCCTTGGGCTTTGGAGTACATTAGAAGGGACGGTGATGGAGAGGGAGAGACATATACACATTTTTAAAAACTAAGATACAGTATGCTGGGCACTGTGGCTTATGCCTGTAATGCTAGCACTCTGGGAGGCCAAAATGGGAGGATCGTTTGAAGCCAAGAGTCTGAGATCAGCCTGAGCAACACAGCAAGACCCATCTCTACAAAAGATAGAAAAATTAGCTGGGCATGGTGGTGTGTACCTGTCGTCCCAGTTACTTGGGAGGCTGAGGCAGGAGGATCACCTGAGCTGGGAAATTGGAGGCTGCAGTGAGCTATGACGCCATTGCACTCTAGCCCAGGCAAAAGAGCGAGACCCTGTCTCAAAAAATAATAATAATAAGACATAGTTGTTTTGTCTATATGGAAAATAAAAGAAAAATCATAATTATGCTCACAAAATTCAAAGCTGTCAGTGAGAGAGTGCAGTGAATTGCAAAGCTACAAATACGCAATTTGTGCATCTGCTATAAAAAAGAATGGCCAGTTGCACACGCTTCCTGTGCCGGTTCCTCTGCTGGCCTCCCCCGTGCGGGAAGCAAGACCATGCCCTGGTACCGCAAGGAACACTCGAAACTAATGAATGGCTTTTTTCTTCTTTAAGAGAATCATGCATTTTTTTGACTCAGCTCAATTTAACCAATATAGAAAATTCATTTTTCATATGCATGAGTATCCTTTTTAAGAGCTTTTTTCTCCCTCTTTCCTCTTACCTCATTTTTGCTCAATTATCTCAGGAAAATTTCCCTCCTTCCGTGCCCTTTTCTTCCATTTGTAAGCCAAAGAAAAATGACCCTGATCATGAATGATAAGTCTAACGTAGTGCCCGTGACAAATCCGTAAGAGGAAAAAGGAAGGCCATGCATTTGGAAGTGAGATACAATGTCATAGAGAACCAGGAGCATCAAATTAGAAAGCCTTGGAAAGGGCCCGTTTTCCCGTTAGAATCTGCGTCTATCCTCGTCTATATTAACCTAACTAATCTACACCTGGGACTCATCCATATTTTCATCCTTCAGTTAAGTCTGCTTTCACATTCTGCTTTTCCACTCATCATTTAGTAAAAATGAAAACCTTTCTTAATACATTTCAGAGACGGGAGATTAAATTACTTACATAAATGCTAACATGGCAAGGGAAATTTTTACCAGATTCCCAATTTTTCCTTATACGTACACAACATGGCATCAATGTTATGAGTTTAAACGGCTTTAGTGAGCTAACCTGGGTGCCTAGGTGCATTGGCAAAAGCATTTTTATGAGAAAATGCATTATATCCTCAAACAGACAGACTTTCAAGCTGATTTCTGGAAATCCAGTCTTTGAAAGTTGAATGCCACTTAACTCAATAAAAAGATTCTAATGAGGAATATGAAATTATATAACTTCATGTATAGTGATGGAGAATTCCCACATGCAAGTTTAATGCATACGACTTCCTTTTCTTACCACTTAATTGGGTTTGGGGAGCAGCCAGTTCTTTATTTGTTGTTCTTAAGCTGTCATGAATTCTGCTAGCTCACAGAGTGGAAAAAGATGAGCTGGAAGTAGGGGTTTTGCTGCATAAGTTTTCTAAATATATTTATTAATGCTTCTTAAATTATCTCCAAAGCTGGGTGTCTCTCTCAATTTGGAACATCTTCGCACTTGGTTTAGCACCACGATCTCACTTTTATTGTCCGGGTAGCCAGATGCAGCTGCATTTATTTACATTTTTTAAATGAATGAAACTCTTGTTGACATACTGGAGAGTCTAAAAACGTTCCATGCAAAACCATCCTCACAACTACACCCGCAGGAGTGGCAGCCGAATCAGCCCCGCTTTGCAGCAGAGTTGATTTTCAAGAGAAACGTTCGCGTGAAAATGAAAGGTTTAGAAAGTTTCATTACTGGGTGACACAGAAGAAACTGTTTCGGTTGCATTTCAAGTTTCCAATGGAAATTTCAAGTCAAGGCCATGGGACAAAACCACAGGAGCAGAATGGCTCCTGTGCCCATCCATTTAAGATGTCACACGGAAGTGTCCACGCATCTCTCATAGCTGATTGTGATGACGAGATTCTCAGTTGAAAGTTTCAGAAACCCAACGCACGTGGTCTCAAGCGAAATATGAGCTTTTTTTGGTTCATGCAACTAAAACATACAGGAGTGTAATTGTCATCAGGGCTGGAAGGATCACATCAAACTTGGTCTCTCTCAGTTTCCTGCTTTGTCTTCATCTTTAATGGTGACATTTGGGCAGACACTTCCCATGTAAAGACAAGGTAACATCCCCACTGGCTCCAAATTTACATGCTACCACCCAACAACACCAGTGGATAGGGAGCTTTTCTCTTCCAGGGGATTCTCAAAAGTTCTGGAATTGAATCTCATAAATTGACTCATAAATTGAATCTCATAAAGTGACTCCTGGCCTGAGTCACTTGCCTATCTCCAAATCAACCACTGTGGCCAAGGGAAAGGAATGAATCACACAATCCCAGAGTTGGGAAGAGGCCATTTCTTTAAAAATAAAATCAGGGAGCTAATATCCTAAGAGGAAGAAATTGATACTTGAAGGCAAAAATAACAAATATACCCTACAACCCACCCCTTAGCTTCTCATTGTCTACACACATCCTTCTCTCCATGTGCATAATTTCAGTAATATCCCTACCTAACACAACACACCTGTACCACACACTGCCAGAAATTAAACCATTCCCTCTCCGGTCATAGACAACCCAAAACTGTGCCCTTTTTTTGCATCCAGCTCCAAGATCAAGGTCTCAGGGTCATATAGGTCCCTCTCCAGGAGGTCTTGGAAATAGCAATTCCTAGTTTGACACCCTATAGACGAAATGATGGACGCAGACACCCCCACCACGTCCACTATACAAGAATGACGAGAAAAGAGGTCCTCATTTGGAAAAGAGAAGGGGAAACATCCTACCCTGATCACCAGTCCTTGACATATATCATGTTCTGCTGGACAACAACCTCGAGGACTCACGCCAGTTGTCCCCCATTCCCACATCTGACGTGGGACCCTGGGGGATGCTCTGGAGACCGACTTCCGGATGACACAGGTCTGGGGGATCAGGGCTTGCCTCAGGGCTGACCAATCACGGGCCCTTATTGGCCTTGCTGGGACTTCTCCGGCAAAGCAATTCGCTAAGAAGTTCAGAACGGGGTGTTCTTTCAGTCTATTTGCATCTGGTCATTTCACGGGATATTAACCCAAGCAAGAGAGATCTTCCTCGTCTAGACTCTGGCCTGGGAGCTCTGTTTCTTAGCAGCAGCCTCAGGGCTCTACTCTCCTCCTCCGCTCCGTGGCCCCACGTCATCCTCCACATCCGTGAAATTCAGAGCTGAAGCCTGGAGCAGGAGGCTCTGCTAATCTGCCTCCTGCCCTGCAGCCCCGCGATAATTATTATTTTAATGAATCATTGATTTGTGCTCTCACAGCCATCTCTGCCCCCATAGTCCTTTTGTCCACTAGAAGACTTTTTAAAATTTTTGTTGACATAGAACACATATACAGAGAAGTGCAGAAATGGCACCCCTGGCAGCCCAAATGAATTATCACAAAGTGAGCACATCTGTGTAAACATCGCCAGGTCAAGAAACAGAACAATACCAGGACTTCAGAAGCCCCCTGACCCCTTTCCCAATCATTCCCCGCCTCCCCTGTCCCCAGAGGTCTCCATTCACCTGACTTCTAACACCGTATATTCATTTTCCTGGTCTTGAGGCTTTCATAAATGGGACCCTACAGTATGTATTCCTTTATGTCACGCTTCTTTCACTCAAACTTATATCTGCGAAATTCTTTCATGTTGTTGCACGTAGCAGTAATATGCTGTGTTTGTTAATGTATAGTGTTCATTGCAAAACTACACCACAATGTATTTACCCATTCTGCTATTGATGGACATTTCGATTTTTCCAATTTGGGACTATGACGAACAATGCTGCTAAGAACATTTTTCATAAGTGTTTTTTGGTTGTTGCTGCTGTTGTTGTTGTTGTTTGAGACAGGGTCTTGCTCTGTTGCCTAGGCTAGAATTCGGTCACTGTAACCTCAAACCATAGCTCACTGTAACCTCAAACTCCTGGGCTCGAGCCATCCTCCCACCTCAGCCTCCTGAGTAGCTGGGACTACAGGTGCATGCTACCACACTTGGCTAATTTTTCTATTTTTTTTTTTGTAGAGACAGGGTATTGCTATGTTGCTCAGGGTGGTCTCGAACTCCTGCCTCAAGTGATCCTCCCACCTCGGCCTCCCAAAGTGCTGGGATTACAGGCATGAGCCACCACACCCGGCCATTCTCAACCTTAACTGGGGTAAAATCAGATCCGTTGCCAGCCCTGACGGCGTCTGTGAGTGTCTAGGGTGCTGTTTCCTAGCACAGAGCTCTGCGAGAAAACTTCATATCCATCCATCTGCTAATATATTGTCTCCGATGCCCTAGAGACATAGAGATAAGCAAAGCAACATCCCTACATACATGGAGTTTTGAGTGGTTCATTCTAAGAAGACTCTCAAAACCAATCCCTGCAGTGATCCTGCACCCTCGATACGGGTTACTGAACAAGGCATCCGGTTAACTTCCTACGGAAACCAGCTTTTTTTGAAGAAGAGCTCGGTATTAATATTCCACGTAACTTGGCGTATACCCTATACGCCAAATCCATCCTGGGGTATCAGACCAGGCCTCTAGCCTAGGGTTTCAGGGAGATCCTGAGAGGTGTCGTGCCGTATGTACCATGACTGCCTTGACACAAGTCCCCAGGGAGGACTTGGCAACTGTTTGAATCTGCAGCACACGGTCACTAGAGCATCCAGGGAGGCAGACAAACTTCTGGAAGGCTCTGTGCTGCGAGGCAGTTCAGACGCCAGAATTCACCTCTGCTTTCCCTGGAGTCCTCAACAAGCTCGTGCTTTTAAACTCAGCTCAAAAGACTCCAGGACGAGCTAGCATACTAGCCCTGACATACGTAAGGCAGTAGCCTCGTCCTGAGAAGAGAGTCCCACAAAAAGACACGATCAGTGTAGATCAGAAGGTACCACTGTGGTACAGCCTGACTCGTAACTGACTTTTTGGTCAATGTGTGCGTAGTTTCATTCACTCATTCACTCAACAAACATTTAGTTGGTGCAAATGCGCACAAATGTAATAAGTGCAGGGGGCACAAAGATTTTAAACTATACGGCACCTGACCTCGGGAAGCTTTTAAAGAAGATAGACTAATAAATAAATTACAGTACGTGGGATACACACTAGGAAGAAGACACACAGAGACCGGATACCTCTGTGAGCACAGAGAAAAGGCCCTGAGCTGAGGCTTGTGGGAGAAAGCGTCTCAGGGGAAATCAAATGGAGCTGAGCCTTCTAGAATATCTGGAAAATGTGTGGTTTGCAGTGGCTCTCCACGCTCACTGTGTATCAGAATCACCTGTGTATCAGAATCACCGGGGAATGAGCCAGAGCCTGAGGCTATTCTAGGCCAATTAAATGAGAACCTTTGAAGGTGAGGCCATTTGCCTTTGCAGGTGAGCCACAGGTAGTGTCTAGAAGTTCCCAGGTGACTCCAATGTGCAGCAAGGGTCGAGCTCCACGATTGTCCCAGCCAGAGTGACACGCCAGCAACGCTGACTTGGCGTTTCCAGGTGAGCACGGCTCCCGTACAGGATTAAACCGAAAAAGAGAAAACTGCAGTTCGTATTCATTGCAATGAACTAGCACAGCAGAAGGAAATGACTGCTTCACATCCCAAAATAGGCACTTGCACCAGCAAGACCAACACGGAGAACAATTCGGCAACGGATGATTTACTTAGGGGAAAAAAAAACATGGCAGAAAATAAACGGTTCCAGAAAAACTTGGACTCCTTCGTTCGGAGGAGATGTATCACAGATTAAGTGTACTTCAGACTTGACCCTGATCTAAGTTTTAAATCGAGACAGTACAAAACCAGGGAAATAAACAAAAGCCCTGATTTATCCACACACACTCGAGAGAGAGCTCAAACCAGAGGAGAGCATTTTTCTAGTTACACCATCCTCTGCCCCAGCGAGGGAATTAGACTCAAATGCGACCAGACACTTTGCATTTCAAAGATGGAAAAGTGAGGGAGGAATGATGAGAACAGCAATAAGTATACTAAGAAGTTAAAAAAAAAAAAAAGAAGAATGAATTTGCATGTAACCCAGCATACTCATCTTTCTATTTTATGCACCTTTCCAAAAATAGAATTTGCCAGCCAGGATTAGGTTGTTGGAGATCACTGCTCCCGCAGCCAGGGCCCACGGCTGCAGTGCCGAGAGAGTGAGACGGTCGTCTTGGGGAGAAACAGGCCGGCTGCACGCAGAAGAGACAGACCCTCCCTGAGCCCGCGGTGAGGGGCTCTCTCCCCCAGGCAGGGCAGTGGGCACCCACCTGGCCAGGCCCTACGAAGATGCTAGCATTTGTCACCCTGATCCTCCTGCCGTAGCTGCCTCAAACCGAGTTTATAAAGGTGAGACTCCTTTGTTATCAAACACCTGTTTTCCAATCTTAAATTCCTGCACTAGGTGTCCTCAATTTTTTTGTCATTGTAAACCTTGCCTCCCTGGGGTGTGTAGCCTGCTTCACATGTCCTTTTTTGTAGGACAGGGGTAAAGAGAGGCCCAGATGACATACATTTAAAATCACAGACCACGGCCGGGCGCGGTGGCTCACGCCTGTAATCCCAGCACTCCGGGAGGCCGAGGCGGGAGGATCGCTTGAGCTCAGGAGTTCGAGACCAGCCTGAGGAAGAGCGAGACCCCCGTCTCTACTAAAAAAATAGAAAGAAATGATCTGGACAGCTAAAAATATATAGAAAAAATTAGCCGGGCATGGTGGTGCATGCCTGTAGTCCCAGCTACTCGGGAGGCTGAGGCAGGAGGATCGCTTGAGCCCAGGAGTTTGAGGTTGCTGTGAGCTAGGCTGACGCCATGGCACTCTAGCCTGGACAACAGAGTGAGACTCTGTCTCAAAAATAAATAAATAAATAAAATCATAGACCATGAATAAAAACATCACATAAACCTCACCTGGCCCTTATTATTTACAATAAATACATCAGCAGTATTCTCCCACCCGGAGAGGCACAGGTAATATCTAGGGAACATCAAATAATAATAATAATAATCAGTAGTAGTAGCAATAGCCATTGTCACCATAATCAATAATAATAGTAACACTAATAACAAGGCTTTCTCTGCTTTCCGCACTCACACATAAGCCACGGTCTACAAAGTAATCAGTTTTAGCAAATGGGCACATCCTACAAGTTTTGAAGGAATCCAAAGCAATGGAATGTTTTAAGGAACAGCGAACTATTGTTTAGTGGTAAATTACACACGTTATAGATACACAGTCTCCTGGGCTTCCCCCTGGTATCTCCAAATCTGGAGTCAGGCAGGTCTTACAATAATAATCACAGTAATTATTGCTATTTCTTAAGTGCCTACTATACGCCAAATGCTGGGCTAAGAGTGTTACAAACTTTATCTCATTCCATCTTGAGAACCACCCAGTGGAATAGGTATTACTATCACCTCCTTTTATAGACGGAACTGAAGCTAAAATGGGTAAAGGAACTTAACAAGGTCACACATGTCGTGATTGGTGGCACTGAGAGATTCCAACCATGGTGCCAAACCTGGATCTCAGGGGACGCTGTTCCTAACCACTATTCCTCCATATAATACATAAAGAGGACTGAATTTGTTTTTGTTTGTTTGGTTTGGGGGGGGTTAATTTCAATAGATTTAGGGGGTACAAGCGGTTTTTTGATACTTGGGTGAATTGTGCAGTGGTGAAGTCAGGGATTTTAGTGTGCCCATCACCCAAACGGTATGCGTTATCCCTGACAGGTGATTTTGGATCCCTCCCCCTTCTGAGTCTCCAAAGTCTACTAGACCACTCTGTGTGACCACGTGTGCCCATCACTTAGCTCCCACTTATGAGTACATGCAGTGTTTGTTTTTCCATTCCTGAGATACTTCACTTAGGATAAACACTTCCAGTTTCATCCAGTTGTTGCAAAAGATATTATTTCATTCTGTCTATGGCTGAGTAGTACTCCATAGTATAAACATACACCACATTTTCTTCATCCACTCATCAGTTGATGGGCACGCAGGTTGATTCCGTATCTTTGCAACTGTGAATTGTACTGCAATAAATATTCAGGTGCAGGTGTCCTTCTGATATATGACTTCTTACATTTAAGTCTTTGATCCATCTTGAATTAATTTTGTGTACGGTTTAATTCTTCTGCACACGGCTGTCCAGTCTTCCCAGCACCATGTATTGAGCAGGGCGTCCCTTCCCCAGGGGCTGTTTTCGTCTGCTTTGTCGAAGATGATCGGTTGGTTGTAGGTGTGTGGTTTTATTTCTGGGTGAAGAAGACTGAATTTGCAATCCAAAGGCTGGCTTCTCACTCTCCTCCTTCCGGTTGTCCTCTCTCCGGTGCTGCACAGGTGGGTCACATCCTCCCACCCACCTGTGTCACAAGGTCATCACAGTGACTAAGACAGGGTTTGGGGCAGGTGCCAACTCCATCTTTCATCCCCAGTGTTCTGCACTCAGTCAATGTGTACTGAGGTAACGATGCATCCAAAGTCCTTGGAAAGCTGCAGAGCATCACAAAGCACAGGTGCGTGAGGTTCGTGACCGCTCCAGTCTGGGCCACCTCGCATGAGGACCTGCCTCCACACCCAGCAGCCAGGATGGCTCATGGATTTGTCTCTCGGGCGCATGAACCTCAGGCCTCCAAGCAAATGAACACCCAACCCTTATCCAGTCTACAAACCCCAGTAGGCAGCCGTGACCGCGCTGACCAGCCACTTGCTAAGGGACAGCTCCAGCTCACCAAGGTTCTTGACGACAGGGTCTATTCTATATTCCTCAGCCCCAGCCCACCACTGTCCCCAAGGCCCAGCAGGCAACAGTAACTTCTCCATTGGGTTGTCAGTACTGACATCCCGGTGTTTCTCCTTAGCCAAGACTTGCTCGGGAATAAAAGAACAAGAATACATCTGCCCTCAGAGGGAACCGCCCTGGAAGGCGAGGCGCCCCACGCCAGTCCGCCCGGGGAAGCAAACCCCAGTGGGGCCGGGCTAGGCCCCCAGCCCCGGCCTACAGAAACGCCGTGTGCAGTCTGAGTTTCAGCATCCCGATTTCTGCAACAGCTCCGTCAAACAGCCCCGAGCCTGGCGTCCTGCACACGCCACAGGCTACCGCCCTGAGAGCAAGGCCCCCTCTGAGGTCTGCTCGTGCATAGCAACTCAGGTCTGCAGGGCCCGTGGGGGTCACCACATCATGGCCAGCCCCCTCCGTCGGGCCAGGAGAGTGGGGAAAATGCAAGAGACTGAGATAAACACACATAAAAAAAAAAAACTAGGCCCACGGCCAGAACAGGCATACCTGGCCATCAACATGCGGCCCCGTCTCCAGGATCCAGGTGAAATTCTCCCCCCTCCACTCTCAGAATAGCTCTTCCTGTCCCTGTCACTGGAACAAAGCAGCGCTGTGGCAGTGGGCGGAGCCATCTGGCCTCATACCTATGTCTCCTAAAAAAAAACTAGAGGGGGCCCAGCAAGGCCTCATAAGGAGGGAGCGTGTCACCCTGGTGCTGCCTGGAGACAGATTGTCTGGCAGGGATGATGCAACGATGGCAGAGGGTAGGAATATGTGCCGCAAAGTCTGCAATCTGCCCCATCTGTTCCGCGATGTTCTGCCCGTGGCGGAACAGCTCATCGGCTCTTGCCATGCGGGTCCCCGTGGGGGCCAGGCTGCCTGGGGAGACCTGTGGCAACAGAGGGGGCCCGACCCCCCTGTCTGGGGCATGCAGAGGGTTCACACAGCCCCAACCCCAAAGTCAGAAAGCCCGTGGCCTTTCACGGCAGCCCTTTTGCTTTGAGACCCGAGAACTTACCATCTCTAGCACTGACCTGGGCTCGGAAAATAAAAAGATGAATAAGATACCATGGCTGCCCTCGGAGGTTCACGGTATCTTGGGAAGCCCACAGATGTGGCCAAATGGGGGGGCCTAGAGTTGAGTATGAAGTTAGCAAGGTGAGCTGCGGCTGGACCGTGAAGGGCTTTATGTGCCAAGCAAAGTGCTTGGCTTCTATCTGTGCTTGTGGGTTGCAAAACATGATTCAGAGGATGTAGGAAGAAAACGCTGAAATTTACACAGATTTATTTTTATACAATTAAATACATAATAAATTAAGCTTTATTAACAGTCACTCTAAGCAATGATCTTCATGCCTTCACTTGGTCTACTCTTGAGCGATCACAAGTCACAAGAGTCTTGAGGGACCCCGGGGCCAGAGTGACCATCTTACAACGAGGACCGGCTGCCGGTGGCAACTCCAGCACAACGGACCTGGGTGAGGGGAACTAGAGTCCATCCAGTTTTCAACTGAACCCAAAACCCTCACAACGGACAAGAGGCCTACATTTTTTCCCAGAGATTAAAGTAATAATGCAAGACAAGATGAGTAAGACGCATACCTTGTAAGTTGTTAGCTGGACACAGTACAAGGGAAAACAAGACAATATAATCGGATCTAACAGGCCAGCCAAGAATTTTGTAAAATACCTAGAAGACTATCTGAACGATAGTTTTGCACGTGCTGTTGGTAATGAGGAATCTAACCCTAAGTGTAAATCGTGCCGGACCCACTAGCTAACCACAGTAATGAAACCACTGCAATCAACAAGCTGTTTAAAAATACTGCTTATATTTTCTTTACCATTTCTTTTTTGAATTAGTATTTATACATACTTTACATGGAGCACAATATGTTGCTACAGTAATGCATGTGTAAAATTACAAATAAGTGAGCACACACATCTGCGGGGAGAGCACACTCAACACTTCCGCTAACAGGGGGCAGTCAAAACTCTAAATGATGCAACTCAGAAATAGCCCAGACCCCCATCAAGTCCCTCCTGTTCTTCCCAGGGACTCCTTTGGCTTTCACCCTCCAGCCATAGCAGGAAAAACATTTAAAAAACGTTAAAAGTGGGGCCCTGCCCAGTGCAACTTTGTAACAGACCATCCCAGAGCACAAGACCTGGCCACCTGGCTCTATGGGGACTCTCGGCTTGTGCACGCGGGAACAGACGCACCGTAAAGCGCTTGCGGTGCAGATGGGGACTCAGACAGGTGCGTGTCGGCTCAGGGGGACCGTGTCGCCCCCCTCGGGCTCGGCCCTGATTTCAGCCGAGCAAAAGCGAACCGTGAGGACGCGCTTTGTGGCGACACCTTCCGCCGCCGTTGGGGGACGAGGTTTGGAGGAGGTGGGGGAGGTGTGTGTTTGTTTGTTGCTTCAATAAAGAAGGTTCGCGGCTGTGCCGCCGTGGGGATCTAACACGACTGCAGAAAGAGATGCCCAAACGCCGGCAGAGGGAGGCGGCAGAGGACGCGCGCGAACGGGGGCCGCGCCCCGACGCCGTGTGCGGCGGAACCGCGCGGGCTTGGCGCCCCCTGCCGGCCGCCTCCTGCCAGAGACGCGAGTCTGCAAAACGGGCCTTTCAACACCTGGGTGAGGACCAGCCTTGCAAAGATGCACCTGAAACACCGTAGTGAATAACCCGGGGCAGGCGCGGTGCCTCAGGCCTGTAATCCCGGCGCCCTGGGAGGCCGAGGTGGGAGGATCAATTGAGCAAGAGCGAGACCCCATCTCTACTAAAAATAGAAAGAAATTATCTGGCCAACTAAAAATATATAGAAAAAATTAGCCGGGCATGGTGGTGCATGCCTGTAGTCCCACCTACTCGGGAGGCTGAGCCAGTAGGATTGTTTGAGCCCAGGAGTTTGGGGTTGCTGTGAGCTAGACTGACGCCACAGCACTCTAGCCTGGGCAACAGAGCAAGACTCTGTCTCAAAAAAAAAAAAAAAAAAAAACAACGAATAATCCCTGATTGTTAAGAAAATAAACCTGATGAAATGGCTGTGTCTCCCTCCCCGTGTCACGCTATTACGTTGACTTAATGTGTCACTTGAACAGACCACAGCAGAAGCTGGGAGGGAACCTCTGAAGGCCTCTTCTCATCCCTGTTCCTGTCCTCAGCCAGACGGCCCCGTGTTCTCTGGGGACACTGGGAACATAACTTTTGCACCAGCTCTTATGTGCATGGGAACTGCGGCTGGGACGTGGCCTCCGGCATTTCAGTCATTTACTCAAGAAACACGCTAGGAGGTGTCGTAAATGTTACAAACCGATACAGGCTCTGGGAAGGGTCCCTGCCCTCAAAGCTCTTTCCGTCTAGAAAAAGAGAGGTAAATGGTTAAGTATATCAGTTACCATTTATTGAGGCAGCCATTTTACCATTATCTCCAATGTTAACAGACACTGTAAGCTAAGCATTGCCCCACACGGATGGAGAAACAGTTCAGAGAGGCGCAAGGACACAGGTCAAAAGGGACAGAGCAGGGAAAATAAATGACACCCAGCCACACGTGGGCACTCGTGCACACACACAGGAGGGCGTACACCATGACAGTGGTCACCTCAGAGGCCAGAGGAAGACAGAAGGACTGGAGAGGTGGGGGGGGTGGGATGGGGAATATGCAAATGTTTTCTTTCTTGATTTTAAAAACAAGGTTTAAAGCACACACATACTTCATGGTATGTTGTCAGGTAAAAATATTTTTAAATGCTAATAAAAATTGTTAAATGTAAAAAAAAGTCAGTGTTTGTTAATTTCAGCTGATGGGTACATGACTGTTCATTATTGTATTCTCTGTATAGTTCCATATTTTTTTTTAATTTTCCTAAATATACACCTTGATTCATGTGCTACAAAAAAAATTTTTTCCTAAAGAATATTTTTAAAGGAAAGAAACTGGAAGGAAATAAGTATCCTCCAAGGATCTGAATATGAAATCATGAAAACCAGACGACCCACTTATCACACGAATTTGACTACAAACCCACGGGTTCCATCCGGGTGGAGAATACCCGGCTATTTACACGGCAGCTTTCATCTGGGGACCTCTGAGCGCTTCACAAATGCAAATTAATTCCACCTCCTGTCACCTCCTAAAAGATGGAGGAGTATTTTACAGATTGTTAAATAGAGCCTGGGGAAAATAAAGTGTCTTCTCTAACATGGCACCGTGAGTTACAGACTGAATCGGGAGTAGGGTCTTAGGAGCTTGACAGGCAGCCTGTGGCCTGAGCACAGCTGTGCCGGCATCGCCACCACCGAGGGAACCTCAGCGTCCGCCGGTCCCACTCTGCTCCTGATGAGCTGTAACGCAGGTGCCAGAAGGAGCAGCCCTTCTCAGAGCTCAGCCTCCCTTTCCTCGCACGAAGCCTCATCTGAAAATATCCTTCGTGCACACACAGAGATCCTTTTCAGGGACAACCCAAACCACATCCTCTGGCTTTAATTTTTCCTATCCAGCCGGGATGTTTTAAGTGCCAGGCCTCTGTTGGAATGAAGCGACTCTCCTCCCTTCCCCCTTCTCTCAGCAGACAAGGCCGGGGGAGGGGCCGACCTGTCACCATCAGGCCCCGCTGCCAGAGGAGGCCGAGTCTAAGCGGAGCCAGGACGGAGACCACGAGCTCCAGAATCGCCTCTGGGGCATCACGACACCTCTGGTTGTGACCCTGGGACCCAGCCCCTCTTACCTGCCCGTCTGATCCCCGGCATCAAGGTGGACAGCTGGCCAGGGCACTGCCACAGTCCTGGTTCTTGTTGTCTCATTCGTAGTCCCCCCCACGGCTCCTGGCCGCTGACCATGACTGTTCTAGAACACAAATCTGGCCACGTCACGTCCCCACTAGCTGAGGATGAGGTCTAGACTCCGTCACAAGGGGAATGAGGCCAAGTGGCTCCCACTGGCCCCCCAGCCTCTGCTCCCAGAAACGGAGCCCCCCATGGGCAGTTCCTAGGAAGCTCCCCCAGTAAGTCAAGCGGGAGGAGCCCAGAGCTCAGCGGTTGAGTTTGAACAGGACAGATGAGAAGCGCAGCCAGCAGCAAAGCCAGGGGCCTGCGGGAAGCAGACTCAGGACCGCAAAGCCCAACGCCCGGAAACCAGCGGCCACTCGGCCTCCGCGCCAGTCCCTGCGGCCACAGCCCTCTCCCAGGCGTGGGGTGGCCGGGGCTTCCCCGCGCTTGTCCCTGGAAGACACCGACACAGCCCATCGGCACTCCGAGGATGGAACGAGGGCCCAGGACTGCTCCTCAGCCTGGACGCCACCCAGCAGGCCGGGCTGAGGCCCCGTGGTGACCCGAGCACCCTGGGACTTCAGGGCGAGGGAAGCACAGACGTGCCTGGGCCTGGTCTCACTGTGACAGGCCCGACATCTCACACCTGCAAGTCTGGAGTCACCTTGTGGCCAAGAGGGAGCCATGGAGGCTCTCCCGGGAAGATGGATCGGGGCCGTTAGGAAAGCCGGCGGGGAGGTGACCTGGGAGGTGACGGCAAGAATCCAGAGGAGACGGCAGGAGGGGAGGGCGAGTCAGGGACAGGGCCCGCATGGAACCGGTGCTGGGGCCCTGGCGCGGGCTCCCGGTGCGTGAGGTGCAGAGCAGCGTGAAGCCAACACAGGAGAAGCCAAGAGGAATCCTCCCAGCCCGTAATAGACCCCAACTGGGGCCTTTAGGGACCACAAGGTCTGTCCCTGAGGCGACAGCATGGGCTACTCTCTCTTTTAGTATCTAACACAATTTTACCTCCAGTTTCTGCTCAAATGCCTAGCTCAACTACTGAACTATAAGTTCCTTTACAATAAAAATCATATGTACCTTTGAACGCCCAGGGTCTAACACTGTACCTCGCATATGGCGGGTGTTTATAAGGTCTCATTGTGTGTGTGCGTGTGTGCATATATGTACGATTACGACTAATCATGTATGATGAGTGGGAGAAGCTGGAAGATAGAGTTAAACTATATTTTGAAGAATGCTGAATTCAGGGTATTTTTGGTACTGTCAATGATGGGGAGTCATTGAAGTTTTATGGGAAAGTGAGCAATTTGATCAGAGCTTTGCTTAGGAAAAGTGAGCTCGCCAAGATGTGTTTAATGGATTAAAGCAGGCAGAAACTGGAATTTAAGATCAGCAGAAAGTTATAGCAATCCTGTATCACAAAGACAACCTTCACCAAGTGTAACTAACGGTCCACGGCCCCATTCACAGACTGCAACCTAAGTCACTGGCCATTAAGCTAAAAATCACATTGCAGGAATTTCAATTAAGATAGGCACAAATACAGTATAAAATCCAACTGTGCTAGTTCGAATATTTGTCTTTACCGGGAAATCCTGCTCCTTCGAATGCCAAAGGCGTTTCCAACTCTCCCATCCCGAGCCTGTGCCGTGTGGTGGATTTGAAGAGCAACACTGGCTTTAATGACTATCGTCCAAAAAGAAACATCTCTGAAGACTTGGAGAGGAAGAAAAAGTGTGTGTTTGGAGGGGAACAGGGGGAGACGGATTTGCGCTATCTCAAACCGTCTAGCTTCTATTTGATAAATTTCTCCATGGCCAAACACATTTCCGGCCCGGATCTCGCAAAGCTTACGTAGACCAGAAAACAGGGCCACAAAGTGGAAACGGCTCTCATTCGTTGCCCTGGGATGGCAGACGGCTCTCTCCTGACACTCAGGGAAACGAACTTTGCTTTTAGAGAGAAAAGCCTGTAAAACCATGAGGACCACAGTATGGTATCAAATGCCCTTGTATCAAAAAGACAGGCGGTCACGGATGCTGGCGAGGACCCTCGTACACTGTTGGTGGGAACGTAAACTAGTGCAACCACTACGGAGAACAGTAAGGCGGTTCCTCAAAAAACTAGCAATAGAACTACCGTATAACCCAGCAATCCCGCTGCTGGGCACACATCCGAAAGTAAGGAAATCGATATATCAGAGAGGTTCTGCACCCCCATGTTGACGGCAACTCTATTCCCAACAGCCAAAATGTGGGATCCACCTAAGTGCCCATCAGCGGATGGATAAAGAAACTGTGGCACATATACACCACGGATCATCATTCAACCTAAAAGAGAAGGAAATCTTGTCATTTACAGCAACGTAGATGGAACGGAGGAGGCCACTGTGTTAAGTAAAATAAGCCAAGCCCAGAAAGACAAATACCACGTTCTCACTCACACGTGGGATCTAAACAGGGCATCTCGTGAAGCCAGAGAGCAGATGAGTGCTACCAGCAGCTGGGAAGGAGGGGTAGAAGAGGGGGATGAAGGGGGAAAAAAGCATGGAAATGTGTTTACCACCGCTGAACCGTACACTTAAAAATGGTAAAGATGGTAAATTATATATGTAATTTGACCTCAATAAAAAATAAATTAAAAAAAAAAAACCAATGAGGAGTTCTGCAGGGTATGCAAAAATGCTTAACCCCTTATATGCTTGCAGGCAGGCATCAAACCTATATGTGAAACAGAAACAGCCTTTCTGAGCAGGGGTTGGGTCTTGCTCACCTTCATATCGCCGCGGTGCATGGCACAGAGTAGACGCCTCCAAACAGGAACACATATACGACCAGTTTAATGATAAGGCCCAACTCTTGGTGTACAAAGATAAATTGGTGTCCCGCGCTGGTAGGCCTATGGGGTTTCTGCAGTTTAGAAAGTATTCGGCCAAGACAACTGTACGCTCTTCCTGAAGACACCTTTGATACCAGAGCAGAGATGCGGGTGGGCTTTGGGGTGTAGACTGTGTTATTCCCAAAGCCTTTTGGTTTGATTATGGACCTCAGGAGGCAGCATCTATCATCATGATATATTTATATCACAAAAAGATCAAATACATATATATTTGATAAACACTGAAATAGAATTAATATTGTATGTTAGGCACTATTTTAATCATCTTAAAAAGATTAATGCTCATAACAAACCCCAGAACACAGGTACTATTATTATCCTCATTTACAAACGAGGAAACTGAGGCACACAGAGGCCACTTAACTTGCCCGAGGTCACGCTGCCATCAAGTAACAGTCACCATTTGCACCCGATCTCTCTGGACCCCAAGTCTCTGTCTTAACGAACGGCGACCCCGGCCTCTACACCCCTCTTTTCTGGGTTGCTACAACAATTCTCTATTTGATTCCTTCTGCCTGGAAGGATATATACTTGCTGGTATGTTTTTGAGGATTTGGTGCTTCCCTTGTTTTATGAGTAAGAGTGCTTCTCGTGTAGATATTGAGCTTGTAGAAAATTAAAATTTTCCCCCCACTCCAACACTGGGCATAGTCTGATTGTTTTAGACACGGAGAATTCCAGCATGGAAAAGGATCTAATGTAAAGACAACCACTTCCATCTCCCAGGGGCGGCTGCAGACACGGTGGCCTGCTGGCTTCACTGCTGCTCTCACACCGTTACCCTGAAAGGGCTGAATCAGGCTGACCTTCAGGGAAGACGCTGGCATCGGGACGATGCAATCTCAGTTCTCACTCACCCTCCCCTTGCTACTGCCCCACAGAGTCACACGTGGACTAAACCTGGGCCACCGAGCGGGGTCGGAATCGAGGACTTGCCTCTGCCACCAGGGCCAGGAGAAGGTGTCACAGAGTGGAGCCCCAGAGCCTGGTGGAGAAGCGGCCGAGCCGGAGGGAGAGAGAGGGCAGGCAGTAAAGACGGAATGTGGTAGCTTCATCACTTTCCTGAAGTCTTTTACATCCCACGGTTCTGGGATAAAGAGGGGGGACTGTGTGTGAGCGTGTGTGCGTGTGTGTGCACATACGTGTGCGCTCCTATCACGCAGCGCATGGGAACACGGCGCCCGTCCTGCTAACTCACAGCACAGCACTTCACTGCTGATTTTTTGGTTTCCTTTAACACCCAGCTGCCTTTGTTACAAAAGAATCTCATTCCCAAGAGATTCACTTAGTCCCAAAAGATTCACTCCCAAAAGATCATTATCACTCAAAATGTATAAGCCAAGATTCCTTAAAGTAAGGAAACTGCCTGTGGACCTTGGGAACCAAAATCTTTCCCGCTGGGGGCTGGGGAGGGACTGCACTCTCAGAGTGGCAAACAAGATTAGGCCGTTAAGCCAATCATTTCAAGGGAAATACCCAAATGTTTAGTGCAATAGGGATCAAAGTACCACTTTCAGCTAAAGCTTTGGCCTGTGCAAAGTACTTTGTACCTCCAGATTTTTTTTTTTTGTAATCAATTGGCAGTTTACCAATTTTATTGAACACCAAGGGTTCATATGGTGTCAGTATAAACAACCAATAAAAGTTGGAATCTGTTCTACAAAGACAGTATTAATGAAAGACAAAAACAACAATAAACAAAACGAAGGAGATCTCAGAGCTGAACAGACCCGAGTTTGAATTCCAGCTCCGGCAGCTGCGTGATCCTGGGCAAGTTACTTACTCCCTTTGAGCCGGAGTTTTCTTGTTGGTAAAAGGGAGATAATTACACCTCTCCCAGGGGGTTGATTTGCTTGTGAAAGTTACAGGAGATAACATGTCCAAGTGTCCAGTACCACACAGGACAGGTGTTCCATAGGTATTAGTTTCCATCACTGTAAACATAAAGAAAAGCAATATGCCATCACTGTGAAGTGACGTCATTCTGCAAATTCACAGGTAACTTGACCCAAATTGGGGGAGGTGTATTCCAGGTATTTATTTACTGAGTACCCTCGTACACCACAAGTCACGATATGATGAAAAAAGAGAAGACATAACGCATTTTTAATGCCCTTACACCCAAGACCGGGAGACAAAATGTGCCTATTAAACACTTAGTGGCATAAAAAACCATACTCGGCCTTCCCTGAACACTCACAAGGTGCCGGGCGCCACGCCGACGGCTTCAGAAAGCCTCATCTGATACTCCGAACAGCCCAGGGAGGTAGTTCCTGTTACTTTCCATTTTCCAGATGGGGAAACTGAGGCCTAGCAAGGTTCAGTTACTTCCCCAAGGTCACAGAGCTAGTATGTGGCTTTGAACTCGAGCAGTCTGACTCTATGAACACTGGCGTGCAAGGACTAGTTACAATTAAGCCACAGGAGAACTCAGAGAAAGATCAAGGCGGGGTCGAACTAGTGAGCGACACACGACCTCTTGGAGGAGTTGGGCTCTAAGGGAAAGTGGGGTTCCGACAGGCAGAGGGGAGGGGAGAGGAAGCAGAGCCAGCGACTCATGGGAGCAGCCTCCGCTGAACCCCCAAAAGACCCCAAGAGCAAAGGGGGAACTTCCAGAAGAAACTGGAAGGGGAATGAATCTCTTTACAAAACGTCACTTGCAGCCCACAATTCCAGCCGGTCTGCCTAAGAAGAATGTCCTACATTTTTAAACAACACACCACAGTTGACAAAATGCTTGCACAAAACTGGCCCATCTGATGACGATGACATGCAACATCGATTGAGCAATTTACACACGCCAGGCGCTGCACGAGGCTCCCTGCGGCCTGCACGGGCCCTGGGAAGTGGTTCCAGCCTTGTCCCTCCCCGTGAGAGGACAGAGGCCAAGGTCAGCCAACACGTGGCAACAGCAGGGTTTGAACCCGTTTCTAACTCAGGAAGGCGTCACTGTTCCCCGCGCAGTCCTCCAAACAAGTATGATTTCTGTTTTGCAGAGGAAGAAACTGAGTCTCAAGGAGAGGAAGGAACTCGAATAAGTTCGCTTTGCTCATAACTAAGCCAGGCTCTGTGTCACCCGGTCCTCAGCTCCTCCCCGCCCCCCGGGTGGGCCCGCCCAGGCCCGAGGGGGTCTCGGGTGCCCGCGCCCCGCCCCCCCAGCCCGGGCCGCGCAGCTCGGCGTGTCCGGGCCTGCCGGGCCGGCCTGTCGTTCCGCAGGGGTTGGCACCGCCGCCGCGGCCCTGCCAGCGGGCGGGGTCGGGTTTCCTGTCTATCTGCCCGGCCGCAGCTGTGTTTGCAGCAGGGCGAGTCGCTGCCCCTGTCCTCGCGGGGGGACCGCGCGCCAGCTCCCTCGCCCAGCGCGGCCGCCCTGTACGGTCGCCAGGGTTGTGCGAGGATAAGATAGGAGCGGCCCGCCCTGCAGCCCCGCAGCCACCAGCCCCAGGAGGCCGCTGCGGGGGGTGCCCGGACCCGGGTCCGAACAGAAGGACGCGGGGAAAGAAAAGGCAGCGGGGCGACAGGGACACAGGGAACCGGGAAGGACACTAGGGCAGCGAGGTCAGGGAGGACCAGGGCCACGGGACCCGCTGGGGGAGGGGAGCAGTCCTGGCTTCCTGCCAGTGTGGACCCGTCTTCAGACTCTGCGTACCAAATACTCGGTTTAATCACACGAAATTAAATCTTACACGACATTTAGCACTTTGTGTTCCAAATAGCGCGCTGGACTGAATACAAGACAAAGGCCAAACCTTCTCTGTCCGCCCTCCCGTTCTCCCAAAGGGCGGTGACCTCATCCGCGCAGGAGCCCCCCCCTCCCCCTGGGTCCCGACGTCCCTCCCCCACCGTCCCCCCTCCCCCTCCCCCTCCTCCTCCCCCTCCTCCCCCCTTCCTCCTCCCAGCCTCCGCAGCTCCCGTCCGGACCCCTCGACCCACACCTGTGCGTCAGCCCCCCCCCCCCCCCGCGTCCCGACGTCCCTCCCCCGCCGTCCTCCCTCCTCTCCCCTCCTTCCCCTCCCCCTCCCCCTCCCCTCCTCCCCTCCCTCCTCCTTCCCCTCCCCCCTCCTCCTTCCCCTCCCCCCTCCTCCTTCCCCTCCCCCCTCCTCCTTCCCCTCCCCCTCCTCCTCCCCACCCCTCCTGCTCCCTCCTCCTCCTCCCCTCCCCCTCCTCCCCCAGCCTCTTCAGGGTCCCGTCCGGACCCCTCGACCTGTGCATCAGCCCCCCGCCCCGCCCCCCGCGTCCCGACGTCCCTCCCCCGCCATCCTCCCCCTCCTCCCCTCCCCCTCCTCCTCCCCTCCTCTCCCTCCTCCTCCAGCCTCCGCAGCTCCCGTCCGGACCCCTGGACCCGCACCTGTGCGTCAGCCCCCCCCCGCGTCCCTCCGGCTGGCCCCACCGTTCAGGTGTTTCCCGTCCCCGCTCGCTGGCGGCCGTGGGAGGAGGATGGAGCTTTCCTCCACGTCTCCGGTGTGCGCATCGCTTCCGAGGGACCAAGGAAAGGGGACAGTATCTCAGCTGACTGTCTGCTAGAACTTTGTAAGCGGGGCCGACGCGTGACGACCGCGCCCGTGCCCCGCCCCGGCCGCAGGTGAGGCAGGTGAGGCAGGTGAGGCAGGTGAGGCTGGGAGCGGGCGGAGCGGGCTCAGCTGCGGAGAACCGAGGCGCCCGGCTGCCCCTTCTCCTCCCTCCCCGCTGGCCAGGGAAGCGCTGCGGGGAGTCTCGCACCGCTCACGTTATCCCAGCAGATGTTTGTCCCGGCCCCTAATCTCCACTTCCTCGGGCCACTGCGATGGCTCGGCGACCGCAGTTTCCGAGGACCCCAAGAAGACAAGGGCCTCGGTGTCCGGGTGCCCCCCTCGGCGGCACTCCAGGGCTCTGCCCACAGCGGGTATCCTAAAGCAAGACCCCTTCTGGCAAAAGGTCCTGAACAAGGCCCAGAAGGTTCTCTGCCCACCTGCCCTCCCCGCATTCCTCAGCACAACCCCTCCTGTGCCCTCTGCCCTTCCTTCCTCCAGTCTCCTCTGCAGAGTCACCTCTAACAGGGACGCGTCTTCCAGGAAGGCATCTGGACGCAGACACATTTCTGCATGAAACATTGTAATGCTTAAGAACATGAGCTTTGGAGTAAAAAAAAAAAAAAATCTAGGTTCAAGTCTCTCTGCTACTATCTGCTGACTATATGACCAACTTATGTCACTCTAAACTGCAGGTTCCAGACAGGCGTCGTGGCTCACACCTGTAATCCTAGCATTTTGGGAGGCCGAGGAGGAAGGATCACTTCAGGCCAGGAGTTCGAGACCAGCCTGAGCAACAGCGAGAGCCCATCTCTACAAAAAATAGAAAAAAAAATTAGCCAGGCATGGTCACGCACACCTGTAGCACCCGCTGCTCAGGAGGCTGAGGCAGGAGGATCGTTTGAGCCCAGAAGTTTGAGGTCACAGTGAGCTATGATCATGCCACTGCATTTTAGCCTGGGGGACAGAGTGAGAACCTGTCTCCAAAAACTAAAATAAATAAACTCCAAGTTCCTCATCTGTACATTAGATACGATAATGATAGTATCTAACTCATAGTGCTGTTGCCAAGATGAAATGGGATTAAATAAAATTATGTGAGAAGAATTCTTCAAGTGCCTTTCACACAGTAAGTTCTCAATAATGAAATTATTACCCATGACCGTTTATTCTCTACTCTTGAGCCCCTACAATGAACGAAGCACGAATCCCCCTACCTCAAGGGTCTTCCTGTTCAATGGCGGAGTCAAACACGTAAACAACTGGATATAATGCAAAGCAGGATTAATAAATGCCATTACACATGAGACAGAAGCATGGCGTGCTTTAAGGAGTAAAGCGACAAAAGAAAGATTGATTTTGCCAGAAAAACAGAAGAGGCATCGCCGTAGAGGTGGCCCATGAGCAAGGCTTGGAAGCAGACGGCACATTCCAGGAAGCAGCAGGAAAGAAGGCATGGCAATGTGAAGGTGCAGGGTGTGTGAAGTGAACACATACTGGACGCTTCCTCAGGTCCCAGCCCTCCTTCTTCCCAACAGCCCCGGTGCACATTTGGGGTATCCACTCAGTTCTGGTGAAAGTCTAAGGTAAAGAGAAACCTGGCAGCCGGCAACCAGTCAGCACATCCCATCCCACTGGCCACAGGGATTAGGGCAGGGGCAGATATATGTCATAAACACGTCTAATGAGATTGAAGATCACTTAGGAATGCTGGGACAAAGTCATTCTCTCTCTTTAGAGACATGAACGAAGAATCACAGAGTCCAAGAGCTGTTTGGCAACCCTTCTGAGATCATGAGAATCAGAAAGGAAGGAACTGGGTCCGTGAAGAAATTGTTGAGCTGCTGGGTCAAGCCTTACCTGAAGCTTATGCCAACACCGGACTTCTTTTAACTAAGGAGCAAATAAATCCCTGCATTGTATAAGTCGGTTACAGTACTATGCTTTTCAGTTTCTTGATGTTAAAAAAAAAAAAAAATGACCCAAAATCAGGTCTAGCAGGAAATGTGGGTACATGGAGAGGTGTGTGAAAGATATTGAAACTGGGGAGGTATTGGAGGGTTAACTCATGAAAGGGGCAGTGGGAAGCCCCAGTGAAAATTGTTGAGGAGGGGAGGTGGCAAGATCAGATCTGTTTGAGGAAATTAACTCCGGATGAACGACAGACTGGAGGGGAGAGGGATTAGAAGCAAAAAAAAAAAAAAATTTTTTTTGATTAGTAATGAGTCTAGGAAGAGGACATTTTATCAAATATCCCCAGATGTCAGCGTGGCCTGGAGTGGGAGGAGTGAGCAGGCAGACACTCCCCTGGCAGCCTCTCTTGCTGTCGGTGCCAGCCAGCGGCCTTCCCTTCACCCCGAGAGAGCTCAGAGCGTACAACAGGGCGCGTCCACACCCTGACACTGTGCTTCCAAACCTCACAAGGCCATCCAGTTGTCTCAGACGTTTCAAACAACAGGAAATTTTTTATTTTAAAATTGTTTCAAAGTCCATGTTCATCTAAATTTCTTTAACAAAATTCTTAAAGGGTAGGGAGAAGAGTGTACCCCGAAACACCAAGCTACAACAAAGTGTCTTCACTCCCAAAAGTTTGTGAATCACCGAGCTAAATCTTGGCGCTCCCAGCACCCCTTCCTGGTGGGGACGCTGGTCCTGGCATGGGTCCAAGGCCCCCTTGGCAGCTGCCAGGGGCGCTAGAGCCTCGTGGCACTTATCAACAGGAAGGGCCCTCCCAGCTCACAGAGCCCCCTCTCTAATACGCATGAGAAAGTGTAACTCTCTCCTGGAGCAACGCAAACGTCTCCCTCCCTGCTGGTGCAGTGGCTGGTGAGGCCAGGGCATGAAGCTTCCACGCCCTCCCGCCTCTCCCCCCCGGGCTGGAGCTGTGCCTGCTAACCTGGCCGTCCCCATTGGATGCATTCCCCAGCCGTTCCCGTGGGCAGACTCCCACCTGCATTCCAAGCGGTTGCATTTACATAATTCCAATAGCTTTCACCGCCAGCTTCCTGCTTTTGTAAACTCCTGTACGATTTTTCAGTTTCATAAGACACAGGAGCCCGGGCTCATGATCACCCTCTACCAAACCTGGTCCCTCTGCATAAAAGAAGACAGGGAAGTTTCTGTCCGATGGTTTCCCCTTCTTATTTTAGAAACTTGAAAAACACCCAGTGGTTTCCAATCCGGAGAGTTCCATCTAAGCTTCTGACTTCACTGGTTATTGGCTTCCTGTTAACCGAAACAAGTTTCAAGCTGAGTCAGAGCGGAGAACCAGGCCCAGCAGTGATTCATTAGTGCTGCTAATGACACCCCTGCCACTGCCGTCACCGTCACCGCTGCTTCTGCTGGCACTGCTGGGGCCTCCCTGCTGGGCTCCTAGGACAGCAAGCAACTGCAGCCACTGTCCTGCTTTTCTCTTCCGGACGGTGTAGCGGTAGCCGCCGTGGGCACAGGCCAAGGGGGCTGCCCGGGAGCTAAGGAGCCGGACGGGCCCCGAATCGGGGTGACTTCAGGATGCCCAGGAGGCACCGATGCTTCCGAGTAGCCCCCTCTCTGCCCACCCTCCCGTTCCACAGGCCTGAAGGTTCCTCTTCTCTCTGAGCTTTTTTGGTTTTCCTGTAAGATACAAATAGAGCTCAAAAGGACGGCTCACACCCTAATGTGATTAATGTGATGAGCTCATTTTGGAAAATACTAATCACTGGAGAGCAGCAGATGGAAGAGATGCTGAAACGATAACTCAGAAGGCTACCGGGCCAGCAGAGAGAGGCAGGCAGGAGAGAGACTCGGATGCAAAGTACTTCTCGGTTCCGCTCACCGCGTACTGCAGGGTCAGCGGCAGGGAAATGCGCGGCCCCTCGGCCTCCACTCCAGTGCAGGATCCGATCCCAAACTCCTGCGGGGCCCGGACTAACAGCAACACACACAAAAGCTGCTTTATGAATGAAACAGGAACAACAAAGGGCTCCGAGCCGTGTCATAACCATAACGATAAAGAACATTTATGTGTCTTCTTACAGCTACGTCCACCGCGTGCATTATCTCATTTAATCTTCCTAGCAACCGAGGGGACATAGCTACTCCCCATTCCACAGATGGGGGGTGAAGATGAGGCCACAGGTAAACCCAAGTTTTCTGACTTAAACTATCATATTACATCACAGCACAATTGATTAATTCCTAGACTTTTTAGAAATCAAGATATAATTCACATAACATAAAATCTACCATTTTAAAGAGTACGATTCAGTGGTTTTTAGCATATTCGCTATGCTGTGCAACCATCACTACTATCTAATTCCAGAACATTCCCACCGCCCCAGAAAGAAACCTTGTACCTGTAAGTAGTCACTCCCAATTCCTCTCTCCCCCCCATCCCCTGACAACCACTAAACCACTAATCTCGTTTCTATTTTAATGGATTTGCCTATCTGGACATTTCACATTAACAGAATCTCAATGTGTGGTTTTTTTGTGATTGGCGTCTTTCACTGAATGTTTTCGAGATTCATTCGTGCTGTAGCTTGTAGCTGTACTTCCTCCTTACGGCTGAGTAATATTCCATCGAGTGGCTATACCACACTTCTTCTATCCGTTCATCCATCAATGAACACAGGTTGCTTCCGCCTTTTGGATATTGTGAATAACGCTGCCACAAATATTTGTCTGCAAGTTTTTGTGTGGATGTATGTTTTCAGTTCCCTTGGGGATTCTTAGAGTTTTTATATGCTTGAGACGTGGCTCAGTCTAAGAGAGGCGAGTGTCCGCTATGGTTCTGTACTCAGCACGGCGTGTTCAGAAGATGCACGATTTGCAGTGTTCCCGCCACCTCCGTATCCTGAACCACCTGTGCTGCGGCACCTGTCACACCGAGCTGCCTGGCCGTCTCCACGCTGCATGGAGCACTCTTAGAGGGAAGGGACCCAGCACGTTCATTCCACTCTGTCCCTTCAGTGGGAGTCACCACCAGCCTGTGAAGCAGCGCTGCCTCCTGGGCATCCTGAAGTCACCCCGATTCGGGGCCCGCCCGGCTCCTTATCTCCAGACCTGTGCCCTCTCCTTGGCCTGTGCCCACTGCTGCTACCGCTACACCGTCTGGAAGAGAAAAGCAGGACAGTGGCTGCAGTTTCTTGCTCTCCCAGGAGGAGCCCAGCAGGGAGGCCCCAGCAGTGCCAGCAGAAGCAGCGGTGATGGTAGAGGTGTCAGGGGTGTCACCAGCAACGCTAGTTAGCCAGGCCAGGCTGAAAGCACCAGGCTGAGCATCTGCCCACAGGGGAGCAGCCGTACGTGAAGTGCTCAGACACGGACCCGCTCCCCACAGGCCCCGGAGGGCTGCGTGGACCAGCCGGACCTTCCTTCCATGTAGGTGGTAGTTGGTAGAAGCCAGAAGACACAAGAGAGGAGGCAACAGGCAGCAGCCCTGCAGAAGCACGGGTTCTGCAGTACTGAGGACAGGTCACTGTTCCCTAACCACGTGTTGGCAGAGAGGATCAGAGATACCAAACTTCTGGCCGGGCGCGGTGGCTCACGCCTGTCATCCCAGCACTCTGGGAGGCCGAGGCGGGAGGATCACTTAAGCTCAGGAGTTCGAGACCAGCCTGAGCAAGAGCGAGACCCTGTCTCTACTAAAATTAGAAAGAAATTATCTGGACAACTAAAAATATATAGAAAAAATTAGCCAGGCATGGTGGCACATACCTGTAGTCCCAGCTACTCGGGAGGCTGAGGCAGGAGGATTGCTCGAGCCCAGGAGTTTGAGGTTGCTGTGAGCTAGGCTGACGCCACGGCACTCTAGCCCAGGCAACAGAGTGAGACTCTGTCTCAAAAAACAAACAAAAAAAAAAACAGAGATAACAAACTTCTGTAGCTGAGACGACAAGGGCGTAAGTCTCTGGAACTACATGAGATTCGAATAATTCAGACCCAATCCTGTGGGTCTGGGCCTCAGGGCTCAGAAACACCCTTTACCAGGCCCTGGCCTGGGCCACCTGTCACTCAGTCACGGAAAGCGGAACTCGGTTTGGATCAGGACAGAATCCCTAAGCGCCCTCCAAGATAAAGTGGCTACAAAAGGAACCCCAAAAGAACCGCAGGAGTTAAACTACAGAAACCAGCGTCTAGTCCCACAAGCTGGTTTCCACGTGGCTTCGGCCACACGCAAAGGTGTGGCAGGAATGTGGAGTCAAGACTGGGGACAGCCAGGCAGCAGGCGTGATGAATCCGTCACTACTCCTGGTGTCCTCGAGCACCCCGCTTCCCGCTCCCAGGATGTGGGCCGAAGGGGAATCCGAGTGTGCAGTGTTGGTTTCCGACGGACACACGTTCTCTGGGCCCAGGGGTCTGAGAGCATCAGAAGGACAGGGACAAATCGGGGGGACTCGGCACACGGACGAGGATGTGAGCAGAATTGGTTCATTCTAATCACTCGGACTAAAGAGCATTTTGAGAGGTTCAGTGATTTTTTTTAATCCTGTATGAAGATGATCTGAAATCTAGCTTTTCAAGATGCGTTTAGTCAATTTTATCAACAAGGGATGTGAAAGACCAGCACTGCTGATAAAATACTCAGAAACTATTACATTACCGCAGCTTTTGGCCTCACATCCGTGATACGATATTTAAAGATCGACCCTGGTGGCTTTTAGGACGACGTTACTACTGATTTTGCGGTTCATCTGAAGAACCACATCTGATCTTACGTCGTCCTTTGTCGTCAGATCGACACGTTCCAGTTTACTGTCTGTTAAAACGCTGCAGTCAGTCCTGCCCCTGTCACTGGGCTCCCGGAAGCCCCTCGGTGCCACTGCGTGAGGGCGACCCGAATGATCTACAGTGTATGACAAGAGCAAATCATCCTCAAATTCCGGTATTTTTTGTTTCTTTTCTAAAAAATTTTTTTATAAATTAAATTCTCTTTCTTTTTTCTTTTTTTGTTCTCAGCCTCTAGCTCACAGAGAAAATTCAAGTATTTTTACTGTAACTGCAGCAGATCGCTCGGGACGCACCTTGCAACTCCTCGGGACACCTGGTCGGGAAACTAAATAAGGAGCCGATTGCTTTCCTGGAAAAAAAAAAGATAACAACTCTCTTTTGTGTACACATTACCACTCCCTGCCAACAAAGGGTACAATCTGGCTTCTTTTCAACCTCTTTGTGGGTCTCTATCACTTAACACGATAGCTGTGTTCCTGAGAACTTGCCTGCGTTTGTTTTTTGTAAGCAGTACCGTATCTGAAAGGCCCTGAGAGGGCTTCCTATTTCAAGGAATTCTGCATTAAGCAAATAACGAAAATATGGCCACAAAGGCTAGGGCAGCATGAAAAATGCTTAGGACTCACCGCCAAGAGGAAAAAGTCATAATCAAAATTGTATGGACCCCATGATTAAAATTTTAAAATGACATAGATGTACATACGATACAATTTTGGAAGAGAATTTTCCACAAATGATAATAGTTACATTCCAGTGATGGGAATATGAGTAATCTAGTCCTCATCCTGCTTTGCAAGCTTTATAGAATGATGGTATAGTCTGTAAACTAATTTTTAAAACTAAAAATGTAAATTAAAAGAGTTTTGTGATAAATCTTGTTTTAAAAGTTGGACGTTGGAACCAAACTATGGTGTTAAAAAAAAAAAACTGGACAATTATTAATTTGTGCTATCAATCTGGATCTTTGCACAATGAACTTCATTTAAGTTGGGGCAAACCTTTATTGCAAAGATTTTAAAACCACTAATATTTCCCATTAAAATAGATTTGAAATATTAACAATTAGAACCACCCTAAAGTCCATCAGAATTAAGCTGTGAAGAAGAAAAATACTGGTCAACTAGAAAAGGACTCTGTGTGTGCAACTCTTAAAGCAGTTTCTGTGCACAGGACAGTTTGTAGCACAGGCTAAAAAAGAAATCTCTCCCCTTTGTGCTGTATTCTGCATGGAAACCATGGCTCCCCTCTGCCACTCCCAGGTGTTTACTTGTCATCATTTTTGCTAACAGCAATCACATCTCTTCCTTGAGCCCTCGGGGTAGACTGAAACTACCTTTAAAGAAGCATCCCAGTTCTCCCTACCCTACCCCCGGAATATGTTCATAAACACACACGCTCGATGTTTGGAGGCCCACATAGGTTTTTCTGACCTTTTGGTTTACCAAGAACAACTGTAAGGCCAAAAGATGGCTTGCAAACTTCCTTCGTCTTCTGCAAATTTAAAATTTCCACAAATTTGCCTATTACACAAATTCGTTACCCACCCAACGACCTCTTTAGTACCTACCATATCAAGTTTAATACAAAGACTAGCCAAGTAACTTTCAACAAATGGATTTCTTTAAAAAAAAATAAATAAAGAGGAGGAGGATTTTGTTTCTAGGTTTAAAATATCCTTGTCAACTGATGACAAATACAGTAAGATTTTAAGCCCTCACTCTGCAGGGAAAGTCATTGACTAAATCCTTATAAATTGAGTAGATGGCTCAGTCTCCTCCATTCTGATATTATTGGTTATTATAAAAATAGCCCAAGTTTCAGTCTTACCAACAACACATGTGTCTGCTTTTCCCTGATACTAAAGGTCTCTGCTATAAACCCAGAAATAAAGTTGAAACTTTTTGAAGAAACCTCAAAAAGAGATACAATAACAACTGTGGCAGGTACTCCTAACTATCGATATGACAGTGAACAGACAGGGTCTGTGGGGGCTTCCCGGTAGGAGCTGACACCGCTACCACTGACACCTGTCAGCCTGTGTCAGGGACTGAGGCCATCCAGGACTCCTGACACTGAGAGAGATGACGTCATGAAAACAGACTGCTTAGCCCAAGATCAGCAAAATCAATTTCCTGGGATTCTATTAACTGGTTTAATTGTGGTTACAGTTCCATTTTTAGTAAGTATATGAGGAAAACCCCTTTTCTTACTTCTTTATCTCTAACCATCGATTTAACAGGACAGACTTGTACAAATGGGAATGAAACATTCCTTAAGTGGTAGAGTATTCCAACATCCCTCCTCAGAATCAGGGGGGAAAAACCTTGCATGAAAATTTTTAGTATACATTTTAAACTAGGAAATCGAAAGGAAACACTTTAAAATAGTGATTCTGTAGAATATATCACTAGACTTTATCTCCAAACAACCTAAAACAATGGCGACAATGGTTAAATATTATTCAAAGTGCTTTTACTAAGTTCCTTTACTTTTGCACAGTCATGTAGTTATTTACTTACGCTCAATAAAAATCTATCTTCCTTCCTGTAAGATTGAACTGGATAAATCAAATTTGCAGCAACAACTAAGACACAAACCTCATTTAATGCGATGTGACAAGCCACTACACCACCAAGGAACAAGGACTCTGCCTTACAGGTCAGGACGGAAATGCCTACAGTGATGTGTTGGTAACTTTTTAACAACCAGCTCTCCAAAGAGGGGGTGGGGGAGGAAAAAAAGCATCGCTTTGTAGCATTTTCCCATTTCTGTGGTGTAAATACTCCTCTTGTGGCCAATTTCAACATGGTGTCACTGAACATGGAGTCGGGAAGAGACACACCATAGCAGCCATGAGGAAGAATTTCCACCAGAAAGATACAATAGATGCCAACAACCCTAAGAGTGTGGATAAAAGTGAAATGTTGCATGATTATCAGTAAGAGATGGGTTTTGAGTGTTCACCGCCATTGTTTTAAACATAACTTATTTAATTGTAAGTTATAAAGTTAATTTCTAGCAACGGCCATGTTGAACAAGCAGCTTGCGAAATTCCTGCCAATCTGACAGTCAGTTCTCGCAAGCCAGTATGAGCCGGTTCCAGCACACCACTCCCAGAGAACTGTCCTGAAACTACTGTATATAACTTACGGGATATCAGCTTCATAGATACCACTTTCCCAGCAGGTCAGGAAATTGACAAATTTGGGGGATTCTCAGACAAGGAGGATATCCTTACAGGTGCTACAGACAAAACCTCATAGAAGCAACCTGGGGGCAGGGGGTCTTGTTTCTTAACTCAGTAGATGAGCTATTAATAATAAGGGCCACAAAATAATCCTGACACATAAAAACAAATTATTAATATAAGTGAAGATTTACAAGTTAACTCTCAAACCAGAAGGCTCTGGCTTTATTAATCTGAATTCAACAACGATGTATTTTTGTGTTAACCTCTCTTCTATGCTGTGTAAATAAAACCGGTTAAATAACCAAGCTCTCAAATGAGTTATATTGAATCAGAAAATCTCAAACCAATGGAGGAGGCCACATCTGCATGTTAGAGAGGGACGTGACCACAAAGAGAAACTGTGAAAGCACAACTGACGCCCTGGCTGGGCCACATCCCATGATGGGGGTGGGGGTGGGGGACACAAAACCAAACACAGAAGCCAGGATCACTCTGTATAATTCTAGTCCCCCAAATATGAAACCTTGAGCTGTCCCTGTAGGCTACTGACTCCCTAACAAAAACATTTCTATCCCTAAACCTTTGCAAAGCTAGTGCCTAAAGATATATCTCAACGTTTATAAATATTAACATCATACAAGAAAATTACTGTTCTTCCACCATAAAAAGACTGACAGTAAACTCAGCGATTTGGTAACTGTCTTCCTTTAAATACCTGTTGCATTTTTTTATTGGATGAGCCAGCCTTTCTAAAGCCTGAACTCCCTTGCAGACCTTGCTACAAATAAAGTTCTTTTCTCTTCTAAATGCTTTTGTCTGAGTCTTTCTTTGACAGCAGCTTGCTTATTTGTCCCTATTTTTTCAGTCCTACACACCTATTGCTGTGGTCTGAATGTCTGTGTCCCCCTAACATACATATGTTGAAAATCTAACCCCCAGTGTGATGATATTAAGAGGCGGGGCCTTTGGGAGGTGGTTAGGTCATGCAGGTGGTGTCCTCATGAATGGGATTAGCGCCCTTATAAAGAGGCCCCAGAGAACTGCCTTGCCCCATTCCACCACTTGGGGACACAGTGAGAAGGCACCATCTACGAGAAAGCAGGCCTTCACCAGACACCAAATCTGCCGGCATCCTGACCTTGGACTTCCCAGCCTCCAAACCTGTGAGAAACAAATGTTAGTTGTTTCTGAGCCACCCAGTCTACAAGATGTTGCCATAGCAGCCCAGAGGGACTAAGACACCTGTCCAGGTTCTGCTCCCAGGTACAGCCGTGTAGCTCCTATCAGACTTCTCACAAATGACACCTATGACGTCCGGACAGAACACAAGAACAGCTATCTGGAGACCTGAGAGAGCAGCCAAAAGCAGGCAGATACTGGCGGGGAGTTGACATTTGGAAGAAGGAAAAGGCACCGTGTGAGTTTCCTGTTTTTTACGGCTTTTATCCTGAGAGAAGGCCCCAACCCGCACTATGCAGGCACCTAAAAGCCAGAAGGAAAAGCAAAGTCTTACCGGCTTGAAGAAACAGAGCATAGAGTGTGATGGAAATGCAGCTTCTGGGGAGGGAAGTAATGGGGGCGGGGGGATCCTGACAAGGAGGGAGCCAGAAAGGAGGAGCCCCAAATCGTTATGTATAAATTCCGACCAAACGTCTGGCCGATGCCAGAACCGCATGTGTGTGAGTCAGACTTCAAGCAGCGCAGCTGAGGCTGAAACGAGCAAGCAGAAACGTGAACTACCATTCGCCGCGGGGAAGACCAAGTCCACAGTCTGAATTCTGCCAAGTTCGCTGCTCACTATTGAAACGAGACAAATACTCTTCGGAGAAACATAGCAGAATTCAGAATCTCTACGACATATTCACAATGTCCACGATACAGTTCAAAACTATTCAACATTCAAAGAACCAGAGAGACATTGCCCATAACAAGAAAACATAAAATCAATGAAGATCAATCCCGAAATGATTTATATACTGGAATGAGTAGACAAGGGTTATAAAACAATTATTGTAACTAAGCTCAAGGACATAAAGGAAAATATGCTTGGTAATGAGTGGAAAAATAGGCAGTATCAGCAGGTAAACAGAAACTATAAAAAAGAACTAAGTAGAAATTCTAGAACTGAAAAATACAAGTCTGAAATTTTAAAATTACTGGATAAGCTTAACAGCAGAATGAAGATGACAGAAGAAACAGTCAGTTGGCTGGGCGAGGTCAGTTATGTCTGTAATCCATATCTTCGGGAGGAGGGGTGACCACTCTGTTACACTCGCACTCTGGGAGGCCGAGGCGGGAGGATCGCTTGAGCTCAGGAGTTGGAGACCACCCTGAGCAAGAGCGAGACCCCATCTCTACTCCACTCTAAAAAAGATAGAAGAAAAATTAGCTGGGCATGGTGGCACGCACCTGTAGTCCCAGCTACTCAGGAGGCTGAGGCAGGAGGATCGCTTGAGACCAGGAATTGGAGGTTGCAGTGAGCTGTGATGACGCCACTGCACTCTAGCCCGGGCAACAAAGTGAGAGTCTGTATCAAAAAAAAGGGTCAGTGAACTTGAAGATTGATTAATAGATAGATTATCTAATCTGAAGAGCAGAGGAAAAAAAGATTGAAAAGATTAACAGAACTTCAGGAACCTGTGGCACCTTATCAAAAGATTTAACATCAGTGCAACTGGAATACCGAAAGGACAGAAATAGAATGGGGCAGCCAAAATATTCAAGGAAATCATGGCCAAACATTTGTCAGAATTGCTATGTCCCCATCTAGAATGCAAGCTCAACAAAGGCCAGGAATTTTGAGTTATACCCCTTTAGTAGCCCACTCGGCCACTAACAAAGTTAGGCCACGTAGTAGATTCTCAGCTAATACCTATTTGTATATTCAGCATAAAAAATAATACTATAATTTATCGAGTGCCTACTGCATATAAGACACGAGCCATTGTGCTTAATGAAGGTAAAGGGTTTTGAAAAAGGTAAGAGAGAGAAGCCTTACTGTTTCTTTTTAAGGAAGGAAAGGATTTTCAATGGCCTTTGTTTTTCGCCCTTTCCTAGGTAATTCATCATAATTTGATTTCACTTGCTTACGGTGGTCCCTCCTAAAAGGAGAATAAAACACTGTGAATCCAGAGTGAGAAGGGGGCCACACCCGCCGGCCACGGTCACAGGTGTGTCTTTCCAAATCCCCTTCAAATAGTCCTCTTCTCCCTGTGTTCATTGACGACAGAAAGGGAAACTTCTTCTATGTAATTTTCATCATTTTTACTGGAAGTTGCCTTTATCTTGTAGGCAGAACTTACATCCTCCAGACATCCACAGATCATAAACCATGACACATTTTGATAAGGTGGTAAAATATGGGGGAAATCATCTCAGAAAGACCGTTTCTCCACTTGGGGAGGAATACACAGAGGTGCGCGTAGCTCTCCAGAACATAGAACAAGACCGAAAGGACTAGGTGTGTGTGCGAGAGAGACACAGGGACACAGAGAGACAGGAGAGGGGCTCCTACCACTCCTTTCTCTGCGTGAGTCCCTGAAGCACTTCTCTCTGTCTGTTTACAAACTGGCCACTAACCGTCCATCCGTGACTCTGAGAACCAGCCCGTCCACAAACAAGCTCAGCAAAGCACCCCAGCAGAGATGCGCGGGTCCGATAGGCTCCTTTCCAGTGTCACCGCAGATGTCAGGACGTGGTTGCAGGCACAAAGCCTGAAGCTGGATGCCTGGAATCATAAATTTAGTAAATCCCCTTGCAGTGAGCTGCTGGGAATGTCTCGCGTCTGTTACAAAATAGAAAATTCACCCACAAAGATATCAGCAGAAATTAGATTTCGGTATGTTTACAGGAGCCTCTGAGTCCAGGAAGTGGCATTTATGAGTTTGGTTACAGATCCGTCACTGGCTCTTTATGTGACTTGAGTCAGTATTTTAGCCTCTCCGGTGCCTGTTTAGGCGGCCAACCTGGGGATGACGCTCGCTGCGATCCGCGTCACGGCGGTGCTGTGTCTGTCATCGTCGTAACAGCCACCACTGATTCAGCTACTGCCGTGCATCGGGCACGGTGACGAGCACTCGACTGGCATTATTGCTAATCCTAGCAATCATCTCGAAGGTCGGTGTCATTCAATTTGCAGATGATGATGCTGACTCTCAGAGAGTTTCAGCAACCTTTAAAAAGCCACATCAACTAGAAAAGTGGCAATGCCAGGATTCTTTCAGGTCCTCTCGCTACATTATGCTCATTTGCGTTTATTCATTCAGCATAGTTGATACATGAAGAGCACTCTAGGCCGGGCGCGGTGGCTCACGCCTGTAATCCCAGCACTCTGGGAGGCCGAGGCGGGAGGATCGCTCGAGATCAGGAGTTTGAGACCAGCCTGAGCAAGAGCGAGACCCCGCCTCTACTATAAATAGAAAGAAATTAGCCAAACAACTAAAAATAGAAAAAATTAGCCGGGCATGGTGATGCATGCCTGTAGTCCCAGCTACTCGGGAGGCTGAGGCAGGAGGATCGCTTGAGCTCAGGAGTTGGAGGTTGCTATGAGCTAGGCTGATGCCACAGCACTCTAGCCCAGGCCACAGAGTGAGACTCTGTCTCAAAACAAAAAAAAAAATAAAATAAAAAAATAAAGTAAGATGAAAAGAGCACTCTAGGTGTGTGTGTGTGCGTGGGCATATATACACACATGTATATATATGTATATGTACAGAAAAAAAAAGAAGAAGAAAACTTAGAAGCTGCATTCAAAGAGTGCAAACCTAGATAAAAGATGAGATATGGCCCAAATCACCCAGAGACTGCAAACAAAGCACAGAGGGAAAGCTACAGGCTGCACTTAAGGATTATGGACTATGCATAATATATAAAGTAAGAGAATATTTGAGTTGTTTGTGGAAACCCCTGGAAATCACTGGGGACTCTAAGTTTTCATATTGTATTCCTCTTCACCTGGATAATAAACCACCTCAAAGAGATGGAGTCCCTTACACACACCCAGCAAGACAAAAAGGATTGTGGATTCCTTACTGCGTGATTTCTGACGTGACTTGAAAACAAGTCTCCAATGTTTGCAAATCAGAAGCATTAGAAAAATGCAGTTTCACCATTCGATGATCGTGGACCAGTACATGGGGATTCATTGTACTAGTCAATCTTTCGTATGCTTAAAATTTTCCACAATGAAAGTTTTATTTATTTTTTTTTCCATAATTAAAGTTTTTTTTTTTTTTTTTTTTTGAGACAGAGTCTCACTCTGTTGCCCAGGCTAGAGTGAGTGCCGTGGCGTCAGCCTAGCTCACAGCAACCTCAAACTCCTGAGCTCAAGCGATCCTCCTGTCTCAGCCTCCCGAGTAGCTGGGACTACAGGCATGTGCCACCATGCCCGGCTAATTTTTTCTATATATATTTTTAGCTGTCCATATAATTTCTTTCTATTTTTAGTAGAGATGGGGTCTCGCTCTTGCTCAGGCTGGTCTCGAACTCCTGAGCTCAAACGATCCGCCCACCTCGGCCTCCCAGAGTGCTAGGATTACAGGCGTGAGCCACCGCGCCCGGCCTCCATAATTAAAGTTTTAAAAGAAAGAAGAGGCTTGGTGCTGTAGCTAACACCTGTAATCCTAGCAACTTTGGGAAGCCAAGACTGGAGGATTGCTTGAGGCCAGGAGTTCGAGACCAGCCTGAGCAGGAGCGAGACCCGATCTCTACAAAAAGTAGAAAAATTAGCCAGGTGTGGTGGCGTGTGCATGCCTGTAGTCCTAGCTAGTTGGGAGGCTGAGGAGGGAGGATCAGTTGAGCCCAGGTGTTTAAGGTTGCAGTGAGCTATGATGACACCACTGCACTCTAGCCTGGCAAGACCTTGTTAAAAAAAGGAAAGAAAGAAAGAGGGAGGAAGGGAGGGAGGAGGAAGAAAAAGAAGCATGGCAGTCTATGTGGGATGGAAGAAAGGTGATGCCTAAAAACAAAGGTGAAATTCTGAAAGAATAAACGATCTACGAAGGAGCCTTCTTTCCCCCCGTTGGCCAGTAGTCATGGGGTTTCAAGAGGAGAAAACTCAGAGAAGAAAAAGAAAGATCTGCTGGTCAAAACCTGAGAATGTTCTTACCAGAAGGGAGGGATTCTAAATAACCAAGAAAAGCCGCCATCTTGGAAGATGCACAGTGGCCTGTTTGGAGGAGCTGAGAGTAGCCAGTTACCTACGGAGCTTATGAACAAAGGGCAGGTACATAACAGAGGACTGTTTTTAATAAACTTAACTGCACCACAAAACAAAACTCAAAAATATTAGAGAAAGATAAAAATATCCAGCACTCACTATGGTGAAATTGACAATGTGCTATCCAATCAGAGATGACCAGGCATACAAAGAACCAGGAACACTGACCCTTTATGAGGAGAATGATCAGTCAAGACAAACTATCCCAGAACTGACTCAGTTGTTAGAATTAACAGTCAAAAATTAAAAAGTCAGGCCGGGCGCGGTGGCTCACGCCTGTCATCCTAGCACTCTGGGAGGCCGAGGTGGGCGGATCGTTTGAGCTCAGGAGTTCGAGACCAGCCTGAGCAAGAGCGAGACCCCATCTCTACTAAAAATAGAAAGAAATCATATGGACAGCTAAAAATATATATATAGAAAAATTAGCCGGGCATGGTGGTGCATGCCTGTAGTCCCAACTACTCGGGAGGCTGAGACAGGAGGATCCCTTGAGCTCAGGAGTTTGAGGTTGCTGTGAGCTAGGCTGACGCCACGGCACTCACTCTAGCCTGGGCAACAAAGTGAGACTCTGTCTCAAAAAAAAAAATAAAAAAAGAAAAAAAATTAAAAAGTCATTATAAATGTAATATGTCCAAAAAGATAAGTAAACACATAAAAGATATTAATATTTTTAAAAGACTGCTACCAAACTTCTAGAGATAAAAACTACAAAATCTAAGATGAAAAATACATGGCTGGGATTAATGGCAAAGTAGATATTGCAGAAGAAAAGATTAGTGAACTTGAAGACAAATCAATGTAAACTATCCAAGATGAAACACGGCGGGTTGGGGGGGAAGAATGTAAAGAATGAAAAGAGCATCAGCGAGCTGTGAGACAACTTCAAGCAGCCTAATATACATGTGCCCGGAGTCCCCAAAAGGTAGGAGAGATGGATACACAAAAAAATATTTGAAGAAATAATGTAGAGGCTAAAGTCATCTTGGATGCTAATCCACCATGTTAACTTCTTGATAAAACCCAATCCCAGGAATGCCTCCAAGATTTCTATTTTATTTACTGTTCCTTGTGTAAGCCAAGCCAACCTGGATATTATCGTGAACACATATTTACCATAAATCCTGTCCTTAGGCAAATTATAGGCTATGACACACACAGCATCCTTACCTTTCCCTGAAGGGTTAACTCTAAATGTCCTGTACATTCTTTCTGGGGCAGGTATACCCCTTCCCTATTGTATAGAAGCCCTGGGTCTGGGTATAAAAATCTACCTGTCTTGCTGCCACCCAAGACCATGCTCCTGTTCATAAATTCCCTAATAAATCACCCTTTACTGACAAGCTGAATTTGCCCACCTCGTTCTTTGGTTTCACAGTTCCTTCTGCTTTGGGGGGTCACTTTGCAAATATGGCTTGTTCACAAAAAAAAAAAAAAAAAAAGAAGACTGAAATTTTCCCAAATTTGATGAAAACTGTAAAGTCACAGATACAAGAAGCTCCCTGAATCTCAACATGTAAAACATGAAGAAAATTACACTAATGCATACCACAGTCATAGTGTTCAAAACTAATGACAAAAGAAAAATCTTAAAAGTATTTAGAAAAAAAGAACATGTTACATACAAAGCAATGGCAAATTTCTTACCAGAAACAATGCAAACAAGAAGACAGTGGAGCAACACCTTTAAAGAACTAAAAGAAAAAACTGCCAAATTAGAATTATATACCCAGCAAATAAATACATATATATATATATATGTATACACACATTTTGTATGTGCATAAAATGAAGGTAAAATAAAGTGTTTTCAGATATTTTTTAAAATCTGAAAGAATTCATCACTACTAGACCGGCACTATAAGAATATTAAGAGAAGAGCTGAAAGCAGAAGGAAAATGATACCACATGGAAATATGGATCTGACCAAAGGAATGAAGAGTGCCAGAAATGGTTACTACATTGGTAAATATATAAAATTTTTCTTGCTATTATTTAAGTCTTTTTAGGAGATAATTGAATCTTCAACAAAATATTAGTAAATCAAATCCACCAATATATAAAAAGAATTATATACCATGACCAAGGGGGATTTATTGCAGGTATGCTAAGGCTGATGCAATATTCCAAAATCAATGTAAGCCACCCTATCAAAGGCTAAAGAAGAAAAATCATTTAGTCATATTAACTGATACAGAAAAAGCACTTCACAAAATATAATCCCCATTCATAATTTTAAAAAAAAACCCTCTCACAAACTAGGAATAGAAAGGAATTGACTCAACTGATACAGAGTATCTACCAAAAAACTACAGCTAACGTCATACTGAAGGGTGAAAGATTGAATGCTTTCTCCCTGATATCAGGAACGTGGCAAGGATATTCACTCTCACCGTTCCTATTCAGCATAGTACTGGACGTTCTAGCCTATGCAATAAGACAAGAAAAAAAATTAAAACAGATAGATTGGAAAGGAAAAAATAAAACTGTCCCTATTTGCAGATGACAATTGTCTACACAGAAAGTCCTAGGCCGGGCGTGGTGGCTCACGCCTGTAATCCTAGCACTCTGGGAGGCCGAGGTGGGCGGATCGTTTGAGCTCAGGAGTTCGAGACCAGCCTGAGCAAGAGCGAGACCCCATCTCTACTAAAAATAGAAAGAAATTATATGGACAGCTAAAAATATATATAGAAAAAATTAGCCGGGCATGGTGGCGCATGCCTGTAGTCCTAGCTACTCGGGAGGCTGAGACAGGAGGATCGCTTGAGCTCAGGAGTTTGAGGTTGCTGTGAGCTAGGCTGACGCCACGGCACTCACTCTAGCCTGGGCAACAGAGTGAGACTCTGTCTCAAAAAAAAAAAAAAAAAAAAAGTCCTAATAAGTGTATTATTTTAACTTCTATTTTACAAATTAATAAGCAAGGCACAAGACACAAAATCAACACACAAAAAACAACAAACATGTGGAAACCAAAATTGAAAACACAGTACCATTTACAATTGCTACAAAGCAAATAAAATACTTAGGTATAAATCTAATAAAACACATACAGAATCTGTATGCTGAAAATTACAAAATGCTGATGAAAGAAATCACAAAAGACCTAAATAACTGGAGAGACATACTGTGTTTACGGATCAGAAAACTGAATATACTAGAAATTTCAATTCTTCCCAAATTGATTTACATAATTCCTATCCAAATCCCAGTAAGGTGTTTTTTTTTTTTTTTTTGTAGATATAAACAACTTTATTCTAAAAGTTATATGGAAAGGTAAAGGACCTAGAATAGCTAAAACGATTTTGAAAAAGAAGAACATAATAGGAGGACCCATTCTTCCCAGAGTTAAAGCTTACTATGTAGCTTCAGTAATCACAGCAGTGTAGTATTGGTGGAGGAATAAACACATACATCAGTGCAACAGTATAGAGAAACCAGAACAGACCCACACAAATATATCAATCTGATATTTTTTTTTTTTTTTTTTTTTTTACAAAAAAGGGTAAAAAAGCAATTTAATGGAGGAAGGATAGCCTTTTCAACAAATAGTGGTGGAAAAATGTGATTATCCAAAGGCAAAAAAAAAAAAAGCTTCAATTTAAGTCTCACATCTTTTACAAAAATTAACTCAAAATAGACCACTGATTTAAATATAAAATGTAAAACTATGAAACTTTGGGGGCAAAAACTAGGAGAAAATCCTCAGGACCTAGGGCTAGGTGAAAAGGGCTTAAATTTGACATCAAAAATGTGATCCATAAAAGGAAAACTTGATAAATTGGATCTCTTAAAAATTTAAAATTTTTGCTCTACGAAAGACCCTGTTAAGAATGAAAAGACAAATTACAGACAGGGAGAAAATATTTGCCAGCCACATAGCCAACAAAGGACTTACTGTCTAGAACATATAAAGGACTCTCTCAAAAAATCAATAGTAGAAAAGTAAACAATACAATTAGAAAGTGGACTAAAGACATTTCACTGAAGAATATATATAGGTGACAAGCTAAGAAAAGAAGTTCAACATCAGTGAGTAGAGAAATTCGCATTGAAACCACAATGAAGCCGGATGTGGTGGCTCACACCTGTAATCCCACACTTTGGGAAGCCAAGGTGGGAGATCACCTGAGGCCAGGAGTTTGAGGTTGCAGTGAGCCATGATGATTTTGACGATGCCACTGCACTTTAACCTGGGCAACAGAGCAAGACCTTGTCTGGGGAAATAAAAAATCAGAAATTAATTTCTTTTAATCTCTTTTTTATTTTTTATTTTTTTAACCATATCCTACCCATGTCCAAGAAATTAAAATTTTTTAGAAACCATTTGCAATAGCATCAAAAAATATTAAACACAAGGGATAAATCTGACAAAAGATATGAAAACCATGCACACCAAAAACTACAAATCATTGCTGAAAGAAATTTAAGATCTAACTACAGGGAGAAATATACATTGTTTTGGGGTCAGAAAATTCAATATTACTAATATGTCAATCCTCCTCAAATTGTTCTATTGATTCAATCCAATCCCAGTGAAAATCCCAGTGGGCTTTTCTGTAGAAATTAATAAACTGATTTTAATTTAATTGTTTTATTTATTATTTATTTTGAGACAGAGTCTCGATCTGTTGCCCGGGCTAGAGTGCCATGGCGTCAGCCTAGCTCACAGCAACCTCAAACTCCTGGGCTCAAGCGATCCTCCTGCCTCAGCCTCCCAAGTAGCTGGGACTACAGGTGAACACTACCATGCCTGGCTAATTTTTTCTATTTTTAGTAGTTCCCAGCTAATTATTTCTATTTTTTAGTAGAGACAGGGCCTCACTTTTGCTCAGGCTGGTCTCAAACTCCTGACCTCAAGTGATCCTCCCCCTAGGCCTCCCAGATTACAAGAATGAGCCACCGAGCCTGGCCTGATTTTAAAATTTACTTGAAGCTGGGAACTGCGGCTAATGTCTGTAATCCCAGCAACTTGGGAGGCTGAGGCGAGAGGATTGTTTGAGGCCAGGAGTTTGAGACTGGACAAACATAATGAGATCCCATTTCTAACAAAAATTAGCCCGGTGTGGTGGCATGTGCCTATAGACCCAGCTACATGGGAGGCTGAGGCAGGAGGATGGCTTGAGCCCAGGAGTTTGAGGCTGCAGTGAGCTATGATGGTGACATTGCACTCCAGCCTGGGTGACAAAGCAAGACCCTATCTCAAAAAAATAAATAAATAAAGTTTATATGAGAATGCAAAGAACTTAGAGTAGCCAAAACAACTTTGAAAAAGAACAAAACTGGAAGACTCGCACTACCTGAATTCAAGATGTATTTAAAAGCTACAGGAACCCAAACAGTGTGGTCTGGTATAAATAAGGCAAATAGACGAATAAAACAGAATAGGAAATTCAGAAGCAGAGCCATACATAAATGGACAACTAATTTTTTACAAAGGTGCCAAGGCAACCCAGCGGAGAAAGGACAATCTTTCAACAAATAGTGCTGGAACAATTGGATATCAATATGCATAAAAATGAACTCTGATCCACACCTCGCATCACACATAAAAATTAGCTTAAAATGGAGCACTGTCCTAAATGTACAGCCTAAAACTATAAAACTTCTAGAAGAAAACACTGGTGAAAAATTTTGTGTCCTTGGGGCGAGGATTACTCAGATATGACACCAAAACCATGACCCACAAAAAAATTATAAAGTGGACTTCACTGAAATTTAATAGTTTAAATTTTCAAAGGTTCTTACAAGTATCTTCAAACAATAATCCCAAGAGAACGAAAACAACCCATAAGCTGAGAGAAAATCTCTGTGAAGTACGTATCTGATAAAAGACTTATATTTACACGAATAAAGAGCTCTCCAAAATTTATAACAAGAAAACAAACCACCCGATTTTAAAAGCGGGCAAAGGATTTTAACAAAATTATTTTCACCAAACACATCAGACACTTCACCAGAAAAGATCTACAGAGGGTAAATAATCACATGAAAAGATGCAGTAGGGAGATGCAAATTAAAACTACAATGAGATCCCACGACTATCCCACACCTATCAGAATGGCTAAAATTAAAAAGACGGAGCATCCCAAGTGTTGGCAAGGATGTGGAAGAACTACGACTCATCCACTGTTGGTGGCAAAGTGAAATGGTACAGCCACTTTGTGAAAGTTTGCCAGCCATAAGGAACCATGGAGTCCATTTATATGGTATGTCCAGAATAGGCAAATATGTAGAAACAGAAAGTACATTATTAGTGGCCTACAGCTAGGGGGGAGGGAATGGGAAATGATTGCTAATGCCTGTGGGGTTTCTTTTGGGGTGAAATGTTCTAAATTCAGATAGTGGTGTTGGTTACACAACTTTGTGAATATACTAAAAACCATTAAATTGTGTACCCTGTAAATGGGTGAATTTTATGGTATGCTAAATTAAAATCTTGATAAAGGCATCTTAAAGAAATTTTTTTTTTTTTTTTTTTTGAGACAGAGTCTCGCTCTGTTGCCCGGGCTAGAGTGAGTGCCGTGGCGTCAGTTTAGCTCACAGCAACCTCAAACTCCTGGGCTTAAGTGATCCTACTGCCTCAGCCTCCCGAGTAGCTGGGACTACAGGCATGCACCACCATGCCCGGCTAATTTTTTCTATATATATTTTTAGCTGTCCATATAATTTCTTTCTATTTTTGGTAGAGATGGGGTCTCACTCTTGCTCAGGCTGGCTAAAGAAATTTTTAAATCACTGTAAATGAAGGCCGGGTGCGGTGGCTCGTGCCTGTCATCCTAGCACTCTGGGAGGCTGAGGTGGGAGGATCGTTTGAGGTCAGGAGTTCGAGACCAGCCTGAGCAGGAGCGAGACCCCCCCCATCTCTACTAAAAAAATAGAAAGAAATTATCTGGCCAACTAAAAATACACAGAAAAAATTAGCCGGGCATGGTGGTGCATGCCTGTAGTCCCAGCTACTGGGGAGGCTGAGGCAGGAGGATCGCTTGAGCCCAGGAGTTTGAGGTTGCTGTGAGTTAGGCTGACGCCACTGCACTCTAGCCCGGGCAACAGAGCGAGACTCTGTCTCAAAAATAAGTAAGTAAATAAATAATATACAATGAATCGAGGGTAAGTGTGTATTAAAAATATCTGATTAGAAAAGAAAGTTCAGCATGCACCTACCGTATTATCCAGCCATTCTACTCCCAGACATAGACTCAGGAGTAACAGAAAGGCCTGTACACAAATGCTCAGAGCACCTTATTTTAACAGCCCCAAACCGGAAGTGATCCCACGCCCGTGGACGGGTGCATGGACGAATCCTACGACTCGGCACACCCACACGATGGAACGTTACTCAGCACCAGAAAGGAATGAGCTGACATACGCAACGAGATAGATGAACCTTAAAAAAAAATTATGCTGAAAGCAGACAGACCAAAAGGGAGTACGTGCTATATGATACCATTCATATAAAACTTAACAAAATTCACACTCACCCACAGTGACAGCAAGCGGTTCGGTGGTTGCCGGGGGAGGGGTGGCGGATTAAAAGGGGCCAGAGTAAACTTTTGGGGGTGATGGGTACGATCCTTCTATTGACTGTGGCGGAAGTTTCACAGAAGTAAACATATGGCAAAACTTATCAAATTATCCGCTTTAAATATGCACAGTGTATTGTATGTCAATTATACCTCGATAAGGCTATTTTAAAAAGATGACTCCAAGATCAAGAAAGATACAGGTCACGTGGGCCTCACGATCCCCCTGCCCCCAGTCCAGGCTGTGCTGCAGGGAACTGAAACCAGGGCCTGGGCCTGGCCTGCGCTGTCTGAGCTCAGGAGCAGGGAGGGCTTCGCACCAGCTCCAAACGCGGTTTGCAGAGGCACCAGGCTCCCCTCTGATCCCCCCTCCTCACCCCACCTCCGTGTTTAAACAGGAGCTCAAAGACCCCGTATGCGCTTATGAAACTCCAGCTTCACCCACCCCGGCTGGAGGGACTTCAAATTCGAGAATCCTAAGAAGGAAGACAGCACAAACATCTCCTTTACTCTGGGCACAGGGTTCTACCGCAAGGAACGCCCCATCAGAGATTCCAGCTGGATTATTTCTGTTCTCTATTAGGCAATATTTGTCCCTTCGCCGCAGCGTAGATGAGAACAGGAAAACGCTTTGATATCCCTGGGAGTCACAGTTATCTGTTATAATTGGCCTCAGCTGCACGGAACAGACAACCCCGGCCGTTTTCATGTTCTCTTCACTTTCCCTGAGGCCGGGAGTAAACAGTCGGGAACTGTTCTGGCAGCTCTGGGAAGTCACCGGAGGCTGCCTTCTTCTGTTTCCTCCAGCATGTGACAGCCATCCTCAAGGTCACGTGATGTCTGCTGCAGGCCTTTGATCTGAGCAGTGGGAGGGAGGAGGGGGGGAGGCAGGTGGGGGGGGCCCTGGTGGCTCTGGGAGATAAAAGCCAGGCTGCCAGAGAGGGAGCGGTGGACCCCTCTCCACCAGGAGGGCAGGCACCCTGGGGTAGCACTCCGGCTGTCCTGCACCCTGGAGGGCGGGCACTCCCTAGCAGAGTCGATCGCTGGAGCTGAAACACGGGCTCTGGGTGCAAGGGCCACATAATTGAGTACGGTGCCAAGATTGTCCTTGCCCTGAAAATTTGCTGCAAAAGGGCTCCCCTCCTATGTTCTGGTCCCTCCTATGTTCTGGTCCCCTCCTGTGTTCTGGTCCCCCCTGTGTTCTGGTCCCTCCTATGTTCTGGTCCCCTCCTGTGTTCTGGTCCCCTCCTGTGTTCTGGTCCCCCCTATGTTCTGGTCCCCTCCTGTGTTCTGGTCCCCCCTGTGTTCTGGTCCCCTCCTGTGTTCTGGTCCCCCCTGTGTCCCCCATCCCCAGTGCAGGCAGGGCCTCTCCCCGCTGTGGCCCAAACAGGCACGGGAGGCCCCTCTCTGCCCCTGAGAACCTGCATCCTCCTCTGAGCACACCGGGCTCCCCAGTGTTTCGGGGCCACGGTGGTGACCTGCGCGGATGGGTGGAGCTGGGCAAGAAGAGTGTTTGCTGTCCCTGCACACACAGCTGAGAAGTGCTAAGGTCTCAACAAACCCACCAAAGTGAGCGGGGCCTGCTGTCATCAGGGGGCAGCGGGAACGTGGGGGGAGCCCGTTCAGCAGTGGAAGGAAAAGCTGGAATCCGACAGCAAGAGGCACAGAGAAAGCAGTCACAGGGTGGTGGCTTTCATCAGGCCTGGCCCTCTTGCCCGCCAACCGCGGCCGCGGCCGCACCCAGCACTGCTCGCTGGTGTCAGGAGCTGGGGAGCCTCCGCCTCGCCAAGCCTTGTGCCAGCGGCTCCCGGTGGCCTCACACCTGGGAGGCACGAGGGACACGACCTCAGGAAGCGGGCGGCCCACCCCTGAAGAGTCAATAGGGACCGACCACGCAGGGAGCAGGGAACTGCTTTCAGCTTCAAGGCTGTGACCACAAGAGGCCCCCAGGGCCATTTCTACCCAGCTCTGGGCTCCTCCGTCACCCTCAGGGGGGAGACCAGAGTGAAGCCAGCTGTGCTCCCCTCCCGCAAAATACCCCACAGCGCCAGAAGCCCCTGGACACAAAACCAGGAGAGGGGAGCGGCCCTCAGGGGAAGATCCTGGACTCCTAGGCCCCCTACCCAGGTGCGCTACGTAACCTGGGTGGTTTACAATTATTAAAGTAACACCTTCTTTTCATTTAAAATGGATTTCAGAGAGAACTCATGGGTATAAAGTAAAGAAGTCCCCTCCCTCCCCACACCTAGCTGAGCTCCCTGGGGAATCAACATACACAGTTTCTGGTGTATCTTTCAGAAGTTTTCTACCCACGTGTGTTCTGTTGAATGCACTTGCGTGAATTTTATTTATAAATAATTCAATGAATAATACTACTCATTTATAAAATATTTACCTTGAAATTAGAAGTGGAAAAACAAAACAACTAAAAATGGTAACAGTTTGACCACAGAGGAGGTCTACAGAAAAAAAAAAAAATTTAACTTTTTTTTCCTTTTCTTTTTTTTTTTTCCTTTCTTTCTTTTTTATGTTCTGCTTCACAGCTGCAGGAAAAATTTAACTTTTAAAAAGGACAAAAAAAAAAAAAAAGAAAATGTTAGCAGTGGACGTTCAATTCTTCCAGAGTGCAGTTTTTGAAACAACCACCAGGTGTCAGAGTTATCAATAGTTGTCCCCAAATTACCACTGGAAAGTTACAAGCAGGGAAACAGTTCCCGGCTGGACAGGAGATGGTGAGATTCCTCCCTCGACAGGATTCTTTGGCCCTTTGGCCCAATATTCAGCTCCTTCGGGTTAGGGAGAGGGAGCAAGAGGAGCTGCAGGAAAAACAAAACAAAACAAAACATTAAATTCTCAGACCAGAGATTCCCATCCAGTTGGGGGCCCTTTGATCTTCAGAAAAACTCCTAAAGTGCGGTTAAATTGTACATGGAAAATGTAAAATACAGCTGGGCAGAGGTGGTCCTGCTACAGCTGCAAGGCTGCTTTCTGAAGCCAGAGCCATCTCTCCTCTGCTCAGTCGGGACCCCAGAAAAAAGGTGGGAGGACACGCAGGGGGAGGGATCAGCCGCAGCCATCGCTGTTTCTAAGGGAAAATCCAGTCCTGTACGTAGGAGCTCTTCCTATTTGGCCTTTCCCCCACCGCCTCTTACTCAGCTCCTATCTGACTCTCAGACACGCTTCCTCTACCGGGCCTGACCCGGCTGCTGTCTTCGGCTGGTGACCTAGAAACATTCGACCTCCGTGCCGGGAGCAGGGGGAGGGGCAGCTCCCTTTATAACTTTCAGGCTGACGTCCAGGGGAGGTTGCTCTCCCTCCAAGGGCAGGGGCCTCAGCGAGGTGGCCTTGCTGCTCCGGCTGGCTGGTGCCACATACCCAGCTCTCGTGGGGTCCACTCCCCGGGGAGGACCCCAGGGAAGCCCGTGGCAAGCCTCCTCCTGTAACTTCTTGGGTGGCCAACCTGTGTGCTGGCAGACAGGGGGGTGTTGAAGCAGTTACGACACAGCCTTGTGCAAAGAGGGCCCGGGACTGGCCCGAGTGGCTCCAGAGTAAGCCAACCGCGTCCCTGGGAGGGCACAGCTGGAGGGTGTCAGAAAGAAAGGAGAATCCTCACATGTCCTGGCTGGCACCTGTCTGGCTGTCCCCGGGACCACGTCTCATCTCTGCGCCATGGGGCTGGCGAAGGAGCCCAGACGGGATTCGGACCCACTACGTACGGGGCTTTTTCTGGATGAAACTTTACTATACACAATGATGCCAAGCTCATGGGAGCGGGCAGGGGGAGGGGGGAGGGGACGGAAGAGTTCCCCACTTCCAGACAATGTTACACCTGTCTCAATTCCACTGGAGACTTGTGATTTCTGACAGGTTAAGGTGGCTTCTGTTGTGAGCTGAATGACCACATCTGCTGAACTGGCACGTCCTATATAGGCCACATGAAGCAACAGTAATTATTTTAGTTACTGTACACTTTAAATGCTATACACATAATTTAAAATGACACACTTGTGGTGCTAAACACGTAATAAATATGCCAGTTATTATTAAAACATTGGTGCCATTCATACTCAAATATGACAGTGCATTATGTTTGATGCTTTAAACAGGAAGGACAAGCCAAATGCTTCATATAAAAATAAAAAGGGGTAAAACAATGTTTACATTGGGATCTATATTAATTTACCTTGACTGGTATACTAACTGTTGCTTTAATGTGGCCAACACAGATACGGCGACTGAGATTTTCCTCCCATTATCCTGTGACATATAAGAGGCCCAGAACAGAAAGAATCTTTCATCGTCTGTCCACAGTACGTCCCTGACCGTTGCGATGGAATGCTGTCCCTGGGGAGGGTCAGACTGAGCCCAGGGTAGGCACCACCCGGCACCACCCTAATCTGCTCTGGGCTTGTCTACCGCGAGGAGCCTGGGTTAATGACGGGCCTACCCTCTGGGCATTGAAGTCACTGTTTGGTGACTCGTTGACAATCCTGGACCTTCCAGATTCCTGGTTAAGTCGAAGAGCATTCCAAACTTCTGAAACGTCCTGCTATCGGTCACAAGTTCGATTTCATTAGGCCATGCAAATAAGTTTCACAAGGCCAAGACCGACTTCACCGGTCAATGGGTATCTTGCGATCTCCAGGCCTCTAGGTCCTCTGGAAAAGGAGGGTTAACCGGGTAGTGAGGGTGGGGGAAGGGAGGACTCAGGCCCCCACCTCACTGAATCAAATACAGAGGGTCCCCGACCTACAATGGTTGGACTTACAATGTTTCAGCTTTACGATGGTGTGAAAACAACACACATTCGGTAGACACCGCACCTCAAGGGCCCATACAACCATGCTGGTTTTCACTTTCAGTAGAATATTTAACAAACTGCATGAGCTATTCAACACTTTTATAAAGTAGGCTTTGTATTAGATGATTTTGCCCAACTGTAGGCCAATGCAAAGTGTTCTGAGCACATTTAAGGTAGGCCAGTCTCAGCTACGATGTTCGGTAAGTTAGGTGCATTAAATGCATTTGCAGCTTAACGATACGTTCAGTCTGTGATGGGTTTATTGGGATGTAACCCCACTGTAAGTCGGGGAGCATCTGTGCCTGCTTCCACCAACCCCTCCAGGTTAATCGCGCTCTGGGTAGGTGAGTCAGAGAGGAGGTGGGCGTCGTGTTTGGTTTTGTCATGTGTCTGGCATCCTAATGACAATGATTCCTCCCTCTACTTAATCCTCCTGCCACAAGAGATTCCACCTCCAAACCCTGCCCTCAGCCAGGCTCAGGCCTGATGGGGAATCTCCAGTCTCTTCTCCAGTACCGGAGGCTGATTCCCTTCCAGAAAGCAAGTAAGGAAATCACGGATGTGAACACACAGAAACAGAAGACTTCCTGAATCAGACACGAGCTCGGGTGCAGAAGGAGGCCAAGCTGAAAGCTCAGACGGGTTACTGGCCATAATTAGCCCTGCCGTGAGGACGGCCTTCCTCACCTGTAGCCACGCGGCTTCCGAGGCCGTGACGAATAGCCGGGCCTGTCGAAACTGCAGAGGAAACATTCCTCACCAGACCTCTCGGGCCAAGCTTCGGTGACGGCACCGGCAAAGCAAACAGACTACACCAATGGAAACAGGAGAGAACTGGTTCTCCGGCTCTGTAGACAGCTCGCAACATATCAATGATGTGCCACACAATATAGCTGAATTATTTTTAACCTTCCACAGCCTCCTGGCTTTGCAAAAGAAATATTAGCAGAGTCAAAGGATAGCGAGAAGCAGAGATCAGGAAAAAAAAAAAAACACCTCAGAAATAGCAATCAGCCTGTAAATAGTACTGGCCACAATATTGGGTAGATAAAGCATGGCACCTTTTGTTCAAGGAACCATGAGGGTGGGACATTTGGGGTGTTGCTTATATGGTGATTTATTTCTCAGAACGATACAGTACATTTCTTTCCAGCAGTTTCACTATTATTTCAGCCAACGGCAGAGGACCCTTCAATTCCGACTCCCCCAGCAGCTGGGCTGCCGTGATCAGATCAGACTAGAACCGTTCGAGATGCTTCTGCCTACAGGTACCACGAAGGGATTCTCACTGCACAGGGTTTCGGACGCCTTGACCCAGTGTCTAAACAGACTGATCTCAGGTTTGAATAGCTCTGTTGAATGGACTGGGGGAACCGAGGGTCCCAGTTCTCTTTATTTCACTTTTCTTCTCCCTTCCATGCTGTGAAAATCTTCTTTCAAAACTTGTCAGAGTAGCTGGGCACAGTGGCACACACCTGTAGTCCCAGCCACTAAGGAGGCTGAGGCAGGAGGATCGCTTGAGCTCAGGAGTTTGAGGCTGTAGTACACTTTGATTGCACCTGTGAACAGCCACTACGCTCCAGCCTGGGCAATATAGCAAGATCCTGTCTCTAAAAATTTTTTTTTTAATTTTTTAAAACTTGTCAAAGGTATACCACAACTTCGCAGACATATCCAAATTTCTTCTGATTATGGTGTTAGAGTTTAGCACAAAAGTTGCAACCGCCAATGCCTACTGGTGCCAAATAGATTTGTTTCACAATATCATCTTGAGCTGTATTCATTTGACCCTGAAACACTTTAATATTTTTTTTTTCCTTTTTTTTTAGAGACACAGTCTCACTCTGTTGTCTAGGCTGGAGTGCAGTGGCACTATCACAGCTCATTGTAACCTCGAATTCCTGGGCCCAAGGGATCCCCCTGCTTCAGCCTCCCGAGTACCTAGGACCACAGGCCCACACCACCACGTCCAGCTAATTTTTCTATTTTTTGAAGAGCGGCGTCTCCCTATGTTGCCAAGGCTGGTCTCAAACTCCTGGCCTCAAGTGATCCTCCTGCCTCAGCCTCCCAAAACGCTGGGATTACAAGTGTGAGCCACTGTGCCCGGCTGAAACATTTTACTTTTTTAAAATATCCATTTCTTGAGCCGGGCGCGGTGGCTCACGCCTGTAATCCTAGCACTCTGGGAGGCCGAGGTGGGTGGATCACTTGAGGTCAGGAGTTCAAGACCAGCCTGAGCAAGAGCAAGACCGCATCTCTATTAAAAAAATAAATAAATAAATAAAAATAAAATATCCATTTCTTCTCGAAATATAGCCCATTTTTAATGGAGACATGATCATTATGCTATAGAAGGTGCTCTTACGTTGTCTAGGCGTGGCCTTGATGTGGCCACGATATTCAGTTAATACAACCACAGGAACGTGAACACTTTTATCAGACCAGATCTCCTTTACAACACCCACCCACCGACGGGAGAGAAGAAAAAGTGTGGATGTTCAGTCCGTCATGAGGGTGGCAGGGAGCCCCCCTCTATGAAACAGAACTCTCCTGGGTCTTTTGACCCAACCCCAGGCCTCCAAGGGAACAATTCTGAGTCAGTACGAAGCTTCCCAACAGGCTGCTCTGAGCCTCAACTCTTGCTCGGCGAGTCCGAGCTCAGCCTACCTGCCATGAGCTTTGGCACCTCCACGCCTCGGCCTCCTGCCGCAGCCAAATGCACTAGGAACAGCTCTCGTTGCATAACCCTCAGCCGTGGCCCACGTGTGTACACAAGCACGTGGCTTTGCCTTGCACAAAAGCAAACACACACACACACACACACACACACACAGGGTTTTAGATTCGGCCCTTTGTTTTTCAGGAAGCACAGGAAGGAAATAAAACATATCAAGCTGGAAAATAATGAGGAAGAGGTAAATTGAGGGCCTGTTCCCACTGTGTGGTTGAAATAAGCACATTTCGGAGCCAATGAAAGTGTTCACATTCTTGTGGTTATATTAATTGTGTGCCTCGGGCAATCTGAAGGCCCAGAGAAAATTGGAAACCCGAGTGAATTATTACTGGGCGGCTCCCCCACAGAGGCCACCTTGGCGCAGGTAGCTGGGCCCCCGGGGACGTGGGGAGTGGGTGACAGCCCTCTGTACTCGTGAGTCCTTTTGTGCATCAGACGCGAACAACAGGAACAACAGGACCTTTTCATTCTGCTAGGAGCAGCTGCCAATAATATCCAGTATGTTTTAAAGAACAATTTACCTTTGGCTCCCAAACCAGCTGGGAGGCGTCTTTTCAGTCCTGTCGCCCTGAGAGGCGCCATCTTTCCTGTGTCCTTCCACTGCCCTGGCTTTGGCGAACCAGGGTATTGATTCTGCAAGTCGGCTCCTTCTTACCCTAAGGCCTTTGTATTATCTGTTCCCTCTGCCTGGAATGCGCTTTATCCTGGTCTTTGTGAAAGTAGTTCACTCAGATCTCAGCCTCAAGGGGACCGCCCAGAGAGGCCCGCCCTGACCATCCATTCTCAAGTAGAGAGTCATGTGAGCTATGCATTGTGTCACGTGACTCTGTTTGAATTCTCTGCCTAGCACTCCACAGGGCCTGATATATTTCCCATTTCTTTGTTTTTGTCTGTCTTCCCTAGAAGACGTAAGACTAGAATATAAGTTTTTAGGAATATAAATTTCATGGAGGCTGGGCGCAGTGGCTCATGCCTGTAATCCTAGAACTCTGGGAGGCCGAGGCAGGAGGATCAGGAGTTCAAGACCAGCCTGAGCAAGAGTGAGACCCCCGTCTCTACTAAAAAATAGAAAGAAATTATCTGGACAACTAAAAATATATATGGAAAAAATTAGCCGGGCATGGTGGCACATGCCTGTAGTCCCAGCTACTTGGGAGGCTGAGGCAGGAGGATCGCTTAAGTCCAGGAGTTTGAGGTTGCTGTGAACTAGGCTGATGCCACGGCACTCTAGCCTGGGCAACAAAGCGAGACTCTGTGTCAAAAATAAACAAATAAATAAAAATTAAAAGAAATAAAATAAATGCCATGGAAATAAGGACTTTGTGTCTTATTCACTGTACATTTCTGGCACCTAGAACAATGTCTTGCATATAGCAAGTGCTCAAAAAATAATCAGTTGAGAGAAATGAATGGACGGTTGGATGGATGGAAGAATTCACTCAGCAAATATCTGCACAGGGCCTGTGGTGTACTAGGAACATGGTGAGGAGTAAGATCATCCTTCAAGGACCCTCCTGTCTACCGGGGAAGACAGACATTTATGCGTTCAATGTGGTAAGAGAAATGCTTGTAGAAGCGTATTGAGCCTCCTACTCAAGACGAGTATGAGGGTAATCTCTAAGGAAAGGTAAGTGTTGGTCAAAAGAACAAGGGTGAGAGAGAAGCAGGTGGCAGGCGTGGCATTTGAGAAACATCACGACAGAGGCAGCAAGTCTAAAAGGAGATCGTGGCTTCCAGGAGCCCCAAGAGGGCTGGTGTGGCTGGTGCCACAGATGAGGGGCTCGAGGGACATGGGGCTTCGCAAGAGAGGCAGGGACGATTCTTAAGGAGCCCCATAGCCAGTACCTGGCCATGAGAATTTGCCCTCTAAGCCTGCGGTTCCCAACCCCTGGGCCGCGCAGAGCTCCGCCCACCCCCACCCCCCACCGTGTAAAACCTGTCTTCCATGAAACCAGTCCCTGATGCCAAAAAGGCTGGGGACCGCTGCTGTAAGCAATGAGGGCCCTTCAAATAGTTCTAGGCAGGGAAGTGGGATAATGGTTTCATGCCCCATGAAGATGATTTTGGTGGCAGTAAAGGCGACTCATTAGAGAAAAGAACAGAGCGTTTAAGAGGAGGTGGTTGTCTAGACCAGGTGAAAAAAGGAATGTAAATGGCCCCAAACTACTAGTGGCAATGGAGGCGGAAAAGAGGAGACAGATTTGGAAGCTATTAAAAGAGGAGAATCAGTCGAGCTTCGTGAGGGAGGTGAAGGACAGGATGGGGTTAAAGAAAATCCCAGTTTCTGGTGTGAGTCAGTGGGAGAAATCCTGATGTTCTTCATCAAAACGAATGGCTCCCAGGCGTTAGTTAGTCCTCTGAAGCCCTCAGTGCGTTCTGGGTGTGATTTGGCTGAACCTGAGCCCGCTTGCTCGCGTGAGCTCGCACCTGCCCAGGTGGCTCTCTGGGGTCCCAGCACAAGTGTTAGTTTATCTGCTTAGTAAGCAGATTTGGAGACAAGTCCCTCTGATGCGTGTACGTCTACACGGGGTCTACAGTGGTGGTGACTCATCTGCTCCTGGAGACACACGTTTCGGTGCACGGCCGTTGCGGGAGGCACACACGACCCATCACCACGGTGGCAAGACCGTCGGTCTAAATATAGCTGTGCCTGTCACCCCGGAGGAAGAGCAGACTCGAAGTCCCGATTCCACTCACTCCGAGGAAATTTCAAGGTGACAGAATTGAAAAGCCAATGGGATGCGTCTTAAGTCTGTGAATCTGATCTAAAGATCGAATGATAATGACCTCACCGATGTTTCCCTTCTCTTGACCTTAACGGTGAACTCAGCCCCAGCCCCTTCTGAAGTAGCTCCGCCCCCACCTCGAGGGATATCTCACAGGTGCCCAAAAGCAAGGACAGGCTAGCGGGCCACACCCTGCAGGGTCCCCAGTTTATCCCTTTTCTGCGGCTGCCGCCTGAAAGACTGTCTAATGCAGAAAGCGTGGTCTCTGGAGCCTGCCAGCCCGGGTTTGAATCCCGGCTTTGCCACGGATGCGCTGTGTGACCTCGGGCAGCTTACTCAGCCTTTCTGTGCCTCAGTTCCTGCCTTTGGGAAAAGAAAAGAATAACAATATTATCTAACCTACCCCATGGGGGTGGTTGTGATGATTAAATGAGTTGATATTTTCATATTCTATTTTTTTAATTTAAATTTTTTGGAAGGGGCACAGGGTCTCACTCTATCGCCTGGGCTGGAGTGCAGTGGCTGGCAACCTCAAACTCCTGGGCTCAGGCGATCCTCCTGCTTCAGCCTCCAGAGTAACTGCCGCTATAGGTATGTGCCACCATGCCCAGCTCATTTTTCTTATGTTTTGTAGAGATGTGGTCTGGCCATTTTGCCCAGGCTGGTCTCAAACTCCTGGCCTCAAGCAATCATCCACCTCCACCTCCCGAAGTGCTGGGATTACAGGTGGGAGCCACGGCACCCAGCGAGTGAGTATGTTTAAAGTACTCAGAACAGTGCCTAGCACACAGCAGGTACCTGATAAACGTGAGCTACTATTCCCGCTGTCACTGCTCCTGCTGGCCCCGGGGACGCCTCGGCCAGGTCCTGCCACAAGGTGCCCAAGCCACAGGTCTGTTGGAAGGTAAGGGACAAGGCCCTCCCGCCGTAATGTGAAGTCAAAGGGCAGCAAAGCAGTACAGCTCATGTCAGTGGTTTCCGAAATTCCCACGGCGACGGTTAACGCGAGGTGCCGACCTGGCTGGAGTGAGGAGCGCTCGGAGAACGGGGGAAGCAGCACGTCGGGGTGTGTCTGTGAGGGCGTTTCCGGCGTGTGAGTCAGGGCACGGAGTGGGGAAGGCCCACCCTCGGTGTGGGCTGGCACCAGCCTGGGCAGAACAAAACAAGACACAGAAGGATCTCCTTGGTCTCTCCTGGAGCTGGGAGGCACTCTCCCCCGCCTGCCCTCAGACGTCAGAGCCCCAGGCTCTCTGGCTTCGGGACTCCAGGGGTTACACCAGCAGCCCCCCGGTTCTCAGGCCCCCGGCCTCGGATGGAGGAGTACACCGTCCGCTTCCCTGGTTCTGGGGCTTTCGGGCTTACATGGAGTCCCGCTGCCAGGTCTGCAGCCTACAGTCGGCCTGCGGTGGGATTTCTCAGCCTCCATAACCATGTGAGCCAATTCCCCTAATACATCCCCTCTCATATCACATATCTATACGTCTATATCTATCCTATTGGTGCTTTTTTTTGAGACAGAGTCTCACTCTGTCACCCTAGCTAGAGTGCAGTGGCATCAGCCTAGCTCACAGCAACCTCAGCCTCCTGACCTCGAGCGATCCTCCTGCCTCGGCCTCCCAGAGTGCTGGGATTACAGGTGTGAGCCACCATTCCTGGCCTTGTCCTATTGGTCTGTCTAGAGAACGCTGACTAACACAGCTCTATACATTTTTACTTGCAGCCCTGCCTTCTCACACCATCCTCCAAAGGACAGAGGCGAGACGTGAATCCACGGGGACCCAAGACAAATGGGTGACCGACTCCACCTGGTCTCCCTCCCCCAGGGCTTTGCTACACGGTCAGTTGGGTCCCACGTGGCTCCACCTCCCCTAGGATGAGTTCTGCCTGGGAAACTCCTTCCCTCCTGCCCTAAATAGACTTCCGGAGTCCCCTTCTACCCAGTTCTTCTAAAGGGAAAACTTAAGTCTGATACTCTAAAGAATGAAACACCAGGCCGGGCGCGGTAGCTCACGCCTGTAATCCTAGCACTCTGGGAGGCCGAGGCGGGAGGATTGGTCAAGGTCAGGAGTTCAAGACCAGCCTGAGCAAGAGCAAGACCCCGTCTCTACTAAAAATAGCAAGAAATTATATGGATAACTAAAAATATATACAGAAAAAATTAGCTGGGCATGCTGGCGCATGCCTGTAGTCCCAGCTATTCGGGAGGCTGAGGCAGGAGGATCGCTTGAGCCCAGGAGTTTGAGGTTGCTGTGAGCTAGGCTGACGCCACGGCACTCACTCTAGCCCGGGCAACAGAGTGAGACTCTGACTCAACAAAAAAAAAAAAAGAAAGAAAAAGAATGAAACACCAGCTGTATTATTAAATTATTTATAGGTGGAATTTAGACTTAAGACTAAAGAATAGTACTGATATGGGCTTTCAATTTATCTTTGATGATGAAGTACATGTCAATAGTCCTAATATTAGGACAGGGAGAGAAAATTGAGATTTTAAACATACCATCTACATTAATATAAAAAATATCCAATATCTAGGATTAAATCTAATAAAAGATGTGTAAGACATCTACACAGAAAACCATGAAACATCACTAAGAAAAATTAAAGATGACATTAAAGAAGACCTATATAAGTAGAGAAATGTGCCGTATTCCTAGATATAAAAATTCAATGTCATAAAGATATGTTCTCCCTAAATTGATGTATTGGTTTAATGCAATTCCAATCAAAATCTCAGCAATTTTTTGTGGAAATTGACAAGATGAGTCTATATTTTACATGAAACGCAAAGGGCTAAGAATAGTCAAGACAATATTGAAGAAGAAAAACAGGCTGGGCGTGGTGGCTCACGCCTGTAATCCTAGCACTCTGGGAGGCCGAGGCGGGAGGATCACTCAAGGTCAGGAGTTCGAGACCAGCCTGAGCAAGAGCGAGACCCCGTCTCTACTAAAAATAGAAAGAAATTATCTGGCCAACTAAAATATATATAGAAAACATTAGCCGGGCATGGTGGCACATGCCTGTAGTCCCAGCTACTCGGGAGGCTGAGGCAGGAGGATCACTTGAGCCCAGGAGTTTGAGGTTGCTGTGAGCTAGGCTGACGCCACGGCACTCACTCTAGCCCGGGCAACAGAGTGAGACTCTGTCTCAAAAAATAAAAATAAAAAAGAAGAAGAAAAACAAAGCTGAAAGATGTACACAAAGTATACATACATATAATAAGATGGCAAAACTTATTGAAACCGGTCACAAAATTAAACGCCAGGATTGTAGACATAAACGTGAAAGGCAAAACCCTGCAACTTCCAGAAGATAACAAAGGAGAATATCTCCGTGCCTTTGAGGACAGGGAATGACTTCTAAAGTGGGACACAAGAAGCACAAACTAGAGGGAACAATTGATGACTTGGATTTCATTAAGAACTTCTGCCATCGAGGTACCATTAAGGGAGTGACAGCAAACCACACGGAGGGGAGACATGTGCAGCACACACACCCAACAAAGGACGCCTCTCCAGAATATATAAAGAATTCCACAGATCGGTAAAAAGGCAACACAATTTTAAAAGGGGAAGAGCAGCAGAGGACTTGAAAAGGCATCATAAAACAGAGCATCCACGGGAGGCCGATATGGGAGGATCACTTGAGCTCAGGAGTTTGAGACCAGCCTGAGTAAGAGCAAGAGCAAGAGCAAGACCCTGTCTTTACTAAAAATAGAAAAATTAGCTGGGCATGGTGGTGCACACTTGTAGTCCCAGCTACTCGGGAGGCTGGGGCAGGAGGATCGCTTGAGCCTAGGAGTTTTTGAGGCTGCAGTGAGCTATGATGACACCACTGCACTCTAGTCTGGGAGGCAGAACGAGACTCTGTCCCCGCCACCAGAAAAAGGGGGACATCCAATGGCAAAACATGTATATGTAGACACACCTACATATAAGCCACCATGCCTGGCCAATAAAACTTTTTAAAAAGCTACAGCAAATTCAAGGTTTTATACTTCTTGGCTATTTATGATCCTCTCTTTTACCCCTACCTAAACTAATCAAATAAGATTATATAGTAACCATGCAAATCCCATAAACCTTGAACCCCTAGGCCATAGGCACCTCCAAGAAATCATCTTGAGCCTGGGCACAGGGGCTCATGCCTATAATCCCAGCACTTTGGGAGGCCAAGGGGGTAGGATCGCTTGAGGCCAGGACTTTGAGGCCAGCCTGGGCAACATAGCAAGACCCCATCTCTACATAAAGCAAAAAATAATTAGCTGGGCATGGTGGCACATGCCTCTAGTCCCAGCTACTGGGGAGGCTGAGGCAGGAGGATCGCTTGAGCCCAGGAGCTGGAGGTTACAGTGCATTAAGATTGGTCCCGGGAGACAGAGCGAGACCCTGTTGCTCAACACACAACAAAAAAATTAAATCATCTTGGCCATCCCCCCATTATCAAGCAAAGTCTCTGCAACAGAGGAGAAGCCAATCCACAATGCATACTGACCGGCAGGGGTAACAGCATGCCTGCTCTCAAAGAAGCTGCGAAACATGAAACATTATTAAGAACCTAGATATAGCGAAGCAACCATTTATCCGTATTCTTTGGGGCATACGCCAATGTAAGGTCTCCAAGCAGCCTGATTGCCCTTCCTAAAACGTTAGACTCTTAAAACAAGCTCCTGTAGCCTCCCAGAGCTGACCTTGCCCGTCTTGCCCCTAGACATTAAGCTTATGCTACGGTATCTGGTCTCACCTGTGTGTTAGGTATCTGCGGCTTCCTCTGCCAGCCGACCTGGCTTGGGCTGCTCGACGGAGTAAAGGAATCAACTCTGTATGAATTCCTGTACACATCAAGTCTGGCTCTTTCTTATCCCAGGATCCTAGACTATTAGAGGCCTACACAGTTTAGAAACTCATTAGGTAGATATAAGAGGCTGTAAAAATAACCCTGGCTAGGGCCTCCTGACTTCACGTGTCTCTCAGAAAGCCCCCAGGTCTGTGAGCTTTCCTAGTTCACAGGGAAAGAAAATTCATTCATTCCTTTCTTGCCCGCCTTTGCCGTTTCAAGGTGAAGTGTCCGAAGCTGATAAACAGATCCCCAGGTTACCCCCAGCTTCATGTGCTATCCCTGCTAGGCAGGACGTCTGTGTTCCAACAAGGACTCCTTGAAGAAATGAACTCTACATCCTCGACACGGGGCTTTCAGCCCCCCCACCACGGTGGCTTTGGAGGAAAGAAAACCTTTTAGTGGCCCTCCTGGGCTCACTTACCTACTGCTAATTAGGCTAATGAATTGATACAGGCTTCAAAGGTCAGGGGCCGACGTTTCACATACATAAAAAGGGAAAAGTTCAAAAATTAATTTAGAGGACTTGTTTTCTTTTGACCCCTGAGGAATTTAAACGATGGTTACTTTTCAGACTCTAACACGAGCCATCGCTGAAAATTCTGAAGCCCGTGCAACCCAGCTCGGCCACACGCCAGCTATGTGGTTTTCTGTGCCTCAGTTTATCACCTGTAAAACGGGACCCATAAAAGCACAGGCCTCATGTGGCTGATGGGAAGATGGAGATAGCACGGCGGTCTATGTAAAACACTTACAACAGCGCCTGGCCCACAGCGGTAGGTGTTGGCTCTCACAATTATTTCATTACTGTGGAAGCCCCGCTGTGGACATGGGCCGCCCCAGGAAAGAAAGGGTACGAATGGAACAAGTGGGCACTAGGAAATAAAATGAAAAGAGCAGTGTTGTTGGAATTCCTAAGAACACATCTATTTCTACTCCATAGTATTTGTCCATCATAGGCTGGGCTGCGGTGGCTCACATACCCTTTGGGAGGCTGAGGCAGGAGGATGGCTTGAGGCCAGCAAGTTCAAGACCAGCCTGGGTAAGACAGTGAGACCCAGTACCTACAAAAATTTAAAAATTAGCTGGGTGTGGGGGTGCAGGCCTGTAGACCTCGCTACATGGGAGACTGAGGCAGGAGGATCATTTCACTTGAGCCCAGGAGTGTTCGAGGCTGCGGTGAGCTATGATGGCACCGTTGCACTCCAGCCTGGATGACAGAGCGAGACCCTGTCTCAAAAAAAATAATAGTAATTTGGGGATAGAGAAAAGAACATTCTGAGATAAGAGGTCATCGGTATAGCAGGAAAGTGGGGATCCTTACTTTTCATCAATGTATAGAGAAAGGTACTCTTGTGTGTGAGGACACAAACGCATTAGTAGGAAGGGAACCAACAAACCTTTAAAACTCTGTTAGTTCTGGGGTAGCCAAGCACCCTCCACCGGCCACAGGAAGCTAAGGGCTCCTGTTCTGCTCTTCTGCTGTGAATCACTGGCGCTCACGGCCTCACATTCAACAGACCTTTTTTAAAATTTAGGTGATGATAATGTTTCATGTTTGCTTATACATTTATTATTATTTAGTAAAGAGCACACTTTTAAAGTCAAAATAATTAACTGAAGAAGTTTAAAGATCCCTTTCAACAATTTTTGAAACTTTCTAAACAACTAACCTACTGTAGTCTTTAAAATTTTTCAGTTTTAAATGTCTGATCATGGGTTTGTGACTATAGGGGCTGCATATCCTTTTTCAGAAAACTTATTTTCTCGTAATAATTGGAACGTGTCTGTGAACAGTCACAATTGTATTTTAGCATTATTACTGATGATTTTCATGATGCCAAAGGATGAACGGCACATTTGAAACTGAGAAGAAGGGAGCACAGTCCATGCAGGGACTCCCAAGGCTATCAATTATTAATCTACTTTTCAAACTTAATAAATAGGAATGTCTTTTTGCCCTTTATTCCCCAGACGAATTTAACCAAATGAGAGATGGGGTGTGTGTGCGCAAGACAGCAGTCTGAGAATATAGGAGGCACAGGGAATGGAAAGGAGGAGATTTTAGGAAAACAAATATATTTAACGTCCAAGAAATCGGTATACCATTGCTTTGTCAGGCTTGTTGTCATTATGATTAAGCTCTCATGAATATTTTGATGGTTTTTGAGTGTTCGTTTAAAAACATGAGCGCTTTAAAAGTATAACGTTAATACAAAAAAGAAGGCAAAATTGTCTAAGCTTATAACTCAATAACCCCTGTTGACACTTTAAAAAAAATACTTATACTATAGTTAGAAAATTGAAACACTGAAGAACAGGATAAAATGAAAAATAAATAAGAACTTCCCTCCTCACTATCCCAGTCTATCCAACCAAACACAAACCACTGTTTATGCTTTTCTGTGCTACCAGAGAAAATAATGTATAAATAGATATATCTCCACTTATTTACCAAAATGAATCATATTATGCACTGTTTTGTAACATGCATTTTTCACTTAATAACATATCTTGGCACTATGTCCTTATCAGCACACGGTGATCACCACTTGCCTTTTGCTCTTAAAATAAAGCTTCAGTGACGGTCTCTGCACCCACAGCTTAGCGTTACATGTGTTGTTTTTAATGTGACCCTACCACAGAGTCAGCGCAGCAAACCCAAGCTACTCACGCCGTCTATCCCAGCTGTAGGGCGGGAAAAGAACAATCTGGTTTCTATGGTTCATTTCAGTTCCTCCAGAAAATTTCCTGAGACGTTGTTATTTGCGCCAAATTGGGTCTCAGCAACAGCTCGAGATGGCTGCCGAGAAAAGGATCCTTTTCAGCTGAGAGGAAGGTGACTCTGTCCACCTGTTCACTTCTGGCTGCAAAGGTTCCCACGGCGAAGCAGTAGTCCCGTCTTGGCATTTAATCTCCCCGGTGTGCCACCCCACCCCTGCTTGCAGAAGTGCACCGAATGCCCACGGCGCACGGCGCGCACGGAATGCTTGCAGAAAGGGAAAATAAGCAAGCACCGGATCGACACGCACAGAACTGCAGGCGAAACCGCCGGATGACCGTGGCCCTCATCTCGTCACGAAGACCACAGCATGCAGAGCTGCCCGCCAGAGCAATGCAGGACGCAGCCGGGTGGCGGAGTCGGGGTAAGAAAGTGACTGCAGTCCGGCTCAGAAATTTCAATAATAAAAAACATTTATACCTTTGCATTGAACTGCCTGAAATCCTTTCTAAATGGTAGAGGATTTAAATTTTATTTTGAAGGCCGGGCGCGGTGGCTCACGCCTGTGATCCTGGCACTCTGGGAGGCCGAGGCAGGAGGATTACTCAAGGTCAGGAGTTCAAGACCCGCCTGAGCAAGAGCGAGACCCCGTCTCTACTAAAAAAAATAGAAAGAAATTATCTGGACAGCTAAAAATATATAGAAAAAAAAAAATTAGCCGGGCATGGTGGCGCATGCCTGTAGTCCCAGCTACTCGGGAGGCTGGGGCAGGAGGATTGCTTGAGCCCAGGAGTTTGAGGTTGCTGTGAGCTAGGCTGACGCCACAGCACTCTAGCCAGGGTGACAGAGCGAGACTCTGTCTCAAAAAAAATAAATAAATAAATAATTAAAAAAATTTATTTTGAAACATTTCAACATAGTACTTTTCCAAATATCTGTTATATTTGTGATTTCATTAGACCCACACATCAAGCCTCTCAGGCTCGTGGGGTAGCGTCATTGTCCCCGCTTCAAGATGACATGACTGAGGGGCAGCAAAGTAAGGTGACTTGCCCAGGATCAATCAGCTGACCGAGCCCTCGGGCCCAGGAACTGTGCTGTCCTGAATTCTCCTAAGCCTTCCCACGTCCAACAAGCCCAGCTTGCCAGTTTGAGAGTCCTAAACAAAAACGAGCTAGGAATGAAGCTGAAGATGCAAATATAAATGTTAATATATCCCTCCCCAGGGACACCTGAGATCCTGAAAACTCTCTCTTCCTAACAAAAATCTAATAAACGGAATATTGTTGTTGCTAAGTGCCAGGCTGACGTGCCAAACTTACATCCTGACAGCAGAATTGCCGTCTCGACTGGTTTTACAAAGACTTGTGAAAATCTGGTTTTATGTTTTATTATAAACACCCACATGATGTCAGCTTTTTTAAAATATAGTGGCACTTAATTTTTACAGCTAAGATTTTGCCGTGGACAGTACTAGTTGTCGTTTATATATCCAAGGCTCATACCTGTAATCCTAGCACTCTGGCAGGCCGAGGCAAGAGGATCGCTTAAGCCCAGGAGTTCCACACCTGCCTGAGCAAGAGTGAGACTTCATCTCTATTTAAAAACAACAACAACAACAGAAAACAAGCAGCCTTCAAGATCGAGGGGCTTAATAAATTATACTCACAGCGAGGGACAGGAGGATAGAATCCAGGAAAGGCTCCCCTGTGGAGGTTCAAAATGAGCTGAGTCTAGAAAGATTGGAATCCGACAGGGGGAGAAAAGATAGAAGACTGTGGTCAAAGCTTCCTAAGAAGAAATGAGCCCAGTACATTTGGGGGACGATATAGCGATGGGCTCAAGAGGAACAGTAATAGATAAAGCCAAAAAGAAAGACTGAGACCAATCTATGGAGAGCAAGACAGAACTTTTTTTATTCATTCATTTAGACAGTGTCTGATTCTGTCACCAGGGCCAGAGTGCAGTCATGTCAGCCTAGCTCACAGCAACCTCAAACTCAAGGGCTCAAGCGATCCTCCTGCCTCAGCCTCCTGGGTAGCTGGGAACTACAAGCGTGTGCCACCAGGCCCAGCTAATTTTTCTATTTTTCATAGAGATGGGGTCTGGCTCTCTTGCTCAGACTGGTCTCAAACTTGCTGGCCTCAAGCAATCCTCCCGCCTCGACTTCCCAACAAGCTGGGATTATAGGCGTGAAGCACTGCGCCTAGCCAGAATCTAGATTTTCTCCTGCAGATAATACAATCAATATTATTGAAGGTTTCTGAGTGTGTAGAGTGGCATTTCAGAATCATTCATCTGCATGCGGACCTGAAGCCTGGCTCTGAAAAGACCCAGAGTTCAGATAGCAGGTTCTGAAGCTGCGTTTTAGTATAGGAGAAAAATGTGTGTACATTAGTTCATAAATTCAGAACTCTAATAAGTAGTCTTAGTTACCTACAAAGTAGAAAAGCAAGGGATATATGTTTTGAGTTTAGACAGCAATGGAATCCAATTTCTTTTTCCTTTTCCTTTTATCAATGCAGTGCGAGCCTTGTGTGTAGCTACCACTAAGTGATCGATTGTTTCCTTTATAACAGCTATAAGGCCGGGCGCGGTGGCTCATCCCTGTAATCCTAGCACTCTGGGAGGCCGAGGCGGGTGGATCGCTCAAGGTCAGGAGTTCGAGACCAGCCTGAGCAACAGTGAGACCCCCGTCTCTACTAAAAATAGAAAGAAATTATCTGGCCAACTAAAATATATATAGAAAAAATTAGCCGGGCATGGTGGCGCATGCCTGTAGTCCCAGCTACTCGGGAGGCTGAGGCAGGAGGATCGCTTAAGCCCAGGAGTTTGAGGTTGCTGTGAGCGAGGCTGACGCCACGGCACTCACTCTAGCCCGGGCAACAAAGCGAGACTCTGTCTCAAAAAAATAAATAAATAAAAAAAATAAAAGCTATAGACTTTACTCAGAAGCAAGTCCTCAATGCTGCTAAGGGCCTAATAAATTATCTTGCAGAAATTACATTGTGCCTAAACAATAACACCACTTTGAATAATAAGGTTGTCTAAAGTTTACACACAAACAGGGATCTCTGAAAGTGTTAACTATCTAGTAATTCAGGCTCTGCTGGATACAGGAACAGTGCCCTATGAACCTCAGCTAGAACTCAGGGCCGCCTCAGGTGAACATAAACATCCTATGTGAGTCACCTTGCAATTACAGCTGCCACCTGGAAACATATTTAAGGAGAGCTACAAAGCTAAATCTCTGTAAGATCCTGCGCTGGTCTTCTTTCTTTCAGTCTAAGGATCAATAAAGCCCAAGATTCTTTCCTAATTTGTCATCCGCATCATTTTTTTTATATTTCCAAATTTAGAAATGACTGTCTCCAAAGGCCTCAAAATTACTTTGAGTTATTAATGTTGTGTAAATTTCAGAGATACAAGATGTATTAGTTAGGTCTATGTCTTTCTCCCCCCCCCCCCCCCCAGAGAGACTACTTCAGGGAAAGATTTTTTTAAATTTCTGAGAAAATGTTCGTACTTACCAGGTATATGTGCTATGAACCACATACATGCACATCATTGCTTGGGGGTAATGTAGCACATTTGCCAGTGATTAAGATTCAGCCTAGTTTTTTGTCCCTGCCTTTCTACATCCACGTCCATTGGTAAGTCATGATGACACGGAAGCCTCACACGCCAAGCAAAAACTTCAAGCCCGGATCCGAATTGGAGCCTGAATTCTCCTTCGGATGCATGTTTTGGAGGCAACTGTTTGGTCTACGTTTCTGCTCCCTAAACTGGGCAGTGACTCAAGAGGCAGTTGGAAAGGAGGAGGCGCTGGGCAAGAAGCCCCAGCAGCCAAGTCCCTCCCCTTCTCCGCACACTCACGGCCTTTTTGTGGCTTCTTGTCCCCATCGGATACGCTCCTATAGACCAGTCCGCCTTTGCAGGGTGGAGCACGGAGTCTCACCTGCGCATGATCTCCAACCTCCCGGGATGGCCCCGGATACAACAACCGTGTGTGGCACCTGGCCGTGGAAATTCAAGTTTTTTCACCCTAACCCGAGGAGGCTGTGAACGCTAAGTTTCAGCCCTGGTCACCACTAAGCGGGCCGACAGGAGCCTACCACACCCCTGGGCCTGGAAGCGCTCGCCGGAAAAGCTCGCCACCTGCGCGCCCCCCACCTTCGGCCCGCGACGGGGCAGGTGCGGCCCCTCCGCACATCTTACATTTCTAGGTCACACTGGTGCACACGCGCACGCACGCAAACTCTGCCGTCCCGTGCACGCCCGGCCTCGGAGGGCGGCCCCGAACCCGCCGCCCGCGGAGCCGGCCCCGCCGGCGCGCAGAGGGAGAGGCCCGGGCCGGGCCGGGGCCGGGGCGGAGCCGGGGCCGGGGTCGCGTCGGACCCCGCCGGCCCGCCGGCCTCCCTCCCCTGCGGCCCGGGCCTGCCCCCGGCGCACGTGCTGGGTGACAGGCCCCCTATAGGTTCCATACCTGCCACCGGAAGTGAGTGAGGAGGGCAGTATAGGCATTTCCTGTGACGCGAGCGCCTGGACTCCATTAGGCAGCAGCTGGGGGAAGAATCAACACACCAGGGAGCAGAGCGGAGCGGACCCGAGGACAGAGGCGGCAGCTGCCTCCGCTGCCGCCCGCCGCCGCCGCCGCCACCGCCGGGGCTCAGCCCAGCGGCGGGCCCCGCGCCCCCGCAGCCGCCCCGCGGCGCCCCCCGGCGCGACCCCCAGGCCGCGCACCCCGAGCTGCCTCCGGGAGGGGGGGGGGAAAGGGCCCGGATCCTCCTTCTCCCCCTCCTCCTCCTCCCCTCCTCCCGCCCCCACCCTCCTGCCCCGACCCCCTCCCCGCCTCCCCGGTCCCCCCTCACCCCGACCCTCTCCCCGGCCCCCGCCTCCCCTCCCCCGCCTCGCCCCACCGGCTTCCCACCACGGCCTCTCTCAGCGAGGAAACTCTGGCCTCCGCTTCCTCCTCCTCCGACTCGGACACCGGCGGAGCCTCCCCGCCCCCGCGGAAGAAACCCCGAGCCTCGGCGGCGGAGGGAGCAGGAGAGCCCGGGGCTTCGGCAGGCAGAGCAGGCCTCTCCCCTCCGTCCTCGTCGTCCTCGTCCTCGTCCTCCTCCTCCTCCTCCTCCGTGGTGGTAGTGGTGGGACTCCCCCCGGCTGCTGCCCCTTCCGCCGCCGGTGCCGTCCCCCACCGAAGTAGCGGCCACAGCCTGGTCGGCGGCAGCATCATGCAGGCCAACGGGGCAGGAGGAGGAGGAGGAGGTGGCGGCGGCGGCGGTGGAGGAGGAGGGGGCGGCGGGGGCCAGGGACAGACCCAGGAACTCGCCTGCCTGTCGGCCCAGAACGGGGAGTCGTCCCCCTCGTCGTCGTCGTCGGCGGGGGACCTGGCCCACGCCAATGGGCTCCTGCCTTCCGCCCCCTCCGCCGCCAGCAACAATAGCAACAGCCTGAATGTCAATAACGGGGTTCCCGGCGGGGCGGCCGCCGCAGCCTCAGCCTCCGTCGCAGCTGCCTCCGCCACCACCGCCGCCTCCTCCTCCTTGGCCACCCCAGAGCTGGGCAGCAGCCTCAAGAAGAAGAAGCGGCTCTCCCAGTCGGACGAGGATGTCATTAGGCTAATAGGACAGCACTTGAATGGCTTAGGGCTCAAGTAAGTATCCCTTCCCGGCAGCTGGTGATGGACGGACCGAGGGACGAGGCGGCGGGGGCCGGGGGCGGGGGCTGCAAAGAGCTCGGGCGGGGAGAGAATTGCTGCTGGGCACGCAGGGCCCGGTCCCTCGGAGGCCGACCGGGGAGGAGCAGCGGACCCGAAGGGAAATACGGGGAAATCAATCACGCTGACGAATTGTGAGACAAGACAGGCGGTGGAGGGGTCTGGGGAGGGACAGGAGAAGCCAAAAGAATGACTCCTCCCCACGCACCTTCGGAGCTTAATTGTCTGTCAATAAAGACAGATGCAGGAGTGTGTCTCTGTATGTGTTGGGGGAGGGGTGGATTAGAGCGGCTGGAAATAATGAACCTTGGAGGATTTGTTTTTCGAGTATATCTTAGAGGCATCTTTGTGGGACACCTCCCCACCCCCAGCCATGACAGACAACAGCCCAGGCAAACTACCAATCAGGAAAGACAATCCCCTACAAGTGTTTATGGGAACTGAGGGGCTGGGATAATTTGGAAAGAGGTGGCTGAATAAATCTCATGGGAATAATGAAGATACAGTGTTGATGTCATTTGAAGGCCCTTGTGTGTGTGTGCAGGAGGCCTAGCGTTAACTAGTTTGAAATCCCAGTTTAATGCCGAGAAGGTGATCGCCTCTGAAAAAGGCACATCTGATCTGGCGAATCACTTGTTTTCAGATACAATTTAGGTGGCCTTGTGTCCCCAACGTAGGGTGAAGGTAGACAGCGACCTTGGCCAAAAACCACAAAGAAAAACCAAGAGGGTGGAAGGTAGGATTGGTGGGTGTGCTCTGGAGCCGGATGAAGGAGGTGCAGGAGACAGAACCAGAATGAGATGAAGGGGGAAAAAAACGTGCAACGGTCAATTTCCTAGCTTCAAAGTGTAGACTAAAATAAGCCTTTAGGCTAGCCAATGTGTAGTTTGGGATTTATGGATTTGTTGAGAAGGTTGGCACTTCTAAAAAGTGGCATAAGTATTTTGATTTTCGGGCAGATCATCGCGCTGTTTAGCTGAAAGTTAAGTAGAGCTGAATGAAAAGGCATTGAAACATAAACACAAATATGTAAGACTGATAAATGAAGGTCCTTAGATATCAAAATACATGAGGGAAGAAAATACATTGATGAGTCTTTTTAGCTCTCAAAGAGAAATATGCTGTAGGAAGATTTCTCTTTATTCCCTAAGGAAAAGGATTAGTACGAAAACAGATTTTGTAAATGCTAACAGAACATATTACTGAGACAAGAAGCAAGCTGACAGCAGCAGGAGGAAATAACTCGTGACTGTTTGGAACCTACACCATAGTAAATTTGCTATTTTTAGTATAGAGAGAAAGGGAATGATTTTTTTATGCTGGATTTATTTTAATTTTAAAGATTGACCTACTAGAATTTTTCTATGCTGATACAGTATCTGGATGTAAGCTCTAACCTAACACGGATCATCTCTTTTCACCTTGTATGGAACTAATATGGATGATTTTTATCTTTCAAAATGTAACAGTAGTAGTATGTAGATCCTGGTTTTTCATTTATTTTGCTAGTTGGTTACAACACATTTTTAGAAATTTTATACTTCGTTAAACTTCTGAGGCATTAAATGGCAAAAGTAGGAAGAACCGATTTTGATTCTGGTTTCAAGAAAGGTTTTTAACTTGACTAGGAATAAGTGTAGGTGGTAGCTTTAAATCAAGTTAGTTTAGCCAAGCACATCAAAGCTTTTTTTTTTTTTTTTTCCCTTCATCATGAGGTTAGCTTAAAACCTTTACAACCGTGTTCATGGACATGAGTTTATTTGGAAGAGTAAAACCCTAAAGTTGGTCAGGTCTGTTTTACACTGTATCTCTCCTGCAGCCAGACTGTTGATCTCCTCATGCAAGAGTCAGGATGTCGTTTAGAACATCCTTCTGCTACCAAATTCCGAAATCATGTCATGGAAGGAGACTGGGATAAGGTAAAGTAGGGCATATAGAGCTGTGTGACTGCTGCTAAAATTACATATTTGATGTGCATTTTGTGACATTTCTGTTTTTCTTTTATACCAATTTTTACAGGCAGAAAATGACCTGAATGAACTAAAGCCTTTAGTGCATTCTCCTCATGCTATTGTGGTAAGAGGCGCACTTGAAATCTCTCAAACGTTGTTGGGAATAATTGTGGTAAATACACTTTTGTTCTTAGTTTCCCATTTATGCTTATTGTAGTAGGTTATTGATAACTCTAGGCTTCTGCCTCTTATGCAAGATAAGGCCTAAAAGTAGTTAAAATTTCATATAATTAAGTTTGTAAACTAAGATGAGTGTTTATGATGTTTTAAAGTATGAGTTTTGTATTTTTAAAATCATACTTAAAGTGTTGTTTGAACCTATTTTACGAAGTAAGCTCTACAAAAATTATATGGCAATATCTTCATGCTTTTAATGCTCTCGATAGGAGTTTTATATTTACAGAGTTTAGGATAAATTATAGTTTTATGTTACTTATAATACTGAATGTGCTATTTGAAGAGAAATGTGTTTGGGTGTGTGTATATATCCATACTGCCTTGAGAAGCTGATATGTTACTTATTTTTTTTTTTTTTTTTTTCAATCTTTGGGAATTGTGATTAAGTCAAACCAGCTCCCTTGGTGTGCTCCCCATTTTCCACTCTTGCATTCCAGTTGTGTGCATTGACAGTGTCAGAGTTGGTGTAATTGTGTGTCACCCTGCTGGAGGGTTTGCGTGCACATTTGACCCACCGGGCCCTGCTTACTGGCCTTATTTCCCTGACAAGATCAGTTTAGTAGTTTAACCTGTTGGCCTCTTCCATAAATCTTAATGAATCTTTTATACTGCTGAGCTTAAATTCTTCAACTGTTGGTGAGGAAAAGGAGGGAATAAGTTTTTTCTAAGTGCTGGTGATTAGAAACCGGGAAGAATCGGCTGCTAGCTGCTGGCTTTTTAACTTCTAGCTGATTCATTTGTTGTCAAAAGCAGTTTCCTGTCTGGTGGGGGAGGGAAAGAAGGTGAATAGGAAGTGAAGTAGGGAAACCAGCTATTTGTTAAATATTAGTAAATGACTTACATTTTGGGCTTTTTAAATTGAGTCAAACATTAATCTTTCCTGTCTGTCTATAAACTTAGCCTTGTATTTTTTTCTTTTTCTTTCTTTTGAAATCTTATTACAAAAGAGTTTTAAAACTCTTACTACAATTCTATACAATAGTATTAATCCTAGACAGAATGAGTTTCAGGTGAATTGAAGGTGCAATCAAGTATGGACAAATACAGACTCATTTAAATTGATCTAGGGTATTATTTTTAGTCTTTCAGTAAATATTTAAAATATTAAAAGTTTAAAACTACTATTGGGTCAGATGATTGATAATAAATTAACTTATGTAATAATCAATTCCACAGTAAAATTTAAAAATAAAAAGAAGCTAAAATAGTTAAACACTTGTATTCAAATGAGTTACAAATTTTTCAGTAACTAAAGTTTCCCCAGTCAGTGTTTGAGGGTTAAAAGAAAGACAAAAACTAAGTATATTTTATTGGGCAGTCTCTCATAAATTTTTAGCTCTGAATGACCTACAATAAGGACAATTAAATGGCCAAAATAGGAATTTGAGTTCCTTTCCCATTGGGCAAGTAGGCATGGTTTGTGAGGTGACAGTAAAGAACTTGCCTGTGGACTATTTTAAAATGTATGTGATTTCTTGGAGGTCGTTTTCCTTTTTTAAGCTTCACCCAAATTATATATGTAATTTAGTGACAATTTTATAGGCTTACTTCCTGTTTTTTTCTTGTTTATCTTCCTGTTTTTTTATTGTTTATAGTAATTTCAGACTTCTATATTGGATTTAGATCATACCTATCTCATTAGAAACCTTCATTAGAAGTAACATGTAAACTGAAGAAAGGGAGTTGTAGATAATAAGGAGGAATCCTTTTTTTTTTACAGCCTGTTCAGTCTGTAGAACATTCTAGGATCTAATAAACGATGAAGATTAAATCTCTGGCTGAGCCTCACATCTTCAAACTGTTTAGGTATTTATGCAAAGAAAGGGGTTCCAACTTTTATCTCACTTTAAGCATTGATGAATCAATCGCTTTTAAAGAGTCAGTTCAGCATTTTTTGAAGTTGCTCTTCACTTTTCTAATTGTGTTTAAATTTACTTCTCTTCCCACCCCATCTCCAGAAGAAGAGAATGTAATACAAGCTTAAATTTGTAATAATATCGTAGACAACTATTAAGGTTTTTTTAAACATAATTGTATTAGTTATATACCCAGACACATTTGATGACTTAGTCTAGACTAAAATTGTACTTTATTTTTTAAACGTGAATGTTTTTATTGATCCAATCCATTTCCCCTGCACCCCATCCCCCATTTTTAAATGGTTTCCAATCAGATCATACTAGGAATAGCAGAAGTTGCTGTCATGAATCAGCATTTTTAGTTTGGGTCAAATATGCTTAGCCATGTCTGGGCAATTTGGATGGGTGTTTGAGACCAATAACAGAAAACTTTTGTATGTCTAAAAATGTTTGGTTCTTTATTTTTAATATAATAGAGATATGCTTAACAAAACTGTTCCAAATATTGACTTGACATATAAAAATTAATACATTTTAAAATCAAATAAGGAGTTTTGAGAGTCATGGTTTAATGTAATTCATTTCCCCTTTCCTCTGAGTCATGATTTAATTGATAAAACTTCCTTACAGCCTTACTTCAGAGTTAGTCAGAACCACCACTGAGTTAGCTAGGAGGCTGCCCTTGACGGCCAGACTTTCTGTGTTTCATAACTTCTGAGTTTTTCTTTCATGTTGAGTTCAGTTTACTAACATGGGAGGAGAGGATAGAGCAGCTCAGTTTGGGTGGGGGCTGGTAGGGAGGCAACAGCAGAGTTGCCTGTGTGAAACTGTCATTCGAGTATCCAACTCACTTATCAATTTCAAGTTATTAGATACTAAAATAGAGAAGGAAATATTGCAGGGCCCAGAGATGTTGAAAAATCATCAGAGACCAGAACTAATCTCTTGAAGGTCTAACTGAGAGTTGGAGGAAGATACAAAAGAGAGTTTATTTCCTCAACCTTTTTTTCTTTTTTTTTTTAATCATTTTTTTTTTTTTTACATTTACTGGTTTATTATACAGGATATTACAAAGCAGACAGATGAAGAGGTGTGTAGGGTGAGGTGTGGGGGCGGGGCCATGGAGCTTCCATGCTCTCCCTGGTGTTTTTTTCTTTTTTCTTTTTAAGAAGCTCAAGATCTTTTAAAAATATATATACACGAGTAGAGAGAGCCCTGTCCCCATCTCAGCAAGCTGTAAGCAAGCCTGATTTTTTTACAACTTTTTCAGTAAATGACATTATTTGTTAATTAAAAGGACTTTATTTCCTTGAGATTATGTTTACATTTTAGTGTTTTAAATTTTGGGAGGTAAAATACAGTTTTACTCCCCATCCTTATCCTATGTGTCAAATACTTAAGGTTGAACTGATTTTTAGGAGAATAAACATTTCTTTCTCAACCAACTCTCTAGCTGTGCTTGGCTGGCAGCATGTTTGTTGCCATGCACAATACCAGGATTTGATATCTGTTTGAGGATATTCTTGGTCTTAATCTGGATAAAATGACTCAGAGAGAAATGCTCTTACGCTACTTTTATAGCATTCCCTGTATATACAGAAATATGTGTTTATATTGGCATCTCTCAAAGTTTTGGTCTGCCTTCCTCTTCGCTCCTGCCCTGCCTCTGCCCCACAGAAAGAGAGTAACGTGCTCTGTCAAGATCTTGGTGGGAAAATAAGGGAGAAACAGCACTTAGGGCACTGTCCTACACACATTGGAATGGAGGAGAGGGTGGGCGTGGGACCTAATGATTGATACAAATAAATAAACAATAAGTAAATAAAAGATTTTCCCTGAATTAGAACAAGCATTCCCCAAATTCCCAATTGCTAAGAAAATTTAGTGAAGAAAATTAAATGCTCTGGGCAGTTCCATGTGGCATTTAAATGAAAAAATTCTGCAACTAGATATATCTCAAGTTTGAATCAAAAATATCATAGATGAAATGAGACTTTTGTATATTGACCAATGGAACTATATGAGGTCTTCATTTCATAAAAAGTTGAGGTTTTTTTTTTTTTTTCCCAGAAGATAAAATGGTGAGAATATCCAGAGTAACTTGAAATATAAAATCCATTGATTTTTAGATTTTTTGTTTAGTTTTTGGTTTTTGTCACTTGATGAACTTCAAAGTATTTTTTATTTGACTATAAAGGTTAACTTCAGGCTACATATACGGCAATATACTTTTCAGGGCATCTTGGTAATTAAATCTATTTCTGAAACATTAAGTCAGTCTAACTTTATGTGTAAAAATTGGTAAGTGTAATTTTCCTAGATTTACAGGAACTTGTCTCAGCTTGAAATTTTTTCTGTTCTTTAGCTATAGATTTAAGGTTAATTATTAAACATAAGCAATGTATCTTATTAAGGATGTATTTAAATATATGCCTAATTTATATGAGAGAGTTAATTTTTGTTTACTTTCCCTAAAAACAATTTTTATAAGCTTGTAGTTTATGCTTCTCTTCTAAATACTCCTTGATGGAAAATCTTGTAGAGCAGTTGATTTTGCTCTTAATTCTGCAAATGTAATTTCTCCACACCATTTTGTGACAGCTGTATATTTTTGATGGTTTAAAAGTAAACATCTTGCTGAAGAAGAAAAAGCTATAATTTAGGTTTTTATTCTAAGTGGACTTGAGATCTTTACCACTATATTCCTTGGAGTCTCTGAATATGGCTAACACTTCCTACCTGCTAACTTTTCTCCATGTATCAGTTGGCTTGCTCAAGCTCCACAAGCAGCAAATATGATGAAAAAATCCCTCCAAGCAAAGGTCCTTAATTAGGTTTAAGGTTTAAAAGAAATTCTGAACATGCTATTCATAAACATCTCTTTTCTGTAGTAAAAAACTGCCAATATTGTGATGATCACTTTCAAGTTAAAAGTAAAATAGTAAAGTAACATTAAAAAGTATTAAATAGTCAAACACATTTCAGAAAAAAAACTAAATGTGAAAATGCTTCACAATAAGCTAGAAAGTGGTTTATCCTTTGTGGGGAAAAGAGCAGATAATAATTGTGCTTTAGAGTTAAATGCATCAGTGATCAGATTATTACAAACACACAAATACAAACATTGAATCTTTTTGAAGACTTTTAAGTGCAGCCTTCTGATGTCGGCAGCCCTTTATATCGTCCTAGAAGAGTGTCCATCACACTTAGCTTGTCCACTTTAGTCATGGGAAACTCAATGCTTTGCACACCAACCTGTAGTCCGTTTGTTGGACAGCTCTTTTTACTCTTGATAAGCTAAAATCTGACACTTTTCTGCTTCTGCTGAGTAGCTCTAGTTCTGCTTTCTGTTCTACTTGGTCCATCTTTCATCTTGTGACTTTTAAACAACTCCTCTATTAACTGGTTTTTCTCCAATCTTTTCCAAACTTGTTGCATAAAACCCCGCGATGTCCTAGTATAAAAGTCAGTATTTTTAAAAAGCAAACTTAGAATATTTGGAATAGTTGTAAATTTTCATACAAGAAATGTATTTCCAGGGGAATGTTTTGAGAACAGAATTTAATATTTTCCCATATTGATGCCTTAGTCACTAATGATCTTGTCTGATTTGAGTTTATTCATTCAAAGCAGAGTTTTAGTAAGATGTGGAATTGATCAAAGTCCCATTTAATCTACCGTAGCTCTATTAAACCAAAATATTTTGCATCATCTTGACGCTTTATGAAGTTATTTTCAAAGGGCGTAGTAGAATGCTTTCTACTGTTCTGTTTAGGCACAAACATTTTCTGAAACTTCCATCAACCTTTTTCCCCTGACTGCTGCTTTCTGTCATGTCAGAGGATGAAGTTTTTGCTGCTGCAGCAGAAGTACCTAGAATACCTGGAGGATGGCAAGGTCCTGGAGGCACTTCAAGTTCTACGCTGTGAATTGACGCCGCTGAAATACAATACAGAGCGCATTCATGTTCTTAGTGGGTAAGGAGGCTGAGTTCTTAGACTCAGGTCGATGAAGGGGCTGTTACGTTTACAAGGGTTACCACGGGCCAAAGTTACATTTCCTTAACATTTTTCCAAGATACAAATACCTAATTATTGCTAAATTCTGAGACTGATATTTGTCTGGGTAAATTCACTTATCTGTGTACAGACTATTTTTGTCATCCTTGGAAGCTATCCCTATTAAGATAGAGATTTAAGTGGGTGAAAGGAAGAAGGAATATACATTAGCTGTGAAATGCTATTTCAAAATCTTTCATAAACACCCTATGACATAGATCACAGTAGGCAATGAAGATTCCAGTATTGGTGCATACAAACATTTTTTTAAGTGAATACTTGTCATGTTGTCAGGTCCTTGTTAAGCATTTCATTTACAGAGTCTCATTTTGTCCTCACATCAGTACTTCAAATGTTAGAATACCCATAGTCTTGGTCTTGGGCCTCCCTGTATTCTCTAAGTGCACACTCTTTCTAAGTAATCTCATGCTGTACCATGCCTTCACGTACTATCTGTTTGCTAATGGCTCAAATCTGCCCTCTCGTCTGAACTCCCAGGGTGTGTATCTACTAATATACTTGGCAGTCTCCACCTGGATGTGTAATAGATGTCTCAAAGTTGTGTATTCAAGATAAAATTCTTGAATCTGGTTGTACGTCTACCTGTTCCACCCCTATAGACTTGTAAATGGCAAGACCTTCTACCCAGCCGCTCAGAGGAAAAACCTGAGCTTCATCCTTGCTTTTTCTTTATCTTTTAACTTTGACATATATGGCCTAACATCCCAAATTCGTAAATTTCTCTCCATCTCCACAATTTCTATCCTAGTGAAGTCATAGACATCTCTCCTAGAATATTATAGTAGCTTCCCACCTAGTTGCATTGCCTTCACTCTTAACCCCCTAACATTGCTCTTTTCACACAGCAGCCACAGAAAGACATAAGTAAAACCATAAAAAAGTCCTTTTACTCCCTTGCTTAAAACCTTCCACTGGCTTTCCCGTACACTAAAAACCCAAAATTGCTACTCAAGTCCACAAGATCCCTGGTCCTTTCCTGTTGTCTTTTCCTTAGTGACACTAATGTCTATCTGTTCCTTAACTTTCCAAGCCTTAAGGCATTTCCACTGCCTGTCCCCTCTAACGTAAATGCACTCCCCCCAATCTTTGCATAGCTGTCAACTAGTTGCTAAGTTCCCGGCTCAAATATCCTCTCCGAAGATTACCTACTGGATATTCTCTGTCACATCACTCTGTTTTAAGTTTTTTTCTTTATAGCATTTTCCACTATATGATACAGCCCTGGCATCTAGAATAGTATCTGACACGTAATGAGTCTGTAAATACAAAACAATGGACAAAAGAATGGGCCCAAAGAGGTGCAGAGTTCATTTTCCAGAAAGGGAAGCTAAGCCTCAAAGAAGTTAAGTAGCCAGCCCAAGATAAAAGCTAATAAATCAGAGAGCTCAGACTCCAAGCCTGGTTTGACTGATGCCGGAGTCTCTGGTCTTGGCCCACCACTTCTTGATCCCAGCTTCACATCTTGCCATATCTGGGCCGTTTCCTTAGGTGAAAACCTCAGGGGATAAACTTAATGCTGAAATTCACTTCAGAAGAAAAATTACATGATTAAATTGTATGTTCTACAGGGGAAAAAATCATGTGCATGATATTTAGATGATAAAGAAGGCAAACTTATGAAAAGGTAATGAGAGCAAGATAATTTGTCAGCCACCTTATCAAGATACCTAGCAGAACTTACTATTTCAGGATGTGGTGGCGCACGCCTGTAGTCCCAGCTACTCGGCTGAGGCAGGAGGATGGCTTGAGACTGTAGCGAGCTGTGATCACATCGCTGTACTCCAGCCTTGGGCAACAGAGCGAGACCCTGCCTCTATTAAAAAAAAAAAAAAAAAAAAGAATGTGCATTTTCACAAGGGCACAGAAGCAATCAATAAGTCACTTTGCAAAATTTAACAGGTGAACAATTTTTTCATGTAGTTATTGATAATAAATTTTATTCCCAGAAAGATGCTAGAAACAAAATTTTCACAATATCCAACTTCCTATAGGGTGTTTTGAGTATAATTATTTGCCCTTTTTTTAAAGGTTTTTTTCATCAGTAAGGCACTATTTATGTATTAAATAGCAAAAGAACAAGTAGTTCTGTTGGATAAGAGGCTATTAAATCATTTAGAGTCCAAATGAAATATGCTTTATGCAGTTAAGAAGGGGGTGATACTTACGTTAACTGAGAGGTGTCTGATACTTACCATTTATTGAGCTTTGCCTGTAGAGCCAGTAGTAGACCAAGTATTTCATCTTAAAAAAATCCTCATTACCCTATTTAACATATTGATACATTTTTTAATAAGTGAGAAGAACAGATTTGTCTGGCAGAGTACCAGACAAAAGAGTAGGAGAGTTACTGGCCATGTTTGAATACTGCCTTTGCTGTTTTACTTTCAAAGCCCATTCTGAGAAGAGCCAAAATCAGGTCAGGGCCGGACCCCCAGCAGGGGGCCCACATGTATTCTGCACAATCTAAGACCTTTAGCGTTTATTCTGCCTTCTGCACAAATAATGAGTAATAAAGCAGTTCCCCAGTTTTGTGTTCAGGGATCTCAGTCCCTTTCACTGGATGACACTAGGATGATAATGCAGTTATACTGCTTCCTGAGTGATGTTTGCGGTAAACTCTTAAAAGTATGTTGTCTTTGTTTAATGTAGTTTAAATATTTTTAAAGGTTTTGTTTCACTGTTGAGAAGTAAAGTTAGCATAGTTAAGAACAAGTTGTATAGCCGGAGTGCCTGAGTTCATGTTCTGACTTTGCCTCTTAACCCTTGGCCAATTACTTAATTCCTTAAGCTTTCTGTGCCTTGGTTTCTTCATTTGTAAAAGTAGAATAATAGTACTTGCTTCTTACAGGGTTGTCATAAATATTAAGTGACTTAATATATGTTGAGTGCTCAGAACAGAGCCTGGCAAGAATGATAATATAAAAATATATTAATACATTGCACAACAATAATACATCTTTAGCTACTATTGTTACTTGACATTTTAGTAATTGTATGTAGGTACCTGGTTGTATCCATGAAGTGGGTCCACTGTAGAAATTTCTTTGTGATATGTATTAGTAAGAACTGGATAGCCAAACAGTCAATGTTTTTCAGTTATGTTTATTTCAGATACATGGGTTTGATATTTGTTGTCTTTGCTGATGTATTTGTAGGTATCTGATGTGTAGCCATGCAGAAGACCTACGTGCAAAAGCAGAATGGGAAGGCAAAGGGACGGCTTCCCGGTCCAAATTGTTGGACAAACTTCAGAGTAAGAGTCTTCATTTTCAAAGTTTCTGTGTTTTCTGTTAGATTAGAAATCGGTATTATGCATCAGTTAGGATGACTTGTATCGAGACGTACTTTCATTAAGTGATTACAGGAGAAGAGGGCGCATCCATTCAGAAGCCCTTTAAACCAAAGACCTTCAAACTCCGTCACGGAGTGTAAGGATCTAACCTCAGGAGTCAGTGAAGGGTGCTGGTCCCAGAGCAGTTCTTGCACTTGTATTACACAGTGATGCTCCTCTTGAGATTTTGCCTGGGGGAAAAGTGCTGTGGTTAGAGAAAAAATATGTAAACCAGAGCTTTAAGCCACGAGTGCTGGAAACATTTTCTTGATTTCAATAGTAAGGCCCAGATCTCTTTAGGTAAATTGTTTTACTCTCCCCCAAGTATATTATATCTTCCAAATTATAGTTAATTTTTGCCATATCTTTATGTAAACGACCTTCTTCTCCTCTGTGGTTAAATCATATTCTGTAGTTTTCATGATGAGATGAGAGTGGAGATGCTAAGCACTAGAAAGCCAAGCTGTTGGGAAGTATGAGGCATTCAAGGATTGCAGTGGTTGGCATCGATACCAAAGTACCAGTTATTCCCTGAATCTCCATGGCATCCTTGGCATTAGGAGCAATTTGATAGGATCTGGGAGTTGACCTATTCCAGCCTTTTGCCAAAATTTTGTTCCTTGATAAGGGGAAATTTTTCTCATAGCTAGTCTCCTTCTGGTACTTAATCATTGTTAGATTTGCTTTTCATTATTGTCTTTTTTTCTTCTCTTTGTTGTTGCTGGTTTGCACTCCCCCCAGAAAATACTCCTACAATATAAAGTCCTACCCAAGTGTGTATCCCATTCTAGTGGCAACATGGCTCTAGCTGCTGACAGATACTCACAAAGCTCACATGTTAAATGACATTACTCAGAACTTCCCTATTTAAGGGACACGGTATTACTGAGGTAGGGACAGGTAGAGCAGAAGATGACTAAAAGTCTTAAATAAAAGTTTATGGTTTATTATTTTTTGTTTCTCTTTTTCGAACTATCTTCCATTAAAGCCTATTTACCACCATCAGTGATGCTTCCCCCACGGCGTTTGCAGACCCTGCTGCGGCAGGCGGTGGAGCTGCAGCGGGATCGGTGCCTGTACCACAACACCAAGCTCGACAGTAGCCTGGATTCTGTGTCTCTGCTCATAGATCATGTTTGTAGTAGGTAAGTGGAAAATTCCGCGTATTCCAAAACAGGCTGACATTTCGTAAACTCGGTTAAGAACTTTATTAAAATGTGTTCTTTTTTAGAGTTCTATCCTGCAACTATGTAACAGTTCGTCTCTGATTTAGCATTTGTTCACAAATAAAACTAGAACTACTAAAATTGAAAATCAAGAGAAATTTATGTTTATTTGTATAGTAAACCATACCTTGAGAATTGAAGCTGGGAAGCTAGTTTTTCCTTACCTATAGGTTTATTATTCGTTTTCTGTGTCTGACAATTTAATTATGGCTGAGGTTATTTTCCGCCCATGAAGACCATGGAAATATTTTGTCCTTAATGAAAGTTCTGCTTTTTAGTAGCAAGTGGACTCTAAAAATGGTTAGAATAAAGGTATTTTTCTGAACTGGGTTTTATTACTATACCTACCTATGTACGTAATTTAACTTCGGAGAATGCAAGTTTCTCTGTTAATATTGGCAGTATTTTGACTAAAAATGTCCCTAATATTTTAGCAACAATCTCCAAAATTAAACCAGAGCTTTAATTTTAAGATACCAAAAACAAGTTGTGAAATCTTTCAAACTCCAGGAAGGAAATGATTTGGGTCTAGTGAACCAAATACAAAGGGGAACAGCTGCAGTGCACGTGCTCGACTGTTTTTGCCAAAGATCATTGAAGAACCAACGAAAGTAGCTTAAACAAGGAGGACACAAGTATACAAGTGCGGGGGTTTGGATAGAAGAGGAACTTCTGAGTAACCATAAAAATTATGCATATATGCATATCTGTACTTCGATTTAAGATAATTTTTAGGTGATCATAAACGACATTTGTCTGTAGTTTTCTCCTCACTTTCCCCACTTACAATAAAACAATAATAATTGCTCTATTGGCCTTAAATTACTTAAAAGTGTTATTTTATTTTAAAGTAATGAATTACCCTTGGTGCATATATTAGATGTTCTACAAGAAAGTGATTGGAGGTCCTTTTTCCTTATCCCATTTTACTCTTTAACACTGTTCTTTGACTTGTTTCTGAGAATTTTTAACTCTTCCCATTTAAGTTGAAAGGGGGGAGGAGAAAATAATACAGTAAGAGGCTGTATGGTTTTGTGGTTCATAGCTCCATTAGGGGATTTGAGAACAATGTTAAAATTAAGGTACTTGTTAACCCAAATCTTTTCTTTTGGCTCATAAATGTATTGCTGTTAGAATACATTGAAAAGTGATGGCCAGACTTTATGGTTCAAGAGGTGTCAGTGGGTTAAGGGCTTGCCTTCCTATTTGGAAACTGAAGTCTGTGGGACCGTGACCTATATTTGTCCTAAGTGCTTTAATTTCTTTACCAGGACCTGTGAAACTAAATGGTGAGACTGGGTGCGGTGACTGACACCTGTAATCCTAGCTCTTTGGGAGGCCAAGGCAGGAGTTTCACTTGAGGATGGGAGTTTGAGACCAGCCTGGGCAACATAGTGAGATCCCAACACATGTGCGCCATGTGTGGTGGTGTACGCCTGTAATCCCAGATGTTCAGGAGGCTGAGGCGGGAGGATTACTTGAGGCCAGGATTTCAGAGTTGCAGTGATCTGTAATTGAGTCACTGCCCTCTAGCCTGGGCAGGACTCTTATTTCTTTTTTTTTTTTTTTTTTTTTTTTTTTGTTTTGTTTTGTTTTGTTTTGTTTTGTTTTTTTTTGAGACAGAGTCTCGCTCGGTTGCCCAGGCTAGAGTGAGTGCCGTGGCGTCAGCCTAGCTCACAGCAACCTCAAACTCCTGAGCTCAAGGGATCCTCCTGTCTCAGCCTCCCGAGTAGCTGGGACTACAGGCATGCACCACCATGCCCGGCTAATTTTTTCTATATATATTTTTAGCTGTCCGTATAATTTCTTTCTATTTTTAGTAGAGATGGGGTCTCGCTCTTGCTCAGGCTGGTCTCGAACTCCTGAGCTGAAACGATCCGCCCACCTCGGCCTCCCAGAGAGCTAGGATTACAGGCGTGAGCCACCGCGCCCGGCAGGACTCTTATTTCTAAAAATAATAATAATAAATTATGAAAAATATTTAGTCCAACTTTTTCCAACCCTCGGGTCAGGGACCAGGCTCCCACAATCCTGTGTGGGAAAACATTCCAAAGTTTTACATAGGAATGAAAGAGTTCTCGTTCTTCAGAAATAACCATTGATTAGAAGTTCTTCTGTGTAATCTTAAAACTTGGACTCTATGCTCCTCCTAGTTACCACCCTCTCTCCTCTTCCGCTTTACAGCTGACTTCTTGAAGTCGTTGCCTACTGTACATGCACAATGTCAGTCTCCGTACTTTTCCTTCGTAGCGCTAGGGCTTGTGCAGCAGCCAGAACTGTTGGTGAGGAACACATCTTTACAATTCAGTGGGGACTTGCCAGCCTGTATCTTGACCTTACTATAGCTTTTGACTACTCTGCTTTGAAACTCTTCCTTTGACCCTAAAACATTCCAGACTCTTGGTTTTATTCCTGGCTATTCCTTAGGCTCCTTCCTCTTTACCTGTCCCTTTATTACATGTATGTTCCAGAATTGTTTCCTCCCTCATCTTTCTCTCGTCCTTAGATTATACTTCCATGGTTCTGGTGACTCCTAGAGACAGGCCAGAGCTACAGAATGTGTCCCCTCAGCCTTAGATGCTAATGCACAATTTGAAGGTTGCCCAGGCACCTTCAACACAGCACATCCAAATAGAACTTCATTCCCTCTCACCTGCCCTGCAGAGTCTGCTTGTTTTCTTGAATTCCCTGTCTCAGTGAAGGTCTGCCATCTCCCCAGTTCTCCCAAGCCAAAACCAGGAGGAGTCCAGCCCTGACTGTTTACTCTCTAGAGGTAGATTTTAAAGACATTAAGGGAGTAATGTTAGGCGTTAAGTCAGTATAATATCTTGAGAGAGAGTTGTACTCTTCATTGGTAAACTGGGAAAACAGAACCTGAATTTGATTCAATTCCTAGTATTCATTTAAAAGTCTTCAAAAGAAAAGTTGATCATTTTTATTGTCTGCTTTACTTTGTTTTAGAAACTAGATTTTAGCATTGAAACTAGAAAACTGTTTTCAGAAATTAAATCTTAGCATTAAAATCTAAATACCAGTTTTTCTTTCTAGAGATGAGAGAATTGATTATGAATAAGGAAATGATGACTTTTTTTTTTTTTTGAGACAGAGCCTCACTCTGTTGCCCAGGCTAGAGTGAGTGCCGTGGCGTCAGCCTAGCTCACAGCAACCTCAAACTCCTGAGCTCAAGCGATCCTCCTGTCTCAGCCTCCCAAGTAGCTGGGACTACAGGCATGAGCCACCATGCCCGGCTAATTTTTTCTATATGTATTTTTAGCTGTCCATATAATTTCTTTCTATTTTTAGTAGAGATGGGGTCTCGCTCTTGCTCAGGCTGGTCTCGAACTCCTGAGCTCAAACGATCCGCCCACCTCGGCCTCCCAGAGTGCTAGGATTACAGGCGTGAGCCACCACGCCCGGCCGGAAATGATGACTTTTTAAAAAAATCCTAATCAACCAATTGATTATGAATAAGGAAATGGTGACTTTTTAAAAAAAATCCTAATCAACACTGAAAAGTTTTCATTAAATTGTATGTATGTAATTTTTATTTTTCACAGTTAGTCTACATATATTTTTGGTTAAATTTGACCAGTAAGGAATAATGATTTAAAAAAAAATGTTGTGTGTTTTTTTTTAAACCAGTAACCAATGGATTGCTGTTTCCACAGCTAAGTATTAATTTTTTTAGTAAAGGATTATTATAAAATATTTATAGAAACTTACAATTAAAAGATTTAATTTGGTTAAAATGCTGCATATATTTAGTTTTATTTTGGAAGGTACTTTTTTTAAATGCCATTTGAGGTTTTTTTTTTTGTTTTTTTTTTAATTTAAAAACTTAAATGTTTAGTTTTTTCTTTTGAAACAGGGTCTTGCTCTCTTGCCTGGGCTAGAGTGCAGTGGCATCATCCTAGCTCACTGTAACCTCCAACTCCTGGGCTTAAGCGATCCTCCTGCCTCAGCTTCCCAAGTAGCTGGGAATATAGGCATGTGACACCCTGCCCAGCTAATTTTTCTGATTTTTGTAGAGATGTGGGTCTTGCAGTGTTGCTCAAGCTGGTAATGAATTACTGGCCTCAAGCGATCTTTCCACCTCAGCTTCCCAAATTGCTAGGATTGTAGGTGTTAGCCACATTGCCCAGCCTTATGTTTTAAATTTATATCAAAGCAAAGACATAATATCACTTGAATACATCTAAAAATGGGCTTTAATAGATAGGGCTGTTACATTAATCTTTTTTCTTTTTCACAAGCCTATGCTTTTCCTTGGGTATTAATCTTTTTAAAAGATTAAGTACTGGGCCGGGTGTAGTGGCCCATGCCTGTAATCCTAGCACTTTTCGGGGGGCTGAGGTGGAAGGATTGCTTGAGGCCAGGAGTTTGAGACCAGCCTGGGTAACAACAGCGAGGCCCACGGCTCTACTAAAAAAAATAGAAACATTAGTCAGGCATGGTGACACACACCAGTCCCAGCTACTTGGGAGCCTGAGGCAGGAGGATCGCTTGAACCCAGGAGTTTGAGGTTGCAGTGAGCTATGATGATGTCACTGCACTCCAGCCCAGGCAACAGAGCAAGACCCCATGTCAAAAAAAAAAAAAAGTTTAAGTAATGATAAAAAATGACTATCTAAATACCACTTTAGTGATGATATTCACATACAATTGATTGTCACTAGACTAGATGATTTGTGCCCTATAGTTCTAGTTAGGAATCAATCGTTCTTAAAGATATTTTGCTACCCTAACTTTAGATACATCTTTTTGCTCATGATCAACTTCAGCCATTTGAATTACTGTGTATTTTATACCTAGATATAAAGTGTTTCTCATTGACCAAATGATAATCACTACCGACAAACACAGGAGGAAAAATCTGTTTCTGATACTGAAAGTACTTAATTGATTGGAATTTTATCCAGGAGAGCCTTGAAAAATATGAATTTGAACTGCCATTTGGAAAGGAAACTGGAGTCAGTGATGGGTTCAAATCCTAGTTCACTTACTCCTCAATTTTATGACGTCTTGTAAGTTATTTGCGCTCTCTGAGCCTCATGCAAACGGGGGAACTAGCAATATTATATGGAAAGCATGTAGTACAGTGCTTGGCACATAGTAAGTGCTCAACCAATGGCAGCCAGTAGTGATTATGTTTCAATTCAGATGTAGAATAATAGTTTCAGGTGTATAAATTAAATTGCTTTAGTTTTAATTAAAGTTTAAAACAGCCTCCAGATAGCCAGCTGCCAAGGTAGATTGCCGTATGTACCAGATAAAGAATGTTAATTTCTTTTTAGATATATATCACTTATCAGGCTGGTGAACTGACAAAATATGTTTTAGAATTATTGATTGCTTAGGGGAAAAAGAGGGGAGACCATTTTTCAAGATAAACTTAAAAGTGTCTTCATTAATGTTTACTTAACTTTTTTTTAATAATACAGAGACTTTATAATATGGAGCTGTACTGTCCAAACAGTAGTAGCCACTAATTGCATGTGACCGTTTAAATTTAAATGTACAGCAATTGGGAGTAAATCAGTCGGGTTCCTCCAGACCACTGGCCACGTTTCACTGTTAGGGAGCCACGTGGGGAGGGCTGCCATTCTGGGTGACACGGGCACCTATACTATTTCTGCTATTCCAGTAAATTCTGTCAGCGCTGATGTGTAGCTCTGAGAAGGATAGAATGATTTCTGCCAGTGAGTGCTTAATGGGAATAGTTTCTGTCTGGCGTCTTTTAAGAGGCAGGTTCTCACTCTGGCGCCCAGGCTGAGCGTGCCGGCAGGATCGTGGCTCACTCACTGCAGCCTCACGCTCCTGGGCCCCAGCCCTGCTCCTGTGTAGCTAGGACTGCAGGCACACCGTCAGACTTCGCTGATGTTTTTATTTTTTGTAGTGGTGGGGTTCTCATGATGTTGCCCAGGCTTGGAATAATTGTTTTTACAGTAATTGTTTCCTCTTTAACTTGGTAAAGTTAATCATAAATCATAGAATTTTTTTTGCCTTTGATATATATTCATTGCTATTTATCAAGTACTCGCTAAGTGTCAGATCCAGTCTAAATGCTTTGCATTCATCATCTCATCCTCTTACTTCATCCTTGTATAAGGAATTCTCAAGGCAGGTACCATTATCTTTATAGTTGGAAAAATCGAGATTTGGCGAGATTAAATAAATGTCCCAGAACCATAGCTATAGCGGGTGGCTGAGCCAGGATTTGAATCTAAGTCTGTCAGACTCTACTGTCCCCACTCTTACGGCTTTGCTCTGAGCTACCGCCGCCCCTGCCGTGGACTGCACTTCTCCCGCGCTTTCCCAAAGGTGATGGTGATCATATTTTAGCATCCATTCTATTCTAGGAATTCTAAATATATTTCTAATACTTAAGAATTCTAAGAAACCTGTTAGGTGGATGTTACTCTCATTCTTTAGATGTGGGAACTGAGGCTCAGAGGAATTTATTGACTTGCCAAAGACATCAACGTTTGTGACTGAGACGGACCCAAACCCTCTATCTAGAACTACGGCGCCTGTTCTCTTCTTGTTATACCAGGTTGCTTTTTCAGTAAAGAAAAATTTAACTGGATTTTATATAAGTGAAAATGTTACATTATTCCTTCTAGAACAATCAGCTGATACTGTCCAATTTAAATGGATAAACACAAGGCCCTGATTATATTAATTTTTTTTCTTTTATTTTTCTACTGACTACGTTCCTTGCTTTATATTAATTATTTATATGAATTGACTTAGACCAATAATCTTCCAAAGGGGAAAAAACATAAATTATAAATTGAAGCAGATTTTAGATTACTGACTTCCCGTAAGGTTGCCTCGACTAGAAAGTTCCTAATGTTATATTTTATTTCTTAACATACCTATATAAACTTGATTTTGCATTAATATCTTATGTTTAAAGTTTGTGATGTGATCTTCAAAGAAGTTTTATCAGTTATTTCACCTTTTTCATTATTATTACTCTAACCTGTTTTAAAAGAATACTTTTGGACTTCTTTGTTTTAGGAGGCAGTTCCCATGTTATACTCAGCAGATACTCACGGAGCACTGTAATGAAGTGTGGTTCTGTAAATTCTCTAATGATGGCACTAAACTAGCAACAGGATCAAAAGATACAACAGTTATCATATGGCAAGTTGATCCGGTATGTACCCCAGTGCGAGTGTTTACATTGCAACAGGAGGTAATTTTGAATCTAATTCATTGATTACGTTGTAAAGTATATATATAAGAATTTCTTTTCCAAGAGCATTTTTTGTTATCTTTGTTATTTCTTACCTCTTCCTATGTTGTATAGATAATATATGTAAATTAATATTATCGAAATTGTTGAATATTTGTGATGTGATAGTGATTGTGCTAAATATGTGGGGGCATTATCTAATTTAATCTGCTAAATAACTCTGAGATGCTACCATCTCCTATATCCAGATGAGGAAACTGAGATAGGAGTTAAATGACTTGACTCTCACAGCTAGTAAATGGCAAAGTTTGACTCACATCCAGGAGTACTTTGACTCCAAACCCACCGCTGTGAACCTCTCTGCCAATTTCTGTCTTTGTTAAAACTTGATTTACACAGAAACGTAGTGTTCATTCTGTCCGGAGGTAGAAAAGACACATTACTGTTTTGCTTTCTGAAACCCTTCCTTACCTTGGATGACTCGTGGGTCCTGGGTGAGCCCTCCCCGCTCGGTGAAGCATATGACGAGTGTTACGTTTTGGATTTCAAATTCTAAGTTCCCTCTAAAGTCAGAATTGTCTTTGTTTGTAATCAGATGACCTCAGATTTTTTGTAGGTAATAAGTATTCTCATTTCTTTCAGCCAGTTGAACATTTATCAAGCAATCAAAGAAGTACATGACTCCAAATAGGTTAAGGAGCTATTTTGGCTTAGGAGTCATTCACCTAAAATCACGAAGTAAATAAACTTATTTTCAACTTTAGAATTAAAATATGATATTAGCCCAGGATAAAGTTTTGGGCTCCCATGTTGAAAAATAGAGAAAAGGAGCCATAGATGGAAATAATTTTTAAAAGAAGGGAATCAAATTTGAGAGCATATAGCAATTCTTGCATACCTGCAATATGCTATGAACGATGAAAGGCAAATAAGATACGTTCTTTGCTGTAAAGCCAGGTTTTCTTTACTTTTGTTTTTTTTTTTACCATGTACCCCTTTGGAAGTGTGATGAACCTGTGGACCCATTCCCAGAATGTTTTTTTAGTGGCGGTGGTTTTTATGAGTTTTTTTGAGACACAGTCTAACTCTGTCACCCAGGCTGGAGTGCAGTGGTGTCATCATAGCTCACAGCAACTTTAAACTCCTGGGCTCAAGTGATCCTTCTGCCTCAGCCTACTGTGTAGCTGGGACTGCAGGCATGTGCCACCACACCCAGCTAAGTTTTCTATATTGTGTAGAGACAGGGTCTTACTATATTGCCCAAGCTGATCTCTAACTCCTGGCCTCAAGCAATCCTCCGACCTCAGCCTCCCAAAGTGCTAGGATTACAGGTGTGAGCCACTGCACCTGGCTAGAATACTGTTTTTAAATGCGTGAACTGAAACACATAGTGAGCCCAAATATATTATATATTAATTACTAAAGAAACTCAATTATATTAAAATCTAGTTATCAACATAGTATAAAAACATGTATGTTGCTGCCTTATTAACACATTAAATAATTCTAGCTCCACATATAACTATCAGAATTTTCAAGTAGGGATGAATGTAAGTAGTATTTCAAGATATTTGCAACAACTGTAATATGATCGGAAAAGATTTGATATTCTGTTGTTCAGAATAAACTCATACTACGCTATTTACTACCTAATATACTACCTGTTACAGAATACTAATATACCTATACTACCTTGTTAATTGTCGGCTTTCAAGATTGAAGGAAATACCAAATTTCAGGCTGTAGTTAATGAAAATAGAGATGTACCTTTTTCCCATTTAAGTTCAAGGCCCCTTGATTCTCTCCCTGGACCCCTTCTTACAATCTCAGATTAAGAACTTCTGTGAAAGGAATGTACGGTTTAGACAGGGAAATAAAATGCAGTGAAATAAGCATCATGTAGTATATATAAGGTATCATGAAAGCACAAAGGACCTTCAAAGGCGGGAGCACCTCATTAGGGCTTTACTGTGCATCACACAGGTGGAAATAGGGAAAGGGCATTTAGGAAGAGAGGAAACATCTTTGCCTCCCTTCCCCTCTGGAAAAAAATAATACTAAGAGAATAGGATGAATAATGGCAAAGAGTGGGAAATAAGACTAGAAAAAGAGGCCAGGTGCAGTGGCTCACATCTATAAACCACCACTTTGGAGGCCAAGGCAGGAGGATCACCTGAGCCCAGGAGTTTGAGACCAGCCTGGGCAACATAGTGAGTCCCTGTCTCTACAAAAAAATTTTTCAATTAGTCGGGTATGGTGGTGTGTGCCTGTAGTCCCAGCCACTCTGGAGGCTGAATTGGGAGGATCACTTGAGCCCCCAGAAGGTGGAGGCTGCAATGAGCTGTGATCACACCACTGCACTCCAGCGTGAGCAACAAAGTGAGACCTAATCTCTAAAATTTGTTAAAAATTTAAAAAAGAGTACAGAAAGAGTTTGGGATCAAATCATGGCCTTTTGAATACTATTCTAAGGAATTTTGTATATATATAAATATATATATGTGTGTGTATTTTTTTGGGGGGTGGGGACCGAGTCTCGCTCTGTCGCCCAGGCTGGCGTGCAGTGGCACAATCAGCTCACTGCAACCTCAAGCTCCTGGGCTCAAACAATCTTCCTTCCTCAGCTTCCCGAGTAGCTGGGACTATAGGCATGCATCAAGACATCTGTCTAATTTTTCTATTTTTAATAGAGACGGGGTCTCACTCTTGCTCAGGCTGGTCTTGAACTCCTGAGCTCAAGCAGTCCTCCTGTCTTGGCCTCCCAGAGTGCTAGGATTACAGGTGTGAGCCACCATGCCTGGCCAGGAGTTATATTTTCATTCAGCAGTTATTTGCAAGGTAGCTGAAAGGAAGGCAATGATATCAAAACCATGATTTATTCAGTTTTTTTCTAGCAACAGTGTGAGTGCTACAGGAACTCATAGAAGAGATCCTACTGGAACTGGAAAGCTAGGGAATGTAAGAAAAGTAAGTCTCAGGTGAAGAAGAGAACTATTTAGGCAAAACTAGTTAGGAATGGTCCTTGGGTGAAAGAAAGCATGGTTTGGCATATGGGCGGTTTGGGGAGAGTTTTTGGTAGACTAAGAGTTAAGGTTAATGAAGTCAGTAGCAGCCAGATGAAGGAGGATCTCGTGTGTATTTTGCTAAAGCAGAATGAAATATGTGTTACATGCAGAGGGCTGTTGTGGCCACGTTAGCTTGGGAAATGAGGAGTTAATGCTTACATTATAATCCAAAACATATAAAGGTTTTAATTTATTTATTTTTTGAGACAGGGTCTCTCTGTCGCTCAAACTCCTGGGCTCAAAGGATCCCCCTACCTCAGCCTCCCTAGTAGCTGGGACTATAGGCTTGCACCACCACTCTTGGCTGATTTTGTTGTTGAGGCGAGGTCTTGCTGTGTTGCCCAGGCTGGTCTCGGACTCTTGGCCTCAAGCGGTCCTCCTGCCTCAGCCTCCTAGAGTGCTGGGATTACAGATGTGAGCTACCATACCCAGCCTGTAGAGGGTTTTAGAGACCATAATTTTTAGATACCTGTACTACAGTAAGTCCTCTTGGACTTTTTAACTCTTATTTTTGTTATGTCAAACACTATTTGCAAAAATACTAAGAAGATATGTTCTCCTTTTGAACATGTATTGTGTGTGTGTGTGTGTGTGTGTGTGTGTGTTTTAATGGATAGAAAAGAGGCCAGATGTGGCAGCTCATGCCTGTAATCCCAGAGCTTTTAGAGGTGGAAGCAGGAGGATCTCTTGAGGCCTGGAGTTTAAGACCAGTCTGGGTAACATAGAAAGACCCTGTCTCTACCAAAAAAATAAGAAAACTTGGGTGGACATGATGGTACAAACCTGTAGTCCCAGCTACTTGGGAGGCTGAGGCCAGGAGGGATGGCTTAAGCCCAGGAGTCTGAGGCTGCAGTGAGCTGTGATCATACCACTGCACTCCAACCAGGGAAACAGAGCAAAACCCTGTCTCAAAAAAAGAAACAAGAATACATAAGAGAGCCCTGAGTTGGTATGATTCCAATGCCTAGTTTCCCTTTAACAGTTTTTTGTATCTTTGCTCCCCAAAAATGAATTTCACCCACTGCCCCCAGAAATCCAAGCAAAGTCATGTGGACTCCATGATCATGATATTTCCACTTTGAATAAGTCAGCATAAAGGCACTGTACCTGGGAAGATCCTTGTTTGTTTTCAACTTTTACAGGATTTTTTTTTTTAATTAAAATGCATGAAAACAAGTAGTTTTTGAGTTAAATAATTCTAAAGGAGTTCCTCTTCAGTTTAAAAGCGAATTTTTGTGTTGATCTGGAGTACAAGATCTGTGAATGAAAGTTTGTTCCTGGAAGACCTTGAGCTAGTCAGAAAGATTTGGCTAGTAAATTATGTATGCTACTTTGACCTAATGATACTGCTGATCTAACGCAGTTACCTCATGCCTGTTGCCCCATTCCCAAAGAAAAATCAGTAGTAGTTGCATTGTTAACTATTTAAATTTTTCAGAACAATGGAGACTTGAACTAGATGATTTTATGAATGAATGATAAACTCAGAGCCCAGTGAGAAACAAAGCACAGTCCATTTCTCGGTGACATTTCTGGGGGGAAAATCTCCAACCGAATTTTATCAGATTAGTTCCAGACTTGCTTCTAACTGCTTGTAGGCCATCGCCGTTGGAATTTCCCCTGAGGCTCAAAGCCGGACTCAGTCCGTAGACTGAAGTCTAAAACTTACTGTCTCTGCCCACTTCGAGCCAAACTCTTACTTCCTCCGTAAACGTCCACTGATACCCTCTAAACCAGAAATCTGGAGGTTGTCTTTGAACATTTCTTACTACATTCTGTTGTGTCGTTTTTTATCTCTAACGTATCTTTTAATATGACCTCTTTTAGTCCCGAGCATTTCATTTTAGGGCCTCATTTCTTGGGAACCGTGACTGTTAACCGTGGCTGCTGCACGGGCTGGTTATTGCCGTACCTCTGTCTCTCCCGTCTGGTTCATCTTCCACAGGGTTGTCCTGGTCCTCTCCCTAGGGCAGTACCATATTATATATGTCATATATATGATATATACATATAAAATATATTCCCTAGCTAAAAATTTTCAAGTGGTTTTTCACCCACAGGATAAAATTCGAGCCCTTACCCTAAAACAAACACGTCAACTCTTCCAGCATAGTCCCTCGCCGTCCACATTCACACCTCACAGTTCAGCCTGCGGTGCCCACAGAGTGGGCTTTGCAGTTAGGCAGCCCAGACTCACATCCTCACCGTACCGTAAACAGGCCTGTTTCTGGCCTTTCTACATCTCTCTTTCCTTCCCTGTCATATGGGGGAGAGGATAATACCTACCTCTTAGATTTGTAAGAAATAAGATTATTTATATATAGTGCTGATATTGATTAGCACTAAATAAGTGGTAGCTTTGCTGGTAGGAATGTAAAATGGCGCAACCGTTTGGAAAACAATTTGGCAGTTTTTCAAAACGTGAAACAGAGTTAGCATATGACCCAGAAATCCTATTACATGTATAGACAAGAGAAATAAAAAGATGTTCACGTGAAAACTCATACATGTTCATAGTAGCATTATTCATGATAGCCAAGAAGTAGAAACAATCCAGATGTTCATCAGCTGATGAGTAGATGAACAAAATATAGTATATCTGTAAAGTGGAATGTTATTCAGCAATAAAAAGGAATGAAATACTGATGCAGTCTACAACCTGGATGAACCCTGAAAACATTATGCTAAGTGGAAGAAGCCGGTTACAAGAGACCATACCTTGTATAATTCCATTTATGTGAAATGTCCAGAATAGGCAAATCCGTAGAGAAAAAATAGCGTCTGCTGAGGCTGCAAGGAGAGAGGACAAGGGCTGCTGATGGGTGTGGAGCTTCTTTTGGGGGTGATGAAAATGTTTTAATATAAGATGGTGGTAATAGTTGCACAACTCTGTCAATATACTAAAACCGCTGAATTGTACACTTTAATAAAAGGATGAACTTTATGGTAAGTTATATCACAATAAAGTTCTTAAAAATAAATAAGAGCTCTTATACCCATGTGTTTTCAGTTCCCTCGAAAGCTTCCTAAGGGCGAATTCTGCGTCATCTTTATGTTTTCGTCTAGCACAAATGCCTTGTGCAGAGTAGATGCTTAACAGATGTTGCGGTGGGAACGAGTCTGTGTGCAGCAGGCTGTCAGAGCTTCAGCCGAGGAGAAAATCGTTTGAAAATCTCCTCAGATTATGTTATCCAAGTACCTCTTTGCAGCTATTTGAGTTCTCGTGCCAGAAAACAGGACTTGTGGTACGGGAGTTAACCGAGTTGTCTATTTTCCCTCCTAGGATACACACCTGCTAAAACTGCTTAAAACGTTAGAAGGACATGCTTATGGCGTTTCTTATATTGCGTGGAGTCCAGACGACAACTATCTTGTTGCTTGTGGCCCGGATGACTGCTCTGAGCTTTGGCTTTGGAACGTACAAGTGAGCGAGTTCCGTCCTTGGTTTCGCCGTTAAGTACAGCAAAGTCACAGTGCACATACGCATTACGATTTTATCCCTGGTTTTTAGAACAGAGCCATTCAACTTAAATTACTATAATGTATCTCTTGGAACAGATAGTTCTTCAGGTGGCACCCGAGTGTTCAGATTTATGCATTTAAATATTATGCTAAATAATAGTTTTTGAAAGAGTGATCGGTGTTGTGTTTGTGATTAGGTTCAGGGAGGTGACAAACCAGAATAGATGGCTTTCTCAGTAAAACAGAGCTTGAAGTAAACCTGATCTAAAAGATGAAAGGAAGTTTTTTTTCCATTAAAGCTTTTTTTTCCTCCAGTGGGACTACGTATGTAGTCTTGATCGTATAATAGAGATTTAATTTATAGTGCTAAATGTGCCTTGGAGGCAATTTTAAATTTCTGAATGGTTAAACTGTTGTTTTATGCAATACTTTATATAATTGTTCTGAAAAGGTGATCTTTTAATCCGTTTTCAGATTATTTGTGTTTTTGGGTAGGTTTCTAAGAAATAACCTCATCTACTCATTATTTTGAGTATAACAGAAGAAAAGACCATTCCTACCTTTAGCACTTAGTGTGTTAACATATTTGTGAATAGAAAATGCCAAGAATTTAGCTGTTGTATGTGTATTTGTTTGTGCTTTTCAACTTTTATGCTAACTGTTTATATCTATCAACCCAAAAGGGTAAATAGGTGAGAGTAGTTAAAAATTTGCAGGAATGATTTAGATCACTGAACTTTTTTTTTTTTTTTTTTTTTTCCGGTGTAAGGCAGACATTTGAGTTTCTGTTTTTGTGCCCTCTTTGCTTTTAGTACTTGGCCCCATTTCCTAATCATACCCTTGGTTTTCACTCTTTATTTTTACTTTTGATTACCCATTTCTCACAGGAAAATTATGCCCATGTACTTTTTATTATATCAAGGGCAGCTATTATCTCTCAGATCCTGTTTCTAATCCCTGAACAAAATGGAATCAACACTAGATTAAATGGTATGTGTGCACCTTCTAAGTTGAGTAACTTAGAAAATGTTCACAGGATGATATCTGAGGGTTGTAACCACTAAATATTCCGGCTTGGTTGGAAAGGCTGTAGAATGGCTGTGGGGAACAGTAGAAGGCTTCCCGTTTCTATTACTTTCAATTAAAATAAGGTTACGTGTCAGAAAAATAATTTTTCTTTTCCCATCTTCCCTAGTATATTGTAAACATTTGAATATGAAACTTAACATAATTTAGACTTCTCTTTGTCCTAGCGTAAGAACATAGTTTTTCTAGCCAGTAGTCAGTCATGTTTGTGAAGAATTGCTAATTGCATTAACTAGTTTTAGAATAAAATTTACAAAGAACTTTGGACTGAGAAGTAGAATTTCAGAAGGTATAGGTATGTAGCCTTGGGATTTTCATCATCTTGCTTGGGGAAAATTACATGTTTTAGTTTATGAATGTAATTGATTAAGATGAGAGATTTATTAAAGTTTATCTCATCATATGTACTCTTTGGGTCACCTATGCCAGACATGAAGTTCAACTGTAGGTTTTTCTTCAAGGCCTTAATTTCTTTTCTGAGTGCTATAGCCTTTTTCTTTTCTTTTCTTCTTTTTTTTTTTTTTTTTTTTGGTAGGACTGGTTAAAATACCAAATTCACTAGATATCCCAGTTACCTTTTTTTTTTTTTTCACATTCTTTTTTTTTCTTTACATATTCTCTTTAGAGGGTTATCTTGAAGGTCTTATGCACAGTTTTATTTCCTTGTAGACAGGAGAACTGAGGACAAAAATGAGCCAGTCTCATGAAGACAGTTTAACAAGTGTGGCTTGGAATCCAGATGGGAAGCGCTTTGTGACTGGGGGCCAGCGTGGGCAGTTCTATCAGTGTGTGAGTATTCGGTGCCCCTTCCCGATGGCTACTTGTTTAAAAGCAAATTTAGTTTTGTTTAAATAAAGAATTCACTTGACTCAGTATCTTTTACAAAATATACTACATAAAGACCTACTTTGCCATCCTCCTAGGCAAGCACCATCCTGTAGAATTTTCTGTTATTTTTTTTCTTCATTCTTTTAATGACTTCAAATGTTTGTGTAAGGTATAGACTTTGAGTTTAGTAAAACAAAAAATTTATTTTGCTAAACATTTTTGTTCTTATAAGCAAATTTCTAATTTATAGGAATGGAAATATTTAGCATTTGATTGCTTTTGAGATTTTCTGTCCTTTAAATTTTGGTAACCAAAAAAAATTGCTGAATTTCATGGATAGACTGTCTTAAATACTTGAGGGATATTGGTGACAAGTGCTACCAGAGAACTTTTCAATCTCTGGGTTATCTTCTGCTCGGTAGCTGCTCCGATTATCTTGGATTGTTGGAATGATAACAGTAACAGGTAAAAAAGTCTTAGGACAAAGTAAACACCGATACAAATGTGTCATTACTGTTTTGTCTAGATTCTGTCATATCACTGCCTTGAATAGTTCTAATAGGCACTTTCAGATTTTATTTTTTTAGAGACGGTCTCATTCTGTCGCCCCAGGCTAGAGTGCAGTGGTGTCATCATAGCTTGAACCCCTGGGCTCAAGTAATCCTCCTGCCTCAGCCTCCCAAGTAGCTGGGACTACAGGCATGCGCCACTGCGTCCAGCTAATTTTTTAGTTTTAGTAGAGATGGGGTCTTGCTGTTGGCCAGGCTGGTCTCGAACTCCTAGGCTCAAGCAATCTTCCCACCTCAGCTCCCCAAAGTGTTAGAATTTACAGATGCGAGCCACTGTGCCCAGCCCAGATTTATTTTTTAAACTAAAATTAAGCAAGATAGATAATAAATCATTTAATTTAGCTAAAACAAGCTACCAGTTTCTTTTATTAAGCTGGTTTGAAACACAAGGAATTTAGTGTCATATTATTGCAGCATTGATTATAAGCTGTTCTCAGTTCTCGGGGTGCGAGACAACAATGTGTGTTTCTTCAGACTTCCCTGTCCCATATGGTGGTTAAGCCCTCAGGGTACCGGACTTGGTGGTTCTCTAATCTGCGCAGTGGGAACAGTAATTCCTCTCAGAACTTTGAATATGCAGTAAGATAACGACTGTAAGAGCTTTGATCTATGGAGCACATTACAGATTTGGTAAAGTTTTGAAAAATATCATAACAGATTCCTAAGTTCTGTATAAAGCTGTAAGGTGTTTTCGTAATCTTTTTCAATATCATAACTTCTGAATATTATAGGACAAATTCCAGTATAGTGAATTTTAAAGGAGTTTTTTAATTTTTTTCTAATAAAAGTGAGACCTTACTTGGAAATTAGGATTGTTTCTTTATTTTGTTTATACATGGTGTGCTATTGAAGAAAAACAGATTTACACGTCTTCCCATCCACTCTTAGGTAATGTTGTAATGAAATTTGATCTATATTTAAATTCTTATGGTTAAAAACGCTTCTGGAACAATTAGGTAGAGACCACTCTCAGGAAAAAACAAACCTATTACTAAAAGATATTGTGAGGAGATTCTTTGGTTCTTTGTTTGCTTTCTGAGTGCTATTCAGTAGTGGAGTTAATAGCAGTTTTCTCCTGCTCAGGATTTAGACGGTAATCTCCTCGACTCCTGGGAAGGGGTCAGAGTGCAATGCCTCTGGTGCTTGAGTGACGGGAAGACTGTTCTGGCATCAGATACGCACCAGCGAATTCGGGGATATAACTTCGAGGACCTTACAGATAGGAACATGTAACTATTTTTTGTTTCTATTATACAGCAGTTATCTGATTTATATTAAAATATGTAATAGAACTTTTTCAGAACAGTTTTGATTATGTTTTTTGTTTGGGTTTTGATCTGATTGGTAATTTGTATTGTCGGTCAGGTAGTACTTAGTAATCGTTAACGCAGATTCTTTTTGGTTGAAGTATAGTGCATGATAATGATTGCAGGCAAAATTGCCATATTTAAGCTGGAACATCTTATATTTATAATTTGAATGTCTTCATAATATGTTGCTTTTGACAAATTTATTTTCTGGTTGCAGAGTACAAGAAGATCATCCTATTATGTCTTTTACTATTTCAAAAAATGGCCGATTAGCTTTGTTAAATGTAGCAACTCAGGTATGTTTATTAATATAATTTTCAGAAAAAATTTAGCTTAGTATAAGTTTTATTCTAATTATGATATTAGCATATACCATATTTCTACTTCTTAAATTTTATTGCATGTTTGATCCTTAAATATGTAGAATCAATCATAAATTTATCAGAACATTGGCATTTTGCATAAATAGAAAATAAAAGTGTTCTATCAAGCAAAGAGATTCACAGATTACTTTTTAAAATTATTTTGAGTGGAGGTAGAATAAATACCTGTATTTTCTTTTGCCTGCAGGGAGTTCATTTATGGGACTTGCAAGACAGAGTTTTAGTAAGAAAGTATCAAGGTGTTACACAAGGGTTTTATACAATTCATTCGTGTTTTGGAGGCCATAACGAAGACTTCATCGCCAGCGGCAGTGAAGGTAAATCGTGTCCTGTCGGTTTACACGTGTTATGGTTTTTTAATTCTCTCTCCATTTATGAAGGTAGTCATGTCTCCAAGAAAATTCAAGACATTAAATTAAAAATTTTTTGAGTTATTTATCCAATATACTGTTAATTTCCCTTTTTTGTAATGACTTACGCCCTCCTTATTGTTACACGTCTATAGTGCCTGTTCTGACCGTGTAGAGGCGTGTTGGGGCGTGTATCAAATCAAGATGGAGTGAAATCATTATATATTTTCACGTACTAGGTTGTTTTTTCATGGGACTAGTAGTTTTCAAGGGTTGGTAGCGTCTAAAAAGTTAAAATTAGTTATGTTTTACCTGAGCTTGGACAGAATTGACTATAATGACTATAGATCTTCAGTATTTCTTCATTGGCCGTAGAGAATAATTCAGTTTGATAATTCTTATGGTTTCAGAAAAACTGAAATTAAGAGAATCGTCCGTACTCTTACTCTCTTGAATAAATTTTTTCTCCAGTCTGAAAACATCAGTATTCCAGGCAGGCATGTGTCTTAAGTCTGTCTAATCTAAAATATGAATTGTTCTGGATTCATAAAAGGTGGTGACGTAGAAAAGACAATAGTAGACAAGAAAAAATAAAATAAGAATTGTTTAAAAGATGCAAGCACAAATAAGTGAGGCAGTATTATAACTTAGTGTACTTTTAAGGTGATAGGAACATAATTAATGGCAAATTACTGGAAGTTTTCATTTAGCACATTTTTCTTGAGTACCCACTATACAGTTCTAGGTACTATAGAAGCAAATTATTTAAGGCACTTTTAAAAATAGTTTTATAAGATAGACCAAGGAACTATATTACGTTGGTAAACACTTTTGGTTATGTTCCATTTATTGTAGCTGTCCCTATCTTGACCAAAAACTGATTTCAATAGATAAGAGGATCATAAAGTAACACGAGTTTTTCCTTTAAGAATAATGTATATTTAAGGATTGGGAAAAGGGAGTTATTTAGGGATTTAGATTTTAAACATCAAGCGTATGAATTTCTCTATTCTTTCTTTACCCAAAAAATCGGTGTCAGACAAGATTGGGAGGAGAAGAGGAGTGGTTCGTTAGTCACTTTTTTCCAAATTATTTTTTACCTGTGTAAGCATGTCATGGTCTTCCAAATTCTCCATTGGTTTCTAATTGACTTTTTCTATGGTCTGAATATGCTAACGCCTTCTATTTGCCTTTTAGTTCCTCCTGTCCCCATGGTCTGTTCAGTCTTGGTTCTGCTAGTTTTTTTTTTTTTTTTTCTCTTAATTGTGCTGCAGAATCCCCCATAGCTCTCTCTAAAAATATGTACCCTAGAGGTGCTTATAAGTATGTACAGCTACCATTATCTCTATTGATGACACACTTTTTTTTTAATCTCAAACTAACTTAGAACCAAGCCTGATGAATCATGTAATTAAACCACATTTTATTCTGTTTAGAGCTAAAAATGAGACAATTATGAAGTAAAGAGATGAGATTTCTCATGACTCACGTGCTTTACAATGGTTCTGAAAATGTTTTGAAACCAGTCAGATACAGTGAATATACTATCTCCCAAGATGACCACAGTAATCCATTTGCCACTTACTTGCAGGGACCCTCCAAATCCCCACATATTCATATATAAAATGCTGGTATAAAACAGAGCCATTAGAAAACCTTTTCCCCAAAACGTTGTGCCACACTCAAGCTTTTTCACTGTGCTGGCAACATATGGGAAAACTAGACGTGGTTTTTACGCTGGAAGAAGCAGCGGGTTTCCCAGGCTGACAGAGCAGGCAGCGCTCGGTCATGAAGCCCGTCACTCTGGCCTGGATTCCATCGAATCCTGTTTTTGCTGCTTCTGCAGCTGCAATCCTGCTTGCACTGTGTCTTCACAAAAGCGTTTTCCTTCGAACCTAGGAACGGTTCAGTTGTGTCGCACTTGAACGCTCTCTTTCTCCTTTAGACCTCTTCAGTTCAGGGGAGGGAAACACGGCTAATCTGCCCCTTCTCTTTTTCTTTCTAATTTCATTTTATGCAAGAAAAAAATTATTTTCAAATTTATTCAATACCAAATGCCTTCTAAGAAAGATAAATCCATTTCTTCAATTAGTGCCTCGTAGCTTTTGCTTCACACACAAAAAAGGTTCAGATACAGGCTCAGCTTTTTATCTTTACGTTGGAAGTTTTAAAACCAGGGCACATTCTCCATGAAGTTTCCTCAGTGTGTAGCACACACAGCCGTGGAGTTTCCACGCTGACCACACAGTGGACGGGTAATCCTCAGAGTAAACACCCGTCCAGTCCACCCTGAGATCTGCCTTCTGTTCAAGAACCACCACCTGTACTTAATCTATTCACAGTGACATGGTATTTACTCTGTTCAAAACACCTTTTCATACACAAATGTATTTAATCCTCTTATAACAACAAGATAAGGTAACTTTCCCATTTACAGATGAAGAGTTGCAAAGAATGAGTAACTTGCCCAGAGTTACACAGCTAGTGACGAAGTTGGAGGAAGGATGTGATTTTGGGTAGTCCGGTTCCAGAGTCTGTGCTCTTCACTAATACTCTGTACTATTTGGTTGTTTTGGTTTGTTTTTGAAGATTAGTTTATCACAAAGAAAGAAAGCTGTAGGGATCTTGCATTGCTTGGTTGGTTTGTAGAGACAGGGTCTCACTCTGTCACCAGGCTGCAGTGCAGTGGTGTGATCATAGCTCTCTGCAACCTTGAACTCCTGGGCTTAAGTGACCCTCCCATCTCAGCCTCCCAAGTACCCAGGACTACAGGCATTCGCCTCCATGCCTGGCTAATTTACTTTTTTTTATTTTTGCACAAATGAGGACTTACTATGTTGCCCGGGCTGGTCTCAACCTCTTGGCCTCAAGCAGTCCTCTTGTCTCAGCCTCCCAAAGAGCTGGGATTATAGGCGTGAGCCACTGTACCTGGCCGATACATTGCTTTTCTGTCACCTCACATTTCCATAGATTTTTATCATCACCCAAGCCTGGATTTGTTTATGTTTAAGGACCTCGATTTGTAATTATTTATTACTCATGTATTGACAGATATATTGTAGATAGTTTTTTTTTTTGGTGACTTGAGAGCTGATCATCTTTAACAAGAAAAAAGTGTATTTTATTAAAATGACTTTTCATAAGGTAATTTGTTAGACTTTTCATGTTATACTTGTTCTCCCTCTGAGTTCTAGTAAGCAAAAGTCATATGCTCTGTGTGCGGTGAATGATGAACTTAAGATCAGTTGGTTTTGTTAATGTAAAACGACTCCCTGACTTTTCTCTAAATTACTGTGTATTCAGATCACAAGGTTTACATCTGGCACAAGCGCAGTGAGCTGCCCATTGCGGAGCTGACAGGGCACACACGTACAGTGAACTGTGTGAGCTGGAACCCACAGATCCCATCCATGATGGCCAGCGCCTCAGACGATGGCACCGTTAGAATATGGGGACCAGCACCTTTTATAGACCACCAGAATATTGAAGGTAATGCTGTCGTGTGATGTTCCCGTGTTTTCTCCAAAAGAAACATTCTGCTTGTTATGAAATTGCAGCATTTGAAAGCAGTAATTTATTTAAAGGGTGCTTTACGATTTACTTTTTTTCTCTTTTAGAGATGGTACCCTCTCTCACTCTTAAAAAAGAGTTTAATCTAAGAGCCAATAGTGGTCATTGTTTTGCGAGGGACAGGGGCAAAAAAAAAAAGCTGAAATGTGACACCTCATTTATATCCATTTAGCTGTTTTTAAAGATTTTATTGAAAATCTTGCTTCATCGTGCTACCTAAATGTAACACTGCAGGAAGCATTTTATACAGGTGAGAACTAGACAGTATACAAAATTTGAAAAACTTCAGAAGATTTAATGATCTCGATTATGGATTTTACTCTTAAACGTCTGTTAACACTATGTAGCGTACTAACACGAGCTATGTTTGATAGGGAAAGAGAAGGAAACTGAAATTTACCACGGACCTGTGTAAAGCTGGTCCCTTTATATACACTGTCTTGCATGATAAATTGTTCATGTCCTATAAGGGAAGTATTCTTACCATTTTTAGGGGTAAGGAAACTGAAGCGTGGCAAGGCTAATTAACTCGTTCACTGCTGCCAGTCTTCCAATCTAGGTCTAAAAGGTTTTTTCCACTACTTTGAGATACTTCACCAAGAAAGCACAAAGTGTAAGGCTGATAGTTAAGGGCAAAAGCAATTAACGTGATATCAGTATTAAAAGAGGTAATGAGAAATTTTACGTAAATGACTTACCTCTTTTGTCAGATGGAGCAAGTCAAATGTTTAGTTTGCTTAGAAGGAAGTAATTTACCTAGAAACAGATAAACAGATTTTTTTTGTTCAGCATGTCCCGCCTTAACGTTTTATTAAGAAAAGATGACTAACTGCTCCCTGGGAAGTGAGTCTCAGTGGAGGAGGGTTGTCAGGGTAGCCTATATGGTTTGAAAAAGTACATTCTCTGTGCTTTGTTTTTGTCTCTGTGGTACAAACTGTAGGAGGCTTGACCATTTCTCAAGGCAGGTGAGGACATGCAGCCAGAGATGGGAGCACAAAGCATGGCGAGTGTGAGGGTCGAGACGTTTGAGGACTGCCATCCAGCGGCTCAGCCCCTGGCAGGGCCTTTTTGTTTGCAGATCACTACATGACATTCTAACGTTCCTCTGGGACATCAACTAGGACCAGAAATCGATACCCTCTTTTGTTGTCCTGTTTTGAGTTTTTCAAGGCCTGCTCTAAGATAAAGTCTTTATCGATGTACAACTGTGATTGTCTGTGTTTTTCTGATGTTATTAGTCATTTGGAAATTATTTCTTCAAATAAACGTTCATTTTGAAGAAGTAGGGAAATGCGAGGTGCATGGCGACAGACTCGCCCGCAGGAGGAGAGGCCGTGCCCCCCGCCGGGGAGCGGGAAGGAGCCGCCCTGCCCTGAGCAGCGTGGGTGCTCACTGGCCGGTGAGCCAGGTTTCCGCGCAGCTGTAAGATCTGGGTCCAGTTCAGCACCCTCGGTGCTTTGACAGCAGGGGGACAGCCCTAAAAAATTCATTTTCACCTGAAGTAGAAAAACAACTTCTATATAACCAAATATTTGGTGATGTGACTTTTTTGCACATACCTTTTGGGGTCTTTCCTCCTCCTCCTCCTCACACACATTTCTTTCTAATTAAAGCAATACCTGTTTGGAATAGAACATTTGAAAAATATAGATGAAGCTAAAGAAAACAACATTTAAAAATCGTAACACCATAAGATACTATAATAAATATTTCACTTGACAACTCCATTTCAAAAGAGAGAATTTGCTGACCTTTATAACAGTAAAGTTCTAGGCCGGTTTGGGTTTGGGGGGGGGTGGCGTTTGAGGGCTATATAAAATGGGGCAGGGTGCAGTACTGATACACCTGCTACCGTGTGGGTGAGTGACAGAAGCCAGATGCAAAAGGCCACGTGTTCTGATTCCGTTCATATAAATTGGTCTCGAATAGACAGATCCATAGAAAGTAAATGCAGTGGTTTCTTGGGGGTGAGGGGGGTGTGTGGTTACTAATTGGATGGTACAGATGTTCTAAAATGGATTGTTGGTGGTTGCACCTTCCTGTGAATACTTCAAAGAGGTGCACGGTGCAGTGTGTGAATTACATCTCCAGCTGCTCCACATCCCCCAGAATGGAGCAGGGTGAATTCCAGACTGAGCCACTGAAAGGAGAAGTATTAGCTACGTAGTTATGATGCATAGTTCTACCTTAGACTGCCAAGATCTTTCTTTTTTCTTTTCTGTTATGAGCTATCATAAAGATTTTTTTACTCTGTATAACTATTGCAGGGTTAATCTAAAAAGTATGATATTTCTAACACGATTGTTCACTTGGGTTTCTCCAGTGTTCAAAATAATCATGAGTTTAGACTGTAATATTTAGCCTAAAACATGATGCAGACACATTGTTTTAATGATTATGATGATGAAAGTATCAATAGTTTGCTGTGATGTGACTACTTTTTAATGTCACTGTGTTTTGTAATGTCATGATGCCGATTCTGAAACTTTCTAACTGGTAACTTTTTTCTCTCCCTCCCCTCTTCTCCCCCCCACCCCCAAAACATTTCATCTTGTCTTCATTCAGAGGAATGCAGTAGCATGGATAGTTGATGGCGAATTTGGAGCAGACGACTTCTGTTTAACTTAAAATTAGTCGTATTTTAATGGCTTGGGATTTGGTGCAAACAAACATGATTGATAGCTGGACAGACATGCTCGTCATGAAAAAAAGAACCATTTCTGAAGCCCGATTGGGGCCAAACATTTACACCTTGCTTCATAGTAACCGGTTGAGATGAAGCACGTCGTTAGAACGTTGTTGGACACCATGTTGAATTACCCCCATCGGTTGTGAAGAACTGTGCTACATTCAGGCTTACCCATTGAACTCAGTATATATATTTTTTTCCCTCCTGCCTTTTGTCTGGCGGGATACCATTCTTGTTGCTCTTCTGTGTAATGAAGTTTAAATGCTTGTTTGGAAAACTTTATTTAACAGTTTAGAAGGCTTGATAGAAAGAGTGCATTAGTCTGAAGAGTACACATTGGATAGGAAAGAATTTCCTTCTTTTGTTTCTCCAAATCTTTCCGCCTTATTTAGCTTGAGATCTTTGCAGCTTGGTTCATGGATTCTAGCCTTGCCCGTTGCGCAGTATATACTGATCCAGATGATAAACCAGTGAACTATGTCAAAAGCACTCTCAATATTACATTTGACAAAAAGTTTTGTACTTTTCACATAGCTTGTTGCCCCGTAAAAGGGTTAACAGCACAATTTTTTAAAAATAAATTAAGAAGTATTTATAGGATTAAAGTGACTTCATTTGTATACATTTGGAATCTAAACCAGCTTAAAAACAGTTTCCTGACTTAGATATGCAGTTTAACTGATGCTCTTCTGGAATACCACCTGAGACATGGTCAGAAACAGTGCTTGGAAGGACATTACACAGGAAATTCAGAGTAATACTTTGAAGGTTTTCCCCCTTTTGTTTTATTCCTGAAGGAACATCAGTACCCAACCTTGAAGAGATTCAAGATTCAAAAAGAGAATTTTAAATATACCGTGAGAGATCAGTAGCCAGTTCATTTTCAGTAAAGCTTATTGCAAGTTGTTCTCAACTTGGGAAGTCATTTTGGTGTGATCTAGCAAGACAGTGGAAATTGGCAGATAAACCCACTTTGGAAGTTTATAGTGTGATTGAAATTGTTGGAAGAATTCAGCAGGTTACAAAAACATACTTAAACTGGGATTGACACCTCATAGTCATTTTCTTAATGGCCCTTAATATTTTGACCTATAGGATACATAAATTTAAAGAATACTGCTTCTCAGTTTTTCAGATATTGCCACATTGAACCTCATTCTAAACTGGTGCTGTGGGTAGTCTTTCCCTCCCCCCTCCCCCCTCCCCTTCCAGTTAAAGGAAAGGTTTCCTTCATGGAAAAGCACTTTTCATTTTGAGAATTTCACACTTAAGCCAAAAGCCTGATGTTCACATTGTGCTTTTTAAACCCCATGACAGCTGAATACAGCATAGCGTCCCTGGAAACTCCCTCCCTTTTCAGTAGAGGATAAATAGGGCGACCACAGCTGTTCTGTGGGGGAGAGGAGTGGGGATACCCCCAAAATAAGGTTCTAGTGAAGACAAAGTCTTGGACTAAGTCCCCCTTCGGCCCTAGCCAAGTCTGTCATACTGCCGTGAGTAGACTCTGCAGGGTCCACACGGAAGAGAAAGGCTCGGGTGTCAGATTCTTCCACTGCAGGGTGGGGGGTAGGACGGCAGCAGGCAGAGAGGGGAAAGTCAGGGAAGGGGAGAAGAGAGAGAAACACATTTGGCCTTAAAACAGCATGCATTCTCCCAAAAAGCCCATAGTAAGAGAAAATGACAGATCGTGGTCAGCAGATTATTTTATCAAATCGGTATGTAAAAGATTTCTTTCAGCTCCATTTTGCAGAGACCACCACTTAGAGAATCAAAGAATTCCTGTTTTGATACTTCTAAGTTAAAATAACTATATGTTACGATTTATCTGGTACTTCATTTTTCTTAACTAAAATTACTTTTTACTTTAAGCTTGAATAAAAATCTTCATTGGTAACTGTATATAATTAAGTGGCAACTTCTCTTTACCTCAGTACAGTTAAAACCATTCATATTTTAAGTGATTCATGTATACCCTGAAGCCATTAATGCACCCCAGTCTCTACAGTAACATCACCAACAAAACGTGGGCGTAGAAACTCCACAGCTGTTTACAAATTCGGTTACAGTGTGCCATGGTGCATTTGTAACACTCACCGAGATTTGTGCCCGTCCAGGGGCCGTCTGGCACTCAGAGTCTATCTGCTTCACCCAGCCACCCCTCGATCTGAGTTTTCAGTGCGCTTCTCAAGTACCGTTAAAAACACTTTACCAAAGTGGAGTCCAAGTGAGGCACATTTTACAAGAACATAACTCCTATCAAAACGGAGTAGCAACTATGCAAAGGTTTCTGTAGCAGCTAGGTGAGTTTGTTTTCCAGGTCTGTCTGAACTGGCAGCTTCCTGTACATACTGGTACTTTGCCGTGCCAATTTGCTGTAAACGTCTGTTTCATACATTTGCCATGCGGTGACTGTGCTAGAAAGGTGACAATAGTGGAGAAAGCTAGGACTTTACGGTGTAAGAACGTGATAGCAGGATTTTCTAATCCGTAGGTATTAACTGAAAACTTCTGAATAGTGCTATAGACTATGGTAGGGTTAAGAGTGCGAATACTGTCAAGCCAGCCTCGAGATACTAACAAATGTATAATTTGAAAAGTACCAATACTTTTTGCACATAGATCAAAATAGAGTGGAGAATTTTGGCTCCAAAAATCAGGTTAGTAGGCTCATTTCCATGTGCTTAAAAATGTTTTTGTTATTGTTATACATTGATCAAGGGCTAGAGCAAGTATGAAATTAAATGTCTTTTTCCTCCAAATAATTGGTTTTAATGGTAAAATGTTGGATTTGGGGATTACTGAGATCGGTGTGTGGGTGGTGATAAAGAATTAGAGTGGGAGTAAGTTGGGAGGGATGACCAAAGCCTGTTTTGGTTTTTGTATTTCATTAGTATTCATAACAGCTACATTTCTGTTATTCTTATTGGCCAGATAAATGTGTTATATTAAACCAGGTAAGTAGTTCCAACAGAGGAAATTTTATTTGCAAATGTCCCTACAAGCTGGCTCATTTTATTGGGTGGGAGAAGAAAAAGGCATTCCCTAACTTTAATTAAAATAGCCTGCTAGCCAAAAGATTAAAAAATCCAATTTTGTCGATGTTTTCTTGGTCTGAAAAAACACAAGTAGTAGGATGTGGTGAGTTTTATTTTTAGGCGTGTTCTGCCTCTAGAGTGGCATTCCATGGCATTAATAGAAAATCCCTCTGTCCCACCCCTCCCCATCTTGAAATTTTCTTTTTTAGGATGTTGGTTCCTGCAAAGGAGAACTGCCCCTATCACCTCTGCCTCACGTGGGTAACTATGTCGCACATCTCTTGAAAGGGAAAATATCCATGTCAGTTTCTTTCACAGCAGAAGAATGGCTGCTTTTGCTTGGGGAGGAAAGAAGACATTTTTCTTAATATCCTTTTTGCCCCATTCTAAAATGGATTAAATATTTTGATTGAGTTTGACTTTAATTTCTCACTCAGACTTGAGCAGCTCTCCTTTTGGGCTGCTCTCGGAAACACACGTCCATTTCAGAAACCACATCTGATTTAACATAAACTACTAACTTTAAAAGAAGAGGTGAATTTGCATTTACACTTAAGACACCTTCTAAAAACAGGGTGAACTTAATTGAAATTTTTCAGTGTTGTTAAGCTACGGTAGCTGCCCTATAGTTCCAAACAAAAACTATAAAACCCATCCCCTGTCTACTTAATCCAGACAGCCTGGATTTAATAAAACTAATAGTATAAAAGTGCGTGTGTGTGTGTGTGTGTGTGTGTGTTGTGTTTGTGTGGGAGAGAGTACTTAATTCATAAAAAGTCCTGGAAACACGCTGTTCTAGGTTCTTGTCATTTTTACTAAAGGTCTTGTGCACATGTGAAGTGCCCTGAGTTTAAGGTTTGGTTAATACTGGTATATTTTTATAAGATTGATACTGTGTCCCCATCTTTAAACATTTTCATTATCAGGGTCAATGTGCTCGAACTGAATTGTAACATTTTTAGGCACAGATGGAAAACATGTTATTGGCTCCTTGAAAATGTATGTGTGTGGCGAGGGGAATAGATCCACAAAAGCATGTACGTACTTACAAACCAAGCTGTAGAGATCAAGAAAGAACTTAAGTGTTGATCTCAAGATTTCTAAATTGTCAAGATTTACATGGCATTGTGGTGGAACTAGTTAACACTTAGAGCTTTTGGTATGTAATAACTATTTGCTATGGACTGATTAAATGTTTCAAAGGATTGTGTTCTTAAATTTCGGGGGGTTTTGTTTTTTGTTTTTTTAACTGCCTCTCAGATTACATTTAGTAGTTTAAATTTCTTTGCTTTATTATTTCATTAAAGTATAAAAATTTCAGGTCTCTGATATTTATTTTCACTTGTTCTACTAATTATTTACAAAACACCCTCTGTTGACTTTTATTTTATAAATGTGTAGTATATTAAACGTCTTTAAAATTGTGTTCAATTGAAACTACATTAACTTTGATTTGCTTTACTGGGATTTTTTTTTTTTTAATACACCTTTTCCATGTCAGTGCGCAGCACTTAGCCAGTCGTTTGTATTCCTTCTTTCAATCCAATAAACAGAATGGATAACTGAGTACTTCTTGGTGTGTTATATCTCCTAATATCCATTAATCCGAGTGTTTAAATGGTACTATTTTTACCTAAAACAATTTATTTGATGAGTTTTTATTTTTATTTACTTATGTATTTTAGCGATGGAGTCTCGTTACATTGCCCAGGATGGACTGAAATCTGGGCTCACGTGACCCTCCCACCTCAGCCTCCTGAGTAGCTGGGACTCCAGGCATTAGCTGCCGTGCCCGGCTTTGATTCAACTTCCCTGTGTTTGCCCTTGTGCATGGTATCTAAAGAAGCAATGCTTGGTCTGTTGGGTTATCTTTTTAAGGGCCATTGTGCAATCATGGTTAAATTTAGACAGATTTTAGGAGCATTGCATTTCAAAGGAATTGCATGCCCCACTTTGTTCAAAAATATGATTGATTTGAACTTATTTATGCAGTTAGGGATCGCACATGTTGATTAGTAGAGAAAGTGTATTTCCAGTTTGAAATTAAAACCCATTTCATAATGAATAGAGTTCCATAGTTTTCTAAAGATTTCCTTGGATGTGTTAATGGTTCTCTAAAGTTCACCTTGGAGAAAGCACTGAATGTGTACAAAACTAAGTGTAGAGTTGTGTACAATAAAAGGAAGTTCAAATACGAACAATTAGTATTTGGCAGCTGACGATGGCAGGTCCACCAACACGGCAGTGCGGAGTTGAGCCTCCGTGTGCTGCTCACTGCTCGGAAAGTCACCGCTTGCAGCTTCTGATTAACAGGCAAGAGAAGGGAGAAGTTTTTCTGCTTGTTTTCTGTAAATACAGCTATGCTTTGATGGCAGATTTAGCTAATTTGGTCAGATTATTCATCTACATTTAGAGTTTCATGCCACATCGCAGCGCCAGGCATAGATATTTTCTGAGTCTTAACAAATCTCAGAGTACAGAATTGTATTTTAAAACACAGCCTAATTCTCTTGCACGTAACCAGAACAAAAATTGGCATTTAGTTACATCATTTAATCACTTCCACTTGAATTTTTTTCCAGAAAAACTTTAAACTGTTAAGGAAGATTGAACAAACAAAATGATTCCATCATCCTTTCACCACTTCAAGAATCTTAAGTGTCTGTTGCTGGTGGTGTGGCTGTGGGCTCTTTCCCCTCAAACCTGATTAGCCTGCTCAAGTTGGCTTGCTGTGTATGCAACAGCATTTTAATCATGTAGTTAAAATTATTAAATCAGCATACAAATATAGCTAACATGGGAAACAAAAGGCCAAAGAGCGAACTTTTTTTTTTTTTTTTTTGAGACAGAGTCTCACTCTGTTGCCTGAGCTAGAGCACCGTGGCATCAGCCTAGCTCACAGCAACCTCAAACTCCTGGGCTCAAACAATCCTGCCTCAGCCTCTCAAGTAGCTGGGACTACAGGCATGCACCACCATGCCTGGCTAATTTTTTTCTGTTTTTAGTAGAGACGGGGGCGGGGGGAGGGGAGTGTCTCTCTCTTGCTCAGGCTGGTCTCGAACTCGTGAACTCAAGCTATCCTCCAGCCTCGGCCACCCAGAGTGCTAGGATTACAGGCTTGAGCCACTGCGCCCGGCCCTATAATTTTTTTAAGAGTAGTTTAAAAGTTAGCATCACACCCGCCTGAGCAAGAGCAAGACCCCATCTCTACAAAAAATAGAAAACTTAATTGGGCTTGGTGGCACAGGCCTGTAGTCTCAGCTACTTGGGAGGCTGAGGCAGGAGGATTACTCGAGCCCAGGAGTTTGAGGGCTACAGTGAGCTATGATGACACCACTGCACTCTAGCTTGGGTGACAGAGTGAGACTGTCTCTAAAAGCATCACAGGAGATGCAGTCAGCAAAATCCAGAATATTAGAACACAACAAGTGATAACTTTGCTGACCAAGTTTCTTCAACGAATTGCAAGGAAAAGAGGGGGAGGGAGGAAAGGAACCTGATAGGGTAAGAGACATCAACCAAATAAAATGTACACACCTCATTTAGATCTCAGTGCGAACAAACCAACGGCAAAACTTTTGAGTCAATGGGGAAAATTCGAGCACTGACTGGATATTTAATTATAAGGAATTACTAGTTTATGTATGACATTCTTAAAACATGCCAATGGTTATGTATGTGTTTTAAGAATCCTTATGGAGATACATACTGAAATATTACAGATGTAATGATTTCTGGGGTTTGCTTCACCACAGGTTGGGGACATGTATGCAGAGGATTAGCCTCGTCCCACGAGTTTCTTTCCCATCTGTAATAGTGGCAGCCAACGTGTTTACTTTCAACTGAGCAACGCACGGTATGTTCGACTCTCACCCAGGTGCATCCACGCTGTGAAATGGAATCTAGAAAACGGGAACGTAAGTATCTGTTGCACTGACATGTTGACTAGTGCTGTTCAATGGGAACTGACGGAGATGAAACCGAGATTGCTCCGTGACGGATGCAGCAAACCAAACACACAGCAGAGGAAGCCATGGTCCAACCTCTGGGCTCTGGGCTCGCCGATTCTGACCACCCACCCACGCGCTCCGCCCGCCACGCCTCAGAGGGGAGTGATTGAAATAAAAGCAGCCTCTACCTAGGAACTGAAATCTGAAAAGCAACCTGAGCTCAGTGTCCACGTTAGCCCAGTGGACGATCATCGCGATTACTGCAGTGCAGAATGATCACCCTGAGGATTTGATTTAAAATACATAAAACCGAGTGGCAGAGATCTAGGTGATGAGCACAGAATTTCAAACTTACCTTCTCTATCTTGCTGCTTCTGTATATTAGAACAGGTTTATTTAGATTTCTGAGACAACGAATTACACCTGGTATGTGATACTGTTCGCCACAACCACTACTCACAAAATACTAGTGAGCAAAGCTAATTTCACCAGTCACAAGTGGACCAAACATAGTCATTAACCTCTCTCAGCTTAGCGTGTCTCAGAATATCTCGTCAGGTGACTGCCTTGAACACAAGGGTGGCTTTGATTCTGTTGCTCCATTGCTTCTTCTCTGACTTAAAGGCTACCGGCTGGACTTCCTCCTGAAAAAGCAATAGAATAACACAATCTGATTGACCTGTTCATTCAACAATCGTTTATTGTTTCTGTGTGCAAGGCACTATGCTGGGTGCCCGGAGAAGGAAGAAGATACAAGTATCAGCACGTGCACTCTGCCCTCCAGGAGCGTACAATCTAAAAGGAACACTCAATGGCATAAAAATAATACCACATAGAAAGTGGTAAGTGCCACAGGAGGCTTTCTTAGCTCTCAACTGCCAAGTAAGATCAGGTCGGGGAAGCAGATTTGGACTTTGATTCCACGGTCATCCGTGTGGCAGGCATGAAAAGGCGGCTGAGGGGGCCGGGTGGGCTTTGACGAACTGAGCTGCGTCTTAGCTCCTGCTTCCTCAGCTCTCTCAGCTGAGGGTCCAGTGATTATCAAGGGCACCTGCTACCACGGAAAGGATGGAAGGAAAAAGACAAGTGAAATGACACAGATAAAAATAGGCACACATTCAGGTTCTTTGATTAAAAAAAAAAAAAACACAGCCGGGCACCGTGGTGCACGCTTGTAACCCCAGCCATGCGGGAGGCTAAGGCTGGAGGATCCCTTGAGCCCAGGAGCTGGAGTCCGGCCTGGGCAACATAGGGAAACCGCATCTCTCTCTGTGTAAAATGAAATGCACGTAGCACCCACGGTGGTCTGCACTGGCGGGACCCCAGGTACTGCCCTTACGGAGGGACAGAGGACTGGCAAGGGGGAAAGGACGCTGCCCTGAACATCAGGATTCCAGGTGCTCACAGCTGCGGAACCTCGGGCAATTTCTACGCCTCGGTTCTTTGTCTTGGGGATGAGGAAGTTAGACCAAACAATCTTTAAAGTCTTCTGCAACTCTCCAATGAAAAGCATGGAAAATTAACCTTTTGCATCTTAACCACAGCTTTTTTAAAGTCAGTGCTTTTGTCCTCCTTGTTATTTGTAGAAGAGCCCCCACAAGACAAAAAATCAGCGTGCCCCCCTTTCCTGGCTTTGACACAGACAAGCAATACAAAGGAAGAGTTTTCGTTTCCAACCACAGTTAATGCTTCACAAGTAGGGAACTCCTACCTCTGTTATAAACAAGGCACCTTTCTGATTTGCTTGGCCTCAGCAACTTATACTCGACAATATGCACACTGACAGCCCAGAGGCTCTCTTAGCTACATCAGTTTCTATTTTGTCTATTAAGAATACCTGAGACCAGGTGTGGAGGCTCCCACCTGTAATCCTAGCACTCTGGGAGGCCGAGGCGGGAGGGCCGCTTAGGCTCAGGAGTTCAGGAGTTCACGAGCAAGACCCCATCATTACAAAAAATAGAAAAATTAGCCAGGTGTGGTGGCGCATGCCTGTAGTCCCAGCTATTTGGGAGGCCAAGGCAGGAGGATCGCTTGAGCCCAAGAGTTTGAGGTTGCAGTGAGCTATGATGACACCACCGCACTCCAGCTGGGGAACAGAGCAAGACCGTCTCCAGAAAGAAAAAAAGAGAACACTTAAATGAGAAGATAAAACATTTTGATCCACATAATATGCTGGAAGAGAGGGGAAATAACAAAAAAGAAAAACAAAAAAACATTTTGATCCAAAGTCCCCCACCACCTTTAAGTTTCTTTAAGAAGCTTGTCTGGGCCGGGCGTGGTGGCTCACGCCTGTAATCCTAGCACTCTGGGAGGCCAAGGCGGGTGGATCGCTCGAGGTCAGGAGTTCAAGACCAGCCTGAGCAAGAGTGAGACCCCCGTCTCTACTAAAAATAGAAAGAAATTATATGGACAACTAAAATATATATATACAAAAAATTAGCCGGGCATGGTGGCGCATGCCTGTAGTCCCAGCTACTTGGGAGGCTGAGGCAGTAGGATCACTTAAGCCCAGGAGTTTGAGGTTGCTGTGAGCTAGGATGATGCCACGGCACTCACTCTAGCCCGGGCAACAGAGTGAGACTCTGTCTCAAAAAAAAAAAAAAAAAAAAAAAAAAAAAAAAAGAAGCTTGTCTGTCTCTCAGTTCTAAAGTTCTCCAACAGCTTCGCTGCTTTAAAAGCTCGAGCAGACCATTAAGAGGCGCTGGAAATTAGGGGAGGAGGCAGAGTGAAGGGACAGTTTTAAACAGAAGGTGCCTCGGGGAAAAGGTAAGAAAGATGCAAGCGAATATTTTCTATGGTACCGCTCCCTGGCCCTTTGCATGAGGAGCAATTTCTGTGACCCCGCAGAGGCCACCAGAACCAAGTTTGCTCTGCCTACCAGGTCGCTGTCCCCTCCATGCGCTGCCCGGCACCACTTCCATCCTCGCAACGTGGTCTCTCTGTAGCAGGAGCTCAGCTTACTGGATCCCTCGTCTGCCAAGCCTAGACTCAGTCCAGGGCTGAAAGGACACGTAACGTTTAATCTTTGGGGGACCACACACCTGTTTAGCCGCCCAATTCTGTCCCACTGAGGGAAGAATCCCTTTGGACTCGGCCATACAACACAGTCGTGTTTTGCCTAAACGCCAATGCTTAATTAAGATAGCGACATTAACGCACAAACTAGGACTGAGGATAAACCGCCAGGTTCGCTCTACACCACGAGCGTTGGCAAACAGAGCCAAAGCGGTGAACCGCTCTCGGAAACTCCAAGAGTTCGCAAATACAGCTCCAAGGAACAGTTTGGTTGACACTGCTGTGTCCACGAAACGGCCTGTGTTGGGTCTCCCGGTCCCCAAAGGGGCCAGGGCGGGACAGAAGGATTAATCCGGCACCACGCAGAGCACTAACAGGCTCCATCTCACTGACAACGAACGACGACGATTCCTGCTTCTAATCTGATTAGCATTTTCTACCCAATCTCTTCTCCAAACCCATTAAAATATATACCAGAGAGATCAGATACAATTGGAACCATTACAATACAAAAACAAGACCAGCAAGAGCCAGTGGGACTGTATGGCTTTGGGGGTGACTGTCGAGGCAGTGGCTTTGAAATGAAGCTCTTGATAAAATCTCAGTTGTTGATTTATTTTTCCTTTCTGTAAGCAGGAGTTGCATTGTACCTGGGCAAATGGCTTATGAGGTTTCACAAATTCTGCAGAGATATATCTATATATATCTTTGCTATATATAGATTGAAAGGTCATTTTCTGTTAACATTCTTACAGAAGACTTGTAGCTGACAGTCCCATATATCTTTAAACTGTACTAAATGAAGTTGCCACAATATAGGCAAAGAGGGTAATTAACTTTTTCCTTTTGTCCAGATTAACGGTGTTGTTTTGTATTCTGACTTTTCATTAGACTTGAAGAGTAAGTAGCTTCGCTCATCTCTTAAATGTCCCCTTTAAGCTGTGTCCTTTGTGTCTTTGGCCTGCTAGGCTGGGGTGGCAGTCCTGTTCCTACACACAGTAACCATCTTCCACATACAGATGATGAAAACACCTTCAAGTGTCGGGCTTCAGACCACAGTTGAGAACCAGAAATCTACAGAAACTCAATTCATGTTTTTTAAATACTTTATATGGTAAAAATACAGCAAAAATAGTTTTTTGTTCAAGGAGGAAAATATATACTGCTATGGTCACGATTCTAAGGATGATTTAAGTAGTCTCTGGCTCCCCGACTGTGCTGCAGGTTGACTTCAACCACGGCTTCTCCAGCTTCAGTCATTTATCAAAGCTAGAATCATACTGTGGAAAGAAGAAATTGATGTTACTAGTGTTTCCTCAGGAATGTTCCTACAGAGTCTCGTCTGTTCAGACTTGCATCCCTAAGATTCATCAAGGCACACTCATGTCAGTAAAAGATAATCATTTATACCTAAAGGAAAGAATATCTTTATTAAGGCCTCTCAATAGCCTAATTTTTTCATTACAAAAAGAATAACTAGGGGTGGGGTAGGGTGGGGAGAATACAACCTAAAACCAACGTTGGGCTACAGTGTAAAAACATTAGGCTATGTCCAGGGGAAAAGCCCTGAATTCTCTCGCCAGACCTTCGTACACATTGTCACCACGCCGGGCATCTCTTCTCCCCATCCCACCCCACCCCAGCAACCCAGCAAACTCCTACTCAGGCGTCACCACTGGGCTCTAAGGCACCTCCTGGGGGAAGCTGGGCTCTGAGCTCCTTCCGCAGCTCGTCGATCCTGCCCTGCACGTCGGCTCTGCCGCTGCAGCGTGAGCTGCTCTGAGACGAGAGCAGGATCCGGGCACTGCGCTTTCATGCTCTACTACAGCACCCCAAACTGCAGTCACCAGCCCTGAGCTTTCACTGTAGGGATTCTGTGCTGCTGCTCTGTGTCATCTGCAAGTGCCTTACACGATGTCTGCCACAGCAGCCACCCAATAAATACCACTCTGCTAGAACTGGCCCAGTTAAACCATGGTAACAAAACCAGCCTTTCCTTTCCAATACTGGGATCAGCCTTGCTCTGCTGAGACCGAGCCTAAAATACACAGAAATAACCGTACATGAGTCACGGCATAAATGATTCCTTGTCCAAATTTAACCATACTAAATTTGTTCAATGCACAACACAAATTAATGGTAATAACTAAGATTTCTGAAAGATTTTTAAGAGTTTACTACAGGTCAGCATAAACCTAAGCGTTTTACACGCTTTATCCCACTAGTCCGCGTTACAATCTGATGAGGCAGGTACTAGTAACATCCCATTTCTGGATGAGAAACTGAGGCAAACAGAGGTCACGAAACTTGCCCCGGGTTACACAGTAAGTGGCAGAAGCCAGATTCCACTACGCCAGCACCTAACCAAAAAACCAAAGGTATAAATTCCACTATTCTCTAAAGATGATGAGCATTTTTTTGAGACTTCAGTTCTATTTAACAAGCCGTGCATGTCTGCTGTGTGCAAGGTACCACGCAAGGTGCGGCAGGGACAAAGAGGCAGCACATGATCCCTGCCTCCAGAAGCCAATGATCCGGTCATGAAACCACTTTTGAGCAACAGCAACCAAAGCCACGAGAAAAGGGCTACAAGGACATCTTCTGAGACTACTCTTTCATCCTGACCCCTTGAACTATGAGTGACAGCAAAGAGTGAGGTAATGGCTGAAAATGACAAGGTGAGAGGGAAGGGAAGAGAGACAAGGAAGGGAGGCAGCCAGTGAGGAATGCAGCTGCCAGGCGAACCCGTCACATGAGTGGCCTACCTTTATGCAGCTGTGAAGAACCGCACCTTACCCTGCCCCCGCACTGCTTCTTGATGCCGCCAGCCCATCGTTCCACTCCTTTAAGTTCAACAACTGAGAACTCAGACACTCTTGTACATTTTTAAATCCTAAGACTTCGGGTCTACTGAGCAAGATGCCGCTCCCCAATCCCACACTTACTCCCTAAAGTGGGACCCCATAGGCTGTACACACAGCACGGCCCCAGGAAAGCTCATGTTACCAAGACCCAGGCACCGTCTGCTCGAGTTGACTCTCCAACACCGTGACACCTATGGGGTGCGGAGCATGAAAACGGCAACCTCAGCTCAACCAACGCCAGCTTGTCTTGTGTCTCTTCAGAAACAAATATAAGGGAACATCTATGATGGTAAAGATACCTTCACATATTAATACTCTGACCTAAAAAAGTAATGACAATGAGAACAGCTACATCGCTATGTTCTTAATATTAAATTTTTTTGCTCAGTATTCTTCATCTTTGGTACTTGCATTAAAAATTAAGCACGTTAGTGCTGAGGTAGGACATGAGAACCAGAAACTGACACCAGCGTGCGTTCTCTGTCCTAGTTTTTAAAATACAGAAAAGCCAATAAGACGAATGGTGAAAAGGCAACTATCTAAACTCTAATTTTAATCTAATCTACACTAATGGGTGGATTGGCAGAGGGAAAGGATTTAGGAAGCCTGCTTTATCAGACAGAGGCTAAACTGGCTCTGACTTCTCATCTATTTCAAACAAAATAGCAATTCTTAAAAACTGGTATCTCTACACAGTTTCCCATCAGGAATCTTCTGAGCAATAGTTTACTTCAGCACAAGTTTTTACTAGCAGTCCTTATGCCTATGTGAAATATTAAAATGTGCCAAATGTAAAAAATAGGAATGATCTAATTAAAGCTTTGATACAAAGGTTAAGCCTGGCTTCTAGCCTCTTAAAGGCTTAATCAAATCATACACACAAATGAATTTTTTTTCTCTCCTTTGCTGTCTTCTGTGGGTCTATGATGGATAAAGGGAAAGGAGGCACGTTCACTTCTAAAATGTAAGGGGATGAATTTACATTTAAAGCAGTGCTACATAAGACCCCCAGTGTTTGACAGCCAGTCCCGCATACCTACATCTGACTTCCAGTGGGTTACAGCTGGAGACTGACGCAGTTTCACCAAAAGAGACCACTTAGCACGCTGGACAATCAGCATCACACCTAATTCCTCACGGCCAAGAAAGATCAGCACGATCTAGATACAAGTTGTTGAGATTCCCCCAAAACTCATGAGTGAGGTTGTCTCTGAGGGTAAATACCTTAATGCTACAACAGGCAGTGAAAGCTCACACCTGGATATTAGCGGATGAAAAGAGTAGCAAAGACAGTTTTAACCAAGTTCAAAGCCTCAGCAGCTAACACGTAACTAAGATACCACAGACTAAATCTATTGTAGGTCAGACAGAATACTGATACAGTGACATACACCAACCATCTGCACAGCCACAAGAAATTCACATGATCCCCCCAAGTTCTGAAACATTGATGCAAAATCCCACAGTATAGTAGTATCTCACCCACCAAGAGCAAACCTGGCATCTAGGAAAATGCTACACTTACCTATAAAGATACATGAAGAAACAGAGCAGGTGGAAACCAAGCTTGATCATGGCTTCTTTCATGTGTGACTTCAGCTGCCCTCTATTGTGTATTTCTGTTGGATCAAACACTCCCATGTTACCACTTGGCACCATAATGTATCTGATAAATTAAAAGATACACACATTAGAAGGAAAATCAATCATAGGCATAAATATTAAAAAATAAGTAAACAGCAATAATCAACCTCTAAAAGTGAACCACAATCAGTGAAACTCAGAAGTAAAAAATATATATATAAAAAATATGTTATGTTATGTAAACAGCCCAACTATAAAATTATATCCAATTAGTGTTTCTATTGAGCTATTTTTGAAAAAATTTCCTAAATTTATTAGGTCAAAAATTTTGATGTTATCTAATTTTCAGGCTTTAAAATGTAATTTCCTTTGCAATATTCCAAGTACAGTCTAATTAAAAACTGCAGATATAAACAATAAGGACCTTATATTATATTCTCAGGCTTTTCACCATTCTTTAAGGACAATTATATCCAAGGCCATGAAAAAACAATTCACAAGTCTTAAGACATCACAACTATACATTACATATTTCATAAATGCATACATGCAAATTGGTGTTTTTACTACAAGACTGAGCCATGCATATCGCCGCTTGCCCAGGTCACCAAAGTGAACAAAAACTTACGCACTCTGCTGTTCTTTGTTCTATTACTGGCACATATTTTAGTGGAGAAAGAAGGCTGTGAAAATTTTTTTTAACTGCTCTGACACAAAACATTAAACAAACTGTACTCACCGATATATATTCCAAGTGGCAACAGGTAAATTGAGAAGGAAGATGAACCAGTGCAATGAAAGGAGCATTAACACAGTGACAAGGGTATGGCCAATCAATTCTGGAATTACCCACTGCAAGAGAAGAACACAGTGTTACAGCTCACCGCCGTGTCCTTCCTGACTGTATGTGTTATTTGAAACTAAATCAGTGAATGTACAGGGAACCCACAAGCTACTGTTTCAATATTATTTTTAGGCTCCCATGTCCCAGATTTGCATACTGCTATAACTGCACACCCCATGCAAACACATCAAGGCACAGCTTAAAAATAAAGCACTTAAATTTTAATTACTTTTTATCCTAAGCAAAGGCTTAGATTCATTCATGAAGCAGATCTGAATAACGACTAGGGGAAAAAATAGAGTGTTTACTTCCCATTCCAGCATCTATGCTAAAGCCTCTTAGTCTAATCTGGGATGGTTGGTAACCATACCCATGTTGCCTTTCAAGTCAGAATATCTACCTTAAACATTTTCCAATCCCCCAAATCCTGAGGAAACCATTTTACAGTCAGGAAAAAAAAAAAAAAAAAACAACCAAAATCCTTAAAAATAAGTATTTAAAAGCTTACAATAACACCTCAACGTTGACCAAATACGATAATGAACCAGAATGCCAGAATCCTGGCCTGTTGGCTTTACAGTGCTGTACGCCCTTCTCTGTCTTGTTTACTCTGTAATTTTCTAGTTCCTGCATCAACATCTATTGTGGCAGGAGTCTCAATTCACCAATGGTCTTCCTCTCCTATGAGTACACATTTTCCTTTTAATGGAAGAAACTGGCCCACCCCACGTTCAGAAATGAGGAAAACAAACCTCAGAAAACTCAGGTACATGGCCCCAGGTCACACAGCTACACAGTGGGGAAGCAATACAGTGTAAGCCTAGGCACCCTGATCCCAAGTCTCTTGCATTTAGATTTTACATTACTTTTTTGGTAAACAAAGAAGTAGAGATTTTCTGAGCCATGAACGTAATTTACAATCAACTGGAACTTTCCAGTATGTAATAAGCATTTTAAAAAGTGTAACCAGGCCAGCCCTGGGGGCTCACACCTGTAATCCTAGCACTATTGGGAGGATCACTTCAGCTCAGGAGCGAGACCAGCCTGAGCAAGAGCAAGAGCAAGACCTCATCTCTACTAAAAACAGAAAAAACTAGCCGGGCATGGTGGCACATGCCTGTAGTCCCAGCTACTCGGGACGCTGAGGCAGGAGGATCGCTTGAGCCCAGGAGTCTGAGGCGTGAGCTAGGCTGAGTCCATGGCATGCTAGCCCGGGCAACAGAGTGAGACTCTGTCTCAAAAAAAAAAAAAAAAAAATACAAGAAAATGTCCCATATTGAAAGACCCTACCAGATGTCCAAAACAATGAATGGAAAAGGCCCATACAAAGGTACACAAAAGTATACCACTGCAAAATTTCAAAACACCAAGGATAAAGAAAAGATTCTAAAGTTTCCTTTAAGAAATCAAAATGGCATGAGACTTCCCAACTTGAACCAACACTGGAAGTCAGAACCACCAAGCAATGTCTTCAACATGAAGAAAGAAAAATCTTTTCCAACCTGGAACCCTGTACTCAAACTATCAGTCAAGCATAAAGGTGAGATAGTTTAAAACATGGAGGCTTCACAATGTAACTACCATGTATCGTATCTCAAGAAGCTACTCCGGCACAATGAGGTAGGAGGCCAAGAAAAAGGCAGGCAGGAGATCCAAGAATTAAGGGACCCAGAACAGGAGTCCCCGAACGAAAACTGTGAAACAGGCCTGAAGAGCAGCCAGCAGAGAGTGCAGCGAGAAGACAGAGGTCTCCAGGAGAAATGTCACCTGGGAAAAAACTTACCTGATAAGTTATTTTCGTATGTTTTACCACGTAGAAAATAATACTGAAGGGCTTTACAGATGTATCTGAAAAGACTTAGTAACAACAGAAAGCTAAAGGAATACATAAATGTGGCAATCATTGGCACTGGAAAAGATTAAATTACCCAGATAAAAAAGAAAGAAAAAAAAATATGATCATTGTCTACTAGAAGTCTCAGCAATAAAAAATATTAATACTATAATAGCACATCATAATGATACAAACAATGAATATCAATTAAGCCCAAAAAGGAAAATAGGAAGACGGGAGAGCAGACGTTTAAGGAAAGGGAGCAACTAATAACTAGATCTTTCTCTACCATACTGAGACGTCAACAGATAATATTTAAAACTGATAAACTAAGAAATAGCGGTGCAAGCATATAAAAGAGAAATATGGATATAAATACCAGAAAAAAATGAACAGCTCAAGTGTTGAAATCAGTTGCTCCTAAAAGCTAGCTAGATGGGATTTAAAGGGGTCAGGAAGGAACTGCTGTTTCTCACTCTGAGCTTTGCAGTACCACTGACCTTAGGTATGTATGAGTGTAACTTTTATGAAAATAAAAATTAACATAAAAAACTACTTAACTTCCAATCCAAAGAGTAACTTTCTCAGAAGAATGTTATATACATTTTTATTTTTTATTGTATTTATTTATTTATGAGACGGGGTCTCGCTCTTGGGCTCAAGTGATCCTCCCAGTTCAGCCTCCCGAGTAGCTGAATTACGGGGCACGTACCACTGCGCCCAGCCAGATTTTTATTTATGTAAAAGAAAACCCACAAAGTACAAAACATATCAAGTGAGCAAAAATACAAAAAGAAGTAACAATCCAACTGAGAAAAAAATTCAAGCATTCTTCCAAAGAACAGGAATATAGTTTACAAAAATTTTAGTTATCCCTATAGTTGTACTTTTTGCAACAAAGTATAACTTCATTTTCCTCATAGGCCGGAGAAACTTAAGTAGACTAAAGATGTGAAGACTCACTGAAATCGTTTTTAGGTCAAGCCAAAAGCACCTCTCAGCGTTGCATTTTTATATGAACTTTCACCCAGAAAGCCGTTCTATCTGCTCATCTCATAAAATGAACCAAGGCCAACGAGTTTCCCTGTATCTAGACAAGCTGTGCAATTCAGAGTATTATTGCCAGTATAAAGTTCTGACTATACCAAAGGTGAAATGACTTTAAAACAGATCAACTAACTAAATCCATTTCTCGGCAAGCCACACAAGGAAGGTCTTTCATTAAGCAAAAGACAGACTGAGCTATTTTCCATGAGTGTGGGAGGATGGGGTTTGAACACAGAAGACAAAAACAAGTATCCTCATAATGAACCTTTCTCTGGTCTGAGTAATGATGTCCACTGTGGACAAGGGGACAAGGAACATGCAGAGTAAAGAGACAAAATTTCAAGTCAGATATTCTAGCATGATTTCATGGTTTAAAATATTGTAAGACACAGTAGTTCTACCAACATTCCAATGAATAACGTGCCCTCTAAAACAAAATGAGCAAAGAAATATCTTACCTTGTTTAATTTTGAGCAACATGATCTGGCATTAATGTAATCACACTCTAAATCAGACAATGTAATTATCTGATGATCAAGATAAGGAATTATGACATTTCTCTTATAACAACTAAATATTTAAGTTTCAAAAAGCAACCCCAGTTGTAAGGCAGAATCGGATTTGACCTGAAAAAAATTTAGTTACTTCCTGAAAGTTTGCTCATTAGACAACTCAATTTTCTCATTTAGGTTCCTTCAACAGGTTATTTTCACAAAATAATCCTGCTATGCCCAAGTCTAATCTGACCCATACCAGAACATTTAGTCTGAGATCCTCAAATGTGGAAAAATGGCAATAAAATGGAAAATAAGACTTACAAAAATATTTTAAAAGTTAAAAATCTGAATTTCCAATAGAAAAATAGTGTTTATGATATATCCATAAAATCTTTATTTTTTTAATTTTTTTCTTCATGCCAGATGGGTAACATGCCCACAAGATAACAAGCTTTGAGGGAGGGACATCTCATCCACGTGCGTGAAAACCCAATCATGATGATCAACTACAAAAGGATCCATAAAATATCTTTAAAGACTTACGATGTGACTAAAGCAAACAGGATACAAAACTGAAACTATACCATACTCACATGTTGGCAATGCTTATGTTTTTAAAGTTGAATTGCAGGTGATTTTTTTTTCCCCTTAATATTTTTTTCTATTTTCCAGACTCTCCACAGTAAACATATCATACTGGAACCAGGCCAAAAAAAAAAAAAAAATGCTTTTTTTAGTACAAAGTATAAAGTCACAAATAAAATTTGAGGGACAGATGGACATAAAGGAAAAAGTCAATTGAATGATAAAAATTTCTGGGATTTACTTTAAAATGTTCTATCCTCCCTCCCAATAGTTGGGGGAGAGATGAAAGAGAATGGCATGACCAGGCGTGGTGGCTCATATCTGTAATCCCAGCACTTTGGGAGGCTGAGGAGGGAGGACTGCTTCAGGTCAGAAGACCAGCCTAAGTGCAAGACCCTCTACTAAAAATAGAGAAAGTAGCTGGGCTTTGTGGCATGTGCCTGCAGTCCCAGCTACTCCAGAGGCTGAAGCAGGATGGCTTGAGCCCAGGAATTGGAGGTTGCTGTGAGCTATGCTAACACCACTGCACTCTAGCCCGGGCGACAGACCAAGACCCTGGCTCAAAAAAAAAAAAAAAAAAAAAATACATCTAAAGTCAAATTCATCACTTTCTCCACAAATTATTCCTCCTCCAATTTGTTTTATTTGTCAATGACACAAGCATCATTTGCCAGGGCTCAAAATATGGAAAGCTATCTCTGCCTTCTATTTGATATCTCACAATCAATCATTAACAGGTCCTAGCGATCATTTCTTCCTAATAACACTCACATTACTTCCTTTTCTCTGCCCACAACTAAGTACTCCATTTGAAATCCAGATGAACCTATCCCCTACTGGTTTATCTTCCAGTCTCTCCTATTTCCAATCCACTCTGCAGATTCATCTTCCTAATAAACCACTTTGCTCATGTCAAAAATTTTCAATGGCTCCCTGCTGCCTACAGGACAGGACAAAAGTGAAAGCCCTCCCTTACCCCCTTAACATTCAATCCCTCCTTACTTCCCTACACAGGTCCACAGGAGGAAAAAAACAATAAACATTCAAGCTCTCCAAAATCTGCTCAAATCTTACCTTTCCGATCTGAACTTCCACTACCACCAAAAATCAACCAAATGCTCCAGACGGTCTATTTATTAACTGTCACCCAGAAATGCCACAAATGTACCTGTCTCTGCACCTTTGCTCTTGCCAGTGTCTGATTTTGAATATTCACCCCTTTGCCTTTCTGTAGGTTTTGTCCACAGTTCAAAGTCCAAAAAACGCCTATATTCCCTACATGAAATCCACCTTGACCATTTTCCATCTCTTATCTCTAATACTGAGTGCAACTATCCTAAAATACAGAAATACAGTACACTGAATTTCATCAAAACATATCCTGAATGCACCTTAATGTGATGTCTACCAAGTCAAACATTCCAATTAACATTTCTCTACATACATAAATTGGTGTAAGCCAAGGCTATTTTAAATTATCAAACCTAGTTTTCCAAACTGCAAAAATGACAAGCCCCCCAGAAAAAAAAAAAAAAAGTTTCATTTCTCTGAGTATAAGCTCTAGTTCCTTATATCACAAGAGGGACATAAGTCATCAAAACTTAGTCAAGTGGCCAGGTGCGGTGGCTCATGCCTGTAATCAGCACTCTGGGAGACTGAAGCAGGAGCATCCCTCGAGGCCAGGAGTGCGAGACTGGCCTGTGCAACACAGCAAGACCTGATCTCTAGAAAAAATTTAAACATTTAAACAATAGCCAGGTGTGGTAGCACATGCCTGTAGTCCCAGGTACTGGAGAGGCTGAGGCAGGATTGCCTGAGCCCAGGAACTTGAGGTTGCTGTGGCTATGAGGACACCACTGGACTCTAACCTATAGAGTGAGATCCTGTCTCAAAACAAAACAAAACACTTAGGCAGTGCTCACTTCGGCAGCACATATATACTAAAAATTGGAACGATACAGAGAAGATTAGCATGGCCTCTGCGCAAATAAAAAAAAAAAAGAAAAGAAAAAAAACACTTGGGCAAGTGATGCTGCCCATTCAGTCAGCTCCCCAAATCTAATAAAATTCAGGGCTCTTTTCATTAGAAATCATCACAGTAAAAAGTGCTGCTCAGTTGGGGAGGGCGGGGAGAGGAAGGCAGGGCGATAGTTACTGAACATCAGCCATGGGGCAGGCTCTGCGCTATGGTTTGTAACGTGTTCGACTTATCTGGGACATGAACATTTCCCATCTCAAGAAAACTGACGGTTACAGAGAAGAAGTAATGTGCACAGCAAAGAACTAGCTGAGCAGGGAGTCCCGATTCCAAATTTTGTCCCTTTCCACTACAACTGGCTGCTTGTCCACAGTCAAGCCTGAAGCCACAGTGAACGCGTACCCTGCAGAGTTAACCTACAGCCGGCATGTTCTGACAAACAAAACGTTTAATTCGATCAGAAAGGGATGCATGTGATTTCCAAAGAAAGACGACAAAACTCCGAGCTCCTCATACGTGTTTCCTATCTCATATTTAATTACTTCAAACGGGATGTGCATTGCAACCCTGAGCAACAAGGAAGGGCAGACGCTCCCTCAAGAGCAGGGAAGACTTGCAGCCCACGTGGCTGCTACGTTCTAGTTTCAACCACCATGTATCTGGAAAACACGGTTCCAACATTGTAACACGCACAACCACATAAAATACGGAAGTTTTAACACGGAGCGACAGAAAGATTTAAAAGTTGAGAAACGACAGGGAGCTAAGTCACGTGTAGTTATTGAATTTACAAGCGTGCAACCACCGGGGGCAACCAAAATAATCACTTTGCAGATAGTTTTTTTTTTTTTTTTTTTTAATAGCTCCTTCCCAGCAATCCCTGCAAAACGGCATCGTGAGAAGAGCGCTTCGCCCGTCTCCGGACCGCGGCAACTCCCGGACGCGAAAGGTGCCTGCAGGGACCGGCACCGCGAGAACAAAGCGGCGGCGGCGGCTGCCCGGGAATGACAGCCGGCGAGTTCCCTCCGCTCGTCCCGGCACCGGCCGCCCCTGGGACCCCCGGGGCGCGACAGGGGCCACGGCGCGGGGCTCTCCAGGGCAAACGGCGACCTCCCTCTCCCGAGGGCCGGCGGGGAGGCCGAGGGCGGTCGTGGCTCAGGGCAGGGCTGGTCCGGGCGTCGTGGGGGCGGGCGGTGGGCAGGCCGGGCCGGGGCGCGCCGGGGAGGCCCAGCCGGCCCCCGGGGAGGGGCGGCCGGCGGCCCGGGCAGCGCCGGGCTGGGCAGGGCCGCCGGGGCTCTCCTGCCCGTCCCGGGCCCGCGCCGCCCGCGCCGGCGCCCCCCTCGCTCCCACACACCTGCCCGGGCGCCCCCCGCCCACCCTCAGCCCTGCCCCGGCCGGCGGCGGCGCCAGGCCGGCCTCCGCCCGCCTCAGGCAAGGATACGAAGTAGACCGAGAGGAAGATGAGCGCGCAACAATCGAGGAGGGAGAAGACGAACACCACCGCCTCCATCCTCCTCCTCCTCAGCCGCCGCCGCCGCCGCTCCTTCCGTCAAACCGGCTCGAGGCCCCGACCCGCCCCCGAGAGGCCCCGGCCCGGCTTGCTGGGGCGCGCAGCGCTTGCCGCCCGCACGCGGCATGCCGGGAGTTGTAGTCCTTTTTTTTAAAATCCCTCTACCGCCTTAATTGTGATGCATGCTGGGAAATGTAGTTCCTTAGTAGGAAGACACAAAGAGGCGGGCAGGGCCTAATAATAATCTGATTGATTATCTTCAGAAATAGTGACAAGCAATTAGTCAACGAGCATTTACTGAATGCTTTTAATCTGGATATTCAGTAGAATTTATTTGCTATGTGTGAAATTTTCTTAAGTGTCTTCTCTCAACCCACTGCATTCCCCGAATTGGGAGTTGCTTACGAAGAAGCACCATCAGCTCAAAAGCACAAATCTAACCTTAATGCTTTTAGCGAGACAACTGAGATTTGCCTCTCCTCGCCTGATCTCAATGTCTCTGGAGGTTCCACAGTCCTTTCTTTATCCTCTGTTGCAACAATGTTTACCTCCCTCTAGAGTTTAAGATCTTTAAAAAGTAAATACGATGTCTTATTCATCCATTCATTCATTTAACAAATACACTAGTCCCCCCCTTATCTGCAAGGATACGCCCCAAGACCTCCTCTGGATGCACGAATAGTGCCAAACCCTATGTATACTGTTTGTTACTAAAATATATGCCTACAATGAAGTTTAATTTATAAATTTGGCAAAGTAAGAGATTACCAACTAATAATCAAACATAACAATTATAACAATGTACTGTAATAGAAGTTATGTGAATAACTCTCTCAAAATATTGTACTGTACTCTCTTCTTGTGATGTGAAATGATAAAATCCATATGTAAAGAGATGAAGAGGCAAATGCAGCCTTTCCAGTAATTTTTATATTTTTCACTCCAAACTTATTCCTGAATCTGTGTAACTATCCCTTACTTGCAGTAAATGGCTTGGTAGCCCTGATTTCAGGGGGTCCCTTGCTGAAGCCTTTGTCTAGGCTTAGTGTTTTCTGGTGCAACATGTTGCCATCACTTGAAACATGTTTTTTGTTCATGTCTTCTGCCCACAAATTTAATGCCTTCTCTATCCTAACTGGGCACTTATCACACACTGTGGCCGTAACTTTTGCAGTTTAAAGTTCAACAGCAAAACTGGCATTAATTTATTTTTCCTTCTTCACAATTTCATGGATAGAAGATTTGTCCTTACCATAAATCTTACTAACCTCATCATATGATTTTTTTTCCCTTAAGTCAAGAACTTTCACCTTTTCACTTACATGAAGCATTTTACAGCTTCTCTTTGGTGTATCTGAATTGCTAGCATCAGTATTATTGTACTTTGCGGCTTTTATTAGGTAAAATGAGAGACACTGGAACGCAAGCACTGTGATACCTGGACAGTTAATCTGATAACCGAGATGGCTACTACGTGACTAACAGACAGGTGGACAAAGCCACGATTCATGTCCCAGGCAGGAATGGACCATGATGGTGGGAGATTTCATCACACTACTCAAACCAACACACATTTTAAAACTTATTAATCGTTTATTTCTGGAATTTTGCTTTTTTTTTTTTTTTTTTTTGAGACAGAGTCTCGCTCTGTTGCCCGGGCTAGAGTGAGTGCCGTGGCGTCAGGCTAGCTCACAGCAACCTCAAACTCCTGAGCTCAAGGGATCCTCCTGTCTCAGCCTCCCGAGTAGCTGGGACTACAGGCATGTGCCACCATGCCCGGCTAATTTTTTCTATATATATTTTTAGTTGGCCAGATAATTTCTTTCTATTTTTAGTAGAGACAGGGTCTCGCTCTTGCTCAGGCTGGTCTCGAACTCCTGAGCTCCAGCGATCCGCCTGCCTCGGCCTCCCAGAGTGCTAGGATTACAGGTGTGAGCCACCGCGCCCGGCCTGGAATTTTGCTTTTAATATTTTAAAACCGTGGTTCACCAAAGGTAACTTAAGTTGCTAAAAGCAAACCGGGTATAAGGGGGACTCCTATATTTACTTACAATACCCCTAGTACCGGCCAAAAGCTGCTCTAGACTCTGGAGATACAGAAATGAACAAGGCAAACAAGATGCTGGTAGGGTGAATAAGAGGAACAGGCAATAAAGTAGCAACTAAGTAAGGAAAAAGATAACTTCAAGGGGTCATAAGCTCTCTGAGTCAAAGTTATTCATTCAACCAATATTTTCTGAGCAGCTAGAATATGTAGCATACTATTTCAAACCTTAGAGATACAGGGTAAACAAGAGGGAAAATGTCTCTACAAGCCTGTCGCTTACATTACAGTGGGGAAGACAGACAACAAAATAAATCTACTAACGGCAAGTACTTTGTCATTATAAGTACTTTGAAGAGGATGGGGAATCACCTGGAGACGGAGTGATCAGAGAAAGCCAAGCTGAGGAACTGACATTTAAGTAGAAATTGGAAAATAGCTATGTGAAGATGTGCAGGCGGAAATGTTTCAGGCAGTAGGAACAGTGATTCCAAAGGCTCAATTGCATGTAGAAGCTTGCTGTGTTTAAGGAACAGAAAAAAGACCAATGTGGCTAAAGCACACTAACTAAGGGTGAGATAGTTTTGAGAGGAAATCAGAGGGAGGCAGGGTAAGGTCACGTGGATTTGTAGACCCCTTGGCAGGGAATATAACTTTTATTCTAATACAATGAGAAACCACGGGAGAGTTCTAAGCAAGAAAGTACCTTGATTTGATTTATGTTTTAAAAATATCTTCCTGGCTGCTTGGTGCATTGAATGTACGAAAGCTGGACAAGCCTGGCAGCAGAGAGATCACTCAGATTAGAGGATGGATAGGGGAATTAGTACAAAGGGAAAACCAACTGGATTTGCTCGACACAGCATAGGCTCAGAGAGTCATAAAGGGTTCATAGGTTAAAGCTAGATATACAATTAACAGATTATTCAATGAAAGAACTAAAACAGCTATCACTACACTCCCATTGTACCTTGCACATGCCTCTGTTGGAACACTCATCACATCAACTGTCTTCCTTACATGCTTAGGCCAGCCATACCTTAGATTATGATAAAAGTAACAAATTTTATTAGTTTTTACATCCCCTAATGTCTTCTATCCTGTAAGTAGCTGGTGCTTAACAAATGGTTGCTGAATTAATGAGCCATACTGATTATAAGGAGAGATTTTATTGAAATTACTCCAGAATTTATTAGAATTACAAACCTTATCTCACACATGTTCCCCCTCAGACGGTAAGGACTCCATTAATAAAGAACAGCTTCTCTAATTTTTATACCTCTCAACACAGGACCAAAGAGAAAGCCAAATATGCCCCCCCCCCCAACAAAACACACAGATGCCCTGGTTCTAGTTAGCCCACTACAGCTTCCCTGCGCCAACAGTCTTCCATTAGGGCATCCCTGAAGCCTGTCCCTTGTTCCCACTATACAGCTTGCCCATTCCTCTGCCTGCCTTTAAGCCTCTGCCAAAATCCAAGTGATGGTGGCTGACTCCCTTGTTATAGCAAAATCTGAACAAAAGTCTTATCCTGTTCTCATTTGTTTGGTCTTCATTTATTTCCACAAAGAAGATACTAGTAATAATTATGCTGAGTCAACAGGCAAAACCCAGGACTGGTCCTGAGCAAATCTGGACGTAGATCACCCCCTAATTATGAAGCGCAATTAGACAAGAGGCTGTTTGCTAGTGAGATACCTTACGAAGTTTGCGAGAATGAAGGGTAGGGGACAGAAGGTGAAACGTGCCACCACCACTAGGTGGCGTTGCACCATTCAAGAATGGAGGACTTTTCAATTAATGCAGGAAGTGCTTGAAGTGTATATGTACTCAGGTTACTGGCCAGTAATCTTTTTGGTGTAGATGTATGATATTGTAAATCTGAATACTGGAATAAATGTAAAATTGTCTTCAGGGGAATACTTACTGGAAATAATACCAACAAAAATGTTCAAGCATATTATTATCTGATAGCTAGTTTTAACTCACTTTCAATTACTGGCCACTGCACATGACACAGTAATGAGGTGTACACACCCCCTACCCTTAAGAAGCAGGCATTCTAGAGTACTCGCAGTCCATGTGTGAAAGGCTGGTTACATAATTCGCAAGACCCAGTGCAAAAGGAAAATAAGGGACAAGTTGTTCAAAAAGTATTATGTATCTCAAGATGGAACAGCAGAGCATTAAACCAAGTGTGGGGCCCTTCTAAGCATGGGGTCCCGTGTGATTACACAGGTTGCACACCCATGAAGTCAACCCTAAGTGTAGGATAGTATTCTATGACAACTTATAGACTAATGAACTATGTTGCTTGGTATATGCTGTGATGCTGCCAGGCCTTTCAACCTGTTTTTCTAATTTTTTTTTATGTTTAGGCCTGCTCAGCCAAGACCTTTCAACCTGTTTTTATTCTATGTAGCACATTTGGCAATGCATAGAATTAAATTATATTTTAAAAATTACTAGGCATTGAGTATATTTGTGGTATTTGGTGTAGGGAATCTTTGCTAATGTTTGATATAATCAAGCACATATTTATCTAATCTAATAAAAAAGATATTACAAAAAGTTGCAATTATAAGTCTTCTTTTCCCCACATGGCAATTTCTCAAAAGGTTAAACACAGAGTTACCATATGACCCAGCACATGATTCCTAGGTATGTGTAAGTGTATACCCATATGATGGAATTAATTTATTCAGCCATAAAAAGAAATGAAGTACTGATACATGGTACAACATGGATGAAATTTGAAAGCATGTTAAGTCAAAGAAGCCAGCCATAAAAGAGCAGATAGTATGTGATTCCATTTATGTAAAATGTCTAGAATAAGTAAATCTATACAGAAAGAAAGTAGGTTCGTTTCCTGGGCTTGAGGGAGGGTGGGTAGTTCCAGGGAAATGGGGTGTGGCTGCTAATGGGTACATGGTTTCTTTTGGGGGTAACAAAAATATGACAAAATTGATTGTGGTGATAGTTGTACAACTCTGTGAATATATGAGAAACCATTGAATTGTACTTTAAATGGGTGAATTATAATATATGTGAACTAAGCAGTTTTTAAAACCTTTTAAAGCTTATTAAAGTTATACCTAAGGTTTTTATAATTGAAAGAAGAGAAATGAGTTCCACTGTTGCACAGGGAAAACATAAAATCTCAAATGTAAGATTGTCTCGAGAATAGTTGGTTTTAAAAGTTCTGATTAATATTTAACTATTGTCTATTTGTCTTGTGAATACAAATAATTTTTGACTGATTAAATATCTGAAAACTCTTAGTAAATTTTTTCAAAAAAAAATGTTTCAGATGGTAAATTTTGTTATGTGAATTTTACCACAATAAAAAAACCTCAATAAAACACAGTACCTATAGTAAAGAGGAAATGAAGTTTAAGCCACGTAGACTATTATTTTGAATACCAGCGTGGGAAATCTATACTTAATTCAGTGGACAGTTGAGAACCATTGAAAAGAACAGTGATATGATCTGAACTCTTTTGATGGACGTCAGCAGTATGCTGAGAAAATAAAGTTATCTATTACCATCTTCTCACACCCTTCTCTTAATTCCATTTTCTCTCCACCCCTATTCCTCAATACACTGCACTTAATATCATCATAAGGCAAGTAAGACCTGAAATAAGAATATTGAAAACATGATTAAAACACACACACACACACACACACACACACAGAAACTAAAGCCTGCAACTTTTTTTAAAATGAATGATAATTATCCCTTTGTATCTTTGGGTAGATACAAACGTTTAATAAAATTCTGGCCAGGAGTGGTGGTTGTCACTTGTAATCCTAGCTATTGGGGAGGATTGTGTGAGGCCAAGAGCAACATGGCAAGAACCCAATTCCCAGGCGCGCACCTTTAGTCTCAGCTACGTTGGAGGGTGAGGTGGGAGGATCCCTCGAGGCCAGGTTGGTGACCACTCTGGGCCATATAGTGAGATCCCTTTTCAAAAAAAAAAAAAAAATTCTGGCCAGTTTCTAAGCTAAGTAGTCTCGCAATGGAGGTACTCAACTATTACAATTATCTATTGATAACAGCGTGAGATCAAACGACTTCTAAAAGTAAAGAATGACTTAGTTTTTTGGGTAAACCAGACTCTCCTTTTTTTTTTTTTTTTTTTTTTTTTTTAACACCTAGCCCCTTTGTCGGGCCTCAATAATGTCGGTATTTAGCTGGAAAAGCAAGCAGCGGGGGGTGGTGTGTTTTTATCCTGACTCAGCCACTCCAAGTATCCCCAGGTTCAGGTTCTCCGTCAAGATTAATTCTGCATGGAAAAGGGTGTGGTTCGAACGGCTGTAATGTGACAAACCAAACCAAGTTTACCAACAGACGCTGGTGACGAGTCTCCGCGCGACAGGGTCGACACCTCCCGGCGGCCACGGCGGGCTTGTGTGCGCCCAGCTGGGAACCAATAAAGTTGCGCGTATTCAAAGAGGTCCTAATCGTCCCAGGGCCTGTTGGATAAGCCTGCAAAATAAAACTCCAAGAAACTCCCTGAGGTTTTCAAGTCTTCTCCTTCTCCTCGGGTTCTTTCTTTCTTTTTTCGCATTCGCACTACTTTTGTCCTGAGGAGAACGGCACGGGCCAGGCCAGGCGGGCGCATTGGAGCGCAGCTGGTCCGGCAATCACGGCGGGCAGCCCCACGAGGACCCCGGGGTCACGTGGAGCTGGCGGCCCGGGCTGTGGCCGGGGAGACGGACGCGATGAAGCCCAGACCCGCCGGGTTCGTGGATAATAAACTCAAGCAGCGAGTTATCCAGGTGTGTATTCTGCGTAGCTCGGCTTCATGAGGCCCCGGGCGCTGCCCCAGGGCGCTGCCGCCCTTTTTGGGTTGCGGGTTGGGAGTTGCGGGTCGAACTCCACTAGCTCTGGGTTGGGGCGCGGGTCTGTTCGACTCCGGGCTGGTGGTGCGGGAACCTTTGCTTCCCACCGTGGGGCGGAGCCTCAAGGGGTCACCCTTCGGGTGGGAGGGTGCAGCCTGGTTGGGTGTCCATTCAGGACCGCGGAGTTAGCCTTGGAATTACAACCCTTTTGTAAAGTTGGGACCGAAACATTCCTCTAATGCCCGCATTGTACGCGGCCCTTTGGGAGGCCCTTAATACGTTCGTTCCCGTCCTCAAGGAACTTACACATAGTAAAAATAGATAATGTGGATCTGACATTGGAATAGACACTTTGTTTACGGTTTTTTCATTTTCATAACCATCAGAAAGCAAATGCCAGTGTGGCAAATGCCTTGGAATGGTACAGTTAGCGAGCAGTCTGAGTGTAGTGGCATGATCATAGTTCACTGCAGCCTTGAACTCCTGGGCTCAGGGGATCCTCCTTCCTTAGCCTCCCAAGTAGCTGGGACTATAGGTGCACACCACTGCACCTGGCTAGTTTGGTTTTTTTTTTTTTTTTTAATTTTTTGTGGGGGGTGGTGTCTTGATTTGTTGCCCAGGCTGGTCACCTTTTAAAGCTTCATTTAAACTTCTTCATCTTTAAAATGGGGAGACTAATATCTACCTCATAGGAGTGTGAGCATTAAAAGAGATAATGTGTAAAAAGGCCCCTACAACAGTACCTAGGATAGAGGTTCCCAAACTTGTTTGATTCACAGGGCCTTTAGTTTCTTAGTAACTTTTTTATGATTCTGCTCAGCCAAAAACAATACTTAATAAGTAATTCTGTTTATTAAGTCTTTAGGTTCAAGTGACTTAATAAGTAGTCAGTCTTAATAACCGAGTAGCTATTTGAAAGATAATATAAAAGGCTGGGCATGATGGCTCACATCTGTAATCCCAACACTTTGGGAGGCTGAGGAGGGAGGATCACTTGAGGCTAGGAGTTTGAGACCAGCCTGGGTGACATAGGGGGACCTTGTCTCTACAAAAATTTAAAAAATTAGCTGTGCATGATGGCATGCGCCTGTGGTCCCAACTACATGGTAGGGTGAGGCAGAAGGATTGCTTGAGCCCAGAAGTTTGAGGCTGCAGTGAGTTATGATCATGCCACTGCGCTTGACCCGGGGTGACAGAATAAGACCCTGTCTCAAAAAAAAAAAAAAAAAAAAAGGAAAGGAAAAAATATATATATACACACACAAAAATCTAAGGACAATTTAATATATTTGTATTTCATTCTTATATAACCACACTTACTAGTGGGCTTTGTGTGCTCATTGGGCACTATACAGTTTCTTATACCTTGGAATCAGATTGACACCGTCACTCTCATTTCCTCTTCTGCATTGATTTTTGCATAATATTTGCTTTTTAATCACAGCAACCTCTGAAAACCCAATTTTGCAAAAATGTGGCATCATGAAAAGGTGATTTAATATTGAAACTGAATTGCCTCAAGCTAGTAGTTTCTGCAGTGTTTGACATGTCAAATTTCATTGTGTTCCTTCAAATTTAAAATATCCCATGGTGCCCTTGTGAGTTTTCCGTTGTGTCCTGGGGTGTTTGGAAACCTAGGAAAAAGTAAGCCCTCACTTACCACCTTGTAGCTGTTCTAGTAATTGTTATTGTGTCATAGTGATTAATAACGTTAATTCAATTTTCTGATTCTAGACTTGACAGTTATTTGGTGATTTTTATTTATGTTTCTGGTATGCTTTATTGAAGAGTTTACATTGATGGATAATGTGTTTGAATAGCTCAGTCTGTTGTTCATTGATTAAAATCACTGAGTTTGAAATATTGAGTGTTCTATATTTGGCGAATTTTCTGTTTTAGTACCTCGCCAGTAACAGATGCGGCAAATATGTGGACATTGGAGTCTTAGCGTCTGATTTACAAAGAATGTACAGGTAAAGAAATGTCATTTCCAGATCCTTGTCTTTTATCCCCCTACCATTTTTAAAAAATTATTATGGGTACATAATAGTTGTATATCTTTATGGGGTACATGTGGTGTTTTGATGCAAGCATACGATGTGGATTAATCAAATCAGGGTATTGGGGTATCCATCACCTCAGGCATTTATCCTTTCTTTGTGTTAGGAACATTCCAATTCCACTCTTAGTTATTTTAAAGTATACCCTAACTTATTGTCGATTATAGTGACTTTGTTGTGCTATCAAGTGTTGTTCCTCCCTACCCTTTTATTAGTTTCCATCCTGATTAATTTTCCAATTGATAGCAATAGATGCTGACATTCGTTCACCAATCCATAAGCCTGGAACTCAGTTCAGTTATACAAACATTTATGAGGTACCTATTATATGCAATGAGCTGTCTTTACTACGGGGAACCGCTACTTCTTATCTTTGAGTACCTCATGGTCTGCTCAGGAAATAAAGATGTTACTAAATTACTTTCAGTCCTGCTTCATTAGACAATTAAAACCGTCAGGCCTGATCTTCCCCAGTTTCCTGACCCATTTTCTAGAAGTGTATCCCTCACTTAGTCTTCTCACTGAAGATTACATTCTTCTCTTCTGCCTCTAATCCCTCCTCTTCTGATATCTCGTTTCATTAATTATCCCTGCTTTGTATGTGTCAATGTCTCTCTTTTCTTTTCCTCCTTACACTATGTGTTAGTTTGCTAGGGCTGCCGTAACAAAGTGTACAGACTGGGTGGCTTCAATAACAAATTTGCCTCCTCACAGTTTTGGAGGCTAGAAGTCTAAGACCAAGGCATCAGCAGGTTTTCTCCATGGCTGGTAGACGGCTGCTTTCTCTTTGTCTTCACGTGGTGTTTCCTCTGCGCATACATGTCCATGTCTTAATCTCCTCTTCTTACAAGCAGGCAAGTCATATTGGATCACAGCACACCCGTGTAACTTCATTTTGCCTTATTTCTAAAGGCCCTGTCTCCAGATACAGTCACACTCTGAGCTACTGGGGGTCAGACAGTTCATATTCTTCAACATGTGAATTTGGGTGAGACACACTGCAGCCCACTGGGCTCTGTTCTCTGGCTCCCCAAATTTCATGTCCTTCTCATACTAAAATAAATAAACTTTTTCCATTCCAGCAGCTCCTAAAGTCTTAACTCCTTTTAGCATCAATTCAGTCCAAACTCCTATCTAAATATCATCTTAAGTCAGATATGGGTGAGACTCAAGGTATGATTTATCCTGGGGCAAAATTCCTCTCCGTCTGTGAACCTGGGGAACCAGACAGCACGTGACCTGCTTCCAAAGTGCAGGCACGCACCGTATAATGTTTTGGTCAGTGATGGATCACATATACTGTGGTGGTCCTGTAAGATGATAATACCGTATTTTTACTGTACTTTTCTGTGCTTAGATGTATTTAAATACACAAATACCATTGTGTTATAGTTGCCTGCAGTATTCTGTGCAGCAATACGCCATATAGGTTTGTAGGAACAATAGGCCATACCATATTGTCTAGGCTGTGCCACCTAGGTTTGTGTAAGTGCACACTATGATGTTCACAACGATGAAAATACCTAATGACGCATTTCCCAGAATGTGTCCCCACCGTTAGGTGATGCACGACTGCATAATGGTGGAATAGACAAAGGCATAGCGTAGACATTCTCGCTCCAAAAGGGAGCAGTTGGAAAGAAGAAAGGGGTCATGGATCCCAAGCAAGTCCAAAACCCAGCAGGGCAAATTTCATTAGCTTTTAAGGCTTGAGAATAATCCTCTTTGGCTCGGTGCTCTGTCCTGTAGGCTTAGTAGGGTGGTGATCCTGCCCTCTGAACCGGGAGGAGATGGCCCCGCGAGCCGGGCCTGTGCCTTCTGGGCACATTGAGGCTGGGGCAGCTCTGCTGATGTCTGAGCCTCCTTCAGAGTCATTCTTCCCTTGCCTGGAGGGATACTTCGTGTTCACAGCTTGACAGTTTTATTGGCCGTGTTCTATAGAATCCCAGAAGTCCAGCAGCCTTCCTTTTGTGCCAGCTCTGTCCCTTCAGTCCAGGCTGGCAGTTTCTGTTGCTGTATAACCCAGTCTCCATTCCTGGCTTCTGCTGAGATGGCAGATTGGATCCAGAAGTCATATGCCTGTAAGCGCTTGAGTGAATTGTGGTGAAGCCACACCCTTGATGTTCTCTCCAGAATATGCTTTCTCATTTTTTGCAATATGGATAGGCTGAGGATTTTCCCAGTCTTTAACTTCTGGTTCCCTTTTTGTTGATGAGTTCGTTTTTTAATTTATCTGTCTCCTCTCACATTTCACTATAGGCAACAAGGAGGAACCAGGCCGTATTTCAACACTTTGCTTAGAAATCTCCTCAGCTAAAAAACAAAAAAACCCCAAAAACCAAACCAAACAAACAAACAAAAAACCAAAGAAGAAACATAACCCCCCAAAAAGAAAAGAAGAAATCTCAGCCAAATAATCTAAATTGATCACTTACAAGTTCTACTTTCCACAGAGCAGTAAAACAATTCAGCTAGATCCTTTGCCACGTCATAGCAAGGACTGTGTTTCCTCCAATTTGCAATGACATGCTTCTCATTTCTGTCTAAGACCTTACGAGAAAAGTCTTTTTTTTTTCTTTTTGAGACAGAGTCTCACTTTGTTGCCTGGGCGAGTGCCATGGCGTCAGCCTAGCTCACAGCAACCTCAGACTGCTGGGCTCACGCAGTCCTCCTGCCTCAGCCTCCCGAGTAGCTGGGACTACATGTGTGTGCTGCCGCTCCCAGCTAATGTTTTCCATTTTTTGTAGAGACAGGGTCTCCCTCTTGCTCAGGCTGGTCTCAAACTCCTAACCTCAGGTGATCCTCCCGCCTCTGCCTCCCAGAGTGCTAGGATTACAGGCGTGAGCCACCGTGCGTGGCCTGGAAGCATCTTTAACATTCATATTTGTACCATAGTTCTATTCGTGATTATGTATGTATATTTCTAAGACTATAGAAGCTTCTTCTGTAGCTCTCCTCTTTTCTCTGAGCCCTCATCTGCCTTCAGTGTCCATACTTCTAACAACAGTCTCTTCAAAGCAATCTAACATGCACCTCAAAACTCTTCTAGCCTCTGTCCATTACCCAGTTCGAAAGCCATTTCTGCATTTTTAGGTGTTTGTTACAGTAGCATTACACTTCCCAGCACCAATGTCTGTATCAGGAAGGAAGAAAAGAAGAAAAACTAAGACAAAAGGCTTTCTTAAAAAGTTGTGTGCCCCACTGCGGTTACCATTCAATATTTCTTCTCCTTTTCATCCAAATTTACTTGAAGAGTGGTCTAAGTTTGCTACTATCCTTGCCACTCACTCCACTGAAATGGGTGAGTCGCCGTTTTTTGTTAACTTTTTTTTTCTCTGGTTGATGGAACAACCAGCTACCTGCTCCCTCAGGCGAAGCATCTACATGTTGTTTACCTCCTTCTACCTAGCCTTCCATCCCCTGCATGTCTACGTTAAGTCACCATGCCTTGCTGTTGTCGCCCCTTAAATAGTTCATGATTTCTATTCTCTCCTTTTCCTACCCATTGCCAGCCTACTCTAGATCCTCGTTATTTCTCGTTTAGTGTTCCAGCTTCTGAACATTCTCCCTGCATCTAGTCTGCCGTCTTCTCTCATCCAGATTTTGGCAAACTATGACCCTCAGACTAAAATCCTGCCTGCCACCTTTTTTGTATGGCTTGCGAGCTAAGAAGGATTTTCACATTTTTAAATGGTAGAAAAAATGTTTAAGAATAATATTTCTTTGATTTCAGTGGATCTGAAATGGAAAAAAAAAAAGATAAAAAGAAAAAAAAAATAAAAAATATAAAAAATAAAAATAAAAAAAAGACTGTAATCCTAGCACTCTGGGAGGCCGAGGCGGGTGGATCGCTCGAGGTCAGGAGTTCGAGACCAGCCTGAGCAAGAGCGAGACCCCGTCTCTACTAAAAAAATAGAAAGAAATTATATGGACAACTAAAATATATATATACAAAAAATTAGCCGGGCATGGTGGCGCATGCCTGTAGTCCCAGCTACTCGGGAGGCTGAGGCAGTAGGATCGCTTAAGCCCAGGAGTTTGAGGTTGCTGTGAGCTAGGCTGACGCCACGGCACTCACTCTAGCCCGGGCAACAGAGTGAGACTCTGTCTCAAAAAAAAAAAAAAAAAAAAAAGAATACTATTTCCTAGAACTCTGGGAGGCCAAGGTGGGAGGATCCAGAGGAGTTCCAGACCAGCCTGGGCAATGTAGAGAAACCCCTGTCTCTACAAAAAAACAAAAAAGTAGCCATGGTGGCATGTGCCTGTAGTCCCAGCTACTTGGGAGGCTGAGGCAGGAGGATCGCTTGAGCTCAGGAGTTGGAGGTTGCTGTGAGCTATGATCAGGCCACTGCACTCCAGCCTTGGCAACAGAGCACAGACTCTGTCTCTTTGAAACAAAAAAAAAAGTAGTTTGAAAATAAGTTCATGGCCAGTGTGAATACAGTGACATAATTAAATATTCATGCAAATTTATTTGATCCTTTTATTTTTTTTTATTTCTTTTTTTTTCCATTTTTTTATTGCCACTTCCTTGCTGCAATTTGATCCTTTTAGATTGAGCTTAATGGAGAAATATTGGCAGAGACCATAGTATTAAACTTATTCTTTTTTTTTTTTTTTTTTTTCTTTTCCCAAAACTCTAGTAGTGTTATGTATTAAACTTTTTGTTACTTTTTTCAGTATAGACTATGGTCGAAGAAAAAGAAATGCTTTTCGGATTCAGGTAGAAAAAGGTGAGTCTTTTAATGTTAGTGCTAAATTATCAATAAAGCTATAGAAGAATTATTTTAGCTCATGGCATTTTTCTTTTTATTTCAGTATTTAGCATCATTAGTATTGAGAAGGAATTTAAGAATCTAACAGAATTAGAAGATGAACATGTGGCTAAAAGAGCAAGACAAGGTGAAGAGGATAATGAGTAAGCATTACAAAGTCGAGCTTTTTCCTGACACGTGGACCTAATGACGTTACGTTCCTACTTGTAAAACTTTCAGTGGCTCCTCATTTCCAAGATGACCCTTCATAATACTTACCTGACCTTGTGCAGACCTTTACTTCAGCCGTACCGAATGCTCATTTATTCCCCCAAAGAGGTCAGATTCTTTCTTGGGATGTGCCTTCGTTTGGGTGGTTTTCTGTCGCTGGAGTATTCATTTCCCATTCACAAACTCCCACTCAGCCTTTAAGAGTCGGTTGAAATGTTACTGCCTTTGTTACGCCTTCCTAGACTCTGTTTTCAGTGTTTCTTTAACTTCTAGTTACAGATATTTATTATAGTCCTTATCGTATCATACGGCATTGAAATTATTTGTTTACTTGTTTGCGTTACCAGGGGAAGTGTCTCATCATCTTTGTTTCTTTCTGTCCTAATCCAACCTGGGTACATAAAAATATGCTAATTAATTTTGTGGTTTACAAAATATTGTCTGGGCTCGGTGGCTCACGCTTGTTATCCTAGTACTTTGGGAGGCTGAGGAGGAAAGATTGCTTGAGGCCGGGAGCTCCAGACCAGCCTAGGCAACATGGTGAGACTCCGTCTCTACCAAAAATTTAAAAAGGAGCCGAGCATGGTGGCGCATGCCTGTAGTTTTACCTACTTGAGAGGCTGAGGCAGGAGGATCGCTTGAGCCCAGGAGTTTGAGGTTGCAGTGTGATATGATGATTTCACTGCACTCTACCCAGGGCAATAGAGCAAGGCCCTATCTCCAAAAAAAAAAATTGAAGCCTTTTGAATAACTTTGGTGATGTACAATTGACATATAATAAGGTGTACATTTTTAAAGTGTATAATTCGTCAAGTTTTGACTTAATGTATATACGCATAAAACCATCACCATTAGCAAGATACTGGACATTTCCATCAATACCGCAAGTCTTCCTGTTCCCCTTTACAGTTCATTTCTCCCTCCACCCCCATTTCCAACCAGCGCTGGTTTGCTTTCTGTCATTGTACGTTAGATTGCATTTTGTAGAATTTTATATAAATAGAATCTTACAGTATATGCTTTTAAGGTGTGGGTTCTTTCACTTAGCATAATTTGAGATTTATCAATGTTGCGTGTATCAATAGTTTATTGTTTTTTGTTGGTGAATATGTGTGAATATGCCACGATTTCCTTACCCATTTATCTCTTGATGGACAGTTGGGTTGTTTCCAGTTTTGGGCTATCACAGATAAAGCTGCTGTGAACGTTTATGTCCAGGTCTTTGTGTGGACAGTGTTCTCATTTTCCTTGGAAGTACATAGGAGTGGAATGGCTGGGATATGTGGTAAACGCATATTTAACTTCATAAGAAACTGCCAGACTGTTTTTCAAAGTGTTTGTACCATTTTACTTTTACATTAGCAGTTTATGAGAATTCCACTTTTTCCGTGTATTGACGTGTGGCATAGTCAGTCTGTAATTTTAGGTAGTCTTCAACTATGTTAGCTGCGGGGGCCGGGGGAGGGTGGTTTGTAGATGCCCTTTATCAGATTGTGGAACTTTCCTAATGTTCCTAGTTTGCTGAGAGTTTTTATCATGAATAGGTATTATATTTGTCAAATACTTTTCTGCATCTATTGAAAAATCTTATGGCTTTTCCTCTTTATTCTATTATTTGGTAATTACATTGATTTAAAGTGTTAAGCGAGTCTTTCATTCCTGAGATAAAGCCTACTTGGTCTTGCTTTTTTTCTTTTTTGTTTCATTGAGTTTCTGCCCCAAGGATAGTCTCTTTTATATATTGTGGGATTCAGTTTACTAATCTTTTTCCACAGATGTTTGCATCTATATTCATATTGGTCTGAAGTTTTTTGTTCTTTTTTGCAATATCTTTGTCAGGTTTTGGTATTAGGGTTCTGTCAGCCTCATAATATCAGTTGGAAAGTATTCTTTTATTCTCTATTTTATGAAAAAGAATTATGAAAATTCTTTTGAATATTTTTTAGAATTTACTCAGAATTCATCTAGGCCTAGAGTCTTCTTTTTACAAAGGAATTTGGTAAATTTTAATTTTGCTAGATACATGGCTCTTCCTTATGTTTTTTCCTTATGTCAATTTTGATAAATTGTTTTTGTTTTGTTTTTTTTTTTGGTTTTCTTTTGAGATATAATCTCTTTCTGTTGGCTGGGCTAGTGTGTCATGGCATCAGCCTAGCTCACAGCAACCTCAGACTCCTGGGCTCAAGTGATCCTCCTGCCTCAGCCTCCCGAGTAGCTGGGACTACAGGCATGCGCCACCATGCCCAGCTAATTTTTTCTATTTTTAGTAGAGATGTTCCTCCTGAACAGTCTTGAGAGGTTGTATTTAGTTACATGGCTTGATTATGTTGACTTTATAAATTTCTTACTCAGAGTGCTTAATGATGGCTAAAATATTCCCTCGATCTGAATCTGATATTCCTAAATGAGACCCTTGTGTCTGATGGGAATTTGTTCACTTTTATTTAGTACTAGGGTAAAGATAACCACAATTTATTAAGAATTTACTATATACCATGCTAAGGACTTCGTAAGCATTCATTTAATCCTGTAACAACCCTGTGAGGTAGACGTTACTTACTTTCTCTGTTTTATAGATAAGGAAGCTGATACTCAGGGACATGAAGTAGATAGAGGCTAGCAACTGGTTAAGCTGGATATGGAATCCTGGTTTCTCTAATTCCAGAGCTTGGACTCTTAATCGCCATAATATTTTGCCTGAGTATATTTTACTTGTTTGGGGTAATAATTTTTTTAGGATACAGATGAAAAGCCTTTAAAAACATTTTTCCCTCTTTTTACTGAGGTACACTGAAAGCTACTCTGATGATGATTCAGATGTGGAAGATTACCCAGATCCACAGGTAAGCCAAACAGTTAACGGGGCCACTTTCATTTTTTTTTTTTTTTTAAATCGTTATGATCCTTCCGTAGAAAAAAATCAGCAAAGAATAGAATAAAAGACTTTGGACATCTTCCTCAGTAAATAATTGAATACTTCCTATGTACAGTGTTGATGACGGATTAGCCATCCTCCCACCATTTGTGTTTATAGTCAGTTATGCAAGGAAAAACAAGGGAAGAGAATAGCCAGAAATAAGGGCAGACAGGAATAGAAAGGGGAATTGACAGTAAAAATGGAGAAAGGGATATATTTTTTGCTCAGGAGCTACCATTATTCATGAATAGGCTTGATTAAAGGAGGTCATACAGTCGTCCCTTAGTATTCAGGGGGGATTGGTCCCAGGACCCCCACCATGGATACCGAAATGCACAAATGCTCAAGTCCCTTATATAAAATGATATAGTATTTGCATATAACCTATACACATCCTCCTGTATACTTTTAATCATTTTTAGGTTACTTATACCAAATACAGTGTAAATGCTATGTAAATAGTAAATTATACTGTATTGGTTTTTTATTTATATTATTTTTATTGTTGCATTATTATTTTTTTTTAATTTATTTTTTGAGACAGAGTCTAACTCTGTTGCCTAGGCTAGAGTGAGGTGGTGTGATTATAGTTCACAGCAACCTCAATCTCCTGGGCTCAAGCAATCCTCCTGCCTCAGCCTCCCATGTAGCTGGGACTACAGGCCCATGCCCCCATGCCTGGCTAATTTTTCTATTTTTTGTAGTGGCGAGGTCTTGCTCTTGGTCAGGTTGGTCTTAAACTCCTGGCCTCAAGCAATCCTGCTGGATTAGAGGTGTGAGCCACTGCACCTGGCTGTATTGTTATTTTTTATTTTTATTTTTTTTCAATATTTTCAATCCAAGGTTGGTTGAATCCGTGGATGCAAAATCCTCAGATACAAAGGGCCAATTGTATGTCAGATTATTTATAACTTGCTCTCTCTTTTTTTTCCTTTGGTAAGTTAGTTTTTTAATTTATTGACAAAGTAGTGATGATTGGCCTGGCATGGTGGCTCACACCTGTAATCCTAGCACTCTGGGAGGCTGAGGCAGGAAAATTGCTTGAGGCCAGGAGTTTGAGACCAACCTGACTAAGAGCAAGACTCCATCTCTACTAAAAATAGAAAAATTAGCAGGGTGTGGTGGTGTGCACCTGTAGTCCTACCTACTTGGGAGGCTGAGGCCGGAGGATCGCTTGAGCTGAGGAGTTTGGGGTTGCAGTGAGCTATGATGATGCCACTACACTCTAGCCAGGGTGACAGAGCAAGACTCTGTCTCAAAAAAAACCCACAAAAACCAAAGTAATGATGATAGTTATATTTGATCTAGTTTTAAATTGATGGGATAGTAGTGACTCTCATTGACTACCAGCTCATTTTCATACTTATGTATTTTTTAAAGTGACCATACTTGGCCAGATGTGGTATCTTACACCTATAATCCCAGCACTTTGGGAGGCCAAGGTGGGAGGATGGCTTGAGGCTAGGAGTTCAAGACCAGCCTGAGCAACATAGTGAGACCCCATCCCTAAAAAAAAATTTTTTTTTTTTTTTTTTTAAGAATTCGCTAGGCATGGTGGCATGCACCTGTAGTCCCAGCTACTCAGGAGACTGAGGTGGGAGGATCGCTTGAGCCCAAGGGTTTGAGGCTACAGTGAGCTATGATTATGCCACTGTACTCTGTCCTGGGTAACAAAGTGAGATCTTGTCCATAAAAAAGACCATACTCATTTGATTTTATTTAATTATCGCTTATGAATTTGTTCTCTATTAACTTGAAGTGGTGGTGAGGGTACATCTTTTTGAATAGTAAATGCTTGTTTATGAATCATCTTGTGAATGCCTATATATTGTGACGGTAAATATTGCGAGAGAAGTTGTTGAAAGCAAAATTTAGAAAATTTCAGTATAGGTAGGCCGGGCGCGGTGGCTCACGCCTGTAATCCTAGCACTCTGGGAGGCCGAGGTGGGCGGATCGTTTGAGCTCAGGAGTTCGAGACCAGCCTGAGCAAGAGCGAGACCCCATCTCTACTAAAAATAGAAAGAAATTATATGGACAGCTAAAAATATATATAGAAAAAATTAGCCGGGCATGGTGGCGCATGCCTGTAGTCCCAGCTACCCGGGAGGCTGAGGCAGGAGGATCGCTTGAGCCCAGGAGTTTGAGGTTGCTGTGAGCTGGGCTGACGCCACGGCACTCACTCTAGCCTGGGCAACAGAGTGAGACTCTGTCTCAAAAAAAAAAAAAAAAAAAAAAAAAAAAAAAGAAAATTTCAGTATAGGTAGTGGAACTTTCAGGAGTCCCTATTGAGTAATTTATGCTAAAATCATGTTTCATGTTTCTGCCAGTCAGCAAATCACATGAACAGTTCCCTGCTCTGTTTGTATCGGAAAGGAAATCCTGATTCTGTTTCAAATACTCCTGAGATGACGCAAAAAGAAACCATCACTTCAGGACCACAGATCGCTTCCAAAACAGGCTCCATTTCTGTGAAGACGCCTGCCAGAGATGCTGAGCGAGGATGGTTTATTGACAAAACTCCCGGTGGAAGGAAAGATAATTTTTCCTGGGACCTATCATGTGAGAAAAGTAATCATAAGAAGCCAATAACTGAAATGCAGGTATCTTTGCAGTGGAATTTTAGCTCCACACAGTTGAAGTATGTTACAGCATTTTCATTGAATGTAATATCAAGCAGATATGTGTGTTTTGTAGAAAACATAGGAGTTTTGAAATACAGAATTTTATCACTTCATAGGACTTGCCCTTGTTTTTATCCCAGCCTAAGCCTCCACTCTTGCGTGCGCTCCGTGTTGAAGTAGTCTTCCAGCCGGAGTCCGCGTCCGGTCTTGTTGCCTTAGTTTATTCTTCATACAGAGATATCTTTTTTACAAGTTGAGTGAGGTCATTTTCATTCTTCTATTTAAAAATCCTTCAGTGGCTTCATTCAGTCTCAAATGCAAAGATCTTGCAATTGTCAGGAAAGCCCTTTGTGATTTGGCTGCCCTCCTGCCTCTCTAATCTCCTCTCCTGCTGTCCTCTTAGATCTGTGCGTCTGGTTTTCCAGCTGCAAATTTTACAAACTAAACACAAGTCAAGTGTCTTCAATGAAAATTTAGGATCCAAATTGAGATGTGCTATAAACTTGAAGTAAACATTAGACTTTGAAGCTTTATTACTACAAAAAACAGAATGTAGAACATTCTATTAGTAATTTTTTATATTGCCTGTATGTATGTGGCTCACCTTATACTTCTCTTGTACAATGATGCTTTAAGTGGTTTCTGAGAACCAAGCCCTTTGATTTGGCAGAAGCTTTCCCCTTTTGAGTTACTGATGGGCCGTTTCCAAATCTCTTTGCTTTAGTCATCCATCTATAGAGAACATTATTATGATTGGCAAGAACTTGACTCTTATGTTGAATTATACTTTATTATTATTATTTTATAGACAAGGTGTCCCTGTGTTGCCCAAGCTAGAGTGCAGTGGCTGTTCACAGGCACAGTCATGGCGCACTACAGCTTGAGCTCCCGGACTCAAGTAGTCCTCTCGCCCCAGCCTCCCAAGTAGCTGGGACCACGTGTCCCTGTGCCTGGCTGAATTATACTTCTTTATGGCTGTCAAAGCAGCACTGTAGTCATGTTTTATTTACTGAATCATCAGATATCAGATGAACACCAACTATGTAGAAGACTCTGAGAAATAAAAGGTGAATATGAGCATCCTAAATCAAGAAGCTCACAATTCAATGAGAGAGACATAGATAAATGAATCACTCAAATACAAGGCAGATTATGGTAGCCTGTAATATATTTGCAAATGCAGTTTTCTAGGGCCGTGAGGAAGAGATTAAATCTAACTGAAAAGATTTGGAAAGGAAGTTTTCAAACGTGAGGGTTTAGAGGGAGCTTTATAGCAATAGGGAAGGAGGACGTTCCCAGTAGACAGCGTTCTTGAGCAAAGAGGTTGGGAATAGCTAACAGAGGTAAAACTGCTAGGGCAGAAATGGATTTTTTTTTTATAATGCCCGTATTTTAAAATCAATTACTGGCATTATAATTTTAAGCATGGCATATTTAAATTTGTTTTCTTCCCAGGATTCAAAAGATCCTTCTCTTTTGGAGAGTGATAAAAAAAGGAAAGGCAGGCTACGGAACAAAGGAAGCAAAAGGAAGCAAGAAGATCTTCAGGAAGTCGATGGGGAAATCGAAGCCGTCCTGCAGAAGAAAGGTGAGATGCGAGTCTTGGTGGCAGTGGTCATGTTTGCTTTGAAAGAGGCATCACTTTATTCCAAGCTGTTTTTCTTGAGGGACCTTCTATGTGCAGAAATGTTTATAGAAAACATTTTTGTATCTGATGGACCTTCTTTGTTTACTTAAAGACTATTAAATATAATTTTAAGTTACTACTGAATCATTAATCTTTTCACCTCTTTCTTTGTTTACTAGCAAAAGCCAGAGGGCTAGAATTCCAGGTCTCCAGTGTGAAATTTGAAGATGTTGGAGGCAATGATACGACACTAAAAGTGAGTTCAAATTCAGAATCTTACCTCAGATGGGTATATTGCTAATAAGTTGTGCAAACAAAGCTTACCTCTTTGTTTCTAATGTGAGCTGGATGGAGGAAAGAGACTGGGAAGGTGAAGGGGCAAACCTGACCTGTCCCCTTAAGGGTATTGAGAGGGAAAAGAATTATAGTGTCTTTAACTTTTTCACCATTTTATTTATAGTGTACATAAGCTACATGCCTTGTAAGTAACATTGTCTTAACGGTACTAATGGTAATTATAACTGTTTATTTTTAATGTCTCCTCCGTTCCAGTTACCATGCTAGTTACTTTTCATTACATCTTCAAGGTAGATAATGTTATACCTTAGGAGATGAAAGCTCAGAGAGGTTGTTGCTGAAGTCGGACAGTAGGTCCCAGCACCAGGTCTCGGCCTGTAGCCTGTACTCTGTCTACTCTATTTTGTTGCTCAAAAAGTTGGACATTTCATTCTGCTTTGATTCTCTCTGTCTTGAAAGACATCTTTTGTGCTTACTCCCTTCCAGGAAGTCTGCAAGTTGCTCGTCCACATGCGTCACCCGGAGGTGTACCACCACCTGGGCGTCGTGCCCCCTCGGGGGGTTCTCCTTCACGGGCCCCCAGGCTGTGGGAAGACGTTACTTGCACATGCCATTGCTGGGGTGAGGCTGCTAACACTTGTTTGTTTTTGCTGTTTTCCTTGTTAATATTTGTTTGTTTTTATTTTTTCTCTTTGGTCAACTTAAGCCAGACCTGGCGTCTTTAAGGAAGAGAATATGGTCATTGAGAACTGATGCTTTCTTCTTTACTATACCTCTTTCATACTGGTATTTTTGGGATTTATTTTTTAATGTATATAATTGTGTATATGGCAAGGGTTAAGTGGGAAGTAAAATAATATAGTTTTAAACAACTTTTTTTTTTTTAACACATGTTTTACATTTTAGTTTTTCTTCTATTAATACTTTAACCCAGTGGTTCTTTTTTGATTGTTTGTTTGTTTGTTTTGTTTTTTCATGTGTGTGTGTGTGTGTGTGTGTGTGTGTGTTTTAATTTCAGCATATTATGGGGGTGCAAAAGTTTAGGTTACATATATTGCCGTTGCAATCCAGTGGTTCTTAAGGGCAGTAAAATAAGAAAACTATAGACAGTATTGTTTTTTGTAGAGCTAAATTTATTCAGAATTTCCGTTCAGAGTCATGTTCTTATACTTTTTAGTGTTAACATGTCCTTTCTAAAATGGTAGTAATAGATACTCACTTGGCAAAATAAAAAAAAGTTAGCAATCTTATTTTTAGCCCTATTAGATTTTTCAGAAACTGTATTAGGTGGTAGAATGCAAAATATATAACTTCAAGAATGCATACTATGCCACTCACTAATAGATTAATGCTTAATGAAAGAAAATCATTTTAAAGGGGAATTTGATTGGTTTGCTTCATTTTTGTTGGATAAATCTGTCGCGTGACTGCTGCCTGCCAGACGTTGGACTATAGTGTTCAGCACCACAATCCTGGTTCTGATAGGAGACGTTAAACAGTCATTCATGTAAATACATGCTGTGCGAAGTAGCAGTTGTAGTAAGTGGCAACAGAAATACTAAATGCTCCGCGGTATATTGGGGTACCTAAGTTAGAGTTGGGGATCAAAGAAGGTATGATTGAAGAAGTGAGATTTCAGGCTAGGCAGAAGCATGAGCAGGAATTAGCCGGGGTTGTTGCCATTTGTGTCCGTGAGACAGCGGGTTTTCTTCCTTTTCTTAAAGAACCTCCCTCCTCTGACTAGCAATAGGCTGCTGTGTGTGTGTGTGTGTGTGTGTGTGTGTAACATGTGTTACAACCCCTGCTGTTTCCTATTCAGCAAATGAATAACAGAATTCGGGAAAACATGTCTTGAGAGTCAAGACCATTTATTCAAAAGAGATAATAGAGTTCTATAGTGACATCTACAATGTAAAAACAAGTAGAAAGTATCACCTTAATGTATTCGTATAAAACCATAGGTTTGTTTGTTTTTTTTTTTTTTTTGAGACAGAGTCTCGCTTTGTTGCCCGGGCTATAGTGAGTGCCGTGGCATCAGCCTAGCTCACAGCAACCTCAAACTCCTGGGCTCAAGCGATCCTACTGCCTCAGCCTCCCGAGTAGCTGAGACTACAGGCATGCGCCACCATGCCCCGCTAATTTTTTCTATATATATTTTAGTTGGCCATATAATTTCTTTCTATTTTTAGTAGAGACGGGGTCTCGCTCTTGCTCAGGCTGGTCTCGAACTCCTGACCTTGAGCGATCCACCCGCCTCGGCCTCCCAGAGTGCCAGGATTACAGGCGTGAGCCACCGCACCCAGCCAAACCGTAGGTTTTTAAATAGTGTTTTTCACTGGGCCAACATAAAACGGTGAAGTTCCTCAGGAATTTAGTCATTTAAAAAATGTAATTTTGAGAGGACCGGATAAAGAAAAGGTAGGGAAATTGAAAGTTGAATATTTGGTTTTTTTGTGTGTTTGTGCACAGGAACTTGACCTGCCAATTCTGAAAGTGGCTGCTCCGGAGATTGTGTCCGGAGTATCTGGAGAGTCTGAGCAGAAGCTGAGAGAACTGTTTGAACAAGCTGTGGTGAGTCAGCCAGCGACCAATGCCGGGTTGTCAGATGTTACAAGGTTTTATTAAAGGTCCTGTTTTCTCTGACGCTAGTATTTGTTAACCCATTCCCTGACCATTCTTTTATAAACATGCTAATTTGCAACACATGATGGCTATACCTTTAAAGTAGATTTAATGATCCAGACTGTTGGAGAAATAATCTATTTCATTTAAAATGTAAACATAACTGGTGAGAAGTTCTCGGTTGTCATACCCAGTAGTTATATGTAGAAACTTATTTTATTTTATTTATTTATTTATTTTTTTTTTTTGAGACAGAGTCTCACTCTGTTGCCCAGGCTAGAGTGCCGTGGGGTCAGCCTAGCTCACAGCAATCTCAAACTCCTGGGCTCAAGCCATCCTCCTGCCTCAGCCTTCCGAGTAGCTGGGACTGTAGGCATGTGCCACCATGCCCGGCAAATTTTTTCTGTATTTTTCTTTATTTTTAGTTGTCCATATAATTTCTTTCTATTTTTGGTAGAGATGGGGGTCTCGCTTTTGCTCAGGCTGGTCTCAGACTCCTGAGCTCAAGCGATCCTCCCACCTCTGCCTCTCAGAGTTCTAGGATTATAGGTGTGAGCCACTGCACCCGGCCCATATCTAGTTTATTTCTAAAAAAAGACTGAAGATGATCATTAACTACACTGATATATTGGAACTTTCTCATCCTTGATTGTTCAAAGTGGTCTTTAAAGTAAGCCTCTGATAGTTTCATTATGAGAAGATGAAAAAGTTCTGGAGAAGGATAGTGGTGATGGTTACACAACAGTGTGAAGTACTTAATGCCACAGAACTGTACACTTAAAAATGTTTAAAATGGTAAATTGTGTATATATATTACCACAAGTTTTTTAAAAAGCTTCTGGTGCTTCTCAAATTCCTCTATTGGCAAATCCTAGAGAAAAACTTCGAGATTTTATGTTGGTAGAAACATTCATAACGTTTCTAGTGAGCTTGGATTTTCTAATTTAAAATTTGTAGACTTCTGGCCGGGCGCGGTGGCTCACGCCTGTAATCCTAGCACTCTGGGAGGCCGAGGTGGGCGGATCGTTTGAGCTCAGGAGTTCGAGACCAGCCTGAGCAAGAGCGAGACCCCACCTCTACTAAAAATAGAAAGAAATTATATGGACAGCTAAAAATATATATAGAAAAAATTAGCCGGGCATGGTGGCGCATGCCTGTAGTCCCAGCTACTCGGGAGGCTGAGGCGGTAGGATCGCTTGAGCTCAGGAGTTTGAGGTTGCTGTGAGCTCGGCTGATGCCACGGCACTCACTCTAGCCTGGGCAACAGAGTGAGACTCTGTCTCAAAAAAAAAAAAAAAAAAAAATTTGTAGACTTCTTATTCATATATCATAGCATAGCAAATATGTCTAATTAGAAAAGAATTTCAGTAGATTTATCACAAAACACGGACTGATGAAAAGACTATAAATGTGTTGTTACCCTGTCTGCAGTCTTTTACTGTTCTATTTTAGGCATCTTTGTCTCTTAAGTCAAATAAAAATCAGAAGTAATACACTGGGCACTGCATTCATTAGGATTATTCTTTTGGGTTATTCTCTTGGTGAATGATCCTTGAAATTTAAGATTTTTTTTTTAATGAATATTCTTAACTATACTTCAGTGTAAGGGATGTATTTATGGTCGTGTTTTTATGATATTTTTATTTCTAGTCAAATGCACCATGTATCATTTTCATCGATGAAATTGATGCTATAACCCCCAAAAGAGAAGTTGCTTCAAAAGATATGGAACGGAGAATTGTAGCCCAGCTCCTAACCTGCATGGATGGTCAGTCTGAAATAACATATTCCTTTTAAGATAATAAATTTTTTAAAATAGTGTAATTAACACATGAAGATATAAAACATTCAGAGTAAATCTCAAATAGTGTAAAAAAATAAGTCTGTCTTTTTTATTTTCTAGAGACAGGGTCTTGCTGTGTTGCCCAGGCTGGAGTGTAATGGCTATTCTTAGGCGTGATTTTCACACATTATAGCCTTGAACTCCTGGGCTCAACCCATCTTCTTTAATCTCCTGAGTAGCTGGTACTACAGGCACATGCCAGTGTTTCTGGCTTGTTTTTTTCTCTTCACAAATGATTATTCCATTAATTTTTTAGACTACATCTTAAGTTATTTTTAATGCATTTACGTATATATGCATATGCTAATATTGGCTTGCTTTTTACAATACTAGGATTGCACCATACGCACTATTTTACAACTTGCTATTTGTACTTTAGCAATATGTCTTGGAAGTATTGCCATTTTAATGCATTTATGTTTATCTCTTTTTAACTGCCACATGGTATTCTTTAGGGTAGATGTACCATATTGTATTTAAGCGTTCCCATATTGGTAGATATTTAAGTTGATTTTAATTTTTTGCTTGCAGCAAGCTTCAGGGAATATCCTTAAATAGGCCTTTTTGGCACACATGTATTTTTCTAGGATAAATTTGGGCATACCTAAGCAATGACATGGGCTTGGGCCCAGACCACTGTGATAAAGTGGATATTGCAACAAAGTGAATCACACAAATTGTTCTGGTTTCCCAGTACATATAAAAGTTATGTTTACACTATACTGTAGTCTATTCAGTGTGCAATAGCATTATGTCTGAAGTCCTTAATTAAAAAATATTTTTTTTGCCAAAAAATGCTAACGATCATCTGAGCCTTCAGCCAGTCATGTTTTGCCGGTGGAGGGTGTGGCCTCAGTGTTGATGGCTGCTGAGTGATCAGGGTGGTGGTTACTGAATATTGGGGTGGTTGTGGCAGTTTCTTAAAATAAGACAACGATGTTTGCCACATTGATCACCTTTTCCTTTCATGAAAAATTTCTCTGTAGCACACCATGCTGTGTGATAGCATTTTGCCTGCGGTACAACAACTTTCAAAATTGGAGTCAATCCTCTTAAACTCTGCCCTGTGTTATCAACTGAGTTTATTATGTACTGTCCTAAATTCTTCGTTGTCATTTCGTCAGTGTTCACAGCATCTTCAACAGGAATATATTCCATCTCGAGAAACCACTTTCTTTGTTCATCCATAAGGAGAAGCTCCTCATCCATTCAAGTTTTACCCTGAGGTTGCAGTAATTCAGTCACGTCTTCACGCTCCACTTTTAATTCTAGTTCTCTTGCAATTTCCACTACAGCTGCAATTACGTCCTCCACTGTGTTTCTTAAATAGTAAGGCTTGAAAGTTATTAATGGAATCATACCTTGATCCATGGACTACAGAATGGATGTTATGTTATAGGCATAAAAACAAAACTCACCTCCTGGTTCACCTCCATCATAGCTCTCGAGCGACCAGGTGCATTGTCAGTGAGCAGTAATGTTTTGATACAAATCTTTTTATCTGAGCAGTAGGTCTGAATAGTGGGCTTAAAACACTTAGTAGACCATGCCATAACCAGATGTGCTATCATCCAGGCGTTGTTGTTCCATGCATGGAGCGCAGGCTGAGTAGATTTAGCATAATTCTTAAGGGCCCTAAGATTTTCAAAGTGGTAAATGAGTACTGGCTTCACCTTGAAGTCACTAGCTGCATCAGCCCCCAGCAAGAGAGTCAGCCTGTGCTTTGAGGTTTTCCAGCCAGGCATTGACTTCTCCGTAGTTATGCAAGTCCTAGATGGCATCTTCCAAAAGAAGACTGTTTCGTTGACATTGAGAATCTGTTGTCTAGTGTATCCACCTTCCTGAATGATCTTAGCTTGATCTCACAGATAACTTTCTGCAGCTTCTGCATCAGCACTGGCTGCTTCCCCTGCACTTGTGTGTTACGGAGATGACTCCTCTCCTTAAACCTCACGTGCGGCCCCCGCTGCTTCCAGCTTCCTCCTGAAGCTTCCTCACTCACCTCTCTCCACCTTCACAGAACTGAAGAGAGTTGGAGCCTCGCCTGTTTGAACCTCTGTGCTTTCACTCATACCATTTCTACTGTGTAGCATTTCATTAACCTACATCTCTGATTATTAAAATTATATTTACCCTTCAAAGTTCTTTTTTCAAATATTACCATCTCCATGAACCCTCATTTATTCTCAGTGGGAATTCATTATGTCTTCACTTGTATAACCATGGTACTTTGTTCGTATCTGTTACTATATTTCACAAAATTTGTCTTATGCCCTGTGTTCTTATTTACACACTAATGTTTCTCAATAAATTGTGAACTGGTACGAGCAAAGTTTGTGTTTTATCTTCCTCATACCTTTTAACATATTTGATATTTATGATCTGAGAGGGTAGAAGAGCAAAAAAACCCATATTTGACATTCATATATACATGTTTCTGTTAAAATGTATAATACTTTCTCTCTAATTGTTAAATGATTTGTGTGAACATTGTTGCCCTCAATGTCAAGTGCCCTGTTCATCGCTCATTCTGTGTCTGGTCCTCACTAGATCTGAATAACGTGGCTGCCACTGCTCGGGTCCTAGTTATTGGAGCTACGAATCGACCAGACTCGTTAGACCCTGCTTTGAGACGTGCAGGAAGATTTGACCGAGAAATATGCCTAGGTATCCCAGATGAAGCATCCAGGGAAAGGTGTGTTTTTATGGAATGAAGTTTGTAGGCCACTGAGTCTTCCAAACTAAATGCTTTTAAAGTAAGGGGTGAGAAATACCTGTAGCCTTTTCTTTCTCTCTCTCTTTTTGTACCAGTGAAATTGATTGGGAAAGGCCAAAGCCCACATTAAGATAACAATTTACTCATCAGTAGGATAAGTGTTTCAGGTTATTTTTTCAGAAATGATAATGGACTTAGGTGTTCCTGCTCATCTGTCTGGTCTTATTAACGGTGGCTTGTGTTTTTTAGTTGCCTGACCAGCTTAGGGACAGTACATGGAGCTGTGGAATAGCCCAGTGCCCTCTCTGGTCCATATGTAGGTTAAATCTGAGTTCTGTACTTTACCCTGTTAGGCTAACCTGCCTAAGACCACTGGTCGCATGAACAATAATAAAATGACAGCCAGAGAGATGAAAGCTATCTGTGTTCGCTGTAGGACCAGCCTTTCCTAGTAGCTGGGGTTGAATGTCCGTAGAGCAAATAAACATCCACCAATAACGAAAAATATAGCTCAGTATAAGTAAGAATATCTCAGGAACCACAGTTCAGGTAGTGGAGTAGAAATCTTGTTAAGAAAAGTTCTGAAATATCCCCTTTATAATGGCTTTTGGCTTCAGTTAATGACACTGACATGGGTGTACATGATCACCAGCAACTTTTAGCAAAAGTGGTAAATAGTGATGGGAACTAGGCATAGGAACAGTGAGGAAGGGGAGAGATGGAGAACAGGAGAGTTCATGAATGCAGGAAATAAAAGTGATCAGAAAGCACCGTGAGTAGGACGGCGTAGGAGGGAGGCCATTGTTCTCGGCTTCCCAGTACCCAGTGTAGCTTTACCTTTTGATTATTGGACAGTTTCTTCTTAAGCTATTGCATTCGTGTATCAGGTGAAGCTGACGTGGTCTGGGCTTCTGAAAGGCTTCTTTTAGGACATGGTGACTTGCAGAATAAATAGCAACTAACTGATCGCGTGATGCAGCAGTATTTTATGAAGGAATAGCATGTGTAAAGGCCCTGAGGTAATTCAGAGCTCAGTGTGTCCAGGGAGCTGGGAAAAGAACAATGTGGCTGGAGTTCAGAGAGTGAAGAAGGGTTAAGATGTGGAAAGGCCAGAGAGGTGTGCAGAAGCCAGTTCATTCACACCTTGGTAAGGATTTCGGACGTGCTCCGTGAGTGGTGGGAAGAATTAAAGCCGTTAATTTAAGCAGGACAGTGATGAAAACAGGTTTTTGTTTTGAAAAGATCGCTGTAGCTGCAGTATGAAGAAGGGGTGACAGGAGGTCGGGAATGGGTTCTGGTAGCCCAGTGAGTGGGGCATTGTGGCATCCACAGGTGTTGGTGGGTAGGCTTAGGGAGGTGGGAGGGAGTATAGACACACCTGAGGAATTTGGAAACATTTAGGAAATAGAAGCAATAATTCATACTCATTAGCATATATGGGTGGGGAGGTGAGGGCTGTGAGCAAGAGGGAAACATTTTCAAGTTTTTGCATCTGTGTAGTTTGTTTCCTACTGAGGGGATGGGAATACTACAGTATAATCCAGTCGCAGAAGAGGATTTGGGGGTGGAGAGAGAGGACATGGTCAGCTGAGTTAGAGGTACGTGTTGGATGTCCAGTTAGAGATGCCACGTTGGCAACTGAACAAGTGAGTCGAGCTCTGATGTCGTGACGATTTGGGAGTCATCCAGGTGTTGATGGCAATAGCAGTTATGAAAGTGGACAAGATTATCCAGAGGGGATGTGAAGAGCAAGTGTTGGAAGGTCTGGCACAGGCTCCAAGAGGCGAACAGGCTGGGCAGACAGAAGGAACCCCAGCAGTAGTAGGACCATCGAGAATGTTGTGGAGTGGAAGCCAGGGAGGAGGGAGGGGTCGTGCTAATGAGAGGTCAAGCAAGGGAAGGCAGGAAATTGTTTGTTTTTTTGAGACAGGATCTTGCTTTGCTGCCCAGGCTAGAGGGCTGGGGCATCATTGTAGCTCACTGCAGCCTCAAATTCCGGGGCTCAAGCGATCCTCCCATCTCAGCCTCCTGAGTAGCTGGGACTACAGACATGTGCCAACATGCCTAGCTAAAGTTTTTTGTAGAGACAGGGTTTCCCTGTGTTGCTCAGGCTGGTCTTGAACTCCTGGCCTCGAGTGATCCTCCTACTTTGGCCTCCCAAAGTGCTGGGATTTACAGGCATGAGCCACCAGGCCTGGCCTATTTTTCTGTAATTTATTCTCAATTAGCTTGACATTTGAAAATACTGGTCTCCTGTACAAATTTGTTAATTTCACAATGTGTTTGCTTTTCCTGGTTAGTATATAATATCACCATATGTAAACAATAATTAACATTTATTGGGCAGTTACTACAGATCAGCCACTGTTCTAAGTGCTTTGCACGTACTCATTTACAACAACCACCCTATAAGTAAGTGCCATTATAATACATATTTAACAAATGAGAAAACTGAAGCACAGAGGTTAGGTAACTGGCCCAAATGACACAGAATGACAGAGCTGGTATTCAGACTCATACAGTCTGGCTTCAGACCTTTCATCCTGAATGTCTTTACTGCTTTTAAGTTTTTATTTGATACATCTTACTGGAAATTGTTCAAAGTATTCCTTTAATAATAATCTAGAAGTCCACACTTCATGGACACATACCATGTCACCATTGGGTTGAATAAAAGTTTTCATACATGCAATACAGGAAATGAACACTAGGGAATGATAAAGTTAGAGAAGTAACTGCCCTAATGTAAAATTGCATGTTAAAGTATATGTCAAGATAGCTTTTAGTGATGAATAGAATTAATGGGTTGAGTATGGTGGCTTTTATTTCTGGTAGATGTCCATTTAAACTACTCTAAAAGTACCCCCCATAAGTTATCTTATTCCCCCTATAATATTGTAAAATTCTTTTTTTTTTTTTTTTTTTTTTTTTGAGACAGAGTCTCGCTTTGTTGCCCGGGCTAGAGTGAGTGCCGTGGCGTCAGTCTAGCTCACAGCAACCTCAAACTTCTGGACTTAAGCGATCCTACTGCCTCAGCCTCCCAAGTAGCTGGGACTACAGGCATGCGCCACCATGCCCAGCTAATTTTTTGTGTATATATATATATTTTAGTTGTCCATATAATTTCTTTCTATTTTTAGTAGAGACGGGGTCTCACTCTTGCTCAGGCTGGTCTCGAACTCCTGACCTCGAGCGATCCACCCGCCTCGGCCTCCCAGAGTGCTAGGATTACAGGCGTGAGCCACCGCGTCCGGCCTGTAAAATTCTTTAGGCAGAATATTTTTTCAAAATCTAGGTATTCCTCACAGCCCTTAGCACAGTTCCTGCCTAACAAAGCAGATATTTACCGTAATCCTTTGTGGAACAAGGTGGGACATGTAATAGTGATTGAGCATTTGTTGAATCAACTATTTGATCTTATATAATGTCCATTATGATACCACTGACAGAGATGAAGGACTTCAAATAAATATATTTGGTGACTTGTCTGTACTATTACATTTTTTCCCGTCTTTTCTACAGAATACTTCAGACTTTGTGCAGAAAACTGAGACTTCCTGAGGCTTTTAATTTTTGTCACTTAGCACACCTCACGCCAGGCTTTGTCGGTGCTGATCTGATGGCGCTCTGCCGGGAGGCGGCCATGTGTGCCGTCAACAGGGTCCTGATGAAGCCACGGGAGAAGCAGGACGAACCTGAGACTGAAGCTTTGGCACCTGAGGGAGCCCAGGAGGAAGCGCTGAGAACCGAGCCCACTTCTAAAACACAGGTGCTTTCTTTAAAGGCAACCTACACTGTCCTTCTGATGTTCTTGATGTTACCTTACACTCAAGCAAGGGTCATTGTAGTTGAGGTTTATGATGTCCTGTTTAATTGGCATTTTATCTGTAGAATAATTATTAGTTACACCTAAGATGTCTATAATTTTAAAGATACCAGTTTTATTTTTTAGTTTATTCTGATTAAACTCACTTTACAGTAATGATTATGTAATTCTAGAGTGGGGCTGGCATACTTTGGCCCACCTGCCTACCACTTGCTTTTGTAAATTAGGTTTATGCTGGAACACTGTCCTGCTCATTTGTTCACAAGGAGCCCGTAAACAGGCTCTGTTTTGACTTCCACACTTCACAGCAGGATTCACACAGGAGTCTGCAGCAGAGAGCGTGTGGCCCGCCAAGCCTGCAGTGTTCACTGTCTGGTCCTTCACAGGAAAAGTTTGCCAGTGTCCTTGTCCTTAGCTGCAGACAGCCCTGAAAGAGAGTTGGGTGAATATGAGAGGATCGTTCCTTAGTCCAAAATCACGGTTAAGTTTTTGAGTTTTGTGAGTTATGAAAACTCAATATAACATTTATGTAGCATTTTATAATTTGTACAGGTGGCTTCTCTACATTATATAATTTGATCCATATAATGTTATGAAGTAAATATCACTATTTTCCCCACTTTATAATCAGAGACACTAGGTGTAAGAGGCTGTGACTTGCCCAAGGCCACACAGCTTCTACTTTAGAGAGCGGGGACTTAAATCCAGGTCTTTTGTTTTCATATCATTTGGTTTTTTTTTTACTCATTTGCAACCACAATTATTTCTATAAACTCATTGCTTTTATAATATATGTAAATTAGCATTTCATAAAGTGAGTTACTGAAAGTTACTTAGTATTTTTTACACATATCCTTTCATGTTCACAAAGCAAGAAATCAGCCTTTTAAGATTGGTAGTAATAGGAAAATTGCCTCCTCTCTATTTGGTTGATAAACCATCAAGGAACCACATTAATGAAATTATTCTACCACCAGAGTAACTTTGTTTTTTTTATTTCTTTTCTTTTCTTTTCTTTCTTTCTTTTTCTTTTTCTTTTTCTTTTTTTTTTTTTGAGACAGAGTCTTGCTCTGTTGCCCGGGCTAGAGTGCCGTGGCATCAGCCTCGCTCACAGCAACCCCAAACTCTTGGGCTCAAGCGATCCTCCTGCCTCAGCCTCCCAAGTAGCTGGGACTACAGGCATGCGCCACCATGCCCGGCTAATTTTTTTCTATTTTTAATGGAGACAGGGGTTTTTGCTCTTATCTCTCTCTTGCTCAGGCTGGACTCCTGAGCCCAAGCGATCCTCCCGCCTCGGTCTCCCAGAGTGCTAGGATTACAGGCGTGAGCCACCACGCCTGGCTGTAACTTTGTTTTAATTTCATCAAAATGCACCTGCTTCTTGAATATTTATGAATGAAACATGGGACATACCATGGTTGTTGAAACAGTATTTGCCAGCTGTTTGTGTTTGCTGTATGTAGCCCTAGTAATTGTATATAGAAATCATTCTTATATATTAATACTTGATTATAGTTGTATACCTTTACTTGACCACAGCATATGACCCATTTAGAATAAAATGCATATAAGTCTCATGTCAAAGAAAAATTATTAAAATACATAGAGTTTGCTTATAGCTTATAGAAATATCATGGTAATAATTTTTTAAAGTAGAAAATGTAACCTTTTTTTTTTTTTTCACGCACACACACAGAAAATGTAACTTTTTAATAAATGTTATGTGTTTTTTTTTGTCCCCCTCAATTATTCCCTTTAAGGATGAATTGCGAAGCCTGCTGGGGTTGCTAAGAGACCAGGATCCCCTCTCAGAGGAGCAGATGCAAGGACTGTGCATCGAACTGAATGATTTCATTGTTGCTCTATCCTCAGTCCAACCCTCTGCCAAAAGGGAAGGCTTTGTCACTGTCCCTAATGTGACATGGGCAGATATCGGTGCCCTGGAAGATATTAGAGAGGAGCTCACCATGGCAATATTGGTAGGTTTATCAGCTGCGGAATATCGTTGGCATGTGTGATAGATGAAAGACCAGAGATAAATAAAGCTACATGCATGTGTACCAGCTTGTATGTCTAAACTGGCTTGACTGTATGTTTCCTTGTAAGTGCTAAGCCACCGACAGTGGTTATTTATTCTTTTGAGATCTGTTTTGTTTATTTATTTTAAAAGTTGATACACCATAGTGGTACATATTTCGAGGGGTACATGTGATATTTTAATATATGTATACAACGTGCAAGGATCAAGTCAGGGTAATTGGAATGTCCATCACCTCAAATAGTTATCTTTCCTTTGTGTTGGGAGCACAACGATCTGTTAGTTATTTTGAAATGTACAGTAAATTATTGTTACTATAATTTCCCTACTGTGCTGTCAAATACTAGAACTTATTTCTTCTACCTGACTGTATTTTTGTGCCCATTAACTCACTTCTCTTCATCCTCTCCTTTTACTTCCCAGCCTCCTGTAGCCACCGTTCTACTCTCTACCTCCATGAAATCTACTTTGTTAGCTCCCACATGTGAACGAGAACGTGCAGTATTTGTCTTTCTGTGCCTAGTTTATTTCATTTAACATAATGACCTCCAGTTCCATCCATATTGCTGCAAACAATTTCATTCGTTTTTATGGCTGAATAATTCTATGGAGATCTGTTTTATACTGACTCTTTCGATTGTGCTTGATTTCTATAGCAGTGAGTTAAAAACAAAAAAAAAAAAAAAAAAAGAAAGAGAAGAAAAAAGTTCAGGTTTTAGCCAAGACCAGATTATTTGAGAACCACTTTCTGAACTCAATCATACTCTCAAAGGCAAGGCAGCTTTAACGCCCATGAAACTTTGAATTAATTTTCATTTACTTTACTTTTCTATTTTGCTAATCATTCCATGATTCATTAATTGAAGTGTGATCCATTTAGAGATTTGTACAACTAAAAGAGAAAATACACAAGAGTACAGTGAACAGGTATCTCTGACATTTGGCTGTGTGAAGGGTGTTGCTGCTTCTGATTTCTTAGAGGAGACCATTGCCTACAGTTTTTATAACCTAGAAATTTAGATGCTTTTCTAAAAAGATCTTGATTTTAAAGTGTTGAAATATTCTGTCTTTACATCTAAAGTGTTCTCTGACCTGACATTTAAGTGTAAATTCCTCAAGGGTAAAGACTTTTCTATTTGTGACCTCATGCCTATAATGGAGTATGTGCAGGTGAGCCAGGCACTGATCGTATCTTTGGGCCTCACAGTGTTGAAAATATGTGTCTGGAGGTAATTTGAACACGCAGTGTAAAATGGACACCTGTAATGGTCGCTATTGGTATTCCTTCCAGGCCCCTGTCCGTAACCCGGATCAGTTCAAAGCCCTTGGATTGGTGACTCCAGCCGGAGTTCTGCTTACTGGTCCTCCTGGCTGTGGGAAGACTCTGCTGGCGAAGGTATGGTGTCAGTTCAGCCACATGTAACTTATTTCTTACTATCACTACCAGGTAGGACGATACGAATTTAACTTTAAATGTTACAGTGAGATAAATCTTATGCATAATTTCTGTTGAAGTTCATTTTAGCAAAACTCAAAACTTTTCTCCAGGAAAGCTTCCACTTTTTTTTTTTTTAATTACAAAAGGTACATGATTGAAAAATGTTTAAATCAACCATAATTCTATCAATTTTAACACAGCAGTTATACTTTCTGTGTATTATACTTTAGCTTTCTAGTGAGTATTATTACGTGGTTGTAGTTTGCAGCTGACTTAGTTTCCTGCTTTGGTATAGTATTATTTGTAACTTACGTATTTTTCTCTATTTCTTACAATTATTTTTAAAAATTGTTTTTTCACAATAGAAAATATGAATAAGCAAAGGGAAAAGCATTGTTTGTAATCCTCCCCCTACTACCTACTACTAACCACTGCTGCTTTTATTGTCAATCCTTCTAGATACTATTCTGTGCATAAATATCAAATAATGTATATGAATTTAGCACACATTTTTACAAATATGAAGTTTTTAAACATGCTTTTCTCACCTAGCTTTATTTCTTGGACATCTTCCCATGTCAACATATATTGACAGACATCAGTATTTTTAATGCCTGCGTAATGTTCTACCATAAAGATGTTCTATAATTTATGGAAATTATCCCATATTAAAACAACACCACATTAAATGGTCTTGTACTTACATTTTTGTACCTTGACTGATAGTTTTATAGAATACATTCCTAAATAATGTTTCAATAAAAGGAGGGCGTGTGTTTAAAGCCTTTGAGCTGTTCCTCCCTCAAGGTTTGTGCCAGTTTCCACTCGCCCTCGTCAGTAGGCTGAGTGTTCGTTTCCCGCACCCTGCAGTAGCGATAGCCATCGTCAGTGCTTTTCATATTTGACAACCGGGCAGGTAAAAATGTTATAGTTTATGTTAAGTTGCATTTAAAAGATTACTAGTGGAATTTTTTATATGTTTATTGGCTCTTTTGTGTGTGTATGTGAATTGTCTTCGTATCCTTTGCCTGGTTTTCTATTGGCATACGTGTGATTTTCTTTCTTACTACTCTCTATATAGTAAGGTCTGTTATTTGTTTTGTTTTGTTTTCCCTTTAGTTTTCTAGACTTCTCCAGGTTCTGAAGACCTATTACATTTGTAAATACGTTTATCGGTTTACCTTTTTTTGGCTTTTTCTCCCTTTTGGAATCACGCCTATGAGAACCATCTTCCCTATCTGTAAAGTATATTAGCAAACATTTTTAATGTCTGTATAATATTCCATATATTTTTCACTTAACCCTTATAACTTCTTTAAAATATATTGAATTACTTATAAATACATTAAAATTAGTAGCATTTTTAATAAGAGCCACAGCAGCCAAATAATTTGTGACTCCTCGGTAAATATCAAATATCCATAGTGCCATGTGTAAAACTTATTTTTACTTATCTTACTAAGTTTTCTTGCTTTTGGTACTCATGCAAGGCATTGCTTTCAGGGAACTGGATATGGAGGAGGGAGGGGAGAACAACAGTCATTGATCTGCATTTTTTCACAACAGTTTTGGAAAAACATAGCCAGAAAGAGGGTTCTACTTTCCAGTGTATGAATTCCCAGGTAGATAGAGTTCCCCCTCATGCAGATCTCCTAGTGTTTGTTTTTTAATTAGTTACATCTGCCTTTGATGAGTCCTGTTCACAGCAGAAGGGAGGCAGCTTGGCTGATTTGAAATGTGTAGATAATGTTAAAAAATCATAGATTTTTCCTCTTCTTCCCACTACCAAATTGCCAACAATTTGATACCACTCTGTTTATAAGATTTCTGGTAGCTGACGTTTTGGAGCAGGTTCTCTTACCTGGGAATCCGTGGATGGACTTCACAGTTTCACTGGATCTGTGAGCCCAGGCAGTGTATTGTGTGTTTGTTTCTGGGGAAGAATGTTCACAGCTTTCATCAGGTTCTCCAAGGGGGTGCATGACTGCACGCCCAGGAACCCAGAAGCAATAGATGGCGTCCTTGCATGGCAGAGGCAAAGTGTTTCCTGTAGTAAAGTCATGGAATCACGTATGGGTCAGTACTTGGTGACCTAGCGTTGGATATTAAATTATGTTTTTGGCTAATCTTGGTTGTTTTGTTTACTCATGATAACAATAAAATACTATTTTTCTAAGTACCAGCACATACCACGTTTGTACATAGCATTAAGTGAGGGGATGTGATTACTGAAGCCAGCATCCTGAAAACTGATTGTTGACAAGAAGGAAACAGAAAAGAAAATAGTAAAAAGTATTCAGTTTCTGGAACTAGTATATAGTATGGAAATAAAGAGACCCTGACACTGAATGCAAGATTCATGATGATATCCACCAGTCGTAGTGAAAAAAAATTAAATTTTGTTCAGATTTCATCACAGCATTCAGATTATAATTCTGGCTCTTTTACACATGTAACTGTTTCTCAGTGTGGGCTCTTGGTAAAGACTGATATTGATGTTTTTGAATTTTGGTTTGTAAGTGAATGAATGGTTGCTGTCATCACAGAAGGCATTTCTTGAGTACAGAGACTAGGATTTCACTGGAATTCTAAGCTATGGCTCTAAATGTATTTACGTGGGCATGTTTAGGTAAATAAATATTTACATAAATATTTTGTGTCCTTCCCATGTGATTTATAGCCTGTCTTCGTAATTCTTAGAAAGTTGTAATTTAACATTTATTCCTTTGATTTTTTTGTTTACCCATTTGTCTATGTTCCTTCTGATAAAAAAAAAAGAGAGAGACAACTACAAAAAGGGAAAAACAGGCGGGGTGTGGTAGCTCATGCCTGTAATCCTAGCACTCTGGGATCGCCTAAGGGCAGGAGTTTGAGACCAGCCTGACCAAGATTGAGACCCCCATCTTTACTAAAAATAGAAAAAATTAGCTGGCCAACTAAAAATAGAAACAAAAAATTAACCAGGTGTGGTGCTGTGGTCCCAACTACTTGGGAGGCTGAGGCAGGAGGATTACTTGAGCCCAGGAGTTTGAGGTTGCTGTGAGCTAAGCTGATGCCACGGCACTCTAGCCTGGGCAACAGAGCAAGACTGTCCCTCAAAAAAAAAAGATAAAAGACAAAAAAGGAGAAACAGAGCTCAAACCTCAAAAAGTCCTTGCCTTGTCACAAATTATTGTTATTATTTTATTGTATGTTGTCTTATTTGTGTCTTTTTCCCCCTCTTGCCAGGCTGTAGCAAATGAATCTGGACTGAATTTTATATCTGTCAAGGGCCCCGAATTACTAAATATGGTAAGTTGTTGTCGCATTGAACATTGTTTTAGATTAGCAAACGTAATGGTCATGCAGAATTTCAGGGGAAAACTTCTCAGGTCTTTGAACCCTGTGGCATTTTGGTAAAATCACTGCTGTAGGAGTGAGGAGGTTTAGCTTTGCTCTGCTCTACTATTTAGGGTGGACAGTGCCTCCTTAATTAAGTCTGTTAACCTCTGAGCCTGAATTTTCATACCTGCAAAATGGAAGTAATTTATTATAATTATTAACGTTTTAATGTGTTTATTTTGTGCCATCTATTGTCTAGCACTTTTACATCTATTATTCTTCAGCATCCCTGTGAGGGAGGTGCCAGTTACTGTTTTCTCCGAGTCACTGATGGCTCCCTTCTGTTGCTGTCTGGACCTCTATTGCTCCCAACCCACTAATACATTTTCTTCAAAAATATCTAGTGAGGCCAGGCGTGGTGGCTCATGCCTGTAATCCTAGCACTCTGGGAGGCCGAGGCGGGTGGATCGTTTGAGTTCAGGAGTTCTAGACCAGCCTGAGCAAGAGCAAGACCCCGTCTCTACTAAAAATGGAAAGAAATTATCTGGCCAACTAAAATATATATAGAAAAAATTAGCCGGGCATGGTGGTGCATGCCTGTAGTCCCAGCTACTCGGGAGGCCGAGGCAGAAGGATCGCTTGAGCCCAGGAGTTTGAGGTTGCTGTGAGCTAGGCTGACGCCACGGCACTCACTCTAGCCCAGGCAACAAAGCGAGACTCTGTCTCAAAAAAAAAAAAAATCTGAATATTTTGGTTCAGCATTACAAATACAATTTTTGCTTTATTAGATTTTTCAGGAAAATCAATCAGTCTACTATATATGCTGTGCGGGGTGGCATAAGAGAGAAAAATTTGAATGGGATGTCTGCTTTAAGAACTTTGTAAGATAATAGTGAAAGTAGAAGAGCTGAAATGTTGTAATAGTACAAAGTGCTTTAAGAGCAAAGAAGAGGTAATGAGAATAAAGTTGAGGAGGATTTTCTAGAACGCAAGAAGAAATGTCTGGAGATAGGTTGGAAAAGCAGCTCAAGTTAGGGAAGCAGAATGAGCAAAAGCTGAAAGAAAAGTACTGGGAGGATGTGAGCTAAGGGAAGTTCTGTTCAAGTGAGGAAAAAATACTTAAATCGCTGTCATCTGTGGTGTAGTCTTGCCTTGATTAAATACTATAAGTGCTATTTTGTTAAATAGTTGGCACTGTAAAGATGCTTTTGGACTCTTATTTAACAGTTTTGTTAAGAAAATAACTGCTCAGTCAACCAATTCGAAATTTTACAAGAATAATTTCTTATAGCTGTTCATATTACTTAGTTCTAATCTTAGAGCTGCTCTTGAATGTCTGTTGACTGGTCATAATGTCTTACATTTTTATTTAGATTTTAACATACAGTAAGCCCTTGTAACCCTGCCTCCTCCAGTGCTGTGTGGCAGCGTCGCTCTTCCTTTGTTTAACAAGATTACTGGTGTAGAAATAACAGTAGAACAGTAATTTGACTTGTGTGCTTTTAAAATATGTTTGAATTAATGAAAATCAGTGCCGGATATTTTATATGCCTAAGGTTTAGCATATCAGTTCTAATATACAGTGGAGTTATGGGGTCTTTTTGAGTTAGAGAAAACCTTACATCCCATTTAGTCTTCATTTTATGAATGATAACATTTATAATCTTAAATAATAGCTAATTTTATTAAGTTGAACCATATACAATTGGCTATTACAGGTCAAAAATAATTAAATGTCAGCAATTGTATATGATTTAACCTAATACTTTTTGGAGTCTGACACATAAGTGTCATTTAAAACTATTTTTGCTCTCATTCGGCCCAAACCCCAAGGCTGAACTTTCTGCATTTCATTTCCTCTCTGTTTATATTTAGTATGTTGGTGAGAGTGAGCGTGCTGTGCGACAGGTTTTTCAGCGAGCCAAGAACTCGGCACCCTGTGTGATTTTCTTTGATGAAGTGGATGCTTTATGTCCTCGAAGATCAGACCGAGAGGTAAATATCGTAGAGTAGTGGTTTACAGATTCTTTGGGCACCATAAACCTTCCGTTGTAAGTTCCAAGCTAGGTATTTGTCATAAAATCATTCCTTTGGAGCATTGAGACCCTTTAAATGAAGAAACCTATTAATAGGATTTGAAATCAAAGCTCAGAGATAACAGTTGTATTCTGTATCTGCCTGGGTATCCATTTTTTTCCTGTATGTTATTTTGGTCGCACCGTGTGTGGGTAATCCTGACTCACACAGATGAGTAGTTGGGAATAGAAATAATATTAGTTTTGAATAGCTTTCTTTGTAATCCTACAATACTCTTGAGTTAAATGCCTTTTGAGACACGTCAAAATATAACAGAGCCCTTGCTCTGTTGTCTGGAGACAGCTCAAAATAGGGTTCGGTTATTAGCTTTGAGGTCCAACACCATGACTAGCTGGGAAGGCGTAAAATTGATCAGCATTGAACATCACCTGCGTCAACCACACGGAGTCATAGTTCGTTGACTGACAAAAATAAATGTGGCTCACATCAGAGCCGTTTTGTTTCCTGATCCCAGTAGTCATTGGTACCGTCACAGAAAATCCTTATTCCAGAGTTATTTGTGATGGTGCTGTCACTGGCTGAGGCGGGTTCCCCAGTCGTATTCCGTGAGGTCCAGAGCAAAGCACTGCGTTTTGATGCATCCGCTGCTTGAGGCATGGTTCGCTCCGATTTTATTCCTTTTTAATACCGTCTCTTTTGCCATGAATTAACCCTTCTTTTGTCCACAGCCCCTTTCATCATTTTGCAGCTCCCTGTTATCAGCTGGTAAATTTGAATGTATTGTTTTTAAATTGTACTAATCATATATGAATACATGCTTGTGAAAAATTCAAATAAAACATAAGCATAAAAAGAGTGAAAATCTTTCTTCCCATTCTCCTCCCTATTACCCTACTTGGAGGTTCTGCCATGCTGCTAATAGTTTAGTGTTCAGTGTGTATCATTCTAGAACTTTTTTCATAAACTTAAAACACATGTGTAGTTTAGACTTCTTTTTTTTATGTAAATATAGTCATTCTGTCTTGATGATTTTCCCATATTAATAATTTTTAAAAAACTATTGTATAACATTCTATAGTCTGTATATAGCAGAATTTTCTTACTATAATAATTCTCCTGTTTTAGACATTTCCAGTTTCCAGTTTTGTCTCTGTAAACAGAACTGTGCTAAACATTTTTGTGCTCATGTGGGAGAAATATGCAAAGTGGAGTTTTGGAAGTGGAAATCAGGGTTAAAGATGTATACATATTAGAGTTTGAAAGATAATACTGTGTCATTCTTCACAAAACTGCCAGTTGAACATGTGCCCACCACAGTGTGGGAAAATAACCGTTTCCCGTGCTTTTGTCAACGGTGGATAATACCCTTCCAAACAGCCCCAAGTGTATGGAAAAAAAAATAATAATGGGTAATACTCATCTTTTTTGTCAGTTTTATTGGCAAAACATATTACATTTTAGTATGCACCCTTGCTTACTAGTGAGGTTGACCATCGTCCGTGATTTTGTATTTCATCTTCTATAAATTACCTGATCATGTCTTTTGACCCTTTTGCTGTTGAAATGGTCTTCTTTTTTTTAAATATTAATTTATTGGTGGTCTTTGTGCATGATGAAAATTAGCCCTTTATTTCTGTGTTTTGATACTATTTTCCCAGTTTTATCACTGATCTTTCATTTTGTTTATTATATAGGATGTTGTTTAATGCAGTAAAATCTATCATAGTTTCCTATATTTTGACCCGTCCTTTTTTTTTTTTTTTGAGACAGGGTTTCACTCAGTCGCCCAGAGTGAGTTGCAGTGGCATGATCATAGCTCACTGCAATGCAACCTCAAACTCCTGGGCTCAAGCAGTCCTCCTGCCTGAGCTTCCCAAGTAGCTGGGACTACAGGCACATGCCACCACGCCTGGCTGATTTTTACAAAACTTTTTGTGGAGACAGGTTCTCTCTGGGTTCCCCAGGCTGGTCCTGAACTCCTGGCCTCAGGTGATCCTCTGGCCTTGGTCCCCCAAAGTGCTAGAGGATCACAGGCATGAGACACTGGGGCTGGCCCAATTCTGACTTTTTTGTCTTGGTTAAGTAGGGCAATGTTTTTTACCCATTACTTTTTTATATTTTTGAGTCTGGATTACGGTTCTGTTAGTGTTACGTTGTTGAGTGATAAGAAGCAGCACTGAATATTTCTGTCTGGAGAAATAATGGGTTAAACCCGTCACCACCTCTTGTACATAAAATTCATGTTGAAGAACAGCAGTTAATGACCAGAAAAACCACAGCATCACTCTTCTAATTTCCTCCCTTTACATTTTTTTCTTCCTTCCCTAAGTGATTCATCCCTCTAGTTCACAACGCCCTGAACCTTTCTCTTGGATATTGCCTTGAGGTAGACGTAGGTTGAGAAAACACCTGGGTGTCCCAGGTACTCTTGTATGTATTACGCTGAAAAGGTCTGGAACTTCTGATAAACTGGGGAATCTGGAGTTCAAAATGTGAGTCTAGATTGGCCTGGAGGGAAGTTTATTGTGACTGTTAGATCTTTGAGCAACTCAGAAGCGTCAGACTTTGGGATCAGCTAGGCTCGAGATTGAGTTTTCTCTCTTTATCTGGCAATGAGACCCTGGACAAATAACCTCTCTAAGCCTCGGTTTCCTCCCTTAGACCTTGGATTATAACAGGATTGCTGAGGAGGACACATTTTGCATGGTGCCTGCATATAGTGACGCCTCAGAAAATAACTTACCTCTTTGGAAAAAGCTATCATTTAAGTTAGCAAATGTATTGTCTTTATTTAAAAAGTGGGTTTTTTTTTTCTTTGTACTGAGAGCTGATGAAGTTGGTCCGGCGTGCCAGTGGTGTTTACAACTCATTGATCACAGCCAGTTACAGATTCCTTTGTTCCTTCTCCACTCCCAGTGCTCCACTTGGCCAGCCTCTAAAAGAAAAAGAGAGAGATCTGATGAAACTGTTAGGTGGATAGGAAGGGAAGTCTGAGACCCTCCTAGGGACAAAAGTGGGAGACTTGCCTTGGTGCTGTGTTGAGCAATTGCCCCACCTGGGAACAAGGACAAGGGCGCCCCTGTCTTGGGGCTGCCCCACCTTCATCCTGCCCAGAGCAACTGCCACACCCGGGGGAAGGAGGAACCCTTGCTAATCTGCAAAAGAATGCAGGCAATCCCTAGCCTGCAGGCCAGGCAGCCTAGGCACAACAGGATTTGGTAAGTGACCTAGAGTTATCTAAGGCTAATTATCAAGTCATTAACTGTCCATCAGAGTGGCTCAGTGGTGACTTCTGAACCATGGGGAGGGCCCAATCCAGACGTGAAACAAAAGCCCAGACCATTACCAGAGCCCTCCTCTTAGGCAGGGAGTCCATTTGTCACTGTTTGTGGGGACCGTATCTTGCTCTTGCTCTGTGAACCTGTATCTTCTTGCTTTTGGTCAATAAACCTATCTTGTCTTTCCTCCATAAACTTCGGAGTCACGCTTGCCTTGATTTTGGTGTCTGGTCATTCTTCCGCCAAGAGCACACCAAGAACTGAGAACAGAACAGACAATTACAACCCAACAAAACCAGATTCATTTCTTTTTAGACAGGAGCGAGTGTCCGGGTGGTGAATCAGCTGCTTACGGAGATGGACGGTCTGGAAACAAGACAGCAGGTGTTTATCATGGCAGCCACCAACAGGCCAGGTGAGCGACAAGAATATGACACAGATGAATCTAAACACTTGCTGCATTTATAAACAATATAGTTTGTATACATCCTAGTAAAGGAAGATTATATATTTGGGCAATCTGTTTTTTTATTCATAAAATTGAAATAAAGCCTTAGAAAGATTTTGCATAAGCTAAAGTAACAGGCATAGTATCATTGCCTGGATCTCCTGAGATTGATTTTCTGTGTTGGTGTCTAGAAAGTTGTCTGCTGGCAGAGAACGGCTGCGGCCTACACTTTTGACCACAGATGTATTTTCAGAATTTATGTCCTGTGTTTCTCTCAAGCTTGTAAGGAACAAGAACCAGAGACTCCTGGATCTGAACGTCAAAGCTAGAGCTTTGCAGTTTTACGCTGGCGCCATGCCCGGTACCTGCCCTCAACTATTACTTAGAACCGTCTTCAAGGTTAAACATTCCATGAGGGATTTAGAAAAGGGCCCAAAATTTCACAAGTGCTAAAGGCAGCTGTTATTTTGGATCCTAAATTCTCCGTATACTCTGAGCCATTCTGTCGTACCTGCTCCTGCAGTGATGCTAGTGGTAACCGCGTCTGCTAGAATGATACGGCACTTTAGTTGCTTAAATGGATTTATCAGTTGTCAAGATGATACAGTTTTCTATTTCTTGGAAGTTACTATGGAAACCAAAACCTTGATGAATTATATATCATTTTATTTTATAATAAAAAAGTATGAAAGTTTTTATTGTTTATAGGTTGACTATGGCAATAATGAAATACTGTCTTTGGAATCAGACGGGACTGGGTTTGAGTCCTGTCCGTAGCACTTTATTGTGTTGATCACTGTTCTGCTTCAGCCCCAGCTGGTCTCATGCCAGCTGGGTGTGCTGTAACCAGTTCTGATGCTGCTGGAGTTAAAGGCTCAGTGCTGTGCAAGACGCACATAAGGCACCAGCTGCAGGTGGTGTTCCCAGGACACTCGCACTTCTGACCAGCCCGCTGCAGATTTGGGGATTCCCATGACCCCGTCAGGTTCGATAATTGGCTACAACCACGCAGAGAATTCAGGAAAGTGCTGCATTTAACGGTTACAGTTTTGTCGTAAGAGATACACAGAACGTGAGATCTGGGAGGGAGCACAGAACTTCCCCTGTCGAATCAGAGCTTGGGACCCCCCCTGGCCTATCAGTGTGTTTACCAGCTGGGAAGCTCAGAGTTACAACCCTCTGGTCACGTGCTTGGTTCTCCTGGTGACCAGTCCCCATCCTGAAGCTCTCTGAAGTCATCTCATTAGCACCACAAAGACACTCTTGTCACTCAGAAAATTCTAAGGATTTTTAAAGCTCTGTGGCCAGAACCAGGGCAAAAACCATTTGTATTTTATATTATGCCACAGTGACCTCAGGCATAGATTACTTATTCTTGCTGACCATCATTTTGTCGCTTATAAAATGGGATAATGGTACCTAAATGTCAGGATTTTCAGAAAGGTTAAATGATGTTGGTAATGTATCTCCCACAGTGGCAGTAAACAGCACATAGCTGTTTGGTACGTATTACCATGGTTGTGAGCATATTACTATTTGGTAATAGTAGCTGGAGCAGTCATTAGGCCATAAAATCACAGAGTCATCTTAGAAGAATGCTTGAAAGTCCCTCAGATTTGGACAGAATCACATCCTGCCTTTCCCAAACAGATACAGATCTTTTCTAACATATTTCAAGAGACAGTTGTCTTACTCTGATTTATGTTACTATAACAAAATACCTGAGATTGGGTGATTTATAAAGAATAGACATTTATTTCTTACTGTTTTGGAGGCTGGGAAGTCCGAGGCCAAGGGGCCTGCGTCTGGGGAGGGCCTTCTTGCCGCGTCATCCCGTGGTAGAGGTGGACGGGCAGAGGAGCACTCGTCAGAATGCAGGAGGAAAGGGCTGAACTCATTCTCTTATCAGGAGCCCACTCGCAAAATTACTAACCCCCTGGATAACAGCATTAATCCATTTATAAAGGCAGAGTCTTCATGACCCGATCACCCCTTAAAGGTGCCACCTCTCAACACTTGCACTGGGGATTAAGTCTCCAACACATGAGCTTTGGGGGACACACAGCGACGGTCTCTGATCTCTTGAAATAATCTATTCTGCCTTTAACAGCTCTCACCATTTTTGATGCTTGTTTATTGTAAACACCCCTGTCTTTTAGTTTAATCTCAATAGATTATAATATAATAGGTCCTAGATTTTGCTTAAAAATTCACATACATTACCTTTTCTATTGGGTTTCTCACCCTGATCTCTCTCTTCATCTTTACACATTCTCCAGACTCGTCTTAGTTGTAAAACCCAGTACTGAGTGAATGCGACAGTCTGTATTTACCTTGACCCATGTTAAGAATAACAAATGAATCATACTGTGGCACCTGTGTTTTGCTTTTACCCATGGATGTGGATACTGTATTCCTTCCCCGCACCTCATGCATGCCCTTTTCTCCCCCCCATAACAAACCCCATTGCATTGAAGGACTACATAAATTTAAAAATAAATGCACTAGATCTTTTTCACTGGTTTTCATGGATATTTGGCAGTTCTGTTCCATTGTATACTATCATGTTATATTGTTTTGATTGCTTATAACTTCTTTTTGTTTAGCTTTAAGAAATCCTTTCTTTAAAAAAAAAAATGCAGCTCTTTTGGTCAGTGTTTAAAAAAAAGAAATCCCTTCTTGCCTGATGTTCTGTTTAGCTATCCATATGTTGATTGGCTCTATTTGGCCATTTAACAATATATACATATTTCAAAACATTGTATACCATAAATACATATAATTTTTCTTTGTCAATTTAAAAATTATTTAATAAATTTTTAAAATAAAAAATAAAAATGGCCAAAAGATTTGTGTAGACACTTCACTATAAGGGTTATACAAATGGCAAATTAGCACAGGAAAAGATGCTCAACCTCATTTGTCATTAGGGAAATGCAAATTAAAGCCACAGGAAGATAGCACCACAAACCTTAGAATAACTAACAAAAATTTAAAAGACTGGCTATACCAAGTATTGACAAGACTATGGAGGAATTGAAACTGTCATACTGCTGATAAGCACATAGAATGATACAACTACTTTAGAAAACAGTCTGGCCATTTCTTAAAAGTGAAGCACACACCTACTAGGGTGTGTGAGAGTCATACCGCCAGTATCCCACACTTAGGTATTTACCAGAGAGAAATGAAAACACGTACAAAGGCTTGTGCAAGAGTATTCGTAGCAGCTTTATTTGTAGCAGCACAAAACTGGAAGCAAACCACATGTTTATCAACAGATAAACAGAGTGGGAAAGTAAATGTGGCACATTCATACAATAAAAAGGAATTAATTACTGACACATGCAACAACTTGCATGAATCCCAAAATAATTGTGTTGACTGAAAGAAAGCAGACAGAGTACACAACTGTAATTCCACCTGTATAAAATTGAGAAAATGCAAACTCATCTATAGTGACAGAACAGATAGGTGGCTACTAAGAGTGCAAAGGGATTCTGGAACCGGAATGTTTGAGGACCTCTGCCCTACAGGGTTGGAAGACCCTTAGACAGGCTTGTTGGACAATGCCTGTCTAATATGTCTGATAATATCAAAAGTGTTACGCAATAATCTTTTATCTGCATGTATTAAATCCTGCCATCCCAAGAGAAACTTATACAATGTGTTGAATATTGATAAAACTATTAAGTATATAGCTTCCATAAGGTGACTAAAGAACAACACTAACAGGCTTGGAATTTTAGCTAAAAAGAAAATAATTCTGCCTCTTTATAGAGGAGTAAATCATTGGTTAAGTCTTAGTATATTTAGTAGAGACATGAGTCTCATTATTTATAAATATTAATAGGTAAGCCTGTGTATGAACAGTGGTCTGTCTTATCACTGTGAGCTATAAGAATCCTCCCATCAGTGGTTGAGGGACTGTTGGAAATTATTTGACTTTAAAATGAGCTTTTTGTGGAGGAGCCGGGAATGTTCATAATGAGCTTCAGTGTCAGGTGCAATGTGGGACTTGCCCTGTGCTCCTGGTACCAGGAGCCCGGCAAGCCCAAAGGGAGGTGAGTTTCTTAGGAGGACCTCAACGAAAGCTGCCTAGAGGAGGTATTCTTTGGAAATTCCACTAGGTATAAATGGGGAAGAGGGCATTTCAGGGAAGGAACTTCTGAGAGCAAAGTGAAGAAAGCATGAAGCCACTGGATTGTTTAGGGAACAGCAAGAGATTTGGTAAATAGGGTGTGGGGGTTGGAAGAATATAGAAGGAAAGATAAAACTAGAAAGGAAGGCGGTGAGATCCTAAGGGGCGTTCTTGCCATAGTGAAAACTTTAGGCTCCGGTCTGCAATGGGGAGCGGGAGTTGAGAGAATTCCATTTGTATTTAAGGACAGAACCCTGGCGGCATCGTAAGGAGGCCCAGAGAGGGGAAGTCCAGAAGCTGGGCTTCTGCCAGTTAAGGGGGGTTCCATTTGGCCTTAACTGAGGGTTGAGGGGATCAGAGGCAGAGGCAGACTTGATGGAGATGTTCCTGGTTAGAGGGAAGGGGGAAAACTGCCTGGGATTTGGGAGTTGGGGGTGACCTGGGGTGGTGATCATCATCTGAGACGGGGAATCCTAGAGGAAGAGCAGGTTTAGGGCCAGGAGGTGGGGGTAGACTTTTCATTTTCTTAAGAATATATTTTGATGAGCAGAAGCTTTTTATTTTAATAAAGTACGGTTTGTTAATTTTTTATCTTTAAGAAAAAGGGTTTTTCTTGTCTTTTAGTTAAATTTTTTTAAAAATTAATTTTATTTAAGACTTTTTCCTCCCCTGCTTAGACATCATCGACCCAGCAATCCTGCGCCCAGGCCGGCTGGACAAAACACTCTTTGTGGGGTTACCACCTGCAGCAGACCGTCTTGCCATCTTAAAAACTATCACAAAAGTGAGTAAAGGAAGAGGCGTGTTTTTGTGTGTGTTTCTCTTGTTTTAAACAACAGGGTGGCTAATTGCTTTCATTTCTTTAGCTTTAAATATTTGCTCAACCTATATCTCACAAAGGGAAAGCGAATTGTTTAAACTGGTGAGGAGTTCAGGAGCGTGCTCCAGCTAGGTTATATTGATGGTTTTGCCTGTCATCAGCACATAGTTGGTGGTCAGAGCCATGAAAACATGTTGTTTTAGTTCAGTGGTTTTCAACCTAGGGCAATTTCACCACCACCCCACCCCAGATCCCCTGGGGATGTTTGTTTATCACTGGACAGGGGACTGATAACACTGCTAAGTATCTTACAATGCACAGGACGGCCAACAAACAAGAATTATCCAACCCAAATGTCAGTAATGCCAAGGTTAAGAAACCCTGCTGTAGTTTTGTAGAGTTGTTTCTTTGTGTCAGGTGAGTTTGATGATGAATGCATCATGGCATTTTCTCTCCCTTTCCTTGGCTCTGTTATTAGGAACTCTGATAGTGAGATTTAGTTTGCTTTGACACGTGTGTGTGTGTGTGTGTGTGTGTGTTTATGTATGCACCAAGAAGCACACACATATAGTCCCAGTTTGTTTCTATGAATTTCTTGTAGCCACGTTGAGGTGATGATAATGCCTTCACACTTGCCCTTGTGGGATATCATGGGTAAGATTGGAGCAGTATTCGTTTCTAGACATGTCAGACATGAGCCTTCTTCTGAGTATCATTACACAAGAGCCACTTATACATGATATTCAGAGCCTTATAGATTTGGACCCACAAGAATGATTGGCTCATTCTTCCAGATATGTTTCATTCACAGTGTGATATTCACACCATGGAACAACTTTACACTTCCTTCATCCAGAATTTCAGTGCTGTTTGTCAAAATCGTGAGCCCTCCGTCCAACGGGTAATTACTCAAAGTACAGCACTTCAAAGATAAAATGATTTTAAAAAATAAGATAATAGAATAAAAGACTAAAATCGTCTTTTAGTTCAACAAGTGTTTATTATAAACTAAATATATCCCAGATTGTGTGTGTACTGTGACGAGACTGAGATGTGACCGCCATGTAACTAGGATGTGATTATCACATGAATATCACGTGACTGCCACGTGACCAGGATGTGATTATGATGTGACAGCCACGTGACTATCACACGATTGTCACGTGACCACCACGTGACTATCACATGATTGTAATGTGAACGCCATGTGACCAGGACGTCATTGTGACTGCCAGATTACCAGGATGAGATTATCACGTGACCGCCACATGATGATCACGTGACCAGCCACATGACTGGCCATGTAACCATGACGTGATTATCACATGGCCGCCTCGTGACTATCGCGTGACGACCACGTGACCAGGATGTGACTATCACGTGACCGTCACCTGACTGCCAGGTGACTATCACGTGACTGCTACGTGATCAGCACGTGATTATCACGTGACCAGGACGTGCTTATCGTGTTTCTGCCACGTGATGCTCACATGAGCAGCCACGTCACCACATTACCAGCCCGCATGACTGTCCAGTAACCATGAGGTGATTATCACGTGACCACCACGTGAAGAGCACCTGGCTTTCATGTGACTGCCGCGTGACTATCACGTGACAGCCACTTGACAGCCAGGTGACTATCACGTGAACAGCATGTGATTATCACGTGACCAGGTCATGATTATCGTGTTACTGCCATGTGACGCTCACGTGAGCAGCCACGTTACCACATTTCCAGCCCACATGACTGTCCAGTAACCATGACGTGATTATCACGTGACCACCACGTGACGGTGATGTTATACTGTGACCGCGGCATGATTATCACGTGACCAGGATGTCATCACGTGGCCGCCACCTGACTATCACTTGACAAGCCACGTGACCACGTAACCAGCCCAAGCTACCACGTAAGGAAGGCATGATTATCACGTGACCGCCACATGATTATCACGTGACCACCGCGTGTCCAGGACATGATTATCACGTGACTGCCACATGATGATCACATTAGCAGCCACATGATCACCTAGCCAGCCCACGAGACTGGCCACGCAACCATTACGTGATTATCACATTACCTGTAAAGAGCTTGCCTCTGAGATGAAAAGGTAGTATGAATACACAAAGTTGTATGCTTACAAATGGTTAAGGTGGACTGGGTATGGTGCTCATGCCTGTAATCCCAGCACTTTGGGAGGCTGAGGCAGGAGGATTTCTTGAGGCCAGAAGTTGAGGCTGTGGTGAGTTATGATTGTGCCACAGTACTCGAGCCTGGGCAACAGAGTGAGACCCCATCTCAAAAAAAAAAAAGAAGAAGAAGAAGAAAAGAAAAGGTTAAAATGGTAGGTTTTATGCCTATTTTACCACAATAAAAGAGAGAACATTCCCAGACCTATAAAAGCTGCCCTCCTGCCTCCTTCCAGCCACTACCCACCCCTCCCTGCCCCCAGGGTTGACTACTATCCTGACCAATTGAAAATCATTTATACTAAAAGATACTTATGGATCGTACAGTCTGACCCTCTAGTTTTACAGCTGGGGTAAATAAAAAAGCACAAAGATTGTTTGCCTAAGGTCATAGGGTTTATTTTTCAGGTCAAAATGGATTGAGTAGGAAGTGTAACCTGAACCTGTGTCAAGGAACGTGTCCGTTTTATCCAGTGGTAGTGGCTGGCGGATGTGGGTCTTGCACATGCCCTGCTGGGAGGCGGGGAGAGGCCGGTGTGCCGGTGTGGGCAGAGTCTCAGGTGACTGCGTAAGGGGGGCAGCTCCGGGCCTCCAGTCCAGGTCTTCGGAACCCTGCGCCCGGAGCACCCTGCCGGGCTGATGTGTCACAGGAAGATCAGCTTAACGGCTTTGCTTTATTCACTTTTGTGTGTTTCTTCTTAAAACAGTTATTTCATAATGTAACATTTGCTCCAAAGGAAGGAATATATGCACTATATATGTAAGTTATGCATCAGAATAATAAAGCAAACACTCATGAACCAGCCATCTGCCGTACATTTCAAATCATTAAAAACCGTGTTTTGTTTGCCTCTGCATTTTGTCATTAAACATGTTATCAGACATGTACTGTACGCATGCAAGGTACTGTGTTAAATGTTGAAATTCGAAGAGTTCTATACTGAATTGTGTGCTTTTCATTTCTGGCATCTCTTGACATAAGCCCAAGGGAAGCTGGCACCAACGTCAGGATTGAGTTTTAGATAAAGGATTAAGGAGGAAGATAGTGAGCTCATTGGGCCCTGGGCATCTGTCGTAGAACAAGTTACTGCTCATTCTCTCCTAGGTTCAGTGTTAACTTCTCCCTTCCTAGGCAGCCTCACACCAAAACTAAGCATTGCGTAAATATCTGCCCTGTTTCAGCAGGCAAAGGAAATGTATTTCTTCACCTTGGGAAAGATTGAAGTAGTGGTTTTTGTTCTTCTTGGTGGTGATTTGTTTTTGCCGCAACTGCACACAAATTCTTCAGACTTCATGAACATAAATTGTTTGCTTTTAGCTTTCCCGAGTTTGGAATCTGCCTCTGAACCTCATTTCTCGAAGTTTAGAAATCTAACAGCACTGGTCTGGGAGGCAATAATACTCAGTTAGTCAAGCAGCCATTGTTATTAAGAGCTGCTTATGTGGATGAGTATGGGTCCGTAAAGTTTCAGTGAAAAGTCATTTTTCTCTTTTGTTTAGAATGGCACCAGACCTCCCCTGGATGCAGATGTAAATTTGGAAGCAATTGCCGGTGACCTTCGCTGTGATTGCTATACGTAAGTATTTAAATCTTAAGTCAGTTAAGGGGCTGGATTCCCTCCTCTGCAGAACGAGAGGCAATGAGGCTGACCTAGCAGATGGATGGGAGGACTAAGGAGGCACCCTGTGAAGCTCCCAGTGCAGTTTTCTACCTTCTTGCGTCTTCTTTCTCACAGAAGGGAATGCACGTTCTGAGGCTCTGGAGGGATTCCTGGAAATAGGGGAGTCCTTTCGTATGTTGACTTTTTTTTTTTTTTTTTTTTTTTTTTTGAGACAGAGTCTCACTCTGTTGCCCAGGCTAGAGTGAGTGCCGTGGCGTCAGCCTAGCTCACAGCAACCTCAAACTCCTGAGCTCAAGCGATCCTCCTGCCTCAGCCTCCCGAGTACCTGGGACTACAGGCATGTGCCACCATGCCTGGCTAATTTTTTCTATATATATTTTTAGTTGCCCATATAATTTCTTTCTATTTTTTTAGTAGAGACGGGGTCTCTCTTTTGCTCAGGGTGGTCTCAAACTCCTGACCTCAAACAATCCTCCCGCCTCGGCCTCCCAGAGTGCTAGGATTATAGGCATGAGCCACCGCGCCCGGCCTACATTTTGGATTTTAATGCCACTATTGTCATAGTTTGAGAGACATGATACTACTGTAGTCTTCAGCTACCTGTTTGCATTAGTTAATGGTGTCTGCACCAATGTCAGTTTTAACATTAAGGGAAGGAATGAATACCCAGTATGTATATGATTATTAAATAACATTATTAAATTTGTAACAATTAGCCAACAGAAACAATGGATTTGGTTAATAATCTCTGTGGATCTTTAATTTTATATATTTATATATTATATGGATCATTATATAATAAATAAGCTTAATGTCCAGAAATGAGGTTTTTAATCCCCAAATTCACAAACTTTCTTAAAGAATCTCTAAGAGTCCTCTACAGCTGTAATGTAGTAAAACCCCCGTCAGTACCAGTGTCTTTAATTTAATTAAACTGGCCGGGGCGTGGTGGCTCACACCTGTAATCCCAGCACCCTGGGAGGCTGAGGTGGGAGGATCGCTTGAGGTCAGGAGTTGAACACCAGCCTGAGCAAGAGTGAGACCCGATCTCTACTAAAATAGAAAAATAAGTGTGGTGACGTGCGCCTGTAGTCCCAGCTACTCAGGAGGCTGAGGCGGGAGGATCACTTGAGCCCAGGAGTCTGAGGTTGCTGTGAGCTAGGCTGACGCCATGGCACTCTACGCAGGGCAACAGAGTGAGACTCCATCTCAAAAAAAAAAAAAATTTGGTTAAACTCATAAAACTGTGCTGACTCAGTATATTACTACATAGAATAATTAAATAAATGAAGACTTCTTAGTTCTTGTCATATTTCAAGTAGTTTATGATGTGTCGACTCTGCTTGCGCTTGAGTCAGGTGCATCAAAGACTTTCTTGTGTTCGTATTTTTTCCCTTTTGAACTTGGAGCCATAAATGATTTTTTTATAGGCTTATTTTAGACATGATGTAATACATGAATGTGCTAGTCAGTACTGTAACATGGCCCTTATGAATGAAAATAATACTGTTTAAGTTTCTTTCTACTGAGTAGACATTTTATATTAACGTTAACATTAATATCTATAGCTATTAGTCTGGGAATGTTTATGATTCACTGTATCACTTCCTCCATAATTTCCTTTCTTCTAAAGGTTAGAAAGATTTTAAGTGAAAGCTAAAAGTTTTTTCCTGTTGATCATAATCAGTTTATCTCACCTTTATTGGTCAATTTCTTTCCTGTTTAATCTGTCACTTATAAGAAAATTGCAGTCACTTCTTTCTGAGTTTTTGCAGTATTGCAGAATAAATAAATAACTCTTCTTTTTTTATAGGGGTGCAGATCTCTCTGCTTTGGTACGGGAAGCTTCTCTATGCGCCTTGAGACAGGAAATGGCAAGCCAGAAGAGTGGAAATGAAAACGGTGCGATTCTCTCTCTAAATTCTTTTTTTTTTTTCCTTTAGTTTTTTTAAGAGACAGGGTCTCACTACATTGCCCAGGCTTGGCCGCTCCTGGCCTCAAGTGATCCTCCGCCCTCAGCCTTCCAAAGTGCCGGGATTACAGGTCCTGAGCCACTACACCAGGCCAGATTTTTTAAAATTCTGATTCTCACTCTGGATACTTAAAACGACTGTTTTCCTAGGAAATAACCGTTTTCCAGCATCTGTCATCTCTGATATTAAAGCTGACGTTTTTCTGATGAGACCTTTAAAAGCTGTTCTGAAATATTATGTAACTTGTGTCACTGACAATTATAATAAGAGCAGAGTTATTTAGTACCTCTCTTTTAATAAAGAGTATCTTGTAATCATATACAAATGAGCAGATAGAGGTAAATGGGTTCATTCACTGTCAAAATACCAAGTCCACGTGTTATGTGATAACTGGAGGCCATCTCAGTAGCTCTGCACCATCTTTCACATTTGATACTGTCTTTGGTTTCGCTATTTTGGTGTGTGTGGCCAAAAAAGATTCATTTGTGACTCACCACTCCAGCCATGCCAAGTACAGAAGCACCTTTACTTTACTTGGTTCCTGTGACAGTTGTTGATCAGTTATAGTTTATGGGTATCTTTGCAACACTACAGAATACCTTTCCTCAAAAAGACCTACGTTAGGGCTGGGCCCAGTAGCTCACGCCTGTAATCCTGGCACTCTGGGAGGCGGAGGCAGGAGGATGGCTTGAGCTCAGGAGTTTGAGACCCTATCTCTACTAAAAATAGAAAAAAAAAATGAGCCAGGTGTTGTGGCACATGCCTATAGTCCCAGCTACTCGGGAGGCTGAGGCAAGAGGATCACTTGAGCCCAGGAGTTTAAGGTTGCAGTGAGCTATGCTGATGCCACTGCACTCTACCCAGGGCGACAGAGCAAGGCTTGGTCTCAAAAAAAAGTGTAACTCCCTTCTAATCCAGCGTTGACATTATTTTATATTATACATAAAAAATATATTATTTATGACCCCGTAACTTCCAACTACCTGTTATCCACTCTTAAATACTATGTAATCCTACTTTCTATTCCCTGTTAAATTTATCTGCATTATCTTAAAATAGAACAATTCTGGTTATTCTTCATAAACATCACCATTAAGTTAGGTTCAGCAGTACAAAAGGTACCTACTTATGAGTGAATGCGTGCTGGGTCTCTTTGGGTGGTGCTGTATTAAAATCTGATGAGCAGAATATATCAGGCTTGAATACGGTTCTGAAAAAGAATAGAGCCCATTTCATCGGTAATCTCAGTGGTCCCCTTGTAGGCTTGGAAGTCTTTCAAGGGAAACTGAGTCATAAACCACAATTAGAATAACATACTGAGGTATGTATATTTATGCATTTCCTCCACAGGTAAACTCAAGATTAGTCATAAGCACTTTGAAGAAGCTTTCAAGAAAGTAAAACCATCTGTATCAAAAAAGGTAAGATGGGCCGGGCGTGGTGGCTCACGCCTGTAATCCTAGCACTCTGGGAGGCCGAGGCGGGTGGATCGCTCAAGGTCAGGAGTTCGAGACCAGCCTGAGCAAGAGTGAGACCCCGTCTCTACTAAAAATAGAAAGAAATTATATGGACAACTAAAATATATATACAAAAAAAAAAAAATTAGCCGGGCATAGTGGCGCATGCCTGTAGTCCCAGCTACTCGGGAGGCTGAGGCAGTAGGATCGCTTAAGTCCAGGAGTCTGAGGTTGCTGTGAGCTAGACTGATGCCACGGCACTCACTCTAGCCCGGGCAACAGAGTGAGACTCTGTCTCAAAAAAAAAAAAAAAAAAGGTAAGATGTATCACATTGGAGATTAAAAAACAAAAAAAGGTAAGAAATGCTCTTAAAACGTATGAAGGAGACTAGAATTGAAACCAGTAAATATTATTTCATGAATTGTAAAACTCTGTTTTATAGATTATTTTATATATCATTTCTACTTCCTGACAGAAATTGCATGTTTCATTTTGGCCTGAAAAACAAACAAAATAATTGTCTTCATGAGAGTGTTCTTGAAAGATTTTAATTTTGTATTTCTTAGTGACTGGAGCATAGTTCTCCTAACGAGATTCTCTAACAACTACTTATTCAGAGAGAGAATGACCTCTTGTGTCTGTTTCCACAATCTCAGAATTTGTAATCAGTCTCACTCAAGTATTATTTGACCTACTCCGCCCTTTTTGACAAATGGTTTCTTATCTTCTTGTCGCTAGATTGTACCCAAACTGAGCCATAGGGACTTAGCTACCATGTCAGGGAAGTAAAAATACCTTCACCATAAGGTAGGAGAAGGATGAAAAAGTTACGCCAGGTTTGACATGTTTATTTCTTACCATGTTGAGGTATTGCTTGTCCTAAGTTAAAATGGTTGCTATTAAATAAAGTCAGGTTATATACTGTGACACTTACAAAGAGTGATACAGGGAAACGGCCAACCCTGCGAAGTGTCTGAATTGGATACTGTTGTGGTAAGTTTTGTTCACTTGGGTATTATACTGTTTCCAGATTCCTAGAGGTATGATACGCCTTAGCCAAGGTACACTGTTTATTGACTATATTAAAACTTCCTTTAAATGATTAGCCATTTATTACCCTGGGCTCAACGTTTCTCATGATTATTGATTGAAAACTCTTAAGTCAAAGTCTGAAACAGTTGTATGAAATGAGTGGCTGTGTCTCGGTGCCACCGTCCTGGTCTCAATGTTCTCAGGTCACTGACTGTCTTCCCACTTTAAAATAAATTCCAGTGTGAGGGGTTTGGGGTGGCGGCGTATCTTTTTAGGCACATGACTTTTTCATCTAGAGTAAAGTTAAGAGTCTGCAGAACCTGGACTGAGTTAGTTAGTTTGTTTGTTTTACCATATGCGGAGAAACCTTTTTCTGCCTTGACTTCTCAGGCATTACTCTATACCAGCAAAAATGTTTTTTATTTTACTAAACCTCTTTGAATAGAATACAGTTTTATTAATTAAAATCAGCAGTAGTTTTGCACTTAGTATCATTGGCCCTTTTCATTCTAATGAAGAGATAGTGATATGTATCTTCCCGAAGATTTGGTTGTTTAAAAAATTTATTTTAATTGAAATTATTTCTTACCAATACCCTGAGGTTTGAGGTTTTTCAAGTATTGAGACATATTGGCATAACTCCACGTCTGCCACTCTTATCCTTTAACCTTTTTTAAAACTGAAATTTAATTTATGTACAATAATGCATAAGCTTAAGTGTACGATTCTGTGAGTTTTGACTGATGTAATTGGCATTGCGCTCAAGATACAGAGCATTTTTCTTTTTTTTTTTTGTTTTTTTTGTTTTTTTTTTTTTTTTGAGACAGAGTCTCACTCTGTTGCCCAGGCTAGAGTGAGTGCCGTGGCGTCAGCCTAGCTCACAGCAACTTCAAACTCCTGGGCTCAAGCAATCCTCCTGTCTCAGCCTCCCGAGTAGCTGGGACTACAGGCATGCACCACCATGCCCGGCTAATTTTTTCTATATATATTTTTAGCTGTCCATATAATTTCTTTCTATTTTTAGAGGTGGGGTCTCGCTCTTGCTCAGGCTGGTCTCGAACTCCTGAGCTCAAACGATCCGCCCACCTCGGCCTCCCAGAGAGCTAGGATTACAGGCGTGAGCCACCGCGCCCGGCCCAGAGCATTTTTCATCACTTTAAAAACACTCTGTCTCAAAAAAAAGTAAAAAGTTGGACTCATACTTCATACTCTATACCGGGATAAATTCCAAATGAATCAGAGATTTAAATATAAAAACTAACTCCATTAAAGTTCTAGAAGAAAATAAGTAGGCTTTTCCATGACCTCCTGTAGGGAGTACCCTTTTAACTTTGACACAAAATCCAGAAACCATAAATGAAAAGATGGCAGAATTTGATACATAAAAATAAAATAGTCTGCATTTAAAAAAAACTGGTCAAGGAACAAACGATGAACTAAGAAAAAAAAATTTATATATATATATATATAAATTTTTTTTTTTAGTCTCTCGCTCTGTTGCCAGGGCTAGAGTGCCGTGGCATCAGCCTAGCTCACAGCAACCTCATACTCCTGAACTCCAGCGATCCTCCTGCCCTGGCCTCCCAGAGTGCTAGGATTACAGGCGTGAGCCACCGTGCCAGGCCCTAATCTCCTCTTCTTATAAGGACACCAGTCATATTTGTGTAGAGCCCACCTATCTGAGCTCATGTTAATGCAGTCACCTTTGTAAAGACCCTGTCTCCAAATACAAGCACATTCTTAGGTCCTGCAGGGTAGGACTTGAGCATGTGAATCTGGGGGGACGCCATTCAGCATATAACAGTGATCGGCCCTGTGTCTTGTTTCCTCCCCTCCTTTCAGGATCAAGTAATGTATGAACTTCTGAAGCGGTCCCTCGGCCAGTGACGTCCCCAGCAGCCTGTGCGTGGAGCTGGCAGAGAAGCGGACACACTCTGAGGTGTCCACTTGCAGCTCGACACAGATGTGGGCTCCTGTGGTTCCACTTCTTTGTCAGCTTACTGAGGCCAAGCTGGAGCTGAAGGTTCTTCCCGTCTGACCAGCCTTGCGTGAAAATGCCCTACTTCCTCTTTTAAAAAAAATTATTTTTTAACTGCTGACATAAAATAACTGATAAATTTTTTTGAATAAAATTTTTATTTTGAATAATCTCAACCATACAGAAAAGTTACAAAGAACTCTTTTTCCCCTGGATGACCTGGGAGCCAGAGGCCAACCTGCTGCCCCGTTCCGCCCTTTCATGGAGCACTGTGTGCGGAGCACTGAGGCGTGTGTTCCACCCGGCCGGCTGCTTTCTCTGTTTTCAGTAGAGACGGGGTCTTGCTCTTGCTCAGTTTGATTTCAAACTCCTGGCCTCAACCAATCCTCCTTGTTCGACCTCCCAAAGTGCTAAGATTACAGGCGTGTGCCACCATGCTCAGCCTTTACTTATTAATATATAAAGTTCAAACGGACCAAACTAATTGATGCCATTAGAAATGAGGTTGTCAGGTGTGGTGGCTCACACCTGTAGTCCCAGCTACTCCGGAGGTTACGGCAGGACGGTCCCTTGAGCACAGGAGTTTGAGACCAGCCTGAGCAACATATCGAGACGCTGGCTCTAAAAAAAGAAAAGAAAAGAAAAATTGCCCGTGGTGGTGCACACCTGTAGTCCTAGCTACTCAGAAGGCTGAGGCAGGAGGATCCTTTGAGCCCAGAAGTTCAAGGTAACAGTGAGCTGTGATCATGCCACTGCACTGCAGCCTGGGTGACAGAGCCAGACCTCATCTCTAAAAAAAGAAAAAGAGAATAACAGGTTGGTGATTGCGTCGGGAGGAGCATGAAGAGGGCAGCCTCTGGGGTGCCGTCCTGGCCCTGCTGGAGCAGAGTGATGGTCCCACAGGTGAGGTGCCTTTGTGAAGGTTCATCCTGCTGTATGCTTATCTGAGCTCTTTTCTGCAAGTGTGTTCACTTCTGTTAAAAAGTTGAACACCTTCAGGTGAAAATTTTTATGTATAACTTAGGATTCTTCATCTGATTTTGAAAAAGTACTATAAACTATTTTTTTTTCCTTTTTTTTTTTCAGCCATAGTTTATATCAAACTATTTTGAAAATCAAAACCAATAGGGGTATCGATGTTGAAAATGTGGGTCACTTTTAAGTAAAGAACCATATAGAGTTTAGCATGCCTGGAGGATGTTAGCCACCCTGTCCTGCCTGTTTTTCCCCTACCCCCAGTTACTTACTCATGCTGTTCTGATTACAGTGAGAAAGTAAGGCTGGACGGGGGGATGGGGAGCATGGGCAATGTATATAGCCTGAACTTCTGTTCCCCCATAATGAGCTGAAAAACAAAAAAATAAAATAAAATGTATGGGGGGAAAACAAAAAAAAAGAAAGTAAGGTTGGAAAAAGTGAGCAGTGGCTGACCTTTATTGATTAAGTTAGCCTGCCACGAATGCCATTCTCTCTTCCTGAGAGAACTCCATTTGTGCACACGAGCTTCCAAAATGTACGCAGCCAGCAAGCTTATCTGGATAAATGTTGCCTTCTGGAATTTTCCTTGGAAGCATGTTGACAGTGCTTACCCACCCACTACCAAGTCAGCCTTGCCCCTGAGAGGAGGAGAGAGACTGGTGTTCGAAAGGACTCTCAGATGGGGAAGTAGACAGTCCACGTTACGTCACAGCCGTTCACCAAAAGGAAATCTCCAGGGGGAAGACCGCAGGTGGACCTCGTGAGCTTCCCCTCCACCTCCGTCCTCCCGCCCGCCCTTCCTGCCTTACTCTGCGTTACCCAACCTGGAAATCTTGCCGTAATCTTCAGTTCTGATTGGCCAGCAGCCATTCCTGATTTGAAACGTTTCTGACATCTGTCCCCTTTGTGCTCACAGACACTGACTGACCTGGTTCATAGTTCAGGCTGCCGTCCCTTTCATAACTGTTACTGTAGCCTCCTAGTTTATCTCCTGTTCCCGTCTCTCAGACGCTGAAACCAGGGTTGCCTTTCCGAAATACAGAGGAACCGTGTCCCTTGTCCACCGAACGTCCTTCAGTGGCATAAAGGCGGCAGTCTGATTATGCACGGACTCGGTAGCCTCTCGTCAGCCCACCATTGCCACCTGTCCTTCCTCTTGCCTTAACTGGATTTATTGCCTTTGCCTTAAAACACCGTGTTCTTTCCCCTCCCCGAGCCTGTGCTCATGACGTTCCCGCTTCCCGGAAGGCCCCCTCCTCCCTACGACCCCCAGGGCCAGCTAGGACTCAAGTATCACCCTGAGCAGCTTTGCCCCGCCCTGCTCTCGGCTCACACCGCATTTTGTGCTGACCTGGACTGAAGTTCTGCGCTAGGTTAGGCGTCTCGTGGCAGGGCCGCTGCTCAGGTTTGCATCTATAGCACTGAACACAGAGGAAGAACAAAGTCACCTTGTCATCGAACAGCTGCATCTCTTTATTCCGTGACACAGAGCACAGTTACCATGGTTAACGCTGGAGAGGTTTGATGGAGATTTGATGTTCCTACCCGCCAGGTGTCTGCCAGGCTGGGACTTCACAGTTGTCTGAGGAGAAGCCAGCAAGGCTTTGGAGGGGGGCTTCCTCTGGTGGGTTCTTAGGTATTGCCGGTCGGAAGCCGTTGTAGCAATGCTGAGGAGCCAACGGTGGCCAAGGCATCCGAAAGAAACTGTTTCTAAGAGCCTGGCCTGCATGAGCAGTGTCTAAACAGAAAGCTTCAAAGAGGAGATTACAGATATTTATTACAACCGAAATTCTAATTACCTTTTCTCCTGCACAGACAGGAAAGGCTGCTTTCCCATTCTGGCTGATTGTGAGCCGATAAGCAGATCATGGGTCTTCTTTTCAGACTCCAGGCAGTTTTGCTAGCTTGAACTTCCTCAAAACCAATATGGCAGAAGGCTCCATGACCTTCCCAGTAACCAAGGACTTTAGAGATGGAGATACTAGGGGAGGGAAGTAGCTTCATTGAGGGAGCTACAGAAATGCTGTTTCACATTATATAAGGAAATTGGTTTTTCAGATTAAAAAGCTCTGTTAGAAAAGGGGAAGGAAAACTAGTTAATTCAACAAACACTTTTTGAGTACTTGTGTCTGATTTTTTTTTTTTTTCCCCAGTTAAGAGTGTCCCTCCGTTGCCCCATGTAAAGTGGCGTCATCATAGCTCACTGCCACCTCAAACTCAAACCCCTGGGCTCAAGCAATCCTCCTGCCTCAGCCTCCCGAGTAGCTGGGACTACAGGCATCAGCCACCATGGCCAGGTGATTGTTTTTTTCTATTTTTAGTTGCCTGGCTAATTTTTTTTTTCTTTCTATTTTTAGTAGAGACGGGCTCTCTGGCTCTTGCTCAGGCTGGTCTTGAACTCCTAACCTCTCAAGGGATCCTCCCACCTCGGCCTCCCAAAGTGCTAGGATTACAGGTGTGAGCCACCGAACCCAGCCTCCGTATGTATTTTAAATAAGTGATTTTTAAGTGAACAGAGTGAAGGTGAAGAAATAGCCATCGCATTGTCTAGCTAAGTGAAAGAGTTAAAAAAAACATGGGCACATGTTTAACTCTAGGGACAGTCAAGAATGCTCACGTCCCTCCTAAGGCATAATCAGAAGCCAGTGCTTTGCATTGTAGTTTTTAAATCCTCTTGGATTCCAGAGAACAATGGCTATTTTTTACAAAACTACTTTTCAGGGGATCTGACGTTACCTAGCAACGTTACCATTTGGATTTTATTTTTGAAAATATTAACCTACAGTTTGCTTATTTCCTCATCAGAACTTTTGGGTCATAATGCCACAAAAATCCTTAGGATCATCTGTCGGTGTTTCTCAGCTAGATGACACCAGAGTCAGCTAAGGGTTCTCAGAAACGTGCTGCCTGGGCCTCCCTGCGACCGGCTGTCCCCGCGTCTCCAGGTGGGGCCTGGTGGCTGCAGCTGTAATAGTTAAATCTCAAGTGACTCTGATGCCCGTGAGAGTGGAGAACCCCTAAAACTCCACTGAGGAAGCCTAACCCCCCAGGGCACAGATGATGAACTGCCCAGGAGTGGGACCTGAGTCCTCTGCCCCCGGGCCAGCGTCCGTGCAGTAAGACGGCAAAGGCTGCCCTGGGTGTGAGGTGAGGGAGAATGACGACTGGGGCTCAAGTTCAGATTGCTTTGCTTTGGTCCCAGCACCAAATGGGCAGTGCTGGGGGTGGGAACCAAACCGCATGGGGTGTGGCTCCTGATGCCTCTCTTACAGCTCAGGAGAAGCCGGGCGCAGTGGCTTACGCCTGCAATCCCAGCACTCTGGGAGGCCGAGGCGGGAGGATCGCTTTGAGGTCGGGAATTCGAGACCAGCCTGAGCAAGAGCAAGAGATCCCGTCTCTACAAAAAATAGAAAAATTAGCCAGGCAACTAAAAATAGAAAAAAAAAAAAATTATCTGGTCATGGTGGCTCGTGCCTGTAGTCCTAGCCATTTGAGAGGCTGAGGCAGGAGGATGGCTGGAGCCCAGGAGTTGGAGGTGGCAGTGAGCTGTGATGATGCCACTGCACTCCAGCTGGGGGACAGGGCAAGGGCCTGTCTCCAAAAAAAAGAAAAAAAAAAACCTCAGGAAGACACAGAGTGCAGAGCCTTATCAGCACATAGATGGGGAGAGGTCTGCCAGGTGGGGGGCAGAGGTATAGACCTGCCTCCTGTGCCCCCAGGCTCCGCAGCACCTGAGAACAATTTTCGCTGCCTCACGAGGCCCAAATGCTGCCACCGGGGAGCCCTGGGGCCCTTGATTTGAAATTCTTGCAGGCAGCTGATTAGATATACTCTCCTTATCTGTGATTTAGGGTTTTCCATTGACGTGTTCCTAAAGGCGCTCCAAGGGCAGGCCAATGCCAGTTTAATTTCCTCCACGTTCTATTCTTTAATCTTTTTTTTTGTTTTTTTTTTTAAGAGACGGGGTCTCACTGTGTTGCCCAGGCTGGAGTGCAGTGGCTCTTCACAGGCTTGGTCTTCACACACTTCTTCACCCTCCTGGTCTGCTGAGACTTCATCCATCCCCTTTGGTAGTTTCTGCTGAGCGCAGGTTAGAACATCCCAGCTGGTGGGCTGTGTCCTGGGGGGCCCCAGAGCGGAGTCGTGGTCTGCGGCTGGAGCCCCCGTGGCCTCTGCCTCCAGGCAGCCCTGGCTATTCACAGACTTCCAGCTTTTCTGGGGAAGCTATCAAATGAGGAAGTAGTCCCAGGAGAAAGGAGACAGGGCCTGGAGGGACCCCAGAGAGAGGAGAAGGGAGCTATGCTCCCCCGCCTGGGCCAGCCCATTCAGGCCGCAGCCGTGACTCAGATGGATGATGAAGGATCATGATCACGGAACAATGGAACAATGGAGCGCCCCTGTCCATGAAGACAAAGTGCCCAGGTGAGCCCGGGAGGAAGAAGTCAACACCCTGCTTCCCAGAGCACCTGGGAACAGCAGTAATCTGTCCAGTGGCTCCACTCGCTGCGGCCTCGCCAGGCCGGAGGCAGAAAACCCCAAGCAGCCCCTGCCCTTTGGCCAGGTGTTCAGGCAGCACCTGGTTCACGCTGTGCCCTGCTACCTGCCCCGAGGGTTTCTGGAGAGTTCCGGGGGAGGCTGAAGCCGGGTCCGCCCAGAGCCTCTGCTCCGGTCAGCCTGGGGAGCTGGCGTGTGATGGCGGCGTGGTCGCCTTTCCTGGCAAAGCTGAGTCTGCACCTGCTGCTCAGCTTTTCCAAACTAAACAATATGTGTTTTAAAGATTCACAGACAGGTGCTGCTGAGAGCAAAGCAAGGGTGTGGTTAGCACACCGGGCAGGGGCTGTGGGGGGAGGTGCTCGGGGCCTGCTCTGTCTCCTAACCCACTGTGGGCACATGGGGTTCACTCTATTCTTTAAACTGTACGAGTTAAGGATTGCTTTTGGGCGGGGGGCGGGGGGGGGGGGGGCGGACCTTTCTACTGAAATAACTGGCTGAGGTAGAGGTGATTATGTTCTAAATTATCTAGATAATTTTATAGCTGGCTGCAGCCTCAGCCAGCAGAAAGCAAAAGCAAGGTCTGTAAATCTGGCTTCCTGCCAACCTTGACTCAGTGAGCAAATGAGTTTCACCTGCAAGAATATACGGACTCCAGATACGCATTTGGGCCAGTCTGAAGTATGTTTTGAGAACCGAGGTGAAAAAAAAAAATGATCCCTTTTCTCTGCGCACTGTCCACGTTCTCCTTCCTCTGCAGCCCCGTCCACGGAGCTGACGGGTGAGTTGGCACCTTAAAATTGGAACTTACTTCCGTGCACTTCATGGGGTCTTGTTCGTACCTGCAGAAGAGCTGAGAGGCATTTCGCAGTCAGCAGGAGCCACTGGCTGGCCGGCAGGGAGCATCATGTGGCGAAGCAGCGAAGGGGATGAGGGACAATCCAAAAGCCTCCTTACCTCTGCTTAGCACGTATCCAAGCCCAGCAAGAAAAGGGCGGGATTACTGTCTTTCCAGTGTGGAATACCAAAGGATTCTGTATTTGTTTTCACCCGGAACTTGAAACACATTCAGTAGGTAGATTAAAATCAAGCCAAGTTGATTCTAATGACTTTTTAATTAGCATCAGGACACAGTGTGGTAATTTGCAGTTCATAGTTCACTTGCAACTTGAAATTAGAAACTGCAAGGGCAGTAATGTAAGTGGGAGGAGAGATTTCATTAATTCCTTCGGCAAATATTTATTGACTGGCAGCCGTGCTGGTTGGTGGCAAGACAGCTAAGAGCCAGGCAAAGTCCCTCCCCATGGGCCTTGCTTCCCAGTGGGAAGGGGGCAGAGAGTAAAATCCAGGTCAGCTGCTCACGCCTGTAATCCTAGCACTCTGGGAGGCCGAGGAGGCAGGATCGCTTGAGGTCAGGAGTTCGAGAGCAGCCTGAGCAAGAGCGAGACCCCCGTCTCTACTAAAAATATAAAAAATTAGCCGGGCATAGTGACATGTGCCTGTAGTCCCAGCTACTCGGGAGGCTGAGGCTGAGAATCACTTCAGCCCAGGAGTTTGAGATTGCTGTGAGCTAGGCTGACACCACGGCACTCTAGCCTAGGCAACAGAGTGAGACTCTGTCTCAACAAAAAAAATAAAGCAAAACCCAAATGTGTGTGTGTGTATATATATATATATGTATATATATACACACACGTAGAGAATACAGCAAGCCACACGTGCTGTGAGGAGAACGAAGCGTGGGCTCTGGAGAGGGCTGGGTGTGTGTGAGTGGGTGGTCATTTCAGAGAGATTGGCCGGGAAAAGCATCTGGTAAGCGGACGTCTGACGCAAGAGGGAGTCGCGCAGCCTTTCGGGGGAAAGACTGTGCTGGGCAGAGGGGAGACCAAGGGCTCTCTGCATTCCATGAAGTCCTAGACAGAGGGTGACATTTGGCCGTCACTCCCCAGGGGCTCCTTACGGTGACTCACAGGAGCCGCAGAACTTAAGTGCTCCTCAGTCCGAGGCTACGCCCTGCCCTGGAGACACCTGCAGTACAGAGAAGGGGACACAGCCGGCGTGATAAGACCCCCGAGCTGGCCTGGGACGAGGCTGACTGGAAGAGGCTGGCCCAGCATCCTCCTGTGCAGGCTCTGACGGCGCAGCTGCTACGAAGGTGAAGGGCCAGGAAACCCCAGCGCTTGGCCTCCGGTCAGGCCCTTCCACCTGAGACCCTTTACCTCTTGGGGGTCCGTGATTGCACTAAGGCAGGTGGGTGCCAGGAAGGACGGGACGGGGTACGCAATGAGACCCGCTTCACACCAGCATTTGGGCGCGGACAAAAATCACCCCAACCCATCTGGCCAGAGAAAACCTTACAAGCAAATGTTACAGAAACGTTCCCAGGGCTGGTCTTGGAGAAGTGGGATGATGGATGACTTGTGTGCCTTTTTGCTACCTTTCTGTGAATTTCTACGAATTATTTCAGCAACAGAAAAAACGAACAAAGCTGTCCGCAAGTGTGTCAACAGGCCGCTGTCCGGCACCTAAGCTGTCACTGCATCCCGGCCCGTGCACTCACTCCTGTCCTGTGCTAACCCGCAGCCAGTACCTAGCAGGACTTAAGTCCTCTCCCCTTTCCTGAGTCACTCCCTGTTGCCTTCTTACCATACTTGGAGCATTATTGAAACCTTTAAACTTTTCATAATTGTGTTCTGTTTCCTTAGAGATTAGGAGAGGGATTTTCGGTGGATAATGGCCCTCCCGTGCGGCCGCGTAGCCGTGGGCAGGTCCTTTCCGCTCACGGTGCGTCACAGTGCGTCACTCTGTCTGTCTGTACCCGGGGTGGTGGCAGCACCTCCTCCCGCGGCCGTGGGCGGGACGCGCCGTGAGGGCCTGAAGCTTAGGCCCTGGGATTTGGATGGAGAAAAGCGTGGCCCGGGTGGGTGCGGCACGAGCGGGTGGCTCAGCACACCCACGAGGGCCCCTCCTGTCCTTGCCCACGGGAGACGGTGCCCACCTGTGCAGGCTTTCCTGGGCCCCTGCCTAAGGGCCTTGTCTGCCCTGCCACCCCAGCAGGCCAGAGCGTCCCTGGGGCAGCTCTCAACCCGAGAGGGACAGGAGTTGGTGACCGTGCACCTCAGCCTCCTCACCTCTGAGAGGGACTTGTTAAAACTCCTGTATTGTAAAATGCACATAAGAAAAACGCACAGAGCAAACATGTGGCTTAACGTTTGGGTCACTTGAAGGCAGACGCCTGTGTGAGCCTTGGTGGGACCTGCCGAGGCCTCTTCCCTCCGGCTGCCCAGGGGTGGCCGCGGGGACGCGTCCCCGTTGCCCGCGGTGGTCACCTGCTCCTAGACGCACACACACTCTGTTGGGCTGCTCTTCCTGACTTCTTTTCTCACCCTTTCCCCCACTCTCAGCACCCTCCCGAGATCGCCTTCCACACAAGCCGCTTACACCCAGATTCTTGTCTCAGGGTCAGTTTTTGGTGAACGTAAGAATCGGGCAGGTGCTGAGGAAGCTTCTTCACGGAGCTGGCGTCCGAGATGGGAGCCGAGCGTCGAGAAGGCGGCTTTGTGAGACGCAGCGTCCACACGGGGAAGAGGTGGCCCCGGTGCACGGCAGGCCTGCGTGGGCGTGGGGCAGACAAACCTGCCGCGGCGGGAGCACGGGAGAGGCCGGTCACGCAGACCTGCAGTCCCACGTGTGGGGATGTGAGCGACGTGTGGGTCGTGTGGGGTGAGAGGTCTCGTTTCCTCTTCCCGGCCCGCTGCCACCCGACACCCGCGCTCAGACACACCTGCACAGGAAGTCACGTTTTGCAAACCCGATTTTATATGGCCAGGCCGGTCCTAGGACAAATACCTGTTCAGACCAGGTAATTAAAAAGCCAAATCATCTCAACACGAGCCACACTAAGTGCTCAGGCCCGTGAGTCATCGGGGTGCAGCTGTAAGCCTCCCGTGTTGGCTAATGGGGGAAGCACAGCTTTCCCAGCCGGAGCTCAGGCCCAGACGCGCTGGAGAAGGAGCGGGCGGCGGCGCGTGGTTGGCGCACAGGCAGCGCCGGGCTCAGATGCCAGCACAGCCCTGCCACCTGCTTCTGCAGCACGAGCAGCCGTCCCGCCAGTCTCTCCAGCTGCCAAGGGCGGGGAAAACCACCCACACCCAGGGCTGGGGAGAGAGTGACTCCGCCACACCCCTGGCTACCGCAGCGCGAAACAGGCCTGCTCTGGACTATCTGCTGTGTGTGTTGACGTGCAAGGTTACGAGTTGTCCTGATCTATTCAAGTCAGATTCATAGAGACAGAAAATAAAATGGTCATCGCCAGGCGCTGGGGCATGGGAACTGTGGAGCTGTTAGTGGGTACTGAGTTTCAGTTTTGCAGAATGAGAAAGTTCTGGAGATTGGTTGCAAAACAGTGTGTATGTACTTAATACCACTGAACTGTATCTTTAAAAATGGTATAGTATATTTTATGTTATGATCATTCTTAGTTGTTTTTTTTTTTTTTTTTTGAGATGGAGTCTGGCTCTGTCACCTGGGCTAGAGTGCTGTGGCGTCAGCCTCACAGCAACCTCCAACTCCTGGGCTCAAGCAATCCTCCTGCCTCAGCCTCATGAGTAGCTGGGACTATAGGCATGAGCCACTGCGCCCGGCCCGAGGTGGGCATTTGGAGTCCCACGTGCACCCAGCATGAAGTGGCCCAGCTCTGCAGCAGGGCTTTGTGGGCTGGGGCCTTATTAGTGCTGGAGCAGACATCCTGTCAACAGATGGAAAGGTGACAAGGCAGTGCCTCTAAAGACTACAACAAAAAAGAACCCACTTTCTAGCTTATTTAACGCCCAGTTTGGGGGGGAAGCAGATTGTGTGGTTATGGCTGTGGGGGGAGACCACTGCTCAGAGTATAAAGGGAATGAGACACCCTTTGTGCCAAAGAAAATCTGAGCTGCTAAATGGGAGGGGCCCGTGAGGCTCAAACCACTGACTGGACAAACGGCGGGTCCCTCTGGCTCTTAGTAGGCCCTTCCTGAAGCCTGTGAGAGCAACACTGATGATGAACAAGCGAGGGAGATTACAGAGGTCCTCCTTGGATTCGCAAATTGTGGATCTACGAGGATTTAGAAGCCAACATTGAGAGCAATTCAGTTCTTCCAGGCCTTTTTCACAAAGCATCTATTTAATTCCTTTCCCAAGGATTACAAATACGGGGTGTGCCTAGTAACCGGGTAATCCACTCTTGGCTACAAAAAAGGTACTTGTGTTTCTTTGGGTTCCACCTTTCTTCCCAGAAGGGGACGGTCCTTCGAAATACCCCCATGCAGTTACAGAGAAACCCCCCTCCCCAGGACACTGCCCTGACCCCTTTCTTGCTTTTGGTCCTGTTGCCAATTCACACGTGCTTGTGGTGGCAGCTGCCTTTTATTTATTTATTTCAATAGATTTAGGGGCTACAAATATTTTTTGTTACATGGGTGAACTGTATAATGTTGAAGTCAGGGCTTTTAGTGTACCCGTCACCAGAATAGTGTACGTCGTACCCGATAGGTAGGTTTCTATCCCTCCACCCCCCTCCCCCTCTGGCCTTTAGTTTTCAGTGTCCATTACGTCACCAGTGACCATTCCCACCTCTCATTCAGCGCCCACCTAAACGTGAGAACGTGGTATTTGTGTCTCCATTCCCGAGATACTTCCCGTAGGATGAGGGTCTCCAGCTCCCTCTGAACCGCAGTGATGCCTTTACTTGTCGGCACCTGGAATCTTCCCCCTCGGTTGAATCCAGTTATTAGCTTTATGAGCCATCTACCAATTCAGAAGAAACCTGGCGAAAACAAAGCTGTCCTTTCTCAGATGACACTCCCCATACTTCTTTTTCTTCTACCGTGTCATTAACTTGCCAACCAAAATGTGCCTACATGATCTGGCCTGTATATCCATCGACTGCCAAATCCTGCTCCTCTTCTGAAATTGGGAGCCTCCCTGGGCTGCACCGGCTCCCCCACTGGCTAACACCCCGCTGCAGACATCGCCCTCAGCTGCTGCGGGGCTCCTGCAGTTCCCATCAGCCTCCAGGCCTCTACTCCGGGCGGCTCAGCCTGCTGGTCCCGTCTGTCTCAAGTGAATGTACTGCGAGGGTTTTAGGGGTTCCTAGTGCTCTGGGCTTTTTTTTTTTTTTTTTTTTTGAGACAGAGTCTCACTCTGTTGCCCGGGGTAGAGTGCCGTGGCGTCAGCCCAGCTCACAGCAACCTCAAACTCCTGGACTCAGGTGATCCTCCTGCCTCAGCCTCCCGAGTAGCTGGGGCTACAGGTGTGTGTCACCATGCCCTGCTAATTTTTCTATTTGTAGAGATGGGGTCTCGCTCTTGCTCAGGCTGGTCTCGAACTCCTGACCTCAAGCGATCTTCCTGTCTCGGCCTCTCAGAGTGCTAGGATTACATACAGGTGTGAGCCACCGCACCCGGCCTTTTTTTTTTTTTTGGCTCTTGGCTTTCTGAGGGTACTGTTTTTCAGAGCCTTCCCAGCCCTAGGTCATCAGACTGTTCTTCTTTCCAAATCACTAAGGCTCCTGTATTTTCAAAAACTAACAAGGAACAACGCATGAACTTGTCCAAAGAGCTTCCAAGTGGACGAGCAGAAAGCATTGGCTCTAACCCACCTGACTGCAGGCCCTGGCTCAGGGGTGTGACCTCAGGCTGCTTACTTGCCTGACCCTCAGTTTCTTCATGTGGAAAGACGATACCTAGCTGCTCGAGCTGACGTGGAGTAGAATGATAATCTGCACATACGTGTAGCCTGGCAGAGCGCTGACCCCTTATCAGTGACAGCAACGTGTTCTGCGCTCAGGAGTCCCAGCCAATCCTGACTGTCCTGTTTCATGTGTGAAGTCCTTTGTTACTGAATTCTGACTTACCATGCCCAGCACTAGAGCATCAGCTCAAGTTGGGACATTTTGTCTTTGTAGCCTAGCTCCCTACAATGCCTGGCAAAGTACCTGCAGAATGAATAAATGCATGTTTGCTGTGGATTTAAATGTTGATGTTTCATGCTAGAATTTTAGATTAAGAGTTGAGGAGAACCAGAGATCGAGCCAGAACTGCTGGCACACAGGGAGGGGTCAACAAGGCCAGCAGAGTGAGCATGCACTTGGTAATGGGAACGTGTGTTTTTCATTCCCATTCCTGTTCTAGGACCAGCTCACTAGACAAGCCAGGTGGATACAGTCAAGAGTTTTGGAGCCAGCATGGTGGCTCACACCTGGGAGGCCGAGGTGGAGGATTGCAAATTAGCCAGGCGTGGTGGCGAGCGCCTGCAGTCCGAGCTACTCGGGAGGCTGACACAAGAGGATCACTTGAGACCAGGAGTTTGAGGTTGTAGTGAGGTAAGATGATGTCACGGCACTCTAGCCTGGGCAACAGAGCAAGACTCTGTCTCAAAAAAAGAATAGTTTTGGTTCTGTCGTGACATAGTCCGAATTTCAGATTGTTTCTGCAATTTACAAAGTGTGATCTTGGGCCAGTTACTTAATCTAAGCCTCAGTTTTCTCATCTACAAAAACTAAGGTATGAATAATAGTACGTACGTCATAGAACTGTTGAGACTTAAAATAATGCACGTAGAACTCTTAGTGCAGGGCTCTGTGAAAAGTAAGGATTCTCAGTAAATGTCCACTGTTTTCAGTGTACCACACTTACCTGAGGGTTATAAAATGCCCTCTGTCTTTGGCTGTTTCTGTTTTAGATAAAGCTTCTCAAGTTCAAGGACTCTCCCTGCTGGTCTCTCTCCATTTATCAAGCACTTACTTTAAGTCAGGCACTGACCCTGCTAGGTTTGGGGAACAGAGAAATAAATGTCTTTCCTGCCCTTGAGGAGTTACAACCTCATGGGGGACCACGCGGAGCCTATTTACAGAACAGTACGGTTAGGGCCAGGAACGAGGTCACCGTTCGTTCTCAGAGTCCAACAAAGTGGCACCAGCAGGCTGGTGTGAGCCTTGAAGGACAAGCAAGCCAGACCAGAAATGGGGGGAGGAGTCTAAGAAGAGGGGAGAACTTGGGCAAAGCCACCGAGGACTTCTCAGGACTTAGTCTGTAGAGGTTGTGGGGCCCAGCCTTCCTGCTGCCTGGCGGGTAGATCTCTTAATGCACGGACGGAGTTGGCAGGTGGGAGCCAGACTGCGTAGGACCCCTGCCAGGAGTGCTGGAACCGCCGAGCAGATGAGGAGTGGTAATGTAGCAGCAGGCAGCGATTTGGGGAGGGATGACAACGTCCTCTATACCTCCAGCAGGTGGAAGAACCGAGAGAGACGAGCTGACAGGAGATCGGGCGTTTTCAGCATTTACAGGGCCGTCGTAGCTACTGGCTAGGGTGTGCAGGCACAGGGAGTTGGGGGCTCGGTGGGAGGACATGATCTATTTGATGTCCAGCATCACATCCAGGTGCTATGGTTTTCACTTTAATTGTTTTTTTCTAGAGATAGAGATCTTGCTATGTTGCCCAGGCTGGTCTTGAACTCTTGGCCTCAAGCAATCCTCCTGCCTCAGCCTCCCAAGTGCTGGGATTACAGGTGTGGGCCGCCGCGCCCAGCCTTACTCTACATTTTAGATCAATGGTTCTTTGAGCCACAGACTCAAGGACACTGGGACTTTTCCCAGGCAAGAGGGTCGAGAAGGGAAAGCAAAGTGCTTTGAAGATGAAATTAGGTCTGTAAAGCAGGTCTGCCAGTCCCCGGGGGATCCACTCTCCGCCTCAGCAGTCAGGGTGTTGCTCTCTCCTTTACTGCACTAAATCTACCCAAGTGACACATCTGAGGTTTCCAGGACTGCCTGAGAGCCCACGATACCAGCTACTGGAGACCAGCTGTCCCCCGTCAGACCACAGCCAGTCCCCACCGTGAAACTGTCGGCAGTTTCTACCGCAGGGTCGACACCTCTGACAAAGGAGTCTGAATGTTGGACGTGGTTAGATTCAGTAAGTACTTTATTCATGAGTAAGACTGTACAGGATTCCAGTGTCTACTTTAGGTCCTATGTACAACAGTAAAAATGAAAAATGAGTAATTCAGCTTACAATAAAAGCTATTTCCATCTTAACGTTTTATAACATATGGTGTTAAAGCAGACCTTTTTAAAATTATTTTTCGGATGGAATTTTAAAGTAAGTTCCCCCAGTACCCAGGTTACCGTGTTATATAGTATAAAGAAAGTGAAATACAAAAATACAACAAATACTAATACATTGCGGTTAATAATAGCTCAGTTTACTAGCTGTTTTAATAAAGTAAAACTTTATAATGAAAATAATGTACTAGAAATGGCTTTTTAAAAGCCTTCTTTTATATGGTTACAAAATGATATGCTTACAAAATGACACATGGGCGAAGACATCCTCAGTGATGATAACACAGAAGCTTCCCGTGAGTAAAGCTGAGCACAGAGACAGGCGACCGTGAAAAGCCAGGGCCTGCTCAGGGTAGCTCCTAAGCGTTACGGGTCTTGAGCTTAACGATGCGCAGATCTCGCTGTATCACCTACTGGGACGTTGCGAGAGGAATTCCTTTGGCTCTGGTGACCCTTACTCCAGTGTCACCTTGCCTTTTTGATGCCTCTTCATTCTTGAGTAGGGACTGATTGTGTCGTCCGTCACAAAATCGTACAGGACTTTCACCCAGGAGTTGTAGTGGGGGAGGTTGTCGTAGTATTCAGCTGCTATTTTCCTCACCTGGAAGGGGAAAAACACAGCACGGTGAATGAGCGTTACTGGGTCCTACCAAAGATGACAGATGAATGTCTGACACAAACTCGGAGAAGGAAAACCAAGAGACCTCTCTCCCTGCTCCCTCTTTAAACAAACAAATAAAAATAAATGAAAGCCGACAGCTTAGGGAATTCTAAACAAAAAGAAGTCTGCATTACAACACCTGAATACACTCGGCCCTCTAGTATTACCGACTCTCCCATCAAGCTCTGAGGCCCTAAACATCTGATTTATTTGTAAAATTAACAACAAATATATGCAATTCGATTAACCTGATTTATTATTAAAGAATGTACTACATGGATGGCATTGTAGGTCAGGTAGCACCTGACCCTTGCCATCTGGGAACTTAAAAAAATACTAATAGATTGTGGCATACAAATTAGACAGAAATTAAGCACTTATTAAGTGTGCAGTTCCGCCATCCCAAGTTGAAAATGTCTTAAAAAACTATCCTAATATCCTCATGGCCACAGCTTGGGTAAATTAGAATAAAAAAAAAATACTATCCTAGTAAATCTCAAAGGAAAACAAAAAAGGAGAATCCAAAATAGTGAAAAGAGACGGAAAGGAAAAGTTAAAATTTAAATTACTGCTTCAATTTAGTAATATTTTCTGATTCTGTAGTACTAGATTAATAGGCACCCCTCAAGGAACAGCTGAGGCCAAACACAGGCCTTTGGTGTGGGTGCTCCCAATCAAAAGAAACAGAGTGATACGATACCAAATCGCACACGCACCAAGGGGCCCTACCTTTGATCACAGTCCTTGAAAACTTCCTAAAATTCCTTCATGAATAAGGATGATCTACAGACCACACATACAATAAACCCAGATCATACTCCACACTGAATTGATGGCAAAGCTGGCAGTAATCAATTTATTTTAATGGCTGGAAAAGACACTATCTTTCCAAAAAATTTAATGACAAAGTCAGTTTAGATCCTGAATAAGCCTGTGCATCAAGACACTCTTTGAAGACTAAAAATACATCATAATACAATAACATTTGTAATTTGTGTATTTTTTAAAGACATAAAGTCAAATATCAATGAAGTCCTTAATATTAGGAGTTAGAAAACCTAGGGAATTTATTAGGCATGTGTCCAATTCAACTTTAAACACTGATATAGTAAATCCCTAGATGTTTGTCTACGTACAAGGTTGTGAGCAAATGGAAAAATTCATATTTAAAAAGTGTTTTGTGAGCTTGGCTCCCACTTGTAAGCCCAGCTACTGGGGAGGCTAAGGTGGGAGGATTATTTGAGGCCAGGAGTTCAACACCAGCCTGGGCAACATAGTGAGACCCCTCCACCTCTAAAAAAAATGAAAAAAATTAGCTCGGTGTGGTGGTGCCCAGCTACTTGGGAGGCTGAGGCAGGAGGATCACTGGAGCCCAAGAGTTTGAGGTTGCAGTGAGCTGTGATCATGCCACTGCACTGTACCTAGGGTGACAGAGCAAGACTCTATCTTACAAAAAAAAAAAAAAAACCTTAAGAAGAAATCTATAAAATTTGACTGGGTGGGTATGATAGCATAAAATACCTGGCTAGGGTGCCCTAACATCATAGCTAAAAAAGAATCAAGAAAAACTAATATCGCATTTCATTCACATTATCCTTTTTAAAATTAGGGAAACCTTTTTTGATAACAGAATGAGAAGCTACATATTTTGAGGACAGGGAAGGTAATGAGAGAATTCACCAGGACAACTGAAGTTAGGAAAATGATCATTCTGAAGAGGATAAAAGGATGAGGGTTAAGATGTCTTATTTACTCCACAAACAATATACAAAAAGTCTACAGTTAAGGGACACAGTCCCTGCCCTCAAGAAGATTATATTAATAATATAGTATTAGAAACTGAGGTTCATTCATTTTGCAGGTTATGTAAGATATCTGTATTTCATGATAAACCAACACACAAATCTTAGCTAAGCCCATTCAGCTTAATAGCGATGAAGGTTACTTGAGCTGTTGCTTGCTTCACAGAGGGATTTAGTTTTTTATTCCTGAATTCCTTTACAAATTAGCAAACTTTGCAGATCTTCCAACACATCTAAACCCTAAGCGTAAATATCAACCTTAAGGATCCAAGAGTGAACCCTTTATAAAATTAGGCTGGCAGATGTGGTATTTATATTTTTGCTAATTTTTTGATTTGTTTTTATTTTTTATTTTTTTGAGACAAGAGTCTCACTCTGTTGCCCTGAGTAGAGTGCAGTGGCATCATCATAGCTCACTGCAACCTCAAACTCCTGGGATGACGAGATCCTCCTGCCTCAGCCTCCTGAGTAGCTGGGACTACAGGCATGCACCACCATGCCCGGCTAATTTTTCTATTTTTAGTAGAGATGGGGGTCTCACTCTTGCTCACGCTGGTCTTGAACTCCTGACCTCAAGGGATCCTCCTACCTCGGCCTCCCAGAGTGCTAGGATTGCAGGCATGAGCCACGGAGCAAGACCTTTGTATATTTTTTTGATGAGCAACTCAGATTGACAAAATATATTAGATTCCTTTTAAACCGAGCAAGTCAAGACTAATTTTGATTGTATGACATCAGAAATTAGCATCTGTATCAAATCTTTTACTTACCAGTGGAAGGTTTTTTCCAGGAATGTTGGGGAAGTCATGATGTTCATTATGATAACCCACATTGAAGGTAAGTAAATTCAGAGGCCCATAATATGAGTAAGTTTCATGTCCCTTTAAGAACATGTAATGTTCAGCTATAAAATGTCCGGAAATTGGGTGCAAACCCAGACCAAGTACGGATGCTGCCAACATGTATACTAAAGATTTAATTCCCCAAAAGTAGTAAATTATGATGTCAAAAGTGATCTGAGTCACAGTATTGATAATTTCTAGATAAGTAATTGGTTTGGGGTTGATGAACAGAGGTCGAAAAGTATAAAAGAGAGGCTGAAGAATAACCCATATAAACTTTCGGAAAGTGGTACAGAAGAACCAGCCCTCAAAATCGGTAGGAATATCCACATCGATACCATTGGCTCCAAGGTATCGATGATGATCCATGTGATACCTCTTAAAGGAAATTGAATATGGAAGCCCAATAGGAAGGTTAGCAAACATTCCAAACCAGCGATTCCACATGGCTTTGCAGTGGCCAAAGGCGGAATTGTGGGAAATCTCATGAATAGCCAGAGTCATTGAGTGGTTAACGCAACTGCCAAAGGTATAGGCCCAAAATATGACCCATTTCCAGTCCAAGTCTTTTACTAAGTAAAATGCAGCCAACTGCATGAGGACCATCATAGCTACAATCCATATCAGGTTGGAATCAGGTTTCATCAAGGATTTTATCTCTGGATGCTTGGCTGTAAAGAAAAAACAAACAAAAAATCAACTGAGAAAAGTACATAATGGTTTAGCAATTACAATCAATACCAATTAACTTAGCACACTAAATTTTTTTCTTCTTCAAATCATAATATTCCCTCTCTTACAGACTTTATCAAATATTTATCTCCTACAGGGAAGGAGAATGTGCTAATAGTAAAGATACAAAATACCATGTGTCACAACAGTTCGAGAGTTTGTGCAGGAAAAATTAGCCTCAAACTCTAGAAGCTTCCTATTCTCTACTTTCAAAAAAAAAAAAAAAAATCTAGAAGCTCCACATTCTTTTGTACTAAAATATATTATTTTTATGTTTAGACAGAAGTATAGCATCTTCACCTTATATAAAACTTGATTAACACATCTGACAAAGGCCAGAATATAATATATATTTTGTTTTTGTTTTTTTGTTTGGAGACAGATTCTCTGTCATCCCGGCTAGAGTGCCGTGGCATCAGCCTAGCTCACAGCATCCTCAAGCTCCTGGGCTCAAACGATCCTCCTGCCTCAGCTTCCTGAGTGGCTGGGACTACAGGCGCGTGCCACTGCGCCTGGCCCATTTTGTAGGTACCCTAAAATCATGAAACTGGTATTCACAGCTCACAGACAAATGAATATGCTCCAAGTAATTATTTTAATTATTTTTATTTTTTTTTTTTTAGAGATGGGGTCTTGCTATGTTGCCCAAGCTGATCACAAACTCCTGGGCTCAAGCAATAGGAGGCCTCAGCCTCCTCAGCCTCCTGAATAGCTGGGATTATGGGCATGTGCCACCACACCTGGCTCTGCAAGTAATTGTGTACTGAATTTTCCCAAAGCTGTAATAGTATATAAAAATCAGTACTACACAGTACCAATATAAACAGAGAAAGAACAGCCTTTCAGCAAATAGTGCTGGAACAACTGGATATCAACATGCAAAAGAATGAAGCTGGACCCGTTCCTTACACCATACACACAGATTAACTCAAAATGGACCACAGATCCAAATATAAGAAAACTATTAAAGTCTTACATATAAACTGGACTGCATCAAAAACTCTTCTGTTATAAATGATACTTTCATCAAGAAAGTGAAAAGGGCTGGATGCAGCGGCTCATGCCTGTAATCCCAGCACTTTGGGAGGCTGAGATGGGAGGATCACTTGAGGCCAGGGGTTCAAGACCAGCCTGGGCACCATATAGTGAGACCATTCTCAATAAAGATTAGCCAGCAGTGGTGGCGCATGCCTGTAGTCACTGCTACTTAGGAGGCTGAGGCAGGAGGATCACTTGAGCCTAGGAGTTTGAGGTTGCAGTGAGCTACGATGACACCACTGCACTCTAGCTCAGGTGACAGAGCAAGACTCCATTTCTAATTAAAAAACATAAAGAAAAAAACTTGAATAGGTGGGACTACAGGTGTGTGTCTCAACACCCGGCCAGATGTTGGTTGTTAAACATACCCATGCCCCTACCACCCTGCAAAAAAAAAAAAAAAAAAAGTGACAAATTTCAGAAAGATCTCTTATCTAAGTGTAATTTAAACAAATCTCCAGATTCTTATCTTCCTTAAGGTTATTCCATCTCCTACCCTGAAATGGAACACTGGGCAGTATTTACACCTGCATGGAAAATGTATTTTCATTGAGAAATATATAGTCCTTTCACTTTCCAAGTGAAATGGTTCAGTGGTAATAAGTTTGTAGCAAAAAGATTCAGTGTTGAGATGAGCATCAATAAACACCTTCTTCCTCCCTTGATTTTCTGAATATTGAATGGACAGGTAAATAATTGGTTTTTGCCAGGGTGGACACTAGATTGTTCCTACACAACATGTAGATAAAGCATAGATAAAATGTATCATATGCTATCTCATATCAAGTATGTGTAAGTGAGTTGCGAAACATACAAATTAAGAGAGAAAGGCAGGCCAGGTGCTAGTTGGAGGCTGAGAAAGGAGGACTGAGCCCAGGAGGTCTAGGCTGTGAAGGCCACTGCACTCCAGCCTGGGCAACACAGCAAGACTCCTGTCTCTATCAAAAACAAAACAAAGCAAAACAGCAGGAGGGAATCCAAGAACCCCAAGTCCTTTAAAGGGCTTTCCATTAATAAGCAACTGTAAAGGTTCACGATCCCAATTTACCGTCAGTCTTCAAATATATTTTAATTGCTTCTCAGCCTTTTGGCTAAAAGCACATGTAGTATTTTAATGAGATCTCCTAACTCCTATTTACAGAAAACATGGCATTTCTAACTTTAGATACCAATGCAGAAATCAGGGACTTGCTTTTTCTTTTCACTGGGCAAATGGATGTCGAGAAGAAAAACTAGGGAAATACTACGAAGGAGAAAGAATTCCTCATATTCAACTTTACCACCATGACTTTCCTCGGTTTTTGAAGAAACAGCAAAGGTTAAAAAGCATTTGCTTTGGAGGCAATCTAACCCGGATTAGAATCCACCTCTAGCATTTACTCATTTGTTCTCACCTCTCATCTTTTAAAATAGGAACAGTACCGACCTAGCCCAATTCCAGGCAGGGTGGATTAAACTGGGTAGTGTTTGCAAGGCAGTCCACGTAGCAGAGCATCAAGAGTCACCTGGGAGAGGTGACAGAATTCGCCATACAACACAGAAGCCCCAGATACTCCGGAGTTGAGTAGGGCCCAGTTAGTTTGGGGTAAAGGGCCCTAAATTAGCAGTCAGGGGACCGGCAGGCTAAGCCGCGTATTTTCCCTATTTGGCAAGTCCTCCCTATTTCTGCCGTTTCGTCCACCAAACCAGGGTGGATTAGAAAACACCCGTGCATCTGCCGTTCCTGCGTCCCAGGCTGGTCGTGAGGATCAAGGGGACACGAGGCTCGAGAGGCCCCAACGCACCGGGACTCGCCCTGTCCGGGAAGCCGCCGGGGTCACGCGGCCGGGTGGCAGCCCCCTCCCCGGGCCTGGGGCCGCAGAGCAGCCGCCCGGCCAGGGTCGCCCGCCGGCGTGCGACACCGCGTGTGGGCCCCGCGATGCCCCGGCGCCACGCCCTGCCGCGGCCACGCCGGCCCCCGCCCCGGCCCCGTCACCGTCACCCCCTGCCCGGCCCGCTGGGGGCTGAGGGCGGGAGGGGGAGGAAACGGCTCCCACCGGAGTGCTGGAATCTTCCAGCGGGGGGAGCTACCCAAGGGTGGCCCAGCCCGGAGGACCCTTCGTGCCAACCGGCCTGCGGGGGCCCGGCGGGGACGCCGGCGCTCGGGGACGCGCCCGCGCCTCTTCGCGGAAGAGCCGGAGCCGCGCGCGGGGGGACGCGCGGGTCACGTCCCTCCCCGGCGGGCCCGGGTCCCCCGAGGCGCCCGCCCCGCGCCGCGCCGCGGTTTCTGGGGCGCGGACCGGCCGGCGGGCGGCGGGACGCGGGCCAGAAAGGGGTCGCGGGAGCCCCCGGCCGCGCGGGGCCGGCGCGGGGAGAGCGCGCCCCGGCGGCGGGAGGCCGCGCGCGCACATAACGGGGCGCCGGCCGGCCCTCACCCAGGATCTCCTGGCGCCGAGCGGCGTGGGGCTGGTCGGTGTAGACCCACTCGAAGTCTTCCCGCGAGACGCGGCTCCCCATGGCGGCGGCGGCGGCGGCGGCGGCGGCTCCCGGCTCTGGCTCCCGGCCCGGCCCTGCGAGGCGGAGGCGGCGGCGGCGGCTCCGCGGCGCGAGTCCGCCTGCCGAGGGCCGGCCGGCTGAGGAGACCGAGGCCGGGGCGGAGTCCCGAGGCCCCGCCCCGCAGGCCTCGCCCGCCCGGGCCGCGGGGCGGAGGGCGCGCGGCGGACGGGATGCCGCGGCGCCGAGCCGGGCCGCCCGCCGGGATGCCGGGTTCCTGCGGGCCCGGCCCCTCCAGCCCGTCTGTGCCGGGAGCCCGGGAAGAGGTGAGCGAGGAAGGAAAGGCGTCAGGCGAGATAAGGCCGCGGCCCTCGCGCCTCAGGGGGCGGAGCAGCCGGCATGGCCGCGGCTCCGCTGGGTGACGGGGTCCTCGGCTGTAATACCTGGCAGCGGCTCCAAGTTTTGTTTAATTTTTTTTTATTTTTGTTTGTTTGTTTGTTTTTTTGAGACAGAGTGTCGCTTTGTTGCCCGGACTAGAGTGAGTGCCGTGGCGTCAGCCTAGCTCACAGCAACCTCAAACTCCTGAGCTCAAGCGATCCTCCTGCCTCAGCCTCCCGAGTAGCTGGGACTACAGGCATGCACCACCATGCCTGGCTAATTTTTTCTATATATATTTTAGCTGTCCATATAATTTCTTTCTATTTTTTTAGTAGAGACGGGGTCTCGCTCTTGCTCAGGCTGGTCTCGAACTCCTGACCTCGAGCGATCCACCCGCCTCGGCCTCCCAGAGTGCCAGGATTACAGGCGTGAGCCACCGCGCCCGGCCTTGTTTAATTTTTAAGAGCAGGTTATTCATTGAGTCATTTCTGGCTGCCTTCTGGAAATAATACCTCAGGAAAAAAAAAAACAAAAACGCGGCGTGTGTGGCAATTAAAAGCTAATCACGAAAAAAGAAAACACTATTGTTGAGAGAGGGGGAAATGATAAGGAGTTGCTTGTTTTGCTTGAATTCTTCTAGTTTCTCTTACAAGGTGATTGCTCAACCTTGCGCCTGTCATTGGAGCTGTCAAACACAGCCTCTTCCTGAGAGAGGGGAAGTTTTGTTTCATAATCGGTTTCCACTTCTGAACCAAAGAGCAGCTTCCACTGAGATTGCAAAGACGTTAACCAACCCCGTGTGCCTGGTAATAAAAGGACTCGCTGCGTGTCACACACACACACACACACACACACACACCACAAATCTGATCAAGCCCTTAGATCCCAAGGTTAACGTCCAGGAAATAAAAACGGCAGAGCAGCATGTTAAACTGGCCACAGGGACGCCATCGGTAAGCTCCCATGGTGGGAAACACCGGAGGACAACGTCCTGGGTTCTCTAATAAATAAAATGCGAGGGGGAAAAAAAAAGGGAAACTTGTAGATTCAAAGGCGTTTAAAAGACATATTAACCAATCGCAACGTGTTGACCTTATTTAGATTCCGATTCAAATAGTCAAATTTAAGAACATTCCTATGAAGTCATTTAACTCAAATGTCAATTGGATGTGAAGATATTAAGAAATTATTGTTATTTCTTAAGCGTGATAATAGTAGTATGGTTATAGTTTTGTTTTTTTTTTGTTTTTTTTTTAAGAGTTCTCATCTTTTAGAGATTCATACCAGAACCACAGTTACAGCACTCTGGGCTCGGTGGCTCACACCTGTGATTCTGGCACTCTGGGAGGCCGAGGTGGGAGGATCGCTTGACCTCAGGAGTTCAAGGAGACCAGCCTGAGCAAGAGCGAGACCGGAGACCGGTCTCTACTAAAAATAGAAAAAAATATTAGCTGGTGTGGCCAGGACGTGTGGTCCCAGCTACTCAAGCGGCTGAGGCAGAGGATGGCTCGAGCCCAGGAGTTTGAGCTTGCAGTGAGCCACGATGATGCCACTGCACTCTAGCCAGGGTGACAGAGCAAGACTCTGTCTCAAAAGAAAAAAAAACACACACAACATTAAATCAAAAACAAATAAATTATGGTGCGTGCAGTTAACCATACAATGTTACAAATGCAGAAGTTCTCTATGTATTAATATGCATTGACCAGAATGTACTAATAAATGCAAAATACCAGGTATGAGGGGAAGAGGACTGTGTTCGAGTTTCCTTGGAAGTGCATAAAATATGTTTAGAAACACACTCAAGAAATGGTTACATTGTAAGAGCAAGTAGGAGTCTAGGGGAGAGGGTTGGGAAGGAATTTTTTCCTTAAATCCCTTTGTGTCTTTCACATTTGAATCGAAAAAAATGCAGATTTTGGGAAAAAATGCGGATTTTGACATTCTAAAGAAAAGTATTTGAGCTACAGGATTGTTGTTGGGATTGATAACTATTTTAATTACACCTAGACATGCCACACTTCTATAGTTTGGACTTTTATTATTTATTTACTTCTTTTTTTTCTTCATGGAGAATGAGGGCATCAATCCTGCTAGTTTGGACTTTTAAAAGTTATTAATGTGCTGGGGGGGATGGGGGGGCATGGGCAATATATATAACCTGAACTTTTGTACCCCCATAATAAGCTGAAATTAAAAAAAAAGAAAAAAAAAGTTATCAATGTGTATGTACAAGAAAGTAAACCAACAGAGGTATAAATAAAATGCTTTAGAGTTAAAAAAAAATTCTTGATGGGTTATCTAGCTTTCACATCTTGTCCTCACTCTTGCAAGTAATATATATGCATTGAGGCAAACATACCAGTTAAGCTGGAAAGACACTATCCAGTCTGCTGTGAAAAGCCATGGTGACTCCTAATAGGCCTCAATGATATTAGGAAATCTCAGATGAAGTAGCTTTTGGATGCAGGCAGACATACTTTTGAAATCAATGTGTTTTTCCACATAGATTTTTCCTTTTTCATTTATTTGATTTTTTAAAAAATTTTACTTCAGAATATTATGGGGGTACAAACGTTTGGTTACATAAATTGCTTTTGTACCCTTTGAGTCAAAGTTAATATACCTGTTGGGTGTGAATTTCCCCATCCCCTCCTCACCCCTCCCTCCTGCTTGCTTTCTGATGAGTGTTATTTCCATATGTGCATGTAAGTGTTGATCAGTTAGTTCCTATTTAATGGTGAGTTCACGTGGTGTTTGTTTTTCCAATCTTGTGATACTTCACTTAAAAGAATGGTCTGCAGTTCCATCCGGGTTAATACAAGTGGTATTAGTTCACCATTTTTTATCGCTGAGGAGTACTCCATGGTATACATATACCACATTTTATTAATCCACTCGTGTATTGATGGACACTTGGGTGGTTTCCACATCTTTGCGATTGTGAATTGTGCTGCTATACACATTGGGTGTAGGTGTCTTTTTTATAAAATGTCCTTTTTTCCTTTGGCTAAAAACCCAGTAATGGGATTGTTGGATCAAATGGTAGGTCTACTTCTGGTTCATTGAGGTATCTCTATGCTACTTTCCACAGAGGTTGTACTAGTTTGCAGTCCCACCAGCAGTGTTATGAGTGTTCCTATCTCTCTGCATCCATGCAAGCATTGTTCTTTTGGGACTTTTTGATAAAAGCCATTCTCACTGGAGTCAGGTGATATCTCATTGTGGTTTTGATTTGCATTTCCCTAATGATTAGAGATGTTGAGCATTTTTTCATGTTTGTTGGCCATTAGTCTGTCTTCTTTTTCTTTTTCTTTTTTTTCAGCCCCTCCCCCTCCAGTCTGTCGTCTTTTGAAAGGTTTCTTTTCATGTCTTTTGCCCACTTTGTAATGGGTTGATTTTTTTCTTGCTGATTTGCTTGAGTTATTTATAGATTCCGGTTGAGTTACAATTAATTTTTTCAAGTAAGCTCACTTCTCTGTGGCTAAATGTCTAACGGTAATTTGAGACAGTGCAAATAGTTCTATTCTTATTTTTCATTTTCATAGGTGTAAGGATTGAGAAACCCTGTTTATGTAAATAAGTAAAAGAAAATGGCAGTTTTATTATACCGATGTCATCAATTCCTTAACTTTTCATAAATGTCATCATGATGCACTAAGTTAAAAATTACTTTTAGGGCCAGGTATGGTGGCTCACACCTGTGATCCTAGCACTTTTTGAGGCCAAGGTGGGAGGATCACTTGAAGCCAGGAGTTTGAGACCTGCCTGGGCAACATAGTGAGACCCCATCCTTACAAAAAAGTGAAATATTAGCCAGCCGTGGTGGTGCACGCCTATAGTCCCAGCTACTTGGGAGGCTGAGGCAGGAGGATCACTTGAGCCCAGGAGTTCAGGGTTACCGTGAGCTATGATTGCACCAGAGACTGGGGGCAGAGTGAGACCCTGGCCTCAAACACTCCTCCTGCTCTGGTCTCCCAAAGTGCTAGGATGAGAGACCAGAACCACTGTGCCCAGCCAGAGACCCTATAACTATAAAATAAGATAAAATTATTTTTAAGTATCTCTCAGCTGATAATTCACTTAATTTCTTTCTAAATTTGTTGAAAGAAAAGAATGGGCCACCACTCGGGTGGCCAAAGTGTCTGTTACCCATTCATTAGCAACATCCTCTTCCCAGTATCTGGGAAGTATAGCAGAAAAGCTGTATCCAGCTCATCAAATGATTATCAATAGAAACTGGACTCTTTCGCTTAGAGGCACCTCATTTAACCCAACATGCTGAGGAAGGATTGGGAAATTTGAAATATTATGAATTTCAATAAACCTTTGGCAGTACCTTTTTTCTTTTAAAAAATTGCTTTTATCGGGCCAGGCATAGTGGCTCACACCTGTAATCCTAGCACCACGGAAGGCCAGGGTGGGAGGATCTCTTGAGCTCAGGAGTTCCAGACCAGCCTGAGCAAGAGCAAGATCCCGTCTCTACTAAAAGTAGAAAAATTAACTGGGTGTGCTGGCAGGCACCTATAATCCTAGTGCTCTGGGAGGCTGAGGCAGGAGAATGGCTTGAGCCTAGGAGTCTGAGGTTGCAGCGAGGTATGATGCTACTGCAGTCTAGCTTGGGTGACAGAGTGAGAATGTGTCTCAAAAATAAATAACAAAAATTGTTTTTACCATATGTGCTTTAAATATGTTTTTGTGAAAATCTTGTAGCTGGCAAGGCACGGTGCTTAACACCTATAATCGCAGCACCTTGGGGGGCCAAGGCAGAGGGATCCTTTGAGCACAGGGGTTTGAGACCAGCCTGGATAACATAGTAAGACCCCATGTCTAAAATATAAAAAAATTAGCCGGGCGTGGTTGTGCACATGTAGTCCCAGCTACTTGAGAGGCTGAGGCAGTAGGATCCCTTGAGCCCAGGAGTTCGAGGTTGCAGTGAGCTATGATCGCAACGCTACACTCCCAAGATCTTGCAATTATCAACAGTGATGTCTTGGAGCTAGCTTGTGAGAACAGATTGTGAAATCATCAAGAACTTACGAGTCAGTTGACATCACTTCAGTACCTCGAAATTGGCCACAGTAGGAGTATTGATACCACAGAAATCAGTAATTCCTGCACATCATGGCCTCTTCCCTCCCCTGCAAGCCTGTTGTCGAACATTTATAAGCACAGCATTGGCTGCACTTTTGTCTGGCATATCGCTGCTAAAAACTCTAACAAAAAAATGTGGAAATGATGACACCAAATTCAGGACAGGGGAGGGAAAGGAAAGGATGTGATCTTGGAGGAGCCCACAGACTTCTGGGATCTGTCATTCCTGTTTCTTGTCCTGGGCAATGTGCACTGTTGTAGTAAAGGACCACAGAATCACATTTTTGGAATATGGCTTTTGTCACATCATAAGCACGTGAAAAGCTGCCTGTCACCATTAGTCATGAGAGAAATGCAAATTTAAAGCACAGTGAAATACCACCACCCACTCACTATAATGGCTGAAATTTAAACAAATATGTACTGACAATCCTAAATTTTGATGAGGATGGAATCCTTATACATTCTTGATAGACATGTGAAATGTTGTGATCCTTTTGAAAGACAGTTTGGAGTTTCATATCCAGTTAGACATACACTGGTCTCTATGACTCAGCCAGCCCACTCTTAGGTACTTTCCCTAGGGAAGTGAAAACACGTATTCACACAAACACTGGGACGTGACCGTTCATGGCAGATTTACTGATAACGGCACTCCCCAAGCTAGAAACAGCCCACATATCCATGAGAAGATGCCAGGACAAGCAAATCACGGTATATTCCCATGGTGGAAGACTGCTTGGCAATACAAAGGAGCAAAATACAAAACCTGCAGCATCAGCATGTATGAATCTCAAAAACATTATGCGGAACGAGAGGAGACTTACTTAAAAGAATGCATCCTATATGACTCCTTCTATATGAAACTGTAGGAAAGACATACCCACTGCATAGTGATAGGAAGCAGGTCATTGGTTGTCTGAGGCTGGGGTGAGTAGGGATCTATTAGGAAGGAACAAAGTGCCCCATTCGGGGTGATGAAAACATCCTGTATCTTGATCGTGGTGGTGGTTACATGGGTATGTTGTGTTGTTTCAGATTAAAGAACCACACACTAAAAATGAGTATGCTTCATTTTATTAATCCATTCCCCGATATGATGCTAAAAAAGATGAGGACAACAGCATCATGAGTTCCTTTGAAGTCCTTTATTTTTCTCTCCGTCATTACTGACATCAGTTGGGCTAAGACTCAGTGATAGCACATGGGTACCGTTTTCCAAGGAAGAACATGACTTGTGTGTTCTTTTTGTTAATGTCTCAGTCCACGTGGGCTCCGTGGGCTGCTGTCCCGATTGCCATAGCCTTGGGTGGCTTGTAAACAACAGAGATGTGTTGCTCCCGGCTCTGGAGGCCGGGAAGCCCGAGAGCACGGCACTGGCAGAGTGAGTATCCGGTGAGGGTCTGCTTCCTGGTTCATAGATGCCCATCTTGTGGTTATAAGGTCACATGGCAGAAGGGGTGGAGGAGATTTCTTGGGCCTCCTTTGTAAGGCCATTAATTCCATTCAGGAGAGCTCCACCCTCATGACCTAATCACCCCGCAAAGGCCTCATCTCCTACTGTCCTCATCTTGGGAATTAGGCTTCAACATACAAAGTTTGGGGGAACACAAGCTTTCAGTCTTTGGCAATTACTTTAAATTTTTAATAGGTAATACATTTCCATGGTTCAAAAATAGGAAAAGACACAAAAGACGTCTGGTGATCCCGACTCCTGTTCCCCTTGCTTGTTGTCCAACTGCAAATTATAGCTGCTGTTATTAATTCCTGGTGCATTTTTTAGAGTTTGTTTATGCATATTCATGTGACCAGATAGCAATACAATCATGAGTTACTCAGTAACAGGGATGCTTTCTGAGAAAGACACTGTTCGGTGATTTCTTCTTTGTGCGAACATCCCGGAACCCTAAAATGTACATAAGTAAACCTAGATGGTATAGCCTACTGCACACCAGGGTGCATGGTACATCCTGCTGCTCCTAAGCCACAACTGTGTACAGCATGTGACTGTACTGAATCCTGTAGGCAGCTGTAACCCAACAGTAAGTATCTGTGAACGTGAACATATCTAAATATAGAAAGGGCACAGTAAAAATATGCTATTCTGATGCCGTGGGACCACTGTTTTGTCCATTGTTGACCAAAACGTTGTCAACCAGTGCAGGACTCTATATTATTTCCCTCTTTTTTTTTTTTTTTTTCACGCAAAAGTTAGCATACTGTAATATTGTTCTGCGGTTTGTTATGTCCCTTAGCATTCCTGGAGATCTTTCCATATTAACATATAAAGAATGTTCTCATTTTAAACCTGCTTAGTATTCCATCGTGAGGATATATCACAATTGATGAAACCCGTCTCCTTAATGGATATTTTGATACTTTTTATAGTTTCTTTCTTCTCAAATGCTAGTGACTGGTCTAATACTGCTGGGAATTTTAATAGAAATTTCCTTGATGACACCAAAGGCGATGAGATTGTTTTTTGCTGGGGTTGGCTGACGGTCCTGACCTCTGCTGGTCTCAAATAGCCGGGACGTGCCAACTTTTTCATTTCCTCCTCTCTTTTCCCCTCCTCCCTCTTCCCCTCCCCCTGCCCTCTCCATTTTCTTTGTTAATGTGACAAAGATGAGGAGCTAAGAGCTGTACAGCATTTAGTTGCAAAATAACAGATTTGTCCCACAGTAGCACTTCTCAAATGTTAATGTGCCAAGGCATCCCTTGGTGATCTTCCTACAGTGCAGAGTTTGATTCTGGAAGGAGGCCCGAGAGTCTCCACTTCAAAGAAGCTCCCAGGTGATTCAGAGGCTGTGGGCGCGTGGGCCACACCGCCAGAGGCAGTGCTCCACAGGGAGCTTCTGTGCTTTTTCACCAGAGAGAAAAATCTGCAGCAGGAAAACTCAGCTAAGCTGCTTTGTGCACGCTGTCCCTCTACCAGACAGTTTGTCATACTAGGACGTTTGTGAGGCACACGCTACGTCCCGGGTGCTGGCACTGACGGTGGGATTCTTTCATTTTTGCAGTAACCCTGTGAGGCAGGAACTGTTTTACGAATGATGAAAATGAGCCTCAGGGACGCTGAGTCCCAAGCTGGTGACGGTGGAGCCGGGATGAGGAGCCCATGTATAGATTCCAGGGCGTGTAAGCTCACCCCGCACCCTGGGCTGCATCTGAAGGTGCAGGGAGTTTTGGAGAGGCTCCTCTTTTCCTTCTACCAGCCGCAGCCCGAGGTCCCCCTTCCTTCCTCCAGGCCCCCCAGCTCTGCAGGCAGAGGAGCACTCCAAGAACCGGTTTTCTCCCCTGTGGCTCTCTAGGCTGTATGGGGAAGTGCAAAATGTCCTGTGAATTCCCGTTACCAAGGTGTGTGGCCTTACGCAAATCACCGTCACTCCAGGGATGCTTCAGTTACTTTAAATCTTCTCCAAGGTTTTTTTTGTTTGTTTGGTTTTGTTTTGTTTTGTTTTTGTTCTAGGATTCTAATAGATGCCGAAGTTAAGATGGACTGAAAACAGACACCCCACAGGAGGCGCACACACACACACACACACACACTCTGAAATATTAAGTGTGCTTAGAGCAGGGACTGAGGTAAACCCATGCGGCCAGCCAGTGCACTGTCAGCTCCTTGAACAGCTGCGTTTGGAGACCACCAGCCACGCGTGCATCCCTCCACCTGTGGAGTGTGTGTGCATGTGTGCACATCTGTGTCTCTGCACAGTCATACCTGCATCCGTAGATACCACCACTGTTTATTACATGCTTACCTTGTGCTGGGCACACGCTGTTACCCCCTGGCATTCATCTGCCCTCTTAGGAGGTGGACGCAAGCCGCAATTCAGCACTGCTTTGGGAGCGCAAGGCAGCTAGGGCAGTTATAGAAACTGGTTGTCTACGGAGCAGTCTGCCCCCCTCCCCGCTATCCCGCTGCGCCCCGCCCCCACCAAGGAATCCTCTTTTGCTTGTCCTTAAGAAGGGAGGGGTGTTCCTTGTCTTAACACAGAACAGTCCACCTTTAGGTCTTGCATTCCTGGAGCCAATTTTACTATTTACATTGGCGTTTCACAAACACAAATCAGTTCATTCAAAATTGACTTTTGTCCAATTCAAAGGGGGAAAACATCTAAAAGCACACAAAAGAAAAGTTGAGAAAGTTGAAAGGTATTTACTTGTGTTTCTAGGAAGAGAATTTATTGAATTTTGGGAAGTTCATCCTTCATTTGTATGTCCTTTCTAGTTATTTGTATTTTTTGCTCAAACACTTACCACTCCAATTTTTGCTTTTTACAATTTACTCTAATAATTTTTTTTTTTTTTTTTTTTTCAGACAGAGTCTCACTCTGTTGCCTGGGTTAGAGTGCCGTGGTGTCAGCCCAGCTCACAGCAGCCTCCAACTCCAGGACTTAAAGGATCCTCCTGCCACAGCCTCCCAAGTAGCTGGGACTACAGGTGGGTGCCACCATGCCTGGGTAATTTTTTCTATTTTTAGTAGAGAGGGGTTCTGGCTTTTGCTCAGGCTGATCTTGAGCTTCTGACCTCAAGCGATCGTCCCACCTCAGCCTCCCAGAGTGCTAGGATTACAGGCGTGAGCCACCGTGCCTGGCACTTTAATTTTGCTTTGAGGAAATAAATGATTCACCAAAAACCAAAGGCGTGTATCCCAGCAAATTGGGACACTTTTCTGGAAAGAACATTGTCTTTAATGGAGCCTGTAAGAATCATTTCAGGGGTTCATATGAGGAAGTTCATGAAGGATTTTTGTTTCTAAAGAAAAACAAGGATACTGGTCAAGATCCTGGTTTTCTACCAATGTAATGCATTACACAGCAACTTAACCACCCGGAGAACATGAAAATAAAGATTTCCACCCGGATCTACCTTCTGAAGACTGGTCTACACAGCAGCCGCCTTTATTTTTCTGGGCAGGTATCTGAATGACTAGAGTGCAGAGATGGTGTTGGGACGATTGATACCACTCTGTCACCGTCACCCTTCAGCACAAAGTTGTGTGTGATCTCTTCTGAACATCTACGTTGTGGAAAGGATGGGGTTAAGGCACTTATTAGAGAAGTTTGTTCTTCCCCAGACAATTTTTTCAGTAATTCCCTATCATGGTTACACCTTTAAGAAATCGGTGAAATTGATTTCTATGATTTTATTTCATTAAAATTTTGAGTATTTAGTTTTGGAGTTGGAAGAAATTTTGAAGAGAACCAGTATTCTTCCCTGGCAGAGCAAAAGAATCGGTGGTCACTACTTTTGTACTGACCAGCAGCATATATTCTAGTAAGGTGACTTTAAACCTGTTAGTGGCCTCGGACCGCATCTGCTAGGATTGCCTCTTAGTTAAGGCTACAGGTTCTAGAAGCCTTAAAACATCGTCCACCTGCACACCTAGGGTGAATCCACTGTCAAAAACCTTTAAAAGTTGCTTCCCGCAAGCCCAGCTGTTTTCCTTTCCCATGCCGCTCTTAGCATTGGCGGTTCTGGCACTGACTGCATCTGGCGGGCGTATGGAATGATCATCCTTATATGAAGGTGACAGGTTGACTGTCCCAGCTTTTTTAGAAAGTGGTGCAGTAGCAAGCTCATGAGGTCTGAGTCAAATCCCACTTAAGTCATTTGCATGCGTGACACTGTGGACAGGTTCCTTAGCCTGAGTTCAGCTTCCTCCAAGGAGAGTCAATTCTGATGTACAAGGTGGCTGTGAGGACCACAACACACACCGTGTAAAACACACAATACGGTGCTGCAGAAGACAGCAGCCCATAATACGCTATGTTAGCAACAGAGCTCCACATTCTTTTGTGCATGAAATACAAAGAAAACAAGTAGCACTGGTAACAACACATTTATTTACGTACCCTGTTGTGTGACCGGGAGGTGATTTTCACTTTCCAATGATTGATTAGGTTATAACAATTAAAATTCCAGAAGGTAAACTAAGAATTTATCGTTGCTCAATAGCATAGGTAAACAGACATGGTACCACATAAAGGAATTTTAAACACTTCTAACCTTTAGGTATAGCTTTGAATATGGACCGGTATACGTTGGCAATGGACCTAACAGATTACCAATATGGTTCTCAATCTCATGGTTTCTCTTCAGACACAAGAGAAAAAATTTGGATTTTTGAACTTCAGAAATTTAACCAAGATTCTTAGGAATCTGCAAAAAGAACATTACTCAAGTCTGTCATATTTATCACCAATATAAGTGTGTTGCTATTAAAATTAAAACCACGGTAGGCAGCAATTAATTGCTAGTCTCATTTTATAGATTTAGTATTTCTTGAAAATAATTCACCTCATATGGCAGGCTATCGAAGTTTAAAATAGTTCTAAGTTAGCCTTTTGTATTCTAAAGCAATTCAGATAGATCCCAAGTCAAAGAATTGGACAGCATATCAAATTGGGTTTCTTGTCCGAATCAGCCATTTCCAAGAGACCGTATCATACAGGACGTTTCCTTTCTGAATGCTTTTTATTCCTGGCTTCAAATCTTAACTCACAGCATATATTTTTAGAGGGTTTGGTAAGTGTAATAAATGGGTACTCATTGCTAGAGCAGGATATAAGAATGTGCTGATCACCAAGTATGAGATTTACATTAAATTAAAGTCATACACTGTTGGAAATAGGTAAGATAGGGAGTTCCCAGATCCTAGAAAATATTATGGCTAAGGAAATAGAGAACTCAAAAAAGGAATCCACCTCCAAGAAACTAATTCAGTATAGTAAAATAGAATTAAATGCCCTGTCTTAAGAAAAAGTTTATTAATAATAAGGAACAACTGGGACATCACACATTGTTTCTTTGGAGATTAAAGTGCAGGCTATGAAATGGCATATAAAATAATGCATAAAATAGTGCAATTGTAAGGTGCCATTATTTTTATTACACATAGCCTTATTTTTATATGTCCATTCTCTCTCAAAAATCCAGCTGTAGTGACACCTTTTAGCTTATTTATTTAGGCATTACTTATACTCTGTTTTACCCACCTCTGGGGCTACATAGAATATTTTAACATTTTAACACGTAGAATAATAGCGCATACAACTTGAAACTACTCAGTAGAGATTAAGGCAAACCCCTGTAAAGTTCAGTACTCCAAAAAACACGTTTTACAAAAAAAGTTGCTTCCAAAACCAGTGGCTTCAGACCTGATGGCACCCCAATCATCTTTAAAACAGTATAATTATTCTGGACACATTTGTGTTTGCCCCATTATTTCCAGGCTCCGTACATCAAACGAGGAGTTTGAAAAACAGGTTCTATAACCTCAGAATACGTGAAAACCAAGTAAGCCAAGTCCCGGTGAGAGAGAAGCAGAGGATCCGCTTGGGGTTCGGGCTGGGGCCAGTCCTCCTCATTTCTTATACGTGCCTTTCCACATTTTCATGCCTGTGTGTAGCGTTGTACCACAATAAATTTATACGCGGGAACGACCCATTAAAATAGGGACGTCTCCTCTGAAAAGCAGCCAAGGAGGACGATGGGAATACTTTGAGAAATGTTGCATTAGGACAATACAACATTCACACACAGCATTCAAATAACATGTAAAATGCAGGGCAGGACAGGTCTCTCAGGAGGTTAATCTACAGTTTTCCTCTAACATGTGTCAGTTTTAGCTGATCAAAATAATTTGTGATTTGTCAAGCCTTAAATATGCCATTATGCTATCCGTTAGTAAGCAGAACGGCTCTCAAATCACTGTCCTAATAAATGGTGAAGACGACATCCTAAAATGTTTTAGTCTGAGATTTAAGACTTGAACAACTGAACGGTAGTGCTCCGTTCTTCTACTCTATGGAACGTTCATGTATTGACAAGTGCAACTCATTAGCTTCACGGACAGGTCATTACAAGCGTACGCTGTAAAAATTTGGATTTTGGAACAGAGTATCTACCTTCTTATGGTGTGACTGCTTATTTCTGAAAGCCATTTACTCATGTTAACTAACGGAAGACTACGCACACATCTAGCATATCTAGATGTAGTTTAAAAGGAAACTCAGGAAACTTAAGAATTCATTAACAACTATGAAAGAAATAATCTGAGGCTATATCCCTTTGATGCAATAAGGATCACAGTTTGTAAACCTGTAAATATATACTTTGATACTTGTAAAAAAAAGTCTTCCTATTACCAGAAAAGCAGACTATTAAAGGCCATGGGTATTCCAGTAGGCCGCCTCCAAAGTTATGATAATATGGCTAAATCCTATGATTAAAAAAATGAGAACTGCTGAGAAAATGAGTTCCAGACGGGGACTTTTATGGATGACCTTGGCTGACAAATGTTTTTTGGAAATTGTTTTATTTTAAAATTACCTTCCCAACAAACCATGAAACACTTGGATGTTACTTTAGGGTTTTTCATTGAAAACATACTACATTTTAAATGGAATTTCAAAGTTAGACACAGAAATGACCAAAACCTAAGGACAATATTAGGTAAGGACAATAATTAAAAATGGATAGAAAAAAGTTTCATTTGGTGAGGTTAATCGAAAGGATGCATAACCATGTCATGGTGGACGGATAAAAAAAGGTGATGACCTTGTGCTTTTATTTAACTAAGGTACTTACCAAAACCTTAGGTTTTATACAGGTGTCAAACTCCCACCTGGAAAGGGATAATTTTCTATATTATACCTAAATTTACTTTAAATAACTGAAGCCCAAGGCAACAGTTCTTTAAAAGAACTTAACAGTCAAATAACTACATAATTTAGTACATTAAAATAAAACCAGGACAGTGATAGTTAAATGTCTCAAAAAATATACAGCTGGGGAAAGTAACCACTGTACACAATTTGGAGGTTGTTAAAGTGACCACTCAGAAGGCTGAACAGTGCAAGACATGCTTTTCCAGTTACAAGCTCAAAACAGGAGTGCAAATGAAATTAAAGCTTTTGTTTAAAGTTGTAGGATAAGAAAAGCTCGAAATTAATATTAAAAAGCTTTCTTCAGGTCATCCCCCAGAAATGAAATAATCAAAATGCTTTTTTCATGGTACAATTTTCTTCCACGAACTTTTCCTTCCATGGCAAAACTACATCCTATAAGTCAGGTCCCCTACACACTCACATCTGATCAACGGGCACACACAGTGGTGAGACGCAGAGTGCTAGCTCCCAGAGGTCCACTAGTGATAAAAAGAGCCTTGGAATTTGGGGTTCTGCCTTAGCCAGTGTACCTGAACCTTACAGAGAACAGATAAAGCAACGGGCTTTAAAGAGTCTCTTGTTCCTATAAAACTGGAGGACAAATGGACCAACAATTCCTCCTCTAGAGGCAAGCTGTTGCGGTGGAAGATGTTAAGTGCTTAAATAAACTAAGATGCTGCTGTAAAAAGTGGAGAAGTATAGAGGTTCAAGATCAGTATCAGTGCAAGAGCTTTTTAAGTGAGTTGACTAGGCAACGCATGCATCCATCCATGCAAATGTAGGACATGGCCCCAAAAGAGAATTGAAAACATGTATATAACAACTGGATAAGTCCCTTGCCAGTAGTTTATAAAAATATATAGTCAATACTGTAGAGGCTCCTTCTACAGTCAGTACTACGCAAGTCCGTTTTAGTTACCCATTACCTTCAATACCAAAAAGCATTAAGTACTCTTCAGACATTCCAGACAAAGGTCACTTATAACAAAAAGACAACTTTAAAAAAAAAAAACAAGATAGTGTCCATTTAAAAAGTAGATCTTTTCTTTCAAGTGAACAGGACATTTTCTGTATTAAACTTAACTTCTAGTCTGTCAAGACTGGGGTTTAAGATCCTTACACGTAATGTGCATATATGCAGAAACAAATTAACTTACTTTAAACATTATCTGCACAGAAAAAAGTTAACTCCTCAAAACATGATAGAACAGGTCTGGTTAGTACAAATCTATTGCAAAGTAAAAAGACTCTGTGCATCAGTTCAACCAGGAGAAGCGGGAAAAGACTGTCCCAATGGCAAGAGTTCAAGCTGGGTTCTGGAAGCCTAGAAGCCTTAGGGGACACCTTGTTGCTCACAGTATCCTGCCACGCGTAACTGCTTAAGCCACTCAGCCATGTCTTCCTCTGGAGCTAGAACCACATTCCAATTTACTTTCTATTCCGAAGACGTTTAGATTTCCTAAGAGAGTCTATGGCTTCCACGGCCTTTTTCCGTTTCCGAGGAGACTCCTCATTCTGCCCAGACCCTGAGGAGTTTCCCACTGCACTTTCCATTACTTCTCGGAGTTTGCGTTCCAGCTCTGCCAACCGTGCGTTCTGTTCACCTATGATCTGGGTCTGTTCTAGCAGTTTCTGATCTTGGTCTTGAAGCTGTTTCTGCTGTTCTTGCACCTTGGTGCGAAGCTCAGAAATTTCACGCCTGAGAACAGTCACGCCAGCACCATTCGTTTTAACCTGCTGCTGGAGTTTGGTAACCTCTTGTCTTGAGGGGTTTTGCTTGGAGAAGAGCTGCATTGTTGTCAGCGCTGCAGATGGTCCCGGAACTGTGGAGAAGTAGTTTAAAAGGGTCACTTAAAATGGTTCCCTACCAATAATACTTAAACTAATGTTTTTTATTTTTTATTTTTATTTTTATTTTTTTTGAGACAGAGTCCCACTCTGTTGCCCAGGCTAGAGTATCGTGGCGTCAGCCTAGCTCACAGCAACCTCAAACTCCTGGGCTCAAGCGATCCTCCTGCCGCAGCCACCTGAATAGCTGGGACTACAGGCATGTGCCACCATGCCCGGCTAATTTTTCTATATATATTTTTAGTTGTCTAGATAATTTCTTTCTATTTTTAGTAGAGATGGGGTCTCGCTCTTGCTCAGGCTGGTCTCGAACTCCTGACCTCGAGCGATCCACCTGCCTTGGCCTCCCAGAGTGCTAGGATTACAGGGATATGAGCCACCGCGCCTGGCCAGTTAAACTTATTTTAAAATGGGATATACTTATGATATCAACTTTTGATAATTTCTTCTTTGCAATCCACTTGGTCTAATGGGTTAATCAGACACATTGTTTTAACTATTAATGAGTTTAAATTCTGATTCTCCTGCGGAGAATGCCAGAAAATGAAGAAGTACATTAATGGCATAAACTTGGATTTAAAATATTATAGAACATTTTTAGGACCTAGTAAGAATACAAATAGTAAAATTAGAATTGTTTTCTATCTTATTCACATAAATAAGCATAAACATTCAAGTTAAAAGTACAGACCTATAGGTTAAACATCTCTAATCCAAAAAATGTGAAATCTGAAATGCTCCAAAATCTAAGACTTTTTGAGAGCTGACGTGATGCACAAGGGTAACATTCCCTGGAGCGTTCTGGATCTTTGAATTAGGGATGCTCAACTAGTAACTGTGATGCAAATATTCCAAAATCTAAAAATCTGAAATTGGAAACATTTCTGCTCCCAAGAATTTCTGATAAAGAATACTCAACCTGTATCATGTTCTTAAGTTCACTTTGCACCTAATTATATAGGCAAAGGCTTCAACTTTAGCCAAACAGTAGGAGACTCTATCAAAGAGTGGGCTACATCACACATTATGATCATGAAGAATTTCTGACATGGTGCAGTAAGGCTTTGGACCTGTTCTCTTTTAGGAATAATCAAAATGTAACATGGGCATAAAAACCACCAGTTTAAACTAGGAACCTATCTTTTTTTTTTTAACCTTATCTATTGAAGGTTTTCTAAAAGACCCAGGTGGATCCATTCATACCCCAAACCCATCATGCTAATTTTCTCCTTGCGTATCTCGGTAACTATGTTTTCCTTGACTGACATGTTCTTTGTTCCCTCTCTGCTTGTCCTTATCCAACTTCTACTCACATACCAAGGCTCAGATGAGGATCAGCCACAGTGATATTATCTACTTTAAGATTTTGTCTTAGCTACGCATCTGGCATTTAGTTGGACGCTGCCTTACAACATTTCTCTTGCCTGTGATAACTTAACTCTGAGTCTGGATACGTCTTACCTTTTGAAACAGTAAGATCCTCGAGAGCAGACACCACGTATTACACTTCTTTTTAGTCTCCACAGGACTCAGTACAGTGCTGTGCGCACGACAGGTACTCAATAAATAACAGATGCATTAACGCTTAGACGTACGTGTAGGCTTTATTATTAACCGACAGAGAGCCACTCAGTGGCCCCACTGAGTATTACAGGGAGTTAACTACTCTGAACAAAACAAGAAGTTTTACTAAATAGTTCTTCCTAACTTAAAGAGTTTAGGCCACTGAATAATTTAGTCTGTTAGCAGGATAAGGGCTGAAATCTCGAGGATCAAATCTCTAGGATCTTTTGCAAAATAGCTACCACAGATGAAGTCCTATCTTTTAGAGCAGCATTAAGACACTCTGAATTCACTGACTATTTCCATGGAAGAGTTTTTTGGGTTTTAGCTAGTATACTGGTTTTTAAAAAATGAATTAACTCATCAAAAACATAAATCAAACATACAGATGGATGGTCCCCAACTTAAAATGGTTTGGCTTAGGATATTTTTGACTTTATAATGTTACAAAAGTGCCACACATTCAGTAGAAACTGTATGTTGAGTACCCATACAACCATCCTGTTTTTCTCTCTCAGTACAGTATTCAATAAATTACGTGAGACAGTCAATGCTTTATTATAAAATAGGCTTTCTGTTAGATGATTTTGTCCAACTGCAGGCTATAGTGAGTTTTCTGAGCATGTTTAAGGTAGGCTAGGCTAAGCTATGATGTTCAGTAGGTTAGGTGCATTAAATGCATTTTTGATTTATGATGTTTTCAACTTACAATGGGCTTATCTGAATGTAATCCCATTGTTAGTCAAGGAGCATCTATATATAACTTTTCACTCACAATTCTACTTGAAACCAATTTTTTTTTAAATTTTTATTTTTTGAGACACCAGTCTTGCTCTGTTGCCCAGGCTAGAGTGCCGTGGCATCATCCTAGCTCACAGCAACCTCAAACTCCTGGGCTCAAGCGATCCTACTGCCTCAGCCTCCCTAGTAGCTGGGACTACAGGCATGCGCCACCATGCCCGGCTAATCTTTTCTACATATTTTTAGTTGGGCCGCTAATTTCTTTCTGTTTTTAGTAGAGACGGGGTCACGCTCTTGCTCAGGCTGGTCTCGAACTCCTGAGCTCAAACAATCCACCTGCCTCGGCCTCCCAGAGTGCTAGGATTACAGGCGTGAGCCACTGCGCCCGGCCTAACAAATTTTTTATAAGTGAATACTTGTGGATATGTGCAAAGATTTAGCCATAAGATTGTTCAGATTGTTCTTCAGAGTATAGGTTAAATATTGTAAAACTAGAAACAACAAATGTTCCTAACAGTTCTAATCTATAATCCATTCTGTCATTAAGTGATGTTGCAAATAAATATTTATTGACACAGAAAAGTTTGAGATGTATGGTTAAGTGGGAAAAAAAAGAAGCAAGTTATGAAACTATGTACAAACATTATTATAAAGTGAGCATATTATAAATAAGAGATACCTGGAGGAGAGCCCATGAGTCTTCCAGACACATCTGATCCAGGTAATTTCCTCTTTAGAATTGGAACAATCTTTTCATCAAAGTATTCCATTGCCATGGAAGAAATGTCCCTTAATTCTTGAAGTACTTCATGAGCTCGTTGAGGGGCTCTGGTAGAATTGACATATCTCAACACACGATAAATCTCATCAATCACCTAAAATAATAAATTCTCATTAGCACTTTCGATTTTTTTTTTTTTTTTTAAAAAGAAAGTACCTAAATATAGGAAGTGACTGCTTGTTCTGCAATTCCTGTAGAGACCTATGGGTGATTTAACCGATGTATTGGCCATTGATAAAATTATCATCTATAACACATGGCTTCTGGGCTTGTTACAATACTTCATACTTATATTTATTAAGCATCTTTTAGGAACCAGGTACTGTGCTAGGGCTAAGAAATGAGGATGAATAAAACATAGCTCCTGCCCTAGAAGAAATCACAGTGTAACTGGGGAGATACATGTGTAGACAAGTGATAGTAACACAAACAGGGACATACAAATTGCTAAAGAAACTAGAGGACTAAATTAAGAAATTAAATTCTGTTACGGGAGCCGGGGTAGAGGCTGGAGATTGCCCAAACCCAACCCAATCATTATTTTTAATCCTCCAAACCCCAATTGCTATCTGTACTGTGGTTAAGTAACATGTCCTAGTTCTTAGGAAATACACTGATTTGGGCATCAGGGAGCACAGTATCTCCAACTTACTTTCAAATGGTTCAGGAAAACATAAATGTATATATAAAGAACAAGAGCAAACGGGACAAAAGCAAATTGCTAAATCTGGATAAAAGATATACAGGAATCCCTTGTACTAGTCTTGCAATTTTTTGTAAATTTGAAATTACAAAACAAGGAATAAAAAATACACCACCACCAGTTTTCTCTCCCAAAACATTAAAAACCAGCAATACCTAACATGTAGATTTTAAGTCTGTTCAGGGAAATCCAGCTTCAGTACTGTACAGTCATTCACGATGTAAAAACCCTAACTTTTGGAGACTGCTGTGTTTCCCTAAGAACAAAAGGGTTACCTGGGCTACTAGCAATGATTAAGAACAGGGACTGTCCATGTCTTTTTTCATTTCTATTTATTTTTTACTTTTTTTGGAGACAGAGTCTTGCTCTGTCGCCCTACTAGAGTGCACTGATGTCATCAAAGTTTACTGCAACCTCAAACTCCTGGCCTTCAGTGATCCTCCTGCCTCAGCCTCCCAAGTACCTGGGGAGTAGCTGGGACTGCAGGCACACGCCAACAGGCCCAGCTAATTTTTCTATTTTTTGTAGACATGGGGTCTTGCTCTTGCTCAGGCTGGTCTTAAACTCCTGAGCTCAAGCGATCCTCCCTACCTCAGCCTCCCAGAGTGCTGGGATTACAGGCGTGAGCCACTGCGCCTGGCCCTTTTTTCATTTTTCTGTTTTTCAGAATGGCTGGTTGCCCAGTGTTACGTGTAGCTGTGCCTCTGTATGTGTGAACTGCTGATACTGACATGAGCTTAACTGTAAAAAAGTGCAGCTCCCACATGTCAGACAGAAGATTCAAGAAACATAACAGGAGTAAGCCGATAATCTGTAACATCTCAGTTCTGAGAGAAGATGAATGGAATATCAATGTGGTAGTCAGGGTTGGCCAACTATGGCTCTATTTGGCCTGTGCCTATTTGTGTAAATAAAGTTTCGCCGGAACACAGGCATTCCCGTTTATTTACTACGTGCCGTCCCTGGCTGTTTCTCAGAGTTGCAAAGTTGTGACAGAGACCATATGGCCCATAAGCCAAACGTCTTTCCTATCTTGCCTTTAACCACAGAAGCCCACTGATCCTTGCCCTAGGTAACAGTGGCAACCTCCCAATCCCTGAATTCTTTACACCGATTTCCCTTTAACGTCCTCACGATCAATGCAGTCTTCCTGTCAAGAGACCCCATTTTAACTCCTCCAGTGAGCGAGCCTTTGGTTTTCACTGAGTAGAAGGGACTCAGTGAAACTGGAGAGGGGACCTGTAGGTTTAAATCATTCTCCAATACAGACTCTCCACCAACCCTCCTGTTCTCAGTCCCCCTCTCACAGGGGCCTGGAGCTCTCGGTTGTGCAGACCGGGTTACTTCTTGGCTTCCCCGCTGCCAGTTTAGAATTTAACTTTCTCAGTTCCCATTTGTCCCTCTACTTTCCGGCTTGCCAAATTTTATTGCTATTGTCTCTTCTGATCTCATCAATCATGTGGCTTTCTTTCTTTTCCTTTTTAAAATGAGCTCATTTCTATTTGAGTGAGCTTTTGAGAGGAATTAGAGGAAAATCTATATTCAATCTGCCATCTTTAACCTACCAAGAGTAAATATGATTGCTCTACCAGAGAATATTTTAAAAATAACCTTTTTTCCAATTACTAGTTTAAAGGTCCAAAATTCTGGTACGTATCTGGCAATCTAATTTAAACTATAACATCGCTATCACTTGTCATTATTACCAGATTCACTTAAGTAATTTGTGAAATAAAATGCTTTCTATAGACCTAAACCTAAATTTAACAAAATGGATATACTCTACATAATACCACAAAAGTTTGCATAAGGTGGGATGTGTCTTGCTATTAAAAAGAAAACAGGCCGGGCGCGGTGGCTCACGCCTGTAATCCTAGCACTCTGGGAGGCCGAGGCGGGTGGATTGCTCAAGGTCAGGAGTTCGAGACCAGCCTGAGCGAGACCCCGTCTCTACAAAAAATAGAAAGACATTATATGGACACCTAAAAATCTATATAGAAAAAATTAGCCGGGCATAGTGGCGCATGCCTGTAGTCCCAGCTACTCGGGAGGCTGAGGCAGTAGGATCGCTTGAGCCCAGGAGTTTGAGGTTGCTGTGAGTTAAGCTGACGCCACGGCACTCACTCTAGCCTGGGCAACAAAGTGAGACTCTGTCTCAACAAAAAAAAAAAAAAAAAAAAAAAAAAGAAAACAAAGACCTCAAAAGTGAGTAATCTTAACAAAGTATTAATATAAAAGCTCCTGAACTTTTAAGTGTAACCCAGGGGCAAGATCTTGGGGAAGACAAGAATAACCTATGACAGAAATCGTATACTAAACCAAGACTAGATGTCAGACTGAAAGAAAATTATTTTGTATAATGTTCTTTTGTCAGCATGTGGAAATTAAATGTCACATCCTTATGTTTTAAAGAAAGAACGTGAAAAGTTTAAGGATGAAAAGTACAATCCAAATACTGCAAACCATGTTAAGTTAGCAGTTTAATTTAGTCTAAGTAAGCTACAAAGTACCTGCTATATAAAAATTAATATTCTGAGTATACATGATGTTGTTTTAGACAATATGTAAGCAATAAAGAAGGCACTTTTTTTTTTCTATTTTTTTCCCTCTCCCAACTTCAAAGAAGGCACGTAAAAAAAAAAAAAAATAACCCAAGCTGAATTAAGTATGATAGGACACATATCTGAATAAAAATAAAAATTATTGGGTTTTTTTTTGGGGGGTGATTTCCAGTTAAGTGCATGTTTGCAGAAGAAAAATAAAACCTATACTGGTTCAAAAACTTTTCAGGAACACTTAAGAGTTAAGGCCTATAAATCAGATTTGGATAAAATCTGGCATAAGAATCAGAATCTAAAGTTTCTTAACTGGTCACCCTTTTATAGTACCCTACAAAAAGCATTTGTAGGTTATGTGAGGAAAAATGAGATATACCAAAGAATATTTCAAATAAAATTATAAGAAATGAAATTCCCTCCCAGAATAAATGTCAAAGAAAACTGAAAGTGGAGAAAGTACATATTAAATATTGCCAATGTAAATTATCTATGGATATAACAAAAAGAGAACATTCAAATTTGACTAGGTATTAATTAGCTCCAACCATGTTAAGGGAATCTTTTGCTAGCATCAACCAAGTAGCAAAATGAGCTTTTTAATTTCTACCACTTCCATATAAAAAAATACAGACAAAACTCATCTGAATTTATACTTAATTCAAGAACTGGGGTACTACTGAAGATACAAGTAGCCTGCTGAATGCTGGGGTTCTTATTGACTTAATAAAACCCAGTTTGTCCCTCCTATTCCACTTCCCCCAAATTATAACAACCTTGAAGGCAGGGACAGGGACAATACCTATGTTGTCTACCCTCTTAACAAAAGGTAAAAGCTGAAAATTTTTTTCTTGAGTATGAACACTTAACAAAAACTTCTCTAAAGAATATTAGGACTTCTACTGTATGTTTCTTATTTAGAATTTCAAATATGAAGATCACATAAATGATATATATTTATGTTGATAACTGTACAGAAGCTAAAGAAACCCATTCATAAAAACTCATTCAGAGAAGCAGGAACAATTCTAACATTTCAAAAATCACTTTATAACTTCATAATACATTCACACAGGGTAATCTGGCTGTTCTAGGTAAGCAATTCTGTTTTACCTTTCCTGGGATGAAGCAACAGAGATTTGAATCCACATACTTCATGAAAGTCATATTTAATAGTGACAGCCTTGTTTCAACAGCAGCGAGAATGTCTGCATGACGAGCTAATGAGTGGTTTCTCCTTTCTGATTCTCTCCTATGACAATAATTTAAAAAAGCAACCATTAAAGCAATACCGTGGGACTAAAATGTTAAGCAATCAAAATGCCTTAATGAAATAGCCTTTTACATGCTAGTTTAGAAATCTACAATTGGGTTGTAATTTAACTGTAATGAGGAATGAATCACTATGCCCAGAAATCCTTGCCAACAACTAGTATTCAGTGACAAAATATTTGGAAAGAACTTTGTTTTAAAAAAGAATTTTTTTTGTTGTTTTGTTTTTTGGCTGTATCGAGCCTAATGACTATTAGAATCAGAGAAATTATATAAATGAAAGTTTACACATGGACATATAGGCAAGAGACTAGGTGTCTTTGCCCATAAAATACAGTACCTTTAAACTTTTTTAACTATTTGAGAAATAATTCACATATAATAAAATTATTTTAAAGTATACAATTTAGTGGTATTTAGTATATTCACAGAGTTGTACAGTAACTACCACTATCTAATTTTAGAACATTTCATCCCCACAAAAAGCAAGCCCGTAACCATTATCAGTCACTCCCATTCTCCCAGCTCTTGGCAACTACTCATTTACTTGCTGTATCTATGGATCTGCTTATTTCAGATAAATGGAACTATGTACTATATAGCCTTATGTTTCTGGCTTCTTTCATTTAGCACAGTTCTCAAGGTTCATTCATGTTGTAGCATGTACCTTTCATTGCTGAATAATATTCCGTTACATCATTTTGTTTATCTGTTTATCAGCTGATGGACACTTGGGTTGTTTCTACTTTTTGGCCATTTGTAAATAATGCTGCTGAAAACATCTGTGTACTAGTTTTTGTGTGGACGTATGTTTTCATTTCTCTTGGGTATACACCTAGCAGTGAAACTGCTGGGTCATATGGTAACTCTATGCTTAACTTTTTGAAAACAGCCAAACTGTTTTCTAAAGTGGCTACGCCATCTTACATTCCCACCAGTAACACATGAAGATTCGAATTTGTCCACATTTTCCCCAACATTTTCTGTCTGTCTTATTTTAGCCATCCTAGTGGGTGTAACGCATTATCTCCTGGTGGTTTTGATTTGCATTTCCCTAATGATGTTGAATCTTTCGTGTGCTTATTGGCCATTAGTGTATCTTCTTTGGAAAAATGTCCATTTAAATCCTTTGCCTACTTTTAAATTGGGTTGTCTTTTTATTGTTGAGTTGTAAGAGTTCCTCGTGTAATCTGGATTTAAGTCCCCTATCAGATGTATGATTTGCACATATTTTCTCCCATTTTGTAGGTTTTCTGTTCACTTTCTTAATGGTGTCCTTTGAGCCACAAAAGTTAAAAAATCTTTTGTAGCGACAAGGTCTTACTATGTTGCCCAGGCTGGTCTTTAACTCTTCGCCTCAAGTGACCCTCCTGCCTCAGCCTCCCAAAGTGCTGGGATTATAGGTGTGAGCCACTGTGCTCAGCTTAAAGTTTTAAATTTTGAGGAAGTCCAATCTGTGTGCTTTTTTCTTTTGCTATTTGTGCTTTTGGTGTCATATCTAAGAAACCACTGCCTGATCCAAGTTCATGAAGATTTACTCTGTTTTTCTTCTAAGGGTTTTATAGTGTAGGACTGACATTTATACTTAGGTCTATGATTCCCCCCCCCCCCCCCCCCGCTGGAATGCAGGGCCTGAATATGATCCCTTTTTAGGTAATTTCTGTATATGGTGTGAGGAAGGGGTCCAACTCCATTCTTTTACATGCAGAGACCCAGCTGTCCTGGCATCATTTGTTGAAAACACTATTCTTTCCCCCATTGAACTATCTTGGCATCCTTGTTGAAATCAACTAAAAATATAAGAGTTTATTTTTCAGACTCTCAGTTCTATTTTGTTGCTCTAGATGTCTATTCCTTTGTCAGTACCATACTGTTTTGATTATAACTTTGTAGTAAGTTTTGAAATTGTGAAGTGTTAGTCCTCCAACATCATTCTCCTTTTTCAAGATTGCTTTGGTTATTCTCAGTCTCTTATATTCTCCCAAGAATTTTAGGATCAGTGTGTCAAGTTCTGCAAAAAAAAAAAAAAAAAAAGGACAGCTGGGATTTTGATAGAGACTGCACTGAATGTTTAGATTAACTTGGGGAGTACTGCCATCTTAACAATATGAAGTCTTCTAATCCATGAACATAGAATATCTTTCCATTTATTTAAGTCTCCCTTAATTTCTTTCAATGATGTTTTGTAGTTTTTGGTGTGTAAGTTCTCACACTTCTTTTGTTATATTTATTACTATGTATCTTATTCTTTTTGACACCACTGTAAATAAAACTGTCTTTTAAATTTCATTTTCAGATTGTTCATTGCTAGTATACAGAAATACAATTAATTTCTGTAGATCAATCTTATGTCCTATATCCTTGCTGAACTTATCAGCCTTAATAATCAACTAGTGTGTTCCTTATATACAAGATCATATCATCTGTATATGAGAGAGATTTACTTCTTCCTTTCCCATTTGGATGCCTTTTATTTCATTTTCTTGCCTAATTTCCTTGTTAGAACCTCCAGTAAAATATTCAACAAAATGGTGACAGTGGACAAACCACAGTAGAAATCACATTGTGATCTGTGTGCCTTTTGCTACAAAAACTTGAAAATCAATGACGATGTAAACTCTGAGATTAAAAAAAAAAAATCAAGAAACAAACAAAACCCTCAACTGTAAATTATTGTCATTGCTAGTCATAACATACCTTGGGAGTTGTGCTTTAACTTGTTTCTGACATAGATTATGGTATCTCTCTACTTTCAGAAATCCCTGATTCAACATTCTCTGGCAGACTAAGTCCATTCTTTTACAAACCTATGGAAAGAAAGAATAGAAAAAAAAATCAATAACCAAATTAATAATTAACTGAGACCCATAACTGACGACTGAAATTTAGTGTTAGTGTTGTTCCCCAGTGTGCTGTTTCAATCTTTGAATCAGCATCTGTGGGTGGGTTCCTTATACCATGTTAACGCCTGTGATATCTTATTAAGAAATTAATATAAAGGGTAGGCACAAAAGTATCATTTACTTCAGGTGTTTGTTGAATTTTCTTTTCTTTTTTTTTTTTTTTTATAATTTCTACCTCTTTGTTGACTAAAAGAACTAGTTTCTTTTAGTTCTTTTTTTTTTTTTTTTACAGTATGTCCTCATAATGTATACATTATTTCTTGTACAATGATATGAAATAATATGGGAAATATTCATGATAAATTATTAAGTGAACAGTGCAAGTTAAAAACAACAGTTTCATATTTTTTCCCCACCCCCCCCTTTCCCGAGTCAGCACCTTCAAGTGTTACCACTCCCCAAACGGTGCGCAATGCACTCATTGTGTAGGCATACCCCCATCCCCTCCCCCACCCCCCACCTCAGTCTGATGTCCAATTGGTGTCGTTCCCAGATTTGTATTTAGGTGATCAGGGATGTTGAATTTTCTGAACGTATTCCCACTATTATGGTCAGAGACCATAGTCTTGAAGATCAGTACAACATATTTAAAGGTTTTTAATGGTTTGAAAAAAGAAAAATTCCCTTTTAGCCAAAAATGTAGATCTAAATTTAAGTTTAACCTCTCACAAATTCTTATTTATTTCTTCTGTTGATTTTGGTTAACTATGGAGAGTTTATAATGACCAAAGCCTTTTTATTAGATAATGTTTTACCCTCCAAAATATCTTAACACATGCAGCAGAACATCAACTACTGGCCGGGCGCGGTGGCTCACGCCTGTAATCCTAGCACTCTGGGAGGCCGAGGCGGGTGGATTGCTCAAGGTCAGGAGTTCGAGACCAGCCTGAGCGAGACCCCGTCTCTACTAAAAATAGAAACACATTATATGGACACCTAAAAATCTATATAGAAAAAATTAGCCGGGCATAGTGGCGCATGCCTGTAGTCCCAGCTACTCGGGAGGCTGAGGCAGTAGGATCGCTTGAGCCCAGGAGTTTGAGGTTGCTGTGAGCTAAGCTGACGCCACGGCACTCACTCTAGCCTGGGCAACAAAGTGAGACTCTGTCTCAACAAAAAAAAAAAAAAAAAAAAAAGAACATCAACTACTTGGAATCCTTAAGCAATATGGTATTTTTATATAGTAAAAAGCACAGAATCAGAATTCGGAACACCTAAATTTGAGTCCAACCTATATGCATTCTGGTGCAAGTCAGCTACCATTTGGAAGCCTGTGTCCGCCATCTGTAAAATGTACATAGTATCTAAATCACAGGGATATCATTAGGATTAAATGAAAGAAAATACGCTAAGTCACATGGTGAACTTCCAAGTGCTATATAAAATTGTTAGTTTAATAAATTTTACCTTAGTGTTATTTTGAAAAGTTTGCTCCACATATTTGTTATATTTCTGAGATATCCCAGCATGTTTCTTATCTTAATTATATCTAGTATAAGATATTTATGCTATTTGAGCACGGAGATATTCCACAGAGACTCAAAGTCATCAACTTGAAGGTTAATTCTCACTGGACAGAGGTGGATGCTGAGGTGCAAGACCCTGAGATAAAATTCTACCAAGGCTTCGCCAATTAGTTAGGGACTGTCTTATTCTTCTTTCCATCTCACAGCACCCAAGCATGAATGCTTGACAAACAGCTGTTGAAATGAAAACCGATCCTTCCACCTCAGCCTCCCAAATAGCTGGGACTACAGGTGCACACCATCATGCCTGGCTAATCTTTTTCAATTTTTAGAGATAGGATCTTGCTATCTTGTCTAGGCTGGTCTCCAACTCCTAGTTTCAAGCAGTTTTCCCACCTCTGCCTCCCATGTAGTTGGGATTTTTTTTTTTTTTTTGGGGACAGAGTGTTGCTCCGTCACCTGGCTCACAGCAACCTCAAAAAAAGTTATTAAGGAAAATAGTTCTTTTCAATTTCAAAATAAGTGATATTCTAAAATATGGCAGAATATATTTCTAATTAAACTAAACCAGTTATCAACATTTATTCAGTGTTTACTGGGAAAAAAAAAAAGCCAATAAACCCAATACATATTAACATACATATTTTTAGAGAAAAATAACTTTTTTTCCATAACAAAATATTTAGTGAATGGTGTTATTTTACATTTTTGCAAAGTTTTTTCATATGTAGTTTAATAGAACACAGGTGAATTTTCATATCTGCTTCAGCATTCAATCTATGGATGTATTCTCACCTTAGAAAATTCTAGAAAACACAAGAACACATAAGCACACATTTCATGAGCTATCAGTGTGATGACATCATTACATGTCACATAGCTACTGGAAAAACCCACATATACTTGTCAAAGAATAAGAGTGAAAAACACAAATAAGACCTTAATACTGTAACAAAAATATTTTAGATCTTACAGACCCCCTAAAAGATCTTGGGAACTCCTCTGGGGTCCCTGGATCACATTTTGAGAACCAGTGCCCTGATCCTGAATAACCACATTGCCACAAACACCAGTATTGAACTTTATGTGAGGAAAAAAATACACTTCCGCCGTGCTATCGGAAGAAGAAAAAGGGAGTGTCTGTGTGTGTGAAACCAGGGGAATAGAGAGGGCTAAATTCTCAACTCTGACAGTCGAAAGTCAATGGATAATACCAAGAAAAATGAGATGCAATTCTCTTGATCACTAACAGAAACATCTCAATTCATTAAAACAAAAATATTTTTGCTCACGCCTGTAATCCTAGCACTCTGGGAGGCCGAGGGCAGGTGGATCGTTTGAGGTCAGGAGTTCGAGACCAGCCTGAGCAAGAGTGAGACCCCGTCTCTACTAAAAATAGAAAGAAATTAGCCAAACAACTAAAATATATCCAAAAAATTAGTCTGGCGTGGTAGCATATGCCTGTAGTCCCAGCTACTCGGGAGGCTGAGGCAGGAGGATCGCTTGAGCCCAGGAGTTTGAGGTTGCTGTGAGCGAGGCTGATGCCACGGCATTCTACCCCGGGCAACAGAGTGAGACTCTGTCTCAAAAAAAAAAAAAAAAAGATGCATTCTGATTTCAAAAAGGTTAAAATATGAAACTATTTATATCTTAGAATCAAGGAAATATTGTAATGAAACCCAATTTTAAAAATGTATTCATTTGGTGCTCTACAGTTTTCAAATGACTGAGAACTTTTTGTTTTTCTCCAAATAATTCAGAAGCTGGTATTAAAGATTAGGCTGTTTATTAGACTTCTGAACTGAAAGAAGCTTAAAGATCAGAACCTTTCCTTTCTTTTTAAAGAGAGAACACAGAGGCCTTAGGAAATCATGTGATTTGTCCAGGGTCATTCAACTATTCAGTGGCAAAAATCAAACTGAGAATCCAGGTCTTCTAATTTGTGTCCTTAGTGATCCATAGGATAAGCCAATAATTATCCTTAGAGTCTCTGTTGTTAAAGAAACTGTTGGTACCAGTCTAAAAAGTAGGACTTCTTGAGGTAATAAGGGACTTTAAGGACTATTAATAGGCATTCTCCCCACACTGCTAATGTTTAGACAAATGGAGCTAGACCAAGATCTTCCTATAATTCTTCCAAAGTTCATAAAACTAAAGTGACTCATGAGGGGGAAAAAAAAACAGACAAATCTGAATCATAGGACATTTTATAAGCCATCTGGCCTGCATTCTTCAAAAAGTCAATGGCATGAAAGAATGAAAAAGGTGGGGGCAATGTTCTAGATTAAAGAGACCAATCCTTTATTAGATTCAAGACACCTCCCCTCAAAGAACTATAAAAGATGTTTAGAGGATAATTGAGAAATCAAAGTATGAACTATAGTGTTAAATCCCTTGGAAGTGATGACACTGACTACATAAAAGGAGTATTTAGGGGTAAAATACTGTATCACTCTGTTTACATCTTACTTTCAAATGGTTTAGTAAAACTAATCATGTGGGTGGGATACGTGCACAAACACATTAGGGGAGAGAGAGAGCGAGCACACAAGCAAAAGAGATAAAGCAAATGTGGCAAAACGTTCATGATGGATGAAAAAATTATTTAAAAAATGAATAATGAATGAGCCAAAACCATTTGGCTCTTCTCTTGTCCTATTTGCTTGTTCAGTGAACTCATCTTAATTTCTCTCACCTAAATATGGATACAACTTGCCATTTCTTCCATAAGAATATTTTAATCCTCCATAAAAAATTCTGTTTACCTCTATGGATTGCCTAAGATCACTTGTATTACCATATTTTGTGTGTGTGTGTGTGTGTGTGTGTGTGTGTGCATATACAACACATATATGTATATGTAATTCTCAATTATCTTTAGGTAGAATTACAACAAAATTTGAATTCTCTGGGTATCTTCCCTAGATATTCACTTGGAAAGAAAATGAATTTAATATTAGCCTTAGCAAAATAATTAGGAAGAAAAGTCTGTTCCCAGGATTCCTACAATGTACCCTAAAAGTCAAATAGAAAACCTTTCTGATTGTTTTCAGTTTTTGATAATGTCTACCATTATTCTCATTAATATAGGAATTGAGGGCTGGGCATGGTGGCTCACGCTTATAATCCCAACACTTTGAGAGGCTGAGACAGGAGGACTGCTTGGGGCCAGTTTGATACCAGCCTGGGCCACGTAGTGACACCCTGTATTTATAAAAAATAAGAAAAATTAGCCAGCTGTGGTGGCACATGCCTGTAGTTCCAGCTACTCAGGAGGCTGAGGCAGGAGGATCACTTGAGCCCAAGAGTTAGAGGTTATAGTGAGCTATGATCACACCACTGCATTCCAGCCTGGGCAACAGAGTAAGACCCCATCTCTTAAAAAGAAGAAGAAAGGAATTGAGTGTTGACTAAAACAAAAGGAGCCCTTATGCACTATTGTAAATGGCTCTTGTTAATTACATACTGGCTTCAGATCACCTTATCGGTTAATCTTTATTCTCATAAAAGTTTTCTTTATTCATTTTCTTAAAATGGTCTTGTAACATGTTAAAGACCTTCTGAGGTGAGCTAAAAGCTTAAAAATTAAAAAAATATTTCTAATCTGTTGGAGGTAAATATTAAACAACTGATTTTCAGCACTATTATAATACAGAAAACACTTTTATTTCACAATGACATATATTTTCTATTGTTTACTCAAAAGCAGTGAAATGTTTTAAGAACTACTTGATTCATTTAACAAATACTGAGTACTTATATTGTATCAGAGACTATCTAAGGCAGTAAGGATTCATGATGAAAAGATGTGTTCCCACCCTCGTGAAGCTTAAATTTGGTTGGAAACAGGCTCTTCTAACAATAATTCCAATGTAATAAGTAAATGCAGTAATGATGCAATGGGAACTTAGAAATACAACCTGAATAAATTTTAGAGAAAAATCATAGAAGGCTTCATTGAGGTACTAACATTTAAAGTATATATATGGAAGGGATATTTTCTAGGATAGGAGAAACAGGAAAAAATGTGCTTGGAGAGGCTGGAGACATTTGGGAAACTAAAGAGCTTGATGTCTGTTTCAATCAATTTGAAGTGCAAGATGATAGAAATAGGTGGTTGGGAGAAACTTCTATCAAAGGTTATCTTTTGCTCACAGCCTCAATCATCATGAAATTGGATTTATATACATAGGCTATCCTTTTAATATAGTACTTCTTTCAATCTTGTTAAGAATTTATACTACTCGGAGTTTACCAGAGTGTGCCTCTTTTATGAAATGATTATATTGTTTTGGTTTTTTTTTAATATCCTTACTTGCTCCCCCTACCAAAAGTAGTCAGCTCTGGGGGTTCTCAAAAACAGTTTAAATTTAACTAGTCTGTGAAATAAAAAAGTTGGGGGGGGTAGGGAGGGGAAAGATTTAAAACTTCACACGCCCAAATTCAAGCTCATTTTAGTCCCTCTAAGTCACCCTTCTCCAATTACTTCATTACTTTACACATCATTTATACATTATTTTTTCTGCGGGGAATGTTCTTCCACCTTTACTAGCTAAATAAAAACTTATTATCTTGAGGAAGTCTTTCCTAATTAAATCCTCCTGGATCAACCTCAACATTCTCATATTTACTCTTTGTTTTTGTTATTCTGGGGTTTTTTAAGTGCACTCAAGAGAGGTGTGTTCCGTCTGTCTCAATGACAATACTGTGGACAAGGTTATGGATTGAACTCCTTCACTTTGTGAGACCAGAATTAGCAGGAACAATGAATTGTCCCCAAGAGATTATAATTTCTTACCTGTACTTAGGTACTCTTTAATAAACTCAACAGCCTGACGAAGAGATGGTGAGAGAAAAAAACCAAAAATCAGCAATAGAGTGTATTTTCTGTAATACTGCAACCCCTGGGGTTCCCAAGAACCTTTCAGGGGGTCTGCACAGCCAAACTAGTCTCATAATACTAAGAAGTTATTTGCTTTTTGTACTCATTCTCTCACAGGTATCCAGTGGAATTTTCCAGAGGCAACATGGCCTGTGATGACATTATTGTTCTTATAGCTAATGGAATATTTCTGTGTTTTCTAGAATTTTCTAAGGTAAGCTCTTAGAATCTCCAATAACTTTTTATAGTGTAAAGGTGTCCTGATACAAAAATTTGAGAACTCTTGCTACAGAATGAGATATGAGGAAGATAGCTTGCCTACTTAAAAACAAAAGGAAGTCATGGTTCCTCATTTTCCTTCATATTTCCTACCAATCACCCCACTCTCTAACTGGAATTTTCTAACATATTTGAAGAAAAGATGTAAAAGGAACTATAAGTAGCTAACATTTAACTAGCTAGAGTGCTCTAGAGAAATATCTTGGGACAAAAGCATATTTTATGTATTCTGTTGCTGAATAGAAAACTTTATCCCAGATAATAAGAATTCTCAACTTAACCTTTAGTCAAATTCATATTCTGAAGCACTAACAGGATTCTTTTAAATTTATAGGTGTTCCACTTGAACCAAAGAGGAAAAACTTTGATAGTATCTCTCCAAAATATCTCTTTAAAGCCTGCTGTACTTATTTTTCAGTGGGAAAGGATATTGTGCTCATGAGCAAAGTTATAGGCTCAAAGTTGGCTTTGATCTGCTCCCTAAGGGTAGGACCTCACTTATTAACCTTTGCCACTTGTTTCAAAGTCTCTCACAAACCTGTCAAGAGGGCCTGAGTGACATACTAAAGCTGTATCAGCACAAATTTATCTGTTTTACAGGAAAAACAATTCAAAGTACACATTTTGTCACTTCAAAGATTGTGTTCAGCCAGATAATTTTACATTGGTGTAGTTAAATATTTAAGAAACAATTTTTGTAAAACCAGGAGTTCCAGGCTCTGGGTACATTTCTGGATCAATAGTCAATGGCCAGAGGAAAAAAAAAATCCAATTTAATAAGGCATTCAGACAGCCCCTTGGGAAACACTGGATGGGAGTAAAATTTCGATTATTCATAGTAACAGGAAGCAAAGACTATTATAAACTAAACTGCACAAATAATTGAAAAATATTGTAGCAATTTCTACTTAGAGCATATATTTTAAAGAAAATACAGAGCAATAAGTACATGGATTGTGTACCTGTCCCCTAAGTTAGGTGCTAACAATAGGACCTGAGTCCTAGTGAGTAAACTGGTAAGGAAGAAAAAACACCAAACACCCGAACAATACATAAACTAGCTCATCAGCTACCAAATAGCTGCCATTTAGCTTTATGAAAACTAATTCTGTTCTTAATTAATATTGCTCCGTTCCAAGCATATCCAGCCTTAATGCCACTAAAAAAAATACTTACAATGAAAGGGACTATGTAGTTTATGTGTCAGATAGCAGTATATATACTAAAGTCCCTTGATTTTTTGGCAAACAATTCTTTAGGTGTAAATGGCCACTTGAAAAGGCATGGAAAGAATCATCTACCAGGAACTGTCTGGACTGCCAATTTCAGAAAATGATCATAATTAAATTAAAGCTGACACCTAGTGGCAAGAAAGAACATCTTTCTTTTATGTTAACCTGAATTGTACCTTCCAAACCAAAGACGCTTCCAAATTCCAAAAAGATTATCCACTTAATCTAGTTAAGAATTATCAATTAGCCTTAAGTAAAGAATAAGAGAACAGTTCCCCATTACTAAAAAACCACATTTGCGAATGTTGGGGGCAGAATCTTTTCCTGGGGGTGGGCTGTGGTACAGAAGGGACTCCTTATAAAAAAAATCACCATTTAAAATTATAAATTTGTAACCTTAAAAGGCCAGAAGAGATAACTGCTTAAAAATTAAGAATGCATCTGAATATCTTGACAAAGATGCCATTAATTAATAAATGGTAGGACATGTTTTACTTCTGGTTAGGACAATTCCCCCTCAACAAAAATATTTTAATTTTAAAAAAGCAAATGACTAACAACCAAAAAAAACAGTTTTCCTCAACACTTAAAAAACAGAACTGTGGACATTCCAAGCTTTTAGAAGCCATTGTCTGGCTGAATGGCTCAATTCAATCAAATGTTATGCCCAGTTTCCAAACCCCATGAATGAAAAATGTGAATTGTGATCAAACACCATTCTTGGTAAAAATACAAAGGAATATTTAAGATTTTACATGAAATTTTAAGAAGAAATGTTTTGGAAATTCAGGAAGAATCAATTTTGAAATATCTATTTTCAACTGCAGAAATTTCCATCCCTGCACACTGGCATGGTTGAACTGCTATGTTGACAACAAAAAAATTGGCCATCAGTTTGAATTAATATTTATAAGCTTTCTTTTACAAGTAAGTATTATTTTCTTCAAGAATGCAATTATGATCAATTTTAAACTGGAGTGTAAGCCTAAAATATGGCATATTGATTAATAAGAAAATGCTATACACAGCACATTCAGAAATATGTCTTTGTCCTCTTAAAAACAATCTCGAGCACAGATTTCGCTTCTACACAGAATCGGTTTGCAATCACTTCAAAATGTCCACCTCCTTCAATTTTACCACTTCAAGATAAATTCACTGAAAGGACGCAAAATATCTGACTAAACTAAGACTTCATCAAACCTCTGGAGTGAAGTAAAATTCCAATGGCAAATTCATTATTTTTAAAAATCACGGACTGAACTACTGTGATTTGAAGGTACAAATAAATCTCTCCTAAAGCTGGCGGGTGGGTGAAAATCACTAGTTACAAAATGAACTGCGAGAGAAAAAAGCCCCTGTTAAGGGGCAAGTAGCTTTACTATGGATGGGAAGTGTCAAGAGTGAGATAAAGCCGGGATGGTCGATTCCCAGGGCTCCACTTTAGTGGTCAACTAGGGCGCTGGGGTTAAAGGCCACGGAAACACGTTCTAATTCTTGAGAACCCCTACCAGGTTTTTGGCGGAACTGAGCAACCCTACTTTATCGTCTCGAACAAGGAAACTTGGGGTGGTTGGGGGAACAATACGTTATTCTTGCAAAACAAACCAAACCTGGCTGGGATCATCTGCCTACTTTTGAGTTTTCTCCCCCAACCCGGGCTGGAGGAAGGAAGGCGGTATTCAAAAGGCAGGCGACAAGCCCCCTCGGGGGTCCACGCACGGCGGGGTGGAAGGTGGACAGCCCAACTCCGGTACGCCTCCGCCGCGGGCCAGCTCCCAGGCAGGAGGCAAGGAGCCCCCCAAGGTGGAGTTCCATCAGGATGTCGCCCCCAGCCCCGTAGCGAGGGTGCAAGGGGAACCAGCCCACTCCTGCTAACAGACGCCGAGGAAGAGTGCGGGCCGGGAGGGCCGCGCTCCGGGACCCGGAGCCGGCCGGGGCTCGCGGGGGGGCCCCTCCCCGGGGAACGCCCTCCCCTCCCCTCCCCTCCCCAGATCTCGGGCCGGGGGAGAGGGAGGCGGGGGTCCCGCGGGGGCCTCACCAGGCGGAGCTGGCTAGTTTCGTCGTAGGACATAAAGCTGAGGATGTTCTCGATGGCTACGATGGGCAGCGCTACCAGCGTGTTGTTTTGAGGCAGCTGGTCCGGAGCCAGCGCCGGCGTCGGGGGCGCCTGGGACCCCGGCTGCGGGGGCGGGGGTGGGGGCGGGGGGGGCTGTCGCTGGGCAGAGCCGGCGGCCGAAGAGGAGCCGCCGTCGCCGTGTCCGCCGCCTCCTTCCTCGGCCATCCGCTCCTCCGACGCCGCCGCCATCTTGGGGGTTTGATTCCTTCCCCTACTGCAAGGGGAACAGGGACACTTCCGGTGCGTCACTTCCTCCTCCTGCAGCCCCGCCCCTCCCCGGGGAGGCGGCACCTGGAGGAAGGAGGAGGAGCCTGTGGGGTGCCCGGCTGAGGGAGCCCAGCATGGTGCTGTCGAGGTGGAGGTGAGGGAAGAGCCTGGAGACCGCAGTAAAGGTGCTCGTCGCCGACCCTTTCCTCTAAGATTGGGAGCTACTTGAGAGCGAGGGACTCCTGCTTATGAGAATGAATCTCACTGGTGAAGTTTTCTCAAAGAGCGTCCTGACAAAGGCTGATGAGAGTAATGTCACCCAACAAGTGGAGATGGAAATGTAGTTAGGGTCTCACCGTTTTTCAAGAATCGTAGTAATAACCGATTGCGGCACATAAAAAGGAACGAAATACCGATTGAACCACAACACGAACGAACCTCGAAAACACGCCAAGTGAAGGAAATGAGATTCAAAGGGCCACGCATTGCGTGGTTCCGTTTTTACGAGATGTCAGAAATGGGCAAGTCCAGAGAGGCAGAGAGTGAGTGGCTGCCAGAGACGGAGCAGTGGAGAAAGGGGCCTGAGCGCTGATGGGCGCGGGGCTTCTGTTTGGGGTGATGACATGTTCTGGAATCAGACAATGGTGATGGTTACGCGACCTTGTGAATATGCAAAAACCCCCTGAATTGTTTATTTTAAAATAATGAATTTTATTATACATGAATTATATCCTAACAAAACAGTTGGTTTAGACAAGAATCATCAAAGAATGCTAAGACTAGAAGACAACGTCATGAGGAACATAATATTTGTAGTGTCTCAAAATAACTCCCCACAAATTGTATATTAATTACATAGATGAAAAAAATAAATTTACAGTGGAGAAATTTGGTGGACACCATCATAACCAGATGATCAAATTAACCATATTTTGGTTCATCATATCCAAAGGAACCAAATTATGGGAGGAACCCACATTATGTACCCCTTACTATGACACCCTGAAAAGGACACAACATAATGTGATGTTCTTGCAAGAAAGTGCACAACCTGCATTTGAGGTAGATATATCTAGATGACTAGACCATAATCTTCAAAATTATTAATGTTGCGAAAGACAAAGACTAAGGATTTATGCCAGGTTAAAGGAGATTAAAGAGACATGGAAACTAAAACTATGGGTGATCTTGGATTGGATCCTGGATTAGAGGTGAAATGGCTATTAAAGAACATTATTGCCATAATTGGCAAAATTTGACTGTGGGCTGTATATTAGATAACTGTAATCATATTAACTTTTCTGATTTGGATAATTGTATTGTGGTCATATAGAAGAATGGCCTTGATCTTAGGAAAGACACATTGAAGTACAGGCGTGCCTTGTTTTAATGCACTTTGCCTTTTGTTCTTCACAGACAGCTTCAAGTGGGCATGAGAAAAGCCTTTCTACTCCCTTAACTCACCACTTGTGGTCAGCTAGTTAACGCACAGATCAGTCGATCTAACAATAGAGTACAACTCTGGGAACGATTGAAACCAGTTCCTGCCAGTCAGCTCATTCAGATAGTCCTGTTTATATATTTTGGATTTGTGCCCTTATATTTCCTATACTTTTTTTTTATAAACAGAATTTCAGAGCAAATGGCTGCTTTGTTTCCCTTATTAAAATCAATGCTTGTTTTGGATATGCTTTCCAATGAAAGCAAATATTTGAAACTAAAACAAATATTTGAACTCTAAGGAGGAGTTCTAGTTTCTGAATGTGGTTTTATGTCAGCAAACTATCATAGGACCCTTGTGAGACAGTGGTCTCAAGTATGGGATGGACACATGGCTTCTTAAGATTTGTGTGTTAGTAGTTTCATGTTTGTAAAAGGGAATAATATTATTCCCTTCTTCTATCTCATACAGTTGATATGAGGATGAACTGAGACAGCAAATGGGTGGGATTTTGAATTCTTGTGATTAAAGGTGTTCAAGTCAATTTGCTGTAACCCAGACACTGTATGTCATCCTGGCCCACCTTATCCTACTGCCTTCCTGGCCAGGGGGTATGCTGGGGGGATAGGGTGGGATTGGGTGTAGTGGGGTATGATGAGGGGTGATTTAACCTATTTAATGGCACCTCCACAGAAAGATGGGCTTTATATATGAAAAAGAGGAGGCCAAGACCAGACATTGTTTTCTCAATTTGTTTGCAGGTGTGCAATATATTTAGAAAGAATGAAGGGTGAGCTCATATCTTAACTGAAAAGAGATTTGGAGATTCTACGGATTGCAGTCAACTATTTTTAAAGACCCATCTTTTGACTAAATGAGAGGTTGCCTATCATGACTAATGTCTGAAATTCTATTATTAGATATATTTTTAAAAATTTAAAGCTTTGACTCCAGGGAAAGGTAGTTCACTAAATGTTCGATTCAGTGTTTATTGATTGCTAAAGGGGTAAGACACTGGGAAGATACTAAGATGTGAATAATGTTCCCCACCCTGGAAAAGATGTGAATCTGGCTGCAATATCAGTCACCACCTGGAACCCCTGAATTGATTCCATTGACCTGGCAGACTGGACTGGTGGTGTCTCCTCATTCCCTCACATGCAGTTCTCCTGATGTTGCATATTCAGAAAGAAAAGTTTAATTTCCTGGACTGTTCTGGAAAAGTGATTCAGCTAGCTATGTTCTCCTGCCATCATAAAGGTGTGTAAACAAAAATTAAGGGAAGGCCGGGCGCGGTGGCTCACGCCTGTAATCCTAGCACTCTGGGAGGCCGAGGCGGGTGGATTGCTCAAGGTCAGGAGTTCGAGACCAGCCTGAGCAAGAGCGAGACCCCGTCTCTACTAAAAATAGAAAGAAATTATATGGACAACTAAAAATATATATATAGAAAAATTAGCCGGGCATAGTGGCGCATGCCTGTAGTCCCAGCTACTCGGGAGGCTGAGGCAGGAGGATCGCTTGAGCCCAGGAGTTTGAGGTTGCTGTGAGCTAGGCTGACGCCACGGCACTCACTCTAGCCTGGGCAACAGAGTGAGACTCTGTCTCAAAAAAAAAAAAAAAAAAAAATTAAGGGAACACATAAGTAGGAGTAGTCAATTCTGATGTGAAAGATTGGGGAAAGCTTCACAGAGGAGGCTATATTTCAGCTTAACCTAGAAGATTGATGATGTCGGGATACTTGCAGTGGCTTTCTTAATTAAAAAATGAAGCCAGCTGGGCATGATGGCTCACACCTGTAATCCCAGCAACTTAGGAGGCTGAGACAAGAGAACTGATTGAGCCCAGGAGCTGGAGGCTGCAGTGAGTTATGATCACACCATTGCACTTCAGGCTGGGTGGACTCCGTCTAAGCACAAATTGCATGAACTATGTAAACATCCAGAAGATGAGGGAAATGACTGTGTAGACCAGTGGTGATTGTTTTTGCTTTTAATTATTTTTAAAATGCTTGTGCCAGTCAGGCATGGAGGCTCACAGCTGTAATCTCAGCACTTTGGGAGGCAGAGGCGGGACGATTGCTTCAGCCCAGGAGTTCGAGACCCACCTGGGCAACATAGCAAGACCCCATCTCCACACACTCAAAAAAAATAAGCCGGGTGTGGTGGCATGTGCCTATAATCCTAGCTACTTGGGAAGCTGAGGCAGGAGGATCACTTGAACCCAGAAGTTAGAGGTTGCAATGAGCTATGATCATGCCACTGCACTCTAGCCCTGGTGATAGAATGAGACCCTGCCTCAAAAATAAAATAAAATAAAATGCTTGTGCCAGTTATCAATTTCTTGCCTCTGAGCTCTAAATTCCCCCTTTTTGCCTGCTTTGTGAAAATACATATGGGCCCTATAAATATTTTCCCTTTATCGAATGGCACAGTGTTAAGCTACGTCGGTAGAGGGCTGTGGAGAGACATTGCAAGAGCGAGGGGTTTTGCTGTGGTTTTGGGGTGCTTGCCTGGCAGGCTCCTGTGGCTGGGGGGCGGCTTCTCCAGCCCCAGCCCTCCAGTGCATGGGTGTCCGTAGCACCCACTGGCCAGCAGCTCCCCCTGGCACCACCTCCTCCCTTGAATGGCTTCCCGTGAGGTGCCTCTGGTGAGACACCTCCCCGTGAACAGCTTTCTCTGGCATCCTACGGGACAGATTTCTGGTAAATTCCAAAGGGCAGATTTCCAGGAAGTTCTGCCAGTGCAGCAGCACAGCAACTTCTCTGCCATCCAGTGCACCATACCTGTGCCTTCCGAAGTCTGGGCCCCTGCCTAGGGGGTCTTGTTCCTTGGGTGCTGTGTCCCAGCTCAAAGAATATGGCTGATACTTACATTTGGTATTCTTTTTTTGTTTTTTTTTGAGACAGAGTCTCACTGTGTTGCCCGGGCTAGAGTGCGGTGGTGTCAGCCTAGCTCACAGCAACCTCAAACTCCTCGGCTCAAGCGATCCTCCTGCCTCAGCCTCCCGAGTAGCTGGGACTACAGGCATGTGCCACCATGCCCGGCTAAATTTTTCTATATAGTTTTAGCTGTCCAGCTGAGTTCTTTCTATTTTTAGTAGAGACGGGGTCTTGCTCTTGCTCAGGCTGATCTCAAACTCCTGACCTCGAGCGATCCTCCTGCCTCGGCCTCCCAGAGTGCTAGGATTACAAGCGTGAGCCACCACGCCCAGCCTGGATGTTTACTATGTGCCAATGAGTGTTCCAAATGCTCTAGTTTGTTCTTCATCCTCTGTTTTAAAATACACTTGGGGTTTTGTTTTAATCAGATATGGTAAAGTGACAGACAGGGAGACAACTGTCTTCAAAGAAGAAAGAATTTATTACTTACAGTTCACAAGAGGAGGTGACATTCCATGCCATGCAGGGCCGCATGGCGAGGAACCAGGGTCAGGCCCAGTGGCCAGCGCTCAGAACCCTGGGATGAGAACCTCCGTCTGGGTCATATCAGAAATCTGGGAGTACATCGGCATAAACTTGGCAGTCACTTGTCACTGTGGCTGTGTGATCAGAGAGGGGATCATATTCTCGGTAGGGTCTGCTAACTTAGTTAGAAAATAGCTCTGAGAATGCCAGACTTCCTTCTAGTTAACCATGTAAGGACCAAACTGTATAGCAATACTCATACCACCCTTGCCCAAAACACCGATTAATTCATTCCCATAAACTTTTATTGGGGAAAACAATTTCATTCTTGAGAGATAGGTAAAGGGCAGTTATGAGTATAAATTCCCCTGTTGCAGTTGTAGGAACTGATGGGGCAAAATTCAAAACAGCTTTTCTTCTGTGACCGTCAGAAGTGAGCCACAACCCCCTAATATTGAAGTCCTATTTTATCTTCTCTCTTCTCTTTCTGGTTAGGTAAAAGCAGAATAGCTCCAGTATTTTTGACTGGGCGAGGGTCAGGAGGTTACGGCAGAGAATAATAATTGGTGAGTAGCATTTCTTTGTAGTGACTAAATATCAATTTCTTCATAGGCCGGATGGGTGACCAGAGATGAAATGCTCTGGAAGCTATGACCAGGCCACTGAGTCATCTGGTTTGAAATGACAGGCTACCATTAAAGTAAATCACACAGTGATGAAAGGAGACCAAAAAAGAAGTACTGACCACCTTCTTTATAAACCTTCTCATTTTCTTAGCTTTGGCTCATTTTATTTTTAGGAAGTATAATTGTTCCTCTTGATCCGATCATATAGGAGCTTCTTTTCTTACATTTTTTTGGCAAGACTTGAATATAATAACCTTATCCTACGAGACTTCCTGATTATCTTTGAAATGAGAGGTGAGGGGAAAGCCTAAGACAATTTACAGAAAAAAAACCATGGTTGGAAAAAAACTTTTAAAGGTTATTTAGTTTAACTCTCCTGAATAACAGGTTCACGTGAAGCCTGGACTATTTCAGGAAACTGAAATTTCTTTTCATTTCATCTTTTTTTTTCCCCACTACTGGGTTCTGCAGACCAAATTTCTCTCTCTTTTTTCCTTTTCCTTTCTTTTTTTTATTTGAGACAGAATTTCAGTCTGTCACCCTGGGTAGAGAGCAGTGGTGTCATCGTAGCTCACTGCAACTTCAAACTCCTGGGCTCAAGGGATGCTCCTGCCTCAGCCTCCCGAGTATCTGGGACCACAGGCGCACACCATGACGCCCAGCTAATTTTTCTATTTTTTGTAGAGACGGGGGTCTCACTCTTGCTCAGGCTGGTCTTGAACTCTGGAGCTCAAGCCATCCTCTCACCTCGGCCTCCCAGAGTGCTAGGATTACAGGCGTGAGCCACTGCGCCCGGCCTGAATTTCTTTTCTTAAAGATTCTCAGGGAAACACTCATAACCTTCCCAGACACTCAGGCAAGCATTTAAGAATTGGCTTTCAGCTAAATTCATCCTGGCATTTCCTGCTTCTAGAAAGGATTAAACCCAATGGGAATCTGCAGAGCCCTTTTGCTTTTAAGTAATTCGATAGGGAAATTAATTCTTGAAGGGGACAGCTGCAAGTTGTAGTTACTGCTCAAGCACTAAGATTTTCCTGTGGAGTTCATCTGAATATTGGCAGCACCCTTTTAAACCCAGTAGTAGGTGCAAAGGTCCTGAGGCAGAAAAAAAAAAAAAGAAATGGAAAAAACCAGTAGTAAGGCACGCGTGTGACTGTGCCTGGACACCGCAGACGAGGAAACTGAGGTACAGAGAGCTGTGTGCGCTGTTAGACTGTCTCGCTTTGGGGACAAAGAGGATGCTTTTTCTCTGGGTAAAGATTTATCCAGGGAGTGATTTCTGCAGATGGCAAACGAGTTCCAGTAGTAAGCCCTCAGCCTTTCCTCTGCTCTACATCATCAGAATCTGAGATGTACAGCTGGTGGTGATTTGTGGGGCTCGGTGTGTGCTGTTGCTTGGAATAAATTTTTTTATTTCAGGGAATTTTTCATGAGGAAGATTTGTAACTGATTTTGAAAAAAATTAAATAAAAAGAAAGTTATGAAAAATATTCTTAGAAATGATCAAATAGCAATGGCATTTTCATATGTCAACGGCCTGTATCTGGAGATGGTTCAGGGTTTGCTTGGGTTGCAACTTCCTTGTGCTCTTTTATCTTTGTGTGAGGGGGTGGGCCACCATGCTCAGCTAATTTTTCTTTTTTTTTTTTTTTGTATAGAAGGGGTCTCACTCTTCCTCAGGCTGGTCTTGAACTCTTGGCCTCAAGCAATCCTTCTGCTTTGGCCTCCTAAAGTGCTAGGATTACAGGCATGAGCCACTGCACCCGGCCTCTTTTATCTTTTATATCCCTTCAATATCCTGCCAGAAAGGTGACATGTGGAGCATCCTGGGAAGTGAGAACATACTCATCGTTTACTTTTGGCAATCTGTTCCTTTTTGTTTTCTTTCTTTTTTCTTTTTGTTTTCTTTTTTTTTTTTTTTTTTTGAGACAGAGTCTTGCTGTGTCGCTAGAGTGTAGTGGCATCATGATAGCTCACTGCAACCTCAAACTGCTGGCCTCAAGCGATCCTCCTGCCTCAGCCTCCCAAAGAGCTGCAACTACAGGTGCACGCTGCCATGCCCAGCTAATTTTTCTGTTTTTTTGTAGAGATGGGGTCTTGAACTCCTGAGCTCAAGCGATCTTTCCAGGCTCAGCCTCCCAGAGTGCTAAGATTACAGGTGTGAGCCACTGTGCCCGGCCTGTTTCTTCTTTTTTTTTTTTTTTCTTTTTTTTTTTTAATTGATTTTCTCTGCAGCTCAAGACCGGCCTGTTTCTTACAGAAGATGATTATATTTCCTTTAGAGTCAGACTTCTAAAGCAATTGCAACCAATTATCTTTTCATATTTTGACCAATGGGCTTTTGCTTGCGGTAGCATTTTGCACCTTATGAATCAAGGACTTAAAAAATGGATTTGCTGAAACGTCTCACTCTTTTGTATCTTAGTTTATATTCTGCATAGCAAATCATAGAAGTTCAAACAACTCATGATTGTTATTACTGTTATAAAAGTAATAATAATAATATTGCACAGACTTCCCTGTCACTCTTCTAGGATGTGTCTAGCATATTTTTATAAGCAAAAAGCCAAGGAAGCCACCCTTGCCTTGGTAAATTGCTCAGGAAATTCTTTGTGCTGTTGGGTGCTTGAGAATGATGTCAGCCTTTGCTATTCCTCATTCAACCCTATGCCAAACCTCACTTTACGTTTCATTTTCTCCAAGCCTCTTTCCTAGGTTCTTTGGTATCTGAGCTTACTAGGAAACACAGTTGGCTCTGAAATCTTTCAGGATTCTCTTCCCTTAGTAAAAATGCCAAAGACCTATTACTATAATAATCTTGCAAAAATGAAACTAAAGTAAAAAACAAACCTACCCTTTCAAAAAAAAAAAGAAAAGATGTAAATCCCTATTGCTCACAACTGAGAAATCTTTAGGAATTGCAGATAATGTTATATTAATCTAACAGCCAATGAATATTAGCAGACATAAGTCCATCCACTAACTAAGAATGTCAATGAATTTGTCTCTTGAATCAGATACCTAATACATGAGAGTGTTTGGAAAAGGCAGGTCTCAGATGACACAACACAGGAGACCAGGAAAGCATTCTTCGAATTTGGGTATTGACAGTCAGGTTTACCTAGGGAGGTGGGGATTTCCTTCTTGGCTGTCGGCCCTTTGTTTCCCCAGCAGTTATGCAATGAGGTCTCCATAAAACTACTTTTTTAAAAGGCCTTGGCTCAGAATTCATTGCCAACCTGATTTCGTTATTCTGGTCTATCCTCAGGTTGTCCATCGATGGCTTCTATGAACTCTGACTCCTGTGTCCTCCTAAGATTTTTCTTCTCTTTCTCACATCACTGGAGTTAGAGGAGATATCCTCTTTGATACTTTAGTTGCTGTTTTCACTCCACCTTACAAAGTTACCACTTTCTTCCTCATATTTGACTGGCCTCTTCTGCAGTGCTACTGTATAACAAGTGCTTCCTAAATATCTGTTAACGTTTGAATGAAAATTAATTTAGAAAGCTGGAAATAACATGAGTCTTTTACCTGTGAGTTTCTGACAGCTCACAGACACAGGTGAGTGCATTGGAAGAGTCACAGGCTAGTCGGTCAGTGCTCTACCTGTGCAACTGGTACTTGCCATCCTGTTTTACACTTCTGGCCTTTACACTAGTGTGTTGGTCCAAATGGATGAGAAGGGAAGGGACTGGTGCTTACTGAGCTCCTGCCATGATCTCCATACTTTCATGACAAATAGGTGAGGAATGGTCAGCTGAGTAATCAGGAAGTAGAGGTCGGCAGAAAGGGGAATCAAACAAAAGCCAAGTGTAAGCCTCCAGAAGTTCCTTTTCAAAGAGACTTTGCTCATCTTTTTAATGTCATATCAGGACTTGTCACTTGAGGGGCTGTCCTTTCAGACAGACAGGTCTCTCTGCTAAAGATACTAATCATAATTTTACCAAAAATAGATCTGAAATTAAATGCTGCTATTTTAATTACTGAAACTATCCCAAAGGATAATCATGAATTGACTGAATGATGGGAATAGTGTTCTGTAGTGAATGAACCACTAAGAAAAGGATAATGAAACATCATGTATATTTGTCTTTGTGAATCAGTTATTTATCATTGTTATTGTTTAATAATAAAATACATAAATTGCTGTGTTTCTGAGGAAGAATTAGAGAATATGCTGGAGCCACAGTATGGTTTTGTCTATCTTGTGCTGAATCTTCTTGTTTTTTTTTTTTTTTGTTTGTTTGTTTTTTTGGCCTGGACTGGAGAGCAGTGGCATCATCACAGTCCACTGCAACCTCAAACTCCTGGGCTCACGCTATCCTCTTGCCTCAGTTGGGACTACAGGCGTGCACCACCTCACCTGACTAATTTTTCCATTTTTTGTAGAGATAGGGTCTTGCTGTTTTGGTCAGGCTGGTCTCCAATTCCTGGCCTCAAGCAGTCCTCCTGCCTTGGCCTCCCAGAGTGCTGGGATTACAGCGTGAGCCACCATACCTGCCCCTGCTGAATCTCAATCATTCCCATGCAGTACTAGTACTAATGTATTCCGCACGAGGCATTTTCAGAGGAAAGAAGATAAAGAGAGCTACAGGTTGAGTATCCCTTATCTGAAATGCTTGAGACCAGAGTGTTTCAGATTTTGGATTTTCTCAGATTTTAGAATATTTGCATAATACATATCTTACACATAATAGGATATTTTGGGGATGGGACCCAAGCTTAAGCATGAAATTCATTTATATTTTATATGTACCTTATGTGCATAAATTTAAGGTAATTTTGCACAATATTTTAAATAATTTTGTGCATAAAACAAAGTTTTGACTGCATTTTGACCGTGTCCCTTTACCTGAAATTTTTCACTTGGGGCATCATGATGATGCTCAAAAAGTTTCAGAGTTCAGAGCATTTTGAATTTCGGATTTTCAGATTAGGAATGTTCAACCTGTATTATGCTGATTGAGGGCGAGAGAAGGAGGGACAAAGACGAAGAGGTAGTAACAGAATTTATAGAAAATAATCATGATTGGCTGGGATGGGAGCCAGTTAAGACACTTTGGTGTGCATGTGAAGCCGATTGATAAATTGTGGTCCGTCTGAATCATTTGAGCTGTAATTTTCTGATATAGCCACCAGGTGGCCTTTAGCTCCCTTGGGTACGCGCGGGACAAGTCTAGCTGGCCAGTTGGCCGGCCCTGGGTGCCAAGGGGGGGGGGGGGCACCAGTAATTAATCCTATCCTGGGTATTCTTTGCTCTGCCCGTACTGACCCAGTACCGTGCCCATCTGGTCCTCCTTGCTCTGTTGTAATGCCTGCCAGATGGGTAGGCTCTCTTCTGGGGATTTGAACACCCATTCACGCAAAACCTAAGGAACGCTTCGTTATAAACTATTTCCGCTTCTCCACACTTACTTTCTACCTTTGACATTGTCTCTGCATAGACTGAATACAATCGTTAACAAGTGTTTATCTAGTATGTGGTGTTCTGCCTATAATTCAATGTTACTTCACATGTTAGTAGAGCCTGCATAGTTGTCGTTTAGAAAGTAAAATAATGTTTTATTGTGCTTCCTATTTTTTCATTAGTATAAGTAGCGTTGATAGGAGCATGGGAGTTTTAGACCCAAAGTAGAATTAGAAGATCAAAGAATGATTTTGCAATTCTTGCTGTATATTCCCGAGTTGCTTTCCAGAAAGAAAATTCTTTTCAACTGCCTCTTTTCCCTAAAGCCTCTATCCCCCAGTAAACAAATACGTTGCCGGTGCTGGTGTCTGGATAAGTCGTAAAACGCCTCCCTCACCCTCTCCTCTTGTTGCATCACTTGTCTCCTTTTCTATTCATCTGGCATGTGGACCTGCTCCTTCTAAGAGAGCAGATAGGATGGGAGTGTTAACGCAGCCATGCAGATGTGTGGAGCACTGTTTGGGAAAAGTTCTGGTTTTATGGGTCTGAGAAAGGGCTGCCTGGGCTCTGCCGGGGGAGCAGCGAGTGGTAGCTCGGCTTGGGTGGCAGAGCTGCAAAGGGGAGCCAGGACACACAGCACGTGGGTGATAATTTGAGGTGAGACCGTGCAGGACTTGATATTAGGCAAAATGCTTTGGACATTTTTTTTTTTTTTTCCTGGTGGCAATAAGATTCCTTTACAGACACATCTGGTCTGTGCCGGGAAGACCATTCTGGCAGTTGTGTGATAAGGAATCTGATCTTCATGCCTTGGGCTGCTTTAGAAGGTCCCTGAGGCCAGAGATACTCACTGTAGCCACTGTGTATTACCGTCACCCTCGTAAGGACAGAACTCATGTTTGGTAGTTTCTCAATGTCTGCCAGGCTGAGAAAGAGGAAGGGGTGGGAGATTTTCTGGGAGCAGGGAAGGGGGCTTGAGCCAGTAGGGTACAGGCTACGTTATGGGATGAGCAGGCAGCCTCGTAGAGGAAGCAGAGCACACCTGGGAAGCTGACGGGTGTGTAACAGCTTCAGAGGGTGAGCTGGGGGTGGGCCTGGAGGCCCCAGATGCCAGAGGCCTGCGGTGTTCAGACTGAGGTGCACCTGGACCAGGGCTCACTTGGGCAGTCTGAGCCTTCATCGTCTGCAACCGTTTGCTCACACCGTGTGCGTAAGTTGTGGCAGAGACTGCGGTTGATATCCCGAGCACTCAAATTTGGGTCCTGACGCAGAGATACGTAAAAATGGTAAAGCAGGGGGAAGAGAGAAAATGTATGTGTGTACGTGCGTGTGTTATGTACTAAGTCCATCGTGGGTGAAAGGAAAAAATCAGATATTTTTGTGGGCAACGAAATACCTAAAAATTATTCCCAGGCAAGGCCTTTTCAAACAGTATCGTTATAACAGGTGGGACTTCTAAGCATCCTGATGTGTATGTAAGGGCTTCTTTTTATTGGGGGGGGGGTTGTCACTGATGGGAATCCAGTGGGTCACACACAGGACCCCAAGTAGTCTCTCTAAAGGGTCCTTGAGCTACGGGCTCAGCTCAGTCCTTGGGTTTTTAGGTCCAGGAGCTGGATGTTCTTCATCCAACCGGTGATAGACTCTGGCCTCCTAAGCTGACAGCAGACCGATGTGTTCATTAGAATTCCCGCCAGGCCAGGTGCAGGGAGTTCCCGTCCAGCGACCAGAATGCCTGGGTTGCCAATCTCTGCCCTTAGGAGGAGCACTGACGTCATTTCCAGTGGAAGGGCTCTCGGGTGACTGCACTGTTCATCAGAAAGCTCTTTCCTAAGCATAAAACCCAGGCAAGGCAAGCGTCACAGCTGTGGGATTTGCCTCACCCATGTTTCCATAAAGCCTGATGGAAAATCTCTCCTTCTCGGCCGAGGACACTTCTCCAGTGACAGGGCTGTTTGTCCAGTGACCCCAGATGCAGGGTCTTGGTCCGGGCTAGATGCTGTTGGTGACTTTTGTCTCCCTGCACCCGTTTTTTTCTTCCTAGCTCAGCTCCTCTCTGACGCTTTCTTTCTTAGATGGCTTCAGTGTCACTGATTAATGCTACAATCAAGAGCTATTTCTGTTGGCCTGGCAGAGGATGCAGAGTCAAATTTTTCCAGAATTTGAAGGGTGGATTCCTGTCTCTGCTAATACTGCTTATTACGTCAGCAGTGTGGGAAAGATTTCAGCTTCTCTGAATGTTTTCCAACTTGGCTAGTCTGCTGTTTGTGTTGGTAAATCAGCATGACCCCCTTTCTCGGCAGCCCTGACGACTGTCTTCTCTGCAGCTACAGGAAAGGAGGGCAAGTCACATCCATGAAACATTCCAGAGTCTACACAGACTCCTACAGCGCACCTTGTATTCCCCTCTTCTGATTTCTAATCGCTTCCATTCACAAAAGGTGTAGGTAGCTTTGCCACAAAGAGTGGGCCACGTTGCCCTTGACCATTGGTTCCATTGTGGATCTTTAGCTCACATCTTTCTGGTCCTTCTCAGGGCTCCTCATTAACTCCTAACTCTGATGCCACTTCCAAGCACTACAGTATGTTGCAAATGTGTGCATGTGTGTGTGTGTGTATGTGTGTGTTTTCCTTAAGAAAATCACACAGTGCAGGACCCCTGTCAGTCCCACTGCAAACCCCTCCCAGGCACCGGGGAGTGAACCTGCCCTGCTGCAATATTTGGACGCTGAGGATCTTCCAGGTGGAAATCCCGGAGGGCGGAAGTAGACACAGCTCAGAGTGAATGAATCCTTCAGGTTGTCGGCAGGGTGACACATGGTGAGGACCAGGTAGGGTGAGTCATGTCAGGAAACGTAACACATGGGTGGAGGTGGGAGGGAACGCCACACTGTGAGCACTCGTTGGAGAATGAGCATGTTAGTATCGATCCACAGTGATGGAAGCAAACCATCTGACTCTGCTCTTCTGGAAAATAAACACGGAAAACCCCACGGAATCATCACGCTGGGGTAAGAGGTTAAGGGCTGTTGACCCAAAGGAAACAGTGCTGACCTGTCTCCTCTGTGGCATGTCACTCTCCAGCCACCAAGCCCTCAGGTGGGTCAGGGTGACGTAGCAGAAAGGGTGGGATTTGCAGTCCGGCAAACCTCGGTTTTAATTACTGCTCCTCCACTTACTCGGCTCAGATTACTGTTTGAGCATTGGTTTTTTTATTTTTCCTCTGTAAAATGAAGATATAATAAACTACAGAGTTGTGAGAATTTAATAAAATGATATTTTAGATGTGTTCAATAAATTATAAGCACTTGATAAATGAAGCCCTTGTTATTTGGAAGACAGGACAATCACTTCTGGGGTTTTAGTCAGCTACGAGAAAAGGCATTTGACAAACCTTAGGGCTTCATCTTTGGTTCTGGCCATTAGAATCTTGGCTCCTAGATTTTGTTTTTATTTCCACATTACTGAGGCTAAATTATAACACTGTAATTTTGCTGGAGGCTCAGAAAATACACACGTTTTGTTTATGTTGTTTGTTTACAGGTAAGTATAAAATGAAACCTTACGTCTTTCTACGCAGAAAGTGAGCTCTGCGTGGGTCCTGGTAGGGTGTGAACTGGCGGGCGCTGGATGCATTGGCGCTGCAGGATCCCGCTGGCCACACTGCGGTGGGCGACTCTGGGCAAAGCCCTGTGCCATGATGTGACCACCAGGGGCAGCGCCACCAGCGGGGCCCATGCGGTAGCTGATATTTTAAGAGCTATTGATTACCACCTGGGACTTTTTTGTGTGTGTTCCTCACCCCTTTATATAACACAAATAACAATTGGCATCTATAACTTAGTATTTTATGACAAAGGACATCTATAACTTAATATTTTATGACAAAGGACGATGGCATATAGGACAAAGAATACGAGTGAATGATTATGGTCCATGGCTCTATGATTAGTCTGTCTAAGTCCTGCTGATATTGTAATAGTATAAATGTTGGTTCAAGGACCACACGAGTGACACGTGTGCCCTCCACACTGGTCTTTTCCTGCGAATGACCCTTGGGTTTGAAACCTTGGTGTCCTCTCGGGCTCTTCCCTCCTTGACTCCTTCACATCCAAAAGGCGCTGTCTACTGCCAAGTCTGTGTGTGCAGTTTCTGTCTCCTTCTCGCCTACACGACATGTGGTTTCCCCCAAAGCAGAGCCTGGTACGAGGACTTGGGGGCAGGGCACTACAGGACCAGCCCGGGTTGGGCCCTCTTGCCTGAATGTCGTCGCGTGGTTGTTATAAACAACAGAGATTTATTTCCCACAGTTCCGGAGTCTAGGAAGTCCAAGGTCAAGGCAGCGGCAGGGCCTGGTCTTTCTGCTTCCAAGGTGGTGCCTCATGGCTGCGTCCTCTGGGCGGGACGGACGCCGCGTCCCCACATGGCGCCAGGTGGGAGGGCGAAAGGGGCCGACGCTAGTCCCCTCAGCCTCTTTATAAGGTCACGAATCCTGTTCATGAAGGCTCTGTCTTCATGACTCAGTCACATCCTAAAGACCCCGTCTCTTCATACTGTCACATCGGTGACTAAGTTTCTTTGCTCGGAGAATGAAGGATCAGAAGAAGGTCGTGGGGATCTGGGCCTCTGAGCCAGGGGAGAGACTAGGACCCAGGACACAGAGAGCCGGACTTTCCCAGAGCGTTTGCTTTATCTAATCAACACCAGCGGTTCTGGGTGTGGGAAGGGCCTGGCTTTGGTGCTGTGTAAGAGTAACTGCAGCTACCCCTTCTGGAGGGCCGGGTTCTGGGCTACATGTTTCACACACACTGTCTCCCTTAATTCTCATGGTAACCTGACAGCTAAGTATTGATTTCCCATTTTACAGATGAGGAAACCGAGGCTTGCAGAGATTAAATACATTATCCAGTGCCGCACAGCTTTTAAGTGGCAGAACTGGCTTTCTGCATGGTTCTGTATGATTTTAGCCATTAGACTATACCTCTTTTCAGGGACTGCAGTTCTTGAACACCAAGTGGGCTTTATTTCAGGGGCATAGTTAGGTGAATTCAGTCTGTTCCTAAACAAACCAATTTTCCCCTGCTTGTGTTTGAGAAGCGTTATTAACAGAGATTCAGCAGGTCTTCGACCTCTTGACAGACCAACCCATTGCCGTCCTGCAGTTCTTGGTCCCCAGGGACTAACATTCTTGATAAAGGTTTTATTCCGGCCTGTTGAACAATCCTTCTGTTTTTAGCTCTGTACCTGCTTTGTCTTTGGAAACTTATTCTCAGACTCACTTAAAATCTATGATGTAGGTGGTAGAATAATCTGAAAGAGGCCACTTACTTTATCCACCAAGATCTACAAACACCTCCCACCATCTTTAGGTTCAGCCAGTTTGGAGCTCCCAGGCCCAACTTCACAGCTGGCTTCATGTTTAGCTTCAGCACCTCCTCAGCTCCCCGCTCCCAGGCTACGGTCAATAATGTCCTCTCCAAACCCACACACGCATCTCCGGAGATGATCGTACCAGCTTGCCTGCTGCTTCTGGATGTAGCTGTGGGGCCCCAGCTCATCTCAGCCTTGCCCTCTGGGAGCAGCCAGGCTGCCACCTGGTTCAGCAGGTTCTGTCAGTTAACATGAAGCTCAAGAAGATGCTACCTATTGGTTGCATGTGTGTCCTTGCTGGGGCGTTTGGATCCCCATGATGTATTTGGGGCCCTACCTCAGGATGTTGTGATTCATGACCCTCTTTAGGGTCACCTAAAACCGTTGGTAGCCTTGAATTTGGGGAAGAAATCTGCCAATTAGTGGAAACCTATCCATTTGTGTCCATAGAAAGAGCCAGATAAGCTGACCGAAAGAAACCTCTCCCAGTCCTCATGGAATTCTCAGAGATGTTGACATCTTTCTTGAGAATTTTTAAAGCACACTCCATCCCACTTCAATTTTGGCAGCCTGGGACATCCTGACAAAAGCCACACACTTCAGCACCTGCCGGGGAACCTGCAGAGTTGTAGCGGCTGCTCGGGAGTTTCCCCGAGGTTTCCTTCGGCCTTGGGAGGCGCCGTAACTTATGGTTAGGGGCTGAAGCTCTCACTTCTAATTCCGGTCAAGATGTAATGATTGGCACTAGACTGGCCTTCTTGCCATAAACAAGTATTAATATAAAGCTAGACAAAATACACGAGGCAACTGTTTTCAGGCATTTAACAACGGGCAGCACAGGACTGTGATCCTCGAGGAAAAGGAAACTTATGGGGTGAGCCCCATTTGTCCTGTGCTCTTTGCCTGGGAACAATTTCTAGAGGGTGGTATCGCTAGGCAGAGCCAAAGCAGCGCATGGGGGGAGTCCTTCTGAACTGAGAAGTCAGAGATCAGAGTTCGGGGCTGGTGATGAGTGTCTAATCTGTGGGGCAGGGCCCTGGAGAAGAAGGAGTGTTGTGCGGGGGTGGGTGCGTGGGCACTGTGAGATACAGAAATCAGAGAGGATGGGTTGGAGAGCCGAGGAATAAACCTGCGTCTGTATGGCCAGCTGATTTTTGACAAAGGTGCTAAGATAATTAAACAGAGGAAGGATAGTCTATTCTACAAATTGTCCTGTGAACACTGGATATCCACATAGAAAAAAGAAGAACTTTGACTCTTATTTTATAACGTATACATAAAGTAACTTAAAATGGATCATGGACCTAAAATTGTAAAAGTTCTAGAGGAAAACATGGGAGGAAATCTTTGAAACCCTGGGTTTAAGCAAGATTTCTTAGGACGCAAAAAGCACAAAACATAAAAGAAAAAATGATGACTTTAACTCCATCAGTATTAAAATTCCTCCTCTTTGAAAAACACTATTAAGAAAATGAAAAGACAGGGCACCCAAGGGAGGGAATATTCTCAGTATTCATGTCTGTCAAAGGACATTTTCCCAGAATCTATAAAAGATTCTTACAACTCAGTCATAAGATAAATAACCCAGTTAAAGATGGGATAAAGACTTGGACAGATACTTCATAAAAGGAAATATACAGGTAGCCCACTAACACATGAAATGATGCTTATCATGCGTCCTCAAACGACACCAACTGTTCTCAGATATGTGGAGCAACTGGAACTCTTTCAAACATTGCTGGTGGGAGTGTAAAGTGGTACAACCATTTTGGAAAACAGTCTGGCAATTTTGTATAAAAGTAAATATACAGTAACCAAATGACCCAGCAGCTGTATCACTATGTATTTATCAAAGATAAATGAAAACATGTGTTCACTAAAAGACATGTACATAAATGTTCAGAGCAGTTTTATTCATAATAGCCAGAAATAGGAAACAACCCAAATGTCTATCTGCAAGTGAATGGACAGAAAAATTGTGGTACGTGTAAACAGTGAAATGCTCCTTAGCAATAATAAGGGACGTGTTACTGATGTCTGCAATAACACGGATGGATCTCAAAAAATTATGCTGATTGTTGAAAATAATGAAATAGTGAAATTTGCTAAGAGAGTAATCTTAAATGTTCTTACCACACAGGTAAAAAGGGTAACTATATGAGGTAACTTGATTGTGGTAATCATTTCACCATATATGTATATCAAAGCATGCTGTACACCTTAAATACATACACTTTATTTATCAGTTATACTTCAATAAAGCTGGGGAAAACCCTCACTCATTTAAGAAGAAAAGATAACAACATAAGATGTAAACAGATGGAACTTCTTTGCATAATACAAGCGAGATTTCATCTTATTTGTATTACTTTGGAAAATTTTATATAAAAATGAGACTGAAAACTGAAATCTCTCTTTGAGAAAAGGACGCTTGATTTTGTATTCATTTAGGTTATCTGTGCAGGGTGCAAGTATTTCAAATTATAATCCCCCTAGAATGCAACAATAACACCATCAACAAGCTGAGCAAGAGAAATCAGACAGGAAAGAGTACATACTCTTTGATTTTATTCATGTGATATTCTGGAACAGGCAAAACTACAGAAATAAGACCACTGGTTGCCAGTGTGGGGAAGATTAATACAAAAGGGTATGAGGGTGAAGGCAATGTTAAATCGCTTGATTTGTTGGCATTCGCAAAAGTTTATACATTTGTCAAAACTCAAATAACTATCCACTTAAGATATGTGGCATTACCTTGTGCGTAAATTATACCTCAATGAAGTTGATTTAAAAAAGAAAGAATGCAGGCTCTTGCATTAGAGTGACCTGTTACTGCTTCTCACTAATAGGTGACCTTGTTCAAGCTACTTATCTAAGTTCCAATTTCTATACCTGTAAACTGGGACGATTAATACTGTCAAGTTCATAAGGTTGTTGTGAGGATTTAATAAGATACTATATAGGGTACATTTTCAGGATCTGCCATGGAACTTAAAACCAAAGGTAGTTTCTATTACTGCTGTTCATGGATTTTTCCTAACCACATCATGCAAGAATGTGGTTCATATTCAGCTCATTTTTTTAGAGGCGCTATCTCTACAGAACTCAGAGTAGACATGCACCTTTGCCCACCACCCACAGCTCATGCAGGCAGAGCACACAAATCACACTCTCGAAAATCATCTTCTTTTATGCCAACTCTCAGCAGGGCAATTGGGCTAAACTTCCTTCCCAGCTGAGCTGGAGTACAATCCCGTGTGTGCCCGGACACAGGGAGAGGCCCAGCCTTTTAAGACGAAATGAAATTTCTCTGGAGCAGGCTATCCAGTTAAATCCAGGTTGATTTTACTGGAAATGAGCTCATATGACCCAGCTAGGTGTCAGAACGACATGTTTGTCTTAGATTCATCTGCGGTGTTACATTTCGCGAAGGTTTCCTGCCCTACTTGTCCACGACAGCTTGCCTGGCAACGTGAGCCCGCCCCGCCCACAGTTGGATTCTCTGCCACTCAACTTATGATTACCATCTCGGTGACATCTGCTGTCTGAACTTACCACTCTCTCCCATACTCACACCAGTTTAATCACGGCCTGATAGCGGACTCTGCCCTGCCTCCTTTAGAACTTCTTGCCCAGCTGCGGCCGGCTGATGGCTTTTCCCTTGGAGCCACCTGAAATAATGGACCCTTCAGATTGAATAGTTGGCACCTGTGAGAAACTGGAAGAATGTTTGACATTAAGCTTATCCGAGCTTGTAATCTGAAGTATCAGGACTGCATTCCCTCAGCCCTCCCAGGGATTCCAACCTAAGATAAGAATGGAGGGTGCACAATGGAGTGAGGGTAAGACCAGGCTCAGACAAGGTTCCCGCAGTACAATGCTGTATTGTCTTTGTATCTCCTGTCTTAGAGGAAGCCCTTCTGCTTGCAAGACTTTTCTTTGCTTTGGCTTAAAAAAAAAAAAAAAAGACTTAGCGGGGTACAAGTGTGGATTTGTTAGGTGGCTGTACTGCGTAGTGATGAAGTCTGGGCTTTTTGTGTAACCAGCACCCAGTTAGTGTACGTGGTACTCATTAGGTAATTTCTCTTCCCACTCCATCCTCTCTTTTGACTTTTGATTCCGTATGTTCCCTAGTCTTTGGACGTTGCTCAAGTTAACTTAAAAACACACTCAGTGATAGCGTGCAGAACATTCTATTTGTTCCTTAAGGCTATATTGCATAGTAGTAGAATATGGGTTTTCACTGTGGGCTGATGTGGATTTGAATATCATCTCTGCTATTTGTTAGTTGTGTGGTTTGGGGCAGGGCCCTCTGCTCTAGCACACCAAGCTCACTTCTTTCAGGGTTTTTGCATTTGCTGTTCGCTCTGCCTAGGACCCTGTTCATCCAGGTCTTCTGAGGATAGCTGCTGCTTGTCATTCAGATCTCAGTTCAAACGTCGTCTCTTTGGATAGAGCTTTCCTGACCACTATTTCTAAAACACCCGACTCCGGTCACTATTGCACCGTCTTATTTTCAGTCTTCATAGCATTTGTCTTATTTACTTACCACGTGTCATCCTCAATTAGAATAAAAACTTCTGGAGAGCAGAGCAGGACCGTATCTGTCTTTTTCACCATGGTATCCCTGGAGCTTAGAATTGTACCCAGCACATACATAGTAAGTTTTCAGAAAGTGTTTATTGAGTGAATCGGTGAGCTAGCATTTCTAAGCTTTAGTTGCTCTATCTATAAAATAGGATAATATTATCTTCCTACCGGGTAAAGGAAGATTGTATGAGAAAGTGTTTGTAAAGGACTTAGAAGGTGAGTGGCATATAGTGATGACACTAAAAGTGGTAGATTATTTCTAGTTTCTAGTTACCTCTACCTGCATTTTCTCCCCCTGAGTATATAAGCTCTTCTGGGGCACAAATGGTATCTTATTTGTATATTTCATATTACTATACGTATGGTAGATGTTCAATAAAACTTACTTTAAGTGAAATAAAATTTCCTTCTAGTAAATCAAGGCTTCAAGTAAGTGAAACAGAAAACACACTGACTTCACGGTAAGCTCGTCTTTGAGACTCAGCTTGTAAGCCCTCCTCGCTGCGACTGTCGCATCCTGGGAGGCTCGGGGACAGGGTGACCATTCCCTGTGCCAACCTCAACCAGAGCACCTGAGCATTTGATTTCACTCGTGTGCCCCTAGGCAGGTTCTCTTCTACTAGACTGCATGTGCTTTGAATTGCTTATCTCTGTGTCCGCACTGGCTGGCCCGCACCTTCTGGCACTCGGTATGGATGTGTTGAAGAACAGAATAGTGGTACAAAGACAATGGCATCCTGGTTAAGTATGCACACATCTGGGTTCCAGTCCTAGCTTCTGCCACTCACCAACTGTGAGGCTTCAAACAAGTTACTTAATCTCTCTGTGCCTCGAGTTCCTCATTCATAAAATAAGGAGAACAAAAATACCAAACTCACAATTATTACAGCAATTAAAATGTTGCCTACACATAGAATTCTTAAAATAGTGCCTTCAATTTTATGTGCACTTCACTTCACATGGATGTGCGCCAGGCAGCGATTGAATCATAGTTGACATTCAGTAGCGAGTATTAAATTAAACTGAAAAGTTGTGTGTAAGTAGAAATTTTTTGGTAAATAAAATCATATTTAAATGGACAGGGAAAGCTTCTATAGTTAGTCCTTTGTAATATGTGTAAGCATGCTTTGATTTTTTTTTCAATTTCATATTTATTCTATTAAATATGGTAAATGTGAAGTATATTTAAGGATAGATTTATACTTTCCCCCAAATCAATTTATAAACACCTTCAGAAAACAAATTACTTTAAGAAAAAAAAAATCTTCAAGTGAAAGTTCTCTCCAGACAAAAACTATTTCCCTTTTTCAGTTCTGTAGTCTTGTAAGTTTACCTTCTCTGTAGATCTTTTTTTAAGTTCCCTCCGGGCCTTAACTGGAGCAATACAAACTGAGTTCAGCCCAGACATTTAGAAATGTTGCTCCTCCCCAATTAATCTACACTGGGCAACAATAGGGGGTGGGGTAGTCTATTCTCAACTGTCGATTAATAACTAACTTAAATATTACGCACAACATTTATTGGAAGTTATGGATTCCACATACATGAGGTTTAAATGATGATACAGAAAAGCATTTGATTAGTTTTTTCTTTTTTATTTGTTCATCTTTAGCAACAGAGAAAAACTTTTATAGCAACAACATGATTACATTCATTTAATAATTAATTGATAGTGAAACATTGTGTGCTAGGCTATAGGGAATACCAAGAGCTCTAAGAATTGTTCCTTTCCCCAAAAGGACTTTGGCCTGTATCTGTATTGGCATCTGCAAAACCAATGTGTTTTCATTGGTATTCTTGAAAAATGCTTGAATAAACCCCAAGCTGAATAATGATTTAAAAAATACCAGAACACAGTTCATTCTGATCTAACATAGTGTGTTTAAATAGAGACCAGGAAGAAATATATATACATTCCTCATAGTAGAATAAAAACCACTTTGCCCTGGGGAGAATAGAAGCTGTGGCAGACTCTGTTGGTAGCCAACGGGCCTTTGTGAGGACTTGGAACTTCAAAGTGTCTATTTTCAGCATTTTAGGCTAGACTTCTCCTGCTTGTCCATAGCAAAGCCTCAGTTTAACTTCTCTCTGTAATCTTATCAAATAGATTTTCTTTCTTTTCAAATGCTGCATAGCAATTATACATACAGTCCTTTATGAATGATGACACTGTTGGCCAGCCATCAGAAGGACAAGCACTTTAGTTTGTATTCCAGCGAGGGGTCCATAAATCCTTTCACCTTTGTTCACGGAGGACTTGCTGTAGGCATTTATGAGATGGCCATTTGGGGGTGACAAGTCTAATCTACAGCCATAGGATTGGGAAGCATACAAAACGCTGACCTGAGCCACATGAGCTACAGACAAATGAATAACTCATTCATTTATCCACTCTTTTGTTCATTAAGTATTCTATGCGTGGAGTCCTGTTTTAGGTACTGAAGAATCAATGCTAAACAGGGATGAGTAGAAGTCCCTACTCTGCGGTTTACAGTATGGTGGGAAAGACCAACGTTAATTAGGTAGCACTAGTAATACAAACCAGTGTAAAGATTCCATGGTGACACTTGGTGTGAAGGTGAGGTCCTTGGAGCGATGCTGCAGCATGTGCTAGAGGAAGCACGGAGGGCAAAAGGGACTGAAAAAAGATGGTGTGGCCGAGTCTCAGGGAGGGAGAGGATGGTGTCACCTGGTAAGGCTGAAGGATGGGCAGGGACAGACATTCAAGGGCTTGGAGGCAGAGTTAAGGAAGGCCGTTAAGCCGGCTATCATATGATCAGATGGGTGACAGATGATGGTGGCTTGAATGGCACGGTTGTGATGGAAGAAAGGGAGTTTGGAGAGATATTTAGGAGACAGAATGGACAGAGCTTGGCGATTGAATGGATCTTAGAGATGAGGGAGAAATAAGGTCAAATATGATTTCCAGATTTGTGGCTTGCAACAATGGCGGATCAGTTATGCCATCCACTGAGACAGGAAATACTGGAAGAGGACCAGGATTGGGAAGGAAGACTATCATCTGGTTTTAGACATGCTGAATCGAGACATGTTGACATGTCTCAAGAAGACATGGTCAAGCGGGCAGTTGGATGAGACTGGATATGGATATCCAGCAGTATTCAGTAGAGCTCTCTCATGAGGGAAGTATTCTATATCTACACTGTCTAATATTTTAACCATTACCCACATGTGGCCATTTATTTTTTATTTTATTTTATTTTTTGAGACAGAGTCTCACTTTGTTGCCCGGGCTAGAGTGAGTGCCGTGGCGTCAGCCTAGCTCACAGCAACCTCAAACTCCTGGGCTTAAGCTATCCTACTGCCTCAGCCTCCCGGGTAGCTGGGACTACAGGCATGCACCACCATGCCTGGCTAATTTTTTCTGTATATATTTTAGTTGGCCAGATAATTTCTTTCTATTTTTAGTAGAGATGGGGGTCTCGCTCTTGCTCAGGCTGGTCTCGATCTCCTGACCATGAGCGATCCACCTGCCTCGGCCTCCCAGAGTGTTAGGATTACAGGCGTGAGCCACCTAGCCCAGCCCACGTGTGGCCATTTAAATGTAAACTAATTAAAATTAAAACATTTAGGTTCTCAGTTGCTCTACCCCCATTTCAAGTGCTCGGTAGCTGTACGTGACTAGTGACTTTTGCATCGGACAGTGCAGTTGTAGAGCCCAGAGGAGCAGTCTGGGTTGGAAACATAAAAGGTTGAGACATGCGTACATGAGATTTAAGATGGTAGATAACACCGTCTAGGGAATTAAGAAGGAACAGGATTGAGGTTCAAAACAAAACAACAACAACAACAACAAAAAGACTGTCCAGAGAAGAGAGGAGTCCGTGAAAAGAGGAAAATGGCAAGGACTGAGACTCAAGGACGTTCAACTTGTAAAGGCTGGTGAAGAAGAACGAGCCTTCAAAGGACACAGAGAAGAAGCAATATGAGAGGTAGGAGGAAAACCATAAAACCGTAAGAGCTTTGTCATAAAAGTCAAGGGAAAAGAGTGTTTTGAGAGGGAGGAATGAGCAACCGCTAAGTGCCGCTTGAAGGCCAAGGGAGACGAAGGCTGAAAATGCTTATTACGTCAGCGAAACAGAGGTCACCGGTGACTTTGGCAAGAGCTGTTTCGGAGGAGGGATGAGGCCGCCAGGCAGATGAGGTGAGTGCGAGGGAGGCGAGGTAACGGAGAGAGGACTGACAACACAAGATAAATCATGAGCTCCTTGTTCCAGGAGTTACCAATACAGCAGAGAATTGCTTAAACCAAATCAAGGTGGAGTCAGTATCATAGATACCTTCAAGGCACGAGTTTACCCTACGAAGTTACCAATTTTGAATGTTTTGTCATAAATACGAAGGAGTACACGTCTACTGAGCTCGCTTCCTACCCTAACTACCTTGGAGAGTGGGTATGAGCTAGACCAAGCAAGGGCCAGGAGGCCATGTCAATGAGTATTTTTTTATTCTAACAATAAAAAGCAATAGAAGGCTTTTCTTTTATTCTGTGTTTTAAAAAAGCGTTTTATTGTCTCAAATTAGAGCCTAGCATACACAAGAAGAGAGAAAAGTATACCTCATCACTTCCATATGTACTGTTCATCACCTGGCTCCAATCCCATTCGGCTTCTAGTCCTGCCCCTTCTATACCCTCATCCACTTACAATGAAAAGTTTTACTCATGGGAGCGACATGATTACACTTGTGTTAAAAAGATCATTTTTTGCTGCTGGGTAGAGCAAGAGACAGCAAACTTCCAGATAGTAAATATTTTAGGGTCTGCCAGCCAGCCAGGCTCTATGGCAACGACTCAGCTCTGCTGTCGCAGCTGAAAGCAGCCCTAGACAACATGTAAGTAAACAAGTAAGTGTGGCTGTGTCCCAATAAGACCTTATTTATGGACACTGAAATTTGAATTTCATACAATTTTCACGTGTCACAAAATATTCTTCTTTTGGTTTTTTTTTCCCCCCCTTATGATTTATAAATGTACTCTTTTTGCTCCTAGGCAATCCAGACACAGGCGGGAGAGCCAAATTTGGCCTGCAGTTTGCCAACCCCTGGGGTCAAGAATGAATTCATGGAGCAAGAGGAGAAGCAGGAAGACCTGCCTGAGGCCAGTGCAGGAGTCAGGAGCAAAACCTCATATTCCTATACCTAGCAACAAGGAAACAGAGCATGGTAAGCAGTTCCCAAGTTCTGTACCATCCATTCCGCATTTGTCGAGCAGCTACCGTGCCCTGGGCACAACGTTAGGGCTGAGGATGCACAAATCAATGAATGAGAAATAGTTTTTGCCGTTGAAACTAGTTGGGGAGACAGATGTGTTTTTTTTTTCTGTGTGATGTATCACAACATGGTATTATAGAATATAGATGAGGTATCGATTAGTTCTGCTTGAGAAACATCAAACATGACTTTAAGAATGACATTTAGGTAGGACTTGAAAGATGAGTAGAAGTTTGTCTTCTAGGGAAAGGGGGAAGGTTTTTAAGGCAAAGGGAAAAGCGTGTCTTGAAACACAAGCTTCTGCCCTGTGTCTTTCTTTTGGATCACTGCTAACTTGAGGGGAATCAAGGAGAAATCTGAATAAATTTGTAGGCTAGAAACCTGTAGAGGGTGGGTGGAGAGTTAAAAAAAAAAAAAAAAAAAAAAAAAAAAAAGGCCGGGCGTGGTGGCTCACGCCTGTAATCCTAGCACTCTGGGAGGCCGAGGTGGGTGGATCGTTTGAGCTCAGGAGTTCGAGACCAGCCTGAGCAAGAGTGAGACCCCATCTCTACTAAAAATAGAAAGAAATTATATGGACAGCTAAAAATATATATAGAAAAAATTAGCCGGGCATGGTGGTGCATGCCTGTAGTCCCAGCTACTCGGGAGGCTGAGACAGGAGGATCGCTTGAGCTCAGGAGTTTGAGGTTGCTGTGAGCTAGGCTGACGCCACGGCACTCACTCTAGCCTGGGCAACAGAGTGAGACTCTGTCTCAAAAAAAAAAAAAAAAAAAAAGAAACCTGTGAAAATGGAGTATGTCAGGTTTCAAGTGGTGGAACAGTAACTGGCCCTGCGTGATCCAGGCGCTGGCTAAGTCTTCCACCTCTCTCTCCACTTCTCTCCTGGTTCACCCACACGCCGGTCTTTTTGCTCTTCCTTTCAGATGCCAAGCACGAGACTGCCTCAGGCCCTCAGCCCTTGCTGTTCCCCCTGCCGACAGTCTCATTCCCTCCCTCCCTCCCTTCATTCCTTAGAGCCCTCCTCTGGCCCCCCTATCTAAAACAGACACTACTCTCTTAGGTCACCCTAGTTGCTTTTTCCCCCATAGCATTTATGATTATCTCTTTCATTTTGTTTGTTGCCTATACACCGCCCCCCTCTCCACCCCGTGAATATAAGTTTCATGAAAACAGGGCCTTTGCTTCGTTGCCTCTGAAGTCTAGAACAGTGCCTGGCAAAATAGCTGCACCAGAGTATTAATGTAACAGACCAACAAAGGGAGTGGGAGGAGGGGAGGGAAGCACAGTGATGGGTTGGAGGTGGAAGGAATGATAGTGCAGGAGTGCCAGGCCAGGAGCCTCCACGTCCCTGGCCAGGTAAGATGGGAGTTCATCTCCTGAGAGGAGAGAGGGATCGATGGAAGGTTTGGAACATCTGTGGGAAATGAGAGAGAGAACTTGGGAAGGAAGTTGGGAACATAAACATTTGAACTCAAGCCAAACAGATAATTAATTGTACTGTGCCTAGGGGTGGAGTTAGGTCCGAAAGAAAAGGCAGGACCTCCCTCCCCACTCAGGGTGTGGTAATGCGACTTATCTTTCTTGGAGGTGAATACAGAATTATAGGGTGGGGAGAACCAGGTAGAGGCTCTTGAAAGAATAAGCAGGTGAGAGTGGCAGCCATGGAAAAGTAAAAGGTGGAAGGGAGCAAACAGCCCATTTCAGAGCCACACTCGAGTGGTACAGAATTCGAGGGAATGAAAACAAAGCACAGACAAGGGCTCCTTTGGTTTCGTGCTTCTGTGCTTTAAAAAAAAAGGCTCTCACCATTGACATACCTGCTGTTTGGCAGCTGGGAATTCCCAGTTGGCTGGCAGTGAGTTTCAGGACAAATTGCCAACTGCTGTCCCCTTTCCCCCGCCCTTCCCTTGGGCAGGGCACTTGGGACAAAAGACAGTAAAGAAATAAAACTGGACCATTTATCCCAATTCTTCTCTCCTTGCTTCCATTTCCATGGTAATCATTAATAAGCCTGGGCTGCCAATGAAACGATCGGTTGTCATGTCCACTGAACTTTAGTTTTGTCCATTAATATAACCCCAGTACCTTGGAGAAACCGCAACCCATGGTAGATATTTGATAAATATCGCTGAACGAAGGGATGAATTTACTTAACTCAGGATGGTCCTCTTAAAATAATTAGAATTTAAACCAGATTTTTTTGGGGGAACGTTAAATTCTAATTGAATTAGCCATAATTGAATAGTTCCAGATGCAGAAGCTGGGACGGTGCCATAGGGAGCCCGATGGAGAGTCTCGCAGGGCTATGCTGGGCTAAGAAAGAATTGCCTATTCTTGAAGCTAGATTAAGCCAGGGGCTTCCCTCCACTTAACTTTCTAGAATCATGTGCAAAAAGAGGGGAAAAAAGGGATTCCGAGTGAGCTTGCACGGGCACCTTGCTAGGGATGAAGTTTCCCGGAGTCGGGGCTCCAGGAGCCTTTGTCTCCCCGGCGGGTGGAGGAGGGAGGCCGAACGCGCTCGGAGCCCTCCCTCGGCCTCGGTTTCCCCTGCAAGCGCGTCGCGTGTCACCGGCCGTCTGTGGCGGGTTCCGAGCCCTCCAGACGCGGGATCCAAGAGCCGGGAAGCGCCTCGGAATGCTGCGTTTTGGGGCCTCTTTTTGGGGGGTTTTATTTCTTGACTTTTATTGTGGTAAGACATTCATGCCATAAAGCCGCGTTATCCGGTTTGAAACGTACGTTTTGGAACGTCAGAGCAAGTAAGACGGAGTTTCAGATTAGAACGTGGACAACGGCGAACGAGACGACAGGCGAAGGAGTGAACTTCGGGAATGTGCCGCGGGCCGAGGCGGCTCGGGAATCTCCATTTTGTCGGGACGGGCCGGTCCTGCCGCCGCCAGGGAGTCGCGTCGCCGCGGCCCCGGCCTCCCCGAGCGCTCGCCGGCCGGGCGGCGCGGCCAGCGGGGCACCGGGCCGGGCGCCGAACCTCGGCCCGGCGGTTCCGACTGCCTCGCTCGGGCCGGAACCGCCGAGGAGGTGACGGCGGCAGCCCCGGGGCCCGCTCGGCGCCCTCCATTAGCTGTGTTTTCCGGAGGCGCCGCGCCCGCCTCGCCGGCCCCGCTAGGAGGCGCGCGCGCAAGTCGCCCCGCCGCGCGCCCCCGACCGCTCGCCCCGCCCCCGCCGCCCCTCCGCCCGGCCGCCGCGGGCCCGCGCAGGCGCGCGCAGCGCCCGTCCCCGCGGCCGCCCCTCCCCCAGGCCGCCGGGCGCGCCGCGGGCGGGGTCGGCGCGGGGGGCGGAGCCGGCGCGGGCTCGGCAGGGCCCGGGCCCCGGGATTAGTTGGTTTCGGAGCGGAGGAGGGAGCCCGGGCCGTCGCGAGCGCAGAAAAGACAAAGCCGCGTCCGGGGGCCCGGCCGAGGGGTGGACCCGGGGCTCGGGGGCGCCCGCGGACCCGCGTGCCGCCGCCTCGCAACAGGTCCGCCGCCCGCGCGCCGCTCCCCTCCCCCGCGCCTGCGACCCCCGGGGCGCCTCCGCTCGGCCGGGGCCGCGGTCCGGCCACCCGCTTCGATGCGGTTCGGGTCCAACATGATGCCGGTAAGGGGGCGGGCGGCCGGGGCGGCGGGCCCGGAAGTGTGCGGGGTCGCGGGCGGGGGCGGTCGGCGCCCTCGGGCGGGTCGGGAAAGGAAAGCCCGGCTGCAGCCCGCGGCGGGAGGGGCCGGTGCGCTCCGAGCCCGGGCGGGTTTCGGGAGGGCCGGGGCTGCGTCCTCGGGGCTCCCCGCGCGTCCCCGGCGAGGGGGCGCCGCCAGACCCTCGCCGCGAGGGGGGATCCCGCCGCCCCAACTTTCCCCTCGCTGCGTGAAGGTCAGGAGGAGGGAAACTGGGAACTTTGCTCTTGGCTTTGTCTTTTTTTTTTTTTTTTTTTTAAAAACAACTTTGTACTGGAGAGAAACATAACATACTTAAAAGGGCACCTTTGCTCTGGTTTTGATTGGGTTTTGATCTGGGTATCTGCAGCGGCAGCCGAATCTGTCTCTTTGTGAAAACTGCTTTTAGTAGACGCAGCCTGAGAAGTTTTCGATCGCGGGAAAACGCGCGTGCCTGGCTCGCTGCGTCCCCACGGCCGGCTTGACGACCTCTGCAGGGGACGAGGGAGCTCCCCGGGAGTCCGCAGGCTTTAGACGTGGCCACCAGGCCACAGGTGAAGAGCAGGTTGGAGACATTTCTGAAATGTCTCTGTCCCTCAGCGGTCGCAGACTCCGGAGCGATGCGGTGGCTTCTGCAGACTTGAGCAGGGAATGTCCTCGTGGAACTCGTTCTTGCACCTCTCCCACCGCAGCGGGATCCTCTTGCGGCCACCCAGTGTTTTCTCCTGCGACCTCACTTGTTCAGACAAAGAGACAAACGACCCTCTTTTTATTTTACAAAATCTGTGGGATGGAGTGATGGCAAAGTTGGTTTGCATTCACACATGCCAAGTATAATAACCCATCCCCTGGCCCCCCTACTTGTGTCAGGGAGGGCCTCCCCAACTTTCACATCCTGGGCAAAGTTGACAATTTACTAGAATTGGTAATTGGCTTTAGATGGTTCGGGATATCTTGTCCTGCCAGGATTGAAGACATTTGGAAGAGCTGATAGCATTATGCATCTCATTTTAGTTTAATACCAGGTTATGAAGTCAGGTTTGTGATGTGAACGCATTTAAAATGTGTACCATGGATAAGGGGGACGGATTCTGCTGTTAAGATTTTTATTGCTTGGATTTGCATTTCTTTGTGTTGAAATAACTTTTGCAGGTTGTCTGTGAATTTTTCCTAAAAAATAAGAGCAAGAGAACAGGTGTTGGTTGTTGCGAGGTGGTTTCTTCTTTAAAGATCAGTTTTATGTCAGGGAATCTTTTGGGGTTTCTTTCAAACGTAGGGAGGTTCCTTCTCCCAACTACATACCCGATCATCAGAATTCATAAAAAGTAATGTGGCTCTTGTGACTAAATTCAGTTTAGCAGTATGGTTTTTCTGATTGCCTTACTCATGTCAGGATGGAAAATTAACACACAAGACTGGTGCAGAATCTTAACACAAGACTGGTGTGGTGGCATGTACACCAGCTTTGTACTCAGACTGACGCTTCAGTGTTTGCTCAGCTGCTACCTTTAGTGATAGGGACTTTTTTTAAAAAAATGATTTGTCCCTCAGTTTCATCATTTTTAAAATGGGGATGATAGTGTTCAGCTCTCAGGGTGATTTTGAGGATTAGAGTTCCTGTTTATGAAGGAAACAGTACAGTATCTAGCTTGGAATAGGTGCTGTAGGTGTTTGAAATTGTAAGAATTTTGAGTATTGGTTAAACTGGAGATTCTTATGCTTGTGATACCTTAAAAACATAAAACAAATTTTCATGTAGTAGCTTCATGTTATATGTGTCTTTATACTGTAATAGTTGGGGCATTTGGATATAAAAACTTTTTCTTAAATATTTCTCATCTTTAGCTTTTCATATGCTTGGATTTTTATTCCAACATGAGTGAGGTTTTGTTATATTACTTTGAAAAATTCTATCCAATATATCAGGCAAAGCATTATGCTTAATATGAAAAAATGGGTAGGCTCAGAATGTGGACAATTACCTTAATATACTTTTTTATTGTGATAAAATATGTATCATGTAAAATAAACCATTTTAACCATTTTTAAGCCTACAGTTCTGTGGCATTAAGTACGTTCCTTGGTTTGCTTTTAAAGGCATTCTAAAGATAACGGTTTTGCTATTTCTACTGCATCATGTTAAAAATGTGCAAATAAATTGTGTTCATGTGTTTTCTCACCAAGTGGTACAGGATCAAGTGGTTTTCTTTCACAGGGGACATGAAGTGATAATTGGATCCAAAACCAGAAGTGGAAGATAACATTTTAGAAGGCTAACTAAAAATAAATAGGCAAACTCTGAGAATCACAGTAGAGGTAATGATAGGGTTCTGCAGAAATGGGGGTAATAATTACTCTCATTTTCAGATACCTGCCGTGCTGAGTATAGAGATACTATTCTCTGCTCCGATGGTATTTCTACAGTTGGTGAGGAGAAACTGATTATTCTTTCGTATTTGATACCTTCTTATTTTTCCTCATTAAAGAAGGGATACTTTGTACTTTGAGAGTGGCTTTTTAGTGATCCACTCATTATATTTGATCATCAAATAAAGGGAGGCAATTATCAAAAGCAAAAATGCTCAGCCATTTGAAAATGATATTAGATATCTTTTATTCGTTACTTTCATTTCATGAAATGTTACATTCAAACAAAAATGTATTTTTATGAAAGAACTTAGCTAACTCTAAAAGCATTCCCTGCTCTTTTCAGATAATAGTTTTATGAAAATTTTTGTTTGTACCTGCTGCTGAAATGGTAAATTTTTTTTTTTTTTTTTTTGAGACAGAGTCTCACTTTGTTGCCCAAGCTAGAATGAGTGCCATGGCGTCAGCCTAGCTCACAGCAACCTCAAACTCCTGGACTTAAGCGATCCTCCTGCCTCAGCCTCCCGAGTAGCTGGGACTACAGGCATGCGCCACCATGCCCGGCTAATTTTTTGTATATATATATTTTAGTTGGCCAGATGATTTCTTTCTATTTTTAGTAGAGACGAGGTCTCACTCTTGCTCAGGCTGGTCTCGAACTCCTGACCTCGAGAGATCCACCCGCCTCGGCCTCCCAGAGTGCTGGGATGACAGGCGTGAGCCACCGCGCCTGGCCTGAAATGGTAAATTAAAAAAAAATTACATACAAAACTGTACGTAGTATTCGGCATTGACACATGGGCTGGAGGCCAGAGGACTTGAATTTGCCTGTGTCACTTAGTAGCGGGAGATGCCATGTACGTGGCATGTGTGCCCAGCTGCAGTGAAGTGTTCTGTATCCGCGCTGTCCATTGTAGTAGTCACCAGCCGCGTGTGGCTGCTGCTCTTCAAATGTGGCCAATGACTGAGGAACTGAACTTCAATATATCTTTAATTTTAATTTTTTTAATATGTATTTATTTCAAGGTATTAAGGGGATACAAATGTTTTTGGTTACATGGATAGCTTTTGTAATGCTTGAGTCAGGGCTTTCGATGTGCCCATCACCCTAATAGTGTTCATTGTACCCATTAGGTAGGTTTTTGGTCCCCCCCCTTGATTTCCACTGAGTTTTACTTCCCTCTGTAGTTATATTTAAATGGCCATATGTGCCTGGTGGCTACTGTGTTGACAGTGCAGTCAAACCAAATGCCATCATATAGACGGTATTTTCAGGAATATAATAGCTTATTTTAAAAATCTCACTTGAGGCTGGGTATGGTGTCAGCACTCTGGGAGGCTGAGGTGGGAGGATGGCTTGAGGCCAGGAGTTTGAGACCAGGCTGGGCAATAGTGAGAGCCCTTCTCTACATACAAAATGTAAAAAAAAATTAGCCAGGTGTGGTGGCCTGCGCTTATAGTCCCGGCTACTTGGGAGGCTGAGGCAGGAGGATCGCTTGAGCCCAGGAGTTTGGGATTGCATTGAGCTATGATGATGCCACTGCACTCTAGCCTGGGCAACAGGGGGAGACCCTGTCTCAGAAATAAAATAAAATATAAAATACAGAAAGCTCAATTGAACTGATCATGGTTAATTTAAAAATTTATGGCATTTTATCTTTCAGTGCTGCAGAGGCATTTTAATTATTTGTAGTTATTTTGTGATACTGTAAAATAAAATCTGGTTAGTTGAACTTCTAATTTGGGGAGTCTAGACCAAAAAAATGGGATGTTGCTGTATCCCCTTTGGCAGTTTGACCACCTGGTTAGTAGAGCGACATTTCTGAACATGACTGCAACTCATGCAGCTTCACAGACCAGTAGCTTAGTTTCTGCTTAAATGTGTATTGTTTTCAAAAGTCTGGCTTTATTTGCACGTGCTTTCCAAACTAAAATTGTGGTTTGAAACAGATTTGGAACATTGTGTTTGTTTGATTATAGCATGTTCTGAAAGAATACCTTTTTGTTGAGTAATAATGTACGTAGCAAGTTAGCTCACATCAGGTTTTATTCCAGAATAAAGTTTAGATTAGGTCCCTAGAGATAGATTCCTATCTTTATAGAATTGTAATTCTCAAAGGCTTTTAAACAAATCGTCTATTTTTAAAAATGTGCAAAATATCTCACATTTCAAGTGTTGTAGTTAGTTTTCTTGCCTTGTGATTTTAGCTATATTAATTAAAAGCTGAAAGATATTTAAAAATTTCTATATTTCTACCTGTCTCAGAGAAACCAGATTTAGACGTTGTAAAGAAACTTAAGCATACACCTGCCTATATTTAAAAAATTAGCTTATGGAGGATTTATCTGGAAGGGACACAGAGGGTCATTTGTTAATACACTGCTTCTAGGAAGAATTGTTTTTCCTCTCTCTTCACGGTCCCCTCTCCCTAGCAGACAGTAAAAACAATAAAACAAAACTTTCTTTTCTGGAGCTTTTAAGGAATACTGTAGACCTTTGTCTCTTTTTGGGAATCTACCATAGTGTGTGGCACTCCTTAAAAAGTCTTTCTGGGCCGGGCGTGGTGGCTCACGCCTGTAATCCTAGTACTCTGGGAGGCTGAGGTGGGAGGATCACTTGAGGTCAGGAGTTCGAGACCAGTCTCAGCAAGAGCAAGACCCCCGTCTCTACTAAAAATAGAAAGAAATTAGCTGGACAACTAAAAATAAGAAAAATTAGCCGGGCATGGTGGCGCATACCTGTAGTCCCAGCTACTCAGGAGGCTGAGGCAGGAGGATCGCTTGAGCCTACTGTGAGCTAGGCTGACACCTCTGCACTCTAGCCTGGACAACAGAGCAAGACTCTCTCTCAAAAAAAAAAAAAGTCTTTGTAAAGCTAATTTAACACTGAGTGTTCTTGAAGCTCATGTTCTTCAGCGTCTTTTCAGGCCAGGTAGGATCACTGCATACTTGTGCGTGCTGTTATGATTTGTCATGCGTTATAAGCCTCTCACCAGCGTTCTCTACTAACAAGTATCTGAAAGAATAAGAAGAATGAGATATAAGAGTTTAGGAATCCAGAGTGTTCTTTTTAGCTCATGCCATCAAGCTGAACATTATTAACACGTCGACTGCCACACCAGAAAAAAAAATTTTTTTTCTTGGGACCATGGCGTTGTGTTATGAAAATAGAATTAAGAACTTTGAAAACAAAATGATCCTTTTTAACTTAATGAGAAATTTATCATTTTTATTGTTTTTTCAATAAAAATATTATAAAAACTTGTAATTAGTAAAAAATTAGTAATATAAAAAATAATGTGAAAACTTGAAAAATAGTTCATAAGGGTAAAGCGTTTTTCTTGTCAGGCTTAAGTGTAATTTAAAGGTAAACATAAGTAGAAAAACGAAATTTATCGGCTTTTATTCATTTAATCCATGTTTTTAGAATTAAATTGTCAATATTAATTGTAACAATAAGAACATCAACAAGTAAGAGTTTCATAACCAACTGCAGGGTTTTGCCCAGGGGGCCACTCATCACGTAGGCCACAGTGTGGCAGCGTGAGTTGCCTGTGCACCACGCGGCTCCCAGGGTAAAGAGACGTGTGAGTTATATATGCTTCACGAGGCCCAAGGGTCAAAACTAGCATGAGTTAAATACAACTCACACAGCAGTCAGTGTGTTGTTAAATACTTGTTTTTTTGATGGTGTGCTAAGTACTGAGCAGAACATTTTTCTTTAATCAGATGTAATTGAGAAAAGAAAACATAGATGATGTGAATGGGTATGAAGTGTATACTTATGTTGGAGTGGCAGGTGAGGCATTAAAGTTCTACATCTTATTGGGGCGAGCCAAAAAAATTTTTTATTAAGAGATCCTTGAAGAGCACTAAGTATTAAGGAGGCGGTGATTCTTAAAACACTTTGCATATTCTCTTATCAAAAGAATTCTTATCGAAGAAATGCAAATTTTAAACATTATTAGGTGATGGGCAGAAAAAGTAGTTTTACAGAGTTAGCAGCTATGGTCATTTTAATTTTTTTCCTACATAAAATGTATTCAAAAGCAGATTACTTATTTGGATGATTTTCAATGAAAATATTCATTTGACTGGTAAGTACTGAACTTTCACTTTTGAAATGCATACTTCAATTGTTTTTCTAGAAACAGATTTATAACTTAGTAAAACTTTGTTTAAATTTCAAACATTTCAACCAAAAATCCCTTAAGACACAAGCATAGACAAGTAGTAGAAAACCATAATGAATAACCTATTATAGAATAACAGTTTAAACTACTGGTGGTAGTAATAATGAAAAATGGTTGGGCAATTTACTGTTCTTCCCAAATGGAACAGACAATTTATATGTAAATGGGGGTGGATTGGAAGTCTCACTGTCTAACTTCCCTCCCAGGGAGGGGGGGGCCCTTTGTGTGCCTGACACTGTGTGGGATGATTTAGGCTGGTCATCCTGTCTAGTCCCCTTATGTCACTGGGAAGTCGATCTTCCCATTCTCATTCAGCAGATAAAGAATTTGAAACTCAAAAGGGTTTAAGTAGTTTACTCCTGGTCACTGGCAGAAATGAGATTTGAACTAGGTCTTCCTGCAAACCTATGCTGTGTTCAAGATTGCAATGATTATGGATGTATTTTTTTTTTTATTCTTTTTTTTTTTTTTTTTTTTTTTTTTGAGACAGAGTCTCTCTCTGTTGCCCAGGCTAGAGTGAGTGCCGTGGCATCAGCCTAGCTCACAGCAACCTCAAACTCCTGGGCTCAAGCGATCCTCCTGTCTCAGCCTCCCGAGTAGCTGGGACTACAGGCATGCACCACCATGCCCGGCTAATTTTTCTATATATATATTTTTAGTTGTCCATATAATTTCTATTTTTAGTAGAGACGGGGTCTCGCTCTTGCTCAGGCTGGTCTCGAACTCCTGAGCTCAAACGATCCGCCCACCTCGGCCTCCCAGAGTGCTAGGATTACAGGCGTGAGCCACCGCGCCCGGCCTGTGGACGTATTTTTGAATTTCTTTGTGAGGGTAGTTCTTTCCCGCACTTCCATAGCAAAGTGGGCGGCGGAAGGGAAAGAACTAGAAACAATGCATTGGTTGTACTCTTGGCATCATGAATGGAGCTTAAAAATGTGCTTAGTGAATAAAAGTAAAAAACAGAATGGAATATATAACAGTACCTTTATGTAAAATAAGATGTATGTGCTGCAAAGCAGCTGTGCTCAGCTTACAAGGAAGCGTACCAACACTAACTTATAAATAGTTGAGGCAGGGGAGGAATTAACTAAATATGTTTGTTTAGTTCTCTTACTTTATTTGTCCATTGTTTATGACTGATATTGAAAGCAGAGAAGCCTAAGGTGAGTTGCTTTGGAGGATATATTCAGAATTTCAAATCTATCTAAATTCAGCTTCAGGCATAGTTGGGAGAGAGAGAAAAGTTTTCTTAATTTATCCCAAAACAAGCAGAATGCCTTGTTGAGATATTGTCTGGTTTTGGAAAAGCTCACTTAGAGATAATACCATTTATGGACACACATTTCTTGATGCCTCATGATGTGAACATACTCTCGGTCATGTTCTCATCAGAACATTAACTTTCCCATCTTCCATGGAACTTGGAATTCATGAATCACAGTATCAGTTAGTTGAACAAACACGTGTTGCAGATATGCTGAGTGTAATATTTGAGATAGTGTTTTGGGGGACTGCGGTGTAATGGAGGGGGAGAAAAACTGGAAGCGTTTAGGAACCAAAACCTTTGTCCTAAGGACATGTGTAGATCAGTAAGATAAGACGGAGACACAGCTACAGTGTGAGTGGTGGTCAGAGGGGCAGAGAGAAAGTTTACTTCTGGCTGGAGGTCGGGGTGTGTAGGGTGGGTGGGAGGAAGTCTGTGGTCTTTGCGTCGTGAGGATGACATCAGCACTGTGGGACAGGGCGCAGGGATCCCGGTGAGCGACTCCGCGGAGAGAAGTGAGGAAAATGCGGGTGTTTTTAGATTTCTCATTTGGTGATTTGAGGGTATAACTGTGGAGTAGATAATTTAAAATAAGTTTTAGGTCTTAATATTTCTTATAGTTGAATTGAAATTCCCTGAAATTCAAAATATGCAAAGATAAATACCAATGCATATAGATTGTGATAGTTTCGATACTGTTATTGGGTTAACTATTGGCGTTATAATAGTTGATATATACTATACAGATGAATATACACCGCTGTTGTCTGCTAGTGTAACTGACACTGTACATTATTTATGGCAATTTACTCAGAAACTTAGCTTCATGTTACTTCCCTGCTCAAAACCCTCTAATGCAGTGGTCCTTAAACTTCTGTGCTGTTGCTGGGCCCCGCCTCTCCGTTTTTTGATTCAGAAGGTCTGGGGCATGGCCTGAGACTTGGTATTTCTTTCTTTCCTTTTTTTAGAGATAGGGTCTCACTCTGTCACCCAACTGGGGTACAGCAGTGTAATCATAGCTCACTGCAGCCTCGAACTGCTGGGGTCAAGCGATCCTCCCATTTCAGTCTCTGGAGTAGCTAGGACTTACAGGCACATGCCTGTAAAATTAAAAATTTTTAATTAAAAAAAATTTTTATAAGGTAGGGTCTTGCTGTGTTGCCCAGGCTGGTCTTGAACACCTTCTGCCTCAGCCTCCCAAAGTGCTGGGATTACAGGTGTGAGCCACTGTGCCCTGCTGGGATTTTGTGTTTCTGACAAGTCCCCAGGTGATGCCGATGCTGTTTGTCTGGGGACCACACTCTGAAAACCACCACTGCAGTGACTTTTGCTTTGCCATGAACCCTCCCTCCTCCTCCTTGCCCTGCAAGGCCCTGTGGGAGGCGGTGCTTGGTTCCCCCTCTGCCCTCGTTGGCATGTGTCTGTATTCCGGATCCGCTGGCCTTTCTGGTCACGGAACCATCCAAGCTTATTCCCACCCCGGAGGCTTTTCATGGACTCTCTTCCCCGAGATGTTTCCAGGGCCTGGCTTCGTCAGGCTCTGCTCACATGCCCCCCTTCCCTTTAGGTGCCTCTCCTAATCCTGATCAGCCGTCCTCCCTTCATCCCTTCTGTACGTCCCTCTGTCATATCACTGTGTGCACCACACTCATTTGTGTCTCACCAGTCTCTTCTCTCGGCCCAAAAGCATGCAAGCTTTCTCATCACTGTATTCCCGTTGCTTAAACTGAGCTTGTGCAGCAGGTGCTCAGTAAATCCTAACAGATGAATGCATGAAAGATGTTGGAGTCAGCAAGGAGTTAGGACTGAGAAGCAGGCATAGAACCAGGAGCTGCCTTAGGGAGGCTGACTTTGATAGGATATCGCTCCTGTAACTCTCAGTGTTGCCTGTTTGTATGTGAAGCAGTTATCTTACCAGACATCTACGACTAGCGGGCTGCTTTCTGATAGAATACTCATTTTCATTTTTCATCCCTAGAATGTTGATTATTTCAGAAAATGATTATGTACTCTAGATGATATTGAGCGAATGGCCAGGATATTCCATGTGTGATTAACTTTTTTTTTAATCAGAATATTGTTCAAATTGTTATTGAGACTTCCTGTGTTATTGATTTCCATATTATGCTAACTTGCTATAAATGACCAGAGGAATAGTTTATGATGTAAAAAAAAAAAAATCCTTTGACTATGACTTTATGACTTTGCTTTGAAAAACTCAAATTTGGTTGATAGAAACCGATGGGTGATGTTGAAAATATGCCGTGGTAGAAAGCGGTGCACTTGGTGTAGGTTTGATGTCATCGAGCCTTGATGGAACGTGGGTAGACGAAAGTCATGGTCCTTGATGAAGATTTTAAAAAGCAGTTTAGTGGCCCCGAGAGTAAACTCCAGGTTGGGGAAACAGCTGAGAAATCGTGATAGGCCTTTGTAAGCCGTGTTCCTACGATGATTGTAATAAGGTCGGAACCCATCGTTAGGGAAGTAGAGGGTGTCTCTTTGAGGGAAAGGACTCAAAGATGCGGTGTCCCTGCGGCCCCTGAGGGAGGCCCCACCGAGACCCCTGTGGGCTGCCTCTCAGACACTGGGGAGGTGGAGGGGACCGGCCAGGCTGAGGTGCCCGGGCAGTACCTTCCTGCAGGAGGCTGGAAGCCTCACCCGCAGCGAGGGTGGCGCTCGTCTGAATTAGGGAGCCAGATGGCCACCAGCGCCCCTGGTGTGCAGTCCCTGCCAGCTGTGGCCCCTGGAGCAGACGGCCGGGTCTTTGAGGAGCAGGAGGCGGGGCACCCCAGGAGACCGGAATGGTCCGCACCTCGTCGCTAAACCTCTGCCAGTGCTGTGAGCCACGGCCGGGCTACGCGGCTGTGTGTGAGTTAGGGGGTGAAGGAAGCTTTGCTTATGTCTTAATTAAATCCCTTTCCTCTGTCGTCGTGTTGAGAGAGGTGTTTTTGCTTGACCAGGTTTTAGTAAGCCTGGTGGAGTCCTCCTCTTACAGAAAGTGATCTGGGCCTTCCTTTATGAGGGGTACAACAAGACATAAAAATAAGTAATACTTTACATTTGCCTCCCCACGGAGGAATTAACCCAGGAACCATTCAGGCCTTTCTCCAACCTCACTGCTGGCATAATTTCCTGGCTGTTCCCGTGGGGAGTTTCCTGCGAGTTGCAAAGTTGGCGGGGGATTGATGTCACTCTTTTTACAGATTGTTCATTTTTCTTTAAAGCACAATTTTCTCTTCTTTTCTCTTAGGTAAACCTGAGGGATTTGAATTTTTATATATCAAAACTCCAAAGGTGTTACTGCAAAGCTTAATTTCCTTCCTGTGCTAGGGAACATCTTATGCTCTTGGTTCCTTTTTTCTTTTCGTGGAACTTCATGTGATTTTGTAAATCAAATGACTACACTTTAGCGTCTGACTCAAAGTAAATGTCTTGTAAATGCTCTAGCCAGTTTTTTTCTTTGTATCTCCTCTTGGAAAAGTCTTTCAAGTTTTAATCTGAAATAATTCCTCTTTGAAAATGAGTCATTCTTATATCAATAGCATGACATTATAGTTACAGTGAGTACATGTTCTATAAAAACAGGACTCTTAAATCTATGACCCATTCTTTTTTAAAATGAAAATTATGTGTGACCTTGAATTTTTGGAAGGGCAAGTCTTCATTCGGATGTGACGTTGGCGTGAGTTACTGCGCAGTGTGTCTGGAGGTGCCTGGTGCAGCTTAGTGTGGCGATTTTACCTTTCCCTGCGTTTTCTTTCTCTTTAAATTGATGCCGATAAGAGGTAGAAACAAGTAGTAATCACATTTACCACTTTTCATGAAATATTCTCGAATTCCTTTATCACAGTTTATATTTTATCAAGTATACTTTTATTTTTTATTTATTTTTTTTTTTTGTTGAGACAGAGTCTCACTTTGTTGCCCAGGCTAGAGTGAGTGCCGTGGCGTCAGCTTAGCTCACAGCAACCTCAGACTCCTCGGCTTAAGCGATCCTACTGCCTCAGCCTCCCGAGTAGCTGGGACTACAGGCATGCGCCACCATGCCCGGCTAATTTTTTTTCTATATAGATTTTTAGTTGACCATATAATGTCTTTCTATTTTTAGTAGAGACGGGGTCTCGCTCAGGCTGGTCTCGAACTCCTGACCTTGAGCGATCCACCCGCCTCGGCCTCCCAGAGTGCTAGGATTACAGGCGTGAGCCACCGCGCCCGGCCAAGTATACTTTTAAATTGTAAATTATTGTAAAAATATTTTATCATTGAGATTTAAAAAATTTAAAAGTGGTGTCTATACCTGCCTCTCAATGTCACTGATTTTATTTCTGTGTATTCCATACAAGTCATTTCATGTGTACATATATTTTAGATGGTACATATAATTTTAAAGTTATAAAACAACTGAGTATTATTCTGTTTTATAACTTTATCTTAACATTTTCCTAACACTGTGTACTTACAGTAGTAGGTAGCTGGGTCGTAGTCCTGCTAGCAAATGATTTTACCTTAAGTTTTCCCTGTTTGAAAGCTTTTCCATGTTGCTGGATATTTCGTTTTCCATCTTACTGTGTATAGATCCAACGTTGTAGTGAAAATCTTCAGGCATTTACAGTTTTTATTTTTTTATTCCAAATATTAAGGGAGGTACAAGCATTTTTGTTATATGGGTACCTTATATAATGCTTAAGTCAGGGCTTTTGGTGTGCCCGTCACCAGAATAGTGTTCACTGTACCCAGTAGGCAAGTTTTTATCCTATACTCTGCCCCCACTCCCACCCTCCCTCTTCTTGGTTCCTTATGTCCTTTATATCCCTTTGTGCCCATGTGCACCCATCTATTAGCTCCCACTTATTAGTGAGAACATGTGGTATTTGTTTTTCCTTTCCTGAGATACTTCATTTAGGATAATGGTCTCCAGTTCCATCCAAATTACTGCAAGTGACATTATTTCGTTCTTTTTTAAGACTGAGTAGGACTCCATGGTACATACATACCACATTTTCTGTGTCTACTCATGAATTGATGGGCACTTAGATTGATTCCACATCTTTGCACTTGTGAATTGTGCTGCAGTAAACATTCAAGTGCAGGTGTCTTTCTGATAAAATGACTTCATTTCCTTTGGCAAGATACCCAGCAGTGGGATTGCTGGATCAAATGGTGGGTCTACATTTGTTTCTTTGAAGAATCTCTATCCTGTGTTCCATAAAGGTTGTACTGCATTTCAATTATTTCTTTAGGATAAATTCCAAGGAGTAAGGTAATGAGGCATACACAATTCTATGGCTTTTGATAGGTCGTTTTATTTTACTTTCCAAATGTGATTTTTAACAATTTATAGTACTCTCATCATATTTTTGAGTGAATACCTTTCCTACAGCCTCATCTATGTTGGATCTTATCTTTTAATTGAAGACAATTTAATACAGATCGAGCATCCCTAATCCCAAAATCCGAAATGCTCCAGAATTTGAAACTTTTTGAGTGCTTACATGGTGCTCAAAGGAAATGTTCACTGGGCCATTTCGGATTTTGGCTTTTTGGATTAGGGATGCTCAACTGGTTATCTACAAATATTCCAGAATCTGAAGTGCATACATTTGCACTTCCAAATGAGATTTTGTTGGGAGAAAGGAATCTAAGGTGAATACCATCAGCGCAGACAGTGCTGGTAACTGTTTCTCTCTTAATTTTTAGATGTTTCTCACCGTGTACCTCAGCAACAACGAGCAGCACTTCACGGAAGTCCCAGTTACTCCCGAAACCATATGCAGAGACGTGGTAGATCTGTGCAAGGAGCCCGGCGAGAGCGACTGCCATTTGGCGGAAGTGTGGTGTGGCTCCGGTAAGACCACGCAGCCTGTGCTTTGTTCCGCTTTGATTCATTTCGGTTTATAAACGTGGCCCTAACAGTGCTCATGTTTCTCCACGGAGAAACTGTAGAGCAGCGTGTCCTTCAGAACATAGTGTTCTCAGTCCAGCTTTGTTGTGACATACAAAGTCTTTTTGCTCTTTTCTTTTTCTGCAGTAAAATGAAAACACCGTAGTTTAAAATATAAAAGGTCATCTGGGATTTTTGTGGTCAAATCTATGGTGCTCAAAAGTATCTTTTGTATGTTCAGGGTTTACTAATTCACCCGAGGCATCCCGATTGGCTTGCCCTCCCAAAGTTTTTGTAGGTTTTTAGGGAAAGCTACCAGTGTTGAGGAGCTGCCGTGGTGGCAGGTGGCAGCGGGGGACTCGTGGGCGTCATTGTAAGCCTCGAAATCAGTCCCTCGGCGGGGTTCTTTGGCGCTCCAAAGTGGGGCAGCCTGGGGTTTTTTGGCCCCATAGGAGTTGGTGGATCTGGGAGTAATTTTTCATCATTTCTGCCTCGTTTCTACACAGCCTGGGTGAACTCCCACTGTGTCCTTTTTCTCCTCTGGCGGTGCCACCTGTCCCCAGAGCAAGTTACACACTGTGTTAATTGAGCTCACACCATTCATGGTGGCTAACGTCAGCTGAGCCCTACTTCTTTTCAGGGAAGTCCTTTCATTCATCTTTGGTTGACTTTCCTACAGTTGGATGTTCTAGAAGCTCTTCTGCACTCCATGAATTACTTTCTTCTCCTTCTCTTTCCATAGAAGCCAGATTAGAACAACCATGTAGAGAAGCCCAAGTGATCTTTTTAAAATAAAATTGGATGATTTCACTTTCCTGCTGAAAATTGTGTAGTGTCTTCTCTTCCTCTTAGAATAAAATCCAAATCCTTTGTCTGAGATTGTGAAGGCCTGTGGATTCGTTGTCCTTGCTGTCACCTGGTACCATTTTCCTCTTTGTCCCCTCCTGCAGCTTTTTAAATGTTCCTTGACCATACAGGCTAAGCTCTTGTACCCTGCCTTAGCGTCATTTGCAGGAGCTATTTCCATGGCTTGTATGGCCCTCCCTCCAGATTTTGTCATTTCTGGTGCCTTCTGGTCATTTGGATTTCAGCTAAAACATTACCTCCTCAGAGAGATGTTTCTTGAGGTCCCTGCTAAAAGTAGCTGTGAAGTTAGTTCTCGGTTACGTCACCCTGATTTAATTCTTTGCAGCATGCATGCCACTCTCTGATTTTGTGTGTATATATTAGTTTATCACCTCTTTAATACCTATAGCCCCAAACGAATGCACTAGAGTGTAAACTACCTATGAGTAGAGACCTTTTTTGTCTTGTTCATTGCCGTATCCACAGCTCGAGGGAGTGCCTGGCACCTAGTAGGTGCTCAGTAAATATTTACCGAATGAGTAACCGAACTTTCGAGCTGCTTGTGGTAACCTCCTTCAGCAAATTACCTTGCTTTGTACTTTACTGTGATAATCGACTCTATGCACTGTATGCTTCTGCAGTTTCTCTTCCCTGTAGCTCAGATTCTCTCTTGCCGCCCACCCTCTCGTCTCATTTTCTTAGAGCAAGGAGTGTTCTTTCTTTGCGAAGGCTTTAATCTCTTCCTTGAAACTCTTTTTTTTTTTTTTTTTTTTTTTTTTGAGACAGAGTCTCGCTTTGTTGCCCGGGCTAGAGTGAGTGCCGTGGCGTCAGTCTAGCTCACAGCAACCTCAAACTCCTGGGCTCAAGCGATCCTCCTGCCTCAGCCTCCCGAGTAGCTGGGACTACAGGCATGCGCCACCATGCCCGGCTAATTGTTTGTATATATATATTTTAGTTGTCCATATAATTTCTTTCTATTTTTAGAAGAGATGGGGTCTCGCTCTTGCTCAGAGCTGGTCTCGAACTCCTGACCTCAAGCGATCCACCCGCCTCGGCCTCCCAGAGTGCTAGGATTACAGGCGTGAGCCACCGCGCCCGGCCACCTTGAAACTCTTGATTCTTCCTGTTGCTTTTCCTCTCTAGCATCTTGCTCATTGAGTTTAATAACCCTTACTATGTGATGACGATGTGTGAAGGGTTTCCTTTCTTTTTTTTTTTTTTTTTTTTTTTTGAGACAGAATCTCACTCTGTTGCCCAGGCTAGATTGAGTGCCGTGGCATCAGCCTAGCTCACAGCAACCTCAAACTCCTGAGCTCAAGCGATCCTCCTGTCTCAGCCTCCCGAGTAGCTGGGACTACAGGCATGCGCCACCATGGCCGGCTAATTTTTTCTATATATATTTTTCGCTGTCCATATAATTTCTTTCTATTTTTAGTAGAGACAGGGTCTCGCTCTTGCTCAGGCTGGTCTTGAACTCCTGAGCTCGAGCAATCCTTCCGCTTCAGCTTCCCAGAGTGCTAGGATTACAGGCGTGAGCCGCGCCGGCCTAATCGCTTATGATTTTAACAGATAGCTTTTCAGACCATTTCTCTTCGTTTATAAGTAACTATGGAAATAGTTTTGTGCTTTGTTTCTCTCTTTATGTAAGTAGTAGCATATACGTCAGTGTCCTGCGGTTTACAATTTTACTTTACACTGTAGCTTGGAGGTCTGTTCAGATTAGTATGTGTAAGTCTACATCATTATGTGTTGTAATTGTCACATAATTTTCCACAGTATGCACAAAGTTGATCTAATGATTTCTTTATTAACAAACATTTAAGTTAATTCTCTTGTTTCTGTAGGTGCTGCAGTAAAAATCCTTTTAGGAACCTCTTTTGATCATGTGCGAGTATTTCTCTAGGGGATGGATGCCAGGAAGTGGAATTCCTTGGTTAAAAGTTCTCATATTTTTTTCTTAAATAAATTTTTTATTGTATATATTTGAGGTATGCAACATGATGTGATGGGATACATAATAGCAAAAAGGTACCGTAATGAAGCAAATTAACATAAGATTTTACGTGTTTTAAAATGTATATATATCTATTGCCAGATTTTCCTACACAAAGATTATATCACTTCACACCCCTTCCAGTTATTTCTCAAAGTATCCCTCATCAACAATTATAATAATATTTTAACTTTTTCTAAACTGATAGCTAAAAACTTGTCTTTTCTTTAAGTTTGCATTTTTCTGATTGCCCGTGAGGCTGCCTGTTTTTTCATTTGTTTACTGGTCATTGAGTTTCTATTTTTTTTAATTGTCGCTTTATATCCTTTGCTCAAGTTTCCTTTGGCTTTTGCCTTTCCCTCTTGATCTGTACGTATTTTTAAAAAAACTCTATTCTGGATCTCAGACCTATTTGTGCATTATTTTAAAAAAATCATTCCTTATTTCGGAGCTATAAATGTGTTCTTCTGTTATTTCATTCCGTAGGTGTCGAAGCCTTACCTTTTCTTGCCCTTCCCCTTCTTTCCTTATCCGTTTCCGTGTCCTCCCTGCCCGCTCATGTATTTGCTTCGTGGACATTTCCTGGATACCTGCTAAGAGCTGGGGACTGTGCTTGACCGAGAGGGTTACGGAGGTGCAGGTTACCTGCCATCAGGTGTCCTGCAGGCGCACAGGGAGAAGCAGGTGTCCACAGACACTTGTGATTCAGTGCAATGATGTGCTCCATCTGCAGGAGAACTGGGTGCTGGGGAGGGTGACGAGCGCTAGGAGTGGCACGTTCCAGTTCACAGAGCAGGAGTGCCGTGGCAGGGAGCTACAGTCATGCGTCACTTCACCGTGGGGGCGCATTCCGAGAAATGTGTCGTCACACGGTGTCGTTGTCGTGTGACCTTCGTAAGAGTGTACTTTCACACACCGAGGTGGTAGACAGTCTGTCGCACCCCTGGGCTATATGGTAGATACCCTGTTGCCCTGTTACTGTACCGCATGCTGTAGGCACGTGTAACACAGTGGTAAGTGTGTGTGTCTAAACATACCTAAACATAGAAAAGGTACAGTAAAAACACGGTGTCATGATCTTATGGGACCACTGTCATACGTGTGGTCTGTCCTTGGCGGAGACGTCTGTGGGTGTGGCTGGAGCACAGGGTGTTGGGAGGGAGCTTTGAGAGCCTTTGAAGTTTCTGTTTCAGCTGCCGACCTTCTGCTGTCAGAGGGCCATCGGGCTCTTAGCGCCTAGAGCTCGTGGGAAGGTCCACACCCTTCTGGGAGCCAGCATGGACTGGAAGTTGCTTCTCTTCCTTTGAGTTCTCTCTGCTCCTGGAACCTGGAGATTGTACTTCTTTTGAGTGCAGCTTGTGGTGTGTGTGTGTGTGTGTGTGTGTGTGTGTGTGTTTGTGGGGGTGGATGAAGGGTCTACTCAGAATTTCTCTTGGCAGATATCTCTTCAGCTATGGGTGTTTCCTTTCGGAGGGTCTTAGTTCGAATTTGTGTGGTGTGGAAAAGGAGGGTCTCTGTGTCAACACAGCACGTTATGTTACTACAAGCAGAACCAGAACGGTGCTTTGTCTGTGGCAGCCAAGCAGATTAAGCTCAGGGTCAGTTCACGAAGTGGGCTGTGCTTGGCTGTTCCCTTCTCTGGCCACGTCGTTGATTGAAGGTGCTGAGATAGTGTCTTTGATCACTGGTAAGTGTGTTGAGCTTTCTTAGGCTTCTTCAACATTCTTGTATTTAAAAATGATGTTGACGTTACTGGAGCTTCTTTGGTTTTAAGCAGTTGCCTCCTCAAACAGTCTGTTTAGTTTCATATCCAGTTCCCTTGAGATTGGAGATTTTTTGAGGAGAGCTTGACATATGTTGTTTCTCCTGAAGCTGCCGTTTTTATTAGCTGTGCCCTTTTTGTCTTCAGAAAGTTCTGGCACTGGCATTCTTGCTGGAAGAGGGGCCGAATAGATATGTTTTCACTGCAGTAAATAGCCTTTTATTTGGAAATGGATGTCTGATTTTTTTTTTTAACATTGTTTGTAAAATTATAATTTCAAAATAGCCTATATTAGAAAATATAATTAAAAACACTAGGCTGTTTAGAAAGTTGCTTTTTAATTTTTTCTTTGTATATTTAGAGAATCATAGTATATTAGTGTTAGAAGGGACCATCTAATCTAATAGGTTTTCTGGAAACTTCTGGAACCCACAGATGTTAAATGGCGTGCCGGTGACTGGTAAGGAGCTGCCAGGTTAGACTCTTGACCTCCTGACAGCGAGCTGAGATCCATTCCTCTTTCTAGTACTCTACACTGGCCCGACACTGATTTTGTGTGTGGAGATCTGTGATACTGTGTTTTCTAAGAGTTCTTACTGCAAAAAAAAGTATCTAAGATGCTAGATATTTCCTACATCCCTGATGCACACTTTGCCTGAAGGATGGATGGTAGACGACATGTTTGTCATCCTTTTACCTGAAGATAATGTGATTTCTACGCATTTGTTCTAGAACGTCCAGTTGCTGATAATGAGCGAATGTTTGATGTTCTTCAACGATTTGGAAGTCAGAGGAATGAAGTTCGTTTCTTCCTTCGTCATGAACGACCCCCGGGCAGGGACATTGGTAGGTGGCATATCAGGAGAGATGTGTGAGCTTTCATTTTGTGCACTGGACTAGCCGGGAACGGTAGCTGGCGCGCGATGAGGGCCCGGGTGATCTGAGGGGTGAAGGAGAGGTCGGGAGGTTGCAACGGTGGGGGTGCACCACTATCATGAGACCTGAATGTTGGGGTGAGAAGAGGGAGTGGCTTGTTTGGAGACGGGAGAAGTTTGACTCTAGTTTTTTAATGCAGGTGGGAAGGGGTCAACAGGGCAGGAAGTTGAACTCTAAGAAAGAGGGAATACTTGAGAGGCCAGGGTTGTTGAGGACGTGCTTCCACGGCCCTGATGGAGAGATTGGGTCCCTCTTCTGTCGTGACAGGACAGAAAGAAAACTGTGGCAGATGCAGTTAAATTTGTGCATTTTGTGGGAGTCGGTTGAGGGAAACATTTGTTGTCTCTGCGGTGGGAGGCAGGGTCATCGGAAAGCGATGGTGGAGGTGGGTGGGAGCTGGAGCTGTGTTCAGAAGAGGAGCGGTCCTTCCTGGGGAAGCCAGGCTGCTGGGGGCCACGAGGCCTGTTGAGATTGGAGACCAGGACATCCTACGGGATTCTTCTCCAGTGGTGCTCTGCAGCCCAGGCGGGTCGTAAGAGGAGAGGGAAACAGCTGGATTGACCCGACTATCCAGACAAATTCCATGGAAGGTCATGGGACGGGGAGAGGAGACAAGGTGACGAGTGAGCTGGGTGGGGAAGAAGTGGAGATGGCGGCTGTGGGGAAAGGAGCACAGGGCTAGAGACTGCAGGTCTCAGCTCCACGAATGAACAGGTCAGTGAGAGGTGAGTGAGACGGGCAGATGGAAAGGAAATTATGGTCAAAAGTAGAATGTTTGAATTGGAAATTTCAGAGGTAGAGCGCATCTGGGTGATGTGGTCCCAGGCTGGGCCTTGGAAAGAGCTGGGAGGCCAGCATTTGAGTGGTAAAGTCATCCAGGACAAAGGCAGGCCTTGGAGGTGGAGGGAGCAAGGGAGTTAGCTGGTCGCGTCTTTGGTGAGCGGGGCTTGTGACCAGAGCTCGTAGATGACAATAAGGAGAGTGGAGAGAGAGTGCTGGAAGCAGCACTAGACCCTGGGGACACAGCTGTCCCTGTGGCCTTGAGGTCTCGTAGGATGGGGGGGACGAGCAGCTTCAGATCTGAGATCCACAGGGAAGCTGTGTTCTCAGTGGGGAGCCAGGGGTTGAGGTAGGGTTACTATGTATTTCTAAAAACGATGACATTGTTAAAGTGGAAAGTTGAGGGTAATTTGTGACTTCCGTATATATAATTCTTGGGAGTAAGAATGTAGGTAGCGGGCGTTAAATATGAATGTCATAAAATCTCAGCTTTGTTACTAACTGTTGTGTTAATACAAAGTGTCCATACGGTGTCTGACCATTAGAAGTGATTAAATTTAGAGTGGGGGGTGGGGGTGGGGGGCAGAGTTGACTTAGTCTGGTCCCTTCTACCCTGCAGATGAGAAGTGCTGATACCTAGGGGTTAAGTGACTTGTCAGAGGCCACACACCCAGAGACAGGGCCAGAGTGGAACCCGAATCACCTCAGCCAGGCTACCTGCTTGCCTTTCAGTATCACTGGTGTCTGTAATTTGTTTTAAGTAAGCGTGTATTTTTTTTTCCTGAGGCCTTCTTTTTTGTAGTTTTAAATTGCCATGTGCATCTTACTTTTATTTTGTTCTTTATTTACATTGCATACATCCTTTTCTAATGAATGAGTTGAATTTTACCTATTCATCTGCCAGTTCAGATATCTTGCAGTATAGTACTAAGTAAATTATTAAATAGTCTCCGAGTAGTGCAATGTGCAGTTTCAGTGTGTTTGTAACGTGAGAAATAAAATCTGAAGATAAAGGAGCTGTTTTCACGGTGCTGCACAACGCCAGTGCCACACAGTGTTGAAACTGGGGTAAAACAGCATTGCTTTCCAGTCTCCTTTAGTAAGGAATTAATTTGCTTATTTTGGTTTAGACTTGTAGGTTAAGGATTAGGAGACTGTTAGTATAGTCTTTTTTAAATTTAACTAGGACCTGTGACCCAGGATGTGTATGAAATTATTTCTAAAGCTCTTGCTTTTTGCTCTAATTATGTAACTGACTATACAAAAGAGAAGTTAGTTAAATTGCTCTCTTTGAGGCAACAAAGAAAGCAACTATGCTTAAATTATAGAAGTTTTCTTTTCTTACAGAAATATTGTGACAGATTACCTGAGCTATTTTGTCAGAGAATTGAGCAGTATTTAAAAAATAAAGCTAACATGTTACAGTTAGGTATAAGTGTGATCCCTGGCTCTGAGGAGAGACACGTGTATTTGTTGGCATGGGAATTTGTGCTGGCTGGTACAATAGATGTTTGATTCAAAAGAAATTTTAATCTAAAATTTCTTAAGAGGTAATTTGATGATTGTTTTAATATCTGAGAAGTACAGGTATGAGCTTAATTTATTTTTAAAACTTTCTTTGTTGATGTTATTTATTTCTTATATTAGTTTAAATTAAGACTTTTCTTTCTTTTTTTTTTTTTTTTTTGAGACAGAGTCTTGCTTTGTTGCCCGGGCTAGAGTGAGTGCCATGGCGTCAGCCTAGCTCACAGCAACCTCAAACTCCTGGGCTTAAGCGATCCTACTGCCTCAGCCTCCCGAGTAGCTGGGACTACAGGCATGCACCACCATGCCCGGCTAATTTTTTCTATATATATTTTTAGCTGTCCATATAATTTCTTTCTATTTTTAGTAGAGATGGGGTCTCGCTCTTGCTCAGGCTGGTCTCGAACTCCTGAGCTCAAACGATCCGCCCACCTCGGCCTCCCAGAGTGCTAGGATTACAGGCGTGAGCCACCGCGCCCGGCCAAGACTTTTCTTTTTATGATGCATTAAGTAATACTGAGAGACCCATATAGTTTAGCTCGAAAAATTCTTTTTAGCCAAAAAAGCAGAATACACAGTATTTTCCGGTCTTTCCCAAACTAAGAAAACAGAGATTTTTTTCTTAAAAATGGAGAGATACTTCACAATACTTAGAAATTACCACAAAATGTTCTTAATAAACCAAATAATCAAAATACTACTTGTTCTATTTTCAAGTGCTTCCTTCCCATAATAAATTAAAAACACTGTTAATGAATACAAGGATGGATTGATTTAATGTTTAGTTATTTTCTTTAGTGAAGCTCTTCTTGATTTTGCTACTGAGTAGCTAAATAGAGAACTAGGAGGAGCAACTATAAGCAAATGCTGTGAATTACCTGTGGTCAGAAGTGCATTAGTTTTGTTAATATTTCCTCCTGTGATGTGTGAATCAGGCAGCTTTCCGAATGAGTAAGTGGCGTGTGATATTTCTTAGTGCTGACTATTCACTGTTCCAATTGATTTTCCAAAACAGGCCGAATTAGGAGATCTTAACTCCATTGACATTAGAGAATATTTTATTTGAAGTATACATTCAACTTTAAAGTATCAAGCAGCAATAACAGAATTCAGAAATGAACTGGTACTTATAATATATCTTTCAACTCCAGTGTTAACGCATAGTTTTTGAATTTTGTGCTTAGTAAGTGGACCAAGATCTCAGGATCCAAGTTTAAAAAGAAATGGTGTAAAAGTTCCTGGTGAACATCGAAGAAAGGAGAATGGCGTAAGTGATCGTTTTTAATCCATGCTATGTATAACACAATGATGTTGCTTTCTTAGCCTTTAAATCTCATTCTTCATTACTTTGTTGTTCAACTGGTTAAGGATGGCCCTATTTGAAAGATTATTTTAAATTTATTTCGTAGGAAATATTAATTTTAGTGATCTCTACATGGCTGTTTATCATATGCTGAATATGTACAACTTGAGAACAAAATAAATGTTCACAACTTGAGAACAAAACAAATGTTGAACAAGTTTGGGGAATTATTTGTTTTTGGTGATTTTATTTGTTGCTTTTAGAAAAATGGAAAATTATATATTTATACTCCTGTTGCATATAAATCATGTACATGTGTATGTATATGAGCATGTATCTTTGGTATGCTTTGATGACATTTCAGAGCTCAGAATTTTAATTAATAGCTAAATTACCTTTCTCTGATCTCCAGTAAATTTACATTAAAATCCAGAAGTACCATTTGCTCCTACTGTGCCTTTCCTCAGATTTTTCCTTTTTCTATTCTTTGATCTTGTAGTTATCTTACAATGATGAAAGGATGATATAAGGAAGATTTTATAAGTCATAAAATGATTTTAGCCATAAACAGGATTTTTTTTAGTGCATCTGGACACATTATATCCCCCTCTACCTGGGGCTTAGTTTTGTTTTTTTTTTTCTTTCCAAAAAAACAGCTTTATGGAAATATAATTGATGTACAGTAAACGGTACAAATTTAAAGTATACAATTAGACAGAAGTATACATGTGTGAAACTGTCACCATCATCAAGGTGATGAAAACATCCATCACCTCCAAAAGTTTCCTCGTGTCCTTTTGTAATCCTTCCTTCTTACCTCCCTTCCCATTCCCAGGGAATTGTTACTGGGTTTACTTTCTGCCACTATACATTATTTCTAAGTATTTCATATTTTCAATACTATTGTAAATGCCATTTTTTAAAAATTTAATTTCTTATTGTTGCTAATATATAGAAATACAATTCATTTTTGCATATTGATCTTTAGTCCACAATCTTGGTACATAACGTATTAGTTCTGGTAGCTTTTGTTTTTCTTTTTTTGGTTTCTTGCTTCCCGAGCTCTAGAATACAAGTTCTGGTAGCATTTTCTTCATAGATGATTTTGTTGTCTATGAATAGAGGCATTTTAACTTTTTTCTTACCAATCCAGATGCTGTTAATTCCTCTTTCTTATTTTGTTGCACTGGCTAGAACCTCTAGGACGTTGTTGAATAGATGTTTTGAGAGTAGATGTCCTTGCTTTATTCCTAAGGACTCATTATATCTTGAATTTTTTTTTTCTTTTTTCTTTTTTTTTTTTTGAGACAGAGTCTCACTCTGTTGCTCTGGCTAGAGTGCTGTGGCGTCATCATAGCTCACAGCAACCTCAAGCTCCTGGGCTCAAGCGATCCTCCTGCCTCAGCCTCGCAAGTAGCTGGGACTACAGGTGTGTGCCATTGTACCTGGCTAAATTTTTCTATTTTTTGGTAGAGATGGGGTTTTGCTCTTGCCCAGGCTGGTCTCGAACTCCTCATCTCAAGCAGTCCTCCCGCCTTGGCCTCCCAGAGTGCTAGGATTATAGGCGTGAGCCACCACACCCGGCCTATATCTTGAATTTTTTAGTGCTATAGTATTTTTTTTTTTTTTTTTTTTTTGGAGACAGAGTCTCGCTCTGTTGCCCGAGCTAGAGTGAGTGCCGTGGCGTCAGCCTAGCTCACAGCAACCTCAAACTCCTGGGCTTAAGCGATCCTCCTGTCTCAGCCTCCCAGGTAGCTGGGACTACAGGCATGTGCCGCCATGCCCGGCTAATTTTTTCTGTATATATTTTAGTTGGCCAGATAATTTCTTTCTATTTTTAGTAGAGACGGGGGTCTTGTTCTTGCTCAGGCTGGTCTCGAACTCCTGACCTCGAGCTATCCACCTGCCTCGGCCTCCCAGAGTGCTAGGATTACAGGCGTGAGCCACCGCGCCCGGCCAGTGCTATAGTATTTTTAAATGATGTTCTGGCGACTGCATTCTGGATTTGCTGCCAATTCCTCAGTACCATGTTTCATATGATCAAATGCTGTCCTGATAGAAATGAACTACAGAACAAAATAATTCTAAATTGCTCCATTTATGTCCCTAACTGTTGAAACTATTTAATTTTAAATTTACCACTTGAAAGATCGCTGGTCTGTATAAACCAACCTTTGAGGGAGGCATCTCTGGGATCATTTTAGAGTAAGCTGGACCGCGTGTGTGTTTGCGTTTTCACTTGCAGGTTAATAGTCCTCGGATGGATCTGACTCTTGCTGAACTTCAGGAAATGGCATCTCGCCAGCAGCAACAGATCGAGGCCCAGCAACAAATGCTGGCCACCAAGGTAGTGTCTTGTCTTAAAGGACGTAACCGGCCACTGTTGTCAATGTATGTGTGAGGTTGTTTACATTCTACCCTCATTATTAAGCCAGTAACCTCACAGGTATGAGTTGATGCTATCAACTTAAAAGTCACCTGCTGTTGGTGCTTTCTGTGAACCCTCACGACAGTTTGCTGGGATCCCTTATCGTCCTGGTTGTGGAGATCCTCTGACCCTTGGTTCTGATCAAAGTTGCCTGCGCTGTGTTGGGCGTCAGTCACACGGGAAAGGCACAGAGAGCCCTGCGTCTTTGCTGCTGGGGACTACTCTGGGCTACGAAGAGGAGTTTTAGAGTTTACTGGTGCTGATACTGTCCCCTCTGCCGCTGGGCACTGCAGACAGCCCGCTTGCCTCTCTCTGGGGACATTCTGACCTGCACATTGATCCTGGGTCTGGTCTTCAACAGGAAAAACTATGAGAAGGCTCTCCATAACCATCCGAATCAGTCTCACTGGTGCTTCTCCTGTCGGCCAGAAGCTTCCAAGCTAAACCTGTTGCCATCAGACATTTCTCTGTAAAGGGCTACACGCGTGTGTTTTAGGCTTTGCGAGCTGTGCTGCCTGTGTTGCAGCTACTCAACTCAGCTGTTGGAAGCAGCCGTAGATAATACAGAAACAAATAGGTGTGGCCATGTTCCAATAAAACTTTGTGTACAGAAGCAGATAGCAAGCTGGATTTGGCCTGTAGGCTGTAGTTTCTCAATCCCTAGGCTAAGCACCCAGTGTCCTCTGCAACTGACCGTTCCTCTGGTGACTATAAGTTCACTGTAGCTGGGGTAGACAGTTGGTGGTTTGACGTGGCAGGTGACCCAGTAGGGCTTTGAACTAATGGCCAGGGGTTTTTTTTTTTTTTTTTTTTAAAGACAGAGTCTCACTCTGGCACCTGGGCTAGAGTGCCATGGCATCAGCCTAGCTCACAGCAACCTCAAATTCCTGGGTTCAAGTGATCCTCCTGCCTCAGCCTCCTGAGCAGCTGGGACTATAGGTGGGCACCACCACACCTGGCTCTTTTTTTTTCTATTTTTAGTAGAGCCAGGGTCTTGTTCTTTCTCAGGCTGGTCTCAAACTCCTGACCTCAAGTGATCCTCCCATCTTGGCCTCCCAGAGTGCTAGGTTACAGGCGTGAGCACTGCACCCGGTCCCCGTGGTTCTTGAAGGCAGTTCTCCACACACACTGTGGACTTCCATGTAATACTTCCTAGTGTTCCTGTGTGTCCATTTCTATTTGTAATATACCATCTTTTTCAAAATCATGTGTATCCTCGCTTCTCAAACTGTAACGTGCATGTGACTCACCCAGGGATCTTGTTGCAAATGCATATTCTGATTCAGTAAGTACGGGATAGGGCTTGAGATTCTGCATCTCTAACAAGCTCCCAGGTGATGCTGATGCGCTGTGACATTGAATAGCGAGGTTCTGTATTCAAATACAAAGATTGTTATAGAATAAATCTCTAACGTCAGGGTCCTTATTTTGAAATTATTTCCATGTTATTTATATGTTTTAGGCATTTTGATCTAAGAAGTAGTTTACTGCTGATTTATAAATTGTTTCTGTTATTCAGTTTTAGTTTGGAAAAAAATTTCAAATTTCACAGTTGCAGTTTTCTAAAGGTGTTAAGCAAGCTCTTTCAGTTACTATTTATTGAGTGTGTGCTATACTATGTAAGATACTGTTCAGAGATTGACATTTCGCATTCCATTTAATCCTCACGACAGTAACAGGCAGTTACTATTGATCAGCCTTGTGTTACAGATGAGGAAACATAGACTTGTATACTGGGTGGGGTTACATGAATTTGTTCAAGGTCTCATAGCTCATAAGTAGCAGAGCTTGGGTTTGACTCTAAATTTACTTCAGATCCTACTTTCTTGCACTGCTGCTCATTTCTATATGAACAACTTCTTAAAATTCTTGCAGCAGTTTATGAAAACCGGCCAGGCATGGTGGCTCACGTCTATAATTTCAGCACTTTGGGAGGTAAAGGTGGGAGGATCACTTCAGGTCAGGAGTTCAGGAAGAGGGAGACCCAGTCTCTACCAAAAATAGAAAAACTTAGCTGGGTGTGGTGGCCCACGGCTGCAGTCCCAGCTGCTCAGGAGGCTGAGGCAGGAGGATCACTTGAGCCTGGGAGTTTGGGGTTGCTGTGAGCTATGATCATGCCACTGCACTCTAGCCTGGGCAACAGAGCAAGATTGTCTCAAAAAAAAAAAAACCAATTCCTGGATCTTACCTCTGAGGATTCTAGGGTGGGCTCAGGAGTGTTTATTTTGAACAGATTTCCAGTGTGATTCTGATGGCCGTGTGCAGGACAGGTGCTGAGACCAGAGCAGTGTGACAGGTGCGCCGCAGTCTCAGCACCTACAGCTTGTGGTCAGGTAGATGGTTTCAGGTTAGTGGTAGACCTGCTTAAAGTGATACACCTAAGGATTGCTTCTGTCCTTAGGAACAACGCTTGAAGTTTTTGAAACAACAAGATCAGCGTCAACAGCAACAGGCTGCTGAGCAGGAGAAGCTTAAGAGACTAAAAGAAATAGCTGAGAATCAGGAAGCTAAGCTAAAAAAAGTGAGAGCACTTAAAGGCCACGTGGAACAGAAGAGGCTAAGCAACGGGAAGCTTGGTGAGTTGCTCCTAATAGAGTTACTGCAATACCAAAGGCTACGTGTTAAATTGTTTTGGTGTAAAAGATCACCTTGGTGTAGTAAGTTTACATAAATTGTTGTAAGTAGGAGGAATAAGGTGAGTCTTCATAGGTAACTTTAAATTCTTACAAAAATATAATTCACTGCAGTTGTGATACTTCTGGTTCTTCTGAATTGAATTCAGCTGTTAAAAGTTTTAGACAAGGTTTCTAAGATACCTTTGGAATATGTCGTTTTTTCCCCTCTCTAAATATTTTTTGACTGAAAATTTGATAAAGGCAAAGATTTTTATCCATATGACTCCATCTATTACAATGCCATTTTAAGCAAAATTTTAGTGAATTAATAGTTCTACCTGCCATTATAAAATTAAGAGGAAAGTTCTAAAGAAATTTCATTCTTTCTAAAATTTAGAGTTTGATATTTAATATTCATAATACAAAGTCTGGATAAAGAATTACATTGAAACAGAAGCACAGACATTTAGAGATGTCTGTGTTGATTTCAGTTTCTTCTAAAAGAAATAGATTGTTCTAGGACATTCTGAAAAATTTTTCTACTTTTTATTAGAAAGTTTATTGTAAAGCCCGGTTGCCTGGGAAGTAGCCCGTTTTTTTTTTTGTTTGTTTGTTTTTTGTTTTTTTTTTCCAACTGTTGTTGCTGTTCTCTCTCGCTCTCATTCTAGTGGAGGAAATCGAGCAGATGAACAGCCTGTTCCAGCAGAAGCAGAGGGAGCTCGTTCTGGCTGTGTCAAAAGTGGAGGAACTTTCCAGACAGCTGGAGATGCTCAAGAACGGCAGGATCGACGGCCACCACGACGGCCAGTCCGCCGTGGCCGAGCTCGACCGCCTGTACAGGGAGCTGCAGGTGAACCAGGCCGTCCCGGGGCGCGGAGCTGTAGCAGGCAGTGCTGGGTTTCAGCCGCTTTCCCTGCACGGGGGCGGGGCGTGTGGGGAACCTGCACACCAGAGAATCTAGAATAAACTTTCTTGTGCCCGAGACAGGAAACTGGACGCATTCCTCATGACCACAGCTGGTGGTCTAGCACAGACGCAACTTAATTTTAAACCATGGGATGAGAAGTACGGATGGGGAGGAGGGACCGTACATTTTTAGAAATTGTATAATAGTTAGCCACGTGGTTCTCTGTTGGAGAGATTTTTCTTCCTACTTCTTGACTATGTTTTTTTTTTTTTCCCCCCCTCCCTGTTTTATTCAGTTAAGAAACAAATTGAATCAGGAGCAGAATGCCAAGCTACAGCAACAGAGAGAGTGTTTGAATAAGCGTAATTCAGAAGTGGCAGTCATGGACAAGCGTGTTAATGAGCTGAGGGACCGGCTCTGGAAGAAGAAGGCAGCCCTGCAGCAAAAAGAAAATCTGCCAGTAAGTGGGCTGCTTGGTGACGGCGGGGGAGGAGGGAGGGGATGACCAGCCAGGGAGGTGGGTGGTTCCTAGGCAGCTTCCTCAGTCACCACTCGGTGAGCCCGCAGAGAACAGAGATGGGGTTTCTGCACCCTCAGAAGATAACCCACTGCTTTTTCACTATTTGATGTTATTGCCTACGTAGCTCCGTCTTTCTTTCTGATACTTGTAATAAAGTGTGGGTGAGAGTTCACGGAGGAGTGTGTTTATTTTGGAGTAGTTCTTACAGACTCTGTGGCTAGATACTGAAAGTGCTTGTTTTAAAAATTATGAAAATTTCACAACTTTTTCTGAGTTTCATCATCCACTGTGACTTTTAATGCTGAAGGACCTGTGCTTTTTCCTGAAGGTTTCGTCTGATGGGAATCTTCCCCAGCCAGCGGTGTCAGCCCCAAGCCGCGTGGCCGCGGTGGGTCCCTACATCCAGTCCTCCACTATGCCACGGATGCCCTCCAGGCCCGAGCTGCTGGTGAAGCCGGCCCTGCCAGACGGTCCCCTGGTCACGCCGGCGTCAGAGGGGCCGATGAAAACGCAGACCCTGCCCAACATGAGATCCGGAGCCGCCTCACAGACTAAAGGTAAAAACAGGTCGTTTGTAAGTCCTTACACAGCATAATTCTTTCCCATCCTCGTGTTCTTTTTCCCAAGTTAGAGTTTAAAAAAAATTTGTCCTTGTATTGATTGTTCATGGTTAAATTCTAAAAATGCCTTTGTATTCTCCACTAGTGCAAGGGTAAGTTTTTATTTTTCTAATTTTTTATGGATATATCGTAGTTGTACAATGATAAGGTTTTTTTTTAACCCTAAATAATAAAATTCTGTTCAGGAAATGAAATAACATTTTTGCAAATCTGAAAATTGATTTAAAAAGTTCCTTCTTGTTCCTAAGGACATTTTGATCGGATGTGAATAACTTGAGAACTTTCCTTTTTGTGTGAAAACACCATATATGCAGGTATTAGTGGTGTCATCTTTACAAAACGTGAGGTTGTGGATCTGTTCTGTTGATGAATGGTGTTAAGTATTCATATGTGCTTATCCATGAGAATTTGCTGACAATTTTTAGAATAAAGGTAAACATTGGGAGATTAAAAGTGAAAATAGCAGAGGCTGTTTGTGTGAGTCATCTTTGCCTTCTGTGTGATCTTCAGGACATGGGGAGGTGCAAGGCAGTTTCGTAGTGGGAGGAGAAAATAAAAAGAGACTTGTAGGAAAAGCAGAGTAAAAGATCCGTTAATGACCTTATCTATCCTTCAGACCCTTGGAAGGAAAAAGGAACAGTATTGTCTGTTACTGTGGAGTAATAGTGCCGTGTAGTCTGGATTTTATTGTAGAAAGTTACGTTTGTTTTGCTTCTATAAGGAAAAATAAAAAGCACAGCTTTTAAAATTAGTTAAAACCTGGAATATACTGATTTGCGAAAGACGGTGGTTGAAGTCATGGCTTAAAAGTCCACAGTTTTGCCTTTTTGTTGTGCGTGCGTCACTGAAGTTACCCTTTATAGGGTACACCTCAGACCTTTAGGTCTGCCGCGTTGGAACTCGTTTTCTGGCTGTGATGGTGATGTTTTCTAACACTGAGGAATAACGTCTTTACTGGTTCTAGCAGACTTTCTGTTTGCTATGATTAATTTTAAATTGCTTGAGTCAGATGGGAGAATCTGAAATTAGCAATGTAAAATCTAATACAGTATTTTCTAAGTGACTTTATTAGGATGTTGTGAGTCTGGAATTTAAAGTCGTTTTTAGAGATTAAAAGCCTCAGCGGTAAAATGCACCATTAAGAATCTCTTCAGAGTGCTGAGTTATGTGCACCTGCTTTTCTGCGTTCTAGGCTCCAAAATGCACGCGGCCGGCCCTGACTGGAGTCCGGCAAGTGCAGATCTTTTCCCGAGCCCGGGCTCCGCGTCTGCGCCTCACGGGGCTGGCAGCGCTCTGGACCCAGGTGAGGTTTGACCTGTGCTACCCCTGACCGTTGTGTTTTCCTCAGCTAAAAGGGGCTGTGTGTTCTTCTCAGAGAGTTCATTTTCTAGTGTGTTCAAGCCAGTATTTAATTTATTTCCAGAACATCTTAGTATAGCCGGGCAATTATAATACTGTCATTGTAGCGTTTGGGTTATCCTTTTATCAGTTTAATTTAAAAATGGGAAAGCACTGAGTAGGTACAGAGTTTCAGAGAGACTTAGGAGAGAGAAACTTTTGAGTGGATAAGAAATTTTATTCCAGGCCAGGCGCGGTGGCTCACGCCTGTAATCCTAGCACTCTGGGAGGCCGAGGCGGGTGGATCGCTCGAGGTCAGGAGTTCGAGACCAGCCTGAGCAAGAGCGAGACCCCGTCTCTACTAAAAATAGAAAGAAATTATATGGACAACTAAAATATATATATACAAAAAATTAGCCGGGCATGGTGGCACATGCCTGTAGTCCCAGCTACTCGGGAGGCTGAGACAGGAGGATCGCTTAAGCCCAGGAGTTTGAGGTTGCTGTGAGCTAGACTGACGCCACGGCACTCACTCCAGCCTGGGCAACAGAGTGAGACTCTGTCTCAAAAAAAAAAAAAAAAAAAAATTTTTATTCCAAACCGTTGGAATATCATTGTGATTTTTTTTCTGCCTTCAGTTGAAGATGGAGAGGTTCCGCTGAGGGAGAAGGAGAAGAAGGTGCGTCCCTTCTCCATGTTCGACACCGTGGACCAGGCTGCTGCCCCGCCCCCCTTCGGCACGCTGAGGAAAAACCAGAGCAGTGAGGATATCTTGCGGGATGCTCAGGTACTGAAGCATGTCCTGGTTCCTGAAATCTAGCAGTCAGTCCGTTGTGCTGTTTTTAGGAGGGATTAACTATTATCTGAGGGAGAGTAGAGGAAACAAGATGCATCAGGAAGACTGCAAACCAGAGCAGCACTGTGTTGTTTTACTTTCCCTTGCTTGAGTCCGTTTGTGCTTTCACCCCCTGTGGGGAGGGGCCCGCATACCTGCTCCTGGGTCACTTTGTGTCTCTCTCTAAACAGTGTAAGTGCGCTAAAGAACATCCTATGTGTGCTGTTCAAATATCTTTATTTCTTCAAAACTTGGAGCTTAGGTTGTATCAAACAGTTTGATGGTGAATCTTCTATAACTGCTAGGAATTTAATCTTTGCTAACCAGGTCCTGGGTAAGTGCTCCAAGTTAGGTGTTTTCTACCACAGTGGTCTAGATTGCATGAAGTTCCAATGCACAAGAATGGTTTTTGTTTATCGGTGCCATCTGTGGCTGTCAAAGACGGCTGGCAGGTACAAGTTTTCAAGCGGGCACTTACAGTTGCCCAGTAGGAAGTGGCAATGAAAAAGTCATATAGGGGAGGAATTATATTGCATTAATGAAGTCCTGTATTAAATGGGATTAAATACAGAGATTTTAATAATTTAAAAATGTAGAGCTAATATTTTTATGGTGTATACTTAGATTTGTGAAATTGGGTTATCTAGACCGTCCTGTGTACCTGGTTATACTGTGTTTTAACTGGCTTTGTATATGTGTGTGTTACAGGCTTCAAATAAAAATGTAGCTAAGGTACCACCTCCTGTTCCTACAAAACCAAAACAGATTAATTTGCCTTATTTTGGACAAACTAATCAGCCACCTTCAGACATTAAGCCCGACGGAAATCCTCAGCCATTGTCAACAACTGCCGCATCCGTGGGGAGTAAACCCAAGCCCGCAGGGCAGCCGCCCAGGGTGCTGCTGTCTCCTGGTGTGCCTTCCGCTGGCCAAGACCAAACCCCTTCTCCAGGCTCAAAGCAAGAAAGTCCACCTGCTGCTGCTGTCCGGCCCTTCACCCCCCAGCCCTCCAAAGACACCCTGCTTCCCCCGTTCAGAAAACCCCAGACCGTGGCAGCGAGCTCGATATATTCCATGTACACGCAGCATCAGGCTCCAGGGAAGAACTTCCAACAGGCCGTGCAGAGTGTGTTGACCAAGACACATACCCGAGGGCCACACTTTCCCAGTGGTAAGTCTCTTCACCGTCACAGGGGATGTGCTTAAGTCCTGTGCCAAAGCTGCCATCTTTCAGCAGACAGCAAAATAACTAGTCCCCATTTTGACTGATGTTCTGGGAGTTGTGTTTAATTCTGGTTTCTGTTCTCTATTGGGAGTTTAAAGAGCTGCTTAATGTCAGCTCCTGCCGTGGGCTCTGAAGATGGTAGGAGAATGAAGTGTGGTCTCGGGTCTGCAGGGGCTCGTTGGTGAGCAGGAGGCAAACGCACAGGGCATGACGCTTTGGCAGGCTGCGCCTTCGCTGTCGGTTTGACCAGCTGGCTTGGCACATGGAGGGTTGGACAGCTGCCCCTGTCTGTATATTTTCTAAAAAATAACACTCTCTACTGTATTTTAAGTCATTCTAATGAGGGCAGAGCCACTAGTTAAATGTAAAAACATAATAAAATTCGCTTGCATTAAACATATACAATCTGGAAATTTGTTGGGTTCTTTCTAAATTACTAGTTTATAGGACTGGAATAAAATTGACCGTGTTTTATTTAATTGAATGAAAATGGTTTTTTTTAGTCGTGAAATAAGCATGTAATTGGAACCTAAGATGTCATAACAGGAATTAGCAAAGAATCAGTATATGTGCTGCCTCTCCTTTCTTTTCACGGGTCTTTGGTGAAAACTGAATAATTGGGGAATTAGATAATTTTGATGTAATCAGAATGTTGGGAGTGGTAAATATAAGTGGTTCGTAATAATTTTATGAGCCAAATATGATTTCTCACATTAATTTGCTTTTGAAAAGTATGCCTGTTCAGTTGTAATCTGGACACATGGGCAGATGACCAATTTTCACTGGTTCTAAACGTTTTTCACACTGTGATGTTCTAAATTCGGATGCTACAGTCGGTGATTTCTTATAATTGGCAACATTTCTTATTGTTCATGAGATAATGGTGCATGTTACAATCAATGGGGGTTTGATTCTGTAATAAGTTTATTATGTAAAGATGGGACCCTTGCTTTGTCATTTGTTATTTTCAAAAATTAGTTATATTTGAAGGGTATTGTGTAGTAATAGCTCTGAAATTCAAAGAGCCTTTAGTTATTATTAGCTATTTCTATTACTTGGCCAGTTATGTTTAATTAATGCTAATCAGGGCTTTCCCCCTGCCTTTTCCAATTAGTATATGGCAAGCCTGTGATTGCCACTGCCCAAAATCAGCAGCAGCACCCAGAGAACATTTATTCCAGCGGCCAGGGCAAGCCTGGCAGTCCAGAACCTGACACGGAGCCTGTTTCCTCGGTTCAGGAGAACCATGAAAATGAGAGAATTCCTCGACCACTCAGCCCAACCAAGTTACTGCCTTTCTTGTCGAATCCTTACCGAAACCAGAGCGATGCTGACTTAGAAGCCCTGCGGAAGAAACTGTCTAACGCACCAAGGCCACTAAAGAAACGTAGTTCTATCACAGAGCCCGAAGGTCCTAATGGGCCAAACATTCAGAAACTTTTGTATCAGAGGACCACCATTGCCGCCATGGAGACCATCTCTGTCCCGTCATACCCATCTAAGTCGACTTCAGTGCCTGCCAGCTCAGAAAGCCCAACAGAAATCCAGAATCCATATTTACCAGTGGAGCCCGAGAAGGAGGTGGTCTCCCTGGCTCCTGAACCCTTGTCCCCCGAGGCTGTGGGGAGTGCCAGTCCAGAGAACAGTGACACGCCGGCTCCTTCTCCGGGCCTTGACTATGTGCCCGAAGGAGTCCCAGACAGCAGCCCAGACCTCCAGCAGGACGCGGAAGAACCGAATCCAGAGGCTCCCCGTCTCCTCGACGTGTACCTGGAGGAGTACCCCCCGTACCCGCCCCCGCCGTACCCTTCCGGGGAGCCCGAGGGGCCGGGAGAAGACGCGGTGAGCATGCGCCCGCCCGAGGTCACCGGGCAGGTCTCCCTGCCTCCCGTAAGTAACGTGCCGCTCGGGCCATCTCGGTCTTCTGGGTGGTCACAGTCTCCTCCTCCAGTTTGCCTGTCTGTTTTACAGTTCCCTTGGCACAGAGTGGATCTTACAAATGTCATCAAAATATAATATATTCACTATAGAGAACATCTTTGTACTTTAGAAAGAACCCATTTCTTGTGGAGGAAACAGAGTCTTGTTCTCGGCCTCATGCACACCACGGTTGCCGTGTCCTCTCTAGCTGGCGTCACCCGGTAGGGAGGCGTCGCTGACCGGGACAAAAGGGCCCTGGATGTGAAACTTCTGATTACTGGCTTAGCTGTGTGAAGCCAGGCACATGGTGTAGCTGCTCACTGGCGATGTCTGTCTTTCTCAAAGTTTTTCTGTCAGTGAAAATGTTTTTTTAATGTAACAGGTGAAACCTCAGACTTACAACAGTGTTAAAATTGGCAGGATTCTGGATAACGTGGGACCAAGGAGGGGTCTCAGGGCAGAGGGTGTGATGGGCGCCCCTCTGAAGATCTCTGCTCACAGGACGGCCCCTAAGATTTCTTTGTAGTTTAACAGCAAGTTCTAAATAACTTGGCCTGTTTCGACTTGAGCAGGGTTTTCACGCTCCTTCCCGATACTAAGCCTTCGTTTGAAAGTTTATCGTGTCGTTTTGAAATAGGTGAGAGAAAATAAAAATCCCAAAATATCTAAATGGAGTTTGCTTTTTCGCAGTTTAGTTTGAAGTCATTTTATTTCAGTAAGCACAGCAGGAAGGAGGATGCCGAGCTGTGAATTTAAAACCTGGTCAAAAGCAAAGTAACACTTTTTGAAGGATTTTTAAAAATGTACTTTATACGTTTGATCCCTTATTATATCTTTTAGGTGATGATAGTGTTCAAAGATAACGATTGTCCAGAGTTATTTTAACTGTTGGTTACAGTAAACACTTCCTTACAATTTTTATGTAGTAAACATTTGAAACTAGGAAAAAGTTTTTAAATAGAGGTCAACAGTTCTTAAACAACTCTGTGCCTCCTAAGTTTGCAGGCTTGATTCTCTTCATTTGAGTTTTAAACATGCAAATGGAAGGAAATTGGCCAAAGCCAGTCCACACTACAGCTGTTTGTTACTTCTCCGTTTTTGTTGCGTATCTGTCTCACACCTCAGGAAATGTTTCCACTTTGCTGGATGTATTTAAGAAACCTATTTTATAGGATGTTAAAATTTTGCTCCCCCCCGCTTTTTTTTTCTTGACTCATTAAAACAGTTTAAGACTGGTAAGATTCTTCCATGGTATATCTCAGACAGACTAATAATCTGTGTTATTTCCCTTAATTAGATGCTCTCCCCTGAGGAGGCATGACAGTGTGAATTGGTTAAGAGGAAGTACCTGGATTTGAACTTGAGCTCTGCTGGTTTCTTGGCTGTGTGCCTTAGTTCCTTATCTGTAAAGCAGGGATCATGGGGTCTCTGTGAGGACTGAATGAATAATCATTCAGTGTATGTTAGCTGTTGTCATTCTGGGCTGTGCTGTTGCCCAGCTGGAGAGTGTGGGTTTGGCTCGGTTGATGCTGTGATGTGTCACCCACATGGGATTTCATTCGGTTTCATAAAGTCCCTCCCACTTTGCTACATGGCTCTTTGCTTTGTGAAAATTCATTAACCTGCGTATTTGATTGGTATGCTTTTCTGAATAACGTGATACTTGAATAAAATGTGCTAAAAATATATTTTTAAAGTTCCTTTCACTGACTTAGCTGAGAAGTTGTTCCTTTGCGTTTGTTGTTGGTGGTGTCTTTTGCTTAGACCAGGATCCTTAATTTTCCACCCATTTCCTTTGCAGGGCAAAAGGACAAACCTGCGTAAAACCGGCTCGGAGCGCATTGCTCATGGAATGAGGGTGAAATTCAACCCCCTGGCTTTACTGTTAGATTCGTCTTTGGAGGGAGAATTTGACCTTGTACAGAGAATTATTTATGAGGTATGATTATAATTAGTAAATTTGTTAAATATGACCTTGTATTTTGTTTTAGAGCTGTAATCAGAAAGCCGCCGCCGTAGAGAAATTGTATTTTTAAATCATTTTCTTTTTTTGGATTGCGGGTTTTTTTGGGTTTTTGAGCATGCTCCAAAATAGGCTGTGCTGTTTGAAAGGTGTGATTGTAGCATTTTGGTGACACAGAAGCTCGGCTTTCACTTGGAGTCCTCAGAGTACGTTTCTTTCTTAAGGAGATCATCTGTCTCCTTTAAACATTGTTCATGTATAGATTTGTGCCGTACAGTATTAAGTTGGAGGCGCAGTCCCTTCTTTTCAGAAGCTACTATTTAAAATATTTTTAGTTGACCTTTTCTCCCCTCCCATAGCAAATGTAACTTCTACTTAGAAACTAATTTGTGGTGGAAAGTTGGGAGGATACATAAACAAAAATGACTACAAGGATATAGTTTCTGGTACTTCTTCAGTTTTTTTTTAAACTTTTTTATAGTGGCTGCCTACTTAATGTGGTTATTCCGTCTGTCTTATTTCTAGAATTGTTCTTGGTGTAGTTTTCTTGGCTCCTATAGGTTTTAATTATGATTTTTAAAAATGCCACAAGAGCCTATTTCTGTTCTCTTGACCCTAACGACCCAGTTAGCTGTGATAGTTCAGGTGACCAGAAATTGGAGTAACGTTCACGCTTCTTACTGCGGCAGGTCGATGACCCAAGCCTCCCCAATGACGAAGGCATCACCGCGCTTCACAATGCTGTGTGCGCCGGCCACACGGAAATCGTGAAGTTCCTGGTACAGTTTGGGGTCAATGTAAATGCTGCTGATAGTGACGGATGGTAAGATTTCCCTTTAAGCTCCAAACTTTAGTTTTAAATTATAATGTTTTATTTTTGTGGAAGAATACACAAAATGGACTTTTTCCTATGTAGGATTAAAAAAAGCTATAATCACACTATATTTATTTATTTAGTATTTTAATTTTATAGCCTGTTTCTTAATCTTGAAAACAGTTATAACACCACATTCTCTTGTATGCATATATGAATTGCATACACAATATACGTACATTTAAATGAGCCTCATTATTCTGTCAGCTGACTGTATACTCATGACTGTCTCCCTCTTGTTAGACATTAAGGTTGTTTTCCAATTTCTTTGTCATAAATAATGCTTGGAGAAGCATTTTGATTGCAATTTTTCAAAATTTATATTTATAAAAGTAATGTGTGTACACTGTGGAAAAATGTACAAAATAGAGAAACAAGAGGAAAACAAGCCATCTGTGTCCCCACAGTCTAGAGGTAAACACCATTATTACTATTTTCATGTATTTCTTTCAAGCTCTTTTTTATACGCTTATACAAATATAGTTAAGCTGCTCATATATGTGCAATTTTTTGATTTAACATTACAACTTACACAGCAAATTCTTCATGTGTCCTGATACCCTTGTGTCCCTGATATCGGGAGTTTATGTTGTATATAATTGTTTATTATTAAAAACCATGCAGTGAAAAATCTGTAGTAATAGTCACCAGACCATTAATAATAGTGTTCTGAAATGGGAGATGAGGAATAAAAAAAATTTTTTTTTAAAGACTGTACCCAAGGGGAATAAAATAAAGGGGAAAGGAAAGAGTAAAGGAACTAAATCTTAAGTATTTCAGAGCCTGATTGACGTTCTCGAACTCACCTTCTGAGTTTGGGTGGTGCTGCCGGCTCTTATACCTTTACTGTTGGTCTGGGTCTCTTGTAAATAATGCAGTATGAGACCTTTCAGATGCTGGAGAAGATTCTCTTTAATAGCATTAATAGGTTCCTGCTAACCAGCAACCTAAAATAGATTGAAATGGGTGTATTTTATCGTCACTTTTCTGGTCTCAATTGATTTGACATATTTTTTCAATTATAATTTAATTAGGGATTTTAAACATACAATGATAGTTCTTATGTACGAGTTAATTCCTGCAACACGGGTGATGATAAAGGGGTATTTAAAGGTACATGTTTTGAGCGAAGTCATACAACTTAAGGACTCTTAGGTCCTCCACTCTGGCAGAAATAATGAGGCTAGGTGCTCCAGAACATGGGACTAAATAGACTTTATCCTGTTTTTCTTAAATTATTATACAAATTTCTTTTTATTCATTTCCTTGATTCTTTTCACCCTTCACCAAGCTCCTAGCCCCAGTGTGGTCCGTTCCTCTGTGACATTTTCATTTGTGGCCGTAAAATTCTTTGCTGGGTTCAGTCACCCATGTTGAGCTGGTTTCAAAAAACCGTTTAAGAGGTTTTCGTAAGAAAGGGTTTAGTATTAATAGGTGAGAGACTCAGGAACTTTCTCCAGAGATACCTTCTCGCAGCAGGTGTCGTGCGATTAGGGAAACCATGTCAGCCCTTGCTGTGTCGCCCCTCCCAGGACCCCGCTGCACTGCGCTGCCTCCTGCAACAACGTCCAGGTGTGCAAGTTTCTGGTGGAGTCGGGGGCCGCGGTGTTTGCCATGACCTACAGCGACATGCAGACGGCGGCAGACAAGTGTGAGGAGATGGAGGAGGGCTACACTCAGTGCTCGCAGTTTCTTTACGGTACGTGACAAGTAGAAGCAAATGTGTTAGTCGCTGCATCCATTTATCCTGCATCTTTAGCACATAATTTGGTAAGTATCTTTATTATTTGGAAAAAATCTTTTGTGTTATACACAGTCCTGGGCATTGAAAATAGTACAGCCTCAGTTACAGATAATAATATGGCTTCTGTTTATGTGTCTAGAAACAGCTATTGTCAGGGCCGCCTTCAGCTGCAAAAGACAGTTGCGGCCGCTGCCTCACTGGGGTTAATGGCTTCTGACCATCAAAAGAGGCTCTGTTAAGGCTTTAGCTCTTACCCGGGGATGGTGTATCTTTGCAGATAACCAAGCAGAATCCCCTCCTTCCAAGATGATCAAGAGAAATGCAGAATCAGTATAGTAATCCAAATGGTCCAAGCTTTCCTGGACATCAAACTTGTCATAAAGTAAATAAAAGTGGCACGTATTTTGGAGCTAATTTATTTTGCTCTTTTGTTTTCCTGATGTTGAGTTTAAGATTCTGATTGCTAATGTCAGATCTGTACCTAGAGAAAAATGGACTTGAAGTTTTAGGTGGATGTATGTTTGGCTGGCGTTTTTACTTGCAAGGCTTAGAAGTTGAGGTTAATTTTTCTCTTCAGTTTGGCCTGAGAGGAATTGGGGGAGGAGGGAAGACAGATAGTTGAGGACGTCCCAGAACCCCATACTGCTCAAGCTCTCAGAGACTCCTTTACCAGTTGGTTGAAAGACCCCTAAAGTTAGAGTCACCCCCCCCCCCGCCTCTGTGTCTGACGGTTTCCCCCCTCCCCAGTTCCCTCCCTCCCCGTCTCTGTGCCTGTTTGCAAGCACCAGGCGAGAAGGGAAGGGGTCAGAGTGAGAACCACAAACCTCAAGTTCCCTCTTCATCTCTGTCAACTGTTAGTTTTTATTGTTGATATTTTTGATTACTTTTTTGTTTTGAACTCCATAGGATATTTCGGTATAGTAACATAATATTTTAAAGTTAATATGATATCTTAATATACATTAATATATGGCCTGCTTTTTTCATTTAGCGTTGTTTTTGAGATTCACTTGTGTTGCCTGTAGCTGTAGTTTATTTTCACTGTGCTATACTGTTCCATTTGATGACTATACTACAATTTTTTTTTTATTCTACTTTTGAAGGACATGTGAACTGTTTCCTTTCTTTCTTTCCTCCTCCTTTTCCTCCTTCCCTCCTTCCCTCCCTGCCTGCCTTCCCACCTTCCCTCCGTGCTCCTGTGAACATTTTTGTACTTGTCGTCAGGTGTGTGTCTACAAGTAGAATTGCCAGGTCACAGCGATACACATTTAGCAGAGAGTTTCTGTGCCTCTGTGGATTTGGAATGACACCTCACTGTGGCTTTAGTTTGCATTTCCCAAATTACCAGTAACATTGAGCATATTTTTAGGCCCCTCAAAAAACTTTTAAAAGAGTAATTTGTAGCTCTTAATTTAGTAAATAGCAAAGTAGTGCGAAATTTTCTTCCATTCCTAACGCTTTCTTGGAAACTGGGACTTGAACTGTTGCTTTGAGGGTACTGGAATGTCCAGAATCTCTCTCCTGTCCCCTTCTCTGTTCCCATCTCAGACAGACAGTGCGTCTGGCCGCTTTAAAACTTTGTGGAATTATAGTTTCATCAGGTAGTGTTGTCCTTGTGAATCTGTCCATGCTTTGCATGTCTTATTTAAACAGGACATTTACCTGACCCTTTAGCTTGGTAGAGCTTTCTTCTGGAAAAGGCAGTTTCAGTTTTGCCCAGAGTGAGAGAGATGTGCTGCGTGCCATACCATATTAATTAGTACAGGAATAATAAGCTCATAATTAATAGTTTAGTGCTCACATAAGTTGAAAAATCTGATTATTCAAAAGCAAGCAGATATTTTCCTGGCTTTTGTAAAACCATAAAGGTGAAAACGATAATTAACTCTGAATTTCTGAGAACTTTATTGTCTAATTCCTTTCCTTCTCTGCTTTCTTCCTTTTACCTGCCAGGTGATGACTGTTATTTCTTACTAGCATTGCCCTTTAGGATAGGAAGGTATGAATGGAGAAACGTAAAATTTAAAGTAGTTAATTTGAAAATCTGTTATTAACTCTGGTGAAAAGTGGACTTTTGAGGATTTTCCCCTCCTCAGGTTATGGATTTCAACATCTTTGAGAATTCTCATTCTCCTTATTTTAGAGTTGACTGTGTATAGACTTTTATATAATGTCTAAGATGCCAATTTTTTGCATTCTAACATACTTCATAATTTTTTCTTTTATCTTTCCCCATTTGGAAATTGGTATAAACCACTTTAATAGATACAATATTTCTGATCTTTTTCCCCATCTGCTCTGAGTTTTAGGTAAAGAATGAAGTAATGTGTTTAGAGTTCCGTAGTCATTACACTTACGAGTAGGGTGAAATCTGATAGGCATGTCAGTCACTTTTTTAATATCCTAGGCTCAGACAGTTCTGTTTTTAGTTCCTGGGCCTGCAAAAGTTTTCTACTCTGAATAGGACCGGTTTTGAGGGATGCTGATACGGTGCTAGATTGTGGAGCGGCATTGGAGATGGTAGCAAAGCTCAGTTGTCTTGCGTGTGTTCCCTGTACACTCACTGTTGGCCTCCACCACCCCTGCCCCACCTGGGAAACTGAGTTATGGGAGGTTTAGTGTCGTCGTTCCCACGTTCCATCCTGTACCCGTTGCTTCCCATTGCGTTTCCTGTAGCTAAAAGTTACATGTTCTGCGCTGTGTCTTCCTGTCACGATTTTAGGAGTTCAGGAGAAAATGGGCATAATGAATAAAGGAGTCATCTACGCACTTTGGGATTACGAACCTCAGAATGACGATGAGCTGCCCATGAAGGAAGGAGACTGCATGACCATCGTCCGCCGGGAAGACGAGGATGAAATCGAGTGGTGGTGGGCGCGCCTCGGCGACAGGGAGGGATACGTTCCCCGCAACTTGCTGGGGGTGAGTTACGCCGGTGCTCACGATGTTTCTGTGCGTCGGGAGGGGCTTCGCAAGGGCTGCCGTGTGTGACGGATGCGTGCACCTTGCTGCCCTTTGTTGGTAAGACACAGAATTTAAAAGTTTTGGTAGTCTTGGATTTAGACTTGAAGCCACACTTTCAGTGATTCCGTAGCACATTTGTATGTTTGCCAGCTCCCAGAGGTCAGGGGCCCTGCCTGGTCCTGGCCGCATTTGTAAACAGACTGGACAATAGGATCAGGGTTTGCAAATCTAGGCGAGAGCTTGAACAGGGCCCGAAGGACAAGATTCATTGTTTTTTTTTCTCTACTATTTGATTTAAATTTCATAAAAACCAAGAAAATAAAATCTGACCTGCGGCCTCAAGGCCACATGTGGCCCTCCACGTCCCCAAGTGTGGCCCCTGGACCGAAACCAAACTTCACAGAACAGATCTCTTTATTAAAAGGATTTGTTCCGGGTAAAGTTTGGATTCAGTCAAAAGGCCGCACTCAAGGATCCAGAAGGTCACATGTGGCCCCAGGGACTCAGCTCTTGGGCTGGAGCGTGGCCGGACAGGAGGGAGCGCGAGAGTAGCCCCAAGTCCCGAGGCCTTGTGTGAGCTCTTCCACAGACTGGGCTGTTCCCTTGCGCACCTGTACGTGCACGGGGGTGGGTGGGTGTGTGGAAGGGAGCGAGGGGAATTACAAGGATAACTGAGAGATTGAGATAAAAGTGTAAAACTGCTCGCAAAATCCGCTTTTGGTTAGGAAGTGAGGAAGGGCTTGAGGGAAGGCTGGGCCCGGAGTGGTACGGGGTGCCCGGTGTCTAGGTGGCTTCCATGTCGCCTCAGAGCTGCCTGCAGCGCTTCTGGCCCGGGCGGCAGAGGGACGGCGGGGGGCTGGAGCGTGCTGAGATTGTCGCCAGGGCAGCGCAGGGGGCTGAACGGCAGGCGCCATTCTTGGCATTCTCGTCAAGGGTCGGGCGGAAAGCGGAGGGGAGCTCTGCTCTGGGCCTGGGCCTGGGCCGCGAGCAGGGCCCTGCGTGCGGGAGCCGCCGCCTGGGCGCCGCCTTCGGGGCCTCCCTGACCGACCGCCCTGCGGGACGCGGCCGTCTGCTTCCCACCGGCGCGGTATCGTGACTTCCTGCGTCGTGACTCCTGCCTTCCTGGTGGCAAAGCTTGCCGTGGGACAGACGTTCGGCGTTGGGGCGGTGTTCACCTGTGTGATCATAATTGCCTTATAAAGAATAATGAAAGTGAAAGAAATTAGTGTACGGAAACCCTCTTTGACAGAAACGCTTGCAGGTACCAGAGGAAAGTAGACACGTGGCGGTGGTTCCCTTCCAAGCCACCCCGTCGCTTCTGCAGCGTCACTGGCGCAGACAGGCACCTTCTCGCGCGGCCGCTGCGCACGTCCCCCGCTGGAGTCTCATCTGGGAAGGGCTCGACCTCCTTAGAGCTGATTGCTTATTTGAGCCTTTTATTCTAATTTTCTTTTTTTTTTTCATTGACAAAAACTGCATATATTTGTGGTATAAAACATGGTGTTTTGCAATGTGTGTGCCTGTGGAATGGCCGACGCAAGCTAATTAAGACATGTTACCTCGCATAGTTATGTTTCTGTGGTGAGAACATTAAAATGATATTTTCTTAGCAACTTTCAAGTATACATAACTATAGTCACCATGTTGTGTAGCAGATCTCTAGAATTATTTAAATTTCAAAGAGGTCCTGTGGTTAATGGGACGGCGAGAATTATTTGTTCCCAAGCGTAGAAGCAGTTGGTCAGAGACTCTGAGTTCTGTCTTGTGTGTATGGCTCTCAACAGACTGGCCTGAAAATTTCCATTTTGGCCCTAAATTTAGATATTCTTAGTCCTTTGGAAATCTTTTCTGGTTAGAAGTCTCCCCTAAGCAACTTTTTTTTGTTTTTTTTTTTCAATGTTTTTCCCCCAAAACAGGAAAATGCATAAATGTTGAATTTTTTAGTCTGGGCTCAAATACGAGTCTAAAAAATTGCACTGGCTGAATATCTTTTCTCAGATAGAAAAATAATCTTTTATTTGATCCACCAGTAGTTTTTCAGTTTTGGCTGGAAGTCTGACTCTACTTACTTTCAGTAAATCTTTTTTTCTCTTTTGTCAAAGGGAGGCGGGAAGGGAGGTTTTTGTTCCCTTTGGCAGTTGAATTACTGGTTTGACTTGCCCTGGCTTCGAGAGCGGAGACCTCCACGCCTTCGCTGACACTCTCCCCTCCAGCTCTGGTCAGGGAGAACAGAACCACTGAGCAAAAGCTCCACCTGTCCTTCCTTAAATTTGTGGACTGACAGTCTCAGGCCCCATGACACAGTGTTACATCCACTGTGAGTGGAGTTAAGACACTTCCGTCTTCTTCTTCCCTCGTAATAGAAGCTCCAAATGCTGGGGCATGTGGCACCTTGCAGGTCCCCTTTGTCTTCCTTGTTAGATGTGAGTGACAGTTCAGTAAGCTATACAATGGATTTAATGCCTAGAACTGTCTTGCGTTTTTATATCATTGCTCCGTGGTACTGTCACAGGTGATGGCCACTTGTGACCTTTGTCTTTTGCAGCTGGCTGATAACTTGGGCAGCTGTGGGGGCTTCACACGCCGGAAACAGCACTTTTCTTAGTTTGATTTCCTTGATGTGACGTCCGTCCCCAACCCCTCCATTAGTTCTTGAAAATTTGTTATACTCCCACACATCTGTATAACGTGTAAATATTTTTTAACTGTCTTACAGCTATACCCAAGAATTAAACCACGACAGAGGAGCTTGGCCTGAAACTTCATGGAATTTTCGTTAATGAAGAATTAATTTCTGTTATCACTGAGAAGAAGTAATACACTTGTTTTTGGCAAAAATTTTAGAAGACTTATTTTAATGACAGTGTAGCTTCAAAGCGATGAAGACTGTCTCTGGAAAAAAATGAAGGATGGAAAAATTCACTGTCGGAGAACATTCAGCACGATGGGGTGGAGCTGGTCGGTGAGCACGCCGCGCCGCGCCGGTGCGGAGGTGCCCGCGTAGCGCTCGGAAAACACAGTACGATCCTGCTCTCCACGAGAAACAGGACCACGTATCGGACTGTTGGGAAGTCAGATTCCTGTCCTGCTCAGTGGGCATTTCAGCACCTGCTTCTGTGCCAGTCCGCCTGCCAGGAAGGACAGGTGCCATCGTGGCTCCGTTTCCGACTGTCCCCCAGCACCAGCAGGCCCCCGGGGGCCGCCGTGAAGGCCGGACGGTGCCACACGCGGGTGTATGATCAGTGAGGAGCTCTCAGCTGGTCGTCAGTGAGCAGTGACGTCATTGTCTGAGTTCTTGTAGCATCTTAAGAATCATACATATATTTGGAATATTGAAACTAAGCTACACTACCAGTAATTAGATTTAGAATCTTGTTTTTAGTCTGAATTTGAATCTATATTTATTGTCTTTTGTATCTCAGAAATTAGAGATTTGCTATAGACTTACCCATAACATTTGTCAAGATCATAGCTGACTTTAGAAACAATTGTAATAAATTGAACTTTTTGACTCTAAGCTGTTTACTGGTTTTCATTTTTGATGTTATAAACAGCCCTTGTTTAAAGGTCACGAGCTATTTGGGATGTCTTACCCAGCTGAAAAATGACAAACTGCCTAATGCAACTGTATGGACTATAACAAGATTTCTTGAGCAGCCAAGTGATCAAATGTAGAAAGTATTTCTTTGCTTACAGAAAACTGTTTTGCAATTCATGAGCTTGGTTGGTTTTTTCTTATGTTTTGTTTTGGGTTTTTTGGTTGTTGAAATGGGGTCTTGCTATGTTGCCCAGGCTGGTCATGAAGTCCTGGCCTCAAGTGATCCTCCTGCCTCAGCCTCCCAAAGTGCTGGGATTACAGGCATGCACCACCGAGGAGCCCAGCTGAGTGTTTTTTGATATAAAACTAAGGTTTGTTTTTTTTTTAAAAAAAGATCTTAGAAATCATGGTGACAGAAGCCTGCTTACACCTTTTACCTGGAACCTCTAATGGACTGTTGTAGTTTCCTCATTTTATTTCAAGTTCTTCACAGAGTGGTGTACTTTGATTTGTGGAGTGAAAAATTAGGTAGGCAGAATCTCCACACTGTTTTATTAATGTGTTACTGAGTTTGTGAATTGCTTTGGAACCCATTTGCTCAGTGGAACTATTGTATTTAATAGAAGATACAAATGAAGAACCAGTGAGCACCCATTTTTACCAGGTAGGTGAAAGACAGAACATACCAACCTTTCAGAGCAGTGAAGGAGGGGTGACCGCATGAACTCAGGGTTCAGAGACGTGTGGCAGGCAGAGCCCTGAAGATGCCCCTCCCACCTCCGCTCCCTGGTGACTCAGTCCAGCACTAATCTCCGTGCAGCAAGCCCTCACTTACTGTTGGGACAGGGAACCAGCAGGCCCTGCCCAATAAGGCGTCATAAGACCTGAACTAAACCAAGGTCTCGGATAAAACCGGAGGCCTCGTTGGCCAAGGCCAGCTAGAACCAAGACGGTGATGAAAGTGACCTCTGGCTACCCTCACTGCTCCTTTTATGCCAGTGACAATTCACTAACATGCTGAAAGAAACTCCCACCGGTGCCATGACAGCTTACAAATGCCCTGGCAACTCCCAGAAGTTACCCTATAGGGTCTGGAAAGGTGGGGGGACCCTCGGTTCTGTGGGTTCCCCATCCCTTTCCCAGACATCTTATGAGTAATCCTTGTTTAACATAAAATTTTTAAAAAAGTATAAAATAAGACCCCAGAAATCTACGGTAGGCTACTCTCTGCCTATGGAGTACCCTTCCTTCTGTTCGTTACTTCGATAAACTTGGTTTTGCTTTACTCCGTCAGCTCACTCCTGAATTCTTTCCTGCGGGAATCCAGGAACCCACTTGGCCTTCAGGCCAGACCCCAGTTTTGAGGTCCCCGATAAGTTCTTGGAAACTGATTTTAAGTGGCATGACATATAAGGAAACCATTTTTTTTCTCATCGTTATAATGAAACAATGTTGAACAAAACGATGTTATTTGAGGGCCTACTGTTTTGTTGGTTTTGTTATACATTTTTGCACTTAAAAGTCGCAGTTTCCAAGAACCTGTCTGTGACGTTAAGTGATGACTTTCTCTATGCTGCTTCGAGGGATGTTTCAGATTTAATTTAACTAATCACCTGCCCTTCAGATAGGGTGGTCAGCAGGTGGGCCCAGTGTCATCAGATCCCTTCAAAGCAAAGAGGATGCCGAGCGCGGAGGCCGAGGGGAGGGAGGACGGCGTGGGAACAGCTCCGCCTGCCGCTGCTGGCTCTGAAGACGAAGGGGGCCGTGCGCCAGGGACTGCGGGAGCTGAGACACCCCAGCTGAAAGCCAGCGAGGACACCACGTCCTCGCTCCTGCAGCCACGTGGAACTGCACGCTGCCAACCTGAACGGGCCTGCCTGGAAAGGAGTCGTCCCCGCTTTCCAGAAGGAACTCGCGAGCCCAGTGAGAGCAGCGTTGCACTTCTGATCTGTGAGCTCCGAGATTTGTGTTACTGTTTCAGCAGCAAAGGAGACATGCTACGCGGGTTCCGGTCCTGGGCTGCTGGATGTCCTAATCCATCCTGTGAGCTTGCCGGGGAACCCTGCCTTCCTGACCCATTGCCCCTGCGCGCTTCCGAGTGCTGGAGGACGATCATACTCAGTGCTGTGCACGAAGGTGCTTGGTAAATAAAGAATTATGCAAATGTACGAAAAAGGAAGATGCGAACATTGGAAAACTGCGATGATCTCAGTTTTATATTCCTTAGTCTCAGAACACCATTTGTTTTTATTCTCCCCCCCTTTTTTTTTACTTATTTTGTTATTAAAGTTTCCTTATATCAAACCTCCTTATAGAAATATTTAAAAGCACAGAGAAAGTTATAAAGGAGAGGGGGAGGACCACTCTGGAGGCCTTATTCACACCTGGGCATGTTTCTCTGTTGTCTCACTATGATTTTTTTCTCTTTACGTGCATAGTCGAGGGTGTACTGTTTAAGCAGTTCTGTGTTCTCTTGCTTTGTGCTTGACCTTGTGTCATGACTGTGAGCATGATTTTTAATGGCGTCATAATATTTCCAACATGTAATTTACCCAATCGTGTGTCTAATGTTGAACGTTAGCCTACTGATGACTCACTGTTTTCCAGTTGTTGTGTATTACAATTGATGCCGTAGACATGTTTTTAGGGTAGCAGAATTTTTAGAATTTTTAAAAAATCAAGGACTGAAGCAGCTGGAGGATGGGCTGCGCTACAAGGGGCAGGGTGCGAACTTCAGCTGCGCCCAGATTGCAAAGGCAGCGGAGCCACCGGGGAACTTTCACTAGGGCAGGCGGGAGTCCCAGGAAAGGGGTCAGAGTTCGCAAGAGGAGCAGACCAGAGGGAAACCCGGGGGCTCCCAGAGGAGGGGGACTAGCAAGTGGCGGTGAAGACGACAGAAAGGTCCCGGAGATGACGGCTGCCGGGTCTGTAGGATTTGGCATTGGGAACTGGTGATCGTAAAGAGCGGCAGGTTGACAAGAGTCGCGAGCGCTGAGCCAGACTGCAGTAGGGGAGGAGTCAGTGGGAAGTGAGGACTTGAGATCTCGTGCGTGTGTGTGTGTGTGTGTGTGTGTGCGCGCGTGTATGTGTGTGTGCGCGCGTGTGTGTGTGTGTGCGTGTGTGTGTGCGTGTGTGTGTGCGCGTGTGTGTGCGCGTGTGTGTGTGTGTGTATGTGTGTGTGCGCGTGTGTGTGTGCGCGTGTGTGCGTGTGTGTGTGTGTGTGTGTGTGTGTGAAGCTGGGCCCCGGAGGAAGGAGAGGCCAGGCTGTGAGTGCTAAGTACTCCAGTGTGGGGCCACTTAGGAATGTTTAAATGCTGGGGGGAAGGAGCCGTGAAGACAAACACTGAAGATAGGAGACAGGAACCCACTGGCGGCCTAACCCATAGGTCTGAGGCTGCGATGCAGAGCAGAGATTCCGGCCGGGCGGCAGGGAGGGTTTAGGTCAGGGTGAGTCCGGACCGGGTGGGAAAGCTGAGGTTCACTTTGCTTATCTGTGTTGTCCCCTGTAACGTGTAGGCACTGACGAAGGTTACAGTATGTGGGAAACCCCAGGATGCTTGGTAAACCCCCTCCCCTTCTCTTCCTCGGTCTTTTCTAAATTTGCTATGATAAGCATACGCCTTACTGCTTTTGTTAATGCTGTCTCTTAGATCTCGACCCGAATAGGCTTTTAAAAGTGAAGTCGTAAACTAGGCCAGCTCTGCAGACCAAAGTGGCCCCCTGCACCGCAGCCCAGGTTTGGAACAGCCTCTGCGGGTGCGGAGGGGCCTCCTTTCTGCCCCCTCTGGACCTGGTCCCTCAGCCACACCCCCCTGCCCACCTTCAGTCCCGGGTCAGTCTTGGCATCTAGACTGCCGTCCTGAAACCTGTGCGGCCCGACAGAGAAAAGCACGTGCCCGAGTGGACTGGGATTCCTACGTGTTCCTGCGCTGCGACCTCCTCTGTGCCCTCGGAATCCACCCGGCAAGCAGGACGGACGTCGGCTCACGGCCGTGAAGTCTGGGAAATCATCTTGTCCTTTCAGGACTGTCAGGGTGGCACTGGCCCATCTCAAGGCATCTCACATCTTTCCTGTTCTTTACGATTCCTCCAGGACCACCAGCAGCCGCCCAGTGACCAGATCCGCACGTGTTCTCAGCCCCCTTGCTCGTTCCCTCGCCAGTGGGGGCTGGTCCGGGGGAGCTGCAGGAGGCAGGCAGAGCAGGGAGCTCCTGAGAGGCACGTGGGTCCCTGCGCCTCCTTAGACCCACACTCGGGAGAAATCAGAGCTGCCCTTGGGGGTGGTCAAACTGTCAGTTTCTGAATTGGATGTTTAAAACATTTTACAGTTGCACATTTTAATGACAGGTCAGATGCCTTTTCCTTTGGGTGCACCCGCAGAGGAAGGAAGGAGGACAGGGCGAGACGTGGTTGCCTGGGGTGACTCTTTATTTAACAGGACATTTGGGAGAAGATAAGGCAACAAGGCTATAGTTTTACAATGTCGCTAGCATTACCCAAAGTAAAGCCAGGAAACAAGCTTGTGCCGTTCCCACCAGAACTGCTAAGCGATGTCTCCTCTAACTCCACGGACAGACGCTGACGGTGGCGATGTCCATAAAGTTTTGAGGTGGCAGACAGCTTGCTTTGTCCTTTATCACAGTTGGTTTGCAACCTGGACTCCTGGTTTTAGTGCTCTGCCTCAGCTGGTCAAGAGTAGAGTCCCTCTAGCATTTATAAGACTAGATGCATCAGGCCGGATGCGGTCAAGAACTTGAGTTTGAGAACGATCTGCTATTGCCAATCAGTGTCATATAAAACCTGTCTCTCGTAATGACACAGGTTTGCTTTCTCACCTGGATTCTTCAGATGCCTTGACAAGATCGCTTCATGATGCTTCTGTTCCCCAGTGTGTTGGAAACGGTAATCCCGGCTGCTGTCTGGTAGATGCAACAGCTGCATTTTTAAACTTGAAGTTGCGTTAAGTATTCCCAGCAAGGGCTTTGTGGCCTTTGCCATTGGCTTAATGTCTGCTTGGTTGTTAAATACCTCCCTGCATTTTTTCCTAATTTAATATTGCTATAAACAGGAAAGTGTGGAAAAGTAAAAAGTGTATCCCATTTACAGATTTAAAGCTTGCTTTGAGCTTACCAAGGGTTAAGCGACTCACGTGCATTTAGTATGATAATATGCAAATCCTTTCCTTTGATATGTGAAAGTTCTATCTCCAATAGACAGTATCATTATTTGCAGCTATAATCAATCATTTAAGTAAATGTTCCCATAATTTCGAGGTCCAATACGGAGTGTTTTTGTGGGAGCTTAGTCCTTGGCCGATTTTCTATCAACGAGACGTCTTCGAGCAGGTTAGTTCTAACTTCAAAGTACTGAAAAACAGAGCCACTGTGAGGAAGAGAGAAAAAGAAGTCAGCTCAGTGACGGTTTTTAAAATGAAAGGCTATTCGAGTCCCTGCAGATTATTCTGAAAAACTGCTGTACCGGAAAAGCTGATCAAGGGCTAAGATAGCAGTGTGCTTAGATTTTTTTCCCTACATAATTTCTAGCGTCGAGCCTTTTACAGAAGGTCAGTAGTCTCTGTGTTATTTGAATCAGGTGGTCGTGAATCGTATTACGGGGTTGACGGCATACATGAAAAGTGAAATTCAAACCACATATAAATAAATCGGCATCTTCCCATCTCTGCCACAGAGCATCACATCAGAAGTTAGTTAGGGATGTCGCTGTCCCTGAAACCCGTGGTTTTCTGCCTTAATTCTTTATTAGAGTGACACAGGAACTTTAATCGGATTGATTGACCAGGTCTGGGATATGGCCTGGACGTCCAAACGTTTGCAAAGCTGCCCACACGGCGTAACCTGGAGCCAAGGCTGGAAATCCCTGCAGACGGAAGCGGAGGTTTTCTGGACTCTGGTCACTCTTAGCAAAGGCTGCTAGAGGTGAGGAGCTCTAGGACCTGGGAGAGGGGAGGCTTAGGGCTGGGGGTGGGGGGGGGAGCCAGAGGGCAAGCGGGGTGGACCCCGGGGGCCGGGGTGGACCCCGATATCCGGCAAGACGACAAAAAGCCTTGAGCTTCCAGGACTTAACACACAGCACGTTTTGTGTCACGACTGTCTGGACTACTGCAGATGCAGTCCCGGGGCGGGGTATTTCCCAAGCTACATGTATCCATAGTGTTAAGCAAGTTTGCGTCATTTGTAACCAGATAAGCTACATTTCCAGCTGGGTAAAGGTGCTTTATAATGCATAACTGCAGTGAGGCAGTCACTAATATTTAGCTTCTGGCTTCCTCCAGAGTTCAAATTTCAAGGAAAAGAGTTGCCAGAACCTCGGACCTGTGCTCCTGTCCACTCTCCTCCTCTGTCCCGTGCAGGTAGGAGTGACACCTTTGCCATCCCCACCCGGCACGGCCCCTCGCCAGCCCCCTGTGGCCTCCCCGAGTAGAGAGGAAACGGAGACCGGGGCCGAGGGCTCCTCGGCGTATATCCCACCTGGCTCCTTTCTTTCAGGGAGAGAACTTCCTGTCATCGGGATGACGGGAGAACACTTTGTGCTTTGCTCTTTGTGCAGTGGGGACAGCGACTTAACTCGGAGTGAGGATCATCTCAGAGTTGGGCCTGGCTGGGGTTCTGGACACAGGAGCACAATAACTAGAAATGGCAAACTAACTTACTCCTGTTAATTTTAAAGGGGGAGGAAGTAGAGAAAAGTAATTTGTTCAGAAAGTATTTTCAGTAGGTCTGTTCTGACAATGGCAGATCTCACCCTCTTCTCAGTTTAACCTTGCGTAGACTCAAGTCAAAGCTCGTGGGAACGGGGGGCCAGGTGTGTTGCTTTGGATTTGAGAATCATTAGGGAGCTGGGAAACAAACGCAAGTTCGAGTGCATTGTGGGATCTCGGGACCGTTTACAGGCCTGTCCCCGACGGACCGACAGATGTTTAAGCGAAACTGTAAAAAGCAGGTCACCCAAGGAGCCATCTTCCTGCCCCCACCGCCTCCCCACCCCCTCGGGAGGAGGCCCCGGTGTGAGCCGCTGACTCACGGAGATGAGGTTGAGCTCTATGGTCCCGGTGTTTTCGGGGTCCAGCTGCTTGAATATCTCTGTGGAGGGGGCGGAGAGGGTGTCGTGAGCGAGTGACCCGGGGCAGACGTCACGTTAGCCACAGCTCGCTCTTCCCTCCCTCCTGGAAATCCCTGACACTAAAGAGGGATTTGCATTCTCAGCTCCTGGAGGGACCTGTCCCTGGGCCAGGTGGTGCCACCGAGGTGGACGGCCGGCCGCTGTGACACCGAGAGAACCGAAACGGGCCTCTCCCCAAACACCCACTTACTGAACATCGTTTCCAGCCGAACCAGACAGCGAACGAAATTGTCGAAGTCGATGATGAGCTCCTCGTCTGCAAACCGGGCCACGATGACCTGGTGGAGCTGGCAGGGCAGCCTGAAACCTGAAGTCAAGGGAGCAGGGTGACCGCTGAGGGTCACCTGCTCAGAGGCCACGGAGCGAACGTGGCGATTTAAATTACGGTTATAATTGCTTTTGTGCTCTGGCCACTTTTCTAGGAGACGGGTTTTATTCTGTGAAGCCGGAACCTTCTGTTGTTTCTTCTGTTTCCAAACTGTTCACCTCCGCCCTGCCTGTTCCTCGCTGGCTCACACACGCGACTCTTGCTGTCTGTTCCCGTTTCCGTGGTCCTGTCCACCACCCCTCCTCTGTTTTGCTCTGAATCATCTTGGAGACCAGCGTCTTCCTGGATCTACACGGCAGACGCTGTTCCTGGTCAACTAGATTAATCCTCCCCCTTCCCACAGCGGGGAGATGTTGGGGGCCCAGGCTGCCTCGGCCCTGCACTTCCCGGCTTCCCTGGCAGCCAGCCGGGGCCTCGTGACCACAGCCTGGCCCATGGGACGTGTGAACAGAGGTGACATGTGAACCCTTAAAGGCAAGGAGCTCTTCCGTCAGCCTGCTGGCCGCACGTGGCGGGGTGGCGAGCTGTCCCAGGCCCCTCTGAGGGCTGGTGAAGACACGGAAGGAGCCTCGGCCCTCGCGGCGGGAAGCCGCATCCCAGCCCTGGACCTCGGGAGCCCGGATGGCCGTGCGGGACAGAGATGGACCTTATTAACCTGCTGTTATCTGGGGGTCTCGGCTGCGGCAGGATATCCCAGCTGATAGAGTGAACAACCTCACATTGTCACGTGTGTTCCCAAAGCACACCTGGCCGACCACAGGCTCGCGTCCTTTATATTGACGGCTAATTCTTTCCACTTTGGCCTAACCAGCCCCGCACCGGGAAGGAGGAGCGTGGGGGGTCTGTCGAGACTGGCTCTGCCAGCTTGCCCTGCCCGGCTGCTCCGCAGGAAACCTGGGTTCGAGACGGCGCGGACGGCGGAGCACCCTGGACTGCGTTGCGTTTTACAATCGGTCTTTGATGGGGGAACGAAAAGGATGTGTTCGTATTAACCCAGCACCTACTCTACAGCTCACCAGGTTTTGTTTTGTCTGGTACAGACAAAGTGTTCACCGTTCTACAGGTAGATAAAACACAGGAAAGGGCCGGGCGCGGTGGCTCACGCCTGTAATCCTAGCACTCTGGGAGGCCGAGGTGGGCGGATCGTTTGAGCTCAGGAGTTCGAGACCAGCCTGAGCAAGAGCGAGACCCCACCTCTACCAAAAATAGAAAGAAATTATATGGACAGCTAAAAATATATATAGAAAAAATTAGCCGGGCATGGTGGCGCATGCCTGTAGTCCCAGCTACTCGGGAGGCTGAGACAGGAGGATCGCTTGAGCCCAGGAGTTTGAGGTTGCTGTGAGCTGGGCTGACGCCACGGCACTCACTCTAGCCTGGGCAACAGAGTGAGACTCTGTCTCAAAAAAAAAAAAAACAAACACAGGAAAGAAACAGTTATAAAGGTTACCTGCTTCTTCTAACGCTCTCCGCATTTCGTAGGAATTCATGGTACCAGACCTGTCTACGTCGATTTCCCGGTAAATTTTCTGGAAAGTGCGAAATAGTTGTAAGAACCATGAGCCAGAGTAAAATAGGTAGCAAGTTACCTCCGTGGCAGGTGTCCAGTTGGGGTGAGGTTTTCGCAGCTCCAAGCCTCTCGTTGGGCCTGGGAAGAATCTCCCATGTTTCTGCCTTAAATAGCTAATAAGATTTTGCCGTTTTCTGTGAGCTGCTTTGCAAATACGCCCCTCAAGCGAATTCGCCAACTCCCACAGGCTCATGTTCTCGCCTTACATCAGTTCTGCATCTGAGCTGTCAAAAACCCCAACTCCAAGGGGCCACACGACCTTTCCGGAAAACCCTTGATGGTGGCCTTTCGGGGATCCCCATGGTCACGTGAAGGGAACAGACCACTTCAGTGGCAGGTCCCTGTTCCCGCTTTTGTGTCTGGGTTTGCCCGGCCTCGTCTGAGCTCCGCCCTGGGCAAAATTCCACTCCTCTAGGAAACGCTTCCCACCTCCTGGAGCGGCTGCGTCTTCACGTGTGTGCACGGAATGTTCCCGACAGACCCGCTCGCTCCCCCGGCCCCTCCTGGGCGCCCCCCTCCTCCCCGGGGTCTTACTTGGTACTTTTGAATCTTCGTCCAGAGAATGTAGAACTCCCTCAGCCCCAGCTTGCCGCTGCCGTCCGACTGCGCCAGTCAAGGAAAGGGTTCACCTGGGCGTGGTGTCACCTGCCTGTCCTCTCTGGGGACCATCTGATGAGCCGGCACAAGGAGGGTCTGCAGGACCCTTTGCTGCTTTTCCCACGGGCCAAACCCCCTGGGTGGGAGGAAGGGTGGGCTCGAGCCCTCCCGGCTCCCTGCTGACCCTGGTCGCTGTTTTAGTCTGGGGGTGCTGTGGGCACCCCAGATCCGGCTAAAAATGAGCCATCAGGTGGTGCGCAGAGGGCTTCAGACGGCTCCCAGCGGCCGAGCCCTCACTGTTTCTGGAATATTCTCAGAGGCCTTTTGCGAAGGGAGCTAGCGGGTGTACGCCGAGAGTCTGCTACCTGAAACCTCACACAGGCTCGGACTGTCCCTTACCGTCACTTCTCATCAAGCTTCGGAAACAAGGGGGGACACGGAGGACTAGGTTGCCTTGGGGACAGGTGGGTGGCACAGGAAGGAGCTGGAGCCCAGGGGAGGGAGAAAGCTCACGGAGGTGGGCCCTTGCCTACAAATTGATCAGAAAATCTTTTTTTTTTTTTTTTTTTTTTTTGAGACAGAGTCTCGCTTTGTTGCCCGGGCTAGAGTGAGTGCCGTGACGTCAGCCTAGCTCACAGCAACCTCAGACTCCTGAGCTCAAGCGATCCTCCTGCCTCAGCCTCCCCAGTAGCTGGGACTACAGGCATGCGCCACCATGCCCGGCTAATTTTTTTTTTTCTATATATTTTTAGCTGTCCAGATAATTTCTTTCTATTTTTAGTAGAGACGGGGTCTCGCTCTTGCTCAGGCTGGTCTCGAACTCCTGACCTTGAGCGATCCACCCGCCTCGGCCTCCCAGAGTGCTAGGATTACAGGCGTGAGCCACCGCGCCCGCCCGAGCAGAAAATCTTGACCAGACAGAACAGATTCCCGTCAGAAATACGATGGTTTAGGGAATATTTTCCTAGGGGAAGCAACGGAAACTCCGTCACCCAGGAAACAAGTTCGAGCTGCTCTGGGCAGACGGAAGTTCCTGCCCCGCCCGGCAGACCTGCATGTGCCTGTCGGGGTGGGTGGGGGACTCAGTTTCCCTAGTAAGGGAGGTCGCCGCGACCGGCCGCTCCCGGGGGAGAGAGGGCGACACGTCTGCGTCTTTCCACGCGAGATCCCAACCCCCTCCCCCCCAGCCACTGTCCCTCGGAGCAGGAAAGGGTACGTCCAGCATGTCGACCATGATTTTGCAGGTCTCGATGCTGAAGCCGTCTGATTTGATATCTTGGCCTGAAAGACAGAGAGTGAGCGTGACAGGAGAATCTTCCAGAACGATGCTTTCTAGTAGAACTTTCTACGGTGATGGAAATGTTCTCTATCTACATCCTCCAAGTACAGCAGCCACCGAAATCACTCTGTACAGCCGCACGTGGCCAGTGGCTGCCACCGGGCCGGTGCAGGGGACGTCACACGTGTCCCTGACTTGTCTGTGTGTGTGTCACGGGCAGACAGGGTCTTAAAGGTGCTTTTAAATCAATAAAATGATGATAAACGGCTGGGCCGGTAAGCGCTCGCAGGGTGGGAAGTCAGCCCTGGTTGGCGGGCGGGGAGAGAGCAGACGGCGGGCGTGTTCGTTCTGGGCCGAGCCCTGGAGAGGAAGAGGTTTGCCTGAACTGCACGTTTCTGGGGTGTCCCTGTCCCCAGCTGATTGCGAAACCTGAGGACCTGTGAGCTGCTACGTTCTACGCTCCATGAGTCCCTTCTAGCTGGCTGTGGCAGGTGGCTTGAGACCCTTGTCACCAATGTGAATCTGGCTCCCCCCAGAATTCAGGAGGAGACAGGCCTTTTGGTTACGTCCTTGTAAAAGGTTAGAACCCAACTTGCCTCAAAGCTGCCACTCTGGGCACCGACCCCTTTTTGGGTGCAGGCGTGAGGCTGTGGGCCCCAGGCTGGAGCCACCAGGCAGCCGGGGACAGGGTCCTGAGCTCAGACGCTTGTGAGAAGCAAATTCTCTGCCCCAGCAAGGAGCCGGCGACTCCAGGCCTGGCCTGATTCTTCCCACCGCCCACCCCGCCTCCATCTGCGCAGAAACAATGAGGCCTCAGTCCCCGGCCTGGAGAGCCCTGTGACCTCACTTGTGCCTGGCGGCCTCAGGGGTAAACACAATCTTCTCGTCCTCCCTGGGAAATGAGGGAGGGAGGCGCAGACCTGGGCTGGCCCCGGGGAAGCCCTGCGCCAGGCATGGATGTCACTGAAGACATTCAACCACGCTTTTTTTTTTTTTTTTTTTTTTTTTATGAGACAGGCTCTCGCTCTGTTGCCCGAGCTGGAGCACGATCACAGCTCACTGCAGCCTCCACCTCCTGGCCTCAAGTGATCCTCCCGCCTCGGCCTCCCAGAGTGCTAGGATGACAGGCGTGAGCCACCGCGCCCAGCCTCAACCCCACTTGCGAAGTCAGCAGTCATACGCCTATTTTGCAGGTAAGGAAACAAGTCAGAGAGGTTACGTAGCGTGGTTTGGATCATAAAGCTGGTAATTAGTGGAACCCCGGATGTGACCTCTGGCCCCTGGCAACCTTTGCTCTTTTTCATCACATCACACAGAACCTCCTTCCTCCTCTTGGGAGGCGGGTTGGGGGACAGGGATTACGCAGGCCTAGGGAGCGACGGTTTAGCACAGCAGCCAGCAGGGAGGGGGAGGATTTCCACGTTCCCTCCCACAGGGGAAAGAGCAGGATGGGGGGTGAGCAAGGAGGGGACACTCACGCTTTGCTAGAACTCTCCTCAGGATGGTCTGCAGTTCGAAGGCAGAGATCTCGGCGTCCTGTGGACACAACCAGACGACGTTACGGCTCCCAGGGGGAGCTGGACAGTGACTGGGCAGATGGGGGCCCGGAGCAGGTCTGTGAACCTGCAGTTCTAACAGTGCGGGTGCTGCTGTCCCCGGGCCACACTCCAAGTGGCACCGACACAGCCCGGGTTTCAGGGTTTGAATGTGCAGTGCGCTCTGGGTAGAGATCACCCAGCATTTGCTGTACAGAACATAAGTAATATTCTACCCGTTTGTGGTTTCTCTGCATTCGGTTCTCTCACACTACTTCCCCTGTCCAATGCGTCTTCTTCATCCTTTAAAACTCAGGCTTCTTGTGAAACGGCCTAGAACCGCCTGTCTCCAGGGACCGGCCCGGCCCCCCACGGAGCAGGCCCCCCACGCCAGGGTCCTCGGAGCAGCTCAGGGACCTCTGTCCACTTCTGCATTTGTGTGACTGAGGGAGGGACGCCTGTGTTTAGAACCAGGACTGACCGTAGTCGTTGCTGGCTTTTGTGGGTGTGTGTGTGTTACTCAATCAGCAGGAAGGGGGACTCCAACGTCCCCTTCCCCTGGGGCTCTCGGGTGGGGGGTTGGGCGGGGAGCAGAGGCGCCGGCTCAGCACTGGGACAAGCCTCTGGCCAAGTGAGGGGACCCGGAGGAGCTCGGTGGTGGACACCGGAGAGCACAGACACTCCTCATAGCGAAGCAGGATGACTTCTTTGTGGAGTTGTTGGGAAGAAAGAGGCTAAATAACTTCACAAGGGGCCTAAATGGCCGAAGGGTTTTGTTAAGATCAGGGAAGTCTAATACCGTCTTGTAAGTCGCGTTCATCATGGAAATCTGAAACCTTCCGTCTCCCTAAATGTTTGAGTGGAAGTCAAGGGCAAGGGGCCGAGTTTCAGCCTCAGCGGGGGCGGAACAGGGAAAATGGAACAGCCACCAGGGGAGCCCGGGAATGTCAGAGCCGGGGCTGACCACGGGCACGGGAGCCCCCTCGGCGTGCGGAGGTCTCGGGGGGACAATCTGAGTCACGTTCGCGATTTCTCGTCGCTGTTGTTCAGTTTGTTTCCTCCCCCTTTAACTGAAGTCCCCTGGGAACACACCCTGCCTTCTCCCCGGCACGACACACCTTCGGGGACACCCACCTCCCCTGCCAACTGGCTGAACAGCTTCCTGAACCCGTCCTCGATGTCGTCCTCGCTGACGTCGACCTGGAAGGGGAGAAGCAGAGACGAGGACGCGTCAGGGCGGACAATGACGGCAGCGTCCCCCTCCCGTCCCCGCAGCCCCTCCCCTGCCACGGTCCCTGTCCTCCCGCCCTCTTGGGCCTGAATTCCAAGGTTATCGGGACTGAGATAAAGCACGGTGTGAGAATTAATAAGAGAGTGTTTTTCCAAGGTAAAACACATGAGAAGGAATATAAACCACGTGGGAAGGAATTAGTTTAATTCTCACACGGGCATCTTCTCTAGCGTCCAACCCAAATGGCTCTTTTGTTTTTATTTTTGGGTTTCTTTAATTTTTTTTTTTTTTGAGACAGAATCTCACTTTGTTGCCCAGGCTAGAGTGCCGTGGCGTCAGCCTAGCTCACAGCAACCTCAGACTCCTCGGCTTAAGCGATCCTCCTGCCTCAGCCTCCCGAGTAGCTGGGACTACAGGCATGCGCCACCATGCCCGGCTAATTTTTTCTATATATATTTTAGTTGGCCAGATAATTTCTTTCTATTTTTAGTAGAGACGGGGGTCTCGCTCTTGCTCAGGCTGGTCTCGAACTCCTGACCTTGAGCGATCCACCCGCCTCGGCCTCCCAGAGTGCTAGGATTACAGGCGTGAGCCACCGCGCCCGGCCGGTTTCTTTAATTTTTATTTTATTTTTTTCAGCTGGACGTTCAGCTGAACCCACATGGCCTTTTACGATGTATTCTAGTGGGGACTCAGAAGCGTAAAGCCTAGCTGGAATGTTCCGGATGGATTCTGACGGCGGCCAGTGAGCACGGAGGCCTGTCTGCTTAGTTTCGGGCCCACAGAGTCCCAGGGGCGTCCTGAACCCTCGGACTGTTTGGCTTCGCAGCTCGGGGCTGCCCGGGATGGGGTGGGTGGGATTTGGGGAGCGACAAGTACCTCTTCAAGGTCGGCCTCGATTTCATCATCGACGGCTCTGGAAATAGGAGGGAATCGTGTGTTAGGGGAAGGCAGGCAAGGGCTAGAAGGCAGCGCTGCAGAAATCCAGCGGGACCGGGGGGGATTTCTCTGCACCCCGAGTTTCTGCGATAGCGAATCCCCTCAGCACAGAAGCACGGGCCGGCGTGGTCTCAGGGAGGTGCCGGGACCAAAACCACTGGGGCAGTTTGAGGGTTTTTAGTTTCTGGTCTTTATCGACTCGCCCTGAGGGACTCTAGACAGCTCGCTCAGTTCCCGGCTTTCAGGAACGGCTTTAAGTTCCATGTGAAACCCTCTTTGCCATGGCAAGACTTTCACGCTGAGAGTCAGGCCGTGTAGACTACTGCGTGCTTGCTCCGTGTCGGGCTGGAGAGGCGGGCGGCGCGGAGCCTGCGTGCGAGCTCCGTGGTTCGTCTGTCCTGTGCACGGCCCCCTGCAGACAGGGCCAGCCCCTCTGCTCCACGGCGAGGGTGTAAGCCTGGGGGGGGCTTCCCGGGGCCCCCACGACCTTAAACAGGCTACCAGGAGTCTGACCCCTGGCAGAAGAAAGGAGGGGACCTCTCGTGCTGACAGAGGGAACTGGAGCAGAAGGGTTAACACCCTGCGACAGGGAGCTCAGAGCCTTTGCGGGTGGGCGTCCCATCGGGGGTGGGCGTCCTGTCGGGGTGGGCGCCCTGTCGGGGTGGGCGCCCTGTCGGGGTGGGCGTCCTGTCGGGGTGGGTGCCCCGTCGGGGTGGGCGGCTCACGCTGAGGGAGCTGAGGGGACTGAGGCTTCCCTGGGACAGGGAGGGAGACTGGATTTGACAAAAGACAGGGTCATTCTAAAGCCACTGGGTCAGGATCCTGTTTCTTTGTCAGTGAGGACTGGGCTGAACACCCCAGGCTTCCTCCAAAGTCCTGAGAGCTCAGAGGAAAGGACCGTCCCCGTGGGGAGCTTAGCAAAGTGAGAGCCTGTTGGTGGCAGGGGCTGCAGCCAGCCCTAGTGGCACTTGCCGGCTCCCAGCTGCCTGGCACTGTCTCCTCTCCCACCCCAGGGCGGTTATTTCTCTGTCCTGCGCTGTCTGGAGCCGGGGCAGGTCCAGGCCTCGGCCTTCTGCGGCCGCTTCCCCGCCAGGAGCCGGCAGGCCGGTGGCTGGCCCAGCCCGGTCCTCCCCACCTGCCCTGTGAGGCCAGAGGGGTCACTGCAGGCCCCGGGGACCGGCACATCCCTGGCTCCTGCTCTTCCCGGCCCAGCCCCGCCCCGCAGCCGGGAGCCTCCCGCAGCCTTTCGGCGAATTTCCTTTGCTTCAGTTGCCCAGTGTCCATGCTGCCTTTGCCAGTCAAGTACCCAACGGATACACGTGGTTGAGGCAGCAGCCAAAGCGGCAGATGCCACTGTGAATTGAGGCCACCTGGACAGCGGCAGGAAGCCGTGGTGTCAGCCAAAAAGGGTCCCCAACAGCTGGGACCCAAGAGGACGCCAGGAGGGACCTGGAGACACAACAGGGACTTACGCCGACACTGCCCCCGTCTCCAGATGACGGGACGGGCTCACAGGTGGTGGAACACAGGTCACTAAAGTGACAACTGGATAATTCAGAGACACAACCGAAAAACGAGATTCTATACTCTATAACCAGCCCTTTCCCACCTGAATGTAACCCTGAAAATTCTTCAAAACGTCCAATCCCCACACTGACCCTTCGAGGCAGGCAGGTGTCACAGAGAAAGAAGCTGACATTTGGAGGAGTCAGGAGCCCTCCAGGGGCCAAGGCGCAGAGCCGGGGACAGGGACGGGGACAGCTGGGGACAGAGAAGGCACCGAAGGACCTACTGGTAGTCGGCTTTCTTTTCGGAGAAGACGCGGACGCAGAAGTCGCCGTCCTTGTGGGGCTCGAAGGTGGAGGGCACGAGGATGTACTCCCCCGGCGGCAGCTTGAAGCGGTTCAGCACCTCGCGGAGGTTGATGAAGGTGTCGGAGCGCTCGCGGGCGCGCGTGGTCAGGAAGAACTTCTTGCCCAGGTGGATGTTGGTCTGCCCGGACAACTGTCGCCGAGGGAGAAAGAAGCGCAAGTGGAGGGAGGGGAAGGCCCCGAACAGACAAGAGGATTACAGCGGCAACGTCTGGGTCATTTTAGACAAAAAGCAAACTTTCGGCTGGGCGCTGGGCACGGCGGCTCACGCCTGTAATCCTAGCACTCTGGGAGGCCGAGGCGGGTGGATCGCTCGAGGTCAGGAGTTCGAGACCAGCCTGAGCAAGAGCAAGACTCCGTCTCTACTAAAAATAGAAAGAAATGATCTGGCCAACTAAATATATATAGAAAAAATTAGCCGGACATGGTGGCGCATGCCTGTAGTCCCAGCTACTCGGGAGGCTGAGGCAGTAGGATCGCTTGAGCTCAGGAGTTTGAGGTTGCTGTGAGCTAGGCTGATGCCACGGCACTCACTCTAGTCCGGGCAACAGAGTGAGACTCTGTCTCAAAAAAAAAAAAAGCAAACTTTCCACCACAAATGCCCACTGGGGGACTCAGAGCATGAGCAGCAGGGAGCTCCGCGTCCCCTCAGCCCCCTGCAGAGATGCCCCAGATCCCCGCAGAGTCCCCATGAAAGCAGTGACAGGACCAGGGTGGAGAAGAGGTCCTGGTTCCTAACTCAAGTGTGGCCGTCGGACCAAGGCTGGGGCCGGAACACACAACGCAGAGACGCCGCTGTGAGATGAGACTCCACAATTCACTCCACAGCCTCCCCTTCCCGTCCCAAATGTCCTGCAGTGGCTTCCAAAAACGCCCACAGGCCACCGGTCACGCTGCCTTGCTACGACAGCAACGCACTCCGGTGGGTCGAGGGCCCGGTGGGTCTAGTTTAATGACTGGGACCTGTGAAGTCACAGCCACCGTGCACCCCGGCTGATCCAGCTAATTCTGATTGTGGGCCCAAGCGCGCTCGCATAAGCTAACTCATCCGGCGAGGTGGGCGGTTGACCGGTTTTACTGAAACAGGCACAGAGAGGGTGTGCGACTTATCCGTGGTCACACAGCCTGGGAATTGGGTCCCGGTCTCTTTCTCTTGCTCTCACGTTATCCAACAGTACAGTCTGCAGGGTTCGTCTTTTTCCCCAATTCAGGCTTGTTCCGAGAGCCACACAGGACTCTGAGAAGAGCCTCCTGCGGTGCTGGGACCGTGGGGACGTCCACCCGGAACCAAGCCCCGTGTGGCCTCTGCCAGGTCGCAGGGAGGCGCAAGCCCCACAGGGACTTCCTGGGGTTCCCTGCCCGGAGCTGAGACCGGTGAGATCTAGAACCCGAGCACCCTCAGCAGGGCCTGGAGGAGGCGAGGACTCCTTCTTCCCAGCCCATCACCAGCCCCTGCCCGAGCTTTACGACACGACCTGAGTACCAGCGGTCCCAGCCTCACGCGTGGGCAGACCCGAGCCCCCAGGGACGGGGCCACGCGTGCCAGACGTACCTCCTCCGGGACCTGCAAGATAAAGGAGACGCAATTCAGATCCCAGGGAAGCAGCGTGGGATGTCATAGCTGTGGTCCTCTCCTTGGCTGCTCCCTTCCCTCTGCGGCATTGGCGACATCAACGAAGCCAACAGGGTAACTGTTTTCCAAGGAGCTCAAAGCATCTCCACAGTGGAAAAAAAATCCTCCTATAACACGGTAACCACGGGGACGAGCCTGTACCACCATTCCCAGTGTGTAGGGCCCAGATCCGAGGCTCGACTTGTACAAGGGCACCGACCAGCTGCCGCAAAGCCCACCCTGCCTCCCGCCCACAGAGGGGGCCCGGCCCGGTCACAGGAGGGAGCAGGCTCTGCATCTCCCCTCAGCGAGTCACCCTCCTCTCTGGCCTCGGTTTCCTCATCTCGAAAATACGATCACCGAATGATCTCGGGGTCCTGCCCGACTCTGAGAGCCGGTGACAGGCTTTCCAAGCCCACGAGGTGGTGCCTGGGGCCGGGGAGGCTGCGTGTTTGCATTTGCCTCGGAGCTGATTCGTCCCAGATCTGAAGCCCTCGGCTCCTGGCTCAGAGACTGAGGGGTCCGGGCCTGTGCGCACGTTTCCAACCGACGGCGGCTGCCCGGCTGCATTTCTCAGGTGGGCGAACAGGGGTAAGGTCACCACAGTGCCAGTGACAAGTGAGCGCAGAGAGCCTTCTCCCTGGCACCTTGCCGGGGCTCTCCCCGCGGTGTGGGGGAAACTGGGTTGGAATCAGGTAGGGCGGAAGCCCTGGTTTGCAGCATGTGCCGATTTCCGTGGTGTAAACACCCCCCCAGGGCTCCTTTCAAGCTGCCAGTGAGCAGGGCGGGGGAGGAGCCGCCCCTCAGACCCAACGCACCCCCAGTCCAGCTGCCCTGCCTCTGCCTCCTGCCCTCGGCTCCCACGGCCAAGCCAGGGCCCTGGAAGGTTCTGTGCTGCAGAAAGGAGTCGGGGCAGGGGTGGGGGGGCCCAGGGGCCCAGCATGTCCCTGCGTTCTGGGTGCCCCAGGCCCAGCCCCAGCCTGCGGGGGGAGCAGCGCTTTCCTTTAACTCGGCTGGGAAGGGAAGAGGGACCTGCGGGCAGTGGGAGGGAGGGTGGTCTGTGCAGGGAGCTGGGCCTCAGCCCGCAGAGCCCAGGGGAGGCCACAGTGGCCAGTGGTCCCCTGTCCCCGCGCTCCCCGCACCCGGGCCACGCCTTTGCCGGCGCTGACCAGCTGTGCCCTCGGCTCAGTGCCGCCCCCACGCTATTTCTGGCGTGGCTCTTGGGCGTCGGGAGACCGCCCAGCACGCCAGGCTGGAGGATGCGAGAAGGCAGGTGGAGGCCACTTGAGAACGCAGTTCCCAGGAGGCGGCTGTGGGGGCCCCGAGAAGGCTCTGGAAACGCCCCGTGCCCCAGACCAGCCGTGGGGGCCGCCCCGTGTGAGCTGCTCCCAACCCCGCCAGGCCTGTGGCTTGGCTGCTCCTTGGCCGCCGAGCTCCCTGCCCGAGGACAGTTCAGCCCCTGGGGAGGGGAGGCGGGAGCTCGGCCCCTGCTCGGCCGCACCTCGTAGATGCCGAAGCCGCACCTCGTAGATGCCGAAGCCGATGGTGTGCATGTCCTCGCCCATCTTCCTCTGCCGCCGCCGGTGCTTCTGGATGAGCCCCACCAGGAAGGTGCAGCCGCTCTCGCCGTCCTCCTGGTCCTCGTCCTCCTCCTCCAGCTTGATCAGGTACTGAGGGTTCATCCAGAAAGTGTCTGCAGCCAGAGGGGACAGAGGGCCAGCCCTGAGCAGGCGAGCCGGGGGACGGGGAGAGGGGGCTTGGAGGCTACAGGGAGAGAGGGGAAGGTGAGGGGAGATGGCAGGAGACAGCGGGGACAGAGGAACCAGGGCCGGGTGGGGCCCAGCGGTGGTCCCTGGAGAGAGGGCGGCCTGCACGTGTCTGAAGCTCATGGAGACCAGGCTAGAAGCTTCCCCTTGCAGTTCTCTCTCTGGCCCTCGGACTGGCTTGTCGTGGGCACTGCTCTGTCACCCGGGAGGCAGGTGGTGCCTTCCCCTCCCTGGGCTCTAACGCGGAGGCCAGAGATGGGCCTGGCTGGGGGGACCCGGTGTCTTCTCCCTGCACAGTGGCCGGCCCCCTGCCCCTCAGGGAGCCCGGGGCCAGCACACCCTGTGCACAGATTCAGCCTCGTGTTCTGTGTCCTGCCTCTCAGGCCCACCCCCTCGCCCACCCCCGAGGTGTCCCTGCCCGCCCCACTTCCAACACCCGTTAGGGACAGGAGCTGAGATTCATTCACGTTTAGGGGGATTGTGCTCATTGCTTCCCCACACCGAATGGGATAAAACTCTAACTGTGGAATTAAAGGCACCACCTTGGGTAGGGGGTGGCAGCTACGGCCTCGCGGGCTGCCGCCTGGTTTTGTAAATAAAGTTTTATTGAAACACAAGCCACATCCACTCGCTAAGTATGGCTGCCTTTGGCTGCAGCAGAGCTGAGCAGTTGCCATGGAGACTGAATGGCCCACAAGGCCAAACGTGTTCACCGTCTGTCCCTGTAGAGAGTTTGCCAGCCCTTGATCTAGGAGAGGTGTTTGTGGGGGGGGTGGGCAGGGGCCTTTCCAGCATCCCTGCAACCCCCACGTAGTGGCTGCGTGCTTGAGCTAGAGCAATAAGGAATTTTACGTAATATTTTTAATAATTTTGTGCATGAGATAAAGTTTTGACTGCGTTTGGACTGTGACTGTTTTGACCAGGGACTGTCACTTAACATCAGGAGTGGAATTTTGCATTCGTGGCGTCATATTGGGGCTCGAAAAGTTTCGGATTTTGGAGCAATTTAGATTGAGGACTTTCAGACTGGGGACGCTCAGCCTGTGTATCAAACACTCAGGACAGTCCCTGGCACCTGACCTGTGCTCCGAAACTGGCAGTTGTCATGGTGATTGGGTAAGTTCTGATGGACTGAGCCGTCAGGGCGGAAGAGCCAAAGGGATCGGGCAAGGCTGGGCAGGAGGAGAGACCCTCCCCTCGCGTGAGCGGGGCCCAGGGGACGTTTGCCGAGAGAACCGGGCATACGAGGGGGCTGCAGGCGACAGAGGGGCCTGCCCCGCACAGGCCCCAGTGGGAGCCATGGCCGAGGTCCCCGCAGCTCGGCTGCCTGGGTTTGGGTGGATGAAGGAGCTCGTGGGTGTGAAGGGGACTGAGTTCCGCCCCGGTGGGCACGGTGGCAGTCAGAGTGGGCGCCGGGGACGCCAGGCCTGGACAGGACATCACAGAGATAGCAAGTTTGGATTCTACCTGAGGGCAGCAAATGAATGCAGGAGGCGACGGGGCTGAGAAGAGAGAGAAGGTGCTGAGACCGAGCCTCGGGGAGAAGGAAGACAGAGACGGTCCCAGCGAGCAGGAGCTGCCCCACCCCCTCCCCCGGGGGCTGCCAGGCTGGGGTCGTGCCTCAGGGTGGGGGTTGGGGTGCCCTGGCCTGGCCTGGGGGTGGGGGGGCCACGTGGCGGCGGCTCTTACTCGGGTAGTTCCTGCAGCCGCCCGCGGTGGAGCCGCGCCTCCAGCTCCCGTCCATCTTGGTGAGTTTCCACTTCTTGTAGGTGTCGCTGGTGAGGGTGTCGGGGGTCAGGTTGCAGATCTCCAGGCGGGAATAGTGACGCAGGAAGTCACTGAAAGACATCCTGGCGAGAGCAGAGACACCGGCGTCCCGGGTTACGACAGGACACACTGGCGAACCTTGACCCTCCGCCAAGGCCGGACCAGGAGCCAGTCAAGGCCAGGCAGGGCAGCGTCTCGGGGCTGAGCGGTGGGCCCCAGGCCCAGAGTCGGAAGGCCCAGATTCCAGCCCTGGAGCTGCCACTTTCTAGCTGGGTGGCTTCGAGCAAGTGACCTAAACCTCGCTGAAGCTCAGAACTCTCGTCTGTAGAAATGGGAGCCACGAATCCCAAACGAGACGACAGACAGGTCCCATTTGGTAAAGTGCGTGTGCAGAGACGTAGCTGGTCCTCAGAGTGGGCACACACGGCCGCTGCTCACACTGGCTTCTTTAGGGGCTGGGATGAAGCTCCAGGAACCGGTGGGGAGAAAGGCCCCACCTTTCCTTGTGTTTCCCCTTGGGACCTGACCATTGCTGAAGGAATTCCACTTGGCCTTTCTGGGAAGCTGCTCAGCTTATAAACCCCTTGGCTGAGATGGACACACTGACGAGGTTTAAGAATTTTTAAAGTTCAAGATTTTATAGTGAATTTATTTAGTTAGTTAGTTAGTTTGTTTTTTCTTTCTTTTTCCACCCTTTCAATGACTGACATCTTACAGTGGATTTAGAACAATAAGAAAACCAGGATCCCACGCCTCTGGGCTCTCGACGTGATAAGCTCACTTGTGGCAGACGCTCTTACTAGCAGTTTTCTAGTAAAGAACATCGAGGCCCCGGAGCCTCTCCCGGCCTTACCAGAACTCCCCGTCTTCATGGCGTCTGGTCAGCCTTTCCCTCACCTCCGGGTCTACCGTGTTCCAGTTTGGGCAGCTGGAAAACAAAGCAATGAGAGAGGCATGAGAAATGCGTGTGTGACAATGACTTCTCCTGTCTTCCCAGTGTTGAGGAACAGGGACATCCAGTCTCACCTCTGAGAGCCCAGACTCTAGAAAGGGGGAAGTAACCCACATCTGGCCAAGAGCTGCACTTACAGGCTCTCACAGCAGCAGTAACCAACCGTTTTGGCACCAGGGACTGGTTTCATGGAAGACAATTTTCCCACGGACTGGGAGTTCGGGGGACGATTTTGGGACGATTCAAGCGCATGACATTTACTGCACAGTCAGACCCCTCTGCTAATGATGATCTGTATTTGCAGCCACTCCCCAGTGCTAGCATCACCCCTCAGCTCCACCTCGGATCCTCGGGCGTTAGATTCTCATAAGGAGCCGCAACCGAGATCCCTCCATGCACAGCTTACAGTAGGGCTCGTGCGTCTATGAGAATCCAGTGTCACTGCTGATCTGACAGGAGGAGGAGCTTATGCAGGGATGTGAGCGATGGGGAGCGGCTGTAAATACAGATGAAGCTTCCCTCGCTAGCCTGTCACTCACCTCCTGCTGTGCAGTATGCAGCCCGCCCGGGGTTTGGGGACCACAGTCTTACAGCATTTTAAAGAGTCTAGAACATTCTATAGATGCAACCAAGGGGGTAAGGTGAGAGGGCGAGCTATCCTGCAAGATGGGCCAAGGCGGAGTCCAAACAATGAACACAGCTCATCAGACAGAGATGAAATAGCACAGCCCAAATTGAGATGGGCCTGGCGCTCTTTTAGGGTCAAAACTGAAGATCTGGTGGAGTGTCCTGTCTAGGCCTCGGCAGCCGAGCTGGCAGGAAGCCTTGGGGGTGTCTCTCTGCCCCGGCCGAGGGTGCCTGGGAACAGGCCAGGGAGCAGGCGGGACCGCAGGTGCTGGGCTGTGGAGGAGCAGGACCGAAGCCCCAGGAGACGCTCAAACAAGTGTTTACCCAAATAGTTGCGGGTCCAACCGGCCCACAGTAAGCCCTGGGCATCAACAGAGGGTGTCTCTCTGGTCCTCGGCACAAAATTCATAGCCTTGGAATGGAAGAAGTGGCCGGGGGGAGGCCGGGTGAATTTTTTCCCGAAGGCCCCAGAGAAGGGTGAATCTGAGCTGGGAGGGGACGCACCAGGAGGCAGTGGAAGGAATGGACGTCACAGAGTGAGCCTGGGCGTGTGACAAGGTCCCCAGATGCTGAAGTGGTGTCCTGGTTAAAAGACCCTTCAAGGGGCCACCTGCACCCCAGGCCCCCTCAGCGTGGCCTGTGCCCCCAGGGCCTTCTTTCTCAGCATGGCATGCAGGCCCTTCCTCTCTCTCTCCGATTTGCCAGCAGAACGCCCCCCAGCCAGGCCCCCCTGCACCTGGTGCCTTCCTCACTTGTCATTCCACCTGCCCGTCCACTCCACTTCTCCCCAGGGGTTGCGGATGCGGATCAGCTTCTGCAGGCTTCCGCTGCTTTCAACCTGCGGGGTGAGATCAAGGAGAGGGAGAGGCTGAGTTCAGCCCCGGCCTGGAAATATTCAGGCCAAAGAGCCCAGAGGCACTGGGATTGGGGGGTTGGGGGGTTGAGTCTGTGCATGAGGGATGGTCACAAGAGGAGGAAGGGGCTTGAGCCCAGGTCCTCAGGGCCGCCCAGCTTTGGAAAATGGGAACTAAAGTTCCCACAATCCAGTTCTTAGAGGGCCAGGCTCTTGAACCTTTGTCCTGAGCCCGGGGTGTGAACGCAGCTCACGCCAGCGTCTGCTGGCCCTTTCCCTCTGAGACTCGGCGTAACTGACTAGAGTAGGGTGTGCCTCTGTCACAGGAGCTCAGAGAAGCTTTTGTGGAAACGACACAGGTGGCGACAGGTGCACACGGCGTGTGCAAACTGACTGAGTCCTGGATCGGGAGGGGAAGGGACGTTTGGGGCAACTGGGAAAATGTAAACACGGACTTTATATTAGGTGCCGTTACTGGATTGATGTTTATTTTCTTGGGCATGGCAACAGTCGTGAGATTATGTAAGAGAATGTTCTTATCTGTAGGCAATAAACGGTGGAGTAGCTAGGAGCGAAGTATTACGACATCTGCAACTTACTTTCAAATGACTCAAAAAAAAAAAAAAAAGCACACACATAAAGCAGATGTGACCAAATGTCAACAACTGTTGAATCTAGAGGAGTGTTTGGATATTTGTTACACTATTCTTCCAACTTTTCTGTAGGCTTGAAATTTTTCAAAATAAAAAGATGTGTGTGGGCGGGCAGAGCTATAAAAAAAAAAAAAAAAAAACAGAGAAGACTGGACAGGTCAGAAGACCTGGGGTCCAGTCTGGGTGTTGTAATTAACAGTGAACTTGGGCTGCTTGATAGCATTTACAGTGACAACAGCAGGGACAGCAGCCGACTCACATGCAATGTGCCAGGCACAGTCCGGGCACTTTACATATATTCATTGCATGGACTCACCATATCCTTACAGTGGATTTTATCATTAATATTGTTATTTCCATTTTAAACATGAAACTAAGGGACAGAGTGTTAAGTAACGCGTCCAGGCCACAGCGCTGGTACGCGGCAATCAGACTTGAACACGGGCATGATGCTTTAGCGGAAAAGCGCTCAAATGCGAAAGCGCTTTGTGGAGTACAGAACACTCCAGAAGCAAAGTGGCGGTGCATTATTTTTAGCGGATCTCGGAGCGAGGCTGCAGCTCTGGACCCGACCCGGCCGCCAGGGGGCAGCGCGGCGCGGCGGGCGCTCGGCAGGGGGCGGTGTGAGCGCGGGCTGGGGACGCCGGGCTGGGGTCGCCGGGGCTGGGGACGCCGGGCTGGGGTCGCCGGGGCTGGGGACGCGGGGCTGGGGACGCCGGGTCTGGGGGACGCGGGGCTGGGGACGCCGGGACTGGGGGATGGGGGCTGGGGTCGCCGGGGATGCCGGGCTGGGGACGCCGGGCTGGGGGATGGGGGATGGGGGATGGGGACGCGGGGCTGGGGTCGCCGCGCTGGGGACGCCGGGCTGGGGACGCGGGGCTGGGGTCGCCGGGGCTGGGCTCGCCGGGCTGGGGTCGCCGGGGCTGGGGACGCCGGGACTGGGGGATGGGGGCTGGGGTCGCCGGGGATGCCGGGCTGGGGACGGCGGGGCTGGGGTCGCCGCACTGGGGACACTGGGGCTGGGGGTTGGGGGCGCCTGCGCTGGGGTCGCCGGGCTGGGGACGCCGGGCTGGGGGATGGGGGCTGGGGACGCCGGGACTGAGGACGGCGGGGCTGGGGGCGCCGGGCTGGGGGTTGGGGACGCCGCGCTGGGGGCTCCGAGGCTCGGGACGCCGGGACTGGGGACGGCGGGGCTGGGGACGCCGGGCTGGGGGATGGGGGCTGGGGGCGCGGCCGGGCCTCACCTCCTCGGCGCCGGTGACGGAGTACGCGTGTCCCTTCACCAGCTTCTGGAACGTGACGGCCTCCGAGTCCGCGGCGCTGGTGATCTGGAAACAGGAGCGGTCAGCCCGGGGCCGCCGCCCTCGCGGGGTCCCCGGGACAGGGACCGGGACAGGGGACAGGCCCTTTGTCGCACCTGGAGGCCGCCCTGCCGCGCTCAGACGCCGAACCGGGACTAACCCGAGAAAGGGCAGAGCGGGGCGCGGACGCGTGAATGGCGCCTCGCGGGTCTGCGGGCGGGAAAGGGCTCGGGGACAGGGACCGGGACAGGGGACAGGGGCCGTGGGGGGGGGGGGGCTGACAGGTTTGCTGCTGCTGTACTGAGAACGCCTCAGAGCCGCTCCTGTCCCCTGCCTGTCACCATAGAGGTTGCAGACGGAGGAAAGGCCGAGGGGGGGTTGAGGATTCCTGCCTCGAGGGTCTGACAGATTTTGGCCCCAGAGCCGGGGCTTCTTCTTCTCTCTGTCCCCAGCGGAAACCAGCGTCCCGGATGGGACGGGGACGGGGCTGGAGCCGGGCACAGCCTTTGTCCCCAGGGCGCCCGGGGACTGGACGTGGTTCCCAGCGCCCATCCCTGGGGAGGTTTGCCCGCAAGGCTACTAGGAACTGGTTTCTTCCCGGCGCCTTCTGGGTCTCCCCCAGGTGCGCTAGCCCGGGAACGGGGTGCAGGGCAGGCAGGGGGTGTTCAGGGCAGGCAGAGAGCGGGACGCAGGCTGGGGAGGGGGGCACCATCCCCAAATCCACTGCACCCCACAGCCTGGCAGCCCCTGGCCTCCAGGCCATAAGCAGTGTGTTGCATGTTGGGGCTCAGAAGCCGCTACCCCAAAACACGGTGCTGTCACTGCTGAACTGAACCCGAAGCCCCTCAAGGTCTCTCTCCCCTCCCCCAATCCCCCCTCCCCTGTCCCTCCCAAGGCCGGGTGACGTTGTTCTCTGAAGTTCCCTTCTCTGCCTGAAGCCCCAGCCCACCAAAGACTGAAACAACAGCCCTGGGTCCCTTCCCTGACTTTTCACTAACTGAACTCACGTCCCAGGAAGACAGACTGAAGTCTGTCAACGCACCCGGAGAGACTTTTGTCACAAACCATTGTCTTGCTCCGCAGGCCCGGCAGGTTTTGTCTCAGGCCACTGTATGCTCTTGGAGCCCAGTGAATTCTCCTAACAATCATTTACTACCCGCTGAAATCACCCAGCTTCCCATCCCCCTTTCCCCCAAGAAGGGGGTGTGTAACCACCTGCCCACCCCCGTATGGCCGGGCAGTCACTCTGTCCTCCCCATGCATGGTCATAAATTTGGGTGGCTTCTCTCCTATTCATTTGCCTTTTGCCAGATAGTTTTCAGAGGGTGAAGGGAAGTTTCCCACTGGCCCCGCACGAACAAGGGGGGTGTCATGTTGCAAACGGGGGCGGTGGGTTTCCCTGGGCGCTGTGGGAGCCCCCGTGGGCACGAGCAGCCTGGGAGTGGGGTGGGGGGAGGGGGGGAGCCTGGACTCACGTCGATGGAGCAGCCGAGGAGCGAGCCTTTCTGCAGAGCCTTCTGGATGATCCTGAACAGGTTGGCAGGGGGCTTCTGCAGCTCGTACCACTCGGCGATGCCTCCGGTGAAGTCCTCGAAGCCCTCGGTGGTGGCACCCCCCGAGAGCGCTTCGTAGCATCCGTTGACCCTGCAGGAGGGGGTGGATGCTGCCGCCACTGCTGACGCCAGACACCGCTGACGCCGTCACCCTTCAAAGTCCCACCGCCCTCCCCCTGCTGTCCCCTTCGTTTGATGCTCCAGGGACCCTCTGCTCACATTCTCCTTGGCTCGGTCCCCAGCTCAGGGTGCCCATGAAGGCAAGGTGTCACGTCCGCAGGTCCCATTTCCCTGGTACTTTGTGAAGGTTTAAAAAAAACCTCATAGAACCTTAGAGTTGGAACGACCTTAGTGATTTATCTGGACCAACCTCCCGTATTGTATCGATTCTTGCTACATCCGGACAGGAAAAGAGAGGTCTACTAATTGACTGTTTGGCATTTAGAGCTTAAAGAAAGACAACAATTCAATAACAAAAGCAGTTTTTTTAGCAGGGCACGGTGGCGCTGGCCTGTAGTCCCAGCTACTTGGGAGGCTGAGGCAGGAGGATCTCTTGAGCCCAGGAGTTGGAGGTTGCTGTGAGCGATGATGACGCCACTGCACTCCAGCCTGGGTGACACATGACCCCTCTTTCAGGGCATGGGGCTGTGAGGAACAGAGATCCACTTGCTGCCTCGGAGTGGAGTCACTTTAATAGCAGGAGCCAGGCAGCATGGCCAGGACAAAGCCACTGTGGAGAGGGGCTGGCGGGGGCTTCCTGCTGAGGGGGCCCTGAGCACTGGCCAAACTCGCCTCTCGGCAACCCGGTGGGCAGCGGCTGGGAGGAGATGGGGAACTGCATCTAATCAGCAACACCATAGATCCTGGGCCAGTTCCACAGTTTTCCTATCTCTACAATGGGCAGTTTTGCCATTAGCCCAAACTGCTCCTTTTAGTCGATAAAAACGTGAACTATGTCCTGCCAAGGAAGCAGAGTTCCTTCTCAAGGCCAGCGCAGTCGGCACTATGACTGATTCCTGTGCCTTTGGTTCAAAATGCCAATAGCTGCCAACTATCGGTGCGTAAGTATCTCCTTGAATGCAGAGCCCAGCGTTGGCCAAAGCAGTCCTTCTACAGAAGAGGACTCCCACTCAAGGTGGTCCTTGATTAATTCCTGCTTTTTCTGGATCAGGGCAGCGGGGGCAGGCCGTGGCGAGCGGGAGGGGAGGGACGGCCACTTACTTGGCGTAGGCCTTCTCCAGCAGGGCGCTCCAGAACTCGCTGCCCTCGGCCGAATGCACAAAGAGCAGCTCCCCGTCCTTGGTGGGCAGCCTGTCGTCCACGACCACCTCCACCCACTCGCCGTACTGCCAGAACTGCAGGACAGAGGGGGCGCGGTGAGGTGGGCTGCAGGAGGAGCTGGAGCCTCAGCTGCACCCGGCCCCCCGCCCTGCCCCCTTGCGGGTTCCGAGAGCCCATCCTGGAGCAAGTGCTCCGGTAACTCCTACCGCGGGCAGCTCCTCGCTAAGAGGGCAAGGACAACCGACGGTGGCACTTGTCCACCCCTCCAAGCCCACGCCCACCTCTTCAGCATTCTGCCCGGCACTGCGGGCTTTTTAAAATATTATTTCTCGGCCGGGCGCGGTGGCTCACGCCTGTAATCCTAGCACTCTGGGAGGCCGAGGCGGGTGGATCGCTCAAGGTCAGGAGTTCGAGACCAGCCTGAGCAAGAGTGAGACCCCGTCTCTACTAAAAATAGAAAGAAATTATCTGGCCAACTAAAATATATATATATACAAAAAATTAGCCGGGCATGGTGGCGCATGCCTGTAGTCCCAGCTACTCGGGAGGCTGAGGCAGTAGGATCGCTTGAGCCCAGGAGTTTGAGGTTGCTGTGAGCTAGGCTGACGCCACGGCACTCAATCTAGCCCAGGCAACAAAGCGAGACTCTGTCTCAAAAAAAAAAAAAAAAAAAAAAATATTATTTCTCATTTACCAGGAGAAAAGGAAGAGAACTGTAACATTTGGTCTCAAACCTCAAGTAATAAGGTTTTTTTTCAAACCTGAGAGTTACTTCCTGAACACCCTGGGCTGCCTCTCTCCTCGCCTGCCGTCCCCGCAGGGCCCAGGGAGCTTCCTGCTCCCGCCCAGTGTCCTCTGGAGAAGAGCACTGGTCCAGGAGTCTGCCGACACCAGGGACTGACGAACCCGGCCAGGCCAGGGACTGTCCCCAGCTCCCAGGACCTGCTGAGAAGCCGGAGCCAAGCACGGCGTTACCTGGAAGTGGAAGATCCCTGCGTAGTTTTCCTGGAAGCTCTGGTCCAAGGGGACCACTCGAGCCAGGACTTCTTCGTTCAAGGTGAGGGAGGCGATGGCCGCCAGCAGCCAGCAGTCACCTGGGAACAAGCACAGGGAGCTCTCGTCACAGCCGTCCAGAACCAGGAGGGGGTGAAAGACTTTGTCCCCCACCTCTGGGGTTGACGCTCAAGACAACCCCTGAGCAGACGGAGTTCTCGTCTGGGGGTTGGGGCGGAGGGCGTGGGGGCTCCTGTGAGGGAGATGCAGACGGAGAAGGGTTTGGTTCCGCTGTGGTTGCGCCGAGACGGGAAATGCGTCCCCAAAAGACACAGGACTCGGCGGTGGCCGAGCTGCATCCTCAGGGCCCAGCCCGTGCCCGGCGCACTGGGGGCCGAACGACCCAGCTGGCAGCAGGGGCTTCCGAGAAAACAGGCTCTGAAGGGGGTTTGAGGGAGAAGAAAGTGCAGTGCAAGGCGGCCGGCTCTCCGGCGGGGGCTGTGACATCACCCCTCGGTTCCCTCCATCGCAGGTCCCTGGAGTGGCGCTGGCTTCGCGGTCCCACCTCCGCTCTGTCCCTCACATAGCCGAGGCCAGAGGGGCCTTTAAGGGCCACCCCCCCTGCTCCCCCTTCCTGAGTCTGCACTAGTGACAATCAGCGTCTCTTCCTGCCGGCCTTGGCTATGGCTTCTCCCGGGGAAATTGTACCGTTTTTGTGCCCACGGCAGAACAGCAGTCGCGCATTCATTTATTCCTTTGTTCAACAACTATTTTTTTTTCTTTTTTTGAGACAGGGTCTCGCTGTTGCCCAGACTAGAGTGCCGTGGCGTCACCGCAGCGCACAGCAACCTCCAACTCCTGGGCTCAAGTGATCCTCCAGCCTCAGCCTCCCGGGTAGCTGGGACTACAGGTGCGCTCCAGGATGCCCAGCTGATGTTTCTGTTTTGTTTTTTTTAGAGAATGAGGTCTCGCCGTGTTGCTCAGGCTGGTCCTGACCTCCTGCCTCAGCCTCCCAAAATCCTAGGATTACAGGCCCGAGCCACCAAGCAAGCCTCGGACAGCAATTTAGTGACATTGTCTCAGGCCCACCCTGGGGCACCCGCTGAGATCACTTAAGCCACTTTTGCATATGGGCCCCCAGGGAATCCCCCCCAAATTCAAACTTTCTCCACCCCTTCTAATTTGTTTAGGAAAAGGAGGTCTGAGTTGGATTTTTGGATCATTGACCACAGCAGCCTCCCCCTTCCGGACTCCGGCTCTCTGGATAAAGGTTTAACTGTCCCCGGCTGGGCTTGTCCCCCTGGGGGGGTCCGTGAGCCAGGTTTCCAAGGCCTTCCCTACCACTCCAGCTCTCACCTAAGACCCTGGCAACAAGGGGCCGCCCAGACCCTCCTCGGGGGCAGGCACTCCCGGGCAGACCTTATGAATGACTCCTTTAAACTCCAGCGCTCTCTGCTGAAAAGATAAATTCATTCAGGGCCATGTCAGTAAATTTCCAGAGCGGAGCTGGTGTCTGTCCTGCAGGTCATTCTGTGCACAGGCTGCGGCCGCCGGGGGCCCATCGCAGGGGCGGGATGCGGCTGGGTTACTAATGCTTTTGGCCGCTGTCGGTTTTCCAAGAGGAGAGCAGAATATTTGCTCTGTGTTTTCTCCTGCTTTCCCTTCCACTGTCTTTCCTTCCCAAACAGGAGGCGAGGCAGAGCTGGGACGCCACTGGGGGACCCAGGGGACGCTGGGCTCTGTCACACCTGCGCCACCATCACCCCGGAGTGCGGTGGCCCGTGGACAGTCCCCGCAGAAGGGCAGTGAGGGAGGGACGGTGTCCGGCTGGGTCACGGTCACAGCCCCCAGGCCTGCACAGGGGCACATGTGCCCAGCGAGGCAGCTCGTGCATGGGTTAGCTGAGAGACGCTGCTCGATGCCAGACCTTGCTGTGGGGTCTCGCCTTCCCGCTTCGCTCCTTTGCCTTCCTGCCGCAGCCAGAGAGCCACGGAGGCACCGAGATACTGGAGGCCGCTCCTGGCTGAGGTTTGCCCTTCCCGAGACAGCGGAGTTTCAACGGGTTCCAGCAGACTGGACACCCCGCCCCAAGGGACAGATCTCTCAAGGTCCTGGTGGGGGTGGCGGGGGCCACACTCTCTGGCAGCTGTGAGTCTTCGCTTGGGAGGGAGGGGAAGGAACCCCAGGAGCCGACTTAGGGCCGCCCCTCGGAGCTGGCGGGGAGGAAGGTCTGCCGGAGGCTGAGTCACCCTGGGCTGTCCCTTCCTTACTCATTTCACGGCTGGGCAGCGGCTGAGAAAAGGATCCCCCCAAAGCGGAACTCCTCTGGCACCTGCAGTCACTTGTCATTTAGACCAAGGGCTGAGGGGCGGGGCAGGGGGGGCGCGGGGAAGGTCCTGCACTCCACGCATGTTCCAGCGCTCATTGGCACAAATGTTTTCCGCCCATTGCCGTAAACTGCAGTCAGAACCGCGTGGGAGCAAGTGATCCGAACCACCTGTGCCCTGCCTCTCCCTCCCTGCCTCTCCCTCCCTGCTCCCTCCTGCTGCAGGGGGAGGCCGTAAGGAGAGGAGGGAGACCAGGGCCGGGCTTGGACTTCAGTGGGGCCCCGGCCTTTCTCAGCCGCCCTGGACCAGGCGAACGCCACCTGTTGCAGGTTTCACGTCTGTGCCCGTGTTCCCTGCTGGCCGTCCCCCTTGGTCACTACCTGGTAGCGGAGCTTTTATCTCTAGCGTCCCAGCAGCCGTGGCCCCCATGCCTTGCAGCCGCCTCCCCAGCAGATGTGCCACACGGCCATCATCGCTAGAGGCTCTGTGGGCCGTGCTGGTCTGGAGGCTTCCTCACCGCACACCAGCTGGCCAGGCCGCCTCCTCCTGGGGCTGCGTCATCAGCATTGCTGGCCAGGATCCCGCCAGCCCTCCCGGAATACACAGTCCTTCATTCCTGAACCCCCGACGGGAGCCCCTCTGCGGCTGACACTGGGGACCGACGCCGGGCGAGGCTCACACACCCTTTAGCGGAGACGCCGCTGCTCACAGACCCGCGTGGAGCCGAAGCCGGTACGTGTGGGTTCAGGGGCCGTCAAGGGGGGTAGAAGGTTCTAGAGTTGCAGAGTATCAGAAGAGTGGGGCATCGGGAAAGTCTGACCCAACACTCGTCTCAGAGGCCAGATGAGACAGCGATGTCACCAAGTCACCATGGAACGGGGCTGGGCTGTTCCAACCTCCTCGGCTCTTCCACGGGAAGCCAGAGGCCCTCGGGGCGCAGTGGCGGGAGGGGGGGGCTGCTTGGGGGCTGTGGGGCTGTGAGGTGTGGGGAGCAGGGGGCCCTGGAGAACGCACAGCAGCCCAGTGACAGCCACCAGCCACCGGCGGTAGCAGGAGCTCAGCCTTTGGATTTCCTGGGTCCCTGGGGCCATTTCAAGTGGCAGTCACCTGTAAGACTGTGGTTACTACCAGCAATTACAGAGCCGCATTTAGCTGCAGGGCTGGTCTCCACCCTTCCTCCACCCTTCCTTCCTCCAGAAGGGCGGATTTTTCTCGCTGAGTGAGTGGACTCAGCACAGCCGCGGTCCACACTGCAGGAGGCTCCTTGTCAGGGCAGCTCTGCAAAGGTGGTTTGAATTACTCTGGTGAAGCCTCGAAGCTGAGCCTTCTGGGAAAAGAGGGTGGGGGCGTGTGGGCGGATCACGCCTGGGCAGCGCAGGGAAGAGGGGAGGGCACTGGGGAGGGCACAAGTCTAAGGATGTCACCTGCCCGGGTCCCCTGGGTGAACTGAGTCCATCTCAGGGTAGAAGGAGCAGGTAGAGAAAGTGAATTTTGCTGAGAATCGTTTCTCAGCACAGCAGCCCGGCAGCCGGGGGAGCCCGGGGCTATGGGCAGAGTGCAGGGTCTGGAACCAGATCAGGGTTCCTTCCTCTGGCAGTTGTCAGCTGTGTGGCTTTAGCGTACCCTCCCTTCTCTGTGCCTCGGTTCTCTTACCTGCACAGGGGGAGTGAAAGCGTTTACTGTAGACGGGGGCTGAGGACAGGAGGTGATGCAGTGAGAAACGCTATAGGTGTCGCTCGCGTTCCTGCGGGCGATGGGCGTTGCTGTTATCCCAGGTGGGGGATAAAAGGGGGTCTCGCCGCGCCGTGACCCTCTAGCACAGGGAACAAGCAGCGGCCAGTCAGGGACCAGGACTGACTTCAGAAGAGCCGAATGTCGTATCCTGGGAGACTCTGAGGTCGCCCCATTCACTCTCCTTCCCTCTCCATTTTCAGAAGAGACTGAGGTTCAGAGTGACGACCTGCCCGGTCTGCCAACTACCGACAGAGCTGAGCCTCGGCTTGCATTTCTGGCCACGGGGCTGGTGTCCCTGCCACCCCCGTTCCTGATGCTTCTGAGGCTGTCGGGACTTGGTGATGGTCACCCCCCATCGCCACCCTGCACCTCCATGCCAGAATCAGGTGAGCGTTCAGAAAATGACACTTCACAGACTGTCACCTAACCAGGGTCCTCCAAAGTAAAAGCCCAAGAGAACAAAGCAGCCAATATGACATTTAAAAAAAAAAAAAAGAAAAAGACAAAGCGATAAAACCTTAGAAATTGCAGACTCAAACTCAGTACTGAGAAATTTTAAAAAGGTCCACATTTCACCTTGTTTACAATTCCCCTGGGCGGGGAATTTCTCCCAGGAATGTAAGCTTTGCCTGTCTCCTCTCTAAGTAGCTTGGTGGTATGTAAACAGGACTTAAAGCATTTATTTGTCACTTGCAGTCTGGCCCTTAAGACGTTGTTAAACTTGGAAGTAGACGTGTAGTCCGGGTGGGGTGTTCAGCAGTTGCTGCGTTTGTCTCTGCATTCTCTAAAGCCCCTGGGGTGGGTCAAAGTTTCCATCAACTTCCGGCTCCATTAATTTCCATTTTCTCTAATCAATGGATTTTCCTGGGGCACCCACCTTGGGTGCCCGGGGGTCTCTGAGGTCACCTCCTTCACCCTACCTTTCGTTGGAGAGAGAAGGAGGGAACGGGAGGCGTGTTTTCCGCAGGTGAGAATGTGCTCCGGCATCTCCGGAATCTGCAGTCTGGGCTCAGACCAGCTGGGCTTTCCGGAGGTCACCAGGGTCGTGTTCTCCCTCACAGGCTGTGTCTGCCCTGATGATTCACACGGCTCCTCTGACATTCCTCAGGGCCGGGATTTTTCCAGGCCCCCTTCTCAGGGTTTAAACACAGCCCTGGCATCAGACTGACCACACCTGTACATACACCAGGCCCGCACTTCAGGTGTGGGACGGCCTCAGCATCCTCCTCTATAACACGGGAATAATCCCGGTGCCTTAGTTTACTGTCTGGCACGTAGAATATCCTCACTAAATATTAGCTGTTACAACTGGGAGTGTCGGAACTTCTAGGCGCGCAAAGACAGGAGGTGCACGACTCTAGCTGGTCAGTTTCTTTACTGACGGCCCTGTCTGGGCAGCCGGTTGAGGCTGATGGCAGGAAATAGGGTTTCTGGTTTAACAGAGCAAATAATCTGCTGCAGTAATTACAGCCCCACATTTATTATGCGCAAACAGCGAGGGTGGATTTTATGAGGATCTTAAAGAGCAGTGGCAGGCACGGCTGTCGATGCTTCATGGACTCCCTGGGAGCTGTCATACTGACGCTGGGGGACTCCGCGTGTTCGAACCCTCGACACGCACCACACCCAGACGCAAATCGGAACTCAGCTTCAGAGAGCAAGGCTGCAGACCCTAGCAGTCAGCTACTCCGCCTAATTTTACTTAAAAGGAATGTTACAGTTGCCTTTACAACAGCGAGCATCTGCTTCCTGCTGTTGTGCTGCCATGGTGAGCTTGTCGCGCAAACACTGAGAATGCCCCGGTGCTTTAACTTCCTCTCAGCAGCCGGCACTGGGGTTTCCTCTCTCTCCACACTGAGTCACCGTCCCTGCTCCCTGAGCCTCAGCCCAGAGCCGTTTCGTGAGCCACTGGTCATAGTGGCCCCAGGAGGTACAGAGACCAAGGCCTGAAATCCAGAAGCCCCTGTTCCTCCCCGTGGGAGTATCTTTGTGACCTCAGCCACTGGCCCGGTGCAGGGGACAAGGGAGGCCTCAGCTGTGTGCTTCAGAGCGGGGCTGGGGGCAGAACCACTGCCCACTAAGGGACAAGACATTCCAGGGAGCTTCTGGAAGTGGAAACCTCCAAGCTGCTTGGGAAGGGGAGGAAGCCACCACCGATCCTCACCCCTCCAGCCACGGCCTTGCAGACACGACCCGCCCTGCCCCCCCCCCGGCTGGCGCTGGGTCCCGTCACTTACCCAGGGCTCCTTGGCAGATGTCTGTGCGGGTGGCTCCTCCGACAATAAACTGGGGGTCAGCGCAGAGCTCCTGCGAACGAGACCCACAGAGAGCCGTCAGCCCCCCAGGCAGGTGCTGCCGCCGCCAGGATCTCAGTGGGGCCTCGAGCCCCTTCTCCCCCTCCCCGCCCCTCCGAGGAAAGCTCTGTAGTCACAGTCTTAGCTTGGCCCCTGCTCCGTGGGCCCCGTGGGTGGCTGGGGTCCCCTGGCTGAGAAGGGCAGCCGGTGGAGCCCACGCGCTAAGCAGCCCGGAGCTGCGTCCCGGGGGCCAGAGCTGCATTAGCTCCAGCCTCTCCTGCCGGGTGTTGAGACCCTCCGCGCTCCGGAGCTCCCCACTCGCCACGAGCACCCTCCCTCCGTTCCTCCGTGCAAGTTGATCTGCTTGCCTGGAATTCCTCCCCTTCCCACGCGGCTCCCCCCTTTCCACATTGTCCCATATTTCCAGGTTCATCGCCACCTCCTCCGTGAAGCCCTCCTTCATACTCCAAACCTCACTCCTCCCTTCAAGTCTGAGTCCGGCAGTCTTTGTCCTCTGCAATTTCGTGCTTAGCTGTGCACTGGCTGGGGGGTGCTCGTGAGTATCACCCCCTCTTTCTAACACATACCCTTTCGGGGGCAGGGGAGTGGGTCTAGCCCTTCTGGATTCTTCCACAGGGCCATGGTACTTGGGGCACCCCAATATTCTGTGCCCGCTGTACATCAGATACTGTGCCTGGAACTGCATCTCACACAGCCCTCCCAGGAACACAAGGTGGGTGTCACCCCCGTTTTGCAGGTGCGGAAACAGCTCAAGGAGGGAGAGTGACGTGTCCAAAGTCACGCAGCTCGCCAGTGACCAACAGCACCGGCGTTTGCACGCATGAGTCTAACGGTCCGACGCTTTCCATTCCTGCCCTGCCTCTATCGATTAGTGACAAGGGCGTTACAACCTCAGGGGTGACTGTCACAAGCGGCCTGATGGAACTTGAACAATTCTGGCGCCTTCCGCAGCCCTCTCTGACCGTGTTTCCTGACTCTGAAGGGCTCCACCCAAAGCCACAGAGGAAGTCGGGGCACAAATCTGGGGCTCTCTCGGCTTGGGCCACCTTGATTTGCAGGAGACATTCTGCGTCTCACAACTGCTCGAGTGTCGCCTGTGCACGCCCCCACCGTGGCCCGCGGTGTGTCCCCTCCGCCAAGCAGACGTTTTCCTGGGGGAGACTGAGGTCCCCGTCCACCCTGGCCTGGAATGTGGAGGTTCTTCCGTCATCTCAGCCCTGCGTTGCCTCTCTCTGCCCAGGTCAGGCTGTCGGGGACGGCAGGGACAGTGAGAATGTTTTTCTGCCGAGACAAATGAAGTCAGCTGGACTCAGCGCCTGCCAGCCGGGCACTCACCCCGCTGATGGGGTAGATCGGGAGCCTCTTCAGTATGAAGACAGTCCTGAGTGTGCCAGGATTTTCTCATTATGTTCCAGAACCTTTCTCATGCCTTTGGCAGCCTCTTCAGCGAAGTCAAAGTTCAGAGCGGTGCTCAGAGACGCTTCAGAAAACCGAACTTTGTGCACAGCATGTAGGGAGGGCATCAGATGAAATACGGGACGTGCCAGTCAGAGAGGCTTGGGCTTGGATTCAGCCCTTGCCAGGGCTCTAATAACCCGGGTTGGAATCCTGGCTCTGCCACTTACGACACAGGTGCCGGGACCCTGGCTCGGCTCTTAACCTCTCGAAGCCTCAGCGTCCTCGTCTGTGAGGCGAGGATGGCGCTGTGCCACCCCAGAGGCTGTTCCGAGGGCTGAACGAGACGACTACGCAAACAGGCCCTGGGAGGCGCTCCGTGGGGCGGGCCTGGTACTATTACTGCTGACGAGGTTGATGATAATCGCCGGAGACGGGGCATCCGGGGCTGAGGCTGAGTTCAGCCCGCTGGAAAGACGCGAGTGATAAACCTCTCAGAGGTTCGTCTTCTCAGGGGACAGTGGGGACAGCGCCTGCCCTTGCTCCTACCTGCCCGGCTGCGGGGAGGATCCAGCGCACCACGTGGGGGTCATGCCGGCTGTCCCCTCGCTGGGCCCCCGCACAGCCCTGGGACCCCACGGTGACTTTAGCCACTTCCCGCCCCGGAGCCACGCCCTGGCGGGGCTGTGAAATCCATTCTCCCTGGAGGAGGAATGGTGGGTCCCAGCCAGCTCTGCTCCCCTGCCCGAATCCGAATCCGCTGTCCCGTGTCCTCAGGGGCCTGTTTCACTATCCCTCCCCTTTGCCTTTAGTCCCCTCCTCTCTGGTGACTCGACACAGAACACATTCAAGCTGCTCTTATCTGGAGAAACAGCCTCTGGAACCCCCAGTCCCGTTTCTCTGTCTGTCTGTCTGTCTGTCTCTCTCCACAGGCACCTTCTTGAATGAGTCAACCACGTTCTTCATTTCCAGTTCCCTTGCTTTGGAGTCTGCAGCCATCTGGCCTCTGGTGTCACCTGTCATTGAAATTGCTCCGCTAAAGTCACCAACGACTTGCTAACGTCCAAATCCTGCGGAAACGGTTTTCTGTCCCTTGCGTGCCCCCGGCAGTGTTTGAGAAGGCAGGACAGAGACAGAGGACAGCCACAAGGGACGGGCTCTAAACACACACAGGCTGGACACAGTCCTGGCTCCAACCCGGACATCTGTTTGCCACTGGCAAATATTTAACCTTCCCAGGCCTCAGTGGCTTCAGCTGATGAGCAGAGACAATAAAAGCCACACTCCTCTTGCTTGTGCGGTGCACGGGCTGCCCGCCCTAAGCCGGGGCCCTGAAACGGCCCTACATCCCTGTTTCTTCATCCAAAAGTCCTACAGGCGTGTCCACCTGTCGGTACCTGTCCGATTCCCTTCGCTAATCTCTAAAGTCTTCAGAAGCAAAAACGATATGCACTGTGCCTGGCATACAGTAGGTATTCAATGAATGCATGAAAGGATAAGCGAATTAGCGTGTGAATTCACCGCACAAACTGTAAAGTGCTACACAAATGCCAGGCGAACACATTCTCTTGTTTGTGTATCACTTTCCCAACCGTAATGTCATTCGAGGCTCGTTATATCCGGCATTCATTCATTCTGTAAACAGTCACTGTCCCTTGTGCTCCCTGGTGTATGTCCCAAGCACTCAGGACAGTGCCTGGCATCCAGCAGGCACTCAGTAAATGCTGTTCCATGGATCCTGTGAAGAGGCGTTAGCCGTGCTGGGCGCTGGGCATATGTTGGTGAACAACACACCCACGGTCCCCGCAGCTCAGTCGGAAGGACAAATCCATGTCATTACATCCATAAATCCTGACGCTGCTGTGAGGGAGATCGGCAGGGCGCAGTGCTAGAGAATTACGGGCGGGGACGTGATTGCTAAGAATGGTCAGGACAGACCTCTCTGGGGAGGGGACAGATGACTAAGTCCCGAGGAACGAGCGTGAACCAGACTGCACTGACCCAGGTAAGGCATGCCTGGCAGGTGAGCGGCCGAGGCAGGAGAGAACCGGTCTTTGGAGAGACTGAAAGGAGGTCGGGGGTCGGGGGGTCGGGGGGCGGTTGGGGGGGGGAGACGGCTAGGCCTGGTGAGCCGGGGAAGAGGGACTGCCGGTATCTCGGCATCACCTTTTCCTCCAAATGAGGAAATGGAGGCACAGAGGTTAGATGCTCACCCAGGGCACCGACGGGGTAGCAGGGACGAGAACCCAAGTGCTCTGAGTCCCCGTCTAGGGCATTTCCTGCGGCTCTCGCTGCCCATGGGCTGGATTGGGGGCAGTAGAGGGTGGCCTGGGGGGAGAGCAGGAAGGCTTGTTCTTATAATGGGAATCTAGATGTTGAATTTCCCAGGAAGTTTTCCCAGGTGCGGTGGGGGAAGCCCTGGGAAGTGTCCCCTAAGGAGGGAGCCGGCAGGGATTCCAGGGGAAACAGAATGGACAAGCAGATGAGGGAGCAGAAGTTGTCCCAAGGCCTGGGAGGGCTGGGGACAAAGACCCTGAGGGGCAGGATAGGGGCCCTTGGAGGGTCCCTGAGGTCCCCCTGAGCATCCTGGGCCGGTGGCACCTGATGAGACACTGGCTGCTTGGAGGACCCGTGCCCTTTGTTAACTGCCGGTGTAACTGGTTCCCTTGCTCCGCTTTGGAAAAATAAACAAGAAACTCGGATTGGATAAATCTGACCACCAGGACTGTATGAGACAATCCTTAGTCACAAAACGACCAGGCTGTGGCCTGTCCCCTGCTGAAGCAGACAGAGCCCGAGTGAGAGACCACTTTCCGCTCGTGGGGAATTGTCTGCCCCCCTTTTCCCGCAGACCCACGTCCCCTCCCACCAGAACCCGGTAAAAGTTTCCCTGCGGCTGCTTTGCGTCACCCCAAGTTTCTGCGCAGCCCGAAGGCGGCTCCCCTGCAGGCCCTGCTGCTGGGATTTGAGGACAGTGACGCCCGGTCGGTCCCGGGAAGCCTGGCGGGTGGGGGAGGGGACGGGCCCGCTCGGGGGAACGCAGGCCAGCGGGGGGCCGGACGCGGCCTGCACCCCACCCCGCCCGCCCGCGCGCGCGCCGCCTACCGTGGGTCGCTTCCACTCGATGCCCCGGGTTTTGCTGGAGTAGGGTCCCAGCTCCTTGAAGCCCAGGGACGACGCGATGGCGGGGAAGGCGGGGTCCTGAAAGAGCGTCCCGGCCTCCAGGCACTCGTCCCGCAGCGCCCCGTAGTCCTGGTTCAGGTACTTGACGGCCCTCTCGTGCGAGCCCAGCCCCTCGGCCGCCTCCCGGTCCCGCGCCAGCTTGGCCGCGATGCCCGCCATGGTGCGGAGCCCGCGTTGCGCACTGCGAGGTCGGCCGGCTGCGCTCGGCTGGGGCGCGGCAGGCCCGGCGCGCTCCCAGCGCTGCGGGCGCTGATTCACCGGCGGGAAGAGCCCGGCCCGCGGGGTGTGGCCTCGGCCGCTCCCGGCCTGCTGGGCGCCCGGCCCGGGACGAGGCCTGCGCGGCGCCGGCGGCGGGACCGCGGCAGCCCGGGCCGCTGCTGCCCTCTGCGGGCTGCGGCGGGGACGGCGCGGCCGAGCGGACACTCGCGCGTCCGGGCGCGACCCTGGGGGCGCAGACCCCAAGCGATCGCCCGCGTCCCACCCCTGGGGAGGAAGGCCGGGGTAGTCGTGCCTCTCCGGAGAACACCCGGCGAGTCGGTGGCCGCGGGGAGTAGAGTCCAGGAGACCGAACTAGCCACCGTCCGCCGGGCCCAGCTCTGCACACGCTGTCTCACCTAATGCTCCCCGCAACTCTGGGAGGAGGGTGCTGGGACCGTCCCCAGCTTACACGGGAGAGAACGGAGCCTCGCAAGGGGCCAAATGACATTACCATGTCGCACAACTAGCCCAGGCAGGGCAAGGATGCTACGCCACCAAGGCCTGCTGGAATCACATGCTGCAGTTCCTGGTCAGCTACTCGATCACAGATAATAAGGTGGTTAGATCTGGCAGATAGAAAAGCAGTTTTCCCAGTTAAATTAGAATTTCAGCTAAACCATGGATACCGTCTCAGTGTATGTAGGTCTCAAATATTGCATGGGGCATACTTATACCAAAAGAAAAGTACAGTTCATTGTTTAGCTGAAACTCAGATTTAACGGGGACAATTAATTGGGTTAGTATTGAGAGAGCGTTTAGAATATGCCCGTGTCGGCGCCTGTAGCCAGTCTGTGGCGGAGACGGCATGTGACTCTCAGCTCGCACACGGAGACGCGGGTGTGTGCCACGCGGCGCAGATCTGGAGACATCACCTCCTCTCCCTCCTCTCCGTCACGGGGAAGAATCCTGAGTTCCAGGGGAAAACTATGCCTTGTTCAAAGCCGTGATTCTCAACTGGAGGCAGTTCTGTTCCCATCCCAACCCAGGGGACATTTGGCCATGTCTGGAGACCTTTTCTATTGTCACAGCTGGGAGAGGTGGTGCTACCGGCCTTTATCTAGAAGCCAGGCATGCTGTTAACATCGTACAACGCCCAGGACAGCTCCTCACCAGAAAAAAAAAAAAAATCTAGTCCAGAATGTCGGTAAGACTGAGGCTGAGAAACCATGGTTTAGCTCACCTCCCTCCAGCTTATCTGGTTCTAGCTTTTCCTCGTTTTTGAATTATTTTGTAACTCTAAGTTGTTGATAACAGTGCAATGCGAAATACTTTTTCTAAAGCTGTGTAAATGAATTCTGTCCAGTGGAGGTGCTACTTTCGCCCCTGTGGAGGAGCCAGTTTTTTGTCTACTTGCACATTTGATTTCAATATTCTCAACTCAACCAGGCGCCTGTATTCCCAGCACTTTGGGAGGCTGAGGCGGGAGGATCACTTGAGGCCGGGAGTTTGAGGTTGCTGTGAGCTGTGATCACGCCACTGCACTCCAGCCTGGGTGACAGAGCAAGACCCTGTCTCTAAAAAAATTTTTTTTAAATTCTTAAATCTATATTAATTATGCGTCTTTGAATTCTCCTTTGAACTGGTTATAATATCTGCCAGGTTGCCTCATCTACTCAGTGAGTTAAAGGAAATATTTAAAATGTGTTCGTTTTATAGCAATATGAGAATCATAATTTTACCTTTTTTATTTTTTAAAAAAAATTACCTTTACTAATATTCTCCCCTGGCCCATCTATCCTTGCCCTTAGCCAAATGTCCAGTGGAACAATCAACAGTTTCCAGGGAAGGGCCGTCTCTGTCCTCTGTTCCCAGTTGCGATGGTGTCATAAAACCCTTGCACCAGAAACCCATGAGCTAGAAACCAATGCCTGCGTCCCCATCTCTGGATTCAGAGTCCAGAGTGCTAAGGGTGTCAAAGAGGAACCTGGGTCCCCATCTCACTCGCAGGCACAGAAAGCAGAGCCAAATGTCCACGGTTGCCCGTTACTTGCCCCCTGCTTTGCTTGACCACACTGCAGTCAGGGTTCTCGCTTTCTCTCAGGGCCCTGAACTCAGTTGCCCCCCAACCCGAGCAAGCACAGAGAATTGGAGTGTCCCCCGGCCCCCGTCAGCTTCTCCGGGGAATTGGCTGAACACAGCGAGACCCTTTTCCCGTCAGACCTCACTGGTCATTTCCCCTTCCTCCTCCAGCATCCTTCCAGAGTCTGCTTATCTCTGCTCGCCCCTCCTTACCCTAGGGAAAAAAATACAAAACCCTTTTTCTGTTTGATTTTGGGATGGTCGCAGATTCTCCCTATTGCAATGGTCTGTCCTTCTAATGAAAGTCTCTCCCTATCAGAGCCCGGATTTATTTCGATTTGACAGCCTCCATCTCCGTTTTGTAAGTCCGGGCACGATGCCTGATGGACGGGTGCCACTGCCTGCCACCAGGCTCTGCTTTCTGTACTTGCGAGTGAGATGGGGACCCAGGTTCCTCTGTGACACCCTTAGCACTCTGGACTCTGAATCCAGAGATGGGGACGAGGAATTGGTTTCTAGCTCATGGGTTTCTGCTGCAAGAGTTTTATGACACCATCGCAACTGGGAACAGAGGACAGAGACGGCCCTTCCCTGGAAACTGTTGATTGTTCCACTGTCTGATCCCCACGGGCCCCACCCTGATTGCTTCTAGGATCTGGGCTCCCGGGAGAAAGCCCGCCCACCCTGCCAGGGTGGCAGAGCCCAGCCTTCCGCTCCTGCTAATCTCGGGCCAGCCCATCCCTGGAGAAGGGCCTCTTCCTGGGCAGGCGGAGGTGGTTTCTCTCCCAAGTCCTTCCAGCAGCAAGCGGGCAGACTGGATCTGCCGTTCCAGTCTAATCAGAAGCTGCATGCAGCCCGCAGGCAGAGAACCTCCTGGCCCACCCCGAACTTCCCTTTCCTTAGCCGGGCAACGCCCTCTGGGTGCAGCCCGGCAGCTGACCTTGCCAGACTTCTAGGACACGCTGTGCACACAGGACTCTGTTCAGCCAGGGCCTTCGGCTGTCCTAAGTCACCAAAGTTTATCTGCAAACACACGCGATGATTGCTGCGCCCACCATCTGGACAAGGTCCGGTTTTCAGACCTGAGCAAATACTGCTGTCTGTATCGCGCTTCCCAGAGCCTCTCGCACTCTGTTATCTCAGCAGCCCCAGCAGAGTCTCCTCTTTCTCTGACCACACGACCCCTTCCACGGAGCACGCGGGCACAGACAGACGCACACTCCACCGCACACTCCACCGCACCGCTGTGGAAAAGTGGAAACCCTTCCTAGGCTGAGTCATCCAGCCCCAAGGGCAGGGTGCGTCAGGAGCATCTGGGTTTATCCCAAACTGCCTGGGCTTGGGCCATCGTCATAAGCAAATGATAGCGGGGAAGAGAGGAGAGGGGGAGAGAGAGAGAATGAGTAGGAGAATCGGAATGTGTGTGTGTGTCAGAGGGCTATAGCAAGGGCTCTCTTTGTAGCATTTTTCTTTAGATTATTTTCTCCAGGCAAAAGTAAAACACGTAGCCATACCAACTCCATGGCCCTGGATGTTTGAGCTGTATCAGAGGCACAATCTGGCCGGGCGCGGTGCCTCACGCCTGTCATCCTAGCACTCTGGGAGGCTGAGGCGGGAGGATCCCTTGAGGTCAGGAGTTCGAGACCAGCCTGAGCAAGAGCGAGACCTTATCTCTACTAAAAATAGAAAAATTAGCCGGGCGTGGTGGCACGCGCCTGTAGTCCCAGCTACTTGGGAGGCTGAGGCAGGAGGATCGCTTGAGCCCAGGAGTCTGAGGTTGCTGTGAGCGAGGCTGACGCCACGGCACTCTAGCCTGGGCAACAGAGTGAGACTCTGTCTCAAAAAAAAAAAAAAAAAAAAAAAAGGCACACTGTGCAGGTTCTGGACGTATTAATCAAAGCTTCCTTTTTAATTTTGCACCTCCATGGCCAGGCCCTGAGCTTTACACACATTTGCACGCTTCATCTTCACAGCCGGTCAAGAGAAATCTTACCCCTCATTTCATGGCTGAGGGAAGGAGAGGCCCCGCGACGCAGCGGCAGTCGGTGTGTCCGGAGCCAGCCTGGCTCCAGATCCCCGGACCGCAGCCCTCTGGGGTCTCCCCCCAGCTGAGGGGGCAGAGGGAACGGCAGACCCAGGCTGCGGAAAGGCCTGTGCCTCCTGCCCCTCCCTGTTCCGGGTCTGTGACCTGAAACCAAAGGAGATCGGAGAGGACATAAATTCCACAGTGTTGTGAAAAACAGTGTTGTCTGAAAGGAGGTTTCTTTCTCTTCTGGAGCCGTTACAGGGTTTATTCTCTCCTTGTGACTGGAGCGTGGTTCTTGGACAGGCTGTCAGCGCTCGGCGGGGAGGGGCTTCCAGGGGCTGAAGAAGGCGGGAGGTGCTGAGAATAGGAGAGAGGAAAACTCCAGAAAGAAGGCTTCCAAAGCCGGTTTCCCGGCACTCTGCTTCTCCTCCCGGTCTGTGGGGGCTCAGGGCGCCACGTCCCTCCTCTGCCTGCTGCCGCCCCTCCCCCGCAAATGCCATCTCTGCGAGGGGCTGTCATCGCAGGGGTCCCCCAATAACAACTTTACTCCTATAAATTATATCTTGTATTTGCAAGGAGTTCCTTGCAGTTTCAAAATGCTAACCATCAGTCCTCTCAGCTCTTACAATGGGGAAATGATACCGACTTTGCATAGTTCAGAGAGCTGACTTAAGTGTCAAACCACAATGGATGTGCAACTGTTTGGGGGACCGTACAACCCTAGGTGCCATCATTGTTGTGATCAGGAACCACGGCAGGGAACGCAAATACTTGACACGCGGCGGCAAATCCTCCACTGTTAGGCTTCCTGACATAGGAGACAGATACAGGGAAATACACTTTCTCCACCCCACGGGAAATGGCAAACTCAAGTGTCAGCCCCTCAGGGTGCCGAGATGCTGGCCCCGCACATAATTTCCATCAGCAGTGGCCCCAAGACCTCAGATAAATATGTTGCTAAGCAACAACGGGGTGCTTACTAAGCAAAAACAGCTACAAGACAAGCCCCATCCCCCTGACCCCAAACTCCATCTATCACCCACATTTTTTCAGTCCTAAGTCCCTCCCACGTGGAAATTCCAGACCCCTGCCGCAGATGTACGCCCAAGTTCACGTGGTAAGGAGGCCAGGAATGACACTCAGCCCTCCTGAGGACGCGCCGGTCAGTGACGGAGCCAGCCCAGGCCGTCGGGGTCCGAGCGCCGGGCAACCAGGTCCCCCTTGGCCCAGAGAGAGGCTCTGCCCGTCGGTTCTCCAGGGAGGACACAGAAACCCTGCGGGGGCCAAATAAGGGAATTTCACAAACGGGCCCAAAGAGCTGAGTCTGGGTCTGAGTCACATCTTGGCGAGGCGGCCACAACAGCTTCTGACTCAGAGCACAGAGATTGCCGAGCTCCTAGCAGCAACCAGGACAATCACAGCCGCACGGGCTTAGAGGAGGAAGAGCAGGCCAGGGCTGTCCCCTCTCACGCAGTTTAACTGCAGTGGGAAGCCGGGGCCAGGGGTGGGCTGTGACCGCCCAGCTCCAGCAGCCGCGGGGAGGGCTGGAGCCAGGAGGTCGCGTTCCTCACGCTGAGCCCAGCCTGCTGGGCGCTGGGTGTGTCGGGGGCCCAGTCACCCGGCCTCTGACCCAGCCGTGCCGGGGAGGCCTCTGCCTCCTGACTCACACTCAGAAGGGAGCGTCTTCGGAGAGTCTCTTTCCACCCAGGCGGGTTGTGGACTGATCAGAAATGCAAGTCATGTCAAGACCTAACTGCTGTCTAACGCATGATCCGTGATGTGGGCTTGAGAAGAGATCAGAAAGCACAGTGTTGAGTAATCAGGGCTGTCACCTTAGCGTTTTCTTCTGTGACTCCCGTTAGAGCACGGGTCACCTGTGCTACAAGTGCTCACCTGTCTGACTCCCGCCAGCCTGCCCGTTTCTGAAATGGAGAGACCGTGTCTTCCTCACTCGCCTCTGCGATCCTGGCACAGCGCCCGGCACCTGGTGGGGGCCTCGCAGAGGTTTGATGAATGCGGACCGTAGGCGCAAAGCTTTCCCACGGCAGGGCCTGTTGGCATCTTCAGCGTCAGCGTCATTGATACAGGGTGGGGGAAGTGCCGCGGGGGGCCCTCTGTCCTGCTAAAGGCGTCCCCGAATTGAGAGTTTTAAGGAGCCCAGATTTGACATCCACCAGGATTGTTCCGGACGTCTGTGTTTGGGGTGGGGTGGGATGCACCAGACGTCTCTGTTTGGGGTGGCGTGGGATGCACCATCCCTCTTTACAAGAGAACCAGAAGATTCCTGCCCAGGGTGGGGAGCTCGTGTCTACTCCAGGAGAAAGGTCAAGAATGTCGCAGGACCGAGGCTCCGTGAGCATCTGCCGCTGCACTTCCTCGCGCTCTCGGGGCTGCCCGGTGCACCCCTGGGGTGCGGGTGCCGGTGTGGGCGCGGAGGGGTGCGGAGCTGAGGAGATCTCTGGGGATCTCTGGGGCCAGCCTGGCCGTCAACACACAGCCCAGCTTCAATGTCCCCTTGCCAACTGGGGCATCTGGGGCCAACGACAAAGTCCCGGAAGCCACGGAAACCCTGACAACTCCCTGGGCCTCCTGAGAATTCTGTGCACGGGGATACGGAGTGGGCGGGGGGTGCTGGGAGTGGGGTGCTGGGGGTGGTGCTGATGGTAATGTGGGGCGGGGGTCCAAAAATTATGCAGTGACACTTGTTAAGGTACGATAAGGAAGACTTCATTCGGGACCATCGCGATAGGTACGGGGACCACCGCGATGGCATTCTGCAGCCGGGGGCAAAAACTGGGCTCAACAAGTGGGGGGTTATAGCCAAGGAGCAGGGTGGGGGTCGGTGGACAGCAGATTACTAAGAGGAAACATCTGGGGTAAGGGGGACTCAGGCTAAACCACCCTAATAGGATTCTTGCTGAAGACAGGCCAGGGGGTCAGACGTCACCGTCGGCTGGTGGAGGACGAGGAACTGAAACCGCCTCTGCAAATTGATAAACGGGTGCAAGGTGAGAATCGAGGTAAGGGCCTAGCTAAAAATGAGGCACAGGCCTAGCTAAAAATGATAATAATTAGCCACTGTCCCCCCGTTTGCTTCTCTATAATTGCCACTCTGGAGCCACCGAGCTGGCGGTCATAAAAGGGTCTTGGCTTTCCCTTGGGCAGGGGGCAAATGAACAGGACCCCACTCAGGTATTGGGGGTGATTGATTGGATATTGAGGGTGGGGGTTCTGGCTACACTGACGCAGCAGGGTTCTTTGCTAAAACTGGATTAGACAAGGAAGTGCACAGATGGGAGGAGGAGAAGGTTCAGGAGCCTCAGTAAAGTTCGGCCCGGCAGAGACTCTTTGTCAAGGGCCAGAGGAGAGGCTGGGAGGTGAGGCCGGACTGGACGCTGTGGGGCCTCGTAAGGGCGACGGAAGGGCCGCCGCAGGGCTAAGGGCGTGAGTGTGGCGGTCAGGCTGGGCGGGGAGGGGTGGGCCCAGGCAGCTTTGGTGGAGAAGCCCCCCAGCCCCACGGCAGGCGTTCGGGGGGCCATGGAGGCTCCTTCCTGACAGCAGAGCTCTGGTCAAGAATGCAGACCCTCCACCCCTCAGAGGAGCCCCTGGTGGAGAGGGAGGTGGCTCCTTCCGAAGACAACAGGCCCTGCAGTTTCCCCCGTCCGTCCCCACTGGCGGGGAGGCAGCCCGCAGGCTGATCCCCGCACCGCAGGCCTGCAGGCTCTCGCGGGACAGAAATGACTCTCGCCACCCTTTTGTGGAGTTGGGATGATTTGTTCGCGTCCTGGAGAGTTTTAACAATCGCCAGGACTTCCTGAACAACAAAAACAAACCGGCTGGCCGGGCGTGGTGGCTCACGCCTGTCATCCCAGCACTCTGGGAGGCCGAGGCGGGAGGATCGCTTGAGGTCAGGAGTTCGAGACCAGCCTGAGCAAGAGCAAGACCCCGTCTCTACTAAAAATAGAAAGAAATTAGCTGGACAACTAAAAATATATACAGAAAAAATTAGCCGGGCATGGTGGTGCATGCCTGTAGTCCCAGCTACTCGGGAGGCTGAGGCAGGAGGATCGCTCGAGCCCAGGAGTCTGAGGTTGCTGTGAGCTAGGCTGACGCCACGGCACTCACTCTAGCCCGGGCAACAAAGCGAGACTCTGTCTCAAAAAACAAAAAACCATTTGCTTTTAAAATAGAAAAAAAACATAAAATAAAAAACCAAAAAAAAAAAAAAAAAAAACCAAAAAAAAAAAAAAATACACAAGCCGATAGTCAAGTCTTTACACCTAACCCTGCTCGCCATTGTGCACAATGGCGGTGACGTCACAGCCCGGTCACATGACCAGGGGAACATGGCGCCGCCGAAGGCCTCTTGGACGTGGCGTTGGCGCCCTCGCGTGGCCAAGTGCGGGGTTGGCATTTCCAAGCGAGGAAAATCTGAATTTGGATGCGGAAAAGGAAATCTCTCCGTTGGGAAGAACTTTGATACTTTTCAGCGTCAGCGACTGGCAAAATGTATCGCCGTGGGCCTCAGGCGACAGGTCCCAAAGCCCTCGTAAGTTTCCCTCTTTCCGTATTTGTAATTCTTTTCTCCAATAATAAGAAATATGCCTTTCATCCTTCTAAATATATTCATTCATTTATTTAATCCAAGAATACACAGAAAGTAGTTTCAGAACTGCTAACCCATACTACTAGGAAAATCAAAATACCAGCCAGTGTTTGTAGTTCTTTTTGCCTTTACTGAGAATATATAGTCAAAGTGCTGTGGGCAAAGTCTTTGAATTAGTTCTTTTCCCTCCTTGCAACAGATTCTTTCTGAATCTGAAATCTGTTTGGAATGGGAATGACTCGGTTTATTCCACTACCCGTAGCCAGAGTGTCGTTAGCTGTGGAGGTTCCTTTCACATGAAAACAAATCCTCACTTTTTACATAAGGTGGTCATGTACATAGAAATACCAAATATACATGTAACAGAATGCAAAAAAAAAAAAAAACATATTTTGATCACCTCCCGGGAGTTGTGCGTTCAATTTACCAGCGACTTAATAGTTTTACTGGCCTTCTGCTGACATCCTAACTGCACATTAGTTCTCTCCACCCACATGGAAAATGACAGTATTGGCACACTTTAATCAACTCCAGATATTTTTCTCTACTTAGAACTCTGAGAGGTTGATTTCTCCCCAGGGGACCCCAGATAATAGACAGCAGTTCTGACTCTCTAGAGGTGGGCCATTCGAGGCCACTTTTAAACAAGAGGTCGTGTGACATCCCTGAATATTCAATTTTATATATGGTGTTAGCACACTTCTGGTGACAAGAGAGTTTTATTTTTATTTATTTTATTTTATTTATTTATTTATTTATTTTTTTTTTTGAGACAGAGTCTCGCTTTGTTGCCCGGGCTAGAGTGAGTGCCGTGGCGTCAGCCTAGCTCACAGCAACCTCAAACTCCTGGGCTCAAGCGATCCTCCTGCCTCAGCCTCCCGAGTAGCTGGGACTACAGGCATGCGCCACCATGCCTGGCCAATTTTTTGTATATATATATTTTAGTTGTCCATATAATTTCTTTCTATTTTTAGCAGAGACGGGGGTCTCACTCTTGCTCAGGCTGGTCTCGAACTCCTGACCTCAAGCCATCCACCCGCCTCGGCCTCCCAGAGTGCTAGGATTACAGGCCACCGCGCCCGGCCGAGAGTTTTATTTTTATGACTTACATAATGACATCTTAATTTTTACTTTTTAATAGTTGGCCTGTGTCCTTTGCTCTCATGTTTAGTAGTTGGCTGTGTGCTTTGCATCGTCAGGAAGCCTAACGCTGGGCAAAGCATGGAGTTTGTCGCTAGGCCTGGACCCTATTTCATCCCCCTTTCCCGCCCTAATAGTGTTCTCCCTATTGTCCTTGTAGGCAGGGCCCCTAGGGCATCTTTTTACTCATTTAAAAATTTTCTTTTATAAAAGTATCTGGAATTCATTCACATTAGGGTGTAAATAACAGATAATGGCTTAAAGCATCACTCCTCTCTTTTAAACTCCCATGACACAGCCCCGTCAGCAGCAGCCTCCCCTCGGGATGGCCACATAATCTGCATAATTTGTTGGGCCGGGTGCAAAATGAAAATGTACTCACCTTGTTCAAAACCCAGGAAAAGAGTGGCATTAAAATAGACAAATATAAAACTTTCTTATGGGTATTTTTGTCTGCTTGTTCTATTAGTTGCTAAGGGTATTGTATTAAAATATCACATTAAGATTATATATTTTCCCTTTTTGTCCTGCTAATTTTTAATTTATAAACAAGGGCTGTCTGGAAAGTATTCAGCTGTTGTTACTATAACGAGAACATACTACATGGCTGGATGCTTTGCAGACAGCCCTTGTATTTTGAAGGTACGTTGTTACAAGTGTACAAATTTGAAATTATTACTGTATCTACCCCATGAATTTTGTTATTATGAAACGTTTCTCTGCATCTCTAGTAATGCTTTTGTCTCAAGGTGTTCTTTTTCCGATATTAGTATAGATGTATCAGCTTTCTTTTTGGTAAGTATTTGCACATATTTTCTCTGTCCTGTAATTTTTAAACTTTCTGTATCTTTATAATTAAGCTGGGCCACTTTGTTGTTTTTAACTAGTCTGAGAATTCTGGTTTTTAACAGATAGTCATTTAGATTTAATAGAATCACTGATATATTTGTATTTAAACCGACTGTCTTCTTTTTGCTCCATCTGTTCTACGTTTTCCTTTCTCTTTCTCTTTTTTTGCTTTCTTTTGGATTGACTTTTTAATTATTCTATCATTAGGTTGTTAGTTATATGTTGTTTTACTCTTCTCTTAGTGGTTATCCAGCACAAAATGTCAGTAATGCAAAGATTAAGAAATCCTGCTTACCCTTCTGTTTTCTCTAAACTGGCAATAAAATGTGATCTAGAGGTTTGATTAGATTCAGTTCATTTTTGGGAGAGGACAGAATTCTTCGCAGGTGGGCCTTCCCATTATATCACATGCGAAGGCAATCCTGTCCCGTGCCCAGATGCACAGATCGCTAAGTGGGTTTAGGTGTTTCAGCCTCAGCTGTCCATGATAAAGTTCCTCAGTAGCCCGTGAGCTAATTGTATCAGCACCCATTGGTGACAGCTGCCTAGATTCACTGTTTCTTTAAGGGCTGCAAGGTGGTGATGTTTCTGTCACTTGTTCTCCTAGGAGCTGCAGTTCTCAAGAAAATTGTTGCCTTATCAAAGATTTAATTACCCTAAAATACAGCCCCTACAGGAAAAGCAGGATAAATGTGTGGTTCTTTCTCTTTATCAATTTTCAGAATCCCTGGTCATTTAAAAATGTTGGAACTATTCTTTGTAGGTGTTTTCAGAAAAATCAGCTGGCAGCCGTCCTCCCAGTAGTGGAAAGGGGTATCATTGCACGGTGTCATGCCAAGCACAGGGTTTTAAATGAGTCCACAAGGCCGCTGGGAAGAAACAGACTTCTAGGGGGCAGCAGAGACCACCGGCTGCTGGAGCCGGAACACCTTGGCTTCGATACCTTCCCACACGCATGCCTGTTGCAGCTGCTTGCTGCCTCGTGTCAGCTCGCTGGGACCTCAGCTGCTCTGGGAGGCCACGTCCCCGTCCCCGTGCTGAGCAGAGCTGTCTCCGCTGCCATCAGCCTTTGCCACCTGCTGCGGGAGAGGGAGGCAGCATCTCCCGCGGGACTGGCACCGGGAACCCAGCGGCCCCCGTGGGGAATCCGTCTGTGACGAGAAGGCAGCCCCCCCCCCCCCCCCAGTCCAATGCCCCGGGTGCGTTCTGCGTGTCATAAAGTGATTGTCACTTTAACCAGTGTCGGTATGGTATCTTGGATAAGCAGGTGGGCTTTTACCTAACACAAACCGGGGTTCAAATCCTGGTTGTGCTGCTGGGCAGCTGTGGATGGAACTGTTTCCTCACGTGTGGGACGTGGCTGGTGATAGTTGCACAGTGTTGGTGTTGCAGAAACGGGGCACAGTGCGTGTAAAGGGCTCGGCTGGGGCTGGATGTGGGTGCGTGTGCGTGTGCGTGTGCGTGTCCACGTGCGTGGCGTCCCAGCGGGGACACCCGCTGTTCCCTGGAGGATGGCGGGAGAGAAATTAGAGACCGTGGGTGTGCTCACCACTTCCATGAAATGCTGTTGTAAAAAGAAAGGGAGAAAGGGTGCGGAGCTTCCGGGCCCTCTCTGGGCCGCGCCTCCTCCGTGGGTTCAGCAGCCTGGAAGTTCTCCGAACCCCGAAGCTCAGGGATTTGTATGGTGGCTTCATCACACAGGCACGATCAATTATCAGCTCAGTCTCTAGCTCTTCTCCCCGGCTTGGAGGATGGGGATGGGGCTGACATTTCCAAGCTCCTAGCCATGGCTTGGTTTTAACAAAAGCGTCCCCTGTCTCCCAGGATATTCCAGGACTTAGAAGCCCTGTGTTAGGTACTGGGGTCGGAGCCCAAATATTAGAACAAAAGATGCTCCCGGCACATTTGTCACTGAGGAAATTGCAGAGGTTTTAGGAGCTCCGTGCCAGGAACTGAGGACAAGGACCCAATTACGTATTTCTTATTATATCACAATGTCACAAGAGGTATCCTGGCTCTGTCTTCTCGTCCCACTCGCCAGCCCCGGCCACCGGAGCTCGGGAAGGAAGGAATCTTGGGAACCCCCCTCCCCACCTGGCCAGCCCCGCTGCCGCTCCCCTGGGGAAGCTGTCATCAGTTCTTGCTTGTTCCTAGCGACTGCCCCTAACTACAGAGAAGTCCACACCCAGGATGTCACTGAGACCCAGCACCCTTTCCCCTGGTCTCTCACCGCCCGCCCGGCCCCAGCCACACGGGGTCACTCATGTTCTCTTTCGGCTCCATGTGTGAAAGAGAACTTCCTTCCTGCCATCTTCCTGCTGCTCCCCTGTCTCCAATGCCCTTTTCTCACTACCCTCTGTCAAGATCGTCACCCCTCACGTGCCTTATCCCTCAGAGCTAACTGGAATGCCACCTCCTCCAGGAAGCCTTCCTTGTCACTCATCCTCAGCATTGACCGCTCTTCCGTTGAGTGTTGCCCTGTCTTTCCATGGCACTGAAGTTCTTTGTGGGCAGCTATGGTGTTTATTTGTCCTTTTGTCTTTGTACCAGCATTGACCCCTGCCCAGCTCAGTGTCTGCATGGTGATAGCTTGTAGGTGGAGCTTACAGACAGAGCTTGTAGGTGGAGCTTGTAGACAGAGCTTACAGACGGAGCTTGCCGATGGGGTTTGCACGGCGAGGGCTTGCACGGAGGGCTGAGTGAGTCACCGGATTTCTTCCTTTCAGGTATCACACCTCCCAGTCCATTGCCCAGATCAGGGCTCCTCCCTGGCAGGTGTAGGCCTTGCGTCATGGAAAGAGCGTGGAATTTACAATCAGGATTGGGCTCCAGTTTGCCTGACGATGCATCTACCTTACAGACTTACCGTGAGTCTGCAGCCAGCCGTGGACAGGAAAGTGCTGTGCAGACCTTGATTCTACTCAGGTGAGCACGTTCCTTAGTCCTACTGGGTTGGCCACTGAGGCTCCATCTCATCTGGGCTCCCGGCTGGACTGACTGGGCCACTTCCTGCCAGGGTGAGGGCCTGGGGTGTGATCCCAAGACACAATGAGTGGCCGCACAGGCCTGGACAGGGATGAGCCCACGAGCCCTGACCCACCCACCAATTCACATAACACAGAAGTCACCACTTTAAAGTGTGATTTTTAGTTGTACAACCGTCAACACCATCTAATTCCAGAATATTTCCATCACCCCAAAAAGAAACCTTAGCAGCCAGTCCTACTCTCCCTCTCTGCTCAACCCCCGGCAACCAATAATCTACTTTCTGTCTCTCTGGGTTTGCACTTCTGAGCATTTCATATAACTAGACCCATGCAATATGTGGCCTTTTGTGACCGGCTTCTTTTACGTTGCATGTTTTCAAGATTCACCTATGTTGCAGCATGTAACGGTATTTCACTCCTTTTATGGCTGAATAATGGTCCGTTGTATGTGGATACCCCATTTTGTTTATCCATTTGTCCAACCAAAAGGTTGTTTCCACTTTTGATTATCATAAATAATGGTCCTATGAGCATTTGTGTACAAGTTTTTGTGTAGCTATATGTTTTGAATTCTCTTTCAATTCCTCGAAGTGCAATGTGACTGGGAGTTCCTCTGCAACTCTGTGTTTAGCATTTTCCAAAACAGCTGCACCATTTTGCATTTCCACCAGCGACGCGTCAGAGCTCTGCAATCCTGACACAGGATTCTGCCCCTGCTTGCCTGAGCGCTCTGAAATTAGAAGGCCCAGGAGAGAGAATACTGCTGCCAGCTTTCAGCCAGCCCTTTCCCGAAGTTATAGTTATGCAAGACAATAAGCGTTGCAAACTTTCATCGTCTGAAAAGCACGCTTGGGCCCCTGGGTGCAACGGGGGTGATTTATCTTCCTTGCTGAGGGGATGCTGCAGCCTTGATCCTTCTGGCCGAGGAGGAGCCCGCTGTCTGAGGGTAAAGCTCAGTGCGCGGGATTGGCTGGTGCGTGGAGAGGGGAGTGTCACTCAGCCGGGCTGTTTGCCGAGGAGTGTTCTTATGATGCCAGGCGTGTGTCAGGCGTGTGTCTCCACAGCCTCATCAGCCTCCTCGTGGGTCCTCGGGCTTCCCGGCAGGGAGCTGGCGCTGGCTCTTGCGGGGGGGTCTCGGGCGTGAGGCTGGAGAGACGTCTGTGCAGGTGGACAGAGACCCAGGCGCGGGCTGCTTTCTCCTGGGTGCCCAGCTGGGTAACAGGGCACGTCCGCTGTCTGCCCACGGGGGTGCTGGGAGGCAGAGCCTTCCCGACTCTGCTGGCTGTTCTTTCCGTGCCTGTGTGCACGAGGGCTCTGTTTGCCGAGGCCCAGACCCGCCAGCCTCGACGAGGAAGGGGTTGTTTCTGTGGCATCTGCATGCGGGAGGGAGGTGATTTAGGCAGGAGGGGTGGGAGGGGATTGCTAAACCCAGAGGATGTCCCTTGTGACCAAGGAAAATTACCAGCTGCGGACGGAGGACGGAGGATGGAGGACGGGCTTGCTCATTTTCGTCAGCCCGAGGGAACGTCGTCTCCGGGAGGCGCAGGGGAGACGCAGAGGCAGGAAAACAGTCCCACGAGGTCCCTGCTGATGAACTCATGACCCCGCCTGAAGGTGTCCGGTCCTCGGACCTGGCGGACACTTACCCAACCCCCGAACACCTCACACCCGTGGGTGTTTACTCCTGCAACACATGTTTACCGAGTCCCTACTATGTTCCAGGAGCTTTATGAGAGGCAGAGATACAACGGTGATGAGCACAACAAACACGGATGATTGTCCTGGTGGAGATCGGAGCCCGGCGGGGCAGAGAGGGAGAAGGGGCGTGGGGGTCGAGGCAGAGGGTGCTCAGGGTCTGTGGGGGCCGTGCGACACCCCCCTCGCCCTTCATCCTAAGAGCAGGGGGCAGCCGCGGGCGGGTGGGGTGGGGCTTAGGCTCGGCAGTGCCAGGGTCGGGTTTGTGTTTGCTGCGCCCGCGCTGAGTGGAGCTAAGATTGCTCACGGACTTCAGCCACAGCTTCAGACAATCGGGGGGTAGATTCAAGAGCAAACACGAATGTTTCTTTCCCGTCCCGCAGAGTGACTAGATTTCTCCCTGCATCCCAGGTGGTGGAGGGGGTTCTGCGTGGACTGACGGGGTCGTGGTTCTGGTTTTGGGGAGGATGGGGCCACCGCAGTGGGACCAGGGCAACCTTGAGGGCTGCGGAAACCGTGGCTGTGAACACGGGAGTTGCGTGTTAGCAGGCACACGTCAGATCACAGGAAAAGTGGCGTTGCAGGAATGAAGAGTCCCCAAGGGGTGGGGGACATACCCAGTCCTTCTGGTGCCAGCTTGAGCCTCTGAAGGTCGTTTGGCTGGAATTGCTGATGAAACCTGGGAAACCACATTTTTCTGGGCACCGTTCTTTCTGTTTTTCTTTCTTTTTCTTTTTTTCTTTCTTTTTTTTTTTTTTTGAGACAGAGTCTCACTCTGTTGCCCGGGCTAGAGTGAGTGCCGTGGCGTCAGCCTAGCTCACAGCAACCTCAAACTCCTGAGCTCAAGCGATCCTCCTGTCTCAGCCTCCCGAGTAGCTGGGACTACAGGCATGTGCCACCATGCCCGGCTAATTTTTTCTATATATATTTTTAGCTGTCCATATAATTTCTTTCTATTTTTAGTAGAGATGGGGGTCTCGCTCTTGCTCAGGCTGGTCTCGAACTCCTGAGCTCAAACGATCTGCCCACCTCGGCCTCCCAGAGTGCTAGGATTACAGGTGTGAGCCACTGCGCCCGGCCCGTTCTTTCTGGCCGCCCAGACCTACCCACCCAGCTACGTGCTTAACACAGGGGCTGTCACTGGCTTAGGAGGTTGGGGCTGGAGGCCGCAGAGGTCGGCAGGCCCAGAGCTTCTCGGACTGTGGCCCTCGGTCCCCTGGTCGGGCATCACCTCTGGATAATGGTTTGAAAACTGCAGCTTTCCTGGGTCTGACCTCAGATCTCTTGTTTTGGGGGGCAGGGGATGTGGGTAGGGGGTGGTGTTTTGAAGCGTTTGAGGCAAGGGTTCTAGAGGATTCTTCTGCACACTGCGTTAGCTTCCTGGGGCTGCTGGAACAAGTCACCACGAATGTGGTGGCTTAAAACAACAGAAACACGTTCTCTCACCGTTGTGGAGACCAGAAGTCCCAAATCACTGCAGTCAAGGGCCACACTCCCCCCCGAGGCTCTAGGACAGGGAGCAGCGGGGCCAGGGTCTCTCCTGGGTCCGCCCCTCCCCTCCATGGCCTCTCCTCCTCCTCCTCCTCCATTCAGTCTCCCTCTGCCTTCCTCTCAGGAGGACACCCGCACGGTTAGGGACAGGATATTGCCCACCTCAAGACCTTCACCTGATTATGTCTCCAAAGACCCTTTTCCCAAGTAAGGGAACATCTACAGGTTCCAAAGATTAGGTCCTGGTGTCTTCCGGGGCCTATCTTCCCATCTGCCACCAACACCCAAGTTCAAAAAACTGTCGCTGTGGTTCACATCCTCGGGCCAGACGAGGAACCTGCAGCCCACGGAGAGGCACTAACCCAAGGTCACTCGGCTTGTAAGTCACTTCTCAGAGGAAGACTTGTGACTCCTCGGCCTTTCTGGGCGTCCTGGCTCCAGGGAGTAAAGACATCTGACATTTCCCGAATGCCTCTTGCGTACGAGCTAAGCTAATCACAGGTACCATCTCGTTCCTCTTCCAAACAACCCTGTGAGGTAAGTTCTCCTATGATCTTCCACTTTACAGATGAAGAAAATTAAGGGGAAAAGAGATGACATAACTTGCCCACGGTGACAGGGCCAGCTACCAGTGGAGCTGGGTGGAGACCCAGATAGTCAGCGGCCAAAACCTGCGTTTGTGGGTGGAACGAACTCCGGTTGGGCTCATTCCAAATCTGCTCTGTGCTTCACCACTCTCTGATTTGTTTTTTTCTTCCTAGAAAATTTGGAACCAAACCTTTCTGGAAGGAAAGGAGGCCCTTCTAACCACTTGCACCTCCAGGTCCTGGTGAGTCTTTTCCCTCCAGCTGCAGACAAACCTTCTCCTCTCAGCCAACGGGCCCCACGCAAGGCAGCAGGTCTTGCAAAGAGGCCAAGAGGGTCAAGATCCTGGTGGGTTTCCTAGACTAATGGCCCAGGCCGGGTCCCTCCAAATTACCCGTAAGAGGCAGGAGGAGAAGGTGGGGCAGCCTCATGTGCACCCTGGGTACATATTTGTTCCCGGCCTGACTCACTTCCTCCTGCAGCGGGGCCTCGGGTGAAATGTGGGTTCCTCCTCCTCGGTGCCGCCTTATAGCTGCCCTCCCCGCCGGGCGGCTGTGAGAGTCCGCGGCGGCCGTCCTGTCTGCCCGTGGGGCCCTCGGCCATGGCAGCCCTGGCGCCGGGCGTATCCAGGCAGCGTGCGGCTGCTGAAGGCCTGGGCTGCAACCAGAAAGCTGTCAAGTACCGGGGCCAGGACTTCGAGACCCTGAGGCAGCAGTGCCTGGACTCCGGGATCCTATTCAAGGACCCCGAGTTCCCAGCGTGTCCGTCAGCTTTGGGCTTCAAGGATCTTGGGCCACTCTCCCCCGAAACACGAGGGATCGTCTGGAAGCGGCCCACGGTGAGCTGCTGCGTGTCACGTGGGGTGAAGGATCCTGGCGTCCGGTCAGAGGGGGTGAAGGAGAAGTCACAGGTGTGGAGCGGAAGTTTCTGGATCCCATACTTCAGATCCATCACCTTTTAAAATCTCGTGCACTGGGCCGGGCGTGGTGGCTCACGCCTGTAATCCTAGCACTCTGGGAGGCCAAGGTGGGCGGATCGTTTGAGCTCAGGAGTTCGAGACCAGCCTGAGCAAGAGCGAGACCCCATCTCTACTAAGAATAGAAAGAAATTATATGGACAGCTAAAAATATATATAGAAAAAATTAGCCGGGCATGGTGGCACATGCCTGTAGTCCCAGCTACTCGGGAGGCTGAGACAGGAGGATCGCTTAAGCTCAGGAGTTTGAGGTTGCTGTGAGGTAGGCTGATGCCACGGCACTCACTCTAGCCTGGGCAACAGAGTGAGACTCTGTCTCAAAAAAAAAAAAATAAAATAAAATCTCGTGCAGAGGCAGTGAGGAATAGAGGGAGAGAACAAGTGGGATTTGGAGCCAGGCAGGGTGGAGAATCCAGGCTCTGCCTCTGTGTGTGGTCTCAGACGGATAAACTCTGTGAGCCTCAGTTTTCTCATCTGTAAAATGGTGTTTACTGGGACCTTATTTTTCAGGGTTGGCGTAAGGACTAGAGATACATCTCAGAGCGTAGTGCCCGCGCACAGTAGGCACAGAGCACACAGTGGGTACAGTTGCACAGGGCCCTGGGCCAGTACACAGGGGGACAACTCAAGCCTCGATGTCGTCAACACTCTGCTAAATCGTGACCATGTCGTTGTGGAAAGGTGCAGGGTTGCTTAAGGTCATGGGTCGTCGCTGCTCCGTCAGGGCTGGTGGGGGCCGCGGCTCTGCGGATGCAGACAGATGTCCGGGGATGGGGAACTGTCCCCCAAGATCCTAGGCCTGTGACCCCCCGCCACAATGTGGCCCTTGTCCAGCGGTCTAACCTCAGGGACAGGAACCCGCCCCACACAGAGCGGCTGTGAGGATTGGGATCGATATCAAGTGCTCTGTTCCGTGTCTGGCTCCTAACGCCGTCTCGGAAGAGAAGCCACGAAATGGGCATCGGTGGCCCTGGGCCAAGCCACCTTTTGTCTTCCAAACCGTGACAGGGCAATCAAGTCATGGCTCCTGTTTTCTTGGCAGGGGTTGAAAAGGGAAGATACGGAGAGAATAATTCTTTTAAAATGGTCAAAACCATCATTCGCCTCCCACTGTATCTACCTTGTTGCTTTCGTCCTGTCTATTTCGCAAGCAGTTTCCGCCTCTGAGCCAGGCTCCCTCCCGCCCGCCGGTCCACCTCCCCCCCTCCTTGGGGACCTGTGGGGTCACCCCGAGTGCTGATAGAATCGAGACTGGGGATTGTGGGTTTATATCCTGATTTCAAGAACTGGCAGCCTCACTTCATTTCAGTGGCTCGCCGAGCCTCTGTTTTGTACCAGAATTGTCTATCGTATTGTTTGGGAAGGTGGCCGGGGGGAAACTGAGGAATGAGCTGCAGTCTCAGCTCTGAGGCACAGCTGGGAATGAAGGAGCGATGCCCAGGGCGGACGAAGTAAGAACTCAGCAGACGCATGAATCCCGGCCGAAGAGCCTTAGGGGGACTTGGGGGGGGGTGGGGTTGAAGAGCCCGAGTGGCTCAGGGGGACCCTGCCCGTTCTCCCCCAAACCGCGCCTCCACCTGGTCTCGCTGTCCACGGGGACGGGCGATTTGAGACTGGGCGTGCGCGTTTGTGCCTGGCAGCAGAGGTGGCGAAATCCGGGGACGAGGCTGAGGAACCGAGTCAGGACGGAGGTGGGGCGGAAGGACCCCGTCTGGAGTTTGCAAGCGCGAGTCGGAGTTTCAGGGGGGCAGGGCAGACAGGTGACGGCGTCAGAGCCGAGTCCTCCCCTTGGGACAGACGGTGCTTCCTGACACCTCAGTGTTTTCCCGTCAGCTCACGGGATCATTATCGCTTAGTCAAGGATTTAACGAGTGTCTGCGGGGCGCACAGCACTTGGCTGACCATCGTTCCAATGCTCTGTCGGATATAAATAGGGAGTCGTCTGCATGGGTGAGGTCCCACTTCGTGACACCATTATCCCAGCCTTTGCCTTTCTCCCCCTGTCCCCGCCCCCCTTCACACCCCACAACCACGTGACACGTGTGGTGATAAAAATACCCGCGTGACAGGGGCTGGGGGCTCCTGCTCCTGCCCTGGCTGTGTGACTGCGGGCCGGCGTCCTCCCGTCTCTGGGCTTCGGCGTCCTCAGCACTAAACTGATGTTCTGCGCAGTAAGACCATCTCCTGGGTCTCCTCCAGGTCTGCTTCTGTGACTCTGATGTCCCTTTGCCCCTGCTGCCACCGTCACTGAGCGTCTTGTGACTTGTGTTTTTTTTTTTTTCCCCCAATCGCTCTCAGGAATTGTGCCCCAGCCCCCAGTTTATCCTCGGCGGAGCCACGCGCACTGATGTTCAGCAGGGCGGTCTGGGTGAGTAACCGGGGGAGTCCCGTTTGCTCTGTGGGCGCAGGTGTGTGTGTGACGTCAGAGCATCCCACAGGGCTTCACCGCCTGGGTCATGCCCTGCTTTCTCCATATTGGCTTGTGCTTTTGCGACCGCCGTCTTCACTCCGGGTCTGCAGGCTGGAACCCCCTCCCGGCTCCCCACTAACAAGAGATTTTTCTGCCAGCTCATTTAACCACTTCCGTGCTGGAGTGATGAGTGGGTGATTAGGCTGTACTGTGTTTTCCTGGCAGTTACCTCTAAGCAGACATAATTAGCCCTGTGGACTGGCCACATCTCTGTCATTAGGGATGGCATAATGGATGCTTCTAGAATTAGTAAGGAAACAAGAATCTTATCTGTCGAGCCAGGCATTCTTTCGTGGGCCTGGGATCCCAGCCTATCATGTTCCTTTCAAATCAGGTGCAGTTAAGTGTAAAAAATAATTTCATTTTGTCACATACGTCCTCGCCGCAGTTGTCAGAGCTGAGGGTCCCCTTGGGAGCTGATCAGCTTCATGGATCCCATCAGCTCTGCCGGTCCCAGGGCCTCCCGGACGGGAGTTTCTGCACCGAGTTGGAAAACAGTGATGATTTACGGACAGCCTGGCCCTGAACTGAATCCTCGGGGCTTCCAAACTGCCATCTGGTGACAGCTGCAAAATGTAGACCTGGAAATGAAGGCCAAGAAGAAACAAATCCTCCTTGGTGAAAATCAGCAAAACACAAACTTCAGCATCCGCAGTGATCCATGACCTGTTAGTTTTGGGGATGTTTTCCCTTTTTCTTTTTCCTCCTTGTTCCAGCGAGACAAACCTTTTCTCTTCAGCCTGCTGGAAATTTTCACGATGTTGAAAATCACAGGGCATTTTAGTTTAAATGCTTCCAGTGTTCTCTCCTCTAATGAGTAGGAGCAGCTCTGCCTCCACCAGGGCTCCCAGAGTGTGAGGGTGAGTCAGCAGGAAGGATTTGGGGTGCCATACACAGCGTGCGCCCCGCTCCCTGAGAACCACAGCCTCCACCTCCCAAGCTGTGGTGCGCGGGATCGCAGAGGGTGGCGTCCCGGCCTTTTCTCGCTCTCGGTGAGTGTGCGCTGCCCTTTCGCTCCAAGCCCGATGCGGGAGCTGATTCAGCATGTGTCTCAGGGAAACCCAACTTCCCGTGTGCCTTTAGCAGCTGCTTGTTAAGAGATGTTTTAACTCTGGGAAAGGTATTTAATAAGTACCTTTTCATCGATTGGCTCGGATGGATTTTTCTTTGAATAGTTTTAAGCGAGGAGAAGAGAGGGTTTGCAAAAGGGGGCCGGAGCGTTGCCATGGTGAGCGTGCGCTGCCCACGGAGACGGAGGCCGGCGGTGCTGACTCTCGGGGTCCAGCTCGCATCAGAACAAACGGGGCGACCTCCACGGCGGTGCCCCGGGTGAGCGGGGTTTTCATGAACAGCGTGCAAAGGCGCCCGGTGCAGACGGAGCCCCAGTACGTAGAAAAGTGGGCGCCTCATGGCTCCCAGGCTGCAGCTCAGGGCCAGGCTGGGGACTCGGGGGCTGAGCCGTGACAAGGTGTGGCCCGTGAGGTCTGAGCCAGGGCCGGCCCTGGGCAAAGAGCAGAGCGGGGGGACGTTAAGCGGGGAGACTCCTCACTCGACACCAAGCGAGTGTCCCCAAGAACAAGGCAGCCTCACGCAGCACGTGTGGAATCAGGACGTGATGTGGATCAGTGTTTGCTCAACGCTTTGTTGGCTTTGCAGAGTCGGATACGGTGCAGTGCGGTGTGATTCAGGTTTTAAAAAAAAAAAAAAATTATTCGTGAAAATGATATCTTGCTCCGTAGAGTTCAGTGTCATTATTTTTAGCATTGTTTTGAGTACACACAGTTTAAAAATCAAAACAGCAGGAAGGTGCCCCGTGGAGGCTGCTCCCCCCGTCTGCCTCGCTCTGCTCCACTGTTAGCTGCCTGGTCACCGCTTTATTTTTTCTAAACTTCGTTCGGCATTTCTTTATGCAAATCCAAGCAAATCAAAATGCGTATTTTAATTCTCATCGCGTCGTGGCACTGAAGGCCACGTGCTAGAAACACTGGTCCCTTGCTGTCATTTGCTGCTATGTCACTTAATGAAATATCTTGGCGATCTCTCCGTGACGGTCTGTGAGACACTCCGTTCCTTTGTAGCCACTCAGCGTGCTGTGCTCCTTTGTGTGGACACAGCACGGCTGAGTTGTGATTGGTCCTGTCTCCCCTTGACGGACACCTGGGTTATTTTCTCTCTGTTGCTGTGATAAAAATCGCTGCGGCGCATCTCCTTGTTGTGCGTCATCTCTCGAGGGTGAGGCTGAGCGCCAGCGGGTCCAAGGTACGGCTGCTCGCACGAGGGTGGGGTGTCCGGGGGTCCGTCCTCCTTCCCCCTGACTGTCCTTGCAAAGCCGGAGTTCCGTCTTAGAAGTGTGAGCCTCTGGCTCCCACCGGAGTTTATGCCCACGCGGAGCCCAGGAACTGGCTTTCCTTGCGGACGTATTTTAGGGAATAGAGATCGAGGAGGCTGGAGGCTAAGCATCCGGTGGTTCCAGACAATTCTCACTGTGGATGTTTCTCCGCGTAGCTCAGCCCCTGCAGGAGGACACTGTGGTTCTGCCTCCACCCAAGTAATTAAAGGAGAAAATGCTTTGATGAAAGAGCCTCCAAACAAAAGCCCTCCCGGCCCCCCCAGGCCTCCTGGCACACTGGGGGGGTGGGGGGAGTTCTCCAAAGACGCTGAGCCGGCAGTCCCAGCCTTTCCTCGCTCCTTGTTCCCCACGGAGCCTGTGCTGACCAGGTCTAGATGGGCCACGCGTGCTCCGTGTCCCGCTGGGGTGTGAGGTCTCAGGGCCGCCCCGTGTAGTAACAGAGTGAGCGGTGAGTGTGTGGCTCCCTGTGGGTGCCCATTTGCAGTGGGCTCTGCGGGTCACACATCGCTCAGGGGGCCTCGGGGACCCAGCCCGTCCCTCCGCTGCTCACGCCGGCTCAGTCTGTCTCTCCTGCAGTTCGGCCTGTGCATATCTCGGGGCATCTTGAGGCCCTTGGGGCCACTGACGTAGACCCCGTTCTACACAGGAGGGACCCGTTTCTGGCTTTGTGCACCCACGTTGTGAGTCACACCTGTTTGTCAACCACGAGTCCCAGGGTCACTGGCCTTAGAAGTCCAGCCCAACTAGCTCAAGGACAGGAGGATTTATTGGCACGTCCAGCGAGACCGTGGAAGGGGAAGGGCAGTGTTGGTCTCCGGGAAGCCTGGGCGAGGGGGTTAAATGCTCCTCGCACACTCCCAGCCGGAAAACACCTTGTTTTCTGTCCACAACACCCCGCTGGGCTCCCGGGCACGTACACACCTGAGTTCCCGTCACCTCCTCTCTTCCCGTGTCTGAGGCCGGAAGGCCAGTGTCCTCTTGCTGTGGAAATTCTCCGTCACGTGTCCGATACTTGGTGCACTTTAAAGACCCCCCAGGACACCGGGAAGCCTCAGAGTATCTCCCCCACGCTGGGAGCCCCACTCAACTGACAGTCACTTTTGGAGGGGGACATCCGACAGCCTGTCAGGGTTGTCCCCGGCAGTAAAGTGACACACCATTTGCGTCCCTCTCCACATACGTTTCGGCCCTGGCTGGAGCTAACGATGTCAACCTTCGCGCTCATCTTTTAATTTCTTTCTCCGCTACACCTGGCTTCCAGCGTTTTGTCTTATTTCTGAACCCAAAGAGCGTTCCGATTAAACTCGGTAAGCAAAGCCACCGGTCCCTCGAAACCGGCTCCGCGGTGTATTTACAGAAGCCCCAAATGTATTTACTTAGTGTTTTTATCCACCCCCCCCCCCGGCTGGTGATTGATTCAATTTTTATAATTTATTAAGAATTTTTTCCCTCCAGGCAGCACCGAAGGTCTGATTGAAGCCGGAGGTGGGGCGGGGGGTCCCGAGACAGTTTCCCGCCACTGGGTCTCGCTCCGCCAGCCAGCCGGGACAGGGGTTAGATGGGGACGGGGCAGGGGTTAGATGGGGACGGGGCTGGTGGCTTTGCGGGCAACCAGGACAACACTGAGCTAATCTGAATGAGGTTCCTCAGCTGTGAAAAGGCTTCTTTTCTTTTCTTTTCTTTCTTTCGTTTTCTCTTTTCCTCTCCAGCGATAACGTGGAAGTCCAGGCAAGATGGCTTCTGATTCAAAGATGACCTCTCCTGTTTTGGATCCAGCTTTTCCTGTTTTCTTTTCTCCCCTCTTCCTGGAAGCACCTTAACTCTCCGGGGTGCCCTGCAGAGAAGCTGGAAGCCGAGGACACCCCCGCCCAGAGCTGTCCCCGGCCAAGTGCTGGGACTTGTCATGGCCACCCCTCCCCGCAGAGCTGCCCCCCCCCACTCCCCGCCAGGTCCCAGAGGCCCCTTCTGGGTCGCCATGGGAACCAGGAGCGGAGGTGCCAGGCGGCCTGTGGGGGGCAGCAAAAGTGGATTATTCCGTGAGCTTCATTCTATGCAGTGCAGCTCGCAAGGGTTATTTTGAGGATGTAAAAACTATAGTTGCCGTGAATGAGTCACAGCGCCGTTGCTCAGAAAAACGCCAGTAAGACTTGGGGCTGGTTTTTGAAACTCTGTCAGTGACTCTGCTCCCCAGGGTGACCCCACGCCCCAGCCCCTTGCCGAGAACGTTGATGTCCTCTAGGGTCTTGCTTCTAGAACAATGGTACCCTGCTACAGCGTGGCCGTAAGATGAGGATGGGGTCCCGGTAAGGCGTGCTGGGTCCCTGCTGCACAAACACAGTGGAGGTGGGTGCGTGGGGTCGAAGGTGGTGGGTTCGGGTACGGTTGGGGGTGGGCGCTCACGAGAGTGAAGGGACATGTGGCTCATCTGTCAGCATCGGGAGGAACTTGCACGTCCGTGCATCTCAATGTGTGTGTTCGCCACCTGGCCGCTCGCAGGGGCCGCTGCTGGATGGTGATGACGCAGCTCGGGGGAGCAGGTGACAATGATCTCAGGGTAAACAGGAGTCCCTGCAGATGCAAAAAGGCCACGGCAGAGCCGGATCCAGGTGTCACTGGGCCTCTGGACCCGGGGCTGAGCTGCGGTGGGAGGTGGCCCCAGAGCACGCGAGAGAGCTGGAGTCTGCAGTGTGGCTTTGCCTGTCTCACAGCGGGTGGGGGGTGGCAGCTGTGTGATGTGGAGGTAAAGAAGAATGGGACAATTACATGGCTTGTACAGCCCGAAGGAGCTCAAGAGGTCACTCTCCCGAATCCAGGTGGACCCGAGTCTAATCACAACGTGCCAGGGGTCTTCAGAGACGTGGATGTCGGACGCTGGGTGAGATGAGACCCTACCTGGAAGCCAAGCTGCAGGGGCAGGTCAGGGCCTCCCTTGGACCGTTGAGGTTTCCTTTACCCAGAGAAGGCAGGAGTAAGTGAAAGAAGGAGGAGGCAGAGAGTGGGGTCCCGGAAAACTCCAGCAGGGACAGGCTGAAGAAATGGCATCGTGGTCATCATCAGTGAGATTGCAATACCGAGCAACTGTGTAGAGCCGTAGACTTCGGAGAAGCCGCTTTGTCCAGCTGCCTCTGATGCAGGAGACGTTCCCCAGCCCTGATCTGACCGCGGGGCTTCTGGCTCGTTAGTTCTCGGTGAAGGGGCGATTCTCGCCCCAGGGGACATTTGGCAATGTCTGGAGACTTTGTGGTTGCCCTACTTTGTGGGGGTTGCTGGTGGCATCTGGTGGGCATGTCTACAACGCACAGGACAGCCCCCAACGGTCAGCAGCTCGGAGGCTGAGAAGCCCAGTCCGGGCAGGATACACCCGTGTTACTGGGGCTTTATTAACCGAGACAGAAGCTCTACTTCTAAATCCAGCTGTAGTTCTGCACGGTGTTGGTATACGCTGCTTTCTCTCTCCCTGTTTGCAATATCCACTGCTGCATGGGTTAAATCGTAAGACTTTCTTGCTGGTCATCAAGCTATGAACTTTCAAGTCACCTGCAACAAGTTCATACCGAGGTGGATTCATTCCGGATGAATTTTATGCTAGAGTCTAGGAGAAGCATGAGGTCCGCCGTCTGCCTCCAGCCAGCTTCCCGTCTAGCCAGGGAGATGGGAATTGTCCACAAAGCAAGAATAACCGGAAGTGTGTGTGTGTGCGCGCGCGCGCGCTTTATAATGCAGCCGAGATGGCATGAATTAAATGCCAAGGACTAGAAAAGGTGGATTCACCAAGGGGAGTGAGGGAGGCTCTGTGAGTGCTTGGCAGTAATGCCCACCGCTGAAACCGTGGCCTGTGTTGCAGAGAAACACCCAGAACAGCCTTCTACAGGAGAGCAGGCAAAGCATGGCTCTGCTGTGATTCTATATTGAAGACAGATTTTTTAAAAAACAAGCATATATTAGTAGGGCCAGAATCCTGGCATTACATTCAGACGTGCAGTCAGCGTAGCAGGCTTTATTTTTCTCAGTGGTTCCTACCCTGCTGGGGAGCCCAATTTTTTCCATTGACCACGAATGGAAGGGAGACAGACTAGCCAGTGAAAGGTTTTATGCCGTTCTCTGTTTCAGGTTCTTGTCTCTTTTGGATAAATATCCCTCATTCAGTTATTCTATTTGAGTGGTGCAATAGACTGAATGTTCTCGCTCCCCGACCCCCAAATTCATATGTTGAAATCCTAGCACCCACTGCAGCGGTACGAGGAGGTGGGGCTTTGGGGAGGTGATTAGGTCGTGAGGGTGGAGCCCTCATGAGCAAGATTAGTGCCCTTGTGACAGAGGCTCAGGAGGGCCCTCATCCCTGCCACCCGGTGAGGATGAGGAAGGCGCCCTTCTGTGGACCAGGAGGATGGCCCTTAACCAGATACCGAACGAATCTGCCTTGATCTTGGACTTCCCAGCCTCCTCCCAAACTGTGAGAAATACATGCCTGTTGTTTACAAGGCATCTATGGAATTTTGTCACAGCAGCTCGAACGGACTAAGGTGGTGGCTTCTCACCTCGTAAAGCCTTGTCCCTCCCCTGCCTCCCCAAGATGGCGCCTGGGTATGAGGAAGGCCAAAGTGTCCTCCTGGTGGTGGGAGTAGCTGGCTAGTCCCTGTGCAGCCTGGCGCTGTCCTCTGGGTCCCCGCTGGCCTCCTGGATGTGACCGGTGTTCTGTGTGGTCTCTGGGATTCCCTCGGGGTCCAATGGAGCCTTCCTGGCTAGCTCAGCCCCACTCGAGTGCCCGTTAGCCCTGCAGATGTGACATGTCACACCTCCCACCCAGGTGTACCCCGCAGGCTCTGCCCTAGGGGTGGCCCATGTTTGTCCTTCCTGCCTCAGCTCAGCCAGGTGTGACAGCTGAGGGAGCCTTGAGTGCCTCTTCCACGCCTCTCGTCTCCTCTCTGCCTACGCGCTCCTCGACGCCATTTCCATGTCCCTGAATCCCAGACGGGAAGCGGGACATTCGCGCTCTCTGCTTCGGCTTCCTCTTCAAACTACCTGGGGTCTTGCTGCGGTCCCCACTCCAGCCACTGCTCACCCTCCAGGTGACGGAGGGGCTCCTGCCGGTTCCCATGTCTGATCTTTTCCTTCCTCTCCTTCCTCTCTCCTTCCGGCCCAGAAGCATCTCCACTTCTTCCCCTGGTGTTTGGAAAATTCCATTAAGCTACAGACTGAGTTCTTACTACCTACAGCTTAAAATAACATTAGATGTGCAGAACTTCAAGCTTTGATTTTAACGTACAAAGGGAATTTTTGAATTAAGAGATTTCTTTTTTGACAAAGCCCGATTCAGGATTATTGTCCCTCGGTGGACTTAAAAAAAATTTTTTTTTTGACAGAGCAGAGTGATGACTTCATTGTTATGGTTGAGGGTCTCTCTGCTCTTTGCTGGGAGCCCTGGGGCTGCGGACCCAGCGGCGGAGGGGTTCTAGGGGCTCGTCATTTGGTTGGAATAAAAAAAAAATCAGTTTATTATTTTAATGACCATTACACCCATTACATACATAACCTGAGTAAGGAATTGGAAGAACAGAGCTCAGATAGTTCCCAGAACTTTCCATGAGGCCCCTGACCCAGGACACCCCACTCTAGCTCCCTCCTTTGCCCAAGTCCTGCTCTATCAGAGTGTCAACTCGTGGCCCAAATGTAGCACCGCCATCACGCCACTGAGAGGAAGGATGGCAACTATAGTTTATTGTTCAGTGGTTTAACCCGTAAAGGTTTATTTCCTGCTCACATAAGGTTTGCGGTGGGTTCTGGAACTCTCCAAGGCAATTTTCTTCTAAACTGTGACTCGAGTATCCAGGCTGCTTGTAGCTGTGGCATCTAGAGCAGGTGCCTTCCAGGTCACCGAGGCAGGGTGAGAGGGGACTCGAGGGCTGCGTACTGGCTCCTAAACACTTTGCCCCAGAGGTGAAACCCACCACTCACTGCCTGTTGGCCAGAGCCGGTCACATGGCCCTGCGGGGGCCCTTGGATAGATGGTAAACGGCAACTGTCTCTGCCGTAGTCACCGAGGACTCTCACGTCGCTAAATCCAACGATCAGTTTTCAGTCCTCACCTTCCTGGGTCCAAGAGCAACACCTGACCCAGCTGATCCACCTGTTCTACCTGACGCATGCTCTTCATTCGGTTTCTGGGACAACACGCTGGGGTCAGTTTGCCTTCTACCCCAGAGTTCACTCTTTCTCAGCCTCCTCATGCTGGGGAGACTCTAATTTAATGAGCACCTACTATGTTCCAATTGTCACCACTCTCATTGATGGCACAGGACTTATTGCCGTGGGTACTAGTATTACTGCTGTTGTGTCCAGTCCACACAGCTAGGGGTGGCAGAGGAAGGTCTCTGAACTGTCCTGTTTTGTTTTTCCACTGAGGGAATGGAATCCCGTCACTATAATCTATCTGAAAGGCTCTAGAATCTCTCGTTCTCTCGCCCTTTCGAAGACGTGCTCCCAAGCCTTGGGCAGGATTTCTCCTTCCTACTCATCTTCTTCCTGTCCTCGGAGGCGCAGACTGACACTGTGCCTCTGCTCTGTTCTTCCAAGTGTGACTTTCACCCTGGACCTGCAGCCGTAGGATTGCAGCATGGCCTCTCGTGTACGTCCCGGGGTAGCGGGCTGTCCGGCGGGAGGAAGGGGGAAAAGAAATGGGCAAAAAAGGCTCTGCCGGCCAGGTCTGCCCCATCTCACCAGGAAATCAGCAGCTTCCCCCAAATTCCTCCTGAGCGGACCTGTGCTTGAAGCTCACGGTGAGAACTGACCCCCGGCCAGCCCTGGGGCGAGGGAAGGGATGTGAGTAAAGTCACGTCACTTCCAAGATGGTAGCTCCTCCACAGGGTGTTGAGGTGAGCGAGCCGTGTCCGGCGCCTGAGCTTTACTTAATACCTTGAAGTTGACACCGTGAGGGACAAAGACGTCTTCCCAGGAAGCCCCTCTGTGGCACGCGGCTGGGAGGTCCCTGCTTGCACAGAAAGGGGTTCTCTGTTTTCTTCTGCATGTACTTGAATCTCTACAGTGACCAACATCAAGCCTCAGGATTCGTAAACTTCCTTGACTTTTATTTCTTCTGCATCAGATTATGATGATTTGATACTAATCTCAGGAGTGTTACAAGCAACGAGGCAGCAGGGTGTCCCCGGTGAACTCTGAAACCTAAGAGGGCGATGCCCTAAAAAGGCCATAGAGAGCCAACACACACACACACACACACACACCCTTACATGCACACATCGTGTGTCGACTAAATGGCTTCACTGTTTCCTCCAACCACATTTGTCAGAGTTGCTAATAAGGGACCTAGGGGACTCATTTTTGTTTTTTCTTCCTTCCTTTTCTTCGTTTCCTTCCTTCCTTCCCTTTCTTTCTTTCAGCTTTTCCCACTCCACTGGTTGAGTGTCTAGGAGACGGGAAACAGTCAGCAGTTGGGTGGGGGCAGGGCGGGAGGCTTTCCACCCCCCAGTAAACTGCTGCCATCGAGGAAGAGAGTCTCCCTCGGACTTGGAGGGGTGAGGGCGGCGTGGACTCTGGGCTGGATGAGACCCTGCGGGCCCGAGAAGGCAGGAGCCCCGCAGGCCTGGCCTGACCAGTCTGTGTCCCCGTGACTCTGTGCAGGTGACTGCTGGCTCCTGGCGGCCATCGCCTCCCTGACCCTGAACGAAGAGCTGCTCTACCGGGTGGTCCCCAGGGACCAGAACTTCCAGAAGGACTACGCGGGCATCTTTCACTTTCAGGTACTGTGCATCGCTCGTGGCCTTCGTCACAACGGCCCACGCTCTCGGGTCCCATCTTGGATCTACTGAGTGTTTCATCAATTCCCAGGCCGTGTGGCCTTGAGGAAGGCACATTGGACTGAGGGTAGGGGCTGTGGGTCCCAATCGCCCACTGCTGCCCCTGGGCAATGCTGGCGAGGTCTCTCATCCACTGACTCAGAGGCTGGACCAGGTGTTTCCCAGCTCATCAGGCACCTCCCAGGCACACAGATACACCAGACGAGGATCTTGCTCTTACAGAGCTGGGCGTGGTGGCACAAGGTCCCCACGTGAGGCCTCCTGTACAGACCCCCGCCCATCTGCTTGCTCCTGCCGCAGCCCCCGTGTTTCCCCTCCCCAGTTCTGGCAGTGTGGACGGTGGGTGGAGGTGGTCGTGGACGACAGGCTGCCCACCAGGGACGGACGGCTGCTCTTCCTGCACTCTGAGGAGGGCAGCGAGTTCTGGAGCGCGCTGCTGGAGAAAGCCTACGCCAAGTGAGTGCCTCCCTGAAGGCTCTTACCTGCCACCTGCCACACCTGCCCGCCCACCCCAAATGCGGGGTGCCACGGCCAAGTCTCCCCCAGCACCCGGCCCGGGCTGGAGACGGAGCATCCCTCCCCCCGTAACTAGGAGACACGGAAATCGGGCTGGGAGTTTAGATTCCGGCTCTGGTCCTTGTGGACGTGCACGGGTGGGCACACCTGCTCCCCACACCTCCTCCGCTTGCTCCTCTCTCCGACCCAAGGCACGTTGGTAGGGCGATGTGGCTTTTTAAAAGAATGATAAATGGTAATAAAATAAGTGTGCTTAGGTACCAAATCCATAAAGTTTCTGCCCCTTCCTGGGGAGCTCTTCTCCTGGCATTTGCTGTTCAAAGCCTCCTCCTGGGTTCTTTAATAGTTTTGTTCACTGATACCCTTTTCTGCAACCCGGTTCCCAAAACGGACGCCTCACAGCCTTGGGGGAGGGTCCCCTCCCCGCCCCCTGCGCCCCCAGAACCCCAAGCAGCTGGGGCCCTGGCAGGGCTGCCCGGGGCTTTGAGAGGCGCGGGCGGGCGGAGAGGGTTGTCTGGTCTGTCCCCAGTGAGGTGCCGAGCGGGCCGCACAGCCCCGTGGCCCACGCACCTGCCTGGCCCGCAGGCTGCACTGGCAAAGGGCCCTTCGTCACCTTCCAGCGCCATCCGCGTCCCCAGCCCTGTGCTCCCCTCGCAGGACGTTTCTTTCTTTCCAACAGGCTCCACGGCTCCTATGAGGCTCTCGCCGGAGGGTCCACGGTGGAGGGGTTTGAGGACTTCACGGGGGGCATCTCCGAGTTTTACGACCTGAAGAAGCCGCCAGCCGGCCTGTTCCAGATCATGCGCAAGGCCCTGCGTGCCGGGTCGCTGCTGGGCTGCTCCATCGACGTGAGCCGGGGGCTTCGCTTGTTCCGGGTCCCACGTGGTCGGGAATGGGCGGGTCGGTGGGAGAGGGGCGTGGTCGGGAATGGGCGGGTCGGCGGGAAGGGGCGTGGTTGGGAATGGGCGGGACGGTGGGGGTGTGGTCAGAACTGGGCGGGCGGAGGGGCGTGATCGGGAATGGGCGGGGCGGCGGGAGAGGGGCGTGGTCGGGAATGGGCGGGTCGGCGGGAGGGGGCGTGGTCGGGAATGGGCGGGTCGGCGGGAGAGGGGCGTGGTCGGGAATGGGTGGGTCGGCGGGAGGGGGCGTGGTCGGGAATGGGCGGGACGGCGGGAGAGGGGCGTGGTCGGGAATGGGCGGGACGGCGGGAGAGGGGCGTGGTCGGGAATGGGCGGGGCGGCGGGAGGGGGGCGTGGTCGGGAATGGGCGGGACGGTGGGGGCGTGGTCGGGAATGGGCGGGGCAGCGGGAGAGGGGCGTGGTCGGGAATGGGCGGGACAGTGGGAGAGAGGCGTGGTCGGGAATGGGCGGGGTGGCGGGAGAGGGGCGTGGTCGGGAATGGGCGGGGTGGCGGGAGAGAGGCGTGGTCGGGAATGGGCGGGACGGCGGGAGACGGGCGTGGTCGGGAATGGGCGGGAATGGGAGGGAATGGGCAGGACGGCGTGGGAAGGGTTTGGGCTGGGGCCCAGTCTGAGACTTAAGGGACAAGTCTGGCCACACCGTGGCTCGCAGCAGGCAGGGGCTGGTTAGGACCTCGCTAGTGGACAGGAACTGGGGTTAGTCCCGTTGCAGGAGGCCCAGCCCCCCCAACCGTCAGGGCCCCATTAGCGCTGCGGGAATCGCCCTGATGACCTGGTCTCGACCCCTGGACCCCAGGCCCCACCTTCGCCACCTCCTTTTTGCTAAACAATCTTGAGCTTTTGCTGAACGGCCATCAACAAACATGATGATTGACAATACTTGGTGGACTTTGAAGAAAAGGGAAGGGGGCCTGAACCCAGGGGTCGGGTGCAGAGCCAGTGCCACGAGTAGCCTTCTTCAGGCAGCTTGGGGTCACTCTTGGAGAATAAATGACTTCCTGGTTTCTTGGTGGCATTTTGGAGGCTGGTAAGTCAGATTCCGGGCTTGGCAGCCGCACAGCACCTGCCCGGAACCGCGAGGGTTAAGCGGAGCTGGCTCTACTTACCTGAGGTTCACGGCTGCGCCTGCGCCCCCAGGCCGGCACTGGGGCCCCCACGGCCGCGTGGTGTCCCTGGAAAGCGCTGCGGGGCTGGCCCCGAAGAGGCAGGGTCAGCCGCCCTGAGTGGACGTTGTCCCCACCCAGGTCTCCAGTGCGGCCGAAGCGGAAGCCATCACCAGCCAGAAGCTGGTTAAGGGCCACGCGTACTCGGTCACCGGAGTGGAAGAGGTAACACTGGACGCGGGGAGGGGAGGGTGACACGCAATACTGGTCCGTACATCCAGGGCATCCCGGAGAGGAGGAGGGTGGCGATTGCTCCTTGGAGGCTCAGGACTGGCTTCGGAGCTTCCCGGCCCCGCTGGGCTGCGGTCTGCCCCTGCCTGCCCAGAGCCCTCCACGGCTGGCTGGCACTTGCTCCTTAGAAAGGCCGCCTGACCCTCACCTGCTCGGAGGTGGGTGACTTGACTTCCCTGTGGGTTCTAACTAAATGCAGACACTCGGCTGAGGCGTGGCCGGGGAAGTTGTAGAGATTGTCAGATTCTGCACACATTCCAAAAATATGTTTGTGTAGGTCAAACAGTAGAAACCCGTAGGATTCCCAGAAGGAAACAAGGGTAGCAGTGCCCGTCCCAACCTTCAGGGTGGGACATAATCATGGGAAGGCATCCCTCTCCCACCCAAGGAGAAAGCAGGGGCTGCCATTTCTATTAGTTTAGTTCCTGTATTCTGCTTGCTTCCAAAGAGAATTTGAGGTGGTTTACAGTTAAAAGCATATGCACAGCTAGGGATCGTGGCTCATGCCTATAATCCCAGTGTTTTGGGAGGCTGAGATGGGAGGATTACTTGAGGCCAAGAGTTTGTAATCAGCCTGGGCACCATAGCATGACCCTGTCTCTACAAAAAATAAAAAATTAGCCAGGCTTGGTGGCGTGTGCCTGTAGTCCTAGCTACTTGGGAGGAGGAGGGAGGATCTCTTGAGCCCAGGAGTTCAAGGTTACAGTGAGCTATGATCACACCACTGCACTCCAATATAGGCGACAGAGTAAGACCTTGTCTCTAAAAAAAATAATAAAAAATAAATTAAAAAAAAAAAAAACCCGGACACAATACAGCTATACAACTGAAGTAAAATACATGCATCAATCTAGAGTAGAGACAGTACTACAATTGGGAAATTAATTTTGCTTTGGGCTTCCCAATGGCCAAGGCAAAAAGGGAAATGCAATGGAGGTCCTAGCCCATAAACACCCCTGTTATTTATTAAAACGCCATGGATGCTCATTATCTGTGTTTGTGTTTCACGAACATATTCTTTAATCAAGTCAATCTCATACATACGAATTATACACGTATGTGTAAACACTGGGCTAGGGCATGTTGCGGAATACAAAGGAAATTAAGCCACGAAGACCTAACAGTCCGCATGCAGCTTGTGTGTGCATATGCGAATGCAAGCATTTGTACAGGGGCCCATGGGGCTCACACCTGCGTGTTCGATACATGTGTGGATTTATGAGTATGGGCTTGGGACACAGACTGCCTGGGTTCCCATCTTGCATCTACCATTTACTAGCTAGGTAATCATCGAAAACATAACTTCTCCAAGTCTCAGATTTTTGGGCTATAAAATGAAGATGATAACAATGCCTAGCTCACGGGATTGTGGTGAGGTTTAAATGAGGCGATAATGAATTTGCAATGCTCAGCCTAGCGCCCTGCCCACAGATCACACTCAATGCATGTTAACCGCTGTGCTATTGGTGTGTGTCTGAAGGGTGTTTATTCTCATGAGGACTCACATGTTAAGAAGGAAGTCCATCTTAGTCAATTCTAAAATCTAAATCCCCGTTATAGCAGACATAAACTTGTTTTTGTGCTAGACTCTTTCTTTATTGTCTTCAAACCAGTGATGAAAAATAGATCTGCTGGCCAAATTCTGAAAACATACATAAAAATAAGATGAAAGTGTGGTCGTTTCGGGATTTTGAAAAATTCAGTGCAAATCAGCCCATGTGCAGACGTGAGCGCCAGACAGCAGGAGGGTGGTGATTCGGTTGCTTTTCGCAGGTGGATCTCCACGGCCGCCCGGAGCAGCTGATCCGACTCAGGAACCCCTGGGGTGAAGTGGAGTGGTCGGGAGCCTGGAGCGATAAGTAGGTTCTTCCCCAGTCCCCGCCTCCCTCCGTGGAAGGCGTCGTGTAACACGCACAGTAATGAGACCCGTGTCACCGTGAGTTCAGCAGCACTTGCTGTCCACAGATCACACAGCCTGTTCGGGAGAGAATGTTAAATGATTCCAGGCTGGGAAAAGCAAAATAGAAACCACCGAGCCGTAGTCTTTGATTCTGGCTTTCTGCGTTGGCATTTGAAAGTCTGGCAGCTCCGTGCAATGTTGCTTAGCGCTGACGGGCTTTTGTGTTTTCCACCTGCCACGCCACGGTGGTCCAGAGGTCACATCGATCACTCACAGTCTGATTCTTTCCACTCCGCAAACACTGGTCACCCTGACAAAGGCCAAAGCCCTCAGCACCAAGAGATGACGATGCTGAGAAAATGGGATTTGACCCTGGCAGCCCCGGGGCTCCCGGCCCGGCAGGCAGCGATGAACAGGGCGGCAGTGACTGCTGACCAGGGGCAGGCTGGTGCGGGGAAGCTGGGCGGGCGTGGTGGCCTCCCAGGACAGCTGTGCCCCGGAATCCGCGTCCCCAGGGTGCAGGAGGATGAGGAGAGCGCAGGGTGGTGTCTGCCCAGTTAGCACAGCGGGAGGGAGGGCGGGCGGCAGATCGGCGCCGGGGAACGAATTAGCATCTGCCAGTCACATTGAGGAAGAGCCACCGGAAGTGGAAATGGTCATGATAATTCCCCCTCCCAAAGCGTCCTTAATCCTCGAGGGTCGTCCGTATTCTGTGACGCCTCCAGGGCTTTCGAAGGGAACCTCAGCACGTTTAATCACGGCGTTGTCACTGCTCAGAGCTGCAGTAGTTTCCTTCAGGTTTGTGTCACGAAGAAACGTGTGACCCTGGGGCCAGGGATGGGCCTCCTGTAGGAAGGTTCTTCACGCCACTGCCTAAGATTGAGCAGAACCCAAAACCTCGGCTCTGCCAGCTGTCCTAAAAGGGTGACCTGGCTACGTGACATCGAAGCCCGGCTTCTGTGCCGGGGAGGGGAGGTGTGGAGCTTTGCTGAAAGTATTCAGGGAAGGGAATGTTTTCTTTTGTAAAGATGGATCTTGATGCCGCCCAGTTGTGTAGACATTGCGCACATACTTCAGGGAAACCTGACTCTGCAAAGGTCAGGCAGCTGGAGATGGCATTTGAACAAAGTATGTGAATATTGCCAGGGAAGGCCACCAGCATGAGGCCTGGCGGGGTGACATTACTTCAGGGAAATTGCCATCAGCTGGGCCTGATGGTCATCTTTGCAGGCTCCGGCAGTGGACCACGTCCATGTGCCCAGGGCTGCTCAGGCCCTTTCATGCTGTGCTCACCCCAGACCGAGGGACAAGCCGGAATGACAGCTTTCTAACTGGTACTGGAGCACATGCCTTTTTTGTGACACGAACTCTTGAGTCCCCTTTCCTGGACTTCCCCATTCCTGCGATCAGGGGCCTGGGAGTCTCAGACTCCCAGAGTCTGGGAGTCTGGGAGACCCAGAAACATGAAACTCGCCTGGAGACTGGAGATCAGAGCAAGGCCGTGATGTTCCCGCTGCGGCATGTCTGGGGCAACCCCGGTAGTGCCTGTGGCCCCTGTGTCCCCGGCCTGCGTCCCCTTCCCAGACGGTACCCCCTCACCCCCGTCTGCCCTGCTCCCAACCGAGGTGTTTTTGGGGTTCCACGGCTGGCCCTGGGGGAGGAGTTTAGCTGCAGTAGACGGCGTGTGCCTCAGTGGACCCCTCAGGAACCACCACCTCCGTTTGTACCCCCAGTGCCCCGGAGTGGAATGACATAGACCCCAGGAAGAAGGAGGAGCTGGACAAGCAAGCCGAGGACGGAGAGTTCTGGTGAGAGCGTTTCTGCTGCGGATCCGTCCGCGTGGTTCTGGGTCCCTTCCCAGCTCTGCTGGGGGCGCAGCCGGTCGCCACGTCTTCCAGGAATGCGACGTGGTTCCCAGCTATGGGGTGTTCATTCTTCTCCCCGTTTTGTCCTAGCATAATTCTACCTCTAGTCCAGTGCGTCTGCAGCACTGAACCCAAGGCAGCCGGGCCCTCCGTGTGGCTTAGTGACCAGCCTGTCTTTCTCAGTTTCTATTGTCTTTCCAACGAGCGGAGAGCACCGCTTCTATCTCCCTAAGCTAAGGCTTGGCTTACCATCAATATAGGATAACTTCCTTTGCTGGTGTGCTAAGGAAGATAACAAGGGTACCCCCGAATATGGTACGGCTTAGCTGGACATCACTGGGAATTAAGGAGAAAGAAACCTCCTGTGGGCTTAGGCTTACCCCAACCTAGAGGCAGAAGCTTCGCTCAGGGGACGCCCTGGGGTTGGTGAGATGTGCGGGAATCTTCCCTGCAGGAACCCGGAGGCTGACGGGTGCACGGAATGTGGACGGCCATGTGCACGGCTGTGTGGGTGGGCCGTGGAAAGATCCAGCCGGCCCAGCCCCCCAGGGCCGCCGTCGGTTCTTCCCTGTGCCCGGTGGGCAAGCCTCAACCGCCTCCCCAGCCAGCCCAGCTCCACTCACGGAGAGCCCTCCGGTTCCTCTGCCCCCAGGATGTCATTTTCGGATTTCTTAAAGCAGTTCTCTCGGCTGGAGATCTGCAGCCTGTCCCCGGACTCTCTGAGCAGCGAGGAGGTGCGCAAGTGGAACCTGGTCCTGTTCAACGGCCGCTGGACCCGGGGCTGCCAGAACCACCCAGGTAGGGCGAGGGGCTGCGGGGCCCAGCCTCCTTCAGGGTTGTCCGCTCGGAGCTGGGTGACACATACGTTAGTCTCTGGATAAAGCCTTTGGACTTTGCTCTTCGGCTCCCGGACACCCCCTGGAGGCCCTGCTTGTCCCCAGGGCTTGGAGCCCGGGCAGCCCAGGGTGGGCAGTGGCTCTGTGGCCGCTCCCCTGAGGCCCGTGTCAGCTTCTGTGTGTTCACACTGTCCCTGCTTCGCCCGCCTTCCCCTGGCCACAAAGCACGTGCTTCTTCCTACTAACCCCGCCCTTGTCGCTCCACACCGAGGCCCCCGTCCTTCTCCTGGGCTTCCTCCACCCCCACCGCCCAGCTGGCTGATGCCACCCTGCTGCGCTCTGGGACACAGAGGCTGCGGTTCCAGCCGCTGCATCCATCAGAGCCGCCGTTTTGCTTTGTGTTTGCGCCTGAGTCGAGGCGGACGGGTGCAGACGGGACAGGCCGGGGTGGCCACACGCAGGGTGCACAGGGGGACTCCCCTCTCCCGCAGGAGTCGTGTCTGCGGGACTCAGTCCCTCCTGGGGAGAGGCCGGCGCAAACCACTGCCACTCACTAACCCTGGGTCCTCGTGTCCGGAGAGGCGGGAGGCTCCCGGCTCAGGAAAGGCCACTGACACATGCGTGTCTTAGGCTCCTCCTAGGTGGAGTCAGCAGAGCCGGCCCCTGACGAAGAAACTTCAAAACGACCCGACCCCACATCTCTAAGGAGAAACGAAGAAAAGCGAAACCCACCGTCTCCACTTTCCACCCCCCAGACCCCGCGCGCCCTGCCGGGTTTGCTGTGGGTGCGCGGACTGACCTGGCCCGCGAGCGCACGGGCAGGGCCGTCGGTCTCTGCTGGGGACGCGGCTCACGATAAAATCCCACCTGGGTGCAGTGCCGGGCTTGGCGGGGTCTCTCCTCTTTCACCCCCCTCGCAGCCCACAGCCCCCCAGTCTGGCAGCTGTGACCCAAGTGCCGAGAGGAGAGGACGGAGGGACACCCACGTCCCCGGCCCTGTTGCCCAGCTCGGCATTTGTGAGCCCCCGGGAGGGGCGTGTCCCTTCTCTGAGCTTCAGTTTCCCAATCCTCCAAAGGGGCTCACAATTCCCACCTTCCAACCCCCCCCCCCCCCCGGGGCGCGGGGAGCCCCGTAACTTGGAGGGCGCGGGGAAGCGCTTGCGAGCTGGGCGGCGTCCACAAATGCCATGCGTTATTTTTATGGCCCATTCTCTTCCTCCGGTCCCGTTAAAGAGTAAACAAAAAATGGAGGGATCGCAGTAATGTTGCATTTGGGAGAAATTAAAATATGCTCACCATTAACAAGCGCTTAGAAAATGCGTAGGAAATTTGCATGGATCATTTCGGGGGCTGGGAACTGAGGGGCTTCCAAGGTGTCCGTAGGCACCAAATCACAAGCCCATCTGTGCCGCCGACTGACTGCCAGCAAGAGACGGACGGCTCTTGCCCTGTGGTGATGATGTGCGTATAGAAGCTTATAGAATTTTCTCTGTGTCCTCTGGAATCTACTGACATTTGGCTTTAAAATCTGTACACTTATGTCCTAAATAAAAAATTTGGAAGCGGAGATCCTTGGACGGTGGAATCGAATAAGTAATCTTACTATTGAGAAAAAATAATGATCAATGGCTCTTGGTCACCTGTGAGTGCCTTGTCATTTCATCAAGTCGGACCCTTCTTTAAAGGCTGGGAGAACCCCCCCCACCCCCTCCCGCTCCTTTGGCCCCCCGGGGTGCAGGATTATTGCATTGTTGAGGCCCTCGTGTGGAGACACCTGTCAGGCCCGTCTTCTGCAATTACGCTTTGCTGCTGGGCTCTGTCGTAGAGTTGCTGTGTGCCCTCGGACGATCCCCTTGACCTCTCTGTGCTTTGCAGTGTGTAGTTACTAGATTGAGAGTTTTTTTTTTTTTTTAAAACAAGTCATCTTTGAAACGGAGTCTTTTAAAACAGCCACAGGTGGTGTGGCAGGAATGCTTCTTAATTGCCCATTGTGACTCCCCACGCGTTATTAAATGGCTTTTTCTGGAAGGGCGTGTGTCTCATCCGTGGGCTGCGACCCGGAAGCCGTCACGTGATGCCCCTGGGGGGATGGACGGAATTTAGCTCTCAGGGCAGCCTCGGGCTGCGCTCTGGCACTGGGGCCATCTCGGAGAGAGGACATGTGACAATCAGATGGCAGGAGCCGTTGTCTTTCTGTCTGTCTGGCTGAGGCCTCCTTGGTAGCTCGTCTCTTCCGGGAGTTTGTCCTCATCTGTCCCGGGGACATGCTCTGGACCCGGAGATGTCCCTTCTTCCAGGAGCTGGGTTTGTCTTCACAGTCCAGGAGCTGGACGCGAGGACATGGTCACTCTTTGCCCAGAAAGCCCTGGGGGTGATTTCCCAGCGCAGCCCACGTGGCCCTGGGGTTACGGAGTCCGGGATCTGCCCAGTCAGGCGTGTCTGGGCTCCTGGTTGGTGAAAGGGACAAGCGCAGACGTTCCAAATGCTGAGGGCTGCGTCTGCTTGTGTCGGGGTGGGGAAGGGGGTAGGAGATGCCCCCTGCCCCCGCGTGCCGGGCACGGTTTGGACAGAGTTACGCTTTCCCTGGGATGATCAAGTTCTTCCCTCTCATTCTCTCCTCACCGCCCATGTGGGGAACCACCGTCACCCGGGCAACTTCCAGCCACTTACTGGACCAACCCCCAGTTCAAGCTCTATTTGGACGAGGCGGATGAAGACCAGGAGGGCGGCGGTGGCGGCGAGCCCTGCTGCCCGGTGCTGCTGGGCCTGATGCAGAAGAACCGCGGGCGGCAGAAGAGGATGGGCCAGGGCACGCTTAGCATCGGCTACGCCGTCTACCAGGTACCGCCGGGCTGGGTTCATCCTTTACTGTGCACTTGATGTCTTTGGACTGAATATTCTGGCCAGTAATCAGAGTGTATCTTTCCCATTGCTTGATTATTGCTGCTCAAGCATTGCCCTTGCTCCCGCAAATACCTCTCCCAATGGCCTTACGGAGGCCTGAATTCCACACTTAGAGATTCATTCCTATGGCTTAAACCTCTGCTGTTAACACTGAGACGTGTAGTTCACTGAACTTCACCCGTCATCGAGGGCTCGGTGTACTCGTGCTCCTTAGACTCTTTTTTAAGTGTCAGCTTCTCAGGGGACAGGAGCTGAGAACATGGGGCATGAGGCACCTGAGGTGACTCAGGGAGGAGAGGAGGATATGGCTGAATTGGGGTCTGAGCTGAATAGGTTTTCTGAGACCTCGGTCACCACAGGTGAGATGGAAAAGGCGAGCCCAGAATGCCGTGGGGAGCTGGGGGGTTTGGGGGAGCCGCTGCTAAGGAGGGTCAGCGCGGGCGGTGCGGGGGGACGGAGACTGCGGGGGGTCTCGAGCAGCCGTGCTGACAGCTTTGCAGCTTGTTCCACAGTAGGTGCGGTCGTGGGGGGCCGGCTGGGACCGTGTTGGGAACTGTGGGGCCTGGATCTCTGGGGGGCCTCTGTGTGCCCAGAGAGGATGAGGAAACCGTGTTCCGGGGGACCAGGACACGGACTGAGCCCTGAGGGGTGAGCCGCCTGCTGTCATACATGAGGGGACTCTCGGTGGCAGAGTCCAGCCCCATCAGGGTTCAGCAAGTACTAAGTCTCAGTGTCACTGTTGGCCAAACACAAAGTCTCAGCGTAGCATCTCAGGGACAGTGCGGTGGCCACGGGCCCCAGGGCAGCATCTCAGGGACAGCTCGGTGGCCACGGGCCCCAGGGCAGCATCTCAGGGACAGCGAGGCGGCCACGGGCCCCAAGTCATGGCGCCATCTGGCGGCAAGGCCCCAGGCACTGGGGACTGTGACTCACCTGGCAGAGAAACTAACTTCCGGAAGTTTGCACTCTGATCCAAGAAATAAAGCAACTCGGAAGGGATAGAAAATTCGTTCTCAGTCTGGGCAGAAATTTAGTTTTCTCGAGCCTGGTAAAAATAAAGTATTAGAGGCGGCAGAAATAGAGAAAATTTAGAGAAAATTCCAGAAAAAAGTCAAGGTGTGTAGTGGCTAAAAACTCAGGCTGTGAGTCAGACAAACTTCGAATCCCTATTTACCAGCCACGTGTCCTTGGGCGAGTTACTTAACCTCACCAGCCCTCAGTTTCTCCATCTGTAAGGTGGGGCGATAGTGGCTCCCGCCGGCCTGTTTGCTGTGACAGCCGGCCTGGGTTGCCGTGACAACAGGCTGAATCGGCGCACATCCTGCGCTGGTTCAGGGACAGGCACGGGGCAGACGCCCCACGAGCATTAGCTTTTCTCAGCATTAAAAGCAAAAATCACACACAGAGAAGTCAGAAATGTTTTTACTCTTTGCAAATACATTTTCTTTGTCTACTTTTTTGACATTAGAAGGCACTTAGTCCAGAAAAACATAATAACTTTCTTTGTCATGGTAACGCCGATGACTTCTACTCTCTTATTGTCTCATCACCGGATGAAAGCTGAGAGATGCTAGATAGCCGAAAATTTCTGTTGCTTGAAATGAAAATGTAAAACATTTTGAAGTCAATTCTGTTACATTTAAAAAAAAAACATTCTCGAAGAGGGACGCGTTTACATCTCATGTATCCAATACGATCATCGTAGATGCAAACAAGCTAGACACAATCTCTCTTTCTGTTTCATAACACCTATAGAAGATTTAAAAAAAAAAAAAACGCGACTTGCGTGAGTCGCGGGGGCTCCCGGTGGGACCTGTAGTGCTCAGTGGTGGGATTTCAGCGTGTCCGGGCCTGAGATGTGAGTTTCGGGGAGCGGGTGGGTGCTTCCCGGCAGGCTTTGGCACGTGTTATTTTTTGCAAGGGTACGCGAGGAGGAAGGGGGCCGCAGGGCACTGGGTTTGACGTTGGTGCCGGGAGGGTAAGAAGGTGCTGGTCGCACGCCCTTGGCCCCCTGGCAGAAGCAGAGAGTCGCCTTCAGGAGGGACAGAATGGCAAAGGCACATGGAGTGTGAGGCCAAGAAGCCGAGGGCCTCGTCCCTCCCAGAGGATGGCTCAGCGAGGACGGAAGGGAACCTGGTGTCACCTCTGCCTTTGGGTGTTCCTGGCTTTGGGGGCACCTGGAGCGAGCACAGGGCTGACACCCCAGCTCTGTCATGGGAGTCACCAGGCAGGGCTGAGCCCCGTCCACGGCGAGAAGCTGCCCTCGGGTGTCTTTCCTGCCGCAGTCGTCACAGAGGGGGGTGTCTGGGGCAGCCCGTGTGTGAGGACCTGGGAGACAGACGCTGCCTGGGATGGCCAAGTTCATTTTCCTCGAGACTGCCAAGAAGGTCGTTACCACTCGTGCACCTGAGTTCCAACTTGCTTTTTTTTTTTAACCTAAAAAAATCTTCTGCTGTGGTTTCAGTGGGGTTTAGGGAGGAAAAATATTAGATGCATGTGTTCAACCCACTATCTTTACCCGGAAGTTCGCCTTCTATTTCTTTTTAAGTTAATGAGTTCAGTTGTTCCGGAAATCATTCCGGGCATCTCACTGTTTCATTTTATTGGCACAAAATTGTTCATACATTTTCTTGCCGTGCTTACATCCCTGCTGTGTTTGTAGTTACGTTCCATTTCATGGCGCTTATATTTTATTTGTGGTTTCCTCTCATTCTCTGTTTGATCAGATTTTGGTAGGGTCTGTCTGTTTTCTCACCAGGGTTTCAAAGCCTTTGCCTGTGTTGTAGAACAGGCTCGGTTGACTCCCAGGATGGGACCGTCTGTCTGACTCTTTTCTGCTCAGAGCTAGAACACTGAAGTGATCAAACTCAAAGATTGTGCGCTTTACACAATCACATGCTAGTTCTAAAAATTTTTTTTTTTTTTGGTCTAAAAATAAAGCCATCCATCCCAACACTGCTATTGAAATGGAGGGGAGTGTGTGTGTGTGTGTGTGTGTGTGGTGGTGTTTGACCTTGAGCTGCCCTTGTAAGTGACATCTGACTCTTATTAGTGGAAGGAGAAATTCCCTTTAGAAGCCTTTACAGGTATGCAGTGAGTCAGGGACTGGCAACCACAGGTAAGACTGCGAAGGAATGGCTTTGTTTATTCCCTGACACTTTTCAGAGCCCTGTGGACAGTCATCGGAACCATGTCACCATCAGGACTGTTTTGATCTTTTAGGCAGATTTCGTTTGCTGGTGATGCTAAAAACACCTGCACATCTCTCCGGCGGTCTTCGTGTGGCACGGGGGAGGTGAAGGACAGGGACACGTCTCTGCTGACGTTTAATTCTCAGCGCACGCAGGCGCCTCGCGCCCAGAGACCCGCCTTCCTGGCATGGACGCGTGTGTCTCTGCCTCAGGCGATAATTTTTTTCTGCCGTCTAGAGCATTTTATATATGTGACAGTCTCTTCCGCGAGGCGTTATTTATGTGGCACTTTGCAAAGTGCTTTAAAAATGCAGCTGCTGTTCAGTGATTCCTTACGAGTCCCTCGCGAGGGAGGTCAGGTCTACACACCAAGCTTGAGGGGCTCAGGAAGCACCGCGCTTCTCGGTCGGGTCCCACGAGAAGTCGCAAGCAGGAGCCTGGTGGCCAGCCCGGGGCTGCCCACCGGCTCTGAATGTCTCTGTGTGTGCCGGAAGCTTCCTCTGCAGGAGCCATTTGCAATTCAAACGGGAGATTTGCAGACCACAGAAGGACCGTGAAAGCCGGGTAGCTGGTGTTTGACCAGGACACGGTGCTCAGGACGCCCGAAGTCCCTCCCCACCTGTGCTGGGAGTCCAGGAGCCGTGGGACGTAAGAGTTCATCCCTATACACAATGACTTTTCTGAGGACACTCCGCTGGGTGGTCCATGCGGGTTATTGTTCCCATTTAGATAATTACTGACTGCACAGAACCAGGACTGCCGTGGGTGCTGTCCAGGAACTCCCAGGGTGAGCAGGAGGGAGGCGGGGGGGTGTCCCTGGTCCCCGGGGGCCAGAGCTGCTCCTGACCTGGGGTTGAGGCTGGAGGCCGACACGGGAGCCCCCAGGAGGGCAGAGCCAGGGGGGGTCAGGAAGGAAGAGGCAGGAGAAATGAACCCGGGACCTCCCAGCAGCAGCTGCTGTCTTCCCGCAGGCTCTGAGGCTTGGCCTTGCCACAGGGGCAAAGAACAGCCGCCCCAAGCAAGCGGGGGCTGGGGGGCAGCTGCTGTCCCCCGGCGGATGCTGCTCTCCCGAGTACAGGGACTCACAGGTGTGTGTCCTCTGCCCACCTGGCCCCCCCGAGGCGGCGGCCTCCGAGTCGTGCTGGGGAGACAGGAGAGTGTCCCTGCTGTCCCCAGGATGCCCAAGGCGGAGCGGGGAGCTTGGGCGGGAGGGAGGATGGGACGGAGACTTCCCGGTCCAGGAGGCGCCACCCCCCACCCCCGCCTCCTCTTATCTGGTGCTCACAGCATCCTTGTGCAGTCAGCGACATTAACTCCATTTTACAGACGAAGAAACCCATATTCCAAGTGGTTATGCACTTGTCCAAGATTGTGCAACTAATTAGGATGGGGAGCAGGCTCATTAGCTTCTCCAATGAGCCAAAGTACCTGTGCGTCTCTCTCTGGGCCTTCGGCTTCCTTGGGCAGAAAACGGGCATCTTTCGTGTTTCTTCTGGCTCGTTTGGGGGGCGGCACCTGGCGTCCATCTCAGACTCACCTGGGGCGAAGGCCGTTCCCGGGCTCCACGCTCGACACCGTCTCCGGCGAAGTCGTTAACGTCTCTCCGGTTTCCGGGCAGAAGCTGAGCGTGACAGAGAGATGCCGGGAGGAGGCCGTGGGGCCGCTGAGATCGGTGAGGTTTTGTCACACTTGCAAGCGGAAGAGGCTGTGACACTTCAGTGTGTCCCCATCCCCATCTTGAGGACAGTGGGGGTGTGCCTGCCCGCAGGTCCTGCTGGGGACGGGGCTCTCCGATGCTCGGACGGTTTGCTCTGAGCCACTGTCTCTCCCCTTGAAAGCCGTTCGGTCTCAGCTCCTCTGAAGGGCCCCATGGGAAGCGTCTGTTTTAACTCAAGACTGTCCTCGATTTCCTCGGGGACAGGAACCCGCCCTTCTCTCTGCAGTTCTGGGGTCAAGACTGGCGAAGGCTCTCATCTCTGCGGGGATGGCTTTGCTGCCGGCAGGGGCTCTTCTCCGGCGTGTTCTCCAGGCTTCTACTGCCCGGGCCAGTCAGTCTCTCGCATGATGCGAGAACAAGATAACGAGCAACCCAGGAACGGCTCTGGGTCGGCCTCCCCGGCCGCGTCCTAGACAAGAGCTGGGCAAGGGGGGCTGGTTCTTGGTGGCGGTGCGGGAAGCTCCCGTACCGGGGTTGGAAATACCATTGACTGAGCGGAGTGAGCTCCGGTCCCCGCCGGCTCTGGGATGTTTTACTTCTTAGCCTGCATGTGCTGAGCACCTACTGTGTGCAGAGCCGTGGCCTCGGGCCGGCAGAGAGCAGAGTCACGGTGCTGCGGCGAGTGTGTTCCTTTCTGGTCGAGCCACACGCAAGACGGAGGCTGCAAACGCCGCCCGCTCCCTCTCCCCGGCTTCCCTCCCTGCAGTGGGGCAGTGTGCACCGACCCCGTCTTGACTGAGGATCAAGGGGCTTGCGTGAGGATGGGAGGTTGGTGACTGTCCTGCCACCTCAAGGGGACCCGGCTGACACCGAGGATGGCGGAGTGGAAAGGCGGAAACAACTGATCCTTGATGGCTTCATCACCCAGAATTCGCCGAGCCTAGAACGTCCTGTTTCCAGACTTCTTGACGTGTGAGATGGTAAAATGTTCTTATTGTTCGAGCCATTTCAGAGACTTCCCGGTGAGCCTCTGTCCTGTCCGAGAGCCCTGGCAGCCCGAGGGCCTGGACTCCCTGGTGTGCACAGTGCTCCATGTGGCTTCATTCTGCAGCACACCTGGGGCTAGACTAGGAGGCCGGAGTGGAGGCCGGGCCACGCTTCCTCCTCCCGCACGGCAGCAGGTGCTTGAGCTCTGGGCACCATGAGTCTTTCTGGTGCTTTCTCTGTTCCCAGCCGGTCCTCCGCCTCGGGGCTGCTGGGCAGCTGCAGCATCGGCGATGGTCTCTGCAGTTTTCAGACTCCGGCAGCAGCAGCAGCAGCAGCTTCCTGATCTTGGAGACACTGCTGTGGGGGTAACCCCGAAATCCCACGGTGGGTTAGTGCTGGTACCTCTGAATCTCCTGCCTCCAGCCCCCCCAACAATCCAAGCAGCACCCGACTCCCAGGAGAGGCAGCCAGCTGCAAAGCTCGAGGGGACAGTCCCCCCAGACCACCCTCACTCCGACACCGATCACAAGTCTGGAGGCTCCAAAAGCTCCCGGAATTATCTGCTAGAAGGCCTCGCAGAACTCACTGACGGCGGTTAGACTCCCAGTTACGGTTTATTGCAGGAAAAGCAAAGAGATTAAAATCCGCCGAGGGAAGAGTCCAGGAACGTTCCAAACATGGGGCTTCCGTTCTCCGCTCCCCAAGGTCAGGATGCATCAGCCTCTGGGCGTCAACGTACGACAACACTCGTGGAATATTGCTGACCTGAGGGGGGGGGGCCCAGGCCACAGGTGTCACCGGGTCCGTCACGTGGCACGAGTCTGCAGGCTCTGCACGCCCAGCTGGGGGAGGCGCCTCGCACCCGGGCTCCGGAGCCGTCTGCTCCTCAGCGCGCCCGCTGCTCTTTCCCGCGTCTCAGTCCAAGGGGATTCATTTTCCCACCTCTCGTCTAGCAGATGGTCTGAGGCTGCTGCTCATTTTGCGAAGGAAAATCTCTCCACCCAGCCGATCCTGGGCCTGTCGGTGCTGCTTGTGCCTCCCCGGGAAAGCCGGACCCCAGGGAAAGTGTGGCTGGGGGGGGGGGGCGCCGGCTTCACGGCCCTCGTGGGGAGGGGTCTGGGTGGGTCCCTCCAGCCCCCGTGCACCCCCACGGAACGCCCGCCTCACGCCAGCGGCTGTGCTCGCAGAGTGAGGTTCACTGTAACCGTGGGCTCACGACGGCACAACTGGAGTGGAGGTTACGCCTCCAGACAGCAAGGCCGGGGTTTCGCGTGGTTCCTGGCCGCTGCCTCCCACCCTGGCACAGGCCCCTGGGGGCTGATGGGCACAGCTTCACTGGTGGTCAGGGGGTTATGGTCTACTTGGAATGTGGAACCAGACTGTGGCCAAGGAGAGGCTGCAGGCTGGGAGGGGGGTGGGGGAGCGAAGGGAAGCCGAGGCCACGGAAGGCCGGAGCAGGCTGGAGAGGAGGCGGGCAGCAGGTGGGAGCCCGGGGGCTGGGAGCACCGGCTGAGGCTCCCGGCACAGGCTCTGAGGCTGGACAGGTATGTCCAGAGGACGGCTGGGTCCCCTCCAAAGGGTCCTAGAAACCCAGACAGACGTGAAGTCGGGGGCTTCGAGAGCAATTACGCCTCCGTGGTAAAATCCCCAGTGTGGGTCTGCATTGCTGGCTGACCCCGAGACGGAGCCGTCCTCCGGGCTGCAGTTCACAGGGGGCTGCGAGCTGACCCTCTTGGAAGCGACAGAAACTCTCTCCTTCCCCAAATCTCCAACACCCCAGGTCCCAGGCACCACCCCATGCAGAGAAACGGGGCCCCCCTCACACGGGAGTGGACCTGTCTCTTCCCTGCCTCCCCTGCGGGTCCCTAGGCCCTGGGGGCTGACGGCTGCGTCTCCTTCCAGATGCCTATTGGCCTGGGACGGGGGAGGGGAAGAGAGGAGGACACGACTGAAATCATTTTCCCCTCTACTTCTATATCCTTTTCCTTTGGGTAAAGATTGAGGCAAAGTCAATTAAATGCAAGAGTCACCGTGGCCGGGTGGAGCAATTAAGCAGGAGATCGGAGTGTGTAGGCATCATGTTCCTTACAGGAATATTAGCGCAGCTGAGCAGCCGTGTTTGGGCTGGGGAGCACGTCGGGTAACGGGGAGCACGTCGGGTAACTCGGAGCCCTCGAGACGGCGGCATTCCTAGCGCGATCCTCATATTCTCCCGTCTCGGGCATTTATCAAACAGTTTGCGCCTCGTCTTGCCCAGGTCACTATTGTAAATGAGAAGTTATTCCCAAAGGATCTTATCTAGCACAATCAATGGATAAAATTACTGAATTTATTAACATCTAAATTAAAAAGTCTGAGAAATCGAGTTCTAATTCATCAGCTTGCAAACAGCCACCCCCCAGGATGAGACAACAGACTCTCTGGCAGCAGCTTGTGGTTCGAGACATAGTATTTTTTTAGACAATAATAATATTTCCGCAGCAGCTCCTCTCTGAGGAGTTCAAAGCCATTCCGTAAATGTTAATTATTTAAAGACGTACTCAAACTGAAGCAGATAATTACTATTTTCTCGGGCCTTGTCAGGAGGAGATGGCGCAGAGAGGGCAGGGTGGGTGCCTTTGCCCGAGGTCTCGGTGCGGCTGTCAGCGAGAGGGAAGTGGGACATGCCAGCAGCCGTCTGACCTTGGCCCCACTCCGGCCTCGAGCCCCCTGCTTCCCTGGTTCCTGTTTGGAGACCCTCCTCCTGCCACTCACCCCGTCTTCCGTCACGGTCACCAGCTCCCGGCCCGGCCCTGTCGTCACACCTGGGGCCCTAGAATGTTCCACTGTGCAGCCACCGCTGGGCCTGCCTGTGCTCCCAGCCTCCCGGGGCCCCGTCCCTGGACCCCAGGTTCCCCGGGTACCACAGCAGGAGGGCGTCCCGGATGCCCAGGTGAGCTGCCATGCTGCCCTGAACGGTCTCTCACCTGCCAGGAAGCCTCCCAGCCGCCCCTGGGGGCTACTTGTGTCGCGTCTTCACCTTACAGAGACGCTGCAAAGACGAACCAGGTAATATGTAAAAGGGCCTTAAGCGCCAGAAGATGGGCTGTACTACTGTGGCCGTAGAGCTGGCTGTTGGGAAATCAGACTTCATGGCCGCCGGGGAATAGGGAAGGGGAGATGGGGGGAGAGAGGAAGGCGGGAGAGACAGAGAGAGAGAGAGAGAGAGAGAGAGACAGAGACAGAGAGAGAGAGACAGAGAGACAGAGAGAAAGAGAGAGAGAGAGACAGAGAGAGAGGAGAGCAGACCAAGCCAGGTCTCCTCTCCCAAACCCACCAGCCAGGTGTCTTCTTCCTCCAGGGCTGGGCCAGGGACTGGCTCCAGGCGGAGGCTCCTGGCTCCGGAAGGTTCCATTGCTATTCCTCGGATGCCTTGGCCGGAGCATCGCTTGAAGTCCCCCCGGGAGACAGTCCTGACGGCCGTGAGTAATCGAAGCCTCTTCAGGGCACCCGGAGGAGAATCCGGTTCCGAGCGGCGTGAGTGGGCGTGTTTGCCCCGTCTCTCTGGAAACCACATGCCATAGAAACAGAGGCGCAGGGGACACCGCGAGGTTCACGGCCACCGTTTGTCCCTCTCTGCCCCTGCGCCGAGGCAGCTCTGTTCACGCAGGTGCCGAGGACGCGCTCGTCACTGCCTGAGTGACTTGTTCTCCCCCAAGACGGCTTTCACTTCCTCCCAGCATCAGTCTCGGTGATTACGGATTTGGGGGATTCTTAAGTGGGCAACTGAGTGGGCCTTCAAGGCCTTGGGGAGGGGCCGTTCTTCCTGGTGGCTCGCACGGTGTCGGCAGGACCCTGGGGAAAGGAGGGGAGGGGACAGGGACAACGAGAGAGGCATTCATGGATTTTCCCCCCCGACCTGAGCACCCACTCCCCCCCCACCCCCGACTGCCTTCCAGTGCTCTTGTTGGGAAGCTCCCAACTCCTTCTCCGACGCTCAGTGAAGGCACCCCCTCCTCCAGGAAGCTTTCCCAGATAACCCTGCTGCCCCGCTACGTAGTGGTCCCCCCGCAATTCCCACGGCACAAGACTCTCAGCTTCCCACTGGGATCCTGGGGCAGGGCAAGAACTGTCACTCCTCTCTGTGTCCCACGGTGTGGGCTTGGGAATGTCACAGCCCGACCAGGCCCAGCCCCCAGACAGTTCACTCACAGTCCTTGGAGAAAATCAGGAAACTGAGCCCCGGGGTCTGCTCCTTTTTGTCCCCCTGCATCTTGTTTGGGACGCTGCCTTCCGTCTGGAAGGCTGGGGGTGTGGCAGGGCCCCCAGCTCCCCCACGGTGCCCGGCCTGGTCCTGTCCCCACTGTGGGCCCCTTCCCTGCAGCCCACACCCCTTCCCGGGGACTCCGGGACCCTGGAGGCCGCGTCCTCTCGGCCTTTTCAGCACATAAGAATCTTAAGAATTTTAGGTAAAAAAGCCACCTTGTCTCTGGCTGATTGTATATTCTTTTTTTTGCCTCTGTAATCGTGGTAAAACACACGTAACTTGAAATTCACGTCATCCTGCAACCTCCCTCCATCTCCAGACTGTTTTCATCTTATGAAAGTGAAACTCTGCACCCATTAAACGCTCACTGACTCCCCCCTTCCCCAGCCCCGGCACCCACCACGGTCCCTTCTGTCACCATGAATCTGCCGCTGACGGTCTCCATGGCACCAAGGTACCTAAGTGCCGTGTGGCCCGGGCCGTCAGGGAACAGACGACCTGGCACGGCCCGGAGACTCTGGCCCCAAGCCCTGCTCTGCTCAGGATGCGAGCGTCACTGTGACACTTCCTCCGCTGTGCGTGACGGAGCCCAAGCTGCCCTGAGTCTACTCAACTCTGAACCTGGGCTCCAAACGCCGCAGCATCCGTCTTGGCTGTGAACACCGCCGGCACCTCGTTAGGGGCAGGGGAGGGCTCTGGGCAGGCTGTGGGTTTGGGAAGCTGGGACCTTCGGTGCCGCCGATCAGTCCCACTTGGTGGCTTATTTATGAGACCAGCTTTGTCCTCGGACAGCCGGGTTTTTAAGTCTTTCTTTTCCTGCTTGCTGAGGGCACATTTGTCACACAGGGATGTTCAGGGCAAGCTCCGCCTCGGGTAGGGCAGTTAACGAGGTCACAGCCCGAGGCTGCCGGGCTGCTCCTGCAGGGCCTGGCGCCTGCAGGGATAGCAATCCTACTAGCTCCCTTTGCTAGAACCTTCCATACTTCAGGCACTGTTTTACCCATATAATCTCATTGACTCCTCCCAAGGGTCTTAGGCTGGGCTTGCGATGAAGATTCTCTTGCGGGTGACCCGCTGAGTGGGTGAGTGAGCGCTACCGGGAGAAGCAGGCAGAGAGAGGCCTGCGGTGCGGTGGAGACGCCACCATGTGCCGTGCCGTGACCAGGCCTGGCTTCCAGTCCCAGGATGCCCCTTCAGACGCCAGGGGACCTCAGTGTGCTCATCTGCACAACGGCAGCGATGCCTGACTCCCCCAGGGAAAGGGGAGGATCAGATAAAATGCGTGTGTGAGGGTGGTTTGAAAACCACGGGAGTCTGTGAGTCCAGGAGGTTAATCCAAGGAGAAGGGGCCAGCGAGGGGCCACACAGCTTGTTAGGTTGGGACACGGAGGAAGGGGGACAGATGCCATGTCTAGGGGGTTTCCATGGAGAAAGAAACAGCACCAGGAGATGCTTTGTCTACCAGGAGGAACAAAGTGACCAGAGGGGGCTTCTAAGAAAGAACAGATGACATGTCAAGGGGTCTCCAAGGACCGACCAACCAGAAAGAGGTAGAAAGGCCACAGAGTGGCCATAGGATCAAGGCCACAAAGGAGGGTCCTTGGAGCATCCGTACCAGCAAGGTGACAATAGCCCGGGTGACCTAGCCTCACTAACATAGTGAAAATCACACCCACCTGCGCCATGACAGTTTACAGAAACCATGGCAACACCCGGGAATTGCCATCCAAGGATAGAAATGGGGAGGGCTCCCAGTTCCAGGAACTCTCCACCCCTTTCTAAGAAAAACCATGACTATTCCACCCCCCACTTAACATAAAATTAGGGAATCGGCAGAAAAGGGAAAATCTTGTTAAACTGAGGGTGTCCGCCACCCTCCAGAATGCGCTGTGCTTTCGTCACCTGTCACCCCCTGCCTGCTTGCGTCTGCGTGGTCTGCTCATGTGCTCGGTCAACTCGGTCCCAGTGACCATTCAGTGGTGCTGGGAACCAAGAACCAGGGGACAAGGACCTGGCCTCTGGCCCCCACACCCGACACGCTGGCCAGCCAAGGAGTCGCTGGACGTCCCTGGCTTGGGCTACCGGCTGGGCTGTGCCTGGGCCAGCCCTGTTCTCAGAGCTCCCTGAAGAACCTTCTGGCTGCTGGGGTCTGAGCACAGAGGCCTCGCTGGGATGAGGGTCGTTTGAACTGTCCTGTTGCTGCTGCCGTGGGCACGTCCCACGTGGGGCTTCTGGGTGGGAGGTGGGGTGACCTTTTCTCCAGGGGCCTCCGTGGGCTTCATGGGCCCCAGGGGACCGTGAATTAGTGGGCTCTGAAGGCAGCGATGCTGTGGCTTCCGCAGTGGGATGCAGCCGTCTGGCTGCCTGGAGAACCTTCCAGGGCTCAGCCAAGGGGTCTGGGCCCACGACCCTCTGGATCTAGCATCCCCAGAGCAGGTCCCTGCCCTGCCTTTGGGAAGCGTCTGTTTGCAGAGGCCTGTGGCGCCCCCTCCTTTGCTCTGCGAAAAATGTTAAACAAACATTTGGAGATTGAGGGCTTTCTAACGATGAGAGTAAGCACTGAGGAATATCGGCTATTATGGAACGCAAGTGTTTAAAAAAAGAAAAGGAAAAAATAAATGGAAAAACGTTGCTAGCACCTGTGGCCTTTCCGTCACCGCTCGGCCTCGCGGGCCGGAGGAGAGACAGTGGCGGAAGCAGAGACCTGCCGCTGACCTTGGGGCCTGTGGATGGGAGCCCCGCCCTGGGCACAGTCTCAGAGCCTGGGAGATGTGTAGGGAGACTGGACGGAGCCGCTGGGGAGAGCGTGGCAGATACCAGGAGCCTGTTTTCTGCGTGTCTTCAGCCTCGCGGCGGGGGGGCTTGGGACACACAGAGAAAGCAGCCTGGTCTAATCCGCAGACACTCTGGGCTCTTCCTTGGCCAGATACCCAGTAGCGTCCCAGGAACAAGCCACGCGGGGCCTTACTTCCAGCCGGAGAGCAAGTTCTGCAAAGATGAGTATGTGGTCCCGGCTTTGTGGTCCTCAGCGTTCTCCAGGGACGCAGGCAGCAGGATGCTGCCGGGAGAGAGAGATTTGCCCTAAGGAGCTGGCCAACGCGATAGCAGAGTCCAAAATCTGCCACGCAGCCCCCAGGCTGGTGACCCGAGGAAGAGCCCACGGTGCCGTCTACGACTCACTGGCAGAGTCCCCTCCTGCCGGGGGAGGTCAGTCCTTGTTCTCTCAGGCCGTCGACTGCTTGGCTGAGACCCGCCCAGATTAAGGGAGGTTAATCTGCTTTGCTCAAAACCTACTGATGAAAATGTCAACCTCATCGAAAAATACCTTCACCGCTGCCTCCAGGTGTGCGTGGCCAGGTATCTGGGTGGTGTGGCCCGGCCAGCATAACCTCCGCGTGGTACAGTCGCTGTTCATTTCAGTCTGGGGAGGCGTCTACCCTCGTCACCTTAACGAACAGCGTCCCGAGAGCCTGCTAAGGTCACTTCATTCTCCACTGGACATGAATGTTTGGCCTCACGGACTTTTCTAGGTGTTTGTCTTTTCTTGTGGACTTTGGACATTTGATGACCCATAGCGCTTGTGTTTACCAGGGGACTGGCAGGCTCATGATGTAAAGGGCCAGAGAGTAAATATTTCAGGGTGTGGGCCCCGCGTATATCTCTGTTGCATAGTCTCCTTTGTCTGTTTGATAACTCTATAAACACGGAAAAACCCCTGGGAGCTTGCTGGCCCTACACCAGCGGGCCGAGGGCTGGGTTGGCCCTGCAAGCTGTGATTCGCCAACCCTTGATTTAAGCCGCTCATAGTCCAGGTGCACCGGATGCTGGACTTTCCTGGGCCACTTCAAGCCCACAAGTGCCTCCTCCCCTCGCTGCCGAAGCCAGTTGTTCAACAGAAGCCCAAATGACACAGACGCTGAGAGGTCGGCAGGAAGAGAAGGCCCCCCCCCACGCTCTCCTCACCAAAGCTGCCTTGAAAGACGTTTCAGAAGCTTGTTCGGAGATGAGGAAAACTGCAGACTTCTCCACCGTGAAAGCTTTATGCCGGGAGAACAAAGGGTGGAGAAAGACCTGGGAAGAATACAGACCATCACCCTCGCTCTCCCCAGCTGTTTCCTGGCACAATCCCCTCTAATTCTGTTTCTTTTCTTTTCCTTTTTGAGACAGGGTCTGGCTCTGTTGCCTGGGGCTGGAGTACAGTAGTGTCTTCATAGCTCACGGCAACCTCAAACTCCTGGGCTCAAGCGATCCTCCCACCTCGGCCTCCCAAAGTGCTGGGATTGCAGGCGTGAGTCACCGTGTCTGGCCCGATGCTGCTTCACGCTCCTGGTCCCTAACGGAGAGCACAGCGCTGGGGGACGGAGCTGCCAGGGCTCTGACAGCCGCCTGGGGCTGGGAGGACACCGTCCTGGAGCCTGGAGCCTGGGGAGGGACCGGCCAGGGGGGACGGAGCCGCACGCAGCCAGCGAGGCCCCTCGGCCTCCCGGAGTGCTTTCCAGGGATCAGGGTCAGGGATGATCAAACTTCACTTTTGGGTGTGTGTGTTGGGGGGTGGGGGTGGTGAGGATGGGGCTTTTACAAACTACCAGTGAGTCGGCTCACCTGCACAATCCCGCTGGGTACAGAATTCGTGCAAATGTGAACTTTTACGCTGGCCAACGATATGTTAGCATGTGTGGGTTCCGCCCCCGAATGAGAGTTTAACGAGAATGGAAATGGTGCAGTTCAGAGCCCCTCTGGTTTTGTATTCGACCTCGGCTTTTAAAGAACTCTCTTCTCCTAACTTGGACTTTCCGTTCTTGGGACTCCTCTCCTTCCTTCTGTCCCTCCCTCCCTCCTTTCCTTCCTTTCTTCATTCCGTCCATCATGTACTGGATACCTGTGATTGCAGGTGTGGGGAGAGATACGGTATCAAACCTGTCCCCGGGTAGCTCGGGGAGAGCAGGTGCAAAGCGAACAGGGAAGGATCTTTGTTCACTTGTAGTTTTCTCTTCCTCGCCTCAAGTGATGTATATTGTAGCATAATAAAAATAGACAGAAAAAAAATCCAATGAGGGGCTCCACTAGGCGCTTTGCAGTGGCCCTCCTGGGTGTGACTGTGACTCGGCACCTCTGCGGTGGCGGCGGTTGGTGGGGGGTTTGCAGAGGACGAAAGGAAGCGGCCAGTCCGGCACTCTGGAGCGCAGGGGCGGCAGGGAGGCCCGGGGAGGCCACTCCCGTGATCAGACGCGGGGCCTTGGCTTTTTCCAGGAAGACACCTGGACGCAGACCGAGGAACACTGTTTCCACAAGGCTAATTAACCAAATGTGTTTTCCTCGCGTGTGTCTGTGTTTTCACATTAGGCTTTGCTGCAGAGAGGATATTAAAGCTAATTAGACGCGCAGGTTTGGACAGATCTCGGAATAACGAATGAGTTATCTCTTACGGGAACACACTAGCCAGGGAGGCCTGTCCTCCACCTCAGATCACACGGCTCTGCGGCCCACCGGGCACCAAGGGTCCACGGCGAGGGGGTTTGCAGTCCACGGGGGACAGGGTCCCAGGAGACCTTTCCTTCGGCCTCAGAAAACCTTGGTGAGCCTCCACTGAGGCTGAACTTCGCTGCTGTCGAGGGACCCCCTGCCCGATCTCACGGTGGGGGAACCTCCGTGGGGGCCCTTCCTCGACTACCCGGAAAGGTGTCAGCACGGAGCGGCCCCCACGACTCCCAGGGGTGGGCTGCTCTAGCCAAGTTTCTAGGGGGCCCAGCACCCCAGCCCCTCCCAACCGCAGCCGACTGGCCCTGGGGGGGCCCCCGACCCAGGAGGAGCCGGTCCGGCGACGCGAGGTCGAGCCCACCGGATTCTCTCTCCGGGGACCCCGCAATCACGGAGAAAATGGTTCCGTTAGTTCTTTTGTTTCAAGCTGACAGAATCTAACCCTTAAGCAAAAATTTAATGATAATGAAAACAATTCCAGCCGACACAGGAGCATAAGGAGTGGAGACAGCCTCAGACACGGAGCAGTCGGATCTCCTGGGCTCTCAATGCCGAGACAGGCTCTGGTCATCCTGTGCCTCCTTTCCAAGTTCAGATGGGCGGGAGAAACCGGCCAGCTCAGCTCGGGTCGGGCGTCCACCCTTGTGACAGTCAGCTCCGGCCAAGGGCAAGATTGCAAAGGCAGAAACAGTTCCTGGGGGCTCAGGTTGTGTTTTAGGGGCCTCCCCAGAGAAGGGGGCGTTTCGTGGGCCGGTCCCCTGAGAGGTGGCTCTGAGGGCAGCCGGGACGGGTGCAGAGCGGAGGAAGGCTGTGTGCGGGGGAGGGGGTGGTGACCACTGTGCTGCAGAGAATGGACACGGCAGACGGGAGCGGGTTGGGAGGACGGAGAAGGGACGTCCTCGAACACACGGTTCAGGGCTTGGCTCCGGCCCGCATCTTCGAGTCCTGCCCTCTGCGGCCACCATCTCAGTGGCTCTGACCTTGGTAAAGTCATTCTGCACGTGTTTCGATTATCTCCCCTGGTGAGAGGACATAGCTGCCTGAGCCTCTGGCGGCACCTGTGCGGCCCAGGTGGAAAGAGCTACTCTCATCTGGTCACAGCCGCGTGCCTGGCTGATGGCAAACCTCATCCCCAAGGTGACCGCGTCTGTGCCCGCCTCCCACCGCCCTCGCTTCCTCGGGCTCCCGCAGACCGTACAGAACTCTCCGTGAGGCTAGAGACCACCAGCACCCCTGCCGGGAGGCGCCTACTCTTTCCTCTCTGAGCCTGATGGGCCAAAGCAACGCTGGTCTGGGGGTCAAGGTCCCGAGAGCTCGAAACACGAAGCGCACGGCTGGAAGAACCAAGTTGTTCGGGTATTTCCCGGGTTTTCCTACCATCCTGCCAGTTTCTGGCCTGGGGAGCATTTCGCTCTCGTTCTCTGCAAACTGCCTGAACCTGTGGCTCCTTTGCAAGGCTGGTGCCCGGGAAGACTCAGGACAGACGGGGGCGGGTTGCGGGGGGGTGGGGGGGGGTGGATCTGGTGCCTCTGGGGAAAATTCTAGGAAGCCGCGGTTGCTTCCAGGGTGTATCTTTTTTTTTTTTTTTTTTGAGACAGAGTCTCACTCTGTTGCCCAGGCTAGAGTGAGTGCCGTGGCATCAGCCTAGCTCACAGCAACCTCAAACTCCTGGGCTCAAGCGATCCTCCTGTCTCAGCCTCCCGAGTAGCTGGGACTACAGGCATGCGCCACCATGCCCGGCTAATTTTTTCTCTATATATGTTTAGCTGTCTATATAATTTCTTTCTATTTTTAGTAGAGATGGGGTCTCGCTCTTGCTCAGGCTGGTCTCGAACTCCTGAGCTCAAACAATCCGCCCACCTCGGCCTCCCAGAGAGCTAGGATTACAGGCGTGAGCCACCGCGCCCGGCCCAGGGTGTGTCTTAAAGGCAGGAACAGCTGGGCAGGGTGGAAGCGACATGCAAGTGAAAGACACACGGAACACGCAGGAGGCAAAGGCAGCTGGCTCTGGGGACCCCGTGGAGAGGAGATCCCGAGAGGGCGGGGCTGGTCTCTAGGAAGCTGCCAGAAGGACGTTGTGAGGAAACGGCTCAGACCGAGAGTTGGAGCCGGGCTGGAGGGAGCAGCTGGAACCAGCACCATGCACCTGACCGTCAGCGGAGGGGGAAGACGGGCAGCCAGCCGAGGTCGGCCACAACCGGGGCCGCGTGTGTCAGGGCCAGCTGCCCTCCCGGCCCTGCTGCTGTGACCTGATTCGAGGACGTCAGTGAGAGACCCAGGCCTGCTCGGGGGCGGGAACGAAGCCACGGCCTGAGTGTGGGACCGACGAAAAGGTGAGTGTCGGGAAGAATCGGGTTCTAGGACGGCGGCATGTCCCTCCTCTGGGAATCGCTCTTCTCTGTCCACTTGGTGACTCGGCCACTGTTGTACCAGAGCAGACTGGCAGAGCAGGGCACCGGGAGGGCCAGGAGCCCAGGCACAGGGCTCAGGCGTCAGCTGGGCTGGTTTGTACCCGGCGGTGTCAGAAGTCAGCCTGGAAGGGGTATCAGAGAAGGGCAACCGGGGAAGGGGTACCCGCCCCCCACCCCTCCCAGGCAGCCGAGGACCAGAAGAGCAGGCGCCCACAGCTGCACCGGGAGAGGCGGCTGGGGGCTCGTTCCAGCCTTGGCTTTGGGGCGTCAGGAGCCTGGCACGGGAGGCAGGGGTCAATGAGGAGCGCCAGGCAGGGTGGGGACCCTGTAGGAGGAAGGACACGACGGCTGAGACAGAAACGGAGCTAGTTTAGGGGGAGAGGAAAGTTCCAGCAGAGGGAAGCAAGTTTTACAAACACAAAATGTCAACAGTTATCAAACCACAAGGAGAGGCTGACCATCCACTGGTCTCCTTATTCACAGAGCAGATTTCTGGCCAGAAAAGGTCAGAAATGAAGCGTCTTGTACGCCCAGAGCCGGCACCCTTGGTAAAACAGATGGGGACCTGGGCTCTCTAGGCCTTTCAGTTGAAATAGCCATTGGGGAAGGGACTTAGGGACCAGCCGCTGTATTTTCAGTGTCATTATTTTTCCCTTTGGATGATGCTGTGTTGCACCGAGGACCGTGTTTGATAGATGCTCTGCTAATCCTTTAATAGGACTCGTTGGACTCAGACCCAGCAAAGGAGGGTTTGCTTGCTGTATTGCAGTCCTTCTTGTCTGAAAAATAATGTTTCAAGAGGAGAAACTGGAATCTAGAACGTATGCTTTATTTATTCCTGTATCCAGCAAACATTAACTGAAATACCAGCCAGGAAGACCCTGCTTCACGGGAAACAATAATTTTTTTTCCTGCATTCAAGTTCTGAACTAATTGAAAAATAACACAAACAATAAGGCTGATGGAGACCAAAATGTTACAGTTCGTATTGATCAGATCTTGGTGGAAAGATGTAGCTTGAGGCGAGGCGAATGGGCTCATCAGTCAACCCCGGTGGAAGAAGGTTCTGGGTGCGGCCAGGCCCCCTCCCGAGAGCAGGGCCAGCACTCCCTGCGGCTCCAGGAGGAAAAAGCAAGGAGCTGCGTCCAGCCGAGCAGGCCCGGTTTATTCTTCCCAAAGCCATGAATCAAACGAAGTCACAGCTCCTGGCTAGGTGAAGTGAGTTGTGGGGAAGGGACAGTGACAGGAGTCTCACACCTTCACGTGAGGGAAGCCTTCAGGAATAGCTAAAAATCCCCCGAAGCATTTCAGGGGATGGAAACAATACAATTAAAAATAGTTGGCATCGATTGAGAAATTAACAGCATTAGCCATTATTTCGAGAACTTTTGCATCCGTTATATGTCTATTATATAATCTAGTCTTCAAAAGAACCTCATAGGGTATACATTTCTATTGTCCCCATTTTACAGATGAGGAACAGAAAGGGCAAGGAACTTGTCCAATGTCACACAGCTTGAAGGAGGTGGAGCTGGGACTTCATTGTAGGCAGCCTGACCCCAAAGGTTCCTCTTAGTCTCTGATAAAGGAAACACAGGTCTTGTCTCAATAACGGCTGGAAGGTGAGAGGTGCCATAAAGATAAAGATAAAAGGCCACTTGGAGAAGAAAGTGGTGTCATCACAGCAGTGGCCCAGGTGGTCTTTGTTGTCCTAGGTTAACTGGTTCTAGGAAAAGCCCACTGAAATGGGGGGCATTTACTAGCAAATAGCGTGAAAACAGTTTGCTTGGGGCTTTGTGTGAGTAAGATCATTTTAGGCCGGGCGCGGTGGCTCACGCCTGTAATCCCAGCACTCTGGGAGGCCGAGGCGGGTGGATCGCTCGAGGTCAGGAGTTCGAGACCAGCCTGAGCAAGAGCGAGACCCCGTCTCTACTAAAAATAGAAAGAAATTATATGGCCAACTAAAAATATATAGAGAAAAAATTAGCCAGGCATGGTGGTGCATGTCTGTAGTCCCAGCCACTCGGGAGGCTGAGGCAGTAGGATCGCTTAAGCCCAGGAGTTTGAGGTTGCTGTGAGCTAGGCTGACGCCACGGCACTCACTCTAGCCCGGGCAACAAAGTGAGACTCTGTCTCAAAAAAAAAAAAAAAAAAAAGATTATTTTATCTTTGATTTGACACAATTTAAATTATAATTACAAATTTTTACTAATTTTTAGAACGAATGAAAACTGAATCCAGTGTTGATTAGAGAATTTTTTGCATAATTGTCAGACAAAACTGTGTAAGTTTTGCATAAGACAACCTTCTTCGCTTCACTTTTGACTTTCACGGACTGATCAAAAGGGCCGTCTTTTTCCCCCAAAATGCTTGAGGGCTTTATTAATTTTTTGAGGGCTTCTCCTAATTGTTTGGTGTTTAAATCGTTGTTTTCTAAAGTCGCTTTAGAGTTTTCATCCTCTTTCATGTTCTCTTCTTCAAATGTTATGTGTCAGTGACTTAGCATGAGGTCCAACATGGCTGTCATTGACTTCATGAAATTATACATGTCATTTTCCCCAAGATTCATCAGTGAATTTTGCAATCAATCTGCATCAGTCCTATGTGCACTGTACCGTGGATGTCTCCCCCAGCCTCCCGCCAGGAAAAGACTGATCAGCAAAGGCTGGGTAGGGACCGGGCGCGGTGGCTCACGCCTGTAATCCCAGCACTCTGGGAGGCCGAGGCGGGAGGATCGTTTGAGCTCAGCAGTTCGAGACCAGCCTGAGCAAGAGCGAGACCCTGTCTCTACTAAAAATAGAAAGAAATGATTTGGATAGCTAAAAAAAATATGTACAGAAAAAATTAACCAGGCATGGTGGCACATGCCTGTAGTCCCAGCTACTGGGGAGGCTGAGGCAGGAGGATCACTTGAGCCCAGGAGTTTGAGGTTGCTGTGAGCGAGGCTGATGCCACGGCACTCTAGCCTGGGCAACAGAGTGAGACTCTGTCTCAAGAAAAAAAAAAAAAAGGCTGGGTAGGGCCTGTGCTAGTGTTAACCAGGGTCAGGTGGTACTAATTTTATCAGGGGTCAGCTCCGGAGTCAATATTTGCATAATGAGACAACTTCTATTTCCCATGCAGCCCGTACCTGTGAGACACAGATATACATACACAGATAACAATGGGAAGGCCTCAAAGAGGAGATGGCGTTTGTGCTGGGCCTTAAGGAGGAAAGAATTTGGACACGAAGAGACCAGGGAGCAGGGCCTTGTAACGGGAGGGTACCACGTCAGCACCTGCGGAGTTGGTTTAGTATAACACGTGTGTCAGGAACAGCAAGCAGACCCGAGAGTGAATGTCGGGGTGGTGACGATAACGTTGAGATTGCTAGGTTTGGAGCCAGATCACGGAAGTCTCAGAATAATAGACTTTATTTTGAAGACAATGGGGAGCCATGGATGGCTTTGGATCCTGAGCTCAGCACGAAGTTTGCACCATATTAGAAGTTCAAACCAATTGCTGAAAAAAGCTAATATTAGGGATGACGGGGACCAAATTACAGCACACGCTGGTATAACAAAATCTGGTTGTCAAAATTACCTACGTACAGACTCTGGCTCATTGCTTGCTTATTTAAATGTTTGTTGGAAACAAAAGACTACCCCCTTTGGAGTTTCTTGTAATGGAATTTGAGTTCCGTGTTGGAAATCATTCTTTTTGAGAAAGAGACACTGGTCCGTGCATTGCAGCTGTTTTTTAAGCTAAGACTTAAATTGAATTTAGCCGCTGCACATCCCAGTGTGCGTTTGAAGCTGTTACTACAAAGCAAGAACATTTTACCTGGCTACGGGGAAGATCAACACAGTGTGCGAGACTCGCTTTGAGATCTAGTTGAGACCATTTGTGTTCCAAATGTTAGTTCCTGCTCATCTGTCAGTCACACTAATCACGTAGAAGCTCTGTGTTGGTTTCAGCCTGCGTGTGCCTGTGTGCACATGTGTGATCTTGTGCACACATGCGATCTTGTGCATACACGTGATCTTGTGCACACGCATGATCTTGTGCCCACAGATATGTTAACGAAGCAAGCACAGCCAGCCTTCCTTAGGAGATAGCAAGGCTTTGCTTGGGGAAAATGAGAGCTTCTAGAACTCTCTGGGATCGACAGACACGATTGGGAAACTTGCTCAGCCCTTCGTACCGAGGAGTCACAGAGGATGTTAGATTTCTCACTCGGTAACTGTGGTGATTAAAGACCCACAAGCTCCCTCTCACTCTCTCGGCAATGAACCCAAAGGGACGCCAGAAATAAGACAGGATTTGAAAGATGCAGTAAGCAATGCTAATCCCCCCTACGGTGACTTTCCAGGTAGGGAAGAGGGAATAAAAAAACAATAAATGCTAATTAGTTTACATGAATCAAAATCGTATTCAGCTTCTTTTTTTTTTTTTCTTCTTTCCAGAGCTCCTAAGTGTGAGGAAGCAGGTTATTCAGATTTCACCTTTGTTTTTCAAAAATTAATAAGGGCCATACATTAGTGTAACATTCTGCCTGCTTCGTAGAATGTATTAGCAAAGGTTTTAATTACTGAAATTATACAGTCATAAAAAGATGATTTAATGAAAGCAATCGTATCATTTGCATTCCGGGCCTGCACGCAGCCAGCCGCGGCGAGCAGCGGTGAATCAGTGAATCGCAGGCAAGTGCAGTCGAATAATCACCGCCATTGTCATTCTGCCGCAGGACCCTGCACTCCCCGACTTCGAGTTCTAAATAAATACCTGTTTGTCGGACAAGGAAACCAGCGTTGTCTGAGAAGGAGGATTCGAGATGACAATGCAGTCCCCAAATCCCTTTTCTGTCCCCATTACCAGGGCCTGTCTTTCCCGGAGGAATCTGTAATGACCTCGGCTTGGATGAGGGAAAATTAATTGGGATGCTCTTTCGTTGGAGAGGGTTTTGTGGTGGCTGAAATAATTAGAGCTGAGTCTGGCGGTGACGGCCTGGGTATAAAAAGAGACGTATTATTTTAGTCCCAGGCGACAGGACAACAAGTGGGTGTAGGCAGTTGTGCTCGGGAAAGGCCTGTGCCCGCGGGGTTTGCAGAGTTAGAGCCCAAGTGTGGGCAGGTGGGGCTGGACCGGCCTCCCACCTCCTCCTTGGCTTTCCTGGCAAAGGAGGGGGCAGAGCTGAGTGACACAGGAGCAGCACTGGGGAGGGCCTTTGAGGACCCCCTAAAGGACCACCCGGAGTCATTTATCACGCAGTGGTGGTGGGCACTTGGGAGGGTCAGAGGTCTGACCTACATCCTAAGACTGGGTGACCCAGGGGTACAAAGGCCTGGGACCCTTGTCTAGCTGGGAAGTCTCTGAAGGGCTGGGCCCGCTCCAGAGCTCGCTGGGGGGGGTGCGATGAGGGCTCGGTTACTTCTTGTCTTGGCCGTCCACACTTTCAATTTCTGGACGAACTTAAGAAGTATAAAGTCCTTGAAAAATGTTATCTCTGACTAGCTACGTTAGCTGCAGGTTTGCAAAACCAAGGAAATCTGCAATCCAAGCCAGTCATAGAACTTAATGACAAACTTAGCGATAGAGCAGGACAGGCATTCCAAGACAAATGACAGGAAGCCACAGGGTAAATGCCACTGGTTTCTATGGAGCTAAAGTTGAAATGATGGAAGTTCATCATTAAGAGAAAAACAATAAAGACTTATCTATGGGTGGATGCCAATCCTACTTTGATTGCCTCCGCAGGGAAGCTGTGTAAGAGAGCCAATGGTTTGAAAGCGGAGCTATGCATTGCCCCACGACCTTGGGCAATTCGCTTTCTCTGGACACCAGGTGCCGCCCTTGGGTAGGTTTAGGTTGCATCAGTTTCCCCAAACTGTGTCCCGTGAAATGCTAGTGTCCCATAAGACATTAACCAGTGTTACAGGCAAGAGAAGTTCTATGATCAAGTTTGGGAAAGCTATATGCTATAGCATCCTTTTGCATACACACGGTGCGCGTAATATATTACAGCACTACTTCCCAGCACTTTTGACATCATTGCACGCGTAGAAAAGGATGATTTCTATTTCTATTTCTATTTCTATGGCCCACTGGAGTAAATGGGAGGGGATTTACTGCATTTAAAAAATAGTATGCTCTTATGATCAGAAAATAAAACACCAAGTCTTGCTTTTCAAAAATAATCTTGTGTAAGCTTAGGCTTACTTTTCAATGTCAGGTTTTATATTTGAAATGGCTGCATGTAAATCTTAACCAAGATTTCAATAGCACTGGAAATAAAGTTTATTTGCACACAGATGTGGTAGCAAGTGGCACAATAGCAGAAACTTCTCCCTTGCCGTTAGTCGGAATTTAGATAATTTGGTCTCTTTAAATTGGAATTTAAGGCTAAGATCATTCTTTAAGTCTGGCAGCTCTTCCTTTTCTTTCATTGACAAATGTAATATCTTATGATAATGTGAATGGATTTAGAATGCAACCAAACTTGGTCACATTGAGTATTTCTAGATAATGATAAAGCTTTCCCTTACGCTTACACAGATTTTTTTTTTTTTATGGGTCCTTAATCACTTTTAGGATTCATATATTAGTTCTGATTAACATGGCTGGTAAATTACATTAACTTCAATGATCCAAAGTTAAATTTTTGTTTTGAATGCATAAACTTTGTCCACATACATTTCTCTGTTTTCATGCAGGTCTTGTAAGTTTTAATTCATTTCAATCAGATGCTTGAAAATTGTCACTTAAACCATTTTTAAGAGTAATGAACCATTCTTTAGTCTATCTGCATGGCTCTTCCTTTTATTCATAAATTGCTGACACAGTATTTTCTCTGGCCAGCCAATGCACTTCGGTGTGAAACATCAGAAATAGGAATTATGATGCATTTATTTAAACAAAGCTGAAAACTGATGGGACCGTGCAGCTTGGATTTCATTAGATTCACCATTTTTATAGTACTGTTCAATTCAAAATTCAGATCTATAGGCAAACTTGTTCACATGAGGGCTCCCCTGTGCATAAAGCAACGTATTATTTGCATCTCTTAGTTTTCAGAATGAACTACTGCAGTTTACAGCTTCCTGTCACTGCAGCTATATCATCAGTGCACAAATTTATTCAGGGTTCTGATACTATTTGTTTCAGTGTTTCCATTTATCACTTTGAATATTTCATCACCCGTGGTTTGTTTTGATACTTCTTTGCAAAACAAGTAAATTTCTTACAAGCCTTTTTCTGGGATTCTAACCAATGCGATTACTGAGGCACAATTACTAACATCTGTAGATTCATCGGTCTGCGTGGAAACATTTTGATTCAGTAATTTGCCAAAATGCCACGATGCACTTGCTATTAGCACGATGCAAAAGTGGCCCCTTTTCTATTTCCTTTGCTTCATGGGTCCCAAACACAGGGCTGAAGATCCAGGCAGCCTTGGGTAAGATGAGCCATCGTGGAATTGATGCGGCATTTTGGCTCTTAATTGTTAATCGTATGACTTTATATGTAGCTTCTTGCTCAGTTCGATCTGATAATGCTGTGACTAATCTTTTAAAGTTACCGGTTTCTTATTCCATACTCGGAGATACTCAGAACGTTAACTTTTTTTTCTTGGTTGAGGTGGTTGTTTTGAGATAACATGCTGACACTCTTTGCTTGTCATTGTAGCTTTCTTTTTTTCCTTTTAAAAAATTATGATAAAATATACATATAAATTTTTACCATTCTAACCATTTTTTAGTGATAGAGTTCTATAATGTTAGGCATATTCGTATTATTGTGCAACCAATCTGCAGAACTTTTTCATCCTCCCAAACTAAAACTCTACACTGATTAAATGACAACTCCCCATTTTCTCCTAACCCCTGGCAACCACTGCTCTGCTTTCCGTCTCTGTGATTTTGACCACTCTAGACACCTCATATAAAAGTGAAATCACACAGTATTTGTTCTTTTTTTTTTTTTTTTTTTTTTGACTGGCTTATTTCACTTAACATAATTTCCTCAAGGTTCAACCCTGTTGTAGCATGTCAGAATCCCTTCCTTCTCAAGGCTGGATCGTGTATATGTGCCACATTTTCTCCAGACATTCATCGGTTGATGGACACCTGGGGTTTCTCCCGCCTTTGGCCACTGCGAATCGTGCTGCTGTGAGCTTGGGTGTACACATAGCTCTTCCAGTCCCGGCTTCCAGTTTTTTTGTTATACACCCAGAATTGGAATTGCTGGACCACATGGTAATTCTGATTTTGATTTTTTTTAGGAAACATCATACTGTTTTCCATGGTGGTTATACCATTTTATATTCCACCAATAGTGCACAAGGGTTCCAATTTTTCCACATCTTTGCCAACACTTGTTATTTTTCTTTCCTCCCTCCTTCCCTCCCTCCCTCCCTCCCTTCCTTTCTTTCTTTCTTTTTTTTTTTTTTTTTTTGAGACAGAGTCTCCCTCTGTTGCCCAGGCTAGAGTGAGTGCCGTGGCATCAGCCTAGCTCACCGCAACCTCAAACTGTTGGGCTCACGCAGTCCTCCTGCCTCAGCCTCCCGAGTAGCTGGGACTACAGGCATGCGCCACCATGCCCGGCTAATTTTTTCTTTATATTTTTAGTTGTCCATCTAATTTCTTTCTATTGTCTTAGTAGAGACGGGGTCTCGCTCTTGCTCAGGCTGGTCTCAAACTCCTGAGCTCAAACCATCCACCCACCTCAGCCTCCCAGAGTGCTAGGATAATAGGTGTGAGCCACCGCGCCTGGCCGATGTGAAGCGTTTTTTCATAGCTTTTTGGCCATTTGTATATCTCCTCTGGAGAAATGTCTATTCAAGTCCTTTGGCCATTTTAAAATTGAGTTATTTGGGGGTTGTGCTGTTGCTGTTGTTAAGTTATAGGAGTTCTCTGTATGTTCTGGATATGTGTACTGCAATATACAGATATGTATTGCAAATATTTTCTCCCATTCTGTAGGTTTCCTTCGCATTTTGTTGATTGTGTCCTTTGATTCACAAAAGTTTTAAATTTTGGTGTAATCTAGCTTATCTATTTTTACTTTTCTTGCCTGTGTTTTTCGTGTCATTGCTTCATTTTGATAACTCATCCACATCAATAGGACACGGTTGAGGAAGACAGGAATCATCAGGCAGTTTAATCCACATTTCAGGTAGTGAATATTTCAGGGTCTTTAATTAGCGACTTTTACTTTTTTTTTTGGCTGTGATTTTGCTGGTAGATCTGATGGGTTTTGTCATGCTGGCATCGATCACATCAGCCTAGTGAGTAGAGAGCTCTGCATTAAAAGTTCGGAGAAATCTCAAAGGAAAGAAACAGACTTAATTTTGTTTAACCAGGTCAACGTAGAATTTTCTGAACTTATATGAAAGCATTTCTTATTTTACAGAACACGGTGCAGGTTAGGAAGGTTTCACAAAAGACGGTTTGATGAAATCCGAAGTTATCGATTTTCCAACATTCCCGAGCACATGCAGGGCGGGTGGCTCTGCTGACGGGGGCTGAGCCGCGTGCGTTTCAGCTGAGGCCACTCACGCCTCTCTGGGCGGTCGGCGATCGGGCTGGCGCCGGCCTTGGCCGGGAGGGTCCAGGCTCTGCTCCACGTGGCCGGCTGTACAGCAGCCCAGCCCAGCCTGATTCTGAGGGCAGAAGCAGGGGTCAGAGACAGAGTAAAAGCATGCAAAGCCCCCTGAGGCCAGCCTTGGGCCTGGTACACCGTCCCTTCCACCACATTCTGTCACAGCAAGTCACACGTGCAGCCCAGATGCAAAAGGGAGGGGACACACTCCATCTCTCGACGGAGGAGAGGAGCACAGAGCCATATTGCGTTGGGAGGCGTGGAGAATTGGAGCTATTTTTGCAATCACTCTTCCACAGTGGGGCCCGGGTTAGCTTTTTAGTGGGAAACCAAGCGGCCCGGCTTCAAGGCAGGGAGTCTACCTCGATTTCCACAATCTGGACAAGAGGCATGAACTGCTCGCTCCGCAGCTGCACAGAGCCCGGTCTCCTCGTGCGCAGGCTCGGGGCCGACTGCTGAGTGTGTGGCCCCTCCCCCCACTCCCAACTCACAGTTCTTCCTCTGACTATTATGCTGTTGAAAAAAGATTAAAATGAACGTGAAGAATAGCCCAGGAAGGAAAAGGAAAGCATCAAAAGCCGGCATATAACATGAGAACTCCGTGCTGCAGGAGGAGGGGAGGGTTGTCTCGGGCCCCCCTAAAGTTTTCAGGGCCCAGAGCAAGAGTGCGTGTGGAGGCCATGCACCCAGTGTCTATAGACGTAACAGTTGTGAGTCGAGCAAAGGCACTGTGAATGAAATACGCCGTGGCCTCCGACGTGAGAAGTAGCCCTTAGGCCAGGCTTCCGTTTAAAACTCGTGACCTGCTTTGAGCTCCATGCAGGGCACATGGGAAGAGCTGGCCCCTGCCCTGCCCTTCTCTTTTAACTCCTGACTCCAACACACACGCAGGGGGCCTTGTGTGCTGGAGCACCCGCACACCTGTGCACATAGTGGACACGTGCAAACTCCGTCCACGCCCTCTGCACACAGCTGTCCACCCTTCACACAGCTCAGATCTGGAGAACGGCCTGTGGACATCCTAGAAGTGGGCCGAGGTCACCCGGGCCAGCGATTCTAGGGCCCCAGACTGGGGTGAGTCACCAGAAAGACTGAGCCACGGTGGGAGGGTTGCAGCTTTGAGCCACACTCCCCTGACCTCCGGGGAGGGGAGAGGGGCTGGAGACTGAGTTACTCACCAGTGGCCAACGATCCCACTAACCATGCCTAGGTAGTGAAACCCCCATTAAAACCCCTACACGATGGGGGTCAGAGAACGCCCAGGCTGGCGCACAGGGGGAGATGCTGGGAGGGTGGAGCTCACACACCCCCTTCTCATCCCCTGCCCCGTGCGTCCCTTCCATTCGGCCACTCCTGAGTTACATCCTTTATAATAAACCCGTAAATGTAAGCGAGGTGTTTCCCTGAGTTTGAAGAGCTGTTCTAGCCAATTGGTGCACTGAGAAGGGGTCTCAGGAACCTCTGACTTTATAGCCAGTGGATCAGAGGTCTGGGGGCCCAGGACTCGTGTCTGCTGTCTGAGGTCGAGGGGCAGCCTTGGGGGACTGACCCTCCACCTGTGGGGTCTGCGCTGGCTCCGGGCAGTGAGTGGCAGCCTTGGGCGGAAGTGCAGGACGCCCCGTTAGTCTGGGGAGTTGGAGAACTGGCCGGTGTGGGGGAAACCTGTGCACTTGTTGTCATAGAAACAGCATATACTGTGGGGCACGGCTCAAGACCCGGAGCCGGACTCAGTCCCTGTTTGGACGGGAGGGTCTTGTGCCTCACAGGTCAGATAAGACTTTGCCTCTTGGCGACAGTCCCCACCTGGCGTGTGCTTATCTCCCTCGCTGCCCCTGGCTGTTCGCGTGCGCGCACAGACACCGGATCAAAGAGGAGAGTGTCTGGAGTTGGCAGCCTGAAGCGGCCACCGCACAAACCAGCATCTCCGCCCCGTGCATTGTTCTAAACGGGAAAATGAATCTTCCGGTCCCACAAATTACACCTGGGCGTGTAGAGATAACGGCCGAATCATGTGCTTTCAGAGGAGCAACCTTTGAAGGAGGACACGCGTGTTTCATGGTATTTAAGTCCAGATTTGAATGTCAAAGGGGGTGTATGTGTGCCATTTTGCTGTGAATGACACAACAGAGTCTTATTCAGCACAGCTGTCTGGGAGACATGGCGCCAGCATGCTGGGAGGCCTCGTGGGGAGAGGGGACGTGGTCCAGCCTGGCTGGCGCTGGGGGGGCAGCAGTACCTCGGCTTTCCTGGTCCAAGTAATGAGCTGTCACTGAGATGATCCCCAAGTTCTCAGGGTTTGTGTGCCGTGTCCATACTGGTCGTTTGCTCTAAGGATTGTAGAGTACCATTTGCAGATCAAATTTATTCTTATAACAATATGCTGGAGTGTTTGGAAGGGATGCCGTGGTTGGAAGAACAGTGCCTAGTTAACTTGCAAACCTATCCAAGGGAGCCCATCCCACAGAAAAAGAGCCTTCCCAGGGACGGGCAGCCCGTGAGTGTTACACAGAGTCGGGGCCACACGCTACAGCATTGGATTTTTTTCTGATTCTTTCACGTAATATCAGTTGATATTTCTGAGAAGGGCCGGGAACATGGCACGCTGTACTTTCTCCTCCAAAAACCCGAGTTCCGAGCACATAGTTCGTTCTGGATAACTTTTCGATGGATGAATTAATAAATGAAGGGCGAACGTCCTTCCATTTCTCTGTGAAGGATTATTAAGTGCAGATCTAATGCCCAGCTGTGCTCTGAGAATCGGCACTGGCAGTCTCTGTCCCCACTTCAAGGGTGTCCCCGCGTGAAGTGAGAAAATAGATTCTGAAGGGGATTGAGAGGCCTTGGAACTGCTCCAAGAGAGGCTGTTAATCAGCCCGTGGCACGGAGCTGGAGAAGGATATTCTGGGCTGCCGAGAGCAAGCTCGGGCAGAGCATGGTGGCGGCTCTCGCAAGTTCAGGCCCATTTGGACGGGTCAAGGGCAGGTGATGATGGACCATTCCAGGATGGTCCATCCACCCACCAGCCACCAGGATGCACCGGAGGCCCCAGCACCACCGGTGACCCTCTCCCAGCCTGCTTCTGCTGGGGACAGTGTCTTCTGGGGAAAGGTCAGGGCCGCCGCTCTCTCTGGGACCCATAACCTCTGGGACAGTGGTGTCTGCGTCTGTTCTCCTCCCACCAAAGGCCCAGAGAAAAGCAGATCTCTCAGGGGTGTTTGCAGCACTTGCTGCTGTGGGTTGCGGGGCCCTGCAAGGACCCCTTTGCCCCATCCGCCCACCGTGCAATCATGGAGTGATATAAGGTGGTCTAGCTGTTGGGGGCACTCGAGGATATGGAGAGGCATTGAAAACTCACTTTAACCACCTCCCAGGACGGCCGAGAGCCTGCTCTTCTCCCACAGAAATCACGTCCGTCCCAGAAGCTGCATAAAACATTTCACCCCAGGACCAAGCGAATGCATCGTATTGGGTGATCTCCAATATCCCTTCCAGCTCCAGGAAGCTATGGCTCTAAATTTAGGGCTTCACTGGCAGATGATGCAGGCCCTTTGCTTATTTTTCTCTGCTGCCTGCATCTGCTATTTCATCTTGTTCCTTATCTCTTCCGCCTTATGGGGCTAAAGGTAAAGAGAACCTCAAATCCATCATTTTCACGGTTTGTTGGCAGCTCACATTCACCAGTTTCGCAGTTTGTTTGCAGCCGTTAGAAAACGGGTCGTTGGGGAAGTTTGATGGGACTTGCTATGGTTTGAATGTCTCCCCCCAAGTTCATGAGTTGGAAACTTAATTTCAGTGAGTAGCGGTGGGAGGTGGGCTTAGTACGAGGGGGCTAGGTCACAAGGGCTCCACCCGCATGACTGGGTGGATGTTATTGGGGAGTGGATTAGTTATGAGTAGACGGCTGTTACAAAGTGACTTTGGTGCCCTCCTGCCCTTCCATGTTCCTGCTGGGCCCTCTTCAGCAGGTGGGCTTCGTTCTTAGGTCAAGATGACTGCCTGGTTCCAGGTGTCACGTCCAGACACAATGGCACAACTACTGTGAAAGAGGAGAAACTGTCCTTCCTTGTGTCTCTTTTAGGCGAGTGAAGGAATCTTTCACGGATTTCCTATGATCTTTGGCCAGAGACGCAAGCCAGGTTCATGCCTTAAGCCAGTCACGGGCAAGGGGATGGGACCACCATGACCGGCTTAGACTCATGCAGGCCCTTGTGATTGGGGACGTGCCCAGCCTTCCACAGAGGACATGGCAAGCTGAGGAGGACATGGCAATTTATTCCTGTAAATTCATTTCATTCATGTGCATAAAATTTGGCATTTTAGGAAGAAGCGAATGCCTCTTGGGAAGGCAGCCAGTGGCATCTGCCCCAGGGTGAGTTGAGGGGTTCGGATCTATGCCCCGATCTCCGCCCTGCCGTGGTGCTGGAAGCACAGATCACTCGAGGTGGGACCGGCTGTGGGACACTGTGGCAGCCCCAGACCCCCGCTTCGTTCCCGCCACCCACCCTAGTTTAGCTAAGCTGGGATCAAACTGGCCACAAGGAGCAGAATGAAGTGACGCCCACGCAGGAACTTGCTTCCACGCCGTGGAAAGACACGGTGGACCCTTCACTGCGTATTGCTGAGGGAGAGAAGCCACTCTGAAAAGGCTACGCCCTGCATGTTTCCAGCCATGTGACTTTCTGGAAAGGGCAACACTACAGAGAGAGTAAAAAGATCAGTAGTTGAGGGGACCGAGGGGTAAGTGGGCAGAGCGCAGGAGAGTTTTCGGGCGGTGACGCTGCTCCGTATGATACTGTGATAGCAGATGCATGTCATGCACACTGGTCCAAACCCACAGATGAACAACAGCAAGAGTGAACCCCAGAGTAACAGTGGACGCGGTGGTAACAGTGTGTCAGTATAAGGGCATCGGCTGCGATACAGCCGCCACTTTTGGGGGGTGTCGATAGTGAGGGAGACGGGTGGAGAGTGTGTAAGAACTCTGTACTTCCTGCTCACTTTTGCTGTGAACCTACAACTGCTCTAAAAACTACCGTCTAGTTTTTAAAAAGTGAATTTCATATACTGGTGTGTGCTAAGGAGAAAATGCAACGGAACAGCAGGTAGAGAGTGACGGGCTCAGCGGCTACTTCAGGTGATCGGAGGTGCTCTCCGAGGAGGTGAGACTGCTGACTCACGAGCAGGAAGAAGCCAGGTGACACTCCAGGGCTCCCAGGTGACTCCAGGCTCCCCGAGGCAGGCGTGAGATTGATACGGCTCCGTGACGACAGGTCAGGCTGTGCCCTTGGAGGAGGAAGGCAGGGACGGGGGGTGGGGATGAGGCAGAAAGTCCGCAGGCCGTGGTGAGCAGGGCCATCCTGGGAATGGGGACCTTGTGGATTTGGGGCCACGTGTGGCCTCCTGGACCCTCACTGGGGTTTGCGGCCATCCAGCCCCCAGGGGACAGCCACGCTGAGCCGGACCAATGCTGCTGCTCTCCCCAAGTCTGTGCTCTCAGAGAGGGAAGGCGAAGAAAGTTTAATTAGATTTCTCTGAGTTTCCTGATGCCAGCAGGAGAGCCCTCAGGGTGTGTGCTGTGTCAGGAGCGTCGGGCTACTCCTGAATTATTTTTAGGGCCATAAGAAGTCACCTCCTAAGGCTCAGCCGTCACTGAAGAGGCTCAGAGAAACCCACAGACATGGAGCACACGGTCTCGACCTTCTCATCTCTTCCTCTCCGAAGCCGAGAGGAACATCCTATGGGGGCCTGGGGTGAGCGCAGAACCCAACACCCAAGGACTCTAAACCCCATAACTGACCCCGTTACTGCACACTCGTCCCTGTACCCCTTCAGTCCCTTCGTCCCTCAGCCCAGGGTGACCACGATTCTGAGTTGTACTTTGCGTTGTATAAACTGACTCACGCAGTGTGTGCTCTTTCGTGTCTGCATTGATTGCTCAGCATCGAGTTTCTGAGATTCGGCCACATTACTGAGTGCGGCTGTAGATCATTCGCGCTCTTGGCTGTACAGAACTCCATCGTGTGACCCTGTCTCGATTTATCCGCTCTACCGCTGATGGACATTGAATCGTTTCCGGTTCTTGGCTATTACAAAAAGTGCTATTATGAACGTAATATATAAACTTCTAAGGTTGTAGATAAAACAGTCTATGTGGAAATCAAATTACCTGTGAATAATGAATTTTAAGGATTTTCCCCCCTTTCCAAGCCTTCTACCCTTTATTGCCTTTTGTTTCTCTTCCTGATTTTAAAAGCCTTCACTGTTTTATGATTAAAAATAACGTTTGCTGTAGGTTTTTGCTAGACTCCCTTGGTCAGATGAAGGAAATCCCTTTCGAGTCTGAGCTAGTTAATTTTGAAAAATCACAAATAGATATTTTTGAATTTCATCAAATGTGTTCTCTCCATCTATTGAAATAGCCATATTGGTTTTGTTCTTTTAATATGCTAATGTGGCAAATGATAATTACAGATTTTCTAAAGTTAAGCCTCATTATTCCTGGAATAAACCCAGCTTAGTCACGACGTACAGTATTGTCTTTTTTCATAAAGTACAGGATTCATTTTGCTGGTATTTGTGTAGGATTATAGCCTTTATGTTCATGAATGAGGTTTTCCTGTGATTCTTCTTTATTGTATTTTTTTTTTGAGTTTTAGTATCAAAGCTACAGAGAGCTCATAGAAAAAGTTGAGGTGTTTTTCTTTTTTATTCTCAAAGAGTTAGCATAAGATTAGAATAATACGTTTTGTGAATGCTTGGTAGAACTTATCTGTAGAATCACCTGTACCTGTTCCCCTTTGTGGAAAAATTAAATAATTGATTCACTTGTTTTAATGGTTATGGACTATTTGGACTTTGCAAGTTTTTTGAGTTGCATATTCTTTTTTTTTTTTTTTTTTTTTTTTTTTGAGACAGAGTCTCACTCTGTTGCCCAGGCTACAGTGAGTGCCGCGGCGTCAGCCTAGCTCACAGCAACCTCAAACTCCTGAGCTCAAGGGATCCTCCTGTCTCAGCCTCCCGAGTAGCTGGGACTACAGGCATGCGCCACCATGCCCGGCTAATTTTTTCTATATATATTTTTAGCTGTCCATATAATTTCTTTCTATTTTTAGTAGAGATGGGGTCTCGCTCTTGCTCAGGCTGGTCTCGAACTCCTGAGCTCAAACGATCCGCCCACCTCGGCCTCCCAGAGTGCTAGGATTACAGGCGTGAGCCACCGCGCCCGGCCGAGTTGCATATTCTTAAAGGAATGTGTTTCTTTTTTCTAAGTTTATGCCTGTTTATGCATGCTTTGGCATGTTTTTAATAGTACACTATTATCTTTTTAGTCTCTGCTGGATCATTATGGCCCTCTTTTTATTTTTAATATTATTTGTAAATCTCTTTTTTTCCTTGAACAATACTGCTAGAAGCTTACCTATCTTAATTGTGTTTCCAAAGAACCAATTTTCGGTTTTGTTAATCAGCTCTATTACATCTTTGTTTTCTATTTCATTAATTTCTGTATTTATAGTTATCTTTCAACTTTCATGAATTTATTCTGTTGTTCTTTTGCTAATTTATTAAGTCGGGTGCTTAGCTCATTAACATTTAGCTTTTCTTCTCCTATGTTAATAAGCATTTGAGTCTCCACATTTCACTCATATTATCTTTCTCATCGCATGACATAAGCCTTGGTATTTTCATTATTTTCCAGTTCTAAATACTTTAAATTTTCTATTATGATTTTTTTTATCCACAAACTATTTAAAAATGAAATTTTAAAATTCTAGCATATAGATTTGAGCTCCAATTTGATTGCACTGTGATTAGAAAACTTGGTCTGTATGATACTGAATATTTGAAAATCTTGACACTTCTTTTCTGGCTGATTCCATGGTCAATTTTTGCAAATGTCCCATTGTTATATGGACTCTGTATAGGTCCAGTAAACTTGTTAGTTGCAGTTTTTATATTTTGACCTTTTTTTGTTTATTACTCAATAAAATAGGTATCTCGAACATCTCCCACTCTGATGATGAGTTTAATTTCTCTATGTGGTCTATCAATTTTGCTTTACATATATATAAGATGTTTTAGAATTGTTTCATCTTCCAGATGAATCAAACATTTATTAGCATATAATGGCCCCCTTTATCTATATAATGCTTTTCTATATTGGTCTATTTTTCCTGATAATAGAAAGCATACTTTTGGTTAATATTTGCTTCATATATCTTTTACTTCCATATATCTTTTACTCCTTTGTCCTATGTTTAAATATATCCCTTGTGAATAGCACACAGCTGGATTTTAAAAAATATCTAGTGTGACAATCTCGATATGGTGAGTTTAGTCCTTTTTCATTCATTGTGATGACTGATATTTCTGTATTCCTTTCTATGATTTGTTACTTCTTACATATTATTTATTCCATTTTTCCTATGCTCATTTTCCTCTTCTTGACTATAAAAACTTTAAATTTTTGTATGCTTTCTTATTCCATTTTTTCTTCTACTTGTTTGGAAGTTATGCTTTACTCTATTTCTATTTTTTTTTAATGGTTTCCCTTGAAATTTTACCATGCAAACCTACAAAACTCAAACTTCAGACTCTTAATCCTCCTACCAAACCACACAACCATTTCTTCTCCCAACTTTCCTCCTATTGTCTTTTGGTATTGTGATTCTGTGCTTTTAAACACTTTTATTTCCATAAGCTGGACATGGAATTAGATGTTAATTTTTTATAGACAATTTTTGTTAACATTTACCTATTTGTTAATATTTTACTTTTTTGCAGGATCATTTTCCTTCTTCCCAGATCTCATCCTGTAAAAGTTTCTTTGGCTTGGGTCTGTTGGGAGTAAATTCCATTTCTATTTCTCTGAAATGTTTTTATTTCACTTTCACAAGTGGAGATATTTTTGCTGGGTAGACAATCCTAGGATGACCGTTATTTGCTCTTGGCACTTAGAAGATATTATTCCACCGTGTCTTGGCTTTGGTTTTTGCTGTGGAGAAATCCCTGCCAGTCTGTCTTTCCTCCATAGGTGATGCATTTTCTTTCTTTCTTTCTTTTTTTTTTTTCCATGCTTTAAAATCTTCCATTTGGTTTTTGGTGTTTAGCATGTCATTTCCAATATGCCTACGTTTGAATCTATTTTCTTTGTCCTGTCTGAGGACCGTCATGTTTGCTGTATCTTCGCACTCATCATGCATCAGTTCTAAAAAATAATCTTTTAATTTGGCCTCTCCTCTATTTTCTCTATTCCTTCTTCCTCTCTGATTTGATATTGGGACTTCTCACTTTATTTTCTAGATCCCTTAACCTCTCCTTCACATTTTACATCTTACTTCTCTGTGCTGCATTCTGGGAATTTTCTACTGACTTATCTTCAAATTCTCTAATATTCTCTTCAACTGTGTTTAATATGCTATTTACCCCACCCTCTGAGCTTTTTTTTTTAATAGCGAAAACTATATTTTTCATGCCTAAAAGTTCTATTTCTTTTTCAAATTTGCCTTGTCCTATATGCTATCCCATTCTGCTTATTTATTTTTATGATTCCATTTTTTTCTTCAAACATTTTCTATATAGTTATTTTCTATCCTGATTCTGGTAATTCTAATATTTCAAGTCTGTATGGGTCCTAATCTATTTTATTTATGCTGATTATCATTCACTATGATTTGTTTTCTTGTGTGAATGATCTTTGTGAGCTCATATCTGACTGATATTAATTTGTGGAAAACCTGAGAATTTAAATTAAGGATGCTTGCCTCTGGAGTGGATCTGTGTCTGCTTCTGCCAGGATCCAGGGACACTATTAGCCTGGACCAATGTCATTCCCTTTCAGGGCCCCTGGTCTAGACTGGGAATCTTAGAGTCAGCTTCTCTCTCTTGCTGTATTGTGATTTGGAATTGTTCTCAGAGCAATCCTGCCTTTGTATGTGCTGACTCTGTGGTGTGTGTGTGTGTGTGTGTGTGTGTGTCTAAATCCCTATGGAGGTTTCCCTTACTTACGTAATCCCAGAAATGCAAAGAAATTGTGTTTTATGAAGGAGATAACTATTCAGAAGTTGGAGAGCCCTCAAGATAGCTGGTCTCCTCACTGTGGGACGTAGAGGTTTGGGCCTGTTTTTGCATTAATTAAAGGAAAGGGGAGTATGAAAATCCAGGGAAATATGGAAACATTTCATTGCCATTGAAGCAACCGTAAATAAATGACGTTATTTTCTGTGGCACATCCTTCCCTACATCTCATCCTGTAACTGTTCTCTGGCTCTCTCCTAAAGCCTGTCCATCACTCTTTATTCCATGTAGCATCCCAGGAACATTCTCGCCAACTCTACCCAGCTCTGGTAACAGTCTCCAGAGGCGCGGTTTGCAGACTGCAGGGTGTCTAATGCCACAGGCTATAATGCTGTAATGGTCACAGGTCCAAGAGAAGGGCTTGTGACCCAAGCTGGCCCAATCCAAGTCTTCTTCTGGAATTTTCCATATCGGAGGCAAAGAAGTCTGTCTTCTTGGGTTGAAAATGGAATGCACGTAAGCCTGAGGCTTTGAGAGAGTCAGTCTTTAGCCTTGATTGACACGTGGGTCTATTTCTGAGCTGAGCCTAAAGAAGGTCCTTCCAAAGTGATTATGAAGAAGGAGGGTCAGTTCCTGGCCGTGTCACCCAGGGTGCTCCAGGAGACTCTGTCACTGCGGCAGAACTGGGACTGAAGCCTTCTGCCCCTCTGCCACCTTCGAGGCAGCAAAAGAGACGTGGCTTCTAGCAATTACCGTGACCTCCCTGATACAAGTGACAATTAGGCCAGTGGAGAAAATAAGATTCAGAACCATGTGCAGTGGCTCCCCCTTTCTTGAGAATGAGCTCGCCTCTACTGCAACCTCAAAAACACAAACTTGCCGGTAAATACGACCCCCTGGTGCCTTTGAGTGAGAACATCTGCAGCATCAAAGTGAAACGATAACTCCTTCGGAAGCACCGAAACATTTACCGGAGATAGAACTATGCTGGTTTCAAGCGCTGTTAGAAGGGAAATGGGTCTGGCTGTTACCAGACATCGAATTGGAAAATACCCAGAACTTTCTGATTTTTGAAAAAGGCAAAATCAATTGGCAAGTGTTTGATGTCTCAAAAATAATTTCTAAAAGCCTATTACTGAAAGACTCTTGATTATGCAAGATGCACAAAAAGGAGAAGAACAGAGCTCCGGATCATTCCAGTGACATTCCAAACCCGGAAGGATGGATGACGGAGAATGCTCAACTGAGTCAGCATTTTTCTCTCTCGGCGCAGAATCAGGTAGGATCAGGATGGAGGGAGAACGTTAATAAAAGCTGGTCCAATGTGGAATTAATTCAATTATGCAGTCAGTGGAGAAACACATAGCTCCCCTGAAATTAACTTCTTTAAAACTCCTGAGGTCTATCAGTTTAAATGCAACTAAGATAATTGTCAGTCTTTAAAATCCTACCATAAAAGACATGTGTATTTTCATATTTGACAAGAGTTAGGTTAATTTGCCATTCACTCCTCCCATCCTCTGAGTGTACTTGCAGATCAGATTTTTTCAAAGTAAAAAATTTGTCCAGCATTAGACTCAAGAAAATATTACACAGTAAAGGCTAGCATGGCATTCTTTTTTTTTTTTTTTTTTTTTTTTTTTTTGAGACAGAGTCTCACTCTGTTGCCCAGGCTAGAGTGAGTGCCGTGGCGTCAGCCTAGCTCACAGCAACCTCAAACTCCTGAGCTCAAGCGATCCTCCTGTCTCAGCCTCCCGAGTAGCTGGGACTACAGGCATGCGCCACCATGCCCGGCTAATTTTTTCTATATATATTTTTAGCTGTCCATATAATTTCTTTCTATTTTTAGTAGAGGTGGGGTCTCGCTCTTGCTCAGGCTGGTCTCGAACTCCTGAGCTCAAACGATCCGCCCACCTCAGCCTCCCAGAGTGCTAGGATTACAGGCGTGAGCCACCGCGCCCGGCCTAGCATGGCATTCTTATCATGGGTTAGGCAGTGTTCTAAATTTCTTGCATGTATTAATGCATTTAATTATCATAACCCTCTGAGTTATATACAGTTCTCTGTTTCTTTTATTTGGATAAAGAAACTGATGCATGAATGGGTTAAGAAAGTTGCCTGAGGTCACTCGTTAGTTAAATGATGGGTCTTGGATTTGAACTTGGGCAGTCTGGCTTCAGAGCCCATGCCCTCACCACTATACTGTACTTCCTTTTCCTTGTTAAAAGGCCATATGATGTATGAAAATGCATTGGGAGTCAGAAAGACCTGTGTTCAAATTCCGGCTGTACCATTTACTAGCAGGAAGATCTCAGAAATCTTGCTCACTCTAACTTCAAAGCCTCAGTTTCTTATGCATAAATACCATAGTGCTAATGCCACAGAGCGGTCATAAAATTAAAGGAGATAAATGCATGTAAAAGAGCCTAGTGTGCGACAAGTGCCTGGTGCACAGTAGGACTTTGATAAGGTTTGGCGGAGAGGGGTCCATTCAGCTAGCAGAGGGCTTAGGAATTTATGTTTAGTTCACAGTGTCTACCCGTTTATATCACAGTCAGAAGTATAGGAGCTCTACAGGGTCATGAAATTGGGCAGACTGATTCCTACCACTTTATTTTTCTTTTTGGAAATGGCTTTAGCTATTCTAGTTTCTTTGCTTTTCCAGACAAATTTTAGAACGATCTTGTCTGTATTTATAAAAAAAAAATCTGGATGGGCCGGGCGCGGTGGCTCACGCCTGTAATCCTAGCACTCTGGGAGGCCGAGGTGGGCGGATCGTTTGAGCTCAGGAGTTCGAGACCAGCCTGGGCAAGAGCGAGACCCTATCTCCACTAAAAGTAGAAAGAAATTATATGGACAGCTAAAAATATATATAGAAAAAATTAGCCGGGCATGGTGGTGCATGCCTGTAGTCCCAGCTACTCGGAAGGCTGAGACAGGAGGATCGCTTGAGCCCAGGAGTTTGAGGTTGCTGTGAGCTAGGCTGATGCCACGGCACTCACTCTAGCCTGGGCAACAGAGTGAGACTCTGTCTCAAAAAAAAAAAAAAAAAAATCTGGATGGAATTTTAATAAGAATTTCAATACATCTGTATATTAGTTTGGGGAGAACTGACATCTTTATTATGTTGAGTCATCTAATCCATGAGCAATAGATCTCTCTATTTATTGAGATCTTTTATTTCTTGCATCAGAAGTTTATGGTTTTCAGCACACAAGTCTTGTACATATTTTATGAGATTTACATCTGGGGATTTTTTCAGTGATTGTAAATGGTATGACATTTTAAAATTTCAGTGCCATGTGTTCATTGAGAGTACACAGAAATACTACAGATTTTTGTATGTTGATCTTGTATCCTTCTACCTTGCTGAACTCACTTATTAGTTCCAGAAGATTTATGTAGATGCCTTGGAATTTTCTACAGAAACCATCATATCCTCTGCAAATAGGATACTTTTTTATCTTCCTTTCCAATCTGTACGCCTTTTATTTCCTCTTCTTGCCTTCAGCACTATGTTGAATAGAGTGGGGAGAAAGGACATCTTTGCCCCATTTCTGATCTTGGGGGAAAATATTCAGACTTTCCCTGTTAGGTATAATATTTGCTGTAGGTTTTTTGTAGATATTCTTTAACAGTTGAGGAAGTTTCCTTTTGTTCCTTATTTTCTGAGCACATTACTCATGAATGGGTGTTGAATTTTGTCAGATGCTTTTTCTGCACTGATGGATGTGCTTGTGTGATTTTTCTTCTTTCAGGCTGTTAATATGGTGGCTTCACTGGATGATTGATTTTAGAATATTGAACCAGCCTTGAGTTCTTGGACTAAACCCCACTGGTTGGTTGTGCTGTATAGTTCTTTTTACATATCGTTGAATACAGTTTGCTAATGTTTTATTAAGGACTTTTATGTCTATATTGATGAAAGACATTAGTCTGTAGTTTTTGTTTGTTCATTTCATGCTATCATTGCCTGGTTATTGTTATTAGGGTAATATTAATACTCGTTTCTTGAAATGAATTGGGACATGGTCTTTTCTATTTTCTGGAAGAGATTGTGTAGAATTAGTGTTAATTCTTCTTTAAGTATTTGTGAAATTCTTGAGTGAAACCATCTGGGCCAGAGATTTTTGGTGTTTTTTTTTTTTTTAATTATGAATTAAGTGTTATTAGTAGTTATGGGTTATTCCATGGTATATTTCATATTGAGTGAGTACCATTGAATACCCCGTATGAGTTTGTCAATAGAGACTCTGAGTTATGATGGGTTAATTTGTATTTAGCTTTTGGCTCCTTATTTTTAAAATGTCAGGTTACTGACTCATGCTTAGTCACTCATTCAAGGCCTGGTTAGGTTAATGAGACACAATGTGGGTAGACAGTGACATCACCACCTCCTTCAAAAGAGACAGAGGAGAGGGAGAGGGGAAGAGAAGGAGTCTGATAGAATTTTGTTCTATAAGACTGAATAAGACCCATCAAAAAAAAAAGAATAACAATCAGACAAATAGATTCCAGTGAGCTCTCAGATGGCGTGGCTGCCATAAAACAGTCAAGACATCGTGCTGATGATTTGTAAACACTTCCTGTCGACACAGAGAGGGAAGGCCAAAGAGGTTCACACTATGGGAAGAACAACAAAACACTTCCAAAAACGTTTCATGGAACACCAATTCCGTGGAATGATCTGAGAAAGAAAAAAAAAAAAAAAAAAAAAGAGGCTCCATGGTTGGTGAAAAACTCTAGATTAAACAAATGTTTCTTTACTGCAGGCCTTTTCAGAGCCTTTAAAATTTTAAAGTGCATTATGAACTACTAAGACGGAATATAGTATGCAGGGTTCCCTAATCTACTTGTTCACAGAAATCCTCCCACCTCCACTTTTTTTTTTTTTTTTTTTTGGTCTTAGAGATTTCTCATGACTGGCGCTTCACACACACCTCTCATAAATTCAGAGACAGGAAAAGACTTGTTAAGACAGGACACAGAACTGTATCCCCTGCCGTAAAATGTTTCTCTAGCGTCTCCAAGATGTGCCTCTTGCGTGCTTCTAGGATTACTTGAGAGCTAAATGGATATTTTCTATTCAAATCAAAATTTACAAAACCTAGTAATTTTTTTAAAAATTCCCAAATTTCTCTCCCCAACCCTCTACACTACCCAAATGAATCAATAAACTAGCTCATGAGAGGAAATTGCACCTATTTTATATACTTTTTAAAAATCAACGCTCAGTTATAATCAGATTACAAAACGAATCACACTGCCACCTCTTCCGGCTGCCGGGCTGTCCCCTCCCAAGTTCTCAGTGGCTCCCTTGCTGCTGCCCGCGCGCAGCTGGGCCTCCAGCGCCACCGGATCAAAGCAGCTGTTGGGAAGCGCTCTGGTGTCTCTCCTGGGGGCCCAGGGAATCTTCTGGAACTCCTCCAAGGCTGGGTCTTTCCCTGGGGAGAGCTGCTGCAGCCTCTGCTCCTTCTTCTTAATGGCTTCCTTGATGCCCTCGATGTGGCACTTTTCCTCCTTCTCGGCTTTCAGCTTCAGGATGTGATGGTTCTTCTCCCGCAGGACGTGGAGCTCCCGCAGGTGCTGCGCCCTGTCCCTGGCGGTCTTGTGCGCGCGACTCCTGGCCTGCCGGATCTTCTGATCCGCTACCTCCAGCAGAATCCTCTTGTGCGCCTTGCTCTGCTCCTCGGACTCCCCCGCGCGCCACCTGACCTGCTGGAGCTGCTCTTCCTGCTTCTGGGCCTTGTCCCTTAGCTCTCGGTGCCGCTCCTTGATCAGGCCCTGGTGGAGCTCTTGGAACCGCTGGTACCTCTGCTCCAGCGACAGCTTCCTGAGGAGCTCCTCGGCCTTGGCCTGGCAGTCCATGAGGACCTTGCGCGCCTGGTAGTTGACGATGGAGCTCAGGTTGGTCTCCTGGACCTTCTTCTGGCACTCCATGGCGTGCAGGTGCCTCTTGTGACAGGCCTCCTCCAGCTTCTTCTGCAGCCGCAGGCTGTGCTGCTCCCGCAGGCTCTGCAGCGTCCTCTCCTGCTCCCGCAGCCGCCTTCTCTGGCTCTGCTTGCGGTGCTCAGCCCGGGCGCGCGCCCTCTCCAGCCTCTCCTGGCGCTGACTCTCCTGGTCCTCCGGCTGCGCCCTCTCCAGCCTCTCCTGGCGCTGACTCTCCTGGTCCTCCGGCTGCGCCCTCCACCAGCTCTCCTCCCGGACCGCGTCGTTCGCCCGGCTGTCCCTCCGCCGGCCGCGCTTCTCGCGGCCCAGGCGGGTCTCTCGCTGGTCCTTCTCCCGCAGCCACTGCTCCTGGCTCCGCAGCAGCAGCAGCCTGCGCTCCCGCTCCAGGGTCACCTGGACCTGCCGGTCCGAGCGCTTCAGCTCCTCCCAGGCCTCGGCCGCCTGCTGCTGCAGCTCCCGCATCCTCTGGGCCTTTTCGAGGCGGGCCAGCACCAGGGCCACGATCTTCTCGTCCCTGGAGGACATCACCGCCTCTTCCAGCCTGCTCTTGAGGACCTGGGAGTGCTGACTCTGCATCTCTTTGCTGGAGACCGAGGGCTGCGAGCGAGGACTGGCTGGCGACTCGGCCAGGTCGCTGCTGTCTCTCCGCCGGGCGCACACGCAGGCGGACCGCGTCCTGAACTTTTGGGAGAGCGCGGAAGACTTCTCCGTGGGAACCGAGGAAGAGGACCAGCGACCCAGATGTCTGCAGACCGGCGCTGCCCACCGGCCCGCGCTCTGTGCCTTTTCTAGCCCGCCAGCTGCGCTCCAGGCGGGGCAGGCCCCCCGGTGGCAAGGCGGGGGCGAGTCTCCCTGGGCCAGCGGGCAGCGGGCGCAGGGCTGAGGCTGTCGGGGCTGAGGCGGGCACTGCTGCTGCCAGGCCCTGCTGGGCTCGGTCCGGGCCTCCCCCCAGGCGTCCTTCGGGCACCTGGGGCGCATAGGCGGGTACTTTCCCGCGCCGTCCTGGGCCCTCCCGGCCACGTCGCTCAGGCTGCAGCTCCCCCGCGGCGAGGCTGGGCACCCGCACCCGCGAGGCCGCGAGGGGGGCGGACAGCGCGGGTGCGGCCGGGGCGCCCCATCCTCGCTCCCGGCGCCGGGGGTCCCTGACCAGCAGCCCAGGGTGGGCTCGGTCCCGGGCCCCGGCCCGCCCAGCCGCGGCGGGGACTCGCCATCTGCGCCGGGCGGCGGGGACTCGCCATCTGCGCCGGGCGGCGGGGACCCCCAGAGGTCCCGGCGGGGCAGCGCGGTGCAGTGGCTCAAGGCCCCCATGCTCCTTGCGGGCCGCCCAGCGTCTGCGCCAGGGTCCCTGGGCCTCCAGGGCGCTGCGGAAGGACAGCCGCCCCGCCCGTCGCCTCCCTCGGATCCCGGTCCAGGTCGCCTGTGACGCTCCCGCCACTTCACAATGCCTCCTGCGCCGCCGGGTCCCCCCAGCCCTCGGCCCGCGCCCGCAGCCGCCCACCCCGGCCCTGCTGACACTCCAGGGCTGCGAGACGGGCCCGAGTGGGAGGAGCGCGGGGCTGGCGGGGGCAGGGGGGGCTGCCGTAGGAAATCACGGGTGACATTCAGAGCAGACGGTGCGTAGTGAGCTCTCCCTGTGTTTCAGGCAGAAATCGGAACTTCATGTGTCCACCTTAAAGTAGCGGGATTTTAAGAGAGCTCAGGAGATGGCCTCACTCTGAGAATGGAGTGGGGGCAGGGTCGAGATGTAGTGGGGGGGCGGGGGGCGGGGGGCGGGGGGGGCTCGGGTCACCCTCAGCCGCCGAGTCACCGTCCTGCATCTGCGCCCCGGCAAGGTGCCCAGGGAAGCGGCAGCGCAAGCAGTTAACGCACCATACCACCCTTTTGCCCTTTCCGTTAGCAAGCCCAAAGCTGCGCCTCAGTGTTTGCTTTTTGAACTTTAGAGCAAGAAATAGACGATTCTGTCTTTCCCTAATGTGACAATCACTGCTTCTGTCGTGGTGTGAGCGTTGTGTGCACGTTTCTGAAACCATCAGTGAAGGCTACGTTGGAATCTCATTGTTTTTTTGTCCTTTTCTCCCAATTTTGTGGGGTTCTTTTTCCCTGTCCAGGCACCCTGGGCTGATGGAAAAAGCATGGGATTTGGTTGGGCAAAGGAGTTGGAATCTCCTCTGCCACCTCCTACCCTCCTGACCTGGGGCAGGTTCCTCGACTTTCCTGACTCCCCGGTTCTGGAAAGGTGGGATGGCCGGGCCGGGCCTGGTCGAGTCAGCACTGCGGGACCTGTGTGAGGGTCAGATGAAGCTCTGTGTGGAGACCCCAGCACCAGAATGCGCCCAATCAATATTATTTTGTTGCCCTCCTAGGCTTCAGTGAAAATTTAAGACTCAGAGGAATATGCGGATTTACAAAAAATTTTACAGTGTCCTAGCTTAAGAAAAGAAGGATGAAATTAATGTAATCCTGAAGTTTAGGTAAAGGGGAGATTGCTAGAAAGGGGTGACCCCAGACTGTGACGTGTCTACAGGGCACTGTGGATCTGGGCGGTGTCATTTCCCTTCTCTGGGGTTGCTGTGCTCTGAATGTCCCCAAATTGATACGTTGAAACCTCATCACCCATGTAGTAGTAGTAGGAGGTGGGACTTTTGGGAGGTGATTAGGTCATGAGGGTGGGGCCCTAATAAATGGGATTAGTGCCCTTATAAGGGATCCCAGAGAAGTCCCTTGTCCCTCCTGCCACAGTGAGATGACTGTCTATGCACCAGGAAGAGGACCATCACCAGACAGTGAAGCTGCTGGTGCCTTGATCTAGGACTTCTCAGCCTGCAGAACGGAGAAATGAGTTTCTTTTGTTTATAAGCCACCCGGTCTATGGTATTTTGTTAATAATATCCAGAATAGGCTGAGACAGGGGTGCAATGCAGAAACAGTTCTAGGCAGCATCCTCCAAATGTGACCACTCCTTATAGAAGACAATTGAGTAGTTGCCCACACCAATCCTCTCCCTTCACATCCCCTTGGAGCCTCACGGCAACTCCAGCTGGGCAGGGGCGGTAGAATTGATAACATTTTCCTTAGGACAAATCTGAGACGTCCTCAGGCCGTATTAACTGATTTCCCCAGGGTCCCTTGGTCAATGGCAGGCATTTTGACTTCAGATTCACTTCTGTTTCCATGATACTATGCTGCCTCTCAGGAAATGCACTTTGAATTGAGCCTTGCTTTTAAGAAAATTACGATCAAATGTACGTCGGAGGGTCATGGACGCCATGTCCTTGGAGTCCCGTGGTAGCCACCTTGGTGACGGTGACGGAGCCACCCTGAGGAGTTGCTGTGCCCGGACAGATGTCACCAGCAGGGATTATACATCTGTAGCTGAGGATAAGCTGTTTCTACCCTAGATTCTACTGGCACCACTCATATTAAAAAAAATATGTTATGTGATTATAATCCTTACTAGGTGGTAAAATGTTTTTAAAAAAATTAAACCAAATTTGAAAAGGAATCGTTTAACTTTTTAAAGTTAGGAAATGTTTAGGCATGAATCAAGTCGTGCTGACAGCTGAGTGTCATAGTTCTCTGCTGAAGCTCTGTAAACATCTTGCGTGGATGAGCGTGGCTCCGGTCCATACCCAGGCGACCTCGTGTCACAGAGAAGCGGTGTTATGGGAGTGAAAGCACAGCCACCTGAGAGGCAGGGGACCTGCCAGCAGTCAGCTCTGCCACCGGCCGAGTCACCTCACCCAGTCATTTCTCTCCTGAGTCTGTTCCCTCCCTCCTGCAGGAGATGATCTGCAAAGACTCTTTCAGCCCAAATTGCAACTGAAGAAAGAGTTCAATCTAGCAGATGCTTCAGCCTTCATCTCGTGAAGCAAAAAACGAGTTAATCCGTGAAAAATGCTTAGAGCAGTGTCTGGCATGCGGTAGCTGCCTTATAAATATTAGCCGCTAGAATCATCATTATCATTACGCCAAAAGCACTGAAGCCATCACAGCGCAGAGCGGAATTTAAAGGCTCGGTTTGGGACTGAGCCAGCGTTGGAACCCAAGGGCTCCGATTTCCAGGTCAGGGCCCTTCGGTCTCTCACTTCCTCGGAAGGGAATTGTGCACGGCTCGCTCCCCTCTGTTCCCGATGACGCGGTGCTAACCGTAGGGTGCCATAATCTGGGCCAGGATGAGAAAGATAATGTTGCCAGGAGAAACAGATCCAGGTAGCAGATGTGGTGAGTGGTTAAACAGAGTTCCCAGGGGAGGGAGGAGTGTGTTCGGCGTTGTTATAAGGAAAGGATTCGCACAGGATGACGCTGGAGCCAGACGTGGGAGGACAATTAGGGTTTCGCCAGTCGGGGCTGAGCAGGAAGACACTCCTGGCCGAGGAGGCTGCACGGGCCACGGTGTGGAGCCTCAAATGCCTGGCATGTTGGGTCCTGTGTGGTTTGTGTGGTGGGGACCTGGGGAGTGCGGCCAGGTGACGGCGCCAGGAGGATGGGCCGGGCCCAGATGCTACCCAGGGGTCCTCGATGCCAAGCCCAGGAGCGCAGGCTCCCTCCCAGTGGGCAGCAGGGTCCCAGCTGTGTCCAGAAGCGCTCTAGGATTCCTTGGGTTCCAGAGCAGCTTAGATTGTATCTGTTTTATATCCTGGGGCTCCTTATAATGCCTCACCGAAAAATTCTACGGTTCTTCTGCTTCAACCCCTTTGTATAAGGATCGAAATCCACTGTGTAGACAAAGGTGGAGAGTTAATGAAAGTCTCGAAGCCAGAAAAGTGACCCAATTAAATTTACGTTTTAAAAAGCTCATCCCGGCAGCAGTGAGGATGCTAAGTCAAGAGGCTGGTTCAGTAGTCCAGGTGGGCAAGAAGGAGGCGTAAACCAGGACAATGGCACGGCGGCAGGGAGAGGGCGGAGTCAGGGGACAGTTCAGAGGTCAAGGGTCCATGACCTGAAGATGGACTTGATATGGAGAAAGGGGGTTTCTAACCTGGGTGCCGAGTGGCAGTGGTGACCTAGTCCGGTCTAGGTGGCCTTGGAGACAGGGATCTTGGAAATCAGGTGACAGAAGCTGCAGTAACAAGCGGACCCTGTACAGAGCAGCAAACAGAACACCTGGAACAAACCAACACAATTCGAACGAGAAACTCTTTCCTTTGAGGGCCCGAGAGCACAGCGTGAGCAGAGGGGAGATGACTCCTCACCGGCTTCTTCAGCGTCTCGTCAGGGCCCCGGAGGACCACAAGCTGGAAGCCAGAGCCCGCTCTTCCTGGGGCGGATGAAAGAGATGTTTTGCAAATGCTCCGCTGCCAAAGCCTTCCCTTGATACCAAGAACAATCAGCCTCCTTTTTATTTGGCAGAGAAATCCTCAGCGTATTTCACGGGATGCCTGAGAATGTGGGCCTCCTGCCAAATGAAGACCTGGGCCTCTTTTCTTCATTTGCTGGAGACTTGAAAAATATGGCGAAACGTGCTCTGACCCCACAATTCAGATTCATGTATGGGAGAGAAATGTGCTCTGCGCCCCTCCTCGGAACAGACCGTTAGTTGTTGTAGTAACTGCACATTCGGCCTCTTAGCAGAGCTCCTGATTCTCGGGTGGGTCAAAGGGGAGGGATAAGCCGGAGTGGCCCCGTCCAACACGGCAGCCGGTGCCCACACACGGGACGAGCCCTGGGGTGTGAGTCGTTTGAACTGACACGCGCTGGAAGTGTAACATGCACACCGGATTTCAAAGACAGTATGGACGAAATTTAAAATATCTCAATACTTTTTAAATATTGGTTACATATTCAGATGATGGTATTTTCAACTCATTAAACTGGATAAAATGTATTATTGACATCAATTTCATGTTCCTTGTTACTTGTTTTAATGTGGCTACTGGTAAACTTAAAATTGCATATACATGTGTGTGCAGTGTATATCACCACGCATTAATGTTCCTATTGGACAGAGCTGCTCTAAATAGCTGAGGTTCCCCGATACTCAAGTTGTAACCAAAGCTTCTAACATCTAGGTCATTTTCATTTTATTTTTATTTATTTTTATTGCTTCGAAATCACCTTTTGTAAGTAGATAATATTTGGATCAGAAGTGGTTTTTTTTCCCCTAATGGCTGGATGATAGGGTAAATTATAAATATTAATTTTTAAAATTCAGCTGTGCCTTACAGTTTCACAGGACTTCCATTCTTTCATGCCCCACCTCCACTTTTTTCTCACTGCACAGGAAAACAGTTGCCCCGAAGGAACAATATCTGAAAATACAGAACACGGACCCTCTCCACGTGTGCCCATGAGCTATGGACGCATTCAAAACACCAGACCTACAGAACAGTTAAAAAAAAAAAAAAAGGATGCAAAGACCCAGGGCAATAAATGAAAAACTTATGTTAATGCAGTGCTAAGCATGAAAATTGTAGCCTATAAACTTCTTTTTTTAAGAAAGAAATAGTGGGATAAGAGCCTGGAAATAGGAAAGTTAGGTTGCCATGGAAACAATCACTTATCCGCAATGCAAATAGTCCGTGAGTATGAGAGGTTATGTGTGTAAAGAGGATGGCAGATACATACTGCGTGTGTGTTGGAGCATCGCTCTGAGTGCTTTCCGTGTAAACCCCGCCACAGCGATGCCAAACAGGGACCGTGTTTTTCCTGAGGCACAGAGAGAGGCTTGCCCAAGATCGTGAAGCTGGTCGGCGGCAGAGTCAGGACGGGAACCCAGGCCTCCACCCCTAACCTCACGCCGTGTGGCCTTCCCTGCCGGTGCCACCTAATGACAGCAAGAGACAATCGTGTGTGGGCCAGAGAGAAGGAGAGGATTTTCAACACTTCTAGTTTTCTTGTATCTTAGGATTTTAATGTTTTTAACATTTGTAACCTCGATGCGATTAAAAGCAGGAGATGGTAATTAACTAATTTTTCTGAAGAAAGGGAGAACTGGGAATAAATACGTTGAGTGGAAACTGAGTCCATTTCTACAGGGAGGTGACAGGACAGAGTTGCAGTTACGGGATCCCTTAACGGTGACACAGAAACACAGACCCTTTGCGATCAGGTTATTTATTTTTGAAATGTTATTACAAATCATTTGTAATGTTAAAACCTACGAAGAGGTTTACCCAGTGGACACTTGGAGAAATAGTTGCTGTTGATGATGTATTCAGTTTGGAGTTACTTCTTCATCCTCAACATCACAGGCATTATATGGAATAATTTCTTTTTTCAATTTTAAAGAATATACTTTGTCAAAACTTTTAAAAAATATGCGGGGCTTTTAAAGTTCTGGGGGTTTTTTTGTTTTGTTTTTCCTACTTTGCTAAAGTTGAGCCTGGAGTTTTACATTTTAAAGGAAATGTGTTTTTCAGAAAGATGTAAGTGAGGGTTGTTATTGCTGCGGTAGGATTCCGGTGGAGGGCGGTTTGCTGGGACGGCTGACTGTGTGTGCACTGTGACCTGTCGTGCACTGCGAATCCTTTGCTGATGGTACCAGCAGGGTAGGGCACCCTCCGCCCACTTAAATCCCAGCCCCTGCATCCGGCAGGCTTATTATACTTCGAAAGAATTTTCATCAGGCGACTTACAGTGTTCTTTTCACTCCAAGCCACCCACACACGGGCTGGAGTCGAACCTTGGCAACCAGGGGTGACTCTGTGCTCAGCAACCTCTTCCATCCGCAGGAACCTTCCCAAAGTGCCTGCATCCACCTGCCTGATTCTCTGCATGGCCACACTTCTGGGGAGAGTCATCAGCCTTGACATTAGTTTGTCAAAGCTTTGACAAAACATATTCTTTAAAACTGAAAAAAAGACATTCAGTATGATGCCTATGCTATGTCGAGAATGAAGAAGTAACTCCAAACTGGATACATTGTTAACAGCAGCTATTTCTCCAAGTGTCCGCTGGGTAAACCTCTTCATAGGTTTTAACGCTACAAATGATTTGTAATAAAATGTCAAAAATAAATAACTTTATCATCATAAGGGTTTGTGTTTCTGTGTCACCATTAAGGGACCCAGTAACTGCAGCTCCGTCCTGTCACCTCCCCGTAGAACTGAACTCACTTTCTACCCTGAACATCCCCCTGCGTGGAACGGGGCTCCTTGTTCAGTTCCCGGCCACCCGGAGGTCACTAGCCACACGTGGCTGTCGAGCACGTGAGATGTGGGTAGCGTGACTGAGAAGAGGATTTTTGATTTTATTTACTTTTAACTAGTTAAAATTAAAATACACCCATGTGGATAGTTCCCGCCATATTGGACAGCAGAGCTCTGAAGTCACGTGACTTCAGTTAAAGTAAATGACAGTTTCACCATCTCCTAACCATACGACCTTGGGCAAGGTCCTTAAGTTCTTTAAGTGCTCAATGTTTTCATTTAAAATTGTGACAGTGGGACTCAAGTGCAGGGTTGCTGTTGAGATAACTCTCGGGGGTCCACTTAGCAGCTAGTGCACCCTCGGAGCATAGACTCTCAGCATGTGTTTGCTGGTGTCACCATCATCATCGTCGTCTTCATTGTTATCTAGTCCTATTTGTATTGCTTTTTCAAACTTCAGGTCAAGACGCTTTAATGAACAACAAAATCAGTTAAGTGGACTTTTGCGTTTTTAAAAAAATAAATAAATTAGGCCGGGTGCGGTGGCTCATGCCTGTAATCCTAGCACTCTGGGAGGCCGAGGCAGGTGGATCGCTCAAGGTCAGGAGTTTGAGACCAGCCTGAGCAAGAGCGAGACCCCGTCTCTACTAAAAATAGAAAGAAATTATCTGGCCAACTAAAATATATATAGAAAAAATTAGCCAGGTATGGTGGCGCATGCCTGTAGTCCCAGCTACTCGGGAGGCTGAGGCGGTAGGATTGCTTAAGCCCAGGAGTTTGAGGTTGCTGTGAGCTAGGCTGACGCCACGGCACTCACTCTAGCCCGGGCAACAGAGCGAGACTCTGTCTCAAAAAAAAAAAAAAAAAAAAAAAAAATTAATTAATTAATTAATTAAAATAAAACAAGGAATATGAGCTCCTCTCATGTGGTAGAGGTAGATATTAAGTCATGAAACGCTTGTTTCTTTACATGGGTGACTGTACACCGAGTGTTAAGGTAAAATATATTTCTTGCCATGGATTGCATTAAAAAAAAAAGATTATATTGTCTAAAAATGTTCCTTTAGAGTTTAGAAGGTCAAAACTGACAGCCCAGAGGCCAAATCCAATGACTTCTCAATCTCATCTTGATTTCTTGGTCCCAGGGCACTGACGTTCACGTTCTGTTTGACCGAATTTCTTTCCTCCCTTGATTTGCTCTGTTTATCTTCTCCTTCCCACCCAGTGATGCTCCAAGGACCCCTTGTGTCAAAATCACTCCAGGAGCATGTAGACACATGGTAGCCTTCAAGGTGGCCCCATGATTTTGTCTCCCGTCACCCCATGTGAACAGGGCTCTTTGCTTTGTTCAGTTCTGTATTTCCAGGACTCAGAGCAATGCCTTGAACATAGTGGGACTCCATGTGTATCTGTTGAATGAACAGGTGACAATAAAAAATTTGTACCTAAAAGCAATGTAGGCTTGGGTCTATGACTGCGAGCTTCTTGAAGGCGGAGGTGATGTCTCTTTGCATTTTTATGGGTTTGCATTGTTTTCGGCGTATCTTAGTCACTCAGTAAATGCTGGATGGAGGTTGAGGAAGTGATTCCATAGCTGAGGCTTGTTTTCTTCTCACCTTTTCCCCTGGTGTCATTAATGCCATTAGGCATTAACCTTCCGGAAGAAAATGTTCACGCCAAACTGACGGTGGTTTTAAAGGTAAGAGTCCTTAATAAATCAAGAAGAAAAGACAAGGTGATAGAAGACGAGGCATAAGAAAAAGGTCATGAAAATAACATTTTTTTTATGCAATTAACTACTGGAAGTGTTTCTGAAAGCACCAGTTTATCTTTACCTGGTAGTTAACTGAAATGGAAAATTTGACTACAGGTGGTGACTATGTTAATTCATCTCAATAGAAACACTTGTTTGATTTAATCTAACAATCAAATAGTACCATATAGTGGCCAAGCCTTAAAGTTACTGAAAATATGTATATGACTCAGAATTAAATAAAAAGGCTAAAGGCCCAGAGAATATTTCTGCTGCAGTTCTTTTTCTCCCTAGTGATGTAAATGTAACAGGCTGAAATTATGTTCTAAGTGTCAGATATTTCTGCCAGAGTCTGAAGTGGCAGCTCTCTTTGCATATTGAAATTACTGGAGGCTTGTTTGAGTGAGAGCCTCGTGCATTAAGAACCCCACTGGATGCAGAATTAATTGCTGGGGAAAGCATCAGGAGCACGAGAACATCATGGTCCTTGCCCTAAAGGAGGCTACTATGTAAGCAGGTGAAATGAATATGAAGAAAGCAGGGAAAAAAAAAAAGGCAAAGAAACACGTGGGTGCAGATTAATTTATAGCCTTTTGGTGGAGTCTGCTAGTTAGTTGCCCATTGAAAGCTGAGCTTCCCTCTACCCTGGGAACAATTGTCCTTAGGGCTCCATTTCCCAGCTCCCTTTGCGTGCTTGTGAGACCATGTGACTAGTTGGCCATGTGACCTCATTATGGGCAATGGAACGTGGGCAGAATGGATGTGGGCTAATTTGGGGCCTGGCCCCTAGCATATCCTCCCTCCCCTATGGGCTGATGGGAAAATATATGTATATTATTGTGCTGTGTTGACCCCATTTTGAGGCCCTGGCTTACGGCTGGTTACTTCCCCTTCTTGAGCAGCCAGTTACATCCATACCCCCAACCACTTCCCAATTGGGGCTCTCACATGGGGCCACTGCCCTAGTCGCCCCAGGGCCATATATCGGATAACTAGGGTTAACCCCTATGCTCTACAGCCCTCCGAAATTATTCAAGTTTACCAACCTGCAAGGAGTCCACGAAACCCAGCTACCCCCACCCCACTTGCCACACACAAGCTGCCCAAGCAGCTCTGCCTTGCTCTTAACCTGTCCCCAAGTACCACCCCCTATGTGGCCCTGTCCGGCAGCCTTCTTTCACTAGGAGCTATGCCAAGAATTCTGCCTTTCCTCTATCCAGATGTTACTGTGGTGTGCCCCACTATCTTTAAATCTTATAAAACAGCTGACACGGCAGAGACAAGAGACTCTGGGGACCCACGTGTTGAAGACAAGGCTGCCTTCAGTCTGGGCTCCTGAATGGCTGCCGTCCCCCTACTCCGCACACCCTCAATTCCCCGATCCATGCCCACCACCATCACCCTGTCCTGTCCTGCATGCAAGAAGGAAACTTCTATTACGTTGGCACCATTACGTGTTTTGGCTGATCTGTTATGGCAATTTAACCCAACTTAATCATTACAGGAAAACAGCCAACCCACAGCCAGGGATATAGCATAGGATGAAGCAGCTTCTGGGGAGGGACAGGGTGAGCTTCTGTGCCAACCTCTATGAGGAGGGAAGCTCTGGAAGGGCGCCCAAGTTACCTTTAACAAAACGACAAACTAGTTTAGCAGTTGACCATATTGGGCATCTCCCCCCTCCTCGCCCAAGGGAAAGCCTCCGGTCAAAAGACTCCTTGTGAGACAGATCTCTCTTATCTCTATTTTCAAAAATATACCATTGGTACACGGTAGTCTCAAAGTTAATGCCATGTCATTAAGCTCCAGGCTTATTCCCACCTTCTCCCCTTCTATATTTCTCTTTTTTTCTCTCTCACCTCTTCTCATGCATTTCACATCAATTTTTAATGACCTAATAGGTATTACATAACAATCTCCTCACCCCCCCCAATATAATAAAATAAAACCAAAGTCATGGAAATAAAACAAAAGTATTTTTGACCACTCCCTCCTGCGTAATCCCATCTGCTCTCCCTAACCTGGATGCAACCCCACCGCTGCGAGTCATTTCAGACCTTTTCCTTTTGTGTTGCTGTAAATCTATAGAAAAATCTATGGTATCGTCTTTCCATAAATCCTGCCTTGCTGTACATTTTGTTCCACAATTTGCTGCTTTCACTCGGCAACAATGTTTCATAGCGCTCTCCATGTTGCTACATGGAAATCTAATTTTGTCCTAATGGCTACATAGTGTTCCTTAGTATGACTAGACCACGATTTATTTACTCATTTCGTTATTCAGGCTGTTTCCAGTTTTCCACTATTACAAAAATATCCGCAGTGAGCGTCTTCGCACCTGCTTTCCTGAGCGCTTACTATGTGCTAGGTGTGCTTCAGATGCCTTCAAGGCACAATCCCACTGAATCCCCTGGACGCTTGGGTGAAGTGAGCACTGGCATCGTCTTTGGACGAAGTGCTTGAGGCGAATGTGCTGGGTTTCTTTAAGGTTAGATACCAAGCAGGGCCAATGTACCCCTCTCTGTAGTGGCAGCGTGTTTTAAGAGCACCTGGGATTTGTTTTAATGAGGCACGGTAAGACACAGGGACATAGAAACGTCTGCCATGAAGGAAGGAGTTTCCCATACGGGGGGATGGGGGGGTCATGGCAGACCACGTGGGACCACCAGACGAAGCCCTGGGGTGAGCCTAAAGGCGGAGCGAGTGAGGTGGGGCAGGGAACGGAGCAAGAGCCCTCCTTGTGGTTCTGTGGGACGGAGCAGGTGAGGACTCCTGGCGTTCATAGAAATAGCTGTGGAATGGTGGAGAAACTATTAGGGTGAAGCTGAATTCAAGTCTGAGGCCCTTATTGGCCGGGTGGTCCTGAGCGAAGGCATAGACCTCCTTTGTCCTCACCGGCCTCCCCAGGAGCGTAAGCCCAGCTCTGTTTCTGTTATGGGCTGGACTGCGTCCCCCCACCCCAATTCATACGTTGACTACCTCAGAACGTGACTATATTTGGACCCAGGGCCTTTGAGGGGGGAATTAATTTAAAATAGGGTCTTAGGGGGGTCCCTAATCCAATATGACTGGTATTTTTAATAAAAAGAGGAGACTAGAACACAGACACACAGAGGAAAGGCCGTGTGATCACACAGGGAGAAGGTGACCCTCTGCAAACAAGGACAGAGGGCTCAGAAGGAACCACCCTGCTGACACCCTCACCTTGGACCTCCAGCCTCCAGGACTGTGAGAAAATGGATCTCTGTTGTTTAAGCCACCCAGGCTGTGGGATTTTGTTAGGCAGCCCTGCAAAAATAATACAGGGGATAGTGCAGAAAACTTACAAAATGGGATGCTGTAGCTGCCCCCCAAATGCTTGTCTCCCTCACTTGCATTAATTAAAGCAAATTGTTTAAAATACAAAGTGGCCAGTACTGCCCTGCACTGATCAGAACCCACAGAATGAAGCCGGAGCCCCTTTCTGGAAACACACTTTGATTGCTGGGGGTGGGTCGTCATCGAGAAACCAGGTCACGTTCCAAGAAAGACCACAGGCTGGTGAGGAGTCTGAGAAACGTCCCGCTGCAGGAAGTAGCTGTGTTTAACCCAGAAAAGAGAAGACTCAAGGGGACATGAAGGCATCTACAAATGGGTGAAACGCTCTCTTAAGAGAGAGGAATTCGACTTAGCTGTGTGGGCCCGGAGCAGAGACCAGAATCAGTGGGTGAAGGTTTCAGGGAGGTAGATTTCAGCCCAGTCTAAGGAAGGCTTTGCTGAGAGAGCTGTGGGCAAACACAACAGGTTTCCTCGAGAAGTAGTCGATGAAGCTGGATGACCACTCGTTAGAAATGTCGGAGAGCGGGACAAAAGCACAGATCCCATGTTTGGCCCAGATAAACTTGGCTGTTCCTTTGGGTCCGGCCATCCCTGTGTAAATGGCTTGTCCTCCAGCTAAAGGACAGATTTCAACACACTGAGACACATCTCCTGTGATGGTAAAAACGTGTGCACGGTCAACAAACATTTTTGATCTTTTTTGATTCTATGGGGATTAGGAAAGATTTAGAAAATTTACTGAGAAAAAAATGGAATAAATATTAGAACTGTAGGACAGGCATAGGACCTTAGAAACAGGGAAGATGTCCAACTGAGGTTTTTGGAGCCCCGAAGTACAAGCTTTAGCCGGAAGCGACTTGTGCTAGTCGAAATCTGAAACTTATTCTGTGCAAGGCTGCCATCTCCATTTTACAAATTGAAAAAAAAAAAAATACTGAGCTTGATTTATCTACTAAAAGCTAATCTATCCTGAAAGAATTTGTTAAAATCACTCCTAGTAAGGGTGTACTGTAAAAGCTGTAATTTCCTAACTACCATCAGTATGTGAGATTTGGGGAAAGTCGATAGAGGCGAGGGATGATTTGGTGGCTGTATTAGGAGCATGGTTTTCACGTCCACCAGTTCCTACAGAATCATGGAGTGTCACTGGCTCTCAAGTGTCACTGGCCCGCTGCCTGCGGGCACCACCTCATAAGCTGACACCCCCTAATCTCCGTGGCTGGAACGCGGGTCCTCCGACTCCAGCCGGCCGAGGGAGGCCCGAGCCGGTGCGGGGTGAGAGCCGCGCCCGCTGCGGGCTGAGCCTGGACAGCAGAAGCCGCGCAGGGACCGCACGGATCCGGCGAACTCTCTCCACTGGGGCTGGGGGGGCAAACACCCCGACCCCCTGGGTTCCGATCCGCGGCCCCGGCTGCCTCCCCTCCCCCAGGTACCCAACCTGCTGGGTGGCACAGACCCCCCCCATCTCCGCGACGCCCCGCTGCCTCCTCCCCAAGACGGCCGAGTCCGCACTCAACGCCTGCGGCCGGCAAAGGGAAAATACCGAGGGTGCAGGGCACGGGGACAGTGTCTCCCAACCACCTCAGGTTGTCCTTCGGGCTCCCAGGGGACCCGCAGACCCTTGGCAGGGGTTGGCGGAGGGGCGTAGCGGAGGAAATTAAGAGACTTTGGCAGTTGGCAGCCCCCTGCTCAAGTTGAGCCTGTTGGTGGCGAGGGTCCTGGGCGGGGACCCGCCGCCGCGCTCTCCGGCCTCTCGGTTTGCAGCCACCGCGGCAGCAGCAGGCCGGGTGCCCCGCGCCGCCCCGAGCGCTGGGAGCACCGAAGGCCGCGCGGAGACTGCGGCGGGCCCCGGGGCTCGCGCGCGGCGGGGCGGGGGCCGCCGTCCAGCGCCTGGGACCCGGCGACGCGGCTGTGCCTGCGTTCGGGAGCGGCCGCCGGGCGCCTGGCGGCCCGACAGGTGCAGGCGCGCGGGCTTCCCATTGGTCGCGGCGGCGGCGGCGGCGGCGGCGGCCCCGTCCCCCTCCCCGCCCTCGCCGGTCCCCCTGCCCCGCCGCGGCGCCCGCTCGGTTGGCGGAGGCGCGTCCCCGCGCGCGCGCGCGCTCCCGGCCGCGCGCCCCGCGCCCCGCGCCCCGCCCCCTCCCCCCGCCCGCGCCGCCGCGCTCGCCGGCTCAGGTAGCGGGCGCGCGGCGCCTGCCCGGGAGCGCGCGGCCGGCCGGTCCTCCCCCCGCAGCCGCCCGCCGGGGGGGCCGGGGCGCGAGCGCGCGCGGGGGGCGCGGGGCCGGCGCCGCCGCCAGGCTTCCGTCTCGCTCGCTCGCGCGGCGGCGGCGGCGGAGGTCGCGCACAGATGCGGGCTCGGCTGGCGGGGGGCGGAGGCGGAGGCGGAGGAGGGAAGCGAGCTGCACGCATGAGCCCCACAGGTAAGGCGGCCCGGGCGCCCGGGGGGCGCTCTCCACCCCGGGGAGGCGCGCGCAGGCCGGGGAGGGGACTTGGCGCCCGCCGCTGCTCCCCGGGGGAGGAATTTTTTTGACAGCGCAGAGACCTCCCATTGGGGACGGGGGCAATGGGATCCATCCGGACCCCGGGGAAAGCCGGAGAAGTAGCTGGGGGCAGCCGCTGCCACGTCGTGAGATTCCCGAGTGAAAGGTGTAGGCCCGGGGAAAAGTGTTTTCTCAGCCCGCAGACGCCGCGAGGCTTCCGACTTTCCTGCCCCGGGCACCAGCGCTGAATCCTGGGGACCGGCGCGGAGCCGGTGTCGCCACCCCCTGCCCGCGCTCCCCTCCTCCACCCTCCGCGCGCGCGTGGCACCCGCGGCGGCGGCTCCTCCGTGCGCCCCGCGCGGGGGGCGGGCGGCCTCGCCGTGGGAAAGGGGGCGGAGGCCGCGCGGGGGAGGCCCGGGATGGAGCCTGGGGAGCCGCGGCGCCGGGTCCCCGCGCGGAGGAGGGGCGGCGTGGCCCCCGAGCCCCGACAGCCTGGGCGATCGCCGCGCTCCGCTCCCGGTTGCAGACTCCGGCGAGCTGGCTGCCCTCTGCGGATGAAAGATGTATCATGGAATGAACCCGAGCCATGGAGATGGGTTTCTAGAGCAGCAGCAGCCTCAGTGCCCCCAGAGACTCCTGGCCGTGATCCTGTGGTTGCAGCTGGCGCTGTGCTTCGGCCCCGCACAGCTCACCGGCGGTGAGTGGCTCCCGAGACTGGGGGGGGGGTGGCCCGGGACGGCCCCGGCGGGAGGGCGACCCGGGGGCCAAGACAGCCCTGCGCCACCCGCCCCCCCCATACACGCAGACTCCAGGGCTTCCTGAGACCCCGAGGGTCCCTGTTTCCCAGCCCAACATCCTCCTGCTTCAGACTCCCTGGAGTTCCCAGAACATTCCTCTGTGGGGCCCGCACAGATTCACGCACCCACGTTCTGCATGGAGCTTCCCACCGGGCGCCCAGCCTGGCTTCTCTGATGGAAGGACAGTACAGCCTGGCCCGTTATTCTCACTTTGGCCAAGAAAATGAGAGAAGGAAAAAAAAAAAAAAAGTGGTGTATCTGTGGACCTCTGACCCTTGTCCGTGCCCTCGGGGGACAGGGGCCAGGTGTCAGCTTCTGGATTTAGGCAGGAGTTGCGGGAACCACCTTGGAGAGCGTGAAGGATCTGAGAACGTGGCCAGACTGGCCGAAGGGCAGGTTTATTTAAAAGTTAACTTTCTCTTTCCTTGAGAGGTAGGAGAGGTGGTGTGTGCCAGCATGTCTGTGCCTGCCGGGGGCAGGAAGGGGCTGGAGGGGTTTCCTTCGGGTGTGTTTCTGGAAGATTGCTTTACCTACCAAGTCACCTGCTGCTCTATGAAGTGGAAGTTGGCGGAAATACAATTGATAGACCCGGTCTCTGTAGGTGGCTAATGTCTGACATATTTGGTTCTGGGGGAGGGGCTATCTTCTGGTTGTGGTGCGGGAAGGCAGATGGAGTTCCTGTCTGAATTTCCGAGCCTAAGTCTCTCTGCCTCCACGGCGCCTTGCTGTCCCTCATTCCTGTTCATTGCAAGTTTCCTTTCGAGCTTGCTGAGGTTAAAAGGAGCTGAAATACTGTTAACACGTAAATAGATTATAATTGGTTAAAATACAAGTATTAATCGGTATAAATAAACCATTTTAGTGTTTTTAAATATTGCTGTTTCAGAGAATTCGAAGGTGAAGATAGAAAAAAAAAAAACAGTGAAAGATTAGCAAAAGTGGAGGAGGGGAACATGAAGTTGGGCGGTGACACGGAGTAATCAATAAGTCAGGTGTTCTGCGAGGACATCTGGAAGATGCCCAGAGTGAGAAGGTGCTTATGGTGATGTACATCTGTCAGGATTAATGAGAAGACCCTTGCCTGGGGTGGGGACTTGGATTTTGTTTTTGTTTTTTAACAAGGGATAACTTTTTGGGTGCTGGAATTTTTTAGAGAGAAATGTCTCTGAGGTAGGTTTCCTCTTCGTAGAGGACAAGGTCAAATGTGAAGCCAAGGCAGCACCTGTGTGGCCGGCCAGGGGTCTGGTCATCGCCTCTGTCCGTCCCTGAACACCAGCTCTGCTTCCCGGGCAAGTGGGAATAGGTGGGCAGAACAGCGGTGACCGGATCTGGGTCCTTCCTCTCCTCCTCTTCTCTCGCCTCCCGGTTCTAGCTTTCATTCCCTCCAACCAGCTCCACGTGGCTTTTCCATCCTCTTGCTCCGTATCTCCCACGGAGAGGACAGATTAGTTAATCAAGGTTCATTTCCGTTCATTTTGACTGTTACTGGGCCAGTGAGGTCGGAGCGCAGCTGGGATTTGAAGGCTGTGCTCTTGGTTCTGCCCACGGGTGTTGACGGAGGATCCTCCTCGAGCATCCGGAGCTCAGCGCACGGCACGGCCCCCTCGGTCTCACGTCAGCCACCTGTGAGGTTCCCACGGCATTTGTTCCCTCCTTTCCCCGAGGGGAACACACCAAGCAAAAACACCCAGGACCTTGGAGAAGAGGGTGGGAGTAAGGGTTGTCTGTTACCTCTCGGTTTCAGAGCTCTCTTTCTAGCTACTGGCCATGGGCTTTGTTTCACCTTGACCTCCTCCGGGCTGAGAGTGTGATTTCTGGAAGAACATTTTTCATTTCACGATTCACCTATGAATAAACAGTTTGGGTGCAGCAGGGTGGTGGTGGGGGGGTGTCCTATGGAGTTACTACGCAGAGATTTTTGTTCTTAGGTAAGAAACTCACATGGCGGCTCCAATATGGCAATAAAAGCAAATTGACCTTAGCTCTAGACTCACCTGTGCTTCTGAAACTTAATGTGCATACAGATCACCTGGGAGCTTGTTAAAAGGTGGATTCTGATTCAGCCGGCCTGGGGTGGGGCCTGATATTCTGCATTTCTAATAAGCTCCAGGTGAAGCAGCTGCCGCTGATCCAAGGAACGCACTTTGGTTAGTAATGCTTTAGACCGAGGCATTGCTTAAAATAAGTTGCTTCTGACTCCGGACTGTCTGCCATTACTCTCAATTACCAAATGCCAATGGCCTGTGAGGAGCGGAAGTCTCACCCAGGGTCTAATCTTTAGGTGATATACAGAGCCGAAAATCAGTCTTTTTTTTCCATCAGCAAGAAAGGTGCATACTTAATAGACACTGTTCTGAAATGTGGATTTTCATTTTTGATTGCTTTCAATGGAAAAGGAGCGCCACAATAGCAAGATATAATAATCTCAGCTAGGAGAGAAAAAAAAAGCCTGTGCCCGATACAAGTGTTACAGAAAACGCCTGCACTAGAAAGAGAGAAATTGAAAAAGTGATGAGACAAAGAAAGAGGGGAAAAAAGAACTCCGTTAAAAATGAAATGCTTTGTTCTAGAAAGCCAGAGATCCAATTCAATTCCTTGAGCCCTAAGAGAGCTTTCGTGAGCCTGACTTGGCCTGAAGTGACGTTTAGGTGGCTTTCTCTAGGTTGTCTTTTGTAAATTAAGAAAAAGGGCCGGCATTTTGGGGCCACTAATACCAAACACCTTGAGAAGACTGATACCAGGTTTGTAGGGAGATCCAGGACCCCGCTGTTCAGAATCTGCGTGGGGCACGGCTTCAGCAGCTCTTTTTCACCCCAGTGCACCAGAGGGGGCTTTGGGGGGTCCCCCCAGGCTCAGAGGAACAGAGCCACAAGCTTGCCCTACACATGGCTCCTTGGCTGTGAATTCATTAGCACATCCCTGGATTATAAACAACTCAGCCTGGGCTCGGCCACTTGACAGCTTGGGGGTCCTCATCTATAAAATGAGGATGATGATGCCTAACTTACAGGGCTGGTGGGAGGGATGGAAACTGTAGGTGCTCAGTCAACGTAGGTAGTAGTGGGCGGGGCTAATGCCCTGCCCTCATCTGGGGGGCCTTTGCTTTATTTTATTCAATAAATGTTGAGGGTCTGTCCTCCAACCTGAGCCAAGCACTGTCACATATGATGTTCTTTTTACCTAGAAGAACCCTCCACTACTCTCCATTTTTTGCCCAACGAACAAATTTCCCTTCAAGACCCCCGTTAAATACTATCTTCTCCTTCACATCTCCCTGGGCAGTAAGTTCTTCCCTTGCCTGGGCTTCCGTTGCCCGAGGCGTAAGCCTCTATGGTAGCGTTCTTGCATTTACTAGAATGTCAGCACACTGAGGGCAAGAAGCTTGACTTATTCATTTTCGTGTCCCAGGCACCCAGCACGACACCTGACACACAGTAGGTGCTCAGCTACTGCGGGTGAGAGCAAGAAAAAAGATTCCCAGATTCCTGCCACACCAGTTAGGAAATAATTACCAGGGGTGAGTTAAAAAAAAAGTGCAAAAGTTTCATGGCAGTTGAGGCCATGTCCGATTAGAGGGGGTCTAGGAGGTTGGAAGAAAAGCCAGGGAAGGTTCTAGAGAAGAGGTGGCACTTCGGGTGGGGTGGGGGCTGGTGCCTCTCACGGCAGGAGACACATTGTACAAAGGTGCGGAGCTGGGTGACATGATTGGACTGTTGGGGGAGCAGAGAACAGCCTGGTTAATCTAGAACATTGTATACCTGCAAGGAACCAGCAGGGGAGAAGGACAAATAGGTTGGAGCCTCATTCTAAGAGTCCTGGAAGCCCCAATGAGGGTCCCAAACGTCACACAGCAGGCAGTGGGGACCCACTGAAGGCTTTAGAGTAGAGCATAATGTCATCTGAGCTGGGCTCCTCTTCCTTGCTCTGTCTCTGACTTGGGGCAAACCTCCCCCATGGCTGCCCTCTCTGCACACCGAGTTATGGTCCCAGCGCAGCTGAACTGAACTTGAGGTCTCTCTGGGTCCTGTGGCCATAGCATTGGGCTGTGCGCCAGCAGGTAGGAACAGATGCTTTCTGACCGACTTACTGGTTTGCAGCTGTGAGTCTCTTGGTTGTATTGAGACTTTCTTACACGGCAGCGTGGAAGTGTTTCATGCAATGCTATGTCTAAAATCCCCGATTTCAAACTGCCCTGAATCTGTTCGCAAAGTTTCAACTCCTCAAACTCAAAATGTTTCTTCGACAGTCGGTTACCTTAATATAAGCAACACAGAAACGCTTTTGATTTATCCACTGGGTGAAATCTGAAAGCTCTGGAGGCAGAAGAAGGATTTCATAGAACAAGTAGCAAATCTCTCATCGCGGAGGCCGGAAGAGGCCGGTGAGAGAGGCAGTGGTTCTTAATTCCTGAGCGTCACAGAGAGTGTGGGTGAAGATCTCTCTAGCAAATACTGATGACGTAGGTGGAGAAAAGCACCTAAATTATTCTGTTCCAAATTTCCAAAGCTTGCACAGGGCCAAGGAGATGGGAAGCTCTGGTTAAAATATGGGCTGTGCGTATTTTATAGGATCGGCAGAGATGTACTTCAGCCTCTGCCCTTAAATAACTACATGGCTGTGGGCAACTTTTGTGACTTCTTGACTCAGTTTCTTTCATATCAGTAACACTCTTAGATTTTGTGATTATAGGAATTTGATAGGTTCTAAACTCTGGGTAAAGTGAGCTCTCTTTTTTTCTATCCATCTCTCTCTCTCTCTCTCTCTTGCTCTCTTCTTTCTTTCTTAGATGGGGTCTCTGTTGCCCAGGCTTGGGGTGCAGTGGCGTCATCATAGCTCACTGCAACCTCCAACTCCTGGGCTCAAGCAATCCTCCCGCCTCAGCCTCAACATTACTTATATTAGCTCATTTAATTCCTCACAACAACTGTGTGAGGTAGATACTGTTATTTATTCCTACCTTATAGAAGTAGAAACTCAGGCATGGAAAAATTAAGCAACTTGTCCGGGGTCACCTGGTCAGTTAAGTGTGGCATCGTGACCAGATTATCCTTTCAATTACAATCTTTTCTTAGCAAGCTAAGGCGTAGAAATCCCAATCCTTAAATGCATTTTTTTTCTTTTTATTATATTTGACTCCAACGTTTTTCTTGGAGCTACAGTTATCAAATATTTTAGAACATGGTGCTCCTTGCCCTGACATACGGGAGCTCTCGTTATGACCAAAAAGCAGAAAATGTATAAACAAATCAACAGTAAAATTCTGCAACCCAAGACACAGTGAAGGCCAGCGTGCCTGAACCTTGAGCTCTGAATGGAGAAAGGTAAGGGGCCAGGGGCCTGTGTCCCTGTCCCTTTGGGGCTGTTTGGGGAAGGTCATCAGAATGGGTCATGCCTGACTCTTTCCTGCTCTGAGGGGCTGGGGGAGAGGAAACAAATGGGGCTCCGGGGCCCTCTGCTAGTGGCTGTCACTGCCATTTCCATTCCTGCCAATGACTCTCTGAGCTGCCCGTTGGTCCCAGCGTGACATCCTGCCTCAGAGCGACTCTTTTCTGTGTAGTTTGGACGAGCACTAATGATACCTTTAGTGCTTAGAGTGTTACAGTTTGCAAGGTGTTTTTACGTATATCACCACCTTTAATTTTCTTAGCAATCCAGGAAAATAAGGAAGGGATTGTGATTATTTTCCTCTTTTTTTCCCCTCAAGTTTCAGGAGACACCCTCAGTGAGGCTGTTCTTCCCGAGTGCCGCAAAGAGTCAGACAAAGCCAGATGAGGAGATTAGGAGCCAGGCCTATTGGTCTCTGTCATTTTGGGCCCAGCTTTTAAACCTGTTTTCTCAGTTGGAGGATAATCTAGTTAGTATATAGCAAAAGGTTAAAAAAAAAAAGTAAGGATTGTTAATGTGAGTTAAAAGTCCTCCTGAAGGTTAAATTTGAAGAATAAGATTCGATATGGCCGGGCGAGGTGGCTCACGCCTGTCATCCTAGCACTCTGGGAGGCCGAGGCGGGTGGATCGCTCGAGGTCAGGAGTTCGAGACCAGCCTGAGCAAGAGCAAGACCCCGTCTCTACTAAAAATAGAAAGAAATTATCTGGCCAACTGAAATATATATAGAAAAAATTAGCCAGGCATGGTGGCGTATGCCTGTAGTCCCAGCTACTGGGGAGGCTGAGGCAGGAGGATGGCTTGAACCCAGGAGTTTGAGGTTGCTGTGAGCTAGGCTGATGCCACAGCACTCACTCTAGCCAGGGCAACAAAGTAACACTCTGTCTCAAAAAAAAAAAAAAAAAAAAAAAAAGATTGGATAGTTTATGACATCTGAGAATTACTTCCTCAGAAAGGTATGTTTGATCATGTGAGCTTAAGCTGCTGCTATGTTTTAGGGAAGAATTTGGCCCAGTGTTTCTTCTTCTCTAAGCAAAAGGTTGCTGTACTACTCTAAGAGAGAAGAAAATTATCCACTCAGGAAGAAAAACAAATAGAAATAATTAAGTGAGTTGCTCACGAACTGGAATTAAAAGTGCATTTTAAAATAGCTTCTTAATTGAGAGTATTGTAATTGCTTTATTAATCTCAAACAAGGTAAACCGGGAACATCAAAGAAGTCAAACAAAATAATTCTTGACATTATTCGGAAAGGACGATAAACTCGGGAGCGCTGTGGAGGGTGAGAGCCCCGTACCCCACTGGGGAGCAGGGGCAGGTGCAGCCCCCCTGGGTCAGGGCCCGCAGGGGGACAGGGCTGTGACCCCATCTGGGCACCCCGAGTGTGCACCCGGGTGCCAGCAACGGGTTTTGGTTCTTCGGAGCAAGGAATTGCAGAGCCCAGCAAACCTGATCGGGGATCATTTCATCTTTATCCCAACACACTGAGCTTTTCAAGAGAGATGATGAGTAAGGGTGAGGGTCTTGGGAAATGAAAGTTCAACCTGGTTATCTCATGAGTCTGTTTGAAACGGGCGGCTTTTATCTCCTGGAATTACCCGCGTGGAAGTAGAGATGAGCAAGGAGGGTCACTCGTGCGCTGTACGCCTTTTATCTCAGAGTAACAAAATACAGAAAAACCTTATTTCGCAGGTCTGATTGCATTTATAAAAGATGTATGTGCTTGAATTGGGTGAGCCAGGAAGAGGGAGCTTCTTTTTAAGAAAGACATAAAACGCCGTCTTACCGTGGATTCTTTAAGGTCTGTGTGCCGGCAACATTGTTACTGTTCTAGCTAGTTTTCAAATTCTGATTCTCAATATGTAGGAGAATCCTTTGGACTTCCCTAGATATTTAAACCCAGAAGATTCTGGTTTTCTCCAGGCGAGAAACAACAGGATCTTCTTCTTTTGTAAAAATTTAATGGGTTTAGAGAGTTAATCTTGTGAAAGGCTCTCAACTGTCTTCTGAAATGCTTCTATTAACTAACTCTGAGTCTCAACGTGAGACCCTAATCCAAGGATGCATTTTAAATTAACACTTTTTTTGGGGGGGGACTCATCTGCAAATTGAGGTTATAGTATGGCGGCATGTGCTCACAGGCTGGGGAGGGCTACCTCTATGTTTCAATTATACTTAAACAAAATGTGAAAATAATTTTTTAGAGACTTGTGGTTCATCTGATTTGGAACAATACAGCTCTGAATTGCCACGAGACCTTCGAAAGGCTTGGATTGTAAATGGCGGACTAGGCTTTTTCCTGTGGTCCTGTGATTTGCACCATTGTGTTGTAGGTGGGCGTGCTCGTTTGCTTTTCATGATGACCTGGTGGATATGTTTCCATCTCCTGATGCAAAGATTTGGAGAGGTACAGGGTCTTGTGGAAGGTACACAGGGCCAGTTTCCTTGCTTTGTCCTGAAGGGATACAGCATAATGAATAGATAATGATGCCCAATGGTGCAGGCCAGGGTTGACATGTGGAATAGGCATTCACAAGGTAGCCACTGATCCTTGGCCCCAGGAGTCCCTTAGAACTAGCTGCCGTGACTCGTGACTCGGTATGGCGGGTCCCAGAGTGGAGATAGTGGAGGAAGGCTTACCAAAGAATATGACATTTGAGCTAAGCCTTGAACAATAAAATGATTCTCCAGGCAGAGAAGGTGTTAGAGGTGATTTTTTCCCCTCCAGGAGAGAGGATAGGGAAAGCAGAGACTTAGAATGAGAACCAGTATGTGCTGGAGACAGGGGCTAGCTCAGGGCAGCCTTAGCAAAGGGCAAATGGATTGAGGATTGAAAAGAGATAAGAGGCTGGAAAGACAGGTTGGACTCCCACCCCAGCTAGCTGCAATGCTGAGGAATCTGAAGGTTACATTGTAGCAACTGGGAGCCTACAAAGTATGTCTTCAGGGGCACAGAGCGATCTGATGTTTGTTTTAGAAAAGAGCTTTTTAGCAATGTGGGAGATGGACTAGTGGTAGAGAGACCTTTGCTCACTGAGTATTTTTTGTGCACCTGTCAGTCACCAGGTGGAGGATACATCAGGTAACAAGGCAAAGCCCACTAGATTCTGATGGGGGCTAATTAGGAAACTGTTGCATTGACCCAGCAGGGACGTGTTGGGAGCTTCCACTAGAGAGCAAGAAATGGGGAAAAAAGTTGCAGAGAGGAAGAATTAACTGAGGCCAGACAGCTGGCTGGACCTGGCATGGAGGAAGAAGAGGAGCCGGCTTTGGGTGGGAGAGCTGGCAAGTTCACTGGGGGTGAGGAGGCTGACGTTGCCTGCAGGACGTCCATGTGGCCACCGTCTGTCCATCAGGCAGCTGAAAGCTCAGTCTGGTGCTCAGGAGAGAGACTGGGCTGGGGATGACGATCTGTTTGTCCTCTGCAGTGAGAGGGTTGCCAGTGCTCTGGGAGGGGCTGCGTTTTCCCAGGAAGCGAGCAAAGAAGAGGCTTGGAGGCTGGATCCCAGGGAACACGCATGTTTAAATGTCAAGAGAAGCCAGCACGGAGGCTGAGGTTTGTGCTGATAATCAGTATTGGTGGTCATAATAATTTTCTAGAAAAACTAGCCACACGATTCTGGCTATGATTGCCCCCTCTGATGTGGGGTCAGGAGACTTATTTTTATGGTATTATTAGGATCACGTATAAATAATCTGAATTCTGGATGCCGGTACCAATTAGACAGAAAGTCGACAGGGCCAGGAGGGAGGAAGCCTGTGGTTAGGGGTGGAGATTCCACATAGACACGTCCTCGGCCGCAGACGGGGCGGAATGTCTTCTATCCTTCTCTGGGAGGACAAAGCTCAGAGGAGACCTGGAGTTCAGCGGAGTTGGCAGGTGGCCATGGGTGGCCTTGGGTGTTTCCCATCCTGGGGACGTTGAGCAGAGTGGACTGTGCCGAGTGCAGTGACCGGGGCCGGGGACTCCATCCTCGCTGCCGACCCTCCTCTGTCCTGGGCGCTGGGATTTTTTTTAATGTGCTCTGGAGACAGGTCCGTGCCGCGCGCGTCTTTTGGCAGAGCCGTCCCCGAGTTTGTTTCAGCGATTCAGTCTCCTCCACTGTCATTTAATCTTCAAAGTGTGTGATTGTCAGAGAGCGATCTGTCCGTCACCCCACCCCTGTGACCAGCTCCGTCACCTCCGAAGCGAGTCGCTTCACCTGCCACGCTCTGGTGTCTTCATCTGTAACTCGGGGGCCGCGCGCTTGTTCCTCCGCGCTTCGCAGGGGCGCGGGTGTGCGGGTGCGCAGGACGCGGTGTCAGGGGCGTTTGATAAACAGGAACAGAGTTATTGCCGCCTGTCTGGAGGGACACATCTCTCCGCTGCGTCCAGGGCCATTTCTGTCCTCCGCCTCCCTAAGCAGGGAAGGAGGGGCGGGAGGCTGTGCGCCCCGTGTAAACGCCTCCCCGCGTGCGGGCCCGACCCCTGAGAGCGCATCCTGTGGGGACATGATGTCGGGCAGCTGGCGGAGCTTTCTGCGGCGAAGTGAGACGTCCCGATCTGTGCTCCGTCCCTGCTGCCGGCGTGTTCCCTGAATAGTCGCGTCTGGAGATGGAGAAGGTCCTTGTGCTGTCGAGAGGGACTTCTCAATAGCTGTTGGCCCAGGCCCAGCCGGCCCCTTTTGTGCGCTCAGAGAAGCCTCGGGAGAAAGAAATGCGACGTGAGCCAGGCAAGTGATTCGGTACAGGTGCTGCACCCAGCCCTGCCTCAGCCTCCCCGGATCCGCAGGCGGCTTCTGTGCTGGAGTCTGGGTGGCGGCGAGCCGGCCCCCACGGGCTCGGGTAGGACAGGGAGATGGGTTGGGAGTTGCAGCTGGATCCAGAGAAGCACTGAGTGCTCAGCCTTGCCCGCTGCCTCCTCGCACCTCCCGCTGCCGGCCTCTGACTCCCAGGCCCCTCTGTGCAGCTTTGCGGATAGGATGCTGCTTGGAGTGTCTGTGGCTGGAGATCTTGGGACTCCTAGGCCTTTGCAGGAATGTCCGGAAATCCTCTGCATTCCAGCCTCCGAGCCCTGCAGGAAAGCAGCCTGGTGGCCTGCCGAGGACATCTTGCTGCAGCCTGCTCTCGGCCCCTGTCCTAGACTCTGCCGTGCGTGGGCCCTGGCGTGCCGGGCTTGGATGTGGGGAAGAGTTCTGAAAGCGTGGTCTGTTCAGTGGGCTTTGAATTGATCCAGGAGGGTCTTGTGGTTTAAGGAGGTAACAGGGCATGTTTATCTATCCCCTTGAGAGTCTGCTGAAAATCTGTGCTGCAGTTTTCATTTACACGGAGATGAGCGCACAGAGCTCTTGCCCCTTGTCATCTCCAGGCGAAGGAAGACCCAGTTCGCTGGGAGTTCCCCAAACGCACGGAGTATCTGAAACTGAATCTGCCCTGTCTGTGTACCAGTCACCTTCGTGTCTTGCGTAGAAAACTGCACCCACACTCCAGGGTGGATTCCTGTTCGTCTGCGGCTGCTGCTGCTGTTGAAATGGCTCTTTATCAGTTTCCTTTGTGCAGTGTGGTTACGAGGGGCTCCATCAAGACCAAAGCCGGTACTGGTTTCTGCCTTCACTGTGCTGCTTAGTCTGTGTGCCTCTCACCTCCCGCGCGCCTTGGTCTTCTAAATACCTGGCACTTTCTTTAGTGCCTGCTGTGTTGATGTCGTCGATAAACTGGGTCATGTTCTCGGTGATGTAGCCCAAGTTACGTCCACGGAAATGCGAAAGATTGTACCGAGCCCATTTCTTCTTGGGTCTTCAGTTTGCTTTGAAACTGTTCTTTCAGGACTGTTACTGGATTAAAAGGCACACGCTCTCATAAGGTCGAAGACCAAGATGGCTGCATATTCACCAGAGTTCCAGGAGAAAGATCACACGCGAGGATGGTCCATTGACCTGGAAAAACAAGGGTGGAGCAAAATTCACATCAGCCGTGGGGACCCCATTCATTAGCTCTGCCCCAAGCCTCGGCGAAAGAGTGAAGGGGTCTTTCCAGCTTCTTATCTTCATGCACTCTTACATTTGCTTGGCAAGAATTTATTGAGCACTTGCTATGTGCAAGGGCTGTGTTAAGCACTAAAACTAAGAAGATGAATGAGCTACAGCCCCGGCCCTCAAGTTGCCCAGTCTACGTGGGATACTGTCTCAGCCAGCTAGGGCTGCCTTAATGAAATACCATAGATATTGCTGCGGCTTAAACCACAGAAATTTATTTTCTCACAGTTCTGGAGGCTGAATGTCCACGATCAAGGTGCCAGCAGGGTTGGGCTCCCTTCCTGGCTAACAGACAGCTGCCTTCTTGCTGTGTCCTCATGTGGGCTTTGCTTGGCGTGTGCGCAGGGGCGGGGGACACAATTCAGTCCTCAGCAGATACCTAAGGAAGACGCATGTTAATTCTGAAAAAGTGTCATGAGGACTCAGAGCTCTTATTCCAGCCAGGGGCAATCTGGGAAGGCTTCCAGGAGGAGATGGTGTCAGAGCTCAATTCTGAAACAAAGAGTGGCAGTCAGGTGAAGAAGGCATCGTTGGCAGGGGGAGAGGGAGAAGCAATATGAGCAAGAGTGTAGCCACGTGAAACCGCCAGTGTGTGGATGTGGTGGGTGGGGGTGGGGCTGGGAGCTACCAGCCATTCACTTACTTATTTGTGCATTTCATTAAGTCACCACCAAACACTTCCTAAGGTTTTCCTTGCACAAGTTACATACAGACCCTGATGGTCGGGTCCAGAGATGATCTGGAAGCTCAAATTTGCACAGTTTCCCAAATTACAGGCCCTAACATTTGCTCTAACCTAATCAGCCTTCTGTTAGACACTCACATCATCCGATTACCACCGCTGGCCACCAAAAATCAATTGCAAGTGGCCCCCCAGGCCACCCAGCGGGCCACCCTGGTTCAGGTCAGGTGGATATTGAATTATGGCGGGACGGGAGCCTGCAGCGACGTCGCGGGTTGACATCTGCAGTAACAGGAGGCCGACCCCAGTTGTATTTTTAAGTCATTTCAAATTTATCCTTTATGGGGCATTTTCTTCTCTCCTCGTCAAAACATTTCTTTTGTTCTTTTTTTTCTTCTTCTGATATTTAAAGTTAAAGCAAATGGAGCGTCCGAGTGATTCCTGTGCTCGGGTTTGGTGGCGGTGCCGTCCTAAGGGGCCTGTGTTCTGAATCCCGCAATCCTTGTTATTAAAGAAGGGGCGTCCCGCGGACCGGCAGAGCGCGGTGTCTGGGTCCTCGGGGCCCAGCGCCCCTTCCTAACCCCTCTCTGCTCCGTGCGTCTCAGAGTTTCTTAGCCCCGTCCCCACGGACCTGCTCCCTGAGGTCCCCGAGCCACCCCCTGCCCCACCTCTGGGGATGCATGAAGACCCGTGTGTGCGTGTCTCTGAAGAGGACCTGCGGCTTTCCGCGGAGTCTCGGGTCGGTCCATTAACCTGAAACGGGTTTTAAAAAAAATCACAGGCTTAGAGCAAACTGCTTGGAGTGAGTCTGTCGCCAAACTACTGGCAGAGACCATGCGGAGAAGGGAACAGTTTTCAAGGGATTGGGAAATTGTGTTTCCTGTTGCTGATGGCCTTCGAGCCAGGGTCCGCGGTGTCCCGGGGAGGGAAGGTTTAAGGAGGAAAAGCAGGTGCTACTGGCTGGCAAACCCGCCCGCACTGGCAGCCTTTACTTCAACCCTCCTCCACCCTGGCAGTTGCAAACATCGTGCGGTTTAGAAACTGCCCTGCTAACAAGCGGTTTCTGTGTCCATGTAAAAGGATAAATGGACGTAGAACAGGTGGAGTGACTGGCAGATGTCCGCGGGGCCCCGGCCGTGCACCAGGCGCTGTGCTGGGCAGGCGGGAAAACCAGACGTGAACGACAGGTGAGGCCCGATATGCCTGGGTTATTATAGGGAATTAGGAGTGGAAAATATTCCTCTTTATTTTTTCCCCCCAAAATGTGGGCAGCATGAGAAATATTCCAATAACCGGGCAAAAGCGATGCTTTTGTCTCAGCTATCTCTGTAATTCAGCATGTTGTGATGACATATTGAAGCGTTATAGACTTCATAACTGTGATTACGCTCCCGTTGCTAGTGTTATAAACGGATGGTTTAGTTTCACATGAAAAAAAAAAGGGTTATTTTCTCCGCAATGAATATTAGGAAGGTAATGAATGTGCCTGTCATTTAGATCTGTGGTCCACCCTGTCCGGGCCCGGGGTTTGCAGTATCAGAGCTGGAGGAGGCTGAGAGGTTGTCTTAACTGCTAGTGAGGAAACGCAGGCCCTGCTGGTTAGTGGCGGAGCCGGGACAAGGACCCCAACCTCTTCTCTCACGTGGGGCTTCTCCGTCACTCACCTTCCCTGAGCCGGCTGGAGACCAGGACAACAGGACCCACCTCTCGAGGGTCATGTGGATTAAATGAGATAATACAAGGAAACGTCGCCTGGCTCGGAACACAAGCGCATGGACGCTGGCCGTCGTTGCTGTATTATTCCGTGCTGCCTGTGCACTTTCTTCCCCAGAAATCCATCTAAACCCTTCTCCAGTAGGCATCTCCCCCAGCCCCCGCGGTGTCACCTCCGGGGCCATGTGTTTCATGTGTGTGTGAGCTGCCGAGTACTCCTTTTAATTTCCCTCGAATGCTGTTGTCACCCTTCTGGCTTCGGAAGGCGTCCCCTAGCTGCAGAGGGCACTCGGGTACGGCTTGCACTGTTCTGTGGAATTTCAATTCCCTGGGAAGGTCACTCCCTGCTTGTCCCTGTGTCTTGTCCCCTCATTTTTTCTGTGTGACTCCGTCTCCCTGGGCTCCCCCCGTTCCCCTGAGGCTTGGCCGGCGGGCGCTGGCGGACAGCTGCCCAGGGGTGCGGGCAGACCCCAGGCTGGTGCGGCAGGTTCTTTTCTGACGTTGTCTGGAACATTGTTTATAGCTCTGTTTCTGCCGCACCCTGGGTGATGTTATCTCCAGAGGACAGAGCCCCAAACTCTCAGACCCTTTTCTGGAGTGCGTTGATGGCCAGGAGTCCCCCGTTTCACCAACACTGCGTAGCGTGGACTCTTTGTCCTGAGCTGGACTCGCTCACACTGAAACTCGGGAGCAGGTGGAGTGAGGAAGCTCCATGCCCAGAACCTCAGGTTCATGAGCGTAAATTGTGAGGTTCACGGTTCCTTACTATGGTGACATCATCCAAGCCAACCCAGAAGCAAAAGTAGGATGAAACAGTTAATAATGTACGTAAGAATATTAATTCAACATTTAACATACTGTAAAAAAAAGTGGAGAAATGGTGTTTGTCGTGTTTAAGACCTTGTCACTAAGAAGTGTGAAACTTTGAAAACTTTTCTGTTGCATCTACGTGTTAGCAAGAATAGCCATTGTCCAGCGGAGACTGAGTATTCCTGCGCCTTAAAGTGCTCGTCTCAGCAGGAAATCACGGTGTTACAAAACAGCGCCTTAACTATTTCACGTTTGCATTCAGGTGAGAATTACTAAGTACCGACTCTGTGAAGGGCAGCATGCAGGTTCTGTGGAGGTATAGTCCCCTAAGCTAGGACTTCTGCCCGTGGGGGCTGAGGTGTATTTGGTTGGGAAATGATTCTGTCACCTACAATAGTGACAGCAGATGTCAGGTGCACGATCAGGGTGCTGTGGGCTTCTGACCCGTTTGAAGAGAGGAGGATTTGTAACAGTTAGACCTCGGCATGTGGTTTCAACAGGAGGAAGTGGAGAGCGGAGGGTGTCGGCAGGGAGAGCAGGAACACAGGCCTTGCTGGAGCGAACGTGTCGCCTGTTCATGGCCAGGGAAGGACCGACTTCGGCCTGGACGGAGAGCGTGTGTGGGAGAGGGACAGCTGGAGATGCAGTAGTAAGATCAATAGTATCGATGACGATGGCTGCGTCTATCAGTGACCGGCTTCCTGGCAGGCGCTTCTCCCGTGCTTACACGTACTAACTCATTTAGCCTCACGACAACCCTATGAATTAGGTGCTGTTTTCATTTCCATTTTCAAATGAAGAAACGGGGGCAGAGAGAAGCTAGCGGACAGGAACTAGGACTAGAACTAGAAGGTGGTGGGGCCGCGGTCCTACTCCGCGCCGTCTGCCCTGAGCCTGCCGGGGTGTCCGCCATTCCTCGCCTGGCGGCCTCCGGGGTGGGGCCCTTGGCCGTGGGAGCCTCAGTGTCAGACCAAGGGGGGATTTGCCCCCTGGCCCTGTCTGCTCTTCCTCTTTCTCCTGTTCACCTTGATCCCTCCTCGCTCAAAGGTGGTGAAGCCCAAAACCTCAAGGGAAAGCAAATCATAAATAGGAAACATAATCTCCTAATCACTTGAAAACTGTTTCCTTTTTGCAAACTCATCAGGGGACCACTGGGGAGCCCTTGAGAGCTTCTGGAAGGAGGAGCGTGTTTGAGCCATGCTGTAGGGCCGTGGTTCTCAAATGGGGCGATTTTGCCACCCGCCAAGGGAACACTTGGCAATGTCTGGAGACATTTTCAGTTGTCACAGTTGGGGTGAGGAGGGTGGGGTGCAGGGTGAGTGCTAGTGTTATCTAGAAGGTAGAGCCCAGGGCTGCTGCCAAACATAACGCACAGGACAGCTCCCTGCAACAAAGAACGGTCCAGCCCCTGATGTCCGTAGGACCGGGGTTGAGTCACCTGACCTGGGTGATTGGTCTGGCCGCTGTGGAAACAGGTGACCGGGCGGAGGTGTTCCAGGTGAGAGGTGCTCAGGGCCCAGAGGAGGTCCTGGCAGCAGAGGAAGCTGGGGTGCACGTTTCAGAGGCTGAACTGTAGGGGATGGAGGGGAAGACCAGGGAAGATGTTGCAGCCAGAGGTGTCTGGTGTAGGTATCAGAGAGAGGAGTGGAATCATTAACTGTGACGGAGATGTCAGCCAGAAAAGCTTATTTTAGAAAGATGATGAGTTTGGTCTTAAGATATTTAAATTCTGACATGCAGGTGGGATTGCCCGGCAGGCATTGGAGAATGCAGGATAGAAAGCAAGGAGTTGCGTTATAAATGTGATTTAGGAGTCATCTCGTGGGAAGCGGTAATCACAGTCAGTGTTCGTGGTCCGGAGAGAAGACGGAGGGACAGGGGCCGGGGGAATCTCCCCCTAAGGGCTGTAGGACAGTGAGGGACAGGGGCTGGGTCTGAATCCTGGCTCCGTCTCTGAAGAAGCACATGATCTCGGACATGTCCGTGAACCTCTCTGTGCCTCAGTTTCCTCACAAGAGACCAAGGCAGTGTTCAGAGAGGTTGGTGGGGCACCAGGATACGGTGTTCCCAACACCAGAGACAGGAGGGCTTCAGGGGGAGGTGTCCAGCAGTGGGGAACTCGGCAGGGGTGCAGGGGATGCTGAGAACCACACTGCCTCATGTCCCCAGCTAATGGGTAACCCTGGGGACAGCATTTTCACTATTGGTTTTCGAGCACCACTTCAGTGCAAGTTGAGCTTGCTGGGATGACCGCGACATCCAATTGTTTTATTTTTTTTTACAGTGGGTGACAGAGTTGCGTGTGTGTAGACTTACTAACACGTCACTCATGTTAACTTTAGTTTTCCCTTAAGAGAAATAAACTATAGAGGAGGAGAGAGAAAGAGAAGACTAGATACGTTATTAACAGAAGGGGGGGCCGGGCGCGGTGGCTCACGCCTGTAATCCTACCACTCTGGGAGGCCGAGGTGGGCGGATCGTTTGAGCTCAGGAGTTCGAGACCAGCCTGAGCAAGAGTGAGACCCGATCTCTACTAAAAATAGAAAGAAATTATATGGACAGCTAAAAATATATATAGAAAAAATTAGCCGGGCATGGTGGCACATGCCTGTAGTCCCAGCTACTCAAGAGGCTGAGACACGGGATCGCTTGAGCTCAGGAGTTTGAGGTTGCTGTGAGCTAGGCTAATGCCACGGCACTCACTCTAGCCTGGGCAACAGAGTGAGACTCTGTCTCAAAAAAAAAAAAAAAAACAGAAGCGGGGAGACAGCAGAGGGAAGACTGCGATTATTTTTGCAGAGTCTGTTTTTCTTTTAACTTTCAAACTCTGACCCCTGAACATAAGGAGGAGTGCTCAGTGTTCTGAACTCAGGAAACCGTCCAGACAGAAGCGACAGAGCAACCTGCCTGCCCTCCACGAGCACACGCTGTCCTCCGACAGCAAGACAGGCCCGCCCTGTGTTGGGGACAGCGCACCCAGCCCCCCGTGGGACATGTCTGTCCCGACTAAACGAGGGCCGTGGGGTCTGGAGAACACGAGTTGTGGTTGTGAGTTTTTCTGGGGTTGACGTTTGAGTCTCACTCTGGGCAGACTCAACACTGCTGCCTGCCGAGCCCACGCAGGAGGGGAAGGCGAACCCGTCCTTGGCAGCTCCTCAAGGCTGAGCCTCTCGGGGACGGGCAGTCCTTGAGCAATTCCTTCAGTGCATTAAATGCAAACTGGCTCTTCCCTCGGCTGCAAATAAGCAAACTGATTTTATTCTCAGGAGAGGAAAGTGCAACGTCAGCGCAGCCTCACGGCGCTGCCCAGGCCGGGCAGGTGCGGGTAACCGAGCACACACGGAATTTACTTTTGTGTGAGACCCTCACCAGGGAGGCCGGTCCCCTTTCCACCCACCTCTGGCAGCCGACACTGTTACCTCCCTGGGTCTTGCTTGTCTCACATGCCACGCATGCCGAACACAGAGAACACACCGTCTCTCGGAAATGTAAGAGTGGTCTTCGCTGTGCAGTATGAACGCCTGCAACGCCCTCCCTCCCTTTTCTTAGGTGGTCAGCCTCTCCACGTAGATTTATGGAGGAGACAGTTCTCAACGCTGAGCACAGACAGACTTCTGAAAAATTGTGACTCACATTCCATTTGAACTGTTTTGGGGAGTCTAGCTATTTAGTAGAAATCTCGGGTTTTCTTAAAGAGCAGTGTGCTCCTACGTTTAGTTTTTATTTGCTGAAGATGGGTGACTTGGGGCTGGGAGGTGGCTCAGCAGAGGCTGACATGTTGGCTTGGAGCTGGACCATGTTCTCTCTCTCTCTGTCTCTCTGTCTCTCTCTCTCTCTTTTTATTTTTTTTTTTTGGTGGTAATAAAGCTGGAAGGGTGGAGAAGAAGGATCGGGAGAATATGAGGAGAGGGAGCCACTGCGGTCCCTTAGCACGATGACTCCATGGGCTGGCAGAGGAAAGCCTTCGCTTTCCCTCCTCTGCACTTATTAAAAATGCTGTATCTGTGCATGTGTGTATATATATTCATTGTTGGATTTCTTAGAAAATATGGATGAGAAAAGTCAACTCAATAAATGCCACACTAACCCTCTTTTAAAAATGTGACATATGTCTCTTTTTCATATAGACCTTCCCCCCCAAATAGTACGTATATATTATCTTGTAACCTGCTTTTGTTACTCAACAATGTATCATGTCGTCTTTTATAATATTTTAAACATTCATCTTTTACAACATCACTCGAACTCACCGGGCAGCATTCCGTCTGGGGCGTGTGCCGTAATGTAGCTCACCGTCACCCTGCACGAGCCCCGGTCAGCAAAAACAGAGGCAGTTTGTCCAGCGGGGGAGACCGGCAGTTGGATAATCACAAACGTAAGTGTGTTATAAGGTGTAAAAAGTGCCATGGAAGAAAAGCACCTAGTGTTGAAAGTGCCCAGAAGGGAGGAGAGGTTGGGATCGCGTTTGGTCCAGACCGGGGAAGTGTTCAAGGAAGGCCTTCCTGGGAAAGTTGCCCCTGAGTGGAGGGATGACGGATTCAAACCTGGTGAAGATCAGGGAACAGTGTGCGCCCGGTGCAGGGAATGGACAGCGCAGAGATCTTGTGTCAGGAAACAGCACAGAATGTTCAAGAACCTGAAAAAAGGCCAGTGTGGCCGGAGCGTAGAGAGTCTCTGCATTTTTATTGGCCGTTTGTATTTCTTGTCTTGAATTGTAGGCTCATGTTCTCTGCCAGTTTTTCTATTGATGTTATTATCTTTCTTATTCCTTTATAAAAACCTTTTTTTCCAGATATTTGCCTTTTCGTGTCTATTCTAATGATCGTTCTTGAAAGTTTTCCTTTGCCTGTAATTGCATTTCAGATAACGCCATCAACCTTTTCCTCTGCAGTTTCTGCTGTTTGCTGTCATGCGTAGAAAGTTTTTTTTGCCAACCCGAGGTTGTTTGAATATCCACCTATATTTTCTATATCCTATTTAAATATTTAGTCAGTCTGGAAATTCATTTGTGTATCGGGAGAAGTGAGAAGATTGTTAATTTTTACCCAAATGGTTAGCCAATTGTAGCAACAGTGTTTATTGAATAGTCCATCTTTTCCCCACTGTTTTGAAACACCGCCTTCATGATACACTAACATTGTGCAGATATTTGGGTCTTTTCTGGGCCTTCTATTATGTTCCATTGATTTGGTGTCTCTCCCAGCGCGAGCACCAACACTGTTTTACTACTTGTACCTTTCAAAATCTGATAGAGCAAATCGCCACTCAGTCCTCTTCATTTTCAAAACATTCTTGGCTGGTCCCATGAAATCATTCTTCCAGATAAATTTTAGAATCATTTTGTTAATTTTGTAGATTAATTTGGGGACAAGTGACATCTATTCAATAGTAATATCCTCAGGAAAAAAATGGCAAACTTCTCCATTATTTTAAAATCTCCCTTTGGGTTACTGGGGAGAAAGAACATTTTTAAAGACAACGTCAGCCCCGAGAACACTGCAGTTTCATCTAGAAAATATCACTGACCTAGAGAACATGACGGAAATGAAAGCTAGACAAACACCAGGACACCGAGGGCCCTTTGGGGTTTTCTGTCCCGGATGCCCAGGCCCCCACCTGTCCTCCCAGCCGCGGTCTCACCGTGGCTGCTGTTCCCCGGCTCGGACCTCAGCTGTGTCTACGCAGGAGCTATGAGAGGCGAGGGCTGTTTCTTCATTGCGGCTCCTCTAGGCTGGGCACCCCCCTTGGTCTTTGCATGTCACCCCCTTTACTCTCCATGTGACCAGCACACGAGTGTCATCAGCTCTGTTTCACCGCAGACTCTGAGGCCCTGAGAAGTTGCTCACGGTGGCCGAGAAGGGGTGGGGATGGGAGAGCAGGGGGCACGGGGGTGTCTGCTGGGACTGTTGAATGGGTTTGTACCCAGGCCTCTCCAAAGACAAACTCCCCCCTCTTCCCACCCCCTCCCTTCAGGTCGGGTAGCTGGAAAGGGGGAGCTGGGAGAGCCCCCTGCCTGGGACATGGGGGGAGCAAAGCTGGTTGTACCTCCATTTGCGTATTTAAAATAAGGCCTGGACCTGTGAGCGCTTGGGTGCCCGTCAGGGGACCGGGGACACGGGCAGTTCTGCGTGGGGTGTTCTGCGTGGGGTGTTCTGCGTGGGCGAGCTCGTTGGCAGCAGCCCCTTCCGCCTCCCACGCTCCTTCACAGCTGGAAGGTGGCTTCCATCGGGAGGGCAGAGGCTTGGGGGGCCGTGGGACCCTCTCCAGGCTCCGCTGGCGGCGGCTGCCCGTCCTCGCTCGGAGCCCGGGCTGGCGAGATGCCACTGCGGCTGCCCTGCTATTTTTAAGCCGCCTGCTGTGCTCCGGCGGAGGCTGCCGCGTCGGTGCTGAATCACGATCCAGCTCGCTAATTGCAGCAGCCCGGGGCCTGCCAAGCGCCCAGACGGGCATCTGCGTCTGCGTTCTGGGCTCCCGGGTGACAGTGGGGGACAGACAGGGTGAGGGACACTCCCTGAGTTGGGGCCACAAGGCAGGCCCAGGACCTTTGGGTTTTATAAAAAACTTACAACAGCAGCAACAAAATGAAAAATGAAAACATTTCCCCAAAAAACACTCGATTATAACGGTATCGCTTCAAGAGGAGGCAGCCAGGCTTTAGGGCTTTGCACATCAAACGTGTATATTTGAGCAACCCAAGTTGCTTTTATTTCCCCTCGCAGAGCAGCCGGCACCCACGTGCAAACCGCACTGAGAGAGTATGTGTCACATGTGGGGGATTCACGGGTGGGGTCGAGCGTGTCTTTTTCCAGCAGTCAGTTTTGGCCGAGCGCTTCCTGTGTTTCTGAAATAATGGTGATTTGAGGACTGTCACTCCAGTGAGTTCTGCAGCCCTGGACGCACCCTCTGGGGAGGGCCTGTCCGCCTGTGTTCTCTCCCCCCTGACCACCTGTCTAACGAGGTGGCAGGGCAGGGAAGGGCCTCCTCCTCCCCCCTGTGGAGAGGAGCTCACCTCACCTCCCTGACGTCTTGCCCGGAGCCCGATAGACCCGGCTCCCGCAGTCAGAGCAGGTGGAATCTCGACTGTGGCGAAAGCTGCCTTGGATTCGCAGGATGGAAAGGACCAAGTGTCGAGTGTCAACAGCCCCTTGCTTCCCTCTGGTGGGGGCCCAGGCCGTCCCGTCCCCAGGACACTTCACCTGCCTCTTCTCTTACGCGAAGGCGACTTCTTTTTAGTCGCAGCTGCAGCGCGGAGTGGGCTCCACACCCCAAGCAGAGGCCTCTGCAGGTCGGAGCACTCCTTTTTGGCTGTCAGACGCCCACCTGTGCCCCCGGCCCCCGGGAAAGGCTGCATTCTGGTGTGTTCCAGGAGGCAGGGCCGGTGTCACGAGAGCTGAGCTGCCTCCGGGTGAGAAGTGGTGGGCACACCTGCGGCTCCCTGGTTCTCAGCAGACGGGGTGGAACTTCTTGGCATCGGTCAGCTCAGGGGGCTGGACCCAGCAATGCTCCTCCGGGACTTGGCGGTGTGTCGTTGTCATCGGGGAGTGTGGTTTGAGCAGGGTGCTCGTGGGACCGTACCACCCACAGGTGTCCCTAGCCTGCGGGGTGGCGGAAGACAGTGTCAAGGCGATGAGGAGTCACGTGTCGTGGCCCTGCCAGCAGAGGGCCCATTCCCTGTCCCCTTCCAGACTGCCGGAATCCGCCCGGACTGTGCGAAGGTGCTGGGCAGCCTCAGCCCGGCCGGTCCTGGGGGAGCAGCCACCAGGCCCTGCTCCCCGTGGACTGCAGCCACGCGGCTCCCGAGGCTGTTAAGGTAGTCGTGTCTCAGTGCCTCGGAAATCGCTGGGGAATTTCTGCAAAGACAGCTTCCGTGGCCTTGCCCCGTAGACTCGGAGAGGGCAGATCTGGGCGGAGCGTAGGAATTGCACCTTGAGAAGCCGTCATGAGATTCCGATGGGTGGCGGCTAGGTGGGCTTGGTGACCCTGCCCGGTGTCTCCCTCAAGCTCCCACGGGATCTGGGAGGGACCTGGCTGTGGGAGGGTCTAGACCTGGGGCTATGGCTGGGAGTGTGGGTCCCTCTGTTCCGCCCACCCCTGCGGCTCCCAGCTTCTCCCCTCGGGGCTCTGTTTTTGTTTTTTTTTTATTTCTAGCCCACTGGCCTTCTGTTTTCAAAGAGACCGACTGCCTTGATGAAGCAATGGTTAATATCATTTCTCCATTTTTGGTGAAAGATCTATGCCTGCGTAAATACCACTGGGTTGGACATGAGCTAAATCTTTTCTCTGCACTGTCTTTCCAATCCAATCAAAGAAACCTGAATTTTTACATTAGCCTGTGCAGATCTGTCCTGGATAAATGTACTATTTCCATTCGTCCTTGTAAAGAAATAAAAAATAGTTCAAGCGTTCCCCAGGAGTGCAGGGACCTCGAGTGGGACACACCGCGTCCTGCTTGAGGACGAGGCTGAGCCCAGGGGTGGGCACACTCTGGGGGCTCCTGGTGTCTTTCTCAAGGGATTTGCTGTGCTCTGGCCTCATTTTCTTACTCTAAGCCTCCCTCGTTTTTGCCCCTGTGTATGCTGAAAGCAATAGCCCTTCCTCTCGAGGACAGAAGCCACCCGGCGGGATGACTCTGTACACTGACCGTGGAGCAGGTGACAATGGCTGACGCAGACAGGTGGGGGGAGAGAGCAGGTCCTGACAGCTTCGTACGCAGCTCGCTGAGCCTCACACGAGGCTCTGGGCTTCTGGGCTGCGCTGTCCTCGTTGCTGTCCCCGAGCAGATGGCTCTGTCCCCTGGCGCCGAGGTTGGTGACACGCAGTTGCAGCAAGAACATTGTCACCTCCGCGCCCTACTGACAGTTGTTCATTACTCAAATCCTTAGATTTCTCCCTCACACCTCAGGCTAAATTTAGGCATTTGGGGTTTCATGCGCCCAACACAGTCTGTGGGTGGGCTCTATAAAGTGTCATTTGTTTATTCTACTAACATGCATTTTACTAACATTTGAGCTATATAAAGTGACACCTATTCATTGATGCATTCTACTAAAATTTGAGCACTTGTATCCTTCATATCAGGAACTTTTCTTATATTACTTCTGTGATTATTTCCTTCTCTTCATTTTCTCTCTTCCTTTTGGATTTTTCTCTAAGTAGGGAACTGGAACTCCTAGCTTGATCCTTAAACGTTCTTATCTTTTCTCTCCCGTTTTCTAATCTCTTTGCCTTTTTGTTCTCTTTTCTGAGAAATATCCGTAACTTTTCTTCCAGATTTTTTTTATTGAATTTTTTTTTTTAACTGCCATACTTTAATTACAAGGAACTCTTTCTCTGTTTATTTTTAAAATAGCATTCTGTTCTTGTTTCATAGATGCATTACATTCTCTTATATCTCTGAGGATATTAATTATAATATTTTCTTTCTGCATCGTTTCATATTTATTCACGTTTTACCTTTCACATCAGGGGCTTCCTCGGCCGTGCTCGGTTGAGCCTGAGACAAGAAGGGGACCCTGTGTGCACAGGTGGGACTCAGCTCTTCCCGGGCACCGCTGGGGGCTTCTGACATTTTACTGGGTGGGGGAGGAGTGTGGGGGGTGTCCTCTCCTGTCCACTCCTGTAGGGCTGTCCTCTAAGGCTGTTCACTGTCCCCGAGTCTGGGACTGTGTCCCCGACCACTGTGGTGGGGGAGGGGTGGTACCTGGAGGCCCCGGCCAGGAGAGGGGACCTGGGGTCTAAGTGTCCCTTTCCATGTCTCAGCCCCACGGTCCCCCCGCCTTTGCAGAGCTTCATGCCCAGCACGGGCGCCTGCTGGCCCCTTCTTGGTTCTGCTCACCCATGTTTCCACTTCTCATTTCCTAAAAAAGCAGAGAGACATCTCTTGCACTGACGCCTCTCCTGTTTTCTGTGTTGCTGGAGGTTTGTGCCGTTTCTAAGTTCTTCTCCTGTCAGTGGAGTTCGGGGAAGGGGAGAAATGAGCACGTGTTTGATCCACCGTGTTCGACAGGAAGCCCTGATTTCGTGTGGACTCATTTCAGAGTAGTTTTTTTGATCGAGTGCCTAACGGGACCGGGCACCCTTCTGAGGGGCTCGCGTGTGTCATCTCACGGACTCCTCACGCTCGCTCTCCGAGGGGACACCGATGACTCCGGTTTCCAGGTGTGGACACTTAGAGGTTTGGTGACTTCCCCGTGGCGCGTGGCGGCGTCTAAGCTTCACGCCTGCTGCACGCGGCTCTCAGGCGGGAGGGCGTGTGCTGTGGGCGTGAGCACCGGTGCACGATTGCTGTGACGGGGGAGGCTGCCGTCGGCACCCAGATGGACGGGCTTCTGTTGTGGGGACAAGGGAGAAAGGCCGTGCTGGGCTGTGGAGGGGGAGGCCCGAGGACAGCGGGCTGGCTGGGAGCCTGGGAGCCGTCCTGCCCTGGCCCTGTCCCCGGGACGGCAGGGTGGGTGTGATGGGCAACTGAGGCAGCGTCCTCTCAGGGTGTCGGAGCACATGGCCCTGGGGGGGGAGGCACATGGTGCAGATGGCTGTTCTGAGGTGCTCCTAGGATGGTCCCCACCCTCCCCAACACCCCCTTAGCTGGAGGGAGGGATCCAGCTTCAGACCACCAAGCCCGGGAGGAAGTTTGACCCCTGGTTCTCTTTTCCTGTGACACCCGCCCTGAAGGGTGGGGGGGCTTGTCCGTGGAGACCCCTGTCTTCCAGGACGACCCCCAGTCACCGAGGGTTGCAGAATTATTCTCTCCAGCACGGTCAGGCCGTGTTTCAGTGCCCGGGATGCGTATTTTAAAGTCTCGAATCCAAATTACAGCACTAAAAATAACTAACGACGTCTAGTTTAAACAGACAGATCCTAAGAAACTTTATGTATCTCCGTGCAATGAACTAGGAAAGCCGGTGTTAGGTAATGCTGGCGCCTGAAAATTGTTGTAGATACCAGCAGCCGTAAATATCCAATTTTCGCGAGAGACCTCACCGAAGCAGTTTAATCCCTTGGATGCTTGTTGGAATTCAGGAGCCGTGTCTGAATATAGATATGTCATTTATACACACACTGTCATATTTTCCGTAGATGTGTGTGTATATGAGCGCGTGTAAAACAAGTTGCTTGGAGGTAGCCCAGCCATGCTTCCTAATAGCGCCCTCCAAATATTTTATGAACCACATCTCATGTATTTTATGGCCACATGCAGCGTTCCTTCCACAGCACCCCGCGGCCGCTTCACTTAGCAATTGGCATTTGCCCAAGAGGACTAGAATTCAGCACCTGGAGTATAGGGGGGCTTGGGACCAGTGGCACACTGTCCCCTGTCACTCAGCCCTCTCTGCACACGTTCAGGGAAAGGCACAAGACGTCCTGTGAGTCGAGGCCTCGAAAAACATGTGAGTTTGTCAGGCAAGTTGCTGTTCAAAAGATGCCCCAAGAACCTCATTTTCTGCCCGGTGCAGAGAGCATCAAAGGCCTCGGAGACCAACTGAGGGCTTTTAAGCGGGCGGAGGGGCACGTCTGTGGCTGCCAGGCCGGGCTTGCCCGTGCGCTTTTTGGAGGCCCCTTTTGTCCTCCTCAACCCCAGCCACCCGGGGACACAGACTCAGCTGTGCTTTTGCTGGAAGTGACAGAGCTTGGTTGGCACGCGAGGGTGCACAGCTGGCTTGGAACAGGAAGAAGAAAGGAGGAAGGAACAGCCTGGCTTTGTGACCTCGGCTGGCGCAGGGTGAGGGTGCCGTGCTACGGAGCTGGTCTCCCTCTGACGCTGGGATGTGAAAGCGCCACCGTGTCCATTCTCAGTCATCGTCATCGTCATTGGTCTTTTGATCACTGGCGGTCATCGCTGCTCTGAGCAGTTCTAACGGCCAGTGCCGTCAGAGAAAACAGCAGGAATCTAAGCAGACAGGTTTAGTAGGTGACCTCGGAGTGGTGCATCGAAGGGCTTGGGTGGGCCCTTCCTGGAGAGACGCCCTCACCTGCGGCCAACCGGCGCGACCGCTGGCGTACCTGGGGCAGTGATTGCACGGTGGGAGCTGGGGTGGGCGGGGCTCTGCAAGGTGGCAGGTCGGTACCAGGCATCTTTATCAGGACAGAGGTCCCAAGTCACCATCTGGCAGGACTCCTCGTCCCACCCCTTTCTCCCTGCCATCCTCCCTTCCTTTATGTCTGATGTGTAAATACTTCTGTGACATGGTGGCCCTCGCTGGCTGCATGGGGCTGCCCCCCCCATAGGACTCCTCTGTTTTTACATGAAACCCACCAGCTATGGCGACCAAATGCTGCGATCGATTGTGTCTACAATCTGTGTACTTGAACTCGTCTCCACTGTACTTGACTCCACGGCTCCTGCTGCCCGGGGTGCTAACTGTGTCTTAGCTGCGTGAGGCCGCAGACCTGCCATTTTATTTCTATTAACGCCAGGAGAGGGAGAAAGTTAAAAGCAGTAACTAAGACAAATGGTGTTGTTATTGGCAGATATTCCTTTTGCTGTCGACTAACCTATTTTATTTCTCTTGGTGTGGACTTTATGTTCTCGTTTGTTGTTTTTTGAACCTCCTTGCTTAAGACTTAAAACTGGATGCAAATAGGCAATGAGGGTTTTGGGAGAGAATGAAGATCTTCCGGCGGAACTTGGAAGGCATAGTAAGCAGGTGAGAGAAGGAAGGCCCGGGGAATTTTCCAAACAGAAAACTTCTGTTTCTTAAGTATGAGTGAGAACAGTGATATGTGGATTGTGGTTTAGTTGGAAATGCAGCCCTTCGAGGTCTGGACCTTTTATGGCTTTCCCTGGCTACAGTGTGCCAGTGTGCTTTTAATTTAGCGGCGGCAGTAGAGGAATTGCAAAACCTCCCAGCTGAGAACGTGCTTAGGAATCAAATGAGTGTGATAATGAGGATGGATGTGAGCGGCTTTTCCACAGAAATGCAAGAAGAGAGAAGGTGGTAGTGGCGTGCACGAAGGAAGAGAATGCCTCTCCTTTCTCCCTCCTCCCATCTATCCACCCATTATCCATCCACCTGTATTGCCATTCATCCACCCATCCATCTGTCCATCCATCCATCTGTTCATCCATCTGTATTGCCATTCATCCATCCATCCATCTGTCCATCCATCCATCTGTTCATCCATCTGTATTGCCATTCATCCATCTGTCTATCCGCCCATCTGTCCATCCCTCCATCCATCTTTCTGTCTATCCATCCATTATCCATCCATCTGTATTGCCCTCCATCCATTCGTCTATCCATCCATCTGTCCATCCCTCCATCCATCTTTCCATCTATCCATCTATTATCCATCTGTATTGCTCTTCATCCATGCATCCATCTGTCCATCCGCCCATCCATCCATCTTTCCATCCTTCCATCTTTCCATCCTTCCATCTGTCCATCCATCCATCCATCTTTCCATCCATCTGTCCATCCATCCATCCATCCATCCGTCCATCCACTCATCCATTCACTAAATCATCTTTCACTGAATTCCACCCATGAAAGGCCCAGCAATAAGAACCTTCTGGATGCAAAGCTAAATTAGGAGTATGTATCTTCCAGGAGCTTAGAGTAAGGGTTGAGCACAGAACACAAAAAAAGTGCAAAATAGAGAGAAAAAAGGACTGTGGATGTGGAGTGCCGGGGAAAGTTAGAGGGGAAACTTACAACCTTGGGGAAGGTGCGCTGGGCTTGCACCTGGACTGTGTCTGTGTTGGGAGAGGCAGGGAAGTTTCAGGCAAAGGTGTTCCAGGTGGTTAAGGATGAGGTTATAAATTATTAAGTCAGAACAGACAACCCACAGTCATATCCTTGTTCATTATTGATCAAGAAGAGGATAACTTGGGTACAAATGAAGGCCATGGATAACCCCTAAATTTTATCTGCACGTGAGTTTCATCCTTCTCTCTGATTTCAGATACAAAACAGGACTTCAGACCCCTCTTTCTCTCACTCTTTTCAATGCTCATTGATAAAGCTGCTGAATTCAAGTAGAAACCACCCTGGAGAGTACCGTGAGCTGGAGGGGCAGGGAGAGGCAGGGGAGAGGGCGCACCAAGCCCTAGGACAGGGTCATCAGCTTGGGGCAACAGAGAGCTGGTGGCCGGGACTGAACACAGTGGCTGGTTTTTGTTCCTCAGGACTAAGCTGTCCGGTGACAGATTCAGAAGCCCATGGACGGAGCACGGTGCTAATGGCCATCAAAATCCAGGCCAGAAGAAAAGTCTGGAGTCAGGGCAGGGCAGATACCTCCATAGCCTGGGCTGGCCTCCACCAGGGAGCCGAGTCTGACCCCGAGTGGCAGGGTCCCCGATGGATTCTCAGGGGGCAGCTGGTCTGCCAGCCACGGAGCCACCGCTGAAGTGCAGCTGCTGACACGTGGGCCTGGCAGCGCTGGCCAGGTCGGGCTTATGCCCCAGGGAGCCTGGCACACACTCCTGCAGCCAGGACTTGGGGAATAAGGAGGGTCTGGGGACAGGGTTGACGGATGGCAGAGGCGGTGACACTTGTCTCCCTTCACCCAGAGGGTGTCCCGAGTCCCTGGATGGTGTGGACAAGTCTCACCGGAGGAATTGGGATCTTTTCAGGAACAGAGTAGGCGGAGTCGGTCTTCAGAGCGATTCAGACAGCCCCGCCCTGAGTACTGGACGGTCAGAGCAGGAAGGGGCTGGTGGGGCTTAGTCCTGGCTCTGCCACCTTCCGTGCGACCTTGAGCAAATCACTCAACGTCTCAGAGCCCAGCTCCCTTCTCCCGAAAACAGAGGGGACAAGGACCCACGAGGAAGGATTCAGTGAGACACCGTACCTGAGAGCCCTTCGCAGAACATGACTCAGACACGTGTTAGACGTTGTTACTAGAAGTCACACCTGGGCCTTTTGACATTGGGATTATCACGTCCAGTAGCAGAGGCGAAAAATGCCAATTTTCTTTTTAAAAACATTTTTTATGTGACAGAACACTAATTCCTAATGACAGATGGCGTTATCTCTGTAGTGTTCTGTCCCTCTCGTTCTGGAGTGCGGAGGAGCAGGTGCCTTTGTGGGTGAAGAGGTTGGAGGCGGCTGGTGGTAACTCTCTTCTCTCTGCTACGCTCTTCTGCGGACCAGAGCCCAGCACGAAATTAGCCCCCAGGAAGATATATTCTGGGCAGACGAGCGCTTCCCGAATGATTACAGGGTTTGCCCAGGGAAACTGTGTGTGTAAATACAGCCTCTTGTCGAATCTCTGAGGCTGGTGACAGCTCCCTGGATGGGTCCTGCAGAGGGCACGCAGCCCAAGGTGCCAGGCAAGGGGAGGTTCTGCCCACCGAGCCCACGGTGTGGCCGGGTCCTGTCTGCCGTTTTCTAAATGCATCAAGGCTCCCTGTGGGCCAGCGGTGGCCTCGCGCCCCTCGCTGGGTTATCGGGACTGTGGAGTAAACAGGGTCTGGGCCGTTCTCCGGGAGCCCCTGCGGCCCGGTGGCCCTGAGCGCGGCTGGGTCACACGGCTTTGAACCACATAGCAGGAAAGTCATTTTCTCTTGTTCTCCGTGGTGAGCGGGTGAAACACAGGATGAGTTAAACCCGGTTGACAGGAAGCTGTGCACATGGATACACAAGCTTGGGTGTGAATCACGAATCGTCTTTGCTTGGAACTCGGTAGAACCATCCTAACTCCCCAAATGAATCTCTCCATCACTCTCAATATATGTCTGTTAGAGTCGTATCTTTCCTGAGTTTTTTTTTTTTCTCATGGCTCAATTTGAACCAATGATGGTATTATTTGGGGATTTTTATTTTTTAATTTGCTTGGGTTTTTTGTTTGTTTGTTTAAATAAAGACCTCGGCACATAGAAGAGTTTTTCATGCCTCCTGGGGAGGACAGGAGGGAAGGGTACCGATGCCAAGGCACATGGCGAGAGCTGGCTGTCATTCGAGTGCTGGCTGGGCAAGACCTCACCACCTCCAAGCAATTTCCAACACCTTCCATTCCCTCCCCGTTGGCAGAGGCCCCTCTCGACTGGACTGTGGGTGGGCGTCACGGGGACGCATGAGAAAAGCCCCCGCACCGAGGGCATCGATCTCTCGGTGGGGCTGGGGACGGGAGCGTGTGCCTACAGAGAAGGGTCTGCGGGTGGGAGCGGCAGGTGCCATCACGCGGGCCATGCCTGCTGGTCCTGCCCGCGCGAGCTCCGTGGCCGCCCCGACTCATTCACGCAGAGACCTCGCTCAGTCTCTGCTCTTCCAAACACGGGTAGGGCTGGTGTCCCGTGGACCCAAAGGAAGCCTGCGGGCCACTCTACAGAAGGTCCGCTGCCCGACTGGAGCTGCATGTCCCAAAAGGGTCACATGGAGATGGGTCCTGGGCAGGGACATACCCGCATTGCAGGACGGACGCTGAGAGAGGAGAGGCAAAGTGCCTTTGTGTTTTATTGATCCAGCATCTTTGGGGGAGTAGTAGGTTCATTGGAAATTAATTTTTTAAATTAAACCAGAGAGTAGGTTCATTGGAAATTAATTTTTTATTAGCTAGGTTTTAACCCTTCAAGATACATTTTAAAAATAACCATTTTGGATGAAAATCTTTCTAAAATATGTATTTTCCTACCTTCTTTATTTTTTTTTAATTTTTATTTATTTACTTATTTGGTGTTTTTTTTTTTTTAGAGACGGGGTCTTGCTCAGCTGCTCAGGCTGGAGTGCAGTGGAGCAATCATAGCTCACTGTAACCTCAAGCTCCTGGGCTCAAGCGATCCTCCCACCCCGGCCTCCCAAAGTGTCAGCATGAGCCACCTGGCGCAGCCCCTACCTTCTTAAATGGAGAAATTTTGATGTCTGGGGTCTTTATCATGATCAGTCACTGTTATGTAATTCTATAAGCCGAAGGCAGCCTCCGTGGCCCCCCAAAGCTTGCCTTTTTTTTTTGATAGCCCTCATATCTTTGATTCTGCGCTTTGTTTTCTTTCTCTTCGTGGCCATCTGTTAGCTGTCACTTGTCATGGCTTCCCGTGTACCTGAGCTCATCACCCTCGTAAGCGCTTACCGTGTGCCCACTGTGTACCAGGTGCTGCACTAGACACTGTGGTTACACACGGGGCTTGTGTGAACGGGGGAAGCTGGTGCTTACACGTGGCACTCGGATGTGCCAAGAAATAAAAATAAAAATAGTCATGACCTCAGGGTGGGGAGCCTGGGGTCTTGGGGCCACGTGTGACCTTCTGGATCCTTGAGTGTGGCCTTTAGAGTGAATCCAAATTTTACAGAACAAATCCCTTTAATAAGGATTTGGGGATCTGGAGGGTCACATGTGGCCTTGAGGCTGCAGGTTCCCGCCCCCACGAGGGGCTTCTCACGTGGGGGTGAAGCTTTCCACGCACAGACGGTGACAGACCCCTTGAATATATGTCCCTTAGGCTAAGTCAGCTACTTCAGGTAAGCTCGGTCTCTTTCTCTTAAGCATTTGGCCAAATTAAGTCCAGGTTGAAGCTTCCTGTCTGGGTTCTTTCCGCCTTCTCGGATGCTCTCCCTGCGTGGCGTGTGGGGTGGAGGAGCCCAGGCATCCCAGGGCAGTGGGGAGGGACATGCCGGCCCGAGCGCATTTTCAGCGCTCCTGCCATCTGGGCTCCGGCTTCCTGCTGCACCCAGGGCTGGAGGCCACGGCCGGGGGGACTCTTGGTCTTGAGGTCTCTTGGCACGGCCACCTGCCGACTGGTCTCCATCTCCGAGTGTCACTGCACCCTCCGTCGGTCCCTGGCCTGGGCGAGCCACCCCGCAGCTTAGCTACGAAGCCACCTCTCTCCATGGCAGCCGTGGCAGGCCCGGCTCTCCCCTTACGTGCTCCCGTTGGGTCCCTTCATGCCACGGGGAAGCCACGGGACGGCTGTGAGTGCTGCCTGGGGCCCTGCTGGTCAGAACTCCGTGCACCATTTCCTGGCGTGTGGACACGTCACGCTGCTGCTGGGGCATTTGCCGGGCGGTTTCCTGCACCCAGGGTCTCACAGGGAGACAGAAAACAGCTTTCAGCTTCTTCCCTTAGCTTCTCCTCGTCCTTTTTTCCTTCCCTCCCTCTCTAGTACCCTCCCTTCTGCCCTCCCACCCTCCTTTCCTTCCTCCCTCCCTCCCTGCACCCTCCCTTTCTCTCTGCGTCCAGCCCCTCCTGCAGGCGAAGGAGGACGCTTGTCTGCTTCCTCCGGCTGTTGGGGCCGGTGACAGCCTCTCTCCATCATTCCTTCCTCCCCTCTCCGTGGCCTTGCTTGGTGCCAGGCTCCTCTTCCTGGGGGAGGGCTTGGCTGTAATTGTGTGAAGGCTGCAGGAACATGATATAAGGGGATGAAAAATATATTAGTTTAATGTTTTCAAAGTACCATGCCTGTTGCCCACACATAAATAAAACCTGGTTTCTGTCCATGAAAAGCTTCTTCTCGTCAAGGAGGTAGATTCGTGACCAGTAATTTCGAAATAATTTGGTAAATGCACAGTTCCCATTGCAGTCCTCTGCTCCCGGCCTCACACGCACACACGCACACACACCCACACACGCACACACACCCACACATGCATACACATGCACACACGCACACACACGCACACACACCCACACGTGCACACACACCCACACGTGCACACACCTGCACACACACGCGGACCCCCACGCTGCTTACCGCTCTGATCCCTACATTATGGCACTTGCCACCTCTTTTCTTGGGTCACAGTTATTTGTGTACGTATTTTAGCTTCTAGAGGGCAGGAGTCTGATCTATTTTATAGCACTTGGCAAAATGTCCTAACTTCATTAATTAAAGAAACAATGTGTTAAATCTTTCCTGTGTACCAAGCTCTATGCTTGACACTGAGGTTAGATAAATAGCACACGAGCTCTTAGAAACTCACAGGTTCTAAACAGAATTCAAGAGGTCTGTGAGCTCAGATGAGGAAAAAAATTACCTCTTTATTTTCCCTAATCTCTCGCTGATGTTTAGTGTTTCCTTTACTTACGGAGGTGGGAGTTGACTAGAGTAATCGTAGAAGCACCTGTGGCTGGAGTCACCGATATTTGCATGTCACTCACAGTTGCAAATGTCTCACCATCTCCTTCATGTTCCTCAGTTACAGTTGTTGCAGGTTGAGCATCCGCAATGCAAAAATCCAAAATCCAAAATGCTCTAAAATCCAAAACTTTTTGAGTGCCGACATGACACTCAAAGGAAACGCACATTGGAGCATTTTGGATTCAAATTTTCGGATTGGAGAGGCTCAACCAGTAAGTATAAATGCAAACGTTCCACCCCCTCCCCCCAAAATCCAAAGTCCAAAACAGTTCTGATCCCAGACATTTCGTATAAGAGATACTCCATCTGTATTAGACCCAGTGGTAAACCTTGTTATTTGATGTGTTTGTAAAGAAGCACATTTATTACCGTATCACAGATCTGTTTTGAAAAGACATTTTTATGACTGTATTTCAGTATGATCGGTTTCCCGCCTTTATTCCCTGCTACCAGTGAACACTGGCCTGTCTCGAGCTGCGTGTGTCGGTGTGTGCCGAGGGGACACTCAGGAACGAGACCCAGCAGTGGAGGGAGGGGGTCTTGCGGGGGTTACAGGTGCCGGGTGGAGCCTGCGGGTCATTGTCTCGCGTGGCAAAGGCTGAGCACGGAGCAGCTCCTGGGAAGGAGCCCTGGCCGGGCACGGTGGCTCACGCCTGTCATCCTAGCACTCTGGGAGGCCGAGGCGGGTGGATCGCTCGATGTCAGGAGTTCGAGACCAGCCTGAGCAAGAGCGAGACCCCAATTCAGGGATTCAGGATCTTGCTCCTCGGCCAGTGCCTGTCCTCAGAGCTGTGGGAACGGCACAGCCGTTTAGACTTTCCGGCCTCAAATTTTTCAGCTATAAAATAAGGAAAATTATTAAGATGAGTTCTAAGATTCTTTCCAGCAGTAACATTCTGTAGTTTCTGTATTCCTGAAAAGCTTCAGGTTATATATGCTTACCTATTATTTTGTAGTGTTCAGAATAGCTTTATAAAGACCCTATTTGTCTTGAATAGTCTTGTACAGGAGATAGGCGATCAAACTTTGTGTTTAAAATAAATCACTAATTCTCCCATAATTTAATTAAATTATCCCACCACATTCCGATCAAGGATCTGCTGGCAGAAAATCCCGATAATTGATCCATATGCCCTTGCCGTTGCTTTGACCTAAGACAGCTGATTGACAGTGGATGGAAGAGACATGGTGGTTACTGGGAGATCTGGACAAGTTGTTACGGTAGATCTATAAAGGGCTGGAAGCAAGATCTTCCTCGAGCTAATCGTCTTAAAAACAAACAAGGAAACAAAACACTGTGCACAGAGCTCTGATCTCTCTCTTATTTGCCTAAGCGTGTGCTGAAGTTCACCTGTCAGTAGGACCACAGAGAAACCCGGCGGTGAAAGAGGACAGTCTTCTAGCACGTGCTGTCCTAGGCCAGCCCGAGGTTTACCTGTTCCCTGCAGCGTCTTCTGTTCCACGCAGCACCTTGCTCTTCCTCGCATCCCCACCCCCACCCCCACCCCCGGAGTCCCAGTGGCGCTGAGGGTTGTAAGTAGAGATTGAAAAGCTCACATGGGGTCTGGCCTCTGTTTTATGAATCAGCTACGGAGAGGCGGGAGTAGTCAGTATCTCCAAAAAAGAGTGTTTGAAAGTTGTTACTAGCAACAGTTGGATTTTCCTAAAGTGACTGTGAGAGCTAATCCTATCAAACTGTGGTATTGATCCCACGGCGTTGCTGTGGGGTTGGAAAGAGACCGTGTATGTAAAGTGCTTTGTAAACTGTGAAGTGGTATCCATGCGGAAAACATATTTTAGTGTTGCTCTACAGCTGTGTTGCTCACAGAAAATAAGGGAAATCTGATTTTTAAAAAGACGACAAACAGTCGTAGGCGTTTGAAGATTGCATTCTAGGAACTCTTTTTTTTTTTTTTTTTAACTACGCATGAATTGTCTTCTGGGGTGTTTTAGTGTAAGTGCTTATGCCTCGGAAGGTTGTTAACAGTTTTTATCAAGAAGAGACTAGAAATTGTGGAATTTAGAAATGAAAGGGACCTGAGAAACCATCCAGTTGCCTCATTTACTGATAAGTTTTTTTTTTTTCTACTTTTTTTTTTTTTTGAGACAGAGTCTCGCTCTGTTGCCCGGGCTAGAGTGAGTGCCGTGGCGTCAGCCTCGCTCACAGCAACCTCAAACTCCTGGGCTTAAGTGATCCTACTGCCTCAGCCTCCCGAGTAGCAGGGACTACAGGCATGCGCCACCATGCCCGGCTATTTTTTTCTATATATATTTCAGTTGGCCAGATAATTTCTTTCTTTTTTTTTTTTTAGTAGAGACGGGGTCTCGCTCTTGCTCAGGCTGGTCTCGAACTCCTGACCTCTAGCGATCCTCCCGCCTCGGCCTCCCAGAGTGCTAGGATTACAGGCGTGAGCCACCGCACCCGGCCCTGATAAGTTATTAAAACCCCGGAAGATCAAATGCTTGTCCAGAATCACAGAGTTGGCTGGACAGGCAACTTTTATTATACTCGATAAGGATTTGCTTTGGAAAAGAGCCTCATCTATAACCATGTCAATCAGGTTTCTTTTTTTTGAAGTTTACCCATGCCTTATTCAAACATTTTGACAATTGATAATCCCAAAATTTCCTAAAATATCAACTGCAAAATTTCTCTGCCATCATCTTCCTGATTTTTTCTGATGAATGGTTTTCTGTGCTTACTTTTTTTCTCAAATAGATAAAGGTTGATTCTGCTTTTCCATGCTAAAATATCACAATCTGGAATAATTTTGTTATGTGCTGGGCACTCTTTTAGGGAGCAATATCATGAGACTGGAGTGAAAATCACATTCTGAGTTAGCATTGTGATCGATTTTATTGGCGCTGAAACCGAGTGAAAGGATTTAGGAATAATTGGGTAATCAAAGTGAATTAAATCAAGAGAGGGGAAAATATCAGTTCTGGCATCAAACGGGGACGGCTATGACTTCCACATCTGTGGTCTTTATCCATTTTAATCAAGTCTAAATTATGCTATTAAGACTTATTTTTGCGACGTTTGCTTGCTCAGACATAGCAGACTTTATATTCATCTTTGGATGTTTCTTGAAACATTAAAACATTCTCAGCATTTCCAGGGAAGAGTTACGTAACTTGATTAGCATTGAAATATTCAGAGCTGATATTATGTTTATAACCGTGGGCGCCGTGTTCAGCCGTTTCTAGGGGACGGAATCCGGAGACTGAGCCTTCAACTCACAGAGATGGATTCTGCCTCCTTCAACTCGTTGTGTCTTCAAAAAGCCAGATTCAAATGATGTCTCGTTAGTATGAATTTGCTATAATAGATAGTACATCATGCTATTGGTGTGGCAGAAATATTACTATAGTAACTAGCCCAGTCTTGCTTTCCGGTTTTCCTTTGCTGTATTTCCCCGGGGATGCTGCTTTTGCGGTGAAAAATCTGTTTAGCCTAATAAATGGTAACAGTAATCAGCTTCCCTTTTTCTTCCCCCAGATACCTCTTAAATATGTAACTGATGATACACGGAATTATGGAATGATGGAGCACTAAGTTCACAAACAAGAAAATTAATTTAGAAACCTTTGATTTCCTTTGTTGAATTTTTTGTGTTGTCTCTTATTGGAAAATTTGTCTTAAACCTCTGCTTTTGCTGTGAGCTCTTTCCTTGTAAATGTTAGAATCCTTGATGTTTCTGTGTGTTGGTTTTGGTTTTGGTTTTGGTTTGACTCATGGGTGCCCAGGGACACACACACATCCCTGTGCCCAAATCAGGGGATACTTTGGGACACGAAAGAGACCACTGGGGAGGTGGCTGCGTCTCGTAGAGCAAAGGCCAGAGCTGTCCGTGCACTGAAGGCTGTTGGCCCTGAGATTTCCCTGCCAAGCTTGGCTCCTAAAGAAATCAGAGTTCAGTTCTCTGGAGGTTTGAGGGTTACTATTGACTGTTTCATAGCTTGACCTTGTGGCCAAGAGAAAGACTCTATTTAGAAGTGTTTGTTCTTGTTCCTAAGTTCAGTTGTCATTGTTAAAGACACTTAATTCTAGGGCAAATTAGGAAAAAGGACAGGCTTGAATATTTTTGGAAATTAACAGTGGTGAAGGGGTGTCAGGAGAGAGAGAGAGAGCTGTGGGAGGGCATTTCACACCTCCCTTGTCTGTGGAATACATGAGCTTCCAGGACTGTTGGTGCCATAGGTGTCACTGTTTTGTGGGTAGGGACAGTACCTGATGGGTCTAGAAGAATAGTTGGCATGCAGCTCCACCCACCCATCTGTCCATCCATCCACCCACCCATCCATTCGTCCATCCATCCATCTGCCCACCCATCCATCCGCCCACCCATCCATTCGTCCATCCATCCATCCGCCCACCCATCCATTCGTCCATCCATCCATCCGCCCACCCATCCATCCACCCATCCATCCATCCACCCATCCATCCACCCACCCATCCATTCATCCATCCATCCATCCACCCACCCATCCATCCACCCGTCTATCCATTTGTCCATCTACCTGTCCATCCATCCATCCACCCATCCGTCCATCCATCCATCCACCCATCCGTCTACCCATCCACCCACCCACCCATCCATCCATCTACCCACCCATCCATTCATCCATCCATCCATCTGCCCACCCATCCATCCACCCGTCTATCCATTCGTCCATCTACCTGTCCATCCATCCATCCATCCATCCGTCCATCCATCCATCCACCCACCCATCCATTCATCCGCCCATCCATCTGTCCACCCGCCCATCCATCCATCCATCCATCCATCATTCATTGGTGGGACTTGCAGAGCACGTCCTATGCTGGACGCTGTGGCAGATTCTGGGGATGCCAAGACAGAAAAGCCACAGGCCCTGTCCTGGAAGGGCTCACGGCCGGGGGTGAGAGGTGGCCATTCTGCAGACGACTCAGCACAGAGCTGTGCTCGTGCTACAGCAGCGGGACACAGCAGGGGTGAGGTGGGGGTTGGGGGGGGTCAAGGAAGGCAGCTGGGAGGAGGAGAGACGGGAGCTGGGCCTTGAGCAGTGGGTGCTGCCCTGGCACACGGAGTGGGGCACATGAAGGGGAGGGCGACATTCTCAGCCCCCCTCTGCCCCACACCCTGGGTTACAACCGTCACGTCCACTTGCTGTTCCTAAACCTGCCCCGCCGGCTCCCGGTCCCCGCCATTGCTCATGCCACTCCCCCGTTAGAAAGCCACTCGTGCGTCCCCCCCACACAAGTCTGTCTTGAAAGTGCACCCGTCCTTTAAGACGCCACCCCTCCTGGAACCTTTCCTGACGACTTCTCCGTCCTCGACTGTCTGCAGCGTTGTGTGCTTCTGTTGTGGCCCTGGTCACTGTATATTTCTTTGGTTTCTTTGCATTTCCTCTTCTCCGTCCTGCTACAACCTCCTCGAAAGCTAGCTCGGCCATGGCGCTGCACACGCTAACGAGCGCTTTTCTCAATAAAGCGCAAAGAGCGGAATGAAGCGTGCACTCGCACCTTCCTGTTCTTGGCTTTGTTGCTGGTGTAGCTGGGGTGGTCCGAGGCGTGTGACATGATACGGTGTCTGCTCTTTATGCGGGAAAACGCTTGGCGTTAGAAGAACATATTCAGAGGCACCTTTTCCTCTCTCCGTCACTGCAGGGTTCGATGACCTTCACGTGTGTGGGGACCCTGGTGTCCCCGAGAATGGCTTCAGGACCCCCAGTGGAGGAGAGGTTTTCTTCGAAAGCTCTGTAACCCGATTTCACTGCCAAGACGGATTCAAGCTGAAGGGCTCTCCAAAGCGACTGTGCATGAAGTACTTCAACGGAACCCTGGGTTGGGTCCCAAGTGACAAACCCGTCTGCGTGCCCGAAGGTAAAGTGGGCACCTCGCAGCTTGCAGGGGCCCCGGGGGTGCAGGGCTGTGAGTGACCGAGAGCCCAAGGCCCTGGGTCGTTCTCTCCAGTTCGGGGCTGACCCGCAGGCTCGCTGGAAAGCGGGAGTGTGTCGTGAGGCCTGGGGTAGCGGATCAATTAATCGCTGCATCGGAAGTAATCGTCTTTTCTCTCTGTCTCAATTACAATCCAATCTATCACCATTTTCGTCAATGCAGGAGAGCAGCTCGGGTAACGTCAGGGCCATTGATTAGCAGGCTGCCACATCAGCACTTATTTCCATGTGGCTCAATAAAAAGTAGAGTAAATATCTTGTGCAAAAACTGTAGTTAGTGATAACAGAAGATATATGTGACTCAGAGGATTAAATCAATTACTACTTATCAGTTCTGTGTTAGACGTGATTCATTTAAGAAGAGAAAGAAGTGTGACAAACAGTGACAGATTGACAAGGTAGACATTTATTTCTAGCAATTATTCCTAGATGTATCGGTGGTGACAAGATCATCATTTACTTCCAGCAATTACCCTACATCTGTTGGTTGAAACAACTTTACGTACTTTTTTTTTTTGCTTCTGCTCTATGTGGATACATTTAGAGTTGTAAAAAATGCATTGAGTTTAACTAATTGGAATGCCAAATTATTTATGATATATCTCAGAGGATCAGCCAGGCTGAGGTTGGAGTAGGCGCGAATCAAGAATTCAATCTAGCTCGAGATTTCCATTAGGCGGAGAACTTACATTTCATTGAGTTCATTGGAAATCGGGTTCAGTTTCTCTTAATACTGTTATTGATTTTATTTTGGGATGGAGCTTTTACAATAATGTTATGTAAGCTATTATGGTGATTTAATGTGTATTTTCTTTGTGAGACTTTTTAAAGAATTTAATCCAACAAACATTGTTCCAGCATCTATCATATTCTTCCCCGGGGACATTGTAAAGAATGGGTGAGATGGTATCTTGCACGGAAAGAACTTGCTATCTTAGCTTTTATTTTCAAGGTATTTAAAAAAAAGCCAAAATTAGTATAATAAAGATTTAAGGTTTTTAAAACTAAATTCATTTTTTTTTGTCTTGCATTTTTTTTTGTCTGAGCCGCCCACTCAGACTGTGGTTTCCCTAAGATTCCATGTAAACTTCCCTGGGTTCATATATATAGATTTACCTGCCGAAGTCCATGGCCTGTGTTACCCGGGGCTTAGAAACCAGTCAAGCGGAGGAATGTCAGAGAACAAAGAAAACCAGAACAGCCTTCCTGAATATTGCCCAGAGATGGAGGCTTCTTTTATGATCCTAGGAAAAAAAGAAAAGTTTATCATTTTTTAGATGAGCTTCTTTCCAACTCTGTACAAAACTACATACCATGTAGTAATTCCAAGAAAGGGAGTGAAAAATCACCTTGGAATAGGAGGCTTCTATTGTCCAGGTGTGAGGGCATCATTCTTAACACCTGGGCCCAGGTGTGCCAGGAGGGGCTGTGTACCTGGGTGGCGGTGGGCAGTCAGCGCATTTATTGTGTGACCTCAGACAAAACCACCTGTGTCCAAAGGAGGGTCCCAGCCTCTGCATCCCAGTCGGGATGTTGTGCTCTAATCACCATTATGGAAAGTTTAGAAGAACAGGTGTTACCTCTCTAAGTACAATGGTGCATTTATTTTTAGAATTAACGGCAATGTTGTTGATGTTTGGAAGATCTATATAAAGAGATTGCTTTTGTTCTCCTCATAGTGGAGAAAATCATCATTGTTACCATCCTAGGCTTTTTTTTTTTTTTTTTTTTTTTTTTTTTTGAGACAGAGTCTTGCTTTGCTGCCCGGACTAGAGTGAGTGCCGTGGCATCAGCCTAGCTCACAGCAACCTCCAACTCCTGGGCTCAAGCGATCCTCCTGCCTCAGCCTCCCGAGTAGCTGGGACTACAGGCATGCGTCACCATGCCCGGCTAATTTTTTTCTATATATATTTTAGTTGGCCAGATAATTTCTTTCTATTTTTAGTAGAGACGGGGTCTTGCTCTTGCTCAGGCTGGTCTCGAACTCCTGACCTCAAGCGATCCTCCCGCCTCAGCCTCCCAGAGTGCTAGGATGACAGGCGTGAGCCACCTCGCCCGGCCCCATCCTAGGCCTTTTTATTCCACGTGATTGATACATGGGAGGGTGGAGGGGGGAACCTAGACGTCTATGCTGTGGGTGTAAATATGGTGACCACCGGCCACCGTGTGGGCCGCTTCCTTTTTGAAGCCACTCAACTAGGTAGAGGTGGGGACACGTCCCCTGAGTAAGTAAGCCCCTTTCCCTACATTTCATAAGAACAGGTAGGGGTGAAATTAGATCGACTGAATTCACTTTACAAACACTCAACCCCTACGTCCTGGGAGGACGGGGCCAGACGCTGCCCTGCCCTGAAGCCCCTGCAGGGAGCAGGAGTCGGCGCCGCAGTGTCAGACTTTGGTTTGCATGCCGTGAAGAGTCGGTATCTTTAAAAAGTGAATGTCCCAGAATAAAATTAATTCAGGATCCATTTATATTATGAACAAATATTGTATGAGAGAGAGAGGAGAAGAGTCGGTGTATGTCTGGTGGAAACCTGTTGATTGTCAGTAGTAATGAAAATATTTCCTGACTTAGCTGCCTTTTGGTGCAGCTGGGCTGGGAACGCATCTCAGCCCTGATGGCACCAGCTGTACGAGACAAAATTTTGGTTTTGCTTTTTAAATAGAGAACTGCGCAACCGATCGCACGCAGTTCCTGGGCAGGTCGAGTCTTACGTGGGCTACGAGACGAGGTTGTGCAGCCCCCTGGTTCCTTCCCCCTCGGGCGTCTCATTCCTCGAACTCCTGACCTCGAGCGATCCACCCGCCTCGGCCTCCCAGAGTGCTAGGATTACAGGCGTGAGCCACCGCGCCCGGCCGGCGTCTCATTTCTGAGGGGTGGGCCGGGGCTTGTTGAATTCTGAGTCAGGCTTTGCATTTTGATGCCTGTCTTCAGTCTGTGCAGTCACCTAGACTGGCCTCGTGTGTCCTTAACGGTTGACTTCACGGTCATTGCCACAGGGGGCACATAAAAATGCACATTTCCAGGCCGGGCGAGGTGGCTCACACCTATAATCCCAGCACTCTGGGAGGCCGAGGCAGGAGGATCGCTTGAGGTCAGGAGTTTGAGACCAGCCTGAGCAAGAACGAGACCCCATCTCTGCAAAAAAATAGAAAAATTAGCCAGTCATGGTGGCACATGCCTGTAGTCTCAGCTACTCGGGAGGCCGAGGCAGGAGGATCGCTTGAGCCCAGGAGTTGGAGGTTGCTGTGAGTGAGGCTGACGCCACGGCACTCTCGCCTGGGCAACAGAGTAAGACTCTGTCTCAAAAAAATAAAAATAAAAAAAAAAAGCACATTTCCAGGCCCCTCACTAAGAGGTTTTTTTTTTTTTTTTTAATTGCTTGGGAAGCTGCTCACCACAACTGTTTTTAAATTCCGAAATAATGCGTACCTTCTGCAAACATTGCAGATTGCCGCATCCCTCAAATTGAAGATGCTGAGATCCATAACAAGACGTACAGACGCGGAGATAAATTGATCATCACTTGTCGTGAAGGATATAAGATCCGTTACCCTGACCTGTACAACACGGCGTCGTCGTGTCGCGATGACGGGAAGTGGGACAATCTGCCCGTCTGTCAAGGTAGGAGGCGGACGTCGTGGTTCTCAGCTGGGCTGTGCTGCTCTTGGGCTCGATTGTAGACTCTGTGCATGTTTCTCTAACAGGGTGATGGAGATGGTGGGGGAGAAACAGAGCCATCTACCACCCCACGTGGACCCAGCCGTGTCTTTCCCGTGATTGCCAAATCTCTGTTCTTAGAATCGCCATCGTCACCCCTGGTAGCTTGCTGAGCGCCGTACGCCCCGTCTGAAAATACACACGGGCAGGACCTTCTCCTTTAGTGTGTTGGATGTCTCCTTTGCTCTAAGATATCAAAAGTACTTTAAGAATTAGGAGACTTGTAACTGGGCTGCGAACACCATGATGAACTATTGTATATTAAATGGAAATAACAGGGCATTTATACTTATTTCAGCCGTGGTGAGAATTTAGTTACAGCCAATCTTACCGAGGCTATTTTTCTCTTAATAATGTTATCCTTTTTCATAATGCATGAAGAGCAGGGAAAAAAAAATAATCAAATTCAAATTTCATCCAAACCGCACAGTGCATATTTATCCTCTTGCCTTTTTTATATTCGCCTGGGCCGGCTTAGAGGGCCCTGTTGGTGAAAATAAGCCCTCGAGTTCAGATTAATTCCGATTTTATTTTTTGACATGTGACTTGGACCAAAGGACGGAGAAGCCGATGCATAATTCATAGTTCGAGGCAGGAGAAGAGCAATCTCATTTGCTCCGAAAGCACCGGCGTGTTGGACTGGAGGCGAATGTTAGCTTTGTGCTTGGAAATCACAACTGGCAGACCCTGATACTGCTGTGTGTGGCCCGTCTCTGCAAATAGACTGTTTCCCTACGTGAGGCCTGCAGAGTCCTGACCCCTGGAAGGAACAAAGGCTTCAGAATTAGGAGGACGGGGTGGCCCAGCCCATCGGTCTCTGTTGCGTTTTCAAAGGGGACGTGATTTACTCACATGTTCGTAGACCGTCTACAACAGACGCAGCTGGCTCTCAGGCTCTTGGGCTACTTATTCAAATAAACTTTTTTACCTGCTGATTCGTTCCAGTCCCCCGGCACAATCCGAGGCACCGCGAAGAAAGTCACCTCAGCCTGTAGCCCCTTCTTGCCGTCTTACTTTCCACGCGCGCTGTGGTTCTCCCACCTTTTCTGGGTCGGGGTGTGTGTGTGTGTGTCACTTAAATGCAGTGTGCTTCTTTGGGAGAATTCTTTTTTCCCCATGATTTTTTTTTTTTATTTCAGAGTATTACGGGGGGTACAAACACTCTGGTTCATACATTGTCTTTGCACCCCTGAGTCAGAGGTACGAGCGTGCCCATCTCTCGGGCAGCACGCATAGCAGCCGTTAGGTGTGGATCAACCCCTCCCCTCCACCCCCCACCTGCCCGACACCCTGTGAATGTTACTTCCACATGCGCACCTTGGTGTTGATCCATTAGTACCAATTCGATGGTGAGTACATAACATGTGGTGCTTGTTTGTCCATCCCTGTGATGCTTCGCTTAGAAGACTGGGCTCCAGCTCCAGCCAGGGTGATACGACAGGTAGTTCACCATTTTTGTTTTTTAGGGCTGAGTAGTACTCACATCCAGTGATTTTTTTTCAGACCTCCTGCCCTGGCCTGCCTCTTGGGTGTCATTCTGCAGCATGCGGACCCAGGTTTTCCTGCTGCTCTGTCTGGGTGCCTGCAGTCCTCGCCCGTCACCCAAATCCCAGCCGAGACGCAATTTCCTGGGTCTGCAATGGCAGAGCTGGCTCCTCCGGGGAGGCCCGCCTCGTCCACCCGCAACGCAAACCCTGCCCAGCCTCCTTCCCACCAGCACCCTCCGTCCCACATTGGAGGTGGCCCGGCCTGCACCCTGCCCCCCACGCCACCCTGCGCCCTGCCACACTTAGCAAGGAGGGATCCGCCTGCTGGAGCTGCCACTGCTCCAGCTTCCTCCTGGCTGCCTGCCCGGCACACCACGGGGAATGAGGAATCGAAGTCGCCTTAGACAGCCCGCTACCCCCCGGAGCCCCCAGGAGGAATATAATTGGCCCTTAGAGTGACAGTTCATTCTGTAACTTTTATTTGCACCTATAGATCCAGGGGCTGAAGCCTGAGGAGCCTTCGCTCCACTCTCTAGAAGTGCAAATGGAAATCACATTGAACTATGGAGCCGAAGCCGTTCTCTACTGTTATATTTAGGCCAGGCTGTCTCCAACCGGGAGTGAACGTATCTTTCCTTCTCCTCTGATTAACTGCAGGAATCAGGAGCCCTCCTCTGAGTCCGAGTTAGGTTTTATTTGGGAGAGACCAGTTTGTCTATGTGAGTGGCTTAGAACCACAACTCCCTCCTAGGGGGAGGAGGGGACACAGTCATTTGTGCCGGCTCATTTGAACCATGCAGGGCTCTCGTGCGTTTGTTTATTCCTGCTAATGTGCTTATCTGCTTCTCTCAGTGATTGATTCTGTTTGTTCCCGTTCCCGTTCCCGGCCCCCTATATAAACACCCATGCACTTCGCTTTTACTGTGAAGGTTGCCAGTTTTCAGCTGAAAAAAATAAAAAATCTAAGGGCACGGGGACTATCTACAATGATGACTGAGCTCTACGCAGAGTGCTGTGGTCCCGGGACACGGCGGGGCAGTGTTGGCAAACCCCGGGCATGTCACCTGCCTCACCCTGGCCCGCCCTGATGCGCAGACGCCATGTTCAGGTGCCACCTGAAACAGTTTGCTTTGAGGTCCCCCCAAAATCCTGACAGTATTTCACAAGGTCGGCTCAGGAGAAGGGTTCCGTCATCTGCTGGTGCGTGTTTGGTGACTGGAGGGGAATGTGGGTATTTCCATTATCCATTATTTACTTCACACACAATTAGTTCCCCCCTGGAAGCGCCCTGGCTCCGCGGTGTCATTATTCCCTCCAGTGAAACTGCCGAAGCAGGAAGACGTTTCCGTGATCACCGTGGACGCCACACGCAGCAGGGTTCTGTGCCAGGGGCCACGTTCCACGGGCTGCACAGGCTGCTCATGCTTTGCGGAAGCAGCAGTGTGGGACCAGGTCCGGACGCCGTGCTGGACGCAGGGACTCACGGTGGCCTCTCTGAGTGTGACCCCAGCCCAGCAGCAGGGGCACCTGGAAGTGGCAGTGCAGCCCTCGGGCTCCACCCCGACAAACCGACACGGGAGCTCTGCACGCGGGCCCGCAGTCTGTGTCCTACCGAGCCCTCCGGGTCATTCTCCAGTTTGGGAACTGCTGCATGGCAGGGTTCCGCGTCTATTTCACATAAAACGCAGCTGGATTTTCAGAACCTTCAGGGCACCACCCCCGGCCGGTTTCTGTCCCATAATCTGCTACAGCGGAGTCGAGTTTGCGACAGAACCTTCCAGAGCCACCGCCCCCCCCCCGCCCCCGCCACCACCGAAACCGCAGGCACCACTCTCCTCTTACGGCACCTCAGGGGTTCTCGACCCTGCGGGCACACGGGGGTCACTTGGGGAGCTTTTAAAAAAAGTCATGGTCCCCAAGCTGTCCCCAGACCCAAGGCAGGGGGCCCGGGCATCGGTGGCTTTTAAAAGCTCCTCAGGTGACGCAGTCAGGGCGGGAACCACCTGGCTGGGCATGTGTCCATCCGGAGTGAGACAGTCCCTACGTCCCCTCCTCTTCCCTCCTCCTCCGAACTCTTGGTGCCATTTGCAAACGGAAAAGCGAACGTCTGCGTCATAAACAGACGGGCAAGCAGAACGCGGAGGCTGAGCGTTTGAGCCCAAGGTGCTTCGTCCTTCAGAGGTGGGGCCCTTTCTCCGGTGGGGGATCCTACAGTCCCCGCGTCCTGTTTGACTTTGAGCCGTGCGGAGATGGCCGCGTGAAGCTCTCCCCCTTTTTCTTCTGCCTCCCCCAGGCTGCCTGAGGCCGCTGGCCTCCTCCAACGGCTACGTGAACATCTCCGAGTTCCAGACGTCCTTCCCCGTGGGGATGGTGATCGCCTATCGCTGCTTCCCCGGGTTCAAGCGTGACGGCTCTCAGTACATCGAGTGCTTGCACAACCTGGTCTGGTCGTCCAGCCCGCCCCGGTGCCTGGCTCTGGAAGGTAACACATCTCATTCTTTCAGAAGTTGCGTTTTGGATAACGAAGGGGGTGTTTTTCGATAGGCGGTAAAGAGCTGCAAATCGTGGTCAGCGGTAACTTCTGTTTCCCGAGTCTGTTTTTCTTACCTCTGTCCGGAGCAGAGACCGTCTGCCGCGAAGCCACAGTTACAACTAGATGGGAAACTTCCTCCCCCCCCCCCCACCCCGGGCTTAAGGAGGATGAGAGCAGATAAGAGAAAAAGTTGCAGGCATCAAAGGTTAAACTGCACAATATTGCAAAGTTAAATGAAATGTCTTCAAAAATTAATTTTCTCTGCACCAAATGCAAACAGATCGTATTACGGCGTCGTTAATCTCCCCCCTCGTTTTATTGTTGTGTCAATGTTTCTTCCATATTTCCGTGCGTTTTATAGCTGAGCTGTAAATGTTTTGCTGCAAGCACAGCCTTGGAAGCCTGAGAGCAAGAGCCCTTTCCTCCCTATTTTTATTAAATCTATATGATTATAGATTGTGGCCCTCTGAAGACCACTTGTCTGCAGTATGCAATAGTTGGGGGACAGGGCGTCCATGGCAGCGTCTATAGGGGCAGAGTCCATAAAAACCCCTGCGAGGCACGTTGGACAGGCTGGTGCAGCTCTTGCTTTAACTCAGGGCTTGAAATTATGCCCGACAAGAATAAACACCGATGCACTTCTCGGCGTCTGAGTCTAGCGGGCAGGAGAGGGTCTATATGGGAAAGGAAAAAAGGAAAAGGAAACCTCCAATCCAGAGCCCCTCCAAAAGGCTTTGCAGCCTTGCTGGGGAAACAACATAAGAGACAGCGCAACGTGGAATCATCCGGATCCCACACGCTTGCGGCATCTCTGCAGCGTGAAGCTCGGCGTGGGAGGAAAGCCGGGCGGGGAGTGTGCCGTGGAGGATGCCCACTGGCCGGAGGAACCAGAGAAGGTGTTTCTGGAGGCCAAGACGGGGCTTGCAGTGGGGTTGGCTGGAACCACAGCACCTCCTTGGAGAAGAGCGGGGGCGGGGAGGAGGAGGAGGGGAGGAGACGCCAGGTCTTCCCGTGCTGCTGGGCTCGTCCTTGGAGCCCACTCGTCCCACTTTCCCACCCATCCCAGATCTTCCGGGGAACTGGAGCCCAGACTAGAGATGTCAGATGAAATACAAGACACTCTGTTCAATACGAATTTTAGATAAACAGCAAATCATTTTTGAATATGAGCATGTCCTAAACATTGTGTGCGACTTACAGTAAAAAACCTATTCTTTGCCTATCTGAAATTCATATAGCCCTGAGTGTCTTCTATTTCTACTTGCTGAATCTGGCCACCCTGGCCTCGAAGGACAAGGTCGTCCCCTTTGTTTCGAGTGGGAGCAGCCTCCCTACGGTCTGGACGCCGCTCCAGGCCGAGGCGAGAGCGGGGGCCACCGAGGAAGGGGGCTCTTCCCCCGCTCCTGGCGGCTTCTCCCTGCTCAGATGACCAGGCAGAGAGGGTCGTTTCAGGGTATCATTGTTACGGTTTTATCAATTTGAAATGCCTCTGTTAAAGTCCTTTTAAATTTGGTTTAAATGTGTTTCAAGCAGCCCGGTTCCGATAAGCTTCATTCTGGGACTTGAAAAGCGGTTTTTATGGAGCCTAGAGAATACGGATGGGCATAAAACAAAATCTAAGGTTATAAACAGGGGGCTGTGAGCGGCTTCTGGATAAAAACGAGTCTCCTGGTGTGACGCACGTCCCTCTGCCTCCGCCGTGGCCAAGGATGCAAGTGACAACCCCGGCTGACAGCTGCCTGTGTCGGGAAGGCCACTCAATGCCTTTTTTCCCTCGGGTTTTTGTTGTTTAATAATATTTACATCTGCATTTTAAAGACACACACCGTCACACTGTCTGATGTGATAGTTGCTGAACCCTTGAAAGGAGACACTGCTTAAAGGCACGGAATTCGTGACTCTCAGCTGACAGGTGAAGACCGAACTCAGGGATTGTTTTTCTCCGGGCACAGCGGAACCTGGGTGAGATGAAGCCGTGGGGTAACACACGAGGTACGGAGCCAGGAACAAGTTACCCAGAGGCGCCTCGGTGGTGCCATTTCTTTAACTCTTGCTTTAATCATCTGTCATCTTTTAAAAAGCGGGTGCTTTATTTAATACGTAGTATCGACGTAGGGCATTCAGCACAGAACTGGCCCAAGGGAGTTGGCCCCTTGAAGAGATCACCCACACTGTTTCTTCCCCCTTTTTCTGCCTTCCTAAGCACACAGTTTGCACACAGTTCGATTTTTCTTGATGACACGGTGAAAATGATTGCGCCGTGCTGCAGACTCATGACGCTCTAAGGAGACTTTAAATATATCAGGACGTTCTGACCCCCGCGGTGCCTGGGTGTGGACCGCTGGCTGTGGAAGTCTTTCTCCACGAGCTTCTGGTCCCATCCCCCTCCCTGTCTCTCTGCTAATCCAGCAGCTGTCAGTCTGCCTGTCACCCCCCGGGTACCTGTCACCGCAGCTCTCGCAGAAACCCAGCCTTCCTTCTTGCCCTGCTATGAGCCGGGGGCGGCGCGGCGTGTGGATTCGGGCAGCTGCTGTCAGGCCGGCCGGCTCCGGTCCTGGGTGTCCTGCTCCGTCACCTGCACCTGGGCCAGTCACTCGGCCTCACACAGTCTCCATTCTTCCTCTGTAAATTGGGAGTGACGGTTCTACTCACCTCGTGGGCCCGTGAGGATTCGTGTGATGACAAGTAGCAAAAGAGTTGCCGGGAAGGCTGCGGGGGCACACACGGGGCGGTCTGGGAAGAGGAGGTACTGACCGCACAGAATCTTCCAGACACCGTGTTATTGGGGCTACGGGTGATGCTGGCTGTGATCAGTCCAGAAAAGGGCTCCTCCCTACGACGGGAAGAACCCCCCCAAAAGCCTTGAGTGTCCGGAACATTCTCTTCACGTTCAGGTTTTCAAATGACCTGGAAGTAGCACGGAGGTGCTGGGTGTCTCGTCGCGGAAATTCCTGGGGCGGCTCTCTCGGGTGGCGGGTGAACAGCAGCGGAGACCACGAGGCTTAGCGCCTTTGGGGCAGGCGGGAAGGGTCAGAACAGACGGTGGGAGCCAAAACTTGGAGTTTGGAGTCCTAGGTCATAACCTCCACCCACTCACAGATTCCTGTTTCCCTGACTGTGAAACTGGAGGACTTAGATCCTCCAACTAGAAGTCCTTCTTTCGGTTTTGATACCTCTCTAGACAAAAAGGTGGGATCCGATCTGGGAAGGACCAAACATGTAGTGAAATTAGAGTTTGAAAAGAAAGCAACGGAAATCAGCGGTATGTGCTATTTTAAATAAATGCCCGTGAGACTGATGTATTCCTTCGGTAAACACTTCTTACGCCGTACGCTGAGTATTCTGCAAGGTCCGGCGCACACAGTGGCAAATGAGTTCTGCAAGGGCTCCGCCCCCCTGGGGCTCACGGAGCTCTGGTCGCTGCTTCTGAAACCTCACGGTCCAAGCAGGCGGAGCTTGGTTCCAAATATTCCATTTGTAAGCTGTCCAGGGGCTCTGGCAGTGGAGAAGATTATCACCTACTCTGAGGACACCTGGAAGGGGGTCTAAAGCGAGGTCTCCGTGGTTCTGAAAGAGCTGGGAGGGTCAGTTTGCCGTGTGGGGGTGGCTTTGGGACGTCGTCTCCTTCCAGAAGGCTCCGGGAAGGCAGGTTTCCAGGGAAGCGGTGAGCCCGGTCCCAGGAGCCTGGGGGAGTTTGGCGCTTGCTTGTTTGCTTTTCCTAAATCAGGAAATCAATCACTCCAGGAGCTGCAGGCACCTGTGGTCTCACATGTCATGACTTGGGCAGTGGCTTCCCCGATGCTGACATTTTCAAAAGGTTTTTGCAGCCTCGTGACTGGCATTTCTCCCAGAAACAAGCAAACCCGACCCCGTTAGAAGCTGAACATCTGACATTTTTGGTTTTTAAATCCGGCCAATCCCCAAACTCAGAATGCCCAAAGTGATCCCCGACCCAGCGCCCCCCCTCCCCCAGCCCATTCATCTCAGAGTCCCGGGGAAGGCATAGAGGTGGAATGAGACGGTGTCGGATCCAACTCAGGGAATGTGCAGCACTGTGATTTCCTGAGAACCTGAGTGCCCAGGGGTCCTTTCAGCTCTGCATCCTTTTATAAGAAAAGGGAGAAAAATAAGAAACTGAAGAACCCTGTTTGGCCAAATGTGAAATCACTTGAAAGGTTCCAATTTGGGATCAAAACTCAAAAGCCGGCTTGGATGTGCAGGGCTCCCAGCTCCGAGCTGCGTTCGCAGCGCACTTTGTTCCGGAGTCCAAGCACGTCCGGGTGCGAGAGGCACCTGGTGTCAGAGGCGCCTGAAGTGATTTCTCCCTCCAGGAATCCTGCCTGCACTCAGAAGAGCCTCGGAACTTCAAAGCGGACCCTGTGTCGGGAACAGGAAGGACGCAGCGGAGAATCTGGCCCCGTCAGATGAGAGCCCACCCTGCGCCGGGAGCCCCGGGAGGCAGCCTGCAGGGGACGCTCGCAGGGTGTGACGGTGGCCACTCGGGGACAGGCTGCCCCCATTTTACACACGGAAAACTCAAACATGGAAAGGAGTCCTGTTCCCAAGGTTGTAAACTGCTGCCTGTTTTGAGGTCCGGGGCCACCAGGTCACTGCCCCAGACCAGAGTCACAGAAACTCCCTGGGGAGATGGTGTCTTCTTCCTGCCACCTGTCCCCAGGCACTCGGGGGAGACTCCGGTCTCTCACCCCTCTGCCTGGTGACCCACAGCAGGAAAGCCTTGGCCGGGAGCCATCTCTCGATGAATCAGAGACGATTCCATGTTGGGCTTGAAGTAGCACAAGGGAAATGACAGGAGGAAAGTCACGTCAGGGACTTCATGCTGCTGATTTTGAGTCGATGGTCATAGAATACAGAGCTGAGAAAGCCACAGATCACCGGTTTTTCCTTTCTCCTGCCCCCCCGCCCCTCCCACCGCACCCAGCACCACCCTGCAGAGGTGAGTCTGCAGCAGCCGAGAAGGCTCTACCCGCCCCCCCATCCCCCCGGGTCTCCATCCCCTCCCGCACCTGGAGCAGGGAGAGAGGGTATTCCAAACTCCCTCTTTCTATGAGAAACTAACTCTGTGACAGAAAGCGCCTTGTTCCTCCTGTGGCCCTGGCCCTGGCAGGTGCTGTATCTCCAGCACATTGTCGCTGTTGTAACCAAAACTTCCTCTGACTCATTCGCCGTAGTCTGGATGCCTACTCTGTGCCAAGCACGGAGCAGGTGTGTTTATCCCCCAACCTTCTCCTCCTAACAGCAGTCGCGAGAAGCAAGTGTGGGGCCACCTGCAGACGGCCGAGGTCACCCTGCTCACCTGCCCTTCTGGCCCTGCCAGGACCCAGGCACCTGCTGGAAATTAGGGTCTGGGCTCTCACCCCAGCTCTGGCTATTTCCTCGGACGGAAAGGGAAGGAGTTGGAGGAGTCGACCTCGGAGGCTCCTGCCTGGCGGTCCCGTTCTTTGTCTCTGCTCCCAACCGCAGCACGCTGTTCCCGGAGAGGCTGCCCCGTCCTCGGCTGGCCCTGGCAGGCAGGCGGCAAAGTGACAGGAGAGTTCCTGTCCTTGATGTTGGCTGACAGAGGATTCCGGAGACTCGTGTTTGTGCAGTCCACCCACAAGCCTCCAGGACGGATGGCGGGGAAGGAAGGGATGTTTGCTGAGGGTCCTCTTGTTATCTTTAGCCGCCTTGGGACAGCTCCTGGGGTTATTATCTAACAGCCTTTGGCCTCGGGCAGCAAATCGCAGAGCCCGGATTCCAGACCAGCCTGACCTGGCTCCCAGGCTGGGCTCTTTCTGCATCTGCGCTGCCTTCCGGGGAGCGCCTGGGCCCGGCTGCCTGGGCATCTGCTCTGCCACCCAGGGGCGGCTTGTTTTTCCATAATGTCCCTGTATCCTGGGTGTGTGTCACGTACGAGGTTTTGAAGGAAGGAGAGGGATGCACTATACGATTTGCCGCAGGCTGCACTGGGTACAGTAGTAGACAACATGGGGGCTTCTCATTTCTTCCTTCCCTCCCGCCGTCCGTCCCAGGTAAGGCTCTGGGGCCACCCAGAGACGTACAAGGTGTTGTGCGGCCGTTGCTATTAGGAATTCAGGTCTTGCTCACCTCAGCTGTGACAGTGATGGCAGGGACACTGAACACCCTCCCAGACAGACCAGCCGGCGCAGGGCAGGGTCTCCGCTGGCCTCTCTCGGACCCTCGAGCTCCCTGCAGACTTAGCCGTGAGCCTGCGGCAGCCGCATGCAGCGTAAAGCTGAATCCGCAGGAAATGCAGAAAAGAGAAGTGAATGCCTTTGTCCTCCTCCCTTGACCCCAGAGAGCAGTGGGGCCTCCCCACAGGGGTCAGTGGAGGGTCATCTGCTTGCCCCAGGCTCCGCCCCTCCCCCCCCACCTTATGTGAGAGGTTCACGAAGGTCGAAGGTCAGGTGATGCTTGGTCAGGTGGTTCTGAACCGCTGTCCTCAAGGCCCAGGGAGTTCCCCGGGAAGCAAAGAGGGCCCAGGTGGCTTTGCTTCCGGCTGTCCCAGCCCTCGTGGCTCTGTCTGACATATTTACATCCATGTTCCCACTCAAGAGTTATTGGAAGGAAGAGCTTGGCCGTGTAGAGTATGAAAATCATTCGTCTAGTTCTGTCCCCTTAGAAACTTGAGAAATGAGCTGATTTGCCCGAGTCACACAAAAATCCCCCTCTCTGTAGACGCCTGCAAGTGTAGACGGCTCGTTTATAACCCTGATTAGGAACCCAGCTTACATCAGTCAAAGTCTTACGGGATTTTCAGATCTTATTCTAGGAAACAAAAGAATCTTCAGTTCCCTTTGCTGACAAATGTGTGTTCCCTAAGCCTGGGAAAGAGGAAATTTTGGGTTCTCCCCGTCCATGTGTCATTGTGACATTTGTGACATTGGCTAGCAAGGTCCGGTCTGAAACAAGCGGAGGTCACTTTGCGAGCTGAAAGTGCATTCCCTGTCCTGGGCACACGTGTGGGTACGTGACACTACCTTTTGCCGTTCTGTCCCCTGGCAGTGAAAATCCAGGTATCTGGCGCTGTTTGTATTGCAGCCACCTTGCCCGTGACCCTGGCGGGGTGTTTTATTAGAAGGAAATGCAAAATAGCAAGCAATCCTGCTAATTTATTGTTCACAAGCAACAGTAAATTATTCTAATACCGTTTCCGTGCACTGTTCGTACATCACCGCAGAGTGATTGCAGGGAAATAGCTGTTTCCCTGCCACACCGGCGTTCCCAGGGACCACTGTGCTTGATTTTTCCTTCTTCTTTTACAATAAGTCATTGCCACTGTAGCTCCTTCCTCCTCTTGGTCACACGTCTCTCTTGTCCTCAAGAGTAGATTGGGCCCTGGCAACAAGAAGCGTCATTATTCTTATTCTTTTTTTTCCACCCCTATATTGAATCTGGAAACACTGATCTTTTTGTCCTTAAAAAAAACCAGGAGACCTTGTTTCTACTTTTCAAGTAGAACCGGGTTCTCAGGCTTCCCTGCTGGATTCCTTGATGGGCTCTTTTTCTCTGAACTTTATGACTTCTGACACGATGGGCAGCCCTGGGCTCTCCCTCGTCCTCACTCCCCGGACCCGCCGTCCACCGGCTTCCGCCCTGGGCAGACTCGTGCGCTGGCCCCTTGCCTTCCTTTCCGCCGCGGTGGAAACACACGACCGTCAACCTTCCGTCTCTCCCGGACTCCTACAATCATCTTTTTCTTTTTCAACCTCCTCTAAGTACAGAGATGTAGACTGAGGTTGGAGGAAAAAGAGGGGTGATTCTTCTCCCTACAAAAAGGGAACACAGCTCACAGCTTCATGGGTTTGAAGAATGTCTCCCACCAAATCAAGAGATGGAGACAACCCCAAAAGAAGGCTTAGAGAACCCCCTCTTCCCGCTGCACACACACATTTAGAGGTGGGATCGCACCGGCCTGGAGCCAAGCCCCAGCCTGGCCTCCCATCCCCCAGCTCTCCCCTGCACAGACCCCCGACCCAGCCTGGGAGGCTGCCTGCTTGGGGCAGGAGCGGGGAGCACGTCCCTTTCTTTCCTGGGTTCACAGTTCTCATCAAAATGTATTTCCCCTTTCCTCGATAGTCCTCTCCTATTTTTGAAAAATCCACAGACCTGCAAGCTGAGGTCTTTATTTTGAGACGCTTAAATGTCAGGTTACTGCAAGAAGTACAGAGCTAAAACAACAGAAAACCTGTGACCGGTGGTGTGAGCCCCGGCTTGTGCCGAGAGAGTGACTTCATTATGCCCAGAAAATAGATGGCCTGGACAAATGGGAAATTCTCCGTGTTTGTCCTTAAACTCTAGAATATCTTCTCCATCCCTGCTCCGGGCAGGATTTATTTCCTTCTTTGCTCTCTGGGAAGTCGGATGACTTGTATTTCATAGTCATAAAACCTCTTGCAATCAGGTGCAGCATACAAGGCAATAAATCCCCTCTGTCACCGCGGGGGCCGTGTTCAGGCTGGGAGTCACTCGGCAGTATTCGGCGGGGTGGTTTGGGGTCTTTCCTCTCTGTCGTTCCCTTTTCCGTTCTCCTCCCCATCTCCGCTTTCCTTCATAAACAGTCGCCAGAATTCCCTGCCTTTTCTCCCAAAGCGATTAGGCAGTTGGGGCGGCAGGCAGGTAAAGATTCATGGCTTTCCGTGCCTGTCTTTGTGTCTTATGTCATTTTTCCATAGAACGCGTGTCTGTGTTCACAGTCATTTTCCCTTTTTGTATAGGAGGAGGTTTTTTTTTTTTTGTTTTTGGTTTTGTTTTTGCTTAAAGATGATGCCTGACTCTACACCGTGCCCAGATTCCTCCAAAGTCAGAGCAGAGAAGAGACAAGACACCCCACAGCTTGTCTTTCCCCGAGTAGCTGTGGCTTCTGAAGAAAAGCCTAGGACTTTGTTCCCATTCTGGCCAGTTTCTTCTGCACTGGATGAGAACCTCATGCATTTTCTAACCTCGTCTCTTCCACCCATGGGAGGGATTTCATAGGTCCAGGCAGTAAGAAGGGGAAGAATGGTTGGAGTCAAAAAAAAAAAAAAAGGACGATTGTATTGAAATTCAGATTTCAAAACTAGTCCTTAGCTCAAGCTATCACAGGTGAACACCTGTATCTACATCACTTGTGTTTTCCTACCCTAAGTATCTTATTCTGATGGAAATTTTTTTGAATTGGGAAGAAAAGTAAATTCTAGGCACCTGGGAAGCCGGGGATGCTGTAGCTACCGAAGGCTAGAGCAGCAGGTGAGAGGAAACTTAGCCTACGTACTGCTTGACATTTTTGAAGACGCTGTGGCCCTTTGAGTTAACTCTGGGGCACTCCCTGTTGTCCCAGAGCACCGGGATCCCCAGCCTGGTTTCTGCTGGCACTGCCCAGAGAGGATGACTGATCTCTCCCCAAGGGACACTTGGGTTTCGGGCCTGGACAACAGTGTCCTTGTGTTCTTTGACACCTGCTCCCCCTGCCGCCTCCCTGGCCGAGCATCTCATCAGTTAACCTCTTTAATGGACACGGCTGTGTTTGACTTCCACCCGAGGAAACCTCAGCGCCTAGATATTTCAGACATGAGCCAGGAAACCCCCCTGCTCCAGCGGCTTCTCCCTGTGGACCAGGCCCCCCCGTCCCCGTCCCCCGTCCCCACCCGAGGGTGAGTTCACGCCGTGTGAATTTGCTAGGGCTGCTCTGACAAAGCGCCACAAACATGGAGGCTTAAAGCAACAGAAATTTATTCTCTCATAGTTCTAGAAGCTAGAAGTCCAAAGTCAGCAGGGCCACGCCCCCTCTGAGACTCTGGGTACAATCCATCCTCGCCCCTTCCTGTCTCCTGGTGGTGGTCGCAATCCTTGGCGTCCCTTGGCTTATAGCCGCATCTCCCCTTTCTCTGCATCTGTGACCACATCTGTCTCCCTTGTTGTCTGTGTCTTCACACGGCCACCTCCCCTGTGTGTGTCTGCTCCTCCTCTTACAAGGACACCAGTCGTACTGGATCAAGTGCTCACCCTACCACAACATGAACTCATTGTAACTTGATTACATCCGCAGTCTGCCACACAAACCCTACTTCCAAATGAGGCCACAGTCACAAGTACCAGGGGTTAGGACCTCAAGAATTTGAGGGAGATCCAATTCAATCTGCAACACACGCTCTCCCGGCCTTGGCTGGGAAAGACGCAGACTTCTCTTCCGTCCTTCCTCTGCCTCTTGCTTCCAGGTTTAAGGGCCTGTCTTCAGATGCTCCCAAACCCCAGGTGGCCAGCATCCTCTGGCCTGTCCACAGCCCTGCTCCGAGCCAGCCTCTCCTCTGGCCCAGCACACGGCACCCTGCTCATGCCCACTGGGCCAAGCAGGGACACGCCTGTATCTCTCAGCTCACCTTTTCTCATCTTTAGAGCCTCAGGGCTTTTCCACATGCTAATCCCATGTGCGCAGTACGTGCCTAAGCAGGTAAAGGGATCTTTGCTCTCACACCTGGCCCTTGGGAGGCCCTATGCCCCCTCCCCCCGTGCACACGTGAAACCCCAGGGCATGACTCGGCGCAAGATCGCAGCTTCAGAGTCCGCCACATGTGAGGTCGAATCCCAGCTCCGCTGTTGGTTTGCTAGATGACCTTCACCTTTCTGAGCCTCAATTCCTTTCTCTGTACACATGAGGCAATAACAACACCCGCTCTGCAGAACTGCTGTTAGGATTAAGTGAAATAGTGCGTGGGCGCTTGTGAACTGTTACTGTTACCGCTAGCGTTTCATCTCCCTGGCTCACAATGCAGCCAGTAATAGTAACTGTGTCTTTCTGTTGGGCGTCTACTTCTGCGCCAGGCACTTTGTGCTTGTGGATTTGCAGACATTATTTCTAATTCTTATAAAAGCCCCGCAGTGTAGGTGCTACTATTCCTGTTTTACAGATGATTGAAACTAAAGCCCAGAAAGAAAATGAACATAAAATGAATGAAAGGGAAATAAAGAGAAGGTAAACTGCCCAAGGTCACGTAGCTACGAAGTGTTTGAGCCAGGATTTGAACCTGGGACTTTGCACCATCTGTGAAGCTGCCTCTGGGGTCTCATTAATCCACTGATTTATGTCTTCTCAGTCTTTCGTTTATTGTATTCTCACTCTCACACTTTCTCCTCTTCTGTTCTGCTAGATGACTTTTCTCTTTCTTCCTCACTTTTCGCCGTTCACGTCTTCCAAGCCAGCACTTCTCAGATTCGTTCAGATGTCAGAAAAGCATGATGCTTTTCACAGAATAGCATGCTTTGTTTTGCAGAACACTAAGAAATACTGATAAAATGAATTTGAACATACAAACCTTAGAAATAATTTTGCTAGCAGACAGTGTGGCTGTTTTCCCTGTGTGACACAGAGCCACACCTGTAAGTGTGTGCACACACGCTCACGCACACCTCGTGCACAGCTGGGAACAAAGCAGGACCGATTGCTGCCCACCGTTACTACCTGACTACCCGATTATGCATTTCCTCATCTGCTAGCACTGGCACAGATAAGAATGAGTGGGCACCAAAAATTTAAGAAAAAATGGATGCGAGGAAAACTTGAGGTTTGGAAAATTCAGCACATTAATTTATGTTTATCCATGTGGCACCTCGGTGCACTTTGTCGGGGGAGAGTTTGAGAACTGCCAGGACACGCCAGCGACATTTAACTCCAGCGTCACCCTGATGGGGTGACAGTGTGCTGGTGGCAGAGGGGGCAGCAGGAACAGCCAGCTCTGAGCGCTCCCCTCCCCTGGGTCACACTGGGGGGGGGGGTCACATATGCCACTTTAATCCTGTGGCCCTGATTTCCTTCCCTTTTAAAAACTCAAGATGCCCTGATCACCCCCGGGAATCCCAACTGCAGTGCGGTCGTGGATTGGCAAAGGTTCGGACGTCAGAACATTCTGACACCACAGATGTCTTGCGGTTTGTTTTCACCTTGTGGTGATGAAGACTGTGCTCGATGTAGCCGCCGGTGCTCCCGGCTCTGCGGAGGGAGCAGAGTGGCCGCGTTGGCACAGAGACACGTGTCGGCTCTGGGTTTCAGCGCCCGCCTCCCCTGCCCCCGTCCGAGTCAACCGCGCCGTCCCACCTGGTCCCTCACCTGTCGCCTCCTCCGTGGCTCCCTTGTGGCTCCCCAACCAGGCGCACTTCAGATTTCTTACGGGAAGCTATATATATATATTTTTATTTTATTTTATTTTTGCACTGAAGTTTCACAGCTGTCGTCAGATGCATCATGTATTTCTTCAGGGACACCCTACAGTGGTGACTCAGAACCACAGAGAGATCAGAGCCCTCCCCCCAGGGTGGCTGGGAAATATTGACCTTAAATTTAATTGGCCCCCTCCGCCCGCTCAGGATGCCCCTCTGGGAGGGCCCATCTCGTCCTCCGGCCTGAGTGGGTCCCCGCTCCTGCCGGGGGCCAGTGGGGAGTGGGGGGCTCTCCCCGCAGACACAGCCTGTGTGTGGTGGGGACGGCCGGTGGTCCTGCACTGGCCGGGCCGTGGGTCACCCCTTGGAAGAGGCTCAAAAGTTAACTGTCTTTTGGTTGGTTTGGTTTTTTTGGGTTTTTTTAAATCAAAGTTCTTAGTGGTTTCCACAGTGTGGGTTCGAAGCTGGCATTGGTAGAATCTGTGGCCAGGTTGTTTCCGGAAGAGTGTCTGAGTGGCAGGGCTGTTTCCTTCTGAGTCCTTCTGTAGGAAAGAGCTCTTTGTGGCAAGAGATGAGCCAGCCTCAAACTCCTCTGAAGCCGTCTTTCTGGAACCATCCTCACTTCTCAACCCAGAATACAGTCTCCAGATAGGAGACTCAAAACAACTTTTTTTCTTCCCCTAACGTGATGGAATATTAGAGTCAGAAAAACCTCAAAACCTCATCGGCTGTAGACTAGGCTTCCATGTTACAGAGGGCAAAACCAAGGCTTTAAGAGGTTCAGGACCTGCTTGAAGTCACACTGTGTGTGGGTGACAGAACCAACCCTAGAACCCGTGGCTCCTAACTCGGGTTCCCCGCCGGGCCGTGGGCCGTGGGCCGTGGGCCGTGGGCTGGGTCGTGCGCAGAGCAAGAGCTAACTGCTCCATAGTTCTCGTCGGCCAAACCCCAGCAGGGCACTGGGGGCTCAGGTCGGGGACACTACCCCATGGTGTGAACCGTCCCAAATGACCACCGTGGCCTCAGACACAGGCTTGGGGTAGCCATGCCTTTCAGTAAAGATTTTATCCATAAATATCTTAATTTTGTCTACTAGGTTGTCTGGCCCATAATAGTGTGCATTATTAATAAGGTCACTTAATATCATCTACTGAACAGGCATATTCTTTGCATTGTAAACGAACCTGTCTTTTAGGATGTACTTGCGATGCCAGGTCATAGCGGGACATGCTCAGAACAGTATGACAGGCTTGCCTTTGACCTCACGCAGAGATACGAAAGAAGGGACCATCTCTAGCACAGCTCAATAGTGTGGTGATTAACTTTTTAAATCTTTATTTCACGTGCGGTTTCAGAAGGCCTGCTGGTCCTAGCACGTCTTTAGGTCACCGAGTCCCCCAGGTCAGTCTGGGCGCCCAGCCAGGGGGGCGCTCGGTACTGAAACACTTATTCTCCCCCACTGCCCAAGTCTGCCCGCTGCCTCCGACGGTGAGTCACGGCGACTTCATCTGCCACCCGCGGCCCTGCGAGCGCTACAGCCACGGCACCGTGGTGGAGTTCTACTGCGACCCCGGCTACAGCCTCACCAGCGACTATAAGTACATCACCTGCCAGTACGGGGAGTGGTTCCCCTCCTACCAAGTGTACTGCATCAAATCAGGTGAGAGCCAGGCCCCGCGCGGGGGAGCCCGGCCGGCCTCGGGTGGTCCCGCACGGCTCCGTCCCGAGCTGCGTGTCTCCTCCGCCACGCGGCGCCGGGAACAAGACACCCACGCGTGTCCCTGGGTGAGCGGGGCTGATGTCGGACTCTGTGCCCTGTTCAGAGGGCCAGGAGCACGAACCTGCTCTGAGTAGGGTCCCGAGACCCCTGGCGTCCATGGAAGGACCTCCAGCCTCTGTGCACTCTACTTCTCCCAGCCTTGTCCCTTTCCAGTGGCAAGGACGCGGGCCCAGGGGTGTGACCAGAATTATGCGCATTGTGCGCATGCGTAACTCCGCCTTTCTCTTCCTCGCAAGGACACATCTCAGACTCCAGGTGATACTGGGGTGACACCTGCTGCCGCTGACAAAAGCGTAGGCCATTGGCAGGCTTCAGTGCCTCATAGTTAATAACAAGTGACCCGCCCACTGGCTTCCCCACTGGCCCGGGCACAGCGGCCAGGGACCCGAGGAGGGACACCAGGTGGTGGCACGTACGGCAGTGTCGCCTGCCCGGTGCCTTCCGCACTTTCCACGTGGTGGCTGCTGCCTGGAGCGGTGGCGATGGCCGCGTGAGTCTCCCTTGGTCACAGGGGGGCCTCGGGCGCCCCGGCAGCCGGCAGGGGGAGGGCGCAGGGCCGGTCGGGAGGGGAGAGGGTGGCGCCAAGACAGGTCTCAGGCAGGGCGGCCTGTGTCAAAAGGATAAGAATCTCTTCTGGGAGGGTCTGTTCCTGCTGCCCCGACCTGGCAGACGGTTGGGGGCAGAGGTCGGTGGTGGGGTGAGGGCCGAGGAGCGGGGGTGTCCCCTTATCCTGCGTTCTCTGCTTCTGCCACCCAGCAGCGGGTCCCAGAACACGCACAGAGGGCGTTACCCGGCTTCTTGCACCCCAGCCCCGGTCCGTCTCAGGACAGCGTCTCCAGGGCAGAGAGCCCCGCCCCTCCTGCCCCCGCGCCCCTCCTGCCCCCCCGTGCCCCTCCTGCCCCCCCCGCCCCTCCTGCCCCCCCCGCGCCCCTCCTGCCCCCCGTGCCCCTCCTGCCCCCCCCCGCGCCCCTCCTGCCCCCCCCGCGCCCCTCCTGCCCCCCCCCGCGCCCCTCCTGCCCCCCCCCGCGCCCCTCCTGCCCCCCCCCGCGCCCCTCCTGCCCCCCCCCGTGCCCCTCCTGCCCCCCCCCGCGCCCCTCCTGCCCCCCCCCGCGCCCCTCCTGCCCCCCCGCGCCCCTCCTGCCCCCCCCGCGCCCCTCCTGCCCCCCCCGCGCCCCTCCTGCCCCCCCCCCGCGCCCCTCCTGCCCCCCCCCGCGCCCCTCCTGCCCCCCCGTGCCCCTCCTGCCCCCCCCCCGCGCCCCTCCTGCCCCCCGTGCCCCTCCTGCCCCCCCCCGCGCCCCTCCTGCCCCCCCCCGCGCCCCTCCTGCCCCCCGTGCCCCTCCTGCCCCCCCCCCGCGCCCCTCCTGCCCCCCGTGCCCCTCCTGCCCCCCGCGCCCCTCCTGCCCCCCCGCGCCCCTCCTGCCCCCCCCCGCGCCCCTCCTGCCCCCCACCCCTCCTGCCCCCCCCGCGCCCCTCCTGCCCCCCCGCCCCTCCTGCCCCCCCGCCCCTCCTGCCCCCCCAACCCCTCCTGCCCCCCACCCCGCCCCTCCTGCCCCCCGCGCCCCCTCCCCCGTTCCCAGGCAGCGGGTGCATCACGGAGGCCTGGGCCGGGCCCTCGCCCCGGGCTGGGGCGCGAACAGGCAGGTCCGTCTGCAGCCGGGCCGAGCGCACGCTGTTGCGTGGACCCTGACGCGATTCGCCTGAGCGGCGCGGGGCGCGTGGTGTCCCCACCCAGCCCCGGGGGTCAGGAGGCCACTCTGCACGCGTCTCTCGTGCCAGGTGAACCCAGCAGGTGAGCCCGCGGGGGACCTCAGCGCCTGTCCCGGTCCCGCAGCCTCACGCCGGGCTTTGTTCTTTCTCACGCAGAGCAAACGTGGCCCGGCACCCACGAGACCCTCCTGACCACGTGGAAGATCGTGGCGTTCACCGCCACCAGCGTGCTGCTGGTGCTGCTGCTCGTCATCCTGGCCAGGATGTTCCAGACCAAGTTCAAGGCCCACTTCCCGCCCAGGTCAGGGCTGCCCCTCGGCAGCGGCGCCCAGGGTTGGGCTCAGGGCGGCCACCTTGGGCAGCAGAGAGAGCGTGTGACGAGTGCAGGGTTGGGGTTCCCAGGGGACACAGGGAAGAGCCAAAGCCACTTTCCTGGATGTGTTGGGGTTCGGGGTCGGAGCCCCAGGCTGGAGACGGACGTGTCTCCCTCTTTCCTCCTTCCCTCCGTGGGCTCCTCTCTCCCTCCTTCCCGAGGTAGGTCGCGCTCGGGGCATCGTGGGGTGGCACAGGGAGCAGAGTCAGGGCTGCCAGCTGTGCCTTTCCCATGGTGGCCCACCGCACGTGGCCCTGGTGTCGGGCACCACGGAGCTCACCGACCACAGGACACACACACAGCTGGTCAGGCACAAGGTCAAAGGTGTGTGACACGAAGGGGTGTGTGTGTGTCGGGAGGTCTCAGGAGACGTCTCAGGCTAGTGGGACACACAGAGAGTGACCCTCCGTCCCTCTCAGCTGCCCTGGTTAGCTTGGGTTGGTGTCTTCACCGTCCAGTCATCATTGTCCCCAAGGAGGACTCCACCGGCACCCTGAGGAACAAGGAAGAGCCACCCGGCACGACCGCTGTCACTGTTCCTGGGGGAAGAATAGTTCAGAAAGCAAAGGGAGGCGGTCGTGAGCGTTCAGAGGAGGAGGTGAGGGCCCCACACTGTCACCCAGCGCCGGCCGGGGCCACGAGCAAGCTGCGTCCCCCGCATTTGTTCTGTGACAATGGCACAGTGTTCTCCTTTTGGAACCTGACGCTTCAGGAAATGGCATTTGCTTTTGCCCACGGGGACAGCCCAGCTGTCCAGGGTCATGTCACCTCCCCCCGAGAAAGGGAAGATTGCTCAGTGAAAGAGGAGGCTCCCGGAATTAACCACTTCCCTCTCTTCCCCCCGGGAAAATCCAGGGTGTCTCTCACACCGCCCAGCTGTGTGAGGAGGGAGGGAAGGGGGCAGGGTCTGGAGACGCATCCGCCCACCTCTCTCCTTTAGCTTACGCCGCAGGGCAGCCTCACCCTGCGTAGCAATTCTCCCCCCTGGCAGCAGGGCCCTGTGGTCACCACCCCACAGGCACCCCAGTCTCCCCAGCCTTAAAGAGTGTGCCAGGTGTGGGGGTCACCTGTACCCCCAGAAGGTGCATCAGAGCCAGGCCCTTGCTAAGGTGCCGGAACCTTCCTTCCTCTCAAACCTGCCATGTGGTCTCTGTCTTCGGCGTTATTATTTATTAATCGGGGGACCGTGTGCTATCTTTGGGCCATTACAGCATCTAAAGGAGGCTTAAGGATTACAAAGAGAAAGCTAAACTACCCGGCTGTGATTTATGGTACATCCGAGTACTTCAAAATGGCCCACAGAGCTATTTTTCTACACATGCTTGGAAGAAAAGTTTCTAGGATATCGACTCAATATTAAGACGTTTTTAAAAACGTTCTCAAAACTCTTTCACTCGATGTTCTTCAGCCCGTATGTTTTTCCATCATAGGCCGTTCTCGTGTTGTTTGGGGGAAGCTGGTCTCATCTCTCCACATAGATAACTAGAGTCTCAGGGCAAGCCGAGGACGGGTTTTCCCTCCAGGTCCCGCAGGGGTTGCCCCCGCAGAGATGTTGGTGCCCGGGCGTGGCCGGGACCCGTGGGAGGGAAGCTGCCAGGCCGAGGGAGCCCGGGCCTGGCGTGGACTGTCCGGGTGAGAAATGGGGAAGAGGGGGCCCTCTGCCCACCCTGGCCTGGACAGCGTGGAGGGCACAGGGCCGGGGAGGAGGCAGGGAGGCCCAGGTGAGAAGAGGAGGCCAGCACAAGACAGCGGGGTGGCTGGAGAGGAAGGGAGGGGCCCTCGTCAGGGCCACACCAGGCAGTGGCTGGCATGGAGGAAGAGGGTCCGACTTGGAGCAAGGTCTTGCCTCCCGCCTGCCTCCTTGTCGTCTGGGGAGCCTGGCCTCGGCGGCCTCCTGCCTGTAAGAGCTGCAGGACAGGGAGCCCCCGCCTCGTGTCCAAGCCTTCGCAGGGTGTTTCAAAAAGTCAAGTGGAGTTGGGACTGTTCGGAGGGTGTCAGGGAGAGACACGGCCCGACGCCTGCTCCGCCTCCCACGCCACTTGCAGACGTTCCCTTTCCCCGGGTTGGAGCTCCTGCCGCGGCTCACAGAGACGCAGTGTCCGTCCCCCCAGCCGGGTGGTCTTTTCTTCCTGACGCTTCGGCTTCTGGCCTCGTCAGTAAGAAACCAAGTTCTCTGGGCTACTCCTCAGTCACACCGGGCTCCCCCTGGGGCCAGGGGCGGAGCGTGGCGGTCACACGGAGCTCGGGCGGTGGCGTCAGATGCCACCTGGGCCCCCAGAGGGCAGGGTTGAGCGTGCAGGTGCTGAGAGGCAAGGGCGCCAGGCCAGGAGGGGACTGTGCCCACACAAGGGGACATAGAGTGACTTCTCAGCCGCAGCCCGGATCCCTCGTGCTGGGCGGGGAGGCCTGGCTTAGCCCGGAGTGCCCGGGGGGTCGGGGGACCGAGGTGACCCACAGAGCTGGAACGAGGTAGTGAGGTGGGCTCAGAGCTTCCTGTGTCTTTTTCTCCTGTTGTTTTTCTTTTTTTTTTTTTGTTGAGACAGAGTCTCACTTTGTTGCCCAGGCTAGAGTGAGTGCCGTGGCGTCAGCTTAGCTCACAGCAACCTCAGACTCCTCGGCTTAAGCGATCCTACTGCCTCAGCCTCCCGAGTAGCTGGGACTACAGGCATGCACCACTATGCCCGGCTAATTTTTTCTATATAGATTTTTAGTTGTCCATATAATTTCTTTCTATTTTTAGTAGAGACAGGGTCTCGCTCTTGCTCAGGCTGGTCTCGAACTCCTGACCTCAAGCGATCCACCCGCCTCGGCCTCCCAGAGAGCTAGGATTACAGGCGTGAGCCACCGCGCCCGGCCTGTTGTTTTTCTATCTTGACTGAAAGTGAGTGATTTTGATGCTGTGGCAGAAAGCACCAGAGAAGCGCAACGAGCACGAGGCCAGCCGTGCCCCGTGGGCACTCAGGGTCCTCTGCTCCCTGCGCTCTGATGGCTCCAGTCCACACTCCACAGCCGTCCCCTGGGCCACTGCAGAGGCCCCGGGATGCCCCTTTGGAAGGGCCGTGGCCGCCTGCCCCAGGAGTTTAGAGCCACAGGCCAAAGGCGGGAGGAAGGAAGCGTGAGGAGGCAGCAGGGCCCAGGGGCGGGGGCATGAGCGTGTGAGGAGGAGGAAACTGGGGCGTTTCCACAGGGCAGGCAGCGCCACGAGCCAGCAGGGACCCGGCAAGGCGGCTGGACCTTCTGCACGACATCCACGCTGGGCTCCGCTGCCGGCCGTGGGCCCCGGGGCCCCAGCTGCAGTGGGGGGCGCTGGTGGCCTCCCTCGTGGCTGGCGTGGCTCTGACGTGTGGGCTCCGCTTCCCTTTGCACAGGGGGCCTCCCCGGAGTTCCAGCAGCGACCCCGACTTCGTGGTGGTGGACGGCGTGCCCGTCATGCTCCCGTCCTACGACGAGGCTGTGAGCGGCGGCTTGAGTGCCTTAGGCCCCGGCTACGTGGGCTCCGGGGGCCAGGGCTGCCCCTTACCCGCGGACGACCAGAGCCCCCCAGCGTACCCCGGCTCGGGGGACACGGACACAGGCCCCGGGGAGTCAGAAACCTGTGACAGTGTCTCCGGCTCATCGGAGCTGATGCGGAGCCTGTATCCCCCTCCCACGTGCCGGGAGGGCGCCCACCCCGCTGCCGACCACCCTGACACCATCGAGAGCACGGCGGGGGAGGCGGCGTCCACCAGCCCGGGCATCGACATCGCAGACGGTGAGTGTCTGCCCCGAGGCCCGAGCCGCCCTGCACACACCTGGCACCCGCGCCGCCACGCCGGCCCCCTGCCGCGCTCGGCCCCCTGCTCCCGGCACGGAGCCGATCGGTCTGTTTACCTCTCACTCGGCTTGAGTTGCTCTTTGCTGTCTCTGCGAGCAGAGGCCGTGGGCAAGGCCAGTCACTGTAAGGAATGACCGTCATCCGCAAGGATCGAGCCCGTGACCAGGAATCTCAGGAGGCACAAAGGGCACCGCGCCGGCCAGAGCAGGAAGGCGACCGCGGCCGGCACTTTGTTTCCGTAGCGTTCGTGTGATCTGCGATGTGTCTCTTCTTTATCCCCTAATTAATTAGGCGGGACTTCTGCAAACGGGGCTTGGGAACGGGCTGACACGTGCATGCCAGGAAGAAGGATCCGGATGCATGCGCTAGGGCCCGGCAGGGCTCCGGCCCCGGAGGAGTTCCGTGTACATAGAAGTTATTTCTACCAGACGAGCGGTGAAGGATGTATGTGTGCCCGTCCCGAGGAGGGGCAGCTTGCAGCTCACGGTGACGTAGGAAACCGTGCCGGGCTGCCGGCGGCTGTGCTTCCCAGGGGAGGGGACACCACACAGCTTTGCAAACGAGAGCACTGATTCCCGCTTGTGTCGATGGCAAATGGCAGTGACAACTTGGAAGCAGAGGTCCCCGGGGTCCCGAGAGTTCTGCAAACCACGCTGCCTCTCTGTACTTGAATTTGTAACGTTTTGGCTTGTAGGAGTGTTAGGGTCTGGGGTTAAGATCTAACGTTTTATTTTTTATGAACTGGAAATCAGATCATAGTTGTTTTCTGGCAACTAGATGCTGTATAGGGGAGTCGGTGTATTTGGTTATTCACCGGCATGTGGAACTTAACATTTTCTTCCTCTCCACGCTGATTTCATGATTCCGGATCGGCGTGGTGGTTTCTGGTTGTCCTAAGCTAAACGCCATGTATTCTTTCGCAGAGATCCCCCTAATGGAAGAAGGTCCCTAACGGGGCAAAATCATGGTGATTCTGCGGCTCCTGTGGGAAAAGAGACCTTGTGGCTCGAGGGCGGCCACGGAAGGACTGAGCTTGGGGCGGAGTTGGCTAGTTTACCTGCACGGGGACAGTGTCTCGTCCCACGTCTCGGGCTCAAGAGCGAGGCTCGCACACCGCGGTGGCAGTGCTGTTAAATGAGACTCGAGGATTCACCAAGGACACGGGGAGCCAAGGACAGAGGGGGACCCCTGCAGCCCCGGCCGGGGGTGGTGAGTGCGTCCCGTGCTGTGGAGCGGTTCCACGAACCCCCCGCCGACGTACGAGTGCTCCCTGCCCCCTCTGACAGCACGTCCCCTCCTGTAAATTCACTTCTCACATCCGCTTCAAACTGTCTCTGGATTCCAAGTTCCGGATGGGTCGGCCTCTGCCGAAAGTCCGCGCTGGGAGGCGGGGAGGGCGGCAGAGCCCCCCGCACCCCCGTCCGGGGCGGCTCCCAATGAAAGGTTCTCTCTCGTGCGGCGTTTGGAAGATCTTCCTTCTCCGGGGCGGCTCCACTCAAAGCGAGACGAAAGCAGGATGCAGCGATTCCACTGAGGAAGGAAAGCAAAGACGGGCAGACTCTGCTTTCTGGAAACGTCTTCAGGAAGTAGAGTGCGTGTACTCCGTACTGTCCTCTGGTGACCTGTCGTCAGCGTTTGTATCCGTGGTTTAGCCCACGGGTCCGCGGCATTGGGTGACTCTTGTGGCTTTGCACGTGGTCACACGTGCTCGAGTGCATCCCGTGGTGGCGACGGTGACCGAGGTGCTGTTCTGTTTCAGCATTTTGAAAAGGTTCCGCTCAACGACTGCTCCCAGTTGACTGTTAACGCTGATGCCTCACCTGAAACTCACCACGCTTCTATTTTCCAAAACAGAAATTGTTTCTGTAAACATGTCCCACCTCCGAAGGCAGTGTAAGGTTGGATTTTCCCCGTTTCATCAATATCTTGTCCTGCAGGGTCAGAGGGCGGCCTCCCCGCCCACGGGCCGCCCGCCGGGTGGACCTTCCCCCGTCTCCTGCCCGCGCGTCTGCGTTCCCCCCCGTGAGGGGCTCGGGGCGCCCACCGGCTGTGGGTCCTGAGAAATTGGTTGATAAAAAATTTTCCCAAAGTGTCCTGAAGTCTCTTCACACACACATCGCCCTGCGGAGTTGATTCCTCCGCTGGGTTTCAGACAAGCATAAACGAAACTCTGATCCATGAAATTGCTTTGCTGATGGAGCGGCGAGGGCTGGAAGCTTGATCAAATCCTGTTTTTTTCCTGACACAGACTGATTAAAAATTTAAAAGAAAATGACAGTTGGAAGCATGATTTTAATAGTGGAGTGGAGTCGGGGGAGGGCCCGGGGGGGTGACAGATCGGGGGCGATGGGGGACGACGTCGGATCAAGGATGTGACCAGAAGGAGACCACAGGTGGGCAGTGCTCACCTGGCCCACAGCCCAGCATAGAGTCCGCCCTCCGGCGGTGGTGCCACCAGCGGCAGCGGTGACGCTGGGCATGTGGGTGACAGGTTCAGTAGTTACAGCTTCTTTAGTGATGGCCTCACCCGGCCACCGCACAGCTTGGCACCACCAGCCCCGTTCAGAGGCGTTGGCTTCGCAGGTGTGTGTGGTGAGGGTCCACTCAGGGGCGGCTGGGTGGGAACGAGGGAGACGGGGACGCCGTGGGTGGCCCCACCAGACAGCCAGGTCCCAGCTGTTCTTGTCCCCACACCTGTCCTCCTCCTAAAGGAGGTTGTGTCCCAGACGCCACCAGGTAGGTGCCTCACGTCCTACTGGGCAGATCGGAGGAGGCCTGAGGGGCCATGCACCTGCCACCCCAGCACCTGGGAGACCACGGGCGTCCTGCGGGTCCAGGGATGAGCGTCAACGCTGTCCTAGGCAGCGAGGCTGGAGATAGTCGGCCTGCGTAACTGCAGCGTCAGACGATCACGGAATCACCGCGACCCTCCCTGGGTCCCCGCACTCTGGCCACGTCAGACTCACCCGCCGATGCTCACAGGATTAGTTTCTCTCGTTATGGGGAGCTTCTGTGTCAAGAAAGCATCATGATATTCCAAGCGTGCCATGATCCTGATTTTCTTTTCTTTTAAAAAATCCCCGCAGGCCGTCTGGGTGTGGCTGAGCAGAACCTGTCTCTCTCTCTCACGCCAGCTCAGGACCGGATCGGGCTGGGTCTTGTGTCGGTGCCCTGGGGGTGGCTGTGCCAGCCAGCGCCCCACCCAGCACAGGCCCCTCTGCTGCATGAGAGGGACGCAGAGTCAGCCTGTGCTGCTCACCTGGGGGTCTGTCCCAGGATCTGCAGAGTGGCGGTTCTCGGCTGACGTTCTCCCTGCCAGGAGCACAGCGGACGGCACAGGTGCCTTCACACCTGCCGCCTATGTGGCTTCTTTAGATCGCAAGGCTGTGACCAGCCGGTGGGGAATCTGTAGAGCCTTTCCCCCCTGACTGCGCCCAGCCCAGCCGTCTCCTGCTCCCGCAGAGGTGGAGTCAGCCCTGCCACGCAGCGGCCCGGGGTGCCACATACAAAGGCCCAGGTGCTTCTCCCAGGCCTTTGCTCCCGCGCTCCGTGCCCAGCGGGCAGCGCCCCTCCCCTGACAGCACCCCGGTCCCCGGGAATTCCTGCAGAGGCAGGGGACCGTCGTGAGAGCGCCTGGGCTTCGGAACAGGTACGTGACCTGCCTTCAAGACCTCCCTCTGCCACTGCGGGCTGTGCATTGGGTCAGTTTCTCAGGTGGAAGGTGGAGAGGTTTGCTCTGCCTTCCTCACTGGGCCGTGGCCAGGATGAAGCTAATGCCAGGTGAGCACCCGTGGGACGGGCGCATCAGGTAAGCGGCAGCTGCTGCCCCCCTGAGCGTGCAGGGGTGCGTGTGGGTGAGGAACATGCACACACCCGGCCCTGTGGCCTGCCCTGGCCCCTGAGGGCCCCGCTAACTGTGTTTGCAGCTGAAGCTTGCCCGGGCCTGGCCCCCGGGGTCCGCTTCCTGGGAGTGCACCCCAATCTGCACGCTGAGCTTCCCACTCGGGGCGACGGGGCGGGGGGGGGGAGTTCTCGACCCTGGGCCCGTGGGGCATCTGCCCTCCTCCCCCCCACGGACCTCCCTGCAGGCTCGGGGAGGGGGCCAACCTCCGAGACTCCCCCGAGGACTCGCTCACGCCCACAGGCAGCCCTGCAGATTAACACCAACCTGCCTCCCTAATTTTATTGTCTATTGTGGATTTAAGACATAAAAGTTAATGCCCGTGCATTTCCAAGGTGATAAAGGGGAAAGACCGCAGTAAAGACGCTCCGTCTCCCGGGAGAGCGGCGGTCGCCTGTCAGCGAGGCGGCTCCTGAGCACGGCGGTGTTGAAACCATAAAACTTAACGCAGAGTGTGTGCGTGACGCGGCCGTGTTTAACTGTGGTGGCGGGAACCGCCCGTCTCCACGCCGGGCTGGACACCAGGCCCCGGGTGCCGGCGATGCTCAGAGCCACCGTGGCCGCCCACGGCGCCCGGGCCCACTGGGTCTCCCAGGCCATGGGGAGAAGGAACCTGAACGCCAGCGGGGGCGCAGAGCTGGGGGCAAAGGGACTGGGACGGAGCCCGAGGAAACCGAGACCAGTATTTTCTACCCGTCGATCAGTGGGTATTTACGAAGCGGCTCCTCTGTGCCAGGCCCTGCCTGTGCCCCCCCGGCCCCGTGGGGAATAAGGACAGGCGAACAGGCAACCGCGCATGAGCCAGGGAGGCAGGCTCCTGCCTAGGCCTGGGCTCTCGGGGAAGGTGGCCCGGCTGGTGGCAGGCAGAGCAGGAGAGCGAGGGGGTGCGAGAGAGCACAGGGGCCCCAGAGAGGAGTGAGAGCTGGGTGGGCCGGGGGTTGGGGCGGCCAGAAGGCTGCGGGTAGGGGAGGGTGGGCAGAGGGGGAGAGAGGTGGGACTCGGGTGGGTAAGGGCCAGACCCCAAGGGCCTGGGATGCTGAGGTACGGCGGTGAGCGGCTCCCTTAGGGGACCAGGCAGCCACTGGAAGGCTTGGAGCACAGATGTCGCTCAGGTGAGATGGGAGAGGTGCACGGGTCCGAGAGCTGTTTTGCAGGCCGATTCCATTTTGTGCCGCACGGGCCTATGAGTCAGGGACACGGAGTCTGGTGTGGGACCACCACGGGGCTCTGGGGGACCCCTCGAGGCCCCAGCTTCCTCAGCTGTACAATGAGAGGGTGGAGTAGGCGGCCTCAAAGACCTCTTCCAGCTCTGACAGGGTGGAAATTCTTTCCTTTTTTTTTTTAATTTTTAATCCAGAGTCAAACATCACCCAGCTCCATGCCTCAGCCTCCCTTAGCAGCTGCCCACTCCTGCCTCTCTCGTTTCCTGGTGTGTGGTGCTTTACGACGTCCACATTTCAATCTTTGAAGTCTTGATTAAGTTCTCACACTTCCTCCTCCTCTGTGTGGATTCTTTCCTTGTGATAAGATCTCGATTGCAGAAGTCTTAGTTATAAGAGCCCCTGGCGCAAGCTGAGCACCTGCCAGCCTACCTGAATGCCCGCACCCTTTCTCTGGACTTGCTTTCACCTTTTTGGGTCCTGCTCAAAATGATACTCTAAGGTGTGGTCGCTCCCTAGACTTGGTGCTTAAAGACTCCACCTCTCACCCTGTCGTGCCTGCCGGGTTTCTACGGAGGAAACCAAGTAGCTAATAGTCTATTTATTTTTCCAGCAGTCTTGGGAAACAAATTCACGCGAGACATATATCTGCATAAAAGAAGTGGCGGCTGCGTTGCCCTCGCTAAAGGGTAAAGCCACATTGGTATGCGCTGCGCAAAAGTAGCGGCCGACTTCAAGTCACAATTTGCATTTTCTCCTTGCAGAGCTATTTATCTGGGGATGCTGAAGTTCTCTGTATGTGGGAAACTCTCATTTGGCGTTATATAAACAGACTCTGGCTGAATCCATGTAGCTCAGGCAGATTTCGAAAGGTGGGCAGCGTGTTCTCTGGAATAGCTTTCCGTAATTCTATAACCGCTGGCCCCTGGGACGAAGGAAAAGCTGAACTTTACCCCATGCCTCTCCCCGTAGGAGAATTCCGGAAGCAGTGGTTTAAACCTCCCTCTCAGGGATTTGAGGGATATTCGTGTCTCTGGAGGGACCGTGGAGGACAATGTCACTCAAGGATTATCCTCAAGGTAGCAACACTCTTCCCCTGGCCAGAGCAGGGAAAAGATAAGGTGAATATTGAAACAAGCAAAGGAAGGCAGTTCTACCTTCACAATTATCCAAAGAAAGAGGCTGGACTCAGTTTGAGTCAAACTGATAGAAAGGTCCCAAAGCACGATCATCCTGACAAATAGCCTGATAAGGTGTGTATGATTCTTTCCATTTTGCAGACCAGAAAACGAGGTATGGAAAGATTGAAAAACTCACCCAAGGTTATGTGGCTGGGGAACGGGCTTTGAAGGCAGGTCTAGCAAGCTTCAATCTCTTGTCAGTGTGGAGTCAGAATTCAATAAACAGGTTTCAAATGAACGAATGAAGAGACGAGAGCCAGGGCTAGGTCTATGTTGATAAAACTAGAGAAAAAAAACAAAAAACAAAAAACCCCCAAAACTAGCTGCAAGAGGAATCTCAGAGGGAAAATCTGGATGAACCTTGTGTCTATCGACTGTGGGAGGTGGAGCAGTCACCCACCACGGCCTCGACATGACCCCCCTCCGGACTGGAAGCGCTTGGGGACGGCCAGACCACGGAAGTGGGCAGGAGAGCTAATGTAAGACAGAAAATGATATTTCTGGGTCTCATGAGAAACAGTGATAAAAGGTTCAGAAACAAAAGTAGAAGACAGCTTGGAGATACGGCCACCAACAGGGTGAAATTGCTTCTAGATCACGTAGATTAAAAACATAACCAATTTTTTTTTTGCCACAGTGTGGTTTTTCGAGGAATCAAGATTCCAATAACACCTGAGGTGGTTTTGCAACTTGACGACTGAGAAGGGAGTCAAGTCTGGCTGACATGAAGCCACCCGGGCCCCTGGGATCCCTGACAGCCGCCAGAGGTAGGCGGTACAAAACCACACGGCTTCTGGTCACGAAGAGCAGATTCCCCTCGAGACCCACGAAACTGAAGGCTCCTGAGTCTGAGAGCAGCTCGTCGAATAGCAGAGCCTCCAACCCGCCGCCGGAACGCAGGCACGCTCCGGTGACACGGTTTCCCGTGCTTTGCCTCTGCCCTGCAGGGAGCTATGGTTCAGCCTCATGACCGCTCCTGCAAGGAAGCGTGAGTGTGGGTAAAAAACGCATGACGTGTGGGTCTCACCAGGCCCTCCTTGCGGTTTTTAGAGACATGTTCCCTGACACAAAGGCAGCAACAAATTTACAGAAGATGAAGATGGAGAGAGCAAAGAATAATTTGTGCTCCTGGCATCAACAGAGAGGAAGGAGAAGGCGTGTATCTCACTTTCTTCTTATTGCCATCGTCAGGCACACAATGACACACGGCTGGAAGAACAGCAGCCGCACCCTCTGCCAACACCTGCCTCCCCGGACCACAGCCCCTGACCCACCGGGAGGTCTGAAGGGTGCTCTACTCTCCCCTGCCCAAGGCACGACTCCAGTTTGATCGTGGGTCGTAAGACTCCCCGTCTAGGGGGTCCTGCCCCACACCCTGGAGGAAGGAATGCTTCACAGAGAGGCCAAGAAGAATCTGAACAGAGAGCCCTTGCTGGGTTTAGATCAAACCCTTTTGGTCCAATCACCTTTCTGTGCAAGTGTCTGTGCTTCCAATGACGTCTCCGTAAAAGGCCCAGGAAAACCGGGTTTGGGGGCTTCTGAAGCGCTGAATGCTTGAGGTTCCTGGAGTGGGCACACTGGGAGGGCATGGAAACTCCACACCCCCTCCCCCACACCTCGCCCCGTGCGTCTCTTTATCTGTGTCTTTGCAGTGTCCTTTATGAATGAGTAAATATAAGTGCTTTCCTGAGTTCTTTGAGCCACTCCAGCAAATTAACTCAGTCCAAAGAGAGGGTCATGGAAACCCCAGCTTGAAGTCAGAAGTTCTGGAGGCCCAGTCTTACTGGTGTCTGAAACGGGGGGGAGGAAATTTGGGGGACTGAGCCCTCACTCTGTGGTATCTGACACACCTCTAGGTAGACAGGGTCAGAACTGAATCAGAAGACACCAGAACTGACAGCTCCTTTGCTGGTGGGGAGAGATGCCCCATTTGGTAGCGCAGACGTCTTCCGCGCTGACTGCTGTGTTGGCGTGAGAGCAGAGGAGAGACCCAGTTTGCGTTTCTGCAAACAATACCCTACCACCCGGCACGGCGCTCGGTTCATAAAAGCATCAAAAAACATTTATTGACAGAAATGAATGAATACTGCAGCTCTAACTTAGACTCTTACCGCCTCTGCTTAGACAACTGCAGTAGCCTCCTAACAGGGCTTATTTCCTACTGGCCATCCCGTTCCCTATTCCATTCCTTCTACGCGCTGCCGTTAGGGTCACACTTCTAACGTACAGGTGTGGCGGTGTGGTGTCACTCCAGTGCTTAACGCCACCCGGTGTGTCCCAAACCCCACGGGGAGCCTGAGCACACCCAGACTCCTCCGCAGAGCAAGCCTAGGTGCATGCACCTGGGACCTGGCCCCCGCCTACCTGCTCCTCACCCTCCCCAAGCCTTCGCACAACCTGCACCCCATTTACCAAACCACCGGCAGCTCCCCCGGTGAGCCGCATTCCCCCACTCCTCCCCTGCCAGAATGCCCTCCCTCTGCCCTGTCCAGGTGACAAAATTGTCATTATCTTCTTCCTGCAGCAGCTACATCGTTGAGTCCCGGAGGGAGGGGCTTCCACGCAGAGTTAGATACATATGTTATTGTAGCATTTATCAAATGATAGTTGATGCATATACAATAGCCATTTTTGTACATGTCCACCCCCCCCACACACACACACAAGGCTGCAAGATCTGGCTGAAAGCCAGATCTTATTTGGATTTATATTCCTGGCAAGAAGCACAAGGTCTATAGCAGAAGCTTAATATACGATTATTGAATGGATGGTTAGTTTTAAGAAGTACCTAATAAACCTTGGTATTTGTATTTCCCTAAATCTTGTTTTGCTTATTACCTTTTTCATAGAAATAGTCACTGATGCTTATGTTTACAAGTTTATTGGGTTCTAATTTTGCCCTTTAAAATGAAGACCGCTAATATCCTCCATTCATCAGCAAATATTTATTGGGAGACACTTGTCCGATACCAGATTGGAAGTAAACAGATTAGACATGGTTCCTCCCCTGGCGAGGCTGACAGTCTAGTAAGTATGAAGGAGACATTGACCTTGAACCATTAAACACATCCATATAAAATCATAAACTGAGGTAAGAGTCGTGACGGAAAAGAACAGGTTGTAAGGAGAAAGAGTAACAGGAGGGACCTAGTTTAGATAGAAGGGGACGTTCTCTTTGAGGGGGTGACATTAGAGAGGACGCTAGAAGATGCACAGGAGTGTGCCGTGCAAAGTCACAGGGAGGAACGAGGCTGAAGACCCTAAGTAGGTGAGTGTAGCTTCTCTAGAGAAGCTGGCAGGGCCCAGACGGCCGGGCTTTGATCTGGAAACTGGATTTTGTCCTCGGTGCCGAGGGAGGCCACCGAAGCCTTAATATAGAACGACAGGAACCTCCCGGAGGGCCCCGCCTGCCACCCCCACGAATTGCCCTGCGGGTGTGTGTTTGACTCTGGACCTCAGTGGACAAAGCCTCTGGCCCTGCCCAGCGACAGCTTGGGTCACCAGGCTCCTGCCCTGTAGGCACTGGAGAAAGATAACGCAAGCCCTCTTTAAGGGCCACACATGAGAAGACCCTAAGCTGTCCTGGCTGTTCAGGTAGAAGTTGTCACCTCCCTCAATGACCTCAGCGGTTGAAAGGCATGGCCAGGTAGGCGGGATCTAAGAGTCCTTCCAGGTCTGACATGAGTCCCCGGAGCCCGGTGACTGACACCAATACACGAAGCCAGGCGTCCCCTGGGGAAGGGGCTCTGGAAGTCCCCGGGGGGCCGCAGTACTGTCTGCAACGCTCCCCCCCCCCGCCCCACAGAGTCACCGCGCCTGTGAGGAGCCAGGCCCTGCTGGTCCCGCAGCGCCCGTCTGTGATGCGGGGCAAATGCAGCCACCTGTCAGGCTCTCCCTGCCTTGCCTGCGGTTCCCTAGGCGACGCTGGGCTTGTCCCCGCAGGCATTACCGAGGCCCGGCGAGGGCCGCTGTGGCTGCAGCGGTTACTGTGCCCCGGCGCCCTTACACACCTGCCCTGCCCTGCGCGGTGCCAGAGTGTGACACGCCCGGCCTCTCCAGAGCCCCCGCAGTGGGGACCGGGAGGCGGGTTTTAGCCCTTGGAGACCTAGTTGAGGCAATTTGTCACTCAGGCTTGGAGCTGCCAGCCGAGAAGGGGAGCTGAGAAGACTATAATGAGATCCTGGTGCGGTAATTAAGTGCCAGGCTTTGTTTTACACCTGTCTTTCCCGCCCTGCCCGATCCTGTCACCAGCTCCTCCAGGCAGTGAGTGGGGACTGTCAGCCGCTCTGTGATTGCCCCCCAGGTGGCGGGGGGGGGGTGTGTCTGGGTGGGGGGAGGGGGGAGTCTGTGCCCCCCACCCCCACGCTCAGTCTTACTCTAAGACGGCACCGTTTCCGCCCTCGAACTGGGTTTCACCCCCGAAAGCCACTCCAGGACTTTTTGAGGACGTCTCTCTTTAACCCTTTGGTGGCACGAGCCCCTGGGGAGTCCATTTCCTTCTTTTGACAGGTTCCTTTTCCCGAAAGCGCCGCAAACCCCAGCAGCGGAGCGGGTGCGGGGACAAAAGGGAAGTCAGGGCAGGAGGGACAGTGCGCTCGGGGACAGGAAGGTCCATCTTCTCGGGTTTTCCAGGCAAAGCAGAGTTTCCTTCCCCTAAGCGCCCCGGCTCCCGGACACACGCGACACATTCCGCTGACCGGAATCTGTCACTGAGGTCATCCCAGTGCAGCCTGAACTCTGGCCCGGCGGCAGGAGCACTGCGCCGGGAGTCCGGGGCCGGGCTGGGCTCCCCGCCGCGTGGCCGGGCCTTCGGTCCGAGACTCCCGCTCTGTGCGGCGACAGGACGGGAAGGGGCGGCGCGGGCCTCGATGGCCTCCAGGACACTTTGCAGTCTGCAGAGGACCAAGCGTGACCTCTGCCCCTTCACCCTGGCCCCGGCCGCCCCCAGGGGGAGCCCCTCCCTCGGGTCCAGGGGCCCCTCGCCCCCCACCGCCGAGCGCGCTGCGTCCCTCCCGGCAAACGGAAGCTTCGCCCGTCCCGCAGCCACCGAGCCCCGCCGCGGGCGCGGGAGGTCGCCCCGCTTCCCTGCGAGAGCGGAGAGGGGCGCGGGCTGAGGGGGCGTGTCCGGGAGGGGCGGGGCCTGGGCGGTGGGGGGGGCCCCCCCTGTGGGGTGGTGGGCGGGGTCTATGGGGTCGGTGGGCGGGCCCTGGGCGGGGCGGGGCACGCCGGTGGGCGGGGGCCTGGGCGGTGGGCGGGGCTTTCGGGGACGGTGGGCGGGGTCTATGGGGGCGGCGGGCGGGCCCTGGGCGGTGGGCGGGGCCTTCGGAGCTGATGGGCGGGGCCTACGGGGACGGTGGGCGGGTCCTGGGCGGGGCGGGGCGTGCCAGTGGGCGGGGCCTGGACGGTGGGCGGGGCCGGCGTGTCTTCCGGAGCCCGGGGCCGAGGGCGCCGCTTGCGGGGAGGAGCAGCCGAGCGGCGCGCGGCGGGGACGTCCCAGAGGTGAGCGCGCTGCAGCCGGAGGGGACCTGCCCGCCCGGCCCTGAGTCGCGGGCGGGACGGGGCTGTTCCAGCTCTCGCCCCCACCGGGCGTCTGTCCCCGCTCGGCGCTGTCTGTCCTGCGGCGCCCGCGAGAGGCGGGGGCCCCTGGGCCCGGGGGTGGGGACGCGTGTCCTGTGGACACCTTGTGCCCGGCAGGCGGGACGCGAGGAGACCTGGGCAGCGGCGAAGTCACCGCGTCCTCGCCGTGGGCAGCGCGGTTCCCTCTGGTCGGTTCCTCATTCGCACCTTCCTGTCCCCCCGGGGAAGGGGCCGGCAGCCTGTCCCAGGCGGCTCCGTCACTGTCCTTCTCGGGAAAGGGAGCTAGATGCTCACCTCCGGCAAGGCGGTGAAAATCCAGAAAGTCGCCGAGCTGCTCGGCAAAAGGCCTGAGCACCCTGCCACACAGCACCGGGTAGTGTGGCCTGGCCAGGGCTCCCTCATGTTGGGGGGAAAAGTCTGCTTTTGGAGATGATGGCCTAGTGGCTACGCTCCTGTAGAACCGCAGTTGGAAAGCCCTTTCCTAAGGGGCGAGGGTGGCTTGGGGACCGCACTGTGGTTTGCTTGATTGACTGTCCCGGGGCGAGGGCGCTGCCCCAGGAAGGCTGGCGAGGCCATGCTGGGCGGGACTCGATGGCAGCGGCTTCCCCAGTGGCGGGTGCGCTGTGTAGTTACCTGGTGTCTGGAACACGTCCGTCCAGCACCGGGAACCACAGACAAGCGGCTTCACCGCAGTGGCCCTCGGATGCTGTTGCTGAGCAATGACCTAATCGATGCGACGCCCTGTTTGGGTGGCAGGTGCACCCACCTGTAGTGACATGCTTTCGCTCGGTGCCTGGAAGAGGACGTTGGTCATTACCCACCAATGCTAGGTGTAGCTCCCACGCGGGAGCAGGCAGGCCCAACCCACCTGGGTTCTGCAAAGTTTGTCTAAGATCTCTTGGCCTCCTTGACCCACCTTATTCTCGTGGGCAGAAAACAATTCCCAGTGTGCCACGCACAGCCAGCAAGAAGGGAAGCCCTGAAGCAGGACCCTGGGAGAAGTTCTGCGGGGCCAGATGCCGACCCTTCAGTTGCCGGACTGTGGGGAGGTTGCAGGGGGTCCCAGAGAAGGGATCTGGGCTAGAGCCAATTACCAAGCAGTAAAACAACAATTTATATTTTAACAATCAGTGTGACTATGCCCATGCAAGCAGGCATAACTATCAGCCCGACTGGCTCCTCCATCCAAAATGATGACATTTATAGCTCTGAGCAAAGCAAGAAGCTTTTAGGTTCTGTTCTCTGATTGCAAAACCAACTCTACCAGCTTTTTAGCTTTGTGTCAGAGGAGGGAGGACCTCTCCTGAGGAAGGGATATCTAGCACAGAGCCTTCTTTGTTTATTTCTGTACATGAGGAAGTTTGGCTTTGCTAAGTGTTGAAATCGAAAATAGTACTGTTTGTTTGTCTCTGCATGTTCACAGGCTTGTACAGCAAGAAAACATTGGGATGTCCAGTTATTGAGTCCAGGTGTGTTTATTTCACTCTTAACTTTGTGGAAAGGAATGCAGAAGGCAGATCCAAATCTTCTGTTAGATCTCTGAAGCTTAGGTGCTTCCCAGCTCCGGTTTCATGAAGTCCCCTAATGTGTGAGCCGCACGAACAATGTCCTCTTCTCTGTGCCACAAACCTAAGATTGAGGCATAGTCCCTGCTGTTCAGAAGCTTCGAGGTCTAGGTGGGAAGACAAAACCAGCACCTGTGAAATAATTAGAGAGCAATTAAGTGCAAAATTTTATATCGTCTGCTAGCTCAAAGAAGACAGCCAGTGTGGGCTGGGAAAGACAGAGGGCTTTGCAGAGCTAGCTGGTCTTAAGCTTGACTTACAAAGGGCATTCAAGGACCAGGACAGACAGAGGGAAGGAAACTGGAGGATAATATGAAGCTCAGAGCAAGCAAAGGCACCTGGTGTCCACAAGAGGCAGTCCAAATTCCCTGCCTCCCTTTCGGGCTACATGTCTTTTCACACACCCTGCCATCTTGGCTTCCCTATAGGGCTCTGACCTTGTAGTCTTTTCTGCATGCCTCTTTCTTTTGTGCTCACTCTCTTGTGCTCACAATGCTCTGCTGGGGGATCCTCTTCGTTTTCTAAGAAGCATCTCAATGGGCACTTCTCCAATGAGGACTTCCCTGGCTGGTCCCTACCCCAGTCTCTGAGCAGAGTTGGAGACGTCCTTCTTTGTCCTCCATTGCTCCTTGCAAAAACCTCTGCCGAAGCTCTTACCACCTGCACTGCCCGTAGGAGTTGGGGGGTCTGTGCCCCACTCACCGAGGCAGGGCTGTGTCTCACTCATCCAGGGATACCCTGAGCCACACTTGGTGTCTGGCACCTAGGAGGCATTTGGTAAATGATTTAGGGAACAGTAAAGGGCCCCCTACTTGGAGCAGAAGGTGTGGGTTGTGCGTGGTTGGGGATCTAAGATTGGATAAAGCAGCTGGAGCTCGTTCCCGGAGGCCTTGCGGAGTGTAACGCGGTGGTAGCGCTCGCAACCCTTAGCCACCCCTGCTGCCCTCGCTGTGGAATCCTTGATGTGGCCCCAGAGTGTCCTCTGCAGCTCCCACCAGCTGTCCCACCAGCTCGCGCCGTGGACTCACACGTTCATCTTCTGAGCCCCTCCAGCCCCAGACAGCGCCCGAGGCCTGGGCTGTCTCTTCCCCCTTGGCCATGCTGCTGGGCAGCCTCTGCCAGGAGTGCCGCCTGCCGCCCCCCGCTGACTGCTGGTCACTAGGACTCCACACCTACGTCCGTGTGTGCAGAAGGCGCCTCGGGCTGGGTTTGCAGGTTCCCCTCTGTGCTCCACAGCGCCCCCTGCTCGCCCTCAGCCTCTATCACACCCGCTTACGGCTGCCGGTTTCTCGGCGGTCTCCCTGCTGGGCTCAGAGCCGGGGCCGCGTCCACACCGCGCGCTTCCCCGCCGGGCTCGGCCCAGCGCCAGGGCCGCGTCCACACCGCGCGGTTCCGCCCCTCGCGCGCCCCCTGCCGGTCTCCAGGAGAAGCGCGTCTCCAGGAACCGGAGAAATCGCCCCAAGCTCAGCTGCTTCCTTTGCTCGGAGGAAAACGATGTACCCTGCCCAGCTCCCCCTCCTCGAAGCCCGGATGCACCTTCTTTGCGGTACTGTCAGGTGCTTCACTCTTCAGGGCTGAGAAGGATTGGGGTGAACGTGTCAGCATAGCCCCTGTCACAAAACTCATGCAGAGACTTGGTCCTACCCAGCCCAGGACAGCGGGGCAAGGAGCAGACCTCCAGGTCCTCAGGGCTCGAGGGGCCGCCGGTGCGCCAGCAGCTGCAGCAGCATCCGGGAGTTTGTTGGAAATGCAGCTGCTCAGGTCCCGCCCTGACAAGAGGATGAATCAGAATCTCCGTTTCAACAAGGTCCGTGGCTGCTTCCCAGGCAGGGGGTGGTTCCAGGCTCCGTAGGTTTCGCAGCGTGTTCCGTTTTGATTTTGGTTAAAGATCACAATGACGAGTCAGTTTGCAACTGGATTCAAATCCCAGCTCCACAATTTAATTAACTGTGAGACCTTGGGCAAGAGCTTACCCTCTCTGAGCACCAGTCTGATCATTTATAAAATAATAAAAAGCACTAGAAGTCAACTCTTGAACCGCCAGGACTCCCTTCATCCTAAATTTGAAATCCAACAATTACGCGCTGCGTCCTAGCACGGCCACATCTGCCCAGTCACGCTGCTTAGAAATGTCGAACTCTGAAGGTCACCTTGGCTCTGTTTCCCCCTAGAAACCCACAAGGGCCTTTGGTCAGCAAGTTCTCTGCTCGCTGGAGAGTAGAGACGGTGGAATCATCCTCATCCTTGTGCTTGAGTCGTTGGAAATGAAATGACCACAGAAATGTCATGAAAAATGTCCGGGTCCTGGGGAAAAATCTCCTACCACAGTGATTTTTCTTTTTTCTCCTCCCCGAAGTTACAAGCAAGAAAGATGCCGTGTGACTGAATGGCTTAGCCGTCCACCTTCTGGACGAGAGGCTGGGCCAAAGGTTTCTCAAGACCCCGTCAGCCGTGATGTTCTACACACCTTGATTTACAAAATGGTCTTGATCTTTTTAAAAATCCCGTTTAACAGAGAGACGCAGAAAGTTTCCAATTCTTCTACAGAGCAAAATGCTGAATGGGGACCCGCCCATGGATGCTGAAGGGGACAGGGACTGAGAGGCTAAGCCTGCGTCCCATACCCACGCTTGAAACTGGTCCAGGATTTTTGTTGCTGTGTGAACTTCGGAGAGACTCTCCCGGGCACCGACTTGGAAATGAGTTAAGTGTTTTTCTTGGAGAGTGAGTCTTCCGTGCTCGGTGCCCCCGTGGCCCCCGGGTTTGGGCCCAGCAGGAGAAGCGGCCTCTCCGCAGCTCCACGCCCAGCTGGGAATCCTCTGCCCTGACCAGCAGCCTCGTTATTTGCCGGGGATCGAGTAAGAACTCAGCACGGGAGCAGCCCTTGGTTCAGCGGAGACACTCGCAGGCCCACGGTGGAGCCCCCGGAGAAGAGCCACCCCCAAACCCCGGCTTGTGTGTTTGCTACGCGGAGACTCCCCCGGGCTCAGGTGAGCAGCTTCGCTGTCCAGGCAATTAAGTCAAGAAAGGGTATCTGCCCGGCTAATGGCTGGGATTAAAGCTAAATGAATTCAGCTCAAATGAAAGGGATACTGACCCTTCTCCCTCTGGCCTCATTATCTTAATTAACAGGGCTTGGCGGGAGTACTGAGGCCGGCATTGATTGTGCCGTTCCTGGTTTTCTCCCTCAAGGCCCCAGACACAAGTGAACTCAGCCTTAGTAATAAAAACCCAATACTCAACAGCCCTCGGATTTTCTCACCAGCCCTTTTCCCCTGAGAGCGTCACAGGGCTCTGAGCTGGAGGGACCCTTCAGACTGGCGCTTCCCAAAGCACGGCTGGGGACCCCTGGCCTCCAAGTGCCTGCATGTGGCTATAAAAGGTTCTTTCCAGCCTCCACCAGGCCTGTAACCGGAATATCCAGGAGTCAGGTTTAGGAATCAGTAGTGGGTTGGTTGGTTGGTTTAATTTTTTAAAATTGTGGTAAAATATATATAACCTGAAATTTCCATTTAAATCAGTTTAAGTGCAGAGGTCAGTGGCGTTAAGTACGTTCACCCCCGTCTGTGTCCAGGACTCTTTCGTCACCTTGAACTGAAACCCTGTGCCCAGTACACAGTGATTCCCCAGGCCCTGCCCTCCCCCCGCCCCTCGTGGCCTCAGCTCTACTTTCTGTCTCTGTGGGTGTGTCTGTTCTGGGCATCACTAAGGACTTGTGATAATTGTTTTGGTGGAAATGGGCTGGTTTTCGAGAGAGGGACAGGGCAGGGCAGCTATTTCAAATAGTGGGCGTGGGGGAAGGCTCTCATCTGAGGAAACATCACAAGGTCCAGCCACGTGAGGAGCAGAGAGGAGGTTCACATGGAGGCAGCAGCATGTGCCAAGGCCCTGGGGTTGGCAGAGTCTGGAAAGGCAGATGTGACCCCCAGCTGGAGGTCCCACCCTGGGACCTGGGAGGCGCTGGCTGCTCCTCCGCCTCGAGTACTGGCCCCAACATAACCTCTCCTTCCCTCCTTCAGGTCCCTACTCACATGTCATTACGTCACAGACGCCTTTCCTGACCACCCTATAGACAGAGCCACCACCCTGGCCCTGGCATCCTGACCCCTTTTTCCTGCTTTATGTCCCCCACGGCTTTACCTCCACCTGATGGTGACTATTTCTTCTTTTATTGTCCGATGCCTCATCCTCCCCTGGAACAGAAGCTCCGTGCAGGCAGGCTTGGCCTGTCTTGCTCACAGCTGTCTCTCTAGCTCCTAAAACAATGCCTGACACATAGTAGGTGCTCAGCAAATATTTGTTGACTAAGTTATCGAGGAGAAAAATGGTTGAAGAGGATACTGAAGAGGCCGGGCGCGGTGGCTCACGCCTGTAATCCTAGCACTCTGGGAGGCCGAGGCGGGAGGATTGCTTGAGGTCAGGAGTTCGAGACCAGCCTGAGCAAGAGCGAGACCCCGTCTCTACTAACAATAGAAAGAAATGATCTGGACAGCTAAAAATATAAATAGAAAAAATTAGCCGGGCATGGTGGCACATGCCTGTAGTCCCAGCTGCTCGGGAGGCTGAGGCAGGAGGATCGCTTGAGCCCGGGAATTTGAGGTTGCTGTGAGCTAGGCTGACGCCATGGCACTCTAGCCCCAGCAACAGAGAGAAACTCTGTCTAAAAAAAAAAAAAAAAAAAAAAACACGATACTGAAGAGACAGGCAAGAGCCAGTCCGTAGATGTCCTTGTAGGATTTTATTCTGAGTACGGCGGCGAGGAAGGGCAGGCTCTGGTGCAAAGAGGAGCAATAGCAACTGAATTATGTGTTTAAAAGAACACGTTGGCTGCTGTTTGGAGAACGAGAGCAAGACCAGAAATGAGAGAGGTTAGCAAGGGGTCTCTGGGGTAGCCCAGAGAAGAGATGGTGGTGGCTTGGACTGGAGCAGTGCGCAGCCTGGGAGCGGGGATGGAGCCAACAGGACTTGCTGATGGATCGGATGCAGGAGTGATGGTTAAGAGGATGCGGGTGACGCAGCTGTTGTCACCCGAGCTCTGGGTGGAAATGCTGGGGCCACTTACTGAGATGGCAGAGACATCAAGAGCGATGACAAACATTCTCACCAAGTTTTTCCTAACGATTACTACATTTTGATACTTTGAGTCAACTCAGCAATCGATGCCGACCTCTGCTGTGCTGCACTTTGTGTGCTGCAGCCCCACGGTTTCTGGGGAGACCCCGCCACAGCTGAGCCCGGCGCAAAGCACAGCCTCGGCGGGGCTGGCGGACCCGGGCACCCTGACTGCTCCAGGCCTGTCCACGCTGACCCGGAGACTTGGCCGGTGCGGGGATCTCCTGGGATTCGTGCTCTTTGTAAACCACGACGTTCTTCCTATTTCTTTCTTTTCTTTCCCCTTTCATTCTCCTGGCCCCTGAGCCATGTCACTCTCTCCTTACCCTCCAACAGAGGCTTTTTGTCACAGTTAGAGCAAACTGCGGACTTCTCGGGTGCTTTGCCCGTGGAGACTCCGAGCTCTCTGAGGCTGGGCTGCTCCCATGTCCCCTCCTCACTGCGCCCGGCACGGCACCGGGAACAGACGCCGGACACGTCTACTCTGCAGCTTTTGCTGCTGCCCCTGCGGGGGACACTCAACCCAGACAGCCGGTCAACTCCCCCCGGACTTAACCACACGAACCGGTTTTGGGTTATTGTTTGGCACTCGCACAATCTCACAAACGCCAGGCAAGCAGGAGGTGCTTAGCACATATTTATTAAACAAACGTGACTCCTTGTGGGGATGACGTGAAGTCCCAATTTCTGCCTGATGAGATGACTGTGTGTGCACACAGTAGGGCTGGATAAACGCAGGTGGAGGGGTCACCTGGACAGCGCAGGGGGGACGTCGGGGGCTTATTTTCCACGTTATCAGCTGAGCCTTCATGGGCCAGGGACGCGGTGCCGGGCTGGAGTGAAGCAAAGATGTGTCTCTTCCTGCTGTTTTCCTCAATTTCCCTCAACAAATCTTGAATGACTGAAGGGACCAACGGATGAATGAACAAACCTAGAGTTATTACAGAGATTCAGTGAACTATTTCTAAAGGACCTAGAACGGTGCCTAGTGTGTAGGTAATTCAGTATAGACGCTCGCTAGAAAGAGCAAGGACGGCTTTGTCTGCACTTGCCAACAGCCACGGTCACGGAGTCAGAAGAGGCCAGGGCTCGACGGGGACGGGCACATCGTAGAGGAAACCCCAAGTTCCGAGGCCCCAGAGCTTCGATGCCCATGTTCTCATTGTCCCTTCTTCTCCGCAGGACCATGGGAGACCACCTGGACCTTCTCTTAGGCGTGGTGCTCATGGCCAGCCCGGTGTGGGGAGTCTCTCCCTGCTCCTGCGACGGCCAGATGGCTGTGTATCTTTCCTGCAACCTCACCCAGGTCCCCCCGGTCCCCAACACCACCGAGAGGCTCCTGCTGAGCTTCAACTACATCAGGACCGTCACCGCCTCGTCATTCCCGTTCCTGGAGCAGCTGAAGCTGTTAGAACTGGGGGCCCAGCGCACGCCCCTCACCATCGGCAGAGAGGCCTTCAGAAACCTGCCCGATCTCAGGATCCTGGACCTGGGCGGAAGTCAGATCGACTTCTTGCACCCAGATGCGTTCCAGGGGCTGCCCCGTCTGTTCGAGCTGAGACTGTTCTCCTGTGGTCTCTCCGATGTTGTACTGAAAGATGGTTATTTCAGAAATTTAAAGTCTTTAACTCGCTTGGACTTGTCCATGAATCAGATTCGTAGCCTTCACTTCCATCCTTCATTTCAGGAATTGAATTCCTTAAAGTCCATAGACTTCTTCCTCAACCAAATACACACCCTGTGTGAGAGCGAGCTGCAGCCGCTCCGAGGGAAAACGCTGGCCCTCAGGCTCGCGGCTAACGGGCTGTTCGGCACCACCGCAGCCGACTGGGGCAAATGCCCCAACCCGTTCAGAGGCGTGGTGCTGGACACCCTGGACGTTTCGGAGAACGGCTGGACGGTGGACGCCACAGGAAACTTCAGCAGAGCCATCAGTGGAAGCCAGATTTCCTCTCTGAGTCTTTCCTACCACGTCATGGGTTCCGGGTTTGGCTTCCACAACATCAGAGATCCCGACCAGAGCACCTTTGCCGGCCTGGCCAGCAGCTCGCTGACCCGCCTGGATCTTTCCCATGGGTTTATCTTCTCCCTGAACCCCCGCCTCTTCGAGACACTCAAGGACTTGAAGCTTCTGAACCTTGCCCACAACAAGATAAACAAGATCGCAGACGAAGCGTTTTACGGACTTGACAACCTCCAGGTTCTCAATCTGTCCTATAACCTTCTGGGAGAACTTTACAATTCAAACTTCCACGGACTAACTAACGTGGCCCGTGTTGATCTGCAAAAGAATCACATCGGGATAATTCAAGAGCAAACGTTCGCACTCCTGAAAAAATTAAATACCTTGGATCTCCGAGACAATGCTCTTCAAACCCTTTCTCTCGTTCCAGGAGTATCTACCATCTTCTTGGGAGGGAATAAACTGATGACTTTGCCCAGGGCTGGCCTTGAAGCCAGCTTCATCCAGTTATCCGCGAACAGGCTAGAAAATATGGATGAACTCTACTTTCTTCTTCAGATACCTCACCTCCAGATCCTCATCTTAAATCAAAATCGCCTATCCTCTTGCATGCGAAGTCCTACCCCTTCCAAGAATCTCAGCTTAGAAAAACTTTTGCTTGGAGAAAACATGTTGCAACTTGCCTGGGAAGCTGGGCTTTGCTGGGATGTTTTTAAAGGTCTTTTCCACCTCCGAATTCTACATTTGAATAACAACTACCTTAATTTCCTTCCACCAGGAGTGTTTAGCGATTTGACTGCATTAAGGGGACTCAACCTCAACTCCAACAGGCTGACAGTTCTTTATTCTAACGATTTGCCTGCTAATTTAGAAATCTTGGATGTATCCAGAAACCAACTCCTCGTTCCCGATCCTGATTTATTTGTATCCCTTAGTGCCTTGGACATAACTCACAACAAGTTTATTTGCCAGTGTGAACTTAGCCCTTTTATCCAGTGGCTCAATGAGACCAATGTCACTATATTTGGGTCTCCTGAGGACGTGATCTGCTCGTACCCTGACTCCCTCTCTGGGGTCTCCCTCTACTCTATCTCCACAGAAGGTTGTGACGAAGAAGAAGTCTTAAAGTCCCTGCAGTTTTCCCTTTTCATCTTCTTCACTGTCACTTTGACTCTCTTCCTCGTGGCTGTCCTCGTGGTCACAAAGTTCCGGGGCTTTTGTTTCACCTGTTACAAGACAGCCCAGAGACTGGTGTTCGGGGACCATCGCTGGGAAACACAGTCCGATCCGTACAGATACGATGCCTATCTGTGCTTCAGCAGCAAAGACTTGGAGTGGGTGCAGAGCGCTTTGCTCAAACACCTGGACTCCCAGTACAGTGACCAGAACAGATTTAACCTCTGCTTCGAAGACAGGGACTTTGTCCCGGGGGAAAACCACCTCACCAACATCCAGGATGCCGTCTGGAGCAGCAGGAAGATCGTCTGTCTTGTGAGCAGACACTTCCTTAGGGACGGCTGGTGCCTCGAAGCCTTCAGCTACGCCCAGGGCAGGTGCCTGAGTCACCTCAGTGGTGCCCTCATCGTGGTGGTGGTCGGGTCCCTGTCCCAGTACCAGCTGATGAGACACCAGTGCATCCGAGGGTTTGTGCAGAAACGGCAGTACCTGAGGTGGCCTGAGGACCCCCAGGATGTTGGCTGGTTTCTTAGCAAACTCTCTCAACAGATACTCAAGAAAGAAAGAGAGAAGAAGAAAGACGATGGCATTCAGTTGCAAACTGTAGGAACCATCTCCTAAGCAAGAGAGCAGTTTCCAACTTCTCTCAACCCGCAAATAACTCTTCACTTTGTATTTCCCACCGAGTCACCATTTTGGGGTCCTTTTTGGAGGTTTTTTGGCTTCTGCGAAAACAACATAAATCTCTTGATTTTCCTATCAACACGGTGTTTTGCCTCACTGACCTCCAAATGGAAAATAACAGATCTAGAAAACTGCAGCTGCCCCGAGAGATTCCCACTCTCCGTTAATTTCCTTGCAACCCGACGATACCGCTCTGCAGTTGTGCCGGCTGCGGGACGCGGCCTAACCACGGGAGGGGCGGCGTGGGCGAGGCTGCCGACGGCCAGCAGGCTTTGTGCAGCATTCGGTCCAAGATAGGCTGGTCCGTGACTTGGATGCTCTGTGCCCTGCGAAACAACGCCGAGCGGAAAACGGGCAGCAGAAGGGGCCGGTTTCCTTCGTCCGCCCTGGGCACGGTGCCGTTGTTGGGTGCAGGTCACGCGTCGCCTTAGGGATCAGAGGTGGCCCCAGGGAAGATGAGGTGGGAACAGCTGCATCTCGTGTTCTACCCGCGGGTCCTGCAGGTCTCGCCCCGTGAGCCGTGTCCTGCCACACGCTGCCTTCATTTCAGCCTGGCCCTCAGGACCCCCCGTGATTGAGCGCCAACCTGCCTTTTCAGCTTCATTTCCCGCCACACCTCATTCATCAGCCTCGTGGGCTGCAGTGCAAAGACACGACTTTGCGCACCGATCCTGGACTGAGTTCTGCTTCGGCTGCTCCTCAACCGCGGTGGCACGTCCCTGCTGGGCCTCGGCTTTCCCATGTATGGGCGTGATGCCACCTACCTCGTGGAGCTGCCGTGAATATTGCATCGGCCCAGGGTGCCGGCTCCTCAGATCTGTTCCTCAGTCGCCCTAGTGGCTGTGACAGTCGCAATGTCTTTGAAATTGTATATTTTTTAGCTTAAGAGAAATTTATACGTATTTTGCATTCTTTTCTTTTTTTCACGTTTATTAATATAGACATGTTTTTCTGCAAAGGCACTGGGAAAATTTAAACCAAGGCAGGTGTGCCAGAATTACCCTGTAACTTCACGTATGGCTTCCTCCAAATCCCCCGTACGCTCAGGTGAGCACCCTCAGGGCGAGGAGCACAGGTAGGCCTGGGACTCGGCACTCGGAAATGTCACTCCCTTCCCCTCCCTCACAATCCCGGGTCCTCCAACACACACACACACACACACACACTGGCTAGTCTCATCCCGGCTTCCCTCGGCCGCCTCTGTCTGATCCGTGACACTGAGCTTGCCCGGAACCCAGCGATGGTATTTTTCTCATACGCGCCATGCACACGCCACTCCACCTCTTCCCTCTGGAACGTTCTCCCATCTCTGCACATCCACCCTGCGTGTTCTTTAAAATCCATCCCGTGAATCCCCCTGGAATCCCTCCCACCCAAAGCCTTTTCCCTTTTGTGAAAACTCTTGGCGTTTTATCTGTTCTTTCAAAATGAGCACTTACTACTTTCTGCCTCCTCGGAGAGTCACGAGCCCGCCTGGCCGCCAGCTCCCCTGGACGGTGGGCTCCGTGGGGAAGGACCCTGTGTTCCATGTCCCGCCCTTGCTGGTTTCAGGACTACGTCTGCCCCGTGAATGTCCTAGACTAGCACGGCCACCCGTTCTTTGTGACCCACAGATTCTGCCAGTGACATGTGGCCTGGTGATGTGCGGGTGTGTTTTTGTGTATGTGAGGACCACCTAGGCTGTGAGGCCCTGCTGGCAGGACCCTGTCTTGTCCATCTAAGTACCCCAGGCCCAGCGTGGTGCCTGGCCTGTAGTATGTGCGTGACAAATGCCCAGTGGCTGAGCAAGTGTGCTGGGAAGCCCAGCCTGCCTAGCTTCAGCGCCTGCCACTGTCACGCTTCCCCTGGGAGGGGCAGGCAGGGCAGGGCTGTGAGAGCGGGACGTCCACGGAGGCGCTGGAGGGTGCAGGGGACCACAGGCTCTGAGACGCCCCATGCACCCCGTCTCCAACAGCCCGGCGTGGCTCGGGGCTCCCGGGTCACGAGACGGTGGCCGCCTGGACTGGCAGCCGGGAGCTGGGCCGGAGAGGGAGGGCTGGAGACGGGGGAGGAAGACAGAATCCACAGGAATCTGCAGGGGGCGAGGTCCCCTCGAGCCTGTGCTAAGAAACACAGGAGAACAAGACAAAAGTGCTGCTGCCAGTAACAGGTGTGACCACGAGCCGGGAGGCCGTGACAGAGCCACTGCCTCCGTCCTGGCTCCCGCCCCGCGCGGTTGACCCCACCCCAAGCCAGGAGTGGGGTGACGCAGCCGGGACTCGGAGGATGCCTGGCTGGGGGGCTGGGGGTAGCGCGACCCCAGGGACCCTCCTTGGTTTGCACGACCGTCACCATCACTCTGTTTTCCAAACCAAACCTGGGACACACAGAGTGACCGGTGCAGCTGCGTTTGTAGGAAAATAAACTGGAGCACAGATGACCGTCCGCGTGTGAAGGCATCTGTGTGTCCTGCAGCCTTTACTAACCCTCCTATTTAAAAACAAACAGCAGGTAATTTTCCTGACGCAACACGTGTAAAAAGCACCTTTTGCCGTTTCTGTATAGAGTTTACGGGGGACCTGCTCACTTCCACATCTTAGCCACTCTATTCCAGAAACTTCCCTTTTCTGGCAAAGATGCAAAACTTACTAAAAGTCTTTTCATTGTGTCTTCTCATCCGTAGCCAGGCCCAGCAGTTGGAATTCTTTATGAGGACGTTCTCCCAGGTCTTAATCACATCGCAGGAGTTGCTGCACATGTGACCAAAGGAAGGACCAACAGAGCCCGGGTGGTCCACTGAGGCGCTGGTCGCTGAGTGAGCCACACTCCACAGCAATTCGAAGTTGGGCTCAGTGAATCGATAAATTCCACATGGCATGGTCCTTCGGGGCCACTCCAAAATAGGAGGAACTGCTAGTGCTCAATCTGACTAGAGCTTTCTGTAGTTGAAATGGAGACCATTCTGGAAAAATCTAGAATAGTGACTGGACCTGCCGAAAGCTTCAGAGAGAGCTCCACTTGTCACCCCAAATACAACCAACTTTGAAAATTCCTTGTCCGCCACGGCATCTGCAGTGAATAATATTTCAGACAGTCTTGATACAATGTAAAACAAATGTGGTTTAAATTTTACATCTCGAAATAACCACGTGGCGGGACAAGAGACTGCGGAATAAAAGTGTAAGATGGTTAAATGCTCCTCTGCCACAATAGAAAATCAATATTCTCTTGGGGTGTCATCTTCTGAAGAAAAAGAAAAAAAAATTTAAAAAATCAATATAAAATGTCTAAAGTATCCAATCCAGGACTTGCATGCTGAGTATATATTGATAAGTATGCAAATGCCGGAAGAAAGAACTAGACAAATTAATGGTGGTGGCCTGAGGGAGTTCTGCCCGGTTCTTCCATCGGGGACATCTAGAAAAGCAGGAGAAACTATGTTTTAGAATCTGTTTAAAGGCTGCAGAGAGCTTCAGGGCAGTGGATAAGGGCCAGAATGCGAGAGGAGAAGGAAATCAAGACAGACGACTGCATTGCAATGAAGACCTTCCAGTCATCAAAAAAGACCACCAGGGAGTGAAACGGCAAACCACGGTGTTGGGTCTGTCTCTGTGGTCCCTGGTCCCGGGTTCCCAGGGGCAAGAGTGAGCCACAGCGTGATCACACATACAAAGCCATCCCATACAATCAGTTTATTACAGAAAAGAAAGCAACTATGCAAAGTGAAAGTAAAGAAGGAAGCTGCCCCAAGCGAAAATTCATTCCAGAGGGAGGAGCGGGCCAGTCTCCGTGAGTCAGAAAGATGCTGACAACTCCCAGGTGCTTTCCTTTTAGTGGCCTGGCCGAGGGACCAGAAAGTATTGTCAGGCATCCTTTAAGATGGTATTAGCATTAAAAAACTATAAAGCAGATTCAGTTGGATCTACAAGAGCGTTGGTATTTCTTTTGCTTTAGATTTTATGTCGATGTTACAATTTTTCCCTTTTATCTGATAAGGGAAACTAAAGAATACAGAATATTTACAACCACAGGTGTTTTGTTAAACTGATCAGATTTTAAGAGCTGTCTCGGCCGGGCGCGGTGGCTCACGCCTGTAATCCTAGCACTCTGGGAGGCCGAGGTGGGCAGATTGTTTGAGCTCAGGAGTTCGAGACCAGCCTGAGCAAGAGCGAGACCCCATCTCTACTAAAAATAGAAAGAAATTATATGGACAGCTAAAAAATATATATAGAAAAAAATTAGCCGGGCATGGTGGTGCATGGCTGTAGTCCCAGCTACTCGGGAGGCTGAGACAGGAGGATTGCTTGAGCTCAGGAGTTTGAGGTTGCTGTGAGCTAGGCTAACGCCATGGCACTCACTCTAGCCTGGGCAACAAAGTGAGACTCTGTCTCAAAAAAAAAAAAAAAAAAAAAAAAAAGAGCTGTCTCAAACACTCCATCTCAGACTGGGAGGGTGGTACCATTCCCACCAAGGGGAGTTTGGAAATGCATGGGAGGAATTTTTATTTTGCTACGATGACTAAAGATGCTACTAAAATTTCATGATCAAGACCAGGGATGTGGCTGGGCGCGGTGGCTCACGCCTGCAATCCTAGCACTCTGGGAGGCCGAGGTGGGCGGATCATTTGAGCTCAGGAGTTCGAGACCAGCCTGAGCAAGAGCGAGACCCCGTCTCTACTAAAAATAGAAAGAAATTACCCAGACAACTAAAAATATATATAGAAAAAAATTAGCCGGGCATGGTGGCGCATGCCTGTAGTCCCAGCTACTCAGGAGGCTGAGACAGGAGGATCCCTTGAGCCCAGGAGTTTGAGGTTGCTGTGAGCGAGGCTGATGCCACGGCACTCACTCTAGCCTGGGCAACAGAGCGAGATTCTGTCTCAAAAAAAAAAAAAAAAAAAAAAGACCAGGGATGTTGTATGTTTGTGTGAGCAAGTAATATGCTCTGGTCCTTTCCTTAACTGCAACTGTATTTTCCTACAATTCTGTCTAAAGGAATAAGGGTTTTTTAAATTTGTGTTTTTTTAATATTTTTTTCTTTACAACTCCAGTGGTACATATAAAGGGATAAGGGTTTTAGTGTAGTCAAATTGTTTGACTATCCATTTAAATGGAATTTTTCATTTCTTTATATTAATATTTGTCAAGAATAGTGTGTTTAAGATAATTATGAGAAATGATAAAAGCTTGACCAGTGTAGGAGCTTAATGATGACTTATAGCTAATACTTTTTTTTACTTCTAAATATAATGCCGTAAGAAAGCTTATATTTTTTAATTAAAGACTTCAGATTCATCTGAAATGGCAATGAAATTCTCAGATGCCCCAACAAATATCTCAGCCTCTGATTACAAACAAACCAAAACCTGGGGGATTTGAGATAGCCACCGTCATTCTTTCTCTCTTTTGCAGAAGTTCTCAGAGAGCTTGGCCAAAAATATTTTAAATCCCAAACAAAATTTTAAGCTTTGCCTTCCTTTCAAATAAGTGCGTATAAAATAATGTATAAACATATCATATGAACCTGGTGTTAACTTCCAATCCCTACTTTCTAGAGCTGTGGCTCTCTTTAAGTGTTCCTAAAATATGCTGTAAGTATAAAATACTTATACAAATACACATCAGATATCTGAGACTTCATATGAAATAAGAATGTAAACTACCTCATTCATAATTTTTATATGGATTACAAGTTGAAATGATAATATTTTGGCTAGATTGGGTTAAATAAAATGCATTATTAAAATGAAGATCACTTATTTTGTTTTACCTTTTTAAATTACTTGTAGGAAATACAAATTTCACATGCAGCTGGCATTATCTTTCTGTCAGACAGCATTGTTTTAGGGAATCGGTGAGAATTAAGAAAAATATCAGGGTCACGTTTAAATGCTCTATTTAGTCATTCCGGTTTGATGTCATTTATCGAATCCTCTTATGTATTCCCTACCATTTCACATCCCTGGTGGATTTAGATAGGAATGAGCTTTCATACTCCTTACAGAGAACCTGTTTTTTCCTATATGTAATTACTCAGTCTCCCCATTTGAGTCCAGTCTTCATGATGGTATTTATTTTTCTGTTTCTGATTTTAGAGTGCATGCATGAAATAAAATGCCGAAGCCTCAGGAAGTTTGCTTTCTCTCCGTGTGTGACCTCTGACAGGTTGGCTGTGATCGCGGTTTTGCCTCAAGATTGCATTTCGCCTTCTCCGCTCTCAGTCTCTCCTCTAGGAGGCGCTTTTGATTCTCCCAGCACAGCCTGGGCGGCTGCTACCGGCTTTGCTGACTTTCAGTGAAAAGGAAACAGTTTCCAGCGGGGGATACTTTGTAAAAAAAAACGTCTCCTCTGTGATGAAGTCATTGATTGGCCAAAGCTCTCGTCCCACCATCAGCCATCTCTGTTGGCTGTAACAGCCTGGGATGTTGCTGTTTAATTATTTAAACAACATAAATGGGCAACTTTTTATACATTATCTGATTTGCTTCTCAAAGAAACATTATGAAGTTTTGACCTTAGCCTCGATTTTATAGAGGAGGAATCTGAGACTCAGAAAAGCCCATGGCTTGTGCCCGTGGTCACACAATTAGACTTCTGGTCCCTAAGGCAGTGCTTTTGACTCCATTTCCCACCTCATTGTTGCCCCGTAAGGAAGTATCTGAAAACTAAATGGACGAACTGTGGAAATTGAGCTATCAAGGCCACACCCTGGAATGTGTCCTGCATTTGTTTCAAAGCACCAAATATTTGACTTCTGTGAAAACAGTGCCAAGGTAAATTAGGCAGAACCGGAGACGGGAACTTATACACACACCTATATATTAGTGGCAATTTCAGATGTTTGAGTTTCTCTGTGCAATAGAAATGGGAAAAACATTTGTCGGGCCAAGACAAATAGTACACGCTGATAGAAGACTTTGCCTTCGTTCTGACTCACTCAAGGGAGGACATGGCCTTCGACATGACTTTTTGATTATGAGGAGAGATTTAACCCTACTAACCATGCCCCAAACAAACCTCCAGGCTCCTTGGCTTTCAGAACAAGAGACTTGCTTAAATTTCCCTTCGTTTCTATGATCCTTTTACCGACAGTCTGATAGCTTTCTACATCTTATTCTGTTAAATCTAAATTCTTATGCTTGATTTTCAAGGGTTTTCATAATCTCGCCCATCCTAGCCACCCAAATTTGTCTCCCACTACTCTAATAGAATCCTTTCACCCCAGTAAGGTTAGATTTCCTTCCTGTCCGTTAAACATATTTCTTTCTGCTGTATCTTTTCTTATGTTGTGTTCTTCATGTGCTCTTTCCTCTCTTTTTGGAATCTAAATTCTATATATTCACCAAGGCGCAGCTCAAATCCCACCAGCATCACTTACTTTCCTCCTCCTTCTAACTCGTTAGAATTTGTACCAAAACACACCTGAGCACTTTTGTGCGGCAGGACAGGGTTCTGTGTACAACGCTCCACCCCTTACTCAGACGGAGAGAGGGAACTGATGCTGGCGAGAGAGGTCTGTTTACCTTTGAGGAGTTCCCACTCGGACAAATATAATGAAGATCCAGAGTCATCCTCTCCTTTCAGGAGTGGAGTCAAAATTGGGACTCCTTGGGCACAGGGGTAAAGGTGGCCCTACCTCCTAGACCCTGGCCACGAAGGATGACACTGGACACACACAAAAAAAGCCAGAACTCTGGGAAGAGGGAAGAAAGGAAAGAGACTTCAGGATGCCCAGCAGGGAAAGATACGGCACAGGCTGACCGGAAAGAATAAAGACACGTATGTATGTTGTTTTTCTGACTCACTATATTGTGACCAATCACAGGGTTACTATTTTTACTAAGATCTTTACGAGGATTTACCTGGTTTATAACTCTTCGGTTATTTATGAGGATAGCCAAACCTTATCTCTTTCTGTCTAATATCATAAATTTTCCCCATAGAAGTGATTGGACAACTCTATTTCGGTATACATGATATTAAGAATTTAAATTGTAAGTTTTATGAGTTGTGACTCATCCAAATGCTCCTGAAACCACCACACAATCCAGAAAAGGAGCATCCGGCCAGGCGCGGTGGCTCACACCTGTCATCCTAGCACTCTGGGAGGCTGAGGCGGGAGGATAGCTCGAGGTCAGGAGTTCGAGACCAGCCTGGGCAACATAGTGAGACCCTGTCTCTACTAAAAATAGAAAGAAATGATCTGGACAGCTAAAAATATATATAGAAAAAATTAGCCGGGCATGGTGGCACATGCCTATAGTCCCAGCTACTCGGGAGGCTGAGGCAGGAGGATCACTCGAGCCCAGGAGTTTGAGGTTGCTGTTTGAGGTTTGAGGTTGCTAGGCTGATGCCACAGCACTCTAGCCCGGGCAACAGAGCGAGACTGTCTCAAAAAAAAAAAAAAAAAAGAAAGAAAGAAAGAAAGAAAAGGAGCGTCCATCACCCCAAGTTTCTTTGTGCCAGCCCCTGCCTTACCATGCCTTCTCGTCCCTTCATCAGGCAGCAAGTGATCTGTGTTCTGTCCCATCCTCCCCGACACCATCCTGGTGCTTTATCCAGTGTCTGGCATGACATGGTCGCACAAAATGGAAGCTCATCACATCTGTGTCGAATTAAATGACTTCTCCCTTCTGGATATAGATCTAGGAATCTCAAGCTCTCAGCCCCAGGACCATAATTATCCGCCTCTGTCTCCCCTGCTCCCCCCTAAAGACGGGGCAGGCCACAGGCTGTAGTCTACACCCTCAGCCCAGACTGCGCTCACCTCCCCTCTTCCTAACCTGATGGGATATCGTGGGGTGGGGGTGGGGGCCCAGGGAACCCCTGGAGTCGGATGGGCAGGGAGCCTGGAACCAGAGACTGACGGTGGCAAATTACAGGTGAGGTTTAAGGTCAAAGGAAGGACCACACCATGCGTAGCTGGTTCAGGGGGGATCAGACATCAGAAGCTGCCAGAAGGTGCCGGGAGGGACCTGTCGCGACGGCGCAGGGCCGGGGACCCGGGTGCGCAGAGCGCGGTGAGCGGCGGACGGGGGCGCGCGGGGGCGCGACTGCGGCGGGAGGCGATTGGACGAGCGGGACGACGCAGAGTCCCGGTTGCCATGGCAGCGCCCGGACGCAGAAGGCCTGGGAGGAAGGACGAGCTCCGCGTCCTCCCGGCTCCGCGCGGTCCCCGCGTCCCTCCCGCAGGCCCTGCCGACGTGTCAGCCGGGAGCGGCCGAGCCCTTCGCGGCACCGCCCCCCGCGCCCGCGCCCCGCCCCCGGCCCGCCCCCGGCCCGCCCGGCGCCCGCGCGGCCTCCCCCTCCGCGTCGCCGGCGCGGGGACACAACATGGCTGCGGCGCCGGCGCTGCTGCTCTGGCTGCTCGCGGCCGGGGCGCCGTGGCGGGTGCGCGGCCAGCGGGAGCCGGGCGGCGGCCGGCGCTTCTCGGAGCACAAGCTGTGCGCGGACGGCGAGTGCAGCAGTGAGTGCGCGCGGGCGGCGCCGCGGGGCGGCGCGGGGGTCGCGGCCCGGCGGGCGGAGCGCGGGGATGGGCCAGCCCCGGGTCCCCGCGTCGGCCGCCCCGACACGGGGCCTGCGCCGCCCACTTGTTGCGGCTTTTCATTTTCCCTCTGCCGAGGCGGGGGCTCGGCGGGGGTGGCCCCGGTGTCCCCCTCCCCGGATCGGCTCGGGCTCCCCGGGTGGACGGGGCTGCGCGCCGCGCTCGGCCGCCCCCGCCGCGGGGATCGGGGGGCGCAGGACCCGCAGCCGCGTGCGGGCCGGGCCGGGCCGGGTGGGCTCCTCCGCGGGGCTCCCTGGCGCTGCCCTGCGCCCTCGGGCTTCCCTGGGGTTCGGCCTCGCGCCCGGTTTTGAACGGGGTCGGAGTTCAGGTTCGGGACGAGCCGAGTCCAGGCGCGCGGTGTGTCCCGGGGTCTCCGCGGGGGGTCCGCTCGGCCCCCCGAGGCCGCCGGGCAGGGCCGGGCAGCGCGAGACCAAAACCTCCGCTCTCGGAAGAGGCCGAGGATCTCCTGGGACCCGCAGCCGCTGCCGTGCGCAGGAAGCGGAATTTCTCCCCGGTGCGGGCTTCGGACCGCGCGGTGGGAAGGACGCAGAGCGGCGGACGCAGATGAAGAGGGTTATTCCAGTAGTCATGATAAATGCGCCAAGCGTGTCACAAGCCTAGACCCGCTGTAGCCTTAGCTGTTTGTGGTGCTGGAACCTCCTCCCATGTGTCTGTCTGACCAGGGCGGTCCCCGTGGCCTCCCTGCCTGTCTCGGGTAACCTTGTAAGTTCCTGACACCCGCGGGTTGTTCGTACATTGTGAGCAAGACATAGAGGCCAAGAAGCCTACAGTTCAGTTACTTATATTCAAATTGGTGTTCTCAAAAACCAGTCTCATAATTTGAAGCATCTGTATCAATACAATTTGTATCAATACAATATTTAATGGTGTATCAATCACCATTAAAGAAAAGAAAGGGGGTGATCTCTGATTTGTGTTAAGCTGTCCTTGGAGGTAGCCAGCCCTATGGCTGATACCAATAAATACTGCAAGGCCGGGCGCGGTGGCTCACGCCTGTAATCCTAGCACTCTGGGAGGCCGAGGCGGGAGGATCGCTGGAGGTCAGGAGTTCGAGACCAGCCTGGGCGACATAGTGAGACCCCCGTCTCTACTAAAAAATAGAAAGAGATGATCTGGACAGCCAAAAATATACAGAAAAAATTAGCCGGGCATGGTGGCACATGCCTGTAGTCCCAGCTGCTCAGGAGGCTGAGGCAGGAGGATCACTTGAGCCCAGGAGTTTGAGGTTGCTGTGAGCTAAGATGACGCCACAGCACTCTAGCCCGGGCAACAGAGCGAGACTCTGTCTCAAAAAAATAAATAAATAAACAAATACTGCAAAAGCGGAGCAACTGCCATGATTTTCCCCCTCAGTTTTCTTGGAGCAAAACCAGGTATTTATCTATCTGCCATTGGATAGGGCGAAATATTTGCTATTCTTTGCTTTCGAGCACTGACCTCCCTGGGTTCTTCAAAACAAGTTACCTGGAGAATCACATCCCTGATGCTTCCCTAGTACTGAGACAGGGTGTTCGAAGAGCTCAGAGCTGTAAGATACCTTGAGAAGTGGTGTGTATCCAAACAGGCGTAACCAAACACACAGCAGCAGGAGCAAGGTCTGGGTCCGTGTGGTGTTTATGAAGGTGTGTGTGTGAGGTGTGCTTGTGTGCTTTTCAGATAGCCGTTCCTCAGTGTGCATTATGTTGTCATCCGATGTCTTATTACAGATCCTCAGTGATCTCTTCTGGGGAAGCAAGGGAAACATTGCCGTTCCCGGTTCTGACGGAATTCCCAACCTTAAGCTGCCCATCACCTTCAGCCTTCCTCTCGCCCAATTATATGTGAATCTGGAGGCCGACATGTTTGAAAAGAATCAGATTTTAGCTTTGGAAAACAACCCCCTCCAAATCTATATGTTTTTTTTTTCCTCAAAGATGTATTTAAAGATACGTCTTTATGCATTATATTCCTAATTGGCTTTTAGAAAAAGTGTTATTTCCATTTCATCCTTCTTCTTTTTTTGCTATTTACATGCACTTATTGTCCATTTCATCTTACATCAGACACTGTGTGTTTGGTTAACGAAAAGAAACATACTGCTTCTACCAGTTGCTAGATCTAGTGTGATTTAAGTCCTGCATTTTAAAAGGATGAAGATAATCAGTACCGACTTACTCTCATAGCTCTGTTTGGTCCCTGCTACGTGAGCTATCCACTTTTGATTTTGTTTATATAAAAATATAAATATGGTATTTTTTTTCTTGGTTTTGAAGCCTTCTGAATGTTGGATCCAGTCAACACTATTTACGTATAGAAAATATTGCCTTGTGATGTGATTGGATCAATAGTAGAGTATGATACATAATACCCTTTCCCATTAATTTACCCGGATACTGTACAGAGAGAACGACTCGGCTGCAAATGAAATTGACAGCGTTTACGGCTGCCCAGTAGCAGTTCCAGCCACTTAGAGGTAGCGCCTTTGAGTGGTTAGTCCAAGTTAATTGACCCCCTGGGGGTTCCTGGGTGCTGTTCCCAGTTCCCTATTACCTCTGCACGTAGCCGTGCTCACGCTCGTCAGCACCTGTGCTTGAATTTACCCACTTGCAAGATGCAGCTTTTTATGATGATGAAACAGAAAAGACTGAGGACTAGAAGGTCAGAGAGGGAGCCAAGAGTTTCCCTTGAGATTAGCCACGTGTGGCGGTAGACACATTCGCTTTCTGTTTCTCCGTATTATCCAGAGAGAAAAATAGGGACGTTGTCTTTTCTCCTGTCTCCTTGCAGGGGATGTTGTGACTTATAGCAACAAAGCTCTAAGGATTTTAGGTACTTTGAACATGGGAATTAAAAGTGCTTCCAGAGAATACTGGAAAAACTTAATTGTTATTTACAACAGAATTCTTATATTTCCTGGTAAGTCAGTCTGGATGGTGAAAGCTGAACCCTGATATCTGGTTTTTGTTTTTGTTTCCCCTATCTACATACAGTGTTAATGTACCGGGGTGAAGCTCTAGAAGATTTCACAGGCCCGGACTGTCGTTTTGTGAGTTTTAAAAAAGGTGACCCTGTGTATGTCTACTATAAACTGGCAGGGAGAGGGCCTGAAGTTTGGGCTGGAAGCGTAAGTACAACTTTGACATGATTTATTCACTTACTTTTTATTGGCTTGTTTAGCACTGGAGATTTAAATATGTTTTCTGAGGGTCTTTGATGGGGTTAACATGTCTTCTTTCCTAGACTATGAAAAAGAAGATGACCCTGTGTCCCTAGCGGGCCCTGGGCCTGCAGACAGCAGGGACTTAGCAGAGGTTTCTGAAACAACTGAACTGATTCTAGCTATTGCCCCTGAGCACCAGCGTCTAGGATGCTCCATAGGTACTAAAGGTTGAAATGGTGAAAACTTGAATATTCCTTGACCTCCTTGCTTTAAAATGGATTCATGGGAGTTAGACTTAATCCCATAAACTGTATGTGAGACAGTGTTTCAGGCATGCAAGTTTAAAGTTGATTTTTCGCGTATTTCCTTTCTTCTGTATTATTATTTATGAAAAAGTGGCAGTCTTGGGAACAGTTAATCATCTCTACTGTTACTAGTCTGTTCAAAAAACCAAAAATGTTGTGTTTACTGTGTGCTTTCTTGTTTGTTTTTTTTTGTTTGCAACTTTTGGGTCTTCCTTTTTCTGACTTTTAGACACCTGTGTCTGGACGTTCTCCCAGGGGCCTATTTCTGGCCGGTTTCATGGGTGCTCTGGTATCAGACATGGCAGCCAATGCCTGCATCCTGCTTTGATGTTTTTCAAGAGGAGATTCATTAGGAATAACCTGATTAAGAAGCTCTTCTTATGAGTTATGGTCCTTTCCTTGTTAGAGCGTGTGACGTGTGGACTTTTATCCATTTAAGGTAGTAAGGGTCCTTGATGTCCCTTAGGGTTGTCCCAACTTAGAGAAATAGCCAGTCCCAACTGTGAAAACTTTCCATAAAGCACCGAGTGAACAAACAACAGAAAACAAGGCGCGAGAAATCCCTTTGGGGAAAACAGATTCATTTTGTTGGTATCCCAGATTCCTAGGGAGCAATCTTGAGAAACGGCAGCTGGTCAAGTGCAAACCTCACCCCATACAAAGAAGAACCTATTCTGTTTCTTTCAAGTTTACCAAATGAGATTTCTTTTCTTTCTTTTTTTTTTTTTTTTTGGTAATTTATTTATTTATTTTTATCATTTATTTATTTACTTTTTGTTATTTCAGCATATTATGGGGGTACATGAGTTTAGGTTACGTATATTGCCCTCGCCCCCCCTCCAGTCAGAGCTCCAAGTGAGTCCATCCCCCAGACCCTGTGCATCGCACTCATTATGTGTGTAGACACCCATCCCCTCCCCCAACCACATCCGCCCGACACCCGATTAATGTCATTCCTAAATGTCAAATGAGATCTCTTCATAATCTCCATCTTGGAAATGTTTTTCCACACCCTTAGGCTGCGTTTTTCACAGAGCAGTCTTTCCCCCTCCTCATCTTTGAGCCTCTGGATAAAATGAACTCGACTCAAGGCTCTCCCTCCTGCCCACACTTTTGCTCGTGACCCTGTTTGCCTCTGGGTAGCGGGTCGGTCTCTCTGGGCCCCAGCTCTCGTCCTGCCCTCAGCACCCAGCCGGGAGGGACCTTCGCTGTCTGATGACTGTTTAGGTGGCACTTTGTTTGCACTGCTCACGTGGCGTTTGTTTGACTGTTTTGTAACCGCAGTTAGTGTGTGTGCTGTGCTGGCTCATGCAAAGTCAAAAACCCTTTAATGGAAGGGCCCACGTCTTCCTCGTCTTCCTTCTGAGTGACTCCTCAGAGGGCGGTGGCGCTTGCTTGTGTTTGTCCTGATGCAGAATTTGTTCTCTGGAGGCCACACTCTTCTTCCCTCCGCCCCACCGCACTAATCAGATCAACAGCGCCCTGGCAAGGGTGACATACGGAAGCAGAGTTAGACATTAAGATTACTGCAGTCATGTGGGCCCACCATTCTGCAGCTTTTTTTTTTTTTTTTTTGGTCAGATTGTAAGAAATGAGATACCACCCCGTGCATCAATACGGAGTTTTTATATGACCTATGGTCTCAGTTGACAAAGTTTAAGCAAAGATAAATTTATAGCATTTCTTTTCATCATATATCTCTGATTTCTTTCCCTTTTCCAGATTCTCCCTGAATAACATTTGAAGGCAAAAGTATATTTTCCCCCAGTCTCCTTCCTCTCTCATTGCATGAACCTTATACTGAGGATATTGAAAACTCACTCTCCTTAGCTTTCAGAATGATTCTCCTTTCTTTTTTTTTTTCTTTTCTCTTTTTTTTTTTTTTTTTTTGAGACAGAGTCTCACTCTGTTGCCCAGGCTAGAGTGAGTGCCGTGGTGTCAGCCTAGCTCACAGCAATCTCAAACTCCTGAGCTCAAGGGATCCTCGTGTCTCAGCCTCCCGAGTAGCTGGGACTACAGGCATGCACCACCATGCCCGGCTAATTTTTTCTATATATATTTTTAGCTGTCCATATCATTTCTTTCTATTTTTAGTAGAGATGGGGTCTCGCTCTTGCTCAGGCTGGTCTCGAACTCCTGAGCTCAAACGATCCGCCCACCTCGGCCTCCCAGAGTGCTAGGATTACAGGCATGAGCCACCACGCCCGGCCTGATTCTCCTTTCTATCTCTTAGTTTCCATTCTGCAACCTTTTTTTGATTTCCTAGAGTTTCAGACTTTATCTGCCCATAACGCCAGGTTTTAGTGGCCCTGTCTTATCTAATCTTCATGGCAGTATTCTACTACTAGAACTGGCTCTCAGATAGTTTCCAAATGTAACAAGAGCACTTGTGAATGGGGATATTTTACAAATTAGTGCTAAGATGGCCTTTTGTTCTCTTTGTGTGTTTCATTTACATGTCAGTCTCCTTGAATGATTAGGGAGAAATCTACATACAGCTCCCTTTGAGATAGTAGCTACTGTTAGTGCTGAAAATGAATAGGATTATTTTCTGTGGAGGCTTCACTTTGCATGAAACTGAAGTTTGGTGTGTAGATTAGCACGGATCACATTGTATTTTTATTCTGTCCCCAGATACACATAAAGGTCATGTTTTAAAAAGCCAGTATAGCACATACTATCAGTAAACACAGCTGATGCTTGAAGAACAAGGCTCCACCTATGTACGGAATTCTCTCAGTAAATATATTGAAAAATTTTTTGGAGGTTTGCCACAATTTGGAAAGACTCACAGACTAGCCTAGAAATATGGAAAAAATTAAGAATAAGCTATGCCATGAACACATAAAATATATGTAGATAGATACTAGTCTATTTTGTATCACTTACTACTATAAAATATACGTATATCTATTATAAAGAGTTAAAATGCATTAAAACTTACACGCATGTCCATTTGCAGACCAATAATGGTGCCATTGGCAGTTGAGAGAAATGCAAACAAACAGTGATGCAGCATTAAACCCTAACTGCATGAAATTAACCATAGTACATGCTGTGTGGCTGTAGTCATTTTATAGCCCTCTCCTGTTGCTGCTGCAGTGAGCTCGAGTGTCACTGGTATCTGCTTAAAACCCCATGTGACACGGGGCATCTCCAGGTGAGCAGCTCATCTCTCCAGTAAATCGTGTATCACAATAAAAAGCGACCTCTTGCAGTTCCTGTATACGATTACGAAGGGCCACATTTAGGGACCTGTCGGGCCACGTGTGTCCTTGAGGCCTCGGGTTCCCCACCCCTGGACAGTAGGCGATTAGTAGTTAAGTTTTGAGAGGAGTCAAAAGTTATATGCGGGTTTTCAACTGCACCCCACCCACTGTGTTGTTCAAGAGTCAGCTGTATTTGCCTTTTGTTGTAGTGGCCATACATTTCGGAAATTTTGTATTTTTTTTACTTATGACAGGGCTGTTGTTTCTTGTTTAACAAAGACTTATAAGTACCGGTTTATGAGCAATGCTATGAAATGCGCAGGTAAATTCTTACTAGAGGTTATTCGGAATTGCATTTCTCACCAGCCTTGATTTGTACAGTTTAATCATATAATGTACAATAATCTTCTCTTATACAGATCTTTTATCTATTTCTAAGCCCTAACTTTATGTTAGGGCTTCAATGGTTTTAGAAACATTGGCTTAATAATATCCTGTACTTAATTTGTATTGGAATAATAATCTCAGTGTAATTGTAATAACAACTATGTATCTCTCTTTGTTGTATCTACCTACCTGTATATTTGTATATTTCCTGTTAGTACTAAAAATCTCTCATTTATATTTCTTATACAGAATTTGATTGACGTTTGTCCAATTTTGCCCATTCTCTCTTGTAGGTTGGACGTATTTTTGGATATTTTCCAAAGGATTTAATCCAGGTGATCCACGAATATACCAAAGAAGAGTTACAAGTTCCAACAGATGTAAGTTGCGGATTTCTTTTCTGTTCTTAGTCATAAATTGGCTGATAAAGGACTACCTCTTAAGAAAAGAAAGAAAAATTTGAAAAGAATTTAAAGGAGATGCTGTCGAGATCTGAGAGTCATCTAATGTATTGAGGCGGATGTTCTTACACAAGGCCGTATACTCTTATACAGGACATTTCTTTGACGATTTTCTGGAGTTTTAACATTTGCAGGAATGGACGCCAGCCTTCATTTAGAAATTCTGGGTAGCTTTTTGGAGTCTCTGCAGAGCTGCTGGGCTCAGGCGGCTCTTGGATGGGACTGGTAGAACGGATGCCGTCGCCGAGCTATGGCTATTCTTAAAATTTCTTGATAATCCCGGGGGCCCTAAGGTCAGCCCTGTTGCCTGTCTGGCGTCACTCCTGACGCAGAGACTGCTGGTGACGTCAGCGTGAGACGGCAGCTCGCTGGTCACCAAGCCCTGACCTGCGGTGGCTTCCGTCTTCTCGATGCGCCTCCACCGCCTGCGTCCTCGACACTAAGGAAATGGCTCGGGGATGCGGGCGATGGAGAGAGGAGACCGTTCATCCCCACGACGCTGGACAGGTCTTCCCAGAAGATGCTGAAAGTTTAGTTATGAGAAGGAAAGTGTCTTTGTTGGTTTTGTAACTTTTCCCTCCGTCGATGACGCTTTGTATGCCAGTCTGCTTGCCAGTGGAGGGAAGGAAGATTGTGGATTTACAGGTGGTCCCGAGAGCAGATCTCGGAGACTACCTGGACCCTGATCTAGAGTAACGTGTACACCGCCCCGAATCCCGTGTTCAGGTTGTCCTTGTGGCAGGAACAAAGTGGGGGTCCCTGTGACATCGTCCTCTGTCTCTTTAACCTTTTACTTCCCTCGTGCACCTGGATCCCAAGAAGATGCTCCTTAAGTTGATTTCTCTTTCCAAATCCAAGGAAGATACGAGCCAGACATCCACATAGACTTAGAACGTGACAGCCAGGCGAGTCTCCCCGTTTCTAGCCGGGTGAGCAGAGACGTGTGCGCACAGGGCGCGGCCGTGGAGGAGCTGGGTGGTCTCTCGGCCTCTCCTGGACGGGGCGTCAGGAAATGAGTTCCCAGGACGTCAGACATAGACATCGGGAGCTGGGGAACCCCTGCGTTTCCCCACATGTGCTCAAAACAAATTGAGAAACCCAGGAGTTGGGCAGGTGGAGACCAAAATGTCACCGTTGTTGACTGATAAAGCCATTTGGAGAATACAATTCAAGTGCGCAGAAATAACGGCCTTTCTAAGGTTGCAGTCTACATAAACAGACTTCCCCGGCCACAGACGGAGCTAGGCAACCGGGGCCTCCCCAGTGGGGACCGTCCCTATGAAACCAACAGCATGGAGGGGCAGAGTATGTTTTCCTCATGGCAGGTCCCAAACAGAAAAGAGGGATGGGGCTGAGGGAGCCCACCCACCCCATGATTCATTCCTTCCCTGGGGAAGAGAGACTGAAGGGAAGCCAGGACCGGTACCCGGGCGGGAAAGGGGGTTCCTGCCTCCTACGCACCCCCCGATAGCCAAGAACAGCCATCGCCCAGGGTTGACGCAAACGCCCCTCTAGCGCCAAACATGCATTTGAGATTCTCTCTATCATTAGTACGGCCAAGAGTTTGCTCTTGTGACATTTGGTTAGTGGCACACTAACGTGTTTCCTTCTCTTACAGGAAACAGATTTCGTGTGTTTTGATGGAGGAAGAGACGATTTCGATAATTATAATGTAGAAGAACTTTTAGGGTTTTTGGAACTGTATGATTCTGCCGCTGGGGATTCTGCGAAAGCCGCAGAAGAAACCGACCGTGTGGAACCACCTCCCGGAGTATCTGAGGAAAGTGAGGCTGAACCGGGGGGAGCCGACCCCGAGGGACGCGAAGGTTTGTTCCCAGGGAGCACTGAGGACCTCGAGGAACCGTCCCCGGCTCAGAAGAGCCGCGCCCCGGCCAGCAGCCACGCGGGGAACGCGCAGGGAGAGCAGCCTTCGTTCGAGCCTTTTGCCCAGATGCTGCAGGAGAGACTAAAAGTGCCAGAAAGTGAAAAGAACAGAAGCGGCAACAGCTCTCAGGCCTCCGCTGAGCAGGAGAAGATGGACGCGTATAAGCTTTTGAAAACAGAAATGACTCTAGACTTGAAAACCAAGTTCGGCTCCACCGCCGACGCGCTGGTATCGGACGACGAGACGACCAGCCTGGTGACCTCACCGGAAGACGATTTCGACGAGGACCTGGACGCCGCGTACTACGCAGTCGAGAAGGAGGAAGAGGAGGATCAGGAGGACTTTGAGCAGCTGCCGCTACTGACCTTCGTGAGCGGAGAAGACTCGGAAAGGCCAGCCACGCCGGGAGCTGAGAAATACTCCTCCGACGAGGAGCAGAACGCAAACGAAAAGGATGAGCTGGAGGGACTGGTGGCCCCTGGCATCAAAAATGGTGATGCAAATATTCTAACAGCCTGGGGGGACACGATCTTTTCTATTGTCACAGGAGGGGAAGAAAAGACAGGTGTGGCGGATTCGGAGAGTTCCGATTCAGAGGAAGAAAAGGAAGACGAGGACGCCTCAGCCCCAGGCAGCAAACGGGAGAGACCACCGTCGACCGCAGGCCACACTGAGCCTGGCGGTGAGGACGACGGTCTGTTGACCCTAGACGTCCCTAAAACAAATAGTGACAGAGACCCAGAAGCGGACAGCGAACTTCACATTAAAGGAAAAGGGAGGAAAGTTCAGGAACCTGAGAGGAGCCCGGGACGAGACGAGACAGAATTAGAGGACGAGAAGCGGGACGGGGTGGCCGTGCACGGTTCCACGCAAAGCAGCCACCGCGACTCTCTGCCAGCTGCCGACAAGGGTGGAGACACAGCACCGTCAGCCTTCGGTGACAAAGACGACGACCTGGAAGGAGCAGCTGTTCACGTCTCAAAGGAAACGCGCCAGGAAGACAAGCCCGCAGAGCAGACGTTGGGAGGGGGCTCGGGGGGCGACCCTGGCCGTGAAGCCCAGGGGAACCAGACGGGCTCAGAGAAGACGACACCGGCGCACCCGGGTCCCGCAGCCCCCGCGGGGGACACGCGGCCCCACACACCCGGAAGCGCGGTGCGGGAGGCGGGCGCTTTGCCAGGTGGGCCGAAACCGCACAGGCTTCCCGTCGAGCGTCCCCGGGAGGCATCTGAAGAGGATCTAGCTCGCGGGACTCACAGCCAGCCGCGCTCCTCCTCTCCGGGCGACACGGGTTCCCCGGGAGAGCTGGGAGAAGAGGGTCCCGTGCCAGGAACAAATCTCTCCTGGCCGCAAGAAGGGGCCGGGTCTGCTGTCATCCCCGAGCCCTCGAGCGCGGCTGCGAGGCCGTCTGAGGACCAGGGCAGGGAGGACCCGGGCAGGGAGGACCCGGCAGACGAAGAGTTTGCGGGTCACAAGGCAGCGCGGGGCACGCAGGAACTAGGAGGAGCAGTGGCAGGAGCGGGTGTCGCTCCCGAAGACCCCGCAGCAGAGGAGGACGACGACCTCCCCGAGGAGCTGTTGGAGGATGAAAACGCCGCGAGCGCAAAGCAGGCGAAAGAGAACGGCCCTGGGGGCCGCGACGGGCAGGCGGACGCTCACCTGCAGGTCCCCGAGGGCGCCGTTGCGGGGACCCCGAGTCCTGATCCAGAAGACGAAGGAAACAGAGGAGAAGCCAGTGTGTCGGGCAGCGGCAGAAACAGTGAAACCGCAGCCGCCGGGGTCGACACAGCAGGCGGGGGACCAGCGAGCCTGGCGGGGGAAAAGCAGGGTGGCCCTCTGCTAGACGAGAAAGCACAGAGACCGCCTGAAGTGAGTGACTTTCCCGACCAGAGAAAGACTCAGGCTCCGGAGGTAGGCGATGCGTCTCCGAACGAAGATTCTGATGATCCGAGAAAAGACAACTCCAGGGACCCCGTGGAGACCTCGGGGCTTGCCGAGAAGCTGGGCAGAGGAGAGCTCTCGGGAGAGGACCGTGAGGACGCAGAGAAATCCGTGGACACCGAGAGCCAGGGCTCTGCTTCTGGAGAACGTGAAGACGACCCGTCCCTCTGGACCCCACAGACGACGGCGGAGCCAGCACCTGGTGACACGAGGGACGACCTGCCCATAATCGGCAGCTTCTTTGGAGAGCAGCAGTCTCTGCAGCGGTTCCAGAAGTACTTCGACGCCCACGAGCTGGAATTCCTGCTCCAAGAAATGTCCTTCAGGCTGCAGGCAGCGCAGCGGGACAGCCTGCCCTACAACGTGGAAAAAGTCCTCGATAAGGTCTTCCGTGCCTCCGAGTCACACATCCTGAGCGTAGCGGAGAAAATGCTCGACGCTCGTGTGGCCAGGAATCGCGACGAGGGGATGCAGGACAGCAACGTGTTTGAAGAGTCTGCGGCGCTGGACGACATTCAAGACCTGGTCTATTTTGTCAGGTACAGGCACTCCGCGGAGGAGCAGGCCCCGCTGGCGATGGCGCCGCCCCTCGAGGAAGGCTGGGGCCAGACGGCGACAGGTAAGGGGCCCACCTGTGGCCTCGCGGAGGCGGCTGGAGCGGCGGGGGTCGGGGTGGGGCTGGGGTTCGCCCAGGCGCCTCCGTCTTATTTGCAAAGGTCTGTGCAGTTTCCAGGGTGCCCAAAGGAGGGGCCCACAGGTCCCTCCCTGCCTTCTTCCTTTTAGGCTGGAGCACGGAGCAGGATTTCTGTTTCCCTTAGGACAGTGGAGACCGGTTAGCATTTTCAAAAGGAACCTTTATAAAAAGCGAAAGAGAAAACTATGAACAAGAAAATGATGCAGGGAGCAGACCTGTTAACACAGGACAGGTGTCGTGTCGAGTTAGGAGGGGGCTCTGCTGGACACAGGGTTTACGTCGTAGGAGAACCGCTCTGCAGCCCAGCATCGGCCGGCATGACACTCACATCCATGCTCTGCCCGTGTTCCTTCCCCCTCCAGCGCATATGTCTCGTGGATGGCGGATGGCATTGTCCTTTCCCGCCTCCCGGGAGCCGTCACTGACTGCAGTGAACCTCTCCCACACACGTGGGCTTTCTTGTTGACATTAATCAAGGAGGGAGTCAGGAGGAGGAGCCTTCTAACACAGTGCTTGTCACACGGAAGCCGCTCAGTAAATATTTGCCGAACTGACCCCGAGCAAATATCCTGACAGAAGCTTCCCGATTCCTAGTTCCATGTTCTGTTCCCTGTGCCCAGGCTCTTCAAACACACGTGTTTGCACTGAGGGCGTGCTGCAGAGCACCGTAAAGCCTCAGGAAAATGGATCTCCCCAAAGTGCTAATTTTTCCTGAGAGTCAGTGCAGGGGAACACTTTTGCATTTACTCAAAGCAGACGTATTTTGGAGGAGAACGCAAAATTCAAATGCATTTTCAGGGTGAAATACGAGGCTGCAAAGAGGCTCATGTCTGCAGTGGGTCGCACTGGACTGTGCCCTGAGCCTCCTAGGGAAGGAGATGGGTTCGTGCTCTTTGGCTCTCAGACATGCTGTGACAGTATTTGCAAGGGACTTCAGCACGCTGCCTTGGCGTGGATGCCCTTCTCTGTACTAGCTGTGTGACAAGAGCACGCTCACGTATGAAGGGATCATGTTATTTCTATGTCAAATAGATGTTTCCCATTTCTGCTCTTGACTGCGGTTCCCTTTTGCACGTTTTTCTGTGTGGGCGTGCGCTGGTTCGCCAAAGGAAGTTAAGTTACTGAAGTCCCTGCCATAAATATATTTACTTATGAAATACTTCTTTGTAAATTTTCTCACGTAGATTAGTCGTCCTTTAAGTGGGATGAAAGAAACTGAAACTCCTATTTGCCTGCCCGGCGACACCCGCAGGGTGCCCGTGCGTGGAGGGTGGTGTTGGGGTCCCCGGCGCTGTATTCGGGGGGCCGTGCTGGTCGTGGGTGGCGGTTAGCTGACAGGTAGTGCCAGCTCACTGCTTTCTTCTCACCTGCAGAGATGCAGCCGCCCCATGAGGATCATTTCTCACCAGAGAACATGGAAGAACTTACTATGCAGATTCCTGAAGAGCCCACCCAGTTGGACCAGCCCGTGACGAGGGACACGGGAGCCTCAGAAGTGTCACAGCAGTTGAATACCGAGAAAGACTTGGACCCAGGTAAAAGCTTGCTACTTTTGTTCTACAAAGTAATGACAGAATCATAAAGACGACTTTCTAGGAGATTTGTTGCCAAAGGTAGGAAATAGAGGAGAGAATAATACAGATATATGGTAGTTTAAGGGGGAAAAAAAAAACTCCCAGAGCTAATCGAGAGAAAAGCAGGGGTTAAGACAGATGGAGAGGCCGGGCACAGTGGCTCACGCCTGTAATCCCTGCACTTGGGGAGGCTGAAGTGAGAGGATCAGTGGAGGCCAGGAGGTTGAGACCAGCCTGGACTACATAGCAAGACCCCATCTCTACAAAAAATAGAAAAAGTAGCCAGGCATGATGGCACGTGCCTGTAGACCCAGCTACTCGGGAGGCTGAGGCAGGAGGATCGCTGGAGCCCAGCAGTTCATGGCTGCAGTCAGCTACGCTCGCACGACTGCACTCTAGCCTGGGTGACAGAGCAAGACCTTGTCTCTAGAAACAAAAATTGTATATATAAAGAAAAGAGGCCAGAGAAACTAACCTATAGACCAATGCTTGGCTGTCACTAGCTTGTATAAATTATTTTAATCTAAAATATTATTCTTCAAAGGCCTTATGCTCTAAAATAGTAGTTTTCAACCAGACCAACAGTGTCAAGAATTCTGGGGGTGGGACCAGCAATCCGTGTCTTAACAAGCCCTCCAAGAAGACTGACCTGAAGCAAGTTAGAATTGGAGAACCACGGCTCTCAAACTCAGGAATTCTGTGTTTTCTCCCCACTTTCCCTCTTTTTCCTGAACAGAAGACAAAGTAATGCAGTTCATTTTTCCATGTGCTATTTGGACATGGTAAACAAAACTTTGTATAACCCAGGGAAGGTGTCCAGGGGTGTTTAGCCTACATGAGCCAGTACAGGACTTTGCAGTGTGTAATAGCCCAGTGTAGACCAGCACTTGGGAGGAGAACCTCATCACAGCACACAGGAAACATCCAGTGGGAGATGAAAAAATGTTTTTAAAAATCGTTAAAAAGCAAACCCTAATAACGGTATCAACAGCTTTCTAATTTCCATGTGGCTTCCTCTCACCTTACAGGAAATCAGAACAGCTAATTGTGTTATTTTGTCTATCCAAAACGGTGATGGTGACATGGTGATGTCATTACTGTTCTGTGTTTTTAAAGCTTGTGGTCTGGAAGATAGATACAGCCTTACTGTGTCCCCCTGCGGGGCTCGGTGGCACTGCACTGACACCCCACCCCAACACACACACGCAAAGTGTAGGAGAAGTCACAGCAGGGAGAGGCCTTCTGCCAACTGGAGGAGGGATGACCTCTCAGAGGTCGCCCATGTCCCAGAGGACACTGTATTTGTATAGAATGAATATACAGACCTGTAAACTCCTTTGACTCAGAAAGGTTCTGCTTGTCGGAGATAAGTCATGCATCCTTAAGGTTTATTGCTCTATTGCTCAGAAACTTTAAAGGTTGGGGGAAATTCTGCTTACAGAATTACAAACAGGTTTTTTGCCCTGTCCTTTAAGTTCCACCACAAAATGACCTGAACGACTTTTACAGGTGAATCTTCCCAAATGTCCCTTATTTGCATCTCAGGGACTGACTGCGGCGCTGACATGAAGTCAAATTCATGATCAGTGGTGGATGACATCTTAGGGGGGAGAGAGAACTTAGAGGCCACTAGTCCAGCTTCTCACTACTTGCACGCCGGACTCCCAGATGTTTACAAAACCTGCCCCAGACTCACGTAACTCACGTGGAAACCCCCTGCGACCCCCCTGTCCTGCGGAAACCCCTTTAGGTGTAACTGGCATCCTGTCTCTTGGACAGAGCCTTGGAGCCAGTTTGCTGTCCCTCAGCAACCCCCTTCAGTCCCTCTTGGCATTTACCATGCTCTGTTATGTGGCCATTATTCCTCCATTCAGCCAGCAATTATTGAGCACCTGCAGGGTGCCAGATGCTGTGCGGAGCACTGGTGCATTCCACCTGCAAGTCTGCAAACCGAGGCTCCGTCTTCCCCATTCCTTGTTTTCCTGAAGTTTCTAGCACAGTGCATCACTAGCACTAACTGAACATTTGTTGGATATGGCTGTGTCTATGCGGAGAAAGCAGGAAATCCCGCTTTTCTCAATTCCCGTGAGGAGATACCGTTCCGATAGTGGCTATGTTGCCAGGGAGGTGCTGGCGGGGGCTGGCGGGGGTGGAGTGAGTTGGAGACGCGTTCATTTTGTAATTGAAGGATATGGTGGCTCTAATTGGCACTCTTGACTTTTTTTCTCGGTGCAATTATCCTAAAACCCCATATTCCAGGCAGAGTGACGAATATTTAGTGGATCCTCAATAAGTACTTAAAGTGAATTCTTATCCTAAAGCATAAAATAAAATATTCATTTTCCTCTCCAATTTTAGGGCTAATGACAACAGCAGGTGCTCCCGTTGATGCTGTTGATGCAAAAAAGCAACTCGAGATAAATGCCGAAGAGCCAGCCGGCGTCACGCCTTTGGAAAATGCAATCCTTTTAATATATTCATTCATGTTTTATTTAAGTAAGACGGTAAGTTTGACCCATAGTTTCTTCGCTAGAGTGCTATTACAGTTTTTAAGTTGATTTTGAGCGTGAGGTGAGGAATTTAAAGCGTTTTTATGAAAATGGCCCCTTGTCCTTTGAAAGATAGCCCCTGAAACGAGCCGCAGGTGTATGGCTTTAGGGGGCTCCTAGTTCAGCACGTGCGGAGGGATTTGCTGCATGTCGGGGCTGGGTGGGGGCAGAGCCGCAAAGCGTGGACCGTCAGTTCTAGCTGGGAGATAAAGTCATTCACTTGAAATACGATGCTATGCAAAGCAGGGACAGAAGTAGTGGCCCGACAGCACGTGGCATCAGTTGGTTCATAGCGGTGGCAGGACAATAGGAAAGGCCCGAAGTTAGCTGAGACGTGCTTTCAGCAGAGTCGGCGGACAGGTGAGCGCTTACCGTGTAGTTTGTGGTTGACTAGCAGGGCTGGGTGGGGCAGCGTGCAGTCAGACAGAAGAAATTCCATGTTCAGAGGAACGGAGGTGGGAGGGAAGGTCACTCGGGGAAGCCAGGGGAGCGTGAGTAGTTGGCGGTGTTGGAAGTGCGGAGCTGGGGGTGGGGGGTGGCCTGTCGGCGGGAGGCAGGGGCAAGGCAGAAAAGAAGCCGTGTGCTGCGAGCGGTGTCAGACCCTTAATGGTGGACATCCTGGAAGGTCATCAGCAGGAGAGGGATCCGTCAGATACGTTTCTTAGAAAGAGTGACTTATGGCAGACTGTTCAGATCTTTCTGGAGAGAGTCATGATCCAAGTGAGATATTTAATCCACCTCGGAGCTTGCCCAAGCTTTTTAGGACTGAGCTCCCTCTTATAGTACTTGTTGAAATTGGACTTCTTTTTTTTTGGTAAATTAAAGGAATGAGTCACCTTTTCAGAACTTGAAAGCCAAGTTGCCCAGGAGCCGGGCAAGTCTCTTTTCCTTTGTTGCTTCTAGATTTTCACACCAAAGTAGTAAGTCCGGCCCACTCACACTACAGAGAAAAATTTACCCATTTTTTTCTAGTACTTGTTTTCCCTTTTTGCATCAGGTTTCTAATACATTTGGAATTTATCCTCGTGAACAATGAGAAAAAGATCCACTTTTATCATCTTCCATAGGGTTTTCTAAATATGCCAGTACTACTTACTAACAAGCCTGTTTTTCCCCAGCTGACTTACCGTATCCCAAATCTCCAACGCAGCTGGGTCTATTTCTGGATTTTTCTATTCTGTCCTGTGGCCAGTCTGTATTCTCGGGCCTGCCCTCCCCTCTCCCTGCACCCTTCCTCACGCTGCTTTTGCAGGATTTTCCTGCCTGTTCTTGCTTGATTGTTCCTCTGAACTGACTTCATACTCAACTTGAAGATACACCTTTAAAGATCTAACACTACCATTTTTTTCCTCAGATTAAATGTCCCCAGTTTCTGTGGGTTTGTCATATATGGCTTGTATCATTTTTAGGTAGGTTCCATCTATGCCTATTTTGTTAAGCGTTCTTATCATAAAAGGGTGTTGAATTTTGTCAAATGCTTTTTCTGCATCTATTGAGAGGATCATATGGTTTTTGCTTCTCAACTTTTAGAACATGATTTGTAGACTATTCATTATCCTTGTCCTTTGCCACAAGTAAGACAACCTTAAAATGTGGCCAGCTACCTGGAGTCCCAGCTACCTGGGACGGTGGCTTGAGCCCAGGGGTTGAAGTCCAGCCTGGGCAACATGGGGAGACTCATATTTCCTTAAAAAAAAAAAAGAAAGAAAAAAAAACAAAAACGTGTTACCCAGAACTGAACCCATTGACACAGGTGCGATAATGACGTCACTCCTTAGCATAAGGCTCTAATTGGGGGTGTGAGCAAGCACGAGGCCACCTGAGCGGCGGGAGGCCCGGAAGCGGAAGCGGAGGAGCAGGGCGAGGGCGCGCCCGGGAGGCGGCGGCCCGGCGCGAGCGGGGTCCTTCGCGGGGAGGGGTTCCTGCCTGGATAGAGGGGCAGGGGCCGGGCGTCCCCCGGCTCTGGGCGGGCGTGGGAGGCCAGCCCCTCTCTTCCCCTCCCGCCCCCCACAGGGCTCCTGCAGGTAGCTTCCGGCTTCCTCCCTGCGGGCAGGTGAACTTCTTTGCAGGCCCCCCCTCGACTTGGATTCTTCCGCTCAGCTGTTCGCTCTCCGCCCCCCCCCCCCGCGCCGCCCCGCAGTTGGTTCCTTCCGCCCTGGCCCCGCCCCCGCGGGCCGGCGCCGTCGCACGTCGGCGTCCGCCGGGGGCGTCGCCTGGTGACGTGTTTTATGGGCCGCGTTGGGCGGAAAGCGCCAGCAGCTGGCCAAGGCCGAGTTCGCTCTTCCCGTCCGCCGCTTGTTCCGGTCCGTTCCGCAGGAGGAAACCGGGACGGGGGCGTCCGGTGCCGTTCCGCCGGGGAGCGTCGCCTCCGCTGAGCTGTCCCCACGCCATGGACCCAGTACCTGCCACCGTGCCTTCTCTCTCCGCCTCCCCGGGGGACCCGGAGCTTCTGGGCCCCCTGTCGGTTCTCTACGCAGCTTTCATAGCCAAGCTGCTGGAGGTGACGGCCCCGTCTCCAGGGAGGGACCCCAGCCCTGGCGGGCGGGCGGGCAAGTTGTGAGCGGAGCGGGTTCGCCGACCCCCGGGGCAAAGGGGAAAGGGAGCGTCGGGCCCGAGGCAGGCGGGACGTTTCTGTGCCGTTTAGGGAGGCTAGCGAGAGCGTTTGAGAAGGTTTCGTCACGGGTCCGTGTTATTGTCGAGCTCTGGCGAAGTGACAGGCACTTTGTTACGTCTTGGCGAGCGAAATCGAAACGGGCCCGCAGGTGTTTTCCCCGTAGCCGCTCGCCCCGGGAGGTAAACGCGGCGTGGGGCGCGCAGGTGTTTAATGCGCGTCTTCAAGGAAGCGTGCAGAGTTAAGGCGTTGAGTTTTATAGCAGACAGTTTAAATTCAGAGTAGTTTATCTAGACCAGTTATCAAGAACTCTCTGATTTTACTCAGCATCTGTTCTTTGTTTATGTAAGAGTAGAATAGATTTGAGATTTAAAAATGTAGGAGAAATAACACATTATTTGTGTTATTCGTTATCCTCATATTGGTTTTATTTGCAGCCGCAAAAGTTGATTATGTGTATATTTACATTTTATGTCCTACGCGGTTTTTTAAAGTAATTACAGCCAACTTATCCAAGGAAAAGTACGACCCGGAAGGATTCTAGCATGTTTTAGACAAGGTGATGTGGCGGGGCCTATTGCAGACTGGAACTATAGCCTCAACTTAAAGACATTTAGATTCGTGCTATTAATACTTAAAAACACTATAAGCCAAACAAGAAATATGAGACTTCCAATATCCTGTCTTTCTTGAAGCGGTGGAAGCTATTGAAGATTTCTGAGGGAGTAGTTATCTGATAGAGGTTGGTTTAGAACTTGTATGGATAATTCTTTGTGACTGTTTAATTGTAAGTTCCTTTCAGGTTTCCCGTTATTTCTGATGTGTCCATTTCAGATAGTTGCTACGTTACCTGATGATGTTCAGCCTGGGCCTGATTTTTATGGGCTGCCATGGAAACCTGTACTCATCACTGCCTTCTTGGGAATTGTTTCATTTGCTGTTTTCTTCTGGAGAACTATCCTTGTTGTGAGTAAATTAAATTAACTGACATTCATAAATACAAGGTTTGTTTTGTAATCACTGGCCCTTTTATTTATTTTTTTAGTTATGAACACAAATTAATGCTTAGGATTGAAGCTAACCTTTAAAATAATTTAGTGTAATTTTTGTGTTGGTAAAAACTTAAGTGCACAAGACAACGTGTATAATCTCAGTGGGGAAACCTCAATATATAAATCCCTTATATCAAAACCTAAAAATTAAGAATTAAGTGGGTGCATATATTCACTGTTAGAATTGGGAATTCTTACAACCATCCTGAAAAGTAGTTGAATAATGTATATATCTGAAGCCTTAAAAACGGTCATATCCTTTTAGATAGTATTAATACCATGTTTAGTAATGTATCCTAAAGAAATAACCAATCATACATTAATGATCTTGTACCAGAGCATTCTGTGGAACAGTATTTATTAGAGTGAAAATTTGGCACAACCTGCTATGAGCCATAGTAGGGGAATTATTAAATTATAGTACATCCATATAATGAGATATTAGGGGGCTTTATGTATTTCAAAGACATTGGGGCACAGCAAATGCTCACAATTTAACGTTAAGTGGAAAAAAGAAACCAAGACTTTAAAGTGTAGATAAACCGTGTACGTATAAACACACACTCATATTTATACACAGAGAAAAAATGCATCAAAATGATAAAAATTCTTATATCTAAGAAATGAGATAGTTTTTCAGTTTTTTTCTTGTATATATCCCAGATTTTCTGATTTGGTCATGTGCTATTATACTCAGAAAATATCTTTTTATTTGGAAATAAAGATTACATAATGTCCAAAGACATGTGATTAAATTTTTTTTATTCCTTAGAGTCTTTTTTCTGTGCAGAATTTGTCTTTCATGTGTATATGTACGTATGTCTGTGTATACTCATGCATATACGTACTTATGCTGTGTATCATTTTGCTTCATAGTTACTTAACATGATGTGTAAATGAGCTTTGCAGTTGAAAAGGTTTCAGTTGAAACTGAACAGTTAAACGTGGCCAAGAGCACTGATTGTAAATCTTTCTAAAATTGAATATTATTTTTCTGATTTCTTATGTTGGACATAATCATTGTTAGTAAGTTTTCTCTCCTTGCACAATTGATTTGTAAAATCACTTAAAAAGAAGGGTTTTCTTGGCCTGGATTCCTGTGAGGAATTCTCTAACCTCATGGGGGCCTTTTTTCAGATAAAAGGAAGAAGGGAGACTAGAAAGGTGAACAGAAAGGGAAAAGGTGGAAACATGTTTCCCACTCTTGTTTCTCCCATTTAAAAAATCGTAGCACCTGTTTTGATTTTCACAAGGTCACGGAGGCTCCGTGTGTAACCACTGGTCCTCAGCCTCAGCTTCTGACTCTTGGGAACTTGCCCCCACGTGCCTGTTAGTGGAAGTGAAAGCAGACAAAGGAGGCCTCGTCTCTCGTTAGTGACTTAGAGAAATCGTCATTTCTTTCCACGTTGGAATTTTCTGAGTGCATTTTCCTATAACAGCATTATAAGTGATGTGTAGATACTGTAATAATAGTGAGATACCATGGATGATTTGTGGACTGGTCTTGAGTATCTCATCACTGTTTTGATAGGGGAAATATGTTCTGGGTTACAAAGAAATTTAGTAATAGTATTTTTGTTTTAAATTACTGCTTAGATTTTATTATCCTATAATTCAGTGCTATCTTTGGGGTATGATTTGGTTTTGCCCCTTTGGGAAAGATGTTAGCTGTCATTTCTCTTATTGCTTGTACACTTTCCAGATTTATGAACACAATTTTTAGTGGTCTAGGAAAATCAAACGATCTAGCTTTATTAGAATTATTTCTAAATTCAGCCAGTATTCAACCTTGAATAGGATTTCTAAGATGTTTTCTGGTGAGTGAAACGGGCATAACATAGTACAAAGATTACACCTTTACTTTTTGAACAATCGTTGTTTCCAGACTTCATTCTGGCTATTTGCAATTGTCAAAATAAATGACTTCGAGTAAAGCATTAGTATATTTATTGTGAAAACATTAGCTATTTCTGTTGTTAAAGTTAGTTACACATTTCATATGATTGATGCTCATTTAATATATAGACATATCTTTAGCTGCAAAAATAAGATATTTACCTTAGTGACTATGAAGTATCACTACCAATTACGTTTGAAAGGCTTTTTAACCTTTTTTTATTTTTTTAATCCTATTGATTCATTTTGCTGAACCAAACTGTTACTAAATTCTCATTTGGTTATGATTTTGACTGTTGTATCGGGAACTATATGTTTCTATTAATGAAATGTTTGACATCAAACTTAATTTTAATTATTTCTCTCTTCTAGGTAAAGAATAGAGTATACCAAGGTAAATTTTTAGGCTTATTTTGTTATTTGTACTAGTCTCCCTCTGTATTGGTGTTCAGCGTGGGTTTTGTGTAAGCTAGAAGTAGATGTCATGACTTCTGATGTCTGATTGACTTCTAACTTCTGACAGTTTTACTGTTCCCGGGTTGCTAGGTTGGGCCATAGAGTAGATGGTGATGCTGCCAATGAAGATAGATGAGGAGGAGCAAACTGTGGGAGTGGGGAGAAGATGAGTAGTTTACTCTGGGACAGATTGACTTTAAATGTTGATACGATGCATGATTTAGGACTTGTGAACAGTGCTCCTGTGCTAATGATTTAATCAATACATTAAATATTTAAGTAGGTAATTTGGGGAATAGAAATGTGAATCAGTATGCTTGTATTTTCTGCATCTCTTTGCAAATATATATCTGAAGTGATGCTATTGTCTGAGAAGAAGGGGGCTTCATGCAGGGAAGAGTATCAAGCTGTAACAGTTGACTGTACTTCCCACCTTTGAAATAAAGTTAAACAGCAATCTCATTGAAATAAGAGTTATGTTTCTTACATTGTAATAATAATTTTACATCCCTATTGCTACTAACTACAGATTGCTTTTTAAAGCCATGATAGCTAATGCTAAGAAGTTCTTTTCCCTCATAGTGCCAGATAACATGTCTTTGCTGCTAATACATTGGGTAATTCAGTTTCATTTAGTGATCATAATAACTTCATCTGTTTTTTCTTTTTTTTAGTCACTGAACAGCAAATTTCTGAGAAGTTGAAGACTATCATGAAAGAAAATGCAGAACTTGTTCAAAAATTGTCAAATTATGAGCAGAAGGTATAATTATTTTTTCCCCCATGGTTCCAGCTTGAATTATTTTCACCTGTCTTATAGTTCAGTTATGTTATTTTTAAATCATATTTTCTTCCATTATTTCCTACAAATCATCCAAATCTTAAGTAATCATATCATATGTAAAGTACTGCTTTCTTATGTGAGGGGTCACCCACTTGAAAATAAGTTTTGGTAGCACTACAATGTATAATTCTGAATGCTTTATTTTATATAGATCAAGGAATCAAAGAAACATGTTCAAGAAGCCAAGAAACAAAATATGATTCTCTCTGATGAAGCAATTAAATTTAAGGTAAAAATTTCTTTTGGGGATTACGTTCTAAAAACAAGAGTAAAAGTATTGAGCATTACTAATCTTAGTATCTTTTTTTGTAGGATAAAATCAAGAGACTCGAAGAAACGAATGAATCTCTGGATGACACAGCTAAAAATCTTCGTGTTATGTTAGAATCCGAGAGAGAACAGAATGTCAAGAATCAGGACTTGGTAAGAGTTTTGCTGCTAAAGTGTTGCTGTAATTTGGCTTCTGAACTACTTTGTAGATCGAATAAGTTGAACTCTATTTTCCATTCTATTAAGTAAAGGAAGAGTGGAAGTCAGGGAAGTTGAACCCACTTCTGTCCATTTTTGTGGAATTTTAAGTACCAACACAACAAGTTATTATCATGGGCCTAGGAAGTATTTTTGTCCTCAACTCTTGGTAATTTTCGTGTGGCTTGGCTCTGCTCTCAGGAACATACAGAACAACTAAGAAATTGTCACCCAGTTCAAACAGCAACTTTATTTGGCTTTGCCTTGCAAAGTTCTTTTTTCAATAACCTTTTAACTTGAGAAGAGTTTTAGAATTACATGAAAGTTGCAAAGATAGTAGAGAGGGTTCCCATAAACCGACACCTAAGTAAATTTGATAATCTCATTAAGGTAGCATTTGCCAGGTTTCCCCACTGTAAAATTACGCTTATTTTTTTTTTTTTTACGTTTTGCATATTGTACTCTTTGAAAGGAAGTTAACTGTGTGCAGCCCCACAGTTAAAAAGTTGAGTTACGTTCCACCTCCTGAAAGAGCCAGAATCTTCATAAATTATTTGGAATTCGTCCATGTGAGATTTGTCTATATTTTGTCTCCAGTACTACCATTTTTAATTCAGCAAGAGAATTTTTTAAGTGACCTTGGGGTTTGTTTTTTTTTGTTTGTTTTTTCTTCTACCACCTGGAGAAAAACCATTGCTTTGAACTGGTTTACATGAAAGTTTTTTTCATTTTCTTTGCTTTCATCTTTTTGTCTGGTCACCTACTACATTATTTCCTAAGTAGGAAGGTTGTGGATACCAGGAAATATTTATGCCTTCAGTTATTTTCCCTTACCTCTTAAAGTTCTTGATTTTTCCCTTAGACTAAAACTGGATCGCCTACTTTTATCCGAAACACAGAGGATGGCTCTGGGATATGTTTTGTTAGTATTTCTTCTTTTTAGCATATCCCAGTGTTTCTGCTGAAGTCCTAATACATGTTTCATGTTCCGTTTTCCCATGACAGATACTGGAAAACAAGAAATCTATAGAGAAGTTAAAGGACGTTATTTCAATGAATGCCTCAGAATTTTCAGAGGTAAAGCTGCCTGCGATTCCTGCAGGATGTTAATACTGTGTCTTAGTGTTATGGAGAGGCAGTGATGCTAAAACATGCAAAAAATGAACACGACACGATGTCTGCTTGGGAAAATGTACCTTTGGTTTTCTTCGGAATTAATTCACTGACAGGAGTGTTTTGCATTAGGTTCAAATTGCACTTAACGAAGCTAAGCTTAGTGAAGAGAAGGTGAAATCTGAATGCCATCGGGTTCAAGAAGAAAATGCCAGGCTTAAGAAGAAGAAAGAGCAGGTAAAGAAAAGTTCATGTCCTAGGTCATATAACATAGAGAACCCAATATCATTACCTCGTGAATATCTGTTCTGAGATCTGCTTTTAAGGTAATGAAATATGCGTGCAGGATTCTGTTCTTAGATACGCAAAGTTTAAACTGCTCCCCAAATTGGGCACGTGTATATATTCTCTGTTCTGGATTTTCTATCTTCTGTACGATTCATTACAGTGACTGGAGTGTTTAGCCTTTGTTTTATCAAACACCAACCAGTTACTACTAACTTGAGTAGCCTCAGGGGGGCAGTGGGTTAGCTTTTAGATCTAAGGATTGGATACTTTATAGCCCTTCTTTGAGCAGTTCCTGCTTCCACTAGCCCAGGAAAGGTTACGTCGTAGGAGTCTAGACTTGGGAGACAGTAGGGTGTGTTCTGTTCCTGCTGGACGTGAATTATTTGAATTGGCTGCAGTTTTCCGAAGGGTGCACTAACCTGGATCAACTTCCCTGACAGCTCTGATGTTCTCGCTGCAGCTCTGTGGGTTGGGGCCACCCTTAACTGAGGTCTCACGCTGTAGTGACCGGCCACGGTCCTAATGTCTCCGGTGCAGAAGCCCTCACTGTGGGAATCGCACGTTTTTACTTTCCAGTTGCAGCAGGAAATCGAGGACTGGAGCAAATCGCATGCTGAGCTCAGTGAGCAAATCAAATCATTTGAAAAGTCTCAGAAGGATTTCGAAGGAGCTCTCGCTCACAAAGATGACAATATTAATGTAAGTTCATGCTCACGAATACATGCTTAATTCTTATGGAATCTGTTGAGTTAAAATTGAGAGGCTCTTACCAATACCCTTTTGTTCTTGTCTAGGCTTTGACGAATTGTATTACGCAGTTGAATCGGTTAGAGTGTGAATGTGAATCTGAATCTGAGGGTCAAAATAAAGGAGCAAGTGAGTCAGATGAATTAGCAAACGGAGAAGTGGGAGGTAAGATCAGCCTCGGGCGAGATGGACCCCTTGTTGACTTCTTGTCTTTAATTAAGTACACGATGCTACTCACCAGCTGGCTGAATTTCCTCCTAAGCTTTAGGGTTGAAGGCAGGTATCGCTGGGTTAGTATGTATGTTTGCACTGTTTGCCTTGGCTGAGGTGGGCTGCGGGGTGGGCAGAGCAGTGGGCTTACAAAGAACACTGGCCGTGTTTCTCCGTTCCGTTGAGAACCTGAGTGTGCTGGTTGGGCCTTGGACCTCCAAGCGTTAAACACATACAGTAGGAGGAACTTGTTTCTCAGCTTCCTGCAGATGACATTTTAATACTTAGCGTCTCTGCAGCTCTGTGGTTTTAAGTCCCACAGCCAGTTTACAGAACACTGAGGTGGTCAGAGCCGTAAACCAAGGCTGGGAGAGTGGAGACCAGGGCAGCATTGTTTACTGATGGGGAAATGCTTGTAGACGCTGTCTCTCCAGTGGACAGTGCTTGCATGGCAGGTGTTCTAAACCAGCTGTCGCCGACCTCTTTGGCACCAGGGACTGGTTTCACGGAAGACAGGTTTTCCACAGACAGGGGATGGTTTCGGGACGATTCAGGTGCATTACATTTATTGTGTACTTGATTTCTATTATTACATTGTAACATATGGTGAAATAATTCTACAACTCCCCATAATGCAGAATCTAATGCTGCCACTGGTCTGACAGGAGGCGGAGCTCAGGCAGTGATGTGAGCGATGGGGAGCGGCTGTAAATACAGGTGAAGCTTCGCTCGCTCACCTGCTGCTCACCTGCTGTGCGGCCCAGTTCCCAGTAGCCCGTGGACCAGTACTGGGCTGCGGTCTGGGGCTTGGGGACCAGTTGTAAACCACACCTGGGAGAGAACAGGAGTGACTCTTTCTGAATAAGACATTTGTCTCAGGTAGAGAGAGATCTGAGAGAGAAGGAGCTTTATCTCACCTATTTTTCCTTGCTCAGAATGGCATAGATAACATTTTTATCGTACAAGTGGGAGTTTACTTACTGAACTTAAGTTTGTAATTCTCTTTTTTTTTTTTTCCTTTAAAAAATGAAGATCCCAGTAGAAGCAATTCTCTTAAAAATCAATTAGTCTCATCAGTTCTGTTGGTTTTGGGTTTTTTCTTTCAATATTTGAGCATAATTGTGTCGTTTGGGGGGAATCAACAAAATATAGAGAAAAAGCAATTCAAGCCTTTTGTTTTATAGGTGACCGGAATGAGAAGATGAAAAATCAAATTAAGCAGATGATGGATGTCTCTTGGGTATAATCCTTTCTTGTACTCCTGTAAGTGCCCGTGTATTGTTGCTGTGCCTCACTTTTAAGAATACTTCTCTCTTCTGCAATTTTTAGACACAAACTGCAGTTTCAGTGGTTGAAGAGGATCTAAAACTTTTACAATCTAAGCTAAGAGCCTCGATGTCCACTAAATGTGACCTGGAAGGTAGGTTACTTCTTCAGAAGAAGTTGCCACATATTGGAAAGATACAAAGTTGCACTGGGAAGAGAAAGAACAGCTTTCTGCTTTCCTACTTCCCCCTCCTCTCAGCACCGCCTCCCAGCCAAGTTCTCCCGTCCTGTGCACACACATAGAGCGCAAATGTTTTATCCTTTACAGACCAAATAAAGACATTAGAAGATGACCGCAATTCCCTGCAGTCTGCTAAAGCTAGACTGGAAGACGAATGCAAAACCTTGAGGCAGAAAGTGGAGATTCTGAACGAACTCTATCAGCAGAAGGAGATGGCTCTGCAAAAGTAAGGTTTTCATTGTTGATGTTGTTGTGTGACTAAATATGTGTATTAATACAGATAATTTTATCTTTTTTTTAGGATTGTTTACAAGTTTTTCCGTCTGTAGTATAGATTTGTCGTCTTCTCTGCCTCATTTCTCTGAAATCACATTTTCCTTCCTGTTCAAACCAGTTGTCAGACGTTGTTCCCGGTAATGGGTTCGAGAGGGAGCAGCTGACCTGTGAGTCCCGGCTGCGGACGTGCCGCTTCTTTAAGACCTGTCCCCTCTCTGGCTCTACCACGCATCCCCCTGTCCTGTGTTTGTGGTCATTGATGCCGTTCTGATTTGTCTTGCATTTGTTTCACTGGCTTGTAAGATAGTCTTTAAAAATGCTGAGTGGTTTTTATGTGACATGGTTTTTAGTAGACCACAAACTTCAAAAGGTATATTTATTTTTTGAAGGTATCGTAAGTTTTGGAGTCTTATGTTTAGTCTCAGTATTTGACTACAGTAACAATGTCATTGTGGCAAGGATGTTAGGAATTTGGAATTAGAAATACTTGTTTGGCAAGTATATTTAGGTACTAACCTTCTGAAATACACATCTCAAATTTGGAGCTATGTCTCTTTCAAAGATATGTTCTTGTAGTTCATCTTAATTTATTTCCCCACAAAAATATCTCACTTCTCTAAAAATAGGTTATCTGTGCCGGTTGCTGGTTCTGTTTACTCTCACACTCGCCAGTGTATGCGGCAGTCTGCGAGGAGGCCTGTCTCCTAAGCAAATTTAATCTTATTTGAAGGCGTAGACTGCTTCTGCCTGATGCCAGTAAATGTTGAATGATACCGTTAAACTTTTCTCTAATTCTGTGCTCACTGAGCAGCCAGTGTAGTTTCCAGATTTTGTTCAGGCTAGCTCTGAATGCCTCGCCCGAGTCAAAGAAACATTTCTCATTTCATCACTACTTTTTAAAGAGCACTTCTCTCTCCCCAGTAGTAATCTGAATCCCCTAAACAGCAACTGTTTGTCTTTATGACACAATATGTCACTGTTTCATTCAACTCTCCCAACACCCATGTGATCGTCACGGCCAGCTAGCTTGTCCTCTGTTGTCCATCCCCAAAGCCACTGTGTTCAGGCTCCCGCCATCTTCGTTGCTGGTCCCCTAACTAATCACCTACCTCCAGTCCCCCTTTCTTACAGAACTGCTGCTAAACTCTAATTTCCTCTATAGCTGCTAGAGTGAACTCTGAAATACGAGTCTTTCCACGTCCTTATGTGCTCAGAATCTGTCAAAGATGCTCCAGTCCCTTCGAGATCAATTCCAGACTCCTTAGCAGGTCCCCGGAGGCCAGTTCCCTTCGGCCGATGCCTGAGCTTCCTCTCGGGGCTCGTCCCCCACAGCTGCTTCTGATGCTCCCTGAACCGTACGCTGGACGCGGGGCCCCCTGGCGACTCTAGGCCTCTGTGTCTTCGTGCCGTGTTCTCTGCAGTGACATTGTTTCCACCTAGCGTCTCCTTCCCACTCACACATTTGTGCTGCTTCAGGTTTTTCTGGAGTGAGCATAAATAAATAGGTGGCCCTACAGACTGAGTGCTCATTTTTTTTCTTATACTGTAACTCCTAAATATATATTTAGGATTAAATCTAAATATTGGTATTTGCTCCCTGTTTGATAGCCTGTTCTTCTGTGTTCCTTCTTTTCTTTTTTTCTGTCTTTTGAACTGTTTGAATATTTTAAACACTTTTCTTCCTCCGTTTTTTTAAGCTTGGTAGTTATAGGTTGTTTTATTCACCTTTTCACAATTACCTTAAAGACCACAGCGTGTATCCTGGACTTACTAAGAATTCTGATGTAAATTAATAGACTTCTCTCTTTCTGGGCTTTAACTGCTTCCTGACTTCGATGCTGCTATGGTAACTGTTGTTTTTTTTTTTTTTTTTTTTTTGAGACAGAGTCTCACTCTGTTGCCCAGGCTAGAGTGAGTGCCATGGCGTCAGCCTAGCTCACAGCAACCTCAAACTCCTGGGCTCAAGTGATCCTCCTGTCTCAGCCTCCCGAGTAGCTGGGACTACAGGCATGCGCCACCAGGCCCGGCTAATTTTTTCTATATATATTTTTAGCTGTCCATATAATTTCTTTCTATTTTTAGTAGAGGTGGGGTCTCGCTCTTGCTCAGGCTGGTCTCGAACTCCTGAGCTCAAACGATCCGCCCACCTCGGCCTCCCAGAGTGCTAGGATTACAGGCGTGAGCCACCGCGCCTGACCGGTAACTGTTTGAATGTTCTGCACAGCCCAGGCTCCACGCGAGGTTTCCGTGGTCTTTCAACGGTGCTGTCCTGCCGCTGCACACTGAGTTTACACGCGTGCTTCCAGCTCCTGCAGGTCTCCGTGCTCCACGTCTGTGGTCTCGCCTTTGGGATCACAGTCATCCTACCTGAAGAATACGCTTCAGTGACAGATTTATAATAAGTGTATTTTTGTACGAAAATGTCTTTATTTTGACTCCATTTTTACAGGATCTTTCTCCTGGCTGTAGAATTTTGACAGTTTAATTTCAGTACTTTAAAGGTAACCAGTTAATTTTCTCTGGTTTTAAAGTTCCTTTGAGGAATCCATGATCATTCTTATTTTGTCTTTCTCAAATGTCTCACCCCTGCCCTAGCTGCCGTTAGTCACTTTTCTTTCTGGTTTCGCAGCAGTTTTATTGGGAGGTGCTTCAGTGCAGGGTTTTTGCTTCTCCCTCTCTCTTTCTCACTTATGCTGTTTGGGGTCATAAACATCTGTTGAATTGGGGGGTCCTTTTTTGCATATTAATTCTGCCTCATCCTCTCTTTTCCTGAGATTCCAATTCTAAACATCTTGGGCTCCACCCCCCACCCCGCGTGTCTCCCACGTTCCGTCTGAATTTGCTTCATTCTGAATGTTTTCTGCTGACCTGTTTTCCAGTGTGCTCAAATCTCGCTTCAGTTGTTACCTCTGCTGCTGGTCCTTCATTAAGTTCTTGGTTTCAGTTACTCTTTTCCGGTTTTATAGTTTCTAATTCTCTGCTGAAATTCATAATCTTAACTTTTACTTCCTTGAATAGCTAAAGCACAATTATTTGTTTATTTTTAGAGATGGGATCTTGCTGTGTTGCACAGGCTGGTCTCGAACTCCTGGCCTCAGGCAGTCCTGCCTCAGCCTCCCGAGTCCCTGGGATTAGGCACAATTATTTGAAATCTGTGTGATAATCCCATTATGTGGAACCCTTATGGGTCTGTTTTTCTTGTCTTAGATTTTGATCACATCGTCATGTCTTGTGGCGTGCCTGGTCGGTTTTGATTGATCCTTTACAAATGGAGTCAAAATAAAGACATTTTCATACAAAAATAAACTCATCAAATCTATCACTAAAGGATGTTCTTCAAGTAGAACTGAACACTGTGTATGGTAATTATAGAGGAAATACGAGGCCTAGGATGATGTTTTCTTCCCCTAGAAGAGCTGTGAGGTCACTCCCAGCAGGCGGCCATCACTTCAGCCGCCCGGCAGCAGTTAAGACTGCCGAAGCCGCTTAGTCCCTTCCGAGGACGTCGTGTTACGGCCCGCTCAGTACTCCAAGTGCTCAGTACTCCAAGTGCGCAGCTCTTCCTGGTCCCAGCCCTCAGCCCAGGGCTTTCCTGGGGGTCGTCCTCACGGGCAGCCCTGAGCTCCACTTCTCGCTTCTCTGACCCGGGCGGTCTGTGGAAAGCTCTGTTCAGCCGCCTCCTGTCTCTGCACTGTCCTGGGTGCGTGGATGAACCTGGCGGGGGGGAGTGGCTTAAAATGCCAGGCTTACGTGTAATTCTAGGATTCCGTCTCCTGCTGGATTTTGGTGACATATGTATATTTTCACTGCCTTATTAGCTTTCTGATGCCTTCAAAATGTTCTTTATATTTCTGTCCAGATATTCTTACTGTTCTCAGTATTCTCAGACTAACTCCTCCACTACTGGAAGCAAAATTCTCTCTAATCTTTCTTCAAGACTAAGTTTTTTTCACATCCCTTCCTAACCCAGAGTTAGGGATTGTACCGTTCTTATATACATCTTTTATACATTAAACCGTGAGCTCCTTTAGTGCAGGGATGGCATTTTACCCGTACTCCTGTCTGAGCGTCTTACAAGACAATTAGTATGTTATAGCCGCTCATAAAATATTTGCTGAAGTATCGAACGAGCAGTTATAAAAGAATACATAAACCTTTTTTCTTTGGTGTCAGTAACCCTTTTTACTATAGCTCTTCTAATTTTGTTTCTGATTCTTAGAAAATTAAGTTTAAGTATCTTTTGAATCAGAACTGTGAGTTAAAAAGTAGCAGGGTCACTGGTATTCTTGGATCATTCAGAGTTGCTGCCTTTCCAATCTGTGTTGTAGAAATAGCAGTTTGACGTTTTGAACTTGATGGTTGTCAGGTTAAAAGCAGTTTCCAGTACATAGTACCTGATTATGAGAGCGCTGAGGTCTTTTCTCTGTGTGACAGACATGGCCAGCATTCAGATTTGCCTCTTCCCTTGATCGTGGTTCCATTGAAACAGGTAGTAGGAATTTCACATTTGGAGTGTGAGCATGTTCTGTGGCTAATTGCACAGTTAGAGGACGTGTTCTCAAAGGCTGTTTTTGGCTGTCTTTATCCTGGTACCAGTCTTAGAATGAGAAACGGTTTGTCCATGACAAAATAAGAAACAAAATCAGTGGTCTTTCCATGGTTAGAAATAAGAGAAGCGACTGTCCCCGGCTTTATGCTAATTAAACCGAACTGTTAGGCCGGTCGGTCCTGGCTTCGCACAAGCAGTAAAGTGAGGTCTCCTCATCTCGGGGCAAGGGACTTGCCGTGGGGCACACGATGGTTTTCACACTGTGTCAATTTACTAGTGAGCAGAGAATTGTGAGAGGTTAGAAAATACAGTGATTTGCCAGCAGGCCAGAGTGTGATTTTTGTCCCTAAATGGCAGTGTGAATTCCTTCCTGTAACATCGTCTGTGCCTTTCTGAGAGGTGAACGGGAAGTGACAGTTGAGTAGAGGGAGGAGGAAAGAGAAACACTGTTGCTGACGACTGGTCTCATCGCAGGAAACTGAGTCAGGAAGAGTACGAGCGGCAGGAGCGAGAGCAGAGGCTGTCGGCTGCAGATGAAAAGGCGGTTTTGGCTGCAGAAGAAGTGAAAACTTACAAGTGAGTTCAGCTTCTAAAGAGGGTGTTAGCGGGTGATGAAACGGTCGGTTTTCTCTTCTTTCTTTCTTTTTTTTTTTTTTTTAACTTTTTACATTGTGTAGAAGAAATTAGCAAAAAAACATAAATAAATGGTCTGAGGGCATGAGTATGTTCAGTTCACACAAGGGAAAAACTAAAGGTTAAATGAAAAAATGTTAACAAAAACTTACACTCAAATGCTGGCAGGACTGTGACGGAACTTGGTTCACGCAGCCAGTTCTAGTGGTTGTATGTTGTGGTGATTCTTTAAGAAAGCAGTTTGTTGGCCGGGCGCGGTGGCTCACGCCTGTCATCCCAGCACTCGGGGAGGCCGAGGCGGGAGGATCGCTTGAGGTCAGGAGTTCGAGACCAGCCTGAGCAAGAGTGAGACCCCCATCTCTACTAAAAATAGAAAGAAATTATCTGGCCAACTAAAAATATATATAGAAAAAAATTAGCTGGGCATGGTGGTGCATGCCTGTAGTCCCAGCTACTTGGGAGGCTGAGGCAGGAGGATTGCTTGAGCCCAGGAGTTTAGGGTTGCTGTGAGCTAGGCTGACGCCACGGCACTCTAGCCCGGGCAACAGAGTGAGACTGTCTCAAAAAAAAAAAAAAAAAAAAGCAGTTTGTTGTATGATGTATCGACAGCCATTAGAGTGATTGTGCCATTTGATAGACCCAGTAGTTCTAACTCTGGGAAATTTTCTGTGATATAATTAAAGGAAGAAAAAAGCTTCATAGAGGAAGATACTCATAGCAGGATTATTTGAGGATACACTAAAGAATACTTAAGGAAATTATGATTTATCAACTTAGAATGTCCAGCCATTAAATGATAAATCAGGTCGTACTAGTTTTCATCATGTTGTACTCTTAGGATAACCGTGTAAAATGTCTTTTTCCATGTATGGATGAAGTCACGGTACAGTTGTCAGAGTAAAGGTAACATAGTCAGACTGTTTGAAACTTTATTCAGTTGTGCTTTATGATACAACCAAGTGCCATTCTTAGGCGGAGAATTGAAGAAATGGAAGATGAATTACAGAAAACGGAGCGCTCGTTTAAAACCCAGGTAATGATTTACACGCCCTACAGTTGCGGGATTCTTTGGTAGCTAATACAGACTATTACAGCGAATCCCTAAATATATTTTTTAATGTGTTGTCTTCTTCAGATTGCTACTCATGAGAAGAAAGCTCATGATAACTGGGTAAGATTTTTTTTTTCTTTCCTTTATTTTGTGCATAGTCTGCCACAACTGAATGTGGGTACTTTTCCTCCCATAGCTCAAAGCTCGTGCTGCAGAAAGAGCCATCGCTGAAGAGAAAAGGGAAGCCGCCAACCTGAGACACAAGTACGTGATGTTGATACGTGTGTTTTCAGTACACGTTACAGTTTTAAGGCTGTGCTACGTGGCATTTAATAAGGAATTGATTTCTGTTTCACATGTAAGTCATTCTTTCTCTGTGTTCAAGAATATTGGAATTAACGCAAAAAATGGCAATGCTGCAAGAAGAGCCTGTGATTGTAAAACCCATGCCAGCAAGACCAAACACACACAACCCTCCAAGGAGAGGTAAGGGAGCACTCTGTAAAGGGCAAAAATCTACTTTTGGTGCAAAATTGTATGTAAATTACTTTTTATTTCTGTTGTATACTAGTTGTGATGTCCTAGAAATAATCCCAAGAACTTACTAAAGAAAAAAAAAAAGGCTGTCTTAAAGTGGTAACAAGATGCTGTTGTCCTCAGGTGCCCTAAGCCAGAACGGCTCCTTCGGCCCCTCCCCCGTGAGTGGGGGCGACTGCTCCCCTCCCCCGACGGCGGAGCCACCCGTGAGGCCACTGTCCGCCACTCTCAGCCGAAGAGAGATGCCCAGAAGTGAATTTGGTGAGATTCGCAAGGTTGCCTTGCAATAAACTGTTCCCAGAGGGTTCTTTCAGTTCTACTTGATTTGAAAATTCTAATGTGAACACCACTTTAGAATTTGGGTCTGTCCAGTGTAGAAAAGAAGATTGCTTAGTTTGTCTTGGTGGATAAATAGTCTATTGCAAGGTCTGCTTTAGAAAAGAAAGTGTTTATTATTTTCTTGGAGGTTCCTTTCTTGGGTTTTTTTTTTTTTTTTTGGTGTTTGGTTTTTTTTTTAAATTTTTTACTGTGAAGTATAAACCTTTATCTTTAAAGGTTTAAAACGCTTTGGGGTTCCTCTCCCAAATACAGTCGACCCTTGAACAATATGGGTATGAACTGTGTGGGTCCATAGATACATAGATTTTTCTCAATCAACATAATTGGCAAATGCTTTGGAGATTTGCAACAATTTGAAAACACTCACAAATAGTATAGCCCAGAAATATAAAAAAAAAAAAAGTATGTCATGAATGCATAAAATAGATACTAGTCTGTTTTACCATTTACTATCATAAAAATACACGTTATAAAAAGTTAAAATTTATCAAAATTTATGCACACACACACATAGCATACAAGGTGCCATTTGCAGTTGTGAGAAGTGTAAACAAAGATGCATTATTAAGTCGTAACTGCATGAAATGAGCTGTCAGACATACTGGACTGTGATAATTTCACGGCCACTTCCTGCTGCTACTGCAGTGAGCTCAGGTGTTGAAAGTACTCACTGAAAACGCCTGTGACACTAATCATCTCCCACGAGCAGTTGGTCCCTCCAGTAAGTTCCGTATCACAGTAGAAAGAGATCACGCGTGGGTCTTGTGTATTTTCCATCATGCTAATGCAGTAACACAAACCTTGAATAACACCGTGGGACCCACACGAAGTGGCTCTGTCGATGCTCTCAGTGCTTCCGAGGGAGCAAAGTCGTGACGTGACAAGAACATGTCGACTCGCTGGTGTGTCCCGTAGGTCGAGGTCCGCAGCTGCGGCTTCCCGCCATCGCAGACAGCGCGTCCTGTGAACAGTGTGAACTTACAGCGCTGCAGATCTGTTTTCTCTTCCTTGCAATTTCAGTAACATTTTCATTGCTTTAGCTTTACTGTAAGAATCCAGTTGATAATACGTATAGACAGTGTGTGTCCATCGACTGTGCCGGGCAAGGCCCCTGATCAGCAGGAGCTGTCAGTGTTGATGGTGAGGTGGGGGGTTGGAAGTGGCGTGTGGGTTTCCAGCTGTGCAGAGGGCGGGGCTGGGACGGGGTCGCGCGGCCGCGTTGCCCGCAGTCGGCTGTGTCGTGGAAGGAGCCCCAGCCCTGTACCGAGTGTGCTTCCATCTCTCGTCACTGTAACGTGACGTGCCGTCAGTCTGTTCTGAACCCTAAATATGTCAAATAATTGGTCAGAGATGGAAATCATTCTGCATCCTGACTGAGAAAACTCCGCCTATAGAACCGTATCGCGTCTGTAGCTTGGAGTGCCGACCCAGTGCTGTGGATGTGCAGGGCTCACCGTTGTTCTTTCAGCCCAAGACCGTTCTTATTTTAATTCTGTAAGTCTGTGCATACATTCTAGGTGATTTCCCCTCATGTGTATCGGAAGACCTGTTTTCAGTGTTGCTGTCCAGGCAGAGTTGAACCCTGACCTGTCCACAGTCGGTTTATTTCTTGGGAAGTAAAGGCCTCTGTTAATTTCTCTCCCAAGGGTCAGTGGATGGGCCTGTGCCTCGAGCTCGCTGGTCGTCGGAGGCGCCTGGGAAGCCGCCTGCCTCCGGTAAGGGACCCGAGTGTGTTCCAGAGCCTGAAACCGCGGCGGACGTGGGGAGGGGAATTTGTCTCCCTCACAGAGCGCACAGCTCAGAATGAGCCTAAGTCGGTCCTCTGGCCTTTGACAGATCCAGGGGCTGGGACGGCGGCCACGATGAACAGCAGCTCCAGAAACTCTTCCCCCACTAAGGTGATGGACGAGGGCCAGGTAAACACCGTCGTTTTGAATTACAACCAGGTGTTTCGGGGACACTCGGCTTTTCCTACGCACTCTCTCTCTGCCTCCCCTCCTGTTTGTGTGTCCTGTCACCTCTGTACTGTCTCACTTATTTTTTAAAAAAGCAAACAGTTCTCCAAGAGCCGGAAGGCCCCTCCGTTCCCAGCAGCACATCTCTGGCTGAGCGTCCAGTAGCTGTAAGTGCTCGGAAGCAGAGGACTGAACTGGGCTTTTGTCTGGTGTGTTTCTGGCAAGGATTTGAGGCGCGTGACACTAATCTTCTTTGCTTTAAATTGCACGGTGAGACTGATCTCACTTTTGTCCGTAACTTGGGAGTGTAGCTGAAACCTGGTTGGCTGGTTTTTTTCCTTCTCTTTCCTGTTTTGGTGAGACAATCACCGTGTTTAGAGCATCTGCTATAATTGTTACTAACTAAAAAATGCGAAAAGTCATCCTTGTGTGCTTTATTGCTTAATGCTCTTGGACACATACATTCATTATGAATTGCGTAATATATTGTTGTATCTTCATTTGGAACCGTGCAAGTTAGGAATACCTCCTCTCGTATACTAGGCAAACCTTATTTTGAATGATCTGAAATTACAGATTCATAACAGAAGAATGTTTGCTAGGTGTGAAATGCTGAGTAGTGGAAGTCTGTAATTACCCACTGAGCCAGCTTCCAGCAAGGTCCTTCAACTATGTTCACATCAGTGTATTTTCTGGTAATTTCTGTAGCTGTTATAGTTGGTAAGTCCTCCGACCATACCTGACAGTGCTTCTCTATGTTGAAATCAAAATAAGTTTAATCATTGAGAGTTTGCAACCCAGGTTCTTATAGGAAATGATTAGTCAGCATCTCAGGCAATAATACTGGTAAAGAAGGTAAGCATTAGAGTTGTGCTTGCCTAATTTGTGTAAATAACATTGTTTCTATTGGAAAATACTTCCAAGTTCCAGCACAGAACTCCAGGAGTACACATCTCTTGAGAGATCTTTTTATCCAAGGACAGCTGGGATGAGACCTCAGACTCCTTTTGAAAGCAGAAGGCTTCACAGAGAGTAGAGACCCGAGTCAGAGAGCAGCAGAGGTGGGAAGAACGTGGGCTCGGAGTCAAACCTGGTATTGAGTCCCGGCTCAGGCTCTCCCATGCTGTGTGACCTTCAGCAGATTGTCTCCCACCCCTGTGCCTCTGTTCCTTCATATTTAGAACAAGATGATCCTGTTAGAGAATCAGGGATCTGAGAATTCGAGATAATGTATGAAAGGCCTGTTGAAGGCACTGTGGATAGCAGCTGTTACTACGTGTGTAGAGAACGGATTTTTCGTGCCTTCGTTCTGTGTTCTCAATAGGGAGAGCGTCTGTCGTGGTGACGGGAGGGCTGCCTTAGAAACAGATCCGATTTGCACGGTGTAACTTTCACGTCACTATGGCATGACCTCCCGTAACCACCTGTGACAGTTACTTGCTTTCCTTCCGTTCATGTGCAATCCTACAGTCACAGCGAAGCTGTTCACCCTCACGCACACTTCCAATCTCGGTCAGCGGCTGGCCGTGGGAACGGGGGGGAGGGGCGTGTTCGGTGGCTCCGAGTCTGCCCTTTGGGCTGCCTGACACCTGCTTCACGGGGTCTTAGCTTTTGCTGGTGTTGGTGCTTTTGTCTGTCGTACCCGAGTGTTTCAAAACTGTACTTGCTTCTGCCCCGCAGGTTCCTATGGCTGCAAAAGGGCCCCCTCCCTACCCAGGGGTGCCCCTCATGGGCTCCCCCGTGGGAGGCCCCCTCCCGCCGCCACCCATCCGGTACGGACCACCTCCTCAGCTCTGCGGGCCGTTCGGGCCTCGGCCACTCCCTCCTCCATTCGGTATGACGGGCTGACAAGCTGGGATGGACGGGCAGAGCACACTCGTCTTCTCTTTCTGGTCCTTGCTAAAACAGTTGGGACTGCCGGGCTTTCAGTGCAGGGACACCTGGCCTGAGTCCTTTCCCCCTCATTTCTTAGGACACACAAGTGCTGCGTGATCCGTGTAGTGAGATGGGCAACAGCCATCTCTCATAGACAAGGAAAGGGGCCATTTATAGAAAGCAGATGTTTACTGAACGTCTGTGGCTACGTGGTAGGCTCTGTAAGAGAGAGACAGGCAGGTAAGCCCCATCTCCTAACCTGGAAGATGTCCTGCAGGTCACAGACACCTCCGTTCTTCAGTCACTCATGATGGAAGCAGAAGCAGTGGGTCACAGTATAAAAAAAGGAAAGATAGACCCTCAGTCCTCGCCTTGGGAACAGATGGAAGGGAGTTATTAAAGAGACTGCAGAATTTAATAGCTGCCTAATCAATGTTGTTGGATTTAATTAGACAGAGCTGGAACATCCTACCCAGCAGGGCAGACACCTTGACTTTGATGGCGTGTGTGAGGGCCACGCTGAGATACTAGGTGAAGTTTCAATGGCCACAGTAACAAACAGTGGAATGTCCTTTGTCAAAGTTTCTTTGTTGCAGGGAAACCCTGTTTCTTAGTCTCCTTGGTGTGGGACATGGTCCTTGCAGGTCCACCCCAAGTTCTTGAGAGAAAGGTGACAGAATGTGTAGTGAGTGGGAAACACCCGAGTCGGGAACTCGTCAGAGCCCGTGGGGCTTCGGGGCAGCCGGCCGCGGGCACCTGCCTTGGCCTCGCTGCGCCTCAGTGCCCTCGCCGTAAAGGTGGGCGCTGCTTGAATTTCTGGGGTCATGGGAAATGAGAGACTGTGCTGATGATATTTGGAACCACCTGCGTTGAGACGTATTTACGTACCTGCCCTCTGCCTCCCAGGCCCGGCCCTGCGTCCACCGCTCGGCTTGAGGGAGTACGCGCCGGGCGTGCCGCCCGGGAAGCGGGACCTGCCGCTCGACCCGCGGGAATTCCTGCCGGGACACGCACCGTTCAGGCCTTTGGGCTCTCTTGGCCCCAGAGAGTACTTCATTCCTGGTCCCCGCCTGCCACCCCCCGGCCACGGCCCCCAGGACTACCCGGCACCACCTGCTGCCAGAGACTTGCCGCCGTCGGGCTCCAGGGCCGAGCCCCCGCCTGCCCCGCGGAGCAGCGACCAGGACTGTCCCCAGGCTTTGAGGCAGAGCCCGTGACCGCGACGCCAACGCGCAGACTGTGCACTCGCTGCTCGTCACAGTAAGGGGTCCCTTGGCTTCAGAGTCCAAAGTTTATTTTAAAAGGTTTGTTTTTAGAACTAAGCTGCCCTGGCAGTGTGCATTTTTGAGCCAAACAATGAAAAAATATCATTCTCCCCTTAAATCAAAATCACCTCTTAAGCTAGTACGTCCTTACACCTTTGAAACGTGCAATAAAGAATACCTGTGTTTTAGCTCCTGTAGCCTCTGTAATTGCTAAGTGATGCAGAATGTCCTGGAAAGTACGAACATTTCCTGTGGAAATGCTTTAAGAACATGTATTTCCATTATCCTATTTTTGGTGTACACCAGTTGACTACAGAGCAATGGTGTTTATAAGCTTGATTTTTTTTTTTTTAAATATCTAGTCGCAAAGACTGTTACGCTGAACATGTTTACTGAAAAAAATCACTAAACTTTATCTCCCCTCTTGCTGAAGTTCTTTGTAGTAATAGTTCATAAAAATTTATTAATATTTCCCAGGCGTCTGTTGATTTATTGGACCGTTACAGGGCCTGTGCCGTTTGGGAAACGTGGACTCGGGCTCCCCGAGCCGAAGACGGTGTCCGGGCGGCACACTGCCTGCTGCCTGCGGCTGAAGGGGTCCAACCTGCGTCTCCTCTGAACTCAGCAAGTGAGTTTATTTCAGAGAGGTCAGTGGCCGCACCTGGGTAGCATTCACGTGCTTTCTTAGGACCCTCGTCGTCTATCTGACGTGGTTTTCTGTGGGCGACTCTACAGGAGTTGCAATTATTCCACCTTACGTTCTAGCTTAGCTTTTGCCATTCCTGAGGTAGGAGCATTACAGGAAAATGAAAATGTCATGACCGTGAAAAGAAATTTCTTTTAAAAAATGTACACAGACTTTTAATCTTTCCTGTACCTTGCCCCTGACTTTCAAGGACTATGCCATACAGGTTAGAGGGGTATAATCCCCTAAGAGGCAATAACTTAGAGCTGTAAGGCTTGTACCATGGCCCAGGTCAGCAACCCTGGGCGGAAGGAACTTAGTTCTTTCTTTTGGATAGGTAGTATTCCAAAATTAATATTTGAACATTTACTGATTTTTAAACCAAAGGAACTGCACCACACTTAAAAGTTATACCCATTACTACTACACTGTCTTTTTTTTATGCTGTGTCTTTAAAACAATGTTTCTAGGAACTAAGTAAGTCTTAAGACATTTTAATTACAGTAATTTTAATAGCACATCTTAAGGTTAAGATTTACATTATATCAAAATCATAAAAGGCTCATACCTTTGTTACTGCTAGCCTATATTCTTCCATGCTCTGAATTTCTATGATGTATATGACCGAAACCTAGAGCATGACTTGGCACCGCTGGGACATTCAATCAATTAAGGGACATTCAATCAATCAAGAATACCCTGTAGAAAGGAGCAAAAGCTTCCCTGTGAAACAATTTTCTCTTTATACTGAATTACTGAAGATAGTAGTTTGGAAAGATAAGGACCTTTGAAAGAAATCAACTCTTTGAAAATTCATAGGGAATATATAAATTCTTTAGGAAGAGAATTCAGTCTACGTGTGCTCCCATTTAATATCAAGAATAGACGAAATTAAGAGGAAAACGCCATGGAATAGCATAGGCTGTTTTTAAGAGCGTAAAATGAGATTAGGTCACAAACAATTTTTCAATAACCTGTTAACCTCTACAGGATACGCAACAGTGAAGCTAATATAGTTTCTGATTTTAAATAGCATTTAAATACAGAGTGTGTCCAAGTGGTGGAATCCCAACACTTTGGGAAGCCAAGGTGGGAGGATCACTGCCAGGTTTGTGACCAGCCTGGGCAACATAGCAAGACGCCCTCTCTACCAAAAAAAGAAGAAAAAAATAGTATGCCAGCTAGGTAGGTAAGGAAGGTAAATTAAATCTTTTAAAAATTCAAAACTATAGTATCTAGAGATTCCAGTGCACCTTATCTGGGCAGCTCTGAACCAGCCCAGAACTGCCCTGCTCACCCCCGCCCGCCCGCACCCCTGCAGCCAGGCCCGGGGTGAGCTGCCGGCAGGCAGATGGTGCAGTGGGCATCATCCCTCCGTTAAATCAGACTCTCCCATCTCAAAAGTCAGATCTCTTTCAGAAGTCATCGTCAGCTAACTGTGTTTCTGGGTTTAGTTGCTAAAATTATTTATGAAGCAGCAATATTTCAGCCTGAAAGCACATTTCTACTGTACTGGTCGTTACCGTCAGTGGCTGATGTTTTTCCATCGCACAGTAAACGTCATCTGTGGGGGACGTTGTGTCCTGCGTGAGCTGCTTCAAGACAATCACTCATCATTTCATTCAGGTCGGAATTAAAGCTAAACTAAGCACACAGCATTCAAGTTAAGCTTCTTTAATACTGCTGCAAGGCATTTGTAGTTCATATAAACCATACTTAGGGCAAGGAGAGCAGATGCTTCTTCATATAAGTTATCACTTTGATATACAAATCCTATGGTCAGTGAGAAAAAGAACGATCTGTCAGTTTTGCTACATTTTAATAGGTTTTTTTAAGGTCTCGTCAGCAACATCCCACAAAAGGTACTGAGTACTCCACGGGGTACAGAGTGCTGCCAAGCACCTCAGAAAACTGACAAGACGTGGAGAAAAGGGGGTTCTTGCCCCTCAAGGAGCTCACAGTCTGGGCGTTTGACAGCCTGTAGTCCTAAGAGGTGAGTGAACAACAAAGTAATTTATTAAGGCAAATTCTTCATCCCCTAGAGCTACTGTGGACCCAATCATTTTAGAATTTGGAATTAATCCAATCCAGTGATTGCCAGGCAAGACTAAATTTGGTTGAGAATTTTCTCAGGCTCATATATTTATTAACATCCATCTAGGACACAGTTTGGCCTCTCAACAACAGAAAGTACAGACTAGAGCTCCTGAAATGCAAGGGCTAAAACAACTTAATTGTGGTTACTTATTTTAAAAAGCAAACACTGGATGGTAGGACGAGGGTTATTACACTAGTTTAAAAACAGGCCAGGTACAGACACTGCATTCTCCTCATGCATTGCTCATTTGAAACAGTGATAAAGTACGTGGGCTCTACAGGTAACCCACAGAAAGCCCCCAACAAGTTTTCATGTTCTGTGTATCAAATATCCACTTCATGTGCACTATGAGAGTTTTATTTATGTCCCATAAAGTCAAAAGTAATGTAAATAGTCAAATTATAATAAGCTAATGACCTGCATATTTTCATATGGATGAATGTCAATATATTCTAAATAGGAAATAAATGGCAATCCTATCTACCTATATAAAAAAAACAATATCTTTCCGGATTTTGCATACTCATCACTACAGGAAGAGGTATGCAGGTTAGGGTTCACAATCAGTTGTCAGAAAAACAGCAGTTCCGCCTCTTGTTAGCATCTGACTCGATTATTTCTGGATTACATTATTTAGAAGATACTGTAAAATCCATCTAAAAATTTGTAATCATCTTGAGATGGCTCCCATGTTAACCCTGGAATCAATATCAGAAAGAATAACAATGTGATGTACAAGTACAGCTAATCAACATGACTATGCTCATTTTCAGAAAAACAATCTGGCCCTCTGGAAAATGTCACAGCTACAACCTGGGGAACACTCCCCCGTGGAATTCTGATCTGGCCAAGGCACACTATTGCTAAGCAGGGAAACTGTCAGATCAGGGAGAATTTAGGCCACTTCTGAGCAGCAGCCTATAACTTTCCAGACAGACCTTCTCAGGCAGCATAACTGGTCCAGTTCCTCTCAGGGCAGTCTGACACTGTTCTACCCACAGCAACCCACAGTTTGAAGTGAACTCAGACCAAGGGGGTGGACGGGAGCAAAAGTGAACGGCTGTGTAAACTCGAGCACATTCTTATTGCTGTGTTCAGTCTGAAGATGAGCACATCCCACCCACCACGGTATTGTTCCAGGAAGCAAGGCAGGAGTAGTGGTAAATTAGAAAATAGACTATTAATTGCACAATTAATAGAAAAGTAAAAACATGTTTCAAAGTCTACAATAAACCTGTATCCAAAGGCGTCTTGCACGTCAGCGATGTGCGGGGCAGCTTCGCCACGGACGCCCTCGGGCCCTGGCGGGGGTGCGGCTCGTCCTGCCTGGTGAGGGGTGAACATGCTGCGCGGAGCTGGGATGGGTCCTACCGAGTGAAATTCACAGAAGTTCCAGGTTCACCGTGTCAGGGTCATTCCTTGTGCAAAGTCTGATGTAGATGAAGATAAAGTGGTTTCTTGGTCAATAATTGCAATTTCTTTCTTTTAAAGTCAGTGGGTTTCTTGTATCTGTAACAACGGAAAGACCACTGTTTACAACGCTTTGATAACTGAGCTATGCCAAAGTCACATGCTGGGCAAGGGGGACTAAGAAAACAGACGAGTCAGCGTTAACTGAGTACTAACGCTACGTGAACATCACTTACAGCTCGATTACAATGGGCCCAGGTTTAATCTCATCCATCTCCATGAAAGCAAAACACTTGGTGCTGGTGAACCTTTTCTTAGGCTTGTAGTGTTTGAATTCAAAGAAGATAGCTGCACCTAAAAAATTAAAGCAGAACAAACCACATAAAGCACAGCACATTTCTTGTGTATTAATTAGTTTCTTTGATCAACAGAAGCATAGCAGCCACGATTGGCATAATTTTACAAACAACCTGTGGCCAGCGGCCTCTGGTAGGACTGTAACCTACCGTGGTTGTCACCTGAAACTCCATATCACTCAATTCTACAAAGTATAGCAAAACTTCTTGAGCTACACTGACTTAAGAATGTATGTAAGCCTGGGTGCGGTGGCTCACACCTGTCATCCTAGCACTGTGGGAAGATCGCTTGAGCTCAGGAGTTTGAGACCAGCCTGAGCGAGAGCGAGACCCCGTCTCTACTCAAAGTAGAAAAATTAGCCAGGCATGGTGGCCTGTGCCTGTAGTCCCAGCTACCCAGGAGGCGGGGGCAGCAGGATCGCTTGAGCCCAGGAGTTCGAGGCTACAGGGAGCCATGACGACACCACTGCACTCCCAGGGCAATAGAGCAAGACTCTGTCGCAAAATAAAAAAAAAAATGTATATAAGTTACATACACAGGTAGAATCATAAACCACTAAAGAATATAAAGGATTAACTATCACAAGAAGAACACAGAAGACACTTAATACCCATAGAAATTAGGTAGAAAAGGCTAATTTAAAGGAGTTCCTAAAAAAAAAAAATTAAAGCTGGAATCATTTCTCTTCTCCCTGAAAAACCCAAAAATTCAATTTTTGGGGTGTCTTTGAATTCAAACAACATGAATTACATGCTTGTTCACTTATAAAATATTATCTATTTCCCAAGACCTTTCTCAGTGTTCAAAGCAGTTTTGGGTTTTTCCCTGTAATCGCATTTGCCTGTGTCAAGATGGTGCCACGTAAGGCGAAGGTCCAAAGGGTGAGGCTGCCTATTCCAACCCTCTCCTCCCATGGGCAGGTGACAGTCAAATATTTAGACAGCCCAGTGTCCCCAAAGTCCAACAGATAAGCTCTTCCCAAACCCTGCAGAAGAAAGCTAGAAACAGAGAAATAAGCTGCCCCATCAGTGTGACCAAACAGCTCGTGTCTAACACGGGCACGGAAGTGACGGGAGGGAGTCGAGGTCTCACGCTTGACTGGCTGCTGCTTAACACGGCCTGGACCGGCGCGGTGCTAGACCTTGGCTTCTGAAGACAACCCACACACATCTCAAACTTTCGCTGACGACAAAACTCGCGAGTGACTAGAAGTCAAGTTTAACCACGTCCAGGGGCCGGTCTGAAGGTAGTGCGTCGCCTCACATGACTGCTCACAGTCAGTCACAGATTGAGCTCCTTGTCCGACTTTCCCCCTTCTCACTATTGCACTTGTCTAAAACAACAACCACTGTGTTCAGAAACGCGCGCAGCCCCAGCACTGGGTCCCACCGGCGCGCCTCACGTGGCAGGCGGGAGAGAAACGCCGCCCACTCAGGAGACGGTGGCTGCGGTGCCGGCAGAGGGGCTCCCGGAGCCCCCTGTGCCCGACACGCACAGGGCTACAACAGGCCGCGTGTCTCCCGTCCTAGGTGTGCGGCTGCCGCAGCCACAGAGCGCGGCGCCATCCTCCTCCCACAGCAGGAAAGCCATCCTCCTCCCACAGCAGGAACAGGTGTCTGATCACCAAAAACTTCAGAGCTTCCCGAGACAGCAGATCACGCTTCTCAGAGTCTCTGGCAGACAGACCCGCCTCCTCACGACTGCGTCTGAGGTCTGAATCAATGTGAAGATAAAGCCACGTTTGGAGACAATGCTCAAGTTCAAATATATTGCCATCATTTTGAGGACAGTAAAAAAAATTATTTGTCTGCGTCATCAGTAAATATTTCCTGCATCCCTCATCATGCTATTTGTAAGAAAGAACAAAACGTGAAATGGGAGTATCCTAGCTATAATCCTTTCGTGTTTACAAGTATTTTGAATGAACCTGTTAATGAGTGCGTTAGCTGTAGTATCAGTTAAAACTACAGTAACTGTAAATACTAAGTTCAAAGCTGGAGAAAATGGATAGAGTCCAATTCTGCACAGATCTCTGCCTTCAGCACCTTCTGCCTCAAGTCACTAAGAGTGAACACGGTGTGATAACACAGAAAAGTTAGCTCAGGAAAACACTCCACCTTCTCAGCACCACATCAAAACATTTCTCAGAGCAATGGAGATAGAGAAATGAAAGAAAGTTGTTAATATTTTTACGCAGAAGACACTTCATACTGAAAGTTCTTCAGCGTTACGGATCAAGCCCTCTTCTCTACATGTTCTCGTACCACGGCGACTCCCAGGCTTTGGTGCGCATCAAGAATCCCCTGAACGCTTCCTACAACGGACCGCTGAGACCCAGCGCGCGGTTTCTGACCCAGGCGGTCCGGGGTGGGGCCTGAGCACTTGCGGCCAGCTCGGTGCCGGTGCTGCTGCCCAAGGGCCACACTGACAGCCACTGTCCCACAGAACCCGGAGCCAAGTCTTCAGGGGTACGAGAGAGGGGACGGCAGCACCAGACCTGAGAGGTCAAAGAGCACATATGCTAGAGGCCGAGGCACTTGTTTAGAAGGTCCTGTACATCCTACACAAGCTTCCTGCAGAGCTTGAACATTCCAGAAACTGCAACTGAACCTCAGGCGAGAAAGGGATTTCGGGGTCTTTGCGGAGAACACGGGCAATCCCATTGGGAGACAGGCGTGGGAAAGCATTTAATCCTAAGAACTGTTTACCCTGGACATGGAACCTCACTGTTAGAGAAATTTGGTGTCATTCCCCATCTTCCTGCAACTTACGATGTCTATCTTTCTACCCGATACGTTCGACTGGAAGGAAAAACTGACTCTACCTGTCAGAGACGTGACCATTCGGGAACCTCGGGGAGCTGCTGCTTCCCCAGCCTTTCGGTCTGGGAAAAACTCTGTTTTGTTAAGAATGCTGCATTATGTGACAGTGTTATTAGACAAGTAGATACTACAATCGCTAAGTTCCACATTTAAAATAAATGTACATCTTACTCAAATCAATAAACACTGTGTGACATTCACTTCCGCCAGACACTGGCTGTGCTGGGCCCGCTATGCACACAGACTCGGGTGAGCTGAGGGCTCTGGCCACGAGAAGTGGGTTACTCATGATTACAAACCTTTAGTTAATTTCTCAACATGCTTCTGGAGCTCAATGTCCACGTTAAAATGAACATACGTATCTTCTTTTCTTGAAGCCACAGGAGTATCTTGCACAGGGGTTAGATCTATGCCGTTCAGATCTACAGAGAAAAAAATAAGTATTTTAGGAACATTCAAATAAATTACAGACTCAAAAACTGCAAACTACAAAGGGCTACAAAGGTTTCCTCTATAGGAAACTACAAAGGGTTTCCTCTATAGGAAACACTATAGAGGCTTCGAGAAAGCCGAGAGGAGAGTCTCGGGCTGACGGAAATTCCCGCTGGGCCTGAGCAGGCGCCTGAGGAGCCGGTGGCGTCTGCAGAAGCGTGTGGAGGCCGCTGTGTGCAGGGGGTGGGAGACCTGGAGGAGGGGAGGAAGCCTGGCCATGACCAGGTGTAGAAGGAAGCTCGTGGCCAGGCGCGGTGGCTCCCGGCTACAATCCCAGCACTCGGGGAGGCCGAGGCGGGAGGCTCTCTTAAGGCCAGGAGTTCGAGGTTGCAGTGAGCTATGACGATGCCACTGCACTCCAGACTGTAGCCTGGGCAAGAGAGCGAGACTCTGTTTCTGCCCCCACCCGCAAAGAAAAAAAAAAAAAAAAAAGCTACAAGCTGTGTCTACAACAAGGCAAAATTTGATCTTTATGGTTAAGAGATAAAAAGAACTTTTTATTTTCCTTGGGGAATAGGCCACTATATTTTGTGTGGGATAAAAATTTAAAATGTAATAATATGCCACAATGGGGTCCCTGCTCCTAATTCCCAGCGTTGATCGGGGGTATTCCTTGGAAAGGCTTTTAAATGTAACGTCATCAGAATCCCCGTCATGTTCCACTCGGAGGACCAAAAACAGACACGAGGGCTGCCAAGGAGACCCTTACATTAATGAATGAATTTTTATATGTATTATCTAAATTCTCATTATATTTGCTATAACCTGATTTAAACCAACCAGATAGTGCACTAAGTTATCGTGTATGGTTTTAACTTCCGGGATCCAGGAATCTTCCAGTTTAGTCAAATTCAACACGGACTCGTTTGATGACTACTCAGTGTGTGTGTGTATTAGTCAACAGACCTGTCTTAGGGAACTTAAAACAATTTAGTACATTTCATTGTTTCTGTCCTTAAAGACGTTTATAAGAACATGTTTTAGTTCAGCATGGACGCAAAGGTGACTTAACATCTACATTATCATTAAATATTTGTGTGTTATAATGTGTATTCCTGAATGAATTACGCAGTTTTGCAAATAGCCATCAAAACATGATGTCGAGTATAAACACTTTCCAGTAGACCGTGTATCTGATAACTGCTAACATCAGAAGTTAAAGTATCGTATAACCTGTCATGGGATTAGTTAAAAAAGCATCACAGCGTTAGTGCTGTAAACCATGGTCCCTGCATATTAAAATTCTCCTCTGTGGCTCAATTCCTTTTTCTTTTAATTGGTACTAATGGACCCATGAGTCTGAATTTATTTCTATGGTTAATAAAAGTTCCCTCCATTTAATTTCAGCCCGTACCTGTTTATTTGATTTGCCTCAAACTACAGATTAAAGTAAACCACTCAGATTAACTGTCCAGTTGTTTCTGGTAAGAGTATAACAACTTCATTCTCAATCACCCAATAATTATTTTTAAGAGACTGTTAAGTGCTGTACAAATAAAGCGTCTTGTATAAAATGCTTGGCAAACAGAATTCGCCCATTGCAGTTTCCCTCTTACGGACTGAAAAGTTGTTTACAAGGAATCAATGGACCGCCAGGCTGGACAGGAGGGAAAACCGTGCTTCGTAACTGCAGCACCACAGTTAAAGGTGAAAAACACTTCACGTTTTTAATGCCCCGTTTCCCTGTGTTCACCGAGGACTCATTCAGGGCCCGACTCCCATTCACCTCACAGGACTGTCCCGTGCAGAGAGCTCCCTGGGGCGGGAGGGACACGAAAACAGCACTGGGCTTTGGAAAGAAAACTGCACACCTTGGAAGGTACAGGCCACTCTGCTGACCTGTAGACGGAAGATGCATTAACATCTGCTGTTAAAGACGATGTGTGTGTCTGGCCGGCACCCTCGGTAGAATTTTAAGAATGAAAAGACATACACAAAGAAAAACTCAAAAGCAAAAGGGAGTGTAAGTTATAATAGGAAAATGCTTTTAGTAAATCTCTCAGAAATGCCTGGTGAGGGAGTGATAATCTCCTCCACGGATTTCGCCTCATTGTGGAATAAACTAAAAGGAGTTGTCACAGATGTAAGACACCTCCCCCCGCACGAGAAACTGTACCCAGTGAGAAGCAACACTGCAAAATTCACCGGGGGACAGGAAGGCCACGGCGCTCCTTACCCTTCACGCTAACTGTGATGTAGGGGTCGATGCACTGCCCGGCGTCCTTCAGACCGATCTTCTCGATTCTGATGGTGAGGGACGTCATGCCTGGTTCCGACGGCAACCTCGGCAATAAGGTACCTGGCGACAGGGGGAAGCAACGCAAGTGAGCTCTGTCAGTGACTTCACAGTAAATATTTTCACAGACATAGAGAAGAAATAGCCCTGGTCTTAACTGACTTAGTAATGAGCCAGGCATTATTGTGGTTTTCAAAACTTCCAAACTCGACGTTATTCTTTCCAAATATTTAATTATACACAAGATAAACCTGTACTTCTATATCTCAGATTCCACCACTAAAGCAGAAATTGTGACTTCAAGCTTGTTAAAAATTTAAGTCACTCCAGGAAGCTTAATTATAAATTACCACATAATGAATAATATACTCATATAGTAGACACACTTTGTATATACTCATATATATAACATACTTTATATCTCAGAGAGTGGTAGAACAAAGACAGGAAAAACTTTTTAAACATTTGTTATATTATCCTAAAGCTTGAGAAATATACTAGAATCAATCTATAAATCCTTTAATTATTGATAGAAGAAATAATTTACAATTAATATTTATGTATTTAATTGAATAATCTTACAGTCTAATTTCCTGCTCCTTTCCTCATCAACATCAAGGCAAAAAAGAACCAAAAACCCCGTTGGAATTGTAGTGAAATTCAGATCAATTTTAGAAAGAGTCACATCTTTACAAACTGCTTGTTCCAGTCCATAGACTGGATTTTTTAAAGACTTCTTAATTTCCCTCAGTAAAGTTTTGTTATTTTCTTCACAAAAGTCCTATATTTCTTTTGTTGGATTTATTGTGCAGTACTTGATATTTTCTGATACCATTATAAATATTATTTCATTTTCTAAGCAATTGTTACTTATTTATAGAGATAGATTCTCATGTACAGACTTTATATCCACGAACCACTATGACTTGTATATTAAGTTCTTTCGTATGCTCCATATACGTATTCATAACATCTGCAAATAGAGGTGTTTTCTCCCCTAATTTTTATATTTTATTTCTGTTTTTTGTCCTAGTGCACTAAGTAGGACTTCCAAGGCAATGCTAATAGAAAGAGATAACAGTAGGCACCCTTCTTCTATTCTTGGATCTGAAAAGAGAAGCTTTCAATTTTACCACTAAATATGATTTTTGGCTGTAAGTGTCACCTTTTATCAGATTAAGGATGTTCTATTCTTGGTCTGCTAAAAATTTTTGAAATCATGAATGGATTTGGAATTTAATTGAAAACTTTTCCTGCATCTATTGAGATGATCCTGAAATTTTCCTCCTGGATTTGCTAATATATTAAAAATTTACTATATTGTTAAATTTTGCTAATTTAACAATATATTCTGAAAGTCACTCAACAGTTGATAGAGATTTTCCCAGTTATTTTCCATGGCATTCTATCTATCATAATTTATCAGCCAATCTTCATATAACAGTTAGGCTGTTTCTAATATTTTACTATTACTAAAACTACCTCAGTAGAGAGCCCTGTATATAACGCAAGTGTTTTTTTGTGTATTATTGGGGGTGTATCTTCAGTGTGAACTCCCAGGAGGCGACTGCCAGGCTAAGGGAAAACGTATATTGTTGTTGCTGCCGAGATATTGCTGAAGTCCCCTCCAAGGGGACTGTGCCATTTTCTATTCCCACCAGTGAGGAGGGACACAGCTCACTTCCCCACAGCCTCAGCAACAGCGGTTTTTATTTGCACGTCTTTTATTTTAAGTGAGGCCGAGTATCTTTTCATATGTTTAAGGGTTCCTTATACATACTGGGTGTGCGTGTGTGCGTGTGCGTGTGCGTGTGTGTGTGTGTGTGTACTGTCTGTCCATGTCTTCTACCTAATTTTCTAATGTGCTTGTGGTCTCTGTTGTCACAACTTTAAATTTTCTTTATATATTAAGGATGTTAGTCCTTTGTCTTTTTTACTTTATGGTGTTTTTGGCGTTAGTTTGCTTATGGCTTTTTTTTTTGACAGACAAAAGGTGATGGCTTATCCAACTTTCAGAGTCAATAAGAGTCTCTTTTTAGGATAGACCATTTTCTCCCAAATAAACATTAAAATTGTTTCTACCTTTAAGTGAATCAGTTTCAAAACCTGTAACTGTCTGGATCTTTTAGTTGAAATGATAGGGCTAAGGTTTCCTTCCTCTTTACCAACAGACTTTTTTGCCTGAGGCTATAGTAAGGTTTAATCTAACCACTAAACATATTTCTAACAATGTAATATGGAGGCAGTGATTTCAAGCCTGAAAGAGACTCAATTTATATAGTTCTTCTCTAATTTGACGTGGGGTATAAAACATTTCACTCCATCATGGAAGGTTCAATTTTACCCTTATTAAAGAACACTGAAGCTGTGTAATTAAGACTATAGCTAGTATAGAAAGAGGTGTCTATTCAAGGTATTTCATGGTTTCCAACGTGTCTCCCCTGCACGGTCAACTTCTACACACCTTCTTTGTCTCAGTTCTAGCTAGATCACCTTTGCTAAACTCCGTCAGGTTTTTTTTTGCTCACTGTAATATTCTGTGCTGATCTCTAACCATGATGATATACTCTGGGCTCTGTCTTGCTGACTACACGGTAAGCACCCTAAAACATGGGTCTGAATACCTCTTCGTTTTTGTATTGTTTTCACTAGTAATAAAGAGATCTTTGTTGGAGAAACATTTTGTTGAATGAAAAAATGAATTTTACAGCTCTCAAGGTTACTACGCTCTAGTAAATACATGGCCTGAAAATACGTATCAATGCACATGGCCTTATAATATGCATGAAAGAAGACAAAAACATTAGCATACCACTACTCCACCTGCAGCTCGTGCGTTAGATTCTGTGCACTGAGCGACACACGTTCACGGTGACAGGCAGAGACTGAGTAGCCCCTGTAGCAATTTTATTACAGGTCTCCGAGCCTCAAATGGCAGAGCAGTAAGATTATGTTCACTTACTGGGTTCCTCCCCCAACTTTTTTTTTTTTTTTTTTTTTTTTTTTTGAGACCGGATCTTGGTCTGTTGTCCAAGATAAAGTGCAGCGGCGTCATCATAGCTCATTGTGACCTCACACTCCTGGGCTCAAGCCATCCTCCTGCCTCCACCTCCCAAGTAGCTGGGACTACAGGTACACGTCACTGCACCTGGCTGTTTGGGTTTTTTGTTTTGTTTTTGTAGAGACAGGGTCTCGCTCTTGCTCAGACTGGTGCCAGCTCCTGGCCTCTAGCGATCCTCCCGCCTCGGCCTCCCAAAGTGCCAGGATTACAGGCGTGAGCCACCGTGCCCGGCCTGAATGGGTCCCTTCTGATGTCAGCTGCTGCTCCTGATCTACCTGCCCCAACCTCGTCTTAGGCAGCACCAACTGGAGCAAACGTGATTCCCCGGTATCAGAGAAAATTGGAGGGAATTTTTCAATTCAGTGTGATTTCTAAAGAAGAGGAATGAGTTAGGAGAGGAAGGTTGTAATCTAGGCAGAAAGACGATTCTGCTAAGGTAACAACAATGAATTTCAAGCTTCTGAGTCATTTTACTGCACTAGTGCAATAGGGGACACAAAAAAGTCCATTTGATGACAAAAATTATTTACTAACAGGTTGCCCCTGGGGTAATAATTCCAAGTTGCATCACCTGCAGAAAACAACTTACAAATGCTGAACTTATAAAAGAATTGAAAAATCGCTTAACTATAAGTCACAGCCATTGACAAGTAAAGGTGCTGATTATTTTGAGATTTTAATAGCCAGGTAAAATAAACAGAGTATAGCTTTAAAAAAAAAAAAAAAAAGTCATATTCAGTTAAAAGGCTCAGAAAGCAAATTACTTAGTAGCAGAACTTAAGGCCCAGAGAAGGAAAAGTCACACTGTGAGTGAGAATCAAATAATGCTGCTATGTGAAATTATAGTAAGTTTTTAGGACAAGACACAGTATAAGAAATTTAAAAGGTTCCACTCTCAAAGAGTAAATAAAATCTACCAAGACTGCCTTTAGAAAAGTTGACACTCATTTTGGCTAAAGCAGTTATATAACAGAAATAGGTTTGCTTTATGAGACTGTAAAATTTTGAAAAGGAAAGAGATTCATATCAAAGATAAGCTATGTTTAACTACCTCTTTTTTCTTTTTAAGGAAGGTTGGCTAAAAAGTCATTTTTAATTTTAAATGGGAAAAAGCTACTCTTGGTCGTAACGTAGCCACGTATCATGCCTCATTAGCTTAATGGGGGTGGTGGTTAGTACATACATCTGTCAAACCTCATAAAGCTGCACATTAAAGAGAGTGAATTTTATACATATAAATGATACCTCAATAAACCTGACTTAAAAAAAGTCATAACAATTCCGAGAACCACCCTGTCCCAGTAACATGGACATCGCCTAGTTATTACAAAATTGGGCTCCACTGGGGTAGCAACTTTTCCCTGCTCTATAATTAAGTTCAAAGTTAAATATCACTTTGCTATTTCCATGACATTTTCAACGAATACAATTTTACAAGTTATTTCTCAGTGGCACAGGCTCTGGATAACATGATCCCAAACCAAATAGTACTGATTAAACTATAGGTACTCTTTCTTACTTTGGGGGGAAAAGAATCGGGGACCAGAGGGGCTCAGTAAGCTATCTGTACCTCTGAAATGAAATGTCACAATGCTGTGTCAGAATACAGAAATCTATTCAGTTCAGGCTTAAATCTTACATAGCAAATGGATTTACTTATCGTAGAAGTTTCTTTCCAACTCAGCAACCAGAACCCCATAAAAACCTTAATCTGGCCGGGCGCAGTGGCTCACGCCTGTAATCCTAGCACTCTGGGAGGCCGAGGCGGGTGGATCGCTCGAGGTCAGGAGTTCGAGACCAGCCTGAGCAAAAGCGAGACCCCCGTCTCTACTAAAAATAGAAATTATATGGACAACTAAAATATATATACACAAAAAATTAGCCGGGCATGGTGGCGCATGCCTGTAGTCCCAGCTACTCGGGAGGCTGAGGCAGTAGGATCGCTTAAGCCCAGGAGTTTGAGGTTGCTGTGAGCTAGGCTGAAGCCACGGCACTCACTCTAGCCCGGGCAACAGAGTGAGACTCTGTCTCAAAAAAAAAAAAAAAAAAAAAAGAATACAGAAATCTATTCAGTTCAGGCTTAAATCTTACATAGCAAATGGATTTACTTATCGTAGAAGTTTCTTTCCAACTCAGCAACCCGAACCCCATAAAAACCTTAATCTGTCCACGATTTATATCACCTGCTTCTTGTTTGCTACAGAAGTACAGCAAGTAAACAACCAATCAGACAGAAATTTATAGAACTGGAAGCTACATCAATTACAGTACACGGTTTGAAAAGGGAATAAAAATTACTGAGTCAGTGAAACAGCAAAATAATTTATCTCACCATCCCAGCAATCTTGCAATGGCCTACAAATCCGACAAAAGCAACAAAAATACAGCTCTCTCTCCATAAAGCAAAGTAGACTAGAAATAATGCCCTGTACCAAAGAAACATTATTAACAGTAACAGCCACCATCTACAGGCCTGTAATTTTTCCAATAATCCTGTGGTGTAGGTATCGTTACCCTCAGAGGTATGACTACGAGAGTAACAGCCACCACTAATATTAAGCGTGTGAAAGGTACCATGCCGAATGCTTACTCTTCACAGTAACCTGATGAGTTAGGCATCATTATTATTCTATTTTATAAAGAAAGAAAAGTTCAGCTGGGCGCGGTGGCTCAGGCCTGTAATCCTAGCACTCTGGGAGGCCGAGGCGGGTGGATCGTTTGAGCTTAGGAGTTCGAGACCAGCCTGAGCAAGAGCAAGACCCCATCTCTACTAAAAATAGAAAGAAATTATATGGACAACTAAAAATATATAGAAAAAATTATCCGGGCATGGTGGCGCATGCCCGTAGTCCCAGCTACTTGGGAGGCTGAGGCAGGAGGATCGCTGAAGCCCAGGAGTGGGAGGTTGCTGTGAGCTAGGCTGATGCCACAGCACTCTAGCCTGGGCAACAGAGCAAGACTCTGTCTCAAAAAAAAAAAAAAAAAAGACAAGAAAAGAAATAGAAGTTCAGACTGGTTCCAGAAACAGGTGCAATCACTCAGCTAGTGACTGGCAGACCAAACCTGTATCACTCCTGCTCCCAATGCCTCCTCTCCAAGGAGTACTACAAATACTGGAGTATTACTTTAAATTATTTAAAAAGTCATCTAGATGACATACAAATTACATGTCAATATGACTGTAAAGCTTCTACAGTCTATTCTAAAATGCATCCCAATATTACAGCGTATTGCTTTGCTTCCCAAGGTGAACCAGTTTCTCAGAAGTAAAACCTGCACTGTGTAAGCACAGAGCAGACTGAAGCAGTAACCGGGACAGGCGAGGATGTATGCAAGGTGCTTGCCCAGCTGATCTGCAGGGAGAGGGGACCAAGGCTTGCTGGACAGCCTCTGCTTCCCTAAAACGAGACGGGGGGAAGGGCAGTTGCTCAGCACCCCCTCTCCCCGGGTGCAGTTTTAACCACCACACCTCGATGAATTAGCGAAGTACTTATGACAGCGTCCAGCAAGGAGCTCGCACAGCAGGCCGGAGACTGCTTTCCTAGAAAGGCCTGCTTGCACGGTCAGCCCATGGCCAGCACCCGAGCACTTGCTTGGGGGGTTCCCACCACCCCGGTAAGAAAGCTCTTCTGTGCCTGAACAGCGCAGGCCACGTGGCCTGTGCTCAACACCCACTTTCCTCCTGCAGTCTGGGATCCGGGTCTGTGCTGGGCAGGAGGCACCTACACAGTCAGTCCCCAGTAAAGCCTTGGGCACTGACTCTCCATTGAGCGTCCCCGGTGGACAACGTTTCGCATTTCACACGTCGTCACAACTTGTTGCTGGGGGGATTCAGTACATCTTACGCGACTCTGCGGGAAGAGAGTTCTGGGAAGGCAGCACCTGGTTCCGTCCCGCCTTGGCCCGTGTGCCTCCTCTGTCCGCTGACTTTGTTGTGTTCTCTCACTGCAATAAATCCTGGCTGTGAGGACAACTACACGCTGAGCCCCGAGTCCTCCCAGTGAGTCGCTGGACACGGGGGCGGGGGGCGCCGAGGACCCCTGACACGGCTGGTGAGATACCTTCACCCCGGACTCACACAACAGGACTGCCAATAACGCGGGCGTGAAGATTTGCCCACGATTGGCCTGGGCTGTGCCGAGGGTTTACTCTCCCACCAGCAAACGTCAAAGTAAGTTTCAGACACTGTGACCCTGGATGACGTTCAGTACTGTTTTCAGTAACTGACACCCACCGGGAACTCTGGCAGGAAAAGAATCAGGAGACCCTGCTCCAGCACCACCCTCTTCTTCATCCTCTTCAAATTCCAAATTCTCTTCTTCACCAGGTGCTAAAATTCTTCTACGTGAAAAGAGACACAAAAAATAGTGAGCTACAGAACTAAATGTATTAGTGAAGCTTCGCAACTACTCATTTCCTAGCTAACATGCTGATATAAAAAAAAATGTCGATATACTGAAAACGATGTTTATGTCAATGATATCAATAACACCAAAGCGGCAGAGTGTGGTGGCACATGCTTGTAATCCCAGCTATTTGGGGGATCACTTCAGCCCAAAAGTTTATGACCAGCCTGGGCAACATAGCAAGACCCCATCTCACAAAAACAAAAAACCAAAGCTGATATTTTTACAACCCAGAAATATCTGACATACAGGTATAAAATAGATAATAAAATAAGAAGACAAATATAAACGTTTATTTTACCTTAAGGGGACAGGCTGAACATCAAATGGGAATTCTTTATTATATGTAAGAATATTCTTTAGGACTAGAATAAAAAGATAAAGAAACATGAATGCTTCTATAAATCAAAATAAAAAGTTGTATCTTAAATGACTGATTTTAATCAATTTTACCATGCATATTAACATAGATTTTTTAATTCCCAGCCTTCCATTTAAGAGCCACAGGGCATCTGTCCATTGAAGGTCCTAACTAAATAAAAATATCCGGAGCATACTTCAGGTACCGGTATTTTCAGAGCACTGTCAGATACCCAAGGAGAGTAAGTTCTAGAGTCTCAGAGCCTTCGTGGAAAATGAGCCCAAACAGTTTTTCTACGCACAGGATTCCAGGTGAGACCCGGGTGCCCGGGAAAGAGAACACCCCCTCCCCGCAGTACGTTCACTCGAGGACTGGTACCAAAGACGACGAGTTAGAGGTGTACGAGTGCCTTTTATTCTCTGTCCTGACTAGAGTTCCCCTCACTGCCATCAAACTGGTCAAGTCTGTAGTAGCAAGGTTCTAATTCTCTTATTTCTTTTATGATAGATTTTATAGACAGTCATGCACCAACATAACCATTCTGGTCCACAGCAAGCTACACAGATGACAGTGGTCTCATAAGATTATAATGGAGCTGAAAAATCCCTATGGCCTAGTATATAACTATATTACACTTTTTATAGTATATACTTTATGGAGTACTGTACTTACTATCCTATACTTTTTTTTTTTTTTTTTTTTTGAGACAGAGTCTCGCTGTGGTGCCCGGGGTAGAGTGCCGTGGCGTCAGCCTAGCTCACAGCAACCTCAAACTCCTGGGCTTAAGCGATCCTCCTGCCTCAGCCTCCCGAGTAGCTGGGTCTACAGGCATGCGCCACCATGCCCGGCTAATTTTTTTTCTATATATGTAATTTTAGCTGTCCAGATCATTTCTTTCTATTTTTAGTAGAGACGGGGTCTCGCTCTTGCTCAGGCTGGTCTCGAACTCCTGACCTTGAGCGATCCTCCCGCCTCGGCCTCCCAGAGTGCTGGGATGACAGGCGTGAGCCACCGTGCCCGGCCTGTCCTATGCTTTTCATTGTTATTTCAGAGTGTGCTCCTTCTACTTATTAAAAAAAAAAAAAAAAAGGTTAACTGCAAAACAGCCTCAGGAGACTGTTATCACAGGAGACGAGCGCTCCAAGTGTGTCACTGCCCCTGAAGACTTTCCAGTGGGACATGACGTGGAGGCAGAAGGCAGTGATACTGATGATCCTGACCTGGTGTAGGCCCAGGTCAGCACAGGTGTTTGTGTCTTCATTTTTATAATAACAAAAAAGTAAAGAAAAAAAAAAAGGTAAATAATTTTAAAAATTGAAAAAGCTTATAGAATAAGGATATAAAGAAAGATAATATTTTTGTACAGCTGTACAATGTGTTTGTGTTTTAAGCTAAGTGTTATTGCAAGAGTCAAAAAAAGTTTTAATGTTTATAAAGTAGAAAAGTTACAGTAAACTAAGGTTAATGTATTATGGAAGTTTTTTTTTTTTTTAAATAAATGTAGCGTAGCCGGTGTTCATAAAATCTACAGTAGCGTCACGTCCTTGGCCTTCACACTCACTCACCACTCGCCCAGAGCAGCTTCCGGTCCTGCAAGCTCCATTCTGGCTGAGTACCTGCACAGGTGTGCTACTTTTTATCTTTCATATCGTATTTTCACTGTCCCTTTCTATGTTTAGATACGTGTAGAAACACACAGACTTACCACTGTGTCACAATTGCCCACACTATTCCGTACAGTAACACGCTACACAGGTCTGTAGCCTACGAGCAACACGCTACACCACACAGCCCAGGGGTGTAGTGGGCTCCACCATCTAGATTTGTGTAAGTACACTCTGTGATGTTTGTGCAAAAACAAAATTGTCTAACAATGTGTTTCCGTCATTAAGCAATACATAATTATATATGCATATGTATGTACACACACACACACACACGAGAAGTCCCCAGACAACATGGTGCCACCTCCTCCCGTGTTCTGACTGTGGCTAACCTGTATTTCCATGATTACATCCTGGCATGTAAACTTAGAGAGAGATGTTCTAAATTCTAGCTACATCTGGAGATTAAATACATAGGTATTTAATTTAGCCGCTGGGTTCCCAGTAACTACCTGCAATTACATCAAGGTGAATTCCCAGCATTAACTGGGCAACCCAAAAGCCTCCCATGCTTTTGTGCTCAAATTATTCAGCCTTTAATTTTGGAGTCCTGCAGGTCAGCGCTAAAACAGGTGTGGCATCTGGGCCTCCCAAAAGAGGAAACCAAAGAGCGCAGGCTGCCATTACGTGACTACTCCAGCCGGAGTCAGACTCATCACTCAGACGTCTCACATACGTACTTTGTACCTGCAGTCCAACCCCTGGGCCACAGACTGTTAGGGACCAGGCCACGGAGCTCCAGCCCCCCACCTCACCCCCATCCCCATCCACGGAATAACTGTCTTCCGTGAAACTTAGGAAACCAGGGGGATGGGGGTGGGCACACAGGGCAGGAGGTGAGTGCCAGGCCCTTGGGCAGAGCTGCTTCTGCACTTACAGCTGCTCCTCGTCACTGGCATCGCGGCCTGAGCTCCGCCCCCTCGTCCCCCACCCCCCATCTGTGGAAACACCGTCTCCCATGAAACCGGTCCCTGGTGCCAAAAGGGTGAGGGACTTCTGCTCTATACTAAATCCTCCAGTGATAAAGAAGTCTGAGGTTCGTGCCCAGATTCTCATTCATTCTCTCTCTCCTTCTCAACAAATGTGTACTGAGTACCCACACTGTTCCAATCGCTGCTGTAGGTGCTAAAGGTAACAGTGATCAGTACGGAGGGTCCTTGCCCTCGTATGTATACGGGTCTTAGACCCCGGTCAGGAAAAGCAGACGGTAAACAAGCCAACAAATAAATAAGATAACGTAAGAATGCGGTCAGTGTGACGAAGGACACAGACAGGCCTGCACCATCACGTGGCGACATGTTCTCCCTGTATCTTTCCCATCTTGCTGAATAGAATCTGTGTCTTTCTGTTCTCGCTTAGAAGTACCGTTTTTTTTTTTAATTACAGGAACATCTTTTCCAAACTTGGTACATGACTGATTGTTCACTATGAGCAAACTATTAATTCAACTCAATAAATATCAATTAATCACTTACACATATTGTGCCAGATACTAAGATTGGGGGAATGGGTAACAAAAATGACCATGTGTCATTTATATCAGAAATAAAAACACAGTAATGATATTTTAATAACAAAGTGGGAAAAATCAACCCTAAAAATATGTACAAAACACCAGTAAAAAAGTTGAAAGCTGCATCAGTAATTAAGAAAATCTTCCATGTGTACTATAAAAGAATTAAATGGTATTTTCTTTTCTTAGGTATCAATGTTTTGAAAAGGAAATGTTTGTTTTGGCATGATAGACTCTCAACATTTTCTTTTTACAAGCGTAGAGTGTATCAGATATTTCACTTACATGAATAATTTTGGAAAGAAAACATAGATCCCTTCTCAATTTCTATAACTGTGGGATAGGTTTCACCAACTATAGAATAACAGGGATTCTAATGTCCTTTTAAAATGGGGTTCTACCTTACATTTTATGTAGGGCTTTCCTTCCTTCAACACTTTAGGAGCAGATGTCAGTGTTGTCATTAGCAAAATGCAGTTGGGAGGATTTATCCAAGTGCTTGGCACATAGCTGCTAGTGTAAAAAATGCTAACCATTACTGCCCATGAAAACTCCTGTGAGACAACAGGAGTGGTACTTGAGCATGTTTATAGGAAGAGATAACAAATATCTGAGGATAAACAGTTTGCAATCTTTACAGTCATCTGTATCTTCAAGAGCCTCAAAATTTTGTTTGGAAGCAAAAAAAAAAAAAAAAAAAAAAAAAACCTAATGGAAATTAGTGACTAAATAATAAGCCAAGATCTTAATTATTTTTATCATTAAAAAAACTGAACGTGATAATTTTCTTTAAAGCCGTTATATAACAAAGACATCTTAACTATAGTTGTAATCTTTTATTTAAAGCCATCGATGTACTTTTCTCAAAATAATCTTATATACAGCTAGTCATGAAAGACCATATAGTATACGATTCCATTTATATGAAGTGTCTAGAATAGGCAAATTGACAGACAGACAGTAAATCAGTTGTTGCCTAAGGCTAGGAAGTGGGGGGAAGGGTGTGAGATAGGGAGAAATGAAAGATTGCTAATGGGCACCAAGTTTCTTTTTGGGGTGATGAAAATGTCCTAAAAATTGACCATGGTGATGGTTGTACAACTGTATTGTACAATATATTAATAAAAACCATTGAATTGCATTCACTTTAAATAGGTGAATTGTATGGTATTTGAATTATATCTCAGTAAATTTACTATTAAAAATAATCTTATAAAAAATATTTGTTAATGCTTTAAGAAGAGTCAAAACAAAATTCTAGGTACAGGAAAATGCAGTAGTTAAAAATAAAAATTTGTGAGAAATTTTACATTATTTGATTGGCATTTCTATATATATTATATACAGGTAAGAACTATTTCTGAATACAAAATTATGTCTTGTAACAAAAGGCTTATGAACTGGATTATATAAAGTAATTAAAAGTATTAAAATGACATGACTCATAATTCTCGCCGTTTTCAGAAGGATAGTGTTCTGAGAGATGAAACATGATCACGTAACAGTTGTGGAAAAGCTACCAGAGTCACAAACGAATCTGCTACGGGCTCCTGTTTTTTTGGTTACTTGTCTTCACCCACTGAAACCAGAGAATCAGATGCCGTTTGGTGCAGACTCAGAACGCCTTTCTTTCCTGGACCTGCAGTCACGGTCCCATTGCAACTCCCTCAATAATGTGTGTGTCTCTGTCAGACTAGCTAGAAAAGAATCAGAAATTGGTAGTTTGCAGAATGTATATGAACATTTTCTTTAGTTCTTATGAGCCACATTTTCCCACCTGAGGCATGGGGACATCAGCAGGATCGCACTGTGTGGACAGAGCTAGTCTGACCAGTGTCCTGGGATCCAGGCCCTTTGAACAGGACAAATCACGTCACCTCTTTCTTCAGCTACAAAGTGAGAGAACTCAACTCCATGGCTCCTAAGACGCCTTTCTGTTTCAAAATACTATGGTTTTGATTCCCAACTTATAAATTTGACTTAGATGGATAAATAAAACCTACTGTTCCCTATTTACATAAAAATGTTAGTGTGCACAATCTTGTTTCAATGAAAGATGAGAACACTGACTTACATTTAGTCTTATATTCAACTTTTGTGCGTTTGCCCATATTGCAAATGTTTCCCCTATAAGAACATCCATCTCAACCAGCAAAAAAGCTTTATCTGGCATCACCCGAACCACCAAAACATTTGAAGGAATTGTTTACTCCAATTAAGTTTTAAAGAAGGGAAAGAAAAACGGAGACAACATGGAAATATTTTGTAGGGGAGCTCCAGCTGGACTGCGGTTTTCAATGACACACAGTGTAAATGAACATCAATAACTATGGCTTTATATTCTCTGCTAGACACTGCTGTAAATGTTTACCTAAGTAGTTATAGTCTTATTAAAGTCAATAAAACAAAATAAAGGCTAATACATATTTAGATGAGGTACAATCTCATATATTCTATAATGACAGTGAAATCCAAACAATAATTACTACAAACATCGCAGGAATTATAAAAGCACCAAAAAAAAAAAAAAAAAATCACCTAGGATGAGATATTAACAGAAATAATATCAGCATCTATGATAAATAATCTTAGTATCTATAATAAATTATTTTTCTGAAGGAATAAATATCACTGAAAAATGTAAAATAAAACTTACTTGGTTCTAGCTTCTTCAGGTCCTCCAGTTTAAATTCTTCTTGGGATTGTGTAGACTAAATTTAAAATAAGCATATTACATCTTTTTATTACAAAGATTTCACTGTACCCTAAGTCTTTTAAGTAGCAAGAAGCAATATTCAAAAGGCATCTATTTCTTGCTTTCAAGGTGGAAAATGAAAAATCCCAAACTGGCTTTTGTTTATTTTTGCATTCTTGGAACACTGAGGCTAAATGCAACAGAAAGAAATTGAAGTCATATTTTTTATTGTGCAGTTTATAAAAGACAAACTAAATCTTTTAAGTATACTAAATGAATTTCTATTATTAAAAAAATCTTTTTTTTTTTTTTTTTCTCTTTTTGAGACAGAGTCTCACTCTGTTGCCCAGGCTAGAGTGCCGTGGTGTCAGCCTAGCTCACAGCAACTTCAAACTCCGGGGCTCAAGCGATCCTCCTGCCTCAGCCTCCCGAGTAGCTGGGACTACAGGCATGCACCACCATGCCCAGCTAATTTTTTTTTTCTATGTATATATTTTTAGCTGTCCATATAATTTCTTTCTATTTTTAGTAGAGACGGGGTCTCGCTCTTGCTCAGGCTGGTCTCGAACTCCTGAGCTCAAACAATTCACCCGCCTCGGCCTCCTAGAGTGCTAGGATTACAGGCGTGAGCCACCGCGCCCGGCCTAAAAAAATCTTCTGAGACAATAACTGCTTTTCGCATAAGTGCCTAATGTTTTATCAGACTAATTCAGAATAATTTATTTTCCATGTATTCGAATGAAGGGGAAAAAACCCTATTTACCTGTAAAGCTGCACTTCGTAATTCCAAGCATGTTGCAATTTTGCCTATGGTTTTCTGTAGGAAAAAAAGAAGCTATGAATACCAAAATTATTACAAGTGGTAGTTGTCAAAATCAAGGTAATTTTTATTGATGAGATCTATAATTCTCTTAAATAAGGTAAATTTTATTTCTTTCTAACATCTTGCAGACTTTAGAGAAGAGAAACAGGAGGCAAAGGGCCGAGATACAGGAAGGAAGATGAGTGTATATTCTCTCCTGAATATACAACAGCGAATTCCAAATCAAGGTTGCTGAGGTGACAGCTTTCGATATGATTTCAAGGGCAATGAAAAGGCTTCCTGACATCTGCCCTCCCAAGCCTCACCTTCTCTTCTCCATAAAGCCTGAAGTTCACTAACAGACATAAAATAAAAATATCTGAAAGTTAGCACAATTGTATAATTTAATTTTGACTTAAGTCCAACCCTGACTTAATTAAATACACAGACAACACTAAGGCAAATCAGCATTTGTGATGAACAGTGGAAAACTCTATAGTCAGATCTGTGTTATGTAATATAGTGAGCTATAAATCGGATGTAAATGATAGGCCGTGGTCCTGGCCTTTAATATGCGCACGTTCTATCACGTGAGATAAAACACATGTGAAGCAGAGACACTTGACTGTGTAAGTTTCAGCAACGTGAGCCATTACAGGTACTGAAGACACAGAACAAGATCTGCGTTAGGAATCAAGCCCCAATGACTAGGAGGATTTCTAAAGTTGAAGAGTTAGGAAATTGCCATGGTCCAACCACCGAAAGTCCCAAACTGAAAGCAGGGGAGACAGGTGTGAAAAGCTGGGAGAGGAGGGTAGTCATTCTGAGGTGGGCCTTCAACGACCAGCTGAGAAATTACTTAGCAATTAGTTTATGATCACTTTAGCAATCAGTTACACAGAAGGTTTCTGAACAGATGTAACTCTATCAGATTTGCCCTGAAGAAGATGATTGTGACAAAAGCATACACAGGGAAAAACAGAAAAGGGAAAATGAATCAGGTTATTTCAACTATCCAGGTAAACAGTAAGCAGGACAAAAATATGAGTAAAGAAGAAATGAAAAGGAGGAGATTCACAGAATAAACAGCTATCGGAGGAGGCAGCAGAATCATGCCCATTAAGACTTTTAAGTCCTTCCAAAAAAGATATTTCTTAAGTTGTTATTAGGAATAAATCCAGATTATAAAAGTGGAATCTTTATGTACAATGTTTGCAATGCCTGAACAATGAAATATTCTGCAAAAAGGATATGTTTTTCTAAATGTATTGAAGACTTTCAAAAGTTTAGTAAATTGTATTTGGTGGTTTTCTCTTTTGTCAATGTCCTTTGGAAGGCAAATGAAGAGCAAAAACGAGTAACAAGTATTGTCCTGGCCCCTGGCACTTAGGATAGTGGGCACTGTACAATTATTGTATCTACAACAGAAAGCTGATAGACCAACTCACACAATAAACCACTACTGAGCAAGATATGACTCGAAGCCAGGGAACAAGTAACAATATTTAACCATCTCCACAATCTTTAAAAATTCTTTTTAATCCCAATGTAAGAATTTGGAAAATGACCAATTCTGTTCTGAAAATTTAAAGATTAGAAAATTACCTTTATACATAGTAACTACAAAAGGATTCAAGATACTCACAGCAGATTTATTCACCCTCTCAAATAACTATTGCATAGAAACCAGCAATAGTCTTTTCTACGTAAAATCTAATATCCCCAAATCATTGTTCAAATATACCACTCAGCTCTGACAAAACTAGTAAATGATTTTAAACATAAATACAGTAACAATAATGGCTAACAACTGCCGTGCACTTACTAAGTGACAGGCTCTCCTAAGTGATTTAGGAACATTAATTCATGGAATCCTCACTATAACCATGTGAGTCAGATATAACCATTTTATCGCTGTGAAAACCGAAGCACAGAGAGGTTAAGTAACTCACCCTAGACATCAATGCCTTCTACACAATATAGCAATATATATAGCAAAGCAATACACTTACATTAAATACTATCTGGCTATAACTTTTTATGATCTTTTAAAAACAATTTTGTCTGTATTGAGATATATCAGTAAGTCTTAAAAAATATTAGTTAACTTGTTTTCCTTCTTTATTACAAAATCCATCTGATTTCATGCTTTTAACATTTAAAGTAAACTGTTGTAGTGTAACAGCTATGAGTCCACTAAAATTATTTTAAATTTAAGCATTGCTTCAAGTTAAGCAGAAGCAATAGCTTTTTATACAGAAATCTACTGCACCGTGGCAAAATACCAACAGGCATTATTCACAACTATTTTAAGGGACCACACCCAACCCCAGTATTAAAAGGAGCGAAACACTATCATTTCAGCTGTAGCATTAACTGTTAAAACATGTAGAATTTATTGATGTCAAAATCAAGTGCTTGCTACTGTAATTGTTTAACCTTTCTTAGAAATAGATGGTTCAGAAAAATGATTGAGAAACACAAGTTCACACGTGCCAGGAGAGCACAGTCTTGACAATTAATGTTCACTGACTAAGCACTGAAGGTAAGTGAGGTTTAATTTCAGATAAGACTTGACTTATTAGCACTTCATTCAAATTAATTGGTCATACCTGACATGGTACAGAAATGAAAAACGCTTTTAGTTTCAGAATATTGGCTATTTTACTTCGTCTCTACCAAGAAAAGCGATAGCTCCAAAGATCAGTTAAAGATACAATAAAAATGGATAATTAAAGAGCTAAATTAATTTTGCTAAAATGTGTTCAATTTATATGAGGAAAAATAGGTTAAAAAAATACACGTAAAGTAGTATAGTCTCATTTAATCTAGACTTACTATTCTAGATTTGAACAGTCATCCACTGTCTAGCTGGGGATGGAGGAGAGGGAGTGGGGGAGGGGGAGGGTAGAAGGGGGAACCCTATAAAATATAAAACAAGCGTATAGTGCTGGAAATCTCATTACCACCAAATTTGACTCAAAACAGGGAAAAACTTTCTAAGCATCATGAGACAGGATGTTCTATTCTGTCCAGAAACTTACATGAGAAAATCTACTACACCAAAGTAGAGAACTCAGTGGAATGAAAGCTTTTGGCAGCTGTTTGTTGGCTACCAAACCCGGTTGTTATAATGACAAAACTATTGGGAAACGAAACGAAAGCTAGTGAACTAATCATGAGGGAGGATCAAATGAGAATCGTGAACTTTCTTATTTTACACCAGAAATCCTTGCGGATATGAAGAAAATACATACGAAGTTTTCATACTATTTATCGCCATTTAACTTTAGAGAGACCAGTGGTCCTGCTTTAGAGTTCTTTAGATTTAAAATAAATATTATGGAAATGTAAGTTATTCTCTCAAAAATTAGGATTCATCTAAAAAATGAGGCCTTACCTTAAATAATATTCATATAAGTAAACATCAGTAACCTAAGATCCAAAAAAGCATTTATTCATCAAATATTTTTGAGATTTCATTGTGAGGTACACGCTAAAAATCTTCACAAAGCATTTTAGAAATGTGGTTGGATTAAAAAAATATCTTCTTTCAGTCTCACAAACTATTGAATAGTTGGCATAATTCTAAAATTTGCCACTGCTACAAAAATACTGAAAACAGTAAAAGCATAAAGAATACAACTCAAAATAGAAAACATGAAGAAAAGTTTTGCTTAGAATAATGTAAGGAACATTCTCCACTTTCCTCTTCTGAGGAAAACACAATGGAGTTTTTTCTCCTTTTGCTTACGTGCCAGGTCTGGCATTTAATTAATTTTGCAGATCCAATGCTTTATATCAGAATTTCCCATATGATGTTTCAGAACACTGGACTCAATGAAACGTCCTATAGAGGGAAAAGGGAGACTTCCAAAACCAAATACATTTTAAAATACTGCATACTCCAACTCTTTTAAAATATTCAACATACATGCTAACATATTAAAAGCCCGGAGAAGTCACAAACTCTTTGTTCCAATAACATCTATTAATTTTTCAGAACCAGTGTTCCCAGGACATGCCCAGAAGGGCTTTGTTTTCTAATCATTTATGAACTTGCAGCCTCTGATAACTTTTTCCTTATGTCACATTCAAATGAGGCCTGCAGGTCAGTACGAGGTTTTTGGCCCATTGTGAATGTTCCACTTGCATTTTTAAAGAAAATCAAACTTTTAAACGCATACAACTTGCCTTATATTCATAATACAGTACAGAGAGACTGGGGTGGGGGGTGGGGGGTCCTTCTCTAAGCCCAAGGAACAGGCAGGCGTCAGCTCCATCCAGTCACAGCTGGCAGCCACAAATGCCCCCTAGGCAGGTAGTATAGAGAGTAAACACCTCCGAAACCAGGTCTCCAGGAAAGGAAGAGGTACAGAATACCTAAAAGGTAGAGGTCTCCACAAGATTTAGGGATACCTTTTAAGATCATTTAAGGTTCCCCAAACCCTAATTTCGTACATGAGAAAACTGAGGCCAGAGCCGAAATACCAGACTCCAGGTCTCTGCCCTCTCCTCTAGGTCTTGCTGCTTCCTGGTCCTTCTGGGACCCAAGGTCTGTGGATCTTTGAACCAAAGATAAGCCGGAAAAAGCAGTCCCGTGGCTGCTAAGGAACAGCTACCAATTAAAGAATAAATAGCATCATCAAACACCAGCTTCAGCCTTAGAAGGTTAAAGAAAATTAAAAAACAAGTAAACTTTTTCTCCTTAGTCTAATAATCATCATCACATGACAAGGCTCATTTCTTTTTTTTTTTTTTTTTTTTTTTGAGACAGAGTCTCACTTTGTTGCCCGGGCTAGAGTGAGTGCCGTGGCGTCAGCCTAGCTCACAGCAACCTCAAACTCCTGGGCTCAAGCGATCCTCCTGTCTCAGCCTCCCGAGTAGCTGGGACTACAGGCATGCGCCACCATGCCCGGCTAATTTTTTCTATATATATTTTTAGTTGTCCATGTAATTTCTTTCTATTTTTTAGTAGAGACGGGGTCTCGCTCTTGCTCAGGCTGGTCTCGAACTCCTGACCTTGAGCGATCCACCCGCCTCGGCCTCCCAGAGTGCTAGGATCACAGGCGTGAGCCACCGCGCCCGGCCAAGGCTCATTTCTTGATGGCATTTTTTCCCCACAATTATCATATGTTTTAAAAGGCCAAATCACTTTGCAGCCATGTGCCTCATAGGCCCCATACCTACATAACAGAGGTTGGAAACAGAGCATGCGTGTAACTCAAGGCAAACGGGCGATTAAAAAATACGGGGTCGGTAAGCATTTTTTTTAATTCTCTAAGTTTTCATTTTGTTTCCATATTCGTGAATACTTTGTTAGGTATTAATTTACATTGCTAGGAAATCTGAGATTCTGTTTGTCAAAATTTAGATAGTTTACCTCCTAATTCTGTGATGCCAGCTGGTCATCTCCTAATCAATTCCTAGAGAAATTTTACAAATCGTATCGAGGTGATAAAGCATACAGTCTTTGTTACTTTCCTTAAGCAAATCAGTCATTTCCTCTGTAGTACTTATTTTGCAGAGCTAAAATCCCAAATCTCCTGAATCTATTGTGGATATCAGCAATTATTAAGAAAAAAAGAAAAATACCCTTAAATTGTAGCAATGTAATTTTTTTAATATACCAAAAAAAAAAAAAAAGGAGCACATTAGATAAAGTAGATGCTAAATATTTTTAAAATACAAATATACTAACTTGAATTAAAAAAATCGCTAACCTTAAACTTTGGGGGCCTTTTCCTCCCAAGCTCCTATAAATAAGAGTCAAATGAACCCAGGCCTATGGACTAAAATAAATTGGTTAGGCTTACTTAAAAAATCACTCTCACTCCCCTTGTGCAAAATAAGAATAAGGGCAAATTAAGTCACCATAGTTTTCACACTGTCTTAAGAGATGAAAGACTTTTCCCCCCCACTATCTACAAGGTTAAAAATTGACTTAACAATAAATACTCAGAGCCAGGAGAAAATGGGAGTTATTTCCTCCCATTTCTTTTCACTTCTTTTAAGTATCCCATTTTTCATTATCTCTAACAGTTTAGAATATCAACTTGACACAAAAATTTTAATTCAAGGAGAAAGAACACCACTGAAACATTTTGCAACCTTATGCATTTATTCTGTTAATGGATTTTTATGCCAAATTCTTGACTTTAACTGATTTTTTTCAGTGGCTGGTTTTTTTTTTTTTTTTTTTTTTTGGTTTGCTCATCTTGGTTTTTTTGAGGTTCTTTTGTGTGTTTGTTTGTTTTGAGAGGAGGTGGATAAGGATTTATGAAAGTTAAGAATTAAATAGGTGTTCAGGTGAAATGCAATTACTCACAGTCCTCTATCTCCCCGAATAACTTTAGACAAACTCCAGCCTCTGGGGGCCCCTACTCTTCAACCAGACCATGGATGGTCTCCCCTAAAGTAAAAGCCTAAGTCGCTGAGTAAAGAAATGCATTAAGTGATAAATCTTATATGTTATCTCTAAATGATTAATGTTAGCCAAAGCATAATCAGTTACCATTCTTTTTACTTAAGTATAACAGTTTTTTGTTTTGGTTTTTTTGCTAAATGGACTTGAGAGACAGAACCCTTTTCATGTGGAATCTGATGTATCTAGAGAGCATTTTATGGTACCTTTTGTTCTTCTGTGAATTCAGAATTATTGTGTTGAGATTGGGCCTCTTTTTGTAGATGTCTTGCTAATCTGTAAGAAGAAAACACACATCCTTTAGAAAGGAAGCAAAGCAAGTAATTGCAACAAGGAGAAACAATTTAAATCTTTGCAAAAGCCGTGAAGTACAATAACACTGTGTTCTGTTTTCAAAGTGTAAATCTACATCACCTTTAGAATCAAATTGTTTACACAGTGACGATGTAAATAAGATATAATACTTTTCATACCATTTCGCTGGGACAAATTGCAGCTCTAGGCAGTAAACCCAGAATCTTAAAGCTGGAAAGAATCTCAAAGGGCATCTAATCCAACTTTCTTTAGTGTGCATGATTTTCTTCTCTAACAAGCCAGTAAGTAGTTGGCCAGATTCTGCTCAAACATTGCCAGTGAGCACCAATGATAGCACCACACACAGATACTTTATCAATCTATCATCAATTTGCTGATAAAATTAGTCCAAATTCAAATTAGAGCAATGACAAAATGGTAATACTCTAACAAAATATACTTTTGAAAACCTGTTTTCATGAAAATAAAGAAAATTCTCCACCAATCAGAAATAGAAATCAATGTTTATCTGATTATCATCATACTTAAAAATAGCAGATAGGCCTTGGGTAAGTTTTTAAGGATGGATCTATGTTACTAGTCAACAGTGAAGATCCAAAGCTATTTCTGAGACAGCAAAAACCAAAGCACTGACTCTTACAACTAAACAATAAAATGAACAATTTTGAGCAAAGGATTTGAATGGACATTTCTCCAAAGACGACATAAAAATGTATAGTAAGCACATGAAAAGATGCTCAACATCAGTGGTCACTAGGAAAATGCAAATCAAAACCACAGTGGGATACCATTTCACACCCACTAGGACAGATATAATTTTAAAGAGAGACAGAGAGAAAGAAAATAACAAGTACCAGCAAAGATGTGAAAAACTGGAACCCTCAAATGTTGCCGGTGGGAATAAAAACTGGTGCCAGCCACTGTGGAAAACAATTTGGCAGCTCCTCAAAAAATTAAATATGGAGTTACCATAAGACCCAGCAATTCCAAAATGCTAGGTCTACACCTAAAAAACCTGTACAAAAATGTTTACGGCAGCATTATTCATAACAGCCCAAAGTGAAAATAACCCAAATGTCCATGAACTGAGAGAGTAACAAAATGCGATACACCCATTCAATGGAGTATTATTCAGTCATAAAGAAGAATGGAGCACTGATAACGTGCTACAGATAGACCTTAAAAACATTATGCTACACCTGTAATCCCAGCACTCTGGGAGGCCGAGGCGGGTGGATCGCTCAAGGTCAGGAGTTCGAGACCAGCCTGAGCAAGAGCGAGACCCCGTTTCTACTAAAAATAGCAATTATCTGGACAACTAAAAACATATAGAAAAAAAATTAGCCGGGCATAGTGGCACATGCCTGTACTCCCAGCTACTTGGGAGGCCAAGGCAGAAGAATTACTTAAGCCCAAGAGTTTGAGGTTGCTGTGAGTGAGGCTGACGCCACGGCACTCTAGCCCAGGCAACAGAGCGAGATTCTGTCTCCAAAAAAAAAAAAAAAAAACCATGCTAAATGAAACAAGCTAGATCCAAGAGATTACGTATCATATGATTCCATGATTACATGAAATGTCCAAAATAGGTAAATCTGCAGGGACAAGAGGAAGATTAGTAGCTGTCAGGAGGTGATGGACCTGGAAGTGACTGACACCAGGTACGAGGTTTCTTTTGAGAGTGACTAAAATGTTCAGGGATTAGATGATGGAGATGGTTGCACAATATTGTGAATACGGTAAAAAACCACTGAATTGCACACTTTAAAATGTTAAGTTTCATGTTACGTGATATTTGCATCAATAAAAAAAATCTGCAAGGAAAAAAAAACTGGCAAAAGAATTTGAAAATAAAATTCCCAAGCACATTATGTACTATTCAACAGGAATACAAAGAGTAGCAAGTGCTAGATTTTCTACCAAGCCCACTGCAGAAGACAGTTCACGTTTGGGGAAAAAAAAAAAGTACTAGATGGGAATTCTTTCAGATCATGTCTTTAAAGATCAGGCATAAAGTTCATTATTGTTTATCCAATCTATGAAAAGTTTGCATCGTCCTTATAGTAAAGCAAGAAATTCTGACAAAATAGCTCTACTATGGTACTTGGCTGCTATCCATTTCTTTTTTTTCTCCCAGAGCTAGAAACCCCGTAATATTTTTTCCTAAAATGTCATTCATAGACTCACTTTTGGTGGATTCTCCACAGGAGAAGGTACAAATAGAAACATATGTAGCCACTGTCTTTGTTCTGTATGTGGTTTCTTTCCTAACTCTTGCTGACCTCACACCTATACGGAGTACTTGTAAAGGAATCCACAGTCTGTATTCTTAGCAATGTCAACTGCACATCCCCGAATTCAGGGAAGTTACAGTGTGGAATGAGTTTCTTTATTTCAATAATTCTACACATAATTTGCTAATGGTGGCTGTCAACCTAAGCAGGATCGTTGTCAGAAAAAAGGGTAAAGCTCTAAACAAACTGCTCAAACAAATGCTAACAGTCAGTAGAAAGGAAGGATGCTAAACTCAAACTGAATCTTGTCATCAAAAATTAGGCAACAGACTAGGAGGAAACACTGGCAAGTCATAAACTGATAAAACACACAGCTAGAATATATAAAGAACTCTTTTACTTAACAGGTAAAAGACAACTCAAATTAGGCAACAGACTAGGAGGAAACATTGGCAAGGCAAACTGATAAAATACACAGCGAGAATATATAAAGAACTCTTTTACTTAACAGATAAAAGACAATTTAAAAATGGGTAAAACAGACACTTCACAAACGAGACTTACGGAGGGAAAAATAAGTACGTGAAAAGACATTCATTCAAAGTGTGAATCAATGTTCAGGGCAGTATTATTGACGACGGTCAAAAAGCAGAAATAATTCAAATGTTGGCCGGGCGCGGTGGCTCACGCCTGTAATCCTAGCACTCTGGGAGGCCGAGGTGGGCGGATCGTTTGAGCTCAGGAGTTCGAGACCAGCCTGAGCAAGAGCGAGACCCCCATCTCTACTAAAAATAGAAAGAAATTATATGGACAGCTAAAAATATATATAGAAAAATTAGCCGGGCATGGTGGCACATGCCTGTAGTCCCAGCTACTCGGGAGGCTGAGGCAGTAGGATCGCTTAAGCCCAGGAGTTTGAGGTTGCTGTGAGCGAGGCTGACGCCACGGCACTCACTCTAGCCCGGGCAACAGAGTGAGACTCTGTCTCAAAAAAAAAAAAAAAAAGAAATAATTCAAATGTCCATCAACTAGTGAATGGACACACACAATGTGGTATAGCCATACAACGCAATACTATTCACCAATAAAAAGAAACAAAATGATGATACATGCTGTAACATGGATGAACCTTAAAAACATGCTAAATAAAAGAAGCTAGATGCAAACGACTGCACATTGTGGGATTCAAATTACATATATGTCCAGAAAAGACAAATCCAAAGAGACAGAATATAGATTATAGTTGTCTGAGGCTGAAGTGGAAGTATGGAGTGATTGCAAACGGGCACAGGGATCTTTTCTGAGGTGACGGAAATGTTCTGAAATTTGATCGTGGTAATGGTTGCACAACGTGGTAAATTCGACTAAAAGATCATTAAATCACACATGGAAGATGGGAGAATTTCATGGTATGTAAGTTACACCTCAATAAAATTATTTAATTAAAAAAAAAAAACTTTTAAAGCCTGGGCAAAAAATTAATTTTCAATATCCACAAAAAAAGTACATCATTTCACAAAGTAAGATCTGAATCTGTTCAGTGAGGGAAAATCTACATGCTAAGGACATTGGATGAGCAAATAAGAGCTGACATTCTGTTAGTAAAAGTGTCAAATATTCCTCCCCAGAGACTCATCGCACCCTACAAAGGTGCCTACAAGTAAAACAGGACTGTTCTCAAGGGACAGTTTTAACTAGACTTTAAACACATAAACAAGTAACTGACACAAACACCACACATAGCATTTCATGACACAGAAAATAGTGCTCTCAAACTATCTGCAGTTAAGGAACACTTCCCCCCCCCAATCTGTTCCAAGCTAACACTTTTGTAAAATACAATTAAAAAAATACCACGAAGACATCAAATTGCTATAAAGTTTCAAGACGCTTATTTTCAATTTCTTTCTTCATCTTGTTGCAGACCAGCAAGTTTGCAAACCAGCACCAACCTGTGGACCACACTTTAAGTAGCACAGACATAAACCATAGTAAAGATGACTAAAAGATAATATTCAGTCTTCAAACTCATCCATTCATTCAACAGATATTTACTGAGCATCCATGTGCTAAATACCTTGCGACTGATCCTGGGAAATGTGACTGAGCAGCAGTCCCTGTGTCGCTCTACCATATATTAGGGGTCATGTGTCCCCAGGTAGCTGAAAGAGGTGGCCTGCTAAATGGAGTTACTTTTAATTGACCATCTATATTTTGGATGACAATTTTAGTTTTGACGCAATTCATTTAAATCTTCCAATAGTATTTTGGCACCAACTCCTTAGTACGCCCACAACGTACTCCTAAATTCATACATTCAATAGAATATAATAATCATATAATATCTAAATAAACAATTACGTATGGTTAGCCCAGTGCTACTCTGAACGCTATACAGCAGAGAACAAACCAGACCGCCAACCCAATCCACCCTCATACCGTGCCCTCAGCAAGCTGACCTTCCAGTGGGGAGAGAGACAGTAAACAAAACAAATATGTATTAACAGAGTATATTTTAGGTACATTTTAGATTATGGTAAGTACTATGGAAAAAAATAAAGCAGATGGGGGGATAGGATGTGTGAGACTGAGGTAGAGGGAGAGGGGGTAGACAGGAGGCTTTGTGATTTTAAATAGGGTGGCCAGAAAGAACCTCACTAAGAAGATAATATTTGAACAAACACCTCAAGTGTGTGACCAAGTGACCCAAGAGCAGTCCAGGAAAAAAATACAAAAACCCTAAGGCAGAATTGTGCTTTAGAGAACAGGACTACAGCTGCACTTAACGTTTTCACCTGCCTGTAACTGCAATACCCAATTACTCTAAACCCTTCTATCAGACTCTCAGTGTTTTGAGGGCACAAATTTTTGTATCCCCAGCCCTTACTTGTTGAGTGATGAAATTGTTCAAGCCCTATTATTCTTTCCTCCCACATATTTCAAATAAAAAAAATAAAATCTGCCTTTATTTCTAGATACATTAATTTCAAGCTCTTGACCACATTTTATATGTGGCCTGTATGTTTACAAAATTTAAGCCAATCATTACATATCACGACTGAAACTGAAATTCAACACTGGCAATTTTTATCATAACTTGAGGACTACTCTGAATCATGACGTTCAAAAGTTAGCACTGAGGTCCAGCAATGGATTTGCGTGTCCCTAGTACCCTCATTCAGATGTTTCTAAAAATTCCCACTGAACAGCTTGCATATTCAATTTTCCTTTGTAATTTCAATTGGACATGGTATTCTCTGCTTTCCATTGTGAGGTCCCCTGCCCAGCGCCAACAGCTGCTAGGTCCCACCGTGCAAGAAAGCAGCAGCTTTATATTTCAAGCTACGCAATTTGGGTTAACACACAGAATGGGTATGCACAGGTGTTCTCTAACTGGCTACAGCATGGAAGGTTATGTTCTTCAGTAATGAAGAAAACCTTCTTATTTGTCCAGTTCACTTACAGAATTAGTCTATCAATGTATCTTAAATAAAGCATCTAAAGCACTATGTAGTAGAAGAGAGAGGATTTGGAATTAAAAACAACAACAACAACAGATTTCAGTGGTATCATTCTGTGACCCAGGGTGCTCTGCTTCACCTGAGCTTCAATTTTCCTCATTTTGTAAAATGAGAACAATTATATTCTCACTGGGTAGTTCCAAGAGCGAATGAAATCACGTGAAAGTGGAAAACGCTGGTAGTCGTTAGACCTGGCAAAACGGCCCTGGGCACAGTGGCTTGCAGGGCTCTTGAAACCACAGGCAACTCAAAGCCAGTAAGATTGGGTAGCGAAAACACCTGCACATCTAAATTATCTCAATGGCCAGATAAAGACAAGTAACTATCACTGCAAGAGGACAAGAGTTCAGATCTTCCAAGTACCAACCGTATATTCTTTCCAGAAAAGGGGGAGAGGGGGTTGCTTACACATGGTTTCATACTCAGTGAAACCTCAAACGATAACTTGCTGTAAACCAAGATTAAATAATTAAGGGCGACAGTTTGCAAACAATAACACTTTAGCAGGCAGTTCTTACACTCAGGCAACTGTGCAAGAAGCTAAGCAAGATTATCTATGCATAGTCTTGCCTTTTAATTTTAAACACATCCCTGAAGTTTGCTGGGAGCCCCAGAAAGGGAAAGAAACGGGGCCGCGCGCGGGCAGACCGAGGACGCCGGTACTCACAGGTACCCCCCGAGGCTGCACTTCGCGCCCGGGCAAACGCGGAGGGGCCCGGCGGCTCCCGTGCGCGCCCGGCGAACCCGCAGTTCGCTCCCCTCCGTGCACATCCTGCGCGGACTCCACCCAAGGCGGCCGCGGAGCGAGGGGTGGGTGGGACCCAGCCTACCACACAACAGTCCAGAAACCGAAACAAAACCGAGGTGCAACTGTGAAAACGCGGCTCACCAGAAGAGGGGGGCGCGAGAGGGGTCCCTCCTCCAGGCAGGAGAGGCAGCCCCGGCCCGGGCTGCGTCCCGGGGACACCCGCTCCCCCCGGCAGCACCCAGCGCCCTCCCCTGCCGCACCGGGGCGGAGGAAGACACACACACGCACACACGCACACACAGAGCAAGGCCACTGTCCCCGGAACGTGGGCGGGGAGCACACGAGTGTCCCTCAGAGAAATCGAGGTGGCAACCTGGGAGAGGCGGAGGGAAGGAGGAAAGGAAACTGCCCGCCGAGCGCGGCCCCGAGAGACGCCGGGAAGGCACGAGGAGGCAGCCTGTGAGGCCGGCGCCCGGGAAGCAAGAGCGACCTGTTGAATGGAACCGGCCCCGCGGAGGCGGAGGAGAGCGAGGGCGAGTCACCCCCGCGAGCCGACCCGCCGTCCCCGGACAGCCCCGCCGGGGCCAGTGCGGTCTCGCCCGGCGCCCGCGGGGCCCCACCCTGAGGAGCCTCGGCCGCAGACGCGGCGACGGGAGACACCGACAGAAACGAGGGCGGCGGGCGGCGGGAGCCCGCCCGGCCCGCGCCCGCGGCTCGTCACTCACATCTGATACTCGTCTATCGCCTCCACCAGCTGCCCCCACGAGTCGAAGTCGGCGCCTCTCCTGAAACTGGCGCCCCAGCGCTGCAGCAGACTCCGGGTCACCTCCGACATGGCCGGTCCCCACCCCGCACCCTCCCGCCCCTTCCCCAGCAAGGCCGGGCTCTAGGGCGCCATCCTCCCCGGGCCTGGCCCCGACATTAACAGGGCCAGGAGGAACCGCTACGGCCACCGCCGCCACCCGCCGAGGAGCCGCCCAAGCCCATTTGCCGCCACAGCCAAACTTTACGGCTCCGAAGCGACCGCCCCGCCGAGGCCCCGCCCCCAAGCCCCGCCCCGCGTTAGGTTGAGGCCGCCCCGCTGCACCCGGGGCCGCCATCACTATCGCGGCATCCGCCCTCGGCTCAAGAGCCCAAGCCAACTCCTTTCCTCTCTGGGGAAGAGGCCGCAGCTCGAGAGGAAAGACCAAGGAGGACAAATTAGAGAGGGCTGATGAACAGAGCGTTCTGAGGGGGCTGAGACACCGCGGCAGACCCCGCCCCGGAGCGGCGAGCACTGCCGCCTCGGTAGCTGTCATGGCCGCCGGGCCACGTGACTCCAGCTCGGCCCGGGTCCGGCTTCTAGATGCTCTATAGAGTTCAGTAGTCTCGTTCCTCCGACTCCCTCCTTTTCTTGTTGCAGGCTCCGATACTGCCTTTCCTCCCTCAGGAGGACCGCTGTACAGACTGAGGAATCCGGTAAGTATGTCAGAGGACTTGGGAGTTTCCCAGTAATATCCCCCACCCCCCGTGGTTTCCCCGGAGTCTCAGTCAATAGGGTCACCCCTTTTACACCGGTTTCCACAGACCCCTGGATAGTGGTCCAAAAGTCTTCTAATGCCTTGAAAGAAAAATTAGAAGGAAAATCTATATTACCCCCCCCCCCAATCAGTGGTGTTAATAGCTAGATCCACCGAATGCCCTTGCCCCGAGTCTCCACTGGAGCTCGGAGAGCGTATAACGCCAGCTAAATAGGGGTTTGTTCGGCCATCGTCTGCCCGCCTCCCCCGGGTCGATAGTGTCGGCTTTCCACCGAAATGCCTGGTGAGAATGAGGGGCGCGCCAGCGTGGGCGCGTGCGCAGAGTCGCCGCCCGGCGCCTCGAAAAGGGGCTGGGCAAGGGAGGAAGAGGCCGGGTGGTAAACAGGAAGTGGACGCTCGGATCTCTGGGGCGGTGCTCAGGTAGGTTCCTCGGGGGACCCGGGCCTCCGGAGCGGGGCCGTCCTGTCCTGTCTGCGATCGGGGTCCTGTGTAAGCGCGTCAGGTTGCCGCCTCCCGCTGGAATGCGGCGCTGGTAGCTCCGAGGGCAGCCTCGTACCTGCGGGTGGGTGTGTCGCTTCCCACCCCACCCTGCGAATGCCCGGAAACGGGAGAAGGCCGGGTCGCGGAAGGGGCAGGATGAGGCAGGGCAGAAGCTGACCCCCTTCATTCCCCGAAGTGAAGGTGAACCGTCGCGCAGGAAGCGGGAGGCTGCCTTAGCAGAAGCATCTAGGAAATTTGCCCTCCCAAAATGCGGTGTCGAATGTGACGTTATCTCTAGAAGGCTTGATTTATATGCGCGTAGATGCGGCATTTAGGCTATCGAGGAGGTTTGTGCGGAAGAGGTTTAGATGATGGTGTTTCCTAAAAGGACTTGTTAAATGTTCTGTTCAGTTTTTCACTGGGTACGCAGTGCATTCTCTATTCATTAAATATCTGGAGCACCCCAAAAGCAGTTTCGTCACGAATAAGTAAATATGGTAACGGGAAGTGCTCAATGTAGGTATTTCATACACTGTGCAGCCGATGTTTTTTTCTAATAAGAAAAGTTGATTGACAAGCTTGTATCCTGCCTTCAGATTACGTAAACCTTATCAGAGTTTCTTCTCTATTACTTCCTGGAATCAAATTGCCATACTTCAGTCTTTGGCTAGGCTCTCCTGTATTATGTGCACTGCCTACCCAGGGACTTTGGGCAAGAGACATACTGCTGTTTTTTTTTTGAGCTAAAAGGTGTGGAACTTAATATTTTTAAGTTGGCATTTCACTTAGGTAGTTTTTCACATGTTTTCGTTCTTAGGGTAAAAGTTACTGGTCAAGTATTGCATTGCTTTTTTAAGTCTAAAAGATGGATTCTTTTTTTTTTTTTTTTTTGAGACAGAGTGTCGCTTTGTTGCCCAGGCTAGAGTGAGTGCCGTGGCGTCAGCCTAGCTCACAGCAACCTCAAACGCCTGGGCTTAAGCAATCCTACTGCCTCAGCCTCCTGAGTAGCTGGGACTACAGGCATGTGCCACCATGCCCGGCTAATTTTTTTTTCTATATATATTTTAGTTGGCCAGATAATTTCTTTCTATTTTTAGTAGAGACGAGGTCTCGCTCATTGCTCAGGCTGGTCTCGAACTCTTGACCTTGAGCGATCCACCCGCCTCGGCCTCCCAGAGTGCTAGGATTACAGGCGTGAGCCACCGCGCCAGGCCTAAAAGATGGATTTTTATTAGCTATTTTATGAAAAACATATTTTGTTATAGAACACATGCTGTAACCAATCCACTGGTGTCAGTAATACGTGGCAAATGCAGTAATTAACTTAAGAATATCTTAACAGTATAAATCAGGGTCACTATTTGAATCTGTGTTGGAAATTACGTTCATCTGGTCCTGTGCCCTTCTCACCTGCAGCTGTCCCACCAAAGTCTGGTACTTTGCTACTCAGGCATGTAGTCTGGGGACCAGCATAATCAGTGTCTCAGGTGCTGCGTTTTAAAAGATTACCCCACCCCCCCGGTGATTTTTATGCATATTAAAGTTTAAACATTACTGCTTTGGGATATTAACGTTGAAGTTACTGTGGGCAAATTTCTAAATGCTGGGTTTATTTTGTATAGGTCTGATCTAAACATAGACCGCCCTAGACAATCAGTTAAAACAAGATTGATTAACGGCAAGGAAGCATTTTATGTGTATATGTATGACATTTAATATATAAAACCTGTGCTCTAGTAAATTTTTATTTTAAAAATTAATTTAATAGTATTTACATTGTTTATTAAATGTTTTAATTTTTATATATTTTTTGTCTGTAGAAAACATCTGGAGAAAATGACCCATTGGTTTCATAGGAACCCATTAAAAGCCACAGCTCCTGTCTCTTTTAATTACTATGGCGTGGCCGCTGGTCCTCCTGCTTCAAAAATTTGCAAGTAAGTTTTAATCTAAATCAACAAGTAGTGATTGAACCACTCTTAGATATAAGGTACTTTTTTAGGTTCCATGGTTAATGCCTCTTTCTATTTCCTGTAAGTGATTTGAGATCATCCAGGACACGCCTCCTTGAACTGTTCACTGATTTGAGCTGTAATCCAGAAATGATGAAGAATGCAGCAGATTCATATTTTTCTCTTTTACAAGGTTAGTTATTTACATGAACTTCTGAGTTCTTTTAAAAAGCAGTTCTGCAGGCCAGGCGTGGTGGTTCACACCTGTAATCCTAGCACTCTGGGAGGCCAAGGTGGGAGGATCGCTTGAGCTCAGGAGTTCGAGACCAGCCTGAGCAAGAGTGAGACCCCATCTCTACTAAAAATAGAAAAATTAGCCGGGCATGGTGGCCTGTGCCTGTAGTCCCAGCTACTCAGGAGGCTGAGGCAGGAGAATCGCTTCAGCCCAGGAGTTTGAGGTTGCTGTGAGCGAGGCTGACGCCACAGCACTCTAGCCTGGGCAATAGAGCGAGACTCTGTCTCAAAGAAAAAGCTATCCAGAAGTTTACATTTAATTCTTAGACTTTTCAAATTTGAATAATCTTCCAGGCTATATTTTTTGGTATGCTCAAGTTTCAAAAATGTAAGGATGTTAGGGTGGTATGTTTTCTTCCTAACATTTTGAAAATTAAATGTATACACACTTCATATTATGTCAGGAGAAGGTATGAGATACAGAAAGGGAGAGGGGTGAGAAGTTTCATTCAGCCACCTGGAAAAGTAATTATCTGAAAATTCTTCTAAGCAGAACACTCAGTATTTCTTCTAAAACTAAAATATCTTATATCTTTTTATAGGTTTCATAAATTCACTGGATGAATCTACCCAAGAAAGCAAGTTACGATATATTCAAAATTTCAAGTGGACTGATACATTACAAGGACAGGTTCCAAGGTAAGCAGTACTAATGTACTACTAAATTGAAGCCAGTTCTTGTAACTATTTAGCTAGTGGGTAACTCAGCCTCTGTATTTGAAGAAGAAAAATATACATCTGAAGTAATTTTCTCCTATCAGGAAATTAATTAAAAGCATTTGACCTAAATCCTAATACATACAATTACATAAAAATATAGTTTGTTTCTCCTGACCAGATCTGTTTTTGAGATAATACAAATGCTAACTAAAATTGAACAGCCTTGACCTTTAGTGACGCATAAAGAATGGTTTGGGAGTTTGGAGTCCAAACCTGGCTTTCCGTCTTTGCCTGCATTCAGGCTGAGCAGAAGTTTGGTTTTTCCTCCTACTTTTCTTTTTCTGGTGGATACTTCAAATGCCTTTCGTCAGTCTTTCTCCCCCTCTTTTTCTCCCCAGCTCCATACTCTTTTGATTCACAGTATTTGTTTTCTTCCTTTTTTTTTTTTTTTTCCCCCACTGTTCTGCTCTTTAAAAAAATTTCCGTTTAGAACTTTCTCCTCACTCACTTGAAACTATTTATAACAGACCTAATCGTACAGGAAACATCACAATGGTGCTAATTTTTTAACTACTCTTTTTTAACATCATTGTATTGTTGAAGTGCCCATATATTTTAATCTCAGTTTGCTTCTGTTTTATAAAAACGGAAAGGAAGGAATTGGAGATTGCTGAAAGACCAAGGCAGGCTGTGCGTTACAGTGGAAAGAATAGAGACATTAGATTCTGACGTATCTAGGTGCAATTGCAGGTTTTCTCCTGGGGAACATCTGCTTCACCTGTATGTTGGGGTCGCGGATATAGGACTTTGTGAGGAAGAAAATAATAAAATTTATGTTAAGTGAATAATAACACTAGGCATATAATAAGGCATTCATTAAATATTAGTTTTTTTCCTTCCTTGGGAATATTATATGTAGAATTCATAAATTGGGTAGGAAGTAGGGTCTGGTGGGGTTGGCATTCAAAGTCATCTTTAGTTTGGCTCCATGCTATATGTTGCCCAGGCTGGTCAAAAGAAAGAAAACTAAAAAAAAAAAAGTTTGGCTCCAGCATGGTTTTTGCCCTTTTCTTTTCCTTGATTTCTTTTTATATACCGTCTGCTCCAATCAGGGACATTGGATCACTTCTATCAGAAAAATCTTATACTTTTCTGTGCTTTGGTGGTATCATTTCCTAATCTGGGATGTCCTTTTGCTTCCCTTCTGGTCGTCTTCCAAGGCACAGTTCAGATTTTATATATACCATTTAGCCTTCTGTAATCATTCTGGCCTGAAATGATTTCTCCTCTGAATTCCATTTTTGTACAACGTTGTATAAGAACCACCCATTTCAGAATCAACTGAATACTTGTTAAAAATACAGATTCTGGGCCCTGTCCTAGACTTTCTGGGGTTAAGTCCCAGAAATCTGTATTTTCAAAGCTACTCTCTATATAATAAACTTTAGGAGCTACTATTCTCATGCTTATCACTGTGAAGTACAAACTCGACCACTGCATGTAGCCAGCTGTTCCTTGTTAATTCCCATGTGTGTTGTGTCTACAACTATGTTAAACACAAGCATCATTTTCTTCATCTATACTAGTTAGCGTATCACTTTGTAGTTTTGAGTCGGATGTCTAATGAGCTTCATGTAGTGAAGTCTCAATAATTGACAGAACTTAACGATCATGTTTATAATTCCAGTGCCCAACAGGATGCTGTTTTTGAATTAATTTCCATGGCATTTAATGTAGCTTTATGGTATACCAAATATGCTTCACGACTGGCTGGAAAAGAAAAGTAAGTTATATGCATTTGTGTTATCTGTCAAGTATATGGAGCTTCATTTTTAAAAACTAGGCTAGTGATTAAAAGTGCCACTTTGGACAAGTGAAAGGTTGCCTGATGATGTTAGTATTCCATGTGTCAGAATTACGGTGCCTAGTGTTAAAAGGGAAAAAAATTTTAATAGTCTTGTCATGTGGAAGGTCTTTCTAAATAAGTCCCCAAACCAAGAATCTATAAAGTAAGAGATTGAATATTTGACTACATAAAAATACAATAAACAAAGTTAAAAAAACAAATGACAAGATTGGTCAAAAACATTACAATGCATGTGATAAATTATTTTTATAATGTATATGCTTACAAATCAAAGACTGTCAAATCAATTGAAAATAAGCAAAGGTCATGAATAGTTGGTTCACAGAAGAAATACAAAGGACTTATAAGTATGTGAAAAGATGTTTTGAAGGATTAAAGAATTGTAAAATAAAATGCAATTTTTAAAGTAGTTAAAATGAATACAGCAGTGGAGATTAGCAAATTAGTCGTGGTTCATCCATACACAGGAATAATATGCAACCATTTAAGAATGAAGTAAAATTGTGTGTGCTGATGTAAAATTATCTTTACAGTGAGTTAGGTGATGACAAGAGCAATGAGTATAGGTACCATAGAAAACTAGTGGTTTTCTTTCTTTTAGAGAAATACAAATGAGTGAGTTTGGTTGTATGATTATGTATTGTTAGTTTTAACACCAGAAATGGGATTCACCCTCTAACTAATGTAATCACTATTTTTTAAGCATAACAGAAGATGAAGCAAAAGAAGTACATCGAAGCCTAAAAATTGCAGCTGGGATTTTTAAACATTTAAAGGTAAAGGTAAAAATAATATAAATATATATATATTTAAATATATATATATATATATGTTGAAGCATTTATATATATAAATGCTTTAATTCTTTTTTTTTTTTTTTTTTTTTTTTGAGACAGAGTCTCGCTCTGTTGCCCAGGCTAGAGTGAGTGCCGTGGCGTCAGCCTAGCTCACAGCAACCTCAAACTCCTGAGCTCAAGGGATCCTCCTGTCTCAGCCTCCCGAGTAGCTGGGACTACAGGCATGCACCACCATGCCCGGCTAATTTTTTCTATATATTTTTAGCTGTCCATATAATTTCTTTCTATTTTTAGTAGAGACGGGGTCTCGCTCTTGCTCAGGCCGGTCTCGAACTCCTGAGCTCAAACGATCCGCCCACCTAGGCCTCCCAGAGTGCTAGGATTACAGGCGCGAGCCACCGCGCCCGGCCTAAATGCTTTAATTCTTGAAAAAATTTTTATTTTTTCTTTCGGGGAATGTGGAGGAAGAATTGTTTTATTTTGTAAAAAGAGCCAGTATGTGTTCTGTTTTCCTTTTCTTAAGTACTTTATCGATGAGTGCAGCTAATGACCAAATATTAAATGTCTCCATTTTGATCTTGAAATTACCAATGACTTTTATAATTAGAAAATTGAAGTTGTGATACCCCAGTCATTTTTCCGTATCTTCCAAAAAGGTAGAAAACAAAGAAAAATGGGTGGTTCTTACCGTTTCTTCATGTCTTCTGCGGCGGCTGCCAGGAGCGGTCCTGATTCCGCAGACCTGCTCTTGGGCCCGTGCTCTGTGTCGCGGTGCAGGGGCAGTCAGCGCACTCTGATTCTACTAGTTGCCTGGAGACGTGATACGGGGATTGTAAGAAAGAATAATGTGTCTTCCAGACAGAATTCCCCCCACTCCATTCTGGTTAAACCACTATTTACTGAAGCCTTCCTGGAGGCCAGTGTGAGATTTTTCATGATAAAATAAGATGCTTGTACAGCGATTAAAAAGCTGTGATTCTGGATTAGGTGTAGAATGGTAGGTTTTTTTTTCTTTACATCTTTAATTATTAATGTGAATGAACAATTCAGGCTATCATGCAAGAGGGAATTTCGGTTACTATTTATATTTCATTCAGTTACAGGTTTTTCAAGAGGAAAGTACGGCTTGCATATCTAAGCGATCTATTATGACCCAAATTTTGTTCTTAAATTTCTTGTTCTTATTAAAGCTGAGTCTTAGTATATAGGAACTTTTATACTTTGTAAGCTTACTGTTGCGCTTTTTTTACACAGTTTTTGTTTGTCCTCTAAATTTCTGGTGAGTCCCCAAATTCAGTGTCTCATAACTTCTGTTTTCTTCATCTCTAACAACTGGATTAAAATGAATTTTGGCTTCTTTGTTTGTTGTTTTTCTTTCTTTCTCAGGAAAGTCATATCCCAAAACTGATCACGCCCGCAGAAAAGGGAAGGGATTTAGAGGCGCGGCTCATGGAAGCTTATATCATCCAGTGTCAGGCGGAAGCTCAAGAAGGTATCCCAAATACTGTCAGATTTTTTTTTTTTTTTTTTTTTTAAGAACGTCTGAATTGGCATTTAATTCTTTGAAGATCAGAATAAGCTGGAATTGAGTTTCAGGTCTGAGAAATTTGTAATGAGGAATAAGTTCACCTTTAGCATCTGCCTTCAGCTCTTAGCAGGGAAAGGTCTTACAGGTCTTACGATGGCTTTTTTAAAGAGGATTTCGATTGCATCCTGTTCCTGACAATATAAATTTCTTTAACTCATCTTTTCCTCCTCTACTACACTCATTCTTTGTCCTCTTTCACTGTTCAGCTTACCTTGAAGTCTTCACCTTTCAATGGCAGGAAATAACAGGACTTATGTTAAACAATAAACAAACTTCTGTGGGCTTTTGTTTCTTTATTTCAGACTCCAGTGCTCCTCACAAAGTATCTGTGTCCTGTCATGTCGCGCTATTTTGTAGTAGTAATTCTCTGTGGTTAGCTAGTAATTGGCTGGTGATTTATTTAAAGAGTTTGCGAACCAGCAAGCTCAGTGTTGCACTGTTTTGTTCAAGTTTGCATTTTCTGTAACTTTTCTCGTGTTAAAACTTCTAACAAAGTGCATGGAAATCTCCAGAAATCACTGTCTTTTGCTATTAAAATTGAAATCGGGGTGAATGAAAGTGAACATAATTAAAGATTCAATTGATTGTGTTTGGTTACAGTAACAATTGCTCGAGCAATTGAACTAAAACACGCTCCTGGACTAATCGCAGCACTGGCTTATGAAACCGCCAATTTCTATCAAAAAGCTGGTAAGCTTATAATTCTGATGTTACGTTTTTAGTCTTTAGATTCTCAAATTTATTTGCTCTTGCCTTAATAGGGAGCAAAACCAAAAGATTCTCAGATTCTTTTATTATTTGCAAAACTAGAATAATATCTTCACTATTTTATTAATATTTATCTTGTTTAAAATAAATCAAAGCTGTTCACATTTAATATGCTATGTAATTTCCAATGGAATGGGCAATGCTATACTTTTTAATTGTGATAATCAGATAATTATATAGCTTTTTTCTTTTCTTTTTTTTTTTTTTTTTTTTGGTCTTTATAACAACCTTATAGTTAGGAGAAAAGGTTGGTAAAGTATGTGTAGGTGTGATCAGGAATTGGTTTGTAAGCCTTTGTCCTTTAGTCTGTAGATATTTGGGACCCATTAAAAGTAAGTGTGACTTGATCGGATGCGAATTCAAGAAAGGTCCCTGTGGTTGGAGTATCACAGACGAGCTGTGTGAGGCAGCAGTCGGCTGACTGGACTTAGCACTCGAGGAGAAATCTCAGTCTGTGGAGGAGATGGTGCCAGCTTTGACAAAGACAGTGACGTGGAAAATGGAGAGGAACAAAGGGATTTGAGAGATGTTTGGCGGAAGGGCGTGTGAGTGAACGTGTGTGTTGCAGGAGATCGAATGATGCTTGCGGTGCGTGAGGAGCGTGTCCTGCACGTTTCTGACTCGAGTGACTCGACTACTCTCGGCATTGCCGTATTATATGAAGTTTCATGTATTAATACATAACAGTATACATGTTAACAGTATTTGCTTTGATGTTCTAAATCGTAGTCTATTTTTAGCATTATCTTTAACTTGAAGTTATATTAAGCGTCAAATCAAAGAGGTACTCTGGTATTTAACCAATCTAATGTAGCTTAAAGTATAGTTATGGGAAAATAAATCACTTTAAGGAAAGAAGGGTTTTTCTTTTTTTTTTAAGCCAGTCAAATTTAGCAGTGGGGGATTTTTTGTTTTTTAATGTGTACATGCTTGAGGTTTAGACTTTGATGGCATTCTGCTTTAGCATCAGAACACATGAACTACTAAAAGTCTTCTAGTGAATCAGGGTGAAATTATATTTTGCTTTTTAAAATGTAACTTTAGATCATACTTTATCCAGTTTGGAGCCTGCATATTCCGCTAAATGGAGAAAATATCTTCACTTGAAAATGTGTTTCTACACAGCTTATGTGAGTATTTATAACCCTAAAAACAATGTAAATGATCGTCTTTCCAGCCCTGGGCGTGCCGGGTGTCTCATCTTACCGGACTCTCCATTAGCGCTTTGCCAGCAATGGAGAGCTCTCGGCAAATACTCACAGTCAGCGCAGCCATTGCGGACAAGTGGGCAGGAAGAGATGCCTTAGCATTGTAGAGCTGGATCACAGCAGTGGAATCGCTGTTTGATTCAGAACACACTTTTAGGCTGGAACCTTCTGCATACTTAATGAGAATTCTTTGATTGTTTCCTCCTGTACATGGAGAGAGATCCTTACTAATTCTCATCTAAGGCGTCCCACACAGTACCTCACCTAGGCTGGTGAGGAACCGTCTACCAGCATCACTGTAGAAGTTACTTACCAGTCCGCTCTCCCCACCAAACTTAACTGTTCTGGTGATTAGAATGTCACGTGAGAGATCATCAAAAACCTTTTTCAGGTCTAGGTAGCTATTTTTATTTCTTACACCCTATAACCCGTTTTCAAGCGCACTACGGAAGACCATGTGTAATCCTTGACATTGATGTGGACGCTGAAAGAGTAAACTTGCAGGCCAGTACGTTGCTCTGAAAACTTCTTCAGTCCTGAACTTGGAAACACTCTTTCCCTCTCCCTCTGCATCAGCACAGTGGTTTCCTCCCTTGTCTCCTACTTCTTAATTTTAAGTACAGATTTCAGCAAAAAAACCCTTATTCTCAGAACATGGTCAGAAGGCTATTTTGGCTCAAGGCTTGACATAATTCCATCTTTTATAGGGACAGAGGTGGGGAAAAGCTTGCTCAAGTGAGAAATGTAAGAGAGTTTATTTTTGATACTTCAAACAGTGGGTACAGGCATTAGTTTATGTGACCCCTATGTGGAACAATAAAGTGGGAAGCATGATGTGGGGAGAGAGTGAATGAACATGTGTTTGTCTGTCAGGCCTACTGTTACCACGGTCAGACTTTATTGGCTGGTGACAAATGCGGGGAAGCAATCAGGTCTCTCCAAGAAGCAGAAAAATGTGAGTATTCCTGCCAGCATAGTAACTCGCTCTAAAAAAATAAATGTTTTATCATAAAGGGGAGTAGGTTACTAAAGAGATTTTGGCTGAGTTCATGAAAGGGAAATGGGAATGGGTGAGGTAATTGGAGAAAGGAAAGAAATGTTTCAAAAACATCACAAGGCCGGGCGTGGTGGCTCACGCCTGTAATCCCAGCACTCTGGGAGGCCAAGGCAGGAGGATCGCATGAGGCCAGGAGTTCAAGACCAGCCTGAGCAAGAGTGAGATTCCATCTCTATAAAAAATAGAAAAATGACCCAGAGTGTGGTGGTGTGCACCTGTAGTCCCAGCTACTCGGGAGGCTGAGGCAAGAGAATCGCTCGAGCCCAGGAGTTTGAGGTTGCTGTGAGCTATGGTGATGCCACTGCACTCTAGCCCAGGTGACAGTGTGACCCTGTCTCAAAAACAAAACAGAACAAAACAAAACAAAATTCTAGAACCTGTAGAGCATACCCACCTTTCACTAATAGTATTATCGGTATTGCTATTATACTAGGTAAAGAACAGTAAAAAGCTTAGTACCTCTGATTTAAAGCCTCTAAGTGTAAATAAGCAATGTTAATTATAATCAGAAGACTTTGTATCTGTTTCACGTGCAGTTTATGCAAAGGCAGAAGCACTATGTAAAGAATATGGAGAAACCAAAGGGCCTGGACCGACAGTCAAACCTTCGGGACATTTGTTCTTTAGGAAACTTGGAAACCTTGTGAAGAACACCCTAGAAAAATGTCAGAGAGAAAATGGATTTATGTGAGTACAACTTAATACCATTTTAGTCATACTAATATGTCAATTTATAATCATATTTAAATATTAATATTTTAGTCGAGGTTTCTGTTTGTCTCTATTCCCAAAGGTTCCATGTTAAATGACATTAAAGTTTAGCATTAATTTTCTCTTTGAATTAGTGATAAAGTTCCACTGTGTAGGGCCTTTTATTCTACTCTGATGATGATCTATATTAATAAAAGCACCTATGAATTATGAACATGCAGCCTACTTCATGAGGATACTGTCTTATACTGTATCTGAATTTCCTCTTAACTGTTTCTCTGGTTATTTTTTCTTTGTGTGTTTTAAATATGTACATATATCTTCTCGGCTCCGTTTGCCTATTCGTCTCACTCTGGTGTTAACTGCCTGTAACGCAGGAAGATGAGTTTTCTCTGTCTTTCCCATATGAAATCAGTGTTGTTCAGGCTGTAGGTCACCCCCTGTGTAGGTTGCTGGACTTGACCTTGACCTTGACCTTGCTTTTATCCGTTTATGTTCTTCCCTGTATATTCTTCATCTAGTCACGCTGAGCTTCTCACTTCCTTAAACATGCCTAGTTCACCCTGAGTCACTTCCTTTGGAAAGAGTCACTGAACCCCCAAATCTGGTTGCCCCTCTTTAGCCTTCTCGTGGCCGTAGCTCCGGTTACATCGCGTTGTAATTCACAGGGTTTCTTGACTGTGTCAGTTACTTTTCTACGTGAGGCAGAGAACTCTCTTATTCATCAGTAAATCATTTTCCTGAACAAGGCCTTGGACATATGAGGCACTCAGTTACTGAATACATGAATGTTTATATAAATTGCTTTTTGCAGTTACTTTCAAAAAGTTCCATCGGAAGCCCCACAACTGGAACTCAAAGCAAATTACGGTCTTGTAGAGCCTGTACCTTTCGAATTTCCTCCTGTAAGTGCTCATTGGACACCAGAAACGTTGGCTACGTTTGATCTTACCAAGAGACCCAAGGATGACAGTGTAAGAGATTGGGTTCTTTTCTTCCATTCACAAAAGTTTAAAAAGAAAAAAAATTCAGAGTTAGAATTTGGTATCCTTCTCACTTTAAATATGTACATGTTTGTCTAACCATTAAATTAGCTAATTACACTGCCTGGTGTGATTGTCACAGAAGAGTCAGAGATAAGACCTCTGGGCCGTAAATGTCTTCTGATTTTCTACATAATTGATTGACATTCTTCTTAACACATTATCTTGCCTTTTTACAACTTGTCAGTGCCTCTTTTAACAAGAGTGTGGAAGAAAACATCATCCATGTTTATACTGCTATAGTAATCTGTTTTGGATTTAGCATATTGCACGATGTTTGAAGATTTAACCTCATGTAAGCATTTCATGAATCCAGGAGTAAAATAAAAATGCTTTTATTCATTTGGATCTAAGTACATTTTGGCGTTCTAAATCACATGGTAGGCCGGGCACGGTGGCTCACGCCTGTCATCCTAGCACTCTGGGAGGCCGAGGCGGGTGGATCGCTCAAGGTCAGGAGTTTGAGACCAGCCTGAGCAAGAGCGAGACCCCGTCTCTACTAAAAATAGAAAGAAATTATATGGACAACTAAAAATATATATAGAAAAATTATCCGGGCATGGTGGCGCATGCCTGTAGTCCCAGCTACTCGGGAGGCTGAGGCAGGAGGATCGCTTAAGCCCAGGAGTCTGAGGTTGCTGTGAGCTAAGCTGACGCCACGGCACTCACTCTAGCCTGGGCAACAAAGTGAGACTCTGTCTCAAAAAATAAATAAATAAATAAATAAATAAATAAATCACATGGTAGATTAAGTGGAAATGGTGAGGTCTAGCTACCAAAAGACCAGGGATCTATGATAAAAGAATAGGATCGTGTTGCAGCCGTAACTCTTGCCTTGAAATTGGGTCATTTGTATATAATTTCCTTCCCATACCAAAACCATTATTCCTTAAAATAACCATCCTATGTCCTTTTCAGCCTATAAAATAATGCCCTAAGAGATAACCTGTTAACAAGGTTATCACAAGTTATTTCTAAATTTTAGTGTTCTTCATGCATAGATTCAGCACTGAGTAGTGTGGGGCCAGGAGTACTATTAGCTTGATGTTTTGCCTATGAGACGAGGTTTTCATCTTACTGAAAGTTGCTTTCTAATTATGTCTTAAGCTCCTGGAAGAGCTTTGTTAATATCGGTGTTACATAATTTAAGATAGCATCATTTATTTTTTATTTTTTTTTATTTTTATTTTTTTTTTTTGAGACAGAGTCTCACTCTGTTGCCCAGGCTAGAGTGAGTGCCGTGGCGTCAGCCTAGCTCACAGCAACCTCAAACTCCTGGGCTCAAGCGATCCTCCTGCCTCAGCCTCCTGAGTAGCTGGGACTACAGGCATGCGCCACCATGCCCGGCTAATTTTTTCTATATATATTTTTTTTTAGCTGTCCATATAATTTCTTTCTATTTTTAGTAGAGATGGGGTCTCGCTCTTGCTCAGGCTGGTCTCGAACTCCTGAGCTCCAACGATCCGCCCGCCTCGGCCTCCCAGAGTGCTAGGATTACAGGCGTAAGCCACCTCGCCCGGCCAAGATAGCATCATTTAAAAGTCTGAAGTAGAAAAGATCCAGTGTTTGTTTTCGGAATCTTAATGTCTGTCCTTACACTGTATTTTTCTTTCTCTCTAGACCAAACCCAAACCAGAGGAAGAAGTGAAACCTGTGAAAGAGCCAGATATCAAACCTCAAAAGGACACTGGCTGCAGCATCTCCTAAAACACACCTGAAATACAACCTGCACTTAGAGTTTCTCTACTAGTAAAGAAGATAAACCATGGAACTTGAGTTCACATTTCTTGAAATGATTTCTCTGAAGTCTGTAGAATAATTATTACATTCAGAGGGAATCTGCCTTCAGTTTATTTGTTCTTGATTATTACGATAGTGGAGATACTATATGCTTTGCTTTTGAATTCTCCTTTTTAATCAGGACAACATTTGAAAGATTTCATTGTGTCTCTCAAGGGTGTATTTGAGGGTTGGGTCTTTTTTGTTTTTTTTTTAAACACTGGGTAGTAATAAGTTTCAGATTCATATATTATAGGCCCGAATCATATCATTTCAGGTATGTTTTTCTATCTTCAGAAAAAAGTTTATTTTCCTTGTTCTTATTAACGTCAGAAGAATGCTAGGAATCAGTTTTTTGTTTGGGGTTTTGTTTTTTTTTTTTTTAAAACTTCCTGATATCTGGGATTTTTTTTTTTTTTTTTGGAGACAAGGGTCTTTGTTGCCCAGGCTGGAGTGCAGTGACGCAGTCGTATGTCACGACAACCTCAAACTCCTGGGCTCAACCGGTCCTCCTGCCTCCACATCTCTAGTAACTGAAAGTACAGGCTCACATCAGCATATCTGGCCAAGTTTTATTTATTTTTTTGGAGAGATGGGAGTCTCGCTGTATTGCTCAGGCAGGTCTCGAACTCTTGGCCTCAAGCGATCCTCCTGCCTTGGCCTCCCAGAGTGCTGGGATTACAGCCTGAGCCACCGCCCCCGGCAGGGGTCAGTTTTAACAGAGAGAGTTCTTTCCCCTCACCATTGTGTTGATTGGAGCCCAGATTCATTATATTCTGAGTTATTTATCTTTTCTGGTGGGGGGAAAAAGTTCACTTAAAGATCAGAGAACCATCACACCAACTCTTTTACATATATTAGAATCCACAGTTTACTCAAAACTCAGTGTTTCTAAGTAACAGTAAGGCCTTTAAGAAGGTGTCCCTGTTCTGGTGGCCCTGTGCTTCACGAAGTCCCAGGAACCCCGCAGTGATTTGTACGAGTACTTTTTCTAGTGGGTTTTTTTACTTAGAGGACAGAACTTTGTAACAGCTGTTAATGTTTCTATAGGAGAGAAGATAGTAAGAATGGAAATGTTTGAAGAACTCAAATACTGCATGATACAAAGAAAAAACTTTTTAGTGAGATAGGTTGTCCTGAACTCCACTGGCAATTCCCTCCTTCTCTGTTAAGGGAGTAAAATGCCTCTGTTACCTGATTCCAGCGTGCGATGTTTTCGTAGGGTTTTCTAACACGCCCTGTCAGGACTGGATCGCTTTCGGCCGGAGGCCATTAACAAGTTAGAGAACAAACCCGGACAAACTGTCTGATCTTAAAAACAGATTGTAACCTTCGAAACAATTAGCATAGGTACAAACTTGGGAAACGGTGCTTCATACTTTAACAAAAGTCGCACGTCGGTAGGTTTTTCTTTTGATTCTTCTTCTAGGACATCAGATAATTTTCCTATTATAAATGACAGGCTGATTCACTTAATAGAAATAAGATAAGTAACATATGTTGAGAGCTTACTGTGTGCCAGGTACCGGGCTGGGCGGTTACGTAGATGAACCGTGGAATCCGCACAGCAGCCCTGTGAGAAATAAATCAAATCTGCATAAAGCGCTAAAACAGAAACGTACATTTCATTAGGAAGAACGAATAGATGATGCTTGTCTGAATCAAATCATTGAAATAAATTATTTAAATCATGTCACAGTTCACACTCCGTAATAAAAACTACATGAAAATCAGTGAGGTTTTTTTTTCCTTAATATACAGAAACGCTAATTCTTGCAGTATAAGATTTAATATTTGAAGCTGCAGTTTCCAGAATAAGTGGAGTAGTAGTAATTTTATTTTGCTGTCTATAGGAAAAATAATTTATTAAATGTCAGTGGTTTGTGTTACTCCAAAGTCACCGTTGCTGTGTGCTACTGACTGACAAAACTCTAAACAGTAGTTGACACCAGCTCTTCACTCTCTGCCTGTAGGACCTATTTATGTTAGGTGCTACTGCTTGTTATCCTGCTTACGAATTTTCTCATGGACATTTTCAGAGATGACACTACCACGTATCAAATGGAAACTTGTAATACGCTCAGCGCTTCTGTAAAACGCAGTAAATGCCGGTGTTACTTTGAATCAATAGGTGTCTTTGATAGGAGCAGATAATACTCTGTTGACTCAGAAAGGTGACACTTGGTGACTAAAACATCTCATTACATAATTTGTCGAAATCATGTTGGAAATTCTGGGGAATTATCAAATGTAAAGAAGTTGCAAGAAGGTTGTAGAGAGATGTGATTATCTGTGTTAACTATTATGTGCATTTCATACTAGGCAATGACAGCTAACATATTTCTGCTAAAAGTGGTGTTTGTATAATGAGTTATTTATGAAAATAAAAGTAATTTTACTTACAATTTCATTGGAATTTGTATTTGTTTTTGTTAAATATTTTTACACTTACTAAGCCAGTAGCAATATATTAATACAATGCAAAATCATAACTCTTCATAGTAATGTTTTAAAATGGCATACATTTGCATCAGTTGTTTTATATTAAGACTTCATGAGTTTATTAAATATTCAACACTCCTTGATCTGCTTGGTTTCTACTTAATGTTATCGGTACCTGTCACCTCTTAATCTCAAAGAAGGATTTCCATCAGCCTATTTATGTCTAATGCATAGTATTATCCAGTATGATACAGTATTTATGTACTTTGATAAGGTAAGCTAGAGAGCTTATTACTGCTATACAATAATCTATAGAAAACTTTGTATTTTGCAAACTCGCGGTGGAATTTTAGTGCTATATAAATATACTCAGAAGTAAAACCATATTCAGAAATATTTTCTTATTTCCCAGAGTAATCATGCTTTAGAAAATTTGCATTTCTTATCTCTTTTAACCAGTATGAAAATAAACTTGGAACGTCACTTTGGGTTACCATACTTTGTATCTAAAGACTATTTTTTTACTTGACATTTGAGTAATTTGCTTAAAGTTTAAATTTTTATTTAAAAATGTTTTAGTACGGTTCAAAAACGCTGGCTAGCTAAAACAACGAATGTTTTAATAGCACACGAAGGGATCCAAGTAGTTAATCTGGAAGGGGAGCTTACAAAACAAAACTCTGTTTGATTGTGCTTAATCCACTTAATTCCATGTGTCCAGCGCCTGTGATGCGCTGGAGGTCGAGGCAGCTGACACTGTTTCTCAAGTGCTCGCCGAGAACACGTTAGACTTGGATTTTGCTTCTTTAGAGCCTCTGGAGTAGTTTGCCTCAGGCTAATTCACGGAGCCTTCCGGGGGGCTCGCTGGGCAGGACCTAAGGCGGCTGGAGCTTCCAGGCTGGTCCCCACCAGAATTTTCAAACCAAGAACTTTCTACATCATCTGCCATGATAAGAATTCGGCCAGGCGAGGTGGCTCATGCCTGTAGTCCTAGCACTCTGGGAGGCCGAGGCGGGAGGATCGCTTGAGGTCAGGAGTTCCAGACCAGCCTGAGCAAGACCGAGACCCCGTCTCTACTAAAAATAGAAATGATTTGTACAGGTAAAAGTATATATATAGAAAAGAAAATTAGCCGGGCATGGTGGCACATGCCTGTAGTCCCAGCTACCTGGGAGGCTGAGGCAGGAGGACGGCTTGAGCCCAGGAGTTTGAGGTTGCCATGAGCTAGGCTGATGCCACGGCACTGTAGCCAGGGCAACAGAGTGAGACTCTGTCTCAAAAAAAAAAAAAAAAGAAAGAAAGAAACCTAAGAATTAAACGGAGGTAGAAAGCTCGTTGCAGGGAGCATTTGGTCCTCCGAAAGGTCGCTCACAGACATTCAGGTCTAGGCGCTCCGTGTGAAGCTGGCAATGCCCCCAAGCTCTTGTAAATAAAAATAAGTAGGTTCCAAACTGTCCACTCTTGAACCCCTCCGTATGACAGGCACTGTGGTTACCAAGATGAATTCTGCAAAGCATGTTCTAAAGTGCCCATTAGGTGGCAGAAAAACATTCCGTAAATCAACTGTGAGCTCACTTGTGTACGTTCTCTCTCTCTCCCTCTCCCCCGCTACCCACCCCCCCCCCCCCCCCCCGTGTCCTGAGGAGCCCTCTGAACGGAGAAGTGTATTTGCCGACTGAATGCACAATACCATAATCATGACGAGGAGAGACCAGTGTTTCCTTCAGAGAACCGACAGCTACCATCAGTCTGTTATTTAGCAGGGGTGGGCTGGGTCTGTGGGGCTGGGAGTGTGTGTGTGTTTCATTTGGTTGGAAACGTACGAGTTTGGATGGTCTTGAGAGGAGTAAAGTGACTGTAATGAGACTCTTAGGCCTTATTTTTAAACTTTTGCTATTTAAGCTTTTTAGCCTGGGGCGAGGAGGAGGAGGGCTCGGAAAGTAGGAAGCAAGAAACTGTCTTGGAAAAAAGTAGACAAGGTATCTCAGAGCTGGCCTGATGTGTAAGCTTTCTGGAATACCCCAGGTCGCTAAGTCACGCGCCTCTCTCTGTGTCAGTCTGGAAGCTGCTGCTCTCGCTGTCCCGAGGGCGCTGTCTCCACACCTGCCCGCGCGCTGGCATCACCTGGGCAGCTTCCTGAACACCAATGCCTGCCTCCCACCCACAGGGGCTGTGATTTCTGTGGTCTGGGCGTGGCCCGGCTTTGGAATGTTGTTAAAAGACCCCCGATGATTCTAACCTAAAGATCCATTTGCTGCGACTCCCTGGGCTCAGTCAGTGTTGGCTGTGTAAACACCACAGCCCTTCCCACAACTCAAACACGTTCCACCCTGCAAGACACACGGAAGAACACGTCCACCTCCACGTGTTCCAGGGCTCTGTGTGGCCTCAGCCTGCGGAACCCTGGGACCCTTCACTGAGCATCTCCCAGACAATGTCTAACGCTAGGTTCCGTGCCGCTTTCAATACCAGACGTAACCAGTGAAAGCAATGAAAGAAAAATACAGAGGAATTATGCGAGTTAACTTCTTGAAAATGTTTTGATTTTCTTTTGATTGTCGTAGAATGTGTTTTCTTATGACACTGATAATATTTCCTTTTATGATAGTAATACGCACAACATATTGTTGGTTTCATATACAAAATTAAAATAGATTTTTTTTTTTTTTTTTTTTGCTGCTCTTTGGCATCAGAAACTACATGGTAACAGCTCTCCCTGTTCCCCTCCCAGGCTCTTCTGGGATGTGGCAGCGCTGAGTGGGACAGGAAAGACCAGGCGTGTCACTCAGAGGTCTCTGAATGGGGCAGACAGCACATCACCTTGCTGTGGGTGACAAATGTAACCCTTGATGGGCCTTTTGCAACTCTGACCTTTGCTACAGTGGCATAAACTCAACATTGTAGCAGTAAGATTTGGGGATTTATTCATATATACACAAGCGTATGTATATATGAATATGTATGTGTGTTCAATCGTGTTTGTATTACCCACAAAATACTGTTAAAATTCAATCTGCTGTCTTCATTTTAATAGATGGCTGGCAATCCGTTTATATTTATTATGATTACCCGATTTATCTGGAATCATTACTCAGATTTTATTTAGTGTTTCTATGAATCAGGCTTTTTCTTCACTCTCTTTCCTCTTTCTCGCCTTCCCCGGGGTGGCTTGTTGCTTCACGGGGTTTGCAAACTCCTGCCGTAAGCACGAGCATTGTTTGTAGTGGAGACTCAGTACACCCTGTCTTGATGAATTACCCCTCCGAGGTTTTCTGTTTGCAGGTACCAGAGTTCTGTGGGTTACACTGCAGGTCACTCAGCCTCACGTTTGGTCCTCGTACTATGAGGACCACGAATTGGGGCCACATGCCAGCCTGTGGTGCCGGCCTGGGGTTCCAGCTTTTTCAGGTGACGATTTCTATCCCTATTGCCAGAGGGCAAATGACTTGGCTGCTTCTGCAGGCCAGGGAGTAGTTTCTCCAGTTCGTGTTTTATAAGTGAGACAGTACTTTATAATCTTGTTGTATGCAGGCAGCTTCAGCTCCCCGCGCTCACGAGACCTGTGAGTTGGGTCCTCCTTTCTCTGTCGCTATGGCAACTGCATCTGGCTCCAAAACACCCAGGAACCAGCTTGGCTTCAGCTCACACTTAAGATTTTGTGTTTTCTCTTACTTCTGACACCCAGGCTGGCTGGCTTTCTCTCTCTCCCATACATCTCTACTTCTGCATCTTTTTTTCTTACTTCCTGAGTGCACTTAAGACTTAATGTTTTTGTTTGTTTGATTTCATCCGGCATTTCTGTGTGGTTGGAACAAGAAGGAGAATTATTCCACCTCCGCTCAGCCTGCCGTATTTGCCGATATCACGTTACGTTAAATATCGACGGAGACGATGAATGTCCTTACGATATTGGAATTGAGTCCCGGTAGCAGGGACGACAGGGGAACCACTGCTCCTGGCTTGGCCTTTATCGCCTTTTCGTGCCACCTAGCCTTGGTCACTGTCATTCCAGTCCGCCTTAACTCATTTTTATATCTTTGGACCTGGGAGGAGGACGTTCAGTCCTCCTCTTTTTCCTCCTAGGAGGTGTCTCTGCCCCTTGTGAGTTTAGGGGTGCCAAACAATATGTGGGGGAAACATATTGCCCGGCTCTCTCTGGCGCCTTCCCAGATTCAGTGATAGATTGGCAAAGGGGAAACTCGCTCCCTCTTCCAGAAACGTGTAAGCCCCAGACGCTTGCCGAGCCAAAAAGATCCCCACAGTTATGTAGCAAAAAGTCTTTTGACTTAATAAACCAAATTTAAATAAGTTTCTGGTTCTTGATGCTTTCGGTTACGTATTATGACCCTACGTCATTAGGTGTCAGGTAGGCAAATGAAAGTTAATTTTATTTTTTCTCCTTCTAATGATGGCGTCCCACAAACCTTAGCCTTCAGAGTGGAAATTCAGCAAGTCTGCAGTGGTCAGAGCAGCTCTTTGGCAAACGTGCTCAGGCATCCACCCTTTGTCTCCACACACGAATCACCCCGACGTCTCGCCCTGCGTGAGCAGCGCTGCCAAGAACCGCGTGGGCCTTTTTCATCTTTGCAGGCTCTTTGGTGACGACGCCCTTCAATTATCCCTGCAACGGTTTCTCTCCTCTGCCAAACTGCGCTGCCTCCAGCTGCAAGATGTAATTAGTTCCTAGACCGACAGCAAAGTGGAGCCAAACGCACCTTAACCGTTTTCATTCTCAGCTGCCTTCTGTAGCTTTGTCAAGAGCCAGCAAACACGGCCGTCAGCTTTTTAGGCAAAAGAGGGCAAAAGTGGTGAAAAGCTCTTTAGGGAAAATCTTCCTTGTAAATTCTCATTCCAGCTGGGGACAAGAAAGGAGTGGCATGGCGCTGCCGATCTGGTTTTAATCTGGGAGGGCAAACGATTGTACTGAGAAAAAGGAGAGGAAAGACTTCCAGTGAAATACTCGTGAGAAAGTGGAAGTGAATATTATTTCCCTGGAACATTTCTTTGCTCTGTCATTTTCAAGGCTGCCTGCAGGCTGAGCAGCTGTGTAAATCAGGGCAAAGTCATACAACAAAACGCTATTCAGAATTGAGTGGATTTCTGTAGAAAATGTGTTCTAAGATATGTATTTCATGATGATCTTTGGTTGCCCTGGGGAAAACAATTAGTTTCAGTGACAGAGGAAGAGGACCCCCAAGAGCAAGGTGGCTCCCAAGAATGCAGGGATGATGGGAGAACCCACTTCTTTAACTCCAAAATGTACGAAGGGAGTTCTTGAAACTTTATGTATAAAATTATTAATTCTAGGCCGGGCGCGGTGGCTCACGCCTGTAATCCTAACACTCTGCGAGGCCAAGGCGGGAGGATTGTTTGAGCTCAGGACTTCGAGACCAGCCTGAGCAAGAGTGAGACCCACGTCTCTACTAAAAATTAGAAAAATTAGCCGGGCACGGTGGCCTGTGCCTGTGTCCCAGCTACTCGGGAGGCTGAGGCAGGAGGATCCCTTGAGGCCAGGAGTTTGAGGCTGCAATGAGCTATGATGACGCCACTGCACCCTACCCCAGACAACAGAGCAAGACTTTGTCCCCAAAAAGAAATTAATTCTAATTTTAAGCAACCAATCAAAATATCAATTTTTTCCTCCGTGGCTGACTTGACGGTTAGTTTTATGTGTCCACTTGGCTAGGCTCTAGGATTCAGTTATTTACTAAAACGTTAATATAGGTATTGCTGTGGAATTATTTTGCAGATGTAGTTAACATCTGCAATCAGTTGACTTTAAGTAAAGAGGATGATTCTAGATAAGGTGGGTGGGCCTCACCCAATCAGGTGAAGGCCTTTGCTAGCACAGCTGAGTTTTTCTGGAGAGGAGGAAATTCTGGCTCGAGACTACAGCATCGGACCCCCTGGCCTACACATTTCAGACTTGCCAGACCCCAGGAGTGTGTGAGCTGATCCCTTGAAATAAATCTCTTTGATCCTGTTTCTCCACTGCCAGATGCAGCTGGTACCCAGCGTGCATTTGCAAAGCGTGGCTACCCTGTTTAGTCAGCTACCACACGGGCCAGCCGGCCGGTGTCACCGTTACGCAACGTGCAGGACAGCCCTTTCCTCTGCTTCGTGTTATTTCATACGTTCCGGCTTTGAACACGCTCAGACTCTGCCATTCTTACGCAAACTCCTTTCACCTGGGCTCCCCGAGGCTCAGCGGATGACGTCCGACACCCTCATGTTTACCGACAAGGACCCGGGCCTGCGTTCACTCTTCCCACAGATCACAGCCCAGAGCTGCAAACCTTCCACCCGGCTGGCCGGGGGACAGTGAGCAGACGAAAGACAGGCCCCCAAGCTTCGCCGGGTCAGTGCTCGGAATCCGGGAAGGAAACATCTTGGAGCTTAAAGGGAAAGCACCGTGAGTACTCAAGAGCCAGGAAACCTAGATTTGAAAGCCACTGTCCCCAGTCATTAGCTGGGTGGCCATACACAGGCCAAGCATCAGGCTTCTCACAGTGGGGATAATGGAAAACCGACCTCCCTAAGAAGGGTGAGACTCGCTGGGGGTCCTGCTGTTCCAAGCTCTGCTCCGCCGGCACCGTCTTGCCGTCAGCCAAGCTGCAAACTTCAGTACTTTAGGGGCAAGCTTGACTCGCAACTATCCATCTACCCAGTGCTAAAGCCTGAGAGTTCAGCCTTTGTGGTGTCTCTGAAACTCGATTCCATGTCGGTCATCCTGCTTCCGGGCCCTGGATGGACCTGTTTCTTGATTGTTGCTCTTACTGGTGGAAACACTGAAAATCTCTATCTATCTAGCAAGGACATGAAAAGTCTCCCTCTCTCCGCCTGTCTGCTCTTTACCTCCCTGCAGGAGGTTTTTCTTCCAAACCATGAACATAAGCAGGTCACTCCCCTTCTCAAAAGCCTTCAGAGGTCGCACATGGTTGCAGAATAAAATTTTAAACTCTTCACAATCATTCATGTTCTAGGCCTAACTTATCTTTCCTTTGCTTTCTCTATGAGCCAAGCTCCCTGCTCCTTAAAAATATCTTACTTCATGCTCTGTTAACATAAGCTTCTGTCCTGGGGATTGCCATTTCTCTCTTCTTATTAAAACATTTGTCTCCAGCAAAACATCTGAACCATTCGAGACTCAGCTCTAATGCCAGCTCTTCTTTGAAACCTTCCCGCGCACTCTTGAGACGTGAGTTCTCTCTTCTCTGAACCCGATTAGGACGTCTCTCATCTATTACGCCCACTGCTGGCGTTCTAATGATTTGTAAAGTCATGGTCATCATTCTTCAGACAGTGGATTTGGGGGATGGTGAACGACTGGACCAGGCTTAAAAACTCTGCAGCCGGTTCAATCCTACCTGACCTCATTCACCCATACACTCGTTCCACGACTTTCTATCATGTGCCAGACACTGGAGACAGAAGCACGGCTAGGACCCTACAGTCAATCCCGTAGTTGCCCCAGTCCAACTCCAGGATCTTACGAGGAGGCCCCAGTGAGGGTCCGTCCCAAACCACCCACGTCCTTCCTGAGCCGTGACGAGCAGAGTGACTGCACGAGCTCCTTCCGCCCAGGTGGTAAGCGTTCTTTCACCCGCTATCCGGAATGTTCCTTAAAACCCAACATTAAAAGACACCTGTCCTTTGATCAAACCTCCAAAGCCTCGTTTTCAGATTCATCCCTATTAAGTCTGGGGAACAAGCCTGCACTAAACACCCCACCCACCTTGCTGCGCCTCCTTGAGTGTTATTCACTGTAACCTCCGTGCAGCGCAAGAAGCTCACAGAAGGCCCCAGTGCTGAAGGCTGCAAAGATGTGGCAGGATGATAAACCGGCTTTGATGATGGTTTCAACGCGTGGTAATTTCTCGCTTCCACAGAGAGGCCTCAAACACAGCTGTCAGAAGTGCATTGTGTAAATCAGATGCTAATTAAATTAAATTCCCACTAGAATTAAGGCGGCAAAGTATTTTGTCTTGTTTTCTTGCAAACGAGGCCTCTCCGTCAAGACAGCTGGAGCGCTGGCATTTCAGGTACGTGGAGACGGCAGCTGCAGGGAAGCAAGCTGCCATCAGGAACAGGAAAATAGCTGCGTCTTTGGCCTTAGAAATGTTAAAGACTCAAACAATCTAGTGGAGACAGAGCTGAGCTGGGAGAGAAGAGGTCTGGGTTTTGATGTCAGGTTTGGCAAAATCATTTTACAACTCCAAGCTTCAGTTCCCTGCCTCCTCCTACCTCCTCCCTCCCATAGTTCACTGTAACTTCCAACTCCTGAGCTCAAGAAATCCTCCTGCCTCAACCTCCCAAGTAGCTGGGAAAACAGGTGTGCACCACCAGACCCAGTTGAGTTTTAAATTTTTGTATAGAGATGAGGTCTTGCTATGTTGCCCACACCCAGTTAATTTTTGATTGATTTGTAAAGCTGGGATCTTGCTATGTTGCCCAGGCTGGTTTTGAATTCCTAGCCTCAAGTGATCTGCCCTCCTCAGCCTCCCAAAGTGCTAGGATTACAGGTGTGAACCACCACACCTGGCCACTTCCCCATTCTTTTAAAAGAGAATAGCTTGAGTGCCTTGAAGCACAATCACAGAAGCACTTACAGGTGGTTAACTTGGAAGAATGTGTGTGCTGCGTACTCAGTGTCAGGTGTCACTTAGCCAAACACTGATGGCTGGGGTGATCTGACCATTATAGCGTTCTAAATTATTATTATTATTGTTGTTATTTTTCTTTGAGACAGAGTCTCACTCTGTCACCCCGGGTAGAATGCACTGGCATCATCAGCTCACTGCAACCTCGAACTCCTGGGCTCAAGTGATCCTCCTGCCTCAGCCTTCCGAGTAGCTGGGACTACAGGCATGCACCACCATGCCTGGTTATTTTTTCTATTTTTTGTAGAAACATAAGGTTTTACTCTTGCTCAGCTGGTCTCGAACTCCTGGCCTCAAGCGATCCTCCCACCTCGGCCTCCCAAAGTGCTAGGATTTCAGTCAGGCGTGAGCCACTGAGCCCAGCTTCCATCTCTTCCTAGTGTTCCGTAGCCGTGCAAAAGGAAGTAAACAAGGATCATAATAGTGTATCCGAGCATCTCAGAGCATGTAAAAACATTTCTCATTTTGGCTTGCCAAGTGAATCCCCACAAACATAGAAACCACACAAAACAAATAACTTAGACAGGATCATTTGCCTGACACCTCCCACTTTAAGGCAGCCAAACCCTGAGCGGTGGCCACCCAGCTGAGGGAGATTATTCCAGATGTGAGAGCCTCCAGTGAGCTGTGTGAGCAGCACGTGTTTACAGCACTGAGCAGGGGAGTTGTTATGTGAACTTCTGCACAGCTCCAGGACTCAACCCCCGGGCCGCAGGGGAACCAGCTAGCCGTTTCCCAAAGCAGCGAATCCTGGTGGCACAAAGGTCCCTAAATAACCTCCAAATGTTCCAGCCCGTCAGCATTTCTTGGGTACTATGATACGCAAGGCCCTGTGCTCAGGGCTGGTGGTGGGGGTACAGAGATAAATAACGCCTGCCCTCAAGGAGATAAAAAATATAGTAAACAGAAAACTCCATATAATTAAGATGATGTTGTAACAACTCTAAAAAAGACTCAGACACAGTGCTATTGGTGAACAGAAAAAGCAAGCTTCTCTTCCACATGGAAGGACTGGCCAAGGCTTAATGGAGCAGGTAGAGTTTACCCCGAGCACTGTAAAACGGGGATGGTTTTGACGAGCGGGCAGCACTGGAAAAGACGTTAAGGCTGGGGGCATCTTGACTCTCTAACCAATTTGCTGTGCAAACTTGGCGAGTCACTTAACCTCTCTGAGTTTTAATTTCCTTACGAGTAAGATTAGGAAAGTGATGACACAAGGTGCGATGGTCTGAATGTTTGTGTTTCCTGCTAAATCTGTACATTGAAATCCTGACCCCCGGTGTGACAGTATTAGGAAGTGGAGCCTTTTCAGGGGTGATTCGGTCACTTGGGCAGAGTCCTTGTGAGTGAGATTAGTGACCTTATTATAACAGAGGCCCAGGGGAGCCGCCTCTCGCCCTCCCACCTTGCGGGGACTCAGCAGGAAGGGTCCATCCGTGAGAAGCAGACAGACCCTCACAAGACACGGAATCTGCCGGCACCTTGATCTTAAACTCCCAGCCTCCGGAACGGTGAGAAATAGATTTCCGTTGTCTAGAAGCCACCGGTGTGTGGCATTTTGTTGCAGCCCAATGCACAGACTAAGACACACTAAGGTTGTGCATTATACTTGAAATGATGTTCACAGGAGCACCCGCAGTGCCCAGCACCAAGAGACGCTCTCAGCCATCTGTTCGCGGCTCCTGCATTTCAGGGGAAGGAACAGGATGAGTTAGCCAAAGGCTTTTGGGGAGAATGGGAAGAAGTCCCATTTGAGAAGAAGGTAGGGTGAGTGACTGGCATGGCTGGAAAGCCGGTCTGGGGCCGGGCGAGGGTGGCCCGGGGCAGGAGAGGTCCTTGGGTGATGTGCTGAGGGGCGTGTCCTTGATTTGCCTCGTAAAGATGGACGCGGCTGTCAGAATCCAGGGGGGAGACTGTTAATTATTCTTTAAATCCAGTCTGAATATCTTGCATTAAAAGCTAAGGATTAGGTTGTAAAGCTTACCTCGCACAAAAATTTATCTCCAGCAAAAATAAACCACAGCTGTTACTTTAAGAGCAACAACTTAATACAAAGAATTATGAGCGAGATATTGAAGAGCTAAAAACAACTAAAGTGTCACAAAGGGAGAAGCTTCAGGGAGGAGCTTTGTTCCCCAGGGGTAGGAAATGAAGAGAAGAAAATAGAGTTATTAAATCTTGGACGTTTGGAACCGTTATGGTAGTTTCTCGACAAATTAATGATAGATTTACCTAGAATGTAGCAATTCCACTTCTAGGTGTGTACACAAAAGAACTGAAAGCAGGGACTTGGAAATATTTGCACGCCTATGTTCATGGCAGCCTTATTCACAGTAGCCAAAAGGTAGGAATAACTCGAATGCCCATCAATGAACGAAGGGATAAACAAAATGTGGTATGCACATGCAATGAAATATAATTCAGTTCTAAAAAGAAAAGATAATTCTGACACATGCCATAACGTGGATGAAACTTGAGGACATTAAGCGACGTGAAATAAGCCAGGCACACACAGAAAAATATTGCGTGGTTTTACTTCTGCGAGGTGCTTAGTCAAAAATCACAGAAGCAGACAATGGAATGGTGGTCACCATGGGCTGGCGGGGAGAGAAAAGGAGGAGTTGTTGCTTTACCGGGTGTGGAGTCTCAGTTTTGCAAGAGGAAAAGCGTTCTGGGTGTTGGTTGCACAACAGTGCAAATATACTTAACGCTGTTGAACTGCACACTTACACATCAAGACGGTTAAGACGGTAAATTTTGCGTTACGTGTTTACCAATATTTAAACAAAACAAAAACACTTAGGAATTTGGAAGGAGAGCCCTGCAGAGCTGAAACTCAGCCTTGAGAGTGCTGGTGTCTCTGGGCTCCGAGGACGGTCTCGGTGGGGCTGGGATGGGCCTGGGGGGCGGGAGGGGTCGCCCGGCTGGGTCCCCGAGGGGGCTGCGGTGAGGCTGGCTCTGTCAGTGTCGGGAAAACCGCAAACTGGAACCAAGCGCCGGTTCTGGAACTAAAGGAGCTGCTGCTGCCGGGTGAAGAAGCGTTGCCAGGGCGACGCTGCCAGACAGGAAGTAGGAAGAAATGCCCTCTTTCCGGTCCAGCCTTGCACCCTCCCTCTGGTGCCCCCTTCTTGGCAGGGTCTAACTTGGAGCCGGGGGGCCAACAGAAAGGTGGTTTTTTGCCAAGTTCGGGTCCCAACAGCTCCAAGCTGGAGGGTGGAAGGGTGGGCTTGGAGATGAGACAGTGGCTGGCCAGGGGGCGCCGCTGACATTTAGGAAGAAGGAAGTGGCACAATCAGGGTTTTAGAAAGCTAACTCTGGTGGCAACGAGAGAAGGAATAGGAAAAGAGAGGCTTGGGAGACGATCGGCCCCGTCTGGGACAGATGTAGGAAGGGTCCCGCCTTGGATCTGCTGCAGTTCTGACATCAACGTTTCTGCCTTATTCCCGAATCCTACATCCTAGTCCCCACTTTATCCTTAATTCTAGTCAGCGAATCCCTTTCAATTTCTGTTGCGGTGTCTGACTCTTTAGCCTGCCCCCGTCCCAAGGTGGTAACTGCTCAGAACTCTAGGCTGATGGGTCCCTCCTGGGTCCTCTAATACGACTTGCTTTTAATAGCATCATGTTCCAGGAAACTGCTCAGAGATCCTGCTGTTCCTCTGAAGCCTCCGAGGCTAACTGCTTCTCTGGACCTACCATGTGCCATGCATAAGCACTAGGGTTTCAGAGATGAAGAAGATGCTATACTCAAGGAAACTGGTGTCTAGGGGAAGAGACATAAAACGTAAATAAATATTAATAATTAATATATCATCAATAATTAATATTAAATATTATTAATATTAATAATTATGATACAGTGATAGAAAAATAATTGCTTACGGGATAAGCATTTTTAAGTGCTTGAGATATAGTAACTCATTTAAACCTCACAACAAACCTGGGAGGTATGTTCTGTTACTATTCTCATTTTATAGATGGTGAAATTGAGATGCAGAGACTAGGCAATTTGTCCAAGGCAATGCAATAGGAAGTATTGGAACTCATGTTCCAATCTCAGAGTCGTCTGTCTGCCTCTGGGGTGCAGGGTTCAGGGCTTGAGAGCAGAAAAGGTTTACAGAGGTTGCTGAGGGGAATTCAAATGGCAATGAAGGTGGAGTGAGAAACGGAATTGTCTCCACCTGAGATGAGAGAGAGAGAGAGAGAGAGAGAGAAAGTGTGTGTGTGTGTGTGTGTGTGTGTGTGTAGCTGCTTGGCTCTCCTTGGAGCTGTTTTTCCTTCCCCTTTTCTCTGCCCGCCACGTCTTACGACACCACTTCTGCAGCAAACGGCACAGGTGGAGCATGGCGTGTGTTCTATAGCCAATCGCTGGGGTAAAAACCTGTTCAGAAGTCAAACCTCCCTCGTGGGCTGCCTGCCACGCAGCTCAGACCCCGAACCTCTTCTCCACCTCAGCCTCGATTGTATTCAACCGTAACATCCATCTCAGTTATCAAAGGAGATAAGGTATAGAAGAGTGTTTTGTAAATTATTACTATTAAGGGCCATATACGTCTTAGTTATCATTGCTACTACCACATGCAGAACTGGTCGATTCCTGTAACCTTCCTTCCTGGCTTGTCTGAGTGCTGTGAAAACCCTAAGAAACTCACTGAAAAGCCCCCATGTTGTTTTTGGAACTGGTCACTAGGTGTTGCTATTGGATCACACATTAGGAACGTCCACCCCCCATGCCTGCATTTTTTGTAGAGGTCCTGAGATTGTTTTTTTCTCTATTTGCTTTTGAGAATTACCTGTTGTGTTTCACATAGTTACAGTGAGAAAATTCAAGGTCAAGTAGGGGGACTCATTGTCCTTAATCTTTGCTTCCTTTCTTTCTCCTCTTTCGTTCCTTGATTTCAACAACCGTCTGTCTCACTGCCTCACTGCAGCGCCTGCGACGCAGACCACCCCCCAATCCTCTATTTTGTCCATTCAACAAATATTGTTTTGAATGTTATATATGTGCCAGGTATTAGACGAGGACCGGGGGATACAGGAGTGAATAAAACAAGGTTTTGGCCGCTGTGCAGCTTACTTTGATGGCCCTTTCTTAGACAACGGACCCACATTTCTAACTTTCTGTTTCAAAATGAACTAAACAAACTCACTTGTCTTTCTATTTTTCAAGTTGGGAATCATCCTGAGCACCATCTCTTGACTTGAATGGAAACATCACCATTCTCTAAAGTCATCAAGCTCAAAAACCCCGGTATGTTAAGTGAAATAAGCCAGGCACAGAAAGTCAAACACCGTATGAGATCACGATCTCACTCACACGTGGCCTCTAAAAACATCCATCTCATGGAGACAAAGAACAGAGAGATGGTTACCAGAGGCTTGGTGGGGAGAGAGGGAGGGATGGGAAAAGGTGAGATGTTGATCAAAAGGTACAAAGTTTCAGTGAGACTGGAGGATTAAGTTTTCGTGATCTATTGCACTGCATGGTAATCACAGTTAATAATAATGTATTGTGTATCTCAAAATTGCTAAAAGAATAGATTTTTAATGTTCTCACTCCAAAAAAATGATAAATCAAGGAGGTGACAGATATGTTGAATTAGCTTGATTTACTCTTTCCATAATGTATACATGGATCAAAACATCATAGTGTACCCGATAAGTATGCACAATGATTATTTGTCCATTAAAAATAAATTACTTAAAATTAAAAAACCCAAACATCAGTTTTTTTTAAAAAACAAATTGCTCCGTTTCCTTTGGTTCCGCTCCTAGTCAATTAACACACCCAAGTGATGGAACAGGTCTTCCTCTCCATCTCCTTCCGCAAAGCCACCACTGGCATTCAGATCTTCAGCACGCCCAGCCTGTGCCACGGTGAAAGACTCCTCGCTGGCTTTCCTGCCTCCTTTTCCTCTCACCTCCAACAAACCGTCTACGTCGCCGACAGAGTAATCCTCTTGAGCACTTCTCAACACAGAGCCCCAGCACCACTGTTTACCGTAAAGTATTTAACCTCCTTTCCTTGGTATCTAAAACTCTCCCTCATCTGCCTGCAGCCTTACGGAGTCTGCGCTCTGCCTCCAAATCAACAAAAAGTGGGTCAAGAAATATCCATGTACCAGGTATCGGGCTAAGGCACGGGGAGTAGAGGTATAAACAGGACCAGATCACTTCCCTGATGACAAGCAGAAGGTTATTAAATAAGTGTTATGGACCGAATTGTGTCTGCCTCAAAGTCATATGTGGAAGCCCTAAACTCCAGTACCTTACAATGTGATCGTATTAGGAGGCAGGGCCTTGAAAGGGGTAACTAATAGTAAATGAAGTAATGAATGAGTGTAGGCTTGGTGCCCTTACGAGAAGGGAGATACACCAGAAATGCACACACAGAGAGGGACGGTGATGGGAAGCTAAGGAGAGAGACCCCAGGAGAAACCAAATTTGCCAACACTTTGATCTTGGACCTCCAGCCTTGATCTTGGATCTCCAGAATTGTAAGGAAAGGAAAAGAAAAAAAATCTGTTGTTTAAGCCACCCAGTCTGCGGTATTTTGTTATGGCAGCCCTAGCAAATTATTAATAACACAATAAGGAAGTGCAATAAATTTTTGGAGAAACGGTGTTGTCCAGTGCACTGAGACCACAAGCAGGGAGCGGTCAACGTCTCTCTCCTTTGTGAGCCTAACGGTGCATTGTTGTTTGTTATTATGTTATTCGTTGTTTTCCTAAGAGCCAAGCTGCACTTAAACTGTCATTGTCTAACTAATGGACAATCATCACCCAAAAGTAATTATCATCCTCAGTAATGATGATAATGACACCGTGTTCTTCACATCTCAAGATTTGTTCTACACGAGAATGATTGTAACTCGATTACACTTCAACCCCTGAGTCGTTACATAATTGCCCCCTGAATCTCGTGAATGGCGACCCCGTAGGTATTTAACAAATGCTATTGGATTTTCTTATCCTGATCATGTTTCCTTCTTCCTCACCTCTTAAAAAAATGTGGTTAGAGAAGGTATGGGCGTGGAAAAGGAAGTACAAACAATTCATGAAATTTCTCAAAAGAGAAGATAAGTTGAATTATGTTTTGGATAATAGAAATGGAGGCTTAGGCAAAAAAAAAAAAAAAAATTGCAGACTACTTGGCATTCCTCTAGCTACAATGAATGAAGCCTGAATTTTTTGACTCTATAGAACTTGAAAGTGTCCCAAAGTGAGTGGTCTTTGGGTAGGCTCAGAGAGTGTGGGTTTCCAAAGACTTTTTGAAGGTAGGGTATACCTTGTCTTTAATGGATTGGGTTAACGTTGTCTATGTAGTCAAAGTTTCCTAAGATAAGGGCCCATAAACCCAACAGGATAATGAATCCATGAGCATACTGAACTTGAATCTAAAATCCTATGAGTGGGTGTGTGCTTTTTCCTAGGAGAATAGGTGCATGTTTTGCATCCTGTTCTCAGACGGGAAATAGCTCTCACGATGGAAATAGGGTTAAGAATCACTGACTTCTGGGTGAGATCCAGAGAAAACCAAGGAGTCAAATAGCAAAGACTGTTGCTGGTACAAGACAGCAGGGGTAGGGTGGGGTGGGGGGTGGAGGAATAGCCCAGGGGCAGGGAGCCCCCACCCTGCAAAGGCAGGCTTTATTTATTGGAAAGACTCCGTGTTCAATTTGCCAGAATTGATTTTCTGAGGCAGGCTCACACAAATCATTCAGGTCGAAAGACTCTCCACCAGAGCCCTGTGAAGACAGGGGACATGCCTGATACAGACTGCAGGCGGGTAAATACTTGGGCAAACTCCCAGGGCCCTGATGAAGAAAGAGGAGGAAGCGGACAGGCTAAATTCACCGGCTTAGCCCTCAGCTAAGGGCTGGAGAAGGGGCTCAGCGTTTAGGTGGATCATTTCAAGTCTTTCCAGTTTGTTTATGATTTGGCCGAGGTCATCTTTTCTCAAGGCAGCACATCTGTTTTCAGGCATGCAGTCCCCGGGTAGGGACTTGGACACACGGTGACACATGGAGCAGGGACACGGGGGAGGTGGGAAGGGAGAAGAGGACAGAGGTGGGAGGGGCTCGGGGCAGAGGGACACAGCAGTTTCTTGGAGCCTCTCACCCAGCAGGAAAGGCGGAAAGGCGGAGTACAGCTCTGCACTGATAAACCGAGGCCTTCCTGTTCCCATATATCAATCCACTATTATAGCTTTATTTCATTAATATTTTAAGACATTTTTTTTTTTAAAAAGAAATATTTTTCCAGGGAAATAAAAATGCCCCTGGGAAGATCCATGCTTAAGACCTCTTCAGCTTCCAACTCAATGATTAGTTAATACCGTGACAAGAAGTAGCACCAGGAGGAAATAGGAGAGCACTGATGATGATGTTTCGTAATCTTGCCTAAGGAACCCACCTCTTTCGGAATTCCTACCCCAGCACCATTAAAAATTATTAGTGGTCGACATGTCAAAGGTTCAGTGATCATATTTTTCAAATAAAGCTTTTTTCCAGTGAACTGACGAGTATAAATATACTTAATGGATAATAGGATAGGATATTTGAGATTATAATGAACCTTAGCCAAAGGTGCCTGACTCCCATTTAGCTTACGGGGTTAGACCCTTTCCAACCTACGATTACATCTGCTGGCTGGATGCCACATGAAATGTAAGACAAGAATTTTTCTTCCCCTTGTAGATTGTAGAAAATTATGAGTCTAAAAATTTGGGTAATTTTATACTTTTTATTTGGGCCCTTTGGTTTAAAGACTTTCGTTTCTTAAAACTCTATATTTTATTTTCACATATGCTGTCAAGAAAAAGTACTTTTGGCCATAACAAATTTGTCTGGGCAGCTAGGGATAAACTATTCAAAAAGCCCACAGCAGATTGCTTTGGATGTTTTGAAGGACATATGAGGGTCTAGCATTCTGGGGGCAACAGAGGCAAGCTCAGCTTTTAAGGTAAACTGATGCTTAGAAAGGGTAGAAAGAATGTCATCTACCTTTGTAAATTGAGATCTCTTTGGGTCCATAAAACAAAAGCAGGAAAATTATCATTCTTTTTAGTCTATGAATAAGCAGGAAGAGGAAGGTGAAAACTGAATTAGTTGGGTAACTCAATATTTTAAGTGTTTCATGTTGATTTGGCCAAAACACGTAATTATTTTTGTTACTTAAAAAAAAACCCCTACATTTCACATCAAGTCTGAATGATTTTAATATTTTAACATGTATTTGTTTTGTTAACGCAAATAGGAGTGATTTTATTTTCAGACTGTTGTTTCACCTTTGCTTCTATGAAATGATTCATGTTACCGTGACAGTGTAAAGCACTCAAGTCTGAGAGAGGGAGAAACTTCTTAAATGAAAAGAGGTATTTGTCGAGCTATGTACGCTGCATGTTTGTCAAGGAAAACTGTTGGTGGTTTTGCTGCTTGACTTATTTTCGTATTATGTATCATTTAGATAAACACATTAATTCTGGATTTGGACAGTTAGCTTTTCTGAGTCATCTAGGAACAGGAAGTAGTCAGCTATTTACTGTTCTCCTTACTGTTGATGGTCTATTTTTTTCCCCTAGTCCCACTGGCTACCTCTCTCCTTCTAGCACCTATCTTTCTTCACCTACCACTTTGTTATTATTTTTCTTTCTCTTTATTTGACTTTCTGGGAATAGATTAAATTTCCATTTTTCAAATTGTCTGGCTTGGAGAATGACCCCTTGTAGTAATACAAGTAAAGTCGAGCACTTCTGTGATCTTTTGCATCATTCATTAGCCTGAGAACCAGTTTCTGGTATATTATATATACTCTGTGTGTGTGATATATTAGAAGATATGTTTACAGATGCATGTGTGTGTGTTTGTGTATATTGAGTGGTGTAAAACGAAATGATAAAATCAGAGTCCAATTTGAATTCATTTATATCAGGCCAAATACATTAACATGCATAGACAAATTCTTTTCCAGCTTGTCTTGTAATCTCAGCGTCAGAAATTAGGTCATCTGGTCCAAACTCTAATCCACTTCTCACTAAAGCAATGGTGAAAGATCATCCATTCACCGCTACTTGAAGGTCTCATATAATGGACCATTCCTTCTGCCTGTTTTAAGTGGCTTTTTTAAATCTGTTCATTTATTTGTTCATTTTTTCGTCATTTAACAGACACAAGCTACATCAATCACTGAAAAACATGGTAATCTTTTTTTGGTACATTCTGTCCTTCAGGAAGTCTGAGTTCCCGCGAGAAGAGAGAGAGGGGTAAATGTGTGAGATAGCACGTCGTGTGGCCACTGACACTGCAGAGATATGATGTCATGTACGAGGCCAGAGAACAGGACTCTCGACCTCTTCTTGGAGGGCGTTGGGGGGCTTCAGAGTCACGGGTGAGCCGGTCCTGAAGGTTGAGTAGGAGCGTGTCAGTTGTAGAAGAGGCAGAAAGAGGGCATTTCAGGCGCAAAGAAAAACTCACGTGAAGACATTCAAACGCAAAAGACTGGAGAGACAGTGGTGGTGTCATTACAGGTACATTTCATGGAACTTTCTAACAGAAAAGTAGATTTTGTCAGAAGGGTGAGGAGACAGGTAATCCAGGGGAGAGGCAGAAAGGGAAAAGGTGGAGGATGAGTCTGGAGAGGTAATTGGAAGTTCTGAGCAGGAAAACCCACGGATGCGAAGGAGCTGGAGTTTATCCCATGAGCAACATGAAACCAATTCGTGTTTCCAGGCATAGTAATAACAGCTCTCACTTAAATAGCACTTTCAGTGTGCTAGGCATTGTCCTACATCCTTGAGATATATTGAGTTATTTAGACCTTGTACCAACTCTGTGAGGTAAGTACTATCGTCACCCTCATTTTAAGATGATGAAATGAGGCACAGAGAGGCTAGGTAAGTTACCTAAGGTCACACAGCTAGTAATTGACAAAGCTGGGATTTGCACTAAGTAATGGTGTTTTGGAAAAATAACTGACAGCAATGTGGAGTGTGGCCCAGGGCTAGTGGGAGGAAGTCCAGTCTGGAAGCTACTATCATAATCCAAACAAGAGAGTTTATATTGAGACAGTGGCCAGGATGGAAAAGTATATCAAAAAGCATACTGTGTCAACATTTTATCCCTCGTGTGCTTGCTAGGGGATCCAGACTCTCCAGTCTGAGTTCTCTCGGATGGTTTCGTCGCAGATTAGAACTTGAATAGCATCAACAGAAGAATTTAACCAACATCAATTGCATGCAAGACCCTGGGCAACTCTGCTGTACTTGGAGGTATCACTTGCTTCATTTTTATCACAACTGAATTTCCTCGCAGAAATATAGCCTAGCATTTAAAGTGTGGCAAGCGATTTCCTTCATGTGTAGATATTCCCAGAAAGATGCTCTTTTTTATTTTCTGACCCAACTAAAATAAGCCGCTCAGTGTCTTGCTATGAGTCCCCGTCAGAAAGCGGTGCATGTTTTGCCAGAGTTTGGGTGGGCAGCCGGCCAGACGCTAATGATTTTAGTAAATCATTTAAACCCAAACACTCTCTTCTTGTTTCAAAACCTCCGTGGACGAATGGTGGCCTGCCTCGGGACGCGGCTGGTCCTGACTGCGCTGGCTTCTCCCAGCACAGACCCCCTCTGTGTGATGGGCGGCGGTGGGGGCTGGGGGTTGCTGCTCACACTGGGACCCTGGCAAGGCAAACCAAGGCAATTTTCTGAAAATGGGAAAGTTGGGATTGGGCGTTAAGTGTTCAGGAATTTGTCTCAATTTACTTAGCCAATGCGTGGGTATGACGTGTGTTCGTTATTTATTCCACAGACCTTCCTTGAGCACTAGGATAGGCTAGGTTTTGTGCTATAGTGCGTGGAGTGACAGACAAATAAAACATGGTTTGTGACTTCAGGAAGGTCACATTCTAGCTCCCCGTATCCGTCGAGATCCCGTCAAGGACAAGAAAGCACAGTGGTTATCGTAACAGAGAGAATTCGGCTTCGGGAGCTGGTTAAGTGGGTCTTGGACAACGGAAAGGGCAAAAGGGAGCCCTGAGATCATGGAGAGCCGGGAGCTGCAGGAGGTGGCTCACGGCTCTAGGGCTGTGGGGACAGACGGAAGGGCGGGGTCTGCAGAAGGGGGACCTGGGACTCTGAGGACGGGCTGCCCTGCTGCAGCAGATATTCCGAGGGGCCAGATGAGGCTGCCTCTGGAGGCAGGCTAAAAGCTGGGAACTTGTCCTCACAGCCATCCCCAAGGGGAAGGGCCCTTCCAGGTGACGCTGAGGGGACACAGGAAGCAGACGGGAAAAGAGCAAGTCCGTCCTCTGCCTCCAGCCTTCCAGTGTCTTTCTATCGTCCCTGTCTGCAAAGTCTAGCAGAGGGCAACGGGCCAAGGAGAAATGCCGGCGGGGCCGCTTGCGGAGACACAAATGCAGACACTTCTAGCAGGGGACCGGGTCTCGGGTCTCGGCTGATGAACTGTTCTCACATTCTGTCATCAGGCTAATGCCATTATGCAGATCCAGGTAAACTCCAGAGCCCAGGAGGTGGGCGTGCTGAATAGCCCACGTTTAAGGATTTCGTAGTCCCAGGGTGTTGCACCCTTTCCACACTCAAAGATCAGTTAACTGGGAAGATCAGGACTGGGGGAGAGAAGATTTTGAACTAGTCCTGTGTCTGGGATGACTGGACTGTTTGGCCTCAGGAAAACCACTATGCCTAGCTGGACATGAGTTCCCTGCTTTGGTGAAATACATAGTTTCCAAAATCTCCTTCCAGCTTTACACTTTGACTGCATGATTCTCCCTACCCAGGGGATTTTAACACTAAATCATCCAATCCCACGGTAATTGTGATAGTTTTCCTGAAGGGACCAGCCAGCCATGGAGGTGTGAAAATCCTTCTCCTGTCCCTGGCTGGAGGAGAGAAGTTGGCTCCAGACCTCACTTACAGAACGCGCAGGCCACAGTGTGGCCCGTGAATTGACGGCTTGGTGTTCTGATTGGTAGGAATGGAAACCTGCTAAAACTCATCTTACAAAAACGGGGAATTTGCTGGGAGGACACAGAATTTTCACGGAACTTAAAAGCAGGAAATTTAGCTGGATCTCATAAGGGACTGGGAATCAAAAACTACGAAGAAGAGAAGTAAGATGACCACCTCCCAGATCCTTCTGTCTTCTCTGTTCCCATCTTTACCTGCTCCTTATCCCTACTTCCTTCCTCTCCCTCCGCCCCCTCTTTCCCCGCCAGCTTTGAGCCTCGTTCTCAGGCCTAGCCTGATCCTAGATTTACGTGGGCATTTCTGGTTCAGCTTGTGAGAAAGACTGATTGGAGCTCTGTAGGTGAACTCCAAAATCCATGCATAAGAGACCGTCCAGCCCTGTTTGGGGTTAAGTGTTCACACCTGGTCCGGTTTGCTGCGGGCAGGTGAGTGCCGGTGAGTGCTGAGTGCCGGTCATTCAGCTCCGTGCCCATTCCGTAGGGGCTCTCGGGGCAGATTGTCTTTTTTTTTAATTTTTTTTTTTTATTTTTTTGATACAGAGTCTCACTCTGTCACCCTGGCTAGAGTGCCCTGGCATCAGCCTCGCTCACAGCAACCTCAAACTCCTAGGCTCAAGCGATCCTCCTGTCTCAGCCTCCAAAGTAGCTGGGACTACAGGCATGTGCCACCACGCCCAGCTAATTTTTCTATTTTTAGTAGAGATGGGATCTCACTTTTTTTTTTTTTTTTTTTTTTGAGACAGAGTCTCACTCTGTCACCCTGGCTAGAGTGCCCTGGCGTCAGCCTAGCTCACAGCAACCTCAAACTCCTGGGCTCAAGCGATCCTCCTGTCTCAGCCTCCCGAGTAGCTGGGACTACAGGCATGCGCCACCATGCCCGGCTAATTTTTTCTATATATATTTTTAGTTGGCCAGATAATTTCTTTCTATTTTTAGTAGAGACGGGGTCTCGCTCTTGCTCAGGCTGGTCTCGAACTCCTGACCTGGAGCGATCCTCCTGCCTCAGCCTCCCGAGTAGCTGGGACTACAGGCACGCGCCACCATGCCTGGCTAACTTTTTCTATATATATTTTTAGTTGTCCACCTAATTTCTTTTTTCTTTCTTTCTTTCTTTTTTTTTTTTTTTTTAGTAGAGACGGGGTCTCGCTCTTGCTCAGGCTGGTCTCGAACTCCTGACCTGGAGCGATCCTCCCGCCTCGGCCTCCCACAGCGCTGGGATGACAGGCGCGAGCCCCGGCAGCCTGCAGAGGACTGTGGCCTCCGTGCGCCGTCTCCGCCCCCGGGGACGGCGGGTTGAGCCCCCCAAAAGGCGACACTCCGTCCGTGATCTCTGAAGTTCTTATTTTTCCTCGACGAGCGCCCCAGTCGACCACGTGACTCCCCATTTTGTCTGCTCCCCCAGACCATCCCACTGATTCTGTCGCACGGAGCCCGGAGTCCCGATTTCTCGGCACAAGGTCCCACCGTCCCCACGACACGCCCCGCCTCCATCCGGGACCTCAGACCCCGCTAAGCCGACCGGACCGCGTCCGGCCACCTGTGCCCGCCACGCTTGTCACTCCTCGGCATCCTCCTCCGCGTGCCCTTCCCCACCTCGCCTGCCCTTTAACCCTCCTTCGCCATTTATTTCAGTCTCAGCTGAAGAGTCAATATTTCCAGAAAGGCTTCTGTGCCCGGCTCCCTACGCCTCCCCCAGCCCCACAGCGCTGCCACGGTCCCCTCCAGCACTCGACGGTTCCACAGCATTTGTTCGGTTAGGAACCTGTGCTCCCGCACTGGGCCGGGGTCCCCAAGGCGCCAGCGGCTGGTTGATCCCACGGTTCTCGCCCCCACAGAGCCGGGGCTTCCCCCGTCACCGCGGCGGCACCCGTGCCTGGTTGTCGCGTGAGGGACGCACAGTCGGTAATAAAAATCTGAACTACTGAGGGAAGAAATGCCGTCTGGCGGTGTGATTAGCCCCCGTTTTCCTTCATGTCGGCTCTGACGAGGTTGAGGGCAGAGGTCACTGTCTGAGGCATCTTTTTCCTCACAGGACGGAACGGACTGCTCGGTCAAGCGCGCGCAGGCTGGCTGGCTGACACACCGGGGAGGGCAGAGCGCGAAGGAAAGCCCTCGGGCGCCCGCCGGGCCCCCTCAGGCCGAGCCCGTCCACCCCCGGCCCGCCGCCCGCGACCTCGCCCTCGCCCGCGTCCTCCCCACGAGCCCGGCCGGGCGCCGCCGCGCGGGGCCAGCTGGGGGCCGGCCGGGAGCGGACGGGGGCGGGACTTCCGGTCCCGCTCGCGAACGCCGACCGCGCCAGGCGGAAGCCGGGCTCCGGGCCAGGATCCCAGCACCCTGACTGGAGGTGAGTCCGGAGCCGGAGCGTCCCGGGCGCTTGTCCGCTCAGTGGATGCTGCTCTGCGCGCCACCGCCCGGCGCCGCGGAACGGGGGAGCCGGGTAGGGACGGGGGAGTCGGCGCTGCCCGCGCGGGTGGAGGGAGAGCCGGGACCCCGGGTTGGCGGGAGCGGCCGGGACCGGGGACCCGGAGAGCCCCGAGGGCAGCCGTGAGGGGTGCTGAGGGAGGATCGGGGCGCTGAGGCCGGAGAGGCCCCGAGACGGGGGGTTGCGGTGACACCGGGGAGGAAAGTGGCCTTTCCTGGGGGTGTGTCCCGGCGTGTCTGTGCGGTGGCACGAGACGGCAGGGGCGGCGTCCAGGGCGAGGGGCAGCCCCTCTCTGAGGGTCGTGCACGGGAAGGGCGTCTGGACCCGACGACCCAGCCGCCTCTTGGATGCTGGACTCGCACTGCTCCATTTGCAATTAGTGCTGGGCTTTTTTTTTTTTTCTTTTTGAATGTATTTTTCCCCTGTGTGGATTTCGGGAAAATATTTGACGTTCCCAGGGAAAACTTGCACTCTTCTTTAGCCGGATCCTGCGTTTCTTTGTCAAACTGCGGGTGCTTGAACGTTCTCCTCTTCGCACAAGCCAACCAGAGTTTCCTTTCGGACTCTTCTCTGCCCTGCGGAGTTTAGCTTGTCTTGTTTCCTTTGTCGTGGGCTGAACTTCCAAATGCGTTTGGAATTACGGCGATAATCACGTGGAAAGCCAGTGCTGTCAGCGGCGGCAGTTGCAACTTACTGTTTTTCTGCTCGACTTTCTAGCACTTTTTTTCCTAAAAGCTGTTCTCTTGGGTTTAGATTTTTCAGTTTAACCAGCATGGGCAATGTTGCATTGGAGTGCAGCAAATAATATTATAATATAATTATAATCAAATAATAGCAAGTCATAATATTTTACTGTTCCTTTTAATTTCTGCTCCAAGGAAAAAATATATATTTGCCATCGGCAGTGTTTTTTTTAAAAATATCGATAACCCACGATCTGTTGTTACACACACATTATTAGCACAGTTAGTTTTCCTTAGTGGCCGGTGGGTAATCTAGGGGCTTGTTTTTATTGTTGCCAGAGGTAATTACTGTTAATTTTCGTTATTGTCTACATTGTATTTATGCTTTACTGGCTGCAATTAACAGGTACCTCCTAATCTACATAATATAGTGTCTCGCTCGATGTAACTACAAGGACTCTTCTGACGTTTAAGCAGATTGGTAATTGAATTGGATTTTTGCCACAAACTAGGCAAGGTAGCTAGGTACAGTTTGTAATATACGAAGTCGTTTTCTATAGCGAGTTCTTGGGTTCCGTGCCCTCGCGTTGTCGATTTTATCAGTATACAGTACCTTCTCAGTTATCTGCATTCCCTAGTTAGAAAGCCATTCCCTGCCATTTGAGGCAACGCAGCTTTTGGACAGGGGGGTGCCAAGCAGTGTTGATCTGTTGACTTCCCGTCCAGCGGCTACACCCCCTGTGATGCAGAGCGTGGCCCTCAACAGGGTTGACTGAGGCAGAGCTGACACCTTCTTTTAGTGTCTCTTTCTGTCCTTTTTTGTCTGCTGAGTTAGATTTTTTCTCTCATGGTGAAAAAAATGACCCGGGCCTTGGAGTGAGTCAAAAGAGGATCAGAGCAGCCAAAGAAGACTGCAGTTGCAGTTCTGTTAGTAAGGCCCCGTGCATTCTGCTGAAACTCATCCCCTAAATCTTGGCAAACTTTCCAGCCTCGAGGCATGTAGTTACGGCTTTGAACCTTTTGTTTAGATTATTGTTTTTAAAAACAGTTTTAATACTAAATCACAATTTATTGGATTACATAAATGGACTCTACTCAGTTTTGCTTCCAGTGAGGCATAACATTAAATTACACATGACCTTTCCTATTAAAGTGATAGGATATGCCTCACCATTGCAAATAACCATAGGAAATATACTAATTGTCCTTAGCCTTTGTTGTTGTTATTAGCTTATTTTTTCTTTTGAGATCCTAAGGAAAAGAAGAACTACTGGATAAATGATTTGGGTAGGCTGGGGGAAGTTGACCATTGTCACATACTAAGGGGTGATGGTGGGGGCTGTTTGCTGTGGTTGGAAGGAGTATTTTAGCTCTGAGGTTGTGTAGAATTGCCAGCTCCTGGTGATAATGCAGCAGAAAGACTTTTAGTTGGTTTTATTGTAGTTTTAAAATACCCTGCGGGTTTTAAATACGTTCCTTTATTGCCTGCAGGGGCCTGGAAGGGGAATCCCTCCTACCCATCATGAGGATGACCTGGCAGAACCTCTGGAAGTTTACGTGGTAATTAGGAATCCTGGAGAGGTTGGAGGGAGGAGTTGAGATAGGAATAGAAGTTTATTTTAGCACTGGTAGTTTCAATATTTAGAGGACAGCGGCATGGAGATTGGTGAGAACATTGTAGCTGTGACAAGACCAAGCACTGTATACATTACGTATGAGTGAACTTGTATCATTGCAGTGGTGGAGGGGGACGGGCCCTAGGAGGTAATGCGTAATCAATTCCAGACTTTCCTGTAAGAACTAACGGTTATACAGGTAGAAGTATGAGTCAGCGCCTAATATTTTAAACCTAAGTGATGACTATTTCATAGTAGTTGAATAAAATTGAAAAGATAAAAATAGCTCAAAGAACCACCTTTATTCATATCCCCTGTTGTTAACACTTACCCCTTTGCTTTATCACTTGAGCATAAGAACACTGGATTAAAGTAGGATGCTCATGTTACTGTAAAATGTACTCCCGAGTTGAACTGCTAACTTTATTTCTTCTTCTTCTTTTTTTTTGTGGCTTAAGGCAACAACCACTTTTATTTCTCATAGTTTTGTGAGTCAGAAATTCATGAAGGCTCAGATGCACAGTGCTTGACGCGGCATCAGCTGGGATCGTTCGCTTGGCTGCTTCAGCAGGGAGAACTCGGTTAGGAGGTTCACGAAGACGTCACTATGTGTTTGGCACCTTCATGCTTCTCCACGCGGCCTCTGTCTCTCCATACGACCTTGCAGTGGGGTGGTCTCGGGTAGTCGAACCTCTCACATGGTAGCTGGCTTCAAATAGAAAGCATTTTGTTTATTTATTTTTTTCCAGGTATTGAAATGCTATCATTTATATAGGACTTTTTTTTGAATTGCAGAATATTAAGGGGGTACAAATATTTTGGTTATGTGAATTGCTTTTGTGTAATTTGAGTCAAAGTTAGAGGTGTGCCATCCCCCAGGTAGTGTGCATTGTACCCATTAGATGCGTATTTACCATCCCCTCCTCCACTTTTTTTTTTTTTTTTTTTTTGGCTTTGTCATATACCTGTCAAGATGTGGTTGGAAAGGGGAATGGAAAATACAAGAATTTGAGGAAACTTCTCTCTTTCCTCTTCAAAGGGTTCTTCCCTTCAGGTTTAGACTAAAAAACAAAATGAAATATTTCGATGAATGCCAGCTCCAAAGGTAACTGGTTAAACAAAAAAGACATTTTCTGTGATAATGCATCTTAAGATATGGAAGCACCTAAGTATGTAGATGACATCTTTTTCAATGTATGGGCTCAAGATCCAGTAGTGAGATTACTAGATATGAGACAGAGTGTCTGCCTCAACTCTGTAGTATGATTGTTTCTGAACCAGACCTGGAAACCCATTTACCTTGTGTTCAGAAGGTTGGTAGAATTTGCATTTGACTCACAGTCACTTGGTGTGTTTAGTTATCACTCTAAGGAGCCTTCGCAATGCCTGGAGATCTATTAAGAAGGGTTCTTTCTGGAACCCTTCAAGATGGAAGAGAGCCGCTCTACATCATTTTGTATGTTAGGTAAATTGAGAAATTCATGTATTTCTACATTTTTAAGCAGGAGTTCAACAAAGCTTGAAAGAGGACTTTTGGGGGAAGAAGTAAGCTTGAATTAAAAGCCTCTGTCTTTTAATTCTTAATTGTTTTTTTCTTAATAAAAAGATATTATATAAACATAGAATTTTAAGTGATAACAGTTTTACTAACTGCTTGAATACAGTTTAACCATAAAATAGAACAACTTCATATATACAGACCTCAGTGTTTCAGATTATAAGGTTTTCTGTTTCACAATCCTACAGTTGATAAATTTTGGTAATCTACAGCAGTATTTAATTTTCAGTGAGACACACCAGCAAATTATTGCTTGTGAAAGATCAGAGTAATTGATACGATGACCATCATATTTGTTCCATAGTCCTTGGGGCACACCTTCTTACAGTCTCCTCCTTTTCCCTGCTCTGTTGTTTTCTCCCCTGGGTAATGATGCTTTCTTGTCTCCCGAGTGCCCCGTGCATTTGTCTTTCCTTTGCCCCTGAACCTCTCCCCCAAAGGAAATCTCTAGTTCTCTCTTAACTATCAGCTAGTCTGAATTAAGTTTTAATTCAGAGTAAGATGTGGAGTGAGTGATTGACCTAATCCCTAGGTACATTGTATAAATTATATGTATTTTAAAGTGAAGCTTGTAAAACTAGAGAAACCTATTAACCCAGAGAATTAGCAAGTATCTTAATGTATAGATTGCTTGTTTACCTTGTTACTTTAGACTTCCTTTTTTTTTTTTTTTTGGACTCCCAATATCTGAGAACATATTTCTTCCCTTCAGGAGTTGAGAAGAGGAGGAAGAATAATGGGAGGAGACAGGATCTTTTTCACCTTGACAAATAGGTATAGCTACATTTTGGACTTTTTTCCCCTCTTCAGGTCCTTAGTGATCTCATTACATATATTGTTTTTGTTGTTTAAATACTCTCCGTATGAAATATTACCTCTTAGGTGCAGTTTCCTATCTCCCAACTTGGTATAAGATAAATGATCCTGATTTATATATTGTCAAATTACATGCTCATCTGTGAAACTTGTGATTTTATCTCATTTTTCAGAACATCAGCACATTTTACTGACAAGAATTTTTTCTATCAAGGAGTAAAAGTCATCGGTAAATGTGTCCCCTTTGTTGAAAATGTCTCTAATGAAACTAGCTTCTTACTGCTCATATATTATATGCTAGGCACTGCACTGGGCATTTAATATACTATTCATTTCTTACAACAACCCTTATATAAGGTAGATATTTATATTTCACTTTTGGAGAGATTAAGTAATTTGTCTAAGTTTGTACTCCTTGTAAATGGTGGAACTTATTTTAAAGCCCTTCTGCTTTTGATTATACACTGTTTTCTTCTTTATTTCAAAAGCACCTTAAATGTTTTGGTGCCCATACTTAAAGTTCTTTTTAGAGAGACTTAGCAGCATGTTGATTCTACATTTTTATTTTTTGTATATCTGCACACTCCTAGAAGTGTTTTATTATCCATTTGTTCCACTTTAAACTTGTGTTAAATGTAGTGAGTTTATTACTGATCTTTTTTTTCCCCTGGGATAGTACCATAATTAACGTAGCATGTAGAATAGTTGAAAGTAGTAGATACTTAAGAAATATTTGCTGTGTGGATAAAAACAATAACAAAAAGAGAGGTAGCAGTTAATGTAGGGGGGCCATGCACGTAAAAATTCATTTCTATGGAATGTGAGGCTGGAATGCTTCTCATATTACAGCATGCTGCAGGGCAGGGCTGGAATCCAAGCTTTGATTAAAATCACCCAAACTCTTTTTTCTTTGCTTTACAACCACAAGTTATTGCCAGCTGAAAAGGATAATGGAGAGTAGTGATGAATGCATTTCCAGCTGCTGCAAAAAAAATTTTTTTTAGATAGTTTCATTCTTTTTAAACCTAGATAAAAAGGGCGCTTTGAAATGAAGAGTAAATTAGTGGCTACCAAATAAGTAGTTATTAGATTCCTGCCCTAGAAGCCTGTTCAGGTGGTGCTGATGGTGGTTGCTGGCAGTTAACAGTTGAGTCTCAAATAGTTTCTCCCCGGGGGAGTGGGGGTGCTGTATGAATTCAGGCATTCTTAGGAGTCTTTCCTTCTCATTCCCAACTGTAGGTTTCAGACATAGGTGTTACTTTCCCAGAGACTGCTTAGGTTTTCTTAGGCTGTCAAGATGAAAGACATTGATTTAGCCATTCCACAAAGTATACATATATGAAAATACCATGTTGTACACCATAAATATATACAATTTTTATTTGTCAATTAAAAAGTAACTAATTTTAAAAAAGAAGGTCAAATGCAAACTGAACTTCTAGAATTTTCTGCAGTAGATACTTCTATTCACTGGAACCTGAGAGAACTAGGCCATTTAGATAGCCTGTATCTCTAACATATTGTCATCCTCTCACCCACCCCCAGCAGTTAAGCTGTGGGAAGGGCAGGTTGAATTTCTGTGTTTACCGAGTAGTTGATGGTTTTTCTTTTTGACTTTGCCATGGTTGATTATCCCTCACAGTTGCCCCTCAAGATCACTTTAGCGGCAGTGTGTTATAGAAATATTTCATTAGTCCTGTAATACTATAACCTAATTATTAGCAATTGGAGCTCTGGGTTCCATTGAGCGGATTAGTAGTCTCCTTTACACTTTAATAATTTTTTAATGATTTAATCTGTGGTGGTTTGGTATTGGCTTCCGGGTTGTCGTATTTGTCAAATGCTGTGTGATGGGCAGTAGAGATGATCCCCTCCTATCAGGGAGTAATTAACTAAAATATAATCTCTTTATTTAACAAGCTTTAAGATTTTTTTTTTTTTGGACACTTCTGCTAGTGTGGTGTAAAAAAATTTTAGAAAGAGAATAATAATGATAAGACTACTAACAATTATTAAATATGTACTATGTGCTAATCTCTGTGCTAAGTGCTTTATATCGGTTATAGCTGATCCTCACTGCAGTCTTATTAAGGGCCATTATTATATCAAATACACAGATACAGAAGCTGAAGTATATAGAGATTAAGTAGCTTGCCCAAGTTACACAGTAATTATCGGAGGTGGGATTTGAATCCAGGCAACCTGACCCAAGGGCCTTTGCTCCTCACTCCTCTGTTATACATCAAGCTGATGCTTTCTGTTTTATGCATAATACAGTCCTATTTTAGATTTCCAGTTGTCAAATTCCCCTATGTCATTTTCTATTAGAGTCTGGGTATACATGCAGAATTTTCCATTTCTGTTCTAATAAAACTTTCCTCTTTAGTTTTAGTGGTTGCCAGTTGGTTTCTTGCAAAAAAACAGCTTTTAGCATTTTAATTGCAGGTAAAAGGATTGTGTCATCTTGATGACTGTTCGGCATAAATGATTTAAAGTTGGAGATAGTTAGTCCTCTGTACTGGTAGGAACAAATAGTTAAAGCATTTACAGTATTTCTTTTGTATTGTAATTTTGGGCTCAGATTTGCCATTTGAAGTTTATCTTAGGTATACAGGGAAATTCATTTTTATTCTCTAAATGTACAGGTGGTGGAATTCTGGAAGCATCTGTGTAGAAGAGAAAAAAATCACTCAGACTTTAAAATTGGCTGTGGAGAATTATAAAAGGGAGTAGGGGCTTGGGTCATCATATGTGGATTGTTTAATTCCACGTTTTTCGTAATTTTTTTTCCTTAGAGTCAACTTTTATAATTCTATTATGGGGAAATACTAAGCTTTTATTGAACACTTTAATTTTTGGAGCACAGTTTCTAAATCCATGAAATAATCTTCCTACAAGATGTTTGCTATTTTATTTTATTTTGGGATTACATGGTCATTCTTAACTTTGACAAATTTTAATTAGCTGGGGTGAGTTATATATTTTTGTGGTGACATAATTAATAATCATTCTTTTTTCTTTTCTTCCAGAAAGGGAGAGGTTGGCTGTCTAATAAAGCAGCAACTGGGTTTTCTTTATTTTATATGCAGTGTTAATCTGCGTTTTGCTGTGGAAGGGACAGTTGTGTCTGATTGAATTTAACCTTTCTTCTGAAAATCTAAACATATTTAAGCGTATTTAGGAACAAATAAACTTCAGGTACTACACATTATTTAGAAGCTTTTTAATCATGATTAAGGAAGGAATACACAGAAAGTCAAGGAGACAGCTATGACTGTTCTATGCAGTAGTTGTGGTATTCATGATTAAAAGAGTCTGATCCAGCAACCTGAAACAATGACTTACTTGTTCAATATACTTCGTTGTCATGAAGAGGACGGGAAAAGGTATTTGTGCATCTTTGTGCCAGGCATGTACTAGGTATAGTGGTATACTTATGTGTTAACTCAAACAGTAGGGCCTAGACTAAAAACTTCGTATTATTATCCCTTTTTTAAAGATGAGGAAGCGGATAGAAATTTTAAAAGTAGGTGACTTGTCTGTAGTTAGACATAATATATGCAGAACTGGGACTTGAACCCAGGAATATCTGACTCCAAGACTGGCATTCTTTCCTACCATATCATATGCTTTCTTGTCTTCTTTTTGTTTTTTTCATTTCTCATTCCATTTTTACCTCTTTAGCTATGTTGGGAAGTTTTCGGTTCTAGTAATATTTCTTTTTTTTGTTTTTTAGTGGTTAGAAATGTTAATATGCATACTTAACAAATTCTAAATGTAAATACTGTCTTTAGCATCTTCCTGAACCTCCATCTGATATGAATTATTTTTATCAGATATTAGTTTTGGGACTTGATCTTTTAACCCCAGAAATAACGCAGTATTTAGATTTACCCATATGAATTTACCCTTTTTTCCCCTGACCATTCCTTCATGCATATCGGTTGTAAGGTGAACTTTTTTTTTTAATTTACCCCCCTGTGGAGACAGGGTCATTGCTCTGGCTCTCTGTTTTGTGCAGGCCTCCTGTCACCGTTTCCTACACCCCCTCTCCGCCAGTAGATTCCTGCCACCGGGACTCTGCAGCTGCCCCAGGGGCATATTGGCTTCAGGACTAACCCACCTCTGTAGATTTGTGCTTGTTAACTCTGCCCTTGGAGCATTTCTCTTAATTTATTGCTGGCTCTTTCATACATTTAAAAAAGATTGTAAAAGAAAATTTTTTAACATTAGGGTTGAAATTACCATGAAAATGACAAAACTTATTTGTCTTGGAATTTTGGGAAGTTTGTCCTGAGAACTCAGCTTCTTAAAGGGCCTCAGTAATCTTCAAAGAGATGATAACTTTACTTCATCAGTTCTCTTCAAACGGGGATTTTAGTGTTTCTGGAAGCATCTTAGCCTTAAAAATAGTTTTTCCTTTTACAAAAAAATTTTATATCAGAGAGGTTTTCTTCATGTGTGTTGAATTCATTTTTAAGTGAAGAAATCATTATGCATTATTGAAAGTGGTGTCTGTACTGTCTTTTTTCTTATTCTCCTCATTGAGCAATAAATATCAGGACATCCAGAAGTAGAAAATAACTTTAGAGCGTTGTTTCCTACATTCTTCCTTCTTTCATATAATCTTATAATATGATTACTTACATAGGATTTATGTGTTTTGCTTTGTTTACTAAACACTGTTAAAAATAATATTTTAATTGAAAAGATGCTTAACCCACATTTTTTAATGGGTTAAGGTTAATGTTTTGAGTTATTTTTGTAGCAGATGGTGTTAATTTAGTGTTTTTGGCAGTAGCTTTCAGTTAGCACTGATAGAAAAGATGAGCATTTGAAGGGAAACAATTGCTTGCCTTGTAAGTGGTGATGTTGAGTAATGACTAAGTATATTCATTTGCACAGCCAGTATAAACTCCAGACCCATGTTTCCCTGCCTTTTCCTTAAGTGGGTCATGTGATGTTTTTGTTTATCACTGACTTGAATATTGTCAAGTCTTACAAACCACATAACTTGACCATGAAATCAAGCAGCTGTTTCAAAGGACTCTTTGCAAATATATTTTATTTTTATTTTTTGGGTCATTGCAATGAAAAGAAGATTGTGCAATTTGTGTATGGATATTGGGACTTTTTCCCTCCCTCCCTTCCTTCCTTCTGCCTTCTTTAAAACAGGTTTCAAGGCAAAGATTTCCATAGTACTTCCTGGTTGGTGTTCTCTGTGCAGCCCCTGCCATCAGCAGTTGGCTTTTAGCTGAGGCTAATGGGCTAGTTATTTTATAAAACCAAGTAGTGTGTATGGTATTTGGTGGCTTTCTTTCAGAGATGACAGTGAGTTAGCGTCTGTGAGATTGTGACTTCTGCATTTTATCTAGATCTGGTCTTTGTCCTTTTGTTTTAGGAATAATGGGGAAGGAGCCTAATCCCTAGAGAATGGTATCTGAGTTTGTGAAGAAGCTGCCTAAATTGTTAGGGTGGTGCATGTGACTGGCGCCTGGGATGTTCTCAACATGTGTTTACTATTAAAATTGTTCCTGGGTCCTTTCTTTCTTTTGCAGGATATGTGTACCTATTAGTTGTGTAGAACTGTCAATATGCTGACCCTGGTGCTAGTGTGAAATGCTTCTCTGATGATTCCGTTACAGAGTGGGTTGTGTCAACATTGAGAATTCAGCATTATTATCTGATGAGAGCTCCTGCTCCATCTTAAGTATTGCACAGTTTGGTATTTATATGTGTGCACAGACACACATGTAGAATCATGCAATAAAGTCAGACAACAACATGTCCAAAAGAGGGGAGATTATTTCAGAGGCAAAATGTTTCTTTTGGGGTAAAAAATATATTTTAAATTCAGTTAACAAGTATATACTAAATGCCCATGATGTATATGGAACTATGTTTGATGCTTGTTAGAATTTATAAACAGCCATAAGTTCTTATTCCTTATCCATAAAAACCCTACAGTTTAGAATTGCTGATTTTAATAAGCCTTATGGTAGTAGCAGTACAGATGAGAGCAGGATTATCTCAAGACAAAGAGGTTAGAGAAAATCTTATGACATCATAACCTGGAGCTGGGACATGAAGATAGGATTTGGAGACGCGTGGCGGTGGAGGGGAGGAAACACCCAGGAGAGGAAGCCCAAGAGAAGGTGGGAAACTGCAGCGTGTGTTTGAGGGACCCGTATTGTTACGGTACAGGGAATACGTGCTAGAGAGGGGGGGAGACAAGATTGGTGCTGGGACATGTAGGACATTGAGTGCCACCCTGAGGAGACTCTGAAGCTTATATAATAGTGAGGTGACTGATCATCCATTTGTTTGATGACCAGCTGAGGGTCAGTTATGTGCCAGGTACCGCTTAGGCAGAACAGCAGAGTGGGTGAGAGCGCAGGCACGGGGGCACCTGGCTTCCAGAGTTACGTCCTGACTCATGACTTGTTGGCTTGGCGACCTTGGGTAAGTTTCTTCACCCTCTTTTTTGACAGGTCTAGGTCTGTCTGTAATGATAGGTTTGTCAAATCACCAAGTCATTGATTCTTATCAAATTTTTTAATGTGTGAGGTCTAAGAAGCTTTATAAGAACGTCCACTTCTAGTTGCTGATCTTAGGATATATAGAAAACTATTTTATCATCATTAACAAAAAATTTTAGTATTTTACAGAGAAGTTTTCAGTTGAGACTTTTTAAAAGCAGGATTGTTTTAGCTAATTTGATTTCTTTTGGATACTGTTGAATTTAAGTTAAATTTGAAATTTAAATGTTATGTTAAAGTAGAGAAAAATTTTAGGTTTGAGTTTAGATAAGTTAAAATTAAGATCCAAAAGCACCCAGAGAAATCACAATTAACTCAATTAATCTTGTGCCCATCTCTGCAGCTCAAGGATGGAGTGGGAGGAATGGGGGTTCTGTGTTTGACAGCCCTGCCCGAACCACATGGAGTGGGAATGATTTCTGCAAAGACAAAGTAGATGTTTATTTGTTGTTGCTGTTGATTTCTTAATCACAAAAGGTTAGGAAAGCGTGCTGGGTAGGCAGAATTAGAGCTTCCATAGCCTATGATAGGCAGACTGGGCTAGATCTGCAGTAGTCTTTGAGAATAGACTTTTAAGGAAGTGATAGGGATAGTTGAGATAAGTGACAAGTGTAACCTCATACGAGCTCATATTAGTGCGGCAAAAGTATGGGTATTAAATAGGTACCCGCAGTTTACTTTTTTTGTTCAAGGACACTTTTGTGGGTTCTGATTTTTTGTTGCTAGTAGTTAATATTTGGATACCCCACAATCACCCTCTAGTATCCGACTTATTTATTACCATGAGCTACCTTTTGATCTTTGGTACCGTCAGATAGTTTAGTTACATATTCAAATTGTGTGGCAAGACTTGTGATGGAGAGTGTGGGAAATGGGGTTTGGCCCAAGAAGGGAGCAGGAAAGGATTGGGCTTGTTGCTGTGTCTTGTTCTTTAAAATTTATGTCCCTTTAGTTGCTGACTGCTTTCCTCATATGACCACTGCTTTGCCGTAACCCTGAAACTGTGATATGATGTATGAGTTATGAGGTGTTCATTTCAGAAGTTATGAACTGAGCTCTAAATTCACTTGACAGAAACCAGACTCATTTTTACTCAGAGACTTTTAATGTAGTAGATTTGCAGCTAGAAGACCTGGGCTTGCATCTTGGCTCTTTTTCATATTACTTGTGTCACTTTGAGCAAGAAATGTAGTTTTTCTTAATTTTTTTCTTATCAATAAAGTGGAAATAGTCATTTTTATTGTAGGTTGTTGCAGTGAGGCTTAAATGAGATGCTAAGAAAGCATTTTATACATTTCTAAAGACTATTTAAATGTCAAGTGTCATCAGTGCCTTGTGAGTCTCTGAAGGCAGGCAGTGTGTCACGCTTACCTGAAGTACCTACAGTGCTAAGGCACAGATCTTGACGTTGGAAGCTCTGTGAGGACAGGACTTTGTCTGTTTTGTCTTGTCCCGTCCCACTGTATCCCCAGTGTCTATAGAATCGTGCTTATTTCATTTTCTTTATTTCTAAGGTTAACAACTTTTTATAATTTTTTTCCCTTTATCTGCTTTTCTTGGAAGTTTGGTTATTCCTTCTCCATCTTAGAAAAAATGGCGTATGTAGAGCACAGCACCCTATCCTGTAGCTGGATAGAAAAGCTAACTCTTTGGGCCAGTCCCTAAAAGTGAAGAGTGAGGAGATTAACAGTGGGATTCTCTTTCAGTTCTATGTCTGCCTCAAATAGAAGGGAACAAGATAATAGATGGGAATCTGGAGGATACAAATACTGAAAAAATGTTTCACTAAGAGTTGAATAGGAATTTGGGTGTCACAGTGGAATGGAGAACCCAGAAAAGGAGTCTGAGCTGAGTCCACGGAAAGATGAGCTAGACTGTAATGAGGTGCACGGGGCTTTACTGCTGAGACAGACATTCTGTCACAGCCAGGTGGGCACACTGAGCTTACACAGGGAACATCTCATCCAGGTGCACGCTTTCAAAACGCCACCCTGTTTATATTTTTATGTAGGCAAATCAGCATTCCTATAATGAGAGATGATAGTTAAGACTTTATATTTTCGGATGGTATCCCTACAATCCTTTTTAGTAGGCTAAACATAGCCTTCACATTAGTTCTCCTGAAAGTGAACTATTTGACTCGTATCCTGGCTCTGTTACACACGAGCTATGTGATACTGAGCAAGTTACTCAACTTATTTTGATTCTCTTTTTTCTCCCAGCTGTAAAGCAGAATAATGTTTATCCTGTAGAGTTGCTGTTAGGAGGAAAAATAATACACGTAAAGTACCTAGTACAGTGCCAAGTTCATAGTAGAGATTCAGTTAATAATGGTGGGTATCATTTTTTGATCTAGGCTTAGTGTGTGACTGTATGTCATTTGACAATAAGTACCACTAATACAATATGAGCATTACAAATGTTGGTCTTGTGATTCAGTATTTGTTTTTAGACTAAATGTATATTATGTTTTCCTTTCATAGGTTTCTGAGAGAGCAGACACCATCTTATTTCTGTTGAATTATATGTAGTAACTCAGAAGGCATATCTCAGCTGTCAGAAGCAGCTTTGTTGAACAGGTAATTTCAAATTTTGAAAGGGCTACTTACTCTTTAATTTTACTTGGATTATATTTGTATACTTGACGTAGATAATCAATCATCTTCTTGAACTAAATTGGAGTCATTCAGATTATAAGACATACCAATTGTATTTACTCTGTATTGTAGTTTTCTTTCTTTTAAAAAAAACTTTGGTAATACAGTTGATTTTCCAATCCTGATGACTACTACTATGCTATGTGATATGGACACAGTGAACAAAGACTGTAGTCTAACAAATATGCTCTGTGATATGGACAAAGTAATGAAATAGTTGCCTTGCATATATTTAAACATTTTTCCCAAATGATTTTGAATGTATTTTGTTTAACAAGAAAATACCAGGTGTATTTGGAATCATCTCAGTGGGAAGTTTGTTACTAGGGTGGGAAGGAGATAAGGTGGAAAGAAGTTGTGTGCAATGGTAAATTTTATACTTCTTTTAGACAAATTTAGTGTCTATTTAAAAATTTTGCATAATTCATCAGACTTCCTAGATCTCTATTTTGTATTTAGGATAGTAGTAGCAGATAGAACTTGTGTTAGACTATGAATAATTTTGCCTCTTGAGATAGAAGGAATAAAGTGATTTGTTTTCTGAAGATAAACTTTGTGCTATTATAGGGTCTTTGTAAACACAATTGGAAAAAAAAATCAGGCTTAAATTCTTTTATTCTCATGATGTTTATAAGTGAGCACACTAAGAGAGACTATTGTGACTGTGAAGGTTTCTTCCTTTATCTTTATGTTGATCCAGAGATAACATAAGTTGGTGAATTCTCAGTAAATGTACAGAAGTGGTAATATGTGAACAAACCTCAGAGTCTACTTGGAACTAGTGCTTTATTATCATTTGGAAAACAAAAATTACCATTTAAACAATTTACTATCTGGGAATGACTATCATCATGACAGGACAAACTTTATTTTCACTAGAAAATAGAGTAAGAAAGTAGAAAGAGCACTGGAATGAAAATCAGGAACCTACAATTTCTGCTTGCCCTATCTTTCAGTAACTGACTGTGAGGCCTTAAGTAACTCATTTAATCTCTGAGTTTTAGTTATTTTCTCTGTAAAATGAGAGAGTTAGAGTTAAATATCAAGGTCCCTTCTACCTATGAGATGGAAGTCTTGTAATAAAACAAATAGCATTAAGGAAGACACCCAGGACTGCTTAGTTAGAACCATCCAGTTGTGCCACATTTAGCAAGAAATTAAAAAGAAATATGTATATATTTTCCTATTGTCATGATTTAGTGGAAGTATTAACAGTAATGGGCTCCAGAGACAGAAGGTGGCGTCGCATCCTAGCTTAATCATTATTGGCTTTGTGGCCTTAGCAAATCACTGATGCTCAATTTGTCTGTAATAGAGATGGTAATACGTACCTGGGACAGAGACTACTGTTGTACCCTAGTGGCCACTCTTCTCGGGAGAGAGAAGCCGTAGGCCTGCCCCCAGTCTTAGCCAGCCCATGACTGCCCAACTACAACTGCATTCCCCAGGTAGATACAGCTAGGGCGGGTCCTGTGACTAAGTTTGGGCCACTGGGATATGAAAGGAAGAGGTGTGGGCAACTTTTGGGGTCATCTTCTTAAAGAAAAAGCCATTTGCCCTGGATGTGCTTTTTTCCTTTTTCTCTTTGTATGAAAAATGACAAGAATTGAAGCAGCAGCCTCGGATCCAGAGATGGGCGCCAAATGCTGAAGATGGCAGAGCCGACCGGCTAGTCCGGGTTCCCTGGAGCAGAGCTGTCTGTCCACCCTGTGTTATCCGCTTACCTTCGAGCTGTTATGTGAGAGAGAAATAAACTTGTGTTTTATGTAAGCCCTTTTTTTTTCTTTGTTACAGCCAATTGATCTATTTAGTGGCCTAAACAAAACACTGCTTTAAAGGGTTGTGAAGACTAGAGATTATAAATTGCCTAGTTTAGTGTGCAACAGAGAGTCGGAACTCTATCAATAGTGTTATCTGCCATTTGTTAAATATTTACTTTCTACCTATTGTGGGTGGGAATATAAATATAAAGGTCATGAAAATGATTTCTATTAATAGTGGATTTAAGAAAAATAAAAACAAGGATTCTAACAATTGAAAAAAGCATATAAAATAATTAGCCACAAATTAGAAAACACAATTTTTCTAGTGTCATAATAGTAACCAAAAATATAATTTATCTGAAATGAAACAGTAAGAAATGGATAAGAAGACCCTTGTGGACAACACAATTTAATTAAGCAAAAAGAATGTAAAAATATGTGTTAAGGTATTTCATGTTACTTAATGTTATAAAATGTTTCTCACAACGTTTAGATAGATTTATAGGTCTAATTAATGTTAAAAACTCAAATGCTGAGACAGCATATAATGGAAAGCATTGGTCCTCGGGTCTACCCTTCTTCATCCCTGCATGATCATCCCCAGAGGTAACTACTTATAACTCTGTTAGCAGTTTCTTTTCGTATTTACCTCTGTATTTCTCCATACTGTTTCCACTTCCATTTAAAAATTTTTCAATTTTAGTATGTGTTGACTTACCACTAAGGCAAATGAAGATTAGCTCTTCTATACTTTGTCAGTTCTCTCTCTCTCTCTCACTCTCTAGTGTCTGGGAAATTGCTTAAGCTTATTCTTCCAACCTTACAATTACTAATATATATATTTTTAAAATTTCTGCTCTCATTTGAACTTTTCAAAAGCTTTTTCTTCTTTTCTGAGCATTCATCTTTATAGTATGTTATTGTTTCATAGATAGAATTTCATCTCATGTCTCTGAAAATAATAATTTTTAAAAAACGATTTCTTTGTGCACTGTATTGTCTCTTTTTTGTTTTTCTATTTGATTTTGTTTCTTTCCTTCATGACAGAAGCATTCCTTGATTGTTCCTCAAATGTTTAGCTAATACTGAAAATCTTAGTGGAAACTGTGTGTGCGTGGGTTTCACTCTAGGGCTGTTAGTTGAAGACCAGATTTATTTTATTGACAGTTCTCTGACTCTTCCCATCTATGTTTTTGGACTGATTTCTCTTTCCAAAAAAGAGTCTTCCTTTCTCCTGTGTAGGGAGCATAAGTCTGGCTACCAGTTTCTGGAAGTCGAATAAGGGAAGAATCAAGAGGTGGAGGGTGACCTCACTGCTCATATACAGACACTGTTTGTCTTACGGTAGGATCACACCCCGATAAACCCATTGTAAGTTGAAAATATCGTAAGTCAAAGATGCATTGGATACACCTAACCTCCTCTACCTTAAATGTGCTCACAACACTTGCATTAGCCTACAGATAGGCAACATCATCTAATAGGAAGCCTATTTTATGATAAAGTGTGGACTATCTCATGTAATTTGTTGACTACTGTACTGAAAGTGAACAACAGAATGGTTGTATGGGTACTTGAAGTATCATTTCTACTGAATGTGCATTGCTTTTGCACCATGGGGGTAAAGTTGAAAAATCGTTAACTTTCATTTAATCTCCCTCTTCTCAGTACAGTATCTTATCTTCACTCTCAGTTGAGCCTCAGACTCAGTCCCAGAGTCTAAAGTCTGTCTGATGGTTCTTTCTAGAGACTAAAGTACTTTTCTCTTGCTAGAGTGAAAGTCAATTGAAGAATTGTATTAATAGAGAGGCATCTAAAGTCTAACTGTTCCTTGTGCAGGCTTTCTGCCATCCTTCTGATTTTAGCTTCGCCCACAACTCTGCCCCATATTCCTGAACCTTTCTAAGATTTTCTTTTTTTGTTTGAGACAGAGTCTCACTCTGTTGCCCAGGCTAGAGTGCCGTGGCGTCAGCCTAGCTCACAGCAACCTCAAACTCCCGGGCTCAAGTGATCCTCCTGCCTCAGCCTCCCGGGTAGCTGGGACTACAGGCATGCACCACCATGCCCGGCTAATTTTTTCTATTTTTAGTTGTTTGGCTAATTTCTTTCTATTTTTAGTAGAGATGGGGTCTCGCTCTTGCTCAGGCTGGTCTCGAATCGAACTCCTGAGCTCAAGCAGTCCTCCTGCCTTGGCCTCGCAGAGTGCTAGGATTACAGGCGTGAGCCACTGTGCCTGGACTTCTTTTATCTTCTTTAATCCCTTCCAGACTTATCTTTGGTGTTTATACTTAAAAAAAAAAAATTCCATCATGTTAGTGGGCTTTTGGGAGCGAGTGGAGACAAATGCACTTATCTAATCTATTTTAACTAGGTATCTTTCAATTTTTAAAAATAGTGAACAAAGTTTAAACAAAATAGCATGAAAACAAAAGGACTGTTAAGAGGAGGTAGTTTGGTGCTATGTAGGTTTCTCCAGAGGCAAACCTCGTTTAAGATCAGCCTATTTTCCCATTTGGCTCCAGCATTTTTACCCTTTTCAACACGGTTTGTGTTAGCATGTACCAGGCCTCCAGCGTTGGGAATGCTCAGTGTTCCTGGTGCCTGGCAAATTGCAGTCTAGTGGCTGGTGAAAATCTCCAGTGTCAGGCAGACTGTTATTTTTCTTCCTAAGCAATTTCTGAAATACATGCTAATAAATTTCTAGTCCACAATTCATATTGAGTCTAAAATCAGTGGAAATTTTAGTGGTAAGTCAAATAGTGCGTTAGCTTTGTGCCATGTGTATCAGTATTAATAGAATGCTTCCAGTTGCAAATATTAATAACAGAAAACCTAACTAGGTAAAACAATAAAAGAGATTTATTAATTTCCTTAACTGGGAAGCTTAGAGATACTTTAGTCTTCAGGTGCTGTTTGATCAAGTCCCTGGCATTGTTTCTCTGCAGTTCTCTGAGTTCTGCTCTTATCTACGTGTTAACTTTGGTTTTAGTCTGACTTCGCTCACCTTGTGCTGGGCGTCCACTGCCCCCCATTCCTAAGTTCATGGAAGACAATTTTTCCATGGATGGGGCAGTGGGGGGATATTGGAGCTCTGCAGCCTGCGGACCGCAGCTGTAGGGCATGCAGATACGTAGATCCATTAGTTTTCATGAAGATATCAACTGACAAGGCTGTTAGGATAATAAGGAATTCATGTGACATGTTTAACATCATGTCCAACACATCGTATGCAGCCTGTAAATGGCACTAAGATAGCACCTATGATGATAACAGGCACGTCTCTTCTTCCATGGTCAAATGAGCAAGGAAGAGATGGGCTTATCTGTTCTAGCTATTTCTTTTATTTAAAACAAAAGGTCAAAAAACCCAAAACCACCTGTTATTACTTGTAGCGAAGTTCTTCCTGAGAGCAGGTTGAAATAGATACTATACCCCATTCCTGTCTTTCCACAAAGTCAATCTGAATGGATGAGTGAATGAACAAATCACTGAAATTACTTCATCTGTTACTGATGACTTCACCAGCCACTGAAATGTCGCCACCACACTGATACAGTACGGTCGCTATGCATAGCTGGAAACTCCTCACCAAGCCACAGCCGACAGGAAAATGGTGGCATGAAGTAGAGATGGTATTGGAAGCTTTTCAGCTTTGTTCTGCAACGTTCTAACTGTCCCTTATAAAGTGAGAAAATTCTTACTAGGACTAAAATCAAACAAAAACATATTAGTTTTAAGTGAAAGAAGCCAGTCACAAAAGGTCATATGTTATATGATTCTATTTATGTGAAATGTCCAGAATAGGCAAACCCATAAATACATAAAGTAGACCAGTGGTTGTCTAGGGCAGAGGGAGGGGATAGGAGTGGGAATGAGGAGTGACTATTAATGGGTATGGGTTTCTTTTAGGGGTGTTAAAATTTTCCTAAAATTAGATGTGGTAGTGACTGCACAACTCTGTGACTATACTAAAAACCATTGACCTGTATGGCTTACAGTGGGAGATTCTGGGTGGAAACTCTTTAAAGAATAAATAACAGTGACTTGTAATTAGTTCAGTGGCAACTATATAGGTACTTCTGAAATACCTGAGATTATTTTAAAACACTTCTTTCAGAAGTGTTAGCTTTTATTACATGAATCTTTTTTATACTATTTGCTTTCTAAACCAATTTTTATAGATCAGTCTATTGCAAATTCTTCATATGGTATGTCTCACAAAACCTTCTTTAGTGATCTGTATCTTAATGGAGAGCAGAATGACTCATAGAAATGAGGCAGGAGAGAGTTCTTTAATGCTGACGAAGAGGGAAAAAAGTCTCTTTTCGACAGGGATAAAGATAGCAGCAAGAACCAAAGACTTGGCTGTCGCAGCTAAAAGGAGTGATTAATCCTTGATAAACCAAAAGGAAAGGCTCTGCTTCTTGAATTCTGTAAAAGTCTGGACTGAAGGCCAAGAAGTGTTAAATCACAATAGCAATCAAAAAACAAGAAAGAAAGATGAAAAGAAAGATGAGATTAACAATGGTAGTCCTAGCAAACAAGACGGTTAGATGTGGGGGAGGCCAGAGGCAGATGCATTCCGCAGAAGAGTCAGTTTTAAAAGAAGTAAAAGTAGGTAAATGGAGTCACTGTCATGGTTACCACTGGAGACACTGGTGTTACACGTTATACCCCTGCTGAGGTGTGGTGCTGGGGCTAGGAAAGGCACCGTGGATTGCACTGGCCCTTAAAACGTTACCTTTTTACACACCAAGTGTTCATCTCTAGAATGTATCCAGAATAGCTTGTTCTTCTGTCTTTGTTTTCATATTTTTAAAGTAGCATTTACACATTTATTTCCTAAAATCCCATGATGTCAATTGTTCTTACCAGGCTTTAATAGACTCCACCCCCTTTTTGCTTCCCTTGGTACTTTTTATTTGTGGTATGAGAAAGCACAGTGTAAAGCTGTGGTCCCCAACCCCTGGGCCGAGGACCAGTGCTGGTCTGTGGCCTGTTAGGAACCAGGCAGCACAGCAGGCGGTGAGCGGTAGGCGAGTGAGCAAAGCGGCATTTGTGTTTAGAGCCGCTCCCCGTCAGTCGCATCACCGCGTAAGCCCCGCCTCCTGTCAGATCAGCCGCAGCGTTAGATCCTCATAGGAGCACAGACCGTTCTGTGCACTGCGCATGTGACAGATCTAGGCGGTGCTCGTTATGGGAACCAAATGCCTGAGGATCTGACGTGGAGCTGAGGCGGTGATGCTAGTGCTGGGGAGCAGCTGCAAATACAGATTATCATTAGCAGAGAGGCTTGACTGCAGAATCAATGTAATGCACTTGAACCATCCCCAAAGAATCCCACCTCCCCATTTCTCTGTGGAAAAATTGTCTTCCATGAAACTGATCCCTGGTGCCAAAAAGGTTGGGGACCGCTGGTATAAAGCATAATAGTATCACCTCATTTTATAGGAATGGGGAAATCAGGTTGAAGGTTAAGTGGTTTGTGCAAGTAATGAAAGGAAGGAGGCTTTCAACTGTAGCTTAGAAACCAGGAGTTTGGTATTTTTATAGGGAAAAATATGATGGCTAATTGAACAGGCTTTCTGAATTAAACTTTTTTTATGCTTGAATATACACTTAAGTATTAAATCTTTCAAGTATTATCTGTATCAGTACTGACTAATCTGCCTTCAGTTATATAATGGATGGCTGATCCGGCCTTTCCTTTTAAGAAAATCCTTGATGTATTAGACTGTTAAAACAAATTCTAACATTTGGTGTTCATTAGTGGTGTAACCGAAACAAAAACATTTTAATGGTTGATCCCAGAGTATTTTGAAGTTAGTGTAACTTTGCTGGGAAGGTATTTAAGCTTTCGTATCAATTGCAAATAGGCCATGAGCCAATTTTCAAAGCTGTTTCTAAGTAAGACATTGAGTTATTCTGAATGCAAAAAATACATTTGGTGGCACTGTGCCATGTGGTGAGGAAACAGAATGAAACAATTACAAATGGGATTTGTATTGATAATTGTATTTCTAAGTGAGTAGTTAGATATTGTGAAGTGAGATTTAGCATTATTCCCCAGTGTGTTTACAATTGCTTAAATTTAGTTGTAGGCCATGAATGAGTTGTTCTGAATTATAAAAAAAGATGTGAATTACTGAGCAACAATTAAAACTTCAAACTCTACATTTAGGGTTTAGCTAATTGACTTAACTAAAAATGGGATGCTTCAACTTTTTTACTGTAAATTCCAAGAATATTGCTAAGTGTCATTTATCTATTAAGTTAAAATAACTTTTTGTAATCCAATGTTTAAAAAGGTAAAATCTCAAGATACCAAATTACTAGTTTTTGGCAGGGCTAAGGAGTTTAGCAAAAATGATTTTTCTTCTAAAGAATATTCAAACTAATTTACTTTGCTTGTGGTAAATCCCAAAAAAAGGTACAACAAAGGATTATTAATGTTATAAGGGCATTCAAAATTGACTCTGCTGTTTGTCATCTTAAGCAACAAAAGAAGTGGAAGACAAAATAATTAGATTGATAGTAAATATAATCTGATGGTTTATATGTTTGTTTTGACATTTAACCATGGACACTATTGCTTGCAAGGACTCTTTCAAAAGAAATCTCAGTGTAAATATTTTTTATTCCAAGTTGTTTTGACTTAAATAAATTTTCAATGTAAGATAAAAGACAAAAATCACCCAAATATTAGATCTGTTTTCAACAAGTATTTTTGAAACTTTATGTAGATTTACAATGCAATTTATATTAGCACAGTAAACATTTCTTAACACTCTGCTTTAAGAGTTTCTGGATATTTGAACAATATGTTTAGGTCGTTTTGAATTATTTTTATTATGACTGTGAACTGATTTGTTTACATGTGTGTGTTTGTGTGTTTGGGCTCTATCCTGACCTCAGCAAGACTATTTAATGTTAGTTTTATCATAAGATAATTTTGAAGCTTTTACTTGCCCCCCCCCCCCATTATATACAACTTTTTGGGTAGAAATTTCTTTTGGAGTGTAATATTTGGAAATGCATTAATCACTTGACATATTTCAGTATTCAGAATAATTTACAGTGAATCTGAATTTTCAGTGACTAGTCAATGTCCTTTTGAAATACCTGCTGTTTCAAAAGCAGGATCTTAGGTAGGATATACATTTGTCAGGTTTAATTTATAGCATATTTGGGAAATACATTTTAAATATTGCTTTCCTACCAGCTTAATATTTCATTTTGAAAAATAACTCAGTTAAAAAATGGAATGTATTTTTTAGTTTATTAACTTGTTTGTTATTTATTTTGGTTTAGTATTTATTTTATTTATTTTTTCTAGGTCCATATTACACAATCTTGCTAATAGAATAAAATGCCATTAGATCTAAGTAGCTTTGAATAATATTTTAATCATCATTTTTTTCTGTTTTATCTTAATTTTGTTGTTTTTGAGAGAGTGTTACATTCTTATTTTTTCTGATTATGCTAGCCCATTTGGTTTGTATGTAGAATAAGAGCTGTGCTTGTTCATTAGGAAAAAGAAAGATAGAAGGTAGGTAGATTTATTTGGATAGCATTTTCAATGATGTGAACAGTGGCATACTGTGGCTAACAAAATCAAATGTCATTTTTATGATGATGAATAAGTATAGGTAACAAGTATAATGATAGAGTTTAAGTATCAATTTCTGATACTTTCTATCCAAAGATGCAGTAAAGCTGAAAATCAATAAAGCTTAAGAAGCTGTGATCTCTAAGTTCATTTTCTCATTATGATAAGTATCACTGTTTTATGCATAATGGAGTATATTTCAGGTTAGTTTTAAAAACAGATGCTGCGTGCATGTGGTACAAAATTCGAAAGGTGTGAAGGTCTAGAGCAATAGTCCCTCTGCAGTTGCCCTTCAGCCTCCTGGTTCCTTTCCCTGGAGACAACTGTTGGTACCAGTTTCTTTATCTTTTCAGAAATTTTATGCAGATAAAACATAAATGTAATGTGCACATGTTTTATTTTATAATTTATTTTCCAAATTGTAGCACATTAATAACAGTGTTCTGTGTCTGTTTCCCCCCATTTAACATACGTTGGACATCATCCATTCAAGAGATGTTTATTGAGTACTTGGTCACTGTCTTAGAATATAGCAGTAAGCAAAACAGAAAGGTCTCTGCTCTTGGGCATCTCATATGAAAGTGGAGGAGACAGACATGAGCAGGAAAGGGGAAAAAGAGAGGGAAGGGGAGTGGGGAGAGAGAGAATGTGAATGAATTAAAAATAGGGTGATGTGGTGAGAAAATGTAGTGGGCTGTTCTTTTGAACTGGGTGCTTAGGGAAGGCCTCCGAGGAATTGGCTTTTAAATGGAGACCTGAATGAGAAGAAGGGCCCGGCCAACCGAAGTTCAGAGGAGAGAGGCTCCAGGGACCTGAAGAAGGTCGGCATAGCTGGAGGGTAAAGAGGGTAAAGGTGATAGGAGGTCAGGGGCTAGGCCCTGGAGGTCCCAGGTAGAGTTTGGATTTCATTTTAACTTTGACGAAAGGCCATTGGAAGATTTGCTTATTTGCTTGTTTGTTGTGTCAATAGAATGATATCTGCCTTAGGTTTTTAAAAGATTACTCTGGCTGCTGTGAGGATTCTATGTTGTAGATGGTCCTGTATCAGTGTATATAGAGCTGCTTGGCATTCCACTGTATGTATGGATGTATGTATGTATTTATTTTCTTAGTGCCTTTTGTTGGACCTTTAGATTGTTTCCCATTTTTGCATTTTGTAAACAATATCACAATGGAAATCCTTATATACCAATCTTTTTTTACAATTAAAAAAAATTGAAGAATGTTGAAGCATGATGATTCTTCTAAGAGAGAATTAGTGATATGCATCTAAACTTTGTCCTGCCCAGCAGAATTTTGTAGAAGGCCAAGTATCTTTACTATGAACATTGTGGTGGGTGGGTAGTCACAAACATTGAGTGATCTCAGTAACCAGTGTTGAATGAACATTGCTGAGCCTCTCCATGTTAGTTTCTTTTTAAGTCAGCTTTATTAGAATGTAATTTATAGGTATAATAAAATACACCTATTTTAAGTGTACAGTTTTAAGCATTTTGGTAAATCTGTGGCCATGTAGCCACACCACAGTCAAGACATAGAACACTTAGAAAGTTCCCTTGTGGCCCTGCACTCCTCGGTCTCTCTTTCTCACGGCAGCCCAGGCAGTCACCGATTTCCTTTTGTCACTATAGATGGTTTTAATACAAATGGCATCACACAGTATGTCCTCTTTTGTGTCTGGCTGCTTTTGCTTAGCATAATATTTCTGAGATTCATCCATCCTTTTGTCCGTCAGTACTTTGTTCGTCTTTATTGCCGAGTAGTATTCCATTACACACTGATGGACCTTTGCATTGTTTGCATTTTTTGTCTACTTTGAATAAAACTCCTGTGAACATTTGTGTATGTCTTTGTGTGGAAATATATTTTTATATCTCTTGGGTTAATATTTATGGGTGAAATTTCAGGGTCCTATGTTAAATTTATGAGAAACCGCCAAATAATTTTCAGAGTTGTATTCTTTCACATTCCCGTCAATGATATATGAAAGTTCTAGTTGCTTCACGTCCTTGTCCACACTTAATCTTGTTAGTCATTTTAATTTTAGTCATTCTGGTGGATGGGTGTTGGTATTTAATCTGGTTTGAATTTGCATCTTTTCATGTGCTTGTTTGCTATCCATATAGCTTCTTTTGTGAAGTGTCTGTTCAAATCATTTGCCCATTTTTAAGTTGGGTTGTCTTCTTGTTATTGAATTTTAAGAGTTCTTTATGTATTCCGGATATGAGTCCTTTGCTGGATGGAAGTATTATGAATATGTTCTCTAGTCTGTGGCTGGCTTTTACATCCTCTTGATGGTGTTTCTGAAGGCAGAAATTTTTATTTTGTTGAAGTTAAGTTTATCAATTATTCTTACATGGTTTGTGCTTTTTGTACCTTATCTAACGAAATCTTTCCTGAGACCAAGGTCTTAAAGATTTTCTTCTAGATTTTTTCTCTTGAGATTTTATAGTTTTAGGTTTGTTTTTTTTTTTTGAGACAGAGTCTCACTTTGTTGCCCGGGCTAGAGTAAGTGCCGTAGCGTCAGCCTAGTTCACAGCAACCTCAAACTCCTGGGCTTACGTGATCCTTCTGCATCAGCCTCCCGAGTAGCTGCGACTACAGGCATGTGCCACCATGGCCGGCTCATTTTTTTCTATATATATTTTTAGTTGGCCAGATAATTTCTTTCTATTTTTTTTAGTAGAGATGGGGGTCTCGCTCTTGCTCAGGCTGGTCTCGAACTCCTGACCTCAAGTGATCCACCCGCCTCAGCCTCCCAGAGTGCTAGGATTACAGGTATGAGCCACCGCGCCCAGCCTATAGTTTTAGTTTTTACATTTAGGTCTGTAATCCATTTTGAGTTGATTTTTGGGTATGTTGAGTATGGATTTTTGGTGTGTTTTGAAAATACTTGTACAGGAGACAGCTTTAGTTGAAAGGGTGAAAAGACAGGGAGTATGAGTTGAGAATGACCCGCACTAGGACGGCAGTTAGGCATGTGGAGAGAGCAGGGAGGAGGACAGACCTGATGGCAGTTCAGAGACAGCGAATTGGATGGGGAGTGAGCATGGAGGTAGAGGATGAGACCAAGGCTTATGGCTCCAGGAAGTGGCTGGGCGGTGACTGGGACTGGAATGCAGAGCAAGGAGAAGATTTGCGATTCTCCACCATGATTTACAATTCTCCATTATGACCAACGGAGAAGAGTTTTTAAATGTCGAGTTGATGTGATAGCAGGATGTTCAGTCCCTGTCCACATGCACACATGCTGAGACACAGCCAAATTCTTAGTGAGAACATTCTGTCCTTAACCCACTGTGACTGATTTTGTGTTATTACATAGTCTCCATTGTGATAGTTTTTGTGGCTTCACAATATTATTTAAATTTTGTAGTGAAACTACTGTATCTGCTGTATAAAATCATTTTTATTTTTTTATTTTTTTGAGACAGAGTCTCGCTCTGTTGCCCGGGCTAGAGTGCCATGGCATCAGCCTAACTCACAACAACCTCAAACTCCTGGGCTCAAGCGATCCTCCTGCTTCAGCCTCCCAAGTAGCTGGGACTACAGGCATGCACCACCATGCCCGGCTAATTTTTTTTTTCTATATTTATTTTTAGCTGTCCAAATCATTTCTTTCTATTTTTAGTAGAGATGGGGTCTCGCTCTTTCTCAGGCTGGTCTTGAACTCCTGGCTTCGAGCAATCCTCCGGCCTCGGCCTCCCAGAGTGCTAGGATTACAGGCGTGAGCCACCGCGCCCGGCCAAAATCATTATTTTTTGAAACATGGAAATAATGCCACTAAAGTGGTTTCTACTGTGTTTCTTTCCCCTGTTTCCATCACAGTGTGTCCGCTAACAAGGCTCTTCTGCCAGTCTTTGTTTAGATATGCACACATCATATCATTCTTTCCATGAAAGTAAAATTGCATTATCCTTATTTATTTAGATGCTCATATTATCCCAGGCATGGCCAGTGGAAATGAGATACTTTAAGCTGACTCCTGTGTCCTTTTGATATGCCCTTGTGATTGAGCATTTTCTTAAATTCTGTCATAACAAGATAGTCTGGGCTCATCTAGACTATTCTAGTCCTATACTTAGCCATTTCACTAAAGAGTACTGATTATTTTTAGCTGAGAATGATATTTAGAAATAAAGGTCTGCACTAGGTATGCTCATTGCTATGAAGACATTTCTTTTAGATCTTGTCAGTGGATAGCGCTTGGAAATTGTGTATTCGTATATAAATGTGTGTATACATATGCACACAGGTATGCATATAGTTCCTATATATATATATATTTATTTCTATATCCATCTATTAAAAAACTATAAATGTACACCTATACCTCCAATTCCAACAATTCCAATCCAATATGATAAAGTATTTTTTTTTCCTAGACTTTCCTCTTTCTGTGTTTATAATTCCCTCCTCTTACTGTGAGAAACCTAGCTCCTATTAAATCAATGTTTTCTTATTTGCTCAGTTCTTTTCTACATAACAAATCTCCTGACTGCAACTGGCCAAATTCTTACTTCAGGCCACCTCTCGCCCCCACCAGCCATGTCCAGCCCATGGGGAAAAAAGGAGGAGGAAGTTTTCCCTAATGAATTTTTCACTGAATTAGTCCCCTGGTTAAAAAAGAGCAGCTCACAGTCTAGTTGGGGAAACAGACACATAAACAAGTAAATACAAATAATGTGCAAAGGGCTGACACATATATACCAGTGTACTTGTCTTCCACTAATGTGGAAATATTTGTACCAGAGCTACACACGTTCACTAAGGCATTTTCCTAAACAGAGAGATGGGATGAGGAGGATATTTTAATAGTGTTTTTATGCTGACTTCTCATGAACTGTATCTCAAAGTGCTTGTTTGTACCCCTTTCCTAGTCCTCAAATCCTTTTAGAATACCGACCAGAAAGAAAGAAAAAGAGTGACATTTTTGATTGCTTCTTTTGTATATTTTCTGCTTTTAAACATGTTAACTCTGTGTATTCCGTGTTTAATCCTGAATAGTAAATGCGTATATACTACATATTAACTAAATGATGGTAATTTCAGTACTTTGTTCTAATATTATTTTCTCTGAATGTTTCTTCTAGCTCTAGAACTAAAATCAGGTAATTAATTTGTATTTTTATAAGATCAAATTAATGTATTTTAAGTCCAGAGCATCTGTTCTCTATTTGTTCCACACCTGTGACAAGATGATTTCAACCATTCATTTATAAAAGAGAAACACATTGTCAGGGGGTATCCCAGCTTTGAAGCAGACATTCCGTTTTTTGCCCAGTAACTATGTGAAAAATACCAATTACTGAAGCTCTAAGGAGAATGAAGTTACTTGTAAACTTAGTATTCATACCAAAAAGGCCCTCGAAATGAAAACCACACTGAGATGCAATAGACCAAATCTGTGTAACATAAACCTTTCGGGATCAATGTAGTTAAAAAATGTATCCGTGATTTGGGAAGGCAGCTTTAACAAAACAGTATTATAAAAAAATAACTAACATGAAACAGCTGGCAGCCAATCTGACAAACATGTGCCATGGTACTGTGCCAGGAGCTGGGGAGCTTGAAGTACCAAATATCAGTGGACTGTCCGAGCCATATTTCTGTGCTTACTTTTGATACTATTCTAATGCATGTGAAGTATTTTGACAAGTGAATTTATGAAATTTCTAAAAATTAAAACCCCAATGAAGGTATCATTTCAATTGGAATGAAAATCATGACAATTTTAGATCTCAATGAGGCGATAATTTAGATACAGGAACAGTGTCTGTTAAGAAATACAACGTATTCTAGTGTCATCTTCATTGTTAGGAAATTGTCTTCAGAAGGCATACAAATAGGAGAGGTCTTGAGATGTCTTTCAGAGTATCAGGAAGGCAGGTTGTATCGTGGGCATTGCTAGTAAAGATTGAGAGGCTGGCTTTGTATCAATCCTGACTCTGTCATGAGGCTATTAAACAATATACTTAACATTTCTCTGCTTCAGTTTCTTGAGCTATGAAATGTGTAATACAGGCCTCATAGGGTTTCTGTGAGATTTAAGTGAGTTAATATATGAACAATGCTTACCATGTTACTAGCACACGAGCGACACTTAGGTGCTGACAGTGAAGTTCGACATAAGCCTACGTTCTCTCGTTTGCATCTTCCTCCATCCGTCTCCTCTCCTCTGCTTACCTTCATTTTTCTTTTTTTCCTTTCCCTTTCCCTTTAGTTTTATAATCTATTCACTTTTTTCTATCCCCCCACTACGTCCCTTATTATTTTCTCTTTCTCTTTTAAAATCCTCTGCTTCTTCCACTTTACCTCATGTTTTTAGTATCTTTTTAAATTTTCCTTCCTCCAATTCCTATTCTTTTATCTGACAGGCTTGGTAGCTACCCTTTCTTCTTCCGTTCTTAGGCCTGTATCTCTGCCTCAGGGGCTCTTAACCCGAGATCTTTCAATGTCCTTCACAGGGCCTCTGAAATTCTACACAAAATTTCATGAATATGCATTTTTTGGTGGGAGAGGTTCCATGGTTCTTTACAGGGTTTCAGAGGATTTTACAAATTCTACAAGTTTAAGAATGATTGCTCTATAGGATGTAACTGCTTTTCCCTCCCAGACGATTTATTTGGCCTCTTTGCTATCCGCCTCTTTGGTGTTAGGGAACTTCTGTGTGCAGGAAAATGTGCTCGTCACTATTCTGTATATTCAGCGTGTACCAGAGATTGCATCCTGCTTATTGTAAAGGAACGTCACCCCCAGATAATTCATGAATTGTGGCATCACTATGTTGTGCTTTATGTTTGCATGCAACAGCTTTGTTTTTAAAAATTTCCATGCATTGTGCATTCCCTGAAAGTTATTTTTCCCAGTTTTGAATATTCATAGCAAATGACCAGCTCAATTTGAAACAAGGTAGATACTTCTTATTTTAATTTTTTTTCAGTTTCTAGGTGAAATGCCCAAGCCAACTTGGAATCAAAGCATTCAATATTTTAGAAACAAATTGTCCAGTGAAAAAAATAATATTTTAGAATTAGTTATAAATTCCCTAGAAAAAAAATCCAAATTGACAGCATTTTTTTTTTAAAAGCCTTTGAAGGCAGACATGTAGACGTTTAGTGTATTTTTTTTCCTAGTTGGCCAAAGACCAAAATTGTTTTCTTAACTAAAAAATTGTCATTCACAAGAATCATCATGACAGCCTAAAAAATTTAGAACTTCTCTAGGAAAAAGAGATAAACCAAGTAGTTGTTCTTTACATGTCTTATCATGTGTGAAAGTCTAGAGAGGGAAACTTCCTTTGAAAATGAAACTGCTTTAATTTCTGCACTGATGGTAGTAATCAAACCAAATGAACAAACACAAATCCTGTGTACCACCTCCCTCCTTCCTTCCTTCCCTCCCTCCCTCCTTCCTTCCCTCCCTCCCTCTCTTTCTTCTTCTCCTTCTTCTTTTTTTTTTTTTTTTTTTTTTACCACTAGTGATCAATCCTGGGTTAATACATGGAGCACAGATCATACAATGCCATATACGTATTACTAAACATGAACTGAGTGCCTGGCCTGTGTGGGCTCTGGGTATTCAATACTGAATATGAGAAAAACAAATATCTATATATCATATGTATTCATATACAAATCTTATTAAGTGCAATAAAGGAATGAATAGGGTCTGAGTAAATTTTGCTTTAGAATGCCATCTACAATTAGTTATTTGGTAGAAAAAAATATTCTCTGTTAACCTGGTTTTCTGTGTTTTAATAATGAAGTTAGTGGCAGGCCATGGTTTTTGGCTGTTCAGAAAAGGAGCTCTCATCAAAATTTTTGTGCCTTGAAACATAAAATTTTCTCTGGAAACAAAAACATGTAGTAATGTATGCAAGAGATGTTGGCCACAGGTCATAAAAGGGAGAAAAACTGAAAGAGCTCTAGTTGTTATAACCCTTGTTTCCCTGACTCGGACATCCCTTTACAAGGCTGAATCATAGAAGCTAGAGCTCTAGAGTCCCTATCTGGAGATTGCTTGGGCTCCAAGGAGTACAGTTTGGACACTACCAGTCTAGCCAGACCCTTTTATTTTAAAGGTAATGAGATAGTGGGCTTCAGTGTCTTCCTTTGAGTTGGTTAGTGCAGGATCCTCCAGTTGAGACTGAATTTAGTGATTCAGTGTTTTGTTTTTCTTTTTTCCCATTGTAAACAGCTGATATTCCTCTTACCTAGAATACTGTGCTCTGGAACCTGAATGTTAAGGAAATCAATGTGTGTACCCAACTGCTTGGTATGAACAAGATGATGGGGAATAGGAGGGTCGCTTTTCTAGAGCCCTAACAGTTATCTATGTGTCCTGGGGAGGTGGGATCGTTCAGTCCGAATCATTTTCAAACTTGTCTTAGGGCTTAGGGCCTCCTCAGCGGAGCCTTGGGACCACGAGTGGGGGTATGGCTGCCAAGAAGAGAGGGGTCTCCCCCCCTGTAACTAGGGAGCTTCTACTAGATACAAAGCAAAACAAAGAACTTTGAAAGCAATACATTATTAATAGTTTTTGCTGCTTTGTCATAGAAACTTCCTGAGTTAGTGTTTTTATACCAACTCTTGAGGGTTGCATTATATGTGACAAGGAACCTCCTTCTCCTGTTCTTTTCTCCTTCCACCGTCACCTCCTGCCCCTCACACCTCTTTGTAGAAAGGAGAGTAGGTAAAAGAAATGCAGCTCCCCATACCTGAGTACCAGGTTTTGGGAGCGAGTTGAGACTTGTTAGAAATGATAGATTTAAACAATTAATATTTGAAAGCTCTGAAAATTCTGTTCTTAAATCTTCTGCCTAAATGGAAAAAGGTATTACCTCCATCAGGAGAATATATGTGGAAGTAACCAACAAATTGAACTATTTCAAAAGCAACATTTTAGCTGATAATGCGCCTGAACCTTTGCGGGGTTAGCACATGGAAATCATTATTAGGTACCAGCTGACAGAGCTGTGTCACCGTCCTTCTCAAGACAAAGACCCAGTCTTCATTATACCAGGGCATTCTGATTTTCACGGTTAATCTTACTTCATTGCTAAATGCCTTCCATGCTCAGCTAGACAAAATCTGAAGAGATGACTAGCTTAATTTTGCAGTGTGAAATGTTTTCCTCCTTTTTATTTTAAAACATTTTTTTTTCTCCCTACCTTCTGAGGATATTTTGACTAAGTCAAATTTCACGTAATATTAAGAGTACCCTCATTTATAAGCTGTAAAGGTATGTGATTTGAATGCTTCCTACCTAATGCGACTGGAATTTTTCTCCAATTACGGGAGAGCCAAGACCATCATTCTCCAGTTTCGAAAAACAGAATGCAGCTGCTTGCAAGAGGAGAGCTGAACTAACAGAACATTTAATATTTTGAAAACTATGTCCCGAGGGAAAAGATTTTTCTGTTCAAAAAGATATTGAATTATTTAGTTTGGCAGCTCCAAGGTATGGATATTTTGAGCTCCATCGCTGTCATCTATTTTTTATCAAGTTCACATGGAAAAATTGAAAAATTTATTCTGACATGTCGTCCTTTATTAGGTCTCGTATAAACCTTTGGCTGCAAGGGCCTGCACAGTGCTGTGATCTGCATGGGCACATTCCACTTTCAGTGGATCAGAGTCTAATTTTCAAAATTCTTAGCAAATAGCAGAGTCGCAGCCAAAAATTCCTCTGTTGAGATTCCTTCCGGCCCAGATGAAGCTAATAGTTCCAAGCTGTGTTGCTGTCATTCATCACTAATCCAGGTATGGCTGCTCACTGTTTTTAATTTCCCCTCTCTGAACTTAAAGGCAGCGTTTGCCCTTTTCCCATGGGAAGCCAGTGCTGATGGGCCTGCGATCCCAGCCACTGGAGATGGTGGCCTTGTCCACCCTGGCACAGCTCGGCTTTGTGTTAGGGCCAGCATAGACACGCGCTTGGCGATGGACACAGTACAGTGGAGAACAGGCACCTAGTAGGGTATTAAGGAAAAATAAGACCATATTAGGGATTTGCTCCTAAGTTTTGGAAGTTGGTGTCACAGAAAGCAGTTGTTTCCCACCACACAATATCCATTGTTGCCACTAGCTATTTTGGGGCAGAATATCAAATTAAATGGACAATATGTTTTTATATACATTATAATTATCACTATAATTAGTAATAGAACTTTTAGAAACATTTGGAGTGTTATCAATTATCATACTGTTTAAATCAGACTATAATGAATTCATTTTGCATTTTAAATTGTCTTAATTGATACTTAAAAGGAGTTTGGTATAGCAGGTGGCAGGCAACTGTAGTCCCAGCTACTTGGGAGGCTGAGGTGGAAGGACCATAGGAACCCAGGGGTTTGAGGCTGTAGTGAGCTATAACTGGGCCACTGTACTCCAACCTGGGTGACAGAGCGAGACACCATCTCTATAAAAAAAAAAAAAAAAAGATTTTGAGCTTAGCTGAGCATGGTGGCATGTGCCTGTACTTACAGCTATGTCATCTGTGGTAGGAAATAGGTATGTAATGCTTGAGATACTAAATTTTAAAAAGCAGTTACGGGCATGTTATCTAGAGGGACTGAAATAGTTAAAAGTGATTGCTGGAGAAAGGTAGAGCAGGGCACCCCTTCTTTTCCCTCCCCTATATGCCTTGTGGAACTACTTTTAAAACTATGTAAAATGAATTGTTTTTGATAAAAATAAAAATGTAAGGTATTTAATGGCACTAGGCTATATCCTTCTCTATATTAAGGCCATACTTGTCACCAAAATATGGCTGTCTTTGGGCCAGGGCACCTTCTCTCTGGGATAGTCATGTTTTTCCGTCTGCTCCCTTGCTGACTCACTTGTCCTCTGAGCTGACACCTTCTTCAGACACATTAGTACAGTTGGTCAGATCACAGCCATGTGACTGGGAATATTCAGCCTCTGCGTTCTCTAATCTGTTTTGTGGTGGCTTCACATTTTAACTTGAGGGTCTTTTTCTATGAGACTTTTTAGTCACTGGTGGTTACAGTTACTTTTTTGTAACCTCCAAGTCTGTGCTAATAATACATTTCACTCTAATGAAGACTACTCATGCTTAGTGTTGCCTCAGTGAGTTGTTAGTGTATATTCTGGGCTCTAACTCTGTTGACTCAGGGCTTGTTGGTTTTATTTACTGTTTAGTGGCTATCCCACTATGTACCCATAGTAGATTCCCAGATATTTAATTGCAATTGTCCTCATATCTCACTGAGGAGATCAGGTATCTTGAAATATAGAAAACACACTGTTCTCCAGTCACCAGGCTGTGTAATGGAACACCAAAACCTTCTTGTCTAACCGTAACTTTGTACCCGTGGACCAACCTCTCGTGGTCCATGTCCCCCACCCCCAACGCCTTCCTAGTTTCTGATAACAACTGTTCTACTTTCTGCTACATGTTTATTGCAGTGCTAGTCATGATAGCCAAGATACAGAATCAACCTAAATGCCCATCTCATGATGAGCAGTTAAAGAAAATGTGTGTATATGTATTCAATGGAGTACTCTTCAGCGTGAAACAGGATGACACCCTGTCGTTGGTGGCACATGGGTGAACCTGGAGGACGTCACGTTGAGTGAGAGGGGCCAGGCACAGAAGACAAACACTGCGTGATCTCACTCACGTGTGGAACCTCTACTTTATTTTTGAATGATGTCACTACCGTTTTGCTTGGCTTTTCAAATATCCAATATGGTTGTAAAATAAGAATTTTTCCTATTTGTAAGGATTCAACAAGTGTTAAAGACTCTTGAGTATATTTCTTCAGTTCTGTTTAGTCTGCGTCTGTGCTCGCCTCTTTCCTGGGTGTTGTCACTCTGTTTCCAGTTAACACCTACAGGCCTCGCCCTTCATGGATGATTTCACCTTTCCGTTGTGATTTCTGATCATCACCATCTTACTGTTCTTTCACATCACCATACAAAATTATTAATTTAGCATTTAAAAATAATATTTGACACTAATAAAGCAAGTCAGACTTTTCCCCCTGAATTCTCTATTAAGTTACTTACACTATAGATTATATTACAACCTACTTTTTTTTTTTTTTAAAGTCAAAGTTCTGTGTCTCAGGAGATAGACCCGTTTACTTTTAGGAATGTTTATTGTATAACTTCTGGTACAGTGGGAAAAATGTTTACATACATTTTCCTCATGAAATAGTTTGGCTGCATCAAAAGAGAGTAGTGACAAGATAATTTTGCAACTTGTTTTTCTGAAAGGCATCCTCTTAAGACCAGGATATCCTCCAAGGTAGAAATCTGTGTTCTCCTCATCTCTCTGTCCATCGTCTGGCATATAGTAAAACCTTAACTGTTGACTGAATGATTACGTGCGTGAAGGAATTGATCATAGTGTTGTTTTGTTCTTTTATAACTTCTTACTTTAATATAGTTTAAAAGTTACAGAAGAGTTACGAGATCAGTACAAGGAAATCCCATATGTCATATGCCCAGATTTACCAATTGTTTATTAAGTTTTACATTTTTTATATACATATAATGTTTTTCTGAGCCAGCTGAAAATAAGTTGTACCCTTTTACCCATAAATACCTTAGTGTGTAGTTCCTAAGAACAAGAATATTCTCTTATAATAAAACATAGTACACTTATCAAAATTTGGAAATTTAATGTTGATATACTATTTTCTAATCCATACTTTGTATTCAAATTTGTTCATTGTCTTAATAATATCTTTTATAGCTATATTTTTTCTCAGTCCAGTATCCAATCCAGGATCACACATTCTGTTTAATTTTCTTTTCACGTTAGTCTTCTTTAATGTGGAACAATTCTTTAGTCTTTCTTTTTCTTTCTTGACCTTAACATTTTTTTGAAGAGTTTAAATCAATTATTTTGAAGAATATCCCTTACTTTGTGTAAGGTGTCCTCTTGATTAGACTGAGCTTTTGCAGTTTGGCCAGAAAATCGCAGACGGCTGCTGTTCTGTTCTCAGTGTGTCATGTTAGCACGGACATGATTCCAGTTGGTACAAGTATGAGTGATTTATCACTCAGTTAAGTTGTATCCACCAGGTTTTTCCACTGTAAGTTTACCGTTATTCCCTTTGTAATTACTGTGCAATTTGTGGTGAGATACTTTGACACTGTAAATATCTTGTGTTCCTCATCAAACATTCACCCAGTAGTTACAGCATCCAACATTCCATTCTTCCATATTTATTAGTTGGCATTCTACTATAGGGAAGCACTTCTCTCTCTTCTTTACTTTTTATTGAGACTAGTTTGAGCTTATAGATTCTTACTTTATTCATTGTCATTAATTATTTTGATACTTAAATTACTTCAGATTTGGCCAGTGGGAGTCCCTGCAAACTGCTCCTTTGTCCTTTTGGTTTGCTTTCATCATTCTTTGAGAATTTGGTGTAACAAAATGCCCTAGGTTCTTCTTATACTTTCCTTGCCCTGTCCCTGGACTCAGCCTTTTTTCTGAGGTGCTCCGGTTCCTTGTAGTGGAGAATGGTCTTTTAAAAATAAGATCTGAGTGCTTGGTGTGCTTATTACTATTAATATCCTTGGTTCTAGACCCTCCCAGGTCTCAGATCTCTCAGGGACTAGGCTAGGGCATATGTTTATGTATGTATATATCTATATCTTTGTCTGAATTAAAGATCTGCATCTAAACTAAGTCATATTGATTATTCCAGTTCAAATCCCACACTCAAGGATTCATTCCAGTCTCTCTCCATGCTGGTAACTCCCGTCTCCAACGGTGAGAAACTTGGCTAAATGGTACTGTTTTGTTTCCCTCGTATCTTTTAAGGCCTCTGCGTTGAGTGATTCATATGTGTTTTAAGCATTTGGATGAATGAATGAGTGAATAGGTAGTTCTGGCCTTACCTCTGGATGTGTTTTCACCGCTGTGACCAGTGCTTGGCACGAGGTAGATGCTGAATGAAACTTTGCTGAGCAAATGGTTCTCTTCTATCCAATAAATTTATTTTTTACTTTTGAACCATATGAAATAATGGCTCTGCATAAGTACTGTATATAATGGCTCTGCATGAGTACTGTTTTTCACCATTTAAATTATGAGTCCATATCAATTATTCAGTTAATATGAATAGTCAGTTTTTTTCAGTAACAAAAGCCCATAACAAAAACCCAACCCGTAAATACAAATACTACTAAAATTGCTCTTTAAGAAAAATAGTTCCTTTGTTTTTGTTTAAAAAAAAGCCCTCGGATCTGGGCAGCACCATTGAACAGATTTCAGCATTTCTAATCACAAGCATTGCAGCTTGCAGAGTTCGTCTGGCAGATTTTTCACATTTGCCAGCTCTGGCAATGTGAAATATGTTCTTCGTTTGAATTCTCTCCCTATACCCCCTGCCGTCAGACAAAAAGAATTTCCACTTCGCTGCTGCTTGCTATTAAGCTGCTATAAACAAGAATGCTTCAAGGTACCTTATGAGCGAATGACTAGAAATTTCTGATAACCTTAAGACTCATTCCCAAATTATATTATTAACCCTTTGAGTAATCTAGGGAAAACCGGTCGGGTTTCACTCACCTACACCCTCAGAGGTCATAGATTTACAATTTAGGACTGCCATTAATGACGATACCTCTTGAAATAGATTTTTTCCCCATTATCCCTTAGGAAACGTGGTCTATTCAGGAGGAGGGCCAGTTTGAATTAGCAAATAGTATGAGCTGCAGAACCATGGAATTCTGCCATCTTAGCAGTGGGAATATCCTAGGGCAGTCATGTTTCCTTGTCGCAGTTGTACCCCTAGTATGAAACATAGTGCCTGCCTGGCACGTTGTAAATGTTCGCTAGGGATCTGGTGAATGAATGAATGGATCTCAGAAGCTTTTGGTTTACTTCTCAGTTTTACAGATGAAGAAAATCTGGAAATAACATTCCCTGGCAATCAAGGGTGAGTGTGGAGGGTGGGTAAATTCACACCAAATGGGCACAGTGCACACTGTCTGGGCGTTGGGCACACTTACAACTTTGCCTCGAACGGTACAATAGCAATTTATGTAACCAAAACATTTGTACCCCCGTAATATTCTGAAATTAAAAAAAAATTGAAAAAATGAAGAAAAAAGCAAGTTAACCAAAATGTTTGTACCCCCATAATACTCTGAAATAAAAAGAAAAAAAAATCTAGAGACTGGCTAGGGCAGAAGGCGAGCCCAACTTACCTGATGGCCATTCAACACTTACTACATTTTGCAAAGAAATAATTTTTATTATTTTCAAGATACGTAATAATCGTAACTGAGCCAAACATATATAACAGATTTTTAGACATACTGCTTCAATGAGTTGACCATTATAGTTGTGATTAGCATATTCTTTGTCTGTAAATAGGTAATTATAATGTTCTTGTGGAGGTACTTAAACAGTTTGCATTCTTGAGTTGTTAAAATATTTTTTTCTTTTAATATTGTTCACGCAGTTGATTTGTTAGTAAACCCTTTGTGCAAGTTATACAAAGGCTCTTTTGGTAAACTCCCCTGTCTGGGCTGTCATAAAGTCTGCTTGATAAGCAATAGAGTGTCATTGACTGCGGTGTAAAGGGACTTTAGAAATTGTTGGCTCAGGCAATTCATTCTGTAGAGTAGGAAATGGACTTCCAGGTAAGGGACTCGTCAGTGTCACATCAGTGGTTAGTGGCAAAGCGAGAATTGGAGGCCACGGTTTTCTGTCAGTTATATCTTTGTTATAAATAATTGACTTCTAACTGCTGTGTAAGAAGTTGGGGTCTTGGTGCAAATTTGTCTAGGCAATGATAAGTATAAAAATGGTTAAAATAAGCTTTTTTCTCCTCTGTCGTGCTCAGGCCAGTGTGCCTATGCAGGGGGCCTCAGTGAGAGGGGGGTCTAAAGGGAAAGGGGAGCCAGACAGTGCCAGGCTTGAAGCAAACGCTTGGAGGGGTCTGAACCTCTCTCAAGAGAAGGGAGCATGATTATGAGGAGGCTAAATTATGTCACGTCCATACTGTGTGACCCAGGTGAGCCAGGGTGGCACCTGCCTGTGGTCCCAGGTATTGGGAGGTTGAGGCAGAAGGATCTCTAGAGTCCAGGAGTTGAAGTCCAGCCTGGGCACCATAGTGAGACCTGTCTCAGAATAAATCTATCTAGGTTAGCTCTGTTTTTACTGATTGAAGGGCAGAGCCATGATAGAAGTAAAACAGACAAGTTGCAGAGTAATATGTTAACCCATTAAAAATAAAACCCTACATACATATGTGTGCATGTGTATATTTGTATATGTATATGTTTATAGATGTGATGTTGGTATATATTTGAATTTGAATGAGTCTGGAGGAATAACCAGACTAGTAACATTATCTCATGAAGTGGGATTTGGGAGAGGAATTATTAACTTTTTCTTCATTTATTGTTATTTAATTTGTTACAAGAAGAATCTATTACTTTTGTTATTAAAGAGATCTAATAAATAAAAATTAAAATCCATATATAGCTTTTTGTATTGATGATTTTTTTATTTAAGAGATAGGATCTCCCTCTGTCACCCAGGCTGGAGTGCAGTGGCCTGATCGTAGCTCACTGTCACCTCAAATTCCTGGGCTCAAGCAATCTTCCTGTCTAGCCTCCTGAGTAGCTGGGACTACAGGTATACACCACCAAGACTGGCCAATTTTTTTGGTTTTTTTTTTAGAGATGGGGTCTGCCACGTTGCCCAGGCTGGTCTTGAACTCCTGGCCTCAAGCAGTCCTCCCGCCTCGGCCCCCCAAATTGCAAGGATTATAGGCATGAGCCACTGCACCTGGCCTGATTTGTTTTTTTAAATGATTTTATAACAGTGATGTCAGTTAATAGAATTTCCCATAGAAGAAAACTACAGAGACTTGGCTACTGACTGACTCTACTCCAGTAATTTCTAATACACTGAAATTCTTCAGTAATGACATATATACAGGAAGGAGCATATTGAAGCTAATTTTTAGATGTGCTTGTTCTAAGATCACAATTTTCAACTGCCCATATTCTTGAGTCACATAATGTTAAACATTTTTCATCTTATTTCAGAAATCATTTTTAAAGATTCGTGTCATTTTTTGGTAAATATGTTGCATTTAGCAGTAAGCTAATTAATGTTAATATATTCACCAATGAAAGATGAATATTATTTCTATGAAAAAACAAAGTTAATAAATTCTCATAGTGCCCTGGATTTATTTAAGACTTGAACCTTCCTTTTGCCATGAAATGAATTGCTCAGTATAATTACGGTTTTTATTTAAAAAGAGAAAAAAATAAACTTTTTGCTTTGATGAATTTTCATAAGTTCTAAGGCTCTTGAGCCTTCGAGTCACAGAAGTGTAAATGCTGTTGTAATTTTCCAACATTAGGGATGCCTATGGTCTAAGAGGTTGTTTGTTTGTTTTAAGTCACAGGTACTAATAAAAGAAAAATATTTTTGGATGTAAATATTTACTGGGAGCCTGTTAGTCATAGGTTACTCTTAGCACTAACAAAGCCGTTCTTCATGTAAAATTTCAAAACTAGTCAATATAAAAATAGTGAGAAAAATACCAGTAACAATTTGAGTGTATTTGAAATGGAGAACAAAATACTAAGCCTTTTCTTGGTGAAGGGGTGTGTGTTATAATCAGCTGATGTTGTTATAAGCTTTTATGTTTTCATAACAGTACCACCAAATTAATGTCTTTAGTTTGTAACCAAGACCTGATTCAAGCACTACATTTTATCAAGGGAATTCTTTCACTCTGAGGACCTAGTAAAGCTTTCAGAAACCATGAGCATCTGATCTAAAAGCTCATGATAATTTTAAGGATTAGTTGATTCAGGCTACAAAAGAACAAAATAAATTATAGATGATGAAGCAATTATAAAGAAAAATAGAGGGATTTTATTTTTTTAATCTCTTCTAGCTTTCTAAATGAGACTGTTAAAGTTAACCCTTCATGAAGAATTCTGACCATCTCTTATACCTGCTATTACTGTAACTCTTAAGTGAAAATAAGATAATTATGAGGTCAAAGGAAACCACTAGTTTACTAATTTTGTGGAGAGGAGGTAAGTAGAACATAGAAAATGAGAGAGAATTCAGGGCTCATAATGGGGGTGGGGCAGGCAGGTGGGTCATTTGGCTTGGGCCTTAAATTTAGAATTTTTAATATTATCCCCAATTCAATTTTTATACACTATTGTGTATTTTCTGTATGTGTGTTAAAGACATTGAACTATAAAATATCCTATAAATTATTTTAACTGTATTTTGGCTTTTCTCTCTCTCTCATATACAGGGAACCAGGACCTCTCTTGATCTCTGAGAGGGGAAAGAGTATTATAGGTAGAAAATAGCATCAGAAAACATTTATTAGATGCCTGTTATGAATTAACATTAAAAGAGTTTTTAACTCTTGCTATTGTATTTTAAGATATGTATGTGATTCTAAAGTTTTTCCTAGAAGATAAAAAGTATACGAAAACAGCCAGGAAAATTCTGAAAAGGAGAGTTACTTAGGCAAACTTGATCTATCAGATGTCAAAATGGGGTGTTAATGCATCTACTGTGGTTGTCAGGAGGATTAAAAGGTATTATTTATTTAAAATTCTTAGGATAGTGTCTGACTCTGTTTAATAAATTTTTTAAACTGCTATTCTTTGCTAATTTGGGTATTCATTTTATTTCATAAACATCAACGGTGCATGGAGAGAGATGGCTGCAGTCAGTCATGGTGGTGGAGGAGGACAATAAGATTCAGCTTCTGGAGTAGATACTGTGATATCTTTTTAACCTTCAGTAAAGATACATGGAGGGCTGGGCATGGCGGCTCACTGCCTGTAATTCTAACACTTTGGGAGGCCAGGGTAGGAGGATCATTTAAGGCCAGGAGTTCAAGACCAACCTGAACACCATAGCGAGACCCCATCTCTACAAAAAGTGCTTAGTACATTAATGTTTTAAGTGTTTTTCGTACATTAATGAATTAAATAGTTGTTAAGGGTTTCCTATGTCCAAGACCGCACACTCTGCTATATGGCAAGTGATGAATATGTTCCTATTGACAGTTGGAGTGTGCTGGTGTGGTGTTTTTTACTCAGCAAGATCCCTGTCCTCGCTTCCCCTGCCCTCCCCTCTCCTACCATGGGGCTGTTCCCCTTGGTTTCTGAGGCATTTCGCATGTCTCCTCCAGGAATAAAGGGGCAACCAGAAGTTGGATGAGAGGAGACAGGATATGGGCTGGGCTTCAAAAATAAATTAAAAAAAGAAAAAAGTCATCCCTCATGGGCCATAGTTAGAGGGTGCTAAGGAACCAATTGATTATTCTGAAAACTGGTAAATAAAGGGAAAAAAATTAAGAACTTAAAGTATAGTTAAAAAAAATAGAGAAGTACAAAGACAAATATTTTTAATGGCTACATAAAGTTCTATTGTATGAATGGACCTTAATTTATTTTGCTAATTCCCTGTTGATACTTTGCTTCTATTTTCTCCTTTTTCCTCCCTCCGCTTCCTCCTTTTTCTTTTTTGCTAAGAATGCTGCAACAGATATTCCTGTATATACTACTTGGATGAACTTTTAGGGTTAGTCATAGGGTAAACTGTGGCAATGGGATTTCTGGATTAAACGATATTTTTAAAGGATTTTTTAAAAAAAATATTAATAGCTGTTACTGTGTTGCTCTCTGGAAAAGCTGCACCGGTTGACACTCTCTCTCACAGCTGTAGCTGTGCATTTCCCCACACCTTTGCCAGTGTGCGGTATCAGTTAACTTAAATTTAGCCTATTGATAAAGTTGCATCTCAGTGCTTTTACCTGAATGTAATTTAGGTATGATTAAGTTAACTTGAATTTATTATTATCTTTTTTCTTTTGGTAAGTGTTTGCATTTTTTGGCCAGTGCTTTTGATTCATTTCTAACCAGGAGTCCTTTGGTTTATGCTTAGATTGGCTTCAAGGTGCTCAGAGGCTTCCCTCACGTGCAGACATTTGACTTCAGAAACTGCTCTGGGATTAGTTTTAAGATGACTCATACAAAGTTCTCAGCACAAGTGCCTCTGTGAAAGATAGGGATTATAACGATCAACGGCAATCTTGATGGATAAAGCATTTTTGTAAACCCAAAGTGTGGTGGAAATGTAACATGTGTTGTGTAAGTTTACTTACTTCTGAGAGCAAAAGCTTCAAATGTACTTTTTAAAATTTAAAAAGATCTTTAAGGGAACTTCTGTAATCTTAAAAATTATTTTCAGGAACTCTGAGGTCTACCCTTTAGTATTAATAACTTGATTTTATGTATAAGGAGATTAAGTGTAAATACTTGCTTTTGGGGATATAAATAAAGGGAGCACTTTAATTTATGTATGTTTATTTGGTAGCTTGGTTTTTGTTGGTTTGTTTTTTCTTCTCTGCTTTTGAGCAGTTCAAGTGTCCGCCCCGTAATGGATGGGGGCTGTGACAGTTTTACTTTATACTGAAACTAAGCCTCTCAGGGAAGGACTTTTCATGACTAATAGTTGTAAAATTGTGCTTGTTAGTATAACATGTTTTAAATACAGAGTTATTTAATATCTTAAGTGACAGTTCATTCTCTGGCAATAAGACACCTGGTTTAGCTGTTTAAGGCCTCAGTGAAATATTTTTACTTTTCCATTTCTTTGCCACATAAAATATGGAAAGGTTCTTTAAACCCAAATAAGCAATCTGATGTGTATTGATCACAGTCGAGTGTGTTTAGCATGGGCTGTTCAAGAGTGAGGAGTACTGTGGTGTGAAGGAGGTGGTGATGATGAAATGAAGGAAAATGTCCTGTTGGTTTTTTGAGTAACCTCTCGTAATGTCATGAAGGATTGGGAAAGAAATTTTGGAAATTATATAAAGAGTATCCATATATCATAGAATTTTCAATTTAAATAAAATATGATTGTGTGTGTATATGTATCTCTGTAGATTAAGAAGAATATATCTTAAAGTCATTTTTAAGGCATAAAACTTAAAAGATGAAAAGGAGATTAGTAATAATGTAGTTGCTTCAAAAATGACAAGATTAATATATATATAAAATATAAATTGTTAAAAATACAGATTGATATTAATAGGAAAAAGACCAAAGTCTTAAGAGACAAAGCCATTCACAGAAGAAGACACACACACATTACTAGTATATATAAAAAAGGATTTAATTTCCCTAGTAATGAAAGAGATGTCATTTTGAAATAAGATACTGTTGTTAAGATTAACAAAATATATTTTAACACTATATTATTGAAGATTTGTTGAACATTCATACATTGCTTGTAGAATATAGGTGAGCATAACATTAAAGAAAATAACTTTATAATATGTATCAAGCCTCTACTTATAGGAGTTGTAAGGAAATAATAATAAATATGCAAAAAAAGGAGTCATGCATAAAGGTATTACCATTCCTACTAATTCATGATTGAGGTGCTTTTATAAAGTAACAAAAATCAAAAGCAATCTAAGTGTTCAATCATAGAGGGAATGTTTGAATAAATTATGAGCTATCTGTAAATAGAATATTATACAACCATTACAATTTATATTTACGAAGTTTAAATTAACTTGAGAAAGCCATTGTTATGATAGTAAGTGGGGAAAAGGCGGAATGCATAATCTAAAGTTAGATTTTAAAAAGAGAAACAGACATAGGCATATAAAAAAGACTGGAAATATATATACCAAGATATTAAGAGGATATTTGGGCATTAGGATTACCGGTGATTGTTACTTGCATTGTTTGTGCTTTGACATGTGGTCCAATTTTTCTTCAGTATGAGTGTACTATTTTTGTAATCAAGAAGTAAGTGAACCTTCCTTATTTAAAATCACTTCTGCAATGACCTTTCAAGGCTAGGGAACGTGGTCTGCTCAGACCTTTGTAGCAGAGTCCATGGAAGGCTGTTTATCACAGGGAAGAACTTAGGTTTTTTAAAGAGGAGGCAACGTTTTCCATTTGATTGAACTACGCAAGTGTAAAGAGGGTTCTGTGGAAAGTGTGGCTTTTGTGTGTGGAGAGAGAAGACTACATGTAACTTGGTAGATAGTCATCTTAACATACAGTGTCTGGAAGGGTTTTTGAAAAATGTTATCTATAGGAAAATTAGTTTTAACTTGTTTGACTTTGAGAAAACTGACAGGCCTGTTGTATACCACTAAAGCAGAACCTGTCAATATCCTTTAGAGTTATCAATAAAGTAGCATTTCAGTTGCTGACAGTAATGGATGTTAATAAAGGAACAAGGTGTTCCCGCAGGTGTTTTTATTTTTTTTGTCCTTCCTTCAGTTCTGTTTGCATTATTGAAATAAGAGCCGAGCTTGCAGCTTCGTAATGGATCTATTGGCAAAGGCCTGGTTGGCATTAGGCATATTTTGAGATTGTAAAATTAGTAACATAGTATTTTTAGCTGTTACAGTTTCTCGAAGGTTTTTACAGGTCATTTATACCTTTAGTTTTGGCATAAAGGAAAAATACTGATTTGACAATCTTAATTTTGGATTTTGGAAGGGACATAAAAGATATTCCTATATTCAAAAGAATGGACTGAAACAAAATACTGAGTCCCTTCATATATATTTATGTGTATGTCTGTGTTTGTGTATCCAACATGTACATGTAACTTAAGACTATGATACTGAACTGAAACATTTAAAAAGGCAGGTAACAAGACTAGACCAACAAAAGGGAAATTTTGAGGTGGGCAGGGGTATGGACTTTAACAAATAACAACATTGAGAAAAATAGGTATTTTCTTTTCTATGGAATTGGAATTTTGACAAATCTTTAAAGAAATACTCCATGAATATACAAGGAATTACTGATTTCTATCTGAAATAGACATACGTAGAGACATTTTAGGCTTATTTTTTTTCCATTATGTTCTATTTACCATATTTATTTATATTGTGAGGTGATCAAGAATAAAATAATTGTACTTTGGAAAGAATAATTATTTTTCAATGATCTGGTCTCATCTTTTTAAGATTCAGCCTCTCAATGTAATTCCTCCTTGAAGGCGTGAGAATTTTTCTTTGCCACTAGAGAACTTTCCAATCATCTGCACTACAAAGGAGCGGTTCCTCATTCTATTTTAGCAATCTGGGAATGGCAAATATTTAGAAGGACTCCAGTACAATGACAGAAGGAGAAGGAAATTAAAGTTTGGTTGCTTTTTCTCTTGTCTGTATTAGATTTAAAAGTATCTTTGTCTAGGGAGGGAAGGAGAAATATTGCAAATTTGCAGGTTAATTTAAAGGGATTAAATTTTTCTCTTGTAACTTTGTGAGTGAATAGAGAAGAATATTTTCTGTATGTTTCCTTTTTTCCAGTTTTAAAACTTCCTATATTATATGCTTTAGGCCATTTCCCCTATCTCTGGCTTGGTTTTCTGTGGCACTGGACAGAACAAAGAAAGTAGTTTTTTTATGGCATTATATAAATTATCTTCTTATGATAGGCTAAACCTACTGGAAATAAATAGTGATCATGACAATTAAGAATATATTAAACTTCAGCAGAGTGTGTCTGTGTAAATGCTTAGAAATTAATATACAGTGAAAAAATAAAAAGTTATTAGAGAAGCTAAAAGAGAAATTTTTGCAAAAGAAAATTTTCAGAGAAATTGTTAAGATCCGTCACATGGAAAGACTTTAGTGAATTATGTAAAATTAAGATTAAACCAGCCTTTAGAATATATATAATTTCTATATAGCAAAAAAAATGTATGGGACAGTACTAGTAATTAAAGAAATGCCACTTAAATAAGGGAGGGGAATACTTTCATGTTTTTTTTGTTTTTTTTTTAACATTTTTTGTTTTTTAAAGATGAAAAGACCCGGTATTTGTCTAGTTGTGGAGGGTAATGTGATAATGCAATTTAAGCACCATAAAAATCTTCATCCCCTATGACCCAGTAATTCCAAGCATAAAAATTTGTCCTAAGAAAATATTTAAAAGAAGAAGAACCACCACTACTGTCACCACCACCACCAGGGTTGTACGTATGTATAGAGTTTTTATAGAAACATTACTTTTTTCAGTTTCTGCATTTTTTAACATAAAGATCATGCATTGTTTAGAGACAAGACCATAACAGAGTTATAAGAAATATTTGCACAGTCATAAGTATACACAGATTTGTTAATTATACACTTATAGTTATAAATGTACTTGCAAAAAAGGTTTGTTTGAAATACATACAAGACTCTGGCAAGGTACACTGTGTACTGTTACAATTCTATACTTAAGGAAAATTCACAGTACACTACATTTGCTTACCAGTAGACAAACACAAAATGCACCTGTGCAACAACAGAAGGCATTCCACTCACACTTTATAAGGCGAGAGGAGCTCTGATTGCAAGGAAAGGTACCACACTGGCAGCCCCGTTGTTCATTTCGGAAGCCTCGTGGAGCGCCTGTGCTGTGGTTGGCTCTCACTAGGTAATTGCTGTTTCCGTCGCTTATTCTCTTCTCTGAACTCTGGTGCTGATGAGGGTCCTCAAACCCCTGACAGGTGACCCCACCTGAATTACTTGAGTTGTATAAAAATACAAATTTCTAGGTCTCTCACCCCTGGAATTCATTTACCTGGGCCCAAGGACTCTTTTTTTGTTTGTTTGTTTTATAACTTTTTATTTTGAAACAGTTCCCATGGACCTTTCACACAGCTCTTCTTCATGTTAATGTCTTACACGACTGTCACACAATTATTAAAGCAAGGAAACTAACATTGTCATAATACTATTGATTTATAAACCTTACTTAAATTTTGCCAATTTTACCCCTTAAATCCTTTCTCTGGCCCAGGATCCCACATGTGGTAAATTCTCATTCCTCCTTAGTCTTCCAATCCGTGATAGTTCTCCAATCTTTCTTTATCTTTCATGACCTTGGCAGTTTTGAAGAGCATTTGTCAGATTTTTTTGGTCACATGTCCCTTGGTTTGGGTATGGCTGATACTGTCTCATGAATTGATTAAGGCTGTGCATTTTTGGCTATGCATCCTACAGAAGAGAGGACGCACACTTACCAATGCCTCATATCAGGGGGTACGTGGTGTCAATGTGTCTTACTGGTGATGTTAACTTTGAACACTCGGTTAAGGTATCTGCCCAGTTTTTACTCTGTAACGTTAGTATTTTTCCCTTTGTGGTTAGTGACTGTCTTGTGGAGAGGTGCTCTGAGACCATGCAAACATCCTGTTTCTCATCCAACTTTTGCTCACTGATTTTAGCATCCTTGATGGTTCTTGCCTATGGTAATTACTATGGAATTTGCCCAATGGTGATTTTTTTGTTTCTACCATCCCTTCTACATTCCATAATTGGAAAGCTTCCGGATCCTGGAGTGCAGCCTTTTGACTGAACCTAAATTTTATAGAACAAATCCTTTTAGTAAAGAGATTTGTTCCGTGAAGTTTGGATTTGGTCACGGGGCCGCGATTAGGGATGTGGAGGGCCACATGTGGCCTTAAGGCCATGGGTTCCCCACCCCTGGATGGCCTCCAAAAGGATCAGTTTACTTTTCTACAGAGGTTTGGCAGGGGCATAATTAGGGGCTACTTTTGGGGTGAAACTATCCCCTCTCTTTTATTCTTCCTGATTATGTCATAGCTGTGACTCTCAAATTAAGCTTCTGTGGCACCCTGGTGTGCCACAAGTGGCCTAGGTTGTGTCTCTTAGTAATCCCAGTAAATGTGGTCTTTTCCAAGTTGACTGAAAAATGATAAGCTGCATGGATAGAATTTGCTCAGTTTTTATTTTTTCTTGTATAAGTTCATATCTATCATTACTTTCTGTTAGTAAACACTGATAGTGAGACAAATGAATAATTATATTATTAGTGGAAGATCTTGAAATGATCATAAACAATCTTTTTTTGTTGTGATACACAGGCCCTTGGCTGAGTTTTATTTAAAATATATATATAGATACACACACAGAGGGTGATTTTCTCTTTTTTTTTTTTTTTTTTTTTTTTTTTGAGACAGAGTCTCACTCTGTTGCCCAGGCTAGAGTGAGTGCCGTGGCGTCAGCCTAGCTCACAGCAACCTCAAACTCCTGAGCTCAAGCGATCCTCCTGTCTCAGCCTCCCGAGTAGCTGGGACTACAAGCATGCGCCACCATGCCCGGCTAATTTTTTCTATATATATTTTTAGCTGTCCATATAATTTCTTTCTATTTTTAGTAGAGATGGGGTCTCGCTCTTGCTCAGGCTGGACTCGAACTCCTGAGCTCAAACGATCCGCCCACCTCGGCCTCCCAGAGTGCTAGGATTACAGGCGTGAGCCACCGCGCCCGGCCGTGATTTTCTCTTAATAAAATTATTCCTAATTTGTATGACAGACTTAAATATATCCCATTTCATGTTGTATCACAAAGACCCATCATGGTGTTTAATAAAGAGCACCAGGATTTTCTGGTGCTTTGCCGTATGAATAAGTTTGAGAACTCCTGTGTAGGGCGAATTGGGAGGAGATGTAGAGGCATGAACTGATGTGTCTAATACAGTATGAGGGGTTCCTCCATCTCAGCCCTGGGGAGACCAGGGGATGAAGGAAAAGAGCTTTCGGTGACACTTCTCCGACTCAGACAGTGGAACTGATACCCAGATTCCTTTTATGTTTCTCTGTGTTTTCTGATGCTGATGGCAAGGAGAGCTGGGCTGTGGGAAATCCGCACAGTGAGTTGGAGGATGGCAGAGACAGGAAGGCAGCAGCGTTCTGAGGTTTATTAGGCCACAATCCTCATGGGAGGAGCAGCTGCCACACCTGTTAGTTTCAGATTCAGGCATATACGTATTGAAGAAATGTTTATTGAGCACCTACTACATGCTTTAAAAATCACAGTGAAAAAGTCAGCAAAGCTGCAAAACTTATTTCCAAATAAAGCTCCACTGACTGTGTGAAGATACAGTTTAGATCTCCCCAGTAAGTAATACCTGCATTTCCTTCTCCAGGAAGATTAACTTAGGATAGAAGGCAATTGCACACAAATGGGGCTGGCTAGGGGCCAGCTCTTTGAAGTCCCTTAACTTGCGTAGACTAACCGCGTCAATTCCAAAGGTATAGGAAGCTGGAGTGTACTTTGACGTCAGGACTGTTTGGAGAGACCATCTTACGTTGTGTTTCCTTTGAAGAAGAGCGATTCAGGCCATCTTTGCTTACACAGGGCCAGTCATTTGACCTAGAAAGCCTAGAAAGAAAAATCCTTTGCCAAGAGAGTTGAAAGTAGCTACAAGTGACTTGAAACATCATGTTTACTCAAAGCGTTTCAAGAAAGATCATTTGGAGTTAATCTGGTTTACTTAGAGGCAGAGGATTAGTTGTTCAAAATGATTCCTTATGGGAATTTATAGTTCAGTGTAATGCATCTCTCGGAATTCTCTGGGCACCAGCATGTTGAACTGCAGACATTTCTGGGGAGGGTCGGCTTATAGATAAATGCACAACTTTATACAAACATGAAATGTGTGGTTGAGACATTTTTAAAAACCAGCTAGAAAGGATTTTGAGTGGGGAAAAACAATCACAGAAGCTGAAGGTTCAGTTTCAAAGATACCAAGTTATTGGGTTTCTTTTCTGATGTCAGATTAATGGGAAACTGGAAACTGAAAGCTGGTGTGTGTTACTCTCTTACGCCTTAAAATGTTGCCTGTTAATACAGGCACATTTTTGAAATGCTTGTTTGAATACTTGAAGTGTAAGCCCTCATTTTCCTGCCTGCTTGTCATTCTTCTGATTGTAGCCAGAATATCTGTACATTTTTTAGGCAGTTGAGATGAAAAGAAACTCGTCAAAGTATTTTCTTCTCCATTACTCTTATGTTCATAGTTCAAAATACTTATGTTAATTTCACAATAATAGTTTCCTGAAATAAGTAATTTGTAAATATCACATTGTTTTTAATATTTTTCGTATTCAAAATACTGATATCTCTGAGAAATAGTAACAGATCTTTTGTCCTAATTTGGCAAGTCGGAACAAGGTGTGGAGATCATAATAACAGAGAGGTGACTCTGCTGAACCACTGTGTGGTAGTTTCAGTCACTAATACAGAATTTGGGATCAGATTAGGAGTCCCCTGCATCCCTGGCTACACATTCCTGAAATGTTGACTGTAGAAGTTTCAGGAGTTCACAGTTTTAGGTGGATCTACGAAATGGGTGTACCTGACTGTTAGAAGCAAGTTGGCATTTCTTACCAGTTGTTGCATTTAAGACCATTTCTAGAATATGGTTTGGCTTTATAGAAGTATCTGAAATACCACAATATGGCCTGACTTGAGTTTCCCCCATTCACTTCTAACTGATGGGTGTGTAATGGAGAGAAAGGCCCACTAGTAATTGTTAATGTTAGATAGACTCCAATCATAATGAGCATCACACACGAAATACAAGCTGGCTACTTGCTGTAGTTGGCCCTTGGACAACACACGTCTGAACTGCTGGGGTCCACTTATATGCAGATATTTTTCAGTAATTACAGTCAGCCTTCTGTATGTCTGGGTTCAGCATCTATAGCCAAATACAGATGGAAAATACAGGATTTGTGGGGTACGAAATCTGCACATACAGAGGCTGACTTGTCATATCCAAGGGTTCTGCAGAGACTGCGGGACTTGAGTATTAGCAGATAAACTAGTCCCCCGCAGACACTGAGGGGTGACCGTGCATGGATGTGAATGAGACAGAACAAATGTCTACATACATTATATATATTCAACAAACCGTTCTTTAAAAAGTTAAAAATTTCAAGTTATTACATATGTTGAACAAGCCAATCTTAAGGAGGAAGAGACTTTTTAAAGTAAAATTTTCTTTGATATTTTTATTGGCTGACTAGGGTAAAAAGTTTTACTTACAATAAATTCTCCTGGAGCAAGGGAATGCTAAGGGTGGAGTAGCATAAAAATGATGAAATTAGAATGTCTAGAGTAATGGGAGAGGCTATTTTAAATTTTGAGTTTTTCAGTGTTTTCTTTTTCAGAATATATGCTGATAACAAAATAAATTCTGGTGCACACTGAATATACCAGACAAACCAGAAAATATTTAGAAAATCCTTATTTTCTCCCACAAACTGAGAGAGAGAGTAACTAAATCTTCCTAAACATCAACAATATTAACTTTTATCAGACTGTGAAAATTTTAAGATTTCTTTTCTTTATTTTAGTAACAACCTTATCTTGAGTAACTGGTTATGTCCAGTTTTTTGTGTGTGGGTTTTTTTGTTTCCTGTTTGAAAGGCTTTTAAGAGATTTCTCAGTGAGTTTATTTCATTGTTAACTTGTTTTTAACCTTGAAACATTTAAGATAAATGCTTTTTTCCTGAGATTCCAACTCTTTGAAAATATATTTTATAATTTGGGTGGTATGTGTTTTGTATTTCTGATTACAGTATGGTGGTACATTTTGGGAAAAGGTGTTGGGCTCCTTTTGAGGTCAAGAAGTTTTAAACTCAGAATGAGGGATGAAAAAATCCTCAAAATCTCAGCAGGCTAGTATTAAATAAATTGATGTTTAATCCTTTCAAAGCCTGGGTTTTGTTTGATATCCAGTTAGCTTGTATACATTGTTCCACTGACTGATGATAGGTGAATCTGCTTCTCCCCTATAAGTGCTTCTCTGCAGTTCCTTAAGACCTGTGTTTAAAGGGAATTCTTTCAAGAGATTTTCTGATTAAAGGTGACAGAATGCAAACAGTAGCTTGAGATAGTAGCACTCAGCTTCTGTGATACTGCTTTTCTTCCAAACATAAGTAAGTTTTTCATTGGTTTATCATTTTCCCTGTGATTCTCTCCCCACAGACATAGCCACATTCTATTACAACTGCATGAGCTAAATAGGCAGCCTCGAGAGAAAGCTGACAAGAAACATAGGGAAAGGAAATGCCTGTTGTGTTAGAGACATGGGATAATGGGTGAAAATAATTTTAAACATTTTCTTAACGTTACTAGCATCACTTCAGCCACATGTATCATTCACATGAAAACCATTTTTCATTTCATGATCTTGAAAAAAACGTCTTTTAAGCCTTTTGCATTTTGCTGTTTCAGAGCAGAAACCTTAACCAAGGAAGTAATGAAAAGTTTATATCTTTTTTGCACGAATTTAAATCGTTTTGAGATCAGTCGCAGATGAGAGCTGTGCGTTTCAAGCTGTTTTGTGGCATGTGTTCCTAAATATTAAATACTGGAAAGTAGAAGTAAACTGATGAATAACATTATTACTAAAAAAGGTTTTCTTTGGTATATGGAAGCTTACAGTCTCCAAACTTTTAATATTTTAATGTGATTTTTTAAAGTGATAAGGTTCCTTATAATGAAATACCTGCCATTTTCAAATAGGCTCATTCATTCATTTATTCAACATACATGCAATTACTGATTGCTTTCTCTATGGCCAGCTTTTGTATGTTAAGCACTGGGTATAATCAATAGTGAACAGAACAGTCATGGGTTCTTTTCTTGGAGTTTGTTTATGCATTAGTTCATTTCGTAGATAATTATTGAACACCAATTATGCACCAGACACTGTTCTGTAACCTAGAGTTGTGCTCTGTGGAGGGAGGAACCAGCAATAAATACAGTAAGTACTTAAATGATTAAGATCATTTCAGATAGGGATCAGTACTTCAAAGACTACAGGGGAAAACTAATCAAGTACCTGGGCTGATCTACCTTACAGACTAGTAAAGGAAATAAATATCAGTATAATAATTAATTAATTACACTATACTATTATAGTTATACTATAGTATACTATTAGCATAGTATTAATAGTATGCTATTAATTATAATATTAGTATAATTAATATGATAAATGACATAAGGAAAAGCGGAGTGTTATGACAGTATATAAATGAGGGAAGTGAGGAATAGTTCATTTTGGGGAGAATGAGGGAGGACTTCCTGGAAGAAATGACATTTGAGCTAAGATCTGAGCTACTATTAGGTATAGTAGCTTGTTAGGGCTACAGTAACAAGTATGACAAACTGAGTGGGTTAGACAGCAGAAATTTATTGTTTCTGGAGGCTAGAAGTCCAAGATCAAGGTATCTTGTGGAAATTGTGGAAAAATTATTCACTACAAATAATAATTACTCTCGTTATTATTTGAAAACATATCAATAAACCTATGAAAAATATAGGATAATTTGAGATGTTGAGAATTCCTGGAGGTTCCAGTTTCGTTCCTAAATGTTCAGAAACACTACCCAAGAGACTGATTTGAGCCAAAGGCTAGGATTAAGGACACAGGTAGAAAAAATAAGCATCTGAGTAGGGATACCTTTTCTTTCCTTTTTTCCTAGGAAGGATCTAAGGAGGGGTGGAAATAGAGATGAATTTCCCAATCTAGAGGACCGGTCTGTTGTCCCTGTAAGGGAGGGGTAAACTCCTACCTCTCAATGGGGGTGGGCAGCAGGCTAAGCTGCTGTGGTTTGGGGCAGCTCCCCAGGGAGGAGCCTCGGGAGGTGGGTACCGTTCAGGGCTCAGCTGAAGCTTATCAGGGAAATTCTGAAAGGCTTGTCGAGGACCCTGTGTAGAGCTGGCCCATTGGTGCTTTTTTGCTACTGTACCCATTCCAAGTAGTTAACTGAGTAACAGTCCCCTTAGGTCATTGATTCAACATGTTAGTGTTCCCTTGGCTTATATTTACTGTTTGAAGACTAACTGATCATTTTTAAAGGATAGCTAAATATAAACCTCTTCCATTTTTCTCAGTCTAAGAGTTATTGTTCCTTTGTGGAGGGAGGCTAGGGATACATCAGCAATTGTCTAGTTCTGACTTCTTATACCAAGATAGAGGAAATAATGTACATTTGACCTACTTAAAAGAACATGACTGAACAGAACAAAGAGTCTAGAAAGACCTCCATGTACACAGCCAGTTGACCTTTTGGCAAAGGTGCGAAGGTAATTCAGTGGAGAAAGATCCGTCTTTTCAACATGGTGGTTCATTCGATCTCTTGTGGGGATGGGAGGAAACCTCGATCTCTGTCTTAGAGCTAGTATAGCAATTACCTAAAAATAGATCATAGACTAAATGTTATAAATGAAACCTAAAACTGTAAAACTTTTAGAAGAAAGCATAGAGAATCTTTGTCACCCTAGGGTAGGCAAAGATTTCTTAGGATTAATTAAAAAAGCATTACTCGTAAGAGTAAAAAAGTTTTGACTAATTGGACTTCATCATAATTACACATTTCTGGTCTTCAAAACATATCATTTTAAAATTGAAAAAGTAGGGCATAAAGTAGGAGAAAATATTTATGACACAATGTCTGTAAATATTTGTAACACAACACAAAGGTTTGTGTCTAGAATATCTAAAGAACTCTTACAATGTAAGACAAACAACTAAAAAAAATAGGCAAAGACTTGAAAAGGCCTCATCATAGAAGATATACAAATGGCCAATAAGCACATGAAGAGATGTTCCTCATCGTTAGTCATCAGGGAATTTATTTAAAACCCACAATGAGCTACCATTTATAACCACCACAATGACTAAAATTAAAAGACTGAGAGTACTAAGTATTGGAGAGAATGCAGAACAAATGTAACATGGCATAACCACTTGGAAAGCAGTTTGGGAGTTTCTTAGTAAACACGCACATACCTTATGACACAGTAATTCCATAGCTACATATTTACATGAGAGAAATGAAAACATATGCTTAGAAAAAGGCTTATATAGGAGTGTCCATATCAATTTTATTCATAATAGCTCAAAGCTGGAAACAACCTAAATACCCATCTGTAGGGGAATGGATAAACTAATTGTGATATAGTCATTCAATGGAATACTTCTCAGCAATCAAAATGAATGAAAGACTGATACACATAACAGTGTGGATGAATCTCGTAGACACAATGTTGAATGAAAGACTGGGCACAAAAGAGAACATACTATGTGGTTCCCTTTATGAAGTTCTAGAACAGGCAGAACTAATCTATGATATAAATTAGATCAGAGTTTGGCTGATCAGAGGGATGGGATATACTGGGGAGATTAGCTACAAAGAACTACGAGAAAACTTTCTGTGGTGATAGACATATTCTGTAACTTCACTGGGCCCAACATAGTGGCTCATGCCTGTAATCTTAGCACTTTGGGAGGCTGAGGTGGGAGGATCTCCTGAGGCCAGGAGTTCGAAACCAGCCTGAGCAACATAGTGACACCCTGTCTGTACAAGAAAATTTTTAAAAAATTTAGCCAGGTGTGGTGGCACATACCTGCAGTTTCAGCTACTTGGGAGGCTAAGGCAGGAAAATCACTTGAGCCCAGGAGTTTGAGGCTGCAGTGAGCTGTGATGATGTCACTACACTCCAGCCTGGGTGACGGAGTGAGACCCTATCTCAGAAAAAAAAAAAAAAAAAGGAAAGAAAAAGGAAAAAAAAAAAAAAGAATCATAACTTCATTGGGGTTGTGGTTACATGGATGTGTCTATTCATTTGTCAAAACTCATTGAGCTGTATGTTTAAAATCTGTACATTTTATTATATGTACGTTGTACCTCAAAGTTAAAAATAAGAACATGATGAAATTGTTTTAAAAATAATTTAAAATAATGTTATCTAGTTTTGTATATTTTTTAAAATATACATTGTTAAATGTATGAGGAGTTCTATATTTCTAGGATGCTTTACTAAACCTTCTAGGAGGCAATTTATTAAACCTGTCATGCATAATTTCATTTTGCACCTAATAGTCCTGGTTAAATCCAGAAATAATGAGGTAGGCCCCATTCCCTCAGGGAAACATTTCTTAACATCTATAGCTTTTGCTTTCATTTGAATTTTTATATTTTTAAAATACATACCAGTTTTATTATATTTACTTTTCTGTATTTACAGAGGCTAAAGTACTTGGTGTTTTAGTTAAACATACACATACCATAAAAACACGTGCATGTCCATTTTGGATTTACTTTCAAAAAGATATTCCCTATTTAATTTAAATCATAAGAATATATCTTCTTCCATCTAAGTCTTAAATCTTCACAATCAGTGGTGCATTTTTACTGTCATTTTTTTCCTGCTTTTTGTGTCTTGATGTCCTGTAGATGAACTGTTGACATCTGATACTCACTAGCCATGTTCACTGAGGAAAACCGTAAACTTTCTTATTAAATCCTCTTATTTGTAAAGTTTTGGTCAGTTTCTCAGGGATTATAGCTTATAGTATATGGAAGAAATTTAATTGCAGGGATAAAAACATTGTTTTGAATGGAAAAAGTCTGCACTAGCAGATGTATTATAAAAGTTTAAGCTAGTATCAAAATGTCTTTTTCAGAGGTGGTAAAGAGAATTATTTTTTTAAAGACTGAGGTCATACAGCAGACTGTTGGGGGAGGGAACACAATTATTGAAGTATCAACTTTGGTTTTATGTGGCATAGAGTGTTCTGTAAAGAGTAAAAGTGATTCTGTTGAAAAACAAATGGAAAATTCTTAGATAATTTATAACTCTTGAAACACTTCCTGCCAAATTTTTAGTTTAATAATAACAAGAATTTGTTTTTCAAACAAAAGAATGCCTCATGGTTTAAAACATTTTCAAATGTGTCACCTCACACGACCTGTGCAGCAGGTGACTGAACCCAGCAGGGAAGGTGTTGTTTCCACGTTCTGTAGACAACGTGTCGGGTTGGGTTCAGGGTCTGTTACAACGTTACCTTACTTCCATTCCCTTCCATCTGCTGCATACCTGAGCTCAGCTTCCTGACTAGCTTCAATTACCTATTTGAGGTACTGGGGCCCCGATCTGGTTTACCTAAGCACACACCTAACATTGAGTTATTTTAACTTTGCAACATTGAATCTTTAATGTTTCTAGAGAAAAGAATTAAATATCTTTTCAGAAAATAAATTGTAAATATCTTTTTAAGCAGCTTCTGTTTGAAATAACACCTTATGTGAAGGTAAGACTATATGATATATTTTTTTATAAGCATAGTGTGTATGAATCTTGTCCTTGGCTGCTTCATCTGATTCCTGCAACAAGGCCATGAGAAAACCAAGCCTCACAGAAATCGTACAGTCTTTCCAAGTCATTGTGCTGCCCGCCCCCCCAAATTTCAAACTGTTGATTTTAGGCAAGAGGAACAATCAAGAAAACAGAGTCTCAGATTCTATTGTAGGATGTTTAAAACAGTTTTAACGTTATTTGCTTTCAGTATCACCTGAGAAGGAATTAGAATATGTCTTCTTAGTTGACGAATTATCATGGGTGATTTCTAAGTTGGTGAAATGGTGGAGAGTAATTAAATAAATGGTTGAGAGTAACTGTGAGCATTAAATCCCAACTTTATGTGCCTCAAGTAGTCAAAATAAAAATCTCCATTTTAATTATTTCCTCATTGCAGAGGATAAGGGCCCTGTCGACATGGTCTGGCCTGTAGGCATGAGATTGCCTCACCAGAGCAGGAGGAAATGCAATGCTAAGTGCTGTGTAGAGCTGTTTCTTGCCTTCATGAATTTTTCTTAAAAAATTGCAGGTGGGTGGTGGTTAATACTTCCACAAGGTTTCTAACTTCAAGAGTTCAAATAATTTTACTACAAAGTTTAATAAAAGGTATACGATATGCTGTGTAATTAGGTAAATTAGTAAGATTAATGGAAACAAGTAAAATACAGGTAGTTTAGTTTTTAGCATCATAGTGTACATTTCTGTATTAACATTAATCTTTAGAATTGTGATTAAGTATAGGATAGTGTCTCTGGATTCAGACTGTCTAGGTTTGAGTGTCACTTCTGTCACTTTCTGATTGTACAGCTAGGAGCAACTTCGGTAAGCCCTAGTTTGCTCGTTGATTAAATGAGGATAGTCATAGCACTTGCCTCTTCAGGCAAGAATGAAGATTAAATGAGATAATACGTGTGAAGCATTTGTGTCTTACGGCCACACCCACATGATACAGTTAAGTTGGATGGTCTGTATCAGCAGAGGAGATACACAAAAGAGACAATCTAGTTGGTGAGCGGCTTTGACTTCCCCGCAAGCTTGACTTGTTGACTGTCAGCGCTTCTGTTTCCCTTCTGTTGGGGATTCCGTTGAGTAGCGAACTAATTATGACCTGGAAAAGCAGTGACCCTCAAAAAAATTTATAACCAGATGACATATACTTGGATAGTCTGAAAGACAGAAACTTAGCTGTGCTTGTGCTTTAAATTAGAACAGTAACCAGAATAACCCAGAACATACTTTTAAGGCAGATAATAACCCACCTGAAAAATTACAGGTAGGAGATCAAGATGAAGGCAGTGAAGTTAATGATGATTTCAGTTGATTGCAATATGATCCCCGTTAACTATGATGTTAACTTACGGAACAGAATGAGGAGTGGGAGCTAAAGTTAGGGACTTTGTGGGGAAATCTGGGCAGTATTTCTGGGGAGATGTAGGGTCAAGAAAGGTGTTCTTTGGCAGGTGGCATTGTCAAAAAAAAAAAAAAGAAGAGGGTGTTTTGCTTTTTTTGTTGTTATTTTTAAAATGGGAAAAATAAAATCATATTTATAAGCTGATGGGAATGATCCAGTGGAGAGGGAAAATTTTATGAGGGAGATGAGAAAGGTGAGAACTGTTTGATGGTCGTCTCGAGCAGGTGAGAGCGACTGGGGTCTGTTACCCAGGGGGAAGGGTTGGCCTTAGACTGAGGACGGTTTGTCTCTGGAAACAGGCAGGAGTACGGAAAACTGACCTGCGTATAGATGCTGGTAGGTGAACAGCTCTGATGGTTATGGAAGTTATGGAAGGTCCCTTCTGATTGCTTGTGTATTTTTCGTGTATTCTTAGTGAAGTAGGTCATTAGCCAAATGTGAGAAGGATTTCTGAGAGGTCTGAGGAGACAGGAAAGGTGTGAAATAGTCATCTAAACAAAAAAGAGAAAGTATTAACAGTGTCCAGAGACAAAAGGTAGGTTTTCTACCAACATTCAGTGAAAATTAAGACTGACAGCAGACTTCTAATAGATGCCAGAAGGCAGTGGAATAATATCTTCAAAGTACTGAAGAAAATAATTTAAGAGTGGAAAAAACAAAACAAAACAAAACATTTTGGGACCTGCAGAGACTGAGGGTGTGTACTACTCACAGATATTTGCTGGAAGAGCCACAAAAGCATATATTTCCATTAGAAGGTAGTTGAACCCAGATGGAAAATGTGAGATATAAGAATCAAAATGAGCAAAATAAATGGGTATTTTGGCATGTACAAATAAGTGTTAATTATAAAAAGTAATTATTAAAGTTTAAAGTGATGTATTTAAATATATTTACTAAGATACTGGAGAATTTGGAACGTGCATTTTAATATAACAAATTGCTTAAGTTATTGTTTCTTTCTCTTTGTGATGAGTGGGAAAACAAAGAGCCCTGCAGGCTGTTTTTAAAGCGCTCACGTTGTCTAAGCTGGCTCTGCGATTATTGTTTAGAAACTTTAAATGTGATATGACCTTAATCCACATTATGTAAAATTAGAAGGTACCAGAGATATTTGACATTGCCTTCCAAGTATACTAAAGATTAATACTCTAAATCTGTGAGGTATCAGATACCTACACCGTTCCCAGGCTCTGAGATATTTGTTCAGAGGCTAGGGCAGAGATCTACTTACTCCAGTAAAGGATAATTTATCTTTAGTTTATTCAGAGATTGGTGTTTTGACTAATAAGGTGATTTCTAGTCTTTTGATTATCCTATTGGAATATTTCACTTTTTAAAAGTATACTTTGTTCCCAGAAAAGGATAAAATCTACTCATGCTGCAAGTACAAATTTATTTCAAGACTGATCTTATTCACTTTTTAGACGAGGATTCATTATTATTAATAATATCTCTAAAATAAAAAAGAACGAAGTAGCTACCATAAACCCTTTTAAGAACAAGTTGGAGCATAAAAACCTTAAAAAATAAAATGGATTATGACATATTAGTGTTCTGTTGGGTTAACATATTATTTTACAAATAGTTAAATAATTTAAGAAATATTTCTTTCCTTAAATGTTACTTCTAAATCAGACCAGTCTGAGATGCGTATTAGTAATGCTCAGGGTGGAACACGTACACCTGCGGTAGAATATGTCATGGTAAATATGTTTGCGCAGCTGTGTGCTAATGTTAGTTATTACTGAGGACGTTTACAGAATCATGTAATGAGCCTCATTTCAAACATCCATTAACTTTGGCTTAGAAATGGCTAATTAAAGAATAACTTCATTTTTCAAATGCAAACTGTCCAAACAATATATAGCATCACTGTAGCTGTCTTCTTACCTGAATGCATAAATTTGATCATAAGTGTATGTTGGCTAATTTCTGAGGAAATTCAGACTTCGCGTAAGACTATTTCTTATTTATAATTTATGCTTTCATTGCACAGAGTGCCTGCTCTTTTGGTCCCAGACTTAGTTTCCATTAAACTTTATTACACTTACATGGACTCCTCTGTCATACTTTAATAAAATTATAAAATTGACTTAATTGGATCTGTATGAAAGCTTCCTTTATCATTAATAAATTTCATTTATTCCATGGGGTTATTAGTTTTGGATAACTTGCACGACTTCATTCAAACTTGTACTAGAATTGAATAAATATTTAAAAATTAAGCATGAGTAAAAGCAAATTTTAAAATGTACTCAGAGGACTTTGAGGATGTAAAAAATATTTGATTCAAAAGAGTAAAACATTACCATTAACTGTATGTTTCCATAATGTTATCTGTAAAAATATTTTATCTGAAAAATTTAACAAGTAGTGGGTGATTTCATTCTTTTGTCTAATTTTTGAGCACCTGCTGTGTAAACCCCAGAAATACCAAGAAGGCAGGCTTATTTCCTGCCCTCAAATATTTTAGTTTCCATCTACCTGGAGAGAATACCAAGCATCAACTTGTAATTATCAGCAGTTTCTTTTTTTTTTAAACCTACTGCTTTAGGTTGAGAAAAAGATACTGCAAATCTATAATATAAACAGTGTCATCTGTATTAGACCCTTAACTCTTTTTAGAACTCTCTAAAGTAGATACTAAGTTACAAGAAGAGCAGAAAAGAAAATAAGAAAGTTCACTACGTTCACATTTGCACTCCTGTTCAAGGGAATCAGGCTGAAAGGAAGGGTGCCTGCTAGTGCCTTTTTCTTTATCTTTTACAGATGGAGGAGATTATTTTAATGAGGGAGCGCGGTCGTGGGTGCCACTCAAAGAGTAGCAAGGAATGGGTCCATGGTGGCAGCAGCCAGCACTCCTGTGACCTTTCTCTGTGGGCTGGAGGAACCTGACTCTTATCTCTGGAGTTCCCAGCATCCTCTGTGTCTCATAAGCTCTTACTAATGTGCTTTAACCAAGTTCTTGTGTGTCCAGAATTGTAATGAATGTTTTAGGGTCACAGGGAAAAAAGTTGGAACTTCAAGAAGAACCACAGTTTGCAAGAGGGCTCCATTATATCTTTGCCATCAATCCATAGGTACGTGTAATATTGCAATTTTCTCTATGGCTGTTTTTTCCTAAATTGTTTTAGAAGCCAGATTACTACTCTGTTATATTACAGCATAAAGCACCTACTTTTTCTTCTGACCTACCTATTTTCAATGTTGTGTTATATTTTGTCTTCTCTCCTCAGTTTCCTATGTCCTCAGCTTGCCTTCTTTTCTACTTTGCTTCCTTTCTTCCTCATTATTTGATGTGCGTGTCGTACATTTATCACCTTGATACTACTTACGGCTGTTTTCCATTTCCCATATTTCATTTCCCATTTGCCTTCTGTTACTTCCTTTCCTCATTATTCTCTCCTCCTCTATTCCTGTTTGCCATAGTTTCCTCATATGTTGAACTCTTAAAGGGGTTTATTAAAGGTTAATTATGAAGGGTTGATTCACGGATTAATCAAAGTGTTCCTTTTTAACTCTATTGTCAGGACTTATTAGACAGCAGAATAATAAAAACTAATCACGGTATATACTTACGCGTCTATAAACTTCTGTTGAACTTACTTGGTTATGTGAGGTTTCACTAAAGAATGTGAATTAGAAAAATAGCAGAGTGATAGGGACGCGCTTTCATGTCTGAGCGTCGACCGTGAGGTAGGGGAGCGAGAGTGGGGCACAGGCCGTGTGCAGCCACGTGATCTTGGACTAGGAGGCAGTTTGCCTGACCCGACCTGCATGACTAGTTATTCACAGCAGCAATGCTCAAACAAAAACAAAACCAAAAAACTTGTACTTAAAAAAACTTCTAATTGTATTTAAAGTGTTGGAATCTGGTAAAAAAAAAAAAAAAGTGACTGGAATTTAGTTCATTAAAAAGATTTATTTTGATGTGAAAAGTGTGGCCCCCACCCACCTCTCTGGTACTATTCACTGGTATCCTCAGAGATTTATCTAGGAAATGGTTAGAAATGAAATATAATTAAGACTGAATTATTTTATAGAATATTAAAGGATGGAGAAAATAAATTAATGAACTAAGTTTTATTTTTCATAGATAAAATCATTAGTTTTTATATATCAAAATATTAGCTTGTATGTATCATACAGAGTGGTGATGTTGCTATTGGACCCAGATTATCCACAATTTGAACTTCCAAATTTAGTGTATTTAAAAGAAGAAGTTGAGTCATAAAACGTTAAAATTACTTAAACTATATACCCCTTGTGATAATTCTTTTATTTTGCATAGCAATAAGATATTATCCATGATGGGCTTCCTTTTTCTTTCTTTCCCTCTGCTTTTACTAAACTTTTGTCTTAAAAAAGTTACAGGGTTTTAGCACTAAACATTCAGTAAAGTAGCAGATGAAAAATGAAACAGGAATCTTTAATTAGCATTTATCTTTGGGATAACTTGTATAAAATATGACATTCAAATATTCCTTGTTTCTATAGAAATTTGAGGTTCAAACTCTTTATTTGATATGCTCTAAATCCAAGTGAGGATAATTGGTTTTATTCTCAAATTTGTACTTGAGAGTGGGAATAGCTTATTTTTTTCACATACCTTCTAAACAAAAATATGGGTAAAGTCTGCTTATATAACTAATACCATTATCTGTTTTTTTTGTTTGTTTGTTTTTTTAACCTAATCTTACGTAGGTTTTCTCTGATGCCAGGTGATCCAAAGGAAATCATTAAAATCTTTGGGTTGTGTGAAATCCCTCATTCCTCTATTTAAAGTTAGTCTTGATCAAAGGGACCAGGATATAAGTGATATAAGTTTTTTAAAGAAACTTTTTAAAAATAAAACTTTTAGGGAGACTTGTGTAAATGCTCAGTTGAACTTTTGAGATATAGTACCCAAATCTAGAAATAAATGTGTATTACTAGGTACAAATTTAATTGCCTTCCAAAATATATTACACCAAAGGGATATTCATTTTATGCTTCGAAGCTGCGATCAGAAAAAGATTTTTTTGTGTGTGACCTGGTGAGGTCTGTACATTAATATCAATTTGGATTGCAGGTTTTCTTTGGAACAGTTCAAGCAAGGGGCTTTGCCTTCAAAAACAAGATGATACGGGTACCAGGATCTTATCTCCTTTTTCATTCTTCTCACCTGCCTTCCCCCACCCCCACTTACCCCTCTTGAAAAGGATACATTTATCACTGTGAGAATCAGCACTGCAAATACTGTTAATCACTGTTAATCATGAATGTCAGACCATCTCCCACCCCTAGAAATATGGTAACAGATCCTGTAAAATTTACCCTTTGTCAGTGTCAAAGATGGGACTAAGTTAAGATCTTACAAACAAAGGTAATGTCTCTTTCACGTGCTCCTGGCTCTCTCGATTCCGAATTCAGCTGTGGTTGTCCTGGACACCGTCCCCGTGTGCCTGTTGTCAGCGTGTGAGTGTAAACAGTAACCATCATTGCAAGTCTACTCAGAGAGTGAGAAAAGCGATTGTTTCCAAGAGTTATGCTTCTTTGATCTAAGGAAAAGGTCCATTGTAGCTTTATGTAAGATTAGGGATTATTTTAGAGATTTGTGACAATTCTACTTGTCCCAGTATAGGGGATCTGAGCTTAATCCACAGTGCTGGATTTAAGTGATGCCTTGCAAAGCCAGGAGGATGTGGGTGTGTGTCACCAAGGCGTTGCACTTGGCAGCGGAGGGAATGATCCTGCATTGCCTAACATCCCGCAGGGATGGAAGGGGGAGTGCATGGTGCTCCCTCACTGAGATGGAGAGCGGTGTTGACTGTAATGCATGAGGGGTGTGACTGCAGGATATTAAGTAGAGCACATACTTAGCTTATTAGAATTCTTGGTCATTGACCAAGATATCCAGGAAAGCAAGTACTGTTGGGTGACTAACCAAGGCAGATGCCTTGACTTAGGAACCAAACAAAGAATTTATTCATTTCTATTTCTCCAGCTTCTAAACTTTTTTATCATCTTTTTCATTCTCTTGTAGTATAAGACACTATCAGTGACAGACCTTTGCAAAGTTTAATTGCTGAATATTACTAATAGCATTGTAATAAATATCTTTTTGTTTTTTTTTTAAACCAAAGTTCATCTATGGATATCTTGTTGCTAATACAATTCAGAACTGATACAATGACCGGCCTAGTAAATAAAGTACTTTCCTGCTACAAGTAATTGTGTAAGCTTACTTTTGGTTGTGGTTGCTCTGTAACCAAAGCATCAGAATGCCCATCTTCTCTGGTGTTTCTTTGCAAATTCAGAGCCTGAACCAATGCTTGTTGCCACTTACCATGGAAATTTTCATTATAAGTTTAGGTCATGAGTTTTGTTACAAAGGAATAGAAATGTTTAAACTCACTTTAAGTATTTTCCTCCTACGTTTTTGTCAGAAGTGTTGCAATTGCGAGTTGAATGCCTGCAACAAGTTAATAGAGAAACCTGTGGATCCTTCTTCTCTACAGATGTTTAAAGTTAAAGATGCCTCACACGGCTGCTGCAGGTTTTTACCTAGCCGCAGTCATGGCGTTCTGAGTCTTCTGGGGCTGCCACGACATAGTAGCACACTTCGTGGCACACACATGCTTCCTTGATAGGAGCACCGGGACAGCTGCCTTGTGTTCATACTTCACAACACCGGAGCTGGAAGATTTATCGATCTGTACCCAGGAGGTCCATTCTGGCTGACTGCCCAGAAAAGCCTGCCGGTCAGGGACAGTCATGGCCAACTAGGACTTCGTTAGGCTGTCAGCATTGGGTGTACAATAAATGTCCCAAAGATGCCTTGGTCTTGAAGAGCCCTTAAATATGTTAAGATATCCTTTTATCCTCTGTGACTTAATCATAGTTTGTCATGTATCTATTTATAAATGTGTTCTTTCAGCGAGGTCTACATTTTGAGCTTAACACCACATCTGTGTTGGGATATTTTTCAAGTGATTTTAAGAAGTAAAATATTCTAGCATATTTCTCATATTCTTAAATTCGGATATAAATATCCTTACTCCTTCCCATTTGTTATTACCTCCTTTCTTATCTTTTTACAGCCATGTCACAAAATTTTATTTCATATAAACAAATTTCTGAAGCCAGACATAGCGTGATGTTCATAATTTTGAACTGTTTGAACTTTCGAATAACTAATGCATGTGTTTCAACATATAAAACAACTCCCTCTACATTTGTGAAATACCTAACCCTAATGTTTTCTGTCTTACAGTTTGGGTAGTTTAAGGCTCTTTCCTTGCCAAAAATAATATTATCACATATTACAAAAAGTACAAGTAAATAAAATGGGATTTGAATTTCCATTTACTTTTTTCCGTACAACTTCATTTTATATCAGAGGATGTGACGTGTCACAGTGTCACTTAATCTAAGTCTTTAGCAATGATGACAGGTGTTTCTATGCAGGTGACATTTATTTTCCTATAAAATCTAACTTTTGGAAAATTAATTTGCATGTGTCTTTATTTCATGACATAAAGTAAATCTAGCTTTGTCTATAAATATTTGAAGTCTCACAGAAAATTTCAGCTTATTAGTCATAACCCCTCTTAATATGTGCATACCGCATGCATTTAGATTCATTTAGAATTTGGTAACAAAATACAAGTAAAACTGTTAAAGGAATGTTCTAGTTAGATTAAAGTCAAGACATAGTGGTCTTCGTTCTGGGAGTAGATCTGCAGCCAAGAACTCCTATTGTTAAAGTAAAATATTACATTTTGAAATCCTCTATTGCAGACCAAAAACATTTTGGAAACTCTCCAGAGCCCATGAATTTATTATGCCTCACATTTAAATCATCGTGCATCACAAGATCATATTAATATTTTTTTAGATGATCTCCAGTCTAGTTATTTCATTATGGTTGAAGTAATTCAGCTTGTTTTTGACATAAAACTATAAAATCTGAGCCTTCTCTCCTCCTCTAAAACATAACACTGTGCTTTGTGTGGGAGAAAGGCTCTTGTTAAAGACAAAATGTTCACCTGCATTCCAGTGGAAAACTATTGATATAATAAACTGACCTGCTTGGGTTGGTTTTCACATTTAAAAAGTTTTTTTTTTTTAGTAGTAATTTTTGGTTGAGTTAAGGAGGGCTGGAATTTTTGCCTATTTTTTAGCATTGTATAGTCAGATATTTTTTCTTACAGAAAAATAAAAGACTACCTTTTCTCTGATATGTATTAATCTCCATGCTTTCTGCTTTAAAGTATGTATCCCAGTTTCTGATCTCTGTTCAAAATGTTCCTAGGATAATCATTAATATTAAGTAAATTTCATTGTGGATGACTGAGATATTTCCTATATTATTGATAAAATGCATATGGTTTCCTAGTTTATAACCAAATCAAGAAAAGGATATAATGACTAAGAACTAATATTTCCCAGATTCACTTGTTCCCAAGATACTCTATCCTTGAAATCATATTTGCTCCAATAAGGTTATCTGTGGACTGTGACATTTGATGGCTCACTATGAGGGAAAACTTTATTTATTTGCATTGTTTAAAAATATTTCTGCTAATGACAAGGAAAATCCTACCCTAGGAACAGAACAAAATGAAATTTTAGAAACTGCCCAAGAATATGTGGACATGTTAGTTTTCAGAGTAATGTCCTCCTAGTTTGGAGAAAAGTATAAAAAACCAATTACTGTCATTCCTTATTATTCAGTAGCAGTTTGGTATTCAGGATTTAAAGACAGAAAATAGTGCGACATATTGTAGTCATACTTAAAATATATTGAATCTTAGCTGTTGTTTTTTTCCTATAACCATATCGAGAGTGGTCCCTGGGGCCCATATAAACCAGCAGGAAAATAGGATTTTGTACAGTGAATTTTATTTTGCAGACTGCATTTCACTCTATATTTATTCTGCCTAATAAAGGATATATGTAATAGTAACAAAAAATCAAATGTCATATATCTAAAAAAACATTTGTCAAGTATAAATATTTGACCTAGTACGTGGTACAGTGTACTTTATACCTCTTTCTAAGGGGTATAAAGATGATGATAATAGAGCTGTGCCTTTAAATGTAGATTAATAGGGTAAAAAAGGTATACAAATGACCGTGATAAAAAAAAAAAATGTGCTAAGTGCCAAAAGAGAGATCTCAGGGTCATATAACTTAGAGTAGTATGAGTTAGTTTCTGGTTTAGGTAATCAGGTAAGGCTTCATGGAAGCCAGTTGTTTGCTGTTTTTAACAAACAATGGATGAGATTGTGGCAGGTGGAAAGGTGAACACAGGTGATCGCTGGTAGAAGGAACAGCACAAGCCCTGAGGGGTGTGTGCAAGCCTGTTTGGAGTGAAGCTAATGCTGTTTGGGCAAAGGCACTGGATAGGAAGGGAAGGGCCCAGGTAATGGAGGGTCTTGCGTGCCAGCTGTTTAAACTTTACTGGGTAGGGATGGGGGGAGCCATTAGTGTTTCCTAGACTAGAGAGCAGCTTGATCAAATCTCGTATGATGATGAATCTGGAAGCTCTATGTTGCCTACATTGGAGAGGTAGGAAACCATACATCGAGTCACATCTGTCAGGCTTGTGCAGTTATTCATAAAGTTAAACTAAGAAGGTGGCAGAGGGAATGGAAAGGATGGGCATATCTGGTAATGGCTAGGACTTGGGAATGAATGAACCAGAGTATGTCACGCTGTAAAGTTCAAAGGTGACTCCCAGCCTAGCTCAGCATCCCTCCCAGATCAGGTGTTCAATAAGTGAATATGTAAGTGAAAATCCTGGGCTTACATGACTGGGTGGATAGAAATAGGAAAATCAAGAAGTTGTTTTAAGATACAATAATTTATATTTTAGATTATTGATTGTGAGCTGCTGACAGGAATACTGAAATGTCCTTAGGAAGCAGAAGCTGCAGAAATGGAACTCAGAACAGAAGTTGAATGTGACAATATAGGCAGGAAACATAGAGCAGAGAGTTCAAAGGGCAAGACCATTGAATACTGCTCAAGATTTAGAGTGACAGAATTGAGGGGCTCTGCCAAGAAAATGGAACAGAGGTTGCAGAGGTGGAGAAGGTTAGAATAATGGAACTGAGTAAAGAGGAGATTGTTGCCAGCAGGGTTGGTAGGTGAAGAAATGTAAAGAAAACGAGTATTGAGAAAGCACCGTTGAACTTCATTTTTGAAGGAACCGTTTTATTAGATGGTGGATAAGATTGTAGGAAGTGAAGGCGTGAGACGGGGCGAGGCGATGGAAGGAAAGGAAAAGAGAGGTGGGTAGGAAGGGAAGGAAGTTTTTTAGTCTGGGAGAAAACTGAACATTTTTTGTCAGTAAGTAAAGAAGGAGGAGACCAAGAGGGGAAGATGCAGATGGGCTTGGGAGGGGAGAGTGAGACGGTGAAGAAACATGCAGTCAAGATCTGGAGCAGAACCGTCCGTGGTGACGGAGACGTCCTCTGTCTGCACGGTTCAGTTCAGCAGCCGGGAGCCTCGCAGGACTGCCGAGCACCTGAAAGGTGTTGCCTAGGACAACTGGAGCACTGAAATTTTAATTTCATTTAATGTGAATTACTTTAAAATTAAACAGCCACGTGTGGCTTGTGGCTACCTTATCGGGTAGCCAAGATCTAGTGTGTGAGTACAGTCATTAATAAACAGGAAAGAGGGTCAGACATTGTGAGAGCTAAGGAAGAAGTTCCAGAAAAAGTTTGAGGTAGAGACGAGAGTGTTTGAAGGAACTCGCAGTCCAATCGTTTCATTCTTTTCCACGAAATAGGCAGCACCATCTGCTGAGAGGGTTAAGGCTGGGAGCAGGGGACAGGTTTTCCGCAATCCCCTGAGGATTTCCAGTGGAGACTCTACGGTAGATGAGGCGAATCTCAGCAGCATTCCGAGCCCTCCTGAGTGAGATGTGCATTTGTTTCCTTATACGTCTCCTCTTCCTCGTCTGGTGACTATTTTCACCAGCAGCATTTCCAAACCGAGAGAGGAAAAACCTGGTGGAGGTTGGGGGAGGCTGGGAGATCGAGTTCTTGGAAAGGCTGGAACGCTGGTGGAGTGAGTGAACGCTGACATCTGTGTGGGGTGAGCACAAAACCAGTGAAAGCAGGAAGGGACATGGATAAAGACTCCAAAGCTGGAGGTCGTGATAAGGGTGAAGAGCGGATCCCTTAGATGTTAGACTATGGTCATAAAATTTTCATTTGTAAGAACTGTGGATTTTGGAGGTAGAGTTTTCAACACTCGATAAGAAAGAAGCCTTAAGATTAAGAAATGCCAGTTGTGAGAGGAATATGTAAGACCGATGCACATATTTTCCAAATTCATAGAAAGGGATTTCAGCATCCCATGATTATTTTGTTTTTGTTCCAGTTTGTTTGCAATATGATCCTTGCTGCAAATTCACTAGCTCAGCTTTGAGCGTATAGTCTTTTCTTAAATGATCCAAACTTGAAGAGTAAAACTGGGATTTATCTTATCTGTTTGCAGTGACATCCAAATTTATAAAAAGCCGAATTCAGAGCCAGCAAGGGACCTGTGAGACCGTGTTATATAACGTTTGGATTTTGTAGCTAGGAGACTATACTCTCTGGTTCAAGGTTACGTAGCCAGCGAGTGCTCGACCTGAGACGGATTTCAGATCTTCGCTGATTCCCTGTCCCTGGGCTGGGACTGGAGCAGCACAGTGTTCTGGTCTGAGATCTTCAGTGGTCATCTAACAATTTATACTCCAGAAACATCAAAATACAATATGGAATATTATCTGTAGAACTTTCCTACAATTGGTTTTTCTGAACTTGTACTTCCAAATTACTATTGACCACACTGAAAGAAAAATCTTGCTAAAGCAGTATTCTCTTGTCTACCTTAGACCAGAGTTTACTCGTTCGTAACTGTTTTGACATCTAACACCAAGAAAAAAGATAAATAGACAGGACTTCTAAATGTTAATAAATGTAACAATCTGGAATTACATTTTGGACTAGGTTCAGCTGGGAAAGAGTTTGCTAATCAGCAGCTGTTTTTTCGCTTTTTAAGAAGTACCAAGTGTTGCGCCTCTCCTGCCAGCTCTAGTCTCTCACTGCCTCCCCCGTACCCTTCTCCCTTCCTGCTGATGAACAAAGGTATCTAAACAATATGCTCTAAGAAAGAAAGGACATGTTTTCGAAGAATATCAGAACTTTATAAAGTCACTAGTACTTCCCTCTTCACTCAAAATAATATATTGAGAAAACTACTGAAGCAATTGGGAATAATCCTGATTATTATTTATAAAATAGTGTGTTCTATGTGACAATACCAGAAGCGTACTTCAAATTGTCTATTTTTATGTAGATCCAAAATTTTTAAATAAAGTGATTAGACATAAAAATCAGTAACTTTGCTAAAAAAAAAGTAAATAAGAATTTATCAATTTATGAGTTGGAATGTTCAGGTCTTTGGTTTTTGTGACACCTTATTTAATTTAAGGGATTTCTTTGTGGGATCAACAGTTCTAGAACCTTTGTTTGCATTTCTTGCAAGGACAAGCACAGTGAAATGGGATTAGCTGCTTTAATAACTGAACCAAAGTACTGTTCAAATGATCAAAGAATGTTAAAATACCTTCAATTTCATTTTCATTCTTTAATGCCTTTTTGTCATGGGGATGTTCAGGTATTATAGCATTTGGCATACATATGACAGGAAATCAGCATACCCTAAGATTTCAGGGACTGACTCCTTTAATTAATATTCACTTAAATAAATATTTGTCCTTTCACTCCTTCCCTCTCCCCCTTTTTTTTTCCTCCCCAGGGGTGACTCTGTTTTAAGTAAATTTAAGAGATAACAGAGATGAAAGGTACCTTTTGTACCCTCTAGAAGCTCAGACATTGGTTCTCAAAATATGGGTCTCGGACCAGCACTATCAGCATCATCTGAGGACTTATTAGAAAAGCAAATTCTCAAGCCCCCACCCCTAGACCTTGAGACTCAGAATTCTTGGGGATGGGACTCAGTAATGTGCATTTTCACAAGCCCTCCAGGGAATTCTGACGCACACTCACATTGAGAACCACTAGTCTAAGTGGCTAGAACTTTGTACCTTCCTTTTTAAAAAACTTAAATATAACTCATATCAAAATTTCACCATTTTAAAGGGCACAATTCAGTGGTTTTTAGTGTATTTACAAGGTTACGCAACCTCACGAGTATCTAATTCTAGAACATTTTCACCATCTGTAAAGAAACTCTATACATGTTAGCAGTCACTTCCCACCCCCAGGCTTTACTCCCAGCCTCTCGCAGTCACTAAGCTACTTTCTGTCTCTGTGGGTTTGTGTGTTCTGGATAATTTATGCAAATGGAATCATAAAATATATGGCCCTTCATTTCTGGTTTTCACTTAGCATAATGTTTTCAGACTTCATCTGCGCTGTACCATGTATCAGTGCTTCGTGGTTTTTATGGCAGAATAATATTCCCTTGCCTAGATACACACATTTTGTTCATTGATGAGTTAACAGACATTTAGGTTGTTTTACTTTTTGGCTGCTATGAGTAATGCTGCTACGGGCATTCATGTACCAGTTTGTCTATGAACATACATTTTCAAGCCTCTTAGGTAGATATAGCCAGTTCTCAGTATTTGTGGTAATTACGTCCATGAAGTTGCTGCAAACACTGAATTAGTGAATCCTGAATCACTGCTCCTAAGAGAAATCCAGGATTAGGTTCCTGTGAACCTCTGGTCACCACATTTTCAGTAATTGATCAACACATAACCTTGCTTTATGTGTGTCTCCATGTAAAAACACTTTATCTTATGTATGTTGCTGATTCATTAACATTGAACCCACGTCTCACAGCACTGTAACTCAGGCCTGAATGAAGCTTACCTGACAGGTGCGTTTTCCTTGTGAGGCACATCACAGCCTTCTTGCACTTAGAAGCGCTAGGCAGCACTCCAGTATGACACTGGGGGCCACTGTAAACAGTGACGTCACCAAGAAAAACCACCAAATGTGAAAAACATGGCACCAGGTAGGCCTCAAAAGGGACACCTGTTTCGGTTTGAGCGTCAAACACCAGATTGTCGTCTCGTTCAGGTGACTCAACTTTTTCACCACTCTGCGAATTCGCATGCCTGGGTGACTGTGAGCGCACCACAAGGATTATTTGGGGATTACAGATAAATTATAGTGAGCAGGTGAATTCGTAAATACTGAATCCACAAATAGCGAGGGCCAATGTACGAGGAGCGGAATTGCTGAATCATATGGTAATTCTGTGTCTGATTTTTTAAGGAGCTGCCAAGCTGTTTTTCACAGAGACTACAGCATTTTACATTTCCACCAGCAGCGGATAAGGGTTCTGATTTCCCCACATCCTTGACGACACCTGTTATTTTCCGATTTTTGGAGTATAGCCATCCTATTGGATGTGAAGTGGTATCTTATTGTGGTTTTGATTTGTATTTCCCTGAATCAGTAAAGATGTTGAGCATCTTTTCATGTGCATATATCTCCTTTGGAGAAATGTCTATTCAAAACCTTTGCCTCTTAAGTCAGATTATATGTCTTTCTATTGTTGAGTTGTAAGAGTTTTTAAATATATGTTCTGAATATTAGACCCTTAGAAATGTGATTTGCAAATATTTTCTCCCATTCTGTGAGTTTTTTGACTTTCTTGATAATGTCCTTTGATCTACAAAAGTTTTTTATTTTGATGAAGTCCAATTTTTTTCTATTTTATTCTTTTATTGCTTGTGCTTTTGAAATTTTTGAAATGCTATCTTTGTACAGTTAATCAGTACAGCCTGCTAAAAGAATTGTTTACACGTTTTTATTAGCAAAGTCATGAAGAGTTAGATTTCATGGTTTCAATAAATTATCACTTATTTGCTAAGGGATGTTATTTGTAAATTTAAAGCATTTGTTTTCAGGTTTTGATGTTGTGGTTGTAGAACTTTAAATACTGGCATCACAAGAGCCATGCATTTATAAGAAGCACTGTCAAATTTATTTAAGAAACTGCTGTTTTTGTTTAGGTAAATTGAAGAAAAACACTTAAAATTGCTTTAACTAATACTTTCCTCTTTAAAAAAGAAGACTGCCTCCTTTAAAAACTATGAACTTTCTGCCCTAAAAGTAGAGTCTCAGGAGTCATTTATGAAAGAACACAAGAATCTCCGGAACTTGGAAATAAACACGGATTGGTGTTTATTTGTGTTAGTTTAAATGTAGTAGCACTATGTGTCAGAAAACCGAATCCGCAACACTTAAGTTAGGCTAAGCAAGCAAATAATATCAGCTAACATGGCTTTAATCTACTAAGTAATTTAAAATCCAAAAGATCAAAGGAAGTTATAACTAAAAACAGTCCTTCATGCAATTTCCCCGTAGAAGCAGGAAAAGGCTAGAAATTACATGTCACCTTCATATCCTGGTTTGCTGACCTTGTGCTCTGATCAAGCCCCTCTGTGTGCCAGCTGTTACCATTATTAAGACCTTGCCCTGAGGGGTTAAGTAGGAGAAAAACTCTCCTGTCCTATTGGAGAGCAGACACCGAAAGTTCCAGCCCCTAACACGCCTAATTCAAAGCGATCTGCGTGTGCTTGTCATTTGGCCTGTCCTGCCGCTCCGTGGAGCTGCTCCTGCCAACTCCGTGCTTTCTGTCGTGCTGTGTTCTGCAGTCAGTCCCCGCTGCTGCTCCTGTAGTCATCTGCAGACCAGACTTAGCCAGAAAAGTGTCCCGTTTTAACATAAAGGTAATGCATTTACTCTTGCTTCTCTATGTGTGAATGAATGTGTTATTTTGGGAGAATTTATTTAAACACTGACCTTTGTTTCTAGGATTGTATTTAAAATTCCAGCTCACTGGTTTTTTTTTTCTCTGTAAAGTTTGAACGGCATCTTAATGCATTTAAATCTTGTGAAGTTTATTTGAATTATAGTCTAGCACAGTAAAATAAGGTCAGACTTTCTTAAGTTTATTAAAGTGTGCTTTCTTTATGAAGTTGGAAGGAAACCTGAGATTTAAAATAGTTTGTTGTTTCATACTTTGAGACTCTAAATCAGAAAATCTTGAAAAGATGTACCTGTCCTTACCAGTTGATAGAAAAATAGATATAGAATCATAGGAATCATTTTAATCACTTTGTGAATTAAATGTTGTAAGAAAATAGAAACTGTTAACATCTTCCATTCTGTAGGGAAGTTTGGTAAAGATAGCCACTTGGGGACTAAGCTTGAACAGCAAGCTTAATTCTTATCGAAGTTCATTTCAGATATACAGCTTGATACACACCCTGAAGTCATATTTGAGTTGACTAAATGTTTCTTGCATTATGTGCAGTTTAATTGTAACAATGGTAACTGTATTATGATTGGATTTACTACTTAAAGTACAAGTCAGAATATATTTACTATATTGCTTTTTGCTTAAGATGTGAATAGTTAATTTATGTGCAACTGGTAGAAAAATTCAAGCTACTTTAACTTGTGAAAAATTTTTGGGTCTGATAGTGAAATGTAAACTTGAAAAATTTCATGAAAACTGAGGTATTTCATGCACATGATTGACCATGAATGCCTTTCTTCAGTGATAATGCAAGAATTAGAGAACACACTTTACAATTTGTTAGACAAACAGGTATTCCTGTTGAAAGGAAAAGAATGAAATATGTCCTTTTTACTCATGAGGGTTATTTTAGGTCATAATATTTATAATTAAGAAAACTCCAGTTCCTTTTGATGGCTGGGAAATCACTAAACTATGTAAATAATCTCTAATGAGTATTTCAGTTGTAGGCAGCCGGTTTCCTACTTCCCATGGTTTTAATGTCTGGAACACGTTTCTGCTTTTTAAAATGTTAAAATAGTCTTTTTGCATTGTTTTATTTTTTAGTTTTGCAAATCCAATAGATTATCTTAGAATGCTTTCATTGCCAAAATATTGAATATTGGACTATTTTATTGGATCGTACTTTATTTGGAACTTTTTGTTTTAGTATCTAAAAACAATAGCTTCCGCCTTGGACCTGAATTTTACAATTGTGAGCATGAAGTGTTTGCATTGATTATGAAAAAATGTACAATGTTTAAGTGTCTGAAATGATTGACCTACACAGCAGTTTAGAAACTACATGTTAGCCTTGCCTCAGTCTGGGAAATGATATGTATTATAAAATTGATTCATCCAGTAATTAAATCTAATCCCACTTGTATTTGTAGTTTCTATTGAACCGGTCGACCCTTTTTGGAAACTCTTGGGAAATCTGCTTTTCAGTATTTGCTGTGCATCCCTTCTTTACCTTCTGTTTTAACTGCTTTGAGCTCTGGGGTTGGATCTGAGAATTCTCACTGTATAATTCTCATAACTCAGCGTGGGTGATGGACAGCCTTACCAAACAGACTACAGGAACCTTTCGCATTTTAAAAAAATTGCAATTCCTGATCACATGTTAACACAGGAAATAAAACTGAGTTATTTAGGACTAAGACAAACGAGTTGCTTCGCCTGTCAGCCTTTCGGAAAAAATATGAAACAAAACAACGAAAGTAAATTGGAAAAACTAGACTTGGGGAAGAGGGTGGCTCTTTGTTCTCCCCATCTTAATTTCTATTTTCTTATTTTAATCGCTGCTAAACGGGCTCATGTATGACAGTCGCATATATTTAGATTCCAAGAAAACTATTCACAGGGAACACAGTAGGTGCTTATTGTATGAATGCTAAATAAGGACATTTACCTATTTAACTGAAGAATATGATTTAATTACCTTTGGGAGCAAACAAGAATCCCTTATCAACAGTAAATGTAAAATGTCAGTTCATCTAAAGTATACAAGAAAGCGAATAGCAGAATTCACAAGCATTTATAGTGATAATTCAAGTGCGGAGTAGAAAAAGATTTTATGGAATTTGCACCCAGGCTCTTACTAAGAGTTAGTTTACTGATCCAATTCAAGTAAGATAAAAAGTCTTTATAAATTTGATGTTTTTCCAAGCTTAAAGCAAATCTCAGAGTTCTTTAAATAAAAGGATATCTTTAATTGTGTTTTATACAAATATCTTGAGTGATGTTTCCCAAGTTGCTCAGTGAACTAAAAGATACCCTTGAGATATTATTTGCTGGGCTCTGCAGGGAAGAACACATTTGGGGAGCTGCTCTAGGAAATTTGATTTGCTGCTTCTCAAACTTCACAAAACAGCGGGGAGTGGGGCCTGGTGTCAGATACTTAACATTTGTGGGAAAAGTTTAGATAATTCTAAGTGTAGTATTAAAAAACAACATGCCACTATCTAAATCAAACAACTTTTAAGTGCTTTATGGTGATTGATCTCCATTTTTGGCTTTATGAAAGACATTTTTAAAATTCTCTCATGTCTTTTGCCTCGCAATATGTGGGAGTAGAATTTTCTCAGTTTGGTTTACCTTAGTGATGGTTTTTCCTTTGAGTTGCCAAGTTTTGAGGTTTTGAGACGTGTGAAGTATTAAACCTTCATGGTGTCTTGAGACATGCTTGTGATCTGTTCAACAGCGTTTGTTAAGCTCAGTAACATGACCCTGTTTCTGCTGGAGAAGAGCTATATGATATGGATAGATTGCTCAGTGATAAAGCCGCCCATTTTGTGATTTTAGTTAAGACAACATAGTTTCCAGTGAAATCTCACGGCCTAAAGACAGACCTATCACATCTTGGGGATCCTGTTTATTAATCAATCTTGTAATTCTTATTTGATGGGTATGTGAGGCCAGATAGCAGGCCTGGTATCTGGAGACTGTCTGACCCTAGGATTCGAAAGTTTAAGATGCTTAAAATGCCACCAGAAATCTTCCCACCACCAACACCCCCGCATCCCTCCTTCATGGAACTTCAGGGAATGTGCTCTTTTATTAGAGACGCTTGAGACTTCATTTTAGAGACTGACCAGAGGTCAGGGATATACCTTTTTGTGTGTGTTAAGTAAACTCATTAGCCAAATTAGCTATTTCCTAAATTTTCTTTACGAGAGCCATCAGTAACTGAGGCTGTGTGACAGCTGGCTTCCCATTTCCGTCGCATTGTTTCACGTGACGTCTGCCCTGTTGTCTTGCTTGAGCTGATGTCTCAGTAAGACACTTGCCTTGCCGTACCCTTGCCCCACCTCGTCTACTTCAGAAGTGCTGTAGGTGAAACCTCTCTTCATGGTAACCAAAAAACCGAGTGAAGATGGTTTAAATACTAAAAACCACATCTAACATAGAGTACCAGGTCCACATGTTTTTTAATATGCGGCTGTATTCTGCATTTCAAGCCATATGTTCTGAACGTTGAATATTTTGAGTGGCAGTTGATTGCTCTTATAAATTGATTGGGATTATTTATATAGAGTATAAATCAGTGGTTCTCAGCCCTGGCTGCACATTCAGATCACTTGGGGAGCTTTAAAAATGCTAATGCCCACACTTCACTACAGTATGAATTAAATCAGAACCTCCGGGGCTGAGCCCTGTTTCTATAATTTTTTTTTTTTATTATCAAAGTGATTCTAATGTGCACCCGGGGATGAGATGCTGTGACAGAATTGTAATTTTGTGAATATTTGTTGTATTTATTGCCGTCACCTCAAGACTTGTAGCAGCGTCTAGACAAATGTCCTGGCTGGTTTTGGGGTTAGATAACTACTTATAGGAGGACTTTGTAGAATTTTTTTTAATGACCACTGTTTGACATTTCTGATTATAGAAAGCTTCTCTAGTTTTATTTTGTATATTCTTGGTTGTACAAATTAGCACAATTTTCTAGACTTAGCTGAGGGTTCAAAAGAAATTAGTGCAGCTTAATGGAATTTAAACTCATCCGAAATGGGAACTCAGAGGTATAAGAAAACACTCACGCTCTCTCTCTCATATTGATACTTACGGATACAATATTTATAAAATGAATGGTGAATACTGTGTGGAATGATAATTTTTGTGGATGAACTTGGAAAAGAGATCTCTGAAAACTACTTTCGTAATTGCAACACTATAATCATGCTCTTGAAATATGTATTTAGGAAGTAAGTGTTTATGCTAAACAGAGGATGTTATTGGTATCATTTATCCCATCCTGTAAAAGCTAAACTTCATTTTGTACCCACATTTCTCCTCCCACATAGACCTATTACCAAAGGTACATTGGACATTAAACTGAGAAAAATTAAACTGATATTTCTTCAACACTGAAATTCCTATCACTCATCCCTACATGTATAAATCTCTGCTTTGACAACCTCATTTCTGGCAATAACACTGCTTTCCAAATTTAAGAGTTTCAGATTTGCTCTGGCAGATATATTGTAATATCTTCCTAAGATTATTTTACTTTTATAATTTTTGTTGTAAATCTGAGGGAAACCTTTATCTGACAATTTTACTTTTTCTTCTATATCATTAATCTGTAAATACCGTGAGTAGGTTTTATAAAAGATGAAACATAAAACATTTGCAGTTTATCCTCATTGGTTCTTTTATCAATATGTATCATGTGTATAATCATATTAAAAGAGTTTATATACAAATGTTATATTTCATTTTCAAAGATGCATTTATTATCATGAGTTGAAACTACCTACTTGATAGTACAAATTTAGTAGTAAAAACGGTAAGTTTTGATTGTAAGAGAATAGTAATACTGCACTTTCAGATCTTCTGGAACTCAGATTGCTTTTTCCTGGTGTGGCAGAAAGCATGCTAACACCCAGTAGGCTTCTATGAAGGTATGTTTAGAGCTATAGATCTTCAAATGTATAATTATTTTTTAGGAAAATGGCTTCCAACTTAACTGCTGTTTATGCTTCAGGGGAATAATAGCAATAATACCTTATATTTGTTTAGTTCTTTGCAACATATAAAATGTTTATAAGTGATTAGGTGAAGCTATTTATAAGTGTTCTCATTGAAGGAGAGTTTAATGGTAGAAAGTTCATGAACTCAAAGAAAAATGAGAAACTTTAATTTGTCTCAGAAGGGAAGAAGATTATATTTCTTTATTTAAGATCTTCCATTTTAATTCCTTAAAAGTGCCTGATTCTTTGATTAAAGATATAGATTTTGCTGTGAGGTCACAATTACATTATTTTGAAACAGTCTGAATACTACATAACAACAAAGATCAATCCGTTGGCTGGCTTTTTCAAGTTTGCATAGTGTGATATGTGGATGTATAACACCTCTCCTTAATTTAGTGAAATATGTCTCTGACACTCTTGAATGCTGAATCGTGCCTTTTAAAATTATCTTGGGAGATATTGAATCCAGAGGCTACTTTTCATGTGGACCTTCAGACAGAATTTTATATCAGTCGCCTCTAGTGGTCTTAGAAAAGCTCGTTGCACTTGGCATTGCCCTAGAGGCATCTTGAGGTAGTGGAAAAGCCTTATCTTTAGAGTCCTACTGGTTTGGGATGGACTCCCAGTCATGTGATTTGGGTAAGTTGCTTTAATAATTTTGACCCTCAGCTTTCTCTGTAATAGGGTTAATAACGTCTTCGTAGGCGTGTTGTGATGGAAGTGCTTGACGTAGTGAGATGTGTCGGGCAGAAGTATTCCTAGAGACAAAACCTGGCTGATGTTCTTCTACTGTCCAGCTTCAATAGCCTCACTGCAGAAATGACTAAAGTACAGTTGCTTGTAAATTTCTCTTGGCATTTAGAGAAGCTATTTATTTCTCTGGCCATAGCACTAAATATTGATAGGCCAATCGGTAGGTACCAGTCATCAGAAATGAGTCTATTATTTTAGGATAAGCATCAAGCAATTTTAAAGGAACTCTTTTATATTAAAACAGGTTTGGGAAATCATGGATATGGGTGTCCCCAGACTGCCGTTACTCCTTATGTGAAAAAGACTTGCGGTCTCTTTCTATACCTATCTTCTCTCTAGTACCACTTGAGAGGGGAGAAAAAAGTGTCTCACTCAGTTAACTGGGCAGAGTGCTTCCATATGTATGGGTCCATATGTATGAGTTGCACTCAAAAGATTAAAATCCTATCAGCTGTTATTTTCATGCCCAAAATAATTTGGGAGTCATGAGATACGTAATAACTGAACTTGACAGCCTGGGCAACATCATGAAACCCTCCCTGTCTGTACAGAAAATTTAAAAATTAGCCAGCTGTGGTGGCTCATGCCTGTAGTCCTGGCTACTCAGGAGGTTGAGGCATGAGGATCGCTTATGCCCAGGAGTCGGAGGCTGCAGTGAGCTGTGATGGAGCCACTGTACTCCATCCTGGGTGACAGAGTGAGACCCTCCCTCTGAAAAGAAAAGAAAACAAAAAGATAAACTTGATTATCAACTAGAACCTCTATTGTTAAATTACTTTTCTCTGCCTTGATTAGAAAAATGGGCCTTTATTTCTTTGTCAACTGTTATTGTTTCTTTCCTTTTTTTTTTTTTTGTATCCATTCTGCTTTAATTGTGCATTAGCTTGCCATGACTTAGGCATAGTTCTCTTGTAGCCTCCCCACCTAGGCTGTGGTTCTGCCTTGCTGCAGGGAGAGTGTTCAGGGACCAGCAGCATGGGCACGTGTCGGTGCGCCATGTTGAATCTGCAGCTGCACTGTAAGCCCAGGTGGTCCTTGGGTTTGGAAGTGTCGGTTTAGTGTTTTGTGTTCTATCCAGTGCAAGTGCGTTCCAGGGAGCATCACTCTTCTGAAAAAGATGGTTGGCTACAGCATGTGTTCTTGGTGATCCAGTCTTCCCATTCATTTATTCTTAAGTTTGGTGTTATGAATCTGGTAAATCAAAGAGTTATTCTAAAATACATCATCGAAGCTTATGGAATGTAGTTTAACAGAAAGTTCTCAAAACCCTGGCACCAGGCCTCCTGGCATGGCCATTTGTCATCAGCATGTGTCTTGGAGCACCTTCCTTAGACTGTGTCAAGCTTTCTTTTGCAAAATAGAAGGGCTATGCCTGCCACACCTGTTTTTCCGAGGGCTATTAGGAGGATCAACTCAAGTGAGATCATGTGTGAGGAAGAGCTTTGGCAATACCCAGAGGTGCACTGCTGTAACTGTTGATGGGGATGAAGGCGAGGTTCCCTCGGGCTGTGTGAGCCCCGTGTTTGGCAAGGATTGCGATGGCTTTGCTGTTGCTGTGGCAACTGGAACAGATCTGTGTATTTGCTAAAACAGGAGAGGTGTAGGTTTTACCTTGGAAGTTTTCTGGCCACACTAGCAGTTCTGACCGTCAATTCCAGGTAGCTGCCAGGAAGTTTTCTTAACACTCTTTAAATGTGTTTGTCTTCTGGGAGCCACTTGAATGGTTTGATTGCATCCTTTGGATACATTGTGTGTCATTAACATATTTTGATATATAATACAGTCATGTGCCACACTGACATTTTGGTCAATGACAGATCACATATACCATGGTGGACTCATAAGATTATAAAAAATTCTTGTTATGACGTAGTAGTGTCAAACATTATCTTTTCTATGTTCAGAATGTGTAGGACAAATATTTACCATTGTGTTAGCGTTGCCTATAGTATTTAGTACAATAACATTCTTTACAAGTTTGCAGCCTAGATAGAAGTAATCTGTTATATAGCCAAGGTGTGGGGTAGGCTAGACCATCCAGGTTTGTGTAAATACATTCTATGGTGTCCCCACAATGATGAAATTGCCTCATAACGCATTTCTCAGAACTCATCATGGCCGGGCGCGGTGGCTCACGCCTGTAATCCTAGCACTCTGGGAGGCCGAGGCGGGTGGATCGCTCGAGGTCAGGAGTTCGAGACCAGCCTGAGCAAGAGTGAGACCCCGTCTCTACTAAAAATAGAAAGAAATTATATGGACAACTAAAATATATATATACAAAAAAAAAAATTAGCCGGGCATGGTGGCGCATGCCTGTAGTCCCAGCTACTCGGGAGGCTGAAGCAGGAGGATCGCTTAAGCCCAGGAGTTTGAGGTTGCTGTGAGCTAGACTGACGCCACGGCACTCACTCTAGCCCGGGCAACAGAGTGAGACTTTGTCTCAAAAAAAAAAAAAACAAAAAAAAAAACCTCATCATTAAGCAACACATGACTGCATGTTGACAAATAAAATTTTCGTAATTCAAACAGATCCTTCTATGATTATAGGATAGAATTTTCAGTGAGATGCTACTTTTTTCTTTGAAGTATGATGATTTCCATGTATTTTAGAGATGTAAACTCTGAGTTCCAAACAAGAGTAGTAGGATGTAATTATTTTAAACCTAATCACATGAGCTCTGATGACTTTTTTCTCTACATTTCAGCATGATTGAAATGTCTCTGTATTTCTTCTCTATAATGTCTGTTTTAATGATTACAGGATTAGTCATGGCACTTTGGTTTATAATGTTTTTGTTTTTGCTTTTTATTAGTTTTTACTAATTACTAATTCATTTTTTGCTTATGTATAAAGTCAAATTGATTGTTCCCATTGTATGATTAAAGAAACTGAATATTCACGGAGAAAGCTCAGGTGACTTGCTTCAAATGCAAGCCAAAATCTGAGTTCAAATTATTCTTTACTAGTTCGTACTTCATTACAAGAAGTCTCCAAGTTCCAAAACAGGTTGTGTTCCAAAAATTCATTTGTGAGTCAGTTAAGTCAGTTCTTTGGCACTTGAACTGCATTTTACCACAGTGGAAAAAAAATGTTATAAATGGTGATTAGGTCCTTAGCTGGCCAACAAGAATCTATTTAACTCTTGTGCAACTACAAAATAATCCATTTGCAATTTTTAGAAAAGGGAATTATAGTCGTGATTTTGGTTGCAAAGAAAAAGAAAAATTACTTTTCCTGAGAAAAAGCAGGTTTAATTAGAAGACAGGGAGACCTGACAACTGTGGAGAGTCAGGGGGGACTGCAGGTCATTTGCAGGGTATTGGAGGTTGATAGGTTCTGTCCTAAACCCAGTTTCACCTTAAAGCTTTGAAGGTATTTGTTGTTAGATGCTGCTCACTAGCTTGACTCACCTGACAGCTATGATTAGAGTCAGTAGGACTGATTGAATTAAGTACTTAGGAAGAAATAGGCTGAGATGGTGAACACAAGCCAACAGATCAGAGCTGTTGCTTCCTTCTATCCTGATGGAAAGAGAAGGAGTTGTTGATTTCCCCCTTCAGCCCGTCCTAGTAGATCCCATCAGCTGGGATAGCTTGGCTGAGGTCTGGAGAGAAGGCTTTGGAATATCCATTGCAGGTAGAGGTTGGAGAGTATCCATCGCAGGTGTGCCTGTAGTGATTTCTGTGAATGGAGTGTTTGTACAATGTGATTTTCTGATTCTGGGAAATAATTGCATTGATCTCATCTAGCAATTGCTTCCTATGTTATCTAGTACGCAAACATCTTTAATTTCAATTAGCTTCTTAACACATTGACTGCCACACTAGAAAAAAAATTTTTTCCCTGGGGCCACAGTGTTTTATTATGAAAATAGAATAAAAACTTTCGAAAACAAAGCGATCCTTTCTAATTAATGATAAATTTGTTATTTTTTATTGTTTTCTGTGCATGAGTTATATGCAACTTAAAAAATAGTTCACGGGACTCCCAAGGTAAAGAGATGTGTGAGTTACACATGCTTCACGAGGCCCTGGGCACAAAACTAGCGTGAATTAAATACAACTCAGATGGCAGCTAATGTGTTAAAAAGTCAAGTGCTTCTCTGAATGTCCTTTAATTTATGTTATATTGTTTTCAGAGTATTTGCAGACAGCCTGTTCTTTTGTTAACAACAAAAGGGAGGATATATTCTTAAGTAAACAGAAGCTTAAGTGAGAAGATCTTGCTGAGATGGCACATTTAGAAAGTGGTGGGAAAAGGATTAGAGTTTATACCTCCTGGGTCAGAATAGTGCTCTTGCCAGTCAGCACACCTGCCCTACCTTCCTGCTAGTTAGAGAATGCATCTAGCTACTGTTGCTTTCTGTAGGGTATATTATTCTAATGTTTTGTACAAGGTATTTATACCCAAGAGTGGTTTAATGAAGGAGAGGGCAACTGTATTCACTACGATTCAGAATCCCTCTCAGTGGTCACTATAAAAGGACTTGGGCTTGGCAAGCCACTTGCAAAGTGTTGATAAGACTGATTAGAGAAGTAACATCCACTTGAATTTATTCACAGTTTGATGTTTTTAACTGCTTTGCTTTTCCACTAAAACAATTTATAACGAGATTCTTATTGTGTGATATTTATTTAACTGATTGTGTGTTTGTGTGTGTGTTGAAGAGTTTTATCTGAAAGGGAAACGAAGGGTGCTGAGTTTGCATCCTGGAATGGGCATGCGCTGCACAGAAATGCCCCCGTTGAATAGTTTATTTATTGGGTGAAAATGTGCAGAGGAACCTTCGTCATGGGTGATCCAGGTTTGTCAGTGAGATTACCGTGTACTCAGACTGAACAGAGATGATTTCTTCTGGTTACCTGTATGTTTGCCAGAGGTGGGAGAGACTGGAGAGAGATTTCTCGAGAAGCTATTTTGTTTGCTTGGAAGAATGACATGCCAGAAGGGTTAATGAGTCAAATTATGGTTTCCTTTTTTCTTATTGGCTTTCATGTATACATTAAATAGACCAATGGCATTTGATGACCACTTTTCTTATAAATTACCAGATTTTGTGTGTCTATTGCTCAGAGGGTGGAGGGGTAGGCAAGGGGATAGGGAAGAGGTTGTCTGTTTTTGCTTTTATTTATGGACTATACATATCTGCTATTGGTAATTTGAACAGGTAAGGATTTTCCTTTATATTGAAGGCCTGGACCCACTGATGGGAGGAAAAAAGTCTCATTTGAAGCAAATCTCATCCATGGTAGTATTTTTCCCATGCGAAAGCAATGTTACCTATAGTATGTGTATAACATAGAAGACAAATGAGTAATTCATGGACAGCTTACGTGGTATGTTTATTAATTACTTTGGCCATTACATTCATTGATATAGAGGATAAAACTTTTGCATCTGATATTTTGATTACTAGAATTCTTAGCTGACTAGTTTTTATTTTGTTTATTCTTATTCTGGGACTTGCGTGACACAGAGGAAAAGTCATATGTTCTTGAGACTTTTCTAAGACATAAAACTTTCTTAGGATCACTCAAATCATTTTAACCTACACAACTAATTGCCCTCAGAGTGGTCTTTCCTGTTCCCCATCCTTCCTAGATCAGAACACCCAACTTTGATATTGCTGAAAACTTGAAGGGTGGTATTTATATCCTCTCCCTTCCCATCCCCAAAAGGTTCTGGTTCTTAACTGACTGATCACTTGCCCGTCTAGGATGGGGCGAGAAGGAGGGCACTGAGAGGAGCGGCCAGTGGGGGTGGGGATGGCCCCAGGGTGCATGAAGTAGCTGGAGGAACCAGGAGCAGTGCCAGTGTGGGGCCCGGTTCTGTTGCAGGTGCTGCTGGGTTTGCACCACTGTCTCAGAACTGCTTCAGGAACCTTCATTTTCAAACAGCGGTTTCGGCCGGGCGCGGTGGCTCACGCCTGTAATCCTAGCACTCTGGGAGGCCGAGGTGGGCGGATCGTTTGAGCTTAGGAGTTCGAGACCAGCCTGAGCAAGAGCGAGACCCCATCTCTACTAAAAATAGAAAGAAATTATATGGACAGCTAAAAATATATATAGAAAAAATTAGCCAGGCATGGTGGCACATGCCTGTAGTCCCAGCTACTCGGGAGGCTGAGACAGGAGGATCCCTTGAGCTCAGGAGTTTGAGGTTGCTGTGAGCTAGGCTGACGCCACGGCACTCACTCTAGCCTGGGCAACAGAGAGAGACTCTGTCTCAAAAAAAAAAAAAAAAAAAAAAAAAACAAACAGCAGTTTCTAATTATTTTACGTGTCTTTGCTACATATTTGCCTGCCTGACTATAACCGGGAGATTCTGTATCATTTACTTTCTCAGGATCAAGAAATTGGAGCATGGCTATGAGCAATGGAAACAGTGACTTTGTGGTTCTGAGCAATGGCAGCTTTGCAGCCAGTGCCACCAACCCAAGTGTCCTCGGCCCCTGTGATGGAGACCTTGCAGCCCCGCAGCTCACACCCAAAGAAGCAACGAGAACAAAAGGGAGTCCCAATGGATGCCTGCAACTTAATGGCACCGTTAAATCATCCTTTCTGCCTTTAGACGACCAAAGAACGCCTCCGATGTTACCCCAGTGCTGCCACCCCTGCCCATACCATCCCCCTCTGACCAGCCACAGTGGCCACCGAGAGTGCCACCCCGAGGCTGGGCCTGCAGCACCCGCTGCTCTGGCCCCGTGTTGCATGCAGCCACACTCGGAGTATTCTGCATCTCTCTGTCCACACCATTCACCCGTGTGCCAGACCGCGTGCTGTCTCCAGCCCTCTCCGTCCTTCTGCCTGCGCCACCCGTGGCCTGACCATTTTCAGCACCAGCCTGCGCCACAGCACATAGCCAACATGAGGTGAGTGGGCTGGCGGGTTCGCTGGCCTTTGGCCTTCGGCTAACGGAGGGTGGCTGTGACTGCTCGTGTTTGGTTCTCCAAAAGGAGAAAGGGAAAATACGTCAGGGAAAGAGACCTTATGAACATGCGTATTTTGGGGATTGTGTGAAGCCAACTACAATGCTAATGAAATACTATAGTATTTCTGTTCGATCCGTTGGTTTCTTAGTCAGAGCCTCCCTGTTTAGGTAGAAGAGACTACCTAAGTAGGAGTCCTTTATGTGCCGTTACTCACAGTGATCACCTTTATGAAAAAGAAGAACAAACCACTCACTTCCTTGTGCTTCCGTATAGCTGTGCTCACAATTTCTGTTCGTGCGGTTTGGGTGACCATGCTGAGAGCAGGTGACAGCAAAAATGCCTTTTATGGCAGATGAAACCTATAAATCTGTAGCACAGGACTTTTAAAAATATTGTTTGTAAAGCATTTTTAGATCTGGTAGATTGAAAAGTACTAGAAAAATCTACATAATTGCCAGTCCTCATCCCCACCATAGCCTGTAATTTCTCTGTGGGATTCAGCTATTTTTCCCATGGGTAAGTTAAGTCTCATTCAATGCAGGTGAGCAATGGTAATAATATATTTTATAAAATACTAAGTGCTTTGTAGAGACCAAGTATTATTTTGCATTTTTAGGTAATAAAAATTTTTAAGTTAGCCAGAAAGAGAGCATTCTCTTTTTAGAATTAGGGTACAATTTACGCACAGAGAAATGCACAGATCTTAGCTGGTCAGTTTGATCAGTGTTGACAAATGTATACGTCAGTGTAATCTGTACCTTGGTCTGATGCAGAAATTCTGTATCACCCCAGAAAGTTTCCTCATGCCCCTTCTCAGTTATTTCCACTCTCTTTACCAGAAGCAATCATTATTTTGAATTCTATCACCAAAGATTTGTTTTGCCTGCTCCTAAAACTTCATATAAACGGAATCATGCAGTATGTACTCTTTTGTGTTTGGCAACCCAGCATAGCGTTTTTGAGATTTATCTAATTGCTGCATGTATTAGTTTATCTTTGTATTGGTGAATGGTAATCCACTGCATGCATGTAACAAATTCACTGTGCATTAAAGAGTCAGACGCAAATAGGGATTAAGTGATAAAAACTTTTCACTTTTACCAGGTTTTGAACATCAGAGATTATCTGGTTTCACTCTTTTTAAGAGAGGAGGAGATAAGTGGGAGAAAAAGGGAGAGAGGGTGGGGAGGGGAGAGCGAGGAGAGCCCTTGCAGTGTGTTTATACGGTTTTGGATATATTTTCCATATTGCATTCAAGTGTCTTTTAATTGAGAAATTCACCACATTCACCAGAGCCCTTTGTTAGAAGATTTATTCTGACAGCATTGTGCTACATGGCCAGTTATAGACTCTTTCCATTTTGAATCAAACTGTGTAAACAGTTGATTTTAAAATTATGTAATCATACATATTGGTGTTTTTGAGTCATAAATCATACGGTTGTAGAGTGTGAGATGAGATAGATCGTTCTACATTTTGATTGATCCCTCCTTTAAAAAATGTCGTCACAGGTTAAAGCTACAGGCAAATAACCAGTCCTTTCAATGTGGCAGAATGTGCCAAGATTTTCAGGATTTTGATTTAGCATTTCTCAATGACCTAATTCAAAAGAAATGAGAGCCTTATGTGCACTTTCAGTAGAACGGCCTCAAAAACAGACTGAGGGGTGGTTGGATGAGCTTGTCACTGCCCTTGGTTGTGGGGTCATTGCTGGCACCGAGGCTGCGGTAGTCGCGGTGAACTCACTTCAGGTGTGAACTCACTTCAGGTGTGAACTCACTTCAGGTCATGCCTGATCACTGGGTTCCTGCCCCTGTGGGATCTGCCTTGGATGCTGGAGAGAAGGAATGGTAAGAAGCTGACTACCTTCCGGAACAGGAGTATGTTATTGAAAAGGGAATTGAGACCCAACAAAGAAGTTACCTGGGAGTGAAGCTGTGTCTGAATTGCCGAATGCTCACATTTTAAATGTCAGGAGAGAAAGAAAAACACTTCCATTATTCAGTGTGAAAAAAAACAAAAAACAAAAAAAAAACCCTGATTCTAAAAATGCCATATTTGTCTATCAAGAAAAATTGTAGAATAGTATGAAAGACTATCAAAGTAGAATAGTGTGAAGGAAATTTTTCATGTTTAGAATTTTATCTCAAGAATTTGAGCCTTTTGTTTAACTATTTGTAACAGACATAGAATATTTTAAAGATACCTTCAAGGAATAGTACGCATCTAGTTGTGTCTTTATTGTGCTTCAATAATTACATTACTTCCCTATTTTCTACATTTATTTATATGATCTACAATATTTACCGAATAGTTATATGTGCCAGGCACAAGGATGTGATACTAAACAAGTTGAGACTTCAGTTTTGCCTTTGTAGAGCCATAAGCTAGTGGGATGGGACACAGCAAAGCAAACAGGCTGGTGCAGTATTGTGACGAGGACGACAAAGAAAGAACACAAAGGGCTGAGGATGAGAAGTCACAAATGCAGAGAGAATAGAGCGGCTGCTCTGCAGATAGTGGGGACAGTTTGTGCGGAGACTGATCAGGTGGTGTGAGCTCAGTTCCAGCGTAGTTCGGTGTGGCTGAGGCCTGATGGAAGAGAGGAATACCAAGAGGAGAGGTGTACACTGGGGCCAAACCCGGGGGACGTTTTAACCACATTCAGGAAATCGCTAGACATTATCAGAGGCCAAAGAGGAGCCACTATCGATTCCCATTTCTCTCCTTCTCCTCTTTAGTACGGTAGGTTCTCTTTCATCCCCTCTTGATTCGTTATGTTCTAATAAATCTTTCTAAAAGATTCACTGTATCAGTCATCTGTGTGTGTTTTTTTCTTTGTAATATTCTCTTTTAATCTTTTGATTGATAGAATTAAGATCATTGCAAGGATCATATTTAATATGTCCTGTTTTAATCACTTACCTGCCACATATTAAGTATACTAGCTTAAATAGATTTCACTTTAAAGCTTCAGGCTTTTTTATTTGTAGATTCCTATCCTCATGCCTGTTGCTCAGCCATTAATGAATCTGGCTAATTGGAAACTCTAAGGAATTAAAAAGGGCAGAAAGTAGTGTCTTCTTTCCATGAGGCCAGGCCTATACCAACAAGTCCTAAACCTAGGACAGGAAGTATAATAAATAATAATAAGACATTTCTTTTGCAGTAGAAACAATAAAGAACTCTAAGAATTGAGAGGTGGGAAGGATCCCTGTGTGTTATTGACGTTAGAGACAGTCTGGCTGGGAAGGATAGAATATGAGTGGCCCTTAAGGCTGACTAGGAATTAAGAAAGAGACTGCAGGAGGCAGAATGTGGAAGGTGGGGGAAAGTTGTAAGGGGAAGGCTTGCAAACATAAAGGCATGCTTAAGGGTAACGAGAACAGGATTGCTAGAGTGCAGGGTGACTGGGGGGGGCATGAGAGATAGCTTTTCCTCATTCTGCATCCTGAACACAGTGCAGTTGTTTAAAACCCTGCATGGTGATGATTGACTCTTTTTCCTCCAGAGAGCTGGAAAACGCCTCTCAGGAGCCAGCCACGTTCCACGTGTGCTGGTAGAAACAAGTTTTGGATTGTTCATTTGGGATCTTCTTATTGCCATATTAAAGTGAAATGGTAATGGTGGTACTGCACAATTAATAAGGAGTTCTGCACCCAAAAATAGCATACAAGAGTTCTAATCTAAACTGTACTTACCTTTTAATTTGGTGTTGCAAAGAAATGTTCTTGATGGTAACAGAGGACTTCATAATTGATACTTGGCAATGCCACAGACTCATTATCATGATCAGGAACTTGTGACATTTTTGGGTGCCTGCCAAATACATTTTTATTTCCCTATAGGTGATTTCATAGACAGATGGTCACTTCGAATGTTTCCTGCGGCACACTAGAGGAATTAGAGTTAAGAATGCTTGTCAGAGAGGGGACTGTAGAACCCTAGCGCTAGCGTAGCTCCTTAAACGTTAAGTAAACATTGTCCTTGCTGTACCATACGTTAGGACTGTATAACTTTTGTAACCTATATTCTTTTTCTCCTTTAGTTCTTTATTCATTTTCTAATTTCTGACTCACTTTTCTCAGAGGTTTTATTTTTATTTCCCTTTAGCATATTAGTTATTTACTGTGAAGGGACCTCTTTTTATTAAAGCGTAAGACGTGAGAATTCTTGTGTTACATTAAAAGAGATAGAATCTACCACTTGAACTCTTGTTCTTTTGTTTATGTTGTATCATAATATCTAGGGGTAAAATTGCAGTTCTGAGTATCATGTCCCAAAGTGTCTCACTTCATAGCACCTGGCCTACAGTGATACACCCTTTCCCCTTTTCTTAGCCCTGGTGATTGTTATTTTATTTAGCCAGGAAATTTGAAGCAAAAATAGCACTGTGAACATCTCATCGACATTGTGGCAGAAACCTGGGTGTTGACACAGATCTCGGAGAATCAAATCACCCAGAGTCAATTTAAATGTTTCTCTAAGATGTTGGAGCAATGAATGGAGAAATTCAAGGTTAGTAATTCGCTTATTTAGCAAGCACTTAATAAGCATTTACTAAGTGTTAGGAGCTAGGGACAGAGGTGAGAACTGCAAGCCTGCTTCCCAGCTTCAGAGACGGGGAGGTGATGTGGACAAGGCAACACGCTTGGATTCCAGCGTGGGCTGACCACAGGTCGACCGTCGTCTTTGGTCAGTAAGTACTCGCTGAATAGCTGTGGTAATCTCTGGAGCACAGAAGTCAAATACCAGGGCTTCTGCAGAGGCATCAGCCAGTTTTATATACTAACATAAAAGAGAACCAGACTATACAGTTTTACAAATTCATATGCCCTTCTTTTCATCCCTTACCATCGAAAGATTGCTAATAGGAAAATAATCATTTGCCTTTATTTCTTGATATAAATTATTACTGTTCCAGGACTGCTGGACAGGTGTCTTTTGCAAGAAGAAATAAACTGCATTCTTTAGAACTTTGCTGTTCTGTAGGCACCAATAAAATCCAAAATTCAGTGTTTTGGTCACACGGGCCACATTTCAGGTACTCAATAGCAACATGCAGCTAGTGGCTACCACATTGGCCAGCACAGACGTGTAGGCCATTTCCATCATTGCAGAAAGTTTTACTGGACAGAGTTACTTTCTTGGCTCTGTTAAAGCAACTGAGATCCTTTTTCAATGTCCGTGGCACCAAATGGAACCCCCATGATATAGAGTAACAGCAATATCTGATGGTGAATACCCTTTTTGTCAACATAATTCTAGTTAAATGGGGTTTGATTGCTTGTATTTTGTTTACTACATAACAAAGAAATGCCAAAAGATAAATCTCTTTTCTTCAAAAAGTTGAAAGACTGAAAGCCTTAGAGTAGGAAAAAAAAAAAATGTGTAGCAGGTAGGTAGTATCCTTCAAAATCTTCTAGAGGCCACAGTTACATTCCGCAAAATCTACTGCACCTCATTATTTGGATCAATCCAAAGGCAAAAAGTATCATCTTATTGGTTTATAGTTGCCTGGGCTTTTTGTATCTAAAATACAAATGTGAAAACATAGTTTTTCTCAAGTGTGGGTAAGTGCAGCTCGCTGGCCTCTAGAAGCAGTCACTAGTGCTACATTGTAACTCTCACTCGTCTTTCCTCCATCCCCTCTCTCTTTTCCTCACTGCACAGCATGAGGTAGTAAATACATACGCTTTGGAAGCCATAGACTGCATTTGAATCCTGACTCTGCCATTTGCTAGCTTTGTGGTTAAGGGTAAATATTTAATCTCTCTGAGCCTTAGTTTCCATCTCTGTAAAAATGGGAGTAACAGTAGCTATTCTGCACTTAGCGCAGTGCCCGACACCAAGCATTAGTCTCTCTGCTCTTCTCCATTCTTGTTCCTTTCATTTTCTTCTAAGTTTTTTTGTTGTCCTTCTTTGATGCCTGTGCTTAACCCTGTTGGTGTTGCTTCAGAAATAAAGCTATTACTGAGTCCTGGTTTAAATAAATACGTAATGTATTCCTTTTCATTCTTATTTATAAATTACACGCTTCACACCATCAACCTACAGAAGGAACAAGTGGAGAGATGGTCACTAACTTGCCTTGTAGGGAAGGAAAAGGGACTGTTGGGAATAAATGGGCCCCTCCAGCCCCAAAGACTCAGAACCTTAATACTTTATAATAGTTATATAATCTGATTACTGTACTTGATTTTAGAAGAAATCTGGTAAGATTTAATTTTGATTTCACTGAAACTAAGGTTTATTTTTACATTCCTTAAAGTAGTCAAATTAACTTTTTAAAAAGCGATAATGTTTATAAAATTTAAAATGTTCCAAGCTTGCTTGCCAAAGTAAGTCAGTTTGGCAGTCAGATTGAGGGAAGGCCTATTTTATTAGTAGGACTTCTTTAGAGAGTTCTCCTTTATATTATAAACGAACAGATTTTAGAGTGTGCTATGCCTCATGGAATGCATTGCGCGGTCTTTAATACATTTCAGAATGTGAGTCTTGGTCATCTTGTACCTTAATAATAAATGTCAGGAAACAATACCCTCTTTATTTCATAAAACTAGTTAATATAACATTTTGGAATGAAGCAAATATATTCTTTAATCTCCCTCTTTCCATATTCCTGCTAGTTGTTTAGCAGATACTGGAGAATGAAGAAAAAGAAGAGTTCAAGTTTTCTCTTTTTCTTTGGGTTAAAAAAAAGTTTTAAAAGGTTGTAAAGTATTTGGCAAAGAGTGAGACTTTAAAAAAAAAAAGAAACTGTTATGGATCAGTTACATCTCTAATTCCAGGAAAAAGGCAATTGTTACCTACTGCATCTTCTTGCCAAACTTAAGTGGATTGTTAGGTGTAATTTAGAAGAATTTATAGAACTTAGCATTTAAAGGATAATTTTGATTGCTATAATATTTTGTGTTCTTTTTTTAGCAAAATTGACTCTACAAAACTACATTTTTTTTTTTTTTAACACAAACCAGATAGTCAACTGATTGCTTGGTATTTTGGAGTTTGAAATATAGCCTAGTGCCTGGGGCCTATTCAGAGCTCAATAAATATTTTTTGAATAAATGAATGATTACAAAAAATATTTCTCAAGACTTTTTTGTGAAATAGTCACAAAACTTAAATAAAAACCTCATGAAGTTAGCTTGGTCACTGCCATCAAACAGCTTATGGCCCAGTAGGAGAGGGATGATTTTGGCAAAAGTAACTCACTTTCTGAGTACCAAAATCAGGGTGTAGGGGTTAGCTGAGTCTCTCTGAAATTAATTATTCAATGAACTGAATGGATAATTGAGTGTTAATTGAATGTCAATCAAGTCCTTCTTACGCAGAGCTTGATTTTATGATGTGATAACTTGGTCACGAAAATCAGGCACCACTGGTCTAACATAGATACTTCCCAGACAGTGGGAGAAGGTTTAGAAGGCTTTGTTTCCTTAAAAGTACTGTTTTATTATTGTTGTTTGAGTCTATCTTTGGGGATTCCTCCTCCTCCTGGGATTCAAATCTCCTTCCTCCAAATACATTGGTTTCTGATTTTTAAAAAATTGACAGCCTCGTTGGTGTAGAGAAAGAGAATCAAACATAGATGTGCAGTCAGTCTACTCCTGGACAGCTCTTGAGCTGCTTTTATGTTTGACTTCTGGAGCCCCTTTGAAGAGAAAGACAGGGGGGGTGAGGTGAGTGCCCTGAGGAGGGCCAGCCTGCGAACAAGCTTTGTGTTTGCTCAGCTCCACACCCCTCCCAGCCCCCCACCCCCGAAATATTTGCAAATCTAGCGTAAGTGACTTACAAGCAATCAGTAGGTTATAAAACTGGCGGACGAACCCTGAATTCCTGAATAAGAATTTGGACTTTTCTTTGTTCTTACGTATTTCTTTTTTGAATTTAGAAAGCAGAATAAAATGAGAGCGTCTAAGACCAAATCTGATACCTGATTCTATGTGAATTTGCTGAGTTGGTTGGCTTAGTTAAATCAGTTTCTTCTTCCCATTTGAATGGTACAAGGCTCTGATAGTTAGCAAATACTCTAAGACTCAAGCGTGCTGCTTCCGACAGGAATGTAAGCAATTTATTGTTTCTAAGCCCTGTTTTGCTGTGTCTGGTAAGAAAGAAGGATGGACAGTTAGCGTATTCATTCCTGCGGCCCCCGTGTGTACGCCCCGGTCACTTGTGCCTGCCCACCTCCCCCTTCCTAAAACACTGCTTTCATTATGTCACTCTCTGCTCAGAAGTCTGCCACGGTTTCCTCAAATTCCTTGACCTGGCATTGAAAGTTTCCCCTAAGGGATGGAGTGTGCTTTGTGGGGGAGGGCAGGGTGGTTCAGGGAGGAGTCTTCCAGCCCTGGACGGGAGTGAGGCGACAGATCTCAGTGTGTGTTACTGTAACGGATTTTTCCCCTGCACTTTAGAAGTTTAAACAGAATCTGATTAATGATGCTGTGTCTTTGTTTCCACTTACATATAACGGGGAGCTAGAGTGGGGTGGTAATTTTTTGGTCCCAGCCAATGCTAAATATTCTGGGTCTTTATTTTTTAAATATTAGTCTGGAACTTTTTTTTTTTTTGCTACCATCGGTGCCCTACCATATAGGCCACCAGAAACTAAAACTACTTCATTATAAAGCAATCCCTAGTAAGTATTTAACTGTGTTATTTGATTGTTAAAATGTTTCCCTTTAATGCATAAACTCTACACTGAGCTCCAAATTGCTTGGATTTTTTTTCCCCCCACTTCTTTACCCCTGACCTCCTCCTCCCAAAGCTTACAATTCTCAGTGAGCAACATCAATGTCTGGTGAGTGTTTTGGCTTGAGGACTGTGGACTTCATTCCAGTATTCCATGCTCTTAAGTTAGTTAAGTTTAATAAGGTTTTTCTGGCTTTCTTATGGGCTTTTCTTGGATCTCTTATTAGTGATTATTATTCACATCTTATTAAGAAAACGATATATTATACTCTCATTAAGCATGTTTTGTACAGGGCTCACAGCAACAATCTGCCACGGAAAGGCTTGAGCTTAAGGGTAAGTACTTTATAATTTAGTGTAACTTTAAAATGTAACACAGGGGGCTGTTTGCTTTGTAACCTCCAACTAAACCATGCAAGTTTAACTTCATGGGCTGAGGAAGAATATTTCCTTTTAACCAAAGCTACTTTCCAACCATTTAAAAATATTTTTAATTAACCGGTTGTCCGTTTCAGAATTCTCATTGCTTTACACTATTTTCTTTACTGTTGGGGGAAAAAAAAAAAAAAACATTCTTAGATTCCCCTTTTGAGGTGTGCATTGTACAGGACCAAAGCCATGTGGTATTTTGACCTTTAGTACTGCCCTCCTGTCTCCCCCTGGTAAGTGGCAGAGACAAAATGTGTTTGAAAATGAATTTCCCATGCCCTGCTTCCCTCGCCTTTCAACAAACAGCAGAATGGCCGCCCTTTAACCAGTGATCTGCTCGGCCTTGGAACTCGTCTTAAGGAGAAATAATTAATTAACAAGAGGAAATGACACCCTGAGACCTCTCCTCTCTTCCCCCTCAGTTTTGTATAGCACAATTCCTTTCTTGTTCACTGGATTAAGGAATAGCATCATTCTTGCTTGCTACTTGGGACCCCACTGTACTAAGAGAAAAGTTCCTTTTTAACCTAAATTGGAACTGAAGCTGTTACATGGAAGTCCGATTTGTTCCAGTTTTTGAATTTTGAATTTGTGTGCTTGGATGGGACAGGCAGAGACCAAGTACATTATGCACAAAACATATATTTTTTGGGGGGGAGGGGGCATCACATAGAAATGCCTTCATGGATCACCGGGCTCGGTTACTAATTGAGACAACTACTGAGCAGATCCAGTGAGTGTTAGGTTTTTCTCAGTAGCATTTCCATCAGAGAGATGTGCTTAAGTGTCAGGGTTTTGTTTTTTTTTTTTTTTGCCAGAAAATTTTGATGGAGTCGGTGTGGGGATTTAAAATTTATACACACTGCACATTTCTATCATTGTACCCTGCAGTCTTTTGTCACTTCTGCTCAGCAGTCTTCTTAATATCTCCAGGGGAAAATTTGCAAATTATTTAACAGCTAAATTGGAGGTAAGTTTTTTTTTTTTAGCTAATAGCCATTGAATGCTTATGTGGGCTTTAAAACAGAAGTAAAAGACAGAGAAGGAAATTCAGCAGTGGGATTGCCCATAATCCATGGCCACTTCATCAGCCACTTTCGTCATTGTGAAACACATGCTTTACTTTCTCCCTTAGACGGACGTATTCCTGTCACTTTTAAGAGAATATACATTTTTATGTTTCAAGTGTAGATATTCATTATTGAAGGTTGGAACAGTTGTAATCAGGGGTCTAGATATATCTTAAGAGAGGTAAATTCAGCATGGGTTTAAATAGATTTTTGTATTGCATAGTTTAGAAATTAAATGATTCATTTTTCCTTAGTTAAAATAACTAACCTGATACACTCTGTTTAAAAATCATGATTTAAAAGGAAAGCAGTTCTTCATCGCTGTGAATTAAGTCTACAAAATTTAAGTTATATTAGAGAATGTACTTAATCAGAATATCATACATGTTCCATTAAGGTTTCAAAATGGAAAGAGATGAACATTTTTAAGTGGCATATCTCTTCTTCTTTCACTTACAGATATATAGGCTTTTTATGGCAATATCATCAGCTATCAATGGCTTCCGTGTTAATGATATACTTGGTCAGTGTATATGCACTCGGAAGGCAGGGAAAATACTCTGCTATAAATTTTCATGTTCCTGGTGTGGAGTTGGGAGCAAGGACAGAGGCGGGGGAGGGAGAGGGTTGTCATACCCACCACCTCATGGTAGAGTTTTTTTATTGTTGTTGATTTTATTTATTTATTTTTTTGAGACCAAGTTGCCACCTTGCTGTTTATACATATTATACATACATATTTCCCCCTTGATTTGAAGATGGCAAAGTTAAGCTGCATTTTTATTTCAGAATCTAAAAAGCGGAGCATTTTGTGATATCATCACATTGTTGCACGTATCTTGCCTCATTTGCCTTCCCACTTGCGTCTCTGTCAGCCTTTCATCTTCCTATTTTGGCACGTAAGAGGAGAAATTGTATCTTTTATTTTTTACTGCTCAGCAAGTGCTTACCGAATAGGAATTTTTAGGGTGGAGGAGAAATGACAAAAGGAATGATTTAATAATGCTGAGAGAATAAAGGGCTATCCTCAGGCAACAATTCTTAGGGAAAGTAGTAACGCATCTTTTCCATCTCTCTGTCAAAGATGATATAATAGAAGTGAGCCAAGGTTTTAGAAAGATTTAAGTTTTCCATATGGAAGAGGCAGATTTAAGGCCAGGAAGAAGGAATAGAAAGGGTGATTTGAACATTTATGACAAAAGAGAGCCCTTCATTCTACATATGTAGACCTTTTCCCTCCGCAATACCTCAGCTGTGACATACCTCAGGTTCTGGGAAAACTTAGTACGCTCAGTGGACTTGGAATGGCATGTGAGTTTACTTTGCAAGAAATCTCTGTGCACAAGGCTTTCCTTACCATATGGGATTCTTGCTGTAATGCTGCCCTTGGGGTTCATGCAGTTGACCCATTATGAATTTGTTCTGAATGAGCTGAAAGGCTTTTGCAGGTCCCTGTAGGATCTTTGTTCTAGATTATAATTTAGCATGTATACCACAGAGAATTAAAGTTCTTACATTTGGTCTGGGGCCCATTTAATAATCTCCTCCAGTCTCTCCCTGGCTGGAGTGGTTTTCAACTTACAGATGCAAGAATAACACTGTAAACCCATTAGTTCTCCAAAGGGATTTAGGATTTCCTAAATGTATTCTGACCTGGGACTCGTCTATTTTGAAGCCAAAATAAAATAATGTGATTCCGTGAAAAGAATTGTTAGGTACCTCAGTCCTACACTAGGACAAATGAAACAGACCGGTACTGTGGTATGTCTAAAACTTTAATAAAGTAAAACCCCGTGGTAACTCAGCGGGCTCCTGACTTCCACCCAGCTCCCGTTCTCAAACAGCGACAGACTAAAGTTCTTTTTTTCTGACAAGCCAGGAAATGAGGAGCCTTTCAGGAAATGAGGAGACGGAAAATAGGTCCCCATATTTCCAGTATTCTCCTAGCCGTTTCCCAAAATCTGGCTAACCAAATGGGTACCAAGTACCGGAGAGACTTCTGTTACCACCGCTGTAGTCAGTCTCAGAGGCTGCGTTCACCCCACCGATAAGTAACCACAAGTGAGCAACTGTTGCTAGATGGCAGGAAACTGTAGCTGGTACCAAGACAGATTGGGACAGTTTCTCCAGACCCTGGAAATTCAGTCCCCGAGCTGCACAAGTGGGCCTCGATTAGCTTGTTACTCTCACAATAGTAGGTGCCGTGTATTTTGTGAAAATGAATTTTTGGATTCTACTTTCTCCCTCAAAACAGGGCTTTTCCAAAGGCGATAATTGAAGCATCACAAAGTAACAGGACTGGCCTAGATTATTCAGCAAGTGGAATTGGCAAAAACTAACATTTGGATCAAAGATGACTCTTTAACTGTGAAAGTAGTCATGGAAATTACAAAGGAAAGTTACAACTATTGAAAATTTTAAAATACATGTCCAAAAATTCATGTTAAAAACATACCATAAACTAGGAAAAACATTTGCCACAACTGTGATGTTTCATAGCTTTAATACAGGACTCTTGTAAATAAATAGGAAAAATATAAGAGACACAGAGTAATGTACTATGATAACAATTGTGTGATATATAAATAATGGCAAATTAATGGAACATACAGCTGTTAACCATATTTTCAGGATATTTTAATTACATGTAAAAAGCTCATAATCCATAGTAATACTTTATGCATCTAGTATGATCCAGATTGCATACATATTTAATGTGTATATTTAGGCACAAAGGAAAAATACTAAAGAGAAATAGATCAAAGAGTTAGGAGGTTTTTATCTGTGCAGTTAGAGTGTGGGTATTTTTTTTCCTTTGTAATTTTCTGCATTTTTCAGACTTTAAGAAAATGAATGTGTTAGTTTTATAATCAGAAAACAAAACCAATGTTAAAACAGAAATTGTATCTCCTCAAGAAAGCTTTGTTCCTCCTTTGAAAATTAAAGTTCATAGTTTAGAATGGACAAAACATTAAATGAAAAAGCCCATCAAAGGTAAATTTTTAGAATAAAAAGATGGATATGGGAGACTCAAGCAAAAAGTGCTTTTGGAAATTTTTTTTTTTTAAATTTCAGCTCATTATGGGGGTACAAAAGTTCAGGTTATATATATTGCCCATGCCCCTCCATCCCCCCGAGTCTGAGCTTCAAGCGTGTCCATTCCCTAGACAGTGCACACCACACTCATCATGTAGGTGTGCACCCATCCCCTCCCCCACCCCATCCCCCCAGTCAGAACTTCAAGCGTGTCCATTCCCCAGACAGTGCACATCACACTCATCAAGTAGGTATGCACCCATCCCTTCTCCCCAGCCCCCACCTCTGTCCGACACCCAATTGGTGTTATGAGCACTATTTCATGCTTGCTCTTTTGGTAAAACTCACTGGATTGGTGAACTAGCTGGTTTCGGAGCACTTCTCACAACGAGCACCTTCGCCACCCTGGCGTTATTTCCTGTAGCCTGTTTCCCTCCGTGGCACACACCAGCACAGGTGTGTCACTGACGTCACCCGCTGATCAGTCGCCACGTCCGTCTGAAGTCAACAGATGGGGAACTCTGCCCTGTCCTCCTTCCAGGCCTTTTCGAGCCCTTTCTTCATTAAACCATTTATCTAGCAACTTAAAAGTTCCGTCTCTCCAGCCGTTACCATAAAGAGCCAACATTATTTTTCAAAGCATTTTAAAACACTAGTTCTTACCTACCTTATGGGGGGATCATTTTTACTGCCTATTCACACGAAGGATATTTCAACGCAGAATCTTGATTAGAGAAACCTGGTTCACCAGGTTTTGCCACGCCGGAGTGTTGAAAATACTTCCCAGGAGGCTAGACTATGTGGTGATTTGAATTATCTAAAATTCCACTGGAAAATATAATAGAATTTCACAGCTGGAAAGGACCTTGGCAATAATTTAATCTAACTCTATTTTACAGATGAGGAAATTGAAGTCAGAGAGGTTAAAACCTGAGATTAACACCCGGTTTGAAACAGGTCTTCTGATTTCTCATCGTGGTCTTTTAAATACAGTATCCTCCGAATAAGTTCTTAAACATTGTCACACAGTATTTGGGGAGCATTGGCATATATGATAGGTTTTGGAGTTGCAAATGGAATCTATACCATTGTGAATCTAATACAATGAATTTAAAGTTTCAGCTTGGTTGCTTAGTGCCAAAGTGTAATAAGGATGTCACTACAGCTTGAGAACATGTGTGCCTGGCTCAGGGGGGGCTTTTCCTCATTTTTCTTCAGATAATTCTCATTTTTCCTCAGTTTCATTCTTCTAAGTTTAGTTGATGGTTTTTCTTTTGTTAATCTCAGACTTCGGGTGAGAAGGAAACCCTTTATTTTTATTATTTTTTAATTTCAAAATATTAAGGGGTACAAATGATTTTGGTTGCATGAATTGCTTTTGTAATGTTACAAGTGCATCCATCACCCAAACAGTGTTCATTGTAGCTGTTAGGTGGGTTTACGCCCATCCCCCCTCCTCACTCTCCTGGGCTTGGCTTCCACTGAAGTTTCCTTTCCTCTGTGCACATGTGTGCTCACTGGTTAGTTCCAATTTAATAGTGAGCACATGTGGTGGTGGTTATGTTATTCTTTAGATACTTCACTTAGGGTAATGGTCTCTAGTTCAATTTTTGCAAAAGGCATTAATTCATCCTTTTTATGGCTGAGTAGTACTCCATGGTATACATATACCACATTTTGTTAATCCACTCCTGAATTGATGGACACTTGGGTTGTTTCCACGTCTTTGCAATTGTGAATTGTACTGCAATAAACATTTGAGTGCAAGTGTCTTTTTGATAAAATGACTTCTTTTCCTTTGGGTAAATATCCAGTAGTGGGATCGCTTGATCATATGGTAGGTCTGCTTTAATTCTCTGAGGAATCTTCCTACTGTTTTCCATACAGGTTGTACTAATTTGCAGTCCCACCAACAGCGTATGAGCATTCCTTTCTCTCTGCATCCAGGCCAGCATCCATTGTTTTGGGACTTTTTAATAAAAGCCGTTCTAACAGGGGTAAGGTGATACCTCACTGTGGTTTTATAATAATTTGCATTTCCCTGATGATTAGTAATGTTAAGCTATTTTTTATATGTTTATTGGCCATATGTCTATCTTCTTTTGAAAAGCTTCTGTTCATGTCTTTTGTCCAGTTTTTAATGGGGTTGTTTTTTCTTGCTGATATGCTTGAGTTTTTTGTAGATTCTGGTTATTAGCCCTTTACTGGATGCATAGCTTGCAAATATTTTCTCCCATTCTGTAGGTTGTCTATTTGCTTTGTTGATTATTTCTTTGGCTGTGCAGAAGCTTTTTAATTTGATCAGGTCCCATTTATTTACTTCTATTGTTGCTGTGATTGCCACTGGGGTCTTGGTCATAAATTCTTTGCCTAAGCTGATATCTAGAAGACGTTTTCCTACATTTTCTTCTAGAATTCTTATGGTGTCATGCCTTCCATTTAAGATTTTTTTATCCATCTTCAGTTAACTTTTATGCGTGGTGAGAGATGTGGATCTTATTTAATTCTTCTGCATGTGGCTGTCCAATTTCCCCAGCAACATTTATTGAATAGGGCTTCTTTTCCCCAGCATATATTGTCTGCTTTGTCAAAGATCACTTGGCTGTATGTGGATGGTTTTATATCTGGGTTCTCTGTTCTGTTCCATTGATCTATGTCTCTCTTTTTTTGCCAATATCATGCTGTTTTGGTTTCTGTAGCCTTGTAGTATAGTTTGAAATCTGGTAATGTGATGCCTCCATATTTGTTCTTTTTTTTTTTTTTTTTTTTTTTGAGACAGAGTCTCACTTTGTTGCCCAGGCTAGAGTGAGTGCCGTGGCGTCAGCTTAGCTCACAGCAACCTCAAACTCCTGGGCTTAAGCGATCCTACTGCCTCAGCCTCCCGAGTAGCTGGGACTACAGGCATGCGCCACTATGCCCGGCTAATTTTTTCTATATAGATTTTTAGGTGTCCATATAATGTCTTTCTATTTTTAGTAGAGACGGGGGTCTCGCTCAGGCTGGTCTCGAACTCCTGACCTTGAGCAATCCACCCGCCTCGGCCTCCCAGAGTGCTAGGATTACAGGCGTGAGCCACCGCGCCCGGCCTCATATTTGTTCTTTTTGCTTAAGATTGCTTTGGCTATTTGGGCTCTTTTCTGGTTCCAAAGGAAGCATAAAGTTATTTTTTCTAGATCTGTGAAATATGATGTTGGTATTTTGATGGGGATTGTGTTCAATCTTTAATCACTTTGGGTAGTATGGACATTTTAACAATGTTGATTCTATTGATCCATGAGCAAGATATGTTTTTCCCTTTGTTTGTGTCATCCACGATCTCTTTCCTCAGTGTTTCGTAGAGATCTTTCACCTCCTTGGTTAAGCATATTGCTAGTTATTTTATTTTCTTTGTAGCTATTGTGAGTGGTATTGAGTCTTTGATTAGAGTCTCAGCTTGACTGTTATTGATATAGAGAAATGCTACTGATTTGTGTACATTGATTTTGTAACCTGAGACTTTGCTGAATATTTTTTTCTCCCTTCAACTTGAGTCTGTATGAGTTTTTGTTGGTTAGATGTGTTTCCTGGAGACAGCAGATACATCGGTTGTATTTTTTCATCTATTCAGCCAGCCTATGTCTCTTGACTAGGGCATTCAAACCGTTCCCATTGATTGATAGGATTGATGCGTGGGATGCTGTTCTGTTCATCGTATTGGATATACCTTACTGTTTCATTTACCCTCTTGTGCTGCTGTTTTATATGAGCTCTGAGCTTTAGCTTTCGGGTGGTTTTACATTGGTGGGTGTCTCTTGTGCTGATCCATGTATAATGCAGTTATGAGTATTTCCTGCAGGGCAGGTCTGGTCTTGACAAATTCCCTCAGCGTTTGCTTGTCTGGAAAAGCCTTTATTTCTCCTGCATATATGAAACTTAGTTTTGCAGAAAACCCCTTTTTTATCAGTATTATTTTTATTAAAATTGATTGTTAGAGTTTTGCTTCCACCTTCATGTGTTAAAGCTTTTGACAGTTATTTGAATTACAAAAATTTAATTTTAGTTAAAGGATAAACATGAGAAAGTTTAGATAAGGAAGAAAAATTAATTTAACTATATATTATTATTCTTAAGAGCATAACTAAAGAATTTCTGTAGAAGTTTTGATGGAATAGTTTCTACTCCTGGACTGTAAAATGAAGATATCAGAACAGCTGCAAGGTATTCGTTACACTGTTGGAATTTATTTTGATACGGTGGATTTTTATTATTTCTTTTCCCCAAAAGTTTCTTTTGATAGCAGGTGTGACTTTTAACCTTCAACCTCATATAATACTGAATAATTTTGTAGGAGTAAAATAATAAAAAATATGTGGGAAATGAATTTAAGAAAGATGAATAAATTTCTTATAATTTTGAGCTCAAATAATAGTTCTTACATTGAACAAAATGTAGACTAAAAATTGAAAATAAGCTAATGTTGGAGGAGAAGATAGTTGGCAAATTTATGAATTATGATTGTGCTTATGCTTTGATCTGTGGTAAGGCCTTGTCCTGTTGATAAATGAGTAAATTTGAGATTAGGTCCTAGACTCAAAATACATAATGTGTACTTACGTTCAGAAATACAAATATATCTTCACTGAGGTTGTAATTAGCACACAAATTCTTATTTACGTAATTTGTATAGTTGTAGTGAAAATGCAAAAAGGGTTTTAGGTTTTTCTGAATATGATCCATAAAATTTTGAAAGTGAGAAATGTTTAGGTGTTTTTTCTTATCTTAATGAAAGTAATCAAATACATTTGTTGAATTAGGCTTAAAGGAAGCCCCCAAAATGTACTTATAAAACCAGGCCCTCAACCTGCAGACTAATCTTTTGGACAGCCCGTTTGTGTTGTGATCCAAATTATCACTAACTTCACTTCAGGAGGCACAGTTACTGTTTTTATTTCATCATATAAGGCCTGCATACGTTAAACATAGTTTTAGGCATTTCTAATTGTACTTAAAGTATATCGTTTATTTCAACATATAAGGCCTGCATATGTTAAACATAGTTTTAGGCATTTCTAATTGTACTTAAAGTATATCGTTATATATAAATATTAAACAATGTTAAATATAGAAATATATTATGCATAGGAGATATAAACCTTTATTTATGTAAAATGTCACCAGAATTTTTTTTCTTGTAATATCATGTATGACAATAGATGCTTGTGATTTCGATTCACATATTTATAAGATTCTCAGAGGCTTCCTGAATCACTAAAGGAAGTTTAAAGTGTTTTCATTTATTTTCCTCATCGTTTTGTACCCAGATCACTGATGCAGCTCACAGCCGGCTCTTGCCTTTAGCTCTTCCCCCTTTCCGGTTCATCGGGCACTTCCCCCCAGGCCGGTCCTGCGGAACAGTGTGTCCATCGAACAGTGTGTCCATCGTGTCCGTTCTTGCTCGGGAACCGACAGCAGCTTCCTGTTTCTTTTACCCACTTTGATCTTGTGCTTGTCCCCAAACAGCCCCTAATCCAGTAAGCTGCCCCCCCGCCATCCCCACCTAGGTCCTCGCGGACTTGCTGGTGCTGCCGTGTGACGCTGCCCGGCACAGGTGCCCACACAGCTTTGTTTTTTCTCTCTCTCTTTCCTGTTGACCTGTCTGAAACCTGCCTGCCTTCAAGACACGGCCCAAACTCTACTTCTTACGTCAAGTTTCGGGGGGCTATTTTTCAGACTCCTTGGTCCAGCCTTATCTCCCTATTTCATTCACTGAAAGTTTGTGCTACACCTTTAAGTTCTAATTACATTCTTAACGTGATTCTCTGATTGTTTCCTGCCTGGCAGTCACATCTTCCTGACAAATCGTCCGAGACAGCGGTTCAAGCTCTGTGTCTGCTCCGTTCTAAGATGTACGGAGCCCGATCCTCATGGAGGGGACTGGGAATCTCTATGTTTAATAAGCTACCTCTGATCAGTGTAGTTGGTGTCACTTAATTGAACGCAATTAACTACAGATTTTATATTAAATATATTTCGTCATAAGTTCTTTGGAGATTTGTGATCTTTGTATAACGGTGCTCCTTTTCATCCAGAGTCCGCTTATCCAGGGTGCCCCATTCTCCCCTAAATTCTGTCTCTGTGAGAGAAATTGTCAAATAAAATATTTCAGTCGCATATACATAGAGGAACACATATACAATTACCCTTTTAAAAATTCCTTTCGCCTTTTAATTATACAACTAATTTATGAACATATTCTCACGAAGAACTAAAAAATACAAAGTAAAACTCATTCTTGATTCTTTTCCCAATCCTTTTCCGTCCCCTGGTAAATAGGTCTGTCCATTCCCTTACGAATTTTTAAAATGCATTTATGTATTTAGTTTTCTTTTTTCACATAAATACTTATTACTTTGTCTCAGACTTCTTTCCGTGTCCATCCGTGTGTCTGCGTGTTCATTCTGCACAGGGTCCCGTGGTGTGGGTGCACCACCATCCACTTAAGCATCCTCCTGCTGACAGATGGACGTTTAGGATGCTCTCGCTTTTTCTTTTTTATCATAAACCACACCTCAGTGAACATCTTTGCGTATATGCCCTCTTGTGCACTTGGACCATTGGCTCTTAAGTCAGATTTCCCCACCGTGCCCTCCTTTCTGTGTTTGGTCCACGAGCAATACCTCGTAGCCTGCATCCGTGCCTAGCTTGTCCTGTTCAGGGTGTGGCCGACAGAGCCCAGGACCCACTAAAGAAATCTGGACTTTAGGCCGGGCGCGGTGGCTCACGCCTGTAATCCTAGCACTCTGGGAGGCCGAGGTGGGCGGATCGTTTGAGCTCAGGAGTTCGAGACCAGCCTGAGCAAGAGCGAGACCCCATCTCTACTAAAAAATAGAAAGAAATTATATGGACAGCTAAAAATATATATAGAAAAATTAGCCGGGCATGGTGGCACATGCCTGTAGTCCCAGCTACTCGGGAGGCTGAGGCAGGAGGATCGCTTGAGCTCAGGAGTCTGAGGTTGCTGTGAGCCAAGCTGACGCCACGGCACTCACTCTAGCCTGGGCAACAAAGTGAGACTCTGTCTCAAAAAAAAAAAAAAAAAAAAAAAAAAAAAAAAAAAAAGAAATCTGGACTTTAGACTTGCCTCTGCTGTCGACTTGCTTGGTGATCTTGAACCTTTTTCTCCTGTGTGTCATGAGGGTGTTAAATGGGATGACTTTTAGGATTTTTCACAGTTCTAACAATATCGTACTCGAATTAGGCTTGTGGGTGTCCGATGCCATCAGCTTTTATTTTATCCTCAGCTAGTAGCAAGTATCATTTGCGTCTTGTAAAGCAAATCATAAAGGTGTACAGTGCTTATGCGTAAAGGGACATGATGCTTTACTCGGCAGGAGTCTTCTGTGTCACTTCTTAACTCAGGCCTGAAAGCCATTTCCACATGCAAAAGTAGTGGTAGTTCCTGTTCTCTTTTGGATGATGCTCGGGAGTTTATAGAAAACCGTTACCCATGCCAGCTTTCTGTATTTTAAAGTATTATCCCTTTCACACAAATTCTGAGTCATTAAAAGGACTTGCTCGAAATCATTATCTAATGAGTTTCAGGGCCTGGACTTCAACCTCACGTTTTGATTTCTAAGTTCACTCTTCTCTTAAAGAGAAAAAATATTTTCTTCGTACTCAAAATATTTACTCAACCTATGCTAAATTTCTTTTTTTTAACATTTATAAAGTGCTCTTTCAACGTTAGTCCCCCACTCCCCGCCCTCTTCCTCCTGCCTCCCAGTTTATTTCGTAGAGTAGCTGGCACTCGATTTGGTTATCGCAGTTCTCGGTATCAAGATGACCGACACTTTTGAGTCGACATCTCTCAAACATGCAGGAAATGCATTACGCAAGCGGTTGTGGTTATCGTTATCCTTCAAATCGCTTGACACAGACCATAAACGTTTAGCTCTGGTGCATGAAAAATGGGTTAGAGGCCAAGCTCCGCTTGTCTACAGGGTATCTGTTTCATCTTCATGCTAGAGCCCAAGCGTGCCAGTGATGATTCATGGAAATACTTAATGATGAAGAATGGCTGTGTTTTTGTTGGAAATCTTTTAAAGAATGCTCATCAAAGTGAGGATTCTTTATTTTCAGATACTTTCTTCCCAACATACCAGCACCGAACTGAAGTTATTACTTGCAGAATATCCTCTTACAAAAAGACAGTGTGACACAATCCAGTGTGATAGTCGAGGCTAAAATGTGCTACTTTAAGCACTTTCTTGCTTAAATTTCCTTACTATCGCAAAGCTGAATGTATATGACCTTCATAGCATATTAATTCAGGAATATACAAAACTATTTTTTTCATATTTTTAAACTATGGTTTTCCTGAGTGCTAGGAAGAGCTAGTTGGAATTTATGAAGCTGATATTGTCCCTTTTTAAGTTCTGATATTAATTCTGTAGCTATGTCCAGAATAGAATTCTCTAGACTGATAGGAAGTTCTCATGTTTTAGTATTCTCATTTCCTTCACCCTACAATCTCCCCTTTCTTTTCCTAAAAGTCATTAAAAGAGAGAGAAAAGGTGAAGGAAACAGACCATTTATAGTTTTTTTCACATTTTTTTCTGCTTCTTGTTAACCTTTCCCCTCCCATACTTTTTTTTCTCTTACCTTTTAAAAGAATTTCCCTTGCCTCTGTATCTACCCCAACTCCCATAGTCCTGATTACTCCCCTCTGCACCTCCCACCCCCCCTGCTCCTGAGAACTTCGCAGCATCATCAATCGTCCTCTCGTACCACAGTTCTCTGGTCACCCGAGCACCGGGGCCAGGGCTCTCCAATGCTATCACAGTTCTCAAGTGGGAAGTGCTGGGGAAATTTGTTGCTAATTATGAGTAGCTGATGTGAGCTTCGCCCTAAAATAACGTCACTGTCACCCACTTGCATACCAAAATGCTTTCTTGAGTGGGAGAGAGTGGCTGCAGCCGGCTTGAGTGTCTGGGAATTGTACACAACCCAAATTCGTCTGAGCCACAGCCTGTGGGAGTGGGTTGTGGGACGTGCAAATGTCATCTTCCCTTGGGCTTTTTCTCAGCATAAAAAAAGGGCTAAAACCTCATCCAAGAACAGGCAAATGTTCCCACGTAAGATTATTATTGCTTGTTTGGGGTTGTTTGTTTGTTTGTTTGTTTGGCTGGCATGTGTTTTGGCCATATGGTGTTAAAAGGTGCATGAACCCTGGCAAAAGACAGTTTCTCTCTCTAGAGGTTAGGGTTGTTTGTTTTTACTAGTTGTTTATCAGCACGAGACTCTGAAGTTAGGCTGAAAAGTCATCCTGTAGGTTTTATTAGATAGATACTAAAAGTAGCAAATCTGAAAGATTTTACAAATGCAAGAAAACTACTTTTGCTGTATGAATGTATGTGGTCGCTTCCCTTGCTTTTCTCTCTCCGCAGATGTTTTCTGGTCAGAGATTGCAAAAGCAGAATTAAAGAAGGCAACACTGTCCATCAGACAGGTTTCATGTTCTGCCTGTAGTGTGGGTTGGGTGTTTCCAACATGTGTTTGTCATGTCCGTTAGTAGAGAAACTTCAGAGGTTTTCCTGGGAGATGTCTTTGTGGTAATCTCCATTTTTCTTTTTCAACATATGTTGACAGTCTCTGCTTATCGTCTCAAATTTAACATAGAATGAAATCTTCACTCAGGCAGAAAGGCCATGTTGAATCTGTAGTTGTTTCTGTCTCTAGGGAGTAAACTAGTCATAGATCCATGAATTCCTCAGTTAAAAGAAAAAGTTAATATGGGTGAGCAGGAAGAAAGAGAGTGTTTACCTTTGTTAAACCCAAAATGGACATAACCAAATACGGTTTCTTTGCAAACACTTAGGGTGCTGTGTTCCAGCATTGTGGCTGTGAGGATCATGTGACATCGAAAGGCAGCAAAATCTCTCAACTCCTTATGCAAATGCAACACGTACTCTTGAGGATGTGTCACCAGAAAACCGAGAGTGAAAAATTAAGGTTTTGTGGACAGACGCTTCGCTTCCTTGTCCAGGGCTCGATTCTCCCTCTCTGGAAAATGAAGTTTTCTTTCATAGCTCGTCAATGGCTTCGTCAGTGGTTGTTCAGACAGCATGCTCTTTTAAAATCAGTGTTTGGTTGTCGTGATGGTCGCACAGCTTGTGAAAGTATTAAAAACCATTGACTTGCATAGCTTAAATGGATGAATTGTATGGGAACTACATCTTAATAAAACTGTTACATGAAAAATCAGTATGTAATTACATTGGAAAATGTAGGGGGTTTTGGTAGGTTCTACCCAAAAAACTACATGTGCTGCATGGCTTCTTCAGGAGTGAACATTGTGACCCGAAGCCCACTTTGTGTGACGCTGGCCGCTGGGTCCTTCGCCGGCCGGAGCTGCCCGTGTGCTCCACGCCTCTGCGCAGGCTCGGGCGGCCCTGAGGGTCCGGGTCGGGGGGCCGCTGCCTCTCACGTCCATGCCCTTCTGCTCCCAGCACTGGACGAGCGCGCTCCCGAAACCTGTGTGTGCCTGTGCAGCTTGTTTCGTGATTATCTGATTAGATTTCTAACAATCCATTTATGTTAATATATAGGTGCTAAAAGAAAAGGCTGTCTTTCTGAAAAGAAAATGGTAGCCTTTAACCAGATAAAGGTTAATTGCTGTAAAAAATTACTATTGGATTAGGCATGGAAGAAACAGTTGTGTAAGATTTGGGGAAAATCATCAAAATTTAGGTATATATTGTAGTCAGTATACCCAGAATACTCGCAAGTATCCTACATCCTCCAAAACTGGAAATGATAGATAATGCAGCGTGGGTATGGTTTATATAAGAAAAGACTGGCATTTGTGTTTAAGTTACTGTAGGATACTTAAGGAATGTATATAGCACTTTAAAATGTTTTTCACTTTAATTAACCTTTCCGACTAACCGTCAAACTAATGGTTCCTGCAGCATCGAATCAGAGGGTCTCTGCTATAGGCTTCAAAGGCACGAAGAAAAACTTAACCAAGTTTAGTAAAACGGTAAAGGAGCTTAGGATTGACAGATAGGAATGGGCTAAAGTAACAACGCATGTGTGTGTGTTTGAGAGAGAGAGAGAGAAACCAAAAATAAAACTAAATTTGCCTACGTTAATATTTATGTCCCTAGCTCCTTGATTTTTTTTATCATCGTGTACTGATTTCGCAGCTGTGGAGCATAAGAAAAGGAATGAAAAATGCCCATTCATCAATACAGGCACTAATCTGGCATCCACAAAGGACCACACGTTATGCTAGTTTGTGGAGATATGATCGCAAATAAGACATGGTTCCTCATTATACATTTAATATTTATTACAAAATGAATTATCTTTACTGTACATATATAAAAAGAATGCAGCTGGGCATGGTAACACATGCCTTTAATTCCAGCTGCTTGGGAGGCTGAGCTGGGAGGATCAGTTGAGCCCAGGTATTGGAGGCTGCAGTGAGCTATGATCGTGCCACTGCACCTGGTGACAAAGCGAGACCCTGTCTCTTAAAAAAAAAATGCATTTTTTGGTCTTGTTTAGTAGTGCTGCAAATATTCAGTGTTATGTTTGTTCATAAAGCAACAAGTTCTCTCACACTGTTCTTACTGGAAACTCAAACTTTAAGTTTCACATCTCCCAAAAGATACTTCTTTTCCTAAGAGATTAATTCTTTATAATTGTCCCTGTGGGTTCTCTCCCATTGGTTTTACAGACAAATACTCACAGGACAGAAAGAGCAGCAAATTAGGCATCAAGAGACGTGAGTACTCACTGCAGCTCTGCTCCCAAGACCCTGAGTGACCGAACTGAGGCCCATCTCTAAGGATGGCGCTGGAATGGAATTGGAATAAATATCCTCCAAAATTCTTTCCAGTGTTCGCGACCTCTGAGATTGTTCCATTTCCTTGATTTTAATATTTTTAATGAGCTTAGAGTCCATAATGAGGACATGTAAATAAAGCATGAAATTTAGAGCGCATGTGTCCTTCATATCAACAGGTCAACATAGAGCTCATTCTAGAATGTGAGCTCCATGAAGTTTGGAATCCTGTCTCATTCATTCCTATTTGAGGAGTTAGATAAATATTTTTTCAAGAATGAATACATGTATCTTAGTAAGAAATGTAAATGGAGAGGGAAAATAAGAAAAAGATCTTCAAGAAATTCCAAGGTAGGGTTCCAACCGTTAGAAGAGTGGTAGCTTGAAGTAGAAAGATTGGAGGACAGATTTTAGGTTTCATTTCCTTTCCTGTGAGTAGGGTGCAGCCTGGTGGAGGGTTTCACGTTAGGAGAGGGTGCAGAGCCAGGGAATCCACTCACTCAGTCAGAAAATATTTGTATACCCTGTATATATCAGCGTACTGGTTCACATACGTTTTGGTCTCACGACCCCTTTACACTTTCCCAAATTATTGAGAACCGACCTCCAAAGAACTCTTGTTCATGTGAATTTTAGCTGATATGTACCGTACTGGAATTGAAACCGAGAAATTTTAAATTATTTAACTCCTTAAAAAACAGTAATCCCACTACACGTTAACATAAATAACATTTTTTCATGAAAAATAATTATCTTTTCCAAAACAAAAAAGTTCAGTTTCACATTTTTGTGCATCTCTTTGACTTATTAGAAGATAGCAGGATGCTCATGTTTGTTCCTGCGTGCTATTGCAATGCGCTGTCTGGTTGAAATATATGCAGTTTATGAAGAAAATCTGGCCTTACACAGATCCGTAGTTGGAGCAGGGAGGCTCTCGCAGAACCCTCAGGGGTCTTCAGACCACACTCTGATAACCACTAGACTTGGGAATTGTGAAACGTGTGAGTCGTGTTTTTTGTTTGTTCACTAAATATTTACTACGTGCTTACCATGTGCCAGTAAACAGGAAAAAAATAAGCTGGTAGGAATAAGGAGTGTGGAGGTTGAGGCTGAGTTTGGAGTCTAAGCAAGCTCGTCCTGTATCGGAGGTCAGGGTAGGACGGATGAGAGGGAACCGTCACAGAGTATGGGGAATAGCCGGTTGGAAACACGAGCTTATACGTGTTAAGATGGATTACGAAGTCAGATTTCAGAAAATGAGAAATGGGGAGCAGCTGGTATCCTGAAGAGGGAATAGAATATCTCTAATCCAAGAAGGCATTGATGTCCTATTTTTTTTTTAAAAAAGTGTTGGGTGATCCCTGTGAAGTAGGGAAGCAGCTTGGATTGGAGACTTAGGAATGCGGATTCCTGGTGTGAGAGAGGGGAGTGGATCTGGCAGCTGGAGGTCTCGGAGGAGGATGTCGTATGTCGTACGGCATGACTGCGATCCCATCAGGAGAGGGTGGTGCGGGGTCTGGGAAGGTTCCACCTCCTGACGAGCCGCTTGAGCTCGCTCTGGCTCGTGGCCAACTTGCATTGTTAAATCCGTGTGTTTAAAATCTCTCAAATAGGTTGTCTTTTTTTTTAACCCTTCCAGGATTCTTCACGGGAGAGGTAATGAGTAAAATGTCCGATACGTGTGTCGGGCTTGGGTTTCTGTTGTGATGCTGGTTGTGATCGTCTTCCCTTTGCTTTTCTTTTCCAGACCATCCAGACCTTTCAAGTTGCCAAAAAGGTAAAGTGATCTGAGTCATCTTATTAAATAATAAATTTACCTGCATGCTTCCCCCTTCTAGCATTTTCTCCACATTTTGCCGATCTTTCCCCTTTCCTCGTTCATATTTTTATGAAGGAAAAAATAAATCTCCTAGGATTTGACTGCTTGTGGAATCCACATCTCCAAAAGTGGTTTTAAACTCAAGATAGTGTTTTGGCCCTTAAATTCTATTTGTGTCTAATCATTTATATTTTTCTAATTATTTTGCATTCCTTCCTGTTCTGCCAACTACCATGACTTGAATTCATGGCAGTTTATTTTAGATGGGTTATCTGTTTTTCTTTCTAAAAATGTTATCAGTGGAGGTATTCTTTTATGTGGAAATTTTTAAGGCTTATCTTTTCAGTAGAGAAAATTTTAAATGGCTAAGAGTCCTGAGAAAAAGCGATGTGTCATCAATTGTCCTTATACATTATGGTTTCAGATATAGTGTCATCACACTTCAGAAATTCTACGTGGTCTTTGAAATGCAGTTGCCAAAGAAGCTCAGATGCTGATAACTTTAAAGTCTGCCTCTAGAGAGTTATCATCTCTTTCGAGTAAAATGACTGCATGAATTTTAGTGAATAAACTCTTTTTCCATTAAAAAAAATTATTTATTTTTTAAATTATGGTCAAATATACATAATATAAAAAATGCCATTTTAACCATTTTTAAGAGCCCAGTTCTGTGGCATTCACATTGTTGGTGATCACCACCATCCTTTTCAGAACTTTTTCATCTTATAAAACTGAAACTCTACACCCATTAATCAATAACTCTCCAATTCCCCCCTGCCCCAGGCCCTGGCAACACCATTCTGCTCTCTGTCTCTGTGAATTTGCCCGCTCGGAATGACCTCATGTTAGTATCATAGGATCATACAGTGTTCGCCCCTTTGTGACTGGCTTATTTCATGTAGCTTCATGTCTTCAAGTTTCCGTGTTGTACCACGTATGAGCATTTTCTTCCTTTACAAGGCTGCATAATGTTCCACTGAATGTGTGTTAATGTTCCAGTGCATGTATGTATCACATTTTGTTTATCCAGTTCCCTTTCTTCCATTTTCGCAAAAAAAAAAAAAAAAAAAAAAAATTGGAAAAAGATGAAGAGGTATGCAAGTAAATATGGCATATTAAGAAAATGAATTTCTACTTTTCTAGACATAATATGACTTTCTCAAGTGACAAAAAAATTTATATTTTGAATAGATTCATATATGTATATTTCTTTGTTATGAGATTGGTATTATAAAAAAAGTTCTAATTTCTTCTTTTCAGCATACATACATATAAATATAACGTATTCCAAAAATTCTTTCCTGTTTCCCCTTTCCCACCATGGCTGGAAATAATCTCTTCCTTCACTGAAGTCACAAAACATTTCATCTATACGCCTCTAAAACAACATATTTCTTTTTACATAGTTCTGTAGATATTTGTCTACCTCTCTGATTTTCTGTATTCGAGTGTAAGTCCCTCGAAGGCAAGACCCGCGTGTGCCACTTCTGGATTCCGAGAATTCCTCACATCCTCCCTATTTCATGCTTATTGCTGACCGGATTCATTACTTCACGAGACGGAAAGGGTTCTGTATCCTTTTTTTTTTTTTTTTCAAACTTTGAAATTTTTCAAACTTCATTCTTCCCACTAAGTTGACAGTTGACACCACTGGAAAAGTTGTTACTAGTAACGTTTTGGAATGTCTGCCTGTAAGGGACAGGAGACAGAGTTACGAAGGGAATAAACCGCGGGCGAAGGGATTTTTTAGGAAGAAAGGGACAGCTGACTGTTCAATCTTGCTCAGCTCAAGGAAGATGAAAACCAGGAATAATTAGTTGATTTTGGCGGTGCAGAAGAGTCACGAGAGCAAAAGCCAGAAGCCAGGCTGTAGGGGCGAGTGGATCAGGCTGCTGGTCAGGAAAAGGAAGCCTGTGCCTGGGACAGTCACACTTGCTGAGGCACGGCCCTCTGCTCAGGGGGAGGGGACGAAAGGAGAGAATGTTTCGAGAATGGCAGCAAAAAGCAAGAGAAAAAAATCTTTGTAGGCTAAGAGAGGAAAATGTACTGGGGGGGTGTTATTGTAATATAAATGACACATGTAAACAAGCCCCCGTTTAATGTCACTTGAGAACAGGCTGGCCCCGTACGACACTTTGTTTAACAGTTACCTCTGATCTGTTTCCAGAATAAACTCAATAATAAGGTGGCTGAGAATCTATGAGTATATTTGAGGGACTTCCCATTGGTACAGGTGGAAACTGCAGCGTGACAGTGGCAGGCTGGACCAGGTGTGAACTGCAGCGTGGCAGGGACAGGCTGGACCAGGTGTGAACTGCAGCGTGGCAGGGACAGGCTGGACCAGGTGTGAACTGCAGCGTGACAGTGACAGGCTGGACCAGGTGTGAACTGCAGCGTGGCAGTGACAGGCTGGACCAGGTGTGAACTGCAGCGTGACAGTGACAGGCTGGACCAGGTGTGAACTGCAGCGTGGCAGTGACAGGCTGGACCAGGTGTGAACTGCAGCGTGGCAGTGACAGGCTGGACCAGGTGTGAACTGCAGCGTGGCAGTGACAGGCTGGACCAGGTGTGAACTGCAGCGTGGCAGGGACAGGCTGGACCAGCTGTGAACTGCAGCGTGGCAGGGACAGGCTGGACCAGGTGTGAACTGCAGCGTGGCAGTGACAGGCTGGACCAGGTGTGAACTGCAGCGTGGCAGGGACAGGCTGGACCAGGTGTGAACTGCAGCGTGACAGTGACAGGCTGGACCAGGTGTGAACTGCAGCGTGGCAGTGACAGGCTGGACCAGGTGTGAACTGCAGCGTGGCAGTGACAGGCTGGACCAGGTGTGAACTGCAGCGTGGCAGTGACAGGCTGGACCAGGTGTGAACTGCAGCGTGGCAGGGACAGGCTGGACCAGGTGTGAACTGCAGCGTGGCAGGGACAGGCTGGACCAGCTGTGAACTGCAGCGTGGCAGGGACAGGCTGGACCAGGTGTGAACTGCAGCGTGGCAGGGACAGGCTGGACCAGGTGTGAACTGCAGCGTGGCAGGGACAGGCTGGACCAGGTGTGAACTGCAGCGTGGCAGGGACAGGCTGGACCAGGTGTGAACTGCAGCGTGGCAGGGACAGGCTGGACCAGGTGTGAACTGCAGCGTGGCAGGGACAGGCTGGACCAGGTGTGAACTGCAGCGTGGCAGTGGCAGGCTGGACCAGGTGTGAACTGCAGCGTGGCAGGGACAGGCTGGACCAGGTGTGAACTGCAGCGTGGCAGGGACAGGCTGGACCAGCTGTGAACTGCAGCGTGACAGTAACAGTGATAGGCTGGACCAGGTGTGAACTGCAGCGTGGCAGGGACAGGCTGGACCAGGTGTGAACTGCAGCGTGGCAGGGACAGGCTGGACCAGGTGTGAACTGCAGCGTGGCAGGGACAGGCTGGACCAGGTGTGAACTGCAGCATGGCAGGGACAGGCTGGACCAGGTGTGAACTGCAGTGTGACAGTAACAGTGACAGGCTGGACCAGGTGTGAACTGCAGCGTGGCAGGGACAGGCTGGACCAGGTGTGAACTGCAGCGTGGCAGGGACAGGCTGGACCAGGTGCCAGGCACACGCCCACTAACTCAGACCCACAGTTCACCCAAGGATACATCCCAGTCACCCTGCTGCCTCTGCATCCTCATCCTGTGAAAGGAAGACGAGTCCTTCGGATCCATGTACTGTCTGAGACTTAACCTGTCAAGAAGCTGAGGGGAACTTCTGTGCCGCAGGGCCCGGCTGGGACTGTGGGCCTGACCTCAGCCGCTGGTGTAGCAGTGGGGCTTCAGGGAAAACCGTCACCTGGTCCTGGACTGGAAGACGACTTCCTGCCACAGCCCCGGTGTTCAGAGGCAGACCGCATTCCCAGTTACATTGTGGTGTTGTCTGGAGCTTTTCAGAATTAGAGCAAGCGCATGAAAGACAAGGATTATTTGATGATGCAGAAGAATGCATCATAGTGAAAGGAATGGTCCTTTTGAACATTTTTCTAATGCACATGGTTTACTTTTCAAAGAAAATAATGTACAAGTACTATATTCTTTAAACTTAGAATATGCATACCCTGAACCTGGACTCACCAGGAGTGAAATTAGCCGGAAAAGTATAGTGAGGAGATTTATAGGCCACTTTTAATTTCCTTCTCCAATTTTCCTACTTTATTAGATTTTTTTCTTGATATTACAGCCACTGTCTGGATTCCATATTGTACATGAAACTTTGTGTTCCGTGCGGTGCCCGTAGCTACGTGACGTCTTAGCACCGACAGCAGGAGGGGCAGAAGCAGCCTCAGCAATGTCGTGGTTGGGAGAAACGCTTGTCTGAGTAAAATTTACTCAGAAGAGTCGGGCTTTCCCCCGTGGTGCCTGATATGCTCAGGGCGGTGATTCCATTTCTTACATGTAAACAGTTGTCTCTAGGAAAGGTTAGCATGCAAAACAGCTGCTGTGTGAGGAAGTGCAATTGTAATACGGTGAGGTTCAACATGCTTGGAAGAAACGTCCCGAGACCACGAATGCCGTACTGTTTCCATATGTCGTCAGTGCACACGCGTGGCACATAGCAGTGCTGCAGAATCAAAGCCAAATGTTTTCAAAGGGAAGAAAAGCAATTACTGAATGAGGTTTTTAAGGTTGCTGTACACGTGTGTGCAGATTTTTCAAGAACACAAAACAAAAAGTCATTATATGGGTAAATTAAACCACAGAATGAAAACTGAGCAATTTGGGGCCCACTGCCCTCTATTGATAACATGTTTGTGAGTAAAAATACATAACTTCTGATCCATTTGAAAGAAAAGGGATCCCTTTAAAATAACATGCAATGAATAATTGTACGAGCCTGGGGCCATTTTCATTTCATGGGGCTGATATTTTAAAGGTCTAAAATGTAAAGGATTCTTTTTAAGTCTGAAGCAATGAACTCAATGTCTCAGTCATGCTATTGATACAAAGGACTTTATTGCTTCAAAGCCAGTTACTTTCGTCTTAGTTTGCATTTGGTGGAGGAGGAAATAAAATAAGGAGAATGTTTTTTTGCACTGGGTGTGTTCTAGAAGTGTCAAAGCTTCTGGCCATTTGGTGTTTACATTTGAACAGCCGCAGCCAGCATATTGTCATTTATATGTTTTTATTACATTCAGAATTATTCTAAAAGGTTATTCTGTTTTATATAGCATAATTTTGCCTTAATGCGTTTTTAAATCCAGAATGTGCGGTCTAGTAAATAATGTTCAAACTGGGAATCCTGTGGATCTGTGTGATTTTGCACTGGGCAGTTAACTCTTAGTGGGGCTATGCATTTTTAATTGTGAGTTTGGGAAAGCGAATATTTGTGGCAAGTTTTCTTATTCCTGATGTCTTTTGTGCTTGAAGAGAGAGATGATAGCATAGGGGGTTGAGAGGCCAGACTCTAGACCCAGACTACCAAGGTTCCTAGTTTTGTGACTTCGAATGAGCTCCTTAACCTGTCTGTGCCTCAGTTTCACCTCACAAGGTGATTATGGAAGTTAAATGACAGTCTATGTAAAGCGCAAGACCACCTGCTACTCTAAGTGCAAGCGTTTAGTTATTTATTTAAGGTTACTTTAAAAGAAGAGTAGTGAAAAATACCTGTGTAAATGCTCCCTTAAAGCATAATTATGTTATATTTTAATTTCTTTGTTAAAATTGTAATTTGAAGTAAATGTTTCCACAAAACCAGATGTATAAAATTAAGAGATGAGACTATAAAAATTAGCAATCTATTCTTAAAGACATATAGTAGCTTTTTTCAGAATGACACTTAGAGCCACCAGTTTTATTTGTAACTGTGAGCATGATTTTGAAGAAATAACTCACGAATATATGAGCAAGAAGCCTATTTCAAATGATCCAGAAGTAGCCAGTGCCCGAAGTCAAATGAGCTAGCATTGTTGAGGATTACAGAGTTACTACAAGTCAAATGTTTTGTTTTGTTTTTCTTCTTCTTCTAATAAAGATTCAAGAAGCTGGAAGTTTGCATGATGCATTTTGGGTTTTAGAAAAAGTTCAGTTCAGTCGACTTCTGTTGGGCACTCAGTTCATACCAAGACCTGGAAGTATCAAGATAATAACTCTTGGTCCAGGACCTTAGGGAAGGGATACAGAAACAGACCTTTCAGTAAACGGTAGCGGATGAGGGTGTGGGAAGGGCATCTGGAAGAAAGGGCCTGTTGGTAGGACTTGGAAACAGAGAGGAGTTTCCCACGTGTGGGAAGACACTAAAGCCAAGCTGTAGTGGCTGGGGAGCACGAGCACCTGGGCGTTTGTTCATTTAGTCAAACACGTGCTGTTCCCGTCACTGGTGCCACACTGAATAAAGCAGACAAAATCTCTGCCCTCGTGGAACTCGCAGTCTCGTGGATATGTTCATTATACTTTTAGCTGGAAGGAAACTTACAGGTTATGGCAAGTATTTGTTTTGGTTACTTTTAAGGTTTGTACCGCATGAACCTTTTATGGACTGAGTTCTTATTTAAGAACTGTTGGAGTAAAGGTATGGAGAAAGGGAACAACTAGAGAAACAGAAATCCTGGAGGAGACTGCAGGGAGGATGAGTCCTCTGTTAAAATGTATTTCTTTCCACTAATGAAGTGTGGATGCCTGGGAGAGAGCTGCTCTTCTCGAGGCACAGATGAAGATATAAAATGTCCTTGGTCGTGTGTGGGCATTATTCTGACTCTCAATAGATTGTAGCATATGAGCACTGCTACTGTATCACAAAAATGAGAGGACCATGGTCTTGTAATTTGCTACAAATACTTATAATCCCATTACATCTTTTATTGATAAATACCTGTACTTGGTCAAAAATATGAGAACTTAACAAATTTCTCGCTTAAGTGCCAAAAATGTTGCTTCTAGGGGCCTTGTTTGTGACTTGTCTGTGCTTTTGTAGCTACGCAGCCCTGATAGCTGACTGGCCCGTGGTGGTCTTGGGCATGTGCACGGTGCTCATCGTGGTCTGTGCCTTGGTCGGAGTGCTAGTGCCGGAGCTTCCTGACTTCTCCGACCCGCTGCTGGTAAGGAGGACTGAGCCAGTAGAATCTGCTTGCTTGGCCTAAAATCATCTCCAAAAATTAAGTATTTTCATACATGTCACATTGTTATTTAGCATCCCATTTCTTTTAAAACCTTCTCGGCCGTCAGTAAGTATCCAACAACTCTCTTTCTGAAACGTAGAGACAGGTTTTATCCGTGTTATCAGGTTCTCAAAAGGTCAAGGAACTTGGTCACCCTCAAAAATCTGGAAATTTTGCTTCTTGGTCCCCCTGTTTAAGCTAAAAAGCAATAAATTGGAGAATCTGCCTTCTATAAAAATATTTTCATAAAGTTTTTAAGACTGAGTTGCTTTTCTCTCCTGCAAAGAAGTTAAAACAATTTCAGTGTTATTAACAGGAAGTGGGTCTGTTTTTAAGTAAACGTTCCTCTGGAGTAGAATAATGCGGAAAATATTTAATACGATCAAGGATAACGATATACTCTTTGTAAAACACTAACAGTGCATAACATAATTTGACCATAATTTTTAATAAGATAAAAATAAGTGTTCACTAAATGCTCAGGCATGAATTGGAAAGATAAGCTTCTGATGAGTTGTTTTTTCTCTTTTCTGAGACACGTAACATACCGAAGAACCGACCTGTTTTGTCACAGTCAATCGGTGATCATTATCACGTCGAGTCATCTTATTTTAAAGCCGTTCCCCTCTGGAGTAGCTGTGAGGAGCAGCTGTATTTTCTGTTGGAAGCTATAGATCACTTTGACATCGCTTTCCCAAGCTTTTATTGTCACTATACTTAGCCTGAAGTGAAACACACTGACGGGAGCTTGTGACGTTCTGCCTTAGGGTTTTGAACCAAGAGGGACCGCCATCGGCCAGAGGCTGGTCACGTGGAACAACATGGTGAAAAATACAGGATACAAAGCAACGTTAGCAAATTACCCTTTCAAATATGCAGATGAACAAGCCAAAAGGTAATCGTTTATTTTCATATAACTTTTTCACAAAACATTGCGTGACGAATTCCTCTTTAAACATTGCCGGAACAAAAAGATTAATTGTAAACTATGCAGTTCAACATCTTTTGCCACTGAATCTGTTTAAGTTGTCGCTGTCTTTTAAGATGTTGTTGTAGGATGAAAAGGTGAAGTTTTCTTCCTTTTTTTTCTTTGTCAGAAATGAGAAAACGAATGCTGGTTGCTTATATTAACGCTTTCGACTTAATATCAAGCACTCTAGAGGGTGTGGCTTTGAGGACGTACTGTGGGTGTGCTCTGAAATCGCTAGAACCTTCCTGAAGGTGAAACTGTGGTTCCATTTCAGCCATCGGGACGACAGGTGGTCGGAGGATCACTACGAAAGGGAGAAACGAGAAGTTGACTGGAACTTCCACAAGGACAGCTTCTTCTGCGATGTTCCCAGTGAGTAGCATCAGCCGGGAGCCCCTCCGCGGGTTCCTCGTCCTCAGAACCAAACGCGGCCCCGTGTAGACCGATGAGCAGTCTGTGGCTGACCACGCGACTCCACTGTTCCTATTGAACCTAAAGAGACTTCAGCTTTTAATTTACTCTACCTAGAAGTAAAATAGTCTGGATTCCTCTATTATTAAAGTTATAAGAAAAAGTGATCATTGAGTTCTATTCAGTTTTAAGGAATATATAAATCTAATAAAATTCTCACCCTCGCCCAAAATTTCAAGTCCTTTCTAAAATGCCTTGTACCATTTATTTCTAGGTCCAATAACAAGTACGTATTTTTGGATTGAACCCTGAAATCTATTGTATTATCAAAAATATTTTGTTACGTTTTGATTCATTCCAATGGCGTACACTGTATCACGAGCCTTCTATGTACCTGACTCATCACTAGGCGATAGAGAGATGAATAAAGTCAAGGCCGGCGGTCCAAAGCTTGCAGGCCTCCGGGGCCGGGCACACAGTGTGAGGGAGTGAAGCCGGCTGGATGTAAGTCAGTAGGAAGTGACAGTGAGTGTGGCACACTGAGGAACCTCTGCCCTGTCCAGAGAAATCAGCTGCAGCCAAATGTGGCTTTGAAGAAATGAGGGCGCAAATGTTGCAAGAACTTCCCAGAGGTCAGGAATCCACATGGTAATGTGGGATCGCAGAGCTCTAAATGTTGGCAGCAAATTCACTCCCCAAAGGTCGCTGTAGCTAGAGTCAGCCTCATTACTCGGCAGCTCCCAGGGGAGAAGGAACACGCACCCTAAGGAAATATTTAATACCTGTAAGTATGTCGGCCATTCATTAGCCATGGTGATTAGGGACGAGGAATTGTGGATAATTATAATTTTTAACTAAGTGAATATTAACATTAAAGCTCTTTAGATTTTTACCTTTGGTGGTTGCTGTTGAAAATTCCTCTTATGTGTGTGTTTTCCTATTAGAGCACTAGACGCCCTGATTGGACCTTTGATGTTTCTACATCTTACCAAGTCTGATTGGACCTAGATGTTTCTACATCTTACCAAGTCTGATTGGACCTAGATGTTTCTACATCTTACCAAGTCTTGGTCTTTATTCTGAACATTGTTACACTATATTGTAGTAGATAGTAGGAAGTTAGGCAGAGTCTTAGACTGATCCCAGGCAGCAATATAGGTTTCCTTTTCTGTCTCTTCTCTTAAAAAATATTACAAAAGTTGAACTCTGGTTAGTTGCATGTTCTGGCTGGTTTATTTCTCTGGCTGATTGGTTATTGCTTAACCAACATCTGTTAGTTAATATCCTAACTAGGAAAAAACATTAACAAATTCATGAAATATATTCTTGTTTATATTTCAATCATCAGCACTGAGTATTTGTTTCATAAGTAATGGTAAAGCCGTCACCAGTTCTATGTAAATGAAATGTTTCCGTTTACACAGGCTCTCTAAAATCAACCACAGGATAGCCGTTTGATAAAGATAAGTTTATTAAAGAAAACATCATGATCATGAATACAACTTTTTTGTAATAAAGCTTTATTCATAAATTTGCCAATTTATGAATAAAAGCACAATTAGTTAATGTAAAATTAATTTGCTTTGTTTTACCTTGTTCATACTAAGTTGTTTTTAATGAGTAACAGAAGCAGTACTCATTAAGCACATCTTTTTTATCATCTCATTTAATTCTCACAACTCTTTGAGATAGTTCCTGTTGTCTCCATTTTATAGATGAGGAGCCGAGGCTCAGAGAAGTTGTTGGTTGCCTAAGGTCACACAGCTAGGAAACGACAGGGTTTGGTTATACCCAGGTCTGACTCCACACCATGCTCTTTCTAGTATATCACACACCTTCCCTTACTCAGAAACATATTTTGTATTAACAATTAATTTTGCATTAATTTGGTTTTCGATTATATTTTTCTAGACTCTGGTGTACCAGAGAGATTATGTATTCAAGTGGCATGTGGTCAGCGTTCCGTGACAGCGTTGGTTGACTGCTTTTAGTCCTGTTAAATTGATCACCCACCATCTTCCCCCTCTAGTTAGCTGCCAAAGAGAACATCTTTACAATCCATTCTTGATACTCCTTAGTGCATCGTTTTTTTTATTTTATATACCATTACGGTGATACGTTGTGAAATTAAGAGGGCGGCATTTAATTAATTTCCTGTTGAAAGTTCTTAGGGATTTTTCTTCCTAATTATACTCTGATCAAAAATAGATTTGTTATGTAATGCCTACAATTTTAAGATATAGTGAGTAGACAAAGGCTTTGAGTTAAGCCAATATTGGAGCATTGCTTTTTTTTTTTTTTTAGCATTTTCTCCTGGAATTTACTGAAGGAAAGACTTCCCTGCGGCTAATGAATTATCCATGTGGTTTCCCAGTGGAATTGTTTCTGAATGCCGAGTCTTACGAAATAAATGAATAATTTATAAACCGTTTTCTTTTGTTCATGTCACCAGGTGACCGATATTCCAGAGTGGTGTTCACGTCAGCTGGAGGAGAGACACTGTGGAATTTACCTGCAATTAAATCGATGTGCAATGTAGATAATTCCAGGGTATGTAAAATAAGAGTGAAATCTGCTCAGCACAAGGAAAGGTATATTAATTATTAAAACTCCTTTTACTGCTGACCCTGGTGTCGGACCCGACGCAGGCATGTGAGGAGTGGGCAGCAGCCGGCCAGCTCTGCACGCGCGCAGACCCCAGGACCCGAGTGCCCTTGTGTTTCCCACCTGTAAAACAGACCACCCTCCTTCCTCTTCCCACGCGTGTGTCCTGCGTGCCGGTCTTCTCGGTATTTCACAGAGTATTTCTTTTCAGGACCCTAACAGTTAAGACTGTCTTCCTTTGTTGTGTTTTCTCCCTTTCCTAATCTAGTGTCTCGTTCACTACATTTTGCCCCCTGAGGCACTTGTCAGCATCTTAGTTATGCAGTGAAACGCCTGCCTCTCTGGTAATCAATGGGTCGTTTGTGCCGGTGACCTCAGAGGGAAATTGAGGGAGCAATCTGAGAAAGGAGGCATCGAAGGGCATAAATACAGTGTCTGTGTACGCGGCCAGAGAAACCCAATCCACATTACCCTGAACGCGGAGCACCCAGCTGCTGTCCCGGAGCCCAGGACGCAGGAAGACAGGTTCTTTCTCCCCTGTCTGCTCTAGAGCCAAAAAGGTGTCGCCACCAGGAAATGTGGAGTCGCTCGCGGGTTTGGAAGGGCTGTCAGTGCCGCGTGTTCTGAGGCCGTTTCTCTGCGTAGAAGGTCTGTCTGATGTCACTGCAGGACCTGTGTTTCTCTGCGTAGAAGGTCTGTCTGATGTCACTGAGGGACCTGTGTTTCTCTGCGTAGAAGGTCTGTCTGATGTCACTGTGGGACCTGTGTTTCTCTGCGTAGAAGGTCTGTCTGATGTCACTGCGGGACCTGTGCAAGCACCGTGGCCACGCAGGAAAGGAACTCGTTGTATTCTTAGCGTAACTCTAAGATGTGACATCACTGGTCAGTTAAAAATCACAGCATGTGACAACCCGATCCCAGTACCTACTCTGTCAACAGGGAAGGGTCTCAGTGGAGTAAGAGGCAGGACAGGAAGAACAGGTCCCTCAGCCCAGCAGTCTCGTCGTGCTGAAACCCGAGTTCCTTCCAAGCACAAGCATCTCACCCAGGTCCTCTAGGTAGTGGTCCCTGATCTCCTAGCTTTGCTGCGTTCTTCGCCCTCAGAGGCTGTTTGTACATTTTGAGAAGGACTTGCCCACCGATGGGACGTCGGGGTTTTCTGTCAGTGCCATCTGTTCTCTGGCCTCCTCCAGATTCACCAAGGCCACAGATAAACGGACCGGAGTTTCTTACTCAGTGGTCAGTTTTTATGGATCGTGTTTTCGTCTCTTCTACAGCTGTCGGTTCCTTATCTGAAGGCTGTGCATGTATTTCCCCTTGTCGTGGGGCGCAGCGCTGTTCATATAGAAAGTTAACGCTAAGGTCGTGAATGTGTAGTGACACTCAATCCGTGCAGGACTCTGTGCAGGTGCTTGTGCGTCACCCAGACTGCATCTGCCACCTCGGATTCATGACGCTTTTTAACAGACGGTGAGTGCAGCTTAGAGAAGTGAAGCCAGGCCAGGTACCTTGTAGTCACACCTTGAATGAGAACAGTTCATTAACTTCTATACCTTTCAACTCCTCACGATTCTGCCTTTGATTAATCATCAGACCTTCCCTCCCCTAAGGACTCTGAAGTGCGTGAACTCACTCAGTTAATAGTTGACATTTGCTGACTGTTTACCATGTGTCAGGAAGTATTCTAAACCCTTTAACAAATTATTTCACTTAATCCTCATGACAGTGTTATTAATTAAATACCATTATTTGGCCCATTTTCTAGATGAGGAGAGTTCACACGTCACAGTACGTCACTGGCATAGCCGGGGTCGGAGCCCAGCCCGGTGGAGCTCTGGGGCCTGGGCCTTCATCCTCCCTGCTGTACGCTTCCTTGATGAAAAAGATACCGCCTGTTTTGGGGGGTTTTGTTTTTGTTTTCTTTTTTGGCTGTATATGCCATTTCCCATTCAAACAAATCTGAAAGAGGCATCGTGGCCTGGAATAAGTATCTTTAAAAAAAAAAAAAAAAGCTAGCAATTTCTTGCATGGGTGCATGTTAGACTCTGAGACTCAAAGGCCAGTAAGCAATGCTGTTCCGTGACGGCTCTCGTAGACGAAAGCGGTGTATTACTTCATCTAAATCTGTACGTACAGCAGATGATAAGGCAGCACATTGAGGTGGCGGTATGGCCAGTTAGAGATCCACACCAACAAATGAATAAGTAGGTGACCATGGCCCCAAAGGTCTACCTCAAAGAGCATGGTTTTAACTTGTTAAATACTATTTTTACCAGTTGTAAATGCCTTTGTATTCTAGTCTCAGACTCTGCTATGAACCTGGAATAATAAACCTTTCTCAGAGAGAGAATATATTCATCTGATATCTTAAGTAATAACTGTTGGTTAGCAGTTCAGCTTTCGGATTACTACTGTACCTTTTTTGAGTCTCCTGGTTCAAGACCCTTTTAGGATGTCTACCTGTTATGTTGGTTTGACTGTGTCCTAAGGCTACTTGCCAATCATTCCTCTTCACCACCCCCCAAATCCTGGTTACTGGGCTAAAGCACTGATTTGAAGAAGTGTCAGGTTAAATGAGATGCGATCGTATGATACGGAGCAGAAGAGTTTAATTGTTGGTGGGTTCGACTCCAGAGAACGTCTGGTAATTAGTGTAATATCTCAGTGAGACCCGATGTTTCGATCGTCACCTGCCTGTGTTTACAGCACATTTAGTTCAAACTCCAGCTTCGATTTAAATTGCATGCAACTTACACCCATAATTCAGCCAGGCATTGGTTTCCAAAGTGAATAGCTTCTGTTTCTGACCCTGTCTTCTGCCTCCTAACAGAAATGCTTGTTTTCTTAGACTCTTTCAAAAGGAGCCTCAGTTGATTCCCCCCGCTCTTCCTCATTTCTTTCTGGCCTTTGACGTCCTGCGGGATGTAAATAGTCATTAGTAACCAGAGTGCGTCTCTCATTAGTAACCAGAGTGCATCTCTCCGATCTTGACCCTGCTGGAAGCCATCTACCTAGTCCCTAGTCTTTCTGTTTGGTAGAAGTTGGCGCTCTGAGGACTCAACTCGTAAAAGGGATTTGAAATTTGGTGTTTGAGACTCTGCTTACTCGGGTAACTTTGGTAGACAGCTGGAGGACACCAAAAATATATTTTCTGATTCTTGATTTAAAGAGGGCTCTGGAGTCCCTACCAACCCCTTAAACTCACCATGCCTGGGGAGCTTTGTTACATGGGGACGGAGAGTCCAGTCGTAGGTCGAGCCTGGCGTTAAGGGCTTAGTTTTCCTCCCTTTATTCTTTTCTTGGCTTCTTAAAATATCTCCAATTCAGCCAATAGTTCTGAGAGCTAAGATAGCATTTAAAACTCTGCTGGTTTCTTTTTTTTTTTTCCTCTCTTCTCTTCCTTTACCCCCTATTTTAAGTCCACTCCACCCCTGCTACTATCTAACAGGCAAGACATGTTCTAACCACATGAGCAAAATGCTTCCTTAAGGCATCCACTTTGCGAGTAACTAGAATTAGAAGGGCTGCTACGTTCCTCATGAGAGTTACCAGAAATTGCTCTTACTCACTCTGTTTTTATTTTTATAAACTTCAAAGATTTTTGAAATCATTCTTATGAATCTCTTTTCCAAAAATCTGGCTGCCGTCTCGGGCAGGATGCGCCCGTCTGCCCGTCTGTGTAAGCCCCGCCACACGGGCCTCCGTCTTTATCCGCCGCAGTCACGGATGGCTAAGTCGGTGCCGCCGTCACGGCGCAGCTGCAGACTGTGGTCCCTCCTCGGGCCCCGCACGCCTTTACGCTGAATACGATGCTTCTCACGCTGAATTATCACTGTCTGTCCTCGCGTCTGACCCCCCTGCCACGCTGTGGGCAGCTCAAGGGCAGGGACCCTGCGCCTGACTCACTGTGACACGCTCAGTGACATCTCTGAACGGCCAGAGGGATGGGAACGTATGGCTTTCCTCCCGCAGAGTGTAGGCAACTCCCTGAACTCCGTTCCTTTCGGTTCAGGGCGCCGGCATCCACCTGAGGGGAGCTGGAGAGTGGCAGTCATGATGTCTTTTCCCCGTCCTGGTTCCTTGCCCTGTAGGCGTCCTCAAAAACTGTTTTCCAAAGGGTGAACGTCACCCAGCGTCACCTTTGAATTCGAGGGTTGGCTCCCCGGTGGGTTACTAGTGCTTAGTTTTAAGAGCAGCCATCAGAGCAGAACTTGGCCTGTGTGTATGATGCCTTTTCATCTGTGGTCAAATATACATGTAAAAAAAAAAAAACCCATGTGATTATTTGAAAAGGTTATTCAAGGACAGAATTTTGTGCTTTATTTCCCAGTTTTAGTTGGCAACTCTATTTCCTTTATCTTTGGCATTTGGTTCTTGCAGCAACTAGAAATACTTTTCCTTCCAGCTGATAGTGGGTTTCGTAATGGGTATAATTCATTTTCTTCCATCTGAAAACTGTCAGACACCGGAATGCATCACCTGTCTTTAATTCACCACGCTGACCCCAGGCCTTTGTATGTTATTTCTTTGTGGGGTGACACTGGGGACCTGCCCCTTCCAGGTTTCCTGTTATTTATTGGGGGGTTCAGGTTTCCCCAAGTTAGCATATGCAAATGTTTTTACCTGGATACAAATATGAATTGCCCTATTTTATGGAATGTTAACTACTGCTCTTCAAAAACGAGCTTACAAATGAAGCCTTTGTTAAACTGAACATTATTTTAGTACATTTGAACCAAGAACCTTTTTGGCTCATTGAGAATCTTTAAAAACAAACAAATTTTTATTATGGAAACTTTCCAACGTATGCAAAAGTAGAGATAATAGCATAGTGAATTCTCGTGTGGTCACCCAAACCTCGACAGTTGTCAACACACGGCCAGTCTCGTTTCCTCTGTGCCCCCCCCCCCCAGGATTCGTCCTGGTAAAGTGTCTTGATAAACAACAGAGTGGAGAGATCATAAGTGACTTGGTTCTTGGATAAGTCCAAGTTCCAAAGAGATGATTTGTGCCTGCTTCTCCTCCACTTTGTGAAGACATTTCAACGTATGATTGATAAAGCCCAGTTTAATCAAGGTAAAGGGTGTTTATAATCCTGCTAGGGAAAAAAAAATACTCACGCGCTCCTTGAACTTTGGAGTTTCTTCACTAGAACAGCCTTTGGCAAATAAAGATGAGGGACAGTGATAGGAGCAGGTCATCTTTAGTGCTTTGAAAGAGGAGTATCTGGTCAGGCTCAAAAGAAGGGAATGTTTTTTATTCATTGCATTTTCAGAACGGAATTACACAGACTTCACCACTGTCTAGCAATGCCAGCAATGGAACAATTATTCCCTTTTCTGTAACAAGAACAACCTTCTTCAGGAATAGTGTTCTAAATGAAATACTGTCCACATTAAATCCAGAATTATTATATTTGCCGATTTGCAGAAATCCCCTGCTTACCAAGAGAGAACGTTCACGAAAAAGGACTGTAGTCAACTTGAACAAACTTTGTGGAAGAAATAATTAAACTCCTACTGAAGTATTTATTAATTGTATACGCTATTTAAAAACAGACATAAGTTAATATTTTAATTGTCTTTTCCTACGTGTGTTTCAGGCAACAGTTTTATTCCACGTCTTTCGTGCGTCTTGACGTCAGCGCTTCTGATATTACTGGCGTCGCTTTTTGATTCCCCACAGTTTTTGTCTCAGTCTGTTTGGGCTGCTGTAACAAAATACCTTAGACTGAGTAATTTGTAAATGACATAAATGTATTTCTTTTAGTCCTAGAGGAAGCTGGGAAGTCCAAGATCAAGGCACTAATGGATTCGGTGGCCAGTGAGGGCCTGTCCCTCCTGACGGCACCTCTGTGTCCTCGCTTGTTGACGGGACGGACAGACCAGCAGGCCCCGCACCAGAGCTCCTCCTTGGTGACTTAATTACCTCCTGAGAGGCCCCGCCCCTTCCTGCTGTCAGGCTGAGGATTAGGTTTCCACATACGAATTTTGGAGGAGCACAGTCATTCAGACATAGCAGTTTTCTAGGGACTGTGGTCTTGGGCTTCCAACTGTGTTGATTGACATATAGTACTTTAGTCCCCCAAAATTTCATGCTGGTAACCAGAAATTTTAGGCAAAGCCACAAATTTGTTTCATCTCTTAATTGTACAATTGTTTTCTTAATTCATCACGTAGGTGTATGTGTATGTAACGTAAGCAGGTGTATGACTTGTCTACTTTATTGCTTTTTAAAGGGACTTTGAAAAGATTTGTTCACTAAGTAGGTGTTTATTTTATCTCCTTTCTTAACCAAAAGCAGCACTGAAGTTGTTTCACACTTGTGTGTCGTTCCCAGACAGCAGTTTGTTGTTCAGAACAAAGCAACCTAGGGAGCACCCTGCAATAGGAGACAGTTGGGGGAGGGGATAGCTCGCCCTGTGCTTAACACACTGACTGCCACGTGAGTCGTGAGTCGTATTTAACTCAGGCTAGTTTTGACCCCGGGACCTCATGAAGCAAAAAACCCTGCCGTTGGTTCATGAAAATCTTATTTGTTGATGTTCTTATTGTTACAATTAATATTGACACTTCTAAAAACATGGATTGCGTTGCATATAACTCACAGTACAGAAAACCATAAAAACTAACACATTAGAAAGGATCATTTTATTTTAATAAAACACGGTGGCCCCAGGGAAAAATTTCTTTTCCTAGTGCGGCAGTCAGTGTGTTAAACGGATGCCTCCTTCAAGAGGATAGCAGTTGAGCTCCTGTAACTGTCCCCGCCCCTCAAGGCCACCGTGATTCGGGCTTTTCCCGTGGGGAGCCAGTTTAAGCTGCAGCCCGTGTGCTTGTCTCTGTCTCTGCAGATCAGGTCCCACCCCCAGTTCGGAGAGCTCTGCCAGAGGACCACGGCTGCCTCCTGCTGCCCCAGCTGGACGCTGGGGAACTACATCGCCATTCTCAACAACAGGTCCTCCTGCCAGAAGATAGTCGAGCGAGACGTTTCTCATACCTTGAAGCTGCTCCGGACCTGCGCCAAGCACTACCAGAACGGCACGCTGGGGCCGGACTGCTGGGACATGGCGGCCAGGAGGAAGGACCAGCTCAAGTGCACCCACGTGCCGCGCAAGTGCACCAAGTTCAACGCGGTGTACCAGATCCTGCACTACCTGGTGGACAAGGACTTCATGGCCCCGAGGACGGCCGACCTGGCCGCGCCCGCGCTCAGGTACAGCATGCTCTTCTTGCCCACAGAGAAGGGGCAGAGCATGATGAACATCTACCTGGACAACTTCGAGCACTGGAACTCTTCCGACGGCGTGACCACCGTCACCGGGATCGAGTTCGGCATCAAGCACAGTTTGTTTCAGGACTATCTTCTCATGGATACTGTGTATCCTGCCATCGCCATCGTGATCGTCCTCCTCGTCATGTGTGTCTACACCAAGTCCCTGTTCATCACTCTGATGACGATGTTCGCCATCATCAGTTCCTTGATCGTTTCCTACTTCCTCTACCGTGTGGTATTTAACTTTGAATTCTTCCCCTTCATGAACCTCACTGCGCTCATCATTTTGGTCGGAATTGGCGCGGACGACGCTTTCGTCCTGTGCGATGTTTGGAACTACACCAAGTTTGACAGGCCTCACGCTGAAACCTCAGAGACGGTGAGCATCACCCTGCAACACGCCGCGCTCTCCATGTTCGTCACCAGCTTCACCACCGCCGCTGCCTTCTACGCCAACTACGTGAGCAACATCACAGCCATCCGATGCTTTGGGGTCTACGCGGGGACAGCCATCCTGGTGAATTACGTCCTGATGGTCACGTGGCTCCCGGCAGTGGTCGTCCTGCACGAGCGGTACCTTCTCAATATATTCAGTTGCTTCAGAAAGCCCCAGCAGCAGATGTACGACACCAAGGGCTGCTGGACGGCGGCCTGGCAGAAGGGCCGCAAAGTCCTGTTCGCCGTCTCGGAAGCGTCTCGCATCTTCTTTGAAAAGGTGCTGCCGTGCCTCGTCATCAAGTTCCGCTACCTGTGGCTGTTCTGGTTCCTCGCGCTGACGGCGGGCGGGGCCTACATCGTGTGCGTGAACCCCAAGATGAAGCTGCCGTCCTTGGAGCTGTCCGAGTTCCAGGTGTTCAGGGCGTCGCACCCCTTTGAGCGCTACGACGCCGAGTACAAAAAGCTGTTCATGTTTGAGCGCGTCCACCACGGCGAGGACCTCCACATGCCCATCACGGTCATCTGGGGGGTGACCCCGGAAGACAACGGCAACCCGCTCAACCCCAAGAGTAAAGGGAAGCTGGCCCTGGACGGCAGTTTCAACATCGCCAGCCCGGCTTCCCAGGCCTGGATTTTGCACTTCTGTCAAAAGCTGAGAAACCAGACGTTCTTTTACCAGACCGATGAGCAGGACTTCACCAGCTGCTTCATCGAGACCTTCAAGCAGTGGATGGAGAACCAGGACTGCGACGAGCCTGCCCTGTACCCGTGCTGCAGCCACTGGAGCTTCCCCTACAAGCAGGAGGTGTTCGAGCTGTGCATCAAGAGGGCCATCATGGAGCTGGAACGGAGCACCGGCTACCACTTGGACAGCAAAACCCCGGGGCCCAGGTTTGATATCAACGACACCATCCGGGCCGTAGTGCTGGAGTTCCAAAGCACCTACCTCTTCACGCTGGCCTACGAGAAGATGCACCAGTTTTATAAAGAGGTGGACTCGTGGATTTCCCGGGAGCTGAGTTCAGCCCCCGAGGGCCTGAGCAACGGCTGGTTCGTCAGCAACCTGGAGTTCTACGACCTCCAGGACAGCCTCTCCGACGGCACCCTCATCGCCATGGGGCTCTCTGTGGCCGTCGCCTTTAGCGTGATGCTGCTGACGACCTGGAACGTCATCATAAGCCTCTACGCCATCGTCTCCATAGCGGGCACCATATTCGTCACTGTCGGGTCTCTGGTCCTGCTGGGCTGGGAGCTGAATGTTCTGGAGTCCGTCACCATTTCAGTCGCCGTTGGCCTGTCCGTAGACTTCGCCGTCCACTACGGGGTCGCCTACCGCCTGGCTCCGGATGCGGACCGCGAGGGCAAGGTGGTCTTCTCCCTGAGCCGCATGGGCTCCGCCATCGCCATGGCCGCGCTGACCACCTTTGTGGCCGGGGCCATGATGATGCCGTCCACGGTCCTGGCCTACACCCAGCTGGGCACCTTCATGATGCTCAGCATGTGCGTCAGCTGGGCCTTCGCCACCTTCTTTTTCCAGTGCGTGTGCCGGTGCCTCGGGCCGCAGGGCACCTGTGGTCAGATCCCTTTGCCTAAGAAGCTACAGTGCAGTGCCTTTTCTCATGCTCTGTCTGCAAGTGCCGGCGACAAGGGACAGAGCAAAGCACGCACCATAAACGCTTATCATCTGGATCCCAGGGGGCAAAAATCTGAGCTGGAGCATGAGTTTTACGAATTAGAACCTCTGGCAGCCCACAGCTGCACCGCCTCTGAGAAGTCCGCGTACGAAGAGACCCACATCTGCTCTGAGTTTTTCAACAGCCCGGCGAAGACTCTAGGGGCGCCTGTGCACGCGGCTTGCAGCAGTGAGCGCGGCTCAGGCGGCAAGCGCGACGCCGGCGCCGCCCTGCGACAGCCGTGTCTCGAGCAGCACGGCGTGTGCCAGCTCTTCTCGCTGCACCCGAGGTGCAGCTGCCCGCACGCCTACAAACCCCTGAAGTTCGGCCCGCACTCCTGCCGGCAGCTGGGGGACTGCCTGTGCCCGCCGTGCGCGCCTGCTGCCAGCAGCTTCGTCCCCATCCAGAACGGCCTGGCGCCCCCGAAGGCCACGCACCAGGCGGCCGAGGGCTTCGTGCCCCCCGTCCCGCACCTCCACGCCTGCGCCTGCCTGCAGGGCAGAGCGAAGCCGCCGGGAACGCAGAATTCCCTGCCCCGGAACCTCTTCCTCCACCCGGTGCAGCACGTTCAGGCCCAAGAAAAAATGGGCCAGACCGGAGCGCGCAGTCTTCAGGGCAGAGACGAGCAGCCTCCGAAGGGGGCGGAGCATCCTCCGAAGGGGGCGGAGCATCCTCCGAAGGGGGCGGAGCCACCGTCGCTCGTGTGCACGAGCACCGGGTCTTTGCACAAAGCTTGCTGTGACCCCGAGAACGAACCCAGGGGACTCTGTAAAAACAGAGATGTTGGAAATCCGGAGAACAGCGGGGGGACCGAAGACAAGACCTCGGGGTCAGCGGGCCAGACGGACGCGGCGGGAGGGAGCGCGGAGCCGCGCTTGCCGCAGACCGACGCGAGTCCGGAGCTCCTACACCGGAGCGAACCGCAATTCCTACTGAACCGTTTCCTGGGGGAGGCTGGTTGCGGGTCCTGCCCGGACGACCCGCAGAGCTGCGGCAGAGCTGCCAGCGTGAAGTGCAATTCCGTGGACTGTCAGATGCCAAACGTGGAAGCCACCGTGCCTGCTGTGTTCACACACTCGGAACTCTCTGGCGAAAGCCTGTTAATCAAAACACTATAATAAATACAGCATTAAATCCAGAACCAGTGCCTCGGTCGTTCTTTTGAAACGGGAGTAAAATCCCAAAGTTTAGAAAGGAAGCCCAAAAATACAGGGAAAAAGCCTGTTCTGCATTGTTAAAAACTATGGAATATTTTCATATTCCGTATGAATGATGAACATGCCAATCTGATGAGGGCATTAGATTATTGGATTGGCTGATTATTAGATTTTGTATTTGCAAAAGATAATAGTTTTCCACATCTATGCCCAGCTTGAAAAATAGCTCTCTACCCTCCCACAGCACTGAATCAGAGATTTAAAGTTCGAATTGCCCACAAGTTCCAGTTCTCCAGGCAGTCATATTTACCTGATGTCTTTATTCCGATGCGTTGGGTTGGCAGTAATCAGAGCTTCTGACTGTTCAACCTGAATACTAGGAATTGCCTTAATTTTAATAGAGCCACTTCAGGTGGGATCTGGTTAGTAAACAACATTAAAATTTACATTTTTAGGCCGGGTGCGGTGGCTCACGCCTGTCATCCTAGCACTCTGGGAGGCCGAGGCGGGTGGATTGTTTGAGCTCAGGAGTTTGAGACCAGCCTGAGCAAGAGCGAGACCCCGTCCCTACTAACAAATAGAAAGAAATTAGCCAAACAACTAAAAATTGAAAAAATTAGCCGGGCATGGTGGTACACACCTGTGGTCCCAGCTTCTCAGGAGGCTGAGGCAGGAGGATCGCTTGAGCCCAGGAGTCTGAGGTTGCTGTGAGCGAGGCTGACGCCACGGCACTCTAGCCCGGGCAACAGAGTGAGACTCTGTCTCAAAAAAAAAAGAAAAGAAAAGAAAAAGAAAAAAAAATTACATTTTTAGTGAGGCCTTATTTAAAAATCGCCACGCACTTTAATAGTGCCTTCCGCTGCCTGCGTCGCAGACTTTACATGAAGCCAGTGACACATTTATATACAAATCGGTGTCTTTCCCACAGTAACCAAAACGTACAGCTATTACATTTGTTAACCGAGGAGTCCTGGGCGCCATCTCGTGTCAGGCCACGGTGACGTTAGTGGCACAGAAGGAAGAGCACGAAGGAAGAGATGTGGTCACCCAAGATAGTGCTGCGCTTCACAGAATAAGCTGCACGATGACAAGGACAGACCCGGGTCCGCTGTCCCCGGCCTCCCGAAGCCTTCAGAACAGGGCCACCTGTCGTATGACGTGTTGCTTCCATCTTTGCCCTGAAGGGACCACACTCGGAAGGCTGCTTTCTCCTCTGCTGGACAGTCTCGAGCCGCCGCGTTGGGATGATTTTACTGTGCCGCCAACACCTGGAAATGCCGAGCCTTCAGGCAGCGTCTTAAATGACACCTGTGTGCCTCATGCTAGATCAGTCTACAGCAGTGGCGCTGTTGGAGCACGTTTCCTGGGCAGCTCTTCAGATGACAGAGCCCTTGTCACGGGTGTCGTCTGGTCCTTGGCGCGTTCCCGCCCCCTGCGGGGAGAGTTTGTTCCTCCGCATCCTGCTTCCTTTCGGAGTTCCACCTCCAGTTTGTCCTCCAAAAAAAACTTGTGGAAATATTTCCAAATGCAATGTTCTTTTCAAAAGCTCTATTAGTTATTTTGTAAGAATAGTTTTCCAAATTACATCTGCCTATTCTAGGCCCTAAAAATAAGCCATGAAGAGCTAGAAGGGACCTTATGGGTCGTTGACTCCAACCCAGCTCCGCCAAACGCATTTCAGGCACAAAGCTTTCCAGCTCTTGCTCGAATACCTCGGTGACAGGTGACTCACTGCGCATCCACCTTAGTTGAACCACAATCTGTTGTCCTGTCGTTTTTCTACCAGTGGGTCCCCGTTCTGTTCTCCGAGGTGCAGACAGACATCTCTGATCCTTGTGCCACAAGCTGTCCCTGCAGGTGTTTGCAGACAGTGACCATGTCCCCCAGCAACATCCGCAGTTCATCAGTGGCTCTTCCCGTGACCAGGACTGAGCAGTCACGGTCCCCTGAGGGTCAGTCTGTCCAATTCCCCGTGCAGACGCTGTACCCAGAACAGGCCCCGATGACACCGCAGGGGGGAGGCCCAGCCCACGGGAGACTGGCTGGTCCTCCCTGCTGGTCCTCTTAGCGATGGAAATAGCCTCTGGCTCAGGTGTCACGGCCAGCTCTCCTGCGGCTTGGCAGGAACTAAGCCCTCGAGGTCTGTCTCACGTGTGCCGTGGCCGAACTGCCTCTGCGAACACTTAGTGTTTGACACTGAAGTTCAGAAGCTTCTGTCCCTTCCGATCGCACCTAATTCCGGTGGACAAATAGGGAAGGAGGAGGGAACACTGGGAATGAGGACTCTCAATGCCACGCACTAGATTCTCTGTGTTCCTTCTGACTTGTGTAAGCACGTAAGTGAAAATTTCATGGCCCCAAATCACTTCTTTGTTGGGCGTGGACACAGAGCGGATTGAAGGGCTTTAGGAGATGCAGATTTCTTTCCAGTTTAACCTGGAAGACTTTCAGGGGAGCAAAGTGTCATTTGATTCAGAAAGTGAAAACGAGAGTGAACGGAGGAGGGGGACACCCCAAGTCTTCTCCCTGGTGTCTCCGTCCGGGAGGCCATTGGCCACCGCCTGCTCTGGCTCCGGGAGGCAGGAGGGCCCCTCCCACCCCGCCCCCCACTCTGCGTCACCCAAACCTCAAAAGTGGGGGTGCATCCTCTTCTCGTTCCTTTCATCTCCAGGTCTGAATCAACCACGTTTTTTTTCATAAAGGGATTTTCTTTTTTCTTTTTTTTTTTTTTTTTAAGAATTCCTTTGCCAGGCCTAGAAAACTGTAAAATTTTTGTTTTTTTATTTTTAATTCCTCACTCCTGGGCAGCAAAGGATCACTATTTTCAGTTCTGTTTCGCAAAGAAATTTCATCCCTTATCCTCTTACAGATAATGTGTAAAGCAGATAAGAGGCTAAAATGACACATGGGAGAAAGAGCCCTTTCCTGTCACTGTGACATGTCTGTAACTTGGCTGGTATTTGATTGTGGAGAGGATTTGCATGTTGTCTGTTACTACAACAGACATCTTTGAGGTTTGAGTCCCCGTCACCAAAGTTGTTCCTAACTTGTTCCCTGCAGGGTCAGGTTTGAAATCCATCTTTGGAGGAGAGTGGGGTGGGCCAAGAGCACGAAGAGTGTCACAGAGAAGAGCTGTGTTTGTAGCGTCATCTGGGCGCGCTCATTTCCTGTGTGTAATTGCTGTAACATGCATGTCCTCTGAGAACAATGTTCTTTAAAGCTATGCTAAGCTGCTATCAAATTCCATCACACCGATCTATGCCCCGGCCTCCGTCATCCTAAATTTTAAAACTTTTGCATGGGGCAGCGTGAAGAGTGGTTTACAGATGAGATCGTCCGGGAGATCAGGGTCTGTCCCTGACTCCCAGCGTCTCGCATGGAAACTGTCTTTCCACCAGCAGCTCGGATTGTCGCTGAATGAAATACGAGGAAACAGTGACTTTGAAAACAGCTGTATCTTTTCATGTTAATGAGGAAAGTCGTTTTAGAAGAAAAGCAAAGCTAAACCTACGTCAAAAAAAAAAATCCGAAGACTCAACTGGGATTTTCTTCATGAGGTTCAAACATAGCCACAAAAATAGAAATTTGCCGGAATCCTGAGCAGATTTCTTTTTTAATGCAGAAGGAACCCTGGTGTCCAAATATCATTCACGCCATCGTGGATCTTTCCAAAATGTTTGCTGGGCTTTAGTTTATCTCCAACTGTTGTTACATTAACCTATAATTTATTTATTTATTTTGTTAAACAGCCACTTTCATTAATGTTTGGTTTTGTACACCATGATGTTTTGTATCTTTGCATTTAATATTTAGAAAAGATAAGGAATGAATAGTCATGTTTGATTAGTAGAATCTTCTCACTTTTGTTCTTGGCAGTGTTTTAACTGCCACACGTTTGGATTTCTCTGTGGAAAAGAGGATGTCATTTCTCTTGTCATTGGCTTCGTAAACCAAAGGGTGACACACACAAGAGTCGTGAGTGACGAGGGTCAGCGTGGTTTCTGTCAGTGCTCCTGAGCCATCAGGTGGAACGTGGAGGTGACAACACAGAGCCAGCGAGGACACCGGTCACTGACTGGGCGGGGCCATGGGGACGTCTGGTGCATGTAAGTACAGTTCCCTGGGACCTGGGGGATGTCAGAGCTATTTCTAGTTTTAGGCAGAGGACATAAAACAATGATGTCCTGCACGCAGAAGTCACAGCCCAAGAAAGGGCGCTTTCCAGCCTAGATGTTCTTCAAGGGTTTTGTAGTATTTAGGTGACCTTGAGGGCCATACGCTTTTTATTGTCAGTAAGAAGATAAATCAGTGGCCCCACGAAAGAGTGACCCTGAGGGGAACACGTCCTCTTCCCAGGGGACTGAAGCCAACGTCTGAAATACGAATAACAGACGAGACCTCCAGTGTCCTCGCCTGACCCCTAAAATGGGTGCCGTTCCCGACTGACTTCGTGCTTCTCTTAATGACCGTGATGTCCCCAACCCTGTGACTCTCACAGTGAAATGAGCTAAACTCCATGTCCTCAAATCAACCGGGATAGCTAAACTTTGACAGGTATCTCATATATTTTCATGTAACTTTCTGCAATGTAATCTACACCTTCCTAAAAAGCAAAGGGAAGGTCAGTAAGAAATAGGTTTTTTTGGAACCCAATAAGGTTCTTATAATAAGAGCTGATTTTAAATGGAAATGAAGCAACAGTAAAATTTGCCCAAACTCTCTCTGCTAATTGGACACTTGTGATCAATGGACCAGACTTTGGGACTTTCGCTTTCCACTATTTAAAGGCGAAAGGATTTGCTAAGTAAACCAGTAATCTAAACAGGATTACAAGGAGCCTGTTTAGCTGCTTAAGAAAACAAGCTCCAGAAACTACCAGCGCTACTGTCTTTGCAACGGGATGGGGTCATCGCAAAGCTCGCTAATAAAAAAAAGGTCCAGAAGGATTATCTTTGGGCAGAACTTTACCAGATGTTTTAAATACTCGTTGAGGATGATAAAGTCGCATGTATGTTTAAATCGTCTTAAATGTGGCCTCGCTGGGGCGTTCCACCTCCCACCAGCGCCCTCACCCCACGTGGGTCCTCAGGGTGGCCTCCCTGCCACCACCGCCGTTGCAGGGCACACAGAGTCGCATTGCCTGGGGGGAAGAGGGGACTCTTTCATCCCGCGCCCTCCCCAGCCCCGGGACACTGGGGACGCCGGTGGTGCCTGTCTGCCAGGCTCTTCTCCGTAAGTCACAGGCTTCTCGGTTTCCTCAGACTGATCCGATTACCCCCCGGCGTGTTTCGGGTTCCGGTCGTGCCGTCCACCTTTCCTGGAAACCGGATCTCGCACATCCGCTCCCTGACGTCGGGGCAGCGGCCGGTCCCCCCGCGCGGACGGCCCAGGCCCCGGGAACCACAGTCCTGAGCCAGGCGGCGGCCCCCGAGTCCGGACCGCAGAGGAGGCCACTCCGTGACCCCTGTGCTCCCCCTCGGCCCCGGGACCCCCAGACGGAGGTGGGGGCGCCCTCCAGGCTGGACGTGCCCGGAGCCGGCCCGACCCCCGGCTCAGCGCTGTCCCCCAGCCTGGCCTCGGCCACCCCACGGCCCGGCCTTCCTGGAATGACTTTCGCGGAACAGAAACCAGCTCGGTCTGTTTTCAACCAGCAGGAAGGTTGCTGTGAGCCCAGGCCTCTCGGGGGGCCGAAGGGAGAGAACTTTTCTCCTCTGGTCCGAGCCTCTGTCCCTGTCTGGGGTGACAGGACCCTGCTGGCCTCCGCGTCAGCCTCTCTGTCTCTCTGGCCGAGCCCGTGGCCCAGCGGGACCCAGGCTCCCGGGAGGACGTGGAGGAGGTTCGGCCGCCGCAGGGAGGAGGGACACGGCCACCCCTGCTCCCCACTTCTCCCCGGGTGGGGCGTGGTGGCGGGGACAGGAGGGCCGGGAGGGCGGGGACAGGAGGGCCGGGAGGGCGACTCCTTCCCAGGCCCTGTCCAGGGAGCGACTCCCGGGAGGAGCGGGAGCCCCGGCCCACGCACGGTGCCACCGGCCCCAAGCGCGTCCTCCCGGAGAGCAGTTCCAGCCGGGGTCACGGCCCTGCCCCTCCAACGTGCCCGATAACCCCCTGAAACCGCCTGTGTTCCCTTCCTCTCCCCGCCCCCGCTGATTTCGGGACTCGGGGTCCCACCTGCTGCCCGGCCCAGCTGATTCCGGGACTCGGGGTCCCACCTGCTGCCCGGCCCCGCCCGCTGGCTTCGCCCCCCAGGGGTCCCCGAGGCTCACGAGGGCAGGAAGGCGGGGCTGGGGGGCTCGGGGGCAGCACTCGGGGCACCCCGGGGCCACCGTGGCAGCTGGGCTGAAGGCCAGGCCGGGCTCCGGCGTGTCCCCAGCCTGCGGTGCCCCCCGCCCCCCGTTTGCAAGGTCAGGCCCCCCCAGAGCCGCGTCTGACAGGCGGAACCAGGCTTGACATGAAGCGCAGCTGGGCCCTGCCCTGCCCCCCCCAGCCTAACCTGCCCGCCCCTCCCCCGCCCCGGCTGCGCCCACCCTCCCCGGGAAGCCGCGTCCTCGCAGGCGGGTTTCGGTTCCCACGACGCACACGGGGGCCTCCGACTTCCGACCCGCCCCGGGCTCCCGCCCACGCGGCCAGGTGGGCCCCGCCGCCCCCCGGGGAGGACGCCGGGCGCTGCGGACAAGCCCCGGGCGCTGGGGGCCCCCTGGGGTGGGCGCATTTCACAGACCAGAGCAGAAATTTGTTCTGTTATGTAACCGCTTCACTCGTGCGCGCACTGAACGACTGGACGCTGCTCGGCTGTCAGCAGGGCCACCGTGGGGAGCTGCACGGCGTCCTGCCTCAGCATCTAGGCAGAAAGTCATCAAACCATTAAAAAACGCAGTTCCAGAAAGTTCTAGACAACCCAGTGCCTTGCTACTCACAGCAAGGCCGTGAACCAGCAGCAGCACCATCCCCGGGTGAAGAACTCCGGGTCCGTCTCCTCCCCGCAGAATCAGAACCATCATTTTCACATGACCCCACGTGGCCCCCTACCCTCCTTTGCACATGACCCCACGTGGCCCCCTACCCTCCTTTGCACATGACCCCACGTGGCCCCCGACCCTCCTTTGCACACGACCCCACGTGGCCCCCACACACAACCTCGAAGCCCAGGCCTGGTGCTGGTTCTCAGTCTCCACCTGGGGCTTGAAAACACCTGTTGCTTGGCCGCCTCCCCCACGGATTCTGATTCGATTGCTCGGGGTGTGCCCTGAGCATCAGGGTCTTTGCAAGTTCTGGGAGATTCTGACAGGCACCAAGGAAAGCACCTCCGGCCGGGAGGAGGACGCTTCCTCCGAACGCCCCCGGGGAGCTTCCAGAGGCAGGGGGCGCAGACCCGTCCTCCCCTCCCTTCTCCTGCGTATGAAACGAGCGTAAGGGACCGAGGGGCGAGCAGCAGCACGTGGCGGGTGTGACAGCCCTCAAAGTCCCCAAAGCGAGGCGGCCCCGCGGGCCGAGGGTGGACGTGGGGAGGTCAGAGCCCCCAGGCCTGGAAGCAGGTCCCGGCTCGAGGGAGGCAAGTCCCGATCCGGGCAGGCAAGGCGGGGGCTGCACCTCTACCGTGTCCTAGGCTGTGTCTACCGTGTCCTTTACTGTCACTTAAAGGAAAGATGCTTTTTCTGGACCCCTGAGTGGCAGGACTGGGCTTCTTATTACGCCATCCGGCAACCGAGTGTCTCCCAGCCCTCCTTTCCCATCTGTGAAATAAAGCTCTTTAATTTCTCTCTGACTCAGTGGTTTTTAACGAGAGGACATCTAGCAATGTCTGGAGACGGTTTTGGGTTGTCACCACTCGGGGGAAGAAGAGGACGCTACTAGCATGTGACAGGTAGAGGTCGATGTGCTGCTAAACATCCCACAGGGCTTGAGTCGGTCCCCAGCAATGAGACTTGTCCAGCTCCAGATGTCAACAGTGCTGAAGTTGAGAAGTCTCGCTCTTAGCTCTAAAATGCTACGATTCTTGCCAAGCAGAGAATAAGTCAGTCTGAATCTGGGATGTTGGAGACACGTGATTTCCGTAAGTTTGGCTAATGGCTCTTTTCCTAACACAAGGATTCTGCCACTAGACTTCCCCGAAGTTTCGGTAGGGACTCATCGGGGATAAATGTGTGTCCCCCCTACAGTGGCTGTGTTATGGGAATGACCACAAGTTCTTCTTAGTGTCTATCTTAAGTCCCTCCTCATGCAGCAGCTCATGCTCCCTTGACATGATTCAAGGAACCGAAGCAAGAATGCGAAGATGGTGCGCTGGGGTTTTGGGTCGGTGGGAGCTAGGCTTTTACCCCCTGAGTCTTGGTACGGGGGTGCTTTGAGTAGCTCCATCCCCATTCCTTTCCTTTGTCCCCTGTGTCTGAGGACATATCGCTGTGAGATGGAGTCAAAGGAGTCTGCTGTGTCCATTCACGCCTTTGTCCAGCAATTCCTTCATTCATTCAGCATTTATTGAGCAGCTACTAATGCGTGGGCCAGGCGCTCTATTCCACGTCCTGGCCATGGAGCAGCGAATTAGACAAAAGTCCTGGTGCCCGTGGAAACTGTGCCCTAGTAGGGAGCTGGGCAACACCCAAACACTCACAGTACTGTTTATTTCTGACTCTATGGAAGTCAGTTCCTTTTGCCCCAATATCAGCTAAGGGAATCTCCCCAGATATTCTAGTTGAGGAGATCACAGACCCTACACGTTTGCTACAGAAAATCACAAAGTTTTTAGCTTCTCCCTGCGTTGGGGGCCTCTGCTCCTCCCAGCTCTCCCCTGCTGCCAGCGCGGGGGCAGGGGGCCTGCTTTCGGCAGCCTGCCTGGGCCCGAGGGTGTTGGGTGATGTTCTGTCCTGGGCATGGGAGGGAAAGGGGCCCCGTGGGGAGGGGAGGCCGGGATAAAGGAGAGCGCAGAGGCCTGGCCAATTTCTCCCAGGCTTGTAAAATTCCAGGGCTGCGTCCAAGCTCCCAAAATAGAAGTGAAGGGAGAGCAAACTTCCTGGCTTCGGCGGAGCCCCTGGTGTGTTGAACGAGGCCGTTAGTTTGCAGGGTCTGGGCGGGTGTGTGCGTGGGGCGGGGGGGCGGGGGGTGGTGGTGGAGTGACCAGAGGTGACCGAGACCCTGGGGTCGAACAGCACCTGGAGCGGTGACGGCAGCTGAGGGACCGGCAAGCCTCCCGACACCCCGTCCTCGGGGGTCACCTCTTTCTTTAGAAAGAGAAATTTTGCCTCTTGTGGGCTTGGGAAGGCAGCAAATGACAACGTGGTCACGGTCCCTGCAGGGCCGGCTGGCTGTGTTTGTCCCGAGGGGAGTGAGTCTTCGAGGACGCGGGCAGGGTGCGCACACCTCGCGCCCACCGGCAGCCGGCAAGCGGAGAGCGAGCGCCCGGGTTCGCGCCTCTGCTCAAAAAGCAGAATTTGTTCCATGTCCTCGCTGAAAAGGCTCGCAGTTCGTCAGTGCGTTACGATTTACTGTGCAACAATTAGCTCTTTATAGAGATACATTGTTCACAATTTGTCAGGTCCAGCAAACACGATTTTTTAAATGTCTTAATGGTCTCATGAAGATTTCAGACACAGTTAAATAAAAACACGCCTTAGATTAAAACACACAACCGACCAACCAAGGCAGCCCTGCGGAATGGAGGGCGACATTAACCTGAATCCAGGTGAACTTGGAGCATAGTCTTCCTCCCGCTGTGCCTCAACTTCCCTCTCTGTCGGTCCATTCCATAAACACGGTTTCAGCGGAAACATGCTGAAAGAATGGAAACAAACCAGTCACACACACAAACAATCCTCTGTGTGCAACCCTGGCAGGCGGGAAGTGCCTCCTGGTGCTTAACAGTGGCTGGAAGCACCTGGTCCCCTCTCGGCTCACGCTCAGGCAGGCGCCCCCTCTCCGCAGTGGACGAGCCGCCAAGGGAGGGACCGCTCCTCCTGGGCCGGCGACGTGGCCCGCGGAGCCACCGCAGCATCTTTCTCTGAGCGCTGCTCTCTGCCGGGGCAGACGGCGGCCAGCAGGCGCCTGGCGCAGAGTCAGCCCATCACGCAGTGTGAGCGCCGTCCCTGCAGACCACACCAGGGGACACCTCCCTCCTGGCACTGCCCGAGGAGCTGAGGGTTTCTCTGGGCGAATCATGGTCCCCAGAGGAGAGCGCTTCTGCCATGGAAACTAAGTCCTTTTGTGCCTTGTCCCAAACCTTCTCGGGATTAAACGCAGCCTGTGCCTTTAGCCTGTGCCTTTCTGCAAGTTGGCTCAGCGTGGCTCCTGACCACGCAGGGGTAGGGGACAGCGTGCCTGGCACGTTGCTCTTTCCTAGTCCCAGCCACGGCTGTATGAGCCGGGTGTTGCCACCCCCCGCGGGTCGAGGAGGCAGAACCTGAAAGTGGTTTAGCTGGTCCAGGGTCAAACAGCTGGCAGGAGCCGGGGCTGGGATTTGAACCCGGCTGAGAGCAAAGCCCACACTCTTTCCACGATCCCGTCGTCCTGTCCCCCCGCCCAAACGCCCGTTCCCCGGATCCCCAAGGGGTCCCCTTCCCTCGCCAAGTCTTCCCGGCCCCGCGGCGCAGCCTCTGACCACAGCGCTGGCCGGCGCGGCAGGACCTCCCCCGACAGAACGTTTTTGATACTGGTGATGTCGACATAGCATACGTTTATGTAATTATTTAACATTATTGTTACTTTGGTCTTGATTTCCTCTTCCCAGACGTGCTGTCTAAACAGGAAAGACCGGCCTTCCTGCTAGGAGACTGGCGACTTCCAGAAGGGGTTGGCTCGGGTTGCTCCTCCCCCCGCCCCCTGCCCTTCTGGTGGTTTCCAGCCATCCCTTGGGGTCTTGAAGATGGGTGGAGAATACAATGACGGCCCTGGAACGGAAGGGGCCGGGCAGGCTGCGCCGTGGGCACCACTGTGGCCTGTGCCCCGTGGGCACAGGGAGAGGGAGCGATGGCCCTGGCTCCGGGGCACAGCTCGAGGGACCTTGGGGACGAGCGTCCTGGCACCCCTGGTGGCCGTCCCCTGGAGCTTGTGCCTCCTCGCCCAGGGTCTGCGGCCCCCATGAGCTCCCCGCCACGAGGCTCTAACTCTCGTTACCGCGTCCATCTTGGCACTTACTGAGCAGCAGTTCTGAGACTGTGCCCGCAGGGGGCTCGGAGAGGCCAGAAGGAATGTCACAGTCCTCCCCCTCGGGGGCTGTAGACACACCGCGGAGAGAGACGCAGGACCCACGGCGAAGCCGACACAAAGGCCAGGGTGCGGGGACGAGGAGTGAGACCACCAAATCTTGGGCCCTGGGACCCTCGCCCTCAGCGTGACGCAGGGGGGCAGCCAGGCCCGGCCCAGAGGGCCCCTCACACCCCTGCAGGGCAGGGGCTGGTTGTGGCTCGAGGGGACCGTCTCTCCGGGCTGCGGGCAGGGGGGGACCCCACACCTCCCTGTGAGCCCACTGGGCCGCCCACTCTGCCCTCCCAGCTCTCCCTGGCTCTGCACCCGGCGGGGGTGGGTGGGGGGGATCAGGGCGCGGGGAGGAGAGGGGGGCCCTTTCCCTCCTGTCCCAGAGACGGGTCTCGGCCAGATGAGGTAACGTCTGAAGCCGCTCCAGGCTGGGACGGCCACGCACCGCCAGGCGCCCACCCCACCCTCCCTCCCGGCTCCAGGAGGGGCCGGGACCCTGCACGGGGCGGACTCTGTAGCCCTCGCGTCTCCCCCCAAAAGGGCCCAGCAGCTGCTGATCCTGCAGTGACGCCGGAGGGACAGAGAGGGACGCGATCGGGATTTACGAGGCCTTCAGGGAACCCGGAGGCTCCATCCATCAGGGCCCGTCCGTGACCTTGTCCAGACGCCCTCCGGTCCTGGCCACCTCGCGGTTACCCATCAGGGCCTGGGCCGGAGGGAAGGGGGAGGCCCCGGCCGGCTCCGGCCTGGGGGGCGTGGGGGGCTCGGGCGGGCAGGGGGCGCTGAGCAGCAGGAGGAGGGCTGCGGGCTGGGCGCCCCGGCCAGGGTACAGCTGCGGCTCTAGCGATGGTGGCCAGGGCGAGGGGCAGGGGCACTGGAGCCTGTGCCCCGCGAGGGCACTCGTCACTCGGCGGACCTCACGCGTGGAGCCCGGCCTCGCCCACAGAGAAGGTGGCAACTGCCAGGGCTTTCACGGGGCGGGTGGGAACTTCTGCCACCCGTGGGGCCAGGCAGGTGCTGGCGGCCCAGTGGCAGCGGGGAGGAAGACAGCCTCCTCCACTGCTGGGGGCCACCTGCATGCCACCGGAGGGCCACCCTTCCACGCGGGGAGGCCTGCCCCGGTGCTGCCACCCTCTCCTCTCTCTCTCTCCTCCGAAGTCCCAGCTTTTGGGTCCTGCCTGTCCTGAGAAGCTAAGGGGCTGGAATCTCGGCCCCAGCTCGGCGTGTGCTCTGGGGGCTTCCCGGAAACAGTGTGGCGGTCCCCTTGCTCCACGCGCTGCCGCCCACCTGCCCCCTCAAGCAGCCCCCCGGCCCGCAGGGGTCCAAGGCCAGGATCCGGGTCACCTCGCCAGGTGGGAGGAGGTTCGCAGGTGGCATTCAGACCAGTGAGGGAACATTCTAGAAGGCAGACTCGACATCCATTTAAGAATGAAGAATAAACTCTTCAGCAGTGGAGGAGGCTGATTTCTGTCCTAGAAGTGTCCGAGCAGAAGGGGATCACCCCTGCCTGCGGGTCGGGCACATTCGCTCTCTGGACTCCCGCATTCCTTCCACCCGCCTCCAGTCTAGCCGTCCAGACCCCCTTTGGTGACAATTGTCATTTGGCGAGTCCTGGCAATCCTCTTTTGGGGAGCCAGTCCCTGGTCACCGGCGTCGGCAGGCTGAGAATCAGAGGGTGCCAGGCTGCGCCCAGGGCCCCCACGCCGACACCAGGTCACCGGGTGCAGGTGGCTTTGGGCATTTGCAGCCTCACCTGCCTGAGTGTCATCTGTGCCCAGGGAGGGGTCTCCTGCGATGTCACTGAGCCCTTTCTTTTCTGGGCCCCGGGGGCTGGGGCTGGAAGGGAGCCGCGGTTCAGAGCCTGCCCCATCCCGGGTGGCACTTGCCCGGGTGCTCGCCCAGCACCCCGCTCCCGGGGTCACCCCGACGGCGGCTCCCCCACCCGCGTGGCCCCCAGACCCACGCGCGACCTCGGCCCCCACACCCGCCGCTGCAGCCACTCGCGGGGCCTCGGCCGCTCGGGTCCCCGGGTGGCCCCGGGCTCGCTCTCGGCTGGCTGCCACGGCCGGGGTGACGGCGGGTCCGGACGAGCCGCCCCGGCTCCCACGGGCCACAGCGGAGGGAGAGGGGGTCCGTGCCCAGGTCCCCGGGCCGGGTCAGCGAGGCTCCGTGTGTGTAGACGAGGGCGGATCGGCGGCCTCCGCGCCCCCCGCGGCCTGGCTGACCCTCCGCACCTGGCGGGAAGGATCCGGCTTCCCGGGCCCCAGGGCGCTGCGCGCTGGGGTGCGCGGGTGACCGCGGGTGACAGGGGTGACCGCGGGTGACAGGGGTGACGGCGGGTGACGGCGGGTGCGCGGGTGACGGCGGGGGACGGCGGGGGACGGCGGGGGACGGCGGGGGACGGCGGCAGGGTGGCCACTCAGGGTCTTCCGGATCAGTGAGGACGTCACCACGGGGTCCTGCTCAGGGACCATGCTGCCAGGACGGCCTGTGGTGCGTGTGTGTGTTGTGTGTAGACGTGTGTGGCGTGTGGTGTGTGTGTGTTGTGTGTAGACGTGTGTGGCGTGTGTTGTGTGTAGACGTGTGTGGGGTGTGGCGTGTGGCGTGTGTAGACGCGTGTGGTGTGTAGACGTGTGTGGCGTGTGTGTTGTGTGTAGACGTGTGTGGCGTGTGTGTGTTGTGTGTAGCCGTGTGTGGCGTGTGGTGTGTGTGTGTTGTGTGTAGACGTGTGTGGCGTGTGTTGTGTGTAGACGTGTGTGGGGTGTGGCGTGTGGCGTGTGTAGACGCGTGTGGTGTGTAGACGTGTGTGGCGTGTGTGTTGTGTGTAGACGTGTGTGGCGTGTGTGTGTTGTGTGTAGCCGTGTGTGGCGTGTGGTGTGTGTGTGTTGTGTGTAGACGTGTGTGGCGTGTGGAGTGTGTAGACGTGTGTGGCGTGTGTAGACGTGTGTGGAGTGTGTGTGTTGTGTGTAGCCGTGTGTGGCATGTGGCGTGTGTAGCCGTGTGTGGCGTGTGGCGTGTGTAGCCGTGTGTAGACGCGTGTGGTGTGTAGACGTGTGTGGCGTGTGTAGACGTGTGTGGCGTGTGTGTGTGGTGTGTAGACGTGTGTGGCGTGTGTAGACGTGTGTGGCGTGTGTGTGTGGTGTGTAGACGTGTGTGGCGTGTGTGTGTTGTGTGTAGACGTGTGTGGCGTGTGGAGTGTGTAGCCGTGTGTGGCGTGTGTAGACGTGTGTGGCGTGTGTGTGTGGTGTGTAGCCGTGTGTGGCGTGTGTGTGTTGTGTGTAGACGTGTGTGGCGTGTGTGTGTTGTGTGTAGACGTGTGTGGCGTGTGTGGCGTGTGGAGTGTGTAGACGTGTGTAGACGTGTGTGTGGTGTGTAGACGTGTGTGGCGTGTGTGTGTTGTGTGTAGACGTGTGTGGTGTGTGTGTTGTGTGTAGACGTGTGTGGCGTGTGGAGTGTGTAGCCGTGTGTGGCGTGTGTAGACGTGTGTGGCGTGTGTGTGTGGTGTGTAGCCGTGTGTGGCGTGTGTGTGTTGTGTGTAGACGTGTGTGGCGTGTGTGTGTTGTGTGTAGACGTGTGTGGCGTGTGTGGCGTGTGGAGTGTGTAGACGTGTGTAGACGTGTGTGTGGTGTGTAGACGTGTGTGGCGTGTGTGTGTTGTGTGTAGACGTGTGTGGTGTGTGTGTTGTGTGTAGATGTGTGTGGCGTGTGGAGTGTGTAGCCGTGTGTGGCGTGTGTAGACGTGTGTGGCGTGTGTGTGTGGTGTGTAGCCGTGTGTGGCGTGTGTGTGTTGTGTGTAGACGTGTGTGGCGTGTGTGTGTTGTGTGTAGACGTGTGTGGCGTGTGTGGTGTGTGGAGTGTGTAGACGTGTGTAGACGTGTGTGTGGTGTGTAGACGTGTGTGGCGTGTGTGTGGCGTGTGTAGCCGTGTGTGGCGTGTGGCGTGTGTAGACGTGTGTGGCGTGTGTGTGTTGTGTGTAGACGTGTGTGGCGTGTGTAGACGTGTGTGGCGTGTGGAGTGTGTAGACGTGTGTGTTGTGTGTAGACGTGTGTGGCGTGTGTGTGTTGTGTGTAGACGTGTGTGGCGTGTGTAGACGTGTGTGGCGTGTGGAGTGTGTAGACGTGTGTGTTGTGTGTAGACGTGTGTAGGCGTGTGGCGTGTGTAGCCGTGTGTGGCGTGTGTGCGGCCGGCAAACCTCCCGCAGGACGCGCGGAGGCGGCTCCGTCTGTGAAACGTCGTGTTCGTTGTGTTTGTTCGTTTGTCGTGTTTGTCGTGTTTGTCCCGAGCTCGGGCGTCGGGGTTTCCTCCCGAAGGCCGGCGCGTTGCCATGGTTACTGAGCGCGGAGCGCGGGCACGGCGGCGGGGCTCACAGCCCGGTGTCGCCGCTGACGCTGAGTGGCGGGGACACGCCAGACGCCTTCGGACCTGTTCTGTGGAGGCTCCAGAAGGTTCCCCAGCGCGGGGGGAGGTGCGGCCTTGAGGCCGCGGGGAGCAGCCGGGTCGCGGTCCCGCGGCGCCACCTGGCGGCGAGAATGAGTATAGGCGCCCGGGGCTGGGAGCAGCCGGGCCGCCGCGTCCTCCTCGGGGAGCAGCCCGGGCCGCGGTCCCGCGGCGCCACCTGGCGGCCAGGACGAGTATAGGCGCCCGGGGCTGGGAGCAGCCGGGCCGTGGTCCTGCAGCGCCACCTGGCGGCGAGAATGAGTATAGGCACCCGGGCCTGGGAGCAGCCGGGCCGCCGCGTCCCCCGCGGGGAGCAGCCCGGGCCGCGGTCCCGCGGCGCCACCTGGCGGCCAGGACGAGTATAGGCGCCCGGGCCTGGGAGCAGCCGGGCCGTGGTCCTGCAGCGCCACCTGGCGGCGAGAATGAGTATAGGCGCCCGGGCCTGGGAGCAGCCGGGCCGTGGTCCTGCAGCGCCACCTGGCGGCGAGAATGAGTATAGGCGCCCGGGGCTGGGAGCAGCCGGGCCGCCGCGTCCCCCGCGGGGAGCAGCCCGGGCCGCGGTCCTGCGGCGCCACCTGGCGGCCAGGACGAGCGTCGGCGCCCCCGGGGTCGTCGCTGCCGCCCCGGCCCAGAGCAGAGCAGGCGCCGGGTCCCGGGCGGCGCCGGCATCTCCGCGCTCCCATCGGCGGGCGGGAAACAGCCGCCCTGGCGGCCGGGCTGCCGCGGGGATCGCCCTGCCCAGGACCCCGGGGGACCGTGACGCCCGTGGGCCGCGCCGTTGGTGGGAAGCCCTGTTCCCCCGGGAGGATCCGATCGCCTGAGATCCAGAACCTTCAGCGTGGGGAGATGCGGAGTCTGCCCGCCCCATTTTTATAGGCGGGGAAACTGAGGCTCAGCGGGGCCCTCCAGGGCAGGGGACGTCCCCACCCTGAGTCCGCACGGAGCTGAGCGCAGGCAGCGGCGGGGCAGGAGGGTGCGGGCTCGGCACGGACGCGGGGCACCCCCGGAGAGAAACGTGCACCCCAAACCCCGTGCCCGGGCTCTGCGGGGGCCCCCTCCCGGGGGAGAGGGGAGGGGACGGGGTCCGGGGTCCGGGGGAGAGCAAACGATTTCGAGACAGAGCAGCGGAGGGGACAGCCTGTGACAAAGGCCGCCTGGGCGTCAGTCGCCTCCGCTGGGATCCGAGTTCATCCCCCGGCTCATAAGTTCCCGGGGAGGGGTCGTGACCATTGGGGGCGTTTGGAGGATTCGCCTTCGGGCGGGCACGGGGGGCCGGGGCTCAGCTCTGCCAGCACCTGCCGCCCCCCAGGTGCCCTCGGCTCTGAGCCGTCAGGACGCCGCGTGGGCCGGCGCTTCCCCAACCCCTGCAGCTCCGGCCTTGGACTCCGAGTCCAGTGCTCCTTCCCCGGCCGTCCCACCGTGTGCCGCCCGCGCAGAGAGCGCGACCCGCCACCTGCAGGGGACACCCGGCAGCTCCCCACCGTCAGGTGACCGGAAGGGAGAGAGGCAGACCCGGAATAATGTCACGGTCCCCTCCCGGGCCGCCCGTCTGTCTGCTGCAAAGATGCTCAGACGGAGCCCGGGCCCCAGAGACACGACACGTTGCAGAACCCGGAAGAGGCTGCCCCGTTGCCTGCAGCCTCTGTGGGACAAGGAGGAGATTAACATTGCAGTGAGTGTCACGTCCCATCTGGGGTCTGGCCCTCTTCTTGTCTGGCCCCTCCTGTTGTCCCAAGGTCCTGGTCACCACCCCTGGCTAGAGCCACACCACGGGCCCCCTCCTGCCCCACCTTTCCTGCCCGCAGGCCTTTGCTTTTGTGCCCCCTTCCTGGGGCTCCTGCCAGGCTCCTGCAGGGCTGCGGAAGCTTCTGGCACAGCCAGCATCCGAGCAGAGCCTGCCCAGGGCTCCCCGCACACTTGCAGAGGGGCCAGAAGGGACAGGGAAAGTGTGACCCACACCTCGCACTGTCTGGGTTTGGGAGAGGCTCACGCTAAGGTCCTCTTCACATTTCCCCCTTCTTAAAAATGTTGGCCACACCTCGGGAGGGTTTGGAAGTTCCTAGAAGGGCTGGCGCTTAACGAGGACTCCTGGGGCTCCCTTTGACCTCGGGAAATGTCGGCGGAGGCTGAGGCATTCAGCGCGTCTGGGATCCACACCAGGCTGCTGCGAGCCGCTGTTTTCTTTAGACGTCAAAGAAGTGGAATTTGCCCAAGAGGCTCAGAAAAATCTCTTCCCACTCAATAAATTCTGTTTGAAATGGAGGATAATGGTTTCAGGGACAACGTGTTCTAGATGGATCTTAGCCGTCAGAGAACAAGAGTTTACCACCCGCATGCCTGATGACACAGGTCCTGGGTCAGGGCCAGGCCGGAGGACAAACGGCCCATCCTGACGGAGGGAGGCTTTGGAAAGAGAAACCTCGGGCTGGCGCAGGGCCACACCCCGGGCTGAGGACGTGGGGAGAGCGGGGCCGGGGGACGTCACACAGGCAGGGGACGGGAGGACAGGGAAGGGCGGGAGGGACCCTCTTCGAGGCCGTTCCAGGGAATCCAGTCTTGCCAGCTTGGGTTGCAGCACAGTGGTGTCACCAGTGGGGCGTGACCAATAGTGACGGTCACTGCCCTGTGCCACACTGGGGGTTTGGTGACGCTGGAAGCTCTGGCCTCAGAGGGCCTACGACTCTGGGTGCTGTTAAAGAAAAAACTGTGCGTGATAGTGTCAGAGGCGGAAAGGCAGGCTTCATTCGAGGGGAGCGAGGACCACCGCCATGAGCTCTCGCCGTGGGGGGAGAGAGGACATCCAGGCTGGTCAGATTCTGAGGGTCGGGGACTTTTGCTGAATGGACGTAGCAGGACTCTTGCTCACGCTGGATTCCGTAAGGACAGAGAGGGAAGCCCAAGGCGGGGTCCCGCTGAGCAGAGGACTGGGAGGAGCCCGCCTGCGGTTTTGGTCAAAGGCGAGAGTCTTCGTCAGCGCCCGAACTTCAACCCGGTGGCCGGGAGCCCTGCTGTGTCCCGATGGGAGAGAGAACGGGCCATCGGACACTCACGTCACTGGGGACGTGTGTCGTGATGTGTTTTACACATGATGTATTCATGTTGCATGGAATGCTAATAAAAACAAACTAACATCTTTATGGTACTTTACAGCTTACAAACTCTTGTGTGCATTTACCAGTTGCTCCGAACACTGGGAGAGGAAGCTCCCCCGAGAGCCAGCCAAGAGCGTGTGGGAGCGTGTGGGTGTGTCTTAGATAGCGTGGGTGTCATCACCAACATCATCGTCATGCTCCCCGTTTTACAGGTGACAGAGTTGAGGCTCAGAGAAGTTGGGGCTGCCTGACGGATGAGAAACAGATGGCAGGGGCGGGGCATGTGGCTACGGCACCTCTGCTGTCATTTATGGCTCTTACTGCAGGTCGCGTTTAGTGAGCACATACTTTGTGCCCGGCCTTCCGATAGCCCCGCAAAGAAGAAACTGAGGCATGGAGAGTAACTTGCCCCAGGGGTGAGTATCACAGCTGGACTTTGAACTCGGGCCCGCTGAGTCCATGCTCTGTTGAATCCCTGGTCCTTTCTGTCCTCGGGGTGTGGGTCGCCCCAAACCCTGTGCACACAGGGGGGGCTCCACTAGCCCCGCGGCTGGGGAAGGACCAGCACGTCCCTTACAGGCAAACCGGGCCAAGTCTGACTCTCTCTCGTGAGGTTGTTGGTATCACAGTTTGTCCTCGGGCCCATCTGAGCCCTGTTTTAATGGGAGAGTCCCCGTGTTTGAAGTTTGAGGTGTGTGTTGGGGAATCACATCTTCTGGCCTCCTCACTCCTCTCACGGGCCCGAGGTTCGGCCTCCCCCTGCGCGGAATCGTGCAGATGAAATCGTCACTTCAGTCCAGAACAACCACTGCGGTCGTCTCCGGAGTCGGCGGAGGTGCCCGCAGGCCCTGAGGTCTCTGAGGTTCAGGCCGAGGGAGTTGCCTTTTCCCCACGTGCTGCCGGGGGATGCGTGTGGCTCTGCTTTTTCCTCTTCTTTTTTCTCCAGGCTTGTTTTTAATGAAAAGAAAGGGCAGCTGGCCACATCCCTGAAGCTCTTTAGCGGGGCTCCTGTAACGAGGTTTGCTGAAACTCTGGATGGCAGACGTGTCCCTCTGTAGGCTCAGATGCAGGAGTTTAAACCTCGGTGACGTCTGCAGCCTTTTTCTTTTGAGCCGGCTCGGTTTGCCCCTTCAAAGGTGTCAGCCCCGGCCTTGCCAAGTTTGGAGTTTACAGCTCCACCGTCAGGGACTTACACGAGTGTGAAAATGGGTCAGTGTCTTTTCTTCCCTCTCTTTTAAAGGGGAGTGGCGTGTGTGTGTGTGTGTGTGTGTTTGTGTGCGTGCACGCGTGCTTTTCGACATCCCATCCGTCAAAATCAGCTGAAGCCGTTTTAGCTCACTTTTCCCCCAAGTGATTCCCTCCAAGTCTGACTCAGACCGTGGAACGCTTCAAGGAAAATTTTTTCCATGGAAGTTGAGTGCGATTAACGAGGAGGGACCTGGTGGGAGAGAGAACTGCCCGGGGTTCGCCGTGGTGCCAGTGACGCAGTGCCCGACGCGCACACAGGACGCGGAACGGAGCGGCTGCCGCTGCCCCCACGCCGGGCGGTCACGCGGGTGAGCATTTCTTTCCATGACCGATCTGTGTGTCTTCATTCTCCCGACCGCAACTTTAAACAAGATGAAATCACACACACACACACACACACACACCCTGCACTATATTCTTTGAACATCCCGGTGGAGAAAGTTTCCTAAAAGCACATTTAACAAGGAGCCACAGCTCAGCCGTGAATCATGTTCTCTGTGCTAGGAGGGGGTGAGAGTCTGGATGCAAAACAGCTTCGGTGCCTCTCACCGCAGCCGGAGGCGTTGCCTCGGGGACACGAGGAGTTTTGTCCTGTTCGTGGTGCCCGGCTCCTGCCTCTTCCCAGGGCTTAGGCATCCTGCAGCCCGTCTGGTCTGCGAGCGTCTGCAGACGGCTGCCCGGGTGTCTGCCCGCCCCCCTCCCGGTGTCCCCCACTCATTCGCTCCCGCAGGGTCCCCGGGCGTCCTGGGCCTTCCTCGTCTGTGCCTGTTTCCTCACCCCACACGCAGGGACCTCCCTGTCCTCCCGCGTCCTCCGTGTTTCTCTCTCCCCGAGAGCGTTTCAACATCGCCGAGGCTCTTCCGCCCCTGCGTCTCCCTCCCCAAACGCCCTGTCCTCTCTGCCCTGCACGGCCACGGTGCTGGCTGCAGGGGCCACAGATGCCACCCGCCCTCCATCCACGGCGTCCCACGCAGCTCCTGCGTGGTTTCCTGGCACTTGGTCATCAACCTCCGCCTGGCCAAAGCCAAGCGGCTGTGTCTCAGGCCTTGTCTTTCGGGGCCTCCATCAGCCCTTGACAGTGACCATCCACCCCCGCCCACCCACGGTCACTTGATGGGTGTCCTGTCTTTGGAGCCGGCGGCCCGGCTGCCTCTGCTCTCTCCTGGTGGCCCGGCCCCTCCACCCGGCCTCCCTCGCCCCTCCACCCGGCCTCCCTCGCCCCTCCACCCGGCCTCCCTCGCCCCTCCACCCGCCTCCCTCGCCCCTCCACCCGGCCTCCCTCGCCCCTCCACCGGCATCTCTCCCCCCACCCTCCCCTGAACTCCGTGTTCCAGGGCTTGGTCCTGGCCCTGGGGTTTCTTGCTCTGCTCCCTCTTCCGCTCTGGGCCCACCTGCCCCTTCGTGCTGAAACTCCCACGGCTGTGCCTCCTGCTGGCTCCTCGTGGGTGGGGACCTCCGGTCTAGGCGGCCACTTTATCCCCAGCCCACGCCTCCCTCTGTGCTCGGGGAATGGCTCTGGAATCTGGGGTCCATCCCTGACTCCCCCCTCCTCTGGTCCACTTCGGATCTCTCCCCTGTGGGCAGGGGAGAGGTGCTAAGTGCCTCACAGACCCTGCGAGCTTAGTGCCCGTTTATCCCCATTTCACAGATGGGAAACTGGAGGCCCAGAGTGGGTTCCGTGGTGTCCTTCACATCGATGGCCTTTGAGGCTCCCCAGCCTGCTGTGGCCCCTCCACAGGTTTTGGCTGCCCCATGTGGTTCGCTTCACAACCCCAGAGAAGCTGCCACTGCACCCGGTGCTCAGCCCTGGTCCCTGAACCCCGGCATCCCAGTCGCTGGGCCTCATTTCCTCTGCCCTCATCCCTCTGGGCCTCGGTCCCTAAAAACAGCCTATGACGAAAGCGCCCTGTCCTCGGGTCACGTCCTTGCGACCATCCTCTGCACTGTTGCCTGATTATTTCTCCAAAACACTGATCTGGCCGTATCCCTCTCAGCTTGAAACCCTCCAATGACGTCTCTTTGTTCTCGGGACGCAGTGTGAACTCTCAGCCTGGAACGGCTCACGGGGGTCACGCCAACCTGGCGGAGGCGCTGCCCACCCCTCGGACCTCAGCGTTCCTGGCCCCCCGCGTTTGGTCCCTTCTTGTATGTGCCGCACAGGCGCCGTCCTGACCCTGGAGATGCAGAGATGAAACAGACAGACCAGCAGACAAAGAGCAGGGTCCCCGCAAACGTGTGGGGAGGGCCAGCCTTGCTGTAGCATGACGAGTGTTACACAGTGCAGGTGCGGCCGGCCCCCTCCAAGTCCATCCTCCAGGTGACTGGCGCATTCCTGCTCCAGCTCCTTCGCCTCCGTGGCCTCGCGCAGCGGCCTGCCCGGCTCCTACTCCGGCCTCGCAGCCCTGCAGCCCCGGGGGCACCTCCCCTCCCGGGCAGCCCCTGCCGGAGGTTGGGACAGGAACAGCCTTCGAAGCCAGGTGTGGATTCTGAATTTAACGTAAAAGCACTAAGCTCTCGTGTCAAGAGTTTAAGCTGGAGGGTGACAGGACTGGATCTGCTGTCCCAAAGGTCCCTCCGGCTGCCGCTTGGAGGAGGGACAAGAAGACAGGAGTCTTCAGACCACAAATCACCGGGCACTGGGAGTCACCAGGCAGGTCACCAACCCCCCAGGCCTGTGTCCTGCCCTAGGTGATGGACCAGCACACCCAGGCCAGGGCCGCAGAAGAATGCCCCAGTCTCCGTCCGCCAAAATGCTCTTAATCTTAAGAAAAATAAAATTGAGCGAAACATTATATAAATTATATATTAAGGAGATTATATTATTGTTTGCACGTACATTCACATGTTGAAGTAATGGCTTTTTTTTTTTTCTTTTTTGGTGGTTCAATTTTAAAAGTCTAGCTATTCCTTTCTATAGTCTGTCTTTTGCCAAAGGCGGGAGTTATTGTTTTAATTTTACCTAATTATATATTTATTTTTATCTATTGTAAGTATTATCAATGACATACAGGTACAGAGTTAAACATTAAAGACTCAGAACGAGAGCTGACAGTCCCCTGGCCCCCCGACTCTCCCTCGCCCCCAGGATAATCAACTTGTGTTTTACCCTGGTAAGGGCAGAGCAAGGAAACACATTTAGATCAGAGGCTGCCACCGACGAAAATAAAGTATCCGGGGGAGAACGTCCCGTAAGTTTCACAGAATTGGTCTCCTCCCTGTCTTCTATTCCTTTAACTGAAAAATCTGCCTGATTCTTAAATTTTGCTCTTTAAAACTGAAGAATAATGCCTTACAGAAAAATGAACAACTTAATCAATATAGATAAAATGTATCATCAAAATCGTCACGATCACCCAGGTCAAGAAATGGAACGTAGCCAGCATCCCGGAAGCCCCCTCCAACCCCCCACCTCCTCCCCAAAGGTGACCATTGTCCTCATCATCACCACTGGTGAGTTTTGCCTTTTTTTTTTTTTTTTTTTGAGACAGAGTCTCACTCTGTTGCCCAGGCTAGAGTGAGTGCCATGGCGTCAGCCCAGCTCACAGCAACCTCAAACTCCTGGGCTTAAGCGATCCTCCTGCCTCAGCCTCCCGAGTAGCTGGGACTACAGGCATGTGCCACCACACCCGGCTAATTTTTTCTATATATATTTTAGTTGGCCAGCTAATTTCTTTCTATTTTTAGTAGAGACGGGGTCTCGCTCTTGCTCAGGCTGGTCTCGAACTCCTGACCTAGGGCGATCCTCCCTCCTCGGCCTCCCAGAGCGCTGGGATGACAGGCGTGAGCCACCGCGCCCGGCCAAGGTGCCTGTTCTTCCGACCCCTCCCTTGGTCCGGCCGCCAACCCCTCGCCCCAGTTTCCATTTGCAGCGAAAGCTTCCCCCTGTCCCGGCAAGACACACTAAACTGTAACACGCGGGCCAAACTAATGCGAGAGTGGCAGTCTAGTATCACTTCCGGGGTCACATCCTGGGTCACTTCCGGAAGTCACTTCCGGGGTCGAGGCGAGGCCAACAGCGTCCCCACCGTCGAAGGCGGAGTTAGGGGTGGGGTTGCGTCTGCGCAGCAGCGCAGCGCTCGAGGGGCGGGGTTGTGCGCATGCTCACACAAAGCGCTCTCTAATTCCGCTTCCGGGAAGGGTTTCTTCACGTGTTCCGGAGTCGGAAGACTTGACTTCAGCTTTACCGGGGAGCTCGGGCTCTGGGCAGGTGAGTGCCGCGGGTGTCGTCCTGGGTTCCTGCGTTTAAATGGAACAGGAAGGGGTGCTCGGGTTCATCTGCGTTCTGTTGCTGGTGTTTTTTTTTTCCTGATACCCTGAAACGTTGGGTCCCGAGAACGCGGGGGCGGGCGCGGAGCAGCTTTGGTTACCATGGCAACCGCCGGCCGCCGATTTGGGGGTTTGAGGGAAGGGGAGGACGTGCGTCAGTAACTGCCCCCGGGAATACGCGGGGGGTCGGATGCAGATGCAAGTGCGATTGCAGGTTCCTGCTTCCCACCGCAGAATCGGATTTTAAAGCGCTTCCGCTGGCTCTAATGCGGAGGAAACCAAGTCCGGGGCAGGGTGGCTGTTCGGAGAGCGAGGGCCGCACCCTGGACCGGGTTTGAAGGTGTCCTCAAACGAGGACAGTGCTGTAGGGTCGCGGAGAAGAGGGAAAACCGGAGAAAATTCTGGGAGGTTTTAGCAGCGGCACGCATATTCGATTTTATGCGGGAAACGCGGGAGAGGGGCCCCGAGCACTTTGAGGTTTCAGTCCTAACTCAGCGTTCGTGGGTATCTTTCTAGAAAGATTCCTTTCCCGCCGTCAGGTCTACCTGCCTTCCGCCCGCCTGCCCGCACCCCGAGTTCTAGTCTGGCCAGGTGGCTTGGTCTGTTTCCTAGAACGTCGCCCTCGCCTTCTCTGTGACGTCAGGCAGGTTACATAATTTCACTAAGCCCGTCAGGTTTTTCAGCGTTAACAGGGAAGAAAATAATAGCACCGACCGCCAGGATTGCTTTGGGGGTTAAATTAGATCATGTTTATGCCCCGTACGTAGTAAGGGCCCAATAAATATTAGCTGTTAGTCCTGTTTGTATTGTACTTGTCCCATTATTTTGTTATTGTGCATTTTGCTGTTTCTTCCTCTAGACTCGAGGTTTTAATTTTTTTTTAGAGGGCGATATCTTGTTTATCTTTGTATGCACTTGAAACATAGTAAGGGTTCAGTCTTTGTTTTTTTTTAATGGATCATTCATTTTGGCTGCCACTGACGTAAAATCATTTTGTCCTTAAAAGGAGCAACCAGGTGTAATGAATTTTGCTGATCAGATAGTATTTATCAGATGAGAAGATGGGTGTTCACGACTCCAGAGCCTGCAGGTTAAGATGTACAGGAAGTAACTGGTATTCTCTGTTTGCAGTAGGTATGAGTGATTTCAGTGAAGAATTGGAAAGGTCTGTGACGAAGGATGACCAGGTGAAAAGGTCTGTGCCCTCTGGCACAGGAATGCATTTTCCTTGGCTTCAAAGTTACCTAGAAACCGTGGGTAAGTAAAATAACATAGAACCACTTTGATGCAAGGAGGTGGTAAGATTCTACATGGTTACAAAGTGAATAACCAAGCTGGTTTAATTTTCACTATAGGAATATGTGAGGGTTTTTTTTTTTTTTTAGGCCGTAAGCAAAAAAGTAATCATAAGAAATAGGTTCTTTTTTCTTTAAGAATCTTTTGCCTTGGAATTAATAATACATAGTCTGTATTATGGTAGATATACTTTTTCTGTTCAGCAGCACTTAGCTCTTTTATCTCTGGCATTAGCTAAATATTGAGGATTCGTAGATGAGGAAGATACGATCTCTGCCATTGAGCATATAACTAGGAAGCGTTCCAGGAGTTTCTGGTGAATTGCATTGAAATTATTCCTAATAGAATCGATCGTGTAATAGGTTTTTTAACAAAGTATTTTTCCACCATTTTTATCTAATGTAAATACAAGCAAGTTTTTCTATGGAATAAATTCCCTATAAGAGTATATTTAAAAAGCAGTTATCTGTATGATGGCATGTTGGGTGATATAGTCCTGGGAGTACGTTTGGACCCGCACTTTTCTTTTTTATTTATTTCAATAGATTTAGGGGGTACGTGTGATTTTTGTTACATGGATGGATCATATAATGGCGAAGTCAGGGCTTTTAGGGTGCCTGTCACCTGAATGTTGTACATTGTACCTGACAGGTAATTTCTGATCCTTCCTCCCTCCCCTCCGCCCTTCTTAGTTCCCAACGTCCATTATAGCACTTTGTATGAGCGTATATGGCCATCCTTTAGTTCCCACTTATAAGTGAGGACATGTGGTATTTGTGTTTCCGTTCCTGAGATAAGTCACTTAGGATGATGTTCTCCAGTACCATCCATGTTGCCGCGAGAGACGTTATTTCATGTATGAGCACTTTTATTGCCCTCAGAGACGTCTTTCTTAGCCCAGCCTTCTCTCCCCTTGATAGAGATTCCTTAGCTCCTAGAGTTTAACTTCCATTTTTCGGTTTTAATCTAAATATTATCTCATTTAATGAGCTTAGTGAATTAATCCTCAGTAAATCTACATGGTAGGCATTTTAGATATGAAGAAACTGAATCTGAAAAAAGTTAAAACTCTTAGGTGGTAGTATCAGGAGTCAAATCCAGGTCTATCTGATCTCAAAACCTACACTTTTAACCACTCAGATATATTTTAAAAACTGAGATAATACATGTGCATAATGGGTGTTGAACAATAATAGTTCTTTCCTCTCTTCGTTTTATTTTTGCTAGATTAATGCACATGGATCAAGGCAGATTTGAATGTGTGGTTCTTCAGAGGTAGCGCAACCTCACCACTCGTAGGGAACTTGCTAGTAATCTAAATTTGCTGCCAGTTAAAGCATACCTGAGCACGTTTCCGTCACCAGTGTTCTACAGAGAGCGCGAGTCAGTCTGCAAGCAGATAGGTCTAAGAGCAGAATTTACATGCTTAGAAATGTTTCATATGTTATAGATAGCCTTTTAAACCCCAAATACTTTTTGTCTACAATGAGAAAATACTTGCAAGTAATATTGACATTGTATTGGTAATTAACCCTAATAGAAAAATAAATTGGCCTAACAATCACTGTATTAATTTTTTTTTTTTTTTTTGCTGGTAGGTATCTTTTGGCATTTTGAAGGGCATGCCTACTGTGCCCCTTAGAATAAGAACTTTGCAGATGAAGCCAGTCTGAGTTAAAGCTGTGTGCTGAGCACCTGGAATATCCTTGGCACACAGTAGGGCTCAAAAAATATTTGTTGACAGATTGACAAGTTTCCAGATTCTTTCAGTGGCCTTAGAAGTTGGGTTGATGACACTGGTTCTTTATTGTTCTTCTCATTCCATGCTAATGTCTATAATCATTTTAATCTCATTTATATTTAATATCATTGAGTTATTAGGAACTTAGTCCTTAAAATATAAAAGCCCACTCGGAGTTGTCAGAACACTGGCAGGTGGTAAAGACCATGCTTGCCTGGGAAGACCCTGGTGATTTTCACCCATTCTGAATACCTGGCACTGTGCTCTTGGGGGCCTTTTTGAGAGATTCTCACCAAATTTGTTTAGTGCAAGGATGAAAGGATGACCGAATCAGATCTGAAGGATCTGGTGACTCTAGGAGCCCAATAACATCAAAGTAGATATTTTTTTAATTTGCTAAAAACAGTTTCTATAGTGTGGAATGGTTTGTTTTAAGTGAAGCTGGCTTCGATATTGGGGATAGGCTGGGTCAGATAATACCTGCTGTTTATCTGTTAAAATTTCTGCTCATCAGAAGGGAAAGCTTTTGAATAGTTGCATTGGAGCCACTGCGGATAAAGACTCCTCTCTTTCATCTTTACAGTGGTTGGAGGGAAGAAGAAGAAGGATTTTGCTCAGACGACGAGTGCTTGTTTAAACGTAATCCAGGAGGCTCTGCTGAAGCACCAGTGGCGGCGAGCTGCGGAGTACATGCACAGCTACCTTCAGACCCTGGAGGACTCGGATGGCTACAAGCGGCATGCGGCACCCGAGGTAAACAGAGGGGTCCGCCCGGAGGCAGGATAGAGGCCCAGGAATCGCTGCCTCCGGTTCCACCCACAGTGGCTTTTGCTGGATCTCAAATTGGTTTTGCTAAAAGTAATTTGGGACGGAGAGTTCGTGTTGGGACATTTTTTGTACACTTCTTTTTACCTATTATTACTTTAAAGGAGACTAAAAACAGTTTGAACTCTGAATTCTCAGATTCCCCAATATTCATTCATCCATGCCAATCATTCTTCCTTTTTCCCCTGTGTTATTATTTTCCGCTCTTTATGAGATGTTTCCCAACCCATCATCCAATGAAGATGTTTGTTATTTTTTCTGTCTTAAAAAAATCATCTCTTGACCCCCACTTCCTCCACGGGCTGTGCCCATTTTTTCACTCTCCCTTTCGGTAAAACTTCTTTGAGAGAATTGTTCTCTTTCTCCAACCAGAATGATCCTTTTCTTCTAGTTTTATTAAGACATAATTAACACACCATACAGTTCACACATATAAATTGTGCAATTCAATGTTTTTTAAAAATATATTCAGAGTTGTACAACCGTCACCACACTCTAAATTCAGAACATTTTTGTCTCCCACAAGACAGAAATCCTGTACGCACTCGAAGTCTTTCCCATTCCTCCTCCCAGCTGCCAGACCCCGGCAGCCACTAATCTATTACTTTTTATCTGAACATTTCATATAAGTGGAATCATATCATATGTGCTTTTTGTGAATGGCTTTTTTCACTTAGCATAATGTTTTCAAGGTTTGTCCATGTTGCAGTATGTACTTCATTCTTTTTTTTGCCAAATAGTATCCCACGTACCATGTTTCACGTATCCATTCATCAGTTGTTAAACATTCGGCTTGTTTCCACTTTTTGGCTGTTATGGATAGTGCTTCTGTGAACTTTTGTGTACAGGTTTTCGTGTGGATGTTTGTTTGAAGTTCCCCTGGGCCCATACCTAGGAGTGGAATTGCGGGGTCGTGTGGCAACAGTGTTTAACCTTTTGAGAACCTGCCAGGCTGCTTTCCAAAGTGGCCCCATCATTCATACTCCCACCAGCAGTATTTGAGGGTTCTGGCTTTTCCGCGTCCTTGCCAGTGTTTGTCCTGTCTGTCTTTTTGGTTGTATCGATTCTTGTGGTTGTGGGTCCCATCCTGGTTATGCGTTTCCCTAGTGACTGACGATGCAGAGTGAGCCTTTAAAACGTTGAGTCAGGTCGTGCCACTGCTCTGCTGAAAACACCGCGATGGCTCCTGTCTCCCTCAGAGGACAAGCCAGAGCCCTCAACACTGCCCCGACAAGTGACTGCGTGATGTGCTCTCTCTCTTCCCCCATTTGACCTTTCTGACCTCCTCTCCTGTCACAGGTCGAGCATCCCTAATCCAAAAATCTGAAAGACGAATGCTGCAAAACCTGAAACTTTTGAGTGCTAACATGAGACAGTGACACTTTTGTTTTCTGATGGTTCAGTGTACACAAATTTTGTTTCATGCACAAAATTATTAAAAATATTGTATAAAATTATCTTCAGGCCAAGTATAAAAGTATATATGAAACAGATTAATTTTGTTTGGGACTTGGGTCCCATCCCTAATCTCATTATGTATATGCAGATATTTTAAGAAATCCAGAGAAACCTGAAATCTGAAACGCTTCTGGTCCCAAGCATTCCGGATAAGGGATTCTCCACCTGTCCTCTTGCCCTTGTTCTTCCTCCTCTGGCCTCACTGGCCGCCTTGTTCTTACCTGGACGGGCCAGGCACACTCCTGCCTCATCCTCTTGGCTCTATTTCCTTTACTTGGAAAGATCTTTCTTCGGCTATGCCTGTGGCTACCGTCCTTCAAGGCCCCTTTTCAGTGACTCTGACCTTGACTGTTGAAAGTTGGACCCGTATTGCTGCCCCCGCCCTGCTTTCCCACTGACAGTCCTGATCTCCTCCTCCTGCTCCAGTCTTTTCCCATGACGTTTCCCGATTTAATTACTGTGTTTCCTTCGTTATTGCCTGCTTCTCCACATAGAATGCAAAGTTTCCTAGGGCAGGGATGAAATAGTGCCCAGCATATGCTGTTAAATTTGTTTAGTAAAAGACAATTTTTCCATAAATTCATGTAAGCATCTCAGTTTTTACCAACACAGTAATCATCACATCAGTTAGTAGCTAATAGAGCCCTCCAAAAAAAATCTGAAAGAAAAAAGTTTAACCACTGATTGAAAATTTAGTCTATGGACCAAAGTTACATACGACTTTAAAAACACTGGACAAGTTACAGGCTCTTTTTGTCCAATTTTGTTTGGTAAAATGAAGGAATTGGATCAGTGGTTTTCGAGGACTTGTTTGGCTCCTTTTGCATCACTTAGGGCTTTTGATGAAAATAAAGATTCGGACCCTGCTGGGTCAGAGTCCGAATACTTAGAGTATTTATCTTTTTTTTTTTTTTTTTTTTTTTTTTGAGACAGAGTCTCACTCTGTTGCCCAGGCTAGAGTGAGTGCCGTGGCGTCAGCCTAGCTCACAGCAACCTCAAACTCCTGAGCTCAAGGGATCCTCCTGTCTCAGCCTCCCGAGTAGCTGGGACTACAGGCATGCACCACCATGGCCGGCTAATTTTTTCTATATATATTTTTAGCTGTCCATATAATTTCTTTCTATTTTTAGTAGAGATGGGTTCTCGCTCTTGCTCAGGCTGGTCTCGAACTCCTGAGCTCAAACGATCCGCCCACCTCGGCCTCCCAGAGTGCTAGGATTACAGGCGTGAGCCACCACGCCCGGCCTAGAGTATTTATCTTTAACAGGTATCCCAGGTAGTTCTTATATATAACTGGGTTTAAGAACAACTATAATAAATCATTTCCAAATTTTCCTAAAGCTACTAAATACTATAGTTTGTTATTGTACAAGTGAAATCTTGATCTGAGTTGGGAAGATGAGTATTATCATTATACCAAATGAATGATAATATGTGTATGATATATCATTATACCACTGATAGCATTTTGTATGCGTATATGTCCACAACCAATGTGTTTGTTTACAGGAAGAATTGATTTAATGTTCCCTTTAATTTACTTTCAAATTGATACAATTGAAGTACTTTAAGTTGGGATGAGGGAACTAGAGATTTGCTCCCACGAATAAAAAAGAGCTCCAAGTTCCATCACCAAAGTTTTCGTGATCTGAGGGGAAAATTTTTTTTTTTTTTATTAAAATTTGTCCACAGCTGATGAAACTTCTTAAATTGGCATTCTAAATAGAGAATAAATATAGTCAAGAGTTCTAGAGTTTGATGAGATCTTGGAAACATCTGGTTTGTTGCCTCATTTTGCAGATGGTAAAGATGAGACTGAGCGGAGCAAAGAAGCCAGTGTTAGGCGGCTGACTTAATGACGGCACTGTCACACTTACCTGGGGTTTTAATATTAATTTAAATGATCGAAAAGATTTTTATGACATAGATTGTAATGATTGGGCAAAGTACAGTAAGATGTTGACAATACTGGTCTATAGGAAAAGGAATTTTAAGTTGTTTATTAATGTAATCAGAAAAAAAACTATCTTAGGCAGAAATTGGTGAACGGAAGGATTTTACATTTCGGTAGTAATTTCTGCTTTAACAGATTATTTGGAAGCTTGGAAGTGAAATTCTCTTTTATCATCCCAAAAGCAACGTGGAGACTTTCAATACTTTTGCTGACCGGATGAAAAATATTGGTGTCCTGAATTATTTAAAGGTAAGAATGCAGGCTTCATAAATTTACATGTGCAGTGTTCATTTTTTTTTTAATTGTGTGTGTCAGTAATAAAGTAGATAATGATGTAAAAGGCATGGGCAAAGGGTAAGACATCTAGATAAATAAGAGGAACTTGTGAGAACGTTTATTTTACTTCTTGGTTTCCAGTCACCTACCATGTTCTCCGATGGAAAATACCGTCTTTCCGCATCTCTCACTGCCAAAGCCTCCTTCAGAGACTGAGTTGTGCTTCATGGGACGATGGACCAAATTCTAATATGTTTACCTAAGTCATTGGAGCTTAGAGTTGGTGTTTTTGGAAAAAGAAAGTGCTAAACAAGTTGGGAATTTGAACACACGAACTTGTTTTAATGTTCTTCTTGTTTAGGTGGGACCTTCTCTCCAAATTCATATATTCTTTAGTAAAAATCTTATCCAAAGGGATTGAGACATTTCCAAAATATTATCTCTCCCTCTTTGTGGTATATTTGTGACTCAAAGAATACTTTTTCAATACAGTGTTATAAATGCTTTGCTTTTCAGTTTTTTCCAATGACCATAAAGTATTATTGGAACACTGCCACGCCGTCTCGTCAATGGCTACTTTTGCATGGCGGTGACCAAGCTGAGTGACTGTGACAGAAATCATATGGCCCACAAAGCCTAAACTATGTCCTCTCTGGCTCTTTTTAAGTTTTTATTTTTTCTGTTTTCCAATTTTTTTTTATTGTGGGGAAATATGCATAGCATAAAATATGCTATTTTAACCATTTTTAAGTGTACAATTCAGTGGTGTTAATTATATTTATAGCATTGTACCACCATCACCACTATTTCCAAAACTTTTCCATTACCTGAAACAGAAACTTCATCTAAGTTAAATCATACAGTATTTATCCATTTTTATCTGGCTTATTTTACTTAGCATAATGTTTTCAAGATTTCTCCGTGTTCTAGTGTGTATCAGAATGTCATTCCCTTTTATGGCTGAATAGTATTCTATTGCATATTACATTCTGCTTATCCATTTATCTGTTGTTGGGTTGTTTTCACCTTTTGGCTATTGTAAATCATGCTTCAGTGAACGCTGGCGTGTAAGTATCTGTTTGAATCCTTGCTTTCAGTTCCTCTGGGCATGTATCTGGGAGTAGAATTGTGAGATCATCACACACACACAAACACACGCAATTCTATGTTTGACATTTTTAGGAATTGCCAAACTGTTTTTCTGCGGTGGCTGCACCATTTTACATTCACCTAGCTTTCTAAGTTTGAAAACAGATTCCCCCAGTTTAGGATTCTTCTTATATCTTATTAAATAATTCAAGAAAAATTATGTGCCAGGTACTCTCTTATGGCCTTTTTTTTTTTTTTTAATTTTTGTTTTTCATACAGTCATCATCTTTCTAATTATCCCATTTCTACTGATCTCTTCTGACCTTGTTCACTGGTAGACCAGGTCGACTGTAGGTGGAGATTAAATGGAGGCAGCTAAGGTTCCACGTAAGGAAGGGCTTATCTGAGGCTTTAGTTCCTCTAAAAATCACCTGGGTAGGGGAAAAGCAGACTGCGCCCTGTGTGCCGTACCTGAGGAGCCTGGGCTTTATTCTGTAGGCGGTGAGAGCCACTGAGGGATTTTGTACAAATGACTAAGAAGATGGGATTTCTTTGGTAGCCACTTGGAAGATGGATTGTAGGAATGGAGAGACCAGTGGGGAAATTATTGCAACAGTTTGAAATGACAACCTTGAACTCCATGATCTGTCTCTCTGTGTATGATTAATTATACTTCTCATTATTCTCCTCTTCGATGTCATCCCTTCTCGTAATGCTGTTCTTTGTATAATTATTCTTATTTCTTCTCCTGTATTAGGGATGTGCTTTCCTTTCCATGTGAACTAAAGCCATTCTTTCACACCCCTTATTAAGATGTTTTCTCTAAGCTTATGTAACATATATAAAATAGTTATATTTATTGATTGTCTGCTATGAGCCAAACTGGGCATTAGATGGTATGCAAATACTATCTCATTTAATTCCCAAAACACCCTTCTGAAGGTTTACTAATAATTGTTCTGTATAACAGATGAGATTCACAAAGGGTGAATAACTTACCCAGGTTTATTTAGCTTTTAGGTGGCATATGAACCAGAACACTCTGTCTTTAAAGCCCCTATTTTTTTCCACTATATCACACTGTCTTCTGTTTGCAAATTTATGTAGTTTAGCTGTTATTTGCATAGTGTTAATTGCTGCTTGTGTCTTTCCTCTTTGCTAAATTGAAGGTTTTGGTTGGATTTTTTTTTTTTTTTGAGGCAGGGTCTCCCTCAGTTGCCCAGGCTGGAGTGCAGTGGTGCGGGCATAGCTCCCTATAGCCTTGAACTCCTGGGCTCAAGCCATCCTCCTGCCTCAGCCTCCCGAGTAGCGGGGACTACAGGCATGCGCCACCATGTCCCGCTGATTGAAAATTTTGATGTCAGGAACAATGTCGTGTCCTTCGTATCCTACCAGGTCATAGTGCAGTGTATATAGTATATTTCCTGAGCGTTTTGACTGATGGTTATCTAATGACTAAGATGTCAGTGGGCTTTTTCTCATAATTTTTGCAGATTTCCTTGCAACATACGTTATACCTTCTGCATCATGGAATGCTTGAGGATGCCGACAGAAATCTGAGTCAGGCAGAGACATGGAGATACGGTGAAAAGTCATCTTCCCAGCAAGTGTTAATCAACCTTGTTCAGGCCTACAAAGGGCTTTTGCAGTATTATAATTGGTCGACAAAGAAGAAGGAATTGTCAAAGCTTGGTGAGTCAACCTTGTGGACGAGACTGAAGGGCAGAGGGATTATTATTTTTTTTTTTTTAAGAGACAGGGTCTTGCTGTGTTGCCTGGGCCGGACTTAGAACTCTTGAGTTGACGCCATCCCCCCACCTCAGCCTCTGAGTAGCTAGAACTACAGGCTGCTGGCACCTGGCGTGGGCAGGGGGGGTCTTAGGGAGCAATCTAGTAGTTCCCCCACTACATCCAGATATTACAGAGAGCAGGCATTTTATTGATTTCATTCTTGATCATCCTTTATAATATTTTCTGATATATCAAAAAGCTTTTCAATCATCAGAGTCATTGCCTTTTAAAATTTGATTTTGTCAAGGATAAACACAACTGGACATAAGTCAGAGCTGTGAAAACAGATTTTATTCAGTAACTGCTGACGGCAGAGGAAAGAGCTGAGCTCCACTCTGATGTGCACAGGGGTGACACGGTGGGGGGTCTTGAGGAGAGGCAGGGAAGTGAACCATTGAAAACGCCGCAGGGAGGGTTGGTTCATGTGGAACCGTCTGCGAGTGCCGGCTGGTGCTGGTGGAAGTTGGGTGCCTGCTCTCCCACGGAGACTGGGAGACTGGGAGACGGGGCCCTGGCTTCAGGCGCTGGCTGGAACCAGCAGTCGGTTCTTTGGGCAGCCTTAGTTTCCTCAGGCCGGCACTTTACGGGGGTTAGGGTCACTCTAGGGATGTGGCCTTGAGCTGCAGGAAACTGTTAGTGTTTGTTCCAGCCTTTCTAGGCCACGGTCAAGGTCTAGTCTGAAGAGGGCTCAGAGCAGCCCGCCTGGGGTTTGGTTAAGGAGAGAATCTTAGTCAGTTTCCAAAAAGGCTGTGGATTTCTCCAGCAGCCATTACTGCATATGGTATACATTTCTTTTTTTTTTTTTTTTTTTGAGACAGAGTCTCACTCTGTTGCCCGGGCTGGAGTGCTGTGGCGTCAGCCTAGCTCACAGCAACCTCAAACTCCTGGGCTCAAGCGATCCTCCTGCCTCAGCCTCCCGAGTAGCGGGGACTATAGGCATGTGCCACCATGCCCGGCTAATATTTTCTGTATTTTTCTATATTTTTATTTGTCCACATAATTTCTTTGTATTACTAGCAGAGACAGGGTCTCGCTCTTGCTCAGGCTGGTCTCGAACTCCTGAGCTCAAACGATCCGCCTGCCTCTGCCTCCCAGAGTGCTAGGATGACAGGCGTGAGCCACCGCGCCCGGCCACGTGGGTAGTTTTTTGATTACCAATTTAACAGAAGTCCTCCATACTGAATGACTTAAAAATCTTCTGTCTTGGCAGATAAGGAGGATTATACTTACGGCACTGCAACCCGAAGTATGGTCAACCGCAGCTGGAAGACATCTGTAAATATTGGTGCATTGATTAAAACTCCTGGAGTTTGGGACCCTTTTGTGAAGAGTTATGTAGAGGTAAGTAAAATTTTTTTGTGAAATTTATTAGTGGAATGTCTTTTTTTGGTTTGAATAAAATAATTTATTTTACTAGTATACTGTAAATGTTACTCTGTTTATTTTTCACCAATGGGGAACCCATCGTGGTCAAATATCTGTAAAATAAATAGCAGTATAGTTGTACATGTTACTTGTACCTTATTCTTTTTGAGCTTAAAAGAAAAGCAGGAACATCTTTTATGATTTTGTGGAATATAGAAGGAAAGAAGACAAAAATCTAAAAGTAGGTTACGATATACAGGATGAAGAATAATGGCCCTTAGGACGTTCTGAGAATGTTCTGTCTTCCCAGGGTCGTTGTAAAAGACTGCGGGCCTTGGCACTGGGCACCAGGAATAAGTCTTTAAATTAATTTGCTTTTTGAAAGCTAATGAGTGCTAAAGTGATAACTGTGTTGTCTGGAGATAATCCCCAAACCGTATCCCAGTGAATATGGGAATTCCTGTGTAAGGATGGAAACAGAGTGAAGGGAACTGGAACTAGTAAACACTTGTTTTGTGTCTGAAAGTGTGCAGTGTGCTGAGGTTAGCTGCGTCCCATCACTAGTCACTGGTGTGCCCCGCTTTGGAGACCTTATTTCTTATAGGGAAAGTTCTTAGGTTGAAGTTGCTGCATTTTTCAGTAACAAAATATCCTAAGGGAAGATGGGAACCCACGCAGGCCTTTGCTGGAAGGGACTGTCTGTGTTCCACTGACGTTGTCACACACACCGGTGAAAGCAAAAACTAGCACTTACTGTTCCCCGTACAGTACTGCGTGTCAGTTTTGTGATTTCTGTTTCCCCCATCAGTAAAGTTAAGCTGACCTTCGGTATGGCTGTCTTACAGAATTTAGCTGAGAGATCATGACTTATTTTATACAGATGCTGGAATTCTATGGGGATCGAGATGCAGCCCGAGAGGTTCTCACCAATTATGCGTATGATGAAAAGTTCCCGTCAAATCCGAACGCTCATATCTACTTATACAACTTTCTAAAGAGAAAGAAGGCCTCCAGAGCAGAGCTGCTGAGTGCCCTGAAGGTACAGAATTTTTATTTCCATCTTTGAATGGGGGTGGGGATCTGCGTTAAAACATTCTCACGTCATTGCTTTCCAACTTCAATACTACAGCACGCATGGAAAATTACAGTATATGTGCAGTAAACTGAGCTAAACTCCAGGCAGGCACCCTCTGAACCGCCCCCCGCCCAGGTGAGGCTGAGGAGAGAGGGTCAGTATTTCAGAAACCCTTTGCCACCCTGGTTGGAAAACTCTGCATTGATAGTTTTGAAAATCGATTTTATTGAAATTGAATTTTCAGACACGCTTATTTTAAGTGTACGCTTGTATGCATTTTAACAAATATATACATCCACGAACCACCGTGATAATCAAGATATAGAACATTTCTGTCACCCCCCTGCCTGCAAGGCCCTCATTCCCCTTTGCAGCCAACCTGCCCGCCTACCCCTAAGCCCAGGCAATCACTGACCTGCTTTTTGTCACTACAGATTAATTTTTACCTCTTCTAGAATTTCCTATAAGTGGAATCTTATGTGCTCTTTCTAATCTGGCTTCTTTTGCCTAGCATGATGTATGTGAGAGGCATTCATGCTGTGGTATCAGCGATTTGTTCCTTATCACTGCTGATACTCCATTTTCGTACATGTACTTCTTGAGGGACGTCTGGGTTATTTTTACTTTTCGGCTCTTAAGAATGATGCAGCTATGAACATTCACATGCAAATGTTTGAGTACACATTATGTTTTCATTTCTCTTGGGTGGCTACCTAAGAGTGCAATTGCTACCTAAGAGTGGTAAGGAAAGTATATGTTTAACTTAATAAACTGCCCAGCTGTTTTCTGAAGTGACTGTACCATTGACATTCCCATATCCTTGTATGAAAATTCAGTTTCTCCGCATCCTCTCCAAGGCTTGGTATTGTAGCTCTTTTGAATTATATGTAGCTATTCTAGTGGGTGTGTAGAGGATCTCATGTGGCCTTAATTTGCATTTCCTTAATGACTACTGATGTTGACCATGTTTTAATATATCTGTTGGCCAGTCCTGTATCTTCTTTTGTCAAGTGTCTTTCAGATATTTTGTGTATTTGAGGGGGAGGTTGTTTGTCATCTTACTGATTTGGAAGTTTTTATATAGTCAGGGTACAAGTCCTTTGTTAGGGATATGGATTGTGAATATTCTCTGTCAGAATGTGCAGAAGAGAGGATTGATGACCTGCATAGAAATTACCAGGCTAAAGTACGGAGAGCAGAAAGGACGAAAAGTGCAGAGAAGAGTGTGCAAGGGACGTGGTGACAGGGTCTGACGTACCTGTGATTGGAGTCGAGGGAGAGGACAGAGAGAACAGGGCAAAAGCAAACACAGTTTTTAAAAAACGCTGATATTTGGAGAGTGTCGTGGCTTAAGGGCTTAATGGCTGGAGGACTCGTCATGTTCTGTTGTTTGATTTGGTTGCTGGTTACGTGAGTGTGTTTAACTTTGTGAAAATCGATCGAATGTCACTCTTACGATTTGTGTACGTTTCTAGTACATGTGTTACATAGTTCCATAAAAGGTTTTTTAAAAGTCTAAGTGTGAATTGAGCCATACGCAGAATTCTGTCTATTGTGAGACAAAGGTGATTTTCATGGGAACCTCGTTGGAGTAATATTCTCCGATGCTGGCATATTGGTCAGGACTGATTTTTTTAAAAAACTGTGAAGTGAAATTTTAAAAATTTACTTTTAATTTTATTGGAAATTATTTCAGTGTCAGAAATACCTCAGGAAGCCTACAGAATGAATTCATTTCTAATATCAAATGTGTTAAAATGAAAAATATAGATTTACTCTAAGCCCTGTTTTTTGAATATTCATAAAAATAGTCCTCATTATTCTTGAAAAGAAAAACCTGTAAATATTTTATTGCATAAAAAGGTTGTTAAAATATTTACTCAGATGCGCTTAGTACGTGTGTCCTGAGCGCAGTCTGTCCAGTCGCCTCCCTGCCTTTTTGGATTTTTTGTTTTATATAAATATTCTGTGATCTTTTCTGATCAGCGAATAATATATTTTATGTGATATTGACCTTTTTCTTAATTTTTTGTCTGTACTGGCTTCTGAAAAGATTACTTTAAGTTTTTAAGCATGATAAACAGTATAGACATATATTTGGAGCAAATAAAAAGTCCCCATTTATTTCCCCCAGTTCTCCTGACTAGCTTGTTATTAGGGACTTTTTTTTTTTTAAAAATAGCCTTACAGAGAAAGCTTTTCTTACACCTAGAATGAAACTGGATAAGAAGCAAAGTATTTTTTAAATACTTGATTCGTTTACTGAAAGCATATTAGACAATAAGAACTTTCTCTGAAAGTAAACTGAAATTTGAGAAATGCTTTTATAAGTGTGTAACAATAACAAGACTGTTCTTTCTTCCAGATTTTGTATCAGATTGTACCATCTCACAAATTGATGTTGGAGTTTCATACATTACTTAGGAAATCAGGTAAATAATTTTTGTCTTCTACTTCTTTGTGTAGACAGGCTGTAGATTAGGAGTCAGCAAACTATGGCCCAGGGGCCAAACCCCTGTTTGCCTGTTTTATAAATAAAGTTCTGTTGGAGCCCATGTATTTCTGTATGGTCTGTGGCTACCGTTGCACTGTAGTGACAGAGCTGTGCGTTGTGACAGAGACCGTATGACTTGCCAAGCTTAAGATAGTTACTGTCGGCCCCTTTGCAGAAAAAATTCGCTGACTTCTGTTACAGAACATCAGACAATAGAAAAAGTGAAACGGCTTCAATTTATATCATTCACCTGATTTTAGTCTTTTGCTCTTCGGCTCAGTGTAGAAAAGAACATACTTCTCCATGAAGGAAGTCAGCTGGGGCCAAGCGCCGTTGGTCCTAAGGCTGCCTCGGTTCCTCTCCTTGTAGAAAAGGACATATGAAATGCCCAGCAGGGGCAGGTACTGTGAATAGTGTTCTCAGTAGTATATGAGGGGAGGAGTGTAACCCAGGCAGGGATGAGGCTCATCACCGTGACCTCGTTAGCGTGGACTGAACGATTGATCTCTTCATATTCGTCACAGGAGTGTGAACATCATGAATCTTTTTAAACTGTTGCCCAAGCCAGAAGGCCTGTGATTCAATAATATTTTATCAACTCGTGTGTGTGTGTGTGTGTGTGTGTGTGTGTATTTAGCTTTGTACACTCTGATACCCCGTGTAAACCTGAACTTTTCTGACCATTGCAGAAGAAGAAGAGCACCATAAACTGGCACTGGAGGTGGTGTTTGGAGTTTTAGATTTTGCTGGATGCACCAGGAACGTAACTGCTTGGAAATATTTGGCAAAATATCTGCGACGGACCTTAATGGGGTAAGAAACGTAGAGTATTTGTTGCTGGATCATCATAAATAATATTTCCCAATATTTTGGCTAGTAGCTATCAATTTTCAAATAAAGTTCTTTGCTTATGTTTTTGGGTTTCTTGAACCGTGTCTTCAGCTGTTTCTTTCTAAGTACATTTTCTTCTGAACCAAGGAAATACAGAACATTAAGGATAACTGACATCCAAAAATTCTCTCAGGATCTTCTGTGCTGTCACAATAAGTACCGTAGCTCAGCACGGCATTGCTAGGGAGTAGGTGTGTGTAAGGGATCACGCCCACTCCTTGCTAAAGGCTCTTTGTAAAGCTCTTTGGGATGTGTTTGTCATTGACTGCTAAGATCACACGGGGAGCGGCTTTCCTCCAGCTGTTTTCAGTCGATTCCGCTGGGTGTTTTAGGACCTCACAAGATCATCATAGGTCATGCATTCAGCACATATTTATTAGGTCTGTTGTGTTCTGGGTATCTGAAACTATACCTCCGGTTATAATATTAGTGTCGCGTTTTGAGTAAAAAGGAGTCGCTCTTGTTATTTTACATAGTGTGTGGGGAGAAAGGAGACTACAACATGAAGCTTGTTTATTTATTGCATCCGTGTTAGCTGGACGGGAAGTTCAGCATCAGCGGGGGCTTTTCTCAGGCTTCACATCGTCCTGACCTTGGAGATGGAGCAGTAGTGCTGCTGCCGAAGTGTTCCTGGCGTGCCGTGTGGACGCACGCACCATGGAGATGGAGCAGTAGTGCTGCCGCTGAAGTGTTCCTGGCGTGCCGTGTGGACGCACACACCGCGAACCGCTGTGCAAGTCCCAAGCACTGGATAAAACTCTGTTAGACCTTGCAGTTCTTGAAGGCAGAGAGGTTCATTTTTTGAACTTCTAAAAGTTCTGCCGTGCGGGGGACAGAGGTGCTAAATGAGCGTTTGCTCACTTGAATTGTAGAGATGGAGTGTACGTCATGAGAACCATAGTTCTCACGATACTGTATCATGTACTGGAAATTTACCAAGAATAGACTTTGGGTGCTCCCACCACACACACACACACACACACACACACACACACTAAGTTATATGTATATCAAAATATGTTGTACATCTTAAATAAATACAATGAAAAAAATTATTGACAAACACATAACATGGCCTGGGATCAGTTGGCAAACCTGTGTGTCATGTATGTGTATAATAATGGCATCTTAATTTGGATAATCCTTGGCAACATATAATTTTAAGTAAGGTTTTAAAGTAACTTTTAAGTGATAATAATAATAGATAACATTTATTGAGCATTTAGTATATGTGCCAGGCACTGTGCAGAGAGCTTTACATGAGCCGCGCTGGGCGTCCGGCTGGACCAGCTGAATTCTAGCAGCAGAGCTGTGGGGTGGGAGCCCCTAACGTCCTCGAGGAGACCGAAGCTCAGAGAGGTGATCAGCCTGGCCAGGATTACGTTAGTAGTGACGGGAAGACCCGAGATTTGAACCCAGGACTCTGGCTTCAAGTCTGTCCTGTTCACTAGTGTGTGCACAGACGTGGCTGCTTAGTTAAATGGAAAGGAGGATGCGGGGACCGAAAGGGACAAAAGAGGATCTGCTTTCTTGCTGTTGCCAGTTATGTGTCACGCCTCGGCCACGCTCAGAATTTGGTTTGGAAACATCCCCCTTGTCATCTTCCCGTAGACTCTGCTAAAGTTCAAATTCTGGCACTATAGATTTGTCCCCGTCATTGACCTTCCCTTTGGACATTTTCCTTTTCCAGAAACCACCTCGTGTGGGTTCAAGAGCAGTGGAGCTCCAGGAAGACCTGGTGGCCAAACTTTCACTTCAGCTACTATTGGGCAAAGAGGGATTGGAAGGAAGATACAGCATTGGCTTGTGAGAAAGCTTTCGTAGCTGGAATACTGTCGGGAAAAGGTACGTGTTTTTGTTTTCTTTTTATCTAGACAGAGCTTTTGGCTGATTTTGAAATGAGAAAGTATGACCGTTTATCTTAGAGGTTCACCTAGCGTGGTGCCCAAGGATATTAGATACTTGAGAAATAACTGCTGAACGGAAGAATAAATCCTGAGTTGGGAGCACGTGATGTACGTGTGAGAAACCCCCCTTGGTTAGAAACGGTGATTTCATCTTGTTGATCGTGAGTGGTCTTCATGTTCTGACTTGAGTGTTGTTAGTGGATATTAAGATACACGACCCAGACTGTTCTCATGGTAAATGACCTTGCTTTGTAGAAAGTTTACTGAGAGAGATTATATACTTCATTGAAACCACAAAAATATTCATTGACTTCGTATTATATTTATGTATCTGTTCCTACAAGGATAAAACGTTTTCTCTCCTTGAGAGAAAGAGTATCTTCTATTAGCATATGAGAAAACCCTCTTAAAAGAAAAGAGATATTGATCCTTATGAAATAGTATTATTTTGGATGATAAAACTCTCACCTGCTTTGTACCACTGAAATATGAAAAGGTGGCCAGTACTAAAATGAAACGGCCATGTAATATGTCCGGAAGGGAAGAAAGCAAACCTTACAGTGACAGCGAGTAAGCAGTCTGTTGCCATGGAGTTGAGGCTGTCCCAAAGAGACCCTTCAGTTCACTTGTGGACATGGTTCATATTATTTTGGAATTAGTGTTCTCAGTGAGTTAATCTTAGTAACTATGGTTACCGACTAAATGTTGGTTTTGTGGAAGGACATTGTTATAAATGCAGCTTTGGCTAATTTACAAGCTAATATTGAGAGGGAAGCTATAACGATCTACTTTTGGAGAAGGCCCATTTCATATATGAATATGTATGTCCATGATACACATATTGCCGTGACTGGCACTTGGGGAGAAGGGTAGGAAACCAGCTAAAGTCTGTGCCTTGATTATGATGGATCAGAAACATCGTTGTATGTAGGAAATAATACATTTCATTGGTGACAGCTGTTAGAATATGCTTGGGACATGTTGGTGTAGATAATGCAAATCGGCCGATTTTCATAATCACTAGTAGGCCAGAGTTGAAGCAAAATTTTAAAAATATAGAAATATTCTTGAAAAATTCAGTAAGTATTAAAGCTTTTTATTTTGTTTTATTTTTTAGGTTGTAGATATTTTCGGTATATTTCAAAACAAGATCACGAAGTCTTAAGGAAGAAAATTAAGCGGATGAAGAAATCAGTAAAAAAATACAGTATTGTAAATCCAGGACTCTGATGTGACTCTTAGTTATTTCCCAGTGGTAGCTACAGAGTGGTATTTATGTAATGTTTTAAGAAGGTAGTTTATATGACCTCAAAAAAGTTATTTTTGTATATTTTTATATATTTTTTACTATCAGTTATAGCTAAGGAAACAGTTTCACTGCTTTTGCTCTTTATAAATATGTATGTTTTCTTTTTTGTAATGTTAAATATAACATTTATTAAGGAATAATTCCTCAAATGAAAAAATATTTAATTAGGGAGTCCAGTTCTACAGCAATTACTGTTTGAAGATAATTTGTCTCTGACTATTGTGTAATAAAACATAACCTGTGGTTTTGTGAAGTGAATTTATGTTCTTTTGGATTTTATTACCTAATTGATCCATGTTAGGTACACCGCCGTAAAGAAATACATTGGTGATGTGTTCTGTGGAGGAATTTTGAAGAGAGACAAGGATTTAGAAAAGTCTCTGCTTTCTGTTTTGGTATAAAGACAGGGCAGTTTGGGGCCAAGCGACTTTCTGCTAGAGAGAGCCCTTTGATTCCAGAGGACGAGGTGGGTCAGAGGGGGAGAGGGCCGACTTTCAGGGGCTCTAGGCTTTCTGTTGCGGGGCACAGCCGTCTGAGACGTCCCTCAGAACTCACACGTCCCCTCTTCTTTTTCTCCTGGCCACTAGGACGCAGCCGCAGGCAGCCGGACGGTGAGGAAGCCCTGCCTGTGACAAAGGTCCCCGAGACGCACGGTAAGCCCAGCGGGAAGGAAGGCTTGGCCATAAGCCAGCAACTTGCCTGGAGCCGTCTGGCAGACGGGGCAGAGACAGTCACGTTAAAGTTAAGATCACTATGAAAATGGACCCGAGTCTGGTGTGACTGGTGCCCTTATAAAAAAGAGAAACTGGGACCCAGACGTGAACAGGGAGAGAGACCACCACGTGGAGGGCAGAGAAGGGGGCGAGGCACCGACAGGCCACGCACGCGAGAGGGGGCCGCGGACCCCCAGAGGCCAGGGGAGGGGTGTGGGGCAGTCGCCCTCGAGCCCTGCTGACACCCCGAGCTCAGACTTCCGGGCCCCAGAACCGTGAGGCAATGGCTTTCTGTCGTGTAAGCCACCCAGCTGGTGGCACCTGGTGACAGCAGCCCCAGCGAACTGATTTTGTGAAAGATGATGTTTGCTCCCCAGTGGGCCTGACGTGGTTTCAGAGACGCCGTCTGGTCCTGGTTTACAGCCACAGGCTGATTTCAGTACCGAGCTCACCTACCACTCAGTCAAAACTTGTTTTCTGTTCTTTTTCCCCATCCGTACCTTATCTGAAAGCCCTGTTGGACTTTCCCCAAGGTCTTCTTAGTCTGCTCCAGCCTGGTGGCCTCTCTCCCTGCTCAGAATCCCCGACGGCAGCTTGTTCCTCCCTTAGGGTTTTCTTAATATAATCTGCCTTGCATTATTTGGATACTTTCTTATCCTTTTTTTTTTCTCAGAGCATAAACGCCTTGAAAAAGTTTGTTTTTTACATCAGTTTTTTGTTAAACATTCCTCTTCCAGCATAACACTTTGCATATAATAATACATGTTCACTGAATTGACACCGAGACATCTGTTTTGAAATGAATCATTGCATGATTATTATATAATTTTATCTGAGATATTACGTAGTATCAGCTGAAATGTTGCATATGTTAACAATCTGAAACCCACGCTGTCACTGTGTCTGATGACATCTGCCAGCTGATCGTTCCCTGCTAAGCTTACAGTGACCCTTTGCCCAAAACAATAAGATCTCCGTATTTTTCGTGGCAGAAGGAAAACTGAGACATAAATGTCAGTAGAAATCCAGAAACACCCTCAGGTTTTACCTGGAATGAGAGAGTGCACCCATTCTTACGTGCCCAGAGTCAGGGTACGTACCTACCTTTCATTTCTGAGAATTCACGGGCTGAAGTTAGCACAGGTGACTTCTCCGGCCCAGCGCTTCCTGACCTTTGCGCAAACAACCCCGGGGGAAACAGCACAGTCACCAGTGACTCAGGGACGTCGTATGATGTTTTGAAAAGCCCCACGCAGCTAGGTTTGATACTAAACAGCGCAAGCAGGAAAGCAGGGGTGTGTGGCTACTCCCCCCTCCAGAATTTTCTCGTGGTTATAAAGATCTTGTTTGTGCTCTAAATGCAATTTGGGGCTTTCGCAATCCAGAACATTGTGAGCACAGGCTTGGCGGGTCCCGCGGGATGACGGCCTGGCAAACGCTGTTTCTGGTGACGGTGGGAGAGCCAGGGAGGGCGCCCTCCACGGAAGCACATCTGGAGGAGAAAGAAACTTAATTTCATCTGCATTTCAGAGGCAGGCTTTTGCCAGCGAGGAGATTTCAGGATGGACCGGAACCACGGAATACTGGAAGGAGAGTGAGCTCAGGTACCAAATGTCCCTGTGGACCTGTGCACCTGTTCATGCCTCTGGGTTTGGGGCTGGGTGCGTTTGGGACTCCACGTTCATCCAGTCATTAGCCGGGCGTGGTGGCTCACGCCTGTCATGCCAGCTACTCGGGAGGCTGAGGTGGGAGGATTCCTCGAGACCAGGAGTGTAAGACCAGCCTGGGCAACACAGTGAGACCCCATCTCTACAGAAAGAAAAAGAGAAATATTTACTGAAAGTCTGTTATGTACAATGGACACATACAAAGCAAAACAGACTTTTAAATACTAATGTCCCATTTTCCTAGTGAGGAGGAAAGCCCTAAAGCAGGGGTAGATTTGGCAAGAGAACCCGGGCATCCCGTGCGTCCTGGTGGGACTGTCCCCGACAGCCCTGTTGACTCCTTGTGTTCACGGGGCCACACCCCTCTGCCATGGTCCGAAACTGTCTCCCAGAATTCATATGTTGAAACTTAATCGTCAGTGTGATGGGAGGTGGGGCCTTCGGGGGTGACTAAGTCTTGCGGGCTGGGCCGTCACGGATGGGATTAGGGCCCTTGTAGAAAGGCTGAAGGGAGGGGGGGTTTGTCCCTCTGTCCCTGCTGCCGTGTGAGGATCCGAGACACGGTGCGTCCGTGAGGAACCGGGCCGTCACCAGACACAGAACACGCTGGCGTCTTGAGCGTGTACTGCCCGGACTCCAGAACTGCGCAGGAAATTTCTAGTACTTACACACGACTTGGTCTGTGGTGTTTGTCACAGCGCGGACTGACTCCAATGCCCTCCTCTTCCCCTGCCGTCCCCTCTTTCCGCGCCTGCTTCTCGCTGTGGGTGCGGGAGTCAGGCCAGGTCCTGTCTTCTGTCCCCAGTGCTCCGCTTTTCCGGGTCCCGGAGCCACGCAGCACACGCTGCCTCCCGCCACCCCGTCCCCACCCCAGCCCCACCCCACGCTGCCCTGCAGCCCCGCGGGGCCGTGACGCCTGCCTTGCGCAGAGTCCGACGTCTGGGGCTGTGATAGCCGCGGTTCTCGTGGTGGCTCTGGGCCACTCAGCCTGTGAACAAGTGTGAGCGCCCTGGCGTCCCCTGCCCGCAGGGACTCTCTGCCGTCTGCAGCAGCACAGCCCCTCTGCCATCAACACCGGGCAGCCTGCGCCCCCGGCTCAGCACCGGGGTGGAGACTTGCGCCAGCTTCACGGTTGGGTGGGATCGGAGGGCGGGGAGCCCCTCCCGCTGCTTTCAGAGGGACCCTCGGCCACCCAGGCCACAGCAGGGACACTGCTAGAAACCACCTCAGTGCCCTCGGTGTGGGGAGGCGGGGAAGGGGAGGAAGGAAGAGGAAGCAGGGTGGGGTGTGGGGAGGAGGAGCGGGAGGGGGTGGGCAGGGCGGGGAAGCCGACCTGAGCGCACGGCAGCCCGCGTGTGCCCAGGGCCGAAATGCCGAGACGGCCCCTTCCCCGTGCGCAGGGTGGCCCGTGTCGCCCGGCCCCCTGGCTCTCTGCTGGCGTTTTCTGCGTCTGCCTCACGTTCTTGTCGGGCCAGGTGGGCTTGCTGCGGGGACACCCCCAATGTCTAGATTACGGGCCCCCCTTCCAGCCCCCCCGGCATCTCGAGTTTTGCTCCGACTACGAGTCCTTCGGCTGCTGTGACCAGGACAAGGACCGCCGCATCGCTGCCCAGTACCGGGACATTCTGGAACGCTTGGATCTGAAGAGCCGTGAGCTGTGTGGAGGCTACGTCAAAGACGTCCTCTGTCAGGTGGGGCTGAGTAGGACCCTGGGGGAACCTGCAAGGGGCCTTCCAGCCCCAGAAGTCGGGGTGCTGGGCTGCGTGCTGTGGGTCCCGGGGGGAGGGTGCCTGGGCCCTCAGCCCCGTCTGTCTTGCCATTTGTAGAGATGGGGTCTTGCTATGTTGCCCAGGCTGGTTGTGAACTGGCCTCAAGTGATTCCCTCCTGCCCCCCCTTTTGCCGCGGCCTCCCGAAGTGCTGGGATTGCAGGCGTGAGCCACCACGCCCGGCCCGCCCGGCCCACCGGCCCTTTAGAAGCTCACCTGCCAGGTGCCGCGCCGTAGAGCTGCGTGCTGTGGACAGACACACTGAGGTGACAGGATGCTGACTTGGGTTTCTGAAGCCCCAGGGGACTGGGAGGGCTGTTTCCACGGAGCTCTTGGAGCAGCCGTTGTTCGAGTCCCCCCTGCAGAGCTCAGAGAGCTGGCACTTGTCCCCGTGGCGTTGACGCATGGGGTGTGTAAGAGGCAGCGGTGGCGTCTGCAGGGTCCAGTCCTCACCCGCCTGAGTGGTCTGTGCCAGGGGGTCTCTGGTGTGCTGCCGGCAGCGGCCGGGGTTGGGGGTCTTCCCAGAGTCTGCCTGCCCGGCGTTGCAGAAGCGGCCGCGAGAGCCTCGAGCTGTGAGTGGCCGTGACTCAGAGCTGCTGCCTCTCCTGCCACCCGGCCAAGATCCACATCCCAGGGAGGCATCGCCTGGGCTGAGCTCAGCCTGAAACCATGACGGGCATAGGGTGGGGGTGGGGTCAGGGGTGCGGGGAGAGGTCAGCGTTGTAGAACTGACGGAAGGGGCCGAGTGGGGAGATGCCCTCTGGTGACGTGTGGGGGTGAGAGACAGGAAGCACAGGCAGACTTTGATCCGAGACCCCCCACCCCGGCCTGTCGGTGCGGTGCCGTTGCTTGGCGACCCGCGGCATCTCTTCCCCACTCCGGCCGCCCCTGCTCCGGCACGCACTGGCTCTCAGCTCCCCGGGCAGGGCGGGCAGAGGTTAACTGAGAGCTTCCCGGAGTCCAGGCGGCAGTTACAGCAGAGCCTGGCACAGACGCCGGCCACCTGGGTGGCACCGCCCCAGGCTGTGCTCCCTCCTCTGGCTGCTGCCTGGAGAATTAACCGTTTGAGCAGAAGCGGAGCTTTCACAAGCAGCACTGAGACTGTTTCTTTCTCAGATCTCCCCTGGTGGAAATGTCTCCTCCTCCCGCCCTTTTCTTCTGTGTGAGGCTTCAGAAAGCCAAAATCAGCAGTTCTCTTGCTTGAGGAACTTGAGGAAGAAGAATAATTTCAGCCAGGCAACCCTACCCATGGCTAGTTGCTGAAATTTACAAGGCCCACTTTCTTGCCCCGCCCGTGTAGCTCGTGCCCAGCAGTGGGTCTGCAGGCAGTTGCTAATATCATGACCCCCCTCTGATGAGGAGTCAGGAGTTCTGAAGGACGTGCCCAAGACCCAGCAGTCCTGGGCCCTAGGTGCTCAGGCTCCAAGTCCCGGGCCCTTTGCTCAGACTGTGCCAAAGTGCGGTGTCCGCAGTCCTGGCTGTGTCGCGGTTTTCTGAACTCCTGCAAGAGCGTGGGCTCCTTAGAACAGAAACCTTGTGCATTTGCTCACTGCTGAATCCCCACTGCAGAGACTAGTTCCTGGTACAGAGGAGAGACTCAGTCGCTTAGCAGAGACTCTTCCTGCACCTTAATTTCCTCACCCTTAAAGCAGAGAAACACTTGCTTAGTGACTGAGCCAGCTGGGTAGAAGCAACTTTGCAAACTCTGAATGGCCGCACAGAAGTGTGCAACGGTGTGGACAGTATCCACGGTCCCCCTCTGTTCCCTGGTATTTCATCCGTATTTCAGGACACTTGAGAAGGGTCCCCTCACATTGCTTTATGTTAGCGGCTCTGACAAACACCCTAAACAGAAAACAGCCTGGGGAGAGCTGCTGTGAATTTCTGAGCTCCCCCTTCCCCTCTGCCTGGTAACCAAGAGCTTGCTCTGTCCGCAATCTGTAGTCAGGGGAAGTAGGAGAGAACAGGGAGCTCACGCGCCTGGAGGCAGCTGCTGCCCCCTTAGTGAGGTGGTGGAGCACGGAGGGGAGGGAGACAGGCCAGCCAGCGGGCAGAGCCCTCGGTGATCAGGAGGAGGATACGGGGCCCGTGGACTCGGCTCCACTCCAAGGCCCCAAACTAGATCCTTTAAACCCTTGGTCCCCAGCCTTTTAGGCACCAGGGGTCATTTTCATGGAAGACAATTTTTCCACGGACAGGGGGTGGGGGGATGACTTCGGGATGATTCAAAGGTATTACATTTATTGTGCACTTTATTTCTATTATTACATTGTATTATATAATGAAACAATTATATAACTCGCCATAGGTTGGGGACCTCTGCTTTAAACCCTTCTTACTTTCCTAATCTCAGATGCCTCCGTCTTTCATCAGTATAGGGAGTTGCTTGTCTGCCCACGATATTCTGTTTTCCTCCTAAAAAGTGTCACAGGCTAGGGAGGTCCCAGTAGCAGACACTCCCTGGGGACACAGTCCTGCGTTTGTGTTAAGCAGCGTCCCATTGCCCCATGGCCACTGTCGGAGTTTGTATAGCTCCCAGCATGATATTTGCATACCTTAAACAATTAAATTTTTTAAATAAATAAGTGAAGATATTGCCAGAGACCTAATTTCTGGGAGTGGTACATCGAATGCCCATTTTCATAATTTTATTTTTAATTGTAAAATATTCTAAAAATATGGAAAAGCACAGAAAATTAAATAATTAACACGGCATGCCCAGCACCCGGATTTTAACAAGTGTGGAACCTTTTGCCAAACGGCTTGAGATTTGTATAAAGAAATAAAATCTTGCAGATACAGCATTTATAAGGAAGGGAAGGACTGAGAAATTTGGTAACATCTCCTTTGGAAAAAAACATTCATTCATGAAATAAAATTCGAAATGTCAAGAACTAAGCTGAAATGCTGGGGCCAGTATAGGAAATAGGAGAGGGTGGTTTTTGGGGCTTTTTTTTTTTTTGATTGGTTGGTTGGTTTCTCTTTTTCCTGTCTGCCTTCCAGGAGCATTAAGCGGGTAGAAAATGTGGGTCACAGAGAAGAGAAGTGATTTAGCAGTAGGTGGTGGAAAAGGCCCTAAGCAAACCCCAAATCCTGGTTTTTTTCCGAGACCGTTCTTGCTTTCTGCCGTCCGACCGCTGAGCCGGGCCCCGTGTTCCTCCAGGTGTGCTCGCCCTACGCCGCGCACCTGTTCGGCGCCGAGGACCCCCGCGCGCCCGCGCGGCCCCTGCCCGGCCTGTGCGCCGCCTACTGCGCCGCGCTGCGCTCCCGCTGCCCCGCGGCCGCCTCCCTGCTGGCCGGCGACCGCGACCGCGGCCGGGACGGCGCCACCTTCTGCCGGCGGCTGCGCCCCCCGGACCGGGACTACTGCTTCCCCGAGGTGCTGCGGAGCCCCCGCGTCGCCCGCGCCCGGGGGGCGGCGGCCACCGGCCCGGGGGGCTGCCTGCGGCTGTGCCTGGCCGAGGCGGCCTCCGGGCTGCGCAACCCCGTGTGCATGGTCCACGCCGGGGACGGCACGCACCGCCGCTTCGTGGCCGAGCAGGTGGGCGCCGTGTGGGTCTACCTGCCCGACGGGAGCCGCCTGCAGCAGCCCTTCCTGGACCTCAGGGACGCGGTGCTGGCCACTGCGCGGATCGGGGACGAGCGCGGCTTCCTGGGCCTGGCTTTTCACCCCAGGTTCCGCCGCAACCGCAAGTTCTACGTCTACTACTCGTGCCTGGGCAGGAAGAAGGTGGAAAAGATCCGGATTAGCGAGATGAAGGTCTCCCGGGCTGATCCCAACAAAGCCGACCCGAAATCGGAGAGGTGAGACACGCCCAGGAGGACCTGCAGCTCTGAGCCGTGTTCTCAACGCCGCTGGTCAGTCCCTGGAGATGGTGGAGGCAGCTGCACCGGGTTCAGGGCACGAGCTTGAACCTTGAGTCGGGGTCACTGCTGCTGGGGGACCGCCCAAGTCAGACCCTGAGTCGAGGTTCTTTACGGGGACCCCTAGGGGCCAGCGCCTCCGGGTAACTCTGTCTGTAACCAGCTTGTCTTTGGAGAGGAGCAAGAGCCCGCAGACGTGTGGGTTTGAGGAATGCGTGTAGATAATGCCAATATAGTAAATACTGCGGCAGTCTCTGATTAGAGTGTGGCCGTTAGAGCCCAGACCCTTCACCTTGAGACTGTATCTCACCATGTTTCACGTGGTGAGATGCAGTCTCTCGGGGATTTCTCTGTTCTCCCAGGAAGCTACGGCACGAGGCCGTCAAGGGGTGACACTCGGTCCCAGGAGGACTCGGTTCTAACTGGCCCTAAGCTCAAGCTCTGGCCGTCCTACCGCCCCGCCTTGCTTCCTTCTCCTCTGGGCTTTGTGTCTCGTCCCATTGCAGACGGGCTGGAGGATCGGAAAGAGCGTGAGGAACCGATAGACTCGCCCCTGCTGAGTTGCCCCAAGGGAGGGATGGAGAGTTCTAGTAAAGCAGAGAGTCCTAGAAAAAGGCAGATTGTCACCCGGGCTGTGTCTACAGCTCACGATGTCGTGATATAGGGGAAAATGACCCACAGAGGAGCCACAGCAGGACATAGGGGGCATCTCAGAGCCCCAAAGCTTTGTGGTCCCTGGAAACTCAGAAGCCGGTCTCAGCTGGCCTAGCAGATCTTGGTGGCTCGGACCAGTCATCCCCTGGTGTCCTCAGAGGACACAGCTTCAGCTTGATTCAGCAGGGTTTGTTTTTTCTTTTCCAGAGTCATCTTGGAGATAGAAGAACCAGCTTCAAATCATAATGGCGGACAACTTCTTTTTGGCTTGGACGGCTACATGTACATATTCACTGGGGATGGAGGCCAGGCTGGGGACCCCTTTGGCAAGTTTGGAAACGCCCAGAACAAGTGAGCTGGACGGACACGGGGCCCCGGCCCTTTAGAGTGAGCCCTTGGTACAGCGTGTTTGCCGGGATGGGGTCAAACCCAAGTCACACACTGCAAACGGTGTGATCTCCTCCAGTGAGGCACACGGGAGGGACACTGGGCTCCCTGTCCTATAAAGTTCAGACACGGCGCACTTTGGTAGTTAATGTGGAAACTTAACGGAAACTCTCAGAGCGCCGTGTGAGCTCCGTGTTCCAGGCACTGTGCTCGCCCCACGAGAAGGTAGATAAGGAGAACTAATGTGTGCCAGGTGCTTGCTGTGCGTCCAACATCATTCTGAATATTTCACATGCATTCGAGAATGTGATTCTAATGACCTTCCAGGGCAGGGATTTTTATCTGTTCTGTTAATTGGTGTGTTACCAACACCTAGAACAGACACCTGGCACAAGAAGTCACTCCACCAATACACATGGAATAAATGAATCCTATTAGGTGGAGGCATTATGATACCCATTTTACAGATGAGAAAACAGAGGCTCAGAGGTCACTCAGTGGGTAAGTGGCAGAACCAGAGCCCGAGGACACTGTGCCTTCCAGATGAAGGTCACATGACCTTCTGCCCTAAGCATTTGGCTCCTGTTATTCCTAGTAATAAAAATATCAAGGTTAATAATACAGAGCTGGCATCTGTCAAATACCTGCTGTAACTCAGGAGTTGCATGAAGTGCTATCTATGCAGTTGCTCATTTAACCATCATATTATATCACCACCTCTCTGTAAGCTGGTGTTACTCTCCCCTGCTTCACAGACAAGGGAACCCTGGCCTGGAGAGTGTGGTCATTGGCAGAGACTCTCCAAAGCCTTTGTTCCTTTTACTGACCACATTGCTAAATAAAGAGTAAAACCAGCTTCTTCTAAAAATGTATAGTATTAGACCAAGTCAGGGAGAAACCATCCTCATGATTGAAATAAAAAATTAAAGCCACCAGTTGCTCAGGGTCACACAGAGCAGGGTCACATCACACTTTTGCCTGGTGGTTCTGTCTGAGCCAAAAACGGGGAATTCTTAACACCTTGTAAATATTTAAAGGAAACTGTAAGTGGCGTCTCCCCAGGTGACCCCCAGCACTCTGGTGGCACCGGCTCTGAGCTGGCCCTCCTGGGTGGTCCGTTCCAGTTCTGTGCCCGTGTCTTGCTCTTTCTCTCAGAAGCTCCCTGCTGGGAAAGGTGCTCAGGATCGACGTGGACGGGGCCGGCCCGGGTGGCCAGCGGTACCGCGTCCCCTCGGACAACCCGTTCGTCTCCGAGCCGGGCGCCCACCCCGCCATCTATGCCTACGGGGTCAGAAACATGTGGCGCTGCTCCGTGGACCGAGGGGACCCCGTCACACGCCGGGGCCGCGGCCGGATGTTCTGTGGGGACGTGGGCCAGGACAAGTTCGAAGAGATCGACCTCATCGTTAAAGGCGGGAACTACGGCTGGCGGGCGAAGGAAGGGTTCGAATGTTACGACCAGGAGCTTTGCCGCAACGCCTCTTTGGGTGAGTGGGGAGCTCTCCGGGTGATTTCTTGAGCGAGGTGAGAGGGTTGGAGGTGGGGGTGGAGGACTAAAGCCCGAGTGTCGTCTGCGTCCTGCGGAAAGCACTTCCCCGAGTGGCCCTCCAGCCGTGGCGCCAGGGACACCTTGGCAGGGGTTGGTAAAAACAGCAGCTCCCTAAGCTCTGTCTCAGACCTCATAAATGTCAATTTTGGGTGGATTAGGGGAACGGGATTGACTTAAGTATCTGTATTTTAAACAAGTCACCCACGTGATTTTTAGGTATAGGATTTTGAGGGCCACTAGCAGAGCAAAATTGGTGGCCATATGTTTTCCTGTGTTTCCCAGCTGGGACAGCCCAGTGACATGACTTCTCAGGATCCCAGTGTCCCGGCTGTGTTACCATTGCTTCGTCTCTTGTCCTCTAAGTCAGGAAGCCGTCTTACAGACCCTCGCGAGATTTTGCACATCCTTAAGCCCGAGTGTCTGCCCTGTCAGCGTGGGGGGAAGCATAACGTATGGATTCCGGTCACTGCCTCGCAGGTGGGGGAGACTTTGGCTTCCTCTCTGCCTGCAGGTAACAGGGAAGCTCTCGCACGCGGTGGCTGCCCGCTGAGAAACACAAACATGATGGCGTGGCTGCCTGCCCTGCTGAAGACCCAGAGATACGGTGTCCCTCACTGAGTCAGGCAGCGGCATTAAAAAGCCCCCTTCCTCTTCCTTGACGATCCCAAGTTTTGTCCGTGACACTCTCTCTCTTGCTCCTGGACAGATGACATTCTGCCCATCTACGCCTACGGCCACTCGGTGGGGAAGTCGGTCACCGGAGGGTACGTCTACCGCGGGTGTGAGTCCCCGAACCTCAACGGCCTCTACATCTTTGGGGACTTCATGAGCGGGTAAGGAAGGGTTGATGTCCCCTCTCCCTTTCTCATTTTAGCATTTTTATTGAGGTAAATTCCAGCACCAAACTCCTTTTGTAATAGAAGATGAGCTGCCCCACGCAGGGCAGGTGGGCGACCAAAGCAGCCTTTTGGGTTCTTGGAGGAGGCTAGTTACGGATCTGTTAGTGGGAGACCCAGTCCTGGTACTCCAGGATCCTTATTCTAGGAGAAAAGAGTCCTGCGGAGTGGAAATATGGATGCCTAAAACATAAGGTTTTGCTTTTCATCTAGTCGACTGATGGCTTTGCAGGAAGATAGAAAAGCCAAGACATGGCGGAAGCGGAACATCTGCGTGGGGAGCGCGGCCTGCGCCTTCCCGGGGCTGACGGGCACCCACGGCAAGTTCATCATCTCCTTCGCCGAGGACGAAGCAGGTAACAGGCGCGCGGGCGGCTTCACGTCCGCTCGCCGGACGCCAACAATTTATGTAAACAGCGATCGCCACTGGGTCTGCGATCGTCACGGTCACTTAGTCGCTGGACGCTGCTCTGAGCACGTGGCGTTTTCCACCTGTTTAGCCATCGCAGCATCCCCGTGATACAGTCATCACGCGCATTTCCCCAGTGAGGACACGGACAGAACACGCCAGCCTGCCCCTTCTTGGTCGAACCACGCAACTCACTGCGGGGAGCGAATCTGCTCTAAGCCACAGTCGCGGGCACGTGTGCAGGGCCGGCCGGGCCACCCTGGGCGGGCGGTGGGTGCCTGCCCTGCCGGTGCTGCCGAGGGGGCGTCTCTGACCGTCGTCCGCTGGCTGGGCCAGGCTCCTTCCAGGCCCTGCCGGGAGTTGGTGATCCGGGGGGAATTTATGTTTTGAGAAATCTGAGAAGAGGGCGGTGAGCTGGGTAGGAGGTGACTCGCTGGACTAGGCACACATTGAGGGGACCCGTGAAGCAAGGCACAAGCACATGTGCACGAGAGAAAGAGAGAGAGAGAGAGAGAGAGGGAGGGAGAGACGTGCTCGAGTCTAATAAATTTCCAAATATTTTGTAATCAGAAAACAGATTTTTAGTTTCAGCTTTACATACCTTGTGTTTCATTTTGAAAGGTAAACTTTTCCAATTTCAAATACATTTTATTTTGTTTGAGTGAGGACGTGATCTTTTCAGTACTTGGCCCCAGATCTCGCCATGCTTGGAGGCAAAGAAGAAAAGGAAACGGCCCCTCAGGGCCCCTGCGGACCCGGGTTCTCTGCAGGCGCAGCCAGGGCCTCCCCCAGCTGCACTCGGGCGGCCGCGCGGGGCGTGAGATCCGTCAGCTCCGGCCGCGCTCCCGTCAGTTAGCGCGTGGGCAGATGGAGCCGAACGTTTGGCAGGACTAGGGGATATTTTGGAAAATGAAGCGTTCGTACTAGGAGAAGGTCTGTGTGGGTTCCAGCTGGAAGTCTAGACACATGAAAGAGGCGAGAAGCCACAGGCCGGCAGGCTGGTGCGCGGGGGAAAGTGGGTGACGTAAAAGCCGCAGGCCACGCGGGCCCCTGCCCGCCGGACCCCGGGCTGCCGCCTTCTGTGGCTGCCCCCTCCTCGGGGAGCCCCGGAGCCCCGGTGTCGGTGGTCTGCTGTGTTCCGCCTGTGGACGTCTCCCAGTGCCAAACAGGCAGTCTTTGAAAGACCGACGAGTCCTCTGGCAAACACAGCCAGGCACCCTTGGCTGGGTTTCACGGCGTGAACTTGCCAAGGTGTCCCGAGCCTTTGCCCAAGGGCGGCCCCGAAGCCAGCGGGGCTGTGCCCAAAACTAGTTAGTTTTTTTTCCAGAGTTGCTTGCTTTTGTGTTTTCTACTCTTGGCATATTCTTTCCCTCTGAGAGACAGTTTTAAACCTGAGTATTATCGCATTACTTTATGATCAGTCACTGGCGTTAGGTAAGTCGCAGTTTAGGTGGCGCCTGGGCTCTGCCTTCGCTGTGGCTGCAGCTCACGTCCCGAGTTCTCAGAGCGGACCCGGCCGGGCTGCACGAACTGCCGAGTGAGGCCGGCGCAGAACCGGCCGCCCACGGCTGAGGTCTGACCGATGGCATTTCCGAACGTCAGTCACCGAAGCACCTTCCCAAGAGGGTTGGCCGCTCAGTACTTGCATTTTTGCTGTACATGGTATATTGTAGGTTTTTGTTCCCCTCCAAATATATGTTAAAAATATCAGTTGGACGCGACAGATAAAAGTCGCCTCCAGCGGTGTTTTCTCCTGAAAGTACAATGGAAGGTCTGTGGCATGTGGCAAACACGGAAGTTACACGCGTGGCGGTCACGTGTGGGGAAAGTGCAGGGTTTTCAGTTCTCCGTTCAGACCGAGAGGGCCTTTGCGTGGTTTGGGGGTCCCCGTGTGAGAGTTACCTGCGCGCACATGGGCCCTCGGTTCACACCTTGTTTGTCTAACAGTGGAATCGCCTTGAACGGTCGGTCGGGGCAAACTACCTCCGGGGTAGCTGCGTCCCGACTCCTCAGACCTCTCAGCAGGGGAAGATTATAGACATAGATTGTCGGACACACCACGGCCTGTCAGGCAGCTCTTACCCTGCGCAGGCTCTGCAAGGCCGTGAGCCTTGCGTTCAGCACAAGACTAACACTGGTCACTGCTCCCTACAGATGCAAGGGAGAAAGCAGTTGTTTAAGTAACTCAGAGCTGGCCCGGGCGCGGTGGCTCACGCCTGTAATCCTAGCTTTCTGGGGGGCTGAGGCAGGAGGATCGCTCGAGGTCAGGAGTTCGAGACCAGCCTGAGCAAGAGCGAGACCCCCCATCTCTACTAAAAATAGAAAGAAATTATATGGACAGCTAAAAATATATAGAAAAAATTAGCCGGGCATGGTGGCGCATGCCTGTAGTCCCAGCTACTTGGGAGGCTGAGGCAGGAGGATTGCTTGAGCCCAGGAGTTTGAGGTTGCTGTGAGCGAGGCTGACGCCACGGCACTCACTCTAGCCGGAGCGACAGAGCGAACCGTCTCTCCAAGAAAAAATAAACAATCCAGAGCTGTATAAAGCTCTTGGTTTTTCAAATTTGCAACTTAACAGACATCATCTATGGAACCGAGAGAGAGCTGTGTAGGGTGCACAAGAGCAAGTGACTTTAATTCAGCGCAAATGCCCAGGCGCTGTGCCAGGGTCCCAGAGCTGTGGGGAGTGGGGTGATAGGAAAGTCACAGTAACACCACACTCAGCACTTCCTAACTGAACGCTCAACAATCGCTTGAGGGGTCGCGACCCCTAGTTTACAAAGGAGTAAATATCCTGAGGGTTATGCAGGTGAGGAGCTTGCGCAGGATGACAGAGAGTGACCGCTGTCCCTGGAATTCAGACCCCGACTGGCCAGCTCTCAGCTGGGGCTCGCAACCCACACTACACCGTCCCGCCCCCGCAGGTAGCCATAGAGCCGGGGGAAGGAGGGAGTCACCTCCAGAAAGGAACAGCGTTTTCTGGAGTTCAACCAGGAAGAAATGGGAAGAGGCTGGGCTCCTTCTAGAGACACAACAGAGAGTGGGTGGGGGTGATTTTGTGGGGTGAAGAGTGGGAGGGTCACAGGGAAATGAGGAGGAAAGAGGAAAAAGGGAGGGTGAGGCTCAGGGGAGACAAAAGGACTAAATTAGGGACAAAATAAAGCCACAGGCTCAGCCTCAGCCCGTGTCCAGGGTCACAGAGAGTCCTGTCGGCAGGGGAGAGTTGGGGCAGGAAGTGGAGGTTCACGGAGATGAAGGCTTTGAGAGCGAGGGGTGACCGGGAGAAGCGTGTTTGGTCCCGTGAACATACGTGTGCATCTGCTGAGGGCCTGGCCGTCAGCTCCCAGGTTGCTCCACAGGGCTCGCTGCATCCCAGGGCTGTCACCTCCTTTGACCTTTTCTGTGCCTCCAGCTGTGAGTTTCAGCCCTGCCCGGCGTGCTCTGACCGCCTGTGCTCTCTGTTTCCCCAGGGGAGCTGTATTTCCTGGCCACCTCCTTCCCAAGCGCCCACGCGCCGCTCGGATCCATCTACAAGTTTGTGGACCCCTCGAGGTGAGATCGGGTGTCACTGTCTCCCCAGGTGCATTTTCCTTGGTCCTCGTCTCCACGGCGGGTCGTGAAAACAGTCCTCACTCCCCAAGAATCACCGGAAATTACCAGTGAAGCAAATCTCTGCTGCAGATGAAAAGCAGTTTGGGCGAACGCCTGTGCAGAACAGCATATTTAGAGAAATTATGGGATGTTTGGGAGATGGGCTCTTTGCAGTTGGAAATGAGACCCTTGATCCTTTCCAGGACGACCAGTCTAGGCATCTGGCTCCTGTTCTGTTTTTTTTTTTTTTAATCTGGATGTTTCTGTCTGGGGTCATGTGACCGCAGGTGGACACCTCTGGCCACCGGGTGAGTGTGGCCGTGCCGCCTCCTGGGCTTGGCTGAGTCTCAAGGTCTTTGGCAAATGCTTAAACTACCAGGTTCCTCAGCGTCTCCACCTGATCTTTTCTGGAATCCGGAGTTTATTCACTTGGCGGACTCTGATTGTTTCTGCCTCTTGGCCCACCTTGCCCAGGGGCTGACCCAACCCCAACAGGGCGGGTGGAATCTTCCCAGCTGGGCGTCTGAGTCCGGTTCTCTGTCCCTGCGAGGGAGAGGCGTGTGTACCCGGGGAGTCCGCACCCGCACCGGGTTCATCTCGGGATTCTCGCCCACAGCAAGGCGTTCTCCCCCTGAATCAGCTACAGACGGCCCTGATTCAAGGAGAGGGAAACTTCCGTCTGAGGCTCAGGCTGCCCACATCCAGACTGGTGCTCGGTAGTCGCTGGGCAGAGGGGTCCAGTCCCCGCTCCGGGCTCAGGGCCGGCCCCGCGCAGCTGCCTGTCGGCTCTGGGCTGCGTGTGCTCAGGACTTCCTGGAGGAGGCTCCGACCCTGGGCTGGGCCTGGGGTGCCCTCGCTGTCCTGTCTCCCGCGCTTAGGGCTGGAGCAGCCCCCGGGGAGGTCAGGTGCTGCAGGTGGCCAGTGACACTGACAGCCGTGCTGTGCGCATCCCTTTTTCTGTCCTTGGGCAGTTTCCTCCTGTGTGAGGGGACGAGTTAACTCCCCTTCCCCCCGAGAGCAGCCGAGAGAGGCGTTCAGAAAGCGCCTGTGAGGCCTTTGCACCCTGAAGCCGGCTCTGCTGGGTCACCTTTCTCTAGGTGGGCGTGTATTGCGGTGCGCACAGGTGACGTCCTCAGTCTGCAGGTAACGCAGCCGAAGCCCTGGACAAGGCGCAGCTAGTGAGAGGGGCCCAGGGTAGGGGCCCGGTTCTCGGTGGGCCGAGGTCGGGTCGGCACCGCCCGCCGGCTCGCACGGACGTGCCAGAGCTTCGCCGCCACCGTGGAGCAGACCGTGCGTCCCCGCCCGCATCCCGTCTCCGCACTGATGCGCCGGTCCCAGCGCTCTGCGGGCGACGGATGGATTCGGGCGGGCGTCATTTCCCTCCTGCCCAGCTGTCAGTGACCGCTAAACACGGCGGCCTGGGTCTGAACACTGGCCTTGCCGCCGACTGGCCATGTGCCCTGGGGCCTGCCGCTCAGCCTGCGCGTGCCTCAGTTTCCCCTCTGTAAAATGGGGTCAGTAATACAGCAGCACCGACCTCCCAGGCTTGTCATGAGGATTCAGTGAGGTAATCGTTATAAAGCGTTCAGAACGGTGTGAGCACTTCCTAAATAAACACTCAGGCAACTTTGCCCCACCCGAGGCGAGGGTGACACGGGGAGAGCCAGCGCGAGGCCGCGGGACCGGCCGGGACGTCCCAGCTCTGCTCTGTCCGGGGGGAGAGCACAGTCTCAAAGTCCCTTTTATTTCAGACAACGCAGCCAGACCACAGGCGGTTTAAGGACGGGGGCTGCTGGGCGCGGGGCTGGCGTCACTGCAGGGCTGAGCTGCGGGTTCTCAAAGAAACTCTTTAAAAGGAACCACCGGCCGCAGCAGCAGAATCATCATTGTCGTCATCGTCGTCATCCACTGAGCTCTCGGGATGTTCTGGGCGCTGTTCCGTGTGTGCGTGTGTGTGTGTGTGTGCGCGCGCGCGTGGTTGTTCAAATCTCATTCTTTATCAGTCATTTATGGTGTGTCGGGTACACGGCTCTCGTGTAACCTTCGCCTGCGAGGTGGGCACTATTCGTTCTTGCGTTTTGTAGAGGCAGAAATGGAGCCTCAGCCAGGTTTTCCTGCCCCCCGTCCCCAGCGGGTGAAGCCATTCCTGAGGGCACCGCGCCCGGCCCCTCTCCAGGGCCCGAGGAGCCTGGTGGTGCCCGTGTCCTCCGGCCTCTCCTGAGCCCGCAGCCCGTTTCCCGCTACGCCTGTCCCCATGGATACATGCGGACTGAGCCCAGGTCTTGCAAACGTGGCCTTGGTGTCCTGGTCGCATCTTCAGGGTGTCCCGTCCTCCCCCGTCCTGTCTGTCTTCTCAGGCGAGCGCCGCCAGGCAAGTGCAGATACAAGCCGGTGCCGGTGAGAACCAAGAGCAGGCGGATCCGGTTCAGGCCAGTTGCCCGTGAGTCCGTCTTGGGGTCTGACGCTGCAGCCCCCGAGGGCAGGCTTAGATTCTCCCTGCGGAGCGGGCTCTGGGGCGAGCACTGTCACTGGTGGCTGAGTCTGTACCTGTGCTCTGCGTACCAGCGTGAGTGGGAGGGACACCTGCTTCCACTCAGCCATCATTCACGTCAGTCACTCAGCACTCTCTCGTGGCGGGCGCTGTGCCACGTCCTGGGGACACGGCAACGGACACTTGGGGTCTCTGACCTAGGAGCTCAGAGTCCAATGCGAATGCTGCAGGCAGATAAAGAAATAGCCCCGAGCTTTGGGTACAGAAGGACGTCCAGGGCCCCTGGGGTGAGGAATTCTTCCTTGGGGTGGGGTGGGAAGTCGGGAAGGACTTCCAGAGGAGGGATGCCATCTTAAGGAAACTATTCCAGAGCCCTGTATCATGGGAGGGACCCTATTAAAAGAATAATGTATTTAGATCAAGGCCAGTTAAGGGAATTAAATAAAAAGAATTTATATTAAAGAAGCCTCATGCGGTATAGGTTTCCCGCGTGGTGCTTCTCTTATCGCTACTCCCCAGGACTTACATTTCTCACTTAATACATGCTTATTTCTCAGAGACGGTCTTGGACTTGCTAAAGGAGCAATCGGAGAAAGCTGCTAGAAGACTATCCAACGCAACCGCAGCTTCCAGCCCAGCCCAGGCTCCGTCCCAGCAAGGCTCGGCCAGGAAGCTGGCTTCGCCCACAAGCAGCAAGAAAACGTTGCGAGGGCCTGGTCCAACGAGGAGAGCCAGGGTGGGGTCCCCAGGCCCCAGGGGGAGAAGAGGAGGAGCCTGAAAGGGCACAGTGGCAGGACGAGGCAGCTGGCAGAAGTGTCCCTTGACCCTTTGCCTGAGGTGGCCCACAGCGGGAGAGGAGCTCCACCTCCCCAAGTGCAGTCCGGGAAGCCAGGGCGGAGCCGGGGCAGGCAGAGGGCACTTGGCTTAGGGCCCCGTGGCTTTCCTCTCTCCGGGAAATCCTGCTGTCTCCCACGGCACCCTGTCTACTCTGTAAACCCGCTTGGAATCCCCCCGGGGGTCTCATTTTTGCCTTGTGAATGCCTAGGACCTGAGGTAATAAATCCACATTTGCTCCTCTGATCTCCTGGATGTTTGTCCGACGTTAGGAACCCCGGCATGCTCACCACGCTTGCCTAAGAACTGCACTTCACTCCCTGCTTCCTCCCGGGTCGAAGAAGATGCTGTCTCCTTTCCCCTGGCCCAAGTTCATGACCTGAACAAGAGCAGCTTCTCTTCTGTACCCCCAGCACCTACTGTCTGGCCCTATAAGGCAAGTGGTGTAGTAAACTGAACTGTATTTTATTTGACTACCTGTGATGTGCAGAGTTGACACATTATCTTGAAACCTCTGAGCCCTGCTTATTTGTTGCTAGGTAACCTCCCTTGACGATGAGGACAGTGAGGCTTTGGGAGATGAAGTGACTGGACCGCAGTTGCCAGGGAGCAGGGGACAGTTCAGCGGGGCTTGAATCGGTGCCTCGTCTCAGTCTGTTGAGCGGCACCTGCCTCCCTGGAGGCCCTCAGGGAAGGACTGTGACTTCTGAACCAGGTATTTGAGGAATTAAGAACTAACAGAGGAAATGATCCTTGTCGTCAAGTTCTCCCTATTACACAAAGCATCCAGAACAGTGGGCAATTTGGTTTAAGGAGAACAAAGCACAAAATACCAGGGTTGTACTTCAGGCTGACGTTAGGAAACTAGCACGCCTCACCACACCTGCCTGGGAACTGCACTTCCCTCTCCTTTTAAGGTCATGTGTTCTCTGCGTTAGCTAAGGCTCGATGTACTCTGGGCAGATTTTTTTTAAGACTTCCATAGAAGCAGATTCCACCTTTGTTCTTCAGGTGCCCTAACCTAACCTAATCTAACCTAAATCCATCAAGCCCCTCTGATTCTTTTCCTCTTGTTCTGTCTTTATGGAAGATGCCAAACACCGGTCATCATTTTCTGATCACTTTTAGATCATCTTTTGGTCTCCTGCCTTTGCCTTTCTCGTAGGTGTGTGTTTTTTTCTCCTTACTACCTTTGTAGCTCTTAAGAATACTCTCTCTGGGAGGCCGAGGCGGGAGGATCGCTCGAGGTCAGGAGTTCAAGACCAGCCTGAGCAAGAGCGAGACCCCCGTCTCTACTAAAAAATAGAAAGAAATTAGCTGGACAGCTAAAAATATATAGAAACAATTAGCCGGGCATGGTGGCACATGCCTGTAGTCCCAGATACTCGGGAGGCTGAGGCAGGAGGATCGCTTGAGCCCAGGAGTTTGAGGTTGCTGTGAGCTAGGCTGACACCAGGGCACTCTAGCCCGGGCAACAGAGTGAGACTCTGTCTCAAAAAAAATAAAAAAATAACTCTCCAGGACAGAAATGAACTTCAGGGCTTTCTAGCTCCTTCACAGATGAAGCTATCAACGTAAAGGTGGAGGGGATTAAACTCTGGATCATTCTGTCGAAAGACGGCTGAAAATCCTGGGTCAGCTCGGACAGTTTGGTCCAACCTGTGGACCCAATGTTTGCGCTCACTCATTTTCTCCATACGGGCTTTCTACAAAGACATGTGGCAAAAATACAGTCTGACCTGAAGTATCTGAGCTGGGGGAAAGTGCTCAGAATTTATGTATCAAGGACCACACCCAGCAAATTCAGGGCGTTCTGAACACAGGTTTCTCTCGGGAGGGAAGCTGGTGAGTCCACAGCAGGGAACCCACCGGAACTCTGAAAGGCTGGGAAGCTGGGGGAGGTGCGCGGCGATGCCAGTGAGCTTTCATGGAAGACGCTAGGACTCTCAGAAAATCTCTAGGGCACAGGAAAGCCAAAACCTATTCATCCTCCTTATAGCCTAAGGTGCTGGAAAGTTCCGAACGTTTAAAAATACACACGTGCACATCCTTGCTCTTCTTAGAGACCCGCTGGTGTCAGGGGAACAGGGAGAAGCAACAAGGACTGGTGATGGCTGGAGGGAGATGGGACTGGAATGTTTTGGGGACTTCTCTGTCTTACTCTGGCTGGTCCTTGACCAAGTAACTCCCAGTAACTAGTCGGGTACTAAGGTATTCAGGATCTGAAACGGCTTTACCAAAAGGCATTCAGTGTTAGCGAAGGGCTGATACTTTCGTCATAATTACAGGTATTTTTCTCGCACCAGTGGGTCCTGTTTCCTCGAGGCACCCTGGACGCTTCACCTGGCGCCAGGTGTGTGACCACAGAGGGGCAAAAAGACCAACAAAGGTCTGAGGTCTGCAGACCTAAGGCCTCGCGAGCCAGGTTAGAGTCTTCCGGTCGCGTCGCTCCCAAAGCGAACTCAGTTTAAGAACCACTTTCCTTTGCTCTTTGTAGAGTTTAAGACCATGTTGGGGAGACGTTTTATTTCAGCTCAACGAATGCTGCTTTCCAGGCAAAGCGCCGGCGCCGGGAGCCTTGGATGAAAAAGGCGTTCTCTGTCTGCAGGTTTACCTGGCGTGCACCTGGTTAAGGATTAACTTGAACACACGGTCACAGGACTCTGCTTCCCCACGCCTGCACTGTCCCACGGAAACATCCAGAGAGCTAAAAGAAAAACAAACAAAAAAAAACCCACAGAAAAAAAAGAAAAAAAAAAAAAGATGAGAGCTGCCAATCGGAAGCAGATGTTAAGTTAAAATGTTTGGTTGCCACGTTAACAAACTAGGTAAAATTAATTGTAATTATATATTTTACTTAATCCAACAAATCCAAAATCTCATCGCTCCAGCGTGTCATCCGTTAAAAAACTACGACCGAGACAGTTGACAGTCTGTGTTTTGGGTCCGAGTCTTCTCGAGCCCACGTGTTTGACCCTCCGAGCGCGTCTCCATGGAGACCGGCCCCATTTCCGGCGCCCCGTGGCCGCCCCACGGCCCGGCCGAGCTCCGGCGCCGGGACCCGGGAGGAGAATCGGGGCTGGCGGGTCGCGCCTCGGCGGAGACCCCCGGCGTCCCCCCCCGGTGACCCGCAGTCACGCGCGCCTGGAATCCGGGGAAAAGCGGACGGGAGGGAAAGTGCGGACACCGCGGCCGTTTGTCTCCGGGAGCCGCCGCGTCCCGGCCCCGCCGGCCTCTGGGCCCGGAAAGGCGCGGGGACGCTCCCCCGCCGGCTTCCGGGGGACGCGACGGGGCGCGGTGCCACAGCGCCCCCCGCCGGCCGCGCGGCGGAACCGCAGGCGCAGCGCCGCCATGGCCGCCATGGCCGCCGCGCTCGCCCGCCGGGTCCCGCGGTGGCCGCCGCCTGCGCTTCCGTTCGTGACGCGGCGACGGGCCCCGTGTGCGGGGCGCGGAAACGGGCCGGCCGAGCCTCACGCCGCCACTTCCGGCGCCCCGGCCCGCGGGTCCGGTCGTCCCGGGGCCGCAGAGCGAGCGGTTCCGCCCCCGCCCCGGCCTTCCGTTGGGCTCCAGGATTTTCTCTTCCGGGTCACGTTAAGGGCGTTCATTATCTGCGCTTCAGTGGGACCAGGCTTTAATCCGGCCGGAAGTAGCGTTTTCAGATACCACTTTTTCTAGTTTGGAGTTTCTATTTTATATTTAAATGCTGTGATTTAAAAAAAAAAAAAAAAACCCGAAAACTGTCCGGCTAAGGAGGAGGCCCCAGCGAGGATCGAACTCGCGACCCCTGGTTTACAAGACCAGTGCTCTAACCACTGAGCTATGGAGCCCGCCCGCGGCCTGGGGTGGCGGAATTTAGAGATGCCGAAAACAGCGTTGCTGTACAAAGACGGTGAACGTCAAAGAAAAACGCTTACAGCATGAAGATAAATGGGAAAAAACCGAACCTCCAAAGCACACGCGTGTGACCGCAGCGCACCGACCCAGACCTGCGCTCTGCGTGCGGACGAGGCCGGAAGGGGAAGTGCAGACGCGAAACCGTGCTCGGGTCGTATCATCGGCGGTCGGTTTGGGCTTAATAAATCCTCCAGTCTTGTTTCTGTGATACATTGTTTCCAGTCCGGTACTTACAGGGAAGCGGGAAGTCACGGGGCGTGTCCTTGTTCTCCTAAATTAAGTTATTGGTTATGAATGAATGAGTTGCTTCCACACACGTTTATTGAGTACGCACACGATGCTAGATGAGACGGAGTGAGCGAGCAAAAAAGCTCTATTCCTGCTCTTTTTAATGGCTGGGATCTTGATGCCTCATCCTCTTGCTTATTGAGTCATTTATTGAAGGAAGGACATGACCGCCACAGCATGGTCTGTTCCTGCATGAAGGAGAGAGTGAAGATCATGTTCTCCTAGTGGGCCACACCTCCAAGTGTCTCTCTCATCTCCTGAGCCCTATTTAAAGCTGCCTCATCCTCCTTACTTGCTGTTTTACCTGGTACTCCTGAACCTTCTCTCACACCAGTGCTTTTAGTAGGTTTATGGACATATAAACATGTTCTTCCTCTGTCTCTCCCTGTGAGAATGTCAGCCCTTGGAGGGCGGGGCTTTTATCTGTTTTATCCCCGGCTGTATCCCCAGCACCTAGAATAGTGTGTGGAGCATAGTAGATGCTCAATAAATGTTGAATGACTGACATCTATGACGATGTTCGTTTAGTAACTTAAGAGAAAGGAGGAGGCGGGGAAGGGATTTGGGAGCTGCCTTCTCATCCCTCTCTCTTTCCCACTCTCTCTGCCTCTCCACCCAGGGTGGCATCTGGCACCGCCTTTAGTGTCCTGTAGCCTCTGTTTCTCCTTGTCCAGCCTCCCCCGCCCCAGAGGGAGGACTTTCTGCCTCTTTAGCGTGTGAGTTGCTGGGGTCGTCTGCAGGTAATACCAACACGGGGATTTGTCCTCCTCAGAGGTGCCCGAGGATGATCCTGCACCCAGAGTGTACAGACGCGGGTACGCCAGGCTACGCAGACAAGTGTGTCCGACCCCACAGGAGGGCGTCTTTCCACGCGTGTGCGCTGAGCACCTGGGGGCTGCGTTAGCCTCGCTCTCAGGAGCTCATCATTCAGAAAGGACAGACACCTGGGCTGGGACGGATGCCCCGGACTTGGCGAGTGGAACCTTACAAGCTCTGCGAGGCGAGAAGAGCGCACGTGAGGCTCATTGAGAGCACAAACCCCTTCCCGGTCCCCGGCGAGGACCAGGGTGGTTCGGTCCCGCTGCTGTCGAGAGAGCGGTCGCCAGGCGATGCTACATTGTAACACAAGAGGACGCTCCTGCCCGGGCGGGGGGTTACTAACGTCAGCCGCGGCGGACAGAGGCCCCAGAGTGAAGATTTAGCTCCAAAGTAAGTCAGCGGCTCAGTGAAGCGAACGCCACCCGGGCAGGGACATTTTCTCTCTTGAGCTCAGGGAAAAGGACACTGACTGCCCGTGGGCTTCTGGCCACACAAATCCATCAAAACGTTCAATTAAATGAAGCCACGCCGCGGGCCTGGCCTCGGAAGAGAATGGGAGCCAGCTGGGCTCAGCTGCACGTCTCCAACCTGGCGCTGATGTCCCCGGGGAATGACAGGTCCAGGGAACAGCGTGTCACCCGGGCCACACACCCGGGTGATGACACAACCTTTCCAAACCTCAGATTTTCCGCCAGGTAAGACAGGCATCGCTTTTCTTACCTACGTGGGAAGGTAGCAGCGTGGTGATCACCTGAGGCCATGGACACAAGGGACAGGAGCGTTGTCATGGTGATGGGGACAGTCACGTGGCTCACCAGGCCCTTTGGGGACCGTCTGCCCCAATTACAAAGGGCGCTGGACTCACTGGATGGGACGCAGGTTCACCATCGTCTTGCAGCCTTCCCGCACACCCTGCAGCCCCCGCTGCGCAGGGCCGTGGCCACGGCTGCGGAGAGGGAGGGGGTGGGGGGTGGAGGGGCTGGGGACCCAGCAGCCCTGCTGCCCGGCTCTGCCACCAGTGCACTCTGCGACCTTGGAGATGTCACTGCACTTACTCCTCCATGCTCTCCTTCACAAAACGGGCAGGAGGCTTGCAATGAGCTGCTCCCAGTGCGTCCACGCCTCTTGGAAACGGAGGAAGCTTGCAAAGAACGTGGCCACCCGGCCACACCTGAGCTCCGAGGCGCCGTGGACCCCGACAGACCCTGGAGAGCGGAGACGGGGACATGCCACTCCCGCCACTCGATGCCTTGCTTGTTTTTCTTGCCGCTGCCCAGACTCGGTTCCTACCAGTGCTTGATAAATTGTTACGACTTACTCTCCCGCGTCTCAGTGTGTCTTGTAACAGTGTGGCGGGGGCCGTCGGCGACGCAGCTTCCTCTGTCTGATGCTCACAGCTCCCTGCGGGGCAGGTGTCCCACGCCGGGGGACATCTGAGGACACAGGCAAATCCCTGCGTGGAGTCGGGGGGCGGGAGGGGGGCGGCTGACTCGGGTCCACCCGCGAGAGCAGGTGGCGGGAAATGCATCGGCCCCGCGTGAGCAGCAGCCTCTGCCTTTTGTCTCGGGTTCTACGTGTCCGGAGGCTGCTCCGGACGGCGCGTGCCACGAATTCCCGCGTGGCGTTCACGGTGCCTCCAGAGCACACGGGCACACGCACACGCTCCGCGTGGGGGCACGGCTGTTCTCACGCCACACGGCCCGCAGTCGTCCTGTCACCAGCCCCACGGGCTCAACCGGGTGACCCCCCAGGGCGGGTCCCCTAATGGTCAGTTGTGAAATTTGCCAACCTGTGAAGGGGTCGTGAGCCCCCCGTTCCGGGCCTGGGAGGTCTTCCGCCGTCCTGCGTTGGGTTTGGAACAGCCCAGACCCCTGACCCCTGACCCCTGACCCCTGGGCCTCGGAACCAGGGCTTTCTGGACCAGCCGGTCTTTAGGGCTGGACACTCCCCTTCCCGCAGTGACAACGAGGGGGGCAGCCTCCGGCTGGGGTCGGACCTTTGGGGCGGAGATGGTTCTCGAAATAACTCTGATCTCCAACTTGGCGGCATCTCCCCGTCTCCGGACCCCTTGTCAGTCCCACGTGGAGTCAGCGCCCCGTGTCGGAAGACAGAAGCTTCCTGAAGCCAGATCTCCGAGCTCTGGGATGTAAAGTCCCTTTGTCAACTCTGTCTCTGAGCAGGCCTGTCCCTCGTCACCCTGTGTCCTCCGTTTGGGGCAGGGGGGCCGGGGAAGGGAGCTGACGCTGGCTGAGGCCACACTACGTTTCAGGCACTTACTGGGTGGCTCACGTACCTCCTCTCTCTGCGCACAACCGCCCTGCCGGGGAGCCGCCATTAGCTCCGACTCAGAGACGTGTTCTAGGACGACCTTGTTCCTAATCACTCAGCTTGGAAATGTTGAAAATATTGTCCCTGGGTTTTGAGCTCAGACCCAAGCCCTTCCTAGAGCATCTTCCTGTTGAAGTTTAATGTATGCCGTAATCAAGACACATTTATCTAATCATCTCTTCTGCAAATCGTACGTCCTAGATGACCTAGAGCCGAGCAAGGCAGTGTAGACCCGTCCTAGATGACCCAGAGCCGAGCAAGGCAGTGTAGACCCGTCCTAGATGACCCAGAGCCGAGCAAGGCAGTGTAGACCCGTCCTAGATGACCCAGAGCCGAGCAAGGCAGTGTAGACCCGTCCTAGATGACCTAGAGCCGAGCAAGGCAGTGTAGACCCGTCCTAGATGACCCAGAGCCGAGCAAGGCAGTGTAGACCTTTCCTAGATGACCTAGAACCGAGCAAGGCAGTGTAGACCCTTCCTAGATGACCTAGAGCCGAGCAAGGCAGTGTAGACCCGTAGTTCTCGCCCTTGGGGGGTTGGAATCCAGTTGTGGGAGGAAGACTCCCACAGACGGAAGTTAGTGACTTCCCGGAGGAAGTGTCACCAACGTCCCGTAAGAAGGGCTGACAGGAGCGACAGGACTTCAGCTGAGGAAGGGACCCCAGGGTGGTCCGCGGAGGCTCACGGCACAGCCTGGGGAGTGAATTTCTTCCCGAAACACGCGTGCGGGGCGGAGCCGGGCCAGCTCACGGGAGCAGCGTGACCACACGGAATGTTCTGGTATGTTCTCAGGACACGGCTGCTGCCCGACGGGGCGAGGGCGGGGACAGCTTTCAAGGTGGGCTGGGAGCCTCGGTGCCACGTTCTGGGATTTGGACGTTGTCCTAGGGCCTCGGGGGAAGGGGTGGCGTTTCCCAGATGCGGTGGGGAGCAGGCGGTGGCTGAGCAGAGCGGAATGTTTGGAGAGGTTGAAGCGGAGACAAAGGGCAGAGGGGCTGGCGGGGGAGAGGCCAGGAAGGAGGGAAGGGACGAGAGCCGGGAGGCTGAGCCTTCGCCTGTCGTGTGCTCCGGTTCCGGAACCCTCCGGCCAATCAAGCGCTTTGCCCTGCAGTCACCTCCTTGTCCCCCCCACGCCTTCAACTGTCCTCGGCTGGGCCACACCCGCCGGCACGCGGCTGACCCTCCTATTGGACTCCGGCTGCGTCTCTCTGGCCTCTGTCTGCCCCGGGGCTGTCTGTGTCCCGTCCTGGCCTCTCATTCTCCGCCATCGGCCTCTGATCACCCAGACCCGGGCACACAAGCGTCACCTCCTTGCCCATCTCGCTGTGACGCCCCCTCGCCCGGTTCCCGCCCGCTCTCCCCTCCTGCCCGAGGCCACCGTGATGATCACCAATAACCACCGCAACGGGCTGACTTACCTTGCTCAGTTCCACAGCTTCGCATTTTGCTCTCGCAGACTTCGCAGCACGGCTTCGGTGCCAGAACAATCCGGATAAATGCAAGCCCCGCAAACCCCTTGGCCCGCGACCAGCTCCTTCCTTTTCCGTGTCCAGTTTTCCCTGCGCCGATGAACAGGCCAATGTGCGCGTCTGGATTCACAAGAGCCACCGCGGCGGTGACAACGCTTCGTCACGCCGCCGCGAGTCGGAACTCGGGGACGGGCTGCGGAAGTGGCCGGGACGGCCCTGGGGCTCATCGGAGGACCTGTGCCCCGGGGGAGGAAGGGGCCCTGGGAGGGTCTCACGGGGTTCGGTGTGTTTTGTGACAGCTTGTGCTGAACCCGGGGAAAGGCACAAAGTCTGACATAGCACCTGGTGATGCCGCTGGGTTTGGCTCTGTGTTTGGACGTAGCAACGTCACCAACGTGAGCACCAGGCGTGTGCTGCTGTGTGCGTGGCTGTCCCGCGGGTACCGGGTGCTCAGGGACGCGGAGGCGGTGGCCACGGAGAGGAGCGGGCGGCTGAAGGACGGGTGCCCATGACTGGGTGAAATACGGATATTTACACAAAGATCTATCGCAATTCCCGCAGTCTGAATCAGGCCACCGTTTCCTCGAGACACTTGTCACTTGCCCCCTCCCCAACCTCCAAACACCGAGCGTCAGTTGGTCTCATGGTTTGATTCCGCCTTCTGCGGTGCGGGTGGCTGGACCCGAGCATGAGCGACCCAGGGAAGGTGGCACTCGTGGCTGGAGTCTCACCTACAGCTGGGGTCCCCCCACCCTGGAGGAGCTACAGGTGAGGGGTCCCCCAGAGAGGACCTGGCTGTCTCCATCTGGCCTCTTGAATCGGGTGGGATGGGCACCATTCCGGGCGCTAGGATGTCACTGAGAGTAGAGGGACACAGATGGGGAGAGCTGGGGGTGGGGAGAAAGACGGAGTGAGAACAGGGGGCTTTGAGGCTGAGCCTTGGCAACGTCACCCCGTATTTCCAAGCCTCCTTTTCTCCGATCATCCACCTCTAGCAGCAGGATTCACTGCGCCCTGGGGTCGGTGGGCAGGTGAGCCGTCAGACATGCTCGTCTGCCTGCAGGGATGAACTGTCCTTGGATCCAATCCACAAACTCAAGGGCAAAGCTATCAGGCGGGATTCTAGGCAGGACTTTATTGGACAAAAGTGGCTACAGTGGCTCTTCCTACCTGGTCGATAGTTTTAGAAAGACCGAGTGTGCCTATTAATTCCCTTCCTCTACAGAATGAAATCCATGTACCAAGCAGTATTGGCTTGTTTTGAAACATGCCGGGATCCAAAACTGCTGCACAGAAGTGAGGATCTCAGGATTCATCTTTTTGGCTAAACTTCAGTCTTGGGGAGGCCACGCCCCGCTGTCTGGCTTAACCGCTCTGGTTCTGTGTTCCTCCCTTTGCTGAAAATTTCTCTGCAGCTGCAAGCTGGCCAAGGAATCTCTGCTTAGTGTAGATTCATATGTAGGGTGACATCAGACAAAAACCTAAAAAATGTTTAAGCATTCACCGCTATACTCTTATTTTTTGCTTCAGTTCCTTGCAGAGAAGCCAGTGCTGGGAGATGCCGACAGGGATTTGGGCGGCGAAGGCTGAGGCCGTGGGCAGTGCCGGACGGTCCGCGTCTGGGGGGAAGTGAGAGCTGGGATAGGCAGCCCTTTTATGCAGCAGTTTTGGGGGAGAAAGTGGATTTGGATTCTCTTCTTGAGTGATGGTTTCCCTAAGGGAAAACAATGGCCAGGGACAGACCTTAGAAGGATGGATGATATGAGTAGCTGTGACATTTAATTGCTATGTTTTGTTTAATTGAAAGCGTCATTTCTTAGACAATAAGCCAAGTGACACTGCTCCTGAGTGACGTTCCATGATGAGGATCTTGTGGTCATAGTGGCCCAGGAAGGCTGAAAACTGTCATACCTCTTGGAGATTTATAGTTTGTGTTTGCAGGTTAAAGGCTCTGAGAAGTCCTGCAGAGAGGAAATGAGTTTAAATTTGTTTAACCAAGTACTTCCCAAACTTACTCGACTACGAAACCCTTTTAATGTGTAGAACACCTACACTTTGGGAACTTGGGCTAAAATGAAGATGGTAGCATTTACTGACCTTCCTCCGTTACAGGAACCCTGCTATATGTTTTCTAGACGTTTCCTTCTTTCTTTCTTAGATTCGCTTTCCGAGCTGTGCATTTTCGTTTCCATTTTACAGATGAAGAGACTGAGGTTTAGTGATGTCATGGAGGTTGTTCAAGATCACACAGCTGGTAAATGGGGGTGCTGAGATTTGAACCTTGAACCTTGGTCTGTGTCACTCCAAATTTCATTCTCTCTAACCTTGACACGCTGCATCACGCCTCTCCCGTGTTTAACCACGGAGGCAGGGAGGGCTGGGTGGGAAACACTAGTGGGCTTAGTTTTAGGGCCAGACAGGTGCAAGTTTTATGTATTAATATTTTTTCTTCCCTGTGAACATGGCCAAGATCATCCACCTTGCAGGAGTCTCTCTCTGCCAAGAGAAGTGCGTGGGAGGCGTCCAGGCCCCATAAATCCAAGGACGACTGTGGAGAAGAGTCAGCTGCCCTTGGCCCGGAGCACCGTGACATTCAGACGGAGCAGCGGAGCCCACAGCCTCTGCGATGATCCTCCCGCTCTGAGCGATTCGTTCATCAGAGTGTTCCCCTTTCATCTGCCGAAGCTCCGGTGGGCCAGGAAGTGTAGTCCCAAGTTCCCTTAAAGGACAGTTTGCCCACGGAAGCCAGCGGGGTGAAAATGTCTGAGGAAGCATCGGTTCCTCACGGCTGCCCCCGGTCCGGGGTCTCTGGCCCTCAGGGACCCCGAGGGACGGGAGCTTCTGCCCAGGGGCCTCCGCGGCAGGCGGCTGGTCTAGGGCTCGTGGAGCGGCTGCAGGGCTGGGGTCCCTAGAGCAGGGAGATGAGGATGTCGCCGGGACCAAGAAGGCAGGGTCTGAGGCCCCCCCTGGAGCGCAGGGAGAGTCCCCCCTTCTCACTCTCGCCCAGCGAGCTGTTGACGCTCTAGCATTACGGGGGGGCTCACGGTGCAGTTGAAAAGGTTTCCTTGAGGCCGGGCGCGGTGGCTCACGCCTGTCATCCCAGCACTCTGGGAGGGGAGGCCGAGGCGGGAGGATCGCTCGAGGTCAGGAGTTCGAGACCAGCCTGAGCAAGAGCGAGACCCCGTCTCTACTGAAAATAGAAAAACTTAGAGGGGCGTGATGCCACGTGCCTGTCGTCCCAGCTACTCGGGAGGCTGAGGCAGGAGGATCGCTTGAGCCCAGGAGTTGGAGGCTGCAGTGAGCTGTGATGACGCCACTGCACTCTAGCCGGGGGTGACAGAGTGAGACTCCGTCTCAAAGAGAAAAAAAGGTTTCCAGAGAGCCGGGCAGGGAGAGGGGCTGGTTTTGCCCGAGGGCACGGCCCTGCACGTGAGGCTCAACCCCCATCAGCTGGGCTCAGGCGCCAACGCTGGCTTTTTCTCCTCCTTCCTCCCCCTTCCCCCAGGCCGCCGGCCCGCTCCGGCCTAACTCCGGGTTTGAGGAGACGTCCGCGCTGGGCTCCCCCCTGCAAACGTGAGTTTTTGTGACTTCAGAGCCGAGCTGCTCACGCAGGGAACTTGGGGTCTCCGGGGAAGGGCGGCCGTGTGCGTCTCCCCTCTGGCTGGGGGAGGCCGTGAGAGGGGTCCGAGGTTCCCCCTCCCTCGCTTCCCTGCCAGGCTGTCAGTGTCTCTCTGTGACGGTCACAGCCTGGGTGGGCGAGGGGGCAGGTGAGTCTCCCGCAGCACCGAGCCAGGCTTTGTCCCCTCCGTGGGAGGAGGGTGCGGAGTCCCAGGCTCCAGCGGGCTCTGGGCTGTTGACGAGCTGTCCTCGCTTGGAGGGACGGTGACAGTGGCGGCCACCTGGCTGTCTGGGAGGCAGAAGGGCCCAGGTGCCTCCAGTGACTTGCTCCCTCTTACGGTCTGGCCAAGGAAGGCCGGGCTGCAGCCCTGGATTAGAATAATTCGATTCTCTCCCTGCACCATTAAGTCAGGGGCCGGCTTGTTTATCCGGTGGGGCGATTGATCACACAGACTCTTTCTCTTCCTTCTTCCGCCGTCTGCCTTTTCAAACACACACGCAGAAACACACGCTGGGAAAACAAGCAACACAGAGACAGCCGGGACGCACGTGATAAGCGCCTGAGAGTTTGATTCCACAGGACCCCTGTGCTTTGACGGCCCACCCTGCCCACCGTGCCCACGCTGCCCGTGCAGGGAATACGCTGAAATCTGGGATTTTCGCTGCAGGAGGCCAGAGTCCCACTTTGGGGGTGGGTTGGAGAGCGGGTTGGGAGTAGCAGCTTGGGGGCCGCAGAGACAGAAATGGCTCCTCCACCTCCCACCGGGAATGGGCCATGGGGTGGGGGTAGCAACACCCCCCAGCGATACCCCCATGTGGGGCTGCAGCCCCTGAGCTCAGAATGAGGCCCTCGGGCAATGGGGCGGGGGGGGGGGGGGGGGGCTCCCTGACCTTGACCTTGACTTTCCTGTTCTGTTCATTTCTGCTGTTTTGTAAAACCCGTTTAAAAGCACAGTTGATAATTTCTAACTTGTTCAGTGCTGGGCAAGCCCTGGAGGGGCCTTGCAGGTAGGATCTATGCAGGGGAGCTGGGTTATTAATATTTAAGATAACAACTGGAAAATATCCAAGAAGCATTTGACATTAACATCAAAGCCTTTAACTATGTCTCAGCTCCCGGAAGAGTCCTAGGCTGGAGCCGTGACACATGGAGGGATCACACGCCTTTGTCCATCTCTAGGCAGCCGGTTGAAAGGGTTTCGATGCTGCAAGTCCTGTCTCTCCCCTGTGCCGTGGTCTCCTCGGGAGCAGGAGAGACTCGTACCTGTTCTTTCCCACATGCTGCCTGGTGCTTCCTGTCTTCATGTTCATGATCATATGTTCATGTTATGCTCGGTCCCTCTGCCCAGCCTGCACCCCCGCCCCCAGGACAGGTGGGCACGGTGCGTGGTCTCTGGTGCAGGTGAGAAGATGAAGCCCCGAGTGAGGGGCAGGAGGTGAGAAGGGTCAGAGCCGGGATTGGAGCCCAGCTCAGCCTTCCTTGGAAGCCTTTGCCCTCCCCCCCCCCCCATGCCGTCTTTCTGTGGCTTTGGTTCTTGTTTTAAAGGTCACAAACACAAAACATTCCATCTTTTCAGGTCAGGTCAGGTGTGCCGCAGTGCCAGGCTTGGCCTCGGCCCCTTGGCCTCTGCGGATGCCTTGGAGGTGAAGCCGGGATTCGGGTACACGGCCCCCCGCCTCGCGCAGCTGCGGGCCGGGTCGGGAGGGCAGGCGGCGCAGGAGGTGGATAATTGATTTTCTTTTTATGAATATTCATTTAAGGTTACTGCGCCATCTGTCCTCCTGTAATTTCGAAATGGCCACACGGTACCGAACAGGAGCAACAAGCCTGTCCCTGTCCTTCTAGGTCAGTCCCCCATCACCGGGGGGCTGGGTCAGAGCTGGGTCAGCCGTCCGGGCTTGGGACATTTCCAGGTTGCATCTCCTTGATGGTGTAAGGCTCTCTGGAGCCATCTGACTCCCAGGTGACCATCTGCACAGCAGTGCAGGGCTGCTTGCGGGGGTCCACCGAGCCCCGGTTGTGTGGCGAAGCCGCCGGGCGGCTCTTGGAAGGGGAAGACTCGGGGTCGCTGATGACAGTCTGTGATCTCAGAGAGAAAGATCTTTGCAGTGCAGAGAGCTCATTAGCTTTGATGGATCTGGCTCAGATAATGTAACATTTTAGCTCCTTGTGTGAAATCCAGGCTAAGTACCAAACACAAATGTCTTTTGGGCCCACTGGATTTGCCTCTTGGGGGAGGGAAAACTTTAGCGACCCTCTCACCAGGGTTCAGAGGTTCAAAAGTGAGCAGGTTTAAGTTAAAGCCACGTCTTTGCTGCAGAAGAGCGTGTGTACCTGGCATTCCATCAACGAGAGCTGAGGACTGAGCGACTCTTCCCTATCCATGATGTGGTGACTGACGTTCCTATCAATGGCTCCTAAAGACAGAAGTGTCTTAAACGTCCCCCACCTGTCATCCCAGACGGACAAATTATGTTCCCTAAAGTTTTAATGTCAAATGCATTTCACAGGGTACCAGTTCTTTGAATATCTTTAGTCTTTGTGTTGTGTATTTAGGATACTCTCAACATTGAGATACTTAGTACAAATCCGGCCACAATGGCTACTATGTATTATTTCATGTTACTATTCAACGTCGATCATTTATCACATTCTGTTAGCACAGTGCCCAGCACGTGCAGCCAATCAAACGTAGGTTTTATTATTTTAAAAACAGCATGGATTGAGCAGGCGTTTCAGGCCCTGTGACGGGCACAGGGGTCCCGCGGACAGGACACAGCGAGTGCCGGGGGGACTTAGGCCCAGCGAGGGTGACAGGCAGGAAACCACGGGAGGAAGACCTCAGGGGAGAATGGGGGGTGGGGGGGGACCTTTCCCAGGCCCCAGGGGCATCGCCTGCGTTCGTGGGGCTGTGCTGAGGGGTTGGAGCAGGTCAGAGTGAGTCTCCCTCCACCTGTCGCGTGCAGGCGGGGAGACGCCACGGCAGGGCTGCGGGAGGAGCCTGCAGACGGGCCCTGGGAGGGGGGAGGGCGCCGCTGGGCCGGGAGGATGTCCCGGGAAGGGACAGGGGAGCACACAGGGCATTTCAAAGGAGGTCTTGAGAATGTAAACCTTCTTCCCCACCGTCCGTGTAATCTTTGATGAAGTATTCATTTTTACTAATGAATTATGAAGCTGGATCAATTTCTGGTGTATTAAATCAGCGTAGAGCCTGCTGCAAGGCAAGTGGACACCGCGCGACAGAGCCCCCTATGGAACCATTAAGGGGGCACATCGCGTAGTTGGGGACATCAGTTAGAAATGTTTGTGTGTGATAAAGCTGCTCATACCTGCGTTCCTCAGATACTTCCTGTGCCGGCTCCGTGCTCGGTACCGGGTGAAAGTCTGAGAACAAGGCGGCCGTGTGAGCTCCGGTCCGGTTTGGGAAACACGGCGGAGGGAAACAAAAACCAATCACAACGTAACGTGATGTGATGAAAAGGCCAGTAAGGTCTCGGGTGCGGTGGGAGCCCGTGAGGGCGCCCAGCCTGGACCCGGGGTCACGGAGCTTTCTGGGAGAAGCCACACCTCGGTGTAGACCCGAGGGTGAGGAGGAGGCGGGAAGCTAAAGGGACAAGTGGCTGATTTCCTTGGCCTGGCGAGCAGTTTACTGAGTGGGCACCACGTTCCCAGGGGCTCCTTACCCATCGTCCAGCTAGATGGTTTCTCTTGGTGGAAGTTGCGTGTGGGCCAGGGCTTTTCTGTGGGGCTGAGGCCTTTACAGCCATTTCTGGTGGAAAATCATTCCCTGTGGAAACCTCTGATATGGTCTGAACGTTTCTGTTGCCCCAAAATTCACATGTTAATTTCTAACGCCCAAGGTAGCGCTTTTAGGAGGTGGGGCCTTTGGGGGGCGACTAGGTCATGAGGCGCAGCCCCCCCATGCAGGGCACTGGAGCCCTTAGGAAAGAGACCCGAGGGGGCGTGTTTGACCCTCACCATGAGCACACGGCGAGGAGGTGGCCCTTGCCAGACACCGTATCTGCTGGCACCTTGATCTTGAACTTCCAGCCTCCAGAACTGTGAGAAATGAATTTCTGTTGTTTGTAAGCCACCCGGTTCATGGTATTTTGTCATAACACCTGGGCACACACGGACTAAGACAACCCCCCAGGCAGAAACAAGGAGAACCATCCAGGTGGCTGCCTTTCTGCTCATCGCCTGCAGAGAGGTTCAGGGCAGCGAGTTAGAACTTAAGAAAATTATGAAGGACTCGGACGGCACAAGCAGGGACTCAACGTCAAACCTCACAATAATGGGATTTAGAGGCGGCCCTTAAAGCCCGAGATGGACATTTAAGAAGAAATACAAGGGAAGCCTCCATAGACTCTATTTAAGGAACTTAATTCTCTGAAATGTAGCAGAGACTGAAATTATAGGGAAGTTCAAGACCTTGGACCGATAAATGTATGATGGATTCATAATGGGCTATTAAGGGAATCTGGGACTATTTAGAATAAATCACATTATCATTACGTTCTGACATCATGGAGGATTTGAAATGCAGGACACTGTCCGAGGGGGACCCTGGACGAGATGGACCAGGGGACCCCAAATGATGATGATGATGGCCGTTCCCATAGTGGGTGTTCTGATGAACTTGAGTTTTTATTTGTGCAAATACTCTCTCTCCCCTTCTCCTTTCCTTCCTGATGAAAGGCACACAGCGGCAGAGAGCTCTGGCCTGCAAACAGCAAACAGAAGGTGTCTCACCTGTCTCTCCCCATTTCACCTGCCAGACTGACCCAGGCATCCTCTGTCTTCTTTTCTTGCTTCCTTTTCTTTTCTTTCTTTCTTTCTTTCTTTTTTTTTTTCCTGAGACAGAGTCTCACTCTGTTGCCCAGGCTAGAGTGCCGTGGCGTCAGCCTCACTCACAGCAACCTCCAACTCCTGGGCTCAAGCGATCCTCCTGCCTCAGCCTCCCGAGTAGCTGGGACTCCAGGCACGAGCCACCATGCCCGGCTAATTTTTTATATATATATATTTTAGCTGTCCAGCTAATTTCTTTCTATTTTTAGTAGAGACAGGGCCTCGCTCTGGCTCAGGCTGGTCTCGAACTCCTGACCTTGAGCGATCCTCCCGCCTCGGCCTCCCAGAGTGCTAGGATGACAGGCGTGAGCCACCGTGTCCGGCCGCTTCCTTTTCTTAGACCTTGGTTTCATACAGCTGCCTTTTAAAAAAAAAAACCACCACTGCCTGCTCCTTTATTCCTTTCAGAACTTTAAACTTGAGTCTTGCGTTCATCACGGTGAGAGTTTCTCTCGCATGTGTCAGTGCCAGAGTCGGCTAGAGCGAAAGACACTAGCTCATCGTTTGATACGGCCTTTGGATGAATTGATTTGTCCGTGGAAGTCTCTTATGTTGGTTACATCAGGACACAGAATAATTGTCTAAAAAAAAAAAAAAAAAAAACAAACCATGGGAAAGGACCTGGCTGGCTGGGAAAAGGGCTGTCTTACGCCATCTTGATTTCTAGGAAACAGTTTTCCTAACCTGCTGGAATAGAGGAGAACCGGTTATTCAACCAACTCTTTTTTCCAACTAATTTTCCTAAATCGTCCAGGTGATCGTTTGTGTGTTTTAGGGTAGGTTTTGGGCAGCAGTTTCAGGATTGTTGACACAGTTTTCCACAGCACCTTGCACTGTGCAAAGATGATGCCATACTTTGGTGGCTTGCAGGGGATGGGCAGCGGAATTGTCAGGGAGTGGTGGTGAAGGTGACCTTGAATCTCTCCTGAGACCTCCCGAACTCCTTTCTCTCACCTGTCCTCTGCCTTGGGTGGGTGTGGCCTCGTGAGCCTCACCTGCCTGCAGGAGAACCGTGTGTCAAACCTACTCTCTGCCCCCGGTCCTCAAAGTAGCCTGTAGCCTCGGTCTGCCTGGGGCTGTATCTTATTATCTCTGCCCTGTTATCAAGGCACTCTTTTAAGTTCTGATGTTTTATTTAAAATGCAGAGTAGAACTTGAGTCAGGAAGGCATGCCGTTGGCAGGGAAAGGGATTCTTGGAAAAAGAGTGACTTCCAAAGAGAAGAGGGGAGGAGGGGAGGGGGGAGGGGAGGGGAGGGGAGGGGGAGGGGGGAGGAGGGGACCATCCATCCTTTCACTTTGGAAGCAGCAGGAGTTATGATGACGATACAGTTCACTTAACCTCTCTGTATCTTGGATTTCTGATTTGGTGAAATCAGGTAAAATGACTCTTTTCTCCCCTGCCATGATGTTTTCTTGAAGTTGAGGGGAGAAGCTGATGATGTAAAATGAGTAAACAAAGACATTAAATTATTTTAGATTCTTCTATTAAGAGTACAGCCCATTTTTATAAATATGCAATGATAATAATGTCATCAATACCCGCATCATCTTTACTTCCAACGAACTGCGTTGTGTTTCTGTTCTGTTCTTCTCTCGTTTCCCCCGATTTCGTGGTCACGGATCTAGAGGACTCAGGTCTGCTCATTGCTGTGTCATGAGCGGTGGAGACAGATCTAGGTTCTCAGTCCTGTCCTTATCTTGGTTCCCTGTTCCTTAAAATACACCATCACACTGTTCTCTAGTTCTTCCAAGCCTTCTTCATGCATTTTAGCGACCAAATCCTTGCAAGAAGATGAGCTGCTTTGGGAGTGGAAAATACGGGGGCTATGTATCTTGCACATAGAGTCTGGCTATATAATAGAGAAATATTTGTACATAGCAACTTTGCTAATGACTGTTATAGAAGACCTCACGTTCCTGGGCAGCGGTTTTCTCTGGGGGACTCTGGCTGCCCGTGTCGGTGGTCCTCACTCTCGGGCTGCAGGGAAAGCGGAGTCGCTTCGTGGCCAGCAGAGAGCATCGGCCTGGTGGTTCCTGGATTGGGCTTGGCTGCCCGACCAGTGTTAATGACCTTGTTGCAAAGCCTCTGTCGGTCACCGGGACGGGGCTGGATGACTTCCAGCAAGAGGGCAGGAAAATTTCCAAGCTCCGGACTGAGCCTTCCAGGGAGAAATGAAAAGGTAGAGCGAGGGATGTTAGAGATTCTTGTAGGGGCAACAGGGGTGGGTGTGTGTGTGTGTGTGTGTGTGTGTGTAACTCACCAGAAACGCTCAGGTTACCCTTGGCAACCAAGCAAAGCCCACCCTGCTCTCAAAGAGTATAGATCCCAGTGGGTTATACCCCAGAGGCCAGCAGGTCCTCCAAGAAGAAATCGAGCTATCACGACTCTCATAATCCTGGGGGGCTGACTGTACTTTCCCAGAGTTTCATATTATTCATTTCCAGAAAGTAATTTTCGTCGATTGCCTTGTGGTCTTTTTGAACCAGGCCTTTTAAGAAATAGGAGAAAATGGAAAAGTATAAAATATACCCCTTCTGGATGCTCCTAAGGTCAATGCAGTGGCCACTCTGGAATGGAAAGTTGCTGGGACGTCCCTCTCTGGAGGTTTGTCATGCGAGGCTGGACAGCTCCGTTTCTTGGTCCATTTAGCTGGATGCCTGCCTGGGTCGGGAGTATCAGATGACCGTGTAGTCCCTTCCAGGACTGACTTTTTATGATTGGGTGGTGGATCAGGCGGCTGTAATAGGCTGAGGATTTTACCTGTCCTGCTTGTCTGCTTTAGTATTTGGACCAGTGTTTCTTTCTTTCTTTTTTTTTTTTTTTCCTGAGACAGAATCTTGCTCTGTTGCCCAGTCTAGAGTACAGTGGCATCAGCCCAGCTGACAGCAACCTCAAACTCCTGGGCTCAAGCGATCCTCCTGCCTCAGCCTCCCGAGTAGCTGGGACTACAGGCATGTGCCACCATGCCCCTCTAAGTTTTTCTATTTTTAGTAGAGACGGGGTCTTGCTCTTGCTCAGGCTTGTCTCGAATTCCTGACCTCCAGCGATCCTCCTGCCTCGGCCTCCCAGAGTGCCAGGATTACAGGCGTGAGCCACCTCGCCTGGCCCTGGACCAATGTCTCTTGATTTTTGTCTCTGTAAGTGGATTTTAAATTCTTTGAAGTCTGGGATGCTGCCTTGGGCTTCTTTCATGTTCTCCGTGGAAGAGAGGGTGTGAATACCTTCCAGAGCAGGGTGCCAGAGGACACGGTGCCCAGGGAGAAGGGAGCAAGGTCCCAGGCGAAAGGTTCACTATTCATGGGGGAAAAGACGTCGTATTTTCTGAGTTTGGAGGGGAGGAGTCAAAATAGCTGTGGCTGTATGTTATGGACCGAATGTGTGTATTCCCCCCGCCCCAAATTCCTATGCTGAGGCCCCGAACCCCAGCGTGGCAATATTTGGAGCAAGGAAGTAATTAAGGTTAAATGAGGTCCCAAGGGTGGGGCTCTGATCCGATAGAATTAGTGTCCTTATAAGAGAGACTTTGCTCTGTCTCTCTCTCCGTCTGCACGTGTGTCGAGGAAAGGCCGTGCGAGGACATGGTGAGAAGGTGGCTGTCGGCAAGCCCTCACCAGAAACCGAGTCCTGCCCGAACCTTGATCTTGGACTCTCCAGACTTTGGAACTACCAGAAAATAAATTTCTGTTGTGTAAGCCGCACAGTCTGTGGTGTTCTGTTACGGCAGCCCGAGCTGACTGATACTTCATGCGTAAGTTAGCAGACCTTGAGCAAAGGCAGGGAGAGCACACCTCCCAGCCTCAGTTCTGCTGGGGAAAGGTAAGGCAAGGTCACCTGCTGGAAGAGAGGAAGCTCAGGGCTGGGCAGGAAGCAGAGGATAAACATCTGGAAGAATTACGTGGGGAACGGAAGGGGAGCTGCCCGAGGACGAGTCAGGGGTTTGCTGGGTGGGGCCAGGGGCTCGGATGAACTTGGAAGCCGTGGATGAGCCGGTGCTGGAGCCAATCGTGTCAGCCGACCGTTCTTTTTGTGTAGGATGGTGGGTCCAAGTGCAGAGGAGGAACCGTGTGCAGAGTCAGGGACACGTGTGAGCCGCAAGGTCTCATCGTCGGAAAGGTCATCGCGAGAGTGACTTATCCTATTTCTTAGGCTCTGGTCAGGGCTAAGCATGGGAAGCAGGATTGTGAGCGAGGTTCCAGAGCACTGTGATGGGAGCACACCGCGCTTTGGGGGGTGTCGGGGGGTCTCCTACACCAGACCTGGGGGGTGAGGTCAGACTTCGGGGGAAGGGGCAGCTAACACGAGCCCCCAAGGACGAGGGCGATTGGCCAGGGGAGGGAGGAGCAGAGCAGGGCAGAGAGCGAGGAGAGAGGACAGTTGTTCCGGGCAGAGGGAAGAACAATGTTAAACAGGTCAATGTCTCACAAAACTCATTAAGTGAAAGTTAACTGGAGATGCGGAGTCTGCTATTACGTAACCCAGCCCAGAGCTTGGTAATCCTCTCCGCTTACGGTAGCCCCTACTTTGTTTTTAATTTTGAAAACTATTTTTCGTTAGCACAGGCTTCTGGGGGCTGCAGTTCACGTGCTCACGTTCAACATCAGCTGTGAAGCCATTCGGTGTGTGGAGAGAGAGGACGTGTCCCCCGGGGCCTGTCTCCCTGTCCCCCCGTGCGACTCAGCCTTCTCTCTCCAGATCCATTTCCGATTCTAGGACAAGTGCATTTTTATTCTACATGGCTGAGTTGAACGAGAACAGAGGAGACAGGGGCTGGCAAAGCAGAGGGAACTAACAAGGGAAGACGGCAACGTCCCCGAGAGCACTTTGACGGGCGCCTTGATGAGATGCAAATGAGGGACGTTATTAATATGTGCAAACGTGCACAGGCCGAATGCGGAGGAAGAAAGGGAAGAGCCAAAGTGTCTGCAGAGAGAAAAGAATGTGGCAAAAGAGGCCAACTGTATCTCAACCGAGTATCCTGGGTCGCAGATAATTTCCAGGGAGACTTAGCTGACGGACACGCCGGACCGGGGAGCCCGGCTCCCTTTTCCGCATCGCCCCTGCCGTGAGAAGGGGCGGGAGGGGCGCGGTGTGCGGAGCTCAGGCTCTGGATCCAGATGGATCCGGGCCCACGTCCTGGCTCCGTCCTGCGGTTGGTGACCCGCGCCACCTTGAGCACGGGCTTCTCTGAGCCTCCGTTTCAGGGTCGGTAGAAGAAAAAGCAAAACCTCAAGGCGAAGGGCGGATGTGAAGATTGGAAATTACGTATGCAAAGTGCTCAGAACAATGTCCGATACGTGGGAGGCGTCCAGTGAACGGCGGCTATTAGCTGCCACCGCCGCTGCTGTTGGCATCGTAGCGCTCTGTCCCATAAGTGCATATGCACGGTGACCGCAAGGGGTGTTTAATGCGTGCACATGGCACTCGATAAACTCTTGCCTTAAGGAATAATTCAAAATGCAAATGGTGCCTGTGCCGTGCCGTGGACAGGGTCGTTTTCCTCCGGGATTCTGCGTGGGAGACGTTTGTCCGCGAGCTTGTATGTGCGTGTTTGCGTGGACAGGGTCTTGGCGAGACGGGAAGGTGACTGGGAGGCCGGAGTGACTTTGCTTCCTCTAAAAACACAGTCTGGAGGTCAAGCACCACAGGGCTTTCTCAGACTGGCTCAGGGGACTAATCCAACCTTAGTGACAAGCACAGATGCCACCAGAGGGACGATAGTGGCTCCTCTGGCAGCATCGCCAGCTGTTTCTGTGAGGACGGGCTCGGAGCGGGAGTGACGTCTGGATGGTTGGCGTGAGGACTGAGACCTGCGGAAAGGAGAGAAAGTGTTGGTCCCCGTCGTGAGGGCCGCCGGGTTCCGGCCTCGAGTGGGACTCGCTGACTGTCGCCCTGGTTTTAGCCGCGGCTCGTGTCCGGCGGGACTGGACGGCTCTCGGTCCCAGTCACGCACCTGTCCCGAGGAGATGCCCCGGGCCTTCCACCCTCCTGCCTGGTAAACTAAGCCAGTGATGTTTAGACTTGACTGAACAGCCTCTAGCAAATACAGCTTTAAGTGTATAATCCCTGTTTTGATGCCCCTGGAAATTAAAAAAAAAAAAAATCTGATGTATTAGAAAAGCTTCATGAAAAAGTGTCATTAGGGAAATACAGCAGGGACCGGCGTCACGGAGGTCCCTCCATGAAGGAGGAAGGCGGATGTTGGCTTGGTGATTTTAGAGCTAGAAGCACAATCTCCAGGAGGAGAAGTTGTAAATTTTTCCCCTTCAGTAAACACAGTTAAATTTCTAGGGATGTCGGCTGGGAAAGCTGTGGGCTCATCTTCTTTGGCTTTTCTGAGGACAGAGCTTCATCTGCACAGAATGAAGGAAAGAAGCTGCCCGTGGGCAGGGGGATTAGTTAGGCAACTGCTGCGCCCACCCCGTACCCCCTCGAGTCTGTATTAAAGAGCAGAGCTGCACATTTTAAACCAAGTGTTTAAAAACACTTAGATAAGTGTATTTCTGGAGCCACACAGCTGGCAAAGCACTTACGTTGCCCTAATCCACGTAAGTGACCCTGGGTCGTCTTGGCAAGTGCATGCTGGCAAGTGACAAGATGCTGGCAAGTGACAAGATGCTCCCACAGGCGTGGAAACTGGGGGATTCATCCTGGCTGAGTGACGTCCCTTTTTGGGCCCAGTATCTTTGTTCGTTTGCCGGCTGAAGCCTCAGGTTTAACATCCATTTCTGGCTCAGCCCTGGCACCCCCGGAGGACACGGCACACAGATCTCCTTGCTAGCCTCACTGCTGTGACTTTCTCCTGTCCCCAGAGCCCCAGCCTGGGCCCCAAGGGACTGAGTGATGGGGACACCCTGGAACGTTGTCCCCCAAAGCTACACTCCGTCAGAAGACAGAGTTGAGTTCTGCTCTTGGGGTTAATATCTCTGTTAAGGGAAGAATAATTAGAAAATTCATAATGCCTATTACTGTTTCCTAAAACAAGGGCATTCATCATTATAGACTTTAGGAAATAGAATTATACTTACAGTATATTCTATTGTATTACAGTGCCCCAAGTCACATTTAAGTTTCCAGGGTTTTGCATATCAAGCCGGGGAGCTGGGTTCAGTAAACCCACTTTCAAAGCTAACGGTCCTAATGATAAGTCCTTTTAGTTGAAAATGTAGCTTGGGCAAGAGAGGTACACACGCGTGCACTTGAACTTCACTAGTTATCACGGACATACACCTTCAGCAAAGAGAACATAGCATTCAACTCTTACTGTCTTTTGATGGGGTCTTGAAGAAGTGGGAAAATCTGGAATCCAGTCTCTTCCCAGCACGAGGGTTCGCTGTGGGCGTGTTACCGCGATCTCATTGATAAGAAAGAAAATCCGTGAGGACTAAATCTGTTTCCCAAAGTCCCAATCACCACCATTCTGCTCACCAAACGTGAATACGGTAATGAGACTTGTGCTAGGTCCGCGAAGGACACCATCATCATCATCATCACGTCATTGAAACCACCTTTATGTCTCGTCTCGGAGTTCACAAAACACTGTCACGTGAGAGCTTGTGCGAGTCCCCTGACAGCCTCAGAGGGGCCGGGGGGTGGGGGGGGTGGGGGAGGCTCCGGTAGCATCCGCCGCGGTTGTTTCCAGCGTGGACTCACCATCTTTTTTCCTCCCACCTGTCCTCCCAAGGCCAGCTGTCTTTTACGGAGTGATGGGAAGAACTGGGAATCCCATAAGTGTAGACCGGAATCCAATTCTCATCCGTTGGGGACTGGCTGCCTTGGATGAATTATTTAACTTTTTAAGCCTCAGTTTTCCTGTCTGAAAAATAGGTACGATAAGAACACTTACCTCATAGGGCTGCGGTGAGAACTGACGGGTCATGTTTGTTAGGAGCCTCTCCCCGTGCTTGCTCTTGCTTCCCCCAACTTTCCCCCCTCGCGGCCGAACAGAACCACCTCTCCTTTTCCCACACGGCCCTTCAGAGCCCTGAAGGCTGTCGAGCTGCCCCCCGAGTCTCCTGCCGCCCTTGTGGACGATCCCGTTTCCTTCTGCCCACGTGGCAGCCGCCAGCGCCTGCAGCCTGCTCGCCGCTGTCCCCGGCGCGGGTTCCAGTTCCTCCCCGATCCTCCCGGGCTGAGCAGGCTTCTGCCCCTGGGTGGTCCCGCGGGGGCTCCGGGCAGCAGCGCTGAGCTGCTTTCTAGGTTGCATCTGCTTTTTGACAGCTCGAAAGGCTGCAGTTATGAGTAGCAAGAAGATTTAAAGCTCTTTGGGGTTTGCTAAAATATTGCCCCGGCTCCTTCCCAGATGTCTGCAGAGACCTCTGGGCTCCCCGGCCTCCGGTTTCCTGGCTCAGGAAGCGGGAGTTACGTGTCAGCCTGGAATCGCCGGCCTCAGCCTTCGTGGACCCACTGTGTGTGTCGGGCTGGGTGGTGGCATTAGAATCTGTTTCAGGAAGGTGCCACAGTGATGAGAGTGAGATTCCTGGGAGCTTGTAAAGTGATGTGGATTCACCTGGGTGATTCTCATGTGTCGCTCAGGATCTCGGCGGGACAAGCTCCCCAGGTGACTGGTGACTGACTGAGTCGTCGGCCCCGCCTTGAGATTCACGGCTCTGTGGCTTCTGCTTCCGGAAACAGGAGCTTTCCTACCTAGGTGTTAATCCACCTGCAGATGGTCCAGGTGTTGTTCTCATAAATCCCCCGAAGCATCTGAATCTCGGTCGTGGCTCTAAAGCCGTAGCTCTGTCCGAGGGCGACTGGAACGTCCAGCCCACCAGTCTCCGTGATTTATGTTTGCTGTCCCCCCCCCAGGAGCCCCCTTCCTGCCCTGCCCGCCATTTGCCAGATGCCCGGAGCCTGAGTGGGCTGCCAGAACATGCCGGCCTCTCTCCCCTCCTGCGCCTCCCTCCGGCTCCATCCCTGGAGGAGAATCTCTCGCTTTTCAAAGAATAAATCTGTGAAAGAGGCAACACTTCCAGCGCAGTAAATCTCTGCTGCGTGTGCTGGCGTGGGCGCGCACATGTGTGGGACATCCGGCCCCGCGTGCAGGTCTGCGTGTCGGAGAGAGAGCAGCAAGTGCCGGCGTTAAAGGACGGGCCTTTTCATTTCCTAGGAGTCAAGATCACAAGAGGGAAGGTCGTGCTCTGAACAGCGTCCTGGGAGAAACGGGTGGAGCGGAGGGCAGGGGGGGCTGGGCAGAGAGTGTCCCCACGGTGTGGTTGCTGCCACCCAGGACTGGAGATGACATGGGGGGAGGGGAGGGGGCCCATTCCACAGGGGCCGTGGACCCTCAGAGCGAGCACCCGACCCCCTTACTCCGTAAGGTCTTTTTTATTTATTTATTTATTTTTTGAGACAGAGTCTTGCTTTGTTGCTCGGGCTAGAGTGCCATGGCGTCAGCCTAGCTCACAGCAACCTCCAACTCCCGGGCTCAAGAGATCCTCCTGCCTCAGCCTCCCGAGTAGCTGGGACTACAGGCATGAGCCACCATGCCCAGCTAATTTTTTCTATATAGATTTTTAGTTGTCCATATAATGTCTTTCTATTTTTAGTAGAGATGGGGTCTCGCTCTTGCTCAGGCTGATCTCGAACTCCTGAGCTCGAGCGATCCTCCCGCCTCGGCCTCCCAGAGTGCTGGGATGACAGGCGTGAGCCCCCGTGCCCGACCTTTGGTAAGGTCTTTTTGACACTTTTGGGGAAGTGGAAGGAACTTCTGGCCTCCCCCTCACCGTTCAGCCTCTGGGCTTTGTTTATGTAGACTCTGTGTTGTGATTTCCTCTCTGTCCAGGGGAAATGGTCAGAAAGGAACCCTGGAAAAGAATCTCCATCAAGTTTAACTCTCTGAACAATTTTCTAGGAACCTGTGAGTGTAAACAAAACTCTTTCGAAAGACCAACAACCAAAGAATTCACTAGCCAGTGTGTTTAACTTGATTTTTAGTATTAATTTAATAACTCCATATAGTTAAAAACAATCATTTTTTTCCCCTTATGCTAGTGTACTCTGGCCCCCACTCCGATCCCCAGGGTTGAGGGAAGGCCAGACTTCCTCCTCGATGTGGCCGGAGAAACCGAGACAGAGGCGCTGGGAGGGCTGGACCTCACGGCTAAACACCTGCAGAACTGACCCTGATGTCACTCCCGGTCTTGAGGCAGGGGGTCTCTTCTGGCTGAGGAGGGTGGGCGGGAGGTTTGTCTGACTTTTTCTTCATCATTTCTCTTCGCAAATACCTCAAGTCTCCCCTTAAAATTCAGCGGGAGAACCAATCCATGTTGTCAATTCTAAGTGGAACGGGAGTACCGAGGACGGGTATGTTTGAGGCATAATATTTCTTATTTGGTAATCCCATTTTGTTTTTATTTAAAATAATAGCGAAAAGTTTGTGTCAGGAAATGAATGAGTATAATCTGAATTTTCACTGATAATATTTTGAACTGCAGAAAATTTATTGATGAAATGAAACAGACGGCCTTTAACAATTAAACATCTAATGATTGTGCCATTTTAGTCGTGAGGGGTGGGGGTAGAATTGTCGGGATTCTGCCAGGAGCTCCGGATTCTGAGCCTTTTTAAATAAAAAAAGCGAAGTTTGGCACCTGCATACAATTAATGTTGAAACATCTGTAGCACAAAGCAGCATGATTTTGGAAGACACCATGTGTTTGAGAGTCGTCATTCATTTCCTCTCCTTCTGGTGACAGTTCTCCACGTTTCCTTGAGGAAACCGCCCCCCATCCATTCCAAGCTGGGGGGTTTCGTCCGGGTGTCTCCATCCTTGGCTCCAAGCCTGCACCGTGATTGGCTTAACTGAGCAGGCAGTTTGCCATCTCCAGCCACAGCGATTGGTCCATGCATGGTGATGTAACCGAGTCAGAGCCAAAGGGAGTCAGGATGACATTTGCCGGAACTTCTGGGGAAATGACCTCGTCTCTTCCTCTGAATTCGGTGGTGGAAACAGGCGGTGAGAGCTCGGTGCCCCGGGTGGTCTCCCCACGGCCAGGCCAGCGCAGTGAGGAAGGGTCTGGAAAAACACGGAACCAGGGATGCAGAAAAACATGCCAGAAGCCAGCCCTGCCCGGGACTTTGACAATACGTGAGCCGACACATCCCTCTTTCCTGTTTAAGCCAGATCGATTTTTTTTTTTTTTTTTTTTTTGCTCATTTGAAGCTCAAAGAATCCTAGAAGCCATAGGTCTTATTGCCAAAATCACGATGAATGAGATTTAGCCTTTACTTAGATGATCCAGAAGGCCCTTCCGGAAGCTGCAGGTGTCATTTCTTGTATTCACAGTATTTTCCCGTCCTCCGTGTTCTTGACGCTTTAGTGTCTGGGCCTTGCTGTGGGGGGGGGGACTGCCCCTCCCAGGACTAGCTAATTCCTGGAGACAGCGAAGGACTTGCCCAGGATCACGGCTTCCGTGTGCAAACTGAATTAACCAATCCACAGCCCACGTTGGAACCACCTCCCCTAATGTTTTTCTGGCCTCATTATCCCAGGGCCGAGCGTCAGACAAGCAGCCACGGCCCCTGTGTCCCAGCGCGCCCTAAAATGGTTCAGACCAGCCCGTTCCAAGCCGCTGACCCTGCTCTGCCTTCCCCGTGGAAACCCGAGATGGGCAGGGACGTCCTGTCATTCTCCTGCCTGACACTGCGGTAGCGCCAGGTCCTTGGGAAGAGACAGGCCTGGAAATACCTACGGGGAGGTGGAGCCCCCCCACGCCCCCTGATCCCCCCAAATGGAAGCCTGCGGGGAAACAGTCAGACACAGGCCAGGGGACCCCGAGAGGGTCCGTGTGTAGCGGCGGACGGAGGTGACTTGTGTTGTCACTCGGTCTCGGAGTCTTTGCTGGGGGCTCTGTCACATGCTATAAACCTGCTGTTAGCAGCGTATTGGGCACCTGGGGTGGGGTCCACACTGGAGTTGAAATTGGAGCGAGTAACGAAAGCCAAAAAACGAATGGCAAGAAGTCACCAGGAGGACGACTGACAGAAGGGTGTGTGAACCTGCACAGCTTCACGGAACCTGCCAGCCTTGGTTATGCTGGGAAATTACTCGACGAGAGGAAGTCTGCAAAATATGGGATTTCCCAAGATCCGGGGGCCGTGCGCTTGGGTTATTTGCATTGGCGCTTTAGAGAGAAATGCCACTGTGAAGGCAGAGAGCTTGGGGACACGGGAGTGACTCATCTATGCAACACACACACTTTCACTGAGCTTCCACCGTGGGACAGGAGGCTTGCTGACCTCACGAGGTGGACGCACGAACAGGACGCCGTTTCTGTCCTCCCCTGACTCTGGTGAGGGAACTGGGCTGGTGACGCAGCAAGCGCAGCTCATGGAATGTTCTGGAAGACACACCTGGCCTGGGATCCCAGCTGCTCTCGTCACCACGAGGGAGGCAAGGTCTCCACGGCGATGCCGCAATCAACAGAAGAGCCAGTTCTCCTCATCGTCTGCGTCCCTGCCTCGCACGGTGGATTTTCCACAGCGTCACCCGGTCCCTGGTGCAATGCAGCCTCATTAGCATTCCGGTCACGCCCGGAGCGTCCCCTTCCTGCGCTGTGACGTACGACTCTCTGCAGCTTGGGCGTCGCCGTCACAGATGCTGGGAGGGCACCGGCCGGGGGCGTGAGGGGACTTTCTGTCCCCAGTGGTGGCCGTGGAGCAGACCTGGAAACCTCCTCTGCCTTCGGGGCTCTCAGGGACGGGGACCAGCGCTCGGTATCAGGGCAGAAAATACGAGACCTCTGGGGAGTCCCGCGGAGAAACCCTCCCCAGCTGACGGAAGGTGATAGTCGTCGCGGACCGGAGCCCAGCGTGTGACAGACGCTTTTCGCGCAGCCTCTCATTCGCCGCTCAACGCCGCAACCCCACGCCACGGGCGAGGACATGGAAGACCAGAGAGTTTGACCGATTTTCCCCAGGTCACGGCATGAGTCATTAAAACAGAATCAGAATTAAACTTGCATCTTTCTGACCCAGAGCCTTAAGGCGGTGGTTCTGCCTGCAGGGAGCACGTGACAATGTCTGGGGACGGTTTTTATTGTCACGATGGGGGGAAGGTGCTGAGCTACAGTGGGCAGAGCCCAGCGATGTTGCCAGACAGTCTATGGATTGAATCGTGGGCCCCGCAAGAGGCATGTGGCGGGCCCAGCTCTCAGTGCCTCGGAAGGGGACCTCGTTTGCAAACAGGGCCGATGAAGGTGCAATTAGTTACGATAATGTCACGCAGGAGTCAGTGGGCCCCCGACCCAATAGAACATCCTTACACTGTCGGCGATGTGCCATACGATGGTGACGTGAAGACACAGAGACCCGGGAGAACCACGTGACAGGGAGCAGAGGTCGCAGTGAGGCATCGACCAGCCCAGACACCAGGGTTGCAGCCGTCACAGGAGCTGGGACAGACATGGGACAGATTCTCTCTCAGAGCCCTCAGAAGGAACCAGTCCGGCTGACGCCTTGGTTTCCAACTTCTGGGCTCCAGAACTATGAGAAAACATGTTTCTATTGTTTTAAGCCACCGGGTTTGTACCCTACACCCCCACAGCAAGGAATTATCTGGTCCAAAATATCAACAGTGCCACTGTCGAGGACCCCTGCATTAAGAGAACACTCTGCCCCACTGCTCTTTTTTTTTTTTTGTTGAGACAGAGTCTCGCTCTGTCACCCTGGCTAGAGTGAGTGCCATGGCGTCAGCCTAGCTCACAGAAACCTCAAACTCCTGGGCTCAAGCGATCCTCCTGCCTCAGCCTCCCGAGTAGCTGGGACTACAGACATGCACCGCCATGCTGGCTAATTTTTCTATATATATTTTAGTTGTCCATATCATTTCTTTCTATTTTTTAGTAGAGACGGGGTCTCGCTCTTGCTCAGGCTGGTCTCGAACTCCTGACCTCGAGCGATCCTCCCGCCTCGGCCTCCCAGAGTGCTGGGATGACAGGCGTGAGCCACCGCGCCCGGCCCAGAGGCTTTTTAAAATGGGCTTTTCAGCCGCTGGGGAAACTGCAACGGGAATTAAGTAAGATCAGCCTAAAACGCCCGCTGACCCCTGAGACGTCGAGCGACAGTGAATGAAGAGCAGACCTTGCAGGGATGGAGCGCAGGGTCCGAGGAGGAGGGTGAAGATGACCCGGCTCTGTGGACGCATCGCCAGTGCTTCGGGAGGCCGGTTCAGCCGGCTCGCCCAGGACCGGGCTGCGATTCCGCTCAGTCTCTGCACCGTCTCCCCTTCATCTCCAGGGCCCGGTGCCTGGTGAACACTCAGTGACGCTGTTTGTCGGCACAGAAACTGGCAGTGGGAAGATCTTGGAATTTTCTTAGTTCATTCTGGGCCTTATAAATGATCTTAAACCCATTCTTCAGTATCTCTACCCCTCGGTGTGGTTACTGGAGAAATAGGGGAGAGAGCATTTGCGACACAGAGATGCTAAGAGGACGTTTCCCAGCATCTCCGCTTCTCGACCCTCCTCTTGGGCCAGCTTGTTTCTGATGTGTCCTTTCGAGAAGCTTGACAACCCAGCACTTCCTCTGAGATATTTATTTGCTTTTACTCAGCCCTCACGGGAGCAGGTTTTGCACAACAGGAAGCCCTGAGATCGGAGCCTGGAGACCCGGGTTTAAAGCCCAGATGCATCACTGCCCAGCTGTGTGACCCCAGGCAAGTCACATAACCTCTCTGGGCTTTCGTCTGCCCACCTGTCACATGGGAATTGTGCCTGGGTCACCCGTTTCCAAGGGCTTTGTGAGCATCGGATCTGATGATGCAAATGAAAGGCCTTCGAAAATAGCAAGGCGCTATTTTAAAGGTCAAGTATAATTATGAATAAATTCCGACTCCTGTTTAAATTTTCATGGTTTCACGTAGTCATTTCTCTGGCCGGTCCTGCCTTTGACGCGGGGACGAGCGAGCTCTTTCCTGCGCGGCCTGATCGTTTTGTTGACTCCGTCGTCGCCCCAACTCACTGTTCAGTGGTCTGGTTCCAATTTACAGTCCGGAGACTGGCTCTTTCTGTGGACATGTTTACTTCTCCTTGTCATTAATGAAGACGAGAACAATGGTTTATAAGATACACAGTTGCCCAAGGTGCCACATTTCAAAGTGCCACGTGCACATGTCCATGTTAAGGTGACACCTTGCATTCGTGCCTGGGTTTAATCTACGGTTTGAAAACAGACTGTTTGCAGCATTTAGCAGCATTTCCACGTCAGTGTGCAGTTGCTGTAGAACAATCAGGAATGCTCACGAACCGGGGGGTTCAATAACCTCGTGCTGGGGTGTCTGGTGCTCAGGAAATCGTTGGGAGGCTTGAGGGGGGCGTCGCGGTGGCCTGCCGATGCCGAAGGTCACTTGCCGCCTTGGTATTTGCACACGGAAGAACGGTGCATGGACTTTCCCCCCGGGAGAAGACACAGAGCGACACAGTTTCTTTCGCTCCTTTCCAATCCCAGCTGAAATCATTTGTCTGGTTTCCTTCTTGAACCCCATGGTCGGCCTTGTCTGTCCAGGCATGGGGTGGCGAGTGACAGGGTGCAGCCGCCCTCGGTGGCCCTCGGTGACTCTGGGGGGGGGGTGTCGGGAGCAGAGCGGCAGGGGGAGGCGGGGGTGGCCGTGTGGCTGCTGTCCCTGGAGTCAGTGGAGACTGGTCCCCTGGGCAGGGGACGGCTGTTGTGGGCTCCCTTTTATACTCTGACTGCTGTGGTCTTTGGGCCACCCACAGGGCCCGCGGAAGGCACTGAGGAGGTGACACGGAGCCATGACGTCCACGCTGGGTCCCGAATCCTTTATCCTGTGACTTCCCCGATACTCGTTTCCCACACCTAGGAGTCCAGGCCCCTCCCTCACACGTACCTGTCTGCAGGTGGCGGAAGTTCTGGTCACTGTGGATAAGGGACTCATTGACTGAGACATGGCATCCCCTGGAGTTCCGTGGAAAATCACTTTGCTTCTCTGCTTTCATGTCCCCGACTTCCCCAGGAAGAAAGCAACAGGGAGAGAGACAATCTCATCAGCAGATTCCTGAAATATTCTCGAGAGCGCTAGGAGTCCTGGGAACTTTGAATTTTTATCAGAGCTTCTCTCAAAGCCCTCTGAGCCATGTATCCTCAAACGGTTTAATCCACTTGCTCTTTCCTCCCTCTTCCTATACGGGTCGTAACATGTATTCCGTGCTGACTTCTGCCTTTCCCACTAGAGGGTATCATCGTGGAGGCTCAAGACATCCCGTCCAAGTCCTCAAGCCCTGTTAGACAACCTGGCACATCACAGATGTTCAACAATGTCAATGACTGACAGTCGCCCGTTTGGTTTTGGGGTCCAGGCCTCAGAGGTCCTGCCCAGGGAAATCCCAGACCACCGGGGAACGGCTTCACGCATTTGATAGTGTCGGCTTTGTGGGTCTCTGATCTGTGCAGTAAGTGGCGGTTTGAGCAGGGGGGGGTTAGTGACTTTGGTGACGCTGAGTGAATCTGAGAATGTAAAAGGCAAGAGAGCGGCTTCCATTTCATCAGTGCTTCCTGGACAAGGCCTTCGAGAGAAAAAGGGAGTCGGAGCTCTGATAGCCAATGAGCTACTTGTTAATAACATCACCCAATACTGCCAGTGGATGCTCTCCAATATCGAGGAGGAAGGTGAGTCAGAGCGTTTTATTGGTTACTTTCTGGGGGAGTTCACATTTAATAAGAGCTGTCGATGTTTGTTAGGTGTCTGGGTTTCTCTGGTAAGAACCATCTACACCTGGGGCTGAGTTAAGAGCCCATTGGCAAGCCTGGGCCATGCATTTGACCTTGGTCCATTTGCTTCATAGTTCAAAATACCCTGGTTCTTCCATGCAAACACGCTTCTTCTACTTGAGAGCAAAGATGGGATTATCAGAAAGCAAAAGAAGCCAAGTAAAATATGACCAGAGTGTATTTTTTTTCTCTTTACTCTCTTGTGAAAATAGTTTTGTACGTATTGAGGAGGACAGAGCAGCATTTGCTGTGTTCTTGCTGTGTTAAGTCTTATTCGAAAGAACCATGGACAGAACCAGGATATTTTGAACTATGAAGCCAATGGACCAAGGTCAAATGCATCGCCCAGGCTTGCCCAACGGGCTCCTAACTCAGCCCCAGGTGTAGGCGGTTCTGTCCTCTGTTCCCGTCATGCACGGCAGGTCTGCAGACCTGGAGGGGAACGTTGAAATGGCAGGTCCTGGATAGCAGCAGAACTGGGTAAAGAATGTCAAGTTCAAAAACACAAGGTGGGAAACAATTCTTCTATGTATTCCTACATGCCGCCTTTAAACTTGGATTTGAAAATGTTGACTTTGTTAGAAAAATGTATGAAATACGGGACTGTCTTAATTGCCATTTGTAAATTGCTTCAGCTTCCGTGCGAATTCTTACATACTTTTCCAAATGTAGGCTCTGGTGACGGAAAACTTGTCCATTTTTCCTCTTGGCATTTTTAGTCCTTTGCGATACGAACAAAAGACATTGAAAACCAGAAATAGCTCAAGGTCCCAGGGTCAGCACGAGAAAGGCACGGCAGAGAGAATCACCACGGAGAGGTCAGACGTTTCCTCGTGGCTGTGATTCCCTGCATCCCAGATCCGCCCTCAGGTTCCATAGTGTCAAGGTGTTTTTCCTCCGTCGGTGATTCCACCAGAATCACTGACGGAAGGATCCGTGAGGTCCCTTCAATTCCAGACAGGCTCGGGGGACCTCTGACCTGCTACCAGCCTCTGAAAACTAATGGTGACATTTGGTGCCTTCGGAGCTGAGAAAACATCCACCTCTGGCTCGAGCAGGGTTTGCTCCAGGACGAGGAAGGCACTTAACGGGCGGAGAGATGGCAGGTCGTGGGCAGAGGTGCACCAGGGGCCAGAATGTGACGGAGCGAAGGGACCCATTTTGCTTGTGACTTCTTTGCAGGTACTTGGGTCAAATCTCTCCTGTTTCCTGAAATGCCTTTCTCGTCTGCATTGTGCAAAGTGGAGGATGACTTTATACATCTGTGTCCTGGAAATGCAGTGTCTGCAATAACGGTCCAGTTCAACCTGCGAAGTTGCTTTCTTTTTTTTTTTTTTGAGACAGAGTCTCACTCTGTTGCCGGGGCTAGAGCGCCGTGGTGTCAGCCTCGCTCACAGCAACCTCAGACTCCTGGGCTCAAGCCATCCTTCTGCCTCAGCCTTCCACGTAGCTGGGACTACAGGCATGTGCCACCATGCCAGGCTAATTTTTTCTATATATATTTTTAGCTGTCCATATAATTTCTTTCTATTTTTAGTAGAGACGGGGTCTCGCTCTTGCTCAGGCTGGTCTCGAACTCCTGACCTCAAACAATCCTCCTGCCTCGGCCTCCCAGAGTGCTAGGATGACAGGCGTGAGCCACCGCGCCCGGCCTATGAAGTTTCTTATTTGGTGTCCTGAGCAAGGAAAGTCCTTGCTTCCTTTCCTGATTTTGGTGGAAATGGGTGAATGTGAGTCTTTTTAACACCGGCAGTAAAGCTCCATTTTCTACTGTCCTCAAATTCTTTGTAGTTGGGACCAGTAGCTCTGTTTGCTGTGATGGCTCTAATTCCTTGGCTGCGGGTTCCACTGACGACACTTCGAGTGGCCTCCCTTCCTCTGCACAGAGCGCGAGGGGTGGCAATTTGTCCTCCATCCTGGAGCCCGGGCACTATGCTGTTTATATAAAACTGGATGACGAGCGATACCTCGTTTAGCTGCCAAATTGCCTTGTGGTTATGATCACTTCAATCTCAGAAAATGTACATTTTTATTCTGCTCTAATCCAGGAAGCACGAGATGAAGGGGTATTTTTCTCCGTATTCCAGGGGCTGTAACCAGTCCCTGAGCAGAATCTATCTACTGCGGGCAGATCTTCCTCCTCGTTGCCATCCCTTTAGATTTCTGGCTAACGAGTAGATCCTGCATCCTAGACATTGCAGACTGAGGAAGAGGGATAAATAATGCAGATTCATTTAGCAACGGCGGTTTGCCGAATGTATCGTCACAAGTTATGAATAATCCATTTGTTCAGTTGCCGGACTGGCTTTCTCCTGCCTGAGGACCGGGAGAGAGGAGAAGCCACAGTTTCCCAATGAGCGGGGCGATTCTCTGGGGGAAGGAAGCCCCCTGGGCTGGTTCCACACCTAATCAGGGGGCCTGAAAAGCAGTGATTTGATTAGCTATTCTGCGGTTCCTTTGGAGAGGTCTGCGTGGGCTCCGGAGCTGTCCCACCGACCCGGGAGGATGTGCGTTTCCGCCGCCACGCAGCGGGCCCCAGAACGGGCATCGACACCCACTGGATTTCCGGGGGAGGCTCAGGCAGGATGTCACACGCTGTCGAGCAGCTGCAGAGGACGATAGTGGCAGCAGCTGGCTCCGTGAGTGCAGACAGGGGCTGAGATACTGGCTACACGGAAAATTTTTTTACCGAGATACCAGGAGCACTTTTTCTTGGACAAATCACGTAACCCCAGAATTTGCAGCGGTGAAGCTGCTCCTCTGAGAATGCGGATCCAAGACGCTGGGCATCTCTGTGTCCACGGCCAAGTCCAAGAAAGAGCCTGTAACACCACAGAGATTTTGCATATTAATTTGAGGCTATTCTTGCTGTGAGTGTTTTTGTTTTTTCTTTTTTCTTTTTTTTTTTGAGACAGAGTCTCGCTCTGTTGCCCGGGCTAGAGTGCCGTGGTGTCAGCCTAGTTCACAGCAACCTCAGACTCCTGGGCTCGAGCGATCCTCCTGCCTCAGCCTCCCGAGTAGCTGGGACTATAGGCATGCACCACCATGCCCAGCTAATTTTTTCTATATATTTTTAGTTGTCCAGGTAATTTCTTTCTACTTTTAGTAGAGATGGGGTCTTGCTCTTGCTCAGGCTGGTCTTGAACTCCTGAGCTCAAACGATCCTCCTTCCTTGGCCTCCCAGAGTGCTGGGATGACAGGCGTGAGCCACCACGCCCAGCCGAGAGATTATTCCTGCCGTGAGTCTTAAGACTCATCTTTTCCTTGTCATCCCGGGCACCCTAATCCAGGCTCATGTCGTTTCCTACTTGAATCATTACAGAGCTTGCTTGTGTCTGATTGCTCCCTGCTACAGTCCGTTCTGGGACAAGTTAATTTTTAGCAAACTCTGCCCTGCTCTGGAACCTATGATGACTTTCTGCAATTTAGGATGTAAACATCACACGACTCCGGCTTCCTAAGACTTCCTACGTCTGGCCCTACCCTCCCGCCCGGTGTAACCGCCGTCGCTCCCCGGAGCTTGTCTCGTACCCTGTTCACTTCTTACCTCTTTCACGAAGCCTCTCCAACAACTCCAGGCTGTGCAATTCATCCATTCATCCGTTCATTACATTTATCTGGCACCGTCCACATTCCATGCCCTGCCAGGCTCTGTGTGTGTATTTGCACAGCCCGGTCGTCAAAGCTATCGCTGCACATTCGTGCAGTTTGTGCTCTTGCAAAGGTGCCTGGCTGAGGGGACCAGGAAAAGCTGAAATCTGGCTTGGTTATTCCACGCCCTCTGTATTCACTCCAAAAAGGGGGGGGGGGGGAAACTCTGTACATTTATAATTGTATACTCTGCATTTTTTGAGTATATTCTGGAAGGAAAAACTTCCATTTTGGTAGGGGTTGAAGGGAACTAATTCCTCTTTGACATTTTACACGTGCAATGAATTACTGGCCTCCCCCAGACTGGCTTCCGTCCGAGCGTCTCAGGCCTGGCTTCTCGAGAGACACAGAGATGGAACATTGCTGGACACGTCTGTGTTGTCTCGTGAACTTTGGACCTGCCCCTTCGTGTCACAGGGCCGGGTGAGTTCTTGCAGGGGACGACAGAAGTACCCTCGAAAGCCATTCTTACACTCCGATGGCAGCAATGGCTTAATTTTACCCCAAGTGACTATAAACTGCATAAATGTATCCAACCGAACCCGAATTACATATGTCCCCAACTCAGCTTTGTTTTAGCCAGATCCTCTAAGAAGAACAGAAATGCGTTGGAGGGAAGGTTGGCAGGGAGAGAGACAGCAGTCTTACTCAATTGTAGTTAAAATACCTGATTTCTGGAAGTTTTACAGACACATGTAATCAGGTACGCCCATTGCTTGGGCCCTCCGTGTGCTGAGAAAGTGCTCACGCCAGTCGGGGAGGCCACCGCCCTGTGGCTCCGCCAAGGTCCTGGTAAATCTGCCACTCGGCCCACCCAGGCTGGAGGACGCGTCCGCCCTGCTCTCTCCCGTGCGGGGCCCCGACGCTCCTCACCTGCCCCCCACTGTCACTCGGACAGCCTCCCCTCGGAGGGTCCTCGCGAGCCCCGCACCCGCAGTTCTCCTCCCTGCAGACCCTCCTGCTCCTCCCCCGCAGCTTCCGACGGGTCCCGATGGAGTGTGACCTCCCCAGGACAGACGTCCTATTGTCTTTCCTCATCGCGGATCTTTGCATCAGTTGGGGTCTAGGAAGCAGCCGACCGGCTCATCGGGCTGGGATTTCTGCAGAGAGTTCAACGCGGACGCCGGTTTCAGAGGAGCGGAACCCATAGGGGAAGTTGAGGCCCAAGGGACGGAAGAGCAGCCGGAGTCTGTGACCTCGTGGGAAGGACCCCCCACGGTGCTGTGGCCACAGAGCGGAATGTCTTAACCTTGGCGCTGTCGACGTTTTGGGTCAGAGAATTCCTTGTTGTGGGGGGCGGGGGGGGGTCCTAGCTGTGCATCGCAGGGGCTTTAGCAGCTTCCGTGGCCTCTACCCGCAACACTCAAGTGGCACACACCGCCCAGCCACGGCAGCCCCGAATGTCCACCCGTGGCCAGCTGCGCCCCAGGGGGCCAATCACCCTGTTGAGGGCCACTGTCATAGATGGTACAAACGTCCCAGACCCAGAGCGATGGGTGAGGGTGGCGAGGGAGGAAGGATGTCACCTCCTGTCCACTTCTCACTGCCGACCCAGACAGAAGCCCGAGGACCAGGTCTTGCTCCTTTAGGGCTGAATCCCGGTGGCCACGAGCCATCCTTCGCCCTCTGACGGCGGCTGATGCAGGTCGCCCCTGGCAGCCGGAGATGAGTTGTTAGAGCCGTTGCTAAGGACAGGTCTGTGCCTTGCCCTGTGCTTGCTCCGCTCCACCGCATGGCTCGTCTCCTTCCTGCTATCTCTAATTTAGCATCTTCACTCAGATCTGCCCGCTCACTTACCAGGAGAAGCGCCTTGCAAAGGCCTGCAGCAGCCGGAGCAGTGATCCTCGCCTCCTGATGCGCTTCCGACCCCCGGGGCGGCTTTCAAAACAAATCCTCTCACAGCCACAGTTTCCTCTCACTGGTCCCTCCTCGGTGTGCCCGGAGCCTTCCAGAGCAACTGCTGCCGAACCGCCGTTCTGTTAATGCTGTTTTGCACGCGTGTTTTCGCGTTTGGAGAACGCTTCAGCCTCCCTGTTGGCGTCATGCACGGAACAGGCTGTCAGGCAATATTCTGTCGATCGATTGATCGATGGGATGGGCCCCCCGCCATCTTGGGATGCATTCCTATATTTCATTGAGAGGGTTTGTTTAGAATCGTGCTCATTCGGTTTTAATAAGCAGATGCATCACCTGGGATCCTGTACGCTCAAGGACCAAGGCTGCCCACGTTTGTGCTCTTGGCTGCTTTGGTTACAAAGAGGATGGTGAAGAGGAGAATTTGTACGACTCAGGACAGATCCATCTCTAACACGACTGGGGTGGGAAGAAGGGGAGCGGGAGAGAGAGAGAAAAAGTCGCATATTTCTCTGAGGATGGGTAAGGCGGATCACCAGTTGTCCCCTGAGTTAGGAGGGTCTTTCAGGTAACACGACGGTTCCAAATCGCCCCGAACAGAACTCCGTCTGCTCTGATTGCTTCGGGCTTTACCTGCTATGACCGGGGACATCCGAAATGATGGTGCTGTCAACAGGGTGACAGTGAGAATATGAGGGTGACAGCAGTCATCGCAAGGGGTCTCTTCAAGTCAAAGCTAAAAGGGAAGAGACCGACCTTCTATAGTGGCTGTGTTCATTTCATCCTGGAGTGACTTTGATGCCGGTGCCAATGACACACGGAATGGAAATAACTCCAGTAGGAGCTGGACTTTTACTCACCGAAATGTCTTTTCACTCCATTTTTTAAATTGCGGTAAAATACACAACATAAAGTTTACCGTCTTAACCGTTTTTAAGCATACAGTTCAGTGGTATTAAATACTTTCATAGTGTCGTGCAAACGTCACCACCGTCTAACCCCGGAACGTTTTCATCTTGCGGAGCTGAAATTCCGTGTCTGTTAAACGACTCCCCCTCCCCTCCGTCCCCCGGTCCCTGCAGCCCCATCCTACTTCCCCTGTCTATGAATTTGACGACTCTAAGTATGTCACATTAAGTGAGGCGGAGGTGACTTACAGATCCAGAAAGCAGTGGGTTCTTTTGCATAAACCGTTGCCGTTTGAAAGAGAGAAAGGTGGAGCTTTCCCTCAATTCCGCTGAATCCTGTGCCGTCGATGAAACATTTTCAGGGATTTTTAGTTGGGAAAAAATACGAGGACTTCTCTTGCCTGATCCTCTGCTGCTGATGTGGAAATGCGGGTGCCTCCCCCGTCCTTAGTGACCCCGTGTCTTCCAGCCAGCCCGGGCAGCCCCCCACGGTGCGAGACCAGGCTGGGGAGACCACAGCCCTGCTCACAGCGGAGGGCCACTGCCTCCCCCCACCTGCGTTCCCTCCTCTCCAGCTCCACCCTCCTACGTCCCTCTCTCGTGACTTCCCGAGCTCGTCCTTGGTCTGGACAACGGATTTGGCTTCACCAGGACTGACATTAGCATTTTCTTTGGATGTGGTGTACACTGCCCCACCGAGATTGGCCATTTCCTTCTTTTTAAGACATTAATCTGTCTACTCGGACCCAAGCCCAGCCTTGACCTGCTCGGCTCCACCCTGGGGAGGGGAGATGATGCTATTGGATAGAGCACATCACAGTCACCGTGGGATAGCTAGTTATAAAGATAGATGCCATCATAGTCCAACAGCCTTGAGTATTTTTTAAAAAACCATTATGGGAAAAAGAAAGCAAAGCATCTCGGTAGCTTTTATCATTTCGTGGATCAGTTTGGAGTGGAGTTGATAAAAAAAAAAAAAAACCCAGCAATGCAAACATCTGGGTGAAAGAGCAGCAAACCGGGTCATAATTCTTTTTTATATGAAAATATTTATATTCTCCCAGGCCTTGTATCCTCAGTTAGTGTCTGATGTGGAGACGAAGGAATGTTTCACGTTTAGTGATGATCAAGTGTGACGCCGTCTGCGAAGCCGTGTGCGTTTCTAGTTTGCTGACAGGACCTCCTGGAGGAAAATTGGAAAAAGATGCTCAGCTCCTAATGAAAGGATCATTTCATTTCATTTTCCTTCCTCTGTGAAAAGAACTATTTATAATTTTTTTCCATTTATAACAACATTTTTTAATACTCAAATTCTGTTCCATTTGTTTAAATCCTAAAGGCACTGAAGATTTTTTTTTTTTTTTTTCTCCAGCAATCTCCACTGGGAATGAGGTCTGGTCCACTGTAGGAAGACTTAGCGTGATAGGAATCAGGACACACATTTATTTATGTGTTTGTTTTCAGCTTTAGAAAGTATGATTTTTTGATTGAAAGAAGTCTTTCCTATATATTTGTATCGTATTGGCATGGAACAGGAGAAGAGATAAAACTTTCTCTGTGAAAGTTTTCAGACACTTTGCAAAGCATTAAACGTTGATGGCAGACCATCATAGCGTTACCTGTAGGGTAATTAAATAACTCTAGAACTGTGCTATGATGTTATTTGCTGCTTAGTGGAATCTAGTATGAGATGAAGTATCTTGGATGTAATTTAAATAAGTGGGGCTCGTGAAGTTCGGCAAGACTTCATCATATTTTAGGCTCACCTAAAAAGCAGTCTTACGGTATGGGTTCTGTGGCTAGGGTACTAGAATAATCCTCTTCCAGTAATCTCGTCTATTCGAGATTTGAGAATCATCTAAAATAAGAAAAAACCCTTTGTCTCCCAGCTCTCGTTTTCTAATTTTTTTTCCCTGCGATAAGGAAGGACTTGGAGAACACATAGCTCACGTTTTAAAAAGAGGGGTGCCGGGAGAATATTAGTAGATATAGGGCAAATACAGAGGCAGGTTGCAATAGAAGAGATTAAACATGGCAGATTTCACAAACTAGAGTCCAAGTTGACTTGAACTCGTGTGGGTTTCTTGTTATTAATACTAAGAAAGGAAAGTGATAACCATCGGGATCCAGCATGGATTTGCTAGGAGCAAGTCAGGGCCGGCTAATTTTATCTACACGCTTGTACCATCTATACCTGTACCTATAACTGTACCTGTGCCTAAAGCTATACCTGTCGCATCTAACATTGGTGTATTTGTAGATCAAAGGAATTCCATTGACACAATGGATCAGAATTTTAGCCAGAAAGGTGATGAGATCTTCTCCTACATCCTGTAGAAATGTACAGATGAGGATTTGGGGCTGAAATGCATAAGACTGGGCAAACTCATGATTGACCGAATGACCTCACCCACTACCTCTTCAATTTAAGGAGAATTTAAAAGAGACACTTTCCTACGAGCCCAAGGCTGATGCAGATTATTTTTTACTAGGTCATTACAAAAAGGGGAAGAACAAAAAAAAGGACACGTCAACTCATTGTGTAATAGCTTTGATTAAAATGTAGGCAGGACGCATTAAAAAGTTGCACACAAGTGTGTGACCAGGACTTAGAAAGTGACGAGAGACGGTTGCTCTCATCCTAACAACAGAAAAAAGGTGGATTAGCTTCAGAATAATCATTTATAGAACCACCTCAGAGAGCTGAAAAGGCAAAGAAATCTGAAGGAACTAAAGTCCAGACAGGAATCAGCCCCACCTGAGAGGGAAGGGACCAGGCTGCTTGGCAGCGTGGTTGGGGGACAGTCAACCTCGCCACAGACGGGGAACCAGCCACACCCCTAAAAAGTCTTTCCGGAGACTCACCACCCCCCACCCCATCTGCATCTAAGTGGCCGGAACTGGAACTGGAGCTTGTGGTCACCCAGCAGCAGGCTCAGACACTGGGGGATGGGAGCGTTCTGTTTGGCTTCACCCTGGGTGATTAGGGGCCACTGGCTGGCTGTGGCCTGCGGGATTAAAAGTGTTGTCTCAGTCTTATTAGCAGGGACGCGCTGGGCCCCGGCATCCGCCCCCGAACAAGGCTACTGACGGCTTCTTGCAATCTTCGTCTCTGATTAAAATGCTTCATTGATTCTAGAGCGCGGGTGCTAAAAACCTTGATGCGTTTTTGATGCTGATGAGAGAAAAATATTCTCTAGAGATGCACACGTGTGGGGGAGGGGGCATTGCTGATTGACGGCTCGTCAGCCCCCCCTCCCCCCGTGTGGGGCAGGGGTGAGGGGCAGCGGACCTGGAATGACCCCTACCCCCTGCCTGGCGCGGCTGTTGCCCCCCCCACCGTGGCAGGAACATGCCCTGGCCTCGTGTTCTGCCCCCGTGACGTGGGGGTGACAATCTCCGTCTCAGAGGGCTGTCGGAGCCCGAGCTGTGGAAGTTCATCAGCCTTCCTGCACAGAAGTCTCTTCCTCATCCTGCTTCCCTTCTTGCACATTCTAAATATGTCATTTTAATCCCAGTTAATGCCCGAACATCCTATAGATATAGGCCAAACACAGGGGATTAGTAAAAAATCCCCTTTGGTACGTTGGTGGGTTATGCAAATCGAGTTTTACCCCAGAAGTGCCTTGGCCCTAAAGTCATTTAGAAACTCTCCTTGCTCCAGCCACCCTGCCCCTCCTCGCTTCATTCGGTCAGAACCCGTGACAAGTGTCCTGGGGGAAAGAGCCGGGAGGGACGGGCGTGGACAGGCAGAGGAGCCGTGTCATTGTCCTTGGGTCCTACGTGGGTAAAGTTCATCTGTCAACCTGACTAGGCCACAGGGTGCTTGGATATTTGGTCAAAGATCCTTCTGGGTGTTTCTGTGAGGGCGTTTCTGGGTGAGGTCAACATCTTTTTTTTTTTTTGAGACAGAGTCTCGCTCTGTTGTCCAGGCTAGAGTGCCGTGGCGTCAGCCTAGCTCACAGCAACCTCAATTCCTGGGCTCAAGCGATCCTCCTGCCTCAGCCTCCCGAGTAGCTGGGACGACAGGCATGCGCCACCATGCCCAGCTAATTGTTTCTCTATATATTTTTAGTTGTCCATATAATTTCTATTTTTAGTAGAGATGAGATCTTGCTCTTGCTTAGGCTGGTCTCGAATCCTGACCTCAAGTGATCCTCCCGCCTCGGCCTCCCAAAGTGCTAGGATTACAGGTGTGAGCCACCGTGCCTGACCTCTCCTGAATTCTCATAGTAAAATGCAGAAGGACAGAGATGACATAAAGGAAGGACTTCTTAAGCAAAAAGGAAGCAGAATTTAGGAATTTGGAAGATTCTCAGCCTATTCATATTGCAAAAAACGAGGAGGCTTGTTCTGAAGAGAACGTTAAAGGTGTGTCTAAACAACTGCTTGACAGAGAGATGGATCGTGGGTGGGACTCATTGACTTAATCAACCGTTTCAACAGAGGCCAGGAATAGAAATGAGATTATACCAGCAGAGACACTCCAGTTTGGGCTAAAAGGGACAGAGAAAAATGGCATTGAAAGAAGGAAGGCTGTTGGACTTCTCAGATCCAGCAGGACCAGACCACAGAGCTATTTGGCTGTGAACATCCCAAGTCTTCAAGAAATGATGAGGAGGACCCTGAAGGCAATTCAGAGATCATCAGGGCCACCACCGGGGTTAGAAAACAGGCCAGATGGTCTCCCACCAAAGCTGTGGGTGGGACCACCCTGCAGAACGCTGGGAATGGGCCTTGGAGGGGCAGCCCCACGGGGCAGAGCGACGAAGGTGGGATCGTCCACCCCCGGTGGGCCCAGAAGGCGAAGGCTGGAACAAAGGGGATTGTTCCGGAGCACTGAGACCAACGCAGTTTGCCTTGCCGAGTGCCGGACTTGCTTGGGACCCATCACGCCTTCCTTCTTTCCTGTTTTTCCCTTTTGGAATTAGAGCGTTATCCTGTGTCTATCCCATCACAGCCTTCCGGCGCACGCGACTTTCCCAGGTGCAGAGCGAGGGAGGAATTTTGCCTCCGGATGAAACGTATCTCAGATCTCACCTGGATTTGAGTTAGACCATATTTAGAGGAGACTGGAGACTTTCGAGTTCATGTTTGAACGAGTTAAGAATTTTGGGGTCTGCTGGGACGGAATGAACATATTTTGCATGTGAGAAGGACATAAATTTTAGGGGAGCCCGGGGTGGAATGACTGAACTGTGTCCCCCTAGAATTCATATGTTGCGGTCCTAACCTGCAGTAGCTCCACACGTGACGAATGTAGAGATGGGGTCATTGCAGATGTAACCCGTTAAGTTAGGATGAGGTCATGTTGGGGGCGGGTGGACCCCTCGTCCAATATGACTGCCTCCACCTGCCTCCTAAGGTATTTGGGAAGATGCACAGCGTCCTTGGTATTTATTTATGCCAATTATCATTCTGCGTTGCTGGGGCCGTTCAAAACCATGCTGCTCCACCCCTGGGCAAGGCTTGGTTAATTTCCCTCGTAGACGATTTCAACGCACGTAGGTTTAGAAAAGTAAAATCCCACCTAATCCATCACCCTGAAGATTCCCCCAAGTCGCAGTTGTGATATGCTAATAGTTCCTTCCTGTGAGCTCCCATTTATTAAATGAACAAATCCTTGGATAAGAACAGAAGTGTTAATGAATTTTTAAAGTCTGCTAATTTGTCGAACACTTAGAGCCATTAATAAGCGTATGGATTGTCACGGGAACCTATACTTGCCTGACACTGTAGCATTCTGTTACAAGAGCAGGATTGGACAAGAGATTATAGGTGCTGGGGTTGACTGGCGATGATGTAGTTAGGGGCTTTTCATAGGATTTTAAATGTCCACCTGCCATTCTGTGTGTACATTACAATATGCTGGAGCGTATCTGAAGCAGCTTTAAGTTGACTGATGTTTTCCAGGAGGGCTCAGGCATGCAACTTCTTTCCTTCTTTCTTAGCGGGATTCTGATACCCTGGTCTGCACAGGCTGCAGGATTTTGCTTAACACTGTTAAGATGTATCGATCCAGGCCTGGGCACAGCTGGAGCTGGAGGACTGTTTCTGGAAGGACTCGCTTTGGAAGTTGTGCGTGGGAGTGGCGTTAAGATTGCAAATCAGGAGGATGACAGTGAAGTGACAGGCTGGGGATAGGAGACCTTTGGAAACAGTGAACAATTTCTCCAGCTTCTGACCTGGGCCCGAGCCTCTCGTGGAGCCAGCAGAGCCTGTCCTTTGTCTTTGTCACTCTTTCCCGTGTTTTCTTACCCACGTATTCTGAGATGACCCTTTCTTCTCCTCTCTCCCTCCAACCTTTTCTCCTATATCCCAACTGCCTTCAAGAGTCAGAGGACCTTGCAGTTGTCCCGGGAAAGCTTGTGTGACAGTTGAGGCAGCCAAACCAGCAACTGCTTTTCTCCGAACGTTGAGTTTTCATCTCGAGGAGGCGAGGAGCTCTTTATTGGTGATTTTTTTCCCCCGAGTTGCCTGGAAAGTGGGCTGAATGTCCCCGATGTCGTCGTTCTTTGTTTTACTCTCAGAGAGCCCTGCTCTGCGGTGGGGGACAGGGGAGCCCCGGAGTCTTCCCTGCGGGACTCATCTTTGTCACCCCCTTCTGGGCTTTCGTCTGGAAGGATGTGGCCGGCGGCTGGACCCCGAGCCGCCCCGGGAGGATGGAGAGCAGTGAGTGCTGCCATCGCTGCTCAGTGTCCGGGTGACCTGGGCGCCTTCTCAGGACCCAGGAGGGCTGCGGCAGAGCCCGGCCAGGCGGCATCTGTCCGGAAGCTTTATGGCTCCCGTGGTCAGGGCAGGACTTTGTATCTCAGATTTTTTTTCCCTTGCAAATGCCGTGTGCGCAAAAGCGAGAGTGACCCCCACAAAACAAAAACCAAGTAACACCGTTGGCTGTCAATGGAGAGGGCCTGCTTCTTTTTCAGGGCTGATTTTATTTCCGTGGTTAATTATTTATTCATAAATCTCGCCTTGGAGATTTCATTTGGGCTCCCAAGTGATAAAAGCTCAAGGTCACAGGGGAAGTGTTTTCAAATGCCAAGTGATCCTCCTCCAGCCTAATGTTGTAAAATGTTTATTTCGGGAGTAGCACTGCTCACAGGAGGGGTGACGACTTAATTTTAGCTCCTGGATGAAATATTGACTTCGAGGCTGACGAGGGGACAGAAGACAGCGCGGACCGGCGTGACGAGGGCCGAGGGCCGCGGCGGAGCTGTCTGCGCCCCGACTGGCCACCCCTCCCCCCGGGCCACCCCTCCCCCACGGGCCACCCCTCCCCCGTGGGATGACCTTTACAAGATGCTGATGATGGGGGTGGGGGGCAGATTCCCGCCTCCGCTGGAGACCAGCAACAATTGCATCCGGGAGAGGCCCGATTTTTCTCGTACGCGGTTTGAAGGCTGGGCCTACGAATGTCCAGGCAGAATTTTGCTTTCATGTCCATCGATACGGCCTTAAAAAAAACGCTGCATTTTTTTCTCATTGCACCACTAGCTACGTGACTTCTCTGGGTTGGATGTTCCTCATCTGTGCAGCGCAGAAATATGATATTTATCTGCTTCCTAAACATAAGAGGGACAGATGAGATCATGGAGTTAAATCATTGAAAAGAACTCTGGCCGGTGACAAGCACTCAATGAATGGCCACGTCTAAATCCCCGGGTTCTTACGTCAGAGCGTCTCGGCCTGGGCCTCTCCCCTCCCCCATCTGCCTGACCTTCCGTCTGGCCCCCTCGCCACCCGCTCCGTGGCCTGCCACCCCCGACCCACGACCCCGTCCTCCCTGTCTCAGCGTGCTCTTGTCCTTACTCCCCGGACTCTCTTTCCGTTGACATTCTCTTGGTGGCCTCTACTTCTCGTCTGCCCAGAGACCTGTGGTCAGAACAGGCGATCCCTCCCTTCCCGTCCTTAAAAGAGACCTTTCCGCACGTCTGTTCCCGCCACGAGACAGGCGCCCGGTGCAGCCGGCCAGCTCCGGCTCAGCGCCATTTGGATTCCTTGTCACCGATACTCAGGTAGGTCATCAGGCAGCCTCCGGAGAAAGGGAACGATTTTGGTCCATTCTGCGCTGCAAAAATTACAGCTGAATACAATTTTTTAAATGCGTGTGAGCCAGCGATAAAAGTTCTAATCTCTGCAGAGCATGGGAAGAAGTGTTAATACCGCTGGGGAAAATACCCGCACGTCCTCGATTTCCTGGCACCGGCCGTCCCTCCCCGGCGCAGAGCTTATCTGGCGAAGGCAGCGGATGCCAGAGTGACACTTGGTAGACCAAGAAATGGGAAATATTTTTTCTTCGCCTACAGTTTCCTTTTAGCATTTGGGGGAAGAGTTTGGATTCTCAGAGGGAAAAAAAAAAACAAAACTTTATTGATTCGGATAGCTCCTCCTTTCCTGCTTGCATTTTTTTGCAGTTTTACTAGTTATGGGTTTTATAATATGGGTATCCCACAGGAGTCTAATTTTGAGAGAGAAAAGGAAAAAAGCTTGAAAACATCCTCCCAGAAGGAAACTACAGTATGTAGCTGATGAGCTGGGCTCTTCGGGGCTTAATCGGTGTGGTCGTTCTCTCTGTGTTTTCTATGAGGATTCTCAGCCTGGGGAAGCCCACGTGTGGGTCAGTAAGACCAGGGCCATGTCCTATTCGTTTGTGTCACCTCAGCACCTAGTTTATCTACTGGGGACGCTTGCTGAGAAAATGAATAAATGCTTGAGTTGGAGACAGGTCCAAGAACAGCTTTGTGTTTGGACCCAGTTGTGTTTCCTGTGTCGTTAGGTGGTTAGGTAGGTTTTTATTCATTTATCAAACATTCTTTGAGCGTCTCCTGTGTGGTAAACACTTGGCCAAATGAAGTAGGAGAAAAGGGGAAGAAGGCAAAGCCCGGGCCCTGGGAGAATTTGCTTTAAGAATTTTCCTGCTTTCCTTAAAACTACTCCAGATCCATAGAGTTTTCCATTGAAATATTTTTCTATTAAAAAATTAAAAATGAAAAATAATATAAAAATCCATATACCCTGGTAATTTTGGTCATACAGGATTTGCTTTAGTTTTCTAAAAAGCAAAATATTACCTATACTACTGAAATTGCCTATGATACTCTCCTCAGTCCAATTTTTCTCCCTCCCAGAGAAACTACTCTAATGAATTTGTTGTTGATTCAGTTCACAACTTTACGCTTTTACCAGAGAGTATACAATGTATTATATTGAAGATAACATTTTTTGTAAATATTAAGCCAATGCGTTTAATTTTTACTCTTTAAATCTTAAATCATTGAAGCTGGGTGTAGCATTCGGGGCTGGCAGTCTTAGAACTTTATCTTCCTCTTTTTTTTTTTTTTTTTTTTTAGACAGAGTCTCGCTCTGTCACCTGGGCTAGAGTGCCGTGGCGTCAGCCTAGCTCACAGCAACCTCAAATTCCTGGGCTCAAGCGATCCTCCTGCCTCAGCCTCCTGAGTAGCTGGGACTACAGGCATGCGCCACCATGCCCGGCTAATTTTTCTCTATATATTTTTAGCTGTCCAGATCATTTCTTTCTATTTTTAGTAGAGATGGGGTCTCGCTCTTGCTCAGGCTGGTCTCGAACTCCTGAGCTCAAACGATCCTCCCGCCTCGGCCTCCCAGAGTGCTGGGATGACAGGCGTGAACTACCGTGCCTGACCAGAACTTTGTCTTCTTTCTGTGGCCAGAAACGACCTGCCCAGACTCCTGAAGGCTGGGTAGGGATCACAGAGGAGGTCGCAATGTCTGGGACACTCACGGGGACCCAAATGCAGGCAAGGGCGGGACGGCTGGACTTGGGGGCAGAGAGTCCCTGGGGACCCGGCGTCCTGCAGGGCGAGGGCAGCGGTGACACACACTGGCCCGGGGGTGTCCCAGGGGAGGCAGGTCGGACGCGCAGGGACGACGCCGTGTGCTCCGAGGCCAGCAGGTGACAAGGACCTTGCCGGAGCGCCAGGCTGGCGGACGCCAGTCACTGAAGGCACAGGGGAGGTCCCAGGCTGTCCCTTCCCTGCTCCGCGTTGTCGCGGCTGCTCCAGGAGGCCCTCGGGGACCCGCAGGCACAGGCCACGGCCTTGAAGAAGCTTTTAGCTTCTCCACTAACACAGGGATGGACCTGCTGGGACTGACGGAGACGCAAGTCGTAGCAAAGACAGATTTTGTGCAGGAAGGAGAGCCAGGCCTGAGACAAAGAACTCTGAAGATCTCCGTGACCCCCATGAAACTGTTCACACCCAGCACACGCGGACCCCTGTGAGGACGGTCCCCCTGCATGGCCCCAGCCCCTGCGTGAGCTGTCCCCGCAGCTGCAGAAGGCGCGGCTCGCTGGGCACCAGGGCAGGTGAACAGAGCATCCTTCTCTCTGCTCTCTGGCCCCGTAGCCCGGTTCATTTTTAGCCCTAAGGTTCCCCTGGGGGTGGCGGTACCAGCCCATCCGTCTTAATGAAATAACCGAAGTGGAGGCACAGAGAGGCCCAAAGACCTGGATTGCAGCGGAGCCCAAGTAATCGATCCGATCGTTGGTGATAAATCCGACGCAGGCATTTTAATGAGAGAAGGCGGTCATTGAGACAACCAGCGGCTTTGCCTAGTCACGGCTATTTCAGTCTCAAAGGTCTGCGTCTGTGTGTGAGGCTGGGCGCAGCCGCTGACCTGCAGGCAGAAGAAAACAAAAACAAAAAATTTTAAAACCGTCCAGCAGAGCAGTTTTTGCTCAAGGCTCTAGGTAAATCTTCATCGTCGCTTCTTCCTGCAGCCCAAGTCCTTGCTCAGACTGGGAGGTTATTCTACAACATGCGTGATGCACTGGCTGCCCGGCTGGGTCAGGCGGCGAGGTGACAGCTTGCTGGGCAAGACACAAGTGGCCTTCCGCAAACGCCCCTCTCCCGCGCTGCTCGCAGCCTGTGCGAAGCCCGCACTGTGAGACTCACGCCAGGAACCAGTCTGGCCCCACTGCGTCCCCCCCTGCCGTCTGCCTGCCGTGCTCTCCCGGAGGGGCTGAGGGTGCCGGCGAACGGTACGCGCCAGATCGGGGAAAGGAAGGGGCCACCCCACTGCCACGCAGGTGCCTCAGTGGCAGTGCTGGCTCTGAGTCAACGATGACATTGCTGCCCCCTGGGGAGCAAAAGAAAATACAACGTCCTCCCCCAGGGCAGGACCCCAAGTCACACACATGCCCAAAGCCCCACTGTCCTCTGGCTCTAGTTATCATTTCCCGGCAAAGGGGCAGGGCTGGGGCTTGGTATTCAGTTACAGACAGATGCTCCCTCCCCCCTCCCTCCCCCCTTCCCCTCCTCCCTCCCCCCTCCCTCCCCCTTCCCCTCCTCCCTCCCTCCCCCTTTCCCCTCCTCCCTCTCCCCTCCCCCTCCTCCCTCTCCCCTCCCCCTCCCTCCCTCCTTCCTTCCCTCCCTCCCCCTCCCTCCCCCCTCCCCTCCTCCCTCCCCCTTCCCCTCTCCCTCCCTCCCTCCTTCCGTCTCTCCCTCACTCTCTCCTTCCTCCCCTCCTTCCCTCCCTCCCTCCCTCCCTCTTTTCCTTCCTTCCTCCCTCCCTCCCTCCTTCCTTCCTTCCTTCCTTCTCTCCCTCTTTCTCCTTTTTTTAGGACACAAGTGGTCAATCTTCATGGTTCCAATTCTTTCACTCCTGAGCATGAAAATATCGATTGCAAAAAGTCATTTGCTGTTCATGAACCCGTTGGAACTTTTTAATGAGCTTCTGAAAGTTTTTTTTTTCTTTTGAGGCAGAGTCTCACTCTGTTGCCCAGGCTGGAGTGAGTGCCGTGGCATCAGCCTAGCTCACAGCAGCCCCAACTCCTGGGCTCAAGCGATCCTCCTGCCTCAGCCTCCCGAGTAGCTGGGACTACAGGCACGTGCCACCAGGCCCAGCTAATTTTTTTTATATATATATGTTTTTAGTTGTCTGGCTAATTTCTTTCTATTTTTAGTAGAGACGGGGTCTCGCTCTTGCTCAGGTTGGTCTCCAACTCCTGACCTCAAGCGAGCCTCCCGCCTCGGCCTCCCAGAGTGCCAGGATGACAGACGTGAGCCACCGCGCCTGACCAGCAAATTCTCTTGAACGTGGGAAATGCTTAAAAAATTTGAGCAGAGTTGTAGTACGTTACTAAAAAGAAACAGAAGGGAAAAAAAAAATACGGCATTGCTGCTGGTCATTGGTAAGAGCACGAGTTGTATTCATTAAATAAAAATTTTTATTTTAAAGTGTTTACTTACTGTCCAGGACTTAAATGCCCACATTCCCAAAGCCCATCTACTAACAAGTACCTGCTGAAAGCCAGCTCCTTCTCTGACATGGACAAAACTTCCTACAGTTCCAGAGTCTGTGTCTACCTTGCACCTCCGCCTGGCCGGGACCGATGGCCTTTCCGCAGTTCCGTCCCCGTCCTCAGGTGGTGAGAAACATCCGGCACGTTCAGACGCGAATTGCGTCGATAATCCCGGCCATTATTGTTATAATCCCTAGGAAGTCGTGGAGCCAAAATAGCTTTTTTCCATTCAGTAAAAATCAGCTTCTGTTCTCTGTCCCCAGCTGACATACTTTCTCGGAGGGCTCGGCTCTGCTCTGCCGTCTTTAGTTGTGGTTTGTTGGGGCATCGGTCTGTTTCTTCATCAAGGCTCTGAGCTCACTAGAGACAAACTTCAGGAAGGGAAAGCCATTGAAGTTCCGATTGTGAATTCCCGTTGGTCTCTCCCGGCAATTCTAGAACGACTCTTTCCAAAGGGATCTCAGAGCCTTGAGTGGAAGTCCGGCTGAGGAGTCCCCGAGGCAGGAGCTTGGGGTTTCAGGTGTACACCTGGGGGTTCCTGTCCTGGCTCTGCAGCCCGCCATCTGGTGACTTTGCAAGGTCTGCTCCTCTCTCCGTGCAAAGCGAGGAGGAAGCAGCCTTCACCGAGCCGCCCATGGGTTCGGCGTTGCGCCAGGTGCTAGGAGTGCGTGACGGTGCGTGGTGGCCCAACCCTGTGACATGAACATGTTTCCGCCTCGCGGGAAGGGAAACAGAGGCTTCAATAAGTGGCTCAGAGACCCATGACTGGTGAGGGCTGGAACCAGAATGGCGTGTTTGCAAAGACCACACACACGCTGACTCCTCCTCGGCCTGGGTTTATTCTCCTCCAAGGTCTTCCCGGAGCCAAAAGTTTATGGCCAAGTGGGGTTGGGTTCTGATGGTGCAGGAATTTGCTACCCAGCACCGTAACTCCGTTGGATTCGTAGCCAACCCCGCTCCTTCTTGTGACCAAGATTCCCCACTCACGAGGGCTGGTCCCCACCTCCCACCCACCCTTCACCCTCACCTCCTATCCCTCCCTTCACCCTCACCTCCCAGTCTCCCCTCTGGGCCACACTAGAAATCCTTGCTTTCATCTCCCCAACCTGCTCGTGGCCTCTTCTCCTTTCTTGACAACTTCTTTCTTTCTTTTTTTTTTTCCCCACCAACCTATGTTTTCTTCCTCAAAATTTCCCTGTGCAAAACTTACCTTCTCTTTTTCCGGGTTTGTCTCATTTCTATCTGGAAGCCTTCCTGGTTAAATAAACTATCTGGGCAGCTTTGAAATACGTCACTTTGCTCTGCTCTCGGTTTTCATTGGTGAGAATGACACGGTCTCCGCGGGTCCTTCCAGCACCAGCGGTCTGTGATCACAAATACATCTCGAATCTCTTCCTCTCCCCTGTGTTTCCTTAGCAGCTGTGGGCCTCGTTTTCCTGTGAGGTCCGTTTGCAGTCTCCACCTTGCTACTCTGTTTTTATTCTTGGGCTTTTGCCACGTGCAACACTGAGGCGGTTCTAACTAGACTGTGCACTCTTGGAGAGAAGACTTCTTCCTGCCTCTCCTCTCCTCTCCTCTCCCTGGTCCACGGGACTATCCACGAGCTCAGGCACTAGTTATTCAAATGTTGGACAGATGACAGGTGACAAGAGTCATCCACAGCCTTGTTTCTCTGCTGTCCCTGCCAGATTGCTGACACTCAGCTTTTTGAAAAATATTGTCAGTTAACCCATTAGTCTGAGAATAAGGTCTTGGCTGTTGGCTATTCTACGAATGGCTTCTTTCGACACAGACTAACTGAATCTATGTCTATGCCTTTAATTGGCAAGAGAGATTGAGATAGAACTATCTCTTGGCGGTGTCTTCTGAATTTCAGAAATGTAATTTGGGTCTTCTCCATCTGATAGAATGTATCACACTTTCAGATTTACCAGGGACCTGTCAGCACCGTTATGGTTAGATCTAGGTGTTTTCGTAAACACTGCTGACCGTGGGGAATGGTGTTTGTACCGCAGTGGTGGAGGACAATATTTATTTATTTAGTCACACATTCAAGAGATTGTCCTCAATGGGGGACTAATGATATTCTCTCTCCTTAACTTACACTCTGTGTGTTTCCTGAGCTCAGCTTAGAGCTCCGGCTAGTCCAGTCCAGACCACAACAAGTTTGGGAAGAGAAGACCTCAAGGAAATTGTCCACCGTGATGGTCAATACTAGCAAACAGTACTGGGAGTAATTCCATGACTATTGCAGCCGTTCATTATGTTCCAGGACTGGCTAAACACCTCATACGCAAAATGTCATCGAATTTAATCCTGACCACAGTCCCGAGAGAGAGGTATCATTACCCTTGTCGTTTAGATGAAGAGACCAACGTTCAGAGTGGTGAGGTCATTTGCTCAAGGTCACTGAGCTCAGAAATGTTGGCGCTAGGATTTTAATCTAGACACTTACGTTCTTAAGCATTACACTGCTTTTACATGAAAGCTGCTGGAAATGTTTTTTCTTACTTTTTTTTTTTTAAAATAAAAAACCAATATTTCAAACAAAAGTCAAAATAAAACCAGAGAAGTCCAAAGCCAATTTACAACCTGATTTCTTCTTGGCCTTGTAATGCTGAGTGAAAATTGCTGAGCCCTTAGGTTGGAAGCAGCGTTTGAAATGGGATACAGGAGAGAATCCTGATGCCAGGAGTTGTCTCATGTTTTGCCTTTAAACTCGAACGGCTCAGAGCTCCAGCACCGCAGTCAGATTTATTAACTGCCCCTCGTGTGCCAGGTACTGCGGTCCCTCCGGGGGCTGGAACGTGCTGGCTTCACCGTTGCCTATGCACCGGCTGACATAAATCTCCACGCTGCAGCCCGGGGCCGGCTCCGTGGATGTGGCAGGGCAGGAAACCGAGGCTCAGGGACATTAAGACCCAAGCTCAGAAGGTGTGAAAGAGAGGACCCAAAGGAGACCTTCTGCTCCCTGAGGGCTCCCCATCCCCTTCCTGCATCGCGAAGGAGGCTCGCAGGGCTCACCCACACCCCGTGCTCTTCTCCATCCCGTTTTCATCCTTTCATCTGTAACAAACCTGCTTTTTCTTCCTGTCGCTTTCTGACACTTCTTTCAAATTTGTTTTCTCAGCACGAATAGGGTCGGCTTGAACTGCCTTACCCTGTAGGTTGCAAAGAAATGCGTGCCGCTTGTTTGTTTAAAAAATACTGTTCCATTAGAATGACGGGACTGGGCTTTTCTATTTCTTTTTGACCCTCTCTATAATCTAACAATGCTTAAAACTATTTAATTAGTTGCCTCCTCGATTATTATATTTTTCCATTTTTCCTTCTTTTTCAGAGACCAAGACATTAGTTAGCATCGCAAGGAGCCATGAATGGTCGGCATGGCTTTCTGTGCAACGCGTGTGTTTCTTACCTTCCTGCTTCCTTGAAGACTTTCATCTTCCTTAGTTGGTGTAACGTTCTGCTAATTAACCTCTTTGAATACCTGTTCAATTAAATCTCTTTTTATTTTTCAATGTGGGAAAATTTGAACATATACAGAAGTAAAGAGACTAGTACCGTGAAGCCAGTGTACCCAACTTCAACCATGATCGTTACAGGGACAATATTCCCTCAGCTACACTCTCAGCTGTTCCCAGCAACTGGACTATTTTGCAGTGAATTCTAAATATCATATAATTTCATCCATAAATATGTCATATGCACCTCTGGAAAACAAGGACGATTTTAAAAAGCATAACCACAATATTAGCATACCTAATACCTAGCATACCTCAATACATCATAGTAATTCTTTAACATAATTAAAATATCCATTCATCGTTCCTGTTTCACTATCTTTTTTTTTTTTTTTTTTTTTTGAGACAGAGTCTCACTCTGTTGCCCAGGCTAGAGTGAGTGCCGTGGCGTCAGCCTAGCTCACAGCAACCTCAAACTCCTGAGCTCAAGCGATCCTCCTGTCTCAGCCTCCCGAGTAGCTGGGACTACAGGCATGCGCCACCATGCCCGGCTAATTTTTTCTATATATATTTTTAGCTGTCCATATAATTTCTTTCTATTTTTAGTAGAGATGGGGTCTCGCTCTTGCTCAGGCTGGTCTCGAACTCCTGAGCTCAAACGATCCGCCCACCTCGGCCTCCCAGAGTGCTAGGATTACAGGCGTGAGCCACCGCGCCCGGCCCACTATCTTTTTAATTGTTTCAGTTTGTTTACTTGAACTGGTACCCAAAAATGTCCCAAGTGTGTCATTGGTTAATGTCTCTCTTTAAATGTCTTTTACTTTGCAGACTTCCTCTCCAGCTCACTTTTTCCTTGTGGTTGACATCGAAGAAATTGGCTGCTTTTGCCGTGGAGTTTCCACGAGGGATTGGATTCTGCAGAAATCTCCGCTCGTTGATGACTTCTCACCATGCCTTCTTTGCGGTGAGTACCCGTGGATGGTTTTTGGTTCTGTTCTCAGGGCTGTCTAAAGAGCAGTTGGCTTCTCTCCACCTCCTCTTGCTGATACGATGAGGGCTTTGTCGCCATCAGCGGCTGGTCACCAAATCACTTCTGTTTCGTGGTTGGTGGGGAATACCTTCGCCTGCTTTGGTAGCAGTTTTCCATGACTCTTTGATTTTGCTGTTCTAGTTGTTCTACTTTTTACAGATCAGATCGAACCTTTTTAATAAGAACTTAGAACAATAAAACGCATTCAGATGTAGGTGAAATGTTGCAGCTTCCCTGAACAGGAGGGATTCAGAGGGTACTGTGCGTTTCAGAGAATTAAAAATAAAAAAGCTGCTGCTAGGCAGAGAAATAACAATCGTGGCCCAGTGCTGTCAGGGAGAAACGAGGTAGAGAGGATTTTGAACTTGTGCAAACTTTGCTCGAGGGACTGAGGCTGATGTGAGGAGATGTTCTAGAAGTTTGGTGCTCGATCAGATATAATCCAAGGGGATTTAAGCATTGCTAGACGCCAGAAAGAATAATGATTTTGGAGTTAAATATATTTGGGTTGAATTCCAACTGTGCCACTTAATAGTTAAATATATTTGGGTTGAATTCCAACTCTGCCACTTAATAGCTATGTGACCTTGAGCAAATTATTTAACCTGTGTATCAGTTTGCTTATGTATAGAATAAAAATAATAAACACTTCATTATAAGATTATCGTGGAGAACAGACGAGATAATGCATGTTACAGTGTCTAGTTTAATGCTTTGCTTGTGGCGGACGTATTTCATGATACTAATTACCTTTTCCTGTAATAAAGAGCTGGATATATTTAGGTACCAGGTTCAATGTGAGTTTCCTTCCTAGGATGCAAAAAAGATGTTTTTCTTTACGACTGCTTAATTTTTTTTATGTTAGTGGAATGTCTTGCTTCATAGAAACTGTGATTATTCATTCCTTAAGGGCAGAGACCAATTCTGTTTTATGATACAGGTTTTAAGTGCCTACAGGGACTCCCTTTCATGGGACTTGCAGTGAAGATTGCAGATAACAACCGGTTGGACTTTTTCAATGTATCGAGGCTCTATGGTTTACAGAAATAATACTGAGAAATAAAAATTCAGTAAACGTGGTTTGTAGATACAGGAAATAACCTAACGACTTACTTAGGCCTATTTCTCATCTGCAAACTGGGAATGGGAATAACTGATTTATTTATGAAATTAGGTGATTAGTCATGACAATGCTAATCCTCTTCGTTATCTGCAAATTTGCCTGCTCACTAAAATTTATTAGTAGCCCTCAAATCAATACTCGCTGTGCTTTCCTGGTCTTTCCTAGATATGTACAGAACTCTGAAAAATGTGAGTCCCTAATGTGCGCCTTCTCAGCTGGGGTCCAACGAAAAGACACTCTATAAACAAGTGTCCTTTCTGTAGTCTATTGAATATTGCTCCTTTAACATTTTTGATGCTTTTTGTTGGTGATTTTACTGTTAGAATAGCCTTTTCGTGTAGTGCTGAAGTGCTGTGTAGCATTCCTAAGGGAAAGGAGGCTGTGATATACGTAATGGAGAAAATATGTGTGTCAGATAAGCTTCGTTCCTAGTACCCTTGGCTGTGAGTTCAATGTTAATGAATCAACAGTGTCCATTAAATGAAACGTCTGTGAGCCCAGACACACATAAAATAAGGTTGTGTACCGACGGACTGATGAAAATATTGTTACCCGGGGCTCGCAGGAGGCTACACTCTATCTCCCCTAGGAGCAATGGTTCAGTATTCACTATTCACTAATCAGTATTCACTAATTCAGTTTTCCTGGCAACTTTCTAGAACATAATAACTGTGAATAACAAAAGTTAACTGCATTGATAGGCATAATCTTTATTATGCAACTTGATAAGAGCTTTCCATACATTTTCTCTTTTGCCTATGAAAACCACCCAGGGAGATAGGTCCTATGATTGTTCGCCTGTTACAGGTGAGAAAACCAAAGTACAAAGAGGTTAAAAAACCAGCCCAGTGGGACCCAGCCGAGAGGGAGGAGCCAGGGCGGGAGCACAGGTAGTAGGCTCCAGAGTGCTCATCCTTAGCTCCCGTACAAACAAACAGCCTCGTGTTGGGTCCATACGGCAGGGTGATGTCTGGGGAAACTTTTGCAGACACGGTTTGTCATTCCTGTTATCAACTCAGAAATGTTTAATTCCGCTCATATTAACTGGCATTCAAAAAAAAATATCTCCAAACAATGGACAGTGGCCAGGAAGGTCTACCCCAGCTTGGTCGTGGAGAAGACACAAAAGTTGCAATTCCATGACTAGTGTCACCTAGACCAGCCAGTTGCTCAGGACTCAAATCATCTCTTAGCCCTCGATTTGTGAGAGGTTGGTACCCCTGGCTGGAGAGCCCGTCCGAGATGTAGCTGGGAAAATGCTGCCTCGTGAGAAAAAGGAACAATGCCAGGAAGGGACTCCGAGCCTCGGCTACACGGCTCACTCACTTCCAGAGTGTGTCCCCCGCTCCCGACCCACCGAGACGCCTTCCCGTCCTAAGCACTTCAAAAGCCACATGTTGTCAGCAATTTATGAATGTGAATAACGTGATTTACATTTCTTTGATTTAATATAATGATTAAGCTTTTCTTGTCCTCTGTTCCAATTCACTGAAATGAAACAATACATTTTCTTTAAAATCATTCGTCCTTTATTAGTAATTTTCTCCTTCCAAGTTTGCTTGGCTTGGGCGAAGGAAAGATAAATTTTGCTTTGAGTTGGAAGCACAGGAGTACAAAGGGGAATTCAAACGTTATTTAAAAAGTGCAAGGGAATTGAACAGGGAGTAGGAATTAAGTTAGTTGAAGCAAATTACCTTATGGTTGTAAATCGACGGGGGTTCCAGTAGATGTGAGGAATTTATTTTCTGCTTCCAAATAATTATTTTTGCTTTCGACAATGCTCAGCTGTGTTCCTACCGGGCACTTGGGCATTCCCCAGCCGGCCTTTAATTAAATAGAGGGGGCTCATGGGACTCTGAGGATAACGTGCCTGGTTCAGGATGGGCTGGGATTTGAGGATGACTGTGTAGACCCTCCCTCTCCCTCCTGCCCTTCGAGTGACCCAGAATCCACCCCTCAGTGAAGTTTCCACTCTAGAAAATATGAAAGCAAAAGGATGTAAAGAGAGACTTCGGAAAAGCCTAATAAAAAGACTCACAAGGTTTTATTGCAACGGGTCCTTTGAAATAGAAACTGGGGAAGATTGAATTGGGGGGCTGGAAGAGAAAGAAGGGGAGCGTTTCTCCGGGTGAGGCTTCCTGCACTCGAGCTATCTGGCTCTGGGAGGCCGGGGACGGAGGGAGGACGGGGAATGCAAGGGCCGGAGGGGAGGGAGGAATGTTCCAGAACACGTCCTCGCTCTTGTGCACAAGGGAAGATGCAGAACAGGACTCACCAAAGGCAGCGGACGCCTCTCCCTCCTGCCTTCTGTCCCTTCCGGCTGGACGTACGAGGCCGAAGCCGGACGCAGCTACAGCAGCGCCAGGGCTGGTTCCAAATCCGCGAATCTGGGCTACGTGTCTTAACTCTGTTCTCCGTTCCCTGGTCTGCAAGGTGGGATCAGCGTCCTGCGCTCTGTGTATCTCAGAGGGTTTTAGTGAGGCTGCACCAGACAGCACGTGTGAAACGCTTTGTGGAAACGAAAGATGTTTACAAAAGTCAGAATTTAAAACGTCCTACTTTGACCCCACAGAAGGGAGTTTCTGAACCTGGCTTTGTATCAGATTCACTCAGCGTGAGCTGTTAAAAAATACGTCTATCTCATTTCTTCAGGCTCCATCCCCAACTGCAAGGGACAAGGCCTGAAATCATTAAGAAACAAAAAACAAACAAACAAAAAGTACACAAAAAAACAGAGCTGTAGAATAAAGAATGAAAACACAAATGTGCTGCACGATGATACATTTACCCACTAAGATGGACTTCGCGTGAGCAACGGGCAGGTCTTGTTTTCTAATCCAGTGGAGCCGTGACGGGAACGTGTCTCTCTCAGGCTCCAGAAGGTACAGGGACTTAGGTGACAGACGTCCTTTTTTTGGGGGGGGACAGATCCTGGCTATAGATGCTAGTTCCTCTTCCCTAAAAGGGAAAGACAAGGATATAAGGATATAAATGTATTTTCAGGACTTTCTCTGTGCCAGAAATAGTGCTGGGTACTTTTCAAGCATTCAGGTGGCCCCATGAACGCCCCGGCCACTGGACAAATGTCCGGTTGGTACCAGGGGTGACAGGAACCTGGCCAGGGTAGGAATCTGTCTTTGTGGGCAGAGCTGGAGGTTCTGCGGAGCGACAGCAGCTGCTGCTGGCCAGGCCTCCTCCTCGCACCGCTGTGCGGCGCTGATACACCTGCCGCCCTGCCAGCGTGGCCACGGACCGTACCCGTCCTTCCAGGAGTGACGCTGGGCGTAACCAACTAATTCTGTTAGACCTGGCAGGGGAGACAGGGTGTTGGGACTGAAGTTTCTGCAGTCTGAGAAAAGGAAACCAGCGTGTGGCCGCTGCTTTAGTCTTAGGATGGATGCAGCGCTGGCGTGTGGCTGGTCTGCAGACGCCGCCACAACACGCGGGGCCGGGCTCGCGAATCCAACCATCCGAGCAGCTTGGGCGTTTGCGGTTCCCACTTCTGCCCGTTTAGTCCTTACGGATCGCAGCTGCCTGTTTCGAAGGAGCCGCAAACAACGGCCTTTTCGCTTGCCCATTCGGTGTGTTGATCAGCTCCTGTTAGGCACCTTTCCAAACCACTGCTTTCTATCAGCGTCACACGGGTCGTAGCAGGTGTGACATTCCAAAACAGAGTCCTCCGAGAACGCCTAGAAACAGGTTGCAAACGCACATTGATTATTTCCAGTTGCTTTAAAAAAACCAATGGGATTTTAACCTCATTACTTTTTTTTTTTTGGTCCTTTTAATAAAGTAACTTCTGGTTGAAAAATATCCCTTGGTGAAAACAAACCTAAACAAAATTGCGCGTCGTTTTCTTAAGTCATGGGTGCACGAGAAATGCACCAATTGCAGTGGTCTAATTTGAAGAGCTCCATGAGGATACGGAACCGTCTGAATGCAAGAGATAGTGACGGTGTAACGTACTTTAGGGTCTTGCCCTGTGTCTCTGTAACCTCCCCGAGTCTCTCAAAATTAGCAGCACTCAAATATATTTTAACATTGGCAATACGTGCTTCCTTGCCATCTATCGTTAGGGTAATATAGAGCGTATGCTACCTAGTGTGCTCATCGCGGGATATCCACGCTGCAGTTCAGTTTTCTCTGTTGCTGTCCTTTCCAACCGCCAGACACCTGCTGCCTCCATCCTTGTCTCTCCACTCCCGCCAGCGCCTTCGGTCTCACTTCTCACTCGGAGCCTCGTCGCAGCCTCATGGCCGCTTTCTGCTTGTCTGTCTTGCCTGGCCTTAAACCTCCTGCTCATGCCAGTCTGACCTAACCCACGAATCCCTCTTACAGCTCTTCGGGGACCCAGATATTTCGGGTGTGAACAAGGTCACCATCTGCATCTTGATTTTCAACCCCCAGAACTCTCCTTTCTCAACAAACTACTTATAATTTCCTAGTTTTTTTTTCATTCCTGCATCAAAGCTCTTTTTCTGAATCATCCATCCTCTCGTCTCTTTATCCAGTTTTATAGAAAGCATCATCAGACTTTCCCTGTAGGACGGCCACCCCACCAGTGCCCGTCCTTCCCTTAAAACCTGATAGGTTTTGCTCTTTCAGTTATTTCTTTTCTCTCCGGTTGTTTGCTCTCTGAATTGGCTCGTTCTGTTAGCAAATAGGCACGCAGTCTCCTTACTTTTGGTGGGGGCGTCACTTTATTTAACCTCGCCGCCCTCCCTGTCCAGCGTCCTCTGTCCTTCCTTCCGCAGCCGGTGAGTGGTCTGGGGGTGCCGGGCTGGGGCGCCCTGCCCGCTCTGTCTCGGCTCCCTGGCGTTTTACTGATAACTGATGCCCTCCAGGTGGCCAGGCGGCTACTGGGTTGGTCACCCCTGGCCACAGACATGTTTATCGTCCCTGGTTTGACCCATGAAAACGATAATCTCCCATGTGTGTCCTGATGTGGAAAAGTTTGGGAAGCCCATTCGAACACTGCCTCACCGCTCACTCGGTTCATGCCCCCCGAGGACGAACCCAAGGGACTCTTGCATGCGCCTCGAATGTTCTTCATCATTTCCCATGTTGCAGTTCTCCATCTTCTCCATTCCCGTGGTGGCTGTGACTCTATGTTAAGATCATTTCCCATGTTGCAGTTCTCCGTCTTCTCCATTCCCGTGGTGGCTGTGACTCTATGTTAAGCGGCTCCTTCCTCTTCCTCCCCGACTGCTCTAGTACTGTAGGCCTCCCTGGGGTCCTCCCCGCTGCTGGGGGTCTTGCTTCGAGGTTCTGTTGCTGTTACCTTTCCGTTCTCTTCATTTCAGAGAGTTAATCTGCTCCTCGTTTCCATTATTTTCTCAGCGTTGGTGACGGCAGGTCCACGTGTCTGGTGCTGTCCCCTCTGAACTCCTCCCGGCTCTGCGAGACTCTCCCGGATCTGCCCAACTGGATGTCCGCCATCACCCATGCTCAACGTGTCCGACGACCAACTCAGCTTTGAGCCAGCTTCTCTCTGTCATTTGTGCCACACTCCTTAGGCATTTCACATCCCCCTGCCTTCTGCATGCTTTGAAAACCAGACTGACCACAGCCCTTCCCTGGGGGGCCTCGTTTTGTCAGGAAGACCCCAATCTCTCAGCACGGCACTTAGGACCGTCCCAAGTGCTGTGAACTTGCCATGCACTTTCCCACCTCTCTGCCTTTGCTCGTGAGGCTTCCTCTTTCTGGTGTGTTCTACCCATCATGCTTTCCAGTTCCTCGTGTGGCCGTAGCGGGTGCTGTGCTGTGACCCCCTCTCGGACGCACGTGTCTGTTCCCCCCGACGCAGGGAGTGTCGGTGGCTGGTGGGTGGCAGACAGACGAGCCCTGCTCCTGGCGGTGGACGTTGACTAAAGAGAGCTCCGTGCCCAAGGCCACAGCCCCTTCCTGCGGGTAGCCCCAGCCTCTGACGGGGTTATTCTGGGTCACAGAAGCCCGGTCCCCGGATCCAGTTAGGGTCAGCTGGGCCATTCCGGTTTCATAACTCACCTGAGGGTGAGCTGAGACCTTGATTGTGGCCGACTCGCAGCTCAACTTTCTATTCCGCCAAATCCTTCTTTCTCCCCTCCCCCCATGGGCACCGATCCCGGTGAAGTTCCTGGGTGCAGAGGCTGTTTCCGGGCCTGCTTCTGGGGGACCCAGTCTGCGGCAGCCTTCCCCGTCGGAATTCCCATATTACAATTCTCCAGTCTGAATTACTGAGCTCTATTCTCAGCTGTTCCAGCATTTTTATATGAATAGGATAGTATTTATCCCATTAAAATGGGGTTTATTTTGGACTCCTGACTTCGCACACTGCATCACCAGCTCGTCGAGGGCAGGAAGATACGCGACGGACAGCTTATGAGCTTTGGGTTTCCGAATCTGTTTCCTTCTGTGTAAAATAGGAATAAATAACATCATCTACCCTCAGAAACTGGTAGGATTAGCTGACATTTTTGTGAAAGTGCTCAGCACATTTATTTATTTATTTTGAGACAGTCTCACTTTGTTCCCTGGGCTAGAGTGAGTGCCGTGGCGTCAGCCTCGCTCATAGCAGCCTCAAACTCCTGGGCTCAAGCAATCCTCCTGCCTCAGCCTCCCGAGTAGCTGGGACTACAGGCAGGCACCACCATGCCCGGCTAATTTTTTCCTATATATTTTTAGTTGTCCAGATAATTTCTTTCTATTTTTAGTAGAGACGGGGTCTCGCTCTTGCTCAGGCTGGTCTCGAACTGACCTCGAGTGATCCTCCTGCCTCGGCCTCCCGAGTAGCTGGGACTACAGGCATGCGCCACCATGCCCGGCTAATTTTTTCTATATATTTTTAGTTGTCCATATAATTTGTTTCTATGTTTAGTAGAGACGGGGGTCTTGCTCTTGCTCAGGCTGGTCTCGAACTCCTGACCTTGACCGATCCTCCCGCCTCGGCCTCCCAGAGTGAGGATTACAGGCATGAGCCACCACCCTGGCCCTTTTCTTGATATATAGCTCAGTGCAATGAATGTTAGTAGTTTTTGTTACCGTCGCTATCACGGACTTTTAGAAGTCTGATGTGCTCATCCAAATACATTTAGAGACAATCCCATTTCAGAGGTTACCTGGCCGAGGGGAGAGATTGGAAAGAGGGTCTTCGGAGGCCCTCCTGCCCCGAGAACATGGGCACGGTGCGGGCTGGCAGCGGGGAATGAAGACCCGAGCTCCCGTCTTAATTGCAAAGATGGTTTATAGGCAATAATTTTAAAAACAAAGGAAGAGAAGCACGTCTGACTACATGTGGTCCGGACGAGGGCCAGGATGAGCAGCGTAAGAGCGCGGGGTCGTTTGTCACTATCGATTTATGTTTCGGGCGACGGCAGGGTAATTGCTCCTGCCTCGTGTGCCTGGTGTTTTCTCGAAGCTGCGCTGCTAAAAGGAGGTGGGAGAATCAATACGGATCAGGATAATTGAGGGCGCGTTTTGCACAGAGAGCCCAGCGGGGCCAGGGCAGCTTCCGTGTGCTGGTCTCCGTGTGGGAATGTGCATCGGCCGATAATTTAATGAAAATGCCCACGAGGACAAATGACACATTGCCGATGTTTTAGCCTCTCTGAAGAATTCCCCACGTGTCGGAGACTTTGGAATTGAACTGATTGAACTTACATAACCACCGCTTTGGTTGCAATTGCTGTCGAGGAGTAGGATGCTGCTTTCTCTGCCCTCGCTGGCTAAGCCGACGGCAGAGCTGTGTGAATTGTTACCGGGCGGCATCCGGGAGGGGACCGCGGCCGACCTTTCGCCGGGAAGTCACTTTTCTGGGTGTCAGATTTTTCACCCGCGAAATAAAAGCAGGGAGCACTCGGTCAACGGCAAAGCTCCTGCAGACTCTGGCGAAATCTGTGGTTTGTCTCCCGTAAGGGACGGTTCGCACAGACACATGTGTTTGAGTTCACGGTTCCCAGACGCTTGGACCCTTTGGTGAAATTATTGCAAGAGTTTCTTTTTAATTCTTAGATCCGGTCCTAATATATTTTCTTAGGAAAAATTTAATACTTCTTTTCACATTCCCCTAGATGACCAAATGATACAAATTCATTTTTATTTCTTTGTTCTCACATCGTGTAAAACCTAGTCCAAATGGATGGGTTTGCTTCCATTTTCTAATGCTGTCTCTGAAATTCTTACTACCAAAAATATGAAGCATTACACAGTCTAATAGTGTTCTATGTCTTTGCCTGGCATAACCGTGGACTTTGAGCCAAGATGACACGTTGCATGATTTTGCCACGTCCATGAAAACGAATGGTGTGAAACTTTCGACGTGGGTGAAAGAAGTTGCTCAGGGCAACCTCATGGGGACCTTGTGACCCTAATCGTAGACGTCACGTAACACCAGGAACTTTGTGTCTTCCTTGCATGTTCTTATGAAGCGTAGGGGGAATGACAATTTTCCTTTTTAGGAAGGAATCGGTTGGTGAGAATGATGTCCACGAACGCAGGGTCCACACTGATCGCTCTGTTGGTTCCGGGCCCCTTTGAACAGAGGTGGCCCGGGCAGAGCAGCCCTGAACGCGCTGCCTTCGACTTCCCGGCCGCAGCCCCCACCCGACGGTCCCAGGCACTGGTGCAGTTGGTGGCTCTGTGCCTGCCCAGCTGTCCGGTGGCTTCCTTCCGGGTCTCGTCACCCTCCTTGACCTCAGCTCGCAGCAGGTTGGCGTCTGAGGAGCCACCCTCCCCTTCCCCCGCAGGGGCTGTGCTAACGGCGCCGGGTCACGCGTTGGCACCAGGGACCGTCCAGGCTCACACGAGCCTTCGCGTTCTCGTCCGAGGGATCGGACCCGTGAGAACACCATGGCTGTTGGCTTAGGCACGACGGGCTCTTCCCTCTGGCCCCGGACAGAAGGTCAGGTGCCTGGAACAGACCAGAGGACATTTCCCAGTTCTCCACTCCGGGGGGTTTTGTTCCTCCCAGGAGAAGTTCCGGAGAAGAGGTCACAGAGTGGACGGAGGATGAACTAACGCAACACGAGAGCACTTTGGGCAGGGGGGGGGTGGCCAACAGATCATGGCAGAATTGGAATGGAAACTATCAGGGCGTTTCTGTTCCTTCTACCCGGACCGTGGTCCCCCCCAGATGGCTGCGGGACCCAGTCCTCGTCCCACTCAGATTCCGCCCATGTCCCCTCCCCAGACAGTGACCCTGGTGACACTGTCTCCCGAGTCCCCAGCGCTTTCCCTGCTGAGCTTTGGTTCATGCCCTTGGCACTACTCGGCGCTCTGTTTGCTCCTGTGCTCGTGGGCTGAGTGGTGGATGGACTCTCGTGCCCACTAGAGGCTGAGCCCCGAAGGCAGACGTCATCTTCTCCTTGTTCCTTGCTGTGTCCCCGGCTCTAAGAGCCTGGCTCATCATGGACACTCGGCAAATACTTGTTAAACGGTCGAATGAACGGATCTCTGACTTTTCTTCTAGACGGGTGATTCACGGATCACCTACTAATGGTCCCCTACCAGGTTAGGAGCTGATGGTTTTCTGAAGAATGGAGACAGTGGTCCTCATTTTAAGGGGGCTCATAACAGGAAGTGCAGGAGACTGAGATGACTGGTTAGTCACCGCAGCTCCAACCGTCATTAAACTGGTTAACTGTGTAGCAAAAACCAGACCAGGTAGGCGGAGGGGGAGAGGGAGGGGGGAGGGAACAAGAAAGTGACCAACAGCCCAAGGAGAAGTTTGGCTGGTCCCAGCCCAGTCCCATCCAAGGCTGATTTTAATGTCACCCGAAGTCCCACCCATGTTTCATCTGGGGCTGGAGGATGTTTAAGGGTCTTGCAAACCTGTGGGATTCTTCGCTTTCACTCAAACCAAGCAGGCCAAACCACTCCACCATCCCCTTCCCAAGTGATAACTCTTTCGGCCACTTCCATAAATCACAAACGCAAAATTTCCGAGTGTCCTCTGATTTACTTCATTTTTCTTTGTTCTTATTAACGTGTCTGGCAGTCATATAGCGGCACGACAGTTAGTCTCTTTTGAATTAAACATTTGGGTAATTCTGCTGGGGCCATATGGCTACCCAATACTGTCACAATTTCTAAAATAAAAGTCTCCAATAAAATACGTGGGTGTAGACACAGCATGAAGAAAAAAACATCATTTGGCTTCACTTCCTGAATACAACGTCTTAGAAATTGAATAAAAAATTGGGCCGGGCGCGGTGGCTCACGCCTGTAATCCTAGCACTCTGGGAGGCCGAGGTGGGCGGATCGTTTGAGCTCAGAAGTTCGAGACCAGCCTGAGCAAGAGCGAGACCCCATCTCTACTAAAAAAAAAAATAGAAAGAAATTATATGGACAGCTAAAAATATATATAGAAAAAAAATTAGCCGGGCATGGTGGCGCATGCCTGTAGTCCCAGCTACTCGGGAGGCTGAGACAGGAGGATCGCTTGAGCCCAGGAGTTTGAGGTTGCTGTGAGCTAGGCTGACGCCACGGCACTCACTCTAGCCTGGGCAACAGAGTGAGACTCTGTCTCAAAAAAAAAAAAAAAAAATTGCACATCACTATTCAGCAGCGCCAATTAAGGCCGTCACTGTAATACATTTTTCAGGGGAAAAAAAATACCCTTCATTTTGAGGGGCCCGTGGGTCATGAGAGTGAGTCAGGGAAACCACAGGGCGAGTTTGTGATGGAAAAGCTGCTCCTCTGTTGGTAATTATAACCCAGACTCAGTGTAGACAGTCAGGCAGAAGGATCACAGCAAATAGCCCCAATTAGAAAAATGATATGTTTGGTGAAAATTCCCCAAACAAAGGCCTTCATCAGTGAGCCCCTTACTCTCCCAGAGAACAACGGGTTGGACAAAATGTGGGGAAAAAACAGCAAAAGGCTTGGTTTGCTTTCCAGATGCCCATCCAGGGACTGATTATCTGGAAGGACCGTGTTGTCCAGCGTGGTGTGCCTGTCCTACGTCCTACACACAGGTCACATGAGCAGCCTGGAGGGAAACCTTTGTCCCAGGCTGGGCTCCTGCGAGGACCTTAAGGAACGAGCTTTCTTGTGCGTGTTCCTTTGGGGAACAGGGAGGGGCGGGTAAAATGGGTGCCGGGAAGACTGGAAGAATCTTTTCTCTCTTCTCTTTCCCCATAACAAGCACGGAGAGAATGATCTAGTTCTTGTCTATTTTGATTATGAAAACGACTCTTCTTAGCCCCCATGACAGTAGGGAATGAAGTAGGATTTTCAGTATCAGTTTGAGATTGAAAACGTTAGTTATAAACTTGAGCTTCAGATAGGTCAAAAATCCTAGGTTCTGTCAAGACAGGGAAGGTCAATAGGACAAAACTGTATCATCTTTCGTAGGAAGTCCTCGGGCTCTGGTGAAAATCACAGTTTCTTTGTGGCGATTCTCAGCTCACTGATGGTCTTTACCTGTGGACCCTCTGACTCTGCGGATGCTCTCCAGGCTGGTGGTCACGTTCCTCCCCCCCGCCCGCCCCCTGCTGGCCCCTAGAAATCTGTGCCAACCACGCCCATCCCCCACCCCCTCCCACGGCCCACATCTGTTTTCTTTTATTTTATAATTTTTTTTTTTTTTTTGGAGACAGTCTCGCTCTGTTGCCCGGGCTAGAGTGCCGTGGCATCAGCCTAGCTCACAGCAACCTCAAACTCCCAGGCTCAAGCCATCCTCCTGCCTCAGCCTCCCGAGTAGCTGGGACTACAGGTGGGTGCCCCCATGCCCAGCTAATTTTTTTTCCTATATATATTTTTAGTTGTCCAAATCATTTCTTTCTATTTTTAGTAGAGACGGGGTCTCACTATGTTGCCCAGGCTGGTCTTGAACTCCTGACCTCGGGCGATCCTCCTGCCTCGGCCTCCCAGAGTGCTAGGATGACAGGCGTGAGCCCCCGTGCCCGGCCAACGGTCCACATCTGGAACTTGGAAACACTCTGGTCACTTTGCGGGGACAAACCCAGAAGAGCAAGCTGCCCAGTGCTGTCCCCTCTCCTCTCCCAGGACGTCCCCCCATTCACGTGGCTGCTGGCTGAGGGGAGGGCAGGAGGCCACCACCCTCCTCTGACTTCGAGGGGACACACAGTCAGTGCCCTAACTCAGTCCCCTGAGGTCTCTTACGGAGACTTGACGGGAGGGACAGACACCCGCCCTTCTCGCTCCGTGCCTCTCACGGCTCAGGCTTCTCCCAGGACAGGGCCATGACAGCGTGCAGCTGTTACTGAGTGGCTCTTTTTGGATATTTTTATATCTGAGATTTATTATATCTTGATACCTCAATCAGACACGAGGCCCCGGACCAGGCTCCACCGCGGGGGGCCGGGGGCTGTGATGACCTGGGCAGAGCCCGGATGATTCTGCCCTCGTGTCCCGTCTAACGAAGTCTTCCGTCCTCAGTTGCCTCGACCTCACACGAGGGAGCTGTGCCGTGTGACACCCCAGATCCTCTTCAACTCTAACATTCTGATTTTAATTATGTCGGACTCAGTTTCTAGGCGGAACCACCTGATCAGTCTAGAAAAGACTGTTGGCACAAACCCCATACAGAGACAACCTCAGTCCGACGGGGGGTGTCTGTCCTGAGGACGTGTTGGCATCCGAGGAACAGGACGTTTGAGCAAATGTCACCCCCAGAGATGGGCCTGGGAGCCTCCTTTTAGACGTCTTAAAACGATCTGGGGGATGGGGGGAGCTTAGCGGCGATGTGGATGGAGAGGAAGGGCCCCTTTGCAGACAGCAGCCCCGTGGGTTCACATAAACAGACCTGATCCCGCTCCTATTTTAATCGAATCACCCACTTGGCAACTGAACAACAACAGTAAACTGCTTGTTGCTGGCTCTCGCCTCTGTCTAAAAAAAAAAAAAAAAAAAAAAAAAAAAAAAAGTTTACTCTCAGAGGCTTTGCAGCCTTTTGCTGTATTAAGAAACTTGATAAATATAGCTCGGTAAGCGTGTGGTCTCTGCGATTCCTAGCCAGCTTTCTAATCTTACCGGGTAGGGTCTCGCTGGAAAAAACCTGTCCCTCGTTTTTGCTTCGATTAGAGAAAACGCAAGAAAATGGGGAGTCCCACGGTCCCCTGACTCGGTCTCCCAGGCCCCAGGCGCCTGCCCCGCGGTAGCCGGGCCCCCGTTCCTTACCTCGCTGCCTCCCGCCCGCCGGTGGCAGCCTCTGTCTGTCCTTCCTGCAGCTGCCTTTGCTCATGTGTGTAACCTTTTCAGAGGCCTGTTGACAGGTTTGAAAATAAAGCAGGTGATGCACAGAACACGCAAGTCATAGATGCATGAAAACCGACCAGTTTGTCTCCACGGCGTGGGGATTAGCAGGGCTCAGCTGTCCAGCCAGGGAGGGCGGCTTCTGCCCAGCCGGGGCCGGGGCGGCCGGGTGCTCCCTGCCGCAGCTGTCCGGCTGCCACTCTGGGCCGCCTCTGTCTATTCTCAGACACTCCTGAGCGGCCCCTGAATGCCGGGGGCACCTGGGCTGCCACGTGGCCCAGGGGGACTAAACGTGGTTGAGGACGTGGTGCATGGGAAGAACCTTTTCTGTCTTCTCACGGTGCGGGCAGAGCTTCTGCGGGGCTGGAGGCCGACGTGGGGAGGGCAGAGAGAGACCCGCGGGGCGAACGGCGGCCGGGGGCACTGCCGGCCTTGCGTGCAGTCAGGCTTTGTGCTTCTAGGGTTCAGGGGAAAGAGCAAAGCTGCCTACGATCTGAAAGCAATCCTCAGGGATCGGGGGTGAACACGAGGTGATAACACTAAAATGCGGGAGGTGACATGGTGTGTCTGCTTTCCTTCCTGTTTTTCTGCTTCTTTCTGATATTTATTCACGTTGGTGTGCAAAGAATTCTTCTGCCCCCAAGAATCTATGAGTTGGAGACTTTTGTTTCTCTGCATCAATACGCCAATTGCCCTTTGCATAATCCCGCTGTCCCTGCAGCCTGCTCATGACTTGGCATACTGAGCCCTCTTCCCTGTCCCCGGGCTGCAGAGCTGGTTCCCTCCAGGTTCGGAGTGGCTTTCAGGTCCAGTCTGATCAAGGCTCCTTCTAGGATTTGAGAGATTACAGAAATGAAATCGGGACTCTAGACGTCCCATCTGATAGAAATGTTGCAAACGTGCTTTTCTCAGTAACCAGATTGGGCGATGATAGTGGCATCGTGAAACTGAGAGATTGATCAAAACACCAGTGATTAAGGTGGCCTTGAAGACTGATGAAACCAGCATGATCTGAAAATGGGAATGGAAAGTTTCCAGCCCTCCTGGAAAAGACAGGGCTGAATTGACTAAGTGGTTTCAGTGGAAGATCCCGTCTTTAGAGAACCTGCGAACAAGGCGGAGAGGGTGAATGTACACGGATGAAAATCTAGAAAACGTCACAAATGAATGCCAAGACTGACTCAGAGAGGATACTTGAGAGCCTGCCTTTGCCCCCGTAATATACTCTGTGGTTCAGCCAAACTAGGTCACGAGATGCTCCTTTAATTGTCCTGTGCATTCCTCGTTGCTCAAATGCTTCCTTTTCCAGGCACGAACTTCCCACACTACCATTAACAGCCAACGTTTCTTGAGCAATTACTTTGTGACAATGTACTAAAGGCACGTGTGTAGCGCCAACGATCTCATTTAATCCTTGCAACTGTGTGACGAGGTAGGTGGTGTCATTAGCTCCATCTTGCAGCTGCAGAAGCGACAGTGTAAAAACTTCAGTAACTTGTTCAAGGTTATGCTGGTAACAAGAGGCGGAGCTGGAGTTCCATCTTAGGATACTATGTCCTTAACCCTTAAATGCACCAGTTGATAGGGCACTACTGTCCCTAGAATCCTTAAGGGACCAGCTTGGGTTCATGGGACTTTGCTCCCCCAGGATAAAGAGCTCCCTCTCGGGTGCTCCCTCTGGGTGCTCCCTCTGGGTTCCCGTGTGGCGTTCCCTGCTGCCCGGCAGCAGAGCCCCCGTGCTTGTGCGTGTGCTCCCCTTCCGCAGGGTCCGACCCCGCTGCGTTGCGTGTTGCCAGGGTTGGTGCTCAGCCGACGTCCCTACCGATTAGACGAGCACATGAGCGAGTCAAGTAAGAAAATAACGTGATCATTCATTAGGCTTCTGCTGTGTGCATAAATGATTTCATTTCACCCATGCAACATTTATTATTCTCATTTTTCAATGAGGAATCGGATTCAGGAAGATGAATATCTTGCCTGAAGTCACAGGGGGAGGGATATAGATTCAGCTGCCAGTTTGTCGGGTTCCGAAGCTCTTTTACGGCTCGATCACCACGTCCGAGCTCTGGGAGAGCGGGGAGGGACTTCCGTGTCGTGTGGGATGAGGATGGCTGGCCGGGACCCCTGGAAGGCGAACCTTTCACGGACCTGTGATTCCGTCTTATACGAGTCACACTGAATTATGGAAAATCGAAGTATCAGCCGGGGCAACCACTCCAGCCCCCCAAAAGCTAATTGAGCCCCAAAGCCCCGAAGCGAATCTGGTCACTGCTCTTGAAAACCGCATTTTAGCCGTTCCTCCTCCTCGCTCCTGCAGCTGGTATCAAACACATGAAACGTCGTACGTCATTAGGGTCCATCCGCATTTTTGTCCCTTCACACAATTAAAACCATGTTCTGCTCTTCCTGGGAAACATATTTTTAGTTGGAGCTGGGGTGTAACGCGATCTCTGAAATAACACCGTGAGAGGTGAGGCTAAGTGTTAGGGGGCCGGGTTCGCCCCCGGGCGGAGGCAATAAAACATGATTCACGGTCCGTTTAAAGCTCTGGAGCCCTGGGCCAACTTTCCTGCTTGAGCAGAAGTTTGGTTCATCCTATCTGGATCCAAGTCAGTTTCCATCTAAACGGCGGTGGTCCGAGTGGGAGGGGCTCACACGGGGCCGTTAGGGGGGTTTTATAGCCGCCCGAGCAGCTCGGGGCCCTCTTCTGTCTGGGGGGCTCTGGTTACACAGGCGGGGAGGCTCGGATGTCGGGTGTCGGGACCACCCTGCAGCCAGCTCTCTGCTCTGCGGCTCTTCCAGAATCACAAATCCTGGGCTTTGCCTACAGAAATAGCAAATGATCTCCTTGCTTGGCAGGGGGAGGGCTCGGGCATGCCCGAAACCTCAGACACAGAACGCGGCACCCAACAGTGGGCGGAAATTGCAACCCAGCGCTCGTAACAGATGTGGGAACCTTCAGGATTTTAATAATTCAGAGCTTTGGAGGGGATGCAGTTTTCCTGGACAGAAAAGTACTGTATTAAGTGCACCACCCACAGTCCTCTGAAACACACACACACCCTCACTCACACCACACGGAACACACCGCTGTGTGCCCATGGCCAGGGTCCGGTGTGTGCCCATGGCCAGGGTCCGGCTCTCGAACCGAGGAGGACCTGACTCCAGCGGCAGATGGCCATTGTCGAGTTTCTTATCTCATCCTGGTTGTCCCAAAGCGTCACTTCTCCCGCCCTTAGGGCTGTGCTACGGAGGCCAAGGTTACAGGCTGGGTTCTGCCGATGATCCAGCTGACTCCACTCTCGTTCGTGGTCGTGAATGTTGTTGGCTTGCTTTTCTGTTTGTTTATACCCCACTTCCACTAAACACAGATTTGGGGGGGACCGTAGATTCTGCTCTACCGACCGGCTGTAGAAATATCTTGCTTTAACTGTGCACATGGTCCAGCACAAGCCCGTCCACCGCGGGAGAAAATGCCCACAGCCCGGTCTTTGCTGTGGATCCCAGCAGGGTTATCACGGGCAGGTTAGCACCCGGGACTGCGCTGACCCTAATTCTGTGCGTGAGTCTCAGCCCAAAGCCACGCTCAGGATGGATTCTACGACCTTTGACATGGGCAGGGCATATAACACACCTGTCCTGTCTGCAGGCAGGCCAGAGCCATTTTAAATTTTTGTTATAAGTTGAGTAAAGTTAAGAAATTATTATTATTGTCATTATTATTTTTGCTGCTCTAAGATGCTTCGATAGTGCTTCTTGGGGCCGAGGTGGCCAACCCCATATTTGTCAATGTGTGTCTGTTTGCCGTAGCTCTCGTTACGAGAGACAGGCAACAGTTTTACCATTTGGCTGTTCCTTTATTCATTGTTTTAAGAATTATTTTTGTCTGTCTGCCTAGTCTGTGTCCAGCAGGGTTTGGTATTGAATGATGAAGAGAGAGACATTGGTCCTGTCCTCTTGGGGCTTATAAGCCGAGAAAGAAAGACACTCAGACAACAGCACGAGTTGTATCACAGCAGCTACGAGTTGTGACAAGTGCCCTAGAGCAGTAACACGGTGCAGCTGGAGAGGACAGGCAGGGGACACGCGTGTAGGTCGGCATGCCGAGGAGGTGACCCTGGCGTGGTTACTAATGACTCCGTTTTGCTAAGCCCACTGGTCAGTTCTCGGTCTCCGTCTTACTTAACTCATCACCGACTTGCGCACGGTTCATTTGTTCCTCCCTCCTGAAACGCTTTCTTCACTCCGACCCTGGGCCACCTCCCTCCCTTCTGGTTTTCCTCCCACCGAGCAGGCCTCTCCTTTTCCTTATCCTCAGCTGGTTCAGCCTCATATCCGTGGCTTCTAAATATCGGAGTATCCCAATATCGGAGTATCCCAGCAACCATCCCAGACTTCTCTCCCGATCTCCTAATGTGTATGTCAAGCTGGACACGTGACTTCTCCACTTGGCTGCCTGTAGATATCTATGACATAATTCAACAGAGCCAGAACCAAAATCCTCCGTTCTCAGCCTCCTCCCTCAGCCTCCTCCTCCCTCAGCCTGCCCATCATAGTAAACGCAAGTGCGTTCTTCCGGCGCCTGACATCAAAACTTGGAATCATCTTTTATTCTTTTCTTTTCCTAATCCTATATTTCTGATACACCTGTCAGTTCTATAGATTTTATCTTCAAAATATATCTAGAACCCAAGCGTTTGCCAACTGCCTCATAACCTCTCCTGCTCTGGTCCAAGCTAAATGATTAAATACCCCTGGCGTAGTTGCAGGCATTTCCTCTTTAAGTGGAAAGAAGCAGACGTTATAAATCAGGTGATTTGAAGCCCTGTGTGAAGCAGCCCATCCACCGTCCCGACACCGAGGGTGGAGGACGCCGAATAATGGGACGAGGGCCACAGAGGAGTGGCCAGTCTAAGATGGCTTTCTGGGGGACATGGGTTTGAGCCAGTTCTTGGAAGGATTCCTTAGAAATTATTTAGTGAGAGAAGGAGGTACATGGAGGGGAAGGACGGGAGGGTGGAGGGGGCACAGCTACCCAAGTACACACTCAGTGCAAAGTGAGTTCAGAGAGAAAAGTAACATTCGAGGCCGGGCGCGGTGGCTCACGCCTGTAATCCTAGCACTCTGGGAGGCCGAGGTGGGCGGATCGTTTGAGCTCAGGAGTTCGAGACCAGCCTGAGCAAGAGCAAGACCCCATCTCTACTAAAAATAGAAAGAAATTATATGGACAGCTAAAAATATATATAGAAAAAATTAGCTGGGCATGGTGGTGCATGCCTGTAGTCCCAGCTACTCGGGAGGCTGAGACAGGAGGATCGCTTGAGCTCAGGAGTTTGAGGTTGCTGTGAACTAGGCTGACGCCACGGCACTCACTCTAGCCTGGGCAACAGAGTGAGACTCTGTCTCAAAAAAAAAAAAAAAAAGTAACATTCGAGACATTTTTATTGAGCAACTACTCTGTCCGTCAGCACCACCCAGGGCTTTGAAATAAATTAAGACATTTGATGCCCGCCCTCAAATTGCTGAGAGTACAATGTGGACGGTTAAGCACACGTTTGCTGACAAAACTGAAACTCCACATTTTCTCTGAAGTTAATTTAACTCAAATGTCAGAAGGTGATAAGGTTCCTTCAGTGAACCGTCCCGTCCAGATCACGCACCTGAGCTGCGTAAAGACCAGTTTCCGTTTTGGCAGCTCCGCGCCGAGCTTCTGTTGCACGGTGGGTTTTCTTCTTCCACGTGGACGGCTGACAGCAAGGAGAGGCGTTGAAAGGGTTAATCGATTTCCAACAGCCCCATGAAATGAACTTGAAAAATGACCGTGGAGGGTATTTTGGTTTTCGTTTATGGAGACGGTTTCCATGATGGCTTCCCGGATGCCACTCCCAGCGTGTGGCCTCAGATGCATCCGGAAAGAAGGACTCGCTGGGACCTAAGAGCCGTCACACGATTCTGAGCATCGGCCTCAGCTGGGCTGTCTCCACGTCCGGCTGCAGGGCGGGTCTGCTCAGCTCTCGACCCCCTGGGCGAGTCTAATCTTGAGCAGGATATGTTTAGCTCAATTGCTAGGAGATCCGGCTCAGAGACAGAGCAAAGGCCCAACGTGCGGAGTTCGAGTGTTAATTCGAAGCGGTCAACTCTCTCGCCCTGTGTTCTCAGAACGGCACCAACGTTGTGTCCTTCTCCTTCCATGAGACTGAGATTGTTTCAGGAGCGCATCAGTCTGAAATCAGTGACACAGAATTAGTTAAAAATTAAAAATGACTTTCGCTTTCTTTGGCCAAGTTCACAGAGGTGGTTGTGGTGGGGGAAGACAAAATAATACTTACTAAGGGACTATTTCTCTCTGCCGGTGCTTTATACGTATTATCACATTTATTTCTCAAAGTTTATATTTCTCATCAAAAAAAAAAAAAAAAAAAGAAGGAAAAAAAAAAACCAAACAAACTTCATCTTTATGTGGGAAAAACTGAGAATCAGAAGGAGCACCCTGGCCGAGATCACACAGCTAAAAGAAGGCAGCACTGAGCAGAACTCATGTTTTCCCTTTATAAGATTCGATCTTTCCCCGCTGTACCACCCTGGTTTTCATCCATATTATTGGGCCATCATTAAAACAGAGATAACATCATTTTATAGTGCACATCACAGGTTGAATTTTCAGGCTAGTTCGATTAACATTCAAAATAATTTGAGGATCATACAAGTTCTTCCATATAATAGCAAAAAAGGAAGCACTCCCCGATTCACTTTATACTTTTCAAACCAGACAATGATTGTACAAAAAAGAAAAATTACCATCCAATCTAAATCAGGACTATAGATGCAGAAATTCTTGACAAAGTATTTTAGCAAATGATGTATAAAAAGATAGTGTCACAAATAGCATAATTTATAATCACATAGAATTATTCCAAAGAGAGCAAGTTTGCTATAATATTAAAACTGTATGATTATATTATTAGATGAAGAAAAGGCATTCTATAAAATTTAACACCCATCCGTAAAAAGAAACTCTCAGCAAACTAAAAACACAACGACAATTATTTTATCTCATAAAAGGTAGCCACCAAAAACCTTCCGCTAACATCATATTTAATGGTCGTGCATTAGAAGCACCCCCCTTAAAATCAGACTCAAGATAAGGATACTTATGGAACAAAACTGTCATTAGTTAATGATATTTTTGTCCTGAAAAAGAATCCTCAGATGATCTGAAGACGAATTATTAGAATCAGTAAGGGCGTTTAGCACGGTTGCTGGATTTAAGTTCAGTATTTTAAGAATTGAATGTGTATATGCCAGCAATAAGCATTCAGAAAATGTAATAATAATAATAAAAAAAGGAAAGATACTATTCACATTGAGGAGCAAATAACCAAGAATAGCCAAAACACTCTTGAAAGGAACAGGGTGGGGAAACAGGCCGCATGTGATATTTTTAAAGCCAACTAATTAAGACAGTGCACCAGCTGTAGAGAGAGAAAAATAGCCCACGAGGCCGGATTGAAGAGCTGGGAGACCCCCCCCCCCCCAGCACGTACGGAACTTGGGATTAGACAGAACCTGTACGTTCAGGGGGAAATGCGCCATGGTGAAGGCAGAACTGATTATCCATGTCGAGAAAATGAAATTAGATGCCAACGTAAAAACAAATTCCAAGGTGACTAAAGATTCATGGGTGAGATACAGCACCTTAAATATTTAGAGGAATGGGGCAGAGAAGGTGGGATATCTTTCCTCAGCCATCATAAAGGTCGTGGCTGACACTCCTATGCCAAAAGACAGGCTAATAGGAGAAAAGCATGGACAAATTTACTCAATCAAAGTTTTACGTGTCTGGTTTGAGAAGTATTAAGTGAATACGGGAGTGTTTCCTTTTTTGCTATCATCTGGAAGAATTTGTATACTCCTTAAATTATTCTGAATGTTAGTCAAACTAGCCTGAAAATTCAACCTGTGAGGTGCACGATAAATATGATGTTATTTCTGTTTGGCTCTTCAATTCTTCGAAAATGAAAAGCCAAAGACCTAGGGAAAACTTTATGCTTAGGTTCGAGGAAGAATGGACAGCCATGGAACAAAAGGATGTGATCCAATGATAATAAACTTGGGCTGGGGACCCAGCAAGGCCTGTCTGTTCAGATTCTTCCAGGTCTCTCTGTGTGATAGTCCTGCCTTCTGGGTGTGGGGCAGGACCCCTCGGAATGAGGGTCTTTGAAGGAGAAGGGAGAAGGGGTAGAGGAAGTGCTCTAGGTTTTATGGCTTGTGTCGGTGGACAGGAGTTCTAGCTTCCGTGCCCAGCCTTGGGGAAGAGGAATTCTGGTTTCTGTGACTCGCTCTGGGGGAGAATGAGGGGTGGGACACAGGGGGACAGAAGATCAGAGAGAACTTGCTTCGGAGGCCTTTTCCTTTAGTTCAAAGTGCTCAGCGTGCTGAAGTTCCATCCTTCAGGAGATCATGTTCTGAGCCCTAATAAATAATTTTTTTGAATATATCCTGGGGACTATAAGACACAGAAATGAAGCCCCTCAGTAGGCAGGGCGTCTCAGAAGAGATGTATTCACAACACCCCGCAGGAAAGGACCCTTTATCTGGTGACTGCGGGGACCTATTGTACCTACCTCAGCAGGGACAGAGCAGCTACCAAGGTGACGGCCGATGGCCGGGAGGCAGAGACTGCGCTGGCTGGCGGTGGAGGAGGGGAACGCAAAGGCTTCCAAGAACATGTTAGATGCTCGGTTTCCAAGGTCAAGTTCATGGCTTCCAAGAACATGTCAGATACTCAGTTTCCAAGGTCAAGTTCATGGCTTCCAAGAACATGTCAGATGCTCAGTTTCCAAGGTCAAGTTCATGGCTTCCAAGAACATGTCAGATGCTCGGTTTCCAAGGTCAAGTTCATGGCTTCCAAGAACATGTTAGATGCTCGGTTTCCAAGGTCAGGTCCGTGGACACAAACCATCTCCTACGTGAACGGTGCCGTCCTCGATACTTAAGCTGCAGAGTGAACAAGCAACCCCTTTGCCCTCGAGAGGCCGATAGTCTGGTTTAAGGAAAGTTCACGAGAGTGATGTTGATGTCGTGCGGTAAATATTGCAAGGAGGAGACATTCCCAGAGTGACGGGGACACGGAGGAGAAGCACATGACCCAGCTGGGGGTTCAGGTCAGGAGAGGATAGAGGAGAGAAGGACGGAACTGGGTTTTGAAAGACGTTGGAAGGAGCTGGCTGAGCACTGGAGCTGCTGAGAGTGTTTCTGGCGGAGAACACGGCATCAGCAAAGCTACTGAGGTGTGAAACCGCACGCGGGACACGGAACAGGCACCGCTCCGAGTGTGAAGTTCAAGGTGATGATCAAGTGCAGAGGGAGACGGGGCCCCCGAGTTTGGAGCGTCGGGCTCTTGGGGCCGGCGGGGACAGGCGGGTAGATCAGCGACGTGGATGGGTGTGTATTTTAGGTAAAACATTCTCATGACAATGTGGACCGTCGATTTGAGGGGGCAGAAGAAGGAAGACTGAAAGAGGGAGACATACAGGAAGCTATTTCTCTGCTTCCAGCAAAATTTTTAAAAAACAGAAAGAGGGACATGTTAGTATGAATGGAAGGAAGGAAAAGATGAAAGACGTACTCAGAAAGCCCAACTGGCCTGAGTCATTGCTGATTCATTTTATGGGGCCGGGGGGAGTCTGGCGGGGCTCTCAGGGGTCCGTCGAGGGCATCTGGGCTCCTCCGTGGGCACGACCTTCTCCGTACCCGATCGTTCTGGCTGTAGGTTTCACCTGCAGCTTCCCCGGTCAAAGGGTCCTGCGTCCTGGAGTTCTCCTCCCGCTGATGGAAAAGCTCCCCGGGACCACGGGCGCCTTGTGTTCGATGTAAACCGTTTCGGGCTACTTTCTTTGTGTTTGGTAAAGCGACATTTTCTCATTGGGAGTGTTGGAAACCCGTGCGCTGAGTCAAGATCCCACAATTGCTCAATCCCGGCCTCCTCCCGGCCACTCTAATTCATCTCGGTGGTCCCGGGATCTCCTACCACGGTGGAAACCACGAGCTTCCCGGGTGGAGCTGCCGTCATGCATTCGGGAGGTGGCTGGCGTCAGCCACGAACCCGTCCTGTCAACCCTGGAATGACCACATGCTAGGAATCCAAAATACAAGCGAATCTCTGAACTTTATGTAAAATACAAGAGAAACTCTGAAATAGAAATCAGACTCAGAGACCTGAGTCTTGTTTTGTGTTTGCAGCACAAACAAGAAATAAAACCTTACGGACCGGCCGGGCGCGGTGGCTCACGCCTGTAATCCTAGCACTCTGGGAGGCCGAGGCGGGTGGATCGCTCGAGGTCAGGAGTTCGAGACCAGCCTGAGCAAGAGCGAGACCCCGTCTCTACTCAAAATAGAAAAAAATTATATGGACAACTAAAAATATATATATAGAAAAATTAGCTGGGCATAGTGGCGCATGCCTGTAGTCCCAGCTACTCGGGAGGCTGAGGCAGTAGGATCGCTTAAGCCCAGGAGTTTGAGGTTGCTGTGAGCTAGGCTGACGCCACAGCACTCACTCTAGCCTGGGCAACAAAGTGAGACTCTGTCTCAAAAAAAAAAAAAAAAAAAAACCTTACGGACCCTCATTAATAAAGCCCGACCTTCTAACTCTGGCTCTAGGAGGTTCAAGGAGGCCTGGACTGACGCTGTGAGCTGGGGTCCAGAGCCTGGTGGCAGCATCTCTGTCCACAGAGGCAATGTCCCCTGCACCCACCCAGACATAGGCTATCCAAGGGGAGTTTCTCGGAAGACAAACAAATCGCCCCTCTAGCGATCGGTCGAGGACAGCCTCTGGCTTCCGCAGCAATGCCGCCAGCGTTTACCCGAGGCTGTGTGGGGTCCTGAGAAGCCCCCAGGCCTCGGCTGGTCAGATTAGGTGTGAATCCTGCCTCTGCCACTAAACAGGGCTTTGTCCCTGGAGAAAATAACTTAACCCCTTGACTCCGTCTGTCATCTGTAAAATGAGGAGACTCAGGAAAGGATTACCTTACAGTTTGTCAGAATTTAATAGCCAATATGTGTTTGAGTGGCTATAAAAAAATAAAATCAAAAACGTACCGTGTGTGAGGCAATGCTCCAAAAGCTTCATTATTCTTCCTATTCGCTGCTAAAGAAACTAGAGCTCAAGAGAAGTTCAGTGACATTCCAAAGTCCCACAGCTAGTGAGCGGCTCGTCTGGGATTTAGACACAGCTCTGTATGGTGCTAAAGCTCATGCTTTAACACACCTTGCTCAGAACCCAGCACCTCATAGGTGCTCCCTCCAGACTGGTCCATCCACCCTTTCGATCACTTATTCATTCAACAAACATTTTATTCAACACCTGGTTTGTGCCAGAATCTCCTATAAACTAGCAATGTAGTAATAAGACACAGTTTGTGCCTTCAAATCATAGTCTGAGTGAGCTCCAGCAGTGTGGTCTAGCACAGGGGATACCGGATCGGGGCTCAGGAGTCCAGATCACTGACGTTAGTCCGTGGAAGACAGAAGTGGCATAAAGGTGCCTTTGCAAAACTCAGAGATAGAGACAGCTTGTTGGGATCTCAAGGATCACTGATCTGGGAGTTCTCTGTGCCAGCACAAGACTTGGCCGGGACTCTGGGAGGTTGGGTGCCCTTGTTCCTTCTGTCCCCTAGACCTGCTGGACGGCAGCCGGCCAGACCTGGGCAGCGGCGGCAGTTTGTCTGTTTCTGTCCCTAAGTGGGGACTCCCACCCTCAGCCTTTGGTTTTGCAAAGCGAGTCTGTCTCTGGAGTCTCGTCATTTGTAACGAGCGTTTAGATTTCCTCTGTGGTTCTCAGCTGGAGCAATTTTAGCAATGGCTGCAGACGTTTTTGATCATCATGCCCGGTGGGAGGTGAAGAGGGAGAGTGTCACCTGCCCGTGGAAGGTAGAGACCAGGGTTGCTGTCAAACACCCTACAGCGCACAGCACGGCCTCCAGTAATAGAGAACTGTCCGGCCCCAAACGTTAGTGGTGTCAGGCTGAGAAACCTTCAGCTGCCTTTTCTGTTTCTGGTCCGAGAGATCTGTGCGTGGCTTCTACTTCACTTTATCTCCGGGCTTCTCTCTTCTACTTTTGGTCTGTAGGTATGCTTGTCTTGCTTTTGAGCACGTCTGAGTCTTTCAGAAATACATTTCCATGTTTAAGTATCATACTGTGTGTTTGGCAGAGAGAGAGTGCTATTCCTCAGTGTAAATACACCCACACTCTGGTTTATGCTTTTTCAATCTGTGAGTTTGGTTAATGTGATTCCATCCCTTAGAGATGGATCCGCTTTCTTGTGATGGAGAATAAATAAAAGTTCCTGAGTCTGTAGGGCTGAGGGCCCCATCCCCGAGATGACTGTGAGTTCAGAAAGGTAAATGCTGTTCAAGAGTGAACTTCACAGGGGATCAAGGCCACCTTCTCCAAAGGACAACCCACCTTCAGCCCCCGGCTGAGCGCCACGTGCCTGAATGTGCAAACTGCAACTGGTTCTAAACTGGATTTACCAAAGCCCCTGCTGTGACCTTGATAAGTCTCACGTTCTTCTTGAGCGTAAGTTTGATAAAAACTTATTTGCAAAATGAACGAATTAAATGGAATGATATCTAAATCCTAATATTGTAGCATTCACGACTCAGTTGTGATCTATGTAATGTAGTGCTGGTTATTTACAGTTTATCTCAGAACAACATAATGAATATCTAAGTATTTATGGGGGAAGAACTTCTCAAAGATTATTCTTGTCTTATCATGGTTTGCTCTTTAATGGGCAGAGACCAAGCACAGACGGGCAGCACAGCATGGCTAATTTCTTCGCTTTTCTCTCTCCTTATCGGCCGAATAGGGACAATAAACAATAGCCCACCTCTTATAATTGTTTTAAGGATTAAATGAACAAATATACATACTAGACTGTCAATTCATATCAGTTTATAAGACTTCCAAAATAATCCAGAGGATCTGTGAAAATATCGTTGGACTGTTAGCCGTCACATGGATCAAAAGCAAATTTTGTCAATACCTCTTTGACTTTGCATGCGGTGTTTTACACCGGCACCCCGCCCAACCCCCAACAGCAACCATAAAACTCCCCAAAACAAAAAGCAAAACCACCATGAAGGTCTGGGGCTCACGAGGCTCTAGAAATGCGGAACAATTCAAAATGGGAATCTCCAACGTCCCTTCAGCTGGTTTATAGCAACTCAAACCCTCTACCTGGACTGGAAAAGAGTTTGCCATTTTTGCTGTGTGTTCGTTCCCGTGCATAAGTGGCAGAGCGACATTTTGGCTGGGTTTAGGAACAAGAGCTTTGAGTAAATGCTCAAAGGGAAGTTTTAGTCCAATCTAAATCCACATCCCATGCAAACGCGTAAGTCCCATTTGCAAATTGGAACCTGGGTCGAATCCCTCGGAGCCTATCTCTAATTAGCAGCAATGCAGTCCCTGTGCCCAGCTCGGAGCAGCCAGAGCGGTGGCTGTCACTGGCAAGATAAGGAGTTGTCTGGAACAAAAATTCATTTCCTCTTGCAAGAAATGTATGTCCCCCATTGCAGTTCGATTTCTTTGGAGAAGATGGGAGAAAAAGAAGATATTTTAGGTGGTAGAATGGGAATCTGAGGACGGAGATACACCTTTAGTTAAGAGGACGATAAAGAAAAGGAAATGAGTTTAGCTAACGGCACCTTTTCCTAAAAATTCTTGATGCAAAATTAAGTAGCTTCCCACTGAAGGAGCCTAAGGGAGTGAGGGAAGGAAAAGGCATTGCCCTAAAAAAGAGGAAGACTGTGACACTTTTAAGAGGTTAAAGACAAAGATATGGGACTTTCATGTCCAATGTGGAATAGGTTCCAGGGAAAGCCTTTGTATCTGAAAAGAAATACACTCCTTATGCCAGTCAGCCTTTGCAGGGTAACAAAACACCACGAAATAGAATGGCTTAAAGCAATGGCGTATTAACTCTCATGATTCTTTGGGTTGCTGGGGTCAGCCCATGTGGCTGTAATCACCTGGGGGCGTAACCGGGTCTGGGGGGTTACGGTGGCCTCACTCACGTGTCTGAAGCCTGGATGCTGGTTGCTACGTTGGCTCATTTCATCATTGGAAGATACTTTTTCTTTACCCGGGCTAGGTTTTTTAAATTATTATATGGAGCCTTCTGGCATTTCTGTATCTAGTCAGATACTTTTCTTTGAAAATTAATGCACTGCAGATAGAAAGAACCCCTTTCTTAAAGTCATTGGATACATTTTATATTCTAAAAATGAAAAAAAAAAAAGGCCATGAAAACCATTTTGAATTACTCAAGATGTTATCTCCCTCCCCACCCCTCCCCAAAGGCACGTCTTTACCTGAGACAATATGACAGTGACACAGCAGGTGGCCCCCTTGAGCAGAAGTGAAACAATGTTGCTTCAACACCTCCTGTAGCTCCTCTGGAATCCACAGTGACACCTGTAGCTTTAGGGACTGGGGGCCTCCCGGCTGGGCGCTGGGGGGCTGCTTATCAAAGGGAACCAGCACGAGGCGTTCCCTTCTCTCTGGTCCTGCCCAGCCGTGATTCAGAGCTCTGGGACTACGGGAAACACATCCATGGAGATGTTCAATATAAAAATTTTCCATGAAGTTTTAAAGGAATCAAGTTAATTACAAAATGGGCAGTTATTAAAATTATTCCATAGCCCGGAGCAGTGGTTCATCACGCCTGTCATCCCAGCACCCTGGGAGGCCGAGGCGGGAGGATCACTTGAGCTCAGGAGTTCGAGACCAGCCTGAGCAAGAGCGAGACCCTGTCTCTACTAAAAATAGAAAACTTAGCCGGGCATGGTGGTGCACAACTGTAGTCCCAGCTACTCGGGAGGCTGAGGCAGGAGGATCGCTTGAGCCCAAAGTTGGAGGTTGCTGTGAGCTGTGAGGATGCCAGCGCACTCTAGCCTGAGTGACAGAGTGAGATCTTGTCTCAAAAAATAAAATAAAATAAAATAAAAAAAATCTCAGAAAACCCTTGCTGATACTACATTTTAATAGAGGTAACATGGAAGAGTCAAATAGTGTAGAAAGTACACAATGAAAAGTGTCCTTGGTCCCTTCCTCTCCATCACCTTATTCAGTCCCATCGGCTAAGGGAACATTGTAGGATAAAAAATACAAAAGATGAACATATCGGCATCTATCTTCACCCATCATGCAATATATCTACAAAAGGGTTCACAATGTGCTTACTCTTCTGCAATTTGCTTTTGTTCATTTAATCACTTATATTTGGCCGGGCGCGGTGGCTCACGCCTGTAATCCTAGCACTCTGGGAGGCCGAGGCGGGTGGATCGCTCGAGCTCAGGAGTTCGAGACCAGCCTGAGCAAGAGTGAGACCCCGTCTCTACTAAAAATAGAAAGAAATTATATGGACAACTAAAATATATACATACAAAAAATTAGCCGGGCATGGTGGCGCATGCCTGTAGTCCCAGCTACTCGGGAGGCTGAGGCAGGAGGATCGCTTGAGCCCAGGAGTTTGAGGTTGCTGTGAGCGAGGCTGACGCCACGGCACTCACTCTAGCCCGGGCAACAGAGTGAGACTCTGTCTCAAAAAAAAAAAATAAATAAATAAAAAATAAATCACTTATATTTGAAAGTTTCCATATCAGTGTACACAGATCTATCCATTTGTTTTAATGGCAATAGATTATCTCATCAAAAGGATACGTCTTCATTTATTCTATCGATTTTCTATTAGTGAATATAGGGGTTCTTTTCATTTAGTTTCGTACTTTCCATGTATATTCTGTGAATAAATCCATACAGTAAATTCTTAGCAGGAGAATTGCTGGATCTAATGGACAGGGATTTATATTGGGCAACTGTTGCCAAACCCTTCTCTAGAAACAACAAGGAATATGAGTGCCATTTCCCCATTTCCTTGCCAGGACTGGGTGTTATCAGCAAATGTTTGGAATTTTGCTATTTTTGATAGGCATAAAATAATATCTATTATAGTTTTGAGCTCTATTTCTTTAATTATCAAAGAGGTTGGGCATTGTTTCAAATTATATTGTCCATTTATAATTTTTCTCTGTGAACTGCCTGTTCATAACCATTTTTCACTTTATTATTGGATTGCTTCTCTTTTCAAAGTAATTGATTGCTTGAGCACTTTGTAAAATTTGGAATTGATCCTCTGTCAGTTTGCTATCTTTAATACATGGCTATTTGTCTTTTAACATGGAGCATTTTTGAAATTAGGAAATTCAAATTATTTGATAATCAAATGTATCTCTCTCTCTGTCATGGCTGCTGGGTTATGTAATCTTCATTTTCAAATTGTATCCCTGGTGATAACGACTGCTCTCACCTCCGAGAACCTTTATTATAAACTGATGTCAATTATAAATATGTACATGAAAATCCATATTTCCGTAAAGCATCAGTAAAACTCCAGCTACAATGAAATGGAGTCTAACCTAAAATTCAAGAATGGTGGGAAACCTGTTAACATATGACATCATAGCAATATTTCAAAAGAGACAAACATAGGGTAATTTCAACAGATGAAAAGAATAGAGGATACAAGGCGACATATTTCTTACAGATGAAAGACAAACCCTTAGAAAACGAAGAACAGATTATTTCTGTGATGGTTAAGTGTCATAAAATCCCAGCCTGCAGAATGCTTAATGGGAAAGCATCAGGGACAATCCCAATCTGGGAACCTGACCAGAATTTTCTTCCACTGCCATCATTATTTCACATTCTTACGAACATACTGTCCAGGACGATGTGATATAAAACGGAAAGAGGATGCATGAATATTTTAAGAGAGGACAAAATTATCATTATTTGCAGATGACATAATTAAAGATAGGGAAAATTCAACTGAAAAGCTCTTAGTATGAATGTAATTTCAGAAAGGAAGGCAGTCAAAGTAAAATTACAAAAGGATTATTTTTCTATAAACAAATAATAATCAATTAGGAGAACTAATAGAAAAAAAATGTTTCTTAGTTTCTTTCAGAATAACAACCAGCACCTACATCACTTTTTTGCCTATATAAAGTTCCAAACATTATAAAACATGATAGGTCTTAATGTTAGCCAGGGTGTGCTACCTATACAGGCAATGAAGGATAAGTTGTTGCTACTTATCTAGAAAACTATTTGACAATTTATGCAAGAGCCTTACAAATCTTTGTATCCTTTTACCCTAAAGTTCATTTTTTAAGGTATCTCTTTTAAGAAAGAGCCCAGCAATTCATATAAATATTTATGCAAGAGGATTTTCATTGCCATATGATATAAAATAAGCAAAGGATTGGAAACGCTATCTCAATAATAAAGGATGCTTAATAAATTATTGCCCTTGGTTAAAATTAAATGTTACAGAGACATTAATATATAACATTAGAAAACTGAATGACGTAAAATTCTTGTAAGACTGTTACAAAGAAAATATAAGACATAAAACTATATACAATAACATCTAGCTATTCTCTCTTTCTCTCTCTCTCTAATCTACTTATACCTGGGTACTTAGAAAAGAGAATAAAAATAATAAACCAAAATATTCACGGTGCTTATCTTATCTCTGGGTGCTAGAGTATAGCTAATACACATCTTCTTCTTTATGCCTTTACTGTATTTTCTAAATGTTCAGTGAACACGTTACCTTTGTAATAAAAGAGAAATCAAAGTTTATCATAAAATAACTTGTGGAATGTTGTGACCAGTGATTGGTAATCTTACAGAGTCATTTTCAACATTTTATGAACAGAACAGGCTTCATATAATATCTTGACGCAGCTCACCTGAGACACCCATGTCAGCTGTCTCCACTGACTGCCGGGGGTGATTGAAGATGAGGAGCCTGGCTGAGACCAGGTCCCCACAGGAGCAGGTAGGGAGCACGGTGGGTAGGGAGCACGGCAGGTAGGGAGCACAATAGGTAGGGAGCACAATAGGTAGGGAGCACAACAGGTAGGGAGCACAGTAATTAGGGAGCATGGCAGGTAGGGAGCACAGTAATTAGGGAGCATGGCAGGTAGGGAGCACAGTAATTAGGGAGCACGGCAGGTAGGAAGCACAACGGGTAGGGAGCACGGTGGGTAGGGAGCACAACAGGTAGGGAGCACAGCAGGTAGGGAGGACAGCAGGTAGGGAGCACAACAGGTAGGGAGCACAACGGGTAGGGAGCACAACGGGTAGTGAGCACAGCGGGTAGGGAGCACAGCGGGTAGGGAGCACAATGCGTAGGGAGCACAGCAGGTAGGGAGCACGGCAGGACATGAGTGCTAGGACAACGATCACAAATAGCCCAGAAACAACTTCTTCGTCCCTTTCACATTCAGAAGAGCTGGCCGGGCTGCAGAATCAGGGGAGCGTAAGGGCACACAGTGCCTCACCTCTCTGTGGGGTCCAATCCCGTGTAAGTGTCTCGGGGGTTTCCTAGCGTGGTGCCACCCGTGGGGTGAGTCAAAGTGCCAGCGCAGCCTGGAGAAGGGGCCTCGCCCTCCTCCCTACTGGCTGAGCCACCCCGGACTCACCGCACCGTGACCCTCCTTGTCCCTGAGACTCTCGGTCTCCTGAAATGTCCAGCAGTTTGTTGTCTTACCGCCGCCCTGACCCCGGGCATGTTCTACACACGGCCATGGCTGTTCATGGCACTAACCAACCAAGCCTAATTCCCAAACGAGGTGACCCGGTTAATCTCTCAGTGCCCATCCCGCGAACCAGATCACGGCTACTCCACGGCTACTCCGCGGCTGCAGCCCAAACCACGCATCAGACTGGTCGTCAGACCGGAATGTTCCTCAGTCACGTCCGTCAGCAGCGTGTGCAGTCTGGTGTGATGCACGTGACCCGTCCTCATCATCACAGATGACAAAGAGCCCGCTGTGCTCATAAGCATATGAACGTTACTCACACGAGCTGGATTTCATACGCAAGAAAAAAACAGAAAAAGGGGGAAAAGATTACAAAACGTGGGGTGTGGAGTGGGAGCCTGGGAGAAAGACACAAACGAGAGATTGTTCTAACCAGAGGGGCCTCCAGGGCGTCTGTCCTTCCAAACCCACCGTTTGATGGTTTCCTTGTTGTCACGATGAAGACACAAAGCAAGTGGTGGGGGGGGTCAGAGCCGGTGGGTGGCAGAGAAGAGACCAAAACTCTTCTCCCTCTTCCAGGTCTCAAAGCTCCCAGTGAGCTCTGTGTCATCCCTGCCGCCCTTTTGTTAATAAGCCGCGGGAGGAAGAGAAGGTGTTGGGTGAGAGTTACAACACGGAACTGAGTCCTCTGACGGGGTGAAGATGAAGTTTTCAAAATGCACAGGAAGGCTGGGCGCGGTGGCTCCCGCCTGTCATCCCAGCACTCTGGGAGGCCGAGGCGGGAGGATCGCTCGAGGTCAGGAGTTTGAGAGCAGCCTTAGCAAGAGCGAGACCCCCGTCTCTACTAAAAATAGAAAGAAATTAGCTGGACACCTAAAAATATATATAGAAAAATTAGCCGGGCATGGTGGCGCATGCCTGTAGTCCCAGCTACTCGGGAGGCTGAGGCAGGAGGATCGCTTGAGCCCAGGAGTTGAGGTTGCTGTGAGCGAGGCTGACGCCATGGCACTCTAGCCCGGGCGACAGAGCCAGACTCTGTGTCAAAAGAAAAAAAAAAAAAAAAAAGCACAGGAAACGTTATCATTTCCATTTTCCCATAACGTTTAGAGTCACAGCTGCTTACGAGCTGGCACTGTCTTCCTTCTTCCACATCCTCCCGGCCTCTGCCTGGGTTCCTCGGGGCTGTAGCATGGCCCTGTGTTCATCTTTGCCTCGGTGACATCACTTCTCTTCCAGAATCTTCCAGTTGTCCTCCAGCTTTCCTCTGGGGAAAAAAAAAAAAAAAAAAATCCAGAGGGCAGCTCCAGAGTTAGGGTAAATTACTATCTCATTTCTATAAAGACATAAAGGAAAGTGAAATCTGAGCGCTCAGCCTCATCTCGCATAGTTGTTCCTTCCCTAAATATCTTAGATTAGAAAGTTTCTGACTCCTTGATTTATGATGCTGTGACCACACACACACACACACACACACACTCCTACACCCAGGGCCCCGAAAGGCAAGGCCGGTCTCCATGCAAATCCACAGCAGCTTTGGAGACCCAGTGTGGCCGATGTCACGGGTGATTCATGCCGTGAATCACGTCCCTCAGCTCACTAGGGGTGGGATGACACGGGCCACGCTGCGGGGCCCATTTGTTCTTTTCGGTAAATCCCTAAAATTCCGAGCAGCTGTGTTATCCCTTACACGTTCCGTCCTGATAATGGGAAGGAAAAAAAAAAAAAGTGGCTGGTGTGTATTTTGGCTGCTGTGGCACAGGGCCCCGTGGTCCCCCTCACAGTAGACAGCGGGCTCATCCTCGGCCCCTGGTCCACGCTAAGCACGTGTCTCGCTTTGCTGGATTCGGAGCTGCTTTCTCCTCCACTCCTGCCTTGCCCTGGACGACGTCACTGTCCGTGTGCATAACCCGTCCGCGCCTGGGCTCCGCGGGTGCTCGTGTTTAATGTCAGCTCCAGAGTCCTCATCTCCACTGGAACCAGAGAAGCAACCCCCTGGCCGCGCTCTCAAAGTTGCCACGACCCAGAAGGCCTTTGCGTCCGAAAGCAGCGAGTTCCTGCCTACGCGGCTCTCGCATTTCCTTATTCCCTGCAATTATTCCCTGGTCAAATGGAGACTTTCCTTTTTTCACAGTATCTCAGCCCTTTTCTGGTTTCTTCCTCCGAGCTAGATGCTTTGCCCCATCAAGCCACCAAAACTGCTCTTGTCACGGCCACCTGGGACCTCCATGCAACCACATTCAGTGGTCTGTCGTCCTACCTGTCTCGGTTATGATATTACTTGAAAGCAGAAAATATTATTTAACCAATACATCAATGTCAGTTATTGACATCAGTTATCAACAGCCTGTGGGACGTGGTGAGGGTGGAGGGAGAATTTTTGCTTTTTATTCTTTTTAATTCTGTCTTTTTACTTATACTGTGCCATCCTTATCTAGGAAACAAACGCTAGCAGAAGAGACTATGGAGAAATGTCACTGTTGTTAAGAGGAAGGCACAAGTGTGCATGTTAAAGCCGGTACCGCGTGGACGAGATTCACTCCTAAATCGAAGTCGTGTTGGGAAAAGAAGGTCACAGCCGCTCAGGCCGTGCAGACGGGGAGGGGCTGGGACCGGGGCAGCGGCAGAGGGAACAGTCTGGGGGGCAGACGAGCTTCTGTCAACAGTTGCCACCAGCAGGGGCTGCCAGACGGTCAGTACCGGGGACCCCAGCAGGTGAGCGGAGCTGATAATGAGAAGCAGGTAGGAGCCACTTGGAAAGGCAGCTGGCCTGTGGCTGGTGGCACCTGCCCTGGGGGCAGATCCCTGCCTGGGCCGACACTCCCGGATCAGGAACTCGGAGGAGAGAACGAATCCCCAGACCTGGAGCAGGGCGAGAGCTGGACACAGGAAGTGCTGTTTGCAAGGAAGCTAGACCGAGTCTGGGAAGGTGGCCTGGGGGCCCAGAGGCCCAGGACCCCAGGTCTGCGTGACTCGGGTGGGCTGAGGCGGTGGCAGCAGGTCCTGCCTGGAGCTGCATTTGCTGGGGGACGGGTCGGGCTGAGCCGCGAGCGGGGAGAGAGGCAGCTGCGGGGAGAGGAGACGGGCTGGGACGCATGATGGTGGGCATCTCTGTTAACCAGGAACAGCAGCTGGACCAGCTAACGCCAAAGGAAAGCCACCAAGCGACCACCTCGCTTAGTCTGCACGGCCGTGTGCGGATTGCTCTGGCGTCCACGTGGGGCACCAGGCTCAGTCGAAGGAAGATCAGACAAAGCGTTAAGATACCGGAACGGAGCGGACCCATTTCCATCACTGGGCTTGGCACGGACAGGCCTCTTCCTTCTCCAGGAAGAAGTTTCTTTTCTCTTTTCTTTTTCTTTTCTTTTCTTTTCTTTTCTTTTCTTTTCTTTTCTTTTTTTTTTTTGAGACAGAGTCTCACTCTGTCACCCGGGCTAGAATGCTGTGGCGTCAGCCTAGCTCACAACAACCTCAAACTCCTGGGCTCAAGCGATCCTCCTGCCTCAGCCTCCCGAGTAGCTGGGACTACAGGCATGCGCCACCATGCCCGGCTAATTTTTTCTATATATTTTTAGTTGTCCAGATAATTTCTTTCTATATTTTTAGTAGAGACGGGGTCTCGCTTTTGCTCAGGCTGGTCTCAAACTCCTGACCTCGAGCGATCCTCCCGCCTTGGCCTCCCAGAGTGCTTGGATTACAGGCGTGAGCCACCGCGCCCGGCCTATAATTGAACTTTGACTGAAATATCAGGGGAAAAGCTTCAGCCTTCAGTGCACTGAAGTGACTGCGGACAGAGATAGTTACCATGGACCGGTCACCTGTTGTATGCCAGGCTCTAGTGTAAGACTTCGCACACCTTAGCCCTGCAGTTTCATTTCATGGATGAGTTAATGAGGACTCGGGGAGATTAAATTCCTGTCTTGAATCTACTAATACAGCGATATGAAAAACAAGGATTGGAACCAGGTCTGTCGGAATCAAAGTCGTGCCCACAGCCCCCTCCGCACCCTCACTCGGGCTACCCCAAGTCAGGGGCCCGGGCTCCACTTCATGGTTTCTGGACTAGGAACGAGGTATTAGCATCCAGCTCAATCCCATTCCTCCATGAAATGCGCCATTACTACCCTGAAACTTGTGGACGTCCCCCTTTTCTTGTTGAATGTACCATCTGAATCGGACTCACGTGTTTTATAATATTGGCTACATGGGTGAGGCTGTCTTTTCTGCAAGCGTAGACCCTTCTTTGGGATCAACGACTGCCTCGTTTTCCTTTGCTATTCTCCTTTGATGCCTGGAATAGTGAGGAGCACATAGTAGTTGCTCACTAAATACTTCCGAATTAATTTATATCTAGGCGTAGGGTGAAGAGTCTTCCCAGATGTCTAGCCGTGGAGTGCAGGTACAGAAGCGTGTGGATGTGGAAGAGGGCGTGTGCGGTGTGGCTGGGAAGAGCAGCGAGTGGACGTGTTGGAGCCCACTGTGAGGTTCCACTTTGCCACACGCCCTTCCAGGTGCCATCGCATGAGCTTTTTTCTTAGCCTGACAGTGTCTCCGTCCTTATGTCCCCTGCAATTGAGGTACCTGGGACCACTTGGTGCTCTTAAACATTTAGGGTGAGTGATGCTTGGATCTGGCACCATAGATAGAGGTTTCCATACTGGAAGGACTGGTGAGATCCGGGAATGTATCATTGGGATGTCAGCTATTCCACCAGTTTTTCTTTCAGGAAAAGACAACGTCACCTGACCATGGTTGGGACTCTTGTTGAAGTCATTCATTGTTCTCTCTTGTCCAACGAGCCTTGGCCGTATTCACAGCACACGTGGCCTTGGGGGGCCACTATAACGTCCCCCGTCTCAGCCTCTCGACCTATAAAAGTCAAACAATAATACTGTTTTGTACTGAACAAACCAGCCGGTCGGTGTGGAATCTCTTTGATTTTTCCAAAGACAGGTGCTATAGAAATCAGAGATGACATCAGTGTCTCTGTCGGGGTGAGGGTTAGTTGTGCAAACAAAGAAAGTGATGTCCCCAAAGCAAGCAAATTTACCCCAGACCCCCACCCGCCCCTGCAGGCACCTCAGGGACGTGGCCCCGTTGGGCTTCTGTAACTCTTTAGGGGGGTCGAGGAGGTGAGTGATGGAAAAAGACTTGCAGAGTTTGCAGTTCCGGCACCGAGAAACGCCTTCCTCACGCACGGACGTCTCTGTCTCTCCTTTGTTGGGCAGGGAGTGTGGGAGGCTCGGTGTTGCTGTGTGTGTGTGAGTCGGTGTGTGAGTGTGTGATGTGAGCGTGTGTGTGGTTGGGTGGGTACGTCTGCGTTCTGCGTGTGAGCGTGTGCATGTGTTTGTGTATTTAGTCAAAGATTCAGGCCTTGTACCAAAGCATGGGCTCCCTCCCTTACCTACTTGCTTCATGCACGATGGGTTATTTTAATAGATTAGATGCTGTTACTTTGTATCTTATACGTTTATCGGATTCCGCCCTAGCCCGCACCTGTGGAGACTCCTGTGTGTGCTCGAGTCTTTAGCGCCATTTCCTGCCTCTCTAGCTCACTTTCCTAGAGTGAGCAGAGACATAACCATGGCAGTCAAGTTGAACCGAAAACTCATTTCACTTTATACTTTGAAAGGAGAAGAGAGACAACGATCCCCCAAGAGAAAGGGTAGAATTGACTAATCCTCCTCCGTGTCCTGCCTGGATCGTGGAGAACATTCGCCCCGGCAGTAACAGCCGCTGTTCTTACGCGTCTAGATGCCAATGGACCCCCCCAGGAAGTGGGGATCTGCCCACCGCTGGGGCCAGACGGAGCCCCGACTGGCAGCCCCTCCGTAAACGTTTGCTGAATGGGTGGGGTGCAGTGGAAGAGACAGGGCCCCTTTGAAAGAGTTTTACGAATAATATGGAAAAAAAAAAACAGGCTCCCAGAATGATTGTTTCACTTAACAAAAATGAAGCCATGAAAAATAAAATATGCTTTTTGTTATTTTTTCCTAAAACTCTGTTTTCTCTCTATATGGAACACTCCTATAACAAAGACGCTATAAAATAGCTTTGCGGTGATATCATCATCTCGTATAAATAAAAACCTGATTGAGCGAAACAGTATTTTTTTTTTTTGAGACAGAGTCTCACTCTGTTGCCCTGGCTAGAGTGAGTGCTGTGGTGTCAGCCTCGCTCAAAGCAACCTCAAACTCCTGGGCTTAAGCGATCCTTCTGCCTCAGCCTCCCGAGTAGCTGGGACTACAGGCATGTGCCACCATGCCCGGCTAATTTTTCTATATATATTTTTTAGCCGTCCATATAATTTCTCTATATTTTTAGTAGAGACGGGATCTTGCTCTTGCTCTGGCTGGTCTCGAACTCCTGACCTCGAGTGATCCTCCCCCCTCGGCCTCCCAGAGTGCTGGGATGACAGGTGTGAGCCACCGCGCCCGGCCGAAACAGTATTTTTTAATGTTTTAAACAAAACAAGTGTCCGGGCTCTGACGAGGGGGCCATGCTCTGTTGAGGGAGCTGCCTTCGTGGGCTCTGAAAACTCGGGACGAGACGCTCTCTGCTCCCCCAGTAGCCAGGACCGCGTTTTAACCCCCTTGTCCTACCCCCAGTTCCCAGCGCTCGAGGAAATGAGGTTTGAAATCACAACGAGCGCACTTGAGTGGGGAGATCGATTTGCCCAAAGCCAATTCATTCATTCGTTGAATTATTTTTCACTGCGTCATCAGTTACATTGTTTCTCTTAACTACTTAAAGTCCACAGTAGTTCTTTGTTTTTCCACCCCACGGTATATTTTAGGTTCTCCTGTTATTTGGCCACGAGCCTGCCGGGAGCAGCAATGTTACGTGCCCGTTAAATTGAATTCTATCACGATATGATCGAGGGTTTTAAAAATGGTAGAGTGGGTTTATTTCTTCTATTTTCAACGTGCTCCACTGCTTTTTTACTTTCTCTTCATCCGCAGAACTTCTTTCTTGAGTGGGAGGGGAAAGGATGGAGTCACACAGAGTCTACGGGGAATTGTGGTTTGCTGGGGCCACACATGTGTCTGCCGCCCGTGGCGTGTGTTGTCCTTCTCCGCACACGCCTGCCGTGCCCAGGCGTGCGCACACAAACACGCTCTCGCATCCATTTCCTTGTGATTCCCTCTCTATTCTCACGTAAGTGCCTTCCAAGAAGCACATGATTATCGGTGAATGCAGAAAATCAAAAAAGCTCAGCTTCTGGTTAATTTTCGTTTATGTGTGACAAACTGAACTTCCTTATGATCTATCTGCTTGTAAAAAACATTGAGCTCTCGAGAAGAGCTCAGATGCCGAAATAGAAAATCTGGATAAAATTGGCTTTCAGCTGGGCAAGGCTGGCAAAAACACAGAGAAAGAAGAGGTCGCAAGAGCGTGCTGGGCTGGGGATGTGAATGGACGTTGGCTTCGGACTCCTGCGTGTGATACCTGTGAATGCCGGTGTTTCCATTCTGCTGTTTTGGACAGATTTGCCTTCGGCGTGATCCGACTGGGGTGGGGACCCTGCCGGGGGCCTCCCCAGGCACACATGGCCAAGGTGAGCTCTGCGGGACATCGCAAAGCAAGAGGCGGCAATGGCCTGTCCTTACCTGTGCTCACCTGGCCCAGCGGCCGCCCCGACGTTCGGAGTGAAAGGTGAGCCCGGCTTCTAGAGCTGTGCGTCCCCCGCAGCCCGCACCTCGCTGCCTCCTGCTCTGCGTGCTCGGCCACCTGGCCTCTCCTCCCCCTCCCACAACCCAGTTTCTTCCCACTCGTGTCCCGAACCGGCTGCTCCCACACGCGGAAGGCGCTTATCCCAGATCCCTGCCGGGCTGTCCCCTCGGGTCCTGCTCTGCGGCGAACACTCCCCTGCTCCAAACGACCTTCTCTGACCCCGCTCTTCACCAGCCCCCACCACTCTCTCTATTGTCATCCGTGTCCTCATCTCTACGTGACACTGAGGACATTTTTGCAGCTCTCTGAGAGCAGGGACCTCGTCCCCCTGCTCGGCTGTGTCCCTGCCACCTAGCAGGGGGCCCCGCCCACAGCCGGCTCAGTAAGTGTTTCTCGCATGAATTATTGAAACCGCCTTCTACTGAGCAGACCACGGACGTCTCGCTCTCCTCAGCGTCCCGGTGAAGAGGCCGACGCTGGATGTTTTATTAATTCTGTCTCTTTCTTCGTTGGTTAGAGTGGGGCTAGCCGAATGGACGTTTTGGATTCTTATGTGTTCAGATTTATCCTTCACGGTTTCCTGCTTTGATGGCACGATTAGAAAATCTTTCCATTTCTTACGCATGGACCAGGGAGTCCTACTCAGCAATGAGAGAGAATGAAATAAGCTCTTTGCTGCCACTTGGATGGAGCTGGAGGCCGTTATCCTGAGTGAAACATCTCGGAACAGAAAACAGATGCCGCGTGTCCCTCCCTACAAGTGGGAGCTAAACGAGGGCTGTGTAAGGCACACAGAGGGGCACAAGGGACACTGGAGACCCCCGAGGAAGGAGGGGTGAAAATTACCTGCGGGCACAAGGGACACGACTCTGGATGGGTCCTCGGAAGCCCAGACTCCGCCACTATACAATATACGCGTGGGATGGAATCCAACTTGTCACCTAAACCCATTCAAACGAGAAAAAAAAAAAAATCGTTCCATTTCAGAATTATAAAAACAGCCACTTACATTTTCTTTTAGTGTTTTTATGTGTTTGATTTACATGTAAATATTAATCCGTCCTGAATTTATTTTGGAAGAAGACACACAGTAGGAATCCAAATCAAACTGTGTTCCAACGGCTAGCCAGTTGCCCCGATACCGTTTATTGGGTAATTTAGCGTCTTCCTACCGATTTGAAATGACGGCTTAACAAGATGCTAAATTCCTCCGCACGCACGTGTCTCTCTGGGGACCGGTTTCCGTCCCATCGGTCCGTCAGCCTAGCTCTGCCCCAGAACCGAAGCATTGCGGTTACTGTAGCTTTGTTATGCCAGGGCCGGGCAAAGCCACCTGCGAGCTAAACAGTGTCACAGGCAGGTGGAGGAGCAGGTTTATCCAGACGGGCGGCTGGGCGCCGGCGAGGAAGCCGCCTTCGGGCGTGAGAAGAGGGTCAGGCGACCCAACGCCCGGCAGCTTCCGAACGAGGCACAGCCTCCAGGGTTCTGTTTTGTTTCGTTTTCCTGCAAAGACAATTGACGAGACCGTCGGGCGCGTGGGACCCCCGGACATCCAGTTCATCTCCTGCTGCACTTCGGGCTCCTCTCGTCCCCAGAACCTGTCCCCGCGGTCCCTGACGCAGTCCTCGTGCTCCCCGACCCGGCCTTTGCATACGCCATTCGTTCCTTCTGCCCTGAAACTTCTCTTCTTCCTCTGAGCATCTTCCGCGTGGGCTTCAAGACTCAGACCAGATGACGCTTCCTTCTAGAAGGGCTTCCTCGGACCATCAAGCCGAGGGAACCTCTCCCTCTCCTGAACGCCCCACGCCCTCCGTGTCCAGCCATGTCAGAGCGACTCTTGCTCGTTCCTTTGCTCTGCGAATCAGTTACAGTCCTCTTGTGAGTCAGATCTCTTTTCTGATTCTCCACCGACTCTCCAACACTAGTGCCCGGCACAGAACACAGAGCAAAGTAGCTGCTCCTTGAATATATTTAAATGACTGTGAGAATGATGATCGAATCCGCTGTGAGACTCCAGCATGGACATTTTTGGTTTATACCGAATCTTGGCCTTACTGGATACAAGCACGTGCTCAGACGTGCCTCTCCCTCCACCGCCGCTCGTCTCTGCAATAAACCGTGTGTGGTCGTCCACGCGTAACGGGCAAACCACTTCCCTTTAATCTCAGGGTAGAAGAGGAAAAACCCCCGACCACCGTCTGATTTTGGGGCTGGAGCCGTCTTGCGGTTTCCAGGGCGATCGAGTGGGTCCCCGAGGAGCTGAGCACTCGCTTTAGAAGCCTCCCCAGGGCGGGGGCCGAGGCCAGAGAGGAAAAAGGTAACTGAGTGGCTTAGCGGTTTCTGTCCCATTGATCCTTCGGGGCTGTGTTGATGAAAGGAACCAAATAAAGCACTTTTGAAGTGGCAGAGTTGCAGAGAGGGGGTGAGGGCAGTGGAACTTTGATTTGCTCCCCCTCTTATTTGATTGAAAAGGCAGGGAAGGGAGGAAGCAGGAAAAAGAAAAAAACACAAAACTCTCCCGCGCTCCCCACGTGCTCGCTGTCTCTGCGCACAAAAGCGTAAGCAGGAATATTTAATATACACGATGTAATTACGTGGCGTTGCTTCACCGATTTGCCGGCATTATTCTGCATCTCCTCAAAGGAGCTATCCCAGCAATATGAGATTTTAATAAGAGGAATCTGCACGGTATATTGTTGAACATTCAGGCCGCTGGCTTCCCGGTGATACAGAGCTGAGAACACAATCCTATTTGAAAATACGATGTTTAGATTCAAATGTCATTTGCCATGGCAAAATAATTCCTCCTACTATCAATCAAGCACACGTGCTTTAGCAAGCTGTCCTTTTGCAGGACATTTTTTTTTTTTTTTCCTGGTGGGCCCTGTTCTTTTGTTTGGGTTATTTCCTCCAGCTGTTGGCGTAGGAGCTTCGTGTCATTGCCTTGTGCTCCAGAGGTGAATCGTTCCGGAAAATTCAGCATGCGTGGTTTGGTTTGGTTCAGGACGGCTCACTGCAGCCTGTTCTCTGATGCTCGTGAATCTCCACGGACACAGTCGCTTCTGGAAATTTAACGCAGACGCGGCCATTCAAACCGATCTTGCTCACTTGGCGTTGGCGTGGCTCCTCAGCGGGAGGCTGAGATCAGCACGGTTTTCCATCTCCACTCTCCTCCTTTTCCGGCTACAGGTCAAGGCTAGAAATTCTGGCCGTACAGGTGTGGTCTGCGTGTGGAGGTAGCGCCGTGCGGCGTGATGCTGATCTTTCAGGAGCTCAGCTGTCCCCGTACACGTGACCTAAAGCAGTGCTCACCTGGGTTTTGGAGAGGGGCACAGAAGGTTAAATATCTCCCTAGACAGCAGAAGTGCGTCTGCCCTTCCTTCTTCCCTCCAGCAGCCTCAGCAAGAGACGGAGCCAATAATGCAACGACTCCCCAAACCCCAGCCCTCCGCACCCCAAACCCAGCCAAGGAATTCTGTGTATGTCTGTGGGCGTGTGTGTGTGTGTGTGTGTGTGAGAGAGAGAGAGAGAGAGACAGAGAGACCAGATCACAGAAGATTAAAAGGAAACGACCAGGAAGGAAGAGACTGTGGAGGTTGTGTCTGAGAGCTCCAAATCAAGGAGGTTAGGGCGCCGGTAAGTTCCTGCAAGTCACAGGGAGTGCAGACTTCTAAAAAGAGCTCAAAGCCTGAAGACCCGAATTTCAGTCCTTCCCTGTCTCCAGTGCATCCTATAATAGTCAGGATGTTCCTCCCCGTCTTAGCTCTCTGTTTTCCTACCTGTGCACGAGGATAACTAGAGGACGTTCCTTTGTGCTGAGAAGCTGCGGGGCAGGGTGGGTCTGGGGAGAAGGGACAAGGGGGCTGGGCAGGGACGCGGGCAGCTTGCGAGGTCAGAGCCAGCACGTCCCTGAGCACAGAGAGCCGTGCTGGGGACACACAGGAGAGGAGAAGAAGGAGGGTGGACTCTGACTAGAAAAGAAACTGCAGGCGAGAGATGCTATGTGATGCTGATGCACGAACCCCACTGCCCAAGGCGGGCGGTAGATTTAAAACGGAATCGTTGATCCCGCCGTGGAATCGTAGGTCCGTCCCTTGGCTAGTGCATGTCGTCCTGAATAGCTCTCACACTGGACGTGCTCCCAGACAAAGACCCAAAGCCTGGCAGGATCTAGAAGCCGACGGAAGAGGGAGCAGACCCTGGAGCTGTGACTTGAGCCAGGCACAAGTCACAACTCGAGGGGGCCGGGATGGGGGAGGGCGTCCGAGCACAGCTCCCAGGATCTCACTGGGGCACGTGGGGGGCTCCCCGTGATGGGGTGATGGGGTCTGGGGGGGTCCCGGCTCTCAGGAGCGCGCCAGGGAGATGGCGGCCACAGCAAGGCAGCGCGGTTTGGAGGTGGCGGAGACCAGGTGAACATTAGAATCCAAGACACTGGCAGAAACACAGTTCTAGAAACTAGCACGAGCCACCATGCCCGGCTAATTTTGTTTCTATATATGTATTTTTAGCTATCCAGATAATTCCTTTCTATTTTTTTAGTAGAGACGGGGTCTCGCTCTTGCTCAGGTTGGTCTCGAACTCCTGGGCTCAAGTGAATCTTCCGCCTCGGCCTCCCAGAGTGCTGGGATTACAGGCGTGAGCCACCGCACCCGGCCTTCACTTTCTTAATACTAATTTTGAAGTTATTTCCATATCCAAAATGTAGAACTTTCTCACATTGTTCTTTTCTTTTTTATTTAATTTTACAATAGCATCACGTTTCATTGTATCAATGGACTATAATTTAACCAGAGCCCCCTGATGGACAGGTAGGCTATTTCCAATCTTTCGCTATAACAAACACGGATGCAATGCGTGACTTTGTACACACATGTTGCGTGAGTACATCTGTAAGACTAACTGAATAGGTGTCGTTACTCAAAGGGTATGTGCACTTCTAATTTTGATAGATACTATTAACCAAATTGCCTGTTGTAAGATTATACTAATATCTAATTCTGCCAGCAATGAATGGGAGCACAAGACTGGTTGTTCTCCATAGCTTCATCAACACAGGGATAATTACGTATATTAAAATTTTAAATTAAATCAGGGCGATAGATCTATTTGGAGGGTGAGCTTTCTTAAAAACATGATCGAATATTCAGTTGTTTTGGTCTTTATTTGTCATTAGGAAGTGTTTTAAAGAGCTTTACATATAGCTCTTACATGTTTCTTATGATATTTATTCCTAGAAACTTGACCATTTTTTGTTGCTGGTATAAATAGGATATTCCATTATTTTCAATAATTTGTTGGTGTTGAAAGCCATTGGTTTCTACATAATTTTGTCCTCTGCAACCTCACTGAATTCTCACCTGTATATAATACTTTTCAGCTGAATCTCTTAGATTTTTCAGATATGCAGTCATGTCTGAAAATAATGATAATTTTACTTTTGTCTTTCAATTTTTTGCCCTTCTCTTGTGTACTATGATTGGTTAGTGATTTCCTTTTACTCCTGCATTACAGGGAATACTTATAGTATTTTCCATTAAGCATGGTTCTGGGTACTGGCCACACGTGTGTGTGTGTGTGTGTGTGTGTGTACACACATATGGACACATACACATATTTTTCTGACACACATGTATAGTATGTCTTTTTCTATTTCTATCCTGAGTGCTTTTTTTCAATTCAATAATCTGAGTAATGTCAAATCTCTTTTCAACATCTGAGATGATCATTTGACTTTTCTCTTTAAATCTATGAATATGATAAATTTCATTAATCTATTTCCTAATGTTAAACTGTCTTGAACTAGTTTAACTTCCTGGAATAAATCCCACTTGGCCATGCGTATATGACCCTTGAATGTGCCACTAATGTTTTCTGTTGCTGCTGCTAATATTTTATTTAGAATTTCTGCATCCAAATTAATAGGTAGTTATCTTTTTTGTGTACTGTTGGCTTTTGTTATCAATGTTATGTTCAATATTTTTAATAAATTTGGAAGGTTTCAAATGTATTTGCATGGAATTGAGCAAAAAAAAAGTCTTGTGATTCTTTTATTTTCTTCAGTTTCTGTAATTATTCCCCACATACTAATTTTGTATTCTGTTTTTACTAGCTCCCTAATATTTTGCTTAATTAGGCAATCTAGCCATATCTAGGTCTTGTTTTTGCTTTCTTTTTGGTAGGTTTATTTTTTTCTAAGACCCAGCTTTTGGATTTATTCATTGGTCCTGCTGTTTCTCTGCTTTCTTTCTAACTCATTAATTTCTACTTTTATCTTTACTAATTCCTCCCTTCTGTTTCCCTTCAGGGCATTTTGTTTGTTCTTTTTCTAACTCCCTGAGTTGAAGACTTAACATTTATTTTCATTCTGTCTTGCTTTCTTATATACGTATTTAAAGTTATTTTATAAGAATTTAAGGGTAAAAACATACCCACTTTGAAGGCACAATATGTTGTATGTACCAAGTGTCGGTTCCCTGTCTTTTTTCTCCCGGAGTCTTCCACGGTGCCTATGACAATATTCGGCACATGCACATTCTTGACAGTCATCTGAATCAATAAATGCAAAGTAAATTCAGGTCCCTGGCAGGAGAAGCTGCTCCCTCCCCTGCCCTTCTACCCTGCAATACAAGTTTTGTTGCACCATGGTTATTAGTGTGCCCATGGGCTTGCGCTTCAGCGGATATTTCAGGGTGCTTTAGCCAACGTGATTTCCCCCTCAGCCAAGAGTCCCCGTGATTGGCTGCTTGATTTTGCAACAACAAAAAAAAATATTTTGATAAACGATTTGAGTTGGCATCAGTACTTCCAGAGTCCTTGCTTGAGGGCACAGGGTTTAGGTCCATCTGCAGATCTGTGCAAAAATAACCACAGTGTGTATTTACCCGGGACCTATTTTGGGAGAGTCTGATGCTCTTTCGACAGCTTATGTCTTTTGCTTTCTTTCCATCCCCGAGAGGCAGCAGGAAGAGCACCAGGGACGCAGGAAAAAAACTGAACTCTCAAGCTTCTCACAAAACCTTTTTATCTTCTATCAGTGATGGGGACGACCAAGTTGTGTGTTTTCTGTACTCTTTTCCACATGGAAAATTTTCATTTTCGATAGCGTGCATGTTTATGTATGTGTATATACGTTGGGTTCATTTTGATTATACAGATTGTTGCCTGCAATAGAGACAACTTTTCTTCTTCTTTATTTCCAATCTGTATGTTTTTATTTCTTTTTCTTGCCTCTCGTACAAAGTTGCTGTTCGGTGGCAGCAAACATTCTTGCTTTCCTCCCACATTTAAGGGGAAACCATTCAGTTTTCCAGCCCCAAGAGGGATTTGTTAACACAACAGATTTTTTTTTTATAAAATGATTAGCACAATGAAGCTAATTAACATATTCATCACCTCACCTGTTCCTTTTGTGTGTGTGTGTTGACAATACGTGAGACCTACTCTCTCAGCAAACGTTAAGTGTGCGATTCGTTATCATCAACTATGGTCACCTGTGTCTCCCGTAAGGCCACCAATTCCATCACGAGGGCTCCGTCCTCGTGGCCTAATCGGCTCCCAAAGGCCCCGCCTCTTAGGTTTCAGCACATAAATTTGGGGAAACTGAGGCCGTAGCCTTCCCGCCAGCCAGCGTGGTGAGATGCAGCTCTGACAGCTTTTCCCAAGCCTGACCCGGCCTTGGCTGTCCTTTTAGAAAACTCAGAAACAGCCCTGAAGGTTGAAATCTTTGTCCTTGAGTCTTTTTCCCCCCCTCCCTAATATCTCTTCAACCAAAGCTTCCTTACAACCAGAACTAATGCGGCTCCTAATGCCTAACTTTTTTTTTTTTTTTTTTTTTTTGAGACAGAGTCTCACTCTGTTGCCCAGGCTAGAGTGAGTGCCGTGGCGTCAGCCTAGCTCACAGCAACCTCAAACTCCTGGGCTCAAGCGATCTTCCTGCCTCAGCCTCCCGAGTAGCTGGGACTACAGGCATGCGCCACCATGCCCGGCTAATTTTTTCTATATATATTTTTAGCTGTCCATATAATTTCTTTCTATTTTTTAGTAGAGATTGGGTCTCGCTCTTGCTCAGGCTGGTCTCGAACTCCTGAGCTCAAACGATCCGCCCACCTCAGCCTCCCAGAGTGCTAGGATTACAGGCGTGAGCCACCACGCCCGGCCCTAATGCCTAACTTTTGAGGCAGTTTAGACAACAAAGAAATAATGCCACAGGGGTTACTAATGTGGGGGTCTTCGCACTCGGGCAGAGAAATCTTACGTAATCTCAAACGTGTAGCTGATTCCTAGAGGCTTTGATCGTGTTTGGGACAATCTCTAAGGTTACTTGGGCCATTTGAATGTCCAGGAGAAAATAGCTCCTACAGCTGTGGAATGACAGCAGTCTTGTCGCTCTGGGACAGGTAGAGAGTCCAACAACCCGGGGCGCTTTCCCAATGGGGCAGAGGGACGGTTAATTAGGGAGTCAGAAGTCAGGAGCTGAGTTATTGGAACGGCAGCTGCTAATGCCCGATATCTTGTTCATCAGACATCCTGAAGGTAGCGTCTTGGCATTTAGCTTCTCCTCGCCTGGATAAACAGAGACTGAGCTGTGGGGACCCTACTGTGCCCACAGATTCCCTAATTCCTTTTTGGGATCTTGCTCAGCGCTCAGCATTCGGCGGTTTAGGGTGGGAGCAGTTCTGCTCACTGGGCCTCACATCCTTCAAGCTCTGTGATCATCGAGTTTCCTGCCCGCTGGCGAGGCGGAGAGGGATGAGAGAAAACTGATGAAAATACCGTAATCCTGTTTCAATTAGTCAGCCTGGTCAACAAGAAAGATGCCTACAGATTTTAATTGGTCTCAGGGGAGGAGAACAGAATGTTCCGAGATGTCCTTGTTCACCCCGATAACTGCATTTTCTGGGCCACAGGACAGATGCAGTCTTTCCCCCAGGGTTCGGGATGTCTGCCTAGAAATACTCTCCAAATTCAGTGTTAACCTTGCCGCCACCATGTTGCTTCAAAACGGATATTCTTCAGTGGAGCTAGCGTTAGAGTTGCAAAGTCTGACCCATTTCTAAATGGGTCAATCTGATTCCTAGAATACTAACCCCCGAGGACGCAAACGTTGGGGGAGGGTGAGCAATTCTATCCAGGCAGGGTGGTCAGAAATGGTTTAGGTGGGCCGGGCGCGGTGGCTCACGCCTGTAATCCCAGCACTCTGGGAGGCCGAGGCGGGTGGATCGCTTGAGCTCAGGAGTTCAGGAGTTCGAGCCTGAGCAAGAGCGAGACCCCATCTCTACTAAAAATAGAAAGAAATTATATGGACAGCTAAAAATATATATCAAAAAAATTAGCCGGGCATGGTGGCACATGCCTGTAGTCCCAGCACTTTGGGAGGCCAAGTGGAGGATGGTTGAGGCCAGAAGTTTGAGGCCAGCCTGGACAACATAGTGAGACCCCTGCCTCTACAAAAAAAAAAATATAAAAATGAGCTGGGCATGGTGACACACACCTGTAGTCCCAGCTACTCGGGAGGCTGAGGCAGGAGGATCGCTTAAGCCGAGGAGTCTGAGGTTGCTGTGAGCTAGGCTGACGCCACGGCACTCACTCTAGCCCGGGCAACAGAGTGAGACTCTGTTTCAAAAAAAAAAAAAAAAAAAGAAATGGTTTAGGTGAAATTCGGGTCTGTGTTCTCATGCTAATCTCGCCCGTGATTCCAGAAACCAACGCCCTCACTTCTCCACACCATGAAGGGGGGCTGGTTGTGCTCTCTCCGGAAAATGTCTTGCTTTGAAGTTATAAAATCCACAGCACCAACCCCGACTTGTTCCAGGCAGTGAGGAAGAAAAAGTTTCGTGATCCAATCACACTGTCATATTTCCAGGGCTTCTCTCCTGCACACGCGTTGTCAACTCGAAAGGCACAAGCCGTGTGGGTCCCGACAGGCTGAGTTTCACTGTGGCGACAAACCCCCAAATCCCAAAGGGTTATTTCTCCCTTTCATAACAGTCTCATACGGGTCGGTCCCTTCTCCCTGGTGGCTCCCAAGATGAGAAACTTGGCCCGCTCCCGTCTGGCGACTTTGCCAGCTCAGAGTTCTTTGCCTCCGGCGCTGGTGGCAGGAGAGAGACCGTGCCTGGAACTCTCGTCCCTCGCCTCCTGCCGCAGCCAGGAAATGCCACACGTCACTGCCCTCCAGCTCTTGCCCATGGGCCAGATGTAGTCACATGACTCCGTCCTACATGCAAAGGAGGGAGGAAAATGTGGGGGAGCTTGTGGGAGGTGTGGGGAGCCCCAGTGTTTACGCCACACGGTCGCCAGTGTGATCCTTTGTCATGTTACGTGCAGCCCAGGCAGGGATTCAAAAGGAAGAAACATTCCTTCAACAAACTTACCAAGTACTACGAACAACCAGAGACACAGAGATAAACAAATCCAGTCCCACACGTGGTGGGCTTCTGAACAGCCCCAGCCACCCCGAGTCCACTGGGCTGATCCAAGAGGCAGAGTCACAGTCGCTCTAGAGGGTGACGCGTGAGCAGAAATCCGTGTGAAGTCCCGTCGTGAGTGATTGAGCACACTACACGTAACAGTTGTGCTTCATTGTGAATCTCCAGGAACAATTACAATGCTAACATCTGGGAACCGGTGTTGACCAGCAGGCCAATAGATGGAAATCAACCAATTAAACTGCAGATGTGGCTTGTGGATTTGAGTAAGATTTGGAAAGTAAAATAAGAGCTTTAGTTTTGCTACCAAAAGCTCTTCTTGGGTTTAGCAACTGGGAAGGATGTTGAAAGTCCTTTTCCCCCCCGGGGTGTTTAAGATTTGAGAAAAACCAGGCAACAAGTGTTGGGTAAGAATCCGCCATGTGCTTATCGGCGTGCTGGACCCCCGGGGAATTAGAGCTACGAGAGGAAGCCCGTGCTTTTGGGGGGCAGGTTATTGTACAGGAGAGATGACATGAGCGCCTATAAATGACAGAAACGTCCGTGCACCGAACTAGCTAGGAACAGCTTTAGAATCCGGAGAGACTAACCTGTTTGGACAAAGGAAATTGGGCATTGCTCTTAAGGAGGAATCCAGCCCAAGACGGCTACATCCCCACTGTGGTCAGGGTTACGTGGCTGACGGGCCCCAGAAGTGACAGGAACAAAGGAAAGGCGAGGGTGAGGTCGGCGAGATGGAAGGAATGGAAATCTGAGTGAAGACGTTACCGCTGAGCGGCTGAGCAGGATCTTCCTCGGGGCTCTGGAAGCAAAGCCTCACCTGTCACTCGAGCCTCCGGGATCCACTCCTGTTTCACTCTGGGTGTCTGAGCCACCGGCCCGAGGGTCACTGTCCCGTCCTTCATCCTTTGGATTCCCAGGTCGGGGGCAGATTCCTGCTCTCCCGACCATAGATGGGGCTGGTCAGCAGCCCCCGGCCCCGGCCCCGGGCGCGGATTCCCTTTTTGGGCAGAGGGAGGCTTGGACGCCGCAGTCACCCTAAGGCGGTGTCCCCGCTGTCCCCGCTGGAGGGCACCCAAGTGAGTAACTGTGATCCCGTCACGTGGCCCCAGAATGGGGCCGGCTCCTGCCTCTGCCAGGTCCCTGGCTGCGAACACACTCGCCCTCCCTCGAGGGGTCCGGAGGGCCGTCTGGGGGTCTCGTGGGTTTAACACTTGAACTTGCAGGAAGAAGGGTTTCAAGCAGAGTGAATGTAACTCAGATAAAAAGAGTCGACACTTATCCTAGGAGAGAGTAACAAAGCGGAACAGCGAACCTAGCACCCTCCTCTCTCCTCGGCCCACCTGGACCAACTGGCTCTGGTTCGTACCGGCCGCTCAGTCTATTTTTTAGGTCACTGTTTTGGGTCTCACAAGTCCAACTTGAGTTCCACGATTTGCTAGAAGGACCCGTTATTCTTACAGCTCAGCTTTCTCGCAGCAGAGATAAGAGCAAAAGCAGCAGAAGGACATGCCGGGAGGTCCAGCACAGGCTTCTGGATCCTTCCCCCTCTGGGCCCACACGCGACATTGCTTTTTCTCTAGAAATAAATTGCAGGGACCTGTGCGAAATGTCTCTGTCCGGGGAAGCCCATTCCAGGCTCAGGGGCCGAGACTCTTGCTGGGGGCTGGTCGTGTAGGTGCGCCCCGCTGCGTGACCAGCCACGGTGATCAAAACCCGGGACCGCGACAATGCCGCCAGCTCCATCGTGAATCTCGGTAACAGAGCCTGGCGAGTCTTTGACATGTACAGCGTGGCCCCTTCTCCGGGCACACACAATGTCATCAATCAGCGGCGTGAAGAACACCAGAAGCTGTTCCGGCTCCTGTAGGGACATCCGATGACGGAGCGCCTCGATCCTCTGTGTTAATTCTTTCCTCGCAGTGACCAAGCAGAACAAACACACGAAATTTATTGAGATGCAAAGAGAGAATTACTGGAATCACCCCATATTTAAGTCCCACAATATCATTACCTGCCTTTCTGTTCAAGATGGTTTTATATGCATAAACACACACGTACAGAGTTGTAAAAAAATCACTGCATTGCGTTGCAGCACTTTGCATGATTGATGCTCATGTATTAACGCTTCTCCCCCTCTGGAAGGAGCTCCTCGAGAATCCAGACTGTGCATAGACGTCACCTCAGTGCCTGTCACATTACTGGGGACGTAGTAGATGGTCAATAAATATGTCTCCAATGGAGAAATGAGGGAATGAATGAGTTTGTGTCTGCCAACTTCAAACCCTCGATTAGGATTCTTTGCTCAGCAAAGTATCTTCTATGTGTTGTGGATCTTGGCTTTTCAGTGGTCAAACCTGTGACTAGAACATATAAAATCTCCGGGTGCTACGGTACTGTTAGATTAAAACCTTCCTCCCGGCATTTCCTAGTTGATATGAGAGATACTAGAGCTTCCTTCCGTATCCGGAAGGTGTCTCGACCACCTTTTCCCTCACCCAGAACAGGGTAAGTCGGGGGTCCCCCAATCCGAGCTCGGTTCTCCAGACCCCCTGTCTCCCCCACATTTGTCCTCACTTCAGTGGACGGGAGATGCCGGTGGCCTTTCTGACTTTCCTTTTCCCACTTCCTTTCTCATTCCCTTTGACTTTGGCTTTCACATTTTGACTTTCTTCTAAAATTTCTTTTTACTTGTTTCCTCCCTTAATTTTTTTTTTTTTTTTTTAATGGAGCACGCATAGATTGCCTCCTATTCCAGGGATTTGCAACGTGGTACTAGACAGGGCTGCTGCCACCAAAGGGGCTGTGACCTGGAGGGTCCCCGGGACCCTCTGGCGTGGGGCCAGGCACGAGCACCACAGACCCTGAACACCTACAGGTCAAGAAGATCAACAACAATGCATTAGCATTTTTCTGCCCCGCCTAAAATGTTATTTTTAAGTGGTGAGGTCTCTTTAAAAGAGGTTCCAAAAATAATGTCAAAAGTATTACTTGCAAGATTTGAAAAACAGCCAATTCAACAAATCCAAAATATTAAAAAAAAACTAGTTTCTTTTCTGTTTGTTCAGCATGAAGGGGCGGAGATAGGGCAATATGCTTATAGTCTCAGCATGTCATGAACTTGGCCATATTTCATAGGCCCTGACTAAAATATATTCAAAGTATGCTTACAATTTGCACCTAAAGTTCAAGGCAGAATAGGACAGTCTGTGGGCCCATTTTAGTTTGTTTTTTCTCTTTGGAAAATGTAATGTGATGTAGCAACTATTTCGCTGCTCATGATAAGAATTCAATTAAGTAAAAGAATGTATGCAAAGTTCTTAGCCCGATGCCCAGCTCCTAAAAAGTGGTCAATCACTGTTAGTTCTTATTGTGATAAGAATGAAATGAGTTTCATGGGCTGATATGACTCCCACCTTTAAGACACTAGTTTCATCTAGTTCAGGAGTCAAAACCAGGAGTCGTAAAGCGTGGAGAATACTGAAGGTACTAAAGTATTTGATTCAGTCTGTATGGGTGATGAGGTTGGTTAATAGGATTTGGGACAGGTGTATACCAATACTGAGGATCTTTTGTGGATATCAAATACAAAATCAATTAATTACATTTATTACAAATTAAATTAATTAGACGCATTACAAAGTACAGATTACAAACGGTCTTCATGTGTTTTTTATTCCAATTCATGTATTTTCAGATACCAGGATAACTAATGAGAGGAGAGGGGGTTATTATTTCCTGCATATTTGGAGGCTAATGTTGGTTACATGTTGGCGGCGTTTCCAGGTTGATGAACTAGGAGGTAGCTCGTTTGAACAACTTTCCTGTGGGCCTGAAGTTGATGTCATGCTGTCGGTCATAGCCCCTGAGGATGGATCGCACACAAGGGGCAAAACTGCAGGCCAGGCTGCAACCCATAATCAAGCCACATTCCTAAATTCAGGCTCTCTTTTCTCAGTCATATGCCAAACCCCATACTAATCACTTTCCCTCCATGGATTCATTTAATTCTCAAAATATCCCTTTGCGATAAGTATTATTTTTATCCCTATTTTTACGGACTTGAAGAATAAAAAGACTCAGAGAGGCTAAGCAAATTGCCTAAGGTCACACAGCGAGTTCACGGCAGAGTTGGGAATTAACGCGAGTGGGCAGCTCTGAGCTTGTGCTATTTTGGATAAACGAAAACGTATAATTAAATGAGAAAAATCATTACACCTGTAATTTCTGCTTTTGATCTTGAATTGCTGTTGGTGGCTAGTTGAATCACATTCCTCTTCCATATGACATGAGTCATGTTTAAAGGCAGCCTCGAGTTCTCTTTCCCGCCTCTTCCCTTTCTCGGGCTACACGTCATTGTTCAAACGTCCCTCATACGAATGGTTTCAAGTCCCTTTGTCCTGCAGATATTTTACACAGACTCCAGAAATGAATTTCTTTCCAATTATTTCTTGGCTATTAACCTTGAACCTTTTACCTGGGTAACAATGTTCCGCCCGATTACCTCGGCACTCACACCTGGGTTCTCTCCAGATCCCGTAGTCACGAGCCCCGGCAGGCTCTCCCTCACCTGGTGGCCCTGAATCCAGGGTCTGTCTGGTCAGCAGGGACCCTCATAGGAGAGTGTCTCATAAGAGGGACACATCGTAACTCTCTTTTATTCTGTCCAGGGTGCATTTATATCTGCATACATCTCAGTTCTCTCACCCGATGTTCGTAACAGCCCTTTTAAGGCAGGTTGATGCAAACACCCTGTCCCGGGCTGCGTGACTTACAAAGGGGCCACAGCCGATCGGTGGCAGATCACGAGCCAGAACGAGGACTCCAGGTTTCCGGACCCCGGTTTCGGGTTCTTTCTGTTGCACCGTGCAGCGTGCTAGTCCAGGTGTCTAGAAAGTGACTTCCCACTCTCCGCCCTGCAGGCTTCTCCGTTACTGATGTAAGAGGAAGAGGAGGTGTCAGTAACACTCCTGTTGGCCCCAGGGAGGGAGGGACAGAGTGGGCTGCCACAAGTCCATTCTGCACGAGCCCCCGGCCAGCCCATCGCTCCTTAACAGCCCCTGGCTCCTCAGGGTGCGACTCTTGTCCCCCTCGCTCTCCTTTCTTCTTTCTGAATCGGGGCTGGAGTGAGGCTGCCGCGTCTTCGTCTCACCATCCCCCTGCCCCCGAAATCTTGCGTGAAGCTAAAGGGAACAAGATGTCGGGAGAAAACATTCTGCAAATCCACCACAGAAGCAGCAATTCCAGTGACAATTAACCCATGCGGGGACAGCTTGATTCTTTACAGTAACTTTCCCCTGTAAACGTCTCATCTGCACAGCAGACCTCGCCAACTTAGAGCTGGCAGAGGCCGGGCAGGTGTGAGAAGCAGGTGCAGGAAGAGCGGGGGGGACCGTGCCCCATTGGGGGCCTCACGTCCCATCCTGGGGGGGCGGCTGCTCACTCCGGCTACGTGTCGCCGCCAGACCTTCTATCTTGTCAAAAGAAGCCGGAAATCTAGGTTTCATAGACAATCCCCCAGTTGTTAAGTGTCTATAATGAATACAATCAATTAAAAATAGTACAGGCTGGGCGCGGTGGCTCACGCCTGTCATCCTAGCACTCTGGGAGGCCGAGGTGGGCGGATCGTTTGAGCTCAGGAGTTCGAGACCAGCCTGAGCAAGAGCGAGGCCCAGTCTCTACTAAATATAGAAAGAAATTATATGGCCAACTAAAAATATCTATAGAAAAAATTAGCCGGGCATGGTGGCACATGCCTGTAGTCCCAGCACTTTGGGAGGCCAAGTGGAGGATGGTTGAGGCCAGAAGTTTGAGGCCAGCCTGGACAACATCGTGAGACCCGTGCCTCTACAAAAAAAAAATATAAAAATGAGCTGGGCATGGTGACACACACCTGTAGTCCCAGCTACTCAGGAGGCTGAGGCAGGAGGATCGCTGGAGCCCAGAAGTCTGAGGTTGCTGTGAGCTAGGCTGATGCTAGGACACTCTAGCCTGGGCAACAGAGCGAGACTCTGTCTCAAAAAAAAAAAAAAAAAAAAAAAAAAATAGTACAGATGCTGCGTGAGGCCTGTGTGTCTCCCGGCTATCGGCGAGTAACCTCTGCAACTCAAAGAGAAGACGGACCCCGAGTTATGAGGCACCAGCTACTCTCCCTTGTGCAGAGGAAGAACTGACTCCAAGAGGGTTTAAGTGCATTCATTGCCCAGCAGCACAACTGGCGCCGGAACTGGGTTTTGTCTGACTTGTGAGCCCGGCGTTTCCCTCTAGGTCATGTTGCCTCCCACACCAAGAAGGACATTGGAACAAGACACTCCCAACTCGCCAAACAGGGTCTTGACTTGAGTCCTAACAATAGTAGCCTGTCCCCAAGTGACCGCCTTCCAGAAACGCCTGGTTTCCTCCGGGCTTCAGTGTCCTCATTTGCTAAGCGAGGCACCAAGACCAGAGAACGGCCGAGGCTTCCGGACCCGCAATGCACGTGATGAAGCAGAGGCTGTATCTGCTGTGAGGTGTGGGGTCCTGGAACCCAGCTCAGTGCGTGGGGCAGAGAAGACCCTTGGTGAATATTAGTATCTCTTGTCTGCGTGACAATTTCAGGATGCATTATGAGACGCTTCCAGTGTTGAAAAGATACTACTCCATTCTTTCAATCTTTCTTTCTTTCTTTCAAATCTCCAAGAGCTATTGAACACACACTGTGGACGTAGTAATGTTCTGTTGGCTCCGTGCAACTATTAATGCACAAACGAATCCTACTACATAAACAAGACAGGAATAGGGGTGAGAGCTGGGCTTGGGAATGCTTGGTTTGCACATCCCCAGCGCCGGTCTAAGCGTACTGGGTACAGAAATTCATTTAACCCCTACACCATCCTACCGCAGTAGGCATGGTTCTCATCCCCATTCTACAGATGAGAAAGTAGAGGTGAAGAGAAGTTAAGAAATAAGCTTGAGGTCTCACAGCTAGTTTAGGGGAGCCAGATTCTAACCTAGGCTGTCTGGCTCCGGCGTCCACACTCCTAACCACAGCGCTAGACACTGGTGAAAGAAGGGAAGATTTATTAAGTCCCACCTGTATGCCAGGTACCGAGCTAGCCAGGCTCGTCTGCGAAGCTTTATTTACTCCTTACGATAATTCAGTAATTTGATCCTTTTATCGTCATCTTCTCACCAAAGGACGCAAGCAGCTGGCTCGAGGTCCCAGCACTAGCTTGACCCCCCTCACCCCCGTGCGTCCCCGAGGGCGGCAGTGGCCAGCTCTGTGTCTTGCCCGTCAAGCTCCTTCCGTGGTTGTGCTCCCAGGAGAGCATCTGGGTCAGACTCTCGATGGCTCATCAGAGGCTCATTTCGGAATCTTCTGGCATTTCGGTTACAACACGGAGGCGCTTTAGTTCCCTTGCGACGGTGGGTTTTACTCCGAGACACGTGTCTGTGGAGCTGGAGGTCTGCTTCTTCCTCGGACGGGGACACAGCAGGCAGGGAAGGGGGGGCGCAGGAGCCTGGGCTTTGAAGTCCTGCCGACTGCAGGCTCGGGGGGTGGGCAGAGGAGATGGGGCTCCCCATCTTTTGGGCAGATGAGCTTGTGGTCCCCGGGGCCTGGCCTGGGCGTTGCCGTCTCCAGGGTGGACAGGGAGCCGCAGCGGCAGCGCCGTCTCTCGGGATTAAGCTTCGCGAGGGCACCCCGAGGCGGTGGCCTGGGCTGGGGGCGTCCGCGGTCAGTAAGTGAAGCAGAAACCATCGCCCTCGTGTCTCTCTGACGCTGCAGCTTGGCTGATTTTTCAGAAACAAACAAATGCAAGCTCCTACCGGCATCTATGTGCAAAGTTATCTCAGCCCTACAGAAAACTAAATGCAGAAGCCATCGCGTCTAAATATTGACCAGATGTGTGACAAACTTATTGTCACGGAGGGGCTTGTGACTCACGGAGCAGCCATGCGTGGCTCTGCTGTTTAAAATTACCTTCCGATGGGTTGAAAACCCATGTGCTGTTCTAGCGGAGAGACCCAGAGGCTCCCAAATCTCTGTCCCAGCCGTGACATGTGGCCTGAACACCAGACCCATACGTCCAAATCCAAATGTCTTCCCCTGACCATGAGCTTGCCGATCTCAACTATATTTAGGGAGCTGCACATCGATCTCAAACACAGCAGGTCCAAAATGGAATGCACCGTTCCCCGGTCCTATTTCCTCTATTTCCAAATCCCGGTTACCTGTGTCATCATTCCCTCAAGTCCTGTAAACATCATGATTAATCTCAGCTTCTCTTTCCCCTTCACCCCCAACAGCCAATGGAGCCAACAAATCCTATTCTTGCGACTTCAGGTCCATACCTGAAATGTGGTCTTTCCCCCAATCGCCAGACTTTTCATCGAGCATCTTCATTTCATCGTACACCCGAATGATCTCAGCAGGGGCCTAACTTTCTCCTCTTCGCCAGTGGATTCTCCCTCTGGCCCAGTCTTCACTGCGCTGTCAGCACTAACGTTCCAGAAACACAACCCTGACCGTGTCTGTCTTCTGCAGAACCTTCTTGAAGTCCCCATTACCTACGTCAAAATGTCTAAGGAAAACATTTAAAGAGCACGCTCCAAACCAAACGGGGGGGAAGAGTCAACTCTCTTCTCTCTTTGCGACTCGTGTGTCTATCAGAGGAGCCAGGTGGCTATAACCCCCGGCAAATCGTTATGTCTTTGCCCAGGAAAAGGCAAATTGTCTCATAATGGTGTGTCTGATATTTGGACAAGTGTGTCCTTTTCTTCTAGCTCTTTCTATGGGCACGGAGCCATGCTGAATTTCAGACCCTTACAAACACTGTAGATTTCTGGATTACAAAAACAGTATGTAAATGAGCACTGCCAAATGTCTGGAGAAGGAATAACTCTCCCCAATCCTTACTTGTGAGCCCAGGCAAGAAAAAGAAGCGCATCCCAGGGCTTGTCTGTCCTGCCTCCTGGACTGAGGGCTTAGGAAGTTTGCACAGCCAGTAATGACGAATGTCCTCAATTATTACTTATTACTCATGTAACATAATCACAATAAATGCTCAGGCCCACGCACTATTTGTTGTTGCTGTTCCAACCACAATTTAATGTCTACTTAGAATGGCATCTCCATAAAAGAGCTATTAACACGCTGAGCTAAACTATATTTAAAGAGCAGTCAATTCTGTGGGTTCTTTGCTCTTAATTTGCAGCTAAGTTCCAATTAAACCTGCGTGGTATTTAATCAAGTTGAATTGCGGAGACTGTCGCGCTAGAAATAAATTTAAAATGACTCTGTCTGGGAGCCCTTAGACTGTGGCTTTACTGGTCCTGATTGGAGAAGGATGTGGAGATACTTGTGATTATCGAGCATAAATCAATGCTCTTTCTGTGGGGAGGTACCACCGTACGTGTCTAGACGACATGTATTTATCGGAGACCCACTGTGCGCCTGGGCACTGTGGAGATCTAACCAAATGTGCACAATACAGTTGATGCCACTAGGAATGGAGACTACTGAGAGAGCACTTGTTGAGGGGTACAGCAGGCACGGCCACAGTGACAGCTTGGGTGATCCCAACTGTCGTAATGATCGGTCGCCTTAGCCCATGTTGCCTGGTAATTGATCTGATTTCCATCACGTGAGAGACAATGACACCTGCCCCCTTCCACCTGATACAATGGCTAACCTCTCTCAAATCCCAAACATGGCCCAGCACTGTCTGAAAGGCCGAAAACATATTAATTCATTCAGTCTTCACTACGTCCTTCAAAAATAGACGTTATGATCCCCGTTTTGCACATGAGGAAACGAAGACACAGAGACTTTAAGTTACCTGCTGAAGGTCACACGGCATTTCCGCTGGTGGAGGTTGCTGTATGAACTGCCCGTATCTTGTCCTACGACTCTGATGCTTAGAAAGTTCTCTGTATGTTAAATTCGAGTCTGCCTGTGACTTCCACCCAGCCGGTCACGGTTCTGTCCCGTAGATCCAAACAAAACAAATACAACTGTTCCTCCCATGTCAGCCTTTCAATATTGGAAGATGGTGGTCGTATCTTCCCTCCCGTTTTCCTTAGGCTCAGCAATCTCAGTTCCTGAGACCCTTTCAAATCTGTCTAGTTTGGGGAGATTCTCACTCTGTTACTACCTGAGCAGTGGTGGACGCTCTGCCCTGCGTAGCATTAAGCAGATCATTTCCCATTTACAAAAGAGAGGGGGAAAAAAATCTCATTTTTATAATGTTTCTTCGCCTCTTATTGTTCTGTATTCATAATAGAAAGATCCCAAAACATACGCTATCATCTTCAATAATAAATACAGCTAATGTGTATTGTGGTATATCACCTGCCACTCGCTATTCTGTTAATATATGTATTATATGATATATATAAATAGTGTATAATAATATAACAGTGTATATATACACACACACGCAGTATGTAGTACATACAACAGTCCATAAACACACACACACACAGGTGCGTCTGTGTACGTGTGCGTGTGTATACATAACTCTGGCCTCTGTAGTTACCGTCTCTACGGTTACGGGCGTTTACAGTGAGGATGTTCCTGCAGGTCGGCACAGTTCTGTCCCCACGGCAGGCAGGTGCGAGGGGAAGAGGAGACCAGAACTCTGAAGGGGACAGATCCCTGAGTAAGAAGTGACCCGGGAGTGCTGGGTGATTGAGGAGCGAGGTCGGGGAGGGGAGAGAGCAGGGAAGGAGACAAACCCGTGGTGAGCACACGGGTATTTCGTCCCGTGAATGTCCCGGGCCAGCCCTGACTGTGGCGACTGTCCCTCAGTACCTGCGGCAGCGGCAGGTCCGGCGTTGGGCGAGCTCTGTGCGTCCACATTCCTCGGCGCCTTCCTCAGCCCTGGCGTGAGCCTGTGACAAGCGTGGCCACTTTGGGACAGTGACATGTGCCCAGGCCAGACGCTCAGCTCTCCTCTCGCTTCCTCTTCTCGCATGTCTCCCCCGAGGGGTGTCATCCGAGTCGCTAAATATAAACGGTGTCGTCTTCAGATACGTCCCCTCTTTAGCCGGGGTTTGTATTTTTTTCTCCCAGATGACATGACCACAGTTTCTATTAATAAAGACCAGGCCAAGTGGCCGTGCAGGGCCGTCTGCCTCTCCACCACGGGGGCCACCGGGGCTCAAGGTGGGCGGATGTGAGCTGCCCCTTTTCCTTTTCTCTGGGGACGGCCGATGAGACTCTGCCAGGTGGTCCCGGCCATCTGGGGCCACATGTGCTGGCTCTTCTCATTGTCACTTTGCACCCAGCCCTGGCCCCCGACGTTGCACCTGCAGAGCCGGAGGCCTGAGAGGTGCACTGAGCAAGGTGGGGTGAGTAGTGACCCCGCACACCTGGCCAGGCGCCCGCATAGCCGCTGCCGGTAATTTCTGGTTCTTACCGTCAAACGCCACACTGACCGTTCCTAATGTGAGAAAGATGCCGCAGCTGGAGCAGCCCAGTGGCCCCTACAGCCCTGTGTCCCCACTCTGGCCACGGCCCCAGGAACACACAGGGGAAAACCTGATACCCACCCTCGCCGATCTCTGGCCACACCATCCAAGAACCTCTAAATAAACCCTGCTTACTCCAACCCTAATAATAACCACGTTGCATTGAGATCTTACAGTGGGCCAGGCGCTCCAAACACACAGGACTCATCTTTTTTTTTTTTTTGAGACAGAGTCTCACTCTGTCGCCCAGGCTAGAGTGCTGTGGCGTCAGCCTCGTCACAGCAACCTCAAACTCCTGGGCTTGAGTGATCCTCCTGCCTCAGCCTCCCGAGTAGCTGGGACTACAGGCATGCGCCACCATGCCCAGCTAATATTTTCTATATATGTTTTTAGTTGGCCAGATAATTTCTTTCTATTTTTTAGTAGACACAGGGTCTCGCTCTTGCTCAGGCTGGTCTCCAACTCCTGACCTTGAGCGATCCACCCACCTCGGCCTCCCAGAGTGCTGGGATCACAGGTGTGAGCCACCGCGCCCGGCCACGTGACTAATCTCTATAATTAACCTGCCAGGCAGCCGTTATCCTGTTAGCAGATCAGAGACCAGGGCTCGGGGAGGTTGGACAACCGGTCCGAGTCTGTAACTCAGCGTGGTACAGTCTGGATTCAAACGCAGACCCACTAGGCTCTGTTTTTCCTAAACCGTGTCAAATTCCAGCGCGCTGTTTGCAAGCATTTCGAAGACAATTCGATAACTTTCCGTCTTCCAAGGACAGACGAGGAGGACCCAGGATTGTCACACTCACGCAACGCGGGCGTCCTCTCCACGACCTCGGCAGCAGGACATTGATTTGCCGTCACCGCTCCTGAAACCGAGAAGAGGCTTGAAGTCACCTGAGCCGCCCGGGCGGGGTCATCCCTTCTGGGACTCAGGACGTCAAGACAGTTTTCTTTTTTTTTTTCTTTTTTTTTTTTTTATTATTTATTTATTTTTTTGAGACAGAGTCTCACTCTGTTGCCCAGGCTAGAGTGAATGCCGTGGCATCAGCCTAGCTCACAGCAACCTCAGACTCCTGGGCTCAAGCGATCCTCCTGCCTCAGCCTCCCGAGTAGCTGGGACTACAGGCACGTGCCAACCATGCCCGGCTAATTTTTTCTATATATATTTTTAGCTGTCTATATAATTTCTTTCTATTTTTAGTAGAGGTGGGGTCTCGCTCTTGCTCAGGCTGGTCTCGAACTCCTGAGCTCAAACGATCCGCCCGCCTCGGCCTCCCAGAGTGCTAGGATTACAGGCGTGAGCCACCGCGCCCGGCCAGGATAGTTTTCTTAAACGGGGAATTGAGGCTGGGCCGTATCATTCTATCCCAAAGATTATGAAGGATGAAGGAATTCGGTTCTAATATTAACAGCTCAAGGTAACTCTGGCCAGAAGGGACGACCGATCCCCTTTCTGAGCCAGCACACGCCACGGCACACGGGTCCGCAGAAGGAACAGGCTCTCCCAAGCGATCGAACGGTTAATGGCTCATAAACACGGCACGAGGAATAGCAGACCTGTCACCCCAGGACTTGGGTGGCATCTTCCCATCGGACCTCCATGGCTCAGACATGAAGCGTAATGAGTGTGGGATGATCTCTTAGTCCAGCTGCATATAGTGTGTGTGGAGGGGGAAGCAATTGTGGTGGCTTTGAGGGCAGCAGTGTGGCACTGAGCTCTCTGCCTCGTGTCCTCACTGGGACGGCCGCTGAGACTCACGTGGGAAGGCTGGGGCAGGAGGATCAGGTCCAGCGTGACGGGGACAGCCGGGAAGGGCACAGGAGCGTAGGGGACTGTGGACCCCCATGTAGGACACCCTGGAAGGGGCAGCCCTCCCGCAAGCCACGAGTCAGCACCCGGGCTGGGCAGCAGCCTCGACTCTTTCGGTGAAAGGCTCCCTCCTGCGTCCGCCCTTTCCTCGCTCTGTCCGCGTGTGCGTTTTGGGGTGCGTTGTGAGAATCCAGCTCAAACAGCGTAGTGCGAGCTCATCCCTGAATATCGGGGGGATAATAAGGGGTTCATGAGCTTTGGAGGGGAGAGACACGCAAACCGCAGGGGATGGATTTAATTCCCTCTCATCCAAGAGCTCAGGAGGGCGAGGGAACGCATCACAGACCACGAGGGCTGAACCCCGGCCCTATCTTTGCTGTGGTCCATTTCCTGTCACCCTGAGTCACCTCACGTCACTGACCCTCGGTGTTCTCATCTGTTCGCGCGACGGGGAGGGGGCGGGACTCACTTGGTCACTAACGTGATTTGTGATAGCTACATCCACCGTTTCCCCCTCTGCTATTTTCATCTCAAAATCTCCACGCTGATTTAAATAGGTCATTTAGTTATTCCTGCCTTATCGGAAAACAAGCCTTCTCCCTTGAGACGGCTACCGAGCGTTTACCTGTCAGATTTCCTCTCCTTCTGTCTTAAAATTTGTCACTTGCCTATTTCATCAAGAAAAAAAAAAAAAAAGAAGAAGAAAGCAATATCCTATTCCTATCAGGTCTCTCTGAATTTTGTAGTCTGTAAACTTTAGAATTTAGATACTAGAATGTGTGCTGGCAACGGGTTCTTAAGGACAACTAGTCGTTCAGGAAAGTGGGGAGAAGGTGACAGGAGGGACAACTAGTTCAGGGCAGAAGAATGAGTCAGCTGGTTCTCCCTCCTGGGCCTCACTCGGATAAACCTCTCCCTGCGATCTGATCCAGTCGAGGGTGTCCTGCTAAAAGATGGGATGCATTTTCCAGAAGAAGCCTTCACCGACATTTCGACGGCTGTTTCACCGTGGAGAAGTGTAACCGAGATGAGAATTCGGTAGGGCAAAGATACATGAATAAATGCGTTATAACGGAAGCCACTTCTGTAAAATACCCAAGGCTTAGATAAGACATGAGAATTCTGTCAATCGACTAAATGACTTCATATTAGGAAATGTCTGTAGCAGATTCTGTGTGGGTTTTTTTTTTTTTTTTTTTTTTGTTGAGACAGAGTCTCACTCTGTTGCCCGGGCTAGAGTGAGTGCCGTGGCGTCAGCCTAGCTCACAGCAACCTCAGACTCCTGGGCTCAAGCGATCCTCCTGCCTCAGCCTCCCGAGTAGCTGGGACTACAGGCATGCGCCACCATGCCCGGCTAATTTTTTGTATATATATATTTTAGTTGTCCATATAATTTCTTTCTATTTTTAGTAGAGACGGGGTCTCGCTCTTGCTCAGGCTGGTCTCGAACTCCTGACCTTGAGCAATCCACCCGCCTCGGCCTCCCAGAGTGCTAGGATTACAGGCGTGAGCCACCGCGCCTGGCCTGGTTTGTTTGTTTGTTTTTTTTTTTAAATTTAACTTTTTGTCCAGATTTTTAGGTATGGTTTTTACATTTTGTTATTTGCTTGTTATTTTATGTAAGGCCCTTTCCCCCAGTCCATATAGTCTACTAAGACAGCAGTCCTTTCTGGGCTGGTGCGAATCTGGCAGAAAGAACCTTCTCACCTGCTTGGATCCCACCGTCCTCACCAAGCGCTTCCCTCCACGCTGTGACCATGTTTTCCACCGTCGGGTGTTTTCCCTCTGTCTTCCCAGACGATGTTCGCTCGGACATTTGGCAGGTTGATGCTTTCCCCACTCTCCCCTGCCGCTCATCCTCAGGATCTAGATTTTCTCATTTAATAGGTGTCGCAGCGCTGTACGCGTCCTATAGACCTTCGTGAAGTTTCTAAACCCAGCGGCCCGCGAGTTGAAAATTACTGCCTCACACTGTCCTTTGAGGGACTCCGTGTTGTATTTATCCTGGCGGCAGCGTAAGTGACTGGAAGAGGGACCGAGCGCCGGCGTTGGGCAGGGACTAAAGCCACGACGTCACCACGCGTGGATTTCGTGGTTAGACCCGTTTCTCCAGCAGAGGCAGCAGGAGGAAAGCTCAGGGCAGAGACGACCAGAGACTGAGGATGAGCTCCCGGGGGACAGCGGGGAAGTCGGAAGGGGGGTGGCCGTCAGTGCTGAGAATGCAACACAGCCACGAACTTCCCAGATGGTGGAATAATGTCATTGTTCCCTTACCTGTGACAGCTGACGGGCCAGGTGATCTACGATCTTTCCGGGTCTTTTCATTAAGTTTTCATCACTGCGCTGCCTTTGCGATCCACCGCCTCAGGGAACGTTTGAGATTTGAATTTGAAAATGAGATTCACAAAATTAGATATTCTTCATATATATATATATATTTTCTTTCCCTGGCTCCAAACTGACTTCACACAAAGGGTTTTGAAGGATGAGTCTTTGAGTTATTTTACCTTCGGCTGCGAGACAGCTCATTTTTGGTCTCCAAGCAAACATTTCAGAAATGACCCCTTGTTCTGTTCCTTCTGATTTTGCAAATATAAGTTCTGGGGAGGAAGAGCCTGCTCGGGCGGGCCTTAGCCCCAGGCTCTCGGGACAACTCTGGGGGTGCTCTGAGGGCAAAGAATCCGCACAGCGTCGGTGCGGGCAGGCGGCTGGAGACACCTCAGGCAGGCAAACAGCACAGGGAGCCAGACCGGGAGGAAGCCGGTGACAGCCGGGGCAATGCAAGGCCAGGAAGTTGCTTTTTTTCCCCATAACTTTATTTCTTATTTGTATTATAGGGGGCCCTTTATATAGCACCAGATATTTGCAAATACTCAACTTTTTTATCCTGCTATTTGGGTATCATTTTTTTTTGAATTTTTTTTTTATTTCAGCATATTACGGGGGTTCAAATGTTTAGCTACGTATATTGCCCTTGTCCCCCACCCCTCACCCCAGTCAGAGCTTCATCCTCCCTCCTCCAAGCCCCCGCCACCACCTTCTATGACACTTTCTTCTCTATGAATTTGGCTCCTCCTGGTCCCTCAGATAAGTGGAATCACAGTCACCCTTTTGTGACTGGCTGATTTCACTGATGACTCTTAACCAACATTTTCCTGACTTTCTTGCTGTCCTATTGACCCCGATGGACTCTTGGTGTGACTGGGGTCCAGACGTCCCTTTCCACAACATCCTCCATCCGTAAGTCACCAAGTACTTTGTTGAATTCCTACCACGTGTTTAGCAGAGGATTGGGTGCCCGAGAAAATAAGAATTTGGGAAAAATACATAATTTTCTCTGCCCTTAAGGAACTTCTGATCTAGTAGATCCGGAGACAAAGTGAGCACATGTCCAATGGTAGTAAACTGCGTAAACACGTGAGAGTACAAACACACGTCTACTCACTCACACGCACACATCTGACTTCATTACCGTTCTACAGTCACGGAGACTTCGGAACAGGTGGTCCAGAGAAAGTTCCTGAAAAAATCTCATCTATCTTCGGCACATCCAAGTGCGTTTTGGGACATAGTATTTAGCAAATTGACTTTGGGAAATTCATTACTTGGGTCAGTGGTTTGGGAAATGCTCATTTAAAAACATCTAAATAAATGTTAACTATCAGGGATTTTTTTTTTTTATGGGAAGTAGGAACTTAGCTCACATCTCTCTCTCTCTCTCTCTCTCTCTCTCTCTCGATGTGTCTATTCACTTTAGATATTTTACTGAAGCCTGCTGAAGAGCAGTCAGCTATTTGCCATCTGTACCGAACAGCTGCAATTTCCTTCCTGTTCCAGCACAACATTTTATTATAGAGAAATTGGCATATTGTGTTTGCCGCTTGCTGTTTGCATAGCGCTGCTCGCGGCCGGACTAATCAGGGCAGGAGAAGGGTCTCCACGTCCCAGCTCCTGGCTAGGTCAGGTGAACACAAGTGACATCACGTGCATCCTCTTCACCAAGTTAGCTTTAACTTGCCCTGCCAGACCCTGGAAGCTCGTCCCGTGAGACGTCTGTGCCCAGCGTGATTTATGAATAGGATCAAATGTATAAATATCCATACATTTAAATTCCTGTTAAATGTATCAGATTAAATGCAAATATTTGTCTCTGCTCCTTCTGAAATTTTAGTAAAGTTAAAGTAGGACCGAAAAAAAAAAAAAAAAAAAAAGGAGGATGCCAAGCAACAAGGAGGAAGAGAACAAGAAAGATGATCTTGCCAAATGAGAAGTGTCAACAAAATTTTGGAATCTGGAAACAGATGGGCAAGTGGTAACTAATGTACCAGAGCCCAGAAAGAGCGCTGAGGAGGAAGGCCCAGGAAATACATCCACTGGTTCTGCAGAACCCTGGAAAGGTTTAGGAATTGGAGGTAGGGGGTGCTCTGAGGCTAGGGCAAGGGTGGGCTTAAAACAGGAGGTTTGGTTAAAAAAAAATCTGTGTAAGGAACGGTGAGGCTTCCAACGCTCTTCCTGTCTGTTCCTCTCCACCAGTCAACTAACCCTCCTTCACCTAAGCAGGAGAGTGGAGGCTTCTCTCTGGGGAAATTTAACCCGGAAGGTTCTGCTAGAGTCCCCAGTACAGCAGCGGGTGGGAGGAAAATGCCAGGCTGGACACAGGGCCCATGAAGGGCGTGGTTAATCGTGGTGACACACCTGGCTCCCGGAATCGTAAACTCTTCCAGAAGGAGACCGAACGAAGGCTGCTCCTTGTGGAAGGAGACACACGGGCTCAGATGCTTGTGGACACCCACGTGCGCCGTTCTCTCGTAAAATGACTGGGTCACCGTCTCACTGCTCCAGGGTAAAACCTACCGATGAACAAGCAAGTCCCAATTCCCACCTCCACACACATTTTTAGAGATTCTAAATCCATTTTCAGTACCAGGTTTATTGTAGATAATCTGAAAAATATATCAAAACATAAAGAAGAAGATAAAAATCACCGAGGTTTCCATCTTCTATAAATAATCATGGTTTATAGATGCCATGTAGCCTTTTTCCTGTGTCCAGATATAGTTAAATACATATACAGAGATAAATTTTGTAGATAAATATTTCCATAAATGTTTTCAGTGGGTCTCTATTTTTATGCAATCATCTATCACACTTTTTTGACTTAATGTCTTATATCATGTTAATAATTGACATCCTTACTTATCAATAATTAATTGCAATAACATTGTTCCTTATAGCTGAATAGTATTCCTCAGAGGGAGAATAATTTATCCTGTTAATCCGTTAATGTTTGACATTTGCACTGTGTCCACTTTTCAGTGTAATAAACAATGCTGAAATAAACATAGATCTTTGCAAATTTGATTATTTCCTTAAGATCATTAGGAGTAGAATTGCTGACTCCAACGGTTTGCTGTTTTTCAGAGCTTTAATGCATGTGGCTGAGCTGTTCTGGGCTGGTGCTTTAAATAGTATCTAGAAACTGTTGTAAACTGAATTTTTACAGTATAATTTGTAATATTAAGCAACCATTAGTTGAATACAATCATAGCAAACAACAATTAGAATTGTGTGCACCTCTTTATAGTCTCCTGCTAATAAAACTTTTTGTTCAGTCCGTGGAATGGCAGATTGATAATGTGTTTATTTAGCGAGGTCTTATCAACCAACCTATTTTCCCTAGAAAAAACTCATAGCAACTGAACCTGATTATTATAAATCATTTAATCACTGTGTATCACTTAATGACAGACAAACTCTGATTTGAAAGAAATTTGATTCAATTATGGCAAGAAGTAGAATATTAATCACTTAATGACACCTTACATGTCTAATAAACAATAAAACTTAGCTACTAGTGCAGACCGATTCCCTTGAGTCTAAACTGCTGTATTAATAGAATCATAATGGTACCTTTTGAGTCACCAATAGATGATTAAAAACTGCTGGTATGTACACTTGGCTTTTATCATCAAAGAAGAATAAAGTCAACCAAAATGGCTTTTTAAATTTTTATTTATTTTTGGCTTTTTTAGCCAGACCATAATTGGACTTGTCCCTTGACTCTCCAGATGGAAATAATCTAAATCAGCATCATCCAATAATGTTAAGGACTAGTTCACACCAATAGAGACCGTTCCCAAGACAACCAGCCCTTGCCAATCATCATTCTGCCCCTGGGACCTTTGAGGGCCAGTTATCTTTGAGAAAATGTTATCTCAACTATTCTTCTTTGTTTTTTGTTTTGTTTCCCCCATGAAGCCAGGCCCTACAATGCTTTGAAAGAAGAGCAGAAAACACAGAAAAGTGTCAGCAGAAAGGAGGTGAAGGGGTGCAAGGAAAAAAAACACAAGCAGCTTGCGGCTGTTAGTACAAATTACTCAAGTGAGTCATCGAGTCTGAATCACTCCACCCTCCCGGGGAGAGGCTGTGTGAGCACCTGGCCCGAACCCGGGGAGCATTTACAGCCGGGCAGCTGCTAAATGAGGCCGTGTTGGAACCTGTGTCGCCTTCTCTCCTGATTACAGGTGTCTGTGGTTAAAACTTGGAACTCGCCAATCTGGACGATGTTGTGCGTCTGCATTCGCTAATTGCTGAGCCGGGTTTGACACCAGGCAGCCTCACGGCCGGAACACCCCGGATTCCGAATTCACAGGGGCCCCTTCACTGTCTTCTTTGCCAACACCACTCCCACCCCACCCTCCTGATGACTTCTGTCCTCTGCTTCTGCTCCCTGTTTGGCCGGGTGAAACGAGCATCAGTCTCTAGACACTGTTAGCCATTCCCTTAAAGAAGCAAGTCTCCCAAACAACTGGGAAAAAAGAAATACGTCTATTTCCTTCAGCTGTTTGGACTGGGTACAAGGGGAACAGAGCTCTAAGTTATTGCAAACCAAAAATATTTGAGCTCTGCACTAGATGCTTTGCTTTTATAACATATTTAATCACAGCGACAACACTACGTAGCATGATGCCAACGTGGGAGACTGGGACTGGGGCAGGCTGAGTCGTGCATGGCCCGAAGTCACAAAGCCAAGTCACAAAGCCAAGTCACTGGCGGAGAAGGAGTTGGTGGATCTAGGTCTGCCCGACTGGAAAGGTGGCCGACATCATCCCAAGCTCCGAGCGTGGACTGTGTGGCTGACGGGAGCTACGAGGACACATCATACCAGCCGTGCACGGTAAGTGAGGTCACGCCTTTGCATGGGCTGCGTCACCGTAGAGCGTTGTACAAATGTCATTACCGTTATGACGGTTGTGTTTATGGCCGCTCTGCTGGGGTTGAGACTGTGCACATCACAGAACAGATAAATGTTCAGAATCACCAGTCTCAGCGTCAGTGTCAGGAAACCACGTGACATGTCAACCCTGGGGCCGGATGTTTTTGTGCATTCCTTCATTTGACACTCAGCAAAATCCTGGGGAAAAAAGCCTTCCCCTCCAGCTCTTCGTTTCTGCTCAGGGGCCACCAAGGCTGAGGAAGGTTGGGGGATGGACCTGCAGTGAACACAACTCATCAAGCCCAACCCGAGACCCAGACCCGGGTCTGCACACAGCAAGCGTGTTCTTTTCTCCCACAACACCCTGCAGCTGTAGTTATTCACGTAGATGGATTAACACGGCCGCCTCCTGTCTGTCTTCTGTCGGTGCTAAGCCCCTCCCCGAAGAGCGTAAGTTCCCAGCAGGCAAAGAGCTTGTGAGCATTTCTGTATCTCTCACGATACCCAACATGGTGTTCAGACAGGGTGGGGATTCCTGGGTTTTTCTTTTTTTTTTTTTTTTTGAGACAGTGTCTCACTCTGTTGCCCGGGCTAGAGTGAGTGCCATGGCGTCAGCCTAGCTCACAGCAACCTCAAACTCCTGGGCTCAAGCGATCCTCCTGCCTCAGCCTCCCGAGTAGCTGGGATTACAGGCATGCGCCACCATGCCCGGCTAATTTTTTCTATATATATTTTTAGTTGGCCAGATAATTTCTTTCTATTTTTTTAGTAGAGACGGGGGTCTCGCTCTTGCTCAGGCTGGTCTCGAACTCCTGACCTCGAGTGATCCTCCCGCCTCAGCCTCCCAGAGTGCTGGGATGACAGGCGTGAGCCACCTCGCCCGGCCTCCTGTGTTTTTTGGACGAATGGCTCCGCACCCTGTCTACCGAGTTTCACACGTCCCCCGCCTCCGCACGTGACCTCTCCCCGGCTGTGGGGTCCCTGAGGGGCAGCTGCAGCCTCGTGAGTCCGTGGAGGCGGGAGGAGGGGCCTCTGCATAGTGGGGAAGCCGTGGAGTGAGCACTGAGTCTGGGTCTCAACCTCGGCCTCTGCGTCCCCGCAGGCTGGGGGAACCGTGTCCAAGTACTCCGCATAATTCGCTCTACTAACTGGGAAAAAGGCTTTCTGGAATCTCCAAGAATTCCTCCTGCTCTACTTCCCCGGCCTGACCCGAAGTGGGTGCGAGGCCGTCACTGACGGGAGAGTATTTATGGCCAGGAGTGTCTGAGGCCCTGTCCTCGTGAGACTCCCCCCACCCGGTCGCGTGTCTCCGTTAGGTCATCAGACACAATCTGGACAAGCTCTGAACTTTTTTGCGTGTTTATCCAGACCTCTGAACCAGTAGATCTTCCCTCACTGCGTCAAGAGAGAAATGCGTGATTGTGTAAGAAAGAACAAGTACATTTGGATTAGATAGCTGGGACCTCCCTGACCTCCTCCTTCTGTTTTCAAACAGCCGTCTTTGCTTGAATAACAGGGAACCAACCGTGCCTAGATTCGACCTCTTTGCCCCTGCCCCTCCCTCCCTCTGGTCCCCTTGGCTTAGTGACAAGCCAGGGACAGAGCTTGAAGGCCCGAAGATGCAGGACCTCAAATGCTTCCCCTTGCAGCTTGGGAGGCTGTGGTGACAGCCCGTTCACAACACAGGACATGCACAGGGTGTTTTGGGAGACTTTGAAGACAATGCCTGAAATCCCGGGTTTACAACTAGGGCTTCCTTCCGCCTCAGCGTTTAAAGGTGCGAGAGTCCCGGGGGTTCCCTGGACACACGTGTGTCCAGCAGCGGGGCCCCCGCCGGCAGGCTGAGAGCGGAGGGTCAGCCGTGGAGCCCACAGACACTCACTCGTCCGGACACAGACCGTGAGGACAACATTCACAACAGCAGATCACAGTGCACCCCGAGGAAAGCCAGGGATTTTGTCCGGGCTTGTTTGTGTCTGTTTTCTGAGCGCGGCGCTAGGGGCTGAGTTGGGTTGGCAGCGGGCGCCGGGGAGGGCGAGAGGGTCGGGCAACCCAAGCAGGCTTCATATCAGGGTCTCGGGGAATTTTGAATTTTCTCAATACGCAAACAGCACACAGAAAGCTCGTTTCGCCATGATTTCTTGTTTGTTGTTGTTTGTTTGCTTTTTGCCTTAACGCTCTGGAGGCTCTTCCATCGTCGTCAACCGGGTACTGATTCCTAAACCTCATGTACCAGGAAGAAAACAGCGCCTGCTGCTTGTCCCCGTGGGGTTTGCGTGGCTCCCTGTAAACGAGCCTCAATGAACCATCTTCCCCGAGACCCAGAGGAAGCCCCTGCCGCCCCGGCTCTGTTAATAAAGCGTGTGCTTGTTCTGGAAGTAATTAAATGGGCCGAGCTCAGGAGCTCCAAGGGCCAAAGTCCTGGCTTTTGCCTGGACGAGAGTCATCGCCGAGCTCCTTTGTTGGGAACATAATGAAAGAGACAGGCAGGAAGAAAGCCCGTTGTCAGCAGCGCCGATGACTTTGGTGAACCTGGGATTTGTTTTGAACGTACTTTGATGGTTTATTATGTCGGAAAGAATGTTTCCTCATCTTCAGGGCTGTTCAGCAGAACAGAGGAAATAATCCCACTGTGATGTTTATTTGGCCAGATGTGGGTCCCTAATAGCGGTGACGGGGGTGTCCGTGTAGACCGGGGGTTGAATTTACACGATCTTCTTTATTCGTCTTCTGGTCTTGGCTGAACCGTAGGTGGACGGACGGGCTGGCCACCACCGGCCGTCTGCAGAGAGGTAGGCCTGAGAGCAATCGTCAGAGACTGACCCTTTCCAGGCCTGGGGCTTGTAAAATGACATTTCACTCCGTATAAATTGGAGTTTTCCTTCCCGCTGGAGATGAGATGTCAGGCAATGGGAGTGTAATTCTTACCATCCAAACAGTCCAGGAAACCCGGGTTTCACAAAGCGGAGGATTCCTCCTTGCTCTGGACCAGCTCAGAGCCCGCGACATGCTGGAGTGTTCCGGAACTCCTCAAAGGGGTTACAGTGTGCATGAGAGAGGCTTTCCCAAAGTGACGTGACTACAGGCTCATTCTAAGAGGCAGCTGCTTGCAGGACTAGTGTTCCATGGGATACACTTTGAGAAGTGTTTTCATTGCGATCTATTTTTTTCCCCCTGGGTCTTTAGATCTTCTTTCCTTGGCCACTTTTCTTGAAAAATACATTTTAGAGCTATTCAGACGTGGCCGGATTGGTCACATCCCCAAGTCTCCAAAAGATCACATCCTGGCTGCAGATTAAAAACCAAGGAGCCGCAGGGTGAATCAGAGACTGGCGATCTTGTCCAGAGGTGTGGAGAACAGGCTTCCGTCTGCAAGAGCCTCGCTAGCTCTGACGCTGCTCATTTACTTACAAAGCTTTGTGGGTTTAAAGGCGCCGATCTGAGTAAAAGAATATATTCCAACACCAGCATGCCCCTCCCCTTGTATATATCAGGAAATTCACCATCACAGAAAAGCAGGTGTGTGGCTAAGCCTTCAGAAATGAAGAATACCCACGATCCACTGTGCTGTCTCGAGGACCATGTACAGAACAAGGAGCGAGAAAATATGTCCCAATTATCATAGAGGAGACGCTAGGAAGAGGATTCTAGCCGTTAAATGTTGGCACAAATGACCAAGAGCTATTTGACTCATTCAGCAGAGTTTTAAGACTAAATTAAGTAAGAGCTGCTCACGCTGTCTTGGTCGATGGCCCTCCAGACTCGAGGGGGAAGTATTTTACGACTTTTTAGCTCTCTGGGACCGTTTGTGCTCGTAGCTGTCATATGTTTTCTTCTCATGACATTCATTCATCGATGAGATAAAAAGATATTCATATCTATTTGCATTTAAATTGCTTTCCTTCTTGAATCCAGATAACACCTGCAGCTTGATTAGTGAGCTCGTTAGGAGGGTCCACCCCGTGGCAGGGTCCACCCCATGGCGGTGGGGCTGGCACGAGAGGTGGGTCACTCTGTGCACACTCGGAGCCTGCCCGGGCTGGCGGTGGGACCGGAAGACAAGCTGGGTGGTCCGGGTGGCTCTCTGCCCTGGAGGTCTCTCTGAGACCAGCCTGAGTCTCCAGCAACACTTCTGCGCACGAGCATGGAGCCGGGCCTGATGCTGAACGAGAATACTCAGAAAAGCAGAACATTCTGCACGCTCCGTTCCCTGGATTATCAAAGCTTCCTTGCAAAGGAGAGCTTGGCTCCCACTTCTTCTGGCCAATTTAATCAAAATAGTTCCCGTCGTTTCTGCCGAGCGATCTGGCTTACAGGATGCCACTTGAGAAGTCTGAATGGGTTTTTCAGGTTGCCCCTTTCTGTCACGGCTGAGGGCTGGCAAAGCCTGCAGGCGGGTTGATTTGGGGGGTCCGTGCATGTCAGGCTATTAGAAGGCCTAGTCGTGACTGAGGCTGGGGGGCTCGGGACTTGTGGGGGAGGGGTTCGGTTCCAGGTCTGGGCCCCTGCACAGCGGCGGCTGCTGCTGCACCCCTGAGCCCCGTCCGTCCTCACTGCAACCCCCCCTCATATCCACACGGAAGCTTCTATGCGGCTCAGGTCACCCACAGGCCGAGGGAAGCCAGCCCGGCTCCGCCGCAGCCGCTCAGCATAGCAAAGCGTGAGCCCCTCTGTCTCCGGGTCTTTCTGCCTCGGCCCGGATGGGACCACACAGGTAGTTCTCAGTTTTCGATGCTGAATAAAACCCCTTCCCTCTCAGACTCCTGCCTCTGCCTTTCACACTTATGTGGCCAAAGTCTTGAATTAAATTCCTTCTGGGCTTTTTTTTTTTTTTTTCTTGAGGCAGAGTCCCTCTCTATCACCCAGGCTAGAGTGCTGTGGCGTCAGTCTAGCTCACAGCAACCTCAAACTCCTGGGCTCAAGCGATCCTCCTGTCTCAGCCTCCCGAGTAGCTGGGACTACAGGTATGTACCACCATGCCCAGCTAATTTTTCTGTACATATTTTTACTTGTCCAGCTAATTTCTTTCTATTTTTAGTAGAGACCGGGTCTCGCTCTTGCTCAGGCTGGTCTCAAACTCCTGAGCTCAAGCGATCCTCCTGCTTCAGCCTCCCGAGTGGCTGGGACCAGATGTGCCGACTCTGCCGCTCACCAGCCGGGTGAATCTGGGCCAGTTGCCCAAACTCTTGGAGCCTCAGTTTCCTTGGCTGTAAATCGGGATATCGGTCATTCTTCTACCATCAGTTTGTTGTGAGGGTTAAATAAGATAATATTTGTAAACCACTTGGAACTTTGCCGGCACCGTTAGTGCTGTGTGAATGTTCTCGGCCCCTCTGATCATTTTCCGTGATGTTCTCGGATGCCCAGAGAGCGCACACGCCCCTCTTGTAGACCAGACGTGGCCCTTTCAAAAACGCGGATGAATCAACAGCGACCAGTGTGACCAGGGAATGTCTGACCCCTGGGAGATGCTCCGGGCCCCCAGCGGAGAAGGTATCCCCAAACCCACTCTCCTGCAGGGTGGCACGGTCTTCTGGCCCAGCACCATATAGGGGACCTTGTGGTACCCAGAGTAGCTTCCCCTTTGGAACTAAAAATGATGTTCCTTATTTTCTTCTCGAGGTTTCGCGGGTGCACTCGACACCCCAAGTTTCTCAGTCAACACCAGGGGAGAGAGGAGAACTTGTTCTGGATGAAAGACTGGTGGCCGTGGTGGGACAGCGGGGGAGAACTCACTGTGCTCCCCGGCACACCCCCACCCCCGGGGACAGCCCCTGTCACACACGTGTGTCTGTCTCGTGTCCGTCACGCACGGTCCCCCGCCTCCCTCCCTACGACCTGCCGTCTTTCTGCTTCAGCCTGCGTCTCGCCTTGCGATTATCTAACTGCAGATCTGAGTCGGCTCAAGAGAGCGTTGGGCAGGTGGGGGGAGAGAAGGAGCCCGTGTGACAAAATGTCTTGATACAATATCCATTGTTCCGCAACGTTCGGGGCTTTGCAGCTTCCATTTCAGGTAACGTTTTACAATGTATCTGTTCGAACACGAGGAAGAGAGTTGCCGATGACGCTGCATTTCGGACGCCCTTTCCCAAGACGCCGGGGAGGTGATTTATCATATTTATTTGTTCCGATTTGGCAGCTAAGGTGGAAGCCTGGGCGGGGGCTGCAAACTCCGGTGCTCAGCTCCGGTCTCGATGCCTCTCTGTGCTCGCCTTGGCACCTGGCTCCTCCTCCTGTCCTGGGGACCCCGGCCCATCTTGGGGAGGTGACCCCAATGTGACGTGAAGCCCTGATGGACGGGACACTCGTGGCTGGGCTGTGGCCAGATGACATCATGCAGTTTTGCATGTCACTGTTCCCCCGAAGGGAACTAGGTCGAGGGTATTGGGGCAGAAGGGCCACGTGTGGCTCAATCCCAGGCTGCAGCCCTGGGAGCAGAGAGCGTGACCCAGGGCAGGACAGAGGCCCTGGCTCAGGCCCGGCAGCCGAGGGGCCACAGAAACCAACCCAGCAGGGCTCCCGCACCAGCCTCAGCTTCTTCATCTGTAAGATGGATACAGGCGCCTTTGGAAAAGCCATTTCTTTATCTTTCTTCCCACAAGAGTGCATCTGCGGAAGGATTAAAAGTCAGCGCAAGGCTGGGCGCGGTGGCTCACGCCTGTCATCCCAGCACTCTGGGAGGCCGAGGCGGGAGGATCGCTTGAGTTCAGGAGACCACCCCGAGCAAGAGCGAGATTAAGAGCAAAAACCCCTGTCTCTACTAAAACCAGAAAAAATTAGCCGAATGTCGTGGCGTCTGCCTGGAGTCCCAGCTACTCGGGAGGCTGAGGCAGGAGGATCGCTTGAGCCCAGGAGTTTGAGGTTGCTGTGAGCGAGGCTGACACCACGGCACTCTAGCCGCGGCTCAGAGTGAGATTCTGTCTCAAAAAAACAACTTAGCGCAAGCCCCGTCCACAGGGTTGTTGGGGTCCTGGGAACTTCGCTCCCCCGAGGGTCCTCCGAGTGCCGGTGGGGTCCGGCAGTGGCCGTCACGCCCAGCTGCGGTCCGATTTCAGAACTCACACGAAACGCCAGTGTCCGTGCACGCAGTGAAACAGAGCAATAGGAATGGGATAGGACTGGCCGTCACCAAGGCAGCCGTCACTAGCATGTGGCCAGGCTGGGGGCGAGAGGGTTTGGGGACCGGCTTCCCTGGGTGTCACGAGATGCTCAGTGGGCAGGTGCCGGGTCGCGACCCCAGCCACGCGCTCCGGTTCGAGTTCAGTGTAGACAGATGCGTGTCTTCCGACGGCCACACACGACGCTTTGGGAGCAGACAGAGAAAGTGAGTCCTGTCTCGGGGGACCCGCGGCTCCCCTGAGCGGCGAGGGCCGAGGACAAGGACTGTCTCTCTGTGCAGGGACCCTGAGCCTCGTGGCTGCCTCCTGGCTCGGTTTTAAGGGAAAATCATCTCATGGCGGGGTGCGAAAGGGTGAGCCTTGCTGGGACGCCTGCTCCGTGCCAGGCGCGAAAGCAGATCTCCTTTCGAATCACTCGCGTGGGTCGGACTCTCCTGTCCCCGTGAGACACACGAGGACACAAAGCCCCCCAGACACGGCGTCATTCGTCTGGGTCCCCACGGCGGCTCCAGCTGCTGGAGTTGGGGCTTGAACACGAGCCTCTGCGGCTCCTCCGTTCACGCTGCCCTGTCACCGCGGTGTCCCCGGGGGAGGAGACCTGACGTCTTCGAACCAAAGGACATTTTTCCCCTCATGTCAACGCAGCGACCAAACGCTCTGGGAAGAAAACCGTGTCCGGCCACGTTGCCCGGACGTCCAGGGCAGGACAAGGGCGGGTCCCCTCGCCGTGGCGACCGCAGGGCGAGAAGGGACAGTGTTTGCGGAGGGCGCCGGCACCTCGGGGTGGTCCAGCGCTGCTCAGAGAGCGGCCTCGGAGTCGCCCTCTTGTGTCAGTGACGTTTTTAGACATTTATGAAAATGTTTCCGTGTCTGGTTTCAGCCTAACTCGGTGATTCGCTTACATGACCTCTGCGCCTCGTCCTGGTGGCCCGGGGTGGGGGTGGGGGGGGCCCAGATTGAGAGTTTCATGAGCGTCCCGCCATGTTTAGTCTGTTGCATGCGGGAGTGTCCGTCTCCCCGTCCCGGGTGGTGTCGCCGATCACATACGTGTCCAGGGCAGGCAGCTGCATGCACGCGTGTAACCGGCCACGCTGCAGCGGGCACTGCAGCGACAGGGCCGGGACAGGAAACAGGTGAATTCCTTTCTCCCCACACCCCGTCCCTCCACCCCTCTGTGACGTCACAGCCTGTAGCTTGGGGGGCCCCTGCAGCCCCCTCCGCCCCCAGGGGCCCAACCGGCGCTGGGGGAGTCCACAGTCTCCACATTTAGCTCAGAACAGCCCCGGGCTGTGCGTGGGCACCGCCACTTCCTCAAAGGTGGGAGCAGCAGTCGTTTCTTGCTTTCTGTCCTCTCTCGGCCCATCGTTCCTCTTCCCTTTCTCTGTCCTTGTCCCCGTCGTCTTCAAAGGGTCACAGTCTTCCCTGGACCTCCGCTGGCCTATTCCAGGGTGCATTCCTCCCGAGAGCTGTGTTGAGTTTCCAACAGTGAGAAAACAGAAGCGGCCACGCTGGTTTCCCCTGACAGCAGCCTCACATTGCAAACACTTCTCTCCTACCCCTGTCCCCCACCCCAGGCCACCACCCCCGACAAGCACCCAGCTCCCGGCTGAGCACATCACACGTGTGAAAAAACAGTGAATGGATCCTCGCAGGAAACAGTTCTTTTTATTCCCATTTTTTTTCTTTTTCTATAGTGAGCCATTGTGAACAGAATGGTTCTTTTCCGCCCAAAGAAGTTGTCTGCTGACTGAGACGCTTTAAACAAGCTCAGCTTCGAAGGGTCCCAGTGAGCTCCCGTCTCTGCCGCACGGGGACCTTTTTAGGCACCAGAGAGAGAAAGGCCCGAGTGTGACTCTCCGCCCCCACGTGGAAAGGTCATGAGCTCACCGGCTCCTGTCAGTGCCAAAGCTGCCAAAGTAACACTGAAAGCACAAGAACTCCTGTTGAGACTCTGGGGAGCATCTTGCCTTTCAGCATAGTTTCCCGTTTGTTATCCCATTTGACACTCAGAAGAAAAACCGCGAGGTCTGTGTGGCTAATATTTGCGTCCACTTTGCAGGCGTGTCTGAGACGGTTAGTGAGTGTTAACGGTCGTACAGGCAGCAGCTGGGAGAGCTGGGCCTGGCACCAGGCTCCTTCCTCAGTAGGCCATCATTCTTCCCCGCGGTCCTCCCTGCCCGCCTTCCTCAGACGCTTGTTTAAGGGTCAAAACTGGCCCTAGTAAAAGTTTATGTCCACACAAAAATTTGTAAATGAGTATCCGTGGCATCTTTGCTCATAATAGCTAAAAACTGGAAACAACCCGAATGTCCCCCAACAGATGAATGGAAAAGCAAAATGGGGCATGTCCACGCGATGGAATATTACTGAGCCGTCAAAAAGGATGAAGTGCGGCACACACCGCCTCACGGGACAACCCGGAAACACTACGCCAAGGGAAGAAAGCCAGTCACAAAAAGGGCCACGTGACGTCCGATTCCACTTAAATGACAGTCCAGATTGGGAAAAGCTATAGAGATGCAAAGCGGATTAGTGGTTGCACAGGACGGGGGAGGGGGGCGCTGGAGGGGAGGGTTGGAAACTGAGGGTTAATGGGTACAGATTTCTTTTGGGGATGATGACGGTGTTTGAAAATTGATTATCATGATGGTTGCTCAACTCTGTGAATATATGAAAAACCCATTTAAGTGTACACTTTAAAAGAGTGAATCATATATGTAAACTATATCTCAATAAAGCTGTTTTTTTTTTTAGACAGAGTCTTGCTCTGTTGCCCAGGCTGGAGTGCCGTGGTGTCAGCCTCGCTCACAGCAACCGCCAACTCCTGGGCTCAAGCGATCCTCCTGCCTCAGCCTCCTGAGTAGCTGGGACTCCAGGCATGTGCCACCATGCCTGGCTAATTTTTTCTCTATATATTTTTAGTTGTCCAGATAATTTCTTTCTATTTTTAGTAGAGATGGGGTCTCGCTCTTGCTCAGGCTGGTCTCGAACTCCTGACCTCGAACGATCTTCCCGCCTCGGCCTCCCAGAGTGCAGGGATCACAGGCGTGTGCCACCTCGCCTGGCCGATAAAGCTGTTACTTAAAAAAAACAAGAGAAGTAGCCCTGAGGGGTGGCTGTTATAGTCCCCCGGGCAGGGCCCAGTATCAGCTACTCTGACCTTGTCTAAGGGGAGATGTTCCCCAGCTCTGCTTGCTCAAAGTCGTGGGGCAAAATCAGGGGCCTCCCTATTCCCGAACACGAAGCGCTGGAGAGTGACTGTGCCTTCCAGGCACCTGGCGATCTTGCTAGAATGCAGATTCCGATCCTCCAGGTGTGAGACGCAGCCTGAGACTCCGCATTGCTGACAGGCTCCCAGGGAAGGGCCCTGCTGCCGTCCTCCCCGCACTCTGGGAAGCCGGGGTGTGGACCCCAGACCCCGTTACCCGAAATGTCCCCTTTCCCACCGATGGCTTCGCTGCCTCCTCAGTGCCAGCCTGTACAATTCCATCGAATATCAAAGTTTTCAAATGCAGGCCATCAAATGTCTTTTCCCCACTCTGCGCCCGATGGTTAGGGGCCAAGAATGGAAAATTATGAACAACTGCTACCATCTGACCTGGTGAAATCCTTCGGTGCAGAGTAATCTTTGCGGAAAGCACCTAACAACTCGTTTGAGTATTTTTTTCTTTGAACCAACTGAATCTGCCGTTTGTTCAGCATCGTAGGGAAAACCCTTAGTTGTGCTAAGCCTGAGCTTCCTTAACCGTGACCGTATATTTAAGAAGCACAAGATTAATTTCGATGTTCAAAACACCAAACATGCTGTCATGTTGAAGAGTGGGCAGGAGATTCAAAAGTCCTCCTCGCGTCCGGGCGCGGTGGCTCACGCCTGTAATCCCAGCACTCTGGGAGGCCGAGGTGGGTGGATCATTTGAGCTCAGGAGTTCGAGACCAGCCTGAGCAAGAGTGAGACCCCATCTCTACTAAAAATAGAAAGAAATTATACAGACAGCTAAATATATATATAGAAAAAATTAGCCGAGCATGGTGGCGCATGCCTGTAGTCCCAGCTACTCGGGAGGCTGAGGCAGGAGGATCGCTTGAGCCCAGGAGTTTGAGGTTGCTGTGAGCTAGGCTGACGCCACGGCACTCACTCTAGCCTGGGCAACAGAGTGAGACTCTGTCTCAAAAAAAAAAAAAAAAAAAAAAAAAAAAAAAGTCCTCCTCGGAAGGAGATAAAAGCCACGGGACTGTGAACTCTTCAACGGGCTGTGATAGACTGATGTATGCAACTTCATTTTGACTTAATTAGCCTGAGGTACAGGCCTGCAACGTACAGCACACTCTGCCTGCCTACACCTGCGGGAAAGATATAAAAGATGAATAAGACTGCTGTGCCCACAGAGAGGCCTTTCTCAGAGTCGGGGAGAAAGGCAAGCTCACCAGGCAAAGCAGGAAATATTATAAAAGGGAAGGAGAGCCCCACCGCGGGCGGAAAGAGAGAGATTTTGGCCTGTTCTTGCTGTTTGATTAGTTTAAATCCCGTCTTCTCTACAGATTTTGCTGATGTTGCTGCAAAGCTCAAGAATCCTAGACACTCTCCGTCACTCAAACAAAACTTCTGCTTGAACAGGATTTGCTAAAGGAAGACAGGGAAATGGCAGAGACAGTACAAAGCTCACATAGCAGTTCTTGAAAGACCCCTCCGTCGTTCTCCCGCTTGTATCTGCAGCTACGGGGCGGGCTGGTTTTGAAGAGCGGAAGACGACTGAATTTCGAACCTCTGGAGAGTGCGGCATGTGGTAAAAAAGAAAAAAAAATATGGGTTAAAATTTCTGTTGTGCCCAGGTATCAGGGGGGAGATGGACTCCCCAGAGGAGGGATTAAGAAACCTCGAACAGGCCGGGCGCGGTGGCTCACGCCTGTCATCCTAGCACTCTGGGAGGCTGAGGTGGGAGGATCGCTCGAGGTCAGGAGTTCGAGACCAGCCTGAGCAAGAGCGAGACTCCGTCTCTACTAAAAATAGAAAGAAATGATCTGAACAACTAAAAATATATAGAAAAAATTAGCCAGGCATGGTGGCGCATGCCTGTAGTCCCAGCTACTCGGGAGGCTGAGGCAGGAGGATCGCTTGAGCCCAGGAGTCGGAGGTTGCTGTGAGCGAGGCTGACGCCACGGCACTCACTCTAGCCTGGGCAACAGAGCGAGACTCTGTCTCAAAAAAAAAAAAAAGAAAAGAAAAGAAACCTCGAACAGTGGGTGGGTCTGAGCAGGGTGGTTTCCAGCAGGAGGAGAAAAACACGCTGCAAGGCGGCTTAGAAGAGGGTCGCAGGAGCAATGATGGAGGTCGAGGGGCCACAGCAGGAGGGCTCTGACCCCTTGGGCAGGTAGGCTGGTTGCTCGGAGTCCAGGAGAAGGAGATGGCAAAGCCCAGGGCTGGGTGGCCTTGTCTGCCTGCCCCAGGGCCACCGGGAAGGGGAGGTCGCGGCTGTGCAGCCACACTGCTCGCCAGATGCAGCCTCAGGCAGGAGGAGCATCTTGCAAAGGTGTCACCACGCAGAGGACAGCAACCGCCGGGAAAGCCCTTCTTGAAAATCGACTCATTTATTCAGTCCACAGATACTTACTGTGCACTTCCTACGTCCCAGGCCCGCGCCTAAGTATCCGGCAGTCAGGGTTGAGCAAAATAGACAAACATTCCTGCCCTTGTGGAGGTTTAACTCGTGCGCCTCTTGCCCCAAAGAGAATTAATCAGCGACCAAAACAGACCAGATGACGGCGTGATGTGGCTGAGCCGGCCTGAAAGGTAAGCGCCGTTAGAGCTGTCAGAAGAATTCATCAGGCAGCAAATATTCATGGTAACAAGCTTCTTTGCTTCACCTAAAAAAAGTGCATTCTGGAGTCCTTTCAGAGATGCGCCAGAGAGTCCCCGAGTATGCACAAAACGGAATCTAAATAATCAAAGTGTATTTATGCCCAAGTTGTCAGAAATTCTCCTCATATAGAGGGCAGGGTGTTCTAGTGAGCAGCTAGTAACGAGGTGGCCTGATTCTGCCGCTGACACCGTAATACCTGGTGGAGTTCCTAGTGCCATGAGTCTTTTGCTAGTGAGATTATTTCAAACATGGCGATCACACGAAATCAGAAAGGTCTCACGAACAGGAACCGGGAATTAGAGTCACCAGTATTGATTTTGTAACTGACCTTTCCAGTCACCTTGACCAAGTCGTCTCACTCTTTTAAGTTCCATTTTCCTTTCCTGGAAAGAGAGTGGGGTGCAAGCAGCACTTTCTAGGTTCCCTTCCCGTCGTGACAGTCTTTTTATCAGGTTCCATGAATGGAATCCTTTGGGGGAAGGAGGATGGAACACGGCTAAATGTGTTCCAGATACAGAAGAAAAGCCGCGGAATTGACAAGGAATCTCAGCTCTTAGACCTGGGTCTGGGCATCGGACAAATTATTACGGAAATGCTGGGCACCGTTCACTGGGGAGATGGTTCCTTCCCCCCCCACCCCCGCCCCGTGTCCTAGCCTCATGTCACGTGTGTTCTATGCATAAAGACTGGAGGTGCTTTCAAAGTGGCCGTGCATATATGTGACCCCTTGGAGAACACGGTGCTCTGCACGAGTGAATTCCCATAAAATCTGAGCTGCTTTCTGCAGACACCGACACTCCTTCCAGCAGCTTCCAACCTCTTTTATTTAGAGCCGCTGACATTGTCCTGTGCTGAGCTGCAATGGTGGGTTGTGGCTTATTCAGGAGTGTAGAGTTGGCCCCAGATAACTGACGCTTTTTATTTTTAAAGCTTTTTTATTTGTTGTCTGCTTGCTTTCTTGTGTGTTTGTTTTTGTTCTTTCCTCTGCAGTCAACTCTCTCATTGCCCTTGCTTTTTTGTTTAGTTGTGTATTTGTTTGCTTTGTACATCGCTGCCTAGGCAGGGTCTGGAGGCCACTGCATGCTTCCCCAAATGTGCATCACCTGAGCTTTGTGACTGCCCATTGCTCAGAATGAGGCTCTTTAAACTCCCTATCAGGGTAATAGGGCTCTAAGGCTTATCTTTATGTGGCTACTCGAGTATAAAAATCTGTATTTAGAAATCAAGAATTAATTCGTGAAATCAACAATTATTGGCTTTAGTGAGTCTGCTGTTTTAAACAGGGAGGCCGTGAGCACTGTGGGGTGAGCTCTGAAGGGGAAATCAGGTGCTGGCAAATCAGGAGAATTTCTTGCTCTGTAGAAGGGGAAGACTGCTTCTCTTCTTGAACTCTGTGGGTTTTGTTTGAATCTGCAAAACAAGAGTAGGAGCACGTGCCTCAGAGTTGTCGTGACGTTCAAATGAGATGAAATGTACGAAAGCACTTTGCAAAGATAATCGTTGTGAGCGAACCTCATCGTCTGAACTATAAGCTATTTTAGGACAGGAAGTTTGCCTTACATCCAAGGGCGATTTTCAAAATATTTAACAACTTGTAGAGCATTAATCAATCAGACAAGACACTGGCCTAATCAAAACAGAGACTGGCTGGAAACAGCTAGAAAGCCTAAGCCAATGCTCACATCAGCCCTGCGCATGCCCACGGGAGTCGTCCAAAGAGACTAGTCCAGTGCCTTGCGTATAAGGGATGTTCAGTGAATTAATTTAAAACGTTGTCCACTTTGTGAAACTTCATTCTGGACACATTTTTAAAGGAACCTCCAATAGAAAGTGAGCTATCTCTCTCTCTGTTTCCCCAAGATTTCTTAGGGGCATGTGATCTACTCCTGCCCTACTTGGCTCCCCAACAGAATATTTTTTTCCAAGCTTAGTTCCAGGTACCGGTCCCTGAACACTCGAAGCCTCTTTTCTTTTACCTGAGTTATAGATTCATTAACCCAGACTTTTAAAAAATGTTATTATTAGAACTTTAATCACCCATGTCCTCCTTTTAAGGTCTTTCTAAAATTACTTTCTGGCAATAATAATTATGTCAGTCAGGGGCCAGTCAAATATAGCCGCGGCCCTCGGGCCAAACCGAGACGGGAATTTCCAGCCATCGTCTGTTATTTGACTCCCAATGGCTGTGCCAGTGCTCCACCCCCAGCCCCTTCTCTGTCCTCCCTAACATTCTCCTGGCGTAAAGTGACCACCTAGCGGGTGAAGTCCCAAAGACCAGGGCAGAATGTCACAACTGGCTCTGTTTTGCCGTCTACTGGTACAGCGGCGTCTGCGACCAAATCCTGCAAATCGTACCTTGCAGGAACGCAAAGACAAAAATGCGGTGATAAATCAAGGGCAGAAGCCAAAATGACGGTGGTGTTGGTGGTGATGGAGGGGGGTGGTCACACCACGGGCGGAAGACAGAGAACTCAGGGAAGCCTAGAGACGCACAGTAGCTGACAACGCGTGTGGACGCAGGACTTCCTTTCTGAAAGATGATCTCAGCCGCAGCTGACTTTGATGTGATTCAGGGGAGCTTTTGTGAATGTCCCAGACTCAGTGAAAGAAGCCACAACCAGTGGATGCCGTCAGCTGATCAAATTAAACTCTAGTGTCTCTCGATTCTAAAGCCCCTGCCCTTTTTGCTAAGACGCTTGGTCCTTTATAAATGCAGTGCTTATATGACAAGGTTTTGTTGGAACACAAAGGAGAGCCCCATGAATGAATGTTTGAGAAGTCTTCCGTGTCATTTTCAGCTAGGTCTTGCTAGAGAGTATATATATCCTGACAGATAGGACCCACGATGGCCAAGTAGTGTTGGGGGCAGTTGTCGAGGGGGCCAGGACAGGGGATGCAGGAACAAACATTACGGCAACATTTCCTAGGAGCCAAGAAAGGGGTTAAGAGATGGATTCAGTGCCTGATGAAAAGTGACCAAAAGAGTTGGAAAGTTATTAATACGATCCCTTACAACGTCTCTAGGGCCAGCTCTATCGATCTAGAGCAGCGCCGTTCAACAGAAATAGAATACAAACCACTAATGTGAACAACACATGTCATTTTAAATGTTCTAATAACTACATGCTTAAAAGTAAGAAGAAACAGGTGAAATGAATTTTAGGAATATGTTTTATTTAACCCAATATATCAAAAATATTATTTCAACATGTAATCCATATAAAATTATGAACGAACACTTCTGTCCTTTTTCTCCTACTGAATCTTCGAAATCTGGTGTGTATTTTACATTGAGATTAGATCTTAGTTCAGACTCTCCACAAGTCAGGGGCTCAGACAGCCACACGTGCCTCGCGTGGCTACCATATTGGACGGTGAGGATTCAGACGGGCAAAGTGTGGTGCCTGTACCAGCCACATCACGGTCACCAGAAAGCATGCCAGGAAACGTAGAACTCCAGTCCCACCCCAGACCCACAGCCCCGGGTCCCGGGCTGATCTGTGCATTTAGAGTTGGAGAAACAGGGGTGCGGGTAGCAGGCAGGGAGTGTCTGGTCTGCCAGGAACCTGGGAGAAGGAAGTGGAGAGCTGGATATTCACAGTCAAGCGCTTCACACATTCCTGACAAAGAGCCAGGGAAATGAAACATCAGGCAGCTGCAAAAATGCAGTGAATCCTTGCCTCCCGGTTTGCTTTTGTGAACTGTGACCCCTTCTTGAGCAATCTATTCCTTAGGCCCTTATGCTGAGATTCTATCCTAATTCAACCATATGTCGATTAACTTGGGAAGGCAGAAGCAACAAGAAATAAATAACCACAACCAGATGCCAACATTAATACTGAGATTTAAAGTGGCTTTTTCTTAATACGTGCTATGAAACCGGGACCGCAATCTGTACTGGCTCTGGAAACTCCTGACAGGCTGAAAATTCAGGATGTTTAGAAAAAGATTAAATATGCATTTGGGGGAAAGCAAAAATATTCTTATCTTTCTTCCTTCAGGCTGAATGGACACAAATGAGAGGCTCAGAAACATATCTCAGGTTTATTTTTATCTTTCTAGTCTCCAGATTTCTTTAGAATTCCAAAGCCAGAAGGTTCACTGGGATTTTTACTATCCCCGAATAAATCATAGGGGGAAAATTTGTTTTCCTTTGGCAGCAATAATCCTATATTAGATTTTTTTAAATCATAGAACTACCTTTATTATTATTTTTAATTTTAGAATAGTATGGGCGTACAAATGTTTGGGTTACATGGATTGCTTTTGTACTGCTTGAGTCAAAGTTTTAAGTGTGCCCGTCACCCAGGCAGTGTACTTTGTACCTGTTAGGTATGACTTCACCCATCCCCCCTCACCTGCATGATTTACGTTGAGTTTTACTTCTGTCTGTGCACGTGCGTGCTGATCAGTTAGCTCCGATGTAAAAATGAGTGCGTGGAGTTCGTTTTCCTTTCTTGCAGTACTTAGGAGGATGGTCTCCAGTTCCATTCAGACTGTTGTATCCATTCGTTCTTTTAATGGCTGAGTAGTACTCCATGGTATACATATACCACATTTTGTTAATCCACTCATGAATTAATGGGCACTTGGGTTGATTCCACATTGTTGCAATTATGAATTGTGCTACAATAGACATTCTAGTGCATGTGTCTTTTTGATAAAATGACCTTTTTTCCCCCCTTTAGATAAATACCCACTAGTGGGATTGCTGGATCAAATGGGTAGGTCTACTTACTTTTAGTTCTTTGAGGAATCTCCATACTATTTTCCATAGAGGTTGCACTAGTTTGTAGTCCCACCAATACCTATCTTAGATTTATTAAGTGTATCTTCGTCAGCCTTTTAGGGTCGTTTTAAACTCATGGAAATTTAAGGCACTCAGAGACGAAGGTGCATTCAATTCAGCACATCTTTAATGATGCAGGACAGGGAGGCAGGACATATGGTTCAATGCTCATCTCTCAGGCTTGGCTTTGCCCTGTCCAGCAAAAGGCAAGAAGGGTCAGGATTCTCCAGAGAAACAGAACCAATGAGAGAGAGAGAGAGAGAGAGAGATTGATTGTACTCTGAGGAATTGGCTCATGCAATCTGGAAACTGGCAAGTTCAATACCTGCAGGGTGGCCAACAGGCTGGACACCCAGGACAGCCAGTGCTGTGGCTGAAGTCCAAAGGTCCCCCACCCCCAAATTCATACGCTGAACTGCTAAGCCCCAAGCTGATGGTGTTAGGGAGTCCGCCCTCTGGGAGATAATTAGGTCATGAGGGCAAAGACCTCATGAATAGGATTAGTGCTCTCATGAAAGAGGCCCCAGAGAGACACCTCCCACCCTCCGCCATGTGACGACATAGAGAAAAGTCAGCTGTCTGCAACCTGTAAGAGGACCCCAGAGGGAACCTAACCATGCCGACACCTTGATCTTGGACTTCCAGTCTTCGGAACTGTGAGAAATTCCTGTGGTTTGTAAGCCCCTCGGTTTATGATATTTTATATAGCAGCCTGGACAGAGGAAGACACTATCTTTAAGGAAAATGCTCTGTTTGTTCGTTCATTCACTCATTCATCCTTTGACTGCACAGAAGTTTATTGAGCTAATACTATGGGGTAGCTCCTGTGCCGGTTGCTAGGGGTAGAACGGCAACCAAGACACAGTTTGGGTAACAGAAATGTCACCGGCTCTTCCTTGAATTCGTCAGTCCAACTTGTGGTAGCAACCAAGCTGGGGGGCTTAATTATCTTCACTTTTTGGCTTTAATACCTAATACTTTGCACTGAAAGAAAGCATCAGTATTTTTCTTATGATGGTCGTGGTGACAAAAATATGACGGTGCAATCATGTTACAACACCCAGTTACAGTCAAGATGCTTCACTGTTTGGGACGAAAAGCAAACATTCAGGCTCTGCTGCTGGTTATTTGGATGCAGGGCAGGGTCACAGCCTTTGGCTCCCTAGTATTAGAAATTGAAATCTAACGGCAGTATTTCAGATAGCATTTTCACAATTATGCCTTAAAAACAAGAATAAAATTACCTCTTCTTATATATTAAAGAAGCTGAGAGGAGTGATGAGTGAAAAAATTCCATCTATAACCTGATTTTTTCCACCACTCTATGATTTGAATATAAACTTAGAGATACCTAATTTTAAAAATAACTGCCTCTTTGTTTATGTTGATGATCTGGTAATTATTCCGTGTTTGGGGTTGATAAATGATAAGCAATTTTGCCACCTTTCATAATTTTTCAGCCTGGATAGCTTACATTTTTTTGTCTATTGAATTATAATCATCTACTAGTTTGAAACTATAATAAAATAATCATCTCATAAAAAGAGTTATATTTCCTTTTAAAATTACTTTTCCCTTTTGGGCCTTGTGGGAAAAGCTGTTAAGAACTCTTCTGCGATTATATAAATCTATACTTTGTTTGGGCTGAGATATTGAGGTATTAGCAATGAATTCATGCATGGATAGTAAGTAGCTTTAAATGGAGGCACCCCATTTTCTGAAACACGTACAATGATTTTTTTTTTATTGCTATTTTTCGAGACAAGGTCTTGCTCTGTTGCCTGGGCTATAGTGCAGAGGCATCATCGTATCTCACTTCAGCCTCAAACTCCTGCCTCAAGCGATCCTCCTGCCTCAGCCTCCTGAGCAGCTGGGACTACAGGCATGCGCCATCACACCCAACTGATTTTTCTATTTTTTATAGAGGCGGGGTCTCACTATGTTGCCCAGACTGGTCTTAAACTCCCGGCCTCAAGGGATTCCTCCCGTCTCAGCTTTCCAAAGTGCTGAGATTACAGGCATGAGGCACAGTGCTGGGTTGTTTTTTTTTTTAGTTTGTTTGTTTTCTTTTCTTTTTTTTTTTTTTTTAACCGATGGTCTTTCATCAGCAGAGACTCTGTTTTCCCCCTAAGCACTTGCACAAGTATTTTTCTTTTTCTTCTGAGCTGGGGGATTTCCATTTTACAGGTAAATAAATGAACACTGGCTCTGGATGAGCATATATGATAGCCAGAATCAGGACTTTAAACTTTCAAACTGTGAACTAACATAAACTCTTAAAGTGCCCCCCGCCAGCTGACTGAAGAGACCCCCCTCTTGGCCAAGGGATGTCCTAAAACTAAATTGCTTGCCGTGAGGGATGTCAGACAGGCCTCAACCTTCCCCTGTCCCTTCTTGGAGATGTCCCCCATAACCTATTAACAGACCTAAGGGTATGCAGGACAAACCTGCCAGTCTGGTCCTCAGTTTACATAAAAAATATATGTCTGGTGGCTTGTCTCTGATTAACAGACCTCCTTATCTTAAAATATTCCAAGCCTTTAGACAAAGCTTCAAGTCTTTAACCAATTACCAGTCAAAGAATCTTTAAACCCACCTATATCCCATAAGCCCACCTTTTCGGGCCAAACCAATGTATGCATTCCATGTATTGATCTATGACTTCCCATAACCCCTGTCTCCCTGAAATGTGTAAAACCAAACTGTAACCCAACTACTGTGAGTCCACTTGCTCGAGGCTCCTTGGGCGCGGCTCTGGGTCGTGGTCCTCAAATTTGGCTCAGAATAAATCTCTTTAAACTTATTTTTACAGAGTTTGGCTTCTTTTCCATCGACAAAGCTCTGACTTAATGAAACTTTTTTTCAGACTTCCAGCTCCACATGGATCCAGGGTAGACCCTCTCAGAAGTTGTTTTCTGATTGCTATGCAAATTACCCAGCACCCAGGTTTCCTGGCCATGATCTGCTGGTCCTCAACCTTGTAAGAACCAAACCGTGTGCGCTAAGAGCTCATTGGTGATCCAGGGGGCGAATGCATGTGCGTGCCAGAGAGGGGGCTACACAGAATCCTTTGCTCTAAGATGATCCGATGTATTTGATGCACGTTGCAACTGGCGTGAGCGCCGGACTCCGCCTGGATCTGCATTTAAGTGGAGGCACAGAAGCGGATTTCTCTTCGCAGCTCATTGAGCATGACTGGCCGGCCAAGGTTTGGCATCTCCCGATTCCAGATCTGACTCACAGCAGTTACACGAACATGCCCCTGTCACCTGGCACAGTATCAAGACCGGAGTCTGAAGCGGGACTCCAAACACCTCCAATCAGGTAAGGGAGAAAAGTCACAGCCAGACATTATTTCACTTTTCGTCCCCTGCTTTCTGAGACAGAAGGAGGAAAAGAAAAAGCTGTTTCTTTGGGGTTCTTTGATGTAGACGTTCCGCAGTTCACCTGGACTTTTCCACTCCTTTCTGGATACCGGGCGACTTTCCCGCAGTTTCCCCGACATCTTCCCGAGGAGGCGCAGGGGGGCCGCCCCGCCCCCACTCCCCTCCGGGACGAGCTGCCCGGCGGCTGCCGAAAGTCGGGGGACTAGAAGGGGCGGCGTCGCCTCCTCCATGCTGCTCCGGCCCCTTTCGGTCTGGCTGCTCACACTCGGCTCCGCTCCTTACCGCCGGCCGGGCTGTTCCAGAAGCGCCGGGCTGGCCGGGCTTGGCTCGCCGGGGGCCCTGCTGCGCCGAGGGGCGGCGGCCCAAGCGCGCGAGGCCGGGGGTCTTGTACCCCAGGGCCGGTACCCCAGGCGGGACAGGGGGCGGCGGGGAGCGGGGCCGGGCCCCGGAGGCGGGGTGGACGCCCGGCCCGGGGGACGGGGGTGGCTCCAGCTCCGCGGTTCAGGGCGCGCCCCGAGTCGCCTCTGGTGTCCACCCGGGTCTCCTCCTCCGGGCAGCCCTCCGCGGCGCCACCTTCGGGCTGGGGGTCGAGTCCCGCGGGGCAGGTGGGGGACGGCGGGGGCGTGGCCGGGGCGCCGGAGCGGGCGAGCGGCGCGGCTGGAGCTGGAGCGCGGCCCGCGGGGCAGCGACCTCTGCGGGCGGGCGGCGGCCGCGGGGAGGCTGGAGGGGCCGCGCTGCCCGGGCCCGCTCCGCAGCGGCGCCAGCCCAGGCCCTCAGCGGGGCCGGCCCTGCCGAGGAGCAGCGACGCCCCTGGCTGCGCTCGGGTTCGTCCCGGCGCGGGGCACTCGGCGACGTCCGTAAATCTCGGCTTAGGGTGGGACAAGTCTCCTGCGGAAAGTTGTTCCGGCACTTTGGGGACCGTCCGGAATCAGGAGGAGACGCGGAGACCGCCAGGACCCCCGGCGAGGACTCGGCCCCCGGGAAGCGCCAGCTTCAGCGCAGCGGCGAGTCCGGCCCGGTGACAACTCGGCCCCGGAAAGGGTTAACCGCGTCCCGCCGCGGGCCGACATGTAAATAGAGAGCAGCTGGCGGCGCGGCCCGGCGGCTCCTTTAAGTTTTTGATTGGCTGCCAATGACATCACCGCCCGCGCGGCCGCGCCGGGGACTCGGAGCCGCGTCGGGTGAACCCGCCTCGGCCAGGCGAGGCCCCGCCCCCGGCCCCGCCCCCGCAGCCGCCCATTGGCCGCGGGCCTCTGTGAGGTAGCGGGCGGCTGGCTCCGGGTTCTTATTGGCCCAGCGCGCCGTCGGTCGGCGGCCGGCCCGCCCCCTCGGAACCGTACATTTACAGTGTAGCAAAAGAGAAAGTAACTATGTTGCCGCTGGAGATCAATGAAGCCCGGTGAATGGGGCTGAGAGCGCGAGCCCGCAGCTGAACGCGGCGCCGGGTGGTGGACGCGGCTCCTACCTGCGAGTAAGTGGAAGTTCCGCGGCTGCTCCCGCGAGCAGGGCTGGCGTGTGAGTGTGAGTGTGACTGTGTGAGTGTGACTATGTGAGTGTGAGTGTGTGTGTGAGTGTGAGTGTGTGAGAGTGTGTGAGTGTGAGTGTTAGTGTGTGCGTGTGAGAGTGTGTGTGTGTGAGTGTGTGAGTGTGTGTGTGTGTGTGTGAGTGTGAGTGTGTGAGTGTGTGTGTGAGTGTGTGTTAGTGTGAGTGAGTGTTAGTGTGTGTGTGTGTGAGTGTGTGTGTTAGTGTGAGTGTGTGAGTGTGAGTGTGTGTTAGTGTGAGTGTGACTATGTGAGTGTGTGTGTGAGTGCTGGCGTGTGAGTGTATGTGAGTGTGAGTGTGTGTTAGTGTGAGTGCTCCAGTGAGTGTGACTGTGTGTGCTGGCGTGTGAGTGTATGTGAGTGTGAGTGTGTTATAGTGAGTGTGACTATGTGAGTGTGTGTATAAGTGCTCCAGTGTGTGTGTGTGTGTTAGTGTAGTGTGTGTGTGAGTGCTCCAGTGTGTGAGTGTGTGTTATAGTGAGTGTGACTATGTGAGTGTGTGTATGAGTGCTCCAGTGTGTGTGTGTGTTAGTGTAGTGTGTGTGTGTGTGTGAGTGCTCCAGTGTGTGTGTGAGTGCTCCAGTGTGTGACTATGTGAGTGTGAGTGCGAGTGCTCCAGTGTGTGTGTGTGAGTGCTCCAGTGTGAGTGTGACTATGTGAGTGTGAGTGTGAGTGTGTGTGAGTGCTCCAGTGTGTGAGTGTGAGTGCTCCAGTGTGTGAGTGTGTGTGAGTGCTCCAGTGTGTGAGTGTGAGTGCTCCAGTGTGTGAGTGTGTGTGAGTGCTCCAGTGTGTGAGTGTGAGTGCTCCAGCGTGAGTGTGACTGTGACTGTGAGTGTGAGTGAGGGCGAGGAAGAAACGCGATGCCGGCGGCGGGGCCGCAGCAGGTGAGGGGACAGGTTCCGCGTTGGCTCCCGGGCCCTGCGCGCTGACTCTCTGCAGTCTGCCCGGATTTGGGGCGAGCAAGAAGTGTTTGTTGGGTGCTTTGCGGCAGTTTTAAATGCCCGAGCTGCCGAGTGCGCCGTGTGGCGCGGAGGGGGGATGCCGAGTGTCCCGGGAGCGGGGACCGAGCCGTCTCTAACCGCTTACTTGCTCTCCAGCCCCTGCCTGGCGGTGGGAGGGCGGCTGGCGAGGCAGGGGCGGTTCAGTGTTTCTCCGGGAGGTTTCCTGGGCCGGGCTGGGTGGTTTCACGGGCGACGTGCGCCCGACCCTCCGCCGCAGGGTGCAGCTTTCTCCCCAGTCTCCGTGCGTGTGTGTGAGCCGCGCACTCGTGTGCAGCGGGGGGTCCCAGCGTGTGTCTCTGGACCCGCTTCTGCGACCCTTTCAAAGCAAATGGACTGTTGATCCCGGACGTGCCCTCCCAGGTAACACAATAGCTAAGGCTTCCACCGCTTGATCCCGCTGGGAAACAGTTACAGCTTCTGGAATAGTACTGGCTCTTAAAAAAAAAAAAAAAATACTACGGCAGGGAGGGAAGGAGGAAGGGAGGAGGGGGTTGGATCCTTTGCTCCCATCCAGAGGTGGGTGAGAGAAACCCGAGTCGGTGGGGCTGGGTGCGCGCCCCTGTGCGCGCGCGCGTGGCTTCGGCCTGTGACACTTCGGTTCTGTGTCAGAGAATGGTGACGGTCCTGTGTAAGTGGAGGATAGATGACATTGTTACCAGACAGCTCTTTTAGAAGTCCGTTTAGGTAAGCGGCTTTTGCTTGGGGTTTGCTTTCTTTGCTGTGTGCACGTCTGATAGAAGGAGAGGAGTTAGCCGGGCCGGGTGGTAGAGCGCCCCTGTGCCCAGCGAGAGAAAGGGGCATCAGTCCCTCTGCAGATGCCCTCTGAGGAGGCCAGGGGCAGACCCCGTGGGCAACACTCCGCTGCCCCCTTCGGCAGGGACAGGCTGATTGGACAGCGTTCTTTCTGGAAGTAGGGAGGATGACTGCGGGATTGAGGCCTCATACAAAGTGGCTGCCTCCCCTGAGAGAAGCTCTGGGATGCTCCTCTGTGCCGCGGGGGAGGCAGAGGGCAGGAGAGCCCAAGAGGTCCTTTCCCTAGAGGCCGGAGTGGGGGCGGGGAGCAGTGGGTAAGGGACCTGCCAGGATTGGGGTTTCCAGATCTGGCTTCTTGGCTTCAGACTTCCTTTTAGGACACCAGTCTGTAGTGAAAAGGGGAAATGCAGATTAACGTATAAGAGGCTGGCAGAAAAAAGGTGAGGTTTTAATATGACTGTGGTGTGCTTTTCAGAGGACCAGTAGAATGGAAAGTAAGAATAGTTGCTAGTTAGAGATTCACTTACTTTCATGCCCGTTTGCAGAAAGTTGACATTCGCCCTGATGTACGTGTTTAGCTGCCGGGTATTTCTGCGAGCCGCCCACACTCTTGGTTCTCCCTCTGCCTTTGCAGTGGGTGAAGGGATTCAACGGGAAGCGTGCAGAGGTGGACAGACGGGTCTTCCTCAGATGCTCGTAGCGAACTTCTGCCCAGGAAACGAGGTCCACGATAGATGCCTCCTAAGAACCTTCCTTTCTGTCTTCAGCTTTTCAAATTCTTTGTGCTGTTTCACCTTCTCTAAGGCTGAAATTTGGTGTAGGTCCAAGGAAGGTTGTTCGTTATCATTTACATCTTCTAAATTTAACCTTAGACTTAGCAACCGAGTAGATGGGGCCCTCAGGTTTGCGTCTTCTTCGATGACATAAAAATGAGTTCCAGACTTGGCTCGTGGCGCGACAAAGGGCACTTAGGACCACTCTGCTCAGAGGGATGCCGAGGCCTTTCCTAGGGATTGGATGAGACTGCCTTTTGTGTCACGTGACTTTATTCTTTCTTTCCCCCTTCCCCTTCTTTGCAGACTGTCTTGAGTTCTTCTTGAATTGCCAGTTTTCAGCCTCCTCATGCCTCCATCTCCTTTAGACGACAGGGTAGTAGTGGCACTCTCTAGGCCCGTCCGACCTCAGGATCTCAACCTTTGTTTAGACTCTAGCTACCTTGGCCCTGCCACCCCAGGCAGTGACAGCCACCCTCCCGTCATCGCCACCGCCGTTGTGTCCCTCAAGGCTGCGAATCTGACGTATATGCCCTCATCCAGTGGCTCTGCCCGCTCCCTGAATTGTGGGTGCAGCAGTGCCAGCTGCTGCACTGTGGCAACGTACGACAAGGACAATCAGGCCCAGACCCAAGCCATCGCCGCCGGCACCGCCTCCACTGCCATCGGAACCTCTACCGCCTGCCCCGCTAACCAGATGGTCAACAACAATGAGAATCCAGGCCAGTTAAGTCCATCAGGTGGGGTGGGCAGCCCTGTGTCGGGGACCCCCAAGCAGCTAGCCAGCATCAAAATAATCTACCCCAATGACTTGGCAAAGAAGATGACCAAATGCAGCAAGAGTCACCTGCCGAGCCAGGGCCCTGTCATCATTGACTGCAGGCCCTTCATGGAGTACAACAAGAGTCACATCCAAGGAGCTGTCCACATCAACTGTGCCGACAAGATCAGCCGCCGGAGACTGCAGCAGGGCAAGATCACCGTCCTGGACTTGATTTCCTGTAGGGAAGGCAAGGACTCTTTCAAGAGGATCTTTTCCAAAGAAATTATAGTTTATGATGAGAATACCAATGAGCCGAGCCGAGTGATGCCCTCCCAGCCTCTCCACATAGTCCTCGAGTCCCTGAAGAGAGAAGGCAAAGAACCTCTGGTGCTGAAAGGTAATGCCCCTGCTCCCCTCCCAAGCACGGTCCCGAGTAGCCGGGTTCACTTTGGGGTGTCCGTTAGAAGTGACAGCACTCTCCTTACCCTGGCTACCAAAGACCAAAATAGACTTTTTTTCCTGGTCTTCCCCTCCATGCCTTTGTTTGTCATGTTGGTATGGTGAGAACGACCCAGCAGCATTGAACTGCAAGCCAGAAGATCTGGGTTCTAGCCTTGATTCAGCTTCTAATTTGCATTGTGCAAGTGGTTTCACCTCTCTGAGCCTTCCTAAACGGGGCTTTGTGTCACCAGATGGCCTCTCATCTCCAGTCATGCCTGGTCTGGTAGCTCTCTCTTTCTATCAATAACTAGTTGGAAAGTTATTGTGTCTCTCAGACTTAACCAATGTCGATGGAACAGAGGAAGCAGCAACTAAGGTGAACTGCAAGTAAACCTACAGGTACCGGTTCTTTTTGTGGGAAATTCTTCCTCTTTCTCACCTCTCTGACCAGCTTGGCTTTTATATGGTTTGTAAAGTGACCTTCAAGAAGGGCAGGGATCCTTATTATAAGGCCCCCATGGAAAATATAAGGTCACCAAGTACGTCCATTCCTCTGCCAAAGCTCCAAAGGGACAGAGACATTTTTATGAAATACTCCCCAACCCCTTGTTCTTTCTGGCCTCATCTGAAAACCTGTGGCATCCTGCCTCCACCCCGTACGAAGTAAGGGGCCACTTGCCCCAGTAAACTGAATGCAGATTAACTCTGAAGTTAGTGAATGGATCCCAGCAGGAGGAATCTTTACTCATTCTTCTCTGGGCTCCTTCCGTACCATGTTGCCTAACCGATCAGGGGAACCCTCGTCTTGTGCCCAGCCCAGCTGTGCCTCTTTGCCCTCAGATACTGTGCTTTGGGGGCACCGCATGTCACTCCTCCTCGGAAGAGAGACAGTCATCTTCTTTCTTCTCTTCTGTGTTTTGAGCCAAGGTGCACAGTTTCTGGGTCACGTCTTCAACCAGTCTCCTGAAGTGTGTTGACCAAAGGTGTTACTGGGTTCCTTTGAACACACTGTATATTTGAATTGCAGTAGGCCATTTGGGTGAGCGAGTTCGCTCTTTTGTCTTTGTGAGACAGCTCGGACATGCTCCTTCTTGTATTCCCAATGATGCATTCTGCCTTTGGTTCTGTGGTGTTCTTGGAAATGTGGTACTCATTTCCTTTGTTATAATTCCCTCTTCCCACCTTCTACTCCCCGCTTTAAGCTTCCTCTCATTGGGCTCAACTGCCACAAAGGTATATTTTACCTTTGGGCTGTTGGGCTCTGATGGGAAGGAGACTGTCATAGAATTATATGCAGAGTTCTAGAAGCTCCCAGGCATTTCTTGGTGGTGGTGGGTTTCCCCAGAGTCACAAATATGTTCAGATTTCCTCTGTGTAGCTCTGTATTTTATTGATTTTACGTTCTTGTTTGGTTGACTTTGAGTGGTTCCCAGTAGGCTTACCCTGCTGTTGTTCTCTTACCATCTTTTTCAGATGAGAAAATCCCATCTACAAATTTTCCATGTGCAATAGTTTGTCTTGGGAAACAAAGAGGAGGGTAGCCGATGATCTCGATGGTCTCCTCTTTCCTCACACAGAGCAAATGCTCTTGATAAAAAACAGTCCCGTTGGGTCTGCGGGATCTGAGGAGAAGTGTCAAACCACACAGATGACCCTGGACTTGAACTTGGGCATGATTAGGAAGAGTTGTAGATCCTACCTTCTGTTTTGCAGTGGGCGTTGTTGGGTGTGGGGGTGAATCAGAAGTGAATCTCCTGGGTGCTACAGCTGAAAGTGGGGCTCCTCTGCCCCGTTCCTGGGGATGCAGCTGAGATTCTGAGCAGCCTGGGCTTGTCCCTCACTGTCCCAGAGTAAGATTGCCTCAGTGGGGCGGAGCCGGACACGCTGCTGACCTCACCGCTGGGCGCCCTTGGCGGCGGCCCTGAGGGCTCGTCATTTTCTGGTTGGTGAGACGATGCGGCGGTCGGTCGGCTTGGGAGACGCTCTGGTGGTAGAGGTTAGATTATCTGTAGCTTCTTGGGCCTTTTCTTCGCCTCTCTGGGAATTTGCTTGAAAATATGTAGTGCAGGATCGAAAGGATCTGTGATCTACTTTATCCTTACCATTGTTAATTTTGGTATCTTTTGGGAGAACAGCCTAAAATTGGGACCAAGATGGTAAAGAAGGGAAAGAGATGGGTCAATATATTAGAATGTCCTTCCATATCCTTTCATCTGGGTAGACCAGAGGTTAATACCACAGCACCCGCTGAGGCAAAAGATGGGGTGGGCACTCCCAAGGGCATGGCCAGCGCCTTCTCCTGGGTTCTTGAGTGGATCAAGCAGACCATTCTGATCTGGCTGTTCTTCTAAGGTTTATTTCACTAATCCCCTCCCCTGGTGATGAGATTCCGTGTCAGCAAGAGTGATGTAGTGGTACCATTTTGGAAAGAGTGATTTTTGCAGGGAAGATGGGGCTCAGGGGTGGAGGAGGGGTAGGCAGAAACTTCTCAGGCCTTGTTCCTTTATTTTCAGAGATTTCAGTACAATCTTGGGTAATTTATGGCTGGCCCATTGGATTCTCTGGTTTTTGTTTGTAAACACTGGTTGCTACCCTCCCTGTCCGAGTCCTGATGTCCCCCGGTTTCTCTGCCACGCTCTCCATTTTTGGAACTGCCCGTCGGGGAGAGCGGCTGCGCGTTGCCATTTCGGTCGTGCTGTGTCAGGCTGGGAAGAAACTGATCAGAGGCACAGAAGCCCCTGGGATTAAGTTACTGCTCTAATTTGCAGTGCCCTCCGGGCGGTGCCCTGTGTCAGAATCCGCCTTTTAGTCTCATCTTCTGAAGGATAAATGGCATCAGACCTGCGCGTCTGTTCAACCTGGTGAAAATGATCCAAATGAATAAATATTTAGGGATTCGCGAAGTCTTTGAAAGAGTTACAGTCTCCTTGACCCACAGTTGATTTTTCATCAACTGAAACTTGGTTTCTAGCCAACCGAATAAAGAGGCTAGATAATTCTGGACCTTTCTTTAATAAGAGCGACCATTTTTTCTCTAATGCGTATGAGGCTCCCTTTCTTTTCAGCAAACCTGGGTTCAGGGAAATAGTTTGTCTCTTACCTACATAGGAAAGGATATTCTACCTCTGCCTTGTCCTAATGTAATGCATTAAAAAATGCATTACAAAATTTTTCAAACATATACAAAAGTAGGTAATGAACATCTATATACCTATCAACTGGATTAAATAATATTTTTCCTATTTGCTTTCTCTTCCTTTTTTTTGTCAAAATATTTAAAAATATAGACCACATGTTAATGTATTTAAGTGTGTTTAATGTTTACACTTAATGTTTTAGATTTAACGAAGCCGGGGCTATTTTATAATATAGGACGGACATTTTCACTCCCCAATGTTTCAGTGTCCTATGTCCATTTTTGAGCGGTTTTTCAAAGCTCGAATCCCGCTGTGACTGACTGGCTGTCGGGTCTATAGAGAAGCCTCCCTCAGAGTGGGAGGGCTCCAGGGGCCTCTCTGGGGTCTGTGTCTCCCCTTCCTCGCAGGTATGTGGGAGCCCATGCCTGCGCTTGCTCTGTGCTGCTACAAAACAAAGACTGGCCGACTCTGCAGTCTTGCCAGGCCTGCTCGGTTCCAGAGGCATCTACTAGGGAAGAAGGAAGAAAGGGAAACAGTCTAGGAGGCTGATTCGTAGAGAGGTTCAATCACATAGGGAGTCAGACTTCTAGACTACTAAAAACTTCCCTTCATACTTCCTGAGCAAAGAGCACCATAGATTGAACATTTTTTCCCCTAGTCCAAAAGGATTCTGAAATATACACGTGTAGGTGATGTAGAGTTTGAAGACAAGGTGAATAGCTATGCTCAGAAATCAGAGACCCTGCAAAAATATTCTCTCTCTCTGTGCTTGCTTTCTGGGTTTTTTTTTTTTTTTGCAGGGGGCAGAGAGTAGAGCAGGAGGACAAAATTCTCCCCTTTTCAGGGATGTTATGAGGATCTTTTTAAGGTCTGTGAAATAAAGACGTAGCTACATTCACAAACTTGCAGTTGTTATTCTGAGCCTCTGGTTAACATCCAAGGCTAAATGTCAAACATTAGCCTCACAGCAAAGGGAGAAGGAATTAAGGTAGAACCGAATCCGGCAGCAGCCTGAATTCTAGTCTGGGTTCTCGCCCTCCTAGCTATGCCCTGGGGCAAGTTGCTTAATCTCTTATCTCCTTAGTTTCCTCATTAGCTAAAAGAGGATAGAACAACATCTATCTCATAGCGTTAGTTTAGGAATTAAATGAACGAATGTGTGTAAAGTGTGTAGCACTGTTTTCACATGTGGTAAGCACTCTGCAGATATAGCGCAGTGATATTATTGCTATTGAACAGAAATGATGGCGCCAGTTAAAAGGCAATTTGGCTCCTCTTCCAAGAGAGCGCAAATAACACTCTAGGTGTAGTGGAGTGTGTGTGTGCCTGTGCATGTGTGTTGCTATGGCCTAAAAATAACTTGGTGACTGTTACCCTAATTTAAGCAGCGTACAGTTGGACTGCCAAGTAATTGCAAAAACATGTTGGGTCAAGAGGCCAGAATAATTTAGGCATATTCTAGCATTATTTATTTGTAGGGGAATGTGTAAAAATGTGATGATAAATCTGTCCAACTCATGTCCCATGACGAAATAATGACAGTATAAAACTTTTAAGCTTTGCTTTTTCTGGGCTTTCATCCGGCTGATGTATTTTTGGAACAAGGATTGTCGTCTGACTATAAAAGGGTAGACGGAAGGCGGGGGGCGCGAGTTGGGTTCCGGAAGGCTTGGGTTGGGATGGATGGAGGGCGAAGGGAAAAGGGAGGGATGAGTTGACCGGCCGGCTCCCTTCTGTGAGCGAGTCCTGACCCTTTTCCCAGTTGCCTGGACTCTCCGTGAGTTTCTAGGGACACTTTCCTGCTTCCTAATTAAAATGGACGTGACGAGGTGATAGTGAGCGCTCGCTCTCCCCAAGCCCCGCCCTGCTCCATCTGTCCTTCACTCGCTCACCAGAGTGGCCTTTAGCTCACTCACACCTGGGTTCAAATCCAGGCTCTTCTTCCCCCTACTGTGCGTGCTCAGGCTACGCAGGTGAGCACGCAGAGCCCAGGTTCTCTCCGTTGTAAAACAGGGATCGGTCCGACATCACAGGACGAAACGAGGCCACGTCAGTCAAGTGTCTGGCGCACAGACGGCTCTTAATAAACCAGGCTCTGAACCCTGCGCCCCTGCTTGACGCCCTGACTTAAGAACCTCTTACACTAGATGGGGACTGGCAGGTCGCTCTAAGCACAGGACCGGGGGCGCATGTTAAATACCAGCACGCTCGTCCTCACTCACTCAGATCGGTTAAATTATCCCTCGGCTCATCAAGGGCAAGTTCAAGAAACTCCTCTCCTGGCAGTAATAGATGATCACAGATTATAGAAAGCAGGATCGGGGAAGGAAACTACTAGGTAAATCACTCTGTGTAATTCTGTTTTCAAACTATGCATGTGTGGGAGAAAGGGGAGGGGCGAATGGTGAATGTGTACAATGTTTCACTTGGTCCTTTAGGCAAACCCATCTGGAGGTCTGTCAAAGTCACAGGAGCAGAAAACCTCGTTGCCACAGGCGTGCGCTGCATGTCCTACCCGGGGCTGGGTGGGCGCCTTTGCCCCGTAGCGGATCCTGCTTCCTTGGACCGTGGGTTCTCAGCAGCCAGGGTCTCCGAGCCCCGGCTTTGCTGGAGAGCAGTTTAGGCATAAAAATGTGCTCCGTTGCTGTGCTTAAGCAATTTAATCCGTGTTGGTAGGAAAAGACACACTCCATACTAAGAGTAGAACTTCCAATCCCAGGAGAGCCCACCTCCCCCTTTTTGAACTGAAGAACCCCAGCATTTAGCATGGTTGGGAACTTGGGAACGCCCCCTTATCTGGTAGTTTTGGCTGTGGGCTGTTCGTTGGTATCACCTGGGGGGCCGGGGGGGACAGCAAACCCATGAGGCTCAGTTCCCACCTCCAGAGATGCTGATGAAATTGTTCTGGGGGGCAGCCTGCGGATCAAGAGTTTTTGGAGCTCCCCGGGTGATTCTAATGTACAGCAAAGTTTGAGAACCATCGATCTAGCCCAGTCTTCTCATCACGTCGTTAGAGGATTGGGGTGTAGAGAGATTGGTGACTTGTCCAAGGGTCACATGCATGATTGATTCTAGAGCCTTAGTCCTTAGTGCTAACATAGATCTTACCAGGTCAATAATGGATGTATATGAATGTACCGTTATCTAATAATAATACTATCTAATATATAGCATAAAATATAAGGGAATTAATCAATAATTTGAGTACCGATACCCTCTTTTATTGAATGTTTGAGATTTCTTTCCAGAACTAAAAGGCTCTAAGTCTAAGGACTTTTGAAACCAGCAGCTCATGGTCTGGATATTTACCTGGGCCCTAGGAATATGGACCACATATTAATGTTGTTTTAACACTATCTTCTAGGGAACTTAGTAATTTTAAAAGAAGCTGAAAAACATGTATCAGAATGTCCCCCTGTGCCCAGCCATCTCGGGCTTCCAGCGACTGTTTGGTAGGTGGTTTCTGCCCCTGTGTCACCTCGAGGGCAGAGGAGATGCAAGCATTTGTTCGATCGATATCATCGAATGCCTTCTGCGTGCTGGACACAGGTCTGCGGCTGCGTGACCTGCCGTGACCACACTCACAACCTAAATGCTAGAGTCAGCACAGGGAAGGACCAGACCAGCCTTCCAGATCCTTTGCACCTTGAAGATCACGTGGGTGTTTGTATTCTCCATCCTTTTCCACCACGTGATCTTATTTAAGGAGTGCTTCATCTTCAGGCACTGTTTTTCTCCTGGGAAGTACCTGTTTGTGCATTTTCCTCCTTTTTGTTTTTCTCTTTCAAGAAATAGCCTGGCCTTTGCTAAGTCCATCATGGGCCAACAGAATTTCTTTCCAATGTCTGGCTCCAAAAGGAAATGGTTTGTTGGTTTTTTAATGGAAAAGGGAATATATATACTCTCTCTGCCTCAAAAGCTCAGGGGTGGCAGGGCTCCTCCGAGCGGTAGTTTAGAACTCTGTAATTTGGACCCTACTGATTTTGGACATGTTGCTGATAGGAACAAGGCCGGTGTTTATCTTCCCGGCGTGCTCTCTATGCAAAGAGGAGGCACTAAGCAAACAAGCATTGTAAACAGTATTTTAGAGACAAGGTTTGGCCTGCTTTTTTTATTTAAAAAAAAAAAAAAAGCTTGCAAGTACCATTAGAAACAGTCACTCTAAGGGACAGGGCTGGGATAAACATATGTCTTTATGATTTCCAAGCCTGTGTTATTTCCCCTAAACCCCCTTCAGGAGGAACGTGGCCCCCTCTACAGCCAATTTTCATCAGTTACATTTCTCTGTGCCATCTACTCTCAGAGTATAATCTTACTAATCCAGAAAAAAATGAGAGGAAGGGAAAATAAGTATGAACCTCAGACTGGTTTCATTATAAAACATTTAAAAATATACATTTTATATTCAAGTTGATACCATCTTCTAATTCTGAAGCCTTTGATGCTTTAGATGTTTTCATCCATAACCCAAGAGCAAGATCTTAGTAATCATTTTTTTCCAGGTTATATCTATATCATCTATTACTTAAAAGTTAGAGAAGATGTATATGTATATATATGAATGTATATACATATATTCTACCCCCACCCCAAGCAAGAACGCATTTTATATAATGTCAAAGAGAAGGGAGCTTGAGCCTGTGCTTTCGGATGAGGAAATGAACTATGCAGCCCGGCACGAGCTTGTAAGATAAAGGCTGTTACATCATGCTCTGCCTCTGGAAAAGCAGAAGATCACTTACAGCAAGAAAAGGGTTTGTGGATTCATCAGATTATCTGTATTGCCCTGAATGTTTTATCCGGGGTGAAGTCCTGCCCACTCCCTGCACCCAGACTTGAATTTCATGGAAAACAAAACCAAGCCCCACTCTTCCCAAGAGCTTTCTGCAAAGGGACTTTGCTTTCTGGCCTCAGCTCCGCCAGGCACCTGCTGTCCATTTCTGATACCAAGAGCTTAGACGGAACCGCTTGGCAGGGTGGGGGCTGTGGCAGGCTTGTCCTCGCCTTGAGGGGCTTAAGCCTCCCATGTTCTGGTGCGAGTTCGACCGATCTTATTCTGCGTCCCGAGGTGGGAAGGAAACACCACTTCGCATCAGAACATCACTGTCCGGCTCTTTAATACCTTGTGTTTATTTTGTGGAAGAAATAACCTCACATTCTTTGAATCATGGCCTCAGGGTCCACGACTATTGGGCTAAATGTCACCAGCGGTTGCTACTGGCAGAGAGAAGAAAAAACAAAATGGGGGGGATGGGGAGGGGGAGGCCAGAGAGAAAAGAGCAGCCAGTGGGCAGAGGGTCCCTGCAGGGCATCTCCCAGCTCCGGAACCCGAATTCTGGGATCTGGTGCTCACGGCTGCGTGTTATTGTCATTTGTCATCACAGTGTCTCTGCTTCTCTCTTAAAATAATAAGACTAGACACAGACTTCTACGAGGGTCTTCCCTGAAAGCATAGAAGATACTTTTGGGGGTCTTTTATTTCTACTCTTATTAAAACACCACATTTTTATGATAAGCATGGGTCTTCTAGTTCTTATAAGTGATATTTTAATCTGTCGGTGAGACATCACTTAATCACGTGTAAGTACTCTGGGTCCGACCAACCTAGCATCACTGGAATTAGAAAATTATTTTCCACATAGCTTGGGGGAAAAAAAACCAAATAATAGTTAACTGCATGCTTTCTCTATGTGCTGGGCATTGGGCTGTCATAGATGTGCCTTGTTTGGTTCTCAGAGCAGCTCTGTGAAACAGTTTTCTATCCTGCTTGTATAGACAAGGAATCGGAGGAGCAGGCTAAATATTTTCTCCCATGTTATTAACAAGTGAGTAGGAAAACAAGAACTGGAACCCAGCTCTTAGGATTTCAAAGCCCAGTCTCTTTTGAGGCTGGCCACGTGTCTAGCCACAAATGAGGTTTCTATCTGATTCCTTAGGGTTGCGTTAGCTGTGCTTTGCCTCTGGAGTGCGTTAAAATACCATACTCCTTTCCTCATATCCTCCAGTGAAAATTCTAATGCTCAGAAGAGTGGCCTTCTCAGCTGTCTTCCTGGTGACCTTGGCCCAAATTCTATCCCGACCTTTAGAAACTTTATATTTTGGTCATGGCAGAGTTTTTTTAAGGACTAACAAATGGATCAAAGAAACTTTTGAAAACTGCAATAATTATCTCTCACATTTACGAAGTGTTTACAGACTGTCTCACAAGTGTTATATCTCATGAAAACACCCCCATTGACATAGGAGTGACTGAAACTCAGAGAGGTCTAGGTACATGTCCAAGGTCACTCAGCAGGTGCAAGGGGGGGGAGCCTGGGCCTGGCTCTGTTGTGCTTCTGCTCAGTGTGTTTCTAAGCCTGGAACCTTAGAATGGAATCTTCTAGTGGCCTGCAGACGGAAGGATGATTCCACCACCCCCTGCCCTCCCCCCACGTTAATATCCGCACGTTCTAGAGTGGCAAGTAGGCGAGTAAGAAGTCAGACGGGACTGGAGTTAGGTATGATGAGTAAGGAGGACTCCATCCATCTGTGCTGGGTGTGTGTGAGAACATCCCAAAGACTCCACTGCCCAAAGGGTGTTACGATTATGCTTTATCTTCATTATCTGTCCTACCAGTGTGCATGACAATGCCAGCTGTAGGTTTTTTCCCCACAAGTCTGTGCAGAAAGACTCTCCAGTGTGTTATCATTACCCTTTGGAAATGTTAATTCTCTGGGATAAGTGAATGTAGATCTTATCAAACCATTTGCTATTTCCTGTTTTTCTTTCCTCCCTTCCTTGTCTTTCTTATCTCTGTCCTTCCCTTCTAAAGTCTAGCCCTACAAGTATTGCTCGGGTGACCCGGGGGCGTAGCAGGGACAGAGGCTGGGAAGAAGCGTAGGGGACACCTTTCGAGGACAACAGAAGGGGCCCCTCGGAACCCTGCGTTCGAGCAGGCAGAATCCTGTTTCCTGGCAGGCAGAATCCAGTGAAAATAGGAGACTTTCCTCTCTGATATCAACTTTAAAATTTTGTCATTTTCTTAGTTCACTTTTTGTTGCTAGAGCAGAAAACCCGAGGCTGGGCAATTTATAAAGAACCAGAGTTTATTTGCCTCACAGTTCTGGAGGCTGAGACGTCCAAGGGCATCCGGCGAGAGTGGTCCCATGGTGGACAACGTCACAGGGAGAGCGAGTGTGCCAGGCAGAAGGACAATATGGCGGCCAAGCTCATCCTCTGCATTAGGAACCCACCCCTGCGATACCCTATTCCCACAGCAGTGGCTTTAATCCATTTAGGAGGGCGGAACGTTCATGCCCTAATAATCATCTTTTAAAACTCTCTTTTACTATGACAATTAAGTCTCCAACACCTGAACCTTGGGGGCCATATTCAAACCACAGCAGCCGTGTCAGTCCAAACACCCAGGTCCTCCAGTGACGGGAAGGAAGGGTGATGTGTGAGATCGAGGTGGTAGAATTAGTGAATTCAGAAAAAAAAAAAAAAAAAATCTAAACATATGAGCATTCTTTAGTCTGAAAAGTAAGATCAATTTTAAGAAAGTTTTAAATAAATTCAAGGATATGAACCTTATTTCTTATAAGGTCTCACAGTTATATAACGAGGTAAATTTTCTTTTTACCTCAAGATGACGAAAAACCAAGGGATTATAGTCCCTTGCACAGCAAGCATTCACTTATTCTATGTTGAATTAAAATAAAAGCAATTTTCTTTTTTTTTTTTGGAGTGTGGTATCACAGAATTGGAAGAGACCTTACTGAGTATTTGGTCCAACTGCCCACTTTACAGGTTTGGAAACTGATTACTTTCCCAGGAGGATATAAGTAGCTAGGAGCAGAGCTGGCCTAGGATTTATGATTCCTAACTCTCAGTTTAGATTTTTTTTTTTTTTAAGTCCCAGCAGGCATATAATCCTTAGTATCTGAGCTGTTATTAAATAAGCAAATCTTGTGGGTCCAAATAAACAAATCTTGTGGGCCGGGTCACTCTGTAATTATTTGTAACTTTATTATGAATTTATTAAGTGACTTCTCATTGAATGAGCTTCCCATTTGTATCCAGCCTTCCTATTAGGAATTAATATCTTTTCTTGCGGAGGGACTCTAGTTTGGAGGCTAAGAGCACAGATTCTGGAGCCAGACTGCTGAGTTTGGATTCTGACTTTGCCACTTACTATAATTACGAACTTGGGCAAGTCAACTTTTTTGTGCCTCAGCTTCCTTTTCTGTAAAATGGGGAAGCTAATGGCCCTTTTCTCATGGGGTCAACTGAGGATGAAACTAGACAATATATGTGCAAGTGCTTTAAATAATGATTAACACATAATAGTTAACATTTGTTAAAAATTTACCATAATCATAATATTGAATATCTACAATAATAATAATAATAATAAATCATCTACTTATGTATGAGTAATATCATTCAATAAAATGATTTGACATCACCACTAGTTTAATATAAGTAGGAGACTTTTTGATGCTTAGTAGATCTTATCTTTTTATTGAATGGGTTGGAAAAACCCAGTGTTTCTCGTGGGGTGGGGTAGATAGATAACTACATCAGGGTTTTTTTTTCCCTCCCGAATCAGTGCAATACTGAAAAAGTTGTAGGCTCTATCCATGTAAGGAAATCTTATCAAATTAAGTCTCAGCAAAGACTCTTATGTGTACCTACTGTTGGAATATTAAGAAAATTTTAGAAAAGAAAAAAAGATGACATACTAGTCATGCCCTGACTGGCCTAGTTTCATTTTTACATGGTCTCTTCATTCCCAACCCATAGATGTGTATCTTTTGCAGAGTTTCTCATGTAGAAACTGAAAATAATTTTCACTTTATGTTGCATGTCCTTTTGCTTTCTGTGTTGGCATGACAGATTTTCTTCTTTCGCGCCATGGAACCTGTTCTATGGCCACGTCTTACTTAACTGATTTGCCTGTTAGCGGATATGCAGATGGCGTCCAAGGTTATAGGAGGAATCTCTCGAGGGAATTCCTTGTCTGGAATCTTCCCCCCACCCCACTCCTCAGTTAGGGGGTGGGCGCTAGTTACCGGACAGTTTGAGTTTGTTCCCTGATTTCCTTTCACTTTTTCATTTCTGCTTTTCTCTCCGGAATACAAGATCCAGCCACCTATCAACATAGTGAGTTTTTAGAGACGACTTTCTCTGTGATCTGTCTTCATTCGATCGTGGTGCCTGTGTGTGTCCTAGCACGTGTTGCCCACCGTGGGCTTCTCCTTGGTGGGCAGAGCGAGGAAGTGGAAGGCCTCACTTGGCTATGAAAACCCAGATGCTGTTGTGGAAATGAACCATCCGTCAGGGCCAACAACGGCGCCTTGTTTTGTAAATCGGAGGGGATAAAACACTTTAGAAAGAATAATAAAAACAGAGAGTTTAGACTTTATCTGTGTCCTTCCACCCCCACCCCCAGCTGATGTTAGACCCTGGGTTTCCGGCCAGTGCTGAAGTCTTCTGAGCGTTAAGCAAACACAAGCAGAAAGGACAACCTCGGGATGGAAAGGTAATTCCTACGAGTTCTTTTTTGCCAAATTGAGGTAAAATGCCCTTTAAAAAGGAGATAATTCTTTGACAGATAACTAGTTTATCTTTCTTGATGATATATATGAATTGGTTGAGTTTATTATCATTAATCTTGCGTATTGTGTAAAAATGCATCCGTGTGCCCTGTTTTAGGCAAATCTCTGCAGACCACCTTGAGGGTCTCTAGGAGGCTCCATCCTTGCTTTGGTGAGAATCAGGCTGGTTGGATGCTGGGGCGTTGGCGTCTGGGCAGCTCTTTGTGACACAGGTTGCAGGGAGCCGAATGTGGGCACTGCTACGAAAAGACACAGAGCTTTTGTGTTGTTATAATACGTGCATCTTTTCAAACCAACTTTGAGGATGCTTTAGGGTCTGAGATTCAGATGCTACAAAGCTGCCTAAATAATTACCTTGAAATCAATCTCTTACTGGTGAAATTATTCTGGATTCACGATGCGGAGCTTTTTTCCGGGCAGTGGAGTGGGGCAACCGCTGGGTGCGGTTCGCCGGGGGCTGGGCGGTGGCTCCGGGGGTGGCCGGAGGGGGCAGGGAGCAGCTGCCCGGCGGGTCCTTGAGCCAAAGCTCCTCCCTGCAGTCCTTCTTCCTCCCTGCCCCTCAGCCATTCTCAGCTCCTTGGGGTGGGGTGTCTTTCCCCACTGCAGGCTGTCTTCCGTGGCTGGTTGAGTTTTGCTCGGATTTCAACACGTGCTGGGGAGATGCGGGAGTTTGGAAAGAGCACAAAGTGGTGAATCCGTCCGAGAGCCCCTCTTCTCCCACCCAGAGTATTTCCTTTCCTGAGAAGACAGTGGCTATTCCGTGTCCCGTGGGAACCGGTGGCCTTCCTGGTGCAGCGTGGCGTGCGGTGCCTTGGAGTCATTGGTCGCTACCGCCCCACACGTGTGCATTCGGGCACATACACACGCTCACACACGCTCACACACGCTCACACACAGGCACGTTTTAGCTAGCACTTACAGCATGGGGATGATTGTTGTGCTGAGCTGAGCGTCAACTCATTTAACGGGAGCAGCCGCCGTGTGATTTTAGCTGTGTGTGGTGTCCGCTGTACCGGCCACAAGCCCCGCGTGGCTCCTGAGCACTTACAACGGGGCCCGTCCCGGCTGAGATGGGCTATGTGTGTAAAGTATATACTGGATTTCAAAGGCTGTATATAGGAAATAATGTAAATTATTTTATTAATAATTGTTTGAATATTGGTAACATGTTGCAATGATAATATTTTGGACATGTTCAGTAAAAATATATTATTGTTAAATTCACCTGTTTCTTTTTAGTTTTTGAATGCAGCTGCTAGAAAAATCATCTTGTCATGCAGTTGCTTGTATTATATTGCTACCAAATGATGCTGATCTCTAGACAGTCAACAGTACCACTGACCCCACATTTTAGATGAGGAAACCAGGGCTGAGAGAGGTTAAGTGGGTTTCCCAAGTCACACAATAGAAAGCCAAAAAAAAAAACAAAAAAAACAAAAAGACAACACAAAACTCAGACCTGTCTGACTCCATGGTCCACAGTCTTCATCACCAAGAAATTGTTGTATAATAGAGAATTTGTCTTGATTGTGTAATAGAAGCCTTTATCCTCAGTTCCTGAGAAGTAACCTCTAAACCCCTGGAATTTCCAGAGTGATAGGAGTGTCTTTGTTATCCACGATGGGCCCCTTGGATCACACCTGAGTTTCTCGTAGGCAGAGATGACTCAGGATAGGAATTTGTCATCAGAAAGAACAACCATATGATTAGAGGGTTAGAGCTTTGCATTAGTCCAAGCTCCTCCGCGGAGAGCAGGACTGAACATTGAGTTCGATTTCAAGGGCAGCGATTTCACCATTTATGGCTAAGTAATGAAACCCCAGTGAAAACTCTGGACAGCACAGCTCAGTTGCGCTGCCTAGTTGGGGCACACAGGGGTGTGTCGGCCGGGTGGTGTGTCCTGATTCCGTAGGGAGAGGACATGGCGGCTCCTTGTGCGGGATCCTCCCGGACTTCGCCCTGTGTGTCTCTTCACGTGGCTGGCTGTGATTTGTGTCCTTTATAATAAAACTGTACGTGTAGCGCTTTCCTGAGTTCTGTGAGTCATTCCAGTGAATTATCGAACCTGAAACATTGTGACAACCACAGGATTTGTAACCAGTTGGTCAGAAGTGTGGGTGGCCTGGGAGCGCCTGGATTTGCAGCTAGTGTCTGGCAGGACAGGCAGCCTCGTTGGGGACGGTAGCCTTAACTTGAGTCTGCAGTTGACCCTGGTTAATTAGTGTCAGAATTGCATGGCCGTGTTGCAATAATAGGCTGATTTCTACCTGGATACAAGCTTTAGGGCCACAGGAGTTGAGACAGCAAAGTGCTGTGGCTTGACTTGTCTCTCTAACTCCATTTCCTTGGTGACAATGGTCACTTACGTTCTAGACCTGGAAAATGACTCAGTATTTGAGCCACTGCTTTTGGCCACTAGGCTGAGTCTGAAGGCGGGCAGGCCGGCCTGACACCTCCACGCTCAGTCCCTCTGGCCACAAACGTGGTGGCCTTCTGTGTTTCATCTCCCAGATAGCATGACATGAGTGGTGGTAACATACGTGTGCGCTGGCCCTGCTTTGAGACCCAGGATTCTTAAATATTGATGTTGGGATTGAGTTCCTTACAGCAAACTGATAGAGGGTGATAATATGGGTAATGAGTGTTTTGTTTCTGTTTTATTTTTAAACCATTTTTATTGTCTGGAATCCTACTCTTGTGGTGTGTCATTGACAAGGTGTTTAGCTTAATTGTTGCCTTTTCTTTTGGGGCTTTTGTTTGGATTTTTGAGCCGTGATCCCATGTGTTTTATCTTTCTTCTTCCGTTTGGTTTCTCCTTCTCTGCTTAAAATAGACACTACTCTTTGTGTGTGGTCCCAGTAGCCCTTACCCTCTGCTCCTGCAAGGCCCTCTCGGGTCGCCAGCTCCTAGAAAGTTGCCTCCTAGGAGTGCATCTTGGGGCCACCCTGGAAGGCAGATTTCTAAGAAAAGACAAACATAAACTCTGCAGTTATTGTACGGGAATACACCCGTATTTCACCAGTGAAAACCCAGAATGAGACCAAAAAAAGGTTTTAGCGTTGTAAAAGAGGCCTGTTATGAAGAGAAATAAATATGGAAAAGGTGCTCGCCGAGGCTGTCCGGCTCGTGAGCTGCCGGAAAAAAAAAGAAAAAGAAAAGAAAAGGAAAAAAAAACAACCAAAAAAACCAAAAACAAACACAAACACAAACAAACAAAACCCAGAAAAAATTTACCAAGAATAAAATATACAGTTCGGCGAGCCTAAAAAAAAAAAATAAATAAATAAATATGATGTGATTTCTTCTCAACTTGGGCCAGACTTGTGCAATTTTTACTCCTCCAGGATGCCAGGCTTGCTGGGAGGTGTTCGGCTTCACGGCTGGGGCCGGGTCGTACGGGGGAGCTATGAGGCAGCTGTCAGTGACGGTGTCAGCACTACCTTCTGACAGGGGTGGAGCAGGCCAGGCGCGGTGGCTCACACCTGTGATCCCAGCACTCTGGGAGGCCGAGGCGGGAGGATCGCTGGAGGTCAGGAGTTCGAGACCAGCCTGAGCAAGAGCGAGACCCCGTCTCCACTAAAAATAGAAAGAAATTAGCCAAACAACTAAAAATAGAAAAAATTAGCCGGGCCTGGTGGCGCATGCCTGTAGTCCCAGCTACTCGGGAGGCTGAGGCAGGAGGATCGCTTGAGCCCAGGAGTTTGAGGTTGCTGTGAGCGAGGCTGACGCCACGGCACTCTAGCCTGGGCGATAGAGTGAGACTCTGTCTCAAAAAAAAAAAAAAAAAAAAAAAGAGGGGTGGAGCAGCCCATCCAAACCCCCCGAAGCTGCACAGACCCCTGGGCACCTTCTCCGCAGACCGCCCCACCCTCCAGAGGACCAGAACTTTCAGGGCCCCTTTCTGTCTTCCGAGCGCACCATGATGCCTTGCAGCCCTGCAAGATACCCAGGGCCACCGCAGCCCTTTCTTAGAGAAGAGGAAACTCCTGTGTTTGCAGGAAAAGCTCTGATGACATCCCCGTGTAATTTTAAATGGCCTTAAGGTCGGGTAACTCGCCCAGAGGAGCGCGGTTAACGAGAGGAGCGAGAGGAATCCAGAATTCTTGATTTTAGATCAGTGTGTTGATCCCCCCATAGGAGGCGGAAGAAACAGGGCCACGCCGGGGTGGGGACGGTGCTCTCTGCATCCTCTGTCACCTCTCCCCACGTCCAACTGGGGGCCAGTGAGCTCGGAGAGGGCCAGACCGGGTCTTGTTCAGCTTTGAACTCCCACCACCGAGCGCGGGACCCCCGGCCGAGACCGAGCCGAGGCCCTTCCTGCCGCTCGCCGACGTTCTCGGGCTGTGCGTTCCCTCTGCAGCCTTTTCTCTCTTTCGTGGACGTTTGTCCCCATCTCCACGGTTCACCGCCCGTCTGAACGTCCAAGGAGTTAGGGGCTTGGGGAGGGGAGGACGGGTGAGAAGCCACCAAGTGCCGCTTGTCTTGGACCTCAGCCCTGCCTGGGTGCCCACTCTGCACATCTGAGGCCTGGACTCCCGTGGCTGCCTGGTCCTCCTGGGTCTCGGCAGCCCGTCCGTCCCAGCCTGGGGGACGCCGGGATTCCTGAGTCCTCGTGCTGGGTTCTCCTGGCTGGTCCTGCACCTGCCTTGCGCGGGTCCCGGCCAGATGCATCGTTCAGGCCGATCTTCAGTGTGTTCTTAAAGCATTTCTTCTGCCGGTCCTTTTGTTAATTTCCCCTAACGTTCTCTCATCCCTCCTTCCTTCCTCCATTCGATTTATCTTTGGGGCCTGTTTGTTCTCCAATCTCCTGACTCCCCGGCATAAGGCTGAACGGCACATAATAGAAGCTTTGCAACTAACTGGTCCTGTCTCAGCTCATCCCAGTGTTCATTTAATCTAAAAATATTTAATGAGCACGTACTCTACAATTCAGATTCTAAGCAGTAAACACTTAGAACTTCTCTTAGTAACTACCACGTAGTTGCTCATTTAATTCTCCCAGTAACTATTGTTGACTGTCGGTACTATTATCAGCTCCGTTTTGTACATAAGGAAAGCAGGATACAAAGAGGTCGAACAACTTTGCCAAGATCGTACTGGGAAGTTTTGGGGGCAGCCGGATCCCAGCGCGCCAAACGTGCGTGGCTGCTCCTGCACTGGGCTTCCAGTCCACGTGGACAATACCTGAACCTGCTCAGGGACAAACAGGCCATATCACTGCTTTGTTTTCCCCTTCATTTTAGGAGGTGGTCCACCCAGGCAGGGACATGCTAGCTTTTGACTCAGTGAAACTTCGTGTATCTCTTAGCGCACAGAGACCTCGCCTGGCTTCAGGCTGACCTGCCCAAGCTCAGCCCTCGTGGGGAGGTCGGACCGTCGGACACGGTTGTCTAGGTGAATCCGTGCACGAGGACATCTCATGCCGTCTCTTTCTGGCAGCCGCTCACTGAGGCTCAGCCTTGCTTAGTGTATTTGCCAAATATAGAACTCAGCTCAGCGACTTGAGGAAGTTGTTGCTACGCCTTTTGTGAACTGAAAACATTGGTTCAGAAAAACAATTCAAGGTTTGGTGCTGACTTGTGGTCCTTTCCCCTATCGCTTCCTGAATTGCCTAAGCCGCAGCACTTTGACCTCCAGATCATCCCCAAGCACATCCTTGTAGAAGCTTCTATTGAGACGTGGGGGTTTCGTTCAAAGCAAGCTAAGATGCACGCAGCATGTTTTGGCTGGATGCGTCCACACGTGATTTTAGTGATGGGCTTTTACCTGGCTCCCTGCTTCTCCTACCCTCCTCTTGTCGTGGATGTTTCTGGACAACCTTTTGTGAATGTAATTTCCAATGGGAATGTTTCACAGTAGAAATATGTCCTCCCTTGAGGCTTGCTCTGGACATTTCCAGAGATTTATTTAATTGGACCTTACTCGAATCCCGCTGGGAAACATACTTTTGCTGTGAAGTTGTGATGTGTTTAATTTGGGGTCTAAGATAAATGTTGGTCCTCGGGGAGGTGGATTGTGAAGCAACAGTTTTCCTTTTGTACAGTGGGCTTGTTTAATGAATAGCTTTGCTGGGCTTTCCTCTGTTTGTTTGTTTAGCGAGGCTTCATTATTTAAACGTGGGCCCTGAAAAGCAAGAATGTTTTTCCCTCTCTTCAGAGAATTAGACAATAACACAGAGTATCTGGTGGAGCTCTTGGGAAAAATATGGCTTTGAGTTTTATGGCACTCTCCTCGTGTTAACATTCTTCCCTCTGCAGCCTCCCAGTATGAGCTCATGGATTTTTTTTTTTCCCTTCCTTTAATTCATCTTGATGGATTAACCAGTATTGAGTTTGAGACCAGTGAGTAAAGAAGGTGGTGCCTTAACACGGTATCGAGTGGTTTCCCAAATACACAGAGAGCTTCCAGAAAAGTAGTCCTAGGCCCAGAAGGATCCTACAGGAAGAGCATGGGCCAGTGCGTGTATCTAAGGAGGAATGAGTCTTTGCCAGAGGAGTGGGCTCATGGAACTAAGGGTCTAGAAGACTCATGGGCTTGCTGATCCTTTAAATAGCACCCCCATTCTGGCCTTAGGCTATCTCTGGCCTGACTTTAAGGTATGGCACCGACTTGGGTCTGCTCCCAGGGGCTTCTTGTCAGACAGCCCACAAGTTTTGGTGTGGTTCTCCAGACGTAAATATTATCATTTATATTTCTAAACGTAAGCCATACTCGGGGCCGGGCATGGTGGCTCACGCCTGTGATCCCAGTACTTTGGGAGGCCAAGGCGGGAGGATCACTCGAGGTCAGGAGTTCGAGACCAGCCTGAGCAAGAGCGAGACCCCGTCTCCACTAAAAATAGAAAGAAATTATATGGACAACTAAAAATATATATAGAAAAATATTAGTCGGGCATGGTGGCGCATGCCTGTAGTCCCAGCTACTCGGGAGGCTGAGGCAGGAGGATCGCTTGAGCCCAGGAGTTTGAGGTTGCTGTGAGCTAGACTGACGCCACGGCACTCACTCTAGCCTGGGCAACAGAGTGAGACTCTGTCTCAAAGAAAAAAAAAAAGAAGAAGAAGCCCTGTGCAGATGTCCCCCGCCGACTTGACTTCTCTGACCCCTCTTGGTCACCCCTTCCTTGTGCTTCACTCCATTCTGCTCCCTTGACGCCCCCACAGGCCCCCTGAGTTCCCTGCCTGTCCCCATGTGCCCTGTCTCCCTCTGTACTCTTGGACGCCCTCCCTCCCACCCCCTCCCAAACCAGCCCCTTCCGGTCCTACAGACAGGCCTTCCATGAACCGGATCGAACCGGTCCCCTTCCCAGCACCTAGGAACTGGAGAGCAGGGTCGAGGCCCTTGTCCTCATCCTCAGGAGCGATCACCTGCCTTATGTGCGTCACCTCTGTCTCCTCCCACCGGACCCTGACTGTCGGGTGGGGTGGGGAGGAGGGGGCATCTCCAGCCAGCCCGTCACTCACCCAAAGCCCCAAAATGTGTGTGGGGGGGAGGGTTTGATGTTTGATGTTAGAGATTATAAAAGTGGAAAATGTGTTACGCTTGCCCGCTAATAAAACCCAGACTTGAGCTGAGTGTTGACGGTGTGTGTGCCCTTCTCCCTGGAAACTGGCTGGTCTGTGCTAACGTAGCTAGGTAGAGTTTAGACGTGCAGGGTTAGAGAAACCAGAAGGAAAAAGCTGAACTTCCAAGTTGTCGGGAACAAGGGGGCTCCAACGCGGCTGTCCCTTCTCTTAGCCGCTGCTCGACCCCCCGGACACCCAGCCTGTATCTTGACAGTCACCCTTCTTGGCCATCCGTTTGACAGAATTCCAAACCCTGCCTCAAAAGGCCAAAATAATTACTTGGCATTGTTGTAGAGCTCAGCCTAGAGGCAGGTGAACTCCTAGGGAAAATGAGACCTCGTAAGCTGGGGGTGGGGGGAGGAAGGGGACAAGAGGACCCACCAGATCAGGGTGCTTCCGACCCCCCCATCCCAGCCCAGATCTCAGGGAGAGCAGAAGGCATTTCCTGGCCCGGGGAGTCACTGGGGGAGGTCAGCCCTGGCCGCCCTCTGTCTTCAGGTGGTTCTGGGTGAAACCTCCTTGAGACAGGAGGAGGACAGGGAGGGAGGGGGTAAGATGGGACCAGCTGCCCCCACAGAGCCCCAGTGTGTGCGTGAAGGGGAGGGACGGCCCACCCTCCACTCTTTTAAAATAGGTTTCACAAGTGTTCTGTGGATTCGTTGCAAATTCAAGCATCAAAACGTCCTCCAGGTAGAATCTCTCCCTGTCTTGTTTTCTTCCCATCTTCTGCTGATGGGTTTAAGGGAGACAGAGAAGGTAGAGGGGGAGGGGGAGGGGAGAGGTGGGGCGATGGAGGGGAGAAAGGGGGGAGGTGGGGGAGGGGAGGAGGGTAGAGGAGGAGGAGGAGGAGGAGGAGAAGGAGGGAGAGGAGGAGGAGGAGTGGGTAGAGCCCGAGACCAAAACTCCAGCTCTCCCTGGGAAGGGGCCCAAGTTGCTGTGCCTCAGAGTCGCTCTGACTTCTGCAAAACCTCAGGGCTCCCTGACTCTGGGAATCTGAGAGCTTCCAGTGCCTGCTCACATAAAAGTCATCCGCTCATTAAAATAACACAAAGCTGTTTAATTGTTGTCTTTGTGGAAAATTACATGACTGTCATCAGCTGTGGCTTCTGGCAGTGCTTTCTGTTCTAATGTAAATAAATGAGGTAACAGATTTAAAGGAACAGGCTGTATTTACATACTTGTGAAGTGTCTTCTCAAACAATCTGCCTGTGTGATTCAAAGACACACAAATTAAACCCTGTGGTCTCTCAGGCTCAGGTTTCTCCTTAAAACCGTGCAGTGAAGAAGGTGGGTGGGGGCGGATTAGAAGTGTCCTTCCCGTCCTGGCTGGAATTTAACCCCAGCCCTTCTCTGCCCCAATGGCATGATGGGGGCAGAAGGGGAATCTTTTCAACTCTGACAAAACCCCATTCCTGAATCAGCATTTCTTGGAAGTCCTCCAATTAAACTTTATTTTCAATTTTTATAAATCACAGTTCCTAAATCATTGGCTCTTTCTAACTCGGTTCACTTTTTTTTTTAAAGGTAAATATTTAGGCAAGAATTTTTTAAAATTTCTGTGGAGGGCAATGTAATGATTTTATCAAGTAAAGAAGGAAGCACTATATTTGTAAACATAAGAAAAATGACAAGAGTTTCTTCCCCCACACACAAGTTAATGATTGAAAATAGAAGTACACAGAACCAAGAATGTAGGAGAAAATAAGTTGCTAACTAGGTATACAAAGATTAGGAAGGAGCAAAAAGTTACTGTTTTTAGTTCATGGTAAGGTCATAGTCAAGTATTAGCTTATTTCCAGAATGCTAGATATTTATAATACGCCAAATTTTTGGGGTGGGAGGGATGGTAACACAAATAATTATGATACCAGAGTTACAAGCAATACCTACTTTCTATAAGCATCAATAGTCTAAATTATGTTTGTTCTTGCCCAGCATGCAATCTAAAGAAAGGACTCCATTAACTCAAAATTCAGACAAATTCTGGTATAACTTTTTCAGGAATTTTCTTTTCTCTCTCTCAAAACATTACTAAATACAACTTGGTTAAGTTAGTATTAAATAAGAATGAGTAACCTTTTAGTCTATCACAGGAAGATTTTTTGTGAGGGATATTTAAGAGATTTCTACCTGTCATTTGTCGCTAGGAAAAGTAAACACCACAGAGATCTTTTCATTTCGTTTTTTAAGTTTTCCAAATTATTTCCAAAAAGAGATTGGACACCTGTCTCAATACCTCTTCCCTATAGCTTCTCTTGGAGTCTAACACATCATCTGTCTTCCTGCAGCGTAGTAAGTCCTATGTGTAAAGCGATTAAATAAGACTAGTCCTGCTCTCCTAGAACCCAGGTGCTACTAAAGCCATTAATTTGGATATGCATAGAAAAATATAAAAAGAATAAATACTAATAGCAGTTGATCAGTTGCAGAGTTGCAGAGTGAGGCCACAGGTGTACATATAAGTTGTTGAAGCTAAGTTTTTATAGCGACCCTTGGAAAAATTGTGAGCACCTCAACTTATTAAGGAAATAGAGGTATAGAAAAGTGTAATATATCGATATATACGTGTACGTGTATTATATGTATAAATTTTCTATACCTCTATTTCTAAAATTTCTAGGGAGATATATATATATATATATACCTGGAAAATTCACCAGGAATCCATTTTGGGCTATTTGATGAGCCTTAATGTCTCTTTTGCGTTTTCATTTCTACTGAAATCTTGGACGTACAGAACTAAGTGAGGTTTCCAAGGGAGACGACCAGCCCGCGAGCTGCACACCACTGGCTGTGCTCCTGGAGTCCAGTCTGGGCTCAACAGCGCTGAACACGGCCGCTCCCAGGGCAGAGCTGCCCCGGCCGCCCTCGTGGCCTCCTCCCTGGTGACGCCCCCGGTCGGGACTGGCTCCGGCAGATGGCCTCCTTTTCCCCACTTCTCTGAACCAGCTGCACCAACGTCAAGGGCTTACCTGTAGCAAAACCTGCTCTGGCCGCTGTGGCCTGTGGTTCTCCTACATCTGCCCAGTTCCGGGGCTTGCTAGCTTTGCTCCTCCGTTGGCAATTCTGCAAATAGCTACACGGTTTGAATACCTTCTGAAAGATACCAGGACGGGTGTTTCATACCCATTTTTGTGGAATGGTTACAACAGACTGGGGTAGCAGTGCCCCCATTTTATAGAGAAGACGCCCCAGAAGACTCAATAACTTTCAACAGGTCACACAGCTGGCATCTGGCAGACCCACATTCTCAGTCCAAGGCAAAGTTCGTTCCCTATTGCTTTATGTGTCATAACTTAACTTCTAGATTTGGCTTTTAATATATATCTGTAGATAACTTGTGTCTCCTACCGGAGAGACCGCAGGGTAAAAACCCATGAGGGGAGGGACTACCATATTAATATCTATAGATAAATCTTCCTAAAGGACTTAATAATCTACCATGCCAAATAAGCAATGTTTGCTCAATTGGATTCAAGATCCTGAGGGTGTTTGTTTGTTTGTTTGTTTGTTTTTTAATAGGTTTTAAGCTTGTGGTTCCTCCTTGCTTATGTCTTTGCTACATTACACATTTCACATGTAAGCCAGGCCATGCTTGCTCGAGCTTAGCAATCGAATGACACGATCACAGGAATATTCCTCTCTGACTCCTAGTCAGCCCCTCAGTCTCGCTCTTTCCTGGGTAATAGAAATGCTTCTTCATCCCTTCGTTTCCTACCTTTCATCGAGTGAGACAGCGCTCTCGATCCACTCATTCTCCCTGCGAGATGAGCCTCCCTTCACTCTTCTTGGGGAAAAAAAAATACAAGTTCCCTGGGGACGAGATCAGAAGACAATTAAAGTGACACCTCCTGGCATTGAACTTACTCCTACCTTAAAATACCCCGTCACATCTACGGAGTATAAAGAATGTCATAGAAAACAAGAAGTAGAAATAATCTTTGTAGATCTAGCTGGTACCCCAAGTATTCCTTCCGTCAGGCTGGGGTGATCTTCTGCCCTAAAAACGATGAAGTGACTCTGGCCCCATCTTTGGCGGTTTCAGCCTCGGAAGCCTGACATCGACTCAGTCCATCCCGGCTCTGTCCTGCCGGAAGGTCCTTGTGCGTGTGACTCTGGAGAGTCCATTCTGATACACTGTAGTTTCCACGGAGTGTTACAGTATCATAGCATCCATTCATTCTTATACCCATACGTATACAAAGGAGCGTCTATTCTGCACTAATATCTCTCCTGCTTCTAATAATATCTAATTCTTAGGTAGCATTTTATCCACATTAAGAGTCCTATGAGAGAGACGCTTTTACATCCAAATTGCAGGTGTGGAAACAGAGGGGCAGAGGGGTAGCATGGCCAGGGAGTGTTGGGGGCCGGGACTTTAACTCGAGCCGGGTGGCTGCAGTCTGTGTTCTTACCTGCTATCCTCCAAGGACTATTTTACTTTAAAAAACTAGTTACCCAGTGAGAAAAACCAGGCACCACACAGGGCATACTCACTATGCTTGCAGCAAACTTGTAGCAGAGTCTGGTTTCAGCGCACCCTCCCCTCCCTCCTCCTTTGGACATTAATTCTATTTGCTGAACTTCAGTGAGAGTTTTCCTTCGATTTCCAGAAAGTGCTCACTTCCCAGCTTAGCATAAAAGCAAAGAGCTTGTGTGCAAGTTGCTGCCCATCTTTAGAATACGGAAACCTCTTGCTTATAGATTCTGTGTTTGGATGTGGCTTCTGTAGCTCAGCACCCAGAGCGCTGCTTCTAAATCATGTTACAGAGTTCCAGAGGGCTCTTCTGTGTCGAGGACAGCAAAAGCCACAACAGCAACGGGACATGAGAAGCATCTGCAGAGAAACTAGGATCCGTTGCTTCAATGGGTCTGTCACTTGGCTGGCCTTGGAAGGAACCGCGGGCCGTATTTCTACGTCTTTTTCTTCAGTGGTGCTGGGCACTCTTCGCTGTTGGCGTTCAGAGTCAACGTGCTGGCCTTACTCATTTTGGCAGAGAACCTTGTTTTGAGATAAGGTTTGAAAATATTCCCTCACCCCAACCCCGGCATCGTTGCTCATGCCTAGAAAATATTTCCACTGATAACTGCAAGCTCTTGTGTGCCCAGGGACGTTAGCCAGCTTGTCAGAAATTAACGGGGGGGAAGGAGGGAGAGGAGAAAAGCAGTTTTATTTTTAAAAATCCAATCCTCTAGAAAAACCAGGAATCCAAAGACATGTAACGTAGTCTTTATTAGGGGAGCGAGGCCAAACAAAATGAAACCAGATATATTTGTTTAAGAAGGATAGGGAGCTATCGCTTTCTTCATTTTAAAAGCATATCATTCAAACTTTAAAACTGCTTGGAGACTTGAGTTCCTAGTTCTTATCTTTAATAAAATTTTAAAAGTCAAAACGCTGGCGCATTAGCTTACTTATCATTTAGAATCTTTCCATTAAACATATTCTTTTCTAGACCTTTAAAATGGTATTAATAGTTTCCCAAAGGAATGGGGGGGGGAAAGTACTTTGTGCTAGACATTGTTTCAAAGCGCTTTGTTAACCAGTTCGATCGCCACAATCGTGCTATGGAGTAGGTACTATTGTTATCCCTGTTTTATATACAGAGAAACTGAGGAACAGAGAGAGAAACCTGCCCAGGGTCTCACAGCTCGTGTTTGGCAGTGCTGGGGTTCAGACCCAAGACGCCCAGCCTTAGACATACGTGTGCTGTGAATCCCCGCACACCTGCAGGGCTCTCGGGACCGCAGGTGTGCACAGATCGGCTGGAGGTGAGGACCACGGTGATGATATCATGGGTAACAGAACATTATTTATCGAACACCTACTTATATATTAAAACCTTTACACAGGTTTCCTGTACCCACACCCTGGTGGGGAGATGATATTACATCCACTTTATAGATTGGTAAACTGAGGCTTAACGAGGGCAAGTAAGTCACAGGGGGCGAGCTGTGACTGTCACAGGAGAATCGTGATTGCAGCTGGGTGTGTCTGCCTCTGAGCCCTGCCCCAAGCCTTCAAACCAGACTGCCTCTCCTGCCACTGCTTGTTGAGTTAGCATGTTGTAATATATGTTCCTGTATGGTAGTAAGAAATACAGCATCATCAGTGCTCCTCATTAAGAGATCAGTCACTTTGGCCGTGGGTGGTGTTTGCAGGGGCAGGGGCAGGGCAGTGGAAAGCAGTTGGAAGAGGAAACCGTATTAGCCCTATTCTTCCCTCTCTCCAAGAGAAGAAAACAATCCTTCTCGCAGACTTCTCTCTCTCAAAACCCACCGCTCTGAGCTTCCACTGGTCTGTTTTGCTTTAAGCACCATCCACAGAGAGAGTTTTCAAACGCCGAGTGTAGATGTGGTACCCAGAACTTACGCCCACGTTGCTGAGCACACTGGCGATGGACCACGGGACTATTCCTCCAGACCCCTCCAGGAGAATTTCCTTGTCTGCCCTCTACGTTTGAATTCTGTCTCCTTTTCTATCCCTCTTGAAATAGGGTGGGAGCAGAGGCCCCCCATGGCTCAGACATACAATACAGAGAGCACTTCGCACACACGCGCAGCCTGTGACCTGGAGCGTTCTGTGTGTGTTTGTCTCCAACCTCCTCCTTCGCCGGCTCCCCCGTGGGCTTTTCCCCCCATTAGGCAAATGCGAGGCTCATGCCACCTGTTAGCATGACATCATTGGCTCCGCAGAACACAGTTGCACCAAAGGCCTTAAACAAAGTAGTTCTTCTTGTATTGTTTGCACTCAAAGAGCTGATATCATGCCAACTGATGTCATTGTATGTCTTTGTGTCACTGCTATGGCAACTGGGCAGGTGGGGAGCCCCCGGCTGATGTCATCGGGAAAGGAGGTGGAGAGACAGAATTTTAAAAAGCTGTACGCTGCTTTTTTCTGTGTGGGGGGTTTTCTGGCATGCATTTTTTTTTTTTTATAACTAGCTGCTTTTAAGACAAATTACAGCATGAGTACCCTAAATAGAACTGGGAGAATCTGGTGCTTTTTTTTTTCTCTTTCCCTCTTAGAGACTTCTTTTGAGTTTGTTTTGTTGTTCTTTCTTCTCATCTTATATGGAAAAATGTAACAACTGCCTTTTTCTTAAGGAAAAAAGTGGATGAGGTTCCCATTACAGAATCTCTGTGGAACTGTTTACTTGGATTTTTGCGGAGGCCAAGCTGAAAGATTTTTAAAAGAACTCTTTTAGGGTTCCTTTTGTGGAGCCTATGGCGGGGACAATGGGTAGTTTGTATTTTATTTATTTTTCTAAGTATCCACTGGTGAAGTTTTTCTGGTTTTCCATTTCTCTTTTGACTTGAAAAACTATCTCTTTGGGCCCGAACTTTATTATCATAATTTCCCTCGCAGCAGAAACTAATAATATGTAAGGGCATATTTGAATTCTAGAAATCAATTAAAATGTGTATATATAGCCGTTGCTTTTCTTTTCACAAGCAAAGGTAGATTTTTGACTTCACTAATTTTTACGAGTTAAGTGATCATACTATACTGAATTTTCTTTAGAGCCTTAACCACGCATTAAGGAAAACATGGTTTTTCTCTTTTTTTACATGACCAGCTCCGGGTCCACCTGCTGGGAACAGTCACGGGACTGGGTCTAGGGTACGGTCTGGGCTTCCTGCTGTGGTTGCCAAAGATGAGGCTTGAAAAGGAGAAGAACATTTGTTAGGTTCAGACACTCGTGGACAGATCGACTTCCTGTCCCTATTTCAACATGGCCATATCCTGTTCACACTTTGTATTTTCTGTCTTATCTCCTGGAACTATCAAGGCGGCCATACGGCATCTGTCTTTGGGGGCAGATGTTGGTTCTGGTGGTGTCCGCTGACAGGCGTTTCCGACTTCCCTTTCTTTTCAGAGGGGAGGCCGGAGTGTATCTAGTTCTGTCTGGTTAGAATTAGAGCTCAGTGGGTGGTGACAATGTCAGCCCAGACTTCACAGCCCTGCACGTATGTCATGTAATCAGAGCCTTCATCCTTTGGGCTTGCTCACGTGTGCGATTACTTTGTAACACATATTAAAGGAAAATTTGAACAATAAACTGTGACCCCTAAATTCCCGAACTTTAACAACTGTTTTTTGCATAGTCCTTCAGCTTTGGGTGAATGTTTTTGAATTAACTTCTTTTAAATTTAACATTAAACATTTTTTTTGGCCGGGCGTGGTGGCTCACGCCTGTAATCCTAGCACTCTGGGAGGCCGAGGCGGGTGGATCGCTCGAGGTCAGGAGTTCGAGACCAGCCTGAGCAAGAGCGAGACCCCGTCTCTACTAAAAATAGAAAGAAATTATATGGACAACTAAAAATATATATAGAAAAAATTAGCCAGGCATGGTGGCGCATGCCTGTAGTCCCAGCTACTCGGGAGGCTGAGACAGGAGGATTGCTTAAGCCCAGGAGTTTGAGGTTGCTGTGAGCTAGGCTGACGCCACGGCACTCACTCTAGCCCGGGCAACAGAGCGAGACTCTGTCTCAAAAAAAAAAAAAAAAAAAAAAAACATTTTTTTTTTTTGGTTTTCACACACTTTTTTTTACAACTACTGCTTTAATGGTTACATACTATTCCATGCTGAGTGTAATAACTTCTTCTTTGCTTTTTTTTTTTTCCATTTTGATTTATTTTTGGTTTTCACTTGGCCTTTTCCATAAAACAGATATTGCCGTAGTGAACCATCTCCCCTATCTGGCTGAATATCCTTGGTTAGAAGATTTCCCCAAGATCCCAGAAGTGAGACTGTACTTGCTCAGGGGAAGGTTTGCATTTGAAACATGGGGGAACAAGCAGAGTTTAAGCTTTTCAGGCCAGACCCGTAGCTCTTGGGAGGCATTGCAGAGCCCTAAGCTCAAAGCTATACGTCCGTAGATCCATTAAAGGTTTCCTGAGGGGTTTACGTGCACACAAACCCTGGAAAGTCAAGCATGAGGGACCGGGCTGCTCTCAGAGTCTATTCAACTGGAAGTCAGGGCTGACAAACGTCAGGGACCTGCACGGGGAATACAAAAAAAAGAGGTCATGACGACAACTCTGCCTACCCCATCCTAGCTGGTGTTTTCCAACTGTTTCCCCGTTGCTTTCACTTGTGGTCAATCATATAAATAATATTAATAAAAATAGCTGACACTTGCCGAGCACGGCCGTGTGCCGGGAAACATGCTAAGCATCTTACACGTATTCGTTCTTCCCAGAGTCACGATCAGATTCAGAGGTAGATCCCGTTACCCTCCTTTTACAGATGGGGCAACTGAGGCACAGAGGGATAAATTAACCTGCCCGACTCACAGAGCGGGGAAATGCTGGTAATCGGGTTATAGATACAGTGATCCGGCTCTTCCAAGGCCCCTGCTCCTAACCCCCCGGCTGCACGGGGAGCAAATCTGACCTCTGATGGGGCTGAGCTAGGACGGGGCCACGCAGACGCCTGCAGCTCCCGGGAGGTCGCCTGTGCTTCCCCCGCTCCCAAAGTGCAGGGTCTACGCGGGCCACCCAGCACGCGGTTCTTTGGGGCAGATCAGACTGGCAGCCGGCGAGGCCGCCTGGGACGCGCCCTGTCTGTGTGAAGCGCACACCCTTCCCGGCTCTCCAGGCAGAGGGACACCCCGCAGAGCTTGTCCTGGGTCCCCACGCGTCCTTTCGTTTTTCCGCTTGCTTGTACATCCCTGCGTTTTAGGAAGGACCTAAGCCACGCCGCGCGCTCGTCCCCCCCGGGAAGGTGGCGCGTTCCGCCAGCTCCGCAGCCCCGGTCACCCCGGCTCTCTCTGCCCCCGTTCCAGGTGGGCTCAGCGGTTTCAGGCAGAACCACGAGAACCTCTGCGACAACTCGCTGCAGCTGCAGGAGCGCCGGGAGGCGGGCGGCGCGGCCGCGGCCCCCCCTGCGCCACCGCAGTCCCCGCCGGGCACCCCCGACGTGGAGAGCGCCGAGCTCACGCCCATCCTGCCCTTCCTCTTCCTCGGCAACGAGCAGGACGCGCAGGACCTGGACACCCTGCAGCGGCTGAACATCGCCTACGTCATCAACGTCACCACCCACCTCCCGCTGTACCACTACGAGAAGGGGCTGCTCAGCTACAAGCGGCTGCCGGCCACCGACAGCAACAAGCAGAACCTGCGCCAGTACTTCGAGGAGGCCTTCGAGTTCATCGGTAACTACCACCCCCGGCTTCCCCTCCTCCCCAGGGCTCTCCCCCCGCTCCGGGGCTTGCTCTGGTGTCAAGTTCAAGGTTGGTGCCCGTGGTGCAGAGCAAGCTGCTCAGAGGTGTTTCCGGGCCTGCCACCTGCTGCAGCCTAAATATGCCCCCGAGTCAGAGCCGGGTTGAGTGTGTTGGGCCGTCAGGATGGATAGGAACTGTTTTAAAGAACAGCTATTGAATTTGGTTGGAATCCGTGCAATGAGAATCCTCATTCTTCAAGTTCTCAGCCCGGGCGCGGTGGCTCACACCTGTAATCCCAGCACTCTGGGAGGCCGGGGCGGGAGGATCGCTTGAGGTCAGGAGTCTGAGACCGGCCTGAGCAAGAGCGAGACCCCCGTCTGTACTAAATATAGAAAGAAATTATATGGACAGCTAAAAATATAGATACAGAGAAAATTAGCCAGGCATGGTGGCGCATGCCTGTAGTCCCAACTACTCGGGAGGCTGAGGCAGGAGGATTGCTTGAGGTCAGGAGTCTGAGACCAGGCTGAGCAAGAGCGAGACCCCATCTCTACTGAAAATAGAAAAATTAGCAGGGCACAGTGGCACATGCCTGTAGTCCCAGCTGCTAGGGAGGCTGAGGCAGGAGGATCGCTTGAGCCCAGGGCTTTGAGGTTGCTGTGAGCTATGATGACGCCACTGCACTCTAGCCCGGGCAATAGAGCAAGACGTTGTCTAAAAAAGAAAAAAAAAACTTTGTCCCTCAAGTTCTCAGTGCCAAAGTGCGGTAGAGGGTCAGCATTTAATATGCTCTCTAGCCAGAAGAATGGATGGGAAATAAGGGATTAGAAACCAGAGCTGGTGCTGCTCCTGCCCCTCCGCGCCCTGCAGAAGGGACACACCTCGAGTGTGACACCACTTCCCCGCACACCCCCACCTCCCTGCTCAGCCTGATTCCCCCAGCGTGGGAGAGACGCTCCCTTTTGACAGTTCACCCCAAACTCGGTGAAGTAAGAAAGATCAGGTTGTGTAGCCTAAGTCGTTCCTAAGGAGGAAGATTCTAGCAACGGCAGGCTTTAATCTCCAGAAGAGGGCAGCTGTCAGCCTAATCCTAATCTTACCTTTTGCTCCTTCCGTAGCTTCAAACTGTCGCGAGGCTCAAGTTGTCATTTTGAGGATCCCTGGCACATAGCAGACTCTCACCCATGGTTTTCAAGTGACTCCAACTTTTATTGCTATACAGGGGTGGCCCAATACTTTTCCTAAATATTGCAACAGGTGGTTGCTGTTCGAGGAAGAATACACTCATGTTTTGGTGCTCCTGTGTTAGAAAAAAGAAACACACAAAGCCTTAGATTCAGTGGCCACGGGGTCTGGTGGATTTGCAGTGGAGCTGGCAGCGCTGGGCATCTGCCCAGCTGTTTCCCTTCAGCTCAGGACTGTGGAATATTTATTCAGTCTGGAAGGAAATTCAGAGTGGTCACTGAGCTTAGAGACGTAAAGTGACTTCTCGAAGATCACAGGAATTCCAGTGTCAGGGAAGTGACCAGAATCCAGGGGTTTTGACTCCCAGGTCTGAGGCCTTTCTGCAGCGCTCTGGGGTGGTGCGTATGATGCCCTATTAATTAATTTCAAACTGCCAACTCTGTGGATACAGAGATACCCCAGATTCTTTATTAATAAAATCGGAGCCAAACCTTGAGCCCTGACGAAGAAATATTTGTCACCACGCAGATAGGGAACTTTTGGTTGATATATGATATTACGACTGAGATACCATCTTGACTTCATTCCGGTTGGGGGAAGTTAGGAAAGTGTTTTCCCTTTAACAAGGAGTGTAAGATATGCTTGTTCTAAGAGGATTTCAACCCAAGCACTAACATTCCCTAACAGATTATTCAGGTTCACCCGCCTGTTTTGTTTTGTTTAAGAAGAAAAACAAAACCACTAACAAACGGCATTTAGCCTGAAGACAATTCAGAATCACAACCTACATAGGCACAATTTTATTTTTATTGTTATATTATTAGATAAACTGAAGTCTTGCTTTAGGGAAAACACAGCGGGTTTTATAAATGTAACTTCAACAGGGAGTCGGTTTGCTGTAAACCAAGCAGGGTCTAGGTTTAGGGGTTAACTATGCCTGTCTACTTAATCCTGATCAAGTGATATTGTTCCCGTATTCTCTGAGGCCGGCTGGCATCGTTCCCATTGTTCACACAGGAGGACGGAGGCTCTGGGAAGTTACATGACTCCCACGAGGCCACTTGGCTACGGCGCAGTGGGACCACTGGGCCAGCCTAGCACGGAGCAGCTCACGCGCTGACCACCAGGCTCTCTGGCCTTGGTTCGGAGGTCAAGAGTGTGTGCTGAAGAGAAGAAAGGGAAAAAGGGAGATGCTGGCTTCTCTTGAAATACTATTGACGATGAGAAGGAAGCTTCCTCTCTAGATTTTTAAAATGAGGCCGGGCGCAGTGGCTCACGCCTGCAATCCTAGCACTCTGGGAGGCCGAGGCAGGAGGATCACTCGAGCTCAGGAGTTCAAGACCAGCCTGAACAAGAGTGAGACCCCGTCTCTACTAAAAATAGAAAGAAATTATCTGGAAAGCTAAAAATATATAGAAAAAATTAGCCGGGCATGGTGGCACAGGCCTGTAGTCCCAGCTACTCTGGAGGCTGAGACAGGAGGATCGCTTGAGCCCAGGAGTTTGAGGCTGCAGTGAGCTGTGATGATGCCATTGCACTTTAGCCGGGGCAACAGAGCGAGACCCTATCTTGGGTGGGTGGGATGGGAGGAGAGAAGGGGGAGAAAGAATTTCCTCAGGCAATGCCCACAAGCTATTCTCTTGGGCTTATAATATACCTGAAAATTTAGAAAGTCTTTCCTCTTTCAAGCGCTCCGGACTCTGAGCCATTGCTGGAATTCCTTCATCTTCTTCATCATTGCATGTTGGACTATCATACTTGGGTGCAAAAGGGGTGGAAAACCTGAGAGGTTACACCCTGGGCCTTCATACTGCAAGTCTTTAGTTAACTTTGCAGGAATTGGCTTTTCCAGTGAGAAACTGAACATAGTAACTTTTTAGTTGAATTTTGTCCCTTTAACTTGGATCAGGGCTTAGAAAGATCGTGAAACTCTTATCCACTTAATACCAGTCCCTATACAGAGCAATTCCGTAGTATGAGGAGAGAAATGTGCTTTTTCTCTAACACAGAAATATTGTTAATGACACTAGTTTTGATAAGTCACACAATCTGGCAATTGAGATTAACATCTTTAATCAGAAGAAAAATTATATATACACATATGTAGATATTTATGTGTGTGTTTAATTTTTTCCCTTCCTTCCCTTTCTTCATTTTTTTTTTTCAGTAGTATGAGTCCAGAAAAAAAAAAAAACCAAGAAGACATTTGAGAGAGAGGTTCAGTAGCTTAACCAGTAGCTTGCTTAACAGGAAAGTTAATTGTGTGAGAGGTCTAGCTTTCGGCCAACACGAAGCAAAGTGTTCCTATGAACAATTCCTTCACTTCGTCTTCTCTTTAAATGTAGACATACAGCTTCCTACTCATGCTAATATTGATTTTAGCTAATATCCTGAAAGTTGTGACATAAAATACATGGTTAACTGGCAGCTTACACCTGGCTTTAAAGCCATCTAAATTCACCCTTTCTCTGCAAAATAGAGCATTGTCAAGTCGAGACGAAAGTTTCTTTTTCCGCCCGTGTCTCTCTCTCTCCTTCCCTTCACCTCCTGTCCGTCTGTCTTTCTCCAGAGGAGGCTCACCAGCGCGGGAAGGCGCTTCTCATCCACTGCCAGGCCGGGGTGTCCCGCTCTGCCACCATCGTCATCGCCTACTTGATGAAGCACACCCGGATGACCATGACTGACGCTTACAAATTCGTCAAGGGCAAGCGACCAATCATTTCCCCAAACCTTAACTTCATGGGGCAGTTGCTGGAGTTTGAGGAAGACCTGAACAACGGCGTGACGCCGCGCATCCTTACACCAAAGCTGATGGGCGTGGAGACGGTGGTGTGACACGGGTGTGACACGGGTGTGACACGGGTGTGACACGGGTGTGACACGGGTGTGGATGGAAAGGCTTCCTGCTCTCCGAGAGGAGGCCGACAGGGCGGAGGACGGATTCTGTTTTTTCTTTTTCTTTATTGTTTTTTTTTTTTTTCCCCAGGGGGGGAGTGTAAAGTGTGCGAATGGAAACAAACTTGTTTGAAAACGTTTTATTTTTAACAAGCGTGAGAAGACGATAACTTTTGATGCCGTTGAGATTTCCTTCCCACAAACGGGCGCAGCAGGGAGGCTAAAGAAGCAACTTTTCTTTTTTTTTTTTAAGCCAACAATAAAACGTGTTTCTCCCCCTTTTCCTTTGAAGCTATTTGTAGAGTTTAGGACGAAATAGTCTGTGCAGGTTCATAGACCGAAGAGACGACACTTTAAACCAATTCAAAAGAACCGAAAGCAAATAGAGAAGACACTGAATCACGAAGCCCAGGGACCCGCCTGGGCCAAACCCAACCCAGCCAAGCCCTGCCGCGCTCACCGGTGCGAGGAGCAGATCCGGGCGGCTTCCGTGTCTAAGAACCCTTCAGACATTCATGAAAGAGGCAGAGGATGTTGTTGATTTTGTGTGTTTCATGCTCTGGATTTTTTTTTTTTTTTTTTCCTTCTCTGGGTTTAAGAGATTTTTTTTGAAATAGCAAGGAATTGACCATTCTACCATAAGTCTTCACGGGCTTCTCGTGCAATAATACGGTGTTTCGAGTGTGCAGACAGGTTGGGGCTGGCAGTTGACGGATAGACAGAACAAACTTGCCAGCTTGGGGACAGAAAGGAACCCAGCACACACCAATTTACTGTCCTTCCCACCTTCCCCCACCCCCCGTTTTTTTTTTTTTTCTGATTCGATTCTGGTTACAGTGCCATAAACCTTGTTACATATGTATATCAGAATGTAAAAAAAAAAAAAAAGACAAAAATTTATTTAAAAATATTTTTCGCAAAAAAACAAAAAAACTTGGTCTGTTTCTGTTGATTGTGTAAAAATTTATTTTCATTATATAAATGAAACTCGTTTGGGGATGTGTCTTTTTTTTTTTTTTTTTTTCCCCTCCGCTCAGGTTCAAGCCTCTGTTTCCTCCGGTAACTCGGACAGGTGACATAATTGGAAATAAAACACACATTTTTATACAGGGAAAGGGAGATGAAGGGAACACACCCTCTGCTCTCAGTGTGGAGCAGAGAGAATTAGCAAGGACGGCAGAGAGCTCCAGTATTCACCTGCTGGGCACGATCTCTTCTTTGCTCACAACTTGTCATCCTCTTGCAAATATAATTCCTCTTCCTCTGGAGCAACCTCAGGTGACAATGCAGAGAGTGAAGGGTCTTTGAGCCTTGGTGACCAAACTCACCGCCAGATCTATTGCTTAAAATTCATTGGTCTCCCCAATGGCTATCTGATAAATATTCGTGACAATCTGCCATTTAGGGGTCTTGATGGGTCCCCACCCCTCTGTTGCCACTTGCTCACGAGACGTTTTTGGTGACCTTAACCGTGTAGTGTGTTGCAGCAAATTGTCGTTGCCTACAGTTTTTCTGGCAAACTGAACTCAGCTTTGTGTGTGTAGCTTCCCCATGATAACACCTGCTCGTTATCACACCTAGCTGGCTTCGCGATTCACACATGATACGGGCTGGGCTGGGGGAAGAATACAATGCAAACATTTTCTGTGTAATTAAAATACATGTCTGGAGGGACGTGGCCATAGGGAAGATGCCTGGCAAACTGAAATTTGCCTGGGGCCAATAAAAGAGTTGAAATATCTGAAATGTCCAATCCTATACGACTACAATTTGACATCAATGTTTTGTGTATATTTGCTTACGAATGTTAGAAGGAAATATTTTTGGCATTTATTTTTTTAAATAGCTTTTCTACCAAAAGTCATTTAAATGTCTCTTGTATTACAAAAGTGGAAACTGCGTTTCGCAGGAATTAACTGAGAGCTGTTGTGGATGATTTTAGTTTAATACAAAGTGTTAATCCAGTGAAAAGTGCATCTCTGTTGCCATGATTTCCACGCTTCAGACGGACAGTTTCCTTGGTGCCAGGCCGGCATGTTCTGGAAATGGTGAGTAAAACAGAGAACGAGGCGGAGCCCGGCTCTGTGTGCTCCGGGCCCCACCGAGGGTTTGCCGGGGTTTCTCGCCCTTTTGATCAGCTACTCGGTCCCGGTGAAAACAGACATGTTCAGGGAAGAACGGGAAGTCTTTCCTACATCGGGTAAGAAAATCTAGAATGTTTACTTATCTCCTTGTTTGTTCCTTTCATTGACGTTATTTCTCATAACTGGATCCCAAATCATTTATTTCTTATCTCATGTCTAATTTTTTTTTTTTTTTTTTTTTTTACAAAGAAAGAGTTAAACTTGCTAAATCACAGGCTACTTCCGAAAGATACTTATTCTCTGATGGTGGCTTCACACATCGTCAGCCTCAGGGCTCTGGATGCTGCAGTTTTCCGCCTTCCTGCCCTGGCACCTGTCGTTCAGCCCAGGTGGGCATTTGGACCTGGTGTCCGCCTGTCTGTCCAGCCTCACCAACGCTCCATGGAGTTGATTTGCCGGGGAGGGGGACGCGGTCTGATAGGTGAAGAGAATTCCTCCGAATTTTGTTGTCTGGGGTGCCAGAACAAGATCACAACTTTATCATGAGGCTGTCCAGCCTCCCCAAGCACATATGACTTTAAGAAATGTTTAAATTACAATGATTTCCTTCTGAACCATTTTATGGGTGGATAGATCTGAAATTCGACAGGGGAAGTGAGTACTTGAGGCAGTTTCCTCCTTTTGTTCCCTACCACGTTTCCATTCTAGGATAATTACATCTTCTTCTTAGGGCAAATGTCGACTGAAATGTCTAGACCAAACATCGCACCCTTTTCTTAAGGGCTCCTCTTGTGTAGTGAAGAATACATAGCTTGGAGGCCTAAGTGCTGTGTGGCGCTGACCAAGTCAATTAACCTCTCTGATCCTTAGTTTCCTATTCCACATGGTGGCTGTGAGCACTAACTGAGCCAGCATGGGCAGGCACCTGGCACAGTGACTAACACAAAACCAGGAGGCTGATAAACACCACCTCCAGAAGAGATTTTTTGCGAGAAAATATTAACTTTCACTGATCTTCTAAACATCGGGGGCTCCACTGAGCAGTATTTCACGTGGCTTATGTTCTGCGAAGTCAGGAAACGAAGCTAGGGAGGCAGAGAAAAAGGCCCAAAGAAGAGAACACGATTATTCATCCTCTAGTTCTTGCTCCTTGTATGTGTCAGTTCTAAGACAGTTCTTTCTCCTAATCTGGACACGAATGTCTAGAATTGTCACGAAAGTGAACTTTCCCGCGCCGGGTACCACAGCACCGTAAGGTTCATCCATTGACTTGTTCATCCGACACACGTTTGCTTCCTTTGCATCTTTCCGTGGTCCAGACCGCGGTGAGTGTTTGTTAAGAAGCCCATGCCCTTGAGGGGCCCTCCGGCTCCCCGAGGGTCTGATCCGACCGTGGGTTTCTGCAGAGAAGACTTGGGTCTCTCCTGTGGCCTCCAGCTCAGTGTCTGCTTGTAGCATGTTCAGCATTTTATTACTGACCGATCAGACCATTTGCCTCACATTGCTCTTTGCCGTCTAAAACAACTGTCAGCCCACAAAAATCCAGCATATTTAAAAATCAGCTCTTATAAACTGGTGTGGGTTCTCACGAGCCATCGCATTTGTGTGGGATGGTATCAGAAAGCTGTTCTCTACCTCACAGGGCTGCCACGGCAGACGGTACCGCAAAGATCTGTTCTGTTGTTGTTGTTGTTGTCGTTGTTGTTTTTGCCTTTAGCTAACTTAAAGCTGTCCTTCCTTGTTCTGAGTGGTGGGGAGAAAATCGCTGGTTGGAAGTCAGGGGAGGGGCAGTGTCAGGATCAACAGAGAAATGAACTCTCTACTCGGAGTATTTACAGAGCCTGGCGAGGGCCTCTAACCCTGTCAGAGAAACAGATCAACAAACAAGAGAGTCTGGAAAGTGACACTTATGTTGTGTCCACGGGCGAGAAGAGAATTATTCAGGAGTAAGTAAGTGGAGCCAGCGTGACTCTCCTCTCCTGAAACTCCCTTCCTGTGTCCTGGTAGCTGCTGGTGGGATACATGGTGTAGTGCTCCGTCTGGGGCTGTGAGAAGCTTCCGGCAGCCACAGAACCTGAGTGATCACATGAGGTCACCTGTTTGCCATCCGGATTTGGAGACACGTAGCCCCTGACTTTATCAGCACTGTCCTTCTTGGTCCTCTGGGTGGCCTTAGCTCTCAGAGATGCCACCATCTGTGTGCGTCTTTGCTGCCTCTCCTAGTTCGTTTCGGCCAACTTCAGATGGGGACGAGGGGACACAGAAGTGCAGTGTCTGCCACCCCTGGGTACTTTGCAGCCGAAAGAGGAAGTCACGTGGGTGGTCTGATTGCTTGAAGCCCATGAGTTGGGAAACTACGAAGAACCCCCAAAAGGCCATCCAAATGACTTTTCAGAGGTGAGGAGTCTGGGCCCATCTCAACAGCCGGTCTGCAGTGGTCTGAGCGCCTGGCTCCTGAGTCCCAGCACCGTGGAACTCTGACAGTGACCTTCCTGGCCAGCCACCCAAACACCTCGAAATTCGGCAATTTCCTTTCCTATCTGGAGCCAGCGGCCACCAAAAATGGATCCTGCGGATCTGCTTGGGATGAAACCGTCCCTGCTACCACCCAGAGGTTTTTTGCAAGGCCTGGTGGACTTAGCATGAATAAAAAATGTGTGAAACGGAGAAAAGTTATTCCACGGCAACAGGGCACCAACCACTTCCTGGTCTCGAGGACGTTACCCACTGAGCTGTAGATACAGGCAGGACGTGCCACTATAACACTCGTTAACCACAGACTCATTTGAACACCCCAGATCAATTAGAGGACGGCGTTTTCAGTCTAGAACCTTTGATCCCCCCTCCCTTGGGAGCCCTGATGGAAGGGAGAGGCTTCAGAATGAGGACTCGGCCCCCAAATTCATCTTAGGACCTTCAAATGCATCCCGAGAGCCTGAGAAGTGTCAAATTTCCTAATCATCAGGCATTAATTAGGAAACCCAAACAACCAACCAGCAAACAAGCAAACAACAAACAGCCAGGGCATTGCAACAAGTGGCCGCGTAGAATCCTCAAACCAGCTGAGCCGCATGTAGCTTTCTGCGTGTTTTCTTCGTCACACGTCACGATTTTAATTACACAATTAATTATCTGATTGCTTCCTTACTGTCTACCTCCCTCACCAAGCTGCAGGTTCTCTTAGGCAGGAGCGATTGCCACCAGCTGAGCTTCTCCGGAAAGCGTGCGTTTTTATTGCTCCCTCCCACGTGCCCAGCAACGGGCTTCCCGGAGAGCATTTACTGCTCTTAGATCCCCGGGGAACCTTGTCAAAAGGAAGGTTCTGGTTCAGCAGAGGAGGCCTGAGATTCCGCATTTCTCCCCCACTTTCAGGGGGTGCCACGGCTGCCAATCCAAGGACCACGCTTTGAGTAGCAGGCGCCAGGGGACGTTTCGCAGAGGTAAGGGCTCCCTCCGGGAACTGTTGTGGGCTCTCCACCCTCGCTCCCGTTTTTAGAAAATAGAGAGGCTACAATCTGTAAAATGGAGCTAATAATACCTGCTCTTTCTCAGCAGCCCCAGAAGTATCATGAGAACATAGCTTAATGCCTGTAAAGTATTTTGATATCTGGAGTGCTATGACTGTATGGCTTTACAGTGCCTTTTCACCAGGACAGAAAAGTGCTTCGTAACGACCCAGAGTCCGCACAGCAGTTTGGGGTTACAGGGTGTTGTAATTACATGCCGGGGCGTCCTCCCGGACCCGCTTTCTGAGCCTCCGCTGTGAGGATGAAATGAACCGAGTGAACCCCTAGCAGCTAAAGCAAACGGAGGCCACACAGCAACCAAATGCAGTGTGTAACCCTGGGTTAGAGCCTTCGTGAGAAAACTAGCAATAACGAACACTTTTGGGGACAGGCGGCAAAATTTGAATACGGACTCTGGATAAGAACGGTTTTGTAATAACGTTAATTTTTTCAGTTCTTGTTCGCATATAAGGTTTACAGACACACTATGCTCCTTCCATTCCCTCGCCCTAAGCCAAACTGTCCTCTTTGAAGGGCCGGTGGCAGACCGGGGGCTTTGCAAACAGGCCCTAGACGTCAGGATGCTTCCGGAATCGCAGCTGAAGGCCGTGCGGGGCGGAACGGCCAGGGCGCTCTGAGCTTTAGTGAGGCGGCAGCCGAATCCTCCGGGCCGGGGCGCTAGCGAGGGCCCACGCTCCCGCGCAGATGCGGCTGCTCTGGGCGGCTTCTCCTATATTTAACACGGCCCTAATTACCCGCAGGCCCCTGAGCGAGGAGGGCTGATGAGCAGTTCAAGTTCCCTGCATGGAAATAGCCCGAGAACAGCGCCAGTGTTTGTGCTAATTGCAATGGATGAGCAGAGACTGTCTCATTAATCCTCCCCTATCAGCCTCGCAAGCCGCCCAGAATAGCCTCGGTCTCGGCCGGCCCACAGCGGGGCCTGGTGGTTTCGTGCATGTTTGGAGAAGGGAGACTCTCCTCCCAGGGGATGGGGGAGTGCAGTGTGTGTGTGTGTTTGTGTGTCTCTCTGTGTTTGTGTGTCTCTCTGTTTGTGTGTGTGTGAGTGTGTGTGTGTTTGTTTGTGTGTCTCTTTGTGTGTTTGTGTGTGTGTGTTTGTGTGTGTGTGTGTTTGTGTGTCTCTCTGTGTGTTTCTGTGTGTGTGTTTGTGTGTTTGTGTGTCTCTCTGTGTGTTTGTGTGTGTTTGTGTGTGTGTGTTTGTGTGTCTCTCTGTGTGTGTGTGAGTGTGTATGTGTTTGTGTTTGTGTGTCTCTTTGTGTGTTTGTGTGTCTGTCTGTGTGTTTGTGTGTGTGTGTGTTTGTGTGTCTCTCTCTGTGTTTCTGTGTGTGTGTGTTTGTGTGTCTCTCTGTGTGTTTGTGTGTGTGTTTGTGTGTCTCCCTGTGTTTGTGTGTGTTTGTGTGTCTGTGTGTGTGTGTGTTTGTGTCTGTGTGTGTGTTTGTGTTTGTGTGTCTCTCTGTGTTTGTGTGTGTTTGTGTGTCTCTCTGTGTGTGTGTGTGTTTGTGTGTCTCTCTGTGTTTGTGTGTGTGTGTGTGTGTCTCTCTGTGTGTTTGTGTGTGTGTTTGTGTGTCCGTGTGTGTGTTTGTGTGACTCTGTGTTTGTGTGTGTGTGTTTGTGTGTCTCTCTGTGTGTTTGTGTGTGTGTTTGTGTGTCCGTGTGTGTGTTTGTGTGACTCTGTGTTTGTGTGTGTGTGTTTGTGTGTCTCTGTGTGTGTGTGTGTGTTTGTGTGTCTCTCTGTGTGTTTGTGTGTGTGTGTGTGTGTGTGTCCGCGGGTGCGGAGAGCAGTCTATGGATTCTGGAATCTTAAGTAAATATTATATATAGGAACAGGATGTGGAAACGCACAGAATCCCGCCTTGCGCCTGGGAAGGGTCGATTCGTTCAGAAAAATTAGGAAGTAGCTGAAACACGTCCTTCCAGTGACCTCAGCCTGGTTTTGTGCCCCGTTTTCTTTGCGGCGTGAATATTTTGCCCTGGTGAGTTCTCGCTCTGTCCATTCTGTCTTCACGTAGTGTAGGATCTAACTTCAGTCATTTACACTTTAGTATGAGTGTGCCACTAGTAGGTTTTGTGCGTTTGTAGCTTCACAATTTACAAAGATCATTTTCCTTTACACACTCATTCTGTTAGAACCTTACAGCAATCTTGTGAGGTTAACAGGTGTTGTTCTCATTTTAAAAAGAAAGTGAGGCTCAACAAGTAAGTTTGTGATCGCCCCAAGATCACACACTTAACAAGTGACAGATCGGGGACAAGAAACCAGATATTTTCTCTGGTAGTTCTGAGGGATACTTGGTTCCTTGTTCGAGAACTAGAATGCCTTAATTTTGGTCAGTATCATGCCATGGAAAGACTGTTTGGAATCAAATACATCAAGATTCTGATCTCTGTGACTTTGGGCAAGTTGCTTAAACATTTCGGAGCCTCAGTTGTGAGGATGAAATGAAATAATGTACAAAGTGAACCCTTAGCAACTAAAGCAATATGGCAACTACATGTGATGTGTTACCCTGGGTTAGATCCTGTATTAGAAAAATAGCAATAAAGAACACTTTTGGGGACAGGTGGCAAAATTTGAATATGGACTCTGGATAAGAACGGTTTTATAATAATGTTAATTTTTTTAAATGTTGATTATGTGTGAATGTTCTGAGAAAACACACGTGGAAATGTGGTACAGAGGTGTGACATATGTCACTGCTCTCAAATGGTTCAGAAAATCACACCTGTATAGCTTTGGGCAGTAACACACACAGGCAGAATTTTAATACGTGGTAAATCTGGGTGAAAGATGTGTGGAAGTGCTCGTGATGTTTTCTGTAAATTTGACACTATACCATAATGAAATTATGAAAGTAAAAAAAATAAAGGGGCCTCATGGAGGGCAGAAATCTCTCTGTCCTCCTACAAGTCACAGCAGTGTTTGGGGTTGGAGAGGGTGGAGCGCGGCCATGGGGGCTCCCTGACCCCCACCCTGCTGGAACACCCCAGTGGGCAGCCCTTACCTGGGCCTTCTCCTTCTCGGCTCAGGAAACAGCTGACTTCGCTCTGAACCTGAGCTAGAAGGCCCAGCCCTCCGCTCCGCTCCCTGGAGTGGGACAGAGAGGGCCGGCGAGGTCGGAGGCTCAATCTCTGCCCATGACCTTGGGACCTTGATCATCCATCCTGCTTTGTGGAAATTGCCCCACCCAGGAGAAGAAAATGGCGGCAGGGGCAGATTGCCATGGATTATTTGTGTTGTAGAAATAAAAAGGGGAGGTAATGAGGCATTTTTTTTTTTTCTAAATTAGTATTTTAAAATCAGCAAGCCATTCATCTGCACGTATATTGAGAGAGTGTTGGATTCCAAAGAATAACGTTTCCATGTGTCCGCCATCTCTTTGGACTAATGAGTGACATTTAAACTGACCTCCTTAATTAGTGATTGTTGGAGAATCTCATTCATCTAACAAATGTTTACATAGTGGCCACTGTGTGCCGGGTCCCCCCGCTCGAGGACGAAAGTGACTGGAATATATTATCGTGACACTTAATATGATGTATAAACCACCACATTTAATTTTCTTGCTTTTAACTCTTCTTTCTTATTCTTTTTTAAAAATCTCTCTCCCTCTGTCCCCACGTTCCCATACGGTGGAAATGGGGAAAGCATCCACAACCCGACTCTACCGGATCAACGTGCATTTCCAGGGCACGAGCCCTCTCTCCAGGCGAAGCCTTTTCTTTCTTGTATAGATTTAAGGGGTACAAGCGCAGGGGTGTTACATGGATGTATCACGTACCGGTGAAGTTTGGGCTTTTAGTGTAACCGTCACCCAAATCATGTGCATTATACCCATTAAGTAATTTCTCATCTCAGGGAGAAGTCTTTAACTCAGGCTGGAGCTGCCTGGGATTTCTGTGCAGCGGATCGTGACTTAGAGGACAGGGTTTGAGCCATGTTTCCTGGAGCAGTTGGAGCCCACTCTCCTCAAATGGACTCTTACGTGTATTGGCGAAAAGCGCAGTTCATAAAGCCATCGCGAAGAAATGTACCAAGTTGCCTGTGTTCCCGGAGGGCTGTGTGGTTGAGTCATGCTCCGCATCAAATTAGCTCCGGGGTTTGTTTTACATTTCTTAGGTGTTCTCACTCTGAAAAGGAAAGAAATGGCAAATGTGGTTTTACTTTTGGACTTCAGAGCCTCCTAGCCACCCCTCCTCCCCCAGTTAAGCATTGGACATAAAAGACAACACCGGAAACATCTTACCAAGAGACCGAAGGGTTGTTGTCGATTACCGTACCGTTTGGAGTCCTTGCTCACCTGTGTGACAACCCCTTAATACTGTGGGATAGCAGAAGCAAGGTGTCTTGTCCTTGCATGTAAGCCCAGCCTTTCCTAGGCTCATGACAACTGACAGGCGTCATTGAATTCCTCCCTGGAATGCCAGGGATTTCCTAGCACCAGGATGGGGAGTGGGCTGCAAAATTGGGACCGTTATTTAATAAATGGCATCTCACAGCTGTTCCCAACTGGAAATGAGAAAGGATGCCACAGACAACTGCTGGGGTCCCAGACTAAGATGCCACCAGGCCAATGTTTTGAATACAAAACTTCCACCGCCGAAAGACCTTGACATAACTTGGGAGCAGGATGTCAAAGGCTGCTTGGACATCCCGAAAGAAAACAGCCCCGTTTGTATCTTCCGTTCAGATTTAACTGATTGGTGTTTGTGTGGGGAGGATGGACGGTATCGGCTAGAGGTAGACAGATCGAAAAACGAGGGACTTAGAAAAGGAAGGGACGGATGATCCAGGACTCTGTCTTCTGGCCACGAGTGTCCAAAGTGCTAGAATTGATAGACATTCACCTGTTCATTATTGTCAGTGTGTTCTCCCAGCTGAGGAAAAGAATGTGCAGTAGGAAATCTAAGTGTGGTGCAGACAGGAACGGACATAGAATGGCTACAGGGTAAATTAGCAGGGCTGCTATGGTCCCAGAGGGGATAGAGGAAGTTTCCAGGCTCTCATGTTTCTGCACAATGGGGTAGGGAGGGACCCAGATTTTACCAATCTGAGAGTTTCTCTTTCCATGATAAGGACTATGGTAAAACACCTTTGCTGACGCCAGAGCTTCAAAAGATGCTCTAATAATCATAACATATCCCACATGGTGGGGGAAGTGGGGAGAGAGAGAGAGAGGGAGAAAACAGCAATGCTTCCTAAATAAGAGAAAGGCATTCTCTGATAATAAATAACCGGCAACCCACAGCGTGCCGGGTTTGCTAGACAAAGCCCTGCCTTCTTAACCACACCCGTAATAGAGATTTTTTTTTATGTGCTGACTCAGTTAACTTTTAGTTCAGGGCCTGAGCATGAGGAGCAGGTAGAGGCAAGCGAATGCTCCAGACAGGACTGCCGAGCGCAGGTCTAGCAGGGGCACCCGGGAAGGAATCAGGGAAACACGGAGCTGCCACACCCAGAAGACAGCAAGGCAGAGTTTCCTGGTGCAACTGGCTCAAGATGGGCACTTGTTCCTTAGCGAGGGAGATGCAACTGGGAATGAATATCAAAATGGTTTCTGTGGTGTTACGGGGTGGCTGTAATTGCACCGGACTCACCTGTGTAGTAAACTGTAGAGTGCCCAGAGGCGGCCCTAGGATTCGGATGCAGGGAGGACTCACTGTTGGCATCTGGAAGTGGCTGGGACGCTCAGCGTGAGGCTGCATTTCCACGGCCAGCCCGGGGCTTGTGCGTGGACTGAGCATCTATGCAGGACGGGTGGGTGGGGGCGGAGGCTGTTATTGGGGGGCCTGTCAGGATTCCCCAGAGCACTTTTCGGCTCTACCCGCTGTTCTGATACCGTAGCGTGTGCCAGTGGCTTGCATGTTTCCCCAAAGCTCACGTGTCGGAGACTTCATCCCCAGCGCAGCCGTGTTGTGAGGTGAAACCTGTGAGTGGTGGTTGGATCACAAAGGCTCTGGCGTCGTGGACGGATTGATGTCGTCACGGCGAGGGCAGGTGTGTCGGGAAGCAGGGTGGCCCCGTCTTCGCTCTCTTCCCGTGTGACGCCTCCCACCATGCTGTGATCCCTCGAGAAAAACCACCAGACACAGCACCTCTTCCTGAGGCTCATACCGGCTCCAGAACCGTGAGCCAAAGAAACGCTTATTGTTTATAAACGACTCAGGCCAGGCCGTTCTGTTACAGCAACACAGAACAGGCTCAGACGACGCGATCTTAGGTATTTTCAGCATTTCCTTCTGTCGCCTTCGTGAAGCCCTGAACGTAAACAGCACTTTGCGGGTATTGATACGGTTGGATTATTGATCCGTGTGGACCCCGCTGACAACTGCCGTTGAGATTGTAGTGTCCAGAGAAGGCAAACGGGATAAGTGACTTTCTGAACCAACGCTGGGTCCACAAGGCTTGTTTAAAAGGGGGGGGGGGGGCGGTACACATTATGTACAAATAGTAAATTTATCCTCTAAAGCCATTGTGGTCCCCTCCTGGGTGGCTTGGTGTGGCCGGCTCTCTGCCTCACAATATGCAAACACATGGAGTTTTCTGGGGACTGTCTCTTCTCCCCAGTCACATGACGACAGGACTGTGAGGCTGGTGGCTGTTTGGGGCCGGTGACTCTGCATCCCACCCCGTCTGTGCTTTGGGGCGCTGCTCACCGTGGGGGCACGGGGACCGGAGCAAGCTGGGCCGTTTGGAGTCACATCTCCAGGAATCTGGAATCAGGCAAGCAACGAGAGGTCTGTTTTTCTCTTAAGTGGTTGGTCACACGCTAGGTGCATTTGGGAGATGTTGGTGTCTGCGGCATGTGGGAGGAGGAAAAAAAAGAAAAGAAACAAATATTCTGAAAGAACAGAGCTGAGGCATACAGATGGGCCTGCCTGGATTTCTTACAACTTTTCAGTTCCTGATTCTTGTCTATTTCCTCAGGACAGGCTTATAATGTCTTGGCTTCTCTGAGCTCTGATTGAATCCCTATAATCCTGTTCTTCCCTTTTAGTCGTTAGGCTTGGCTGGAGCCGTTCTTGTTACTTGTGCCTTCAAGAGTCCTCACTTGGAAAGCGGCTCCAAAAATGTTGTTTGCAATCCCAAGAAATTGGAACATCTGAGAAATCCACCTACCATCCTAACAATGTTCGCTCACTTCCTTGTTGGATTAGGGCAATGGTTCTATTTGTTTAAGTTTCTGCAGACTTTTTTTTTTGTGGTGATCACTGCTGATAGTTAAGTCCTAATTTTAGAGTGTAGGGGTTGAAGAAGAATTAGGTAATTACCAGTGATTCAACTTCAGACTGCGGAAATTTGTTCAACGTTATTTTTATCATGAGACGGAAGGCTGAAGCCTGATTGGACGTAGATCACAGATGTATGCCCGGGCTGAGTTCTCAGACTCTTTGGTGAACAAGACAATGTCATGTGGGCCACTCTGCCCAGCCCTAGGGACTGTGACAGTCACCCAGGGAAGTTGGTATGAGCAGGTATGAAGTTCCACATATGGAGAGACTGAAGCCTAGAAAGAGGTGGTGGTTGAGATCTTTTGGAAGAATACCGTGAGTAACCCCATCCCTGCTTCTCCAAGCTTTTAGTTATAAATATAATAGATGCTCATGAAACAAAATTTCAAAAAGAGGAATAAAAACCCAACTTATCACTTATTTCCAGTGTAAATATGTCCATTTATCTTCTAACACACTCTTTCTAGACATCTTTTTACGTGGCTGTGGTCACGTCCTACGCACAACGTCATCATTCCTCTTGCTGCTGAACATAACGAAGGTTTTTTCCCTCGAGTTATGACTTAGCTTTGCTATTCGCTTTTCATGATCACGTAAGACACCGTCCTGTGCACGTGGATTCTGTTTACTGACCTGTGATGTATCGCTGGGTGTGAAAGATGAGTCTTATTTGCACCGCTGTGGACGCCCTCAGCGGTTTCTCTCGAAAGCGCAGTGTGTGCCTGTGGTTCCCTCTGACTGCACAGCCTGTCACTCTTCGCTGCCGACCCATGTCAGCTACGTCACGCAAGTCACTGCGCTTCGCTGTGGCCTGGTCATCCCTGATGATTGTACCAGTTCTGACCTTTCAACGCGACTGTGCTCCGTACCCTTCACCCCACATCCGTGAAATGCTGTCACCTGGCATCTGTCCGCGTGTGGCTTTGCTTGCTTGTTGTTTTACTGTGCTGTCCCCACCCAAAAAGACTTGCTGTTACTGGGCCTCTATAAGGATTGGTCGTTTCTGGTCGAAGGAGAAGGCAGGGGAGAGAGGGAGAAGGCAGGGAGAGGGAGAACCATTCCTGCTTTTCAAATCTTTGCTGAACTAAGTTCTAGGTTTCTATGTCCTGGGTGACTAACACCGATTTTATTTCCGATTGTGCTACCTGGTACTACGCTGCGTCCAGCCTAGCGTGGCGCCCGCACTCGCTGCGCTGTGGTTCATTTTCACGGCTGCCTCCCCTCCGATACCGACCTCATAGCTGCGTGTGTCAGCGCGACAACACACGGGAGGGTTCCAAACACCACAGACGTATGACAGGGCATGTAGCGGGCGTTCCAGGGCTCCTTATCCAAGAGCGAGTAACTCAGCACACAATTCTTGCCTCTCAGACTCTGAGATGCTACATTAGTTCCTGAAATAAGATTTTCCTTTAAGCGTGTTTCTTTTATTTGAGGTGTCATGCCTGCTACCAAGACATGTTGAAAAAGGCCATCGGGCAGTTAAAAATATGCCTCTGAAATCTGTGAAACTGGCTGAATTTTTGAGGAGAAGCCGCTAGATCCAATTAGCAGAAACCACAGAAAGAGAGGAAAGACTGTTTCTTCAAATTAAGGATAATGCAATAGATGGTATTGCCGTAGGGTCTGTGTTTTGAGCTTTCTTCTTCTGTTTTAAGGAAAATATCAAACGTGATGTGGGAAAGGAAAATGGGAGCAGGGATTGAGGTGAAGGTGAATGCTTCTCCTTCACCCTCCTTTGATGACACGGATTGATCTTTACTTCCCATCCGAGCTGCCCGGGTGACACATCAGTAGACCGATCAGCCTTGGGCCAAACTCGCTCTGAGACGCCTCTGAGCCTACACAAGTTCATCAAAACCACATTTAAACACTCACCTAAAAACTACTGCAATGAACGGTAATTAGGCTGAATGCTCAGCAGTGTATGTAGATAACTATAATTAGTACTATTTTTACACAGTCAGCCAAATTTTATATTTTTACTGTGTTTCTCTGACACCCCTAATCAGTATTAGTTTTATAACTTTACCTAAATCCACGTACATTTTAGTTCTCCTGCTATGCACATTCTCTCTCCAAATGCCTCCCACTTCAGATGATGAGTGACATATAAATACTTTAATTGTCCTCATATTAACATCCTGATAAATGCTCACAAAAGAAGATTAAAGTCCTCTTAAAGGTTTTGGAAGCATAAGGATGCTGGTGACAGGATCACCTACCCTTCCTGTTCAGACCCTCTTGCAACTGGGGGTCGCGAAGTTTTGGGGAGTCAAACGCATTCACCTTGAACCCCAGCTCTGCTCCTAACAAGCCGGGCTGACTGCACTTGCCTCCCTGATCCTCCCTGTCCTCGTCCGTCAAACGGAGATGACAGGGACCGACTGCGTAGACTCCTCATAGCCAATCACGAGATAGTCTGAAACAAGGACAGGTCCGTGAAGGGGCTCAGGAAGTGTCAGCTCCACCGGGACACCCATGTCTTGATTGTGTTTATCCAAGTTAACAACATTTATTGAGCACCTACCATGTCCAAAGCACTAATGCTACACACTGGAGATTATATAAGGATATACAAGTGGTAGTACCCACCCTCAAGTTGCTCTTTGTATATGGGAGATCTTGGGCCATGATTGACGTAAATCAAGGATGAGCAGAAGTGTCTTCTGTTTGGAAAATGCCATGGTTAGGACTATAATGTTCTAAATCGCCACCGTTATATGCAGTGCACTGCAGAGGGCAAGAAGCCACAGTGATTGCATCAAGGAGGCTCTACCTGATCGGAGCGCCTTGTGTTTTATTTGTTTCTCTGTCTTAACGACCAGATATGTTTGGCTGTGAAATTTGAACACAATTATGAGTCATCTGTGACTCTCCCATCGTCTTTCTCTGGCATGACTCTATTTTCTTTGCTTAAACTGATATTAAAAGGAAATGAAATATCTTCCCTATTATTCCCACTGGGGGAATTAGAAATGGGGTGCATTTTCCACAATCTAGTCTTCCTTATGAAGTGGAATAAAAGACAACAGGATAGTTTAAAAGTCTCTCAACAATCAATGGGACTCCTCCCCTCGTACCCTCTTAGGATTTGATTAAATTTCAGAAATGAATCACGTGGTACATTTCCTCAGCATCAGGGATCCAAGCTAGTCCAAAGGGGTCACCCGTGGTTTCTAACAATTGCAAAGGGTCACTGGTGCTCTGAAGTAAAGACGGGCAGATCAGAGAGGTTGACAAGTATAAGCCATCAAAATAAAAAAAAAAAAGGAGAAATGCAGCAAAGAGATTCAAGCAGAGTTTTGGAACCAAAATCCTAGAGATCAAAGAGCCCTAGAGAGTAGAGAGTTCCCTGCCTTCCATTCTCTAATACTTTCCTTTAAAAAAATAAAAATAAAAAGATACCCACATACCACTCCCTGAACTAGCGTGCAATGTTTCATATCAATGGTTGCCAGTGTAATTGGCTATGTATTGATGCAGTTGATCTTCTTGGAGCCATTTCGGAAAGATGATTCTACATTCTGTCTTCTGAAGAGGACTGTCGATTGCTGTTTTCCATGATCCAGCATCGTTCTTACCATGCAGAAAGTGCCTATAACTGTGAGAGGCCAAAGACAGAGCTTTTGTTCCCCTCGTGATTCCCCTTCCGCATGACTAACGTTTATTTATGTCAGGTGAGAGCTTGGGCTTAGGAGGAAACATGGAAACATTTTTCTGGATTTGAGTCAGAGGTGAGATTAAATTAACCCCTTTCTCTGGGAATCAACCCCAACGCTGTCCCCATGCTTCCTCTTGCTGAGCTCTTGCCCCGGCTGCCATGTTGGCAGAGCACGTCGGTGGGAACTGTTGGCTGGTGTGTATCCCGTGGGCAGAAAACCAGGGACAGCCTAGTCAATGGACACTTTGACCAGGTATCTGCGTGCAAAATCCCAACCTCTAATCTGATGCCAGAGCGTGTCCCCGAATTGTAAATCTTTAAGAAAACGCCATTCATTTTCAAACAGCGCTTCTGATGAGACTTTAACTCTGTGTCATTAAGGTATATGAACAGCCATGACCTCTAATGTATAATTTTGGTTATATACTGCAGTCGAAAGCAAAAGGACAGCAATAATATAAAGAAAACGTTAGTATACAAAGAAAACTCTGTTTTTCTCCAGGAGTGCAAAGTGGGCAGACTGTCTAAGTAGGAGGGAGTCTGGCCTCTGAGGTCCCTGCGGACTGTTGGTAGCCGGGACAGGTTGGGTCACCGTTCTCTGCATGTTCTCGACATGCAAGTTTTATCTGTTGGTTATTACAGACTAGGCGGAAATTTCTCCTAAAATACAACAGAAGCCCCTGCCAAACCTGCCAGATAATTTGGTGATATCAATGTCATTCCAGACACTTGAAGGAGTTCATACCATTTGATCCAGAACCTCTGTGATTGTACCCTAAGAATTTGATTTCATCAGAGATGTAGGCTAAGCATTTACATAAGAAACATTATTTATAATAAATGAAACTTGAAGTGACATAAATGTCCAGTGACAGGTGAATGTTTAAGTAAACCAAAGGAACTCTAGTGAGTGGAGTGTCATTCTATTATTAAATGCCATATTATCAAAGAGTATTTAACAACAGAAAATAGCACATAATACAACACTAAATAAAAAGCTATTAACACAATCTTAAAATTTCTTTCTCCCCTTTCCACACTTCTGCTCATCTTTCTCAATGGATCCATCTCTCTTTCTCTCCCAGAAACATGTCAAAATGTTTATAGTGTTTTCTTTTTATAATTTTCATTTTTATTTTTGAGATTTTAACTCTGAGCATGTATTAAGATTATAATCAGGAGAAAATTTAGAAGAGTATTTTCTCTGTCTTGAGAGGAAACACAAGGGCTCTGGATCGGAAAGAGTTTGTTCGTCAGGTCATGTTGGCAGCCTGGGCCCCCGTACCTCACTCCGTTCCTCGTTGGGAGGGACACGGTGAGAACCAAATGTCCCCCACGTGTAGCAGTTGCTTCCTAGGCAAGGAGCCCACTATTAGGACACCTGAGGCTTGTGTGAGATGCCCGTGGGCCCCACAAAGCCCTGCGGGGAGCGGAGTGAGAGAGAGACAGAAAGAGATACTTTGTTGCTCTGGAATGTAAACAAATCCTCTCTGGAGAGAGCAAAGTCTCTAGGTTTTTATTCCCTTTAGCATGTAAGCAAATGGTTCTAAAGGAGATGCAATTTTAAATCTCCCCAGAGCGATTGCCTATCTCTAGTTTACAAGGCGGGCTCCCCACTCAATCACCCCCATCCCAGGTCGTCAGTAATTGTGCTTAGGGAGCCCATTCGTGAAACATTGTGTCCTGACAGTGCAGAGGCAATGAAGCTATTCCTGAAACATTGTTCCCCAACAGTCTTCAGGCTTCCGTGGGGTACGCGAAAGCACTTCGGTGAGCTCTGGATCCCTGAGGATCCTGGTACCAGGCAGATGCTGGCTGCATAGGTCTGGAGAGGGCCCTGAGGCTCTGCATTCTTATGAGCTCCCGATGCCTGGTGCTGACCACGCTTGGAGTAGCAGGGATCCAGGCAACATGGAAACCGGCACGCTGCTGATCAGGGAGGGCTTCCTGGAAGAGAAGTTTGGACCAGGTTTTGAAGGAAGAAGGGATATACTGTCTAGCAGGGCAGGCAATAATATTCCCAGGGAAGGATCGGGATGGTTGAAAGGTGGGAATATTAATATGTCAGGCAGGTGCAAACAAATGAGAAGCAGACTGGCCCAGCGCTACTAGAGAGGTGGAGACTTAATAGTGGAGATAAATAAATAACGGATTAAGGACTTTGGTGGCCCTCTTATGACATCTGAATGTGTCACACCAGCCGGCAATTCTGAGGCTGTGTTCACTGGTGCAGTGTCAGCCTATAAGGTGTTCATAGGAGTTGATCCGATGGTGTAGTCAGATTAGGAGAGGAAATTCTGAAGTTAAACCTATTTCTTTCTAAACTTAATTTTTAAAATGCTTATTTTTTTCTTCTCAATGCCAGGCCCATGTTATCTATTGCTTTTTTGCTTTTATTTTTTTTGTTTGTTTGTTTTGTTTTAAGATGGGATCTTGCTGTGTTGCCCAGGCTGGTCTCATTTCCTGCTCTTTTAAGAATGGTTCAGATTACTAAGTATAGGTTTTCTTAAAAGTTGCCAAATGACATCTCTTTTCTTTCTCTTCCTTTAAAATGGTGATTTGAATGATCTGGGAGCTTCTCAGAAATATCATTATCCAGGCCTCATGCCTAGACACTCTGATGTAGCCCTGAGGTGAGGCCTGGGAAACAGTATTTTTTAAAGCTCCTCAAGTGACCTGAATGTCCAGCTCTCTGATCATTATCTGACCGAGTTCTGTGTGCAGCCGGGCATCTAGAGGGTGAGCGTGACGTCCACGGCTTCACTGCTAAGAAGCAGCTGTCGGAAGAGTCAAAGGTTAGGACAGTCTCATAAATTCTTTACAAATTATTACCTGTGCCTGACAGATTTTATTAACACACGTTAGGGATGATACAGCAGTGGTTACTAGTTGTCTGTGAGAGCCAAAATTAGGCCCACTATTTACAAGGAATATTAGCTTAAGAAACTCACACTTGCAATTTTTAAAGATGAACCTTGGCAGTTTATAAGAAAAGACCAGGAAATAAATGGGTCTAAAATTTTGGAGGAGTAGAGAATTCTCCTTTTTGAAAAGATTGGATCAATGGCTCTGAATCCATTTGGAAAGGAACTTAATCTAACGGTTATGAGCAGTTTGGCAAGAGTCAGAGAAGCCCAGAGATCGGTGCAGACCGCAAATAGGTTTGGTGGCAAAGAGCCTTCATTAAGAGCTTTATTTCATTTGGGTATTTTCTTCTTTTTTAAATTAATTCAATTGTTTTCTTTCTTTAAAGTTTATTGAAGTACAATCTACCTAAAATAGGAGAGACCCATTTTAAGAGTCCAGTTCAATAATTGTGAGGTATCCAACTACGTAACCATCATCCCAGTCAAAACACAGAACATCACTCCGAAAAGTGCCTTTGTGAACTTTGCAATCTCTTTCTCCCCAGCCTTGTCCTGGATACCTCTGCCGGCTCTCACCTCATTTAAATGAAATGAGAATCAGTAGTTCACTTTCTTAAAAGTATTGAATAGTATTATGGAGGTACTACAGGTTTTTTTCTTTTTAATCCATTCACTTGTTGACTGACATTTGGGTTAATTTCAGTTTGGAGCTATTATAAGGAAAGTTGTATGAAGATTTATTTACAAGTCTTTGTGTGAACCTATGTTTCATTTCCTTTATGTAAATAATTAGAAGTGAAATAGTGAGAACACATGCTAAGTGGGTCGCATGATAAATTTATAAGAAACCGTCAGATTGTTTTCCGAAGTGGTTGTAACATTTTACGTTTCCACCAGTAATGGATGAGAGTTGCAGTTGTTAAACATCCTTGTCAACACTTAACGTTCTCAGCCTTCTTAATTTTAGCCGTTCCAGCTGGTTCATAGCGGTATCTCACTGTGGTGCTAATTTCCATTTCCCTGATGACTAAAGACTAAACAAATGTCAGCCCATACCTCAAACCACGCACAAAAATTAACTAGCGATTAATTATAGATATAAACACAAAAGGGACAACTATAAAACTTTTATGAGAAAACACAGGAGGAAATCTTTGTGACCTGGGAATAAGCAAATATATCTTAGACAACTCACAAAAAGCACTGGCATATGAAAAGGAAAACACAATCATTTAAATTTCATCAAAATTGAAATCGTCTGCCCTTCAGAAGACAGCATTAATAAAATTAAAAGGCAAGCCACAGACCAGGAGACTATATTTCAAAGAACACATTTAGCAAAGGATTTGTATCTGGAATATATAAACAATTCTTACAACTCAAAAGTAAACCCATTTAATAAAAAGGGAGGCAAAAAATTTGAATAGATGCTTTAATTTTTCTCACACATATTTCCACACGAGTGCGTAAATGTGATCATGACTACTTTTAAAAATATGATCATTGTTTTTCCCATTTTTACTTGGTTTCCACTTTGTTTTCTTTATTCCACTCACATAAACATCTATCCCTAATCCCCTGGGGACCCACGAGAACAACCTAGAAGTGTTTCTGTTTCTCTGCTAATTTAATCATATAAAACACACACGCGCGCAGACACGCACACACACACAAAATTTCTTTTACCAAAATGAGGACATATTATATTTACATGCCTGCATTTTGATTTTTTTAGTTTTTATTTTTTAACAAGTTCTCATTATTGGCATTGATCCAAATCAACTGTTGTAATTCTAATTTCTCTATTTTCATAGCAGCGCACTCTTCTGTGGTATTTACCACAAATTATTCAGCCGTTTCCTTTTCTTCTGGGTTTTTTTTTTTTTTTTTTTTTCCACTTTGAACAACGGGGAAATGAATGTTCTTGCACGTATCTTTACTGTTCGGTGTTTTTATTTTAGGAGTGTCCTTCCCACCAGATTTCTTTCCATATAAAGGCCGGGCGCGGTGGCTCACGCCTGTCATCCCAGCACTCTGGGAGGCCGAGGCGGGAGGATCGTTTGAGCTCAGGAGTTCGAGACCAGCCTGAGCAAGAGCGAGACCCCGTCTCTACTAAAAATAGAAAGAAATGATCTGGACAGCTAAAAATGTATATATAGAAAAAATTAGTTGGGCATGGTGGCGCATGCCTGTAGACCCAGCTACTTGGGAGGCTGAGGCAGGAGGATCGCTTGAGCTCAGGAGTTTGAGGTTGCTGTGAGCGAGGCTGACACCACAGCACTCTAGCCCGGGCAACAGAGAGAGACTCTGTCTCAAAAAAATAAATAAATAAAAATAAAAAAAATAAAATAAAGGCTGTGCTCTTTCCCCACACCCCAACCAGCAACATGGACATGGGCAGAGGCCACATGTCCTTGTCCTTAGGTCCCTGACAATCGGGGGCCAGGTCGCCTGGACTCAGATCTTAGCTCTGCCACTTACTGGTTATGCCCATTGTTCAGCTCACAAATCCGGAATAAGCCCCTCCTAGTTTTTCAGAATCCATTTGAGACTCCAGGGTGAATAGAACTGACAAAAATCCCACTCTCCCCAGAGAGCTTTCGTGCTGGTATAAAAGTCTGCTATAGTGTTTACAGTTTAAAAATATTTTTGTTGTTCTGATAGATATAAAGTGATATCTCATTATTTCTTTTGATTTGCATCTTCATGAAGTGCATTTGACCATCTTTGCACTTACAAATTTGATGCTTCTGTTTGCATTTCTATGGGTTACCCACTTATATATTTTTTGTCCACTTTAAAAATTTGTGATCACTTTTGTTTAGTATGGAAATTAATACTTTTCTGTGTATTACAAATTCTTTTCATCCAAGTCTATGGCACGTCTGTTGACTTTGTGTGTGGCATCTTGTGTCATATGTTTGTTTTTCATTTTGATACAGTAGCTAATTATTTCCATTGTCATTGAACAGCTTCTAGATGATAAGATTTGTCACATTCCATTGTACCTGCAGTTTCTAAAATATTGCTGACAAAATTTTTATTTTTTAATTTTTCACATTTAAATCTTCATCTGAACTTGACTTTTGGAAATGATGTTATATGGGGTTCCATCTTTTTTTTCTTCTAGGTGAAGAGCCAATTACACTGACCCTGTTTCTTAAGTATTCCATTATTTTTCTCTTGAATTGAAATGAATATTTAACGTCTTATATACACTGTATGTTCTACTTCTGAACTGTTTATTCTATTTATAAGTCTGTTCTTATATCAATGCCACTTTGCTTTGATTATATTTACTTTTGGGGGGCGTTGGATAGTGTCCCTTCCCTGTTCTTTTTCTGTTGCTTCAGTGCCTCTTGGACATTTATCCATCCATATTGACTTTAGGGTGATTTTATTATTTCATGTTGCTGTCTTATCCTATATGTTAAACCCCCCTCCCCACCAGAAATGCAAAAATTAATGGTGGCAACCATCTCTGTCCAGTTTCTCTTTTGAATTAAAATCACCTTACTGTTTGGCTATTCATGATAATGCGTTGTTATTTAAGTCTACACCACCTGTTATATTTAAAATATTTTTTTTATTCCCATCTTATGTAATGCCTTAATACAAATGGCCTGTGAAATTTCAAATTTCTTTTCAGAATTAATGGGTATGATTTTTCTACCGTAACATAGTGATGAGTAGTTTACACTGACACATTGCTTGGTATTGATCTCTCTTGTTTTTCTGGAATAAATCCTGCCTAGTCATAACATAGGATTCTTTAGTTACAAGGTTATGTTTCTTTACTGCGGATTCTCAGAATCTTTCATAAGCTAATGATCCTTTGACCTGCTAAGAGGAGAACACAAATTATTTTTTGAACCCCTTTGCTAAGGTATGTTTGACATATTAAAAACCAAACATATTTAATGTATACAACTTGATGAGTTTGCAAATAAGTGTACCCCCATGAAACTGTAACCACCATCAAGGCTATGAACACATCTATCACCCAAAATGTTCCTCCAGCCCCTTTGTTATTGTTGTTATGTGTGTGTGTGGTGGGGTGAGTTTGAGTGTGGTAGAAACACTTAACATAAGCTGCCCCATCTTAGTAAATTTTAAGTATACAGTTCAACATTAATTACAGGCATTATGCTGTATAGATCTCCTGAATGTATTTATCTTACTTACCTGATACTTTGTATCCTTTGACCCAAGTGAATTTGAATTCAGAGCCCTTTTTCTCTCGTGCAGAACCTGTTGACATCTCTCGGGGTGTGGCTTGGACAATGCAACATTGGGAAATACTATTGTTATTAATAGCCCCATCTGTACGTAGCACGCTTGGCATCCTGTCTTTAGCTGTTTCACAGGTGAAGGATAATGGTCCAGAGAGAATCTCCCATGTCCCCTTAATAGCAGGACCATCCCAGTCTCCGAGAGTTGTTCCTACAAATGTCCTTCTCTCTTAGCCCAATGTGACCTGCGTAGCAAAATCAACTTAATGCCAATAAGAAGAGATTGCAATTATTCATCTTCTAGTAAGTCTTACAGAATTAACTGTGTATCTTTTTAAGTTTAGTATTTCAAAGCACATTTTAGGGAGGAGCTGTAAGGTGTTAAGTAACTTTTCCCCCAAAGTCACATAGCGAAGAAACAACAGAGCCAGCATTGAATCTGGTCCACACCTGTACACCTCACCACGTGGCTGCCATACCACAGACTAAGGGAAGCAAGGCCCAGCAGCCCTAACAGGGAAGACAGGGAAAACCAGTGGGGGAAACCGTCGTGGACTCATCTTACCTGATTGGCTTGGTCCTTGCTTCCCCCACGTGCTCCAGCCCCCACCTGCTGAAATCCCCAAACGGTTGTTCTAAACTGTCACCCCTTCTCGCCCACCAGGGCCACACCAAACACATGTCAGGAGTGTGGGCTCTGGAGTTAAGGACCAGCCATGGACAAATTACTTAATCTTTACTTATTTTTACTTATTGTTTGGCCACGGACCAGCTATTTAATCTCTTTGTGACTTTGTTTCCTCATCTGTGAAATGGGTGCAGTCATAGTACCGACCTTTAGATTTTCTATGGATTGAGTAACATAACACTTAGTAGCGTAGAATGGGGTCCATAATGTCGTAAGTGCTCGGTGTGACTTAGCCATTGTCATTGTCACTATTTCTAGCCCCATTCTAGCAGAGGTGTGGCCGACCGTCAAAGACAGACAGGTGAGAATGAAGTTCTCCCTTCCTTTGCTGCTCTCACCCAAGCCAGGCAGTTTTGTTTCTCCGATCATTTGTCCTATCACAGGAGTTTGAGTCTTTTTCCTCTTTCTAGTCTGCCAGTAATTCTTTTAAAGGTAATGGATTAGATGTAGCCGGGCCAGAAAAGAGGAAAGCAGAACGAATGTACTCTTCATTCCAGAGGCTACATTTCTAGAGGCTCAAACGCCGTTAGTTTTTGGGGTGATCACGTCACTCTGTGTGAGTAGACAGAAGAGAGGGAGACACCTCCGAGTGCTGGAATGACATGCGCAGTCTGATTAAGCATCCCCAATACTGTAAGTACGGAGCATTTTAAAATCTCTTACCCAAACTTAGACTATAAAGCTCATTAGAATCTTCCCGATGGGTAGCGATCTTTATCTCTATCCCAGGTAAGCCGCTTCTCCAACTGTGCCTCAAGCCAGTCTTGGGTGTGTTTCACATGCTTGATGCCAGCTTTTCAGCAGGGAGTTCAGAGAGGTGCAGAGAACAGGAATCTACTCTTCCCTATGGCTAATAGTTTGAATGTGTCTCCCAAATTTCATCTGTTGGACGCTTAACCCCCAAATTTATATGTGGATAGATAGCATTTGGGGTTGGGGCCTTTAGGGAGGTAATTAGGATTAGATAAGGTCATCAGGGTGTGGCCCCCATGGTGGGACTGGTGGCTTTATAAGGGAGAAAGAGAAGTGACATGTTCTTGCCCCCTCACCACGGGACCCCCCCACCATGACATGACACAGCAAGGGGACCCTGACCAGGTGCCGGCACCTTGCCAGTGGACTTGCCAGCCTGCGGAATGATAAGCAATAAATTTCTTTTCCCTATAAATTATCCGGTCTGTGATATTCTCTTACAGCAACAGGAAACAGACTAAGACACGAACTTCACGATTTGACCACATATAGATTTCTGCTCATCTCACCTGAAGTGGTCACAGGATTCCAATTCAGTTTGTTAGTAAATTAAAAAATTCAGTCAGTCTGGCTGATTATTCTGTTGAGGCAACTAGTTGGACAAGTTTTTTGCCCACATTAGAATAACTGAAGTGGTCAGGCTTTGGCTTTATAGAACCTGCATACCTTGTGTTTATTGGATCTAGGTTTGGCCTCTTCACAGCCCTTTAGGATTGATTATTGGATACCATTTAAGCTGTGAAGTTTGGGGATTAGTTTCAATAGTTGCTTGGATTTACTCGCATAAAAAAAATTGAAAGGCAACAGAAAATAAAGAGAAAAAATAATTAAGGACTGTGACATAATATAATGTCCCCTCTCCCAACTCCCACAATCAGGGAAACTCCCAGGTGTTACAGAGTAAGATAACAGTAATTCCCATTTATTGAGTGGCTACTATGTGCTGGTATGTCCTGGTCGGCATCTTATGGCATCTCCATGAGGCAAGTGTTGGATTCCATGTGACCATCCGGGAAATCCAGGCTCCAAATCTGTCAGTTTCTTTCCCAGGAAACTGAGCAGAGTTGGAGTTTATATCTACGTCTGTCTCCCTCTAACATTCTTACGCTAATCTCTCTTTTCTGTGATATCGTAACACAAACTTTAAAGATGAAAAAAAAAAAGCCATAAATAACTAAAATATAACCAACTCATGAGCTACAAAAATGTTGTATTTAAGAGTAATGCTGGGCCGGGCGCGGTGGCTCACGCCTGTAATCCTAGCACTCTGGGAGGCCGAGGTGGGCGGATCGTTTGAGCTCAGGAGTTCGAGACCAGCCTGAGCAAGAGTGAGACCCCGTCTCTACTAAAAATAGAAAGAAATTATATGGACAACTAAAATATATATATATATATATATATATATATATATAGAAAAAATTAGCCGGGCATGGTGGTGCATGCCTGTAGTCCCAGCTACTCGGGAGGCTGAGGCAGGAGGATCGCTTAAGCCTAGGAGTTTGAGGTTGCTGTGAGCTAGGCTGACGCCACGGCACTCACTCTAGCCTGGGCAACAAAGTGAGACTCTGTCTCAACAAAAAAAAAAAAAAAGAGTAATGCTGGACAAAGTCAATGAGTGTTACTTTTTGATGGAATTAGAAGATGAAGGCACGGGGAAAGCAGTGGCTGTAATACATTTTTTTACATGAAAACAGTGCTCCCTTTGGTTTGTCATGCAATGTCAATTCTCGGTTGGTCTACATTACCCTTTTAGCATCTCCAGGAAGCTCTTATTATCGACAGGAGGAAAATCCGATTTTCCTGAGTGTCTTTTGCAGTGAGCTAACTCCCGGGCCGGCTGTCCTTTAGGTGGGTTTCTGTTGGTCCTGGTGCCGGCATTTGGGGTGAGCTCCTGACCCAGAGAAGGGGACCCTACAGAGTCTCTGCTGCTTCTTCACAGGCTCTTTCCTGAGGGACTAAAATCCTGCTCCCCCTCTCTGCATACCCAGCTCACACTCTAAGACCTAGCTCAAATGTCTTTCTCCATAAAGCGTTGCTCGATAGTACTCCACATTGAGTTTCTCTTTTCCAAACTATCCAAGTGTGTGCTGCTGGACTCCTTTGGTCATTTGCTACCCTCTGTTGTTGTCCTTGATATCATCAATCTTGACTCTCCAATAAGGCTCACAGGGTCCTAAGGCTGAGCAACCTTCGGAACCACACTGAGCTTGAAAGAAGTTGCTCGTAAACATGATCGTGTTATAGACTTGACTTGAACTCCTGCCCATTCAGACATAAATCGGGGCACGGTCTGGAAGGGGCTCTGGAAGTTTGAGGAAATCTATGCCTCTTTAATTAGCTGAGACGTGGTGAGGGTTGCAGCCAAACACCAGGGTCTTCTGTATTCCTTTCTGGAAACCCATCAGCATCCCGAGCAGACCGGGGGTTCCGGCCAGACCGTGCATGTCTGCTGACTCTGGGCTTCCCCGGGGTTTCGGTTCAGGTGTGGTGTGCTCGCCTCTACTTAGAACCACAGCTCAGAACGCCGCGGACGGTCTCCCAGCCTCCCAAGCCTCCGTGTGTAAGTGGCCAGAATGTTCCCAGAGCTCTCGTTGCGAAGGGATGAGCCCTCGGGAAGAAGGAGCAGCACAAATCCCACCACGCTGTGGAGAGGAAAGAAATGGCAGCCGAGTGTGGCCTGCTGGGGGCAGGCGTGTTTCCATCTGTCACTCACTGGGACAGAGCGTGGCTGGTGCGTGCTTAGGGGGCTGCCACTGCCCAGGGCTTCTGAACAGAGCCTTCTCCTCCCTCCTCATCACGGGAATCACGGCAAATGTCTACCGCAAACAGCAGGCTGTCTGGAACTCTGGGGAGCAGCTCACAAGAAATCGCTGTAACTAAACATTGTCTCCTAAAGAACTATGCAAACCAGGCCGGGCGCGGTGGCTCGCGCCTGTGATCCCAGCACTCTGGGAGGCCGAGGCGGGAGGATCGCTCGAGGTCAGGAGTTCGAGACCAGCCTGCACAAGAGCGAGACCCCGTCTCTACTAAAAATAGAAAGAAATTATATGGACAACTAAAAATATATATAGAAAAAATTAGCCGGGCATGGTGGTGCATGCCTGTAGTCCCAGCTACTCGGGAGGCTGAGGCAGGAGGATCGCTTGAGCCCAGGACTTTGAGGTTGCTGTGAGCTAGGCTGATGCCACGGTAGCCCAGGCAACAAAGTAAGATTCTGTCTCAAACAAACAAACAAACAAATAAAAAAACCTGTGCAAACCATAGCATTCCATTGGGGATTAGCATTGCAATGTTCTAGAAGATTCTGAATGCACACAATATCATGGTTGTCATAGACTTATCTTGCTTTAATTTTAACCTCTGTTGCAAAATAGTTGCATGACCCCAATTACCTTACCCTCCTGGTCAGAGAAGGAACCTACCCATCTCTGCATGAAGAGGGAAGTAGAAGCCAGTGAGGAAAACCTTCCCCCCGCTGAGCCATGGTTTCTGCTGGGCTCATTATTTGGCTTTTCGATGTGCCGGATGCAGAGTAGCTACTCAGTGAAGAGATGCTGTGTCATCTGCTGATGGATTTTGTAGCTTTTAAATTGCCTTGGAATCCTCCTCTCCTCAAAAGTCAGCCTAAAAAGTGCCTGCCGAATGTGGGAGTGCCCTAAAGCCCTGCAGCAAACAATGGAATGAGAATGGCCAGAGCTAGAGCAGAACGGGGGAGCCCTGGCTTCCCAGGGACTGTCCCGGAGAGACACGCAGGGCCGGGACCCACCGGGGAGGACGAGGACCAAGGTCGCCGAGAATGTCCTCCTCCCTCCCCCTCCGGCCGCAAGTTTGGACTCCGTCTCCACCCCGCTCCAATCACAGACATGGGCTGGAAAAGACCAAATGAAATGAGATAATCAAATCCATCCCGCAGCCAACAAACGAGGCCATCCAAAATGCAAGAACAAATAAAATAAAAACCTTCTGGCAGAGCTAGGAGGAAAAGAACTGCAATTCAAGGGGGAACTGAAATTACTTTTAATAGATCTTAGTAAAGCTGGTGAGAGGCCTCCGTCTCTCAGCTCTACGTATTGTTTATTGATTGGGCTGGAGGCCTTGCTGCATCTTGAGTCCTTTATAGATTTGCACAAGGTTTGGGCTACAGAATGCAGCCCAGGAAAGAGGCGCCTTTGCTCTGGGGCCATTTCTCCTGCAGCGATGTGGTTTTGTGGTTTCTCCCGTGCCTCAGTTTCCTCATCCGAGAAATGGGGAGAAGCATGTAGCCATTTCTCACCGCTTGTTCTCAGAACTACCTTTACTAAGCAGCCATGGTACAATGACGAAGACGACTTTGGAGCTTTCAGATTTAATTAGGAACTCTTCCAAGCCACACTTACTACATTTTGCTTGTAGTTTATAAGCCCATGAATCTTCAGAAAGAAAGATACTAAACATTCTTGAACGTGACTGCAACCGGTCTGTGGTTACACGGGCAGATTCCACGTGGTCCGTGAATTGTCCCGAGCCGATTACTTACGTGAAATCAGAATTTGGGTTCTAATCTTGGCTCCACCACCAGCTTGTTATAAAGACTGGAATCAGCCCATTTATTTATTTCACTTGTAAAATGAGAAAATTGGACTAGGTACCTTTCGACTGTATAGCTCTTACAGTCTTTAATATTGTAGTTTTGAAATTGGTGACATTGCTCTTTCACAAAGCATAAAAGTTTGGCATGAGAGACACAGAAAAAAAAATGGTATCTTTCTTTTATACCATTAAGGATAATATTCTGTTGCCAAATTAGTGACATAGTGAATTGGGGCCGAAGTATTCAGTGTCTCTCCTTGGCCGGCACAAGTTGGTAGTCAATCCTCGTTCTGTGAAATAGAACATTCTCTTTAAAACAAAGCACTGCCAGTTGTGCAAATAATAAATTCAGAAAACATAGAATATTTTTTGCCTACATCTGTTGTTAAACAAGCAAGATTTATGTTTGAGAGGCCGGGCGCGGTGGCTCATGCCTGTAATCCCAGCACTCTGGGAGGCCGAGGTGGGAGGATCGTTTGAGCTCAGGAGTTCGAGACCAGCCTGAGCAAGAGCGAGACCCCGTCTCTACTAAAAATAGAAAGAAATGATTTGGACAGCTAAAATATATATATAGAAAAAATTAGCTGGGCATGGTGGCACATGCCTGTAATCCCAGCTACTCGGGAGGCTGAGACAGGAGGATCGCTTGAGCTCAGGAGTTTGAGGTTGCTGTGAGCTAGGCTGACGCCACGGCACTCACTCTAGCCTGGGCAACAGAGTGAGACTCTGTCTCAAAAAAAAAAAAAAAAAAAAATTTATGTTTGAGGCTAAGAATATATTTTATGAAGTGAAGTCGCCAGTGTCTGTCTGTACATCTGCCTGTCTGTCCGTATCTTTCCACACTGTCCCTGCTGCCTCTACTCATGGATCTTCAATCTTGTATTGAATATACTTAAAGTTCCCAGCTCAAAGAAAAAAATGAATCATCCAATCTTGGATACTGTTAATGCTCAGCTCTGATATTTCCTATTAATCTAAGAGCTTCAACGTAAGCCCTGAGCCAAAGACTGGGCTGTGTTTTGTTTATTTTCTTTTGATTTATTTAGTGATGATGGGGAGAAGCTATAACCTCTAGAATTTGCTAAAAAAAACAATGCCTAACATAGGATTTCACCAAATGATTGTACTTTTTCATTTTATATGGATATTACAGATTTTTTTTCTTTTCCAAAAATCAATGTAAGTGAGCTGATGCCCAGAGAGCCATTGCCGAGAGGAAATGCCAACGGCCTGCAGCGTTGCTGCTCTGACCACTCACCCACGGCTGCACAGATCTGGGTGGAAAGGCAGGGAGGGGCCCAGGCCAAGGTCAAGGGCAGCGTGTAGCACGGAGAAAGGCCCAGCCCTGCAGAGCGACCCTGCGGGAACACACCTGTGTAGTGGGCAGCGCAAGCAACATGAAGAACAAAGAAATACAGCACATAAGATTTTTGGCAGTGAGTCCTGTCTACGGAGCTCGTGAAGGTGTTTGGCAAATCCGGCCACCCCTCGGTCCAGGTACGGAGGCCTTCTGTGTGCTCAGCATTCTGCAAGACCGTGGCAGCTACAAAAATCATATTACATTTTCTTTTCTTTTTTTTTTTTTTTTTGAGACAGAGTCTCACTCTGTTGCCCAGGCTAGAGTGAGTGCCGTGGCGTCAGCCTAGCTCACAGCAACCTCAAACTCCTGAGCTCAAAGGATCCTCCTGTCTCAGCCTCCCGAGTAGCTGAGACTACAGGCATGCACCACCATGCCCGGCTAATTTTTCCTATATATATATTTTTAGCTGTCCATATAATTTCTTTCTATTTTTAGTAGAGATGGGGTCTCGCTCTTGCTCAGGCTGGTATATTACATTTTCAACTCGAAAATATTTCTTCAACGTCCAATAAGCACTGAGCTCTGTGCTAGCCACAGGGGACAAAAAAAGAAGGATAAAATCAGACGTAGGCGGCACCTCAAACACTGTGATTCAGGCTGTCCCGTGGCTGGAGGGCTCCACTATCCGCCACAGAGATCTCTAGGTGGCCTCCCGGGGCTCGGCCAGCTCTGTCTAATCAATGCGGCCAAACTGACGTGCGCTTTGCTGTGTAGAAGTGTGTATCTAAGCAGAATCTTTCTCCGAATGGGTTTATGTTCTTCTAGAATTTTCTTGTGCTCGATGCCTAGTTTGTTATGTCTTTTCCTTATTTATGCTCCTGAGATACTCCTATTGGTACTTTTTTTTTCCTATTTTTTTTTTTTTGCCCATGCCCCGCCCCCACCCCCCCCGAGTCAGAGCTTCAAGCGTACCCATTCCCCAGACAGTGAGCAACGCACTCATCATGTAGTTATACCCCCATCCCCTCCCCCACCCCCCACCTCTGTCTGACACCCAATTGGTGTTATTCCCAAATGTGCACTTAGGTGATGATCAGGGAAACCAATTTGCTGGTGAGTACATGTGGTGCTTACTTTTCCATTCTTGGGATACTTCACTTAATAGAATCGGTTCCAACTCTCTCCAGGAGAACAAAAGAGATTCTACATCACCGTTATTTCTTATAGCTGAGTGATACTCCATGGCGTACATATACCACATTTTACTAATCCACTCATGTATTGATGGGCACCTGGGTTGTTTCCACATCTTTGCGATTGTGAATTGTGCTGCTATAAACATTCGGGTGCAGGTGTCTTTTCTGTAGAATGTCTTTTGTTCTTCTGGGTAGATGCCCAACAATGGGATTGCTGGATGGAATGGTAGGTCTGCTTGAATCTGTTTGAGGTATCTCCATATTGCTTTCCACAGGGGTTGCACTAGCTTGCAGTCCCACAGCAAACTATCTGTACTTTAAGACTCACCTGCGCATCTTTTCCAGGTGATGTGTCTTCCGTTCTCCACCACCAAACCCTGCTTCCTCCCTTTCTCTGTGCAAACCTCATGACACCACTGAAGAACGCGTCATTCGTGGGGATTGGTTTGTGGCTTATAATTAAACATCACAGCGCATTTGGCTAATAACAAGTATGCAAAGCATCGTAGGGAGGTCGGTGCTGGTCTCCGGTCCTGTGCTCACGATCTTGGTCTCTTTATCACCTTTACCGTTTTCAGTGTAATTTATAGGCATGTCAAGGAACACTGGTGTTTTATTGGCATTTTTTACTTGCAGAAACTCATGTTTTAATTTTTTTTTCCTCAATAGAATCATACATAACTGGACTTTAAGCAGCTTCTGTTCAATATTAGCTGGAAGTTTCGGTCAAATTAATGTTTGGAGGTTTGACAACAGTCCTGGATTCTGCACGGATGAGAACTCTCGTTGCTTTGAAATTTATTCTTTATATTCCAAGCTATTGGTATTTTCTCCTTTCTTTAGTTGCATCGCTTACTGTGTGATGGGCAATTCTTTTTCGTGCATTGCGGGAGCAAACATAACACGGCTTCATCTACTTGGGGGATATAGTCTTTTCTCAGGTCTAGCAAAGCCGTTGGTAGCTGGTTTGCAAGAAAATATGGAACCGTAGTTATTCTCTGTCTACTGTGGAATGTACCTCACTGATATGAACCTGTGCCCTGCTGATCTATGTCCACTTATTTCTGCATCCACGGTAACTTATTTCAACGCCAAATGATAGGGAAAACTTCCGATTTCCAAACGCGAGTCAGTTTTCAGAACCAAGAGCTACTGACTAAGGACGCAGCCAGGTTGGTGCCTCTTCTTGCCCAACTGTGACTGGGAATAAACAGGCAAGAAGGAGACCAGACCCCCCAGAAATGAGATTTGGGCCACCCCCCGCCCCCAGTTGGGCCAGTGAGTGCAGCAGAGGTTGTCGTCGTGGAGGATGACGGCAAATTGACACGAATCACTCAATGCACCAGTTGGGGTCTTTAGACCAAGGGCAGCCACAGGGCTTGGAGTTTGTTATACCAACTTCCCTTTCTTAAGTTTATCCTTAGGGGGAGAGGAGCTGTTCTCTCCCGGGTATAGACAAGTAGATGGCACGGCACAAACTTCCCCGACATGCAGAGGGACGCATTTTGCACGTCGGAGAGAAAGATGAGCCGCTATTCTGTTTCCCCGTCGGTAGATTACTGCCCAGCTGCGAGGGGCCCAGGGAGCTGCCGGTCCCCAGCGCTCAGCTCTTTTGGGGTTCACTTGAGCTTTTGAATTGAGGTTATGCTTTTCTCGAGGGGACTCTAAGCCAGTGACTGAGCCAGGTGGTGGCACGAGAGCGTCATCATTTCTGCCCAATGCCAGGCTCCCTTAATGGGCAGTCGTCGGTCTAGAGCCCTGGATTTGGCCGACTGGGACTTTGTCAGGACTGTCACAGTTGGACGACACCCCAGCCCAATCCCGTCTCCTCCTCTTTCCTTTCACGAGTCTTGTTTCTCAATAAACCTTTTGCACTCCTGACTCCACCTGGGTATCTGATTCTCGGGGAACACGACTGGCACAAGTTCATGAAATCGTAACTAAAAGGACACAATGCCGTGCCTCTCCGGGGTACTCAGATGCCATTCAGAGCCCTAGCATGTCAGAACTGCTGTGGTCGCAGCTGAACCAGCTGCCAGTCTCCGATCCAAATTCGTACAGCTGCTAAGAGACAGAACAGGGGTCAATGGGTATTCAATACATCAAACCTATTAAGATTTATGAAACAACTGACAGGCCCGAATAAAAACTGGAAACAGAGGTCAGTCTAATTAATGCCACCATGTAGCTCCAGGTATTCAAACACATTTATTTAAAAACAAACAAGCAAACCAACAAAGCCGCAGGAAGTCAGCCACACAACCGAGCAGACAATCTCACCATGAAAGGATTTTGAACCTTGGAACTATTTCCTCAAACGTCCACTTCTGGAGTAGAAGAGAAAATGTTCTTATTAACGGCACAATATGAAAATGGGCTGATTGAAGAATTAAAGGGAAAAATTGCAGAGAGATACTTACCTCCTGAGTGCCGAAGAGATTCTATAAATGATGTCAGCTAAACAGACTGAGGTTCCCACTCGACATGATCAAAGCCACATGTTACAAGCTGCAAGACATTCCCCGACAGCCAAAATACGTCCTCCCTCCCAGCCCCAATGGAACTTCAATGATCCCAGCTCAGAAAGTACTAGAGGCTTTGGACTGGTTCCCTGAAATACAGAGGGGTGATGTATTTCGCATGTGTGACCCACACAGACCACTGCCTGGGTGGTCTGTAATCAGCCTTCCCGGAATCTTTCTGGCCCTTGTGCCGGCGCATTTGGACACGGCAGTCAGAAAGAGCATTTGAACAGCAAACTGGATCATGTTCGTGCCTTGCTTAAAAACTTTCAATGATTCCATAAAGATCACTATATGGGAAAGAGAGGGATGTACAAGACGGGACCTCTCTCTCCCCTGAGAAAGTTAGAATGGAGCTGAAAGTACCTGCTCAGTTAAAGCTTGGGGACATCTTAAGCCAGAGTAGAGTAAGTTAGTACAGAAAAGTAAAGGGGACCATGTATGATACGCCACGTGCTTTGCATGCACGACCTCACTTCACCTGCACGGTTAACTCGATAAGGTCGCTGTCGATATTATTCCCATTTTACAAACAAGGAAAATGAGATGCAGGTCGTTTGAGTAACTGACCTTCTCACATGTAGCCAGTAAGTAGCCGAGCCAGGATTCAAGCCCAAAGAGTCTAACTCCGGCACCTTCTATCTTACTAGACTCTCTGCCTATCGCAAAGGGGTGTCAGGAATAAGGTTTTATTCTTTAGAAAGAGGACTTTGATTGTGCTAAGTTGGAATAAGCGTTCTCACCTACGTCTTATGTCCTCTATGTCTCATACGAATTCCTACGGCCAAGAGAAATGCCCAGTTGGGAGGAAATCCTTGGGCTGCAGCAAACCTGGGCAGCTCACTGGGTGCTTGGGAGGGGCGCCCACATGCGCACCCCTTCTCCAGCAGAGAGTAGGTCCCGGGGGGAGAGTCTCTGTTATGCCTCATAGGAACCCCAGCATTTAGAGTCCTGCCTCTGCGTAGCAGCTGCTCAATCAGTCCTTGCTGAATCGAAAGAAAGAGTGTGCAGAAGCTCGTCGGGGCCAAGGAAGATTCAGAGCAGCCCTCTGTGTGCCACCCCGTCTCTTCTCCCCGGTGTCTCCGTCACTCGCCACCAATCCAGCATCCTGGTCGACCGAAGACTTGTACAATGGAGACATACATTGTGTTGCAGGGACCTGATTTTCCTCATGCATCAGGCCACTTAAGGACACCTAGAGTGGCCTCACATGCCCCGAGGTTGGCCCTGTCCCAAGCACAGGGAAGCCAGCCTTGCTGAGTGGCTGGAAGCACTGGAAATAGCAGCCTTAATTCTTGGACCCGAGCCCGTCCCATTGGATCAAGTTTCCTACTAGAGAATGAACAGGACAGCTCTCGTACTCCCAAACGCTGCCTTCAAATCCGCACACTTGAGCAAATAATTTGAGAGAAGTTCCCGGTAGACGAAGTGACAAATGTCACTCTTGCTGACCTTGCTGAAAACGTCCCCGTGGTGACCGGATTTCCAATTCGGTTTTCAGCCGCCTCGCCCAAGAGGATACATCAACTCACCGAAGACCAGGAAACCTACTGATCAACCCCAGTCTAGGTACAGATGCCCGCCTGCTCTCTGCCTGTCCTCTCCGTACTCCCATCCCAGGGCCTCCGTGCGGTTTATTGCTTCCCTCCCCAGCTGCGGCGAGATTGTGAGAGCAGGGATTTAGTCCTGCTCATCCGTCCACTCCCTGTGCTTATCACGAAGTCAAGGAGGTGGCTTGGGCTCAATAGATATTTATGGATTGCATAAAAGTTTGAATGAACAAGTGAATGAATATCCCCGGTTAATAATAACAAACACAAGTGACTATCTGTGTGTTTCTGATTGATGGAATATGAATATAAGTATGTGTATATACCTACTGATATTTAGCCCCTTCTTAATACATAACCCATAAAATTCAAATCTCACAAGAAACAGCGTATCAGAAAAGGCCAGGAAAAAAAAAAAAAAAAAAAAACCACTGTAACATGGCATTCCATTTTCATCAAACTTCAGAAACACAAATTCTCCATCACTGGGTGAATCACAGGCAGATAATGGCCCAACCTCAGCCAAACAGTGCTATTAAAAACACAAACAACTGAACTCTGCGTACATTCCAATTTCCCTTGTGATTCCAATTAAGACCACGCCAATTAAGTGAACTTAATCATTTTGTATCGTGGAGTTCTTGAAAATTGCATAAAATTCAAGTTGGCATCTTCTCCCTTCCCTGATAAGAGACATGATTGCATCACACTGATTGCATATTTAGCTCGCAAAGCAGCTGCACAAACGTTATAAGCAATAAAGGAAAACAAAAAAAAAAAAAACATTGGGAAGAGGCTAGTATCAAAGGATGCATTTCTGAGGCAGAGCATGTTAGGATGTTACGGACGGTTGGTTCTGATTGAGGGATGACTCAGAAGTGGGTCAGCAGAGGAGTGGGCCCTGCCGGGGGGGGGGGATGATTATAAACCCCCCGCCACCCCCACACCGAATCCTAGACTCAGTCTTTGTTCACAGAACCTCAAATGAACTTCCCTAGTGACAGACAGTGACAGCGTCACCACGCCCATCAGAGTGAACAAATCTCCCCGATGCCAGGATACCCGGGGGTCAGACTTTGGCTGTTACCGTCTTCCCACCCTTTAGAAAACTTCACAGAATGCCCAGGTGATCCCTGCCTAGCACGACTTCCTGACGATGAATGGTAACTTAGGTCCACCCTTCAGCCCATACACTAATATTAACTGTTGGTAAAGGCTTGGGCTATGGAGCCAGAGCCGAAATGCTGGCTCTGGCTCAGCCTAAGCTGTGTGATCTTGAGTAAGTTACTTGACCTCTCTGTGCCTTGTTTCTTCCTTTATAACATGGAGAAAATAATTTTAATTATGCGATAGGGTTGATCTGAAAATTGAACATAATCATGCACGTGAAGAACACCAGGAGCATCATTATCCCTCAGTGAATGACAGCTGCTACTGGCACCACGTGTTCTGTGACTATTGCTGCTGTTACCAGACTGACCTGGACGTTGTTGGTTCGAGGGATGCTCTCAAAAAACGAAACTGTCCCCAGATTGCCATCTTCCCGATGACGCTGCCCATAGATGCCCCCGAATTGGAGGCAGGGCTCTCGACAGTCTCCTCTCTCAGACAGTAAAATGTATTTTGTCAGAGAAATGAATGCTGATTGGTCCTCAGATAAATACACAGAATTTATGGTGGATAAATGGCAGAAAATCATATTGCTGTCAATACTCCGTATGGAATTTCAGCTACCTTTGGCATTAAATAGGCTTTTGTGGCTTAAGTCCACAAACCTGCACGATAATATTATTCTGTATTCCAGGTAGTGACTGATTTATAAAGGGACTTCTGGACTTTGTTTCTGTCCGGGTACTTCACGCAGCCAGGTGGGCGGGATACAGAGAATATCTCCGTTTTATGGAGGGTGGGTGGGATACAGAGAATATCTCCGTTTTATGGAGGGTGGGTGGGATACAGAGAAAAATCTCTGTTTATAGAGGAAGCAGCCGAGGTCCAGGGAGGCTGTTCCCATGGCAAAACTTCAAGGATAAACACAAACCAATATTCCAGGTCCAAACCAGCTTGCTGGGATCTCAGGTCTGAGATACAGGAAGGAGTAGCTGATGGCTGCCAGGAAGTACTTCTCTGTTGCTCTTCTAGAATGTTCTCCCCACTCCCACCCACCATCTCTGCTACGTCTTGTCCCTGTTGTCCTTCCAGATGTGGCTGGGAGAGAGAGAGAGAGCGCGCAGAAGGAAAGCCACAGCAATGTTAATTGTGGTTTTCTCTGGGAGGCTGGATTAATGGGGAGACTAATTTTCTTTTCTTGTCCTATTCAAATACAAATGTTCTGCAATAAACATCTAGGACACTGTAATCAAATTATTTGTTAAGATTATTTTTAAAATCCTGCTCCAATTCAACCATTTCATAAAGCCTTTCCAAATGAGTCGTATTTGTCTCTAACCGCTCGATGCAGCCAGAGCTCACGGATTTGGCTTTGGACAATTTGCACGCACGCTTCCTTTCCCATTTCTGTTCCTTTCCTTCCTCCCTCCCTCCCCTCTCCTTTCCCTCCTCCTCTTTCTCTTTTTTTTTTCTTAAAATTCATATTATATAACAGCTTCTGTGCTGAGAGACTTAAAAATGACACTAGTGGCAATGAAAACATTCCAGTTGTTAAAAATTCCAACGATACCAAGGTTCCTAGGGTGACAGTTAACATATTCTTTTCTAACTTTCCCCGTTTCTCCTAAATCCCATTCTGCTCTACCTATAGGCGGCGACTGTTAAGTCTGGAATGTAGTTTTAAATCTTCCACAGATAAATAGAGAGTGCATGTGTATAGGATTATGCATTTGCATATATGCATAATGTTTTTGTTTTTAACAAATGAACTGGAACATTTTCCTTCCTCTGAAACAATTCTGATTACTGTCTCGGAACGGGTTTGAGTCTGAGCCGAGGGCCTGCAGGTGACAGGGACCAGCAGGACTGTCCTCGTCTGAGGGCCACGGTGACGGTGGCCTTCCTGCAGCCCAGCCCCAGCCCCGGCCTCACACGTGCCCACACAGCCCATTCTGGCCGTCTCGTCTACTAACAGCAGGTGCCAGTGCTCTGTGTCACCTGGAGCCTCGAAAAACAGGGTGGAGAAAGAAAGGGTCTCACGGCCAGCCCCCTCGGTGGCCCCTGATAAAATGTTCAGCTCGTGAACTCTTAGTGGAAATAACACGATTTCGACACGGTATCGCCTGCTGTGTTCCTCCCGACGGCTGTGTCGAGCTCAGTAGAAAACCCAGCCCGGTACTTTGATCAAAACCATAAAGCAAAGATCTCTTAAGCGGCTTCCGTCGTCAGAAATCTCCTAAAGGAGAAAGAGAGGTGAGAACGCTGAACGTGTGTGTTGGGGTGAGACGTGGTCCTTTCGCTTTTCTGGGCAAGTTTGGCCTCGAGCCTCTCCTCTCCCCTCAGCCTGCGTTCGCTGTGACCTTGCCTTCATTTGTGGAACTTCTGCAGACAGGAGGGATGTTTGCTGATCACGCTGATGATTCTGACGGAGGAAAACACTAGGCGCTCACTTTCTGCATCCTGTTTTCAGGGCGAAACAGAAACAAAGAATGCTTCTCGAGCAAGTATTTGGGGAGATGGTTTCGAAACCAGGGCAAGTAATAGGGAGAAGTAATTTTCCATCTGGGGCGAGGACAGTACCTCGTTTTGGTGTGTTCGCGAACGTGAGTCCAGAGAACTCAATGCTGATGTTCACGCAGCAGCCACGGAGGCTGAGCACATCCCGGGTCGGAATCGGGCAGCGTGGGGCAGGCCCGCCGTGGGCCCCGCTTGGCCGGTACCTGGTCCCACACGATGGGATCGCGCAGGTGGCGTCTCCCCTTGGGCACGTTCCACACCTCCTCGTGTCAGTAACCCCATTCAAAACTGACATGCTATCATGACTAGCAGCATTATTTTTACTGCTGAATAAAAGCAGGGAGAAGAGTCACAATTGGGCAGAAGAGCAGATATTTGGTATCAGTTGAAAATTACAAGGGATCTCAAATGATTAGAGAATATCAATATTAAAGAAACAAGGCACTCTAATCATTTTCAAATGCCGCAGGGATGTACGTGTGTCTTACTCTTACAGAGGGATAGTTAGTTGCTTCTCTGGGAAAGGGCGTTACTTTGTTACTTTGCCCTGGTTTGTCTGGGACAGAAAGCTCTCTAAGTAGTTGAGAAGGAAGTTGGTGCTTGACTGGAAGAGGTCGGGGTGGTCTGGAGTAGCGTGGAAGAGACAGATTTTAGGCATGAGCCACAATTTGAATGACTCTTGAAAGCATCCTCAATAACTCAGATTAACTTCTAAACTCTACCTTGTCTGAATTCCACATCCTAGGGGTATTCTATTCTGCATTGTGATTTTCTTTTTCTAGTGGCTACATGTGTTTAGCCCTTGTCTCCTCAATTTATAAATCCCTTAAGAGGCCTGGCGCGGTGGCTCACGCCTGTCATCCCAGCACTCTGGGAGGCCGAGGCGGGAGGATCACTCGAGGTCAGGAGTTCGAGACCAGCCTGAGCAAGAGCCAGACCCTGTCTCTACTAAAAATAGAAAAAAATTATCTGGCCAACTAAAAATATATATAGAAAAAATTAGCCAGGCGTGGTGGCGCATGCCTGTAGTCCCAGCTACTCGGGAGGCTGAGGCAGGAGGATCGCTTGAGCCCAGGAGTTTGAGGTTGCTGTGAGCTAGGCTGACGCCACGGCACTCACTCTAGCCCGGGCAACAGAGTGAGACTCTGTCTCCAAAAAATAAAAAAATAAATCCCTTAAGGGCAGCCACTGGAACTGTCTGCATTTTGATGGTCTTTTATTGGGTCCTCAGTAGATCCTTCTAGATTGGCAAGGGCTGGTTGAGAACGACAGCCTCACGTGAGTGTGGGCGTGTGTGACGTCTGAGCTTTCGCGTCCCTGCCCTCGCCGTGATGCTCGCCCTGCGCTCTCGTGGCTCCTTCTGCCCCCGTGGTCGGGCAGCCACTCCTAGACGAGGGAGCAGGGCCTGGTGGTCCGTGCACCGCATCTGCTCTGTGACCTGAGGCTCCCAACGTTCCAATCCGCCTTTCGAGTCACAGACAGGTCCCTGAGTGCAGCGTCGGCCCCGCTGGGAGCACGTGGACCCAGGCCCGCGTTGCTGGGTACCGATCACGCCGAGGCCTCTGTGCAGGGAACGTGGCTGCCTGGAGCAGCCGGGCTGTCTTTGGACCCAAACGTCTGGGTCGTGTGCCCAGCCTCCCTCGTGCGACGTCCCCGCGGGGGCAGGCCAGGTCACCAGCGAGCTGGAGCTATTTTTGAGGAGGCCCCTGGCAGAGGTCTCCCCATCTGCTGCCCAGGTACCCCCCAGGCTTCGTTCTCCGTGCCAAGGCTCGGTGGTGATCGCACCAGGAGTGAGGGAGGGGGAAGAGCCCAGGGAGAGGAGGGCGGGCGAGCAAACCTGCAGGCGGGAGGGGGGATCCAGGACCGGCCATACCGGATCCTCACCCTGCTCCGGCTCCGGGAGTCCTCAGAGGACTCCTTGCTGGGTCCTCTGCCTTAGTCGGCTCCCGTGACATGGGCCAGGACAACTGTCTCCCCTACTGGAAAGTGCGGAAAGACAGTTGAAAGAATATCAAACTGTACAAGTAGAAGTGCTTCCTGCATTTAAAAAAAATGCCAAAAACATTTTCAATATACAGGAGACCGTCAGCTTATTGGACCAAAGAGCAATGGCTCTAAGGGACAGATTGGAGAAAGTGTGTCTGGGGCACTGGGGAATCTGGAAAGTTCTGAGGGGCACAAAGTGATGGGATCAAAGAGACGCGGCCCCGTGGCCGGTGAGGGGCGAAGCGTGGATCGTTTGTTCATTACCTGTTCCATCTGCATGGCGCTAAATCAAACAAGCAGGAGGCCGCTGGCCGGAGGCTTTCTCTGAACCTTGAGTTCCTGTGTAACAAACTGCAACTCAGTACGTCCGACAAATCGAGAGCTAACGAGGAGTGTATTCTTTTGTGGCCAATAGCTGAGTTTCACCCAACACGAACAGCTCCGATTCAGCCCATCGCTGCACCTGCCCAAATGGAGCAGACGCCGCACCCCGGCCAGTCAGGGGGGCTCCGTTCTTTGCTTCCTGGTTTGGTCCCTAAAATCTTCCTGCTCAGACCATTGGGTAGAGTTCTCTGAACCTCTGCTGGTTCTGAGCCGGATTGATAAATTGTTCTTTGCTCAGATAAGCTCTGTTAAATTTAATTCGTTTGAAGTATGTCGTTTAAAACTCGTTATTGACATGTTTAGAATTGCATTTATATATATTGATTCGTTGTATTGAAACAACAGGAGAAAGAGAGAGAGAGAGAGAGAGAGAGACTCCTCTTTTTGTTTTGTACAAACGGAGCCACAGAAAGGGGCAGTGACCTGCCCAGAGAAAGTTCACGATGGGGACAGGGCCCGATCCCAGGAGACACAGCAGGGCTGTTTATTGGGGTTCTTTGTGGGGTTTTTTGAGGGCTTGCACCCATTTTAATTTCAGATAGTCATTAGTTACCACTCACAGAAAACTGGCTTTCCTCTCTAAGTGCACGGAAGGCTACATCGCCTGACCCGCTTGTGGTTGAGTGAGTCTGAGGGTGTTTCTGGATCGGCCAGAAGCCTTCGAGAGCCGGGGCGCAGTCTGCTGAACCCCCTCTCTGCAGACCACCCGAGCCGGGCGCTCCATGTTCTGACAGGCCCCCACCAACCTGAGAACAAGGAACGCTTGTTGTTTCCAGCCACCGAGAATCTTGCGGTTGATAATTGTTGCAGCAGAACCTGACTTATCTCGGCTGACAGACGATCAAGGAAGTGCATATAAAAGTCACACAGCGTGAGAGCATCAGAATTTTTTATTTAGAAAGAGCCCAAGAGGAGTTGAAGGCCGTGTTTTCTGACCTCTGCCTCCGCTCAGAGTCCTTTCTGCTCCATCTGCCTTAGAGCAGGGGTCCCCCTGAATTCTGGGCCCGGCTCTCCTGACGACATTGCCAGGCGGTCTCTGAGTATTCAAGTATCCACTCGGATACCCCCGGCAGTGGGAAATTTGTCACGCTCCCAAAACATTTCCTTTCATTGTTTTCTCAGCAACCAGTGATTAAAAAGTTCTTCTTTAAGTCAACATTTTCCTGTAATGTATATTTAATTGTCCCTGTTCTTTTCTGCAGAGCCCCAGAGAACATGTGTCGTTCTCTCTTTCTGCAATCTTTCTGAATAATTTAAACAGCACGAACTCCCTAAGTCACTTCTCTGTGTTGAATGCTCCGTGGTTCCTTCGATCTCTCCCTGCGTTGAATTATTTTGAGGCCTCTTATCCTTTTATCTTCTTTACCAGGATAGGTTCAGCCTTTAAATATACTATTAAAAATCTGTCCCAGACGTACACATCGTATTACTGATAGTATGACCTAACCCATGAGAATGAAATGACACTATGATATTCTAGTTCCATTAACCCTAAATTTAACAATAGCAGAAGGCTCCGACTTAAATCCATCAATTTTGTGGCCTGATTCTCACTACAGTATTAGGTTCTATTCGCTAATTGCAACTGTAAGCTATTTATGGACTCATCACAGACCGTGATATATATAATATTGAACTGGGTGCTGGCCAGAGGGAGTTTTGAGCAGCACCAACGAAGACATCAGTCTGGTAGCAAAGATTCTCTGGATTTAGTCACTAAGAATTTGCAATTTTTTTTTTTACCAGTGACATTATCACACAGTTGCATTTCTCTGCCCAATATACGAGGTCACATGTCAATTCTTTGTCAAATTACAGACACGGGATTATTCCACCTACGGAGCTAGCGATGACTTGTCACAGACATGTGATGAGTCTGCTACGCTCTTTTCCTAGACCCACGCTTGTTCCTAGCGATTGCTTCTTCATTTCTGAGCACACACAACCTGTTCTGGAATCCTACTTAGAATTACTGACGCACTTGTTGGTTTATCTACATTTTTCCCCTTTGGAAATATTATGGCCTCATTTGTCCACACGTGTCCTGTTCTCCATGTTGTCTTGAAGAAAACAGACTGTGACTTGTCATTTATCTGTAACCCCTGCGTGCCCTGAGAGGACGTTTGGACGTTTGCTACAATTAACAGACATAAACACTCTGAGAGCAGCTTGTGCTTTCTTACATTTTTTTCACCTTTTCTAGTGAATATTTGTTCTATTTTTTTCTTATCCAAAAAATCATTCTCCTATCAGAGAAGACAGATGTGAATTGGGAGTTCAAGATTAGGAGTTTATAATCTAGTGAATCAAAGCACCTAGGGGTCCCCCATTTCAGGGGCTCGTGAATTTGCATGCACATGTTTGTAAATATTTACTACACGCTGCTTCTTTCTCCCCAGCTCCTCTTCCTCCCTACTTGCTTCCTCCTAAACCCTTTGCCGCCTTTGTTCTACAGCTTGATCCGATCTTCAGAGGGGTCGATGACTCTAACATCTTAATGGAAAAGAGAAAATAAATGGCTCTTATCTTTGTCCCTGGTGCTTATCAGAAGGAGTCTCAGTATGCAGTGGGATATTCAGTACACTTTGGTTGACCGAATAAATGAGTACTTTAATGTTCCATCTTTCCCAAGAAAAGGAGCTGCCGTTTTCTCTTTCTTACTTACGCTCCAAATGTGTCTTATAAAGAGTCCTTTTTCTCCCTTGAGCTCTTCTGAAGCTTTAGCTTTTCTGACATTTCGCCTGCATGCCCGTTGTGCTCCTTTTTAAAAGTAAAATCCATTGCTTTTAAGATCTTCTTATCTTTGCATGCGTTCACATCGATTTCTCTAATTAAAATAATTCTTCCCTGTCTTCATGGGATGAACTTTATGCGTAGTTATTAGTAAGACCCGTCGCTGGCCCCCGATGGCGAGCCACTCGGATCTCCCTTGCGGGAAAACGTCCCGTAACCAGGAGCACAGCCGCTGACGACCTCCTGGCTGTTGTCCCTTCAGATCCACCCTGGGGAAGCTCCCTCGGGCTGCCCCCGCCAGCGCCTGGAATGGGATGGCTGTTAGGGAAATGCGGCGGCTTCCGGACCCAGGCCGTGTGGGCCCAGTGCAGACCACCCCCCACCCCCCCACCCCAGGCAGTTTCTGCTCGGGGACGACCCACTGGCTTGGCTGAGATGTTCTCAAAGTCACCCTGTGCAGCGGAGAATGGTCTTGCTTAGTCATTCACTCATTAGGGTGAAGTTGTCCCTTCCTTGTTTCTCAGATATAGTGAGCTGTGACGAAGTGGGATCGAGGTGGTCAGAGTCCTGGCCTGTCAGTGGACTCCTCATCCTTCCGGTCTTTGACTTTCCAAATCCTCGCTGGGGAGAGCTGGGTGACCCAAGCCAAGGGCCGTTTCCATCTCATCTTCTGAGGAGCCGGGGGGGCGGGTAACTGGTCTTTTCTTTTGCTCCAGGATCTTACACTCTTTTTCATTTAGTTTTCAGCAGCAAAACTGAGAGGGGGAAAAAAGTTACATGAGGTGATTAAATTTGCCATTTTCCTGTGTCAGCGTGTCTTTCTCTGTTCCTGTCCCATGCCTGCTTGGGGAAAAGGGGTCAAACCTCAACAGGGGTTTTGGAAGAATCAGCCACTGAGGACTCTTGCGTGCGCCCATAGGCAGCTCTTTAAAAGTTTCCTTGGCCGAGAAGCCACTTCTGACCCTGCGTGACATGGGACCAGCCAGCAGGACTCGAGGGCCGGGGCTATGGACGAAGAATCCGAGTTTCTAGGAAAGTCATTTTCCAACTGATGGGGCAAGTAGGACAAAGCAATAAAACATACAAGGAAACAAAACCCAAACCACTCGCGTTTGAAAAGGCGGGGGCTTTGCTTTCTCCATCTGACCCCGAAGTGCTGATTGTCACAGGGGAAGTGGACATAACACGTAACCGCCGCTACTGAAAAAAATGTGACTTCAAAAAGCCAAACTATTCTATTACTCGTCACCTCCTTTTTGCTGGCAGCCGGGTCCCTGACCCCGCCTGGCTGGGGGGCCTGGCTGAGCCCGTCCCACCCCCCGGCCCTCCCAGGACAGTGTGGACCCGGCCTGGCCGAGGGCGCTGCAGCCCGAGCCTTTTCGGGTCACAGGTCGTCTGGGCTCTGTCCCCCGGCGTGGGTGTGTTTGCAGAGGGGACAAATGACCTTTCAGTCTCGGACACCCAGAGGGCCAATCAGTCCGCGCTCGCCCCACTGAGAAAACTGAATGCGGCGCTCGCCACCTGCAAGGAGAGTGGAGCAGAAATGAGCATAAACATAAGCAAACCCTTCCCCCAGGAGCCCAGACAAAGCCGCAGCACTGTGTGTTTCGGGGCACCCACGTCCGGTGCACGCAGGAGGCTTTTGTCATGTTGCTTCTCACGATGCGGAAAATCATCTCACTGGAAAAGAGTTCTGCCCGGCGGGAGAGCACGTGTACGGTTGCACAGGCCGTGCACCCGGCTGCTCCCGGCGTGTTCTCTTCCCTCGCGGGCGCTGGGGCCTCGGCTTCCGCTTGGGTGGCTGGCACGCTGCTTATGTAATTGTCACCTGCCTGGGGACACTGATGTCCATTGTTGTCCCGGACAACAGCACTCCTTTGACAGGCAGGACTGAGAGACCACGGGGTGCCCAGGACGGCGGTGACAGAATAATTCCCGCAGGAGGCCGGGCGCGGTGGCTCAGCCTGTGATCCCAGGACTGTGGGAGGCCGAGGCGGGTGGATCGCTGGAGGTCAGGAGTTCGAGACCAGCCTGAGCAAGAGCGAGACCCCGTCTCTACTAAAAATAGAAAGAAATTATATGGACAACTAAAATATATAGAAAAAATTAGCCGGGCATGGTGGCGCATGCCTGTAGTCCCAGCTACTGGGGAGGCTGAGGCAGGAGGATCGCTGGAGCCCAGGAGTTGGAGGCTGCTGTGAGCTATGATGATGCCACGGCAGTCACTCTAGCCTGGGCAACAGAGCGAGACATTGTCTTAAAAAAAACAAAAAATTAACGTCATGGCTCCAGTCATATTTTTGTCTTGTTCTTCCAACTGGTGTATACAACTTTCAGAGCTCTGTATTTGGGAGGCTGGAAGGGCCCAGACTTTGAAATAGTGTCTTGGCTTCACTGTTGTGTTTTTTTTTTTTTTAACTAAAGCTATATAAAGCTTGTGGATTAAACAGAATAAATTTCTAAATTAAAAAAAAAAAAAAGAACAATTCCCGCAGCAAACGTGGATTCCAGGCTGGGAGGGACAGAGATTGGGGAGAACCCCCCGCAGGGCGGTTCCGTGCGGGCTCCGCCCCCCGCAGGTCCCCCAGGGACGTGCTGAGGCCACCGCACCGCAGGCGACAGCTACTGTTGGCTTCAAAGACGAGTCAGTCCGGCCACGTGGAGGATCGTCCGTGATAAACGATTTCTGTGTTTGGTGACTTCTAACCGGGGAATCTCCCTGAACTCGGCCTGGGAAATAGCTCGAGTTGGGAGTCGGGGAACCCAGACGGGCCACCCGGCTCTGGGATCCACCATTTGCACAACCCGGAGTGGATCAGGGGCAGGTGGGACTCGATGTGTTGGCCTCTTGGGTAGCTTTGAGTTCTAGCGTCCCCTCGGGGTTCAGAGGTCACCACGGAACGCCTTTGATTGGACCGTCGGGAGCTGCGTTACTGCGCATGCGGGTTGTTCTAGGTCAGCATCCGGACTCTATGGTTCCTACATGCGGGTCATTCTAGGTCAGCATCCGGACTCTATGGTTCGTACGTGCAGGTCGTTCTAGGTCAGCGTCCGGACTCTATGGCTCCTACGTGCCGGTTGTTCTAGCTCAGCGTCCGGACTCTATGGTTCCTACGTGCGGGTTGTTCTAGGTCAGCGTCCGGACTCTATGGCTCCTACGTGCCGGTTGTTCTAGCTCAGCGTCCAGACTCTATGGTCCCTACGTGCCGGTTGTTCTAGCTCAGCGTCCGGACTCTATGGTTCCTACATGCGGGTTGTTCTAGGTCAGCGTCCGGACTCTATGGTCCCTACATGCCAGTTGTTCTAGGTCAGCGTCCGGACTCTATGGTGCGTCTGGACTCTATGGTCCCTACATGCCGGTTGTTCTAGGTCAGCGTCCGGACTCTATGGCTCCTACGTGCCGGTTGTTCTAGCTCAGCGTCCGGACTCTATGGTCCCTACATGCCGGTTGTTCTAGGTCAGCGTCCGGACTCTATGGTGCGTCTGGACTCTATGGTCCCTACGTGCCGGTTGCTCTAGGTCAGCGTCTGGACTCTCTGGTTCCTACGTGCAGGTCGTTCTAGGTCAGCGTCCGGACTCTATGGTCCCTACGTGCCGGTTGTTCTAGCTCAGCGTCCGGACTCTATGGTTCCTACGTGGGGGTCGTTCTAGGTCAGCGTCCGGACTCTATGGTCCCTATGTGCGGGTCGTTCTAGGTCAGCGTCCGGACTCTATGGTGCGTCTGGACTCTATGGTCCCTATGTGCCGGTTGCTCTAGGTCAGCGTCCGGACTCGATGGCCCCTAGGTGCGGGTCGTTCTAGGTCAGCGTCCGGACTCTATGGCCCCTAGGTGCGGGTCGTTCTAGGTCAGCGTCCGGACTCTGTGGTTCCTACGTGCAGGTCGTTCTAGGTCAGCGTCCGGACTCTATGGTCCCTACGTGCCGGTTGTTCTAGCTCAGCGTCCGGACTCTATGGTTCCTACGTGGGGGTCGTTCTAGGTCAGCGTCCGGACTCTATGGTCCCTACGTGCGGGTCGTTCTAGGTCAGCGTCCGGACTCTATGGTCCCTGTGCCGCTTGGCCCGCGGGCTAGAGCGTCCCCTGCACGCGTTAGCAGCTGGCGCGCTGAGTTATGGGATTGGCGGATGCACAGGGCGTTCCCTGCCCCCCAGGTATGGCGGGTCGCTCGGTGGGGGGTTTAGGGCGGGATGGGACCAAGGTGCGGGGTTCTTCCCGGGTCGGGTAATTGCGCCAAAGCAGCACCACCCGCTTCGGTCCCTGGGAGAACCGGGCTCCCTTGCCGTCGCCCCAACGGGTGGACTTCCGGTTTGGGTTTTGTGCGGATGGACTGTTTTCTGGTCATAAAAACCGTCTCTGAGCATCGGCCGAAACCTGGAGCCACCGCTGGCCGCTAGATGCGATATTCCGAGGCCAAATCTGTTCGACAGTCAGTGCCGAGGACGGTCGGGCAGAGGGAGCTCGTCGTGGGGGCTCCTGGCCCGCCCGGCCCGGCTCGGGGGCGGCAAAGTGCAGCCCCCGCGGCCCGAACGCAGCCCGTGGCCGGGTCTCCGCGCCCAGCGCAGGGAAGGTTTCCACGTTTAAAGAGACGAGACAAACAAAGCAGACGCGGTCATGGCCGTCCATGGCTTGCACAGCCCGAAACGTTCATGGTCTGGACCTTCGCAAAAAAGAAAAATGTCGGTTCTTGTTCTAGACACCTGCAGCCTTTCCTTGTAGGTCACAGAACCGGAAAAAACACCTCTTATGTGATTTCCAGAAAATGTGTCTTTATACTTCTAGCGAGGCTCTGAGCACGGCTGGGCTCCTTCCTGCCGGTGTCACGACCCCGTATGATAATCCGCAGGACCCCGGGGATGCGGGGGCGGGGAGGGGACCGTGCGTCTGGGCTCAGGGTCTGACCCCCCCAAGGTGGAGGACAAAGACCCCCCCCCCTGCCTGGGTGTCCCCGAGCAGACGGGGCGCCCCGTGGGGTGAGCTGGAGGCGGTGTGTGGCCTGGAGCGCTGTCCGCGTGGGCGGGAGGACCAGGGACCTCGACTCATGTCCCCTGTGTTCCCATCCACTGGCCGGGATGCCAGGGACAGGCAGGGACCAGAGTTGCATCCCCACACTTGATTTCCTCTTCACCCCAGGAAGGAGGCTCACAGACACTTAGCAGTGGCAGGTGGGAGGACGCACCTGCGTTTCAGCAAGTGGGGTCTCTTACGGGGTCTCGTTTTTACGGCCCCGGAGAGCTCCTGATGGTCCCGGGCAAATGTCTGGTGACAGTTTGTCCTGCCCTGTTAAATGCAGTTTTCTCTCACTTGCTCCGTGTGACCGTGTTGTGAATAAGCCGTGCTGGTCCCTTCCCTCCAGGCCTTGCACACACGCGCTTCCCTGGGCCTGGAAGCTTCCTGACATTCCAGTATCGACAATTGCCTGCTGGTCCTTCCTGCCTCAGCGCAAACTGCATTTCCTCGGGGGTCTCCCCAGACCCCTCGGAATAGGTCAGGACTCCCTGTCTCCTGTTTTCTTCACGACTCTCAGTGTATTTGCAATTCATGTTTAGTGTCTCCTCTTCCCCGCTAACCCCCTAAACCGTATGGGTCCGGGGACAAAGGGACCAGGAGCGCTTGGCCCCTGCTGCATCCCAGCGTGTAGCACAGCACTGGGCGCAGGGAAGGACCCAGACTCTCTGGAATAAATAACCAGAACGAGCTTTCACGCACCCATTTTATAGACGCGGAGAGTGAGAACAGCCTAGTTCAGCGAGATCACAAATAGCCCGAGGCCAAAGGTTGCTGAGTGACAAACCTGGGTTCAGACTCTGGTCTTCTGACAACAGTAAGCCTTGTTCCGGTTTCCCACCGCTGCTCCTGTGGCATTTAGTGACACTCTGGCCGGTAGCGGCCACTTCTGCAGCTGTTTCCCTGTGAGTCTATGCTGGGACCCTCTGGCCTCCGAGATCTTCAGATTTTTAGTTGTTTAGGCAAATGAGTAAAGTGCGAGAGCTTTGCTGGAAAGATGAAAGGAAGAAGGAAGGAAGGAAAGGTGAGTGGGGGAGGAACGGAAAAGAGAAGAGAAGAGGAAAAAGCAGGAAAGGGAAGGAAAAGGGAAGGGAAGAAGAGGCCGTCCATCCTTGCACTTTGGAAGCAGCAGGCGTCACGACAATATGGTTCAGGATGAGCCGTCTGGCTGCGTCCCAGCGTCTGCATTTGGAAGAGATCGTGACTTTGATAAAGGCCAGAGAAGAGCCTGGGTTGATGACTGGGTGACAGGTCTGTAGATTCCTAGGTTCAGAGCACACGGGTGTTTAACAGCCCCATAATTCTAGGTGCTCTCTCTCCCGGCTCGGAAGGCTCCCAGATACATTCATCTCATGCCTTCCTGCCCCCTTTGGCACGCCGCGGATAGTTCCAGCCATATTTCACGGTTCATTTAAGTGGCCACGCATGTCCCCAGGCCAGGGTTGGGGGAAAAGAAGAGAGAATGAAAGAGCAACCCACGAACAGACGGTGTCCCGAATGCCCGCACACCGCTGCCCGCGCCCACGGACCCTCTTCTTGTCGCCTGAGTTGCTCCGGCACCGTGACGGGTGAAAACCGTACGTTAACCCTTTCATGTCACTGGGGGACAAGAAAGCATCAGGGTCCAGATTCTCAGGGAGGAAAATGTACATCAGAATCTCTTCACTGCAGGTGAACGAGGCGGAGGAAATGAAGCTCGGGGAATACACTGGGACTTCGCAGGAATTGCAAAGGCGTCAGACAGCTAATGGCTCTGTGCAAACCTCTCTCTCCCCCCGAGTCTATTGAGTCAGCGTCTTACCAAACAGCTGCTGAATCCTTCTCGTTCAAACTCCAGCGCCTAAGTCCACGCGACCTTCCACCTCAAGTGCCCAACCCTGACCGACCCACTTCTGAGGCCGCTCCCAGTTTCTGGGACAGGAACCTCGTTGGCCCAGCTGGGCTGCTCTGTGGTCCTTGGCCAACCAGCGGCGGCTGGGCAGGGGGTGGTCGTCAGGCTTGCTCCCCTTTGTGGGCTGTGCCTGGAGATGAGCGTTTGGGCAGGGGGGGAGGAAATGTGTGGTGGAGAACATCATGGACACGTCTCGCACAAAATCTAACAGGAGCACCCCGGGGCCATTAGAGCAACCATTCTTTGAACTGGCTTTGTTTTATGCCTCCCCCTTTCTCTTTGCTCAAGCAGTGCCTATCATTGGAAATATATTTCATGTCTTCCAAAATTCAGCCTCTCCTCAAATTTATCCCCCGTTCCCTCCTCCATAAGTTATGAACTATGTCAGACCACGGCGACTATGCAGCCTTTTTGTGATCCATAAGCACATACCAAGTTAACCGTCCTCGACTTAATTGTAATTTCTTTATTGACATAAATCATATTTCCTAGGTATTTTTTAATTCCTTATATTCTATATATGTTAGGATCACAATATAGTTTGATTAATGGGAGGTATCAGTTGAAGCCCTTCATAAAAATTGAGATTCGTTTTAATGGAATTACCCCACTTCTCTAGAAATGCTTACATTTAAAAGGAGCGTGGTTTCAAGAGCTCTATGAAGGGAAAAAATAAATTTTACATACGCAATGCTCTTAACAGCACCAGCATGCTCAGACGGCCCACGGAGTCAACGGGAACTATCTCGGAGGCACTCACGTGATTTTCACCGTGCGGTGCTTGAATGGAACAAACACCAGGTAGAAATGAAAACTGCTGTGGCTGTTGCATGTAAGCAGCAAACTAAATCTCGGTTTAAATTATTTTTTACATATTCTATTTGGATTTGTTCTGTGTGCTTTGATTTTTGTTTGTCAAAGAGAAAAAGAAAATACAAGATGTTTATGCCAGCAGTAAAATATAAGAAATAGTTCTGTACATGTAGGAAAATACCAAGCCTAGAAAAATGTGTCTGAATCGCTACAAGATCATCTGTGTTACAGAGACTCAACTGACAAAGAGAGTTGGTCGAATTTGATGTAAAATAAAAATGTGCCAATATTATTTTACCTTATATTGCGTAGAGTTTATTTATGCCTGGTCCTCCATAGAAAGCTTAGAGCAAACCCTTCACTTTGGAAAAATAAAAAGGTATTAATAAATATTTATAGCTGAATAAATTGTGACTATTCAGAAGGCAGGTTTCATTATTTATAAAGACGAAGGCAAAAAAAATTTAAAGCAGATAAAAATGTATTTAAAAAGTCACAACATTATAAAAAAAACAAGTGACTTTTTCATGGAACTCACTTATGAATTTAGTCTATTTCTTACATATTTTTACAAGGCTGATGTCAATTGTGATCACATTTATAAAATGCTTCCCCATCAGATGCCAGTTAATCCAGAGCTGCATTCAAGTTTAAGAAAAGGCCAACTGTCTTTGCAGAAAGTACCACAGAAAACTGCAAAGGAAGCAAATCTCTAATGGCTAGAATATGCAACTTCCCAGCTTTGAAGAGGGTCACAGATACTGTTGCATCTTTCCTGCTACAATAAGATTAGGAGCAGATACTGTTGCATCTTTCCTGCTACAATAAGATTAGGAGCAGATACTGTTGCATCTTTCCTGTTACAATAAGATTAGAAGCAGATACTGTTGCATCTTTCCTGTTACAATAAGATTAGAAGTGTCACCTGATGCCCGCCGGAAGGATCAAAGCCAGCTTTAAAAAATGGCTTAGAGAAAACTGTGACCTGTGGTATGTTTTGCGAAGTGTTTGGTGATGATGAAGCGTGTGGAGGCTTTGAAGTAACGCCTGTCCAAATTGCACCAGCACAAATTCTTGGAGTGATAAGTACTATTTCTCCTTGACACTCCATCTATACATAGAACCTGCAGGAAAAAAAGAATAGGATGAGATTGTCATGGAGGAGCGATTTGTCAGTAGCATTCAGAATATCTGTTTTCCTCTGTGATTAGCACAAGGAACAATGATAATGATGAAATAAAACTTCTCCAGCAGATTAAGAAAAAAAAAAATGTTGGCGCCTTTGACTTCAGAGTCTAATTCCACTAATGATTTTGCAGGAAAACAGCCACATTATACCAAATAGGTCAAGTAACTTATGATGCCTTCTTCATTATTAAGAGAAGGAGGTAAAATGGCCCAAAAAAGCAAGCTTATTTTCATTCAAGAGCTATTCATTGAGTGTTTCTGTTTATCACCAATGCATTTGCTACTTGTTGAATAAATGAATGAAAACAGTTAAAAAAAACCCAAACAAACAAACAAACAAAAACCCCCAGACATCAGTAAATGCCGCTATTGGAGTTCCAAAGGGTAGTGTTTACTTTCAGCCTGAAGAGTTCAGGGAAGGGTTCCTGCAGGTCACATTTGATGGTCTTGGAAGATAAGTAGAGTGTAAAAGCTGACAGTTGGTGGAACAGCATTTTAGGTGAGGAAAGATGACGGGAAGAGCAGACACTAAAGCACAGAGGATCAAAGGCTCCTGCAGAGAGGAGGTCTTGGAGCAACTGGGCCAGATCTCGAGGGCCTGGCAGACGGGGCTGAGGAGTTAGTTCCTTCCTGACTCCGTAAGGCCGTGGGGAGTCCTTGAAGGTGTCAGAGCAGGGGGACGACACCTGAGGGCCCGGCTTTGGGAAGATTTGCCCAGCAGCAGTGGCCGAGCTGTGCCGGAGGCAGAAGAATGAGCTGCAGGAAGAGCCATCAGGAGGCGGTTGGTTGGCGCAGTCCGGACGGCGCCCACGAGGGCCCGCGTTAGCCTGGGGACCAGGGAAACAGGTGGGGGATGAGAGTGAGAACTCTGTCACCAGACCTGTCTGATCTGCAGCTGCGCAGGTGTGGGGACAGGGGCGAGGCAGGAATGACATCCACGTTGCGTCATTCAGCCTGTGATGACGGTGCCTTTCACAGAAGCAGGGAAGGATGTTTGGGGGGAAAGATGAGGGATTTCACTTGGAAAACTCTGACTTTGAGGGGTGAGCAGGACGCCCAGACAGAGATATCCAAGGAGCGGTGGAGAGTACAGCCGTCGGGCGCAGGCAAGCAGGCGGTGCATAATAAATACGTGTGGGTTGATTAACTCCCAGCCCTGCTCCTGAAAGAGGGAGGCGCCAACGAGAGTTGGAGGCGGGGAGGTGGTCCATGAGCGTGTCCGCGGGGAAGAGAGTGGCCAGTGGCGTTCCCACAGGTGCTACAGCCGGGAGGACCGAAGTCTTGCTCAGAGCCAGGCTGCCAGGGCTTGACCACTGGCCCCTCCCGAGGGTGACCCTTCCCTGCCTGTCTTCGTCCTTGCTCTCGCACGGGGTCCAGGGTGACTCCAGTTCCGCAGCATCTGAGCCACGGGCGGCTCCCTCCTCCCCTCCTCTTAACTCCTGCAGGACAGCGGCCCCCTGTGAGCCTCAGCCCCTGGGCCCCCCTCCAAACATTGCGGCTCTGAGGCCGTCCTCCTCCTGGGAAGCGACGCTCTGGGGAAACTTATTTCTGCAGCTGCCCCGGGCTTCCGGCGGCCGGTTTAAGAGAGGAGGGTTTTCTGCCGCTCTGGGCTGGGAGCGCGAGGTCCAGGCACCCTCGGCTCACAGGGGGGCCGGCTCTGTGCGTCGTGGGGGCACCGAGCAGGGGCTCGGGAACATGCACCAGGCCCCCCGACACAGGCAGGAGGAAGACCAAGAGGTTCTTCAATCATTCGTTTCAGTCTGGTAGGAAATAAGGGCTCTGCCTGTGTTCTCTCTCTCTGCAGCTTGCAATCAGTGCTAGAACAAGAAGCAAGAAGAAAAGTCTTCAGTAAAAGAGCCACGAAAACTCCTCCTTCTGGAACAGTCCGTCAGAAGTCAAGGCAGTTTGTCCACACCCCTGCGAACTGTGCGGCATAGACTCGGGGGAAGGAGCCTACGCTGGAATCAGGTGGGTTTAATCTGCCCCTCAGTGGCTGCCGGACCAAGAATAGGTCATCGAAAGTTTACAATTCTTAGTTTCCCCATTTATTGACGAGAGGTAAGCGAGCACCCGTCTCCAAGGGCCGATGTGAAGCCAGAAGGAGGTAAGTACATGCACAAGAAATGGGAGCTACTGTTGCTGTATTTATTGCTATCTCTGTCTGGGTAGAGTTTCTCGAAAACCGTTTGAGGGACTGTCCGCACACAGAGCACAGGGGATGGGACTGGCGTCTTCTCCGATTCATAGAAAAATATTTTGCTGCTTCTTTCTTTTCTGGGCTGCAAAAAAAGCTACAACCCTGAGCCAGGAATTTCGTCCCAGGCCTAAAGAGTTGTAGCTTTAAATTCCAGGACTCTAAAGTAAGTTAGGGGGAGTCCTGAAGCTTGGGGGTGCTGCTCAGGCAGGTAAGTGTTGTGATGACTCTTAACAGGACGTCTCCAGCTGAGAGAATGCCCCGGTGCTTGGTTGGTACAACGTTGGCGAAATTGTGGAATGGGCAAAGCTCATCTTTAGAAGTTATTCCACTTTTTAATTTCATCCCCTTAGTTCATATTGGCAGCTTGAGACCTGCAAGTCTTTTCTTGTGCTTCCTGGACTTGCTTAAGATAACTAATACCTATTATTTTCTTGTTTTGTTTTGTATATGACTTATGTCAACCATTCAGAAAATAATATAATTTACACTTATATACCCATCATGAAGATTTCGTAGATATTAAAATTTTGCTACATTGGCTTCATCTTCTACTTCTTCTATTCGTTCTTTTGCATATTTATTTTGTAAAATATCAGATACAACTCAAAACTTCATTTTCCATTGCTTTTCTCTCTCCGCGCCCCCCAGAGAAAACCATTATCTTGTGATTAGTGTATCTCACGCCTATGAATTTTTTTAAAAATAATTTTCTACATAAGGATATATTCATAAATAACATATAGTATTTACGTTAATGTAATATCATAATATCCTTTGGCAACTTGCTTTTGCCACAGAACTTTATATTTTAAATGCTGTGAACATACTATAGTTTATTTCTTTTTCTACTACTTCTAACGTTTTGCCTTATCTCCTGTGTGCTTATGCAAGACTTATTCACAACAAAAAGCTTAAGAATGTGTCTTCCACTTTACTAGATACGCCAAATCCCCCTCAAAGTGGTTATGCCAATGTATGTTCCCACCTGCTCGCAACGAGTGTTTCCATTTCCCTGTACTTTTGCCAATATTTGCTATTATCAGACTTTTAATTTTTTTGCCAATTTTTGGGGAGTAAAATAGTATAACTTCATTGTTTTAATATGCCTTTCCTGCTTACTCGTGGATTTGAGAAGTTTTTATATATTTATTGATAATTTGTATTTTCTTGGTGATTTGACTGTGTGCATTGCATATTGTTCTGACGGGTAGTTTGTGTTCTCACTGATCTGTAGGCATCACGTAACGTTAGTTATATCTTCTCCATGTCTTTTTTTCTCTGCCCATATAAAAGTTTAAAGTTTTAAATACTCATAGATAATCAATATTTTTCTTTAAGATTTGTGGGTTTTTGTATATTGTTTAACAAATTCTTCCCTGAGATGAGGAAATTGTGTATGTGTGGTGGTCAATCGTGTATGTGTGGGCTTCCACCCGGCGCCCTCCTTACTGCCGGGGGTCCCTCACCAGCCCCCAAAGTCTCCTTATCTTAAAACCTTTCCTGACTCCTCCAGAAAGAATTAGGCTTTTGTCTTTCCATTGTCTCATAACATCCTGTTCACATTACTTTTCAATACTTTCTTCATTGTACGATTCTTTAATTTTTTTGATTTGCACTTATTTCATCCAAAAGTACATGTTGAGCATCTGTTGAGAGCCCGACGCTCCCCCGAGCTCAGGGGACAGAGAAATAAATACAAGAGGCTGTCGCTGCCCTCGTGCGGCTCACATGCCGGCAGAGACGTGCCGTGGACATGTGGCAGGTACATAAGGTGTAGCAGGAGCAGGTGGCAGTCATCGGAGGACAGTTGAAATGTAGGCTGCGTGACTGGTTTTGTGTGTTAACCCGACTGGGATGCAGGGTGCCCAGATACTTGGTTAAGCCTGATTCTGGGTGTGTCTGTGAGGCCGTGTGTGGATGAGTCAGCATTTGAATCGGTAGACTGAGTGGAGCCCCGTCCCAGCCATGCCAGGCACGAACAGAACAGCAGGGCCGAGTCAGGGAGAATTTTCTCTCTCTCCCTGTCTGCAGCTGAGAAATCCGTCTCTAATGTCTCCGGACCTGGACTGGGACCGGAGTCACAGCGTCCGCTCTCCTGGGTCTCCAGCTTGTCAGCCTCAGATCTTGGGGCATCTTAGCCTCCCTGAGCACAAGATCGTTATCGATATCGATATCGGTATCTGTATCTGTCTGTATCTAATCTGTCTCCTATTGCTTATCCCCGGAGAGCCCTGAGTATCCCACAGGCTTAGGGAACGTCACTCTGAGAACATGACATTTGTGCTAAGCTCTGGAGAGTGAAAAGAAAAAGTAGGAACTAGAAAACAATAATTCTAGTACAACGAAATATGGGAGCAAAAGCCTGAGGCTGAACAGGGCGAGAAAGAAGCAGTTAGCCCGAGATTAGATCGGAGAGAGAAGCAAGAGCCGGGTGGTTTGGGTCTGGTTGGTGTGAACGGCGCCCGAGGACTTTGCCGAAAAGCATCGCCGATGCTGAACGACCGGCCCTGGGTAAATATCTGTGTGGCAAATGAGTTAATGGAGATATCGTTATTTTCCAAATGGTGGAAGCAATTTGAAAACTCTAAAAAAAAATGATGGCACTATTTTTGTCTTTATTCCTTGATAATTTGCACGTAGAGGGCCTGGCAGGTGGGATGGACGGGAAGGAGGCGGATAAAGGTCGGCCGTGTCACGCCGGAGCAGCAGAGGGTGATGGACGCACAGCCTCCCCACGGGGGCATTTCCTGACCTCTTCGCTGTGCGGGGTTTTTATCTGTTGTTACGGAAAACGTGTGCGTTAACGCAGACCCCATTCACCAAACAGCATAAGCAGTGAATCCTCCAGTCAGCCAGGAGCAAGGAGGCTCCTCCTCCTCCCGGGAAGCCGGCCACAGCCTGACACAAGAGCACCCTCTTCTGTGCGGTCGCAGCCCCGGCCTTGGAGAGCAGGAGCCCCGGCCTCGTGCAGTGCCCGCCACGATCCCCCTTCCGGGGCTGGCACAGCTCAGCAAAAAAAAAAAGTCCTTATCAGTCTCCATCTCCTCCAATGTCCAGAGGGTCATGTAACGCAGCATCCCTCTGGAATTGCCTAGGAAAGAGGAAAAAACAGAGTTCAGGACATTTTACTGAAAGGAGAAGGGAAGAACTTTCCACGCAGTAAAATTCTACCTCTTCCCCCGACGGTACAGGGGTTCCCCAGGATGCTCCGGGGAACAGAGCGATGCCGGAGTCCACAAGGCAGAGAGACACACAGGAACTGAAAAAGAGGAACACAACACAAGTCCTGCATGTGTAGCAGGTCGTGTCATGCTTTGTGTGCAATAACTTTAAGACGAGGGAGTTGGGACTCTGGTACGATTCTACGCTGCTTTGCATGGACTTCATCAGGGCAGAATCCCCTGTACGGTGGGAGATTAACTACAATTGGGCGAGTGCTACTCACTTAAATATTTGCAAATAACAGTGTTGGCTTCCCAGGGCTTTCAGGGAAGGGAAACATGAAGCCTTTCAGCCATTCATGTTTTGCTTTACCAGTTATTTCAGAGAACTACGTCATCGTAGGGGGAAGGGAAAACTTCCCTTCAGCCCAGGCAGATTCGCTGAAAGCTGAACTCACAATAAGGAAGATTAATAAGAGTAAGAGATTACAGATTACAGATTTTTTTTTTTTTTTTTTAGACAGAGTCTCACTGTGTGGCCCGGGCTAGAGTGCTGTGGCATCAGCCTAGCTCACAGCAAGCTCAAACTCCTGGGCTCAAGCGATCCTCCTGTCTCAGCCTCCCGAGTAGCTGGGACTACAGGCATGCGCCACCATGCCCGGCTAATTTTTTCTATATATATTTTTAGATGTCCATATAATGTCTTTCTATTTTAGTAGAGACGGGGTCTCGCTCTTGCTCAGGCTGGTCTCGAACTCCTGAGCTCAAACGATCCTCCTGCCTCGACCTCCCAGCGTGCTGGGATTACAAGCGTGAGCCACCGCGCCCGGCCAGATTACAGATTTTTGTACTGTGTCCACGGAGAGAATCGCAGAGTGATTGCCCAATGTACCAGTGGGGTCCAGAAGTTTATAAACTCTCATTTTAGAGTGGGGAGATGAGGAATACAGGTAATTCTGTTTAGGGGCGATAAACGGCTACTAGGGAGGTTGACCACACTTGGGAGAATGAATGGAAGGGGGGAAAGAGATTGGCTTGTAAATGATTCTCTTTGGAAATTAAATCAACCTGAGAAACAGGTGTTAACTTTAAAGTGGGTTGGGCCAAATATGGTTACATTTTTGATCAACTTCCCTGCGATATATTGAGATAACAGGGAGGAGAAGAAAAGGCAATTATTATTATTATTTTTTTGACGGGTCCATCTGGTTTTATGCAGATAGAGGGAAGCCCCCTTCCAACACCTGGTGATCTCTAAGGGCCTTTAATTCAAAGTGCTGTTTATGTCAAGGAGTCGTATTTTGGGATGAAATTTCCTAAGCTCCTTCAGCACAATAATGCAAAAATGCATGTGTTTGTGTTGCCAGTGTGCTGGCTGGCTCTACATACTGTCTGTTTCCGCTGGGCTTACTCGTGCATCTGCGGCCGGCCGGGGTCCCCCAGGGGACTCCTGACTTGGGGTACCCTGGGCTTGGGTGGTGCATCTTCACTCCCGGGGTGAGCTGTCTGTTCTGGGCGTATTCTTCTCATGGCAACGGCAGGAGTTCAAGGGTGCAAGTTCAAGCAGAAAGATGCTCTTCAAGAAGCACCGCGTCACGGGTGCCGGAACCCCGTTGCTCAAAACAACTCACACGGCCAAGTTCTCCACTGAGGGAGCTGGGAATTCTATTCCTCCTATGGGGCCGTGGGAGGGTGTGAACATTTCTGAACGTTAATCTAATCTACCACCCAGAACCTGTCTTGTAAAGTGAGTGGAGGCAGGACACGTTAGCACGAGCAGCCAGAAGACCCCAAGACACAGGGTCCCGGGTCTGGGGCATTGAACTGGTGCCTAACTCAGTTATTCCGGAAGAGGACGCCGTGAGGTCGATGGGATCCACGTCATTTTGCACAGGGAGATGCCGAGGCTAGGAGCAGACGCATCGCAGCCCGGAAGACCCCTTAACCGGGAAGTTGCATTGTCGGACTTGAACCCAGTTCTGTCCTGCCCCGAATCCTACACTCTTCACCGCCGTGACTGAGATCTGGGACCTCCCCTGGGAGGTGGCCCTGGCGGGTCTCAGTTTTTCTCTTTAGCTCAACATAGAACAAATGTGACTCCTTTCCCAGAAGTCTGTGTTTCGTGTTCCGGAATCAGCTCCCCCTGTCTTCTGTCCTGGAGTCCTCGAGGCCGAGCCCACGCTCTGCCCGTCCGTCCAGCCCCCTTCTGGGGTGGCCGCTGCTCGGCCTGGAGCACCTGCTTCCCCCCCCACTGTCCTGGGGGCCTGAGGATTGTAAGAACACGGGAGCTTCACAGATCTGGATAAAAACACTCCGAGAAGACGCTCATGAAGGAGCAGAGTTTAGAATGAAGACAGATGACAGGCGACAGGGCAAAAAAAAAAGGAAGATAAAGACCTGGAGAAAGGTGAGCAAATGTGGCTGGTGCAAACACCAGGTTGTGTTTTTAGACACCTGGTCACACCCTGCCTGGATAGTCAGTTGAGAGAGACACACTTAAAAAAACAAAGAAATAGAAAACAGAAATATTTAGAGCCGACCAATTAGAATGATGAAAAAATCCAAAATCCTGTCACTGGAGGAACGTCTGAACACATTCAGGCAGCCCAGCTGGGGAAGGGAGGATTTCAGAGCGAGGCGAGAGCTCTGCTAAAGCATAAGGGCCGCCATGTTGGAAAAGGGACGAGGCCCGGGGGGCAGAACTGGTCTTAAAGGACAGAAGCTGAGATTTCCGCTCACCTCGGTCATCAGAGCAGGAAATGTCAGGGCTGCCCAGCGTGGCTCAGGTTCCCTCGGGAGGCAGCGAATCGTGCTGAAGTTCAAGGAAAGGGTGGACTGTCACTTCCTAGAGAAGTGGTCAAACAGACGGAAATTGAAGGACGCTTTGGACGAGCTGGACCTCGATAACCTTTCCAGATTTGGAAATTCCATCACATTGAGGAAAATAGCTTTTTATGATTAATAATAAAAATGCAATAACTATCCTAGGAATGCTTTATTCGTCTGTTATGCTTTATAGTTTGGAATATGCCATCACGTCCTCAAGACAATTCTGCCAGGCGGGTAAGATAGGCCTCTTGTTTCCATCTGGCACGTGAGGAACTGAGGGGCTCAGAGAGTGGAGCGACTCCCCAGGGACACACGGTAAGTGGAAGAACTAAGACGAGCCCCAGGAGACGCCTGCACCTCTCCTGTTGCTGCCAAATTTGATCACGAGGAAAAAGTTAATGGCCGTTCTAGGTGTTGCTGGAGGAGGGAACAGCTGAGCCATCGGTGACTGAACCGGATAGGGCAGCGGGGACTTTGGAGTTCTCCGGGTCATTCCTCCTCTTATAATCTAATAAGGGCGCATCAGTGAGCTCCAACAAGCCAGTGCACGTCCCTCTGCACCCACACGCTCTGCAGGGGCTTGGCTTGCGTCTTTCCCGGGACGTCACAAGAAATGGGCTTCCTTGAGACACAACATGATTCAAGGCAGGGAAATCCACGTGGGAGCTTGTTCTTGGCCAGATTTTACAACAGAGCTTTGATTTGCTTTGCATAGTTTTTCCCCGTTCTCACCATTGAGGGCAGTAGCTCCCCAATCCTTTTTTTGTACGTGTGTATGTATATTAATGTATACTTTGTGTGTGTGTGTGTGTGTGTGTATATATATGTTTTCTGCAGCCTCACTCTAGACTGTGTTGAAACATCCACAGAGATTTGCCCCCTCACTCTCCACCCCCCTTCCCTTCCCTCCAGCTCACCCCAGGGCTGGATGAGGGGCAGCAGGGAAAGACCTCAGCTCCCCCATCCCCCCGACAGCCCCACCCCCCACCCCTCACCCCGTCTCTGCGGTGGGTGGCTCTTCTCTGGGCCCTGAAGCCAAAATTCCGAGGCGGGCTCGGGACCTTCGTTCTCAGGTAATTGCTCAGCTCCCTATCGGCGTTTAACAGCCTCGACTTCCCGGACCGAAAGGAGACTAATTAAAATGACAAACCGCACATGGATTTATTGCCACTTGGGTGGGGACGATAAACAACCGCGACATTGCTAACCGTTTGGTTCTCTCTCCCACCCTCCCCTGTCCCCCACACCCGTGTGGTGACCGAGACGTGGGAAATGGTGACAGCAGCGCCCTGAGTCCTCTCTGCCCTTCCTTCCCGCCCAGGTCTCCTCACCTCGTCCCCACCCGGCCCGGGCCCCTGCCAGGGTGGGACGAGTCAGGTGGCCGAGGGCTTTGTCGCACCCCCTGCGCCCAGCCCCAGGGCAGCACGGAGGCCGCCGCCTCCATCTGCGTTTCGCAGATGAGAAGACCGAGGTCCTGAGAGGTTAAGTGACTAACTTGAAGTCACACAGCTGCTGGACAGACTATTTATTACACTCTGTCACTTAGAAAGCACCCATACTACTTTGCTCCCCACAAGCGCTATGTTTTAGCTGTTAAAGTCCTTGAGCGAAGCTGCTTAGCAAACGTCTGTTGAGCACCGACTGGATGCAGAACGCTGCTCTCGGGGCTCGGAGACGAGGGACGCGGTCGAAATGGGGTCCTCCTTCAAGAAGGGAGCAGAGAACCCCTGATCTAACTCTGGGGACCCCAGTGCCACTCCACGGCCTGGTGTGTTGGCACAGGGGCCCAGTGTGCTGATGTACAACCCTTATTGTTTTGCACCATGTTTTCATTTATTCACTTAGACCCTCTCTTGACCTCACGCCTTCCCTTGCTGTCTTCTCATTTCTCTTCCTTTCATGCTAAAATCCCCATGGCGCGAACACGCCCCTCCAGCCTCCCGTTCCTTTGTCATGAGTACTCTTCAGTATTAGTACTGTGCATTTAAATGACACAATGTCAAGTTTCAGCACCACAGTCCCTTCCAAAGACTGCCCATGACAAACCAATCTAATATTTATCCCCGAACACTGAATTCTCTCCACCCTATTACCCTGTTTTCTTTACGGCTCTTACCGCTCTTTGGAATTATCTCGTTTGGTTACTAGTTTACTGCCTGCCTCCCCCTCTCCAAGGACTAGTTGTAAACTCAGGACCTAGAACCGCAGCGGGAACGTAGGAGGAGATCAAGAAATACTTGCTGAATAAATGACTGGACAGCTGTCCTCATTCCAGGCAGCAGTTCATCACCCTCCACTGCCTTATGCAAACCTGTTTATCCCAAATCATCAGTGATTTCTCTATCATGCATCCTACCATTCAGTCCTGTGAGGCTGCTTAAGGATTACTGAAAATATGTGTAAACTATCTAACCAGACAGCTGGTAGGCACAGAATAAAAGCTAGCTACTACATAGTAATTATTTAAGGGGCAAGGAACATTTCTGTCCTCCCAAGACCTCAGTGCTATTCTGAACACTATGAAGCATCATTAATAAATAAAATAACGTTATTTATTGATGATAATGGTTATGCGAGTTGCTGAGGTGAGAGAGAGAGCCAGATAATTGCAAGCAAGTAGTCTGGGTATCGATAACTTCCCTGGGTTCGAACCCCTATGAAAATTAACTGCCAGTGTGACTTGAATAATTGAAGATGCATTTGCTTAAAAGGACAATATAATAATAATTGTCATATATCATCATCACTAACATTTATGGAACTCTAGTTACATGAAAGTAACTTATACCCAGGGTCTCATTGGATTCCCACACAACCTTCGGAATTATTATAATCCCACCGTTACAGATGACGAAAGGAATTTAGGGAGATGATGTCACTCGATGAGTCCCAGAGATGGGAAATGAGCAAGTCTGGACTTCAACCCGAGCCTGTCTGTCAGTAAAGCTCATTCTTTCAGTGTCCACGTAATGCTGGCCTAGTGAACCTCTCACTCGTGTGAGGTTGACGATGTTAACAAAGCGTATAGGATACGGTGGTAGGTTTTCAAATTTGGGGACAGTGGGCTTGGAGCTGCCCTGAGCTGCCTCGTTCGGGAAGACGGAGCAAAGACCGAGGCGGGCAAGGAGCTTTGCAGGGTTATCCCGGGAGTGTCTGGAGGACCAGCCAGGCGGTGATTGAAGCGGATTCCTGCTGTAGGATGAACTGCACTTCTCGGGTTGAGTCTGTGCTGTGGGGCAACTCCCGGGGCAGCGACAGTCGGGTGCCCGGCGGGGCGGGTGCCCGGCGGGGCGGGTGCTCGGTGGAGCGGGTGCTCGGTGGAGCGGGTGCTCGGTGGAGTGGGTGCTCGTTGGGGCGGGTGCTCGGCGGGGCGGGTGCTCGGCGGAGCGGGTGCTCGGCGGAGCGGGTGCTCGGCGGAGCGGGTGCTCGGTGGAGCGGGTGCTCGGTGGAGCGGGTGCTCGGTGGAGCGGGTGCTCGGTGGAGCGGGTGCTCGGTGGAGCGGGTGCTCGGTGGAGCGGGTGCTCGGTGGAGTGGGTGCTTGGTGGGCGGGTGCGTAGAGGAATGAGAGCTCCTTGCAGAATGCATTCCGGGAAATCACCCTTGCGTGTTCCTCAGCAGGCGTGCACCTTCTCTCCTGGGTTTCATGCCTGGCACAAAGGCATGTTCCCTCTCACACGGGAACCCGCTTGAAGGGTCAGCTCCAGGCTTTGTCCAACACCACGACTGAGAGACACTGTCTTGAATGACAGAAACCTTGTCATTTCAAGCTTCCTTAAGAAAATGGGGGGTGGAGCACGCGGTAGACTTGAATCCCCCCCCCAAAGAAGTAAAAATATATGTATGTGACCCAGGGCAGGTTGATAAAGAATTTAAAAAGTGCTTTCCACAGAGTTTAGAGACCCCCTGAAATCCTGGTGCCACATTGCAGATTCTGTGTTTTTGTTTGTTGGATATAATTTGCATCCACCAGTGTAACAAATTCCTCCTCCTCAGAATAACAACAAAAACAGGTCCAAGGCCTGAGGCTTAGTTAGGATTGACCAAGTCATTGTCACCTGAGACATCATGACTTTTTTCGTGGCCAAGTCACAGGGAAAACTGGTTTGGCAATCAGGCCTGGTGATTATCGACTCGCTGGTGCTGGCGCGGATCAGCGTGAGACCTCCAGCTTTAGATGATGCCGAAGACAGTGGACCATGTCCAGGGGTTAGAAATACCCAGGATGCACCTTGGTGTGTGGTTGGAGTCAGGGGAGAAGAGAATCGATTAAATCCGTCAGAAAAAGACTCGTATAGACAGTACAACAAATTTAAAATTATCTTTGCCCGAGGTGGAGATAAATCCATGATCGTTAAAAATGTGTACATTTAGCCAATCCGAAAAACTGCTTCCCAAATGCCCTTTCTGAAGAGGACGGCTCTGCCGCAGGGCACTTCCCCGATGCTCGTGGACACCTTTGACAGATGTCACCGTCTGGGAGGCCTCGTCTAAAACCAGCCGTGTGTGGAGCCGCAGAAACGTAACCTCTGCCGCCTTCCTCTCTCTCCTGCAGGCCTCGGCGAAGCCCCTGTTTGTCTCCTTGCGGGAAAGGATGTTGCTTTCTCACAGTGAAGACATATAACGTCTGCTCTCCAGTGTGAAATGGCACAGTCCGGCCCATTTCCTCCTGAGTCTTTCTCATCGTTATCTAAAAATGCTGTCGTTTTCGAGATTACATTGTATGTGTGACATTCCCTTAGAATGTCACGGTCAGACCTATCAGGGCAAAATGCTTCCCCGCCCCCACACATTCCCATTGAAGATGAGGGTCAGGGAAAAGCCGGTTCTCTAATATGCATTTCGTTATATTTTGAATAACATAACACATTTTTTGGCAATTGAAAATAGAGCCTGAGGGAAAGAGGCAAGTGAAGGATAATACTAGGATTTTCATTCTGAGACCGTGGATAGGGCAGGATGAAGGAGGTCTAAGTGTAGAAGAAAAGTGGGGAATTCAGTGCCGGACATCTTGAGTTTGAGGCATCAGTTAGAGATCCCAGTGGCGACGATAAATACTAGATGATTGGATATTTCACTGTGGAGTGAGCAAGGCTGGACTTGTACGTTTGGAGTCATCCGTACACAGATAATATTTAACCCCTTTGAGTGGGTGAGGTCACCACAGGAGTGAATGAAGATTAAAAGAGAGATGAGCTCCAAGGATCGACCCCAGAGTGCTTCACTATGAAGAGGGAACGAGAAAGATGGGAAAATAGCAAAGTGGATTGAGGAGGAGTGTCCACAACTTAGGAGGAAAACCGAGAGTGTGTTATTTGGGAAGCAGAGAAAGTGTTTAAAAGGTAGAAGTGATCTGTCATCTCAAGTGCTGTCAGTTGGCCGAGTTAGATAAGATCCATGATAACTGGCCGTGGAATTTGGCAATAAGGAGTTCATCGGTGACATTGACAAGACATTTCCTGTGGAAAGGTGGGGGTGGGGGACTCAACTGCAGAGTAGAAGAGGATGGAACAGCCGGGATAGAAAACAACTCTCAGAGGGGTTTAGTTGTCCTGGAAAGCTGAGTGAGTCAAGAAGGTGCTATTTAGGCCGGGCGCGTGGCTCACGCCTGTCATCCCAGCACTCTGGGAGGCCGAGGCAGGAGGATCGCTCGAGGTCAGGAGTCTGAGACCAGCCTGAGCAAGAGCGAGACCCCGTCTCTACTCAAAATAAATTATCTGGACAGTTAAAAATATATATAGAAAAATTAGCCGGGCATGGTGGTGCATGCCTGTAGTCCCAGCTACTCGGGAGGCTGAGCCAGGAGGATCGCTTGAGCCCAGGAGTTTGAGGTTGCTGTGAGCTAGGCTGATGCCACGGCATTCTACCCCGGGCAACAGAGCGAGACTCTGTCTCAAAAAAAAAAAAAAAAAAAAAAAGAAGGTGCTATTTTAAGACAGAAATGACCCAGGAAAGAGGAAGGAGAAGACAAAAATCTCTGGTCCACCCTTGAGTGGACCAAAGGAACTGCCTCTAGATAGGAATTAAAGTTACTTTTTTTTTTTTTTCTTAAGCCTTGAAATCCTTTTAGGATCATTCCACCAGCTTCACAATGATACATCCTTTTTGTTAAAATTAGAGAGGGGGGCTCTCCTTAAAAAAACTCTCCGTCCTACAAAAGGACTGAGATTAAGACATGAATTGAGGAGGTTGGTGGTGGTTGGTGGTGAGACGCAGAAGAGACACAATGAGTGGTTTGTTCCATTTTTCTTTTTTTTTTTTGGAGACAGAGTCTCACTCTGTTGCCCAGGCTAGAGTGAGTGCCGTGGCGTCAGCCTAGCTCACAGCAACCTCAAACTCCTGAGCTCAAGCGATCCTTCTGCCTCAGCCTTCCGAGGAGCTGGGACTACAGGCATGCGCCACCATGCCCGGCTAATTTTTTCTATATATATTTTTAGCTGTCCATATAATTTCTTTCTATTTTTAGTAGAGATGGGGTCTCACTCTTGCTCAGGCTGGTCTCGAACTCCTGAGCTCAAACGATCCGCCCACCTCGGCCTCCCAGAGAGCTAGGATTACAGGCGTGAGCCACCGCGCCTGGCCGGTTTGTTCCATTTTTCAAAGCACCACATCGAGGCACCAGCCACTAGGCGGTCGTGCTCTGGGTCACAAAACAGACCGGACGGAGACCGCGTGGGCAGATCAGTGCCAAATTCTCTGTGCAACTAGAAAAAGACTGCCAAGTACGTATTGTGCTAATAGTTTGCCAGTATCTTCATCTTCCTGTCTGTATATACGAGTAATTATTATTCTAATGAGCAAATCTCGTAGGACTACGGACACCCCTTTTCAAATACTTCCCAGCCTGCCCGGCCCGCATGTCTGTGTTCAGAGCAACATGGGTCCACCCGACATTTCTGATCACACCTGCATCTTCCTGACTCCTGCCGTTTCTTCCACTTGCAAATTCTCCCATCCTCTTTCAGCGCCCCACTTAAATTTGCTCTTTGTGAAGGCTTCCCTAAGCATCACTCCAAAGTAGGCTCCTCTTCTCTAGGCTTCTAGAGCATTCTTTCTGCAGCGCTTGTTCGGCATTTGTAATGTGACGTTTTGCTTTAGTTACGTGTGTGAAGTTTTATTCCGTTTTTGTAACACCACGGCCCCAGGGAAAAATATTTCTTTCCTAGTGTAGCAGTCACTGTGCTAAAAGTTTAGGATCGAAAGAGATTTCGTGGCCTCTCTTCATTCACGCTCACCAGAGTCTTGGTCGTTCAAAAGAAGCACTTCCAGAATGTCCGATACAGAGAAAATAAAAAACATATTAAATCCCAGGCAAGGCTGCTGTAGTCCGGGTTACATTTTATTTTAGGAACACAGAGGCTAAGATACCTTTAGACGCCTTGGCCCATTAGGGATATAATAAACCCCGTCCTTTTTTTAGCCTCTTCCCTGAAGTAATTGAAACTCCTTCTCACGGTTACATGAGTCTAACAGTACAATATCTCGGGGAGGAAAATCTCTACTCATACACCAGTTGAGCCTCGCCGTTTCTGGCAATGACTTAGTTTGGACCAAGGCTAGTCTTCCCTAAGTTTTGGAGAAGACTAGCTTTCTAAAAGGGCATCTTTCTGAGTTTTGTTTGAGGAAAACTCAGTACTTGATTGCTTTCTCAGAAGCTTCTCTGAGTTAATTTTTCATTAGCGTGTGAAAGAACGCAGTCTGACCACAAAGCTACCTAGAAGCATTTCTCTACCAGTACACTGAAAAACTTAGCTGGGAAGACTTGATATGACATTATTTGGCCCTGTTTACAAATGAATAAATGATCTACAACCACAGAGTTTTTAAAACATGGAGAGGAAAACAGATTACATCGGACATATTTTCATACTGGCATTCCCTATCACACAAAACCACTACGTATTGGCTCTTTTATTACTAGTTTATTTTGTGCAATTATCTGAAATCGTACATCATTTTGTTTTGAAATTTATTTTATATTCTGACCAGAACTAGGCTTGGAAGAAAGAAAAAAAAAAAAACCTAAATTTATTCCTACAAGGTATAAAACAGTTCCATTTGTCTGATCCAGAGTCATTTTTGAACAAAGGTCCAGTTCTTGTTTAGGTGGAAATACCCATTTATTATTCTAAGATGTTGGAATACTAAGGAACAAGGTTATAAGGTCATAGCTAGCAGCAATTACCTGAAAACTACTTTCATATCTATATATAACAATTGGTTTTTTCAGAATAAACATAAAAAGATAGAAAGAAGTTCTTCTCCAGTCCCCCACCTTCTTTTCTCTTTACAAATCCATGGATACGTCACAATTCTTTTTAACTCTCTCAAAAAATCCCAGAGAAGTGTATCTACCAGTTTAGTAAGCAAGTATCGAAAAGAATAGAGTCCTGTATCTTGGGGAACTGACAAGTTCTCTCAGTGTAATCTCTCTCAGCTGACAAGAGGACCAGAGATACTTCCAGATCACTAAATATGATGGAGAAACTCAAAATTAAGGTTGTTACCTCTGGTTTACAGGTAACGAGAGCACACGTGTGCTTCACTTTAAGGAAATCTGATATACAGGAAACTTTAATTCAAGCAATGGTTGCCCGAGTTACAAAATGATTCTTTATTTTAAGTGGAAAGTTTTCAATAGATATTTGTTACTGTTAGTTTCTCGAGAGAGGGCGTGTTTGAAAAGAAGACAAAGAAGTTCCTAGCTATGATAAGTGAGGGATTAGACATCACTCACTGAAGATAAATCTGAATGTTGAACTGCCTCTGAAACTAGACCATAAACGCTTAGAAAAAAAAATCTGATTAATCAAAATGGGATTTGCTGTAACTGTTTTATAAAATGAGACACATCCAAATTGTCTTCCTCATTGCAACAGTATCTGTGCCCTTGCCTGTTAGCTCTCCCCAAACAACCGTTAATAACTTGGTCCCACGAAAAGCAATACTGTATCTCTAGCTTGTGTGGGGGGCGGTTGCCTAGCACCGCAGTAAATTCTACACAACAGTTGGCAGCTGGATCAGACCAGCTCGGCTAAATGAATTAAGCAATCACACAATACCGCAGGGCATATTAAGGAGGAATGTCCAAATTAGACCACTCGATACTCCCTTCTCACAGGCCGACTTCCCCCAGTTTAATGCTTTGGCTGAACAGGCTGTAACTCGATATTAAACACGGTTCTTATTAAGTAGATACAATGAAATAATGCTGAGTTTTTGTTGCATTAGTGGAGCTAAATGCATTTTATTAGCACTCATTAGGAGAAGGAAAACCTTGAGCTAAGGAATCATTAGCCAAAAGCGGCCCCTGTGAGGCAGAGCGATTAAACTGCTTGGGGCCAGCGACCAGGATCTGGGCCACACACAGCAGACTCTGAAAGCGTGTCCTCTCTCTCCTCCACGGCGAAAATGTCTGCGCACAGTTGGGGGAAGAAATGATAGGTCCAACTGCAGGTCAGCTGAAAATATGTGCTGCTTTCTAGAGCCGTTAATTTGACAAAAGGCAGAAGCCTCAGAGAGAAAGCATGATTATGATTTATGTTTTAGATTTGAAAGGAAGTCTCTTACTTTTGGGGACTTAGGGAAAAAAAATGCTACTGGCTCTCCAGTTTTGAAGGACACATGATGAAAATTGCTTTTATTCTGGTTGTAAGGGGAAAAAAAGACATCAAGTGGAAACATTTGTACATAAAATGAACTTTATTTCTTAAGCTTCTCATTAGGAATACCCACCACAGAAGAAGAAAATCTTTATAATTTAGCCAATCTGAGTGGCTTCACTCAACCAAAGTTCAAGTTCATGTTCTAAAGGACTTCACAGAAGTCTCTCTAAGGCCTTCTCTTATCATTAACACACAAAATACACAGGGACAAGGGCTGTGCCCAAAGGGACTTAAGTGAAATGTTTATTATACACACACACACACACACACACCCCATTGCTCTAGTTTCCCCAAAAAGTAAAAAAAAAAAAAAACATTTTGAAGAGCTATTCTTGCTTAATTAAAATTCACTAAACATAATTTTGAGCTAAACGGTTATATGATAATAAGTTTCAAATAATGCTGTAACTTCAGAAATTGGCCGTTTGCCTGGCCTGTTATGTCTCTGTGGTGCAACAGAATCGTGACCAGTTCTGTGAAATGTGCCCGGGTACTGGCCGATTCTTAACTCTTATCACATTTCTACTCACAAATTTCTGTCCCTTGGGCTCTAACCTCCTATTTGCTGTAGTCTGCTGGAGATGTTCTGGAAACCCAGTCTGCTCCAAAACCACCTCCATCGTCAGTCCTCCTAAGATCCTCCTGTTCTCCCTTTGGAAAACAGCCAGCAAGTTAATTTTCGGGGAGCACATCTCCAAATGAGCCAGTTTTTCTTACCGAAAGTCTTCAGTGGGACTCGCTTGTCCCAATACGTAAAACGAGCGTGATACACATGACCTATCACAGCGCCGCGGGGTCCAAACAAGATGCTACATCAGGCCTCCCACGCGGGAGTGATCACACAGGCAGGAACTATTTATCGTCTGGTGTCCACACTCTCTTCTTGGGCCAAGCTGACCTGCTTACGGCTTTCCATACACGCCCCGCAAGATTCACCTGCCTTTGCCTTTTCTCACTGGGCCCTCACCCACTCACATTCCAATTCTGTCCACCCTCCGGGACTCACGTTGAGCCTTTCCATGCTCTCTGGATGTAAAATTTATTATCATCCCTCCTCTCAACAACTACGGCACTTCGGTTAGAGTTCTTTAACTACTCTTGCAATTTTCTTATCAGTTTGCTAAACGCAGACAGTTAAGGAAAAGATGTACATCTAATTTATCTTCCTATCTGTTCTCTCCTAATGACCATCAGGGGTCTTGTGACTACCTCAGGGACCTCTGCCCAACTGCAGGAATCTGTCTGAGCCTGTCCCCCAACTTCATCTCCTGTCTGTGCAGGGACAGAGCGCAGTGGGACTGGAAGTGAGACAGGGGTTGTGTTTGCTAGAGCGGCGCTTAACGCTCAGATGCTCCCATAATGTACACAAGCCAAGTGCATGTTTTCTTCCTATTCTCTTAGCAGTTCAGCGTCAACAGCCAGGCCTGCCTTAGAATAATAGAAAGCGTATTTTGGTTATTGCCTTGTGCTTTTTTTAAAAATCAAGAGACGCTCTATAAGCCAATATATTTTCGCGCCCCTCTATGTTTCCTGTGTGTGCACCGCATAAAGGCTGGCGGCCAGCACTGTGCCGTACACACAGAGGTGTTCAGAGCGTGTTTACCAAGCGATGAAAACATACTCAAGAATTTTCCAGTTAAAATCTTTGAATCTGTAAATTTGATGTAGTTACTTAATCTAAAAAATTCTGGGTTTGTAAAAAGGAGTGCTTTGGAAATGCAGCAATAGGGAACAATGAAATAAACGCTAGTATTAGAAGAAGTGGTAAAAGTAACACGAAGAAATTACACTTTTTGAGTGGTTGCTATGGCAGGGGCTCTGCTGCTGATTTTAACGACTCTTCAAAATATCTGCAATAAGTGTGCCCGTTATACAGATAGAAAAACTGACTCTTAGGAAGCTTAAATCATTTGAGAAGGAAATAAAACTCATTTCAGTGAGTATAGAGACAATATGAGGCTCATGTGATGATAGTAGACAATTAAATAACTTGGGCAAATGTTTACTGGACAGTTTTATACAAAACAAAACTGCTTATAAAACAATTTTAGTAACGGGGAAAAAAGAAAGGCCAGACAACATAACCAAAACATCTCAAGTGCTTGTCTTTGAGTGAGGGGACTGTAACTACATTTTTCGTTGTTGCTATTATTGTTATTAATTATGACTGTGTACTTCATTGTATTTTATAAATTTGTATAAGGATTGTATGTTATTTTTGCAATGAAAAAATCAGTAAGACTGGCTTTTGTTTGTTGTCAGTATGGGTGTATATGTGCTTTTGATTAAAGAAGGAAAAGAAAGAAAGAAAGAAAGAAGGGTCGATGCAGGTGTGTCTCCCTGAATCATTCTAGGCTGGCACTTAGGTTGTATACGTAAAATAATCAAAAATGTTCTGAGCCTAAGACCGCCTCTTTTCTAGAAAGACCCAGAGCTGTGCCCGTGGCGTGCCTTTCCAGAACTTTCTGCAGGGGCAGCGATACCCCCGGGCCCGATACTTTTGCCACGACCCCAGGGGACTCTCAGAGCCCGTGTGGGGAGCGTTAACCGCTCTTCCCAGGCGGCTGACAGCTCCCAAATATCTCCCCACGTTCCCAGACCCCCTTCAGCCGCTGCTCCTGCCGAGGCCGGGCTTCCTGGCCTGTCTCCCTTGCCGAGAGGCAGCCTCACGCCGCACTCGGTGACACTGTGACCGGCAGTACCAAGTGATCAAGGTGGACAGCCCACGGCCCCCTTCCAAGAGCCAGGTCCAAAGACACTCAGACAAAAAAAAATAGCTTCAGGTGTAACTTTCAGGGGAGGAGGGGAAGGCGCTGGGCCCCTTCTAGCGCCCCAGAGACCAACAGGGACAAAGCATAGCGCCTGCAGCCAACTGTGACATCTTTGTGTCTCTTATGTGCTCGTTTTAATACTGCACCTTAAAAGTTCTACAAATCACCGGCATGAAGTTCCCACAACGAAGAAGAAGAAGACGACTGAGTCATGTCTAAATAGAGGAGGCACCTTATAAAGTCCCCAAGCCTCGCCCCCTCCGCATACGTGCCCGTGATGGGCGTTTGCAAGGACTTTCAGAATAAGCACCTTGGGACAGCAAGACGACCCCTCTGACCCCTGGTCACACGATGAGGGGGCCACGTTAGCGATCTCATGGCAACTGTTCACACGGTCATAAAGTGCGAAGCTGGGAAGGGGTCATCTAATCCAATAACTGTAACCTTTTGCATTTCCTTGGCAGTGACACCCTTCCTGCAAGCGACCTCGACGTGGGACAGCCGAGCGCGGAGCTGCTCTCGCCGGGGACGGAGCTTGGGTCGTGTCGCCGCCCGCCGGCCCCGCCTGCTCCTCCGGGGCTTCGCGCCCTCCCGACGCGCATGCGCGACGCCCCGCCCCTGCGGCCGGTCCGGGGCGGCCGGAACCGGCTCTGCCCACGTGCCCCGCGGGCGGGCGGTGCCGGGAAGCCGCGCCCACCTCGGGCCGTCCGGGTCTGCAGGCTCCGGCTCACCGGCCTCGGGTGGGAGAGCTCCGGCGCTCCGGACTCGAAGCAGCCCCGGGATGCCGGACCCCGGAGAAACCACGGCCGTGACGACGTTAAAGCGCGACGCGCCCTCGCCCCGTGTGGACTGCGGCGCCGGCGGCGCGGACACGAGGCCGCAGGCCGGCCGCCCTCGGCGGGAACCGGGCGCGACCCCGCGGCGCCGGCCGCGCGCTCCGCACCGTCTCCCCGACGCGCCAAAGCGGGTCCCGGCGGCGCCAGTGGCGGGTAAGCGGGTCCGAGCGCGACGCCGGAACTGCCCGGATTTAAGGGGGGAGGGGTGGGGGTGGGGGTCGGGGTGGGGGTGGGGGTGGGGGTCGGGGTGGGGGTCGGGGTCGGGGTGGGGGTGGGGGTCGGGGTGGGGGTGCTTCCCCGTGGGCTCATCACAGCTGAGAGAAACCGGAAGCCCAGTTAAAGCACTAGTGACGTCAGCAGCGCGGGAAGCGCTTGTTTCGGGGCTCGGCAGGAGAGAATGTACCAGAACCTGCGTGAATCTAGAACGGTGGGCACGGGGGTTTGCGGAAGAGAATTCGGGTGGTACGTGCACGTGTGTGTGTGTACGTGCATGTGACCCTGCGTGTAGGCGCACAGGTATGCGCATGCGTGTACGTGTGTGCGTGTGCGTGAACACGTACGTCGTCTGAAAACGGTTCCTGTCCTCCGAGCATGCGCTGAGTAGCCCGTGTGGGATCCTGAGGGCGAGGGACGCGCGGGTTCGTCCGGCTCCGGCCGGCGGGGGCGGCGGTGCGCCCAGCGTCCCGGAGAGTGAATACCCCACGGCCGACAGCGCAGCCCCGTCCGTCCGGGCCGGCCGGTCACTGACCCACCGGGCGTCTCAGCAGAGAGGAACAGCGCGCGGTTGTGTTTAGGGCGGCCCCGAAGCCAGACCCAGGTGCCTGGTACGGCGTTTCCTGTTGGTCACCCCCAGAGCGACGGGCCCGGAGCGGGGACGGGAGCGTCACGTGCGCCGGTGCCCGTTCTCGGAGGACGGTGGCTTCGCGGCGGACTCACGGGGGTGACACGTGTGTTGGCGACGACTGCGGAACACGGTATGTGCCGATGTCCGATCAATACAGGAATGTGCTGTGTTCGGGATCAGTGATACGTACTTGGTTATATGCATGTGGACTAGAACTACATGCACTATTATACATACACGTCCTATGCATGGTATGAATAATACGTACTTGCTTCCATGCATGTGGACTAGAACTACATGCACTATTATACATACACGTCCTATGCATGGTATGAATAATACGTACTTGCTTATATGCATGTGGACTAGGACTGCATGCGCGATTATACATACATGTCCTATGCATGGTATGAATAATACGTACTTGCTTATATGCATGTGGACTAGGACTGCATGCACGATTATACATACACGTCCTATGCATGGTATGAATAATACGTACTTGGTTATATACATGTGGACTAGGACTGCATGCACGATTATACATACACGTCCTATGTATGGTATGAATAATACGTACTTGCTTATATGCATGTGGACTAGGACTGCATGCACGATTATACATACACGTCCTATGTATGGTATGAATAATACGTACTTGCTTCCATGCATGTGGACTAGGACTGCATGCGCGATTATACATACATGTCCTATGCATGGTATGAATAATACGTACTTGCTTATATGCATGTGGACTAGGACTGCATGCACGATTATACATACACGTCCTATGTATGGTATGAATAATACGTACTTGCTTCCATGCATGTGGACTAGGACTGCATACGCGATTATACATACATGTCCTATGTATGGTATGAATAATACGTACTTGCTTCCATGCATGTGGACTAGGACTGCATGCGCGATTATACATACACGTCCTATGCATGGTATGAATAATACGTACTTGCTTCCATGCATGTGGACTAGGACTGCATACGCGATTATACATACACGTCCTATGCATGGTATGAATAATACGTACTTGGTTATATGCATGTGGACTAGGACTGCATGCACGATTATACATACACGTCCTATGTATGGTATGAATAATACGTACTTGCTTATATGCATGTGGACTAGGACTGCATGCACGATTATACATACACGTCCTATATATGGTATGAATAATACGTACTTGCTTCCATGAATGTGGACTAGGACTGCATGCGCGATTATACATACACGTCCTATGCATGGTATGAATAATACGTACTTGCTTATATGCATGTGGACTAGGACTGCATGCACGATTATACATACACGTCCTATGTATGGTATGAATAATACGTACTTGCTTATATGCATGTGGACTAGGACTGCATGCACGATTATACATACACGTCCTATGTATGGTATGAATAATACGTACTTGCTTCCATGCATGTGGACTAGGACTGCATGCGCGATTATACATACATGTCCTATGCATGGTATGAATAATACGTACTTGCTTATATGCATGTGGACTAGGACTGCATGCCCGATTATACATACACGTCCTATGTATGGTATGAATAATACGTACTTGCTTCCATGCATGTGGACTAGGACTGCATACGCGATTATACATACATGTCCTATGTATGGTATGAATAATACGTACTTGCTTCCATGCATGTGGACTAGGACTGCATGCGCGATTATACATACACGTCCTATGCATGGTATGAATAATACGTACTTGCTTCCATGCATGTGGACTAGGACTGCATACGCGATTATACATACACGTCCTATGCATGGTATGAATAATACGTACTTGGTTATATGCATGTGGACTAGGACTGCATGCACGATTATACATACACGTCCTATGTATGGTATGAATAATACGTACTTGCTTATATGCATGTGGACTAGGACTGCATGCACGATTATACATACACGTCCTATATATGGTATGAATAATACGTACTTGCTTCCATGAATGTGGACTAGGACTGCATGCGCGATTATACATACACGTCCTATGCATGGTATGAATAATACGTACTTGCTTCCATGCATGTGGACTAGGACTGCATACGCGATTATACATACATGTCCTATGTATGGTATGAATAATACGTACTTGCTTCCATGCATGTGGACTAGGACTGCATGCGCGATTATACATACACGTCCTATGCATGGTATGAATAATACTTACTTGCTTCCATGCATGTGGACTAGGACTGCATACGCGATTATACATACATGTCCTATGTATGGTATGAATAATACGTACTTGCTTATATGCATGTGGACAAAACTGCATGCACGATTATACATACACGTCCTATGCATGGTATGAATAATACGTACTTACTTCCATGCATGTGGACTAGGACTGCATGCACGATTATACATACATGTTTTGTGTGTGGTACAAGTGTTATGTACTTGCTTCTATGCATGTGGACTAGAACTACATGCACTATTATACATACATATCTTACGTATGGTATTAATACATACTTATATGCATGTGGACTAGGACTGCATGCACGATTATACATACATGTTTTGTGTGCGGTACAAGTGTTATGTACTTGCTTATGTGCGTGTGGACTAGGACTGCATGCACGATTATACATACATGTCCTATGTATGGTATGAATAATACGTACTTGCTTCGATGCATGTGGACTAGAACTACATGCACTATTATACATACATATCTTACGTATGGTATTAATACATACTTGTATGCATGTGGATTAGGACTGCATACATGGTTATACATATATGTTTTAGGTATGCTATGAATAATACGTACTTGCTTATATGCATGTGGACTAGGACTGCATACACGGTTATACATATATGTCTTATGTATGGTATGAAAAGTACGTACTTACATGCATGTGGACTAGAACCGTATGTGCAATTAAACATACATGTCTCATGTGCGGTACAAGTATTATGTGCTTATATGCATGTGGACTAGAAGTGTGTGCACGATTATGCATACATGTCCTATGTACGAGTAAACATATGTAGTGCTGGTACATGTCAATGGGGAGGGGCACGTAATGCACGAGGTACATAGAGCGGGCTCATTTAGGCCGTGTCTGTGTCTTGTACTGTAACATTGGTGCTGGCCTGGTAATTGAGGCCGTCATTCGGCACTGGAGGAGGCGAGGATAGTTGAAGTGGGATTTCAGCTTTGGGTGCCGACGTGGGCTCTGCTTCCTCCTTGGGGTGTCCTCCGGAGCGGGGTTCTCCATTTCTGCTTTACGAGACCAGGGTATAGATGGACTACAAGGACTCTCCATCTGAGTATTGTGTTCTCATTAGGCTTACTGCCGGCGTGATAACAAGGCTGAGGGAGAAGCAGAGGACGGATGCTGCTTGTCCGATGGTGGTGAGGGGTGTTGGGCGGCTTGGCCTCCGCTTCCTGTGAGAGTAAATAGGTCGGCTGCTGAGATTCAGAAGGGACCCTGGCCAGGAGGTCAGAATATTTTGCTTCGTTGTTCGGCTGTTTGAAGTACGGGAACGATGGCCAGGATTAGAGTAGAGAAGACCAGGGTGGTAGTACCTGGTTTGTTGGGGGTAGACCGTAAGATAATGTAGGCAAAAAGGAATATCACTCCGGTTTGCTACGGGGTGGGGTACTAAGGGGGTTAGCTGGCGTGTAATTATCAGGGTCTCCTAGTAGGTCAGGGGAGAAAAGCACTAGGGTTATAACTGGGAGGATGAGAAGCAGAAGTCCTAATAGGTCTTTAATTGTGTAGTGAAGGTGAAATGGGATTTTGTCAGAGAAGGCCGATGAGTGGGATTATGCTTGGGTCGTGATTTAACATAAATATGTGTTGGAACCCTCGTGTTAGAGTGTATGAGGAATCGTGCCATGGCTGGAATAAGTCCAGTATCCCCAGTACGATCACACAGGATTGCCCGGAGGGCTGCTGGGTTTGCGTCTGTCGTCCATACCACTGTCCAATTGGTAAAAAGGGTCTGATGCCGACACCTTCTCAACCAATAAATAGTGGGAATAAGTTGTTTGCTGTTACTAGCATGAGTGTGGTACTGAGGACTAATAGAAGGTATTTAAAGAACTGATTGATCTTGGGGTCCGAGTGCACATATCGTACTGAGAGCTCTGGTGGGTCAGGTGACCAATAGTGCTGCTGGTGTGAATAACATTGAGCCGGGGTCCAGCTGGAAGCTGAGGTTAATTTTAGGGTTTGGATGGTCATTCGGTGTCAGTTGGAGATAATTGCCCATCGTCCTGAGAAAGTACCCAGTGTGGTCGGGATGAGGCTGGTGGTGAAAGCCCAAGCGATGGGAGGCTTCACGCAGGGCGCGTAGGGACAGTTGTCACGAATGTCCCTCATGTCTGTGATGATCAGCAGAGTGGGGATTCTCAGTGTAAGACGGGTGAAGGCGGAGAATAAATTTATTCCTTTTACGTGGAGTTGCACCAGTGTTTTGGCCCCTAAGGCCCGCGGACTGGTTCCGTCCTTTGCAAGCTGAGAAAGCCGTATTTTTACATACAGGGCGCAGTTAGCAGTTCTTGCACTACTTTCTCGGTAAATAAGAAGACTTAAGCTTCTATTATCAGATTCACGATCTAGTGTTTTGTTTAAACTGTATTTACAGCACGTGGGCCCCAGAGCAATCTTGGGGTCTAGGGTGAGGAAGAGGAGGGGAAGTCTACGCACAGATATGAAGGTGTTTTCTCGTGTGAGGGACGGATTACGGTTGTGTGTGTGACACGTGGGTTTTCCCCGCTGTGTGACGGTCAGTGTATGAAGGGAACAGAGAGCGGTGATAAGCATGTTCAGGCCTGTTAAGATAATTGTAATGTTTGATCGTGAGAGGGATGCCGTGGTTACGAGTCATTCACCCATCGGATGAATGGAGGGTGGTCGGGCTAGGCTGGCTGAGCTGGCCGGCGGTCGCCAGGGGGCTGCAAGAGGAGGAGGGGCTTGGACCCCTCGTGCTCCAGCGCTGTGCGGCTGTGAGTGGGTTCGTGGTTTGAGTTGGCGACACGGAATAGCATGGACCATGTAAGGCCGTGTGCAGCTGTGACAGTCGTCACCCCTGTAAAGCCTCACGGTGTCTGGATGAGGGTGGCTCCCACGACTAGTGCCGTGTGGCTGACTGACGAGTGAGCGAGGAGGGACTTTAGGTCTGTGTGTTGCGGGCAGATGGAACTAGCTATGATTGTGCCCATGGACACAGTGTAAGAAAAGGATGTGCTGTGGATTTTGTTACTGCGTCAAGGATTGTGGCAATTCGTATTGTTCCGTGTCCGCCTGGCTTTAGAAGTCCGGCTGCAAGGACTGCTGAGCCAGCAGTGGGGCTTCGGCGCGGGCTGTGGGGGTCGCGGTGGAGGCCGTGTGAGGGCATTTGAACCGTGAAGGCCGTGCTGCGCGCTGTTCACAGCGGGTTCTAGATCAACAGTGGGGCAGTTCCTGAGGTCGGAAGATCGTTGTCAAGAAACTTAGTGAGCCTGGAGAGTTTTGGGTGTGGATTGATGCTACGAGCAGTGGTCGGGACCCAGTAAGAGTCCAGAACAGGAACTGTAGGCCTACATGGAATCGTTCTGTCTGGTTACCTCCTCGAGTGATAATTAAAGTTGGAATTAATGTGGCTTCAAAGAGAATGTAGAATAGAATTAATTCAGTGGCAGTGAATGTTATAACTGGAAACATTTGTAGGAAGATTAGTATGGAAAATAAGATTTTTTGTGTGTTCAGGACTCTTTTGTAAGATGGTGCTGACGTGCCATGATCATAAGGGGGAGAAGTCACACTGTTAAAATAAAAGGGGTGACGATAGCAGGTCCGAGAAGACAGCGAGAAGTTATTACTGCTGTTGTTAAATTGATTTAGGAACGATAAGCCCGCAAGGCTGATTATTAGGCCGTGGGAAGTTGTGTTAATTCAGATTATAGAATTGCTAGAGTATCAGGTTGCTGGGAATAATATAATTGTTGGAATGATGATCTTTAACACTGGAGGAGAGTGGGGTTCTGGATCTAGTCTGGGCCGTAGGTATTGGATACTGTAGCTAAGAGGGCCGAGCACAATGAAGGCAGGACAGCACGTCACAGAGGCCACCTGGTGGGGACAGGGGGCCAAAGCACAGGCCCCTAGAGCCCAGGAGCCGCCGGCCTGAGGCTGCTGCTGCTCACGGCAACCCTGTCCCCTCCGGCAACCGCGTCCCCTCCAGCGGCAGAAATAACACACACTGTGCACGTCCCTCGGGGGGCCTGGGCTCCAGCCTGCCTGTACTCGTCCCGGGCCTAAAAGATACAAAGGATCGGCCTCGCCCCGTCACTGGTATGTTTTTCAGGTCTGAGTGACCAGCCTGACACTTTTTTCAAGTGTCAAAAAGTTTGTATTATCAGATTGTCCCCATCTGGCTAGTTTGGCAGCTCATTTCTGATGGGAAGTTCAGTTGTTTTAAGTGTTTGAACCTCCATCCTGATCTGGCTCGATCGCCTAAAAGAGTTTTATAAAGTGAACCGTGTACGTATTGTAGAATTAATTCACTACCAATAAGACAGCACTACAATACTCTTGTCTCCTATAAAAGGAGTAAAAATTGTTCTTTAATTTAAAAAATGTGAACCGTGTCAACTTCCTTTGGACTCGGTCTTTTAAAACTGATCGGGGACTCGAAGTTCTCAGTAGAATGACTATTTTGGAAGCGCATGCAGTGCTCTCTTTCAGCAAGACTCTCCTGGACGCCAGGAATTTTATGTGGTCAGCAGAGGTTTATGTTCTGCCCGAGAGTTCACAGGGGCCTCCCTGGCACACCAGCCACCGTCGTGGAACTCACTTCATGTTTGTTTCTTACGAGCTCAGGGCCTTACAGGGAGGAAATAATATACAATAATTAAAAACCTCTGAGATTCCCGTTTGAAACCTATGAACACTCTTTCCAACAATCAGAGCATAGCATTTCATTTCCAAAAGTGCCTTGAGACAGGCTCACTTTTTTTTTTTTTTTCTGATGGAAAAGTCAGCCAGAAACATAAGCATTTGAGCCGCTCCCTATAAAATACTTTGCAGAGTGTGTTCGAGCTGCTGAAGGGAACACACTGGGCTATACAGCGTGACCCAAGGACTGCGTTGCCTTGGGAACAAGAGTTAAGACGTATGACCAGGGCACGCTAGGGTTGGGACGAGGTGGTCGTATTCCTTACTTAGTTTTAATGGCAATATTGAGGGTTTAGTTTGTATAAAATTCCCAATTGGAAATTCTGATTCCAAGTTAAACTGAGCACTTCACTTATATTAATTATTATTATTCTTAAGACACTGTATATATTTTTTCTTTTTGATTACAGGTTAAATACTCGTTCACTCACTCTTCATGCCCTTAATAGTTTTGAATACTTTTTATGTGCCAGGAATGGGCTAATCCCGGGGACACTAATGCACACAAGATAGAGTCCTTGTCGTCAGAGTGCTTACGATTTAGTGAATATATGCTTGTGGAGGAAAACATAAAAATTTTTAAAAAGTATAAAAAAGGAACTTTTAAAAAATAATCCTGTCTCGAGTACCTGTCACTGCATGACATGCTTTCCTGCTGGGACGGCTGGAAAAGGTCAGTGACGTAGCTGACGGCCGGGGCTCGGTCCCCAGAAGGGAGCTGAGCCGGGGCTGTTGGTCGGGGGCCTCGGTTCCTCTCCAAGGCCACCGTGCTCCGCACAGCAGAGCAGCCAGACCCCACAGGGCAGGGGCCGGCACTGGAAGTGCTTTTCGGATTTGGATCTGGAAGTTCCAGAGCATTATTTCTGCCGCATCCTGTAGATTAAAGGCAGGCACGAGTCTGGCCCAGAATTCAAAGGCAAGTGAGTGCAAAACATAGCGGAATTGGTAGGGGACATCGTTGGAGACCAGTAGCCAGATACGCATTATTTTTTTTTTACTTTTTTTGTTCACCTTGGAAAATGTTTATATTTTAATAGTAAAAAAATAAGATGCATATAGACACACATTATGTTCTCTAGTGTGTAGAAAATTAAACATGTATGAGTACCCCTAGGAAAAAAAGGGAGCAGTATTTACGAATAATAGTAATGCTTATCTGTAAATGTGGTAAGACTATGGCTGATTTTTACTTTCTTATGCATTTCTGTAATGAACATCTATTACGTTTATAATCGGGAAAAAGGTAACAGAAATGCATTATTGAGGGGGGAGACGTTGGCTGGACGTCCGGCATTCCAGAGCTGTGAGGACGCGTGTGATTCCGTTGGATTCGCCAATATAATCTGGGGTAATGTTCCTGCCTCAAAGTCCTTAACCTAATCACACCTTCAAAGTCCCTTTTGCACGCAAGGTACCATGTTCGTAGGTTCTGAGCGTGGAATGACGAAACCTTTGGGGAAACCCTTCTTATTCTGCCCACCGTACTTCTGTTAAGATAAAATCAAACTGAAACTTTCTTTTTTGGATATTTGAGAATCCCGGGACCGCATTTACTTTTCTATAACGCCTGCCTAGGGCTCTTCCTTTTTCATGTGGTTATGCAAATCCGTGCGTCTCAGTTCCAGTCGCTCCAAGGCACGAGTGACATCTGACTGCCTCTGTGAGGCCTTCTCAACTCTGATTCTTCACTCATCTTCCTCTCCCTGGAGTTCCTTCCCACTTGGTCAGTTTTGTCACGAAATAGCCTTTTGGTTTCACCTGTGTCGTTCAGTTCCTCACAGGACTTGTCAGCCCCCGGAAGGCGGGGGACACGCCCCAAACGCCACTCTGTCCTAGCTCGTCTGTGTTCCTGCCTTGATTGCCTGGGAGCTCCCTTCCTGCCCTCCGTGATTCAGCCGCCTCATACTTAAACCCACCGTCCACATTTCAGTCTGAACATCCTTCTGAGATGCCCCAACAGTTATGTGCCATTTCCATTCAAAACTCCTGCAGTGTGTCCTACTGCCTGTGTGGTCCAGACAAAACGCTTTGCTCTGCGGTCGATGTCTGCCTTCTCTGTGGCCACAGCCTTTCTCTCCTCACAGGAGCCTGCTCGTGACCCAAAACAGTGTTCTGAAGTTGTCTCTCGTCCTCGAACAGAGGAAGGGGGGAAGGAAGAGAGCAGATATAAATCATTAATTATTTCCTTCCTTCCTTCCTCTCTCTCTCTTTCTCTCTCTCTCCCTCCCTCCCTTCCTTTTTTTTTTTTTTTCCAATACGGAAATCCAATTGTTCCAGCACCAGTTTTGAAAAGATTATTATCCTTTCTCCATGCTCCATTGGATGACCTTGGCTCCTCTGTGGAAAAGCAATTGCGCCAACACTGTGCCACCATTCCCGGACTCGCTGTTCTGTGTTGCTGATCTGTGGGCTTCCCTCTGCCTTGACCACATGGGCCTGATTATTTTAGCTTCATAATAAAACCTGAAATCCTATGATGTAAAAACTCCAACTTTGTTTCTTGTTCGAAATTATTTTGGCCATTCTGGGTCTCTGGCACTCCCTTATAAATTCTTAAATCAGCTTAGCAGTTCTGCCCAAACACAACAAAAACAAACACACGAGTGAAAAACTCTTACTGGGTTTTTGATTGTGATTGTATTGCATCTATAGATCAATTTGGGCAGAATTGGCATTTTAATGATATTGAGTCTTCCAATTCATGAGGACTCATTTGTTTCGATGTCTCTAATTTCTCTTAGCCACGTGCTAGAGTTTTCAGTGTACAGTTGGCCTCTGTATCTTGGGGGGTCCACATCCTTGGATGTGACCGATTATGACTTTAAAATATTCAGAAAAATAATAAAAATAACAATGCGACAATAAAAATAATACAAATAAAAACATAAACTATGCATATAGCATTTACATGGCATTAGGTATCATAAGTAATCTAGAGATGATTTAAAGTACGTGGGAGGATGTGTGTAGGTTACGTGCAAATACTGCGACATTTTATGATCAGGGAGTGTGAGTATCCTCAGATTTTGGTATCCACACGAGTCCTGAAACTCAGCCCCCATGGATACCAAGGGGCACTTGTATTAATATATGTCATGCATATATTTTGGTCACTACATAAAATGTGCTGAGAAGTATTCTCTTCTGTTTTCTGGAAGAGTTGTGTGGAGTCAGTATTATTTATTACTTTATTAGTAGCACTCAAGAATCAGAAAAATCCTTCTGTGAAATATCAGGCATTAGATACTTTATCCTTTGCAAGCCTCATCATCTCTGTCCCAGCTACGCAAGCCACTGCCGTAGCTCGAAAGCAGTCACAGGCAAGTTTCTTGACATAACTTTGAATTTTATTTAAAATAGAGTAATGTTCTGATAGCCGTGTGCCATCACCCCCAAACGAGCCCCTCCCTTCCCATTTTCTTAGCAGAACCATTGCAGCGACCGCCAGCTCTCTGGTCTGAGTTCCTTCTCTTCCTGCTCCCAGTCTGCTCTGCAGGGCTGTGGAAACAGCTCCGTGGCCACGGCATTGTTTTGTCCACTGACCGTCCACGGCTCCTCACTGTTCCCAGAGTAAAGCTCAACTCGTATGCGTCGGCATTCAAGGCTCTTTATCGGAGGTGCCAAACTGCCTTCGCGGCCTCATGTTGCAGGCTCTCCTTCATCAGTGGTTTGCTGTGGGCCAAGCAACATACTGTAAATACCTGCCAGCTGCCTGCCACGTGTTAGGTAGGTTCCATATATTACCTTGAACACCTACAGCAGCTCTGAAAAGTGCAGTTGCTGTTTCTAGTTTGCATACAAAGAGACAGACTCAGAGTGTGCAAGGGAGAGGGTTAGATTTGAATCCTGAGTTTTTCCACTACACTCTTTCTTTTTCCAATTTTTTGCTGTGGTAAAATACACATAACATAAAATTTGCTGCCCGAACCGTGGTACGTGTGCAGTCCAGGGACAGCAAGTGCACTCACAGTGTGGTGTGACCGTCACCGCCGTTCATCTCCGTGGCGCTCAGTCTTGTGAAGCCCAGCTCTCTACCTGCTGAACAGTCGCTCTTCTTTGCCCTCCCCGCAGCCCCTGGAGACCACGGTTCTCCCTTCTGTCCCTGAGAGTGTGACTGCTCTGGACTGTGCCGTGCAAGTGGAATCGTGCAGCGTTTTCTTGGTGTGTCCGGCTTGTTTCACTTGCCATGCTGGCCTCAGGATTCCTCCGTGTTGTAGCATGTGGCAGGATAAGGCAGTTGCACTTATTTATGTACTGTTTTCTGTCTCCATTCATCCTCTGGTGGGTATTCGGGTTGCTTCCTCGTGTTGGCCGTCACGAGCAGGGCTGCTGTGAACATCGGCGTCTGTGCACACGTCCTCGAGACCCAGCTTTCGGCCCTTTCGGGGGCAGACCCAGAGGCCCGTATGCCCTTTTCTTTGTGTTTGCTGCTCGGAGCCGTCTGCCTGGCCTTGGCCTTCCTGCATCTGAGCTTTTCCTTCTGCTGCCAGCCTGCCTGTCCTGCCCTGCTGAAATCCCACACGTTCCGGAAGGCTCTGCCATTTGGACCTTGCCCAGTGCCTTGCGCACAGTAGGTGCTCGATAACGGATGTATCATTAGATAAATGTTTGCCGTAGCTTTGCTAAAACTTAAAGTGGTAGGAGGCACAAATGATGCCTTGGTCCCCACACAGCCTGCACACGATAGTTTAGAAAAAGTTTATTAAACAAATGAAGGCCCCATACCCGGGGGACAGAAAACATTCAGGGCCGTGTACCCCACGGGCTGCCCAAGACCTCATGTCAGAAATGTAATGTTTAGGCAGCGGGAACACACAAGAGGCAGGAGAGCAGGGAAGTACACTGGAAAATTCTGTTCGCTGGGTCAGTTCCAACTTGGCAACAACAGGCCTGCTGCTTTTTCTCCGGGGCTCTTTCTCCCAGCATCACTTATTAACGCTAATTAGTCAAGGGTGTGCGTGATGCAGAACACTTGTGACCAGTGAGGATTAGCGCGAGAGACTGTCATTTCTCAAAAGACCCATGAGAGGCAGCAGGAGGCAGCGATGAGGAAGGAGAGGAGGGGAGGACGAGGAACTTCTCTCCTAAGAATTGCCCTAAAGTAAGTGCAAGTAAAAATAAATCCACATATAAAACAACTGTGCAAATGTTAACAGTATTTTCACAGCTGGGTCTCTTTGCCTAAAATACTTAGCACTTACTTTAGAAAACTCCCTTCTAAACAGAAACGGTCGGACCGGTCACAGAAGCTGAGCCCTGATGTGCTCTGACTCTGGGCTTCATTTTTGCCCGGATAGGAATAAAAATAACGACTCTCTTAAGCAAAGACCTTCACTGTCGTGAATTCACACCAGGCTGTGGTGGGTAACCTTTATCTCACAGACGAGGAGGTCGAGGTGGGGCTGAGCTCAGGAAACCGGATTCCTCAGGGTCAGCACGTTTGTGTCCGACGGGGACTCTGGATCTAGAGCACTTTGCCCTGGAAAACCCCACCGTTGTCCGTTTCCATGGCGCTGCAAACACCCCGCCTGAATAGCTGCCCGGCCACGCACCGGGGCAGGTTAGGGTCTTCTCAGAGCGTCTGCGTTCACATTCTTGGTATCTATTTCCTGTGGATATTGGTTTCAGAGCCTGATGCCATCGGACGTGAATAATCGTTGTGACTCATGTTCGGGGACTTTCCCTTAGGAGAGCCACCCAAACAGCACAGGACGGACCGTCACGTGTCAGTGAGGACAGCAGGAGCTACACTGATGAACGTGCCAGCTAAATATAAAATAATATTGTGAAGCCTAGCAGTGGTTACAATGTTGCATTCATGATGTCGCCTTGCACTCATTCATTCAGTACATATTTAATGAGCGATGACACCTCTCTCTGTCAGTGTTAGTTGTTGGGATGTGTCAGTGGACTTAGTCACAGGCCGTGTTTCAGGAGACTCGTAATCCAGCGGGCACCTTTCCTATCGACTGTCGAGATTTTTTTTTTTTTACATTTAGTGTTTTTGATCAAAGCAAAGAGGTCTTTAAAATTGCCCCCCCCCCCAAAAAAAAACACTTGGTAAGGAAACAGTAAACACAAATAATTACTCCTTCTTGGTCAAGTTAAGAAGAAAACGTTCTTGGTGTTTACAGCCGCCAGGCGATCGGTGCCTTCCAGCCCGGGCATTTCTGGGGCGTAAATCGCTGCCGTCTCTGCCCAGCTCCCGGCTTCCCTGGGCGGGTCGTGAGCCCGAATGTCAGGGCCGCTGCCTGACTCATCCTCGGCCACGTGATTCAACGCAGGCCTGCCAGCCATGCGGCCTGTCGGCTAAAACAGGATGTCATCCCTTAAGTAAAAAACAGGGTTGACAGCAAACTGTGAATGTAGAAATCAAATAGGAATGCGTTAGCCATTTAAAAAAGTTTTATTTTCTAAATTATCATTGAGTAAAATTGACTTTTTCTCTTTGATGTCCAGTTCTCTGGATTGCAACACATAGGTTTGTGTTTCCGGCACCAGGAGGAAGCAGGGACATTCCGTCCCTCCCCCCAAACTCCCCCAGGCGCTCTCTCTGTGCCACACCCTCTCCAACCTGGTCCCTGGCGATCCCTGATCTCTTCTCCATCACGCGCTTTGTCTTTTGAAACCGGCTTCTTTCGTTCGGCTAATGTCTGAGGTCCATCCCGGTTGTTCTGTTTTATCACTGAGTCGTGTGGGCTGCCGTGGGGTGCCCCGTCTGCCGGTCCCTCACTCGCTGGGGGACATTGAGTCATTTCTGGTCTGGAGCTTCCACAGATAAAGCTGCTTTGAATATTTGTGTATCGATTTTCATGTGCACATATGTTTCCATTTCCCCGGGTTAAATTGCCACGTCATGTGGTAAGTGTGTATTTGACTTTATAAAGAAACCGCCAAACTGTTTGCCAAAGTGTCTGTGCCATTTCCAATCCCAGCAACAAGGTCGGTGAATTCCACTTACTCAGCGTCCTTGTCGACACTTGGTATTGTCAGTATTTTTTTTTAATTTTAGACATACTGATAGGCAGGTCCTTTTATCTCATCGTGGTTTAAATTCCCGTTACCTGAGTGGCCCGTGGTGTGGAGCAACTTTTGTTGTACTTCATGCAGCCGTCCCCCCTTTTCCAAGGTTTGGTTTTCTGCAGTTTCGGTGACCTGCAGTCAGCTGCAGTCTGAAAATATTAAATGGGAAATTCCAGAAATAAACAATTCGTAGGTTTTAAATCGTGCGCCGAGCATCGTGGTGACGTCTTGTGCCGTCCTGCTCCGTGGGGCGTGAGTCATCCTCTGTCCGGCTTGTCCACCTGGTAGATGCTGCTGGTCACTGAGGAGGCATCTCGGCTGTCAGACCCGCTGTCACGAGACCTCGTCACACAGGCATGTTATCCTCTCACGTCGTCACAGGGAGGGTGAGCACAGTGCAGCAGGATACTGAGAGAGAGAGACCACGTGCTCGTAACTGTCGTTAAAGTATACAGTTATAATTGCTACATTTTATTCCTGGCTATTGTCATCAGTCTCTTACTGCGGTGACCTGGGCGTTAAACTTGACCAGCGTGCATAGATAAGAGAGCACATAGTTCATCGCAGGTTCGGCGCTGTCTGTGGCTTCGCTGGGCGTCTCGGCACGTGGCCCCGCGGACGAGGGGAGACTCTCTTCCTTGGCGGAGCATCTGCGCGAGTCCTTGGCTCATTTTTAATTGGGGTCGTTTGATTCCTTCTGGTTGAGTTTTCAGAGTTTGTTACATAATTTGGATGCAAATTTTCTGTTAGAGAGGAGAGTTGAAAATGTGCTTTTCCTAGTCAGTGGCTTGTCTTTTTATTCCCTTGGCAGTGAGTTAGCAAAGCAAAAGGTTTTCCTTTTGACAAAATTCCACTTTTCTCTTATGGATCATGCTTTTGGTGTCCTTTCTGACTCTGCCTTACTCCGTATCATGGGGATCGTCTCCCGTGGTTTCCTGTGAAAGTTTTAGTTTTATGATGGATGCGTTGACTTTGGATGAGCAAAGGGAACGAGTTAAATGACCCCAGGTTCCCTTTGCACACGTTGTCCTCACCGGGACAGGGAGTCGTAGGGGACTCTGGACGGGAAGGGCCTGCGTGTCCACCACCACATGCAGACAGGGCCACAGTCGGGTATCCGGCACTTAAAATTCAAAGAAAGTCTGATAAACAGGTTTTTTCATGTGTATTAGATTTATTCGATGACCACGCCTGACCTGGACGAATGTCAGACCACTTGTCGTCTTCGTTTATCCTTCTGAGTGTGACCGCGACACGCTCAGCCACAGAACTCTTCACGTGCTGATTTAGGGGATCTGTAACAGTCCGCGATGGCGTGTTCCCTGATACTCGGGAGTATGGACTGTATCCACCGTCGGAAGAATTCTGAATCCTGAAACACGTGTGCTCACGGAGTCTCAGAAAGAGGCCTGTGTGCGCCTCGGTGTGAAGGGCTCTTCTGCTCTGGCGTTCGCGCAGTCTCTGCAGGGAAGCTCTTCGGGTGTCCCTTGCCCTGTGAGACGCTCTCAGTGACGTGGCTGAGGACGGAGAGAGGCCACTCCGCGCGCGGCTTCATGCGGCATAAATGAGTGTGTTCCTCTCGGAACCAAGGACGTCTTTCCCCGTTCTCCTTTCCAGGGATAAATGAAAATACTGACCGGTCAGCCCCCGATATCAGAGGAGCATTTAGCTTTCACAGTGTGTGTGTGTGTGTGTGTGTTGTGTGTGCCTGTGTGTGTGTGCGTGTGTGTGTGCTAGAAACAGGGCGGGAGACCCGCGTTAGACTCACGCACGAACACCCCATGCTCCACTGGCCGGGTCTGGGTGCCCCTGTGTGTGCATCGGGGCCGACCAGGGACAGAAGCAGGAAGACAGGGTGGGTGTGGCGTGAGTTGAGGCCATCCGTGCTCAGAGCCGGGCACAGAGCAAGGACCAATAAAGGTCAGGCAAAGGACATGCTGATGACAATGTCTTGTCATGATACCAGAAGGAATTCAGCCCATCCGATTAAGCTGTGCCTTCTTGGGGGGAGCTTAAGGGGAAACCGAGGCGTCTCCAGCCCTGTCGAGTGTCCCTTTGCCACAGGCTTTGTCCGCTGGAAGACACGCTGTGTCCTTCTGACGTGTGTCTCTCCTCCTGCCGCCACAGCACGACAGGCTCCCGTGCCCCGTCCGAAACAAGTGTCTCCCGAGAAAGTTCTATCGGCTTCCAGAAGCTTATCTCAAAACTTAAAAATGGACGGGAACACAACTGGGAGCCAGGAACTACCAGGAAGAGGGATTTTTGGCTTTCCCTTTCTGTCAGTTGTGTATTTTTGTCTTGCAGAGTTCGATCTGGAGGAAAGCACTTAGGCGGGAGGCAGGGTCGGTGAGGGGGCAGGACCATATTTAGAAGTTCAAGATGCTTGTTTTTGTGGTGCCAAAGAAATCGACGCTTCTTTTCCTTCCCCCAAGAGAACAGAAGCTTGGGGTCCCGACAGAGGAAGTGCAGAAGTTTCTAGGTGGAGATTAGACCTTCCTCCCAAACACTGAGGCTCCTGTTCAACTTCTCGGTTAAGAGATTTTAGTAACTTTTAAAAATTGTTAACGTGTTACTTTGGTAGACTTTCTAAATAATTTAGAGACCTTGTGACCCGAGGCTTTCATGGAGTTGATGTAACTGTTCTGGAAAGCTCTGCCTGAGACTCGCTCGCGCACAGCTGCAGTGTGTCCACCGCCAGCAGCAGTCGGTACCCAGAAAGCAGGGGGGAAATGGGGGAAAAACCAAAAAACGAGAGACGTCCTCGGAGCAGTCTCGGCCCTTCCCAGGCTGCAGTTCTGCACACTGACCACCAGGTGTCTGTCTTCACACAGGCAGCCCGGCGGGATGCCGGGTCAGCTTGACAACCCGAGCAACTGAGGCAGGAGGATCGCTTGAGCCCAGGAGTCTGAGGTTGCTGTGAGCTAGGCTGACGCCACGGCCCTCTAGCCTGGGTGACAGAGCGAGACTGTCAAAAAAAAAAAAAAAAAACCAAAGCAAATTTCAGAATGTTGGTGCAAATGGCCATAAATGTGCAAATGTAAAGTAAGGTCTCAAAGCCAAGCTAAGTAATCTACAATTTCTCATCTAAGTAGAGCAATCGTTTGGAACTTGTGCTGGGCCTTCTAAAGTTGTTTGGGCAATAAGGGGCCAATGGATTTGGGAAATGATGAGGGAAGGAAAAAAAAATATGTGTTCTCTTCCTAAATCTCACCATCTTGTTTTGTAAAATTCAAGGTTCTTAGCATGCAAATAAGTTTATGTTCACAGGAACATTTATTTTGGTAAAACTAGACACATTGTATTTTTTTTTTTTTTTTTTTTTAGACAGACTCTTGCTCTGTTGCCCTGGCTAGAGTGCCGTGGCATCAGCCCAGCTCACAGCAACCTCAAACTCCTGGGCTCAAGCGATCCTCCTGCCTCAGCCTCCCGAGTAGCTGGGACTACAGGCATGTGCCACCATGCCTGGCTAATTGTTAGTTGTCCAGATAATTTCTTTCCATTTTTAGTAGAGACGGGGTCTCGCTCTTGCTCAGGCTGGTCTCGAACTCCTGACCTTGAGCGATCCTCCTGCCTCGGCCTCCCAGAGTGCTGGGATTACAGGTGTGAGACACCGCGCCCGGCTTACACATACATTGTATTTTGAGCTGGCTTCTGTACTCTATAGTTACATTAAACGGTTTCTCTACATTAGCTTGTTTTCCAGTTTCCAATCCTAGGCCCTAAAATAATTGAAAAATGTCAGTACTAGGAAGTGCAGGAATAAGGTTTGAGTTCTTTTTTTCCCAGAACTGGGAGTGACATTGTCATGGCGTCAGGGAACTCTAGCAAGGGTTAGAACGCACCCTTTGTGCCTGAGTCGATGGCAGGGAAGACGTGTTGTTCTTGTGGTCTGCCAAGGAGGGTCAGCGGGTTGAGCAGCCTCCGAGATATCTCTTTCTATCTCTCGTTCTCCTTTTGTTTTTTTATTTGTTTTGTTTTGTCACCCCAAAAATAGTTTCCACAAGTTTAGAAGTCTTCTCTTCTCATCTTCCTGCTTGCCCAAATACAGAAGTTCCTCAGAGCCCTAGATGCCCTTCTTTATATTTTTCATTAAATTATACATAGACACAACTAAAAAGAGAGTTCAACTGGTGCTGGACGTACTTTAAGAGAAAGAACTGTGCTAATCCTACTCAGCCATCTAGGAGCAGGATAAACACGCTGGACGTCAAAGCACCATGTCCAGCCTGACAGTTTCCTTTGGTTGGTATTAATTTTCATTTGATTTTGTTTATTGTTTTTGATACCATTGAGACATTAAAATAAGTTTCTCCAGCAGCCACATTTACCAAGCTATTTATAGGATGGTGCGCTCACCCATGCTGGCTTGCCACGTCCGTTCCCTCAAATATTTATAGAAATATTTACTGAAGCTCTGTTTGCCGGCACACTTTGTGTTCCTTAACACTGTTTCTTATGATACGTTCATTTGTGCATTAACTGGATTTTTTTTTTTTATTATTCACTGTGAACTTCGTGCTGTGAATAAAATTAAAATGACTAGGAACCAGTCGGTGCTCTCAAAAAGCTATTAAACCAGTGAAAAGACTTTTATAAGCTATTTCCTAAAGACACTTCTGAATCCTATTGAAAAAAAAATGGAAATAGTTATGTTGCCTGTATGTGCGGCATAGAACCAATTTTTGTTTTATGTCATGTGACGTGCTTTCAGTATATGATTGTTATGTTTAAAGAGCATTGACACTGAAATACATGAAAAACTGAGTCATATTGCAGCAGAGGACAGATACAGTCATCTCCGTGTTTACATAAAGTCACCGTGCACATTATCTCCTCAGTGTTACTTCATTACACCAGTGGGTGAAACAGAGAGGTAAGGATTGCTACGTCCACTCTATAAAAAGGAAAACAGAAATGCACTTTGTAAAATTATTTTCACTTGGCTTCAGTTGTCTGTATATAATTATTTTACTTTTATTATTACATTTCAGTCATTACATCTGTTTCCAAAATGTTCTGGAATGGAAGAATTAGCAAGAAGCAAGTTCTGCAGCCGAAACCCCTTTCTCTCCAAGCATAGCATCCATGGTGATGAATGAACTAGGAAAAGAAATGAAAGCAGCACAAAACTGGAAGAAAAACCTCTAAATGCTTAGGTGAACTTTAGCTAGAATGAAATGGAGAGGAACCATCTCTGTTTCCTCTGAAAACCATTCTTTAATATCCCAGAGTGTGAGTTACAGCAACAGACAGAGGGCCAAATAAATAGATTTTTCATTAGGCAAGATAAAGCAGTAGAAAGAAATTTATATATTTTTATTTTGAGGATGCCAAATCCGGTCCAGTTGTCAGGATTTGAAAAGAAACCCAGCAGAGTGCTATGCCACTTTGTAAAACTGTGAAAATCAGAAGGCTGATCCAGCAGAAAAAGCCTCTGTGGTCTGTGCAAGATGAATTTAGGGTCGAGGAGGTTCCCTGTCCTCTCACTCACTCGCTGAACTCTGACTGATTCGCCGACTGTAAACTTTTGCCTTCATCTTGCTGTTTTCCACTTGGGGAGGTCATTCGTGTGTCCATTCACTTAATGTTTGTTGAACGTCCGCCAGCGTTCAGTAGTGGGAGTGTAAATAAATAGACATGGGTCTTAACACCAGGGCTTCCTTGTCCAGGGAGACAGCAGATGGACTCCTCAACTCATCAGAAATTCCAAATTATTGAATTATAATAACGTGAACACAGTTTTAGTAGCTCAGAGAGTTGATTCTGACGATCCTGTGTAGCCGTGCGGTGGTGGAAGGCCCTTTAGGGAAAAATGAAGAATACTATGAAAAAAAAGACAGCTTATAATTATACATTTGAGGCTGAAAGAATCATGTGGGCACCTGGAATAAAAGCAGCAAAGGCGAGAGTAGAAATGGTAAATTGGAAATAGGTTGTGACCGTTCTCGACACCATTGGGAGGAGGGGGAAAAGCATATTAGATAATAGCTACTGTGGGAGAACGCTTTATAGTTAAAAACCTGCATTGTTACGGCGCCCCCGCCAGGCCCAGCCGCGCTGTCCCCTGGCCGTGGGCAGCGGCAGGAGGCGCGGGCTGAGCTGCGGGGAGCAGTTCCCTGCGGGCCCGGTGACAGGGCGACCCCGGTGCGAGCCGTCTGTCCGTCCGTGGGGAGCAGTTCCCTGCGGGCCCGGTGACAGGGCGACCCCGGCGAGCCGTCCGTCCGTGGGGAGCAGTTCCCTGCGGGCCCGGTGACAGGGCGACCCCGGCGAGCCGTCCGTCCGTGGGGAGCAGTTCCCTGCGGGCCCGGTGACAGGGCGACCCCGGCGAGCCGTCCGTCCGTCCGTGGTCGCTGTCCCAGAGGCCGAGCAGGCGGGAGGCGGAGCCGCTGCTGGAGGCCGAGTGACTCGGGCCTGCGTGGTCGTGGTCGCGGTCGCGGTCGTGGTCGTGGTCGTGGTCGCGGTCGCAGCGTCCCAGCAGCCAGCGGAGCGCGGGGAGCCCCAGCCCGTGGCGGGTGCGGGGAGACCACGGCGTCGCCCGCCCTTCGGGTCCCGCAGGCCCGTCCGGACGGCACCGCGTCCCGCCCGCCGGAGGCGCTGCCGGCCCAGTCGGCCTGTGGCGCCCAGGCCCGGCTCAAGCGCTTGGACCGCGATGCGGTGCGTGCGCCGTGCGGTGTGGGCAGCTGCCCGCAGCCCGACCGCCGAGGGTCCCCTGGGAGACCGTGGCCTGGTGGCAGCGGCCCTGCAGCCCCGCCGCCGCCCCGGGCGAAGCGACAACCGGCCGGCACCGGCACCGCTGGAGCTGAGGGGGAGCCTCGGGTCCCGGAGGCCCCGGCGCCAAAGCCCGAGACACCCGAACCCGCTAAGCCGAGTTGCGGGGACAGAGGACGAGGAGGGTCTCCGCGGGGGCAGCCTTTGCGGGGGAGGAACCGCCAGAGAGCAGGGAGAGGCCGGCTGGTGCTGCCCGTCTTCCCGCGGTGGCAGCAAGCCTGGCCGGGCAGCCGGTCCAGCCTGGGTCCCCTAGAAGCGAGGTCGCTGCCACACAAAAGGGCCCTCCTCCTCTGAGGGGATCTCTTTTATATTGATAAATCAGAGGCTGTTTTCTTTTTCTTTTTTTTTTTTTCCAGAGGTGTGCACTACAATGATCAGTTCTGCCCATTCCCTGGAGAGTTGTAGTTGCATTTAAAGTATACTTTTTGCATTGAAATAAATTTAGATTTTTTGAAAATTATTGATGTAATTTAACCCTCAAATTACTTTATGCTGTGCTTTCATTTCTAGTGTTTTTGTGAAAGCATGTGGTCCGTTGTTGCTGCGTCAAAGCTATGAAAGTTCCTTCTAGATTCGGTGGGCATCATTTGTGTACTCTTCCAAGGAAAATTAAGGACACAGAAGTGTCATATGCATGAAGAAAATCTAAGTGGAGAGACTCTGTGAGCCAGTTATAACAATGTTTAATGTGTGAGGCGGGTGTTCAGAGTAATATTCTTATGAGACATTTTGAATTTTACAATTAAACTGTTCTACAATTGCACATTAGGATACAGTCGATTTTGAAAAAAAAAGATGCAATTTATGATATTAACAACATGACACGGGAAAAGGAGTATTATGGAGTTGTGTGTGTAACTAAACTCAAGTCGTCACCAGTTTAAACTGCATTGTTATAACTGTAAGACGTTTTACGTAGGCCCCATGATATCCACAAAGAAAATACCTAGGGAAGGTATACAAAGAGAATGAGAAGGAACCAAAGCATATCATTAAAAAAATCAGCAAAGGAAGACAGTTCTCAAAGACAGTAGGGACAAAGGAGCTACAAGATAGAGAACAACTAACGAAATAGTAATAGTCAGTCTTTCCCTGTCAATAATTATATTAAAATAACAATGAATTGAAATCCCCAATCGGAAACACACACATGAACAAGAAATGGGCCAAAGAAGAAATAAAATGGGAGATGAGAACATACCTTGAGACCAATGGATGTAATGGGAAGAGGAGAGACAGGGAGACTTCTTGTGCCTTGTGCCTCCCCCTGAAGTGTTTCCTCAAGTGGAGCGATCGGTTCCTTTCATATGAGCTGAAAGTTATTCATTTAAATTTAATAAGCTATTTCCCTAGTAACCAGTCACGGAGGGTACTGTATGTGTCTGATTCTGTGCTGGTGGCAGAAGGAAACCCGCGTGACAGAGACCCACTCCTTCCTTTAAGAAGCCCATGCACACCTTATCAGAGCACTGACAGTGGACTGGGCACGTGAAGTGGGAGATGCCTTCAGGAAGTTGGCAAGCGTTGCTTGGATACGGAGCTCGTGTTCTAGCTGAGGATAAAGGCTTGTGAGTCACCGCAGGTGATGCTGAAGCTTGGAATTAGGTGGACTCATACCGGGGAGGAAGGACACTAAAAATTAAAGAAGACTTAGGCCCCGTGCAGTGGCACACGCCTTAATCACAGCACTTTGGGAGGCTGAAGCGGGAGGATGGCTTAAGGCCAGGAGTTTAAGACCAGCCTGGGCAACATAGCAAGACCCCATCTCTACAATTTTTTTTTTTTTAAATAAGAAGAAAGTGCTTTCTCCACGAATATGTTTAACTACAATCCCTTTGTACCCTATCCTCCTTTGCGTATTCACGTACTATCAAAAGAATTTTTATTCTGAAGAAAGACTGTAGGTGCTTTCAATTTTATGTTTATCATGAGCTATATCATCCATGCAAAAGAGTATATGTATGCTTAAGTAATAATAATAACCCTAAATTAACTATCCTTCCAGTGTAAGAGATGGAACATTACCAGGAGCTCAGAATTTCCCTGTGTGCCTCTCCCTAATACTTTCTCCCTCAACCCCCAGGACTGAAGCTCAGCTAGTACATGCTGAGATGACCTTACTTGAAATAGTCACACGTTGTTTTCCTAGAACATGGCCTCAAGATGCCCCAGCCACTCAAGGGTCTTTCCTGGAGCCCTCTGGACAATTCCATCATCCAGCATCTTGAAGAAGTAGGAAGAAATAAATAATTTGGGGATAACTGTATGATATCTTGGGTTCATAATTCTTTTGTTTTTCTTTAAAGACAAAAGCATGTGTCCTTAAACGATGCATTTTATGTGTTTTTAATGTGTCTGTACATCCGAATCACACTGTGCATATATTATTCCTGTACTTGCTTTTCTTTCACCTTTGCAAGATCCAGCTCTGCGAATGCTTGAGGTTTAGCTCGTTCATCTTTATTAATGTGCAGAATTTTATTGTGAGAAAATGCTACAACGTATTTATTTTCCTGCCGATGGACTGACTAGTCCTTTGTTTTTAGAAACAATGTGACAAAGACTATGTCTGTGCGCGTCTTCTGCTCCACAAGTGCGAAGGCTTCTGCGTCCTATGCGCCCACAGCAGAATTGCTCAGGGGTTGGTTATCTGCATCGTAAACGTTACTCGAGAATGACACATTGTTGCAAAAGTGTGCTCTGCGCACACGGTAGCAGACTATAAGGGCGCTCAATGATTTACATCCTTGCCAAAACTGAGTGTTGTCAGACTTTTTAATTGTTGTGAATCTAGTGAGTGTGAATTACAATCTTAGCATCTTCATGTGTGCTGAAGCTATTAGCTTGTTTTGTTCCGTATACAGCACATACGTGTGTGAACATCACAAACAGATGGGAGACAGACACGCCACGTGACGTCCTCATCTGTGAAATGCCTGCTTGTGGGTTTGGTCCCTTTCCTATTGATGTGCGTCTGTTTCTGATTGTTTTCTGGAAGCTATTTGCGTTTCCTTAACGCCAGAGCATCGCCGGTTACATGTGTTGCGAATATCTTCTCTGTGTTTCTGGCTTATCTTCTTCATTTTCTTCTGGAAATCTTTTGATAAACAGATGTTCTCAATTTCGACATATTCCACTGTACCAGTATTGTCTTTAATGATTGTATGTGTGTCTGTCTAATCTTAAGATGATGCCCTCCCTGCTTCCAAAGTCATAAAGATGTTTTCTTATATTTCTTCTAAAGATTTTAAAATTTGGCCTTTTATAGTTAAATCCTTAATTTATTTTCAAATTTAGTTTCTGTGTGATGTGAAGCAGGTATTTATTTTAATGTTTTTCCCATCAGTAGTCAGTTTTTCAACCGAGTGTTACTCACCCAGGTGCAATACCAGATTTGCCAGGTGTCGAATGTCTGCGTGTGTGTGGGTCTGTGTTTGGGACATCGCCGTGCTCCGTCGGTCTTTCTGTCCTTGTGTCAGTACAGCTCAGCACCGCTCCTAAGGCTTTATATACGCGTCTCGCTACATGATTGAGAAGACTCTCCTATTCTGACGTCTGCAGGGGCCTCTTGACTGTTCTTGTTCCTTTGCTTTTTCACATAAATTTTAGGGTCAGTGTGTCAAGTTCTATGAAAAACTCTGTTGGCCTACTGAAAGGAATAGCATTAAATTAATTAAATTTATGGAGAATTGACACAGTTGTCATTCTAAGTATCGTTAACCATGTACGTGGTATCTATCTTGGTTTAATTGGGCATTTAAAGTCATTAAATAAAGCTTTGTAAAGGTTTTACATGTATTTTGTTATCTTTATTCACAGAAGTTTTATCTTTTCACTGACGCTGTAAATGACATCTCATGGTTATATTTTCTAATTGTTGCTCGTGTGTATAGACAGCCTGCGTAACTTTCTTCTAAGTCTAAAAGTGTCTTCAGATTCCTCTGGAATTTCTGTATAGAATATTAATGTCATCTGAAAATAAGAAGAAGTTTTTTCTTCCTTATCATCAGTTATATCTATTTTCTTTGATTCAGTATATTGGACAGAGCTCTAATATAATATTCAATGGCATTATGATTACTATGGACGATATCATAAGTGAAAATGAGTGTATGTGTACTTAAAATAATTATGATAATGACACTAAATGAGCTCTCCCTGCAGTGTAAGAGATGAAACATGACCAAGAACTCTGAATGAATGTTGAATATCATTGCACACTTTTCCAGCACAGATAGAGGCATTCATATGATTTTGTTTGTTTGTTTGTTTTGTGTGATGAATTGCCTTAATAGATTTTCTAAGATTGAGCCAACCTCATTTTTCTGGAATGTACTCAATTTAGTCAACATGTATTATTGTTTCATGTAATACAGGATTCACTTTGCTAATATTTTCCTTAGTATTTTTTTGCATCTGCATTTATAAACGAGAGCTTGTCTGATTTCCTTCTCAAAATGCCCTTATCTTTTGTTCGTTTGTTTATTATGCAGGTTATAGGAGACTCATAAAATTAGTTGGGAGGAGTCCCACTTTTTCGATTCTTTGGAAGATCCTTTGGTGTAAGGATGGAATTACCTGTTTTTAAACAGTTGAATAACTCATCTCTAAAATCATTTTGTGTCACATGGTGTTCTTGAATCAGCTTTTATAATTCCTATTTTTCATGAAATCTGTCCGTTTCATCTAGGTTTTAAAATATGTTGGCATAAACTTTTCAAAACATCCTACCATTTTTATCTCAAAATATTAAGAGGGTACAGACGTTTTGTCGCGCGCATATGCTGTGTAATGCTGAAGCCGGGGCTCTCAGTGTGCTGCCACCAGGGCAGTGCTCGCTGTGCGGGCCGGGTAAGATCCCCCCTCGCTGCATCTGCCCCGCGCCCGTCTTGGTTTCCAAGATCCTTTGCATCTTTTTGTGCCTGTGCACACCCATCATTTAGCTCCCACTTAGTAGTGAGAATATGCGGTGTTTGTTTTTCCATCCCTAAGGTACTGCACTTAGGGTGATGATCTGCAGTTCCATCCAAGCTGCTGTGAGTGACATTGCGTCGTTGCTTTACACGGCTGCGTAGTACTCCATAGTGTGTATTAATACAGGCCACACTTTATTTGTCCTCTCGTGAACCGATGGCCACTTATGTTGATTTCATATCTTTGCAATTGTGAATTGTGCTGTGATGAACATTCAAGTGCAGGTATCTTTTTGATAAAATGATTTCTTTTCTTTTGGGTAGATGCCCAGTAGTGGGATTGCTGGATTGAATGGTGGGCCTACTTTTAGCTCTTAGAGGAAATCTCCATGCTGTTTTCCATAGCGGTGGTGCTAATTTGCAGTTCCACCAACAGTGTGTGGGTGTACACTCTCTTCTGCATCCACACCAGCACCTGTTGTTTTTTGACTTTTTAATAGTGGCCATTCTGACGGGGAAGCGGGAATCTTATTGTGGTTTTAGTTGACATTTCCCTGAAAATTAGTGGTATTGAACATGTTTTCATAGGTTTGTTGCTCATTTGTCTATCTTCTTTGGAGAAGAGTCTATTCGTGTCTTTTGCCCAGTTTTTGATGGGGTTGTTTGTTTCTTGCTGTTTTGTTTGAGTTCTTTGTAGATTTTAGATATTAGTCGTTTATTGGATATATAGCTTGCAAATATTTTCTCCCATTCTGTAGGTTGTCAGTGTACTCTGTTGATTGTTTCCCCTGCTGTGCAGAAGCTTTTTAATTTAATTAAGTCCCATTTATTTATTTTTGTTGTTGCTGTATTTGTTTTGGGGGTGTTAGTCATAAATTCTTTGCGTAGGCCTATGTCTAGAAGAGTTTTTCTTATGTTTTCTTCTAGAATGTTTATGATTTCAGATCTTACATTTAAGTCTTTAATCCATCTTCAATTAATTTTTTATATGGTGAGAGAGATGGGTCCTGTTTCGTTCTGCATGTGACTATCCGATTTTCCCAGCACCATTTACTGAGTGGGTGGTCCTCTCCCTGGCATGTGTGTTTATCTGCTTTGTCGAAGACCAGTTGGTTGTAGCTACACGGTCTTACGTCCGGATCCCCCAGTCTGGTCCGGTGATCTGTGCCCCATTTTCCTGTCAGTGACGTACTGCTTTGTTACTTGCCTTGTGGTATAATTTGAAGTCGGCTGATGTGATGCCTCCAGATTTGTTCTTTTCATTCATGACGAGTTTGGTTATTTGGGCTCTTTTTTGGTTCCAGAAGAAGTTTAGGATTATTTTTTCTAGATCTGTGAAATAAGATATTGGTCTTTTGATGGGAATTGCATAGAATCTGTAAAGCACTTGGGGTAGTATGGACATTTTAACAATATCGATTCTACCAGTCCATGAGCACGATACGTTTCTCCATTTGTTTGTGTCATGCACACTTTCTTTCCTCAGGGTTTCATGGTTCTTCTTACAGCGATCTTTCACCTCCTAGGTTAAGTATATTCCTAGGTATTTTATTTTCTTTGTAGCTATTGTGAATGGTGTTGAGTCTTTGATCTGACTTTCAGCTTGACTGCTATTAGTATATAGAAATGCTACTGATTTGTGTACATTGATTTTATATCCTGTGACTTTGCTGAATTTATTTATCAATTTCAGGAGTCTCTTCGTGTGGAGTCTTTGGGATTTTCTAGATACAAGATCATATCCTTAGTGAAAAGTGATAGTTTGACCTCCCTTTCCCAATTTGGACACCCTTTATTTCATTTTCTTGACTGATTGCTCTGGTTATGACTTCCAGTACTGTGTTGAGTAGAAGTGGTGACAGTGGGCATCCTTGTCTTGTTCCAGGTCTGGGTGGGGATGCTTTCAACTTGTCCCCACTCAGTTTGATGTTGGCTGTGGGTTTGTCATATACGGCTTTTATAATTTAGACGTATGTTCCTTCTGTGCCTAGTTTTTTTTGGGGGGGGGATTTTTTTATCATGAAAAGTTGCTGAATTTTGTTGAATGCTTTTTCTGTATCTGTTGAGATGATCATGTGGTCTTTGTTTTTGCTTCTGTTTTGTGGTGAATCACATTTATTGATTTCTGTATGTTAAACCATCCTTGTGTCCCTGTGATGATGTCCACTTGGTCCTGGTGGATTATTTTTTTGATGTGCTGTTGAATTCAGTTTGCTAGTATTTTACCGAGTATTTTTGTGTCTGTATTCATAAGGGATATTGGTTTGTAGTTTTCTTTTTTCTTGTGTCCTTTCCTGGCTTTATAACAAAGGAAAGGCTTCACAGAAGGAGTTAAAGGGGATTCCTTCCTTTTCGATATTATGCAATAATTTCTGCAGTGTGGCTACCAGTTCTTCTTTGTAGGTCTGGTAGAATTTAGCTGTGAATCCATCTGGTCCGGGGCTTTTTCTTTTTCTTTTCTTTTTTTTTTTTTTTTTTTTTTCTTTTTTTTTTTCGCTGGAAGACTTTATTCCTGCTTCGACCTCATTGCTCATTATTGGTCTGTTCAGGAGTCTGATTCTCCCTGATTGAGTCTTGGAGGGTTATGTGTTTCTAGGAATTTGTCCATTTCCTCTACATTTTATAGTTTATGTGCATAGAGATTTTTGTAGTATTCATGGATGATGTTTTGTATTTCTGTGCTATCAGTTGTAATATCTCCTTTTAAATTTCTGATTGAGCTTATTTTGGTCCCTTCTCTTCTATTCCTTGTTAATCTAGCAAGAGGTCTATCAAGTTTGTCTTTTCAAAGAACCAACTTTTTGTTTCACTGACCTTTTGTATTATTTTTTTGTCTTCCATTTCAGTTAGTTCAGTTCTGACCCTTGTTATTTGTTTTCTTCTGCTGGTTATGGGCTTGGTTTGCTCTTCTTTTTCTAGTTCCTTGCGATGTAATATTAGGTTGTTAATTTGTGATCTTTCTGACTTTTGGATGTGGGCATTTAATGCTGTGAATTTCCCCTTAGCTGCGCTTTAGCTGAATCCCGTAGATTCTGATAGCTTGTGTCCCCTCTGTTGTTCAGTTCAAAGAATTCTGGATGGAAAAACTTAATTTATATTTATAATAACAATATATGAAGATGTATTTCTACTTTAAGTTTTTTATTTGTTCTGATGTTTCTATGTTTATCCGTTCTCCTTTTCTTGCTTATTTTGGCATGCTTGGTTTTCTTTATCCCTATTTTTTGGAAAGTATGCATTATAATATTTTTAGTGGTTACTCTAGAAATTTTATTTGGGCGTACAACTTACCAACATTTATAATTAATGGAGAATTTCTCCCTGTTGAAGCATAGTATAAAAAACTTGGAAAACCTTAACTGAGGTTATCTTTTTTATTTTATATATTACTATTGATCAGTACATTCACTATTTTCAACCTTATGAGTTAAACTCAAATACACATTTTAAAGTTTTTTAAGGTATAATTTATTCCACACTTTAAGAATTTCTTTTTGTTTGTAATTTTAATGATAACTTACTCCTCATATTGGTAGAAATAGAAGTCCAACTCCAGATTTTTAATTTCCCAGAGAACTCCTTAAAATATCTACAGGCTTGACTTTCACAGTACCTGTTGATCACATGATTGTGGCATGCATATATTAACGGCAATCCTCTCCTCCTCTAACAGTCTCTTGGCAGGAGTGAGCCACCGTGGAGAAGGCACGTTTAACATGTTGGCTTTGCAGTAGACATAAATGCGCAAAGTTCTCTGAAGCCTGATTTTCTTTGTTTAGTTTAAGTATACAATTGTTTTTCTCTCGTTTATCATAACTGCAATATTTCCTTCTACCAACTATCCTCTTCGTTCAAAAGAGTAGATTCTTAATGGCCTTCGGGTTGCGTAACAATGCATTTGAACAATCTGCTTTGGTATGTGTCAGTTCCATTTAAAATCTGCGTTCTGGGGTAGACAAGAGCCAAGGCACACGCCACGCTGTGGAAACACGTGGCCATCTGAGCACTGTCTGCAGCGGGCACATCTGGGACCGAAGCAGGCGTGGAGAGCTCGGAATGTACCTGCCGCCGTTACAAAGATCATATGTAAGCACGGAGCGTGTGCGCGCTGATGGAAAAATGTCTCTGGTATGAGACACCACTTGTGGAACATGGAACTTATTACTGGGTTTTAGGCTATTAGCAATTTCGCCAGAGGGTCTTGTGACCAGGCTGCACAAGAGCCGTATTCTTGACTGAATACAACTGTGTCAGCATACCCATTCTGAGTGTAATGTCCTCAAAACCCAGACTTTTAGCCAAATTTTTCCCGGGTCTCTAAGACTGATAAGATCTTACTTTTAACATGTGAATTTTGAAATACAACCCGAGGCAAAAGTCACAGAGCCTGGGCACCTGCAGTGCGGAGGGAGGGAAACCCCGTTACCCGGGAAAGGGGGTGGCCGTCGTGCGTGTGCTCATCTCTGCCCGCAGGAGGCTCTGTGTGAGGAGCCGGCCCCAGGGTCCGGGCCAGGCCCCTCTCACACACACGGGAGGCCATCCCGCGCCGCCTCTGGGAAGAATCGCGGGCTTTAGTATCACAGATCTCAGTGGTTGCCGAGACAGTGGTCATAGTGGCCCTGTTGTCAGTGTGTTCTTTGCCCAGGCCCTGCCGGAGTGCCAGGCTCCTTGCAGATTATCCGGCGGGTGTGTTGGCTGTTCCGCCATTACTGGGAAGAAGAAGGAGGAGAGCAGAGACTGGGTCTCGCTGTCCCCTTCAGTTCTGGGGCCTGTCCCCGAGCGACACACCCAGCAGGACGGGCGGAGGTCAGCATCTGCACCTGGAACTAGGAAGGGAGAAGGGACTCGAGGACTAGCGTCTCCCCCACCAGAGCTGACCTGAAACTCACTTTGCCACGTCACACGTCCCCACGTATTCACAGTGATTAGGCCCCAGATGTTCTGGAATGGTCCTGCTTGAAAGCAGCCTGTTCTGTTGTCCCTAGGAGAACATTTATGCTTGTGAGACCAGGTGTCTGTCTGGGTTTGGAAACCGTTTTCAGAATACCCTCACTCTGCTGTGCCCTCAACAGGTGATTCTGTCATTTGTCCTCTTTTGAGTTGAAATTGATGCCAAGGCAGAGTCCCAGTTCACACACATTCTGGCCCTTGGGGTCCTGGTCTCTTCCTTCTGATACGACTGTCAAAGACATGATTTAGGGTGGTGAGCTTAGGGACCCAGTGAGGGGAACAAAAAAAAAAGAGAGAGAGAGAGAGAGATGGGTCCAGCATGTGGTCTGTGAATTGGTTTTTTCCCACCCAGGGCTCCCTCCACACTGGGCACAGCCCACCCACGCTGGGCCTGGTGCCAGGCCTCGAGGACAAGGGCATGGGAGCTGCCCCAGACCATGCTCCCTCCCCTGTGCCGTCCTCTCTCCCGGTGCCAGCCGGCGCCGATGTCAGATTTAGCCACAGTTAGAATCCTCGAGCACTAGCCAGCTTTGCCCTGCTCAGGCGGCATTTCACCCTGGTGTGTGCGGAATCCAGCCTGAACCACAGCGTGGGGTGGGCATGTCGGACACATTGTCCCCACGGTGATTCCCCCAGGACTTGACTCCGGTGCCCCCATCCGGCAATCCAGGAAGGAACGTCTGCCCTGAGTGGCAGGGGAGAACCGTCCGCTGGTGAGTTAGAGCGTGCACGCTGGTTGAAGTCCATTCCTGCCTCTCATTTTGCTGCTTTGCCAGCATTTTAGTCTCTCGGTGGAACCTCTTTCTGCTGCCCTTTCCCCAGACCGCTTTATGAAGAGCTGCTTCTGTGACCAGACATAAATTTTAAAAAATTAATCCAGTCTGTTTTCCAAATTGGCTTACAATTTTGCATTACCATCAGGAATGTATGAGAGTATCCTTTTTTGCCACATCTCTGCCAGCAATAGGTATTATGATCCTCTTTCATTTTTGTGAGTATGGTAGGTACAAAGTGATAGCACAGTGCCACTTGAATTCGCAGTTTGGTGGCTTCTACAGAATTTGAACATATGTATATGCGGTTGGTGGCCATTTGCATATAATTTTCAGCAAGTTGCCTGTACATTTCCTTTACTCAGTTTTCTGGCAATTTACAAGAGCTATTTGGATACTGTTAACATAATCAGTATTCCTCTTGCCCATCATGTATCTTATAAACATTTTCTAAAAGTAAACATTTGTTGACACTGCTTATACTTTTCCATATACATTTTTAATTTAATTTAATGAAATAAATTTAAGTTTTAATTTAAATTTTATTTAATTTCAAGCATCTGTCTTCTTTTTTATAGATTTTGAGTTTCTAGTTTTAACTCAGAAGTTTCTCTTACGTCTCTATTTACCTGGAATCCTCCAAATTTTCAAATATGCAATGCCACTTGTAAGAATCTGTCCCATGAAAATAAAAACACTAGGACATAATGATATTTTCAAAAGGATATTATTATTTTAGCATGTTTCCCCAGGTGAAAAATAAAATGTGGAATTAAACGTCTATCAGTAGAGAAATGAATGAGTAAATGATGGTGGGTAAGTGCTGGTAAGAGAGGGAAGAAAGAGGGCTGTAACAGTTCCTTGAGGACATTTCCCATGCGATAATGGTGAATGAGAAGAGCAAGTTGTAGGAAATTATGTATAATATGAATCCATACCTGTAAAACGAAATACAAAAGTGTGTAGGAATATGTGTGATGCGTACATGCTTATGCCTTTACATCTGTGTGAACATGGAAAAATATGGAAAAGGTCATATACTGAGGAGCATGGGAAGCACAGATGGGGAGGTGAGAACAGAGGAGGATAGAGGAGAAGAGAGTCATAAAGAACTCAAGGAAGATTATATTAAAGACAAGTAGAAAAATAATAACATAGTCTCTAGCACATACTAAATGGTTAATAATTATCAGGTATTTATATGTCACTTTTATTCCCAACATCAGCACTGAGGTCCCATTAGGGATGTGCCTTTTAATTTTTTTATTTTTTTTTATTTTTGGTTATTTAATTGTTTTTCCTTTTTTTAAAATTTCAGCATATTATGGGGGTACATAAGTGTAGGTTACGTATATTGCCCTTGCCCCCCCCACCCCCCTGAGTCAGAGCTTCAAGCGTGTCCATCCCCTAGACAGTGCGCATCACACTGATTATGTGTGTAGACACCCTTCCCCCCCCCCCATCTGTCCGACACCCGATCAGTGTTATGCCTAAATGTGCTCCCAGGTGATGATCAGTGAAACCAATTTGATGGTGAGTACATGTGGTGCTTATTTTTCCATTCTTGGGATACTTCACTTAGTAGAATAGGTTCCAGCTCTCCAGGAGAAGATAAGAGATGCTATATCCCCATTATTTCTTATAGCTGAGTAATACTCCATGGTATACATATACCACATTTTATTAATCTACTCGTGTATTGATGGGCACTTGGGTTGTTTCCACATCTTTGCCATTGTGAATTCTGCTGCTATAAACATTCGGGTGCAGATGTCTTTTTATAGAATGTCTTTTGTTCTTTTGGGTAGATGCCCAATAATGGGATTGCTGGATTGAATGGTAGGTCTGCTTGAATCTGTTCAAGGTTTCTCCATAATGCTTTCCACAGGGGTTGCACTAGTTTGCAGTCCCACCAGCAGTGTATGAGTGTTCCTGTCTCTCTGTATCCACACCAGCATTTACTGTTTTGGGACTTTTTGATAAAGGCCATTCTCACTGGAGATAAGTGATATCTCATTGTGGTTTTGATTTGCATTTCCCTGATGATTAGAGATGTTGAGCATTTTTTCATGTGTTTTTTGGCCATTCTTCTGTCTTCTTTTGAAAAATTTCTATTCATGTCCTTTGCCCACTTTTTGATAGGGTTGTTTGATTTTTTCTTGCTGATTTTCCTGAGTTCTAAATAGATTCTAGTTATCAGTCCTTTATCGGATGCGTAGCATGCCAATATTTTCTCCCATTCCGTAGGTTGTCTGTTTGCTCTCGTGACAGTTTCTTTGGCTGTGCAGAAGCTTTTTAATTTAATCAGGTCCCATTTATTTTTGTTGTTGCTGTGATTGCCTTTGGGGAACTTCTTCATAAATTCTTTGCCTAGGCCGATGTCTGTAAGAGCTTTTCCAACATTTTCTGCTAGAATTCTAAGTTTCACTCCTAAGATTTAAGTCTCATCCACCGTGATTTGATTTTTGTGAGAGGTGAAAGCTGTGGGTCCTGTTTCAGTCTCCTACATGTGACTCTCCAGTTTTCCCAGCACCATTTATTGAACAAGGATTCTTTTCCCCAGAGTATGTTTTTGTCTGCTTTGTCAAAGAGTAGATGGCTCAAGCTACATTTTTAATCTTTGTTTTCTCAAATGTCTTACCTCCCTATAAATGCACCTTTCATCTATCTTCACATTATGTCACCAAGGAGACAAAACTAGAGGATGTGTTTGACAACGAGAGTGTGGAGGAGTAGAAAGAGCCGGGTCTCAGCTCACTTCCAGTTGTGTGATCACTGCGTCGGTCACCTGCCTCCTGCAGCCCAGGTGGCCCTAATGGTCCCCGGGGACCTGGCAGCACCCACAGGTCCTCATCTGCGCCTAAGCCAGGGGTCCCAGGGGCACCGCGCCCCACAGTCTGGTGTGAATGTTCTTTGCCGGGTGGGCGGGTGGGGGCACAGTCCCGTGCGGCGTAGGATGCGAAGCTCCCGCTTCCCTGGCCTCCACCTGCAAGATGCCAGTAGCAAGTCACCCGGTGACGACAACCAAACATGTCCCCAGACGTTACCAAGTGTCCCTTAAGTGGGCAAAATCACCCCCCCCCCCCCAGTTTGGAACCACTACTCTAATTTGAATGATTATTATATCCTTTTCCTGAAATTTGTTTTTCTGGTGACTTTAAGGACACTTCTCAATAACTGCTTTGAAAATTGACCCCTGAATTATTTCCGTGCCCTTTATTTTGATTAAGCATGTGTCACCGTGTCATGTGCGTGAGAGAGATACGGGCTGTTGTTTTCCTCCCCGTGTTGCACAAACAAGTTTTAGTGACTCATTCGTCGCAGGCACAGGGACCTCAGCCTTCAGGTGCTCGGGGAACACGCACGTAAATCATAATTATCTGAATTGTTTTGAGCTACGATTACACAGCTAGGGAACAATGAGAATTTTTTAAAAATGAGGGAAGTTCCTTTCTGCTCATTTGCTTGATTCCCGCAGTAATTACACACACAGGAACTGCTTTATTCTTTATTGCGCTCTTTTATCTTCGAATTCCGGGCTTTTACGAACGTGATCCAGGATAAAGACTCAATCAGAAACCAGGAACATAAAAACTCTTGGGCTTTGATGGTCTTGCTGTAAGGAAACCGCCCTGTGTTTGGACGGTCCGGAGGTCTCTGGAATTCTGAACAGCCCGACTGTTGCAGCCTCAAGGACGTTCTCCCCAAATGTCACACCTAGATTAATCCCAGTCAAGGGTACTCTTGTGTTTGTCCCAATTATAACGTTCAAACAGTTTTCTTAGACAACCAAGACGCGTGGAGAGCTCTGAAACCACTGTGTTGGCAGAACTGATGGTGTGATTCTCTGTGGGGGCGACTGTCGTCGAGACTTGGTTTTGAGACAGGGCCCAGCAGACCCTGCTCGATAAGGAGTCGCGAGATCTCAGCCAAGGGCTCCAGTAAAACAGGAGGCAGCGGAGAAGCCGCCAGGGCCAGCCAGGAGCACGGCGTCCTCACAGTAACGACCTCGGGTTCCCCTCACCCTGTACGCTGGTCATCACACACAGGCACGCTAAGGACCCTGCCACCAGTGCCGTGGCAGTGGACAAACGCCACGGCAACGCCTTGAAGTTACCCTCCATGGTTTCAGAAGAGGAGGGACCCCCAGCTCCAAGAACTCCCACTGCCTTCCTGGAAATCTTGTGAGTGACCCTCCCTTCACTTGTAGCCTGAAGTCAAACAGAAGGTCGAAAGTGAGAGCCGGGAAGCTCCCGGGTGCTGCTCTGTGGTGCTCAGAGAGGAAGCCACCGCTCCGCCCACGGGCGGCCAGCTGAGTTTCTTCTCTTCTTGCTCAGTAAATTGCTGTTGCCGTGCGCTGCCAGCTCACTCCGGAGCTCCTTCCTGCACGGAGCCAGGAATGCACCCGGCCTTCAGGCTGGACTCCGGCTGGGGTCCCCGTTCCTGTCTCAGTTTCATCATAACCTGGTGGTGAGGTCGAGGGGACGGGCCCCACCACCCCCATCCGGCAAGTTGGCGGCCACTGAAATTCTCTCTCCCTCCTTCCTTCTCATTTTTTCTTAAACTTTCACTGAATCCAGCTGACCTCGAATTCCCCACAACCTCTTCCCTGTTTCAGTCTCAGTCAGAACAATCGATCATTGCTGTCGGGGAGAACAACGTTGCCGTGGCCTCTCCGAGCCTGGGCTGTGGCTCCTGGGAGGGCCGGTGGCTCAGCCAGACGTGAGACAATGTCTCAGCTCAGCTCGGATCTTCTTGACTTTGTTAAGCCCCTCGGGAGTGAATAGAACACATGAGATTATGTAGTCCTGGTCCCACACGTACCAAATGTAGAAAACAAACAGTCCCTAGTGCTAGAGCAATATCCCAGGGAAACTTGTATTGCTAGAATCCAAAACTGTGTTCTTATCCATCATCCCTGGTCTGTGTTTCCAAAATAATTCAAACAGAATTTGATGGTAAATATTCACCTATACCGACTGGTCTGATTTATTGTTTCTATGTATCACGCCAGGTATGAATATTCATGTACTTTGCTTCAAAATATGAATGTTAGATGGTGGGGTGCTTCTGAAGACCCCATTAGAAGTTGTAGGTGATATTCAGTGTACTTAATCTCCATAACTGAATTCAGAAACACACGTGGCTCCAAGGGTTTTGGAGAAGAACGTGTGAACCTGTGTTGCCAAGAGCACGTCGACCCTGATGGGATGAGACGGCTGGAGGCTCCACTTGCTTCTGCTACTCCAGGGTGCGTTTCAGTCTGTCAGCGTTTATAACCAGAGAACCCCCAGTCAGGTGGAAGAAATTGCCTAGTAAAGGTTAATGTCGGCAGCACACACGTATCGAGTCGGGGGGAAATCTTTATACACATTCTGTCCTTTCTCTCCAAATGGCATTGAAGACGTTATCGTCCCCTTGCGACCGTGAGGGATTTGTCACGATGGCAGCCACAGTCACCGGGCCTTATTTGAACCCCCTTTTTCTCCCATGGCCGTCCAGGGGCTCCCAGGAGCTGCAGGAGAACCCGCCGAACCTGACAGTGTTTTTCAAGCCCCCGTTTGAGTTACGTGCTGACGTCTCACGGTGCAAAGCACACACAGGGCCAGGTCCTCCTCGGAGAGGAAGAGCACGCGGGGCTCCGTGCAAGGGTGCGACTGCAGGGAGGGAGAGACTGTGCCCACCGGGCACCCGTCACAGACTCCTGCGCGTGGAAGGAAACGCCAGCAGGCGGAAAGAAGTGTTTGCTGTTGACATTCGCCGTCACACAGCCGGAAAGCGGTGGAGACAGGCTTCAGTCTGAGTCCAGAGCCTGCTCCTAATTCCTCTACCAACCTGCCTCGCCCCGTGTGCTCCGTGGCTGGTTGACTCCTGAATCCTTTCCAGGGGAAATGGGGTCTGTCCACCGGGATGGACTCGGCCAGCAGTGCAAGTCTGGGTGTTCAGGCACAAATACCACAGAGGGAAAACCCTCAGATGTGAAGCAAAAGAATTCAGGCCGAAGATGCTGATGGAGCCTCCGTCCTCAGCAGGCTGCTCTAAGGAAACCCACTTCACCACCGTTTTCAAGTAGCTCCTGTCGTAGAAGCTCACGGGAGATGCACTGAAATGTCAGGCTGCCTTAATCGAAAAAAGAAATGACTGCATCCAAACGAAACAGACTTTACCTTCAAAAAAAAAAAAAAAAAAATCCCTGGGCTTCTTGATTGTTCCTTTCCTCCTTCTGTATCCTGTGAGTCAGCCTTGCATTGTAAGGTGACTACTGATTTAGAGTCCTCTTGAATGAGGCTGATTGTTCCTTTCAGGGTTTTCTTTGGCTACTAAGTATCAGTTCTAATTGTTAGCCTTCCATTCATTTCAAATACTTCAAAGCTCCAAATGTGGAATTTGGGAAGAAGTCCAGGAATATATATAGCGTGGTAATATCGCAGGGGGGAGGGAAGAGAGTTTCGGGGAAGGGGCGAAGAGGGCGGGGCTCTGGAAGCGAAGTGAGAAGTTCTGAGGTTTGAGTCGTGCAGAAGCACAGTCAGACGCGTCCTGATCGCATTGCAGAATGTCTCTGTTTTAAGGAGATGGGGGGGAAAAACGTGAAACAAAGTCTGCAGGAAGTCTACGCAAAGAACGAGACAGCCTCAGATGCCGTGAGGAGGGGGAATATTGGGGACAGATGTCCTCGGCTTATTGGGGGCCTCACTCCAGGCAGCATCTTCATCCACTCTCGGATGCGGCTTCTCCCCTCGAGCTTGCAGCAGTCACCACGATGGCCTTTGCACGTGTGCTCAGCAGAGGGCGGCCGCGGAATCGCGACGTCGCTCACACCCAGCACCTTTCCAGCAGCCTCGGAAATGCCTTCCCCCAATCCCGCCTCCCAGCAGGACACAGCTCTGCTGAAGAAATCCTAGGCCACCCCACAGGTTCTCAGAAGAAGACAGAACTTTAATCCTACTGTGGCTGGGTCATCTTAGCTTTTAGGCTTTTTTTTTTTTTTTTTGAGACAGAGTCTCGCTCTGTCACCCGGGCTAGAGTGAGTGCCATGGCATCAGCCTAGCTCACAGCAACCTCAAACTCCTGGGCTTAAGCGATCCTCCTGCCTCAGCCTCCCGGGTAGCTGGGACTACAGGCATGCGCCACCATGCCTGGCTAATTTTTCTTATATGTATTTTTAGCTGTCCAGATAATTTCTTTCTGTTTTTAGTAGAGACGGGGGGTCTCACTCTTGCTCATGCTGGTCTCGAACTCCTGACCTCGAGCGATCCACCCGCCTCGGCCTCCTAGAGTGCTAGGATTACAGGCGTGAGCCACTGCGCCCGGCCGCTTTTAGGCTTTTAAATATCTCTGACAATCAGCCTACTACTCAGTATAGTATAGAGAACGTAAAATATTTGTGTGTATATATGTGTGTATAGGCATAACCACGTATTATTGGTTTATTTTCATTAAATTAATAAGTTGTGGTGAGCACTACCAATTCCTGAGACTAGGAGGGGGTTAGATGCACCAAAGAGATCTTTTCCCAGCTCAAGGAGGAAACATTTACTAAGATAAACCATATTCTACACCATAAGACAGGTCTCAATAAAATATTATATTAATAAAAAAATCATACAAAGAAGATTCTCTGACCACAATGGAATTAAATTAGAAATCAATCACATACATATATATATGAAAAATCTCCAAATATTTGAAAATTACCTAACAGTCAAAATAACCCAAGAGTAAAACTCTCGAAGAAATCAAGAGGAAGGATATAAAAAGTAACTCTTTGAGATGCCAATAAAACAGTATTTAGAAGGGGAATCTGTAGCATTTAGCGTCTTTATTAGAAAAGAAGTGTCTCCATGAATAACCTTGGTTTCTGCCATAAACTACCTCAAAGGAAGCTACTTCTGCTTTCCCATTGCCAAAGCAGAGTGAGTTAAACCCAAGGCCAACAAAAGAGAGCAAACGATAAAGATTAGAGCAGAGATCAATAAAATTCACTTTCCACGTCACAAAAGAGCAGAGATCAGAGTCAGCTCAGCGTGGTGGGACTATTGCTTGGAATTTCAGCCGTGTGGAAGGATTCTCATTTCACGGGGGAGACGGGAGAGCAAACAGAGGCCGCTCGACTGTGGAGCGGAAAGTGCAGAGAGGAGGAGAGGAAACGCGCTCGCTTGCTGCTTCTCCGCCCCGGGAGAGACACGCTCCCCGTGTCCACGGGAGCCGGTCTAGCTGGGAAGGAGAACGTGTTTCTTCTCTGGAACTGCCCCTGGAGTGTCAGGAGTTTTGCAACCCGACAGCGACACTTGTTTCCTGTCCTTTTACTTTTCTGGGCCCCGTCGCCATAATAAAACGGGAACCACGGACACAGTGCTTATTTCTAATGATTCTTTGTAGCTCATGTTAATTTTCTTTGCTGTTTATCGTCTCAGGTGATTTATCAAAATCCATCATCCTTTTTTCTCTTCATATCCCTCCCACACCCGGAATTAGCATCTTAGAAACGAAAAACGGAGAAAGCAGAACTCACAGATGCAAACTCTGCATGAAGGCACCAAACACATTTCTGACAACACGCATGGGAAGAGCCGTGTTCTGCCTACCGTGTGCCCTGCTCCTGCGGGAGCAGCCGCCCTTCCCGTCCTTGCGTGGACTCCTCAGACGTGAGCAAACCCGCTCCCGTCCTGGACGTCAAGCTGCTGCCGTCTCAGTAGCTTTGACTTAGTGTTGGCTAAAACCTCGTGAGAGAGGTGTCGTCATTAATCGCACTTCACAAATGAGAAGTCTGAGTTCCAGAAAACCAATTCGACTCATAGCACACGAGAGTAAGAGGAACTCAGACACAGATTTCTGACTGCGTTTCCTGGTGCTCTGCCACCTACTGTGTAGGTTTTATTAATAAATGAGCTATACTTTAGCCTATAAATTATTTTCTTATTTATTTCATGATCTAGTTATTCAGCAATTATTTAAATTATCATCTGATTATTTATTGAAACTTGCAATGTTTCATTTTTCATAAGATCCCATGTTTAATATTAATTCCACGTATGATATTGTTTCTGCAGTAGCTACACTGTTTCACACTTCCTCCAGACTGATCTCTCCTTAGCCTTGCCGGGGCTTTTTATTTTCTGTCTGTTGTTCGGGTTGGTCTTGGATAGTAGCCATCCTGCAGGGTGTGAAGTGGTATCACATTGTCGTTTTGATTTGTTTCTCCCTGATGATGAGTGATGGTGAGCGTCTTTCCATGAGCTTATTGGCCATTTGTGTATTTTCTTTGGAGAAATGTCTATGCAAGTCTTTTGCCCATTTTTTAAATTGCGTTTTTGTTGTTGTGGAGTAGTTGGGAGTTTCTTTCTTTAAAATATCCTGAATATTAATTCCTTATCAGATATATGACTTGCAAGTATTTTCTCTCATTCTGTGGGTTGCCTTTTCACTCTGTGGATAGTGTCCTTGGATACACAAAATTCTTTAGTTTGACGAAGTCCAATGTATCTACTTTTTTCTTTCTTTTTTTTTTTTTTGCCTATGATTTTGGTATAAATGTGGTAAGATATGGAGGTTTTATGGTGGAGAGATGAACAAGGGAGAAAAAAAGTTGTGTGCCAAACACAGCAAGCACGGTCAAATTTCACATTAGTCGTGTTTCTTCTAGAATGTGCCTTAGTCATCTCTCGTGGGATGCCAGCCACTGGCTGCCTCCACACTCAGACAGTCGTCCGGGCGGACTCTGAGTTCTCGCTCTTCTCTCTCTCTTTCTCTCTCGTTATAAAGCAGATTACTAATACTCTTCCCTGCACTCCACTTTAGCCGTTTTTCTCAAAAGCCTGGGCTCTTGCCCACAGAAACTTCCACCCCTAGGGCTCAGAAATTTATCTTTATAATGAAGACAGTTCCTTCCCTAAGAGGAATTCTGCCAGGTATTAAGATAATCAATTTTCATATCCTTAAAGAGGAAAAGAAAATGGGGCAAAGGAGAAAGACAGAGAGAGAAATCTTTATTTTGAGATTGTGCAGGAGAGTCGTACGCTGGAGGCCCAGAGTCACAGAGAAGATTATGGGAGAGTGAAAACGCCAGATTTGGAGGGGTCTTGGTTACGGGCACTGGAAAATACCCCTCCACACTCGGCACACGAAAGCAGCAGCCGTTGATTTGCCTTCCGTTCAGACACAGGGTGGTGGGGGTGTCTCCTCTCTGCTCCGCGATGTCTGGGCGTCGGCGAGGACGGCTCGAGCGGCGGGAACTGGCTGGGACTGTCTGACGGGAACCCAAGTTCTCGCTCCCCGCCTGCTCCCCTGCTTGTCCCCCAGGCTGTGCGTCCTCTCGGCAGCCTGTGATGATGCCCCACGGTGCGGTCCCCAGGGACGCCGGCCTAACCTGCGAGCCGGCTTTGCAGAGACAGAGCGTGAAAGCTGCCAGTGTCCTTTAGGTTTGGGCTCAGAATGCTCAAAATGTCATTTCTGCTTCCTAAAAAGTCACCAGAGAGGAACAAGTAAACTCTGCCTCGTGAAGAATGGGGATTCTCTGCCTACAGGGGAAGTGACGTGGAAAGAGGCGTCGGTCGGACACCTCTGGCTGTGAGGAGGAAGGTGCTAGAATGGCGGCTGGGAAGACGCTCCCTTCCCCAGGTGCACGCAGGCTTCTTGCACATCTAAACTTCTCCCTCTGGTCGGGACAGGCACGTTTCACTCTCCCTTTCGGAGCCCTGAGCTGCCAGTAACCAGCGCCGTGGCCGTTACCGTCATTCTCCCCAGCGTGGCGCCGCCTCTGGTGCTGGGGACGCCGGGCTCGGCACAGGGGGCGGCCCGAGTCTCTGGGTGGGCTCCTTTCTTCCTGGCCGTTCTCCCCTGGAAAAGCTTCCCTTCGAGATCGCAGACAGAGCCAGGTGCCGCCGCGGAGAACCCGCACGAGAGCTGTCCCTGTTCCCGTTCAGCGCCCAGGCTGCTTCCGCAGGTCGGTGGCAGCTGCCGGCCAGGACGAAGGACGGGGGCTCACGAGGTGGAGCGGTTCCCCGACCCACTGTCCTCTCCTGGTGCAACTAAGGGTCCGGCACCTGCCGTGTGGCGCGGAGCAAGGCTCTCAGAAAGCCCCTCTCGGTCTGTCCGCGAATCTGAGACAGGAAGCTGGGGCGGATCAATACATCCTCTGTGTGGACGTCAAACGGCTCGTGACGCGGGTCCTTCGAGGCTGTTTTTCACGAGGCTGTTCCCGTCTTACGAGTTTGACGTGCGTTTGGCTGGGTGCCCGGACAGAATGCACTGTAGGCAGAATTCGATCTTCCTGTAATTGTCTGTCCAACTTGGCAATCCAGACTGATTTTTTCCTGTGAAGTGAGCCCCGGACGTCACTAGGACAGCGGCTGGGTTAATTAATGAGGCACAATAATGTGCATAATAAAAGCTCATGATCTGGGTTCTCTTCCCACTATTTTCCTCTCTCCTTCCCACCGCCGGTCTCACCGGAACCTGTGAGTCACGTTTTGTTAAAGGAGTCTCTTCTTGTAAACAACAGCAAGGGGAGAATAATAACTTGAGAGCCATCTGTTTGATCGAGTCCTTGACTTTTTTTGCCATTTCCCCCCATTGCATGTCACAGGAAGTAAATAGGAAAAAAAATTCTAATTATATTGCTGTTTACTGATTACAGGATAACGTTTATTGTATTTATTTTAAATACCATTCTGGCCCACACCCAAAGCCGGAATCATGTTTCTGCTTCCTGCTCCTGCCCACTCCCTCTTCTCTTTCCCTTTGCTCTGTGACTCATTATGTCTAACCCCGTTCTCGAGCTTGTTCAAGTCCTTGCAGCTCTGTGGGACCAGGGACAGCTCTGGGGTGGCGGCCTGCTCTGGCGTCGAGTCAACTGGGGAACAGAAGTGTCTTCACAGGTGCCAGGGTCAAGACTGGCGCACCCAGGGCGCAAGACGTGGCTTCAAGTCTGAGCAGTTTCCCCTGGCAGGGCTGAGTTTGCGGAAATCATTAAACATTCTCTCCTCACCTGAAAAATGTGCTTTCAGCCGCTTCAACTTTATGAATAGTTATTATGGAACCAGCGATGTCTGCAGCCAGCAATAAGCCAGACCTAGGCGTGCAACAAGAATATCAGGTTTGCCCATCGCAGGGAATCACTGTTGGGATGAAGTGAGAGGAAGTAGCAACGCGTGTAAGTTCTCTGTGCTACGCAGCATCATCTAGGTCTGGGATACTAATGCCTTTCTGACAGTGAGGCGTCTGGTAATCGAACTGGCCCCTTCATGACCTCGGGGCCAGCTGGTCACCTTGTCTTAGCACTCGGGTTGGGCAAAGACATTAACTGCACCAGGCAAAGCTTGAGTCCAACATCGCTGTGCCTGATTCTTCCTCGGAGAGCAAAAATGTTCCCTCTTTAGAGAATTCTTTTTATTTTATTTCAAATTTTGCTTTTCCCTGATCGGTTTCTAGAACCAAAGTCCTAGCCACGCTTCCAGGCCAGGACTCGGTCCTGGAGGCAGGACTGCCCTGTCTGTCTGATCTTGCGGGGTCCAACGCAGACGGCTTCTCCTGCACGCGGCCCGTTCCCACGACACGCCCAGGTCCCTCCCTGTCTCTGCATCGGAGCCGGAGTCTCCTCTCGTTTCTCCTTGGCCGTTCGACGCCAGGACCTCTCACACCGGCTCCAGATTCGGGTCCCAGCCGACTGTGGTGACCCTCAGCCCCTCCTGCTCTCCACCCTCCCGTCTTCTCACCGCGGCCTCCCCTTGTCTGGTGGATCCGTCTGCTGAGAGACCCTTCTTCTTCCTCTCGCATTTTCCCAGTGGACTCACACCAGACGGCCAGTCTCCGCCAGGTGCTCACAGCCAGGGAGGAGCACAGATCCTTATACATGTACATGCGATCGTCAAAGTATTTCTCGAGCACCCACGATGCACTGGGCTCTATTTTAGCTATTCACAAGACAGAAGCAGCCCCTGCGTTCATGAGGGACTCAGGGAAACATAAGAAACAAGTAAATCCATAATAAATAATCTCAAAATTTTATAACTAATATTAAAAATCTGCCGTGCATAAATAGCAAGTGGTAATGACAGCCTGCATCTATGGAGTGTTTTCTGTGCGCTGCCCTGAGCATTCTGTGGATTATCTCATTTAATCGTTGGAACCCTACAAAGTAGGGTAGTTTTTATCCCCATTTTACAGATGAGGAAGCTAAAGCTCAGGGAAATGAAGAGACGTCCCCAAGGTCTCCCAGCTGCGAAGTGTCCAGACCAGGATCTAGAAACAGGCAGTGTGGCCCTGGAGCCTGTGCCCGTGACCCACCAGGTGAAGGAAGGCCGGGAGGGTGCGTCTGACCTGAGACCTCCGTGAGATACAGCAGAGAGCACCAGGGTTCTTGGCTTTTCCGTTGTCAAGTGGTGTCCTCCTTGGCAACTGCACCCCCAGAATAACCCCAAAATTTATGGACACAGAGACTCTTCTGCTTGTGTACTCAAACCCTTTACTCTGGTGGAATTAATTCTAAAGTAGGGAAATCGTGGATCTCCGTAGACCTCCTTCCATAGAGCACGAGTCCCTTTAAATCCACGCCGAGAGACGAGGCTCAGTGGGAAGCCCCAGGAGCTCCATCAGGACAGATGACTTCCTCTCTCTCCCTGCCTTCCGGGAGGCTCATAGGCTACACCACGTGGCTTCTCCACCTGCTCTTTCTCTGCAAGAGCAGTGAAAACCCAGTGTCCTATGTGAATTTGCTGTTCTTATTTACAAAGTTATATACGCTCGTTACAGTAACTCTGGAAAATGCACAAACAGTGCAAAGAAAAAAACTTGGTTCATTTATAGAATGACTTTTGTTCTTTTGGGATGGGATTGCTGGATTGAATAGTAGGTCTACCTGTATCTGTTTAAGGTGTCTCCATACTGCTTTCCACAGAGGCTGCACTAGTTTGCAGTCCCACCAGCAGTGTATGAGTGTTCCCGTCTCTCCGCATCCACGCCAGCATGTATTGATATGGGACTTTTTCCAGGCCATTCTCACTGGAGTTAAGTGATACCTCACTGTGGTTCTGATTTGCATTTCCCTGATGATTAGAGGTGCTGAGCATTTTTTCATGTTTGTTGGCCATTGTCTGTCTTCTTCTCGATGCCAGTCACCTAAAAATGCCTTTACTCTCCCTGCTGTGCATTTCCATTCTTTATTTTTTTCTATATGGATTTGATCATGTGTTGAGCTCATGCAGCACATTTTACTGAACATTGTATCATGTAATCTAATGCACATTGGCGCCGTGTTCTAGCACATTCAAAGGCTGCTTACCGTCCCATCGTGCGGGTATGTCACAGTTTATAGGAAACTCCCCCACTGTGGACATTTAGATTGGTTTCAGTCTTGTACTGGTATCTACAGTGTTGAAATTGACATCTTGAGGCATGAAACTTTTGCTGTATTTCAGGTTAGTTCTTTAGGATAAATTCCCTAAGCTAGAATTATCAGGTCAAAATGTGTGGATGCAGTAAGCCTATTGATGCCTCTTGTTAAAATCCTTTCCGGGAAGATTATACAAATCCCACCAGACTGGGTGACACTGTCAGCAAGGCTGTGTCATTATTGGCTTTGGACATTCAGACAGGGAGCCGCAAGTCTCTGAGTAAGTTTCCGTGAGTTTGTGATTTGCTGCAGGCCCGGTCTTGAGGCACCTGTCGTGGAGTTTCATCTCGAGGTCTTGGAGGTAAAGCAAGAGAACGGGATGGGCCAAGATCAGGGTCTAACAAGGACATGGACTCCTGGGGTTGTGGGAATACGTAGGCTCTGAAAGAAGCCAAAACAGAAAGCAAAAATAGGTAACCGCCGGCCAGTACAAAGCAAGTCCCTGGACTCATTTGTCTCTTTGCTGCCAAATAGTTTGTTGTTTTAGCTCAGGATGGTTTGACTCATTCCGTGGACTTGTCCCCAGCTACTTTTCCATCCACAAATCCTTCCCTAAACGTGCTTCTCCTCTGAGCCCCAACCAGAGACTCGGAGGAGCAGCGGTCGAGCGGTAGGAAGAGGCTGGTCTTGGACGCGGCGCCCTGAGCCGCTGGTGAAGATTTTCCTTAATGTGCTAATGCTGCAGATCCGTGGCAGATTTAGAAAAGGCTGGAAGTACAGAGCTGTCTTTACTGAAGCAAACATCTTCATTTATTTTGCCCTTGGCAGCAAGGCACGTCGGTTTAATAATTACATCATTTATTATCAACTTTGAGATTAAGGACACCTGAAAACATCTCTTCTGCTTGTTGTTTGAATTAGCCAAGGGCAAATCGGGGATTTTTCCAAACAAGGCAATGGGGGAAAAAAAAATCATCTAGTGGGAAATAATAAGGTTTAGATGAGTCAAATTAAAACCATTCACTGTCCTCATGAATGATTTCGAAAATGAAATAGAATAGTTACCACTGCTTTGAGCCGTGACACGCTTTCAGAAAAGTTAGGCCCAGTGCCAGACCCTTCGTCGGTCACTGGGGAAAGCGGGGAGCGCTGGAGAAACAGCAAGAACCAACGGACCTGGAAGAGAAGCAGAGAGTCCCTCACCCAGCTGGGAGGAAAAGAAACACGCAAGATGTCCTGACCCATCTCCCTGCCTCCAGAAATGGCCACATTTGCAAGAGAAACAGAATCCCCCGCGGTTACCAGCCGGGACATGGTCACCCTGGCAGAGGGCCACCGAGGGAGGACGACTCTGCCCAGATCGGGGCTGGCAAAGGGGACTCTTGTGACTGGGGACAGCAGGCCAGTTGCTGCTGGGGGGGCCACAGGCCTTGGGTTGAGCTGGGCAGACTATTTTAACTTCCAGTCCAGGGAAAATAGGTGTCATTTTTTTTTTAAAACAAGTTTTTAAATGTCCTCATTTCATGGCCAGGCATTATGAGGTGAAACCTTCATATTTCCCAAACCTTGATGGGTGGGGTAAGCACAAGAGAAGTATTCAAACATCACCAGGAAAAAAAAAAAAAAATCACCCCCTGTGACTCTGAAGGTAGAAAGAGGAGTTCTCTGTAGAGCAGCCTCGTCAGTGACTTCGTGTGTCTCGTGGCCAGTGACGTCCTCGTTACTGACACTGGGCCGCAACGAAGTGATACAGACACAGTTTTTTCCCTATGAACAATGTTGCGTTTAACGACGTGCGCTGGAGCCGGGAGGGGCTGTGCAGAGAACTCACCCCCGGCGCTGGCTGGAGGTCCGGTGTTTGGGGGAGCACATCCGGGAAGCCTCGTCCCCAAGTAGTGTTGAACAGATCTGGGGAAAGGAAGCAGGCTGAGTTGATAAAGAGGTGGGGAGAAGAGAGAGGTTTGATGAACAAGCCCAGGGAGCCAACTGGGACGAGCGTCAAACAAAAGACGTCAAAGAAACGAGAAGCCATCACTGACAGCTTGGGACCTGTGACATCACGGGTTTCCGGACTCCATCCCGTTTAATCATATCAGACTGTCATCCGAGGCAGTTTGTGGGGACGTGGTAATAGCTCCCCGATGCAGGCGCCGTTGGCTCAGAATGAACAGTGATCGAAGGCCAAGGTCGTGTGCAGGGACAGCACCGGGCAGGCCTTTAGGGTCTCTGTGCGTGGCCGGAATCCCGCGTGAAGACAGCAGAGCCCTGACAACAGACGGCTGGGAAATCAAGGACTCTTTCCATGGGATTTCACAGGTCTCGTGCAACAGAAGTTTATTGTGAATGGCAATGATTTCATTATTTTATTTTACTAGTTAGTATCCGCGTTAGTACCTACTTACTTAGTGGCTGCTAAACTGGAATAATTCTCTGTTTATTTCAAAACCTCGTCCGATGCAGGTTTTCCGCTAAATCACACCATTTCCTCCCCACTGACTCCTTGATCACCATGACAACCGCAGCTGCAACTTCAGAACACCGTGGATATTAAGGCCACGGGCCGCGTCTTTGGTTCTTAACCTTTAATTACACACCTCGTGCAAACTACCAGCATCGTCTCGTTCCTGACCTCACTCCCAGGGGAGGCTTCTTCCTGACTCCCTCAGGTGCGTCTTCCGAGTCTGAAAAGCCGTCCTCGGCCACAGTCGCTGCCACAGGGACGTGTGCGTCCAGGGCACAGCGGCCCGGGCTCCGGTCTCAGCTCCACCACCTACAAGGCAGGGACCTTGAGGCCTCCTAACAGCTCTGTGCCTCAGTTTCCCCATCTGGAAACTGAAGAGAATGGTAGTACCCACCTCATAGGCTTGCTGTGGACCGAACACGAGAAAGCCAGGGTAGCGCGCATAGCCAAAGCCTCCATCCTCCCGGGAAGTGTGTTGCTATTTCCTCATTTTGCATTTTCCATCGGGGAGTCTCGCTTGTCACTACTTTGCATTCAGCGTTTCAGCCACGATACCCGCTCCGTTCTCCTCGGCTTTCGACTCTCGAAAGGACATAATTACAGATCCTTTGACCCACTTTGCTGGTGGCTCTTGTTTCCCTAAGTGTTGGCCCCCTGGGCAGGTGTCGCCCACCCTCTGGTTCCACCCGGGGTCTGGCCAGCGCGGCGCGGTGGGAGAACTGGTTCACGGAACAGAGGAAGATGGTGGGTTTGTTGAAAGTCAGGGGAACCCGGATAAATGAGGCCTCTGCCACCCATTAGCCCCTCAGCTTCAGTCCTTCCTGCGAGTCAGAAACCCAGGGCAGACATCTGGGGCTTGCTAATGAGAAAATCTGTATGAAAGCACGAAATGCCATAGAGCTGTAGGTGTTTATTATAACCTGGATGTAACGCTCTTGTTGATGAACCGCGGCAGCCCTCGCTGGTCGGGCTGTGTAATCGCGGTGTGATTGTGAGACAGTGCGTTGCACGCTCAGCTTGTGCTATGTCAGACTCAAAAATCTGTGTGTCACCTGTGCCCACATTGCTCCTCGTTGCGGATTCGGTCCCCTTGATGCTGTTCCCGCTCCCCACATGTGGACAGACTGCTCTCAGGGCTGCCGTGCGCAATTATCTGTCCCCAGACCCCCCCCCCCCCCCCCCCCGCAGCGCACGATGTATTAATAGTGCGTGAGACTACGTTGCTTCATCCTTTGTCCCTGTCTCCTGGACCACGTCTTCTCGTTCTTGTTGGTCTCTTCTGTTCTCCTTCGTCCCCTCCGTTCCCTGGCACCAGGATGTTTCGGGTGCTCTTACGTTTCTGAAAGTCGTTCAATCCAGGGGTGAGAAGAGCCAAGTCCTGGCTCCTTGCGGCTGGAGGTGTCTCTCAGACCAGCGGCCCTACTTATCCTCCGACTCCGCCCAACCCCAGCCTGCCTAGGTCAGACCACCTCGTACTGGTTTGTGTTCCTTGACTCGCGAACTTGCCTTTCCCGGGGCCAGGCTGATGTTCCCCGTTAGGTTGCTCACGGGCACCCAGCACAGGGAAGGGTTCGTCTCCAGACGCAGCTGAACCTCTGAGCTACTCCCCTCTTACCAGGGAACAGAGCTAGGACCTCGTCAGGAAGAAAAGCTGAGAAAGGCTTTGGAATGGACCAAAAGCTGTACTGGATACCTTTTCAATAGAGAACTAGGCGTCGCTCGGATATTGTTTCGGATCATCTGAGTCTGTGAGGACAGCACCTGTCGTTGTAGTTGAGCTATTTTTCAATTCTTTAAATTTTAGAAAACTGCTATTTGTGCAAATTATTCTCGTCCACAGGCATGCAAGTGAGTTTTATCCTGTGGACCTGCAATTGATGTAAACTTGTGCCCGTGTAATAATTTTGTATGTTACAGAAATTCATTTTAGTATCTCTGATTGCTGCTCTCAGTGTCTGCTCTTTGAATTCTTCCTTTCCTTTCCTTCCCCCTCTCCCCTCCCCTTTCACCTCCCACCTTCCCCTCCCCTCTCCCCTCCCCTTTCACCTCCCACCTTCCCCTCCCCTCTCCCCTCCCCTTTCACCTTCCCCTCCCCTCTCCCCTCCCCTTTCACCTCCCACCTTCCCCTCTGCCCTCCCCTGTCCCCTCTCTCCTCCCCTTTCCCCTTTCCCCCTCTCTCCTCCCCTTTTTCCTTTCCTTTCCCTTTAAATCGGGTCTCACTCTACTGCTGGGGCTAGAATACAGTGGCATCATCACAGCTCACAGCAACCTCCAACTCCTGGGCTCCAATGATCCTCCTGCCTCAGCCTCCTGAGCAACCGGGGATACAGGCATGCGCCATGATCATCACGCCCAGCTAATTTTTTTTTTTTTTTTTTTTTTTTTTGTAGAGACAGGTCTCACCATTGCCCAGGCTGGTCCTGAACTCCTAGGCTCTAGCGATCCTCCCATCTCGGCCTCCCAAAGTGCTAGGATTACAGGGCTGAGCCACCACACCCAGCCTTGGGATCTTTGTTGCAAATTTTGTAACACCTTACTAGTTCCCTCATTAACTAATGAGCTAGATAAAAATCTTTGACATATGTTCATTTTATGATTGTTTGACAGTCAGGGTTTACCTTTTATTTAAAATATAAATTATCATCTAACAGCTTTATGTAGCCTTTGTTTCCAGGGGTCAGTAATCATGGGACCTCCAGCTCATCCTCACAGTGGACTCTCTCTGTGTTGCCCTGCGTTTTATACTCAGTTGACTTATTTCTAAATTAGGCCCCCAAAGCACCATAGTGGAATTTTACGCCTTCTTAAACCCTCGTACAAGAATCAGAATTCTGAAGTTGTCTTGTTTATTGAATTTCTACTTTTGTACACTTACGACTTCTTCCATTATCTTATTATCAGTCTTTACATTTTACAATATATGAATTGATTAATAAATCTAGGAAGGTCTAGAGCTGCAGCCCCTGGCCTGTTGGGGACGGGGCTGCAGAGCTCCAGCCCCCTCCCCCCAACCCCGTCCATGGAAAAATTGTCTTCCGTGAAACCAGTGCCTGGTGCTAAAAAGGTTGGGGATCGCTGGTCTAGAGCATCCAAGTCTATGGGAAGGAATCAGAAACCAGGCAAATGTCAGTGAGGGGATTCCAGGGAGAGTGGCTGGTAGGACAAAGAGAACAACAGAGGCATGTTCTGGAGGGTTCCCTGGATCTTGGCAGCTGGGGACTGAAAATGAGTACTCTTTTGTTCAGCTAACTGTTTTCCTGCATGTCTTTCCAAAAAGTCTGTAATGCCTGTGAGAGCAGAAACTAAAATTATCTCGTCTGTTGTTGTATCCGCGGCACCTAACTCAGTGTTGGAACATACTAAGTAAGTGCTCAGTAAATATTTATCCAACTAATACATGAATGGGTAGAAGGATGAAATAGTGAAACAGAACACAGCTGATGGGACAACTGGAAATACCAGTTTCCTGGGCCATCCAGGGTCTAACGCTAACTTTCTGTTTCTTACTTGAGAGTGTCTTGGCTGTGACAGTTGTAGCTCCGTAACCTTGGACAAGTCCTTCGTCTAGAGATGGGAGTCCTGGACATGGGGGTGTCGTTAGAAGCCACTCGGTGACTAAATCATGGTTTCCGGCTGCCGGTAGAGAGTCATGAATGGATGAGGTTGGAGAAAGAAGGGACATGGGCTCTGTCAGTTGAGAGCGCTGAGTATGATCCATTCTTCATGAAAGTTCGTTCTAGAGAAGGGTGCCATCGCCGGGCAACCCAGCTGGTGGAAGTAACTGGTTGTGATCCAGGTTCATAAAGTCACAGGGTAGAAGTTGTCCCCGGAATAGGAAGTTCTTCTGGTACAGGAGTTCGCCGTTCTTGTGCCGTCTTGAAAACATTTTTGCCCAGCACTTGGTTGGGGAATTAAAGCAGCCAGAACGCTTTTGCCTGACAGTCAACGTCTCTTATAACATCAGCATCAGACTGCCCATGTCACGTAGGCAAGTTGAACTTTTCACTGTTCTCCCCGGCCTGGCATTTCCCCAGCCCTGTGCTTGTATCCGGGTGTGGCCCTTGCCTAGAATGGCTTCCCGCACCTCCGACCTACGGAGCTCCGGGACCCCGACGCATCTTTAGCTACAAGTCAACCCTTCTGTGACTCCTTCCGCGAGCTCAGTCCCAGCCGTTTACTGTCGCCTGTCTTTCTAATCTCTGAATCTGGCACAATCTGTGATGTTTATCTCCGTGTCCCGCTCGTCACCCCTCTGTCCCTCCCCAGATACACAGCCAGGCCTTCGAGGGCAAGGACCGTCCTGCTCATCTCTCTGTGCCTTGAAGCACCCAGACAACTTTATTGAGGGATTAGTGAATGAACCAACGGACACAGCGCGGCCACCCGCTGTTGCATTATCTGCCCACAGTGGGGGAGCAAATTAGACCATTACTGGGATTTCACAGATTGAAACAAACTTCAGAGTCCTTGTCTGGGGGAATTTGGGCTCCGCGTCCGGACTCAGTTGCTCCCGGGAGCGCAGCCGTCTGGGCCTTCAGGGCCAGCTCCACGTTGCTGCTGGGACACGTGCAGCCCCTCGGAGACCTGGCGCAGGGTCGGCGGGCGAGGCCACGGCCCAGGGACGGGCCCAGACGTGTCACTCGCTCTGCGCGGACGGAGGCTGCAAAGAGTGTGGGACGGACAGTGTTAGAACGCTACCTATGGGTTCTGGAGTTGAGGCCACGTGGTGCATTCATGGGGTTATTTCTCAGTAAGGTTTTTTCCTTTTTACAATAAGTTTGTTTTAAAGGATTAAACTATTTGAAATATAGGAGACAAGCTATTGGCTTCGCCGCCTCAAAACAAAATGCTTTCGGTTGCTTGTTAGGTCACTAATCACCGTAGTTGTGATTAGAACAGAGAAGGAGGGACTGCAGGGGACCGGGCCCTGCACCTGTGTGACAGCCGCTAGCCCCAGGCCGAAAGTAGGTATGACACTAGGCAGGGCTCCCCCCTGCAGTGGGTCCACGCCCCAGGAGTGGTCTACACCACCAGGGAGCGCTCTGCTGGTATTTCTCTTTGCTCTGCTTTGAGCAATAGCCAGATGCGTGTTGCTTCATCCACTGTTACATTCGTCAGAGCTGCCGCCTTAGCAAATGTAAGTCATCAAGAAGTTTGAAAATGCAGGTGACACTGCCGGTTGCCTTTGTTTTGGAAAAGCCACCTCCCCTCCTTCTGCAGGAGTCTGACCTCTTAGCAGCCCTCTCCCCGACAGAGCTGGGGTAACTGTGCCGGCCCTCTGGTTTCCAAGGAGCCAGGCCAGGCAAGCAGTACCCACTCGGGGCTGCTGCAAGCTGCTTTCCTGATTTAGAAGACTCAGGGGGGAAACAAAAGCCGTCTATGAAGGCTTTTTAATTTCTAACATAAGTGTCAGCTTGAGTTGCACAGTGTGTCTCACCGGTCGTCTTGGGTCTGACGTTCGTTCCTTTCCCTGAATTCGTCCGGGTGTAACTGCCGCAGCTGCGCAGACCTCGGCACCTGCAGGCCCCCCGAGAGGGTCTCTGCAGACAGACGCGTGGAAAGTAGGAGTCTGATGGCCGAAACTGCAAGATTTGTTTTTCCAAACAGTACCTGTTAAGGAGAAAGAAAAAAATACTTTACTTTAAATATCAATAAGCCAGAGAACGTTGCGTTGGTTCAGAGAAGGTTTATGAGAAATCTGTCGTACAGCGAAACAGATTGGCCCAGATCTAAATAAGAGGGAAAGACAAGAGCAAAAATCTTCAATGCGTGTGATGCTGGTGTTCAGCCGTGATGGGTTTCTAAGGAGGGAGCGTGTCTTCCTTTAGAGGCTAATTCTCGGAAATCACTGTGGAGGCCAGAATATTTCTTGGGTTTGGGTCACTTTGCTTTAAATCTGAGGGCCTGAAGGCAAGACTGGCTCGGGAATCAGCAGAGTGGAGCCCTGATCCCCTTCCTGCCCTATTTGTCACCTGGGCAGGAGGCAGCTTGGGAGCAGGACCACGGATTGGTGCTGAGAGCCAGGCGGTGTAGACCTGGGCGTCCCGCTCACGGCTGTGAGCACAGCAGCAGCAGCAGGAAGGGCCGCCCCCTCGCGCACCCCGGGACGGGCTGCAGCCGCCGGCATTGCAGGGCACAGAGCCCCAGTTGGCCTAAAGTCCAGCCCAAAGTCTTTGAAGTCCCCCGTTCTATTATTGAAATGCAGATGAGTTTTTCATGATACATCCTGATTTTGTAAAACAGAAATTTCAAAATAGAACAAAAATGTTTGAGCATGAATCACATTTAAGCTGTAGCTACCGCTCCCAACACCTTCTCTCCTAGCCAGAGGGTGTCTTCCTGGTGAATTCATTCCCGAAATGCTATCTCTCCTTGGGGACCTTGTAGTTCAACAAGGACTTTTAATGCTAAAATTTTAGAAAATGGCACAGTTAGGGAAGAGAGAAGCTTGAGTAGTGAAAACACTTTTGATCACCTCAAACCCCTCTGACCATCTGAGCCTGATCCCTGGGTGGCTCAGCGTGTAGACAGAGTCCCGCCACCTGCGTTGGGGGGTCTGCATGTGGCTGTCCCCATGCTCGGGGTGGGGGGAGAAGGTGACCCAGGTGTTACTCCATCTCCGAGCAGTGGCCATCCGTGGAAAGGTAAGTTTCTGGTGTGGCCCTGCTTGCAGGGGAGGTTCCGCATGGAACCCCGGCTTTGCAGAACTGATCCCTCTGTCCCCTGGCGGAGATTGGTCAGAAGGGGCTCAGCTCAGCTCTGCCCGTCGCTGTGGCAGAAGCACAGCCCGGTGTCCAGCTGAGGACAGGTCACTTGGAGCCCCCTCCCATCCCAGACAACAGCACCTGTGCCCTGTGAAGCCTCCTCCCCCACCGAGTCTGGCAGACGGTGCCCGCCTGCAGGACCATCTCCAGGGCACGGAGAGGGAAACAGGAAAAAGCACAGCTGAGCCAGAGCTGCAAATGGCCCTTAACGAACACCAGGCCTCATCTGCTGTTAGTGTTTGAAGTCCCAGACCGAGGCCTGTGCCAGTCCCCGCTAATTCCCCGCGCTGGAGCTCATCAGCGCTGGAATGCAGAGACACGGAGTCTCGGGCCAGGCTCTGCTGTGGGGAACCAAACCTGCTCTGTGGGGGGAGCCCTGAGGGCCCCGCTGTCCACCGGGGGCAAGAGGGCCCCAAGGTGACCCGCGGTGGTGCCCACTCAGGGGAGGGATGAGGCTGGTCTGTTTGCCTCAGGGAGGAAACACACAGCAGGACGGGAGGAGGGACAGGAGGGGCCCGAGCAGTGACTTCTCACGGGCCCCCTTGGAGCTCTGGACCTGGAAGGGCAGTTGTTTGCGTCCACGGAGAGAAGCATGTACGTGGGCAGGGGATGGCTCATTCTCTGCGTGCAGCTTGGTGTTTTAGTAAAAGGAAGGGCACCATCCCGGGCTGGGTCCCTCAGTCTGACTCGGCGTTGTTGGCAGCGCCACGGCCTTTGCCTCCTGCAGTGACAGAGCAGTGGGGACGCCCATGGCTGAGGGCCGTGCGGAGCTCTGTGACGGGATTCCCAGTGGTCACAGTAGAAGCATAAACAGACTGCGACTATAGTCCCACATAAGTTCAGATCAGGTGTCGTCACCAAATAAATCTAACCCACATGAAAAAGCTTACCAGATTTTTTTTGACTTTTAAGTGGTGGAAGACACACTGTGGTCCCGACTGTGTAGGATGGAGCCAGTCGTGCGTTCCTGCCCAGCAGGAATCGATGCGGCAAACTAGGTCGAGCTGGAGATCTCGTATCAGGTAAGTTGTTTCCTTTGCTCGTCAAAGGTCAGTGAATCCATCATAAACCTGTAAAAGTTTTAGAAGAAAACAGAAAATCTTCATGATCTGGAGTTAGGATGCCACCAAAAGCACAATTCATAAAAGAAAAATGGGATTTTATCAAAATTAAAAATTGTGCTCTACTAAATCAATGTTGAGAGAATAAAAATCAACCCACAGACTAGAGGAAAATACTTTCAAGCCTCATATCTAACACAGAATTTTGTCTCCAAATTATATAATGAATTCTCAAAACACAACATTAGGAATCAACCACATTAAAAATGAGCAAAGGACTTAAATGCTTCCCCAGAGAAGACACAGCAGTGGCCCCTCCGCAGGGTGTGTTCCCCGCCCCTTAGTGGGCGCCTGAGGCAGGCACTGGACCCTACAAATGCTGGGATATCAGTTTAATTTATAAAGTCAGCACAGTAAGAGCTTAGTAAAAATAACTGATCATAAAGTAAAATAGTTTTAACAATATGCTGAAATGAAAGTTATGTGACTGTGATCTTTCAAAATGTATTTCTGTAATTTAGGTACCTACTTGGGGACGATGGTTGACTGCAGATAACAAACCCTGGGTAAGAGGGGACTTGCTGCACTGGAAGACTCAGCACAGGAATTGATAGCCAGGTTCAGTGTAATTTCTATCAAAACCCCAAATCCACAGCTACAGAAGTGAGAGTGAGTTAGAAAACACGGGAGGGGCAAGATGGGGGATGAGAAAAACCGCCAGCCTGAGTGTCTCTGCAAGAAAGTAAAAATAAATAACGAGGCAGACAAACATAGATGAGACGAGGGTCTGAAGGGGGAGACCTCCTGAAACTACAGGAGACCCCGCGGCAAGAAGCTGCAGAGACCTGGAAGGAGAGAGGCCGTGGGAGCCCGGCGACCAGGGTCGGAGGAGCAGCTCCATTGCCCCTCCCGTGCGTCTCAGGCTGCTGTGGGCTCCTGCGTGGAGAGACCTGGAACCCAGCCCAGAGACGGCCACCAGTGAGCCTCCTGGGGACCGGACAGGGCACCAGGCCCCCAGCTCCCTCGGGCCCCTCTCAGCCTGCAGACCCGAGCCTGGGGGCAGCCGCCATGTTGCTTCATTCTCCCCTCCCCTTCCCTTCCCTACGGGGGCTGCCGAGAGAGGCGATTCAGCCACCACCCCGAGGCCTCCGCAGGGGGCGGGACCTCTCCTTTTGGGGCCCTGCAGCAGACTGGGGGGCACTCAGACTGTGAGCTCCCTGCCCTCCCACCCGCTGCTTCCCGGGTGACTCCAGGACAGCGGGGCAAATCCTGAGGCGGAGCGACACCAACCCTGGGCCCCCCGTGGGTGACGTGAGACCAGCTCTGCTCACCCTGGCAAGGTCAGGGACTGATCTCCAGGGCCCAGAGGAGAGGCCTGCAGGCCAGGTCTGTCCACCCAGGTCTCAGTCGCATTGCCCTGGGGCACAGAAGGGATATTTGTGAAGGGCCCTACTGGGTGTGTGTGCCTTCGCCTGGGGGCAGCCCTCCTCCCCCCGGAAGGCCCTGTGCCCAGCCCGGTCTCCGATCCTGGGCAGGGACCTCCCGGCCTGCATGACGGCCAGGGGGGATCCACTGGCTTGAGGGCCTGCCTGGTGAGAGAAGCCCTGGAGAAACTGCGGAACAGGGGAGGCTGGGAAGGGGGCAGGCCTGCTCCAGACGGCAGGTCTCAGACAGCCCACCCCACCCCACCCCAGACTCTCCTGCTGAGAGCGGCCACTCCAGCCCCTCCCTGGCAGCTCTGCCCAGAGGCAGAGCACAGACCTTTGACCCCGGCTAACAGCATCTGTGGAGCTCGAGGGCAGCTCACCCCACCCAGCTCTGCCCCCACTGAGGTGCAGAACAAGGACACCCCTGGAAGTCCCAGGGCCCCACCCACCACGGGAGGCAGGAGAGTCTCCGCAGAGCAGAGGAACCAGAGCCGGTTACAGGACCCAGAACGACACTGCAGCCTGCGCCTCCCGGCAAGGGCCAGCTACTGCCCGGAGGTCAGTTTGCACACCTTTTAAGTGCATCTACTGACTCATCCTGCAGGGTGTGGTCGAATCCGACCCACAGGCGCCACCCAGTGGCGCAGAGACTAAATGACACGTCAGCAGCTGATCCAGAGGGGAAGGAATCGGAGAAAGGACTCGGGAATACAAAGAGTCAAACAGAAACACCAGCTCTCTAGCAATGGACGTCACCCAAACTCAGAACATTTAAATGACAGAAGGGGAATTTCAAACATGGATTGTAAGAACACTGAAAGATATGCAAGAGAAAACAAAGAAACCACAAAAAAATCCGGGACTGGGGAGAAAAATTCACTAAAGAAATTGAAATATTAAAGAAAAATCAACCCGAACTCCTGGAAATGAAGAATTTAGTCAGGGAACTACAACCAACAGTGGGAAGCCTCAAGAGCAGGGCAGATCAAACAGAAGAAAGAATCTCGGGGATTGAAGATAACACTGTCCCTTAAATCAGTCAGTCACAGAGCAGAGAAATAAAAGAGCAAAGCCTACAAGAAATGTGGCATTATGTCAGGAGGCCTAACCTGAGAACCACAGGCATCCCTGAGGCTGAAGAAGAAAATGCACAAGGGTTGGATAAGCTATTTGAGAGTGTAATAGAGGAAAATTTCCCAGGCCTTGCTAAGAAGCTCAAAGGACTCCTGGGAGATTCATCACAAACAGGGAGACAACCACGACACACAGTCATCAGACTGACCAAAATCACCACCAACGAGGCCCTTCTACGGGCTGCAAGGCAAAAGAACCAGGCAACCTACAAAAGAAAACCCATCAGAGTAACAGTAGACTTCTCACCTGAGACCTTAACAAGCAAGAAGAGCCTGGGGCCCCTCCTCACCATCACAGAATAATGCCCAGCCTAGAGTCCTGGACCATGCAAAACTAAGTTGCTTATTCCGACAGACTCTGGGTACTCAGACTTGGGTACCTGGCAGACAGTTTTCCAAAAATGAATGACATGAAGCTGTCACTTCAAAGAAACCACTGACAGTATTTGTTACCAATAAAAACATCTAAGCTTTCTAGAGAAAATTAGAATTTTGGAAGACTTACCATTCACCACCATGAACTTGATGACTTCCCAATGCTTGAAGGTTTTCCTGATGAGCTAAGGGGAGATAAGTGGATTAATGAATGTAAATTTTTGAAGTTATATATGTGTCAATAAGGTGCAAGAAGCCCCTTAAAATAATAGACTGTAGCGCTCTGCCCTGGCCCTGGAGATTGTTCAAAAGACTCAAAGTGAGAATTACAGGAAAACTCTACATCTCAGCATCTCTGCTACAAAATAGTTCCAAGTCCTCCTGCACGCACCAAAAACCACAAACAGAATGAACAACAGAAACATTTTAATGGCCCTTCAGCTGACGTTTTTCTAGTTTTCCACCCAATTTTCTTGAAAGCAAAGTCTTGGAAACCATCTAACTTCCAAAAGGACTTACTGGGCCACTGTAAGTTTCACTCACTTTCTTGATTTCCAAAAAGTAATAATTTATAATAGGTACCATATGTACTACATTATTACATGTACTATAATTATCGTATGTACTCTGTCACTTAGAGGTACCTTGTTTATGAAAATACAATTAGATGAAACTATGGTTTTTTAAAACCCATATATTTGGAGTTTATGATGTATTTTAATGTTGGCAGTTACCAAACTTCAATTTTCTAGGTAATTTCAAAGTACATTAAATGTCATGACAGAGAAACAGAGAAAAACATTTAAGAATCAATACAAAGGTAGATCGATAATGTCTTGGTAAAAACCAATTGCCTTTACACATGGATTTGACAGAATTAGAATAGACTATCAGTATCTGAGAGGAATTAATCTTAATAAAATAAAGCCATTTCTAGAGCTTCTTGCTTTCAGAATACCAAAGAAATGTAGGAAATATGGAAAACAACAGTATCCTTCCCTGTACCAAGATAAAAGTAGATATTTCTGCTTTTAAAAGTGCAGTTTAACTTACTCCATGGAGTTAAGAGTCAAAAGAAAAGAAGATATTCCACCAGTAATAACTGTGGGACTTATAAGAAGCAAGTAATTGTTGTAATAAAGTGTATCATTTTGAGCATAATTCCCAATCTTGTCCTGTTACTGTAACTCTAATAAGTACAAGGTAGGAATGAATGAGCAGAGAAACAGCCCACAAGGACAGCAGGAGAACACTTGCACCAGGAACCAACAGTTACTATAAATTCACATTATCGAGTAATCTTCTAATTACCCTAAGAATTAAAAAAATACTTTTAACAGTAATTTTAAAAGTTAACAAAAATATTTCCCCTATGCCATTTAATAAATGTTCAAGAAAATATAAAGCAGTGTCTTACCTAAATATATGGAACCTTTGCTCGAAGACATCGTGTAGACCCACGAGACATAAAAGTGGAGTTTTTCACCTTCCCTGAAATCATGCAGAATACTCAAGTCAGACACAGTCAGGTCAATGCGACTACGCATACAATTATTGCTTTCTATTAATAGCAAGGAGAGAGAATACCTTTCTTTGTGGAGTCATAGGATTTTTTTTATGAATACACATTCCAACAGGAAGGAGGGTAGGAAGGCAGGAAGGAAAGAAGGAAAGGAAATCTGTGAGATTATCCAAGAAATGGACGAGGCCATCATTCTGCAACGTCAGGTATCACAACTGCACGATGTATTTCAGTTCGCGACTTCCTGACAAAGGTTGTCTCTACCGTCACGTCCCCACTTAACAGAAATATGCATGAGACAGACAGAGACCCTGCTTGAGCCGTGGTGCCTTGACTGAAAAGGTCTTTGCTGATACCTTTATTTTGAATTATCTTAGAATTTAGGGCCCCAGAGATTCAGGCTAGGTGGGTGGGTAGCTTTAAAACAAAACTTCACATGTTGACACCTCATCCCCCGTGAGATGGTCTCTGGGTGGGGATTAGGGCGCGAGAGCTTGGCTTTGGTGACCGGGCTCAGTGCCCTTAGCAGACAGCCCCAGAGAGCCGCTCTGCACTTGCCACCACGTGAGGACGGTCAGAAGGTGCCACCTGTGGTCCAGTGAGTGGAGCCCGAGATTCCGAATCTCACAGTGCCTTGATCGTAGACGCCGCAGCCTCCAGGAACTGTGAGCCATACATTTCCGTTGTTGTAAAGCTACCCGGTCCGTGGTATTCTGTTGGAGCAGCCCAAACGAAGACCGAGCCTTCCACTTTCGATTACAGATGGTGATCAGTCACAGATCTATTCACTCAGCTCTGGCTTCTGCTTCAGCCCACGTTCTCGTCCCAAAGCCCACGGCCCACTCTCGACTCGAGAACCGTTACATAATTTCTGCCATCAGACACGTGTTAACTAAGTTCTGAGTCTATAATAATTTCAGCCTTGCTTAACAACAAATGGAAAACGGCTTTTAATTCCTCTGCATCCAACGTATCTAGCACAGTCCAGGTTGGAGGCTAAAGCGAAAGTAGAAAGGCCAGAGAAATAAATAAAGGAAAGGTCATAACGCGAAATTATATGAAGCAATATATTATCCCCTGTCCCATGAGTCCTAATATTTCTTTAGAGGACAGACACAATAAACAACACTTTCCCTGAAGAGTTGCAACACCTGCTAACCGATTTTTTTTCCCCCCTCCCCTCAGGTTGGAAATCACTGGAGGAATTCTACAAACAAGAGGATTCTGGCTATTGCTTTTAGACAGCTGGGAAATATGCTTTCAAGATGTCCCTGAGCACCCAGATGGGAGCCCGAACCCAGAGACAGCTGGGGAAGGAAGATCGGGAGAGACAAAAACAGGACAGAGACAGAGATAAACCTGGAAAGATAAAGAGTGAAAACAAAATCCAGATTCGATTTCTCATGGCAACCTGGGATACTCGCTTTGCTTGCCGATCATCTAACACACGGCTTCCGTGTTTTGGATTCAATAAAGCCACAGTAAGCCTTTGGCCCCAAACACCTTTTTGTACTTTTGTCAAATTCATATGCAATTGGAAGGAAATATACTCCATATGTTCTGCTCATTTACACTGAAATCATCCAAATATGGTGGTTTAACCCCAATTTGTCATTCACAGAAATTTTGGAGACTTAAATAAATTTCTGGATGCCCGTCCCCATCCTACTCTTTTGTGGTCCTCAAGTAAATACATATATCCTATCTGAATTCAAGAGTCTGAGAGATTTACAGAAGTTCCAAAACAAAGTTTTCCTCCCTTGGTTGGTCCCCTCCAACCTCAGTGAACAGTCTCTTCCTCGTCTGCCCAAACGCTTGATGTTGGGCTGATCCAGGACTCCCCCTGGTCGTCCTCGTTAGTGCCCCTGTCTCCCCAGGGCGTTTAGTACCATCCGTATGAGTGTCCAATTCACATCTCTGGTACTGATCATTCCGCTGAGCTGCCGTCTTGGACGTCTGCTCTCAATTTTATGTTTGCACTTGGAAGTCAAGTAAGTCTCTCAAACTTAACTTTCCAAAATGAAATACATGGTACCATTTTAGCAAGCCCCAGATCTTAATGTGCTGGACGTGGAAACTTTGCTCCTTTATTTTCATAAAAAGAAATCAGTTCCTTATGTCCTTTGCAGGGAGCTCTCTGTGTCTGGTATCTGTGTGATTAACAACACACACTGCCAGGTTCTGTTGATTCCACTTGTAAATTGTCACAGCTCAATCTGATTTGTGAGCAGTGAGAGATACGGATCCTGTTTCATTCTTCTACGTGTGGATAGCTACTTTTCCCAGCACTATGTTTTGAATAGGGATTCTTTCCCCAGTGTATATTGCTGTCTGCTTTTTCAAAGATCAGTTGGCTGTGTGGATAGTTTCATATCTGGTCTATGTCTCTGTTTTTGTGCCAATACCATGCTGTTCTGGTTACTGTTGCCTTACAGTATAGTTTGAAGTCTGGTAGTATAATGCTTCTCAATTTGTTCCTTTTGCTTAAGATTGCTTTGGCTATTCATGCTCTTTTCTGGTTCCAAGAGTACCATAGAATTATTTTTTCTACATCTGTGAAGTGTGATGTTGGTATTTTTGCATTGAATCTGTAAATCACTTTGGGTAGTATGTACATTTTAAGTATGTTGATTTTACCAATCCATGAGCATGATATGTTTTTCCATTTGTTTGTATAATCTACAATTTCTTTCCTCAGTGTTCTGCACCAGGTGGATTCACAGCTCAATTTTATCCGACATACAAAGGAGAGTTGATACCTAATTCTGCAGAAATTATTGCCTGACATCGAGAAGGAGGGAATCCTCCCCAACTCATTCTACAAAGCCAGTGTCACCTTGATGCCACGGCCAGGAAAGGGCACAAGATCAGAAAACTACAGACTAATGTCCTTTACGAATATAGATGCAAAAATCCTCAATAAAATACTAGCAAACTGAATTCAACAACACATCAAAAAAAATAATAATCCACCAGGACCAATTGGGCTTCATTCTAGGAATGTAAGGATGGTTCAACATTTGTAAATCAATAAATGTGATTCCCTACATAAATAGAAGCAAAAACAAAGATCCCGTGATCATGTCAATAGATGTAGAAAAAGCATTCAACAAAATTCAGCACACTTTCATGATAAAGACCCCCAAAAAACTCGGGATAGAAGGAACATACGTCAAAATTATAAAAGCCGTATATGACAAACCCTCAGTCAGCATGACACTGAGTGGGGAAAAGTTGAAAGCATCCGCACCCAGACCTGGAACAAGACAAGGGTACCCACTGCCACCACTTCTATTCAACACAGTCCTGGAAGTCCTAGCCAGACAATCAGGCAAGAGAAAGAAATTAACAGTATCCAAATCAGGACAGAAGAGATCACCCTGTTGCTTTTTGCAGATGATATGATCTTACATCTAGAAAACCCCAAAGATTCCACCAAGGGACTCCTGGAATTGATAAAGTCAGAAAAGTTTCAGATTATAAAATCAATGTCCACAGATCAGTAGCATTCCTGTACACCAATAACAGTCAGGCTGGGAGTCAAATCAGAGACTCCACACCATTCACAATTGCTACAAAGAAAATAAAATACTTAGGAATATACTTAACCAAGTAGGTGAAAGATCTCTACAAAGAAACTACACAATACTGAGGAGAAAAATCTCAGATGACACATTGTTTTTATTTTTTTCAATATCTATATTAAAAGTTTAAAAGGAACATGATTAGGCCGGGCGCGGTGGCTCACGCCTGTAATCCTAGCACTCTGGGAGGCCGAGGCGGGAGGATCACTCAAGGTCAGGAGTTCGAGACCAGCCTGAGCAAGAGCAAGACCCCGTCTCTACTAAAAATAAAAAGAAATTAGCTGGACGGCTAAAAATATATATAGAAAAAATTAGCCGGGCATGGTGGCGCATGCCTGTAGTCCCAGCTACTCGGGAGGCTGAGGCAGGAGGACGGCTTGAGCCCAGGAGTTTGAGGTTGCTGTGAGCTAGGCTGACGCCACGGCACTCACTCTAGCCTGGGCAACAGAGTGAGACTCTGTCTCAAAAAAAAAAAAAAAAAAAAGAGCATGATTGAATTCTTTTTATTATACCTCATGCTTATTAAAATGGTCTAATGATCTGTAGTCAGATTATGTGAACAGAGTTTGGGTGATGATATTGAATAATAATGAAAATACACATGATACGCCATCCAGGTTACAAACTACCCCCTGAAACCCCCACAATGCATCTTTAATTCACCTTTTGTTTCCTAACTCAGGCACTTTGTTTTCTTTATAATCCTTTTGTACTCGGTGCTCAACACTATTAAATGTGTTACCTTATGGGATTATAATCCTCATAAATCACCTGTTTCCCTCTCTGTCCCCCGCTGTACCTCCACGTCCCTGAGGGGGAGAGTGTGCTCTTTGCCGTAGGATCCACAGCCTCCAGCAGGGTTCCCGGCACAAAAGTTGACTTGAGCTTAAACGTGTGTTAAATTCGCAAACTACTTTTATGTATTTTGTCTCATTTCACGCTCGTAACGATCTTGTTATGACCTGGCTACGAGGCAGGTAGAACAATATTATCCCCATTGAGGAGTTGAGGAAATTAAGGCTTAGAGAGATTAAGTGATTTTGACGAGGGTGCACAGTTAATAAATGCCATAAATTTAACCCTAGCCGGGATCTTCCAGATGCCAAATCCCACGTCATTTCCAATGTGCCACAGGTGCCTTTTAAGACGCCATTTCTCTCTCACCTGAGAAAATGACTATCGTCACCGTTTTGCAGGTCAGGAAAAGCAAAGCCTAAAACTCTGCCAGGTAATTCAGTTCTCATCTCTGGCAGCAACGGGAACCGAGAGTAGGAAACCAGCATCACCACTCTGCTTCCTAGCCAGCTCACACACATGTAATGAGCGCCACGTGTTCCGTGATCTAATGAGCCTGCAGACAAGACAGGCGTGGACCAGCAGACCGGTCTGATCCCTCCTCCCTGTTGGCAGGCAGCAGAACCCAGCATGGCGCTGGGCATAGAGGAAGCACTTATAGGAAGTGTCGTTTCTTTTTTCTTTTCACCCAGCACGTTTAGGAGAATACCAGCTGTGCTTACGGTGACACTCCAGTGCCATGGCGTCCTCCTGCCCTCATCCCTCCAGCTCCACCTTCTTAGTCTTTGCGTCTCGGCACAGCTGGGCAGAAGGAACTTTATCCTGAATTTCAGAGTCTCTGAAACTTTGTTCTGAACTGCGTCAGTTTTGGTCTAGAACTGGGGTACACAGCAAGGGCCTGACTTTGCTACTCGCTGCCTTGGTTGGGGGCCTCTGAAGGGAGCACTCAGGGGTCCTGAACCACTCGGGGCACAGGGGGCACGGCGTTATTCTAAACCCCCTGGGGTCCTTCCTCCCCTCGCAAGTCAGAGCTCCCTGGGGTGCTCCTGAGCCGCGGAGCTCACTGGAGTCCACTCCTACCTCAGCTTCCTCAGCCTCCCAGCAGTTCCTGGCTCCTGTCCGCTACGGCTCCGTCTCACAGCCTGGTGATCCTGGAGTGCGTGCCTTGCACTCAGAGGCCTCCGCCCTGTGGCCTCCACGATGGTCAGCAGGAAACGAAGGAGCTGCACGGTCACACTGACAATGCACGTCGAAGCCAAGAGTGGTCTCACGTCTGTGTATTCTAGGATCCCGTTTTGGAAATTAGACATTGACTGACTTCGAAATCTGAAGAGTCCGTTTAGCTTTGGGGGCAGGAAACCGACAGTGAAACTGAGAGGTGATAAGAGTCTGGGGATATTAATTAGGTCTTTGCAGCGAGAATCCTAAGGAAAATTGGCAAAGATCAGCCAGAATCGGGGAATAAGAAAGGACCAAGGAATAATTCTCCAACCCTAAGAAAGAATAAGAACCACGATGACCACAATGCTGTGTTTTATCCTAGATATTTAGGAAAAAAAAGAAAACTTTGAAGGAGCCCTGGAATCTACTAGAAGTTGTATAATTTCAAAAATGCGAAAATTTGAGAATTGACTAGGAATGGGAATGATAGACACAGATAGAGGAGAGCTAATAAGTGGGGATTTTCCACCAAAATAGCTTAAATGTAATGTCATTCAGAATAAAATTATGGCCGGGTGCAGTGGCTCACGCCTGTCATCCCAGCACTCTGGGAGGCCGAGGCGGGAGGATCACTCGAGGTCAGGAGTTCGAGACCAGCCTGAGCAAGAGTGAGACCCCGTCTCTACCAGAAATAGAAAGAAATTATATGGACAGCTAAAACTATATATATAGAAAAATTAGCCGGGCCTGGTGGCGCATGCCTGTAGTCCCAGCTACTTGGGAGGCTGAGGCAGGAGGATCGCTTGAGCCCAGGAGTCTGAGGTTGCTGTGAGCTTTGCCATGGCACTCACTACTCTAGCCCGAGCAACAGAGCGAGACTCTGTCTCAAAAAAAAAAAAAAAAAAAAAAAGTAAAATTACAACACCTCTATAATACTTTGAAAAGGATGAACATTTCATTGTGCCTAGCATGCAGGGACCTCTTGCCTTCCTGGGTGGTTTAGGAACTTGGCCAATGTCTTAGCCCACGAGGATGTAATTAATGGCTTTGCCAAACTCTATCCAGAGGCTGCTCACTAGGATTATTGGTTCTAAATGGCACTAAACTCCCAGAAAGAAGATGAGAATACTTCTCTTACAAAAGAGTAAGGAATACATATTGAACACCAGATTCATCAGATTTGTCTCAGTGCCCTGGTGAAGACTCAGTAAACGCTTGTTGAATAAAGGAAGGATCGAATGAGGACAGAAGGGGAGGAATCCTGATCCCACTGGTAAGAGACAATAATTCTCAGCCTCAGGAGGAAGAGTTTAGCTAGTAAATCGTCACTGCCTTTGGTACCTAGTTTTCCTACTCCCCATATTAGCTTCTGTTACCTTCACCAGGTGAGTATTTGTGCCAGACAGTGAATATCTCAGCAGCAGCGACTGCTTCTGCTCAGTCCTACAATCTTCCCAGAGCACCTTCTACAGCCCAGCACTGCGCTAGTCACCGACGATCCGCAAGTTCACCTTTGTACACGTCACATTTCCGTGAGTAGACAGACAAAACATCGTCATTGCAGAAGTAACTTTTCTAACAGCAGCAGCAGCAGAACTGTGCAATGCAAACCAAAGGAGAAATTCTTAGCCCTTCATTTCCCACGCCCAGAACTGGCATCTAATACATGTTTGATAAAGAAACCAGTGCTGGATTTTAATAAGCTATATGTTTATGCAAATACAGCTAGGTCAGTCTTCCTCGGGGAATGCTAGAAACTTCCACCGCAAAGGAGGTCAACGCAGAGGCCTCCAGTCCCACCCTAGTGGTATTTCAGGGTGGGAGGCGTTATTCTCTCCTAGGACCTCAGAGTGGCGTCGTAAGGCAGACTCCTCGACGGACACTGGAGCTCATCACACGCTTGCCTCCGGGGAAGGAAGCAGCGTTGAATCTGCCCTAGGGAATCCTGTGATTTTTAGGGCTCTGGAGAGCACAAGGAGAACAGTATTTATCTTCCAGAAGCTCTACCACATGTGTGGCTATGTGCGCCAGGCCTAGATGCAAACCGCACCTTGGGAACCACCGGAAAATTAAAGGACCCCACAAAAGCAAGTGCAGAGCCCAGAGCCCAACCTTAGTAAGTAACGCAGAAGTCGTTTGCATCATCTCTTGACTGGGGGCTGGGGGCGGAGGGGGATCCGGTCAGCGACTCTCTGCCTTCGCCGGCGCCTCTCAGTGGAGCTCAGCAGGCATCCCGGGATGCAGCCAGACTCACCTCCCCTCCCGCCGAATTTCTTTTCTGAAATTTTTAAGTCACTGTCACAAGATGGGAACATGAGCTCAGAGAGTCACTGGTTGGCTGCCGATCCTCCCCAGCCCTGGAACTGTAATTATGACCCGGACAACCAGGTTGGCTCTGGGCAGCTGTCCTGGGCCGCGGCCTTCTCAGGCACAACCTGCTACTTTTACTCCTGCTCACTCGCCGCCTGACTCGTCTGTCCGCTCCCTGACTGATACGTCTTCTGGCCCCGTTGGCTTTGGAGGTTTTCACGTTCCTCTGTGGACCTGTGACCTCCTGCTCCACCCCCCCCCAACCCCCCGTTTTTACCCCTGGCTGCCGGCAGTTTCCGTGGCCTCTCCCTCCTCCGCCCTCACCCAGACTCTGGCTTCCCCCAAGACGTGGAGAGAAGGTCTGAGACACCAGGAACTACACAAACGCTTCCCTAGAAGTCTGTGGGCAGAACTCAGGACCCCAGATCCTCAGATGTGGCCGTGCTATTCCGGTAGCCTCAGCACATACGTGGAGGTGAGGGACCCGGGTTCAACTCCCGGCTGAATTAGTAGCTGTGTGACCTTGGACAAAATCGGTCTTGTTGAGCTACACGGTCCTTGTGTATATAGTAGCAATGATGTCAGGATAGTGTTGGCCCCAAAGGACCTCCTAAGGCACCAAAGAGTAAGATGTACGGGTCATGCTTCATAAGCACGATTCATTGCTATTTGGTACTCTGACCGGCTCAAAAATGAGGCTTCTAAAAGCAAAAATCTGCAAGTCTGGTCTTTGTAGGGGAGAGCCAGTCTTGGTGGTAGAACATCCTTGGCTGATACTTGGTGAATTAAAGTGAGTTTAAAATGGGCAAGCTGGGGAGAACAACTACACTTACATTGGTGCCTGATTTCTATGGAGCAACCTACAAGAAACTATTATTGGAAAAACTAGGCCGGGCACGGTGGCTCACGCCTGTAATCCCAGCACTCTGGGAGGCCAAGGCAGGAGGATCGCTCAAGGTCAGGAGTTTGAGACCAGCCTGAGCAAGAGCGAGACCCCGTCTCTACTAAAAATAGAAAGAAATTATCTGGCCAACTAAAAAAATATGCATAGAGAAAAAATTAGCCGGGCATGGTGGCGCATGGCTGTAGTCCCAGCTACCCGGGAGACTGAGGCAGGAGGATCGCTTGAGCCCAGGAGTTTGAGGTTGCTGTGAGCTAGGCTGACACCACGGCACTCTAGCCCGGGCAACAGAGCGAGACTGTGTCTCAAAAAAAATAAAGAAACAAAGAAAGAAAAACTAGGCAAAACCTTTAGATCCACCTTCAGGGAAAGAGCGGAATTGCAAACCGTGCTTGTAGCCAACTGCACAGCAATGGCCGACCTCCCCCGCAGGGCTGGACACAGAGACCAGCCGCGCCAGGGTCTCCTCAGACCCGTCCACACACACGCCACAGAGACACCAGCACAGCACTGAGAGGGGGCAGAGCAAGTGTAAATACCGGGAGGACGCCCGCAGCCCAGGGCTGAGCAGCGTGGGCCGGTCCAGAGGGGGCAGTGCTCCTTCCAGGGAGCACCTGTGCCCTTCACGCCGGCTGCAGCCGACCCCATCATCATCCATTTCAAGAGGCCTCGATTCATCACCAGCTTGGAAAAAGAATTAGCGTAATGGTCTTGCCACTGATGAAAAATACACTGACAGGCTTGGACCATTTCATCCAAATTTGCCTCTATTACATTCACATGTGCAGCAAAACAGTTGGTACCGCGTATCAGTTACAACATGTGGATTTTGCAAAGTGAACGTAGGGCAAAAAGGAGGAGGGGGAGTTAATTGTAAATGCGCCTTGTAAGCAGCCCGAAGTCATCAGGGAGGATTATTTCCCCACTGGGAATGTTAACACGCGTGCACACGCACACACACACGCACCTTAAAACACATGAGACTCTCTTTGCTTCCCCATGCCTAAAAATATAAAAGGAGAAAGAAAAAAAGAAGAAGAAGAAAAGAAAAAAGAAAGTAAAGAATGAATGGATGAATTGCATCTTTGACCTCTCTCCTCGGAAAGAACATATCAAAGCAACACTTTTCTCCTGCGGCCTGTTTAGTTCACAGTTGCCACGCAGCGTCACGGGGGAACCTCTAAGCCCAAAAGGAGAAATCCCGTTTTCATAATAGCTACACCCCAAGGACGCTGAAGCTCAGGAGCTTCAATGCCGTCCACTGTTTCAGTTTGTACTTTTGCTGCTGTCTCCCCCCGGGCCTTCTCTAAGAGGAAACTGTTCTCGGCGATTGGCAACATTTTCATTCACACTGGAAGCATGCGCTTGTCCCACAGTAAGGGAGAGAGCTACATTTTGGTATTGGACAATAAGACTCTCTCCATTCGAAAGATCAAATGGTTTCCACGTATCAGATCCCTGGATAAGAAATAAGTGTGTGGAGGAGAATTCTGATCTCCTGGGTGGGATCGTATCCAGGCAGCTGACAGTGAGACCAAAAAAAAAGACTCTGAATGCAGTTATTGCTGTTACTATATTCTTAGGTCCTCAGCCTTAGACCAAAAACAAAAATGAAGAAGAAAAGAAAATGCATTATCATGGGGGCTTAGAACACCTTCAAATGTAATACTTTTCCATAACCATAAAATAGCAATATTAATAATAATAAACTTACTATTTAGAGTGCTTAGTATACGCCAAACGCCGTGCTTTCGTGTGACACACATCGTCTCTCTGAACCTTCGCACGGAGTCCTCAGAGCAGACGTGATTAGCGGCATCGGGCAGATGAGGACGATGATGCTTCCTCCGGCCACAAGGCTGGCGAACAGCGAGACAAAATGTCATGCACAAATGTCCAGCGTCAGAGCCTGTGCTCTGAAATGCTGCAAATTCCACCAGTAAATCAGTGTTCACTGATGACATACAAACAGTGAAAAAGTAGAAGTGAGAGGAGGCCAGAGTTGAGTCTCGGCTTCCCCACCCCGTTGAGCTCCGAGATTCCACAGCAGCCAGCCGGGCCCCGCGCGGGAGCGAGTTTTGCTTCGAGCCCTCGAGTCTGAAACCCTGGGGCGGACGCTGGCTGGAGCAGCACCAGGCAGCGACTCCAGCAGGGCAAGAACACTCCGGAAACACGCACCCAATTGTGAGTGAGTCGTGTCTCCCGGGTGGACGTACCCTGGGGCTTGGGGTTACTTCCACGGAGCTCTCGCGATGGGATCAGGCTGCCCTGACGCTTGTCCCAGATGCCAGCCCGGCCACAAATCTCCCTGGAGTGACCCTGGCCAGCTTGTTACCCAAGTAATAGAAGCTTTGACCTCACTAAGTTAACAATCTGCCTCCTAAGCGGGTGGGTGGACGCTTTGATACTGACTGAAATTGTCTGCATTTCATAATCGGGCAAAGGCAGAAGACTACAGAATGAAGGTAGAGGCAGACACAGATATTTAAACGTCCCGAGCCCGTATTTGTAACAGAGATGCCGTCATCACCTGGTGTGTGTGTTTGTGTTTTGGGGGAAATGCGGGCAGGAGAAAAATGCATTTTTTTTTAGCAGGGCAGGATTCGAGTAGCGCCGCAGTTACACCGCAGCCTGAGGCAGCTGCTGTTCACTGGAGAAATACCAAGGCCGGGCACCGTCAGAGGCCACAGAACAAAATGGCTATAACCGGTTGGTGCCAACCCCCACCCCTCCAGCTTGTTGATGGAAAAATCAGCCGAATGACTCTCGGTTGACCTGATCTTTGAGAGGGAGGTATTGGGTGGCAGTTATTCCTAAAAAGAGGTCACTGTTAAAGACGACAGAAAGCAGCTGGTGGAGTCATTAACCACTGTGGTTTCAAAGCCTTGGTATTAACGTAAAGCCTAGTGCTTGTTTCAAACAGAACCTGGAGTTCTAGAAAAGACTAAACAGTCTCTGTGGGTGTAAGAAGGTCCTATTTGAGGAGCTACGTGGTCACAAATAAGCAGGAAAATGTTTACCTCTGAACACTGTCAGCCGAGAAGCTCCCAGTAGCCTCGGCTGATTATCGTCCCGGAGCAGAGAGGGACGCCAGAGCCCAGAACTCCATGGTAACCGTCTCTGGGTCTCTTGGTGATGGACGGACACGGTCTGACACGTAGGGCCTGTGGCATCTGGGAGAGAGAGTCTTGATTTTGACAGTGAAGAGAACGTAAAGAAAAACATGTTTTCTGTAGATCATGAAACAACTTCTGAACTCGGGTTCTTACAGGCTGAGCTGCCGCCACAGGGAGAGGGGACGGCACCGTTGAAGGAGCTGGGCCAGGGTGGTCTCGTCACCCTGACACGGCCCCCAGGTCTCGGGTGCGGACCGTGCCGGTGCCAGATCTTAGCTTTCTCCCGGATCCTGACATCAGAAGAAAACAAAATGCAGTGCCTTTGGGGGGTGGGGGACATCAAGGTGAATAAATAAGAAGGAAAATAACTGGTGAGTTTCATCCAGAAAGGACGCTCCTCTGTTTCCAAGGAGGAGACAGGACCCAGACAAGGGAGTTTGTCCGTGTGGTGACTTGGAAGCCCAGGCAGTGGCCTGGTCGTCTGAGCTCCCCAGACTCCCTGATCTCGGCCCAAAATAGTTTCCGGTTTCCATTCTGCCAGTGGCCTGCAGGCCTTACTAGGGAAGACGATTCATAAAATGACCCAGAATTCACCCTCCATAGGTGATAGGACAGTTACTCCTTACGTATCTTCTAGGTCTTAGCCTGTGACCAAATCATTTCCTAAAACTGTTTCTCTGTCTACCCTGCTCCAAACATTCAAACTGGGTTTTGCCACCAAGTGGAGCTGCTTTCTGTCCCCGACCCTGGGAGCCCAGAGCTTCCCCGAGCTCCCTGCGCCGTCTGGGACGGAGAATGCAGAGGGCAGCTCCCCCGGGGCCACTTGGGGACTCAGGGTTTATAACTAACTTGTTGTTTTTGATTGTTGTTTTTCGAAGTCCTAACCCTCAGGCCAGTGGCAGACGGATTTATCTTCCCTGGGTCCCTGGGGCTGGAAAGGGGAGGGGCTGCGTCTAAATCAGAAGGTCTGAGGTTTTTAACATTGTGTCAACATTGTATCCCTGTCGTCGGAGGTTTCTAACATTGTATCCCTGTCGTGGGAGGTTTCTAACATTGTATCTCTGTCGTTCTCTACTGTAATCTCCATGTAACCGCAGGGATGTGGCAGCCTTGATCATCCGATGTTCTCGCTCCCCATCTCCCCACACCCTTGCAGGAAGGAACCTTTCTTTCTCCAGACTGAAATGCGGCACAGACTCACCCTCCCCGCAGTGGACTGTTCAGTCCTTTTCTCTCTGCTCCACCCGAGCACCCGAATCCCAGCATCTGAGATCTGATTAAAGGCTCTCCCCGTTCACGACCACTTCCTATTAGGCAATGGCAACTTGAGTAATTATCTGCAGAGCCGGAGCATGAGAGCTTGCTCTGCCTCTCCCTCTCTCTCCTTCCCTCTCTCTCTCTCTCTATCTCACACACACATTTTCCACCAGAATTCTCTTTTCCTTGCAGATCACTGCTCCATCATTCGGACAGTTTCTGCACCACTAATTGGGGATAACTGTATTAATAAGACATCTCCATCTTCCCAAAGCACGAGCTGCTTCCAAAAAGAGAAGCAGAAAGAAAAACCTCTTCATTTGCTGGTTTCCCCGTTCAGCCTCCTGCTTCCCTGCCGGGGTTCGGGAGCTGGCCTGCCTCCCCCTCCCCCACCCCCGTCACCGCGCTGGCTGGGTGACGCCACCCTCCCCAAGAGCATCCTTTGAGAGGCACACGCCTTTGCCGGCCCCCTCGCTCTGCCTCCTCCTTTCTGGAATGGCTTTGAGAATTCCGACTGGGGGCTGCCGGCCTGGACGTGCGTTTGGTTTTCCCTGGGAAGACAGACCAACAAACTACCCGGGTGCCCTAGAAATCGAGTCACAGGGGCCCAGGGGTGACGACGAAGCACCGTAAGTCACCGTCTGCCCCTTATTCCATTCAAGAGGTCTTTTCCCTGATGAGATGAAAATGCTTTTTTAAAAAAACAAACAAAAAAAGTTAGTGCTACAGACCTGTAGCTCACCCGCCTTGTGAAGCGTTAGAGCAAGGATCTCCCATCCCCCGAGAGCCGGTCCTCAAATCTCAGCCATTTGTCCAAATACTTGACTTCAGCTTCCTCTTGGAACGTGCCCTATCTCAAAGAGAAGGAAAAAATAAACCAAACAGTCCGTTGCTTACAAGCTGGTAGGAAAAGGCCTGCCCATGATAAGCCTGAGCTTCTATTTTAAGGCTTTATTTTTCCAAATAAATCCACGTAAACAACAATTTCAGAACCTAAATTGCCACTAAAAAGCTACTTCAGTGCCGGTTTGCCTGAAAGCCGAGGCTGGAGCTGCCTGGGCTGGATTCTGGCGAGAGAGATCTCAGGTCGCAGTAAAGACACAAACAGCAGAAACCTCCTCCCCCAGGTCTGGAGTCGCCCCGGCAGCCGGCAGATGGGTCTGCGCAGCAGGATTAGAGGGGGTCCCAGGGCTTCTTTCCTGTGGACTGTGTGGCTCTGCGTGAAACAGCCTGTCTCCTCTGGGCCGATGGCTGTCACCGTCCCGGCTGGCACGAACGCGCAAGGTCCTCCCAGCCCTTCTCTGGGGAGAGTCCTCCCCACGCCTGGCTGCGGGCCTCCCCCTCCCGTTCCTCTCCATACACAGATGCTCTGAGATTTCTCAGTTTCCCCGTGAGTCTCCCGTTTGCTTCCCCTCAGAGCCATAGATGTTCTGTTGTCTTTCCCCAGACGCCCGCAGATCTGCAGTTCCACGGCCGCTCTTGAGCCCACAGCACCTGCCGCCCACAGCCCCCGGCCTGATCCCAAGCTACGCCACCGCTCCCGTCAGCCCTGCAGTCAGAGGGGACGGAAGACAGTCCCTTGGGGGCTTCCAGATACGTCAGAACATCACAAACAAGTTCCACTATTTTCCTTTCATCCTGGGAGGGGAACCACGAATCGGGCGACTCTCCCCCCGTGCTGTATTGCACAGCCAGGTAGGACGGCCAAGGTGAGCAGTAACGCCACGACATTTCCTGCCGTTCGAATGTTTCTGTGTCTAGATTAGGCGTTGGCTTCGATGCTGCAGATTCTTAACTGGTTTCTAGCATTCCTACAAAGCTGCTTTTTCCCGTATGTTGTTGTTTAACTGGAATTTCCACGAGGGAGTAAGGCCTGGAGCTTCCTCCCCCACCACCTTGCTGACGTCACTCACGAGCCCACATACGTCACCTACACCCTGTCACTTCCCATCTGAGGACAAGACGGACACCACACAAAACGGCAGCTTCAGCCAGTGCACAGTTAAGTGGAAAATCATGAGTGCAGGGTAAGGATAGAGGAGAATTATTAAATCTAGAATAATAAGAATAAGCAGGCAGGGCACGGTGGCTCACACCTCTAATCCCAGCACTCTGGGAGGCCGAGGTGGGAGGATCGCTCGAGGTCAGGAGTTCGAGACCAGCCTGAGCAAGAGCGAGATCCTGTCTCTACTAAAAATAGAAAGAAATTATATGGACAACTAAAATATACATAGAAAAACTTAGCCAGGCATGGTGGCGCATGCCTGTAGTCCCAGCTACTTGGGAGGCTGAAGCAGGAAGATCGCTTGAGCCCAGGAGTCTGAGGTTGCTGTGAGCTAAGCTGACGCCAGGGCACTCTGGCCCGGGCAACAGAGTGAGACTCTGTCCACCCCCCCCCCCCAAAAAAAGAATAAACTGCATGGAAGAAAAGAGGAAATTGGGCTGGGTCTTACACAAATACACAAATTTACAGAACCAGCCAAATTTCCATTGTTGAGGATCTTCCGTAAGGGGAGAAATCTTGAGTCTCCAGACCCTGCTAAGATCATTCTGAAACATTTTCCCTGAGTCTAAGGATGAGGAAAAGGAGCTTGGTCTTTCATAATAAAGGGCGAGAACGATTTATTTATCTATTATTTTGGCAGACTGACAGCTGACATCTAGAAGTAAGCTGTATGGTCTATAATATCCGCAGGGACATAAACATTTTGAAAACCCATCAGTCAGCAGACAAGCAGCTCTGTCGTTAGAGGCACAAGTGGCTGAAATACTCCGGCCCACCGTGATGCTCAGGCATGGACAACCAGTTTAGACTAAGGTCAAGCTGACAGTTGGAGCCCGAGCTGGTGCTGTGCTTGGGGGTTAAAAGATCGTCTGAAAGGCTTGTGTGTTTTACTTCATATAGTTTTTAACTGTTCCATTTTCCAGATGTTTATTCCTAGAGCATTTCCCACAGAAGTAGGGGAGATCCTTTTGAAAACCCGGATGGCTCAGACCCCTTTGGGCCAGAGACTTTAGACTAAACTAAATAAAACCGGGAGGAAAAAAGGTGCTGGCAATGTGTGTTTGAAGATTCTGAAGAAATCCTCTACCCAAAAACAACAAAGGCGGGACCAGGAAACAAAGTATTGATTTCATGTTGCCCCATTAGCTTACCACCTGTTCTGTCTGATTGTTGCTCAGCACGGAAGGGGGAAAAGGCTAATCTGTAGCACATTTTTATCAACAAACTTGCAGAAAACCCTGCCTAATTATCCCATCGAACCTGTGTCCTCGCGATGCAAGGCCGTTACCCGCCCTGGCCGAGAGCCAGCGGCCGCAAGCTGGCGTCCATAAGCAGAGCCAGCGACAGCCCGCTCCGATCCGGGACTGCCGTAATTGCCCGGAGCCGCTTACAGACAGATCCATTAGTTTATGGCATATTCCAGAAGGAGGGGTCGGAGGTTGGCAGAGTGGGATTCCTGGTGCTGCAGTGTGTGGACCAGCTTCACTCTGGACCCCGGATCATTTCCTGCTACAGAAACTTCAGTGGGATTTTCCCTCTAAACTAGCCGCTTTCCTGACAGCATCTCCCCCAGAGCCCCAGTGATGGGAAGACAGTCTGGGGGAAGAGGAGGGATCCTTCTGGAAGCCGGAAGCCCCCGTTCACCCCTTCTCCAGCCCTGAGCACCCTGGGCCGGCCACGAAAATCAGAGATCAGAACTCCATCCACTGACAGACCGACGGTTCTGTGGGATGCTGTTCTCCGGGTCGGAGAGTTACTGAGTGGACACGCAACAGATACTGCTCGTAAACACGTGACGCGCCAGAGACTAATCTCCACTCTCAGACTCTAAATAACAATAAGGCAACCCCCCCCCCACCCTTCATGTAGCTTACAATGCTGTGACAGCAAGACAATAAATAAACATGTACATACGACAACGTGAGGAACTGTAGTAGCATAATTAGTGCTGTGGGAAAAATAAAGGAGCAGCGTCTAGACAGAGGGTGGGGCTGTTTTATCCGGGGCCGGGAGGGGCGTCCGTCAGAGATCTTTGAGCAGAAACCCCCCCGAAGGAGGGAAGGGGTCACACGGATCCCTGAAGCCAGAGAGCTTGGGCCGAGGGCACTATTGGGTGTGAACCAGGCACAGCAAAGGGATCGGTGTGAGCTCAACGGCCAAAGAAAAAGGCAGGAGGTGAGAACAAGGAGGAAGCAGGGGTGTCACACACAGGGTCTTCCAGGGCTTTTCCAGAAGCTTCGATTGACCCTGAGGTGCTGCTGGAGCACCTTGAACGGGGGAATCGCAGGCTCTTACCTTGGATGTGAAGTTTCCGGCTGCTCCGCCGTCCTGGGCCCCAGGAAGGCAGGTGCAGGCGGGGGAGGCCAGGAGGGTCTGGCTGTGCTGGGCTTCCCAGGCGGATGTGATGGGGCTCGGACGCTGGTCGAGACTTGGCAGCACTGGGAACAAGGGACGCCCAAAGCCACCAGGAGTTGCCCGATTGCTCCAGGCAGCCTGGTTTTTCCTAACCGCCCCCCCCCCCCTTCTCAGGATTAAACACAGTCAAGCTGTGATAAAAGGTTTGTCATTTTGCTGTTTCTTGCCGGGTAGGAGCCTCATCTTCCCCTCCTGGTCTTCAGAAACACCGAGTGAATGACCACACTCCATGGCGTTGCCTTCGGGGATGGGGACTCACCTCTTTCGTTTCCCTCCCGGTGCTGCTGTGCTGCTTGGAGGAGGAGGACAGGACACCGTGACAGTCACACGTCCCAAGACTGGACGGAGAGAGCTTGGCTTCAAGTCCAGGTCCTGACAGTTGCTGGGCCACCGTGGACAAGTGACTCAGTCTCTCTGTGCTTCATTCTCCTCGTTTGTACAGTGGAGATTACAGCAGCGCCTTCTTCCTAGGGTTTGGAGGATTAAGTAAAATATGGAAGAGCCTTAGAATAAAAGTGCTCAACAAATAACTATTATACTCACAAAATGAGTGATCCCTCCCCCTCCAAAGTCAGACGCGAAAGGACAGACCACGTAAGCAATCCTCCCCGATATCGCCTTAAAGTCTGGGGACTATAACGTAAAAATCCCGATTTCCCTTGGTACCCATGAGAAATCCATCTCTCGCTAATAAATCTAGATTTGCTTTTCTCAAGGTAAGTTGAACGTTCTGCAGGATCTTAGTGAGATTTTGGGGGCAAAAAGATATTCTTGGATAAAATAAATGCAAAATAATCAAGTAAACACATTTATTTTCCAAGAGATTTCTTAGAGCTTTTAATACAGTAATTTATATTGTAACTATCCAAGGATCAGATGCATAGGTGGCATTTTTTTTTTTAATTTGTAGGAGGACCGTGGAAATATTTTAAAGCAGTACCAGATTAACGCTTTTGGAATACATTTAGTAAAATGATAGTATCAATTACATCAACTTATTTTCAGCCTGTGTCACTGGGATATAATTAATTTTAAAAGTTACTTGTGTTTAGTGTTCCCAAAAAAACCCTGTAAATAATTTACTAGAAGAAAATATTTAGTGAACTGTAAAGTACATGTACTGTTGCGATCAGCTCCCTCAGATTATAATGGCGTCTCCTAAGTGCGTTCCTGGAATAGAGCAGGAGTTATTCCTGCTCACGTCATCGAAATGCTTTGTCCTTCGTCATGTTGTATCTTTCCCGGCACGGGCAGCCCTGCGGCAACATCCTTTTCTAAATTTTCCCCACTCTGCTAACGATAGTTGTCTTGTTGAAGACTTTCCCCACTGTCCCTGTCTCTGTCCCAGAGCAATGGTGACCACAGGTCCAAAGTCCCCACGGTTTTGACCAAGGGTGATACCACATCAGTGCAGCAGACCGCGCCCTCCCTGGGGAGATGTTTTACAGGATTTTTGACTGAAACCTTATATTGAGCCGACTTCCTCGGGGACGGCCTCACAAAGATGCCCACACCCTTCCCCCCGAGTCGCAGCCGGAAACCGAGAGTTAACCCTGTTTGGTTTCGCCATATGCATGTGTGGCCACACCGCCATATTCCTGCCCACTCGCACGGGTGACAATGGCTTGGCATCTCACTGGGAAAAAACAATTTGATGACGACTTCCATCTTGATCTTAGTCAGCAGAGTCACCGTTCTGTGCTACTCGTCACAGGCTCAAAAGGACCTTTGCAAATACCCCTTAGTGAATAAAGGGAAGATTCAAATGCACGTCCTGCTAAGGTGGGTCAGTCACAGCCGCTCGACAGAGGGAAGTCCAGTTTGACGTTTGAACTTGCGTCTTTCTATGTCCGGGCATATCTGTGTTCTCTCGGACACTCCGGCTTGACCACACCTGCTCATAAATATTTGTGTGGGTCTCAATCCTCCATTTGCTGGCAGGTACACGGGCAGTGTACGTCCAACAGGGGATCTCGCGTGCCACAGCAGCAAACCACACTGTTTCTGAGAAAGCTCCACTTTCCCAAGTGTTCATTCCATCCGTTGCTGATAGTCTCTAAAATGCTCCAGAAAATAAATCCAACTTTCAGGCGCGAGGGAAATTGCTAATTCTCCTGGTGTCTCTTCTAAACGAGCTCCACCCTCCCCCTTCTGCCCACGTAAGGCCCCAGATCACAGGAAGGAACAACTTCTTATAGGAACAAACGTGAAAATAATTTCTCTGTCCAGCTTAGCAAAGTAGCATGGAACATCTAGAAACCAGGATGGAAATGTGACCGTTTCTCTTTCTCCTGATGAAAAGATCATGAACCCGACGTTCAGATGAACTGCTGGGTCTTTCCTTCGTAAAATTTGCATTGCTCAAAATGTCCGGATTTAAAAAAGAAATAATAATCCTCAAAGATGGAATCATGAAGACAAAGCAGAAACTTTTCATAAAATAGGAAGTTAATTGCCTAAGGTCACCTCCAACCAGTCTCTAGAAAAGAGAAATACGAAGTACAGGTGACCCAATAGCTCATTAGTTCTCTGAGTCACACCCCACCCTGGTCACCCGTCACTTAGAGAAACCCACTCGCACAGAGAAACCCAGATGAGAATAAGGTTTTATTGTCTTAGCCCCTAAGTCATTCCCATTCCCACTGAAAATATACATCTATTGTGTTCACCAGTACGAGGCCACAGCTATAGTGTGAAATTAGTAAGACCCAGAAATAGTGTTACTCTAGGATGAGGTACGAGGTCCTCTGAGACCTTTTTCTCCACCACCCGCCATTCCTGTCGGGTTCGAGACAAACCAAGCGAGTCACCCTCAAGCCACAGAACTGTCTCCTACACTGAGGAGGCTGCCGGGGTGGGGAAGAAAATGAAATGGATGGAAGACAAGATCCTCTTGTCTTGGGGGCTTTGTGCCCCCAAAATGTTAGCTTGCACACTGATCTGGAAAATAATTAAACCACACAAAATACTGGTTTTCAAAAGTTTGGACCCCACATTTAGCTCATGTTTCAAATATGCAAGTAGATTGAAAAAGAAAATACAATATCGATTTTCATCTAAAGTCTCTGTTCCTTGGGCTACTGCGGACGGCGCCAGTCACTTCTTGTGCCTCTCAGGAAATGGCCTCAATTGCAAGAATATCATTCCCCACCGTGATCACGAGGTTGGAGCTAAAACAGAAGCCTCTCCTTGCAGCAAACAAGCGATACACTGATAATTACTCCGGCCAGTGTGTGGCCAGGTTAGATTTCAAGTCAAGTCAACTCAGTTTTAACCGAGCGTTCTCAAGAGTCACGCGGAGCAGAATGACAGCCGATGGCCTTGTGCTCAAACGCATCAGACACGTCAATGCCGAAATCACAAGCTTAAATAGACCACTGTGTACAGGAAAGTCTGCAAAATCCATTAAGATCCCAGAGGTCTTCTGAGATATTTTCTCTCCTCCTTAATATTTTTAGCCAGTGTTTCTACATGAAGTTTGGGGCAGTGAAAGAGTGTCACTTTTCCCCATAGCCGATCTTTTTCTTTTGGTTTAATTCCACACTGATTCTGTTGAAATCATAATAATTTTACTGGCGAAACACTTCCACGTTTCAAGGTTCTTTGCAAGTCTATGTCATCGGAGACACAAGGAATCAGAAGGTGAAATATTATTTTCAATGATGATTGCTTAGTGAAAATAAATATTTTTCAGAAGTGTGTCTTTAGTTTTTTCTATTTCAAAATATCCACTCATGAAATGATCTCTTTTTCCTCAACTATGCTAGGATTATAGTTAGTACAGTAAAACCCAGGGAGTTATGTACTATACCCAATAAAACTGATAGTTTATTAAGTTTGATAATAAAGCTATGGGCAAAGCAAAGGCTAACGTATTAGGGGGTAAACCATTCTGACCCGGGCTATAGCTTTATAGATTTTTAGCATCTGCAGGTGGTTATTGCAGCATTTTACTATCTCCAGTTCAATATAGTCTTCTGATTAAAAGCCCACTTACTCCTTATCTGGTTATTCTTTTATTAGCTTGAAGCCAGCATGCGTCACAGAATGCAATTTAGCCAGACACCTTGTCTAGGAGCAGACGGGAAGAATGCTTTGAAAAGATGAACAGTTATTCATGTAAAATTATAAAGAAGAAAGCTGAGAATCCAAGGGGAGCCATGATCCTCAGAGAACTTCGGCTGTAGAAAAAAACCGTATCCCTTATATGGGGGGGAGTCTGTTCTCTGCAGCCTGAACCAGGTCTTCAACCAAAAAGCTCCACTGAGGCTGAGAAGGGAGGTGGCTGGAATGAAGCCATGGCTGAGCCCGGGGCACTCACAGAACATGCTGGAATGTGGCCAGGCATCCCCGGAATCTCCACCTGTCCTTTCTGCCAGCGTTCCCCAGCGCACGCGGACAGGTGTGATGGAGACATCACCAGACTAAGACGGCTCGTGTGGGTGACAGAAGTGAGGGTGTGTGTTGGGAGAACTGTGTTGATCAGGGCTCTTCAGAGAAACAGAGAGATGAGAGGGGATTTATCGGGGAAATCATCTCACGGGATTATGGAGGCTGAGAAGTCCCCGGCGGGCTGTCTGCCAGGTGCAGACCCTGGGACCCTGGGACCTGGGACCTGGGACCCTGGGACCGGGGCTCAGTCCAAGTCCGAAGCCTCACAACCGGGGAAGCTGACGCTGTAGCCGTCCTGGGCCGAAGGCTGAGAACACAGGGGCTGCTGGGTGAGTCCCTGCAATTCCCACGTCCAAGGACAGGAGACTAAGAGCGGATCCCAGCTCTGGGAGACAGAAAGGAAACCGCCTTTTTGCTCTCGGAGTTCACTCCGGGAATCGCTAAACGATCAATACACACAACATGGCTCTTAAAAACATCTGAGCAAAGGAAAGCAAACCCAAAATGTAACAAGGTATCATTCCCTTTATAGCAAGTTTTAGACGAGGCAGAACTAATTTGTGGTGATGGAATTCAGAACCTCCCCCACTGGAAGGTGAGAATTGATGGGAAAAGGGAGGAAGGAAACTATTTAATAGAGATGTTTTATATCTTGATTCGGGTGGAGGCTGCACCGAGGAGAACATCGATTGATTCTATGTTGGATTAAAACACACACAACTGTGCACTGAAAATATGTGGATTTCACTGCAAATTTGACCTCAATTTAAAAAAAAAAAAATCAAGATAGAACTAAAATACTGGACAACGGTAGAATATAAGTTGAACAGAAATACGGTTAGAGTTTACATGGTTCTGCTGTCTCTTAGAATGAAGGGAAGGATAGTTAATTAATCTTTTCACTTTTAAAGTTGAACATGGATGTTAAAATTTCTAATGTCCAAAGATGAGAAGTAGACAGGAACCTCCCAGAACAGCAGTGGGGGGAGAAGGAAGCACATCGAAAGCTCTTGAAGTCTCAACATTGCAAACTAAGCCAGCTGGCAGAGGCGGGGAGAAAATACAAAATAACACGGTAGAGATTACACATCATTGTGGCACCACGGCAAGGGTTTAGCCCATGTCGTTTCTTCACCAGATGTTACACTCATTTGTGTGAATTTACACATTTCACTTAACTCCCCTTGTAAAATAGAGTTTGAACAAACTGATCTCTAAGGTTTCTCCAGTTAACTCAGGGCCCGATTTGGAAGAAACTCTTCAAAGAGACGAAAATCACAACATAGACAAATATTAACATATAATGTACACACAAATATTTGCCTTTATGAGACTCCAAATGCCTTTTTTGTTTGTTTGTTTCCTTCAAAATGTAAACTCCAACACCCTTAGTTTGTCTGAGATTCCCTAGTGCTGCTAAGGGTTTGGCTCGAAAATGTTTTCAACTGAGATGGGCGATCTTCCCATTAACACTCGTTTAGGAACCAGATAAATAAACACTCCCTTGAGCTCACTCGTTCTCTGGGTCTGCCCCTGTCCACCTCTTCCCCAGTGTTTGTCTCCTTAATAGATTCATTTGATACTTTCCTGGGAATTTGCCACCTTTGCCGGGTGACTTGGGGCAAACAGCTCATCAGAGTCTGGGGCCCCTGCAGGTGGCAGATGCTGGCGTCCCCAGAGGACCCTGATGCGGCCTTAATTAGCCTGTTAGCGGAAAGAGGGAAGAGGGAGGAAGTTCCTCGAGCACTTCTAGCTACTCCCCTCTCAAGGCAAACGGAAGAAAGAGAAGTGGATCCCCGAAGACAGTTCAAAGCAGAAATCTTGCAAGTGGAAGAGCACTCTGAGCTCGTGGAGATTTCTCTTTTCCGTCATTGCTTTATTACGAAGAAAAGGCGCACACACTCCAGGGAATGACGGTGCTGTGCTACATCAGGAGATCAAATGTTTAATTTCCTCTTTATTTGTCTTTGCAGGATAACATGGCTCAGTTCTCTGTGCCTGTTTTCCTACAGAGAAGATTTACAACGGGGGGTGCTGAGAGATTCCCCAGGGACCAGCTGTTTCCGGAGAGTTCTGCAGGGAGCCCTGGACACCAGTGGTGTGAGTCCCCTCCCCTGGGCCGTCAATAGCCCGGCCTTTAATAGGGTTAACACTTATTTATTCTAATACATCCCATACAGCTTCGAAATCGACACCACCTAATCAATATCTCATCCATAGGGGAGACAGGCCCCCCGTGTATCCCGCTAAGGCTCTTGGTGCCGGCTGGCCCAGACAGCCCTTCCTCTCTGCAAAGCTGAGCTCCAAACCATAAAGGCTCCAGTACCTTTGTTTCCAGCAATACCAGGATACCTTGTCTTGAGCCCAGTAGGAGTGAAATTTATCATTTAACAACAGATGGGGGCTTGATACTATTTTTTTTTTGTGACTCTAACTTCTTTCAAACAACGTAACATATTTACAGCTGTTAAAAAGTCAAATCATATTGTAAACTTCAGAATGAAAAGGCCTCCTTGGAGCACGCAGACAATTCTGCAGGCAGCAAGGTGACTTGGAGAAAACATCGGTACCACTGGGGGACAGGGGACAGTGTGGCCGCCCCGGAAATGCCAGTCTGGGGTGGGGAGCGAAAGGGCAGAGGCGGTTTGCCGAGCACACGTCCGCGCACCCAGCCACGAGGACAGGGTCGGCTCAGTCCTCACACTCAGAAACGAGGGGAGTTGTGGGCATTTCTTCTTTTTTGTTTTACAGGAAAGGAGCAGCTTAACGAAGCCAGAAGACGTCTTGGCAGAGGGAAGGGCCCCAGCCGGCGCGGGGAACGCGTGTGCGTGCAGAGAACAGTGGGGTGCACGGCCCGGCCCGCGCCGGCTTCTCGTCCCCGCGCGTGGCAAGCGCGTGACCGCGCGGGCCACACCTGCTTGTCATCGAGTCACACACTGAAGAGTCCCCGAATTCGTGGAAAGGCCTTTGTGTCCCTTTTTGCAAGCCAGAGGGGGTCTCATTTCTCCTTTCACACCCCTCCCGCAGCAACACCATTCCGGGTGGGAAGGGAACCAGAAGTGCCAGATACATTTGCACACAGGCGGGTTTTACCGTCGGAGGAGAAGTGTGTTCCCCCATCGGAGCCTGCGCCCCTCCCCCGCTCCGTCCCTGTCACGCTGTCCGTGTTCTTACAGCCCACAGAGCACTCGCGGCGGCGTGACGAACAGGTCCCCGTCCTAATTCTTCCCTATTCTCGTCGTCTTCCACCCATTCGCCTCCGAGGGCGTCTTTCCGGCAGCTGATGGATGTCAGGAGTTTTAGCACCATGGTGCAAGCAAAGCGGCCCACGCCGAGGCGAACCTGCCTGCTCTCTCACCCGTACAGGTGAGTCTTCGTCCCTGACCGCAGCTGCAGAGACAGTGACAAGAAGTCTGAACGCCATAGCAAGTCTCGAAGCCCACCCGTCACAGCGGCAGGTGTCGGCCTGACTCGGGCAGCTGCCCGCACAGGTGCGTGGGCATCTTTGCCCACCGATTCCGCCCCACGTAAGACAGAGCTGGCCAGTCTCACTTCAAGGGTATTTTATCGTTATCTCCAAACTTCGGTCTCCGTGCAGATACACGGACCAAGGCTCAGGAGGAGTGAAGAAGAACAGGACTTCCTGCGTTTGGGGGACTGTCCTAATGCCGGTCGCAGTTTCAGTTTTCCAGATCACGTAGTTAATCCCACGGGGTTTGGGGCCCAGAGCGGTTTTCAGCAGAAGGAACTGCTCTGAGTCAGGATGGTAACAGCATTGACAAGGGGACATTTATCGACCTCTTCAGGGCTGGAGGAAGGTCAGTGTTACTATACCCATTTCATCTATGAGAAAGGAGGACGGAACTTCTGAACGATCCGCCTTAGGTCACGCATCTTCCGAGGGGCACAACTTGGGACTCCCACCTGGAGTCGGGATCCAGGCGTCTTCCGACAGCACCAGTGATACCGTCAAGATTATTCGGCACCGAGCCGGAGCCAGGCCCCCAGCAGCTGTCCCCAGTCGAGACACGTGTCACGTTTTCACGGCCCAGTGGCTCCTCCGACTCAAGAGCTCAGAAAACTTTTCATTCAAACAGGGAGCCTATTTCCTCACCTGGTCATTCTCACATCTTTCTCCCGTGACCCTGTGACGCACACGGCCCTGAGGTGTCCTCACAGCCAAGCTCTGCCTCTCACCCAACTTTGTGCCTTTGCACCCAGCCCAGCGCCCGGAACCCGGGAGATCAGGGTGTGTTGAGTGAGTGAGCAACTATCCTGATGGAATAGACCTGCACGAAACAGTGTTACAACAGCACAAACAAAGTCTTACTGCAACACAGCGGAGGAGAGACTAGGTCAGCCTGGGAGCCCAGGAAGGCTTCACGGGGGAGGTGGCGTTTGAGCCAGACCTGGCCTGATCAGGAGGGTTTCGTGAAAGAGAGAAAAAGACAGACGTTCTAGGTGGAAATGCAGGGAGATATCAAAACACTGTGAAGCGTGGCCCTGCGTGGCCTAAGGGGTAGGGGACGGGGGGCTGCGCGGCCAGAGCCTGGGGAGGAGGAACCGAAGATCAGGACAGCGAAGACAGTAATTAAATGAATTAAATTCTATTTTAATTAAAGCGATTCAATTACTAAAAATTATCTTTTAATTTAAATTAATTATAATTCATCAATTCATTCCTTAAAGTAAGCTTTAAGAATATCGTTTTATGCACTCATAAATAAGAGGAAATCTCTGCTCTTTTTTTATTGCTATATAATATTTGTACATATTTATGGGGTCCCTGTGATAGCTTGCTCCAGGCACAGAAACACCATCTCTTTAAGGTTGAAAATGATCACGTGGAAACGGGTGGTCCGTGGGCTCCTCCCCGGTCCCCCCTCCTCCTCCTCCCGGGTCCCTCCTCCCTGGACTCCTTCCTCCTCCCTGGACTCCTTCTTCCTCCCCAGTCCCCCCTCCTCCTCCTCCCGGGTCCCTCCTCCCTGGACTCCTCCCTCCTCCCTGGACTCCTTCTTCCTCCCCGGTCCCCCCTCCTCCTCCTCCCGGGTCCCTCCTCCCTGGACTCCTTCTTCCTCCCCGGTCCCCCCTCCTCCTCCCCGTCCCTCCTCCCTGGACTCCTTCCTCCTCCCCGGTCCCTCCTCCTCCACCCCAGTCCCTCCTCCCTGGACTCCTTCCTCCTCCCTGGACTCCTTCCTCCTCCCCGGTCCCTCCTCCTCCTCCCCAGTCCCTCCTCCTCCACCCCGGTCCCTCTCTCTGGTCCCTCCTCCTCCTCCTCCCTGGACTCCTTCCTCCTCCCTGGACTCCTTCCTCCTCCCTGGACTCCTTCCTCCTCCCCGGTCCCTCCTCCTCCTCCCCGGTCCCTCCTCCTCCTTCCCGGTCCCTCCTCCTCCTCCCCAGTCCCTCCTCCTCCACCCCGGTCCCTCTCTCTGGTCCCTCCTCCTCCTCCTCCCTGGACTCCTTCCTCCTCCCTGGACTCCTTCCTCCTCCCTGGACTCCTTCCTCCTTCCTGGTCCCTCCTCCTCCACCCCGGTCCCTCTCTCTGGTCCCTCCTCCTCCTCCCTGGACTCCTTCCTCCTCCCCAGTCCCTCCTCCCTGTCCCTCCCCCCAGCCCCCCCACCCCCGGGCCGGCCTGCAGGCTGCCCACACCTGGCTGCCCACACCTGGCAGGCATTCCGGGCGCAGCCGCACCGCTGGGAGAGGCTGGTGTCTGAGCCGCTGTGCCTTTAGGGGTCCCCAGGGCCCCCTCAATCAATAATCCCTGGGGTGTTTTACGAGGGTTGGATTATGAGGATTTGGAAAGGAGACGATTAAGCCGCACTTCAAAGAGCTGCCCCGGCCGCACCTGCAGCACTTATGAAGATCTATTAATAGAAAGCACCCGATTGAGCCGTAATCCCTGATTCATAGAGCGTCGATGATTTATGCCTCTGGGCCCAAAAGGCACTGAGGACCTCGGCGCACGGCTGCCTGGAGAGGGGGGTCCCGGCCCCACATCTGGCCAAGGCCGACCTGGGTCACGGGGTGGTTTGGGACCCTGTGGGCCAGACCAGCAAGTGGAAACCTATTCTGCAGACCCGCAGTCAGACCCCCAAGACCTGAGCTTTTCGTTTTTCCCGCATCCTAGGATGTCGGCCGGTCTGGTGCAGGACCAGGTAAACTGAGGCCTGGTGAGCACAGGACTCATGCCAGTTGGCAAGGAACCGTCTGACCCTAGCCAAGCTCCTCCCCTCTCCCTTCCCCCACTGGGCCCTCCACTCTGTCACTTGGGGAGTAGCCGCCGTCACGCCCACAAACGTCAGAGCGTCTTGCTGGTGGCCTGGGAACCCCAGAATCCTTCTGGGTCCTATTTGATCCTAAAAGTTTATGTATCTGAATTTCTCGTGAAAAGAATCACGGAGCAGATGCATTAATTAATGTCTAAATGCACCTCCGAGAGCCAAAGGCCAGCAGCGTCCTTTGGGGGCCACTTGTGCTGAAGACACAAAGAGGAAAAAAAACCACGTCTGAATCACAGAAGGGAAAATGCAGGTGATACAAAACCGAAAAGAAAATTCCACAAATAGCAAGGATGGTTAAGTAACCCTTTGTCGTTCTTTACGAAAGAGACATTCAGCAGACAGGGAGAGGGGGGCGGGGGGCGGTGTTCTCTTACTCAGCAGGAAGTAGAGGCCGAGCTGTTCCTTGCGCACAGTTGGGTGATGATCAGAGCGCAGTGGACCCGATGATGTATTTTCATGATACGGCATGAATCTATTTGTAAATGGACAAGTGTGTACGGTCATTTCTAGCACTAAGAGGCTTCCTGTCCCTTTCCCCCAATCCCTGGCTTGAACACAAACATGTGTGTCGAATCCTTCAGGTACATCTTCACGCGGATCTTAACTCAGCGTCACGGGTGACACCTCTGCCTCGTGAGCAGGGATCTGAGACAGGAGCCCAAACCACGAGAGCTGCGCAGTTGCTGTGGCTGTGATACGGGCCAGCTTGCTCAGTCCTTCTCCAGTCCACCCGGGACTCCCCCGGCAACGCGCCCAGGCCGGTCCCTGCTGGTCCCTGCTGGTCCCCTGCCTGGGCGCAGCGGTGGGGGCTGGGAAGGCGGCACTCGGGGACACTGGGGGGTGGGGGGGGGGCGCCACGCTCGCCTGGCACCTTTTGCTGCTCCGCGACTCCCCGTCCCCCTCCCAGTGCTGAGGGGCTTCACGATGCAAAACACCATCACTGCAGGCAGAAGCCCGCAACCCCCTGCTGCTTGCCCCCCTGTCCCCGTCCTGCCTGTCACCCCGTCCCCACCCCACACGCCCCGCGGTGAACCCTGGGTCCCAAGTAGAGTGAGGGGACCCATCCTGAGTCCAAAGGCCTGTCTTTGGAATAATTTTTAGCCATGATATCCAAAGGTTTATTTTTTATTTTTTTCCTTTCTTTTTCTGTGTTTCTTTTGTTCTCCTTGGGCCTGTGATTTATGTTTTAGGCTACATTCTAAGTTCGAGGACACTGTCCTCCTTTTCCTGGAGGGACTGGAGGGTTAAGAGGAAAAATGTCCCATACGTGCATACATACAGGAAATTAGGGGCTCCCCCTCTCTCTCCTCCCTCCACCCCCTTTGATTCTTAGAGCTACGGTTTGGCAAAGGCCCGCCTCAGCCTTTCTGACATTAATGAGGTAGCAAGAAACGGAGAGCGGCCTGCAGAGAGACCCTTCTGGAATACCGTGTGGAGCGTCTCGCCCAGCAGAACTGATAAGAGCAAACCCGCTGTGACCCAGCACACGACCCGCATGGCCAAGACCAGGCGTGTCCTACGGTTCTGCTCCAAGAAGCCACCCTGGGGCTCGTGCGCTGGACACATGGAGTTATGCCCAGGAGGGGGTCAGACAGCAAACCCAGGGCCTGTGTTTGTTTGAAAACCTCCAGCCTGGGGTTCGCTTTTATCATCTTGCGGAACAAAATTTCCAGGACAGGAGACTCCTGAAATACTTCTCGCTGAGGTCACCCTTTCCCTGTGGCACGGTCCCTTCTCCTCCTTCCTTCCTTCTGGTACCTTCCGCTGAGCCCCCCACACCCTCCTGTGGGCCTAAGGCTAAATTCCCGGCTGGCCTGAATCCAGGCAGACCTTTTTTTACCGGGTAATTCCACCCTCTGGCACCCATTTCTATCTGTCCTCCGTCCTTACAAATAAGGTGACAAAATGAGTCATCGTGACTGCCAATTTTGTGTTTATTTGCCTGCTGATAAGGAAGGTCGTGTTCTCCCGTAAAAAGAGAGTATGCGGGTGTTTGCGGAGCCGCAGAAGGACCTGTGTTCCAGTCCTGACCCGCCAACGATGTCATTAGAGGAGGCCCCTGAGCCTTGGCTTACTCATCTGTGAAATGGGAGTCCTGCCAACCTTGCTCTCCGCAAAGGATGGCTGCACGGTTAAAGGAGATAATTGCTTGTATAAAGCACTTTATAAACGGAAAAGAGCTCTCCTATAGAACATACCGAACATTCCCAAACCCAGCCGAGTCTTCTGGGGTCAGCCGGTCCCAAGAAAGAATTTGTATCGCATTTTACTCTTGGCCAGAGGACAAGTCTTAGTCTAAATCGGCTGGCCGTGTGGGTTGGGCTTCTTTCTTCTGTTCCCTGAAATTGTTGGTACTTGCGCCTTTTCATATAGTTTTTTTCATCGCTTCTGGCCAAGTTAAAAAAAAAAAATTCACTAGAAGCCAGTTAGGTCTACGTTAGCTCTGACGTCAAATTTGCTGGCGGACGGGCGTAGGGGGTAACGTATCTATAGACCAGGGGGAAAAAGGTTAGAGGAAAATGTGTATAGCGGCCAGCTTTCGTCTCTATCCAAATCTCTTTGCCACAGTGGAAACTAATTTTAGAACCTGTAGCCCTTTCTAAACAATTACTATCTTAGAAGTTTGCTGCTTTGAATGCGAAAGTTGGTGTAAGTACACATTTGAACCTAAATACTTTTATACATAACTAAAGAACTAGGGGGATGACAGTTGTTTAAAACCAACAAAAACTTCATTTATTTACCTAAGTTTGGTAGAGAAAGTAAAAGGGGATCAATTTCAACTCCAGCCTCCTGAGTAACTAGCACTACAGGCGTACACCACCACGTCTGGATAATTATTTTTAAATTATGTTTTGTAGAGACAGGGTCTCACTGTGTTGCCCAGCCTGGTCTCAAAGTCCTGGCCTCAAGCCATCCTCCCAAAGTGCTGGGATTACCAATGTGAGCCACTGTGACTGGGAGACCCAGACATCTCTAAAGACTTTCAATGGGCAATTTATTCTTGTTTTATTTTCCAGAAAAAGCAAAAGCTACGCAGCTCATTTTATGAAGTAAGTCTTGATCCCGACACCGAATGAAGACTATCAGGAAAGAAAACTATAAGCTCATTTCACTTTGACATAGATACAAAAATCATAAATAAAGCCTTAACTAACCAAATCCCTAAATCCAGTAGTACACACTTTTTATTTATTTTCAATTTTTATGTGTACATAATGGTCATACATATTGACAGGGGGCGTGTGATATTCTGATACAAGCACCCACTGTCTGATGATCAAATCAGATTCATTGGGATGTCCATTACCTCAAACATTCGTCATTTCTTTGTGTATATTTTACAAATTACCTCAGGATTAAGTAACATTTATCTCATATAGGCAAGGATGGTTTAGTGACGAAAAAAAAAAATCACTCCATACAATTCACCATATTAATAGATTAAGAAGAAAATTCATACAATTATGTCAATCGGTCCAGGAAAAGTATTAAATAAACTGTAACCTATATTTATGATTTAAAAGATCAACGAGCCAGGAATAGAAAGAAACCTGCTTACATTTGTCCAGGGAGTGACATGTTTTAGAGTATTTCGCTCCTGAACAGAACTGGGTTCCTCTGCCACCCTCTGTATCTTCTGCGCACTTCTGAAGTATCTCAAATTCAGCCTCCACTTCTCCCCCGAGTCCCTCCAGAGAGCGTCATGTGCTAGAATCTTCCCGGATGAGACATGACATTAATAACCATCACCATGATGCATTTTCTTTTTTTTTTTTTTAAAGGAATTTTTTATTTTATATTAATTAATTAATTTATTTATTTTTGAGACAGAGTCTCACTCTGTTGCCCGGGCTAGAGTGCCGTGGCATCAGCCTAGCTCACAGCAACCTCAGACTCCTGGGCTCAAGTGATCCTCCTGCCTCAGCCTCCCGAGTAGCTGGGACTACAGGCATGTGCCACCATGCCCAGCTAATTTTTTCCTCTATATATTTTTAGTTGGCCAGATACTTTCTTTCTATTTTTAGTAGAGACGGGGTCTCGCTCTTGCTCAGGCTGGTCTTGAACTCCTGACCTCGAGCGATCCTCCCGCCTCGGCCTCCCAGAGCGCTGGGATGACAGGCGTGAGCCACCGCGCCCGGCCTGCATTTTCTCTACAGTATGTTAAGTTCTTTATTTGGATGATTTTATTTTATTCTCAAAGCCACTCTAGGAAGTTGCAACGTTCGTAACCCGTGTTTTGCAGATGACAAGACCAGGGCTCAGGGCGATAGTGAAACCCGTGGAAATTAAAGACTTTGTCTGAGGCTGCACAGCCAGGAAAGGACAGAGCTGGGATGTGGGTCCAGACAGGCTTAAACGCAGGTCCGCGGTGCCTCTGCCTGCTACGCTGCCACTGCTCTCTACGTACTGCGGGATGTGGCATCCTCTGTCACCCTTGATTAGCTCATGGAGCTTGGAGGAAAATTCCAGAAAAAAAAAAAAAGCCTGGCCGAGACAAAGGAAGGGATTACGGGGAAGGTGAGCCCTGAGCCCCAGGCATGGAATTCTTGCATCGGAGAAGGCAGAGTTCCGCTAATGGCTTACCCAGCCACACTCCGCAGATTTAAGAGTCTGCGACAGCTCGGTTTCAGGCTCTCGTTGCTCTGATTTATGGCCAGGCTTCCGTCCCTCGCAGAGCGGTCTTGTGCCACTCTGTGCAGACTCTGCGCTCCAAAGATCGCCCCTGTCACGTCAGCCCCGGTTTAGTGGGAAACCCGAGCCACCCTCGAGAGGACAGACCCTCCAGCCACTGGCCAGAGCCGCTCCCCAGCTCTGCAGAACCCGAGATTTCTGTCTTCGGAGCTTGGCAGGGTGGGAGACCCGCCGGGTGAGTTTTGTTCGAGGCCTCTGGCTAGGCTGGGTTTGCAAAGCAGACACAATGCAGCAGGCGCAGGAGCCAGCCACGGTCTGTCCCCTGCATGAACGGTGTGCGTGGACGGCCACAGACAGGAGACAGAGCACAGCCGTGACTTCTCTGGTCTTACAGCTCTGTGGGGTGACCTGTCATTTATTCTATCTGGATGATCAGACTCCTTGATTTCCATTAAAAGAACTTGATCAAGCTACTTTTGGCAAAGCGAAGGGATCTCACATAGAAAGCAATTAGCTGGACAACTAAAAAAAAAAATATATATATATATATACATATATACATATATATATATAAAAAAGTAGCCGGGCCTGGTGGCGCATGCCTGTAGTCCCAGCTACTCGGGAGGCTGAGGCAGGAGGATCGCTTGAGCCCAGGAGTTTGAGGTTGCTGTGAGCGAGGCTGATGTCACGGCACTCACTCTAGCCCGGGCAACAGAGCACGACTCTGTCTCAAAAAATAAAAAATAAAAATAAAAAAAAAGACGACCTGCACATACAGGGACCCGGAGCTCCAAAGACGGGTCTGGTTAGATGGTGCAGACTTGGGGACGTGTTTATGCAGCTCAAGGCACGAGCTGGGCGTTTCCCAAGCGGGTTAGAAGCGGGCAAAGGATGGAGCCATGAGACGTTGCCCCACGGGTGAAGAGCGAGCAAAGAGGATCCGGTGAAGAAGTGAGGAAAGATGGCCAGAATCGGAGGGGAATATTGGAGAGGTCACAAGCCAAGAAACAAGCAAACAAACACAAAATCAGGAAATAAAGGGGAATCTTGCATTTCCAGCAATTACATAAACTAGACATCCTGAACAACCCTCCTTCTGAAAACAAGTGCTGGATAAAGTTTTGAAAACATATTTTCAAATGAAATTCTGAATTGGTAAATAAGTAAGAAATCCCTGGAGGCAAAAACCGTGATGAGGGGGGGACCCAGAGACACAAGCTGGCTCCGAGGTCGGTTTTCTCAGAAAAACATCAGCTGAGCCCCAGAGACGCGAGATTTCACTGTGGCAGCCACGCAGGGTACACAAAGGAAGAGGCAATCAGGAGAAAAAGTCTAAGAAACCCTGCAGAAATGTGAGGATCCTGGCATAAAAGTGAAAAATACATTATGCAGCCTAGCGGAAGAGGGAACCCAAAATCTTATCTACTTTGACCTGTTCCTATTTGATAAGAAGGAAAAAAAATGTCCCCTAAGAAAATAAGTCTCCTCTAAGAATTTGGAACCAGAAACTGGACCTTAGATGGTTTGAATATGAAATCATAGTACAGTAAAAAAAAGGGAAAACACTAAAATAGGACGTAAACGCGGCGCGGAAGTAATAAATTAACAGAAACAGCAGAGATCTGAGTCGCACCAACAGAGACTACCGATTACAGAATTATCGAGCAAAGAACAAAAACAAGGCCGGGCGCGGTGGCTCACGCCTGTAATCCTAGCACTCTGGGAGGCCGAGGTGGGTGGATCGTTTGAGCTCAGGAGTTCGAGACCAGCCTGAGCAAGAGCGAGACCCCATCTCTACTAAAAATAGACAGAAATTATATGGACAACTAAAAATATATACAGAAAAAATTAGCCGGGCATGGTGGCGCATGCCTGTAGTCCCAGCTACTCGGGAGGCTGAGACAGGAGGATCGCTTGAGCCCAGGAGTTTGAGGTTGCTGTGAGCTAGGCTGATGGCACAGCACTCACTCTAGCCCGGGCAACAGAGTGAGACTCTGTCTCAAAAAAAAAAAAAAAAAAAAAAAGAACAAAAACAAAAACAAGCATGCTTACTATGCAAAGGAAATAAAAGTGGGCACTGAAAATAGGCCAAAAGTCCAAAATATTATTATACCAATCAAAGTTACGGAAGGCGGCCAGCGGGAGACTGAGGCAGAGGCGATATTTCAAAATACCCTGGCAGAATTTTACAGAATTGGTGAAAGAAGCCAACCCTTAACTTGGGGCAACCTAGCAAATTCCGAGCAGGACGTGTCCAAGACGCAGTAGTGACATCCGAGGCACCAAAGGAAAAAAGAACGTCGTAAAAGTAGGCAGAAAAATACACCGTAAACAGTGAGACCAAACTCTGATTTCTCAAAAGAAACGGACGGCGCCATAATGTATTCAGTGTACGGAGAACACGGAGCGATGGGGCCTCCAGCACGCGTGTCCGCGAGGGCCCGGCAGTGTCCCCGTGATCGTATGGCTCCTTTTTTTTAATTTCAGAATATTATGGGCATACAAATGTTTTTGGTTACCTAAATTGCTTTTGTACCGTTTGCGTATGGTCTCTTCAATTCTGCAAAAGACACTGTGTTCAATTGGCGAGGCCACCCCCGTCTCCACACGGACTCCGTGCCCGCCCACCCCTCCCCTCCGGCCGGGCACAGGCGTTTTTGGGATCCGGGTCGCGGGAAGTCGAGCCAAGGGCCGGGCGGCAGCAGAATCCGTTTATGAGATTTGCAGACGCTTCCCCTTGCAGTTAAAGTTCCAGTTTCGTGGTTAATCCCAGCCTGGGATTGGCTTTCAGAAAACCCCGCTGGCTCCCTGGCACCTGACACTGGAACGCAGATTTAGGGCCAGGCGTCCTCCCGTGGGATGTGTGTGTTCTACACCGCCGGCACCGCAAGGCTGTGGCCGGCGCTTAATAAGTGTTGACAATCCAAAGAGTATCCAAGATTAGCCGTTGCACAAAAAAAACCTGAAATGCCAGGAAATCTTCAAGCTCATAAACGGGAGAGCCTTGATGGAAATTTCCCCTAGTTTGACAATAATCCCCAAATCTACATGACGTTGTCAGGCTGAAAGAAAATTTCCTAAACCACGAAGGATTCAGATTAACGTCTGACTCACCGGACTAGCCGTCGGCCTACATTCACAGCAATTCCACCTCCCAGCAAACGGCTGCTTCACGGCCTCTTCCAGTGTAACTCACGCCTGCGGATTTATGTATCGCAATTAATTGATCATAATTATTAGCAAATGTTTCTCTTTTACGATAGTTAGGGCATTATGTTGATTTTTAAATAACGTATATGCTCTCAGATCATACTATCTACGATCATTTCAGGATAATGAAGGGACCTGATAAAATATTTGCTATCAAAGATGGTTGATTCCGGTTGCGTCGAGAACCACTGACCCAGGCCAACGATGCGTTTGGAGCTCGGATTTCGTCCTTAGGACCCCGCTGTGCCTTCACCTCCCCCTTCCCTCCTCCAACCCACGACCTTCGACCTCCCTGGTGAACTCCGGGGAGAGCAGGGCTGTGCACAGAGCTCTGCCTCGGGCCACTCTGTTCCTCCTTCGGGGCCGACACGAATCGGCCTCAAACCACTTTTCTCACTCGCTCTGGCCTTTTTTCTGTTCCTTGGAGCCCTTAATCTGTTCCTGCCCCAGGACTTTCGTGTCTTCTCCAGACCTCTGCGTGGTGAATACCTTCTGTTTTCCAGGTCTCAGCTCTACCATCGCCGTCCAAAGGCCTCCCCTGGACACTCGATCCAGATCAGCCCTGCGTTATATCCTGTTGTCTCCTTCGTACCCCTCAGCACTCTCCAAAATTAACCCGTGCATGTGTTTACCTTGTCGGTGACCTTGCGCCGTCCTCCGTGAAAACGTGAACTTTGCAACAGCAGAGACCCACTCTCTTCTTCAGCTCATGAACCATCTCTGGCGCGAGCACATGTTCAACCGAGAGCTGCCGGCTGAATTAGGAACCCTCTGCGTTGGTCTGCTGGGGCTGCCGTAACCAAATTCCACAGACTGGGAGGCTTAAAGGGAAATCAATTTTCTCGCAGTCCTGGAGGCTGGAAGTCTGAGACCAAGGTGCCGGCAGGTGAGCTCCTCCGAGGCCGCTCGGTGGCTTTGCAGGTGGCCGCCCGGGTCACCCTGGGTGCACGGTGACCCTGGGGTCTCCTGTCTGTGTCCTAATCTCCTCTTCCCTTGAAGACACCGGTATACACCACTAAGGCACCACCCTCCAAGCCTCATTTTCAGCTAATCACCTGTTCAAAGACCTGTTCTCCAAACACAGTTACAGTCTCGGGTGCTGGGGGTGGAGACCTCAACATACGGATTTTGGGGGCCACAGTCCAGCCCGCCGCACCGCAAATAAGCCATCCCCACCCTACGTGCACGTTCAGCGTGGGGGCAGGGAAGACTCGAGCCTCGGGAAGCCTCCGGAAAACAGCTCCTCACTGAGTCTCCCCAAGGGCCTGGGGTGAAGCTTCAGTTTCTGACTCCCCTGAGGCACAGACACGATGATGAATTTTCTGGCTCTGAAACAAAACCAAGAGCACCAACCCTGCCTCCACCTCCAGCCCAGCTACGTCTTTGGGAGCTGACAGACGGTCGTGTGCTTGGCCGTCACTGAGCAGATGGGGACAGCTCACCAGGCAGTGACAAGTGGAGAAGAGGGGGCCGGGCGCGGTGGCTCAGGCCTGTCATCCCAGCACTCTGGGAGGCCGATGCGGGTGGATCACTATAGGTCAGGAGTTCGAGACCAGCCTGAGCAAGAGCGAGACCCTGTCTCTACTAAGAATAGAAAGAAATTATATGGACAGCTAAAAATATATATAGGAAAAAAAATTAGCCGGGCATGGTGGCACATGCCTGTAGTCCCAGCTACTCGGGAGGCTGAGGCAGGAGGATCGCTTGCGCTCAGGAGTCTGAGGTTGCCGTGAGCGAGGCTGACGCCACGGCACTCTAGCCCAGGCAACAGAGTGAGACTCTGTCTGAACAAAAAAACAAAACAATGGCGAGGGGGCCACACTGCAGGGAGATGCCCGTTGGGGGGTGGGGGGTCTGGCGGCCGGGTGCTGTGAGCTCCACCGTCTGCAGCTGTCCGGGGTCGGGTTTCCGAGTCACCTGCTCCGCCCGGCTACAGGAACTGAGTTGTCACACAAAGCTCCCTAATTACCCCAGACTCATCCACACCTTCCCATCTATCCCCTAATTGAGGTTTAATGGCTTTGGTCACAGGACGGCCTTTTCCTGCCTTTCTGGACGAGATTCTTTCATCCGAGCATCAAGCCAATTAGTCTAGCATCTGGGGTAACGGACAGAAGTCAGGCCGACCGCGTGGAATCCCCAGGCCAGGGAGGGGTGTGTGTGTGAGTGTGTGCGTCTGTGTGTGTTCATGTGTGTGCCTGTGTGTGTGTTCACGTGTGTGTGCGTGTGTGTCTGTGTTCACCTGTGTGCGTTCACATGTGTGTGCATGTGTGTGTTCACGTGTGTGTGTTCATGTGTGTGTGCGTGTGTGTGTTCATGTGTGTGTGTGTGTGTGTGTGTTCACTGTTACCAGGACGCAACTGAACATGGGAGCTGCGGTGGAGATGCGGGAAGCTGGAGTATATGAGGCTTTGTCATCTCAGCGGCAAATGACCTTCATTTGCACCGTCTGCTTCTCTCTTAAATGTTTCTTATATTTACTCCTTAGGCACCAGATTCACTATAAAAATGGATACGATGGCAGATTGGAGCCTCCTAAGATCTTATCCTTCCAGCGTGATTCATCCTCTGTTTGGAGACGAGATTCAGAGACTCGACTATCCCGCTAAGTGGGTTTTTTCTGGCAGCCACAGACATATCCTCATTATTCCCTTCGCTGCCCCCTCTCTGCTGCCCGACCCCCGGCCTCCGCCAAGGCCCTTCCTGCAAACAGATTCCCTGGGATCGGATGAACTGAGTCCGGGACTAGGAAACTCCCACCCTGCAGAGACACGCGGCCTCCTAGACCCTCCGAGGCCCCGGTGACGCCTGCGGGTGTTGCCTCGGCGGTCGGCGGCACAGGCTGCGGATTCCGGCGTCTGCTGGGCCCCTTTTGTCCGGGTTGGCTCCGCTGTGCCCGGTGCAGCCAGGCAGCCGCCCGGAGGGGCTTCATGGCAAGCAGCTCCCGGCGGGATCCTAGCCCTGCTCGGACTGTGGGGCGCACACGGTGGCTTTGAGCAGCCCCCGAAACGGTCCTCCCAGAGCCGGGTGATCGTCACCATCAGGACTCGGCTGTGGAGCCCCCGTTAGCTCAGGTTTCCCTTAAAGTGTGGAACAGAAGAGTAGAACCTGCGGAGACTGTTTTAGGGAGGCGGGTGTCAGCGCGTCCCTGCTGAACTACTGGGAGGTGCTCCCGGACCCAAGGGAGGGAGGAAGGGCGGGTGGCAGTGAGTGGGCCTGTCCTCTGCCCGGTCTCAGATAAGCAGACAGAGACGGTGAAACACCACGAGGGCCACACACGGTTAGTCTCGGAAGAGACCATTCCCGTCAACCAACCTGTAGGTATTTATTAACCTAACAGATACCCCAGCCCCGCGCCAGGGCACCACGGAGCCCACGAGGAGGAGAACACGCGGTGCCCGCCCTCGAGGAGCACAGAAGGAAAAGGAGCAAAAGTTGCAGAACCAGACAGGATCCCATTAAACACTGAATCACCTAAGGCAGAGCGGAAGTGCCGTGGCGAGTCCAGGAGGAAGCAAGACGAAGACGACCACTAACATTTGCCGAGTGTTCACGGCACGTCAAGCACTTTACAAACACCTGACGGGCGTCATGTGACATCACGAACCCCCACACCATGCTGCAAAGCGATGACTATTGTCATTTCCTACCAACGAGGTAACTGATGCGCAGAGAAGCTAAGTCACTTGCACAGGGAAGTGCATTGAATCGGTGACTTGCTCCTTTTCCTGTATGAAATAATTTATTCATGCACAGAGATAGAGAGAACTATGCTAAAATATACCGTAAGCCCAGCACCCAGCTCCAGACATAACATGCCACCAAAGGATGAAGGCTCTGAACCCCCCTCTCTAATCACATCTTTTCCTCCTTCCCTCTTAGAGTTAACCCCCCTTCTAAATTTAGAGTCCAATTTTTAAAGTATTGCCCTGAATTATATTTCAAAGAAATCAGTGCGGATACTGGCGATCAGAAAGAAATTATGGAGGTGGTGGGCTTGGCTGTCATGGTGGTGGCTGGGATTTAAATCAGCAAAGAGAAGGAGCTTCCAGGCAGGGAGAGAGTACAGGGCAGGCAGGGCCAGAGGCTGGGGTGGGAGGAGAGCTGGTCCAAGGCTAGACCGGGGTACACATCGGGGAGGCTCAAAATTATAGCTCTGGCTGGGCACAGTGGCTCATGGCTATCATCTGAGCACTTTGGGAGGCCGAGGACGGAGGATCACTTGAGGCTGGGAGTTTGAGAACCAGCCCAAGCAAGACCCCGTTTCTACAAAAAATAGAAAAAGTAGCTGGGCATGGTGGTGCACATCTGTAATTCCAGCTACTCGGGAGGCCGAGGCAGGAGGATCGCTTGAGCCCAAGGAGTTCGAGGTTGCAGTGAGCTGTGATGATGCCACGGCACTCCAGCCTGGGCAACAGAGCGAGACCCTGTCTCCAAAAAGCAAACAAATAAATAAATAAACACGCTCGCACAGTCAGATCGCGAACAGCCCTACCTGAGGCACACGCTACACGGGAGAACTGATAGAGCAAAATAAGGGAGCCGCGAATAAATGGTGCTTCTCCGAACCGCGTCAGCCCACCGCTCTCGGTCAGCGTTGCGGGGGGCCTCCCTCAGGGCCGGCACACGGAGGACATTCAACACACGTTTGTTCGGCGGAAAACTACGCAGTGAGCTCTAGAAGGCCTGTGTGTCCCTTCAGGGCATTGAGATGGCGGATCTGGGAGAGGAGAGAGGAAGGGGGGAGAGGGGCGAGCGACCATCCAGCCTCTCCCGCCTCTTCTTCACCATCTCAGCAGCAAGTCGAACTCTGGAAGGCCCAGGGACTTGGTGCCAGGGCAGAGGGCTGCTTGGGAAGACTCGAGGCTGGGAATCGTGCCAGCTCAGCTTTGCTTTCAGTAGACTGTCCCGGTGACCTCGGGAACCCAACCCTGACGTGTAGCATCGTCACTATTGCGAGATGCGTCTTCAGTTGCAAACAGCAGGCTTGTAAGATAACCCTTTAAGCAGAACTCATTTCTAAGACTGCCTACATCCAACTTATGCCGAGGAGAATACATTCACAGGTCTTGTTTGACAAATGAAGATGGAGGCGAAGAGAGTTGACGTAATTTTCGTCCAGGACCGTATAGCAGGTAAGAGGCGGAACCAGGATTGGAGCACAGATCGGCTGTCTCTGCGGGCTGTGCCCTTCCACACCGCACGCTACTGCCTCTCCGTGTGGCGTGTGTGAGGATGGAAACACGCTCAGATCAGCATTAATAGCAACAACAACAGAAACCTCTGCGTTTTGAAAAGGAACCTAGTCCTGATGACACGTGGGTGAGAGCTCTGAGTGACGGCTCCTTCTCTCGGACTCCTCTGCTGGAGGCTGACACCTGTTGTTGAGTTTGTTTGTGTGTTTGCTTGTCAAGTTTTGCTCAGCGCCCAGTACATACGGGGCTCTGGCCAAATCCAGCGTTTGCTGACAGGAAGCAGGGCAGAGAGAGAGGCCAACACACTGCGAGTTTAGACAGGTAGACAATGCTAGCGCTGTTGACATATTGCCTCATTCCAAGGAATAATTAAAGAAACAAAAATCTTAATATATATCTTGTATATGTACATGTGCATGTGTATTTCATGTATGTATATTTTAATATAAATCTTGTATCTGTACACACAATCTGCACCTACTAGATGCTGAGTGCACATTTGATCTTATTTATTCTTCCCTAACTGGCGATCACTAAGTCACACAGGACGGATTCAAAGTGAAGCCTGCCCGGCTCCAGCCTCTGCGGGTCCCCGGTCGCCAGAAGCCACAGCCTCTTAGTTGGTAAAAAGTCAGTTCCTCCCACTGACTCAACCTCTGGGAGCCCAAGTTGTCTCCTAGGTGACACGTACACGAGAAATGCCACTGTGTCGTATTGTCATGAGGGTTACGTGAGATAAAATGGAGAAACATCCAGCACATAGGGGCTACTTAAATTTTAATCTCCTTCCTTAAAATAAGACACCCGAAATTCCCAAGGATCTTACTGTGTCTCCAGTGTCTCCCTCCGTTTGCTCGCCCCCTCTTCTACCCAGAGAAAAATAAATGCGAGGAGGCCCTCGATGCTGTTTACAGCTTCTAAAAACCCCTCCCCTCAATCCCTCCCTCCAGCGTGACGGCGAAGGCACAAACTCTGGGCTCTCACAGCAGCCTGGACTGCGCAGTTCGAGCAGATGGTGCACGACCCCACCTTATCCAAATGCCAATTCTCTTCCAGAGTCAGCAGTTCAATCAGCAGGTCATGACTCATCGGTGGGTCAACAAAATTCATTTATTAGGTTGCAACCAGCATTTTTTGTTTTTTGAAAAGAAAAGGGAATAAAACCAAACAGATTTCGAAATATCAGAATTTATCGCACTCTGGTAGATGAGTTTTGTTTTGTGCAACTTTTGTTTCAGTTTTGTTCAGTCTGTGCACACTGTGTTCCAAAATGTTCCTTATTTCAACACAGTAGTGCATTTCTTGGAGATGGGTGTTAAAATAAAGGAGCCCTTAAGGAACTAACTTGTATGTTGATAGCCTGATATTAATTTTGTTCAGAAGTTGCCTAAATCTTTTTAGCAGTTCTGATCCGCCTGTGACAGAGTTTGGGATCCAAAATTAATTTATGGAAGGATTGGAATCCAAAAGTCCCAGAGGATTGCTGTCTGACTTCTCCACTGCTGACTTCTAGTATAGGTCCTGTCTATAGTGCCTGTCACTTCTTCCTGGGTATTCTTTAGTATAAATACTAAAGAATATAAGTTTAAGAGGCTTTACAGCTTCATGGACGTTATAAGCGTGTTAGGAGAACCTGACACAGGTGTCTTTTTAAGTGGTGCTTTGAAACCCACAATCCTTACGTTTTTCACGAGGATAAATTCCACGGTCTTCTCAGGTATCCTGTATTCCTAACCCCTCAGTCACCCAGCATTCTCAAAGCCCACTACCTGGTACATCCTAAGAGCTAATTAACATTTATTGAATGAATTAACAGGAAGTCTAGCTCCAGATGCCAAAGCAAAACGACGGTTGCCCCCAATATTCTAATTCCTTTTTCTGCCTGAGTATGTTCCTTGTTCACTTTAATAGTAAAGCACTCAGCCAACTTTTGCTCTACAAGAGACAGCCCTAACGGTACAAGAACAAAGTCAATCACACCACACGGAAACAGTCAGTCAAATCTATAGCACGAAATATTTCTATAGACAAACATCTGGGTATCAGCAACAAATCCATGGCATAACATCGGAGAAGGAGGAGGAGGAGGAGGACTTGTAGAATAAAAGACACTTAATAAAGCGACTGATGCAATGAGTGGGTCTTGCTTGGATTTTGAACCATAAAAAGATACCTGGAGGGAATCAGTGAAACATAACTATGGACTGGGTACTAGATGACTTTAGGGAATGATTCATTTGGGAAATGTGATATTGCCACGGAGGTTAGGCTAAAAGTAGGAAGCCCTTATAGTTCGCAAGGCATGCAGAACTGTTCACAGAGAAAAAGACATAATGTCTATCATTTGTTTTTAAATCTCCAAGTTAAAAAAAAAATGTGCATGTATGTATGGGAAGAGGATTAGATTAAACAAGATTAGCTGAATGTTGCTTATGGTGAAAGGTAAAGGCCGGATACACAGACGTTCATTATACTATTAACTCTACTTTTGCATATATTTGAAAACTTGCATGATAAAAAGTTCAATACGGTCAGCCCCAGCAGAGCACAGACGACAGTGCAAAACTCCCAAACTGTGATTTCACGGCCTCTTGTAGAATCATATTCCAGGGGACCCAAGGGGGCGTTTACAGGGCTTTGTAGGCGGCTTTGAACACTTTCCAAACGTGCTGATCTGGTGCAACGTGCTACCCGGCGTTTTAAAAATAAAAGATCCTCTGCACCGTCAGAAGCATCGAAACGTCATTCTCTTCATGCGGAGCAAAACGTCCCTCCCAGCACAGCTGCTCCCTGGAAGAGGCGGCGGGCAGAGGGAGGCTTGCAAGGAGAGGCCTGCAAGGAGAGGCGACCACCGGGCTCCTCCTGCAGCGTGGCAGCCCCTGGGGAGGCAGCAAAGGGAAACGAAGGCCGAGCGGGCAGCCCAGGCCGTGCCTGCAAATGGGGACGTCCGCACCGGCGACACAGCCCGTGTACCCGGCGACACAGCCCGTGTACCCGGCGACACAGCCCGTGTGCGCCTGCGCCTGCGCCTGCCATGGGCCCCGGCCCCGGGTGGAGGCTGGGCCGGCCCGGGAGGCCGGAAGACCCGGATGGAGCCACAGAAGCGCTTCCAAGCGCTCCGAGTGTTCGAGCTGGTGATTTTCAGGCCCAGGAACAGACGGGCAGAGCTTTTACGGCGGTGACAGACAGAGTTTATTCTCTAGCTGAGCCGGGTCCGAGTCCCAGAGCGTTAGCGCAGCGGCCTCTCCACAGCCAGGACCCGCCCGCGGTGGGCGCTAAGCTTGTATATTTACCGGTAGGTTACAGGTGCCGCGCACACCTCTCTCCACCTTCCTTTCCGTTTGTTTGTTTCTTTAAAAGCGGCTGACAGTGTTGGCTTTTGATTGGCCGGTTTCCAAGCCGGGGCCTTGGCTTTTGATAGGCCAGTTTCCAAGCCAGGGGCTTGGCTCCTGATTGGCCGGTTTCCAAAGCCAGGGGCTTGGCTCCTGATTGGCCGGTTTCCAAGGGGGAGGGGGGCTTGGCTCCTGATTGGCCAGTTTCCAAGCCGGGGCCTTGGCTCTTGATTGGCCAGTTTCCAAGCCGGGGCCTTGGCTCCTGATTGGCCAGTTTCCAAGCCGGGGCCTTGGCTCTTGATTGGCCAGTTTCCAAGCCGGGGGCTTGGCTCTTGATTGGCCGGTTTTTAAAGCTGGGGGGTTTTAGTTGTTATTAGCGGCATTTCGGAGAGCGGGAGGGCCTGTGTCGGGGAAACCGAAACTTAGGCCTCTCCTAGCAGGTTTAGTCTGTCCCGGAGTCACTCCTGGTCTCCTTCCTGCTCTACGCGAAGGGTCCGCCCTGCGGTGTCATAGCGGGTCCCCCCGGGAGCTACAAGCAAGGAGCCCAGTGAACCCCCACAGCTTTAGCGTCGCGAGGATAACAAGCCCCCAACAGGAGTGAGCTCAGAAAGATCCGTTTACTCCTTGTTTTCGGAGCTCTGCGTGTCGTTGTCACCGTGCAGAAGGATCTCTGGGGCGAGGGGGGAGGGGAGGGAGGAGACGCTGAATAACCAGAAATGGCTTCGCGGGACGCACAGTCACCAAGGCCCCTGGTCGTGCAGCCGTGAATTTATTAAACCGCGGTTTGCGGGCGGACGGGCGAGCGGAGCTAAGGGACACGCATAGAAAAGGGGCCGCCGGGAAACGGGCTCCGGGGCCTGCAGGAGGCCCCGGTGAGTCAGGGGACAAGAGAGGACAATGTTGAAAGCTTCGATTGTAGTCTAGAAGCTGATTATTGGAAGGGGGAGGGGAGCCGGGGGAGAGACTGACGCCCAGCTGCTCGGTCGCCGTCCTCGGGCGAGCACGCCGCGTGCTGCCACCTGGTGGGGAGGAGGCCGGAAGGACGGCGGAGAAGACGGCAGCCGCCATCTTTATGACGTCAGGAACGTGCGCCCAGGACACGCGTGTGCTTCCGGTTGGGTTCCGGAAACTATTTTTTTGTTGTTGTTGTTTTTGTTTGTTTAAATCAGTTTTGTCCAGAATCCTAGTTGTTTATGGAGAGAGGGTTCGCTGACGTTCTCACTCCACCAGGTATGTGAATTCCACAACCGCAACGAAACTTCAAGTCCTAGGAGGCAGCTACCTTATTTTTCTCCTTCTTTTGCACTCTCTGAATGAGGGGGATCGTGTTTCCCTGTCCCGGACGGTCCCAGTATGGAAAATACCGGATACACTTGAGTCGCCCCGGAGAGCACGTTGTCTGGAGACACGGCAGAAAATTCCAACGGGAGCGCCGTCAGCCTTGCTCTACTTGGAAAGAGAAATGCCTGACGAGCGTCCCTGACCAACGTGGGACAAGGTGTGGGAAGGAAAAGGCACGGATACCAGTCGGAGTCCCAGAATCCGCCTCTTTCACAAACAGGAAAAAAAGAAGATAAACTTAAATCCCTACAAAACGGAAGTTGGTTAGTTTTATGGGGACCTCCACAGAGGAGAAAACATAGGAATGTTTTTCTACAGGATCCTGCAGAAAATTTATCTAAGGCAACATTTAAGAAATGGGACTATAATTATTTTTCTGTCATGCTTTATATTGAGACATAGCTGAGGCTTGGGAAGGGGTTAGGGAGCCTTTCAGAAAAAGTCCCTCCTAAGAATCTTCACATCTTGATTTATGACACCCCCTGTCCCCCACCTCCCGATCCACAGTGGTATTTTCTGAGTTAAAGCACAGAAGATTTATCCGTTCTCAACATACGAGAAACTCACACATTTATCTCTCAAGTGTCACGATGGTGGGACTTTCACAAGGCCGAAGAGCTTTGTACAGACTTTGAATCGTGTTTTTATTTTTGTACCTCTCCTATATGGAAAGGCAAAAAATAGAAAGAAAAGCTAACTCTGTATCAGAGACGCAACGCCGCTGATGCCCAGGTTGGGCCACCCAGAATGCACCAGGATTAATGACAACGCGGTCTGACAGCATCCTGACCGCAAGAGATGAAGTCACCCTGGGAAGTGTTTTGTGGAGGAAAATAAAATCAACAGAGTAAAAAAGGGGGAAAAAAAAAAAACGTTAAAAGTCTGAAATACACATTGTCCAAGTATTTTCCCCCCATTAATTTTGGAATCCCTTGAGTGTTTTCAGGGAAATTTAATCTGCATGTTTCTGAGCCATTTACACTTAACTCACCACACTGTTGTTTTGTAACAGTCATTTGTTGTCCAAGAAGCCTTCTGAACTTTGTTCATAAAGATTTTTATTAAAGCAAATGTTTTCTTTTTGCTTAAAATGAAATTATGCTTTTCCAGATTGAAAGGCCCACGGAAATGAACCCTAAACTCAAACTTTGTGAGGCACAACATGGATCCACTTTGGATCTGAGTGTGTGTGTCACCGTTCAGATTTCCAACCCAAGGTAATTTTGGTTTTGGCAGCGACACAGTAAAGGGTTCAGCTGAGAAGATACAGGTTTATGACTCTTCGGTTAGCCAAAATGAGCCCTCTCAGGCCTTTTTAAAAAGCGAGGCTTCTAAGGAATTCCAGCAGACTAACCATCAACTCTGCATTAGAATCCAGCATGAATGAAGCTCTGGACCAGAGTGAGAACGGAGACGATGAAAGTATCAGAGATGCTTCATGATTTTAAGGACTTTGTAGCTCAAGAGACAAGACTGTAAAATGAGGGCTTATGGGATGGCCGTGGAGATTAAATGAGATCATTGTGTAAGGACATAATTGTGTATGCTGTTTAGCGTTCCTTAGATCACAATCCATTGTAGCTACAATAACAATCTATCTTCATGGGTACTTGTATCGACTATCATATCCTACACCAGGCAGCTCAAAACAAGACAGTTATTAAAATAAGACGACCGCTCTACAAAAACGCTCATTGGTGCATTTACCCAATTGCCAGCTCCAAGTAACCCTTGTGAGAATGAATGACTCATGGTGCTCAAAATACTTTTGTGCTGAATTTTTAAGTCATGATCGAAGGACTAAACTAGAAAATTACCAAGAGAAAAGCCATTATTGTGTTACGAGGATCCAGATGAGCCTGGCTCACCAATTAACCGACGTGACGTATACTGTTAATACATATTGCCTTTATGAAGAGGGGAGATAATGAATAAACAAATAAACAAGTAAAATATATTATATGTCCAATGGTGCTAAGTCCTTTGGTGAAAGTCAAAGTAGGGAAGGAGACAGGTAATGCTGGAGGAAGAGTGTAATTTTAAATAGGTTGTTCAGTGAAGACATCCCCAAAAATACGTCCCTTGAGCAAAGACAAGGTGTCGATTATGCTATTCAATATGCTAAAGATTTCTATTTAAAAATAACAGAAAAGCCTGATTCAAAATTGCTTAAACAATAAAAAACTACTTTTTCACATAATAGTAATAATAAGAACAGCTAACCGTTATTGAGTGTCTACTACGTGCCAACCCCTCTCCTAAACACTTTGCATGTATTAATTCACTTAAAATTCACAACAGCCCTGTGAACTAGGTGCTATTCACCAATAGGGAGGCCAAGGCTCAGGGAGATCAGGAATTTTCCAAAAGGTACAGGATTGGCACGGGGCATCCTTGGCAAAGTTTGCCCTTGACCCAGGCTCCCGCTCACCAGGGGGAAGGAAAGTTCCAGGCACAGAGCATCAGGACTCTGTCTCATGTCTTCAGTGTCTCTCCTCCCTCAGATCTCTTTGTGCTGCCTCCATCTTCAGATGGAGTGAGGTGGCCGCAGTGTTTCCATGGGCCTTGCCTACATACAAGGAAGAGAGAGGCCTTTCGTGTATCCCTCCCTGCGAAGGCGGCAGTCTGCCCAGGGGACACTGGCACTCTTCCCTGCACAGAGCAAGGGAGAGCGTGGGTCACAGTCTGTCCCCAAACCAGTCGCCCTCAGGGGGAATGGGATTAACAGGCTCGGGTCAGGCTGCTTCTTTGTAGGAAAGGAAGAGATGTTGGGGATGCAAATGCAAAGACGACGATGTCATCGGGGTTCCTGTCTGCGTTGTTTCATCTGCCACAGCCCCGGAAGAGAAGAGAGTAAATGCCAAGCCTTTCCTAGCTGCAGTTCACGGCTGTATCTTACTGTCCTTCTGGAAGAATCTGAACGTTTGATCCACTTGCTCCTGTTAGTGGATCTCGGACATGACTCCAGCGTTAGGCAGAGGATAAGGTCACAGAGAAAAGGCCACAGGTCCCTTTGGGGCACACCCTGCAGATCCCGCTTTTCATCCTCAAGATTTCAGTGTTTAGCCATTTAATGGTTCATCTTCCTTCCTTCCATCACCGGGGATGTTGATCAAAGGAAGGGCTGTTTGTTTTGCCCTAATGCTCCAAAGTGACTGAATTGCTTACGAGATTTTTTTTCAAAAGCTTTTAGTCTGACCGTCAAGAGATTATTGGCTCTGTGCTAAAAGTGAGAGCAGAGAAAGGCCATTGGGTATATTTCTGAAGCCAAAATGCAGTGAAAGAGGGAAATACTCCAGGGGAATTTATTTTGAAATTTATCTGAAGATAATACATAATTATTTCAACGATAGCTTGTTTTAGAGGCTGTACTTGATAAAGTTTATCTGCTCCATTATAAAGCCAACCAGTTAAAATGCCTGATGGCCAATTCGACTTCATTTGATACCAGACACGATAGGGGAGATTTTGATTATCAAACAAACTTGGGTTTTAGCCCTGTCCAGCATTTGTCTCCAATCAAGCTTACTGTCTCCCTTCTCAGATTGGCATGGGCGTATGAGCATGACAAATATCTATATTGTCCCAGCACTCTATAATGGTATTACAATGACAATTTTATTAGGTTCATAAAAATTTTGCAACTTCCCTGCAACACACTGTAATTTCACCCACAGTTGTAAAAAGGTCTTAAATTATATTTGTGCAAGATCGAGATGAATGGGCTCGAGCATTAATGCATTTCTCATTGTGTAATGGGGACCTTTTCTTCCCTGTCTCTTTGCCAAGTCCAGAGAAAAAGCTATCCTATTCAACTATTTGTCAACTCCCATTAGGAACATTTAATACTAATAAAATTTATGGATTCGGTTTCCAAAGGATACTGCCAGAAAACTTTAAGATTACTGCATCGGTACTTAAATACAACCATTGTTCACCTTATAAAAATCTATATGCAGCCTGACAGGTATAAAATGTAGCTCTGTACGCTGAGTCAGCATCAGAGACTTTTTTTTGGTTGAAGTGGAGTTCATGAAATAAAAGTAAATGTGTTCTCAAGTCCGTGAGGAAAGATTGATCTGAAAACATTCCCCCAATAAATACGCAGCTGACAGACTGAGATGCTGTATGCACGTGCTCAACAGAGAAGAAATAAAGCACGATTCAAGCTACTCCACAGGTAGGAAATAGGTTAATTCATTTTAAAGGTTTCATATACACACACTCATAAATGTAAGTTACCAATTTTAAATAAAGCTCTATCTTTCAAACAGGAATATTGCATGACATGTCCTTTGGGTTGTGTTTCTAGAAGCAGGGATGGGTTTGCGTCTATGCACACACACACACTGTCGTCACTGGGACCCGATTCTTCAAACCACAGCTAGTTGTTCCAAGTTCTGCACATCTCTAACTAACATCACTTTCCAATGTGCACCATAGTTATTTGTGCACACATCTTCTCACTCCTACAAAATATGAGCTTCTTATTTTATGTGACCTTTATCTTCAGCTGAGCCACAATGTCTTGCAAATGGTAGATGTTTATCATGTATTTGCTAAATTGATAAATGAAAGAAATGAATGAATGAAGTGTCCTATGCAATCTCTAACCCATGGAACTAACGCGTTTATAAGAAACAGCATGGTGGAAGTGCGGACTTTACAACTGTAACATCATGCTAATTGTTACTATGTATCCAGCTCAGTGGGGAGGGCTCAGAGGAGTAAGAGACAATGGCCTCGAAGCTGTTCTCCAGGGGGCGTGCGGTACGGGCAGTTTTTAGAGAGTTTTCTGAGCTTCAACTTTGTACTTGTTCTTTTAAAAATTTATCTGCTTGAGAAAATGCCCGGGGTTCAGATTTCCCATTGGTTCTACCTTCTGTCAACTTATAAAGGGGACGTACTTCTCAATCTGAGCCTTTGTGGTGGGACGTTGTCCTGAGATACAACCCCAGCCCACCCCCTGCCCGGCAAAGAGACCATTTGAAACGTCAGTGTTGGCAAAGGTTCCTGTGCTCATCGCGGGCACCATATGCCGGTGAGGGGGCCTTTTGTGTTTGTTTATGTCACGCACACACTTACGAAAGCAAAGCCTGGCATTAGAAACAAGACGCTATCAGTCTGTATCAGAGTGTTCTCAATTCAGATATAGAGTAGTAAGTGGAATGACAATTTCCACTTAATAATGGTCTTTTCTGTCCTCCTACTATTTTCAAAAAATGTGCTGCTCCTGAGGGAGCAAAGCAAAGACAATGCTGGTAAATATATGTAAATATATATATAAACATATATATATGTATACACACATACACACACGCACACACACACACACAGAAGGCAACTGGACCTTTTTATACCAAGGTACAAACTCATGAGGAAGTTTCATGGCCTTATCTGTGTCCCTTAACACTAGAATTCAGAAGTGAAATTGTCAAAGGGAAGTAAATTAACAAGTTTATTTGAATCAAAATACGAAGTCAGACTTTCTTATAGATAGTAAATCTGATCTGAAGAATTCAGAAGTGACTTTGCCAATTGATTGTAGGAAGATGGTTTTCACAGATTAATAAAACTACATATGAAGCTCAAAGGTTTTGATAAAAATATATTTAAATTGGTGCTAAGATAAAATAATTTTATTTAAAATATTATTTTGGGGAAAATATCATTTAAATTCACATTATTTTTATTCCTCTAATACCTTCTATATTAATTATGTTAATTATATTATATTACATTGGGTTAAGCAAGTTGCCTCCAAGTGAAAGAGCCACAGGTATAATAGTCATTTTCTAGGTCTTGTCAATACTTTTTTGGGAAGATATATACTTCTAAAAAGACTAAGAAAATGAAGAAGACCTAATTGAATTGTCATCTGATTATTAAAAATAATTTCTGATGCTAGATCTTCAATGTGATTTTTAGCATTTAATTCAAAAGGAGTCCTTTCCCATCTAATTTACTATGTGAATAAGATATCTCAATGCTACATTTTTTTTAAATGAAAAAGAGAAATAGAATTGAATCTGAATTTTGTTCATTGTGGCAATAAGAGAACAAACTGAAAATTTTAAAGTTCCTATCTCATTGAAAATGCACTTTCCCATAAAATTGTGTATTATTGTATGAGTAATAAATATACATCATATATAATTACAAAATTAAATATAATTATGTTATTTAATTGACTGTGCACTAATGTTGTGATAATTGAATAAGGATAATTCAAGCTAGCAGAAATTGTTCTCAACCTTGAGCCTTATGGTCACAGAAAATTTAAAACTTTAAAAATTTTAAATGTATATTTTTGTTGAGAAGAATGGTAGGTGCTCAATAAATGACTTTCGATCACAAAAATATTTTAAATTAGGTCAAAATTTTGTGAGGGAAGTGGAATGAAAATATAAGTTCAAGGGGGGAAAAGAAAGTAAAATTTTCAACTGCTATAATAGGGTTCATTTATGGATTTTTAAATAGATGATGGTATCAAATTGGTATGGTATATAAAATTCTATTAGCTATATTTTTAAAAATGACAATTTTATTTTAAACTGGCAGTATTTGCAACATACAAGTACTTTCCTTCAGATTGCTTAGCTTCTTATGCAAAATTTTGGATGTCAATATAAAAATGAGGCCGGGCACAGTGGCTCACGCCCGTAATCCCAGCACTCCGGGAGGCCGAGGCGGGAGAATTGTTTGAGGTCAGGATTCGAGACCAACCTGAGCAAGAGCGAGACCCCGTCTCTACTGAAAATAGAAGCGAAGTATCCCAAGAATGGAAAAATAAGCACCACATGTACTCGCCATCAAATTGGTTTCACTGATCATCACCTAAGTGCACATTTAGGAATAACATTGATCGGGTGTCGGGCAGATGTGGGTGGGGGAGGGGATGGGTGTCTACATACATAATGAGTGTGATGCGCACCGTCTAGGGGATGGACACGCTTGAAGCTCTGACTTGGTGGGGGGCTGGCAAGGGCAATATACGTAACCTAAACTTTTGTACCCCCACAATATGCTGAAAAAAGAATAAAAAAATGTGTGAATCTTGAAGACATTACACAAAGTGAGATAGGCCAGTTGCCAAGGGACAAGTACTGGATGATCCCACCGACGTGAGACACAGAGTCGTCACCTTCATGGGGACAGGAAGTAGGTGCTGGTCACCGGGGGCTGGGCGGGTGGGGGGTGAACGAGCGGTTATTGCTCAGCGGTTCAGAGTGTCCGTTGGGGGGGAGGAAAGAGTTCAGGAGGAGGACGGCGGCGATGGCTGCACAACACTGTGAATGTTCTTAATGCCACTGAAGCGTACTTAAAAAATGGTGAAAATGGTAAATTGCATGTTATGCATACTTTACCACAATAACAAAATGGTCCAAATGAACTGATCGGCTATATAATTATATATATACTCTTTTCAAAATATATTTATTGAGCACCTACTACATTCAGGCATTGTGCTACTTGTACACAAAACAAAATATGATTCCACCATCCAGGAGCTCTTAGTCTGGTCCCGTTTGGATATAAATCCACAATCTATCGTCAAGGAACGTGAATTTGTTTATATGGGAGCAAACACATAAATCAAGTCCCTGACCTAAGCCTGAGCCTGACTTCCGCAATCTGATTATCCATGTTGAGTAAGTTAACGAGAGCACAAATAAAGGCAAATTCACGGTCAGGTGTGTGTACCTACCTGCAACATTTTTTTCTAAAAGTAGAAAGTAATCAGACGACTGGAATTCCTCAGAATAATATCTGTTTCTTAAGCTACATGATAGAATGCAATAAGTTGTCTTTAAACTAAAATGGTCAGTCATTGCACTAATATCAACTTTCCTAAAAACCAGGACGAGTGTCGAGGCAAAAATAAAACAAGAAATTAGTCCCTGTTTAACTCGGATCAAATGAGCTGGAGAGCCGCCAAGTCCTGCTTGGTTTCATGCTCTGTGGAGACGCCTACGTCCCCAATCCCTCGTCTTTCCAGATTTGCGGGAAGCAGATCGCTCACGAGGATCATTCTCCTCGCACAGATGGAGGGGAAAGCGTTCTGGTCTTTGCCCCGGCTCACAGGACAAATTATCTTAAATGCGTTAGTAAGAAAATCCTGCCCAATTCCCTTTTTCAATAATAATAATAATAAAAAAAAACAGGTTCATCAACTGTTATTACAGAAAGTGACCTCAGAGAGAATCAATCAATACTTTCAAATCAGAGACAGGGAAACTGAGGCTGAGGGGAAGTAAATGATGTCTACGATTTGGTCCTGGTGCCCAGTTCTGTGTTTTAACAACTTCTTCCTGATGAATCTAAGGGGTAAAAAGTGGAAAACTCACACCCCAACCGGTTCCTTAGACCCATGGAAAATAGAGCGAGTATCTGCCGATTTCAGCGGGTGGTGGATTCTGTTTTCTGCATTTAGCATCAATACCAGGAGGGCCCAGAGTCCGGACGGCTGCTCCCTCAAGAGCTACGAGCACGGTGAGGAGAACCAAGGATGAGCCCAGCCAGCAAAGACCATCCCACGGTCTCCGAGGCCCTTCCCGGAGCAGGACTCTCTCCGATCCCGGCGTATTGACCACCTGTGGTCCGGCTTACGGGGGAAGAGCGTGATCAGCCACGGAAGAGCCCACGGACTCCAAACAGCCGTAACCCAGACACGAGGAGGGGGTGAAAGGAAAGGTGGAAAAGATTGGCCACACCCCCACAAGTCTGCATCAACCGGGAAAACCAGGCAGAGAAACCAGCTTCCAGAACACATGGGGGAGAGGGGAAGGGAGGTCGAGATTTCCTCCACACCCTCCAGCCCAAATCCCACTTGCAAAATGGAGCTATTATAAAAATAGACTTCGGGAGAATGAGGGCCTTGTAGTTGGGGGAACAGGAAGGTGTAGCTAAACGTAGAAAAACTAGAGACTTTCACAGTGAAGTTGTTCTGTTTTTTTGATTATCAGTGCCTCACCCTAATATTTTTTCCCTTCTCAATATTCCCCACAATAAATCAGCTCCCACGTGAATTTCCTTTCTCCCCCTGTAATTTACAGGGAGGCCGAGCAGCAAGAAAAACAAATGATTCTGATTCCGATGGCTCGATAGGCTCACACTGCTAGGCAATAGCTGAGAATAGCATGTAGCCAACCAGGTAATGTTTTCCAGCGCACGACTGCGTGTGTGTGTGTGTGTGTGTGTGTGTGTGTCTGTGTGCGTGTACAGGGCACACAGATCAGGCAAAGAGCAGATCCTAATAGGATGGTAAAGCGAATAATAATTTTTGAAGAGGTTTTTTTTAATGCTATACATAAGTGCTATAAATCCCCCAAAATTGTCCTTGGGGTTCAGAAAGGAGAAGAGGGGGGAGAAAACATGGAAAGGGTTGGGGAAAGGGAAGAAAAGGAGGAGAGCAAGAAGCGAACAGAAAGAAAGAACAGAGAAAAAGAAAGAGCATAAAGAAGAAAAGCAAAAGGCTCCCACGTAGGTGGAAACCGCTGCTGGAGAGAAAAACGGAGCTGAGGCCACATGTTGGGGAAATAAATGCGTTTCCACATGTGAATGCCAATGTATTATTGACTTACGCCGAGTCGTAAATATGACAATTTGCCTCATTTCGTAGTGAGGTCAGGCTTAGCCCAAATAAGCAGCCATCCTCCCCTGCTCACTTAATGTCCCTAAATATGAGCTTTCCCCAAAGCTCTCGGCGCGTATAACATAACGCCATGTGCAGGTGGGGTGCGGGGAGGGACCGCAGAGGTGACAGAAAGCAAGCTGTGAACACAAAGATACTTTTAAGCCGAAGGCTCGTACATGATATATAGAACACAAGACCGTCCATCACGCTTATTGAAACTGTGACCAGCAGGATCATAAACCTGACACGAAAGAAGAGAAAATACGACTTGTTAGGCTGAAAAAGCACCGAGGAGGGAATTATAAAAAGGGAAAAATTTCATGACAAATTAGTTTGTATTTTTTGTTTTCATTTCTGACACATGGAAGGAAATGCTATATGTTTGCTTAAGGAAGTGAAAATTTCTCCACTTCATCCATTTAAAATCCTCACCCTGAGGGCCTTTTGTGTTGAAGCATAAAGTTTGGAGACCTTAAATAGCCATAATGCTTCCCTGAAGAATTTCGGCCCCCGAAACGTATCCCGGTTCAGAAGGGCTGAAAAGGAAAACCGTTCTACAGCGACCGGACGGTGTCTGAGGACGGCCGGGAAGGAGCATCAGTTCATGCTCATGGTCTCTTTACCGTGTTTGATGAAATATTGGAATCGATCGGAACAAGCGGCTTCAGCAAGCAGGCCATAAACTTGGTAGCAGTGTTGTAAAACAAAAGTGCATTAGCATGCAGTAAGTTTTGGATTGGAAAACATTGCCCGGTGGCTTGGCCCAGGGAACAGGCACACGATGGGCTGGGAAGTCGCAGATGTCGGGGCCAGTCTGGTGTTTCCGTGCACATCCCCCTTCTGGGAACTAAGATTTGGGGCTGATTAACAATCTCCCCGCCCTGGGGAGCAGGGAGAGCAGAGCAAGTGAAAGAAGAGAGCTCAAGTTCAAGAGAATGCACTAAAAATCCCCTATTTTAAAGCACTCTGCAATTTCCATGTGCGTGGGGGGAGGGAAGGGGGTAGAGAGAAGACGAAATGATAATAAGGAAATTCCTCCAAGCGCAACGTATTCGTAGTTACAGTAACAATAATACACGTCACTGGTGCAGTAAAAATCTCTTTCAGCTACAATTGCAATTTAACTTTTAAAGATGTCAGTTCTCCCCAAATGAATCTACATAAATTTATGTAATTCTGGGATTACTATCAAAACTCAACAAAATGTTTGTAACTCAAAAAGTGATTTGAAAATTTAACTGAAAGAACAAGTGAGCGGAAATATCTAGAAAAAATCTGAAAAAGGAAGATCAATGGGGCCAGGGTGTACTTACCCTAACAGGTATTAAAATGAACTCTAAAAGTGCTATAATGAAAACATTTTAATTTTAAGGCACGAATGGACCTGAAGACAAAAATAGTACCAGGAATATGTGTAAATTTAGTATATGTAAAAGGTGGGATTTCACATCAGTGCACAAAAGGTGATGTGTGCTTCAAATGTTGATACAACCTGTTAGTCATTTATAAAATAAATTAAGCTACACCCCAGGTCACTCCTGATTCCAATATAAATTTTAAACGAATCAAACATTTAAGTGAAATAAAAATGCAAATATAAAAGCACTAGGAAAATATGAGTGAATACTTTTTTTGATGGAGAGAACATAGCAGAAAATTCAGAAACCACAAAATATAATAATGCAATCTTGAAGGATAAAAATAAGAATGTTCCTGTGCAAAAATAAAATCAATAATGTAAAACTACCAAAGACAAACTGGGAAATATTAATACATATAGTATTATATTTAATATTAGAAAATTACATTTGTATAAGTAAATTAATGTTTAAGTTAATATACCTCCTATACAAAGAGCCCGCATAAATCAATGAAAAGCCAACTCCCAGTAGAGAATGTATGAAGCATATGTACAAGAAATTCACATAAGAAATTTAAATGGCTGATATAATTAAGAAAAATATTAAATCTCACTGTAACTAAAACAAATGCAAATAAAATGCCAGGAAGACAACATTTTCCACCAATGAGGTAAGTTATGAATTTTTTAAATAATTAAAAGGTCATTGAGGATCTACCAGCTCATCCTTCTAGTCACTTCCCCCCACCTTTACAGCTACCAACAAGCCCAGTGACTCTCCTCTAGGCTCCATCGATAGCTCCTCCCTTCTACCACTGTGGTCAGTTTTTCTTACAAGAGGCATCACATTAAAACACAAATCACATAATCCCGAGATCTGAAGCTGATTGCCTGGATTTGAATCCTTGTCCCACCTCTAACTCACTGTGTGAATTTGAGCAATCCATCCACTCTTTCTGTGCTTCAGTTATTTCATTGGTAAAATTGAATAATAGCAACAGTACCTGACTCTTGCATTGGAAGAATTGAGTGAGTGGATACATAACACATAATTAGAGCAACATCTGGCATATAGCAAACACGTAGCAAGTATTAATGACGAGGAAGATGCTATTGCTGCTGACATTCAGGAGGATGCCACTTCTCTGCACAGAACCTTCCGACGGCATCTGTCACACTCAGACTAAAATAAAAAAAGCTGTCACAGCCCACGAAGCTCCGCGCCATCCTGCCTCTGCGATTTGCAACCTAACCTCTGCGCCTCCTTCACTCGGTTGTGGCTACACCAGCCAACGCCTCATGACCTTCCAGTCTCGGTTTTTTGCCATTTGCTTTTTGCTTGCTTGGGTCACACTTCCCGCCACTGTCACACGGCTCCTTGCTCTACTCAGTGTAGTAACTGCTCAGACGTTACCTCTCCAAAAAAGATGTCCCTGACCATGCTACTTGAGGTAGTCTCTGCCTCCACCCCTAAACCATGGTGGATACTCTTATACATGATTAACTAAAACATAAATTCATCCTACTTTCTAGGGAGCAATTTAACTGTATACGTAATAACTTACATTGAACATCCACTTTGAGCCAGCAATCTCACTCCTAGGCAGTTATGCTAAGGAAATATGTGAAGATCTGTGTACAGGTTTTTCATCCAAGCATTGTTTATAATAAAGAAAAAATAGAAACCACCTAAAAGTTAGCCAGTATGTGCATCAATTATCAATTTGCTATGAAACAAACCACCCCAAAACTTAGTGACTCTAACTTTTTTTTTTTTTTTTTTTAGCTAATGAGACCGTGTGGGTTGACAATTTGAGCAGGGCTCAGCAAGGTGGTTCTTCTGCTTTGGCCTGGTCTCACACTCACACGTCTGCAACTAGCTGACAGCTGGGCTTGTTCATGAGGCAGTTTGGCAGGATTTCAAGAGAACAAAAGCCTGCCAGGACCCCAGAGGCCGAGGGCCAGCTCTTGCTTGATATCATTTCCATCTCATTCTTTCAACCAAAGCCAGTCACGAGGCCAGCCCAGATTCAAAAAGTTGAGACACAGACTCCACCTCTTCCTGGAAGACGCAGAACAATCACACTGCAAAGGAGCGTGAATATAGGGAGCGGTTGAAAATTGCAGCCATTTTGCAATTTACCAAAATAAGAAACGGGTTGAATGAATTCTGGTAACGATGACATTGGACTATTTTGCAACTATTAAAAATGGTGATGTTGATCTATATTATCAAGAAGGACTTCCTTCCTGATTCCTTCCCTTCATTGCTCTCTTTCTTCCTTCTTTCCTTCTTCCCTTCCCTTCCTTTTCCTTCCTCTTTTCCTTCTTTCTTTCTCTTTGCTTCCTTTTTCCTTCCTGCATTCCTGACATCCTGGCCTACTTCCTAGGGTGAGGTGACTTGACTCTGCTCCTTTATGCATCTTCCAACAGCAGGTTGGTTTAGGCATTTCCTTTAGCAGTTGAAGAAGAGCAAGAGCATCAGCAAGAACTTGCAGGCTTGTTTCAGTTCTCTGTTTGCCTCAAAACCACCCAAGCGAGTCACTCGGCCAAACTCAAAATCAAGGAGTGGGAAACAGTATCCACCTCTGGATGGGAGAAAATGCAAACTCATTCTACAAAGGATGTGGGGAGGAGAAGGATGAAGAACTGGGGCCATTAACACAGCGAATCACCACCAGGACAGAGTGTCGATCTGGTCAGAAGGAGAGGGCGAAGGATTTCAACTCGGAGCTCTATTTGCACAGCAAACTCAGTGATTTTTCTTAGAATATTTATTTGTGAATTTAGGGGAGGCTGCTGGAGATTATATAAGGCAAAGCACTCCCCAGTGTTTGGAATCCACGTCTTCTCAAAGTGTTACTATAAAAATAAAATAAGATAAATTTTAAAGTGCTTTGAAAATTTTAAAGGTATGGACAAATGAGTACGTTGAGATCTAGTTACCATTTAATGCCTTCTGGACCTCCTTTTCTCCCCTTTGAGTATTCAGGCAATGCAAAAAATCATTTCAGTAATAGAATAAGCCCAACACGATTGGGCAGAGAAGGACATTGCTGAAACACAAAGACAACATCCCACGATGTCTGCCGAAGCCAAGCCTAAATTACTTTTGGGAAACTGACAACATTGGTGTGGATAATGGAAGTTTAGCTAGATTATTATCACTTATTCCTTCTAACGGTTGTATTTAAAAATCAGATAAATTATATCAAGACTATTGCTCTCATTAAATGAGCCTCTGCCTGCAGGGATTCTAGAATGAGTCATTCTTCCTTGACATGTGTCCAGTTGCTGCAGCAGCTGTAAACTGTAGGAGTTGATGGTCCCTCATATTGAGGTGAAAGAGTCACTGGGCCCCACCCTTTGGAAACTACTTTGGCTGCAACACTCGTGCAAAGTTCATGGCCTGCATGATGAGGCCTAAAGCCTTTAATTAATCTATCTGGCTCTGCAGCCCCTGTGGTCCCTAAGTAGCCTACACTGCATAGCAACAACCCTCTGTAGTTACTCAGCCTCTCTCTCTCTCTGTCTGTCTCTCAGCAACAGTAAACATTTTTAGATATCTTACCCAGAGTCTAACCGTGGAAAAAAATACCTTAGCAAAAATCTGCCCAGGAAGATTTCTGCCCCCAGAAATGTGGAGAATTTTTACAAAGCCCTCCTAAGACACCAATGGTCTTTTCCTTTGCCCAAATAATTATCTATCTTTCAACGGCTTGTCTTTTCCCTTCACTTATTGTTATTATTCTTTAATTCAACAAATACTTATTGAGCACTTTCTCTGTGCTGGACATAGTGATGGGCATTGGCAATAAAATTGGTGTTGTAGTTTAAAGCACAGCCTAGGAAGACGTCTCACATTTGTTTGGTCTGTCTTACACCTCAGCAAAACCAAGCCACCTTCTTCCTCACTCAACATTTGCTTCTGCTTTTGTGGAATATAATAGGGAAGGTGCTCCACGCTCCTATACCTGGTGAGAGTAACCGAGGCCAACTGTCCTGTGCGATGGCACAGGTGTGCTCTCTCACCACCCAGCTCTCGGATCTGTTGTGTTTATTGCAGCCGCCTGTTGAAAGAAAGAGAGAAAGAAAGAAAGAGAGAGAGAAAGGAAGAGAGGAAGGAAGGAGGGAGGGAGGGAGGAGAGAGGAAGGAGGGAGGAGGGAGGAGGGAGGGAGGAGGGAGGAAGGGAGGGAGGGAGGGAGGAGGGAGGAAGGGAGGGAGGGGGAGGAAGAGAGGGAGGGAGGAGGGAAGGAAGGGAGGGAAGGAAGGGAGGGAAGGAAGGGAGGGAGGGAGGAAGGGAGGGAGGAAGGGAGGGAAGGAAGAGAGGGAGGGAGGAGGGAAGGAAGGGAGGGAAGGAAGGGAGGGAGGGAGGGGGGAGGAAGGGAGGGAGGGAGGAGGGAAGGAAGGGAGGAAGGGAGGGAGGAAGGGAGGGAGGGAGGGAGGGAGGGAAGGAAGAGAGGGAGGGAGGGAGGGAGGAAGGAAGGGAGGGAGGAGGGAGGAGGGAGGAAGGGAGGAAGGAAGGGAGGGAGGAGGGAGGAGGGAGGGAGGAGAGACACAGATGTGGGCATTAAAAGGAAGGTGAAATAGATGGAACAGGCTAGACTGCTTTGGTTTGCAATTATTTTGAACTTGATAGCATATAATAAAAATATCCTCTCAAGTAGTCTAATTTTTTATTAGAATTCTGCCTTGGGGTTTATGGCTAAGTTTCAGCTAGTAGCAAAGCATTGCTTGATTTCCTTACTTGTCCATGTTCTTGGTACAGATTTTACCTAGAGACACGGGTCAGATTTCTAGGGCAACTTGGGGCATTGTGGTATGATTCCATCTATAAAGGCCGTACGCTCACTCCCATCTCTAACAGTACATAAATAGTCTCCTTCCAGACATCCCTTTCAGATACCACCAGCAACTATGTCTAAAATATGTTCCTTTTACTCTCATTACTGAATGATTTTTATCAAAATATACAAATCTAAATTAACAGGGATTTCCCCCCCATTTTTTGAAGACATGATTCTATCTTTTTCTGGCTCTTATTAATACTATAAAAAATCAGCTATTTGTCTAATTGTTCTACTTTTGTCAATAATCTTTTTTTTTCTTTGCAGCCAATTTTAAGTTCTTTCCTGAAATTTAACCATGATGTATTGAAGTGAGATTTATTTTGATATATCTTGCTTGAAAAATTTATGTCTTTTACTGATTATGGAATATTCTTGCCTTATCTTTTAAATATTGACTCTTCTTCATGGTGTTCAACTGTCTCATCCTTTCCTCTAGGTGTCTTTAGCTGTACGTGTATATTTTTCCCCAATTTTAATTTTTTATATTACTATGCTGCCTCTGGATAATCCCTTCACCTCTGTCTTCCAGTTTACCCATTCTCTAATCAGCTATATCTAATCTGCTGTTTAATCTAGCTACTGAGTATATTTTTAAATGACTTTTTAAAATTTCTAAAAGCGTTATTTGATTCTTTTTAGAATCTGCCTATTTTGGCCGGGCGCGGTGGCTCACGCCTATAATCCTAGCACTCTGGGAGGCCGAGGTGGGCGGATCGTTTGAGCTCAGGAGTTCGAGACCAGCCTGAGCAAGAGCGAGACCCCATCTCTACTAAAAATAGAAAGAAATTATATGGACAGCTAAATATATATAGAGAAAAAATTAGCCGGGCATGGTGGTGCATGCCTGTAGTCCCAACTACTTGGGAGGCTGAGACAGGAAGATCCCTTGAGCTCAGGAGTTTGAGGTTGCTGTGAGCTAGGCTGATGCCACGGCACTCACTCTAGCCTGGGCAACAAAGTGAGACTCTGTCTCAAAAAAAAAAAAAAAAAAAAAAAGAATCTGCCTATTTTGATGTTTTATATGTTTACGTTTTTAATCCTTTCTAATATCTTTCATCATCTAAAACATACTTATTTTATAATCTATAAAAGATAGTTTTGTTTATGAATATCTTTGTGGCCTAATCCTTCTGTTTTGTTTTTTAAATCTGACTCCTGCTTATGGTAGACTGTTTCCCATGTGTTTTGTAATTTTTCACTGTGAGCTGATCTTCAGTAGGGATTATTGTAGAAACCTCATCTGGCCTAGATTGAGAACATAGTCCTCCAAAGAAGTATTTCACCCTCTGCCAGCCAATCTAGGCCTATCACCAGCCTAGTCCTGCTTTATATTAATGTCTTAGTCTGAGTATCTCTGGGCCACACAGGTAGCAAAAAAAAAAAAAAAAAAAAATTGAACTACAATTCTACATGAACAAAAGTATCTCTTTTTTCAAAGGAGACATCTTTGAATTTGTGGTTGCTGTGTATTGTGTGTATTCTCTCATGGGTTTTTTCTTTTTTTTTTTTTTTTTGAGACAGAGTCTCACTCTGTTGCCCAGGCTAGAGTGCCATGGTGTCAGCCCAGCTCACAGCAACCTCAAACTCCTGGGCTCAAGCGATCCTCCTGCCTCAGCCTCCCGAGTAGCTAGGACAACAGGCATGCGCCACCATGCTCAGCTAATTTTTTTTTCCTATATATATTTTTAGTTGTCCAAATTATTTCTTTCTATTTTTAGTAGAGACGGGGTCTCGCTCTTGCTCAGGCTGGTGTCAAACTCCTGACCTTGAGCCATCCTCCCGCCTCGGCCTCCCAGAGTGCTAGGATTACAGGCATGAGCAACCGTGCCCGGCCTCTCATGGGTTTTAAAACCCAAGCCCTTAGATCTTGAAAAATCAACCTTCTCCCCATGACCAAAGTGACCAACAGCTCACATGCTTACTCTCTTGTTGTTATTTTCTTCTATTATCTATTTTTTTTAATTTTCCTAGAAAGTTTCCTTTCCTTCTTGTAAACTTAAATATACACCTAGTATGATTTTCGTTATAGTTTAGTCTATACTTCTAGGTGTTTCTAAAAGAGGTTTTCATATACCCTAATCCAAAATATGCCCAGAAAATGAAGTTCTCCACCATTTTCTTGATATAATCAATCCAAAATATCACCTAAGCTGCCTGACATAGGTGTGAACATGTAGAGTAATTGCAGTCGTGAGTGAGTGAGTGACTTTCTTATAGTTAGAGGCAGCGTCTCTGTCCTAGTTCAATTCTGAGCTGGACAGACACTTAATAAATACTTACTGAATTAATTAATTACAATATTTTCACTTATAAGCAGCTGGTCTATTACGGCCACCCTTTGTTTCTCTATGGAAAGAAGGTTTTTTAATTTTTTTTTATTTTTAAATATGTGAGTGACTCTAAAGTTACGGGGCTAATTCCACAAACCATGCGTGAAAATTCACGTTAGTCGCTCTTTCTATGACAAAAACTGAGTAACAAAGCACCAAATCATACTCTTTTGCTTTGATAAGGAGATACAAGAGATGAAGATTATATTTTCAGGGTTTCTTTTATTCTTAAAATAATCCCTAAATCTATCCTTGAAGATCAATTTGTTATCAAAGACCACCATAAAACTTGGATGTAGAAATAAAGATTATTCGCCTCTCTGGTAAACTGAAGATACTAAAACAAGTCTATACTCGATTCCCGATTGGCTGGGAGCAATCTAAATCAATTGATAGTCAAACAAAAATAAAACAAATATTTTAAACTCCATGGTACCTTCACAGAACCGAGGCCTATAACTCAGCCACTAAGCAAGCTGCTGTTTAATTATTTCCTTGCTATGCATGTGCTAAAAATAGGTCTCCATGATTTAGGCTGTGAGGCAAGTGGAATGAGCAATGTTTCGATTTCCCAGGGTCGTGGGCACAGCCCAGCATTTACATTGCTGCTTCGTTGCCAACAGGATACAAGAGAGTATAAATTTACCACCAGGCACAGACGCCAGAGAAACAAGGAAGCCCTGGAGCCAATGCCCCAGTCCAAGTAGGAAATTTCATTCTTGGGGCGAGTACAAAAAGGGCCCAGCGAAAAAGGCCAGAGAGTAGGGAGCGGACATTCAACCAACAGTTTAATGACTTTGAGATTCAACTTAGCCATCTATTAAGATAATTTAATAAAGCCCACCCATCTCAACTTCATTTCCAAGGCCAAAAAGCGTGAGATTTTTGAGTCCAGCAAGCCTCAGCTGAGTTCTTGTAATCATTTACTATTTGCGTGAACCTCTAAGCTTTAATATTGGTTTCCCCACTCGTGAAATAATAAAAATACCACTCTCAAGAGGAATGTTATCGTGGCATTATCAAGATAATGTAAAACAACTAACCCAATATCTGACATTAGAAAGCATTCAAATTTGAGCCGTAACTGTTATATCAACAAGTGCATGAACACTCGCTGTGAGCAAAACGTTGTGCTAGACACCTGGGTGGAAATAAAGATAAATCAGACACGCACAGTCTGCCCACCAGGACCTCCGATTTTAATAGGAGCAATGAGGTAAGATGAAGTTATAAATTCTCTGAAAGCAAGGACTTTATGTGTCTTCTCCACCTTTACATCCCTGGTACCCAGAATGGTTTCTAGTATACAGTAGGTATCCAATACATATTTATACACACAGACACACACACACACACACACACACAAATAAATGACTCTTTTCCCTGGCAGAAAGTGCTAAAAGTGAAGAGAGAAAATATAGATTGGACCTCGAAAGCCAATCAAAGAAAGAATTTGCCCACAATTTCTCATCTGCAAAAGGATGATAATAATTACACTCACCTTGCTCCCCCCATGAAGGTTATTGCAAAACTCAGATAAGGACACTTTGCCTGAAAGCAGCAGGTGGAGGAGGAGGAGGGTAAAGAAAGGCCACTGAATTACCCCACAGAAAACGAATGATATTTGCCAAGAGCCATGTCGCACTTCCTGTGTGCTGGAGATGGCTCTAAATACTCCACATGTTAATACATGTACTCCTTGCAACAACTCTGTGAGACAGGTCTTATCATCCTCATTTTGCAGAAGAGGAAACTGAGGCACAGGAAAGTTAAACAACATCCCCAAGGTCACAGAGCTAGTGAGTGGCAGAAGCAGGCTTAAGCCAAGGGCTCCGGTCTCTCGACTCGCACAGATGCTGCTCTGGTATTTTGACTTAATGGAAAACGCTGGTCCTTTCCTTTCAAGACCCTCTGACTTCCACGCTCAGCCTGCACCCCTGTCTTTCTAGCAACCTCTCCCGACACTTTCCACACAAGCTTAATTTCATTATTGGGACTGCTTCCTGGGAGGATGAGGAAGGGGAAGCGCCGGCTATAAATATCCCTCCTTAAGTGGCCCCCAAAGTGGAACCACCTGTGGGTCTGTGTGAGGCAGAGGCCACACTGCGGAGAGAGGTTCGCATCCCGTCACTCAGCAGAGGGTCTCAGAGACCCCCTGCGGGGCTGACCACGGCAAAGGGGAGTAAAGTAAACAAGCCGTAATGAATGGTGCCTTCCAGCGCTTCATCATCTACCTGCTCCGTCAGGTCAGTGAGAACTCAACAGCAAGTGCTGGGCAGATAAAACATCCCGGGAGAGCTGAGCTTCGGGTTTACTGGACCCCAAAGCTACCGAGCCAGGTTCTGGGGTGCTCAGGGACTTCTTAGAAATAGCCTGTTTGCTCTCACCGTGTCCTTGGGTACAGAAAAACTTGCTAAACCGGGAAAACTTGGTAAACCAGAAACAGAATAACTCCTGTGACCCAGGAAAGGCCTGGATGGGGCTGGGCTTCCTTCTCAACTGGAAGAGCAAGTACCTTTGCACCCTGCAGGTGTCTGGGTGCCGCCCCTTAGAGATTCCCAAAGACAAGTCTCCGAGCCTAGAGAGCAGATCAGTGAGGCACCTTCCTTAATCTGCAGCTCTGTGAAGTGACAGGCCAGCCGGCTCCTCCGAGGATTCTCTCTCTCTGGACAGACCGTTCTGGAGGTCAACTCCCGGGCAGAACTGAGTTAGCAAAGAGCTGTGCTTGCTTTTACCAGAGAGCCAGGTTTCTCTTGAAACACCCACACACAATCTGGGGTGTGCCCCCCCCACGCACACAGACACACACAGAGACACATGCACAGACACACAGACACACGCACACAGACACACACACATGCTCAGACACACACAGACACACATGCAGACACACACGCAGACACACAGAGACACACATGCACACACACACAGACACACACACACATGCAGACACACACACGCAGACACACACAGACACACACACACACACACACAGACACACACATGCACAGACACACACACACATGCAGATACAGACACACATGTGCACAGACACACACACACGCACAGACACAGACACATGCCCACAGACACACACGCAGACACACACGCACAGACACACACATGCACAGACACACAGACACACGCACACAGACACACACACATGCTCAGACACACACAGACACACATGCACAGACACACACATGTGCAGACACACACACACGCACAGACACACAGACACACGCACACACACAGACACACACACGCACAGACACACACACACGCAGACACACACATGCGCACAGACACACACACACACGCACAAACACAGACACATGCCCACAGACACACATGCACACACGCACAGACACACACATAGACACACACATGCACAGACACACAGACACACATGCCCACAGACACACGCGCACACACACACGCGCACGCACACAGACACACACATGCAGACACACACATGCAGACACACACATGCAGACACACGCATGCACACAGACACACACATGCACAGACACACACACACGCAGACACACACACATGCACAGACACACACATGCGCACAGACACACACACACACGCACAAACACAGACACATGCCCACAGACACACATGCACACACGCACAGACACACACATAGACACACACATGCACAGACACACAGACACACATGCCCACAGACACACGCGCACACACACACGCGCACGCACACAGACACACACATGCAGACACACGCATGCACACAGACACACACACACACACACACACACACGCACACACGACCACAAGGAATTTTTATTTTCCCCGAGCCCAATCCAGAGGCAGCAGCAGCGGCCAGGAGTCCCCGGCACAGCCTCCTACACAGCCGGACTCCGGAGCTGCACGCGGAGCGCCGCGGGCGCCTTGATGGGGAATCCAGATGCTTCTTCCCCGTCGGCTCTCGGCTCTGACCTTTCACTTGAAAGCCGATTTGTCAGTCTGCTCCGAGTGTCTGAGGAAACCATCAACGCCGCCCGCCGGGGAGCTCCCTGTAGGTTCCGCGCATGTGGCTGCAGCACAGCCACACCGAACCAGGGGCGGCGTGCGGGCTGGGGGCGCGGGGAGAGCTGCGGGCCCGGCCCGGCGGGGCTGCCTCCTGCGCTGTGTGTCTCTCAGGGGGCGGACGCTGAGCGCCTTCGGGGAGGGAAGAGGAAGGAAAGGCAAGAAGCCACCTCGAACCCCTGCTTCCACCCCCCACCGCCCCCACCAACTTGCCCAGCAGGAGCCCCACGGACGGGGGGGACGGAGGCTGTCCAGAGGCCCCTAAGCCCTTGCATGTCTGATTTGGGGGGTTTCCTCTTTCTGCCAGCACAGCCAAAGGCTCCGGTTTGGGAGTAAATATTCTGTGCAGAAGGGAGATGGGGAGCACGTGGGATACCGTACGTGAGAGGCACAAGGAGAGGACTGAGGGCACCTCCACCTCCTCAAGTCAGGGGCGCGCACAGACCTGCTCTCTAGAACAGCCTCCACCAAGCCAGGGTCAGCTGTCCCTCGGCCCTGGGCAGGTGCTCAGAGCCGCCTTTCAAGTTCACGTCCACCCAGAGCAGCAGCTTTAGTGTCGGGCTTTCCCGCACCACCCACAGCTACACCCTGTCCACCACTGCACATATGCACTACACGCATGCACACGCGTACACACACACACACACGTGTGCAAGTCACCATCATCACCATAACCAAACTATTTGATATAACTCCCAGCTCCTCTTCCCAATCCCACTGAACCCTGACCACTGACTGGCCAGTCTGGGAAGCTAATTGTTGTGAGGTGCACACACTGCAAAAGCACCCAGAAAGTAGAACAACGAGGGTCATGACCAGCCCGTCCCCAGCCAGCTGTGTGAGCCGGGGTACGTCCCTTAACAATTGTGAGCCTCAGATCCTTCACCAAAATGTAGTGGAGTTTTTTGTTTGTTTGTTTGTTTGTTTGGTTTTGCTTTGCTTAAGTTAGAGAATGGTCACTTGAGTAGCCTTCTTATACAGAGTAGTGAAGAGAGGGGAGAGGGAGAAGATGGGTCAATTTGCATGAGAAGGCTAGGGATTTCTGGGAAGAAAGGATCAAGAAACCTACAACTTGAACCAGGATTTTCAACTTGGGAGCTGATCTGAGGCAAGTGAGGATAATCCCAATGAAGGTCTGGGAACAAAGAAGAGCTATAAGGCCTGCAAAATAAAATTTCCTATAGGGAAAGAACAGGCTAGTTGTCCAGTCTCAGAACAGCATCTAAGGCAGTGTGGCGTCCAGACCAACTGTATTAAAACCATGGAGGGGAAGAGGAGAAATATACTAAAAAAAGAAGATTTCCTTTGTACAGCCATTTATGGAAAACTGCATAGAGGTTCCTCAAAAAATTAAAGTTATAACTGTTATATGATCCAGCAATCATACCTCTGGGTATACACCCACAGGAAACAAAACCGGTATGTTGAGGAGATATCTGCACTCTCGTGTTCATGGCAGCTGTGTTCACGACAGCCAAGATAAGGAATCAACCTAAGTGTCCGTTGGTGGATGAATGGCCAAAGAACTGTGGTACATGCACAACGGAGTAATATTCAGCCTTAAAAAGGAAATCCTGTCATTTGTGACAATGCGAATAAACATGGAGACATCATGTTAAGCAAAATCAGCCAGTCACGGAAAGACAAATACCATATGATCTCACTCACATGTGGAATGTTTGAATGTCAAACTTACAGAACAGGGAGCAGAATGGTGGTTACCAGAGACCAGGGTTGGAAGGATTGGAGACATGTTGGTCAAAGGAAACATAATTTCAGCTGGATAGGAGCAATAAGTTCAAAATATCTATTATATAACATGGTGACTATAGTTAATGACAATAGATTGTGCACTTAAAAACTGCTAATAGATAGGTTTTAAGTCTTCTCATCACAAAAAAAAAAAAAAAATAAGTGTGTAAGGTAATACAGAGCTAAATTGCTTGATTAGCCACTTCACAAAATATACATATACCAAAACATCATATTGTATACTGTAAACATATACCAGTTTTATTTGTCAATTTAAAAAGAAAGGTTTGTTTATTATTATTTTTTGCTCCTGGCCATTACAAAGTAACTGCTATCAGACTAGTCTTCATACTATAGTTAACCATAAAACTAGAAAAATGCATGGGACAATAGTTATCAGGCACTGGACAACAAGCCAAGAAAGTTCTTAGTGACTCCTAAGAAGAAAAGGAAATTCACATGGCAAGTTACACAACGGTGCCAGGAACAAGTTCACAGTCACAGTGCATTAGCTGGAATCCAAACACAGTCCAGAAGTCCTGCTGAGTTGACTAAGCAAATATGAGATTTCAGGATAATGAGGCAGCAGAATCTAAAGCGTAGGTGATGAGAGCAAAGGGAACTGTGAGTCCTTGGTTAAAGGCTGGGCTAAGCATGCACAGGGAAAGACTAGTTGAAGCTGTCAAGAGAGTGGCTGCTATGGGTTTGGGAGTGAAGCAGAGATAGAGGAATGAGCAGTAGTTAGGAATACTGGAGTTCTGCTACAGCCAGAGTGAGGAAACTCTATTAATAACTCATTAACATTCCATGAAACTATTTAATATTACAGAAAAGCCAAGCCTTAAGAATTAGAACCACACTCTTGAGTAATTTTTACTGTATACCTGCCCTAAAGATGGTTAAAATTAAGCTCCAACTAAGCCTCAAAAGGAGATAGAGTTTGGAGATTCCTTCCCCTCACTGCAAGGTTAGAGGGGATTGGGAAACACCTTGGGTTCTCTATAGATTGCCATAACACAACACAAAACCAAGCCCACACAAGTTCAGTGCAAACAGCTAGTCATGGAACTTCCAAGCAAACTCAGCATACTTCAGATTATGTGCAGTTTACTAAGTTGAGTACACAATCAGAAATATTGAAATATGCAAAGAAAAAAACGCAAGGAAAAAGCACTAGACACCCACCCCAAGATGGGATAGATATTGGATATATCAGACTAAGACTGTAAAATGATTATAAATATTGCCAAGGAAATAAAGGAAATGTGTTCAAAATATTAAAGGAAAATATGATCCTAATGAGGGAATATCAACAAAGAGATCTAACTAAAAAATAAGTGAAAATGATTAAGCTGGAGTGCTAATGCAAATTAAAATTCAATGGATGATGGAGATGGCAGAAAAATAGCAGACCAGAAATGGCAGAAGAACAGAGAAATAATTAAAGAAAAATAAGTAAAGGCTCAAGTACTCATGGGACAATTAAAACTATCTAATATACATGTATTTGGAGTCCTAGAAGAAGTTGTTAAAAACTTACAGACCAAGAAGCCCAGCAAACCCCACACAGACTAAATACAAAGTAAACTACACCGAGACACATCACAGTTGAGCTGCTGAAAACTAAAGATAAAGAGAAAATACTGACAGCAACCAAAGGAAAAAGGCACTTTCTATCCAGAGGAACAGTGGTACGGATGACAGCTGACTTCTCATCAGAAACAATTTCAGCTAGAAGACAATGGAAGGTCATCTTGACAATAACAAAAGCAAAAAGCCCACTATCAACACAGAATTCTACAACCTGTTAAAATAAAAGAAAGTGAAATAATGGCATCTTCAAATAAGCTAACACTGAGAGTACTTATTACAAGAAATACCAAAATATTTTCTTCAGCCTGAAGGTAAACGATCCAAGACAGAATCTAGAATCCACAGGAAAAAAATAAAGAATACCAGAAATAATAAATAAGGGGCTTACTATAAAATATCATGTTTCTTAACTTCCTTAAAAGAAACTGACAACTTGAAGGAGACTAATAGCATGGTAAGGTGAGGTTTAAAATATTTATAGAAGTAAAATTTATGTGGATAAAATTCAAAAGGCTGAAAATATCAAATTTTCTGGAGCACATAGAACAACCAGGACTCTCCTACAGTTATGATGAGAGTACAAAATGTACAATTTCTGTGAAAACCTGTTTGGCAGTTTCTTGTAAGGTTAAGATAAGATACATTTAGCCTATGACTCAGAAATTATAGTTCTAGGCATTTACTAAAGATAAATAAGAACATATTTCCAAAAAACTCATGGCAAGAATGTTCATAGTAACTCTATTAATGATAGCAAAAATAAAAAACAAAAACAGAATATTCTGAATATCAATAAATAATAGATGAATAACATGTGGCACAGTCATACAATGGGATATTATTCAGCAATAAAAAGAAGGAACTACTGATTTGTACAACATAAACAACTCCCAGAAATATTTTGCTGAGTAGAAGAAGCCAGCGATACGACAGTGGATACCACAGGATTCTATCAAATAAAATTCTAGAACAAATATAACATATATTGTGATAAAAAATCAGAATTGCGGCCGGGCGCGGTGGCTCACGCCTGTAATCCTAGCACTCTGGGAGGCCGAGGTGGGTGGATCGTTTGAGCTCAGGAGTTCGAGACCAGCCTGAGCAAGAGCGAGACCCCATCTCTACTAAAAATAGAAAGAAATTATATGGACAGCTAAAAATGTATATAGAAAAAATTAGCCGGGCATGGTGGTGCATGCCTGTAGTCCCAGCTACTCGGGAGGCTGAGGCAGGAGGATTGCTTGAGCCCAGGAGTTTGAGGTTGCTGTGAGCTAGGCTGACGCCACGGCACTCACTCTAGCCTGGGCAACAGAGTGAGACTCTGTCTCAAAAAAAAAAAAAAAAAAAAATCAGAATTGCAATTGCCTGGGAGCAGGAATTGACTGTGAAGGAAAATTTTTTTAATTTCCAGGGTGATGAAAATGTATTTTATTTTAACAGAGATGTTAACTACACGGGGTGTATGCATTTGACAGAATCACCTGAGAGCACACTTAAGAATCTGTGATTCCACTATGTATAAATTTTACCTAAATTTTTAAAAATTATGCTTGTCCTTGTGAAAAAAATTCAAGTCAAATAATACCATTTATTGACTCGAACCCTTCCAATGTCTTTCCCTCTCAAAGCCAAAGCCTGAATCCTTATAATGATTTCAGGGTGATCTCAGGGCCATTTTGTGTTCCCTCTGCCTCAGCTATCACCCGGTAATCCTGAACCTAAATATGCACCCTTAGAAATACGGACCTTTGTTGTTCCCTCTTATAGAAGCTTTTATTCACCTTTACCACTTAGAATAATAGTACTCTATATAGTATATATATAATGTATATATATTTACTATACATATTTTTACTATATGTATTACTATATATATTTCTTATAGACATAAAAAAGACTATGGTCCTTTCTTTTTCTCTTTTTAGTAGTCAGGATCCATCAACCCAGCAAAAATTTCAACTTCCTCTTTTCATGATTTTCCGGTGGCACGAGAATCTCTGAACGTCCAAGTGGCTGTTTCAGCTTCCAATTTTGTAGAATTATTGTAATATCTCTTGGTGGAAGCCATTCTCCATTTGGTACAAAAGTCACTAAACCGATGGAGCCCAGGAGCAGAATGAAAATGTTGACAGTCATCATTGGATTTAATTGTGAAGTGGTGCCTGGTATTTCTTCCGTAAGGCTTCTGCATCTGTGTGCTCAAGAACAGGGAGGAAGAGTGCCACGTATTCACCATTAATTCAAAATAAATGCTTCATCCTAAAGAAGAGCACCCCAATTCTGCAAGATGTTGTCCACCAGCTGCTACCATCTGTGGGTCTTCAATGGACCACCTGTCTGTCTGTAAGGCCGGTCACTTCCGGAGAGCAGGACACGAGGTTATACCAGTGACCTCTACGGTCCTCAGCCCTCTGCTGTACTTCTTTCTCTGTAAACTGAGTTCCTTAGTAGGAAGCAATCTATTTACCATCTTAACTTTTATTATAGACCAGTTTGTTTAAATCATTTGCAAAGTTTATTTGAATGGCATCCCTCTTATGTTCAAAGCCATCTTAAATTTCATTTCAAGAAATTTGGAAAGTCAACGTCAAAGAAATCACAGGGGCTGTAACACAAAAGAATGTGGAGTTGGGATTCAGTTATGAGGTTTACGAATGTAAGTTCTCCTGGCTAAAGTATCAGCAAAAGCACGGTGGGGCGGGCACAGCAAACTTAAATACACAGCAGGTGTCTGTCTCCGTGAGGGCAATTTCTGCCCCTTGCATGACGGAAGAGTCTGGTATAATCGAGTTTCTACCAGGGAGTGGACTGATCCTCCCAGAGGCGGTGCCATCCTGGTGACTGCCCTTGGCCAGCGGGGGATTCAGCTGTGACACTAGGAGGATGTCCTTGTCACCAGGCTCCTGCAAAGCCTTCATCCCTGCCACCACGGCTGCTCTGAGTCCGTCCATCAAGCACCAGGGAAAGACACTGGTGGACATCTCTTAGGACAAAAAAAAAAGTCACTTTGTCCTCCTGATTATTTAAAGCTCCTTCCACGGGAGGGGTGGGGCTGGGGTGCATGCAGATGTGCTCACACTCGGGGCTCATTGTCACGAGTTTTTCCAGCGTCTTCCCTGAACTTCTCCATCACCAATTCTCCGGTATTTTTCCTTCCAAGCCTCCGGCTGTCTGGCCAAACCGTTCGCCACTGTCCAGGGATTGGACTGGATCCTTGCCTTAGGCCGTCTCCCCTGGATACTTAGATGCACCACGAGACATCTGCTCCCAGGAGCACTTACATTCTCTACTGAGCTTTGGGACCACCCTGGAGTGTAGCTCGCCACAGCCATTTACAGCCAAGCAAATTGGCTGGTCCGTCGCCATATGCTACAGAGGAGAACTTGACCGGCCCCAGGAAGACACTGGGTCTCGCCAGGCCCCTGCAAGGAGTGGGACTGGGATGGGGCCCGGCTGCGGCCTGGGCCCGAGATTCCCACATTGGAAGGAGCCCCGGGCTGAGCCCACGGTGATGCGGTTCACATTCCGGCTGGTTCTCCCTGCATTCCAGCGTCACTGGAAAACCCCACCAAGCTCCCAACACACTTGGGAGGTGTCCCCACCACCCCTCAAGCCCAGGCCCACACTCCAAGACAAACAGAGGTTGTCAAAATACACCCTGCCTCCGTGGTGGGCAGAAATCTGGAGAAATTTAGGAGGGGGGAAAAAAAATGCTTTGGAAATGGTTTTATTTCTGAGAACTTTAATTTCCAAAACTTCCCCCGATAACCACATTTTCTTCGAGTTTGAGATCAGAGAGAGACCGTCCTGGTGGCTGTTTCACCCCAATCAACCCCCTAGCCCACCTGGTGCCCCCACCCCGTTAAACGCCGAGGTGCAGCCGACACAGAGACCGGGGCTCCCGCCTGTCCAATTCTGCACATTCCTCAGGCCCCGCGCGGGCCTCTTCCCTCCCCGCGGAGCCGCTGCCCAGCTTTTGCAGAGCTGATATTAATATCACAGGCCATTATAGCACAGTTATTTTCATGGAAGGCAGGGAGGAAGTCACGTGGCATTAATTGGTCCCGGGGGGCCCCCGAAACTCTCCATTTAGCGTGTTGTTTTTTCACTCACATGAGCAGCAACGAAGGGGAAACAGTGAGGAAGTCACTGTGATTGTATTAAATGAGTAGTTTCTTTTTTTTTCTAGAACTTGTTTGGTGAGTGAGTCATGATTCCTGTTTTAATTGCATGCACACACGTAGTTGCTGGGTCAGAGGTCCGTGTGCATTTCCCTGAACGAGACGTGCACACAGACACAGCGAGGCCACCGTTTCTCCGCCTCCCCTTAACCTCCGCTGCGACGTCAGCTTAGGGAGGGACGCAGAAAAGCCGACGGGGGCCTGTGAGTTTTTACAGCCTGGGGGAAATGAGTTCAAAACCTACGGAGAATAAAAAGATGCACATGTCAGCCTCGGTAAATGGTAAATGCCTGGATCAGGAGGGTCTGGTACCGACATGTTGATATCACCATAACCCCCTGCTTGTTGCTTGTATCATAAATTTTACTTTTCAAAAGTCCATCACACACTCTGGGAGGCCGAGGCGGGAGGATCGCTCGAGGTCAGGAGTTCGAGACCAGCCTGAGCAAGAGCGAGACCCCGTCTCTGCTAATAAAATAGAAAGAAATGAGCTGGACAGCTAAAAATGAAGTGTGCTAGGAGGGGGCACATTGCATCCCACAGAAGGAGCAGAGCGAGAGAGATCCGGTGACTGACACGCAGAGATGCCTTCGAGCCATTGGCCAACCCGCCACTGTCCCTCCGAGAGACCCCCAAGGGCTGCAGGAAGTGGAGGCCACTCTTCCTCTCGGGAGGGAGGAGGGGAGGGCGAGGGCGGAGGACAGAACATCACGAATCTCTCTGTCCACTCACTGTCTTGTCGCTGTGCAAACTCCTCCTTCCTATGTCTGGGAGGTGTGAATTTTAAATTTCACAAGACCTGGAAGAAGGAAAGTTTCCCTGTGGATACCGGCGAGGGAACAGGGCTTTGTGTGAGCAGAGACGAAATTCTAGTTGCAGCCGAGACAGCTTCAGTTTCAGTTTATGACACGACGCTGTGACCAGGCTGCACCGCAGACGGTCAGCAGAAGATTCTAGAACAGCGAGGCCTCGGCGGAACACGGTAGACGCAGAAAGTGACTTTTGCGTGGGAGAAGACAGGAAGAACACGGAGGAGAAGAAAAATGAAAGCCTCCAGCGGGTAAACCAGGTTCTCCTTAACCCTCAGAAAACTCAAGAAAGGAATATTAACAGTTCCGTGGATTGAAGAAAAGCCAAATAAACCCTCCAGAAAGACAGCTTGCCCTGTAAATTTGCAACAAGTAACCGCTGGAGAAAATGACAGGACCGGCCCGATTCCAGAGGAAACTGAAGGAAGAAAGAAACCTTTCACGTTCCCTTCTGGGCACAGAAAACAGGCTGTGGGGGTGTAGGCTTGTCTCATGAATCTCCCTGGCCCCATTCACCCCTCTCGTTCAAATTTTGATGTGTGAGATCGATGATATTTTCTGCTCATTAACCTCTTTAACATGACTTTGTGAGTAGAGGCTTTGGCATTTCGGGAATTCCTAGGATTCCAGGGAAGAAGACTCTACAACCCAGAAAACTTGCAAGAAAGTAATCACCTAAAGGAATTCATCAAAATGTGCTTGTCTTGACTAAGCTGCCTCCCTGCTTCAGAGCAAGTGAGAAACTTCTGAATCATGTTCTGTTGGTTTTGTTTCCCCTTGTTCTCCTTGCCCCATTGGCTTTTTTTGGCAAACTGTTTCTGGAAGGTGGCAGGAAAGTCGGCAAGCATTGAGAGACCCTGGAGAGAGTGTGAAGACACAGGGGAGAGGACGCAGGAGAGAAGGCGGCTTGCTCAGTGCGCGACAAGGGGGGCTGGGCGAGGCGAGCTCAAAGCGTCACAGGAAGCTGCTGCTCTTAGAGTTTATCACATCCAGGAAAAGTGCTCAGAAAAAAGAACAAATAACGCTTCCAGTTTCCTCCATTCTTAATATAGAAAGATCCTAAAGGTCCAGAATAATTTTAGAAAGAGAGCCACAGGGCGGGGAGGGAAAAGTATTGTGCACCTCCGAGGAAATGAAGGGGAGGACCAACAATATTGTTTCAATGTGGCCGCGAGGATCTCTGTGAGCTTCTCAGCTGGGATCAACTGCATCCTTCTGACCCCGGGACATTTATTGTTAAATTTTCTAAAGAAAAAAAAAGTCTGCTTTGGAAAGAACTCCTGAGTTATCCTGCTCCACAACAGACTATTTAAGGCCTTGCTGTTGGCACTTTCCACGCATCTGTGTCATTTGGGCTGATGAAGAGGCGGAATCACGGGTCACATTCCCCTTCTCACTGAGTCCTTACGTGATTAAAGTGATTAAAGAAAATCGGACTGGACTCTATAGAAATGGAATTTCGTGAGTGCTCTGAAAAATGCAACGTTGGAAAAGTCATCAGAAATCAATTTTAAACATACCTCGAATATAATTGTCTATTTGTTCATTCATCTTTTTATTATAGGATTTTGAGGACGACCCAAATCTCCTGTGGAATGAGGCGTTGTCATTACGTATGCACAATCCGTTTGTGAACTCCAGAGCCAAACAGCTCCCAGCGTTTCTTCTTGTTTTGGACCCAGTCCTGGTTTACGATGTGGGTCTGTGTGTTCGATCACTGACTGTGCTCAGGAACAATCACTCTGGGATATTTCACCATCCACAGAAGCAGAAATGTGTATCAGTTACCAACTGCTGCGTAACAAATGACCCCAACACTTAGCTGTTCAGAATAGCGAACGTTTGCTGGCTCACAGGGTGAGTCAGGAATCTGGGCATGGCTCGGCTGGGTGCGTTCTGACTCCAAGCCTCTCACAGAGCCGCGGGGAAGGTGTCAGCGGGGACTGTGGTCATCTCAGAGTTTTCCTGGGGGAGGAACTGCTTCCAGGCTGGCTCAGGCTGCTGTTGGCCAACTTGAGATGCTCACTGGCTGTTGCCCAGATTCACGAGCTGTTTGCCACACGGGCCTCCCCATAGGGCTGTACCTACGGTTAGCAGCATGGTCCCCCCAGCACCAGGGGTCCAGGAAAAACAGAGCTTGAGAGAGGGCACCTACGATAGAAGGCACCGTCATTTTCTAACCCAACCTTAATGGGACAGCCCATCATGTTCCGCCATATTCTGTTCATTAGACGTGAGCCAGTAAATGCAGCCACACTGAAGAGGAGAGAATTACACAGAACACATTAATACCAGGAGTCAGGGATCACTGGAGGACATCTCGGCAGCTGCCCACGACACAGCGCTCAACCCAGAACATCAACCTGCAACAGCAAAACCTCATGAAATTAATCCGTAAAATCAGGCAGCTTCTATGAACACTGAAAAAATACCAGCTGAGCTGAATCCGGAGTGATTTATACACAGGTAACTTATAAAAGCCATAATCTGAACGATCTGCCAAATATTGGAAACAAAGTATAACAAATACCCTGTTATCATCAGTATCAAATTAAGAGACTAAAGAGAAACAGTGTATTCACGCTAATGCCTCGGTCACGCTACGGTGGTCACGGTTCCACTTCAGTCATTTGGAGAACGCAGCAAGTTGACATCTGAACCGCCTTGGAGGGAAATTTGGTTTAGAGGCTTCAAGACTTCATCTCGGAACAATTTATCACCGAAAGTGCACAGCACAAATGTAACTAATCTTACCTCAAGTTGTGCATGTGGGCGCGTGTGTGTGTGTGTGTGTGTGTAAGAGAAAGACAAAGAGGTCAGCCATAGTCTGTGTACGAGGTTGAAGATCTTTTCAACATATTGCATCCATAAGCTCCACATTAAGGTACAAGCTTATCAACCCCAGTTCGGAAGCTGTGAACCTTGGCCCTGTCCTCCTGCATTAGTGGGAATTAATTCAATTAATTAATTAATTTAATTGATTAAAAAAAACAAATGGAATTTAGAAGTAGCTAAAATATTATTCTAAAAAGCAAAGAAAACCACTACAAAAACTTACTAGCCTATCAGATTTTAATTTCCTAATCCATTAAGGCATTTTGCACGCTCCAATTTGATTTTCTCCGCATTTATGGCCTAGAATGTAATCTCCTCACACTCTAGAACATTGTAGGACAAGGCTTATCCAGGCACGATGCGCTTGCCTGCAGCTACAGTGAGACGACCCATTCTATCAAGTGAGGTGCAACATGTGTAGGACTCACTGTGTTATCTTGGAGAAACCCAAATACGCAGTAGCGTCCAGCCAGCGAGCAAATAGCCTGACTATACCTGTCCTGCCGGCCACGCACTTTGTCTGATCCGTGTGTCCACATTTTCCTTACCCAGCACACTTCCTACCTCTCTCCTTCTGTAACTACGACATGATTACAACTCTGACGTGGCTTTTGTTCTCTAACGTCTAGAATCCTTAAAACTATTTCACTTGGTTGTTGCAAATGAAGCAAAATTGCAGAGTTAAGAAAATTGCTGGGACTATAAAAGCCTTTGGCTCTTTTCCCCCCCCGCCCCTGATCCAGAAGGTACTGTGTGTTCTTTGGATCCTACACAACATGCTGTGCACTTCCAGATAAGGTATCCAATAACTTCACTCTGCGTCCCCGTTTTTCTTGCCCTCATTCCAGAAAAGAAGTTGGATCGCTGCCTCCCAAATAATTTTATTGTGAGGCACGTTATTAGGAAAACATACTTCCACTGGTTTTCACTGACCTCCAAAACACACTCCCCTAATTAAGTGCAAATGGGAAACTGACTCGGGGCAGGTCGTCTCTGATTTTGGACTGGGGAGAAGTCTTAAAGTTTATGAACTCTCGACGCAAGCTCCCTCTTGCCAAATGAGGAATTTCTTATTTCATTTGGTGACCACACTGAGATTACAGAATGCTCCTCGGGAAGCTCTGAACGCCGAAGATGCGTAAACCATCTGTCTGTGCAGAAGAGTCAAAAAAAAATGCGCCGCCCCCACAGTGTGTCTCCGGGCATAACTAATTATTTATCCAGAGAAACTTTATCACAGAGTTCTTAAAAAAAAACCACTGAGTTTCTACATAACCATAAAATTTTACAGTACTAAAGGGACCACGATCGTATCCATGCCCTCACGTTCTTTTACAGGAGACCAGGGCGATTCGGCTTTAATATTTAAAAAAAAACCCAAAGACCTGGCAGGGAGGGAAGTGGGAGAAGCCCAGGAAAAAAGGAAGCAAATGGAATTTCTCCTCCCCTTTCCGTCCCCGGCCCGCAGAGGGCAGTGGTGACAGAGCGAAGCCGCGTCCTCCTCTGTGAGCAGGGAGAGAAAGAGTGAAAGTTCCAGGAGTTTCTCTGCCCTCCCCCCCACCCCCACATGAGTAATTCTCCAGGGTCATTCTCAGTTCCAGTCCTGCCACGGTGCCAGCCTAAGTCACGGCAAACATCCGTGATGATCACAGCCACCGACACGCTTCGAAACCACACTCTGAGCCGGACACTGTGCTGAGCACTTTATATGCATTATTTTATTCCATCCTTCGGGGCAAAGTGGGATGAAGTAGGCTTCGTTAGTAGCAGTGTTTTAAAGATGAGGACACCGAGGTTAAGAGATCAAGCGGCTTGCTCAAGGTAACCTAGTTAAAACTATAACCGCTAACCAGTAGTGAGAACTAGAATATTCATTTTTGACCTGAACATTAAGCCATACCCTTATTTGATCTGATTTTGTGTATTTTTTAAAAAATTTTTTAAATTCTTTAACTTGTTGAAGCCGTTGAAACTATTTTTAGATGTTTTAACACCCAGAACATAATACGATCTCTGCAATACACAATTACGAGGTGCATCCATGTGACCAGAGTCATTCAAAAAAGACGATTTTTGGCCTCCGTTACCAAATTGGCTAACTACGGTGATATTACTGAAAAATGTTAATAACCTAGATACTGTACACAGTTTCCCTTTTTTAAGAAAAAAAAATAGTGTAGCTACAAATTGGACATATGCCATTTGTTGCTGTCTGCAGTCGTTCTGGCAAAATGAAACGCAGTTAGCAGCCCGGGGTTCATGATCACTCAGACAGGGTCTCGCTCGGCTCCGAGCCTCAGGACCCTCATCTTGAAAGGACTCGTTAGGATTTCAGGACTCATTGGATTGCTGGGAGGGTTAAACAAGCTAACGCAGGTAAAATATTTAGCCTGGCTCTGACCCACGGGAAGTACTTCGTAACTATGATTATTCTGACACAATGTCGAACTTGGAAAACAAGTAGAGACGTCAAACCAACGTCCAGATGTTTTGGTTCTGGGTGCCAAAAGTCCAGATGTTTGAGAAACCTCAGATAATGCATCATACGCTTTGGTGACCACGAATACAGTTGGCACAACGTGATCATAGCTTACGTTTGAGGGCAAATGAGGGTTAATGTCCTGCCCGTTCACGCACAGTCCTCCTTTGTCAGGAACTAAAAACACAAAGGCTTCCTCTTTCCACGTCTGCCAAAAAGATTATCGACAGTCAAAAAGCAACTGTGTTCTTTACAGGCACTTAAACTCCTTTTAAAATCTTAAATGAAAAAACAAAATGTATTTCTCTATTTCCTATACTTTCTTTTCGGCTTGACAATATATCACAAAAATCTAAATAGGATTCAGTTTCCTTTACTCTACTTTAACGCTGAACAAGCCCAACGTTGAAAAGAAAGACCCACGATTTGCCAGTCTCACCGAGAGTTCTCATTTCCGGGACATTCCATCATTTTTTAATCATTGTTTGAACCAAAAAAGGTCAGGAAGAAATAATTACCCCTTGCAAGAGGCAAAACACAGCAGATGCGTCTCCCACTCTTTTGAATCGTCTGGGTCGTATGAAAAGAGAGAGGTGGGTGATTCACGCACGGGACCCATCTGGACTGGTGTCAGCATCTCTTACACTGTCAGCCAAGTTCAAACGGGATTGGCACGAGGTCCACAAACTAGTCCTGATTCTGTGGCCTTGAGAACGTCCTTCAACTTTTCCGCACCTCAGGTTCCAAACACATAAAGACAACAGGTTTAGCACGTGACGTAGCTGCCAAGCATCCCTCAAACCCCGTCTTCTATAATCCAGATCCGTGGCCACGTGGGAGAGGTCCATGGAGCAGACAGATGTCAACATGGGAGCCGAAGTTCACTCTTCCCAGGATAACTCAGAGGAAAATGCATCAATCCTGTGCTTCCCAAACTGAGGTCCACGTGCATGATTTCCTAGACCTTGGCATTCTGGACAAACAAGCAAGGCCCCAGACAAGCACGAGGTATCTTCCTGGTACATCAATTTTTCTTAAAAATGTTTGAGGAAAACCTATTCTTTAATGTTAAAACAAAGACTCTGTGATGTAGAATTTAAAAGCCTCATAAATGTTTAAGATAAAACAGGAGGCAGTAAAGATGTTTGTCACCAAGGATGTGGCATTCTGCAGCACTTACAGCCTCTCCAACAGGAGTTCTTTGGTGAGAAAGCGTGTTGGGTTGTCAGTGGTGATATTTAGACGGCAAGGACCTTGTTACTTAGCTTCCTCTCTGAGTTCACGGCAGCTAGTGAGTGGGAATTTTGTTCTAGAACAGTCAAGAACCCTAGAACGGAATGGAGATTTAGTAAAGGCCTACAGAGAATGGGAAAAAAAAAAAAAAACCATAAAAGCTGGCTATTTCTCAATTTTATCAAAGGCAGATTCTTGAACAAGAAGTGTGGCTTTGAAACCCCATTCCCTGAGACGCTTGGCTAAATCTTGATTTATCCCCAGAGCCAACTTCTAAGGAGATTTGGTTATCTCTGAAATCTGTAATTAATATTATGCAAAACCACAGAAGCCCCACCCCTCCGTGACTGAATCATCGTCTTTACAGGTGAAGCTGCGAACTCACGTGGTCTCCCTCTGTCTCCCCTCTGCCACGCCGGCAAACACACCCCGCACAACCTCACTCCAAGCTGCGACTCTCCCGGGCTGATCGCACGCCTGTTCCCTGGTCTGGTGGGAACAGCAGGTGATGAAAATGCTGCTGAACAGTGTGAAGGGGAAAAAATGTGTATGCTCTGCTCGTTCCCTCCAGAAATCTCCCCGAGGCAGGGGCTGGGCAAGGGGCAGGACTACAGGTGGATGACACTATCCGCAGTGTAGACCAGAGCAAGCTGCCTGCCAGGGTTCCAGTCCTGTAGACGCCCGGGCTTGCCTGAGTTAGCAGGTCAGCACGGGTCCACACCGCCTTATCCACTTGCCAAACCCACAGGTTTCTTTATTATTCCTTTGGTTGACAACACTTAACCCAACCTAAATTCATTTGGTAGTGAAACTCGGCCTGAACTGATGTGAGGCTGTTTCCAGCCTTTATTTTTGCAACCTAGTGAGAGTAACTCATGATTTCAACACAGAAATACCCGTGTTTGGTCACAGGCTGTTGCATCAGACCCCACGGTGGGGTTGGGGAGGTGGGGTTAATACGATATACTGTATATGCACCATACAAGCTTCCTGAGATCCCAAAAGTTTGAATATTTTGTTTTTTTTTTTTTGAGACAGAGTCCCGTTCTGTTGCCCAGGCTAGAGTGAGTGCCGTGGCATCAGCCTAGCTCACAGCAACCTCAAACTCCTGGGCTCAAGCGATCCTCCTGCCTCAGCCTCCCGAGTAGCTGGGACTACAGGCATGCGCCACCATGCCCGGCTAATTTTTCTATATATATTTTTAGCTGTCCAGATCATGTCTGTCTATTTTTAGTAGAGACGGGGGTCTCGCTCTTGCTCAGGCTGGTCTCGAACTCCTGACCTTAAGCGATCCTCCCACCTCGGCCTCCCAGAGTGCTAGGACTACAGGCGTGAGCCACCGCGCTCGGCCTCAAAAGCTTAAATTCTGAAATGCATCTTGCCCAAAGATTTTATAGAAGAGGCCATGAGCTTTTACTACCCCGCCACTACCTGGAGCAGTGCATGTAGACGAACCCTAACCCCTCACGTTTCAACACATCTCCCTGGAGATGACCTCACGTAATTCTAGAACGCAGCGTAATCGGGCAGGAGTTAGAGGCAAGATCTGGGAGAAGCGATGGCCCAAGCAGGTCTCCTCGGGGAGGGAGAACATTCATGTTGAATGAAGGCTCAGACCCAGGCCTCCGTTCAACACCAACATTCCCAGCAATTTCAGGGTCTGGAAGATTGATGCGTATCAAATCCACATGAGGCCAATGCAGTCATATTTGATTGAACCACATACATTTTCCATTTTTGTGATCAAATGGTCAAAGACTTGACAACATTCAACACACTTTCATGATTAAAACACTCAGTAAACTAGAAATGGAACTTCTTCCACCCGACAAAGGATATCTGTGAAAAACCCACAACTAACATCACAATTGATGATGAAAGACTGGATGTTTTCCCTCTAAGATTAGGAGGGAGGAAAGAAAGTCCATTCTCGCCATTTCTATTTTACATTGTACTAGAGGTTCTAGCCAGGGCAGTTACAAAGGAAAAATAAGTAAAAGGCATCCGGATTGGAAAGGAAGAAATAAAACTATCTCTACTTGAAGATGATATGATCTTATATGTAGAAAATTATAATACGTTCACTAAAATTATTAGAATACATGAGTTCTGTAACGTTGCAAGATACAACATCAATATACAGCAATCAATTGTATTTCTATACACTTGCAATGAACCATCAAAAATAAAATTAAGAAAACAGTTCCATTCAAATGGCATCAAAAAATAATGCAGGAATAAATTTAGCAAAAGACGTGCAAAACTTGTACTGTGAAAACTATAAAGCATTGTTGAAGAAATTAAAGAAGCTCTAAATAAATGAGAAAATATCCCATGCTCATGGATGGGGAGACTTACATTGTTAGGATGGCAACATCCCCAAACTCATCTACAGATTCGGTGCAGTATCTATCAGAATCCCAGCTGACTTAGTTATACAAATTGATGAGCTGATTCTGAAATTCATAGGGGATTTCAAGGGACCAAGTATAGCCAAAACAATCCTGCAAAAGAAAAATAAAGTAAGAGGACTTAGACTTCCCTATTTCAAAACTTACTACAAAATAATGGTGACAAGAGAGTGTGTTACTGGCACAAGACTAGGCATGCAAATCAATGAATTAGAATTGAGGATCCAGAAATAAACCTATACATCGATCGTCAACTGGTTATAGACAAGGGTGTCAAGACCATTCCATGGAGGACAAACAGCCTTTCAAGAAAAGACAACTGGGTAGCCACGTGTAAAAAAAAATGAAGTTGGATCCTCATCTCACACTGTATAAAAAAATAACTCAACATGGATCAAAGACCTACATATAAGAGCAAAAACTAGAGGACTCTTAGAGGCAAACATGGGGGAAAACTTCATGATCTTGGATTTAGCAAAGAATTCTTAGATATGAGACCAAAAGCATGAGCAACTAAAAGAAACAATAGATAAATTGAGCTTCATCAAAATTAAAACTTCTGCGCTCCAAGAGACACCATCCACAAAGTAAAAAGACAGCTCACAAAATGGGAGAAAATATTTGCCTATCACATATTTGATAAGAAACTTGTGTATAAAATGTATACAACTCAGCAGAAAAGTCACTCACGTAATTGAATTATAGTTTTCAAATCCTGGAAGACCATTGCATCAATTTTTTGTACCATTCAAAATGCAACAGCTAAAGACACTGTACACTCTTTAATAGGAATTTACTTAATTTTTATTTAATATGAATTACTAACATTTTCTCCATCACTTTCCTAAAGCTAGACAGTAAACAAAACAGTGAATCACACTCTCATTTGTGTCATTTATTAACTTCCACGGTAAATACTCAAACTTCCACCAGGACGTTACTGAACATAGAGGAAAAAAAAAAAAATCAGTAGTACCACTGTGTAATATTTCCACCATACAATCACAACAGACATGAATCATCTCCAGAGCCTGCACAATAATGAAATGCAATAAAAAAATAACTAAGAAGTAATGAGTTTTGAGTATTTGTTTATGTTAAATGTAATTTATTTGATTGTAAGCTTTTTTTTTTTTTTTTTTTTTTTTTGAGACAGAGTCTCACTCTGTCGCCTGGGCTAGAGTGCCGTGGCATCAGCCTAGCTCACAGCAACCTCAGACTCCTGGGCTCAAGCGATCCTCCTGCCTCAGCCTCCCGAGTAGCTGGGACTACAGGCATGCACCACCACGCCCGGCTAATTTTTTCTATATATATTTTTAGTTGTCCAGTTAATTTCTTTCTATTTTTAGTAGAGACGGGGTCTTGCTCTTGCTCAGGCTGGTCTCGAACTCCTGACCTCGAGCGATCCTCCCGCCTCGGCCTCCCAGAGTGCTGGGATGACAGGCGTGAGCCACCGTGCCCGGCCGATTGTAAGCTTTTGTAATTTAATCTTTAATAACAACTGCATTTAAAAACTGGCTCGCAGAACTCCTGGAACTTTAGCCGTGGGGACTCCAGGGCTGGTGGGCAGGGGCCCAGCACACACCTGTGTCCAGCCCCTGACCTGCTAGATGTAAATCCTACTTCTCAAATAACTGTTCTGCCCCTCGCTCTGGCACTGAGAGCCTTCCTGGGCCGTTCTTTCTTGCCTTCTCCTGATGAAGGCCTCTCGGAGACCGTCCTAACCTTTTCAACGTCGGAAAGCTCATGATTGAAAATGCGATTCTTCCAAAGTCAGCAGAGGTTTCCTAAGAATCCTCTGTGCTCGGATGCCTGGACTTTCGGCGGTTTGGTTCCCTACTTACATCTGCATTAAATATCTTAAAATATAGCAACAGACCAAACAATAAAGTGTTAAACCTAAATGTTCCCCGTGCTGGAAGGGCCGTTAAAGAGGCTATTTCGAGTACCATCCGGGCGAGGCTCCGTTCTTGCAGCAACTTTCAAAGGCGCGACCTCCTGGGAGGGCCCCTCTACCTCCCACTCTGAGCCCTAAGATGTCACCGGAGTTGGCTTAATCACTGATTCAGGGCCCCCTGACACGCTTACCCTTGACTTTGTCACCTCATAAATGTGTCACTTCCCCCACCACCTTCCTTTTTAAGAAAATGTTCTGCCCACCCTGAAGACATGAAAGTATCTGAGAAACACTGAACCCGAGCCAAGATAAAGGAGTTAATTTACTCGACCAGCTTATACTAAGGGGCCCCCGGGCACCGGGTCCAGGCCCAGGAATAACAGGACGAATCTCCGTGTTCAAAGAGTTCACGGTCTCCACCGGCGGGTCTCAAACCCAGGGGCACGTTCAAGCTTTGAAACCTCCCGGTGGCCGGGGTTGGGGACAGGGGGGTCCCCTCCAGGCTGGGGAAATCAGCGTCTCGGGGTGGGCTCTGGACAGCAGAACTGGTCACGAAGTCCAGAACTGGGATCCGCTCGGGCCACACTGAGTGCATCCCTTTTGCAATAAGCCCTGCTGCTCCAATTGTGGACCAAACACCGGTGACACTGGCATCACCTGGGGGCTTGGTCCAAAGGCAGAATCTCAGGACGCACCTCGGGCTTGCCGAATTGGAATCTGCCTTTTAACAAAATTCCCAGGTCATTCGGATGCACGTTAATTTTGGAAATCGCTGAGTGAAGGCAAAAATCTCGTTCTCAAGAGGCTTCCAGCCCACAGGGAGGATATTTGTAAATAGGGATAACGACAATATATTGTGGAATGTTCCGTGATGAGGGATGCTCGAGTGATTCCAGGTGGACCGAGCTCGAGGAAGACTGATGGAATGGAGGGTGCTGGACAGTTGTCCATGGTGAGCACTGATTAATCAGGAAAATCAGACAGGGGCAGACAGGCCAGTTTCCTGGAGCGTACAGTGAACCCGAGAGGTGCGGGAGGTGAGCCAGGCTGCCCGTGCCCCGGTGCTAACGGAACCATCTAGAACACTCAGGAGTCAGCCCGTGGTCACCCCCTCCTGCTCTCAAAGAGAAAACACTTCCGGCTGGTGATTGTCAAATGCGTCAGGGTAAAGTTGGTTCACAAAAGTGCCTTGGAAAGAACAGGAAAAAAATAGTTTTGTTTTTTTTTTTTTAAAGTAGTGGAAAAATGGGTGGACTTGGTAGATCAGTGAATTTTCCTGAATATTTCCTTATGCTAATGTACTCGTCCGCTGGCGCTGCCGTAAAAAAAAAAAAACAAAAAAAAACCACAGACCTGGTGGCTTGAGCAATAGACATTATTAATATTTTCTCACAGTTACAGAGGCTGGAACTGACGGTTCATCTATCGACTCTTCCTTGCTGCAGACATTTAACCAGACCGTATTAAGTGCCAAGCCTCGCCGGGCACCGTGCTTGTGTTGGAAACCCACAGGTACCCGGCCTGTCCTCAAGCAGCTTGGGATTCAGGTCTGTTCACTGGTGCATTGTTTTAAATCAATTTTTAATTGCAGAAGTAATGCATAAATATAGTCCCCTTTACAAAGCCATAGCCAATAAATTCAAACTCCTCTGTAACATCGACTCGTCACTGGAGGTGGCCCTGTTATGACTTTTTAAATTTAGGTGGTTTAATTTTTTTCCAATCTTATATGTATATGGACCCATAGAAATTGCTACTGTATGTGCCAATCAATACTTTTTTCACTCAACAATATATTTTTAGGCCTATCTATATTGTTATACGAAGATACAGTATATTCTTTGTTACTACTGTGGAGTAGCCTGTCCTATGCAGGCAACTGTTGCTATGCCATTATTTATGGGTTGTTTAATGCACCACCGGTTCCAAAGAACATTCTTTCACCCACCTCATCACACACATGTGCAAGTGTAGGTTAGATGTAAAAAAAGAGAAGTCCCCGGGTATGTGCATTTTTAATTTTAATGAATACTGCTCTGTTGTTCCCCAGAGCAGAATACTAAATTCCACTCCTGTCAGCATGTGTTTGAGCACCTACTTCTCCACAATCGTCCCAATACTTATCATCCTTTAATTTTTATTTATATAGTACTTGTTTTTTTTCCCCAATTTGAAGGGTAAAAAACGACGTCTCATTTATTGTTTTATTTTACATTTTCCTACTGAGTACTTACATCGAGCATCTTTTCCTATTTTATTGGCCAGTTGTTTTTCCCGTTCTGTGCGTTGGCCTTTTATAATCTTTGCCTATTTTTTCTATTGGGATGTCTGTCCTTTGCGTATTGGTTTGTAGATATGCTTTACATCTGTAAGGTACAAATGTTGTGCCTATAATATATGTTACAAAAAGCTTCTCCCAGTGTGCTGTTTGTATTTCACCTCTGCTTATGATTTTTTTTTTTTGTTAGATTGAAGTTTTCTTCCTCTTTTTGATATAGTCAAATTTATCACTATTTTATTTTCGCTTTCTGTATCTTTTCTTCTTAAGGTTTTATAATAACATGTGTAAACATGTAGGTGTTTAAGCTATTTGTTTGTTGTTGCTTGGGGCGGGGAGTTGGCATAAATATGAGGTTGGAATTTTTTTCTTTATAGAAAACCAATTGCCCCAATACCGTTCTCCCCTGATTTTTCAAATATCATTTTTTATTCCTATAGATACATGGATTTTTTTCTTTATTTTATTCTCCTGACTTATTGCTCTCATCGTAATTCATACTAATACTATAGACTCATGCTTTGATATCTAGTAGGACTAGTTCTTTTTCTTTGCTTTCTGTCAATTTCATCTTTATTAAAATTATTGTGTATGAATTTGAGACCATTTTATGAAGTCCTATGAAAATGCTGACAATCACGTTAAATCTGTAATCTACTTTTAGAGGAATTGACATCCTTACAATATTGAGCCAAACGCCCATAACCAAATTGCTTGAGACCTACTCACCCCCATGGCCTTCTGAACGCACCCAGCTAGAAGTAAACTCCCTGAACACCCAACATATTCCAGTTCTCACCAATCGAGTTGAAACCTTACATACCTTTTAGCGACCTCTGTACTGGTTAATATTATTATGCAACTAAATTAAATACCATACGAACCAATGGCATGCAAAAAGGAGTTTTTGTCCCTACCGAAGCTAAATTGAATGCTTTGGAAAGAGTCCATGAACGGAAGTTGCTAAATTAAGCCGTAAGTGAGAAATCGGTCAGATATTAGAGCAAGCAAATTGTGAAACTCTAGAAGGAGCCTTCTCTCAGATTGCTTCATCCGTGGAAACTATTAGTTTCAATTGAAAGTCAGTGAAACTGAACATCCCCGGGGAGATCTCAGTGAATATGATTAATGCAAAAAAGTCAGGGAAGAACTGTAGGCCACAACCTCGTTTAAAGGAAAGGCCTCAGCTCTACAGCAAAACACTGGTGAATAAATACAAACCTATTATATTGCAAAGTTAAGAGTTGCAAAAAAAAAAAAAAAAAAGTTTTACGTTTGCATTTATCTTTTTCTGTGTTTATTCCATGCTTTAAGAAACTTGTTGTGATCACCTGACCAGTCATTGGTCCCAAGCATGACAGAACAGAGACAATTACCTGCAATATTTCCCTCCACTTACCCAGGTCTTCTTCAATATTCTTCAATACAAGTTTTTATCATTTCTTCCTAAAGATCCTATGTGTTTAGATTGGTTTTATTTTTAATTGTTTTATAGTGCTACTACTGTGAAAGAGATCTTTGTCAATGGTATCTTCTAATTCTGTTTTGCTCATTAAAGGAAAACTGATTTTTGTGCATCGAGCTAGTATTGGACTACTGGTCATTCTGATGGACCATCTTATTAATCTTAATATTTTGCTGGTTTATTTGGGATGAGTTAAATTATGTCAGGAAATCTTCAGTCTGAGTTTCAGGTCAAGTTCTCTAGGAAGCAGATTCTCAGATGAAGATTTTCATGTGGGTAGGCCACTAAGAAGTTCTTTCTGGATCAATCTCTGTGGGAAATGAGAAGGCAGAATAATTGTGCAGAGGAAGGAGTTGTGTTGTGATACTGTTTGCTGTAAATTTCCAGTAGAAATTCTTTTTAGATTAAGAAAACTGTCTTTATTCCAAGATACATTCATACAATTTATCATTAATAGGTGTTACAATGTAGCAAACGCTTTTTTAACATCTGCTGCAAGAAATATATATTAATACTTTTCTCCATTAATCTGTTATTGAAGTAAATTATGTTGATACTTTTAAAATATATCAAACAATCCTTGCATTCCTAGGATAAACCTTGCATGATTATAATATTTATAATTCTATTCAATCACTGTTGCATTCTTTTTTCACAATGATCTCACTTAGGATGTTTGAGTTTTGACTGCATTTATAAGTGACCTATACTGTTTTTTTGTGTTGTTTCCCCTTTTTTGCTAATTTTGGATTATGGTCATGCTGATCTCATTAAAGTAATTGGGTAACTTTCCATCTCTTCTATGCTCTAAAATAATTTGCATGATGAGAACTAGCTGGTCTTTATATTTTTAGTAAAACATGCAGTTACTGTGGCCCAGTGTTGTTTGACAACTGCTGAATTATCCTTTTAAGGCCATTATGGTCACAGATTTTCTGCACTTCCTTGGAACAATTGTGACAACGTATATATTCCTAAAAAAGTGCCCATTGCACCCAAGCATTCAAATTTATTGGTATACTTTTTCTTATTCTTAGTAGACCCCTAAGTTTTTAAATTTCTTTAGGATGTCGAACTACATGTTTTCTATTTACTTCCTGGTATAGTTTATGATCTTTCTCTTTGCCTTTGTCATATTTTCCACAGTCCCCTGTCTGTCATTTGTTTGCAGAGATCCAGTTTCTGGATTAGCGATCAACTTCATTGTTACATTTGTCCTTAATTTCTGCCGTTTCCTTACCGTTTCCTTCTTAATCATTTTGTGTTCACATTTGTTTTGCTGTTTGCTTGTTTGTCTTTTCTAGCTTTCTAGTTTAAAGATCCAGTTCATTTACTATTTGTTCCATTGTCAATGCATTTCAGAGTATAAAATTTCCCCTCAGAATTATGTTGGCTTCCTTCCCACAGATATTAGAAACTCCATGTTTTCTTTCAGGTCTAAAGACTTTACAATTTCCATTTTAATTTCCTCGTTGCTCATGAATTTATTAAAAGTTGTTTTCGTCTTAATTTACAAATGATGTCAAATTCTATAGGAAAAACAGGGTTGGAAATCTTTTTGTGCTCGTTTCTGAATTTATTTAATTATGATATTTTGAGAGGATTTTTGAAACTTCTTTTATGACCTAGGACGTGTTCAATTTATGTAAATGATTCACATAGGTTGAAAAGAATACATATTCTTTCTTGGACGGAGAAAAAAATGTTTATATGTATACACATACACATAAATATGCATGCTAGACTTTAGATACATATGTATTTATGTATGTTATATATGCATGTGTCCATGCATTCAAAAAAGATAATTGTGTTACTCAAATCCCCCCTCCTCTCTCTCTCTTTATATATATATACACATATGTGTGTATGTATATAGTTTGGATTTTTTTCGTTTGCGTTTAGTTGATTCCTTCTGTAATTTTGTGAGAAAACTGGGTTAAAATCTTCCACTGTGTTACCGATATGTACATTCTTTTTATAGATGTGTTAGTTTTTTATATTCTATATTTTATCTGTTGCCTTTTTTTCTTCTAAGGGATTTTCTTAATGTGCATGCCTCTTGCTAACAAATTTAAAGCCCTTATTTTATATCATAATAATCACAATCATAACTTCCCAGAGTCACTCATGGAGCCAACCCTGAAACCTCAACTTCCAGTCCGGCTTTTTGCCCAGAGACTCCTCCTAAGGGCCCAGGTAACGACAAACCTCCATCTGTCATTTAGTGAATCTAAAAACACCAACATGCAGACTGCTTCTCCTTCTCTTCTCTCCAACACCCAACTCTTCCTCTCCCTTTTCCTCACCCCTTCATCTTCCTCCCCAAGACTCTCTCTCGCTCTCAAACTATATACTTGATAGGCTCTGTAATCCAGCTTAGCAACAAAGAAACCCCAATTAGAAATTTTTAAAATAGAAGGATACTTACGAGATTAAAGTGCTAAAACACTGGGCAGAAATATAATGTTGGTTCCGTATCTGATAATTAATTAGTATGATTCACCGTTATCAATACACTGGGAAAAATGTGATTATCGACAGACACAGTTAAAACATTTGAAAATTCAGCGTCCATTCGTGATAATAACTGTCAAGCTAGACATGAGGGAGGACAATTCCTTTGCTGATAAAGGGTAGATGCAAAATCCTACAGCTAAAACCATACTGAATGATGAAAGGCTGAACGTTTTCTCCCTAAAATTGGGGATACTACAAGGATATCCTTCCCCACCACTTTGGCTAAATATTGTCTTGAAGGTGTCAGCCAGGGCAGTAAGGCACAAAAAGATAAACAAAAAAAGCACAAAGATTACAAAGTAAGAAATACAACCGTCTCTATTCACAAATGACACAATCATCTCTATAGAAAAGAGTTTGAGAATGGAATTAAAGTTATTTAATTCTTCCTCTTTTATCTACAATGCCTTCATTTGCATCTAATCTCTCTTGGGGACTTTCCCTATAATCCTCCCAAATTAACAGCATCAAGAGGAACCACAGATTTGGGTAGTTAACGGAAATGCGAGAGACGTAAAAACAGAAATCTTTTAAGGAGGAAAAGATACGTTTTTTCAGATTTCGGAATTTCTGTTTAACAAAAGGCACCGGAGACAAATGTAACAAGAAGTGACAATTAGGAGAAGGCATTTTCGACACCAAAGCAATATATGCTGAACACCTAGAACACAGAAAGACTTTCTGAAAACCAAGGTGTGAAAGATGGAAATCTCAGCAGAAAAACCGGCAAAAGGTACGAACATGCACAGACGATTCAAAAAATGTGAAACTCCCATGGTTAACAAGTATATAAAGTGATGCTAAAACACACGAACAATCAGAAAAATGTGAATTTGCATTAAAATAAGACACGACATCTATCAGATCCACAAAAGGAGGAAAGTTGTTTAATGCTAAGAGACCGGAACTCTCAGCCCTGCAGCTGGGAGTGTTGCCTGGCTCGGCCTTTGGGTGACACTGTTCTGGGAAAGGTACAATTTCAGGGACACAGAACAAATCCCTGATGGGACCAGTGGGGACTGAAGAATAAAATGAATGGAAAGATAACCAAGTATCTAGACGCCTACGCAGATCAGAGCGGGAGAGAGCCCTCGCCCAGGGCAAGGATGGTGACGGTTAACTGAGGGTTTTTTTTTGTTTGTTTGTTTTTTTGAGACAGAGTCTCACTCTGTCGCCCAGGCTAGAGTGAGTGCCGTGGGGTCAGCCTAGCTCACAGCAACCTCAAACTCCTGAGCTCAAGGATCCTCCTGCCTCAGCCTCCCGAGTAGCTGGGACTACAGGCATGTGCCACCACGCCCGGCTAATTTTTCTATATATATTTTTAGTTGTCCAGATCATCTTTCTATTTTTAGTAGAGACGGGGTCTCGCTCTTGCTCAGGCTGGTCTCGAACTCCTGACCTTGACCGATCCTCCCGCCTCGGCCTCCCCAAGTGCTGGGATCACAGGCGTGAGCCCCCGCGCCCGGCCTTATCTGAGGATTAAGAGCAATTTCTCTCTGCCCCCAAGGTCAGCAAAGGAACCAGCACCTGAGGATTTCTTTGCTCCGTATTCTTGCTGTCCTTTCCCTGTCACTTTCCCTGTCCCCAGGTGTGACCCAGGCGTCTGAGCTCACCTGCCGTCCATCGCTGTCCCTCTCAGCAAAGGCTTTGTTTAGCTGCCTCAGCCTCGTGTATCCCTTACACAGGCGGTGAAGTCGTTCCTGCCTGGTTTCTCCTTCCTACCTGCTTGGAAGCCGACTGTCTCTGGACCTTTCCTGCTGCTAAACGGCCCAGGGGACTGGACTATAGAAGACAGAAGAGGGAGGCAACAGTTGGAACTGGAGCTTGGGAGTGCGGGGAATTCAGCCCCAGCGGCCTGCCTGAGACGGCGTCTGGCAGGTTCCGATGATGCCACAGGGTCTTTGTTTGCTTTCTTGTTTTGTCTTGTTTTTTTAAGGCAGGCTCTCACTGTGTTGCCCAGGCTAGGGTACGGTGGCATGATCATAGCTCACCGCAGCCTTGAACTCCTGGGCTCAAGCGACCCTCCTGCCTCAGTCTCCCAAGTGTCTGGGAATACAGGCATGCGCCACCACACCCAGCTAATTTTTTTTTTTTTAAGAGACAGGGTCTTGCTCCATTGCCCAGGCTGGTCTCAAATTCCTGGCCTCAGGCGATCCTCCTGCCTCGGCCTCCTAAAGCACTAGGATTACAGGTATGAGCCACTACTCCCGGCCCTCCGTAGGGTCTTGGTAATGTTGTTCTATCTAGAACACTCTTTTCTCCCCTCTTCACCTAATTATCTCTAACTTATCCTAATTTCTGAGGCTAGTTTTCACTTTGTAATGAGAGACATCTTCTCTTTACTCCTTGACGACGTTTAATATCTTTATGACATATTTTCATAAGCTCTTCTTCAAGGAACTCACCACAGTTCCAGCTTTATAATTTGTTTTTGTGTGTGGTTATACCCTAATTTACCCTGTTAGACTATAAACCCCAGGAGGGCAGAAACCGTGTGTTTTTGCAACCACTGCTCTCCCACGACTAGCCAAGCAGTACACGGCGCTTAGTCAGTGCTCAATAAAAATGTACTGATGAATGAATGAACGTAATTTTTGTTGGCTGGTTGATTGCTAGATTGGTTGAAGTTCATGGTTTGACAGAGGATTAGAAAACCGGCTTCAATCAAAGCCGTCATCGGGCATTTCCAAGCCCAGTGGTATTGCCGTGTATGTCCACAGACTCAATCCATATGTGTATGTTCTAATTTGGGCCTTTGCTGTTCACGCAACTGCTGACGATTGGCCGTTCTCTGTCTTCCCCTCTCTGTGCTTTCTGTTCTTTCCCTGCGGTCTCCTCCCCTTGTTCTCCACATGAGACCACGGAGACCGGCCATTAGTTTTGCTAATCACCCTTCATGCTAAAGAGACATTATAAACTCCCTATCTAGGAGCTGGACCATATTTTGCTAATAATTCTTTCTAGATACATAACCTGGTGACTGCGTATCACTTCTTTAATACTCCTGCTAAGAAAATTGTAAATTAAATTCTTATTTTTTAAAAAAAAAAGATTGCTATTTCGCTAAGCCTGCTGTTAAACTGAGATTAATGTTCTGTATCTCGAGTATAAATTACCTAATAGTTCCTCCCACCACACGGCTCAGGAATTTAGAAACTTTGTTATCAGGGTTTCCTCTGCAAACGTGTGTCAGGAGTCTCTGCCTTCTCGGAACACAGCCCCAAATGGCCTGTGGGAATTGTCTGGCGCGGCTACCTCCAGCCCAGGTGTCTCAGGCTCACGAAGACGCAAAGGTGTCGCACACCTGCCTCTCTCCCTTCCCGCTTTCCCGTAATTCTTTCTCCCTGTTCAATTCCTGAGGACATGCAGAAAACTTACACATTCATAGGTTTTTCATTCACCTATCTTCCCTTCCTAAAAACAATGAAATATTCCCATTTTTAAAAAGTGCTCAAATCTATTCTTTATATATAAAGCAATTCCTAAAATTAAAAAAGAGAGAGAGAGAGAGAGACGCCCTTTCCATTCTCGGTTGTGAGAAATGTGGAAACACTTCCTGGACCGGATTTCAGATCCTCTACCCAAGGCTCAGAGGGACTTTAGAGGTCAGGATTTATTATTTGTGGGGAAAAAAAAAAAACTAGCAAAATTTTACGTAAAATACTAAAGTATTAATTCTATCAAAATACACATTGCCATGTAGTGATCCACGTGCATTTTCGCTAAGATGATCTTTCATTTACTCTGCGTATGCTAAGAAGGGCTTCCTTTGAACGCTGGTGGTGACTCATTTGGTAAAACGAGGAAGTTTCCGGCAATGCCATGAGTGGCTTGTGATTTATCTTTTAAAACACGGCGGGGACTGGAACGGTCTGTAGAGCAGAGGCACCACGTCAGCCGATACAATGTTCGGGATGGAACTAAGGAAATGAGGACCCTTTCTTTTTCTCAACAGCCACAGCCAACCTCTCCACCGGTTGCAGGGAACCGTGCCAACACTCACGGCTGGAAACAACGACCGCACACGTGTCTTCCGCACAGGCTGGGGACTCGCACAGGCTCACTTCTGAGCTACGTCCCATAGGCCACGTCCCTCAAACGGGATAATGAAATACAGTGAAAGTCTGGCAATCAGTAGCCTTCTAATGAGGCTCTTGCTTCTGCCCGTGCACATGGCTATAGACGGCAGGGGGGTGGGGGGAGAGGGTGTCTCAACTCCAAGGGTCCCTGTCGTCGAGCCCCCTGCAACCTCTACTCTGAGCTGTTCCAGCTCTCACGCGCCTGTGAAAAGTTGCTCGTGGCAGAATTGTGTGGTTTGACCAGGGCTCAGCTCTGTGATTTTGGCCTGAAGAGCTCTCATGGGGCTATTTGAATTTCTATCAGCCGGAGCTGCAGGCTCCCTGGGCAGGGCCTTCAGAATGGCTCCCTGTGGTGGCCGGCAGTGCACGCCATTGTCAACTGGAAGCTCGGGGAAGGGACCTTGGTTCCCCTTCTCCTGGGCCTCCCACTGGAGCTCTGGGCGTCCTCGTAGGACAACGGCACCCAGCAGAGAGCGTTTTCTGGACTAAGCCCAGCGACCACGAGATCCGGGCGGAAGCTGCAAGACTCCCGATGGGACCTGGTCCCAGAAGTTCCAGAACAGCATCTGCGCTGCGTTCTCCTGCGTCACTAGGAACAGCCGTGACTGAGGACGAGCGGAATCAGACCCTGCCCTGTGGCGGGAAGCGGCCATGTTGCAGAAGAACATCCAGGGAAAGCATCGAGTTGGCTTTTGGAGCGGTACCATCTGCGTCACCAACTCAGCTCATCTTAAAACCTAAATGAGACAGAACTTCCCACTGACAGAGCAGGCTCATCACAAGAAAGCAGTCTGAACACGACGTTTTACCAAAGACGACACAGAAAGGCGATGTTGTGGGCTGATGGCATTTGCCAAAATGCCTATGTTGAAACCCTGACTTCCAGGATCTCGGAATGTCACCTTATTTAGCGAGACGGTCTTCACAGAGATGATCGAGTTAAAATGACATCACTGGTTGGGTGCTCGTCCAATGTGACGGGTGTCCTTACTAAAAGGGGAGATGTGGACACAGAAGCAGGCGTGCACAAAGGGAGAGCAACACGCAAACATTAAAGCAGAGATTGGGGTGACGTGTCTACGAGCCAAGGGATGCCGAAGTTTCTAGCAAACCACGAGGAGCCAGGAGAGAGACCCCACGACTCTCACGGCCCAAACAAGGAACCGGCCAGCACAGCGACCGCGCACCACCGGCCTCTAGAGCCGGGAGACGATCCGTTTCTGTCGTGGAAGCCGCCCGGTCTGTGACACTTTGTTACGGACGCCCTGACCAACTAGCACCGGCAACAGCAGTGGGTCCACGGAGCCGGGCTCTTCCCGGGAGGTTCCCACGCCCGTGCTGGTATCGACCCACTTTTCTGTAGCCGCTAATCTCGGGGAAACACAAAATGGAACAGAACATTTAAAGGGGTTTTCTCCTGAGCCCAAGAGAGGATCTGAAACTTTTCTAGCTACACTTGCCCACTAATCCACCATGGCACGGTTCCTTCCATTTCTCTCTCTCTCTCTCTCTCTCTCCTCCCACCCTTCTTTTCTTCTTTCCTTCTTTCCTTCCCTCCCTTCCTCCCTCCCTTCCTTTTTTCTTTCTTCCTCCCATCTGACCTTATGAGCCACCTTTTGGACTTTCTGGCTGATATACTTATAGAGCCTTTGGTTTTCTTCACCGAGTTTCGCAGGGTGCCAGTGAGAACCGCCGGGATTTGGAATCTGCGGTTTACAGAGTCGATGTTAAACTCTGGCAAAGCCCGGAGCCTCCGAGGAATGTACCTTTGGCGCCTGGCAGTTGCCTGAGGGCGAGTCTTGGGGAGCTGCTCTTAGAGCTGAGATTCCTCCCAGATGTTAGGAGGGCGGGATCCTCCCAGGACCCAGAATCGTTCCAGCTGCAGATTATTAAAAGTTGCTGGTGTGTGTGTGTGTGTTGGTAGCACACTGCAGGTGTGTGTGTGGACAGGACGCTGCAGGTGTGTTCATCGGGACTCCCAGGCCACTGTGCAGACGCCCGAAGGCAAGACCTCAGCAGGATGCCTTGGGTCCTTCCGGAAGCACGGGAGAAAGCGTCACTGGGCCTCGCTGCCCCAGAGGGAAACCTTCCCTCTCCCTCGGCCTGACTCTGCTACCGTGTGGACAGACAGAGGCCGGATTCTGATCACGGCAACTCTCGTAAGCAACGGCCTTCATAGTGTACTCGATAGCAACTACTGTTCGCACGCTGCACGCCCCGATGACACTGGTCACAGGACCCCTTGTCAATCGATTCCTTATAAATATTTATCGAACCCACCATGGCCTAAGTCAGGCATTCCAAGTGTGAGTGGTGATTCTGCATGTTCGGGCTCATAAAGGGACTTAGTTTTCACACAGAAAGATCATTTTTCTCCAACTAACTCACTCAGGGACTGTAGGATAAACAGGATAATCACAGACTGTCCAAGGATCCTACAGGTTCTCTCGTCCGATCTCTCCGTTTCACAGACGAGGAAACAGACACCAACAAACACCCGAGGCCACAAAGCCAGTTAACGGCAGAGCCAGGAGGGCTTGGAACTTCCTTACGTGTTAAGATACTTCACAAACAAACGTGGTGAAAGTTCCGTAATGTCCCCCTCTGGCACCTCTGTCATCATTAAAGGCCCCGCCTAAACATTCTTACTTTATTCCTTTGGAAACTGCTTGGTGTCACTGTCATCCCGGTGCTGAAAGTCCTCTTGTACCCTAGACAGGGACTTCCTTCCCCCCAGCTACCATTCTCCTTCCCGGCCAGAATTAAACAGATGATTGAGAAAACGCTGTTGGTGTGGACAGGCCGCCCTTAAACTCGAGTCAGAATCGCCCGGATGGCTCGACCCCCAAACCTCTGTCTCGGGGGTCCAGGTGGGGCCCGGACGTTTTAACTCCTCAGGTTTGCAGGCGATGCTGCCCTGACGCTGCGGGTCCGGGCCCCGCATTCCGAGAGCCCCGGTGTCGGTGCAGCCCGGAGGTCACGGGCCGACGTCCCTTCTACACACCTGCACCTGCCCACATGCACACGTGTTCCAGAATGACACACACGTACTGCGGCTCCCTTCTTCTGTGCTCCTAGCCCCTCTTCCTTGCTTTCCGTTGGGACTTTACATTCCAGAAAAATGGGCGAGCGAGAGAGAGAGAGAGAGACGGAGACTTACAGAGCACTTAAAATCCGTCCCTAAACCACACAGGCCGGACGCTCGTCTTGCTTTGTGCGCTGCGGGTAAACATTGCTCAGTCCCCCCTCCCCACACAGCCCCGTCCAGACTGAAAACCAGACGTGTTCCGCGAGCAGATTCATTCCCGACGACCCTCCGTGAATGTCGTTAGAAAGGAGTTAGAAGGAGAGGCCGAGGGGACTTCGTCTCTCTGGGACCGACTTCCCTCAAGACCAGCCGAGTGTCCCCTAAGCGCTGGGCAGGGGACACACGACCCCACTTTTGTGCCTGTGAGGAAGTCGGTCATGAACCGGTCACCTTTGCCCCTAAACCTGGGCGGTGCTGGGGCGGCCCCGTCCCTGGGCAGTGAGGTGGCTGCCACAAGGTCGTCCCTGTCCCCCTATTTGCCATTTGGAGTCACACTCCGCGGTGCTGCACTGGCCAAAGTCAGACCCGCAGGCAGCAGGGTCCAAATGGAGCCATCGATGAAATGACCAGTATATTCCAAAGGGACCGCATTCAGCGTCCGCTGGCACCTGGCGGAATGACGCAGCCCCACTGGGCCGGGACCCGCACGGTCCTTGCTGAAGGGCCCGGTGCTCGGCAAAGCCCGCAGGTGCGCGGCGGAGGTCGTCTGCCTTCCTTGGCTCCCGGGGAAATCACAAACCAAACCTGTCACTGGAGGACGGTTTCTGGGGTGCCCTGGGAGCAAACGGAGAGGAAAAGTGGGTCCACTGGCAGCCAGCAGGGACCGTAAATCTGCAGACTAGAGGAGGAGCCTGGGCGGACCCTCACGGGCCTCCAGGGCGCAGCCAAGGACAAGGCCCCTGTCGTGGCCGTCAGGGCCCGGCGCCCATGTCAAAGCCAGCTGGCGCACCAGCCGAGGACACGATTGAGCCACCAGGGGCTGCAGACGGAGGGAAGGGCTGTTCCTCAGCCCCGGGCCGAGGTCCCCCAAGCTCTGCCCACACTGACTCCCTTTGCTCTGTGCCTGCCACGCTCAGCCCCTGACAGTCACCTGGGACACGGGTGACTCGTCGCCCTGCAGCGCAGACTGTGACAGCTGCAAGACTGATGGCTCAGGTCACCTCCCTCCTTCCAGGCAGATGAAAACCATTCTCCTCCCCGATTACAGGGGAGCTCGGCACAGGGGGTGGCTGGAACCGGAGGAAGCTGGGAAGCCGAGCAGAAAGGGGGTCGTCCTGCCAGTCGGGGGCTTCCCAGGAAACCTCACCCACGGCCGCGGGGTCGGGCTCGACGCGAGCTGCTCCAGAGCTGGACGCAACTTTTGCGTTTTTCCTATTGCAGAGATTGTCCCCCGTATGAGACAGACGGAGAAGAGGCAGATAATGGCCAAGTCCACCCGGTCAGTTTTTAAGATATAATGAGATGTGTGATCTGAAAGTCAAAACACTCTTGATGCCTTATCTCCTACTTATAGAGAACAGAAGCAACTGCTAAGACCACGACGACAGTCATATTTACGGTGTATTTTCCACACGCCAGACGCTACAGCAAGGATTCACCTGCACTAACTCTTCGAATTCTCACGTCTGCAGGTTGGTGCTGTTCCTACCTCCCTCTTTGCAGATAAGAAACCTGAGGCACAGGGAGCTTAAGTAACTTGTTCAAGATCAGCTTTATATTCTTTATCACTTTGCTCTAATGTCCTCTTTCATTTATTTATTCCAGAAATCTTTACTGAGCTGCCACTGTGCGCCCGAAACTTGCTGGACACCAGCTTCAGAGCATCGTTAGGGAGAAACCGTTTCCCTTCAAGCAGGGCGCCCCTGTAGCTCTGTTGCGGGGGACCCAAGCCGTCCTTCCAAAACAGAATTACTCAAAAGAAACTCTAGCTATTATGAAAATCTCCCATTATTTTCCCAGTGCCTTTTATTTTACTTACAAGTTATTTTTTGTCATGATTTTACAGTGGAAGGACAGCAACCGCAGCTCTGTTTAGCAGGTTAACAAGAGTCTATTTAAAAGTGCAGGAAGTGACCAAGTAAGAGGGATTTGGGCCCAACAGGAAGCACAAAGCCATCGCTTCCCGATGTAGCCTGAAAGACGTGAGCGTGTGCACACCCGTCACACGCATGCACACCCGTCACACGGACACACCACACACATGCACACCCGTCACACGGACACACCACACACATGCACACATGCACACCACACACATGCACACACACACCACACACATGCACACCCGTCACACGGACACACCACACACATGCACACACACACCACACACATGTGCACACCTGTCCTGTCACACAGACACACCACACACATGCACACCCGTCACACGCATGCACACCCGTCACACGGACACACCACACACATGCACACACACACCACACACATGTGCACACCTGTCCTGTCACACAGACACACCACACGCATGCACACCCGTCACACGGACACACCACACACATGCACACCCGTCACACGCATGTGCACACCCGTCACATGGACACACCACACACATGCACACCCGTCACATGGACACACCACACACATGCACACACACACCACACACATGCACACCCGTCACACAGACACACCACACACATGCACACCTGTCACACGCATGTGCACACCCGTCACACAGACACACCACACACATGCACACCCGTCACACAGACACACCACACACATGCACACCCGTCACACGCATGTGCACACCCGTCACACGGACACACCACACACATGCACACCCGTCACACGGACACACCACACACATGCACACCCGTCACACGCATGCACACCCGTCACACGGACACACCACACACATGCACACCTGTCACACGGACACACCACACACATGCACACCCGTCACACGGACACACCACACACATGCACACCCGTCACACGCATGCACACCCGTCACATGGACACACCACACACATGCACACCTGTCACACGGACACACCACACACATGCACACCCGTCACACACATGCACACCCGTCACACGCATGCACACCCGTCACACGCATGCGCACACCCGTCACACGGACACACCACACACATGCACACCCGTCACACACATGCGCACACCCGTCACACGGACACACCACACACATGCACACCCGTCACACGGACACACCACACACATGCACACCCGTCACACACATGCGCACACCCGTCACACGGACACACCACACACATGCACACCCGTCACACGGACACACCACACACATACATACACACCATACACAACACACATACATCATCACCGTACACACAACACATGCATGCACACATGCACACACACTAAATACCACCATCACACACGCCCTACAACATACACATCACACACATGCACACGTGGCACGGTCCTTTAAGCCTGATCCTGGGACACCAGTGCAGGTTCTTGTGCTGTCTCAGTCCAATCACAGAAATTTCGGGGACCTGGGGGCCCCCCTGTCAGAGGACCCTGAAAACATCACTTTTCACAGTCCCTGTATGTGACTCATGAGAACTTTGAGAAAGTTTTTCAATAAATTGAAGCAAATTTCTCATAAACCTGAAGGAGTTGAGTCTGACCCTCCAGTCTTCAATCTTCTAGGGAGAGAGAGAGAGAGACAATGTGTGTGTGTTTAGGGGAACTTAGTCACCAGTGGCTGTCAGCAGTAAGTCTCAAACTCAGAAAAGGAGGAAGTCCTGATTTATGACTCAAAGCACTCATTTCAGAAATGTGAAGGGTGCAGGCTTATATATACCACACACACACGCACACGTGCTCACACACACCCCACTCATATGTATACACATGCAATTATACATCACTCCTACATATACACAAATACACACACATATCACATATATACATATATATATACACACACACACACAAACACGTGCTCAGAAAACATACCCTGATATAAATGTTCAGAAACAAGCTGGGCTAGAGGCAGTTAATACTCGAAAGAAGATGAACTGTTTAGTGACAGAAACGTAGAACTTAGCCTTAGTCTTTGTTATTACAAAATTTGCAAAGAGACTGTCTTTTTTTTTTTTTTTTTTGTTGAGACAGAGTCTCACTTTGTTGCCCAGGCTAGAGTGAGTGCCGTGGCGTCAGCTTAGCTCACAGCAACCTCAGACTCCTCGGCTTAAGCGATCCTACTGCCTCAGCCTCCCGAGTAGCTGGGACTACAGGCATGCGCCACTATGCCCGGCTAATTTTTTTTATATAGATTTTTAGGTGTCCATATAATGTCTTTCTATTTTTAGTAGAGACGGGGTCTCGCTCAGGCTGGTCTCGAACTCCTGACCTCGAGCGATCCACCCGCCTCGGCCTCCCAGAGTGCTAGGATTACAGGCGTGAGCCGCCGCGCCCGGCCAAGAGACTGTCTTAAAAGGTTGTATTATCCATGCAACAGAGTCCTCCTCTGTTTATAGTACTAAAAAAAAATCCTTTATGGTGAAAATAAAACAACAGCCATTATTTGCATAACTACTTTCTATGTGCTAGAAACAGCTAAACTGAGCTTAGTTTGTTTTCGTGTGTTTGGAGGTTTGTATTATGTGAGAAGGGGTCGTGAATGATCATTTCCATTAATTTGCTTGGACGACCATCTTGCAGGCAGGATAAAGGAGACAAACTCTATCACCCTATTCCTTGAGGTTTGCGAAGACACGGACCATGTTGAAAACCGCATTGCTGATCAGAATCAGGGAAGCAGCTACAGGGATAAGAAGTAATTTCTACCTCTTTGCAGGTTTCAGGTACCTTATGAGAACTTGAAACCCTAAATCTCTTTCCTGTTGTTTTTTATGTTTTTCTATTTCCTGTAGATATTTTCAAGCCTTTATTATTTTAAACTTGGTAGAGTTACCTGTGTTATAATCTAGGCCTGATAACGCCTAGACTTTCTGAGACGTTATCTGTGCTGACCTATTTCTGCTGTTGCCTACTGCGCTGGCTGGTTCTCACTCACGTTGCCTTAGTTCCGTGGGTGTCTAGTTATCTTTGAGTGCATGCCGATAACAGCCCTCGAAAGACAATCTGCAACCTACAGTGACTAAGTCCCTCCACCGAAAAGCCTTTGTATTTGCTGGGGAATTTCTAGGCATGGACTATCTCAAATTAATGCTTGAGGTTCTAGGATTCACCCAGATTATATATGTCCAGGATACAAATCTGTATCAATCTGTAGCCATCTCAGGGATAGATTTTTTCTTTTTTTTTAATTTTGTTCCTCTTTTTCTTTTCTCTTTCTGCTCTGCTCACCACTGAAGAAGTCTTTTCTATACCCCCTAACATTAAGGGGAAGAGAGTTAAGTTTTGGGTCAGCCCTAAGTATGTCGTTCTTTGGGTCCCAACTTAATTAGAAAGAGTTTCCCACAAAACTTCTTCATCTTCAGCATGTCTGGGGGCCTTGACTTTTGTCCCTCTTACTGCACGGAGCCACTGACCCAAAATCTAAGTAGGCTTAGACGCCAGGGTATTCCAACAGTCCACCTACCCTTCTATGACAAAGAGAAGGTGGATCTGAATAACCTAGACCGCAATTACGGAAACAGTTTGTAAGATGGCATTTTCAAATTGCAAGTGACATAGGAAATCTATGACTTAAATAAAACCAAACTGCGTGTCTCCCGCAATACCCTGCGTCCCACTAAAGAGCGTTGTGCTGGACCGTACATAGAAGTTCACGTTACCGTCATACTGGAAACCTTTGACTAGACTGTTTACAAATGATACATGGACAGATGGACGGAGGAAACCCCGAAACTAAATTCCAAAAAAGCTCCTGGATTTGCTGCATTTCACAGACTGCGAATCTCCCCCATGATGCAAAATCAGGGTCTGTTGTCAGAGACCGTCCGTATCATTTCCCGATACTGGAAATTTTTTGAAGGTGCAACGTGGACGCTTTGTAAATGGCCTGTTTTAGAGCAACTTACATGCTCACGGCTTTCCCCGGATTTAGCTCAGATTATATTTTCTGATGTGATCACCTGGTCCACTCTGGTGGGCTGACTAGTAATTCATTGAAAAGGCAGATGCTATTACTTTTCTTTACAAGTAAAAAAAAAAAACCCAAGGAGCTGGACGGTTTCCTTAAAAATGAGCTAATTTTGATTATTTGCTTATTTTCCCAGTTCTGATGTTAAAAGCAATAATCCCTGAATAAAAAAGAAATGCCAGAGAGTAAAAACAAACCCATGCACTTAAATTGTTACAATTACTTTTTTAAAACTAAGACTGGACTGAACTGCAATTTTGTACTGAACCGCGTTTTAGTTCCACCTTGCGCGGGGTCATGGCACACATGATCCGAGTTCTCCTGAGAGCTTTCCCATCTCTTCCTAGGGGGCTGAAGAATTTATAGAGGCAAAATAGGCCAGGACATTTCTCAGAGAATATGCAAGGCAGTTCATCCAGAATGACATCTTGGAGGTTATTTTGTCCTCCCTGGTCTCATATAAGTCATGCTGATGAAGTAAAATATTTGTAAAATTCATAACCAAAGCGTCGTGTTATATAAAAAATTAAGTGCTTCCAGCCCAAGTCCTAATGAAACCAGCTTCGGCTTCGCACCCACCGTGACTAATGAAAATGCTCCTCTTGAGAAAGCATGAGATTTTAATTTTATGAGTCCTGATGCTAGAAGAATCCCCTAATGCACTCACCCTGACTTTAAGGTACCCCTGTGATTATGAGCACATAACTCAGACCTGAGCGTTGGAAAATACAATGCTTTTCATAAGCCACTCAGTTCTTTAATTCCTCTCAGTTCTAGTTTCTAACTACGGCAGTCACAAAAAGAGAAGATTCCGTCAATGTGTCATGCGAAAGAGCAAGACACCGACTTCTTTTGATTTACCTTCTACCACTGAGCATTTCCAGAGAGCCGTGCTTTTACAGAGCGCCTTAGGATCATAAACGTGTTAATGCATAAAACATCCCATTATTCTTGTTTTCCCCTCCAGAGAAAGAAACAGCGATAGAGAGAGATTAATGGACGGACCAAAAGCCATCCAGGAAATTAGTAGCAGCCAGGCCTGGGATTAGACTTCTGGGTTCCTGCCACCCACTGTGAAGTGGAAGTCGATAGTCCACGCACCTCCCCGGAGTCCATTTGCCGCGTCCTGCAGAGGGAGGCGGGGAGGGAGCCCCTAGTTAGCCGGGGAGCCCGGTATGCAAATTATCAGCCGAGACACAACTGTGAAAACAATGGCGGAGCCTGTTTACATTCCCAGTCACTTAGATGCCTCCTGCCTTCCAGGTGTCCCAACAAGGGAATCTGAAGCTGGAACCTGGAGAGATGCTGAGGCTATTCTCTCGGACTGCACTATTCCCACATGCGTGCAGAACGATTCTGCGAACTGTCTCCCGGAGCAGGGAGCCCCCACGACTCCCGTGAAAGCCACAAACCGAGCACAGGGTGGGGAATGAGGGCCCAAGATCACCCCAGTGGCTTCCCCATTGGCTTTTACATGGGATGGCTCCGGTCGTTCACGTGGGCTCCCACCCACCTGTAGGTGCCTGGGCCAAGGGCCTCACGCAGTTATTTATGGAACAGTGAAGAGTGACCTGAACAAGGTCACCAGGTCTGTGCCTCTCCACCAGGTGACCTTGAGCAAGCTCCTCACCTCTCCATGACCCCATTTTGACCGTCTGTGTCTGGAGTCAAAATAGCTTCAGCTTCATATACTACACAGGATTATTGTAAAGAATAAATGAGACAGCAGAAGGTACAGCTCTTTATAAAATTAAATGCCCCAAGTCCATAAAAAAGAACTATAACAGTTGCCTCTAATAGGAGCACCCGGAAGAATTGTTCAAATTCAACCTGCTAAAGCAGCATTTGTATATCTGCGATAAAATGAATGTTTGATTTTTTTCTTCTTGTGTTTAGAGCAGCCGTGTCGTTGGGGGCAGGAACACAGCTGTGCCGCCCTGAGGTGGGGACCTGCAGCCTCCAGGCCACACGTGGCCCCCGGCTGCCCAAGTGCGGCCCCACCGCTGAATACAAGCGTCGCGGAACAAATCCCTTTATTAAAAGGATCCGTTCTGCAAACTTTGGATTCGGTCAAAAAGCTGCACTCGAGGATCTAGAAGGCCACACGTGGACCCAAGGCCGCAGGTCCCCACCCCTGCCTGGAACCGTGGAGACGAGAATTCCAGTCCCCACTTCTGCCGCTTAGGAGCCACATGTCCTTCAGTTAGCGGCTTAGCGTGTCAGAGACCCCGTGTCCTCGTTTGTGAGACAGGTGTGCTCCTGCCTGCCCTCCAGGGCGCTGGGAGACAAAGTGATGATGTATGTCTGGGTTTGGACCACGGCACATAGTTGGTACTTAAAATAGGTCAACTACGGCCGGGCGCGGTGGCTCACGCCTGTAATCCCAGCACTCTGGGAGGCCGAGGCTGGAGGATCATTGGAGGTCAGGAGTTCGAGACCAGCCTGAGCAAGAGCGAGACCCCGTCTCTACTAAAAATAGAAAGAAATTAGCTTGACAATTAAAAAAATATATAGAAAAAATTAGCCGGGCATGGTGGCGCATGCCTGTAGTCCCAGCTACTCGGGAGGCTGAGGCAGGAGGATGGCTTGAGCCCAGGAGTCTGAGGTTGCTATGAGTGAGGCTGATGCCACGGCACTCTAGCCCGGGTGACAGAGCGAGACTCTGTCTCAAAAAAAAAAATAAATAAAATAAAATATATATGTGTGTGTGTCAACTACAATCATTACCAAGATGAGCTCTGCAGAAATGCATTCTCCCTGCACTACCAGCGTGCCAGTGGAAGGGGTCCCTTAGGTCATCCGGCTCGGAGCTCTGGATTCTCTTAAAGATTCTGGTGTTGGTGGTCTGATTGACCAGCTGGTGGCCCCGGACACTGGACACCGGAATGTCACCTCCTGTTGAGGGGGGGGTGGTGGGAAGATTGCCTGGGGCTACGTCAGCAAAGACAGGATTGCGGAGACAGGGCCCGGGGGCACAGCGAGGGCACCCAAACCCAGACTCCTCGGGGAGGGAGCTTTGGACAACAGAGGAATTGCGGAAACTCTGATCGGAAGCTATCGTTCATTAATTCATCGAGCGTATCTTACGCACCTTTTATACACTGTGCCAGGTACAGAGAGAGATTTTAAAAAGTGACATATTTTTTTGAAATAGAAAGCCTGTCTTCTGCCTTCCAGAAGCTCACACCACTGTCCCTTAACTGAGACCGACACTCAGGAAACGGCCTACGAAGAGCCTCTCGGGTGAGACCCGGCAAACCGCCAGGCCACTCCTCCTCGGCGGGGCACACGCAGAGCTCGGAAGGTCACGGCTGTGCACACGGATGTTTCTCCCCGTCCACGCACCCAACTGCAGCGCCCCGGGAAGGCCAGTAGAGCCCACGAGTTCTGCCACCCGCCACTTGCTGGAGACACGGGCTGGTCCCTAAGATTTCCACGTTAGGTCAACGATTAGCTGAATGATGATCTAAGAAGAGCAAGCGTCATTCCAAGTCAGGCTACAGCACACACACACACACACACACACACGCATGCATACGCTTCCAGATGCTTCCTTTAATGCGACCCAGCGCAGGCTGCAAGCAACTGCTTTCTCTCCACTCGTGCAAACCAAGCCTGTCCTGCTATTCCAACGGGTCAAACCTTCAGCCTTCGAAAGACGCAACTATCCTGCATTTTCTTTACATTTTAGCTATTTTTGGCACCGGCAGGGAGAACTTCCCCGCAACTTCAGAGTGCCAGCTGTTTTTTCCCCCCCCCATCTGCTAAAATTTTCTCGGTTTCCCTCAGGAGCTGGTCTTGGCCTTGAATTTGCCTTTCTCAGATCGGAGAAGGCAGGGGGGTTGAGGGACCGGCATTTGGGGAAGTGCGTTTGTTTGCTAAAGCCTCGCATTTTAAGGTGATTAGCCAAGGTTTGAGAAATTTCTCAGAGTGACTGTCGCATGGAACCAAATAAAAAACCGCAGAGATATTTGTAGTCTGAATGTCCCTTAAGTAACTGCATTATTACCACAGCACGGCCGAGCCTTCCCGTTTTTGCAGACTGCACCTTGTCACCACTTCCTAAATAGCTGGCCTTATTAGCACACCACGGGCTCCGGTAAAAATATCCCGTGCCTTGAATAATTTAATGACCGTGGAAGGGGAAGGCCTGGTTTTGTTTCTACAAAATCCTATCTTTGGGTTTACCACCCGAAAGAGAGAAATCGATTTCAAACGTGCGTTTGGAGGGTGGACCGCGCCCCCGATCCCAGGCCTGACAGGGAGGCAGGTGGAGAGAGGAGCTTGCAAAGGAGGTGGCAGAGATCACTGTCACTGTCAAAACCATACGGTGGGAGCCTCGGGGACTGGGTTCTGCGAGGGGTCAGAGGAGGGGAGACCACGGGGTGCCGGGCTCCTCACCAAGCCTCTGCCCGCTGCTGTTCCTTTAGCTGTTGGCTCCACCCTCAACGGTTCTGATGAGAGCAAGTCAGCACGGTCTACACTGGGGAAATGGGTTCGATCAGCCCCGTTGCATTCCGGTGCTGAATCTTGTTGTGTATCGTTTTCCCACCGAGAGATTCCAGGTGTCCGAATCCCCAGCGGTGTCCCCGCGGCCACGGCGGCCATTGGAGGATGGAGACTCATTGACGGAGGAAGAAATGTCGGTCCCTTCCCTGGTAGCCTTGCGTCCAGGTTCATGATGTCACACCGTGGGTTTGTTTCTTGGGACAAAGTGCCCACCTGGGGGAGGGGTGGGAGGGTGGCTGTTCTCTACCTTCATGGCAAAATATTCGGCAGTTGGCTTTCTCTTTTTACTTTCCTGCTAATTCCTGGCCTCGGCACGCAAGTAAAAATGAGTCGCAGGCAAGTTAAAAATCACTCTAAGCACTTCCCCCAGAGACAAATGCTACATAACACAAGACCCAAAGAGAACCCTTCCGAGTCCTGGCCTTGGTCTTGGTTCCACAACATGCTCGTTAAAATTCTTATCGTCCCTGGGAATTCTGGAATGGCTGCAAAGCCGCCGTTTCCTGCAATCCATCAAAACCCGGTCTTCTAAATGGTTTTGACTTTCCTCAGGAATGTCATCATACATCACAGTCACGGGAGTCCCTCGTGTTCCTCTTCCTCACCACGGCTGGGTCAACTTCCAGGGCGCTTGTGTTCAGCGGAGGCAAAGGTGGGCTGGAGGGACGTCTGACGCGACAGGTCTAATCTAAGAGGGACAGTGGCTTCTGATGGAAATCGCAGATACAGTGAACGAGCTTATCCCCCAGAAGAGCTGGAGCAAAACAACACAGCCCCCCCAAAATGGGGTGAGCCTTTAAACACCCTGTGGTTTAAAAGAGAAAAGAACAAGGATGCCCGGAGCGGATGAGAACAGGAGAGAGACTCAGCGCAAGCAGAGAGTTCTTGCAGCAATATGGAGAAAGAACACTGGACTCGGGGAATCCGAACGTCGGGGTTCTTGCTCCGAGTTGCTGAGCGACGTCTCTCTGTCGGTTTCCTCAGCTCCACGGCTTCCCCGTGCTGACATCCCGTGCTTGAAGTCGATAAAGCACCGTACGATCTGCCCGGGAAGCTCCACCATCTCTTCCCTCTCAGGCAAGAGAAGGGAACGAGACAAGCGTAGACGCTACCCGGGCTCTCCCCACGGGCATGGCCGCTGCTCACGTCCTACCTGGCGTCTTGCTGACTCGTCCAGGAAGCTCTTCAGAACCTACTTGGGCTTCACTAAAGAAACAAAAACAAGTCAAATTCTTGGTCTTCCAAAGCGGCCCAGAGTCTCCTCCTTCCAGCTCCAAGCGGAGAACCATGTACGGCCCCTGTCACCATGTTATCCTTCGTTGTGCGGCTCGTGGACACCTGCTGCACCTCGTTCCCTCAGGTCGGCATGAGGTCAGAGGTCAAATTCGGGACTTGTCGGAGAAGCATTCCAGGCCTCGCAGGTGAGGGTCAGCCCTTTTGGTCCAAATCAAGGGATCTGGTGCTGTGGCTCCGTTAATCCTCATTTCTGCCCACTGGGCAAAGAGCCTGGCAGGAAGCACCGGGGGGCTTGGATCACGCCGCGAGGAGGTTGCCGTCTAGCTGGAGGGAGCCAAGCAGAGAAAACACCGACCGCCCCACAAGGGGACCAGGAATCCACGATGCCAGACAGGAAGAGCAAACGGCCAGCAGGATGTGCGTGAATTAATTGTGCTTCTGTCTATGTTCGGATTCCCAAGACCCTGTAAAGCCATCAGACTCCTAGAACTGGAAGTAGCCTCAGAGCCACCTACCTGTCCCTTTTATTCTAAATAAGAGTTCTTTCATTATAGGTTCTTATTTATATATTTTATGCAAATTTGCAATATTCTCAAATATGCCTGAATTTAATACTTTCTCTAATTCATATCTGGGAGTCAAGTTGAGCAATTATCTAATGTACTTACCCATAATTACACAAACAAATGTTTAATTTTCAAAGTGGAAGTATAGCTAGAAGCACAATAATATATACGCTGACTATTGTTTTCTGCTAACATAAAAGACAGAGAAAATTACACTACAGAGAGAGAAGTGAAGCTGCTTATGAAAATCTGTGTGCTGTATGAAAATTAGATCTCTCCGGCTGCTTCTGCTTTGTATTTTCCAATCATCTGTGCTTTTAAAAGTTGCCTCATCGCCTATTTCTCCGGTCATACCTCATTTCCTACTCGTACAAATTGATACATCTTCTGATTAATCACTTCATAAGAGAGTTCAAAATTCCACCGGCGTGAAGAAGAGCTCTTACATTTTTGGTTTATTTTTACAGAACACAACTCTTCCCTGCTGGACCTTTTCATGTTCACGAGTAAGGCCACGCGAACCACGAGTCACACGGCAAATCCGCCGTGCCACCCCCCGCCCCGCCCCCGGCGGTCCCCTGGTGCCGCGTGGAAAAGCCACACGCAAGAGCTTTGCTACTGTAATTTACCGGCTGGTGAATTAGAGACACAAAGCTCCGACTCGCTTAGTGCTGGGTTAGGAAAGCAGAAGTTGCACTTGATTAAACCGGTTCTTAAAAAAAAAAACAAAAAAAAGCTACCTAATTGCAGTGAGGCCCCAAACCCAGCTGGGGGACAAGCGTCCGCCACAAGGCAAGTTTCAGGAAATCGTGTCATTTGCTATCGTGACACTCGAGTTGGGATTTGGGTGGCCATTCTTTCAATAAGGCAAGTCGTGGAGAAAGAGGGTTTTCTTAGCTCAGAATACGCTTGTGTAGGGGTGTCCTTACTCACTCGTGAGCGTCCGTCGGACACCACAATGTGACACACAGTTCTGCCTGCTGGGGCTGCAGAGGTGACCAGAACATCACTCGACCCCAGGCAGCTCAGGGTCTGGGGCATTTTCTACGGAAAGGAGGCACATCTGAACCTACCCCGTCAGAAGGAAGCTGCTGAGCAAGAGTAGGTCTCACTGGCTCTGTTTGAATGCAAACAAAGGTTCTGTAACTTAATCAAGGCCAGTTAACAGAGAGCAGAAGCCGGCTGGGCACCTATAGTCCTGGCATTTTGAGAGGCAGAGGCGAGAGAATCACTGGAGGCCAGGAGTTCGAGACCAGCCTGGGCAACACAGCAAGACCTGTCTCTGCAAACAATTTTAAAACTCAGCCGGGCCTGGCACCGTGCACGTGTAGTCCCAGCTGCTTGGGAGGCGGAAGCAGGAGAATCATTTGAACCCAGGAATTCGAGGTTTCCGTGAGCTCTGATACCACCACGGCACTCCAGCCTGGGCAACAGAGTGAGACCTTGTTTCTAAAAAGATTTTTGTTAATTTTTTTAAAAAAAAGAACAGAAGCTTACCAACTAACAAAACTTTAGCATCTTCCTCTTCTTTTATTAACACTTAAACACAAAAAAACCATTTATTTTTCCACTTATACAAAATACATTTCCATTTCAGCCATGACGGGGCGAGACCTCATGTGGACAGCTGAACTGTCTGTGCACGTCAAAGCCTGAACTCTAATTCCCTCCTCAGTCTGTGCCGAGAAGGCGACGCTGGTGTTGGTCTGGCAGCTGCTTCTCACCGTCCCGTTTGGGTCCTAATCGTGCAAATGGCTCCCTCCATACATTCACCAACGATCTCTACCAGCTGCTCGAGGGTGACTTACCAGGCAAAGCCCTGGCTTTGGAACTGGGAGGCTAAGTTGCTAGCCCCAGCCCTGATGCTAACTAGCTTTGTGACCTTCGAACCAGCCACGTCCCCTCTCTGTGACTCAGTCGGTAAACTGAGTCACATTAGACAATCCCTTTACACCCATTCTGTCCTAGGAGTCTAATACTTGCACGTTTTAAAACAATTGTATCTTTGGGGCAAAGCATGAACACTCCACTCTCCATAGCAGTGTATCAAGTGCTGGCAGATAGTGACAGGGGACCTCAAATCTCCATCCGTATGGGAAACAGACAAGCAATTAGAATTACTGCCCTCGTCTAACTCATCGGATCCACCATCCGCTTTCCACACTCACTCACACCGAGCAGAGACCCCCGAGTTGCTCTTCTCTTTCAGGTTTCCCTCCCTGAGCTCCTCTGCTGGCCAAGTTCTGCTGACACGGAACCGTGTTCCAGGGCTCAGCTTCGAAGCCTCTTCCCCCAGGAAGCCTTCCTCCAATGTCCCCGCCAGAAAAAAGAAATCTCCTGTTTGCATTCTTCCCCCACTGTGCTGCTTTCTGTTACGTCATTTAACTCTTTCTGCTGTGTTTCACAGGAAGGATGGAGAGTGCCCAGCGTTTCTGGGCTTCCCAGCAGGAAAACCCAGAGACACCGTGAGATCCCACCCCCGAGGCTCTTGCTGATGTTCTGCTTAGACACGGAGCCAATGGGCAGGGACTTCCTCTGACCGGTGTCACTATTCAAGGCTGGGATATCCCAGAACCACTAACGAGCTCACATCCTATGTCTTGTATGAGCCACGGTCACTTAGAGCCCTGTGCGCAGATGTGGTTCTGTCCCCAAAGGTGAAGCAAATGCCCAGCAGACAAGCCGGTGGAGGACTTAGAAGTTTGATTTGCTATCTCCAGAAAAGTTGCCTTTTAGCCCTGTTTTGTTCTTTCTCTTTTTTAGTTATTTCTTTCCTTTTTTCCCCTCCCTCCTTCCTTTCTTCACTTTTTTCTTTCTTTCTTTCTTTCCTTTTTTTTTTTTTTTTTGAGACAGAGTCTTGCTCTGTCACCCGGGCTAGAGTGTCGTGGCGTCAGCCCAGCTCACAGCAACCTCAGACTCCTGGGCTCAAGTGATCCTCCTGCCTCAGCCTCCCGAGTAGCTGGGACTACAGGCATGCGCCACCATGCCCGGCTAATTTTTTCTATATATATTTTTAGCTGTCCATATAATTTCTTTCTATTTTTAGTAGAGACGGGGTCTCGCTCTTGCTCAGGCTGGTCTCGAACTCCTGACCTCGAGCGATCCACCCACCTCGGCCTCCCAGAGTGCTAGGATCACAGGCGGGAGCCACCGCGCCCGGCCCACTTTCTTCTTTCATTCTTCCTCCTTGTCTCTCTCTCTCTCTCTTTTTTTTTTTTTAACCCAAAATGACCACAATCATGGTTCCGCCGCTGCATTTTGGACTCTGCCCCGTGAGAGGAGGAAGTCAAACCCCGTAAGCAGCCGGCACGGCCGGGCTCCAGCTGATTTTCACCGACACGTCTCCAGGTTTCTCGAGGCTGCCGGTCCCTCTCCCAAGCCGCCACCGTGGAATTTGCTACACAGCAGCAAAAGTGACACACAAGCTCGGGGCCCAGCAGCCAAGAACACGTGGGCTTTCTGCATTTTCAATTACTGAGGCCAAAATGAATCACTTGCTCTCTTTTCTTTTTTCTTTTGGAAACAGTTATTACTTCCCATTTCCTCGCTGGACACATAATTTTGATTTATAAACCCAACAGCCTTGAGTAAAAGGAAGTCTGAAACAAAGCCGATGCCCTGCCCCGAGTTGTTTTTCTCCTTTCCCCCTCACAATATTTTCAGAGAACACTCTGGCCTTTTTGGAAATGCAAATCCAGCTTGTGCCCAGCAAACCTCGTGAGCAAACCTCACGGCTCCCCGAGGCCCGAGTCCTTCTCCTGCACGGGCTCCGTCTGATAAATTCCACTGGATCCCGCCTCGACGGCAAAGTGCTTTCAACTGGGGTAAATCTGTCTTCCAATATTCCGTCCTGCACATCTCACCTCGCAGGGGCATTTACAGCCCGGCTACTGCGTCGCTTGCTTTCTTGACTAGAAATGAATAAATCAGGTTTTCCATTTCTCTCCATCCTCCGCTGCTGATATTTTGATTTGGGGGCTGCTCGGGGGTTTCTGATCACAGTACATGATTACAAAAACATCTCTTGACCTTAAAATTATTTAAGAAACAGACAGTGGAATTTACGTCTCTTTTTTCCCAGCTCCTTAAAACGAGTCTCTCCGTGTTGGAATGAGAGGACGACTGTCAGATGGGAGATTTGCCTCGACAGCCTAAAAACACCAAATCCATCCCGCCGTACCCGGCCGCTGCAACGGAGTTTGATATAAATCACATTTACGGAGTGCTTATTATGTGAGCATGGATTAACTCAGTGAATGCTCGCAATAATCCTTGGAGGTCTCACAGTTTTCTTCATCTTACAGATGAGGAAACTGAGGCACTGAAAAATTAAATAACCTGGCAAAGGTCACAGGGTCAGTAAGTGGCAGAGCTTGGGGACAAACCCCAGACGGTCTGGCTCCAGCATCCTGGCTCCGAACCGCTATACCAAGCTGTCTCTCCGGTTTTAAGTGCTCAAGAGGGCAACCTCGATTCCATGTGTTCGAACACAGCACTCGACAATTACGTCATGCTTTTCAGTCTCCAGACCATTGTCTCATTTTTGCCTTAAAACCTAGATGGCAATAAGCAAACTGAGGCCGAGAGAAGTTTAGTAACTTGCTCAAGATGAAATGGTAAAGCTGGTTTCCGCGGCCCCATCTTCTGCCTCCCAACATGGTACCCACCTGGGGTCCCCATTTCCTTATCTATACAAACTAGCCAGAGAATCTTCCAGTTCTCAGAGGCCCCGGGTCTCCGAAAGAAGTGTTCTCTCTCTTATCTATCGAACACCTTGCCCAGGCTGCAAACTCCACAACAGCAGGGCCAGGACCCACCTCGTTGGCCCCCGTGACCCCCGCCCAGCACGGAGCAGGTGCTTGGTGAGTCTTTGCTGTAGACACAATCGTGCCAGGCACAGGGCCGAGTCCCGGGCTGCAAAGCTCAACCCAGGCTGGCCCCTACGTCACAGGTGAGGCCCCAAGAGGCCCCTCACAGCTACGTGGCTCCCGAGCCCACGGTCATTACGTGGACAATGGTCCCCACTGTGCTGAGGCCACCGGGAGATAATTGAGTGTGACGTGAGTTATGCGTCCCAAGCCAAATGGCGTCAGGCTCGATTGCTCTATTTTAGAGGCCGCAGCAGAGAGGACCATTTGCAACGTGGGGCTCACGTCATTAAAACACCATTGAGAGGTTTTATTTTAACCTAAACAGTGGGCTTCTAGCGCAGGGCAGCTGACAAGGTACAACAACCTGGGCACCAAACGCACCTCCCGACACTCGCCACGGCTTGGAGAACCCCGGGATGTAGCGGTGATTGTAGGAGCGCCGCGTACGATCTGTTTAACCCAGTCCTGAGACACACTCGACTGGCATCTCATTTCCAATCCAACAGACCAGAAGCAAGTTTGCTTTTTGTTTTCTCTAACATCTCCCAGAGAGGAGAGGGTGATTTTTATAGTGCTGGGATTCAGGTTTGAAGCTCAGCTTATTTAGGGTTGCCAGATAAAATACTGGACACCCAGGTAAACTGAAATCTCAAGTAACCGACAAATTATTTTTCATGTGAGTATGTACCGTGCAATATTTGAGATCCACTTCTACTTAAAAGGAAGTATTTATTGTTTATCTGATGCTCAATTTTCGTAGGTGTCTTTTATTTTTATCTGCTAAGTATAGAAACCCCAAACTTATTTCCAAAATTAATAAAAGCAAATAGAATCTACTTATACTTAAAAGGAAGTATTTGTTGTTTATCTGACGTTCAATTTTCATAGGTGTCTTTTATTTTTATCTGCTAAGTATAGAAACCCCAAACTTATTTCCAAAATTAATAAAAGGAAATGAAAATTTTCTTTACACGAACGACCTTGCCTATATGGAGTTGGGTAAGATACAGAAGCCAAGGAAGAGCAGAGCGGGAAAGTAGAGCCCGGCTTAGGTCTGTCTTTTTGAGGACAAAGACATGTGGCCCCAGACGTTGTACCTGTTGTTCACTCTTGGGTGCACCACGGTAAAGGGCATCTGGGGTATTTAAGGGTCGTAGTTAAGAGGTGGGGTCTGGACCGGACGTCTGGGACCGCAGTCCAGCACCCATCGGTCCTAGCTGTGTGACCTCAGGCGTGTTGCTTTCATTTTGCCTCAGTTTCCCCATGTGTAAGATGGAGATTAAAATCGTACCTATCTCTCAGCGAGTTTGAAGACAGATGACAATGGGAAAACCTCAGAAAGAGCAGCAGACGTTTTCCCCCAAGAAACAAAGCAGACAGAGACCTAGAACACATGGCGCGTGGGAGCGTCCAGAGAACCGTCTTCGCGCCCTGCAGACACGGAGGCTGGCAGGAAGAACGGAACACCACTCCTCCTCCTCCTCCTCCTCCTCCTCCTCCTCCTCCTCCTCCTCCTCCCTCTGGGAGCAAAGCTAGATCCTCGCCCAGTAGGAAAAGAGCAAAGTTCTTAACTGCCACTTTTTTTCCCCAAGGGAAGAGAGAAATTGAACCTGTTTTGCATCTGTTAGCTCACAGGAGCCTACGACTGGCCCTGCTGTGCCCGTCATAGAACTGAGGGTGGGGGAGCTCATGAGCCTCTAGAGGCTGGAACAGGCCGGGGCTGCTTCTCCCAGAGCCCCCAGAATGGACCAGCCTCGCTGCTGACACCTGGACTTGAGCCCCGTGAGACTGACTTTGAACTCCTGTCCTCCGAAACTACAAAATAACAATTTTTTTTGTTGTCTCGAGCCATTAAAGTTTTCATTTATGACATCAGCAACAGAAAACTAATGCAACAATTCAGAAAGTGTTGCAAATTAGAGAGCACGCTCAGTGCTGAGGACCCTAAAATCAGTACAATGTAATCTCTGCTGTCAATATTTTTGGTCGGAGCATTACATTTGGTGACTAGTGTGTGTCAACCATCACACCTCAGCAGATATACTGCAGAGCTTGAAATCAACAGAAAAAAGTAAGGAAAATGCTCAGGAAGAAGAGCAATTTTGACTTGAGTGCAGAATTTAAATTCTGAGCTACAAGTCTGGATAGATGAGGGCTAAGAAAGGAATATTCTCAGATTCAATAACTTCCGCATTAAGGAATAGGAAGGGGACATGAATTCAAAACATGACTAGCCAAAATGGCATTCCCTTCTAGTCGATCCCAGCGGAACTAAAACCACAGGGATCCCTCTGTATCGTGTAAATCTAGCTGCCAGTGACTACGGTCTCACTGTCGTCCAAAACCCTTTGATCATTTCGAATTCTCCGTCCACACCAGGCCATCCTTCCTCCAATCCACCCTCCACAGTGTAACCAGAGCGGAAACACAGATCTGATCATTTAACTCCTAGCTTCAAAGACTCTCAATAATCCTAAAGCACAGTCTCCATCTCTCCTATTTCCCCCCAGCTCTGTCTATACTTCAGTTTTATAACTTAACATACTACACAATCTAATTCACCTTTGTCTTCCCACTGCCTAGCACAGTACCCGGTACAGGGTAGAAATGGTGCATTATAATAATAATGGCATTTATTTACTTATAAAAAGTGGCAGAAAGGAAAATAGAACTTGATTGAGTGAAAAGTAAAATTGGGCTTGAGTACCTGGGCAGAGTTATGGTGTGGTTTTTGGAACCGTCCGCCTCGACTTCCTTTTGTGTTGATGTGTTGGTTTCTGTCCGCAGACAGGCGCCACGCTGGGGAGAAGACGGCTGTGGGTAAAACCCCACGTTTGTACCCTCCCGGCAGACAGTGGACGTCTCTTTGCTACTATGACCCTGCTTTAGTCCCAAATCCATCCTTGACCAGTCGGCACAGTGGCCGAGTCTGGACTGTCACCCACTTCTTTGGCTGGGTTGAGGGTGGGACGTAGCTGTGACAGACACAGCTACGGACCACTAGAACCTTGTACAACTGGGGGAGGGAAATTTCCCAATACGTAACAGAGGTATTGAGCAGACAAAAATAACAGATAGCCATTAAACTCAGTAAGTTTTTATCAATGGACAAATAAATGGATGCTCTAAGAGAGGTGTATCCACATGGGCACAGAAACCACACTGATGGGACTGAATATCGCTGTAGGTTTGGATTTGACAATTAACCCCCAAAAAAGTTTTACTGGGGACAATACTACAGGAAGAGCTTTCCTCATGGAAAAACATCTGCTGAGAACACTCCAAACAATGGCCTTCGTCAGCCAACACTGAAATGAGCTCATGCTTTCCGCGAGACGAGCTGAACCCAACTCCAACTTGAACTGTTATTAAAGTGTCATATCAAGTAAAATTAATAAAGGCATTTATAAATGCTATATATATGTTAACTTTATTTGCTTGTGTGACTAGTATTTCTGGCTCTGCTATGACTTTCTTAACTGTGTTCTGCTCAAATTAGTTCTTATTTAAAAAAAAAAACTATTATAACACCAAATAAAATACAAAACAAAAATAAATAAAGTGTCTCCCTTTGGTCGACACTCTGGGTTCAAACAAACACCCTTTCCTGGGTTAGAGAGTCTGAGTGCGGAGAGGTGACTAAGGTTTGACTAAGCAATTCAAATCCGATCCAAATGCCTCTGAACATTCGATTCCAGCTGTCAGGGGAGAAAAAGGCATTTAGGATGCAGAAAGGATGGGGTTCAGAGGCTGAACTTGGCAGCCTGCTCAGCCAGCTCCGAATGGACCTTCCAGATGAGCTCGTATGGTCAGGGTTCACAGAGGTGTTAAGTACAAAAGCATTCCTGGAAAAAAGAAAAGTTTCTTGGGAATGCAATGCGAGTTTGAAAACCACACTTATTTGCAAAGTGGGGGAAGCCTGAAAAGAGAGACCCGAGGGCCGTCGTCCTGCGGGAGAGCCGGTGGCATCCTCGGGCCACGGAGGACAAACCCCGGCAGCGATGCCCTTGTTTGGGGGTGGCCTTGTCTACAGGCTGCTCTAGTCCCCAGGGGCCCCTGCAGCCACCAAGAGAAGGACAGTCAGCAAAGGGACAGATTTCCTGACTCACCCGTCTCGTCCTGCCCAGAGCCTTAAAACTTTACATAGTCAGAGAACAATCAGAGGCAAAGTGTATTTTCAGCCAATATTCCCAAAAGCCAGACATTTTCTACAAAACGATTTGCTCACGATGATAGATGTGGTCACCTTGGAAGACATTTTCCAGACTGCATCTTCACAAGTTATCCTTAGTACCTTTGTTCTCTCCACGAAGATGACAACAGAGGTGAGTAATTCTCTCTCTGAAAAACCCACTGTATTTCATCTGCTCCTTTCTTGCGATGTGAAGTGTGGGTCACGGGGTTCATCCAAGGGCCTCACAGACCACTGTGGTTAGGAACTGAGCCTTCCTCGGTGGTAGACCAGATCTCCAGTCCCAGCCCTGCCATGCACTAGCTCCGAGACCCTGCACAAGTTGCAGAATCATTAAGTCAGGAAACAAAATAGACAACCACTCCGCGTCTAGAGCAGGTGGTGATTTCAGTGGGAAAAGCTCAACACAAAGATTTTGAAGGATTTTTCAAAGGCCGCACTACAGAAGCCTTGTCCTATGCAAGACCCCAGCACGGGGGAAGTTAGAACTTCTCTCTCCTGGTGGGGACTCTAGGTAAGTAACCTCTGTGGGTAGTTATCTCCGCCAGGGAATGGAAATGCATGTGTTTTTCCTCGATAACTGATGCAGGTCCTTCGGGGAGTAAGACAGGCAGACAGGCAGGAAGGCAACGCAGGGAAGGAGGTGAGAGAGGGAAGAAAAAACCTGAAGACGTTTAGCAGTAGGACAAAGACTCACTTTTTGAGTATAGAGTAGAGTGGCAAGACCCCATTTGTACCTTCTCAGCCGCTCCCCGCTGTGATTAACGACAAGCACAGACGGTCTCTACGAAAGAGATCTTCTTTCCTAGTTTTGGGTGCCATGGAGGAGATAAGATTCGAGACTTGGGTCCCACCGGCTTTCTTTGATGGCAAATATTACTTACGTCCCCCATGAATGCTGCTCTCCATCACTCCCCTGCAGTGTTTCCATGGAAACGTGGCTCCCTGTTCCCTTCTAACATGGGACAACCACCCCGGCCACACGAGATGACGAGGTGTCCCATCCTCACAACCCCATTCTTTTTTTTTTTTTTTAGACAGAGTGTCGCTCTGTTGCCCCGGCTAGAGTGAGTGCCGTGGCGTCAGCCTAGCTCACAGCAACCTCAAACTCCTGGGCTCAAGCGATCCTCCTGTCTCAGCCTCCCGAGTAGCTGGGACTACAGGCATGCGCCACCACGCCCGGCTAATTTTTTCTATATATATTTTTAGCTGTCCATATAATTTCTTTCTATTTTTAGTAGAGATGGGGTCTCGCTCTCGCTCAGGCTGGTCTCGAACTCCTGAGCTCAAACGATCCTCCCGCCTCGGCCTCCCAGAGTGCTAGGATCACAGGCGTGAGCCACCGTGCCCGGCCTCAACCCCATTCTTATTGCCACCAAAGTCGCCCTTGTCCGTCCGCTAAGACCTGCGCCAGCTCATCAGGATTTCAGGACAGATCCTGAGCCCATCCAAGGCCCGTCTCCTGTGACCAGATTGTTGGGATCCAACGAGAAAGAGAAGAAGAAAGGAAGTGCGACCCCCCAGCCATCCCTCCGTTCTCTTACTTGTAACTTCCTTACGCACCACCCCTGTGTCTGGGCGTATCACTCATATCTCAGAGGATGGTAAAACTACAGGAGTCAAGACTGCATGGTATTGCCATAAACATAGGTAATACACATAAATGACAGAGAAATAAGCCCTCAATTTAGAGTCAATTGATTTTCAATAAAGGTGCCACGATAATCCAGTGGGGCAGGTATAGACTGTTTGACCACCGGTGCTGGCATAACTGGATACCCGCGTGCAAGAAAAAGAACTCAAGCCCTTACTTCACACCACGCAGAAAAAGGAACTCAAATGAGTCACATTCTGAAATAAAAGACTCAAAGTATAAAATTTCTAGAAAACATAGGAGAAAAATCTGTGTGATTTTAGGTTAGGCAAAAAGTTCTTAGATAATAGGATACCAAAACTATGAGCCACAAAAGAAAAAAATACATTGATAATTTCCACTTCAAAATTTAAAAGTTTCATCCTTCAAAAATTACCATTAAGAAAATGAGAAGACAAGTCAAAGAATGCAAGAGAGTATTTGTAAATCACGTATCGAATAAAGGACTTGAATCTAGAATACGCAAACTTTCGATTCAATAAGACTAATAGTCTAATTTAAAAAATGGGCAAATTATTTGAATAGCTATTTCACCAAAGAATGAATATATGATTAGCTAATGACCACGTAATAAAATGCTCAATGTCATTAATCAGCAGGAAAATACGAACTAAAACTACAGCAAGATAACACTTCACATTTGCCAAAATGGCTATACCAGAAAAGAATAACAATATCAAATGTTGCAGCAATGTATAGAAAACTGGAATATTTTGGCAGTTTCTTAAAATGTTAAATACATTATCATCGTATAACCCAACAATCTCACTCTTAGATACCCACCCAAGAGAAATGAAAGTATATGTCCACACAAAGATTTATATGAGAATATTTGGAATAGCCAAAACTGGAAACAATCCAAATGCCTAGCAACTAGTGAATAGATAAAACGATTTATATGCATATGTATTAGCTTGAATAGTCCCTCCAAAAATGCACGTCCAGCCTGCACCCATGAATGTGACCCTGTTGAGAACCAGGGTCTTTGCAGATGACCAAGTTAAGAAGACTTGACTAGGATAAGCCCTACTGCAGCAGCCAGTATCTTTATAGAAAGAGGGAAATTTGGACACAGACACAGAGAGAAAGATAACGAGTGAAGACAGAAGCAGAGATCGGAGTTAGGCCGCCACAGCCAAGGAAGACCGAGGATTGCTGACAACCACCACAAGTTTAGGAAGAGGGTCTTTAAGCTACAGAGACAGCGGCCTGGCCAACATCTTGATTTCTACCCTCCCAAACTGTGAGCTAATAAATTTCTGTTGTTTAAGCCACACCTTGTAACTTCAGTCCTGAGAAACTAACACAGTATACACTGATACTATGTAGCAACAGAAAGAAACAAATGCCTGATACAAGCAACAATGTTAAACCTTCTAAGTGGAACAATTCAGACAATTTTAAAAAGGCTACATATTGGGTGGTTCCATTTATATGAAATTTCTACAGTAGGTGAAACTTCTGAGTTAGAAAGAAATCAGGTCAGAGGTCACCTGGGACAGGTATTGGAGTGAGATCAACTGCAAACAGGCACCAGGAACTGCTGGGGTTGTAGCTGTTGGTTTTGAAACTGAATTATAGTGACACTTACAAAACTCTAAAAGTTTACTTACAATCATCAAATTTTACATTTTCAATGGCTCTAGTTTATACTATGTAAATTATACCTCGATAAAACTCTGAAAAGTGAACTAGAGAGTTTCTGTTCCTTATTTCCTATTAGACCTAGTATGATGTAGAATTTACCATTTCTTGAAATCTGGGTAAAGTTTACTTATCATAGGAACCTGGGGTTTGGGGTTGGTTTGTTGCTGTTGATGCTGCGTAATTATTTGAGACCCATGTCAGGTTATTATTTATTTGGTCTAGTCAAGTTTTCTTGTGACAATTCTGGCATTTTATCTTTTCCTAGGAATTTATTCATTTCATCCAGGATTATTAAATGTTACCTGTTTCAAATCTCTGTTGTATCTGTAGTGATACCACTTTTTCATTATGTGTCTTGTTTATTGGCTTCTTTTTTTTTTTTTCCTTGATTAATCTTACTAGAGGTGTACTATGCTAATCTTTTCAAAGAATCAGCTTTTGGTTTTGTTAATCTTCTCTATTGTTCTTCTGTTCTTCATTTTCTTTATTTCTACCTTTAACTTTATCATTTTCTTTCTTCTTGTTTCTTTGGGTTTGCTCCCTGCTGCTTTTCCAACTTTATAAGCTGAAATGTTAGCTCATTTATTTTTAATCTTTATCATTTCATATTATTTTTAAAGCTATAAATTTTTCTGCTTAACTGCTTCCCTAAATTTTGACGTATAATGTTTTCAATAATTTAACATAATAAATTATTTTGAAATATCTAGCATCCACATATACAAGATATATTTTAGCTCTTTTTTGTAATTTACGTTTAATTTTATTGCATTTATGCTCACAGAGAACTTGGTTGATGAAATTGATTTATAGTTTATTTTTGTAAATGTCCCATGTGTGCTTGAAAATAATGTGCATTACTCTGTTGGATATAAAAATTTATGTATGTATATTCGTATGTATATTAGCAAGAGCTTATTTGTTATATTGTATTGGTCAGATCTTTGGTCCCGTTGCTATTTGTGTGTGTGTGTGTGTGTGTGTGTGTGTTGATTTATGGGTTTTTGAGAGGTGTGTATAAAATCTCCAGCCACACCTGTTGATGTACTTCTTTCTTCCTAAAATTCTGGTTCTTGATATTATTTACAGCTGTGTTATTAGGTGCCTAATAGATTAAAACGGTTTTATGTCTTTTTGTTCGATTGCTCCATTTACTATATATTGCGTTCTTCTTTGTCCCTTTGTAAATTTTTGGTTTTCATTTTTGTCAGTTATTAAGATGTCTACCACAGATTTCTCTCAACTCATATTTTCCAGATGTCTTTTTTTATTTTATTTTTTACCTATGTCTTTTATTTTATGATACCTTTGGAAATCAGCATACTATTGCATCTTTTAAAAATCCAATCTGTCTCTTTCAATAAATGTGTTTTACTCATTACATTTAACGTATTTTCTTTTACTTATATCTGTTCTTTCATTTTATATTTCCCATTTACTATATATATATATTTTTTGCCTTCCTTTCCTCCTTTCTACTTTTTATTGAATAAACCAATTTATTTTTCCTTTTGGTTTAAAAGCTATACGTTCTATTTCTGGTCCTATAGTGATAATTCTTAACCCCTATACATCATTAATGGCTTTTATTTATTTCTTAAGTTTAGCAATATCTAGAAGTGACATTCAAAATCCTATATGACAATTGGTAACAGCCCTGACACTGGCCAAGAGAACGACGGTTGGCTAGTGCACTCACAGGCAGGTGCCGGGAAAGCGTCAGCGCTGTGGGCTGCACTGTGTACCCCCAAAATTCATATGTTGAAGTCCCAACCCCCAGTACTTCAGAATGTGACTGTATTTGGAGATAGGAGGCTCCTAAGATAAAATGAGGTCAATAGGGTGTGTCCCGATCCAATACGACCGACGTCCTTACAAGAAGAGATCAGGATGCAGACGGTTAAGAGGGAAAGCCACGTGGAGACGTAGGAAGACGACAGCCGTCTGCAGGTCCGGGAGGGAGGCCTAAGGGGAACCAGCCAGCACTCTGATCTAGACTCACAGCCTCCAGAATTGTGAGGAAATAAGCTTCCGTGTTTAAACTACCCAGTCTGTGGTCCTGTCTTGCGGTATAGCCCTAGCAAGCTATTATAGTCAGTCTGTTAAGATCTGTGTCTTCTGCCTAAACATAAAAATGGCCTTGGCCGGGCGCGGTGGCTCACGCCTGTCATCCTAGCACTCTGGGAGGCCGAGGAGGGAGGATCGCTCGAGGTCAGGAGTTTGAGATCAGCCTGAGCAAGAGCGAAACCCTGTTCTCTACTAAAAATAGAAAGAAATGATCTGGACAGCTAAAAATATATATAGAAAAAATTAGCTGGGCATGGTGGCACATGCCTGTAGTCCCAGCTACTCGGGAGGCTGAGGCAGGAGGATCGCTTGAGCCCAGGAGTTGGAGGTTGCTGTGAGCTAGGCTGACACCACGGCACTTTAGCCCGGGCAACAGAGCGAGACTCTGTCTCCAAAAAAAAAAAAAAAAAAAAACGGCCTGAAAAGTTCACAAGGTCCCTTAGGGTCCTACTGTCCATGCCCCACGTCATGTGGACATTGTCTAGGATCCCTAGACGTTTTTTCATCCTTACTTTCAATTTGTCTCTTGCACAAGCTCCTGAATATATTCGCTTCTCAACTGAGTGCTTTTCCAAAAAATATTTTCAATGTGTGCTTTCATAAGACAAAATTTTTGAGATCTTACAAGCCTAGGAATATTTGTATGACCCTCACATTGGAATGGCAGTTTTGCTAGATGTAAAACTTTATATGCAATGCTATTTTCTTTTAATAATTAAAAAATACTAGCCACGCTAAAAGTGCTAGGATTACAGGCGTGAGCCACCTCGCCTGGCCTTCATTGAATTCAATAAATGGCGCAGGGAAAACTGGATAACCACGTGTGCAGAAGACTGAAACAGGATCCGCACCTTTCTCACCTCTCACAAACATCAACTCACGATGGATAACAGACTTAAACCTAAGGCATGAGACCATAAGAATTCTAGAAGAGAATGTTGGAAAAGCTCTTACAGACATTGGCCGAGGCAAAGAATTTATGTTGCAGTTGGTTTTATTCATTCTTGTAATTCACATTTCCCTTCTGTTTATTTATATCCTTTTCTCCACCATTAATTGGAGGAGGGAGGGCGCCATCTTGGCAGGAAGGAGAAACCTTCCCACCCAGGTGAAAGACAGACGTCTTCCCACAGTCCATAAACGTGTGCAAAGTTTTTTGTTCACCTGGAGTAACGTAGGGGAATTATTAAGTCAAATGATGACTCTGCCCCACCCCCATCCCACAATCTCACTATCGTCTCTTCTCTTCCATTCAAAGACCAGTCTCTGGAAAGTTCCTGTCCCTCAGCATCCGAGCCCGCGTCATTCACCCCCTGCCTCCCTGTCACGGGCTCCCCTCGCCGCATTCCTGATGGGATGCTGACGGGTTCTAGGATGTCAGACGCGTTTATTAGCAGGCTAAAGGGGAAAAGTGAACGCTAAGCATTGGCTAATTGAAGTGACTTTAAAATATCTTTCAGTTACAATTAGTCACGAGCAGAAAGTTGCCACACGGCTTCTGCTACAACTTGCCTCTCAGATCCGTCTCAGACTGTCATTTCCGTAGTGCTCAGCCTCGGTGTTGGCCGAGCTCGCTCAGCACAACTTGGTTCCCTCAGCTCATACCCCATTAGCTGAATTCCTTCAGGGGCACACTCCCTCGCCATTAGCCTTGGAATGTTACCCGGAGCAAACAGCCTGAACGGAGGGGTCAAGTTCTAATCCCTGCTCTTGCAGAGAATAAATGCATGACAATTGCAAAGTCATTTCATCTTCCTTAGTTTTTTTTTTTACCTACAAAATGGGGTGAAAGTTGGGAAAAGGCCGACATAAATGATTGTCAATATTCCAAATTCTAAACCTCTGCGATTTAGTCTGAGGCTACCCACGCTCTACTTAAGCTTAAGAAATGCACATATATTTCTAGAGACCTAGTGCAAAATAATGTAGCTTTCTGATGACTCTTTCAAGCTATCCTTTTTCCTCCTTGTACAGTTCAGTGTATTTCCTCTCTAGGAAAGTGGCATAGATGGACATTCTACCTATAATTTCTTTCACCAGCACAAAAGCGTGTACTTACTATAAATTAATCAAAGCCTTACCCAACTGCAAAAACATATTAAGATGATAAGTTCACAGCTAGAGTTTTTATCATCATCACTCAGCGGTCCACTGGCTCTAACATATAAACAGAAGCTACTATTGAAAACATCACTGTGACTGAGCTTCCAGCACCATCTAGACCCACGGTCCCCAACCCCTGGGCCAGGGCCTGGTACCAGTCCGTGGCCTGTTAGGGTGTGGCCAGAGTTGTCACCGCTGAGCTCCGCACCAGCTACCCCACCCCACGACACTCCAGCCCACCACCCTCAGTCCAGGGAAAAATTGGCTCCCGTGAGACCTTTCTCTGGTGCCAAAAAGGTTGGGGACCACTGATCCAGACCACCATCTCTGGCCAGTTTGAAAATCCTAGGAAATATATGTTTTTGTGTCTTCATTAAACCTTGATCAATGAATTAGAAATCAAGAATATCCTACTTGCCTGGAAATGCTCTTGGAAAGGCATCGAATTACCCTGAAACTTCTTACGGAGGGTTTGGTGCAGTGCAAAGGATGACATTCGCTCCTATTTTAGTAAAGCCAGGGGCCTGTTTCAAATAGGACTGAGCCAAACTACTACACAAACTTCACCCTGCCAGGCTCTTAGCACAAAGCAACTGCTGCTGCAATAGTGTATTTTTCAGCAGCATAATGCTTGCAGCTTCTGGAAGCTGCAGGGAGGATTTCCTCAGCTCTCAGGAATGACTGGATCCGGACAACACCAGTCGGGCGCTTTCTTCAAAGTCAAACAGGGAAGTCTCGGCCAGGCGGATCCCACAGAAACACTCGGCTCCTCTTCCCGAGAGGTTCTTGAGGCCAACTCGTGGAATTTCACTACCAAAGCGATTGTTACACCCTGCTCCAAAGTCCTACTATTGGCGTTATATTCTCTACGAGCTCACAAAAATTAATAATTCCCTTGTGACTTGATTAAATAACATATGCACGCTCGCCGTAACATTCCAAATGTCATTCTGATTACCGCAATTTGTAAATTCCAGAATTGCTTCTACCTTTGTTTAAACATATCCTCCCTACAAACGGCTACATACGGCTACACACGTCTTAGTGCAGGCCAGGAGTCAGCAAACTTTTCCTAAAAAGCGCCAGGTAGTAAATCTTTCTGGCTTTGTGAGCTAAAGGGTCTTTGTCGCAACTATTCCAACTCTGCCACTCAGAGAAGCAGCCACGGACGACCCACGTGAACGGACCTGGCCGTGCTCCAGCAAAACTGTATTGACCACGTAGACGGTGAGCCGGCTTCAGCCCAACAGCCGTTGCCGTCTCCCTGTCCAGGAGACCTTTCCATACCCAGCAGATCAGATAATATTGCATCTAATCTAAAAATGGGTTGTTTTTTTATTTAGCAAAGTACTGACCTCTCTCTAAAGACAGAGATTATATTGTGTTTTTATTGTGACATAACCAGGCAGAGAGAGAGTCTAGATTTAGACTTTCTCATGACGGAAATTAAACACAGTTTTGCCAAAATACATAATTGCCAGCATTTAAGGCATAATAATTTATAAAGCTCTTTGATGTCCTTTATTTCATCTAACTATCAAAACAGCTCTACGAAATAAATATTTTTTTTTTCTTTCCCCTTTGTAGCTGAGGAAACTACATAAAACTTCAATGATTCACTTAGAAATTGTCAGAGCCAGGAATTGTTGAACCCAGGTCTGACACCACGACTATATCAATGTCACTGTTCCGAAACCAAACACGAATAGCAAAATTAGCGGTCATGCTTTGAGCAACAAGCCCAATGACATTGTTCAGTGAGTTCTGAATCCAAGTGAAAATCCCATTCGGTCGACATTTCTTCATTTAATATGTGAGGTTGCCGTGAGAAACCGCAAATCAGTATATGCTATTGTGTATATACACATCTGATACTGTATCAAAATTTTAAAATAAGATTGATTGTAATCAACTATTTTAGATCTTTCCTGCTCCCTGGTGATAACCAATTTCTTTTTCTAAATATTAAATAACTATATTTTAACAATCCACTTTAGAATTTTTTGTCTAGAAGAAATTTCAGATGTATTTGTCTATAGTTCTCCTATGCTATAGATTTGCATGGTTTGGCATGTCGCCAAGTATTCATAGTTAGTTGATAATCATTGAAATGATACTGTTATCGTATCTTGTAATTTTTCTGGTACACAAAATTAAACAGTATCTAGGCCTGGGACAGGAAGGTATTTGAGCTACTAACCTGTCCAAACTTGACTCTCAGTTTAATCTTAAGTGAGTACAAAATTTTATCATTTGAAGACTGTCTTCCTTGAAGGAAAAAATGAGAGAAATTCAAATGGTTCTCTGGTTGGTTAACTTTATGCCATCCTCCCCAAATAAAAACGTCCTTCTTTTATTATCCTTATTACTATAAGGATAACTGTTTTAGAATTCTTACTACAAAGATAACTATTTCTATGGTTTCATAATTTTTTAAAAAACCTCAGCTCACCGGCCACCCTAACTCCTCAGAGCTGTTTTATTAGCAGTGAAACTTGCATCTATTCACCCTAAGATCTGTATTTCTGCCCTCACCTTTTTAAAATATGCTGTCTAGGCCGGGCGCGGTGGCTCACGCCTGTCATCCTAGCACTCTGGGAGGCCGAGGTGGGCGGATCGTTTGAGCTCAGGAGTTCGAGACCAGCCTGAGCAAGAGTGAGACCTCACCTCTACTAAAAATAGAAAGAAATTATATGGACAGCTAAAAATATATATAGAAAAAATTAGCCGGGCATGGTGGCGCATGCCTATAGTCCCAGCTACTCGGGAGGCTGAGGCAGGAGGATCGCTTGAGCCCAGGAGTTTGAGGTTGCTGTGAGCTAGGCTGACGCCACGGCACTCACTCTAGCCTGGGCAACAGAGTGAGACTCTGTCTCAAAAAAAATAAAATAAAATAAAATATGCTGTCTATTAATAAATCCAAGGACAAAGGAGAAAAATGCTTTCTTCTCAATAACCCCTGTGTTTTTCATAAAAATCAAATAAAGTTGTCCTTTTAGTTCCCCGTGTATAGGACGCAATAGCAGTGCATTCGCAGAAAAGGCTAGAACCCTCTCTGCCCCTCAATGCCGTGTTTCCTTGCACGAGTCTCTAAACCTCTGAACGTCTCGTTGTCTTACTGGCGTCCTTCCAAAATCAGACCCCAAGACACGGATTCTTGTGCAAGTGGCTCATTTGCGGTGGGGACGGGAGGGCGGGGAGACCCCGGGAAGTACAATGAGCCGGCGGCGAGCCGGCAGGGACGGGAATGGTGGGGACCTGCTGGCCGCTCAGGGCAGCTGGGGCTCCATCCACCTCTAGCCCCACTCAGGACTGTCCGAGACACTGTGGGACACGGCCCAGAATTGTCCCACCAAAGGGGGAAGAAGATGAGAATTTAACCACCAACTCCCGTCCGTCCCTGATGGGGGGACGCTCAGGGGTCAGCTCACACCAGCACTTGGACTTGCCCCAATGTCACCGGGCAGCGTCACACACAGGGACCCGGGACGCCGACCCCGAGTGGGAGAACCATCTGTCACCTCCCGCGCGAGAGAAAGGCCCGTGGACGGGGTACAAACAGCATTCGCTGTACTCGGTCCTCTCGCTTTTGGACGAGGATAAAAACATTTGCCTCAGCCACCTCGTGAAAAGCTTGAAAAGATTAATCACCTCTAACATGCATATACCGCTTTGTAGCCCACAAAGCATCTTCAGAGGCATTTTGTGACGCATTCCTCATGCATCCCAGCAAGGATGCGATACATATGTATGATAACTGTCTCCATTTAACACATCAAAAATCTGAGGCTCAGAGAGGTTGAACCATCCACCTCGCGCGGCACAGCTGGCAAGTAGCAAAGACAGAGTTGAACCAGATACACCAGCACCCCAGGACGTGTGAACACGCTCGGCCACGTGGAGCCACCCCGAGCACGCAAGGCACAGCCACCCCTCAAAAGCGAGGTCCCACTAACGGAACAACCCCATAAGCAAAGATTCTTCTGATTTATCAACTGTATGTGCATGCGTGTAGTTTTGTTAAAAATCAACTAGTAAAATGCGTTAGTGGCACAGACTTGAGTCTTTCTGACACTTCACCCCGGTGTGGCGGTCGGCACACGCGTGTGCAGCCGTGTGATCGGCTGCTTTGGGAACCACGTAATCACACCGAGGAGGGGGCCGGGCAGAAGCTAAGTCCACCGAGGCACAGCCAAGGGCCGAGTTCACAACTAAATGAAGACGGGTGTATGGCGAGATTAAGAACCCCCCTGGTGTAGACTCGGTGTGCGCGATCCTTTGCTCAATGGAGCTGATAAGCGAAAGTTAAATTAGCCCAGAGTCTCCGTAGCAGCCTGGTCACCCGAGCGGGGAATGGAGCAAAAGGCTGACTTACCTCGGCTGCTGCCCAAGGAACGTCGTTCACCAGAAGAGGATGAGAAGTCGCCTCCTAGGAAGCAAAGACAAGGGGTAAGTTAGAAAGCACAGAGCCAGATACTTACCCAGCAAAATGTTTTTATTCACCTTGTTTATATTACTGACTTGCTCTAAAATTATCCACGCTCCCGCACGCAGCCATTCTCTTTGGGGGTTTTCTGCAAATAAAATTGGCCATTTACTTTTCACCCTGTACAATTATTTCCCCTCATTTATTAGATGTCCTTAAACCTGCCCACTCTCCACTGTCCACAGGCCTCCGGGCACAAGTTCAAAATGAAATGCTACAATTCCATGAAACGCAAAGGCCAAAGAATATCATTCCACGTAAGAGAAGAGGGCGAGGCTGGTGGGGGTCGAAGGAGTTCGCCAGGGAAGCCGATGCCAACCCGGAAAGGTACGTCTTATACCTCACCCTGCGGGCCCTGGGCGTGAGGAGTTATTTGCTATACTCAGTAAATTAGCAAACACTTAAAAGCCTGAGGTTGGATTTAAATTTAGGTGCCAGCAGTTTAAAGGGAAGTATACAGTGGGCCCAAAACACTATCCCTCTCCCCTAGTCTATAGCTATCTAAGTTCCAGGCAGTAAAACCGAGTCCTGGAGAGAAAGAACTGGACTCACCACACACAGACAGGGCTGACATGAGCAGAATGGGGAAGGAGGACTTGTTACAGTCACAGCTCACGTTTATTGAGTGCTTACTGCATGCGCCAAGCACTATTCTAACAGATATATACACAGAGAGAGAGACGGTCATCTAACCCATGTGAGAACACTTTGAGAGGCATTTTATCTGTGAGCAGACACAGTTCAAGTTCAAGTAATTTTCCCCAAATCACAAAGCAGATAGACGGCAGATTATAGATTAAATTCAGACAGTCTAATGCCAGAGATGGCCGTACTTTCCTGACTCTAGGAACCAAAGGTGACATCTAAGTGAAGCATTTGCCCGTTTACATTTAGATGATGACACTTTTTTTCTTTCTTTCTTTTCTTTCTTTCCTTTTTTTTTTTTTTTTTTGGTAAGGACACACAAAAGCATAATCAAAATGAATTCGGGAATGAAAAGAGCCGGTTTCCAAGCTCCTTTTTCATTCTTGTTTGTGGGTATTAAAACCCAAAACAAAAGGAAAAAGCACTTTGTACAGAACTTTCCTCCCTTGTTCTTCTCTTTCCTCTGCTCTTCCCCTGTGGTCCGCACAGTCTCTTCTTATCGTAAAAGCCAAAGCAGCGGCTGAGCAAGCAGGGGAAAGTCTAGAATAAGCAGGGGAAATGGAAATGATGTTTTGGTTATGCTATTTCTACCTGAAACACCAGCCCTGGTCTTAACTCCTCTGACCTTGGTATCAGCGTATGATACAGACATTTCTGTTTCAAACGAGCTGCATTTGACCGAGTTCAATTTAACAGACACCATGTAAGTGAGATGGTACCAGACTAGAAACCTCAACTTCTGAAACAACAGCTGACCGACCATGAGACGCTTGAGGAAGTCACTTCATGTCTTCGAACCAAGTTTTATATGGAATATCATGAAATGTGTTAAGAAGGTATAATTTCATGCTGTGTCCTAGAGATGGAGAGTAGTATTTAGTTAAGAGTTTGAATTGATTAGAACATCTACAAATCAAGTAACACAGGGATTTCCTGGCCTCACCGTGGTGGACTCACTTTTTCCAGCCACTTTCTACTAAGGCCAGCATGGTTCCCGGCTTCCCTCGGGGTCTCTAATTGCCCTGGTGGCTTTGGCAATTGCTCCGGACTCTTTCCCCAAAAGAGTAAACAATGATGAGTCCGTTCCGATTCCCCACATCCTCCCCGTCCACACTCTCCTCAAATCAGTATGTAGGACACAAACACCCTTGCAATTCGCATGATGGAGAGTTCTTTTCCACAGAGTGTCAACTGGGATTTTTTGTTGTTGTTCATTTGTTTTAATAATCTAATTTTCCTTCTATTACGTATCTTTCATTCAAGAAAAATTCAAGAAAACAGAGAGGCCGGGCGCGGTGGCTCATGCCTGTCATCCCAGCACTTTGGGAGGCCGAGGCGGGAGGATCGCTCGAGGTCAGGAGTTCGAGACCAGCCTGAGCAAGAGTGAGACCCCGTCTCTACTAAAAATAGAAAGAAATTATATGGACAACTAAAGATATATATGGAAAAAATTAGCCGGGCATGGTGGTGCATGCCTGTAGCCCCAGCTACTCGGGAGGCTGAGGCAGGAGGATCGCTTGAGCCCAGGAGTTGGAGGTTGCTGTGAGCTAGGCTGACGCCACGGCACTCTAGCCCAGGTGACAGAGCAAGACTCTGTCAATCAATCAATCAATCAATCATCTCTCTGTCTGACTCCCCGCAAAGCGTCCGGCAGACTCTATCCTGCAATCCGCTCCCTGATCTCCCGAATCCCGTCCCAGATTCCACCTCACTCACCGCCTGCTTCCTTCAGAAATTTTGCTAATGACTGCAGAGAAGTAAATATCAAATCCGCCTTCTTCTTTCCCACTCAGAGCATTTCCTTATTTCTGCACTTTCCGACTAAAATAACCCTTCTGGAAATCATCCTAAACGATTGTCATCCCTATTTTGATGTCTCTCCCCCCCGGGGCTGCCCTCGATCTGTTTTTCTTCTGTGAAGGGATCAGAAGTCCCCGGCTAATTATATCATCTGGGAAGCAGACGGAGGCGGTGGGGGTGGGGGCAAAGCCATCCGTGCTAATTTGGCTTTGGCTACTGCACGGCCACCGTGCGGAGAGCCTAATTCTTCCTTGGACCTGGACCAGAAAGGAACGAGAGGGAGGACGAACGCGACCAAGACAAACAGGCTGCTATTCCTGGACACATAAAAATATACCTTTGGAAGTGGTCAAGCAAGGAAAAAATACTTTTTAACTCCCACCACCACATTTGTCAGTCTAATTTCTTCCTGAGTAAACAGTTCTCCGTTGGAGCGAAAGGATGTGAGAAGCTGCTCAGCCAAATGGCCTTTTGTTTGTTACCAAGGTTACCTATCCCTGCGGGTTGCCACCCCTGGTCACTTGCTCCTCCGGGTTTCGAGGCAAAGGCATCAGACGTGCCCACGTCATCCCTTCCTTTTAAGAGACGGGGACAAGTCACAAGACACTTAAGTGCTGGGAAACTGCCTGGCCCGAGTTTTCTTTCTCAGGAGCCAGCTCGCCCCACCCGAGCCTTTATTCATGTGGGATACGATGTTATTTCATTTTCCTCTGGTCGCCTTACATCCCTGGAGAGAGCTTGACTCATGGTATAATTACACGCTCGGCCAGTTCCCAGTGAGGCCCCCGACGGCCGCTGGCCGCCCCGCCGGGCTTTCCATCCCCGCGTCAAAGGGAGCAGAACGCTGCCAGGAGCAGAGCGACACTTTTTTGCGAAACAGCTAAGGATTAGGTTCTCAGAGAGCCCTTTGCAATGACTGTTCTCTTTCCTCCAGGGGGAGGCCGGGCCGGGAGGTCGGTGACTCACCGCACAACCAGCCCCATCTGCGGTCGGCCCGGCTGGTCGGCACAGCCCGACTCCTCCGTGTCGGTTTGCAAAAGTGTTTCCTGGAGGAAAGATTTTCAGATGTTCGGGTATTAAGACGTACTCTACAGAAAATATGAATAGCGCCATCAGAGTCGTGCACAGCAGAGCCTCGTCTAAGGCCGCCTTGGGGACGATGGTGACAGCCACTCATAATCAAGGGCTTGCTACCTGCCATTTGCTGCCCCTGGTCCTGAACGAAGATCACTCGGGGCTGCAGAATCCCAGCTCGACGGGGTCCTGGAGAAATCATCTTGTGTCGCCGCTTGATTTCAGATAAGTAAATGTCGTCTCATTTTAGCAATTATTTCTCAGACTGGAAGCCCCTTAGCCGAACCGTTCCAGAGCCACACAACTGCTCTGAGACCAACGCCTTTTGTTCATTCTCGTGCCTACCACAGATCCAGATGTTTCCATCGGGTCTATTGTTTCCTGGTCTCCAAGGCTTTAAGGCTCACGTCAAATCTCACTTTCTCAGAGAAGCTTTTCCTGATCCTCTAATCCAATTTACATGTTCCCTGTCATTTGTTTAAACCATAGCACCCAGTTCTCTCTCCATAGCTCTTACGATAATTTGTAATTCTATATCCTATGTGATTGAAGTATGCCTCTTTCTCCTAGATTGCAGATTCCATGAGCAAAGACATATCTGCTTTTTTTAAATTTCACTACTATTAAACCAGAGGTTTCACCCAGCACCTGGCACAGTTAGTGCCCAACATACATTAATTATTGATTAACATTATTATCATCATCATTAATCAAATAAATAAACTTTTCAGCATCCACTCCACTAAATTCTTTAGGCTTTTGAAAAATATGACCATTCCTTCTCCTCTATTTTTCCCCATTTTGCTTTTAGACTCACTTCTGTGGGTGCCATGAAAGATCCTAGATCCTATCTACACGGACAACCATAAGAAAAAGTGGTCCACATATTTCTATTATTTTAATGTTTTGTCCTCCGCGTGGCTGTGAGGCTCATCCAAATTGCCTCATCTTCCCAGTGCAGTTGCGTTTAGAGCACCCAAAACACTGCATCAAAATAGCCTGTGTTTTCCACTCATTATCCTCTTCACCCCAAATGATCTCCCTGAGCTGGCTGGCAAAGCACGCCCCAGGGTGACCTTGCGTCCCTACTGCCCGAGACCAGGCCATAGGGCTCAGTCAGGAAAGAAGTCAGATGGTCAGAAATGGGGGTGTCCGTCCAGCACGGCTCCTCCTGGGGGAGGCAGGTTCAGGGGGGCTGTTGTCCAGCTCTGCGTTACTCAGGGGGCCTGTTGTCTGAACACAGTGGGACCTTCCGCCCCCCACTCCTCAGCTGCCCTTTGCCGACTCTTGTTTCCCTCCAAGGCCCCAGGAGGAAGGGACCCCGTAGAGCTTTCGTGCCAACTGGCCCCCCCGCACCATTCTTAGGACCCCACAGTCCTCTCTCTGCCTGTGTCTGAGCAGCTCCTTAGAAAGTTCTGCTCTTAGGCCGGGCGCGGTGGCTCCCGCCTGTGATCCCAGCACTCTGGGAGGCCGAGGCGGGAGGATCGCTCGAGGTCAGGAGTTCGAGACCAGCCTGAGCAAGAGCCAGACCCCGTCTCTACTTAAAATAGAAAGAAATTATATGGACAGCTAAAAATACATACAGAAAAATGAGCCGGGCGTGGTGGCGCATGCCTGTAGTCCCAGCTACTCGGGAGGCTGAGGCAGTAGGATCGCTTGAGCCCAGGAATCTGAGGTTGCTGTGAGCGAGGCTGACGCCACGGCACTCACTCTAGCCTGGGCAACAGAGTGAGACTCTGTCTCAAAAAAAAAAAAAAAAAAAAGAAATCTTAAAAAAAAAAGAGAAGGTATACCAGAAAAACAACTCATTTATAGGTATATCATAGGTAATTTTTCTATATTTCTATCTTTTCTGTATTTCCAGTTTTCTAAAGCCAATATGTGCTATTTGTAATACTAAAGCAAAATAAAAAAAATTAAGAAATAGCCGGCAAAACAGCTGTTCTCCACGCAGTGTGATCTGCTGCTCACCGTATAGACGTGGACACCCAGGCCCACGGAAAGGTGCTGAACTCAGAACAGCCTCCAGGCGCAAAGGCCACAGACCAGAGAGAGAAGAGAGTCACTGGAGACGCAGGCGGTCCCTGGTGGGTTGGGGACTTCAGAGGAACTGAAGCTGCCAGGAAAGAAACAACAGTACGGCTTCAACCTACAAGTCAGGGATACAGACAAAGAAGTTGAAACCGGGAGGTTCTCTAATGAGGACGGGACCACTTCTTGAAAAAGGCCACCCCGGGTTAAGGCAAACGTAACTCAGTGTTCCATGTTTCTGTAGCTTGAAAGGATCTGCAGGAGGCCCGTGCTGTGGGGTGTGTTTGGAGGAAGGGAAAGAGATTTATACCCTCGGGGCACGGAAAAATACAGACCAAAAAGTGCTTGCGGGCTTTTTATGTGTTTCTGCCCTACACCCCCTTACACTCATTTTTTTGGGGGCGGGGGGGAGGTGGATTGAAAGATTAGACCCAGAAAGTGAAGTAACCTTTGACCCGAGAGGCCTGAGATTGGGAACACAAGTGGCCAAACTGGTTCCAATGTCCCAGCGACAGGTCTCAGCCCGGAAGCAACTCTCCACCCCCCCACCCATCCACCCCCCCACCTCCAGAGAGAACCGCTGTATGGTTTTGGCTGAGAAAACACAAGCTTTTGTACCACTCAGGCCCCTAACGATTTAGGTTATTAAGTATCAAATGTCTGATTTCCTTAAGTACTAAGTTGGACAGTCAGTATCTCTGATATTCCACTTTGACACTTCTTGTTTTATTTCTATTGTGAAGCTACATCCTCCGTCCTTCAAATGCACGTTTTGGCTTGCGATTATCTTTCAGAAACATGTTTGGAGACATTTTTGGGAAGCCATGGATAGGCCAAAAGGGCGTGTTATTTTCGAATATGAGTTCCGTCGTGGAACCAGTGCGGCGCAGACAGCTTGAGATATCAACCAAGTGTCTGGGAAGGATGAACACGCAATATGTCAATATGCCGATGGTTTGAGAAGTTCCACTCTGCTCATTTTCATCTTGAAAATGAGCCCCGTGGGCGGCCTGAGACCACGGTGGATAAAGCTGTAGTGGAGGCGGATCCATCTCAGCCTACGCGGGAATTAGCAGCAGGCTTTGACGTTGCTAGTCCAACGTTACTGCCCATTTGGCACAAGCGGGCCAGGGAGAGAACCTGGATAGACGGGTTGTGCACGAATTAAACAAGCGTCGGAGGAGAAATCCTCTCGGAGCTCTGCCTTTCTTTGCCGTCACAGCACGAAGGTGAACCATTTCTACACCGTGTTGTGTGTGATGAAAAATGGTGCTTTTTGACAACTGCGAGCATTCGGCACAACGGTCGGATAAAGACCACCCCTGAGTCGGGCAGCAGGTGACACGGGACTCCAAGGGAAAGAAGAGGATTGAACATTCGAGGCATCCCGGACGCCACGGGAAAATGACCAAGTCGCAGGAAGTGCATCCTTAGGGCAACTCTCCCCTCTGCATTCACAATGGCCACCGTCCACGGTCTGGGTGGCAAGGCCGCCCGTTCCTGCGCCGAGGACGAATCCTGCCCGGGTGTGAAGTGGGAACTCAGACTTATCACCGAGTGGGCTCCTCACCGTGCTCACTTGCTCCCCCTTTTCCCCCAGTGTCATCCCTACTTTTCTGTCTCTACGCAAAGCCCTCAGCTCTAGAGCACCTCATTCTGTCCCAAGAAGGAAGGAGATTTCCCAGGATTGTTGCAAGGCGACAGGAGTCTCCGCGGGTCTCAGGAATCCCAGGAGGTCGCCGGGTCCCCTGACAACCAGCTTGGCGTCTGCTCAGACCTCGCCGCAGTCACCGTACACGCTTGTGTGGGATTCCACGGTGTCTGGTCCGAGATCTTACCTCGGTTTGGGGCCCTTGGAATAAATTTCAAACACTGACTCACAGAGGGGGAGTAAGGAGACAAAGAAAGAAAAGGGAAAGAGGAAGAAAAGGAAGGAGAAGGAAGGGAAAAAGAACGGCTCAGTAGCCTGAATTACCTTTCACCTTGGTTAATCTCAAGGTTGATCACCAAGGGCAGAAATGATGGTGAGGATGATGATGATGAGGATGATGATGAGGAGAAGGAGGAAGACAGGGTGGGCAGGAGGCAGGTCTATTGCTGAGCTGCTTACCAGGTACTGCAGGGCAAAGCCTTAGGCAACCACTAAGTGGAATTATAATCATGATGAATCTGGTATGAAAGTCTTGAAACTGCCCTACTTAAAAAAAAAAAAAAAAAAAAAAACAAACCACTACAGAGATTGCTGCTCCGTCTTTCCCCGGCTAAACATACGCCTTTCTGGCGTCAGGGATGCCCGTGCTATCCGGTGACCTAAAGGAAAACCCGTATCTCGCCCTGCCTACGGACGACTTCGGTATCACTACTATAACTAGAAGCTAAAATTCTGGAGAAACTTTTATAAGTTTCAATTCATTTAGACCAGCATATGAGTCTCCACCTCTCAGAAATAGGTTAAAACCAAAGTTAAACGTGTTGGTAACTATGGTTTTCTTTAACCCTGTTATAAGTTAAGCTTCAACTTAAAATTAATGTACCTGATCTTTGGGGTTTTTTGTTTTTCGGTTGTTTGTTTTTTTTTTTTTTTTTTTTTTTTTTTTTGAGACAGAGTCTCACTCTGTTGCCCAGGCTAGAGTGAGTGCCGTGGCGTCAGCCCAGCTCACAGCAACCTCAAACTCCTGGGCTCAAGGGATCCTCCTGTCTCAGCCTCCCGAGCAGCTGGGACTACAGGCATGTGCCACCATGCCTGGCTAATTTTTTCCATATATATCTTTAGTTGTCCAGATAATTTCTTTCTATTTTTAGTAGAGATGGGGTCTCGCTCTTGCTCAGGCTGGTCTCGAACTCCTGAGCTCAAACGATCCTCCCGCCTCGGCCTCCCAGAGTGCCGGGATGACAGGCCTGAGCCACCGCGCCCGGCCTGTACCTGATCTTTGAATACCTTTTGGTCTTTCCACGAAAAACAAAAGATTCGACTTGGTTAAGCAGTCTAACTAGCTTAACTAGTATTTCCTTCTTGCATAATCTCTGCTGTTTAAAACCCCAGGGACAAATGACACTGAATAAAATGTGGAAAAAGCCCACAGAGGCCCGGGAACGCCTGTCATAAGTCAGTCCTGGGCTCCAAACTCATTCCCTTGTAAGGAAACAGCTTTTCAGAATACAGAAATTGGCTATTTACCCTTCAAATTTATTTTATTTTATTGACTTGAACATGGAAGCCAAAAAAAAAAAAAAAATGCAACCACCAAAACTTTTAACTCTGTGCATCTGTGTTATCCCAATTTTGGGCACTCCATCTCACATGCCAGTATGCACGAAGAAAAACGGCAGTCAGGAGAAAAATGAAAACACATTAAAAAAAAGAAAATATCTCTCTGCAACCAATCTCTTTACTTAGTAGAAGCCACAGCTTTATGACTCTTTCAGCGGAGACAGAAGTGTATTTTTTAATTCCCTCATTCCTTTGGGGCATTCAAGCCACACTCTAACGCAGGGGGCTGTCAATCAGTCATAAAAAGCTTAACAGACGACGACACAGATGACAAGAATATGATCTATAACGGCGTTTTTAAACCGTAGACTAATTCTTAATTCTCCAAACTCCTCGTAGCAGAAAGAGCCGGCTGCAAAGCCAGCAAGAGTTAAGGTCCCAGAAAGGAGAGGGAACGCTTTGTGTTGGTGGCCGGCCTCCCAGGCCATCCGAGCCGAGCACGGCACACAATCTGGATTTGTGAGGCAGCCTCATCTGCACCAGTTCATCAAAGCCCTGGAAATTCAAGGAAACCTGTGTTTGTGGAAATCTGGCGTCCGGTATAGTTTTGGATGAGGGCTAAATAGAGCAGTTCATCTCATTTTGAAACTAACGATTCCGGCCAAGCGGTTTTCCAATGCTGGGTTCCTTCTGGCTCAGTCAGCATTTAGGAATTCATTTATGAGCTGGGTTAGTCGGAGACTCTGGAATTCAAATTTATGTCTGCAACTCGCCGCGTTTCTCCCCATCGGTCTACCGAAGAGAGATTGTAATCAATTTAGCAAACCCAGACTGCAGGAAATTTTCATATCCCAAAAAGTTGTTCTGGTTTGGAGGTTTGTCCCATTTTTGAAGCCACCTCCCCCTTCCCCCCTTCACCGCCTGCTAAGTGTGGGATCTCGCCCGGGAGCTTGTTTAGCCTCTGTGGCCCCTTCCCTGGGCTGGTCCCTCCGCGCAACGCAGCCTCGCAGGGCGCGCCGGAATTCACCTCCCCCAACAGACTTGCCAGTGGTTTATAAAATGGCAGAACAGATGTGTGGTTTGTCACCCCGGACAGTTACAGAAGTAGCAAAGGCTCTGATCATTATCCATCCGATTTGTTTTAAAGATTTATCTGCTCAGTAATGTTCCAGGAAATTCGAATACGGGTTTAGGGCGTGTGCATGCATGTGTGTGTGTGTGTGTGTGTGTGCGTGTGTGTGCATGTGTGTACATGTGTTTCCCTCAGTCTTATAAACCCACGCTTTACTTTCTTTGCAAGGCAGAGAGCAAGATTGAGCAGCCTTTTCAATGTGACCATAAATTTACTACTTTTCAAAAATCTTCCTTTGAAGGAGTCATCAAATAAATTAGCAAACCTGGAAATGTGCGTCTAGTTTGTGTTGGCTTTGGGTTTTAGGGAGTTGCTTAATAAACAAAAGTCAGTGAATTCAAACAGCAACAAAGCAATTTCAATGATTAATCAAGTGCTAAAACTAGTTTAACCTCTCCTGTTTTACAAACTCTATATCACCCTGACTAAACTAATAGAGGAGTAAGGCCGCCATCTGGAAATCTCATCTGAAATATTAGATTGGGAATCTAAAATTCAGCCAAATAGTATGGCTTGTAGGGACATCCTGTCGGATAATAAATTGCATTAATCTTACTTAAATTTTCCATCTAAATCATGTCCTGAGGCCCTATTACTCTGAGGAAACTATGCCTTACTTTAAATGCATTGTGCTACTGAAAACGATATTAAAAAGAAGGGGGGTGTGTGTGGAGAGAACATTCTTTTTTTTTTTTTTTTTTTTTTTCCTGCCTGGTTTTTCCAACATTAAAAAATCCATGTGAAACCTTCTGATTCTTCTGGAAGAACCAACGTCCACTCCAGTCTGCGCTAGCTCTTTCCAGTCACCCACAGGAAACAGTATCCCTCACAGAACATTCAGGAACTTTTCTCTAATTTATCTATTTCTTCCCGTCTGTGAACTCTGAGTCACGGCGGCTTATGGCTAACTTTTGTTTGTTTGTTTGTTTGTTTGGGTTTTTGTTGTTGTTGTTGTTTTGTTTTTAGGTGGTAGGAAGGGAGCATCCTTTTCTTAGCCTCTTTTTGACTTTTGCATACACAGAACTGCACCCCGTGCCTTTCCTGAAGATTCTACGACCTTCTTTTTTTCTTTCATTTTTTTTTCATGGAAAACATTCTAATCTGCTTAAATGTTTCAACTATTTGAAAACTTGCCAAGGAGGGGGGAAAAAAAATACTGTGGCTTTCCTAGAGCTTCAGGAAAGGACTCCTCGGGCCCCGAAGCCCCTCCCAGCTCTGTGCCCCTGTGTGCCGCCGACAGTATACGCCGACTGTATACCGAGTGCACTAGAAGGTGTTAGAATAATGTTGACTCAAAGTTAAAACCACAAACCCTCGGAAATGCTGAGTCGTCCCTGCTGGCTCAGAACATCTGCTCTGTTAGGATTCGGAGCGAGAGGGGGTTTTGGGGACGGAGCCCCGCTATTTCCCAACACCCCTGAAAACAGCTGAGCAGAGAAAATGGGCGGACGGCTATGTCACGCTTGGTGCCGAGTGTCAGGGGCCCCACGGCCATCTCCACCTGGGTCCCCGCAGCCCTTCAGAGCGGGCGTCACTACTGTCACCTGCAGAGGAGGAAGCAGCCGTGATCGGGTCACCCACCCACCTGTGGTGACAGGACCACCGGGGAGGGAGGAGACCAGGACCGGAGCTGGGGTCCCCGGTCCTCTGACACGTCAAACCACCGCTGCGTGGGATGAAGTGGATTCCCACCCGTCCTCTGCAGAAGAGATGCCCCCGAGGCTCCTCAAACCCGCTTGTCACACCCAGGTGCGGTGGCGGCAGCACCATGAACTCCGCCAGCCGAGCCAGGGACAGTCACGGTGATCCCGGCCTCTCCCTCCCTCTCGCTCTCATTGAAATGAGAGAAGCTCCTCATTTGCCCACCGCCCCTCTGCATTCCCCTGCCACCACCCCGGCCGGGTCCCCAGAGCGTCCCACTGAGCAGTCCCTTCACTGTGACTGGCCCAGCCCCTCGCTCTCGCCAGGGCAGTGGCCCTAAAGCCCCACCGAGCTGCTGCTCCCAGGACGAAAACTCAGCCCCCGCCTGTGGCCCCAGGGTCACGTCCCACCCGGATCCGGCCCAGCTCAACCCGCCAGCCCGGCGGGTCAGCTCACTGAGCGTCGCCGCAGGTGTACGACCCTCCCTCCCCTGTAAGGGCCTTTCCGACCGGCCCTCCCCACCGCCCCCCCACGCACGGGCTTCCGATGCCACCTCTGTGGCCCCTCTGTGCCCCCCGCCTGCCCCACCGCCCGACACCCTCCCCAAGGCCAAGCCGGTCTGAGCTCCGTGTTCCCACAGCCCCTGTGCACACCGCCAGCCCCGCGCTCCTCCCAGCGCGTCACAATGACCCATTTGCAGCCTGTCTGTCGTGTGGCCGCACTGAGGTCCTCCGGAGCAGGATGCTTCTTGTTCAGTCTCCTCCACCAGCACCTGGCCCAGCGCCCGCCAGGCAAACGCTCTGTAGATGCCTGCAGAACCAAGCGCGGCTTCTGCTTCCCCTTTAGTGTCTTACCTAAAACTCCTTGGTGATTCAGAGAGATTGCAGTATTTTTTTTTTCCTGAGGGAATTTTAGCCGGGCTGCTCTATCTCATGGTTTCATTTCCCTTCCGATTCCCACAACTCATTGCTCATTGCTCCTTCACGTCCCATCTGACCCTCCTGGGTCAACTAGGACCCTCTGTCTCCTCCTTTTTTCCTGAGCATAACCTCGAGTCCTTCCATCCACCAGTCCAGCCCTTGTCTCCCTCAAGGTTTTCCCTGCTCACTTGACCAAGTCCACCCACCCCGCCCAGTCATTCCAGCGCCCTTGGAGCCCAGCTCCGTTGGCTCAGGGGCTTGTTTCTGGGTTCCTGCCACCGGTGAGGTCCCTGGGGTCGAGCATCTCTGGGAGCTCGTTCAGCTGCCTCCGCCTAGACGCTCTGTGAGGGCAGGAACCAAACCACAGTCCGAGTCCCCAACACCCACATCTTCAAGGCACAGGTGACTCTGAAAATGACTAAGACCAACCCCAGAAAACACTCCACTAGTTTTGCTCCCAGAGAACTCCCGGGCCGGCTGTGTCAGCGCTGCGCTGGCCGTGCCCAGTGTGAATCCTGCAGACCAACATAGAAGCGGCGTCCGCCCGGCTGTCACTCGGCCCTGCCGGAGGAGGATTCCTCAGAGCCTACTGTCCACGACTCGGTTTCAGCAAGCCGCTCTCGTGACATTCTTTGAGGTTACGTCCCCCACGGAAACAAAGAACGGCCCGGTTTATGGTAAAGGCCGAAGTGAAAAAGGGCGGTGTCATTATTGCTGTGAGTGCCCGCAATAGATGTTTATTGTTCCACACAGACACGGCCGCAAACACACAACTCATCACTAATAAACTCATTTATTTCCACATAAAGTTGCACAACGTTGTGCAACTCAGCAGAAGGCTCGGAAATGTCAGCAATTCAGACCAAGACTATTTGTCAACAAAACCAACCCATTTCACCAGCTTCAGCAAACCACTGCTGTAAGAAGTGGCCTTTTTTTTTTTCATAGAAGAAAATTGTCACACATAACCTTAAATAGAAAGGACAAATGCTCACAGCCCCAGAGACAAAACAAACAAGCTGAGGTAACAGTCAAGGGAAACTCGGAGGTTGGAAGGTGGAGAGAGGACGCCATTTTGTTGCCTGAGGTATCTGGACCACCATTTTGTCTGTTACTAAAGGGGAAAAAAAAAAAATCAAAGAAAAATTAAAGAGGGAAAAAAAAGACTCTTCTCACTTATGACAAAATGGTTGTTTAAAGAAACCTTAAATTTTTTAATGGCTTATACACCTTTATTGTGGCCCTTGTACACACCAGATACTGTGTTAGGTACTCAGCACAAAATAAAATAAAATGAAGCAAAGCCAAGCTCACAGACTAGTAGGAGAAAGAAATGCAGGCCTGGATCACAAAAACACAAGATGACCGATTGTGACAGAGATATGACGTTGGGAATTACAAGCTCAGAGAAGAGGCCTTTCTAGTTTGCCTCTGGCAGACTTTTTACTCAAGTCAGCCTGTCTGCCTAATTTTTGATTCTTACAATAATCTTTATAGACCTTGAAAGTAAATACCTAAGATCATTTGAGGGGGAAAATATATATGAAAAGCAAATAATTGTTGCCATGACTCAAAGAGACACAAACAAGGTCACTCGGAAGAAAGAAGCCATGAAACAAAGCCAGAGAAAGTGGGGGAAGGAGAACACCCCGGGGGCTGTCGTTTGGCCGTGGTAACGAGACATTCAAGCGTCAGTACAGTCACAGAACTGCGTCGAACTTGACTGGAACAAAACCTGCAGCAAGAAATAGGAGCATCATTCTCAACTGGATTCTCTCCCTTCCCCCCATTTGCCTGAATTTTTTTCTTTTCCATTCATTTATACACCTTACCATAAGCTAGTATTCTTGAGGACACTTGGGAAGAAAATCTCGCATTTCCTACCCTTCCAGGGCTCCCAGCTGAGTTGGGGACACAAGGCCAGGTGGTGTGAGCATCAGCGGGACACAAACATGACCCTGGGAGTCGAGGACCAGGACAGACCACAGATGCCCGTGAGAAGGAGGGTCGACGGGAACAACATGAGCAGAAAGACTTGGGGGTCAGAACTAGCAAAGTTTGGAAGACTTTAAAAAAAGTTGCAATTCAGTCCACTAAAAGCAGAATTCCCGTCGAGGACGAGTGAACATCTGAAGTTGCTAAGTCACGTGGGGCAGACTGAGAAGACGGCGGAAAGCCAGACAAAGAAAGATGTTGGCAGGCAGATCCTCTTCGTCCCCAGATTTAATAACCACCAATGTGTTAGCAGTATTCTGACTGGTCGCAGAAATGATCAAATGTGGGTATTCATATCTTCCAAAACTAGATTATGATCGGAGCTGGTACTTTTTTATTATAACAATTTATTCCTATTAAATAGTTTCCTATAAATGAGAAAGGAGATATACAAGACCTAAAAAGAGACTCTTTGAGATGCAAATATGGTTTTTTCCAATGTTTCCACTCTTTCAGGGATCTAGAAGACTTGAGCTTGAGCACCTTGTGAGTCAGGTATGTTTAGGGTGTCCAGCCATGGCCATAGCTTTTCTCTTCCTGGATTACTGCACACATTCTAACACTTTGCATTGCATCAGTGTTGTGTTCAGCGTGGTGCAGTGTCAGAGCAGTGGGGAGAGAGTTTAGGAAGCTAGACTCTCTTCCGTCCCCAGCTCTGCCACTGACTGGCCTCATGGCATGCAGAAGTCACCATCTCTCCAATCCAGCCCCTCGTTTGCAAAACAAAAGGGTTAAGCAACCAAGAGTTCGATCTCTCTCAGATCTAAAATTCCACCATGAACAGTGCCATTGGAGAAGGAACTAAATCTTCCCGGCCCCAGATTACATTGCAAAAGTCACATCTTAATAAATCCTGCTATCAACATGTTTACTTGTCATGAGTCTCTCGCACGTAAAATGAGAGTGCAGACCGTGCCCCCAACAAATTGGGTCTTTTAAGCTTCCCAGATGTTTAGATTCCAAATAAACAGTAGTAGGTAGTTTGAAAATGACAGCAGAAAATCGTCACTGGAGGGGAAGAAGCTGAGCTTCCTAAACCACAGAATGAGGAGAATGAGCCCTCTTCAGATGCCCTGGGGCAGGCGGCCCCAACCCAGACGGGGCAGCGTGGGTCTGCCGGAGCTCTGTGTACCCGCGGGTGATCGAGGTTGGACAGTCTCAGGGAGGGAGATAAGCTCAAGATATATGATCTGCTTTCCTGCCAAGAGCAATTTGCTTGACAGGCCTCCTGCTTATAAAGCACCGAGGCATTCTTTTCTGCCTTAATAAGTTTTGGTCTTTGTAAATGAACTGTATCTGCATTGGGAAAGGAAAAAAAATCGAACAATTTGATTTTTAAAAGCACTAGATAGTGAGCATATTTATAAGTTTTCCAGTTGAAGGAAATGAAAATCAGTTGTAGTTTTCAAATATCTGATCCACATGCAGGAAATTTTGATCTCTACGGGTATCAAAATAATTTAACTCTTAAAAATACACGTTTTAATTATTTTAAAAAGCATTGGTGATCCTGCTCGTCCTTGATCCTCACAGCAACCCTATGAAGTGAGCAGGGAAGGAATTATTCCCATTTTACAGATGAGGAAGTAAGTTCAAAAATCTTAAAACATTTGCTCAAGACCCCAAAGCTAATAAATACGTGTGAGTAAGTGAACTTGAGCCAAGTTCAGTTCCGTTAACAACTTTCTAGAATACTCTGAGCTCCTTCTACACTCAACTTTGGGGTTTCATTTTGTATTGATGTATAAGGTAAATAATTTTGCTGACATTTAAAAGTGATATTACTGAGACAATTCTTCCCAAATTAACGCATAAGCTTAATACAGTGATAAAATCCCAACAGAAAGTTTTTTTTTTTCCTAATTTATTTTTCTAATTGGTTTTAAAGTCTTTTGGAAAAATAAAAAAGTTAGAAGAACTAATTTCAAAATGGGAGTAATAATGGGGTAAATGGAAATAGAAGTTATAACAGCATTATAAGTCCATAATAATTAAATATTAAAAATGGTACTGACACAAGACTAGACAGAAACATGGAACAAAATCACAGCTTTAGGAACACATATTGCCAAAGGATAAAAGAACATTTAAGAATAACTATTTTTGTAAAAACATTATGTAAAAAAATGATTGCAAAAAATCAGATTATTATATGTATTATTACACCTGATGAGTGAGAATATGGATGATCTTTTTCCTTTGTGATTTTTAGTGTCTTTCCCATTTTCTTGGTTTAGCATGCATTACTTTTGTAAGTTGGACGAAAAATAAAGTTTAAGGAAAAAAACTTTTTAAAGGTTTCCGGAACAGACCTTAATATAAATGAACAGTAAATATTTGTAACGTGAGTATCACAAATTAATGGAGAGTAGAGGCATTATTCTACAATTGGTTTTAGGATAATTTGTCAGATATTAGTAAAAATTATTCATATCTTTAAATTATACTTAAGCACAGCGGAAACAGAATAAAGAGTAAAATATTTAAAAAATGAAAGTCACAAAAATCAGTAGAAAATATAGATAAATGTTTATCTGATCTGAATGTGGATGAACTTGCTACGTTCAAATTCAATGGAAGAAGTTACAAAGGGAAGACATAAAGATGACTACTAAGCATTTCAATTTCCATATATCACAAAAACATGCTAAACTACATAAAATAATAGTAAACTGGGAAAAATATTTGCATCAAGTGTGAGAAACAAAGTTATATACTCTCACTATATATAGAACTCCATGAAACCTATTTAAAAGCTCTAAGATTTCAGTATATAAATAGGCAATGAATATGAGCAGCTAATTCATAAAAAATGCAAATGACTAATAAATGTACAAAAAGTTTATCATTAGTACTCTAAAGGCAAATTTATATTATTTAGCACTTTTTTTCCTATCAAATGAGCAAAGTCTAAAAACCTGTAATTCTTGATGCTGAAAATGTGCTGTTAGGAAGCACCCTCCTCACTGCTGAAAGGTGAGCTGAGAACATCTCACCGCAAAAGCAATTTGATTTTGTTTCTAAAGTCCTTCAATTGTTCATACACTTGACGTCAGGAATTTCTCCTCAGGAAATAAGCAGACATATAACCAAAGATCTGTAGACAAAGATCTCTCCTGCAGTACTATTTACAGTAAAAGAAAAATGTGAAAAGCCACTTAGATGTCTAAAATTGTAGAATGTTTAGAAAGATGATGGCTCACACAGAAGATGAACCATTATGAACCCAATTGAAATGGTAACAAAGCATTTTCATTACATGAAGAAATACTTTTGACATAATGTTTGCGGAAGAAAATTCAAGAAGCAAAAATCTATATACAATATGAGTTCAACAACTTGTTTAGGTGCCTAAAAATACAAAAAAGAACCATGCCAAAAATGTAGAAACTGCTTCTGCATGGTGAAATTATGATTGAATTTTTTTTTTTTTTTTGCTTGTTTAAATCTTTGTATTCTAATCACATTTTCTAAAATGACCATTCATTATCACTTTTGGAAGAAAAAGACAAAATTAAAATGTGCGTACGTACTACACATACACATGTATATGGAAATCCCATTGACCTGTCATCCATAGGGTTTATACTTGAATTTTTTCCCAATAGTGAGGATGAATTATAGTAATGCATCAATTGCCCATCACCCATTTCCCTTGTAGCACTCTGAGGTCGCTGACCTGCCCGCAGGTGCTGGCTCTAGCCACGCAACAGAGCGTAGGGAACTAAATCCCAAACCTTACATTTTAGTAGACTTCTCTGATCGGCTGATGTGAAGAGTGTGCCTTACATTAATGGGATGACACTATTTTCACCACTACACAGCTCTAAACGAACTAACATAACATCATCGGTTGACACCGGTCAATGGTTTGTGTCCAGGAGCTGAAAATGTACAACCTCATCTCCGTATTATTTTCAAATACACAATTAACATGGTTGAAAATTATGAATCAATCATTTATTGCTCAGTGGCTCCTGGGGTTGCCTATTTATTACAGTGACCAAACACAAGTGTAGCTCCTGTGACTAGCGCGTCTCTCTTTACTTGGGGGGTGGAGAGAGAGAGAGAGAGAGAGAAAGAGAGAGAGAGCATGCATGCGAGAGAGAGAAAGAGAGCGCAAGAGAGAGAGAGAGAAAGAAAGAGGGAGAGAAAGAAAGAGAGAGAGAGAGAGAGAGAGAGACACAACACTAGCATCTCCGACCCTGCTTTGAACACAGACCTTTTATTGCTTCTTATGGCAACAAAATGCAGAAAGAATGTAGATGGGCCTGAAGTCCCGAGTGGAGTTCAGTGTGGCTGCAGGGGAAAAAGTTGTGTTTTAACTCGTAAAATGAGACAGGGTGACACAGCACCGTTAGGGGACGGAATAAACACGGCGGTGCCTCAGCGTCAAATCTGTGCACGAAAACTGCATCTCGGTGAAACCAACAGAGGGGAACGTCTAATTTCACTCCTTTAACCACGATTGTTTAATAGCTTCAGTTGCTTTTGATGGAGCTTCAGGCCTCATAAACGTCACATTCCAAAGTTTGGAAACCTAAACGCTACCCTGGATTCCCTGCAGTTAAAGCAACAACAAATATCCACAAGTCAATCACGCGAAGTTCAAGTGCTCTGATTAAACCAACCCAGTTCTGCTCCCTCGAGCCAATGATATCACCTGTGAGACGGGTCTAATAAATCACTGGGTCAAATGTAATCTCTACTTGCACAGTATTATTTAGCACCTCATACATTCTGTCCCCTCTTTAGGGCAATCCATTAATTGGACATGGTCGTATCTGTAAAAATCAGGGACATTCTTGCCATCCTCATTTTTCATATAAAGAAACGAAAGAACGAAGACTTCTTTGCAGGAACTCGCGAGGCAGGAAACAATTCGCATCGTGGGTATTATGCACCGTGCCTGGCTCTGCAGGTTTTAAAATTCCTATGCTCTTTTAAAAACGTTTTGCATGCTGAGAAAAGCTCTTTTTTTTTTTTTTTTTTTTTTTTTTTGAGACAGAGTCTCACTCTGTCACCTGGGCTAGAGTCAGTGCCGTGGCGTCAGCCTCGCTCACGGCAACCTCAGACTCCTGGGCTCAAGCGATCCTACTGCCTCAGCCTCCCGAGGAGCTGGGACTACAGGCATGTGCCACCGTGCCCGGCTAATTTTTTTCTATATATACTTTTAGCTGTCCATATAATTTCTTTCTATTTTAAGTAGAGACGGGGTCTCGCTCTTGCTCAGGCTGGTCTCGAACTCCTGACCTCGAGCGATCCTCCCGCCTCGGCCTCCCAGAGTGCTGGGATGACAGGCCTGAGCCACCGCGCCCGGCCAAAAAAGGAATTCTAAAAACCAGTGGGACAGAGGGCTTCGTGAAGGGAATGGTGGATAGTGAAAACTGAAACATTCCCGTCAGATTCGGCAGGTTGGGAGTCATTGTTGGCTCGGGCAAGAGAGAACGGGGTAGAGACGGGACAGATGCTGGTGTATGGAGAGCGATTTCAGATGAAAGGGAAGACAGTGAGCATAGACGACTATTCCTAGAAATGTGGCTCTAGAAGTAAAAAAATAAAGGATTTTTGTTCTTGGCACCTTGATTCCGCCGGTTACCCAGACTCAAAACCTGGTCGTCTTTGAGACTTCATCTCTGTCGTCCCCTACGTTGCAATCACCAAGTCACTGAAATCTTTCCAAATCAATGCCTCTCACATAAATACACATCTTTCAGTTTTCACGGCTACATCTGAACCCAGACCATCATGATTTCTCACCTGGACGCTTCAAGAGCTTCCTGACTTTTTGGGCCACCACCCCTTGCCCTCGGTCAGTCTGCAACCTTGGTCCCCGGGTCAGACTCGTCTACCTTGAGGACCACGTGTGAGTGCTTTGCTCTAGCCAAGACCTCCGCCAAAGCTGCCCCACCTTTTCCCACATCTTCGCCTTTGTTTTCGCCCCAATCACCCCGTCAGAGGCTTCACCCTTTTTCAAGATCTGTTTCCAGAATCATCTTCCCCGTGAAGCTGCCCTGCCCCCTCCAGCCAGAGAGGATCTCTCCAGTCTCTGGCTTCCTTAGACCGACATGTCACTCCCAACCCATCACACTCTGCCTCCTCAAGGCTTCCTAAGTCCCTTCGTGACAGGGACCATACCCTGGAGTGTGACACAGCACTTAGCTCCTGTGAACTCCTGAACTTGAACAGTTGAACTCATTACTGAACTTGAATTTGAACATATTATATAAGAAAGCAGCTGACACAAGGTCTTTGGAGTGGCGTTTCTTATTTGGGCCTATATGACAGAGAGATAGCTACAAATAAAAATGTGTCTTCTGGGTTTTTTGTTGTTGTTGTTGTTTTTGTTTTTGCAAACAGTTACCCATTGTGTACCTGCTTCCTGATTTGCAAAGTTTCAATGTTTCAGAGAAGAAACAGCCACTTTCCGAAGACTCCAGAAAGAACGGGCTTCTACGAACAAACTGTTTTCATCACTTGTGCCCAGTAATGGCAAATCTGCTGAAAACCAGTTAGGTGGCGAAAGGCAATCATCATCGGAAGCAGTAATATTATCAATCGCACATTTTAGTTAATAAAACTCAAGGCTACGCGGGGAGCTATGTGTGGGGTTCTTAACTGTGGGAGATGGTGTGTTGACGTCATTTACGTTCATTCCCTCCCCTTGACTCAATTCACCGGACGTGTATTGGTTGAACACCATGTGCCTAGCGCTGTATTTGGTATCGCTTTTTCTTCTGCATTTTTTAAGCTTTCAAGACGTGCTCAGACAGCCTCAAAATGTGGGCGGCAGACCCTGGTGCACGGAGCCTTCGCCTGGGCCTCCGAGGTCCCCAAGCTGAGCTCCGACTGCTCCCAACTCCTCCCCCCTGTGCTTTCCCGTCCTCATCCGTCTGCTAAGACGTGGAGAAAAAGGACAAAATAATTCCATTTATTAAACATGAATCCAGGATCCACTCTGCACGAGAAGAGATGTACAAGTGGTGTATTTGGAAGCAATTTACAACGAGCATAGCAAGTGTGTTTCAAATAAGTCAGCAAAACTAAGAACACTAAGAAGTGTTATGTTTCAGGAAAAGTAATGGAATAAATGTAAAATAAATGAAAGAGCAATTCTTTGTCTTCAAACCTGCTATCTAGCTGGGCCACACACACACACACACACACACACGTATATATTCATCAATATACATATATATGGGAATATTCCAATGCATCTGGCACCAAAATCAACAAATAGAACACTAACAGCAGAAAAAGTAGCCACTATATCCCGGCTTCTAATAGAAACCTGTATTATTTTTTAAAGCTTTCCAGCTTATGAGCTAGGTTTTGGAGCAACTCACACTCATTGTTTTATGAGAGTCAACAAGGACTAGATGACAGTCTTTTTTTTTTTTTTTTTTTTTTTTTGAGACAGAGTCTCACTCTGCTGCCCAGGCTAGAGTGAGTGCTGTGGCGTCAGTCTAGCTCACAGCAACCTCAAACTCCTGGGCTCAAGCAATCCTCCTGCCTCAGCCTCCCGAGTAGCTGGGACTACAGGCCTGCACCACCATGCCCGGCTAATTTTTTTTCTATATATATTTTTAGTTGTCCATATAATTTCTTTCTATTTTTAGTAGAGATGGGGTCTCGCTCTTGCTCAGGCTGGTCTCGAACTTCTGAGCTCAAATGATCCGCCCACCTCGGCCTCCCAGAGTGCTAGGATTACAGGCGTGAGCCACCGCGCCCGGCCTAGATGACAGTCTTGAATTTATTTTCAGGTTCTTTACGTGAGTGTGAGAGACAGAGAGAGAGAGGGGTCGAGATCGAGATCAGACATGCGTGGTCACCATCTCCCTCTGCCCCCCAAAGACCTGACAACGTGATACAAGGACAAGAACCGGCTTTGCGTGACCAGGTGAGGGAACTCCCTAGCAGAGCTGGAGGAGGGGTGACGCGGTAAGAGAGTGTCTCAAAGTCTGTTTCCATCAGCCAAGGACGTGGTTGAAGCTGGGGACGGTTGGAGCCAGAGAGACAAGGGACCGAGTTATTTTTATAACACAGATGCCAGGTGACAAGGGCTGACGTTAAGCTAGTGACGTAGAAATGGAGAAGACGGTCACAGCGGCGTCACAGGCACTCGGTCAATTCCAGAGGATACACTGGCAGATGCCAAAGGACAAGGTTTCCCAGAATGAAATCCCCATGTTCATAAACTCTGCTGTGTTTCTTTATCCCACGGTGTAAGTCTGTGTGTCTGTGTGTGTGTGTGTGTGTGCGCGCGTGTGCGTGTGTGTGCGTGTGTGTGCATGTGTGGGTGTGTGGGCGTGTGTGCGTGTGTGTCTGTGTGTGTGTGTGCGTGTGTGTGCGTGTGTGTGCATGTGTGGGTGTGTGGGCACTCGTGTGCACACCTACAGCTTCTCCCCGAGAGATCAAAGCCCAATCACCTGCAAACAGACATTCGCCGCATGAACACAAAACCACCTCTGTTAACTGAAAAGTGCTGAAGACGTCCTTTTAGTAAGTTTCACTCAGGTAAGGTCCAAAGCACCTGCCATCTAATTCTGGAACCTTCATTGCAGGGTGAGACAGGATGCCCCGTTTCAATCCAGGGCTTGCAGAGTCAAGGCGGGTGGGACCACAGACGCCGTTTTCTAAAAACTCGATGTGGACAGACACTACGAAACCTTCCGCACAAACAGCTCATTCCTAACCCACAGAACGTACACCGTGCCGCTCTGGGGCCTCTCCCTAGACGTTGGCACTCTGTGCCCAAACATGCCGCGGTTCAGTGAAGCGAACAGACGGCTGAGACTAGGATGAGACCACTAGACACGTCTCCACTAACACGCAGAGCCCAGCTTTCCAGAGAGACCTCCAGAGGCCAGCGGCTGGCGAGGCCCTCACCCGCTGTGCCACCTACGATAGCCCTGGCAGGGTCTCTTCCCATAAACGAATGTGTGCGTTGGCCTCCATTCCTGTTTGTTGAAGGAAAACGGTCCCGCTCGGTAATGGAAACGATTCTTCAGTAAGTTCAATGACCGCAGAGATACAACAGTGGATCAGAATCCAGCTTAAGGGAAATCGTTTTCCGAAAGCAAATGGAGTGCGGGATTCTGGGTAAACAACGAGCAATGACACCCAATTGCACCATTTTCCAAACGTTGATAAAGAGTAACCTTACCAACCACAAAAATTAAAACCCAGAAATTGTCACTCTCTCTGGTCCTTGTACAAACCACATAAGCAATACTCACGGCTCAAATCTGCCAAACAAAACACATTTAATCCTTAAAGCTAAAAGCTAATGCACATATATATGTTTTATGAGTTGTACATGTGTAAGTGTGTGTGTGCACACACACGTGTGTTATCATTTGTTCAGCAAACTACGAATAGCTGTCTGCCTCCCTGCCTCTGGGTTTGGCCACCACCACTTTCTTTGGCCAAAAGAACATGAGTAGATGAAATGTGAGTAGATGCCATAAATGTGCTCTGGGTCTTTTGTTTTTGCAGTCCAATGATCTTCCATGAAGAGAACATGCTTTGAGGGGGTCATTACACCTTTATCCCAGGCCCAGGACAAATGCACATGGAGAAGAATTTAACCCAATCTGCAGTGTGGAATTAAGAAACATAGATAAAGCCGGGAGCAGGAAAAAAGTCTTGAAAAGCTATTATTAATATTTCAGACAGATAAGAAAAAATACTGCATTCATTAAAAAGCAGATATGATATAAAAACGAAATTTATCACGGCAGAAACAGAACATTGAGTAGAATGGTGGGATCACAAAGTCAAAAAATTCTTCTAGAAGTAAAACCAAGGCATAGAGAGAGAAAACAGGGGATAAAGGATAAATCAACTAGAAGATTAATTCAGGAGGGTCAATATCCAACCAATAGTATTTTCAAAGAGAACAGAGAAAACAGAATGTCCTAATTTGCCAAAGAAATAAAATGCAAACCGCAGTTCTGAGTATCCACATTGAAAAACTCACAAAGAGCCCAATAAATGAATGAAAAAAAAAAATGACCATCCAAGAACATCCTTGGAAAAGTTTAGGACATCAGGCAAAAAGAGAAAATCCTAAATGTTTCCAGATGATAACTTTCGGGAACTATTGGATTGGAAATGAGATTGGTATTGGACTTCTTAACAGCAACCCTGAATGTCAGAAAACAAGACACAGAGCAGTAGCTTCAGCATTTGAGGGATTTTCAACCTAAAATGCTACGTCCAGGAAAACAATTAAAAAAAAAATGTAGAACTGATGTTTATCCTGCATATGAATAATTCACAGGCAATCTCTGCTGGAGAACGTTTTCCAGTAAAACAAGGGAGGAATCCAGGAGGGGGTTTCCTGGGCTCTAAGAAACAGAGTATCCAAGACAGGCAGGAATGAGAGTTGTCGTCGGGACGACGGTGTCAGGAGCCCAGCGATGTCACCTGTGCAGCAGGGAAACAGGGAAGCCTGCTGCGGGTAGACAGAAGATTCCAGAACTAGGTGACACGGAATAGGAGGAGGGGGGCTGTGGAAAGAAGGTCTCCAGGGGAAAAAATTAAAAATCGATACATTGATTCATTAATGAATTTGAGTGTTTGTAAAAATTATTGATAGAAGTTTGATAGATCTGTTGGAGCATTTAAGAAGAAAACCATGATAGATACATGATCGGTGATGATGGATAGAAAGAAAATCTTAAAACAAGCCATTTTTAACACCAGAATGGTGGCTAAGAGTGGGAGGAAGAAGAAGAAAGAACAAGAAGAAAGAAAGAAGAAGGAGAAGGAGAAGAAGAAAAGGAAGAAGAAAAGAAAGAAGAAGAAGAAAGGGGGGAGGAGGAGGAAGAAGAGGGGGAGGGACAGAGGAGAAGGGGAGGGGGAGAAGGGGAGGGGAAGGGGGAGGAGAAATAGTAGTTGTAGTAAGGACAGATTATAATAAACTCTTTGACCAGCATAAACAATATTACATAAACACGGCTACTGAATGAACCAAAGATTGACTACGACCATGAGGAATGGGGGAGGGAAGAATTGGTAGTAATGCACGAGAGTTAAATCCTCAATTGCATTAATTGCACGTGAATAATTAATGCCTAACGTTGAGCCAGCCTGGCCCATCCACAAAGTCCAAAGACCAGCGGAGCCCAATGCGCACAGCGGGAGCCCCGTCAGCAAGCCCTTTCCTGCCTCTCACCCACCTGAGATTCCAGCCCTGGCAGGAGGAGTCTGAAACCACAGCGGGCAAGAATGAGGGGGAGACGTACCCGAGGGAGAAACTGAGGAAACGTCCACCCCGGCCCCCCCTCCCACCGCAGAACGGCTGGAAAAGCCCTGGGCGATGGCGGAGCAAACTGCTCCGGGAGAGGCCGGAATGCTCGGTGGGACCACAGGGACAAGTGTACGGCGGCTGCCTGCGGGCGTCCTTGGAGCCGAGCTCCGCCGTCCTCAGCCAGCACACGGGGGGCAGTAAGAGAACAGACCGAGGTGCCCCCAGAAGGAAGGAATTTTGCCTCCGGACTGTCCCCAGCGTGGAGGCCACCGCGTCAGCTCTTGCTCGGCCTCCGGCTCTGCAGATTCAGACTTGCCGACCCCAACCATTGCTGGCTTGAGCCTCAACGCCTTCAAACCTTAACACAACTCAATCTCTCTCTCTACAGATATGCAAATATATGTGATTATATTTACATATAGTCACACAATTAAACCAGTAAATATGTATAGCATGATTTACATGTAACTGACATATGTCAATTATAGATGTAAATATAGATGTAAATCAACCTCTTGCACTACATATATTTCACATGTATAAAATATTACATATGCGTAAATGTTCTGTTTCTCCGGAGACGAACACACCCAGCATGGCACTAGCATCAACCTCTGAAAGAGACATCTGACCTCTTGCCGCCTGTAGAGTCCTATGTACCCGGTTCTGGAAGGAAAAACTCTTACGCAAACTGCAAAGGCCTCATGCTCATCGTCCAAACTCAAGACCCCTGAACTCAGAACGGGGCGCGGCAAACCTGACCGTGACCGTCCCCAGCGTCCCCAACTCTGCCACCGGGGCAGCTCCAGCTTCGCAAGACTCACCTCCGTGCGGCGCCAAAAATTAATTCCAAAAATCTCTCTTTCCAGACAAACGAGCTTTTGATATCCTTTTTCACCCCCAAGAATGTGAGCCTGTTTCTCCTCCAACCTCAAGATTTTCTTTTCTTCTCCCATTTTCCACCTTAAGAAAGGACACTTGCTTTGAGCACAACCATTAAAAAGACAGACAGATGTTCATTGTCTCCTTTTGCAAAAGCCACTCGGTTTAGTTGGGTGATAAGGTATTGGATAAAACACTGACCTGAAATTACAAGGAGTATAGAAAATGAAGTGTATATGCTAAATAATCCACAAAGACGTCTCTCGAAGGAGCTCTTTATTTTCATATAATTTTTGAAAGTGTTAAAAAGAAAGAAAGGAAGAAAAGGAAACGACCAAGGCCTTTTGGGAGCAGCGCTTAGGTGTCAGCCCTGCCTCTGCCCGGCCAGCCTCCTCCCAGCCCCTTCTCTCCAGCGCTGGTTCGTCAGTTACCCCTTCTGTCACCAACCTGTTCTAGAGCCACCGAGGGCGACTCACCCGTCCCCGTAGCCTCGGCCTCCTGTCCCTTCCTACCCGCTTTGAACGAGCTATTTTTGGCACTACATGGAGTACTGATGATACCATTATTTATCTATATTAAAACTGGGTGGATGTCTTGGAAAGTACATGAAAACACAAAGAAGTCAGTAAAATTTACTCAACAACACGCCGCTTTCAAAAAGCCCAACGAAACCATACGGCTTTTGCAAAAGGAGACGACGTCTTATGTACCCCTGTATCTGCACATCATTTTACGATGAGGTGAATATTTAGAGGTTGCTCGAACAACAAAACACCTGCTGAACGAAGCAATCAGTGTGTTTCGCTCACACACTTTTCCTTCGTTTCGGGTCCAGACTTTCAGTATCTGGACGAACGTTCACGGGGAGGTTGCGGCACACAGGCGAGTTGTATTGCTAATCAAACGATTCTTTCTCAAAAACAACAGGCTTCCCACTATCAGCTGTGTCTCTGATTCAGAAGAGAGTCCCTCGGGGCCGTGAAGATTGTCCCTGACCGTCTTGGTCATCGAACTCTTAAGTAAAATAAAGGCAAAGTAAAAGGCAAAAGAATATGCCCAAGCTCCGTTTCTTCCCCACGTCTGGGCAAGCTCTCCCCAGCCCCCCAGAGCTGCCGGCTGCCTCCCCCGACCGAGCAGTAGCATCGAGCGATCCCCGCCTCCCTGGCGAACTTCTCACCAAGCCCGCAGTGCACGGAAGGCTCCAGAAGGCGTAATGAGAACTTACAGCGCCCGGGGCAAATGTCAAGGCAAACATAATTGGAAAGATATTAACGGAGACGGATGGAGGGCTTCCCAAACTCTTCAACATGACCTAACCATAAAGCAAAAACCAGATGTTCATAATTACGATTCTTCCTCCTCCTCCTGCTCCTGCTACCCGCTACGTAAAGCGGAAATAAAGGGGTGCTTGTCAATCTGCAGGGCTGGCTGTGGGCTTTCGCGGGGAGCGAGGAGCCCGACTTCCCTCCTGGCCGGGCCCAGATCGGACGGGTTAGTCCAAACACGGCCCGATGTTATTAAGAGACTACACGGACGTCTGCAACCCCCCACCCCCAGGCCCCCATCAAAGCCTGGTTAATTTAGGGAAAGTCGGTAGCCACTTCCCATATTTTGTGTTTCGGGGAGTACTAAGAAGGAATTTTCTTTTTTTTTTTTTTTTTTTTTTTTTTTGAGACAGAGTCTCACTCTGTTGCCCAGGCTAGAGTGAGTGCCGTGGCGTCAGCCTAGCTCACAGCAACCTCAAACTCCTGGGCTCAAGCAATCCTCCTGCCTCAGCCTCCCGAGTAGCTGGGACTACAGGCATGCGCCACCATGCCCGGCTAATGTTTTCTATATATATTTTTAGCTGTCCATATAATTTCTTTCTATTTTTAGTAGAGATGGGGTCTCGCTCTTGCTCAGGCTGGTCTCGAACTCCTGAGCTCAAACGATCCGCCCACCTCGGCCTCCCAGAGTGCTAGGATTACAGGCGTGAGCCACTGCGCCCGGCCTAAGAAGGAATTTTCCACCAGATATTTCCTTCCACCAGTTGCAATTCCAGACAGTCGTCTATTAGAAGATGATTCTGTGTTCCGGAGGCTTCGTGAGGTTCCCAGGACATCCTGTGCCTCCCCCTTTCGTACCGTTCCTCACATCCGGGAAAGCAGCCTGGAGCCTGGAAGCTGCAAGTCAAGTGCAGAGGCGAGGTCGGGAGGGAGACCCGGCCGGCAGGGGTGCGGAGAAGGGAGGGCGGAGGGAGGGACCAAAGAGACCCTGATGATCTGGTCGGACTGAGTCAGGCAGTAGCTTCCCCGGAGAGAGGCTCAAATCCAAGCTTTATCCCCATTTTACAGATGGGAGAAACGAGGCAAGGAGAGTAAGCAGCTCTCCAAGGTCACGAGGCCAAGAAGCACGAAACCAGATGGTGCAACGCCGGAGTCTGTGCTCCTAACATCCCGCGGAGCTGCCTCGGAGACTTGTGACCAAGCTCTCGTGAAACCCAAACTCGGCTTCTCGCTCGTGACTCGGAACCAGGTAAGAGCAAAATGATTCCAACTTCTCAGGGTGGTGGGAATTTACGGTGATTTGGGTAAATCACCTGGCCCAAGGGCCAGCATACACAAAATGCCTGATAATTAGCAGCTATAGTTCCTGCGGTTAATAATATTTTAGCAGCCTTGTTCCTGCATTGTACGGGCTGCAGATGCCCGTAGGGTCCTGTCCGAGGCCAGACCTGCACAGGGGACCACAGGACCGAGCAATCTTCACGCAGAGAACTGCACCTTCTAGTGCTTTCCCAAGTTGCCTCATCTTCTAGCTACAGAGATAAACCGAACATTACACGCAGGAGAAGAATAGCCACAGGACAGGAGAAAAATCAACGAGTGTAGCATTCAGGGATTAACGGATTGACTTTGTATCCCGCTGAGAATCCACTTTGTATCTGCAGCACAAGTCTGCCGCTGGGAGCAGAGCTACAGTCTTGCCGGCAGATTCAGCGTTTGTACAGGAAACATGAGGCTTGTGATAAAGTTCTTGTGAAATCCCAGCCGGGTTTCTTGCTCACGACCGCCATTGGCTTGGAGTCAAGGGAAGACCCAGCACAACTCAACCCTCTCCAGAGCTCACACGCAAACAAGGACAGTGTGCAAGTTTGCTCGTGTTTCCCCTGTGCCATGCTCTGCACACCTAGATTCTACGAACACAAAAACAAAAAACTTAGCACTTGTCCCAAAGTAGCAAATGTCTGATTGCCCCATTAGCTTATATAAAATAAATTCTTACTGAGATCCTCAAAATGTGCCACGTGCAGGGACTAATTCGAGTCGGTCGTGATGTTTTAGGACAGGGCCTCTTTGCCTGTAGGATCTACAGATGCATTCCAAGGGCCTGCAATCGTGTCAGAATTCTCTGGGCACCTCTGTAAGTAGTTTTCTCGGAAGACGTGTTCATGGCTCACTTCGCTTTCTTAAATGAGATCCGCAACCCCCAAAACACTGAGAATTACTGATACACCTGTACAATTCACACTCAAAAAAATGTTTACAGCCCATGGTTGAATAATTTTAAAAAGTTGCAAAGTGTTTTTGTGTTACGTGGTGCTTTTATTCAAACAACTTCTATATTTATAGAAAAATATCAGAAACGGACACCAAAAATATCAACAGTGGTTATCTTTGGATGCCAGGCTTATGAGTGATTTTAGGGGTTTTTTTGTTTTTGCTTTTGTTTATTTTGCATTTTTTTTCTGCAATAAACATGTCAGTTTTAAAATGTGGAAAAGCACAATAAATGTTATTTCACACTGACGTGAGGTGGGTGAGGTGCAGACAGCCTGGGGCTGAGCACACGTCCCTTCTGCAGCTGCAGAAAGGCCTAGAAACAAACCCAAGCGGCAGGTTGTATAAACCCCTCTTGCTCTCATGGAAGAAAACTGGGTCTTTCTAATGTTGTTCTTCTTGGCTTACTGGTGGTTAAACCAATGTTACCCCAAAAGCAGAAGGCAGAGAAACCCAGGAAAGTCCCGGCGTCCGGGTGTGCGAGCAGCCGGCGACAGGACCGTGCTCCACGGCAGAGGGTCACGGCCTCACAGGTGCCACACGTGGCCTGAAGCACGCGGCGTGGGCCACGCTCGGCTTTTCCCGCGGCCGGAATTTCAGCACCTCAACACCTTGCACCTCGCAAAATTGGTTTCCAGAAAAAGCGCACGGAAAAATAAAATAATACTTTTTTTTTTTAAGTTAAGGGAAAAGAGACACGTGTTGACGCTTGCCCCTGCGTGACACCACCCGGATGGAGAGTGGAAAACGCCGTCCCCCAGAGACTTCATGCGGTCCGGGACGGAGCACGTTTCACTCCCACACGGGTGTCGGACGTGCAGACGTCGGCTGCGACCAAGAGACTGGAAAACATCGACTGGGAAATCCGGAAAGGGTCATTTTTATATTGTCCACAAAATGTTTTTTCACCAACTTATTTTTGGTGCATCTTAAACATGTAGTTGGCCACGAAATCACGAGCTCTGTAATCTGAGAAACTAAATGAAAACACGGAAACCATGTGTTAATTTTCTGTTCTGCATCAGGTATATCCGCCCACTTTGCTCTCTGAGCATCGGATTGAGGACTCCAGGGGGTCCCGGTCCCACTAAACCCAGCTGGTCCCCCGAGCCCCGGATTCTCCCCGTGAGTGCAGGACCCCGGGCAGTTGGACGGCAGGGGCAGAGCCCCCATAAGGGACCAGAAATAAGGGGCTTAGTGCAGAGGTTACACGGGACACAGCGCTGAGGACTCGTGAAGACGTCTACGGGAGGCTGTCGTCTCTGCGTTTGGTAGCAGCTCTGAAGTCGCCATCGGCAGTAAGTCCAGCAACCAGGAAGACACGCGGGACGCGAAACAGGGAGACAGAGGACAGACTGGGACCCGCGTCTGGCTCTCTCAGCCTCAGACAACCGGCACAAAGGACAGGTGCACCTTTGCCACCAAGCTGCACAGGGTCCGGTTCTAGCCCCGGACTCGAGAAGCCATGGCCCCGAAGCCGTGGACCCCACGCCAAGAAGGCGAGCCAACAGGCCAGAGGCAATGTCCAAGCTGTCACCGTCACGGCGCCCGACACCCTTAGTTCACCTGGAGCACAATGACACCTGCTTCACCTCCACCTTCCAAATCCCACGCAAATGTCCCTCCTGCCGAATCCCGACCCGGGGCCACACGGGGAAGAGGACTCTGGGTCACCGAGCCGCTGTCACGGCACAGAGCCACCACACAGTGCCGGGGATGAGCCCCTGTTTGCCGTTACCTGCCTGGGCGAACTTGGCGGCGTGTTTAATCTCTCGAAACCTGGGTCTCTCTATCCGTGAGGATGACAGTCACTAAACAATGACGCACGGCCTGCCGCGGCTCGGTGTGCACACGCGAACACAGGTTGCTTCTCACTCTTACGTTCTCCTCGACAGCAACGTCTTCTTTTTTGAAACGCTTTTTTGGATTTACTAAGAAGGTGGGAAAGAATCCAGCGCATGAAAAGGGCTCCGTGCACGGTATTTAACCTGCGTGCACGCTCGACACAAGTTCATTGCCAGAGCGAGCGGACCTCCGGCGCGTGTGACCATCAGAGTTTGCCGCACACGATCCCGGGAAACCAGCGTCACGGACGACAGGCTCACGGGCGGAGTCCCGGCGCCGTGTGCAGTCGTGGCCGGCTTTTTAAAGGCGTCCGCTCTCTTTAGACTCACACTCAGAGAATCTTCTAGGAGAAAGGAAAAGATCGAAACCCACCAGGCCAAAAGCTCAGGTGGGAAAAGTGCTCACAGTTCAAACGGCTGCTACAATGTTGCTGTTGATGACGCCGAGATCACTGTCCGCTAGAACAGCCGGCCCAGAGAGAAACACCCGTCTCCAGCCCGGCCTGGGAGGGCTCAGAACAGAACTCCAGGGACAGCACAACCTCCCCCCACCTGCCTACCGCTCAGCCCACGTAAAGTCTCGCTGGCACCGTAATTTCCAACGGGGCGGCGACCACACCTGCTTCCCTTCCGCTTTCTCCGCCATCGAGGGCGGCAGGTTTGTGGCTGGACGTCGTAGGCGGCTTCCGTGCAGGGTTTTCAACATCTTGGAGCCCAAACCTTAGCTCTGCTCTCTGCGTGGAACAGTTGTGATTTGCAATCCATAGACAAAATAGTTGCTCATTTAGAGAGGACTGCAAACAGGAAGGGTCTCTCTGAAGAGCAAGTCTGGTTCTATGCTCTTACACGACTGTGCTCCAACATGCGTGTCCACACGCAGCTCTGGGCTACCGGGGTCCGTGAGAGGTGCCAGGCGTGGAAACGTCTCAGGGTCCCTCGCCTGCCTGGACAATCCCTTCCTAGTGTCACTTAACCGGTCACCAAAGGAGAGGTCTCGGCTTAACAGCCTGGGATCTTGTCATTTAGGCAGATATCCTCTTTTGTATTTGGTCATATTGAAACTCCACATATAACTGCCAGCTGGGTGATCTGGAGTCATATTTATAAATTCAGACCATCACAGGGCGATTCATATGCTGGAAGTGATACGGTGCTTGGATGTCAAAAAGAAGTCATCATTCTTCGAAATAGATGCCCGCGAGCTTTCTCAAGAACTCATTTTGCCAACCCGAGTTAAAACAAATGAATACATGTTCCTCTTTTTGCTTCCTCTTCTGAGCAATTTTATGATTGAAAAAAAAAGGCACTTTACCACAATGGAAAATACCTCATTTTTCCACTAAAATGTACTCTTTTTTTTTTTTTTTAACAGCTATCCCATCCACTTCCCTGTTTACTGGGTTAGAAGGAGCCACTCCTAGGAGACCCAGCCGAGGCCTCGGCGAGGAGCAGGGACCCAGTGCTGGGAGGACAAGTCTGAGCGTGGAAGTGCCAACCACAGCCCCGCGCGGCCGGCTGGAAAGAGAGGACAAATCATGCCATTGACTGGCGGTTTCGTCTCCTCCGTGCCAAACGCGAGGCCGGGCAGATTTTCCCTGCGGTTGGAGGCGCTGGTTCAATCAGGCCTTCTGCAGCCGGTGGGCCCAGAGCCGGAGTGTTCTTGTCCACACTTTGCCACTTTGCGTCATCAGAAAGACAGAGTCCGCCCGGCCCCAAAGCCCAGCTAAAACTTTGCTGAAAAAGTGAAACCAAAATTACTGGTAAAGTGAATACCAGGGTTCAATTAGTTGCATTTTACCGTTTTTGTAGAATGCCCAGTGGCTTCAACTCTTCCAGTTAAATATACTTATTCCCAGGTAGATCTTGTAGAGACGGAGAATTCAAACACGTGTGCTGATGTGTAAAACAATGGGAACAAGTGGCTTAAAGGATTGAACAAATACTTTGGTCTTTAACCTGAGTTTTTTTTTTAGTTAGGAAGTCACAATGTCACCAAAGAGAAACTAAAGAAACTATGGGATGTTCAGGATTTGGCTCCATACACCGATGTCACTCTCACCAGTTAAGATTTTCTTTATTCAGAATAAGACTGTTTCCCTTTTGTTCATCTCTCTAGAAGGTTCACGCTTCCCTAAGTACTGGGCTGTCTCTGCAGACAGCTTCATGCCCACGATGATGTCAGTATTTGCGCCTGTTCTGCACGCACGGTGTTGTTCACAGCAAGCCGATGAGTCAATTCCTATCCTTAATAGTTTAGCTTTGAAAAGTACATTGTGGATAAAATGCAGAAATCTCTTAATGATCTGCTCTACATGAATACGAAGGAGAGTCTTAAGGCCTAGGTAATTTAAACACGTAGGGATTAGAAAATATCACCAAAACCTCCCAACCTTCACTCTCCTGGTGCACACACACACACACACACACACACGCACACACATACACACACACACACACACACAATAAAAGCATCTAAGCAGCATTTTCCACAAGAAATTAATTACTCACAACCCACAGACTCTTCCTGGGGGGTGTGCTACTATGCAGGAACTTGACCTAAGACGGAAAACACTAAAGATGAGGAAGAGAAGCAAAAGTTTGGGATAATCTTCCTGCTGGAGATTATAATTTAAAAATCCTGAATACGTTGGATTTGGCTGAACTTCATTCTTTTTTATGTTGTTTCCTTTTTTCAAATAAACTTCCATGCGTGAGATTGTGGTACTAAAATGGAAATACAGGAGAATGCCGCTATTGCAAAAATTTGGCAAAGCTACTGGTGAAATCACGTCCCCTGAAATGTAAGAGCAACTCACAGTAACGGCACAATTCCTCTCAACGTGGCCGTAAAGACGGTGTCAGCTACAGCTCAGTCCTACAGTCGACGCTGTGAATCAGTTCCAGGTATTTAGTGAACCGACATCCAACTCCGTAATTCTTATCTTGCCAATACCATAGGCAGCATGTTCCAATCCACATCCCGGCAGATTGCTGCGTGGTATGTAAAATGCATTAGAAGCACGTGAAGTAAAGTCATTCTAAAGTGCCTACAATTCACTTTGATCATTCGAGTATCATTTTCCCATTACTATTGTTATTATTTAATTTCTCCATGGCGTCTGTCCTTGCTGGGGAGGAAGGAGAAGTGGGGATGGGGGGATTGTTTTGAGACCTATCAAAGGGGTGATGGACAAAAAGAGAGCCGAGAGGTTGAGGCCTCCACCTGCCGAGGCCACCCCTTGCGGGGACAGTCCCTCATGGATCGTCACACTCACGACCTAATCACCAGGCTCCAACCCCAGCGTCCTGCGTCCCCCCCAGAGCGGTGGGCTGACGGGTCGGGCTTCGCTGAGACCTAGGGTGCTGGGGTTTCCGAGTTGGAGGTTGTCGCCGCTCACTCCCGGCTGCAGGGTCCAAAGCTCAGACCCTCTGCGGCCCTGGGACTTCCAGCCTGGTGACTTGTCCCCACCCCTGTGTGAGGTCCCCCGACCGCCGACTCCAGGGAACCGTCACGGTGGGAAGTGGGGGCCGCACAGCTTAGGACGAGGAACAGACAGAGGAGAAAAGAACCATTTCCATTTCATATAACTGTGGTTTGGGGAAAATTTAAGTCAGATGCTTCCAGGCCTGGGCACCAGACAGAAATTAGGCCCCTTCGGAGGCTGATGGGATCCGAACGACCACGGCTTCCTTCGGGGAAAATCTGCGTCTTTCATGGGCCCCTGAGAGACCCCGAGACAGAAAACCCACAGGAACACGCAACTGCCCTGCTGGCTTCAGTGCTCTGAAGAGACAGACGGGATGTGCGGCTGTTCGAATTTCTGAATTTTTGCCACCAAGGATGATGTCCCTGTCGCAGCCTGGCATCCAGTGTGTCTTCAGGAAAAATTTTATTTTTTTTTATTTTATTTTTTTTATAATTTTTTTTTTTTCCATCTTATTGTTATGGGGGATACAGAATTGCAGGTTACGTACGTTGCCCATGTACCGCCTTTCCCCCCGGAAAACTTTTATTTTTTAAAGTGCATGGATACCCCAATTGCCCCGACTTGATTATTACACTTTGTGTGCATAACATCACATGTACCCCATAAATATATGCAACTATTATGTACACATAATAACAAATGAAAAATAAAAAACTTGCTTTGCCCGATGCAACGGGAGCAGAAATGCCGCGCCTCACCTCCGAGTGAAAACCTCCAGAGCCCGTTCGTCAGGTTCCCGTTGTCTTCCCTACAGATCACGGACACGTAGCTCACGATGGACCCTGTCCGCCCGGGTCCCCGCGTGACTTCCGTGAGCAAAGCCCTCTCTGCCACCCCGTGTCTGACCTGGCAGCATTTTAAGCCACTGAGACCCGAGGGTCGTTGGTTCTGTGTCCTCACCTGACCCATCCTAAGGGACAATCTCTTCACCTATAGGATGAGAACGGTGATAACGACACCCGTGTTGCTCTGAGGGTCCCATGAGGTGACTGTCACACACACTTGAGCAGCGTGTGGCACACGGTAGGTGCCCAGTGACTGCCGGTTGTCACACGTCAGGGAGGCAGCCAGGGCCAGCTGCACAGGGCTCAGAAGGAGACCAGGGGTGACTCTGAGCAGACACAGAGGTGTGGGCAGCACCGTTGGGAATCGCTGTCCCAGGCCGGGCGCGGTGGCTCACGGCTGTCATCCTAGCACTCTGGGAGGCCGAGGTGGGTGGATCGTTTGAGCTCCATCAAGACCAACCTGAGCAAGAGCGAGACCCCATCTCTACTAACAAATAGAAAGAAATTAGCCAAACAACTAAAAATTGAAACACTTAACCGGGCATGGTGGTGCATGCCTGTAGTCCCAGCCACTCGGGAGGCTGAGGCAGGAGGATCGCCTGAGTCCTGGAGTTGGAGGTTGCTGTGAGCGAGGCTGACGCCACGGCACTCACTCTAGCCCAGACAACAGAGTGAGACTGTCTCAAAAAAAAAAAAAAAAAAAAAAAAGAATCGCTCTCCCTGGGAGATTTCCCGCCTCCCCCGTCCTGTCCCCTCCCTTGACACCCACACAGCCCACCCTTGGGACGGAAATGTCCCTCCTCCACCTCTTCACGTTCTCGGGGTGTCTTCCCTGACCCATCTGGACTCGTGCAGGAGACCCGTGTTACACAGCAAACCCGTCTCTCGAACACGTATGTCCACGCTGTGTGCACGCACGCATCTCCACTCAGATTTCCTCAAAACTGTCTTCAGTTCATCTCATAACTGCTCGATTTTCCTTTAAAGAGGGGAACCACATCCTGTTTCCCTGATGCCTTTGTCGTTTCCATCTTTCCCAACATACCCCACAACCGGGCTGCACGCACCCCTAACCCGGCCCTCCACGGCCAGGCCTGCGTCTTGCACATTCTCCACCCATGTTCTTTCCTGACGGGTCTGCAGGCGCCGAGGCCCACAGACTCCTGGAAACCTAGGGGGACTCCGCAGTGATTGGTCACTAAGGTGATCACAAGGCTTCCTTCACCTGGATCAGGATTTCTGACAATCTGAATATTTTTTTCTTGCCTTGAGGGGTTGCTGTGTAAGTTTGCAAACATTTCCCCAAGAGCCCCAAATGGCTTTGCCATTTTGCTCACCTCATTGCGGTGATGAAGCACGTGGATTAGAACCGTGGCTACTCGAGCATCCCCGGGTCCATCTGGGTTTGCAAGAGCAGCAGAAAAATCTTACAGTGAAACAGCCCCACCCAGCATGGCTCCCTCTCCCAGCAGGAGTTTGCTGTGTAGACAGACCCTGGTGGGTACTTCCTGGCAGAAAGATAGATCTGAGCCTCCCCAGAGCAGGGAGAAGGCAGCTAGGAGACGAAGTGTGACTCACACCGCTGGTTGGTTTGTTTGTGCAGCAAACCAGCTCCCGACAACCCACGCAGGAGTGGACGGGGACAGGCACACAGGAACCCACAGATGCCGGCCCCACGGACTGCAGTGTGGACTTCTCCTTCCTCCTTTGCACGGCCGACGCGCCGTGCGTTGGGCAGCCCGGTGCTGGCTAAGCACGTTGGGCACAAACTCTCTTTCACTTCCACGTTGCCGGGTTTCCCAGAAACCAGGCTCAGATCTCTAAGCCACAACAAGGAGGTGCCCGTTTAGCAAATTGACCTCCTTTATCACCGCAGGAGCTTCTGTATTTCCAAAATATGAATAGCCGTGCCACGCCCGAGGGGAAAGAGGACATTGCAGACTGCCCGTTTTCACCCTGGAAATGTTACCGTTTGGACACGCGTGTTCGTGAGAGCTAGAAATCAACCAGAAAAATAGCCACAGACAACCCCAGTCTCTTGTTAGCCGGGACCGTCAACGTGCATCCCCCCCCCTCCACTGAAGTGACTTCCGGGACATCCACATCTGTCCTTTGGTGACGCCCCCTCTCCTGCCGACCCCCCAATTCCTGTCCGGTGGATGCGGAGAATCGATAACGTATAGATTCTCCTTCCCCACAAGAAAGCGAATGAACTTTCGACATGTATCGTGATTGCAAGAGACAGACAGGAGACAGAGACGCGCTCAGATTGCCCACGTGAGACTGAAGTCAGTCATTTTACAAAAACTTTTCCTATAAGTAAATCTATTTCTGTGCTGTCTGTTGTCCTGTCTCCTGAGTGAGCTTGTCTGAGTCCTTTCTCTTCCGTTTCTGGTTTATCTCGCTGGTGTTCTACGGATTTTGTTTATCTTTTCAAAAAAATGACTTTTTGTTTCATTGATCTTTTTTTTTTTTATTATTATTTTGGTTTCCATTTCATTTAGTTCTGCTCTAAGCTTTGTTACTGCATTTCTTCTGCGAACTCTAGGTTTGGTTTGTTTTGCTTTTTCCAGTTCCCTTAGAGGCGTGACGTTAGAGGTTGTTAATTTGTGATCTTTCTGTCTTTTTGATGTAAACGTTGAAGGCTACGAACTTCCCCCTTGGCGCTGCCTTTTCTGTAACGCATAGGTTTTGGATGCTTGAGTCATCTTTGTCATTTAGTGCTAAAAAACTTTTGATTTCTATTTTAACTCCATCATTGACCCACCAAAATACAAATGTCATTGTTCACAGATCTCGAAAAACTGATCCTAAACTTCGTATAGTCCCAAAAAAGAGAACAGCCAAAGCAATCCTAAGAAAAAAAGAGCAAATCGGCATCACATTATTTGATTTCAAATCACACTACAAGGCTACAGTAACCAAAACAGCACGGCGCTAACATACAGGTATGCACATTGACCAATGAAATGAAATGGAGAACCTAGAAATAAAACGATGTAGCAAAAACCAACTGATTTTTGACAAAGCGGACCAACACGTACACTGGGGAAAGGATCCCTATTTGAGAAGTGGAGCTGGGAAACTGGGCAGCCACAAGCAGAGCAATGAAGCTGGATCCCTCTCTCTCACCATGTACAAAAATTAACTCGCTGTGGATGAAAGGCTTAAATGTAAGACCACAAACCACAAAAATTCTAGAAGAAAACTTAGGAAAAACTTTTCTAGACATTGACCAAAGCAAAGAATTTATGAGTCAGACCCCCAAAATCAAATACAGCAGCAACAAAAATAAATAAATGGGACATTTCCCAGTAAACATATTGCCGTTTCATTTCCTGTATCCACACATACATGCGCACACACACACACACACACACACGCTACTTTTGTGCCAGGTGATGAGGCTTCAAGGACCCTCTCTTGGGTCCAACTCAGGGACCTCGTGCCTCACGTGCTGGTCGGGCTCAGCGGCCCACGGAATTCTCACCCAGCTCGAGTGGGAGCCGGGTCCCGGATTTAGGGGGAAAAGGAAGGAGGCTGCAGATGACTGTCGTTGAAGAATGACTTTCAGTCGAGAACAACTTAGAGCTCGGTGACACCGAAAGTTTCCATCAAGAATTTTAGCTCATCACGTGCCACATTTCAAACAGTGGCCAGGAGCTCAGCAATAGACTCAGAAAGTCTTGGGTTCAAGTCCCAGCCCCACCACTTCCTGTCCCAGGTGTGGCAGATAATCTGTCACCTTGGATGTCGTCGTCCACACAATGCATGACAATCACACCACGTCAGAGGGGCGGAGAACTGCGCCACGTCTAGCAGTGCCCGGTGTGGAGTGAGTGCTGGTGTGTTAGTGTCACCCACCGGCATTATCATCCCGATGTCACCAGTGAGGACATCAGCCTTTCATTAGCAAGTGACACTTACTGGAAGTCGTATAGACAGAGAAAATCTGAAACTGGAGCCTGGACTTTGACGGCCCGTGTAGCTCTCTCTCTGCTATGATTCTCCGATGCACTGTGTAAAAGCAAAACTTTAATGACACTATTAACGCACTTTGATCGAGTTTAATAGATCCTCAAATGAAATTAGCATCTCTGATGCCCAAAACCCAGATGACACTCACACGGATCTTTCATGTCAATAAGTCTCTGGTCTGGACGCGGAAGGAAAGGTGATAATCACGGAGGTGAAGACACAGGGAAACCCACACAGGGCTTCATTCCTCTGGCCTCCTCCCTCCCCCTGAGGGCTGTTTGGGACCAAAATACGTCCAGTGTCACTTCCGGCCTCTGAGTCACCACCGTAGATGACCATCACCGACCGTGACTGTGTGTCAACAGCTCAGGAACGAAAACTCTCCGAGCCTCACTTTGCAATTGGCTCCGTCTCACAACAAACCCTTTCCAAACTTGTCAAAAAGGTTATAGAAGAGTTAATGTTCCCAAAGAGCTTCATTTATTTCACAGATTTATGAAATAGGTCCTCTTGCCAAGGCCTCGCGTACGTGTCTTTTTTTATTTTTTTTTTCACCAAAGGTGACGCAGAGTTTCTCCCAAAATAAAATCGACTCTTCCAGATGCTTAAATCAAAGGTCACGCGTCACCCTGGCCGTCCCCTATCACTGAAGACACAGCTCTGGGAATCTGTGCAAGTCAGTAATATAAGAGCTTTAAGAGCATGGAGGCGCCATCCCATAATATAAACCCGCCCGAGGGGGCTCAGGACTATCTTCCCTGATCAGTAGTTTGAACAACTAACCTTTGAATTCGGTGTCATTGTCCGGATTTGTCATCAAACAAACGCTCTGGCCCCGGGGCGGGCGCCGCCGGGCACCGAAACATCCCCACGCACAGGCCCCTCCGCGGCTTCCAGACCCGCAGTCCGGGGGGACAGAGATGCTATTTTCAAGCTGCACAGTTTGATGGAACAAAGTCTGAGCGAAGGGCTGGGGGGCAGAGACGGGGAACCCACTGTGCGGAGGCCCCGCCGGGGAGGCAGCTTTGGGCTCGGTGGTTCAGGACGACGGCTGAGCCCAGGACGGAGCATCGTGAGGGATGAAACCCACGTGGACAGCGTGGAGGAGGGCGAGGGCGCGGGGCGGGGGGGGGGGGGGCTTTGCCCATGGGGGGCACTTAGGGGGGAGGGGGCAGATGAGGCCAGCAGAGAACCAGCCCGTGCTCTGCTGGGGCGTCTGGATGCCGCCCTGGCGCTTCCCTAATAGGGCCCTGCTGGTGACGATGACACAGTGACTGGTGATGACCGGCCCCTCCGCCACAGCTGATCACTGTAAGGACGCTTTCCCGGGGTCTCCCCGCCCCCCCACCACTGGGATGGTGTTCTGCGCACACGCACACACACACACACGCACACACGCGCACACGCACACCCCCCATGTCACCCTCCGGCTCCCCGTCCCCCCCCCCTCAGGGCTGCAGCTGCCACCACGATTCCCACGCGTCGTCACCACCCTCTGACAGAGGCCAACAGCCCCCCCATGTCATCCTAGTGCAGCTTCTCTGTTCTGTGACGGAGCCACCAGCACAGGACGAAGACACGTTCTTGGTCTCCCGAGTTGCAATTTGGGACACCAGCATCCTCCCAGACGCTGAATCCAGCGTTCCCGTCTCAATCCCGCTCTCAGGACCACTCGCTCTCGTCTTCTCTGAAATTTTCTTCTGTCTCCACTTCCGGGCGCGTCTGCTCCTTCTGGCTGTGCCCCCCCCACCTCTGGGCCCCCGCTGCATCCTCGTGTCCCCTCTGCGGTCTCGCTTGTCACCTGCCGCGTCTCCCGCCTGGACCGTTCCTGAGCACCAACGCTCTGGGTGGAGCGACAGCCCGGCACAGGCCTGTCCCTGGGCTCCCCTCCCGCCAGGGGGGCAAACTGCGCCGCTCGTCACTTCCTGTGCGTGCACGTGTGTGTGTGCATGTGTGTGTTCATCTGTGTGCACCTGTGTGCTCGTGTGTGTGCATGTGTGTGCGTGCACGTGTGTGTGTGCATGTGTGTGTTCATCTGTGTGTGTGCATGTGTGTGTTCATCTGTGTGTGTGCATGTGTGTGTTCATCTGTGTGCGTGCATGTGTGTGTGTGCATGTGTGTGTTCATCTGTGTGTGTGCATGTGTGTGTGCACGCGTGTGTGTGAATAGCATTACCATCTTTTCCCATTTTTCTGATGTTCTCTCGTCACCAAAGTCCAACCTGTCTGCAGGTCCTGCACACTGACCGCCTCAACGTCCTTACTCCATCCCCTCTTCTCCCTCCCCGTCTACCCTGCCCTGGTCCCTCCTTCAATGCCCCCAGATGCCCCCAGATGTCCCCAAAGGCCCCCCAGGTTCCCTCCCTGTCCTGTGCCAGTGGCGTCTCCAGCCAGTATCAGCACTGTGACCCAGTGAAGTTGCAAAGCGTAAATATGATCGTGTCGGTCCCCTCTTTGAAACCCCATCTCCCCATGGGACACACAAACTCACACCTGCCAGTCCCCATGGAGCTGGCCCCCACCTCCATGACAGTCAACCTCCCCACGTCCTTCCTGGGCGACTCCCCACTCCCCCTTCTTGACCCCATCCTTTTTTTTTCCAGCAAAACAAGATCAGCTCAGACATCCTCCGAGAGTCCTGCCTGACCCTCCACCTCCAGCTTCCTGCCCCGTGTACCCGAGTAGCACACGGTGCTCTGTGTCACCTGGGCTCGCAGACCGAGGGAGGGGCAGCGTCTGCCTGGCGCCGCCGTGACGCCCACCATGGAAGACCCTCAGGGTCTCTGTCTTCCCACCAGGTGCTTCACACACACACACACACACACACACACACCTGAGTGACTACGTGAATGCATGTTTCCATGGAAACTTGGTGACCAAGTTCTCCCATACTAGCTTTCAGCGGTACATGGGTTAAGCGCATTCTGTAGGCTGGCTGGGAGACCTCGCTACCACGTACAATTTCGTTTCTATGGGAAAATGCATCGACAGTTCCAAAAGGACTTACAGAGTTTGGAACGAAACCCGTTTGTACACTGAGGACTGACTGTATGTATCTCTTTGCATCGCTGCGAGCCATGACATTGGTCTCTCATCTTTTCCCTCTTGGTGAGCGAGGTATTAGAACAGGGATAACACAAACATACATCTAACACTGAGTGTTCTTTAATTAACCTTGTGGGTGTTGAATAAACACGTCTGAGCTGAATACATCGGCAGGGACCATAGACACGCTTCTCAAGCAGTTGCTTGGACGTTTCTTTTGTTTTCTGGCCCTGTACTTACGAGATCCTGTTTGGGAAAACCTGACATTTGGAATTCCCAACTTAGAAACCAGATACATTCGGGGATCATGACTTGGGTCACAAAATCGTTTTTCACTTTAGAAATTTACTAGTGACTCACTCTGTTCATTAAAGAGCCATAAAATATTGTCCTGCAACTCAGAAGAGAATTTAGAAACAGAATTAAGGTGGGACGTATTTGTAGTCATGAGCATTTCTTTTTGAAACGCCATAATTCACCCCCCCCCACACACACACCCATCGGGATTTATTCTCTGGGCATCTCGACTCTCCTCCACCAAGCAGCACAACAAAAGACCATTTGAGTAGGAAGCAGATGTGTATCTTCTCGAGCTTAACACCCTTGGCTCAAATCTGACGGTGAAAATTTACAGCTCTGAAAATACGCTGCAGGGTGGTGGCTGTGACCAGGCGGCCACCTCCCCAGCTGGGGGGGGAAGCATCGCTAAGACGTTAGCGGCCAACGGGGCTGGTCCTGGGGGGAAGGAGCCCGATTCTTCCAGGAGAGGAAATGAGCCCAGAGATTATCAGTGGATGATACAATCAAAAACTCATACACCAGTACCCCACGCTTTATTACACTACTGAGGAAAACAGCTCATTTATATGGGATTTCCTGTCCTATTTTTCTTAATAAGGAGAATCACATATCTATGAGTCATCGTGATTATTCTAGATCTGACAGGACATTTTATTGTGATAATGCATATGACTTTTTTTTAAAAAAAAAGGCATTATAAACTACAGGAATGGACATAGCTTTGACTGTTTCCAGTAGGCACATCTCTCTGTTTCATAGTAACATTCAAAAATTAATAAATAGGGGAAAGGCACTATGGGAATACAGAGTAATAAAGACAAATGGAATCCATATTTCAAAAGTTGGCAAGAGCTAACAGATAGGCTCTCGTTTTTTTTTTCCACTTGGGTAATAAAATGTTCTGTATTCAGTCATTTCTTTACTTGTTATTGCTCTTGTCCCGAGTAGGAGCCATAAACGCTTCAACAAACAGAAAGCAGATCGAACGCTCAGTGTTACTGAAGTCTTTTTATGAAGTACTACTTAATGCTGAAATGGTATAATATTGTTTCAACGGCTTCGATCTGTTCTCTAGAAAGACGACTCACACAAACTTTCTTTGGAATATTACAATCTATCGGCCTGACCGAGCATGCAGTATGTGGGGGCCCCACACAATAAAGGGGTGCAATGAGCCACGCACGGGGTCCAGCTATTTTTCAAAGGACAGAAGCCTGCTTGCCAAAGTAAAAATTGTGCATTTTCGGAGATACAGCATCAAATCAAAATTAAAACCCAACTTGGACGTTAGGCTTGCATGCAAACGTCCTCCCATCAATTGACCTCACATTTCCTGCAAACTAAGCTACCGTTTTTCTCCAATCTAACATTACTACGGAGTGCAAACACTCATCCAACTTCTGAGCAAGAACAGACCTCGGTAAGTGTCTCACGAATGCAAGACCGTCTGGACAGCAGGTGTAGAAACACAGACATTAACAACGCACTCTGGTCTGCACCCAGAGAAGGTCTAACAATGTATTTGTTATCAGTGGAGCCTCTTGGATTAGTTCTTCCAGAAATGCGATGCTTTACCGGGGTCCCCCGCCCTCCCCGCCCTCCCCGCCTGCTCCGGCTTGGCGTGATCTCACATGTTCTGTCCACGGCGCTGGCCAGTGCTGCCCGCGTGGAACGAGGCTGAAGAAACCCACCTGGAGATGGAACCGTCGTTTCCCGTGATGCTGTGGTCTGACCGACTGCCAACCAGCCACAGAGAGGACAAGTGGATACAGGGAAACATGATACCAAATGACACAAAAAGAAGCCACCACCCGAGAGGACGTGGAGAGACAGTCACTGGATGAGACACAAGAAAAAAAAATGACTCTACGAACTGACTGTGATGAAACCCAGATTGGGTCAAAAACCTGTGTCCTGGTTAAGTCCCAACTCTGACATCGGAAGATCCACCCTCAAACTTAAAAGATGTCATCGGCAAACCAGCCGAGAAGAGCGACCAGCTCCCCTTGGGGTCAGGGCACACACAGTGACCAAAGCTCCCAGTTGCCCGAGTAGGATGGGCTGCCTCTCTCGAAGTTGCCGAGACCCGTTATGAAACGGTAGCTTGGATTTCACAGGGTGGAATGGATTTCACCTAAGGAAACTTCCTTGGGAAACCGAGTGAGTTACCACTGTGGGGCAGTTCCCAATGGATGGCCTCTTCCTTACACGAGTGATTCCTCGTAACTGTATGCAGAAATCGGTCCAACACCCGGGACCAAATTCACCATGGGCCCTTCCAGACTGGATCCCACGGGCTGACATTCACAACACGGGTGCGTTTTACGTAGTTCTGCTCCTCGGACGTGGCCCGAACTGCCCTGATGCCTCGTCCGGAGGTGGGCTGGGTGGGGGGGGTAGGTCCTGCAGGAAAATGCTTCGGCCCCCGGCCCGCCCTAATGGGTGCGATTAACCACAACCGCAACATTGGAATTGTTAGTTCTCCCTGACACGGTGGACGCCGGGTCTCGGGAGCAAAGCCGCTCGGAGCTCTGGCAAAGCTCACGCCCAAGTTAATTTGAAAGTTCGTCTTGCAGACAGACAACGCTGGCATTGTGCTGCGATGATTTAAACTGTATCTGTCCCCAGGATTTTCTTCGTCCTTATCTCCAGTAACAGAAGATGAGAGAGGGGGAGGGCGGGAAGCATCAAGTGCTGGAAAGTATCTTTCTCAGAAACTCGAGCGGACGGGTCACAACATTTTTAAACAACGATAGCAACATTTGTCATATCAAAGCCGTTTTATGTTTTATTTGGAACGCTGGCGCCTTGGCTCGGCGTTCCCATAACATGACAGCGATCGCAGCCGCGGTCGCTTCCCCGGCGGAGAGCAGCCCGAGCCCAGATGCCGCCGCCCCTGCAGCTCGGCGTGGACATGACATCACGGGGCAGTTTATTTTAAAAGCGCTTTAAGAATGTAATGATAGTAATTGTAGACAGGGGAAATTAATGGGAGCACGGCCGGTCTGCAAATTCCATTTGTAAAACACTCCCGCTGCTCGGAGGGAGAGAGTGCTTTCTCGGTAACAGAGGCTTACCAGAGACGATTTGGAGGATCTATTAAATAAACTCTGTGCTGAAGTCATTTTCCGCGGGGCCCCGTGCGTACATAGCTCCCTCTCGCTTCGCGGCTAACGCACCGCACGACTCTCCCCGAGAGGGTCCGGGACTCCGCAGGGGTCCGGGGGGGGGTGTTCCCCGTGCAAACACGACCACGGCTCTGGGGCGAGACGAGGTCAAGTGGCGGAGCTGGTCTCGGGCCAACACACACACGCAGAGACGCAGACGCAGAGCCGAGCCACGCACGCCTGCAGCCCTGCGCCGGCCACCCTCCTTCAGCGACAGACCGTGCCTGGGTTTCGGGGGCTTGAGAGGTTCCATTTCTCCCTGATGGCAGATGCCGGACATCCCGGCCGGGAGCACGCCGGTCCCTCTGACCTTGCGGCACAGCACAGGTTCCCCCAACTCCGCGCCCCTCGAATCTGCCGTCTGCCCCCCGCATCGACCTTCAGCAAGTACGAAGTGACCTCCTCACCTTGCTTCTCAGACCTCGTTTGTGGTGGAACCGGGGTTCCAGCGGTGACCTGTTTCGTCCTGGGGAGTCGCCAAGGTAATTCCGGTTGTTTCTGAAGTCCCAAGAGAGAACATCAAGAGCGGACCGAAAGCCATAAGCCTTCCCCTACCTCAAAATTCAACCAAAAAAGCTTCTCCTGGCACCCAGAAATTAATTTTAAGAGTGTCTTGTGCCCAGCTAGTGAGACAGCGTTTACACGCAGAGGGCGGCTACCCGGCTCGCAGCGTGATGCCCCGCACACAGGGAGGGGGCCTCTGTCCCCGCCCAGCACAGTGCGCAGCTGAGCAACTGGACATGGGCAGGCATGGGGAGTCTGCAACACACACGTCTGTTTTTCACGCGTGTGTAGACTTTCCTCCCACTTGCGACAACTGTCAGTAGCAACAGCACTTTGGAAGATGGAGAAATCGAGGCACGTCTGTGCCTGTGATCGCGGTGGGGGAGTCACAGGAGAAGATGTAAGCTGCTCCCAGTAGGGGGGAGAGAAGGAGCACACGGCTCTCACGGGCCCTCGGCTGTACGTCCCCACCCTCCTGCATGCTCTGATGTTGCCGTCCTTTTAAAGAGCTCAAACACACGCTTTGTGTGTCTGCATCCTCCCTCCGCTGTGCAGGGGAGGAGACCACGGGGCGCAGAGAGGCTGGGATATTTTGTTGCAAAACACAGAACTGCGGTTGTTCGACTCCCCGGGTGGGTCCACGGGCCCCTCACAGCGGGGAGAAGAGACTGACTTCCTGGACGGCTGAGCTGAGACAAATGGGGGTTCCCTGGAAGAGTCTGTCTCTGTAAACAGTAGGCGCTCAGCCTGGTTGGTCTCGAGTCTGGGGCGGGGCTATAGTTCCCACCTCTCAGCACTGACGGCCTTTTAGCACATGTTACACGAAGTGTGAACAGGAGAAGAGGGAAAGCAAGAGCGGAACAAGTTCGAACGCACATAGACGTAACAGAGCCTGACGTTGCACCGGTCACATTGTCACCAACTTCACAGTTTAACAACTGCACATTCCCTGCAGGCATCCTATAAGGCGGGTATCATTGGCACTATTTTATAGGTCAAGAAACTGAGAATAAAAGGCTACTGCCAACGTAATAGCTAATATGCATTAATTATTAATGTATATTCTGTCTGATGTAACACTTTGTCGTGCTCTGGGCATTGCTCTAAGCCCCTTCCACCTGACGCACACGAAACCTTCATCATAGCCCCACGGAGTGCAGACTGTCATTATCGTGTTCCCCACTATATAGGTAACGAAAGGAGGCACAGAGATGTAAAGTAACTTACCCAAGGTCACACAGCGAGTAAGCGGCAGGGTCAGATGCAAGCCCAGGCAGCCTAGCACCGGACTGCCTGCTTGGAAGACAAGACCTGCGCAACCTCCAGGCGACGAGCCCAGGCGCTGCCTGGCTGCAGAACTCTCCCCACCGCAACGTACAGCGCCGAGGATTTGCCGCAAGCGAGCTGAGCTGAGGCTCCAACAATTCAGTCCTCAGAATCGCTCAGTGCCCCAAGCTGCTCTTCTCTGGCATGAACCACCCCCAGCCCCAGTCCCTCACCACCCCCCCCCAGCTCCAGATCACCGACCCCGTCGTGCTTGTTCTCTCTGAACTCAGTCAAGCAGCCAGACAGGGCTGCGGTATGAACGAATTACCTGGTGTCGGTCAAGGAAAATGTGAAAACGAACATTGTTTCATTCATCTATTAATATTGGTACTAGGGGCCGGGCGCGGTGGCTCACACCTGTCATCCCAGCACTCTGGGAGGCCGAGGCGGGAGGATCGCTCAAGGTCAGGAGTTCGAGACCAGCCTGAGCAAGAGCGAGACCCCATCTCTACTAAAAATAGAAAGAAATTATATGGACAGCTAAAAATATATATAGAAAAAATTAGCCAGGCATGGTGGTGCATGCCTGTAGTCCCAGCTACTCGGGAGGCTGAGGCAGGAGGATCGCTCGAGCCCAGGAGTCTGAGGTTGCTGTGAGCGAGGCTGACGCCAGGGCACTCTAGCCTGGGCAACAGAGCGAGACTCTGCCTCAAAAAAAAATATTGATGCTAGGAGCTGGGTGCACAGTACTAAGCCATCTATCGTGAGCCACACACCCCGGCAGAGCTACGCATCACGCTTTCATCACGGACTCACACGTGCCGTCTCATTCTGTCTCCGCGGCAACTGTGCAAAGCAGACTTCCAACACGTGAGAAAGCCGGTCCCTGCTGGCTAAGTCACCCCAGGTGCCCAAGCCAACCTGGAGCCGAGATAGGATCGAACACCGGATGGATTTATGCGCAAATAAATGGACGCATGAACCCAAAGCCTCCCCCTGTTCCACTCCACATTCACTCATTCATCCAACAAGGAATTTCTGAGCACTCACTACCGGCCAGGCGCTGAGGCACAGGGGAGGGGACAGTGGCCCCGATGCCACATTCTGGAGGGCAGAGGCAGGACATCCATAAGCCTCAGAGCAAGAAGAAAAATATCAGCACAATTCACAACTGCAAAGATAGGAAATCAACCTAAGTGCCCAACAGCTGAGGAGCGGATAAATCCAGTGTGTCTGTCTACACCATAGAGTACTACTTACCCACAAAAAGGAATGAAATAATGTCTTTTGCAGCGACTTGGGGGAAACTGGAGACCATTATCCTGAGTGAAATATCTCAGGAATGGAAAACCGAATGCCACAGGTTCACACTTGTAAGCGGGAGCTAAACGAGAGATCTACGTGGTCGTAAATCAGTGTAGCCGATGCTGGAAACTGAGAGGCGGGAAGGGAGGAGGGGCGCGAGGGTAAGAATCTACCTGTCGGGCACAACACACACGACTCTGGTGACAGGGACACTGAAAGCCTGGACTTCAGTGTCATGTAATTCATCCGTGTAACCAAACATACGTGCACTCCCTACATTTTTTTTGAAATTAAAAAAATTTAGAAAAGAGAAAAAGTAGACGGTGGCACCTGCTACGTGGAGAACGGAGCAAAGGTGTGGGAGAGGGGGCGGCTGCTTCAGCCCAGGGAGGGGCGGTGGGGAAACTGAGGCAGACCTGCAGGGAGGGGGCGGCAGGGTGGGGGGTTCCAGGGAGCATCTGGACCCACGAGGAGGTGGCAGGGAGTCCCTGGGAGGGACATGAGCTCTGAGCAAAAGGAGGTTGGAGGGAAAGCAGAGAACTCGGGGTGGGCACGAGTCCCGCAGGGTGGGCTGAGGCAGGACAGGAGGGCGGGGATCTGTTCCACGGACGGCAGGGCGCTTAGAAACTTTCAACTCAGGCACCCGTGACGCGATTTCTCCTTTCCAGGCTTCGCTCTGCCGCACGACCTGCTCTCCAGGGTCCGAGCAGGGTCTTCCTGCTGCTCCAAACCCACCTGCACCTTCTTCCCTCTCTGTTGGCCATAAAAACTGGAAAGTATCCCAGCACTCTGGGAGGCCGAGGCGGGAGGATCACTCGAGGTCAGGAGTTCGAGACCAGCCTGAGCAAGAGCGAGACCCCGTCTCTACTAAAAATAGAAACAAATTATCTGGACAGCTAAAAATATATAGAGAAAAAATTAGCCGGGCATGGTGGTGCATGCCTGTAGTCCCAGGTACTCGGGAGGCTGAGGCAGGAGGATTGCTTGAGCCCAGGAGTCTGAGGTTGCTGTGAGCGAGGCTGACGCCACGGCACTCACTCTAGCCCGGGCAACAGAGCGAGACTCTGTCTCAACAACAACAACAACAAAAAAAAAAAAAACCCTGCAAAGTAGCTGGCGCCTGCTGCTCACAGTTACGTGATGTCTCAGCCCCTCCTGGAGATGTCCGTGTCACACACGGGGACAGCTGTGTCCCACAGGCTGACAGGCTCGTCCTCCACTGCCCTCGTGTCCAACCAAACACACAGGCCAACTCCCACCCTGCTCGCCCCTGAGCCAGCCCTGACCGCGACCCCCCCAGTGCTGGCTACGCCACGGACCCCCACTCCGACAGGGATCCCCACCCTAATGACTAGGGCTCCTGTAGAACGACAACCTTCAAAAGCCTCACACCGTCAGGAAGCCTCACACCAAGAGAATCTCGCTTGAATAAGATTGCTCTTTCATGCCACACCCAAGGGACGACAAGTGCAAAATCAGTGGGGAGGGACGGACCTCTCGTGAGGGGCAACAAGAGCACAAGCCTTGCAGCCGATCAACTGGATTCCGACTCAGATGTCGGCCGTGTAACCTTGGGCAAGTAACTCACAAGCCCCAATTTCCTCATCTTTAAAATGGGGTCACGGCTACTGCATAGCTTAGTTCTGCGGTCCCCAAGCCCCGAGGCCACATACCATACCGGACCACGGGCTGTCAGGGACCCAGCCACAGAGTTCTGCCCCCAAAACCCGGCCCCTGTCCCTGGAAAAATTGTCTTCCATGAGACCAGCCTCTGGGGCCAAAGCGGCTGAGGACCGCTGGTTAGTTTGCAGCAGGAATGAAACAATGAACGCAGAGTGTCTGTCTCAAAGCCACACGGGGTCCTCCCAAAGCAGGTGAAGAAACGGTGCTAGAGGTCGTGGCCAGTGTAGCAATCGTCACTGTCACCACTGGTGCAGGTGTGACACCAGGTGAGCAAGCCGTAAACGGGACTGAATTTTCCCCTTTGGAAAGTACAAGGATCAAACTAAGACAATTTCAGCTCTACGATGATTCTAAAGTCCACTGAACTCAGAAAATCCTTAAATCTGCAGGGGAGACGGAGAGAACACAAGAAAGCGAGCCCTGAAAATAAACAGGACAGGGACGCGTGTCCGGGCTCTGGGTTGCTGTAAGCTCTTCCTCGGTCCCCAGGCCCAGCGTCCCTGCAGGCGAAGTCTCCACACGGCACCAGCCTCCGCCAAGAGCAGCCGACCAAGACGTGGCCACACTAGGTGCCTGCGTGTGAGTTAGTTCTGAACCAGCTCCTGCTCCTCTCTGTCAGCTCGGATTCTCCAAGTCTGTAAAACTGAGTCCATTTAATGGCCCTTCACCTCCAGGATGATATTTTTTTTTTTTTTTTGTCTCACTGGCCTCCCCAACTTTCCCCATTCCGTTACTGCTTAGAGAAAAATAAATTTCTTTTTTGCACCAGAAGTCGCTGGAAGTGCCTGGTCCCCAAGTTCTCTATTCCACACCCCGTCGGGCTCTGTGGGTTCTGACGAGTCCCCGGGCTCTGCCCACGCGCTGGTCCAGCCGCCCCGGAACCAATGACCGGGAGACGAGGCCATGAGCCTTCCCTGGCCTGGTCCCAAACGGTGACTCACAGCTCAATGAGCTCCCCGGGGACCCCATTTTGCCATTAACAAAGAGGTTTCTTTATGCGACTGGAACCACCTCGGCCCGGAGACTGCTCAGAGCAGCCCAAGGACTCGGCTGAAAAGTGCTCCCAAGTCATCACCTCCAGTGAGTCCCGCGAGGAGCCGATTTTAATATCGTGTGCAGATTTATTACCCCGAGAAAGGAGCGTTTCCTGCTTGCGGAGGAAGCCGAGCGTGCCCGGGAGACCCGGCCGCGGAGCACCGGGGACCGGGGACCGATGTGCAGAGCAAGGCGCCTCGCCAAGCCCTGCGGGCCACGGTCCCCGCCGCCTTGTCCTCGGGAAGTGCGTGCGCTGCTCGAGGAAATGAGAAGCCCGTAAGAACGTGCTTGGGAATTTCATCAGGGGAAGTTGGCTAATCATTTCAAGAAACACCTTCCGTTAGCGATGAATGCAAACGCGGCCATTTCCCAACCCGCCGGGCCGGCCCGCAACCGGGCTCCGTGCCGCGAAGCCTGTCCCCAAACCGGAAGCTTCCGAGGGGACAGTCTGAGCACCTGCAGAGACTCGTGAGCCCGGGACAGGGCAGGTACGTTGCCGTCTCAGGAAGGACGGTCACAGCACAGCTGTCCCCAAGCTGGGGCAGATTGATCTGGAGAGGCGAGTTCCACACGCACCGGTACACAGCGACCCGCCGGCTGCTCCACCTGTGATCACTGTAACATCTCAGAGAGACAGTCACGGCAACGCCAACCCCGCGGTCCTGTTGCCAGGATTAATGGCGCTAACGTGGGATCCTAGTAACACTTTATAAAATGCGATGCCAACGTGCTATTTTTCATGCATTCATTCAAGAAATATTTACCAAGAACCTATCAAGTTCCAGGTACTGACCTAAGTGCCTGCAACGTATCAGTGAACGAAACACTAAAAAAATAAGACCGGGCGCGGTGGCTCACGCCTGTGATCCCAGCACTCTGGGAGGCCGAGGCGGGAGGATCGCTCGAGGTCAGGAGTTCGAGACCAGCCTGAGCAAGAACGAGATCCCCGTCTCTACAAAAAATAGAAAGAAATTATATAGACAGCTAAATATATAGAGAGAAAAAATTAGCCAGGCATGGTGGCACATGCCTGTAGTCCCAGCTGCTCGGGAGGCTGAGGCAGGAGGATCGCTTGAGCCCAGGAGTTTGAGGTTGCTGTGAGCTAGGCTGATGCCACAGCACTCTAGCCCGGGCAACAGAGTGAGACTCTGCCTAAAAAAAAAAAAAAAAAATCACTATAAAAATAGTAATAATTCCCTGATAGAGCTCATGCTCTTGGCGGGAGGGCTGGACAGAGGATCATAACAGACACAATAAATAAGTCAACGACGTGGTGGGTCACAAGGGGGTAAGTGATACGGAAAAACACCGCCGTGGGTAGGAGGGATGGGGGTCCCAGGGAGCAGGTGTCCCAGCGTCCGAAAGTCACAGAGAAGAACAGAAACGGTCAGAGGCGGCCGAGGAGGAGCAGGCAGCGAGTCTGGGGCAAAACCGAGCGCGAGCGACACGCAGAGAGAAAGAAGTGATTCTCGCGTCACACGGGGATGACAGGTCGTGGAATTGGGCACGACGGGCATCATCGGTGACATGGGCGGAAACAGCCACGGGGCAGCGGAGGACAAAGGTCTCACTGGAGGGGACCTGGGAGCGCAGGCGAGAGAGGAGCTGGAGGCAGCGAGGACACACAAGTGTTTCTAGGAGATTTTCTGCTGAGAATAGCAAAAAAAAAATAATAATAATAGGATGCTGGTTATGGGAGGGGTGGGGTAGGGATCGAAAGGAGGATTGTTTTTAAATAAGACAAATAATAACGTATGAATAAGCTGATAAGAGTGATCCAGAAGAGAGAGAAAACGTGATATAGCAGAGAGGGAAATTGCGGGAGGGACACGGTGACTGGGCGGGAGGGGGCAGGTGCTCACCTGCGGGGCGGGGCAGGGGGTGGAGCAGGGGGCGGGGCAGGGGAGGAGCAGGAGGGCGGGGCAGGGGGCGGGCAGGGGCGGGGCAGGGGCGGGGGGAGGAGCAGGGGAGGAGTGGGGGCGGGGCAGGGGAGGAGCAGGGGGGCGGGGCAGGGGAGGAGCAGGGGGCGGGGCAGGGGAGGAGCAGGGGGGCGGGGCAGGGGAGGAGCAGGGGGGCGGGGCACACAGGTGCAGCGGGCGGGGCACACAGGTGCAGCGGGCGGGGCACACAGGTGCAGGGGGCAGGGCAGGGGAGCAGGGGGCGGGGCAGGGGCGGGGCAGGGGCGGGGCGGGGCACACAGGTGCAGGGGGCGGGGCAGGGGAGCAGGGGGCGGGGCAGGGGGCGGGGCAGGGGAGGAGCAGGGGCGGGGCAGGGGAGGAGCAGGGGGCGGGGGCGGGGCAGGAGGAGCAGGAGGGCGGGGCAGGGGAGGAGTGGGGGGCGGGCGGGGGCGGGGCACACAGGTGCAGGGGGCGTGGCCCGAGCATCCACCTGCCGTGGCCCCTCCACAGCCCTCGTCAGTATTTACTTCTTTGAATTACAACCTTCCAGTTATCTGTTGATGGAAAATCCTCTATAGGATTTCCTTCCGCTATCGGCCTGTTCTGGTTAGGGAGGGAAGGGGAAGCCTTAGGTTAAGTGCAAAGGTCACGGAGAGCTCTGGAAAGCCGCCCTGCAGCCCGGCCACCCTGGCTAGCCAAAGGCAGGTCTTCCGAGGGGAGGGGAGGGACAAGTTCCGCCGGTGCGACTGTCCCAGGACCCTGCGCTGCACACGCAGATTCTGACCCTGCGGGAGAAGCACCTGCCCCTGCCGGGCCCCGCTCCCCCGGCCGCGTGTGGCTCTTCCCGACCCGCAGCTGCAGCTGGAAGCGCCGACTGGGCCCTTGGTCGCCTCGAGAAACCTCTGGGTACGTGTGTGAATGCGCAGAAGGACACGCTCCTCCCGCTCCACACCCCCGAGTCCCGGGGCGAGCCGGACTCTGAGGCCGCCGGCGGGACCAGCGAAGGGAGCACCCCAAAGTCTGCCGGGTCCTCGGGGCGGCTGCGCGTGGAGAGGGGGCGGCAGCGCTCACAGCCGGGGACAATCTCTGGGTGGCGGCAAAGGACGCGTCACACCCTGGGAATGGCGTGTGGGGAGTTTCCTGCGGGATCTATGCCCCCCCCCCCCCGTGCCAAACGTCCTACCGGCAGGTCTGCGCTGCAATATTGAGAACCAACCTAATTAAACAAGGCGGCACTGGGCGTGGGAACCAGCCCGGCCGCAATTCACCAGCTGGAAGTCACCCAGCAGCAGCCCAAAGCCCGGGCGAGAGAGCTGGGACCGGGAGCAAAGCAGGTGGCAAAGTTCAAAGCCGCCCAGAGCTCGCTCTGCCTCCAGCCCCCCGAGCCCCTAAACCGGCCCCAGCCTGGACTGTCAACCCCGGCCGGCCACATCCTCCGTCCTGGTCCCGAGGAAGCTTCCGCGACCCCGAGAACCTTCTTGCCCTAAAAGGTCTCGGCCAGAAGCCGCCTGTCCTCCCTGGAAAGGGCTGGGTGGAAGATGCCGGGCTGCAGGTGACTCTGCAGGTGACTCTGCAGGTGACTCTGCAGGTGAGAGCCTCACACTCCCCCTTCCCGGGGGACCCGGGGTCCTCTGTCCTCCTCGGTGCTTGCAGGAGCGCCGGGGCCTGATGTGGCGTTTCTGGAGTGAATGACAGACCTTTAGCCAAACCAGCGGAGCTCGGGGTACCAGGTCCTCAGCAGAGATGCCCGGTCAACCCGCTTGGGCTGGAAAACTTTGCACGGATGACCTGCTGTTGTACGTAGTCCCCATGATCAAAGTCATCTGCCGTGACCTAGTGTCGCCCGTCTCTCCCGTCACCCCGTCCCCTCCCTCCCGAGCTCACCTGCCCCAGCGCTGTTTGCACAAAAGGCTCCGCCTGTCTGGAACGTTCCCATCCTGTTGCTTCTGCCCAGGGGTCACTGCAGATGACCCAGGGGTCACTCCCAGGGGTCACTGCAGACAACCCAGGGCCGTCTCCCCCTTTATCCCCACAACCCACCTGTGGCTAAATCGGCTACTATTTTTACGTTCTCAAAGCACCTCACGTTTTCCCTATTTCAGCCCTTGCACAGGACAGGAGAGGCGGCTTCCCGGACTTGGGCCAGGTCCTGACACACAGTAGGTGCACAGTCCGTGTTGAATGAACGGACTGAGAAAGGCAGAACGTTGCCAGCTTATTTTAAAGTTTTTAAATGCCATTCAACTGACATGATACCAAAATGGACTTCTTTTCTGTGACAGCTGATACCATAGCACTAAAAAGAAAGGTGGGCTGGGCGCGGGGCTCACACCTGTCATCCCAGCACTCTGGGAGGCCGAGGCGGGAGGATCACTCGAGGTCAGGAGTTCAAGACCAGCCTGAGCAAGAGCGAGACCCCCGTCTCTACTAAAAATAGAAAGAAATTATCTGGACAGCTAAAATATATATATATATATATATATATATATATATATATATAAAATTAGCCAGGCATGGTGGCACACGCCTGTAGTCCCAGCTACTCAGGAGGCTGAGGCAGGAGGATTGCTTGAGCCCAGGAGTCTGAGGTTGCTGTGAGCTAGGCTGACACCATGGCACTCTAGCCCGGGCAACAGAGTGAGACTTTGTCTCAAAAAAAAAATTAAAATAAAAAAAAATAAAAGGAAAGGTAATATTCATACCATCCACAACCAAAGAGGTGTGGGCAGCTTGTGGGCTGAGACCACGTCATTCTCTGTCCTCTTGACCGGGTACAAACCAACTTTTGACTCTCACTTAAGATCCACAGTCCCTGTGTATAATTCCGAAATGCAAAAGCCCTGAATACTGAAAGATTTTTATAACGATTTGGCCACAAAATGTGAGCTGATTTCAATTTATGTCACAGCAAAACCTGATCTGAAAGGACGTGACTCTACTTACAGTATTTATTCCACTTAGCAAAAGCATTCATGCATTTCACTGAAGAAATACATGGTGGATATTTTATGGTCTAAGGTACGTGAGCTGTATTATCTCTGTAATGACTACAAATGTCCAAACGTATCTGGTCCCCGAGACGTTAGGGTCAGGGCTGTGGCCGTGACTTGAACACCATCCAGGAGCCCAAAGCAGCTTTGGAGTCTCCAGTAATGGGACCAGCCAGACAACAGCACTTATTAAGTGACTATGGCCCACCAAAAAATAAAAATAGGTTGTCCCTTCACTGCCCGCTATATTGTTGTTTAAGAGGTTTTGAGCCTCTTTTTTGAATTTACTGTTCAGCCCGCGATTGTTTTGCTGCTCACGTCATACGAACTGCCCTCCTGGGTGCAGCGTCCTCCAGTTGACAGGAGAGACAGGACTTCCCTCAATCTTCCAGTTCAGGCCACTTGTTTGCCACGTCCCTGTGGTCTTAATATCTCTACCCACTCAGAGCAAGGTTTCTGTACGAGGAGGATTTACTCAACTATACGTGTGTTGTTGCTCTCCCTGTATTTTTCCTTTTGCCACAATCGCCACCTCCAATTCAACACGGGGACACCCCCTCTAGGCTCCCCTGACTCGGTGATTTCGGCAGAACTACGCCAGCCCGAGAAGCGTCATGAAGGCCGGGGTTGTCCCAGGTGCCCAGGGGCGTTCGGGGAGGGAAAAGCTTTGGAGTCCTGAGTCCCGGAGTCACCCTGCCTGGCCGGGGAGGAACCAAGCCCTGTGCGGGGCCGGGAGCACCGTGGGCACTTTCACACCCCAGCGTGTGTCTGCGCCACGCCGAGGCCTCCCAGGGCACAGCTCAGCGGAACATCCAGGGAAAGGACCCCTGGACTCGAGGGGTCCCAGAGACCCCCGAGCCCCACACCCAGCAGGGAAGCAGAGAGCAAACCGACAGCAAGAACACGCAGTGGTTTGACCCAAAGAACATCCATGTGAACAAGTGAGCCAGGAAACGAGAGGCCTTTTCCCCGCATGCTTGACCTCACCTGGCCCGCCAGGGTCCGGGGCTGGAGAAAAGGAAGGGTCTAACGAGTGACCAAGATTTAATCACTCCCAGTCAGATAAACTGGTAGCCTTGATGTGAAGAAATGGAAGAGCGAACACACTTGTCCATAGGAGACCCACGCGCATTCTATGAAACTCAACAGAAGAGCTTTATCCTACATACCGACTTCCTCCGCTTGCCTCATTCTGCCCCCGTTGCATTTCCTAAGGAAAGAATTCTAAGTAGATCCCTCCTGCCTCGCTCCTGGTCAGATCCCTGGAAATGCCCCCAAATGAAATGATTTTTTTTTTAAGCACCAACAGAGCATAAAACATGCAAGTACAATATAGCCCAGGAGTGAGAAGTAGAATTTACACTTAAACAATGTATATTTACGATGTTCCTCTCCCTTCCCCGTTGGGGAACAGGACCACTTCTGTGTACTTAATCAGAACACATTCTAAATCACACCGTGCAGCGGGCCTTGTGGCACTCTACGGTGGCCAAAGTATATAAAATATGATGAAGTTAAGAAGTTGCAGCTGAACCAACAATATATCCTCCTGGAAGGGAGACATTAAATAAATCTTCACTGTTTTTTGATAGCCTATTAAAGTTCCTTAAGAGCTCCGGCACATTTGACTACATTTTTTTTTTTTAGCCATAATGCTTTAAGCAACCTTTTGTAATCATAAATATAACATTATAAAAAAGGAAAGACAAAGAATCAGCAATTAAATAAGTCTCTTGTTGGGACTAGCCAATGAACACAGCCTTCCTCCGAAGGGAAGTAAAGGATTACACGAAAAGCCAACCTGTATGGGAACCATTTTTCTTTAATTTCTTGATGCATTTGTGGGGGGTTGAGGCCTCGTTTTTATTCCTGCTTGGGGGTGGGAGGGGAAAAACATGACCGTGGTTCTTCATCAGATAGTATCTCCAGCAGAAATAATTGAAGGACAAATTTCATCTCACCCTGAAGATAAATTTAGTCTCGTTAGTTAAGCAAACGGTTTGATCAAGATCATTCATAGTCCTATTTCTATAACGGCTTTTTTACCCTAATCTTATTAAAACCTGGCATTGAGGAAAGGTAGAATCTCTGTAACTGGTAGGAAAGAAAAGGCCAGCAAACAAGTACAAATGAAGAAGCAGAGAGACAGACTCTGGGTGAAATAAGTCATCCAAAGCTTCTCTTGGGCAGTGACAAAGTTCTTATCGCCGACTTTTCTTTTCTCGCTCTTACGGATGGTCCCAGACAGGTATTTATCACGGATGGATGTCACACATGTTAACGACACACTATAGCATCCAGGAGAGTTCAGGATTCCGGAACAGATCCTCGTGGAACTGGAGCGAAGACAGTGGCAAGGTAAGAAGAGGCCCCCGCGTGTGGCCAGTTCAAAATCTGCTTAGAAAACAGAGCGCAGAGTAAGCGCCATCTATGTGACCCAGTAGCACAAACAAATGACACGACGGTGAGTTCAGAGTCGTGCGGCTCGACCCACAGAGCCAAGAGGGAGGACAGTTCGTGGAGGAGGAGTCACAAGGGATTTATTTGCGCTTATCGTAAAGTAGCAGCAGGAACCGAGGGCAAAGCCTCTTCCAGCACCGGTTAAGGCAAGGAGGGAGTGGAAGTGTCGCCCGGAACTGCCCGAAATGCTCAACTTTTTTTTTAGGTGCTGGAAGAAAAAGATCCAACTAGAACACAAGGAACTAAGAGAGCCAACACGCACAATTCCAAAAGGATCTAAATGCTGTTACCAGGCCGGGCGCGGTGGCTCACGCCTGTCATCCCAGCACTCTGGGAGGCTGAGGCAGGAGGATCGCTCGAGGTCAGGAGTTCGAGACCAGCCTGAGCAAGAGCGAGACCCCATCTCTACTAAAAATAGAAAGAAATGATCTGGACAGCTAAAAACATATATATAAAAAAATTAGCCGGGCATGGTGGTGCATGCCTGTAGTCCCAGCTACTCGGGAGGCTGAGACAGGAGGATCGCTTGAGCCCAGGAGTTGGAGGTTGCTGTGAGCGAGGCTGACGCCACAGCACTCTAGCCCAGGCAACAGAGCGAGACTCTGTCTCAAAATAAAATAAAATAAAATAAATGCTGTTACCTGTAGGCCTGAGCCATAGAGGGGGAGGAAGGAACTAAAAGGGGAGAAGGGGAAAGAGGTCCCGTGCCGAGGTGGGAAGAACCAGCCAGGCTGCTGGGAAGGGGGGTGTAGTCCCAGCAGGGAGCAGCTGTCCTCAGACCCTAACTAGTTTGCATTTCCTGGGCCGCATCACAGGCACCCGGGACCCTCACGCTCCTTCCCAGCACAGACCTCATCAAACACCAGAGCTGCAGAAAACATCTCGAGGAGCCTCTTCATAAACAGTGTGTGGCCAACCTATTTGGAAAACCTGGCACATTCTAACCCAGTCTTAAAGATACGCACCGCACATTAGCAGGTGAAGTCTTTAAGCAGCCTCGCCCTAAAGAAATCGAGGTGAGACAGTTTCACTGAATGTTTCCCAAACCTACCTGACCCTGGAGCCCTATTTGTCATGAAATATCTATTGACATAAGTTGCAACCTTTGCAAAACACACAGGACTAGAGGACATTTCCAAGTGTAAGTTTCTGTGAGTCTCCAAACGGAGAAACATAAAAAAGCCCTGAAGCACAAACTTGCAGCTCCTCTATTCACCCCAGGACTGTAAAGCTAGTAGAGAGTGATCCGAGTCTAGAACTTCCACGAGGAAACACAGCACAAGTTCTCGCTCACACAATGGCAATGCCTACGTAAGGATCGCGGAGACCCAATATAAACCAGTTCAGCCTCTGCAGACCTAACCTAAGCTCCGGTGGGTCACACCACGTGTGTTAAGAAATGTCTGTGGTGTGTCCACCACACCGTGCTGAGTCCCGACCTGTGAGATGTAATTATTTCCTATCCCAAATAAAGATACAATGTATAATCATTATATAATACATGTAGTATACAATGTATAATCTCAAAACTGTGAGTGTTAGCTCCTGAAGGAGAAGGGGTTCCCTGCTGTCTCCCCTGGGCGCATCTCCAGTTCCTGGAATAAAGCAGGTTTATCCATTTATGAATGAATGTTCTGACAGATAAACATTTACTGAGATGCACTAAGTATTATACCATTCCCCCAGGGCATGTCAGGCCTATTTAAAGAAACCTTCAAATAGCTTTATTTATTTGTTGTCGAAGCCAATAACAATTAATGCTTAATGAGCATGAAGGCATGTAGACTTTGAGCCAACATACAACGCATTTGTTCCTTATCATCCGGGCACTTTTCCAGGGGGCAGAGCTTTAGATGTTAAGAGTGGGCGGGGTGGGCATTCACTCCAGCAGTGTATGAGGAACGAGAACAGAATGACATGCTGTCTGTCGGACGCTGGCTACATAAACAAGGTAATCACAAAATCAGAAAAAAGAGAGAGAGAGAGAGAGAGAGAGAGAGAAGGAAACCCAATACATTCATGAGTTTTAGTGAGAAACATCTTCTACAGGAGAACTTGATGTGGCTCTTCAAAAAAACTAAATAAATAAAGTTTGGTTTAAAAGCAGGACTGAGGCCGGGCGCGGTGGCTCATGCCTGTAATCCCAGCACTCTGGGAGGCCAAGGCGGACGGATTGTTTGAGCTCAGGAGTTCGAGACCAGCCTGAGCAAGAGCGAGACCCTCGTCTCTACTAAAAATAGAAAGAAATTATATGGACAGTGAAAATATATACAGAAAAATTAGCCAGGCATGGTGGCACATGCCTGTAGTCCCAGCTACTCGGGAGGCTGAGGCAGGAGGATCGCTTGAGCCCAGGAGTTTGAGGTTGCTGTGAGCTAGGCTGAGGCCACGGCACTCACTCTAGCCCAGGCAACAGAGCAAGACTCTGTCTCAAAAAAATAAAATAAAATAAAATAAAAGGAGGACTGAAGAAAACAGGCAATCCACCATGCTTTTTGCTATTGTCTTTCCAAAGGGGAAAGAAAACCCAGCAGATTTCAGTCTGCGTTTCAAAGACGAAGCTTTCCAACAGAGCAGGGATGCTGAGTGTAGCCTGCGTGAGGATTCACCTCTGACCTTAGGTCCAGGGACGGTCCCGGTCCAGGACTCACAGCTCCGGCCGGTCTGCCCTGGACCCAGCCCACGACGGCCCTGGCTCCTGCTCAAACAAGTATACCTTTTGTGTCTGGATTAAAGGTTATTCGAATCAGCTAGGTTCCTGGGCAACTTGGGCTTTCTCTTTTGCACGGATACACGTGGAAACCTTCACTCCCTCCCCGTTCCCCCAGCCTGCTCCGAGCACCCACCTCCCTGAGCTAGGACCCGCCATCCTCATCCTCACGTTGTCAGCTTCATCTCAGGGGCCGTTTGCTTTGCTCTCTGCCCCCCGTCGAGCACCCGCTCCGGCTCCTCCGCCGACTCCAATCGGAAAAGCCGAGCAGATATCCGCGTAGGACACTGTCATCACCTCGTACGGCCTCCAGCCCGGAACATAAAGCGCCTCCGACGTCCCAGCGCTCTCTCGGGCTGAGCGGATTACAAGCAGGGCACTTAGGATCAAACGCCAGGAGGGACCAGACCGTGACGTTGAACGAGGAGGAGACGCAGAAGCCGGGAACCCCTTCCAGAAACCAGAAGTCCTGGAGGCAAAGTCGAGGCGCCTCGGGGAGAAGGTGGTTCTGATCGTGAGAATGTTCCCAGAGCCAAACGCAAGCAGCAGGCCTGCGTTTAAAATACTTCACAGCATGTGCATTTTGATTTAGCACATCAGGAAATGAAAAAAACAAAACGGACTTTTGGAAGAACGGCTCAATTGTCATCTTATCTGACACCAAGAGAAGGCCAGAGTATTTCTTTCTTTCAACCCTTCTAACCCACTAACAGACCACATGGGGTTCAAGTGGATACAAAGTTTCCAGTTCACGGGATGCTGGAATGAGGCTCCCAAAGCTACCCCCGCCTCAGCACCTTCCGACCGGCACACGCTAGAGGACCCAGAGGCATTGTCACCGCAACAGAAGAACAACCTAAACGGAAGTCAAAATTTGCTTGCAAGCACTGATGTGACTTGTCCTCTTAGCCACCATGGTCAGGGCCATGCTGTGTCACTGTCCAGCCTGTCACTTGCAGGAGACAGAAGACGGTCTAACTTTCTCTGCTCGCTATTCAGCCAGCAACTTAATCTTCTCTCTTGCTTCTTAGTCAATAAAAAGAACAAGATTAGGGGCCGTTTAATGTCACAAATTTTATAAAGCATCCTAAGTCTAGAAAGTAGTGTCATAGCCTTAATCTTAGCTGCTGGGATAGTTGGTCACTTTTATCTGTTCTCTCTCCCCTTGGGATGAGTCTGACACTCTGGTCAGACGGAATCTACTCGCATCCGGCTCAGGTGAGACCAACACCATTTCCTGTTGTTAGGTTCATCACTTCTCAACCGTGTGCCCCCGATATTGCCTGTGGAGTCTGTCCCTGGTCTGTGGAACCTGCTTCAGTGTCTGCTAGAGAATAGAAGAACCCCAAGATCTAAGACCGAGTTCAAGAGCTGTCTCTGAGCATGAAAGAAAATAATAATTATAATCAACAGTGTGAGACGTCCATCTTTCCTTCCTGCTCTGGCAAACATCTAAAAGGCCCCCAAATGGGTGAGAGTCACAAATCCTCCTTGGATCCCTTGGATGCTTTCCCTCCTGTGAGCAGAATAATCGGGGAAGGTGGGCACCAAATCAGGAAAAATAACCTTCCTAGACGGACTTTCTGTCTTCTACTAGACCGGACCTGACAAAGCCGGTGCCTACAGGGCCAGGCAGGCCGGTGAGCGAGCGAAGAGATCAGGAGCTAAAGACCAGCAATGGTGGGGATGAGGCAGCCCAGCAAGAGCCTTGCACAGTGCTCTACCTACGCGCTAGGCCCTGGCCAACCGCTGAACGAAATGCAGGCCCAGGGTTTTCAGATCTTCAGATTTTTCAGGAGGCTCCCAAAGTCTAAAGACTTTGGTATGAAATTTCCCAACTTGTAAATGTTGATGACTAATTAAAAACATCTCAAAACAGGGCGAAAGCCAAGGGAAACATGTCCACGAGCCAGACGTGGCCCGTGAGCCGTGGGGTGTGAACCGCGTGAGCTCTTCACACCCACCAGGACAGGGGGGTGCCTGAAAGGGTACAGCCGCCTGGCTTGGGATGGAGGTTTGATGACCCGCGTGGAGGACAGGCAGGTCACCGGGGATAGAGACACTTTCAGACACACAGGCAGCGTGCATTGGCCCAAGCCTCATGGGCTGACAATTATTTCCTTTTGTCCAAGAAAGAATCTCCTTTAAAAAAAAAAAAAAAAAGTTGGGAGGTGGGCCGGGCGCGGTGGCTCACGCCTGTCATCCCAGCACTCTGGGAGGCCGAGACGGGAGGATCGCTCAAGGTCAGGAGTTCGAGACCAGCCTGAGCAAGAGCGAGACTCCGTCTCTAATAAAAAATAGAAAGAAATGATCTGGATAACTAAAAATATATATAGAAAAAGTTAGCTGGGCATGGTGGCACATGCCTGTAGTCCCAGCTACTCGGGAGGCTGAGGCAGGTGGATCGCTTGAGCCCAGGAATCTGAGGTTGCTGTGAGCGAGGCTGATGCCATGGCACTCTAGCCCAGGCAACAGAGCAAGACTCCATCCAAAAAAAAAAAATGTTGGGAGATGGAATTGGAAGTCTAATTTAAAGAACATACCAATATAAACAGATACGTAACAAGTACGTGTGTTTCTGTTCTCGAGTTACAAGGTACAAAAGCAAATGGGATTGAAATCTCAGGGCCCGGCTTTTCCAGGAGGGAGAAGATGAGACGTTAATGGACCATGCGCGGTTATGCGTGGTTCTGAGTGGGTGAGAGACGAAGCTCAGTCACCAACACAGAGCCGGGACAGGGACAGGGACAGGGTGGCCCCGAGGCAGGGACCCCCACCGCCACCCGCCCCCCCCACCCCGCACCTGCCGTAGCCACACTTGGCGGGGGAGGGGCAGCCACCCAAACTGTTCCGTGCACAAAGGTGACAAGGAGGCCTCTCTTTCTCTGTACCGGTCTCCACTGAGCAACTGTCCCCATCAGCAACCCAGGGGCGGGGGTTGGGGGGACACATCTGGGGGACGTTGCCATGGATCCCAGCTCACCAAAGGGCCCGGCCGTGGGTACAGAGCTTTAAAATAATATTTGCTAATTTACGCCCCTTAATGAAAAGCCCTGTCACCAACCCAAGCACTCCAGCTCGATTTTAGCTCTTCCCGCAAAGACAGTTCACAGTTCCGGCTGTGGAGAAGGCAGGGTCAGCGCGGAGCTCGGGCCAGCTGGCCGCAGGGCAGACGGTGCCTTTGGGCTCCGGAGTTTCACAGACGCTCCGGTCTCCTCGGAGCGGAGACAATGCCCACATTCACTGAGCTCGCAGGAGCTCCCACACTGTGCCCAGGAGCAGGAAAAAACTAGACCCGAATGGAGGATAAATTGGTGTTCGCTAAACGGCATTTCTGAATTTACTGCAGCCTTCGCCTTCGCAGGGAAGCGCCCAGGTGCTCATAAAAGGAGAGATGATGAATATTCAGGATGTCTTTCGAATCCATTAGGCAACCGGGGATGAGGTCTCCATATGGAGAGCCCGGTTCTTTCCGTGGGCCGTTAAGGAGCCGGCCGCAGCGGCCGTCTGCAGGAAAAGCCGGACCCCGTTTGCCAATGGGGAGAAAGTCTGGACGCCAAAGGTCAAGTCCATGGAAATAAAGCTGGTTTAGGAGTCTCTGCAAAGGAAGAGATCTATAAATTTTGGGTTTCTGGACACCACAGATGAGGAAATGTGCCTGTCTGCTTGTAGGAGCATTGATCAAAATGTAGTAGCAGCCTATTTATTGTCCTGTCGGCCTTTGTTTTCCAGGATCGGATACTCTGCAGGTCTAGCCGCGTGCATCCCGCACCGGAAAATTCCAGGGAATCTACATAGGAGCCTCCAGCGGTGTTGGCAGCTGGGCTTACCAGAAGCAGAATTGTCTGTGCCTCCCTGAAGCCCGTGAAACCTTTGTTCCCAACTCTGCTGACTTAAGTCCTAAGCTCTTGTCCCTGCAGCTGACGCAGAGGGGAATTGTGGGTTCTCTGTGCTAAAAAGAATTTTAAGAAATCCTTCAGCACAGACAATTGGCTCCCGGGTGTACCGAACGTCAATCAATCGGTCTTTATGAAAAGAGAATTTCTGGGGAAAAAACGATGATGTAGGTCACTCAGCATAGGTTTCCTTGCCTTTAAAATAAAGGGTGGAGCCAGATTCAGAGCCACAGGTATCTCCGCGAGCCTCTGCGCTCTGCGTGTGGACAGGGCCAAGCACCTTTCCTGCCCTTCCCGCACTGACAGGCTAACAGGGGAGACGTAAACAGAGACACACCTTGAAGACAATGTCACAACGGCCACATGGAAGTGCCATGCCAACGCCAATGGGACAGCCATTCATTCTGGCAGGGACGGGTGGGAAGAGATCAGAAATAGAAAATTACGCAGGCGAGGGGACATTTGGGGCTGGGTTTTGAAGGACAAGTTCGGCAAGAAGGGAAAAAAATGAAAAACGGGGCATCCCAGACAGATGTCAAGGCTGGGGCGGAAAAGCGCGAGGAGGAATCGGTCCCCGAGTGGGAAAAGCCTCTAATTATTTTGTAGGAAACACACATACCCCCTCGGGGAGATCATACCCCTCCTCTCCCTGTTCTAAATCAGGAAGCAGAAAATAGAGTCCTGAATCTCCAAAGTCTCTTCCAGAAATAACATTCCACGGTTTTTACAATTCTAAGTGACCAACCCAAGACACCAACCCCCGAGGAAAGCCTGGAACTTAATGGTGTCGAGACTTTTGCTGTTTTATGAGCAGACACAAAATTGGTAGCCGTAGGCAGAATTACCAACCCTGTAAGCAACGGCCTCTACCTCTCTGTAAAAATGTGACTTTGCTGCTCCTCCCACCAAGAGAAAGAGTCTGTCTCCCCACGCTTTGAGCCTGGACTGCCCTTGTGACTTGCTCTGTTCGACAAAAGGCAACAGAAGTGTCATCGTGCAAAGTCCAAACCTGAGCCCAGAGAGCCTGGCACGTTCCCCTCCTCTTTCTCTTTGAACGATGCCACCGTGTGAAGAAGCCCAGGCTGGTCTCCTGGAGGACTGAGACCACGGGAAGCCGAGCCAAGACAAGCCAGGCCAGCCGAAGCCATCCTAAACCAGCCCCATCCTACACCAGCCGGCTCCCAGCTGCCCGGGCCGCAGGCCACAGCCGGGGGAGGAGCCCAGCCTGCATCAGCTGACTCGGACCAACAAGAAGGCTCAGCTGACCCCTAGAATCTTAGATAAATAAATGTTCATTGTTTAAAGCCACTAAACTTCGGGGTCACTTGCCATACAGCAATAGCCACCTGGTAAAACTGGTGGAGCTCGGCTCTTAAGGGAAGGGATGATGAAACGGAGTTAGAGAGAGTCAGCCTGCTGCAGAGACCCAGGCGGGAGTGCGGACCCCAGAACCAGGCGGGAGTGTGGACCCCAGAGACCACAGCAGTTGCAAGATGAACGCCGTGGTCCTCAAGCACGATGAAGCCCGAGAGAGTAGCAGCTTTGTATGACAGCAGAAATAACTATTTGAAATGCCATTTGGTTAACAAACACATAAATAGAAAAACTAATATGAATGTCTCATCAATAGCAGAAAACTCAATTCCTCCTTTTGGTTAAACATCCAAACCCTACACACCACTGTACACCTTTCAGGCAGGAAAATTTAATATTTAACCCATTAAAAAAAATAAATAAATAAGACATCTAAAACTCACACGACCCCGGATCTTCTTCTTGGAAACACGTCCAAGGAGTTCTTGGTCCCACCTCTGCCCACGTGGCCGGCTGACTCCATTAGCCAGTTGTCTCCATAACTTCACGGGCCTCCTGCCTCCTACTCCTTAGCTTCAGGGTCCTGTCACCCCGGCTCTCTTTTCCTTATTTATGTTCTTCCTCCTCCATTATCCTAAATTATCATCTTCGTGTTTCTGAGCCCCACACTGGCCTCTCTCCCGTCATCACCCCACCATTTACCCCACAACCTGCGGGCACAAGATACTTGGAGAAGCCAATCTTTCCTGCTGCACAACCCCAAAGAGTGGCCCGACCTTGTGACAGTCCCAAAGCCTGACAGTCACCCTCCAGGCCTCCCGGAGTGGTGCCACAACTAGGATGGGGGGGCTGGCCTGCTACCTGGGTGGGGGGACTTCTCCCCGGCCACAGTCCACCCAGGCGCAGGGCTGGGGAGACGGGGAGGAAGAGCACAAGCTTTGGAGTCAGCCCTGCACGCCCCTCGCAGCCCTGTGGCTGGGACTTTAGTCTCCTCATCTGCACGACCACGTTAATGATCATCTTTGCCGCGAATGGCCGACATGAGCATTGAAGGATGTTAAATTTGCTGGAGGAGCAGTTCTGTGTCAGAGCCGGATTCCGAAAGGAAGCCGTCTGCTGGTGCCCAGCACGGGGGCGGGGGCCGCGGCAAACACTAGTTGTTCCTGTGACCCCTTTCTAGTGATCGCCCCAGCTTTGCCCCACTGGCCTGGCTGGACTCTGTCACTCTGTGTTGGCTCTTCCCGTGCCTGGCACCTGCCACCCGCTGTGCCCGGTGTGCTCTCTCTCAAGTAGCCTCCTTCCCAGCCCCGCCGGCCAAGGTCAGCCCCGCCGGCCAAGGTCAGCCCCGCCGGCCTAGGTCAGCCCCGCCGGCCAAGGTCAGCCCCGCCGGCCAAGGTCAGCCCCGCCCTGCTGGAAGTATCCAGAACAGGCCTGCGTGCACCTTCACAAGGCCATTTGTTCCCCAAAAGGACTCTCTCAATAAATGGACTAAAAGCGCAACGATGACTGGGAAAAAGGGGAAATGCGCAAGAGGACATAGCCCGGTGACAGGCACATTCAAGGCCATAAATATGTGGCAATTGCTTTTCTCATCCAGTTCTCTTATTTTGAAATTTTCCTGGCAGGGACGTGGCGTTATTAGCCACTGTGATGAGGCAGAAGGTTTCTGTTTTGCCCAGTCACGTGGGGATCGTGGAGGGCTGACAGCCAGCGGGGAGACGATGTCACTCTTGGGGACAGAGGGGGGCAGGGGAGGTCCCTGAGCGAGGACAGAGCCGAAGGAGGGGACACTTCGGCCCATCAGCCAGTCACTGCGCTTTCAGCAGCCTGAGCTTATGCTTGACCGAAGCCTCCTGGTAACCACTTACGTCACGCGCTGCACAGTGACACCGAGATCCTCCCTCTCTCGTCGCCGGCCGGCTGGATAGCTGCAAAGCCACACCACACAGCGAGGAGGAAAAAGTCACACACGTGTCAGCAACGTCACAACAGATCACCCGTCTTGCCAAACATTTCCTGTTACAAACGTAACTTGTCAACCTATTCGGTATTTGCCGCTCCACAGGTGGCCAGGGATTTGATAGGGCGCAAAGGAAACGCAGGTGCAAAGGAAACGCAGGTGCAAAGGAAACGCAGGTGCAAAGGAAACGCAGGCACGTGGGCGCCGGACACGGGGGGGTCCCCGCGCTGGGCGACTCCCCGCCCCGGCCCCGCCCACCACGGGCCTCCCCGCAGCCCCCCCTGCCCCGGCCACCGCGGGCTTGGCTCCCGCACCGGAAGGGGGTCACGCCTGAGAGCCGCGTGCAAACCTCCCCACGGGGGTCTCCTCTCCACTGATCCCCTGGAAAACGCAGTGAGGCCGCAGACACGCTGCAGGCCAAGGCCTCGGAGCTGCGGCCGCTGCGCTCTCTCCGGGAGCCGGTGTCCCTCCGCCCCGCACCGAGCTTCCCCGCACAGTCCCCGGACGGCCCTGCTGCCACGTCGCGGTCGGGGCTGGAGCACTGGCGGTGACATACCGTCACTGTCCCCTCCTCGTTTCTCTGTCTTAGCGTGGGGCCGCCATCCCCAAATGCCACCCTGGGCGGCGTCCCCGCCACAAGTTTATTCCTCACGGTTCCAGCCCGACAGCCCCAGACCAAGGTGCCCGCAGGGCCTGGGGGGCTCCGTCCTCGGGCCTTGGGCAGCTGCCTTCTCACTGTCCCCACGCGGCCGCCTCGGTGTGTTGGGAAAATCGGGGGGATCAAGGCCGCCGGTCCTACCCGAGTTAGGGTCCCTGTCCGGCGGCCTCATTTCATCTTAATTATCCCCTAAAAGCCTCATCTCCAAACGCGGTCACACTGGGGGTCAGGGCTTCCACGTGGGACTTTCAGGAGGACACAGTTCAGCCCGTGACAGAGACATAGACAGACTGATAGATACAAGATAGAGAGGAGGAGGAGGAGAGAGGCGTTTGCGTTCACACCATATTTGGGCCGAAAACTGCTGTCTTGTCCCCCCAGGGAGAGGCCCCCGCGGCCCAGCCTGGCCTCCAGGCCCCTCTGCGGTCCGCCTCTGCCTGCTGCCTCCTCCCCAGGGCCCCGTGTTGACCCCACCCGACCTCTAACCCCCCCCAGGGGAACCCCCCAAATCAACATGCCACCACCGTCCCCGCTAGGACCACAGCGGTCCCGGGTCTCTTCCCAGCACGGGGCCCCTCCAGGGTTTCGTGACCCCGAAACACGTTTCTTCCCTGTGACCGACCACGCACGACCTCGCACGTGTGTTCACCCGTGACTCGCTCGGCGACACGCAGGCAGCTCCGAGGTCGGGCCGGGCCCTGCGCTGGGAGCAAATGACTCTCGTTTGCTCTTCAAACCGTAACAGCCGTGACGACAGCCACCGCCCTGGCCGGCAGAGTGGCGGTGGCACCGCGACAGAGGGCTTTCCAGACCCCGCCCGGCCCCCAGGGCTGCGACTGGACTGGCGGCGCGGGGCGTAGGGACGTCACCCCCACCCAGCGCAAGCACCCACCTCTCTCAGCCCCCGGCGCGCTGGGCTCCCGTCTCGTCCTCCCGGGCGACAACGTCGTCTTAACCGCCAGCCCCGCGCGCTGGCTGAGCCCGCACCGACGTGAGCGGGCCCACGGGGACCCCTCAGTCCTGGGGGCTGCCGGTCGCTTTGTCACGAGCTCCCGAAGGCAGGGCCGGCGGGGTCATGGCCGACGCGGGACCAGGTTATCCACCTGCCTGGGCGCTCAGCACCTGGGTGGTTCGGACACGCAGCCTTTTCCCCGCAGGGACGGTCACGGTCACGGTCACGGTCACGGTCACGGTCACGGTCACGGCCTCCTTGGGGGCGGTCGGAGCAAGAGAAAGTCCCAGGCGTTTCTTCGGGTTCCCGTTTTATCACGAGCCTCGGCACGTACCGGGGAGTCAGGTGCGGCTCACTTCGAGCCGACCCGCACGTGCGTCCGGAAGGCAAAGCGCTTTGGCCCCGAATCCTGGGGAAACAAGTGGCTCATCACCCCGCATTGGCAAGGCCTGGGTGCTTGTTTCGGGGCCGCCGGCGAAGGGAGGCTCGTGGGAGAGAAGACGGAGGGTCCGGCGAGAAAGAGGCCTTTGCCCAGCTCCGAACCACACGCGGTCAGGCCGGAACCTGCCCGCGTCCTCTTGTCCCCCCGCCACGGCCACCACCATCGAGACGCAGGGTGGCTCTGCCCGCCCCGTGTCACCCACACCTTTGCGGGCCTCCTTACGGCTTCAGGGAGGCCCGTGATTTAATTGTCACTTGGTTTCACGTGTGAGAATGTTGCAGCCGGCTCTCTAATAACGATCACTACTGGCAGCTGCTGATGCCTCAAACCTTTCACCTTCGTCCCATCTCACTCCCCGGCGTCCTGGGAGCTCGGTGTCATCCTCCCCGCCACTACCCCGCCCCATTTTCCAGGCAAAAAAAAAAAAAATGAGGCTCAAGTACCCATTGAGTTGCTCACGGTTTTGCACTAGCGGGTAAGAGTCACAGAGAGTTTCAAATTCAAAGCTGCAAAGAGAAGCCGGCTGAGCAGCTATGGGGGTCGCACGCGATGCGGGGGCCTGGGGTGTCCCGCAGGCGTCATCTCTGATTCCAACTGTGCACCTTGCTCCTGCTCCTCGCCAAGTAACCCCACCCTCTTTTGGGGGAATAAAACCGGCTTCTCTCCACGGCACCACGGGCCTCACGTTCCTGTTGGCCCTTTGCAGTGCAGGAGCACCTGGGACTCAAGGACTTTGAAAAACAAGTAAGCAAATCTTTGCAATTAAAGGGAACCTCTCCCAGCTCTGTGCCCTGAAGTTAATTCTCACCTTACCAGGACTTGTTGTTTTGTTTTAAATGCAAACCACACGCCCATTTCCAACAACTGAGAAACAAACCACTGAAGAAAAAAAAAAAAAGAAAAAAACCTCGGAGGTATTTCCCAGCTGAACAAAATCAAAAACGAATGAGAAGCCTCAGGCGGGGGGTTGGCTCGCCTGACATGTTCAGTTTTATCAAAATCGTTCCTTAGGGTGTCTGCTCAACCTCTGACCCGATTTTCATCAAATTCCCTGAAGTTCCTCATTTCGCTCCACATCCACTCACCTTCCCCTTCCTCATTTGGTCAGTTGCTCGCCCGTAGTAGTTTGGTTTTGTTTGTTTTACGGTCTAACCTTTGTTTTACGGTCTAACCTCAGATTCGACTGTGGCGAGACTTGTTTTCCAGGTCTGGGTTAATAGAACACATCATACCAAAGACAACTGGGCACCTTAAATATATTATTAACCTGGCTAATTATTATTATTTTTTTTTTAAGCACATTTACAGTTACTACGTCTCTCTCCAGTAGGAACTCTGCCCGCCCCGGTGCGTGTGAGCTCGAGAACGCCCCTCAAGCCTCACTAAAGTGCAAATAAAGAAACACAATAATAGATGCCTCACAAAGTCTATGAGAGGGAAAGGTGTAAAGGTGTCTGAAACAGTAAGAGCTATAAAAATGTAAACCCCTCATTATTTTATTGATATCTCTATTTCCATGTCTGTAAAACAGCGGTACCGATAGTACTTGCCTCTAGAATCATTGTGGAGATGAAATGAACTAAAGCAGCGAAGGTGCTCAGCCCCTTATTTAACACATCGGTGCTGAATGTTAGCAGGCAGCTGCACCGGCTTCCCTAAATCCTCGGTGGTGACTGAGTTACCTGTGGTCGTGCCCATTTCACAGATGAGGAAACTGAGGTTCTGGGAGACCAAGGCGACTCAGGCTAAACTTTGCCCTTTTATGACTCATTAGAACATGTTTCTATCCCTGTGACTGGTAGCAGAACCCCAGTGGCGGGCGGATAACTTCCCTACGCTTTTCTATTCTGAAAGGCTAAGTGGAGAGACCGATTCCCGGTTCCTCTGAACACGCAGCTAAGGATCCGTATGAGACCTGCCCTGGCCTGGCTGGGTTGTCTTGTCGGCAGCAGCAACTCAATCACACGTTCAGCAAAATAAAAATGTAAAGACAACAAGGAGACTAGGGTGGATGGAGACAATTACTGCTCTGACTTTTAATCTTCATTTATGAACCGTTACAGAAAGGCAAAAGGCAGGGATGAAGTTTAGCGACAGACCCTAAAACTCCAGACCTTTAGGACAGAGACACCAGATAAGTCACTTTCGAGACTTTTGAAGCCTTCAGATTAGCTCACAGTTGAAGGCTACAAAGAAGCTGGTCCCAGCATGTGGGTGGTGGGGGAGGGAGGAGTAGAAAAATCCAGAAGACTCCAACCGGCCCTGTGGACGTGATCCGACCACAGATCGCAGAGCAAAGGCCTCCCCAGGAAAGCCTCTCGCCGTCCAGCTTTAGTTTGTCCGAAAAGAAGAAGGGAAAAAAAAAAATTAGTCTGTCTTCGGCCAAGAGCACCAGGAGGGGAATTAAAGAGCTGGGCACACAATAATTTTAAGAAGTGTCAGAGGGGATTTAAATAGCACGCATCAGCAGAAAAGAATGGGGAAACCTCCAGTACGCTGACTTCATTGATACCCCATTTATCAGCAATTACCAACTCCATTAAAGGCCGAGTTTACAGCAGAGAGAGAAGCAGGGCCTAAAATACGTCCCGGCAGACGGACAGAGAGTGTCGGTGACGCCGTGTTTCAAAGGCATCTGCAGCGCTGTTATCGCCGAACACGGAGCCACAGAGGCAGCAAACACACAGCGGCCCGAGAGCCAGCGGATGATTTACTTGACCCTGGATGGGCCGAACTGACAGCAGAAACCTCATTAATTCCTCGGGTCACTCTGGAAGACATTAATTTGGTTTGGACTCAGGACGAGGGGAGATTTTCCAGACACACACCAGGAATTATGAAATCTCCATGGCCGGAGAAAGTATGTCCAAATCACTTTTTGCATAAATCATGCTGACTTTCCGAAGAAGGATAATACGCTTAATCAAGGGAGTAATGGAACTTCTCGTGCTTATTAGACAGAAAATATAACAGTATTTTATTTGGTTATCAGTTCTGAGAGAGAGACTTTTTTTTCTTCCCTCTCTAAACTGAAGTCTTCTCCTGCCAGCAGGGTAGAGATCCTTTGGAAGAGCTGGAAGAAACTAGACACGCAAATAATGTGTTGGTGCGAAGACAGCTTCTCCTTTCTTTCTCTTTCCACTTTCAAATGGGCACGTACATTGTATGGGCACCTCTTCTGAGTCCCAGCCAAGGTGCCAGGCTTCCCTTCTTATCTGGAACATTCTCAATATTGAACACATCCCCATACATAAAAATCACAATGTCTGGTGGTTTTATTCTGTATATTTTGGTGGCCTGGGCCAAAATTCTGGTTATCAAGGCAACTTGGGTTGAGTTACTAAGTGTATAATTCTAACCCGAAAAACTTCTCTGTTCTCTCTTCCAGTATGTTCAAGTCTGAGGACAAACACACTTAGGGGGAACTAAAGTTCTCTGGTCGCCCCCCACAAAAAAGTCACTTAGTGACCTTTAACCTCTGTGGTTTTCCCAGAAATGCTGCTTATTTTTATCATTGTTAACTGGGGAAGAAAAAAGGTGCGGAATACTTTTGGAGGGGGGGGATAGTTGATTAAATCCAGAAAGCAGTCAGTTGCGTTATTTACATCGGTGAATCACTTCGTTTTAGGGTCACTGACAGAAAGATTAAGTTGTTCGAAATGGCCGGGAGAGAGTGAGAGCGAGAGATTGAAATGCTGCTAGACAACGCGCTTCTACCTGAGTGTCCGGCGCGAGAGCCACGAGCCCCCTTCCCTGATGGTATCTCCCCTCGTAAAAGTCACATCCATCATGTTTAAAGCAAGGTTATCTCCGGCTGGAGGGAACATGCATTAGGACATTTTACTCATTCAACACTGAACACTCCCTATCAACAACCGTCTGCTTAAAGGGGACGGGGAGAATAGGAATTAATCACAGGAAGAGACAATTTAAGGGAGTTGGGCTATAAAATGGAATTCATTAGTAACCCATAAAGTATCGCTGCCTTCACTGGCCTTAGAGTCTGCTTCCTCCGCCTGGGACTGCACTTGCTCTCTCACCTGACAACCTAAAGCCATCCCCACCCACCTTTGCCACCCCCTCTTCTCTTCCCACTGGGGACAGGGAAAACAGAGAGCTCGTCAGCGATGTAAGTGAGAGATCACAGGGTCCCTGGCCCACAAACCTCTGGACAAATATTTAATCCGAGCCTGAGGATCTGATGCAGACAGTAACCCTTACGTTCAGGCTCCTTTTCTGATCCCACCAGCTGCTTGAAACTCCACAAGTTCTTCTCCTAGGAAGGAGATCGTCACCTCTGAGACAGAAAAACATGCTGGTTAAAGCAAAGGTTCAGCATTTTTACAGTCAAAGCTTCACCAATTCTGGCACGTCTCAGCTGGGTGACCTGGAATGAGTCACTTGACCTGGCTAAGCCTGAGTTTCCTCAACAGTAAAATGGAGCTAATAACTGTACCCATTAGAGGGGGAGAGCGAGAACACAATAAGATCAAGGAACTATCATTTCAGTTCCCTGATTCCAGCGTAAGCAATGCACTCCTGAACAGAGGTTGCCCTGTTGTAATGATCTTTTCTTTTTTTTTTTTTTTTTTTTTGAGACAGAGTCTCACTCTGTTGCCCAGGCTAGAGTGAGTGCCATGGCGTCAGCCCAGCTCACAGCAACCTCAAACTCCTGGGCTCAAGCGATCCTCCTGTCTCAGCCTCCCGAGTAGCTGGGACTACAGGCATGCGCCACCATGCCCGGCTAATTTTTTTCTATATATATTTTTAGCTGTCCATATAATTTCTTTCTATTTTTAGTAGAGGTGGGGTCTCGCTCTTGCTCAGGCTGGTCTCGAACTCCTGAGCTCAAACGATCCGCCCACCTCGGCCTCCCAGAGTGCTAGGATTACAGGCGTGAGCCACCGCGCCCGGCCATGATCTTTTCTTGCTTGTTTCTTTTCATTAGTAAAAATGATTTTGCTGTCTGTGTCCTGTTATTTCAAATTGATTAAAAATATATCTGAAGGAACCAAAACTATTCACTATAGAAAAACCATCAAACTGCAAAGATAGACAATAAGAGAGGAAGAAAAGAACAAAGGACACACAAAGCAACCACAAAACAACAAATAATATATCACGAGGAAGTCCTCCCCTCTCAGTAATAACCTTGAATGTAAGCAGATTAAATTCTCCAATTAAAAGATACAGATTGGCTGAATAGATAACAAAAAGACCCAACTGTATGTTGCCTACGAGAAACTCACTTCATCTGCAAAGACCCACATAGACTGAAAATGAAGGGGATAGAAAAAGATATTTCATGTGAACAGAAACCATAAGTGACAGGAGTAGCCACACTATTAATATATCACATCAAATAGACTTTAAGTCAGAAACTGTAAAAAGAGACAAAGAAGAGCATTATGTAATGATAATGGGCTGAATTCAGCAAGAGTCTGTAACAGTTGTAAATATATATACGCACCTAACACTGGCGCCCCCTAATATATAAAGCAAATATTATTATATTGGTGTATCTAGAAGGAGAGATAGACGGCAATACGATAATAGTTGGGAACGTTCATACCCCACTCCCAGCGTTGGACAGATCCAGCAATCCCACTCCTGAGTATGTATATCTTCAAAGGAAAGGAAATCAGTTTACCAAAGAGATGTCTGCACTCCCATGCCTATTGCAGCACTAGTCACGATAGGAAAGACACAGAATCAACCCGAGTGTCCAGCAGCAGATGAATAAATAAAGAAAATGTATGTACGGATACACAACAGAATATACTCGGCCCTGAAAAAGAACGAAATCCTGTCACTCGTGGCAACATGGATGAGCCTGAAGGACGTTATGTTAAATGAAATAAGCCAGGCACAGAAAGATAAAAACTGCATGTTCTCGTTCACATGCAGAAGCTTAAAAAGTCGATCTCTTGGAAGCAGAGAGAATGGTGGTTACTAGAGGCTGCAGGTAGGGGGTAGGGAGGGGTTGTGAAGGGATATGAAATTTCTGCTCGGTAGGAATACATTGTACTGTTCTACAGCACTTTAGGGTGACTATAGTTAACAATTTATTGTCTATTTTTATAGCTAGAAGAGAGAATTTTGAATGTTCCCAACACAGAAAATGATAAATGTTTGAGGTGATGGATTTGCTAATTACCCAGATTTGATCATTACACATCGTACACATGTACTGAAATATCATACTGTACCCCATAAATCTGTGCAATTATTATGTCAATTAAAAATAATTTTAAAATAAAATGAAAAGTATCTGTTCTTGGGCATACTCTTCTCTCCTAACCCTCACCAGCATGTACATGCACCGGGACCCAGCACGTACTGCTGTTTTTGACAGACATTCAGACTGAGAGAGCTGCTATGGAAAGATAGCCCAAAAAACCTGAGATTTTCATCTTTTAATCTCACGTTTGAAAGACGCCTACCTCCTTTCAGAATAAAGCAGAGACTGGAGGAAGATAGCGTGATAGAGGAATTCTCCATATCTTGATTTCTTCTTTAAGTCACCTGAAATTGCTCATCCCATGGCATTGGGTATGTAGGGTGTTATAGGTCAGATTTTATTCTCTGATGATAAAATATTGGGAAAAGGAAAAAAAAGATCTATGCACCTCAAAATAGTCTTCTCAAAGTTCTTAAAGTCTATCAACCCTACATCAATGATCTTCCAGCTTCTCCTTTTAAAAGCGGTACACCCGAATTGAAAAATCAGTTAGTGTCACAATGCAGAAGATGAAATCAAAAGCTTAAACAGAGGTGAATTCATGAGCAGTTTCTCCCTTAAGGCCACCATTAATATTAACATAATATATACATTTTAATAAATTAAAAGTCCTTCCCAACGTCTGAGTTCACTCTTGCCTGGGAAGGTATAAGCTGAGTCAACCCTTAGTATTTCTGCACATAGCTGAATTGATTAATGTCTCTGAGCCTTAGTTTCTCATCTATAAAATAAAATCATCTGCCCTATAGACAGAATGAAACATACTGATACCTGCCAACCATCTGTCTTTTAATAAGGTCTTCAATTAATAGCAGTATGGTGGTGGTACTGTGTGGTATTATAAAATGTGTTAATAATACATGATAAAGTTCCAATTGCTGATGCTAACTTTGACCAACTGTCAACAAAAGAATAGAGATTACACTACATGAAGTCATAGCATGCCAATTATTTTCTTCAAACTTCGATAAATCAGCTCATTGTCTCATAAAATTCTGAGCTACGTGGTTTAACTGATCTTATTCACTAAAACAATTGATATTTTTCATTTACTAAGTGCAACAAATTCCTTTGTGGAGGTTCAGACACAGACTAAACCATCTCTTTCGCTTCCTAACACGCCAACAAGGGTGCTGACACTACTGGGTAATATTTTGCCTCAGGCCACCTGTTAGGCACAATTCCTAATTCCTGTGCAGACTTGTGACCACGTAACAGGTAAGGTTGTCATGGGAACAGCGTCCCAGAAATACCCAGTGATTTAGTCCTTGCAAATAAGACACAGAAAACATTGATTCCTCTACCGTATCTTTTACATTATATTTATTGTGGTTTTTCTGATTACAAAATCAGTGCTTAGTCAGAACAAAAAAGTAAATGGGGGCTGGGCTTGGTGGCTCACACCCATAAATGCCAGCACTTTGGGAGCCCAAGATACGAGAATCACTTATGGCCAGGAATTTGAGATCAACCTGGGCAACATAGCAAGACCCCTTCTCTACCAAAAAAATGAAAAACATTAGCCAGGCATGGTGGCATGCACTTGTAGTCCCAGCTACTTGGGAGGCTGAAGTGGAAAGATCATTTGAGCCCAGGAGTTGGAGGCTGCAGGGGACTATGATGATGCCACAGCACTCCAGCCTGAACAACGTATATATTCCTTATATTTATGTCTTTAGTAATTGAGTGTTTTTTTAGTTTCGTTTCAGATATTTGTGCTTCTAAACCTCTGTGATTCTGAGAGCATAGATATGGGGAGGCCAAATCAATCTCTAAAAGAAGTAAAAATCCCTGTTTGGGAACAGCAATGATTTCACATAAGGTTCATCAAAACCGGCCTCTCACAAACGGTCCCCTTCCCAGGGAACGTCTGCAAGGAGAACACAACCCCTCAGGCACAGCGGTGCCCGTCCGCAGGGGACCTAACGCCTGTCACTCGCCCGGGGGGGGGGGGGGGGGGGGTGGAGAACTTCCGGCCGTCTGGGCCCAGAGCACATCCTCAAGCCCTTTCCTAGAGAACGGAATTTCTTCACCGAGACCTCGCTCCCCTGGTCACTGACAACTAACTCCGCTTTAGGGTTAGTCTCCAAACCCCCAGGTTATCCATGAGAAAACCGCAGCCCAGAGTGGTTAAGCAACCTGCCCAGGGTCACACAGCGACGAGTGACAGAGTGAAGCTTCAAACTCACGTCTCCTGCGCCTTCCTGCCAGTGTGGTCTCGCCACGTTGAGTATCGTTGGTGGTCGTGGAGCTCTTGACGCAAAGGAACTTGCTTTGTGAGATTTGATTGTAGGAGATCCTGATTTGTAGGATATCTCTAATTCCCAATTTCCCTTTTCTATCATATAAAGAGGCCAGGACTGCTCAGCTGGGGAAGACTGGGGACTGGATTCGGAGAAGCCCTGCCCGTTCCTGGTCCCCTCCTTCCTCTCCCCTGTGCTGGGCTAACTGGATAATTAGGAAGAGTATTTCCGAAGGAACTGTTCAATAGCTGCAATTAGGGGTGCTCTGTTTGGGGAGGAGCTGGAGCTCTGGGTCTTGTTTCCACACGGCGGTTTCGTGTGGTCATTAACGGAAAAGGCTAAGGGACGTCGCTGTCACCGTGGAACAGTTTATCTCCCGCTAAGTTCCTGGGAACCGACACAGACTTTTCCCGCTTGTTCTCTGCGGTCCTTTGTGGCCGTTCTCAGAGTTCATCCTCAATGCTCCCCCCGGAACGGCTGTTTCTGAAACGCAAGTCCTGGCAGAATGACTCACTGGGGCCGTGTTGACTTTTGTCATCGTCTGTTTTTAGCGGGAATTAGGCCTGAGCGGTTTGGGGGCAGCACCAGAGTCACATTCGCAGGCGCTGGTGGCCGCTGGTGACATTTGCAGCCACATCGTCACGTGAGCCGTGGAAGGGGTCCGGTAGGGCAGTCGGGGCCGCATTGGTTTCCTTTGTGTCAGTCGGTTCGGATCAAAACCCTGGCAGGATCCGTCCCCGAAGTCCTCGTCCTGACCCGGCTGTGGCCGCCGCTACGCAGATAAACTCTCAGAAACAGAAACCCGGCCTTGCACGACGGACCTTCTGTGCCATCGCTCAGCTCCGGCCGGTCTCCAATAGTCGCCTGGAGGACGTGCAGGGCTTGCAGGGCTTGCAGCCTTTGGTGGCGGAGAATATGCAAACTATTAATTCTTTCGTATCAGAACCACGTGGGACGACTCCGGATTCCAAGTGCCGCTCAGACGGCCGCGCCCTCGTGTCTTGGCGACATGTTCACCCCGTTCCTGCTGCGCCCCCGCCTCCGTGGGCCCCACGGCTTGAACACGGCTCCCTCTCCCCACAAAGTCCCTCTTTATAGCCCTCAAATGTCACTTTGGCTGCATGTTCATCTCTGAATCTGCTTCACTCTAGCTTTCAAATATATATCCTTTTTTTTTTTTTTTTTTTTTGTTGTTGTTGTTGTTGTTGTTGAGACAGAGTCTCACTTTGTTGCCCGGGCTAGAGTGAGTGCCGTGGCGTCAGCTTAGCTCACAGCAACCTCAGACTCCTGGGCTTAAGCAATCCTCCTGCCTCAGCCTCCCGAGTAGCTGGGACTACAGGCATGCGCCACCATGCCCGGCTAATTTTTTCTATATAGATTTTTTTTTAGTTGTCCATATAATGTCTTTCTATTTTTAGTAGAGACGGGGTCTCGCTCAGGCTGGTCTCGAACTCCTGACCTTGAGCAATCCACCCGCCTCGGCCTCCCAGAGTGCTAGGATTACAGGCGTGAGCCACCGCGCCCGGCCTCTTTTTGATCCTGACAGGTATCTGTCTCCCCGAAGCCCAGCTTTCTTGGGTCCCTGGGTCCCGCTGAACTTAAAACATTAAAAAGTGATGCTCCGCCGACCGGTTAAACCCCCAGCACCGCGATCCGGCGAAGCTGTCGGGGGGAGAAAGCGGCCCGAAGCCAGGACGCCGCTTTGCAGAAGCAGCAGGCAGGAATGAAGCGCAGCGACAGACACGTTTGCAGGAGGGAAACGTGTTCCCAGACTCTGTAGAGGGCAGGAAGGGAGGCAGTGTGAGCTCAAGAAGATACACACGGTGAACAGAACGCAAAGGACCGCCGGGCGCGGTGGCTCACGCCTGTCATCCCAGCTCTCTGGGAGGCCGAGGCGGGAGGATCGCTCGAGGTCAGGAGTTCGAGACCAGCCTGAGCAAGAGCGAGACCCCGTCTCTACTAAAAATAGAAAGAAATTATATGGACAACTAAAAATATATATATAGAAAAATTAGCCGGGCGTGGTGGTGCATGCCTGTAGTCCCAGCTACTCGGGAGGCTGAGGCAGGACGATCGCTTGAGCCCAGGAGTTTGAGGTTGCTGTGAGTTAGGCTGACGCCACGGCACTCACTCTAGCCCGGGCAACAAAGTGAGACTCTGTCTCAAAAAAAAAAAAAAAGAAAGAAAGAAATTAGCTGGACAACTAAAAATATATAGAAAAAATTAGCTGGGCATGGTGGCGCATGCCTGTAGTCCCAGCTACTTGGGAGGCTGAGGCAGGAGGATCGCTTGAGCCCAGGAGTTTGAGGTTGCTGTGAGCGAGGCTGACGCCACGGCACTCTAACCCGGGTGACAGAGTGAGACTCTGTCTCAAAAAAAAATAAATAAAAACACAAAGGACCAAACCAGGACCCCTTATCCCACCGATTGAGACCTGCTTAGTCCTGGTCACACAGAGCTCAGTTCCGACATCAGCTGCCTTAGAAAAGTTTCCCTGCTTTGCCGTGAAATTCATCTTTATTAGGGACAGACAGTAGAAGTACAGGCATGTACAAGAACAGTATATGTCTTACCTCTGGGGAGAAAAGTGCACACACAGTGCTTCAAATATATTTGTCATCATTTATTTCTTAAGCTAGTGCTGGGTATGTCCATATTTTTATTTTTCTTTATCATTTTAGGAATGTTCAAGAGATTTTGTAAGAATTTCTAAATAAACAAGTAAGTAAAATAAGCTCGTCACCAAAGCTGGGTGCCTGAAACCTCAACCCGGGTTACCAGGGCCGACTTCACGGGGCGCAGCTGCAGAGACCCCCGACCAGGCGGCCCCTCGCTTGGCTCCGTGCTCTGTTCTCAGCGTCTCGAGATTCGTAGTAAATCTGTAACTAGGGGCCACTTGTCACTGTCCGGTGGGCCCTGCTACTCATGCAGCTGGCCAGGCCGCGCTTAGGCAAGAGAAGGATGTTTCTGTTCCAAGTCAGACGCGTGGGGACCCAAGCCCAGATCCAGGGGGACACTCCCGTCACCCTCCCTTTGGAAGCCATAGGTCTCGTTTCCCACTTCGACCACTCGGAAACGTCCTTAGGACGCCTCACGCTTCTCTCTTATGTCTCGTTTGTCCTCCCCATCTTCTCCTCAAAAACCACAGACGGCCGAGATGCAGAGGAGGGAGAAGACGGTCAGAGCGGGTGGCAGTTCTGGGGACCAGCGAGGGAGGGAGAGGACGGTCAGAGCAGGTGGCAGTTCTGGGGACCGGCGAGGGAGGGAGAGGACGGTCAGAGCGGGTGGCAGTTCTGGGGACCGGCGAGGGAGGGAGAGGACGGTCAGAGCGGGTGGCAGTTCTGGGGACCGGCGAGGGAGGGAGAGGACGGTCAGAGCCGGTGGCAGTTCTGGGGACCGGCGAGAGGGAAGTGCCGTCCGCGTCTCTCTGCTCCTCACCAGGAGTCACTTGTTTTTAACATTGTGGGTAGGATTTAATCCACCCAATAAAGACGCAAGATCTCTTCGACCTTCAAATTACTCATAAAACACGTGTTCACTCAGAAAGTGATTATTGAGCAGCTACTATGTGCAGGCACTCGATCAGGCCCTGGAGGCCAAAACGAGCAGAATGCCGGTGTCCCTAGCCTGCAAATGTTTGCAGTCTGCCGGAAAGACAGGGAAGCAGACCAACAGCTAGCACGCGGGTGGCCCCTGCTCTCCCGGACGGACGAGGGTGCTGGCGCTACAGAAGCAAAGGGGAGAGAGCACCCGCACCCTCCCAGGCTGGGGTGGGGGGCAGGGACCACGGGAGACGGTGTGGAGAGTTCCGGGCAGCAGAAACAGCATGTGCCCAGGACAACACGTGATCATACATGTATGCATTTGGGGGACTGCTTGCATGCATTCGCCCTCTCCTTGTAAGTCATCTGCAAGTCACCATGCTTAAAAGTAAATTCAACAGGGATAACGACAGAAAAAGTCAGGCAGGTGGGAAAGGCCAGATCACGAAGAAGAGGTTAGATTTCATTTTGTTTGCAGAGGACTCATTGAAGAATTGGGAAAGAGAAGTGACATAAGATTTGTTTGTCGGGGGGGGGGGGGAATCACTCACTTTAAAAGATAATTAAAGGAAAAGTGACTAAAAATCATGTCATCGGGAAGAAGGAGACTGTTGGGATCTCTGTTTCTTTAACATTAGGGAAGGAATAATAGACAGCAGAGACATTTTAAGAGACAGAATTTAATGGACTTGAAGGCCAGAAAGGGGGCGAGGAGAGAAGGAATTCCGTGCGACTCTCGGGTTTCCACCGTGAGCAGTTAGTGAAAGGCGGCGTCGTTCTCCGAGAGATGGAACTCAAAGAGGAAAGTGGGTTTGGGGTGGGACGTGAAGTGTTCAGACCCGGTGCTGTCGGGTTCGGGAGTGTGCGGGACTCCCGAGTAGATTTGTTCCTATCGGGTCGGTGAATATGTGAGCTGGAAACCAAGAGAGGGTTTTGGGCTGTTGGGAGTGTTTCATGCACAAGGAGAAATTGGGCCGTAGCCGCAGACAGACTGCCCAGAGGGGAAGAAGGAAGAACGCGTAGAGAGAGAAGTAACCTGACCATAGGAGCCCTCGGGCTGGAAGGTAAAGAGAAACCAGCAAGGGAGACTGCAAATTAACACCCAAAAAATTAAAAACGAACCAGGAAGAACTGGCATCACAGAGCCAAGTTCTGGGGTGATCAACGATGCCAAACGCAGGCAGATAAGGCCAGAAAAACAAGATCTCCAGAGAATCACTGAATGTAACAACTAGGAGATTTTTTGATGACCTTGGTAAAAATAGTTTCAGTGGAACAGTGAGATTATTCTAAAGGACTTTCTTGGCTGTGATCACACGCGGTGCTTTCTATACCCAGACGCTGAGACCAAACGCTTTGGAGAAGACGCATCGGGACAAAGAGCAAAAGTCTTCACACTTCGATCACGTATTTTGAAATCCACATACAAAGCCTCCCGATTTTTTATTTTGCCTCACGGACTGCTGTTTCAGGCCACTTCCTCAAATCTTAGTTACATGATTTCAAATCACTTCTAAAAGGAAAACCCCATTGGGTTCTATGTGTCACAGTTCCCTGCGCAGGGATATGTCCTAACACACAGCTCCAAGGAACAAGCCATAAGGGTGAACCTTGAACGAGAAATGGTTTGCAATTCCGCCGTGGCCCTTTCTTACATGCAGGGCTGATCACCAAGTCTAAACCTCCACCTGGTGCCTGGCCTGGAGTCCCAGCCTGCAGGGACTGGATCAGGCCGCACCTCCGCAGAGACCACGGCGGCCGCCTCCCCGGGACCTGCTCAGCCTCCAGACCTCGCTGCCTCCTGGGCCCTCCTGGTTCCCCTCTCCGAGCGTCAGGACTCCGCCTGCCCTAAAACGTCCCCGATCAGCTTGCTAACACCTGATGTTTCTGCTGCAGAAATATATTGCTGGACATCAGCCACTTAAATTTTTTTTTTTTTTTTTAATAAATTCATCCGATCTTTTCCTGAGGGCGGCATTTGCCAGGGGAGAGAAGACACAGCCGCAGGGACTCGGGGGTTGGACGACGGGAAAAGGGACGTCAAAGATCTCCCCCTTCCGCACTTCACAGGTTGGGCAAGCCCAGCCCACCGACCCCGTCTGAGCTTCCCCTCCGCCCTGGCTGCCTGGGTCCTTCCCGGTCTCTCAGCCTGGGGGCGACTCAGTTTCCCCGCAGAGAGCTGAGCGTCAGAGTCCGACACCCTCCAAGGCTACGGGGTCCACTGCACTTGTTTCTTACAGTTCCTGTCCCAGGATGCTTCTGGCAATTGTCAATCCAACTCTCCAACCCGTTGGTTCAGAGGTCACGCTGTCAACAATTCTACGAGAAAAAAAACTCCTAAAAGTAAGTCGGGGGGGGGGGGAAAAGTTACCGCGTCACCATCTCTGTGCTCTGGGGATGACAGCGAGGAGGTGGCCTCCTCCACGCGTCCCGGAAGCCACTGTCGCTCCCGCCAACTGAACAGCTCCCAGCCTCAGTTTCTTCACCTTTCAAATGGGCGCAAGAATGCCTCGCTCACAGGGGGTTGAAAGGAGGAAAAGGGAAAATGCGCTCAAACTGCCCAGCGTGTGCCTGGCATGCATTCGAGAGCTGTAGGTGTTAACTCGCTGCCCGGCCACCTGGCCAGGGAGCAGGGGGACAGCAGGTGGAACGGCCCCACGGCTCTGCGGGGGGAGGACTGTTTATTCCAGACAAGACCCCCCCGTCCAGCTCCATCAGCCCAGATTCCAGAGCCTGCAAGCACATTAAGGGTCCGTCCGCCTGGAGCCGCACGGGAGCTTCCTGACCCAAACAAGACGCCCCTGTGCCCGGCAGGCTGCGGTGCCGGTGGCCGCGGCTCGGCAGGAACGGACGGGGGAACAGACGCGGTAAACATTTTCTCTAGTCCTGAAATCGGCTCTGCGGATGCCTCGGCCCCTGGGCGCTGGGCAGGCTGCGATCACAGGATATGTCAAATTTTCTTTATGGCTCGTCCCGCTGGCCGTTTAGTGGCCGCACCAGCCCGGGCACACCCTGCCCTGCTCGCTGCCGCGGCGACGAAAGCCAGACGTGTGTCTGAGGTTGACAATCAACACAGCTCTCGGCCGAGTCAAGTAGGGCTCACGGCCCGCTCGGAGGAGCCGCGTAAAGTGCAGATAAGCCGGGTGACCTGCAGCCCGCCCGGGGGCCACACGCCGGGGGAGATAAGCCGTTTGACACTCCGGGAGGTGACCCAGAGAGAAATGAGCAAGTGACAAGAACCAAACACTTGCCTGACACACAGAGTGTGGGTATCAGAGCCCCCCCGCCCAGCGCCACGGGAGGACTTCTGGGATTCGGTAATTTGGGTAGAAATGGGCATCTTGGCCGAGCATCTAACTGCAAATGTCACTCCGCTTTCAGACAACAACCGCCCTTGGAGCTCGTGTACAAGAGTCTCTGCTATTAGAGGCAGTTTTCCTCCCTTTCCAGAGACAGTCACATTGTACAAAAACCAACGAGTGCGTGACTGAATTACTCCTGTTGGCTTCTAACGTCGCGTGTCTCGGAGTCAGAGCTGATAAAACAGACATCAGTGATCACAGTCATGAAAAGAAAGCGGGCCGGGCGCGGTGGCTCACGCCTGTAATTCTAGCACTCTGGGAGGCCGAGGCAGGAGGATCGTTCGAGGTCAGGAGTTCGAGACCAGCCTGAGCAAGAGCCAGACCCTGTCTCTACTAAAAATAGAAAGAAATTATCTGGCCAACTAAAAATATATATAGAAAAAATTAGCAGGGCATGGTGGCACATGCCTGTAGTCCCAGCTACTCGGGAGGCTGAGGCAGGAGGATCGCTTGAGCCCAGGAGTTTGAGGTTGCTGTGAGCGAGGCTGACGCCACGGCACTCACTCTAGCCCAGGTGACAGAGTGAGACTCTGTCTCAAAAAAAAAAAAAGAAAAAAAAGAAAGCGTCCACAACGCTTCTGAATGTGGCTGTGAGGTGCAGTCCTGAAATTTCTGCTTTTGATTAAATTTTAATTCGGATACAGAGAAAGCCCCCTCAATAGCCGTCTTTTCACCGCTGAGCTCACCAGTTTGGAGACGCAGACGGAAGAAATGTGTATTTCTCTCCACCAGGCTCAGAACCGTGAAGGCTCAGCCCTGTGCCTGGTCCCAGCCTGGGCCCCCCACGTGCTGCCTGGGGAGGGGGGTCGGGCCCACCTGTGTAGAACTATTTTAAGGTCCCGCTGGGGGACAAGGGACAAATAAGACCGTGCCATGGTTTCTTCCAGTGGCTCGTGACATTATACAAGAGGCAAGAATGTCTGTGAGTGAGAACACTAATCCAAGAGAGACAACAATGCACTGTGACAAAGAGATGAATAAACTGCTTTGGAAGCAACAAAGAGAGATGAATTCCATCTTGGGGAATAAAGGGGGGTTATCAGGGAGGGCTGCATTGAAGAGGTGGCCTGAAAAGTCAATATAAATATTCCAACAGACACGTACAGGGGAAGAAAGACGCTCCGTGGTGAACGGCTGTGGCCTTGGCCACCCAACACTGTCCTCCTGTCTTCTGTGCCGGCACCTGAGTCTCCCTCGGGAAATCGCGGTTTCCGGACCCCGGAGTCCCACTCGACACAAACCTCACCACCCCCCCGACTCCCCGGAGTCAGGGACTGCGAGTGAGGCTGGGGAGGGACGGGAATCGGGGGTTTTTATGAGGAACGGGCTGGGTGCTCTGACAAACCAAAGGGAAATTAAAAGCCGTATGTTTTCAAATGCTCAACTCAGAAATTCGTCTACACAAAGTATCTGTTAATCCTCGAGAACTCATTGTCTGCTCTAATTTCCGCTCAGGCGGGATGGTTGGGGGTTGATTGCAAGTTCGTTTTGATGATACTGCTAAAAACTGTTTGAAAAACATCGTCTCTTCTCTTCACAAGACGGGTTATATCGGGCACCACGAAATCGTGATTACATTGCACTAATTTTAGCAAAGTCAGACATCTTCACGGGAGCGTTGCTCATACTTGCCAACCGCTGCTAACGGAGTCAAAGTGCACCAGATTCTGGACAAAAGGAGAAACGGTCAACGTCCCCCTGTCCCTGTGAATGAGCTGCCACTGCAGCTAGGACAAGAGTTGCAGAACGGTGCCGCCATTTTTGGTCCCCACCCCATCCGTCCCTCCAGCAAAGAACCCGTTTCCAAGGACCCGTGATGCAAACACCAGCCTGTCTCACCGACTGCTCCCCAAAACTGGAGTGGACCTGTTATTCCTCCTCCGTGATCCGCTTTGAAGCACCTCGCAATCCTGAAAAACCTGCTCTGATGTTCCCAGACAGCGATGCCCGCAAGCTCTTTGGGAATCTTAGTGGTGGCTGGACAGTGGGGAGGGTGGCTTGTTTGTTTGGTTAGTTTTTCTGTGTGCTAATTACTGAGGCCGCTGAGAAGTTTCTAGAGGAGTACGGACGACCTACCCTGTTTCTTACTCTTCTGATTCTTACTCTGTTTTTTTTTTCCTTTCTCCAATTTTCCATGTATTTGTGTCCCCTGACATCAAACAACATAGCGAAATAAGCCATGGTAAGAAAATGCTCCATCAAATGTCCTAGGAACTATGATAATTTAATGGAATTAAGGAGTCTTTTTGAGTACAGTAACTTTTTCTTTTTTAATTATAAAAAGAAAGTCATAACAAGGTAACAGAAGAAAAATACAGGGAAACTTGATCATATCTATGTTCCATTTCCTTAAAAACTGTTAGGCTGTGGGTACATAGGGCTTTATTATAATTTTATTTATTCTTTGCTCTGTGCTTACTCTTAACTGATTTGCTGTCAGGTAAAGAGACTCAAGTTGTAACGCTTTGCATTTTATCACGGCCTCTAGCCTGTGGCCTTCAAGTCCTGTATAAACATCAGATCAGACTACCAGCCAATACGGTGCGTGATCCATTCTACAGATATTTCCACCAGCCGAGAAGTATCCAATTCAATAGAAGAACGGAAGTCTCGACTTTTATCTTTCCTCCCCACGGGCAAAACTACAATGTCATTCCTTCCAACTTTTCACTTCTCCTGAAACCTAAAAGAACACCCGTGACTTGTGTTCAGCCAAAATCTGTGTTCGCAGAGAGATCCTAGGATTCAGACTGGATTCCAAATCTCAGCGAGAAAGAAAGAGGAAGACTTTGACCACATCCCTTAACTTCTCTGAGCCTCAGTTTCCTCATCTCTTAAATGGGGGTAATTCTATCCCATAGCTATTTTTCAGGGTTTATGCGAAGCTCAAATAAATGAAATAACGTGAAGCTCCTTTGTATTCTGCTAAACCAACACGACTTGCAGGGAACAGGGAGACTAAAAGCTAGATTCTAACATCACCTGTCAAAAGCCGGCGGGGCATTATCAACATTATTTTAAAGACACAAATTAAGACCAGAAGAGCGCATAGAATTTTCTACATTCCTTCAGCCAACCTGCAGCACCACCTGCTAAGAAATGGCCCTAGATATGTACAGCCAGTCCCCGAGGCCACACGCATTACATACGTGTGTGGCACTTATCGTACGCCCAGGGAGAGGCTGAATTCTCTATGAGACAGAAACACAGGAAGAAGAAACAGCCCCAGATATCAAGACTCCACTATCCTGTTAAACCCAATACAATTAACTTCATCAATTAATTAATCAACCAGCCCTTCGTGGAACACACTATTGATACATGGTCCCCTCCGCCAGGGTGCGGTAGGACGAACATGCCTGCTCTGTAGGAATTGGCTTCCATACTTTAAAAAATGGGGCCGGGCTTGGGGAGTATTTTAAGGCCAGCACCAGGAAGAGGCAGGAATCTCACTGGAGCTGAGAAATCGGCCCCACCTAAAGCAAACTGCAAGGCGAGTTGCACCCACAAAGCCCCCAGGACAGGATGGTCACACGTTCCTCACGCTGCAGCCTGGCTGCCCTGTTACCTCGTGAGGTACGACCAGGGAGACGGCTACTCTCCCAGCCCCGCCTGTCACCCTGTGGTCACCCGCCTGGCTCCGTCCGTCCCAGTCATCACTCGAGAGGGAAAATCTGACTAGTCGTGGTCATCGCCGGATCCGTGTTTGAGCAGAGTCCCTCTAACCCAGGAGCTGCCTCTGAGGTCCCCGCCGACCTATGCTGACGCCACGGCCCTCTAGCCCGGCAACAGAGCGAGACCCCGTCTCTACCAAAAATAGAAAGGAATTATCTGGACAGCTAAAAATATATAGGAAAAATTAGCCGGGCATGGTGGTGCATGCCTGTAGTCCCAGCTACTCGGGAGGCTGAGGCAGGAGGATCGCTCGAGCCCAGGAGTTTGAGGTTGCTGTGAGCAAGGCTGACGCCACGGCACTCTAGCCTGGGCAACAGAGCGAGACCCCGTCTCTACCAAAAATAGAAAGGAATTATCTGGACAACTAAAAATATATAGGAAAAGTTAGCCGGGCATGGTGGCGCATGCCTGTAGTCCCAGCTACTCGGGAGGCTGAGGCAGGAGGATCGCTTGAGCCCAGGAGTCTGAGGTTGCTGTGAGCGAGGCTGACGCCACGGCACTCACTCTAGCCTGGGCAACAGAGTGAGACTCTGTCTAAAAAAAGAAAGAAAAAGAATGAGTTTTTCATCCTCGCACAGCAAAACAACCCGGTGAGTCAGGGACGGTAGCAGTTCTCTGTGGCTGTGGCTGTGTCCAAGTCCCCGGACTCCACAAGCCTTTAGCTCAGAGGACGCTCCGGCCCCTGCCCCCTGCCCCCCGCACCGTCCCCACCTGGGACGCGGGGCTGCCCCCGAGGGCCTGGCTCGCCCGCTCTTCCCACCTGTCTGTACCCACACGCAGCCCACAGAGCCGTTTAGCTGCAAATGAAGCATTTATCCATTAATCCTCAGATGTCTGTGATCTAAAAAAAAATAAAAATAACAGAGAAGAAAATATCCTGAGGACGTCAGAGGGAGAGAAATGTGCAGAGCAGATGCCGCTACTTGTTTCTGTCCCTGTTTTATCTTTCAAAATACATAAAACATGAGTAACTAGGGAGAACTAGTTCCAGCTTTGGGTAAAATTTTTTTTTTTAAAAAAAGGGTGTTTTATAACTTGGGTCGAACTTCTTACATTTTAAGTTGTTTTGATACTCAACTTACTCCACGGCCTCGTAAAACTCTAGAGCGGGAACGGGCCGTAAGAGACGACTTATTCCAGTGCCTGGGCTTTGAGTTGGTGAAAGAGCATCCAGGCCAGAAAAAAAAATCTTTTCTGTTCTGTTTTAAGTTTAGAAACTCGCCCGCCTCCCTGCGAGAGGCCGCCGTCCCGTTCAGAAAGTCAAAATGTGCTTCCTAGGAACGAATGTTCATTGACTCATTTTATTCATTTAGTGATCACTGTCAGGTGGCAGGGACACAAAAACACGGTTCTGGAGCTGTGTGCACACGATTCGTGTCACAGAACAGTGAGGGACACGACGATAGAGCCACCCAGAAGGCCGTGGAGTTGGGGTAGGACCTACACCAGAAGGAGGAGCCCTGCTTTAGGGTGTAGCTCACTTTAGCTTAATTAACATAAATACATAAACAGGACAGTCTCTGTTTATCATGCTTTAGTTTTTGTTTTTTGTTTTTTTTTTTTTTGAGATAGAGTCTCGCTCTGTCACCCTGGCTAGAGTGGTGTCAGCCTCGCTCACAGCAACCTCCAACTCCTGGGCTCCAGCGATCCTCCTGCCTCAGCCTCCCGAGTAGCTGTGACTACAGGCATGCGCCACCATGCCCGGCTAATTTTTCCTATATATTCTTAGTTGTCCAGATCATTCCTTTCTATTTTTTTTGGTGGAGACAGGGTCTCACTCTTGCTCAGGCTGGTCTTGAACTCCTGACCTCGAGCGATCCTCCTGCCTCGGCCTCCCAGAGTGCTAGGATTACAGGCGTGAGCCACCTCGCCCGGCCCATACTTTAGCTTTGAAAGGATCCTCACGACAGCTTCCTCATTCATTCTTACAGCAGCCACGTGAGGTAGGTCCTTTTGTCATGTCTGATTTATACACGTGGACATGAGGCCTGGATTTTCAAAAGCAGCAGGTGACTAAATGGGGGGCCAGATTCAAGTCTCGAGACTCCAGGTCCCTTGCTGTCTTCTCTCCTTGACGTCGCCTTTCAAAGCATAAGCTAAGGTTACGCAGCGTCTCTGTTGTCAGGCGCGGTGGTGTGTTTGCCTGAGGGAAAGGGAGTTGGTACAGAGACGAGTAAACCTTCAAGAAACTCATAGGCTAAGAGAAAAAGAACCATATGACCACACAGAAAGATAAAGCCTTTTTTTTTTTTTGGCAAAACTAAGTGCACCAGATAAGTGAAGCAGACGACGATCAGTACAGGAGTCCGGGAAGGGAGAGATGCCCAGATTCTGGGCTGGCTTGTCGTGGTCACAAGTAGAATGAACTTGGCCCTGAGCTGTACAGATGGAGAGCAAGACCCTGCTGCTTGGGAGCGGGGGCCAAATAAGAAAAGACACAGGGAAACATTAATTGTGCATGATGTTGGTTAGAAATGTGGGTTGTGGAGTCAGACAGATGGGTTTGAGTGCCAGCACGGTCCTTATTTGGGACTTTGTCACTCTTTAGTGACTTTCAGCAATTCACTTAACCCCTCCAGACCATACAAACACTACATGAAATCGTGCACATAAAGCATTTATCGTACGACCTGGTAGACACTAATTCTCAACAAGCCGTGGAGATGACGGTGGTGGTCATTATATCACTGCCCATCATCACCACCAACCCCCACCTTCTCAGACACCCCAGGGAGGGTCCCTTAGGCCAGAGAGGGGTGGCCTAACACCGTCACCTGCCACGCACAGCCTGGGCTAGTCTACACCACCTTCCTCTTCCCTTCAGCCCCTCTCACAGAACAACTCTTTCCACAAAATTGCCTTTCTTCCAGGCTCTCCATTTTCCAGAACTTTCTGTAGAATTCACACCCCCTGGAAAGGACAGACCTTCTTCCCGAGGACCCGGACGCTGCCGGCCACGTTTCCCAGGGAGACCCCCAGGAGATGGGAGTCAAGGGGGCTCGAGCGGTTGTCTTCTCTCCCCTGGAGGTTCTCTCTCTCGGTCTGCTATTACTTACTGCATAACTCTGGGCTGTGTTATTAACAATCAAAGGCTTTGGGGGACCCAGATGCCATGAAACAGACATGGAAAGAAAAGAATGGAAAGCCAAAAATGAAGTTCCCCAGCTGAAATCTGTGAAAGAGGCGATGTTTCTATTTAGAGTCCCACCACCTCCTGGCCAAGCCTCCACATACTCTTCTCCTCCCCCGGCCCATGTTCGCTCCATCCGCCTCCTGGTCTCCAACCAGTGGTCCGCTAATCCCACCCCGCCCTCCAGGAGGGGCCATCGGCGTGCCCTAAGGGGCCACGGGTAGGAGTCGGGACCCTGGGGTCCAGGCCGGATTCTGCCGATGATGAGCACAGATGTGCTTTCTTGACCTCGTTGGAAAGCAACAACCCTATTTCAGGATCAATCACTTTCACACTGTGGTAACCCACCCCCCTCTTCTGCCTCCGTGACATGAGGAGAACAAAATAGAGAACTTCTATTTCCTTGGAATATCGTCTAAAGCAGGCGTTCCTCACTTGGAAACTAAGGTCACTGAACAAACAGAGAACCCAAAGATGCAAGCACATGAAGCCAGTTCTGCAAGTCCTCCATGAGGAATAATTATTATTAGAAAAAAATTTTGCAAGAATCTATCACCAGGCCAGGCGAGGTGGCTCACATCTGTCATCCCAGCACTCTGGAAGGCCGAGGCGGCAGGATTGCTTGAGGTCAGGAGTTCGAGACCAGCCTGAGCAAGAGCGAGACCCCGTCTCTACTAAAAATAGAAAGAAATTATTTGGACAGCTAAAAATATATATATAGAAAAAATTAGCAGGGCATGGTGGCACATGCCTGTAGTCCCAGCTACTCGGGAGGCTGAGGCAGGAGGATTGCTTGAGCCCAGGAGTTTGAGGTTGCTGTGAGCTAGGCTGACGCCACGGCACTCTAGCCTGGGCAACAGAGCGAGACTCTGTCTCAAAAAAAAAAAAAAAAGAATCTATCACCTCCCTTCCCCTCCTGGCTCCTGCACGAGTGTATTCCAGCTCTGGGGTAACCGCATCACGGATTCGGTCACCGGTGCAAATCACACAATGCATTTTGTAGGACATGTCTCTGCCCACGCAAGCTTTGCCCATCTTGCTAGCACAATAATGGAGTCTTCACAAAGCCATGCTTCCTGATGCTTCTATGGGATGAAGTACAAAATAAGACCAGGGCGTCTTGTGGGCATGAAAGCAGTACCACACTTTGTGATTATAAAATTAGTTCTTGGGTCAGAAACAATATTGTATGGAATGCCGTACGGTGAATGAGACATTCCTACGTCCACGATGCTGAAACAGGCAAAAGCACTGCGGACAGGAAAAGCAAATTCCTGTCTGGAACACCTGTCTGTTCCAGTGAAGATAAAATGCTGCGCTCTGCTCGATGTCAGTGGTCCAGTGTATTCAACCCGCCAACAGGTGTCTGTCTGAGCAGTGATGCCTCATCAGGCTCAGACTTGGCTTCTGCTCTTAGCAGGCTGGGTGTCCAGCAGTGGCACAAGTGACATTAGCCTCAGTGAAAGGAAGACCCTGTTGTTGAGCCCACGCTTGACCTCTATGGTGACTTTAGTCATGGGTCCACTGAGCAAAACCTGGAGTGGCTGGAAAATAGGCTGAGTGACATGCACAGCAAGGGTCACCTGGTCCCCTTGCACCTTCCCTACCGTAGATGCCCGTTAGTAAGCTTTTACACGGGGCACAAATATCTTCTCATTCTATTCCCATTTTGGAGATTCACTCTCATACCCTTCTCTACACTTTTGTGACCCATCCTCCCAAGTCCCTGGTCAAAAGACCAGTGTCCACCCATGAATGGCATGAATTCATACCTGTGGACATCTTTCTGTGCAGCCAAAGTCAGTCATGTACTGCTTGAAGTCACGCCCACGGGACTCGCCTGTACTTTATTCCTTCAGCACCAACGCTGAGAAAGACCATCAAGCTACAGTCATCCATGTCCAGGTGATGCTGAACCTATCATGCAAAACTGCATGTAACTCGAGCTCGATTTTGCTTTCCCAATGAACTAATCCTGAAGAGTTTCCCACGGGTTCACAGAAATGTATCCCGAAAGAAGTGGAAGCCAAGCAGGAGACTATTGTGGCAGCTTGAGTCACCTGCTCGGGCAATGTATTTGTTGCCGTAGGACCTACTCGAACTCTCTCAACTACTTCAATCTGATAAGAATTCTGCTGCGTGTGCCTAACTTTATGACTTAGGGGATCAGATAATTCCTAGTTTGTGCTGAGCAGCTCAGGTTACACGACCACTTACAATATCATAATCAGACGTTGGATCTCAACCCTTACCCAGTAGCAAGACAAGACCATTTCTCAAAAGGAAACGGTATTTATTTAAGGGTGCATGACATTGCTCCAAAATCCTAGGTTCTCTTAAAAATTCTTAAGTTCTCCTAATTGTAGCTTCTCTTGTTAGAGCTTGACAAAGACACCACATGGCATCACCACCTACTTAACTTTTCCTACCTGTGGGTCCGCTGAGTCAGGAAACCCAAGTGGAGGAGTAGCTTGTACAGAAGCACCCGGACTAGCTACCAATCCTCCCCTTGCTCTGCCTAGACTCCCTCAAAATTAACAGCATTACAGTTTTTCCAGTAAATGGGGTCACAGGAATACACTCAGATGTGGTAGGTGTCATCTCTAAAACCCAAAGAGACTCTCTGTTATGCCTTTTTCTCAGTGATAAGGAGTGTAAGGTGTGGAGGGTTTTCCTTTCTTTATTTCGGAGCGGATTCCTTGACATTCTCCAGATCACCGGGCTCAGAATGAAGGCTCCAGAATATTCATGGGTTTATCTCCCACTCTCTGAGGTTTGCATGTAACACACCCAGCACCCATATCCAATAACCAGGATGGCAGTAACATGGTGGATGTGTGTGATATCCACTGGGATTGGGAAGCAGTCAAGACCCCTGCAGATAAATAACGGTTCAGAGACCCCCTGCTAGTCAAAAGAAATGGCTCCTGGTGATGTTTACTAATCGAAATAGAAAGAGACTTCTGGAAAGATGGAATAGAAGCACTTTCCCCTATTTCTCCCACCAAGTACAACTAAAGGCCCAGGACACTGTATATAAAAAAATACATAAGATGATTCTGGAAGGTGGAGAGAAGGTGACAGACTGTCTAGGGACCTCAGGAACCGGCACTGGTACCGTAGCATATTCCTGGGTTCTCTTATTGCTTGATATATCCCAGACTTGGGGAAGCCAACAGCTATGGAACACCAATGCGTGCAGACCCAAAACTCCCCCGACAAAAGCCTGTTCTCTCTAGCCAAAGAACCAGGCAAGGATAAACATAACAAGGCAGAAAACTTCTAGACAATAACTACTCTACTCCAGTCAAACAACACAAGAGGGAAAAAAAAACATAGCCCTCCCACTACCCAGGCCAGCCAGGGCCAAATGGGGAGCCTTGAAGTCACCTACGAGGCTACCGTGAGGTGTCTAAGCACCTCCGCTAGGATAAAGTCAGAGAATGGCAAGTGGAAAGCCAGGACTTCCACCTCCAGCGCCCATCATCAGTTTTGCGTGTGTTTGACAAATGCAATGTGTCAACTCACAGACAATCTTACGTGAGCTATAACCTTTCACTTCCCCCACCACTTCCAGAATATTTTGTAGAAAATCACATAAATAGTCAACCCATAAATATTTCAGTATGTATCTCTCAAAGGATTTTGTAAAAGCATAACCACAATATTATTATAAGGAATGCAGATGTGGTTGAATATTCAAAAAGCAAAAAATGTAACTTACTACATGAATAAAATAAAGGGAAAAAAAATAAATGATTATCTCAATAGATGAACCAAAGCATGTGACCATAGTCAACATTCATGTATGATTTTAACAAATAAATAAACTCTTGAACTAGGCACAGAAGGGAACTTCCTTCTGATAAATATTATCAATATCTTCAAAAACTTACAGAAAATATCATACTTAATGGTCAAATATTTAAAGTTCCCCAGCTAAGATCAAAACTAAGGCAATATTCCCTGCATCATCATTTCTATTAATTATATCAGAGGTCCCAGTTAATGTAATAAGGCAAGATAGAAAATGTCATAAAATTACAAAATGAAAGATACATTATGTTTTTTAAAAACCCTAATGGACCTGAAAATAAATTATGAGAATAAGAAAAATAAGTAAGGTCACTATATAAAGGGGCCAGTAATACATAAAAAAAAAAAAACTATTGTATTCCTTTATACCAGCAAGAATTATAAAATTAGATTTTTAAAGACAAAACTATTTTCAAAAACAAGAACATTAAATAGATACAAATAAATCTACTGAAAATGTGCAAACCTCTTCCTAAAACTACAATATATTTTAGAAAGAAATTAAAGAAGAGTTAAATAAATTAAGAGATATATCATGTCCATAGATTTGGAAGATCAATATTATAAAGGTGTCAATTATCCATATATTAATCTATAGGTTGGATTCTATCCCAATTAAAGTCATAACATTTGCTAAAAAATATTGTCAACTTACTTCTAAAATTCATGGAAGGACAAAGGGTCAAAAATAACCAAGACAATCTAGAAAGTTGGAGAATTAAATTAGTGGATATAATTATCTATAAAGCTACAGCCATTCAGAAGTGTGGGATTGGCAATGATTGATCAACCAACCGTGGCACAAAACAGAACGTCTAGGGACAGACCCAAACACATGGGGACATTGGTCTGTGACACAAAGGAGGCACCACAGGTCCCCAAGGAAAGAATGGTCTTCCCAAGACGCAGACGTCCACACAGTGAAAACAAAGCTAAGTCTAGACCTGCATTTCACACCAAACACAGAAAAAAATTTCAGGTGGAATATAGATTTCAGTGTGAATGGTAAATCAACAAAGCAAAATAACATCGTATCTAGAGTAGGCAAAGCTTCCTTAAACAGGACACAAATAGCATGAATCATAAACAAAAAGACCAATAAACTGTTCTCTATTAAAATTAAGACTCATATTTACCAAAAGACACCAGTTTAATGAAAATTACTACCCCCAAGGAGGTGCCAATATATACCTATCACAATGACTAAAATTAAAAAAACAAACAAACTGGTAATTCCAAGTGGCAAGGACGGGGAGCAGATGCACTGCCATGCACTGCGGAGGGTGTACATTAGTAACACTCTTCTGGGAAAGTGTCTTCAGGATCTACTAGAGCTGAATATATGCGTATTCAACATAACCCAGCAATTCCACTCCTAGATCTGTTTCCCAACAGAAAACAATTACCTGTGTGCACTAAAAGACAAAAATGATCACAGTAGAAACAGGAACATAGCAAATATAAATGGGAAAACATAAATGAAATAAGCCTCTCCACAAAAGCTGTTGGGAGAAACCAGCTTTAAACATGAGCCCTCTTTCCCCTATTATTTATTAATCCCCTGTCAGTTAAAGCAGTTAACGTCTTAGTTTCTTAAGACTTAAGCACCCTTCTGTGCATCTATAATAGGCAAGGAACCTAATTCTGGCCCCCAGGCTTCCTCAGATAGACTCTCTCTTGTCCCCAAGATGTCAGGCTCCTGTCCACAGCTCACTCTGCTATTTCTTACTAAAGGACAGACAGGTAACTAAGTCACCAGCCTTATAGCCTTTGTGTCAGTGAGACTTTTATTGGATGAAGCTATTGCAAACAAAAAAAATGATAGATGATTGGTAGATATGGATGGACAGATAGACAGATGGATGATAGATAGATAGATAGATATGCCAGACTTCTCTACGTGATATTTTGAAAAGACTCATGTATAAGAATCAAAAGGACAGGAACCGTATTTGATGCTTCCAGCTGAACCCCAGTCCTAACTGAGGAAGCAGAAGCAGGTCGCCTAGGTTTGACCGTACCAAGCACAGTCCAGGGGACATTGCATCACCCTTGACAAGACAAATGACTGCGAGGCCGTCAAGACACCGAAGCCATTTCCCGAGTGCACCTGGATTAAGCAGGGAGGCAGCCACAGGGTCCTTGGAAGGGATGGGACCTTGTCCCTTCTCCTGGCACCCTAGACCGGCTGTGGCCGCAGAGATCACCTCATTCGGCTGTTAGCTTACCCCAGACATTTTAATTTACATATTTGAAGTAAGTAGAACTCAACTGTCCTAGAGATATTCCTTACCAGGAAATCCAAAAAGTAAAGTGTGTAACTGGGGCGATGAGGGGTCTCACCTGCTCCCACCCTCACCTGTCTGGAGCCCGGAGGGGTCCCAGGGATCTAGTTTGAGGACAGCGGATCTGACCCGACTCCCTCATTTTACCCTAAGATGAACCCCAAACCCTGAAGCACAGGTGGCTCATTCATGATCTGAGGTGCCCGGTGGCAACTCCGACACCAGACCCCGGTTCTCACCTGACACACAGGTGAGTTATGTCCCCACGACACCGGAAATTCCTAAGCCGGGAGACGACACATCCGTCCCGCCGTAGCCAGTGAGGGGTCGGCCAGGGCGGCCGGAGCACCCAAGGAAACTGAGGCACATCCCAGAACATTTGCCTTACTCACGAGTTCCGCAAAGATTTGCAATGAAACAGATTCACGTATCCTACCGAGTAGAAGGCAGATTATGTGCAAAATTATTTTTTTTAAACCCATACAACTTAAAGAAAATGTTGAGCCTCCTGAGAGCCACTTTTGAGTTAAGTGGCAGATTCCCAGGAAGGTCACCTTCACGTCCCTCTGCCCTAACGGAGACTTCAGTTAGAAACGCCGTTAAGCGCCACTGTATACCACGCTGTTCTCATTCTCTCACCCTCAGTAGCATAAAAATGACCGGCTGTGTGACTTCGGGCAAGTTACTTAACCTTTCTGTGTCTCGATTTCCTCACGTATAAAATGGAGATGATCATAGTACCCACATCCTGGGATTGTTGCTTAGAACAATGCCTGGGGTATTGTAAACTTCCCAGTATAGAATATTAATGTTTTTACCATAGATATAGTTGATATTGATAATTCCTGTGCTACATATAACCAGCATAGAAAATCAGCCATATGCGATGCGGGGTACGCTTTAAAGCATCTTGAACGGGTAAGGCATAATTTTTTAAGGTAGTCGGCTCAGTCACTAGGCTCCAGTCGTGGATCATAAAACTAACACGGACAGGAGACTCACCCCTTATGAAATCCCGACAGTTGTTCTGCGTGGGGAATTGAGAGCGACCCAAATAGAATCCCAAGAGAAGAAAGATGCCTCAGCTTTAGATAAACAACCATACACAGATTTCAGTATCATCATTAGAGCCACAAATCACCCTTCAAAAACGCCCACTGACAATTCCCGATCCGGCACTGATGGGAAAGTAAACCCTGCTGGGCGACATAACTGGGGGAAATACGGCCGGATTAGATGTCATCCGATGAGTTTACGTTTCCTAATAATTCAAACAGCCGTTGGATCCGCGGGTCCCGCCTCATCCAAGCTGCAATACTCAGCATCCGATGGCTGCTCCCAGTTGCTGCCCCTCACTCCTCCCTCCTGGCCCGGGACGTGTTTGGAGAAGCTGGATTTCCTGGGTGTGATGTGAGATGAATGAGCCGTGCGGACGGTGGTCTCCCCACAGGCTCCCACCCGTTCCTTGCCCGCCCTGCCTCCTTCCACGTGCTCAGAAGCACATCCGGACGGCGACCCCGCCGCACCCAAAGCCAAGAACCCCTCGTCCTGCATCTGCTGCCCGGCCAGGCAGGAAGGACCGACTCGATTGCCAGATTGTACCAGGTGGCTCGTTTGCTGCCCAAGACGGCGTGAAAAGCTGAGAGGCTACTCGAGCGTTTGAGTCGGAGCAAAAGGGAAGGGCCAGGGGGACCCAAGCCTGTCTCCAGGGGGCCCTGTGGCCCGTCCCAGCTTGGCCACCTCCCCCTGAGTCCACGCAGCAGCCAAGCTGTCCCCTCTGGCCGCCTGGATTCATTCGTGGAATCCCACATTCCTGTTTTCATATTTAGCATCTCGAATTTGCTCTCTGCCTTCACTTTTGCCCTTTCCCATCTGTTCACGTGAGGCAGCCACATAAGCGGGAAGATAATTAGAAATTAGAATTAATTAGAAATTAATTAGAAATTAATTCCACGAAGTAAAAATTTACCGTCTCGGCTGCGTGGGTGGAACACGGAAGAAAGAGGGTGATCGCCGTGCAAGTCACTCACCGGGAACCCGCGGAGCACACGCACCTGGCGTCTCAGGTCTGGCGGGGGGCGGCGGGCTCGCTCTTCCGGAATCCAAACGGGTTCTTGCTTCTGGATCTGCGCAGCAAGGCCTTTCTGGAAGGCAAAGTCCACCGAGTGCTCACTGTGAATATCTGGGTCACTCGCTGTTGCCACCACCCCGGGGACCCCAGAGATCATCAAATCCAACCACGTCATTTCACAGGCGAGGAAACGAGGCCAGAGAAGTAATCTCTCTCCTGAGGTCACACACCGGGTGACCGGAGCCAAGAGCAGAAGCCTACCGCGAGTTTCCACCGTAACAAGCCCCCCGACCTGTGCACCCCGGTCTCACCCCGAGTCCCCAGTGGACTCGTGCTCAGGAAAGCCGCGTATTGTTAACCAGTTGATCATGCAACCTCTAAAGAAAGGGTAAGAAATTGAGGGTTTTTTTTTTTTTTACGTGATGCATAGGAAGTTAAGACAGAAAGAAAAAAACAGGACAGGTGCAATGAAGCGAGCAGAAGATGAACCCCATCCTGAATACACCCACTTTACGTTCACCTTAAAGACTACGGTCGACTTTAATTTTAATTAGGAAAAATCTTATTTAAACAAGCCAAACGTTCCTTCACTTCTGCTCTTGGAAAACCTCACTACCGAGAACTTCTCTGAGCCCAGTTGCCCAGGCCCTGAGATCGCTGGGCCCACCCCAGCGCCCCGACTTCTGTCCCATCCCGACTCCCTGCACCTGGGGGCTGCGTCCGGCTTCCTGTACCTGCTCCACATGTTTCCGCAGAGGAGCCGAGTTCCTGCCACAAACGGCCTGAGCACGGGAAAGCCCAGTGCTCAGAGTCGCAGCCTCCTTGGCTCCAGACGGACCCACGTGCTACCTGCCCTGGCCGCTCCTGGACTCGCCGTGTGGACTTTCTCTCGTCCCCGCCGGCATCAGCCCCTTCAGCTGGGTCTGTTTCCGGCCCCGTCCTCGCTCCAGCGTCCTCTAGTGGCTCCTCAACCGCAGGGGTTAGCGAATCTCCAGCCTTATGCCCCGGGGCCCTGACACGTGAAATCAATTGAGCTGGAGATTCCTGGGCAAAAGCTGACACGGGGGGGCGGGGAGGGGGGGGAGAGAGGCATTGGGGGGCCAAGAAGGAAAACTGAATTACCTGTGAACAGAGGTCAGCTCACATCCTCAGAGCACGGCTGAAAGTTGTCAAGCGTTTAAGGATTTTTGTTTAAAGAAATACTTAGCTAGGCTGGCTGAGCTTTAAATCAGCAAATTCTTTCCCCACGGACACAAAGCGTGGGGTCTCCCACACCTGATGCCACTGAATAGCTCCTGAAGACGTCACCAAACCTCAGTGCTTCGGCAGAGGGACAGGGCAGAGGGACAGGGCAGTAGGTCACCCACCAGGGGTGGTTCTTCCAGTCCTCCATCATCTGAGCCATTTCAGGAAGTTATAAAAGATATTTGGACATAATTTTAGGCACTTGTGTTTCTAAAGTTGTTTCTGGGCAATCTTCAAAGTAAGCAAGTGAGTTCAAGAAGAAAATCAGACCAGAACTCTTGAGCCAGTTGGTTTTCCCTAAGCCCCGGCCTTATGCAAAAAAAAAAAAAAAATTTTTTTAAATTTAAAAATAGAGCTTTCCCTCCAGAGAACTGTTAGATGGGCTCATCTGACAGAGGCAAGGAGAAGCCACAATGGAAAATGAGCATCATCGAACGGCCTCGTGTGAGAGGGGGCCGCGGCTTTAGTTTTACCCATTAAAATCATGTTAGCGTACAAATTCTTGGCAGGAAATTCAATGACGCTAACAGATGTAGATAGCAGTATCTGAGTGCCCACAGCAGTTGCTCTTTAACTATAATGAAATAAAACAGAAACCAAAAAAAAAAAAAAAAAATCCTTGTTTCTGAACATCTGTTTTTATCTTGAAACTGCCAGAGGCGAGAGGGTGAGACTGGTCTCTGGGCGTTGTGTGAACACGTCGGGCAGAACAGGGACGAGGGGACGGCTCTGGGCCTCGGGCCGCGTGGACACCCCCGCAGGAGAGACGCCCACCCAGGCTGCGGTCTGGGCAGGGGCTGGGCCAGCCCTTCAGAGTCACCCCTTTCCCGGTGTGGGAAGCTCAGCCCGGGGCAGCCGTGCTGAGGGTCGCGGACCGGGGCTGCTCCTTCTGTCTCTGAGTCCAGTGTCCTCGGGGCATGTTTGTTAGCACCTTCCCCAGCCTCAAGAAGGCAGACAGCACAGGGGCAGAAAGGCATTGGGGGCAGGAACGACAATTGAATGACCTGTGAAAATAGCAGCGCTGCTGTTCCCTGCTGCTGTTCCCTGCTGCTCTCCGGTGCCAGCTACTCCCAGGTTCGGGAATGGACCACGTGGTCCGTGAATCGGCGACCAGCACATAGCTCATTGCCAGATAATAGACAGAATATTACATCAGTTATGGTTTTTAAGACAATATGATTTCTGTTTTACATATAAATGCATCGACACCATTCTGAAAGGACGTGCCGGCCTGGTGATAAAGGCTCCTCTAAGCGCGTGAGCTCCGGCGAGGTGTCCATGGAGAAAGCGCTGCTCACCTGGCCGCACCTGTCTCGTTCCAGAGCCCAGTGTTTTACCCACTGTGTCACCCTGCAGGAGAAGCCAGGGGACCCTGCCCACTGCAGACATACTGGGTGTTTTGTGCTTACAAGGGGGACCGCTGGCCCTTTCTAAAAAGCCTCCTGGAGTCCCGAGTCAGCCCTGCTGCTTCCCGGCTTCCACGGGAGCGTCTCTAGGTCTAATACAGTGCAGTTGCCTCTGCAGAACATTTTCCTGGACATGACGTTGCTCACTTTGCCCCCAGAGCTGTGTGATGGTGAAGTTCATTGTCATCTGAGAGAGGCTGGTGGGAAAGGAAACCGGGTCCCAGGTCGGCAGGTGGGGATGGTGCCGCGGAGGAAATGCCGTCCCGCCGGCACAGGCCCCCGGGTGTCTGGACGCGTCATAAAACTTTACTGTGACATGCGCGGATGATGGCCCAGCTGCAAAGCCTCAGGCGTGTTTATCACGATCTCCCAGAGCATTCTGGGTGGCTCCCGTGGGACCCTGTTTTTGTGGCCTTGACCTGGTTGAGATGAAGACATCAAAATCACCCCGGGGTGCAGTCCTGCTGCGGGGCCGCGGTGGGCGTCCCTCTCTGAGCGTCACGGCTTGCCATGATGGCTGGACCCGCGGGGGGGAAGAGGGAATAATAGTAAGTGTTGCCACGAGAAGACAGCATCACCTGTGTTAAGTGAGTCTTCGCTGGTCATGCCTGGATCTGACCAGCTTTGGCGGTTGCCAGCCCTCAGCGAGGCCGTCGTACCGACCAAACTGTGCGGTCCAATGACATCTCCAAGCTCCACCCGGCTGCCCAACCCTGTGTGTGTGTGTCTGTGTGTGTGTGTGCGCGTGTGTGTGTTGTGTATCAGAGAATGAGACGTTCTCCAGGCCACAATAGTTCTACCTCCTCCCCTTATCCCCACCCGTCCCACACAACTGGGCCCCTACAACGAGTTCTGTCCTTGGGAACGATTCCTCTTTTAGATACAACTTTGCCTTTTTCCTTAAAGACCATGACATTCTCGACGGCTGTCCCTCCTCGGAACCACAGAACACCGAAAATGTTTTGAGTGACAGCTTTTTCTGCCTTTCAAGGGCAGCGCATAATTAGTACTGGTCTAGATGCATAGGAAAGACGTATACAATGTATACAAGTATACGAAGCATACAATGTATCCTTCACGCATGAGGGCTTCATTCTGTCCCTGAACCTCAGCTGAGAAGGGCTCACTAAGGCTTCAAGATTCGTGCAGCCGTAGAATGGAGTCAGGGACTATCCCAATGGAAAAGGCTCTTACAAGTTGTCCCTTCACACCCCCTTCTAGGCATGACTTCCCAGGGAGACCCTCAGAACTATCCAGCAAACTTCTGTCTGAACAACTGAGCCATCAGAGGTGGAAAACACCATCAAGCGAAGCCCTCTCTGCTAGAGGTTCTTCCTCTGATCGTGGTACAAAGGGTCACGACGATGAGGGTCCTTAAAAGCTGGGTCTGTGTCTTGGAGGTGGCCGGAAGCCATGACGTCCCCAGCTGTCCGCAGGGCCAGCGCAATCCCAGGCAAGCCCCCTGAGTCTGCCTGACTCCACCGTATTACTCCAGGGAGAAGCCTCCGCAGACTTGCTGACAAGCTTAGAAAACGAATGTGGAGCCGGCAGGTAGACGCCATCGACAGGTAACGCCATTCGTCTCGCTCACGGGGGCCCACCTGGCAGGCAGACAGCGCCCCGAGGGATGCTACTGCTGCCCGTGACCCCCCAAGGTTTCCTGCTACCTCCGTGGGTAACTTGAGAATACCCCATCGCGATGTTTCATCTTGTTTTCTCACATCAAGCCTGGGCTGAGGTTCCAGGTGCCCCGTTGCAGCCCGAAGAGAGATTTATGGTCCTGTTATCAGCGTCCGGCAGCGAGAGGCTGTGGTCACGCCGGGGGAAGAAGCAATAGCCCAGCGGGGAGGCTGCACGCAGGGCTGCCGGGCAGCACCTGGAGTCACCTGTGCCCACCCGGTCCCCACGGGGGGGGTGGACGGGACTGAGCATCGGAAACAGGACTGTCCCCCGGGTCCTGGAAAGGCAGCCCGCCCACTGCGCGCTGCGAGGGCTGCTGTCCCCGCGAAACCCCAGTCACGTGGTTCAGAAGCGTTAAATCATCCCAGCAACACAGAAAACAGAAAACCTGTCACAGGAGGTTGGGACTGAAGGGGTCGTGATAAATGGAGAAGGAGCGACAGGACCCCCTCGAGGCTTCCTCGTGCCCGTGTCCCAGCCACACTGGGGACATGTCATCGGCTTGTCCGACCACATGACGGATGTGAGCACCCACTCTCCAGGGACAAAAGTGACATTGTGCGGCTCCACTTCTAAGTGTCAGACATGGGAGATACAGTAACAGTTAAATGGCTATTGTTATTATTATGGTTGTTATAGCAACCACAGGTTTTCTCCAGCTCTAGCACCTACCACTGTGTGACCCCCCCCACCATTTCTAACAAATATTCTCCAATTAAATACAGTATATATCTCTCTCTCCAGTAGGTGTTTTAAAACACACATCCTCTCTGTGTATTATAAACTTCTGAAAGTCAGCATTTAGTAAGCGTGATACAAAACACAGCGCCGTGAACAGAATGAAGCCGTCTCTTCCCCATCCGTGTTCTGAACACGCAGCCATGACCGGGGCACACAGCAAGAGCCCCCCTGCCCCTTTCCCCCCCTCCCCCAGCCCTCTCCCATCCTCCCACCATGGGCAAAAAGGTGAGATCAGGCTCCAGGTGACGTCAGAGACATCCCAGCCCTAGGAAACGGGGAGAACCATCTAGTCCTTCCCGCCCTCCCGTCAGGCTGCCGGCGGACAAGTTCAACGCGCCAAAGGACTTTCTCCCAGTAAGTGCTGGGCTAAAGTCACCGCTTACCCCCGCGGTCTCCACGCAGGGATCACCGCCTGCTGAGCCAGGACCCGGGCGGACCGAGCTGGTGACCCCGAAGGGACGGTCCCAGCGTGCCCAGGACCAGCTGTGTCTCTCAGGGCCCTGCTCCAAGCACCGCTCTCCAGAGACGCTTCCCGGCTCTACCCCGAGTGACAGAGCAGGGGCTGGACTCCAACCAGCAGACACTCACTGAGTGTCTGTCACATGCAGAGCTTGAGGTCACGGAGCCATTTCAGTCCCGTGCGGTTCTGTCCCGGTTGGCTCGGAAGCTCTTAGTCGTGCGAGGTGGCGCGTAAGGGCCTCAGGAATGAGCTCTGAGCCGCACTGCCTGGGTCACCGTCTCTTTGGGTGTTATGAAGTCAAATGAGTGAATGTACCCAAAGTAATTAAAGGTCGTGGCTGGCACAAAACACACAGTCGGTGTTCGAGGACCGTCTGGAACGTTTCCGGCCACGTCACCTGTTCTCGTTACAGTAACTATGGCCGGATTCTTGCTGGACGGCTCTGATACATTGATCATCATGGTGACCACACAGTGGGTCCTCGGCTGGGCCCTGGGGCTGCGGTGACAGTAAGTTATCGTCCAGCCCTCTGGGACACACGCAGACCTTGGAAGGGAAGACCCTGAGGCAGAGCATCTGCACACGCCAGCGTTTGTCAGCTGTCCCACGCCGACACCCTCGGCACCTCACGGGTGCCCCGGCCCGTCACGAGCATGAGTGTGAGCATGACAACCGCCATGTACATCCGCTACGTCAGGAAGCTGAGCAGGGAGAGAACATTGTGCGGAGAGGGAACGGCGCCAAGCTTGCACCCCAAAAATTAGGCATGAATTCCCAGAAAACGTCAGGAGTTAGTTCTATCCAAACAGCAAGAGCACTCAAGGATACTCTGCATCTGCTGTTAACAGAATGCCCAGCTAACAGCGATGCAACGTAAGAACATTTTTTACCTGGCACAACAGAAAGGCTGCAGGAAGGCAGCCCCGTGGTGGGTTCGGCTGCTCAGTTACGTCCTGAGATCCCAGGCTCACTCCGCTTCTCCAATTTTCAAACCCAAGCCCGTTGCCTTAGCGTCTAAGCACCTACTCCCCTAAATGCAGAATGGCCCCCACAGTTCAAGTGCTCACAGGTAACAACGGCAACCGTCAGCAAAGACGTTTCCAGTGGTCTCTTTTTCAGAGTCACATTTCCCTCAAGTGCCATTTACCGATATGGACCCCCACGGCCATGGCCTGGCTCCAGGGAGTCTTCGGAACAAGGAGCCGACATTTTTAGCCTCTGGGTTGGGACATGAATTGCACCAGAAAAGTTGTCACCAGCAATGTCTGCACGGTGACTAAGTGCAGTGTCCAGAAACTGCAGATGCTCTTTCAAACATTGCCTTTCCTGTGTTACCGTCGTGATTCTGCATTAATTACTGTTAGGTCACTGAACATGGTTTGAAACACGTGATCCCTGCAAATCCGTGCAGCCAGACACTCTAGCGCTTCCGAAGGGACCACAGACGTGGAGAGGCTGAGCGCTGGTTTGGTTCACCGCGGTAAATGCCCGCATGCAGATGAAATGCCGAGGAGGGGACGGGAGAATCAGCCGGGGGATCTGTCTATGACCACATCCTCGTCCGCTCAGTGATTAATTCTGAACATCTACTGTGTATCTTACACCATGTCACACTAGTGAATAAGACGAGGTCCCCGATCTACTGTGTATCTTACACCATGTCACACTAGCGAATAAGACGAGGTCCCCGCTCTGACCACACGGCCTTTAGTTCCCAAAGCCCAGTGACTCTAGTGTCCCACGTCAGCAGGAGTTTTATTCCTCTTATCCTCTGTGTCCCCTCTGCCAGGACCTGTGTCCTCGTACTCTGCAGCTAGGCAATTGTCTCTCCTGTTTGTAAATATCCGTATACAGCCGACCCTTGAGCCACACAGGGTTGGTGTGTGCAGCTGCACCAATACATGGGTTTTCTTCTGCCTCTGCCTCCCCTGAGACACCAGGACCAGCCCTCCCCTTCCTCCACCTGCCCGGTCTGTTCAAGGTGAAGACAGCCAGGATCAAGACCTTTTTGATGATTCACGTCCACTTAATGAATAGTAAATATATTTTCTCTTCCTTATGATTTTCTTTATAACATTTTCTTTTCTAGAGCTTATCTTATTGTAAGAATGCAGTCTTCAATACACATAACATGCAGAATATGTGTTAATCAACTGTGCATGTTTTCAATAAGGTTTCCGGTCAACAGTGGGATATTAGCAGTTAAGTTTGGGAGAGTCAAAAGTTATACAAGAATTTTTGACAGTGCAGGGGGTCACAAACCCTAATCCCGCATCATTCGGGGTCTTGTAAAAGTGGGTCTTGTTTCCCTCAGGTCTGCAAAGGATAAGAAAAACAAGACGTCCGTTAATTCTGTGCACCCTTTAAATGACAAAGTGCAGGTCGTTCAGCTGACTCGCGGTGGCGATGAGTCCGGGTACAGACGTCTGCTCTCGTCCCAGCTTTGTCACTTACTAGCCTTGGGTAAGTCACTTTCTGAGCCTCAGTTTTCTCATCTGAAAACGAAGGCAAGGGTCATTCCTGCATTGCTATGTAACGTCGTGATCGCGATGCTAAATCTTGTTACAAAGCTTTGACACAACAGGCGAGCGGTAGCTGGCCTGGTGCAGATGCTGGGTGAGCGAAAGGCTGGTCCTCACTGCTCTCGAACCCTCTAGTCTCATCTGCCATTTGTCAAGTAAAGCAAACCCTCGGCAGCAGGTGGTCCGGGCGGCTAATTAATGCCTGCAGATGGCACGGTGATCTGCTCGTTGCTGGAGGCTTCCAGAATCTAAACTGGGGTGGTAGCTCAGCTGCCAAGGACTTGGAGTCCCCCTTGCCCGAGTCCCGCTCCTGAGAGTCCCGATGAAAACTCTGGTTCCCTGGAGACAGGTCAGCAGTTTGTGCTGTTAAAAATAAGTCGTTTGGATCCTGACGTGACATTTCTGTGGAAACCGAAGGCCCCTAGTGCCATACTGGATTTCTCTATGCCACCACCGTTAAAAAATACAGAACTTTTAAAACCTACGGAGATCCTGACCGTTTTCTCGTGACTCAGTTCCTTCGACCAACACCCAAATTCCTTGACCACGTGCGAGGTGAAGAGAGGCTCCAAGAAGATACCAGGACACTCAAGAAAATGTCAAACGCAATTGTTTACTCAAGCGGCAAAGCGAGGTGTACACTCGCCGCTACAAATCCGTAGACTTTTTAAATAACTGAGCATTTCCACATATATAAACAGACACTATACTTTTTTTCCTGATAAACAATCGACTCAGTCTCCCAGAAACTCAAGAAACCATCTGCTGTCTTGAGCGCTGTCCTCACAGATGTTCTTCCTGAGTGTCAAACCACGACCTCGGCCTGGGCTTCCTGCTAGGAAGTATGGGCAGCTCGCGCCTTGCCGGGGAAGAGCCTCGGTGCGTATTTTTTGCTTTGCCATGGTGACCTCGTGGCATGTCACCCATATATCAAAGCATCGATAGATCTCTGGCATTCTCTCCTGTGCATTCACCCTACGGGGTTGAATGTCATTAAAAGTGGGGGAGAAATGGACTTGGAGAAACAAATCAAGAGAAAAGCTCCCCTTTGCACCCCAACAGGGCACGAGTCTAGGGAGCCATGTCTTTTTCAATGAGAAAAGTAAGAGGAAGAGTTTGGGGAAAGGCCAAGCCAAGAGGAGCTGAGAGCTGTCTGTTGTTGCTCAAGACCAACATGGAGGGCCAGGCGCGGTGGCTCATGCCTGTCATCCCAGCGCTCTGGGAGGCCGAGGCGGGTGGATCGCTCAAGGTCAGGAGTTCGAGACCAGCCTGAGCAAGAGCGAGACTCTGTCTCTACTAAAAATAGAAAGAAAATTATGTGGACAACTAAAAATATACATAGAAAAATTAGCTGGGCATGGTGGAGCATGCCTGTAGTCCCAGCTACTCGGGAGGCTGAGGCAGGAGTTTGAGGTTGCTGTGAGCTGGGCTGACGCCACGGCATCTAGCCTGGGCAACAGAGTGAGACTCGGTCTAAAAAAAAAAAAAAAAACAAGGAATTCTCACTTTATCAAAGAATTCCTCCGACAGCCTATGTTTTACGGATTAAGAGTGGCCGGAACATGTGAGTGGGGAGGGTGTGAGATTCCTGCCCACTGGGGCGGTGTCAGCAACGAGGATGAGGAGAGATGAAAACACAACACGGAACAGGGTGGGTGGAGTTTGCTCTGTGCCCCACCTTGGGGGATGCGCCGTTACCAAAACAAGCCGATAATATCATTGATGTTATTCTTACTGTTGTCTCATACAACCCCATTTTTTTTTCCATTTAAAGATAAATAGTGCTTCAAGGCCATGGAGAGGAAAATTCTAGGGTTGTAGCTCCCTCTCAAATGCCTCACATAGCCTATTCAAGTCAGCCAATGTTTGTTAAGCCTCTACTAGAGGCCAAAGATCATTCTAGGCACCGACCAAGCCGAGGCTTCGGAGAGTTGATCATCTGCCCACGAACAGATCTTTCCCTCTCCCCAGCGTATGACCCGCAGTCTCGAGGTTGTGCCTGGCAGCAGCACAGGCCGGGACAAGCTTGTCCCAACGTCCCCTGTCTGATAAATCAGGGGGATGACTATAGCTCACGATAATCTACTGCATATTTCAAAATAGCCGGAAGAGAAGAATTCAGATGTTTCTGGCATAAAGGTAACTATTTAAGGTGATGGATATCCCAATGACACTGATTTGATCTTACAGGTTAAACGAATGTATTAAATTATCACACGCACCCTGAAAATACGTACAATATCATGTATTGATACATTTTTTTAAACTGACCCCTGCACATCCTGCTCCTTCCCCCTCGGGAAGTGCCCAGAAAGGACCCCCTTGTGTCCAGCCCTGTAGAATTCTCCGCCCGCTCAGTGTCGTGTGGAACACGTGACGTTTTCTTCTCCAGCTGTGGCAGTTCTGCCCTGAGCCAGCCACGCTCCCCGTTGCGACCACGGAACCCCACTCACAAGCCAGTCACCCAGCGTCGCGCTAAGGCAAGACTCACGTGCCAACAGAGGATCAGTCAGAGGAAAGGCTGGCAGGGGCGTCGCTGAAAAGCCCACCGGGCCCTACACCCCTCCCGGGTCTCTCCTCTTCCTCTCCCTGCTTCCTCCTCTTCATTCTCTTCTGCCTCCCCCCGACTGTGCTCAGGAAGGTCTGTGCGCCCCTCTTAGAGATTCCCGGTGAAAATCCTTCAGCAGAGAAACCTGCCTAACCCAGCACTTCCCAATGCATTTCTCTTCCTAGCCCTGCGGGTGGCTTCTCGGGGTGCCGACCTGTTTGCAAGGATTTCAGCCAGGTCACTAAACTGCCCCCATTATAACTCGGAAGGAGACAGTGTCTGCCTTCAGTTCCCTCTTATCTCACCTTGCGAGGAAATTCTCCTCGCTTTTGGCATCCACCACGCCCCGACTGTACCCCTCTCCGCCCCCTGCCCCCCAAAATTCAGGACATGAGGGACCACCAGGCCCTGCGCTCTCCGAACAGAACTTGCTCTGAGCTAGAATTTCTAACCGTGACCTCGAAGGAATACTCATTCTCAAGAAATTGTCGAAGAAAAAGAGAGCGTTCACAGTTGAATAAATTTGCATATTAATCCTCTTCCCAGAGACTGACGCATCACATTACTTTATGAAAGGCTCCGACAGTGTCCTGGATTACAGAAACTTATCAACTCTTATTTCCCCAAACACATTTGACCACAGCCCTTTTTTTCTTTTTCATTTTTCACAGCCGTCTTTTTAAATAATACTTGATAATGGCAGAAAGTTCTTATTCTGCAGAATGCGTTTTGAGAAACCATTGCAGAACAATTTTCTCTTCTGAGCCCCTTCTTTCCCATCAAATCTCCCCTATTCCGTGTCTCATTCTGCCGGGATAAAGCGAGATAATTGAGCTAATCGTGACATGTTGAGCTAACAGTAATGGCACACTTACATTGATTGTCTGTTTGGTACTAGGCCCTGCTCTCTAAAACACTGCCAAAAAAAAAAAATCATCCTCATTTTACAGATGAAGAAACTAAGATTTTAAAAAGGTAAAGGAACTCTCTCAAGGCCCACCTAACCAGGAGGTGTATAGCTGGGATTTGAGCCCAGGTCCTCTGGCGACTTCTTTTATACCAGCCACTCTGCCGTTAAGGGGTTAACAAGCTCTCCTTCCCAGAGCTGTTTACATTTTAAACTCACAGAGAAAGCACACGTTAATACCAGAAGAATGAGGTGAATCCCTGCTAGCAGCAATCAGGGGGGACTCAGAGGGAGCCAGGGGAGACAGGATTTGGGGAGGCCCTTTATGTCTTACAGGCCCCTCTCTCGGCCAGTGCCAGGAGGGCTCTGCCCGGGTGGGCTCGGGGCCTCCACCCTGCTCCAGGCTGAGGTTGCCGGCAGGTTCCAACGGCCACATACGTGTGTGCAGTGGGCACAGGTATGCACTGGGGCTGTACAAAAATAACTGGATATTCTGATGTGTGCAGCTGCATACTTTGGTGTCTATTAATGGCATGGTTTGTGATTTTTATTCCAATGGGGCTGAAGCGAAACCTACAGTGCTGCCCATCATACATGAAAATTTTCTGGCAAAAAAAATGTAGGTCCCTATAATGGTAGCTGTAGGAGGCTCAAGGTGCTCCCTTCCAAAACCTGGCGACTTACTGTGCCAGGTGCTTTCTGAAAATAACAATCCTGAAAAATCGGCACCCGCGTGCAGCATATATTGGGGTCCCAAGTGGATGGCAAATTCACCCAAGACCCCAGATCAGCATCTGGGGTGAGCTTCAGCTGCAGAGGTTTTTCTGGGCAGCTGTGTGGCTTGCAGTGGTTGTCTGTGATGATAATCTGGGCTGCAGAGAAACAGCGATGGAATCTCATTAGGCTCCAGTCCAGCTCTGTTTGTGCTTCTCCGTCACCTTTATTTGTTTAAGAGCCCTGACAAGCCAAACGCCCCTGATGTGATGTTTACATTGTAGCTTTCACTGGAGCTTATTAAACTCATCGTTACTTCATATAAGCTGCAGATAGGTGACGAGGGCCAGTTAGTGTTGACAGTAAGTAACAGACACCCTGCTACAAGGTAACATGTTTATACGCTCCATTGGATGCCTGGTGGATTTTGTCCCTGTAAAACTATCACAGATAATGAAGCTCCTATCAGATAAGTGACTATAATAAATGACCACAATTAGGGCTCTGGCTGATGAGAACGGTTGGTGGTCTCTCCAGCCCGACTTGGATAAATTCCAGGCTAAGTTCACTCGGGGAAGGAAAAAAAAAAAAAAAGGCATCAAAAATCAAATTTAAATGGGATTGACTCAATAAGACACCATTTGATTTCAAAAGAAGCAAGAGTTCAAGGAAATTGAATTTTCCTCTCCGTCCTCAACCCTCTTTGCCTTACTTTTCTTGCTACATGAAAAATGAACAAGTAAATAAAATGCTGAAATCAGACTCTTATAAAATCCAGAGCACTCTGTTTGCCCCCTCTGCGAATGTTCCCGCAGAATCTAGACGGGTGGAAACCACCGCGGGGCGTCTGAGCTGAGGACGCTTCTCCAGAAGGAAGGCCTCGTCTTGCTCTGTTATCGCATCCAGAAGAAAAACCGGACGAAACCACAGAGGGGTCTCGGCGTGGACTTCAGGCTGGTCGGGGACCCCTCTGGCAGCTCGCACCGCACGACTGTAATCACGTCTTTGAAGGGTTTTGTTTACACCGGGCGGGCTCGCATTACAGGATGGCGAAATAATAGCACCGAATTTAAGTGCTCGGATGAAAAGGTCTTTAAAAGACATTATTTTCTTGCACGGAATACTCATTTCCAGGGTGACTTACAGATTTACCGTGAGAGCAGAGAGATCTATACACACATATATGTCTCAAGAATGTGCTGAAAGGAGGCTTCTAGAGCCCTTTGAGGGACCTAAAAAAGATGACACCAGCAAAGTGGAAAATGACCGGCAGGCCGACATGCCCTGCGGGGCTCTGCGGGATTATTTTTCAGCAGTGACAACTATTTTGTTTATGTCACGTCACGTCTGCCTGCCCCAGCTATCTGCCCCCTCCTCCCTGCCCTGCTCCCCTCGTTCCCTGCCCCCGCCCACCCCAACCCCCCCACCCTCCTCTCTGCCTCCTGTGAGTCACAGCTACTTTTGCTAAATTTGGCTGGAGGGAAAGGGCTTTTCTGCGAAGGTGTATTTACTCTGGGGCTTCCCTTTTCATTGGATTTCATATTTCCTAATAACAGTTTTAGTGGGAATCACCCTGCAGGGCAGACTGATCCCCCCTGGGAATAAACGCTCTGGGAGCCGGGGTGGGCGGGGTGACGGATGGGCCGCTGCACCCCCGTTGCCCGGAGACCCCATAAACCCAGGCAAGCTGGCCAGGCATCAGTCTGTTTACCTTTTCACGACTTTAAAGGTGATTTATTTGACCTTTGAAAACCAGGATCATACTTCTTGCTGGAAACAATGCACATTTCAGCATAAACGGTGACTGTTAAGACGCTGAAGTCTCCAGTTCGAGGCCCTTTATCATTCCCCCCCCCCCGTTCTAATCAGAATGAGGGGTGTCTGCTGGATGCTCAGTACAGACATAGTGGAGGGACATTGTCTAAACACGCAGAGATGAGTGTGTGCTCACAGACCATATGGACGTGGAGTTTCCGTAACGGTTTTTCAGAAACTATTTATAAATGCCCTGGATACTGTGTAAACGGGAGGCAGCAGGGACAGAGAAAAAGGCTGGCGTTGGCGAGGGGCTCTGAGTCCCTCCCTGACCAGCTGGTTCACCCTAATTATATAATTTAGCATTTGACAAGCGAGAACTCTGCGTCAGATTCCCAGATCCACCACCTACCCGCTACGCAATCTTGGCAAGACACTCAACCTCTCTGTGCCTCGATGTCCCTACCTGTAAAATGGAATAATAAGAGTGCCTATACCTCACAAGGTTGCTGAGAAGATTAAATGGGTTAAAACATGCAGATTGCTTAAACGAATGCTTGCGGCGCAGAAAACAATGCATGGGAGTTATTATTATTGCGTAAAGGAAATAAAATAACCACGCCCACAGCAAACAATGTCGGAACCAACACGAGTCGTGCACCCTAACGCCGTGCACAAGGTAACCAGCAAATGCTGCTCAGCCCCCGACCTGAAGACCTCTGTTCCCGTCACTGGAACGCAAGGCTGCGACCAGACAGGTTTTCATACCTTTTTAGCCAAACTACGAGGCAACACGGGTCATCGTTCTTACATATGAAGAAACTAAAAGTCGAAACAATGAAATTACTTACCCAAGGTCACATAGCTTCTCAGAATACAGTATCATGTGCATTCTGATTAAAATTCTATGGCATTACGATGTTATTTGTCACTGAGTAAGGGACACCATAACAGCGGTGGTTCCTCAGGGTCACGAGGCCGGCGTCCCTGCGGGAACCGTGTCCCCTTCAGAGGGACCCAGTCGGCCGGGGCAGTGGCTCCCGGGACAGAGTGAATGTCGTTAGCCAAGCTCAGGTTCCCCGAGATCTAACGGTCCGGGGGGGAAGTGAGGAAAAGCGCCCAGCGGCACAGACTGCAGTAACAGAATTGCTTTACCAACTGTGCTCTTGCTTTTACTTCTTAGGGCCATCGGGAAGGATATTTGGTATAAACAAGATTGTTATTCTGAAGCATTTTATGCCTTTGTAGAACTCAAGCCGCCGATGGAAGAATGGACAACGGCAAGGCGAATCCGCTCTGTTAAAGCAGAACTGGGTTTGTTTCCGCCGCTGACGTTGCAACCTTTCCCAGCAACTGGCCTGGAGGACAGGGAGGGGACATGGGGGTGTTCAGGGGGTGACGGGGACACATTGACGTTGGGACCACCACACACTTTGCAAGCCCAGTGGGAACTGGTGGTGATTTTCTGGAAAGTTCCTGGAGCCCCTCAGGTGCTGGGTGGGGACTCAGGATACATGAATTCATACGGCCTAGAAAGCGACATTTAATGGACAGAGGGGACAAGCCTTCTAGGGCATCGGAAGACAAGTCCTTGGGGTGGCCGAGACTGTCTTCCCGGGCCCTGCGGGCTGGTAGCCATGAGCGGCTGTCCCCCGGGACCAGGCAGAGGCCATTTGTTCTGGGAATAGACCCCCTGCTTCCAACACTCACGAGTAGAAACCGCTCCCAGCTCACGCTCTCTCTACGATCCCAACGTCCCAACCTCGGCTGCAGTCCCAGAGGTGCCAGCATGAACAGAGCTGCGACAAGGTGCCACCCTTGACCCTGCTCATGCCTGGCCCTAAACCTCACGAACTGGGGACCCTGGAGGTGCCCCCCACGCTCTGCGCTGACAGCCCATAATTTATTAGCCCCTGCATTGCTCCTCAGGATGTGACAATCACACGTGTTCTAAGGGGAGAGCTGAAGGCCCATCCATCTTCGCCCTGCTGGGGAAGAGACCGATGGTGAGTTAATTGGACTGGATGGGTGCGGTAGATAGAGAAGCCCGCAAGGCACAAACGACAGGATTATTAACTGCGCCCGGAGCCGTGTGTTGGCCAGGCAGCCTCGGCGCACGGGGACCGGTCGGCCAGACGCGAGCCCAGGCTCGAGCAGGGTTTGCAGAGGGGGGTTCCTGGCGGCCGCGGGCAGCGACCAGGCCCCGCGCGTCCAGGGAGAAAGCCAAGGACTTTGCGGTTAGAAGAGGGACTCGAGCTGCCACCCGCTCAGCAAGCGGGCTGGAGTTGAAAAGGCCAGGGCGAATTCAGAAATGTTTCTCTCTTACACCCACAAAAAGGAAACGCTTGAACTTAATCACCCAGGTCCCCCCCTTCGAGTCCCCCCTTGACCGACCTCCCATTCCGGCTAACTCAGTTTTTCCTCCCGTCCAAGTTGGTTTGAGAGGCTGAGCTGCAGCGCTTTGCTGAGGGGAAAGGAGTTCTCTGCCCCTGCCTCGCCCAGGCCCTGGGGACCCTCACAGACAGTGTCAAAGAAAGCCCGGAATTCACTGTCGCTGCTTGTCAGCCTCCGCCACGCACAGACAGACCTGGGGACCGGCTTCCGCCCTTTCCAGAGTCCCAGCTCTGTGCCTGACCCCACCCTGATCCCAGCCCCGTCCAGCACCTGCCTTTGCCGACCGCCCTGCCCGGCTACAGACAGGGGGAACGGCACAGGTTGTCCCAAACGCCAACAATATTTGTGTTAAGAACCCGACAGGTGTGGGTGCTCAACGCCTTATCATTTACAAAACATCCCTCCCCTCTCAAATGACCCTCACTTCGCCCCGTATGTGGGCAGAGCAATTAATTTCTCCGCTTAACAGATGAGAAAACAGAGACTCAGAGGGTTGGGTTTGCCAAGGAAGTAGGAAACAGGACAGATGCTGGCATCCCTGTCTGAGTACTAATTTCACCTTAGTGTGTGTGTTTGTACACGTGGATCTCTCTGTAGCAGACACTGTTAGTTCCCTCTTCGAAAGGCGTTGGCCCCTCTTTCCTTATGCACAGAACCCGAATTCTGTCCAGTAGTGGCCAGAGATACTTTGGTCTCCAGAAGTGGACGCAACCTCTGCTCCAAGGATGGCTGTGTGCGCCATTTCTGACCTATGAAATGAAAGTTGTCTGCTAGACGGTTTCTGGGAAGATTCTCCCCCTGGGGTCAGAGGAAGGCACATGAAGAAAAGCTCTCTTGCCCCCCCCCCCATTGCCCACTGTCTCCTGCTTTCAGCCACGGATGAGTGAGGCTGTAATGGCTGGAGCACAGGCAGCTTTTTTGCAACAATGAGGCAGAAGGCCACGAACGTCAAAGAGATAACAACCTAGAGCCTCACAATCTTTAAGCTGCTAAACTAGCATCGGTAACTGCTTATCAATACACTTCTAGTCGAAGCCATTTTTAGTTGAGCATTTTATTTACGGGAGCCAAAAGCATTCCCAGCTAATACGCTGCCCCCACCAGATCATGAAAAGTTCAAGGACAAAGACTACATTTTATTTATGGTTGAGTCCCCTCTGGGATTTCATCCAGAAGTAGTCGCTTAATAAATGTTTGCTAGAATGATATAAAGAAGGGGCCGGGCGAGGTGGCTCACGCCTGTCATCCTAGCACTCTGGGAGGCCGAGGTGGGCGGATCGTTTGAGCTCAGGAATTCGAGACCAGCCTGAGCAAGAGCGAGACCCCCATCTCTACTAAAAATAGAAAGAAATTATATGGACAGCTAAAAAATATATATAGAAAAAATTAGCCAGGCATGGTGGTGCATGCCTGTAGTCCCAGCTACTCGGGAGGCTGAGGCAGGAGGATCGCTTGACCTCAGGAGTTTGAGGTTGCTGTGAGCTAGGCTGACGCCACGGCACTCACTCTAGCCTGGGCAACAGAGTGAGACTCTGTCTCAAAAAAAAAAAAAAAAAAAAAAAAGAATGATGTAAAGAAGGGAAAAAAGAGGGTACTCCTCACAGATACACCTTAGTGTGATGGACTTGTCAAAACCAGCAGGATAACACTTTGGGTCTTTGTCTTCTTGCTGATATTCTACTTGGTTCTGCGTTACTATGGGCTCAACTGTCCCAAGGACTATTGCCATTATCTGCCTTCTTTCCTGGAACTGTTATCACTATTTCTACATACTCTGACAACTAAAAACATGTGGTTTGGGGGTTTTTGTTTGCTTTTTTAGAGACAGGGTCTTGCTCTGTTACCCAGGCTAGACTGCAGGGGACCACTCATAGCTCATTGCAACCTCGAATGCCTGGAGTCAAGCAATCTGCCCACCTCGGCTTCCCAAAGCGCTGGGATAAAAATATATTTTTTCATAAAATAGAACAAGTTAGTAATGTCTTTCTATGATGAAGGCATTTTTTTCTATTTACAAATAGAAACACCTAAAGGTGACATTTGAAATCAGTAAGAAAAAAAAAGACGATTATTCAAAAAACGATGAAACAAACTAATAATTATTTGAAAAAATTAAATAAAATTTCTAGTCCTACACACCAGATTAAATTCCAGATGAATGATGGTTCACTATATATTCAATAAATAGTTGAATATATTCAATAAATAATTATTGAATCCTTAAAAAAATCTAGAGAACATATTAATGAATATACACTGTCAGCTCTGGAAGAACTTTGGAAGGCAGAAACCATAAAGGGGAAAAAGTTGAAATGCTGAGTACATAAAAATGTACATTTTTTTTAATATAAAAAACCAACATGAGCAAAATTAAAGGAGAAATAACACTGAAAAAAATATTTACCTACATACAAGGCGGCGCTGTGTCTTCACACTTGTGGGGCGAGTTTAATGGCGGCCACATGCCAGCCAGAGAACCAACCAGAGCACAGAAGAGGGTTGAAATAGCCTTTATTCCAACCTCCTTGTTTTACCTATGGGGATCTGAAGCCCAGAGGAAAGAAGAGACAAACTTCAGGAAATATTCCCAGTTACTTGCGTCTAGAACTCAAGTCTCCACACCTCTTGAGTCATTGGAAGAGGAAATTCCACCCTTAAAGTGAAAGCAATATGGTAAATTAGGAAAAAAAAAATTAGAAATTACAAAGAACTTGCTGGTAGGGAAACATGGACTTTTGGAAATAAGATGCTTTAGAAGCTATTTTTTTCCTTCCAAGAAGAACTGTCCACGGCAGGTTTTTTTTTTTTTTCCCCCCACCTACAACTACTATCTGGATCATCATAATACAAGAATTAATGAGGAAGATACCAAATTATACCTGAGATGCTGTCAGAACAGTCACTCTGAAATGGTGGTTTTCATTACGTTTTTATAACCACATAGAAAAGACAGGCCTGTCTTAATTTAATTTAATTTAATTTTTTTTTTTTGAGATAGAGTCTCGCTCTGTTGCCCTGGCTAGAGTGCTGTGGCATCAGCCTTGCTCACAGCAACCTCACACTCCTCGGCTCAAGCGATCCTCCTGCCTCAGCCTCCCGAGTAGCTGGGACTACAGGCATGTGTCACCATGCCCAGCTAATTTTTTCTATATATATTTTTAGTTATCCAGATCATTTCTTTCTATTTTTTAGTAGAGACGGGGGTCTCGCTCTTGCTCAGGCTGGTCTCGAACTCCTGACCTCGAGCGATCCTCCCGCCTCGGCCTCCCAGAGTGCTGGGATCACAGGCGTGAGCCACCGCGCCCGGCCAGGCCTGCCTTCATTTTAAACACAAAGCTGGAGGGCTCAGCCCAAAACCATTCCAGCTTCACCACGAAGGATGGTGAGTTTGGGGAAGTCACTTTACTTCTCCCCATATTGAATTTCCTTAACTGTAAAATGAAAACAACCATCTCTACGTAGTAGAGATTATTTCTGACCGTTAAATCAGCCGCTGCGCAAAGGCCTGGCACACGATAGGCACTTGTTAAACATTTGTTCTCCCTCCCGTTTCCTTCTCTGCACATTATTCCGAGTGTGTAACCAGAGCCTGAGGAAACTACCACCACCTGCTGTACGGGGCTCACAACTGCACGGGCAACGGCCAAGGTGCAAATGCAGCCTCGGCGGAGGAAACTGCAACAGGGAAGGGCCCAAAGAACTAAAGCATCATACGTGGAACACATCAATTACATGTGAGACAGAGGCCATTGGAGATTCCGGGACGACGGATAGATCTCATCCCGGCAAACTGCCCGGAAGGGGCACATCTTATTTTGAAACGCGAGGGGGGAAAGGGGGATGTGGACGGATGGGAAAGAAGGAAGGACATTTTTCTGTGCCAAGTTGGTTAAAAAAGAAATCTTGGAAGGGAAAGAAGAAGGTCTTGCTGGCAAACAGTGTCAGCTGGCGGCTTGAGCACAGCCCTGCCTGTGACGCCGTTAGGCCCCAGGGTCACAGAAGAGCCAGAAGGGCAGGCGTGGGTGGCTGGACGTGAGTCACCCCACTGCGGGGCTGGGACAGCCGGCGGGTGGCATTCAACTCTCAGCAACTCTAACCTGCGACGTCAGCCCTCCGTCCAGGACGTGCCTTAGTGGACAGCCGGTGCTGGAGGCAGCCACGGGGGCGCATTCCCCTGCCCAGCCCCAGAAAGGGTGGAAACGTGTGGCTCCGGAGACCCAGGGGCCGTCGGCCGAGGGAGCTCCGTGAAGGTCGCAGTCCTGCCTGGCCCACCGTGGCGTTCCCAGCAATACCTAACTCAGAGCCCGGTACCTGGAGGAAGCTCCGTGCATTGCCATTAAGTCAACTTTCCAGGTGGCGGAGATACGAGGTTGCGTTGTGCAGCCAAGTTCCCGGCCCTGCTCTCCTCTCTGCACGCGTTCCACTCATGCTGGGATGCTTCACGCCCCCTCTTCCTCCAGATCCCGAAAGCGGCTCCTCCTTCTGCCTTGAAAACGACTTCACGCATCCCATTTGAGATGTGGCATCTCCCAAAAAGCCTTCTTTGACCCCCTGTAGCACCCAGTAATTCCCTTAAAGTCCTAGCGTGGATTGTCACATTGTATCATGATTTCTTGTCCTCTCAGCTGCATCTAAGTCACTCTGAGTTCCATGAAGACAGAAACAATGTTTCTTTCATTGGTTACTGTTTCCCAAAGACCTAGTACAGCGCCTGGCATCGTGAAGGTCCATAGTGAAGATTTAAGTTGAAGTTAGCGGTATGTCCAAAACACCATCATCTAAGTGGTTCTGAGTAGCCTGGAAATGAAGGAAGCCAGGAAAAAAGGGGCCCCCTAGAAGCGAAACTTGCAGCTTCCCTGAAGCTTGTCTCTGACACTTCTTTGGTCCTGGCCAGTGCTGTTGGTATAGATTATTTCTGATGATTGAATTAGCTATTGTACAAAGCCCTGGCACATGATAGATAGGTACTTGATTAAAGATTAGTTCTCCGTTTCCATTTTTCTCCTCTGCCAGTTGCCCAGAATGTATAATCAGAGCATGAGGAAACTGCCTGCCTTAGTGGGGCTCCCTTTGGCCACTGTATCTCCACCGGCTCTGGGATCGCGGGGACCCAAGATACCCCCACCCTGACCACCCTTCCCTGTGCTGAACAGCCCTGGCCACTGAGCTGGCCACGGCGCCTCCATCACAAGGCTGGTCAGGATTGGTCAAGGCCGTGCACAACTGTCTCATAGAATCCACTGCTTGAAATGAGGGCAGAGCTCACCCCGGTTCTCTGACTCCAACAGAGAGCAGACAAGACCAGGAAGGGCTCAGGCAGGAAGGACTCACCCTCACAGGACCCAGAGCCCAGAGCCCTGGACGGTCACAGGGGGCCCTTCCACAGGTTCCAGGTGACCTCAGGTTGAAAGGAACATCCAGGATGGTCCAGGAGTGGGAAGGAAGACCCCTGGGCAGCTTTTGGGGGGGAAGGACAGAGGAGTCCCTGGAAACGGGCGACCAGGCGCTATCAGCCAACTGCTCACACGTGGGCCTGGGCATTTCTGGCACCAGCTGCCGAGGTACCTGCCTCCTCCCGCACTCGGCTTTTCCTAACCTCCCAGGGGTGGCAGCTTAAGACCCCCCGAGGCAGAAAGGCCAGCAACGGTCCCCCTGCGGTGAGGCCCTAAAACCACACCGAATACGGGGACTTTCCTCTGGCCTCTCCCCTTCTCCCTCCTGTCGGCATCGGGAAGAAGACAATTCTGTCTCCCCAAATACAGAGGATGCACGACGGTGTCCCCGAGAGGGAAGAGTCTGTTCCGAGGTGCATGACCCGTGTCCCCCCCGGCACACTTCAAAGTCAGCCTTGTTCCCGTGTGACCGCAGGAATAGTTTTCCGTCCTTAAATTCAGCTCCGTTATGTAATAACGTGAACTCACCATGCATGGCCCCTCGGGGCGCACCCTTCCCTCCGGGGCCTGTGATCTAGGTGGCCCGTGTCTGCCGGGAGACCTCACCTACCCCGTGCCGGCACCAGTCGTATCGGTACGCGGTTCTGCAGCCTTTTATCCCCAGACATGCATGCGCGGTGGCCGGACTGCGCGATCAGGGCGTTGGGAAGCACCGGCCGCCGCGACAGAGCTCGGGACTCTTGGATCCCTCGTCCCGATACGCCCATCCCTTGCAACACCCGGCCCCCTAATTCCAGACGTGGCCTTCAAAAGTAGCCCATGGCTTTGCCCAGGCTCTGCCTCGTAGACTGTTTATGACATCACTCCTCTCGCCCGGTGACCACGGGTCCAGCGAGCCCGATCCTCCCGCTATCGATTCGCCCTGAGTCACTTATCAATAGGGTGGCTGACTGCCGGTCTGGGTAAGCTCGGGGAGGCATTTCATCGGGACATTTGGCACCTTCCTTTGAGGGGGAACGACAGGACCTGTGAATGCCCCTGATTAGCATCCAATGGCTGCGTGGTCCCCCCTGAAACTGCCCCTCCATGGAGCAGCTCTCAGCAAATCCACGGTGGGGACCTCTACCGTTTCGACTCATTTATCAGCAATTCCATCTGCTTCGTTTGGGGCCCTCCGTGTGTCTGCGGGTCTGTCGTGTCTGCCTGGGGCCGAGTCTCCGGCCTCCATGCGAGTCCTAATCCCCACCTGTCGTCCTTCCCAGCTGTCGCTGCTTCCTTGACAGCGTGGACGTTGCCAGAAAGCCCACGGGTCCCACCATCCAATTTCCATGCTCGGAGCTCACTCTGTGCACGCATGATCTTTCCCTGAAACCGCAGGAGGGGACCACGTTCCTCTACCTCTTACACCAAATTGATTTAATGTCGTCTTACGGGGCGGTGAGCTCATCTCTGCTCCCATTCGACTTCAAAGGCCGGCGGTCTCATTAACCCAGTTGCCCGGCTTTAAGGAACTTGCTTAAGTTACCAATTAATGGATGGCCGTTTCTGCCCAAACAAGACGTTTTAAAGCATTCCCACTGCAAAGAAATCGCTCTCAACCATGACAGATGAGTGTCTCCCTTCAGAGAAGTATTCTCTTAACAATCGTTAGAGTACACAGGCTTCGAAGCCCTGAGAAATTTATAAAAGAAAAGTACAAATGACAAATTTATATAGAACAAACTGTGGAATGCTCTGTCGGTGATGGCATTTTGAAAAGTTTGTCATTCGACCAGGGTACACTAAATTATAAAGGCAATTAAATGTCAGGCTTGTAGAACATTTGTCTTTTGGGGGGAAAAAGAAACCCTCAGGAAAAAGAACGCTGGAGCTATCGGTAGCCCCAGTTGGCCGCATTAAAGCTAATAAAATTACTAATGACAAATTCCTTGTCAATGAGGTGTCCCTGCTGTGCTGCTTCTGCCTGCGTTGGTCCCAGCGAAGGGGGCCGGGAGATTGAGTTATTGGCTGGATTCGTTTTATTGGTTTGAGATTTCGGGGGGGGGGGCGATTATATGGGAGATTCTTTTTATGTTTTGCTTTTTTTCCCCCTCGTGAAGCAGCTGGTTTTGTCCTTAGTTTCAAATGTCAATAAAAAAAAATATCAGGGCAATCATTAGCAGGCAGGAATGTGGGCATGGGTGCTTCGCAAACACCTGATGTCTATCCCAGCTGCCGCGCCAGGAAGGGCCCCCCGGGGGGAGACACGGGCGGGGAGATAAAGGGGGGCCGCAGGCACAGCCCCAGGTGGGGCCTGCAGGACGTGGCCGAGAGGAAGGAGAGCTGCGAAACCCGCGGGCTGGGGGGCTGCGGCCCCTTGAGCTCCCTCCCCACGCTGAAGCCAGACCCCCGTCCCTGGCTGATCCACGCTGGGTTGTAAAGTTCTACGAGGAGATGGCAGCTACGCCATGCAAAGGTATCGCAGTCCCACCTCGGGGTTTGAGACCAGCGTGGGCCTCCCGAAGAAAAGACGGGCAGCCTGAGTCCCTGGGGATGGGACCCCCTGACCAAGAGAGGGCGGGCACTGGCTTCAGAGAGTAGTTTCCGGAAGCCTGGGCTCCTGCCACCGTTCTGTCCCTCTAACGCCAACCAGATCAACAGCCTTTGTCCACCGCAGACCAGGGCCCTGGGGACGACCAGGAGCGATCCGGACCCTGGAAGGAAACTCTGCCCCAAGTCTCTCTGACGATTCCTCTTAACTGCAAGGGCCCAGGTGCAAGACTCCAGGAAAACTTCGGAGCGTGTGTCTGCGTGTCAACTCCAGCAAAAGATGCCCCTCTGAGAAACGCTGCCCAGAGACCGGGCAGCGGTCACGCTCACAGGCCGACAGGGGTCCGGTACGCGTGCCCCCTGCATGCTGGTTTCCCTCCAGATCCGCTCGCTGCCCCATCCTGCCCCGCGCCGTGCCCAGGAGCTGCCCTCCTGGGAGACCAGAGAAGCCGAGACGGGAGTGGCTCAAACGCAGGCTCAGGAATGCTGGCAGCAACCAGAAGCTGGACGAGCCAAGGGACATATTCTCCACCTGGTGCCCCGAAAAGGAACCAGCCCAGCTAACACCTTGACATTAGTCCAGGGAGATTCATCTTGAAGTTCTGGCCTCCAGAACTGTCAGAGAATACATTTCTCTAGCTTTTCTTTTCTCACTAAGTGTATGTTCATTTGCCACGGCAGCCTAGGAAGCTAATGCACCTCCCCAGCCTGCTGTTGCCAGTGGCAACATCACTTGCTGGTGACCACTTCTCTGCAAATAGTCTTTCAAGAAAAAGTCTTTTTTAAAAAATCCCAGCTGAATGTGGCTTCTGCTTTCTGCCAGAATCCTATCTGATACGTTCTGTTTCATTCCAAAAAGAATTTAAGATAGTATATTTTTTAAATGCTACCATAACATTTTTGCTTAATGTGAAAATCTGGGAGAAGAAAATAAGGATAAAAGAAATATGAAGCCAAGACTAATATTAGTATCTAAAATTCATGCCATATAAACCTGAACACTTTTCAAGAATCAGGCCTGTAGATTCTCCTCTAAGCTCCCCGGTAGCCAATACAAAGAGAACAAGCATAATCTATCCTAGTTTACTGTTTCCTAAACTAGCCTGGTAACAGGAATTACCTGAATCCTTGCTAGACATACAAATATCCAGCCATCAACTCACCCAAGACCTATCAGATCAGAATCTAGTAGGGAAGCAGTAAAAATCTGCATTCTAACAAATATCTGAGATGAATCAGACAAGTCACAGAACCCGTGAGATAAGAACACAACATGGGGATTGTTCACAAGAGGAATAATGTTAATAATATGAAAAAAAAAGCCATCATCTCAAGGCTGGAAAGATATCTCCAACTGTAGATCCTTCTAGCATCAGTCAAAGCCCATACAGCACACAGCTTTATTAGTAGGGTTGCAAAAGGAGTGATCTACTCGTCAGTAATAAAATTCCAACTTCACGGTGCCTAAATGGAAGTGCGTACTGTAGCCGATTCCTGTATCATCTCTTTAGTTTCCATTACCTGCTCCCCTTTCCAAATAACCTCCCCATGTCCATTCAGGGAGTCCTTTGGTCAGGGGTAAATCAGCAACCAAGGCTACTGCAACTGGGGTGTTCCAGGCCCCTGACCCTAATGACTGGGCAAGGAAGGGTATGTGAACCACCCCGATCCAATCCGGTCTTTTCCTGACGATTCTGGGTTATAGTCAGTTTCTTATTCTAGATGGGAGAGTACCTACCTTGATACCTTGAGGGAGGCCAGACTGAGCATACAGTGGATACAGAACCAATTGCAGGGGTGAGAACCCCACAGAAAATAGAGCCAGAGCCCCGATTCAGCCATGCATGAAACTCACTCCACCACTTCACTTCCTCAACCATGAGAAGCAATAAACTCACTTTATTGGCTACGCCGTCTTAAGGAGGTTTTACTTTTGCTTGCCTCTGTTAATACAAGCATCCCACGCCGTATGCCCCTTGTATTTAACTAATTTTCTCCATTGGAAATCCACCCATAAGAAAAGTTATAAAAAATGAAACCCGGCCGGGCACGGTGGCTCACGCCTGTAATCCTAGCACTCTGGGAGGCCGAGGCGGGTGGATCGCTCGAGGTCAGGAGTTCGAGACCAGCCTGAGCGAGACCTCGTCTCTACTAAAAATAGAAAGACATTATATGGACAACTAAAAATCTATATAGAAAAAATTAGCCGGGCATGGTGGCGCATGCCTGTAGTCCCAGCTACTCGGGAGGCTGAGGCAGTAGGATCGCTTAAGCCGAGGAGTCTGAGGTTGCTGTGAGCTAAGCTGACGCCACGGCACTCACTCTAGCCTGGGCAACAAAGTGAGACTCTGTCTCAACAAAAAAAAAAAAAAAAAAAAAATGAAACCCGTGGAGAGGGATAAACTACTAAAAAGAAGCACTTGATTCTTTTTAGTGACTACTGTTATTTTAGGGAATTTCTTTCTCTCTTCCTGCCCACCGTCCCAAAAGGATTGCTAAGTGAGGACCCTGGGTATCTTGTTCTGATGCTTGTCCAGATCGCTAACTGTCACCAGGCCTTTCCATGCAACCAGGGACAAAGCTTGAACTAATTTTCCTGTATCTACTATTGTACCATCAGCCTTTCAAGCATTTCTCAGAAAACGTCATTTCAAAGACTTGGTGACCTCACTCACCAGCCGTCACTAACTCCCTAGATCCAGAATCAGCAGTGGCCTGGGGAACCCAAGGATGTGGCCATTGTCTGGTCAGGGAGGGGGCCGGTAGGGTCTACAGGGAGATAGGGATAAAGATAGAGAAATCAATGGAAATGGCATATTCAATGAAACTTGATTACATTTGGAACTCCGGCTGTCTTTCCCAATCACTTCAGCTATTTTGAATGACTGACATTGATTTCTTAGCCGGAATGATTAAGTTTTACTTAGTCAAATAGTTCTGATCTAAAGCATAGAGTCTGATTCACATAAACACAAAAATATTACTGATGGGAGGGGGTTATTTAATGAGTATAGCCTCAGTTTTGCAAAATGAAAAAATTCTGGATGTTAATTGTACAACAATGCAATCAGTACTTAACGATACTGAGCTGTGAATTTACCCTCTTAAAAATTATTCAGAGGGTAAATTTTTTTTTTCTGGTCTAAATTTATTAGGCCTAGATCAGGTGTCCCCAAATACTCATTGGTTCTATTTTCTAAAATGCTATCTGGGCCGGGCGCGGTGGCTCACGCCTGTAATCCTAGCACTCTGGGAGGCCGAGGTGGGCGGATCGTTTGAGCTCAGGAGTTCGAGACCAGCCTGAGCAAGAGCGAGACCCCATCTCTACTAAAAATAGAAAGAAATTATATGGACAGCTAAAAATATATATAGAAAAAATTAGCCGGGCATGGTGGTGCATGCCTGTAGTCCCAGCTACTCGGGAGGCTGAGGCAGGAGGATCGCTTGAGCCCAGGAGTTTGAGGTTGCTGTGAGCTAGGCTGATGCCACGGCACTCTAGCCTGGGCAACAGAGTGAGACTCTGTCTCAAAAAATAAAAATAAAAATAAAAAAAATAAAATAAAATAAAATGCTATCTGTACTTGCTTAATTTAAATCTTAAATGACAAAGAACCAAAAATATTAGAGGAAACATTAAAAACATACTGTGCATGGTGTTCTAGCCTACTAATCACCCCACGATCACTTTTGAATAGATTTAAAGCTAATAAAAATAAATGACATGGATTTTTCTGGTAACGTCCCCTCCCCCCCCATGAGAGAATAAGCTTCTTAGTGTACAAATCAGATTCAAGGCAGCGTCTTGCATGCTGTGGCTCTTGTCACACATGGCATTTTGGTGCCCTCTCCAAACCTGGTGCCTGCAGAGATGAAAGTATCCCCTCCGTCCCGTAACAGTTGACTGGTTACCTCTCAGTAAGAGGGGAAATTTTATATGATTTGCATTTTACCACTATACACACACACACACAAACATATGTATGTGTGCGTGTGTGTGTGTGTGTGTGTGTGTGTATATATATATACACATATATATATATTACTGAAAGCGGAAGGGAATTAAATTTTATTGTCACCCAGTAAGGTTTGCACTTCCGGTAAGCAATAATTACATCTAACATATACATAGTAGTAGTTGCAATGTGCCAATTAATGTTTCTTAAGGGCTTTTCACTTACCTAACTGACTCCTCAGAACAACCCTGAAGGAGAAATTACTATTACCACTACTGTGATATTTCCAGTTTACCGATAAGGAAGCTGAGCCGTGGAGAGGTTTTGAAACCGGCCCGGAGTCGTCCGGGCTGAGCCGAGACACCTGCCCACTCAGTTCACCCCAGAGTTCGTGCTCTCCACCGGCAGCTGCGTGGCCTCTTTCTAGCTTACGCCTGGGATCTACGACCCCATCTTACAGCAGCAGGAACTGAAGCTCAGAGTCGAGAAAATGGCCCAAGATTATGAAGACCGCAAGTGCAGAATCCAGACACAAATATAGCCTTTCTAGTTCCAATGCCTGGTGTGCAATCTAGAATGTTCCAAGGCAAGCATCTCAAACACTAATCCTCAGAATGATAGAAAATGCTAATGGGCAATGTTTGTGTGATTATGTCTGTCTGTACCCACAGCCTAGGGTAGCGCTGTGCAGTGGAACTTCCCGTGAGACGGGGGAGGGTTCTATATCTGCGCTGTGCAGGGTGGCGACCACCAGCCACACACGGCCTTTGAACAACAGAAACGTGTCTGGTGACACTGAGAAAATGAATTTTTCATTCTATTTCATATTAATTAATTTAAATGTGAACAGTCACACAGCACAGGTATAGCGACAAAACCAAAACATACTTTAAATGCATTTTCTTTTTTGAGACAGAGTCTCACTTTGTTGCCCGGGCTAGAGTGAGTGCCGTGGCGTCGGCCTCGCTCACAGCAACCTCAAACTCCTGGGCTCAAGCGATCCTCCTGCCTCAGCCTCCCGAGTAGCTGGGACTACAGGCATGCGCCACCATGCCCGGCTAATTTTTTCTATATATTTTTAGTTGTCCAGCTGATTTCTTTCTATTTTTAGTAGAGATGGGATCTCGCTCTTGCTCAGGCTGGTCTTGAACTCCTGAGCTCAAACGATCTACCCGCCTTAGCCTCCCAGAGTGCTAGGATTACAGGCCTAAGCCACCGCACCTGGCCTTTTAAATGCATTTTTATCGTGGTAAATTATAAAGCCCAAACATTTGTAAAAACTACAATAGGCGTCCACTTTCCATAAGCCATCAGAGCTGTGATGTCACCACACCTAACGTGGCCTCTGGGAAATGGCCTTGCACACTTGTGAAAAAGGCAATAACCTTTTATTGTGAAAATAGTTTTGACCTCAGGGACCCTCTACAAGGACCCTCAAGGGGCCTAAGACCACACTTTGAGTCCCGGCTCCTCCCTGCCCAGGAGGAACAGGCCTCATCCACCCCGCGCGCTGCGGCTCCAGCCTCCCCTTGCTGTGTGACATTCTCTGGGCGTTTGGCGTCTCTGGTTCCGCAGACCGAGGCCTTTGGTGCTGGGCGGCGCGAGGCCCGAGGGCACAAAAGCCGCAACGGTGGCTGGACCTGCCGGGGCGAATTTCCCCGCTGAGGTTCCGAGTCCCCCAGGCAGGGCGCTCGAACCCACAAGTAGAAAGAAACGCGCAAAGTGAAATTCAAGATGCTGGAAAAGATGGAAAGGCCCCGTCTCCCTGGGGCCCCGGCTTCTCCCCTCCTTCCGGCGGCCAGGAAAGGGGAGGCCGCCGGGGGCGGAGAAGAGAGGGCTCCGCGGGGTCTTTTGGGGCAATTCAATCAAAGAAATTATTTTCCCACAGACGAAGCCAAGAATATCTTAATGGCTTTTCCCTGATTGAGGGATAAATCTTCTGCTAATCTAAGGCCCAGCCCCAAGGCGGCTGTGTCAACTCGTCCACCCCTAAACAATGTGGGAAATGCTTACTTTTTATGATTTCCGTCTCCCAGTCCTATTTCTCCGTCCTCTTTTTCCACTCAGTTCTTTCGTGCTCCGCGGCAATCCTCTCACTCCTACCCGGTCAAGGCCACGCCCCGACGCCAGGAAGGCCTCCAGGTGCGCCCAGTTAGAGGTGCTAAAGCCTCGGACGCGCCGGTGAAGACCACGGGGAGGATAATTAAAGGGCCGCGGAGAAAAGCGCTTTTGGCCCGAGCGGCCCGCAGTGGGCGCTTTAACCAAGCCCGGGGTGCAGCAGAGCCTCGGGGTGCGGGGGGTGCGGAGACCTGGCCCCCCCCGCAAATCAAAAGAAAGAGAGAAGCGGGCGTCAAAGAGACTCGCAGTCACTATTGCCGCCGTGTCACGAGCAGGCCCTGGGGGTAGTTGCTAAATGGCCCGTGTTTGTCCACTCGGCCACCTCGCTTGGCTGGGCTGACCCCAGCGCTGGGGCGGGGCACGGGCCCCTGCCGGAGGAGGGAGGTCTAAAAGTGGGTACACCGACCCCGGGTTTCTGCGTGACTCTTAACGCTGGAGCTGAGTATTTGTTTCCTTAGTACTTTATTTATTTATTTTTTTGAAACAGTGTCACTCTGTCGCCTGGGCTAGAGTGAGTGCCGTGGCATCATCCTCGGTCACAGCAACCTCCAACTCCTGGGCTCAAGCGATCCTCCTGCCTCAGCCTCCCGAGTAGCTGGGACTACAGGCATCAGCCACCATGCCCGGTTAATTTTTCTATATATATTTTTTCAGTTGGCCAGATAATTTCTTTCTATTTTAAGTAGAGACCAGGTCTCGCTCTTGCTCAGGCTGGTCTCGAACTCCTGACCTCGAGCAGATCCACCCGCCTCGGCCTCCCAGAGTGCTGGGATTAACAGGCTGAGCCACTGCACCCAGCCCGTCCTGGCTGGGCCTGTTAGTACTTTAGATGACCTGGATAGGGTAGGCCTGGAGCGATGTCAGTTACTCCCAAACCGACTCCTTAACTTTGTGCCCTCAGGCAAGTTAATTTCACTCTTAACCACAGCTTACTTATCTGGAAAGTGGACACAATGTAACTAAAGACCTAAGTGGAATTTGGTAAAAAGCAAATGAGCTGATACATACAAGTTTCTAGAACATACCTGCCCCATGGACAGGCAACAACTTACTACTGTGTACGTTGAGAAGTTGCGCCTGGTGTTGGAAGTTAAACGGCTGTGCAGTCACCCTGTGTGACACCAGCTCTGGTGACAACACGAGCAAAGGGACCCAGGCGATGCTGACGGCGCAGCTTAACGCACAGCTCCTTTGTGCGGACGTGGCCCAGCGCGGGGCGCGGGGTCAGTGTAGACGTGCTTCGTGTCTACACTAACCCTACGAAGTGAACTGCGAGCAGCGGGACCTCTAGTCTCCCCCCACAATGGGCTTCCTGCGTCCACATTGACTCCCGGACCATCTTCCCGCTTCCGCTGGCAGGGAAGGCCCATGGGGTCTCTCCTTTGCCCGGCCCAGGCGACAAACCCGAATCAATCTGTGCCCCAGGGGCGGGAGGCCAGGGTCTAGGTCTCCAGGTGGTCCCGGTAGGAAGCGGGCGGGACACCCGGGGCCCGGTGTCACTCTCCCGGCCATGCGCCCGGTCGCTGGGCCTGCGGTCCCACCCCGCACCCTCTGCGTGTGATTCCAAACGGTCAGTGTAGACGCGCCCCCCCACCTCACCCCAGCCCACCCGGGAAGGCAGCAGGGCCCGGACCTCCCAGCGTGTTTTCTGCGCTTGTCCTGCGCGGTTGGGGCGGCACGGCCTGCACCCGCCTCACGCCTGGACTTTCGTTTTCAGCCCTGTCCTCCCGGGGAGGTTCAGGTCCCCCGCGCCGCGAAACGGAGCGTCCCGCGGGCACCAGACAGGCCGCGGCGCCTGCGGCCCCAGCCCCTGGTGCGCGGGGCTCTGGAGCCAGAAAGTGTACACAGACCGTAAATTTCCCGCCCGGCTCCGCTCGGCGCCCGAGGTCAGGGGCCGCCTACCTCCCACCGCCTCCGCGCGACCGGGTGACTGCGGCCCGCGTAGCGTTGCTGGCGCCCGCAGCAGCGCGGGGCCGGGTCACGTCGCTGTCCCGCCGCGGCCCGAGGATCGCAGTAGCGTTAGGACGCGGGGCACAGCCTGCGGGAGGCTCCCCACCGCCGCCCGGGACGCGGTTTGGGAGAGCCAAGAGGGAAGGAGGTGAGGCCGGGGGGAGGCCAGGTGAGAATGGAAAGAGAGGAGGGTAACCAAGAGCAAGGAAAGGGAAGCTTCGTGGCTTCCAGACCCATTCGGATCTTTCCATCCTGAGGCCCGGGGTAGGGGCTACACAGTAAGTGCACGTGGCGACCATCCGCCCAAAGATGTTTCCGCAATGGGCCTTCCCTTGGTTCTGTCGTCAACCTTGCAAACCGCACAGGGCGTACCAAGAACGCTCTTTCCCTGGGGGTGCGTCGAGCCAATTCTTAATAGATTTATCTGTGGTTGCATCTACGCTCACACTGTCAGGTGCATATTTAAAATACTGATCAGAATAATTCATCAAAAAATGAGAACAAAGCTTTTCTTTGAGTTTTTCTTTTCCCCCGGCCGAAGAGAATCATTACTGCCCACCAATTTGGGAATTGGGGCAAGCAATTTGCATATTTTTTGAGTCGGAAGCTCAGCCACGCCCCTTACCGGTCGCGTACCTTGATCAAATCACCCAACCTTCGTGCGAAGGGGTGACCTGCAATCTAGGAAGAATTAAACCTTCCGTCCTGAGTTGCTGTGAAGGTTCAAAGGAAACACACGACTTCACGTCTTGTTTAAAGAGTGAAGCTCAGGTCGCTTTCCTCCGTCTCCATCGGTGATTTCAAACCGCTAGTGCGGACCCCTCCCCAGCCGGAAGGAACTAGCAGTGCAACGGTGACAGTAGCGGTGATAGTTTAGCAACAATTCCCATTTATTGAGCGCCTTCTGTTTGCCAGACCTGTGTCTGCGACCGTGGTCTGTGGCAGGTATCGCCCCTGACGCCATGAACTGCCCCCAGGGTAGTGAGCAAACTTCTGGGAAGAAAATGGGAGGGCACAAGGGGAGAGCAGGAGGGGTCACGGAATCGGGACGGGGGTCCTCACGACCATTCCTCAGCGGGAAGATATGCAAAAGAGAAGCGAGGAGAAAGAGGCGAGGATGGTTGCTTCCGATTGGTAAAACTTTTGGTTGGGAGGACGCGCCTCAGGGCGCCCTGGGATCGCTCCGGCGGGACATGCTGAGGCCCCTGGGCGAGAACCCCCCGCCCCCGCCGCCCAGCACGCAGTAGGGGCTCAAAGGACGCGTGCCTGAGTGTGTAGGTGTCACCCAGACTGCGAGCGGCCCGTGCGTCGCGGTTGGCTTCTACACAATGCCTTTGGGGAGGATGGCGCTGCTGCGGGGTTCCATATATATGGGTACATATATGTATGTATGCAGATATATGTGTCCATTCGTTTTTTAGTTTTGAAACATCGCTGCCTTTCGTTGCATTTTGGGCCACGGGCTCCATCCCCTCTGGAGCAGCCTGACGCCTGTGGCCCCTTCTGTCTGCTCACACACCCCGTCCTCCGCCGCGGTCGCCCGGCGCAGGGGAGCCCGGTTCCACTTAAAATCCTGAGAACCCTGAGCAGTCCCAGGAGGAAACCAAGGCCGGGCACAGGGAGCAAGGAGGGAAAAACGAAAAGTGGGAAAAGGTGGGAACCGCAAAGCAAGGAAGACCGAGGGAAATGGGAAAATTCAAATTTCAGTTGACATTCGAGGCAAAAATTGTTTGTCACCGAGCACAGGAGTCTTTAGTTTGACTCCTTTTCTTTACAGATTTTCAGCCTGTTGGGTGTTTTTTTGTTTTTTTTTTTTTTTTTTTTTTTTGCCACCAAACTGAGCTCTTGGCCTAGGATGGTCGTCAGCACAGGCTACAGGGACCCTGGAGGAGGAGAGGAAAGAGGGACCTGGCCCAGATCGCTGCAGGCGACCCAAGGCGGGGTCCAAGGGACATCCCCTGGGTGCTCCTGACCAGCACGCAGCACCAGGCTGGCGTCAGTGCCAGCGGGGAGAGGCCGAGGCCCGAGGCCCACGCTGACTGCGGACTGAACGTTCCGCCGCCGCCGGGTTAAGGATCTGGGACCGCGGAGGATGCGGGGGCCTCCCCTAAAACAGAAGCGGTGGCGAACAGGGCAAAGCCAGGTGACCTCCGCGGGTACGAGGCTTCAGAGCCAGATCTGCGCCCCAGACCGGGACAGCCGGGTCTCCAGGGCACCCCTTGGAGGGCGCGCAGCCTGCGACTATGGCCGAGCGGAATTCAGGCCGGGATTGCTAGATTGAACAATCCTGTTTGCCCACCAGTTGGCTCTTTTGTTCATTCATTTGCTCATTTCTTCCGTTTCCACCCCGTGCTGGGTGCACCCTTCTCCCCGAGTCTGAGAAACAGCAGTAAACAGCCCTGACAAAGCGAGGCGAAATGTGCAGACTGGGAAATGCGCGCACGGGGGGAGCAGGGTCCAGAGTGGCTGCGGAACTCGGCGAGAGGAGCAGGCGAGGTCAGACGCTCTGAGCGCCCGCTCGCCTCGCCTTCTCCCCTGCGCTGCTCTCTCTTCCCGGGTCCAGGAGACGCGCTCTGTGCCGCAGGCCCTAGTGGGCCACGGCAGAAAGCACGGAGAGCTTCTGGCTTCTGGCTTCTGTCCTTACGTGGACCGCTGGGGGGGTGACAGTGGGCGAGTCATTCAACCTCTCCGCGAATCGGTTTCCACCTACAAGATGAGGTCAATGAGGCCCGTCTGCGCTCCGGATGAATGTGGCCTGTCGCGAGCTCGGGCTGTCTGCGCGTCGTCCCACTCGTGCGCTCATCCTCTCGCTGCTCTGCGATGGCCCCGCAGCACGGAAGATCCTTGCGAGTCCTCAGCCAGATGACTGGGGCTCCGGCTCCTGGGGTCGCCACCTGGGAGCTCCTATCTTGCTCTTAGCTTCCTCCTGCGTTCATCATGCTAACCACATTGTTTCTGAGGATTCATTGGTACTAAAAATAACCACAAAGGACACAATAATGATGTTAGTCATTTTTTCAGTGAGCACTTTTGGGGGCGCATTCCCGGTACCCAGCGCTGTGCTGGGCACTACAGTTTCTCCAAGCACGCAGCAGAGCCCAGCCCAGCCCTGTCCTCAGGAAGCTGAGGGTGCCTTTCCCCTTCAAAGGGATCATTCGTGTCTTGGTTCTGTTCCCAAGACCTACCCTCATTGTAATAAATTAAGAATCTAACAAAACTTCCCAAGTGCCATCTGTCCTGACATCATCCCCACTGCATAATTTTCCTGCCTGGGACCCCAGCCACTTGCTTAAGCGTCTCTCAGATCCTCAGTGTCAGAAAACTAGCTTTTCCTTTTCCTAATTCCCAGGAACTCCCAGCCACACCTACGAGCATCGTGTTGAGCACCTGCTGTGTGCGCACCGGGTGCTGGGTGCAGAGTCAGGAGCATCCGGAGGGAAAAGTGCCAAGGGGTGTCTGATGGAATCGGTGGGGACACGCAGCAACCCCTGGTGTCACGGAGCAGCATCCAAACTCTTGGGGCTACTCCTTAGGGGGCTTCCTGGGAACACTGGGCAATAGGGTGCCAGAGATCTAATGATTTCATTTCTTGGAGAGTAAGGGTGTCTTGCATTCTTTTTTTTTTCTACTGTGCAAACACTAACAAGGACCTCAATAAATACTGCAATGAATAAATAAATAAGTTAAGGAACATAATAGCATCTAAGCCTATAACTCTGATAGTATATCAGCCTCTGTTTTCATTTTTCTTTTTTACTGCAATTAATCCCAGCAATTGATGAGTTAGTAACTTTGATTACATCCTATTACACGGTGGAGGAAACTGGAGCCACATGGTTAGACGAATTTTCCAAGGCCATAGGGCTGGTTATGGGTAAATGAGTGAATGAATGGATGTCTCTGGGGCCAGTTTGGGTCCCCAGGGCCTGGCTGGGGTCCGGCGCACTCCCCCCTGCGCACTCTGCTCTCGACTCCACCTGCTGGCTCCTTCCCCCACCTCCCCGCACCCCGGGAGTCGCTGGAGATCAGCCAGAGCCCCGAACTAGGAGAACGCATCAGGTGTCGCTGCTGCCGCCTCTGTGGCCTCTCCCTCTGGCTCCTCGCCTGTGGCGCGCGGCGGACTGCGCGACGGAGCGAGGCCGGGTACCGGCGGTGGCTCCGCCGGGGAAGAGAGAAGACGCCAGCGCAGCGGCTGCCCGGGCGCGACTGGGCCTCAAGCTCAGCGTTCTGCCCAGAATCCCAAGTGTCAGACGAGCACCAGGGACGACCGCCTCCTTCCTCAAGCAGGGTGTGGCCGGGGCCCCAGACGTTATTAAGAAAGCTGCGCTTGTTACTAAGGCGACACAGGTGTGAGGCTGGGGTGTCCACCCGGAGGCGGCCCAGGCCTGCGCCTTCCAGAGGGACATATCTCTGGAACCACCGAGGGGAAGAGGAGGGGCTCGTAGGAGTCCATGATCCCAGGCAGCGATTGAATCTCATGCTCTTTTTAAAAATCCATTGATAATTCGGGTCAGAATCGGTTTGTCAGATGTGTTGGGTAGCAGCTTTCACGTTCTTACTTACTGCAGGAGGAGCTGACCCCAAGGCCCATGCATGGGGTCCTGGCTCTCACTCTCCAGGGAACCCTGGGCAAGTGTCCTCACGTCTCTGGGCCTCGGTTGCCTCATCCCTAAAATGAGGGAGTCGGGAGTAGTCGCACCTGACTTCTCAAATGACAGAGGGCAGGGCCAGCGAAGGGACCCAAGAGCCAGAGGCTCCCCGAGCTTTCTGCGGATCCCCCCCCCCAACCTGCTGCTCCGTTAGGGCCCGAGGGGGTGGAGGAAGCGCACCCCGCACTGCGTGAGGGTCGGGATTCCCCCAGGGCTCCTGCGGCGGGGGGTGGCGACGCGGGCTCTAACACCCTGGTGTGTGGAGAGAAGCCCCTTAGTCGGTCTCTGGAAGCCGCTCAAAGCCATCGCAACCTCGAGGATGCTGCTGTAAGCTAGATGTGTGCTTGAGTACAGTTAAATCCGTTTCTTCCTTTCTTTCTTTCTTTTTAATCTCCCCAAACCTGCAGTTCAAATCCTCCTTAGAAGCGAATGCTTGCATGCTCACAAAGACCAGGAGTGTGTGCAAGGCCTCCTCGCCCCCCAGAGGCTAAAGAAAGCGGGATGCTATTTCCCTCCGTGTTTAGGGTCTTCCCGGCCACCTGTAAAGCAGCATCACCCCATCCTATGGGGGGGGGGTGGCTGAAGGCGAAGTCCCTCGCCCGCTTTTCCGCCCTCAACGAAGAGAACCGGGAGCCTGGGGCGCACGCACGTGGGAGGAGGAGCGTCGACCTGGGCCCCCGGCTTCTCCTCCGCGCCGTTTCTTGTTCTAGAGCCGTCCCAGGCCCGGCGGTCCCGCCGAGGGGGAGTCTGAGCTGGCGGCGGCTTGAGGGGACGCAGCGTGGGGTCCAGGCTAGGTTGAAGCTCAGCAGATTGAGGTTCAAGTCTCCAAATGCCAGCAGCAAATGCCCTGCTGCGGGCCCCGGTTCCTGCCCCGCCCCTCTGCGGGCCCCAAAGCTCGGGCGTGGAATCCAGGTTCCTTCTGCGGTTACTTTGGCCTCTGGTGCCTTGAAGGGGACCCCGACGTGCGGGGCACTGTTAACTTCGCGGGCTCCGCGCTCCCTACCACCTCCTCGACCCCTGCCGGCGGCCCGCTCCAGACTGGGGAAAAAGAGCGGCCAGAGAAAAGAGCCCAGGGCGACCGAGCTTCCTTTCTGGTCCGCTCTGAGGCGGGGAGGCGGCCAGAGGGATTGTGAGAACCCGGGTCTGGGCGACTGACCCGCCCCCTCGCCCCGCGTCCGTAGAATCCTTGCGGGGAGGGACAGGGAGACGGGTGATCTCGGCTGGCCTGACCGCCCGCGGCAGCACCTGTCCCCCACGTGCTGCGAGGCCAGACGGCTGCGACCTCAGGGGGCCTGGGCGGCGAGGGCGACACGCTCCCTGCCGTCGAGGTCTCTGCCCGCTCCCGGCCGAAGCGCACAAACGCAGGAGGACGCGGCGCCGGCCCTCAGCGGTTGGGTCCGCGGGGCTTGGCACGAGGGGACCTTTCTGCTGAGACGGGCGCCCAGCCCGCCCCCACGGGCAGAATGGAGCCCAGTGAGGCTCCGCACTGTGCGGTGCCACGCGGAGGAGGACGGGGACGTTTATTTGCGTGGTTTTACCCACAAAGAGCTGCAATAGCCCGTGTCCTGTCTGTCTGTCGCGTGCCTGCTCGTCTGTGCGTCTCTGTGTGTCTACGCGAGTGAGTGTGGGGGGAGGGGGCTATTGCGTCCCTCTCCCCACCCCCGCAGCAGAACGCGTCCTGGTCGGGTCGCCGTCCCTCTTGCTGCCTCTGTGCGCCTTGCTCAGCGGGCTCGGCGGGGACAACCGCGGCGGGCAGGGCAGACCTCTGCCCCCAGCAAAGGTGACGACTGCTCGGTCTTTGGCGGCGTGCGGGAGGTGCGGGGGCCGTGAGCACCGTTTCCTCCGAGCCCGGGCCGGGGCGGGTCTGGTGCCTGCGGACCTCCCGCGCTCGGCCTTCCCTTCCGTGTCTGAAAACTCTCGGTGTTGGCTGAAGAATTTCTAGCTGCCCCGCCGCTCTTGGGTAGCACCAAACCCACCAGGAAGATTCCAGTACCCGGGGTCGAGCACGCAGCTCCGGGATGCGGCTGGCTGCGGGAAATGCGGCCTTTCTTCCCGGCCACCTGCGGCTGCTCTTCTTCCGAGTGTACTTGGAACTTCCCCGGGGCTTGTGATATTCCGTTTCGGATGGAAATGTGTAAGCATTCCGCTGCCCAGGGTAAAGCCTTGGATGCGTTTCACCGGGTAGACGTGGGCGGCGAAGCCAGGGGGCCTCCTGCGAGCCGGAGAGGAGCGTCCCACCTCCCGACTCCCGCCCCAGGTGCCCGCCGCCCTGCTCACCGGGTCCGCAGGCCCGCAGCTCCGTGCGGGGCCCTGGCCTGTCGAAATCTGGCTGAGATAAGGCCGATTTCTATGTGAAGTCCTACCCTTACATTGCCCAGGTGACGGCTTCCTTCCCTTTCCAAGCCCCCGAGGCCTCACGGTGCAGAAATGCAGCCAGAGTTTGGCGGCAGCAGGAACATCGAGGGCCCCGTGAGGGTCCGGGTATAAAGCACCAACCCCTCCCCGCCCCTCCCCAGCCCTCTCCACTCAGCCAGGCGTACAGGCCGCCGCGTTATTCTCTTTAACGCCAGAACGGAACTTATGTGCCCCAAAACTCGATGCTTTGGGATGTACTAGTTCCAGAAGTCAGAGGGAACGAATGTCGATAATGAGAGCAAAACTGAGGTACAGAGAAGTCCCGCAGTTGGGGAGCAGAGCCTGTGGGAGGCACCATCCCAGCACGGCCCGGAGCCCACGGCAGGTGGGGAGGCTGCCCTGGGCCTCAAAGTCTCGTGGCACAATTAGGGATAACAGGCGGCTCGTCTTCCCATTGAAGTTGGGGCCCCTTGTGGGGGGCAGGATCTACCTTTCTTTTCTCTTCCCTCTCCCTAGTCCCTTCCTCCCCACTCTTAAGCTTGATCTGGGGTCTTGGGAGGTGGGCTGGGGCAGGAAATGCTGATCCTCGCATCCTTGTGCTGGTTCCGGGACCTGCGTAGGCAGCTGGCTGCAGCCCTCCAGGGGCTACATCTGCCCCCTCCCCTGCTCGTAAAGTCTAGAACAGAGGTCCTGGAATGAGCTCCAGAGGAGTGAGTCAAAGTGGAAAGAAGATAAGCAAGATTGAAGAGCTGCTAGGAACCTTCTCACTCTGGTCAGAGGACTAGGCTGCATCCTAGGTTCCCTGTATTTACAGCTGCTCCCCATTGCTCCACATCCCCCCAGTCCCGTCCGTGGAAAAATTGTCTTCCATGAAACTGGTCCCTGGTGCCAAAAAGGTTGGGGACCGCTGCTCTACCTCATCATCTCTCCGCAGCTCCTTCTGCCTGAGAACTGGCTCCCAGACACAGATGCCGGGGCTCTGAGAAGGCTTGTGCCCTCCCTGCAGTCAGCGCCAAACAGATCTGGCTGCTCAGCACTCTGACATCTGTTTTTAAATCTCCCAAAAGAGCATTTACCAATTCTGGACATTTCTTAGTTTAGAGAGAAGAAGAGTGGGGGAGGCCAGGTCTCAAAGAAAGGTTTGACCAGCTAAAAAAAAAAAAAAAAAAAGAATGACAACAAAGAAACACTTCAAATGGCCCATCCTAGGAGCAGCATCAAGGTAAAATAGGTTTACTATTTTCCAGCCTCAGTGGGATGGGAGAGCTGCCTCTCAGCTCCCGAGGCTTGAGGGGAAAAGAACTCCACTGGGTGCCTCCAGTGGCCAATTGCAAAGGAAAATTTTTGTGTGAGGAGGCGAGTGCAGTTTCTAAATCCATCCCTGGCCAAATGTGGGGTTAGGAGGTCACAGTTCTGATTTGGGCTCTGCCTCTGCTTAACCTTGAATAAGGCACCTCCCCGCAGGACAATTATTTTGGCATCTTTAAAGCCAGGACCCTGGCACTCTAAGACTCGGGCTTCCAGCCCTAACCACTGTGATATACTTGTCTGTTCTTGCACAACAGTACAGACCTGGTGCCGCTGGCCCATCCGTGAGCAACGGGGAGGTTTGCACTGGGAAAGCCCCACAGTCCTGGGCCTGGCACCGAGCATGGCCGTGCCCGATTAACTCCACTCCAACTCTGCATACTCTGGTGCCAAGGACGGGGCGCACCCATTGCATCCAGACTCCGGACGGGGAAACCATCTGCTTCGTGGGCCTGGGGGATCCTACGGCCTACTCGGCTCTCAGGCCATGTCAGGGTTGCAGAGCTGAGGCGCTTGGTGCTGCCTAGGTGACCTCTGGACTAGGTGAAACCTCTAGGCCCCGCCGCCGCCAATCCCTGCGGCAAGGTGGCTCCGAGGCTGAGCCACTTTCCCCCAAAGCTCTCGCCTCCCACCTTCAGCTCCTGTTCCGCAGGGCTCCGGGGCTACGGTCCCAGGCTGGAGATCTTGAGCCACAACGATGAATCCAAACGCATCACCCCCAGCAAGGCAAGCGGCCTTTACAAACTGTAATAAACATTTTATTTACAAGTTTAAGGCCTCCTAAGTGCAGCGCCCCTTTGCGCCAGGACCCCAAGCGCCGGGAGGCATGGTTTCCTCTAACACTTCGCAGCGCAGGCGGAGCTGCTTGTATCCAGGGGAAAAGTGTTCGACTGGCCACGGGAGCCTTTGGCAAAGGGACAGAGTCCCCTCCGCCCTGGGCCGCATGGGCTGCAGCCAGCCAGGGCATCGAGGGGCGAGGGGGACCGTGTGAACGTCGGGAAAGACCTTCCCCGCTGCGTCCCCGGCCCTGGCGCAGCCGCCAAAATAGGCAAAAAATCCACGGCGAACAGGAGGCTGCACGCGGGGCCGGGGCTCCTCCGCCCTAGTCCAGCCTATACGCCGCCCAGCGGGGCTGGCGCGGGCTCGGGGCTCCTGGGAGCGCTCAGGGCTGCGGGCTGGGGCGCGGGGAGCAGCTCCGAGGCGCCGCCGCTGCTGCCGAGGCTGCTGGCGCTGCCGAAGCTGAAACCGCCGCCGCCGCCGCCGCTCCCTCCACTCCCGCCGCTGCCGGCGATGAGGACGCCGCTGGCCGAGGCCTTAATGACTGTTGTTTGGTGCGGAGGCCGCTCGGCCCCCTCAGTCCGCTCCGTGTCGCTAGGGGCCATGTCCAGGGACTCGGAGTCGCTGCTCTCGCTCTCGGCCTCGCCTTCGGAGCGGCTGGGGCTCCTCTCATCCCGTTCACCATCCGCAGCCGGGGCTCCGCCCGGAGGCTTCTCGCCGGCCTCCTTGTCCTTGTCCTTTTGGGCCTGGGCCTCCTTGGAGTGCCGCCACTTCATCCTCCGGTTCTGGAACCACACTTTGACCTGGGCCGCGCAGCGCGGGAGACGAGAAGGGACCCCGAGGTGAGGTGAAACGCAGGCTCGTCCTGATCCGAGTGGTGGCACCCACAACCCACCACCCAAGGGGGGAAAACACCACTTACCATTCCCCAGGCCTCCACCAGGGGCCAGGCCCTGTGCTAGGTGTGGGGGCCGAGGGGAACAACAGGGCCAGGGACCCTCACCTGGGGAACCCACTAAGGCGTTCCCAACATGTGGCTGTCCCACCTCGCACCTGAAATGTCCTGGGTGCTTGTTGGGAAGGCAGATTCCTGCACCCCACCCCCAACCTCTCTCTCATCTAAATCGAAATGTCTTCACCTCACTGGAGTCAGGCCCCTCATGAGACTCTGATTAAAGCTAAGAACTCCTGGCCCAGAAAAATGCACATATGGCCCAAGGCTTTGCACACAATTCCAAGGGTTTGCTGAGCCAACGTTAGGAATTCCTGCTCTAAGTTGGCCCTCGCCTCTACTGCCAATACCCAAACCAAGCCATCCATACAAAAGCAATTCTTTTTAAAACAGAAACTGCAGAAAGCAGAAAGGGGAAAAGGGGCTCAAAGTTAATCCCAGTGGAGTGGAGGTATTGCTGGACTTTCAGCAGGAGAACATTTCCTTGGCATGTTTGTACTCAGGAGCTGATAAGGACCCTGCCCTGCCAGCGGTAAACTAATTCTCCTGGAGGCTGAGAAAATGCTGGAATTAAATGTGTGCAACGTAGAGGAAAGAGGTAGAGATGGGGCAGAGAATCTACATAAATATATATGATCCCCTGGGAGACCCAACACACTCACACAAGTTCCAGCTTCCCTTTTAAAAATAACATCCACAGCTGGTGGAAACCGGCTGGGCTCCTCCTCTGTGTGTGTGTGTGTGTGTGTGTGTGTGTAAGAGTTGTGTAATGGAGGACAGAGAGACAGCAGAGACAGCCATCAGGGGACCAGTGAGCTCAGAACCAGAAGTCTGCCTGCCGCTGGCTTTGGCCCTGCTGGGGACGGTCAGCGCCAGGCAGCGAGGGCCACTGCTGTGGGGAGTGGAACATCGGGGCGTCTTCTACAGTCAAAGCTTAAAGGGAGGAATGCAGTTCTTGAATTTAAGAAAAAGGGAAAAAATCAGGCACACTAGATTTCCTATTGTCTTGAAAAAAAAATCAAATAAGCAGAACCTGCTGAAATGCCCTGAGCATTCTAAGAAAAAATTTTTTTTCTTTCTTTCCCTGCCCCCCTTCCCTGCTCCGGAAGATTTTCTTCAGAGCCTAAGCGTTGGAACATCCTACTGGCTGTGGCCGCTCCAAGCGGACTCCCCGCCCTACTAGAGCTAAGCAATTTCGTTTGAAATGATATTTTCACTTCCTCACAACTGGGGATTTCACAATCCAGCAGCAGCAGCAGCAGGAGGAGGGAGGGAAGGAGGGAAAAAAAAACCCCAACAATAATCTCTTGCCTTTGTTTTGTTTTTTTTATCTTTTCTGAAATAAACTGCCTCCTACAGCTAATTGCACTACAGTTGAGCACATAATTATTTTCTCCCGCGGCCTATCTGCTTTCTCGGAGGTTCTTCGGTTTGTCCGCCAAAATAAACAAGCAGTGCTTGTTGACATCCATCTTCAGGGATGTGCTATTCTCCCTGTCCTGCTCCCTCACCCCCACCCCCACGCTTCTCTTCTGCTGCCTCAAGTTTTGAAGCCTCATGAAATTCAAGACCTCGAGTTTGGACCGCAGGAGGCGAGTGGGCAGTGGCCGGCGAGGATGTAGCCTCCCGGGGAAGGCCAGGCCGCGGCCTGCCCGAGGGCGCCCTGCGCTGGAGGACGAGCTGGCTCACCTGAGCGTCAGTGAGGCCCAGCATCGCCGCCAGCTGCTTTCGGTCCGGCTTGGTCACGTACTTCTGGATCTCAAACCTTTTCTCCAGGCCTTTCCTCTGCAGGTTGGAGAAGACAGCGCGGGACCACGAGCGCTTCCTCTTGTACGTCTGCGGCATGGTGTCCTTGGTGAGCACAGCATAGGGCCCTGTCACCAGGAGGGAGAGAGGGAAGAGAGACCAGAGGGCCGCGTTAGAGCCCAGGGCCCAGCCCGCGGCCTGCAGGCCTGGCTCACTGCGCTGCTTCAAACTGATTTGTGTGAACAGCTGGCTCCACCCTCATCGCAAGCCCTTCACGCACACAAGAATGGCCTCTCCGAGGAAAAATTTTACAGCTAAGATTTAGCGGGCAGGCTTAAAGTGCAGAGTGGAGACGCCGGTCGGTTAATGCAAAGGAAAAATAAAAACCTGATGCGTGACAATTAGGCATGCGAAAAGAAGGCGAATACGGCCCTCTGGTCTGAATGATCTACAGATGACGGCGCGTGTTGTGTATGTGTGTGTGTGTGTGTGTGTGTGTCTATGCACGCAGACTTAGCCCCGAAAGCCTTTGAGGTCACCCCCAAAAGTGTGTATGTCAAAAGACAACAGCTCTTGGTGGCCCGTGTTCAAACCGCCCTCCGGGTGCAAAGGTAGGGAAAACACTCCGTCCTCCCACGCGCACACTTTCCCGGCCCCCCAGGCGGCCCCCATCCCTTTCCCAGGCGAACCATCCGGAGCCAGCACTAGCTTCCTTGAGAAATCTTTCGGTTTCTCTCTCCTGACTTCGTAGCCTCCAGCCCCAACGGCAGATTGCGACACCGCCGCCGCCCCCTGAGGAGCCAGTCTGGAGATAAGTGGGGCGCTACCCCGAAAGCCTCCGTACCTGGAAACGTGTCTTGGAACTGGTGCTGGACTGAGTTTCTCGGGTTCGAGCTTAAGGGACTCAGGATGGCAGAAGCCTCGTTAATGGGATCCAGAGCCGCAAAGAACTGGCCGGCCGAGGGCTGCAGGCCGGGGAGGTGCACCCCCGCGGGCCGCCCGCCGGTTAGCAGGGACGTGAGGTCTGGGGTCGGGGGAGAAGAAAAGCGGGTTACACCTCGGGCAAACGCGCACTCTCTCGGGGGGTTGGTTCCCCCCCATCCCCTGGCCTTGGATTCCTTCGTCCTGAGTGAAGTCAGGAGAGACCCCGGTGTCTGCGCTGACACCTCCCCCGCCAGTGGCCAAGGGCGACCGCGGAAAGTTCCCCTGCGCGTCTCGCACGCCACGTCCACGCATAGAGCGAGGAAGGGCTTTCCATAAATCGGCCTGAGACCGTCACTTTCCGGTGCCTGCCACGAATTCCACCGACCCCGAACCTCCAGCCCTGGGCGCCCCCACTCTGCTCTCTCCTCTTGGGAGTTTGGACCCTCAATTTTATCTCCGTTTCTTGGGAGAAATTTTGCTAGAAATCAGATAAATGAAGGGGAACGTTTTCCCAAAAGGGCTTTCCCTATCAGAAAATACAGTTCTCTCTTCAAATATGTGGTTCGAGAGACAGATTATAGTCATTTTAGCCAATATTTACAACCATTTTAATTACTATCGATCCTGTGGCGTTTGTTTTTAAAGCCTCCCTGGAGCCGTCTGTTTTTACGCAGAGCAGGTGTTTTTAGACCCCAGGTTTCATAGTTTCTTATCATTTGTTTCCTTCTTCCCAGTTTTACAGATCAGGCCTTACTTGTAAAACTACTCAAGGGCACCCCAAACCCGCCCGGGATCGGGGAGCGCGTCGGGGCTGTGGTCAGAGAGGCCTGCAGCCTCCCGCCCAAGACCTACCTCGCAGCGTGTTGCCTTCCTTGACTTTCGGGTCAAATTCCGCAGATAAAATGCGGTCGATTCCGAATTTGAGGTCCTTGCTGGAGGGGGCCGGGGCGGAGCCGCTGGGGTGGGGGTTCGGGCCCGCGCGCGTCCCCGGGGTCGGGGGCTGCAGGGCGCCGGCCCGGGGCTGCTGCGGGGGCTGCGGCGGCGGCGGCTGCTGCGGGGGGTGGCGGTGGTGGTAGGCGGCCGAGAGCGGGGACAGGCGCTGCGGGAAGCCGCCGGGGACCTCCGAGGGCGCCACCACCGGGGTGGGCCGCAGCGGGGACCTGGCGGCCGCTTGGAAAGAGGCGTGCGGGTGCACGGAGCCCAAGTGCGCCGTGAGCGCGGCGGCCGAGGCCCCCGCCAGGCCCTCCGGGGCCGCCCCCGGCTCCCCGGCGCCGGCGTGCAGGATGTCCGCGATGCAGAAGGACGGCTTCTTGCCGGCGGCGGGGTCCAGCGCGAAGGCGCAGCCGCCCGGGCCGGCCGGGGAGCAGTAGGCGGCCGACCAGAGGCCGAGGTTGGAGGCGTAGAAGGGAGCCAGCCCCGCCGCGAACATCCCGGCCGGGCCGGGGGGCGGGCCGCGCCGGGCCCCGAGGCCGCCCCCGCCGAGCGCGGGCCGCTTCCGCTCCTCCGCCCGCGCCGAGGCCGCCGCCGCCGCCGAGGGAGACGCGAGCGCCGGTCCCCGCGGGCGCCGCCCCGGTCCGGCCGGGATGTCCGCGCCGAGGGGCGCCGGGCGGGCGGGGGCGCGGGCGGCCGCGGCCGGGACCGGCAGAAACTCCCGGACGGCGGAGCCCCGGGAGCTAAATTTAAAACGACAACAATAATAATCCGTTAGTTAAAAAAAAGGAATAGGAGGAAAAAAAAAACTCCTCGCTAAAAACTCCCAAAGTTTTGGCAGGAGCTTCCCAGTCAGGCCCGGGGTAGGGCCTCGATCTGGGCGCTCATTGGCCATCCTCGTGGCCAATGGGAGCGCGGAGTGCGGGGCGACGGGGAAGGAGGGGCGTGTCCCGCCCCGCAGGCCACGCCCCGGCCACGCCCCGGCCACGCCAAGCTGCTCGCGGCGGCCGCGTGGGCTGCGCTGGGCCGGAGGCTCCGGCGAGCGCGGACTCCCGTCCACCCCGGCTCCGAGCCGCCGCCGGCGCGGAGACCGGCCGAGGATTTCCCGGGGCCGGGGCTGGGGCCGGGGCCGGGGGTGGGGACGTCGCCCTGCGCGCGGCCGCGGGGCAGAGCCCGCCTCCCGGGGACGGCGCGGGGCGCTGGCGGCCCCGGCTCTGCACCCCTTTGCCTCGCTCCGCGGTCACCCCGGGAGTCCGAGTTGTCGCCGGAGCCCCATAGTTCCCCCTGCCGGGACCTGACGCCCGAGTCCGCCCACGGCCTCGCGGGAGACCCTCGGGGAAGTGGGGAGCAGGGGCGGCCGCAAACCAGCGTGGCTCTGAGCTGTCGCACAGTGACAGCCTGAACGAGTGACTTTGCAAACAAAGTAAGACGGATGACTCGGACGCCTCCCTTAGACGCAGCCGAACCTTCCCCGGAGCCTGCGCGACAGCACCGCGGGCTGCCCCCGGCGAGAGCGCGTCCGTCCTCGGCTGTACCTGGTAGGAAGCGGCAGCCTCCCTCCTCCGCCACATCCCGGATCACGTGGGGCCCTTGTTTTGCCAGTGCCCGCAAGAGCAGGTTTCCGCGGGGTCCGACGCTACTTTCAGTTTAGCGACAGTTGCCTCAGGACCCCCTGGGGCCTGGTCGCAGCAGGAGCTGCAGGGGCAGCCGGCGTCCGCCGCCCGCGCCCGGGGTCTTCAGGACGCAGGGCGGGCGCAGTGGGGGGTTTTCTGCAACACCGACGTCTCTGTGTTAAGAATTCGTTCTCATTTAAATCATAGTCAGAATGGATTTCCCCACCCGCTCCCAAACAAACCGCAGGCCACCCAGATGAGCTGTTCTTGCACATTTTCAGGAAGAAAATAAAATAAAAACAAGAATGAAACCACTAAATCTTTTGTTTTCGATTGTTCTAATAAGCATCTCCTGACAGAGCTCCCGTAGCGTTTTGATTGCCCCTCGGCACTAAGAGCTCTCACCAGATAAACCCAGGCAGGCAACGGCGCTTGCCATATCTACCTCGAGTTCAGGATTTGGGCTCATTAAATTAATTTCTAGTGGTTCCTAGTGTCTTGTTGCTGCCATTTTAAGCTTTTGCCTTTCTCCTGGAAAGCAATCAGTCGCTTGGAACCAACTAGCACCGCGATCTCTCCCTGTCCCTCCCCCCCCCTTCTTCTCCCCGCCCCCATCTCTCTCTTTTACTGAACAGTTTTCCTGCCCTGCTCCTGGAAGCCGGGGAGAGGTGCTGTTTCCACCGAGATGGATGGGTGTGGCTGGCTGAGGACAGGGGCACCTGGGGCGAGAGAGACAGGAGAGAGACCAGTCCTTCTGGGTCCAGCTGGAGGCAAAGGAGCGACAAGGCCAAGGCCACTGGAGGCCTGGCCAGAGGGTTCTGGAAAGACGCCTGTAGGGAGGCAGCTTCTCTGTGCCCTCACAGCCTCCAGGTAAAGCCACTGGCGCCAAGTGTGTGTAGGGGTGGCCACGAGCCCTTTCCTCTCTTTTCTAGCGACGCTCCCCATTCGGTGGTGATTCCAATTTGACCGCAAACGTTCAGGCCTCGGACTAAGCCCAAACTCGCGGTTGTAGAGGAGATGCGTTTACGTCTCTCTCTCTAGAGGGCCCTGCGCGACTTCACACCCTTCCCTAGAAACAAGACACCCCCTTTCACCCATTGCAGGGTTTGGGACCCTCTGGGGCGGGTGGAGGTGGGTGGGCACGGGCCGTGGACTCGGGGAGACACGAACCCTCCGGGTCTCCTGCAGCGACCACGACCCGAATCCGCGGGGCCTCAAGGCCCGGAGCGCCGCGTAGACGCCGCCAAGGCGAGGCCCGGAGGGCGGGTTTCCCCGCCGACTCCCGCCCCGCGCGCGCCGCCCTCTCTGCGCGAGGCCCGCGGCTGGATTGCGAGTCGCAGCGTGGCCCGCGCGCCCCTCTGCCATCCCAGGCAAGCGCGTCAGCGCCATCCAGGGCCTACCCCGGCTCCCGGAGGCCAACGCGAACAGGAAGCCTTTGGAGCGACCCTCACCTCCCCCTCCGCCCCTTCCCCAGGCCCAGGCCTCGCCCCGTTTGGAGCCCGCAGCCTCCCCTCCTCCTCACCCCCCACCCCTCAGAGCCCGGAGAGCAGCAGGAAAGCCCGGGCTCGCCGGAGTTCAGGTCATCTCCTGTTTTTTGATGGACTCCAACTCCGACTAAATGAGCGGATGTGCCTGCGAGATTGGTCTCAAAATAGAAGTGGCCTTAGTATTTTAGGATACTGCAGAAATCCTTATTTCTTCCGGAGAAAAACTCTATAATGACTCCTAGCACTTCCCCTTTCAATATTTGTGCAACTTTATCTCCACCGGCAAGTTGCTCGGGTGACGCAAATCCGCCCTTGTGTATTACAACTACCAAAATAAATGCAAGGAAATCGATTCCCTTCTAGCAATGAAAATATAAATATACAGCTGCGACTTTCCCCTTTAATCTTTGCTTTCCGAGCTGCCCCGGGCTGGGGCGAAATGAACCGGCCCAGAGCTATTGAGCCGGGCGGGGAGGGAGTGAGGGCCTGTTAGCCACCAGGGTTGAGCCACAGCAGAAGAGAAACGGGCCTGACTAAGCCAAAACGACTTGAACTTGGTCTACACAGCTGTGACTGACTCTAAGTGTGGCCGCGTTTTTGGAAGATGCCGCATGGGCTGGGGTTTCTGATCCTTTCTGACCACTGTCTTTAATGCTTTCAACCCTCCCCGTCACTTGTCCTGGGTAGACACAGCCAAAGACTATTTCATCATACAGGAAATAGACAAGATCAGAGAAGGCCCATTTTACAATTTAGCAATCTAGCTTAGGGGGATTTAGGATAGAAAGAAGGGACCTGAATCAGTAGCTATGCAATGACTGAGGCAAAACCCGGGTGGCATCATCCTCCCATACTCCCTGTCTTTGGAGTCTCCACGGTTAAATCATCAGTTCAAATTTTTGCCAAAACCCCAGAGACACAGATCCATGCTGACTGAGCATAAAAGGTCAATGGCAGTGAATGCTGAGACTGGCTTATTACAAGAACTTAACTCTGCAAGGGCTTAAAGCGGCCTATACATCTGCTTTTACTTTTTCCTGTAGACTGTGGGCAAAATAATGTGCAAGGCAGTTGCTCTGTGAAGTTGGGACCCCCCCTGCCCAATTTTAAATATTCTTTCAAACATGGAAATAACTGCATTTTCACAGTCAGACAAAGAAGGAAACACAGGTTACTCAGCTATTTGAGAATCTGAGAGGTTTGCAGCCGTGGAGGAATCTGTGTGTCTTGTGCCTGTCATTCCGCCAGCTGGAGATTTACAGACTGCTGGGCCCACACTCACCTTTAGTGGTGGCTGCAGGACTTGTGCTCCTTGTGCGTGCCAGATCATAGAGTTTAGGGCTCTGGGGACCCCTGTAGACATACCTCCCCACACACTGTACACACACGCTTGCACACACACTCCTTGCATTATTCCTTTTTTTTTTTTTTTTTGGCAGAGTCTCACCCTGTTGCCCGGGCTAGAGTGCCGTGGCGTCAGCCTTGCTCACAGCAACCTCAGACTCCTGGGCTCAAGCAGTCCTCCTGCCTCAGCCTCCCATCTTGCATTTTTCTAAAAGGCCATGACTCTCTGTTCCCGGAGACCTTACAGTTATTCCAGACCTGTAGCTCCCGAGTTTTGGAGGAGAGTTAGACTTTGCTAGGGCGTGAGAAAGGCAAGTGCAATAGGACCGCAAGCATTCATAGCCATTTTATTTATTTTTTTCCCTTTCCCCCTTTTCCCAGGTGTGACACACTTGCAGGTGGCCGCCCTCTATGTGACCACGTCCCTGCCCTTGAACCTAAGCCACAGGTCTGGCTTCAGAGCCTCAGACGGCCCCTTGAGTCTGATCCCATTTGCCCTTTCCCCTCTCAGAGTTCCTCACATGTACCCATCCCCCACTGCTACAGCACTTTAGGGACATTTACCGCCTCTCTCTCTCTCTCTCACACACACACACACACACACACATACACCGTCACACACATGCTCTCTGGGAACCTTAGACACGGCGCTGGGAGGTGGCAGGGCCGGCAGCTGGAGACTCGCCCCTGTGGGGAAGAGCTGCTTCTCTGCTTTTCCAAGTCACCTTCTCTGCATCCAGCCCTTTGGGGGTAAGAAAGACCCCAAACTCCTAAAACCTACAGCAGAACCCACTGCAACACGGCACGTTAGAACACTGACTTGCATGTATTTGCAATGAAATCACGTCCCCGTAAGAGCAAAATATGAAAGACCATCTGTAACACATCAGAGTGTAAACGCTTCATTCCGCCGGCTTCTATTGGGTAGCTGCGAACAGCGCCGTCCCACTCCCGGTATGTTGCCCATTTGCCTCGTAGGAGCTGCATTTGCTGCCTGAATTATTGAATCTGAATGGCTGGTGGCTAAGGTGGGAGAAAGAAGGGCGAGTGAAAATCATACACTCGCAAGCACCCTGGTGTTGGGAGGGAGAGGTGAGAGTCCTCCCCAGAGCGGTGCTCCTCCGAGCAAACAAGCAAACCGGCCTTGTCTGGGAGACGCATTTTCCAAGTTCCAGCTCTGAGGACAGAAGGGGAACACAGGCCCCCACGAAAAGGCAGGCGTGGGAAGGGACTTTCTGAAAGGGGGGGGGATCCTGGAGCCACCGAGAGGGATTTTGTAGCTAGAGCCGAGGGGTTGTCCCCATCTCGGTGGTCCCAGTCTGCCCACCAGCCCCCGCCCGCGTTAGCGCAGCCTGGATTTAAGGGCAGGCCCCGCCCGGCACGAAAGCCGGTTCTCTGCTGACACCTGCTGGACGGTCTCTGCATTGCGTCCTGGCCGCGACCCTCCAGTGCCAGCGAAACTGTGACGATCCAAGTTGACTCTTCCTTTTGCAAAAAATGCAGGTTTCCAAAACTGGCTTGGACCGGCAGCTGTTTCCGTCCATATTGTTGACAACGTGGAAAGATCTAGTGTTATGTATTTAAAACCACCGGACAGGGTGAGGGCAGCCTTCATCCTTCAGGAATAATACTGTATAATTTATAGATCTCAATGCCCGTTCACATTTATTATCTCACTTATTCTTTTTTTTTTCTTATTTCAGCATATTGTGGGGGTACAAAAGTCTAGGTTACGTATATTGCCCTTGCCCCCCAACCCCCCTGAGTCAGAGCTTCAAACGTCACTTATTGTTTAAAAGAATCAACCGTGAGGATGCAGAGGAGGGATTTTTATCCCAAATTGAAATTAGGAAGCTGATCCTCAGAGAGGTTAAGTGGCTTGCCCGAGGTCACACAGTTAGGAAATGGCACTGGAGGGAACAGAGGCGAGGTTTTCTGACTTATCAACCACTGCCATACTGCCCGGGCAATTGCTTCAGGGAAATAGTTTATTCAGGGGAGAAACCCTCTGCATTCAATCAGAATGTGCACTGGTTTCAGGCAAGGAGCTGGAGGAGAAAAGAGTGTCTAACCTGGAGATTGTCACGCAAATGCTCCTAAACAAGGGCAGATTGGTGGCCATATCATTAATTTGGGAGTAGAGGTATGAGGACGACCCTGAGTTCAGAATGTTTCTCTCTTTTTTATTTTTTAAAGTTGTTTTTATTTCAGAATATTCCGGGGGTACAAATGTTTTGTTTACATGGATTGCTTTTGTACTGCTTGAGTCAAAATTGTAAGTGTGCCCATTTCCCAGATAGTGTACACTGTACCCATCTCCCAGATAGCGTACATTGTACCCGTCTCCCGGACGGTGTACATTGCACCCATCAGGTACGATTTCACCCATCCCTCCTCCCCGCTCCCACCTGCTTCATTTCTGTTGAGTTTTACTTCCATCTGTGCCCGAGTGCTGATTGGTCATTCCAATCAAATCGTGCGCACATGTGGTGTTTGTTTTTCCATTCTTGCAATACTTCACTTAGGAGAACGTTTCCAGTTCCATCCAGATTGTTACCAAAGGTACGAAGGTACGAACTCTTTTTCATGGCTGAGTAGTGCTCCATGGGTATACATATGCCACATTTTATTAATCCAGTCATGAATTGATGGGCACTTGGCTTGACTCCACGTCTCTGCAATCGTGAGTTATTGCTGCAACAAGCATTCTGTTGTGATGGCAGATGCATGGTGTAGATCTGAGCACGTCCTGCAGGGCAGGTCTGGTCTTGACAAATTCCCTCAGTGTTTGCTTGTCTGAAAAAGTTTTTATTTCTCCCTCATGTAAGAAACTTAGTTTGCAGAAAACAAAGTTCTACGCTGATCATTATTCTGTTTAGGAAGACTGAACACAGGCCCCCATCTCTTTTGGCTTGTGAGGTCTCAGCTGAGAAGTCTGAGTTAACCTGATGGGTTTTCTGTGTAAGTTACCTGACGTTTTTGCCTTAGGGCTTGCAGGAATTCCTCCTTCGTGTTAACTTTGGCCGGTTTGATGACCGTGTGTCCTGGTGCTTGCCATTTTGCAGTGAACCTCCCAGGTGTTCATTGAGCTTCTTTTACCAGGCTATCCAAATTTCTAGCAAGACCAGGGAAGTTTTCCTCAATTATTCCCTCAGATAGGTTTTCCAAAATAATTCAATTTCTTTAGTGAATTTTGCATTCATTACCTGAATTTTTTTTGGTGGTTCTTTGTGTTGGTTGTCCATTTTCTCTTGTATTTTGTTGGGCTTACTTATGATCCATATTTGGAATTCTTTATCTCTCGTCTCAATATTCTGATTTTAGTGGGTGTCCATTGCTAGAGAGCTGGTGCTCCCGTTTGGAGTGACCTTTCACTGTGATTCTTCAGAGTTCTTTTGCTGATTCCTTCTCTGGAGCAGCTGTTGCTTCTTATTTTGGGATTTTCTTTTGTTTAGATAGGGCTTTTTCCCCTCACCTCACTCATACGACTGTGTTTGTAGCATACGTTAAGTAAGAACCTTTGGCTTTGCTTGTGGGTGCTCTGATGGTGGTCTAGGACCTGGATGGATGCCGTGGTTCTAGATGTCCTTGGTGAGGTGGTTTTCTTGGTTGCTAGTTGTCTGCAGGCCGTAGGAGTGGTGAGCTTCGTGAGTCCAGAATGTTTCTCTTCCTGTTTTTTCAGGCCAGCTGAGATTCTGCCCCTGGAGGATTCCTTCTCTGGCGTTGAGGCCCTTTACCGTGAATTACTATATCTGACCCTTTTTATTGCACAAATACTTGAGGAAAAGGAGCTGCTTGGACAGGGAAAAGACAAAGGGGTATTCTGAGCATGAGGCGCAACCAAGGAGACAGGCTCTTGTGGGACACACAGGGAGCAGTGTGGGAGCCTTGGGGATCGGGCGCCTTGCAGGGTTCTAAAGAGGGATATGGGACGATGGCATTTTCAGGTTGTCCTAGGGTCCATCTCCCCCGTCTGTGAATGCTCTAAATGGTGAGAGGGGAGCAAAGATAGATGCCCCAAACCCCAGAGCTCTGACATCCGTGCCTACCCCAGCACCAAGCAGGATTTCAAAGCCGTATTGAGCTACACGGTAAGAACACTCTTTCACTTTTAAAGCTCAGAGTGACTCACCAGCATATTTCACGGCCTGTGGTGCTGACGTCTGAGTCTTAGGTATTAAAAATGTCCCTAATACTAGTCTTTATGGGTCTTGGAAGAAAACCAGAGTCTTGCAGAAGTGGAAATGCAGGCCCAGTGTCATGAAAGGCTTTGTAGGACCTCAATTCTCCTGCTCACCGGTCCCCGCTTAGCTCAGCCTGGCTTCAGAGACTGTTCCCAAGAGAGACAGGGACAGCCTAGACTTCAGCAGGGACGGTGGGAGTGAACAGAGATGAGAGGGATTTGAGACGTGTATGAGACAGGATAACAGGCTATTGGATGACTTCATCTTTAGACTTTCCCTGATAGAGAACATGTAGTTTTAGAATATGCAAATAACCGTATTCTATCACACATGTGTAGACGGAGCCCCTGATGGTAATTTAACACCCAACTTTATGGCTTAGTGTTTTTTCTTGTGTGGCTGCTTCCTTCATTGGGAGATGCTAACAAAATGTGCAAGATTCTTCAGTGATCAGTTATGTCAGAGTTTATACTTTTGAACCGAAGGCTAATTGTTATGTGTGTTTGTAATTAGGCACACATAAAGAAGCTGTTGGGTTCAAAACAGAACTATTTACAAAAGCACAATTTGGGGATTTAGGATGCTCATTAACCTGTCCAAGAAGGCAAGATTGGGACCATAATACTACCATAATATTCTCACTTTGCAGACAATAAAACACAGGGTGCATTTAATCTCTAGGGAGTGCATCTTATTTTTCCTCTAGTGGTTGGCTTTAACAGAGCTTTACCAGGAATATGAAAAATCACATCACTTTGACTGTATCAGGGCTCCTAGTGATGAGAATGATCACAAAACCCACTGCCATTTGGGGACATTAGTTCCTCCCCTTCTGTCCCTTAATGAGCCTCACTTTGTTGGTTACTCATCATGTTTTTTAGAATCCACAAAAGAAAGAAGTTTTGCTTCAAGAATACTGCTTTCATTCCCAACGAGAGCTCGTCTTCACCGGGAAACCTCGTGAACAGGAGGCTAACGACAGAAATTCAACTCGCAAGCACAGGTGGGCTTCACACAGGGAAGAGAGTGAATGGTTCTGGGAGGCCGAGGCGGGAGGATCGCTCGAGGTCAGGAGTTCGAGACCAGCCTGAGCAAGAGCGAGACCCCGTCTCTACTAAAAATAGAAAGAAATTAGCTGGACAACTAAAAAATATATATATATATAAAAATCAGCAGGGCATGGTGGTGCGTGCCTGTAGTCCCAGCTACCCGGGAGGCTGAGGCAGGAGGATCGCTTGAGCCCAGGAGTTTGAGGCTGCTGTGAGCGAGGCTGACGCCACGGCACTCTAGCCCGGGCAACAGAGTGAGACTCTGTCTCAAAAAAAAGAGAGAGTGAACGGGGACACTTGTCCATGTAATTCAGGCCCAAGTTCCCAGCAGAAGTCCGTGTGGCGTTGTGAATCCGTGTGAATCATTCCCGGACTTCTCCATGGAATCTGCCCCCTGCTCAAGGTCTCACTTTGCATGTCTCCTCTGTCCCTCAAACTCCACACGTCCCAGACCGGGCTCACCGCTCAGCTCTCCAGACTGCTTCCCCTCCACGGTTCTTGGTGAAGACACCACAGCTTCACTTTTGTTTTCTTCAAGCCAAAACCTGAGAGCCATCCTGGACTCTTTTTCTCTCACTCTGCACATCTCATCCATCTTCCGACTCCCAAATGCTTCCCTCCCTCCCCCAGCCACCACCCCAGTCCTGGCCACCGTCACCTCTGTCCCAGCAGCCTCTCTTGCCTCCCTCCAGTTTGTATCCTATGAAGCCAGAGACCCACTAACAACTCACCTGCGATGCTCTCACTCCTCTCTCCAAAATCCTACGGTGGCTTTTACAACCGTTAGCCTACAGTCCCTAATCCTTCCTGTCACCTACAATGTCCTCCATGAATAAGGCCCTGTCCACTCACCCAGGCCCAACTGGTTCTGCTGCCCTTGCTCTCCGTGTGAGAGCCGCGTGCTCCTCTCTAGATCCTGCGCACACACCAGCCCCTCTTGTGCTGTGGAGCCTTTGCAGGCGCCATTGCTTGACCGTGGACCGGCCTTCCTTCCCGCTCCCGTTTTGCCCAACTCTCATTTCTCTCCCAGCTGTCGGCTTCCTCAAGGAAGCCTCCCTTGATTCCCCAGCTAAGTTAGGTCTGCCTGTTCTTCAGTCGCTCCTGTGGTTCTAAGCATCTCTCTGAAGTAGTCCTCATCACCTTTGTAATCGTTTGTTTATTTTGTATCTGTCCTTTGTCTATCTGCAACAATGTAAACTCTGTGTGGACCAGGCTACGTTTGTGTATCTAACAAAGAGCCAGGTACATATTAGGTGCTCAAGAAACATTTGTGGACTAACGAATGGTTGAAAGGATGAATTGCCCATGCCTTTCATATCAGGGTTGATTCATATCTGGGTTGATTCATATCTGGGTTGATTCATTCCATGTCTGGGTTGATTCATTTCTCCCTTCTCCCGGCACCCACACGCCCTCTTGCCTATCTCCCTTGTTACGTAAGGAACTAAATCAGGAGTCAGAGAAGTGCAGAAACAGAGAAGGGGGAGCAACGCTCCCTCCACTCCTTTAACTGTAACGTGGCGATTTCCTTGGTTATCACCACTGGATGGGGCTTTTTATAACATTTACTGAGAAAGCCAGCTTCCTCATACACAGGTCTTCTCCTTGGCCAGGATGGCTGGCTTGATATATTAGAACCAAGACTATGTTGCCTACAAGAAACCCACTTGACCTCTAAAGACACACAGAGACTGAAAGGAACGGGGTAGAAAAAGATATTCCATGCTACTGGAAACCGAAAAAGGGCAGGAGTAGCTATACTTATATCAGATAAAATAGATTACGAGTCAAAGACTGTCAAAAGAGATAAAGAAGGTCACTAAGGTCACTGTATAATGATAAAGGGGGAAATACAGCAAGGGGATATAGATAGCAGTTATACGTATCTATTCACCCAATACCAGGGCTCCCAAGTATATAAAGCAAACATTAAAACATCCAAAGGGAGGGACAGACTGAAACACAATAATGGTAGGATACTTCAGTGCCCCACTCTCAGAAGTAGACAGATTATCCAGACAGAAAATCAACAAAGAAACTTTGGAGCTAAACTACACACTAGACCAAATAAGCCTAACTGACATTTACACAACCTTTCACCCAACTGCTGCAAAATACACATTGTTTTCATCAGCACATGGAACAGTCTCCAGAACAGACCACATCTTAGGCCACAAAACAAGTCTTGACAAATTCAAAAAAGCAGAAATTATATCAAGCATTTTTTCTCACTCCAATAGAATAAAAGTAGAATTCAATAACAAGAGGAACCTTGGGAAATACACAAACACGTGGAAATTAAACAACATGCTCTTGAACAACCAAGGGATCAATGAAGAAATTAAGAAGGAAATTTAAAAATTTCTTGAGACAAATGAAAATGAAAATATGACATATCAAAATATATGTTATACAGTTGGAAAGTTTATAGTAATAAACTCCTATGTCAACATAATATGAAGACTTCAAATACACAACCTAACAATGTACCTCAAGTAACTAGGAAAGCAAGAACAACAACCAAAAAAATTTTTTCTAAAACCAAGATTTGAAGAAAAACATAATAAAGACAAGAAAATAAATAAATGAAATTCAGACCCCTGAAAATGTAGAAGACGAATGAAACAAGAACTTGGTTTTTTAAAAAGATAAAGACAAAATTGACAGACTTTTAGCTAGACTACCTAAGAAAAAAAGAAAGAAGACTCAAATAAATAAAATCAAATGAAAAAGGAGGTATAACCATTGAGATCATAGAAGTAGAAAGAACTCTTAGAGCTTATATAATGTATGCCAACAAATTGGAAAACCTAGAAGAAATAGATAAATTCCTGGACACATAAAACCTACCAAGATTCAACCATGAAGAAATAGAAAGATCAAGGCCATACAAAAGTCTCCCATCAAAGAAAAGCCCAGGATCTGATGATGGCTTCACTGTGGAATTCTACCAGACATTAGAAAACTAATACCAGTTCCACTCAAACTCTTCAAAAAAATTGAAGAGGAGGAAATACATCCAAACTTATTCTATGAGGCCAGCATTATACTGATGCCAAAACCAGATAAGGACACACACACAGACACACAAAAGAAAAGAAAATACAGGCCAATATCACTAATGATAATAGATGCAAAAATCCTCAACAAAATATTAGCAGACCAAATTCAACAACACACTGAAAAAGCCATTCACCACGATCAAGTGGGATTATCCTAAGGATGAAAGGATGGTTCAACACACGCAAACCAATCAACATGACACATCACGTTAACAGGACCAAGAACAAAAACCATATGATCATTTCACTAGGTGCTAAAAGAGCATTCGATAAAATTCAACAACCCTTTATGAAAAAAAACCTCAACATCCTGGGTATACAAGGAATATATTTCAAAATGATAAAAGCCATATAGGACAAAGCCACAGTTAACATCATGCTGAGTGAGAAAAAACTGAAAGTGTTTCCTCTAACATCTGGAACAGGGCAAGGTTTCCCACTTTTACCACTTTTATTCAACATAATACTGAAAGTCCTGGCCTTAGAAAAACCAAAAGTCTACCAAAAACTGTTAGAACTGATAAAAAAAAAAAAAATTCAGTGAGGTTGCAGGATACAAAATCAATATACAAAAAGCAGTAGCATTTTTATATGCTGACAGCGATCAGTCTAGAAAAGAAATCAAGAAAGCAATCCTATTTACAATAGCTACAAAGAATATAAAATACCGGCCGGGCGCGGTGGCTCACGCCTGTAATCCTAGCACTCTGGGAGGCCGAGTCGGGAGGATCGCTCGAGGTCAGGAGTTCGAGACCAGCCTGAGCAAGAGTGAGACCCCGTCTCTACTAAAAATAGAAAGAAATTATATGGACAACTAAAATATATATATACAAAAAATTAGCCGGGCATGGTGGTGCATGCCTGTAGTCCCAGCTACTCGGGAGGCTGAGGCAGGAGGATCGCTTGAGCCCAGGAGTTTGAGGTTGCTGTGAGCTAGGCTGAAGCCACGGCACTCACTCTAGCCCGGGCAACAGAGTGAGACTCTGTCTCAAAAAAAAAAAAAAAAAAAGGAATATAAAATACCTAGAAATCATTTTAACCAAAGAAATGAAAGATATCTACAAGGAAAGCTATAAAACACTCAAAAAAGAAATTGAAGAGGACACAAAAAAGGAAAGATATTCCATGCTTATGGATTGGAAGAATGAATATTATTAAAATGACCATATTACTCAAAGCAATCTACAGACTCAATGCAATCTCTATGAAAATATCAATGACATTTTTCACAAAAATAGAAAAAAAAAATCTTAAAATTCATACAAAACCACAAAAGACTCCAAATAGCCAAAACGATCTTGAGCAAAAAGAACTAAGCTGGAGGTATCACAGTACCTGACTTCAAAATATCCTGCAAAGCTATAGTAACAGAATCAGCATGGTACTGGCATAAAAACAGACACCTGGACCAATGGAACAGGATGGATGACCTAGATATAAATCTATGCATTTACAGTCAGTCATTTTCAACAAAGGTACCAAGAACATACAATAAGGAAGGGACAGTGTCTTCAATACAGGGTGCTGGGAAAAATGGACAGCCATATACATAAGAATGAAAGTAGACCCCTGTCTCTTATTATATACAAAACTCAAATCAAAGTGGATTAAATACTTAAATCTAAGACCTGAAACTATGAAACTGCTAGAAGAAAACATTGGGAAAATGCTCCAGGACAGTGGTCTGGGCAAAGATTTTTTGTGTAACACCTCAAAAGTACAGGCAACTAAAGCAACAGTAGACAAATGGGACTATATCAAACTAAAAAGCTTCTGCACAGCAAAGGAAACAATTAACAACATGAAGAGACAACTTACATAATGGGAGAAAATATTTGCAAACCATCCATCTGACAATGGATTAATAATCAGAATATATAAAAAGCTCGAACAATTCAACTGCAAAAAACCAAATAGTTCAATTAAAAAATAGACGGGGCCGGGCGCAGTGGCTCACACCTGTAATCCCAGCACTCTGCGAGGCCGAGGCGGGTGGATCGCTCGAGGTCAGGAGTTCGAGACCAGCCTGAGCAAGAGTAAGACCCCGTCTCTACTAAAAATAGAAAGAAATTATATGGACAACTAAAATATATATATACAAAAAATTAGCCGGGCATGGTGGTGCATGTCTGTAGTCCCAGCTACTTGGGAGGCTGAGACAGGAGGATCCCTTGAGCTCAGGAGTTTTAGGTTGCTGTGAGCGAGGCTGATGCCACGGCACTCACTCTAGCCTGGGCAACAGAGAGAGACTCTGTCTCAAAAAAAAAAAAAAAAAAAAATGGGCACAAGATCTGAATAGACACTTCTCAAAAGAAGACATACAAATGGCCAACAGGTAGATGAAAAAACACTCATCACTGATCATCAGAGAAATGCAAATCAAAACCACAATGAAATATAATCTCATCAAGATATCATCTCATCCCAGTTAAAATGGCTTTCATCAACAAGACAGAGTAATGGATGCCGGTGAGGATGTAGAGAAAGGGAAACCCTCGTACGCTGTTGCTGGGAATGTAAACTAGCACAGCTATTATGGGAAAACAGTATGAAGCTTCTTCAAAAAACTAAAAAACAGAACAACCATGCGATCCAGCAGTTCCACTACTGGGTATATATCCAAAAGAAAGGAAATCAATATATCCAAAGACATCTCCTCTATACTCCCATATTTATTGCATCACTGTTCACAACAGCAAACATACAGAATCAAACTAAGTGCCCACCAATGGATAAATGGATAAAGAAATGTGGTGTACCCACACAACAGAATATTATTCAGCTATAAAAAAGAATGAAATCCTGTCACTTGCAGCAACATGGATGGAACTGGAGGTCATTATATTAAGTGAAATAAACCAGGCAAGGAAAGAAAAATATCACATGTTCTCACTCATCTGTGAAGCCAAAGAAGTAGCTCTCGTGAAGACAGAGAGTACATTCGTGGTTACCAGAATTCAGGAAGGGTAGGGGGAAAGGGAAGATAAAGAGAGATTAATTAATGAGTACAAATATACAGTTTGAGAAATGAAATAAGACCTGGTATTTGATAGATCAGTAGGGTGACTATAATTTATAATAATCTAGTGTATATTTCAAGGTAGCTAGAAGAAAATAACTCGAATGTTTCTAGCATAAAGAAAAGACACATATTAAAGATAATGGATATTCAGTTACACTAATTTTATCTTTACAGATTATATAAATGTATTAAATTATTACATGTACCCTGAAAATATATCAATATAAAAATAAAATTTTTACAAAAAGAAGGTGGAAGACCTAGATTGCATCTCACATAAGGATAAGATAAATAAATGGACATGTGTCACCCAAGAGAAATGAAACCTACATGGAGGCACAGTGGCCGCCCGCTTGACCATATGTTTGAAAAAGTGTCCTGTGTAAAAGAGAGTACAGGGATTCAGGTTTTGAGATTGGGGGGTAGAGACAAGGAGTGGAAGTAACCATTAAAAGAACGAACGAGAGAAAGATGATCTGAAAGCAGATTTCGGTTCAGTAAATCAAAAAAAATTTCACACTAAAGTGAGCTTCTTTATGATTTCCCCGTAACAAAAAAATATTTAACAGTAATAATGGCAGCTAAATAAAACTTATTCTAGTGCCGGCTCCTGCATCCAATCCTGTCCTTGCATTACGTCATTTAGTCCTAGCAATACTTTATGCAGAACACACCAGAAATCATATTAACAGACACTTTCTTTTCTTTTCTTTTCTTTTCTTCCCTTTTTTTGAGACAGAGTCTCTCTCTGTTGCCTGGGCTAGAGTATCTTGGCGTCAGCCTCACTCACAGCAACCTCAGACTCCTGGGCTCAAGCGATCCTCCTGCCTCAGCCTCCCAAGTAGCTGGGACTACAGGCATGCGCCACCATGCCCGGCTAATTTTTCTGTATATATATAAATACTTTTTAGCTGTCCATATAATTTCTTTCTATTTTTAGTAGAGACGGGGTCTCGTTCTTGCTCAGGCTGGTCTCGAACTCCTGAGCCCAAACAATCCTCCCGCCCCGGCCTCCCAGAGTGCTGGGATTACAGGCGTGAGCCACCGTGCCCAGCCAAGCCCAATAGTCTTGAAACATTGAAAAGTCTGTCATGGGTGGGCATTTAAGACAGAAAATGGAAAATTTCTTCAGGCTGGGTTATCCCAGGACTCCAACCTGTTTCAGCACTTCCCTGATTCCACACCCACCACCCCCGTCTTTCTTCCCTCCCCAGCGACAAGCTAGAAAACGGCCTGGCTTCTGAAATGGGGACCGGCTTCCCCAGCCCGCAGACTCCAAATAGACAAACCACAGACGGTCTCTCTGGGCCTAACGTACGAATTTGCAACTCTAGACTGATACAATTATTACCGAAATGATATTCAGAGTCTGACTCAAGACAGCAGCTCAGGCGTGTGTCTGCCTTCCCTGCCAACCCCAAATCCAGACGTATATTCAATATACTGATTATACTTCTGTCTGGGGCGGGAAATTCTACGGCTGGGGGATACCAGAGAGAAAAGACAACTTTTCTGAATGTGCTTTTGTATCTTTCCAAGGTCGAACTCTGAAGACAGCACTAATCAAAATGTTAAAATTAAATTTGAATAAGCTAGTATTAGAGTATTAATATGAGATCAAATGGAATTCAAGGCCAAACACAAGGAAAAAGGAGACATATTTATACTAATTAAAAGTACAGTCCACCAGCCAGGCATGGTGGTTCATGTCTGTAATCCTAGCACTCAGGGAGGTTGAGGCAGGAGGATTGTTTGAGGTGAGGCGTTCGAGACTAGTCTGAGCAAGAGTGAGCCTCTGTCTGTACAAAAAATAGAAAAATTAGCCGGGCATGGTGGCGCATGCCTGTAGTCCCACCTACTTGGGAGGCTGAGGCAGGAGGATCGCTTGAGCCCAGGAGTCTAAGGTTGCTGTGAGCTAGGCTGACGCCACGGCACTCTAGGCCGGGCAACAGAGAGAGATTCTGTCTCAAAAAAATAAATAAATAAAAATAAAGACTATTGGGCTCAACTAATCAATGAATCAATTAACAGTTTTGACTGATGCTTATTGCCTTGGTGTGGATAACCAGCATAGACACAAGCTGGTTCCTACACTTGGGGAGTTTAAACTTCAGATGGGCCTAAAAATATCCATGAAACAAGGAACAACGTGATAAAACATAAAACCAAGAGTATGCCTCAGGACGACCCTCTCGGGCTTAGAAAAGTGGGATTGGGCTGATTCACAGAACTGCAACGTCTATCCCCAAATGGAGCAGTTTACTGCCGGCTGTTCTTTGCACACAGCAATGAAAAACAGCGCTATGATGTCAGCAGGAGTCACACCCAAAACGTGATTTGTGTTAGCTGACCGTGCACAGTGAGTTGTTCTGCAGACGAAGAATTAACTCTATCATTGTCTTAGTTTTTTTCTCCATGCTTAATCCTGCTCAGTCTTCTCTTTCTCTCTCCCCGCCCCCGGCCCCCGCCTTTCCTTGTCCCCTCCACTGTCCCTCCCTCGCTCCATCCGCCCAAGTTTTCCCAACAAGCACTCTGAATGGAGAACCCCTCCTCCCTGGGCCTTCCTCCCCAGGCATGAGGTGCCTGTATCAGTGCCTCTGATGCCTATTTTTATACTCGTGTTTGTCCGGAGTCTGACGCGGTTTATCGCGGTCCCTCCAAAGGCCCATTGTTCAGGCCGTCTAGAAGAATGTTGTTATATTGACTGTTAGTGCGTCAGCCCGGCTGTCTCTGGAGGAGCTCTTGGATGAAATTAGATAATTTCCATCAGGGGGCCGCGCATTATTAGTCCCCGGTGCCAAACCAGAGAATGAGCCAAGAGGACTATTTCTGGCCAGCCTCACCTCAGGAAGGAACCTTCTTGGCTTTAATGGGGTCTTGCTATTGTTGGTTGCCTTCTGTTTGACACCCGGCCAGCCCGGAGCCGAGCACTGTTTAGAAAAGCTGCATGAAATATAATAGAGCCCAGCCGTTGGCTGAGCCACATTCCTGCACAGTGTTTATTTTGAAGAAGGGAAAAAAATATATTGTCCTTGGCAGACAACAATTAAAAAAAAAAAAAAAAAGAAGAAAGAAAGAAAGACTGAAAGCAGTAACTTGAATCTCTGACCATATGCTTCTTGTTGCCCGTTGTGTTTAAAAACTCCCCGCTGCTATCAGAGAATTTCGCACTAAAGTGATAAATCTCTTGTAATATTTATAAGCATCTTTATTACAGACCCAGGAAGATATTTAAAATCACCAAGACCTTCCAGTTGAAGGCTGTTAGGAATGGGTGGGTGGGTGACGAGGACGAATGGGTTGAAAGAATATTCCAGGCTCATACTAGTCCCAGTCTGGACCCCAGATGTCCAAGCCACAAAAACGCCCTTGCCTTTCTCTCTAGGCAAAACCTTTCTCGCCCAGTTCTAGGAGCTGGGCCTTTGCAAGCTGGTTGTGTTCTGAGCAGACTCAATCTTTTTTATTTATTTATTTATTTATTTTTTATTTATTTTGAGACAGAGTCTCACTCTGTTGCCCAGGCTAGAGTGTCGTGGCGTCAGCCTAGCTCACAGCAACCTCAAACTCCTGGGCTCCAGCGATCCTCCTGCCTCTGCCTCCCCAGTGGCTGGGACTACAGGCATGCGCCACCATGCCTGGCTAATTTTTTCTATATATTTTTAGCTGTCCGTATAATTTCTTTCTATTTTTAGCAGAGACAGGGTCACTCTTGCTCAGGCTGGTCTCGAACTCCTGAGCTCAACGCTCCACCCGCCTCGGCCTCCCAGAGTGCTGGGATTACAGGTGTGAGCCATTGCACCGGGCCCAGAGTTAAAGATTGAAGCGGTGGAGGACGGTGGAAATAAAACTGCTCTTCAGCATTGTGGGCATTCTGAGGATCAGCCTTTGATTAGAACGGTGATGGGTTTTCTTAGGGGGCCGTTTGGATTTTTGGTTCAGTAAAAGCTGGTTCACTATCATTTGACTTTGGAACAAAAGTTGTCTCTATTTTGGCATTACTATTGCAAGAGTCTAAAGATATTGAAATATTCTGAACATTTTTGGATGACATTGAAGTCCCTAATTTGCTCCTTACGGGCCTGTTTCGTGCCACAGGCTGGGCCTTTTCCTTACTCTCCCACCCTTAGGGCCAATTACATATGCGAGAAAATGGTAAATAGAACAAAATAAAACACAACCTAAGGTAGGATCTCAATACACAACCCTTGAAAACACAATCGAGTTTTATGTATAAGAGTCCCTTGGTGGAATTAAAATGCTGTTTCCCAGCCAGACACGGTGGCTCACGCCTGTCATCCTAGCACTCTGGGAGGATCGTTTGAGCTCAGGAGTTCAAGACCAGCCTGAGCAAGAGCGAGACCCCATCTCTACTAAAAATAGAAAGAAATTAGCTGGACAGCTAAAAATATATAGAAAAATTAGCCGGGCATGGTGGCGCATGCCTGTAGTCCCAGCTACTGGGGAGGCTGAGGCAGGAGGATCGCTTGAGCCCAGGAGTTGGAGGTTGCTGTGAGCGAGGCAGACACCACTGCACTCTAGCCCAGGCAACAGAGAGAGACTCTGTCTCAAAAAATAAATAAATAAATAAAAATAAAATAAAATGCTGTTTCCCAAGACTGTTTAAAGATAAAATCTTGGAGGCTAAGAAGCCAATTCCATCAACTGACATTTAGATGTCTTCAGACTTGTTGCTTCCTTTCAATGATTGGGCTTTAGCCTTGGCCTTTTCCTCTGCAGAGCTTTCAATAAATAACGTGTGCAGCTAAGTCTTGACTGTCAACAACAATGGGGCAGAGGGGAAGCAGAGATAATTAAAAGACAATCACCAAAGCTAACGACCAGCTCCACTTTGGACACAAATGTCACCCTTTTCCCATGAAATCTTTCATCAGCAATGCTGACCCGCGGCCAAAACCGACGGAGGGGTGGGGGGGGGCCGCGCGTGGGAGGAAATGGGGGCGCAACTGCAAAGTGTACCTGGTGCACGTACGGAGTCCGCCCCGGCCCTGCCTAGATAAGGGGTCACGCTTTAACCGGAAGGGGGCCAAGGCATCCACTTGCTAGGAACCAGTTCCACACCGCAGGCAGAATTCTAAGGTGACCCCCAAATTCCTGCACCTGGTGTGCATGCTGAATACCAGCGTGGGCAGGCCCGGTGAATAGGGCAGGTCGTCACCCCTGGGACTAGACGGTATCACAGAGCAGAAAGGAAGAGAGTTGGCAGGTGTCATGAGGCCCCAAATCAGTTGATTTTGAGTGAACTAAAAGGAAGGTTACCTTGCATGGGTGCGACGTGAGAGAAAGCCCCTGAAAGAGGCCTGGGTCCTTCCGCAGGAGGGAGGCCCTGCCTTGCTCAGGTGAGACTCCTACGCAGGTGAGACTCCTGCGCAGGTGAGACTCCTATGCAGGTGAGACTCCTACAGCAAAGTGCTGCAGGCTGAGCAGCCTACAAACAACAGCAATCCGTTTCTCGCGGCTCTGGATGCTGGAGGTCCACAGTCAGGGTGTCAGCACGGCTGGTTCTGGTGAGCGTTGTCCTCCTGGTTTGTGGACGGCCACCTTCTTGCTGTGTCCTTACACGGTGCAGAGAGAGCTAGGGAACTCTCCAGAGTTCCTGTAATAAGGAAGCTACTCCCACCTGGGACAGCTGTGCTCGCCTGACCTCATTACCTGCCTAAGGCTCCGTCTATCACTATCACACTGGTGGTTAGAGTTTCAACATGCAAATCTGGGGAGGACACAAACATCGAGCCCACAACAGACACTCTTCCACAGCCTTTAAGCAACAGACAGCCAAGGCCGGGCTCGGGGGCAGCTCTCTCCTAGCACTCTGGGAGGCCGAGGCGGGAGGATCGCTCGAGGTCAGGAGTTCGAGACCAGCCTGAGCAAGAGCGAGACCCCCGTCTCTACTGAAAATAGAAAGAAATTAGCCAAACAAACTAAAAATAGAAAAAATTAGCCGGGCGTGGTGGCGCATGCCTGTAGTCCCAGCTACTGGGGAGGCTGAGGCAGGAGGATTGCTTGAGCCCAGGAGTTTGAGGTTGCTGTGAGCTAGGCTGACGCCACGGCACTCACTCTAGCCCGGGCGACAGAGTGAGACTCTGTCTCAAAAAAAAAAAAAAAAAACAACACTTCCCAGGAGGGCAGGAACATTCCTCCAGCCCAGGAACTCCTTTTCCCACTGATGCTGTTCCTCACCCCTCCCTGCGGCTCTGCTCACTCAGGAGAGACCCTCTGAGACAGCTGCTCGCCATCCTCAGCCACCGGCCCCCACAGAACCGAGTCGCCCTGGAAGCCCAGGATATTGATGAAGCCCCGTCCAGCCGGCGGCTGTGAGAAATAACTCATTAAAATGCTGCACGGAGCAATGACAAGGCCGGAGAACGAGGCCGCTTCCCAGCACTCCATTCATTTCCAAGGAAAACAGTTGGGGATCAGAGCCCCAGAAAGCAAGCCTGAGATAAAGCCAGACTCTCTGCCCACCTCGGGCTGTTTGTCTCCGGGCCGCCGGGCACCGGCCTCCCCGTCCCGGCCTTTATCACGCACACTTCTCCTCTGCTCTTCCGTTCCTGTGGCTCCTTGTCATTGTCTCCTGCTCAGAAATGTTCGATGAGGATCTAGCCGAGTGGCGTGAGGAAAATCCACTGTGCAACAGAGGAACCTGTCATTGTGCCCGGGCACTTCAAAGCTCTCACAGAATCTCATTTTTATTGTTTCTTTGTGTTTTGTTTTGTTTTTTCAAAAGTATGAACAATGTGGTTTGCATCCTAGACCATCTGTGGGAAAATATATTTCTCATTAGTTGGATCCTGAGCTGCTGAGGACTGAAGAGAAGATAGAGTAATTCATGCTAAGATTTGTAAAAATGCTTAAAATTCTTTTTTTTTCCTAAATAGGGTGCAATAGCACCGGTTAGACCTCACTGCAGGCCTCAGTAGAAACCAAGGCTCAAGATGTCACAACTAGATTGTTCCAGACTTAATTTAGCACATCTTTATTTAATTGTTTTTTTCTGTTGTTGTTGTTTTTTTTTTTTTTTTTTTGAGACAGAGTCTCGCTCTGTTGCCCGGGCTAGAGTGAGTGCCGTGGCGTCAGCCTCGCTCACAGCAACCTCAAACTCCTGGGCTCAAGCCATCCTCCTGCCTCAGCCTCCCGAGTAGCTGGGACTACAGGCATACGCCACCATGCCCGGCTAATTTTTCTATTTTTCTGTAGAGATGGGGTCTTGAACTCCTGACCTCAAGCAATCCTCCTGCCTCAGCCTCTCCAGTAGCTGGGACTACAGGCATGTGCCAACATGCCCAGCTAATTTTTCTATATATAGTTTTAGCTGTCCATGTAATTTCTTTCTATTTTTAGTAGAGACCAGGGATCTTCCTCTTGCTCAGGCTGGTCTCGAACTCCTGACCTCAAGCGATCCTCCTGCCTCGGCCTCCCAGAGTGCTGGGATTACAGGCGTGAGCCACCACGCCCGGCCTCTCTTTTTAAATTTAGAACAGCTTCTCCGACTTTTTTCTCAACCTTGACCTTTTGAAGAGTACAGACCAGTTATTTTGTAGAATATTCTTCAACTTAGGTTTATCTAGGTTTTCTTGATATAAGGCAATGTCTGCCATATTTCTCCACTGTCATGAAAGCATTTTTTTCCTTTGTGACTAATAAGTAACATATTGGAAGATCCCGTGAGACAATGTAAACATTCTGTTCCTCCCCCAAATTTCACTCTTCAGTTTTAGTGCCCACTGATTATTTCCTAACTGTCATTCCTTCTATTGTGGGGAAAAGCTTGCTCTTTACCCATATTTATGTATTTATCCACTGATCAGTTAACATCAATATGGATTGATGGATTCCCATTTTACTGAGTGAGCTTAATGTATGACCATTAGTATTTAATTATGAAAGTAGCATGGATTTGGCCAGTGACAGACACTTCACACTAGCTCCTATACAGTTTTAACCTGTCCCCTTTCTTGGCTGAGCACATCCCAACTTCCCGGTGCAACAAGACGTTCTGGGCTTCTCTTAGACGTCTCCTGCCCCAGCCC